>NC_092524.1:22402500-32402500 GCF_037038585.1 Patagioenas fasciata | reverse complement strand
ACATGCGGGTCCTGGAGGAATCTGTAGGCTTAATCAGAGCCTCTCTTTGCTCAACAAACAGGAAGGCTTAGCCAATATTTCAAAGCACTTGAGATTGTTCTTCACTCTTTGATGTAGTCAAAGAAAGAGGCAGAGAGATGGAGAGATGGGTTTCACCAGCACTCAGGAAGAAAACACGATTGCAGAGTCCTACAAGCTAATTGTGGTGTGAGGATCTGACACTGCACTAAGGCATCTGCTCACAGCTTACCACCAGTGCACAACAATGATGACAAAGCATCAAAGACAACACAGCACAGCGTCAGTTTACCACACCCTGGTGATTATGTCGCTCCCTCTCAGTCCATTCAAGAATCAAACTTCTCAGGTTTGGCCATCACTGATCTATAGTCGTGTCTATACATAGACAAATTGCGTATACTTACAAATTAATCACTGCCACATGGAGATTGTTTATAAGGCTGCCATGAATGACTTGGGAGGAGCTATAGGAACTCACATTTGGTTTTTGAATGCAGAGAATGCCTGGTGTCTATCTGACATTTTATGCATTTATATACAATCCCTTGGGGATTGTGGGGGCAATGAAGAGCTGGGGGGGATCTCTTCTCTTGCTTTCCCTGTGGCTTCTTACCAGAAGGAAGTTCAATTATAAGAAAATTATACACTTATATGAATTATAAGTTCATGGTTCTCTTTCTTACACTCTTTTTTTTTGGTTTAGCAAGCCAAAAGACTGAAGGAAGTCTGAAGGAGAGGGAGTACAAGTACAGAACATGCCAAAGGAAAATGAGCCTTCAGTATGAAGCCAGCTGATAAACAGCTCACATTTGCATCTTCAGTCAGCATCATCTTAGACTAAACTCCCTCTGTTCCCACTTAGCAGTTCCTACTCCTTTTTACCCTTCATAAGTTTGTCCATCAGCTGATGAGGTTTCTCAGTTTTGCCTGGTGCATCCAAGAGTAGAGAAACAGCTGGAAACTACTGCAGCATCTGGCAAGCATCTGTGGCAAAAATTCCAAGAGGATTTGAGGTGATAGCAGGTATGGTTATAATTTACTATAGGCAGACCTGGTTTTGAGATAGTTTTTAATATCTAAAACCTGAGACTTTTCAGAATCTTTATGTTACATGCTTTTGCTTAGGTTGGTTTGTTTGTCTGTTTTCTGTTAATTCTACCTACATAAAAGACAAAATCTTGATAAAATATTGGATAAGAATCCCAGAACATGTGGTTCTGCAGAAAGAAAAACAAGTTCTAGCAACATCTACTTTTTAGAGTTGTCAGTGTTCCAAAAATCACAGTAAAAATATAGTACTTCGTTTCCGCAATTAGCTGCTTCGTTCAGTGTTCTATGTTGTATAGTCACTTAAGGAACATGTTTATGTTATGTCCTGAAGGATCAAACTGGCTGCTGTAGTAGTATCTTTCCATGTGATTGCAATTGTCAATGTATTTGAGTAGAGCAACAGCAGAGAAAAAAAAGGTGGAACCAGAAAATTACAATTTATTTTCTAAAATATTTAATATTGCAGTGACAGGTAAATTACGACAAATGTCATTTTAATTTCAGTCTGGATTTAGGGCCTGAATCTGAACTTCAAAAACATCATTTCCCCATGTGATTGTACACTTGGTTGCCATTAAAGCTTGCATAGACCGATTTCTCCTAGTATTTTACACCCCCTTTGCTAAAGTAAAAAGACTGCACAAGACTGAAGAAGAATGAGGCCACACCTTCAGTGTTGCTATTTGCATGTGTACTGAGGGATTTGTTCAAAGACCACTGGGTTGAAAAGACAGGTGTCAAGCCAAATCAGTCCAATGGGGAAACTTAATCATGGGTCCCACTGAACAAAACAGCAATACCACTGGGAATGACAAATTTAAATAAGGAAGGAAAGGTGGCAAGGAAAGAGTGAAAAGGGAGCGGTAAATGGAGCAGCACACAGCAGAGACTGTGTGTCTTCGAACAAAGGACTGGAAATTACAAACTGAAAGATGGAGTATTTAGCACATAGACGTACACACAAAACTGGGTACAAATTTTCAGTATTCTAAAAAAAATCTGAAGTTATACAGTAAAAAAGACCAGGCCTCTCAAGTACTAATCTGCCTCAGAAAAAGGGCATCACCAGTGTTCTAGGGCATGCACAATTCCAAGGGATTAGTGGGATGAATGTGCTCAGATGGTCCCAGGAGGTGACCCGTATCCCGTGCTACAGAGAAAGGCAAAGTAGGAGACCAAGAAGACAGTTGACAAGCATCTCTAGGACTGTGGACTCCTCCTATCCATCCTTATTTTCATATAACAATGCATACAAGGGATGATAGACCTGAAAACTGTATCTAAAGGCTCCATGCTAGAGCTGAAACATCATGGCAGAGGGAAGCAGGAAAAGTCAGGTCAGGCACAACTCCACATGTCCCCAGATTCAGGGGCTTCACAAGGTAATATCTGGATGAAACTTTCCCAGTAGGTTCCAATTTAAACTTGAGATTCCGGGACTTCTCCTATTTTAAATGGAAAAATAGGCAGAAAGAGGATGAAGCACAAGTTCAAGAAGCTTAACCCCAGACATATGGTACAAAAGTCTTTTTTTATCCTGATATTCCCATCTTTCTTCCTGTATTCCAGATACCACCGGCATCTGGTACTTACAGTATTTCCAAATCAAACCACTCAAAGAATCATGAGTTGGGTCCTGTTTTTGAACTGGTAGATTATTTCAGAACTAGATATTCCTACTGCAAACAGACACAGAAATTTCTGCTATAAAGCTGAAATTTTCATGCAGTCCCTGGCTTCTAGAACCTTGAGTTGCTAAGAAAGTAACAAAAGCATTACCAAAACACTGTCAAATGCCTAGAGAATAGACACAGAATGATACTAGTGTGTTATTCTCTAACACACATCTTAGCAAAAGTTGGCAATTTGAGTTCATTGAAGACTCTTTCTCCACCAGCCAAGTCTCCCTTAATTAAACAAACTCTAAATACAGCCTGGTTTTCTCTTGTGAAGAAAATGCTTTTCTGGAAGAGGGCTCACTCAGTTCCTGAATACTTCAGAGTACTCTGACTTCCATCAGTGCAAAAGGAGAATCAGGACACTTTGTACTGTTCTCCCTATAGCTCTGTAACAACAGAAGATGCTTTAAAGGGACTGACAAGTCTTTAAAAAGAGCGTATTGAAGGAGACAGTTTAGGCTACTAAAATTAAAGTAATTAATCAATCCTAAGGTAATTCTCATCATCTAGCCTGTTTGCTAACTGTTTTGCCTTCCTAGGTTTGTCTGTGAAACTTAACAGTTTGCAATCTGCTGCAGTCTCTGGAGCTTGTTTCTGTCTTGAATAAACCACAAAAATAAATCATGGGCAGAGACTGAAGTAGCACCAGGTACCCTGCCTTTCTCCCCTTTTATTCAGCCATCATGTCCCAAAAACGGCTGATGAAGTGGAAGTGGCAAGACACAGCAGAAGTCACATGCCACTGCACCCTCCAATGACTTCCCCATAGCTATAGAATCAAGATTGGAAATAAAAATGATCCTTAATTTAGAACACAAACATATGTTTGATTTGCCTTCTCCCTTTTCTGAAATCTCCAAGGGAGGGGGTCTGAAAATATGAGTCACTCCACAGTGTAAATCTAAATTTTCCCAATTCTATCACACTGAAAATCCATTGAATACCACAGGGCTAGGCAAGGATGGACTTTGTCCTACCTTTCTGGTACAGATAGCATTTTACTGTCACTAAGGGAATAAAATAATCATAAGAGCATAATGATAGCATGTGTTTTGCTAGCTGCTGTTCTTCACGTGGGGCAATCACTGGCAATTCTTGGATTTAATCTCTCCCCTTCCGTGACCATGCAGTTGATTACCACTCTCATTCCCGGTTAAAAATCCTTGATCAGCACAAGGCACATAAAGGAGTCTTTGACCCCAGCTAAGGGAACAACAAGAGATGACATTTGGTGCTTTGAGAGAGGAGTAGTTAAAAAGGAAAAATGACAGCTGGAGTCAGGAGGAGCTAGTTAGTGGATTGCAGACCCAGGAGGGTGCAGGGTGGGAGCCCACAAAAGAGAGAAAACAAGAGACTGCAGCCAGACTGTTCCCTCTCCTTCCCTAGGTCTCCTTCAAGTCAGTAAGAATGACTGCAGCAGATGTCAGGACCCATGGGGATCACTCCTCTGGCTTTCTTGTTTCTTCAAAAAAAAGGTAACCTGGAAAATAGAAAAAATATTGGAGAGAGAAAAAAAAAAAATGAACCAATATCTCTGCTTTGACATGTAGGAATGAATACAAAGGTGAGTGCCAACTTGTAATGACCTGTGGTATGTAAATATGCTTAAGCCAGCAGGAGGAATTTTTCTGGGTCTGGTCCAACAGGGGCAATCGTTTACAGGCTTTGATGGGGATTAACCTGTGGTTTCTACTTCAGGATACAAAGGAGAAATACAAAAAGCAAGCACAAGGCAAGCAGCAGTTGTGAGGAGCATCCTTGTGCTTCTCCAAGACACACAATGCAGCCAGAGCTGGCTTGCACACACACCTCACAAGCGCATCTCGGTGCTGGGAATGTCCCCAGAGAGCAATCGGGGCACGTGCACACACGCGGGGATGCGGGTGTGCTCATACGTGGGTGTGTTGCTCGGCGTGCTGCACCGAACACACAAGATTTCTTCAATTTCTGAAACATCAAATCTCATTCAGCATTATTCAGGACACCAGATATAAAACAACAGATTATAGTCAAAGGCATTTTAGGCCAGATTCACTGCCACTGGTGTAACTCCCTTGAAGTCCATGGAATTACACCAGGGAGAAAGAGGTCGGCTGTTTAATGTTTGCATCTTGCCAAATTGTGCATTTGTGTTGGTTCTATTGTTTTGGAGACACGGTTCTACACATTATTATTAGGAAAGAGATTACTTTTTGTTTTAAAAAGATTGCATTCTCAGGGCACAGTAAGAAGTCCATCTACTAAGTCCCTTTTCCTCCACTTCACACACCCACGGGTAGACATTACATTTCTTCATATTTGCAAATCTGCGAAGATGTACAGAGACACTGACAATTTTAAAGGCTTCACACTAGGAGTCACTTCCTGTGATGGAATGACATAGCAATGGATGGTTGCTATGCCTGGATGAACCTTCCTATCTTTCCAAGATTCATGTAAGGTATCTTAAATGAGACATTCAAGTGAAAACTGTGTGGTTTAGCTCTGTGCAACAGGAGCAAGAGGAAGCCCAGGGAATGCAGAAGAAGAGACAGAGTTCTGACCTCTGAGCAAGCTTTTGTCCACTTTCATAGCAGGGAGAGTAAATGCATTTGAGACACACTCATTGCTAGCAGAGAGGTTTTAATCCAGATTCTTCTAAAATCTCTAATTGCCTCCTTTATAGCAACAGGGTTTAAAAATGCAATAGCGTGGAGGTTCTCACTTCATCATTCTGGTAAACCCACATTCAAAGAGGAGGAAGTTGTGTGAAGTCCTGAAAAATAAAAAACCACCGCACTACTGTTTTCCTTTGATGGGCTAGTCAGGAACCATCTCTCCAGACCACTTGTTTGACTCAAAGGCAGAAAGCAGTTTACAGCGAAATAAACAGCAGCTAATCAAGATGAACCTATTTGCTTATACAGCCTTACTGGCTAAAATATAGCACCAGCCCTGAATATTATTTATCTTGGAGGTGGCAACAATAGAAAGTGAGCAACTGATTACGCATTTTCTCCACCAGTTATGAACCAACATTTATCTCCTGTGTAGAACAACAGAGATTTAACTGGGCTCTTCAGCCTCTCCATAGTGTTTCTCAAGCACCCATAATACACTCAGAATCTTGTCTAGCAAACGTGACTGAAGCCTCAGCACCAAAACCACTTTACAACTCTGAGGAGCAGTCTCCCACACCTGCACCTGGAGGGCAAAGACAAATGCTGTTACAGAAAAACGCGTGAGTACTCAGAGTCAGGGACTGTGTCAGTACATGTCTGTGCGGTGCCTTGTGCAGCAGGGCCCAAATGCAGAGTGGAGCCCGTGGGCACAGGGCAGGTTTTTTTCTTCTTGCTGAATTCAGGAAAAAACAACGCAAGACAACATAAGGGACTCAACTGATAAGGTCTGGGATAAGGTATCTGCTTTCTCTGTAAATACCAATAGCTCACTACCTTGGTTGCATGTTATTTTCATCTAAAAGGCAAAGCTGCTCTGATGGGAATGAACTCAGCCAAAACTGAAGAAGAGGGCACAAGTGTAACTGGAAAAAGAGACCAACAGTCTGAGAAAGGGAAGTGCTCGACATTCACTATGGGAAGGAAAATAACTTTAAAAAAAAAAAAAAGGAATTACAAGGAAGAACATTAACTGAAGGCACAGTGTGGATGCAGGAGAACACACAGAGAACCCCTCACCCTGCCCCTGCCATCCGTATGACAGTGCTGCTTTGTGGAACAGAACAATAGGTACATTATACTAAGCCATAATTATCCCAAGAAGAATGATAGCAAAGTCAAGGCATTACATGAACATTGGAATATTGGATACAATCCCATAAGAAGCAAGGGGGTGGAGGAGGAGCTTTAAAAAGAGATTGAAACCTTCTCAGCACAGAACATCAAAGAGGAGATTTCATGTTGTCTCTGTATTTATTTGGGTTTTTCTTTCATTTGATGTGATGATTTAAACACAATTCCTTTTTTCACGCTTTTCTTGGCTTCTTTATGCTGCAATTTGTTCCAGCACTGTAACATCCTCCTTCAACAGCACGGTGGATTTGGTGCAAGAGGAGCTCAGCCCAGTGTGTGACTGCACAACATGTATGAGCAGTGGGAGACAAGAAAGGTGGAAGGAGAAGTGCTTCAGCTCTGGACAAAGAAAAGGAAAGGGCTGGTGATTCGGTGCATGCATAATCAAGTGTTACCAAGACACAGGGCACACAGGCACTCAATACCTGCACTCCGGTTCCAATCAGATAGCAGGTACTGAAATACAGGAAGCAGTGAGGCACAACTCGACACCTGTTCAAAACATGCCGCTTGCATTCGTAGTGTTATGCAACGTTGGGGAAATACTGGAAGAAAGACGCAGAGTTGTGGTTTTTTTGCTGCTTCTGTTTTTTTCTAAAAGACAGTATGTTGCATTAGACACTTCAATCTTGTCCCAAAGTAATAAAAAAGAGTGGAGTACCCTATCAA
Organism: Patagioenas fasciata; assembly: GCF_037038585.1. Taxonomy (NCBI): domain Eukaryota; kingdom Metazoa; phylum Chordata; class Aves; order Columbiformes; family Columbidae; genus Patagioenas; species Patagioenas fasciata. Next base: position 32,395,290 of record NC_092524.1, on the reverse strand, counting down.
TTCTGCAAAATCTGAATGTCCATCCTTGATTTTTTTTTTTTTTTACATAGAGTAGGTAACTATGACAACCTAGTATAAGCAACTATATCACTTCATCCACAGAGTGGACCATGTAGGAGTATGAAAAAAGCAGGCTAACATCAGCACCTCTTCCTTTTCTCGTTCTAGGTGGACTTTGCTCCTCCCTGTAGACAGGACTGATTGAGCCTTGTTCCCTCCAGAGAGAATGTCCAACCACTCCAACACTCCAATGATAAGCAAAGACTAAACCAAAACTCCCAACAAAGCACAGATCAGGCCTTGCAGGATCTTGCCACATCACTAGTGTACAGCTGTGTTCAAGCTCGAGTGTTCCTAGTGAAGCTTCCCTGCTGGCAGCATGGTCAGACGTGCATCCTCTGAGCTGCAAGCTGGTTGTGCTCTGTAGCTAGGAAATGCCAGTGTGAAGAGTCATTAAAGGTATTTGCAGTCCAGTAGTGACAGGCTATGTAGCAGGCTAGCACTTGGAGCGCTGTTCCCTGACGGGATTCAGACCACTTCTAGTGTTCAAAGTTGGAAAGGGAATCCAGGAGCCCCTGCTTTACACAAAGCAGGATAGCTCTCATCACTCAGCCTGTAGCACTAGACTTCTGTGGGAGAGCTCAGAGCTATTGCAAAGTTCATGTAGACCCAGAAATGGTTGGTACAGGCTGGGGCAAGACCTGAACTTATCAGGAAACATGAGGCACTACTGAGTGCTGGAAATTATGGACACCATCTCACCTTTGAGAGAGAAGGAATTCACATTCCTGTGGAGCTCAAAAGGCAAAGGGAACTGGAAGGGACTGTTTCGCATGGAAGCAAAAGTTTAACTGGCCCTGTTGGAGGGAGGAGCTCCTAGGCTGGAAGCAACTTGGGACAGGGCCACTGGCTCTGAAGCAGCGAGGTGCTGCCCATCAGCTGTGTGACCATCAACATTCAGCCTCTGCAATCACAGAGCAGCTCCTTGCAGGCTGCTGCAAGGTCCTGCGAGGAGAAGGTGACAGCGAGGCTCTGCCTATAACAGGCAGGCAGTCTGAAAGCAGCTTTTGCACACCAAAAGCCTGCAGGATGGTAATTTTGGTAAAAGAAAGTGGAGTTATGCATTCTCTTTGCCTATATCCCCATTCGCAGCTCTGCCAGCAGCCACAGCCAAAAGGTCAGATTCCACGCTCAAGAATATAGGAGGTTACTAAGCATTCCCCCACTCACTTCACTAATGGGTCCCTAGTCTCCTCTCATTTTGGGCTGCCCCAAACCAGCAGGGAGGGGAATGCAAAGGCTATGACACATTCCTGTGCTCCATCATGCCTCCTCCCACTGAGCAGACAAAAAGACAGGAACATCCACAAGAGAGATAAGCAGCTTCAGCAGCACAGGGACCTCTCTGTTCTTGCTAACAGGTGTTAATCCAGACAGTGACCAAGAAGTGCTCTCAGTTGCACCAGGTTAAAAAGAAAAAAATCAGCATAATTCCATTAACTTAGGAAGAATGGTTTCTGATGTCATGCTCCTGAAGCTGTGAGTAGAATCTGTCACTCAGCAATTACAGAAGTAAGTTAGAAGAGACAGGAATTATCCAAGACAGCCAAAACAACAGGGCATAAATACAGCTAATTTACAGAGAATGCTGGATAGGGCAGTGATGACATTTTTTTTCTTTTTTCCCCTCATTCTAGAACAGATAACCTCAATAATAACAACCATTTTTACTTGGACACTATGTAATGGAAAACTTACCCTTACCATTTCATACCTCTCTCCCTACAGACACGCAGCTGATCTCATAACCCTCCTCTCTCTGCCGCATCCACACATATATGACCATTCCCTCTGTGCAGTACAGCAACTTGTATTTCATCTGCACCACGGGCTTCATGAGTTTGTAACTCTGCCCACTGAGGGTTGTCAAAAAGCCACCAGCTGGAAAGGATACTGGAATGAAATCTATGCAGCTCTGCAGCCTTCTGAGGGTTTACAACTATGACACTTAAGCCCGCTAATGTGCTAAGCATTTTCTGGCAAAGTTGGTGGGTTACTATGGTATTTTGGGAGGCGGCAGGAGTTTTAAAAGATGTCTTCCTTGGGGAGGAGCAAAAGAAAGGAGAGAAAAATGTAACAAAGCAAATTCCTCAGCAGTCTGATACTCAGCAAACTCCTCAAACTTGCCATAACAAGGCTTGCATTTCAAAGATCCAAAAACAGTTTCCCAGGACAAAAATAAACTTGTGTGTTCTTGCCAGGTGGATGTGCAGGACTGCCTTTTGATGACCGTCTTTTGAGAAGAAGTAATAGTTTCCCTTCCTCTTGCTCCTATTCTGGCTTGGGTTGAAGCAATGCCTGGTAGGTTGACTCTCATTCTTTCCATTTTTTTTTTTTATTTTAATCCGAAATCACTCTGTCCGTATATCCTTTTTTTGACTTAAATCAGATGAAAACCAGAGAGGAAGCTGACCCAGAAGCACCACAGGCTTTGAAACTGAAAGTGTTGACCAACTTCTCATCATTCTTACTGACCCGGGGCCTGGCCAAGTTTGTCTGAGCAGAACAGTGTGGCCCAGAGAGCCCAGCAGAACCCCAGGCAGGTGCGGTGTGCTCCATGCTGCCCATCCCATGTCCTCTTGCAAGAACTTCTGTACACTTGCTTCTCACCCACTGTTCCAGCATACATTCAAAATTTGCTCAAATAATTCCATTAGAGTAAATGCTGTCATGTGCTGTTAGGTTAGCAACCTGTGGGGTTGTGTTTGGGGGAAATACTAAAATATTTGAGGTAAGGCCATCTTGGGAACCATTTTAAAATAGTGGTAACAAGCTGTTCTGCAACGGAACTATGACTTGAGTTGATGTTCTTATAAGAAGCACAACATTAAAGAAAAAGTACTAAAATGTAGAGTCAAGGAACAGCTAGAAATAAAAGTACATCAAATACTATGGTATTTGGCATCCCCTCTACTCACATATCGGTAGTGCTGGAAGACAGGAATATCTCCAGAACAAAAGAGATACAGACACAAAGCCAGACTCAAGTTACACCACTGAGCAGGACATTTCTGCAAAGTAACACAATTTCATGCTTACGATATTGGTATGGCCTGTCTACTTGACCGAAGGAAGGTAAAAGTGCATTTGTTATATGACTGGTAGATAAAAGGAGACAAAAGGAATCGTTCATGAGGAAGCTAGTTTATGGTGTCAGTCTCTTTTTCCAAGTAAAAAGTGATAGAACAAGAGAAAATGGGCTCAAGTTGTGTTAGGGGAGGTTTAGATTTGATATTAGGAAAAGTTTCTTCACTAAAAGCATTGTCAAGCACTGGAACAGTCTGCTCAGGGAAGTGGTGAAGTCACCATCCCTGAAGGTGTTTAAAAGACATGTAGATGTGGTGCTTAAGGACATGGTTTAGTGTGGTGGACTTAGCAGTGTTAGGTTTACAGTTGATTTTGAGGGTCTTTTCCAACCTAAATGATTATATGAACCTATGGCAGTCAACATTATGTTCAAGAGCAGTTTTTGACCTGAGAATATGTAAAAATAGTAAAATGACACATGACTTAAGACACATAACTGATCAGTAGCATTGGAAATACACAGAAGCAAACTGAAGAATCAATGTTATTGTAAAACCAAGAGCTCAGCTTTTGCTCTAAACCCAGCACATTCTAGGGGACCTAATGATCTCTCCTTCTTTGCCCTCTTTAGCAGAAACAGATTTAAACAAAATCATTGTATGTGTGAACTTTTGTGGGAAAAGTCAAGAGTAATCAGAAAGGTATGCTTAGCAGAGCTACAAGGAAGCAAGTGAGAAGCAGGTAGGTTCCTTCTCCAGACTTCAGTGCATTTTCATTAATGTTACAGTTGTCCCCATTCAAAATAAAATTAAACACCACCCTCATACTCCTCTTCATACCCTCAGCATCATCAACAAATATTCATTGCTGTCACTGTGGCTTATTCTTCCCCTTCTGGAGGGCAGGGAGACTAGACATGGCCTATGGGTATATACCAAAAGGAGGCAACCGGTAGAAAATTTCACTGCTAAAGACCTTTCAAACAACATCCTGCTCTTGTTCTCTCAGCTGAGAGGCTGCTCGATCAGTTGCTCTGTACCATCTCCCCTACCATGCAGGTGAAGCTTCTACCTGATATAAACTACTTAAGGGTAGGTTCTCAGTGAAAGTTGACACTTCACCACTTACACAGGGACAACTTTGCAACCAGCAAATGCCACTGCTGACAAGGTGGCACTTCTGCAAGCATTGTCCCTCTAAATGGATATTGGCTTAGCCCTGTTTTTTGTCACTGAAGGCTGCGGGCCAGACTGTGCAGCACAAACCCACTGTTACAAAGCCAGGATCCCACTGCTGAAGGAAGATCTGTATCAGGCTAGAGAAATTTGCACACTCCCAGCCAAGTGTCAATGCCACTAACTTTCTTGGTCAGCATAGGCACCTGGTTACAATCTACAAACACTGTCTACAAACCTCCCCTCCTGAGGGCTTTACTGAATTAAACCCCACAGGAGCCCCTTGAGGGAGTTATCAGCACTCTTGCTGATAGAGGAGCTAAAGGCACAGGGAAGACATGAACTGTCTCCAAGCCCAGGACCTGCTACATTCGCTTCAACACCTGAACTATTTTAATCAACCAGACATGCTTTATCTCCTTCCTGCCTACTACACAGCCACTCTGTGCCACAGCCCCACAATCAATTTAAGCCAGCAGTATCTACCACTGACCTTAAAATAAATGTCCTCTACCCTTCTTTTGCTACAGTTCCCACTGTTATACTGCTTTTCCCTCACATAATCACTAGATGTAAAACAATGATGTAAAAAAACCCAAAATGGTTTAAGTGCAGTTGGTTCTCTGGTATAATCTACTCCATGGCTCGTGCAAGAAAGGGTAATGTTGGGTTTGGGACATATAGTCCAGGACAACACGAGGACAAGAGTACAGCACTGGCTTAAACTAATTATGGACCTGCACCATTAGTCAGCAAGCCCTACACATCCTTCACTGATCCAGTAATTTTTTTCATATGTTGAAAGAAATGGAAGCAAGGAGGTTGTAGGAGTTGTCTCTGTTGTTTCAACATCTCTGAAGGATCTTCACCCTCACCCTTAGAAGTCATGAACTTGTTTCAGTCTCATTTTACTGTGTTGGCACCTTCAAAGCTTTTGCCATCCATGCCGCAATCAAGCAGTTTTGCCACCTCAGGTTTTCTACAAGGCCACAAAGTCCAACTTTCCTGCTATTTCCTCTTGCAGCACTGCTACTCTCCCACTTTCTTCTCTCATTTGTGTTACCAACCATACATCTTTCTATCCACTCTGTCCAGTTTCTCTGCTTGGTATGCAAGCAAGTCAGTAACATACTTTAAAACTCAAAGATAATTAAAAATATGGCTAAATCTCTCATAAAGAGATTACCCTTGACACAAGTCCAAATGTGGCTCCCTGTTCACCTAGATGACATTGCGAAGGCACACCAATAGAAAAGCCTCCAAAGAAGGAAGAGGCAGTGTTTAGTGAGACAGCACTGCCTGAGAGACAGCAGAGAAATTATTTCCAAATGGATAGTCTGCATGCTACTCATAAGCCACCCTGTCAACAGGGAGCAGTTACTCTTGTGCATTTGTCAACATAACATATCAGCAAAAAAGTGACTCCTTCAAAAAGAACTGTTCATAAGCAGCAGGCATAACCCTTGCAATATTATTCACGCTGGATGCACTATGGCAGAATATGATAGAGCTTAACTCTGCTTGGAAGCAGAAATGCATCTGCTTTGACTTTTTACCCCCTCTCTCCTCCTCCACATACTACAGAAACCCATTACACTAAATCACAATGGTGATTCAGAAAGAAACCTTTATGAACAGTGTATTCCGTTTCAATTAATGTCGCTGCCAGTGGAGACTACTTAGGCAAAACATGACTTAAATAAATAACTATAAAGGGAAATGCCTTTGTCACATGATCTCTAAGTGCCACCATGGTACATAGAGAGTCTGCTACTTCCCACTTAATCCTCAAGACCTCAGCCAGAAGTTACCACCCTTGCCGTTAGTCAGGGGGCTTGTACAAGCATTCCCTAACCTTCACCAGTTGAGATAAACTCAAGTAAAGGGACCTAGTGCTACAACTATTTGTATATGCTAATCTAAATTATTCGTTTATGCTGATCTAAATTATTTTTTAAAGAGATATCTAAAAGGAGGAGCTTAGCTGGCACACTGAGGGGATATTAAGTTTCAGCAGAGAGGCAAAGACAAGCTGAAAGACAACAACTGCTTTAGCTGCACAACTATAGCTCAGAGTACGTATGGATATTGACCTGGCCTACAGCCATCCAGCGTGATGCAGATAACTACACAGTCACATGTTCAGTTCTAGTGTAATGAGTCCAGCGTTTCATCAAGTTATGATATGTAAACAGCGTGTCTATAAATAAATAAATATTCCTCTCCAGTGCTTTTGGTAGCCTCAACAATCTTCTGTGATACATTAAAACAAACAAACAGACAGAACCTTGGCTGCTTCTGGATCAGCTCACACTGCCTCCCACACAACCACCCAGTCCTCTTGGTGATGTCAGGTATGTCACTGGTAGGAAGGGGATTTCAGAACAAGCCCCTGACTGTCAAAGGCCTGTTGGCTCCAGAAATAAATCAGATTCTCCTGGGATGCTCTGCAATTACAAAAGATTTGTCACCAGTGTAGTTACTGGTCCCCAGTATTTGCCCTCCTCACACTGCTGCATTACGAGCTATTTGGGAACATATTTCAAAGGGGGGGCTGTGTTTCTGTGAGTTAGTTTGAAACCCCAGGCAGTACGGGGTGCACAGCTGGTACTTCATGAAGCAACGCGCTGCCCTCAGTGAGTCACTGTTGAATCAAAGCCCAAACTTGATGTTAATGGAACATTCTGCAGATGCCCAAATCAGCTCTGAGATGGAGGTCCCGACACACCATAATTTCTGGCAATCCTATAGAATTTATCACATGAGTACAACGCACACTGCGGGCAGACCACAGTCCACTAAAACTCAGCAGTGATTTTGACCTCATGAAAACAAAAGAGAAACTTACTCCTAGGGGGAGAAGGAAGAGGAGTTCTGGGGCAGTTTTGTAATGCTGATATTAGGCTGTAACTCTCATGGGAAGAACACTCACCTTCTGTTCCATCCACAAGAAAAACCTCACAGCAGTGCCAGGCTTGTCTGCAGCGGGATGGGAAGGCCATGGGTCTCTTGCAACAAAGCTTTCGGTAAAAGGAACAAGACTAACTTCAAAGTCACATTCCTATCAGAAGGTTTTTAATCTCCTGTTAACATAAGTCATACTGAAGGTCATTGTAAGGAAGACACTACGGAAAAAAAGGAAAAGCCAATGCTCCTCTTTGCCTGCACTGCAGTTTTGACTATTCCTTCCTTATATTTGGATCTTGCTGTTTTTCACGCCTTTCATACAGAATAAATGAGAAAATAGTACATGAAAAATAGAAAAATAATTAAAAATAAGTATAAGGCAAAGCTAACATCTGAGTCTTCTACTGAATTTGAGTTTCATGCTAGTAGTCCCTCTAATTCCTCCAATTTAGAGTACTTTTCCATCTTCTTCCTCCAACTTGTACAGCCAGAAACAGACAATGTTTCCTTGTTGTAATCATCCTTACAAATATTTCATAATGTACATATACTCATGCTTAAATAAGCCATATAGAGGAAACCCATAATTAAATTTTAGTCTATAGACATCCCCGTGAACTGAAATAAACAGCCTCCTCTCAAACACCTGCATGTGGGGCAGGCCCAAAAAGCTGGCTAATTGTTTCAAGACTAGTTCCCTGTTTTGGGAAGTTTCATCACATCTCTCTCACCAGCCACTTTGGAACCTCACTAGCAAATTGGCTCATTTGTGATTTGGACACAAAATGCCTGGTCTGGCACAATGGAGCTAAGATTCCATTTGAGCACAGACCTCCTCCAAGACAGCAGAAATGTCTGCCTTCCCGGCAGGCTCATCATCCAGCAAGAGTACTGATTTCCCTCTGTTTTGGCTTTTCTACTCCTTTTTGTAAGCTGGAATGTGAAAGTGATAGAGGAGGAAATCTTTACTTTTCAGAAATTTGTCATCCAAGATAGTTAAATTCTAGTAAAGGTTCAAGTTGCTTCTTATTAAATCTGGGCTGGTTTGTATTGTTCTTAGTAAGGGTTCTCCGGATGTAGAATAATGATAGTTGCTACAACTGCCTCTGGATGTAATTTTTGTTCTGTATACTGATGGGACAAGTGGAGAGTGAATGCGGAGTTATACTTCATCTGTTAGATTCTGGAGTACCATCATATGGTACAGGTCAATCTATACCTTGACCATCATATTTTCTCTACGAGGTTTGTAAATAACTATGAAGATCCATCAATAAAATCAGTTACTGGCAAGGAACACCATCTTTGTGAAGTACAAAGCCCCAGGTCTGAGGCATTTAGACCTGCAGTGAAGACCAACAAAATTTGTAGTTTTCAGCTGCACTTTGAAGTAAAGGGGACTGAGGGAAAAATTTTGACAAAATTGAAACTTGCATCTTCACATAGTGTCTTGGAAGACAAAATCCAGTCGATAGTGGACAGATGATGATAACATGAGCACCTGGACCACAATGAGCCTGTTTCTTTAGAACCACGTGTGCCCAGAACTTTCCTGAAGAGCAAGTTACCTAAGGAAATTGCACCAATTTCTGCTGTGCACAGACATCCTCATCTGGCTTCATCTGGAATGGTTACAGCACCACTATATCAGAGGTTACTGCCCCAGTGTCATTGAAGAAGATTCCTAATTTGCAGCAAGCAAAACAAACTGGGCTAGCTTAAATAGCTTAAATTCGTGATCAGAACTGAACCAACTGATTTCACCTGAAATGAAAGCAGTTGCAGACAAACTGCTCTGCTAGGAGACCAAGGCAACAGTAATTTCTGGAAGCAAAGAAGTGACAAGCAGCTTATAATTGCAACATTGCTCATCAAAAGATGTCTATTGCTGGATCAACTGCATTGGTTAAAACATGTGTATGTTTAACTCAGTGTCTTTATTTTGCTTTAGATAAGTAATGTATTGATTTACCTTAAATTAACTGCTTGCCAATTTCTTTTCTAGATGAAAGAATAAGAAAGATCCAGTCATCTCACATAGTCAAGGCCTAGTATTGGCGTAGATGGGCAGGACAGTTTCCATTCCTGCTGACAATATTGGACAGGCTCATCAGGAAGGTGATTTAAAGTCAACGGATCTGGAAATCCAGCAATAAGAACTAACTTCAGCTAAATCTGTTTAAAAGGGGAGAGAAAAAAAGCCTACATGGCTACTACAAGCCTGAAGTGAAGTGTGTTATCTCATTTATCCTAATGAAAACCTTGCCTCTGGTGTGGAAAATGTTTACAGGACCACAGGGTACAAGAGATTCTAGTTATAAATCTTTGATCCATTACTTAGTTTCTAGAGACAAAGATTTGTTTCTGCTGTAACTCCAGTGAAGCTGGAGTTATACGAGAGAGTAACTCTCTAGTTAAAAATAGTTTGGAGAAAATACCATGTTATAGGAACAAAACAAAGAGATTTCACAGTGCAACTGTTGAGTACTTTTTCTAGCAGGAAAAACAAGGTTGTAGAGAAATTAAAGTGGCAAGTGACCTTAGGAATAAAACCAAGGTACATGCTAAGACTTCAGCAATTGTTTTGCAGAGTATCAGAGTCGTATCAGCTAAAAATACTAGCTGAAAGCACTGTTACAGACCTATGTACTTGAGAACGTGAATTCTGGTCTCTTGCAAAAAAAGAGACACCTGTTCATAAGAGATAAATAAATGGACTACTGGCTGCTCAGAAGTGAGTGAAACAATACCCAAACCTGTGTTTTGCATTTGCTGTAATTCCCACAGTGGCCATTCTTATCCCTGGCTTAAACGTGTTCTGGCACTTGTGAGTGGTTCCTGCTAAAACCCTCATCTCTCACACAGCAGGACATCCCAGCCTGGTTCAGTATTTTTACTTACTCCTGTGATACCTTTTGTTCCAATGGAGATCCTAAGGACAGTGAGTGAAGCTGCTTCTCAGGTACACGTGAGCCCATCATGTGGAAGGGCACAAATTCCCCATCAGCCCCACAACGCTTTCACTGGTATCCTCAGAGGACAGCATGTGGCAGAGGGTTTTCCTGCTGCAGATCCCCAACCGCTGTCTCCCTTCCCCACTACTCTCATGAGCGTCTTTACACCTACGAGAGCTGTTTGGAGATTCCTGCCTGAAACCACTTCCCACGATCATCAGTTCTTGGAGTACAGGACACTAAGAATGGGCTAAGAATTGATTAAGAGAGACTCCGAGAGACTTGTCTGGGAGTGGGATAGAGGAGGATTTTCTAGCATCAAAAAGACAGGATAAGAGGAATAGCTGTAGAAACAGATGATTGATTGGACTCTCCCTGATATGCTCCTTCATTGGTCTTAGCAAAAGATGGGAAATTAGTCAATTACAAAGCACATTATTTAAGGAATGGAAGACACTTTCTCAAGGGTTAATGTATAAACATGAAACAATTTGTTTAAATACATATTTCTTGGCCAACCTTGTGTTGTGCCGTGTCATCCAGGAAAGCCAGATTAGATTCCCATCCCAGGGGTTTTTTGTTGATTTTTTTTTTTCCACTCCCTGGAGTGACAGGCTAATTAAGGAGTGACAGAGACTGTCTCAGAAGAGCCCTCTTCAAATATCAAAGGAACAAATGCAGCAAGACAGACAGACCTTCACCGCTAGCTGATGCTCAGAGCAAGCAGCTCTTTCCCTCTGCACAGGGCCACCACTGGCTTGTCACATGACATGAAAGAGACTCTCTTTTTCTTTTATCACCTCTCTAAACTGAGAGAACTGTGCAAGTTGTAGGAATTAAACCAAAGAAATCAAGGAGCAAGAGGAGAGTCAGGTATTCGGTGGTTTAAAATTAGTTCTAAGCAGAGAAAGAAAAAGGGGGGGGCAGTAACCTCACATGTTTCAGAGAGGAATGTTGGCTTTGTTTAGCCAGTGACTTCAGTAAGAATGAAATTAACTTGTGATATCTGCAAAATAAAGTTGAATCCATTGTGCCATTGCTATCAGGCAGTATCAGAGTTTATGTAACTGGAATACATTGCTCTGTACCACTTTCTAATGAGCAGGAGGGTGAAGAGCGGAGTCCCACAGGTCTTCAGAGCACAGCCTGCTCTACCACCCCACCTCCAGCCCCAGCTCCAGCTGTGCAGAGCACTCCTTGCTGCCTCGGCTTGGACACAACCACCACTCAGCACATCATTAGGACTGCTTGGACCAAACCCAATGCTCTCTACAAAACAAAAGCTCCTCTAAAACATTATGTCACTGAGACAGCTCAGGCCTTTAAGGATTCACCTGAGAGGCTGATGGGATGTAGGAGAATGTACACAGCGCTGTAAGAAAAAACACAGGATCACTGCCTGTCTCATAATACAGAACCAGGGCAAGTACTTGCTGAAGACCCTGTGGAGGTTTTTTCTTTGTGCATATTTTCAAAAGAAAACTACATCTTCCCATACAAAGAATTTGAAGGATTTATACCTCTCAACATGGCACAGATACAAAGCTGATGAACAAAATGTTCCTCCACAGGCTTCTGTCCTGCCTTGTACAGCGGTCACTGCCTGTCCCGTCACACAGTGAAGCCAGACTTTCCACTGAGATCCTGACCCCTGCTCACAGATTTCCTGTTTGGTGCTATGAAAAGGTGGTTTGTTTGTTATTATTTTTTTTTAACTGGGTAAAATTTTCAGAAGACTACATCTCCTTGAGTTACTACATTCGCACAATGCCATAGGTGGACATGCCACATTAAGGAGAAATGAAACAGGAAGAGTCTAATGTGAGGAATTTACAATCTAAATTATGTATAGCACAGCAAGGGTGACAAAAAACAGTGGCACAGGAGGACACATATCACAACAGTGAGAGCTCACAGGATCTGTTCAGTGGGTGAAATGAACTTAATGATTCTTTTTCTTGTGTCACTTCATTCCCCACTTCCCCCCCATTCATAATATTTAAATCTGTAGACAGCGAACTCAGTCTTCATCGCAGTGAACCAAATGGCAACATTTCAAATTACATCAGTAGCGTCAGGATTTGGCTTCAAATCTGGCATAAAAGGCAAGGGTGGAGAACAGCAAAGGAAGGCTAGCCTAAAAGGAGTGGATTTTGTGAGTGGTTTGGAGGAAAGCTGAGCAGCACACTCCACTTGGTCAGGGAGGCATCATTACATGATACACGAAAATGCACAGAGACACCTATGGCAGAAGAACGCTGGAGCAACACAGGAAGCTGAACTAGGACAGAAGCTGGCACAAGAAATAAGCAACAGGATACATGCATTGAAATTCTGTTCCTGATTTCACCAATGTACAAACACTGACTTAATTGTAAAGAGGAAAGAATATGATCAAAAAGAATCAAAAAGGTCTGAAGAGAGCAATGCAGTGCATTTAAGACAGCGATGTGGTGCTACAAACAGATAAGGAGACCAAAAAACCATCACAGGGTGTGGGCAGGATACATTGGTGGCCACCAGAGAGGGAGTTGTTTTAGTGATCATCCTGTTGTATAATACAAGACAGGGGGAGGCCCAAAGGATGAGAAAAGGGACACTAAAGAAGGGGCTAATTAAAAATGGCAATTAGTGGTGCTTCAGCCTCTACATTGAAACATAAAACAATAGAATAACCTTTGTTATATATAAAGAATCAGTATTTCTGCTTGGGAAAAAAAAAAAGTAAATACAATCAAAATGGGAGAATGTTTACAAAGATAAATATATGGGGAACAGGTGTCTGTAGGAATGCAAAAAAATATAACTAACAACAGTAATGAAAAAAGCAATACTCTCCACATTGAAGGGGGTTTCAAACCAAAGATCTTTGGGACAGGTTGGGAAGGGAAGTGGAAGAGAACAGCAAAAAGAAATATGATCCTAATAGGATCTCAAAAGTCATAAACAAAGAACAATAATCAACTGTGTGTTCTCTTCTCCAAAAAGACCACAGGGAGTTTCCATGATACAGTCGAGGCACCAGGGAAGAGACCTCAGCTGCATCAAGAGCCACCATGGGAATTCACACCATCTGCTCCACAAAGTGGAGAAAGAGGAGGAAGGGGAAGGGACAGGCAACGCATGCCGAAACTCGGTAACGAACCACATCTCTACCCTGCAGAACAGCTCACACAAGGTCAGCAGCACCACTGAGGGGAAAAAAATAGGCAAGCAAAGGATTTCCTTCAAGAAAGAGCATCAGTTGCATAAAAATACTAAAAGTAAAAGAAAATATACATGGTGATGGTAGGGAGTAACGAAGGAAAACACTTCCATTTGTTTCTTGGTATACACTGGCACACTTCCAGCAATGTCCATAAGGTGACCAAGATTTACGACACTTGTGAGGATCTGGTCCAATGAGTTCGTTTTCTTGCATTGCTGCATTATGAATTTGGCAGAGTAAGTTCCCAGGAAGGGTCCTGTCACCATTACTTTATTTGGAATCAGCAGCACTATACAGAGGTTCCCTGATCGGTGTAGACATCATGTTTACACCAGAAAAGGAGAACCTGTAGAGGTCACTTTTTGTTTAATGGAAAGAACATAACTCCCTGCACACACAGCCAAATGTTATTAGCCTCGTGTAGCTGAAGAGTTCCAGGACTGCTGATGAGAGGGAGGCACCCCAAAATACCAGTCTTGTTCACCTGAGCAGTCTCACCAAGTTCATCCTTACTCCGGATGCTACTTATCTACAAATCACAAAAAACTGATGATAAGGGCTGGTGTGCATGGTGCTGGGCTCCCCACCACCCCTAGGAGCTGGGACATTCTACTCTGTCAGGCATTGGACAGCCAAGTATTTCTGTGTGCAGTTTTAAATGGCTGCAGTGCCATTTAAATGGCTGCAGCGCTAACCAGTGGATGGTTAGCATCTCCAGCTAGACCAAAGAAAAGAAGCATGAAGAAGTTTTAAGTCTGTAGAAGGAGCTGCTTATCACTTTCGTCCTCTAAAACTCTTTCTGTAAGTATCTTTTTCATCTGCCTCGGGAAGCACACCAGCCTGCATAGACCAAAGTCTGATTCAGCTTAACACATGTCATGTGAGAGGCCCAGAAGATGTCAAATGTCAGGAAGAACTTGGTTTTCAAATGCTTGATGGAACTGCACAAAATATCAGCCTGACCATTCTTTAAATTTGAGAGTAATCAAGCATTAACTTTAACCAGATCTCAGCTTCAAGAGAAGGCCGATTCCACAAAGGCTGGATCCGATGGCCCACGTGAGCTCCCGAGCCTGAGGAGCCAACTGCACAGCCCATGGAGCAGCAACTGGGATTTTCCAGCAGGGGAGCTCCATTAAGTCACCAGTTTCCCACTTTCATCCCTGCCAGCTATTCAACTGGATTTGTAACCTTCTACCTCTTTTCTTCATTAAGAAAACACTATTCCAAGGCAAAGCTCTATACAAAGCCTTTGCAGTATTAACACATTGTCAGATCAAGGTAAACTCGAAGTTCCACTCACCACTTCACTTGAACAGCTAATGGGCTAGAAAACCACAGGTTTTCATGAACATTTTCACTCATATTTGAGCTCTGCATGGGTTTACTACCTGAAGGTAAAACTGCGTCACTCTTTCCAATGCAGATAGTACCACTGCTTTTCCAAAGCAGACTGCGTGCTGTCTTTCATTACAAAATATACCTAGCCCAAACAGTTTTGGAAGTCAAATAAATAAAAGTACATACAAGTAATGGGCTTTGATGTATCTCCTCTACATGTCTCTTCTTCATTACAAATTTGAGAGGTGTAGGTGGATCTATCCAATCCTACATATGTGGCTTGGCTTTTTGAATTCTAAATCCAACCACCACTGGAGCCTGCAGAAGAGGTGGAGGAGACAACACGGCCATTCAAACACGGCCAAAGGTTAAAAGAACACCCTGAACCACTATGGGTTGCTACCAAGCGAGCCACAGAACCCAGGGACAGCAGCAGGAGGACTGCTGGACGTGGTGTAGCTGCCATGATAGTCCAGGTGTCCACATGGGGATTGCCCCCGTGGCCACTGACAGTGTTCTTAAGATTAAGTTTTCTCTCTGGTATCAAAATACCCATGCTCTGAGGGGGTTGAAACAGGATGTAAACACAAGATGTGCCACAATCAGCCAATCTGCAGAATGGTTCATGTGCCAAAAAAGCCCTAATGCTAGAAGCAGAGTTAGCAAGGGAAGGCCCTGGGGCAGAGTCAGGAAATTGAAGCATACCAACTGTTTTTCTCCTGCGACTTCATATCTCACACAAAACAAAGGATTGTAACTTTGCAGCTTGTCAAGTTTGGGTTACTCTGAAAGACTTCAAAAGCAGCTATGAACTAATGCTAAACCTAAAGAAACACCAGAAAGACACTTAAGGCTGTCCCCAGTTTTCAAGGCTGTCCCAAATCTCTGCAGGGGAGAGAAGCCGAGCACTTCTAAAGGACCCGGCTACTAGTGCTGCGATTCAAGGCTATCTTTAGCTCCACAAACTGAGAACTGTTTGCTGGTTATCAAAATAGTGCATGCATAAATGAGAGAAACAGGATGTGGCAAAACGACCAGAATCATTCAAATTTTATTCCGAATCAAGATTCTGCCAGCCTCCATACCGTATATGGAACATTTCCCCTGCAGGTGCAAGAAGTTTCTGTAGGATTTGCTCTTGCATGTAGTATCCCACAGACTAATATTTTAATAGATGCAACGGCTGATTAGTTGAATTTTTTTTCCGGTATGGGGGGCAGGGAGGAGAGAAGGAAGATGAGGTGGTGAAAAAGGTACATAAACTGCAGGCTTAGGGGGGGTTCTTTCCCTCTCAGAGGCCTAGCTGTATAAACCACATGTGGTAATAAAACAAACTACCTGGTCGAACCATAAACAAGTTAAAGTCAGAGTATGAGGGAGAAAGGCATGAGGCATTTCACAAGGGAATAGTCTATCTTCAGACAGGGATGGGAGAACTGATTTTCATGACAGAAGATAAAGCACAGCAGACACAACAGGATACTGTTTGATCTGCCCAACAGAAAACACCAGCTGAAATGGTGACCCAGCTGAAGGAGCAGGGACCAGGCCAGGAGAACAGCAGCCTAGCAGATGCCATTCCAACAGCACACTGCAAAAGTACCATGTGAGGAGACCCAAATTGCCCCTCCAAAGGGCTCAGGGGCATCATTCTCTCCACATCAATAGCAGTTCCCCACATCAGTCTCCACAGGGAACCTAATCGTTAACAACCACTCTGTAAACTAACTTGCAACACAACAGAGTATATAAGTTTGAAGAGAACCTTGTCAGCAGGAAAAGGATGTTAATCATTTGCATTTAGATACAACTGTAAAAAAGGGAAAGGACGGTCTTCAGAGCACCCACAGGTCCCCGCTCTGTCCTGCCAAGCATATCTAAAGGCTTTACTTCCATGATTATTGAAAAGCTTCAATGAGCCCAGCCCCTGTGATGAAGATGTAACTCATTTGTTGGTTCATGAATGATCCAGCTGAAAACAGTCATTCTCTGCCTGGTCATGATCTCCCTACGACTGACTGTCCCTCATACAGTCTTCAACCTAGTTATTGTTCATTCACATATTTGGGTTTGGAAGCAGGCCTGCTACAAGTGTCAGGAAACACACCATGGATTAATGTCTCCATTCTGGTGTCTTTTGAACAAAACATCAGAATCTAAGCAAGACATTTCTGACTATGGAGAGGACTGATTCACATGTGAGGAATGGGGAAAGGGAGGAAGAAGAGAACAAATATTGCTGGTTCTCACTCACCTGACCACGGGTTATAGTGCTAAATTCAGCTAAGCAGATAATTCAGTGGGTGACCTTTTATCAGCCACTCGTCTTCCTTGCAATTTCGTTTACCAATCATAAAGTGGGGCAAAAGCAGGCACCTTTCCTGAAAAAAATAAACAAACTAGCCTCCACACCAGGTGAATAAGTTACAGAAAGTTAAATATATTCTGGCAAACAAGAAAGAGCCTCATTTTGTTCCAGTTTGAGATAGGTTGTCATCACAGGAAAAAAGGGGCCAGCTAATAAAATCTGTACAAATCACATTCTCTTTGCAACTTCAGGGAGCTTTATAATTCAGGGAGCTTTATATTCATTTTCACATGCCTGCTGTGTAGTCAGTCAGTCCATAAACAGGAATCAGAAATGGTGCCACTAGTTCTCAGCTCACTTGCAATACCACAAAATATGTAAGGCAGCTCTTACCATTTCCCATGGTTTGATTTCACATTTTGTGCAATGTGGTGTTCTCCCTCAAAGTTCAACTCCAGAGCCATTTGAGTTACACAGTTACAGCTTTCCAAGGTATAAAAGTGTTTCTAACTCTTGGATTTGCAGAGAATGCCTTGGACTTGTCCTCCAAAGGCTCAAAACCCTTTGGGGCCTTTCGAATTACTAAGTAATTTCCATTTAAAAGGAATAAATCAGAAAATATATCAAAATGGAATGTTCCTACATGTTCTAGAACTTTTCCAAAAAACAACTTTAATTATTTGATTTAGAAAATTAATCAAAAAATCAACTGTGTTCTGTGAACTGTATTGGTTTTGGTAAATCAGCATGCTTTACTCCAAAACAGTCAGTGAAAAAATGCTCAGTCTTCTCTGGTTTTCAAATAATTGCCCCAGAAACTCCCTGCTCCCTCTACCCGCCTCACAAGTTGAGCACACAGTATTCTGCTCTTGAACAGCAACTTCAGGAGAGTTCAGATAACTCTTCAATTAGAAGGTTCAGCCCTGCATTTTTATGGCTCTTAAACATTCTCTAATTATAGACATGTGAATATCTAAAAGTTTCAGTTAAAAAATAAAGCAGTATTTCTTTGAGGACTTGCATTTCTTTTCAAGGTCTCAGAAGTAAGAAAACTGAAAATACTTGAGAAATCCAGAGAAGGAAGAAGCTGCCTTACTGAAAGACTCCACCTTCAGCCACACCTTTCATTTCTTTGTACTTCTTGTCTTCCCATCCAAGATCCATAACACCACTGAAATGAAGCTAAGCCCACACTTGTCAATTAAACATCTATTATAAAACTGCAGTCACCAAATCCGCCTTCACCTTTTCCACACAGCTCTCCATGACAGTGACTCTTACTCTTACATGTTAGATGCACATGGCATTTGTGAACAGGGCGGGTAAAGAGGTGTTTCAATTTAGTTTCCTGTGGACAAGCAGATGCATCATTAGAAACACCATTAGAATTATCTCCCTTGGAGAGAAGCCATAGGCTTAAAAGGCTTGTGGAGCATAAAATATATTCTCATTCCTTTGAAAGAAGGATCCCTTGATCTTTTTAAGGGAAGATGAGGGAGTCTTGTAAGATTTTATCTGTAAGCATGCTGTAGATAGGAAAGAACCTGCAACCAGCAAAATATGAGGAGTACTTATTTTCCTCCTTCATCACCCCCTCCTTGCCTCAATTTAATACCTCAGTAAATGTCAGCTCCCACCGAAGCAAGTCGTTTAACGTTAGCAGAAGACTTCTCTTCCACCTTCCAAATCTACGAACTCCTTTCTGAATCCACTGCTGGTCAGGAGCCCTCAGCAGACCTGAACCAATTGTGTGCAGAGGTTCATGTACACACATAGAAGCAATCTCAGGTAATCACGATGCACGTCATAATTACATCTTGTCTCCCAACTGGCCCTTTTAAGGCCTTTTACAGGTATGTACCAACTAACCCTTAAATACTCCTTTAGTGCATGTGAGGCTTATTGTTCTCCTTATATAGGAAATGAAACTGAGTTGCTGAGTAGTTAAACAACCTGTCCAAGGACACTAAGGATGCAACAAACACAAGTTGGGTGTTCTGACTCATTATGCCTGAAATCTAACTGCTAGACATGCTTCCCATGCTGGTTTCTCCAGGCAGTTTGCAGAGTTCATTAACATTTTCAGGAAACACATAATCTGAATTGTCAAAAGGATTTTCCTGCCCAATTTGATTAGACAGAGAAGAGGAAAGACGCTCTTATCTTTTATATCCGTATATCTCTGCCACAGTTCTCCTTGTCTAATGGTATTCTCTGAGTTCAAGGGAAAACAGACAGGTTGCTAAGCTTTTTGGAGCCTCAGCCTAGCAAAGGCAAGGTGTCCTCTTACAGCTTCAGGTGTTCAATGAGCAGTGAGAGTCTCATGCTATCTACCCTTACCAGGTGTCAGGTGAGAGGGTCAGAGGTTCTGTTTCAGTTTAAAAGCTTTGCTTTCACAGAAAATGAGAACAGTTAGGCAACATGGTAAAAAAGTGACACCAAGCAGGGTGGAGAAGGGTGAAGGGAAGTGTGGTAATGACTTCATAAAGTTCTTTTCCAATGAGGAGCTCCAGGCAGAAACCATTATCATTGCATTGCTACCTACAGTGTACCCAGCTCAACTATTATTACTCTGTAGCTGTACCCCTCTTTTTTCTGGCATTATGTTTTTCTTAGATTATGACCTTTTATTTCTCCATACAATGCAGTTTTTCCAAGGACAACTGTTTCAAACTCAAGTCTTGACACTTCGGAATACATGATCAAAAATGAAAAACACAGCATCATATCCCACACAGAACCTACTGCTTCCAGCACTCACTTAAAATAGATCTATTGACACAGTATACTGCCAATACATCAACAAAAGTGGAGTCTACAGTTTTAAGCAAAGAAAATCTAACAAAGATAGACATACTGCATGTGTTCTTCATTCTACGGAAAGGGTATTCAGTGATTAATATTAGTCTGTTCCCAAAATGTAAGATTTGCAAAAGCTCCATTATTTTTCCCATTAAATCTCTCTCCAGAGTGTATTATAAATTCCCCAAACCAAACACTTGTGGCCTAGACAGTCTTCATTTACCCTAGTCAAAAACAGAGTCTAGGAAAGAAATTACTTCTTGAAAATGTGTATGACATACACCACAAACAATGGTCACTGGAGGTAGCATGGGTTGTAAGTAAACACTGTCATGCCCCACCTAGAGAAAGGAGCTGTGGGGACCTTCCTCCACCTCTTCTCACATCCATAAACTGTAAAAGAGAGTCACCCCAAGGCAATGTTTCTGGTGGGAAGGAGAGAGAAGGGGAAAAGAATGAGTTAGATCCCTTTAATGTTAGCAGGAATTATGTGTGTCATCTGAAAGAGATTACTTTTTTACAGTTGTGGAAAGCTGAAAGGAGCTCTTCATACTGCTAGTTCCAGAGCACAAGACTGCCACCAAGCCTTTCCATCAAGTTCTTGAGGTTTTTTTAAGTGTCTACCTCCAATACAACAGAAAAGACCCAGAAACTTTTCAGAAATGGGGAACATTTTACTCTACCATCCCTGCTGTCACGTTCATTCCATTCCGCC
This sequence comes from Patagioenas fasciata, assembly GCF_037038585.1. NCBI lineage: Eukaryota > Metazoa > Chordata > Aves > Columbiformes > Columbidae > Patagioenas > Patagioenas fasciata. The sequence continues at coordinate 32,374,793 of NC_092524.1, read as the reverse complement.
TCCTTTCCACAGCATGCATAGCCTTCTGGAAATTCAATACGAACACTGGTTTGCATCACATGAGGCAAAATATTGCATAATCTTCTGGCTAAACAACTGGGGCTGTTTAGTCTGGAGAAAAGGAGTCTCAGGGGAGACCTTATGGCTCAAACTACCTGAAAGGAGGTTGTAGCATGGAGGGTGTTGGTCTCTTTGCCCAGGTAAAAGCAATAGGATGAGAGGAAATGGCTTTAAGTTGCACCGGGGAGGTTTAGATTCAATATTAAGAAAAATTTCTTCGCTGAAAGGATGGTCAGGCATTGGAACAGGCTGCCCAGGGAAGCGGTTGAGCCACCATCCCTGGAGTTGTTTAAAAGATGTGTAGATGGGGCACTTGAGGACATGGTTTAGCATGGTGGCCTTGGCAGTGTTAGGTTTATGGTTGGACTCAATAATCTTACATATAAGGGCACATAAATAATATCAGACAGAAGCATGTTTTGTTGTGCTTAACACAAGAACAGGGGCCAGCAACTCCTAAATATTACTTAAATCTTTCTAAAGTCCCAGGCCTGTGACTTCACGTCTCCCTCTGTCCTTCTGTCTCCTCTCTTTCATGTCCCTAATTTTAAAAATTGGCATAACTTCCCTTGGTCCGATCACAGGAATTTCCAGTATTAGAACTGGTGCAGTGCTTTGAAGATGTGAACTGCTACTCTGAGCACCTTAATTCGAGGCATGAAGAGTGGACAACGAGGTGTATCATAATTACACACTTTATTGACTGTTTCTGCACTACGCACACAGTCACACAGCAGTGATTAAACATGCAAAATCCTGTTCAACATGCACTGGATTCAGTACAAAGCGTGGTAAGTCTCTTCACCGGCTGCACAAAATTCCTCAGTGCAGTTCTCGGAAATAAAGCTGCTTCCATGAAACTACTCTCCCACCCATAGTTCCAGTGCACGTAGTGAAACTCCAGGTAGTATTTACGCAGTGACTGTAAGGAAGTGTGTTTCTTCACCACCAAGTCTGTAATGATCAGAAGCAAATATAGGGCAGGCTGTGGCTCCTTTGTTAAGGAGGTAGATGAGGATAGGGGCAGCACAGAAAGGACTCTCTGAGGCACATTGGCAGGACACAGAGGTCTCCTGCTGCAGAACTGCCCTGGCCTTCAGCACAATGCCCTGTGCCAGGACTGAGGCCCTGACCTGGACAGGGGACAGAACAAAGCAGGGCAGTAAAGTCACCCACCAAATTCCTACAAGAAACCATGTAGCATCATCATATATGGTTTGTTGCACACGATAGAGGAGCAGCACTCCATAAAGGGAAGGGGGTGACCTTAGGAACACTGCAACACTAATTGCAAATGCTGACCTTCTAGAAAACCTTTCCTGACCCTGAAGAGCTTTTATTCGTCCCCCCTGAAGATAAATGGTATGATGTCTACATTCTGGTTTTATGCACTTGTGAGTCATGGGGCTGGGCTTTTGTATCCTTTTGTCTTGTATCTGTGGTGTAAAAGAAAATACTATGTTTGCCTTGTATGTGCTACTCACTGCCACAAAAATGAGAACAAAAGGGTGAAACAGTCATTTAGGACAAAATGAAGGTGTTGATTCTTAAGCCAATATTTTATATACCAACAGAGCCCAAGGCCTATCTCACTTTTCCTGGCACACCTTGTGCTGCCATTAATACCTGGTTAAAATGTGACACATTCCAAACTGAAGTATTTTACATGCTCTCTTGGTGAGCAAACCATCATATCAGGAAAACAACAAAGGCTGAAGATCACTTACCAAGTCCTCATTTCTACTGATCAATTCAGAAAAATAAAAATTAAAAAAAAAAAAAAGGAAAAAAAAGCACAAAATAGGAAACTACTCAAATTACGCTAGCACAGATAGATTGACAGTAAGGGTGGGAAACTGCCTTTCTTGTATTTGGTGATGCTGGACATTGAGATCTGTAGTTGGGCAGTTATGACTAAATGCTTTCAGGTCATGCAAAAGTTGCAAGAAGTTTATCCTAAAGTCTGTCCATAAGGAGCAGCGAGGGAGAAGAGCTGGTCAGAGCAGTTTAACCGCTCACATGCAGGCAGGCCCAGAGGGAACGACCATCACAGGCTTCCCCTTGGGACCTTCTTGCCAAATTCAGTGAACACAGAATCCATTCTGTACCCATGAGCAAAATGTTAATAAATAATGGGATTACATTTCTTGGTCCCTACAGATTCCCAAGAGAAGTAAGTGGGGATGAGAATGGGAATGGCACTGGAGTGGGAATCTGTTTAAGCCAACTGCCTCTGAGGACAGCATACACTGTCTGTTTAGCCTAAGCAGCTGGGCTCTCGTGATAAAGCTTTCACTGAAGACCCCTAGAAGACACTAAAAACCCAGCTTCAAAAACTGTTGCCAGAAGAGGATTCTGGATGAGGCAGGTTACAGGTCTGATCTGGCATGGCAAATCCTTCTTAGCAACCCAAGGGTTAAGTCTATGAGCCGGAGCACAAGGATCTTTGCTTCTGCTTCCTTGCAGAACAGCAACCCACAAGCTTCAACATGAGAGTTGTGCAATTTTTTTCCATGTTGCAATGCAGTGGTGCAGAGGTATCCCTGACACTGCCTCGGGTGCAGAGGTATTCCTGGCGCTGTCTCTTGCCCTGTCCAGCAAGGCTGTCACCACATTTCCTGCCACCACTCTTCAGTGGGAGGAGCACGAGGAAAAGGGATTTCCTTCCACTACCAGTGAGAAGAAAAGTTATCAGATCCCCTGAGCTCAGGTACCCATTTATTCTCTAAAACCTCAAATCCACAGAGGGGTCTCCACCTCACACCCCCCGTCAGGAACAGGAACACAATTATCACCAGCTTTGGTGCCCACTGCCAAATCTGTGTTTCACCCCTCTTTGCCATGAGTGCCCTCCCACTGCTCCCACCACAACCCCTCCCAAACTCTTCCTTGCCACTTTTTCACATTGGGCCTGGAAAAGAGGTCTTGCTGCAGTTCTTCCAGATGTGAGTCTTCTCATGCAAAATCCTGACTTCACACCCAAGGGTATCACACCAGGCCCCAAGGAACACTGTGGATATCTAATTGCACTCATATTCTTCATTTGCTAACACATGCCCGTCCTGTTATGAGCGGGGCCCAGGACCAGTGGTAACTACCAGCTGTAAGTTCTGTGGGTCAGAAATGGCTCAATTAGTGCAATGAAAGCACAGCCTAGTGGGAGCTACTTACAATACTGATTTCTGGTTAATAGTAATTTTTTAAAGGAATTAATTAAAGGAAATGTCTTTAATTTGTATTACAGTCTGTCTTTTTGTGTCTTCGTTTCCCTTCTGGCCTACAAAACCTCTTTTGCTACCTTACCATGTCTCTGCTGTGCTTTCTATTCATTCCTCAATGTCCTTTTGCCAGACACTTCCCCATGCAGAGCCTTCCCTCTCAGCCCTCCTCTCCAAAAACACATCTGCCTTAGAATCCAGGCAGTGGTGTTCTCTGAGCCTCCTTGTGTCACCACACCTTGTAGCCAGCCTTTATATCTGCTTTCACACCATCCTCAGGACCTGAAAAACTGCCCCCACCACCACTACTTTACTCATAATTAGTGTATGAGGAGAGCACTGACACATGAGCTGACATTTTGGAAGAGTATCTATTACAATTACAGGGAAACCAAGAGTTTTGTGAGGAAAAAAACCTGCATACAGGTCCCCTGTCCCATGGGAATATCGGTTTCTTTGAATCAAGAAGCTGTAAACCCTTTAAAGGACTGGGTGCCTCCACACCTGCAGTCCTTTCCTGACTTGTTCTCAATGCAAAGCAGCGCACACATGTATGCACATACCCACACACACACATTTTCTTTCCAATCCTTCTCTCAGTCCTGACCTCTTGCCCTGCTTCAACAATGGTAACTCATCGCTGCACTTTTTGGGGGGTTTGTTTAGCTGTCCCCATCTCACTTTGGCCTTTTTAGGAATAGAATATCCTAACAACTAGAAATATTTCTGTTTTCTTCCACTGAAAATAACACCAGGTGAGCAAAACTGGGACTGAGCCTGGAAGACTCACTCTGGTAGAGTGTCCCTGGGCCCCTTAAAAAGAAGAGCTAAACTGTAGGATGGCACTCTTTAACACTTTCATAGTGTTATCAGTTACCTTAAAACTGTCAGAGACAGTTTTCAGATATGCAAAAGGTAGAGAAAATCTTTAACTATACCAGAAAGGGATTACACACAGAAAAAGCTAGAAAGTGAAATTAAGGTACAATACTCCCATAAACTGAAATATTAATACTGATTTAGCATTTATTTTTCTCTCTTAGTTTAACTAACACCTTTTGCTCCACTTTCACAGGCACTACAGGTGTTGGATACATCCCTCAGTCTTGGCTCAAAAGGTGGCATATCTAAAACCAGACTGGGTGTTTTCTTGTGTGTGTGGTTTTGGGTTTTTTTCAGTCAGTTATTCTGCTAAATAACTGGATGCCTTTGGTCACTGGGCACACAATAAAGCAGTACAATGTACTCAGACAAATAAAGTTAATATGGGACGCCTGAGACAGGACCACGCTCTCAGCATCGTCACTGGCAGCATAGGCTGGAGTGAATGCCCTTTGCACAGTTATTGTTTGCACTGCATAGGATAACTGTTTACCAAGTTCGTTTTAGGTATCTCTACACTTATGCAAAGAGCAAGAGGACATGATGGCCTTCATGCAGAATTTACGTGTGGGGAGGGAAAAACTATAGAAAATTGAGAGAGAGGCAGTTGTCCTTAAAATAAACATTTTTTTTTCCAAGTCAAAAGGTAGCTGTAACTGACACACAAGTGTCTTAGAGTATAAGTGAACACAAATTCCAGGGTGAATTGCATGAATTAAATAAAACACACGGGGGTAGGTGTTGTATGAAATCCAGACAGCTTACTATTGCAATCTTTAGTGCAGGGCAGTGGCAGAATTCATTTAAGCATTTCATTGAGATGGGCAGAGTTTACTGGGGGAAAAGAATGGTATTTAGGGGCTGCACTTGGCATGGTGTCTGTGCTCCTTCCCATGACTCAGGATGGCTCCACAGGCCATGCCTGCAGACAGTCCTGTCCTAACGATCTTCAAGGGCAACAGAGATGACTCCAGTAACTACAGACCTGTCAGTCTCACTTTTGTACCTGGCAAAAAAAGCGAAGAATATTATTCGGGAAATTATTGAAAAACATCTTAAAGACAATGCAGTCATTTGTCCCAGCCAGCACAGGTTCATGAGGGGAAAGTCCTGCTTAACAAAATTTTGTTCTATGATAAGGTTACCCACCTAGCTGACCAAGGGAAGCCAGCGGATGTGATCTTTTTGAATTTCAGTAAAGCATTTGATACTATCTCTCACAGTATTCTCCTGGACAAGATGTCCAGCATACAGCTCGATTAACACACGATGAAGTGCGTGAGCAATTGGCTGGCGGGCTGTGCTTGAAGGGTTCTAGTAAATGGGGTTATGTCAGGTTGGTGACCAGTCACTAGCGGGGTTCCGCAGGGATCCAACTTAGGGCCAGTGCTCTTCAATGTCTTTATAAATAACTCGGATGCAGGACTTCATGGAATACTAAGTAAGTTTGCTGATGACACAAAACTGGGAGGAGCTGTCAACGTTCCTCCTGCAGGGGAATCTGTACAAATTGGAGAACTGGGCAACCACCAGCTGCATGAAGTTCAACAAGAACAAGTGCAGGATTGTCCACCTGGCTGTACATATAGACTGGGGGATGAGATGCTGGAGAGCAGCTCCGTGGAGAAGGATCTGGGGGTCAACGGCAAGTTGAACATGAGCAACAGTGTGTCCTGTCAGCCAAGAGGGCCAACTGTGTCCTGGGGTGTGTCAAGAACAGCATGGCCGGCTGGGCGAGGGAGGTGATTGTCCTGCTCTGCTCTGCACTGGTGCGGCCTCACCTGGAGCACTGTGTGCAGTTCTGGGCAACACAGGATAAGAAAGATATTAAGCTACTGGAGAGTGTCCAGAAAAGGGCTACGAAGTTGGTGAAGGGTTTGGAGGGGAAGCTGTATGAGGAGCAGCCAAAGTCACTGGGTTTGTTCAACCTGGAGAAAAGGAGACTGAGGAGAGACCTCATGGTGGTCTGTAGCTTCCTCACAAAGGGAGGAGGAGGGGCAGGCACCAAACTCTTCTCTTTAGTGACCAATGGCAGAACCCAAGGAACTGGCAGGAAGATGTGCCAGGGGAGGTTCAGGTTGGACATCAGGAAAAGGTTCTTCACCCAGAGGGTGATGGAGCACTGGAACAGGCTCCCCAGGGAGGTGTCACGGCCCCAAGCCTGAGAGTGTTCAAGAAGAGACTGGACAACATCCTCAGACACATGGTGTGAACTGTGGGGTTGTCATATGCAGGGAGAGGAGCTGGACTCCATCCTTGTGGGTCACTTCCAACTTGGGACATTCTATGATTCTAACAGGTAGATGCCATTTCTTCTTTTACTGCAAGCCTCTCTTTGACAATCCACAGACATCTTCCTAGCAGCCACCTGTAGTGGCCCTGTGAATCCATCAGCAAGTGCTGGAAACATGCCATGATATAAAGAAGCAATTGCACATCTTTTGCCTTCACATTTGCAATGGAGCACTCACATTGTGACTGCCTCCACACCCAATAGGACTACTCCATGTATAAGCACCAAGCAGACACATTAACAGGAGCTGCTAATTTCTTTTGTTGCAGCAAGGTTTTCTATAGGAACCTCACAGTCCCAGATGTTTCATTTGAAAAGTGTCTGGAAGTTTATTAGTGAAACTTAGAGGAGGTTTGCACAACCACCTGAGTCCTCTCCCACACTTCCTTACCCATGACAGCTTTGAGGCAGAGGACTGATGCAATCCCAGCACTCAAATCCCAGTGTAAAGGCAATCATGTAGGTCTTCTTGGTCATGCTTCCAAAGCTTGTACTTCATCTTCAAAGATTTCTCAAAAACATGATATAGATATCAAGAACTAAAATGCTGATATATAAATGCAGCACCTCAGAGCTTCCTCCTGATGGCAGAAAGGCGTGTTAATACTTATCTAGTGCACTGAAAAAGATGGACTTTTTAATGTTGTTTACCCAATGTGTGCAGTATCCTGGAAGCATCTACAGATGCCTGATCAAGCACCTAATATGCAACTGTTAATCATTCCGCCAACCCACGGCAGCAGCTACTCCTGTATAAAGACAGGTATCCCATGGAGGAGCTCCTGTGTGGGAATGTAGCAAATTAGCAGCCTCCTCCCATAGAAAACGGAGTGAAACAGGGCTTGAGAGCGGGGAAAGACAGAAGGTGCAGATGAAATACTCATGTACCTCAACTATACCAAAGCAGCCCAAGGGCCACAGCAATCAGATGTAATAGCAATGAGAGCCAGGAATCAAACCACCTCCCAGAAACCCAGAAATCAAGCACATTGTCACCTCTCCTACCAGATTTTAGTCAGTCCAAAGGAGGGAAAGCCTGAAATAATCCATTCTGTTTTCTACAATATATGTAGAGAAGGTTAGGAACAGAATTTGTTACATTCATGACTAAATACCTACTTACTGAAACTTGATTTAAGCAAGCAGCAGCTACCTGGGACACAACAGCTGGATATGAGGACTTTTTCCATATCTCCCTGAAATCTGATACTACCTAGCTCAGCAGCAAATGCTAAGGCAAGTTCTGGCGCCTCTGATACATTTAATTTTGAACAAAAGCATCTCTTTGTTTTCTCATCAGGATTCAGATATGCTACTGCACAGCATGAGGAGAGGACAACCACCTTATGTGCAAGTGCCATCAGCTGCCTTTCATTATAAATAATAACTTATAAGACACGTCTGCAAACGGTCACAGGAGCAGAAAGAGAGCCCACATGGAAGAGTAAAGGTCACCTGTGATCATGAATCTGAGACATGACTAGAAAACTCATCCCATAAACAGTGACCTAGTGAGAGCACAAAAAAACAAAAAGAAACTGTGCAATAAGACAGAAAGGACAAAAAATAATGCTTCCTCTAGTCAGATCAGACCACTGCTGATTTCCCAGGGGTTCACCCTGCCAGTTCTGACATACACACCCCAAACCAATGAATGACTAATAAGTATAGAAACAACTAATTCAGATTTTTTTCCCTCTAGAATGAATCTGAGTATAGGTTTTCCTTCTTATCCAGTCTGAATGAGAGGCCTATGAACAGACATTGAAGACAGCAGATTTCTTAACTGTAATGCCCATTAAAGAAATCAGCATCAAAAAAACTTTACATCCACTCACAACTTCTAGAACTTTTTCAGCATTTTGCAACAATTAATGTCAAACTCCTCTCCAAGGAGAGATTTAAAGGATTTTATGTATTCTTTGCATAGGGAAACAGGGACAATAAGGTACAGGGCTTGGCTGGAAATATACAGAAAGTCAACGGTGTAGGCAGAAACTGAATGCAAGTCTCTGCATCACCAGTCTGGATCATGCCATTTCCTCTGTGTAGCAGCCAAAGCGTATGTTTAATAAACAGGTTGTCTCAGGTTGTTGCAAGACCTGGGTGAACTGGCACACAGATTTCCCCCTAGGGTTGACATAAAGGAGCAAACGTTGCAAAGAACAAAATAAAGCTCTGCTTATTTAGCCAGTAATCGTAATTCCATCTTGCATTTCTAGGTCTCTTATTTTGAAACTTCTCAAAGCCTTTCTTGCAACACTGCTAAGTACTATGTGACTGCCAGAGCCCTTGAAACATAAAAACGGCCATACCAGGTCAGACCAAAGGTCCATCTAACCCAGGGCTCTGTCTCAAACTTCAGCCAATAAGGAATCCCTAAGGAGGCACACAAAATATGGACAGGATTTCACAGAATCATATAGTGATATTCTGCGGGAAATATACTGGTATAGTCTCTCAACCTCTGGCAAATTGTGATTCAGGTATCTTGGTATTCAATAACTGTTGAAGGATTTTCATTCTGTGAAGCTGACACTTTTTGAACTCAGGTAAACTTTAATACCCTGTACATCCTATTGTAGAGAGTTCCACAACTTTATTTACCAGTGTGCAAAAAATATCTTCTTTTGTCCAGTTTGAACCAGTCTATTGATAATCTCATTTGATATCCTAACTTCTGGCTTCAAGAAAGAGAATGAACATCCATCCCCTATTTGCACCTTCTGTGATGATCTCGTGGATCTCTCCCATGTATCCCTCAGAAATTTTTTTACAGGCTGGAAAACCCAAATCAATTTAGTAATTCCTCATAGGGAATTTGTTCCTTTTGATCATCCTTCTTTCCTTCTCAGTACATCTTTGAGCTTATTTTATCCTTTTCAAGACAAGAAGACCAAACTTCTCGAAGTATTCAACATACAGCAAACCTTGGATTTACATAGTGTCATAGTAATGACATATGTTTCCTTTCCTTTCCTTTCCTTTCCTTTCCTTTCCTTTCCTTTCCTTTCCTTTCCTTTCCTTTCCTTTCCTTTCCTTTCCTTTCCTTTCCTTTCCTTTCCTTTCCTTTCCTTTCCTTTCCTTTCCTTTCCTTTCCTTTCCCTTCCCTTTCCTTTCCTTTCCCTGTAACTTCTAACATTCAGCCTGTCTCCCTCTCTTTCTCACTTTCTTTCTTTGTGTTATTGCCTTATTATTACCCTCCCCAGTTACTAAGCACAAAGCTCATATTTTGGTAGAACTAGCTGTTATAACTCCGAAACCTTTCTCTTCGGTGGCAGGAACTAGTTCTGCCCTCGTTGCTGTATATATTAATTTGGGATTGTTTCTCCCCACATGCATTAATTTACATTTATCTAAACTGAACATAATCAGACATTTTAATCAGCCAAATCATTCAGTTTCATGAGGTCCTTCTTCAACACTTTGCAGCAACCTTGTGTTTTTCTCACCTGGAATATACTTAGTATTACCAGCTAAGTTTGTCACCTTCCTCTTCACTTTCTTTTCCAGATTATTTGCAAATATCAGGCAGTACAGGCTCAGTTACTGATCCGGATGGGTCTCCATGGGTGACCTAACCAGTTGTTCCTGTGTTTTCTGGGTTTTAACTAACTGTGCCTCCAGAGGACTTCCCAAGGCAGCTTGGTTTCTTTAACAGCTTCTAGAGAAGAACATTACCAAAGCCATTTGGCAGCCAGGCCTAGTGTCATGCTGGCTGCTGTGTGGGGGTGGCTGCCACTGGAGGAAAGCTCTGCTCCCCAGCCACAGGTGCCACCCCCATCCCTCCTGTCCTCCCAGCAGGAAAAGGGGAAGCAGGCTTTGTCCTCCCCCAGTTCTCCATTCCAGCTCTTCCTATTTCTCCCTTCTTCATAGCTGGAATAGCACTAGCCTTGGCACCTCATCCTTGGAGAGGCAAACTGCCAGGAAGCCCCAAGTCTCTTTGGAGCAAAGGCATCTGCAGCCCACAGAGCACGGGTATGACTAGAGCAGGTGATACCCTGCATTAGCTGAGGAATGATTTGATAAGAATTATTGCTATAGAAGTGTGCTGGCAACTTAAATCAGGAAAACAAATGTCTCACACAAGCACTGTCCCCTACTGTGTAGCTACAATTTTACTATGAAGTAACTTTCGTTACCCTTCAAACACTCTCCAGCTAAGAAAAGGTCTACCAACCCCACAACTCTCTTTAGTGGTACCTTGGAACAAATAAGGGTTGGGTCTAATATCAGTCACGACAACCAAGTTCATTGCCATATATAAAAGCATGTAAAAGGAAACATTGAGTGAAACTCTGAGCAGGCCCATCAGAAAACAAATTCACTCCATGTAACTCCTAGGTAAGTGGGATTTCTTAGGAATCAATGGCACTTTTGGCTCCTCTCTGGTCTCTCCAAGTATATCCCCTCTGATGCCCTCCCCACTGTGAAAACCCATTGATTCCCCCTCTGGGATCAGGTTCTAGTCCACACACAAACTCTTGCATATTGATTCTTTCATACCATTTTAAGTTCTCCACCCAAGAATCTGTTAAGAAGTAAAAACAGAAAACAATAACACCCTTTCTGAAATAAAGTGTGGTTTAACTGTAACAGTGGGGAAAAGGAAGAATTCAAAAGGTTTTAAATTAAAATCTATGTGTGCCTTCTCCAGATAAATTCTAACCTTCCAGGAGGATGCAGCAGCAGGTCTATCTGCATGTCAGCCTGTTCCCAGCTAGTATCTACCCAAGGGAGCACCATTTCAACTGGAGAGAGCTCTTCTCAGTTCCCATTTGTTGGTTTGGGTTTTTTTTTTTCTAATTTTTTTTACTTTGTTAATCTGAAATTAGTTTAGTGTGATCCAGTGGAGATTTCCATGCCAGCTGCATAGCACCTGTTACTATGTAACACCACTTGCAGAGTTCATTTATGGATGCTCTTTATCTTGTTTTTTCCCCACTTGATTTTGTTTCTTTCTTTTCCAAAATCAAAAGCCTGCTATTAAACTAAACTGAGAAATTACATAACAAGCATCCTTCACAGACAGCAAATAATCAGAAAGAATATATGGCATCCAAAACATTTCTTACTAGAAAGATGAAAATGTCTGAATAGCATGATCCTGAAATGGCTCAGCGAAGTGCCTAAAACAAATTTCTGGGTAGGAATGTACCAGGAAATTTAAAAGCTCTCGGTATCTTTCTTCAGCTACTATCTTGAGGCTTCTCTATACCGTCTCAAAGTACGGAACCATCCAGGGTGAGCACAGCTTATCTAACAGAAATGGTTTTGCAGGTATCTCAAACTGGGAAGTGGCTACCGTGTAGAGATGTAGGGTACAAGACGATCATTTGAAAGCAGAGAGAATTAATTGTACAGTTGGTATTAACGTATGGATGAAACAATCCTTTAAAAGTTCAAACAGCAACTGTTAGCTGAACAAAGTTGGCACAAGTGTAACAAATGAGTTTTGCAATTGTGCTATTTTTACTATGTATTACCAATACCATATAAAAGCACAAATGTTGTGTATATGTTCAATGCCAAACCTAAACCGTTGCTAACAGTGTTGTTATGATGTGATTAAAATGTCACCATCATTACTTGCTGAAAAGGATTTTATTTCCCCCACCCCGTCAAGCAAGTGTTTTCATTACTGGAGTTTTACCAGACATGTTTGTGAGAAAGGTGAAGGAATAACCCAACTCAAATATTTAAAAGCATTTAACTGTTCTGGCTCATTGACAACAGTACGCTCTCCCTGTGAATTTTAAGAGCTGCTGACGCCTCATGGAAAAAACTTTGAAAAACATAGTATTGAAAAACAATTTTGCCAATGTGTCATATTTTCTGTCTTATCCCTTCCCTTGCTTCTCACTAGTAAAAGAATCTACATGGAAACAGAACTTTGATTCTTTAGGTAGACAAAATTTGGATCTGAGCTTTGCCAAAGCATGTGGGTGTTTGGATCCTTTCCATTAAAGACATTTAACTTCAGATCCAGGTTCAATCTTCAAAGCTCACAAGAAGTGCTGAGATCCAGAATTTTGTTCTGACCATCCCTCTTACTAAGAAGTCATCTGCTGCCTGTCCTGCACGTCCGGCTATAGACTTCTGCTCAGGATCTCATAGGTGGCTGCTGATGTCAACATTTGCTGTCAAATTAAGCATTGGGCACTTCTGAATATCTGAGGTGGGAGGAGACTCTGCAAATTAAAGGAGGGGGAGTAAAAGGAATTTTCTCTGGTAGTACAGTTGTCCCGAAATAACATAGACTTGGTCTGTCTCTCACACTGGCATAACTTTTTGGACTTCAGTGAGATCACACTGACTGACTACAAACAAAAATCACAGTCTGTATGAAGCTAGAGGGGCTTTTTTTTCACATTCAGTGAGTAGAAACAACACATTCCAGCCCAGCCATAGAAGCTCCTGCTGCCTCGTAAGCACAGAAAACAGAGATTTACCCCAAATCTTCCACTCTGCAAATTACTGTGTGTGGAGACGGAGAGCAAGCCAAACTTCTTTTGCTCAAAAAGATGCCAAACTGGACATAATTTAGAAAAACAAATCACATTTCAGCATGGACTCAGTCCTCTTACTTTCTGATTCAGCTACACCAGGCAGAGCAGTGGAAATACTGGATTGACACCTTTGTATCAATTCCTTTGTATCCATTCCTTGGGAACCTGCAGGAGGGCATGCTTTTTACGTGACCTTGCTCCTCCTTTTATCAAAATACTTCTCTTACTTTCACTGACATTTACCCCAAGGACATCGAAGCAAAGCAAGAGAGGAAGACTAGCACACAGACTGCCCGCCTGCTCCAAGAAAAGCTTTTCATCAGTCGACTTACTGACAACTGGGATATCTAAGGAAGACTGACAGATCCACCATTGCCAAGTCACAAGACGAAACCCTCAAATACAGCAGAGGACTAAAAAGCTAGAATTCTGTGAGTATGCATACTCTAATAGTACATAAAGCAGTCTCTGGATTTCTGAAATTTCTACCTGATTCTGGATTTCTACCTGATCCTCTTGCATCGTGTAGCACCACAACATCAGATAACCTGTCGCACAGACTTCGATGAGACGACTTAGTTTGAGCAGAGAGAGCTGAATTTGCCCACAGAACCCCACTGTCCTTTCCTCTGAAGAAGCAGACACAAGCAGTAATTGCTAGATGGGATGGAAAAGAATAACCAGCAACTCCAGTCACAGTTCTCCACTGTCTTGCACTTCATGTGGTCACTCACATCTAGGCAAAGTGAATGTGAAACACTTCCAGACCACAGAAGCAGTAATCTACACTCGCTTTCACTGCAGCAGGCGTGAGACTAAAAAATCAGGCCCTCTCTTACAAGCAAAATGTCCCCAACAATGAATGACGAGTAAAATATAGGCTATGTAATTCCCCTTGTTTTGGAAAACAGTCAATTTAGAAAGGTTACCACAAGACAGCAGCAAAAATCTGCTCCTGAACTCTCAAAGTCTCAAGCTGTAGGCTTGTCAATAGTACACAGGGTGCAAAAGATTATGGCCAGCTCAGGCCATTAGTTTCATTTCTGGGCAGGAATCCCAGCATAACAGATACTTATGCATATTCTGTCCTCATTTTATCTAATTACAAATATCTCTCTAGGGATGGGGAGGGGGGAAGAGGTTTGATCACACAATTTTAGGTCACTTGTGCAAGGGATTGCTGGGATATGCATTGATCCAAAGAGTGCTGTAATACTTTTTGAAGTTTCTCCTAGTAAGGAAAAAAAAAAAAAAAAGAGTATACATGTATCATTTTTTCCTATTTATATGAGTTTTTTGAAACTGACCCGTAGGAAGGAGTTGAACCACATACTGCTGTAAATCAGTAAGAAGTATATGGAAATATTTAAATGCAAAGACATTGATTAAGGAACAACACTATGTTTTTCTAAACACCATCTGTAAACATGTTCTTTCTTTCCTATAGTATAGATGCACACAAATATATATATTATGCATACACACATTTTTCTTTTCTGAGTAAGACTGATAACATCACATAAAAATGGAACAAGGCCATTTAAGAAAGTATCAACTTTATGTCGCTCATCTGGATTTTTACTTAATGGTTGCAACTCCAGTGAAAGATGCAACATTGTTTTACATTGATGAGCTTTTAAAAAGCCACATTAAGGCATGATCTAATTAAGTAAAACAACTTAATATTAAGCAGAACTGCCCCTGCTTGCCCTAGATCAACATGGCCTAAGTCTTCTGCAGTACAAGAATACGTACAAAATCGTATAATTCCCATCACCATCACCAAGTGCTTTAAACCTGCTTCTTAATCACGGGAGAAGTGGAATACAGCAGAACTTGGGGAATTTCTTTTGTTTGAAGCTCGTACAGAAAGACTGGAGAAGTTCTTGGCTGAATAAGTACCTTGAAAAGGCTATCAAAATTAAACAGACACCCTTCAGGAGCAGAAAACAGTAGTAATAGAATAAAAAACTGGATCTTAAAGGTCAAGAAGCATAGAGAGAATTGCCAAAGTCAAGAGTTAGAACTTACAAAAGCTATTAAAAAATAGTACTATTCTTCAGACATCAAAATAAAAGCAGTTGAAGAAAGTTCAGCTGTTTTGCAGTTAGAATGGTATATAGATTAAATATAATGTAGGTACAGGCCAAGAACTAAAGGAATGTTGTGCTTCAGTGAGATGACTGAGGTGGAAGCCACAAAGACATTTGTGCAGTCAAGGCATAAATTCTGAATAATCGCTGCCCAAGCACTGCAACATGGAACCATACATCTACTAGCAAGTTCTTTAAACAGATACTGTAAATCATGGTTACTACTATATTACTGAAGTATAGCAAGCAAATTAAAATACTCTTTGTTAATTGTTTTAGACCACAAACCTTGCAAATTATTGCAGTAAGGCTGAGCCAGAGTTTACTCACATGCAATTTTTTAAGTGCAAAATGATAAGGACACTCTTGAACAAGGATACAACTAAGATGCAAGATCCATACCTTGTACCAGAATAACTTGGTATCTTGCTTTCACAAGATACTGATATTCTAGACATCTTCTTCTTAGCTATTTGGACTTTCAGATAATGTTTCATAAAGTGCAACATGAAAAATTACTGTAAATGGAGAAGATGAGGATTAGTACAAGAACGGTGATAGGACTGAAAGAAAGAGGGTTGGACACAGGTGAAGTCCTGTCAGATACAGTAATTGGCTGGCAAGAGGTTACTTCTGGAGTTCTAGAAAGGATTGGTCTGGGGACTGATCTTATTCAGTATTTCCACTAATGACCTTGGTACAAAAAAGTATGTGTGCTGATAAAAGTTAGCCACTTAGACAAGTTGAAGGACATAAAGGAAATTAAGAATATCAGGCAAGAAGAATTAGATTAATTCAGTGTAGCATTCACTTAGTACCCTGGAGATCATCATCTCAACAACAACAGCTGAAAGGACAGAAGAAACGTAACAGTATCTGTCTACCACAGGATGAGTACAAACCACCAGCACAACACGACCACAAACAAATGCAGAAGCAAGGGGATCCCAGAAGAGGTAAAAAAAATAACGTTATCGTAGAGAGCAAAACCTCACCTGGAGTAGAGCACAATTCTGTCTACTCACACTCAGGAAAGTTGAATGTGAGTAATCTAAGCTGGAGTAGAGAAGGCCAAGACAATAAATACTCCAGTGATCAAAGGAGAGGAAAAGATAGCACAGGCAGTTTAGTATATCAAAACAAAGGCTGAGAGGGCTTATAATAGTGTTGTACAAATGCATGACAGTGGAGAAGAAGACATGGAGGGGGCAATAGTATTTAAACTAACAACTCCATGCTGGCACCAGAACAAATGGGTATAAACTGGTCACAAGTAGGGCCAGGCTAGGGATTAAAATGCTATTTCCAGCCACCAGAGCAGTGGGTTCTGGAACCCTCCCAAGAGGAGTAATGGGAACAAACAGTCCAAGTGGGGATTTAAGACAAGGACTTTTCAGTTTATGAAAGGGATTATCTGACATGGTACCAGGGCACTGGACATAAGACCTAGGAACCTCTTTTAAATCTACACTGCTATTAATTGAGCCTCTGTGGCCAATTCAGTCTTTGTCTTCTCAGCTGAAAGTACCCACACAGGAACCAATTAGTTCCAACTGGGATGGCAGCCTTTACAATACAGGTACTTACCCACTAGAAACAGCACCAGGCTCACCCACATGATCAAGACAAGATATTAGGCACAGCCTCTTGCTGTAATAAGCACTCTAACCCAATCAGACCTTTGATGGTAGTTCAACGTAGTTCAAGCCACTGTCATGACCCCTTAAGTGCTTTGCCAAGAGACCACTAGTGCCAGCATCCAAACTGTTCTCCCAAAAGCGTGTGCAGAATTTCCTTCAAAGGTAGTCAATCTCAAACCCCATGGGTGAGCATCTCCCAGACTCTTCAGACTCCAATAACTCCCTCATCTTTCATCCAGTCCTGTTAGCCACCTACTCTGAGGAGACCTCTGCACTGCAGGTGCTGCCTGGAGCACCATGCAAGAACTACTGGCCAGCTTAATGAGGCTTTTTGACAAGTAAAATTAAAACTGAGGAAAGGCAAAATGTCAGAAACCAAAATATCCAGCTTCAGCAGAATCTTCTCACACTAAGCCTGAAATTTTCATGCAGCTTTTGTATCAGTATAAAGACCTAACACTCAGCATTTGAGTTGGCCCCTATTGGAAAAAATAGTACTTATAAAGACAAAAGCAAAAGGTCAGAGTCCCATAGCCCTGAAAACAGATGT
The DNA here is from genome assembly GCF_037038585.1 of Patagioenas fasciata. NCBI lineage: Eukaryota > Metazoa > Chordata > Aves > Columbiformes > Columbidae > Patagioenas > Patagioenas fasciata. Next base: position 32,357,548 of record NC_092524.1, on the reverse strand, counting down.
GTCGGAGGGAAAAACCTGACAGGTCCTGATTGATAACCATGCTTGAGGGAAGCTGCTGGAGGAAAACTGCTGCAGCAAGAGCTGCAGGGACTTACTGTTCCAAAATCCTGCTGCGGCAGAAAATGCACATGTGGCTGCTAAAGCAGGAGATGGACATGGTTAATTGACTGGGAAAGTTTAGCCGAGATGGAATTAATGCAAAGAGCTCAGAGCCCAGGCGTGCAATTCTGTTACCAAGGGGAGGAACCATTCGGCTGGAATTGCAATCCATTTTCAGGTCAGAGCCTTTCCCAAAGGCAGAGTGCTCAGCCCTCACCTGTTCCTCCTCTTCCCCTCCAAGGGGTGCATGGAGGAGAAGGTAGCTGGAAACAGCAGCCTGGGAAATAGACTGCCTTCTGAGGGCCACAGGTTTCGACTGTGCATGGCGTGCGTTTAGCAGTGAGGAATTCGGAAGACGTGTCAGGAGAAACAGCCTCTCCTAACCCTTGCGGATAAGTTAGTTGTGGAAACAAAACTAGAAAGTTAATAATAGGGGAGGAGGGAATTTACTTTCAGATCTACTCAGCAGAATGAATACCTGAACCAGATACATTTGCAATCTGGTCACATGAGAATCCCAGGAGTTAGTTACTGCGGAATCGCAGCAACAACATGGAAAAAAATACACCCAAACAAGTATTTCTTTAAAGTAAGGTAGACTGCAGAGGAAGATAGGAAAGACAAAAACACAAACCACAGACCAGATGACACAGATGATCTTACATGGTGATGCACTGCCAGTATTTTGATAAGTAGCACCCATGACTGTGTTCCTTTCAGCCGGTGTCTGAGAGTGACTTTCCTCAGTCAGGGAGGACTAGAGATCTGGGAACTTCTTAATTTCTTCTGCCATTTTAACACGGGGGCTTTTAATACACTTACACATACTTACAAGTAGCCTCGTAAAATACATTGAGTCAAACCGTTCTCACACTGATGACTTTGAATACGATGCATGAATTGTACTTAACAGACTGTCTGGTGTGCAGGATGTATATTTTGAAATGCAAAACTACTTGCCACTTGGTTTATTTCCGTGGTAAAATCTTTGCACCCCAACAGTGCCTTTATCAGCTCTAGGCATAATCCACTGCCACTAAGGATGGTTTAGCAATATCTATTGGTGAACTTCTTCCATCAGAACTGGGCAGACAGTCTTAACTCACTTTCCCACCATTTTTCCATCCCTCTAATTTCATCTCAGCCATGGAAGTGCTACCACGAAAGGATTCACTTTCAACATACCACTCTTATGCTGACACTCAACACCAAAAGCAAAGCAACATGGCTTCTTAACCTCCAATTTTGTCAATGGTTGACGGTGTGACTAGCGTGGCCATCACCAAGTCAATGCATGCCATTCCTCCCATCAGAAGAATGGAGAAAATAATCCCACAAAAGGAAATGTGATGCTTATTTTAAGCATGATTATAAAGCATTTTCCTGCTCTGGCATGTAAGTGCCACATACTTTACATTACAAATAACGTATATTTTTCCTAATTCTTTCATGCCGGTACCTTCTGAAATCCTCATTGTAGGGTACATAGTGAGAAAACTCCAGGTGGGAGAAATTTTGTAGAGCTGCTTTCTGCTCAGTCTGAAGAAATCTCACGTGGTAGAGTTACTCACAGTAGGCAGAGGTAGTCTTTTGCAGGTAAAGAGGGACTCTCCTTTAGACCTCTATTCACGCACAGGAAGTCAACTACACATGAGCAACAGGTAATTACATTACTGCTCCTCTACTCAGCCTGACTAGCATGAGAGTCAGATCTGACTGTGAAAATAAACTCATGACTTGCCTATGCCATACAACAAGTCAGGGGTCAGATTTAATTCAGTGGGCTCTGACCTGCCATGCTGCAACCAGGAAAAAAAGCTGCTTCTCCCTGTGCATAGAGGCAGAACACTGATGCCACTGTTGTTCCAAGACAACACCAAAATGCATCACCTCATACTCTCCATTCTCCTTCAAAACACCAGGGTAGATCGCAGAGAGTCCATCCTCCCAGTCCAGAAGTCATTAAAAATCTCCTCCTCAACCTGAATGAGAGGCCTGAAACAAACATTTCATTTTGGGAAATGACTCAAGAAGAACAGGTAAGGAAGCAGAACAACAAACAACACATAAGGTGGATGTAAATCCAGATAAAATATTAAAATCATTAAAAGGTTGCTGCTCCCTGAAGGTTGGAAAAAATGAAGAGAGTTAATTAAAAGCAATCTCCACACAGTGCTGAGCTAGCCTGCCCTGATAAATCAACAGCTAGGACTGAACTTGTAGAGGTCAATGGGGGAAAGAGGTTGGGAAGCAGGGGAGAGGAAAGCTCAGAGAACATAAAATATTTTGCTGAGACTACCCACCAGAAAAAAAAAAAAAAATCAGATCTGGTAACCAGAAATTGAGAAGGGTTTTCCATATATTTTCCCCATCAACATTTTTTTGTTAGATTTCAACCTCAGGAATGCCTGTTTGCCATCAACACACCACCAACTAACCCAATCAAGATCCCATTCATTTGTATCAGCACAGGAGGAGAGAAGCGAGAAGTCTTCAGGGCCCCGTTCTACTTGGGAAGGTACTAACATCACTTCCATTCATATGCCATTTGATCAGGGAGGACTAACATCGCTAAAATTAACAGAGGGACAGATTCTTTTGGAGAAGCATCTCCTGAATGTTAAAGGGTCAGTCAGATACAATGATGCAGTAGGAGAGGTATCTTCATGCTGCAATCAAGAGGGTTTCTCCACACTTGTGGAGAAAGAGCTCACTGCAGAGTCTTCCCACCATCAACCCTCACCCACCTCATCTCACAGGCCTCTTACCCTGCACTGTCCCAAATATAAAAGGGACTAATCTCTGAATTAAAACTGTGCTCCTGATTTATTCGTTATTCCACACCAACAGGTATATGCTGATGAACTGAAATTTTAAAATATAAAGAATCCATAGAAAACACAAAAACCTACAGTCTTCAAAATACGCTTTTGTAGTTTCGGGGATTTTGTTTGGTTTTTGTGTGTGTGGTTGGTTGGTTGGTTGGTTGGTTTGTTTGTTTCAAAGGGCAATCAGGGTGAGTTTGTAGGCACAAGTGGGTTAATGTTAAAATTTCTGGTGTTGGATACCAGTGAGTGATTTCTCTAAACAATCAGTAGGATAGCAACCTCAAACACGATGCAGTTTTTATTCATGGTCAAGACCAACGGATTTCAGCAGTAAAACAGCTTTCTGGAGCTGTTCCATTATTCCTTATTCAGATTGAATTGGTTTTAAAGTAATCATAAACATAAAATATATTTGTCCCCAACATTGACTAAACACGGTCTTCTCAGGAAACAATATTGGGACCAAAATACTTGAACAGTCACAAATCCATGGATGACTTTCTTCAGAACTGTTCTTGAAGGAAATGGACATTACTTTCCGTTGAAGAAATAATAGTAACTTTGTGCCCCCATTATAAGTTTCCCTATATCGCTGTTCACTGAATAGTGAACTATCTGGGCTATAACTCCAGCCATTTCAATTTTTCTCTCAGCTCTGTAACTAAGCGCGTCAGGCTGTAGATCCAGAGGAACACTAGAAACTACAAAGTTCCTACAACCACATCAAAAAATTCACAGCCATGCCACACAAAGCACTGAACTGGTGTTCACTTACTCTTCCAAAACGTGAAAAGCACCCAAAACATTTTCAAGAGGAAATTTTGTTCCAACAGGCATAATCTGTCTTCCTGTGGCTAGTACAAAGCCAACTCAAAGCATAAAAGCAGCATAAGCACTGTACTTTGCGTTTTGGCAGGAGTAGCATGCCCGCATCTGATCAGATCACATCAGCCCTGCCAGCTGATGCGGTAGGGCAGACTGGAATTAACCAGCTCGGGGCACAGCCTTGTTTCACTGTGCTGCACCTCATTTTCTTTGCACCATCCAACCTATTTAGATTTTCAAGACCTAAAATGCCAGAAGTGAGCCATGTGTTTGTAGAGAATGTAGCTCAACTTCTTAACCAAGGCCCTGCACCCTGTATCACAAGGGGGAATCTGAGAAGAAACAAGGGACATTCAAAACCCGCCTGGACATGTTCCTGTGTGACCTCACCTAGGCGTTCCTGCTCCAGCAGGGGGATTGGACTAGATGATCTTTTGAGGTCTCTTCCAATCCCAAACATACTGTGATACTGTGTGTGTGGAGAGGAAGAAACCATCAGTTGTGTGGGGTTCCTTTCTTTGGCATACTAAGATTTCATACACGTTACAGCTAGCTTTTTGTATTAATTTACAAAAATTATCAGTAAGCAAGGACAGCATTATCAAAGACTGACACAACTCACAGAGTTGTATGAATGGTGAGATGATCCTCAGTTAGGTTGGATCAGTTCTGTCACAAGGGACTGCAATATTAAACATCACTTCCAGCCTTTCTCACCAGAAGAATAACATTGATGTAGTCAGTGTCCCCATCAACACCTGGGCAAGGGACTCTTTCCCAGCTACAGCTCAGCAGAACGTGAAATTAATGCCTCGGGATTTGGCGAGCACAGGCTGCCGGTCACAGCCACCTCATGCACCAGTGCCTGTACCTGCCCAGCTCTCTCTGCTCCACTGCCTCCCAGTGAAGCCTCCCTCAGACAGAGCTGGATGCCAGTACAGCCTTCCATGCCACTGGAATTGCAGCTCTCTGACCGTACCTGGCTCAGGCAGGTAACCTGAAAACTGAGACACACACTGACATACTCCTGCTAGTGCCATACTGGAGGGGTTGAGGGTGTGAGAAGGATATTTGCCAGCAGCCAGAGAGACACTGCATTATTCTTCTCTGAGACATCTGCTGGGAATCTGTGGTTAAAATACGCTCTGCTGGGAAATAAACCATATATAACTATTAAAAAAAAAAAAAAAGAAAAGGTGTCATACTTCTGATAATTTAGGCTATTAAAGAAAAACAATAATTTCAAACATTCAGTATTCAAGCACGTGTGATATTTGTGTCATGTGTCACTCAATTTAGACAGTGAAAATACACTGGGCAGTTCTGCTCTTTCTTTTGAAATAAGAAAGTAGAAATGAAAACCACTTTCTGTTGCTCACACACTAGTCAAGTGTATTTGGGTTTTTCCACAAGTTGTAGAGAAGTTTTTAAAGACAAGAAAGAAATACTTCCATCTGAAAAATGTTGGTTCATGTTTTGTTTGGTTGGTTGGTTTTGTTGTTTTAAAAGTGGGTATTTTAAAACTATGCTTTATTTTAGATTGTGTTGATGAGACAACCTTCCTTAGGAGAAACACACCAGTGCTACAGCTGGGACCTGCACTAAAGAAGCAATGAACACACCTCAGTCTCTGCATCCCGGGCAGAGCTGTCAGGAAAGCCGGCAGAGCAGCACAGTCCTAACAAAGCCCTCAGAACAGGCCTTCAGCAATGCCGCCTTGATGCTGCCTCTCTGCACATGGGAGTATGTCACCCCAGCCAGGGGAGCCTCAGGTCAGAGGTCGGTCTGTCCAAGGGAGAAAAACGTCAGCTCCCGAAACAGATTCATTCCACTCATACAAGTCCTCAGGGATAAACAACACAGGGATGGTTCTCGCTCAAGGCAACATCACATACAGACAACGCAGTGATGAGCCCAGAATAAATACCAAGATTGTAAAATTGATCTACCAAGCAAAGAAATTCAGCTCTGATATGAAAGACAAACCAGAGTGAGAAAACACCAGACTCGGCAAACGACAGTCCTAAAAGATGGTTTATTCACAGCCAATGGGGGTGTTGGAATGCCTCATTTCGGGACACCAGAGGTACAGCCAGTGGTCATAAATTGCAGAAGACAAATACACAAGATGGACAATGTCTGCTCTTGAGAGCAAACTCCAAACACCACACTTGCAGTTTTAGGAAGGCAGAGGAAGAAATCAATTTTCATTAGGCTACACAAAGAACGAGCCACATTACCTTCACTGCAACTCAGACTGAAGACAGAGTCCCATTTTGATTTGTGTACCAGACTTCTGAGTGGTCTGAATTAAGTGTTTCCAGTCAGACACTGTGGATCCAGTCTCACAGGCACTATGCACCCAGCCCACTGGACATATGCTTACCTTGAAATTATTGCACTCTTCAAAAAATCATACCTTTAGGCTTCTGTAGCCCAACCCACACAGGTCAGTATTGCTTCCACATGCCACAAATCATATGCTTTTAAAACTTTTTCTTTAGCAACACTTCATCCAGCCACACAACTGGACAGACTACAAAAGGCTACAATACCAACAAAACAAAATTACAAAAGCACTGCAGCTAATCATGCACAAGCAACTCACGGAACCAGACATAACACTGTAATTCTAGTAACGTACCATTTATCAGACTCTCTCATATTCAAACCAGTGTATCAACATGTCTTCTTAACTTGGCTTCTCTGCCCCCAGTGACTGTAGTTTTTTGCTCATGTTTCTCTGCATAAATACAATAACATTTGTCCCTCATTTTCTTTGGAAGCTGGTGCTGATACAGAAGATACCATTTTCATGAGGACAACAGTTCGGGTTTGAAATGTGTCACACTAGGGCTCATTTATGTTTTTAAGTGACTTCAGAGTCACACTGGAAATGCTGTAGAGATTTTGGTATGTGATTTAATGTGCACAACAACACTGTTCTGTCAAGCAGAAGAAAATTCCCTTCTGCAAAGCCACATTAAAATCACCTCCACATCACTTGTAAACACTGAACTGGCAACCTAACTGTCTGTCTATTTTATTGCTTCCACCAGCTGAAAGCGGCACGGCACACTATAATTTCAATTTAATATTAAAAATCAGCAATAAGATGCTTATGCAACAGGATACCCACTCCTAAACAAAACAAAACAAAACAAAACAAAAAAATCAGTCTTCATCAGCACTTAATCAGGACATAAGGCTGTTTTGGAGATGGGTAATGGCATATGGGACCTTCCAGTTAAGAGTCCCCAGCTTCAATTCAAGCCAGAGTTATCACTATTGAAATACTCTTGCCGTACAAGAACTCAAGACCCATGTTGGCCTGTTGCCCACACGAACAGACCATTTCTTCAGAGGTGTCTCATGCTACAGTATTCATCATCACAAGAATGGCCAACTGGCAGCCCAGGGGTTGGAGCTGGCTGTCAAGGCAATTTTATCTGAGAAGGTACAGGAATTGGACAACTGACCACTGCTATGTGATTGCAGTGGGAACATAGGGACAGACCAGGCCTGGTAGGGTTTATAAGGTCAGCTCTAGCACTGCGCACACAAGTCTGCAATGATCCAGTCCGCAAACACCTGGCAGGGAATAAGTGTCCCCAAGCACATTAAAGTAATTCAGCAATAGTCAGCATGCAAGTGACCTAGCCTAGCATTTGTGCCTGAGTTAGCCTCTGTTGTACCAGAGTCTTGAGCAGAAGAAAGGGAGAGCACCAGCACCAGCCACACTACTGGAAGGCAACAGCTCCTCCGGTGAGCACCAAGGCAGAGCTACACGGCGTGCGGGAATCTCACATGCTGAAAAGGCAATAGCCTAATCTATGCTCCAGTGAGAATGTTTAATTGACAACCTGAAATAAAAGTCAGCTGTGGGATCAATGACAGAGAAGGGGTGGAGGGGGAACCAGCTCTGCTCCTAGATAAGACTTTGTAAATTACAGGGTCTTAATTACATTAAATGCATTATGGTACCATATGCACATTGCTAATAAGGCAGAGACAGAGGAAATGGGACTAGATGCTGAGTGGAAGTTGAACAGCTGCATTCTAGACTTGATCTTTGAATTAGAAAGTTTCTGAACCACTTTGTTCTAGTTTAGCAATCCATAAAACAAAGGCAGTAATCCTTTCTTCACGGGGGTGTTGAAAGGTTTAATTAATTAATATTTACAAAGTTCGTTGACATTTCTGACTGACATTTGAAATAATTCAGGATACTTTTAAACTGCATTTGTTTCTTCTACTGCACTGCTCAAATGTCTTCTTATTAAGATAGCCAAAAGAGAAGAAGATGGAATGAAAAACTTTGGAGATAGGTACACAGGCTAGTGGAGAAAAAAACAAAACAAAACAAAACAACAACCCAACAAATCCAACACTTCAAATCCACTACTGTCTCATCAAAACTATCTGAATGTAGCCTCTTTTACAGATGAAGATGTGTTTATCCAGACACCTGCTGCCTTTCCCTTGCAGATCTGTTAAACTTGAATTTCTGATACTTTTGCCTGTAGCACCATGCTGGTAAACAACAAGGTATTAAATGGTAGAAATAACAGGCAGTTGTGTCAGGTTGATTTGATCACCAGAGGAAGCAGAGAAGAGCAAAGAGATGAAAGCACCAAAAAAAGAACCAGAAAGTGAGATGAGAGTTCTAGATGGAGAAAGTGGCAGGCCAAGGGTAAGGAGGTGCCAATCATTAATAAGGGACTCCATGCACTGAGCTATTCTGTGTAATGTATTCCCACAGATGCTCAGGTACACTGGAATACATTATCCCAAGAGACTAGTCTAGTACGACCAAGGCCACATACGTGTCCAAGTGCCAGAGATAAACTGAATTTTGGACATGCTTAAATGCACAAGCACACTCAGGGTGCTGCTTGATACCTGAGCCAGGATTTCTCAGACTCTACATTGTCCCCCATCTCAGAGCAAAACCTTTGTGTGGCCAGTTTCTGTAGGGGGCGTTTGTGGGTTTTGAGATACAATCAAAACGCAGACAGAGAAAATGCAAATGTCATTCAGCTCCCTTTCATTGTCAGGAAGGACACATGAGGATAAAATACTGTGCACTGCATCCCTTCCCCTATTATGTGTCCTACTGCTTTTGTCCTAATTTTTCCCATGCATAATTTACTTATATGTGTATTGTTTCCCGATCAGCAACTTTAAAGAATAAGTGAAAATTATAAAATGTTTTATTAAACAAGTTGTTAATAAAAAATGCAGATGGTGTCAGACAGCCAGTAACAATTCTGTTTCCTCCACATAACATTAGTACTTTAAGAGGTACATGGAGAAAAGCGAACCCAGCACTTGATGTCTATTGTTTCCTCTCACACCCCCCAGGGGCGAGGGGAGGAAAAGGGAGCTAATTATAGGAGAGCCTAATCCTGCCCTCCCCGACTTTAGCAGCAGCGGGATCAGGCCCTCGATTCATTTCGGCACAAGCGGCCCTTCGGCAGGACCTCCCCCCGCTCTCCAGGGACCTGCTGCGACTCTGGGAGCCCCACAGTGTCGCGAAGTGCGAGGTGAGGGGGTGAGGTCCTGTCCCCCGGCGCGCTCTCGGGGCCCCTCGCCGGTCCCGGGGCGCTCTCCGCCGCTCTCCCGCCGGCTCCCGAGGCCACCCGGCCCGGGCTTCCTCTCTATCGGCAATACTCGGAATGGCAACACACGACCGCGGCTGTTCCCAGCTCAGGTGAGGAGCCGGGCGCTGCGGACCCCCCTTTGCTGCTCTTCTCGGTCCCCGAGGTGCGCTGCCTGCGCCTGAGCAACGCCCGGCGGCCGGGAGAGGCACAGGGAGAAGTTGCTCTCGCCTGCACGAGTACTAGACCTGCCGCCAAACTGGGGGCACGGCGTCTCTTCCCCACGGTTTTCAGAGCATGTTTAAGCCCACCGCCCCCCCTGGGGATATACGGACTTCTTTGATTAACCCTCTGACAACTGCGCTCCCCTCTCCCCGCGGATTTTCGTAAGGTGCTACCGAGAGGACGGGTAAATGAAAGCAAAGGCTTCCTGCCAGGACGGAGCAGGAAAGCTGATAAGCATGTCAGCACCCCGTCCCTGCTCGAAGCTTTTCTTTCCCTCCCGATAGCCGAGAGACAGCGGCAGGAGTCCCTGGAAAAACCTTCAAGTGTTTTTCCAACTCCAGCCGGAGAGACTTGAGTCGGAGGGGAAAAATAGGAAAAAAAGAAAAAAAAAAGAAAAAAAAAAAACCAAAAAACATAACCGCAACAAGAAAACCCTCGCAGCCCTAATTTCATCTCTGAAAACTCAAACGTATAAAAACACCCACTCAGCGCAGCCAGAAAGTGCAAACGAAGCGTCACCGCCAGGTACTCTCCTTCCTTGCTTTATTAGCCAGAGCGCTGCCCCCGTTAGCAAAGAAGTCGTTTCAAAAAGGTTAAGACAGCTCCTCTCCCTACACACGGTGCCAAATCCCACTCTCGCTAATGCCTTCAGGGATTAACGGCGTGCGCTGCAGACCACAGGGAAAATAAAGGACGCAATCCACAAGATGACAACCGGCTCTCGCGGTCCCCCTCTGAAACCGGCCCCATTTCCAGATCGGGAACTCCGGAATATCCCCGCAGCAGAAGCACCTGCCTCCTCGGCGCACTCGCTCTCTCCCCCCCTGTTTCCCCCGCCAGCAGTGGGTCAGATCCCGTTCGAGCAGCCCTTGGCTGCCTGTGCCCACTCTTAAGATGGAAACACCATCAACTCTCTTTGCCACTTTGAAAAGCGAAAGCCTGTCATATGCAAAACAGATCTCCGGACTTCCTGCCCCAAATCAACGACCGGCAGTCCCGAGTCATTCATTTCACGCAAGTCTGCTGCCCTCCCTCCCGCACAGGCGCCGGGGTGCGCCGGCAGTGCCCCTGCTGCCCCGCTTTCCGACCGCCCGTGCCACCCCCCGCCACTCAACCGAGAAGCCCGGGGGCCGCTTCGCTCCCCCTCGCCAAGTCATCCCAACTCCGCGAAGACTGGCGGAGGCAACTCCGAGCTGCGGCCGGAGCGCGGAGGCAGCGCGCACCGCGCCCCCCCGCCGCTGCCCTGGGCCGGTCCTTTCCCCGCCGGACCCCGGAGCTGCGGCGGGGCGAGCCCGCCCGGACAGCGGGGGCCGCCGGCTGTCAAGTGCGCGCAGCCCCGCGGGACGCCGCCGCTGCCGTCCCCGCGCTGCGCTCCGGGAGCAGCGAGCGGGCACAGCGAGCGGGCACGGCCCGCCGCCGCCTCCCCGCCCCACCGCCCCCTCCGCGCCCGGGCGCCAATTAACCGGCGTGCGAGCCGAACAATTTTTCCGCGTTAATTTCGGCGCGAGCCGCGGGGATGTGTTGCACAAAAAGCGAGCGAGGCGCTGGGGCAGAAAGGAGGGCGGGAGGAGGGACCCGCCGGGAGGCTGCCGGCGCCCGGCTCAGGCTGGCAGCCGGCGCCGGAAAGGCGCCTTTTTTCATATTTAAACCACGCGGAATATGTACATTTTTGATTCCTACTTACGCTTTCAGGGGGTTGTGAATGACAGTCGCCATTTTGCTACAATGTAACAGAATATTGTGTCTCGGAGTTCTAAAGGTTCGCTCAGGGGAAGCGACCAGCCAATCAGAGCCCGGCATACCGGCCCGCCGGCCAATCGGACGGCGCGGGCGGAGCCGGGGCTCTGCTAGTTATTAGGGGAGCTGTCAAAGCCCAGAGGTCACTCCCTCTCCCTGGAACAGGCGGCGAGCAGGTCTTAAAGGGGCAGCGCCCGTCGGCGAGGCCGCCGCCGCACCAGGGGGGGATGGAGGGGACGAGGGCGGGCAGGGGGAGGCTCTCCCGCACCTCTTCGGCTCCCGCTCGAACGCACCGGCGCCGGGAGAGGGAAAGCCGGGCTGGCCCCTTGTCCCTTCGCACCGCCGTCGCTGCCGCCTGTTTCCCAGGCGGCGTGCCCCACCGGGGACAGGAGCCCGCGCCGCTCCGCTCGCTCCTCCCGCTCCCCAGCACCGTACTTCCCGGGCTGTTTCGCTTTCTCCAAAGCCGCTCTCCCCGCCAGGTCTCCGGGAGCCGCCGGCGCTGGCAGTGGCTCCAGGGCAGCGCCGCTCTCGCTCCCCCTCCCCCAGGAATTTTCCCCTCCCTGTCAGTCACCCCGGCCCGTAGCCCCTGCGCCCTTACATAACGCGCGGCGGCCGGACCGACCGACAGCCCGACCGACAGCCTGCCCGGCCCGGGTCTCCCACAGAGCAACTTTTGCCGTGCCGGGAGCCGGGCCCCCGCTTTCGGCACAAGGGGAGGAGGGGGAAGAGCCCCGACCCGTGTTTCTCCGCACATGGAGCCCAGCGGTGAGAAAGCGGGCGGGAGGCGGGACCCCCGAGCGCGGCGGGGTGCGGGCTGAGCCCGTTTTTGAGGAGGCAGCGAACTCCAGAAGTCTGGGCTTACCTGCAACTAATTAAAGGAGCTTGCAAATGAATTATGGAGCATGACCTAAGTGATTTAAGAGGTGCCAATCCTGATGTCACTCCCAGAAGTAAGTCCACCGAAGTTCACGAAATTACACCAGTGTAAATTAGGTGTTACCAAGAGCAGAATCAAACCAAGAAGTTTTCTTGTCTGATATTCGTCACCTAATACTTCTCTCTGTCTCTCAAAGGTCTTGCTTCCCTTCAGGCATCCTCCATCCCTTTTAAAAAAAAAAAAAAAAAGAAAAAAGAGAAAACGACCACCATCAAAACCAAGCCTGCTTCTCCAGTCTTTGCATTTATATAACCAGAAGAAACCCAACTAAAACTAGCTAAAATACACTGCTGTAAAAACAGTTAAAGAGAGGAGGCTACAGAACCAACTTGACTCACAACTTCACAAATTAAACAATGGAAGTGATGATGTTTGTGAGATATTCAGGTATTAACGGAAGTAGAAATAACAAACTTTCTGAGCTAATGAGCTGAACTTGAAAAGCCTAAGACAAACAAAACCTCTCTTTTAACTGTTTGAGAACTTTAAACTTTCTAACACGGAGGCAGAAAAGGGGATGGAGAACAGAAAGACAGAGAAATGATTACGTACAGAGAAGAGGGGAGAAGACAGCAGTGTAGTAGTTTCCTGTTCCTGCAAAAAATTTAACCTTCTGAGATCTGTCTAGGGTCCCTCTTTCCAAAACATTGGCTACTCCAGCCACTAGGTCAACTTAGGTGCTGTGCCAGGCATCCTTCCCTGGGGGGAACGGTCTCTTCCATCAAAGCAATCTAAGCCATTTGGTTACAGGCACAGCTTAGGAGAAATAAGCTTTCTGTCAGCTGGAGAGTTGCCAAGATGCTGAGATCTATTCCCAAACAGTTCTGGGAAGCCATCTTTAAGGATGTTTCCATTATCGTATCACATTATATTATTTAATATAGTGGTAGCCCAGCTGACACTAAGTTTGACTTCAGACCCCCTGTGCAGTACTCTCTCACTGTTCACAGGAAAAGCTAACCACAAACTGCCGAGTTTTCATGAGCACACAGTTGATGTACACACTGCAAAGAAATAAACAGCTTTGCATGCACCTGAACTGTATGTCTCTAGTTCAGGGTCACCATCACATCTTGCTACTATCAGGATTTCTGGTTTGACTTTTCTTATTGCCATGATATTCACTTCATGGCAAACATCAACCAAATTTTAGCATTTACCCTAGGATGGGCAATATCCACTTGTGGGATAACAAAAACTTTGCTTCACATGAAGGAAAAAAATAGCCTAGGACTGTACCACACTGCAGAACTGGAAGCAGATTTGTGCTATTGCAAAAAGGCACCAAAATTCAGCCAAGCTCTAGAAAGCCCTGAGATATTCTAATGCAAACTGTTGACATTCTCAGAGAATTAAAACAAAACAAAACAAAACACTGTTTGAGGTCATTTTTAGGAGTTTAATGAATCCCTCTGGTCCTGTTGGGTTGGATATACAGGCCCATTCCTGCTCTGCAGGCAAAGAGCTCTTGGCATGGCCTGGCAGGGAACGTATTGCAAAAATGGGATTAAGCTGCACATGTGCTTCCCTTGCTGCTCCTGTTATTCAGACGTTGGACCTTTATCAGCTATCAGCAACAGCAGCAAACAGTGAGAACAGCCATAGATGACCTTGGATGGTTGATAGCTCTTTTCCCAGTCGGACCCCACGATACTGGCCAGGAGAAATAGTCAACAGCAATGCCTCACTCAGAGGAATCTGCCCAAGGACAGAGCTCCCTTATCAGAACAGTGGGAAGTCTCACCCATGGTAACAAAGACATCAGGCTTTGCTCGTGTGTCCATACAGTTTTCCTGCAGTGTGTTTCATGTAGAAATCCACAACAGTTAAATTATCATTTTAGCTGGAAAAAAGGCACAGAGCACTGAGTGGCATTGCACTTGTAACGAGCTACATAACTTATTCATGTATTCACTATTTGCAAGGGGACCATCACAAACCTATGTTAATAAAACTTTTATGCCCCACCATAGTTACGATCATTTATGAACTACATTTTTACACTAGTTTTTCTTCTGGTTTTAGGCTACCATAAGTCACTTATCAATATTGTTACTATTGTTTTATGCTTCAACACAAGACCAACATATCTGAGACACACTCAGCTACACATACACTGTTCCAGCTTCAGGATTCTTACATTCCTACTTAGCTTCTGTTAACTTTATTCAGACTCACCTGAAACATAACAAGGAGGCTGCATAAATTATTTTGCATAAAAACCCTAGGTGGGCATATTTTTAATGAGAGGTTGCCAGGTGTTTGAACGGCCAAAATTTAAATTTAAAAAAGGAAGGTAAGTTTTGACATAAAACTATTGGGGTAAAATTTATAGCATTAATACAAGGCCTAAGCATGCTGCCTTTATGAGGATAGAGTGAGTAGGGCTTTAAAAGGCAGAATCCATGGTCTCATGTCTGGTCCCCTCTACAGAACTGCAGCTGGTCTCTGCCCAGTGAGAAGAAAACCAGTGTAATTTATTTTCAAGTGTCATGTTTCATAGATCCTATCGCTACTCTCCTGATCTACCTCTATTTCAAACATTTTTACTATTTACATAATGCAAGTGCATTGATACTTTCTGTGAGGTGTCAAAAATATTCAGCCTGCAAAGCCTCATTTTGAATGATGATCCTTCACTGTGGAGCAGTTGTTACTCTATATTTATTGTCTCCTGCTTTCCTTTTCATCTTGTTAAGTTTAAATGCAGGGTTGTTCTTTTCTGGAGGGAGGGAGGGAAAGTTAGGTTCGTTCTTACACATTCCTCAACTCTTGTGAATTGGAAAGTGAAACAAACTAGACGCTGACATTGAAAGCCACAAATCTAATTTTGCTATAAAGGGAAACATAAAAGACAAAGAGTTGTTAGTCTACCAGAAGCCACATGGGGTTTTTTCAGCTTTAATATTCCCAGAGATTTCCAGCGATATACAACTTTATTTTCTTCAAATACATTAATACTCAAAGGACCAGATTCATATAGGTCTAAATATGACAGCATGCTCTGTGTGCTGTTAACATACCTTGTTACGACAAAACAGGGCCCCACATGCACAGGTATTCTGCAACAGATTTCAAGTCTTAACCGCTTTTTATTTATTTAAAGCTATGCAGGCATCTCTTATACACTGTTTCTTGTCAGTCCTCCTCCTCACTTTCTTTGATCTTTTCCAATAGTTGGTTATCTGAAAGAGGAGAAAAAGGTATCAGAGTATCAATGCTACAGACTCAACACCAGCCCTCTGCAGACACATCACCAAAAATGTTATGCAGTTAGCATAACAAAGATAACTATGGAGCTACACAGTGTAAAAATTGGCGCCAATGATTCATTCATTGCAACTTTGGGAATTGCATTCTTAAAAGGTAACCCCAATTTTTTTTTTTTTTTTTTTAAGCAAATTTCCCCTCTATAGTTATGGCAACAATTTTTGGATGTCTTTAGGCCATCTTGATTTCAGGCCTGATTCTGACTTCTCAAAGTCTTAATTTTGTATTCACTGTTCAGTTTTCTATCACACTACATCTTGAATTACATCTAGGCTGAGGTCTGGACTCTAGCCCCTTATTTTTTAATGGGGCATTCAAATAAAATAAATATATTTTAACACTAGAGAGGAGTATCTACTATTAAGAAGTACATTGAGGCCTTGATTTGAAGTTTTCAAAAGTTTGGGGAGAGAAACGTTGTTTAAGGTTTCAGATTCTGGTTCAAGACTCTCCCCAATTTGCCAAACTGCAGAAAATCTATTCAGTGTGGTTGCCAGAAAGTTCTTTATGTTATCATAGACTGTCCTTAATTTTCCCCCAAAACAAAAAATAACATTATGAACAATCTGCCTTAAAAGGAGAATACAAATCTGCATGGTAGCCACTGCAGTACCGTGGTAATAGCAGGAGAAAGAATCTAGTAATACAGACAGACACATGCTCTGGAGAACACGCATACAGTAACTATAGTTTGTCCTCTCCATGAGGGAAGTCATTGTCACAATTTAGACGGAACAAAACTGAGTTCCCATCACGGAGCGCAAGATTTACACATCAAAAGTCACAGGTCTGCCTGCCTTACTTCTTAAGTGAGTAACTAGCTGGGGGAAAACAAAAAAAAAGTGAATGTTTTAAGTCTCATTTTCACTCTATGCCGCATTAAAGGTAGGGAAAAGTATTTCTACATCCATACCCAATGATGGGAAAGAGAGGCGGTTCCCTGATTCATCCGAGATAATGGTGTCTCCTGTCGCCATCTGTTCCTAGTGTGGGGCTGAAAGGGAGTTTCAAAGGTGCCTTGACTCTGAGAGGGAGCAGACTGTAGAGATTAGGGCATAATTATATGGACAGATTTGACCCTCCAAAAAGCTCCTCATCACCACTGTGGGTGGAGTCAGGGGATTGACTGCCTACGGCTTTAACCACCTTTAAAAACAGATTCCAAATGTGGTCAAAGAGTGCTGCAACGTGACTCCTTTTTGCCCATCACTAGAAACCGGAATGTAATACCTTGCTAATCAATCTTACCTCTAATAAGCACATAGAACATACTGTAATTATGATTCTAAGACAGGCTTAACATTTGCATTGAACATAACGAATAGCATTCTACCTGAGAAAATTAACAACTCTGAGAAAAACATAAACTACCATGTTCATCCAAAGAGAGTGTTAACTCTGAATTTTGCTGTTGATTTGAATAGCTTCACCTTTCTTTCATTACTGATGAGACCACCTCAAAGAAAGGAATTAATATTTCACTGTGACTGTATGCTGACTCCACTATTGATAACTTTTTTCCAAGATTGGACAGAAGTGAACTGTCCAGACACAGCTTGAGAATAACAACTTGTCTTCTTTCAGTATTCAAGCTTCCTTGTTTATAAAATCCATTTTGGTCTTTATAAGGCCAAGGGAACAAACACTGTCATAAGTAGGCTACTTCTGAACCACATACTGGAGTTATACAGCTCACAACAAAACCAGTTTTTTTTTTTAACTACTCTGAAAATCAGATTTAGCCAGAAAACGTCTCACTTGCCAACTCTCTTTAGTTTTTAAATATTATTTGTCAAATAGGTTTTATTTTCAGTATTTTTAAACTCTTTAAATAACATCTTCAATGGTTTCACCCCCTCTTCTATATAAATACAAAATAATTTCAGTGTTGCAGCTTTTTTTTTCTTTTTGTTTTGTTCCATTATTTTTAAAACAATCTGTAACTTAAATATCTTCTACTTTGTAAAAAGTTCAGAGTTAGAAAAATAAAACGTGATGGGGTGGTTGAAGGTGGACAAGAAAACATCCCCATAAACAGCAGTTTGGAATTAGTGAGGGGACAAGAAGACACTAGCTCATTTTATTGCATTGATTGGCCAAACAACAGAGGAAAATGCAAGTAAGAGGGAAATAAGACTCCTTTTGTTCAGCTGTGCTTTAAATCCTGCTAAATAGAACCAGCTTTAAAAGCTTCATGAAATTTTTTTTCCATTTCCCATCCAACCTTACTTTGGTAGAGAAGGGAAACAACAGAAAGGTACAGACTGACCTGCCTAAAATACCAGTTTAGGTCAAGCCTAACTCTAAAAGCTGATGACTGCAGACTTCAGTGGACACATGCAATATTGCTATAACACAAAATTGTTCCTGGGAATCTATTAGAATAGGTTATTGCAGTCAATGTCACAGTGGAGCCAGTCCCACTCTTCTTTCCCCCAAATCTCCCCAACAACTTACACTTGTGCAGCTAATCTGATACATATTTCCCCAGCCCAAACAGGCTCTCAGGCCAGAATTCTCCCCTTCAGAATAATTTACCTAGTACTTTTTTAACATCGATAGCCACAATAGTAAATTCCCTTGCAGAGAAACAGCATTGCCAAGGCTGGTGAGTTATTTGTTGGGTTTTTTTGTTTGTCTGGGGGTTTTTGTTTGTTTTTAAACAAGGGTGGAGCAGCTTTGCTGTCAGGACACCTCTTTCCACTGCAGGGGCCACCTCTCTGGCAGGCAGCTCTGCCATGCAACTCTTGCTCCAGCCATTCTTCTCACACATCTAAAGCCCTTGTGTCAAGTCTTCTGCAAAAGCTCAGGCTTTTGCTTGAGCTGACAGGTCTTTGCTGACACTGTTGCTCTGTGCTGTTTCAACAGAAAGCAGCTGAGAAGAACTTGTCGAAGTTTAAAGTCCAAGCAAAGAAAAAAGCTGATGGGATACTGCTTGATGCAAGGCCCATATTTGTGCTACCACTAATGCTGCTTATTAGGCTATGTCTAGGACTATCCTGTAGAGCCCTTGTGCCACTCCAACACAGACTGCCTAGTGCAGGATTTACCAGGCATATACTCAGGTATATGTATGCCATATTCTCATCTTTCAGATGCATTACTAATATGGGCCTACTGACTTGAGCAGCACCACTGCTACTATTTTCCCCAATATCCACTAGAGTAGTTTTAGATAGGCATTGTTCTAAAAGCCACAGTTAGCAGCTGCTACTGGGGAGCTCAGGTAGGCTCAAGCTTCCCAACCAGTGTGCCCATGAACCACACACTCTTTTCCCAACATTGCTACAAGTAGCACTCGCATGTACTACATATTTTACCCATCTTCAGATCTCAGGCCAGCAGCACAGAAAGAATTGGTACCCAAGAACTGAGAGTAGAATACAAGTCTAAATACAACATCGTCTCGTAAAGCTTATGCTCTCTCCATCATGCCAACTGTGCCACATGCAGAAAATCCAAGTTCCTTACTTCACTATTCTTTCCAGTGCTTGTTTGCGAGGTTTGTTTGTTTTAAAGGTCAGCAGCCAGCTGAGAGCATGCCAGCCTGTATATTTGAAAGAAAGCACAGGCATCTTCAACATCAGAAAAATTCCCAGCAAACATATGCAAGGAAACATCATAATATTTATTAATAGGATATTTTGGTACCTGTCATGCTCAGGAGTGATCAAGCACTACAGTTTTTAAACTGAGCAAAACTTTGTAAAACTAGGTGGAAGAACAGTCATCTGCTGAGGACAGTGTCTTATACATGCTGAATTCTGCACTCGCAAAACCCAAAAGGTTTGCCCATCTCACACACAGAAGAATGCTCTCTCACATCTGGTGCCTATGGATATAGCCCTTATGAAATATTATTTAAAGGCACTAGAACAGCTTTGATAGAATAAAAACATCTACAAAGAGCAATATTGCAGCTGCTACTGCAATGCTCCAGTTTGCACAAAGTAAAATAGCTCACCAAATTATTTTCTTAGGAGAGATTCTCCCAGCCTGGCTCCTGCAAGCATCAGTAGCTCACTAGACAATGCAAGCCATGGGAATCCAGCTTTCAGGAACCCTGTGCAACCAATGGCCAGAAAATAAAGCCTCAGAATTCATCCTTACCCAGTTTACAACTCTTCAGAAATGGTATCAGCAAGCATAACAGACCTGTGTTCTCTTCCACTCCCCTTTGGCCCTGCAACAGATTCTTACTCTTTCCTAGCCATTGGCTAGTTCTTCTCCAACTTTTTTTTTAGGAAAACCTTTTCTCTCTCCACATAGTAATAATTTCTCCCAGCAGTCACAACCACCTACTCTCATAGTTCCTCTAGACACAGACATTGGCCCAATCCACTGAGGGGGAAGGGGAAAGAGAGCACAGAACAGTCTGAAATGTACTTGCATTTGCTGTGGGTGAGAGGTACTTATTGCTTAAGATCACTCTCATATCAGAGAAGCAATGGACTCCCTTACTCTATTCATATATGTAGAATAATTCACTAGCTAACACTTTTTCCCAGCTAAATAAATGCCCACCTCCTGAAATGGATTCAAACTTTTGGAGCACGGAGGTTATACAACAAGGGTCAGTATGCAAAGTCCAGTGCCAGAGACGTGCAGCTGTTTCCCTCACTCACACTCCCTCCTGATTATTGAACATGAGAATCCCACTTGTATTCCAGATACAAACGTAAGCATGTTATATTCCAAAGCTGGGCACTATTCCAAACTGGAGTGCTGGGGACATCCAAGTCTGGCCTACTTGTTAGCATAGCATCAAGAATGCTGGGACAATAGCCATTCATTTTGTGGTTACTGCGTATTTAATTATTTTTCCCCAAAATATGTACTCTAACCCACCAGCAATACTTTATTCCCAGGCCGTAGTCTTACACAAATATCCTTATACCCCTGCTGAAAGGCTTCTGGAAGCCCTGTGCTGTTTTCAAAAGTCTTATCAAGAAAATTAGGCCCTAGTTCCGCAAGACACTAAAACAGTTGTCCATGCATAATCATTGACAGCATTCATTTGCTAAAGGTGGGCTGTACTATTAAATACCTTGTTGAAATAAGACTGAGAAATAACACAGGTATTAGACAGGACCAGAAAATAACTTAGGAAGGAATGGCTGATGAGACCTGGATATCTTGAAGAAAGGATCCAGAATCAGAGTATGATTATATAGCTAATGCAGAGTCACTAAGGGTTAAGGGTCAACAACTATAGGACAGCTTGAAAAATCAGACGAGTATTTTTGAGTGCTGCAATACAGCTGTGTAAGCCAAGATTCAGTTAGCCTAAATTCTATATGGGTCTCTATGCCTAGTGTTTCCTATTCAGTAACTCTGGGAGTTACTGGATTCAGGGCCTGAGCTTTAGTCTCCTTAAGGCTGAATATTTGCTACAGACGTTAAAAACAAACAAACAAACAGAAAAATCTCTGCCAGTCAGATTCTGTTCCCATTTATAACATGCAATTCTAACCTAAAGGCTTGGTTCTGCCAAAGCTGGCTTCAACAGGAAGAAGAGTTGTCCAATACTGTCACAATCAAATCCAGTTTATACTGCCAGTAAGATTTATTCTGCATTTATACTGGTGTAAACTAAAGCAGATCATCATCTATGTTTATACAGAAGTTTTAAAACATATGCATGCTGCCATTGAAATCTTCTGTGCAAATTTTCCTATACTGTTTTCATAAAGGCAACCCAGCTGAGAAATTGGTACTGTCTGAAGTCAGGACTAAGTGTTAAAAGTCCCGACTTGCAAAGAATTAGCATTTATTTATACCTGTAAGTGCAGAATTCGGCCTATATGTGGTATTTCACTATGAAAGCACGGTCTTACTGAAAAAAAAAAAAATACTCTGAAGGAAATCTGCTAACAGCAACATGCACGTAGCTCTTCTGTCCAACTACACAGCAATTACTTAATTTATCTGCTGACTCCCCAAATAGATGACACGAGTGGGTGTGGCAGAAATACAACTCGATGTATATTGCGTACAGTGAGTACCTATGGGCGTGAATCCTTTAAGGTCACGGGAAATCCTCCACGGCAAATTCCTCCCCCCTCCCCCCCCAAACTCCCGCCTCAGTGCTCCCGCCCCGCCTGCAGCGCCCCCTGGCGGCGAACCGCGGCAGCGCGCTCCTTATCGGAGCCAAGTAAATGAGTAAATTGTTTGATTGCTGTGGTTTTTCTGCTTGTGTTGTTTGGTGGTGTTTTTTGTTTTTTAATAGGGGTGAGGAGGAGAAACTAGATAAAATAAGTTTTTTTAAGTTTTGTCATTTGATCAATTTTAAGCTTTTCCAACAGCAAGGGTAAACAAGGTACCTTAAGTTCAACGCTTATAAAGTTGAGTGACTGTACGTCTTCCTGGCTTTGAAATTCAGATGACTCAGTGAATTTGGTGTCAGGTATGTAGGCTTTACAAATCTTCCATGGAATAAAAACACCCACAACTGCCTAACCCATGAAAAAATACCATCAGAAACCTGGTAGGATGTGGCAACTAAATTCCCAAGGATTCCATCTGTATTTTTGCAGTATTGGTTCCTCACCCAGAAGTCAGGCAGGCGGCAGGGAGGCAAGAGCAGCACCTCTCCTCACTGGAGCTTCTTTGTTAATGTATGAGGGCAGCAAAGCAGAGTGGGAGAAAGGACTCAGCCCTGCAACCAAAACTGTATTATAATGGCATCCACATAAAGGAGCTGAATTAAAACTCTTCAAGAAAACATTTGTTCTGGCATCTCCTAAATTTTTTGAGGTCTTGATTTTGCAACCTTAATGCTACTTTTCTTTTTTAATATATCATACATCCATATACAGCTGTGATGGACTATTGTGTACCATTCTGCTTTTCCCCAGAATGCTGAATACATAGACTAGCACTAGGACAAAAAGGTTACACCTCAGGATTTCTATTTTGACCATTCTTTGTATGTACACACACAGAGTCCCTCTGTAGCACTTGGGCATGCACATGCAAGCATGAACACAGACTTACAGAGTCTCATTTAACCTTTGAAGTCAGGCTGGAAGCCTTGGGACAACCTCAAAACTACACCTGAAAACGATTTCAAAAAAAATAATCAGTCTTATATACACAGCATTATTTGTTTTTCTTTTTACTTTGCTTTGCTAGTATAGAGATATTCCTTGAAAGCCAATTTTTGAAGTGTTTTATCTGCTTTTACTCTGTTCACTTGAAATCACAGTTCTGTTTGTAACACTTTAATTATTCATACAACAGCCAACTCTGATTTTATAGGGATGATGATGATGCTTCAGGTGAAGAACAAAACAGAAGGATCAGAGGAACACCTACACAGAAAGCAGCATTTTCATGCCAAAACTTTTAGTCAGAAAAGATCAGGTAATAGAAGAATGAAAAACATAAAAGACATGTCTCTATAAAGTTTAAAATTTTTTTCACCATACAATGATTTTTAAAGAAAGATTAACAACCTATAGTCAGGATCACTAAGGATTTACTATGTATGTCTCTCAAATAACATGGGACTTGTTAGTCACAGGCTATAGAGCCAAAGAAGCGTACAAGACATTTATTTAGTTGAAGTCTTTTATCATGAAGAAGCCATTTATAGTACCTAAACTGATTTCCTTCATAAATATGAGAAAGTACCACTCAGTTTATAACACTCCCCTAAAAGCAAAAGCCAGAAGTCTCAGCCAGTGGAAACCCTTGACAAATGCAAAGTTATGATTTCAAAATCAGATATTTCTTATTTTAAGAGTCCATACATTATGGCCAGCCATCTAAGTAGTTTCAAACTTCTTATGGACAGATCTTTCTTAAAGCGGAAAACAAACAAACACACGCAAACATCAACAGTTAATGCTTTTTTTTTTTTTCTTTCCCCTCCAGACTACAAAAAACTCTTACTCCAGGAACAAAGGGTAAACAAAACATTCAGCTCAACCAATTGTCTCGGGTGGGAGGGGGTGGGGCGGAATCTTTAGCACTATAAA
This sequence comes from Patagioenas fasciata, assembly GCF_037038585.1. Taxonomy (NCBI): domain Eukaryota; kingdom Metazoa; phylum Chordata; class Aves; order Columbiformes; family Columbidae; genus Patagioenas; species Patagioenas fasciata. Next base: position 32,334,045 of record NC_092524.1, on the reverse strand, counting down.
CATCTCAACTACTCCTACTTACTCCAGCTGCTACTGAATTGGGCATGGCTTGAAGGACAGCCTTGTGAGAAGGCTGTCATGGTGAAACAGTTTGTCACTGGCCTTGGCATTAACATACCTGGCACTACTCTGGAGCATTCTGGAAGCTGAGCAGGACACTCCTGCTGCCACACTAACACAGAGCAAATTCCTGCTTTTCCACTCAACCCTCCCAGCCCTTCTCACCACAGCCAGCCACAGATGGCCTAGGACAGCCTAGGCCAACATCTGACCTGTCATCCAGCCTGTCTAAAAGCCAGTGGCAGTAACCATCCCAGGCCACTGTCCATGGAAAAGGAGATGCATGCAAAGAGTGTCCTACAGGAAAGCGTGTGTGTGACAGGTTGAAACAAAATGCAATGGAAATGCAATGGAAAGCCAAATAAATTAATCTTGTAATTCGTCCACTAACATCAGGAATATTAAAGGATATAGTCAAATTACAACGCCCAAAAAATAACAAGACAGTGCCTGATTCATGCCTCAGATTCATTTAGGCAGTCACATCACAGGTCTGACCCAGAATACTTATAAATTATCAAAAATTGTAACATGCATATTATTTTGATACTTTAAGTCAACGGGTTTGTTTTGGCTCAGCAAAATGAGCTGAAGAGGTGCGTTTTGTGTCTCTCAGGGGATCTGAATGTTCCTAGATAAGAAACCTTTAAATGCCATTCCAAGATTTAGCACCTAATCCACATTCCATTGAAATAATTCTAGAGAATTAAAACAGGCTTTGCATCTACCAGGGCGTGTCTTCCTATTCCATGGCCAGTCTTGCCTACTTGCTGGCTATACCGTCACATGCAGCAAATCTGGTGCTGTCTGCACCTTCTATGGTTGGCCAGCTGAGCAAGCTGGGCCAAGTCAGCACAAAAAACTATACCAGCCAAGTGCCATGCCTACTCTAAGCTTTACAGGTGAACAAAGCTGCACATAACTTGGCACAAGAAAGGAGCTGCTGGGCCATCAAATAGGATTTATTGTCTCAGGCACTGTTTCATGCAGGTATAGCAGTGCTAGTTATGAAGCCAGAGGCTGATGCAGCTACCCTTCCACTGGTGCCATTATCACAAAGCTTTCATGTAAAGACAACATAAATAAATGCTATTCGCATCTCTGAACTTAGAAAATGGAAAATGGTTTCACAAGCCAGCATCACCTGTTAATCATGTTTTAAGAAATACTACAGAGGTGACTTTAAATTGTAACATTTATGAATTCGCTCCTCCTCAGGTGTAGGATACACTTAACATGTTAAGACTAGCAGAGTTCAGCTAAAACAATACCTTTATGGCATTGCTTATATATTTATATCTACTATAACACAACTGATAGCATGTATTCATGGCACACATTCAGCAAGCAATCAGAAAGCTACGCCATTCCTGCTACACCACACCTTGCGTACTGCAGCTCACCACAGGCCAGCAGGGCAACATATGACCAGATTCTGCAGCATTAGCTAAACCTGAATAAATTATTTTTAACTGCAGGTACCAGACTCTTATCCTCTTTAGGGACCAGCACATTCTTTGTGGATGTGCTGCATACAAAACTTTTAATAACATATTTTCCAGTTCTTATAGCTCTGCTTGCCACTACCAGCAACAGTTGGAAAGAAATCAGGACCACTTAGTAACCTCCTCTCTGTGAAACTTTTTCTTTCCATCAAAACATTTTGCACTAATTCAGAAAGCCTGTAACCATTTACTATCAGTCATATTACATTTCTGGTGCATTCCAAGTCATTTCATCAGTACTAGAATTGGGAACCTGGAAGTAATGGATTTTTCCCAAGGTCCCCCCTGAAGCAAGCTCCCCCTAGTCTACTTACTGAAAGGGCATTGTAAGGTGGTGAATTTTCAAGAAGGACTCAGTGACAATTTCCAACTGACTTGCAGAGAAGCCTGGGAACTGAACTTTATTCTTCCCACACAACTAAACTCAGTAGGAGTAAATTGTAACATCTTTGGTTTTCAAGGCCTTCAAAAGGTGAGGGGAAGAGAGGTTGAGGGGGCAAGAGGGAAAGTCATAAGACATTAAATGGCAGGTAAAATGTGTGAGAAAGTGAAATATGTTAAAAAATCCCACCTTTGCATGTACAGATTCAGTCTCTGAACCACTTATGATCAGTCAAAAACAAGATCATTGGCTATAACCAGGAATCACTTGAGAACAGCTCACTATTGAGCCACAAGTCCAAGACAGCACACTCTGAGCTCTGTGCCACAACATCAGAATCTCTGGTGAGCCTAATTCCTCAATACTCTATAAAGTGTTACACCCAGACAAGGCACGGAGAAGGATGACAAGGATGGTCAAAGGTATAGAACAATTTCTGTACAGTCAATTTGTATAAACAAAAGTTAAAAAATAAAGAAGATATTGACTCCTCAGGCTGGAGGAGACAGCTGAGGTGAGTTATATTAGAAGTCTATACTGCCATGACTGCCAGAGGGGAAAAGCATTTGCAATCTGTCCTAAAACATGGATTTTTTTTTGTGCTTCAAAATTAACACAGTCAGTACTTATCCACATAGTTTACATTTAAGTTCTGGAACTCCTCGTCAGAAGGTGCTGCATCTGCAAAAAATGTGCATGTGCTAAAAAAAAAAAAAGTGTCACACAGTAAAAATACATCAACGACTCTTTCAGGCTTCCTGGATGAAAAAAATTTAAATCTTTTCATATGAGACCCTAGGCCACTAGATGCATGAGAGAGAAGCTACCAGTTTACATGCAAGAACATCGCTGTCTTCCTTGTTACTGGTAACCGGTGGAAAAAACATACTGACGCAGCTGTGAGCTTAAGAACCATTATATCATATGCTGTGAAGGCAAGGGACATCATTTTGATTAAGTTAAAATTTTAATTTCATTTCTGGAATCTAACTGTTTTTCAGAGACAAATGTCTACTTTGCAACCTACCACCTACTGATTTAGTCAACTCCTGCTATTTCAAATTCAAAGGTTCCATAGACACAAGTTTGGGGAGTTGGGGGTTTTTTTGGTGTTTGGATTGATATGTGGGGGCTTTTGTTGTTGTTGTTTGTTGGGTTTTTGTTTGTTGCTTGGGGTGGTTTTGTTTGTTTTGTTTTTCTCCATGGCTAGGCAACTGTGGGTTTGATTATTTAGTAAAGTTTCTAAGGCCCTCTGATTTTCTTAAATGACATTGGCACTATCCTTCAGTATAGTCACTGTTTACGTTACTCAGGCTATACCTATGGATTTCCAAGCACACACAGCACATATGCTTCCCCCAAGAAAAAAAAACAAAACAACAACAACGGAATCAGTAACAGGCCTACATGTGATTGTAATGTTTATTTTATCTTTCCAGTCTTGCTTTCAGTTATTTACCCAATATAAGCTTTTTTAGCCTCCTGTCATGGTATACTCCTGCATGGTAGGCATTTCCCACATACAACTGTCAATAAGCAGATTCTTCCATACCTTGGTGAGTCTGCCCCACAGCACAATCTCTTTGGTTTGATTTCTACGTAGGTCAAAAAGAATTCCAAAACAAAATATAGATGACCCTTAAAATGTTTTTCCTTATTTCTTTAATCTCTTTTTTTTTTTTTTTGGTCGTTTTTGTTTTGTTTTTGAGAAAGAAACTTGTCAAAACCATTCTTCATAAAATTTCTACCAAAAAGGATCCTCCCTCATTCCACAGGGCTGTGACTGACAATTGCATGAATGGATGCAACTGCCTGTGGGAAAGTTGACTAAATACTTGTATTCCTCCTAGAAGAAATTTTTACAGGACAATCTTCTGAAGTCAGAAGCACTTCTCTTTTAGACACAGTATAAATGCAGAGCTACACAGTATAAAGACATTCATCTGCGATTTTAATTTTATACAGAACCTGTGGGAACAATTTTACTTCACTGACTTATCACCATACAACTCTCACTCTTTATGTTACTTCTCTCACAGATGTTCTCCTAGGCCTTGACCTTATGCACACTTGGTGATCATCTGTATTTTCCTTTTCTTTCAGACTTGGCATTCTGAACAGAGGTGAGAAACTATGTTCAGTATTCAAGGTGAGGATGTGCTACCAGCTGACACAATTGCACTGTCTGTTAGCTTTAGGAAAGCAGGCATGTTTTATAAAGGAAACAAGTAAATGCTATTAGGCAACTTACACTCAATTGTCACCCAGGTAGGAAAAAGAAAAAAAAAACAAACCAAACATTTCACACCACACACAATTACACCTTGCTGGGTAATTAATACAGGTTAAACCCCATGGTCTGCTAGCCTTTTAAAGCCTCTGGAAGCTCTTAACCATTTCATACAGAGTTCTGCCACCCTTCCTGATTTCCCACAAAGGTTATAGTACAGAATTTGTATTATCCTACAGCCAGTTACTTCAGCTATTCTTCTTTCTTTGGGACCTGCAGAGCTTTCCAACTCCCAATTAGAAAGCGCTTTGCTCAGGAAAATGATAGCTCAACCAAGCCCATAAACCACCTTCTGTATCCTTCCTTCTCTTTTGATTTCCATGCAATTAAGCTGAGAGCCAGAGTTTTGTTGGTTGGGTTTTTTTTTTTTTTTTTTTTTGAACTGCAAACTGATATATTACATCTTGTATGTGAAACAATTACTGTTCCAATTCCACAAAGCACACGTGCAGTTTGAGTTGCCTTAAGACTCTTGAATACCTTCTTACAAAACACTGCTAACACTGCCCTATCTGCAGTTTTATTTTAGTGATTTATCTAATATGTCTTTGCAGAAGCAGCTCATTGTTTCCATGTAAGTGTTGTATGTCTTGGTCTAAACTATCTTTTGATTTCATTTTTTTTCCACAGGTATACAGAAATGACAGATCATAAACTGTGTAGAAGGTTAGTTTAATTAGTTTGTAGATAGGAGACAGGTGCTGCAGTGTTATTCCCATGGGCAGACTTCTGCACTAGGCACATGTACTGAAGTCTCCAGGCTGATGTCTATCCTGACAATTACGACTGACCAGAGTTCATTGTTCATGGCTTCTATTCAGTGCCCAGAACAGAAACAGTCTGAAAATCAGCTCCTAGAAGGGCTCCATGAAGCAGAGCATCTATGGAGCTGTCTGTGCAATGTGAACAGGCATTCTAGTGAACTGAAGGCAATACCAAGGTCAGTCATAAATATCAGTATACACATGCAATTAGAATGACCAAAGGGTCAGCAGCCTAGGAACAAAATTTAAGACCGAGGCCACAATGACGCATCTGGAAGCATCCAGCATATAAATAGTAATCAAGACATGAGTAGACAATACAAAGTATCATTATGAGACTAGGTATCTGTAGATTGATATCCTTAGCTTCCCTTCAAACCCTTCCCCCTGCCACCAAACAAAGAACCCACACATACCCTCTACAATATGTACTGATATGTGGAAACTGCTTTCCCATGGTAACCTTCCCTCTTCCCACTCTTCTCCCTTCAGGATGTGCTCCTGAAAGACCTCAAAAGAATCTTACACTTCACACCTCAATAACAGGAAACCTCCCACGTGAGTCTGCATACACTGGGCTGAGCTTCCTCCTCCTCCTGCCACATTCTCCTGAGAGAGGATTTAGAAGGAAGAATTCTTATCTCATAAAACTTTCAGTCCCTGTTCTTAAAAAAAAAGTCGCAACACTTGAAACAAGAAATTCTACCACACATCTTCAAAGCTGATGGAGTGGGGGAAGGGAAACTAAGCAAGTCACTCTTGCATCATTCAAACAGCACTTTCACAAAGGGTACATCTACAGCACACATTGCATACGAGATCATTGAGGAAGCTCATGCTCCAAGACAGGACTGTGTTCATTTATTGTGCATTTCTGAGAACCACACTCACACCATTATAATGCTTCCTGCACACAAGTCTCACTGATTACTTTCCTTTGGATGTGAGCAGGTTATAGACTTTGAGAAATGAGGTGTTAGTAGACCTGTGACACTGTCTTTAGCTAAGTTCCTATAAACTTCAAAGATAAAGTGTTGCTTTCTGAAAGCAAAACACTGATTTCCAGATTGACATTTCTGGAGAAGTGTTTTTTCCTGCATTATCGTTGGTCTTTACATCCACTCAAAGCCTTGTGTATTTAATGTATATTAAAAATAAAATCTCCTAAAAACATGATTCCTATGGTCTATGTCACCAATTTTTCTTCCACTGGGAAATCAACTGTCAGAGCCTTGATATCTGCAATTGATGTGTAAAAGCAAAACAGCTCACCTCTCTCTGTATAAAAGTACAACCTTACACTCAAAGCAGACAAGAGACAATATGAAGTAGCACATGAGATTTAGATCCCCAAAGAAAATACTTCATTTGAGACACTGAACAGTTCTTTTCACTGGCAATTTTAAAATATGAACCTAGAAATCAATCTTGTAACAGCAAGCACTTTCTGTATTAGAGACCCATAAGCCGAACAAATGAGCGTGAAGGAAAAATGAAAAAGCTGCCAACTGTCACTGCTCTAAAGACAACATTATCTATATCGTGAAGTTAACCTTCCAATGCAGATCCTAAGATTTCCCCCTGTGAAGAGGCAGGGCAGCATTATTCAACACAGGCTTCTTCAAAGACCACACCACCAGGATATTCTACTCTACAACAGCTCTGCAAGGAATATAAGGTGCAGTTCCATGTTCTGGCAGTGTAAAGTCTTGTTACCATCCCTACCTGTCTGACAGATCATTTTACCATCTGCAGGCATGATTTTTTAGCAAAAAGGATTTCACAAAAGCACTAAAATTATCAATAAAGGGGCTGCTGCAACATGGATCAGGAGTCTCCCTGCAACTGCTCCGTTGAAGTCTAATAGCATTTGGTTTTTGTTTTGCTGCTAAACTGAGGAAGTGTGGACTGGATGATCGCATAGTGAGGTTGACTGTGAACTGGTTGAAGGAAAGAACCCAGAGAGTTGTGGTCAATGGGGCAGAGTCTAGTTGGAGGCCTGTATCTAGTGGAGTGCCTCAAGAGTCGGTATTGGGACCAGTACTATTCAATATATTCATCAACTACTTGGATGAGGGACTAGAGTGCACTGTCAGTAAGTCTGCTGATGACACCAAGCTGGGAGGAGTGGCTGACACGCCAGAAGGCTGTGCTGCCATCCAGCAGGATCTGGACAGGCTGGAGAGTTGGGGGGGGAATAACCTGATGAAATTTAACAAGGGAAAGTGTAGACTCCTGCCTCTGGGCAGGAACAACCCCAGGTTCCAGTGTAAGCTGGAGAACAACCTGTTAGAGAGCAGTGTAGGGGAAAGGGACCTGGAGGTCCTGGTGGACAGCAGGATGACCATGAGCCAGCACTGTGCCCTTGTGGCCAGGAAGGCCAATGGCATCCTGGGGTGTATTAGAAGGCGGGTGGTTAATAGGTCAACAGAGGTTCTCCTTCCCCTCTACTCTGCTCTGGTGAGACCACATCTGGAATATTGTGTCCAGTTCTGGGCCTCTCAGTTCCAGAAGGACAGGGAACTGCTGGAGAGAGTCCAGCACAGGGCAACAAAGATGCTGAAGGGAGTGGAGCATCTCCCTTATGGGGAAAGGCTGAGGGAGCTGGGGGAGACTGAGGGGTGACCTCATTAATGTTTATAAATATGTAAAGGGTGAGTGTCACAAGGATGGATCCAGGCTCTTCTTGGTGACAACCAATGATAAGACAAGGGGCAATGGGTATAAACTGGAACACAAGAGGTTCCACTCAAATATGAGAAGAAACTTCTTCACAGTGAGGGTAACAGAACACTGGAACAGGCTGCCCAGGGAGGTTGTGGAGTCTCCTTCTCTGGAGACATTCAAAACCTGCCTGGACACCTTCCTGTGTAACCTCATCTAGGTGTTCCTGCTCTGGCAGAAGGATTGGACTAGATGATCTTTTGAGGTCCCTTCCAATCCCTAACATTCTGTGATTCTGTGATGTTGTTTGTTTTGTTTCCTCTAATCAGCTCCAAGTGGCAGCAGCAATGCAGTGGTGTGCAGACATTAAGGCAGCAAATGCAGCCCAGTCATCTGTGCCTCCCAAGGGGGAGAGCAGACAATGACAAGTGGAAGGTCTCAGAGATAGGTTTTTAACAGACTATCTCCTGGAATGCGCCAGCCTACCTAATGAGGCCTTGCTGTGGTTTAACCTCAGCTAGCAACTAGGACCATGCAAACATTCGCTCACCATCAGCCATACCACCCATGCCCAAAGTGGGATGGGGAGGAGAATAAAAATAAGTAAAATTTGTGGGTTGAGAAAAAGACAGTTGAATAGGACAGCAAAGGAAGAGAAAGTAATATAATAGAATATACAAAACAAGTGATACACATGCAATTGCTCACCACTCATGGCACCAATAACCTGTTTGCTCCTGAGAAAGGGTATTTGCCCCCCAGTCAACTCCAGTTTATATAGAGCGTGATGTCACATGGTATGGAACACCCCTTTGATCAGCTTGGGTCAGCTGTCCTGGCTGTGCCCCCTCCCAGCTTCTTGTGCACCTGGTAGAGCACAGGAAGCCAAAAAAGTCCTTGACGACCCAGCAACAACTAAAACATCAGTGTATTATCAACATTCTTCTCCTACAAAATCCAAAACACAACTACTAGAAAGAAAATTAACTCTATCCCAGATGAAACTAGGACACACTCATAACACCACAGCTCCATTTCTACCAATACACAAACCAGGTAAATTGTTGGCATCCACTTACACTTGCATATTCTGCCCTCAGTTCTCTGATTATAATCAGGAGCCACAGAGTCCCTCCACCAGTGCCACCAAAAGTGTAACCTAAATATCTTCATTATTGCCTGTTAGTGAAAACATCCTAAGCACCACAATAATTTTAAAATGGGACTTAATTCTGGCAAGTTTTACATGCAAATTGTTGAGACATTTTATTTCTTTTGATCCCACAGGAAAAAAAAAAAGAGCTATTCATTAATCAGCAGACTATTCAGTAAGTTATATCTGAATACTTCCATTAAGAACAGCAGTATTGAAGAGAAGACAAGTTTTGACCAGAATACTTCTCATTGCTAAGGATACTTGAAAGGAAGAATCTCAGAGACATAGTCTCAGAGCACACAATTTGGATTTGTATCAACTGATAACTTAAACAACAAACAAACAAAAAAAACTTACACTAAAATACTAAGACCTGATTTATGCAGAATCTAACACAAGATTTCCAGGAGCTGCTTATTAGCATACAGGCATTCCCTGCCATATCAACAGCCAGAAGTACTAGATTTTTAAAAAGCTCTTAACTAATGCAATGATATAAACTATGAAAGTTCAGTTTCATTTGCAGACTTTTCAGGCTTTTTCACGACATCCAACCTGCAGCATAGACAAAGCTGATACATCAGGAGAAAAAGGCTTCCATTTCTTATTTGGAGAAATTTAACATCAGTGCCCCTCGACCTTAGAGCTATAAATACAAATAAATACACTTCAAGTAGTGTTGCTAAGGGATTCGTTGATGTACTTCTGCTTTTTAAATTGATTTTTATAGGAATTCGATACTTGGAACAAAAGAGATCCAAAAGAAATACCCTACAGAGGCAAGAGACGGCGGGTTTGTGCCAGTGCAGTACTGCCCTCTCCTGGAGTGGATCAGATCTGTTCCCCTATTTATGCCACCCAGCAGATTCTGAAGGCAGCTGCATCTCCAAGACCACCAGAACTGCTTTGGGAGCTCCAGATTTAAAACAAGCAAAAAAAGCCCAAACAAACCAACCCAGAAAAAACAAACCCACACACATACAGAATAAACGCATCAAGTTACTGATCATTATACGAACTGCGATAATTCATCACCTTAACTCCTTAAATGATGCAGCAGCTTGTTCCTTCCTCCGTAACCTGGTGCAGGCAAACCCAGAAGCAATTTTTGGCATCAACAGCAGAGTTGGCCTTTGGGACAGCAGAATATTCTGAGAACTAAGACAGAAAGTCAAGGAGCAACTTTCACATTCAAAAACATCTAAAAGCTTTGATATTATTACTGCAGGACAACTGCAGCTTATCATGCAAAGAGTAAGCATGCAAAATATTCAACTTTAATGCAATCGCTTTAACTTCAGTGGCATTAGAACAAGGACAAATTTTACTGTGAAAAATCCTCCTATGAAAATCCTGCTTCTGACCACGCTGGACAAGCCCAGGATAATTCACAGGCTCAGGTACACCTTCCATTTACCCAAGATTAATGAGTTGCGTTGTGTCAGCTAAGCTTCAGCTGGCAGAATGCAGAGTTTTAGTCCTCAACAAGCATGAGGTAAAATACACAGCTTAAGCCTCAGCACAAAAACAGTTTAAGCAAACTAATTCTAGGTTTTGGATGTGACTGCTAAGAATGAACACAGGTTCAGGTACTACAATTCAGCTGAAAAGAAACTCACTAAACTGCAACAATCCTAAGCCTACGTACAAATAATAAAATCTAATGTTAGAAAAACGGAGCAAATGAAGGACATGACTTGATAGCAGAGTGCATTCTGCAGGTCAGCATGGCCTTCACCAGTCCACGCACCGGTCTGAAAAGAGTAGCATTCAATTGTGACCAGCCCAGGCACACAGCCAGCTCCACAAACCAAACTGAGAACAACTGATCGCATCGCAGTTCTCAAACTGAAACTCCCCCATCCCATCCAACTGCAAGTTTAATGGAAGTTAACATTGCTCATGGAATCATAGAATAGTTTAGGTTGGAAAAGACCTACGTGCATTCCCCATGGAAAGCGTTCACAAAGGAAGCAAGAACGACTAAATCTGGAAGTTGTCATCTGCAATATTTGAGTAAATTGGCATTCTTTAGCCACTCTTTAATCTAAAGACTGAAGTGGGACAGCGTTAACAATTTTCAAATATGTAATAGGATTGTAGAAAGTAAGGCAATACAATAAAAAATAAGGTAAGGTAGATAAGTAAGTAAAAAGTAAGGTAAACAATAATCAATTATTATCTGTATCCACAGAAGGCAGAAGCAATAGCAGTAATGGTTTTAAATTGCAGCAATATGCTTTCAGGTAACACATCAGAAAATCTTTCTGCGAGAGATAGAATAAAATAATCAGAATAAACCAAACCAAAAGGCTTTAAGAAGAGTTTAGACAAACAATTGCTATGGAACACACTAGGGGTGGGGTGTGTATTTCATGTACACATTTGTATATTTTATTTAAATACATGCATATATATATGGAAAAACATCAACTTCTGAAATATCTTCCAGTCTATTCTAGTCTATGAATTTCCATAACGAGTATATGCAATACAAGTGAGAAAACAAACCATTTAACAGACTACTTCCTCAATGGTAATTCTATTTCTGTGGAGTCAAATCCACAGCTTACAAACAGCATATTGGTCACTGAACCTGAAATATTGCTCACTGGCATCAGAAATTAAAACGATGAAGCAAAGCCAATGAAAAGATCAGAGTATAATGCTACTTGTAAAATATTAGACATTCTGAATCACTAATCATGAGCCAGCAAACAACAGGAAAAAAGCATTGCCTAGAATCCTGTCCATACGTACATCCATATCAAATTTACATACAGATTATCAAGTACCAATACCATATATATCATCATTTTGAATCCAGTCTACAACAGTGACAGTATTAACAATTTAAACAGTTCACAGAAAGGGCTGCTGATGCAGTTTTCTATAGGCACTTCTACTGTTCTTCTGTTACCGTATTAAAGTTCAAAATTATCTTACGGAAGCTAAAGATCTGTATCACTAAATCATGAAGAGAAACAGACCTAATCAACGAAAAATGGCTTAGAATAAGATCATGCTTGTTGTCTGCCTCGTAAAGAAACAGAAATAAAGCTCACAAACTATACAAACTGCAGGTGAATTATCCAGCTGTTCATACCCCTAAAGGCATACTTTCCTGGGCTATTTTTAAGTCTACGCATTTTGACCTTATAACACAGATCAAGTGAGTGTGAAACAGAACAACAGAATATATCCCCCAAATAACTCTTCTGCCAAATGTATGGAGCAAACTTGTGCAAGTCTAAACATTCAAAGGAATGAATAAAAATTCACTGCCTATTTTCCCATTTTTTAAAAATTAAAATATTAAAGTGACAACAATAAAAACAAGCAACAACAAAAAACACCACCAACAACCAAAACCTAACTTTTTGAAAGGAAAAAAAGCTGAAACTTTGTGGTTTTTTCCACATTTTTTGTGAACTACTGCTCATGTTCTGCCACAACCTTCACCATCCCTTAGGTGAATAAACATTTTTACCATACTGGTTTTAATTTTTTAACTCCTAGATGCTGTATAAGCTAGAAGGGGGTGAAGGAAGGCCACTACACAAAACCAGCTTAAGGACACCTTTAGCAAAAGATTAAGAGAGGTATGTTCTTACAACAACTGCAAAAGGGATGGTAGTTACCCCTACATCCTTTTGTTGCTCTTTCAGCTTTTGCTGATCAACTGAGAAGTGCTGAGCTCTTCCTGCTACTGATTCCTGCAGCCTCGAGATTTTTTTCTCCCAGCTCATCCATTTGCTGCATGCTTCCCAAAGCTATCCTAGTACTAATGCCTCAGTATCACTCATCTGTTTATTGCCCAACAGCACAACACTAAAAAAATCTTTAAGCATCAAGAGGTCTCAGCTAGAAGGGTCACTTTAGAGCCACCACTCTATTCTAAATTCTTGACAAATTTAAAGAGATTGTGAGAGCTTCTAGCTCCTTAAAGCCAAAGGACAACCTTCAACCAACTAGAAATCCAGAGAAGGAAGCAGCAGCACCCTTTCAGTAGCCCCATCCCTCAGAAACACACATCTCTGCCTCCTTCCCCCACCATGCCCTGCAAATCCACTGCCTTCATAGAATAATGTTGGTTGGAAAAGGCCTTTAAGATCATCAAATCCAATGATTAAACTAACACTGCCAAGTCCACCTTTAAACCATGTCCCTAAGCACCACATCTATTAGACACCTCCAGGGATGGTGACTCCACCACTTCCCTGAGCAACCTGTTCCAGTGCCTGACAACCTTTTCTGTCAAGAAATTTTTCATAATATCCCATCTAAACCTCGCCAATGCAATTTGAGGCCATTTCCCCTTGTCCTATCACTTGCTACTTGGCAGAAGAGACCAAAACCCTCCATGCTACAACCTCCTTTCAGGTAGTTGTAGACAGTGATAAGGTCTCCCCTCAGCCTCCTTTTCTCCAGGCCAAACAGTCCCAGTTTCCTCAGCCACCCCTCACAGGACTTGTTCTCCAGACCCCTCACCAGCTTCATCGTCCTCCTCTGAACTCTCTCCAGCACCTCAGCGTGTCTCTTATACTGAGGAGCCCAAGCCTCTTGTCTCACAGAACTCAACCCTCCTCGCCTCTTCCCCATCACGGTCCAGCCTCCTCGTCCGCGCTGCCCGGCAAGCCCGTCCCCGGCGCCCCGCACAATGATCAGCAGCAGCGGGACCTGCCCGTTCGTCCCCTCACCCAGCGCCTCCTCTCCGCACAAGCGGGACCGAGGCTGCCCCTCACACAGAAGCGCGCCCGAAGCGCTGACCGGCAGCCCCCTCAGAAGCTCCCCTCGGGCTCTCCTCAAGCACTCTCGCCCCGCGGCCGCCTAGAGGCCGCCACTTCTCTGCCCTCTCTATCGCGATAAACGCCTCCTTTTTGCCAAAAACTCCATCCCGACACGCCTGCGCTGCCGCACTCCCGCGCACCCTGCCCTGCGGCCACCACTGCCCGTCCTGCCCAACCCGCTCCGCGAGGCGCACGCGCCAGCTTAGTCCTCTGCTATTTGGTGAGTAAGCCGTCCGTCAAGCGGCCGGAGCGGGACAGGGCCAATCAGACGCGCCTATCGAGGCGCGGGCGGAGCTTGGGCGGCAGGGTGAAAGCGGCGAGACCCGGCGCGGGGGACGGTGTCGCTGAGGGACGGGTGGCCTGGAGGAGCTGGAAGGGAACGTTTGGTGGGGTCGCGTCGCGTCTCTGCCTCAGCGGCTTTTGGCTTCAGGGCGGCGGGGCGGACTGCGGAGCTGGCCCCGGCTCCGCAGTGAAGTCGGCAGGTGTGAGGAAGCGCCCGTAGTGCGGGCGTTCCGCAGGCCCGGTCGCTTACGAAGCCGTGGCCGGGGGTGTCGGCCCGCGGGTCCGGCCCGGCTGCCGTGTGGAGGGGCGGCCTCTCCGGCAGGCTGCCGCCGGTCGGCCGCTAGTCCCGCCGTGGCCCCGCGGGAGCGGCGCGGTGCCTGGGGCCGAGACGGGAAGCGGGCAGGCCGCCGTTGGTCGCTTCGGTTTGTGCCCGTGTTGCGAGAGCCCGCGGCTGGAAGGGCGCGGGTCGCGCTGGGACACCGGTGGCTGCCGGCACCTGGTTGCTCTCGGCGGCAGCGCGGCTCGGCCTGTGCTCCTTGTCAGTGCTGCGTGCAGGAGGAGCAGCACCGTGCCCCGCTTCAGACGGCCGGTGGTGCTGTTCTGCCTGTCTTTAAATCTGATATCGTTTGAACCTGAAAGTGTTTCTCTTTAGAAGTAAGTTGTTGGTTTTGTTTTTCAGTGAGCCTCCTTGGTTTTGTTCTCTAGGCCACTGCGAAGCTATTTGAAACTGCTTGGAAAGAGGCTGTGTTAAGGCACTACCGTGTGTTGGACTGTTCCATGCAAGTAGCATTGAAGCAAACATATGTGTTTGCTTTATAGGTAGAAATGAAAAGAAATTACTGGAGAGGCAAAGAAAAGCATGGATGGAGAAATTGCAAGCACGGCTGCCGTCCCTATCGCTGCAGGAGGCCCAATGACAGTAACTGTACCGAAAGGCAAGTCAATGCAGCTCTATACATAGCATGGGTTAAGCGTTGGATGTTATGCCTAATTGAATTTGTAGAATGGTGACCATCTAGAACTGCACACAGTACTTCTGGTATATCTGTTATCCCTAGTGGGACTGAAATTGCATTGATACTTGGAAATTTATCACGTCAACAGCTGTATATTGATGTTAAAGTGAGATGTGGTTCCATGACCTAGTCCTTTCAAGTGTGCCAGGTTATCCATAAACATTTCATCAATAAGTAAAGATACTTTAGGGAAGAAAAATGTTTTTAAGTCCTCCATTCCATCTGCCCATTTATTTTATGCCACAGTGTTTACTAGTGTAAAACTTGTCATTAAAGGATCTTCCTGAAAGTTTGAAAGCATGTTAAGTAATGTGGTAATAATACCACATCTAGCAGATTAGGAAAATGAAATAAGGTCTCAGGAATAATCCACTGCCTTGAAAACTGATTATTTCAGAAAAGTACATTTTAAACTTTAGAACTTATACTTCTCTGTGTTTGAGCTATTTTTTATGGCTCTCTTTCTTTCCCATGTATTTTTTAGTGCCTCTTGCAGGAATAAAAGAGGCAAATCCTTTGTTTTAGTGCTCTAAGTATTTATTTTAAATATTTTTGGAGAAAGAGACACATGCACATATATATGAATTGTCCCATTAGTTGTATTTGTGTAAGAAAAGTTAGAAATGCAAATGGGCCCTAATGCAGTGAATATAGAATTTAAAGGATTTTATTTAAAAGCTTTAAATTGAAGTGTTTTGTCTTGATATGGGGTTTTTTTCCCCTTGTAGATCAGTTTTGTTCATTAACTATTTTCAAAATTGTATAATCAAATAGCAATAGAGCTGGTATTCACCTAGAATTTCTTTGTCATTTTGTTTTCAATAAATTATGACTTTTGCAAAACATCTTGGCCTAATGCTTTTAAAATGGCATGTAATAATAACTATCTTAAAGTGAGAGTTGTATGAGTGATTCAGAAAGCATACCTGTGGAATTTGCTCATCAAAAAGACTTTTTTTTTAATTGAGGGATATGGTAAAATGCCCAGAATTAATATTTTGCCCAAAAGCCTTGACAGCGTTTGCAGAATCAGCAGCTACCCGTAATGTTATAGCAAGTAATTAAGACATTCAAGATGTTGGTATCTCTAATGTTCTTGAGAGGTTTTAAAGACGAATATTTTTACTCTTTCATTTTCATAGTTTAGTGTATGGTGATATGCACTGTGTGCGTATCACAGCCCTGCAAAATTGTATAATACTCAATTAATGTCAGTAACAAGCTGCTTTTCAGATTCTTTGTGGGAAAGATGTGTAGGACAATTGTGAACCTGTCTTGAAGGCAATGCTACTTTTTTAGGCTGGAACAGGAGGAACCACAGAACACAGTGACTGCAGGCCCCAGCAGCAGCGGAGATCCTTCTTCATCCAGTTTAACACAGGACTCTGTAGTACCAGGTAAGAGACCATGTTTATGGGTCAAAAATCAGTCTCTATATGCTGGCTGTATTAAAAAGTAGTAGTAGCAGCTGTGTTAATAGTATGGTGTTACAGGAAGGATAAAAGCAGTAAAGCTTGTAGAGAAAAGTAACATCAGGTGATATAAAAAGATGTAGTGAGGATGCTCTTTCAGGCATACAAGTGCTTCTTTTGTGTGAAAACTTGTGTGCTTAGCCAAGCTGATAAAAAATGAAAAAACAGGATTCTGTCTCTCCCTTCAGAAGCGTTGCTTTGGGAAGAAGATGAACTTTGTTTCTTTTCTCATATGTTCTGAAGATGTTATAAAATACATCTTTCAATGTAAACATAAAATAAGCAAAGAAAATCAGAGAGCATATAAAAATGGATAACTTGCATTCAGTTATTCAGCCTTTTAAAAGAAACAACAATCCACTACTTCATGTGGCTGGGGGGAGAAAAATAGTATCTTTTTATGCCATCAGTGTATTTTATAGTCTGTAAGAAATACGCTCTGGCTAAATGTTTGTTCATTATCAGGGAGCTGACTGGTGAAATCAGACTTCATGCAGTACCAGAGCTATTGAGAAACATGTTTCATTCACATTCTGGTTTCCTGAACCATTAAACAACCCTAGCAGAAGTGAAGCCTTTGGGAACATACATGTCTCCACAACAGGAGCGTCCTGAAACACCACTGACTTTATAACCTCCTAACAACAGACGAAGCTGAAGTTTAGAGAGACCTTTTTTTGTAGCACTCTTTTGTCCTTAAGAGGTTGTGAGCATGTTAGGAGATGCCAAACAGTTATTGCTGTGTAATTAGATTACGTATACTAAATGCAGTGTGTTTACCGATTCATTCACTAGCTATATTTTTGTTGACCTGAATAAATCTTGGTCACTTGTTGCTAAGCTGAAACATAAAAGATGATGACAAGGAGCTGAATTGTAAGCAGCAGCAAAAAGGGGTTACTTCAAATGCAGTTTCTGGTAGTAGATAAAGGTTTAAATACAAACTTGAAATGAAGATACTGACA
Source organism: Patagioenas fasciata (assembly GCF_037038585.1). NCBI lineage: Eukaryota > Metazoa > Chordata > Aves > Columbiformes > Columbidae > Patagioenas > Patagioenas fasciata. Next base: position 32,316,699 of record NC_092524.1, on the reverse strand, counting down.
CTCACCTCTTCTGAATAAAATCCTTTGTCTTGAGACAATGTACCATTATTAATCTGTCGAAGTATTTTACTTGCCTGCCTCTGTGAATTTACCCAAGGCAGTGAAGCACTCAAATTCAATGTTCCTCTCATCCCAATTTATCTTTGGAAGAAGCCTCTGTGTATTGTCCAAATGTACTCTTGATTGTATCTAAATCTCTGCTAGTGTTGAAGAAAAAGTGGCTTGTTCTGGGAAGTGAATCACTTCACTGTGGTTTGTGTGATACTGTTATTTTTTTTTCCCCAGTTTGGGACTGCCCTACTTAGTCTTTTAGTGAAGAGTGTCCTCTCAGGATTGACTTATGAAGAAAGGTCATTTTTGTCCCGCAGCAAAACCTTTCTTTGCTTCTGTGATCTGTCTGAATTTGATCTTGGTCAGTAGTGCCACCCCTTCTGTACCTGTGTAACAATACTGCATTTGAAAACTAAATACCTTTTTTTTTTTTTTTTTCTTCCCTTGAAGTGGCTGTCATCTGTTCCTACTTTATGTCATGGTTGGGACCTGCTGGGAGAAAGAGCTTTGAGCCTCATGACTGACATTCCCATGAAGATGTGGGATGTCAAAAAGCAATAAACAAACTTAGTTATCCATCTGAATTTGACATTATTTTTTTTTTTTCCCCAAAGAACTGCCAGGATTTTACTATGACTCAGAAAAGAACCGCTATTTTCGCCTGCTGCCTGGACATAATAACTGCAACCCACTCACCAAGGAGAGCATTCAGTACAAGGCAATGGAATGCAAAAGACTGAGACTCTTAGAAGAGGAAGAAAAACAAAAGAAGGTACATTTTGAAAAAGATTGCAATTAAGCTTTATTGTGCTCAGACCCAGGACAGATAATAAGCCTTTAAATTCTGACCGTGGTAGAGTTCCCTAAGCTGTCTGAGGAAGTGAAAATTTCTTTGTGCTGATAATTCAGAGTACTCAATGTCTTTTGTTTGGCTGTTCCACACAGGAATGAAAGTGAGTGATTACAAACAAATTTGTAAAGAGAGAGGAACTGTGCTCAGAATTGCAGATTGTCCACCAGTTGCCCTTGAGTGAGGACATTGGACACCAGGTTTCAAACCCCTGCCTTGAATTAGCAAAGTGGACTACTGATATTTTGTAGAATACTAATGACATTTTGTAGAATCAGCTTTTTTGTGAAGATTTTTTTTCTACAGGTAAAATCAAGGCATGTTGTATGTTTTGCGTGGAAAGCCTGAATGGTTCTCATCATAAAGTGTTGCAGCTGAGTTAATGCAGATGCTGCACATCTGTATTCTGGGTAAAATACCAAACAAGGATGTTTTTTAATTACAACAAAACCATGACTTACAAATTTACAAATCACAGCTCAGCTTAAACATGCTGTCATTTGGAAGAAGCAAGCGGTATTTTTTCTCCTTGGATAATGAAGTTCCCACTTCAACCATATATTGAGCTCTTCAGTCGTTACTGTGAAAGTCCTGCTGCTGGGTGGTTGTTGTTGGTTTTGTGGTGGTGGTGGTTTTTTGTGTGTGTTTGTTTGTTTTGTTTTAGTTATTTTAGCTGTTTCCATGAACAGTTTTGGTTTCCTAGATACCAAAAAGCTGCTGGCCATGCTGTTGTTAATGGAAACTGTGGATATACATCTCTTCTCAAAATCTGGCTATTGAATCAGACATCTGAATTAGGCTCCCAGATAAGAACATTTGAGTCTTAGTATTTACTCTTAGTATTGACTCTTAGTATTTTTCTGAGCATTTTATCAAAATGATTTCTTGCTCTGTAACTCTGCAAAGTACTTTATCCTTTGGTCTTCCCAGAAAGTGTTTGTGTGAAATTAAAACAAAATTATGAATGGAAAAGTAGTTTAATGCAGCAATAAGACTGCATAGTTAATATAAGTCTCTTTGTGATAGAGAATTTTGCTGTAAAGTAAAAATTAAAGTTTATATAGTGAAACCAGAAGGTGACTTCACACATCTGGGTGGTACTGCTGACTATGCCAAGTAAAAACAATGGATGTTGGTTTTTGTTTTGTTTTGTGTTTTTTTCCTCTAGGTTTTTGTATTTATAGAAGCACCCCACATCTCACGCTAATATATTATTGTCTACTTACTGTAGTAGACCAGGGAGATAGTGCTGAAATGTGTTTTATATATGTTCTGAAAGTTTTAAGGTATGTAGGCTATAGGAAAAAGTTAGCTAAATATCCTGAACATCTGAGACCCACAGCCATGTTTGAATTGTAAACAAGCAAATAATTGAGTACTCTTTTATGTTATTATCTTTCAGAAAACAACAAGGGCTGGACTGAACTCATCTGTACTGTTCCAGAAACGGCAGCTGGGTTTGCTCAGCTCCACAAGTTATTGCAGGTGATTTGTCTTCTGTTTGCAATATCAAGTTCCGCTGTTAGTGCGACTGTTCCTGTCAGGTTTTTGCATTTCTTCACATTCCACTTAGGACGGAACATATTACTTAAAATAAAAATATAGTTATTTTATAATCAGATCACTGAAGTGATGAGAATTCAAATGAAGGCGTTCCAATTTCAGATAAATGGAGTTTATAATTTTTTTTTTTTCTATATATGCTGCTTTGCCACATTGTGCTTTATGAATACAGTGCAGCTTTTCTTTGGATGAATGCTTTTCAACTGACATCAGTGTTCCCCTTGCCCCCGGTTAGAATAGCTAAGATAGCTCAGATTCAGTAACAACGCAGAATGCAAGTTAGTGACTTGCTGTGTTGTTCTTTCTGCTACAGAAGATATGCTGGGGCATGAAATAAAGTATGAACTTCCATAAATGTGGAAGATGCACATATTCATGGGTTACATAAGTGAAACTGCAGCATGCTAGTTGTTCAGGCATTTTGTCTTCTGTGACTGAGAAGCAGTTCTGGATATTCTATCCAGAAATCTTTTAATTTTTCATTCTTTTAAATGTAGGCTTACCTGAATTCTTCTCTCACCCCACCCTGCTTTTCCAGGTTGGTGCATGAACTAAAAGTGAACTGCATGCAGAGGAGGAAGATAGAAATTCACAGTCCAGATTCCTCAGTTGCTGGAACCAACAACTTTAAAATAATTGTGGTATGTTATGAGAACTGTTAAGTCTTTAGGATAAAGAGAACCCACCTTCAGTGAAAATTAGGGATCTTCTAATCAAATCCTGTAGGTCAAATTTTGCTTTCAAAGATGCGCTATTTGTGTTCTGTCCGTTCTCAAAATCTGCGCTCAGTAATTTTAAACAGGAAGACACCGTTCCTTTCCTAGAAAGGAAAATGATGACAAGGTTGGATATGAAAGTGGTGTTTTTTTTTTTTTTTTTTTAAAGCAGATCAACATGTTCTTCGGGAGATAAACAGGAGTTGAGTGGATAGTGCGGGGCTGGGAGGATTAGGAGAAAGAAGTAAATGGAAGAGAAGAATTTTGGGAGTGGCAGAGTCTGTGGTCCAGGGAATCTATGTAAACACCAGTAATAGTTTTGTATCTCATCATCTGAAGGCAGTTTCTACTGGTTTTGATGGTACTGCATGTGCAGGAGAGTTCTCTGGAGCAAATATCTTTCATAATGTATGTACGCAGCTCTCCAGGACCAGCTCCTGGCCTTGTAAACAGAGCAGTGTGTAGGTAGCCAAAGCCAAAAGGGAATCAGAAACTTAGTGTCATTTAAAAAAAAGTTGAAATGTAGCACCAGCCTTTTTGCTCCAATAGCAGGAAAATTCCATGTCCTTTTGATAAGGTTTACATTTTTGTTTGAGTCTTCTGTCAATACCAGTCTGTGCTTACTAATCAGCCAGAGTCAGTGTGTACAACTGATCTAAAAAAGAATCAGCCACTGTTTTCAGAGATTAATAGAAAGTGGATGATGTTAAAGGGATGAAAATTAATGTGTTGTTTCATTTTAGACCTAATGCATCTCCCTCAAGCTGTTTTTTCCTGTAAGTTTCCAGTAAGTGTGACCAGAAAGCTTTTATTTTACAGGCAGATGTTGCTTGTGAACGGATATTCACTGTGAATGATGTAGAGCATGGAGGATGTAAATATGGTATCATCAACCTCAGTGGTTTGGGGAAGGAGTCTCTCACTGTGGAGATGTATGACAACCTCTACTTCACAAACCGCAAAGTACCGTGTTCTGTTCCTGCTTCCTTTGGTTGTTGCATTCTCAGAATGCTGTACTTGGGAGGCAAAGGTGGAAATGCATGAGGGTTGGGGGAGGGATTAGGAGGAAAGGATGGAAGAATCTAGCAATGTGAAGCTTGGATCAAGGCAGAATCATAGTAAACTTGTTTCTGAAAGTCCTCAGTACCTGTGTTACTCCTCAGGAATGTTATGGTGCAATTAGAACAGAAGACTATGTAGCAGTACCAGCTTCCAAGGATAGTGCTTACTTCAGAGTAGCACTTGGCCATAGATGACAAAACTCATGTTGAGGGCCAGAAACTACTAAGATTTCCATGCTTGCTTCTTAGAAATAATTTTGTGAAAATGTTTTTATCCTTAGACATGAAGCATATTTAAAACAGGCTTTTGTAGCCTCTTCATGCTCAGATTCTTTTAATGATGATCTTTAAATAATAGGATGTGCTTGGTGCTTCAGTCCATGTTTGGACAGACTTCTCAATGCTGCTCTGTCTCCTCATCTAAGAGGAGTATGAGGCTAAAATGATCCTGTCCCATTACTGGGCTATTTAGTGGGTTGAGGAAGTTTGCCCAGGGCGTAGTTTTATGTCACCTTTGCATGGAAATACCCTTTCATGAATTGAATAAGAGATTGCAATAATAATAATGTCTTTTTGTGTCTGAAGGTAAATTCTGTGTGCTGGGCATCATTGACTCATCCAGATTCTCATGTTTTATATCCTTTAAAAAAAAAAAAGCAAAATTTCACTTCAGCTTTCACAAGTCTGCATCATGCTGCACAGAACAACTAATTTCCAGGAAGACCTTTAATGTAGCTGCCCCAGAAATTAAGTTTTCTGAAAAACAGAAAGCTATAAAAATTGATGGATATTTGAGCTAGTGAGACAGATGTATAGTTCTGTTATAGATACATGTAAAATTGTTCCAGTGTAATAGTAGGTAAAAGACCATGTTTCCTGCCCTGGAGGCTTCCCACTTCATTAATAACTTAGATGCTGTATCCACAATGATTTGATGTTTAGAAATTGCCCGGTTCAAAAGAACAACAGAGAAAAGCGAACTTTGTCTTTGAAGTGGACCTCTTTGAAAGGAGGTTGGTTGGTTTCTGTTGTAAACCATCCCATATTGGTTGGGGCAAGGTGAGAAGAGAGGAAGAAAGGGCATTTTAATGTGGGAGATGGCAGGCAACATGTGCTGTTAAATTGCCAAAAGAGAGGAAACTATATAGAAATGTGTGTAATGGATCATGGGAAAAGCCAAGCAATTAAGGATCGATCCAGAAGGTGGCAGGAGTTCATCAGGCTCCCTCACAGCTGGTCAGGCGTTGGGGATCGTTAGTTACTTTGTGCTTTCCTCTCATGATGTCACAGATTTACCTCACTGAACTTGAAATGCAGCTTTCAAATGCTATTTATACCTGTTATAATCTTTAGAAAGTATTTTAATATAATCTAAAGTGATTCTTCCCCACTTCCCCCATGTGTGCACACCTTTCTCCAGCTTATCTCCATGAATAACAGATGTATATTAATGCAGTGTAAAGATGAAAAGAATGATCCATGTAGGTGAGGCATTTTTTTCTCTATTGCTAGAAAGATGCCTTAGTATTCCCCTTATGTTGTCTTTCTGGTAGTGAAAATACACAAGGAAGAATTAGAGTTCTTTCTAGTTCTTTACTATGAAACAAATGAAAAGTCAAGACTTTATTGTAAACTGTAAGGCACATCAAAGGTCTCAAAGGGAAAATACTGTGAGCTGTGACTGTGTCAGAGTATATTGCTTTTAGCTATAACTGTTCCGCAGAATGTTACATTCTAGGGAGAAATCTTTGTTTTCCTTAACTCACGTCAGCAAGCTGTGTCTCATGGGAATTGCAGAAACACCAGGCTGTGCTAGTCTGCTTCCAGCATCATTGTTCAGCAGCACTAACCCAGGTAGGGTGTTTTTGTTTGTTTTCTCCAATTTTTGATAGCAATTATGGTATGAAAAGAGCACAAAGGAAAGGTTATTTCCACACTTTTCTTCACTAGCTGGTGAGACTGTTGTATTCTTGTAAAACTTACTCTGAAACAGTTTAAGAAGAGAACAGATGAAAGAACTTGCCTTAAGAATGAATTAACAAGCAGTATTCAAAGCACTAGTTTATTTTTAGCTGCTGCTGATGTAGTACTTGATTTTTGGCAGGACAGCACCTCACTTGTAAACATTTGAGATTTCTCAGGAGTAGCTTGACCTGTAAGTAATGCTCAGAAGCTGCACACAAGAAGTATTCAAATTTCCTTATAGACTATCTAGAATCATTGCAGAATCCCTTCTCATAGTAGCTACTCAAGTATGTTCAGTGGATTAATCCAAAGTGGAAAGCTGGTAAATGTCTAAGCACAAAGCTCCCTGTGCAAGTTCATGCTCAGTTGTGTGTAAGTACGATTGATTTGGAGAACCCTGTGTCTTAAGTCTGGCTGTAGCTGTATCTTTATGTATTTGTTTTTTCAATGTTCTTGGGGGCAGGACTTTATTAATTGGATTTTCTTGATAGATGTCAGAACCACGCTTCTTGAAGTCACACATTAGTCTTCTACCCCAATTTCCATTCAGATATGATGAGTTAAGTTTACACAGAGGAAATCTGTGATAGATAAGTGTTAGACTTATTTTAAATTTTTAGTGTCATGCTATTTATGCAGCCATTAAAAATATATGCATAGTGTTATGATGAACTGAAGAGTCACTGAAGATGGATGGCTAGTAGGCCAGCCTGCCCAATTGCTCTGTAGAACAGTTTAAGCCCTTCATTATAATCAGATGACCCAAGTTCCACCGATGTCCTCCTGTCTAGTATTTCCTATGGATTGGTTTTGGTATTTCCAAGTTTCTTGACTGACTTCACTCCTAAATTGTTGGTTTGAGGGACCCTTGCTAAGTAGATGCTGGGAGCAAAGTAGAACTTAACCAGTCTAAAACCGTGTTGTGCTGTTTGACATATGTATGATCATGGTGAATGTGCCATGAAGGAAGTGAAAACTGAGGGCTTAAAATTTGTCAGTTACTAGACTTTGTACAGGAGCTACATGAGAGAGAATCAAATCTAGGGTATTGTTACTTTTTTTTTTTTGTGAATAGACAGGCCAAGAACTTACGGCTTAGGCTTTGGCTAACCTATAGTTTATAAAGTCAATGTTTTGTGTTTCTAGCTCACTCATCTTTTAAAAAATGGCTTACTTAGTGCTGTAAGGCAAGTGTTATTCTTCTCTTTCCTGCCATGGTCAGTCCTCTGACTACTGAAAATATTTCACAATCTCTCACAATCATCTGTCTATACAAACTCTTAAGTTTTCAGCTTACAGTCTTGAAGTCCTAGTTTTGTTTCCTGTCTCTTGGGTAGCACAGGGGCACTAACTGGGCAACATTTTCTCTGCTTCAGATCAAAATGTTAAAAGAAATATGGAAATCCAAAGAAGCTTTCTGAGTTATCCTGTCCTAACATTTTATGGACTCATGTGTTGCTTCTCTCTCATAGGAGATCGACCTGGAATGCTGTGCAGCTTCAAGATATCCACTGCCTGGTCCTGTGCTTGGTGCCTGAATCCCCAAGCAGACAATTGCTTCAGCACAGGTGATCTGCCAGGCTAGCAAACACTTCTCTCTCAGTCAGAAAGACTTCTTGCATTAATCTTCCTGCTGCTACCCAAATTACAGCTAAACAAACATAATCTGTCTTCCTTAGGCCTGACACGACGAGTTCTTGTGACCAATGTAGTGACAGGGCATCGACAGACATTTGGAACCAGTAGTGATGTATTGGCACAACAGTTTGCCACACAGGTGAGAAGAACCGAGCAGAGCACTGCCTCATCAGTGGGCATTTTGTTCTGTTTGTGATGGGACTCATCACACTGTGTGAGGCTCTGATTGCAGTTACTGTTGGCAGCTCTTCCACAACAGAGCTCATGTGGTCTGATGCTTGCACACAATTGAATAGCAACAAAAAAAGATTAACTGATTTCAAACTCTGTGGTGATGGGGTGATTTTTGTTAATTGTACAGAGGTAAAAAGGAAATGAAGGAAGTATAAAAAGCACAGTAATAATGTGTTGTACAATTGGTTTGGTTTTGGCAAATGACCTCATTTTGTTAACACTCAATGTATTGTCTCTATCAGGAAGGAAAAGATCCCTATAAAATACTAATGGACTTGTTCACAGATTTAGTGAGAAGGGTGAAATCAGAATATGAGCATTCCCATTCCTGTTTTGGTGTTATGTTACACTACATTCCTACTTACCCAGGGGAACTTCTACAGCTAAAGTAAATAGTTCAGGTTTGAATGGAACTAATTAGTTGGCCAAAAAATGTTGCAGTGTGTATTAAAAACTCTGGTTCTTAATGCCTGTGTTAATAAAATAATTTGATGACTGCACCAGGGAGTCTGAAAGCTTGACATAGCTTCTGTATGTATAACTTGTAAGATCCTTTCAGATGTTACACAGTATGGTTCTGTCTCTTGGATTCTTCCAGACCCCAATGCTGTACAACGGCTGCCGTTCAGGTGAGATTTTCAGCATTGATGTGCGTCAACGCAACCGAAAGGGCCAGAGCTGGAAAGCGATTCGTCTCTTCCATGACTCAGCAGTTACCTCCATTCGCCTTCTTGAGGCTGAACATTATCTTATGGCAGCAGATATGGCTGGAAAGGTATGGGTATTCTGCTCCTTTTAGTACCTGGGCATTGACAGGTGCTTATCCTGGTCCCAAGAGTGGGTGCCTGTTCTTTGGGGGTTAGTATGGAACTGGGTGGTGGTCCCATACATGAGTCTTCCTCCAGATCAACTTATCAACCATCAAGTGCCCTCTGCTTTGTTAGTATATTCTCTTTCAAACAATTACTTCAACATGCAGATAAAACTCTGGGACCTGAGAACAGCAAAGTGTGTGAAGCAGTACAAAGGTCATCACAATGAATATGCTGTTCTCCCTTTGCATGTAAATGAGGAGGAAGGACTTCTTACAGCAGGTGGGTTGACTTTTTTCCCTTCTACTTGCAGAATGCGTGGTAGTGATTTTCTTATGCCTGAGGAACATTTATTACCTTACAGCTGTTGAAAGCTATAAAGCTGTTAATTCTTTAAAATTCACAAGAAACTTAGCCTTAGACATACTGTAGTATACTATGAAAATTAAGAAATAATGTCACGGATGCACACCTACTGTCATTGCTCCTGCATGGCACTTAAATGGCTTTATCTGCTATTTCCTGCAAAAGTTTCATTATGCTTCCCACAGTATGTGTCTACAGTAGAGTAGAAAACGCTTGATTTTGAAACTCGGCAAAACAGTGTGTAAATGGGAGACTTGGTGATAGCTTTATATAGAGACTAAAGACCATGTGTATGTTTATTCGGTGTGGTGCTTAAGTGGGTAGCGTGGTGATGGACTGAAGCATTGGTGTGTAAACATAATTCCTTGTAAACTGCTCAGGTTCATTTTGAATACACTTGGCTACAAGTCTGAGATTATTTGATCTTACTTGGGGTTGGGGGAGGAAAGGTACCAATAAATGAAGCAAAGTATAGCCAGGTTTCACAGCGTCACTGTAAACAGAGTGATCTCTCCTTGGATTTGTCAATACATAACAGAATAATGAGAAGCATTCAAGTTAATTTGACAGTTTTTCTCCCCTTTTTTGGCTTAGGAGCTTGATAGTGAGGAAAGCACTCTAAACACTGATTTTGTCTTACCTTTTATTGCCTAACAGAAAATGCACATTTTTCCCACTTTTGCAGTGTTCAGTGTGCAATTTCTGTTTTGTGAAGTATTGATAAGCACTTTGCCTCTGATGTGTGTAGAAATGGTCAGGCTTTTTTTCCCCATAGACCTTCTGCTTTTGTGATAATCTTGTAGAGCCGTGTACAGTGTTTTTTGTGTGATGCTGAATTCTTTCCTTTCCAGTTGGTCAGGACTGCTACACCAGAATTTGGAGTCTCCAAGATGCACACCTGCTTAGAACCATCCCTTCCCCTCACCCAGCCTCCAAAGATGCCATTCCCAGTGTGGTCTTTTCTTCAAGGCTTGGGGGTAGACGAGGAGTTCCTGGCTTACTCATGGCTGTCAAACAGGATCTCTACCATTTCTCCTATAACTGACACTGCATTTTCCTCAGGCATAGTCTACAAAACTGCACCAGTCACTAGGTGCTGCTGTTGCATTTGTTTTACCTATGTAATTCTGAACGTCCTCCAGCAGGTTCAGCAAATCTTGCTGTATACATCTGGGACATTTTGTAAATAAAAGCTGAATGCTGAGTAACTTCTTTGGCAGTGTTCATCCTCTTTGCAATCTAGCTATAAGCTTTGAAAAGCTGGTAGCTTGCAGTAAGGGCCTGACTCATGCTAGCTGAATTTGCTGTCAAAAGGCTGCCTCAACTTAATCCCAGTTTGGCCACAGGACCACTTAACTGTGGTTACATCCACTTTAGCAAGTGGGCTGGTGCAAGAGTGAATTAACAGAGTAAAGTAGATGGTGTTGAGAAGGTGACACTCTGGGTGTTCTGGAGCAGCTTTGGTGTGAATCCCTATACCAACTGCTACCTCTCAGTCCTTTGAGCTGGGCTATGCTAAACTTGGTCCTTTTCAGATGATGGAAGTGTGCCACTGCCCTGCCACCATTCCCTTTAAAAGGCAGCATGTGTAGAACAAAGCCCCTTTCCTGGTCCAGTGGCCAGGCTGAATGTCCCTCTTAATTTATCATGGTGTTTCCTAACTGAGTCCCCACCTAACTTGCAGTTTGGCAGGCTTACTTGTGCAGCTGTAGCAGGAGACAAGCCCAGCCTGGACAGACCACATCCTCTTTGGGATATGAGATCACCTGGGCAGAGCTGGGACTTTTGCATTCAGAGGTACAGCTGCGCCCTCAACTGCAAACTTGTAGCACCAGCTCCCAGTAATTAGATGACATCATATCTGTGTTTGAGAACAGTTGTTGTCCCATGGAGCCTTATTATCTCTAGCTCCTTCCCAGTAACCAGTCTGTGTTGGGCAAGACCATCCTGCAGCTGGTATATGTAGGAAACACTGATGAGATCAGGAGTCTACAGTGGGTGAAGGCCTTCATGAGCTAGGTGGGGCTTCTGCTGGGCTCTGGAGGACTTGATTTTTCTAAAATTCTTAGAAAAGCAATTCAGGAATCATCTTTTCATTCTGGGATCCACTTAGAGCACTTAGATGTACAACTGTGTCATCAGAGATGTTACTTTGCATGAGGTCCTACCAGGTCAGCAGGTGAGCACACAAACAGGTTATAATCACCTCCCTGCTGTCCAGCTGGCTCAGTGAGGTATAGGCTGCACATATACACAAAGGTAAGGGTTGCTGGTGACTACAGGTGTGGCCTAGAGTCAGGAGTAACCAGCACCAGCACTGACACCTGGGATACCATCTCTCTCCATTGCAGAGGGGTGCAACAGTGCTGAGCATCCTGGAAAGGAAGGGACTTGCAAGTCCATATCAAAGCTTTTCTACTTCACTAAATTGCATTCTTGTATTAAATAGTAACAGGGTCAATACCCATCTTTTGGCTGCTTACCCCATTCTCTCCATGGTATCTTTTGAGCTGGCATGATGGACTTGTGTTCCAAGGCCCTTCCTGACTTTGCTGTGTGTTGTCCTGTGCCTGTAGTGCTGTCTCTAAAACCCTTCTTGTAACTGAGCAGGAGTATTCACAGTTAAACAAGTGAGTTGGCAAAACTGTTCAGTCACATTTTTTTTTCCCAAAGGAGAGTGTGTGCTGCAGCATGAGCACAGCCCTGTTAACAGGGGTGAGGCACTCAAGGTTGTGGTGTCAGCCTGCTAAGTGCTCATTGAGGACTTGGTCTTGCAGCCAGTTCATCCCTTTGTATCTCTGCTGGTGCCCTGAGTTCATGGAACACACTTCATGAGTGTGTCTCTGGCTTGGCTTCATCCACAAGAAAGCATCACCTATGCCCTGCATTGCCAGTGCAACAGAGGGAGATTACATTCACAAGCCCAGTGCAAACCCAAGTGTATCCTGTGGTTGGTTGGTTGGTTGGTTCCTCTCCCCTTCCCTTCCATTTTTCAAGTGACTTTGGCTACAAGGGAATTACTAAAATACATGTGCTGGTAAGGTGCTACTAGAAATCCTTTCTGTCCTGCAAGGCTCCACACCCATTTCTCCGGTCCTCTCACAACCTTCAGGCCTAAGCAATGCTGTTCTAGAAAAGTCTCTTCTCAGCAACTCTTACTGCTCGCCATACTCGAGTGCTATGTGTGGTGATCTCCTTCCCTCTCTTCATATTTCTTTTACCTGTTAATCTATATAGAAGAAAACAGGAAAACCCTCCTCCTGGGAGCAGTGCAGTAACTTTACAGTGTGAATATATTCTGTATGAAATAGCTGTTGCAAGGGTAGTAAAAATGAAAGATGAATCCCAGCAAATATTCAAAATGGTATCTTCCCTGCCTGAGCATACATTCAAAATCCTCAAGACTTTCTTGTATCCCATTAACATCTAACTCTCATTTCCCTGTAGGCAGATTGAGCTGTGAATTCTTTACAACTATGGCTCCCCTGATACATCTGGCTTTAGTGTTCCTCTGCAGAGCCTTCTTGCTTACACAGAGTGGATGCTGCTCACAGTATATTCTGTGCTGCCCCTTCCTTCTACAGACCTTGTTTATAAGACCAGGGGGCTCCTGTTCTCCTCTGATGGTAAGTCAGTCTTGCAGGCTCCTCTCATTCCCTCTACTACACTTGGATAACCAAGACACCTGTTTCCTGGCTTGCTTTTCTCTTCAATTTGAGAAAATATTCTGCAATTTATCTTGATTAGTTATGTTAATTTGGGACGCTTTCTGTTGCATGCACAGTCATTAATGCATATAGCACAACTTTCAAAAGTATTTGCATTGACTCAGGTAATAATGCACGCTGCAACTAAGCATCTGTCAGGAAACAGAAATATAGCTAACCCATCCCACTGCAAACTCCTGACATCTGATGATCAACTCACAGTTGAGCTGGAACCTACTTTACATTGATATTCTTTCTAGAAAATATGTATGATTCAAACACTTGCAGGTAAGCAAGCCACAACATTCATTAACTCCCTTAAATGAGAATTCCAAAATTTAAATTAGCATTTAAACTCTCTTCAGTGCCTTTAACTCCAGTAATGCCTCCTCTGCAAGGACAAAACCATGCAACAATTGTGCTCAGCTACCGTGGGAAACAAACTAGGAATTGTAGCAGAAAGGCATCTTACATAACTGAAGATAGCTTCTTTCTTTCTTCCCTTTTAGGCAAAGTTCATAAAACAAAAGAAAACTAATTTGCTTTCTGTTGTTTCTAGGAGCCAAATGCATACAACATCCCTGCAAACACATTCACCAAACTAGTGCTTTTGCAGCCAACACTTCTAATTACGCCTGCAAGAACAGTCTGAAAGGAGAGGGAAGCAGGGCAAGAAGAGGGAATTCAGCTTCAGTGACAAATAGCAAGCAGCCTGCAGGCAGTGGCTACAGTATATTAAATCAACTATTTTGTTATGCAGCAATAGCTAGGACCCTAAGGCAGTTAAAAAGTAAGGAACTGCAGCACTCTTCCCTTCTGCTACAGTATCATAACACCATAATTCTTTGCTTTAGCTTCTCAGCAAGTACTAAATCTAGCTGGAGACTTTGGAAAAGCCAAACCTGCCCTCCAAGATAGGTTGTAACATCCCTTATCCAGCAAGCAGAATTTGTTTAGTCCCTTTTACTCCCTGGAGCAAGGCTGAGAGCAGATCACCAGCTTCTCCGCACTGACCAAGCTGCCAGTCCCTGCCATCAACACGATCATTTCAGAAGCTGCAGAGTCTTGCCCTTGGTCTGGTCCATATAGCCTGTTTCTGTTAAGTCATCTCTCAACCCTGATTAATAAGATCACATAAAATCCTTTAGGTCACATAAGGTTCTTAGACACAGCAGGCAGAAACTTAAACTTCCATCATTTTAACTTGAAGTTTTTAAAGCCGGGGAAGAGAGGGGTGGATTTGCTTTTGAGTCTTCTGTGGTGTTCATGTCTTTCTGTTGACCTTGATTTATTGCAGTGCATGGTTTCATGGTCAATTCTCCTCTATTATCCTGATGTATACTAAAACTAAGAGGTTAAAAAAAAAAATCAGTTTACTAGTCACAATCTCACTCTGCTGTTTTTACATTTTTGAGCTTAATAGAGACATATTCTAACAGTACTAAAAAAATGGGCATTCATTGCAAGGAAGTGAGAATTCAAGCCAGAATGTGTACATAGTGTTGAGATGTCCCCTTACAATAGCTACTTTGAGAAAATGTATAATCTAGCAGCGGACAATTCAGCTTTGGTCCCCAAACCTTCAGTTGCTGGTGGCTCCTGGCATTTACTATATACACTACATATACTGCGAGCTGAATCAAGCATCAATACTGACCCAAAGTACTTTCTAGACAGAGGTTCTGGGGAGAGGGGCTGGGGGGTTGAACAATGTTTGATCCAAGTGTTTAAAGCACTTAACAAGTTTCAAAAGTGAGAGCTAAGGCACAAAGTTGATAAACCATTTTAGGTAATGTCTGAAAATATAATCAAGATCACCTGCTTTTTTTGTTTGACCAATATTTATCCTATCTGCAGTTCTATTAATATCATAATAGCTGCGAAGCACTCTGGTGCCTTCCTGACAAGCCATCCTCTATAAATTATCATACATACACTACTGCTCCTCTCCAGTGCTGTAAAAGCACCTCTTAAGCAGAACCAGAAAGAGGTAGAGAGCTTGTCAAAATGTCAGAAATCAGAGTATTTCAAAATCTCCAGGCATTTTTTATATTAGAGTTTCTGTAATGCTACAATTAAGACATTTCCTACATGAGGACTTTATACAAATTGTGTGTCTTGCTTTATTTTTTGCTTGAGTTATATCCAACAAAAATGAAGTTAAAAAGCTGAATGCACTTCCATTTTGGCTTAAGATAACTGGCTAGCTGCCAATCTAGTTTAGTTTTGTCTTTGTCACATTATACTGTCGATTATGAAAGCCCTTATAGTAACTTTTTATTTATTTTGGCATTGCCATGATTTCATTGTTGATGTGCCTGTGCTAAGAACATAAACATTTTATGACATACTGTGTGCTGTGACTGACAGAATATATATGTCAACATGGCTTTACCAAGAAAGAGTGCTCAGCTAAAGTAGGAGGAGGGGATGGGACATGAACAATAAACAACAGACAGTTCTATGGCTTGTCCAAATCACACTCTGTTCTCAAATTATTGGCAGGCAAAGACATATCTGTTGGTGCCAAATTATATTACAGCCATCAAAAATAAATCAAATGCAAGGACAATCCTACAATATGTGGATCTACAGTGACTAACAACATCAGTTGACAATGAAACATGAAAATGAGAGACTGCAAAATAGTGTGATAATAGTACTTAAACCTCCTTGGGCTGCTTATGCTGGAACCAAAATTTGAAAAGCAAAGTCTGTATGACCAGGTGGGAAGCTGGAGTCCTGCAATGTTAAAGCCCAGGCTCCCAAAAGCAACAGGGGCATTTGTATCTCACCAGACAGTCACCTAGCTAAAATGCAAGGCAGATCTAACATAATGTTTATTTCAACAAATAAAACTCTTGTGGACATCAAAAGATAGCGAGGGTTGCCATGTTTTCCAGAACATGACCGAAGGTCCAATTCACAAGTGACAAAAACAGGAACAACTTGACCTGTGAGGAACTGGGCAGGAGGATGAATGAGCAGGAAAACCAACTGAGAAGCAGCAGGGACTAAAAGACAAAACAGTTTTTTCTTGCGCAAGTAGCTACACATTACAGTCTGCCACTACCCTGACAGTAGCTATGTGTTAGAGCCACGATGGCTGTCCTGCCATCTGCTTCCCTACCTGCACATCTTGGGTGTGGTATGCACCTGGTATACATTTAAGCCAAGTCTGGCCTGAAGGTTTTGGGTAGGGAGTCTAACTAAAGTCTGACTAAAAGCTTGCACGTCTATATGAAGTTCACATATATCTGCTTCACATAGAAAAGGAAAACCCACATCACCTATTTAAAGATGAATCTTTATGCGGAATTGGCACACATACCAACAATGGAAAAAAAAAAATCCATCAGAGCAACAATATCAGCTGTTGTGGTTTTTTTTCCTCTACAGGCTTGTTTTGTGGTGATTTGCGCGAGGAATTAGTTTTTCACTGGGGCACATCTTTGCACATCAATTAATTCACATTATTCTTATTTTACTCTATGTTTTTCACAGCATTTCCCAATCAGAAGGGGTGCAGGGGCTGCTTGATGTGCCAATCATCAATCTGACATCATTTTTCTGCCAAGAGATTTACATCAGTCAACTGCATTCTGTAACTCAGAACTTGCTTTTATCGTGCCACATCTCAGACCAATTGAATTCATTATCTCACCAAGACAGTGTGCTGATTTCAACTACTGAAATATTAACATTACAGTGAACTTCGGTTGATCTAAAGGACACACTATCATCTTGGCTAACTGCAATTTTGTGGTAAGTAATTAATTTGTCTTCGGTAAAACACACAAAGTGATCTTCCAGAAATTTCCTGGAAAATAGTCCCCTCCTATCCCTGTCCTTGTAAATAAACAAGACTTGTTTGCATAGGAGTTGGATTAGAGCATCAGAACCTGTCTCACACTGCTGTTATGAAACACTCACATTTTGGGCTTTTGCAGAGCCCCAGCAAGATTCCTGTTAACTGCCGACAGGTTTTGCAAAGACTCGCTCTGGTTAGATGCCACCAGTACCTCTTTACACGCAAAGCATCCCTCCTAAGAGTTTAGGAATAAAAATATCACAGGTTTCTACTACTAGGATTAACCCTTGTCATCAGATTGACAGCCCCACCCAAAGCACAAGATGCTCCCATGTTACTTACTTTATTGATTATGTTCAGGATTTCTATTTCCTTCATTTAAGTTTCCTACTATAATTCTTTCTGTCCACAGACATCGTTTAGAGCCCTTTTGTTTACTGAATCTTAATGTGTTAAAACCAAAACACGTTGGGCTCTGCTAGAATATGCATCTATTCCCTTTAAATAGCTAATCCATTTAATAACCATATTCTATACTCTGCATAGTCACAGCACTCGATACTGTCAGAAAAAAGGAAAACTCTGTGCACAGAAAACAGTAGTGAATTTAAACCTTACAGCTTTTTTTTTTTTTTCCATTTTGGAAAACAAAGAACCCAAATAATCCTCTCAACACAGTCCATAAAGAGTAACACCAAGCCTGCTGCAGTTTAAGCACCACATTTTAAGGACGAGATTTTGCTTTGCTGAGCAAAAGATTCAGCTCCAGGATAATCAGTCAAGAATGGACTCTGCATATTGACAGGTTGCTAAGTTACTAAGATCACATATGTATTCAAAATGTTTAGACAATATATTATCTTTTACCAAGTAGTAATTCTGGCTGTGACAAAGGAAAAAAAAAAAAAATCAGACAAGTTGTTGAAACAGGTGCCAAAGATTTTATACAAGGAATGTCATGGCTGCTTTCTCTTTGTGCATTAACATGGTAGTGAAGCCACATGCATAAAGGGCAAACAGGGCAAACCCTACAAACCAAGAACACATTGCTCACCCATTAAAAAATTAAAAATACTTTGAAGCACAGAATTATGCTGGATGTGCAGAATGTCTTTTAAGAGAGGACTTCTACCTACTCATGCCCTCCCTTGGGCAACTGTCGGTTTATGGCAGACCTTGCTTACAAAAACATCTAGGCAGTCCCCAGTAAACTCAGCCAGTACCAAAGGCGTCTTGGAACGTCTTCCAAGTCTACTCCCATGTGTAAGTTGGATGTAGTTGTGAAGGGGCAGTTGCTTTGTGAGTCTGTTCTTTCAGAAACAAAGTGGGGACCACTTGTTACAAGGAAAAAGTCAGTACGCTTGTTCAGAAGATAAAGTCTTTTATATCAGTTAATTTAATAACACAGTCCTAAACCAGGGTGTTGGGTACTCATCTACACAAGAGCACATTTAATAAGCTGGGGAAAAAAAAAAAAAAATCACAGTTCCGGGACATTGCATCAAACTCCAGCCACTCCAAGAGGAGACAGCTCTCATGTGGTAGAAGAATTCTTGTCTATGTAAGTCAAGAAGGGAGAATTTTAGGCAGTTCAATCCACAATGGTCTCTTACTTCTCATAACTGGAACCACGAATCCACAGTACAACACAGTATTAGTTAGGTTAAGTCATGGGTTTGATAATAAAATCAGTGAATTCATTGCAGTCCTTTAATAAAAGGATGAAGTCCAGTGAGTGTCAGTTGCTAGGAGCAAAGAAGAAAGGTTCCCATTTTCCAGGTGGATTTTTAAGTTCATATTATTAGGAAAAAGGTAAGTCCAATCTGTGCAGTTTCTATGCAACCATGTCTGAGAACACACAGGCTCCATAGACTCCAGGATCACTTAAAAATTGGGGGAAAAGTCATCACAACCCAAACAACTCAAACTTCATTTTTCAGAATTGCCTACATAACTTGTTCTCCTGTTCTGCTCTGGACAAAACTTTTAACTACAACAAGCTGGCAGAGCAACTTGAAGAAAACCTGAGTACATGAGAACATTGTCAGGGAGAGCAAGACCCTGCTACCTTTTGATCTGGTACTGAAGTTGAAATGGCAAAATCAGAATGCTTTGCCTTGTGCCATGTGATTTGCTTCACCTTTCAGAGCTCCACTGGTCTCTACCAGGGCATCTATTTCAACTTGATACCTCTTGCACTGCAAGACCACACTGTTCATACCACAGTTCAAAGAAACTTGCCAATGAATCTGGGTTTAATCTTCCATCACCAGAAGTACAGCACCTCCAGATGTACGGTTGGTTGAATTACCAGGTGAAACTCATACATCAACATCGGAGATTTCCTGGCAGCACAGAGTCCAAACCTTCCTCACAGGACATCATGATCAGCAAGATGTTCCACAAGAAGAATCAGAAGGCCAAAAGTCTGATCCAGCATAGTTAGGAACAACACCATCCATCATTTGAACTAGGAATACTCAAAGCTTCATTAGCCAACTGCATTCTTAATATACTAAATTATACATAGATATATATAGATATATATATTTTAAATTTGAATAAAATACACTGGATTTTTGTTTGCTGATTTACAAGGGAGCCCCCTCCCTTCCCCGCTTAATTTGAAATTAAAACCTAGAGGCTGAACATAAGCTCATTCCCAGTGTTCCAAGATGGATATAACACGAGAGGAGGCCAGAAACTGGAAACATGCACTCTGGCTGCAACAGGTTAAGAGGTGAAAGGGAGACCAGATATTTTCATTTGTAACCCTGAGAACATAAGGAATTGCAAAGATCTGGAGAAGAGCCTGGGGTTAAAGGTCACCAGGCTTTTTATTGCAGTTAAAGCAAACTCGGACTGGGTGATCCCATCCACGAGAGGGAACCGCTCTGCGGTCGTGTGAGCATTCATCACAGAATCCCTGGCCACAGGCCCGACAGTGGTGTTTGGAAAGTTTGATACTGAATTCCTTCCGGCAGTTGTGGCAGTGCAGGATTTCGTGGTCTGGTACCCAGTATGCAGGTCGGGCAGCATCTTTGACCAGACCTATGGAGGAAGTGAGGTGGGGGGGATGAGAAAGAGGGAGAAGAAAATCTGTGAATGTGAACATGTCAAGAATGTACCCTAGTGGAAGTATTCACATGCTGCAAGTCATGCCACCGCCATTAAGGGGAAGAAGAGGTGCTGTCAGAATACTTCAGTGCAATGGCCAGCCCTTTAGGCTATTCTCCCACATTCTGCCTCTCTTCAGAGGGGTACATTGTTTATCCTTAAATGGTGGCATCTCCCCTTACTCAAACTCTACCAGAGGTTGAGGCATTTGCTTTTTCCTACCTTCAGTTTCAGCTGTGGCCAAAAAAAAACCCTCAGTCACCAAACCAAACATTCAGAAATGCATGTACTGTCTGAACTGAGAAAGGGATTTATTCTGCATTTGATTGAGTTGGGCAACAAACACCCACAAGGGCGATGGCAGGACATGCTGTAAGCAAAGCAGTGGAGTGATGATCTGTGCAGTGAGTAGGAGGTCAAGTCCAACAACAGCAGATCCAAATGCAAAGTGTTTGCTGCCATACGCTGTGCCACACAGCACATGAAAGAGCATCAGACTTTCACTGTACTAGGCTCATCATTAAAGACTACATTACTGATTACTCTCCCATTGTTACCAACCTGGACAGCTTGAGATTCTCAGCCCTCCCCTGCATAAGTACCAAGTGCCAGCAGTATCCATGAACACTTAAAAGGCACTCAGCATCTCTGGAAGAAAATCGAACCTGATAAAGTGCTTCCTAATTGGCCAGTCTTTAGGGAATTCCAGCTGGCAGGTCACTGCAGTGATGTATCAGGGGAGCATGAATTACTCACAGCTTGGTGCACACAGACTTGCATGACAGGGAGAAAAGAGAAGGTATGAACAGCAAAAACGATGTGCTGAAAACCAAGAGGAAACATCAAGCAAGAGAGGTGCAGGGAGCTGTAGAACTCTTAACCAACAGGTGTCATAGCAGAGGTGCCAGCCTGTCACACAAACTAAGTTTAATCAAAAGTTTTGCTCTGTGAAACCAAAAATGTGTCTAGAAAAAAAAAAAAAATCCAACAGAAGAGAAAAGAGCTCACCTAAGGGAATGTCCATGGCTGTCACCACTGCTCCAAGAGTGTTCTGCACAGCTTCCCCCACCTTTCTGGCAATAAGTGTCCCCCCTTCCTCATCCGAAGGCAGCTCAGCCACATCTGCACAACACAAGAATAAAGGGCTCAACACCTCAGTCCAGCACATGCACCAAGCTTCAGTTAATTTACATTAGCAAAAAACCAGCAGCAAACCCAAAAGGCAACTTGGAGCTTCTCCTCAGCCTTTATATCCCACATCCCAAATCTTGGATTGCAGAGTTTTCACTTTCATTTCAGCAATAACAGACAAAATACACAGTTTGTGGAAACGGCAGCACCCCTGCTCTGGTGCTCACTCTACACCATCAGCAGGTGCTGGGAAAACATAGTAAAGATTCAATTAGAAAATAATTTTGTCAGGGGGCCAGATATCTGGTACCTCATCACAAGGGTCACCTTCCTGCCAAAAGACATTGAGCTCTTGAGCTTCCCTACTGAGGACATTATGCCGAAGCCCAGTTAGAACAACATGGTCTACACCCAATGGGAATGGTTGTGATCCAGAAGCCAGGGACAAAGACTTCAGACTAACTATTGCCCAGGGATAATTCGGTCACAATCAACTCAAAATTACCTAACTGGATGCCCCTGTTTTCATAGCAGTTGTCACACACACGCACTGGTGCTGGTCCCCAGCCTCGCTCAGGCACTGGACGGGTCTTGGAAGAACAGCCATCACAGAAGCCCTCTCCACAGGCCCGGCAGTGATGTTTAGTGTCATTATCTTTAAAAGGTGTGTTGCATTTATTACAACTCTAATCAGAACAACACAAAGAAAAACTGTTAGCTTGATCTTCCTTAACAGAAAAACAGAGAGCAGAGCTGAAATTGTGAAAAATATAGTTACACCTCAGACTTGTGTGCTACCAGCCCCGTAACTTTACCCTGGGGAAGTTAAGCCAATAGTTTGCTACAATTCACAATGACAAGTAATTACAGCCACAGCATGCAGGGCTGAATGGTGGGTATTTGATCTTTATCGGGTTAAGAATTCAGAAGGCAGTTTTCATTGAATATCTGTTTCCTGTAAAACACAGGGAATCCTTTTCTGGTTGAACTGTTAGGGCCAGGTTTTTGCATCTGGTATAATATCAGAGTTTAACCTCTGTACCTATATGAACGGTACTATCAACTGCAATAGCCAGATTTAAGACCATGATTCTTTGCTTTGAAGAGCAAGCTCATGCAAGCCAGGATTTTCTGTCAGAGGAGGTCACAAAAAGTAGGGAGGAAACAGTCTCTTTAGCAGGGATGGGCAGAGTCTATCTTCGTACTTTCTCTGGCTAAATCAAGAATGGGAAGAGCTAAAACCATTTCAGGGTTCCCAAAATCGTAGGAGAAGGGCTTGCTACAATAAAACAAGAAAGCATTTAAGTAATATAACATTTTGCAGATTCTAAAGGGCGCAGAAAACAGGTTTTAGCTATGCAAAGCTTTTGTGTACAGCAGCTGCCATTTACCAGGATCTGAGAGTTGGGTCTCCAGTAAGCTGGGGCAATCTGGTCTGTCAGCCAGGAGGTCACAGCTTTTGTGGGTCCCAGGCTAAGTTCAGATACTGATTGTGCCATGAAATTCATCCCATCTAACAAACGCTGGGCTGCATTATTGTTATCTTTCAGAAATCCATCAGTCTGGAATGAAATGGATATTCATTTAAGAATAAAAAGGGAATTTTTATTTTTTTTTTAGAAGCAGATGGCTCTGCAACTCCTGTTAAACTGGAGGGTGAACATGAGGAAAAATTCACCAGCCCTGCTTTGAAACACAGGGGTAGGTTTTAATGGTGTATCATTCACACAAAGTGTTCACAAACTGGCAAGTCAGCTATTTCAAGATAGCCAAAAGATGACTGAAGGCCCTTGTAAAGGTTCTTTTAAACAGCAGAGACAGGGACCAGCTCTAACAAAAGCAAATCCCTCTTCTCCATCAATGTCCAGAAGAACCAACATAAACATGTGTGTGACTGCACACATACACAAAGACTATCCAGCAACCAGACTTACCCCTGGCCAGACATGCTCGATTTCTGTCCTCACTACAGTGTTGACAGGATCTTGGTTGCCAAACCAGTACTGTCGGCTGCGGTACACTACCCCACAGTTGGGGCACTCAATCACGTATCTGCAGAAGGGCAGGATGGGTTACATCAGTGAGATACTGACATCCAGTGCCCCAGGCAGTATAGAAGTACCAGTGATCAGAGATATCTTAGCTGCAGTACTCACCCTGACCAGGCGTACTTGGCAAGGCCCAGCCAAGGGGAGTCAGTGGAAGCAGAGGTTTTTGGCACCACGCTGACCTCCATCCCTCGTTCATAACAGGCCTATAATACAAAGGCTCAATTAATACTGCACTCTTGGGAATCCCAGACTCAAGGTCTTGCAGCTGTTTGGTGACGTGAAGCACATAATTGTCATACAGTTTCCACAGCAAAGGAGAGCACTGATCAAAACTGATTTAAAAACAAACCAAAACCAAACCCACTGTCAATAATGACATCAGGGAAACATGTCTACAATAATAAAAGTAATGATCGTAGCTGTAAGTTTTCCTACCTCTGGAATACACTCTTCAGAAAAAATTGGCTAATACCAAGCAATGGGCATAAGCAAATAAGCATAACCACATCAAGCGTGTGGAAGGTAAATATCACCCAGGGTAAGAGCATCTGGATTCACGATTTAGCTAGCAAATGACACACAGCACACAGAGGTGATGACCCCTCCAAGTGAAAATACAAGTTCAATGGGGATCAACTTTTTTTCACCAAGGCCATGAGCATCTCTGCCATTTGAAAAAAAAATCCAAGAAAACAGACACCTGCCTGTGATATTCCTCATTTACTGGGCCATCCTTTTCCATTCTTCAGACCTGGTCCTTGTGTTGCTACTCACCTTGCAAGTATAGACTCTGTTATCATACTGGTGAGAATATCTGCATCGACTTTTGGATTCATGGGGGATGCCTTCCTTTGCATGGTTCATGCTCTTCTTACAGCCACACCTGAATATGCAAAAGCAAACCATGAGCTGATGCTGTTAGATATGGGACAGATGTCACCAAGAGTTTATTTATGCTATTATCTTGCATTTGTATAGGTGTTGCAACGCCAAACCATTTTCACAATTGTACATGAAGCAATGACATCATTCATGATTGAAAGGCAGGCTCTTTGGAAGAAGATGTACCAACTGTTTCACAGCACAGAGCAGGACCACACAACAGTTCAGTGCAGGAAATGATTGCTGTAGCAATTTCAGAGAATTTCAGGAAGGACTACCCAAATCTGGAAATCAATCAGGACACTGTTAACACTGCAGCCTTTGCAAGGAGCTGCTAGCGGCTCTCTAATGAGCATAAAAGAGCAAGAACGCAGCACTATATCACATTTAAGAGAAAATGTTTCCAGAACATAATCAGCCATAACATCAGGCTGCTATAGACCGCTCACAGACTCAGAGCACTGACTGCCATCTACTGCCCTTCCAGCCTCAATCTTCGGGCTTTTCCCAGAGAGCTACAAGCAAAGGTCTAGGTAAACCAGATTAGATCTAGTCACTGAACACAGCACAGGCCCATCATGATTTGTGCTTTAGGATTCTTTATGCTGCTTAGGTAATAAAAATGGCAGGAAAAATCATCATAGGAATTTTCAGGGGATTTCTTTAGACACTCATTTATTCCTGCCCTGTGTGCACCAGGGAAAAGATGTGGGCAGAACAGGTTTGTAGCCATACACACAAAGAGAATAGCCAAAGACCATACATCCAGCTGGGACAGTGGCTACAGCAGCTGTCCAATTCACATAAGAGCTGAATTTCAAGCAAATTCTGCCTGAAAGTACTAGCTGATAATAGGTGGTATCAGGTGTCAAGATGTCACAGAAACTTCATATTCTGTGGCTGTAGACCAGGGCAGCACTATCTTCTAGCAGGATGAGGGTGCATTTTTCATCTACATACCCACAGCTGAGGCACACAGAGGAGCATGTGAAATATTCATCTGGAAAGAAAGAGCTGTGAGCCATCTGGTCATCGGGGATCTCCCCACTGAAACGGTCACTCAGAGCCTGCCAAACAGGAAAGAATGAGCTGGTGAGGGACTGAGAGCAATGCAGACATTTTATGAAAGCTTTTGCAATCAAAAGCATGAGCTCCTCTACCGGAAGGAGAGAGTACACAGCTAACAAATCATGTCTTACTAACCTGGAAACCAAGACAAGGATTAGAAACCAAACAAGAAGACAATCTTGCACTTGTATGGAAGCGACCTAAATGCTCCTAAGATATTTAGTCTTCGCCTCCTGTCCCTACTTTTAATTTTACAGCAGAAATGGGTGGTGGAAGATTGCATCCACTTCTGTGCATACAACCTGTACCCAAAATAGCAGGGTGCTTGCTAAAAGGGCTTTGCATTCTGGAAACCTCCAGAAGGAAATTCAGAGTCATTTCTCACAGTACATGAAGACACATTCTTTGTCCCTCAGCTCACAAAGTGCTGCCCTGAGCTTACCTCTGGTCCCTTGAACCATTGCACTTCTCTGGTGAAACTGAGACAAAGGGATTTGTTCCCTTTCCTGGGAGCACCTGTTCTGACATTAAGTCAGTCCTTAGCACACTTTTTCAGTTCTTTTGGGTGTTACATTAAAACCAAACCAAACAAAACAACACAAAACCAAAACAAATAAACACATCCACCACCAAGACGCCCCACCCCCCAAAACTAAAGAAAAAACAAACAAACAAAACACACAAAAACAAAAAAAAAACCCCACCAAACAACCAGATGGTTATGTTTTTTCTTGATGGAGATCCGTGAAGGCATAAGATATAGCAAACTCTTCCTACAACTGAGGTAACTACAGTGGCTGCTCACCGTTCTCTTCCTCCTTCTGCCCTCCTGGGGAGGAGCATCTCTGCTGTCTAATGAGGGCTGACTGCACACACAGACATACATATCTCACTCAGCACAGCTTCTCTGCGGTAAGATCTCCACAAAGACATCTGACTTCACAGAATTTCAAGGAAACTACCCTCAAGATCACTTTCAAGATTGACTGGTACTGGTCAATGGACCCAAAAGTTAGAGATGTACACAGATCTCTAGCAAGCCTTGTGTCCTCTGGGAGTGAAGCAAAAAAATGTTTATTGGTAGTTAGTAGTGATCTGAACACAGAAACCACTTTACTGGACATGAACACACTAGCACTAGTACACTAGAAGCTATATCTGAAACTGAATTACTTGACTGTTGCAATAAAGTCCTAGAAATGATACTGGAATTAACCTCTCCAGCTGTTTTCCTGTTGCCCTGATACTTCCCTCTGTGCTTCAGCTACCCCAAACACAGAGCAGCTAGAATTATCTGCTCCAACAGCTGTGACAAACACCAGAAAAGCCTGCTAACACTGCCACCTTCTGCAGATATGCCCCAGCTCTGCCCACCCCTCCCCGATGACAGCTGTGCTCTTCAGGCCAATGAAAATATGATGTTAATCAGGCACTGGTAGCAACAGGTGGAAACTTGTAGGACAGACTGCAAATTTGAAGACCCAAAAATCTCTCTGACATCCTAGCAAGCTGAACCTTCTAAAAAAAAAAAAAAAAAAGAAAGTCACCAGCTGCTCTCTCCAATTCCTTTTCATCATCCTCCTCATCTGATGCAGTACCTCTGAAGTGATCCATCATTTGCCTTGATCCCACCTTGTTTCCTAGCTACCAACACATCTACTTCCTCCTTTTTGCCTCCTAGCCCTTGGGTTACACCAAGCTCAGTGCCAGGTTTTGCCAACCGTTAACTCCCTCCAAGTTTCTTACATTCCCTCCCCTTATGCTGAGGCCATCCTTAGGAGTTTCACCAGCAACTCTTTCTGGGCCTCCTCTTTGTAAATCACTGTCATTAAGTGCTTGTCACTCACATCATCAACTATTTTTTTCTTCTCCAGTCAGTTTCTTCCTGGCTCAGTTTTTTGATTTTGCTCTGTTTTGCTTTTCAACTTTTCTCGACCTTTCAGGGTTTTTGCTAAGGTGCTTGTTTGTTTTCAAGTGAAAAAAAAAACACCCAGCCTACCTGGCTGTTAGGCAAAAATCATCATTTTTGCGGAAGAGTTGCTTTATCTCCAGACACGTGCTCTACCTTTATTAGCTGGAACTAACAGTTACTAGCAACAGTGAAACAAATAAAGATTGTGACGAACTCTTCTCCACTTACTTTTAGTGCTTTGTAGATAACCCCAGGCTGTCTAGGTGACCGAGTGGTATTGTTCTCTAGTTGCTGTTCCACAGCTCGCCTAAGTCCAGAGAAATCTGTTGGAGGATTGTATGTCCTTGTTCCCTTGTAGTGGATTGAGCTGAAGGCCTCAGGAAAACAGCTTAGCTTCCGAAACCGATCCTGAATGAGCTTCTCAGGAACCTCAGAAGGATGATCTATATATAAGAGTATCAGCAAGTATATAAACAACTGATTGTTTAAAATAATATTTAAATTGCACAGTACTTTCATATGCAACACAGTGCTAGTTTTCTTAATTAAGCCTTCTAACACATCTGGAATGCAGTTGTTATATTTTACAAGGAAGAAAAGAAACAAACTGTTTCCAAAAGCAGATTCTGTTTTTTGATACACAGCTTTAGATTCTAAGACCAGCTAAAACAGGGAACATCTAGGTTTGGAAACACAGATATCCAGAATAAGAAGAATTTATGACACAGTGTAAGAAAAGTCCATGTCAGCACACTTGTTAGCTCTTCTCACCAGACCACAAATTGGTATAGCTAGTCGTAGCCCCTGATGAGTGGGGAACATGAACCTTACATGGACTGCTTTTTCTCCTTGCCAACACAGTCACAAGGATGAGCAAGGCTCTACCAAACCTTTGTACACAGTGAAGCACTTCAGAGCTGAACACATCAGGTCAGACTCCATAGAGTCGACCACATTCTTCTGCCTGCTCCCAAGCATCTGCCATACATCTCAGGATAAGACAGGCCCCTTCTTCCCTGCCCTGAAACTACATAAAACACACTTATCTCAATTATCCATCAAGGCAGATGGTTACAGCTTGCTGCAAATCCACATGCTAAGAGGTTTCTTTCCTAGGCCTATCATGATCAGAAGTGATCACGAAAATATAATTTTTTTACTACCCTGACTTTGCACACAGGTGCAACTATCACGATGGATCTCTAAGTCCAACCTGCTGAAACGGCAAACTTCAACAAGTATGTGAAAGTCTGCATTGCTAATCAGCAAATTGGTATGTAAGAAAACGAACTGCCTTGGCAGCTAAGTTAAAAGTAATTAAGAAGTCACTCTAATAATAACCAGAAAGAATGCCAAGTTCTTCCACTAGGCTCAAGACCTCACTGGATCAAAAAGCCAAAATGAGACCATGGGCCAGCAGGGAGCTGCTGTGGTATTACACGGCAGAAACCTCCCAGATGTTCACAGACAGCAGGACTGAGCCGCAGCCGCTGCAGACCAATGCATTAGGATTCTCACTTATCAAAGCACCAGAAATGGACAGAATGAAGAAAGGTTTCATCATGCCTTTTGAAACATGGGAGAAATGGTGCCAAGATAAGAATTTTATATCCCTGTACAATCAAAACCAAAATGTGCCGACTTCCATGGGACAGTGCATTTAACTCAGATGTACAAATAAAATACATAACTTAAATATGCATAATCCAGTGTGACACAAGCCAAGTTAAAAGTACTGGTGAAAAATACTGAAAGTGATAGGAATAACAGTGTGCCATGTCTGTTGCTTTGGCCATCAGATACTTGCACAGAGAAAAGTGGTGCTAAACCATCAGGTCTGAGCCACCACAGCCTCAGTCACAATCTCACACCAGCCTCCGAATGACACTGGTCTGCAGAATTTTAAAAAGTAGAGTGATAGTACTTGTATGTACTGAAGTTCATCAGTTTCATTATTCTTGCTCATCCTAGTTTCTACATGGAATTTTACTCTAGGTTGTTTTTTTTTTTTTTTTTTTTTTCGCAACAGGATCCTCTGTATCCCTGCCAAAATGTCAGGGTGTCTCAGTTTTCGCCTTCATCTGCCACATCACCCATACTCATGATCTTCTACAATGACCCCTCCTACAGCTGGCGGAACTCCCATCACGACCAGTCAGTGCTCATGTCCAGATGGCTAAGAAGATTATTCTAGCTGATCTTGGGTAGTCAGATCACCATCAGGGAATGTTCTGCTATTTCCATAGCCTGGCTCCCAGGCCAAGACAAGGGAGAGCAAAACTCAAACCTCATCTTCTATGTGGTAGTAAAGAACTCTGAATATTCAATGCAACCTGATAATTTATAGATAGCGTTTAGCACATTATAATTCAGTTTCTTACTGCCTACTCACCAGAGCCCAGTAGCTTGGTGTACACAGTCTCGTGAAAGATGATGACACCTGGACCCAAAGTTGACAGAGGAACATCTAGGCCACAGCGGGCTGTGGTAGCTTTTAGCTCCTTGGTGAAATGTTTTAAATAAGCCTCCGAGGCATCACCAAGGAATTTGAAGAGATCATTGTGGAGCCTGTCAGCACGAGTACGGTAGATGACAAGGTCAGAGATGGCCAGGACCTTCAGCAGCAGCCGTGTTCTCTGGCTCAGGTTCACAGTGGCCCCCAGGAGCCCCTCTGTATCAATTACCACGACTTTGCGGACAGGGTCATAGGCTGCCCAGACTCCAACTGTGCAAGACTCTTGGGCTGGAGATGTCTTGAAGACTTCCCGGCCGTAGAAGAAAGTGTGGTTAAGGGTGTGAGACTTGCCATCCCCTGTGTTCCCAAAGATGGACACTACCTTTAGATGCTGGTCAGGACTGCAGTCCAGTTTCTTAATAAAGTCTTCTTCATTCCTCACCTTCAGGAAAAAAAAAAGAGAGAGAGAGAGAACTATTATCTCTGTGCAAATGGAGTAGACAATACTGAAAATACAGCTGGTTTTGGGATTCATAAGCTTAACAAGAGTGATTGCTTCCTGTTCAGATTTCATCATAAGCAGCAAGAAGTCCAAAGCAAAATATTAGAAAGAAATTTTGTAACACATAAACATCAATGGGATTTAGGTTGTTCTACCACGTGGCTGTTTCGGAAGTGATGCCTCATGGTGACTACCCCTCTAGTGAAATCTCTGGTACCTAACGTGTTACCTGAAGCAGTCCTTTCAGAAAAGGGAGCACAACTCTATTAATACTTTCAAGTCTGCCAGAACAACTACTTGGAGCACAGCAGGCACTCTCAGTAACACTCCTGGCAAGCATCCAAATTCAGGTGCAAAACAGTGGAGAGTTTTTGTCACTTTAACATGCCTCATCCAAAAGCTGAGAACCAGTTTTGGGAGAAAAAGCTCTTCTGTGCAGCTGTGCTACATCTGTCCACAGCTGGGGCTCAGACACCGCCTGTCCCGCTCCCACTGCTCTCCAGATGAGAGACCCTTCAGCTGCAAGGAGGGCAGAGAAGAAAGCAAAGTTGTGCACTAGAGTCAGGTGGCCTATAAGCAGATCAAACTGTCTTTTACAGAAGTGCCACAACTACCACAATGATCTATTTCACAACTTACTGCATTGTGCTTTCTTTTTAAAACAACCAAAACACACACAAACACAAAACCAGAAAAGAGCAGACAGCGTTCAGCAGGTAACTTCTCTCTGGCTTTACATAGATTAAATGACAAGTGTCATGCTATTTAGGTTAGAGAACAGGGCATTTTCAATACTAGAACAACAGGAAATAGAAAAACAAGCAATGAAACGGGTTAGGGCTCTGTACAAGAGCCTGCTGTGTTTTTGTTGCAGAATACAGCCTTGACTTTCAAAGCTTTCTGGCTATGCTTGTTTATCGCTTGCTTTTTCTTCCTCTAAGAGATTTTATCCATGTGTTATGTTACGTGACAGTGAAGAATATGACAAGGCACTTTTTGAGAAGGATTAAATTCACCTCCTCCATCACAATTCCCTCCTCAAGGAATCCCCGTCAGCTGACAGGAGCAGGGCTTCCATCCCCTCCCGTCTATCTCTCAACTTCTGGAAGCTCCTTGGCTATCTCCCCCCTACACGTACAGTTGGAAGGTCTCATGATACGTGATCCACAGAGGCCATAAGGTAATAAATGGTTTCTTTGAACAAGTTTATTCTTAGATCAGCAATTTAGTTTAAGGCTCAGCCAGCCCCATTTGCCCTGGTCAAATCTATCACCAGCATTCAGATTTTGAAGGAAAATAAAAAACAGCCAAAGTGACAAAAAATAGCCAGTGTGCCAGATTGTGGTTACAAACAGCATTCAGAAAGAAAAACAGTGAACTGTAGGTTTTTTTGCAGACCCAAAGCATTCAAGGCAGCCTCACAGTGTGGAAAAAAAACAGAGAAATCAAAATGCTCTCAACAGAATATTTTGTGGTGTCTGTGGGAGATCACCAAGATACACTCAAGTTACATCTACACAAGACAATTGCTTTTTTTGCTGTGATTATTAGCTTGTCATCAGGAAGGTAGTTTAGATGACAGATACAGTTTCTCTTCGTGTCTCTGAAGATGATTCTGTGGATGAAAGCAAGTTCTTTGTTCATGGGATAGCTCCCAAAAACATTCACAGACATGATTATATAATAAGGTTATGTGTGTGTAAGCAAAAAGGAATATGATAATTTCTTCTCCAGATTGTTTTGGTTTTAACTCTCACCTCCCAAACTTCTTACCATAAGGGTGTCAGTCCCTCTTTTTGCCAGAGTCAGTGCCTGACTAGACCCAGTGATTCTGGCTATGGACTCCCTGGACAGTACAAAGAAATACCAGTCTTCAAACAGCTACTTAAGTATTGGCAGGACTAATAACCAAGGTCTTTAGGCAGCACTGGTTATTATTCTGGTATCCGTTTGGGAGAGTATGTGGAAGGGGCTGGGTCAGTAATGTCAGAAGACAAAGGACAACAGGAACCACAGGGATAAAGGTTGTTCTGCAATGCATTCCCACCAGTAAGAAACAGGAGTCAACTCACACAAACTCCACTGCAGATGAAATTGTCCCAAGTGGAGCTAATGCAAATGTCCACACCACCAGCCTTCTTTCACATTCAACGTACTTTAACAACTGCTGATGCCAGGGCAAGAAGAGCTGGATTGCTGAGCCAGGCAGAAGAAATTTGGTTCCAGATCAATAATCCTGATCATTCCAGCAGAAAAGTTACTCTGAATATCAAATCAGACACACATAGAACTGAGAGCTTACCCCTTTCTAAAGCTCAAGGCTCTTTCAGACTTCCTTGCAGGACAGAACTCTGAAGTGATTTGGACAAGCAAGTCACTCAGGAGCACAAGAACAAACCGAAGTCCAGCTACTCCAGTGTGTCTCACAGGACTTGGTAAGAGGTTGGAAAGAACTCAGATATGAAAAGAGTAAATGTTTCCAAGCATGCTTTACCAGTTTTCAGCAGTCAGATGCCAAATGACTTTGAGTAGCAGCTGCCTCTAGACAGTCGTGTTTGATATAGAACTACTAGACCTACCCTCTAAGGCAGGGGTGTCAAACTAATTTTCCCTGGTGGCCACATCAACCTCATGGTTGCCTTCAAAGGGCCAAATGTAATTTTAGGACTGCATAAATGTAACTACTCCTACATTTTTACAGTCCTGAAATTACATTCGACCCTTTGAAGGCAAGCATGAGGCTGATGTGGCCCCCAGCAAAAATGAGTTTGACACCCCTACTCAAACAGGATGTCTGACCCCTTCATGGACCCAGTCAGTTTTGGATCCTGTAACATCCTGTTACAACAAATTCCATGCACGCAGCAGGGGGAAGAAATAAAGCAAAAAAACAAGTCAACACAACCAAAAAAAGCCCCTTCCTTTTGTTGAATATGCTCGTATGTCATGGATACTCCTCGCTCTTGTGTACCTGTCTTCTTTAACCACTGCTGAGCACAGGGATCATACTCTCAAAGAACCATCCACAACAATCCCCATATCAATTGTCAAATTTACTTCCCTTGACCAAGTTCCTTTAAGGCATTTAAAGTCAGAGTGGGTATAGTAAGTGTGTCAAAGTACTAATCCTCCATTGTCTCAACTCCCACTTCTCTGTTTTGCTTCTCAACTCTAGAGAAGTTAGCATGGTACCACCCTCTGCTGCGTATACAAAGGACTTGTGTTTCCACAGCTGTGTCCACTCCCATGTGGACTCCACATCTCTGATATAAACAGCAGAGGGTAAATATGAAACCTTCCTTAAATTGCACAGCAATGTCAATTCAGAATAAAAACTTTGTATGTCTAACCTAAGAGGCATCTCTCCAGCCCCTTCTCTACTGTGCCATTTCTAGTATCAGAAATTCATTTACACTTTTGTTATTGATCTTAGAAGAATATTATAATCTAGAAAGAATAGTTTTTATTCCATCATAGGTTAGAATCATGGTTAGCCTTCTCTTATATTTTTAACTGCATTTCTGCGAGCAGTTGTCATCCAGCCCTTCATGCAGCCACTCCACCCAAGCTGAGCTGAGCTGAAGGTCTTCACGAGGAAAAAAAAAACACAGACCTTTACAGCTGGAGTCCTCTCTAAAGAGGACACAAAGACTCATACCACACTGTCATGGAATGCATTTAGATCTGAAGCCTCTTTGTCACCCATACTTGGAAATCTATTATACCCAACATAACAAGTTTCCTAGATGTGAGTCATAATAAAAGTAGAACTGTTTAGGAAGAGACAAGAAACAAGAACTGCTAAAATGACATTCCAGCCTACTAATTTCCTGGAAACAATGTTATTAAAATAATAACATGTTAAAAGCTTAGGAACAAAATCCATAAAATAGAATGTAGTTTCCAATGACCTGTACTCATATAACTTTAACTCTGCCTCCAGGAAAAACAAACACATTAAGTGAACTGGATATTTTTACCGGAGTTTTCTCCTTTTAAAACTCTTTATGAGCCTTCTAAGGCTTGCTAATATTCATGGAACCAGTGCACAAAGGCAGAGCTGTGCCACAACAACACAATAGCTAAAAACAAAAATCAAGAGCACCTCCATTTGCTAGTCTTACACTGTCATTTTGACTTATATTGGTACTTTTGTTGTTATGTTTTGAAATCTTACTCTTTGCTTGACCTAATTTTAACAGAGTATTTTTAATAGCTAAGCATTTTCTGCAATCAAGAAAGGTACCATCACATAAATAATTACATTTATGAGTCATTAGACTTGTCTGACAACCAGCACACAATATATTCTGATACACAACCACTAAATCAATAAAGAGAATATAAACTAACACACTTTTCGATGAATGGAAAAACAAGCTACAAGACTTGTAACAGCACATCCAAATACATACCAGCATAAAATTGCAACCATCTGATACAAATCAGTCTTCAAGTACAAGTGGTCAAAACAATCAAGTGGGGGAAAAAAGTACTCTTTGCCTTAAAGCATTACGTAACACTGGCAATACAAGCAATTCTGCTCACAGTTCAGAAAACATTTTAAAAAGACAATGCTTACAAGAACTCAAACTCACACCTGAAATCAGAGGAAGAAACAGCAAAGCAAGCTAAAACAAGATCTGCAACATTTTAAGCAGCCCTCAACTTTTAAAACACAAAACTGAGACAATTTTAGATAATTGATCTTAAGATCATCTATCAATCATTAAACCTTGAAACAGAATGGATCTGTCAGATCTGCCCACCTCAATACAGATCAGTTCTTTATGACACAGTTTCTAAATTCTGGCAGTTGTGTTTTGACTCTAAAAACTTGAGTTTCTATCCAGAGGTGGATTTACACAAAAGTCTTATGGTTGCGTGCCTAAAGCAACAGGTCCTTCTGTTGGTCATTACATCAGAATTTCAGTGTACATTGAAAACAAACAAGAGAAACATATAAAGCAGATTTCTTCCTTTCACTAAAGCTTATAAGACAAATCTAAGAAGAATGACCTGCACCACAGCCCAGTGTTGCCACCAAAATTCACACCCCTGCAGAGCTCCCCACAGCCACTGCCAGAAAGGCAATGCATGAATGCAGAGAAGCACAGCTGGCTTACGCCAGCAGCTCAAATGCAAGAGGCTTTTAAAAAGGCAACTAAAAACTCCCTGCATTTGCTCCAGGAGAAACTTTTTTTGATGTTCTGAAATGTTTCTTGCTACTAAGTGAGAAAAAGGATGGGGTAGCTCCTTGTGAGGAAGAGAAATTATCTGCTAAGTAACCCATGACATCAGCAGAGCCTTGGGAGGGACTCTGGACTATCATAATTCAAACCCTGTTTCTGCTAAGATCATAGACTAATTCAGGCTGAAATGGACCTCAGGAGGTCATTGCTCCCTCACAGCTTTGGAAGGCCTCCAAACAAGTGAGAAGACTTTGGTCAAAGCAGGTGGTCCAGAAGAATCAAGGCTGACTTATAAGTCCAAGCAGCTCTAGTTTTCTACCTTAGTTTGTCTCCTATACCTTTTCTTCTGCATGACTTCCCATGGAAAATGTCTTATGTCATTACTCGAGTCTTCCACATATAACTTAAAATTCATAATCTAATTACCCAAACATATTTGATATAGAAATAAGTGCCTCTAAAACATAAATTTCCTAAAAGTTCAACAAAAATAAACAGCAGAGTAGAAAAGAGAGACTCTAACAAGCTTTCTGAGGAAAAAGCTTGTCTCCTGCCCACTCCACACAACCACCAAGACAGAGGAGTAAGCTGAGCAGTCATGCTCACAGTTACTGGCTGGTGCATGATCACACATCGGCTGCTTCTGACCCAAAAGAGAGAAGATGTGGATCAGCATTGGGTAATGGGAGACAGACATCTCAAATTAGACTTCATTAACTGTACTGCTCAAAGAGTTACTTGTTACTATGTAAACATTCTACCCTAGCTTGGGAGAGTTTTCCCAAAAGCGAATGGATTAGTCTAAAGGTCAATGGAGTAGTTTTATAAAATTGTGTATGTCGTACCAGTAGTTACAATCCAGTATTCAGGAGTAAGTTATTATATTAATCACTGGCCCAGCAAACACTTAAATGTATTTGTCATTACTGTCCTCAGTAGTCTCCTAGACTTCAACCAAGCTGTCAGCAGACGCCAGCAACTTTAAGCTCTGAGTACTACAGAGCCTCAAGCCCAAAACAAGTGCCCTGACACCAGAAGATGAGAGTGCAAATTAAAGGAAGGAACAAACACAAAAAAGGATTTCAGGTTCAATTCCAACACTTCTCCTCAGCTTCAGCTAGTTTTGATATTATTCCCCATGCATGGGTGCAGGTCTGGCTTAACCAAAGAAAAGCATTTGTATTAGGGGTGGTTTTGAAGCTGCAGTTTTCTGCACCTGCTTGTTTGCCTTCACTGCAATACCACCTGTGGGTTCTGATCAGATTCATTCTATTAGGTTTTATACGCATCCACAAAAACAGTGTCCCTGAGCTGACCACCTTTTTCAGACCAAAGCTATCCTGTTCCTTCCCACAGCTCTGAAAAATGAATTCAGTGACAGTATTTTCATGTGTTTGTACAAAGCTTAACAGAATGAGTCTCAACAGGATCTACAGGTCCCTGCAACAAACAGGGGAGGTTGCCAGACTGCCCATGTCTGAAGCCCATGTCTATTACAGGACTCCTTCCTAAGTGAGACAGAGGTAAGAGTTAAATCCTGCTTAACAACCCTACCCAAAGAAAGAGACCCTATTCCAAAGGTTTTAAGACAGTGGTGGAAATAACATAGGGGGATTGGAGGCAATCCAATTTGATTGCACTCCTCCCTGACCCAAGAGGCAATACTGACTGAAATGTTGCTATTACCAGGCAAGTTACCCTCCTAGATGACAGCTGAGTTACATGAAACCGCTGAAAGCAGAAGCAAGACTAGACATCCCACTAACCTGTTTGCTAACTGAAAAACAGCTTTTGCAAGAACCCAAAACTAATAATGATTTTAAGGTAAATGTAACTGCTGCAGAAATAACACTAATTTAAGAGTGTCATCTAACTCTTAAAGAAAACAGGAAACAATGTAGCAGAAATAATTATTCTGTATCCTCAGTACCTTTCCAATTCTCCATGGATGTTAATTTGGCCACACAACTACCAATTGCCACCCCAATGTCACAGCTGTAGCGGCAGACAAGACATCCAAGTGAGCAGATTTTGCCCAGAAGACTGCAAGTCAGTGAGCAAGCTCATGCTGTAACTGTCTTCCTCAATACAACGGGTAACTAGGTTAGCTGTGCAGACACTACTTTATACCACTACCCTTGTTAAGAGGGGCTTTTACAAACTTACTTGTATTATAGTTTCATTCTTTCTAGTAAATACTTACTCAGGTTATTTTCTCAATTGCAGGGTGTTTTGACAGGAAGCCCTGTGAAACTCCTGCCTCTGTGATCCTAAAGCACAGCATTAACAACCCAGGTGAAAAAGTAGAAGGTACACTGCAGCAACATCTGCCTCCCAGTGATGCTTGCAGAAGTAAGGAAGCAGCTGAGATGAAAAGGACAGAAGGGCTGGAAGACAGCAGGCTGCCAGTTCCCTTTCTTGAACGCATCCCAAAGCACTCAAATCCTGCTCATGCCAGCAGTACCCAGGAGCCCAAAAGGATTCAATGGATAAATGCAAAGAGGAGTACAGCAAAGAAAGCACTAGAATATCCCCTTCCCCCCACCAACCCTGTTTAGTTCAGGAGCTGAACTAAGTTCAGGAACTCCTCAAATGAAACAGTGTGTAATTCAAGAGTGGCTTGCCACCAGCTTCTCTCGCCTGTGACATGCTCTCCTTTGCTTCTACACCAGCACTCATTTCAGCATAAAGACAAAAGAGACGAGAAGCAAGCAAGAGATTTACTTTAATTACAGCCCAGGAGAACTGCATCATGAATAACATGTAGGAGCAGTTCCAAGGAAAAGCAATATTTGTAAGTGGCTATGTTCAAATTAGCTAAAAGTCAGTCTGAGACTGTTTGTTGAACAGACAGTTCCTCTCCCATCTTCTAAAAATACTCTTCAAAATACTGGTATGTGTCCAGTGGAAGAAAGAACACTCCTAACCAGCAATTGCTAGGTAGTTTTTCTACTACTTTGTTCCAAGGACAGAAAAACAATGGTGATATAGGAAAGGGAACTGCAAAACTGATAACAGACTGGTATGGAGGAATACTGAAAAATAACAATGTAATAAGAGAAAAATTCCTAGACTATAAGACATCAAATTCACAAAAATACTTTGGCAACAAAACCTCTCGGAAGCACAAAGAGGAGGAAAACTCATCAACAGTGCAGCAACAGTGAGGAGGGACAGAAATTACATACCCTGATCCACTAGATCACACTGACCTAAACAAATTTGGATCCTTCAATGTTCCTTCTTCCTCCTTTGCAACCATGGCAAATATACCAGCTGTGACTTTTCAGTTCACAGGATATGGACTAAAATTCCCAGAAACTTACAGCTGACTGTGCTACCCTAAAAAACACACACACCCTGCCAAAATAACATTCTCCCAACAGTAAATCAAGCAAGAGTGTCATAGAAACTAGCACACTTGACTAGAAAAGGCATTCCTAGCAACTCCATTCACTCATCCTCAGACTTTGGCCAGCCTCAAATCAGTAAGTAATAAGGAAAAATCACAGTACTTTAATCAGGTTTACAGTAGGAGTAAGAAAAGCAATGCAGCTAGCACCCCTTAAAGAGTTATCGCTCTGTATGTGTAACTTATTAATAAGAGGGGATGGAGGAGGATACATGGACTGTTACACTGTTGAAGGCTTGTTGTTTAATTAATGTATAAAATGGTCTGCATTTAAATAAGGGCTACGGGTCATTTTGCATCATCTAAATGGACTGCAAAGCATTATATAGATTCTGCTCAGTATTTGCTGAGGGAAAGAGCTTAATCCTTGAGGCATCTAACCCTGCTAGCAGGAATAAAAAAAAGAATTCAAGGCATGGGTCTGGATTTAGGAAATGGAGATGTCTATTGGCAAAACAAAAAGACCCTGCTAACTGAAAAAAGGGAGCTCATACTTGGTATCTCAGGGGAGACCCAGTAATAAATGCATGTTCCTTTCTCTCACATAAAATTATATTGCTGGGGATATTTTTGGGACTAGCTAGGAGAAAAAAAAAAAACCTGCTTTTCTTCCTGTCTCTTTAGTAAGACGAGCTACAAAGTCAATACCTTTTATTTTTCATTGCAACCCACAGATTGGATAATTTCTTATAACAGTTAGTGTTTGGTCAAAGATCAGTGAACTCTAAGGCAGACTAACAACAATCAAACGTGTCCCCTACTTTCTATAAAGTATATGAGCCGAGTCCTTAGCGCTTTGGACAAAGTGTTATCATAGAAGCCACTAGTGATACTACAACCAAGTTCTGATCCTGTGGTAAGAAGTCTCAACATCTGTTCCCTGTGATAAAAATATCAAATTGTCATTATGCGTTGTTAAGCACTTCTTCTCTCCTACCTCAGAAGTGGTAGTAAATAGAGATCACTCTACAACTGATACACGGCTCTCTCCTTTATGCTAAAGAGCTCTATTGCAAAGGTATTGTATAAATACAAAGCTAAAATTGATACTTTTTGAGAAACTGCATAAACATAAGTACAAGAGACAGATTCAGACCAGTGGAAAAGTTCAAGAGACAGTGAGATGGTGTCAGGACTCAAAACAACTATCTTACCCCAAGTCACGTTTTTATTGTTGTATATTGCTGCACTTTTCTTAATAGATCCACAGATATAGGGGAGTTTTAAACAAGATCAATCAGTTCATTCTGTAAGTTCTTAAAGGAAGTGCCTCCTGTGTGCAAGGAGCAGCAGTAACGACAGCAGAACGATGCTTGTTTGAAAATTCAGCAAGTTAGAGATGAGAAAGGAAAGCTGACAGCTTGACAGAGCAGATCAGGAGATTCAGTTGGGGGATTTACACACAC
Organism: Patagioenas fasciata; assembly: GCF_037038585.1. Taxonomy (NCBI): domain Eukaryota; kingdom Metazoa; phylum Chordata; class Aves; order Columbiformes; family Columbidae; genus Patagioenas; species Patagioenas fasciata. Next base: position 32,276,797 of record NC_092524.1, on the reverse strand, counting down.
ACAAAAAAAAAAAAAAAAGAAGGCACCCAGTTTGAGCCTAACACAGCAAAGAGGAAATGTGGAAGATGTAACGTGAGCAGTGACAAGTCCAAAGCAACTGACTGACGAAGTAATCCCCATACTATCATTCTGAGTACAGATGAGCAAGGAGGATAGACTATGTAGGAGAAAAATTACCAAGTAGATCCTGCAGTTATAAAGAACAATTTGATTCAAGTCCCAGCTTTAGATATGCAAGAGATTAGGGCCAAAAGTTTAATACTGCGTAAAGAGAAACTGCATAAGACAGCCTGAGGAAAAAGGACCTAGAACAACATCTAAACTGCAGGTGATGTAAATTTGTAAAACATGGACAAGATTTGTTTTCTGATAGAAGTTGTCAATCAGGTCTATAGGGGGCAATAAGTCCTGAAGAGGAAAGGAAAATTTGCCATGTAGGTTAAGACGGCTTGGGGACTAATTTACAAGAGTAGCAAAGCATCACGCTGTGTGGTGTGTGAGATACCTGCTGTGGGACTGCATGGGGAACAACCTCTCTCTCTGGTTCTTCACAGACTTGCAGTACTAACTTGCATTTAATTTTTAACATAGTTTTCTTAACATGAGATAACCCACCTTTTCTTAAAGTGCTCCAATATAGTGTTGTTATGATGAACATCACAAAGAAGCTTGCATTTCACAGGTATGAACTTGAGCTACCATCAGTTATCTACAAACAGCTGCTTCACAAGTGATGGTTTAAAATGGGACCTTTCCTGATTGAGTGGATTTGAAACTAGCACAAGAAGTCCTCAGCTTTCTGAGCTTATGGTTATGTCTGCAAAGTGCAAAACGCTCTAAACTAGATTTAGACAGGCCAGCACATCTGTGCAACATGGCACAATTATGCAGACCTCAGAATTATCATAGTTTCATTAGTGCAATGCTGAGCCAAAGCTTAGAACTTTCACCTCTCAGCTAAACTAATTTGCTCAGGCACAGATCCTTATTGATTAATCTGTGTTGCTTCTGAATCTGGAACTAGCTCAGTCATTGCTTACACACTATAAATGTCCTTCAGTTTTAGAGCTACCACCTCCAAGAAGCCAACAGGAACAACAAGATTAAATATAACCACTTGAGCTTAACAACTCCATGTTCCAAAGGAAACCAAAAAGAAATCTCTCTTGTTCCCATCTCATCAAGCCACTTTCAAGTTAGAGGCTAATAAAAATGTATACATCAATTATTTCAATCCACTGTGTTTGCTCAGCAGCATAACTAGCTCTGCCCATTTTTGTAGGCCTTGCATTTAACATCGCTATGGCAGAATCTACCACTGACAGCAAATAAGCAGTTGCCTCTCCTGTTTCCTAACTAATGCAATAATTTTCAAGTTCCAAAGGTCAGAAAACAGATTGTTAAAGACAGCTGGACTCCATAATTCTGATAAATACTCCTCCTGTCTGCTCAAGCTTGAAAAGCCACACATCCTCAAACCCTGAATCTCCACATTTCAGGTTATTACTATTTTAGCATTTTTGGACAAAGTGCTGGTTTAAATAGAGAACATTTTAAGGATTTCTCCCAAGCAATCATCAATAACCTTGCTACTGAGAAGCACAAAAGACTGAGGATCACTTTCCTGTAGCTAAATCGCCTGTTCGGAATTATCAAGAGCAAAAGATGCTACAGAAGATGTCTTCAGAGCAAGCTAATTATCTGACAGCCCTCTCCAAATCACTACAACAGCAAGAACTCTAAGTTAGCTGCCACAAAGTATTTTAATTGAAAACTCTCAAAGTACTTTGACACTGGCTGTGAGATGTCACATAAGTATTCCATCATGAGGAAGAGATCACTTTAGATGGAAGAGCACTGATTCAGCATCTTGATAGTGAAGCAAGATCATTTTTGAGAGCATTTTCAACCCTGTTCTGACCAAATTGCTATGATCCGATAAAGGGCCACTGCTGTCCCAAAAAGGAAGCTGACTTTATTGCCCATGACGTTAAAATACCAATGCACCAGCTTACAAGAGGCAGCCAGAAGTCTGCCTCAACAAGGCTTACAGATTCACGAGTATAAAGATAACTTAAACTGGTACAACCACACACAGCTTGTGAGCAGCTTGCCAGGACAGACCTGTTCTAATGCATCTCAGAGCTTGCTCTAGTGGCTAGATGAACATTATTAAAAAGACTGTTTCTTAAAGTCATAGTTGGATCTACAAGGAAGCACCTGCATGTTTAGGTGAGGCATAAAAACTTAGGACTGCTACTACACCTGAAACTCAGTTTACAGTCACGGGTGTTCTGCATAGTATGTTTTCTATGACAGTGCATTGTAAGTACTGCCATCCTTTCTTCCCTTTCCCCTCCAAAAGCCGTGAGAATTTGACAGTCAGTACACCTGAGCTGACCAAAATGTGACACAAGGATCTTGCATCTGTTCTATACTATAGTATAATCACACTGTACATTTCTATACTATGGAAGAGTGTGTGTATATATGAGATAAAAGATATCTAAGTCACATTTCCTTGCCACGTACGGCAGAAACATTGATTATTTGTAGATTAGTTATTTGTATCCATCATAGTAACAGTCGGAGTATCATCACAACTCTTTTTTACCACTGGTAGCATTAATATATTAAATTAGAGCAACCAGATACTGAGTCTTCAGGTGACTACACATTTTCTTTCAGTGTCTCCTGAACGAGGTTTAGCATGAAGGATGCAAACTGGAAGCCAAAAGAAAAAGCTGAATTTTCAGTTGTGTAATTAACCTGCTTTGTGACTTTCACACATTACTTTACAAATGTAAAACCAGCATTTTAACACTATAAAGTGCTTCTGTTCATCAAATGTAAGGACAAATAGAAGAGTTATTTAACTGCCTATATTGAATGCTAGACTCTCTAAAACAACGCCTCCTGAGAGGCTGTTCCTAGTCAACTAGTATTTCTGTCATTATTACCAGCAGGCCTACCTCAAATTGATGGCAAATTTCCCCCTCTTTCAGCAAAAGGCTAACATGAAATAATATTTCTCACAAGCAATGTAGTGTAACCATGGTGTCTGTAGGGCTTGGATGACACACTTTGGACCCTTATTTCTACTTTGTCCTATTTCTAAAAATCAGGTGGATTTACTGATGCTGAAGGAGGGTAGCAGGGGACTGTAGTCTTGTATTAGCACTGCTTGGTACAGTGCCCACTCCTAGTCATACGCTAGGAAATTGGCTGCCAGCACTCCCATTTGCAGGGTATCTACTGCAACACTCTCAGTTCAATTTTGTTCAGGAATGATCAGCATCTTGCACAGAGAGCTCTTATCTTAGCTGCGTGTGTCTCATTACAGAGTCAGTTCTTTCACCAGCTTCACTTAGCAAGCCTCTCAAGAGGAGGCTCTTGCCACACATAGGGTTTTAATGAACTTGACCTTTTGAGCAACTTGTGAGCAAGCCCACTCCAAGACACTGTCTTTTTGGCCCAAGATGCTCAGTTAGTGCCACTTAACTGGCTATCCTCGTTTTAGTACCATTGCTGCCAGTTACACTTCAAGTGTTAATCATGCATCAGAGCAGTGTGTCAGACTAAGAAACTAAAGGATCTCACCCATTCAAACAAACCACACCAGTTCTTACCTGAATTTCCTCAGTTTCATCCACCAAAAGGAAACTCACAACTTTCTCTGTCATCTTCCTTCTCTTGGTCTCCTCATCCATTCCCTCCTCCTCTTCCTGCTCCTGGGCTTTGCCAGGATGGTACACGGTGACAGGGTGCTTCCTTTTGTTCCCCCCAGCATGTGTTCTCTTCTGACACTCCACGCAGAGGTTGATTTTGCACACCTGGCACCTCACTGCTGCTATCTGCCTCGACCCCGTCATACTGGCATGCATTATGTTCCCATTGGCACCTCTGCAGGAATCACAGTACGGGACATGGCCGGGTCTTATACGGGTCCGTTCGTGGTTCCGTAACCTTTCTGGCTGATGCAGCTCTTCTTCACAACGCTGGCACTGTAGGCTCCTGCACTCGTCGCACTCATAGATAGCTTCATCTGTCCCACTGCAAACATAGCTTTCCTGGCACAGGAGTGTCGTGTTCTGTCCTTTCTCTGCAGTTTGTGTGTGGGCGCTCATCTTCGGATTTCTTTAAAGCAATGTTTTTCCCTCCTGTTTCTGTTTCGAACAAGCATACATGCCAGAGTCAGTTGCAAATTTAGTATTTTCACAAGGGAAAGAAACACTACAGGAATGCTGGCTGTACTTAGTTTTAAATAATTAATAGATGTTTCTATAAGATTCATACACTGACCTGCCTCCCAAGAAGAGTCTTGTTAAGCACAGATGAAGTTTTCTTTCTCCAAAACAAACAATGTGGCTGGTTTCATGTATTGTTCTGCCCAAGTGCCAGTATATGTTCTTTCTATGCTTAACTGTATAATGTATTTTCAGTGATGAGAAAAAAACCCCAGTTCAGCGTACGTCAGCAGATAGGACAAGTATTTCCCTGAAGCGGAGAACAGAGGGAGACAGTTGGGGACACAGAGGCAAAAAAGACATTAGAAATGCACAAGTGCACATACATCTACACACACACAGGACTGTGTCAATACTAGAAAATTCTCTGCTTTCACTTCCCAGCTAAGCTCCTCCTTCAGGGTTCACAGCATTTATTTGCTGGGAATTTCCTGATGTGCTTTACCAGATAAACAAAAAGCCGCTCTCTTTGTGCGCTCCCTCTGGCACCGCTGGATACCGATCGCTGCCGCGGCCGGGCTGACAGGCGGATTTTCTCCCCCTCCGCCCCCAGCTGCCACAGCAGCCCCCGACACCAGCGCCGGCTAAGGGCAGCCCGCGCACCGACCCGCCTTTGTCTCGACCTGCTGCCTCCCGGCTGCGCGGGGCCCCGGCCCTGCCTCCCCGCACCGGCCCTCGGCCGCGTCCCCTCCCCAGCCCGCACAGAGCTGCTCCCGCTCCGGGCTGACCCCTAGCACCCCCCTCTCCTCGCTGGTTCCGCAGCCCGGGCGGGGGCCGGCCCGGGCCCGGCAGCACTGCCCCGCGGCGGGCGGCACTTGTGGCTCGGCGGTGGCTGCGGGGTCGGGCGGGGGCGGCGGGCGCCCCCCCGAGCCGGCGGTATTACGTAACGCCGGTGCCAGCCGACGCCGCGCTCCCGCACCTACCTGGGGTTGCGATCTGCGCGGAGCCGGCTTGTTCTAAGCAGCGACCAGGGAGGAAGGGGGAAGCCCCGCGTTCCTCTCGCCGAGCGGCGGCAGCGGGCCGAGCGGGGAACAAAGACGGCACGGGACGGGGCGCCGCGAGCCAGGCTATTGTTTACAAGCCGGCGGCCACCCTTCTTCCCCTTCCTCCCGCCGGCACCCGGTGACTAAGGAGTCGGGTCCCGGCGGCCGCTTCCTCTTCCCCCCACCCCTCCGCGCCCGGGGGCTGTCCCGGTTCTCCTCCCCCAGGGACTGAGGCGGCGACCCGACCATGCAGGCGAGGCGGCCAGGGCAGGACCCGCGCCCCCGCCACCCTCCGCCCGCTCCCCTCGTCGCCAGCCGGGATCAGCTGATCGCGGGCAACTTCAGGGTTATTTTCTCACCGCGGAGACGGGAAGGCAGGAGGCGGGGCGGCGCTGGCACGCCGGGAGCTGTAGTTCGGAGTCCCGGCGCTGCCTCCCGAGAAGCCGGTGGAGGACTGCATGTCGCTGCGGGGCCTGCTGGGAGCCGTAGTTGCCGGGCGGGGCGGGAGGCCCGACATGTTTTTTCCCGGGGCGGAGCAGAGAGGTCAGCAGGGCAGAGGTGGCGGAGGGTGAACGCGCGGCGGGGGCGTGCGTGAGCTGGCGCGGTACTCCCGGCCCTTTCACCGCCCCCTGGACTTCTCTTTCTCCTTTGCTTTATATTTGTTCCACGCCGCATCGCTGGCGGGCTTGGCCGGCCTTCCCTGAGGGCAGGTGGAGATGCAGGCCTCTCTGCCCCGGAGGAGCGGAAACAGCCCCCAGCAGGGGGGCTAAGCTTTTTCCTTCCACCACCTGGAGAGCGAGCAGGCAGCTGCTCCCAGGCCCCTGGCCCTTGCACAGAAGCAGCTCATGGTGTCCACTGGAGAGAGAGCTGGGTGCCTGGCCCACTGGTACCATTCGTGTCTTTAAACAACGTCTTGACAAGTACTACCAGGCACTGTAATTATTGCCCTTTTTTCTTCTTTGTGACGTTATCTACAGACATAAGCTGCTGCTTATTTAGCTGAGACCCCAGATCTGAAATAGAGGCACAGGCCTATGAAAAAATGGCAGATTCGCAGTCAAAAACTGGAGCTGTGGGAATGGGTACTGGGTGCAGACAGAGATGGTCAGAGAAGCCCCAGGGTGAGGCGGTAACATGGGCCAGCTATGGCTGCAGGGAGATTTTGGGTTGTGGCACTGGCTGGAAAGGGCACGGTGCTACAAGAAAAGGACAAGTTATTTTTCATTTTATATGAAAGTATGTGATTTAGATAATATCCAAAAACATTTTTCTTGTAGAGTAGCCCAAGCAGGAGCAATTTCTCTTCTAAAGTAACCAGAATTTTTGGATGGATGCTTGGATGAAAAGCCAATGAAGTTACTTCACTGGAGGAAGGAGATGTGCTGTTTCCCTTCAGTGGACTTTATGTGTTGGTAACCGTAGGAGGGCAGCTATTAAGTGCCCTGTTGTTTGGTTGTATACAAATATCTTTGAGAGGGAGCGAAACTACGTAACTGGATACCCACACAACCAGCAGTGACTGTGAGTTTACTTTTTGTCAGGTATCATCATTTCACAAAACTGAGTTGGCAGGTCCAATTACCACAAAAATGAAGCACCAGAGAAGTTCCTAATGCTGGGAGTGACTGAGGCCCTGTCAGAATTCAAGTGGATCACTGAAGCAGTTTTGTTCTACTAGATTCTACTATATATATTCGTGTAACTAGGCATATACATGGTTTATCTATTTCTCTTCTATGCAGTTTCATTATGATGAATGACTGAAGACTGGCACAGTAACTGTCTTCCCCGTTCTCTTTCACACTATTACAATAATGTATTTTCACTCAGTATTTTGCAGAAAAGATTAACCAAAAAGATTAAGTAAATAGACTGATATATATAGGAATAAACTTGCTGAACCAAATGGCTTCAGAGTGAAAAAAAAAAATCCTCGATAGTGTATATATTTAATATATGTGAGGTAGAAACTTTAAAATCTCACAGCGCAATTCACGGGGAGTCAAGGAATCAAATCAATGAGTTCTAAGGGATTTTCCTCTGGGCGGCTGTATTAGGCTGGTAATGTAAGAGGAAGTGACTAAAAAGTACGAGGAAGAGAAGACAAAATGTAATTATTAATTTTGTGGTGTTAAAAAAAGTACATTTGAAGTATACTTTTATTGAAAATATTACAAAATGTACAAAGTTGCACTAGTTATTATTTTCTCCATAAAGCCTAAACTTTCATCCCCCACCATTTCCTGCTCCTTTAAGAAAAAGTGCAGCACTGCTCCTCTCGGAATAGGCACTATAGATTTATCTTTTAAATGCCATGCTTATAACCATAAGTTTGGGTTTGTTATATGTCAAAAATCAGGTCCAGCTGCTCCTTGAAATCTAGTTTTACTGATTTCCGTGGGAGTAACGTAGCATATCATAAAGAAAGAGAAACCTGCATTGGATAGAGCAGATAGGCAGTAAGCATCCAGGATCCCAGTTTTTAGTCACAGTTTTATAAAGACCGTACTTCTTCACTGCTGTAGTAGATCCTTTATACCCAGGGATTCTGGAGCTGTGGACTAGAACTCTGTCCCACCCTTAAAACATTTAAGATGTTGCATAGCCTCAAAACAATCTGACTGCTGTACCCCGAAATGCTGCCTAGCATGTTTTGAATGATTTCTCATGCTTGCCATGCAAAACAATCTGCAGACATAAACCCCACCTCTTTTAATTTTGGCCTTAATATTAAAAGCCAGGTGCTACAGTCTTCTTGATTGCCTTGAGCATGAAACACTGGAGTCCAAAGCAAGGAACTGAATAAAGTGAACTGTGATCCACATCTGAGAAGTTTCACAACTGAAGGGTAAAAAGATAACATGGATAGGTTTAGGGGTAGGTAATTCTAAAATTCAGTAGCAGAAAGAGTAAAGATGTATAAGTAGCTATTTTTACTGGATGCTTCTGATGCTATTCTTCCTTGACTAGGAAGGATACTGGAGGCTAAAGTTCATTATTTGTACAAGAGTAAATGCAAAATGGTCTATTTCTTTGGCTATACAAAGAGATGAACATCTAAATTGGGAAAGCCTTTGTAATGTTCCCTGTAAATAAAAGCTTGTTACAGCAGTACAAGTGAGTTTGGATTTCATTTCTTTTTCAAGCAGGGAACAATTTCAATCTGAGACAACAGCAGAGAAACAGGAAACTCAGAGGATTCCTTTTATGCCCTTTCTCTTTTCCTTGGTTTGTCTCAAGCTGCAAAATTAGTACAATTTTTACCATTTTTTATTTATAAATTGTTTGAAATTCTAACAGTAGTCAGTATCGCAGTTACTAAATTTGTATTAATTGAAGGGAGATATGCAGGCTGCATGGAAGGAGTTGTAATTTATAGAAAGCAAAAAAAATTTATGTTTCTGATAGGGAAAGGAATTGAATTCAATCTTGAAGTATTTCTTAAATCTGCTACTGCAGAAATATTTACCCTTGCATATCATCTTGTAAAGCAAGGTGATGAACAGGACCTGAGTTCCAGCTCAGTTGCTGACTGTTCAGTAGCACATGTGACATCAGTCACATAGATTTAATCTGCTTTGTACTGAAGAAGTCGATGGTGTCTGCATCAGATGTTTTTCTTGCTATTACAGGAGTAGGGGATTGACTGTCATTAGACTCTGTCTTTTGAGCACTTTTCCTTAAACAGTGTGTATAAACAGTGGAAAATATAGAGATAATAAGGTTGTGGGGTTTTGTTTGTTTTTCCTAGCTGACCCAAAATGTTTAACATAGTCTAAGTGCTAGAAGTGGGGCAGAGAAACTACTGGTTGTAGACCATGGCTAGGCCCAACTGCTTTATAGCAGAGTCTAATGACAGTCAATCCCCTACTGCTGAGTTTATGGCTATCTAAGATACTGGTGTTTACTCTTTTTGCCATGTAAATTATTAGTTTTTTTTTTTTTTTCAGCAGAGATACAGCCTTCCACGAAAGCCCACTGCATCCTGGGCTGCATCAAAAGGAGCATGGCCAACAGGTCAAGGGAGGGATTCTGCCCCTCTGCTCTGCTCTGGTGAGACCCCACCTGGAGTCCTGTGTCCAGCTCTTGAGCCCTCAGTACAGGAAAGACATGGACTTGTTGGAGAGGGGCCAGAGGAGGCCACAGAAATGATCAGAGTGGAACAGCTCTGCTGTGAGGACAGGCTGAGAGTTGGGTTTGTTCAGCCTGGAGAAGAGAAGGTTCTGGGGAGACCTTTTTGTGGCCTTTCAGTACTTAAAAGGGGTCTATAAGAAACATGGGGACAGACTTTTCAGTAGGGCCTGTAGCAACAGGACAAGGGGTAATGGTTTTAAACTAAAAGAGGCTAGATGTGACAAAGCAATTTTTTACAATGAGAGTGGTAAAACACTGGCCCAGGTTGTCCAGAGAGGTGGTGGATGCCCCACTCCTGGAAACATTCCAGGCCAGGCTGGATGGGGCTCTGAGCAACCTGATCTAGTTGAACATGTCCCTGCTCATTGCAGGGGGTTGCACTAGATGACCTTTGAAGGTCCTTCAAACCCAAACCATTCAATGATTCTGTATCTACACACCTCCTGACTTTAAGATTGCTTTTTCTTGTAGCTATCTAGATCCTTAGAATTTGAGAAACACAGCTGAAGCACACGTTCCCTCCTTATAAACACCCTCCTAAAGGCAAGAGGCGTATTTCCCAGGCGGCTGTGCCCGCGGGCATACTCTGCACCTACCGCTGTCACGGCCGGGTCGCAGCTCGGCGGTGGGAAATGGCGCCCGCACCAACCGCGGGGGCGCGGACAGGCAAGGGGCACACACGAGCAGCCAGGCGAGGAGCCGGTGCTGGCCCACGGTGGGAGGCTTTCCAAGGCCTTCAGCCACCCGCGCCGCGGCCGCCGGGAGCCCCGGGCGGCGGTATTTGACCTCAACATGGCGAAGTCCCGAGCTGGTTCAAGGCACCGCACCGCCGGCCCCCAGCAAAAATGGCAGCCGCCCGGACACCGGTTTTTTCTCTCTGCCCTTCTAGCCGTTCTTGCTCTATGGTTATATGCGTTGTTTTCTGCGTAAGGCGCGGGGGGCGCTCTGGCACGGCCGCTTCTATGCTCGCGCGGCGCGGTGCAGGTCGGGCCGCTGACGGAAGGGGCGGGTCACATGGCCCCGCGCAGCGCGGCGGCGGCTCGGTGCGGTGTGTTCGCGGCCTAGCGGCGCTCCGGGGCCTCCCAGTCGCGCCTCACGCAGCCCAGCAGTGTCCCCCTGCGCCATCCCCGACCCGCGCGGCTTGGAGGGGTCGCGGCCGCGCTCCGGACGTGGCTTCTGCTCCGCAGCGAAGGGGTAAGAAACGACGGGTTGCCGGGGGACGGGAAGGAAAGGCGGCAATGGGGCTTCAGCCGCCTGTTGAGAGGAGGCGCGGCTGGGCCGAGGCCGCTTCGCCCCTTCCTTGGGTCGGGGCAGGCGCCGGCGGCCTTTCGGCGGCCGTGGCCCACGCGTCGGTGGGGAGGCGGCGTGGGCCTGGTGGCGGGGTGGAACGGGAGAGTGGCCTCAGGGAGGCGCTCGCGGGCGGCGGGGGCCCGTCGCTTCCTCTCCCGCCCAGAGGCGTGGGAGCCCCTTCCGCCTCCGGGAGGCGCGGCGGGAGCCGGCCCCGGCGGGCGGGGCGGCCGGCGGCTCCGCGGGAGGCGAGAGGAGCCCGTCTCAGGCGCGGGACGAGGCCCAGCGCCGCTCAGGCGGCAGCGGGCGAGCCCGTGGCCGAGCGTTTGCCGGTGCCCGAAGCTGCTGCCTGGCTGTTCCGGCCGCCGCTGGCTGTGGGTGGGAGTTTGTTTTCCATGTTGGGGAAATGGGGTCGTGCGAGAAAACGTTTTTCGGCGGTGTCGCGGCAGGGAAGTTAATGTCCGTGCTGTGGACTGGTGTAGTCATCTGAAAACACGTGTTAGCAGCTTCTGCGTAGAAGAACGAGTGATTCATCCATGTCAGTAAGCAGCTGTGACATGTGTATCGGTGTGTTTTTCTCGTGGTCTCTTTTTTTCATTGTAGAAAAACCCATTGTTCACTTGAAGGAAAATAAAGGTGTGTGGTTTTTTTTTGTTATAGTGAATATCCCAAATGCAACTCTTTCATTTTCTCTATTTCTTTTTTTCTTTTCCCCTGGTATTAGGCCCTGTGTGAGCTTACAGGAAGTGAAATCTTAAAAGTTGTGTAGTTCTCAGTTTATTCAGATTAAAATGCATGCACACAGATTTTTAGGTTGTTTTTGGTTGTTGTTGTGGTTTCTTTGGTTTGTGGGGGTTTTTTTGTCTGTGTGTGGTTTTTTGGTTTATTTGGGGTTTGTTTTTTGTTTTGGTTTGGTTTTTTTGTGGGACAGGAAAGCTTTACTTCAGGTATTGCATCAGCATTTGTGGGACATGGTTCAGAACAAACTCAAGGAAGGAAGAACTCTCCCTGTAAAGAAGTGGTGTTCCATATAGGGCTTTGTGTTTCTCTGCTTCTGAGTGACCAGTTGCATAAATACTGTAATGCCACAGTCATGTTTGTGTTTTAGGAAGAGTTAGTAGCAAAGTTAGAGGGGAGAGTCCTTTATTTGACTGACTAGTGCTTTATATGGGTGCAGAGGCAGAGAATTAAGAACTAAATCAAAGATCTTAGAGCTCCGCTGACATGATTAATGGAGCCCTAGTTTAAAGGGCTTTTGGACTGAGGCTTTAGTTTGGATAAGCATGTTGCTTTTTGGATTGCTTCATGATAGTAGTTCAGGATGCAACTAATTTTATGGCAGTTAGTGAACACTTTCTAGATTACCTCTGAAAAACAGGCTTGAGTAAATACTACTTTTGTTTGTTCAGGAATAAATATACCTAGAAAATCTATAATCTGTTTTATTTCTCCCCGTGTCTGCTGTGTTTGACATAGATGCCTTGCTTAACTTCTAGGCAATTTTGGAGAAAACTGTAGGGCTCTATGAGAAAGTGGACGTTTTCACTGAGAGAATCAGTTTTCTTGAAATGAGGGATTTTTCTTTTAGGGAGTTTGTTTTTTGTGAGAAGCAATAATATAAACAACATCTCCAGTGGGTGACAAACTATGGGGTTATTTATTTTTATAATGGAATGGCTTAAAAATCCATACATTGTGTTGAGACTCTTGTAAAAGCCTATGTGATAGCACTGACTGTAACAGGTTGGTTTACCTCGTGTGTTTTCTCCAGTTGCTTCTGAAAGCGATTTTGTTACTCAGCTGTACCCATGATATGAGACAAAATGTACAAAATACTTTGTCGTAAATTAGAGGAAATTATTATTCATACTCTGTAGCTCTCTATGTAGTGACATTAGAATCAAATGCCAAACGTTGCATGATTTTTAATAGGAATTATTCTAATTCTTTAAAAGCATTGAAAACATTATTGTGTGTGAAAGCTTTTCTATAGGGACATTTCAGTGAAACATAATAATATGGATATACAAATTGGATGTCTTGGTATCACATCTCTTTAGCCAGGGTGTTAGTAAATAGCATAGTGTTACACACTTACCATAGGTGTGGATATTATCAGGTGCTCTTGTAATAATCTAGATGGTAAGATTATAATCAAAACTGGATTGTGGTTCATTTAAAAATAATTCCAGACAGCAAGTTTTGTGCTTACTGCTCCCTTATTTGAGGGACTAGCTAGCATGGCAATTTCATGCAACTTATTCTAGAGTAAGTGTACAGATTTTTTTGTAGTGCAGAATAATTTTCTTGGGAAAATGTCGAAGATAAGTAAAAATCAGATAAAGTAAATCAAACTAGATCAAGTTAAAATCAGACAAAGTAAATCAAGCTAGATCAGCTCTGCTGTCACTGCTGTTATGACACCAGATATTTGTATTCTTAAAACAAGCAAAGTTTGGTTACATGTTGAGACTTCAGGATTTTTACAGTTAATTTAAAGTTTGTTTAGTATAACATCAGTTCTACAGTAAGTATTGTAACTTTGTTTCCTGGGGAATTTATCTATTTTTAAAATATTTTAAATGTTTTGCAGATTTTTAAGTAAAAGTTGTAATGTGTAAACACAGATACTAAGGAGATAAATCACGTGACACTGGTAGAATTATGATGCTGCCCTGAGTAGGTGATATAATTGTCAGTTTAAAACACATTAGTTACCAGTGGTTTTTATTAGACTTAACATTCTGTTTGTGACATGCCTCTTATCCCCTTTATTAAAAAAATGAAGTACATTTTTAAAAATGGTTTAAAGAATGCTATGATTAAGAAAAAATACATTAACAGTGCATCCAGACTAGTACACATAGTCAGTCCCTTCTTGTTGGGACTCTTGGGAGCCAGAGGTAATAAAGAAGCATGGGGCAGCAATGTCAGAATGATGGTGATCGTTGTTTCGTAGTAATTCTGAGTTCTGTGTGATCTGAGCCCTGTGCATTTGTTCAGTGGTGTCTCAGAGCCTCCTTCTGGCCTAGTGGGGGTGGCACTGACTCGAAGTTAACACGTCTCCATGGATTTTGCCAACCCTTTGAGCTGTACGGGTATTCCTGTGCTGTCTCCCAGTTTCAGAAGACTGATGCAGCTGATGCCACATGGCATTTGATTCCACCAGGACTTATTAACCACTGTATGAAAGCAACTGAATTCCTTCTAGGCGGAAGTTGAACTTGGAATATTATAGCTGTGTTTGTGCAGTGCTTCCTTTAGTTAATAGCTTAGGCTGAATTTGAGCTGGGTCTGCTTAGAGTAAGCTTAGCTGTTTTGCCATCCACGCGATCATTAATCTACACCTTACAAAAATTGCACAAAGCTAATAAAGCATGCACCTATGTTACTTCGTTAGCTTGAATCAGAAATGTGCTTTTGAAGGAAATCTCACAGCTATCTGTACTTGAGAAACAGTTTTTCACATCCGTTTGCACTGTTCCAGTGGATGAACTGGATTCCTTTTGGGTGAAAATGTACTGAAAAATACACTCTTACCTGCAAATCAGCATTCATTCCAGGGCAGTGGACCTCCTCAAAATGTGTAGTGTGGACTTTAGGGTCTCAGCTCCATCTGTATTGTTTAACAGACCTGCTCTGGTTGTATAGCTGGCACAGACACAACTTAAATTGACTACACATGGACTCAGAAATGTGATACTAATCCATCATTTTGGGGGCTGTAGATGTCATGATTGCAGTCTTTTGAATGGTGTCAGGCCAGATGCTCACTGCTTTTCTTACCTCTGTATTTTTGTGACCACTGTAACATTCACAGAAATTAATCTGTCACTTAAAGAGCTGCTGGTTAAAATGCAGCTATCTAGAATGCTGCTTACATCCAGTTTCACTTGCAGCAACACTTTCATAAGTCACGTGAGGCTTTAAAATATCTCAGGACTGTGTAGTACCTCACTTACACATCTGAATATATTGGGGAAATTTGAAGATCACCCTCTACGATACTGAGACCACAGTAAATATGTGAGACACTGATCACTGAGCTGAACTGGGCAGGGTAGTAGGACGGTATGCAGAGAAGTTCAGGATACTGTTCCTGAGGTTTCTGCAAGTGTATTCTACTTAGATCCAGCTTAGCATTTCTTAACTTGCCATACCTAACCCTTAGTTTGTAGTTGCTTATACATTTGATGTCAGAGGCCCCTCTGACAGCTGGAAGAAGAGCGTGTGCGTTTCTTGTATGCTCTCTAGCTGCTGGCAGAAAAAATGTGCTGCTCAGTTCCCTTCATTGTAGCATCTTGGCTGCTGCAAGGAACTGGATGAATGTTCCTCTCTTGTTCAGTTCTCTCACTTCTCCAGTGAGCAGTTTCAGTCTTGATATCTGTTAATCCTCACAGCTTTCATAACCAAAACAGAACTGTTCTCTTTGCCATTTTCACATTAGTAGTTACATAGTAGCGAGAAATTCTTCAGTGTCACTGACAGCAGAGGCCCTAGAATTGGTCTGTGCAATAATTAAGTCAGTAACAGAACTAGCAGCTCTGCAAATAACTGTACAAATATGAAAAAAAAAAAAAAACAAAAAAAAAACAAAACAACACAGTGCTTCAAGTAAAATGGATTGTTGAAGCCCTACAGGTAACCGTGTGTTTCACATCTGACTAGAAGACTGAAAGACTAAGTTTGATCCATTCTTACTGACTTCCTTATTTCATTTATGCAGTAATGATTACTTCATTAGGTGCTAAATCTTTGCTTAAGAAAAAAACACAAAAAGCAAACAAAAACAGTAACAACTTTGCCTTTGTGCATATGTAACATCCATTAAGCGTGGTATATTTTAGCATCTTTCAAACCAAATAACTGTTTTGCCTCTTAGTCCCTAGGCTTTTTTTAGCTTCTCTGAAATGGTGTCTCATATAAAGTGCTACTCTGTTTCCCTGAAAATAAGACAGGGTCTTATATTAATTTTTGCTTCAAAAGACGCTTACTTTTTTACATGTATAGCTGCCTGGACACAATTTAAATTGACTTTTTTTAATGGACGGTACCTAGGGATTATATTTGGAGTAGGGCTTATATTTCAAGAATCCTCAAAAATCCTGAAAAACCATGATAGGGCTAATTATTGGGGTAGGTCTTATTTTGGGGAAATCGGAGCAAGAGAAAGGACTGCAACTACAGGCAGCCTGGAAGGTTACTTGCCCAGTTGTGTTTTGTTTGTTTGTTTTTTTTAACAGACCACTTCTTAATCTTTCGTGGACCTCAGATGGTGTAACGCTATTGCAACCTGTTTAGAACTGTCTCAGACCCAATTGCTCTTGCTTATTGCTCTACCATCCTGACCCAAAACAATTTTGGATTTTGTCCAGTTGTCTGTCAGCTTTCAGTACACATAAGGATTGAGAGCTTTAAAGACCTTAATTTTCTGCCCTTCCTAGGACCATTGGCTGGGGGTTTTTTTGGTAAAAAAGTTCCAAATAGTGATACCAAGGCAGATAAAGGAGTTTTGCTGCCTTCCATGTCATCCAAGTTTCAGATTCCAGAGGAAGGTTGGTTGATTTGCACATAGTCTAAAGAGACAATGAACAGTGTTCTTCCAAATGAAATGTTTTGGCAGTGCACCTTTACTGCTTTTCTTTGCCCATTAAGTTTTAGAAGTTCAAGAGTGACAGAAAGGAAGTGTGTTCTAAGGCATATAGATTCTAAGGGGAACAAAAAGGTTTTGTGTTTATTATATTGTATAAAAGAATCTTTATTGAACTGTTGGAGGAACGCTTGCATTTGTTCTCTTGTTTCTTCCACCATCTTAGACTTTGTGTCACAGAAGTGTTTGTATTTTCTCCTGGTGAGATGTTGATGAAATGCTCTTTGGGGCTAATTAATGACTGCTGTCTTCATGAACCTCTTGTAATAGATGTAGTTGTAAGTGTGTCTTTGGCTCATTTATGCTATAGGGTCATATATGTGTTCTTATACCAGACTAAATAGGTTCTAATGTTCGAAGGTATTACCCAATACATTTGGTTTTCCCTTTCATCCTGTCCAGTCCACTATATACGTTTATCTCTCATAGTTGTTTCCAGATGCTGTGGGAATAAATTTTTGCTACATGATTCTCTTGGATTTTTTAGCTATTTTAAATGTATCTACCATTATGGTAGAGTACTGATATTAACTCTTCTAGTGCTTAAGACTGTCATTAACTACTTGCTCCTGTACATGTGTGGATACACATCTGTCTCCAGCAAAGCTCGTTGCCTGTTTCGTGTGTGTTCAGTACCAGGAAGCTGGTGAAAATGTCTTATCTACAGAACTGTGTGTGTATCAGAATTTTGGTTATCATAATGCTTTTTCTCTAGGCCACACACCACAGTTTTGACTTGTGGTTGCCTGTTTGGAAAACAGTTGCAGTGAAGGTCTGGCACTGTAGGTTGTAAAGCAGTGTGTACGGCCATTGAGGAACGCAAACATTTGTGCAGGCAGCTAACTGGACTCTTCTCGCTTGTGACACTGTGTCTTTGTGATTTGTATCCACACAGGCCAATGTGTGTGAAGTTCCTCTGCTGCTTCCTCACTGCAGCGTGAGTGTACCTACCCACTCAGCAGTAATACTGGTGACCAGCTTTGGTTTTCTTTAGAACTCTGACGTTCAGCCTTTGTTGAAGACTTGACCATGTGAGGTTGTTAAGGTGATAGTGGAAGCAAGAACATATGCCTTGTTGCCTTGTTCCTTGTGTTAAGAGTGATCTTGAGGGTTGTTTTTGTTTTTGTTTTTTTTTGTTATTGGGTGGTGTATGTTACAGGGTCAGTAATACGCACATAATAATAACTGTCTGAATAGCAATGATATTAAAACAATCTTTACTCTCCATGGTAGCATATTGACTCTCAGCTTAGGGGCTATCGTCCAAGTTGAGCACTAGCGTGTGTACCAACTGGGAAGAGGGTTTGATGATCTGTTTTTAACTTCCAAGCTTTTAACTGTCTATGTGCTGGAATTTGGGGATCTCCCCAATGTCATCTTAAATACAATTCCTGTCAGTGCTGAGTATCAGGATGTCCCAGTTCTTTCTCTCATCTTGTTCCACAGTTGTTTTCAGATACTGCAAAAGATAACTTTATTTTAAAGAAACTGTACAAACTACTAAATGCTGCTGTTTATTTCACACTCCTTCTAAACCATTGGTATGAGAGGTCATATAGTGAAATCACTGTAGCTTTGAAATTGGATCCATCTTCTTGATACACCCTGTAGTTTTTGTTTTCACTTCATTCTGAAACACTTTCCTGGAAGTACTGTTTCTCATTGTGATAGAAGACTTGTACTACATTTGTAGCTTAATGAATAGCTGGCGGAAAAGAGTTCAATGTCCATATAGAGATTTGAAATCATTATGGACGCTTGTAATTTGCACTGCCTTTGTAATTCATGTTTGGGAATTGACTAGTACAAGTTTTCTTTTCTGTCTTTTTGACAGATTGTGACTGGAAGAATGTCTTTTCCACCTCATTTGAATCGCCCTCCTATGGGAATCCCAACGCTTCCCCCAGGGATCCCACCTCCACAGTTTCCTGGCTTTCCTCCACCTGTACCTCCTGGTAAGTTATGTTAGTATGTGAAAGTGTAGTAGCAATAAATTACCTTTTGTTATTCTGAATTGTATTAGTTACAAAAGTTACTGGCTCTTAAGGTATTTCAATAACTCTGATTCAAGTACATTGCAATTGATTTTCCAGTTTACCCACAGATCATGTCATGTAAGCAAGCTTCTTTTGGTCTACCAAGAACTGCTTATTGCTGACCAGAAATCAAGCCATTAGGGACAGTACCGGACTTTGTTTTAGACTGTTTTTTCAAGACTGAAGCTAGGTGGTGATTTTTGCCACTATTTTGACAATAGACTATGATTTTCAGTTCCTTTCAAATAAACAATTTTAACGAACTTTGGAAATGCTTGGGTACACTGAGTACATGTGGTCTGAAAATATGAGTAAACTTTCAGAGGAGATCCAACTTCCATTGTTTTTCTCCACTTTTTTAAAAGTTCCACTTTCTTGTATTCTGCTTCTTACATACTCTTCCCCACACATCTTGCAAACTTACTGTTACATTCTTTACTCGTTCTCATCTTCTGAAAATGAATCCCACCTTTTTTTTCTTTGCTCATCTGTAAGACCAGCCTCTGGTTTTTGTGTTGAGACTTTTAATTTGTTACTTTGGAACCACCTTCTTTCTATACATTGCCAGTATCAGTAACTGTGACTGAAGACAGGAGACCAGAGACCAAGTGGGAGAGAGGAGTATTCAGAAAACTGCCCATTTAAAATTTGTCACGAGGGCTGCAGAAAATAACTCTTGTCCTTATGGTCATAAGCTGTGTTGTGCACAAGTGTTTTGTAGACAATGAAGGCATTCAAAAACCAGATGGCTGAACTCAGGAATGGTTTGTGCACATCCATTCATCAAGTTAAACCTCACTTGCATTAATTATTCAAAACTTTTTTTTCCTGAAATCCATGAGATATTATCTGTTTTCTGCTAATGGCAGAGTTCTTGATTAGGTAGTATTCTGCCACCAAAAATTTCAGGTTAATTTAAAAACCGTACCTCTTTACTAGCTCCAGTTTATATATACTAGTGTGAAAAGCACCAGATACTTTACAAAATAACTTTCTGAAGAATATTTTAAAATACCTGATGTAAGTTTCTGTTCTGAACACTTGCTTCTTAATGTGTGTGACGATCTTTTTGTTCTCTTGCTGTGTTTGACTTTTTATATAAATAGTCTTGTTTCAGTATTAGTAATCCAAACAGTATGTAGAGTGGAGGAGCCTGGTGTTAGGCAAGTATTTAATTTTTCTCTGCACGATAGAAACATGATTTGCCTACCTGTACAGATAACATATTTTGTCATGTAGAGGATGTGGATCTCTAGTTTGTTAGCGCAATGTATTCAACTCGTTATTGGCAAACTGGAAATACCACGGTGACTTTATGAAAGTCTACTCTGAAGTTCTTCCGTATGTAGGATTACAATTTTAGTGGCCTGTAATATTATCTTTAGCTAACTGTTTGGCCAGCATTTCATGTTCTAGTTACCTTACTCAGCCTATATTTTTTTTAAAGGTTCAGCTGCAGCAGTTGGTTGTATAAGAATGAGGTTAGAAAAAGCGTTTTGCTTTGTTTAAAAAATGGCTGTTAAAAATAAGAAGTTCTAGGATTTCCCTCTCTTAAGTGGAGAAGACTTGATGAGGAGGTGATTCTGATAACTGTTGTCATCTCTGAAGATAATTGGACACCATTAAGATGTAAAAAAATTACTGTTCATATGTTGGAAATGCGGTATTGGGTCAGACCAGCAGTCTGTACAGCCTGATGCATTGTCGAGGCAATGGGAATACAAGATGGTATTTAGGGTGGACATGTACACCTGTCTGCTTTCTGAGTGTACCCTTGTGCAGCTGTGGTGTTAGGGATGTTACAGAGTATGATCTTTCATTTTTCCTTTCTCTTATTCTGGACCTGTCATTCATGAACATTTTGATGGTTTTGAACCTGTTGATACTGTCCATCTCCACTATTGCCTCTTCGTCAAATGTGAGAAGTTCATTAACTACTGTGTAAAGCACTACTTAAGATCTTATGTCTGTCTTTAAATTCACTGCCTACTTAGTGTCTCCCTCCTGCCTCAGTTCTGATGTGGGAGTTTGGTGTGTTGTGTTTTGTGGGTTTGCACGCTTCAGTCATGTTCCATGCCTTGTAAACCTGCACGCTTGAAGAGTCTCAGAGTGTGGAGTCTTTCTTAGTAAAGCAGCTGCTTCAACACTTAAGTCATGTAGTTGCTCTTCTCTAAGGCTGCGTGGTGTTCTTGGGTTGTAGAGACCAGGTCTGACAGCAGTAGTCAAGGTACAGGTGCACCAGGTTTTTATATAGCACCTATGTGATTCCCATGGTCCTGATCATCAATGTTTGCTCATGATGCCTAAGATTTTACTGGATTTTTTTAGCTTCTGCTGAGCATTGGGCTGATAGTTTCAGAAGACTGTCAGTGATAACACAAGTATCTTTACTGAGTTGTAACTTTAAAATCCAAGTTCAGCATCATGATAATTATAATAGTTATAGGGTTGCACAACCAGACTCTTGTCTTGGAGTAGTTGCTCTGGTCTATGAGATGCCATGGTGCATTAAAACTGAGAGCATGGGAAAGCAAGACACTTTTTGATTCTCTGGACAGTTTGGAGAGATAGGAGGTAGTATAACTTTAATATGAAGGGAGCAAGGAAGAGGATTGAGTAATGTAGAAAACAAATGATGGAGTTGAAGCAAAACCAGAGCAGATGAGGAGAAGGCTGGAGAATGGTGTCTGAGAAGTGATGGTGTTTCAGGACTAAGCACTGTAGAAACTCAGGGAATGAGTCCAGGGACAATAGGTTGCAGATATTTGGTTAGGATTTTACAAGTACAGCAGTAAGAGAGATGGAGAAGGGAAGGATCAAAAGGGAAGGTCTGAGAGTGAAAGGTGAAGGATTTTTTTTTTGTAGAATGAAAAAAAATACCTAGGCTGACTGGAGAGTATTTCTATGAAGAACATGAGATTGACTTCATTGTTCTTGAGTCTTAAGGTCTTTACTGGCTAGCAAGTAGTTTTGAAATCCCTTCACTTAGTATCTTTAACCTCCTATAGCAGCTGGCATGGAAAGATAAACAAACAGTCTTTATTGTGATCAGATATTGGCTCACATACTGCTTTAAGCTGCTGGTGAATTTAGTAGTGGGAAAGAGGGTATTGCATGGTTTCACCTGATTAAATATTGTTTTAAATTAAGTTTTAGAGACTTAGTCAAGTATTCACTGGGTAGGGAGCTTCTGGATTGAGGTTTTCTATGCTGCCTTTATTAAGCTATTCCATAAGTGGTAACGTGAAACCTGGTGACCTCTATAGGGCCTCATCCCTATGATGTAGCCAGAGTAGATTGTGCTGTGAGAATTGAGCAGGTCATGAATGAGATTATAATCTGTAGGACTTCAGCTGCTTTTGTTCTCTATTTATGGAATTCACTGCCTCATTCATCACATGATTATCTTCTAGAACAATACTGTGGTTTGAACGTGCTTTGAAAATAGATTTGTTTGCAACAGACCAAGTTGGAATGGTCGTATAGTAGAAGTGACTGGGGTGCACATGGCATGTCAGGGAACTCAGACTATGCTTGAATGCTTAAGGAATTACTAGTAATCAATACTGTGCAACTCTTTATTTGACCAAAATTGCTGTCTGTTTTGGAATCCATGTCTGCAATTAGTTCACTTGTATTCATCAGTAATCTCAACATGGCAGATTAATATAAATGTTTTGTCTTTCTCAGGGACCCCTATGATTCCTGTACCAATGGGCATTATGGCTCCTGCTCCAACTGTAAGTATTGCAGTGGATGTGAGATTGTAGTAAAATAAAACGGAGAGTAAAACTTAGATGTCAACAGTATGTTTGTTTTGCTCTGTTCCATCAGAGTTTGTATTATGAAAAGAAATGTTTCGCTTTAAATGCAACTATTATGCAAATATTATGCTCAATTCTCAGCTAGACAAAGTTTGAAGTAATCTCTGGGGTACTAGCTGCAAAGGTGAAGCAATTACTGTTCTTGCAAAAGGCTGTGCTTCTCTCAATACAATGATGTAGGCTTTGCCTTCAGGTCATCTGTGGTCTTTCTATGCAGTACGGTTAGGTCAGTTAGATTCCAAGACTCTTGCTTTTGAGTTTGTTGGCCTGATAGTGCTCTGGAGGCATCACCCCATCTATGTTTATAAGGCCATCATACAGCACTGCTGTGTTGGCCAGAAGATGTGTGTTAACAAGCTTGTAAACGATTTATCTTTTCCCATTTTGTAGGGGAAGGAATAGTTAGTTACGTGTAATAGCATCTATGGAAGAGCAAATGACAGAAATGTGTCTTCTTCATTTGTCTTACTAATTTCTAGTTGAAATTAAGGTTTGTGATGAAGGGGGAGGTGCTCTTTGAAATACAAAGGTTACTTCATGGCTTAAAGGGGAATTACTATTTCTATGATTTTGCATAAGTGAAATCTCCCCAAAAGCCTGAATTTTTTGTTTGCTTCTGTTATCTGTTACAGGAGGATATGCTGATGGTAACCAATGTGTTTATAAGACAAAGACACTAGAACAAATGCATTGTTCTATTTTCTGATGAAAATAATTTTTATTAAGTGATAACTCTAGAAGGGTGTTTTGAGAAGAGGGACTCAGTGCATATGTACCATTAAATCTTAGGTGGAAGGAGGGAAGTGCAGCAGAATGGAACAGTTGATTGTGCCTGTCTCTGTATGGTTTATTTTACAAATGTTTGCTCCTTAACCCTAAGAGGCTTTGGGTTGTGTATTGATTAAATAAAACAGTAGTGTTTATTCACTCTGTGAAAGCTTTAAGACCTGTCATGTGTCCATTGAAGCCTTTTGAGTCAGAGTTACTGTTCTATTTGCATCTTGTTTTTTACATTGTTAGGTAAGGTACTTCAACTTGCAGTGATTTAAATGTTGCAAGTTACTTATAATTTCTTCTACAAATAACTAATATTACTGTATGCTTACCTTGAGACCTTCTGGTAGCCATGTTCAGGTACGCTTTTTTTTTCCTGTCTGTATTTGCCAGAAAATGGCAGGTTTTTTTGTGTTGCATAAAGTGTTAAAGCCTGAACCACCTCGCTCCATAAACCTAAGGCTCATATGAAAATTTTATTTTTAAATATGGGTACATCCCCAGCTCTATTGTCATATGGATGTAAGTACAGGGAAGGGAAAAAAAACCAAAACACACAAACAAACAAAAAACCCAAACAAAACCACCACGACACTTTATTTTACACTCTTTGTTCCTCTTTCTAGGTATTAGTTCCTACCACAGTGTCTATGGTTGGAAAACATTTGGGAGCCAGAAAAGAACACCCAGGCTTAAAGAACAAAGAAAATGATGAAAACAGTGGTCCCACTACCACCGTTTTTGTAGGCAACATTTCTGAGAAGGCCTCGGACATGCTCATACGGCAGCTTCTAGCAGTAAGTACAGTGAGCTGCTTGTTAAATTTCATCTGTGGCTGCTGAATGAAGTAATGACCTACAAGCAGTGGATTGAAACTAAAAGCGGAGTCAGTCCCACTCACTGGAACAGTACTCCATTACACTTGAGTTTAAACTCAGTGAAGAGAACAGCTCTTTTTAAGCTGTAGACGTCAGTGAACTTAGACATATTTTGGTTTAACAGTTTACCCATTTTAAATGTCGTCTTTTGCAAAAAGTGGTGAAGTTTTTGTAGTTGAACATAATAATATTTATCTTTACTGCAGAAATGTGGCTTGGTTTTGAGTTGGAAGAGAGTACAAGGGGCATCTGGAAAACTTCAAGGTAATTGTTTCAAAATCTCTAATCAGATTCTTGTTTTTATTAACTGGCAGATTTTCAAATGTCTGATACATCTATGTTCTTAATAATTGTACATTTTAAGGTATTATATATGACACTTCAATGCTAAATACTGCCTAGCTAGTATTTTCTGTCCTTGGAATTGGCACAGAAAGAGAAAGTAAAATCGAGATAAGTTAAATGGAGAAATGTCTCGGGGGCCTAATTTTGCTCACCTTTGTATTCTGAGACTGAATCAGGTGGTTATAGATCATCCCGGACAGAGGTTTGCGAGTTTGGATTTAGCCTTCAAAGGAGCATATATGCAGGACTGTTAATAGTTCCTTCCATTACTGTGTATTATCATTCTCTCTTGAAGAGGTTTTCCTGATGTAAAATTTATCTTCCTTTCCTGTCCTCAAATCAAACTGATTTTTTTTTTTTTTTTTCTTGTGACCTTTCCCCAGTAGATACAGGAAACAATTTTGGTTACTATTTTTTGCTGTTAGTGTTTTCGTATCTTCCCTAGGTTGTTTTCTTTCTTTAAGATGTAGCTCAGTTTCTTCAGGTTCCGTGTGTGTATATATATATATATATCTATCTATATCTCTATCATACTTTGTTTATTTTGCTCTCATAAGGTGTTTTTCTCGTTTCCAACTTTCTGTAACTTCTGTGAAGAAACTAGTTTGAAATACCCCTCCCTCTAGGTTAACAGTGAGCTGTTGATTGATGTCCTTGGTTTTCAGACAATTACACCTCAGACATGTCTTCGTATAGACTGCATTCCTTAGTTCAGACATGTCAAAAGCTTTACAAGCACGATGTATGTATTGCTTTCACCTTATTCACTGGGCTGTTTGTTGATATTCAAGGACTAATGCACTGAATGATCTTTCTCTGACTTTTTATGTTCGGTACTTCTGTTTTTAAAAAGTGCTTAAGTTCCAAGTGTA
The DNA here is from genome assembly GCF_037038585.1 of Patagioenas fasciata. Lineage (NCBI taxonomy): Eukaryota > Metazoa > Chordata > Aves > Columbiformes > Columbidae > Patagioenas > Patagioenas fasciata. The sequence goes on along the minus strand of NC_092524.1, from coordinate 32,251,767 downwards.
TTGATTCAAAACACTTTTGTTACACAAAGTGAAATACCTGAGGAGCTTTAACACTTTTTTACTTTTCCTTTCAATCATCTATTTCAGCCTTTGGATTTTGTGAGTACAAAGAACCAGAATCCACTCTACGAGCACTGAGACTACTCCATGACCTCCAGATTGGAGAGAAGAAGCTGCTAGTCAAAGTTGATGCAAAGACAAAGGCTCAGCTGGATGAATGGAAGGCAAAGAAAAAAGCTTCTAATGGGGTAGGTATATAATACGTGACTTTTTTTTTTTTTTGGCAGGAGGGCAATGTAATATACTTGCCAGATCAGATTGTGAGTGTGTCTCTTGGTTTCTGTTCTTGTCTCTGCCCCTATTTTGCTTTAGGATTTTGCCAGAATCACGTTAATGAGTCTGAAGGTATGTCAAAAGGCAGTGAAGTGTACCCTCTTAATTCACCAACGTTCAAACTTGTCTGTAAGCTACAAATGAATCTCTAGAAATAGTTCTGTAATTAATTCCAAAATGTAGTGATGTGTGCTATAACTTACGATTTTGTCACTTAGTTTTTGTTTAGAAACTTTTTGAAGAATATGAACTCCAGAAGTAGTTGTTACTTTGCCAGAGTCTGTAAATCAGCTCTCTGAGGAGAATTGGATTGAATTTTGCCTCCACTGGTGATCTACTACAACAAATTAATGAAAGGAAAGAAGTAGATCATTCAGTAGATGACACAGTTATCAAGCAGTGAGCAGCTTACTGACATTCAGTAGACAGGGAAATTGCTGTTGTACCATTCCTTTTTAGAGCTAAGGATCTGTTCTGGAATAATTGCAGATATTTGATATGTTGAATTCTTGTAAGATACAAAGATACTTAACTGAAAATTTGCATTGAAATGAATTTTGTCTATTTCGTTGCTAAAATAAGATATTTAACATCACAATCAAGTTGTTGGTCTTGGTCTCCTACTATTTTGAAGTTCTGCATATACCTTAAGATAGTACTTAAAACAACTGGTTTCTGTAAAATGAAAGTGAGAAGAGGCTTGTGTTCAGAAAACTTAAAATACTAATCGCACTGAAGCAGGCACATTTTAAAAATTCCAATTTGTAGTTGTTCTTAAAGGTATGTAAGATACGATGGGAACTCAAGTACTTTTATTTCATTTTATTTAACCAGAACTAGAGGCATAATGATGGTTTAAGTACCTGACATTTTTTTTTTTACTGTATACCCAGTGTATGGAATTAAATGCAATGGCTCAGTAGAGCAGAGAACTAACTTTATGGGTTTTAAATGGGATAAATCAGGGGTGTCAAACTCATGTAGGAGTAGTTACATATATACCATCCTAAAATTACATTCGGCCCTTTGAAGGCAACCACGAGGCTGATGTGACCCCTGGTGAAAATGAGTCTGACACCTCTGGAATAAATTATTAGCTGTTAAGGGAGGTAAGGGTTTGATTTCACTGCCCGTTCTGTTCCATACTTCCTTGTTTCCTGTTGGCATCACAGCTGACAGTACAAGCAAGCTTGAAGTATCAGTGGAGTTCTTGTGCATCTCTCTCATGTATTTCAATTTCTGTGAGCTCCTGTGGGTTACAGTCAACCCCGGGCTGGATTGATTGTAATGAAGCAGAGGGTACTGTCTGTGGCTTCAGTGAAGACAACAGTATATGTTGAGTCCCTTGAACTGCAGAGTGAGATTAGCTCCAAATGTTCTTTTAGTTCATGGTGGTGCAAAGAAAGGCTGTGAATTGCTGAGGAATATTGATGAGGCGTATTGTAATCATTTTGCTTGTGATTCCTTTCATACCATAATTGGTGTGCTGGTGCCACTCAGATCCAGAAGTTGCAACTTGTTTCTTTAAACCTTTTATTAAGAAATCAAACATGTACACTACAACACAATTTCTTATAGAGACACACCAACCAAACCTGTATCTAATTAGCTCCTCTCCCTGATCACTTCTCCCTGGACCTCTTCAATTCCACTCCCTATCACTACCTTCTAGCTCTTTTCAGCCTGCTCCTCCTTGGACTGGCAGCCTCTACAGCTCCAACTGAATCCTCCCTTCCCCCTCATTCTTAGCTGCTGCTCCATCAGACCTTTCCCTCCCCCTCACTCCACCCACCACCTATCGCTTGACGGGATACCCAGCTGGATTCTCAGGTGAGATTCCATTTTTTTTAAAAAGATTCAGGGGATCAAGAGGTGGGCTGCCTTGCTCCGTATGCAGATCGTTGTTCTACCCTTTCATGTAACATTTAGTGAAATGCACTTCTTTGTGTGTGTTCTGTTTCCTCCCTACAAGCTGGAAAGGGCAAAAAAGATGAGTTCCTAAGAGATCTATCGACAATAATAAGAAAGTGTTTGCTCTGCAGAGAATGTCTTCCCCAACAATGTTTTTTTAATATAGTTTTCCCATTATAAGTTGAGGCTTGAAAGTTATAGGTAGACATTTGGATTGCATGGCGCTTAAGTAGAAGGCTTGAGGAACTGCTGTTGAAATAACTTGAGGTTTTGGAGGATACAAGGTAGAAACTTGACCAAGAGCTGGACTATAGTGATTACCTTTCTGTGAGCGTGCGTGCACTTTCTCTTTTCCTGTCTACCACCTTAATCACCATTTCTCTGTTCTGTTTTATTATGCAATCCTACACTTGCCCTCTGCAGTCATTCCATATGTAAAACTATGTGGTCCCTATGGTATTGCCAGTGTGAAAAGATCTGACTAAAATAATGCAATGGCTAACTACTTGGAGATGGTTTGATTTTTGTGGTTATTTTTTGTTTTAGTGTTGTGGTTTTTTTGTTTTGTTTTAAGTAAATGCTGTAGGGGCATGAATGAGATAATCAAAGGTAAACTTCTGAAATAAAACAAACATTATTCTCAATTTGTTGATTCCTGTTACTTTGCTGTTTTTCCTTAGAATGCCAGACCAGAGACGACAAATGATGATGATGAAGCGCTGGATGAGGAAACGAAGAGAAGAGATCAGATAATTAAAGGGGCCATTGAAGTCTTAATACGAGAATATTCCAGCGAGCTCAATGCCCCCTCCCAGGAATCTGACTCTCATCCCAGGAAGAAGAAAAAGGAAAAGAAGGAGGACGTATGTGTTTTGATTTTGGACAAACCAGATTTTTCTTCAGCTCACCTTTATATAATGGCCAAACCTTGTGCAGATACTTTAAACATAAACTTCTGATGAGAAAACCAATCAACAAGCATTGATGTCAGCAGCAGTTTTTTAACTGGAAGCTAGTCAGTTATAGACACCATTCCTTCTGGATGGTTAAGGTATCTAAGTACCTAGACTTCTTGGAAGAACAGGTTTGAATCTGGGCAGGATTGAACCGACCTTTCATCCCTCTGAAAGTGGAAGTGCTGAATTTAGTGCAGTTTAGTCTGTATATGCACGTAGGGTTTTTCAGATGAGAATTTAAAAAACAACTGTAAAGAGCTCCTGCATACCATCTCTTTCCATTGAAAGATACCAGGGTGCTTTTGTAATGGCAGGAATTTGCTCTGGTAGTTTTTACAAAATTCTTCTCTCTGTTTATAGAATGCATTCTTGTAGTGTGCCTTGATCCAGCTGGTTGCAGCTGTCTCTCCAGATGTGGAAGCACTTCATTAGTTTTTTGTATGTAACCTCACAAGCCTTGGAGGGGTCCTTCAGGGATGAAAGGCGTATTGTAATCTTCTTGCCTTAAAAAAATCACTTTTACACACGTGTCAATTTGGCTGGATTTGATCATCCAGTTTTCATATATTGTGTAATGCAAAAAAAACCAACCAAACTGTTAAGCAAGAATGAATGTTCTGGTTTAGACCTGCTTCTGTGGATGACCTTTCTATGGAGTAAAACAAACTGGAGAAGGGGGAATAAGAATGAGCAAACTCAGACTTAGCTTTTCCAACCAAGTTTCTAACCATGGGAAAATGGGATTTCACAAGTACTCTTCTGCACCTAATTTGAAAGAGATTGGAAAATTGTTTGACCAAGATTTTCACCCACTTAAGTCTTCTGCTAAGTACCTATTCCAAGGCAATAATGCAGTTTCAAATGCTTATGGGGTTAAAATGTGGTGCAAGAAACAACATCTCCCTCAGGGAGCAAGTAAATCTTCCCACAACATTGTTAGCTGTGGCTCACCTGAGGTGTAAGAGTGCTGAGCTGAGAATTTGTTTTTCTTTCCTCTCCCTCCCTTTGGGAGAAGATGCTTTCTTTGATGAGAATTTATTTACAAATGAGACACTGTCTAATGTTATCAGCTGTATTTTTTGTTACAAACACTGTTACAATGTGTATTGTCCTGTGGGTAGATACATATATACGGCCATGAATAATGTTAGGTAGTTAAACACTGCAAGAGACCATTGCAGTCTTGGAAGGGCTGGGTGCTGAGTCTGTCCCTGCGACAGAGGGATATTCTGCTAGCTCTGTATGATGTAGAATTCGACCAATCAAGTAGACAAAAAAGCTCTGTTTAAATACATAGCACTTGTGGGTTGAAATTGCATCCCATCATCCTTCCCATACTGGGAAGGAGGAAAAGAAACTTGTAAGTTGCCATCTTTGGCCTGTGTGGATAGAGGTGGGAGTGAAGAGATGGTCCAAGCTCATTGCTCTCTTAAAGGAGAGAGGAGAGGAGGACTATGGAGGGTGGGGGGAAATGGAAGATGGATGCAGATCTATGGGGATGTGGGGTGGAGGGGGGAAACTCGCCAGCTTTGGTCCTGTTGTCCCCTGAAGGGCTTGATGTGAAGAAGACTCCCAGTGGTGTGAGCAGCAGAGTCTGTTGTTAGTTCTTCTGGATGAAGAATGACTGATGCGGGGGAGTTGAAAATGTGTGTGGGGAACTGAGAGTGAGTGGAATCTGGTTTTCAATTTCAAACACGGGGGAACCTCGCTAATTCGCACTAACTATTAGTTAGTAGGTGTGATCTACCAAATTTTGCGAATTAGCGAGTAAACGAAATCAAGGCATACCCACCACAAATATACCAATCATTTATATTGGCAAGTGTAGCTTAGTCTTGTTTATGATGCTACCATAGCATACTAATATCCTGTAGTATACTGTTATTTCAGTGAAGTCTTGCTAATATCAGACCTCACTATGTATTTTAAGTAGTTCAGAGAAGGGAGAATTAGCGAGGTTCTTCTGTAATTTTGTTGGATCAAAGAAATGAGATCACAGCAATACGAAATTGCTTTATAGTGCAAACATACAAAACATTGTTTTTCAGAGTAGTGTGCAATCTATTTTTAAAAAAAAAAATCTCCGTGGATTTTTCCGCAGATTTTCCGCAGATTTCCAGTGGCCCCACTGATACCTTATCCACTCATCACCAAGGTTCGTTTACATTGTAGGCTTTGACAATGACTATGTTTACTGCTAGTTGCCAGATTTGTGACTCTTGTCCATCTGATTTTTTTTTTTTCTCTCATTAACATCAGACTGTCAGGTTTGGTACTGCAGAAGGACTTTATTTATCTCTTGCAAGACTGGTTGAAAACTTCTAACCTTTAGATTTTCTCTTGTTCTCCTGTGTCTGTACAGATGGCTCTTAATGCTTTTCCTCCTGTCCCCCTTGTTTTTTAGGAGGATATAAATGCTATAGAAATGGAGGAAGACAAAAGAGACCTGATATCAAGAGAGATCAGTAAATTCAGAGACACACACAAGGTAGTATTCTTGTTTTTGCGCTTGATACAAATTAGGCTTTTTCAAAATCCAAAAAAACCACTTTTATAAAATTTAGCATTACATTGCAATATCACTTAAAATGATGTTTATATTAGGTTTAATACCCATATCGTTCTTTACAAGTCAGAAGAAGACAACCACCACGTTAAAGTGGCCCTTGACATCTTTATGCTAAGACTTTGATTGCTACTGAGTATTTTTCAGTCTTCTCACTTTAACATGAATAAAGGCAACTTAAGTTTCTACACATACATTAAGATATTTATAACTAAAGGCTAAACGGGGCTGCAGTATAAGACATACACTTGAGTGTGTTTCTGTAGGTAGATTGTAACATAATCCAAGATTTTATGAAGAGTTGAATCTAGAATTAAATTTAAGTCTTTTATTTTAATAGTTCTAAGTTGAGAGTGGGGGAAGATAAAACTAGGTCAGTGGTTACCAGACTTACCAAACTTTAGATGCATGGAAGAACTGTAAATTCCCATAAAGCTAATCTATTCATTGACCCCCACCATTATGATAGAGATCATATGGTGACTAATGCAAGATGAAACTCACAGCTTGGAAAGTAACATGGAATAGGATGTAAGTATGAGCTTCTGTTTTTTATTATACTTATGGATGCCCCCTCAGAAAAATATGCAAAGGGGTAACTGGCTTGGAAATGTTTATGCACATAAAGTCCCACTTCAGGGTTCCCACTTACGGAAGTTTCTGCTAATGTTAGTGCATCCGTGAATGTTTCTGCTTTGGAAAATTATACTTGTGGATAGTAAAGCACAACTATGCATGTGATGTTCTTACTTTAATGTTTAGCTTAAAGTTGGTGTTACTTTTTCCCCAACAAGACTGGAATTGTCTTTGGCCTAGGGAAGCATCAGCAGGCTCCTCTTTTGAGCGCACACTTATTTCAAAGTACCCCCAAATCAACGTTAAAGAAAATGTTAAAGGTACAGCAAGGTGAAGTATGCCCGTGTTACTCAGCTTTACCACATGCAGTGACTGGGGATGGTACCATGTTTTCACATAACTGTATCAATGTAAACACAAGTGACTACACATTGTTGTATGTACACGTATTCTGTTTTTCTCTTGGCTGAAGCTGTTGGAGATAAAAACCTGGGGAAAATTTGTAGAAGAAATTATCTGGAGAAGCCTGGCAATTGAACATGAAACTGGTCAGTCATGAAACTTCAGTAGAATGGTGTTCAATTCCGAGCCCCAAGTTGTCACTGGTACTAAAATGCAAACAAGTAATAAGTTAAAAAGAAAAGAAAAAATAACAAGAACAAAACAAAAAGCATGCTTCGTTGTTTCAGAAGCTGTTGGGCATTTTACTGCCTTTAATCTTATTATTGGAATGCTATTTTGGGTTTATCAACATTAAAAATCAACTGAAAGTCATCATTGTGTATATTGGATCTGTTTAAAAGGGGCTGTTGAATCTTTAGCAGCTGACTAGTGAGCACAGTGAACCTTTGCATGTTTTTGGTATGAGTTTGTAAAACAATAACCACAGACTGTCAGGGTGTCAGCATTGCAGGGGGCGTCCATTTACAGCACTGACGAGTCTGAAGAGAGCTCAAGGTAAGATTTATAATTCTTCTACCCGTTCATTTCTGTTCATTACTTCAATATATCTGATACCATTCCCATCCCATTACCCTTTCAGATCCTCTTATTTAGGCTGATCGAGCAGATAGAGGTCAGATTTTGATTACGAAGTAGACCAATTTATTTTTTCAATTGGATTTTAAGAAAGTGGACCTACAAAATGGATTTTAATGCACCGACTTATGTGTATGTGTATATTTTCACGTGTGAATATATTAAAAAAAAAAAAAAACACACACAAAAAAAAAAAAAAACCCAAACACTCTCTTGAGTAATCATTTTCTCACCACAAAGTTTTTGAGAGTGGCAAAAAAGCAGAAGTTCAACCAAAGAAATTTCTATTGGAACACCTAAGATAACCTGTAAGTATCAACCACTTCAGTATCTAAACTTTTCTTTAAAAGTATATGAAATTTGAGGTAAGTCGGATTTTTAAAAGTTGACAACCTAGTTTGACATCTGACCGTACTGAGGTTTAATACTGTAAAGCTCCTGTAAAATACAGTCCTTTATAAACAGGACTTCAGCCCAGTGTATATTGTAGAATCTGAGTGTTGCTTTTTCATATCAGTTTTCTACCAATTCCTACCATTTTTAGTCCCTTTTTTCTTTTGTGATTTCAATGTATCCAACATTGGTTTGCCTATATTGTGCTATCAATGCAGCTCAGTTTCACTGGATACATTAATCACGAGTAAATTAGCTTTATTTCTGTAATCCTTTGTTGGTTCTCTGGTCCCTGTGCCTTTGGCAGAAGAACACTTATCAGGTAAGATTGCTTTTTAAAGTTGTCTTAAATGCTTTGTTTAAAAGAAAAGAGAAAAAAAAAACAGAGAAAATGCCGTTTCATTGTTCCAGTTTTTAATTTCATTTCAGTGATGGTAAACGTGGAGCCAAAGGGGATAAGCCTGTTTATTCTGCTCAATATTTGTTCAAAAAAAATGGTATTCTGGCATCCATCAGGTTGAAATTTGGTATATTTGGTTGTTATTTGGTATATTTGTGAACCATGTACTTGCTCTTCCTCCCAGAAACATAGCTTATAGGCAAGGTTAATCCAGTGTTGGCGGTCCATGTCCTAGCACAGCATCTGTAAGTTAACACATAACAATTGCTTCCAAGGATGGATTTATCTATCATTCTGTTGATGTATTTTCTCTTGTCTTATAGTCTGGTCATAGGAACTGTTTCTAATTGAAAAAAAAGTGGCAGTTTTGTACAATTTCTAGTAAAACTGTAGCAGGTAACCCTTTAGTTTCTGTGTTTCAAAAGAGCTATTTCCAACCTTTTTTTAACTCTTTCCATCTTGCAGTGGTGGAAGTTAAGGATTCCATTCTGCAGAGTCCAGTTCTTACCAATGAACTGTTAGAACTTTTTTAGGGAGGGAAAAGGGGAAAGGTTGCAGCTCTCTTCACTGTTTAACCACATGCACCACGTGTAAGTGGATAAATTTCTTTACCCAAGTTTTCCTATAGGACTGTTTTGGTCTGCCAAGCCTTTTTGGGAAACAGCTCGCTGCCCCAATAAGCGTTCCACTGAAATGTATTTACCCAGTTGAACAGCATTAACTTTATAAGCCAGAAGTTCACTTTGCTTGTACCCCAGTGGTTTATAGGGCCAATGGAATTTGTGGCCCAGCTGAATCATGACTGGCAGTGCACTGTGTATGTGCAGTTTAGTCAGCTTGCAATGTGAGGCCAGCCCTACTCTGCTAAGGTTGGAGATTGCTGGTCTGTGTAGATCTATGCTTTTGCACGAAACTTAGTCTTGTGATTGCTGCATTTTGATTTCATACTTATGAGTTCCAAAAAATACCCACCAAACCCTATTTAATATTTTAAAATCAGTGGCGGTTTTGGTATTTCCATTACCAGCCTTGTGTGTTGCGCCGGGATTATCCAGTTCCTATAACTGCAGAATTAACTATGAAAGTTCTCTTATTGGTTTTTAGAAACTGGAGGAGGAAAAAGGCAAAAAGGAGAAAGAAAGACAGGAAATTGAAAAAGAACGCAGAGAAAGAGAAAGGGAACGGGAGCGTGAACGAGAAAGGAGGGAACGTGAAAGAGAGAGGGAGCGTGAACGAGAGAAGGAGAAGGAACGAGAGCGTGAACGAGAGCGAGATAGGGATCGTGACCGAACTAAGGACCGAGACAGAGACCGAGATCGTGACAGAGATCGTGAAAGAAGTTCAGATCGCAACAAGGATCGGAGCAGATCAAGGTAAATGCAGTTGAGTTGCTATTTATTTCAGTTTTTCCTGGTGCTACTAAGTGCGTGTAGTTCAGCAGATCAGCTGCCGTTCAGAAGAGAATGACCCTTGTAAGATCACAGTAGGAAATCGGAATTTTAGACGAATGTTGTATTTATACAAATTCTATAAAAATCAAGTATAAATATGAAATACTGGATTCCCTCCACAGCACAGGAATATAAGGACTGTAATATGCAGTAAGCAACCACCCAACCATGACTTCAACATACTGGTTTTATCTCAAATCTTCCTTATTTTTTGATGGGTAGCTTAGTTCCTATTTGAGGTTCTCTTATGCCTGTGGTGTCTTTTAGCTGAAGTAGATTTTACCTTTTCCTTTAGTATCTGGGGTTTCTTTTTTAGGGGGGGTGGGCAGGGGGTGGTGTTGTTTGTGTTTGGGTTGGTCTGTTTCTTAATAAGAGCCAGGGCGATTCCTCTTTCAGTCTTAAACTGTGACTAATGTTGGGCTGTAGATGCTGTTTTTTCCCTCTTCACCATAGAAAAAAGAGCTGTTTCACGTTTAATCGTCTTGTCAGTAGGGCTCTATTTCTGTAAACATGTAGGATTTATTAAGCACACGCTTTTATTTGTGGGGTTTTTAGCTGTCATTTATGGCGAACTACTAACACAATCTGGTAAGAATTGCTCTGTGCTCATGCTTAGTTTCTATAGATGTCACTGTTTAACGGTTAGCGCTCAAACTACTACTTTTAGGTAAATGACATTTTGAATATATTAGAGGAATTGATTTATGCCCGTTGCTATATCAGGTAATCCTTTTGTACAATTGCAGAAGAAGAATAACTTGCAAAATGCTATAAGTAGCACACATTTGAAGCTAAATTATTTGACTGAGTGGAGAGGAAGGCTCAGTACTTAACCTTGGACGGTTTCCTTTTTTCAGGGAAAAAAGCAGAGACCGAGAAAGAGAACGAGAGCGGGAACGGGAAAGAGAACGCGAACGAGAGAGGGAAAGAGAACGCGAGCGGGAACGGGAAAGAGAACGCGAGCGGGAGCGAGAACGGGAGAAGGATAAGAAGAGGGACCGAGAGGAAGATGAAGAAGATGCCTACGAACGCCGAAAACTAGAAAGGAAACTGCGGGAGAAAGAAGCTGCATATCAGGAGGTAGGTTGGGATTTTTAAGGTTCCTTAAGGAAATAATTGTTTCTGAGGGGTGATAGTAAGTCTTCTACTATAAAATATGTCATTCCTTCTCCTCCTTTTCCTAAATATAGTTTTAATCCTTTGAGTACATTAATTGGGGCAGAATCTGTAAGACACTGTCAGAACAACTTTAGACTTCTTATTGCCCCCTTAGGGCAATTTGTTTTAAAAAATAATCCAAACTAACTTTGAAGTAGTACTGCTATTCTTAATGTTCTTGAGATTGGAGTGAGTATTTTTTGTTCTCTTTTAGCGTCTTAAAAACTGGGAAATCAGAGAACGGAAGAAAAGTCGAGAATATGAAAAAGAGGCTGAAAGGGAAGAAGAAAGAAGAAGGGAAATGGTAAGGCATATTGTTTTATTTGTAATTCCCCCCACTTGTTCTTTTTGTTCCATGTAGAATGGAACATTCTTCTGCTATGTTTATGGATAGTGACAGAGCTCTCTCTTTGTATAAACACCACATATGTATTTATACCAAAAGATGAGTTAATAGACTTGAAAGAGAAGGTATCTAATAAGTGAGAGTAGTATTGAGAGTCTGGAAAACAAAGCCTAGTGGTTTGGTCTTGTGAAGGCAGAAGAATGAGAAGTAAGTAGCTGTAAAATACTGTGGTTTGATCATCATGCACTATTACATCTGTAATCTGAGTTTGTGTCAAATTTGTGGCAAAATCTATTACATGTTTTATGTCATGCTGGTGGAACTAGAACAGTCTTTTTACTTCCAACCTGCTTATGTGCCTGAACCTTCTATAATATATAAAATAAAGGTGTATAATGTATCTAAAACACTTTCTAAATTTCTGTCTCAAGTTCATTAGGTGTGAAATTATCACAGTTATGAATGTAATGCTTGGAAGTTTTGTCTGAAAAGACACCTTTGGAAGACAGATACTTCTGTAATATCATAGTTTTGTGCTAAAGTGTAAAGGAGTTATTTTAAATTATGGTGATGTTATTTCACTCAATAATTATCCCAGAGAAGGAGAGAAGATAAGAGAGAATTCTAAGTGGGAGATGGATTGGGAATTGCTTCAAAGCAAAAGATGCAGAGACACAGAAAAGAAAGAAAAAAATAAAACAATGTAGTTTCTAATTTTCTATTTATGTGGAATCTATTTTTTTCCCCCTGAATGCTTGAAAGGGAAAAAAAAAAGTTTGAGAATGACTCAAGGATATTTTCTGTTCACAGTCCTCGTGGATGCTGTACTGGCCGTAGATGGCAGTTGTAGAGAGCAGTGTTAAGTTTTGTGCTGTATTTATTTCCAACCATGATCATAATTTGTTTCTCAAAGTTATTAGCATAGGAATATCTTACTGTTGTTCTAAATATTGGATACAGGTTAGAATGTCCTAATTTATATTCACCTTAAAGAACTGATTTGGTTTTTTGTTTTTTATGTTAACAGAGGAGGAAAAAGTATCTCCCCTCTGTCCCCCTCATCCCCTTCAGTTTTAGGCCTGTGCATTAATACAGTGCCACGTGGGTTGGATTAGTAACACAGCAGGGGAGAGCTTATCCTAGAAGTATCCATTATATTTGGTTTTGTGCATAACTAAATCTTTTTCAAAAAGCACAAATCTTGAAACAAAACAGTACTGATAAAATACACTTAAACTGCCATGCTAAAAATATCCAATACCAGACTTACAGATTTGAAGAACAGGAAATTGGATTCTCTTCTTTTGTGATGTAACAAAAAAAAAAAAAAAAGAGGTGTGTGTATATTTAATTGACATGCTAAAAACAGAAGAGTAGTCTGCAAATCAGAGACATGATTGTAGTGGACTTAGTGGATGTACTATCTGCTATTGAATATATGATAGGAAGTTTACAGATCCCTGGAAGATGATGCAATTCCAAAAGCTTTCAGTTTTCTGTCTGGAAAACTCTATATCTTTAGTTGTAAGTATAGCAGGTATTTAATGTTACTAATTTTTAAACTATTAGAAATAAAACTAGAAATAACTTTATAACATTGCTTATGTTTCAATTTCTTGCAGGCAAAAGAAGCCAAACGGTTAAAAGAATTCTTAGAAGATTATGATGATGACAGAGATGATCCAAAATACTACAGGTATCTCTTTTTTTTTTTTTGATTCCTAACAGTAAAATCTTCATTGTTCGTTTTGACACTGTTATGGGCTTTGTTGGCAGAGGCTTATGGAGTTTATATTTGAGTGAATATGTGGCAATGTAAGGGTCATATAATTATCTGAATTATTGCAGTGTCACTTGCTAAGTACCAGAGGGAAAAGGAAAACTTGTTGCTACTTGTTAATGCTTGGGAGTAAGCTGCTCCTTCCTACCACTTCACTTGTGGGTGAGGCAGAGCAGAGGTCAGCAGGGAGAAGAGATCAAGTATTCCTCTAAGAAAATTACTACAAGGAAGTTGTAAATCGTACAAAGAATGAGCTTATTAACTCAAAGGATGGGGAAGGTCCTTCAACACATGACTAGCTAATATTTGCATCAAACTAATTTAGCAGAGCTGATTCTTGTCAAGTAAAAACCTATAAAACAATTTTGTTCTTTTTCGGAGAAGATTGGCAGTCACGGTTTTACATCTGTTTAATGCAATGGGATAAATTCTGTGTAGTCACGTAGGGAACTTGTATCTTAGATTCTTCCGTTATAAAAATAGAGGACAGCAGATGCTCTTCTGAATCTTCATTTAGTGGAAGGTACATCTCTATCAGGTATTCCTTGTATTGCGTTACAAGGTTCTCATTACAATGTTCTTTGAAATATAAAATCCATGTCTTTTGTAGGGGTAGTGCTCTTCAGAAGAGGTTACGAGACAGAGAGAAAGAGATGGAAGCAGATGAACGGGACAGGAAAAGGGAAAAGGAAGAATTAGAAGAAATTAGGCAGCGCCTTCTGGCAGAAGGACACCCAGATCCAGATGCAGAACTCCAGAGGGTAAGTAGCTGTTGGTCTGACAGGGAGAAGAGAGTGCTTGGTATTTTAATGGTATCGAGCAAAATTGTGTAAGAGATCTGATAGTTAATATTTGCTCTGTTTATTTTTTCTTAAAAAGAAGTTCAGAGAAGCAGTAAGAACACTGGAAACAAAAAATAATTTTCCAGATCTATGTTTGGATGGAGTTCAAAACCAAATTCACATTATTCGCCATTTTTGACTGTAATGCCAGTTACGTGTATTTGTTGACTAACAGAGACTTCTTTAGGAAACAGAGGATCTTAAGGTTCTTTCTGAACATCGCTGTTTTTGAGAGAGCTGCTTTTTTGTTAATGGTCTGTTTCATTGTAGATGGAGCAGGAGGCTGAGCGGCGTAGGCAGCCACAAATAAAACAAGAGCCAGAGTCTGAAGAGGAAGAGGAAGAAAAGGCAGAAAAAGAAGAGAAAAGAGAAGAGCCAGAGGAAGAAGAGGAGGAGCCTGAACAAAAGCCCTGCCTTAAACCTACTTTACGACCTATCAGTTCTGCCCCATCTGTTTCTTCTGCTAGTGGAAATGCAACCCCTAACACACCTGGTGATGAATCGCCCTGTGGCATTATTATCCCTCACGAAAATTCGCCTGATCAACAGCAGCCAGAGGAACATCGGCCCAAAATAGGACTTAGCCTCAAATTAGGCAAGTTTACCTTTTATTTTAATGTTCCATATTGGATAAGAATGAAAAAATGTCAGGCTGATTTAGCCACATAGTTTTCAAAATATATTGTATGTTTTGACATGCTTATATCAAACTCTTGTTATCCAGATGCTGTGCTCAATTTCTCCTATCCAGTTGGTACCTTTTATAGATCTCTCTTCTTCCAAAATCTGGATGGGAAAAGAGAGGGAAATTTTGGCATCCTCAAGGTTTAATTTTATTGAGAATGCTCTGAGCTGGGATTAGTTATTTCCACATGCTTTTCCACATTAATAGAAGTCTAAATATCTCTTTTCAAACTCATTGCTACTTTTCATTGATATAAATACATGTTAGATTTAAGCCTTAGATACTACTTATGTTTATTCACAAAGATACTTTTACAAGAAGAAAAATGAAAATTAGGTTATTTTTTCTTTCTCTTAGAGTACTACAATGAACTGATGACATTTGTGAATGGAACATGAGTGTAGAGTTCCTTAGTACTTTAGCACCTTCCTGGTGTTTTTTAAAAAATTTTGTTCTGAGTAGCAGAACTAAAGATACTTGTATTCCAGAACATTTCTGCATTTATTATTTTGAATAAATTATGGTAGAGCTGCAGTTTGAGTTCACATAGTATTAGATCTTCAATGAAAAGAGACTGTATTATATTAGGCTAACTAATTAAAGCTTTTCCTACAGCTAGATTGATTGCAGCCTTTCACTTCTGTGCTCTCTCTCTGCAAAGGTTTGAACTCATGCTATAGTCCTCTCTCAGTGAGGGTACTAGTTCGTTTCAGGGAAGAGAAAGAACACTGTATTTTTCAAAAATCTTGAAGAAACTCTGAGATCTTTACTGCTTTTGCCGTTTCTATAACAGAGAGATCAAAACACTGATGCTAGGCATTCACAGACATTTATATACATACAAACCGATGTTCCTTGAGAAATGTGTGAAGGGCAAATTAGCTTTGATTGCAGTTCTTGAATATGTTATTCTGTCTTTTGGGTTGTAGGTGCCTGTAATAGTCCCAATCAGCCCAATGCTGTAAAAAGGAAGAAGCTTGCTGTGGATAGCGTTTTCAATAAATTTGATGACGAAGACAGTGATGACGTACCCCGGAAAAGGAAACTCGTCCCTCTGGATTATGGAGATGAAGATAAAAGCAGTATCAAAGGCAGTGTCAATACAGAAGAAAAACGCAAACATATTAAGAGCCTCATTGAGAAGATTCCCACAGCAAAACCAGAGCTCTTTGCTTATCCTCTTGACTGGTCAATTGTGGATTCAGTAAGTTGATTTCTTTCAACCATTCACGAAGCATAAACCTTGGAATTGAATAGAAATCCAATGTTTCTGAGACCCTAGTAGATTGGAGCAGCATCATCAAATGGAATCTAATTTGTGTACTGTATTTCTTGTCCATATATAATACTAATTCTGAAGTATGCCTGCTTACTTTTGTTTGCTGTCTCCTGAATTCTTACTACAAATTGTCTAGCAGTTTTATGGAAGGTGGGGAAAAAGGTCCTATTCAAACTTGTTCGAATGGCTGTCAGAAATACTGCAGATGCCAAATTGCTAAGGATTATATTGATAGCAAAAATGTATCTTTTGCTAAATAGTTGTTTGGGTCTTCTAGCTGCCTATCTGGCAGTGTTGTTTCAGGACACTAAAACTTACAGAAAATATGTTTTTTGGTTTTTTTTTTTCTATTTTCAGACATTAATGGAACGTCGAATTAGACCATGGATTAACAAGAAAATAATAGAGTATATTGGTGAAGAAGAAGCCACGCTAGTTGACTTTGTTTGTTCTAAGGTTAATATCTTCCAATTCTTTTATGAAGTGTGGGTTTTGTTCCCTATTTAAGCTGCAGCAGTTACTGCCGTATCTGTATTGGAAGGCAGCCTGCTCTTAGCTTCTCTGTAATCTGTGATATTGGTCAGTAGAGACAGCTGGTGTACTTGGAATCAGCATATACCTCGGTATTGTACAACTTACCTCCTTTAAAGCCTGTGCACAGTATGTACATGTCAGATGCACCGTGTTATCTGTTAGATAAACATATGGAACTGGATAAAGAAATCAGCAGTTGACAAGAGCAGCTGTTTTAACTGATAGTTTTATCATTAGATTTCAGAGTTAATATCTCATTGACCATTAAGATTTTTAACTTTAGACCAAGATTTTTGTGAATTCAGGGGAAAAAAGCCAGTAACTTGATTTTTACATACATTTTTGGACTAACTAGATAAATTTCTTAAAAAGCATTTTGGATGCTGCTGTTGCTTTAGTAGTAAGCAAACACTAAGGCTTTAGAGTTAAATTAGAAGTCATTCTGCTATACCTTTTAGCCATTGGATGACTTGTTTAAACCAAACTCTGTAGCTTCTTCCATCCAATTATAAACTAAATTCTAATAACTTGCCTTTTTAAATCTGTCATGACAACTCTATGGCAGGGAATTTCAAAAACTTCTCAGCTTTCATGGTACTTCTCTTCATAATGGCTTGTCTTGGTTTATGTTTTAGGGCTATTGTATCAGAGGCAAAGCAAGTGATAGTTTGGTGGCACAGGTAGTTAATAGAAAGTGAAAAGTAGAAGTTGAATATTTGCTAAGCTTTAATTTTATATATTGATATTAAAAAAACAATTTTCTGATATTTGATTCTGAAACAAATAATTGAAATACTTAACTGAATTTTCCATCTGCTTGTAATGAAGAATGACAGATGGAGGATTTGGCCATTACCTTCCATTAGAGAATTCATTGTTGAAGGAAGGGGAGCTTATTCCTTCAATTAGGACAGCTTAATTGAAGATGCAAGGATAGCCAGCAAATACAGGACCTGTTAAATCTCTGGAGCTTCCTGGAACTTGTTCCTCGGTAACTAGCCATAAACTAGCACTCACTTGGATGGAATCCAGTGTAGTTTAATACTAATTTTTACCCTGGGTAATACTGGGAACTAAAGAACTGCAAATACTTTTTGCTCATGCAAAGCATTCAAAATCCTTGAGAAGTAACTGTTTTTTGTCCAAAGATGTTTGTATGGTTTACTCTGAGTTTTCAGCCTAAAATCATTTGTTTCTTTCAGGTTATGGCTCACAGCTCACCACAGAGCATACTGGATGATGTTGCCATGGTAAGCAGACATTGTGTAACTGACAGACCTTCTATGTTAATACTGAAGCTAATAGGCAGTTCTGTGAAAGAGTAGGAGTCCATAACAGAAATATTTGTTGTTCACAGAAAACATGAATGAGATATGAAAGCTGCTTTGATTAAACAGATTATGCTAGTGCAGACATGATTTTGCAGTTACAGCATCTAGTTAGAAATTGCTGATCCCTGATGAGAATTTCTCAGTATTTAGAAACATAGAACAAAGATTCTGTCCCTAACAGTAGAGAGAGGTAGGACTTAACAATAACAGAATTGCATCAGAAATATAAACTCTTATTCCTTCTCATTCTTGTAACTAGATTTTTGTAATTAGTGGTTTAATGGGTCTGTTCCCAGTTGATGACAAAAGGTGTTTTTTCTCTAGGTCAGTAAAAGCTCTTTTTTGCCTGGTATTGAAAGAGAGAAACTTTACAAAATAATGCCATTGTTTCACCATGTTTTCATACACTGAAAGGTGAATAAAAAACAATTGTTCACTCTCATCCAATAAGGAAACTTGAAGGCAAATTTGGTAGGAGCCAGATTCATAGCAGAAGTTAGTAAGTCGTTCTTGGTGTGATTAGTAGGTGAGACTGGGGAACTTCCTGAGGGATATTGTGCATACTAGAAATTTATGTGGATTCCCGAGAAGCCTGGATAATAACTTTGAGGAAGAGAATAATACTTAATAAATATTCAAGGAAGTTCTAAGCTGAAAATGAGCACAGACTAGGAGAGAATTAAGGGAAAATACCAGATGTATGTCTTGTTCTTACATTTTTCCCAAGCCTGCCATTGTTCTGCCTCTTCCCATGCCACTTTTGGAGACTGGTACTTTTAGTGCTCAACACCTGCCAGTATAGAATTAGAATCAAGTCAGATGATAACTGCAGGACAGACAAATTCACTGAAGTTTTACCCAATGCCTCCCTCAAAGGCTTAACTTGGATTACACTTCATCTACTTTATAGTTCTGATGTGTCTAAAATTAGTCTTTATAACAGGAAATCCTAACCTAAAAAATTGTCTATAAAATGTCTATTTCCCACAGGTACTAGATGAAGAAGCTGAAGTTTTCATAGTCAAAATGTGGAGGTTGTTGATATACGAGACAGAAGCGAAGAAGATTGGTCTAGTGAAATAAAGCACTCTCCTTGCTTCCAGGGTTCCATTTCAATTTTGGGCTTTTTTTTCCCCCCCCCTGTGATTCAGAGACTTTGAATTTTCTCTGTTCTCAGAGACTTGAGACCTGTATTTTTTATGTAGAAAATGTGAATTTTTTTTGTCCTCTGCTCTGAGGCTACTTTTACCCTTCTCAGTTAGTTATCTGAATCCTGCATTGGTTCTCTTTATAATTCACAAGGTACAATTACCGGTATGTTTTATAAGCTGCAGCTACTGTACATGTTCTCTGGTAATTTTGTTATGTTACTCTGGTTCTTGTAAATATTATGAAAAAAAGCCCCTGTTTTGCAAAACATTTGCACTTAATGTGGAACTGTATCAGTTACAGATGAAAACAAATTATTTTACTGCAAATTTATTAGTACTTTTTTTTTTCATACTCTCCCTCTTTTTATTTAAGGAATGATCAGAAAACAATTTAAATGTAAGTGGCTTGAGCTGCTTTCACAGAACAGCTTTGTGTGTTCATTTGGTCCCCTCAGCTGACTCTGGATGAGGAATTCCCTCAGACTTTTCATTCTGATGTGAACCAGCAGGAGCCTCAATACTTTGTTCCACATTTAGAATTACTAATGAAGCTGGGAACTTAACCTCTTACTGATGCTCTGCTTCTTTCCTAGAAATTGCAGGAAGTTTTTTATTCTTTGCTCAGTTAAAACAAGAGCAAGACCTCAATTCAATAAGTGCTATTTAAAGATATTTTTTTAAGCAGGGTGTCTTCTGCTCAGTATCATTTTAGCCCTTCCCTATTATGCCTTTTGTCTCCAAAATAAACAGATTTTTTTTTTAAAAGAAATTATTTTTAAAACATTTTTTTTTTAGTATTTAGAAAAAAAGTACCTGTTTTGGATGTAGCTGACCATAGCAGCTGACAAAAACTAAACCATAAGTTTTCAAACAAAGCGGAAGTCTTGTTTTTATCCATACTATTGGACTAGCCCCAACTTTTGTTTTCTACTGTAAGCAGTCTGTTGTCCACAAAAAGAGGGTGATATTTTCCTGCCTTGTTTATATGAGTTTTTATGAATAGGTTGATATGGTATAAATGATGAGATGTACTGTAAACTGCATTTTTTTATCTCATACCTGGGTAAGCAGACAAATTCATAATGTGCTGTGAGCTGTTTTGATTGCAGGACGACTGTGTTCCAGGGAGCAAACTGTCTCTACAACCTTTTTAATTTTTAAACACAATTCTTAATAGCAAACAAATTAAGTAAAGGTGTTCCAGTATCTCTATATTGTATTTAACTGAAGGATACAGGTTGACCTGTTCAGAAGACATAACTGTGACCTTGAGTTACTAGTTCTTTGTATCTGGAGAGGACACTTGAAAACACTGTTCTTAACAAATGGGATCGTGTAAAGGTTCCACCGTGTAAATATTTCAGATATTAAAAATGTATATATTTGATTTAAGGGCTGACGTTCTTTTGGAGTCTTGTGCAGCATGCAATTACATTTAACACTGCTTTCTGTATCAACAAGTGTTCCCAAATTAGGGGCGGGGTTTTTCAAACTATGTCCTGCTTTCTGTCACGTGACAAGAAGCCTGCAAATATACAAGTGATCCAAATATATTCTTTCTCATCCCTATAATACAACACACCACAAAATATTCTCTTTTTTTAAGTTGAAGTGTAACTTCATAAAAGTGTTACTTCTATGTTGTGCTTGAGTTCGCATGAGAATGTTTTGTTTTACATACTTACATGCTGCAAACTTCCTTTTTTTTTTTTCTGAAACTTGATGTTACCCTAAGAAATTACTTCCCCCTTTTCCGCATACAGTTTTGTATCAGCATTTACCAAAAATTCTCCAAATTCTAAATAAATTAAAAATTTGCTCTATTTGTAGTAAATACAGAGAAGGGAGAGAGTGAACTTCATGAGTGTCCCTTGTCCTGCTAATATGGCATCATTTCTCTGTCATTAGTAGCAGTTAAAATAAATGCAACAAGTGCATTGTAATGCCACTGTGTGGCAGATTACCTAATGTCCTTGTTGAGATTCTTCCGTGAAATCTCAACTTGTGAAACTTCAGATTATTTTATTCTGCCCTAGGCTGAAGCTGTATATTCATCACTTCTATTATTTATGCATTGGACATAAGCATCTACTCTTCCTAATGAGACTGGAGGCATCTGGGTGAGGAAGACATAAAATTTAAGCTGGAGTTTTAAATAGCCAGGTAAATAAGTATTTAGAAGCAGTTGTGACATTGAAAAAAAAAAACAAACAAACAAAAAAAGTGGAAGTCGAGGTTTTCTTCAGTAGTGGAAGGAGGAAGGAATGTTCAGTGTAGCATCTCTGCCTTGGCTTATGCAAGTACTTCAACAAATTTTCGTCTTTCAAAATGTAAAATGTTGCTTGGTAAAGTCACTTGTAGTGTTTATCTCGAATTAGTGTTTTTACTTCTCAGTGATAACAAAATATATTTTGTGTCTGATGCTAGGAGGGTAAAAACACAAATTACTGCTGAGAAGTTCTTGATATAGAAAGTAATTTTCTTTGTTAACTGTTTTGCTTTCAACACACAGTAACAGAATTATTTCAAGATGAACTTGGAAAATTTGGTGTAGAAAAAGCCTTTTTTTGCCAATGTTACAACATCTGAATATGCGATTTAATACACACTATGTGTGTTAATGTTGGTGAATGCACAGATTAAGAGTATACTGAGAATGAGATCCATTACCAAATCACGGGTTGCCACTAGGTATTCAATGCAGCATGCCATAGTATGATCCATTCTGTGATGGAAATGTACTTCAAGAGTTACATACAGTGCATAGAGGGGGGAAAATATCAAGTTATGCCACAGAACTGGGTATACTAGTCGTCAGTCTGGACTTTACTGTGGAACGAGGCTTTACACCTTAACACGTGTCCTTAGTCTTCAGGTAATCATTCTGTGTAACTGCTATTCAGTGTCATTTGGAATACGTGAGTATGAAATACAAAGTATCGTTGTGTTCATTAGTGTGCACTGCAAAAAAAAATAAGAAACCATGAACATGTAAGATTCATTACCAAGACTGATCTATTTTTATATTATTGTTAATTTGATAAGAGGCTTTTTTGTTTTTAGAATATTTAACTTGTTTACATACTGATTTGGTCTTTCTAATTCAGGGCATTTCCTTCCTTCTTTTTAAACAAGAGGCTGCACTAAAAATAGCCATCTAGTTTGATGACGGTGGCTCTAGATGTGGGCAGGGGGAAGGCCCCAAACAGTAGGGTTAGTTTCTTACTGAATTCCTATTTCTTGCCACAAGTGCTTTTCTGTTAATGAGTGGGAAGCATTAGACCTTTTATGCTTTTACTAAAGGGAGTTGCTAGATACCTCACTTGCAGGAACAGTACTTTGGAAAGGGGATACACGTAAAACTGGAAACCCTTGGTTTTTATATTACAGTACAGTCATGCTTTTTCATATTCTATACATTTTCTTATGTAGGAACATAGGATGTTGTACCTGCAGACGTATAAATTGGTACACAGTCATGCAGTGTGAGCGGTGTAAGGTATTGTGAATAGACATTTCATCATAGATAAAACATAAATAGAGAACAGTCTGGTGCAGCTGTAGGTCCATGTTTGTTTTCTTAAAATGGTAGTCTGATTTGGTTAATGGTTAGGCATTACTTTTGGTCTGAAACCACTTCGTTTTAAATGCACTTCATATGCATATAACCTACTGAAACTCAGTATTTGTGTTTAAATGTCCATGTAAAACTAACATTTATGTGTAATATTTTTGTGCCACTTCTTTTTCCCATCAGTCTTCCTGCAGCGTAGCTGAGTAGTGAAATACAACATCTGTTTTAAATATGCATAATGACACAGTCTCTCAGTAGTTTACTTTTGTTATATTTAGAATGATTACATATACCATAGCTTTCCCTATATCTTAGTAATCCAATTAGGTTCTGCATGTTTAAGAAGAAACTGTGGATTGCTCTCCAAATATCATGGACAGCAAGGTAAGTTTCAGGTTTGAAATCAACTTCATTTCTTCTACGAGTCAGTGGCAGTTGTACTAGAAGCCTCTTGAAAAGATGCCACATTTACTTAAAGTTTTGGGTTTTGTTTTTTTTTGTGGGACCCTTTTACAACAGGGTCACTGTCTTATATATGACTGAAATTCAAACCAAACACAACCAAGAAGTGTGTTTTCTCGTAACACCCCTTTCTTTCGTTGGTAACATCTCTTACAGGTTCCACAGGAACCTGCTTGGTTTTCAGGACTGCTGCAGGCTGGAGCGGCGGAGCGCTCTCTGACACCCACCGAGCCTGTGTCAGTCACCATCCCCTCGTCTCTATGTCCTGCTTTTGCTTAGCGACGAGCTTTTAGCTGCTTCGCGGGTCGCTGGAGGGCTGTGCTGGCTGGATCTACCTCCCGGACCCGACAGGCCCTCTCAGCCGCCCGCAGAGGGCCCGGCAGCTATACCAGCGCCCCGTCCTCAGCGTTTCCCGGCCGCCGCCGTCGGAAGTGAGGTCGCGGCGGAGGGCGGGGCGCGGGCCGGAAGGGAACGGGGCCGGGCTGCTGGGCGGCGAGGAGCCGGCGGCGGAGCGCACGGGAGAGACCCGTGCAGGTCGGTCTGTCAGCGGCCGCGCGGGGGGGCGGGGGCCGCCACGATCTCCGGCCGGGCGCGGGTCGCGGGTGCCCGTCGCTCGGCGGGCCCGGCCGGGCTAGGCAGCGTGGGGGGCGGGCGCGCTGCGCCTCCCGGAGCTGAGCCGGGGGCGCCCAGCAGGCCGGGCGGCGGCGGGGCCGTGCGGAGCAGGCCCAGTCCGGTGTTTGTGCGAGCCCTGCGCCCACATGCCCGCGGACCGGGGTGCGGTTCCTGGCCGCTCTCCCGGGCGGGCGGGGCTGGGGTGGGCGGGGTGGACACGAGTGGGGCTACGGTCGGTCAGGCTGCCCCGGGACCGGGGAGCTGGTGCCGCCGGACGGGGGCCTGACCCTCAGCCCCCCCGCCTTGGGGGCCTCCCCGCCCTCACGGCCTTTCTGGCGGACGGCGGCGGAGTCGCTTGCCTCGCGTGGTATTCCGCGCGGGCTCACCTGCCGCCGGGGAGTACCGGGACCCCGGCCGGGGCCAGGTTCCTCGGGCGGGGCTGCGGGCGAGCCTCGCCGGCCTCTGGGAGGCGGGGGGTGGGCCGGGAACGCAGAGGCTGCTTCTGCTCGCTGGAGAGACAGCCGGGCCCAGCGGCTGTGCTGGGGCTGAGCGGTATTTGCTCCTCTTCTAAGTTGAGAGAAACATTATGAAGCTCACTTGCGTGTTATCTCTACCTACTAGGTTGCAAAATATAGATGGATGAAAACTACAGGTGTAACTCCTGTTGTTCTTACTAAAGAAAGCCAAAGGAAACAAGGAAGGACTCTTTAGGCAGGTTGCTTTAATGTTAACAGCTTCATTAGAAAAAATGTTTTGGTGAGTCTGTTTTCAGGTAAAAGAGGTAAAAATTTAGTTTGTGTCTGTTTATGCACAGTTCATTTCTAGATTTCATTCATTCATAGTTGAATTTCAAACTTGGGAGTGTTTATTTAAAACTAGAAATTAAAATTGTTTGGGAAGATGTCCTGAATCTGTTTTCTGAACTTTTGAGTTTTCAAAAGGGCTTGTTTTGACAAATCAGAATTTTTAAGGCCTGTTAGACACTATCATTCAATCTTTGGTGCAGCTCTTCTGTCAGTTACTCCTCCCTGTCTTTTGTTTCTCTCTGCTTTTCAGTAGCAGTTGTTTCACAGAATCACAGAATGTTAGGGATTGGAAGGGACCTCGAAAGATCATCTAGTCCAGTCCTCCTGCTGGAGCAGGAACACCTAGATGAGGTTACACAGGAAGGTGTCCAGGCAGGTTTTGAATGTCTCCAGAGTAGGAGACTCCACAACCCCCCTGGGCAGCCTGTTCCAGTGTTCTGTTACTCTTACTGAGAAGAAGTTTCGTGTCATATTTAAGTGGAACCTCTTGTGTTCCAGTTTGTACCCATTGCCCCTTGTCTTATCATTGGTTGTCACTGAGAAGAGCGTGGCTCCATCCTCATGACCCACACTCACCCTTTACATATTTATAAACATTAATGAGGTCACCCCTCAGTCTCCTCCAGGCTAAAGAGACCCAGCTCCCCCAGCCTTTCCCCATAAGGGAGATGCTCCATTCCCTTTATCATCTTCGTTGCCTTGCACTGGACTCTCTCCAGCAGTTCCCTGTCCTTCTTGAACTGAGGAGCCCAGAACTGGACACAATATTCCAGATGTGGTCTCACCAGGGCAGAGTAGAGGGGAAGGAGAACCTCTGTTGACCTACTAACCACCCCCCTTCTCATACACCCCAGGATGCCATTGGCCTTCCTGACCACAGGGGCACAGTGCTGGCTCATGGTCATCCTGCTGTCCACCGGGACCCCCAGGTCCCTTTCCCCTATGCTACTCTCTAACAGGTCATTCCCCATGAGCTTGCGGTGGTTTTCTTTACCAGTCTTTAAATAGGATTTTGTGAGTTGATGTGGACTTTTATTTGTTTTCCCTGTAATTTCATTAGAATTTTAACATGCTGCTATATGAAAAATTTCACTCTAATTCTCCGCATTTGGATAAAAATACCCAACTTTTTTCTCTGTGGTGGCCCTGTCACTGAGAATATTTTACCAATAGCAGCCTTAAAACAACATTGTATTCTGTAGCTCAACCAAAGAGTTAGAGCAAGACCTTTAAAAGCAATACAATGCCTGTTTAGATTTTATTTAATTTTACATTTCATTATATTTTAAATTAGATGTGCTTTGTTTTTAATTAGAAACATGGAAAAGAGTCATTCTAGTGAGTACTACATTGTCTTTCTTTTTCCAAACAATTTGTGTACTCCCACTAGACATGTTAAATTGGTGTTGTCTCCTAATGGCTCTTTAGTGTAAGCTAGTTGCTTGCTGAAGTTAGTAAGCACTATACACTAGTCTTGTAAGATATTTATTTGTAAGTAGAGGAACAGCTTCTGAATCTTAGCATGTATGAAAATAGGCTTAACTCCTTCTTTAAGTAAGAACCTGTCTTGCAGCACTTGTGGCTTGCTGCTGCCAAAAGTGAAAGGCCTTGCTTTGTGATGTCCTCCTTTGTATGAGTTTCTCAAGATCCCTCCATACTTTAGTTGAGTATACTAAAAAGGCGAAAAATATTCTTGTTTTCTTTTTCTGGATTTGTTTTCTTCCATTTTAGTGAGTAAAAGTGACCGTAAGGAGGACTGGTGAGTGCTGGAGTTGGCACAAGGTAGGAGCAGGAGCCACTTGGGATGAAAGTGGGGGCTGGCACTCCACCCTCGAGGCAGTGCTTTACTCACTTCCCTGTGTTTTGTGTAACCAAGCCAGTGATTTATCTAGACCTACCCATTGTTTCTTAAAATTGTGGTATTTTCTGGAACTTGTGTAGTTATGTCACCCTTCTTCCTTTTTTGCCTATATTGCTTTATTCTCCTTTGTTATGGAGCACATGGTTTAATCATGTTTGTGTGGGAAAATATTAGCATGTGACTTTTCAACGGAAGAATGTACAAAGCTGTTAGAAATATTTATGTATATTTAGCTGATACATAAAACCTACAACTCGGGGAAATGAATGCACATTAGTTCTTGAGGCTTAGCTGAAATACTGGTTAGTGTGGCTCTAGGTCACTCTTAGGGCATTGCAGTATTAAAGATATATCCAGATTTTAAATGATGAAGT
The DNA here is from genome assembly GCF_037038585.1 of Patagioenas fasciata. Classification (NCBI taxonomy): domain Eukaryota; kingdom Metazoa; phylum Chordata; class Aves; order Columbiformes; family Columbidae; genus Patagioenas; species Patagioenas fasciata. The sequence goes on along the minus strand of NC_092524.1, from coordinate 32,225,348 downwards.
GTAAATCAATCATCCTTGCTTGAAGATTCCCCTTGAGCTTATCAGCAGTCTGAAAATGAACAACTTAAGGCAATTGTACTCTGCTGAGGTAAAAGCATACAAGTTGTGCTCTGAGCAAGTGTGCAGTCCTTCTCATGTATTGCACAAGAAGGAGTAGAGAACTGTTTTGAATGATTAGTTTGTTGTTGGCTTACTTCCGTGGCTGATGAACTAATTTGATAACACCTCGACAGTCTTCTTTTTATGCTGGAAAATCCCTATTATGACCCCTTAGTAAAGATGTGATACAATTCGGTATCATGGTGTAGGTAGAAAATGTTTGCCTTTGGTTTGTGTGAACTCTAAAAAATGGGGTAGGTAGATGATGGAGAACCTGGTCCTGTAAGAGCAAAGCCTTTTTACACATCTTTTTCCTTTCAGCGTTTCAAGAGGAAAGCTCCATTTTGTGTAGAAATAAGTGATTTTCAGAGGACAACGCCAATGACAGAACTGTCTGCACATTTACCCCAGTTTCAGCATGGGCAGCTGACGGAAAACTTCCCTGATAACCACCTCAGCAACACCGTATGTAACAAACAATTTTATTACCTGGTAGCAGTTAAAACATGATGAATAATGAGTGTGGATGAAAAGTTCAGCTCTGTCTGGACTGTTGGGATAATTAAGCAGTGCCAAAAGAAATACTCTGTAAAATATCTGATGTTCTAAACTCATTTTTATATACAGATAACACTTCCCTCAATTTAAAGTGGTGTTGGAGTGACCAAGCCCTTAGAAAAATCAAGATGATGTGGTGGGATGCTCCTTTGTCAAACATTGACCTTTAAGGGGATTTAGTGAGCTCTCTTGGTCTAGCCTGGCTGTGGTCTGCTTGATTCACACGTTTCTCAGATGCAGAGTTAATTTTAGTTTAGGTAGAGCTTGAAGCCTGGGTTTTGTTGTTGCAATTGCTGGGGGACTCCTCTGCAGGAAGAGCAGCACTGGTGTGTCTTACTTGTGAATAATTGTCAAGGTGCTCTCAGAGTTCTTGAGGTCTAAGGGGGGCGGGGGAACTCAAGCCATAAAGTTTTATATGGTTGCTTTGAAAGACATAAGCGCATAATTGTTGCTAAAACTGTACTCATTGTGCTGCTTGTGTTTTAGTAAAACTAAGTTTAGATGATCTGCTTGGGTGTGGTGCTCAGGCTGTTGCATTTGTCACGCTTGGTTCTTTGTTCCTGCTACAGCTCCTGTATCAGGTATCCTTGCGACACAGAAATGTTCTCGTGAGGCTGGGCCTCACTTGTAGACATATTTACGTTAGTAATTCGAGAGGGTATTTTGATCTCTGCTCTAACTCTTTTATGCAATCCTGCAGTTTAAGTAGAATTTGGAAAAGTACTTGCCTTTATCTCAGGTCAGCGTCCTGCTATATCAGTAAAAATACAAAATATTTTAAAATTTATCTGTAAATTAAGAAGTCAGTATGACTTAAGACCTTACTGGTTATAGAAACTGTTAATAAAAATAGAAAAGTGGAAACTTCCATACTGCAACCTTTGTGCTTTTGCTTCAGAGGGAATGAAAAAGCTTTTTTTTGTCTTGGACAGGTGAGAGATTAACCTTTATTGAACACTTCTGCCCAATTAAAAAGGCAGAGCTCAGTGCTAAACTGTGGGCTCACCATCCTTACAGGTGACTTGGTGATGCTCCTTCCCAGCAATGGCGGGCGAATCGTTCTGTTCTCACTGACAGACTGTACTGATTAATAACTGCTACTTGTGCTTTTTCTTGCCGTGTTTACCTGTAACTTCAGGTGCAGTTTCAATACTTAGTTGTAATGATTTTGCTCCTCCACGCACATCCACTTTGGTTTTGTACATATGTACAAGTGTATGTAGCTGCTGTGGCTAACAGTGTGTGAAATCACTAAGTGCTATAATTTGCCATCTCTTCTTCCAGTCACCCACTAAGAATTCAACCTGCTCTTCAATAGCTGTCACTGTCTAATGACCTTTAATCATAAGTGGTGTATGTGAGAACTAACTAAGTCTGTGCCCACTCTAAGGCAGGGGGGTCTGTCCCAATGTATAAATCTGGATTTAATTAACAAAAACTTCTTATCAAATATGCTAGTTTTTATCTATTGGTTCAGGGGCATTGCTCTGGGTTTGCTATTAACTATTTTCCTGATAGGAAGAAAACCCGTATCATTTGCTTTTGCTATTGTTTATTCACCTGAAAGCGCGTAGTTCGTAACTTACGTTTGCTTACGGTGTTACAACAGGTGTTACTGACTTTTTAGCTTCAGAATTTTCACTTTTAACTATGTCTGAGGAAAGTGAAGAGTCTGTTCCTTTGCTTCCACTTCAGCAAGAGTCCATGGCCTCTGCTCTGTTTAATACTGATCAGGTAGGATATGAGTGCACTTTGTTCTTTTAAGCAGTGGGGCACGCGCATGTCACATTTAGCTACACTTTAGGAACCTGAAAAAAACAACTTTTTCCTAGTTTTGACAGTGAATGAGAGAATAATTCGTATAGCTCTTTTGATGCTGATCTGGTTTTCATGCACTGTGTTTTAATATGTAAAGGCATTTTGTGACTCTGTTCCTAACTAGTGGAAGAAATAAAATGGCACGTACTGGTCTAATTTCTTCAGCTTTTATCGTTATGTTTCATTTTGCAGTTTTTTGTAGTGGTGTGCTAGTAGTTAATCAGGCTTTTCCTTTGGCTGCTTTTGTGTTTACTTTGCAAAGCTGTAGATTTTTATTTTACTTTTTATATTTCTGTGCCTAAGGTAGGGGTAAGTGCTCCTTCATGCAGGACTGCTGTGACAGCAGAGAAGGAGCAACATATTCTGTAAGTGTGCAGAAACCTAAATACTGGGTCTACTTTACTTGTAAAATGTTCCAAGGCTCTGGTCATCTCCAATGTAGTGTTACTTACGATCATCTTAGGCATCTTATTTATACAGGTAAGCTTATTGTTGTGTTATTATCGACTGAGAGAAACGGAGTATTTTGACTATCAAAATGAAAAAAATGTTCTATTTGAGCTATAATCTGTACAGAACAAGGTTCAGTTGCAGCCAACATTTCAGAACAATTAAACATGATCTCTTCATTTGCATTCTCCCATATTCCTGTTTCTCTCTGACTTTCAATAATTGTGTGTGAGAACTTAACGCAAAATGTCAAGTGATTTATAATGAATCTTTCATTTAGTAAGAAACAATATTAAAACCTAAGTCTTTTTCAGGACATACTTTAAGTTAATGATACAAAATTCAAATTAGGGTTAAAACCTTAATTCTAAGAATCTGGTTGCCTGATAATTTTAATTGCTTAATTAAGATAATTTTGGATTTTTTTTGCTCACCTTATATTCAGCTTCCTTTTCCCAAATAAAGCAGACTTTCTTAGAGGACAGTTCCTGAAACTCAGCTTAACTTGATCCTGACGATACCACAGAAAAGAAGTAAATACACAGAGTGTTTGGTGTGTATTGTTAACTTGTAATGTTTTGTAAAAGTGAGTTTTTCATGAGTTGGGGAAGTTGTAAAACTTCAATGAAAGATTTTGCAGCGTCAGTATTTGCAGTTCGAAGTCCAGGGGCTTGTACTCCTTAATCACTTAAGCACTTTAAAAAACCCCACTATGAGTTCATGAGTGTGTACTTAACATCTTTCCTTTCTGAGGTTGGGGCTGGGAAAATTCTGTATAAAGAATTCCCAAAATTACTGTTGATTTACCAAAAAACTACAATATGTTAATGAGATACAAGTCAGCAGTTAGGTTTGGAAATGCTACTAATAACAGGTAATGAGACTAACATTGCATGTTTCAGGAAAAAAAATTACCTGTATAAGAGTACTTAAGCAGAAGTACATTAGGTTGTTTTGAATGCCCTATGTTATGTCTAGAGCAATATTACTAAAGCTGAGTGGTATTTTAAAGGTATTGCAAAAGGTATCTTGCTTCAGTTTGTTGTACATTTTAATCTAAAGCTACTTTGATGCACTTGCTCAAAATGAACTGTTTGTAAAGGAAGTAATTCTGAAGAAATTAGATTCATTTTGTAACAAAGAAAAATATCTCACGTTAAACCTCTTGAGTAGAGGGAATGGGAACAGCACAGCATTGACTTCAGACGTGGTAGTACAGTAGGAAAAAGAGTAAGCTGTATAAATGGTTGCATTTTAGGACTTGTTTAGGGTGACTGATAAACATAAAATGGTTTTGTTTCTTTGTAGTCCAGACCAGGTGAAATGTAGCTCGCTCTCCTCTTGTGTTCTCTGTTTGTGTACACAACATATGGAATGCTGAATGTCCCTGGCTGATGAGGCTTCTAGGAGAGGAGACAAAAGATTTGTGACAGAGGAAGTGCAGGCCCGATTATTTACTTGTAGGTGGTGGTCCTGGTTTGTGGTTTTGCTTGTGGTTAATCTTAATTCCATTGAAAGTTTACTTCTGTCCTTATGTTTGAGTTAAACCCTTGATGTTTCATGTAGCAGTACCAGGAAGGCGAGGAGGCTCTTTTATATTTGTTGACAAGGGTGGTGGACTTTCTTCAATGTCAGTGGAGGGATGTAACAGTAGTATCCTTAGGAAAGGAGGGGAGAATCTGCACATTTGGTTTATCATGTTAAAACTCTGAGATCAAATCTCAGTATAAAGACTGAGAATTACCTGAGTTTGATCGCCATTTCTGTGTCATTCTTCTCACTACGTAAGTGGGAACACAAAACCTTGTGAAACTCCATTTTGCTATCTGTTCTAGTTAGTGTACTATAGTGGGAGTAGCATGGCAAGGAAAGTAGAAATTTTATTGGGACTTCTGTGGAGTTAGGTTCATAAATGTCTGTTTCTAACAGGTATAGTTAATTCTGGTCAAACTTTGAGTAATCTACTGTCATGCACCCTTGTATCAACTGTAGTTTGGATCAAGGGAAAAAGATGTCTTTATTCAATTTCTTAAGTTCTCCTTCAAGGAAGGGTGACATAGGCTGTTAGATGTTACCAGCCTTACTTTCAGCTGCTGCTGCTTTTAATATTAATGCTTCTAACACAACCCTGTGCTCCCATTCTTTTGATGACTATGTAGTGCAATTAATTACTACTATTTAAGTCCTTGCGTGGCAAGTGTTCTTGACAGTAAATGCTTCTTTACACCTTTCCCCCTCAAAATCATCTTTAGCTTATTGTACAAGAATATGATTGTGGATAGTTGCCAAGGAAACTTTTTTTTGATGTATTGCAGAATGACAACAGTGAAAGACGTCGCCATGATAATAGTGGGCGCAGAAGAAATGACAATCCTGAGTCTGAGACCAATGGGCAGCCACAAAACAACATTCAGCAAGTGGTGGAACAAGATGAAGAAGAAGATGAGGAGCTGACATTGAAATATGGGGCAAAACATGTGATTATGTTGTTTGTACCTGTCACACTTTGCATGGTAGTCGTTGTTGCAACCATCAAGTCTGTCAGCTTTTATACACGCAAGGATGGACAGCTGTATGTATCTATTTTTTTTCCCTGTCTTTTCAATGGACTCAGATAGTTTTCTTTAATTTCTGTTGCTTCAGGAGTCTAATTTTAGCAGTGAAGTCCCTCTCACTTCCCTTTTCCCCTCCACTAGCCCTAAGATGGTTTTGTTTTATTCCTTCCAGAAACCAGACTCTGTATTTGTGGTTCCATTGACATTTATTGTCTGTCTGGTGACCAGTTGGCATAATGTTTTGGTTGTTACTGCTTGATTCAAATCCTAGTCCTCATTTTAATACTTTGTTATGCCCTCTGGTATTTATAAACTCAATACTGAGCCAAAGCCATTTTGGTTGTGCTCTGCTAGAATACAAAGATTTTGGAAAAGGGGAAAAAACCTACTCATTTAAGTGAAGTGACATATATGCCAAGTTCTAGTTTTCCTGTGCTGTTGTATAAAGATATGCAAATGCAAGAGGAAGATAGCTTTATGAGGTTCTCTTCTGTTGCAGTTACAGAAACTTTCCTGGCAGGTTTACTGTATAGAATTTTGGGCAAAATACTAATATTGCCAAAAAAGTAATTTCAGTGAAAACTGATTTGAGAGAAAGGAGACAAAGGAAGAACACTGCAGCAAATCAGTCTAAATGTTCCAAGATGAAAACGTTTAGACAAAATGATTTGAAGTGTGTTTGGCTTTGAAATGTTTGTATAATATAAGCGTGTCATAAAATGTTCCAATAAAACACAAAAGTTTTTTTCACTATGAAAGTTGTTGATTAAAGAATTGTTTTTCTGGAGATTATAGTGTTTTCTGCCATCTCCTGTGCCCCCTAATTAAGTAATTTTTTCCCCAGGTTGTTGTATTACTCTAAGAAATAGAGAGTTGCACCCATAAGTAGTTTTGTTGGAATCACTGGGGAACTTTTCACTGTAAATCCAGTAGATGCTGTGCTCATAAAGATCTGGGTGCACTAATAGTTTCATGCAAGTCGTATCCAACCAGGTGGAGTTATCATTTTTGTTTGTTTTACAAAGTAGAAAATAGTAATAATGTAAGAATGTAGGAAAGGGAAGTCTTCAAAGGGTATTTTTTTTTTAAAGTGTGCCTAGCATGATACTATGTTGCATTTTGAATTTTGTCAAAGTAGAAAATGGCTGTTACTTTTACAACTCTGAATTGAGAGATTACTGCGATTTCATTTGATGTTGGCCTTGCATATCGGAAACATCTGTGCATTCAGTGGCATTTCAGTTGGCTCTTTGTTGTTCTAGCATCTACACTCCTTTCACAGAAGAGACAGAGACAGTAGGACAGAGAGCCCTGAATTCAATTCTCAACGCCGCTATCATGATCAGCGTTATCATTGTCATGACCATACTTCTTGTTGTGCTTTACAAATACAGGTGCTACAAGGTGAGTACAAATATAATTGACTTTAGTAATTGTGCTAGTTTGGTTTATCAGTACAGATTATCGAGAATGGAACAAAATGAAGTGTTGTCAAGGATGAGTGAGCGAAAGTAGCAGAATTGGTGATTCAGTTCACTGTTTAAATTTTGTGGCTTCCGCTCCTTTGACACAAGGGGAAGGCAAAGGCCAGGTGCTAACTCGGCTGGCTGTTTCCTTGGTTAGAATTCAAGTGGCATTGCCACCTGTTCCTGTGAAATGTACCATGTACTGAAATCTTCCTGTGGTCAAGAACTACAAAGTGAAGACCTGGTCTCACAATTTGAAATTGACTTGGGGGACTTTTCAAGGGCTCCCCACTCCTCACCCTGCCCCCAGTATAGAAGTCTCCCAGCAGTGTGGTGTGTGTGTACTGTCTGTACTGGCCAGACAATATCCTTATAGCAAACACAGAGACTCTAAGGCTCTTTTGTGAAAGACTTAAATAATGATGTAATTGAGGCAAGTCCAGGCTTAGCATAAATAATTGCAATGTCACCTGTCTGTGAGGAGCTGTTTGTGAAAATTCCTGAATGTCTTTCGATCTTAATGACCCATTTGACAAGGCTTAGCCTAGTAAAACTTCTTGGTGTAAGCCAAAACGTTGAATCTGTTTCATAGTTGTAAAACTGCCTGTGGGATCTATGCAGTGGCACAAAGCTTTGCTCTGTTTTGGTGTCAAGAGGGGAAGGTGCTTTTGGTCTTCATAACTGTGGGTGAAATCCCTTTACAAAGTATCTGTAGAGCAACTTGGGAAATTATTTCTACCTTAATCTGCATACAGCTTGGAATAGTGTTTTTTAAATTATGGACCTTCTCTTTTATCACATTCTCGTGTTAAGTCTGAACTGACAAAGTTTTCTTTTTAAACTGTGAATTGTGTTAATTCTAATGAAGTCAAATAACTGATGTACTTCAGCTGGCTGCCTTGGCAGCCAGGTGGTTCTCCTCAGGTGCTGAAGGCATCAGCTAGTTTTTTATCAAGCTTTTCACATTTCTGGCTTCCTTCTTGACCTTACAAAACACTGCACATTCTCCTTACAAAAATAATTGTACTAAAAATTAGAATGATTAGACAACATAAATTTCCTTTTCTTTGAAAATTACTTCTTTTATAATTATTTTCAGAATGACAGAGTATTTCTATGCTGCTGTACCAGAGTGCTGTAAAATGTATTACCTGCCCGTTGGATTCTGTTTTACATGCAGGTCTATAGAATGTAGTCTAGATTATTGAGAATTGAATTTACAATGAAGGAATGTTAGGCCTCCAACTGGTAGTGATAATTTGCTTATATTCACAAGACTGTTACCTGAAAACTCCACCGAAGAAAGGAAATACTATTTTAGCTTTACTGCTGTTAGTTTCCTGTGTTTCTCCTATATGTGATAAATTGAGCGTGGTCCTGATTCTAGTCCTTAAATCTAACCAGAAACAACATCTTTGAAGGCAATCCTATTTGACTAGGTTTTCCTTTTAACATATTTTATTCTATGCATTCTTCTTTGTTTTAGTCTGCCTAACCGAATTCTGGCTGTTGTAGCTCATTTTAATTATCTACATTCTGCAGTTCTTAGTTTTTATCCAAGTTGTAGCAGGCAAAGCTGACTCTGTAGCAGCAATCAATTAGTGTTGAAGCTGTTGTCAAGTGAAGAATGAAAATTCTTTCATTAGAAGGCAACAAACCTATCATGGTATGCTGCTAGGAAAACGCTGCCCGAAACTTCACAAGTAATGCTTTGGAAAAGTCACTTGTATGAAAAGAGACTGGTGATCTGGAAAATGCTATAGCAAATGAGATACATACCATGAAGAAAACGAACATCTGTGTGTAAAATACCAGCTTGTGTCAACTCTTGAAACTACCTCCTTTAGTACTGTTGACAGGACTTATGCAAAATGTGTGTAAACATTTGCTGGACCATGGACTTGGTGTTTGACATTGTTAGCATTTTACTCTTTACTAGAATGAAACATTAGCATTCCCATTATTTTCTTAAGTGGCAAGAAGGTTTAAGAGCTTATACTGCAAATAGAAGACAGACAGGCAGAAGTCTTGTTATCACTAAGAGAAATGACACAGCTTGCTTTGCCATTTTCTTAATATGGTTTCAACTAGTTTTGCAGAGAAATAAAATTACTGTTAGGTCACCACTTATACACCACTTATAAAGGTAGCTTTACAAGTGGTTTGGAAGTTGGATTCTGTTTCAGGTACCTATCAGTCCTTGGATTTAGTAGGTTGTGGTGTTTTTTCCCCCCAATTGCTATGAGTGGTGACAGTTTGACAGACTGAGACAGATACTTTGACAGTTTTCCTGCAGCATCTCTACAGGCACCGTACTTTTTACACGTAGGGAAGTCTTAAGTCTTTTTGAGAATACACTAACAAATATCGAAAGCAAATCTTAGATTAGCACGTTAAATGACAGTTTTGTTAGGTTGAAGGTTAAATTTGAACTTGGTTTAAAAGGCAGACAGTTAAGGATGAGAAAGGATGTTTCAAAAATTACTGAGATTTTAAAAATGCTTATGAAAAGCTTAGTGTTAGATTAAAGGTACTAAATTACTACATGTAATAGCTGGATTCTTAATTTGCTGGTAAGTCCTGGTTGCCTCACGTGAATGTGATCCCTTTAGTCTGTGTGCATATGGGTTTTACTTTTAAATTAACTTTTGCAAAATATTTTTAAAAAGATAACATAAGATGCATTCTGCTGCACATCTTTCAGAAGAAGAGTAGTAGATAAAACCATTTCTAAGCAGTACTTTGTTCTGGTGTACATACATAGCTAATTTAACCAGTTAATCTCCCACTGAACATGTCTCTTCAAAGCAGGAATTCTTATGCTGCTTGAATTTCTAGACCATTGCTTCTGACTGGTTATCTACTTGCAATGTTGGGTGTGGCTTTATGTATATGATTCTGTGCTGGTAATTTGACAAATACATGTTTCATTCTCAATTCAGAGATCACCAGAGTTACAGGGCTCTTCGATCTTAATTTTTAATTTTGCACGGTAAGGTACAAGAGTGGTGTGCACCTTCGTCAGTGCAAAGTCTGAGCACTTGTCATTTCCAGGTTTAAATCTATGCACTAAGTACGATCCTGAGCTGGTTTTTGTTAAATTGTTGGGCATGTGTTTCTGCTCTCATGTCAAAATTAGGGATTATGTGTATAGATGATTGACAGAGAACACAGAAATCCTTGTATAGTGATTCATTGATAACATGCTAATTCTGAATTCCAAAAGGTAAGCATTGAAATGCTGGAATATAGAAAAACTTTAATTCTATAACTGTATTCTGCAAATGATTCGGAATCAGAGCAGACTTTTTAATTGCGCAAGAATGAATCATGTTTTCCATCTGTGTTAAGGCTGGATACTTCTGCTGTGTTATAATGCCACTGTTATCAGAGTGGCCTAAAAATATACACATGGTAGTTTTCATTGTATAGAACCTCTACTGAAAGACAACAAAGCACTTAAAATGCATAAGGGTAAACCGAAATACAATAACGTGTATAGACTAAATATTAATTTAGCAACAACCAAATAGAGAGTTATCTGAATATAATTTTCTTACTTTAAGGTTATTTTCCCTTTTGATTAAAAGCATTTTTAAGTAGATACTAAATATCAAATCTAAAAAAAAAAAATACATATCTGTCTTGATGTCTTTTTTCCAGGTGATCCATGGCTGGCTTATCATTTCTTCTCTTTTGCTGCTTTTCTTTTTCTCATTTATCTACCTGGGGTAAGTGGATTAAAGCATTAATATGCTGTTTTTCATGTATCACTTTGTTTCTGTATGTATTTATTTTAGAACTAGACTTTGAATCTTCACAAGAATGATAGCGAATAAGCTATTGCAATATATTTTTTAGTTTTTTATAGGTTCATAGAGTACACATAAAAGAGAGATTATGGGGTTTGTAGGACATTTGATACTGTACAGGAGCTGTCCATCACACATGCATCACCAGAATAAACAATCTTCTCTTGGGCAGCGTATTCTGTCAGCATATCTTCTGACTCATACTACTCAAGGGCAGTTGTTTACATCACAGCTTTGGTGGCGGACTGTATGTGCAAAGACCGTTTGCATGGTGGTGGCAGTAGAGGATCAGCAGGAGAGAACCTGCTCTCTCACCAAAGTATATTCAGTGTTATTCTTTTCAAATTCGGAAGCGTGCCTTTATCCAGACATCAGAGGAAGTTGTACCTAATACTCGGTATTCTCTAAAACGGGCAACCTGACTGGGGTTTGTAAACTAGAGATATGCCATGAAATTATTATAGTGTGTGTATTTTTGTACTGCTTGATGATTCTTCTCTTTGAAGAAGCGTATTTAATTTGATCTCCAGGGAGAGAAAATGGTGTTCCTTCAGTAACTGATTTTTACCTGATTTTTTAATAATGACCTTTGAAATACAAGGCAATGTGTGTTGCACCAGTGCGATGCGGTCTGGGTGGAGACACATTGCCAGGCTCACTGCCTTTGGGTTTGGGTTGGAGCTGATACTCTTCCATGAGCGTGTGGACTGGAGGCTTTCCTGATGCTCTGCTTCCCCCCACCTCTCCTGCTGCCTCCCAGCAGCTCTGGCTTCCTTCTGCAGAGGTGCAGTGAGCCAGAGGTGAGTTTGTAGACCAATTATACGTGGTGCCAGTAAGGGGCATCCTGTTAACACGCTACGTCTTGAAAGCCAGCTAACAGCTACGGAAGACAAATTTCCTGGAGGAAAGCATCATGTAAATTATGAGATTCTTGGTAGCTCAATGAGTTGACAGGACTGGAATCTGCAAAAAGCCACCACAACCATTTCTTTCCAGGATGAGTGCAAATCAGCTGTGGCTTGGTGACAACACATCTGTCTATTTTGGTTTGCTACTTATTGGGGATGTTAATTAGTTTCTAGTGTTTGGTGTGACAGAGTGGCACAGTTCATCCAAAATGAAAGCTTTTACTTTACTGTTTGTGATAAAGAATAAAATAAAATAACCATGATATCTTACTTTGAAGCTAGCCAAGTGTTTCCTTCCATTCCACAGGTGACAGGTAAGGAGAGAAAGATCTGTTTGCCTTTAAAGGTCTATTATAACCTCACAAGTACTTATTCTTCTGATTTTTAAAAATCATGAGCATAATCAAAATGACTGGTTTTGCAGTTGTGTCCTTTCCTGTCAATTTCTGCTTTGAGAAGAAAGAGAACATTCATGAAAATTTTCAGAAGAGTGAAAGAGTTGGTGTGAAACAGACACTGGTAAAATTATCCACTTTGTGAAGAACAGTTAAGTACTAATTAGAGATAGAATTTTACATTTGTGCTACTGCATTGAATATGGAAATTGAAAAAAAAAAGTTCTGAAGCTTGCATCTGTAGCTTGTTTCCATTGTTTTAAGCAAATACAGTCCAAATCATTTTCCTTTTTGTTTTTTTTTTTCTCTTTTTTTGCTTTTTAGTGAGGTTTTTAAGACATATAATGTTGCCATGGACTACATCACAGTGGCACTTATAATCTGGAACTTCGGTGTTGTGGGAATGATTTGTATTCATTGGAAGGGTCCACTTCGGCTCCAGCAGGCATATCTCATTATGATAAGTGCTCTCATGGCCTTGGTGTTCATTAAGTACCTTCCTGAATGGACTGCGTGGCTCATCCTGGCTGTCATTTCAGTGTATGGTAAGGTCTGGGGTGAGGTATACTAATAATATGGTGGGAATTTCTTCTGTTCCCTGACCAGACCTTAAAAAAAAAGAAAGAGTGTGTGGATAAGGTGATTACAGACTTCAGAAGTAAGATCAGGAGCTAAATGGAGATTGGTCCCCTGCTGCTAAGGGCTTTGTGTGACTGTGTGATGCCATCTTCTTTCATGTTTACTGGATTTTGTAGTTTCTTTGGGGAGCAGAATTGAAGGAATTCAGAAGAGGAGATAAGAGGCCTATGTTGCCATTTTGATCTCTTCAGTGAAGTTGGAGAGCTTTTGGCTTCTCATTTTCCCCAAGAAACCTTGGAAACTACTGTATGTTCAGAATTTAGGAACTTCTTGTTTGGGTAAAGTCCTATATAGGTACAGATCTGCCCAACCTACAAATTGTTTGGACTTTTGGACGTTTGAACTGTTTGGACTTTTTATCCATGCCTGATAATATAACAAGGAAGCAAGGAGGGATTAAAGGCAGTTTTCTTTGCTTAAAGTCATTTTACAGTTGGAAGAATATAGTTGTGAGATCTGTTTCCCTGATTTTTTTTAAATAAAAAGAAAATTCATTTGAACTATTGCATATTACACTTTTTCAGAATGACTGAGAGATACGGAGATGCAGTTTTTTGAAAAAGCTTTAGAGGGCACTGGATACTTTTAGTAAGAAGATGACTCTATATCCCAGATACAAGTTTAGTTCTCGGGCAAGACTAAAATCCAGTTGCTTAGACATAATTAAAACATTATAGCTAAGTGTATCTATGAAGATATGCTCATAACTTGATTTTTTCTTTTTTAAGCCTGTAAGTGTGGTGAATGTGTACTCTGAAAGTAATAATGAAGACTGAGAATCTGTCCGATTGCAGGAGTTGCAGGGGTTAATAAGATCTGATTAGCTCTAGTAGGTCAGTGTGCTCCTCAGGTATCCTCTTCCTTCAGAGGGAGGAAAAATACCCTGCGTGTGTGGGCTCATGGATCATAAGGCACATTAGAAAAACCTTCCAATCCCTCCTTCCCGCTTCCACTCCTTTTACAACTGCAACAAATTGAGTATTCCAAGCATTCAGCCTTCATTCTGTGATTGCAAAACAAAATTACTCTTCAGATCGTATTCCAAGGCCGCAACTTGGTTGTTTTGAGTAAAGGGGAGGTAAGATTCATAGCCTGTGACCCCATGCTAAGAATTCTTTACTTGAGCGGGACCAACAACCCTCAGGTATGGGCAGCCTGCTCTGTGCAACATGCAGCTCCTGGCAAGTTACCTGCTCCTTTCGGTGTCAGATTTTTATTTCAAATGAATTTAAAGATATACAGTGAGTGGACAATTGCAAAAGGTAGTAGCAAGTTTAATACATAAACATAACCGTTTTCTGTCCAAATATGCAAGACGAGGGAAAAATAGCAGAGGTTGTTTGTGAAGTTGCAAATTTAATTAACAAACCATCAGCATTCAAGTGAGAAAGCAAATGGAGGATCTGATGGATCAGATTTTCTTAATACTGTTTTATGATCTTTATGAGTAACTTGTACAGTCACCCAATTTTGTAAGTGATTGCTTTTCAGTTAATTTTCGCTTGTTCACCCAGTTTCATATACTGTCCCATGAACAAGAATTGAGGGAAGCAACAAAAACCTTCTGTTTGTTTCCTATGCTAAATATGCTTTGAACACTTCTTGAATCTCTGCAAACACAGTATTTTTCCACAATGCTTAATAAACCTGTTCTTTTTCCTCTTGACATGCACATTCACTTTTTTCCCCTCTTTAAGCGGGAATAAATTGGCAGTCGTGCCTAATTTATAGAAGTTATTTGAGCCTCACTTACCTGTTGTCTTAAAATTTGTTTTAGCATTAAACTTGGGTTAAGAAAAGCATTGATAATAGAACGGAAGCTTGCATATTTCCGAGGTGTTAGTTGAACAGTAGCTTTTATGATTTGCTTTCAACTTGCAAGTGAACATACAGTTGCAAATGTGGAACAACACATTTTTTAAAATTTGTATGCACATTACAGTAAAATGTAAAGTAGGTTGTACGAGTGAGAATATTCAAAAGTATTTCTGTAGGATACTGGCTTGTGGCCACAGGCTCTCTCAGAAGTCTATGTTCAGGGTAGCATTTTACCCCATTACCAGTCTCTGCAAGTGTTATAGGAAAACCTTCTTAAAAGTATTTCTGTGTTGATGTAAGATTTATTTGCTCTTCATTCCCAGACCTGGTTGCTGTTCTGTGTCCTAAGGGTCCTCTTCGTATGCTGGTTGAAACAGCTCAAGAGAGAAATGAAACTCTCTTCCCAGCACTTATTTACTCCTGTAAGTATATTTCGTTAAATACTTATACACTTACGATCACCCACTCAGCTGAAGTGATTTTTCTCAGTTTTCTCTTGTTTTAACGTGATACTTGTCAGATGGAATTCTTAGTCTGTTTTCTTGGGCCTCAGTTTTCCTTTCACTGTGACTCAAAAATGTGGAACATCATCTGGCTAAGATCTTTCAAGATAAAAACCAGCATGTTTCGTTACAAAATACGAACAGAAAAAAATGGTAGTACACCTTGGTTTTGCCAAAGTAGTATGTTATTGGGCTGTGAATCAAGCCTATTCAAAAGGAGTACTTGTTTTTAGAAAATACTTATCAGCTTTCAGTGCTTGAATAACCTGTGTGTTTCTGGAAGGAAAGGGAGAAATTGCCAGGCAGAGATTCTTTTACAGAGCTATTTTCTACAGGGCTTGTCTTTTTTTGATACATCATTTCTCCCTGCATTTGCAAAAAAATAACCTGCTGAATGCAAATTGCTGTTATGAGCTGTGTATCAGTTGGTACATAATTCCACTGCTTCTGAAGTTCCGTGTTGCAAATCATAATCGTAGGGATAAACAGTGAAATTGGTTAGCCATAAATCATTATACCTGAAAAGCAGGAATTGTGTTGTGGGACTGACTGGCTACCTCAGGGGCAAGTTCACAGTGGAGAAAGAAGAGGGGTTTCTGTGTCTGTCACTGTTGCTGTGTTTTACTGATACTGCTCGCAGCAGCCTTTTCTGTTTTGTGGGAGGAGAGGTTAATGCAGAGAAACCACAAACTCAAATTAAAATGCACCATTTAAGTGTGACAACATTTCATTACCTGCAGATTGGAAATTCTTTGTGATAGTGGGGGCAGAGAACAAATGACTTTGATGCAGATGCTGCCTCTGATTGAAGTTACCTCAGTACCAGTCTTAATAGACTCTTTTACTTGTGGCTAAAAGAACTGATTAATGGCAAAAAGTAAATAATTTATTCAGATTTTCAGAGTGGGCCTCACATACAGGAGTAACTTCTCTTGCAACAGCTGTTGCCATATTTTTCATGATCTAATAAGAATAAAACTTTTGTTCACCAAAATCTGTAAATACATGTTGTAATTGGTACTGATGGTGTTCTAGATATTACTGTGCTTTAACGAGGGTAAAATTGCCTGTTGCAAAAGATAGTTCAGGGAGCAGGGGAGAAAAAGCCTGGATTGATGCCAGTGCTATCTCAGAACTGCAGACATCTGAGTATGTTATTAGCTGTGCCTTTTTTTTTTTTTTTTTTTCCTGGTAGCAACAATGATATGGCTTGTGAACATGGCTGAGGAAGATCCAGAAGCCCAACGGAAAGCTACTAAAAACTCCACTTACGATAAACAAGGTGAGTCTTTGACAAGCCTATATCGTTGTCATTTATTTGGAATACACGTTTATGGAGACTTGGTTTTCTTAGCTTTTAAAGTGGCCTGGTTGCTGTAGAAGAGTGAAAACATGGAGGCCTAATTAGGAATGATGAATCTGTCAAGATTTCAAAAATTGCTCACTTATTGTGCAGTTATTGTTCTTGCATTCATTTTTCTGAGATCCTGGATGTTGGTGGTGAAATGATTCTCAATAACTATTGACTGAGATCAATTTCTTGTCAAATTGGGATGATATAGTATAATACTAGCTCATTTATGTTTGTATTAAACACAAATGTGTCTAGTCCTCTTGGCTATGCAGCCAGTGTTTAAAAACATGGGCTTTTTTGTTTACATGTGTTATTAAAGCAGAACAGGATTTCTGAATTTAACATGCTTGAAGGGGTGTATGTATATGTAACTTGTAGTCATTTTTTTTATTTTACTGCAAAGTTAAGCTGTCAATATTGACTGAAAAAGCTAATGAAGTATTAGGTGATAAATTATTCCTGAAACTGTGATCTTTATTTAGGTCACCACAGAACTTCCACTCTGTTATGTCAAAGTACTCCTGAATCCTAGGGCTTGAGTGCAATTCATAGGTGCTATGGCTGCAGAGTGTACATTGCCTTCTGGTTGTTTAAATAAGTACTAAAATCCTAAGTGAGAATGTCTTGTAATGGTGTGTGCTCACGTTAGATGTTGCTAAGTATTATGGAATACCTGTTTTTATCTTGTTCTTCTATGATCTTACATGTGGAGAGATGGTCATGTTTTTGAAGGCACATTTTTGAAGTAGATCTTAAATGCCTGTCTTCTTTTGAGCTCCGGCAAACCAGACTCGGAATGAAGATGCTGAAGCAGATGATGGTGGCTTTAGTCAGGAATGGCAGCAACAAAGAGACAACAGAATAGGACCCATTGAATCAACTCCTGAATCACGTGCTGCTGTTCAGGCTCTACCCAGTAACTCTCAAACCAGTGAAGACCCCGAAGAACGTGAGTGTGGAATACTGTGTCTGAAAGACTTAGCAACTATCTGCAGCTAGTTAGTGCTAGTCTTAGTCATCCTGAGTGCAGGGGTGTAGTATGCTGTGAGCTAATAGCGAACTGAAGAGCTGCTCTTGCTCATGATCAATACTAACATGTCCCCTAGAAACAGCTGGAGCTGCTTTTTGGCAGTTTTTTTTTGCTGGAGCAGTGAGTGATATTGGCCAAAGTGATCCTCAGTTTGATACACAAACTCAAAACTTCAATAGCACAAACTGCTTTCAGGCCATTATGCAGCCCTTTGCATTAGCTTCTGTCTTTTTCACGCATTGTTCTGCTGTGTATCACCTCTTTTGGACTTTAGAGCCCGTAAATGTGGTCATTAACTTTTTTTTGCCTCAAGATTAAACTACTGTAATCCACTCTGCACAAAGCAATGTCTAAAACCTAATTGGAGACTGAAACAAATGCAGAATGCCATGGGCTTGCTTATTTTTCTCCAGCATCTTGCTGAGGTGCGGTATCTTTGGGGAGCATGTTACATCAATACTCAGATCTGTTTTAACAGACTCGTGATTTCCAGTTGGAATTTAAGCTGGTATTAGATTTGCAAAGCTCTAAATAAATTGGGGTATGCCTGTCTAGTAAACAGCTCTCCCCATGTGATGCTGCCATATTTAGCAGGTGCAACTGCTTTCTCTGATTCTCAGTTGCTCCTCTGTTTAAAAATACAAAGACTTGTACTTTAAGAACAATTTTGGAATGTATTTTGTCAAAAAAATTCAAATTCAGTGCATGTTGCAAATCTGTTTTCATTCTAGAGCTTAGAAAAATAACATAAAGATGCAAAAATCGTAGGATTTGAACTATTTTAGTTAGTTAACTGGTTAACTAAAATTCTTGTCTGACCAGACTAAGAATTTTCTCCCTCCTGTATTCCTACAGCAAATAGTAATGACAGCTGTGCAGTGATCCAGTCAGACTCGTCAGCCAGCATTAGCTTACTAGAAGTTTGGAGCAGCTTACTAGAAATTTGGATATTTCGCTTGTGCGGAAGGAGTTGTCTAGTAGTTGCCTTTGCTTATTGTTCTGTCATCCTGAAAGCAAGCACCCAAATTTTGTTTCAGCAGTGAAAGGGTGTTTTAGTGCTTAAGAGCTTTTCATGAATGCGCTGTTCTAGGCCTTGTATTGGAAACCTGCTGAACCTGCTGAAAGAGAGTAGAATTGGCTCTTTTGCTTTTTTCTTCTCTTCTTTTTTTTTTTTTTTTTTGATCGCCCCCTTCCTTTCTCCCCTCAGTAGTCAACCAGGTATAAGTTGCTTTTTAGACCTACCTTAGCAAGAATTCTGTAGGAAAATTGAGAGGGCAGTGCTATATTTTGCTGGGTATGGGTTTCTAACTGGCAAATGAAACATCATCTGCAAGTAAGCAACTTCTTTTTTTTCTCCTCCACTGGCCAGCTTAACGGAATTGTACTTGGATGTTTTGTTGAATATGACATGACAACCAAAGTGGACACCCGCCCAACAAATCTAGTTACAAATATCTGAGTTTGTATATACTGCATTTGTATGTACAGGAGACTAGGAATATAGAAAAAAAAATCTCATTATAGGATGAATTAATTGGTGTAATGTTCCTAAACCTGATTCAGGAGCGGTACCAGTTTTGAAAGTAAAATGTCCTGATTAGAAAGTCTTGTTGATACTTACTGTAAATCTGTATTATTCTCTGATGATTACTGATATGTAATATTAGTAGACTGATACTTAATGTGGCTATATATTCACTTTTTGCAGGAGGAGTAAAGCTAGGCTTAGGAGACTTCATTTTCTACAGTGTCCTTGTTGGCAAAGCCTCTGCAACAGCAAGCGGAGACTGGAATACAACTTTAGCATGTTTTGTAGCCATATTAATTGTGAGTATAATGTAATATCATAATAGGCATTGTTTCTGTTGTTCATCAGGGACAAAGTTGTAACTGCTACATTTTTTGTTTGGAATTCATTTATTTGGTGGTCTGACTGAAAACTGATGAGGGCTTCAGCTGTGATTTTCATTGGCTGTAAATCCATCACTTACGCCTTTAGTTTCGGAATGCGTGCACTGTACCTTGTATTTCTGTGGGATTAGTGTTTATATATGTGATCTTTTGCTTGTCAGAGTTCCCTAATTTCTCCCTGTGTTTTTATTTGTTTGTTTTTTTTCTTCCCCTTAGGGCCTGTGCCTTACACTTCTGCTTCTTGCCATCTTTAAGAAGGCCTTACCAGCTCTTCCAATCTCCATAACCTTTGGGCTAGTTTTTTACTTTGCTACAGACAACTTGGTGCAACCCTTTATGGACCAGCTAGCGTTCCATCAGTTTTATATCTAGCACACTTGATGCTGGTGTTCTATGGATATTTGTAGCAAATCTGGGAGGAGTAAAAATGTTTTTCCCTCAGTTCTCAAGTGAAACTGAAGTTTAATATTCAAGATTCCAAGCCTGAATCATCACAACCTCCTCCGATGTGTTTTGGTTTGTTTGGTTGGGGGTTTTTTGTTTGTTTTGTTTTGTTTTTCCTGAGACAACTGCTGCACTGGGCACCATATGAATTTTCCTGTCTGAAAGTGGCTTCTTCCTGATGGCCGGTCTAAACCAGATGTTATTATATCAGAGGTAATCTGATGTACATATCTCTGGTGAGGACCACCAGTGTGAAAATTGCGAATGCTTCCACCAGCAACATGATCTCTTACCACAGGTTGATTACATTCACAGCATTAAGGGTGCTCAGGACTTCCTTGGTGTTAACAGAGGAAGCTGACAGATCCCATGGAACTTGTCCCTGTAACCACTTGGAGAGGGAGAACCCAATTCAGACTTCTTCGACAGTGATTTTTTTTGACAACGGAGTCTTGGCTCTCTGCTTTGTGTAACGAGAAAGGACTTTGTAGCAATTCGACAAAGGGAGAAAGTACTGTCACTCTGGGAGTTCTCCACCACATCATAGCCTCTGTGCCTGAGCGTGCTTGGTGTAGTAAATTTAGGTTTTGTGTTCTTTTTTTCCCACACTGGAACTAGAGCCTCTTCTCAGTTTTAATACTTTGTATCCTCAAGCATGGTGTGCACCTTCTGTACACCTGCTGCAGTTTATGTAGCTACTTAGACCTGGACTGAATTATTTGGCATTAGTGGATCACAAAGCCCTAATTTGGATCTTAAATTCTAAAAGGTTAATAAACTACATTAAAAAGCAATTTCAGGACTTACTCTTTGTAATCTTGCAAGTCATTTTGCTAGAACACCATTTCAAACCCTGCGTTTGAGAATAGTCACTAACAGCATGGACTGCATTGTTGGTATAAGTTCTTTTTATTGAAATTCTTATGAAATAAGTAGACATTTGCAACAATCCCAGATGGACTTTTAGCTTGCCAGATCTAGAGGCCATAGTGTTATTATTAGCACTTCTACTACATCACTGAGATTTTTCTCTTCAAAAATACGGTTTACAATTCTGTTGACCTGAAGTATTGGTCACTCAACCATCTAACACCTCAGATTGGACAGGGATTTTTTTTTTTCATGCAGTATCTTTATTGGCGAGGATACTTAAGTTAGGTGAGATGTAACTTAATGTTACCCAGGAGCAAAATTTGTGGCCCTCTTCACTTTAATTATCTCTTCCACGAGGAACAGAAGATTGGAGGCATGAAAGACAGCTCAAAATCACTGCAAAGAAGATACGAGATTTTGAACTTCTTAAAAGAAAAATAATTGATTCTAACCTTAAAACTGCTAAACTCTGTTTTCTTCTTCATTTGAAAGACCTCGTTTATGAATAATTACTTGGAACTGAGACTTGCGTGAGATGAGGTTGTTTTTGCCGTAGGCTCTTACTCTGTACAAGTAATTTTTTTCAGAGGGAGGCACAGGGAGTGGGTACTACTGATGGGCATTCCATTTTACTTGCATTTGATACTAGAGTCCTTGCCAAGTAGAACAACTGTCAAACTCCTGAGGCAGACTCCTTTTACTCTTTGTCTGGGGCTTTGTTTCAGTGCCTGTATATTCAAAGGACGGAGACATCACAGATGCTCACCAACCATTGCCCAAATAAGGGAAGAAAGGCTGTGATGTGTAAATCTGCTTTAAAGCCAAGAAAGACTTACTTGATTGTCCTTGGAAATGTCTGTGTCTTTTCCAGTATGACTTGCTAACTGTAGTGTTAGCGTTTATGTTTGCAGAAGGTATATTGTCTCGGTCTCCTCTAAAGTACTTTTATTCATCTCATTTGTGTGCTGATTCGTTGTGGATAGCATTAATAAAGTAACCATATCAAAAATGCTTACACTGACTTTTCCAATCAACCTTGCTTGTGTTTTCTAGCATAAGTCACTGTTCCATATTTTGCTGCAATGAAACCTGACTTAAAACACGTTGTTTTGGCTTTTCTGGTGTTTTTTGACTTTGTTTTTTTACAAGACCTTGGGTTATTTTTATACTATTGTCACTTGTCCCTTTCCTGAGCATTATATCTAAGAAAATCCCTTGTGTGTTTTATTTGGTGTCCTAACTATTGTTTAATCATGTAAAACAGGTTTGCTAAGAGTTGGCATCACTAGCATCTGTGTGCGTATCTGAGCTGATTCCCAGGGAAGAGTTGTTACATAAATGCAGCAGTCATCTTTATTGTTTCGTTTTGGTTTAAGTGTGCACCATGGGAGCACCAGCTCCATTAAGAGTTGTTTTAGAATCAGTAGAAATACACAAAAGCCTCTCCACATACTTGAATGAGTGTTAGATGTACAACCCAAGAAAGAGCTTAGAATCTTCAAACACTACGTTGCCAGTCTTCCACTCTCCAGAGCTGCTTCTGCTACCCTGAACTTATAATTTATGAGCTAGTGTGGAGTTACAGTGTTGGAGACTATAAAATTTATATTCAGAGAAACTGTTCAAGTTTATGTATTTGAATTTGAAAATGAATTCAAAATCTGCTGTTCAAGCCCCAGCCAATGTATGTTAAAGTACCCAAAGTCCTGTGTACACCTTCAAAAACCAGGATGAAATTTTCTAGATTTGCCCTTTTATGCCAAGTCACGGTAGCTTATGTTCTAACTGAAATCTTGCAGCTAAAGATCATTTCAGTACTTAGGTCCATAAGGTTCAGTTGAGAACAGTTTTTGCTTGCATTTGGGTTGTTACTATGTAAGCATGAAGGTTGTGTCACTTTTCTCTCCTTTGTCTTAAAACACCTATCTCATTTGAGATCGTGAACCATTTCAGCTTGGTTAGCTTGGTATAACTGAAGGACTTTCTGAGATGTAGTCTGCATTTTTGAGAGAGTTTTTCTTACTGTTAAATTAGAATGTTAATGGCAGCCTGTTAGACTGTAGCTCTGAAAGAACCCTTGTGTGACCCTTCTAGCTTCATTCATCCCTTTTGTGCCCAAGCAGACTGACTGGTAACTTGTGTGACTGTTTCAGGAGTCACACTTTGAAACGGGGGATCATGAGAGCTTTCTCTCCTCTTTTTCAGCTTACAGTAATGATTAGTCTTCTTCTTTGGCTAAGCTTCAAATAAATAGATGAGAAAACATAATACTGAGTTACAGAATTGCCTGAAAATCAGCCACTTTCATTTCTCCTTTTTTGTGTGTGTGTGTGTGTTGGAGGGTGTAATCCAGAGCAAAAAGACTTCTTACAGCAAATGTGTATTATACTGTCATATCCATGTATGGCTACTGTGGTGGCACTCAAATTCAAATGTCATCAGCGTGAGGTGAGTCTTGAAGGTGCGTGTGTGATGCTGCAACACATTCCGAGTGGTTCTGACTGGGCAGGTGATGACTTCTTTGAGCCAAATATTCAAGGGCTGTGCTCCACTATAAAAAGCAGACTCTGACTATTTCAGGCATAGGAGACTGGTGCTTCTTGGTTATGTAGATATATACCTGTACCTATAGAGATGTAGATATGTATAATATGTGCTCTGGGCATGTAGATGACAACTGTTCTGCCATTAGTGCAGTCA
This sequence comes from Patagioenas fasciata, assembly GCF_037038585.1. Classification (NCBI taxonomy): domain Eukaryota; kingdom Metazoa; phylum Chordata; class Aves; order Columbiformes; family Columbidae; genus Patagioenas; species Patagioenas fasciata. The sequence goes on along the minus strand of NC_092524.1, from coordinate 32,202,015 downwards.
AGAATTAAATATGCAGAAGTATCTTTTGGGTGGATGGTACTGTATGAAGAAACTTCTCAAAATGCTTTATTTAAAAAAAATACTTTTGGCAACGATGCTGTTGAAATCAATTTAATAGACGGTGGAACATGTCTGCACTGTGATTGCATCTCGGTGGTAACTTGGTCATTGGAAATGCTGAAACATGAACTAGAATGAAATTCTTTTACACTCAAAGCATTTGCTGGTTTTTTTACAAACACTGGTTTGTACATAATCTGAATTGAATGTGAATGTTTTTTTAAACACCTTTCCCGTTCTTGATAAAATACTTTTTTGATAGGTTATTGCAAATTTTCCTGTATTTGTCTAATTATTAAAATAAAACTTGCATGGATCCTGACTTATCTTGCCTTTACTATATTATTTTAAAGCCATCACTTAAAGCTGTTGGAGGCCTGAACACTGTAGCTGGTTTATTCAGCTTTTAGTGATTAAGATTTCTGGTTTAAGACACTGAAGTAGGTGCTTTTTCCCAGCAGAAGAGCTTCAGACTGATTTCTGTAGAAGTACTTTCTTCTAAAAGCTAATGTTGTGTTCATTTAAAGAGTCAGTCAAAGCCTCTTGCAAAAGCACCCATAAGGTATAATAAAGGTGTAAAAAATTATGAGTTTATACTGAAACACTCGCTGGCGTGATGAAGATCAGTGTTACCCATGAAAAGTGCATAGGATGCTGAGAAAGAAAACACTTCCTGAGCAGTAGTGTGTGGTGTTATTTTTGTGTTGATTTTATATCACTGTGATTGAAAAAGAGCTTTTACCTAGCAGCACTTTTGTTTTGGAGAAGTATTTACTGCAAAGTTCAAATTTGTCTGAGTTGACCGGCTGCCATTAAAGACGTTTCTTTGGGGTATTGCCTTGTCTCCGCATGGGAGACCTGCAGAAAGGTTCATCCTGACAAGTAGAAAGTGAGGCAGAGGTGGTAGGAGGCCTGCACAGGTGAAGAAGGAGCTCCTAAGTGAACCCACCCAGGAAACGCAGAAGAGGTTGAGGCAGGGGCAGTTGACCCAGAAGGAGCATGGAGTTGTTTTCTGATCCTGCAGGGATAGGGGTAAGAAAGCCAAGGCCCCTTTGGAGTTGAGTCTGGCAAGGGAGGTGAAGGGCAAGAAGAAAGGATTTTACAACTGGATAACTGCAAAAGGAAGATTAGAGAAAAAAAGGTGCCCCTCCCTGCTAAATGGGGCAGGGGAAGTTGTGACAAATGACAAGGAGAAAGCTGAGGTAATTGATGCCTTCCTTGCCTCAGGCTTTATTGTTAAGTCTGGCCTTAAGGAATCACATACCTCTGAGACCAGAAGGAAAGTCTGGAACTAAGTAGACTTAACCTTGGTGGAGGAGGCCAGGTTAGGGAGCATGTAAACAAACTGGATCTACATAGGTCTGTGAGGCCTGACAGGTAACTGTGAGTGTTGAAGGAGCTGGCTGATGTCATTGTAGGGCCACTCTTAATTGTCTTTGAATGGTCATAGTAGTCAGGACAGGTTCCTGAAGACCGGAAGAGAGCAAATTTCACTCCATTCTTAAGAAGAGCAGGAAAGAATTGGGGAGCTACAGGCTGATCAACCTCAGCTCAGTCTTCCCCTCAGGAAACTGACGCAGAAAATCATCCTGGAAAGCACTCAAGTACATTAAGGATAAGAGGGTGACTGGGGGTAGTTAGCATGGATTTTTTGAAGGGGAAATTGTACTTGACCAAACTCATTGCCTTCTACAATGAGGTACCTGGTTTGCTGGGTGAGGGAAGAGCAGTCGATGTTGTTTGCTTTGACTTTTATAAAGCTTTTCACACCATCTACTGTAATATCATCAAAGACAAGCAAAGTATGGGTTAGGTAAATAGGCAGTGAGATGGACTGGAGCATCCCGTGCCTGGAGCATCATGATCAGCAGCACAAAGTCCAATTGGATGCAAATCACTAGTGGTGTACCCCAGGCCTCAATACTGGGGTCAATGCTGTTCAACTTCTTTGTTAATGATCTGGATGATTGAATGGAGCACACCCTCAGCAAGTCTGCAGATGATACAAAAATGGAAGGAGTGGCTGATGGACCAGATGACTGTGCAGCCATTTAGAGGAACCTCAGAAGGCTGGAGGACTGGCCAGAAAGGAACGTCCCGAAGTTTTAAGGGAAAACACAAAGCCCTGCCTCTGGGGAGGAAAAATCCCAGGTACCAGTGCATGTGGGGCTCTGATCAACTGGAAAGCAGCTCTGCAGAGAAGGACCTTGGGGTCCTGGTGGACAGCCAGCTGACCGTGAGCCAGCAGTGCACCCTGACAGCAGAGAAGCTCAGCAGCATCCTGGGCTGCATCAGGACGAGTGTGGCCAGCAGGTCCAGGGGGTTGACCCTTCCTTTGCTCAGCACTGGTTAGACCACATCTGGACTGCTGTCTGCAGTTCTGGGCTCCCCAGTACAAAGAAGATGGGGCTTACTGGAGCGAGTCCAGTGCACGGCCACAAAACTGTGCAAGAACATGTGTGTTTCTTAATTGCAATCTAGTTCTGATGTGTGAGATGATGAAATGTTTTAGGAATAGAAATAGTTTTTGGAACTAAGAGCTAAAACTTCCTGTAAAAGTGAGACTTTGGACCTCGTTTGACTTCTGCTTTAGTAGTATCTTACTGAGGTTAAATACTGAGCTTGGCAATATGATTCTAATATGCTAATTTAATTCCAATTTGCTTTCTTCATTCCATTTTTAATGTCATCTTTTGGGAAAAATAAATTTCTTTTGACAGCATCAGCTCTCAAGGATATTTTGTCTTGGTCCGTAGCAGTCACTGCTAGGTATTTTTAAATTACAAAGAAATCTCAAAGGTATGTTTAAGGCTGAATTCTGGTCTGTAAATGTCAGGATTTTGTGAACTCCATAGAGAAAAGAACTAGCCTCCGTTTACAGGAGGTAACAGAACTGGGGTTTGGGTAAGGAAGCAATCCATCTCTCTGGATTTTACAGCCTGAATTTAGTTATTTTCTTTTTAAAGCCCAATTTGCTGCAGGAGGGTGATTTCAGATTGGGATTAAGAGGCACTGATGGGTAGTACCAATGTAATTTGATTAGATTTGCTTTTTCTCTGTTTTGAAATATACTTTCAATCTAAACTGACTGGAGTAATGAATATACTTCTATGTTCATATTAATTTTCTGATTGCAGTAGTTTTAGATAAGGGTGCCGCTTTGATCTGGGTAGTGCTGCTGTCAGAATTAAGCATTGTACTTATTACAGTTATTGTTGTACAAGTCAGCATGAATGTACTTGGTGATTGCCTCAGAGCACAGCTGGATGTCCATCAAATGTAGTGTCTGCATATTTGATTGAATCAATGGCTTATTTAGCCATTCTCAACAATATAACACTAATCACAGATACAATAGCCTACTCAAATGAAGAATGTCCTGCTGCCATCTGGTTATTGGCAGACTTATGCCCTGGGCACAAGCTTAGTTGATAATGTTTGGTATTGAACTGTGCAACAAATTCTACTTCCAGTTGTTACCTATGAGAAAGGAATTATTTCAGACTTAGACACAACAGAATATCTGTGGGTGTCAAGGGGGAGATTTGTAAGAAGATCAGAACTGGCAGGTGTCTGGCAGCATGGAGCAGCTCCAGGGGCTGGTCAGCCCCGCTGGGCTCTGTTTTGGCACAGGGGTTGATAGTGTCTGGGGGCAAGAACCCCCACGCTGCCTCGGAGCAGAGGTGGGAGAGCAGTGCAGGTCCTGGTGCCTGCAGCCAGCTCCCCACAGTCGTCACTTCCAAAGCTGTGATCGCAGCCGCATGGCAGCACTGGGCCTTTTTTCCTGCTTTCTATTCATAGTGCTCGTAACAACGGATTAAAGAGCACGATAAAAATATATTCTTAAAAAAACCAGACTGTTATAAAATATGATTTCCTTTTGAAGGACTGTATTTAGTACTTGATGAATCCTGTAGGCGAGGCATGTGTGCGTTTCCAGTCACTGCCAAGGTTTCAGAACTATTTTAAGAGCAGCAGAACCTGACTGTTGTCATAGTAGCAATAAACCTTTTAATCCTACTTCCTGCGGAGGTGAAGCTGTTGTGTACTTAATCTGCTTAAGGATCATCAAGGCTGTTTATGTGACAGGGAAGCAGGGATGCAGCACTGAGAAGATGCTACTTGTTGCCTCCAGAAACCTTAGTGCTTTTTGTCTGCTTTGATAGTGTTTGACTGGGATTTGCTGGGAGACGGATCTTATGAGGAGCTGGTAGGAGGACAGTCACCAGGGCAACTGGCCTTCATTTATACCAGTGTTTTGGCATTGACAACTTGTTGTCATGGTTAAATGAAACCATTTCTAGGTAGTTCTTGCCACTACCATGGATCTCCCAAAATTTAAAAGCAACCTTTTTGAAGAAGTCCTTTCATCTTCAGTGCTTCCATTCCTTTGAGTATCTGAGGCTTCCCAAACAGCGTTGAGTCACATTTATAAATTGCTGCAAAGTCTGTAGTCCTTGGAAAGTTAATTTTGAATCCCTTGAAGTATTTGGATAATGCAAGGTGACTTATTCTTAAATGTACAACAGGTAGTGATGTCAAATCTACAGAAAACCAACAAATTCTTCAGCTGTGTTGTTAAGATCAGTTTAGCTAGGTAGGAAGAATTTTAAACGTCGTATCAAAATAATCATTATAATAGGATTTTCCATCCTGAACCAAAAATAGAGTGAAAGTTTGTTCATGTGTATCTATAACTAAAACAGACCTTCCTTCTCACCAGATCAAATTTCTTAGTAATTACTGAGATCTGCATCATTGCAAATTTATTCGGTGTTGTCCAGTTACAGTACTGGATTACAAATAAGCAATATACATACTTTTTGGTAGTATTTTGATACACATGTACTGTATAGCAGCAACAGTTTGGGGATTTTTTGTTTGTTTGTTTGTTTTCCTGAAGTCTGCGTGTTCTGGCTGGAGGGACCCTCAGTCTTTAGGACAAAGTACATGGCAGAGTAAATAAAATAATGTTTCTAAGGCTATATATATATATGATTGCTCCTCTACAAAGTTTTAATCATGGGTAATAGTTTTCTGCTCCTTCCCCTCCTTTCTGGATGCCCTTAGTCAAACATGAGATGAAAAGATGTGTTAGACAAACCACTGACTATTATCCCCGTCCCTCTGTCCGTGGGTGGATTCCTGGTATTAAAGGGAAGCCGGCCGGTTACTGCGAACATTCTGCAACTCTTTCTTGACTGAAATGCTGTGATAGACTTAGCAGTTTGGAATAACTAACTGCACCTTTGGTGACTTTTGTTTGATGCCTGGTGTGACCACTAAGCCTTTTGATCAGGGTGCCATTCTCACTGAGTTACCTGGGCCATCTCTTGGTTCCTGTACATCCAGTCTGCCCGTGCAGGCTTTGGAGATGCTGGCTGGTCTCCATCCTCACCGAGAGACAGCGGAAGGTGGTTCCTTCCTCTTTTCCCTTCTTTTCACAGCGTGGGCTTCAGACACTGCAGGGAGGGAGCGGTGAACACCCCCCAGTTGGGGCACAGGCCAAGGAGACTGATGTGGGGATGAAATCCCCTCGGCCAGTTCCACATTGGTCCCCAGGAGGTGTCCTGTCTGGTGTCCTTACGAGCACACTGCTCAGGTGGGCTGGAGGATGCCTTCCCAGCAGAACGGTTTGCATTTCTGTTTGGAGGAGCTTTGGAAACTTTCCCATTTGACACTCTGAGTGCGACAAAGTTCTTATTTTAAAACAGCTTCTATTTTGAAACATTCTTAACGTTCAGATTTTTCACTTGTTTATTTAATCTGAAGGTTTCAACACTTCGTCCCACTTCAAAGGTTTTTTTCACCTTGTATCTTCAATAATTTTATGGCATGAAGCAACTGTTTCTCTCTCTTCTTAGATGGTAAAAATGCTGGTAGAGGGGTTTTTTCAGTTTATATAAGCAACCTGTTACTGTTTGGTATTTATGCTACCCAGTTGATTTCTTAGCAAGAACTCCACCCGGTTTGGGGATAATTCTGCTAAAGGTATAATTTTTTCTTTACTGAGCTGTATTATGCTAAATTTATTCTTAAACGTTTTGATCTGACTGTTGAGTAGATGGAGACTGAATGGAAGAAAGTACCTCTGTATTCATTAATACCCCTTTAGACACAGTACTGAGGCAGATTGTTTTTTTTTTTTCTCAAGGATTTTGATCATAACTTGGGGTGGATATCCTTTTGGTGCAGTATTTTTGATCAAAACCTGTAAATAATGTGGTTTTACGTCCAGCTCAACTCAGGTTCTGCTAAATTGCATAAGATACGATTAATACTTGTAATAGTAGCTAAAATTAAATTTCATGTTTTAATAAGAAAGCAGATTTTATCAATAGTCCCTTAAGCTCTGCAGGGTGAGATCATCATTATGTCAGTGTCTTCCACACTGCTGGGTATTTCGGCACGTGTAGCAATGGTCTTTGTCTTTTATTAGAAACAAATTGGACAGGTGGGTACAGATGTTTCCCGCTCCCTGTTGCAGGAATGGTCAGCACCTCCAGGTGCTGCTTGGTCTTTAATGTTTGTTTGTTTGGTTTTTTCCAAGTGGTTTTACTATAATTATAGAGATGAGAATTCTTTATGCTTCATCTTGTAATGAGTTTGTTTGTGTAATGCATTTACCCAAGTGGGCTTCCTAGGTGCTGAAGCAGAGAGCTTGTGCCTGCTGCTCTGGCTGCTGGACACGCCACTGGGGATAAACCAGGTACAAGTGAAAAGGCTGCAAGAGAAAACAGCATGGAGAGACCTAATGCTATCACTGCAGTTACTGGTGCACCGAATGTATTTTAAAAAAGAAAAAAAATTGTTAAAATAGTGACTGTTGCTAGCTGGGAATGGTAACCTTAAACCAGCTACAATGAGACAGTACAGTGCTGTCTTCCACCACAGTTCTGTGAGCATTGCATTTAGTATTGGTGTCTGTGGCTGATAAAACTTGAAATAGCTACAGCAATTCAAGTATGTGCCTGAGAAGGTGAGGTATGTGGTTTTTTAGCTTTACTTCTTATTCCGCAGGGTTTATGCCAAGTGGTTTTCTTTATCAGCCTGAGGAGTTATTTAAAAGCCATTCTTGTTGGGGTTTGCAGTTTTTAATTCCCATTTAATAATACAGGCTAGTGAATTGTCCCCGTTGTGTTGCTGAGAAAATCCCAGAGAGAGAGTAGCTTACTGATTCATTCCACAAATGTTCCCAGCACCCCTTTTGAAATAAGCTAGACACTGTGGTATGCTTTCAGATGGATACTGAAGGGATATGATTTTTGTGTCTCCTCCTCAGAGGTATGCACATAATAGGAAACCTGCATTTCTGGCTTGCTTGTGCCTCTGGGGGAGAGGAACAGTTGATTCTCTTTGGCTCAGGGACCCGTGAAGAAGCCATAAGTATGTCTCACATGAACCATCCCCAGCTTGGCAGCCTCATACTCTCATTTGCTTCTAGTGCTAAAACCAGCATAGTTGAGTGTGGTATTGCAGTGAGACAGGGCAGCTCCCGGCCTTTATGGGAAAGCAGCAGAACTTTCACTTCCACCTGTGCCGCTTTCTACAATTTTCCTGGCATCCACAAAAGCAACAGTGGGTGTTCCCTGGGGTTGCTGCCCTGGTTTGTTCTCAATTAACTCTGCATTTCCTGCTTTCATATCTCTCAAATCCATGTGCATGAGGGAAAGATGGAATAGAGGAAGAACACTCAAGGGAGGGCTGATTTAGCAATGGTGTCCCTCAATGTAGTGGGTACTATAGAGAGAGGTTGGACACCAAGTTTTCCTCACTTGATAAGGCTACTAAATGACCAGACAGGCACCATTTGGTTGAGTCCATACAAGTCAGTGGTGTTTTCAAAATGCTGATTGCACAGTCTGGCCCTTAATAACTACAGAAGCATTCTTACAGCAGAGCTATCTTCCCTAGAATGTGCAGAGGACCCAGGCCTGACTCCGAAACAGTCCTAGAAATATCTTGCCATGCAATTTTCAATCCTTCTTCCTAAAACTGTTTTCTTGAGCCTGCAATTTTGAAACCAGCATCTTCTCTGAATATTTGTCTAAATTTCAAACTCTACTTTGACCCTTTTAACAAGATGCCCAGAACAAAACATTACATTTCACCTCCAGCTGGGTGAAGGGAGGGAGACGCTGAAGGTGCTTCATGCCCCTATGGTGCAGTGCCTCTATGTAGTACAGCCCAGCAGTGCGTTGACATTTTTCCCCTGTTATGTTCTGTCACAAATTTCTGTCTGACATGCTATTTCCCCAGCACTCCTGACACTGCTGTTTGCTGTCTGTCCTTGTGCACTGAATTCTTGTGGTTTGAATTGTTTTTCTCAGGTATGCTGTTCTGCATTTTTCCCAGATGAATTCACTCTTGTTGGTATTTGCCTCTGCCTCCAGTTCTTCTGCAACGGTAGAGCCCAGCATTGACTAAAGGTAACAAACTGCAGTTCATGTTAGAGTCTCATTGCTGTATTTCTCTAGCTGAAGTGATTTTTGCATCATTCTCCCACTGCAATTTTCATGAGCATGTTTTCAATTCCTGCTTCTTGTTTCGTCAAAGAATACTTTGAATCAAACCAAACCTAGTAATGATTCCCATCTTCCTTTGTTAGAGACTCCTCTCATGCTACTCCTTGTTTTCATTTTATATTTTTATTTCAGCAGTGTCTCTTACCCAGTTTCTGTTGCCAAGATTCTGTCTGTATCCAAGGCAACTTCAATAATTTTGAGAGTAACATAGTGAGAGGTGATGTATCAATTACTAATATCCAAGTAAATGACCTCTGTGGCACTCCCTTCATGCATCCCTGTAATTCTGCTTCATTTAAAACGTTTGGGTGCAGTGTGTACAGTTGTGGAGACAGGGAAGATTCCTTACTAATGAAGATCTGCTGTTTTGTAATGCTGCAGCATGTTCCAGCCTATTCCAGTGCCATGTGCATCACGTGGCATCTGGGCTGACAGCCAGCGCAAATGTTTCTTCAAGGACTTTAGGACATATTCTAATTATGTTTAGATTCTCCCACTCTCTTTTCATCTGAAGGATGTCACTCTTTCTGCTCATTTCAAAGTGCGGTGCAAAACCCTCTGTCTGCCAGCGTGAGAGGGGCCCACTGGTGCCCTTGTGTGGGAGGAGCAGCATGGCTGCCTTTGTGAGTGACTCTCGAACCTCCAGCTGTGAGAAGTCCCAGCCCTTTGAACACTGTCAGAGCTTGGCCAGCGTCCAGCAGCGTTTTCATCCAGTGCTGGAGGAGATATAAAATCCCCTGGAAGAAAGAGCTTCATTTCTAAGAGCCTGACAGGGGAAAAGCGGGGAATGAGTCGTGGGATGAAGCTTCTGAAATTCTACATAGGTGAAAAAAGCCAATGTTTTCTGGAGGAAAATTAAGGAAAAATGTATTTGTGGGAATCACAGTGGGAATCACAGTGATTCTGTGATTCTATGCATGTGAACACGTGTTCTCTCTCAGCCTGGTATTGAATGTGTGTGGTGCGACTACAGGATCTTACCTAGGGGTGATGTTTAAGGGAACTGGAATTGCAAAACTGTGTGTAAGAATAAAGGCCGTTATGCACTGCATTGGAACCTAACTTCTGCAAGGTGAATACAGTAAGGACAGATCCGTGTCTGTATGTGATATATGACAAGTGAGACTGTGCATTTCTGTGAGTGTGTAGAACAGGCTGAGGGCTTTTGAAAAGGTGCAGACTCAGCCTGGAGGAAATGTTCCTGATGTGGGGAGGAAGGAGAATGATGCTTTTCTGTCCTTAATTTGCAAGCTATCCAAGCACAAACCTATGTTCTTGTCTCTGCCATGGTCTATGGCCTCTGACCAGACAGTCAGTTCTAAATTGCATGGGTTCTTTCCTGGAGAGCCACATGCAATAACACCTTATTTTCAGCCAAATTAATTCCTCAAGGGTGATAATGTTACATCAGATCCCTGGCTAATTAACTATTCTTATTGTCTAGGCAAGTGCATTAATTAACTGGATAGATAAGAAAGCCTGGGTCAAACTTCAGAAAGTCGGCCAGACACTCTCAATCCCTTGTGGCTGCTGGGATCATCCTGCTGCCTGGTGTGACCTAAGTAATTGGTGTATTGTCAGACTGGCATGTCTCAGTCCCTGTTCTCACAGGTTCACGACACTGTTCAGTAGCGGTTCAAGACTCTTTTGTGGGTGACACATGTGTCCAGGAAGAAGTTTTTGTGTTCAGGCAGCACCTGATAATGAACTGGAAGTAGCTTGGGAACCCCTTCAATAGATCATTTGGCATATAACTTCTGGGGACAATGTTACTTATAAAGCCGAAGTGACTTCAGGAGAGGAATGGGACCAGGGTTCAAAGTCTCTAGCCTGCATGTCATGAACAGAACACGAGACACCTTTCAGTGGTACATGGCCCAGTAACTGTGTTTGCCACTGACTGTGATAACTGTTGTAAACTCCTTCAACAGAAGATGGGGTACAGGCTGTTGTGGAGTTTGTTGTTGGATAGACTTTCTCCTGAAAAAAAAGAAAATTTATGTTCTGTTCCTTCCACTTTGCCCAAGCGTAATATTAGGAGAGACGAAGAGAAACTGAGGATAATTCTCTTCTTTTCTTATACTCTGCTTATATTGCTGGAAGCTTGCTTACCTCAATATATGTAAGACAGAAGTCAGGCTGTGCTCTTGGGATTGGGGGTGCAAGACTGGAGTAGGCGCCTGGATTGAAGAGGTTTCTTTGTACTTTAATGGGCACTGCAAGGGGTTCCCAAGAGAATTCTTCAGATGAAAGCTGTTTTTCTATGGGCAGGCTGCATAGAGCCTCATTATTGCTCTGGCTTTTGCTGCACAGCACATATGTTACTGTGGGGTTGTCAGCCCTTCAGTAGATTTCTTCAGTGCAATAAAAATAAGTAGATTAACCAAGCAAAGAAGATTAGAGACACTTTGGGGAAGGAAAGGGAAGGGAAGGGAGGAGGATGATCAGGAGGGAGTATAAAAACGGATCACAAGACTGTGAGTGCCAGGCTTCCCGGTGCATGTTACACAGGGTGGCTTTCTTTGTCCCTTTCGGGTTTGGGTTAGGCAGGCTGAATCGAACGGATCCCAACGCCATGTCCAAAGAGAAACTGGAGTCACTGGTCAAGAACATGGAGATCATGCTCTCTGAGGTAGAGCAGCTGAAGATCCACTGCACCAAGCAAACAGAGGAGGTGAACCAGGTGGTACAGGAACTGCGCCGGGAGAACAGGGAGCTGACAGAGAAGTACGAGCACATCTGTCAGGACCTGAGGGAGGCCAAGGAGGCCATTGCCCAGCTGCAGGACACCAAGTTTGCCTTTGAGGCAAAGGAGCGGCAAGCACAGAAGCTCAACCGGCAGCTGTGAAGAGGCAGGAAAGAGAAGAGAGAGATTTCTCAACCTGATCTAAACAGACAACTTCAATCGCTGCAACTGAAAATCCCTGGATCAGTATTTTAAAGCAACCCTTTCCCTTTCTCTTCAGACTGAACCTGTGTGCTGGGAAAAAAAAAGGTCTCTTTGTGGAGGCAAGATCTCAGGCACAGCTGGAATTCTGCCCCAGAAGGCTCCTTTGTTAATGACTAAATACCTCATTATGCTGGGACGGAAATCTCATTCCAGAGTTCCTTGTCAGAGATCTGAGCCACAGGCGCACCGCGATGGCTGCCAGGATCTGGACACCTTCTCATGCCCCATGAGGTTTGCACGAGGACAGAGCCCGTGAAGAGAACTTTTGCTGCCTTGAGCCACTGGAGATTGCTGTGCCGTGAGAGTCTGTGAGACAGAGAGGAGTATCATCAGAGCCCCTGTTGCTCTGTTTCGTTGCTGACTTTTCTCCGTGGCGCAGCGAGGCTGGGGTGCTGTCCTCAGCAGAGTGTCAGCTTCCTCACTGCCTCACACCGGAAGACATCCACAGGAGATTACATCGTGCCTCATGCTTCCAAGTACTTGCTATCAAGGGCATGTTGGTCCAGAGGGTCTTTTAATGCTACTACAGTTGGTGTTGTCCTCTTCCAATTCCAAAGAAGGAAGGTTTCTGTCTCAATTTCCATTTCAATAGCATTAAATCCTAGTGACTCCATGTTTAGTATGCCAGAGTTAAACCTTCTCTGAATGTAATGCTTTTTTAAACCAAAGAGCTATGTTTTGGCACTGGATTTACTTTTCTTGAGCAGAACTAACATGTATAAACGGACCGGGAATTAGGAGGGATAAATGTATGTGGGGTGTGGGGCTAAGAATTGCTTGTCAGAGGTTTTGCTTTCAACTTTCATCTCCTCTCCTGTCTCTCTTAAGCAGCATTTGGGGCAGCCAGTGCAAAGCCCAGCTCAGAGCAGGTGACTTTTGGCTCCACAGTGAAGAGCAGGAGATCCCTGGGGGGAGCGAGGAGAGATTGCGAAGGGGAAAAGCCTGAATGTTTAAACAGCGAAGAAGCCTGAATGTCGAAACGGAGAATAGCTGGAATAGTTCCAGGAGGATCTTTCTTCACGTTGGCTGTGATGTAGCCAGCTTCCTTCTTCCCTCCAAAGCTTTGCTGCGTTGCTGTCTCTTGCCCAGCAAGCTCTCTTTCCCTGGGTGGGGCTGAGGTTTGGGAGAAGCAGGAACACTGTTCCCATCCCCGAGGGGTTCAGGGTCTGTGTGGCACCAGGAGGCCACACACATGGTGTGGGGTGGAGGGGACAAATGGTGCTGCAAGCCAGGGGTCAGCCCAGGGGAAAGGGAAACCTGGCTGCTTCTGTGTCCTCATAGAGACTGGGGCAAGGGAAGAAGTCTTCAGCAAGACCTCCTCTCAGGAGTCAGGCCAGCACTGGTGAAAATAATTGTAGCTTTGTCATTGAGTGTGAAAATACTGAGATCAGGCCTAAAATTGGCTAGTTATTGTTCCTTCCCTGTTCTCCCCTCTGCCACATCAGTCTAGGCCAGATCCAAAACCTTTGGAAATTAAAACCTTCCCATTAATTGGACTGAGCTCTGGGCCAGACCTGAGCAGAGGGCGGCTGTTTGTGTGGCAAACAGAGCACGGGACATCCATGGGGAACAGCTTTTCCTGTGAATCGCTGTAAGTGGGAGCTGTGACAACATGTTTTGCTAAATTTTTGTGAGCTAAACTTATTTTTTGCTACCTTGGGTGGAACAGGTTGGAATATCTAGAAAACATTTGGGAGATCAGAGACTGTCCTTCATGTTTTAAAATGTAATCTGAATACAAATGACCAGCCTTGACCCTATGCTCTTTGCTCACCAGTGACAGCTTGAGGAGGACAAGAAATCAACATTAATCACTATATTTGTTTGTATAAGAACTAAAAATGTTTTCTCTTGAAATTAATTCTCTATCCCAAATCTTCTTACCACCTGTGATTTCTTCTACTTTTAACATACCATTAAAATGTAAAACCAACAATAAAAGGAAAACAAACAGCTGAGGGAGCGTCTGTTTTGGATAAGGCACTGCCTCATTCAGTGCATGTGGATGTTATTTTTTGAGTGTGTGTGTTTGTGCTTGCTAAATATAATTATTCCTGTTTAAATCCTGTGCAACAAGGAATGGACTAATGCAGACCCTCCAGATCTCTCTGTGTTCCCAGGTTAATCTCTCCAAATGAGATTTTCTGTGTGGCTGCCAAGTTCGCCCTACGCAATATTTAAATCCATGATACAGAAAAAGAAAATGGGATTGCAGTATCCTTATGACTGGCTTCTTAATAATTAGCAGGATTCAAAGTATCTGATTTTAAGGAAAGCCATGAGAAAGATTTCATGTAAATGTCTTAAGATTAGGCATGGGACATTCAGAAAACTGGATGCATCACCAAAGGCTAGAAAAAATTAATAGAACACCCCTTCCCTTCCAATAGACTCGGTTGTGTCCTGGTTTTGCTTACATGGGTTAATCTTGGGAGCAGTTTGGGCTGTTTTAAAATCAATGTATGTCCAATTACATGTAGGTCCTCTCTTTTTTTAATATGCAAATCTTTGTGTATCCAAGTATGGTCTTAGCAACAGATCAGTGCTTTCACTTGCATCCTGAGGTGCAGTGTATTGGAGCGCCTTTCACAACAAAGTTTGCCTGGAATTAGTCACAGCACTTTGAAGTTGTTTCTGCTTTTTGAACACTGACATTATCAGTGTATGCTGCTTTTCTTCTCTAAATATCTAAGGATGAAGAGCTGAAACTTGTGTGTAGCATCATCAGCCTGTTCAGAACGTTGGCCTGAATAAAAGTCTCACCTGATTTGATTGAGAGTCAAAATAAATATGAAGTGACAGGCTTACCATTTCCCTCATCTTGGAAAGGGTTGAAGATCTAATTATTTTAATACAAAAAGGCAATTTATTTGAAGGTTCTCTTGGAGAGCACAGCATAGGAATTGGCTCAGTTGTCAAGAAGGGACTAGGAGAAGAGGACCCAGTTAGACCAAGTGCCTGTGAGTTGGTCCGTTCCTGGAGCAGATTATAGCAAAATACTGATGATTGCATTGGTTTTCTCTGTTCTGGGCTGCATTGTATGGAAGTGTACAAGAAGGGATACTGGATAGGAATTAAGCTGATACCTCTTTCTCTGTAATTCAGCACGAAAATCCTTGGGTGAGGGAGTTTAATGATGCACATGAGCATATGAGCTGATGGATGGGAATCCTGGCCTAGTAGCTCACAGCGGACAAGAAACTGTGTTGGTGAATCAAAAGTAGAAAGTAGAGGTATTTTGGGATCTGTAAGGAGTGTGAAAAGAAGCAAGAATTTGTTGGGGATTACTCACTTACTGAACAAGCAAAAATGGGCTGCTGTCATGCAGACAGAAAAACATGGGGAAAATCTCTCAAAAGTGGACTAAAAGTCCCCAAAACTTAAAGAAAGCACAGCTGTAAGACCCTGCATGTAAGAGGTGAAAGAGCCCTGTGTGATACTTATTTCATTACATATCACATCACTGCTCATGTAAACTTGCCTTTGGAAAGGTCTCCAGATTTTAGAAATGCAGTGTCCCCAGGAGAACCTGTGAAGGTCAGCGGATAGAGTTTGATCCTCTAGACTAAAAATCATGTGGGAATGTGAATACGGTGTAGAAGGTGATTGTTTCAGAAGTCTGTTGGGTTTAGGTCTGTGTGTGTCTGGTTTTCTGTAGTATAGTTGTTAAGTCCTCAAAGCCCTGGCCTAGGGCATCTGGAGTTATGTACCAATAACCCTATTGATACTGGAGTCTGTTCTCCATGTATCTTACTCCAGTTTGCATTACTGGCTTCAGTGGCTGCATGCTGGCAGACAACGATAAAATTGTCTCTGTTAGCAGCTGGATCTGTACAAAAGTTGTAGAGGGTGAACTCCTCTGCATGAGTCCTTAGCATCTGAAAGAGTTAATGGTTAGCCAGGTCTCTGGAGCAGGTAGAGACCAGTGCAAGAGTTACTGCAAGAGGCTTTGATGCAGTTAAGTTGTACAGCAGAACTCATCAGTGTCTAATATACTTTCCACCTTTCCACTAAGGACTGTCTCCTGGGTGTGAAATGGAGCTTCTTTTCCTGAAGGATTGGCAAGAATTTGTTTTATATACTGAGAGGCTGTGATTCAGAGGTTTAAGTGACATGTCGGTCCTGCGATAGTGAGAGAGAGTCTGGGAAGAATGGAATTATTGGTGTGATATTCAAGTCTGAAAAAAGCTCAGTTCAGATTGAATCAAATTTTACTTTTCTTACTTTTCTTTAAAAAATAAGAACAAATTCAGTGGGTCCAAAGGTGCACTCTTTTCAGAGTGAGCTGAAGCCTCCTGTTTCCAAACTCTTGGGCAGCTGACGGATGGAGTGATATGCTGTAGTGTCTCCAGTAGCAGTGAACATGGTTTGCCAACCCAGAGGCCCTTATTTCTCTACCTTGTCATTCAATCATCAGCATACTTACCTGGGATGTCAGGTTACTGTTCAGCACTACCTTGTGCTCAGAAGAATTTGAGCATATCCCCTGAATAAATGTCCCTGAATAACACAGGCTGAAGTATTTAAATGGCTCTGAGTTTCCCTTGATTAGGCTACTACACTTCTCTAAGAAACTGGATATTAATCTGAAAGCAAAGCAAGGCAAAAGTCCAATTTTTAGTCATGTGACCTAACCATAACATCACATATCCTTACCCTTTGGCTAAATGACTGAGGGATAATGATCAAGAACACCAGTTTAATGTCTCTACACCATGGTTTCCTGGTCACAATAGTCTCCTGGGAGGTTATCAGTTCTCCTAAACAAACTGAGCACAGATCCTTCAGTTCCAACTTCTCTTCTGGAGGCTTTGTGAGTCTTGTCTGAATTTCTTGGATGCTGCTCAGGGGGAGGGGAGAGGAGGTAGAAGAGTTAGGAGTGAAGTTCCCCCCCTGGGAAGAAGGAGGGATGGGGAGAAGGTGTTTTTAGTTTTGTTCTTATTTCTCATTAATTAATTTCTCTGAAGTCAAGTCTGTTTTGCTCATGACAGTAACTGGTGAGTGATTTCCCTGTCCTTACCATGACTGATGAGCTTTTCCATTATATTTTCTTCCGCTGTCCTGTTGAGGATGAGGAGTGATAGAGCAGCTTGATGGGCATCTGGCAACCAGCCAAGGTCAACCCACCACAACACTGTGACTGTTAGACAACCATAACCAGTTAGACTGGAGCTATGTCCAGTGAAGCATGCAAATCTTTAGATCATTGAAAACAGCCTCTGGCAATAAGGAATCTTGGTGGGTTTGCTTCTGTTAAACGTACTTCTGGAGCATAACAAAACAGAAAGCCCAAGTCCTACTACTGATCTCTGGCCATGTAACTGTGGAAATTCCAGTATCACAGCTCCTGTAGAGGTTGCTTCTTTCCAAAAGCACCTCACTGATGGGATTAGAAGGGATGTCTTGTTCAGCAGTATCCATTTACTATGCATTCACCTCAACTGTTTCTTCCTGGTGATCACATCGGTGACACCCAGATACGGTTTCCTCCAGGCTAGCCACTGGGGAGAGCTAGTGGTGAGAGGCAAATGCCTGTGGTCCTGACTGTTCACTCCACAGTGAACTGGGAGTGTCTTCTTAGAAGACTAGAATGGTCTCGAATCAGTGGACTATCTCTCTTTCACTAAATGGTAGGTGTTGAAAACAATTTCCATACAGAGATCATGTTCTTTCTCCCAGAAAAAACGTATGCATGCAAAACTCTCTGTGGAACTATAGGGCAAAGGTTTCCTTCATGTTTGCATTGTCTTTTTCCTGGTATGGGCTGGCCTCGCATTCAAATCCCACACTAGCAGACTCTGATTTTGCCATGTCTCTACTGGAACCAGCAAGTATGAGCGGATTTTTTTTTTTTTCCTTTTGTTAAAAAAGGGAGTTTCATCAATGTTTCCTGTTGCTTAGTTGTGGTAAAAGTCTGGTCATTTCTTGTTTTATTTCAGCATCTCAGGAGGTTATCTATTAAGCCTTCATGGGGTTAAAAATGAATCCAGATGTGTTTACGCAGTATCTGCTTTAATGCAGTAGGCACAGCTGTTTTTTGGATGTATTCTGGCTAGACTCCAGCATGAACAGTCACATTTTCCCTGTCTCTGAACTCCCTTGTCATTTTAACTATCAACAAGAACACAAGAACACTACTAAGCTTGGTATTTCAAAAAAAGCATGAATTGTGGGTTCTGCTACTGCGAGAAGAAATTTTAAGAATCAGGTATTTATGAATTCATCTGGAGTCGCGGGTTTTTTGCCTCCTAACTTTTGAACCTTTGAGGTTGGATTTTGAGCATTTTCTTGCCAGTGATGCAGTCTAAAAGATTTAAACTGATCTGAAAGTGTGGTTTACTCATATAACGTCAAGGGTTCAGATTTTGGTTTGATCAAATATCATGAAGCTTAGGATATAACTGTGACATCTGGCAGGATGGCCACAGCCAATGGCCAGCAGAGAGCATAGGTGGGTAAAGAAAAAGCATGTGCTGATGTAACTTCTCTATGATGAAAAAGTTGGGCCTACAGCTTGGTCCAGGGCCCGATTTATTTTCTTAGAAGAAAATTCATATTTAAAGGGGAAAGACAATAATTTATATATTCTTACTAAGGCATCAGCAATGTCCAGTTGTTGTCTCTCCTGACAAGGGGAACATAGGTAGCCATGTCTCAACACCACCATTAGGCCCTTTTCTGGGGTGTGTTTTATCTTTCAAGTTTTTGGGGTTCCCCTGCTTCTTGTTCGAGGTGTTGCCATTTTATTTTGGTTTTCCTGTTAGGGTTTATCCTTGTTTATTGTGAACAGAATTGGTTTGAACAGAAAAGTACAGGATTGCTTGTGTGTGTGGAAAAGGTGTGACTTATATTTGAACTCTGTCCCCTGTGGGATGTGTAATAGTAGGATTTGAGTAGCGTGTGCCTTTCATGGCTGGTTGCCAGGCAGGGATTGACCAGCAGGACTGAAAAGAGCTGTAGGCCCGGAATAAAATTATTTCTGTGTCACCCAGTGCTCTTATGAGGCTGCTAGAAACTTCCTATTTTATTTGGAGCTACGTGTGTCCAGGCTTGTCGACAGTTGCCAAGGACATTGTCTCCTTTTATCATCTAAAGCAGTAGTGTGGCCAAAAAGGGAGTAGTGATACCAGTTCTGGAAACTTCATTGCACATCTTGATGTCTTCCCTGGATGATCCAACACGTGGAATTACCTAAAGGTAGAAGCTGCATCTTTCCTTCTGAAAGCAAGGTTCTCTTTCTCATGGTTTCCAATGAACTACTGATGAAACAGGACTCTAAAACTGAAAGACAATCGAAAAGACTAACCCAAACTTAAGACTTTAAAGATATTTTCATAATCTTGGAGACATCTGACATAAAGTAGAGTTGAAATGCTTGTAGCTTTTATAATTGCTGGACCACAATCTATTATTACAGATTGGTAATCTCTGTGTTTCAATATTTATTTGTTTTACTACTAAGCAGAGAACAAAATTGGGGTGGGAAGGGGGGAATTGTCTGTTTTCAAGACAAAACAATAGCAACACGTAAGTTGTTATGCAATGGTTTCTCTAATATCCACATGATTAACAGCACAAGTTTTTCCTTGTAATGCATCCAACAAGATTCCTTTTCCCTTAACAGTTTTCTTTTTGTTATTGCTAAATTCTTTCTTCATGGGATTTTTCAGAGGGTTTCTGAGTTATATGGCATTTGTTAGAGGAAAAAATGGAGCAACCTGAGCAGCCATTGTCTTTGCTTAAATTCAGATCTGTATCCAAAGTGCTGGTATTTTCAGACCTTAGGGATTTGCTTAACTGTGCCTAAAGCCATATCTAGTTGTGAATTGTGTTTAAGTTCAAACTTTAATTAGTCAAAAGCATATCTGTGAGCTGTGATTCAGGCTTTAATTTTAAAGCAAATGTTAAGTTAAATACATTTTTTTTTATAGTTGGGAACTCACTGAAAATGAATAGTGATCTGTGGATAACTGTCTCTCTTTTGATATGCTGCCCACAGCTAAAATAAAACTAGTTGCAAAGGGCCCCACCCCTGCAGTAACTCAAGGTTTAGAACCCACGTGTGTGCTCACACAGGCTACGGGAGCTAGGAACAATTCCAAAGCGTGCATGAGTGCGTGCTTATGACTCTGGCTTTCCCAAGCAAAAGCAAAAACTCTTGTGAAGAAACTTCAAGGCTGCAGGGGTTAAATGAAATACAACTCTCCTTTTCCTGTGCAGTAAGGATTAGTAACCAAACAGAAGCTGGAGAGAAGAGCGTTTGAGAGACACTGTTTGAGCCAGAACTATAGGAAAGTGGGCTTTGAAGCTTGGCTGCAGAGGGGTGTCAGTGTCTCCAGCTTTTGCACTCACCTTGCACAGGTACACACAGAAGGTAAGAGTTAACTTTGTATTCTGGGCTGTCTCCTGATCCCTCTATTGTGATATTTATTTTCTAATAATCTTTTCAGTGTTGTTCGTGCTTTTTAAACTATTTTTCATTTCCCACCTTTTTTGCCTTCATTTAAAAGAGTACAGGAGAGATGAGAGACTGGAGTCCTTATGGATGCAAAATCTTATTTTGTAGAAGGCAGGCAAGAAGACACTCCATGTACTTGGTGAACATAAACCTCTTTCACTCGCAGTTAGCTACACTGAGACTTAATGCAATCAAAACTGCTGTTCCTGACATTATAGGTGAGGGGAGCAGGGAGGTGGAAGAGGAAGGTTTCAGTTTGATAGGATGCTGGACAAAAGTAGCAGGGATGTTGACTGGAGAAACATAATTTTTGCTGGTAGGAATAAAAGCTTGCCCAGGTGCTAGGACTCTTGTCTCTCCAATGATCACCTCTGGAGTACACAAATACTTCTCTTCATGCGCTGAGGGGAGGGAGTGCCTTCTAATCTGCTTTGCATTGCTTTCAGCTGTGTGAGACAGTATCCCTTTGGGGGCTTCCCCCCAGTCAAATGGTGCTGTCAGAGCCAACAGAGCTGCTTGCGAAAAGGGGAGGTTTGCAGGCTTGGATCTGTCACCCCTGAGGAAGCCCGATGCCTTGGTGTTCCTCGTGGGTGGGCAGGTGGAGGCAGAGGAGCAGCTGATTTAAAAACTGAGTTTCAAATCTTTGATGAAGGTAATGCAAGTCTTGGAGTTCATAGTTACTAGGAATAACTGGTGTTAGTACATTTCTTTAGGTCTGTCTTTAAAGACCCTAACAGGGTTTTGTAAACACTTCCACTTATTACTTTTGAAAGTGTCTTCACAATACTTGGAGTTTATTTTACCACTTCTGCATTACACTTACGAGTGCCCTTCAACAGGTTCCCTGCAAGCTGGCTTGCCTCTTAAATATTTCTCTCCTGGCTTCTTAGAGATGTACCACACTCTGCAATGCCAAAGCATTTCCAAGTCTCTGTAGACAGAGCAGCCATGAGAAACCATTCTTTCTGAGGTGCAACATGTTGGTGAGCCAGTGTGCTTTGCAGACGTGTGTTGGACAGCCACATTCTGGATTTTTGGGACAAATGCTCTGCTGTTACAGGGAGCAAATGGAAGTGTTTGTGATGAGCAACAAAGGTAGGTAGGACCATGTATCTTTGGCAATATTTATTCATGTTAGTAAATAACAAGATTAATATTTAAAAAAAAAAAAACAAAACTTGCTGTCTCTGGAAGTTTTGTTTTTAGCATATTTTCCTATCCAGTGCGAGATAATTGAGATTTCTGTTTCAAGCATATTTTCAGGTTCTCATACATTGTGGAGCATCCTGACATCTAGGAGGTGTTTGTTTTTAAAATCTTTTGCTTCATGAATGTAAATTCTTGGTAGCTTCACAGAAATGCTGGGGTTGGGGTAGTTACTCTGAGGCATGTCCATAGTCCAAATCTGTCTACTAGTAAACAGTCTGCTCTGTAGCATTTGAAAAAAGCTGAGTGACAAATTATTTTGAGCTGACTTTTCAAGCAAGGCTGTAGGTTTTTGTTTGCTGGTATCTCTGTGTATGTATATCTATATATGTATATATCTATATATAGAGAGATAGATATATAGATATAAAATAGAGTTAAGTATCAAACAAATGAAGTTGTCTTGATTTTAAGGGGAAAGTGGATATCTCCATAGCATTATAGTAGCATAATGAAGTTAGAGAATGGATGATCTTGAATGCTGTTGCTCAGTAAGTGCAGTACTTTTTGATGCAGATTCTATATGTCTCTTTTTGGGTTGGGTTTGGCTCACCCTCAGATCCAGCTACTTAGCAGCTTGGTAAAAGAGAACACTGGTAGACCTCACCTAATTGAGTTGCTTAAGGGATTACTTGCCTTGCAAATTAGGCCCCAAGGTTCAGTTGGCATCTGTGTGAGTGGCTGTGCCCTGACTTGCTGAAAGAGTTTAGGAAATGGGAACAGAGTTATGTTGTTGCAACTGGTTTTCCTGGTGGTACTTGATTTTGAGCTAAAAGAGCAAATTTTATTCTAAAGAAACACAGGCATTCTGATTAACTGAGGAACCTAGGTGGGAGTGGCAGGGAACCACACACTACAAACCTCTGGTATTGATTGAGGGCCCCTTCTTCTGAATGCAATGTAAATAAGACAAAAAACTGTTCTGTGCTTCAGAACAGGTAGGGCTTAGGCTGCCAGAAGGCTTTCTCTTTGTTCAGAAGGGTCCTCAAATGTTAATAAAATGTTAACCATTTTATTAGATCATGTATGTACTTTGTGACTCATCAACACAAAGCAAACAAATAGCCTTTTTTATAAGAGGATGAGAGCTGCTGTTTTGTGAAAGACCAGCATCTAGAAAAGATAGAATTACAAATATGACAGTTCTCATGCTTCATGTTATAGGCTCATCATTAGTCGGGTGAGGGGGAAAATGTTCTCCTAGTGGCATATTGATGCTCAGTGAACTACAGAGGAAATAAGTTGCTTTGCTGTTAGGTCTGTGGGAAGAATTATACAAAACTGATGATAAACCCCTCAGTGTACCCAGTGTAGCTACTGAGCCTAGACAGTGAAGGATGATTGCTCTGATTCAGTACAGCCATATGCAGTTATGCCCATAGTATGATGGACTTGTCAAAAGAACTTATTTCACTGGAAATTATACTCTGCTGGCTACAGTTTCACTGCCTCATTTTTTAACACTTCTGGTTCCAAAATGTGATTTGTTGTGGTCCAGTTTTGTCTTGGATGATGAATAATAAGGATTACTAGATGTCTGAGGAGGGACTTTAAGAGGATTTGAGTGGGTAGCTACTCATATTCATATTCAATGTACAAACCTCTGTTCATGCTTTCTCCCACAGTAACAAGCTCACCCCCTTGACATGCAGACGAGACGTGCAGAAAACAAGTACCATCCACAGATTGTTTATTTCTCTGCCTGGCCCTTAAAGCGGTAATTGGAGGCTCTGGTTTAGGCATTTGTGGGAGAAACCAGCTTCAGAGTAAAGAACAAATTTATTTTTAGATCACACTGTTGTCATTTTGCTGTGATCACACAGTCAAGCATGTGCTTCCTTTGAGATCTCTCCAGGCACTGCAGTGTGATCGCACCCTCCTAAGATCATTTCTGATGAAGTTAATTTTTAGTGACAGATGAAAGATGCTAGGTCTGGTATCCTTAGAGACAGCAGCCCTAATTCCACTGCTTCATAAGTTTGTTAGCCAAAAGTTCCAGGTTTGTTTTTTTTTTCCTCTTCATTTCTTTTGCAGAGTAGGCCCACTGACTTCTCGGGGGAGGAATTCCTGCTTCATACTGCTGAAGGTGTGTCTGCAGCACAGTAAGGGTGATTCCTTAGGGAACAGATGTACCCACACACGGGTGGCCTGCTTGGCATTTTTACAGATAGATACAGTTAAAACTGAGTTACTTTTTCTTTGTTTTTTTAAAGCTATCTGGTTCCAAAAATGATGTAGAGGCAGCCACAATCAAAACCCACATGAGGTGAATACTCTCATGTTTTCCCATCTATGTTATTAGTCCTGGAGCAAATTTATTTAGAGGTAATGCAGGTGTTCCTTACGAATACTACAAGCATACTGTTGAATGTGGTGCTAGCAACCTCTTGGTGAACAGAGATGCAGATCTTGAAAAGAGAAATAAAATAATTTGCATTGTTTTAAAGTTTCCTTTTGAGATCACACTATTTTAAAAAACTTTTTAAACCCCTTGCACGAGTCAGAAGACTGCCATATGTATATTTACGATGGAGTGAAGTTAAATGAAATTGGAAGTAATTTTACAGCATTGAAATCCTTTCTTTTCCTAAAGAATTCCCCAGGATTTGAATTGGAAGGGATTAATCTCAGCTAGCTGACACTGAGCAATGCTCAGTGTTGGGTAATATATTATTTCAGATCAGGCAAAATAAGGCATATAATTGAAGCTTGAGCTGTGACAGGACAGTAGTAAATGTGAATGGTTGTTAGCTATTCCTTTTCAATTATGTTAGTGTTTGAGATATTATATCCTTGTCATGTATTTTCCATAGGCAGTGTATGGCTTTTTGTTGCGATGTTAACTGTCTAAATTACTCTCCATGCACTTGTCTTTATCCCTATGTGCTCCCAGATTTAATTAGCAGCTAAGAACAGTAAGGCTACCAAAATAGAAGGCAGAATCCTGTCTTTACTCCTTATAATAAATCCCTAGCCGCAAACCTAATAGTGGAACACTGGCTGCAGAAAATTGAATCTTGGCTGATACTAATAGGGAGACAGAAAACTGTCCTCATGAAATACTGTATTAGCTCCTGGCATAGTCACCACATTTACTTGGAAGATGCTGCTTCCCTGACCTAAACCTTAGATGCTTCACTGTGGATTTTGGAGAGTGAGACAGAAGCAGGTCAGCCTCTTCCCTACCCCCAAGTAGGGCATGGCATGAAGCCTCACTAGGGCTTCTGTGTGTTTCCAAGTCTGATCTTGCTCTTACACCTGACGATTTTTCAGTTACGGTTTTGTGTAATTTTAGCATTTGGATTAAAGCTGTGTGACAGAGGCTGCTACAGCTTCCTCAGGTGTTGCTGAACTTGGCATTGCTGTAGAAGTCCTCTGTAGAAATGTTGTCACTCTGAGTCAGCCGCATTAAGTGATGTCCCAGTGAAGATTTCTGTGCCTGTCATGAATCAGGCTGAAGGCTGAGATGAAAGCCTCTTGATAGAGCGATCAAGAAGATGCTTGTATGGCACCACTGCTCAGTTCTCCAGCCAGATGGTGCTCTGCTGCTGTGCTTATTAGTAAGTTTTTGTACCTTGTTTGTTTGTTTAACAAGGTGAATGTTAAACTTTCAGCTAGAATAACTTTATCTTTCATAATGTGCGAAATATGGCTGAAAGTATATCTCAGCAGGACTAATTTCTTGATGAAGACTCTTCAACTCCTAACATGCATTTTGAGTGAATTAATAAATCTGGATACCAATGGTAAAGATATCTCCTTAAAACTTTTATTTGTGCAACTTGTGTCATGCTCTTCTTTATTTTCTCTCCCACTAAGCCCTTCCAACCAGTCTTGTATTTAAACACATCTTTATAAACATCTATCTGTTGCTTTGTATATAAGCAGCTCTTCATGAATGTGGTTCATCCTGTGGTCAAGGCAAAGGAAATTTGGCATCCTCCCACTTCAACAGGAATGTGCACACTAATTGGCTTATCTGCCCTAGCCCAAAGGACATCAGGTCCAGGATTTTCTTTGGAAAAATGTCAAACAAAACATGGTTTACTGTAGTTACAGAAGAAAACAGGCATATTAAGAAGTATCTTGCATGTGGCATCCTTTGCCTAAAGGGGTGATTAGTTTCTTGGTTCCTCTGGGCTGTGTGATGTGGTTCTCCTGCTCTCCCAACTCTACTCTCAGCCTAAATGAAAGGAGCTTTTTCCCTACCCTGGATCTTTGCTCCATGGAGCCCCTTTTTCTCCTCACTTTCATCTCATGCTTTGCTGTTGGTATGTATTTTCTCCTTTTAACTCTTCCACTGAAAGCTTAAAAGGTGCTTCTCAGTAGACAGGGCAAGTAAAAGGAAGCTGGAACTGAGATATGTTGGACATTTGAGTGCAAAGCAAAAATCATAATGTCTTTAGAAAATGTAATAAGTCTAAAAGCTAAAAGACTTTGCTTTGAGTAAATGGCTAAAAAACAATATGCCAATGGATAACTGGGCAAAATATTACCATCCTTTCTGACTTCCCGCCTCCTTCAACCAAACTTCTGAAAATACAACAGCTGAGTAAGAAATGATGTGTTAAAGCGGGTTGGAGTTGGGAGTGGAGGAACAGGAAGGAAAACTCTGAAAAGGTGTGAGCAGTGGTATCACAATGGCAACTTCTGCCTTGCTGTTGGACGTGCTAAACTTTACAATAAGTAATGTCTATCTATATTGCAACAGGCAAATATTTATTGCAAAGGCAGCCAACCTGTGGCTCGCAAGCAATGCAAAAGCAGCTTCTGTGTCAGGGCTACCTCAGATGGGAATAATAGAGCTGTGCTGGGTAATTCAAATCCTCAGCTGGGAGATGAAATGAGCTTTAAGGACCTGCTGAAGTATCGCTAGGTGGCTTTGCTACTCCCAGAACAGTCCCTGACCCACAAATGTGGTATGTGTCTTTGGCCAAAAGATTATTTAGAAATGCTATTCACATGCAAAAGAAGACCAATCTGATAGGCTCAACAGAGGAGAGCCATATAGGACTGGCTGTCAAATTATTTTCAAAAAGAACTGAGAAAAACCGAGACCAATAAGCCTATGAGCAATGGAAGTCATGAAACCTGTGCTCTTCTGACTTTGTGATCTGATTCTGTAGTGTCTAAACATCTTAAGTTCATGTTTAAGCAAGGCTGGATTATTTGTAACATCTTTCAAGTTTGGATTCCCTCTCATTGGGGAGGAAAAAAGTCATCTGAACAGGTTAAAAAATTCTAACGTGTCTCTCTGTCCTGGCCTAGTATTATTTCCCTCAAACAAAAGTTAAATTTATGTTTAGGAAACCTTGAAATTAGCCAACTGATTCAAAGTTATTTTTACATATATATATATATACACGGGCAATGTAGATGTTGTTTTCCTAGGAACCTGGATGTTTAGAGGTTATTTGTAGAAGATGCCAAGTTTAAGTAAGCAATCTTGAACCTTGGTTGTGCGCTGGAAGGTGGAGTTTGCACAAATATAAAATAAATACAGGAGTCATTAAAACTGTCCTTGATTCTGAAATGTACTCCTTGTCTTAATGAAGATTTGATTGATCTTGCTAAGCCTGTATGGCCCTGGACAAGAATTTGCAACTCAATGTTTTTACAGCAGTTCATTTCTGGCTCCATTATAGAGAAATCTCCATGTGTTGTTTCTAGACCTTCTATTTGTTAAGACAAAAGCTTCTTTCCTGAGTGGGTTCAGTGTTAAGCCCTGAAATAATGGTGCTTATCCCAATTTCCATTTGTACTGGAGTTCTTGTCCAGAGCTATGAAATTCCAGCCATTTCCTTTGTGGTGCTCTGGCCCTTCTGTCCACAGTGCCAGGGAGAAGGAGGTGCTGTGGAGGCAGTTCAGAAAGGGCACTAGAACATCCTTTCAGAAGTTTCTGAAATTTCCACAATATATGAATGGATCCATACTGTTTTGGAATAGAAGTAAGGGTCCTGAGCTGGTAAAGTCAGAGCCAAGTTTGAGCTTCTCTTTGTTCAGAAGAGCTTGGGCCAGCATCTCTTAGTCCAGCATCTGGGCTCTTTTTGACACAACTTACAGAAGGCTGGAACCAGTCATCACTTCAACCCTTTTACTCGCCTACCCTGAACAGTTAATGCCAGATGTGGCTGGCTAGGCAATTTGAATCTCTTGTGGTGTATGGAACAGATACTTTAGCTGGGTACTCCACTAGTTCTGGTTCAAGATTCTGGTTGCTTGTTACTTACTTCGAACTGATTCTCATAATCTCTCTCACTGAGCTAACTTCATATTTTAGCTCTATGGCAGGAATTTCTCCGTGTGAGCTTTCCAGCAGCTGTTCCATATCTTGAGCATAAAGTCACCATTTCCCCTTAGGCCTTGCTGCTGTTTCAGGATGGAGGGGGTGGCGATGCTGCTCTAGCACACAGTGGGAAAAGGGAGCTGGGGAGGGTTGAAAAGAGCTGAAGAAGGGCAGGAGGCACAGGGAGCAGCAGCTGCTGTTGTTACAAGTGAAAGCACTGCAAAACACTGTCCTTTTCATTCCTTCCCCCGCACACCCAGCCTTCGGTGAGAATGGCAAACAAGCAGAATAAACATATGCTGATGTATCCCAAGTCCTACAAGGAGTGAAAGAGCTGTTAAATCTAGAAACAGAACTTGACCTTTTTTCAAAGGCTTCAGGCAGATTCCCCAATCCCATCTGTGTTGTTCCTGGTTAAAAGGAAGGCAGAAGGGATCAATGCTGAATACAAAATCTGAGGAAGCTTTTAAAATAACAAGTTTGTTGAAGCTCAGAGAATCAGACATGAGATTAGTTCTGCAGTGGGGGACTTAATAGAATACAGAAGGCCTTGTTCTTCCTTCTGACCATCCTTCCTGGAATCTGTTGACTAGTTTAATAGGGCTGGATGGTCTAAACTTTTTATTGTGAAATTTGAGCCAGATGTTAGACATATGACTGCAGTTTCCACGCAAGTGCAATACCAAAAAAATACAGGTGAGCACCAGAGCTGTAACCTCTTGCTTCTTTAATGCAGGAGATTGTCTCAAACATTAACTGCTGTCTCTAGTTGTCTCCTCACTGAATCTTTTTATTCCATCTGGCTGAAAACCTCCACCAACCTGGTGAGCTAATTCTCTAGTCTCTTCTCCTGGAGCCCAGCTCCCTCTCCATCTCTTGGCTCAGATGCCAGGAGAGACTGAGTGGGCAGCCCATTAGTCACAGAGCAAGGCTGCTGGAGCAAGCGATGTGACTTCCACGGCCATCTCTGTGAACCTGGCAGGTGCTGGAAAGGAAGACGGAGAGAGAGGAATGCTGGGGAAGAGAGATTTTTTTCTCTGGGCAGTAGGAAGAGGAGCTGATCAGTCTCAAAGATTTACCTCAGTTTGACACCAACACCATTCAAGGAAGACACTGTTTTTACAGTGCCCTTTGCTTGTGGTTTGAGAACATTATAAGCTGCTTCTGAAAATCTTTGTGGTTTGTACACACAGAACTTGTAGCAAAAGGGTCTCTCCTGGCTGTCCTTATCCCATGAACGTGATTTGGCAGTTGGATAGGCTTGTGACGCAGATCTAACATGTTTTGGCTATTGGCCTCAACAGCAGAGATTGTATTTGGCCTCTTGTGGATGGCATCTCCAAGTTGTTCCTTCGTTGACTTGAATGGGAGGAGTAGTAACATGTGTGGGTGATACAGAGTACACAGTCTTCCCTCAGTTTCTTAAGAACAACTAACCCGAAATTAATGGAAGCCTAGTCATATAAAAAGCTTCTGTAGCTTCATTTTCTTATTAATCAAATGATTGGTGCTCAGCATATAAGGAGAGAAGCTTACCAGTTCTTGTTTTCCCAGTTTGATTTTCCCTGTTCAGTACTATTTTGCACACAGAATTTCGTGCAACTGGATTTTCAGCACTCAGTGGCTTTTACATCTGAAAAGAAAAATATTAAAAACAAGTTTTCATTCCCAGCACTGTAAATGTTGGGAGTGTCAAAATCCATGGTATAAATGGACTTACAGAGTTGAAATCAGCTGTGATTCAGTGAGGCCTAGCACTGTAAGAAAAATGGTTGCTCATCATAAAGTAACCTGAAATACACAAATACTAGATCAAGTAGGTTTCATTTTCGGTATATTTTGTTTCTTAATTGATATTCTTATGCAACAATTACTTTATATCAATATTATCATTGCTAATAGTGATATGCATTCTGTATTTTGGATTTAATAGGTCAGACTAAAGGAGTTTCATATGAAGTTTTACTGTTAAAACAGATGTTGTTACAATGACCGATGAAACTATTCTTCCTTGCTGCTTTTATGCATTCTAAAAGGAAGATTTCTCTATCTTTCCTTTTCCCAAGCTAGAAAGAAGCTTAGACTAGGTAGAACTGTGCTAGGAATATCTAATCCATCTCTTCGTTCTGGGCTCAATCAACTGGTCATGAGGTCATGAGAAAATGGTCACAAGAAACAGGCAGTCTCTAGTGGCAAAAGTGTCTGTAGTCACAGCTGTAAAAGCTGGTGAGTGGTGGTTGGTGTGGGCTTGGTTGCTGCAACTCAAAAGACGAAGAATAAAGTAGCAATGGGCAATGGACCAATGAAGTATTGTGGTCCCAAATGTGCATAAAGCCTGGATTTTTAGGAACTGTTGTATCCTGTTGTATGCTGCCCTACCAGTCTCTGTGGACTGATATCCTTTCTAGCTCTGCAGAGGGATATAAAGACTGATGGTTGAATCTAGCTATAGCTGTCCATAGTGAACTGTAGGATTTTAAACAAGCAAGATCACATAAAGACAGACATGAAGCTTCACAAAGGAGGAATATAGAATAAAATGTACAGAAATGTTAACTCCGGAATTTCTTACCTTGGGTTGGTTGAAATAATTAAAATCTTCAAGTATTTTATCATATGTATATGTAAAAGGGTGAGAGGGAAGACATGCATCAACATGCATCTTCCACTGTGCCCGGGGACGGTGTTCTCGTCATTCCAGAGGAGAGTTCAGAGAAATATTTTCACTCCATAATTACATTCCGACTTTATGTGCAGGATGATTTGTCTTTGCAGTTGCCATCATCTATTCAGGGAGTGTAGTGATAAAACCATTTTTCTACTCTCACCTTGATTTTAGTTCTACCTTTGTTTGTACTGCATGGTATTTTAGCTTTCCCGCTGTACACGCAGCAAAGAAGCAAGCAATTCTGATCAATAGTCTTTCTGTTCCCACAGGCAGAGATGAAGAACTTGTTCCTTCTGCTCATGCTAGCAGTGATGCCACTTTCTGCATTTTCGGTAAGTAAAAGCTTTTCTGAACACTGTTATGAGAAATGAAAGACAGTTCTGCGAAGGACTGTCAACATCTACAACTCAAGTGTTTTATAGAAAGCATTCCTGAAAGAGCTAATAGGTTCAAGTCATTAGGCCTACTGTGGTACATGTTTTGAAAAATCTTACATGGCAATTAAACAACAAAATTCTTGTAGTGTCTTTGTGTCTGGTTTGTTATCTGCTTCAAACCTACAGAGATTTGTCACCTGAAGTAAAAATAAAAAAGAGTCTTTGGTTAGCTGTTTTTTCCTCTCTTTTCTTTTGTCTTAGTGTCTAAGCCACATAGTTTATCTTTACTGGGGGAGATAATCTTTAGTTCAGCCAATTTGATTTTGTCAGAAAAAGAATGCAGCTATTAGGAACTGGGGTTCCTCATCCTTTTTGAGAGAGAAGTAGGATCTTTCTGAAGTAAATTCAGTTTGAGAACAGTTTCTCTGAGTTTAACTTCAATTATATTAATTAGTTGGACATCTGAGGTAAAAGGTGGCCTGCTGAATAGAGTGGAAGTGTTAGCAAAGGAAGAAGTGTTATGTTTGTTAGGTGTAAAGGAAGAGAGAAGAGGGGGAAAAAAAGAGGTAATTATCACCTGGAGTAAGCGTTTTGTGGGAGTAGTGAGAAACTATAAATATGCCATTAAAATTAATGAATCCGTAACTTCTAATCTTTAGTACGATTATGAATTTCTGCTCCTGGATTCAGCATTTGCAAATGCTTTCTAGGCCTTCTTTGAAGATCAGGGATGAGGGACCAGAAATTAAGCAGTTTGTTAGTCATCATAGATTTCCTATCTTACAGATGGAAATAGGCTTAAAGAAGATCTTAGTAGCTCACATGTAATAGAAGATGGAGTTATATTTTAAAAGAATCAGAAACATAATGCACTGTACAATTAATCTGTTCACCTGCCTATCTCCCGCCTGGTGAATTTTTGGAAGGGAAATGACTGAAACACCCTGCAACTGTGAAGGCTGACGTGTCTTTGTAGCATTAGACTGTCTCCTGCATGCAATCAGTAGTTCCTCTTGAAGGCATGCTGCATGAAAGGAGAAGGTTTTGCTTGGCCACCATTTAATTTCAGTTTCCCAGACATGCTGGATCTGTCCAAGCCATGAGGAAACAGAATGATCCGGCAGCACTGAGGCACTCTGCTGTGGTAATTCTCCATTTTCCTTTTTGGGAGGGAAGAGAGAAATGGTGTTGGCTTCACACGGGCCATTCTTTACCAGATGCTAATGCAAATAGGCTGGACCATAACAAGAGGGGGTCAGCTTCTAAGAGCTGGAGCTGGCAGGACTGATTGTAGGGATGCCAACGCAAGTTTGTGCTAGATCAGACTATGCACCAAAAGAGTAATTGGGCTGCCTGAACTCCCACAGCCAGGACAGCACTGGAGAAGCAGTGACTGCACACCTCTGTTCCACTGCTGCAGAAGAGGAGTGGTAGACCTGCTGCTATAAATGCAAATTTTGTACATCTGTGATGGGAGAAAAGAATGGAAGAAGAGGATGAGACTGAAAACAGAGGCAGGGAATGCTGCATGATTGGAAAATAAGTTGGAGAATTGCTTGCTGTTCTGCACCATTCTCCACTCCTTTAGGGCTTCACCTGACACAGCAAGCTTATTAAAATATAACTTTAATCCATGTCAAATGGCACTGAAAAGATCCCTTCCCTGTGCTGTTCTTTTGTAATTCCCAGTGGCAGAGGTGTAAGAGATAGTCAGGTGTCGTGGTGCATATCCTCACACTGATGGAGAAACACTTCCCTTAATGTGTAGTAGCATGTCTCTAACAAATTGAGGCTCTGTCACTTTAACTCTGGTAAATACTCGATCCAGAGCAGCCTTGTAGCTGAGAGGGCAGCACTTGTTTCTTTTGGTATCAAATGAGCTGCCAGTATAGCAGCCCAAGGGTAGAAAGGCGGGTCACCTCCAGCTGTGCAGTGAATAGTGCACACTCCGGGCAGAAGAAGGTGATGGTGGGAGAACGAAAAAGAGCAGAAGCAGCACAGATGAGCATGTGCGGGTTTTATTCCGGAATGAACTGCCTACCTCTTAGATCCATCCTGTCCACCGATGCAAAAAATGGTTGCTTCTCAGACACCTTTTGTCCCAGAAGCAGGAAAGCATGAACTTGCAAACACACGGACCAGTGGTGCTAATGGGAGTACAGCTATAAACATGTGAACTGCAGGCTTACGCAAGGCCAGAGAAGCTGGGTCTACAGGGATTCATGTTTGCTTGTGATTAAAGGACATAGATTGTTGCCTGCAGTTCTTTATCTGTTCTTCCATTTTTGGAGTGGAGTAGCTGAAGTTGGTTTTATTTTATCGATTGTTAGGCTGGGGAAAGCAGCAAGCAGAATAAGGGCAGAAATGTTGACAGGGCTGAGCCATCAGGAGCAGCTGAAGCTATTGCCTACATCTTCTCTCTGCTCACAGTCTGAGAGCGGCTGATTTATCTGGCAGACATGACAGGCAGCATTAAGGAGCAAGCTGCTGAGGATTTCCTGCCTGGGGTTCCATCCTTAGTGGGACCAACTAAACTCTTCACTTCTTTCCAGCAAGAATATGGAACTGGTCTTACCACACAGCACCTGTGGTGTCTGTGCCTTTTCACCAGGTCACCCTTTACTTGTAGCTCCTTTATTGTTTGCACTGTGGTAGTATTAGAAGGTATAGCTGGATGGCCAGGAGGAGTTGTGTTTAGGGGTTATACAAAGAGAAAACAAAGATGTCTCTCCATCTTATACCCTAGCTGTTAAAACAGACTGAGACAGAATAGTCTAGGGCAATTTCAGGTCATCCTGTTATTGTTTTCAGGAAGGCTGTGAGCAACAGCAACAATGGAAAATGCCAAGTTCAAGTGTTTTTGTCATGATTCCCCCTGTGTTTTCAGAGAAGGATAAAGTGATATAAAACTGGCTGAGCCCTGTCCATTAGCATTACTGATAGAATGGTGCTTCTGGTGATTTAGGGAAAAAAAATTCTGAAGGTTTTTCCATGTGAATAACTCTTCTATTATTGTTGCGTGCATATATTTGGCGTGATTGCGTGTGTGTTGTATGCTTTGGGGTTGCTTTATGTTTATTAAGCATGACACTAATCAGATTTCTCTCTGCCTCAATTTATTTTTTTCAAGTGTGATTTCATACTAGCAAATTTTTGCATCTGGAATTCCTTCTTTCCAGGTTGAAAATGTCTTATCTGCCCACATCATGGGACTGTTTCAGGGGAAAGTTGCTCATCAGGAGAAGAGTTTTGTTTAAACTTTTATGATCTGTAGGCATTCTCCTGGAGAAGCTGGCAGCTCATGGCTGGATGGGTATACTCTGCAATGGGTAAAGAACTGGCTGGAGGACCAGGCCCAAAGCGCTGTGGTGAACGGAGCCAAATCCAGTTGGTGGCTGGTCACGAGTGGTGTTCCCCAGGGCTCAGTATTGGGGCCAGTTCTGTTTAACCTCAATGATCTGGATGAGGGGATCAAGTGCACCCTTAGTAAGTTTACAGATGACACCAAATTGGGTGGGAGTGTTGATCTGCTGGAGGGTAGGAAGGCCATACAGAGGGATCTGGAGCAGCTGGATCATTCAGCTGAGGCCAATTCCATGAGGTTCCACAGAGCCAAGGGCCAGGTCCTGCACTTGGGTCACAACAACCCCAGGCAGCACTACAGGCTCTGGGAAGAGTGGCTGGAAAGCTGCCTGACAGAGAGGGATGTGGGGGTGTTGACTGACAGCTGGCTGAACATGAGCCAGCAGTGTGCCCAGGTGGCCACAAAGGCCAGCAGCATCCTGGCTTGTATCAGGAATAGCATGGCCAGCAGGACTAGGGAAGTGATTGTGCCATTGTATGCCATGCTGGTGAGGCCCCACCTTGACTCTTGTGTTCAATTTTGGTCCCCTTATCATAAGAAGAACATTGATGTATTAGTGAGAGTGCAGAGGAAGGTGACGAAGCTGGTGAGGGGCCTGGAGCACAAGTCTGGTGAGGAGCAGTTGAGGGAACTGGCGCTGTTTAGCCTGGAGAAAAGGAGGCTGAGAGGAGACCTTATTGCTGTCTACAGCTACCTGAAAGGAGGTTGTAGCATGGAGGGTGTTGGTCTCTTCTGCCAAGTAGCAAATTATAAGACAAAAGGAAATGGCCTCAGGTTGTGCCAGGGGAGGTTTAGACTGAATATTAGGAAAAAATTCTTCACAGAAAGGGTTGTCAAGCATTGGAACAGGCTGCCCAGGGAAGTGGTGGAGTCACCATCTCTGGAGGTGTTTAAAAGGCATTTAGATGAGGTTCTTAGGAACATGGTTTAGTGCTAGAGTTAGGTTATGGTTGGACTCGATGATCCTGAGGGTCTCTTCCAACCAAAATGATTCTGTGATTCTATGATTAGCTGATAGATCATATTCAATACTCATATTTGTTCGTAGATAGTACTGCAGGAGTGCTTAAAGTGAAGGCTGGTCTGAGGCTTGGCTGAAAATCATATTGAAATACTTTTCGTATGGATAGTACTGCTTTCTAGGGCTTATCATTTCTAGGTTAAAATTATGGTTTAAATTTCTTCTAAAGAAATGAACACTGTCCTTTTTTAAACACTGTTAATCTATTGAGTAAACTTCTAAACTGCAGATCTGACAGAAAGTGAAAAAGGTAGAGAAGAACCTCAAAGTTAAAGTCACACAGAAACAGTGAAAATTACTGTGAGGAGGGAGAAAGAGGAGGAGATTTCATTAAGGTTCTTATTGAAGGAAAGGTAAAAAAACATGCACAAGAATAATTTGGCTGGGTAGGACCAGTTCATTTTGCCTTATACCCTGTCTCCAGCTAAGTCGCAGACATGTCTAGGAAAAACTATAAAAAGAATGGTAAGTAAGTACAATTTCCCCAGTACAATTCCAGTCTCCAGTTACTTGTAGTTTACGAACCCTATGAGTGGGATATGACTATTTCTCTTGCTTGAATTTGGTCAGTGTCTCCTTGAAGCCATATAGACTTCCAGCATCACAGCATTTCTGTCATATCACCAAGATCCAGCACCTGAGTGGTATAGATCAGCTCATATGTAATAAGCTTATTTGTTAAGATATGATTTGTGCTTTCTCTTCTGCATCACTTAAGTTACCTACATGAAATTTCAACTGTCATTTTAGTTACAGGTCACATATACTGTAATGTCTTTCCGTAGTTCTTTGCAATATATCTCTGATTCCCTATTGTCCTTTATAACTCTGAATTATCCTTATCAGCTGCCTTCGTTGCTGGTGTTTTTGGTGTAGCTTATAAATGTGTTGAGCAGTTCAGGTTCCTGATGGAATTCTGCTGTTAATGTCAGTTCTTGCAGTAGATGGAGATTTCACTCCTACCTGTTTTTGCCTTTGGGACTCCTGCTCATCATTCATGCGAGGACTTTCCTTCCAGCTGCTTAGCTTCCTTCGAAGCTTTAAGTGTTGAAAACGTTTTGGAAATCTGAGTGTATCTGACAGGTTACCCTTGTTGACATCTTTGTGAATCTCTCAAAGAACTGCAATAATCTTAGAAGGATTTGCCTTCTAAAAAAATCCTCGTTGACTTTTTCCCAAATATACTGTATTTATGCAAGTGCCTGTTAATATTGCTCTTTGTTACAATTTCTATTGATTTATTAGTAGATGTCTGGTTTACACTATGTGGTGTATAGCTTATAGAATAGTTTGGTGTGGAACATCTTCACCTAGATCAGGTTGCTCAGAGCTTCGTCCAGGCTGGCCTGGAATGTTTCCAGGGACGGGGCATCCACCACATCTCTGAGCAACCTGGGCCAGTGTTTTGCCACCCTCATTGTAAAAAAAATTCTTACAAATCTAAATCCAAATTCTTCTAAATCTACCCTGGTTTAGTTTAAAACCACTACCCCTTGTCCTATTGCAACAAGCCCTGCTAAAAAGTTTGTCCTCGTCTTTCTTATAGACCTCTTTTATGTACTGAAAGGCCACAATTAGATTTCCCCACAACCTTCTCTTCTTCGGGCTAAACAAGCCCAACTCTCTCAGCCTGTCCTCACAGCAGAGCTGTTCCAGCCCTCTGATTGTTATTTGGCCTCCTCTGGCCCCTCTCCAACAGGTCCATGTCTTTCCTGTGCTGAGGGCTCCAGAGCTGGACACAGGACTCCAGGTGAGGTCTCACCAGAGCAGAGCAGAGGGGCAGAATCACCTCCTTCCACCTGCTGGCCACGCTCCTTTTGATGCAGCCCAAGATACGATTGGCCTTCTGGGCTGCAAGTGCACGCTGCTGGCTCATGTCCAGTCTTTCATCCGCCAATACCCACAAGTCCTTCTTGGCAGGACTGCAACTGCTCTCAATCCCTTCATCTCCCAACCTGTACTAATACCAGGGGTTGCAGTTCCTTGAGTTGCCCTGGGACCCTTTTGTAAACTGGTGTCATATTTTCCAGTTTCCAATAATCAAATGCCAAGGTGGTTTTAGCTGAGAGGCTTGTCTACTAGTATGTAAGGGTTTATCCATTTCAACTTGAGTTCCTGGTAGGTCCCTTGGATAAACGACTTCTGGTGACTTCATACTGCGCGTTTCATCCATATTTCCAAATAAGTTTGGGCTCATAAAGTTTTCTCACAATCCCCCTCTTTGTGGAGTTTTCTGAGTGTCCACAATTTCTTCCACAAGGATTCCAAGAATTAATTTGACTTCTCTGCAGTGGCTGTATGTATTTAGAGAGTACTTTTTATAGCCTAGTCAGTTCCAGGCCACCCGGAGTCTCTGGTATGCTTTCCATTTTGGAAAAGTAGCTATTATCTACTCTGATCACCAGCCAGCAAGCCAGCACAGTCCAGTGAGACAGCATGTGTGAGACAGCAGCCATGTTCTTCGAGCAGCAACTGTTTGAGTGGTGTAACATGGTGTTTTGTTGCCACTTGTTAGTCTGGAAAAGCAGCACAACGAATCATGGAACAATTCAGGTTGATTATCTCTAGGCCCTCAGAGGTGCCCAAGGAGTGAGGGAAACACCAGGGGTAAGAACATGGCTGAGATTTAGGTTGTTTGGACCTGTGACTGCACACCTTCACTGCTCACTTTGGACCGTATTGTAAATTGATGTTTGCTTTGATAGCTTGCTAGTATTTTGGTTGCGTTTGAATTGCAACAAGCCATGAGGAAATTACTCATGCTGAATTGCTAGTCCATGTTTGGTTATATGAATTTTGTGGATCACTGCATGCCTGCAATGTTTCTGTATGGGAAGCACAGTCCTCTTCCCATGCATAGTTTCCTATCCATCTCATCAGACTGACTGAGAAATCTTTCAAGGACCCTTTCTGAAGTACTCCTACATACTGTCAATATTTTCTGTCTTTTGGAGTCAAGTCCCATTCATAGCTCTCCTTCCAGTGCCTGTTTCATTTATAAAAATAAATACTATATATAAGTATATATTATGCTACCTGGAGTCCTTTTCCAGATCTGTGTGTGCGTCTGATTCGTATTGGTATTGTCTCTAAAAGCAAAGTCTGGAGCTCTGGTGGCTCGGAGGCAGAGTCTTTTTACTCTCTGGTTATATCAGACACAGTTGGCCTAATAACAGCAGATGCTGCCATTACATTAGCAGTGCACCTATCTAGGATTTGATGAAAGCACTGCAGTGTTCACAGAAGTGAAATCACTGGCCTTCTCAACTTTTATACCACAGCAGCCTGTTTACCAATGAGCACCGAGAGCATCTGGTGCCAGAGCCATGTGCATCATCAATATCCTCAGAAGCTCTGCATTTCTCTTGTCTTAACAGGCAATAAAACTGGATACAGCAGTTGGGCATTAATTGACTGTCTGTTCTGGATGTTTTAGAAGGCAAGTAAGATGGTTGTATGCTTTCTATGGTTTTTTCTGAAACATTAAAATATTGTTGCAGATGAATTATTTTAAACACTCTTGATTGAGCAACAATTTGAAATTTATTGAGGTAGGTCACAAGTTTAATACATGATTTCCACTGGCACTTGATTGACAGCTGATTAATAAAGTGATTTAAAACAATTTGCTGGGATTTGTTATAATCAAAACAGAGACTTGGTCAGAGATTTGAAAATGGCAAGGGTCACAATGTACTTACAAAGAAATAAATAAGATTACACACATATGCACACAGATATATAGATAAAAACACCTATATACAAATTTATAAATCTCACACTCATGTGCGTGTTAATTCATGGATAGTTGAATGTATGTAGGGGTATACCTGTAGGTAAATTTAGTGAATTACTCATTTTTAATGTGTTTGACATTCTCAACAGGAATTCCTTGAGTCTCAAGAAATCTATCTTTGCCCAATCAGCAGACGATAATCAAGCAACATGAAATTAGGCCTTTGGATACTTGCAAAATCATCAGTAGACAATCTTTGACTCTTCGTGAAACCAGCTCTGGCAGGTGTCCCTGTCAGAGGGCAATGCAGGTCACAGCCCCTGGCAACCCCAGAGAGCTCAACCGGCCTCACTCAGAATTGCTTTTTATAGGGTTGTGAGATCATTTACTTTAGTCACTGTTTTTCCACTCTGACCACTCACTTAGGATGAGGTGACAGTCTGACATTTTTCCACCACTTGTCTATGTCCAGAATTTTTCAGATCATACAGTTCCATGCCATCCTGCTCAAGCTATGATGTGGGTTGCAGGTGCATGAGGCTGTCAGCAGTGACCGACCGTTGCCACCTCCCCGGACAGATGGGGGATCTTTCCCACCAGGGCAGGATCCCCAGGAGCATGGAGGGGGTACCTCAGGATTTGGGCTCACTGCATCTGTGCAATGGGAATTGTTCTCCCCTGCATGCTTGACTTACCCTGCTATCCAAGTGGTCCAGAGGTAACTGCAACCACCACAAATATGTACCTGTTGCAGATAAAGGATCTGTGTTCTTGTATGCATGCTAGACTGAAGCAAGAGGGAAATGGAGTTGAGTGAATCAGAAACAGTGATTAAGTTTATAGATTTTTATTTCTGGGGTCCAGGAGGAACTGGGATTTAGCCTGGCTGGCAACAGAGTCTGAAGAGAGTAGAGAGAGGCTTTAAGAACAGAAACTAGTAAGAGCTGATAGCGTGTAAAAACATCTTCTCATAAGATTATGTAATAATAGTTTTCTTATTAATATGCAGCTTTATATTTGCCTGCATACACATACATGTAGTTGCTGAAGTAATGAGGACTGTGCACAGATTTCTGAATGTTGGAGTTCGACCCCATTAAAATATTTCTGTAACTCTATACAGCTTTGAGAGGATTCTTCTGGCTGATGCTTCTTTTAGGGTATATATGAATGGAGTGCTTCTGAGAAAACCTTTGCTTCTGCACTCTGCAGATGCATAAACCTTACAACAAAGAGTCCCTGCAGATTTTGCTCTCAATAGGAGGAATAAAGAATTCCATTTCTGTAGGAGGGATATTAGAATATTTATCAGGTTGGTGTGTGTGTCAGGGAAGGGCTTTCTATCCTAATTGCCTTCCAGTAATCTGACTTTCAAATACGCTTCCTCTGGATTTTTCTCTACATGTTTTCTCCCTTATGCTGACTGAAAGGTCCCTTGTTTCCAGGGTGAGCTAATACTCCTCCTATATCAGTCAGTTGATACAGAGGAATAAGACAGAAAAAAAAAAAAAGTAGTAGCATGCTTCATTCTTTTGAGAGTAAGGGAGGAAGGATTACAGGGGGAGGAAATATGTGCCTGAAAGAAAAACTTGGGAAAATAAGATGCCTTGGTGGAAGCTAAAACTCTGTTGATGGGATTATCTCCAGAAAGGCAAATCAGAATGCAGAAGGCAAACACTGAACTCATAATCTGGAATAGAAGAATGGGAGAAGGGTTTGGCTAAGGGTCAGGGAGATGTTGACTTGGCAGAGAGAAGGTATGTAGAAGTGGCTGTAACCTGGGTAGTGCCATTGAGTGAGCAGGGTGAAGGCAAACAGAGTTAGTCTGAACCAGAAAACTTGTCATGAAGGATTTTGCTTGCAGAGGTATTAAGAGAGAATTACACCAAACTTGTGTGAGGGAAATCAAATAACATGAGTTCAGAAGAAAGTGTTTCACATTAGAGCAATATGGGTAATAGGCAGAAAGAATCTGCCGTGACTGCAGTTAGATAGTTGTGGATAATTTGGTAGTAAGGGCATAAATATGATCAGCTAATATCTCTGACTGTTGCTCTGGCAGCAGCAGGGAATTATTCCTTAAAAGAAGGCGAAGAGTGAAACCAGGTACTAATTCAGGGACATATGGTCAGGCAGGGAGTATGTGTAGAAAGTTACAAAAACTGTTTACATGGCAAGGGAGAATTAACCCATGCATCTTGCCTGAGTTGGACTCATTGGTTAATTTGTTAGGATGGCTTCTATTTCTAGCAGAGACCTGGGTGTTCTATGTAAAAGCAGTTATCAGCTAACTGAAGCAAATATTATGCTTTCAAAGTGAGGACCTTGTGCCTTCTCTGTAGGTCTCGGAACGTGATCTGCCTGGGTGCAAAGTACTTGCTGAGTAGGGTTAAGATTCCTGCGATGGTGAAATTCTCCATTTCTATGTTCCTCCACTCCAGTGGAAAACCCTTACGATGGCTCTTCCCAGCTGGGTGATCATCAGGGCATAGTTCACATGAGGATGCAGACAGGACAAGAGGAAGGAATGGAAACAATGCATGAGCAGGGAAACGTAGAGGATGAGAACGTAGGGTGCTGTGTCCAAATCAGAAAGGGCTGTGTGAAGCCAGAGGACAGTCTGGGACCCAGACTCAGGGTTCTGCAGATTTGGTGCAATGGTCTGTATATGGAAAGGAATCAGCCCATGTGACTACATCTCAATAATTTTTTACCTGTTGTTTCTCTGCCTGTCTACTTTTCACCACATCAAACGTCTAAGTGACCAATGTATGCATTACCTTCTCAGTTGTATATTATACACATAAACAGCCCTATAGGCACAGCTGCACAGCAAACCCTTTTTTTACAGCATTACTCTGTGTATAACCCTGCATTTTCCTTCTTTTCCTAAGTGGAACTAATTCTGTTGCATCTTGCATTTTTTTTTTTCTCAGGATATTGCTATTCTTCCCTCTAAGCCCCCATGTCCTGCTGCATGTGGGTCCCATCAGCTGCAAGAGTCCCCTTTTTTCCTGAAAATATATTATATGTACTTCTAAGATAATGTTTTTTGGCTCAATCCGTTGCACTTGTAATTTTTTGTCTATATTAGCATGCTTATTTCTGTTAATGTCAGGATCCATTCATACTTTCTAAACACAAAATTAATCAAGGCTGTAGCTAGTGATGGCCCAGACCTCAAACTCATCATTGGGAACAGTTAGGTAGGCTGGGGAGCAAGATCCATGTATGGAATTCTGCTACAGTAAAAAGTGTGTTCCAGTGGTTTCCTTACTGCTTCCTTTATTTCTCTTAAGTGTTTGGGTTGGAGCAAAGGATTTGGGATTAAGTTTCTCTGTTGATCTGGTATGGAGTGACAGTGGTCATAGTCCCTGAAGTAATTAATTGCCTTTGCTGCCTTGCTGAGATGCAGATGTTATCCTCTCTCGGATATATATTTGAAAGTGCTGAGATTCTATGAATAGACAAACAGTAACAGTTTAAGGGAGATTATAAAGATCGATGTGCCATATGCCTTTAGAGGCTTGACGTTTCTGAGGTATTATTCTCTGCCGCTTTTCACACTAGCAACACAGCCCAGCAAGATATTCCCTTTTCCAGGAGAACACATAGGAGCTCTGCTTCATTTTCATTGTGTTGTTTGTTTTTTTTTTTTTTCCTGTGTTGCCATGTCTGTTTGATATGTCTGTGGGGGTTTTTATCTACAGGGCCACCGCATGAAACGTCAGATTGATGTCTGGGGGAGCTGGGGTGAATGGGGCAAGTGCAGTCGGAGCTGTGGCGGTGGAGTCAGCTTTCGGCAGCGGCGCTGCTTTTCCCAAAGGTAAAGAATAACCTCCTTTTTCTTTCTTTAAATGTGTTTTTCTGTTACTGAGCTCCTGGACTTATGTTCCAATACACATTCAGAACAAAAAAGACTTGATGTTTGATTCCAGGGCAATAAATTACCTGTGTCCATTTTGAGATGATCCTCAGCTTCAGTTTCGTCACTACTGTTTTGAATAGCACTCTCTTCAACGTGTCCTTGCTCTGGCTCCTTCTCTAGAGCAGAGTGGTATCTCTCTGAGATCTGAGGCTGTGCAATCAGGCGGTTGGAATGGCAGGAGCTCCTTCATCCAGGTCTATCTGGCAGGCCTGGGGCAGATGAAAAACAGTCCAGAGCAGCAGGTGCCTCCCCTGAGAGCTGGTGACTGTGCCAAGATTTTCTCAGGCTGATGATTCCCTAGAAGAAATGGAAGAGTGGAGTTGGCTTGAGCAGCATTAGTGCTGTGCCATCTCATCTGCAGCTGGGTGAGATGCAGTGAGGAAAGTGACTGGGACTGCACCTGTTGGGAATGATGGACCTTTGAGATTCTATTGTGGATAAAACAAAACAAAACCAAAAAAGAAAAAAAAAATCAAAACAAAAAACCAAAACAAGGCAAACTCTCAATAATACCCTGAAACAGCCTCTTTATGTTTACAGAAATGAGAGGGGGATTTTTAATGGAAGAATCCAGTTACGGACCACTGCTTCTTCCCACCCAGAATAAAGAAGAGTCTCTTTTGAAGGCTGCCTGCTGTAGTATACACCTGCCAGAATCCCTGAAAGCCTGTTTCTCCATTTGAGGAATACTGAGATGATAGACATTGGTTGGCTTCTCAGATCAATTTCCTCTGTAACTGTTACTCCATGATTCTCAGATGGAGTAATTTGACTGGGATGAGGGTGTTGCACACTTTCCATAGGCGTGTTTAGCTCTTCCTACTACTTTGCCTAGTATATATGCACATAAACAGCAGGTGAGATGCTGTGTGTACCTATTCTGAAGTGGCCACTACCCTCCAGCTGGTTCTGGTACGGACACCTTGACTGTTTGCTGGTGGACAAAGGACTAAAAGCTCTGCTTCTATTATTTAGTTGAAACATGACCCTGAAGAACTGTACTGTAATCATTCATGGTGCATGTCTCATTCATGACAGAATGTAAACCATAGCAGAAAAAAAGCATGAGAAGATCCCATCTTGCTTTAGTGGAAAAAAAGTGCATTTTAGTTACTTTGCTGTTTCAAGAAACTGTGTGAGGGTGATATGCTTGATGTGAAGGTGATTTGTAATGTCTGCCATGAGGTGATTTTTTGCATGTATATTCTTTAGAGACCTTCATGTTGTTTTTTTGTCTTCCAGGACAGAAGGTACTTCTAGTTGCATTGGACCAACTCGAAGCTATCGGTCATGCAACGTTCAGGTACAGCGCTCTGGTTTTGCTCTTTTTTTTTTTTTTTTTTTTTCCTTCCTTGCCTATTGTTTTTTTTCCCCAAGACAGACATCATATTGTTCAGAGGCAATATGTCATTATTAGCTTCTCTGGCATCACTGGTGAATGTGGTTCCTCAACAGCACCCCTTCAAAAGCATATTGAATTTATGTCCCTAACTTTATATGGGAGCAATAACAAATAAAAAGC
This sequence comes from Patagioenas fasciata, assembly GCF_037038585.1. Lineage (NCBI taxonomy): Eukaryota > Metazoa > Chordata > Aves > Columbiformes > Columbidae > Patagioenas > Patagioenas fasciata. The sequence continues at coordinate 32,157,914 of NC_092524.1, read as the reverse complement.
AATTTTTTGTTGTTCACTGATTTTTCCTCCTTTTTATAATGGCCCGATACAAATATTTTCTCCTCCAAACAGAGCTGCCCAGAAGGCTCTCAGGATTTCCGGGCAGAGCAATGTGCAGAGTTCGATGGGACAGAATTCCAAGGAAAGAAATACAAGTGGCTTCCATATTATGGAGGTAATGATAAATATGGAGGGTTACACTTCGTCCCTAACTATGAACAGTATGTTTTGAAGTGATTGTAATGTTTTCGACTATAGTATCCTCATAGGGTACTTCCTTAGCTGGAGGATGGGGCAGCGGGTGGCATGGAAAAAAACTTTGCCAGCAGCAAACCATTACTCTCACAAAGACACTGGGTGCATACACCTCTTGTAACAGCCATTCTTTCAGAAATATTGCCCAAGAAAGCTGGAACTGATTGCAGCTAGGTCTTGAAGTATTAGAGAGGCAGAAGTTCTGCTGCATTTTTCAGTATTGGCAAAAAATAGGAGCAGGGCACAGGAGAAACAAATACGTATAACTGATGAGCACTACAGAAAATATGACAATTGGCCCATGCTTTCTTGAAGAATCAGCTCAGAAGGCAGGTGTAGGAACCAGCAGTCCTTGCTCTGAGCTTTGATGTGTTATCATTCACAGTTGTTTAACAAATTACGAGGGATTTCAAGATGAATTTAAAGTTTTGTTTGTTGGTCATTAAGATAACAGCTCCCTTGTGTTCTGTATCAGGACTTGTTCTCATTGTAGAAAGCCTTGTACTCCAAGGGAGCATAAGAACAGTCCTACTAAGGAATAACCAAGTATCTGCCTGGCCCAACGTCCCCCCTCCACCACTGGCCAGCCAAGGTGCCTGAGGAAATGGTTACATACAGTGAGGCTTTACCAGGGTTTTTTCCAGCCCCCAGCAGTTTGTGACACAGAAATATGTTCAGTATCTGCCACTTATAATGTCAGCCCATTCTCTGTTTCTGCTCCTGTGATCTAAAACCAGGCTGCTGATGTGTTATCAAGCGATCAGCCATATTATATAATGTTGTTTTTTTATTCTCTCCTAACCAGCACCTAATAAGTGTGAGTTAAACTGTATTCCAAAGGGAGAAAACTTCTACTACAGGCACAAGGAAGCAGTGGTAGATGGGACTACCTGTGAACCTGGCAAGCGAGACATCTGTGTAGAGGGAGTTTGTCGGGTTAGTCATCTTGCTGTTTCCCTCATTTACCATCGTGTCTGCCAGTCTTTCTGTTGCTACCCTTTATTCTACTTGACCTTTCATAATAGCATCAGAAAAGGAGGATTGCTCAGCTCCCAAGGTGCTGAGGAGCATGTGGACAGCATTTCTCCATCTGTCTCTGAATGTGAAATAGAAGATGCCAACTCTGTCCTCCTGACAACTCTTTCCCTGTCCTGACTTCCCAGACTTCCTAGATTCAGACTTCTCATTAGATCAGTCCAGCATTTGGCCATTTTTCTTTCTCCTTTCTCCTCTTTTCTCCTTCTTTCCTTTTCGCTTTCCATTTCTTCAAATTTCATTACTGTTTATTCATATCAATACTCCTGTGCTCTGACAGGCCGTTGGCTGTGATAACATGTTGGAATCTGCCAAGGAGGAGGACAAGTGCTTGCAGTGTGGAGGAGATGGCAGCACCTGCTACAGTGTGAAGGGCACTTTTGATGTGCCCAGCCTCCCCAAAGGTACAGATGATCTAGGTAGTATGGTCAGGTGAGAAAGAGTTAAACCTAACGTCAAGCTGCTACAAGGGCTGGTGGGGACACATGCTCACATGATTGTTATAGACAGGCTTGAACGTTCACTTGAAATGTCTGTATGGCATGTGGCTCTTCAGCTGCTTTAGCATCAGAAAATGTATTGAAATGAAAATGGCCATATCCTGGGAATCACTTCCTCGGTCTCTTCTGCTCTTCTGAAGTACTTCTGCTGCTGGAGTCTTTCCCTGCTTAATCTCCAGCAGATGCTGTGAATGTCCCATATGAACATAGCCATATGTCTCCTTCATAAGACTTTCTCCCTGTCCAGTGTCTTGATAGCTCCGCCAGGATTAGTGCAAGGCTAAAAATGGGGCTGCATGTTCTGAATTTGGCCCATTTTGAAAAATTTCAAGATAATAATTAAACTCATGGCCAAATCTCTCTGTGTTGAGTTCCAATATGATGCTTGCTGAAATTCCAAAGATTTTAAAATCTGAAAAATGCCCTTTGTACTGATTCCTGTGCTTACTTTTCTGAAGCATATTTGGAACTTTTTACACATGGACTGACCAGTGGATATTATAGAGTGAAGCAATTCAGAATGCAGATAAAGGGACAGCTGAAATGGTTCAAACCACCACCATAAAGCTCATCCAGTTGTTCAGGCACCAATGAAACCATAAGCATCTTTGGCACAGAAGAGTGACTGTGTGGCATCCACAGACAGATATTGAATAATCTTCTTTATTTTTTTTTTTTCAGGTTACAATCAAATCTTCATCATCCCTGTGGGAGCCACAAGTGTCCAAATTAAGGAGGTTATGCCCAGCAGGAACTTCCTGGGTAAGTCTCATGTCAGAACCTGTGTTTCAGTCCATTTGGATTCCAACCATTGTGATAATTTTTTTTTTTCAGCTATGCTGGGTTATGGAATGATTATTTTGAGGGCTTCATACAGCAGAGGGAAATATTATCTGAAAATTAGGATCTGAATGCTGAATATCCTTGAAGTGTTAGTGATGTTCAACCCTGGGCTTCAGGTTTACCTCATTTTCTCTCCTGTGGTGATCTTTCTGTTGAGAGGGGAATATAAATCCCCAAACAACATTCAGACTTCCTGCCTGAAACCTGTAAGGAGTCTAGTTAATACAGCAAACTTTGACCATGAGTTCTGTTGTTTGCTTGGTGAATGTAAACCTTAACTACTCCTGCCATCCAAAAGTTTGGGATGGGCTTCTTTTCCCCATAGGTATCTTCTGGGTGGGTGTTTGTCTGTACAGCCTCAAGCTCTGGTCATGCTGCAGAGGGCAAAACAAAGGGAGAAATCTCCTCACCAAGATTTCTGTCCAAGACTGAGGAAATTCCAGTGGAGAAAGATTCAGAAAGCAGAAGAATATTTGCTTCCATCACCCAATGCTTTGGGCAAATCAGACTGGTGATGTTTACCCTTGTAGGAAGTCAAATTCAGCACAAAGTTCTTTGTCTTATGAGCAGAACATCTGATGAACAGGATAGTGATGTAGAGGCAGTGGGGCATGAATCCCATATCTTAGTGGCAAGTGGGACCAAGACTGACATGGGCTGTGCTTCAGTCACTGACAGTGGGGATTGCAGAGACAACACTGGAATATGCTGGAGGCATTTGGTTGTGCAGGAAAAAAGTGCTTGGTTTGCAGCAAAGCTGCAAGAACCACTGAATGTGGAACAGCTTCCAGCAAGACAACCTTATGGGGGAACAGTATTGTTGGAGGATCACCTTTATTTGCCACACCTGCGATACAGTGTTGAGTTGAAACAGGAGCATCCCTGTGGAGTTCTTATGGTCCTCTTTCAATGTGTGAATTTATGCTGTGTCGGTAGATGCTACCATATTAGATTGTCACTGTATTTAAAGGTTTCCAACACTGATGTAAAGGAACTGCAGTTCAAATGATGGAGCCAAAAGCTCTGTGGATTGCCAACACCCTACTAATCATGTGTCAGGTCATAGCTGTGTTAATTTCCCGCTTTTTCTTCTCTGGTGTGTGTGGGTTTGTCCAGCTGTCAAGAACGTGCGAGGCGAGTACTATCTGAATGGGCATTGGGCAATTGACTTCAGCCGAGCGCTGCATGTAGCCAGCACGGTTATGCACTATGACCGTGGCTCAGAGGGTGATCTGGCCCCAGAGCTGCTCCATGCTCGGGGCCCCACCACAGAACCCCTCATCATTGAGGTAAGCGGCCATGCCTGCCCCCTACTGATGGTGCTGCTCTCTCGCTTTGTGCATCAGCCTTCACTTTGTGCATCAGCCTTCACTTTGTGCATCAGCCTTCACTTTGTGCAGTGGGAACGTGTTGGTGGGGACCACACGGGGAGGACCGGAGAAGTGAGCGGGCTCTCAGAGGGCTCTGGTTCTATTGCCCAGAAAGGAGGAGGGCAAGGCTTGATGCTGGCTTCCTGCACATCCCCTTGGGCACTGACTTTGAGGGAGAGTCAAGTCAGCACCAAATGGGGTTGGGGCAAGGAGAGGCTCCAGGGCATTGCTGGCTCTAGTGTGCTGCAGTCCAGGCAAGGACACTTACTGTTACAGGAGCAGCTGGTCTCTGAGAGTGATAAATGTACCCTTCTCTGAAAAATAATGCTGTAAACAGTAGCACAGAAGGCAAGGAGAAAATACCGTGTAGAGAAGTGCCCTGTGAATGGGAGGGAAGCAGGTCAGCTTGGACCCTCAGACATGGTGGGGACATGCTGCAAAGGGGAGGAGTGCTGCTGCTGCCATTTCTCTGACTTTATCCCATGCTTTCACAGCTCATCAGCCAGGAGCCAAACCCAGGGGTACAGTATGAGTACTACCTGCCTGTGCAAGGACAGGCCTCGGGTTACAGCTGGAGCTATGGTTCCTGGAGTGAGTGCAGCTCCGAGTGTGGAGGAGGTAAGGGGACAGGAGCTGGTCTCTGGGCTGGTGTGGGGTTTATGTCCACCCCCTGAAGGCAGAGTGACTGTGTGCTGCCCTCTGCAGCTGCTTCCCAGCAGTCTCCTGCTGGAAGATGACACAGGGCAGCAGGTCAGCTGAAGTTTTGTCAAAGGAGGGTCACACAGGGGAGTCACAATAGGACTGTGTCCCATGCCTTGTCCTGTCTTATTTTCCATGACTTGTTACTAGGATCTGTTGAAGCTCTTCATAGGTAGCTTTTGGTTTATGTTGTTCTGCTTCAGTTCTTTATGTCTTTCTCAGGTGTTTTCAAGCACTTGAGGGGTCCTCTCCAAGCTGATCTGGCCTACATAATTGAGTCACATCATTCCTTGCTACCACAGCCTGGAAGATTCCCCCTCTGCAGAGGGACTGTCAGATTTCCTGAGGTGTCATATCATGTTCAGTTTGCAAATTCTTCCGTGGGTGAAGTTATGGATTTTAAGCTAAAAAACAAAACAAAGCAAAACAAAACAAAACCCAACAACAAAAGTATGAAACTAAAAAACCTCCAGCTGAAAGTATGCAAAGTTTTATCAGCCTCTTCTGATTTTCTGTGCTGATGGCCATGTCAATAGCTTTTGGCTCATTGTGGTTGTTGGAGCTGATATTGTCTTTGCTTAGCATGCTTATCCTGTAGGAAGCAAGAAGAGTCACAAGTCTTTTATCCAGTGTCCAGTCTTCACAAGACTGACCTTTTGGGTCTAGCAGGAGGCCACCAGCTCTCTGCTGTGCACTGCACACACCATGCAGGGTTCCTCAGCTACATTGAACTATTTTGTTTTTCTTGCCCTTCCAATGGACTCATACTGTTGGGAGGAATCATTTGTACATATAGTGATAGACCAAGAACCACACCTGAATTTTCCGGCTTGGCTGGGGCATGACTTTAGACATTTGTCTTGCCAACACCAGTGCATTTCAAACCTACTCCTGCATGGCTTGCATTGACCAAGATATTATCTTCCTTCTCCTTCAGGTTTCCAGTCGCGCTTGGTGTTTTGTACCATAGACAATGAAATCTATCCAGACTCTATGTGCAGGAATAAACCACAACCAGACAATAACCGAACATGTGCCCTTCAGATGTGTCCACAGACAAAAAGGTAAGATTTCCTTTCCTCTTCTGCACTCTGACTTCTTCCTTAGGTGCTTTTGGAGCCAGGAGAAAGAATGACTCTCTCGCTACTGCTTTCCACCAGCATGGTGCTCTCCAAGGAAATTCACTTCTTAGAGAAAGCCCAAGACAAAGGATGTTGATAACATTGTGATGAGCATTTCTGTGTGCACAAGGCTTGATATGTCATATGTTCATTTTGTAGACCAATTAAATTTGCTTTCCAGCATATCATTGTGGAAGACAGTCCTCTAGTCCATGTAGGAGACAGAAACAGATTCTTTGGTTTTTGTTCTTTTCAACTGGAGCTGGCAAAAACAGAGTAGTGGGTCAGAGCTGGTGTCATTTCATGTAATTTCTGCATTCACAGTGTCCTTGCTCTTAGAAAGGGCTGGGTCCTAGAATCTTTTTGTTCTCCAGCATTTTCAGACACCTTTACCCAGCCATTTCCACCTTGTCCCTTGCTGACATAGCCTTGCAGTTGATTTCACCTGGCTCTTATGTGAGCACACAGAGCTGCACCCAGAGCCTTAACTGTGTATCTCACTGTGCATGTGGTGGGTGCAGTGGAGGCCTATGAGAGTGCTGTTGTGGGTGAGAGGGCACTTGGCAACTTGGGAGCATTTCTGAATACTGTAGCCTGTAGCTACTTGCTTTAAGTTCTTTAAATCCTGTGTTCTCTGTATAAAGGACTTCTTACATCTATCTGCCGCAAGCCTGGAGTCACAGTGGAGCACGGAGCTCTCAGATGAAGAGGTAACAAGGAGAAGGAGGCTGCAGAAGCACAGAAAGGCAGCTGCTCTCTTCTGCTTTCCACCTAGTTGCCCACTGAAATATATGGGGATTTGGGGGCTTTCCTCTTTCCTTTTGATTCTTGATAGTGAAAATGATGGTGGAGGGTGCTGCCTGGCAGCTTTGCTTAGGTGGTTGTGCATGCTCCTAGTAACTTGGGACTGAGAAGAGGGATGGGTATTTTTCATAGCTTTTGGCTGCCTTTACTGATAATTGGTTTTTCCTCTGGAATCAGGGTAGAGAGATGAAGGGATGTTCTAGAATGTTTTTGTTTGGTATCAAGATAAAAGAACAGAAAGGAGAAGAGAGCACGATGGATTTGGAGTGTGAAACATTGGCCAGGATCCCAGAGTGCCATAGCAAAAGCCTCAGAGTTCGTCAAAAGCTGTTCTTTCTTTAGCATGAACCCTACAGCAGAAAGAAAAGTGCCAGTATACTGCGATGAGTACAAGGATGTGACAGATACAATACTTACAATGTACACTGAGGTATGAGAATTAAAAAGATAAAACTGAAACAATTGTCCTTCAGCAAACTGCTAATAGCTTAGGACTTGCAACGCTTTACTCTCTGATGAGGGTCCCAGCCTTAGGGGTTGACATTGTCTTACAAACCAAATGAAACAAGTGTTAGACAAGATGTCTTGGATCACAATTGAAGAAAGCTGTAGGTGAGCCATCTAGTTGATACAGCCTTCATGCACTGGCTGGGACTTGACTGCAAGGGGAGGCAGCAGGTGACAAGCAGATCACCATGATGCTCCTCTTGCACCACCAGGGCCTTTAGACTGCACAGCACACTGAAGTCAGGAATGGAACATCATGTTGTCCCTGAATTCAGGCCATGTAAGCTGTGTTCCTGGCTACCCAGGCGGCTTTGAGACACGGGAGTGGACAACTGCAGGGATTATAGCATCCAAACCATCAGATTGTTTTGTGAGCGTTCACCCTTCCTTTAGAAAGGGTGTATCATTTCTGTGACAGCCTCAGCAACCAAACAAAGGACAAAAATCTACTTAAAGTTTTTGGGGCTTTTTTGTGTGGGCTGCTGTTTGGCCAATGGAAGGAATAAACCAGCTCTCTACTAGCTGTCAACAAAAAGTTAACAAGCACCTCTGAGAGTGTCTAGCATTGTTTGCAAGCAGAGTGAGGTCTTGGCTTGGTTTTACTGTTTCTGATAATGCCTGGAGTGTAATGAGTGGTTAGAATCATAGAACAGTTTGTGTTGGAAGGGACCCTTAAAGGTCATCTAGTCCAACCCCCCTGCAATGAGCAGGGACATTTTCAACTAGATCTGGTTACTCAGAAACCCATCCAGCCTGGCCTTGAATGTTGCCAGGGATGGGGCATCTACCACCTCTCTGGGCAACCTGTGCCAGTGTTTTACCACCCTCACTGTGAAAACTGTCTTCCCCGTGTCTAGGCTGATTCTCCACTCATTTAATTTAAAACCATTACCCCTTGTCCTGTTGCTACAGCCCGTGCTAAAAAGTCTGTCCCCTTCTTTCTTATAAGCCTCTTTTAAGTATTTAAAGGCTGCAATAAGGTCTCCCTGGATGGAGACTTCTCCAGGCCAAAAACACCCAACTCTCTCAGCCTGTCCTCACAGCAGAGCTGTTCCAGCCCTCTGATCGTTTTTGTGGCCTTCTCTGGCCCCTCTCCTTTCCTGTGCTGAGGGCTCCAGAGCTGGACACAGGACTCCAGGTGAGGTCTCATCAGAGTGGAGCAGAGGGGCAGAATCACCTCCCTCCACCTGCTGGCCACGCTCCTTTTGATGCAGCCCAAGATACGATTGGCCTTCTGGGCTGCAAGTGCACATTGCTGGCTCATGTCCAGTCTTTCATCCGCCAATACCCACAAGTCCTTCTCCACAGGGCTGCTCTCAATCCCTTCATCCCCCAGCCTGTGTTGATACTGGGGGTTGCCCCAACCCAGGTACAGAACCTTTGCACTTGGCCTTATTGAACCTCATAAGATTCTCATGGGCCCACTTCTTGAGCTTGCCCAGGTCCTTCCAAATGGCCGGTGTGTGTTGTTTTTCTTCTAGCTGATCTGGATAGTTTTCTTTTTTTCTTGTTCATTTTTTTTTTTCTTCAGTGTTCCATTCAGGCATGACGTTTTTGCAGATATCAAGAGACCAAAAGCCATGGAGAAACATCTTCCCCTTCTGGAAGAGCTCTGCACTTCCAGAGTAACAAATGTTGCGTAGTTGGGGATTTCTCTCTGTAGTGGGACTCCTGCTCTGCATTGCCAGTAATGCTGGGCAGCGCTTGATCAAATTGGAACTCACTTCTAACTCTACTCTGCAAAAGGACGTTTTCCCTGCCTGATTACAAAGGGGATACAGCACTGACCTCCCTTGTGCCTCTGGACAGTTTAACTGGACTGCTATTTGTTTGCTTGATTCTGTGACCTGCAGGTGGAAAACAGGGGAGTGGGGACCCTGCTCAGCTACCTGTGGTGGGGGCACCCAGACTCGCTCTGTTTACTGTGTGGTGTTTGACGGTCAGAGCTCCCAAGGGGTGGTGGATGACGCTGAGTGCATGGCCTTTGCCCAGCAGCCGCGCAGCAGCCAGCCCTGCAACATACGACAGTGTGCGACCTGGAGCACGGGGCCATGGTCGGAGGTGAGTTTGTGGGTAAGAGCCAACTGCCTCTTCGCATGTACTGAAGGAGAATATGCCAAAGCTTCAGAATAAAGAGCCAGACTCCTTTTCTGGGACTGTAAAAGATGTGTGTCCCTAGATATGTAGTATGCAGAGGTACAGGATTTGTCCCTGCAGTCCTCCGAACAAGTCCTCCAGCTAGCTAGCAGCTGTGCCCTCCTATTAAACACATCCTTGTTCTTCAAAAATGTGCGTACCCCTGCACCTCTGTTCCTCTCATTGCATGTTCTTTCTTCTCTGGTCCTTCAGTCCTTACCCCACTCCTGTACTTTTTTCAGGTCCACCAGACCTGGCCCTGGCCAAGTTTCTGAGTCAGGCCTGGTGAAGTCAGAGGACGGGCATGAGAACTGCTGTCCGTCAGCAGGTGATGTGCAGTAACACTTCCTGCTCTGTAAAACAGGAGTTCATGGCTCCTGCCTGTGCTGTTTAATTACATGCATATCACTGCCTCAGCATTTCTAGCCCTGGCCAGCAGCACTAAAACCACAGCATTCGGTAAGCAAGATATCGGTGACCTACTGTTGGCTGGGTGTCAGTGCAGGGCTTCTCCAAACACAACTGTGTGGTGCATTTTTGATGCCTGTGTGCATTTATATCTCCAGGAAAGGAAACCATTCAAACTATATGTGCTCAGTGCTGCCAGCCAGGAGTTTAGAAGGCATCTTAGGTTCCAAGGGCTTAGAAAGTAAAGGTAGTGTCTACTCAATCCCTAAAGCACAAGTGAATTTTCCTCTTTTAAAAGAAGTACATACGTGCTTGCAATATTTGATTTACAATCTTGTGGTGGTACTTTGGTGCAACAACATAAAATGCAACTTAAAGGCATGATAACCTAGACTGTAAAATCTTGTTTTGTTTTGTTTTTTCACTCTCATGAGATACAACTTCAGGGTCGTGGAGTAAGAGCACTGTTTGGGGAAGGCACCAAGTGTCCTGTTCTTACAAACTGATTCCTATGTAATTCATTCTGGGGTTCTCAAAAGCGACTGTGTTTTGTGTACTCTCAGAGATAAAAGTTCACTCTAGTAAATGAGTGGCTGAAACTCAGCTGGGAAGCTCATCTAAAGTGATTCAGACTGTCCCCAAGTTAATGCTCTCTGTAAGAGACCTTGCTAATCCATGAATTCATGGAGAAGCAGGCTGGATTCCAGGAAACACCACTGTGAATTTAAGAAGGCGCTGAAAACATCACAAACCAGTTACTAGTATAGAAGTTGTGTCACCGCTTCACATTGTAAAAATGGAGCACAAGGTCTTCAGACAGAAGACATGAGAAATACAAGAACCAAATCTTTTTCTCTTCTCTTGAATTCTTTACCTTGAGCTCATTTTAAATAGGAGTGAGGTTCCAGATATTTCCTGCCATTTATTGTTATCAATGTATTCTGCAGTAATGATGTTTTTCCATAGTCATTCTCCATGTCTTCTTTGGTAGAGATCAAGAGAAATTATATGACTAGGCCAAAATCATCCAGCGAGCTCCAGATCTCTCAGACCCTATCTGCCATGCCTTATAGTTTCTTCTACAGCATAAACAACCACTCTGCTAACAACCATCCCAGAAGATGATTTTGACAATGATTGGTTGTTTTAGGAAATCTCAAAATTATGCTCTGTCCTAATGTTAGGGAGCACAGCCTAGAAATGCAAGCAGAAACCAGGTGCTTCTTTGTAATATTTTGGGCCCCTTTCTGCAGTGCTCAGCCAGCTGTGGTGAAGGGGTTCAGACACGGACGGTGACCTGCAGAACTCAGCAGGGCTCTCAGGCTCAAGACTTCGCCTGCCTCATGGAGCCAAAGCCATCGGCCACCCAGCCCTGCCTTAAGGAGAACTGCATCCAGGAAATTGGCTGGCATGTTGGAGACTGGGGCCTGGTGAGCATCCCGCTTTCATAGTCCGGAAATAACTGATTATATTGCTGTGCTCCTCACAAGCCAGCTTTCATCTGTGCAGCCTGCACGTTGGCTGGGGCTGGCAGCATGTACTGCTTCATTACCCGTCCCTCAGCTCACAGTTGCCCTGTAACTGGCACTAGTGATGCTCCAGTTAATCTGCTGCCTGCTTTGTGTGCAGCTGCTAAAAAAATAAATCCTTCTGAGGGGGGGATTATAGTTTCAGTGGCAGTGGCAAAATGCAGCCAATAAGCTGAAACAATCCACTCTTGCTGCTTATTCCCAATTGTTCGCTGCATCGCTATGAATAACACAACAACTCTCTGGCTGAGTGTGGCTCAGAGCTCCAGGTTTCAGGACTGGTCATTGTGTTTGGTGATATGGTTTAAAGTACATTTTTGTAATTGTTCAGATAAACTGTGCCTCAGCTGGATTAGTCTTGCCTTTGTGGAGGGAGACAGACTGTGTTCAACCTGGGAAAAGTGCCAGGGGGATAAGGTAGTGGTAGATCAAATGCATCAGGTGACTTTCAAACACATTTTCCCTTCTGTGCTAACCAGACCAGCTTGTTCTGAGTTAAAACATGTTACATCTGGTTCTTCATGAGATGTTGGCCAAGTTTTAATAACAGCTAAAGAAGTTGCATACCTTAAACTGATCTTTCTTGGCCTGTGGCTTTCTGATAGGGTTCCTACCTACATATGAGTAAGAGAGAAATACTCTCCCAGTGTTTGTAGAGCTTGCCCATGAGCAGGTAGGTTACACAGACACCGGCCTCCTCTCTCCTCCCCTGAGCTGCTGCTCATTGGTCCCTCCTCATCCACAGCTGCCAGCGAGAGGAACTCCAGTTAGCTGCTTAAAGAAAGACACCAGTTTGCTTTCCCATTGCAAATTGTTGGTTTTGCATGCATAGTTTAAAACTGACTCTCTTGCAGCTGGTGGATCCCCATAGTATTGAGATGCCTTCAGGTCAGGCTGAAACCAGTGACTCCAGCTCCCTAACACACCACTCAGCAGCTCACCTGGATGTTACAGGCTGATCATGGCTCAGAGCGTAATACTTCAGGGCTAGGTGCAACGTTTGGCAAAATGGTTTAAAGTACGGTTTTCTAATTGTCCAGATTAATCCAGATGAAGTATTGTTTGCTTTGTCTTGGTGGAGGAAGCTATGCTGAGTCTGCAGCTAATCATGCAGCTGTTCCACACTTCGGGCCTGTGGGGTTTCTGCATTCACCCTCTGTTGCCTGCTCACGTGCCTTGTCTCTGTGCCCAAGTGTTCAAAGAGCTGCAATTCGGGCATCCGGACACGCCAAGTCATCTGCGCTGACGGCGACTCCAAATTCTACAGTCCTGAGACGTGCAAAGCCATCCAGCCACAGAAACCAGCCACCCTGGGCAGCTGCAACATGCAGCCCTGCTACCTGCCACAGCGTGAGTGGTGTTGCTGCACACCTAGCTTTTTCTAAGACGCTTTTGTTTAGGAGTAGAAATTCCCAGCTCTGCACCAGCTGTTCTCAGCTTCTTACCTCCCTGTCTCCATCCTCTGTGTTTATCTTTTATGCACATAACCATGGCATCTTCAGAGCACCAGTACCTGTGCTGTTTGACAGGCTTGAGAACAACATTGGTATGTGTTCCTTTTGAATTCAGTACTGGGTGATGGCTCTGCCCCACTCCATGCTACAGACTGCCCTCTGCACTCCCCATCAGAAAGGACAGCAATCTGTGCAGGCTCGGTAACCAAAAATTAGAGCCAGCTCTCATCCCTCTGTGGACCAGCTCAGAAGATTTTGCTTGCTGTCTGTGTCTAGTCTTCATGCCAGAGTTGAAATGCTGACTTTTGTCAGCCTGCCTGTTGCAGGTTGTTGTCCTAGAAATCCAGTTGAATCCAGTTGCTGCTCAGCAGCTGTTACAGGAGAAAAGAAGCATTTTCATCACCTTTAGTCTGTTGAATGCATTTGCAATTATTAGAACACAGAGCTGGACTGACTGCACTTTTTTGTGTGTATGTCTCTCTTTGCAGAGGTCCCCAGTATGCAGGACACTATGGGATATGATGTCGCTCGCCGGTCCTTGCTGACACGTTACAACCCAAAGAACCCTGCCACAGGTTTGGAAGAATTTGGTTAGTTTGGGTTTTTGGTGATGGTGGACTTGAAACAGAGTGTGGTAAGGGAAAGATTCCTCTTTTTCTCTGTTTCTCTCTTTCATTTCATGGGCTTCTAGAAATCTGTGGAGCCAGGGACAAAGCATAGATTCTTTTACACGACAGTGAGCAGTATTTGAATCTGTTGATGCAAAAGAGACTGTACAGTGTATAGATCCCCGGTTCTGGCAGCATGTCTTAAGTGCTGGCTGAGAGAAATGCAAATGCTGCCCAAAGCAGATCATAGGAAGAAGAAAGGATCGTGTGAGGGTACCACAGTAATGTGGCAGGTCATTTGTCATGGGGCAACAGGAAGAATGATCAGGGCAGTGAGCAAAAGAACCTCAGCACAACCAAATATAGAAGAGTGTTCCAGAAGACACACCATCAGATGAAATCCTGATATGGAAATGCCTTGCGTGTAGCCATAAGCAGGTGGAAGTGAGGAAAACTGACCAGATTTTGATGCTAACTTGCATGCTTATAGGAGTTCTCTCCACAGATTCTGGTGATGAAAGGATGCTCCCTGGGAGCTCCACAATCCATAGTACTTGTGGGAATCACCACACCCCACCCAGCCAGGACCGCGGCATCAACTTGTTGCCTGTTCACTGGGAGTCCTTGTCACGTTCATCAGGTTCCCATCAGCTCAGCTCCTCTCAGGACCGCGCTTCTGGGACCAGCTCCCAGGACTGTCACCAGAGCCCACACGGCTGCTGCCCAGATGGACACACTCCGGCTTCAGGCCCTCTGGGGAGAGGTTGCCCCTTCAACATTTGTCACCGAAACAGGTAGCTGGGAGTAGATAGGCCTGAGCAGGGAGACATTGCCGTTCCTGGGGGCTGGCTGAAACTCACAGCCTGTGCCTGTTGAGCCAGGCAGGTCAGGTATCGCTGCAGCCCTTCTGCCTCTGCCCATAGGTACGGATGCTGTCCTGATGGAGTATCAGCTGCCCGGGGTCCAAACAACATGGGATGCCCACAATATTACCGTGATGTTCCAGTAAGCAGAAATCAGCCCACTGCAGCTGCTCCAATAGTAAGTACAAAACCCTCTGTGTTCTAGCCATTTGTCAGAAACAAAGATTCAGATTTGACCCTGGTGACTCAGGTTGTGTGTTTCTGTTGTACTTCATCTCTGCCTGTAAAGCTGGAGAACCAATACTCCAGGCATGGCATCAGCCTTTTGGCCCACTTTGTTCCTGGTCGGTCTGGGGCATCCACCTGTGATCCTCTGTAAGCCAGGGACAGAGTGGGTGGCTGGGAGATGTCTGAGAGGTAGAAAAGCATCCCATGTAGAACTGATTGAATAATCCTGAGTAACCAAATTTCTGTCAGTCAGAAACTTGCCACCCAATTTCTAGGAGAAAAAATGGGAAACATATGGCCCCTCTTTATTGCCTTTGTCAACTCTGCAGATCAATTGAGGGCAAATTAGTCAGGAGGTAATTTGCCTCATAGCCTGGGGTGCTCAGTGGGGCCAGCTGAAAAAAACAGCCTGCTGCTTGGCTGGTGAGGTCTGTCTTGCAGAGAAGTGCAGCCCTGGCTCCATCACTGACAGCAGAGTTTCCCACCCCTTCCCAGCATGAAAGCCTCTAGGAGGCAAAAAGACCACATAGTGGTTCCTCTAACACCTGGCCTCCTGCAGCCGACAGCTTGGACACGGTGCCTTGCATGTGCTACTGTCCTCACGTGTGCATGATAACTTCTGGCTTTCAATTCCTGTCTCTAAGGCAAGTCAAGCCTTGTCCCAGCAGCACCCCTCGGGCGAGTGCCGCAGTTCCCTGTACGGATGCTGTTTTGACAATATCGCTTCAGCTTCAGGCCCTCAAGGGGAAGGATGTCTAAATAGGCCCAAATACCGTAAGTGATGCTTTGGCTTCTTGGTTTAGAAATGTAGGAGGAGTCCTACAGAATCCAGTAGTCTGTGGAAGTTTCCTGTGTAGAGATTCCGCTTTCTGTAAAATGTAGTCAGTTATCTCTTTGAAAATAAATTCTGCCTGTTGGCTGAGGCAGGGGAAGCTTGGAGGGAGCATAGAAAAGCAGCCACATGGTTATGTCAGCTACCGCAGAATTTCTTGTTGTCCTCTGCTGATAGTTGGGCAGAAGTGTGTTTATGTGGTCTCTGTCAGTCTGTAGGACTTCTGGGGACATGTTTGCCCCTAAGTAGACACCCTGGTGCATCCTGGAGTGCTCCAAATGAATTACCTGGGTTTGGGAGATATATGGCCTCACTGAGAAAGCAGAGCCATGCTCAGCCTTCAAACAGCCCATGGACAGTTGTGGAATGAGAGCTACAGCTAAGGATGGAGGTGTTGCTCAAGGCTGCATGGAAGTTTTCAGCCAGCAGAGTTCAATACAGTGCCTGCTGTCCTGTGAGGGCACTAGAGCTGCTGAACAAAAGCATCTCTGCTCCTCTAGTTCCAGCTGTATCCTCTGCAGACACATTGCTGCTGTGTTGCCTTGCCCTTTTGCCACAGCACAGAAATTGCTAGGTGGTTAGCCCAGTGGGGCTGCCCTGGGGAAAGCTCTCTGGATCCTCTTTGCTCAACCATAGCTTGGCAAAGGACACCTCAGTCAGAGCCCTGCATCCCATGTTTGTCAGCATGTGGCTGTGATAACTGTGACTCAGAGCACAGGGCTGTTTGTAGGCACATTGGGCTGTGCTCCTCTTCATATCAATGTGTGAAAGGGTGTTCTGTCATTCATGAGGCTTCACAACTGGGTCTAATCCACCTGCTTTGTGGGCTGGAAATGTGCAAGCAGCAGCCACACGTCCCTTGCAGGAGAGGAAGCCCCAGAGCTAACTTTGCAAATTCACAGTTCCCCAGGAAAGGTCATAAAGCATCTGTCTAGTATCTAGATTCAGAAATGTCTCTGAGGTTGGTTCTCGTTTCACCAGTGGCAAAACTGGGGCAGAAAGCTGCCCAATTTCAAAGCAGAGCCAGGTGTAAAACTCAGGTGTCCCAGCTGCCCTTTGCCCACGAGGCACATCAGATCATCTAGGTAGGTGGCTTTGAAGCACCCAGACCTTTGTGCTTCATGACCCTCACATCTCCCTCTGTTCTGCACTTTTTGGTAGCGTATCCTGCCATGTGCCTGCTGCCTAGTGCCCACGGCCCCTGCACAAACTGGACCACACGCTGGTATTTTGTGGCTGTTGTTGGCAGGTGCAACCGGTTTTGGTACGGTGGCTGTCACGGCAATAAAAACAGCTTTGCCTCAGAGGAGGAGTGCATGAGAGTGTGCCACAACTCTGTGGGGGTCAGTCCTCTGGAGCACCAGCCCTCTTCTGGCACCGGAGCCCCGCAACGCCAGCACACTGGCTCTCATTCTCATACCAGGGATGCTCAGGGTCCGCAGCAGCCACCCCTGACAGAGTCTGCAAGTCACAGCCAAGAAGGAAGAGCCTATGTGGCTTCACACCCCACACAAGACAGCCACAGACAGGACAGCTGGAGAAGTGAGGTGCCACCAGAGTCTTTGCCAAGGACCGGTGTGCTGGAGAGCCAGCGCTGGGGCACCCAGCAGAGCAGATGGGACAGCCGGAGCCAGCGGCACTGGTGGGAAACAGCCGTGCCGGGGCCCTCCCAGAGGCAGAGCAACAGTGCCCAGCAGGTGCCAGCACATGAGGGCAAGCAGTGGCACAAGGCTTTCGGAGCAGATGTTTCCATGACGGAGGGATTTGGGCACCAGGTGTCTGCAGACTCATTCGCAGCATGGACTCTGCACAGGTGATGATTTTTTTTTTTTCCTTCCCCTGTTTTGCCAGCTCATTGTGAAGCATCAGTACAGCTTCCTCTGGAGTAAAAGTGTTGCCCCAACTGGGACCAGCTAACTGGGAATACCCAGCAAGGGATTGGCTATATATGTAGCCCTTTGGTAAATTAAGTTATTCAGGTCCTGGAGTATCCACTCTCTCTTTTCTCGCGCTCTCCCTGCTCTCTGACAGGCACTGGAAGTATGGTGTGTGAAAAGACTGCAGGATCCTGGGGTCTTTGGGAGGCATTCTTACACTGTAAATGAGAATCCATAGGTGTTTCGCTTGTTCTCACAAACAAATTCAGCCGACTCTTGAACTTCAGAGCCTTTATCTCAACACTGTATAGAGCAGCAGTGGGTTGTTCCAGGGAAGACTTTTTGGGTCAGGATCCAGACAGTGTCACCTCAAAAATCGGGAGTGCATAGAGCTAGATACGAGTGTGTCTGCACTGGATCTGTGTCTGTGTACTGAGCTAAATCTAGGTCCTTCAGAAAAAGGGGGGTTGTAGGACTCTCTCTCTCTTCCTGCAGCATTCATTCTGTCCAGAGCAGCCTTTTTACTTTGTTAGGAAAGGGCACCCCATGTGTTTCATCTGCTCAGAGCTGAATAGGCAGCCAGTCCTGCTTTGTCCTGTGGTTGTGACTCATCCAGAGCCACATTAGAGGACCCAGAGGAGAGGAAGGCAGCAGAGATGTCAGTGGAATGGCTTTCTCTTTCAGAACCATCCTAGAGGAAGCCAAGCCCTTTCCTGTGACAGCAGTCGTGGGACAAAACGTCCAGCTGGTCTGCAAGACAGGCATGTCCCCCTTCTCCAGAGTGGAGTGGATGAAGGACAGCCAACCAGTCTCCTCTGACAGGTGAGCTCAGCCCCTTTGTTGTAGAGCAGATGAGCTCCTTGCTGGGCGGGGGGCCCAATATGCTTGCCTGCTTTCTTTGTAATCTTGGTGTTAACATTTTTTAAAAATAAATAAATAGATAAATAATTAAACAAGCCCATGTATTGACTAAGAGCATGAACTGTTCCCCTGGTGTGTCCACAGCAGAAAGATACACAGCCTGCAATACTATTGAGGCGTTGGCTGGTGTTACAGGGCACAACAAGTGCTGTCCCATAGCAAGGCACAGGTGGAAGCTGACAGATGACAGATGTAGTGATACAGAAAAATGTTCTCTGTGTTGGATTCATCATGAGGCAGCACTAAGTCAGTAGTCCAGGTGAAGCTTGTAGCCAAATAACTCAGAGTTCCTCTGGCTGAAAGTTTCTGGCAGTCACATCCAAGATATAATTTTTTTTAAAACTACTTTTAAAGTCTGTTTTTCCTGGGAGGTCTTTTTCCAGCAACAGTTCGGAGCCAGACGGTCACTTTGTGTTGTGAAAAATCACAGTTAAGAAGGGCCCAGTCATGCTTTTCTGTTTGCAGATGACTGCTGGGACTCACGCTCCTGCCTGTAAGGGCAGTTTGCCTCCACACGGGAGAGGTTTGCTGAAAGCAGTTCCCTGTTTTCCCACCTCAGTTTTCTCTTTGTTCCTGGCCTGCTTTCTCCCGCAGTTATTTCCCCTGTCTGTGACCCCTGTGTGGTCAACAGGGTTTTGGATTTTTTCTGAGCTGGGGAGGGCACTACATGCTGGCCAGACAGAGGCCATTCATCCTTCTCATCCTTCCTCCTCTCGCAGGCACACCTACCGCTCCGACAGCTCCTTAGTGATCAGCCGTGTCAAACCGGAGGATGCCGGGACTTACGCATGTATCACTTCTGATGGGAGGACAGAGAGACGACAGATTCAGTTACAGATCATAGGTGACTTACCTTCCACTTAAGACCAAAGAGGTAGCTCAGTGCTCCTTGTTGGCAGTTGTTGACAACAGGAGCCACAAACTGTGCCAGCAGCATTGCCTTCACTCTATGGCCGGGATGTCCCAAGAGCCAGGCAAAACAGTTGGTCTCGTCCGCTGTAGGGCTGCCAAGAGGCAGTGTGGAGGCAGCAAAGCTTCTTTTGGTATTGCCTATTGAAAAAGCCTTAGCCCTAAAACACTTCTTCTCCTGCAGAAGCCACCCCATAACTGGAGTTGTGGCTTGCCTGTAACCTGCCACATTTCCAGCACAGTGAGCACATTTTCCTCCCTGAGACCCATCAGCTGCCTCCTGATCCCAGACATGAGACTCCAGAAAAGGGTTTTCTGCAGTTTCCTGGACTTTCCATCTCACACTATAATGCGACCTGTCTGCCATAGCTCTCTGTGCTGGTACATTTATGTTTTGTGTTTTGCCCAAACAGGTCCTCCTGGGTAACAAACGATTCCCTGTTGTGAAAAATGTGCCTTATTTAAGAAACAAAACCATACAAATATGAAACACTAGTCTCAAAAGCCTAGGCACCCTGTAGCCTTCAATCTCTGAAGTGTGCTTTGTCGCAGCAATGGCACATGGGGCAGAAGGCATTGTGGCCTAAGGGATGCTGCAACATGTTCACTGACAGAGGAGAGAAAGGAGTCTGAAATTGCTTGCCTGCAGGTCTGTGACTCTCATTAGCAGACAACGCAGGCTTACTGCACTAGTCAGCCAGAAAACAGATGGCTGAAGGGCTCTTTGGCTCCAGTTCAGCAAGCTCTCCCAAGCTCATAGAAACCCTACGCAAGAGGCCACAACAAGAAGTGTCCTTTCATTCACATATGGCATTTTATTTTGAATAGAGTACCAGAATGCTGTTCTGGCAGAGGGCGAGAGAGGTCAGGTCCTTCACAAGGAAAATCAGCAGCATCGTGAGCTCTCCAGAGGCGGGAAGGCTGCGCAGGCAGCCGGTTCCTCTATGCATCAGCAATTCACTTACAGGTAAGTTCATGTACAGCAACGGTTTGTCCACCATGCCCAGCTGATGAACCATATGGCATCTCTTCATGTAGAAAAGCTGAAGATTGGAAAGGTCTTGGGTCAGCTGTTCTGGGGCATGGTTGGGAAGCAAGCAGTACTGAACTGCTGACAACAGAAGCGGGAGATGATCCCAGTCGCAAGTTGTCTTCTATCCTCCCTGAGGGTCTCTCGAGAGAAGCATATTCGGAGCAAAGATGTGCAGGGAGGCTGACAGCAAAGGAACTACGTTCAAAAGAAAGTAGAAATACCAGGAGCAGTACCCTTAGATGTTCAAGTTAGTGTAAGCAGAAAAAGAAACCTGTTCTATAAAAAAGCAAATAGGCACTGCTTAACTAGCACAAAATAGGAATATGTAGTATGTTAAAAAAAGCTCCAGTTACTTTAGCCCCCACCCATTTATTTTAAATATTTTGTTAACAAAACAGTTTGACTCAAAACTCTCCTCATGTACTGGGTGGCATATTTTGTAGCTTCTTGCCTGTTATTTTGGTGCTTCTAGGTCCCACAGAAATAAAAGCATGCAAGTTATTTTTGCCTTATATGAAGCATGTTGGGGCTTCCAATTAAATGGGACCATGATCTGATCTCTCCCTTCTTTTGAGTTTACAACATAAAGCCTAGCCAATTTGCTGAACTCCCCAGCAACCTCCTTAGCTACTTCTGCCTGAAAGCAGAAAGAAGTGACTCATTGAATTAAAAACATTGAATTAAGGCCCTTTGGTTTTGTTTTTTTTGAGATCAAGAATTCAGGTCAGAGAATGAGGGTGAGGAAGATGATGTTCTATTAGACTCTGAGAACATCAGGGTTTCGTTCCCTTGTAAAGCTGTACTTACAGGAGAGCAAAGCACATAAAGAGATGAGTGGTGTGAGAGCCTGACCTCATCTTTTCTGCCACATGAAGAGGTTGGTCAGCTCCTGGGCTTTGCGTGCGTTCAGGTGATTGAAATGGGCTTTTCACATCCCCCAAAAATATTTGTTTGTTTTTGTGTGCCAGAGAAGCGCCTTGGGGGAAGCGTTCTTGATGCCCTGTTCAGGACTTTGTACCGCTTGCTGTGTGCTCATGTTCTTAACACTTCGTAGGCTGTTATCCAGAGGGTTGCCACAAGAAACAGGGTTGCTGCCTCTAAAGGGTTAAGCTGGCTGGTGGGAGTGCAGCACCAAGCTGTGCTGAACTGAAGCAGGAGCTGATGGAGGCTGCTCTTTTCTGAATGTTGTGAGTGAATGTTGGTAATGGCAAGGTCCAGAGCCCTGGCGGAATTGTGGAAACTACCCTTTCCCTTTGGAAGCAAAAAATATGGTGTGTGCTTGAAAAAGCCTTGTGTTGAAGGTCAAATGCTGAAGGAAGAAGTTTCTGCATCTTTTGCTTTGCTTGTGGGCTTTGCAGATTGAGGATGGATAAGAGCGAGCCCTCAGTAGTGGAGGCCAGCATCGGGGAGAGAGTCAGACTGCCCTGCGCTGTGGAAGCATCGCCAGCTCTCACCATTGAGTGGCAGAAAGATGGGCAGCCCCTCTCCTCTCCCAGGTGAGATCCCTGGCAGCCCCACCGTCCTCACAAGCAGGTTCATGTGGAGGAGAGCTGCCTCCTTGCCTTGCCTCCCCTCTCTCCTCTCTGAGGGAATGGAACTGCTGGCCACACAGCTGGGGCCTGTCCTGCTTTGGGCTGGGCAGCTTCTTCTGTTAGGGCCAGACGGTACGGGCCCAACTGTCCCAGCCTCGCTCATAGATCAAAGCCTGAACATGGCACCCTCCAGCGAACAGCTGTGATACAGGGTCTACAAGTGAGCCAAAGCTGGAATTAGTTCATCCACAAGATCAGCAAAAAGAGGACACATGGCAAGCAAACTTGCCAAAATCCGGCTGGTCTGTGAGCCAGGGCAGAGGTTCAAAGCAAAGAGAGAGATCAAGTGCCTGCAGTGAACTTCCACAGCTCCTAGTGCTGTTCCCTGCAGCTCCCCTCACCCTCTGCTCCCACAGGCTGCCCTAGCAGTGAGTTTTTCCAGAGTCTTCAGCAGTTGTACTGGGATTTGAGGACCAGGAGTTGCATTACAGGTTGAACTGAGCTGTTGCTAAACCTTTGCTCAGCATTACCATAAAATTATGCACAAGGCTCAGCTTCAGCTCTGGTAGCTGGAGTCCCACCCTGACTTAAGCACAGGCTGAGGGGCTTTCTGGTTTTGTTCCCCAGACACAGGCAGCAGTCAGATGGGGCCCTGGTGATCAGCCGAGTCAGCTCTGAAGATGTTGGCTTCTTTACCTGCATTGCCTCCAATGGACGTGATCGGGACCAGCGCCAGGTCCTATTCCGACCTCTAGGTACTGGATGGGTGGATGCACGCGTAGCATGTCCGTATGCACACACCTGTGTGCACACAAGCAGGAAACAGGGAGGGCTGGGCAGTGTGGGTTTCTTGTCTGGCCATGACTCCTGGCTTCATATCTGACATTCAACAGGCAGAGTGAGGGCAAGGGAGGAGTGGGTTGTTTTACCCAAGGGTAATCTGTGTGTGTCTAGTAGATCGTGTTGCTCCAGGTAGCTGGGTAGAGGGGCTAATAGAGCAGTAAGAGTGACTTTCAGGGCCTTGTTCCTGAGACACTGGTGTGGAATGGGTATAGGAGTAAGAGGAACTAAGGAGGTGGTTCTTCTGTGCACGTGAGGTACCTGTGTTCAGTCAGAGGAAAAAGCTCTTCAAGGCCTCTTCTACTTGCCCTTGCTTGGGCCAAATTCCTTAGGAAACCCACTTTCGCCATAGCAAGAGCATCATAGCTCCAAATATGCTGTTTCAAGGCCTAAGGGCTCGTAGCTCATGATAGCATACATTGGACTTATCCCATGAGGGAATGCCGCTGCTGCCAGGGCAGCATGGCATTGTCCTTCTGCTAGTGATGATTTCCCTTCCGGTTTAGGAGAGCTGAGGATCACTGGTCTTCTTCCGAGCATCACAGTACCTGAGGGCGGGACTGCTCAGCTTCATTGTACAGTGACTGGCAACAATGTGAATATAAGGTGGTCAAGGTGAGCTAAAGTGAAACAGAACTTGCCTTCTCTTTTTGAACATCCTCACCCTCCAAATAACAATGCAGGATGCCTGCCAGGTAAGAGAGAGAGTTCTCAGCCTTAGCATCACCTGCCCTTTCCTGATCAACTTACCTGTTACCCTAAAAATCCTGGGTAAGATCCCTGTGGGGTGTAGTGGTCTCCAAGTTTATGTTCCAGCCAAATAAGGAGGAAAACAGACTTTAACCTAAGATTTCACAGAATTTGGAATGGCTCCATGCTGGAAAGCTGGTGACATACATTACAACAGCAAAAACTAAAAGTGAGTAACCGGAGGAAGATCTTCAGTTGGTCTTTACAAAATTCTCTCTGCCTAACCCTAACAAACATTTTAGCCCCTATGATAACAGCAACTCTTCTCTGAGCTTCCTGCTGCAACAGTTCTCTGCTTCTACTTTCAAGTGTGAGTAAAGAAGAATTGAAAGTGCTTTAATGAAGGTAAAGGAAAAGCTGTGTCCTCTTCTCTTGATGGTCTACAGTGAAATTCTGAACTTGTGCAAGTGTTTGGGAGCAGGTTTTTTTCCCTTTTTGAAAATAATCAGTTCTGTTTTGGAGCCGTCTTTCAAAGGATCCAGAGAGATGGATTGCTAATTGTTTAAATCCCTCTGCTCCAAGGGTTAGGCCTGAAGTGGGCCATCTGACAAAGAGAGCTTTTCTTCCATGTGTAAGTTTGGTATTGCAGTTAACAAAATGATGTAAGTTTCAGAGTCTGAATGAAACCCTTTTCACTGAAACAAACTTCATTTCCTTGATAACTAGGAGTTCATAATTCAGGCGGTTTTCCTGTTAGGCACAGAGTATATCAGCAGGAACAGACACAATCTTGCTGGTATTTTAAACATTTTTTTTTAAATACACTTATAAGAGAGAGGAAAGAGGGCACATTGCTCACTACCCCATATGTTCCTCAAGCAATCTGGCTGCTATCAATGCCAGCCTAATAAGCACTGCCAGACCACAAACTGAAGAGAGGGAAAAGCACCCTGTATGTTCTCATAGTTCCTCAAACCTCAAAAATGTGTAATAGTGGAAAGGGCAATGTCTTTATACCGCGCAAACAGCCAGCTACCTCCCACACAGGCAACGGGCTGACGGATGCAGACTCACTTGGGCTCATGTTGTAGAGCCAGGTCATGACCAAAGATTTCTTCTTCCTTCCTACTGAATTTGTAAAAATTCACCCCTTCCAAAGAGCACAGGGAGATCCTTTAGCCCCCCATGGATGGGAATGGTGATGATACAAAATTTTTTCGCCACAGGAACGGAGTCCCTATGCGGGCAGATGGTCACCACATCCACTTGTCCCAGGATGGAAGCCTGATCATAAGCAATGTCCAAGAGGCTGATGAGGGATCCTACACATGCAGTGCCTACAGCAGCAGCAACTCTGTCAGTGCCAGCACGGAGGTGAAAGTGCTGAGGAGCAGGCCTAGCAGTGAGTACAACCTGTCCTCCCCGCTTCCCCAGCATCATGCTGGCCTCTTGGCCGCTGTTGTAAGTCTGCACATCGCCTGTGCCGATCCACCACCGACCTCAGACTCTCTGGTTGTGCTGCCTGAGGAGCCCCGTGTTCCCTGGGTCAAAAAAGAAGGACAGGGGGAACACACCAGGGCGCTGGGAATCTGATTAACTTCCTGATGCCAAAATGCCATAGTTGGTTGACAAAATAGTTTGCTGCAAGATTCGTATTTGAAGTCTGGACACTGTCCAGATGGCTTTACACAGGGTGTAGGGTGGGATCAGCCCCAAAAACTGAATTCTCCTACTGTATTCACCAGAGATATCAGTTTCTTTCTCATCTCTCTCGTTGATATTGGACTATATTTAAAACAATCCCCTTAGAACTGGCAGGGTGGAGAAAGCAGGAAGCTGCTCTGTGTTTTGGGAGGGAAATGAAACCTAAGGATAAGCCCTGGCAGTGTATTTACAGCTGCTTCACCTTCTACTTGGCTGCAGCTGCTGTGAACCACGTTGCGGACCTGAGCAGAGAGTGCGTGGACCAGCCACATCTTGCCAATTGCGACCTGATCTTGCAGGCCCAGCTCTGTGGGAACCAGTACTACTCCAGCTTCTGCTGCGCCAGCTGCTCTCGCTACCAGCTGCAGGACAGGCCCCGTCATCACCGTGGGTGACTGACACCTCCACGGCCACAGGCGATGGATTATAAGACTGGAAGTCTGAACTTTGTCCTTTTCCTTCATGAAACTGTTCTGAGAGCTCTGCCCTGCCAGAGAGTGCCACCCTCAAGTTTATTGCAGACTTCTTTCTCCACCCCCTGTATGCCTTGTTGTGGCAAATCCATCTCTTCACTTAAGGGTAGCTGCTGTCGTTCGTAGAACAAGATGACACTGGGAACATGAGGACACTGTGACTTTAGAGGCGGCAGATAGATAATCAAAGAGAGAGAGACCAGTTCTTCATACAAGCATGCAAGAGAAGTGCTCTTAAAAAAAATAATCTCTGAAGTGTTTGAAGATGGTCCTGAACTGGCTTAACCAAAGCACTAATGAGTGGAGAACATTTGTAATCTTGGAGAGCACTTTCCATCTCACCGCAAAGGGCTCTGGCCATGAGAAACAACTTGATGCATATAAAAGTAGTGTTCAGGTCCTATGAGATTACAAGCTTTAGTGGTACAGCTGTAATGTCATGTTACCATAGCTGTTTTATTCCAGTAGACCTGAGAAAAAGTTCTAGTTGGTTCTGTTTGGTTTCTATCTGACTGTAATCAGCTTTGGAGTGAAACTGCAGAAACGATGCCTCACAGAAAGCACAACACAAAATTGGAGAATACTTTCAGCCCTTCCTGAATGTTAGGGGTAATTTAGATGAATACGCCAACACTATTATTCTGAGATGCTGCAGTTAAAATATCACTCTAGGAAGGCTCAGCAGGTTGGGGTTTTTTTGTTTTTTTTTGGTGTTTGTTTGTTTGTTTGTTTTGGGTTTTGTTGTTGATTTTTTGTTGTTTGGTTGGTTGGTTTTTCTTTTGCTTGTTTTTTTTTTTTTTCCTGAGACAGAAATGTGCTGTTGAATTTATTGCAAAGCTGGGCTTGGTGGTAGCATTGCCTTGAGGTTGCACTTCGGGAGGCGGAATAATATACACATAGAAATGCATGTAGGGGCATTTGTCTTGCCAGGATAAACCTTCCCATGATCTGCTCTGGTCTCAGAGAGCCTGCCCCTGTGTGTGACCTGGGCTGATTCCTGCTGCTGTGGGCTAACCAGGGAGGACTTCAGATGCACAACAGCTGTAGCTGAAAAGCATCCTTTGTTTCAAGACAAACACTGTGGGGTAACAAGCACTTGAGGCTGTGAACGTGTGTCCGGCATTTAGCGGGGCGGGGGTTGTGTGTGGGGAGGTGAGATTACGGGAGGATTTGTTAAAGCAGAAAAGGCTCCTGGGTGTATTCAGTATCTCAAAATGGAATTATAGCTTCTGAAAAAAGCATTATTTACAGTCTCCACAGTATTGTTGTACCCTAGCATCAGCCTAACAGGCCCCCTCTTTCTCATTTCAAAACTCCCTGCTGAGGCTTGGATGAATTAATCAAATTAATTAGCACCATCACCCACTTATTATTTGTATAGATGTAGCTATAAACAAGTAGCCTGGTGTGTAGTGTTGATGTTGATGATTTGTTTGGGGTGGTGGAGGTTTTTTTGTTGCTGGTTGGTTTTTTTTGTCCTCTTCTTTAAGAGTTCTGAGGAAGGCAGCTAATTCAGGACTGTTCTCACACCACTCTCCTCTCCTTCCGTGCAGACTCAGTACTCGGGCAGCAGTAATACATAGGTGTAAATCCCCAGGCTTGACAGCCGAAAGCTGGTTTGGACTCTAAAGCCAGTAAATCAGTTCAGCTGCACCTAAAAATAAGAATTACTAACCTAATGATTGCACCATCTTCAGCAGAGGTGTGTCATCAGGCTTGGACATGCTGCTTTAAGATGCAAACAAAATGAAAGTTTAGAAGCAATCCAGTAAAGGCGTGAAAGGCGGCAGTCACACAGCTATTGGGGTCTGTAGTCTGAGAGATTCTGCTTGCTAGAAAAAGACAAAAATAGGTGTTTTGCAGTTAAGACCCTTTAATTTGATTAGTGAAAACTTCCTCTGCTCTAATGCATTACAGCGTAAGGTTTGAAGTTGTCTTCATTGGATATTCAAGCACAGTTAGAGGGGCTGAAGACCACCTAATTTTATGTTAAATATAAGATCATGTACAAACACAGACTAGCACCTTTTTTTTTTGGTTTTTTTTTTTTTTTGGTGTATAGGACATTTTCCTATTTTAGTATATAATGTGACTCTATTGAGACCAAGGATGTATCATCACAGACTATGTAAATTCCAGTCTTAGTGAAGACCTCTCAGTTGTCATGTGGCAGGCACAGAGCATAGGCAAGGGCTGTGGACCTGCTCAGGGGCATGGCTGGAGTTATTGTGGTTATATCAGACCCTTTTGTCCCTGAATACGCAGTCAGAGTTCTGTAACAGCCCTTTCCATCATGTCAGAGGCTCTATTTTTAGAATATTTAAATATTGTGTTTAGTCAGCTTTCATTTAAGCTGTGACCAGGGAACACTTTCTCAAGACCTGTGAAGGCTGTAACAGGCACCCACATTCTGATGGGCAGGACGTCAGCACTGAAGGTGCTCAGTGAAGTGTTTGTCCTGACCTCCTGGGTATTACGGCTGGTATTTGAAGCCGTGCAGTTCCCTGCTTTAAATACGTGTCAGCACTGCACTAGTTAACTAAAGGGTCTTTTCTGTTTCTTCTGTTTGGCAAGCTGAGCTTTCCCCTTGATATAGTGCCACTTAACTGCCTAACTGAATTTTTTTGAGAATCAAGATGTTAACTTTCTTCCCTAACCAATGGATTGTAGGAAGGCTCTATCTCCTTCACTGTTATCTCTGGGGCAGGGGAGGGATGTAGCTACACTGGGCTATGTTCATCTGAACTTTGGGCACTGCTGTGAAAGCTATGGCATATCAGGAAAGCAAGCATGAACAGCCTATTCTATTCTATTAGAAATGTATACATTTATTTGCTTGCTTTTTGAAAGCTGAAAAAAAGCATTGGTACTATAGGGAGTGTTGGTCCTGACTATTCATACCATACTGAACAAAGGTAAGAATTGACCATGTCCCTGCAAGGCTTGCTGTACTCTGGAAATGGAAAACTGCTCTCCAGCTCAAACACTAGAGCCCAACAAAGAGAACATTTCTTCCCCTTCAGGTTTCACAGGCTGACTTTTCTTGAGGTCTAAAACTACCAGAATGCAGTAAGAAACAGTCATACTAACACAGTAGGTGTCAGCTTACTGGGAGAACACAAAAGGAATGAAAATACTGTCTTATGCACCTCTTAGGATTTGCACTCCTGGCAGCAGGGAAAAGAAAACAGAGTGAGTTTTCCTTTTTGAATGTTACTGTCTTCATATTTGTCTGTATGTAAATGCTCAATGTTAGAAAATACAGTGATGTAAACCCATTATCTGATGTTTTCAGCAAAGCCCTGCATTTCAGAGCTTTAATTAGCAAGGATATCTGCAAGCCTCAAAGTTCAGGGTAGCCTCATGTGCTGTAAAAATGAGAGGTGCTAAGACACCATTACGGAGCATCTAGGTTGGCAAGCAGCGCTCTTCTACATCCCCCAATAACAGAGAAGACACCCAGAACGGCAAATGCTGAAAACTGAAAGGGGGAGGGGAATAAAGCTTTCACAGACAGTGCTTCTACCACCAACATTTATTTTTGTTAAAGCAGATTATAAATCATCAGTACAAATATATATAACTTACATTTGCTTGTAAGGCCAAAGTTTAAAAGTAAAGTTTAAATGAGATGGTTTTCACAAGTCACCAGAGGCAGAACCTGGACCAGCTGCAGCCTTAACCACAAGGTTTCACAAATCAGTGGGGAAAAAAATAAAAACAAAGTTAAAAACCTCTAAGATCTATTGACAGACAAACATAAAATGGTTTCCCAGGTAGCCCCAGGATGTAGATATGATTACAGTAAGTTGTCACAGTAGTGTTAGAACCAATAGATTAAGACAACAAAACTGCAGCAATACATGAAAGGAAAAAACCCATACTATATATAACATGTAGCTTCATTCCAATAAAAACCAGTAAATTTTCCCCATGGTTTTCAAACCATGACAATACTGTTCTTTAATTTTCTTTATTTAAAACTACACTATCATGACTTACTGGGCTGTGATTGTTGTTGCAATATGCTACTTACAATGAACAGATACAAGAACAAGCTAGAGCCCCTTTTTCCACCCCCCCAATATTACTTACAATAAGAATCAGAGATAAATCAATCTTATGTACAATTTCTTACATCCAACCCCCTTTGTTTTTAACCTTTGGCAAGATTACTTACAACTCATACAGCTTTTAATAACCAACTATTTAAAATATTCTAAATGCATAAAAATAAAGATTTTGGCTTTACTTTATTTTTTACATATAATATTCACTGTGTTACTCAAAATGGAAGCTCAACTTTTTTTCCACAAACCCAGCTTTTGCTAAGCAGGTGACAATCTCCCACCCATATCCACCCCCACCCCACCCCAATTTTTCCCTGAGGGGGAATGTCCAGGACTCACACGGCATCGGGAGGACTCAGGTACAAAATCTGCCTCCCTTTCTGTGAGATAATTGCTGTTTCTGCAGAACAGGCTTTGGGACTGGGTGCCTTGCTTTGCTCTGTTTGACTTCCAGCTCTCCAAGAAAGGAGGGAATGCAGACTGGGGCAGCTCCAGCATTTCTTAAGAACTGCACGGTAAATTCTCTGTATGTTTATATCCTTCTCGTAATTGCTCCCTCTTTCTAACCCATTTTTGTTTGAAGGGACCTTTGGGATTATCAAAGCAAACTGATCAGAAACAGTCCCCTCTGCTCCCTTTATCCCTCTATCCTAATGTACATTTTATCCACCCCCTCCGGGACTGCTTAGAGTTCAATCTCAAATGTCTTCTGTAGATCACTTGAGAAGGGGTTAGTCGGCGAAGGGTTGGTGCGCTGCTTTGTCTTGCTCTCCAGTGCTGCCCACTGTGCTTCGAAGGGGTCTACCTGTGGCGCAGCGGGGGGCTGCGAATGCTTGTCCTCTGCAGCCCATTTCCCACCCTCAACCCCGTTGAAAGCTGCAGAGCCGTTGTGCTGCACGGGCGGGTGGAAGAAAGGGCTGGCGGTAGCGCTGTTGCTTTCGTACTGAGGGAGCGTCTGCTGTT
The DNA here is from genome assembly GCF_037038585.1 of Patagioenas fasciata. Taxonomy (NCBI): domain Eukaryota; kingdom Metazoa; phylum Chordata; class Aves; order Columbiformes; family Columbidae; genus Patagioenas; species Patagioenas fasciata. The sequence goes on along the minus strand of NC_092524.1, from coordinate 32,127,710 downwards.
TGACAAGACTGGGTGACTGATGTGGATGGGCTGCGGGAGCGTGGCTCGCCGTGCCAAAGACGTTGGCCACCATCTGGGAAGGTGTGATCCCCACCACAGGTACGCTTGGGGCTGCATAGGTCATCCCGTTTGCTACGGCGTAGGGCTGCGCTGGAATAAACGGTGGCTGCATGGGCGGCACCACACCCACCGGCACAGGCTGAGGAGCAATGAAGGTGCTGACTGGGTAGGCTGGTGCTGACTGGGAAGCTGCTGGAGGAGGCTGGAGGAGTGGCTGTGGGGCTGGGGCTGGCTGCTGCTGGGCTCTGACAGTCTTTGAGACCTCTTCCAACCAGCGGTCTGCCTCTGAGGGAGTACGTCTGTGGTTTCCTTGGAAAGGACTTGGTGAGGCCGCACCTGAGGAGGTGCTGCTCCATTCAGTGCCTGGGAAGGAAAGCGTGGGGAACTCATTAATGTTTCCAAGTCCTCACCCTTTAATCAGTTAGAAAGGCTGGAGGATGTACACAAGAACGGACAGGCCTCCTCTCTCCACAGGACAGACTGCCACCAACACTGGAAGCATCTTCATGCATCCACTCTACTGTTCTGTTATAGGACAACGTTGATCAAGAAAGGTGGATTTTTTTTTATTTTATTTTTTTTTTTTAATAGCAGAGATCTGAGACTCCAGGGCATGCAGGAGAGCTGCCACCTGCACTCAGAACTGGGGAGCAATGGTCTGTCTAGTCCATAACCACTAATTCCTCTAACTGGGGAGTATCAGCTTCTGAGGCTCAGGCCTGGTCAATTAAAACACCAAGCTATACGGAACTGTTTTTAAGACTCATTTGCTCTGTATCCTAAATCGCCCTCTCTAGGCAATAATATAATGGTACTCTGAGTTTAAGACAACATTCATTTTTCTGTCCCATACATGCTGAAGTGTAAGTGCTCACTACAATATACATGAACATTTAAGGCAATACATCTAATCAAATGACTATATAATATGTAAACTATACTTAATATGACTCCTTTGTTTATGTTCTTCCTCCATCTCCACTTTTCCCTTACTCTTTTCAGGTATAACTCAAGTTGTTAACCTCTCAAACCCTTTGGCAATGCTCAACAACTAGCATCTATAAAAACAGTTCTGGTTTTTAACTCACTCATCTTTAACAATTAAAAAAACCCACCACCAACAACAAAAAAACACAACAAAACCCACACACCATCATTTCCTTTCCTCTCACAGTTTCAAAACTATCTCCCCTCCAGCTGAATTCTGCTTTTCCTTCTCCCTACCGTTTCAAATTCTCTTTCCCTCCCAAAGGACCTGCTAGAGATGGCTCTGCAATTCTTGTGCTACTGAGTGTTTTGGAGAAGTGGAAAATCATTACTGCTCAGTAGTCCTCATTGAGCCTGATCTCATTAAATGCCACCTAAAGATTGGTTTACTGTTGTTTCTACAGCAGGAAACTGTTCAAGGCAGAGCTCAGGGTCTCTGTCTTAATGAAACTGTGCCTGGTACTCCTACAGGGCAAAGCAGAACCTACTATTTCAGTAGCAAAGTTGCTCTTTTCGAGCTGAGCTTACATTAGGACAGTTTGGTATCACACGTGTCCACGTGGCTGACAGCCATTTCAAGTACCACCTTACATTGTATATAACTACAGACAAGCACTGGAAGGACAGACTAAATGTATTAAACAGAAGAAATGAACCTCTAAAGCCTTTAAGTACCCAACTTAATCTCCCTTTGCATATGTTAGTGGAAAGAACACACAAAAGATGCTTTTCCCTTCACCTCCACACACACACACACACACTATTTCATTACTTCCTTTTTAAGCAGTGGATTTTCTAAGATGCTGCCAAAATAAGAATCAGTCCAGCTTATAGACACAGAACCAGCGAGTTCATCGCTTCCCTCCATCCAGTTGTGCAAAGTGCTACTACTTCCAGCTTTTGTTAGTGTTCCTTCCACTTGCCATTAAGTGGCACTGACAACTGTCTCAAGGGCTCGATTATGCTTCTGATTCAAGTTCTCATAGCAATGCAGAGGATTTACTTCCACTCTTACCAGTGACCACGGCTGCAGCTCCAGTATGAGCAGCAGGAGCATGAGCCCAAGGATTGGTTTCCCGAACTGGCAGAGCTGTGGACATTACAGCAGCTTGGGATGGTTTAGCAGCAAGCACACAGAAGGCAGAGGCAGTGCCATTAACTAAAATGGGAGCAGACAACATCAGTGCAATTAATTCATGCAAGGCATGCACGTGACTGGAATGTTAGTGGACCATGTCATACCTACCAACATACAACAATTCTTAGACACTTCCACATGACAGCATTTCGGGTAAATTAGCCAAACTGGACTGACAGCCACTAAAGGTAGTAAATTCCATTTTACGAATCCAACACTTGTGAAGAGAATTGTGGGATGGTGGATTTTTATGTATTTGATGAGGTCTTGAGTTCCGATGATCGGCTGAAGTTAAATTTGTTGTTTTTATGTATAAAGAGATATGGCTCACCAGAAGTTACTGTATGGTTACTTTTAGATTCAAAAGAAGAACAGATTATAGATGCAAAATAACGGTAACTACATTTAACAAGGAGAGGTTATTTTTTCACATGACTTGTATAAGAGCATATGAGTGAAATGAAGATTAGAGGCTGCTATGAGTTCTATAGTTGGCCATCTCTCCACAACTTTTATAAGAGTGTGCGTGAAAAACAGTAATCACGTGGTGGCACAAAATCCCTTCCCTTGTGGGATTTAGTTCCTGTGAGACTCAGTTGTTAAGGTTTTTGCAGTTCAGGAGGCAGAAAGTTAAAATAGTCATTATCTCAAAGCCAGTCCCTTTTACAGGTAACTATCGTGTGGTAGGTGCATGAACTTCTTGTTAAAAACAAAAACACAGAATAACTACACAGACAAGATGAATAAAGCAGGATGCATTCCCCCAGAATACTGATAATAGGACTTGCACAAGAAATTAAGACCAGGTGTTACTGAAAAGCAACATTATGTGCGTTCAGGCCTCACTCAGCATGACCACAGCATGCAAAGCAATCACAAACCTTGAAAGGCAGGAGACTGTGGTGCGACTACTGTCACTGGTTTTGTCATGGGGGCCGAAGAGAAAGGATCTTCTGATGGTGTGCTGAAAGCACTGGTGATCTGAGAGCACAGGGCACTAATGCTGTCTGTTTCCCCTTCCACCTCAGGGACTAAAATGTAAACAGAATTCATTAAATTAGAAGTTTAAAGGATACAGAAACAATTTATTTTATTTCACTAACGTGAAACTGAAACGTAATTAGTTCCCTTATGTCCTAGATGTTCCTGCTACTGATTTGCGTGACAGTTTTAAAATCAGTTTTGAAGACCTGACCTGAAATAGAGGGTAAGGAGATCAGCATTCCAGATTTAAAGTCAGTTATTACTGCTTTTCTGTGTTAATGCAAGAGGATGTTCATTTCAGAAAATAAAAGGGTTTTCTATAGCTTTAGTAGAGATCTAAATCTTCCAGTATTAAAGTACTAAACATATCAAGGATTTGGCACTAAGATTTGGCACTCTGCAAAATGAAAATACTTATGATAGGTTTAAGTGTTCCAGCAACATACTTCCACAGTAACTAGATGAAGTTTAAACGTGTTGACAGCAATGTACAGTGGCAAGTTAAGTCTAGAGATAGAACACTGCTTGCTCCAGTTCAGCAGTAGCTAAAATCCCTGGCTCCTGTGATAGAATGATGAAAAGCAAAAGCTCAATGATCTAATAAAATGGATGCTCAGTTTAAAACCAAGCATCAGCATAATGTGGATAAAGTAACATCTGGAGTAAAACTGCCAACTGACCAGATGTTCTCATTATTACTAATCGCACTGCTTTTCAAAAGCACTGATCATCAGTCCTTCATTGCCCAAAACTGACATGAGCAGTTATAATTAAGCACAAATAGTATAAAAAAAAACCCATGCTATGTCTGGACACAACATGCAACATATTTAAAATTCATGGGGAGGCATGCCCAAAAATTGATTCTTTGAGGGATATTCCAATACATCGCATGTGGTACGACGGCAGCACTGACAGCGGCATATGTGGGAACATGCATCAGAAATGTCCTGAATTACAAACCACTCAGATCGCAGTGTGCTCAGTGAGCATCGCTACTAAGCTGTGCACTATGACTGCTCGGTGCTGATCTTAAAGCAAAGATCACCAAATAATGATTGTAAGAGAAGGCTGGGTGGTTTTGTTGGTTTTGCCTTTGCCACAGTAACTTTCACTTAAAAGCTTAGAGCCCTAAAACTAGCTCTGTTGCCAAGTGCAAGTACAGCTGGCTGGCAGGATAACCCAGCTAAGGGGATTCTAGGACTTTACACAAGGTACTGAGCATCCCAGGTGTTTACATTGGGATGACACTATAAAACCCCACTACCATCATGTGAAAACTGTGTCATGCGTTACTGATAGAGCCAGCTGTACCACCTGAACAGTAAAGTTTCTTTTAGTGCGAGGTAAAAAGCCACTTCATTGCTCTCAGAAAGAAGAATTCAGACAGGCAGAAGGACAGACTGCAGGAAAGCATCACATGATCCCATGACAAGTGGTTAAGGCCTCAAAGGGATTTGTCTCTCAAGATGCCCTGGCATTAAGTGGAGGAACTGGTTCAGTGACTCAGAGGGAAGAGCTAGCACCTACTAATTCACCAACACCCATTCCTGGAACACTTCAAACTGCGCTCCAGTATTTCAGACAGCGATTAAAGCTGTTTGTCTTCTGCATGTGAATACTGCATTTTAAATTCTTGCCTACTTCCAAAGCAGAAGTTTTCTGACACGGCAATGCTTGTTCATGAGAAATGATCCACATGAGGCAGGAAGAAGGAATTACTAGAAAATAGGGAGTTATTTGAAGGCACAGAAAAGGAAAGGAAGAAGAGACAATTTAAGGTAATGTTTCACTGGAACCATGTGGTTTTACCTGAGTTTTTCATGGGGAAATCAGTCTTCCTTTGCACTGTTGAAGGCAGCTCATTTATTCGCAAAGACAACTGGCGTTTAAAAGGAGACATCTTTTGGCTAAGGGCAGGGAAGCCCCTGAAAGACCCTTGCCTGGCAAGCTGTTCTATAGGGGCATGCCTCCGGGGAATAGCATGGGGATTGCTCATTTCTTTATCCAGAGAGGCAGCAGCTTCAGCAGTAGGAGAGGTTGGTGAGCCAGAAGAGGGGGCAGTATTGTTTGGTGCCGCACCTGGTGCTACTGTTTTCGCTTCTGTTTCAACTGCTGGAGGAAACAGGGTGAGGTTAGACGAGTAAAGCAAAGTAGTGTCCAACTGCCTGTTTTGAAAAGATTAATTGGAGGAATTTGCATAACTAGTACTCTTCCAAATGAGTTTTTATATCACAGCAGAAATATAATTTCTGTATACCTTAACTGTCTTCACCATGTCACTTTACGTACATCCAGTCATGGTCTTATGTAAGCATTCTTTCTAGTTAGTCCTGAGACCCTCAGGAATACTTGTAATTTATCTGTGATAAAGACTGAAAAGCATATTGTGTGTTTGAGACCCTTATTTTGCCTCACACAGAACTATGGCTGAAATATAACTACAGACTGTATGTATGAAGTCACTTAGGGCAGCTCAGCTCAGCAGCAGTACAACCCAGCTCTAGGATTTTGTTTTCAAAGGCGCCCTCCTGCCCCTGCAGAATCAGCAGCAGTAACCAAACACACTGCACAAGCTCCAGCAGCCAAAACAAAGGTAGCAGCAGCACTTAATGGGTTGGGCTGCATTCAGTGCTGGGGCTGCAGCTCTGCCAGGGAACACCCAACAGAGAGATGGATATGTGCTGCAAGGCAGATCCAGCCTCTGAGCTGACAGGCCTTGCTACCATTACAGGATGTTCCTGTGTCACTTCGTGAACTGAATTTAGTTGTAGTGTTACCACCCAGTCACTAGTTATTTGCACTGGAAGCTCCTCCAACTTAAAGTCAGCTGCTTCACTTTGTGGAGTTCTGCATAGTATCACAGTGTTCCTGTCTACCAGGCCTAACGGCAGAAATATCGTAAAAAACCTAGTTTAAATGATGGCATCTATGATTAGAACAGCAATGTGGATTTTTCCATCTCTAGGAAAATTCTCACTCACATCATAAGAGAATTGGCTTTAAGGACAATAAACACAGCTCAATACAGCTGGGCAAGGGGAAATTTCACCATCCTGGTGTGAACTCTCATTTTACCTATATTGCTCTCCAAACATCTTAGGGAAAACAATGACATTTGTGGTTGGCACATCAACAGAGTAACTTGAAGTCTGATACAGAGAGGAGTCACACCAGAGATTTCTGAGGAGCTGGAATGGTAGGAGGAACTAATTATGTTGTCTTGCAAGCTTCAGTACCCATGAGTTGCAGCTGCTCGTTCAAGTGAAACTTTTCTAATCAGTCTTTCTTGGAAAGGATTTCACACACCTTCATTGAGTCAAGACTTTGACTCATGCCCTCAAGTAACAAAGGCCTTGTGTTTAAGCTTCATTTAGCACATTTGAAAACTAACGCATGGGAACAAGCAGATGGATGATGAAAACGAAGATTAAAGTTTTGCAACTGAGGGGCAGCCTAAAACTTGCTGTGGAACCCTCTGAAACAACAGTAGTTCAACTCCATTGTAAAGAGGACTATGAACAATATTTATAATATTCTTTTTGTTAGCTGTAGAACTCTGCTACTTATAATAAAACTTGGGCAAAGAGTTCTGCTTTCACTTGAATTTCAGAACACTTTAAATGGCTAAGGTGTAAAAACTAACTCCTCTCAAATCAGTTAGTCATTGATTTTGATTGTAATTAACAGTGCAGCAGTTATGTGTTTTATGGGAGGTGTTGTTGTTTTGGTTTGGGACTTTTTCCCCAGAAAGCAGACTGTGATTAATCTGTTCTTCCCTCACACAACATGACTCTAGAACACTTTGTAACCTGCCTTTAAAATAAAAATAGATTATTTTCTAAGAAAAATGCATATAATTTTCTGTTCATCTACCTTAAACTTTAGACTACAAAAAGGATTACTTCATGTCTGGCAGGCTTGTTACATTTTTACAACATTTTTCTAATAAGGCCTTTTATTACCTATGGTGTTCTCTGCCATAAAGCAAGCTGACAAAACAAAGTAGGAGCAGCTTCTACATATGAAGTCACTTGTACTTTTTCTAGAGATGTGGAAAAACATGTTGCCAGTGTACCTGGGAGCAGTTTTCATTTTGTGAAAGGACAAGCACCTGGGAATACGATTTGTACATAATAATGGTAAAGAGTGGGAATGCTGCAAGGACATGAAGTCTCAATCCTTGCACAGGCTCCAATTCACCTCGGCACTGGTTTTGCTCACTGTGGATGACTGTTTAAGTCGCAGCCCCTACCTTTAGCATCCGGCATCTGTCTCATAATTTCCTCTCTCTCCGCTTGTTCAGTAGCTGTAGTGACCCTGAATGACCCCTCTCTAGTGAATGTGGTTCTGCTGGCATCAAAGGTGGCCGTCACTCCACACTCCTTCTCCCGCTTCTGCTTGCGCTCCAGGCATGCTGCAAATGCACAGCCCACGGCGTGACTCAACCTCTCCCCCTGCACAAGACAACATTGCGTCATACAGTCACTGGAACAGAAACATACGTGTGCTTCGAGCATCGCAGAGCGACAACCTTGCTTTACAAGAGGAATCTCATTAAGGCATTAAAGAGAACTACTGTAATTGGTCACCTTTTGTATGGCTCTAAAATTAAACCTGGTATATAAAGACTCCCACTGACTAATGCACAAGCTGTGTTCAAGGAGGCCACCCAGAAATGAAAGAGATTGTCAGATAATCTGTTTAGTTCAACTGCTCCTAAAATGCTAGTGCGATAACATGCCTGCACTGATCCCTCACCTCTGTACACATTTGTGCACAGAGAAACTCCTGTAAGGCCATCTTCTCTGTAAGTCCCAGGACAGATAAGAGCTATTCTCAGATGGACAAAGTTTATAGAGGGCTCAGGGAGGCACTGCTGTGTGCAAGCATGAAAATTAAAAGTACAGTGGTGACTACTTACACCTCTTAATTGACCCGACCAAACACACGAGTTGGTATTAAAAGCACATCCATTATTAACCATGATTAACCCTTAAGTGCTTCTGGAAAGCACTACCATTATTAAACAGTGAGGTCAAAGAACTGCAATAAGGAAATTCAAGTTGGAGGAAGCCCAGGAATCCAGCAGATACAGCAGCTACAGCTGAGCCAGATATGCTATAACTACCAATAGCTCAATTCATCTGTAATAATCAGTACGTGAACTGACCCGTTATTCACAGAAGAAAATAGAAATGTTCCAGCTCTAATATAAGTTTAACTGGGAATTTCTAACTTTGTGCTTTCTCTTAAAAAAAATGATAGATTTCCAAGTACAATTGCTCTGAACATGCAGCTATGTGGGGTTCACACAATGAACTTGCATGAGGTTTCAAGCACTTTGTATAATATTCAACAAAAAGCAGAAAAAGCAAGAGGCCAGATCATGGAGTTAAATAACTTAAGTCTACACAGCAAGAGACTGACAGAGATAATTTCAAACCTTCTACTGGAAAAAACTCTTATCACTTAGAAGCAAACAGGATGCTAATTTAATTCAGTTTAGCTCCATCCCTTAATATTCAAATGACTTTCCACTCAAGATAACATTTGCATACAAGAGGTTGCATTCTTAACCAATCTGTATTTACTCACTATGATTTTACCCTGGAAAAACTGTCATTGCCGTTTCAGTTTTTGGCTGTATACATTTTCAGATGAGAATATCTTCTATTTTTAGAAGAGTAGTTCCCTTCTGCTAGAGATGTCTGAGGCTGACTGCATTCCTGCATGCTGGGCACCGTTTCTCTCCACAAGACGATACCAGAGACGGATGGCAAATAATTCAGATATAGAGGATTAGAACTAAAACAATTTTCAAGGACTAAGTAATATTTTAGCTGACATCAAAACGTACTGCATTATTCTAGGTAGTTAATTTTGCCGAGCATAATTTTCAGCTAGAAGCTGGGAGAGTTGGACACACACCATATTAAACTTACCGTGTCCTTTACAGCCATAAAGCAGTGGCATATCCAGCGTCTCGTTGTGCCATCTCGACAGATGTAGGAGAATGCCCGATCAAAGTTCCTGTCAGGTGCGCAGAAAGAAACTTTCTCTATTGTCTGATCAACTATAAGATCCTGGAGGGGAAAAATCCGCCCCACCCCAAAATAAAAGAAACGTGAGAAGATACAGAGAAATTCTTGAACAAGTAATTTTCAGTATTAACTGCAAGAAGATGAGTTATACTAAAAAGAGCATAGACAGAGGATGTGGCTTTAATTATCTGTCAATGAATTCACCATTCAGAATCTACTCCAGTATGAAATAAAAAGGACAGATGGCATTTTCCACCTTTGGTAGAAGCGTGCCAAGGTACCACTTGAGAATTTAGGGACCCAAACAATTCCTAAGATCTCTCCTCCAGACTATGAAGCCCATGTTTTTGTTGTATTTTATTTTGACAGCAGCTCTGGTAATCTTGCAATCAAAAAATCCTTACTGTGGCTAAAACACAACACCGAAACTTAGAAGGGAGGTCTGCCAGTGGGAAGGTCTGGCAGCTGCTACACAAAAAGCCAAAGCTGATCTGCCAGTGGGCTAAGTCGGGATGTACCAGCGGCACTGGTACTATCAAACACCCTCGATTTGCTCCCACAGACTGAGGAGAAAAGTGTTTCTAAAAAGGAGATAGTAGAATTAAAGAACTATGGCATCTTACTTAAAAATAATTTTTTCAATATTTTTTTCAAAACTGTTTCTTTTGGTTGGTGGTTAGTACTTGGCACCTGTGTTAATGTATTCAACCACCAGGAGGCAATAGTATATGCTCTTTTTAAGTCCTATACTTTTAATTACCTCCAGTGTGTGCACAGCTTATTAAAATTCAATTTTTAAAGATTTGATATATGCAGTAACATTTCTAAAAATAATACATGTACTATTATTTTCAAATGAGGCAATCAGTAGACTGAATTCACCTGCATCGGTATGTTTGTATTCTTAAGAGACAGCGACTGTAGCGCTGATGAACCAGAGCACAGCAGCGGCCCTAGGGAAGTCTGGCCACAGAGTGAGTATTTGACAGGTGATTGTACTACAGAAGGATGTGAATTATCTCTACCTGCTTCTCAGTGTTGGCTTACAGAAACCATCTTTTAGTTGGACAATGTAAATGATGTGAAAATAAAATTAATTATTTCAGACTAATGAGAGTAAAATTGTTGCGATGGCCATGCCATCTTTTAAAATACTAGTACGCTTATATAGGTAAGCCTAATGGTCTTAATTTCTAATTGCCTACATCTCGATAAAACCAAGAATTGTTTGCTATTACTTGCACGCAGTTGCTGTGGTGGTACGCACTGTGCTATTCCACGACTTAAAACAATTGTAAAACAATCTAGAAGGATGTCACAAACACATTAGTCTTCTTCCACTTCAGACCAGCAGCTAAGAGATTAGAATTAGAAATCATCAAATTTTATGTTACTCTTTAGCTTGAGTCTGAAGGCAAAACCCTCCTATTTCATCTACGCTCTTCATTGCATTTTTGGAAGGTAGTTTGTGTTCATTCGGACCCATTCTAGGATTTGGATGCACTAAAAATTGTATTGATTAACATGAGTTTGTTCATGTATTACTATTGCACCCTTCTGCAGTGGTGCAGAACGAAGTCAAGGGATGCTCCAAGCTCAATGTCAACAGAACTTATCAGGAAAAAAAAAGGTTCTTCTGGTAAATGCAACAAAAATATTCCAATCTTGTGCTACCTGCCACATTTTATGAAATATGTCTTGAGAGTACTGTGAAATTAACTGGGGAAAAAAAAATACCAAGTGTACATACATTTACAATAAACTACTCAACTAATTAAACTAATTACACACTTCAGTCTTCCTTTCAAGTAACAACACTTGCATTAACATAAAGATTGGTATCCATTTGAAGATATAGCACATACATTAAAATAATATTGGGGTCCATTTGAAGTTATAGCACATACATTATTACAGAGAAATGCAAAACTTTTGTAAGTGGAAATCTAACCTTTGTTTTCTCATCTACAACTCTGAGTCCATCCGCCGAAACCCACAGGACTGCTTTAACTGCTTTCTTTCCAGACTTTCAAAAAAAAAGAAAAGAAAGGAAAAAAAACAGTTTTATGCCAACAGCATCAGACTGTCACCCGCTTCCCCTTTCCAAGAACCATAACATTAAGTGTAGATGAAGTCCACGGTCAGTAGGGTGCCCAAAGCCAGATACACAATCCAAGTTGCAAAACATTCAGAGAACCAAGCCAAAGCCAGTATTTCAGAAACAGCACATCGTGGGGATGGGGAGAGGGCACACAACAGGTGGAGGCAAAAATAAGGTGTATATCCACCAACAGTAAAGAATTCAAGACCGACCAAGTGGGTGAAGAATTCCACTAAAGAGTCAGAAGACACTAATTCATAAGGAGTTACACCACAGGTAGCTTCTTCAGCACAAGTTTAAACATAGGAAAATTCTTACCTGGCATTTCCACGAGCCCTACCCTCTGCCCTTACAGTCGCATGGCATAATCATGGCATCATCTTAAACCAGTGTTAAAGGCACCCAAAAATCACCAGTTCCTGTGTTACGAGCTTAATGCTAAGATCAATCATCCAAACATGTTCCACTAATTTATTAAGAGCTAAATGTCACATCTTGGATGAGAGGCAGAAAAATAGGATTTCCTAACCATTTGGTGTGTGCAGGTTGAGAAGGCACTGGTGCGAGCAGGCTGGGGCAGCGGAGGAGCCGCCTGGCTCCTCTCCAAGATCTGACTGTGGGAACTCGCAGCTGCTGCAAGCTGAGGGTGAGTCCAAGTGGGAAATGCAGGAAGGCTTCAGGAGCCACTTACACTACAGACTCTTTCTAGACTGTTTACTTTTTAAGGGAAAGTCACAAAAAACAGTATAAACACTTGACACAATATTCTTCTGAAACTAACTCATTAAACAGAAAATAGGTACGATGTCAACATAATTTTACAGGTTGTGACAGAACTACTACTAGATTTTTTTTTTTTTTTTAACATGTTAACTTAATTCACAAGCCCCATACTTTAAGCCAGTCAATAAAATATTCTCCCCATAATGTTTTTTCAAGCACTAGGTTTACATAGTTTGTGGCTGCTAATGGCACCCACCACAGACCACTGCACGGAGTGAAGAGAACAACATCAGCAAAAGATGAGGGGGTATCAGCCAGTGCCTTCATGCAAGAATTTCTTTTTAATAGTTCATTGTAGATGTATATAATTTATATTCATACAGCAAGTAATGGAGCAAGGACACATTCTGGCATAAGCTACCACATGTTCCAAGTCTGCAACACCAATTTTAACACTATAAGGGTGAAATATCATGGAGTGAAAAGTCTCTTGTTATATCACATCAGTTTCATTCTCAAAGAAAGCAGCAAGTGCAAAGAAAATGGGCCTGGCAGAACTTCTGTTTGTTTTGGGGGAGGAACTATTTGTCCTAATTTCGGAAGCAGCAATGACACCCTGAGCATTTTCAAAAGGCTTGGTGAGAACAGAGAATGGCACTGACTTGTACGGAAGAGTGATTAAAAGAGAAAAGAGAGAAAATAAGCACAGTGTGAAAGCAAGCTATGCAGAAGTGCTTGCAGAAGCAAGTTTCTAAATATCTATCCCCCAGAGAAGGTTTAAAGTAAAACTGTCTGATTCTGGGATGCCTAGTGAAAAGAGTATTATGTAATATAATTCAAAAGGGAAGATGTACTTAAATTTACCATCGTATGTGTTCAAAAATATTGCAGCATTTAAAAGTTACTTCTAAATTCTGATCTTAAAAAGCATCAATACCCACAAAATATAGTTCATATTTTCAATGCTCAGGTAGCTTCCATACCCTAAAAGCCCCTAATTAATCCCCAAAACAAATGGTTTGCAAAGGTCTGTCTCCTTGAACTGTTTTAAAAAGGCATACCTGTTTCTTAGAAGCTGTTAATAAGTCTTAAAAGCTTTATTTCAAGCAAATACAGTCAGAAGAAGACAATGCCTCCAGGTAACTGTCTGGTTTAGATTACCATCATTAGAAACAAAGATAAGTCTTTCTCCAGAAAACAAAAACCTTCTTTCTGCAGAAATAGTGAACAGGTTCCTGATGTTTGCATTAAAGTCAAGTTTAACTGAGCTGGGTACTTCGTAAAGCAGTACTGATCTTCAACAGAGCTACTCCTCACCTGTTATTTTACCAAATGAGAATTTAGAAACAGCTAAGACACGGAATTTCACATTTTTCAGAATAAAATGAAAAGGTTGAAGGGCTAAGTCCCCATCTCCCATTAGAAACTTAAGGTTCCTCATGCAAGATAACCAATCATGGGTTTGCTACACTAAGAGAAAAACAAACCACACTTTCATCTCTCAATTCCTTCTTCTAGATTTATGATCTGTGCATCGCTTCGAAGCAGTAAGTCCTTACAGTCTATATCCCAAACCCACAACTACTACTGCTGAGCAACATACGATCTTCTCATCTACTAAATCCTCAGCTTAGCCGTGCCTACAAGTGGCATATAAAGGAACATACTTCTACAGATCAGTTTACATTGGATATACAAATCAAAGTACTACTCCACTGTGGGTGGAATATTGCCAAGTATATCGTGATTACAGGGTAGACACAAGCAGCCGCACTCCTGGCACACACTGGACAAAGATCAGACCTGATGCAAGACACTGCATGGGAAGGGAGCTCCAACGCGTGATTGCAGCTTGTGCACAGTTATAGGTGACTCCAAAAGTATCTAGGGCAAATGGCCAATATTCACTGGAACAGCGTGGTCTTGAATGTTGCTACCAAAGGACTCATCTAGGCACCCAGATCAGTAGCTTGTCTTCCTATTCAAGAGTGTGTGGATGACAGCGCTGCTGGAGGAGAGCCACGTGTGGCACGCACTCCCGCAAGCCCGGCTTGGCCGTGCTGAGTCAGCCCCGATGGAAACCTGGCTGCTCAGCACTTCCCAGGAGCTCGGTAACCTGCGCCAATGCGAGACTCGTTATCTGGAGTAATTTCACACTCAGGTCTCCAGGAGGGCAGGTGAGGCACCTGTCCTAAGAGACAACAAGGCCCAAAGACAAAGCAGGACCACTACAGGCTGGGCGTGAGGGAAACCTCTCTGACAAGTTGGCGATGCCCCAGAGATACATGTACTTTCCTAATTAGCAGTGCAGGTCACAACAATTTAACTGTTAGAAGTGACAGGAACATGGAGGTAAGAGGCAGCTGTATTGTAAGGTGGAAAATAAAGTTTTGAGGATGCCAGAGCAGAAGTTGCCCGTTAAGGCACTTTTAAAATACTTCTAAATTATGTATAGTCTTTCTGCCTGTTTTATTCTGTTCTGAGACTTTCAAACAGCTGTAAGATGTATCTGGAGCCTGAGGTATATATAAAGAAAATGTTTCATTTCTGACTCTGTGTAAAACATTGCATGATAAGAAATACATGCACTCAGAGCCAAATATGAGAAAGATAACCGAATCAGTACTACTATTCATTACAACACAAAAGCTTTAGCTTTAAAATATGAAGAACTGCCTAAAAAGGCAGTAGATTTGGTTACATTGCATATGCTATGCAAAAGAAAACTGCAGAAACCTACCTTGGAGCTATCTACAGACATCTCATTTTTATTTAAAGATAAAAAAAAATATTTTCAATACTGAACATTTCCAGATACAAATCCATCAGATTTACCTTTTAGGGAGAGAAAAATACAGACAGGGAAAGCAGCAAACCTGTCTAGAGTGACTTTTTGAAAGCTACTAATGTGTTTTCTGAACTGCAAAGGTGCTTAATATTCTATTAATCCCAATGCAAGGCATCTGCGGAGAAATTATAGATGAGACAGCCAAAAGATATTAAGAGCTATTAGTATTTCTCAATTATTAATAGGAGAACAGCTGTCCCTTTCTTGGCAGTTTTCCCCTACATTTGAGCTCCAATTTTACACCAAAGCTGCAATAAAGTCACTGGGCTACGATACTGTGGAGATATCTAGACATCGTGGATTTAAGTGTTTTCAGTGCTAACTAATGAAACTTCACAGGCTGAAGTAGAAGTAGGTCCCTCTGGCAAAATATTATAATAAAAGACAAAGCAAATCTACAAGGCTCTGGTAAAGTACCAGACTTCATAAAAAAGCAACCAAGATGTAACCGGGAAGCTGGCTTATTTAATAGATAAATATCTGTCTTTGAGGTTTTTAATTAAGTGCTATGCAAGTATCTGTCCTTTTACATCTTTGCTTTCTTATGTACCCTAATGTAAACTAATACCAACAATCAGAAAGAAAACTAACATATCTGATCAGGTTGAGATGTGCGGGGTTTCTGTTTCTTTTAAGTAAATTCTAAGCAGTATTTAGCATTTTCAGTTGCAAAGCAAATGGCATGTTTTGACTCCAGTCTTTGTAGATTCCAGTTCTTAAATTTCATTTGCACATAGGAATGATCTGGTTAATCTAACAGATCTCCCACCTATGATATTTTGGCACTAAAAATATTAACAGCCTTTTACTTCACCATCACTACATTTTAGATGGGTGCTTTCCCAGATCACAGAAGAAACCTCAATTGGGGAAACAGCTGTCCCTGTGTGATATGCAGCACTGACTGAAACGTGAAAAAAGAGCAGCTGAATAAACCTCATTCAGTCCCCAAGCAAAGCCAAAACAAATCTGCAACCAGAGAATAATCTGCTCCAAAAGACTTTTTAATGTATAGAAGTCATAAACCTGTTAGTTTCTATTTAAGCCAAGATTCATTTTCTAACAAGATACTTCAGAAGCCACATCTTATATTAACTCCATACGTAAACTAAATAAAATGTTTTTGAGGAATTTTAAACACAGAAGTTGGGAACAGATGAGAGGCAAAAGAGAGAGAGATCTCTTCCAGTGGGCTACCCGTGCTGCTCTGTAGAGATGGAGACAGCAGGAATAAAACCACCCAGCTGTCAGTACAGCGTGTTCTGAATAAGAACAGAGAGTTGCTTCCCTTCACGTCTCAGACACTGTCCTCGTGAAAACAAGAGCAATGATTGAAACAGTAAATTTCTCAGTTATAGAGCTGAGCTGCAATTAGAAAAACATAGTACATAAACGCCTAGTCTCATCTTCATATACTTTTGTATTAGGACTGTGCTCAAAAAAGAAAGGTTTAAGAGATGGTCTATGTAGGCACCCTGCTTTCCCCCATCACCAGCACCTGGTGCCAGGCAGCTGCCCATGAAACACTTACAAGGCACAGACACCAACTGCCCTGTAGATATTTGCCCAGGTGATGTAGGCTGGCACAAGTTTAAGTGTTTAAAAAGAAAATTCACTTTTTTTCAGGAAGATCAAATTGCTTCAGAACACTGGATTTCTGATACTGTCCAAATGGATTCAAGTTCCTGTTTCAGGTTGCCTTTTAAACCATATTATTTATTTGATCAACGTATTTCCGAGTCTGCTGTAGAAGCAAATATTCTGAAATGGATTAGGGGACTCTCAACACCCTGATTTTATGGCAGTGCTATACCAGGGATGTAACTCCTTATAGTGCAAGCACAAATGAGGCATTAGACTTACTTTTCCAAAGAAGCCTTTGAAGAACTTCCTTTCCTGGAGGAACAGGGGGGACAAGTCGAGCGCTATTACTGTAGGTAGCTAAAATGTCCCAGGGTTTCAAACCAACAAGCACACACAAGAATAGGGTTTGGAGGGAAAGGAAGGGGTTTTTAGAGTTATCCATGAGAAGGTGCGACAGGCAAATGTGAAAATAATCCCATGAAAATGCAGACCAAAGGGCACGCACACAGTTCTAATAAGCTACTGCCCTGAAATTGGTGAAAAGAAGAGAACTTCAGCCCCAATTTCATGCAAAGTGGTTACTTTATTTTCACTCTCTCTTGTTTAGTCCCCTTTAGTTAGGTTATAAACCAAACTTGGCAGCAGACACGGTGGTTCAACAATTAAAATACTGTATGGGCTCTTGTGAAATGCAAAGCTCTAACTCCAGAATTACTGTCAAGTTTGCTCTGTATTGATCACTCTTTCCCAAAGCAAATGCTTTGTAAGCTGGAGAAACATGTATGACTAGTGTAAAGCAGGGTTAAACACAGTTTTGTTTTATTTGTTGCTTTGGTTTGCATGCTTATTCTTACACCTCATATCTCACGCAGTCCTCTCTGAACAGTGAGGAATTTCATCTTACCTTGTGGTCCCTTCCTCTTTCCCCCTCTGTAAAGCTTTCCAAGGCTTTATACAATATTTATATGAAGATTAGATATTCATTCTACAACTCTGAACTGATAGGCTGAATAAGAACCCTCTAAAGTCAGCTCAGACAGGAACAGTCAGGCACATGCAAAGATACCAAGGCCTGAACTACAGCTTCCTAAATTTCTTCAGCCTGGAAGTGATTATATCGATTGCCCAATTCATATTGAGAAAAAGGCAGCACACAATTTTAAGCATATTTGCATGCAGTTTAGCTTACTGGCTTTGTTACCAGACTGTGGAGATAAAAAAAAACAACCCTGCAAGATCCGAAACAACCTCCTGAGAGGTCGTTTCTCTGGGCCGGGTACGAGCTCAGGCACACGCTGCCCCTGGGCCAGGGGAAGCTGGAAGCTGGCGCCCAGTGCAGTGCTGCTCCTGCTGCCTCCCAAACCACTGTAGTCGGGAGGCAGCCACGGCACAGCAAGGAACGGTGAGGAGGTGGAGAACTGCAGATGAGACAGAGAGCGTCTTTGCGACAGCCCCTGACCCCAGATTAACACCGTACAATTCCAACATGTTGATTGCTGATAACAATATTAAAAATATTATTACAAATATCTTGGGGCAGTGCCTCAAGAACCAATTGATAAGCAGGGTTATATTTAATACAAAGCTCTGGTTCTGACGCAAGCCAACAAAAGCCAGGAAACACAAAGCTAAGAAGGGAGTGTCAGTCTCGACTTTGCATTTCCTGACTTGTGTTGCCCTGCGCCTCTGCCCCGTGTCCTTCCACAGAGCTTTCCTCCCAGTATCTGTAACATCTTCATGTCAACTCAGACAGTGCATAAAGAACATCTCTAAGTTCAGTCAGCTGAAAAGCTTAATTTTTCGAGGTAGGAATGGTTATGTATTTGGACAGGATATGCTGAACGCTAGGAGGGGAACTAATGGATTAATCACAGTGTTGCGTACATAATGAGATGGGGTTGGATGCTGCTGCCAAGTTGAGCAATGACTATTGCATTACACTAAATAACAGCTTTTTAAAGATAGCAAAAGCTAAAGAGATCCACAGAAGCTACCTCATTTTTAGATGATGGTTAATTTTGTTCTCAGCAAAGTGCTTGTTAAACAAGATTATTTTTTTAATAAACTAGAAAAGGTTAATGGAAAAGGCATCATGCAAAATGGATTTTAAACAACACTAAGTTAATGTAGTTTAGAGATAACTAATGCATGTTTTAAAATATTAAATTATGTCTCTTTACCTGCTAAAACAAGAACATACATTAAAACAAATGCATCATTTAAAACAAAAAATGGCAAGTTAGAAACAAATACTACACACTAAAGCTGACTTAAAATGCGACATGAGAGAGCAAACTTTTGTCTTTATATGATTTTCCCACACCTGAGTCAAATACACTTACAGGGCACTTACAAAGTTATTTTCCAGTTTGTGCTAAATATTTTTAATTCAGTGAAACGGTTCTGAAGAACCAAGTCCAAATACAAGGATCCTACCACATACAAAATGTATACACAGTTAGTAATATATCCCTACTAAGGGAGAAATGTAAGCTACACTGGAAATTTCCTGCTAAGGAAAAAAAGGCAGGCTCCATTAACCCATGTTAATAATAGACTGACAGCTGAATACATGGGTTTCTGAGCTGTTTAATGAGACTGTGGTATCATTTCATCAGACAAAAAATAGGAACATAACTCCAGTTTGTCTTCATTCTAAACAATCTTATAATCTGCACATTATAGCAGTGGTGGTGTGCAATTTCAGAGCTATAAAACTGTAACAACAGAATACACTGTGGATGATGGACTCTATCTAAAAGTGACTTCTTTTATTCAGTTGTTAATTAAACAATGCCTGAATAAAATGCTCACCATCACCTGGTTTCAAGTTCTGCAAGATGCAGTGCTCAAAAACAATTACAACACATTAAACAAGCAGCTAATAAAAAAAAAAAACCCTGAAAGGTTATTTCCCACAATAAAGAGACAGAAATATTTGTTTGCATCTTTTCTTTCAAAAAGCAAAGCAGAAATTAAGCTACTCCTAAAACCAAGATTAACATTGTTTTATATTCTTCTCGACAAATCCCATTAAATGTTTTAAAATCCATTAGTCAACGCTGAAGAACAAGACTTCAGCTCCCCAAATGAATTGCCAACCGCTGGAGAACAGGAATCAAGAGGAAAAAAAAAAATCTATGAAAATAAGTAGACAGAATTTAACTTTTAGAATCTACAAGATACAAATATTCAACAATTCTGTCTTAGAGAGCTGAACTATTAATTACTGACTGGATTTGTAAAACCTACACATTACCTGCAAAGAAAACAGTAAAGATTAAAATAGGCCACATACATTTTGGTGTAGTTTAACCATAGGAAAAGTGAAGTCCTTTTCCCCTTAAGATAGTCTTTCCGTTTGAACACTGCAGCTAAAAAATTCTAATTCTTTCAAGACCAAGAGAAAGCCCATCAGAATAACCATGTACTGTGAAAGCAAGAGACTACCACAAGAACAAACTGTTTTCTTATCACATTCCTTGCATGCTGAAACATCATCCAGTGGTCTGGTTTTTGCTAATTAAGAGAGCATATTGTACAGAAAAAGAGCTTTCAGTAATGGCAGAGTTTAAAACCTAAACGCTTGGGGTGGGGGGCAGGGGTTGAATTGCAGTGAGCAGCCCCAAATGCACCTTGGATCTGATGGAGTCTGGCAACTAATGTGCACAAAGTAGTTTCAGGGCCCAAGGAGAATTTCACCTTTACTTCTCAACTTCCAACACTGACAAAGGAGACAATGGAAACAGCGTTCCTAAGAGACGTGCCTCTATGTAAACGAGACATCAAGAACTTCAAACAGAAGAAGAGATCAAAATTATCTGAAGAAAAACATTGAATTTATGAGAAAGGGTAAGCTGGTGCCATTCGGAATTTGGAACAATGACATAGCACAGAATAGGGAAATGAAATTGTTTACTTCCACAGAACACACTGTAAAAGTTTGATATCCAAATCTGACATTTGAATCAATAATTCAGGTGATCAAGAATCACAATCCTGGAATTATCCAGATGCCAGAAGAAACTGGGCACTCTGCTTTTACTGCATCTCATTATCTATAAGCTTAGCTACACTTAGCTGGCTTGTGGGCTTAAAGTTTATAAGAAAACTAGAAAACAAATACTTCACAGCATAGATCCCCAGAGAAGAGAATGAGAGAAGTTGCATGAAGTAGATACTGCAAGGTTATTTGGTGTGCTAATAGAAAGTATTCTGATAGAACAAAAATCAGAATGAGACAAAAACGGATGCTATTCATTATGTGGCCAGTACTTGCACTTTCAGCTACATCAACTAACCCACAGAACAAAGGAACTCATTTATATTTTGTGAGGTCCTTTTTAATAAAAATCAATCACCAATCACTGCTGGACTGAATGGGAACAGATGGGATGCGGCTTTAACAGGTTGCTATACATTAGCTGCGACAGAAAAGAATGAAAAGACTTTTAATCGAAGCACTAAACCAATTCAGAAACTTTACAGCACAACATAAGGAAGAAAAGATAACCTATAATCCTCTGTTGTGTGCTAGGAAGAAGGGAAGAACAGGTTTAGCTGGAAGCCAGTTGAGCTCTCACATTTGGTGAGGAAAAAAGCAATGTCCAGTAGCAGATATCTTAAGCTAGCAAAGGTGCAGTAGAAGCATTTGGTGTACTTTTTTTGTGGAGCTACAAGAGTTTCTTCAACTAAAGGCATCACTGTAGAATGCATATAGCTAAGACACATAAGAGAAGTGATGAAAAGGACTGCAGTTCCCTATCTCCATTCAGACTTTCAATGTCCTTTCTCCTCCTGTTCTCTTCAACGCTGTTGCAGCCTCAGTTCCTCGACAGACTGATCACTGACTTTTTTGAGTTCGCTATTTCCGCAGGATTTTGTGATACGACTACTGCAGGAAAGAGATGACAAGACCTCTTCAAATGAGCCACAGAAATACAAAGAGCTTTGAACGAGTGCCATTTAGAGGAGCAAACGTTCACAAAAGCCAAACTAAGAGCAGCCCACTTCATGACATATCAGAATTAGGCAGCCTTCAGGCCACTCTGAGCAGATGCAAGCCAGATTATTTCATGCATGACTACAACGTTGCAGTGCATTAGAAAAAAGCAGCCTTAATCAAGTAATGTTTTGTATAATAACGGTGAATTAAGTCACTATTAAAGTGGCAGGCAACAGAGGGAGAGAGAGAGGGAGAGGAAAAGAGAGAGAAAGGGAGAAAGAACTGTTAAAAAAACAATGCTTGAAGTCCCATGTGGGTACCAACTTATTCTGAAAGGTCACAGAGGATTTTTACACTTTTGTTTTGCAAATAGTTTCTGGGAGCAGAAAGAGCAGTTGCAGCTCTCTGGCTCCCATGGCCAGATGTGCACGTCCCCTGACCGCGGCCACGCTCTCCCACCGCCAGCTGCTCCCCTGCCCTGGGACACCAGCTCAGCCTGGAGCTGGGACCCACCTTCTCTCGCAACACTCACAACCCCACAGCCAGCTTTTTCATGAAACAAATATACATACAGATTTCAGTCTCTTCACAGCGTCCTCACAGATGTGCATTCCTCTGGATTCGTCCACCTCGACATGTCCCAGGTACTGCAGGAAAGAGAGCGGGGGGGCGAAAAGCTTAACAGCAGCTCCTTAAACTCCCCGGGTTTAAAAATGCAATCTCTGAATTCATCTCAGTTCAGCTGGGATGACGGACATTAACACCATTTTCCTAGCCTTCTTTTGAGACCTGTATTTGGAGGTTCGACTTTGTATTTATATAGGACACCAACATCAGTAGAAAAGTGTGATACATCTAGAAATTTGGAGGGAAAGACAGACTTTCCTTACTCGGGGGAAAAAAAGAAATTGAAAAGTAGAAATGTACTTCCCTGCTTATTCAGCATGAGCTTTAGTCACTTTTTTCACCAGCATACCATGAAAACCTCAAGTCAATAAAGATATGACTGTGAATAAATTATTTTAAAATAACGATAAATACATTTATTATTGAAAACTGAATTATCCTACATAGTAAAATAACCAAATACATTTAAACGTTCATGTCCAAATACAAGATATTTCAATGTTGCAAACAAAACATCCTTCTTTTTTTCTCCTCCCCTTTTTTAAAATTATAGGCCAAAACTGTTATCTTTGTTACAACACCAGGCTTTTATGTGGATGCTGAAACATTCATCATCCTCACAAAAATTTTTAAAATATAACAGTTTGCTGTATTTTCATCTTATCAAGAACTATTTAGAAAAACAAAACAAACCACACCAAAACAACAGTGAATAGAAAACGCAAGTCTCAAAGCTTTTAAATTAATAACCTAGAATAACATTAGTCTACAGAGAAAGCAATTTCAAGAAATACAGAGTGTAGTGCTTGGGGCACTATAGATAGTTTCATTTTAGATTGGGGGGGAAAGAGGAAAGAAAAAAAAAGGTACGAAGCTTCTCAATTTCTCCCTACATTTCCAGTCAGGCTTTTTTGACAGGGGAAGGAAATGTTCTTTAAGAAACATTCATATCCTTACTCAAAGTACTTAATTCTTGAAGAAAACCATAGAAACCACTAAGGAAAAGCCTTCTGAAGTTTTGTAATAAGAAGTATAGGTCCAAGAATCTTACCCCTATTTACATAGGACTGTAAAAATTGTATGCAATTCAGCATTTATTTTCTAGACTAGCTAGACAGCGAAGAAATTCTTTTAAAATATCAGAATCAAGGATCAACACTTATCACTTAATGCAGTGGTAAACCTAGGTTTAATAACCTATTGAGAAGTCCCACTCCATCACAGAATATTCTGTCATAAGTTATTTGACAATTCCCAGGTTTTGTTTCATTAATTAGGCACCATACTTAACTAGATGGACAATAAAAATATTTGCCCCCTTAGCAACACATTGAAGTACTGTATCAGATAAATCATAATAGATTCAACTGAATGGACAAACTGTTCTAAGGATTTAATATAAATTTGAAGGTTGAGGGGTTTTTCACAAAACGCAATGTGCTCCAAAAAAAGATTCTACATACCACCCTACATACCATTAAACTGCTGAAAGATTTAAAAGATCTTCAGGGACAGGAGGCTTTAACATTAAATCTCACTATGTGGCATTTTTAAAACTGAGTAATCTAGATAGAACAATTCTGCAAGAATTTCATTTAAACTAGCCTCACAGCTGGACAACAGTTTGAAAAATAAATTGCATAGAAACTACAAGATAAATTAAAAAGATCTGACACTTCAGAGCTTTTTAAAAATGAGCTCTGTGAGGCTGAAGCCTTATAACAATGCTGGACCTGCCAAAACAGCAACTGGACTCTCTTAGCTGAGCCTGCTCAACACTTTTGCAAGTTCTTAATTTCTTCAGAACACACACAAACTAGAAAAATTTAATCCTGAAAATACACAAAGAGTAACAACTAAAGGTGCATTTACTACGTGTCTGGAAGACCATATTTATACCAACAGCTATCTAATTTTAATATCTTCCATTCTGCCATGACTCCTCTGGAAGTTCCAGAGGCACAGAAATGCTGCCCATATTTGTCACAGGAAAGTTTTGGGTTTAGTAACTTAAGACAGTTTGTCAATTTCTCTTTAAAAAAGGGAGGATATAGACAGGAACAAAGCTGAGCTTCTCAGAGGACAGAGAAAAGGATACATGCATGGAACAAGCCATCTAGTTTGCATGTCGATTACGTAAAGTATTATACAAATACAGGACAACTTTTGGATTTCCTGAGCTATGCGCACATCTCATTTACCCCAGTGAGGGCAAAATTTTTCCAACGGAAGATCCAAACCATTCAGTCCCTGTACTTGGCAACCTGCCTTTTGCTTGGAAAAGGGAGAAACAGAGCAGGGTAAATATTGCCTCATGTCACACTCCAAAACAGACAACCGTTTTCCCCGGTGGTGCCAAACCGCTATTCAAGCCTCATGCTCCAACTTCCAGCAATCAGTCATGCCACTGCGGCTACAGACAGCAAGTTTAGCTGCAGTTTTCAATGCTGCTTCCACTCCAGTGAATGGGGACATTATTGCACGTATCAAGTGCATCTACCCACAGCAAAAGGGTACAATCCACAGACCTCATTGAGCATCAATCAATTCTGAATTATAAAAGAAATTACACTGCCACACAATACTTCTTTATGATATAGAGCACAAAAGGTGCTTTGTTTGCAGTTACACTTTACGCTTTTAGCCCTTCACCAAAAAAACCCTTGTTCTTCCCATTGCACTGTTTTTGCAGGAGCTCATCACTATCGGTATCGGTGGCCTTGCATGTTTTACCAGCAGTTTCAAAATCCTTCCTGGGTTTTTCCTGGGGAGTGGTGGTGGTGTGTTAATTCCTTATAGATACCGATATATTTTTAAATTTGTTTCTTATAAAAATAATTTTCAACTGTATATTCACAACACTGTGGTCCTCCTCTTTTATTAGCCAAGTCTCCCTTAAGCAGCAGGTCCCCTTCCAAGTCTTTAGGCTTATTTCTAAATACTTTTTTCTGTCAGGCTGAGAGTAGATATACATGGCTCCTGTATTTAACCAATGCTGCAATAGTTATCTAACTTGTAATGGGTAGTAATCAGACAAATATTTCTTCAAGAAACTTGGCAAACAGCTTCACTACAGACCTTTTCTAGTACCCTTACATTTAAATCCTAACTGTTAAATTGTAATTATATCAATACATCATCTTAAATTTAAAATATTAGTTCATCTTATTAGTGCAACAGCATTTTACGAGTGACATTTCAAAACTTGATAGAGAAAGCAAATACAGCTGCTAGTTAGATTAAGACATGGTCTGTTCCTTCCAGTCTGAAATGGAAGTTAAACACGTGACAAAAATAAACCTTCACCAAACTCTGTTGTCTTGCCATAGGAAAGAGATTGTGTGGAAACCACTTTAAAAAGCAGGCACACAAATCCCACACTTCTATAAACAACCTTTCAGGATCTCTGAGAGGAACTTCCCTTGGAAACTAAAGGAGAAGAAACAAACTGTGAAGTGCCCAGGCAGCAACTTGTCCAATGTAAGTAAAATCTAATACAAGTCCATCATGGCACGTTACCACAAACACACTTGAGGACTGGGACACATAATTATGAGGTGCACAGAGTCAATGTAAACTGTGTAAGCCCTCCCATGGTGGCCGATGACTTCGCCGAACAGTAAGGAAAGGGGTACCCCGGACATATTTGCAAAGAGCACACCTGGTCACAGGGAATGCCGCTGGCATTCCTGGAGAAAGCAAGTACTTTTCCATCATGAAAGTGCAAATAGTAGGAATGCAGCATTAATATTGAATGCATTCCTACTTAATTTCCATAGCAACCAATGCATGATAGTCATGACATCAGCAATTCTCAGCCATAGGATGTTCTATAACAGATTTAATTGTTATATCAGAAATTAACCACCAATGCTTTTATAGAAAGCTAGAATCCTTGTGGGCAGAGTCCACATACAAAGTAACATAAAAAAAAGCTCTAAATAAAATACTTCCAGGGGCTGTCAGAGAACCCTTGACACAAACATTTTTAAAAAGAAGTATTGCTTATATTAACATTTTCAGGAAAAAAAAAAAAAAAGAAGACAGCACAGCAAGTAATAAACCTTCCCCCACCAAACAGCTGCCCTCTTCAACTCTGGGCTTTATATTCCTTTTCACAGATGGTGATGTTTGGTACCAATCACGAGTCAAACAGACAGCAATCGGCACAGGAACAAGTTAAACTGACATATAGCAAAACACTCTTTGAACATGAAAAGTGCTTGAGAAACTTTATTCTCTTTCTAAATTTTAAACTTTTTCCAACTTAATCCAAAAAGGAACAACTTAAGTTACTATATCAAGTGGTTTTGGTGAAGCTGTCCTACTGCCTTCCCCCAAACACGCACAACTGAAATTGCTCCTAAGAAAGCATCAAGGGCTGATGTATCAGGTCAGAAACAAAACAAATCCAACATCTGTGTCCTAGTACAAGAAACACTATCCTGATCTTCTTTCTTTGTTTTCATTTATTTCGCAAATACTAGGCTGACTCAGTTTTCAAAATTTCAAAGTTCAACAATAATAGCTGGCAAAAATAAAGATCCTTCACCGGAACTCCTACCAGCACAACTCACTCGAGCCAGTTCTGTTTGTTCGAGCCTCCTAACATGCTGCTACGGTCTCTCTTCCAAACAGGCGCAGCTACACAGATCACTGAAGCTCCCTCTGTATCAGCAGATGTTCACATGCACTGTTTTATTTGCAATAACAGATGAGGTTCTTCAGATTACATTCGAAACGAGATGGACATGGGAAATGAGCTTACTGCAAGTCTTAGCCAAGGTGTCCCGTGCCAGGCAGCCAGCTGCCACTGAGGGAAGCACACCAGCATTTTCTTGGTGTTTTTCCTAAAGGCAGTGCCATTCTTCCTTCTTCCTCTGTGTAAGTACTATGCCCACTACAACTGGAGTACTATTTGTAACTATAAGACTGAGTGCTGGGCATCTGCATGTGTAGATATACTTCTGGTATTGCTCAAGAATTAAAAAGCCTGAGCTTCATAGTGAAATGTTGCTGGCAACTAGATATAAGTTTAAATCCAGAAAGCCTGGATACGTCTTAAAGCTGAGCTACGAGCTACTTTTCCACTGACTTCTGCAAGATTTACATTCCAATGTTCAATAATTTATTTTTTCTTTCCTCTCTCAGACTCATGCTCCTGTTTTTTCAGTTTATCGGCTTGAAACAGATGTTTGCTCAGACAGAGCTGCAGAAGCACAGGCAACAGAAACTCCATGATTAAGTATCAACAAGCAAACAAAGCCCAATTCTGCTTAGTCAAAGCTACAGGTTAGTTATGACACTACACATGTCCTTAGGGTCCAATTTCTTCCACTTCCCTAGGTCACCAGAAATAAAAATGTCTCATCAACCTGCTAAACCCTCCCCCAAAACAGGAGCTCTAACAGCCTAAAACTGCTAAAGGTCTCCGAGTAGCCTGGGTGAAAAGAATCTAAGTCTAAAAACAAAGCAATATCTATACCAGTAGTTCTCTGCATCTCTTCACGTCGTATCCACCTAAGAGCCACACTGTGCATTTCACTTACTGGTTCCCTCAGTGTGAACAGAAACAACATTGTTAGGGAAGACCCTCAGGATCATCAAGTCCAACCACAACCTAACTCCAGCACTAAACCATGTCCCTAAGAACCTCACCTAGACACCTTTTAAACACCTCCAGGGATGGTGACTCTACCACTTCCCTGGGCAGCCTGTTCCAGTGCCTGACAACCCTTGCCGTGAAGAAATTTTTCCTAATATCCAATCTAAACCTCCCCTGGTGCAACTTGAAGACATTTCCTCTCATCCTATCACTTGCTATTTGGCAGAAGAGACCAACACCCTCCATGCTACAACCTCCTTTTAGGTAGTTGTAGACAGCGATAAGGTCTCCCCTCAGCCTCCTCTGCTCCAGGCTGAACAGCCCCGGTTCCCTCAGCCGCTCCTCATCAGACTTGTGCCCCAGGCCCGTCACCAGCTTCGTCGCCCTCCTCTGCACTCTCTCCAGCACCTCAATGTCCTTCTTATAATGAGGGGTCTATACTAGTGAAGATAAAGTAGCAAAGCTCAATACAGGATACATAAATGCTATATTCTTCGTGTTCTCATGAATCCCTAAAATGAAGTAGAGAATGAACACAAGAGGTTACGTAGGACAGCATTTGCCTCAAGGCAGGATCCACTTCCACAGCTACACCAGAGAGGTCAGCCTTGAAGTATTATAACATTTCTGTAAGTGGAGATCAACAGGGGATCAACCTTCCACCCTGTAGCTTATGTGCCTCACTGTCAGAAAGGGACATTGTTTTGCAGAGTTGTTGCTCATGTCTATCCTAAGTTTCCCTTGATGAGGTTTAAACCCACTATTTCCCCTTGGCTCCTTTACAACTTCGTGTGTACTGGTACATTTAGGTTTTCAGTTGTTCATTCCGATGGGCAATTCCTACTTTTCCAGGAATTCAGCATTAGTAGATAAATTTAAAATTCCACTAAAAAAAAAGAAAATAAAATCAAGTGTTGATAGCACAAAGTTTTATAAACACACTGCACAGGTACACATTGTATCTTTTCTTCATGTCCTGCAAAAAATTCAGTTTCCATTTGACACTGGAAATCTCAATTTAAAACAAACAAAACAAAAAAACCCAACAAACTGCACACCCAGAATTAAAAAGTATAATCCAATGAAAGCTTTTTATTTCTAATACCTAAATTACATTTAAAAGAAATATTTCTGGGAGGACATCCAAACCATTTTTATGTCTCTAACCATTAACAGTCATATATTTAAAACAATTTGAAGTTTATTAAACAATTTAAGAATTTGACCTTGGCCAAAGACAGAAGAGTTGTAAAACTGAGTAAGCAGCTTCATTTAAAATTTCTCGTTTGCAAGGCTATTCAAACAAAACTAAGGGTTGGACACAAGTGTGAAAAATTTAAAGATTAGAGATTGCATTACATTCTTCTTAATCATGATAAAAATGCATAAGAATTTATTTGAGGCAAGTCTCACACTTTCTGTTACAATTGCCATTCTTTTATAATTAGCTGTCTTCCAGCTTTTTTCCTGTGTTTTCAAATACTTCAAGATTCAAAAAACGTACCTTTGCTTGCTGCTGCATTAGCATTCAATAGGAATGGTTATTGTTCATTGCTAACATCAATTCATGCCTTAAGAGGTAGGGATTTGCAGTGTTTCATGTGTAAGGCTGTACAACATTTCAGAAATCAGCAGATTTGTCACATTAACTTCTCAAAAATACTTAACATAGTTTCCAAAGACTATTCAAGCATATCAAGCTTTCACTGTCAAAAATATCACATGCCTAATTTAAAGGCACTTCAGCATCAAAGTGTTGGTAAGCCCTTTCACAGTTACTATTACTTCAAATTAGAAGTGCATTTAAGACATAAAATAAAAGCCACAGTTACCTGTGCTGAGTACCAGTACTTTCTGATCTGGAAGAACAAAATGGCATGCAAGCTGTTTTTACAAACTGATTAAAAATAATAAGTTATTTTTAATATGAGATTTATAAATCAGACACTAAGCAATAAAGTTCAATACATAAATTCCAAAAACAAAGAGGACCACCGGGCAGCTACGAGTGTACGAGAGCACACAGCGAAGTGACAGAAACGGCCTGTTTCCCACTGATGGTGGACTCAGCAGAGCCTCGTGTGGCCTGGTGACACAACATGTGGGGCCTGGTGACACAACATGTGGGGCCTGGTGACACAACATGTGGGGCCTGGTGACACAACATGTGGGGCCTGGTGACACAACATGTGGGGCCTGGTGACACAACATGTGGGGCCTGGTGACACAACATGTGGGGCCTGGTGACACAACACAACACACCGCCAGGTCATAGGGACCCCAGGGCTGCGAACTGACACTCACAGGTCCCAGTGCGGACACTCTACAGGACTCAAGGCAAGTTGTTTCCTTTTCTTCTGCCTCTGCTCAAATGCAGAGCAATAGTGTCCTCCAAACACCTCCCACCAAAGCAAGCGCTAGATAGGAAAAAGTTGAAGGATATTTACCCTGAAAAGCCAATTATTTTATGTGTGAATATACAACTGTATGCATATAATTTTTATTTGTCAACACGAATACAGAAATCAAAGTTCAGTGGAAAGGCTAATTCAGATGATATCAGGCACTTAACAGCAAATCCTGGACTCCAATTCCAAAAATACAAATGTGGTTTCTTACTCTTCCATACGGACTTTTTTCACTGATATCTGTAGCCTTCCAGTCAGAATAAACACAGTATAATACGCAAGGAAACTTGCAGGCTGTAGGCAGTAGTAGCCTTAGACACATTAAGGTCAAAAGAGGCTGACCACCAAAAACATAAAAGAATAAGACTAACTAAATTAATCTAAGGTATATGTGACTGTTGCATCTTCTAGAACCACAGGTGGGAACCAACTATTAATATTCTGTTTAACATGTCCAGTTGGTTAGAACCACCAAGAAAAGAACTTGCAAATGTTTGATTTGTTTGGTTCTGTTAAGCAGAGGGAAATGACCTAATTTTTCTTATATAAATTTCCAAGGCCAGTTACACTAAAGTGCATTTGAATGAATAAAAACTACTTATCCAGAGGGACATTCGAAAAGGCATTTCAGACAAAGGAAGCCCTAGTGTCAAATATTTTAGTCATTAAAACATGGAACTGCTGCATGTTCTCAGTGAGGTAGTGTCTGGACCAAGAAAGCAAGTTTGAAAATGTGTTTGTCAATGAACTTCATTTTTTGCAATTACGATGTATAAAGATTATGTAAAAATACATCACAGCACTGATAAGCATGGCTGTCATGTCTGTTAGAATCATCTACTTTTGAACAGTTTTAAATACAATGTCTCAGCCTAAGTCCCTTATATATTACATGTATCTGGCAGAGTTTTTCCCTTGGAGAGAGGAAACACAGGAGTTACTTTTTAGTTTGTTAGGACAGTAGAAGAGAATTCACCCCAAAAATATACTTCTACACAGATTTTTCAGCAGCTATAACAGTACCCCATTTAATGACAAGGCAACTCTGAGTACATCCATAAAAACCACAATGTATCGTGTCTCCGCACCACAGAAGTTAGGAGAGCAATACCATTTATGATCCAAATAGAACAGCAAAAGTTTGCGAGTCACACTTGTCTAAACACAAGTTTAACATACTTTTCATCCTTTGCTGACAGCCAGGCACCTGTCATACACATTCGGTCATACGCTCCAGCATCTGGCTTTTCTTCCAATGCAACTTTAGCAGATTCGAAACAGTTTGCACAGCAAAGCAGTGTAGGAAAGTCAGTAGCCATCCCAAGGCCCTATTTTGAATGTGTCAGATTAGCACCTCAAGCATGGTTAGATTTCCAACACAGTGAAGAGCTATCTGTAAATACAACCTATGCATACTTAGATGACTGAGAAAATACGATCATTAGCTCATTTCATACAACACAGCCACTCCAACTAGTGGAAAAACACAGACTGTTTTTTTAAAAAAGTGCTATTGCCTACAAGTAACAGTACGCGCCCAGGATTATCACCGCCCCCGAAGTTATAAGCACAGCACTGGAAAGAACCAACTGTGCATCAAATCCACTTCCCTGAATTTTAAAGTAACAAGGTAACAGGAATTTTTTGAACGCTTTCACAGAGCTTCTTCTCTATCAAAATGAAAACAATCCACAGATGCATCAGATTTGCTCAAAATCCAACAGCACACTTACAGACTTCCATGAACAATAAGGATCAGCTGTGTAGAACAGAAAGAGCTTCAAGAACTGCTAACACAGAAAACCTTTCAATAACATTAAATCTGTGTGCAGTACAACATCCTCAAAGCACAATGAGTGAACAGGTACTGGAGTTCCTGCCCAGCGCTAACAGAACGAAGCCTGCAGGCAGGACGAAATCCTGTTTGCAACATGGCTTTCAAAGCGCTGCCACATGTTCTTGTAATATCTGAAAAAGGATAAATCTGTGTGAGCACTCTACAAACACCCCAACTCTGAACAAAATATAAATGCCTAAAGGCAAGAAGTTAAAACACACATTATCTTAACACTGCTTTAAGAGAGTGACTTATCTTTCACCCAAGCTTTTATCTTTCTCTTTTACAAGAGAAACTGAGAGCAAATCTTACCTAACTGCATTTGCATGAGTCTACTCTCTCCAAAGAAGGAATGTTAACAGTCTTACCTGAATAAAATAGCAAGCATTAGAAGAAAAAAAGCCCTGAACATCGCTGCTGCTACTACATTGGTTTCACTTGTTTTACTTTCATACAGAAAACCTTAAAGACAGCCATAGAGATACTTGTTAATAGTTCTGAGGTCTTCGCAGGCTATAAAGGTAAAACTATCATAATTCCCTGCAAAAGCCAAACCAGTCTTTCCACTCAGCTATGGAACAGGCTGCCCAGAGAGGTGGTAGATGCCCCATCCCTGGAAACATTCCAGGCCAGGCTGAACGGGGCTCTGAGCAACCTGATCTAGTTGAAGATGTCCTGGCTCATTGCAGGGGGGTTGGACCTTTGAAGGTCCTTTCCAACCCAAACTATTCTGTGATTCTATGCCTTCAGCTCCAAAGAACTACAGACGATGATTTTTAGAGGCAGACCATAAAGAATATGGACAGACTAATTCCCCATAGAAACAGATTCAACTGTGGTTGAGCAGATGTGCTACGGCAATGGGACACTGCAATTCCCACTTAGGAATTTTAAGAAAATGAAGATATTTTCACCACGTTTCAGACTTGAATCAACCATTTTCCCCCAAATATCTCAGGTTATTCTGCTCCATTGAAGAGCATCAGGAAGAAAAATCACCTCACCAGTTATTTAAGGACATAGGCAGCAGAATACTTTTCCTGGAATGCATGAATTTCCTAATAATACCCAAGAACGGTGTGACAGGATACTCTCCTTCAATAGCTCAAAGTTCTATTCTTTTTGCGAGCAAAATATAGTACCACCCACTAAACCGATGACTCTACATCTGGTTTATCTTGTTCGCTCACAATAGTAACATACTTCCTGTCTCTATCTATTAAACACCAGTTAACACCCACTTTGCATCCCAAGCCTAATAAAAATTGCCACTACTGCCCATCTCAAGGCACAGTATTTTGGAAGATAAATTCTAATCAAATAAGCTAAAACACCTCTTAGTGTCAAATTGTTCTGATTTCAAGTTTTCATCTAAGTGCAATGTCTTAAAATATTAATAGTCTACCATTCTGACCGAATAGAGAAACTTATGTAGAGATGTGTTTACTTCAGAGTATTTTTCCAATGAACAGATTAAATTAATTCAGTGAATTCCAATATAAAGCAGGCAAATAATGGTAGAGAAGTGCCATTATGATGACAGGATGCAAAGACTCATCCGTTTCTATGGCTCTTCAGCACAGAATAGCCTAAAACTTTTTCTGACTTTGGGTACATGTGCTCAGAATAGATGAATGCTTAATTTAAATACAGGAAGCATTTGTCATTATAAGTGCAAGTCCTGACAGAGTTTAAAAAAAGTCAGTCTTTAAACAGCAAGAAGTGGTTCACACCCTTTGCGTTCAGTAAAGAATTGAAAATGTTGGAGTAAAAGTAAACGTCTAGCGATCAAGCATTTTGCTTTTCAACCTGTGTAATGGCTAAATTGTTAAAAAATAACGATCCTTAAGCTAACAGCTCTGTTCTCTCCTAGATGGTGTCAGACTTTAATCTAAGCTTGAGCTTCCACAGAGCAGTTACTGGCTTTCAAAGCTGTGGGAAAACACCACCTCAGTTTAGTATTGGATGATAGTTCCTTCCTTCTAGCAGAAAACTAATACAAGACAAAGACAAATAAGCAAGCAAGCAACCATAACAAACTAGAAACGTTATATATGTTTGAGTCTATGTAAAAGCACACACATGCAACTACAGTATGTTAAAGTAGGGCATGAACTTAGAATAAAAGTTCTCAAATTTATTATGTAACTGCACACACCCATAGCTTTAGAAAAAATATGTAACAGACAGTTACAAGAGCTCCAATTAGCAACATCAACTGTGTAACTATCAGAGAGAATTACTTTAATTATAATACAGAAAAACTAATAAACGGTCCCTAGGTGTCAGAACCATAGACTATTTTCCTTATGTGTAGATATTTAATTTGTTAGCTTTCCGTAAGTGTCATCTGCTTACAACCTGTTGTAGAGTTAGCATTAGTGTGCTTTGAGGAAGAAAGCTTTTGATTACAAATGGGCATATGCAACAAGACACCTTAAATTTCATAATTATTTTTATTATTATTTTTGCAATTGTTATTAACTATTAATTGTTATTGTTATTAATATTAACACAACATTATTTTCTTAAATAAAGGGGAAATAGAAATGGTGACACAAAAGAAAACACCTACTTATAATACTCTAATAATTTGGAAAGAGTTGTCAGAATTCAAAAAGGTAATTTCCATTTCACATGCATTGAGAGTCTGTAATATACACACACACACAAAATCGTAGCACAAGAAGGCACTCTCAGAGGTTAGCAAGTGCTTATAACCTCAAGCACTGGAAGGAAACCCAGGTGTTACTTGCAGTGTTTCCAATGATCAGAAGGGAGGAAGGATTCCTTTCCAAGCACAACTCACTGCTTACCTGACAAGTCAAACCGTAACTGTAACTCCACTTTTATCAGAAAGAACCGAGTACCTTTCCATGCAATCCAAGACATCTATCATTTCTGCTTTTCCAGAAAAATGAAGACAAATTTATATTACTCCTTTGCCTAGCTACATGATTTATTTCAACTAGATAATAATGTAGGATATCTCAGACAGCGATTTTCCGAGGGATTTGTTACATGAGTCATCTGGCTTTAAAAAAAAAAAAAAAAGCCACATCCTTTGCAATGAGAGCTGACTGTAAAATAGGTCAGTGTGTAATGAAGCATACCCCTGGCTTATGTTTGCCAAAAAAAACCCCAAATAATAATTCATGGCAAGAGAACCTCATGGATATTGAAAGAAAGGGAGAAGCTCTTACCTTAACAGGAAAGCTACACTTGCCAGTACGAACACCTTCTTCGTCAGTCTGCCACTGATGAGGCCTGCTGGCCTCTGGGACATAGACATCTTTCTTTCTCCTAAAGCTTTGCCGTAATTTGTTCATTTCTCAGATTTTCACGTCCTAGAAGAAGAAAAAAAAGAGTATTGCCAATAGGCACCAAAACACGTATTTAGCCACTTTGGATCAACCACTATAATGACAAATGTCCCTGTGAAAAATCTGGACTTCAAGTCCCTGCAAAAGGAAAATTTTTGGACATAGAATCAGAGAAAGATAGATATTCACTTCAATGTGGAAAACACAAATCCACATTACTTGTTTAATATCTTTCCACAGCAACTGAAGCATTAGACCCAGGAATAACTATTACTCTGAGCATAAGGTTACCTAAAATAGCTGACAGGAAAGCTCAGAAGAGTGATGCACATGAAAACCTGCCTCTGCAAATCCACACTCCTACCTAGAGCGACCAAGCAGGACACCAGTAGCACAAGCTTACAAGGCACTCATGCAAGGCGAGCATTCATAGCTCAAAGATTGCTCCTGAAATTAGGTGCCTGTGCTGTTCTTCAAGCACATGTGACAGGTTTATGCTTTTACCGAGGGGCACAGTCCAGCCCTTGTTCAGTCTAGTCGTAGAAGTTCATACATTTCAACGAGAAATGCACTGAATTGACTTCCATGTCCTGGGTAAATTCTAAAAAATTACACACTCCTACCTCTTCAGAAGAAGACAACAGTTCTGCAATTACACTTCCCAAACTCAGAATTAGATGTTTTTTACACACTATTATCTTACGTATTGGTTTCTATATACTACCTAAACTACCCTTTAGACGTGCTTGCTTTTATTAGATTCAAAGTACAATTAGCTGAGAAGCCAATCAAATAAATTGCTTCTAATAAAAAGACTCAATATTCAGCTACAGAAGAAAAATCATATGGAATACAATGTGGGGAATACAGAAAACATTCTGAAATTTCTTGAGATATTGTTGTTCTTTCTTGAAAAAAGAAACCCACTTACAAACATGACATCTCATTTTGATAGGAAAAAAAAGACATCACAGAATGCAACACAGCAAAATTGAACTGCTTATATATGCTTATGTCCCATTAGATTAACTAAGGTGCAGAATACAGATGTTTCTGCGTGTCAATAGGCAGCCTTTGAGTGAAAGTAACCTTAAAAGCAGTTTGAACACTATTTTCAAGCCTGAAAAGATCTAGTGTTTTCCAGTTAAAACTATTTGATATAGGTGAGAAAAAAACAACACATTCATGTTTGCAGTATCTGGCATTTAAGAAGCTCAAATGCCAAATGCAACCATTTCAAAGCTGAAGAAAAGTCAGAAATTAAAAGCATTACAGAAAATCACTGTCCACTACCTACTTCTGATCAGCTAAATTAAAAATATTGAACTGTTTTATATCTCATGACACAGTCTAGCCATTCCAAATAACAAAGCGGTGTGAGTTTTGTCACTGATTTCCCCAAACTTTCCTTTAGCTATTGGCACTTTCTTCCTCAAGCTCTAAGTCATCAGGCAAGTTGTGCTGGCCCAGGTTCAGTTCTCTAGAGACTTCCATCTTTCCATAATCTACTAAAAGCAATATTGTAAAATGATTAATAAAGATATACCCATGGATAAAGAAAAGACCACTTTATCAGCAGAACTGAGAAATTTAAGCGTGGTGATGTTAATACTCGTCACAGTGCAAAGAAGCATGCTACTCAGGTGCACGGCTCAGTGACAAGTGAATGCAGTGTCGCAGGGCGTTCTCTCAGCATGAGGGATAAGTCCACAAGTTTTTTCTACAATGAGACCAAACTCTACTTTTGCAGCAAACACCTGTGCTCAAAGCAATCAGGTGTGGCACTCCAAGCAATTCAAAATCTCTCTTGCAAATTAAGTGAAGGGTTTGGATGTATGGCAGACGCAGGACGACTGCCCCTGGAAGGCAGCAAGTACCTACAACAGCGACGAGATCCAACAAACAGTGTAAGAGGAAGTTACTCAGGGACGCCCAGTCACAATTACCTAGTTATAAAGCAGTGTTAGCTTCACTCCTTCACAGCTGCAAAACGCCTGACATAACGAGTAACATAAAATATTGTCTTGAATTTACTTGTGTCACGGTTTAATGCCAGCTGGCAACTAAGCACCATGCAGCCACCCACTCACTCCTCCCTCTCCACCCCGGTGGGATGGGGAGGAGAATCGGAAAAAAGTAAAACTCATGGGTTGAGATAAAGACAGCTTAAGAGGACAGCTAAGGAAGGAAAAATAATATACAAAATGAGTAATGTGCAATGCAATTGCTCTCCAGCTGCTGACTGATGCCCAGGCCATTCCCAAGCAGTGACCCAGCTCCCCCAGCCAACTCGGCCCAATATATATATTGAGTATGATGTCATATGGTATGGAATATTTCTTTGGCTGGTTTGTGCCAGCTGTCCTGGCTGTGCCCCCTCCCAGCTCCTTGTGCATCTCCCCACTGGCAGAGCATGGGAAGCTGGGAAGTCCTTGACTTCCTATAAGCACTACTTAGCCACAACTAAAACATCCCTGCGTTATCAACATTATTCTCATACTAAATCCAAAACACAGCACTATACCAGCTACTAGGAAGAAAATTAACTCTATCCCAGCCAAAACTAGGACAATTTGGTAGGATTTAGAGATTAGAACAGCTGTGCAAAATAAAAACATGGACATTTCTTAAAACTAAACAAGCCGAAACAGCTCCTCTACAAATGCAGTTTCTTTATTTCACAAGCGAAAAGCCATTTGAAGATCTTTGAATGTGCAAAGGCAATCCTGAAAGTTTTAAGAGGAGGTGGAAGCTTTCTATTCTCCATGATGGCTTAGAGAGCCATTTGAGCAGTATTGTTATGTATTTTGCTTTACAAACAGCAGACACAGGAGTCTGTGCATCCCTCAGTGTAAAGAAACCAGAATTTCAAGGCAGGGGGTGTTCAGTCACCTCAGGCAGGTGACACGTACTGCAGCAAATTGACACACAGCAGCTCAGCTCACGAGGACAGACACGGGCTCTTTTCCCTGCCGAAGGCCGGTGGTGCCGCAGCACGATGAGCAAAACCTCTGCTCCAGCTGCTCCAGTGCAAAGCTCAGGAGGCCGCTCAGCATGAAGCTTAAAGCCCAGCTGCCCAACCGCACACTCGGGTGACTGAGAAATGGCTGTAGGTACCTCCTGCCAAAAAGGGCAACAGGCTCCTAAACCGATACAAATAGATGCAGCAAGGCTCATCTGCCAGCACTGAGAGTATGACTGATTTAAAAATGCTTTGTAAAAATTTTAGACCTACAAACATGTAAAGACAACCTCTGGCAGTTTTCCAGGTAACTCGGAATCTCAAAAGCTTCAGCGACTAACAAAACAAGGGCTGAGCACAGCATACAGCTGCTGTGCCACTTGTGAAATCACAGCCTTGTTGCCCTGTCATAACATTTGCTTACGTGAGCATTTCCTTGGACCTCTCCCAGGAAGCACAGCTTTTGCCCATGAAACTGGCTCCTTATCAGAGATTTATTCTGATCAGGAATCTCAATCCATAGGGGTGGGATAAGAATAAGAGTTCCTCAACTACACTTCCTATGAGAAGTTGAAGTGGCATTTTGCCCAAAAGCATTTCCTTTTCACTGAAAACCAAACCCATTTTCCTACATGTTCTGATTTTGAGGTCATGTTGGCAACAGGCTGTTTTAAAAATAGCTTATTCTATTTCATAGAAATGCTGACAAATAGCAAGATTAATTTCTGGTCAGGCAACCAGAGAGCTTTCTCCAACTGCCATACTTGGATTTTCTAAAATGTCAGACTGTTTTGAGTAGGTTGCAAAATAGTTTGCCCTGTAAACACCTAATTTGCTGGTAACATGCATGTCAGCCCAACATAACTAGACTTGCTATCTGATAGGAAATCACTAAGTAAAACAATTCACACAGGCTGCATATTTGAGGATTCAGGAGAGAAGCACATGAATTCCTGCAATTAAGTGCTGAAATTTCTGCTAATTTTGTCTAGAGATCAAAATCCCTGCACAGGAGCTCTAGACAAAAAACAAGTGAGCATTTTCTACTTGAATTCTTTGCAGTGCACTTCCCATTTCCACATAAGCATCACACACGCCTGCTGACACAACAAGGGACTCCAGCAAGCTCACAGGGTATTTTCTACTAAACTTACAGCATCGCTGTTTCATACTCTGTCTTGGGATTATGTAGGCTGAAAGTTATCCGTCCCAGATTTTTGTCGTATGATTAAAAGTGTTTTAAAACCCCCCAAGAAGAAACAAACCAAACCACCAAAGACAGACTTTCCTTTTCACTTTTACAACCCCAAACTCAGCTTGGGCCCGGAGAGAGGACAACAGAAGAAAAGCATTTGATGACAAACCTGGTAAAAAGCCAATATGGGAAAAATCAAAACCTAATTAAATCACAAAATGTAGCATTATATCAAACACAAATCAGTAATGAAGGCTGAAAGCTCCGAGATCTTCTGGGGAAAGGACACAGCCACTTTGGGTTCTGCTACATTTCAAGGGTATCTGTACCAGAAGGCCAGCTGCAGACAGCTCCACATCTGAAGGGTCATGCCCATTGTGGGGAAAAAAAAAATAAAAAAAACACTTACACACAAAAAATAATTTAAAAAGTGAAGCAAAACAAACAAACAAAAAAACACACACACACCAGGAAAACCACCAACCATTTTTGCAATCCAAGAGATTACAACATCAGGCTAAACATTAGACCAGTTCCCAAATCACCCTACAAGCACCTACAAAAGGCATGGAAAAAACAAGTTATTTACATAGTGAGTTTATAAATTTAAGTTGCCATTTATTTTTATGCAAACTGACGTATTTTTAATATTCTGAGAACACAGCCCTAAAGCCAGTTTAAGGAGAGCTTTGGCACTGTCATTTTTCTGACCAACTGAAAAGGTATTATTTTAACCCATCTCAGTTCACTGACAACTCTGGGCCAGCACAGTGACAGATACGTTGTCACAGAGAAAAGTGCATGTTGAAGCACTCTCGGCTTCATTGCCTTGTGCATCATCGGGTTATAGCTGCAGAACAAATTACTGCAAGATAAACTAGCATGTTAATTCATGTCTTGTTAGCTGCTTTGCTGTACAAATGTGCTCACTTTTACCCTTCAGTGAGCACAAGCCAGCAATTTATTCTCTGTGAGAGACGGGTAAGCTTTCACATTAACTGAAGTGAGATCAGGCGGGAGCTGATGATGATGCAAATCTGGAGCTCAGCTTGCATGGCAGGAGTTTACCCATGGACTCGTATCTTCAGATACGCAGTTCATTTACATTTTGCATAAATGTTTCTTGCATAGCAGTTGCTGCTACAAGGTGATCCAAACTACAGAATCTGCAGGGCAGGAGGACAGTATTGGTACCTGAATCGAATCCACAAATTTAAGCAGTTAGATTTCAGGTTAGGGGTACTACAAGTTCCACACTCCTAAGCAATCACATATAATTTCAACACTGAGGACAAAAAAAGCAGCACAAAACCATTTTTATCTTTCTTCTAAACTCTAGCCTTCATAAAGGTTATTTAATCTGTGTTTGATTATGCAGTATCTTTTTTTGTTTGCAATGGAAAAGGATAAAAACTGATTTAGAGTCTCCAGTTCAGCCAGTTTTTTAAAACCATTCAGACGGTTTGGGATCACTTCCTGTTTTCTCTCAGAATTGAATAGTGTTTCCTATTTTTTTTTTTTTTTTTTTTTAATTGGTAAAGTCAAGTCAGAGGTCAAATAAGGGCAAAGTACTCTCTGCAGCCTACAACAAAACAGAGTCGCCCAGGGGTTACCTGTGCTTTGCAGCACAAGTCCTCCTGCAAGCCTGAGCCATGAGGAGCAGACCAAATTGACACACCAAGAAAATTTCTAGAACTATTCATTCCGAGCAGCAGGGCAATCTGGGTTTCAGAACAATGTGTTATGGGGATCATTCTAAAATTTACAAGACTCCACACAAAACTAGTTGCATTACAATGTTACAATCAGACTAACTAATCTAAAAAAAAGTATAATTCGTACTTCTATTGCCTGCTGGCTGCACACACAGGTGAGGTAGGAGCAGCTGCACAACTATAAGCTCCTACATGCTCTTTCCCAGTGAAATACACCTAATATTACTAATAAAAAATAGGACCAAGCCAAACAGAACCCCAAACCCAGAGCAACAGGTTCATCCATCTCAAATATGTTTTTTGCTTAAGAAATGCCAGGCATTTCTTCACATCAAAGCTTTCTGAATAAGGATGTGTTTTTCCTGCCAAAGTTATCTGATACCTCAGACCTAAGAGGACATGTAAATTACCTTAATCTCACGGGGGGGGGGGGGCCCACGGGGAGTAAAGTGTTTGCCCTCAGAAAATTCCTTGGCACCCCTGTGAAGCTGTATATCCTCAGAAAACCCCATGGCTTTGAGTTCTTGTGCAAGTACAACCTGGTCACACCTGTCCAAGACTCATGTCTAACAGTTATCTTTTTAGCATTATCAAAACTTGAATTTTATTGTGAAATCCGCAAGGATCCGCACCAGAGAACACCAACATCCCACACTTCCATATTTCAGGAGAGTATTCCACATCACTTTTTCCTATAAAACTCAGTTCACTGCTGACACTTCAATGTTATTGTAAGTCCTGGCTATAATTGAGACAACTAGGACGTCAGCAAGGAAATGTGCTTGTTTCAAGCCATTTTCTTGGGATAAGATTTGGTTTTGGCAGGCTTACCTGCAGCATGAGCACAAATATAAAGAAGCAGTTCAAAACATTTACATCTAATTTTGCTTTCTAATGCACAGTCTGAATCTCTAAATTTAAGATGACAAGGTAAGAACCTTTCCTTTATAAGAAAGAGACAAGCTAGGAAAGCAAGTTGATTGCTGCCAAGTTAAATAGTCTGTCTCTGTCTCTGATGAAGCTGCCAAACTGGAGTTTTACTTCTCTGAAAAATCCTTATTAATCATCACTGCTAAACAAAAGGTCTCCCCTCCTCTCCCACTACACAGTACAAAAACATGCAATGCTCTGTCTCTCCAAGCCTCCTGGGAAGGTTAGCCAAAACTTGCTGCAATTGCCCTGCAACAGCTTCTCTGCAGTTATTCACCAGCCCAGGAACACAGAGTACACTTATCTTCTAAGGAAGAAAAGGTCACGCCATGTGTCAGATTTTGAGCACAGAACTTTGAGCCTTTTTGTAAGTCTAGATCCCATAAAATCTAATTAAATCCAGCCCTGTCACACTGAAGCAAATGAAGCCATGTAACCATATGAGCATTCTCACTAAAACGTTAACAGCCCTGCTTGCGCAATACGGTATGACTAACCACATTATTCACCACACGGCTCTCCAACTCATTTACCCTTTCATTACCCAATTAAGATCTAATAACACAATACTACAGTAAGCATTCTAAGACATCAAAATACACATCGAGGTGAAGCATGAGTTCATTTGTTGAGCCAGTAAATACATTTTGTAGTTATTATTATTATTTAGAGTTCAAATTAAGGGGATTTTCCTTTTTGCAGAAAAACAAAGTGTTGCAATACGGAATAAAAAGAGCACTGAAACAGGTAATCAGCTGTAGAAAACTCGGCTTCCAACAGTGAAAGTAATATTTAGATCACATTTTGAAAATACAGCAGAAAACGGCAACCTTATGCTCTTTACAGAAGACCGGAGGTCAGAGCTGTAACGATAATATAAATTTCCCTGACAGCATTTTTAGACATTGTGATGCCCTGTCATAAGACGTGAGGTACCAGCCATCCTCTC
The DNA here is from genome assembly GCF_037038585.1 of Patagioenas fasciata. Taxonomy (NCBI): domain Eukaryota; kingdom Metazoa; phylum Chordata; class Aves; order Columbiformes; family Columbidae; genus Patagioenas; species Patagioenas fasciata. The sequence continues at coordinate 32,084,745 of NC_092524.1, read as the reverse complement.
AAACCCATCAGATTTCTTGCCATCTCATACCTGAGCTAAGGTAGCTGATCATATAAGCACTCCACAGCTGTCTCCAGAGCACTTGACAATTCTGTTTGCATCACAGATGAGCGGTGAAGAAGGGAAAAAAAAAAAGTTCTGACAGCAACACCTTACTGTCAAAAAACAGAGTTACACAAAAATTGCAGATAGCTTATGAAATATCAGGAAATTAAATCATTAACTGTAATCCAATACACCATTAACAACTGTGCGGCTAAAACATTCAGCTACCAGAAGCCCTGTCCTAAAGCTTAGGATTTTGTTAAACATGCCAAACTCTTCAAACATAAATATCCCTTGACTGCAGCAATTAAGTGAGTATTCAGTATAACACAACAGAATGTAAAAGATGTACCAGCACAGCAAATCTCAGAAAAACACAAGGCAGAAGTTATTCCTAAAGATACGCAATGCTCTTTCTAGCACTCATAAGTCACTTGCATCTCCCGAACCTACGAAGTTCAGAAAAAAAAAAAAGAAAGAAAACTTCATTTTCTCCATCAATAACTATTCTAAAGCAAAGGTCCCAATTCACTCTATTCCACAGTCATTGGAATTTCTGACTAGTCCTATACGATATGCTAAAGTCTTTAAGTGCAGAGCTATAAAGCAGTAATCCCCCATAATCGCCCTAAAATTACCCTAAAATGACTGTCGGTCACTAGTGAAAAGCAGGTCTCCTAAACACACTATGTAATACAAAGCAAGCTCAATTATACTACCTCTAATAACCAAAATTAAGCAAAAATTTTCTAAAGAAACACTGGCTGTGCCTGGTGGAAAGCAGTTCAAGCAATTCTGCTTTTCAGCTCATTCGCACTCATGTGAAGATTTTTAACTAACCAAGTCATTCCATTTCCAAGTGAATCATTTACATTTAGGGCAACAAAATCTCAGATGACTAAACAGTTTTAAAACACGAACATCTCAGGTTTAAAAGGTATCTTTACAAATACATGCTGGGTTTAGAAAATAAATTAGATATTAAAGTAAGCACAGAAAGAGCTGAAACAGTGGGAAAATATTTCCTTTAATCATCGAAATCCAAGAACCCAAGCTTGAACTTCAATATGTCAAATCTCACAAAAATAAATGCTTTTCAAAATTACATGAAAATAACTTCTACAAGTAAAATCAACAGATTTTATTGGTAAGTCAGTCACAAATCTATGGTTTTTACACTGGAATGTAAAAATTTCAGCAGGACCTGTGAGTATTTTATAAGTAAATAATCAGTGTTTGAATAGATAAGGAATTGTATTTAGTACAGCAAAAATCTCCTGCTTAGAAGCGGTCAAATATAAATAAATCCATCATAGCCTTGTGCTATTGACCTGATCATTACCCATTTACTGTGAGTTCAGAAACATACGAACACACACCGTATTTTTGTTTCTAGATCATGAGCGCAGAAACAGCAGACAAACAAGCTATGGATCCAGAGCACGCATTTCAGGAATCAACATGCACTCTAAACTGGATTACTTGGGGGATCCATTTTAGTAAGGCTAAAATAAGATGTTCCTACTGAAGCTATTACCATTGCGTAGGAAAAGATCATATATCATATGTTTAGTCCTCTAATCATGTAACTGTCGAATAAGCAAACAGTAGTAAGAATGATTATGAAAGGAGCAGAACAAAACCAGTAAAATACTGCAGCATGAGATCAGACTGTGCTCAGCTTCAATACCACATAGTTCTTGTAGTTAATCTACCCTTTCTGAAATGAAACTAAAAGGTGCAGGAAGGTAACAAGGATAATTAGGACCACATCAACAGCTTCTGTTCAAGGACAAATTAGATACATCCAAGGTCCTCACCTCAGAAAAGCAATCTGCTGGTAGGGAGACCCACAAAAATTATAGTACCACAAGTGTTAGAAAATGAACAGGGAATTATGATTTTCCAGTCTTATGTTGTAGAAATTGCAGAGAAACAACGGAATTATCTAGAAGCCCAGGTTTCAAAATGAGTATTTGTCTCATGATACAGAATTAACTTGCACAATCCCTTGCCTTGGAATGTTAAACAAACTAAAAATAGAAAAGGATTTTTTAAAAAGTTTAATTACGTGACCAAAACTTCCAAAGGCTATTAGAAACTACAGTGTAGGTGTAGCCTCCCTTTCAGTCCAATCTGACCTGGGATTATTTCATGTCTGCCTTAACCTTCTGTTTTCCCTGGGGATCCAACATGGACTGTATCACAGAGAACCACTGTGCTACGGAGCCCTTGTTGGGAACCAGCAGCACCCACAAGCTGGTCTCCCTTCACCACCAACTCGACTGGCCAAGTCCCCACATCCCAGTTGTAACAGCAGAGCTGTCAGTCCCCGGTGACACCAGGACAGCAAGAGCTGCCCCACCATACGGGAAGGGTCTCCCTTCCCAAACCCACAGATGCAGAAGTTTCTATAGCTCAAGACATTTAAAGGAAAACCAGCATATGAAGTTGTATATTCCATATAGCTCAGAAAATCTGAATTACTGTGACAACCAGCCATGTGCACACTAGTCAATCTGAATTAGAAAATGAAAGTTATCTTAAACTGCCATGAACTACGTGTGAGGAAAAATTAGCTCATCCATTCACAGGATGACAGACTCCTTGTTACACCATCCCTGCAGTGGGCCCAAGCGCTTCAGTCAATCACTGCCTGACAGCTTCTATGTGGCAGGTCAAGACACTTTACTCACTCCCATCCTCCAATGGTTAGATAAATATAATTGAGGTCCTTTTATCTGTGCGTTTTCTTCAGCTTGTTCATGCTAAATCAGCCACACTTCTGACTGCAGTCAATGCAGAGGAGGAGGATGAGTGCCACAAAAGGCATTTTTAATATTAATTTATAACTCAAAGTGAAACTCTGAAGGTTCTGTGTCAAGCTTTTGTTAAAATGGCAGGTTTTGATAAAAATAATGAGCCTAGAGAAAAGATACAGTAACTTTTTATGGCTGTCAGAACACCAGAAAATCATTTGATCATCCCTCAATAAGCCTAGCAACACAAACAACTTCACTTTCACATAAAAGAAGGGCAGAATCTTCTTAGAGAACTTGCTCTGGTGTCCAGCATAGCAAATGTGGCTGACTTGTAAGAATGCAAGTTTTTCTCCACATAAATATTCTTATTTATTGTATTAGGAATTAATGTTAACATTTGTACATCTGTCTAGTGCAAGTTTCGAGTTGTTCCATAACTCATCTCTCATAATAGCTCTTTGCAGAACATTACCGGGAACTAACAGGTTTATTTCCCAAATCTGATTGCTTTACACAAATGTAATCAAATCAGAAGCTAGCTTAACAAAGTCAGAAACAAGCTACAGATTCTTTTAGGCACACAGGATACAATATTTTCTGAATTCCCCCACCAGCTAAATACCTTTAAAAACATTCTGCATCCTCTCTAGAGTCTAATACAAGCCACATGTTTCATCGCCCACAGAAGAACCCACAAGATGTTTAAGGAATCTGTCACCATATTCCCTGTAGAGGTGTCTAAACAATTCCAGCTTTCTGGTACGATTTTGTATATACGGAACTAACATTCCTTATGATCACCCAGCACGTAAAGCCTCGTTTTGTGCCTAAATGTTTCCCATGTCTGCTTACTGCAAAGTCTTAAGAAGATCCAAGCACAACTTTAGCGGCATGCTCACTCAGGGATTTGGAAAATTATATACAGCAACATAACTAAAGAGATCTCTTTTTAAAAAGTATTTAACTTCATACAATCCTGATCTATATAATCTGTGGCAAAAAATTCCCCAAATCCAAGTACCACAGAATCAGTTACCAGAACATAATGTTTACATGACAACACCACGCTGACTGGGTGACTGACACTTTTTTTCTTCAGGTTCTGCAATAGTACTTTTCTTCAAAGTCCCCCTCTCAAAAATCTCTCTCTTTCAAAACTATAATCTTGACTCCATGGATACATAAGGAAATATGAATCCATGGGCTGGAGGAAAAAGAAAAAAGATATTATAAAGTCAAGTCAAATAGGAGCTAAAAAAAGATTTGAGAATTTACGTCCTTTCCTCCCTGTACCACCAGAGCTACTGGATTTGTAGATTACTACAAGTGCTTCTTTTAAAGAACAACCCCACGATCTGAAATTGTTACACCATTATACCAAATTGCCACAAATCCAGTCAAGGCTGGGCTTTTCTTTGTTCACAGCAACAGACCTGAAGCTTCTCAGACCTATGTCAAAATCTTTTATCTTACTAATTTCAATGTGTGCATGTTATCAGTTGTGGGTAATGGGGGGATCTCAACGCAACTGGGGAGGATTTTAGGTGGGGGATTTTTCTGGTCAAAAAAACATTAAGGGATAAAAAGACAAATCAATCAGACTATATATAAGGTTTGAGGTTTTTTGCAAGAACTCCAAGTCAAGTTTTTCAGATCCTCTCTTATGAACAGATGCATATTTCCCTGCCTACTCCATCCTCCTGTCACTCGGCATTTAAAGCCTTTTGCTTACACAGATAGTAATGTTTGTCTTTATGGAGGCAGCAGATCAGAATTTAACTGCTATTGCTACGAAATCTCACAGGCCCTATATTGTGAAATCCTGATAGTAATCTCTCAGACACTTCCTTGAACAGAAGTTACCAGGTTCCATTATGACCACTAAAATTAGTAACACATTATTGCTGGTCAGCAACAATATATTATGAATCTACAATTACATGCTCAGTGAGAATTATCAAATACTGCTTGAGGTGTCTGTAAATCCAGGGGTGCACACATCCAAACTGGTTATTTATACTCACACTAGACCCAGTGGTGGGAAAAAAAAAAAAGTTCAGTTATATAAACATATTTTCAAGTATACCTAGCAAGGAAAATATATTTCTCTAAATACTCAGTAAACATCCAAACAGATTGTTTCCGGCCTTTTCACCTAATATCAAATAAATCCAAGTTCTTCTATGGTAATGAAGATTTATTTAAAGAAAATATTAACAAATGGAAGCAGTATGTTCAATTCTCTAACAAACCAGTCAAAATACTTGTTTTTTTCAGCACCACAAGGAGATCTGAATTCCAGCCTGTAGTCAACATTTTAACCAGTTAGTCCAATATAACACCCCCTAGTACAGAGGGGAGGGAAGGAAAAAAGGAGAAACCAAACACACACTCATTTCATTATCTGAGACAGACTGCTCCAGACTAGTAAAACTGCTTTGACCCACTAACTGCACTGCAAGCACTCCCATCAGCATTTCAGCTTCTAGTCAAAATTAAATCTATGGTAATTTAGCACTCAAGCCAAGTCTCTGGCTTAAAATATAATGGATTCAGCCTTACTGTACCACCTTTCTGGTCACGAAACACTGGGGTTTTAATTCAACTTTTTTCTGCTAGCTCTCTTTCCCATATTAATTCCAACTGTTAGCATACCAGTTTTGTTATCTCTTTCAAGATCAGCATGGACTTTCTGCTACAATACAGACAAGTACTATAAACAAACATGCATTAAAAGCCAGAACAAGCCTCTGCATGTATGTTTTCCTTACAAGTTGTACTCACATCTCAAAATGGATTTTAAGAAAAGGCCACAATGTGCATCCTAATACCAACAGTTTAAAGTAACCTTCATGTAATAATAAACAACCTTCACTGAAATTGTTTGTAGAATCTAGACATTAAGATCAAAAGTGTTCCCATACTCTTAGTGCAGCCAGACACAGAACACTTATTAGTGAGATGCGAAGTTTAACCAACAGCACTTGAACAGCTGATCAATCACACATTCAAAAGATAAAGTTAAGATATGCATCTCAAAATGCTAGTGTTGCCTTTTGGGGTCCCAGTTTATCTATGCATGGAGGTAAGACCTTCTTCCACAAATACCAAAATCCCATAAATATTCAAATGGACAAAACTACTGTTTTGCCATTACTCATGAACAGTTCTCCCACCTAAATGTAGTAGTTTAGAATCTTAGAATCTCTTTTTAGCCCTGATGTGAAAAAAAAAAAAAAAAAGTCAATTTAAGGGTCTTTTATTTCAGCAAAAGCTTCAAATGAAAGGATAATTACAATCAATGTCTGCTGAATTAAGTCAGAAATATCTCAAGCCATCAGTAAAGCAGATTTTGTCACCTAGGGCCAGGTAAGAGCTACAGAAATACTGCAAATTCTACTGCAATTAAGCACCTGTTAACTTTATTTAAGCTAAGTTGCCAGCTGAGACACAGACAAAAAGAAAATGGTGTTCATTATTCAAACAAATTGAGCTCTTGGCTTTCTTGTTACTGTTGTTCAAATCCATGAAGGAAGTCCAATATTAACATCACACTCAACTACAGAGGTAAGAACAGAGATCCCTAAAACTGTCCTCCCATTAATTACATTACAGTTATAGAAATTACCTCCCTCACTCCTGCCATGATTCTAACCAAAATAGGATCCTGTTTATCACACAGCGGATGACGCTTCCATCTCTTTCAGATGGTTAAATATATCCTATAGCCACACAGTAGGTCACTCTCTCCCAGGAGGTCTGGCTGCCCATGAGTGCCGGGGCACAGGCAGGGCTGTCCAGAACGGCCCCAATTCAGCAGCTCCACCAATGCCACAGTCCTCACCAGCACACACCAGTCTGACGGGACCATCTCGGTCGGGCTGGGAAATCGACAGACGTCTCCTACCTTTCTAAATCAGCTGCTGTTCACCACAGTAAAGCAGCTACAATGATCTACGGTAACACAGTTTGGTGGTGGAAAAAGAGAGAGCAAAAAGTGCATTGCGCAAAAGCAACACACGCTAGACAGCCACGTGGCTGCAAGAGCCTCTCGTCATCTTCTCAACTTTAAACTGCTTGGCAAAGGAACAAGAAAAGTCAAACAAGAAACTACCAGGAAAACAGTCTTCATTCTCACTGGGTCTCATGTTCATCAGAAAATCCCACACCCCTTGGCAGCCCCTCTGCGCCTGCAGCACAGCACCCTGTTCGCACCCACTCCTCACACCCAGACACAGCACCAAGCAAGCGGCAGATCAAAGTAACCAAGTCATCACTCACAGGAGTTTCCTCTGGATAACACCTTCAGATTCTACCATTCTCCCTATGGCTTGTTCTGTATTTTCCCAGTTCAAACTTTACCTCCTGAGATAATCTACACAGCAGCATCTTACTTGCATCTTTCTGGAGCTGCACACGTGGCACCAAATGAAGAGCTACTGCTATTCTAGGCAGTGGTCTCCTCCAGTAATATTATTTTCTGGAAAAGGAAAGCATTCTCAGACAAGAACTACAGAACTCATCTCTCTGCAAGAGGTTTCTTTTGACATTTGTAGCAGCCTAGCTTACCACTGTAGCTAGAAAGGCTGAAAGCATTTGTATAAAGCCTTCCCTCTAAATACAAGCATTTTATCACACAGTTTTCCCAGCATCAAGACTTGAGGCCAATTTTGCCTCATGACAGTAAAATTATGCAAGTGTCTACAGGCGTTTGAATTACATGCCTCAAGAAGTACTGTTGGAAGCCACAAACCACCTTTCCACAAATTTCAAAACACACATATTTAAGAGTTATGCCAAACTGATTTTTTCCAGTGTTTAGGTAAAGTTGATAAGGTCACAAATATTACCCCAAAAGACCAATCATCTATGCAATAACATGTTTGGTTATTTACACTCAGTATTTTGTGTAAATAAGGGTTCTTCAATGAAATTTATCAAGCTGCAAAAGTAGTAACACAAGAATTTGCAAGGGCAGACCAGTTTCCTGTTGAGAACTGAAGCATGTGAACAAGTTCAGAGTTCATAATGACTTCTATATTCTTATCATTTCCTCACTGTCTGAGAAAATACTCAGTAAAGAAAGAGGCCAGATTTGCAAAAATTGGGTTCTCTTTTTCCACCTCTCTCTATTGTGAAATAATACCACTGGAAGTTGACCTCCAGGACTGTTTATATAGGGATTATACAGAAACATTTCTATGTAACATATAACAAAGTACACAGTGTCTGACTATACAAACCAACAGAACTTCCTTGGCCTTTCCAAGTCTTGAGTTTGAGCAATGCCAACACTATTAAGTGACAAGAGTTTCCAGTACACTCATGTCGACGTTTCCTGTCGGGAGTTGCTTGTCACAAGAAGGAGTCACAGTCCATGCATCATGTCTGGCAGCTACTGTGGGTTCGCTTTTTCCATGTTCAGTCCTCATTTTCTTGCTCGTACTTAATCCTTCTGTGTTCAACCTTAACTCACGGCTGAGTCCTGTCTTGGTCAGTCAACTTGCGTTTCAGAAGCTTCTCAAGATTAAGCATCACAGTCACACTGACTGGGAGTAGACTTACTAGTGTTACAACATCAAACCTGAATCTATAGCAGAAATAATAGGATGAAATTCACCATACACAGGATTCTAAAGCCCAAAGCTGAAAAGCAATCACAACTACAGAAATTTTTAATCCCATGACTCACAATATTTTTTAAAATGTATTGAGTTTGTGAACTACACCAGGTCCTTCTCATTACTCAGGTAACTTCTCTCTCCCTCAAATCCTACGGAGAAAGAACTAAATATGAAGGTGACAAAATAAGTTCACAGTCTGGAATGAAATGCTTTCCATCGCCTCCAACACGAACCTCTGAACTGCGGCAGGCTGCTGTAACTAAGCCAGGATCACTGAGGCTCTCTTGGATTGTCCTACAGACACACCCAGGAATGCGACACACGCCAAAGCCCAAAGCTGCTCACTGACCCCGGCGCAGGAGGAGCCACAGCGAGAGCTGAACAGTTCTTCACTGCTGGAATAACACATTTAGGCAGGTTTGCTAGAAATAATCTAGTTCTGTGGATGCAGGAGGAGACTAGAAGACCCAAATACTAATCACAAACTGAGTAAAGGTTCAGCAACATGAAATAGAGGAAAAAGGGGCAATTCAGGAAGTGGACAACTCTAATGCACACAGTCTATGCCATCAGAATCAGGGGTTTGGTCTACAAGACCAGCTCCCCTTTATATTACATTCTGAGGTATACAATCCTGTTACTAAATTATCTTTTCTAGACAAAACAAGTAAAATTTGCATGAAAAAATACAGTAACTGGTAGCAGATTGCCTTGTAACATAAGATATACAGATGAAGACAAAACACGTGTTTGACATACTGCCAGGCTAAGGAGGTCTGAGGTTTGTATTGCAAACCCCATTCTGCAACAAGAAGCAATTCCGTGCTTTCTGTCTCAGAGAGGGGCTATAAGACAGAGTTGTTCCATCTCACTCCTACCCTGCTTCTGCAGTGAAACATCGAACAACACAGGCAGACTGAATACACGTTTTATTAGCATGAGCTTCTATAATTCCTGATGTAGTGGTAATTTCCAAAATAATTGAGATTAATCTTTACAAGTTTCAGTTTTTAAAACAGCACGAGTTAATACTTGGACACCAGTGCTGAGGAGGTAAGCCGATTCCATCTTTCCTTATTATCTAATAAGGCAAAAGATCCAAAAAGATTTGAATGACCTGATAAATTAACTCCAGAGAACAAACCTAACTTCTGCCCGTGCTTAAGATCATATTCATAGACAAACATACATATGATCTGTTCCATTTTTTGCAGTTTTATTATTTTTACTCCAGTGTTTGGGCTTTTTTGTTTGTTTGTTGGGAAGGGATTATGTTTTTCTACTAAGAATATTTTTACTTTTCAAAATATTATCTGAAGTTACTTTTCTACTACGAAGGACTTTTGTAAATGTTGTTACTGTTACGGGCCTCTTCTGGAAGCCACCCCTGACTTATGAAACAATTAAAATCTGAACAGATTTAGAAAAATAATCTTACATTTCACAAGAGTCAGGACACCTAAAGCAAGTTTGTAAATTTTTTTTCCTAAAGGGGTAGAGGGGCGGATATTGTGCAGGACAGGGATATTTGACATACTGATTTCCCTGCTGTTGAATAGAAGGATAGCAGCATTCCTAAAGTATTGGATAGTCTTGAGGTTCAGAGTGGGAGGCTATATTTCCTGCTGGATAATAATGTTACATTACACATAAAAATGGTTCTGTTTGTTAAATTAAAATAGCTACAACATGTGAAGTTCCCAGCAGACCTCCCCTTCTCTCTGAAGGGAGACTCCTCAAGGTACCAAAGGAGCTGCAATACACCAGCAAGGGAAATGACTGAACACCTCTGTAAAACCTAAGCATCCCAGGTTGATGAACATTATTTGAAGTTAATCCATGCTCATCTCAGTGCAAAATCAGAGCCAAGTACTCTGACTCTGTTTCTGTTCTCCTCCATTTCAAAAACAATTGTATGAAGGAGAATTAATGTGCTTTTTGAAGATACAGTTACCTACAGATTACAGGAGCAGGCAATATGTGTCTGTGTTACTGAATATACATTACATCCTAGGTCTCAGGAGAAAAAAAAATTAAGGAAATAAGGACTAAACCATAAATAAAAAGAAATTATTTCCTTGTTAGCACAGCTACTGCTAAGTGGCACCATATCTAGCTTTTAAGGTGGCTAATTATTGACAGGCACCACAGAAGAAATAATTTGTAATAGAAATCTGAATATCAATAGCATTATGGATCAGCTTACTGCATATGGTGTTTAAAAGCAAATCCAAGCAAGGCTCGAGTCTCCAAACTAGACAAAAATTCAAATTTATCTATTAAATACAATGTAAAAAAACCCCCAGTGTTACTTAACACATTTCAAAGGTTCAAGCTGTTTCAACATGTCAGTAACCAGCAACTAATTTTCTGAATCTATTTTAAGTGGTCAAAGATTCCCACTATGAGTACAATTATAAATACTGTTTAAAGGTATCACTAAATTTAAAGGTTTTGGTAGAGATAAGTTCAGAGAACTTGAAAAGCATTTCTACACAATGTTCTTTGCTACATTAGCATGCACATTTTAAAAAGGAATAAACTTCCTAAGGATGCCTTGTAATTAATTTACAATCTTTCCTAGAATCTCTCAAATTTTAAAACTCACAAAATCTTAAGGTAAAGAGATATGGTATTCAGTTTTTAAGAAACGAAGGGGAAGTTCACAAGTTTAGTTCAGGGAGTAAACACATTACTCAACTGGTCAAAGAAAGCAAAACTGACCAAGAGTACATTATTGTCCCTAATTCAATCAGAAGAGCTAACAAATACCTCCTTTAACATTTTGAATCCACTGCACCCAGTATTTGATAAAGAAAAGCCTTCTACGAAACACTCGCTTCTACCAACAGAATTAGGTTGTTGGTTTCCATAGTACTTAACATTTGAAAGAAAATGTCTGTTGTTTTAAGAAGTCCAGTGATTACTGCCCACAGAGACTCAGCCACTTACAGTACACACAAATAAATCCAGACAATACAGTTCTCCAAAATTCAGAGCACGAACAGGTAAACCTCTGTAAGAGAGAGTATAAGGGGACATGATACCCAACAGGGAGGGCCCAGACAGCTTTCCTTCTGGGTCAGGTACACTGCAACATTCCTGGAAAACCTAAAGAAAATGGACGTGGCCTTAGGTCAAAAGCAAGGCTATGTCCAAGGTACCTAACTCGGATCTGTAAGAGTCCACACAAACCGAAGCCATCTTCATCTGTCTGGTTTTGTGCAGATTTTGGTAGCACCTGCATCAGTTCGGAGATACCTGACTCTCAAGCAAACATTTTGTAAGAGACTAGTACAATCATTATATATTAGGACATCGCTATTAGAAGCAGCAGCTATCTCCTGCTGTGGAAACTTGCACAGCTTACCGTGACTACCTTGTATTACATTCCACCAGAAGCAGCACTGATACTGTCTACATGATATTAAAAATATAATCTGCTGAACCCTTTTGTTGTTGTTGTTCTACAGTTAACGTGCTCATAAAATCCTTCCTTCCATGACAGAGAATGGAAACCAGTGGTATCTAGAAGGCAATAGGAGTCCCTTTTTGGGTACAACAGCTCAAGCGAGATCTGTAGTGCTACCATGCCTCTTCTGCAAAGTCTGACCAATCCCACCAGTGGGACAGGCCACCACAGGTTCCTCACTCTCTGCAGGAGATGCCTCATTTCCCTCTGCATCTTCAAGACTCGCTGATAACCTAAGAAAACTTGCAAAAACAACTGGTAAGGAGCAGGGTAACATCCAGAACGAAACCATTTAAATAGCCTCTCTTTTATATAAACTGCATAGTATGTTTGGTTCTACAAATTGAATCGAGTGTTATTTTGTGAATCCTGCTTTCACCCATGGTGCCCAAGTTTGTCGTATGACTGATACAGGTACTTTACTCTTCAGTACGCACCTATAAAAACTAACTGTGCCCAAGAACGGATCTCCAGGCCTACTAATCAGACAGTTACAAGCCTCGGCAGCAGAAAGTTTCAGCCTATTCCAAAGGAGCGTAATACTTAATGGAAGCATGGAGGCCTACAATTACATAGTTAAGTCCCAATATACATCTTTACAAGATTACAGCTGGAAAAATTCACCTGTCCTGAGAAGAAGCCAAAGGCAGAAGAGGGATTAAGACAGTCACGAAGACATTACCAGAATCTCACACGTCAGCCTTGAATTACAGAAGTCGCTGCCGTACTTTATCCCCCCTCATCTTCCCACAAATATTCAGTCAACCTGGTTTCCCTAGACAGTAAAAACTGGAGTAAATATCTACAAATACTTACAAATAGAGTTTCTTTTTTTTTTGTTGTGTTTGTGTGTGTTTGTAGGTTGTTGGCTTTTCTGCCTGCGGGGGGTGTTGGTTTTTTGTGGGTTGCGTGTGTGCATGTTTTGTTTCAGTTTTGTTTTTTTAAGTCAGAACACAAAAAACAATATTTGATTATAACTACCAGGGTTGTTTGATACAGATATACACCAGCTCCTGCATTTTTGTCCAGTTTTCTTTAATAAACTTAATAATTACATCATGCCAAGTATAAGTTAATGCTTGTACACTGGATTAAAAGCCCTGTACGAGCTGTTACTGGGTTTAGAGAGATCAAGTAATAAGATGCACATGTCCTAGAAGAGAGGAGACTAATTATCCATCTGAAAATCAGCAAGCACCCAGCTGCACAGACCCTGCTTCACCACCAAGAGCAGAAAAGCGAGGATTCCCAGCCAGCAGCTCTGACTGCAGGAGGTACCAGAGCTGCCACCCCCACTAAGATGCACCACCCTCACTAAACATGCTGCTGCTTGACAAAAAAGTTCACTACAATATATATACTTCTTTTTCTAGATATCTTCTCTAAAACACCCCATCCCTTTTCAATTGCACATGCAATTATTTCATAAGAGCACTCCTCTGGATTATTACTTCTCTTCTCACATTAAGGCATTAAGTAGCCTCAAATCAGCAGAAGAGTACAGTTGTAACTGGAGAAGTGATTTTGCCTTGTAACTGTATCAAATTTAATCTTTTGAAATAATCTTTAAATTCAGCACCTCAATCTTAAGACAAAGATTCAGAGCACGATCTTAACACTGAACAATTAATTTTTGACAACATATGCTTTTTTTAACTACAAAAAGGATTTTTCAGGTTCCAAATTCTGACCACCTGTCCACAGAAGAGTAACATCATCATGAATTTATACCCACACACAAAAATTGAATAAGTGCTTTCAAATAGTGTTATTTGGGGTGATAAATTACATCTGTATTTCAGGCCCTTGAGAGAATTCTCAATATAAAAAAAAGCATAGAAAAAAAATGCACAAGCTATACAGTAACAAGATATATTCATTATGTAGGCGATCATCAGCAATTTGAGGCTTGTTTTGTTTTTACATAACCAAAGCTATTAAGATAATTATGCACCACCTACTGTACATTCCACATCTAATGTATTTGATCAGTTCAGTTTACTGGCTGGTATTAAAGGCTTTATCACATCTGCAACCTTTTCTCCAAGAAGGAGGCACATCTTCATCTAAACTGAGCTAAGTAGGATGAATGGGATTAAAAAGGACACATTATTGAGCCTTACTGGTGTTTTATCTCTCAAGATCTCATAAATAGTGATCTAAAGTTCATCATGGCATCTGCTTAACCGTATCAAAAGACTGGTAAATTCACCTTGAAAAAAAAGTTTGATGAGCTTCTGCGAAAATCCAACGCAAGTCTAAAATGCTTTTTGCTATAGTAAGAAAGGGTATAATAAGCAAAGCAAGCCCCTCCTTCCATTTGTATCGAGGTTGTGGAGGTAGGAAGGGCAGAGCATATAATAACACTTTAATATCAGTGCTTTAACTTTCTGTCAATGACATAGAAAAAGTACAGACATACCATGTCAATCTGTAAACTGAAGAATAGAGGTTGATGCAAACAACACTGGGGAATAAAACAATTTGTAAGATTCTTGAGGGAAAAAATGCTTTCTGAGGATTCACAAAATCATCAATCCCATTTAGAAAGTGGAAGTGAACCTGATAAACCTGAAAAGATGCAGTTTTAATCCCAAACTGAAGTGTACTGTAAAAATTTACACAGACTGCAATTATGGTTGCCAAGGAGGAAGGGGGGGGAGAAGCAGCAACTATTCTTCAATTTGAGAATCCAAAAGCAATTCTTAGAGCTACAGATTTAAGTCAAGTTTTAGGCAACATCATCTGACCACTACCCAAAACCTGGGGCAGCTGAGGCAGTGACTGACTCCGCAATGACATATTTATAGCACACAGAACCCACACACCACTACTTACTCTATAATTAAACACCAAAACAAGATGCTATTATGAACACAATGTCTCTGACAACATACCACATTCAGATGGACACTGAAATACCTTTTAGATAACTGAACTCTATCTAATCTGGAATTGGTATTTCCTGGCCAATGATGACTAACTCTTCTAAACTATCATTAACTATCAGGAAATACCCACCCCCAACATCAATTACTATTTAAACATATAACGAAGTGTTATGTTTTAGACACCTCCACTCAGCAAAATATCCTACGGACAAATGTCAGAGGAAAGAAAAACCCTTTCCACTAGACCTCAGGTAAGCAAAGTACAAGATCAAGTTGTAATACTAATAGAAAAATGTAAATTAGGGTCAAACTTCAGCTCGCTTAACGTGTAAAGATTCACTGAAGAATGCTGCTGGGCTCTAACGCGGTCTGATCTCACTCCATTCACCCATGCACAAAAACGCTTCCTGAATTAAATCGATCCAAATCACTCCTATGCTTCGGATTATGGGTTAAAGAATTGTTCAGACTGGTACTGTATGAACTTCGTACAGCAAGGATAAAGCTCTTTGGAGAGCCCAGCGCCACTTCGCTGTGCCCCTGCTCCATCACAGCTTCCCAGGTGGGCTCCCCTGGCCCCGACCAACTGCAGCCCCCAACAACCCACACAAAGGAGAGAGATGGACCTCAAACTGCAAACTCCAGCCTCCAGGAGAATTCAGGCCTTTTCACCTCCATTTTATGTTCCATTAAAAACAGCAGAGAAAAGAAAGCACATCTCAGCTCAAAAAAAAAAAATTGTATCAATTCAGTAAGTGAAAGGCAACATCACATTTATATTCAGGAAGGCTCGGGAGTGGACAATTGTCCTCTTCATGTCTGTAGAAACCAAAATTAAAGACTCTCAGCAGGGAAGTCACAGCTTATAATCCCCTCTTGCCCATCTCCCTGAAGGTACTAATTGAAAGTTTTCATCACAGTAGTCAATACTATGTTGTGAATATTAAATCTAATCCAAATAGCCTGCTTGCCCTGCTTCCCATGATAACCTCTCCTATTCTTTTCCCCCCCTTTAAAGGGAAAGAATTTGTTTTACAGCTGCCACAAGTGCACCAGAATTACATCTAGTTTACTTAGAATTACAAAACAATTATAATCCCTGATGAAATTGCTAGGTGCTATTACTATATCATTTTTCTATTAAAATTCAACATATTTATCTTAAATTGGCATGTGGCATTCTGCAAGTCAGGCACTTCTTAACTAAATCCTAAATTTCTAGCAAGTATCAGTACTTAAAACTTCTACATCCAAGCAAGTCTCTGGCATTGTATCAACAATGATTTTGCTTCAAGGAACATTCTAGTCAGTAGAGTCTTCTGCCTGAATAGAGCAGCTTTTGCAGCTTTTTTTCTTAATCATGAAAAAAAAAATATATATATAAAACCTCTTATGGAAATTGATGTTCAGTCCCAACCTTGCTCTTAGAAGAGCTACGCACTTATCAAACCATTGCATTAGATCTTTTGGCAGCCCTTTTAGTCGTAATCAGAGATCAGATTTACATTCAGGTCTTGGGGGAGGGGCGGGGGGGAACAAAAAACCACAACAACCACCAAACATCACCAATCACTACAGCACAACACACACATTCCCCTACATAATTTCATTTTAAATTACAAAGACAGCTCCTTTGCATTCATCTGAAAGCATGTTATAGGTCATAAGTAAAATGGGATTCAGCTTTCTTGGAGAACATTTTCAGGATCCGTTTTCTAGACCAGCACCCCCATAAGCAGAGTGTTACACCTGGGAAAACACATTAAATTGCTGGTTCAGAATTCAGTGTGCAGAACAGTGAGCAAATAAGCCCAATCTTCATTAGCTGCATTCCTTGTGTCAAGTAGTTCTTGGAAGTGTTACATCCATGCCGCTGAAATTAAACTAGTGACACTTCTTCAAATCAGGCCAGCTAGGTAAGGAGCAGCAGTAATAAAAGTAATCCAGAAGCAGCGCTCGCCTCATGGCCCCATAAGGACAGAAGGGAGGTGCTCCACAGAAAAAATTCACCAGGAGATTTCCTGCAGAAAACACAGCTTTAAAAACAAAACAAAAAAGTCCTCCCCAACCCCGTCCTATAGTTTCACTATAAAGTTGTTTACCGGTCAGTTTATATAGATGTGAAGGATGCATATTATGAGTTGGGGTGGGGGGAAATCCCCTTCAACATTTATATTGCTACATTTAAAACAGCCCTGTCACACAGGGTGAAACAACCTGCTAAACTGTATCAACAAAGCAAGGGTAGAGTTTTAAACTGGAAAGTTCAAAGGTCTTCAAGAAATTGAGCTTTCACATAGCACAGCTTTGCACACACTCCAGTTTACAACGTGGACTTTGTAAAGATTTGTGAGTCTTGCAGTGACGTGTTTCTGAGTACACAACAATCTGAGGAAGCAGTGAAGCTCATACCCCTCTTCTCTGCAGACAATCGCATATCAAAGGCGCATCATTGTTTAAAATGGCTCCAGTTCTTAAGGATGAAGATCTATTCCCTGTCCTGCTCTGACCTCCAGGGAGGGACACACTGTTCACCAAAACATCCTGTCAGGAAAGCAGTAACCAGCTTGCAAATTTGGAGATCAGGATAATAAATACACTTTTGCTAGTTACTTATTTCAGCTTCCAACAAATTATTGTCAAAGAACACTGGGGCTTTTCTAACCAAGTCTTGTCCACTTAAGAAATCCTGGTGAACATGTCCACTCCTGCAGCTGGAGGGAGCTGGGAACAATCCATTCGTTAAGCTCTGTATGTGGTGGGTCTTGTGTGAAAGCTTTCATTTGTTACATCCGTTCTGTTCTGAAGTGACATATTTCCTGAAATGGGTTTAGCAGAACAAAATATTTATTTGCTATTTCTTACAATATAGAGATTTGGAATTTATCAGAATATAGTCCAGGTCTGTTCACTAAGAAAAAACATATTCCTGTGTTTAGGAAAGATGGGATGTTTAATTGTTATTTGTGACTTATTCTGTGTTTCCCTTTTTAGCACTATATTCCCCAGACCTGTGGGGAGATGCCCATGACACAAGAACAAAGTCAACAAATATTTTGATCACGCTTATTTTCCCTGTTTCTTAGTACTGGCACCAAGTCCTTATAGAACAAGCTGTTTAGGTCAATAATAAACTGCAGGGTTCCTAAAGGAACTGGTAATATTTTACCAGTTTCCCTCCTAAGTAAAGTTACTGCTCTACTGGTCACAGAATCACAGAATGTTAGGGATTGAAAGGGACCCCAAAAGATCATCTAGTCCAATCCCCCTGCCAGAGCAGGAACACCTACATGAGGCTACACAGGAAGGTGTCCAGGTGGGTTTTGAATGTCTCCAGAGTAGGAGACTCCACAACCCTCTGGGCAGCCTGTTCCAGTGTTCTGTCACCCTCACTGTGAAGACGTTTCTTCTCAAATTTAAGTGGAACCTCTTGTGTTCCAGTTTGAGACCATTACCCCTTGTTCTACCATTGGTTGTCAAAAAGTCTTATCTTGTCAAGTACACAATTAACAAAAAGACTGGCCCAGACTACTTGGATGACTACTTCAAATGTGGGTTTACTATTTTGTTGTTGTTGTGGTTATTAGACCTTTACATTTAGTTACCATTTCTCCCCAAGATGGAGCACTGATCTTTGAATTTTTCTCAACATTTATGCAAATGAAGAACATCAAAGAAAAAAGCAACATTGATTTTTTTTTTTTTTTTTTAGTAAAATGTCTAGAAAACTACAAGAAAGCTTCATTCAGTGAGATTTTATTTTGTGCTATAAACCCTGAAAAAATGTTTACTGGACTCTGCCAGATGAGCTTGCTCTCATATTTACTTCAATTACCAAGTGTCGGTTTGCACTTCTAGATACTTGAATTTGAAACTGAGATGGGGAAGAAAAAAAGCTGGCAGGAGACATCTCAAACAGTTAATATTTTTTCCAGTTCTCTCTCTTAATATGTTATATTAAAATAACAGCTAAGATTTTTTGAGGGACAGAACGTCATTTTAACAAATAGCAAAGAGAATTGTGCAAGTGACACATGGTCAAGTCACGAAGTCAAATTTGAGCTTGCATATATTAAACCCTAGTTCAAACAGAGAAGCACACTTACATACTATACTTTTTAAGCAATGGCAAATCACACAATCTAGACTCAATAAACCAGATGTCAAGATTTACAGATTCTGGTTACGTTGTTTTTAATATATACACACCCTTTTCCTATAAAGCAAGATTGAGATATCTATTTTTCAGGAACTAAAAGTATTGCTAAATTCACAAAAAAATATTTTAAATAGTGATAAAATGTGTTAATAGACCGAAAATATTCAGAAACACATTTTTTTAATAAAGCACAGCTATATTACGAGCTGCTAACTGAGCTTTGTACAAACTTGTAGAAAAAAATATTCAAAGAGTTGTTACAAAATTGTTTGGCTTTCTCTGTATCTTTAGGATTCATCTTAAATTGCACTGAGCAAGATCTAAGTGCAAAACTTAGCTCTTGAGGTCCAATTTCAGACTGAGGAAAGTACAAAAAAAAAAAAAAATAATCCTGGCAGAATTTTTATAACCTACTGTACCGCTTAACTGCTTGTAATGCTATGGTTCACATATTATTTTGTGTCATAATTATCCCTATTTTAAATGAGAAACCACCTCTGGTATAACACTTCTTAACTGCATTGCCATTTCAGAATCTTCAGCAAACTACGTAGCAGTCACTCTTCTGCCCATATTGGAGAGCTGACTACAATACCTTTAAAAAGAAAATGAAGCTCATTTGATTCCTGCTTGGATCTAGACATCTGGAATCAAGTATATACATGAGGAAGAACCACAAAGCTGCAACTGTATAAATATTTTTCTTATCAATTCCCTGCCAAGAGCATCTCAAAATCCTAAGACTAATTTAATACACAAGAAATAAAACTAAGGTCACACAGGGTTCTAGAATCTGGGTACCCACATTTGGGGTAAGTGAGATGTATTCCAGGGCCAACATACAGTCTCATCTTGGATCAAATTTTCCAGATTCTGTTTCCTATGAACTTATGGGGTGGAGCTGGTGTGTTCTTAAATTGGCGTAACGATTATCACTGATTTTATCACAAGAATTTCTGGCATCCACTTCAAATAACAATCCAGCAGACAACACACATTCCAGCTTGCATTATTAGGATTAAAACAGGAACCTCTTTCCATTGACATATTCCTTCCAACAAGGATTATCTAAGCAATTGCCAAACTGATTGCAACTGATTGCAGTACGATGATGCATAGGCACTGAAATATATCTGTCAACAGAAAATGCTGCAGCAAATTTAAGTCTTCAGAAGTTTGATTTATAAATAAGCTTGAGAATGTCTCTTTAAAAGTGGTTATTAAAACAGTACCTTGGAATACATAGTGCATATGGAACAATATTTCTAGATTCAGTACACTAGGAGAGATTTTTGTTGTTTCGTTTTGGTTTTGTTGTTTGTTTTTTTTTGTTAAACCTCCAGTCAACCAGCCTGCCTTCTGCCCTCTCATACAAACTCCTGATACTTGTGCAACTTCATTATCTAAATGAATATGCCTGGATATCTAGCACTGATGCACTAATAAAAATGCACTCCTAACTGCCAGATCTACCAAGCCAACCTAAGTAAAACAATAACCACAGAAGCCCATGAAGGTGTGGTGTGTATAGATGAACTTCTGTGTCAGGTATTAGTGGCACCAAGTTAAAATTTTTCTTTGCATAATCACATTAATCAAGCTATATATATGTATATTTTTTTTTTTTATTTTATTTTTTTTTTGCTTAACTATGTTGTTGAGTATCTCCATTCTGGAGACTATCTGTGATTTAGAAGCTTGTGATGGCTTTTTCAGTCATACACCACCATTCATGAAAGAACAAAGCCACAGACGGATGTCACAGTCCTAGACCGTGATAAACGTACTACTACAGACCAGCACAAAACCCTAAATAACAAAAACTGGTACCGTGGCCTTTTTATCAGAAAAGAGCATCATTTGTAGCATATAGCTATTCCAAGTTTTTTTCCTGAAGCTTGTGAACTGTTACGTGCTTCTAAGATCAGAGGCTACAAAACTGTTGCTTTTCTCTTGTTCAAGCAAGTGTAGTCACATTAGAATTTTGTTTTATAAGGTTTATTAAAACCTTCCATAGTTCACACAATCCCTACTATTAATACACAAGTTTGGGTGTGATGATCAATCCAGGCCATCATCTTCAAGTCCTCCTTTTGGACTCCAATTCCTTGTACCATGTGCTTCATATGGCTACGTAAAAGGTGCTTAACATACACCCCAAGAGTTCTATTTAAGCTATTTTGGTTACCCATAAACGCAGACAACATGAGGAGTCCGTTCCTAGTACTCCTCTTAGCTCTCACACTCAAAGGCCTTGTTTCTTCACAATCCAATTTTGTGTAACCATTAACTCCAGGTAAAAACAAACAAACAAACAAACAAAACACCAACACATTTCTAGAGAAGAGAATTGCAAACCAAGACTATATGAACATCTGAAATATTGAAAAAGATGTGTTTCAACAAACAATAACATAAAGTGGCAACACTTGTTCTGAAGACTTAAAGACAGCTGGACAAGATGATGCATTTTAACAAATAACTTACAAATCACAGGCAACTTGTGGCAGCAATGCTGACATTACAGACTGTGGGTTCAGTAACACCAGGCTACACAGCCACAACCCTGGAAGTTCTCAAGGGCCAAATCATACATAAGCTGTGATTAAAACCACTTTCACATTCCTCGCTTCACTGAACGATGACATCGGTAACATAAAATAATGGTCCAGAGATGTGAAAAATCATCTCCTTGACACTTCAAGTACTCTTAAAATAAATGTTTTAGTTTTGTTATCACATTCTTCTCTAGGATAGCTACTCTTCAATAGCTCTGTCCAAACAGTTTTGCATATTTTTAGTCTAATCACCACACTTAAATGGCAGGATGCTGCCTGAGCCCGAATACAAGCAGCCTGCCAACAGCCAGCAACAGTACGAACAGCGAAGTACGGGGATGGCGGTGCCGGAACGCAGATACCCTGCTAGAGCAGATTTGCTTGTTGAACCTTTTTGAACAGAAGATTCCTGTCAGCCCATTTCTTCAGCCTGTCAAGGTCTCTTTGAATGGCAGCACAACCATCTGTTGTGTCATCTACTCCTCCCAATTTTGTATCATCTGCAAACCTGCCGAGGGTGCACCCACCCCATCATTCAGGTCATTAATGAAGATGTTAAAGAGACCAGCCAGACTATCAGCCCCTCGGGTACACCAAGAGTAGTTGGCCTCCAGCTGGACTTTGTGTCACTGCTCACAACCCTTTAAGCAACAACCAGCCAGTTTGCAATCCACCTCACTGTCCACTTTTCCAGCCTGTATGTCATCAGCAAGATTGTCAATGAGGATGTTAAGGGAGAAAATATCCAGAGCATTGTTAAAGCCAAACAATATCAACCGCTCTTCCCTCATCTATCAACCTAGTCATGTCACCACAAAGAGCTCAACAGGTTGGTCAAGCATGATTTTCCCTTTGTAAATCTACGATGACCATTGCTCATCATCTTCTTGTCCATCATATGTTTGGAAATGGCTTCACAGGAGAATTTGCTCCATCATCTTCCCAAAGATCAAGGCGAGGCTGATCAGTCTGTAACTCCCCAGACATTCTTGCCCTTCTTGGAGGCAAGAGTGACATTTGCTTTCTTCCAGTACTCAGGAATCATCATCTCTTGTTATTGTCTTTCAAAAATAATTGACAGTGGCTTTGCTACAACATCAGCTCTCTCAATACTCATAGATGCATTCTGTCAGGTTCCAGAGACTTCCTCAGAGCAAATTTGTTTAAATGTTCCCTTACTTTGTTCTTCTCTGCCAATGCTAAGTCTTCATTGCTCCAGAGTTTCCCCCTAGTCTCCGAGGCCTGGGACTCCAGAAGGTACATCTTACCAATAAAGATCAAGGCAAAAAAGGCATCAAGTCCCTCAGCTTTTTCTATGTTTTCCCCAGTCTTCCTTCAGCTTCTGATATACTTGCAGAACCCTTTCTTGTTGCTCTTCATGCCTCAGAACACTTACCTGAAAACTGAGCTTTCAGAGCCACTCCCAGTCATATCTTTTCTACATTCCATTACTGTCATTCCTCCCACACAAAGGTGCAGTTAAGTTCATATTCAAAAAGTACAAAATAAGGGAAGGGGCACTTCTTGAAAAACTTATTATTGGGCATATTCTAACTTAAACATTGTAAAACAATACAAACAAATCAAGGAAACCCTAACCAACTGGTTAGAATTGGCTCCAAATTACTACTCTATCCTGCTTAACCTTACAACACAAGTCTCATGCTAATGATGGCTAAGTTTGCTCCTGCAGTCAAAAATAGAGAGCCTGACTGACAGATGTGATAGGCAGTGGAATGAACGTGATTAGGTAGGGAGACAGCTGTCTCCTCAGCAGTCGCACAACTTCCCTGTTTATAACTGTGATGAAAGTGAATTGTTACTTTCAGGAAACTGAAATGATGCATCCCTGTGGTTATGTATTCCGGTGTTTTAGAACATACAGCTCTTTCATCTTGTGTATCAACCCATACCTTACAGCCTGCCCTGCATTTCTAGGGCACAGCACTGTCATACATATGTGAAGAGGTGAAGTGTCAAAACAAACAATTTACAGAACTCACTAGGCCTGGATAGTATGCATTAAAGAGCTCTGATTGTACACAGCAAATATGCACATACTGAGGGCAGTTTTTATGCCACAGGACAGGAAGTGTTGCACTCACATTTGAAGCGTGGTAGAAGCAGTTCTGACACATAGTTATGAACCATGCTTTAGGGTGATACGCTGGTTTAAACAAAGTGTCCCAAACTAACAGGAGCAGTGAAAGCTCCAAAGAAGCACAGAATAGCTGATATTAACAGCTTGACATGTATCAAGACAGATGAAAATGAGATCATCTTTACACTTACAAAAAACAATGTCTTCCCAAACTTAAGGCTCAAAATAATTTATTATTTTGAGACAGGCTAGTAAGTGGGACAAACAAAATCCCATTTTGTAGAAATCCGAATATACTGTAGTTGTCATTCAGAGTTCTTGTCAACTACATTCAGCCAAGTTGTTTAAAGATGAAATCCATACTTGGATTTTCAGAAAGCTTCTGACAGAGGGTGATAAGTAGTATTATGTATCAGAAACTAATTCTCAGGGTGACAAAATGTGGCTATAGGACTCCACACTGGCATCTTCTCTCCCCCAAGCTCACAAGCCATCAGTCTACACGTAAGTGTGTACATGGCTTTCACTAATTAATACAACTTGAATGTTTCCTTCCTGCCATTCCTCTTGCTCTTATACGTGGGCATATGTTGTGCCATGCTGTTGCTGTTCTCTCAGGTAATCTTCTCCGGCTGGAGGCATCACAGCCACTCTGTGACACAGGGCAACTGAGAAAGGCACAAGGAGTCTGAATAACTGTAGAAATGGCAACAAAAGAAAGATTAAAACAACAGTATATCCTTAAGCAGTTCCCTACAATTCACTAGCTCCCAAACTGATTTAACAGGTTTACCAAAAAAAGCCTTTGAACAAAACTTTAATTAAGTCTATCCCAAAACAAGCACTCACTTTGGCTCAGTGCTCTAGGTAAAAAACTCCAGTGCATTTACAAGTATAATCAGTACAGGCCAGTCCTCTCCAACACAAGTACTGCTATTTTTGTTTAACCCCAAACCACACTGACACTGAAACAGCCAGCAATGCAGCTGTTTCATCTACTTCTACTGATTTCCTCAACCAGACCAACAAAAGCAGCATGGCAGACAAAGAAATGTTGGGAGTGGTACCTTCAGAAACAAGACGGTGAAGTTTTTTCATGTCTAAATGTGGTAGTGAATACAAAGATCTGCCTGAGCAAGTATTTTTACTAGTGAAAATGTATCAAACCTGTACAAATCAATATTTAACCCATCAGATTCAAAACTCCATAGAATAGATACTAAAACAAATGAGCGAAGAAGAAAAATAAGTTTCTATGAAAATGAGTAGTGTTTATTTAAATTGCACGCATGTACTAGATACCATTAACTTCCACGCATTCAAAAAGCAAAGTTGCATTACTTCTCAATACAAGAAGTGAAAATAATACCCAAGACAGCTCATGCCTCCCTAAAGGCCAGCATACCCAAAGCTGTGTCTATATCAACACAACCCTTATCAAGTATAGGAAAGCCTAACTGGAAACACCACTACAGGTCACGCTGCTCAGCATTTATGTCTAAAGTGGCACCTGAGCATAGAAAGCAGTCTGCTTTGTACCCCTACAAGTTATTTCTGCAACATCCAAGGAAAAAGTGTGCTCACTTGACAAGAAGCATTTTATTAAAAGATTTTAAAATAACTATTTTTGTCCAGAAACTGGGAGCATTCAGTAATTCACAGATACGCGGCTGTATTAGAGTCACAGTTTTCAGAAAAAGCTTCAGCACAGCAAAGCAGAAAGTTCTTACTTGGATCCACAGATCAGACACAGCTCAGACAACTCCACCTGGTCCTTTACTACTTTGACTTCTAAAGAAATGAAATTTCGTTTACAAAACTCAGAAACTTAGATTAACTAGTACAAATTATCATTTCCATGCTGTGGACCATTTCGTATTATTACTTCTCTTTTCCAAAGAAAATTTCTGTGTTTGTCACAGGATCTCATCCTATTTAATGGCCACTGCTAACAACCATCAACCACAACATAAAATTTGTTTTACAACATATCTGTTTATACCATATGAGTCTGAAAGTAAAAAGAAAGGAAAAAAAAAAAAAAAGGGGGGGGTGGAAATCTAAGTACAGGGAACGGTTTTCCTGCTACTTGTTTTTAATTACAGTGTGCCCAAAACTCAAAATCAAACTCAATAGCTGAAGGCCCTAGTAATAGTTTCTTATTGTTAGTCTGTCTCACGGATTTCACCATGTATAAGCAGAGGAACCATATCCTTAATAATGAGTTTCTCTCCAGGGCTAGAAATATCATAGGTCATTCTTCAATACGAAAGCCAGCAACAAGCTCACCACAGCTTTCCAGAGCACTAACAGGGAGCACTAAAAGTGAGCTCTGCTAGGTCAAATTTCTTAAAGGGTTTGCTTAAGGACATTCTGTTTTCAGAAATATTGATATGACCAGGAAAATCCTACTAAATCTCACCATTTAAGCCCCCCCCAGCTCACCTGTCTGCATTAAACACAAGCATACTGTGACTTCTGCACACAACGGATATGCAAACAAACAGCAGTAGACATTCATAAAGACAAAACCAAAATAAAAGGTCTTCAGATGCTGAATAATGGAATTTTCTGCTAGTTTTCCCAAAGCACATTGTTGGTCTCATTAGTTTCACAGCTAGAAACATCAAGATTGATACAAGCAGCACAGGAAAACTTAAAACAATCCCCCCAAAATACTGGATCACAAATTAAATTAAGAAACTACAACCCAAATACATATATTTTATATTATGCTGGTTACCACTGAACAAGAAAAACTGGTTTGCCCACATGGACAAAAGAAAAGCATGACTCGCCCAACCAATGTTTCCCTAACTCAAATTTACTAAAACGAACATGCACTTTAGTCTATTCTTGGGGAAAACCCAATGACTGGACAGATTAAAGTGTTTCAAGTAGTCTATAGTTTCCCTTTCTGAACATGTAAATGGCAGAAAACGGAAACAGCGTACACTAAGACAACAGATAAGACAGAAAAGTTGTAATGCCAATGCATCACAAAGAATTTGAACTTAACACAGCTGATATGTTTGCATGATAGCTGAATATTTGAAAACCTTTGACCTCACCAACAGGTTTGAGAATAACAAGAGCCATCAAGATGCAACACTCCATCAGTAAAGCTGAATCCCACCTTCTTAGGCATCTCAGAACTTTCATAGCAATCTCCTAGAGAAGATATTTAGATACTTCCACCTCACTTAGACTCCTTTTTCTTTTTTTTTTTTTTTTAAACATATCTGCCATCACTTGAAAAGCTTTGTCTGGAAGTAGCCACATGTCTTCCATTATAAAATTATTAGCTATTCTGCTTTTTTAGAAATTTAATAATTCAGTATAATAGTTATAACTGTAAAGGCTTCACAGATGAGAATTCCCAGAGACTAAGAGCACAGTGACAGCTGGAAACCTTGCTCCAAAGAGATATATACAATCTATGGAAATAGAGATTTTTTTTTTTTAATATATCCTTTTTATAAAACAAGTATCTAGTTTACTCAGGGCAAAAAATGTTTCTAAGGTTTAATGCTACTATGTACAGATAGACCCAAGACCTGTAGGATACTGCTACAGAACATTTTTCTATCCTCCCTTAAGACCAAAGCACCGTATAAAACTTGAGGAACTGCAACATTCAGAAAAGGCCACCTCTCCGTGTTCCATAAAGAATATTTTCTGTTTTCTCCTAACAAGGATTAGACCTACTTTCTGTTGTTAGTATTACATAAAACTTGAAGAAGATTTCAAAAGGAAAATTAGCATTACTATTCATACCCAATTTTTAGATATCCCTGGTTATGAAAACTTGGCCTTCCCGCCTCTCTTCCCCCCACTTCTCTCTTCTCATCTTGGGACATAATTCTTCAGCCTTAGATGTAAAACATCATAGGGAAATATCTTTAAAGTAAAATATTAGTAGCTTTATTAAAAAACACTTGCTTAAATATTAGTCCTAAACTACCTTAATATCCATTTAAAGGACAACTTTACCTTTTACAGACTAATTTCAATAAATTAAATAAAAAGCAGCCTGAAGACAAATCAAGTTTTTTTTACTCATCTGTGTCTATATATAAATAGAGAGGAAGGCGAGAGTTACTATCTGTTTGTTTTAGAAACAACCACACATGTAGCAGTCCAAGGTCATTCATAAAAGAACTTCTGGGGGTGGAGCCACCTTTGAATCGTGCTAATGGGGTTTTGCATCCCACAGGCTTAAAAGAGTCCTCCAAAGCATCAGCTCATGGCAAGTAAATATTTTCAGCTGCATTACATGGGGCATCCAATAGGTCTGGCAAAGAAAACTTAAGTTCTTACCATACTAACAAATTACAGGTTCTGCTGTTCTTCCACACAAACTCATCCAATAGAGACTAAGATTATTGGCTAAAACCACAGACCAGGTCTGTATTTACTAAAAACAGAGCATGACAGCAGTTTACATCATGCTACCATAAACTTCTCCTGTTGATATGACAAGTGCTGGGGTTTTTTCTTATATTTATTTAACCCACTCTCATCTTTCATAATAGCCTTCTCTCAATGGAGAAAAGATGAAACACACACAGAGGAGACATGATTGACTTACACAGTAGATGTTTCTCAGCTCTGCCAGGTTATTAGTTACAAGAGTTCAGGCAGTTAATTCCCCACTGCCTGATTTTACACTTTAAATATATTTAGTTTTATTTAGATAAGAAAGCAAAGTTTTTACATTTTGGGTATTTCTGTAGTCTGAATTTATGGTTAACAATTTAGCTTTACGTTAAATCCAAGCTCAAGTTCCAGTTTCAGAGGTCTTTCTGCACAACGTGTTTCTGTCTTCAAAAAGCAGATGGAGAAAGACAAAAGCTCTTGAGTGGGAGGAAGCAATGGAGAAAGGGAGGAATGTACCAGCTTGCCAAAAATGTGCCACAGCCTGTACAATACAATGTTAATAATTCTGCCTAATGCAAATGCAATAAAGGTCAGCATTTTATATCCAGAGTCAATCCCTTTTCCTATTACTGGACAAAAAACACTATAAACTTTTTTTTTTTTTTTTAAAGAATGACTCATTGTACCATTCCTTTAAATTGAAGGGTGCCATCTGAGGTTTTTAACAACATTTTTCATAAACTGCTTTCAGATTTATAGAATGAAATATTATTTTAAGGACTCTGATTTTTTGTTTCTGGATTTATTTCCAAAAGTTTGGACAGCATTTTACACTAAAAAAAGCAGTGAAGTACAACAGGTTTTTCAACTTCTTAGGAAGATGGAGTTTAGTATTGCATTATGCTCATTTTTGCTGAGAGACACTTTAAGAGAAGTTATTCTAAACAATTTTAAAGAGACCAATTCAAACCATATTCTATGCACTATTAGGAGTATATATAAATCAGTTCATATCTGGTAGAGAGGAAAGGTCAGGTTTTGACTTGCACAATTCAGGCATAACTACACTGTAGAAATATTTCATTTTACCTCCTGCTTCTTCTATTGTAAGTCCTATTACATTCAGAAAATAAAGTACTTTCAGAAGGAACACTCCATAGGTTCTAATGTTTGCTTCACATCTTGGGAGATGGTGCAACAGCCACACCAGCTATTCAGCAAACAAAGGAAGTGCTTCTAAGCCCATTTGTGATGCATGGTTTCTATGTTACTAATCTGAGAATTAACCAGATCATATAATAATAAAGTAATGACATGTTTCTTTTTTCTCTACTCAGAAGTCTCCAGACCTCCATAATGCAAACATTTAACAAACAAGAAATAAAGTGCAATCTCGCTATTTCTCTCATAAACTCAGAGCTTCTGTCACAAGAATCACCATAATCAAACTAACCTCTCTTATCATGATTTCACAGAGCTAAATATAGGCATATAAAACCCCACAAAATTTAGCTGCATAATTTTAAATTCAACTGGGTTAAATGTTTACCCTTGTGATCAATTAACAGGATTAAGAGGTAAATATGAGCCCACCAGGGAAAGGAGAAGAAGATGCTTCTATTTGTGTCCAGCAGAGATTAGAGTTAGGCTTAACACTGCTCGTATTGTACTTATGCCAGGGAAGAAGAATATTTAACAGCAAAATCTGCCCATATCAAATACTGACAAATTCAGGGGTAACAACAAAGGACTACATTCCTTCTCACACTGAATTTATTTCAATATGGATTATGGTAAGTCAAACATAAGATCGTGTATACGCAAAAAGGAATACAGACTAAATTTCCATCATAGGGACTATCTTGGTTTCTAGTTTTGGCAGTAAGAAAGCGAGGGCTAGGTGAACACTTGATGCTGCACAAGACAGAAGCAAAGACCTCAGGACACATAGGCAGGGAAGCACCATTGGCAATCCGCTCACCACATCTCCCTCCCTCATGGTTATCGCTGAGGTGCTGCCTACGGTTTGGGTGCCCACATTTTAAAAAAGGCTTTGTAACATCAGGTCCTCATCCCTCTCCCACACATGCATGAAAACTGAGCTCTTATGTTCAGGTTAATTGACTTCTGAAATATATAACAGAAAACTAGATCATAATCTAAACGACAAAGACTTCAAACTTCTTTTCATCTTTTGCTTTTTTCCTGTGAGATCAAGTGGCTGGCATTTGATACTAGACTAATAGTTGCATCTTACTTTTAGCCACTTGAATAATTTGCCAAGGCACCTGAGGAGAATCCAACATTTGAAGTTTAAAAAGAAATACAGAGAGGGATTTATGGCATAACCTATAGTTCAAACAAAACATCGCTTTGCTGCTGTAGGTTTACTGTGTGTAAGCTTTTACCACAGGAAGTCACCAAAAGAAACTTTATTGTGTCTAATTTCTAACTATAAAATAAGTTGGCTTAGTAAAAGATTTGGAATTAGACTACATTAGTGTAGTTCAAAATGGTGCCCGTGGGAAAGAAAGTAAAATGAGGAAAACAGAGACTCAACGTAAGCCTTATCTAAACACTAAGCAGCTAGATGTGGAGACAGGAGTGGAGGTCTGCATGTCAGAGATGAGACTGGTTGCATTGTAAAGCTGCCACCTTTCTCCCTTAAAAAAAAATAGCTGCTGGGGTGCCAAGGGGAAGGGGAGACCCAGGCTGAGATACCAGGTGCCCAGTCCCCAACACCACCAGGCTGAATGAGCTCGCCACGTGGCATGGTAAGCTTTTGTATAAGCTCACAGACAGCGCTTAATGCTTTTCTTCTAGCACTTCTTAAGAAGCATTCTTCTCTTGAGACAGAAATTTCAGTACTACCACTGGCCAAATTAATGCCATCAAAAACACTTGCACCTCCTTAGATAAGCCCACATACTTGACAGGGTATCAGAGTCCTCACTTCAGACAAAGAGGGAAGGAACTCTGTACCTTATTATCTTGATAGGGAATTTCATAAAGGCCAACACTTGGGGTGTGCTTAGCACAGGCAAAGGGCAAACATGCAGCTCAATACCTGGACACTAACCTGAATCACAAACAGTAAGGGAGGGGGTCAGTTATATAGATTTTGACAGAATAGTGCTCCAGATCCCACAAAACTTCAATTTAAGCAGAACTTTGCCTCTGACTCAAACCCTGGACTAACACACACTTCACAAAAAGTCTAAGCATTTGTCTTCGCTGTTGTTTTGGAGGTTTTTGTAGGTGTTTGGGTTTTTTTGTTTAATTTGGTTTTGGTTGGTTTGGTTTTTTTGTTTTAGATACTCAGAGTATACTATGAACAGATCAATTTAATTGGAGGTGTGTTAAAATATATATACCACACCACTAAACTTAATAGAGCTATGGGAATAACTGCTATGCTCTGCTGTTAAATAAACATTACTCTTTTTAATTCTATCAGGATAAAGAGGAGATACCACAAGGCAAAGTTTGTTTTGTTTTTGTGTTTGTGGACTTTTTTGTCTGGTTTTAGGTTTGTTTGTTGTTTCTTTTTTTATTCCAGAGAGAGGGAAAAAAGTTACAGGTAGCTGCATTATCTACAAATGGACAACTTGAAACTTGGGACCTGCTTTTGCACAGCCCAGTGTTTGCAGACTGAATCAATACACAGACTCTCAGCAGCTAGGATAAAGGCAGGCTGAGCTACAGTGTATGTATATATTGTCCCCTGCAACAAAGCCTGGGAGCCTCTCCAGCAGAGGCAGCATCTCAGTGACAGAGCCTGCACCGTGCAGCAGCTGCAGAGGAACAGAGCGGTACCACGGCACAGAGGTCTGCCCAGGACAGAAATTGGTGAAATTGTAATTCTGTGCGGAGCTGACAGCACCAGCCGTGTTGCTTCATCAGCCCAGCTGAAACCTGACAGCAATGCTGGTTTGGATGCACAGTAATAAGCACCAGTCAATAGATCTTGCAGGATCCAAGTTGACTTTGCATCTATGAGTCTATTATTCAACAATCCAGAGAGAAATCCCAAAACAAAAGCAGGTATTGACGATATCTTAGGAAACACAAAGATTCAGAAGCAAAACAAAAAATTCTGTCTTAAGGCCTGGATTTGGACCCTAAGCTAAAAGTAGGCTGTCTCTCATATAACCAGCAGGCTTCGAAGTATTACAGCCACTAATAGTTCAACCTATCAGGACTGAGATAACAGCAAACTATGGTGGATCTTTTCAGAAAGTGCAGAGGCCAACCTACAACCTGCAAGT
Source organism: Patagioenas fasciata (assembly GCF_037038585.1). NCBI lineage: Eukaryota > Metazoa > Chordata > Aves > Columbiformes > Columbidae > Patagioenas > Patagioenas fasciata. The sequence goes on along the minus strand of NC_092524.1, from coordinate 32,052,485 downwards.
TTGGGCTTTTACTCCATCTGCACCAACAACATCCCCCATAGGGTAAAACAAAAATAAATAAATAAATAAAATCTGGGTTTTTACAATCTTTCAGTATTGACAAAATCTCTTCCACTTGGAACTTCCTGGTTAACTAGAGTTAAGGCACTGTAACACAAAGCATTAAGAAGTAAACTGCAATTTTGCCAATGCTAGGAATTGTTTCAGTAGACCTATAGAAACTATGGGGAGTCAAATGGTAAATGCTAAATTAAATCTGTCTTAAGTTGTCTAGTTTGTGACTGTACTATCACCAATAATTTTTTCCCAATACTGACAGTTTCTCTACTAGGTAGACTTCAGAGACTACATTTAAAACAAATTACACCGATTACTATAAACTGCACTTCACAATTTCTTTTGGACTTTGGCAATAATCTCCCCCAGTTATCAGCGCAAACCCTTGGAAGACTTGAACCATTATACTGAGAGTCTCAAGGTAACTAATGCCTACCTCCATTAAGATAATTAAGGAAGAAAAGCAGAAAAGACTTCTTTAATATTGATTTAAGTGTACACTTGTATGCAACTGAAACTTAGTACTTTTTTTTTGTATTATTAACAATTATCGAACCTTACCTTGGTCCTGCTTGGTTTGAATACATGTGTTCAAAAATGCTCAGCTTAAAGCAAAGAAAACCTGTGAGAAATTCAGCCTTTTCTGTTATTGATACCTAAATTGCCTTCAAGTTTAGGAGCACAACAGATGAGAGAATGAATAAATACAACCAGGTTTGCACCTTACTGGTGAAGTATGTCTCAGCTACCTTTACAGATTTTCTTTCTGGGAGGAACAGTCTGACTCAACAAGTTACTCCAAAAGCAAGGAGATCCTCCACTGCAAGTCTGCATGTTTCGGATTCAAATTCTGACAAATTTACCTTTTGCAGAATTTCTTTTGCCAGCAGTGCTAGACCTAAGGATAACGAATACCAAACTGCTTCAGTATCAGCACATTACCCAGTTCCCAGACATATATGTTCTTTTCACTATTGCTATTATTTTTAAGTTCTATTTTGTGACTGAAAGCTGTATTAAGAATACTACAGAAGACCAATGCAAAGCTCATCTAGAGATAGAGACTTCATGTTTCTTTGGTAGCAATATTAAGACAAATAACGATGTCTAAAAATCATCTTATTCATCCAAAAAGCAAGCCCTTTTCTTATAAGTTGATACTATCTGTTGTTAATAGGCTCTCAGTGCTGCTAATACTATTTTTTTAGAAGTATCAGCTTGCATTTAGCCTCCTGTAGTCCAATTTTAAAAATACCACATACCCTTTAAGCATTGTCAGTTGGCACTTGTGGTTAACACTGCCATAGTCCCAGCAGAGTTGAGGCTCAGCAGAGAGACTGGAAATTGCCATTTTTCCATTTCTACTGCTACCAACTGACCCAAGATTCTCTTAGCAACTGGGCTGAAATGGCCTTTACAGGAAGGATTCCTGCAGACAAGGCTTCATATTTTAAGTCCTGCTAGTTGAAAAACATCACCCATCTTCAGTCATTGTTATTTCCAGTTCACCCAGCATTTAAGAATTACGTTGTCTGCTCCAGTGGATATACATTGACTCCCAACAAAGCCAGTTACAGAGGATTTCTGGTTGTTTATGTATTTTAACACAAATTCCAATTGTTAGATTAATCATGAACACTAGTAAAAGTATGAGCCTGAAAAGCTTCAGTTGGCATGACTGAATTAACTGCAAATTGAAATTAGAGACTTGTGACTTATCACAACTGTGAGATCTTTCCCTCACTTTTGTATCCAGAACCGATTTTAAAAGAATCATGGTAGACCTTGTGGCTCCAGCACCTCTTAAAACAAACAAACAAAACCAACACACAACAACCCCAACACAAAAAAAAAAAAAAAACACAACCAAACAAGCTTTGCAAATCTCCTCTATTCAAATAGGCCTCACTGTGTACTTACAACCTTTAATTACTTTTTTTTCCCTTTTTTGAAGTGTCTTTTGAACACACCCTTTTGTCTTCAGGAACTAATGTATTTTTTAACCCCTGAAAATGAAAAAAATATCAAATTAAAATGAGACTGTGGGAGGACAAAAAAGCTTGTCTTACACTTGCCTCCTACAGGATCATTGCTTACACTAATTTAGCATAGGACCTCAGAGAGACGGGGCAGAACATATCTTGAATAGCAAGAGTCCATTTCACTGGAAAATAACCATGTAGAATTATAGAATCATAGAATCATTTGTTGGAAGAGCTCCTCAGGATCATTGAGTACAACCATAACCTAACTCCAGCACTAAACCATGTTCCCTAAGAACCTCATCTAAATGTCTTTTAAACAGCTCCAGGGATGGTGACTCCACCACTTCCCTGAGCAGCCTGTTCCAATGCCTGACAACGCTTTCCATGAAGAAATTCTTCCCAATATCCAATCTAAACCTCCCCTGGGTCAACTGGAGGCTGTTTCCTCTTGTCCTATTACTTGCTACTTAGGAGAAGAGACCAACACCCTCCATGCTACAACCTCCTTCGAGGTACCGAGTCCTGGAGTGCTTCTGCAAGAAGATCTTCACTTGCACCATCTAGTCAGAGGCCTCTACAGCCTGTTGGTTGGCAACTGCTCTGAAACCAGCACCTAATGTTTGAACTCCAGCAGCACCAAGTCCACCTGGCAGCACCTGTGGGACTCAGAGGACAGGTGACAAGAGCTGCAAACCATATCCAGGTAAAAGCTTTGCCTGTTCTGAGCAAGCACACCTCACCATAAAAGGAGCAGGAAGTGTTCTTTTGTCTACTCAGTATGAAAATGTGCCTTTCCAGGATAACATCTGCCCTTTCAAGTCTTCTAAAAGTTTTAAGCTTTTAAATTTTCCCACTTAAGAATAATAGAAAACTGAGTTTGACAAGAACAAAATTAATTTGATGCATGATCAAGTTTTATGAAATGAGTAGAAGAGGAAAATAAAAAAAAACAACTTCCTATACCAACTTTAAAAAGGTGAACTTCATCCAGACTATTTGAGAATCAAACAAAAACTGCTCTCGAAAAGCTTCACACAATGTCTCTGCTAATATGCATTCTCACTTTGAAGACTCTCAGCCTTTCTCCTAGTTCAATTTCTATTAAACTCTTCACTTTGAAATGAACCTCTTCACAATCATAGTAAAGAGCTTGTTCTGAGAAGAGCCACGTCAGAAGAGCTGCAAAGTCAGAATCTGAAATAACTGCTATCAGAATTAAACAAGTTGGATAAACCTAGCTGGACTCAAGGCAACTCACTCTCACTATAATTTAAGAAATTAAACATGCTACATAAGTAATCATTTCAGGAGGGAGGATGTCGGCAAATAACTTGGATTATCAATCACACTTATTATTCTGACACCTCCTTTGTATTAAACACTGCTCAAAGGCATCCATTATTTATAGATTTCCCTGGGCTCAGACTTCTCTGCCACTATCTTCTTGAAGTATATCTGTAGGACTATCTCCATGCCTAAGCATGTCTCATACTTCGTTTTGAGGCAGCCCACTTTGACACCTGCCAGCAGAACCTCTGTGCCCATGTACAAGCTATTTCACAAAGATGTGGGCATCAAGGAATTATTTAAAAGGTCAATTTCACAAAACAATACAAGAGTTGCTTGCCAAATTCAGAAAGAATTTTGATCTTTGTCTCCAGCAAACCAGGATCGGTTATGTGATTCTCCTTCACTTGGACTCTGACTTCAAAAATCTGCGTGCCTATCTATACATAGAGATTTAGAAGTTACTAGAACAACTGGTAGAGCTTTTCTAGAAACACCAGAACACCTTTTGGAGATACAGTTATAGGAATAACCCCTCATTACTTTTGGCATAAAAATAAGATTTACCCAACACACACACAGTTTTATTGGATCACTTTTACAACATCAACACACAGGAGACCCGACAATTACATTCAGCAAAAAGAGTCAAATCACAGCTCCGCCACAGTCCATTTGGTGTCACACACCAGAATGAAGAAGGTAGGGAGAAAAGCACACACTCTCATTTCTCAAAATGGACCATTCCTACTAGAACTCAAGCCCAAATAACATCCTATCAGTGAATTACTAACAATTTTAGAAGAGTAAGAATGGATTACAGTGTTTAAATGGCACAAGCAGCTGGACTTTACAATGGCCCACACAGTTCTGCATCCACAATAAAACTGAACCTACAGCCATTATGTTGGGAAGTTTTGGGCAAACACAGACCCCTTTTAATAAAATCAAAGCATATATAATCCCATTAAGATTTTTCTAGATAGCTGTCCTCATCACAGAACTAAACAAACCGGGAAACCACATATTTCAAACTCTCCTGTTTACTGCCTATTTAAAGTCAGACTTGCATATAGTAACGCTCAGTCACCAATCTTTAAAGAAAAATAGACTGCAAACTAACAGTCAGAAAATTCCATAGAAAGGTTAAGGATAAAATACTAAGGTATATCTGAATAAACACAGCAGGCATCTTTACCAGGAAAACAAATCGAAGCGTACTTAATATTCAGTTTCTTCTCCTAAGTTACATGTGACATGCAAGTTTACTTCAAAATAACTTTTAAAAACAGTGATTACTTGGCATTTAGCATCACAAAGTATTACAGAAAAGTTGTTTGGCACAGACTGAAATTAAACACTTCCTCCTACTCAAATAAACGTTACTGAGTCTATAATCACACAGCATTTCTTTCATGGCTAAAATTCTTTAGCTCTTCCATAAATACAAGGTGTTTACCTCACTAATAACTAGTCCATGTGATGAATTTCAAACTTAATTGAGCTCAGCTATACTTTAGGTTTCCTTGCACAGGCTGTTAAAAGTTGACAGATGTTTCTTCTGGAATTCTGTACTCTTGTCAGAACTTGTTTGGGGACTAACAGCCTGACAATCAGCTACATTACTAATTCAGGTGTGGGTACCTGGTACTGCTGCACACTTTTGCTAGAAAGGTAAGCAGTAATTAACATTACAAGGTGTAGACTTGATGCTTCAGTAACACAGAACACAATAACAGCGATCACGCCCAACTACAGCCTGGAACAGGTTAGATACAGCAAACTGATGGTTCCCCATCTTTAACAAGTGAAATACATACTTTTATAGATTGTACCAAACAGGGCAAGTGGCTGCACCTGCACTCACTAATGCCCCAGGGTTTCAAGCAGAGAAATACAAATTCTGCTATGTTTGATGCAGCCTTTCTGAAAGCAAGAGCTGATTAAATCAAGACATTTCAGAAACCAACATACAAATGCTTATTTCCATTACAGCATCTGCATCTAAAAACAATGCTCTCTGAGCTCTCTATAACGTACAAAGTAGCTCCTAAAATAAATCAGGTTTCCTAGGCAGACAAGAGGTTTCTCTTTCTTCCCCCAAGTGGCAGAGAAGGGCAGTCAGCGCTGAGGTGAGATGACAGCAGACATTAAGAACCTACAACCAATAAGCTCATTCTTCTCACAGACTGAAGTTGCTCAAGGTTTTGCCTAAGTGAAGCTCTCTAACACACCTGCTCCCATGCAAGCCCAGCATTTGTTCCCTCTGGTCACAGCTACACAGTTCAGACACCCAGCAGATATCCTCAAAGCTAGTGCTTCCCCGCCACCATCCACCTAACACCAACCTACCTGCCATATAGAATCATAGAATCATTGTGGTTGGAAGAGACCCTCATAGAATCCAACCATAACCTAACTCTAGCACTATACCATGTCCCTAAGAACCTCATCTACATGTCTTTTAAATACCTCCATATGATCAAGTAGCCCTCATGCAAAACAAAAAACCCACACATACCAGTTAAAGGTTTTACATCCATACACTGAAGAGGAAAGAAGAGCCCCACAGTCCCCAAGTCAGTCACCACACCTTCCACCATCCTCTCCTCCTCCAGAAAGGCACCCTGACAGCTGGGCTTGAAGGCCGTGCTTGCCCTCAGCCCACCTCTCTTGTTCAGTGCATCTTTTATTACTTCTTTTGGAATGAGGAACATCTCAAAGTGATGACATGAAACACTTCCCCCTCACAAAAAGTTGAAACACTGTACTTTTTCAAGGGCAACTCCTTTGTTGTTTACTATTTTGTGCAACTTCTTTCCCCCCGCCAACACACAAACAACCTTGTTGCTCTCATCCAAGCTGGGTTTAACTAGCTGCAAATGTCCTTTTCTATTCCCTGCACTGGAGAACCTACACTGATGTAAATCATAATCCTTTCACACACATTTAAGACCAGGTCGTAGGAGGCACCTGTACCAATCCATATGCCCATTGGTCCTCATAGTTCCCTTTCTCCCTTTCCTCAGCATTTGCCAGACAGCTCAGAGACAATTCAGCTCATTGCAGCAGCAGAAAATACCCACTTTTTGCTGGTTTCATTGAATGGTTATGGTTTACAATGGAGTCAAACACAGAAGACACAGCAGAAGCATGTGGTGGGCAATGCGAACACTTCTACAAGTGGCAGTGAACAGCCAGGTTAAGAATTCATGAGATACCCAGAACCACCCTTGGACATCCTCAGTAGTGTCACTGCCAGGATCAAAAATACCTGCTAGTGAACAAGACTTGCTTGGGAAATACATTCTTGAGCTTACAGCCCACACCCTGGGCTGTTTCTCTGAATGCCATAACACTGCCTAGAGACACATCTACCACCTCCTTCAGTGGTATTTTAGAAGGAATGACCCGCGAACCACAGAAATGTTTTAAACTTCAAAAGAGGCTTACAACTATAAATCCCAAAGGTCATAAGCATCTTGCAGCTTACAGCGTGGCACCTTAAGCCTAGAAAGTAAGAGGTCTCAAGACTCATCTCCGTGTTTTATTTGCTACGCTGAGCAGCAAATACCCTTTCTTTTCAATGACATTCTTTCATTCCTAATTTTCCACCCTGCACCACACAAGAAGAAAACATGATTGACAACCCTGAGTCTGGTATGCCGAGAACCTAAATATTAACTTCGCAAAACATAAGTCTTCTGAATTTAACCCCAAATAACCTATTAGCAAATAGATCTGTAGAACAAAATAAATTAAACCAGATCTCACAAGTCTGTCTTTCACTAAAAGAACCTGCACCTTTCCCCTTGATGTTTCAATGGGAGAAGCTTAAGGAAAATGAGGAAGGAAAAAAAAAAAAAGGAGGCTCTATCAACCAGTTGCATCTTCAACAACCTGTGCAACACGACAGAACATTTTATTTTGCAAAAATCAGCAAAGAATTTGCAGTTTTCCTCAACATCCTTTATTTCCTATGCACTACAAGAACTCTATACAATGTGCAGGACTCATTCAAGATAATTCTCTACTCAATCAGTGAAATAAATCAAATCCGCTACTGTCCTGCCTCTCCCCCTTCCTGTTAACACCTGAATTTCTGATATTCAGATGCTCCATTAGTTATGGTTAAAGAAATGTTCTGCTACCTGCTTTGAGACCACTACACAATGATGTAGACTTAGTACATAACAAAGGAGAATTTTAAGCATGTTAAACTATTCTGATTGCCTTTCAGATAAACCATGATATTTCTATTCCCAGAAAGATGAGTCATAAAAACCTTATATGGATCTGAAGAACTTCCCTAATTTTGCTCTAGAGAAGAGAGAGTAATGAAATATGTTATAGTCAAAACAGTAACTACCTCACACTTTTCCACGTGTCTGAACTTAAATGATCCCAACCTCATTAGGAAACTATAACTGCACGAAAATAAAACACATTAATGACAGTTATCTTGTTTAAGTCCTTTTATTGGGACTAAAGACTTGTGAGTAGGATATGGGAACATGAATTCCTACCTTTAGGAAAAAAGAAAACAACTTCTAAATTGCATGCAAGCAAAGCATTAAAACCCAGGAACTTCTGTAACCCAGTTCCAAACTTAAAATGGCAGATAATGAGGTCCCCAAAGTAAACATAGAATTATGCAACATCTAATTTAATACAGTAACACAGCTTGCTTTAGCACCTAAGCATAAATGAGATTGATGTCCATACACTCCATACCAGGATTACAAGGGAACAACACTTTTTTTTAAAACAGTCTATTGAATCTAAATAAGTACTCATTAATGACACCTGACGTGGCAACTACTATTTGTTTGGTTTTAAAAGATGAAAACACCTAACGTGGTGCTTCTGAGGAAAAAAAAAAATAAAAATCCAAGACTATCCTTGCTACTCCCCTAAACTGGTAATTGTCTTCAATCATTCTGCTGTGCCTAAAAGCAAGAGCTAAGAATGACCAGGATTCAAGCTACTTTGCTTAAATTTTAAGAACTATTAAGTCCTGAATTAAAGGGCTCTTCAAGGTTCCATGTAAATAGCTGTCAAGAGAAGCATTTCCCAGTGTATTTTGCACTGGTACCATTCCCCACTTTCTGAAAACAGAATGTCCCAAGAATTAGGTTTGCAGCTTTAAGCCAGTAGTGTCTAGAGCCCTGCCAGCCATACATGCCCACACAGCCATAAATGCTGTACCGCTTAGTAAACCAAGGAAAGTGCAGTATAAAAATACAATATTCTGCCATGAATTGCTGGTGATACCCACAAATGCCACAAAGTATATCTGAAAGCAAGTCCTGGAAGATCAAATTAATTCTAACTTGAATTTCAAAATACTACAGCTATAGCCATTTTATCCCTACCATAGAACAGTAGCCCTCAGGATTTGGGGGTGACATGATGCAAGACTGGTAGATGCCAGTCCCTTTCACTGAAGAAACTAGGACAGCAATTTACAGCAGATTGATCGAGTGCCTCTGCACAGAACTAGACCGGATGTAATGCCATCTCTCATAGATGAGTCAACAAATCATTAGCTATTTCACAAAAATAAAGTCAAGCATAGTTGCAACTAATCAGTTTTTATACTTCTGATACATCTTACAACAGAAAGATGCACATTAGAAAGTTGCCAGACCACCTTTCAAAGCAAAAAGGAAGATTATGCAGAATTTATGTAGACCAAACACTGAAGAATTAAACTGAACAACAAGCAATCATTTACATGAAAGTAACATTAAGAAGACTTTAGTAAGCATGTTTGTACACTTTCAGATGCAGCTGGAGCAGAGACAACAAGTGAAAGCGGAACAAAAACCCAACCTCATAGCCTAGTTCCACAAAAGGAATGAAGTTTTCCATTCTTTGTAGAAAATCTGAAGGAAGGAAGATTTGGGACTACTTTTTTTTTTTTTTTTCTAAGGTAACATTATCATTAGCAAGATAAACGGTATCTTCACAATCACCTCATTAATCATTTCAGTATTTGCCTACATTTTCACACACCAATTGGTTCCATTTCTCACTTGATGCAATGCCATAAAAAGCAAGACATCCATTCAATTACTACTCTTTACTTGCAGAAACCCCCACTTCTAGGGCTATTATGTGAGGTGACAGAACTAAGTCTGGTCACCAGATTGTGATACACTATATGGGGAGTAAGGGCTAAGACAACAAGCAGAACCCAGTTGGTTCAGATAATATCTTGCCATCTACTAGAAGCAGACAGCAAGACAATGTGGTGGTAGCCAGAAGATCTACCACCACTGATGAATTTGAGATGTGTTCTCTACATCCTATGGCAAGATAAGTAGCAGTTGGCTGCTCACATAACCACAGCTACAGAGGCCTGTCTACTGAAGACTGATGGGCCATCGTTACTGGTGGCCCCTCTCCTATGCAGAGATCACTTATGCATCTAGAATAAACTCCAGGGAAAGAGCTCCTGAATGCATAACCTTCACCTCAGGTGGGACCTTTAGAGGTTGAGAGAGACAGGCAGACAGAAGACTTCCAAAAGGCACTAGCACACAGTTTCATTAGCCATCTGCAGGACCCCTGGCAATTCCTTTGAGCATTGGCACAGCCTCTCTGCTTCTTCTCCCCCACCCAAAGCTCCAGTGCTGGCACTTGCAGAAGTGGAAACAGAGAACTGAACCTGATGAAAACAAACCTGGAAAAAACAAATCATTCTTATCATTTATTCAGTTCAAGAAAAGAATACACAATCAAACAGTCCTGGGATGCTAAACTGGAATTCAGAATTGCAAGAAGCATAGCCATCATCAGGTAAGACTGGAGAGAAAATGCAATCCAGTATCTCAGACAATTCCAGGACACATCACACTTCCAAAAAGTTTCTTACCTCTGGATATCTACTTGTTCTTTGTCTGAAATGCAGGAAATGAGAGTAATAAACTATCAAATCAAACAAATTATTGCAGGCGACACATCATCCCACAGCAGAGGGTAAGCCATTTTGTGCAAAACTGTTTTTTCCAACCAAGTGACCATACTTCGTTCACAGCAAAGCATTACAGTCCATTATTAAGCAATTAAGACAGGAAATTGAGGAATAAGGAAATTAAGACAGACTCCGATAGATTTTGATTCTGGATTTCCTCAAAAATAATTACTTTTATCAACTCCTTAAATCATCCTTAGAACTTTCAAAACAACAACAACCCTTCCACAATTTGGTGTGTCTGTATATCTACCTCAGCACTGCCTGCCTCAGAAGAACTAAATCTACAGTACAAGAAGAAAAGTTTAACAGTTGTTAAATTACTGTGTGTTAGAGACATATTTTTTTTTCACTTGAACAATGAACATTCTTTTCTCTCTAAGATTTGCAGACTTGGATCCTCAGCTTAAAGTCAATAAATAACATAGGCAGAGAAACCATGTTGACTTTTTCTAGCCCCAGTTATGCTCCTGGCCCATGCATAGGCAAGATACTAAACACTACGTGGATATGACTACCTTGAGAACAAACTCTGGCACACAAAGTAAATGTCCAAAGCAAGAGTTAATTACACAGAGAATAATTGATTACAACTGAAAATAAAACTGAAGTACAGGACCATGTCTGAAATGTAAAGTAATAGACATGACACTTCGCTCTCAGTATCAACATTCAAGATTGTGCATTTAAGCAATAAAGGTCATTTCTGAGGCACAAATTTTGTACTTTTAAGAATGAAGAAAACTTTCCGATAGTACTATGCAAACACCTCTTTAAAGGGATGCACCCTACCTTGCTAGACAGCAAAAAAATATTCCTATATTTTGGCTGTTCAAGTTTGTGCCAAGCCAATATTACAAGCTTTCCTTTAATGCCTTTGAAGAATTATAAACATTTGTACTGCAGTATTGAGGAAAAATAAAACAATGACCTTATTTGGAGGATAACACTCACAGACTTTGAATATTCCTCATGAAAACCCAAGACACAAAGTAAAAGGCTAAGAGAAAAACCAAAAATTTATCTTGAGGCACCACTGTGCTATTCCTGGGGATAGCACAGAAATTACTTTGTTACCATCCCATTCATTACAGTCTGGTGATGGAAGAGTCCCTAGGCCATCTAAGCTAGCAAACAAAATTTACCCAAACAAAATAAAACCTGAAGGAAAAAAAAAATCCACTGCATAACACTATTACAGCCATTTGAATGAAATTATAAACAATCCATATTCCAATAGTAGTATAATGCACCTAACCATAACACATCCAGAAAGCTTGCCAGAGCATTCAGTGACCCTCTTCTATCTGTCAGTTGCACATAGTAAATCCAAGACATAGATGAAAAAAATATATCATCAACTCTGAAAAGACCAACCATTTTATAGAATCTTTTGGTAAATATCCTGGCAAAAAGATACAGACTGATCGAATCGCAGTTCTGGCTGGTGCTCTGCTCCCAAGGTCAGAGGAACACGCAGGGCTGCCCCATTGCGCAGAGACTAAGTGGCTTTTCACAGGTTACTTTCTTTACATAGGAAAATCCACACATGGTACAGTTTAGAGGCGCTTTAAACAAACAAACTGCCTCCGAAAAACAAATTTATGTCAATTAAAAAAAAAAACAAGTAATACTAATATGTAAATAAAGATGTATACGAATGTTGTGATGCTCTTTCAAAGCCACCCCATGCAAACCCAGTTAAAGAAAGAGCACATTACATAAGAGATGTTTTTCACATACATACTGTAACCTACACAGAAATATCAAAATTTACAGACGTAAGCAAAATTGAACACTTCGTAATTTAATCTCTGATAATTTTCAAGGTCTGTTAATATGAGAGAGTGCACAATTAACTGTTAAGTAGACTACTGCTAATTTACTGGAGGGGAGCAGAAGGAAATAAACCCCAAAAAGCTGCTATATCAATAAATATCTGCTAAAATACAAAAAGTAAAACCAATATCACAACCACTGAACTCTATTAAACCTGGTCTATGTAAGACCTTAAATCAGAAACTCTTAATTCTTATACATGATATTTTCAGGCTGGGTTAGGGAATTTGATGCACAGATGATATACGTTTCAACCTGAAATGCGATGACTTGACAAATACAGAGTCTGCATCGATCAGGACTACAAAAAAGAACATCCGCAGGAACCCCAGCTCAGCACAACGTGCTAAACCTTGACTAGTACCATCTTAATGACAGGTAAACTCTCAGGCTTTTTAGACCAGATTAAGCCACACAGGCTTTTTGGAAATCGCATCACATCTCATTCTTGTAAATGCAAAATAGCCAGCAGAAAGACCATGGTAAGCAGACTTAAAGAAAAAAAAAAAAAGTATACACTTTACAAAGGCATATTAGTAAAGCAGGGAAAAAGGTTGCAAAATTCACCTATCCCAGTGCAGAGGCATGAGCCAGCCGTGAGCCCCAGTGCCCAGCCTGTGCATCTCTGTAGCCCTGTGGTTACAGCAATCTGTAAAAATCAAATGAGTATCAACTGTCTTTTAACGAGAAAAAGCACCCACTGATTATTTTCCACAGAATTTAAGTTATTACTTCAAGAAAGAAACAAATATTAGATCAAAAAGCCAAGCTAGCAATTAAGTTTCATGGGACTACAGTATTTGGTTATTTGCTTCACAGAAACTGGTCTAGTGCTTCCAAGTTACAGAAAAAAATACAAGAACAAAATTAGAAGGCTACTCTTAAACACATTTAGAAGGAAGGAACATATCTGCTTTTTACTTTATACGCACAATATGAGGGAAAACATGAATCCAACACTTTTACCATCAGTTACTAAACAAAATTTAGACTCGGCCTATTAGCAATTGCAAACCAAGTTCCTAACTTGTGTCTTTCCTCTGTACAGGGAACAAATTCTCATGTCTCCTAAGAGTTTTACTCCAGCAGTTGATGAACTAATGCCTTTGAAAGCAGACTATCGTCACTCAAAATCTGAAGTCAACACACAAAGGTAGCAGCTAACTGAAGACCAGAGCATCTAAGAGCCACTAAGCATCCAGCTGCACGGCAAACCAAGTAACTAGGAGAGTTTGGCATCTACACACTCAGTGGTGCCTTCAGCAAACCTCACAGCCTGGGAAAAGCCAAGGTATCTTCAGTTCTGGTGGATTACCAAAATGAGCTTCTTTAACAACCTAAAATCAGTTCACTGCTGAGAGTGCAGCCTCGACACAGGTTTGAACTGCATTAATCAAGTTTAAACAACATTACAAGTAGAATGGAAGACCCTAAAGGTTTGAGGCTTTTTCCCTAGAAAAATAAACTGAATAAGAGTGGTCACATTCAAAGAACAGTTATAGAGTAAGAGGAGTTGTGGCCAAGTACACCAGTATATGTTTTATCTTAATAGCCTCAGGAGTACTTGTAGCTCCTAGGATCTGTGCCCTGTGAAGAAGCCCAGGCCAATGACCAAGTACATACCTACAGAAAGTAGTTCTGATGAATAAACTCGCTGAACATATATAAAGATTAAAGAGTACTTTTTACTACCCAGTTCACCAGGAAGTTCAAAATTGTTGTTTCCTGGAAAAGATAACCAGAAAAAATTCCAAACAGTTTGGTCCAAGTTTTAACACAATGTATTTGAAACCACTATTTCACTTATAAAGCTAATCAGTACCATTCTGGCTTTAGTGTCAAAACCTGCCAGCAAAAAATCTCAAAAACACTACAGATTCAGCACTCAAGCCAACAGCTTGTTTCTGACCCTCAAACTCTGAAATTATTGGCTTCACATTTTCCTCAAGAGCACCTTTATATTTGGCATTTGTATTCCTCTTTCAGCTGATTTCTCACACACAAATCATTCGTCCTGACACACTTTCAGTCACAACAGAAAAAGAAGACATATAAATTACTATCCAGAAACATCTTCAAGACATCACGTATGATAACTATAGAACACCAGGACTCTACAAAGAATTGCTCTGTAAGGACAAATGCCGAACAAAGCAATTCAAGTTTTCACAAAGGTATCACCACCTACAACACACTTGAAAGGATTCTGGATGAATATGTAACTGCAGTTACACGTGACATTATGCCATTTATACTCCTAGACTGACGGCAGCTTATCAATGCTTGCAAGTCTCAGTCAATAAAAAAGCAACTAAAAAAAAAGCACACAACCACAACCCACCAGACTGTCTCCTGCACAGTGGAAATGTCTTCCTGATCTACTAATGAAAGTTTTCTTCTTTCTGATGCAATATCTGCTTTAACTATACACTGTAAAGAACATCAGTTCACAACGGGTATTTGATGGATCCCACAATTAAGATGAGAACAAATTCTCTTCCAGACACAGCTGTGTCAGTCTGAGGTTACTGCGCTTGGCCCAGTCCTGGCTCCTCATCCTCCACTCACCGCTGTTACCACCCACATCGTGTCAACTGAGAAAAACAGAAGAACGCTCTCCAATTTATTTGAGGTTTTATCAGCCAAGACGCCTTAAAACAGCTTGCTATAGGTCTTTATTAACCCAGGTCATGTTGATGGAAAGGTATGGTTCCAGAAAAGCTCAGGGAAATCTAAATCAGAGGTACTTTATGGCCTCATCTCCCACCCCCTACCTCATTCACTTCAACAGGAAGTCCCATTCCCACCCCCGACCTTGATGGTCAGCCAGTTCAGGAACACGATCCAGCCAAAATCCAACAAAGCAAAAAAGCAATTCATTACCAGCCTGATTAACTCCCTGACTTTGCTTAACTCACAGCCACAAAGGCTTCTTTGCCAGGAGGGGAAGATGCACAGTCAGGAAGGAGGTAAGACCACCATGGTCCCAGTTTAATCTGCCAAATTTCCTGACAAGCTTAGGCAAAACCAAAATAGAGCTGCTTCAGAAAAAAAAGTGGTCACAGCCTCTTCCTCCTCCTATGATAGCAGTAACATCTGCATAGGCATGAAGTCAGCCAGTTTAGGCAGGTGATCCAACTGAAGCTCAAGATTTTTCTGTACCACTGTTTTCAGCTGGATCAGCAAAGAAGGACTAACAGAAAAATAGCTCCTTTTGGTGAAAGCACTGTCAGAGAAATCAAAGCTGCTCTGCTGGTAATGCAGTAACATGACTATAGAAGACTTGTTAAGTCTTAGTTTGATTGGTGCTTACACTTGGTATTCGCTAGAAAAAAAAATAAAGAAAAGCAATATACTCTAAGGTCATTTATTAAAATTGAGATCCCTGAACTGAACACATAATCTATAATTTTAATATACATTCCCTGATCAACAGAAACTCTAAATGCAAGATTAAGGTCATGATTTCACATTAGTTTAAACCAAGCTTGCTTGATAAGCTACCAAAATAAACAAGAATATAAATAACCTTTGACCCTTCCCCCAAAAACAGAACAAGGTCAGCAGTGCTGGATGAGTGTAGTAAGTAGGAAAGGACCTCAAAGTCAGCAATTACATGAGCTTAGGCTGCCATGAGAATCTCTTACCTAAAGATACTGTGTAAAACATCATTTGTATAGACTACATAAGATTTACCTTTCTATAGCATCAGAGCAACTTTTTTTTTTTTTTTCATTGTTGTGCAGCTCCACCAATATTACTAGTGGAATAAAAACAGCTACAGGCAGAATTCAAGAATCCTGTGTGGTGCTGTAACAAGCTCTTACAAACATGATAAAAACTCTATAACAATATGTTTTCCTGATAGCCCTATTCCTGGGGATGCAAGCACTTTTGCAAGGATTTTCACTGTCATTTCAGGAGTTTTTATCCCACCGTGCTCATTATGGTGGGAAAGAAAAATACTTACAGATCATTCTGACAGCAAGTAGCTATATCAGACTACAAAATGTAATACTTAGAAGCCTTGCAAGTTTTAAGAGCCCAGCGTGGTTTGCTGGTTTGTTTGTTTGGGTTTTTTTTTTCCTAAATGCGTAATGCTGACAGCTACTAATATAAAATCAGAGGGATTCACAAGGCCCCCATAAGAAGATAAACAAATTTGTCTACTCTGTCTGGTTTACATGCACCTTCAGTTTCCACATATTTAGGAGAAGTAATAAATGCAGGAAAGTAATTCCCAGGCTGAAAAATAAATTTTCTGCTAATAAGGATTTAAATGGCTGATTTGAATTGCATTTTGTATGTATACTTTAGGAAAAAAAATTATTTGATATGTTACGTTTACAAGTTCTATAAATCAGAGTTTTCACTGAGGCTTAAAACACCTTATTCGATTACAGATTAAAATGAGATTACTGTAGGATAACTCAGACTATCAAAAGAGTTTAAGAATCACTGGCAAGGATGAAAACATCTCATTTTTTTTTTTTTTGGACTTTGCTCACATTATTTATTTCTTCTGTACAATTTTTGCTAAGGAGAAAAAAAAGTGGCATTCCCACAGAGAATTGCTAAGAGATGAAGAAATGGAAAACACACACTGATCAGCAGAAAACCATACTCTTTCTCTATGGTTACTATTAACTTCTACATAATCACGAAGACGGTTTTAGCATTAACCACCATAGATCAATAAGTCAAATAGAATGATGAGTCAGAAATCCATTTAAATATTTACACTTTTTGCTATAAGCCATACCTAGAGTAATACTGCAGCCAAACAGAATGACTATGCCTTCCATTTTACCCACTCTCCTCATTTGGAAGCCTATCTGGAGAGGTAGGGAGATCAAAAATACAAAACAACAACAAAGCAAAATAACAACAACAAAAAAAACCCTCAAATAGTACAATCAGACACTGCTAATGGTTATAAGCATCTCATACTTCAGGCAGCTGAATTGAGAAACATTGACAACAACCTTGAAAACACAGTACCACACAGAAATAAAGTCAAAAAGCTCCCTTATCATTTCATAAACCATTAATGAGCAGGTTACATAAATCTACTGAAGAAGTTGTAGACCGGAGCTGCTGCAGGACATTAACTCTCCTCTGATGGATGCATCATTTCATTCTTGAAGACTGTTCATCTCCGTAAGTGCAATAAAAGGAGTTCAGCGCGTTGCAAAGAGAAGCTGCCTTCCAACCCTCCATTATCTCCCGGGAGCCGAGGGAGGCGATGCCCGCCCCGGTAAGCGCCCACCGGGCACCACGGCCACTCCGCCCGGCGCTGCCGACCATCCACCCCCCCTGCGCCCCGCAGGACGCGCCGAACCCGCCGCCCGTTCCTTTGTGCAGCCTGGCGTGCTGTTGCACACGCAGAAAGGGACCGGCCAAGCCACGAACCGGGTGAAAAGAGACGAGTTTCGCTGCTTGCGGGGGCCCTTTCCCCTACAACTCGCGCTGCGAGACCGGGCCGTCAGCGCCCCCGCCTCGGAGCCCCGTCCCGACGCCTCCCAAACTTCACAGCGCGGAGACGAGGCGGAGGATTCAGGGGAAGCCCGAACTTGCCGGAGCCCCGGCGGCCCCCGCTCGCTCCCGCGGCCGCACGGAGGGCGGGAGGCCATACAAAGCGCCGCGCACGGCGACAGCCGGCCCGGGAGCGGCCGCGCCGGAGGGACCCTCTGACGGAAACCTGGCCGGGATTCAAGGCCTAGGAGAGACCGCAGACACAGGCGGCCCAGGAGAGGGACACCAGGAAGCGGCGGCGTCCCGGGGGTCGCTCCCCCGGGCCGGCAGCTCGACGCTCCCCGCACAGCCCTCGCCCCTGCGGGCTCCACCTGCGCCGAGCCCCCGCCCCACCCCACCCCACCCCACCCCACCCCGGGGATCGCGCCAGGGCCCACGCCACCGCCCCTCCTCCCTCCCCCCGGGTGGGGACCTGAGTGTGCCCCTGCCTCTCCCCCAGTCCCCGCAAGCACCTTCCGGGGGCACCACCGCCCCCCACCACCCGCCGGCCCCCTCAGGCTTCCACCGCCTTCAGCGCAGACCCCGCGCACGGACCCTCCACACCCCGCGGGGCTCACACGCCCCCGCCACACCCGCCCACGGCTTCGGTCCCCGCGCCTGCCGCGGCGAAGGCCCTACCCCGCGCCGCGGCCCAGCCGCGCTCACCTGCTGCCCGCAGCCTCCTCCCTCCAGCGCCTCCTCAGCCACCCGTCGCCACCGAGCAGCGCCGCTACCGCTCTCCCCCCGCCCCACCGGCAACTGCTCCCGCCCACACCGCACGCCACGCCCATCCTGGCGGCCCATTGGCCGCCCGCTCCGTCGTCCGGCCTTTGGATTGCTGCGAGAAGCTGCTCGTCAAAGCCTCGACCCCGCCTCTCTCCGCCCACGGGTCCCGGGTGTTTTATTCACGCCGGGGCTTTGGCGCCCCCACTCTTTTGCTGCTGCTCCTGATTGGCTGAAACGGTCGGAACGGAGGGCCAGGATAGGCTGCCAGACGTGCCAGCTGCGGCGATGGGCCCGCCTCTGCACTCGGCTTAGGCTGTGTTAGCGCGGCGGAGAGTTGGGTTGCGCCGTGGGAAGGCGGGTGGTAGCGGTCTGCGCCACGGCAGCCGCCCCTCCCTGGGGTGTCAGGGCAGAAACCAGCTCTCCTCCCCGCCTCCCGGAGACCCGCCGGCCTCCCGTTGATGCCGGGGGTGTGGGACGTGCCTCCCATTAAGCGGTTGGCCGCCTGTCTGCGGTTTGGCTCGGCCGTGGGTCTCATTCTCTCGCAGCACTGAGGCAGCTCCTGGGTAGGCGGGGCCGCAGGGCAGAGCCACCGAGCCGAGGCACCCTTTGCTGGGGTTTCTGCTCTCTGAAGCCGGGGAATGGCGGGGAGCTGAGCTGCTAGGATCCTCAAGCCTGCCAACAGGCCCTGTGCAATTGCCTGCCATGAGGGATTGCTCAGGGGCAGGCGCCTGCCGAAACGTGTGGCTGACACTGCTGCCGTGGAGACTTCACCAAGCGGGGAGACACCCTGGCAGCTGCTGGGGAGCCCCTCGCAGGAGAGGCAGCTTCCCCGGTGTGGGCTGGTGGCGTGAGGAGAAGGACAGCAGCTGTGGGCCCAGCCGTGGGGCCTGGTGCCGCCTCAGTTTCCCCCCAATAAGCTTCATGTAAGAACTGTCACCTTCCCCAGGGGCTGCGGTGAAATGTGCACACATAATGTCCTCCATCAGCTAGAGGCCGGGTTAGCAGGGGAAAGGTGAGCAGGCTCCTCTCTGCCATGCGTTACCCCCCGTGACTGGGACTTTCTGAGATCAAAGATATTCTTGGGTTTCCTTCCATCAGCCCAAGAAACTCAAGCGTGCCTCCATTTTCAAAGCAGAGGCAGTACCAGGTGCTGAATTCAACAGCGAGGCTGCACTTCAAAGGGAAGTCACCAGGGGAATCCTCTGCGGGCAGAACCTGGGTGACTGCGCACAGGGCTTGGCCTGAACGCGTTATCCAAAATACACGTTTCCAACAGCTGCCTCCTCTCACCAGACTTTCGAGCAGCTACTTCATCCAAAATGCAAGGCAGAACAGTTCCCAGAACATTCAGCTGGAAAAAAAAAATCAGGAAATTCAAATGCAAAGATTACATCAGGTTTCTCTGCATCGTTATCTTCTCCCTGCATGCACCATCCCCCTATTCCTTTTTGTTTCTGAATCCAGCAAAGAAACAGAGCAACAAAGAATGTAGGCCTTAATGTTAACTGGCAAACATCCAGAAAATAAAGCAACTGAAATCAGTGGGAATTTCAGAACATCATGTGCAAAAATCATTTACCAAGTTCACATAGGAGGTACTCAGGATGAAGTATAAGTGAGACACTGAGTTTCAAACTGATGCTCTGACCCCCGAATTACCCCTTGGTCACAAATCAAACTAAGAAGAAAATACCTTTTTTTTTTTTTTAACCTTCTTCTTACACCTTTTTGCACATCCCTCATCTTGGAAAGCAAAACCAGAGAGCTGCCTTCCCTCTCACAGTTGCTTCTCAGTTACTTCCAGACTGCTGCTCTCAGCCAGGACCATGACCTACCTGTGTTTGAGCCAAACATATTCCAGACGAGACATTTAAACTGGTCCAGAGTTTTCTTCTGGTTTTATGAAACCTAGAGACATTCCTGTCCAGGCAGAGCTCTTCATATATTGCATTCATAGTAGTTTCAGTTTAACTCTTCATCTTATTTACCATCTCTGGATTTCAGACAAAAATATTTATAAAGCATGGTGCCCTAAAGCTTTATTTCTAAGGGATAATTCCTGTATTATAAAGATGCTCTGCTCCCAAATGTAAAGTATTTGAGGGCTGGCAAGGGAAAGACTGGGACATGCTATTGTAAATAAAGTTCTAATGTATGCTTCATACATATAGCTTTTACAAGTATTTATTAGATAACTAAATTGATTTGTTGCCATTACCGCTTCTCTGCTCCGCTGTTTGTATCTCTCCCTAACTCGACCTCCCCATATAGTCATTGCTGACCAAAGGGAAAGGGGACTGTGGTGGGAAAGGACGATGACCCTAAAGGTCACCGAGCTGGACAAGCTGCACATCTAACATAAACTGCACATTCACTGTGCTCTGCTGGGGGTCCTAGTCATGTTCTGTGTCGTCAGTCTTCCCACAGAGAGCTTCCATGTGAGGGAAGAAATTAATTCTCCTAGGGCTGATACTGGAAGCAAGGCTTCAAGGTGCCTTAATCCTTATGGATAACAAAGAACTGGAGGAGAATTCATAGTATTCCCAAGAAATCCAACCCAATTTCCCCCTTTACACCTTTTCTTTAAGGGCAAGAACAGGGTAATATACAGGATTATTGGACTTGGCAGTTCCTGTCATGGCCACTTACTCCTGCCAGCAGAGCCATTCTAGCTGAGATCCTCTCTGGTCTTAATGGGATGGCAGGATGGTACACTGTCCCCTAAGGACCGGAGACTATATTACACGCACACTCATGAAAATGCAAACTCGGTATCCTCATTGCAGATACCCGGAGGCTTAACATCATTCTCCCCTATTGGCTATCTAAAACAATGTCAGTGATTGAATCTCCCTTCTCTAATCACACTGTAATATTATCCTTTCTAGGAACAAGCCATACCAGTATAAATACTACAACATAAGCATTTTTATGCCGCTGTAACTGTGGTCACCCAAGAGGAATTCCATCTTTTTGATAATACAAGGGCAGGAGCTTGTGTGTGTGTATGAGCACTGAAAATGTTCAAAACTACTTCTGAAAGGTGCCATATTGTCTAGTAGCAATATAAATCTACCAAGGGAAGCAAATATGCAAGTACGATGCAGGGTTTCCCCTGTCATGCTCTGGGCAGACTTGAACAATATGGTTGCTAAACCAAGACATCCTGTTTGCACAGTATTTCCATCTTGGTAGTGCTGCGTTAGAGGTGAGAAGCGATTTCAGACTACTGCAGAAAAACTTCGGTCCAGGCAGCTTTTACAGGCAATAAAAGGTAAATACTTTTGAAAAGGAGAAACTTACAGAAGAAGCAAATGTTGAATGGTGCTGCTATACATTAGTACGGCTATATGTTCATTTTGAAATAGTAGGCATAAAGATATGTAATGAGCAAAGCTATGCCACTGCCATCACTAATACAGGAAGGATATGAATATCAAGAATCCTTTAAAGTCTTTTTCCATGGAAAAGCATCACCCAAGCAGCTTGTCAAGAGCTATAGTCTGTGCATATCAAAAGAATATTCTCTAGCACAAGATACATGATGTATGCAGGAACAGCTTGACTATACCTTCTGTCTTGATTGTCTAGATGTGATTAATCCTACAGGGCAAATACATCATTCATGTTCTCTTTACTTTCAATTTAGGATGGAGATATTCCCCTCGTAGCCATTTACTTCTCTTCTTCCACTGAAAAGCAACAAGACTGGAGTCCTGGAGTCTGCAGCCTCACATTTAGTCACTGCCTACAGAGTCACTGCAGATGGTATCTGCTCAATGCAACCAAATGCTAGATGGTGTCTATTAAGAGCACAAAAAACTCTCAAAATTATTTCTAAATGTTTAGAAAGTACATATGCATTGTCAAGGGAGTGCGTGAGCTCAGTCAAAGGTTCTACTCAAATCCGCTATGTAAATTCAGCTGTAACTTACAAATTATGAATTTTATTGTCACATGGAACAAGAGGAAATGTCTGTGCTTCCAAATCCCTCCAAAAAGATAATTTCAGCGTGAGGACTAGACCTTGTAATTATTATTTTAAGAATTTGTTTTAATTGGACTGTTCCATGGCAGGGAAGGCTTCTTTTCTCAGTGGGACTCTGTGTACAAGATAACCAGGATTAAAGACCACAACCAGTCACTGAATAAGAAAATCCCTGAGAACAGAGAAACAGCTGGAGAGAGACCAAAATCTCTGCCAAGAGATGCTTCAGTGAGTGAGTGCATTCACTCTGATGAGGGGGGCCAGAGGATAGCTCTTGAGAAACAGTTCCTGAATTAGCTTTCAGTCTTGTTATCTGGCAGTGAACTTTATAGCTTTCACAATGAGGAGCAGGCTTCACAATCCAGCCCAGAGTCCTTCCAGCGATGACACACTGAATGCCACTAGGCTGTATGAGGAAGATTGTCAGGGCTCTAGCTAAGGAAACCCATTAGTGAGGGCTTGAAATGTTCTTTCTCCTTACTGGGTATTGCTTTTGGCATGAAAACAAAACTGGCAGTGCAAAAGGAAGGCTGCCAACAAAGTAATAATGAAAAAATGATTAAACTGAGTTTAACTTTCTAAAAGTGACTGGTTTACATTAGTGGTCTCCCAGGAACACAGAGAAAGTACCAGGCAGTTTGCATGGTGGTGAACAACTGAGTATCCAATATGCAGAGGATTGCAAAGGATTTCACCTTTTCCACTCGTTAGTGAAGATTGCTCACAGCTATGCAGGATCAGGCCTTATCTGAACTGCTCTTTAAACTTGAGATTTCCATTATTTGAACAGGGAATGGCATAAGGTTAAAATATCAAATGAACCCTACATATCTTTGAGGTGTCACTTATTTATTTTGAAGTCACTTGCGGCTCTTGAATAAGTTGTGCTCAACAAATTTTTGATGTCCTCTTAAATGTGTGTGGCTCTTTGCAATGCAGCTTATAAGCTCATGAAGTCTGAGCAACTCTGTGTTAAATTCTAATTAAGAAATTTAATTGAGCGTCCAGTTGCTACTCTGCCTATGTGAGCAGCAGCTGGAGACTACCTAATCATTCAGAGATCTGTGCTACTTCCCTTTCGTTTATTTAAAGAGCTGTACGTGACACTGTTCTTTCTTTAAGACAAATTCCCTTGAAATATTGGACAACGAATGAAAACAGCATGTAGACCCTGTGGCTATTCCTAGACAACCATCTGAGTATTTTGTAAGTGATTCTGGAGCTCTCTGTTTCTGCCTTAAGTCAAAACCCTTTCTTGTGTAATGCAGAAAAATAGCAACATTCTGTATTCTTGAAAGCATTTACTATTAGAAAGGCTAAATTGTCAAAGGAACATTTTATTGTCATAGAGATTTCACCACCATTATTTTCCACTGTGTCCTTCCCTCTGAGACTTTGTTATACATCAAAAAAATCAAATGTCAATCATCTGTCTCTCAGTAGTAGAAAGTGATATCCGTACAAAGATCAGAGCCCTCGAATGAGACTTTGAACCTGCTATACTGGTAAACACCCAGAATAGCTTCGCTGCAGTCATTACAGATATTCTGGTGTAACTCAGGTCAGCTCCTGTGCACAGTGCCCAGCTTCTTCTGAGAAGTATCAGTTGCACTCCAGTAAATTAAACAGCAACACAAATAACAACCCAGATGCCCAGATTTTTCAAAGGTCTCCTCCTGCCAAGCCTATTTAGCCATGCTTACATATAATTAAAGCACACAATAGCCTAACTTCTACCATATTTCAAAGCGCCTGCATCTCGGTTTTGTTAAGGGCCCAGTTCTGTTGAAATGGTTTCAGCTGATAAGATTATTCTGGTAAGCAGGGCTTAACCTTGGGAAAACAAAGAATGGATTGAAATAGAGAGTTCACCCTTCCCTTCTCTTCTAGTCTGCACATGCACGCCCGGCTGCTTGTGCTTCCCTCTTGTTTTAAACCCCATCCACACCATTCAACTTGCCAGGAAAATGCGGCATCCCCTTCCACGCGTGTTTCCCACCGCAGGGGTGCAAAGCGCTGATCGGCCTCTGCCACCTGCTGGCAGCGCCGAAAACGTTCAGGTCGTTAAAGCGGAAACAAAAGTGCTGCCCACGCACAGCCAGAATCCAGCTCTTTAGCTAAAAACCGCCGTAGTACAAACAGGACAACTTTCTGCTGCTGTCGCGTTGCCCGCAGCTTTGGCTGCGAAGGCTGTGCCGGCAGAACCTTATCAGAAAAACACCTTCAAACTTGAAATAGTTGTTATTGCATATGTACAAAATGGGTCTAGGCCACTTGCAGCACAGTGACAGTATGAGAGGCTGTTTTGTGCTGTTTTTAAGGCAATTCAAAAAACCTTAAACCTCTAGGATGTCTGCATCTGTTCTAGAAGTAAGACTTCAGAGCTGAACCCATCCTCATTAGGCCTAACTAATGATTTCTGGTCCTGAATTGCGGTAAAATTGAAATGCAGATCTTGGTTAAAATCCTGGCAATGGTAGAGTTAAAAGAGGTAAAAAATCACTTTTCAGCTTTGTATCCTAGGCCCAGGATGCTAAATGGCCCACGCAACAGATCTGCACATGCCGTGTGACTGTTAGCTGCCTGTTTAACATAATGTGTGAAGCTGATATTCGTATCTGTGAGAGGTTAATAACACCTTTGTGAGCCAGAGGGTGCCTGGGCACGCTTGGGTAATTGCTCCAGTTGAATGCTTTAGACTCCCAGCAGCCTCTGGCAATGAAATTCCCATGCAAAATCCATTCTGATGAATTATCGGTGTCCATCAAAGACTTTTCTCACGGAAGTATTGCATAGTGAATTTATTTTACTGAAGCTTGTTATTGATCAGAAAAGCATCAACACAGTCTGGCTATACAAACCCCTATAGTTTTTCACATTTGCCATGAGCTGGGTCTCGCTGGTCTGTCCTCTGCCCTCCAGCAAAGCTTCCTGTGCCAAAGCTGCAGCCTCCGGGGGCGCAGAGCAGCACACCAGAATTGGCTCCATTCAACTTGGATTTCTATTCCTTGTGCAACAGAACCTTATGATGTTCTTACTTCATCTCACCTCATTAGGCTGTAAAGTAACTACACGCTGTCCAAAAGCACAACCTCAACGGTACACCTTTGGAAAAGGAAGACTGCTTGCTCAGAGCATCCTTACAGAATGAAGCTTTCCAGCCAGGGAACAGCTCTGGCTACAGCAGCTCCCACCGGCATGACCTCACCTTTCCTTTACCGGACGCGGGGATGGACCTAAGTCTGGTATATTTTAAGTGGATATGATGATAAGATCACAGTATCACAGTATGTTTGGGATTGGAAGGGACCTCAAAAGATCATCTAGTCCAATCCCCCTGCTGGAGCAGGAACGCCTAAGTGAGGTCGCACAGGAATGTGTCCAGGCAGATATGACAGCCCGTTTTATACAGCATCACAAGCACACATTCAAAGCTTCCTTCCGCGGGCAGACGTGCGGTCTTTCCCCGCGGGATCCACCTGCCCTGACATTCCGTGTCCGGGGCGGTCCCGGGGCGCCCGTAGGGGAGGCCCCGGCGGAAGCGGCTCGGCGGGGCGGGGCGGTGCATGCGGGCGGCCATGGCGGCGGTCGGCGGGGAGCAGCAGCTGGGCCGGCTCTCGGCGCTCTCCGTGTATCGCCGGGCGGCGGGGGCCGGGCGGCTGGAGCGGCGCCGCCGCGGGACACCTCTGCCCGCGGGTGGCAAACGGGCTAAGGCGCGGCCGAGACGCCGCGGGGCGGGAAGCGGCGGTCCGAAGCCGGAGGCCCCGCCGCTGAGCGCCGCTGCGCCCCCGAGCCGCGTGGAGCCGGGCAAGGAGCGGCCGAGGAGCGGCGACGCGGGAGGCGACGGCCCGGGGCCGGAGGCCCCGCCACAGCCGCCGCCGGGCGCTTCCGCGCTCCCGCGCCGCTTGGAGCGGGCCAAGACGCAGCCGAAGAGCAGCGGCGCGGGAGGCGGTGGCCCGGAGCCGGAGGCCCCGTCACAGCCGCCGCTGAGCCCCGCCGCGCCCCCATGCCGCTTGGAGCGGGCCAAGGCGCCGGCCCGCGGCCCTGCAGCGAAGCGGCAGGGCGGCCCCGCGCCGAGCTCGGCTGGCCCGCGGCCGGCGGGGGATGGCGGCGGCGCGGTGGGGCTGCTGCGGCGGCTGGGGCTGATGGAGGACAGCCGGCAGCGGGCGGCCGAGCTGTTCCGGTGGCTGGTGGCCCCGGTGGCACCAGGAGAGTTTCTGGGGCAGCACTGGGAGCGGGCGCCACTGCTGGTGCAGCGGGGTGACCCCAGCTACTATGCGGGGCTCTTCTCCACAGCCGACTTCGACGCCACTCTGCGAAGCGGCGAGGTGCACTTCGGCACCCACCTGGACGTGACCAGCTATGCCGATGGGGTGCGGGAGACGCACAATCCATCCGGCCGGGCTCTGCCCGCCGTCGTCTGGGACTTCTACCAGAACGGCTGCTCCTTGCGGCTCCTCAGTCCCCAGACCTTCTCCCCCACTGTCTGGCAGTTCCTCTCCATCCTGCAGGAGCACTTTGGCAGCATGGCGGGGGCCAACACGTACCTCACGCCACCAGGGACGCAGGGCTTTGCCCCTCACTATGATGACATCGAGGCCTTTGTGCTGCAGCTGGAGGGGAAGAAGCACTGGCGTGTCTACCGCCCCCGGACAGATGCTGAGGTGCTGCCACAGTTCTCCAGCGCAAACCTCACACAGGCTGAGCTCGGAGAGCCCATGCTGGAGACGGTGCTGGAAGCCGGGGACCTGCTGTACTTCCCCCGTGGCTTTATCCACCAGGGTGACTGTCTCCCTGATGCACACTCGCTCCACATCACTGTATCCTCCTACCAGAGGAACTCCTGGGGGGACCTCCTGGAGAAGCTCCTCCCAGCTGCCCTACAGATGGCCCTGGAGGAGGACGTGGAGTACCGGCAAGGGCTTCCCATGGACTACTTGGGGTACATGGGGGTTGCCAATTCAGAAGCAGTCGACGCTCGCCGAACGGCCTTTATGGAGAAGGTGCAGAGCCTGATAAAGAAACTCGTTAACTATGCACCCATTGATGCTGCTGTGGATCAGAGAGCCAAGTCATTTCTTCATGACTGTCTCCCACCGGTGCTTACACAAAGTGAAAAGGCTCAGAGTGTGTATGGCTTCCCAGCCCGGTGGCAAGATGGAGGCCCCCATGATGTTGATATACTCATAACAAAAGACACAGAAGTACGTCTCCTTCGCCATGGCATTGTTAGATTGTGTAATGAAGAAGCAGGTGTGATGCTCTATTACACAACAGAAAACTCAAGAGTGTATCACAAGGAAGAACCCAAGTTCCTTGAGATAGATCCTGAGTATACAGACAGTATTGAATTTCTCCTGTCTTCCTATCCAAACCATGTCCGTGTGGACAGCCTTCCATGTGAAACCTTGGAGGACAAGATTTCTCTAGCCACTCTCCTGTTTGAGAAGGGCATTCTGATTACAAAGAAACCTCTGGTGCAAGTGTAACTCTTATTTTTTAACTGAATAAACACACATTTGTTTAGAAAGTGTTCTGTCTTGTTCTCACCTTACACCTGCTAGGCATGGATCAGTGGTCCAGATCACAGTATCTCATCAGGTGGCAGAAGGGCTTTGGTGTGGGTAGAGCAATCAAATGCTCTGATTATAACAGGTGTCTGCTCTAGGAGCAATTCTGCATGGCTGAGTGACTAGGGAGGGGAAGTGCTTAATTTTTTTGTATTTTCCTTTCACCAGTGATATTAATAGATAAATTCAAGAAGCTAGCAAACTTGCTCGCAGTTTGTAATTCATCTGTGTGTTTACACAGTGTTTTAAAGCAGTCTGCCCTACTGTGGAAAGTACTGTCATTACTCACGGGCAGATCTGGTGATGGTCACTGTTTTGTGTGCCTGTGCTGTGCCACACTGCACATACAGCCTGGCCTTGAGGACTGTGCTGTGCTGCACAGATCCCTTGGTTACATGGAAAACTTGGCCAGCTCTTCCTAAAAGCAGAGCCTGCAGGCAGCTCCTACTTGGTGTTAGCGATTTTGCCACCTGCAAGGCACTGCCCTTGTCAAACAGTGCAGCAAGGTGTCCTCATGCAACATCAGCTTCTGCATTTGGAATGCTTCAGGCCTTGTCTCTTTCAGTCTGATAATCACAAGCTGTCATAGTGTTAAAATAACCTCCCTTACTGGTTTTCCCACAGCAGCCCCTAACAAGGAGAATGGCAAATGGGACACGCTCTAACATCGGGTTTTTCATAGGGGTGCAAAAAGTTCCACATCAGGACCTGGCAAGTTACATGAATACACGCCTGGCTGTGTGGCCAGTTCCTGGAAATACTGACAAGCCTCAGATACAGTTTTCCACAGTGATGTGTTTTGTCCCAGTCAGCAGGTGAGTGCTAGTCTGTATTTAAGGCTTTCTGAAGCCACATCCACAAGGAATGGGCTGCAATGGGTCCAAGGGTTTTGTGAGATGGCACCCAAGTGCTACAGTTGTTTATGATTTAACCGCTGCCTCCTCTAAAGTTACATACTTGCAACAGCCAGTGCATCAGCTTTGCCCCCTTCTTTTGCCTGTGTGTTTTTGATAAATTTTGAAACAGGCTGTGTAAAATTGCACACCAGGAGAGCGTGCTGAGGTACCCCTGGGGGCCCCTTTGCTTTGTGAATCACTAGTGGCTGGACAGAAATGCTGTTGCCGCACTCATCCCCTAACCATTTTGTCTACTCGTCCTTGCCAGAGGATGAGTGGTCTTTGTCCCACCATTCATCCCTCTGACAAATAGCTTGTCCCTCAGTGGTGCCCTTCCTGGGCTGTTCTGTGTGCCCCACCTTGCCACCACAGGTAATCACAGCACAGGTGGCCACACCACAGACACTTGCACCACAGGCAGCTCTATGGCAGGTGCCTGCACTGTAGCCTGCTGTGGTGTGGAGCTACACCAGTACCTCATGTAGGTCTTTCTCTGTGGGCTGTAAGCACCGCTGTGTCTGTTTCAATAATGTTAATAACAAGCAAAGATGGCACAAATTCTCCTCAGCTTCTCCTAACCCTTGTCCCTGTTTTCTAAGACAGCATAATGTTGAAGCTGGGGTGGGGCATTCTGATAATTCCTCCCCAGTTTCTAAATGCACTGGGAAAACTGAGCCAAACACCTTGCAAATACCTCTCACAGATTTGTGCAGGGCCAGCAAGACAGAGTTTCTCTTTTCTTCATTGTTCTTTCTCGAGAAAGCATTTCTCACTGAGACCTGCTGACTGTGCCAAATGTTTTGCACTAGGAGGTGCTCGTCCATTACGACCCCAGTAAGCAAGGCACTTGCATTCTGTAAGGTATGATTTGAAATGCCATTTATCAGAGTTAACACTCAAATAAGAGAATAGTACAGATAATCTTAAATCCCTTTACATGCTGGGGACCCTAAGCAGTGTAACGTGTAACAGGACTCTGCACGCCGTAGAATCATGGTCCATAGCAGAGATTCTTCCATTTTGGTGTTTCAAGGTACTGTAAGATTTTTATATAAGGAAACAGCTCTATTTATAGTCAAACAGAAACAATGTTCACATGAGAACATCTTGCTGCACTGTTTGATAAAGGTAAAACCATGCAGGTGGCAAGATTGCAGGTTCTGGGTGGGAGCTGCCTGTGGGCTACGCTTTTAGGAAGAGTTGGCTGAGCTCTGCCTGCAGCCCAGGGATCATTGCCGCACAGCAGAGGCCCAAAGACCAGGCTGTACGTGCAGTGTGGCACAGCACAGGCCTGGGCATGCTCAGGTTAACTCTGTCACTGGTCACTGACTGCTCCATATACAACGGTCTTCCCTTCAGAATCACTACACTGACTTCCACTGAGAAAAACGGTGAGATGCCTAAACGTGCTGGAGGATTTCAGACCTAGTGACAAACTGATCTCCCAGTTTCGTAATAAGAAAACAATTTATCTGCTTCATGCTTTGTTCCCTATATAAAAATAGGAATGCATTTTCCATGCATGTTTGAATTCATAATAATAATGGAATATGGAATGCATAATAATGCAACAAATACACTTGCAATAGCAATACTTCATCCTCTCTAATGTCCTACAGCACTCAAGATCTCTATATTTCTTAAGTATCAATATTTTTCAATTTGCAACCCAAAGCAAGGTAAAAAACTATGATTACTCTTATTTTACAGACAATGGCCAGCAAGGAGAACTCTGCATAGCTCAGCCAAAACCACATGGCATCTTTTGCAAAGGGTAGAAAAGAAAGCCATTTGTGTTAACAACATGAACGCTGCTTTCATGGTCTCTCACCTTCTAGTATGTATGCAATCAAGTACAAAAAGATGGGCCAAAATTAAGTTCACCCAATTCCCTTGATTTCTGAGGTTTCTTAAATTAGACTGTTTATTTGGAGCATATATATTCTATGGCTTTTTATAATATTGGATCCAAAAGCACCCTTCCTGGATACTGATGATTTTATAAGTGTATAGGTGCTGCTAAAGAAAGAACAGGCAATTGCTTGGTTTCATAATGTTTCATAGCAGTTAGAATTTCCCATGCCAATACACAGATCAGCAGCCTCCAAGCAGGTTCTTCTCCCATTGAGGAGAAGGAAGGTGATCGGTGACCAGCCCATATTGCTCCACCGCTGCAGATGCAGAAGGTTTGATAGCCTTGACCCTACTGATAACGTGTGTGCTTGTGAAAGCCCTCATTAAACCTCCTGATGTCACACTTTGTCACTGGGGATCTAGTATTGGAGAGGAAAACATGTTCAGACAACTGGCATTGTGATCTTCTCTGTATTAGATATGGAAGATCTCCCTGGGATATATTCATCAGGAAAATGCAGGAGACTTTCAATATTTCCACAACTGCCCTTTGTTTTCTGTTTCTATGCTCTCGTGATGGCATCTCCATGGAACCTAAAGTGGTTCAGTCACAAATGGGCTTCCAAAGTGACCTCATGGTTTTGAAGAGGTTCACAGAAGGCGAGTGGAACTGTGAAGTTGTCATGCCCACAGCAGGAAATGCATCTTGCAAATTCACCTGGAATTCCAGCTGAAAACTTCTCATCCAAAGCTAGCTAAAAGTGTTCTCAGGAAAATTGCAAGAATACACTTATATTACAATCTATCTGTGGGTGACACAGCTCTGCTCCTCTAAGTGATCACACATGATCTGCCACAGGGCACTTACTCGATGCAGTTTTTCTTTCATGCCTCATGATGACTTCCTGCAGCAATCTGATCAATGGTCTGAGGATGGCTGCTAGAAGGAAAGGGATGGCTGATACCTCAGAATCAGTCCTTGATCAAACAGTCAGTCTGTCAGAAACCTGGGTATACCATTAGTACTCCCAGTGCTCAGCACTAGTACTTAGATCTAGTAAGTGTCTGGATTCACCCTATTCACCACACAAAGGTCATCTCCAGTATATCTTTAAACAGCCAAACTGCTACCAATTCCCCACATGTGTGAATTCAGGGAAAGGGGCAACCCCTTCCAAAGGACTCCTGCAGCTTTGTCAAGTTTGAGAGGGAAGCTCGGGTACAGGGCTGCAGCTGCACCTTCCCCTGGGTCCATTCCTGTAAGGATAATAACCAGCAGGCCTGAAGGCACATTGCTCCCAAGATCCTGCTGTGTGTTTGCACTTGCCATTTGGAAATTGTCCCTGTAGCAGCTGGCCTGACAGCAGGTACAGCATGTGTGGCTGTGGCGCAATGGGGCCTGGGCAGAGCTGCTGCCTATGGAGATGCTCCTGTGGTGCCAGGGCACTGTCTGTGTTGAGCCTGCCCTGCTGTGGGTGCTGCCAGGCTTGCAGTGAGGGCTCCAGCAGCCTTGATGTCTCCCAGCACAGCAAGTGCCCCCCAGATGCAATCTCCCTGAGGGTGTGAGGGAGGGTATGGGCTGGGACCAGCTGCATTAAGGAGGACTCTCCACTGCAAAACACTAAGATGCACCAAGTAGCCCTAGCCTGTCTGCCCCATCAGGTAAGAGGGTAGATATGGGGTGCTGTTGCCCTGGCTGCACCTGGCACAAGCCCTCTCTCAGCTCTGGTCTGATGGACCTGGGAAAGTATCTCATCCTCCAGAGGCCATGCCATGGTTCATGGAGGAGAATGTTCTGCATGCTGTAAGTCAAGGCTAGGCTTGCTTGGGCTATATCCCTGGCCTGTATCCAGGGGGTTCCTGCTACATGTGCCTGCTCCTGCAGAAGCACTTGTGCCTGAAGTGCTGGGGTGGAGCAATACAGGACCAGAGGGACAGAGATCTGTATGGAGGCGGCTGAGGGGCTGTGGGTTCCTTTCTTTCCCTTTAAGGCCAGGAGAAGTCTACATAACGGTCTGGGTAGATGAGTAACTCTTAGAAGCTGAGGTTAGGTCTGGTGAGTCCCAACTTGGTAATGGCCCATCTGTATTTGCTATGCTGTGAGTGCACTGGGGACCGTTTTCTCTAGGATGGCGAGACTGAAACAGTAACAGAGTTGGACAACATGTTATAAATTAAAGCTTTGTAGAGGTAGTAAGATGAGTAACTGCATGCCCATATGACAACTCACCTAATCACTGTGGCAAACACAGGATCATATGCAGGTCATCTGGCAGTAAGACCCAACCATGCAAATGCCTTTTGAATGTGGGTAACAGTCATGCCCAGCAATGGCAGTCTGATTTGAGAGAATCGTTCCTTACACTAATAACGTGGGCAGCATCCTGCCTATGCTGCCAGTGTTGTTCAGGGGACAGGGTGTCAGATAGGCCACAGGAGGGGGAATGCCTGGAGCAAATACAGCAGAAACCCTTGTGGCTGCTATTACCCCTATGTACTCTGTGCAATCTCTCAGTATACCTGAATGTCCCCACCAGTTACCTCCAGCTGCAGTCCAGCTCAGAAGTTGTGCTGGCATTTGCCTCGTGGTGTTCAGCATTAGCTGACTGACTGAGTCTTGAAGGTAGACTTTGCAGCACTGCGAAGACCTCTCTTCTTGAGAGTACTTCTTCCTTACTGGTTAGACAGATAATTTCTGCAAAGACAAGTGTTTTGTTAATCAAACTGGAAAAATGTTTGGAATGTCAAAGAAAGTAAATGCTAGACATATTTTCCTCCCCTTTACACTCTTCCCCAGGAACAAGGAGTCAAATTTGAACCAGCTGATCATCTAAGAAGGTGGACTAGCAGCATAAGGCTCAGAGACCAGGATGATGCTTGGCAAGAGATCTTTATTCTACCCTACCACCAAGCACACCCAGGTCTGAAGAACCCAAGTTCATAGATACTTTTTTGTTTATTGAATTAATATTGTTCACATCTGCACCAGTATAAACCCAATAACATGGCTTGATATACCTAGAGCTCTGAGTAGAATTGGGTTTACATTTTCTGTAATTTCCTAGATCTTTTTTGATCGGGCATTGAGAAAAGGGATAGCATTTGAATTCATCTGAATTGAACCAATCATACGCAATATTTTTATTTATCTCACTGGTGGCCTGTGAACTTCAAATACATTTCTATATTCTTCATATAACTGTAGTCTCCTCATGTGTATGCCATCTTCAGGCTGTACTTTAAAGTAACCTCCAACATACACACCTTTTGGTGCAGAAATTTCACCACATTTACAGTGAACGTCTCATCACAAATGGAAACACCTCTGCTGAACTGCAGAAACTGTACAATATGGTGTGTTAGAAAAAGTAGTGGTATGGGTGTCCCTGATTAAGAGCTGTTGTGAGAGAGATCTCTCTGGAAGAGGTGTGTCTTCCGTGCCTTGGGTTCACCTCTCCTCTGGAAGGATGTGTTCTGGCTGGTAGCTTCCACTTCTGGCCCCAGTATGGTCTGGTCATCCGAGAAGCTGTTCTACAATCTCCTCTCAAAGGATGTACGCCTGCTGCTTTGTGTTTGGATTGCAAAATTCATATAAGAGATCAGAACTGATAAAAGAGAATTAGCAGCAAATGAAACTCCCAGACCTTCCCCTAGCTGGGATATTTTGTAATCCATGCTCCCAACTGGCGCAGCCAAAACCTGTGAGCTTGCCCTAGCGTGGGTAGGGGTGTAGGCAAGAAGAGCAGGTGGGAGAGCAGGCGGGAGGGAGCAACAGGGTCCTCAGGGCAGCCCATGGCCATACCAAGTGCTGTCATTTGTCAAGAAGTGCAAGACTACAAAGTCCCGGAGGATTCCAGGAGACCAGTTTGCAGGTCTGTCTCTCGCTTGAGATGCTCCCAGGCCATGGCAACAGGCACCTACTTCAGCATAGGGTGGCACCAACCCCTTTGGATGCCCTCACTGTGTTGAGGTGGGCTCCCATTCCATTATGAGCTTCTGCAGGGAATCTTCCCCAAGGGGCAAGATGAAATCCAAGCCCCAAATGTGCTCCCTCTAGGCCAGGAGGGGCTGAAAGAGCTGGGGCAAGAGTTGTAAGAGAGACTGAGATCTGAAGTTGCAATAGAGACTGAGATTTGAAAACCATGGATTCATTTGCTGTGCTTTGGTTAGAAGCAGGGATCTTTGCATCTTCACCACTCTCTCATCCCAGAGTGGTACTTGCAGGATCTTGGGAGCAAGGGCTGTGCAGATGGGGAGAGGAGACCAGAGGAGGCCAACACATACCCCCCTTATCTTCATTCTTCCACTGCTCTTGGGGCACCAGCTGTGGAGGAGTATTGCTTAAGCCTTCAGCGCCCTTTCCCTTAAAATCTGCTCCAGCATATGGTCAAGCTGGTGATGAAATCTAGCACTGCAAGCCAAGAAGGGTTGTTTTCAACAACAGAAGGTGCCACACATTGAAGGCTGGACACCAGACAACATACCCAAATGCCAGATGACAAAGCACTTCACCTGTTTAGGAGAGACAGGGCAATCCCCATGAGAACGAAAGATCGATGAGACTCTGCCCAATACCTCTGACCACTTAGTATTTCAAAACTAGACAATGCTGAAGGTTCCCTCAGGTGTTTCCACTTGTTTCACACCATTAAGTCAGACATGGGGAGGAGGGGAGCCTGAAGAAGCAGCTCTCCCTTTGCAGTTCCCTTTGAAGCAAAAGATTCAACTCTGGGTAAGATGGACTGAGAGCCTTCTTTTTAAATCGTTGCACAATCCGTTACTGAAGGCATTTCCTGGCCTGCCTAAAGAGACTGTGAAAGCGCTTCTTCATCTGTCCTGCACCCCTGGGCACCCTGAGCATCTTCCTAATTCACCTGGCTATGCAGGTGCCCGGGTTTGGCAGACCCTGGTGGAGACATTACCCGCCTTGCCCGGGAAGAGGCAGTAAGAAGACATGAAGCGATGCTGGGCTGGCACTGGTTTGCCTTCTCCGCAACTCGGCTGGGGCTGGGGATCTCTCCCGTCCCCCGGCTGCGCCGCACGGCCAGGGTCGCCTGCCGGCGGGCAGGAGCCCCTGTGCTGCCGGGGCTGCCCCATCGCTGTGCAGTCGGTCACACACAGGCTCTTCCCTGTCGTGACAATGAATCCCCACAGCTCGGTGGCTCATGAACACCTCCGCCCGCTCGCCCTCCCCACACGTCCCCCCGTCCACATCCACCGCTCCGCGCTGGGAAGCCCGGGGGGACACCGAGGAGGAGTTCCCGGGTCCAAGACGTCTCTCAGCCCACGGAGTATTTGTCAGAGAACTCTCCCACAGCCGGTAGGGAAGGAGGCAGGCGGGGCGAGAGACCTGCAGTCCCTCTCCTCCTCGCCGGGGCGACCCAGCGGCACTTCGGCACCGCCCGCGCCAGCACAGTCCCGGTCCCGCGAGAAACCGTTCCGGAATCTGCCCGCCGAGGCGGAAGCGGCCCGGGCCATGGGGCTGGTCACTGCCCTCGCCCTGTGCCGGGCGAGCTCCCGCCACTGCCAGAGGCGGCTGCGCAGCTCCGCGGCGACACCCGGGACGGCCGTAGGCCGCGGCCTTTCCTCCATGGCCCCCTCCGTCCGCCTCTCGCCCGCCGCCCGCAGCCTCTTCGATGAGCCGCTGGCCATCGCCGTGCAGGGCCTCGGCCCGCGGCAGCAAGTCACTCTGCGGGCGTCCTTGCGGGACGAGTCGGGCGACCTCTTCCAGGCCTGCGCCCGCTACCAGGCGGAGGACGACGGGGAGCTGGACCTCGCCCGCTGCCCCGCGCTGCCGGGAGGCAGCTTCTCCGGCCTGGAGCCCATGGGGCTGCTCTGGGCTTTGCAGTCCCAGAAGCCGTTCCGGCGGCTGGTGAAGCGGGACGTGCAGAGCCCCTTCCTCCTGCAGCTGGAGGTGTTTGAGGGCCACGGGGAGCCCCCCGGGCGGCTCCTGGCCCAGGCGCAGCATGAACGGGCGTTCCTGCGGGATGAGGTGCGAAGAGTCCCGGTGCGAGAGGGGAGGATTCGGGCGACGCTTTTCCTGCCTCCCGGTGAGTACCGGCCGTGCCGGGCTCCTTCCCCCGCGGTGCTGCCTCCACTCCCGGCTCTGTGCTCCCGGGCCCGGAGCCAGACCCTGCTTTGCGCCCAGTACCAGACGGAGGACAAGGGGGAACTGGATCTCACCACTCTTTAAGAAGCAGTCTGATTATCCCGGCCAGCTTTGATCTGCTGGCCACACTCCTAGTGCAGCTACAGGAGTTAAAACACGTGTGAGTTTGTTTCATTAACTGGTATTGGACATGAAGGCATTGATCAGAGCACTCCTTTTGTTTCCAAATGCTGTGAGCTGTGTCAGTCAGCCTTCAAGGTACCTTTCCTCTACTCAGCTGTTTGTTTTCCAAGGAATTCTACTAGTATAATAATTCTCTGAGTAAGTTGAAGGTTGCTCTCTAGAAGTCTGGAGTCCTAAATCTGCTGTTTCCCTTCCCAGCCTTTCCTCAGATGCTCAACTCAATAATTTCATAGTTGCTGCAGCCCAAGCTGCCTTTTGCTGCCACATTTGTCCCTGACCAGTTCTCTGTGAGCAGAATATCCAAGTAAAGTGTGAGACAGGTTTAGCCATACAGTATTTTTGCCGGAGAGTGATGGAGGGGGTCTGTGAGTTTTCCAGATTGCCTGACAAATGTTGTGTTGTCATCCCAGCGGTTGTCCAGACTTCTGCAAGTTGTCTGTAGGAAGCCTCATCTCTTGCCTCCTCTTGGTTGGGTAGCCTCTGCCAGACGTCCCACCTCCCCTTCCCCCTGTGACCCAGAGGCTTTCACAAAGCATGTCTCTGGAACCCTGTGTACCCAAGGAGCTCCTCTACATAGTACATGCATTCCCCTCTTCACCTTTCTCTCTGCCTATCCCTGGTAAGTCCTCCATGAGAGTGCTAAAACCATACATGCTCTCCCAGCCAGTGCCCCTGCCTCTGATGGCCTTTTAGCCCTGTGGATGGAAGTGAGTTTCCAGTTCTTCTTCTTTGTTGCACAAGTTCTGCACATTAGTCTGCAGATACCTGAGGGAAGCCTCACCCTCCCTTCTAAGCAAGAACGGGAGTCTCTGTCTAGACCTCCTCCTTTCCATACTTTGTTAACACTTTGCAGCAATCTGTCTCAGCTCTGGACTTCAGTCCTTGTCCCCTGATGAACTTAATGTAGAGCTTCCCTCACCAGGTTAGCAAGTCTGATTGCAAATGCTTCATTCTCTTAGTCCCCAAATAAATGGCTATAGTACGTTTACACTGAAACTGAGAAGCTGGAACCATCAGATTAGATTTTTTGGATCAGTCTTCTGACAAATGCACCGGGGAAAAGCCTCCTGGGTATTTTTGAAACAGAGCATGATACCTTTGCAGTGAATTCACGTGACGGAGAGAACTGTCAAGGGGCCCCTTCTGTTCCAGTCATGTGTCCCCTGGTGTTATCCAAAACATTAGCAGGCCTGCTATTTTGTGCTGTCTTGTTTAATCTTGAAGCAATGTAGTAATTTACTGAAAACTGGCAAAGGGATTTAGGACCTTTAGTACCATTCTGGTGCTCTATGTTTTTGGTTTTGTTTTTTTCTTTTTTAAAAAGACATATTCCCAGGCCAATTAGTTTGGAATGTGAATTAAAAATAGTGGGTTAATATGCCCTGTTACATGGTCTCTTGAAGGAAATGGACCCTTTCCAGGAATTATTGACTTGTACGGAATCGGAGGAGGACTCCCTGAATATAGGGCATGCCTGCTAGCCAACTATGGCTTTGCTGTGCTTGCTCTGGCTTTCTACGGCTATGAAGATCTCCCCAAAGAGATGAAGGAATTACACCTGGAGTATTTTGAAGAAGCCATAAACTATATGTTACAACACACCGAGGTTGGTTTGTTCATTGGCACTCTCTCTCTACAGGGAACTGTCAGGTCCTGTTAGATGGCAGATGGGGCAGAGCTGCTCTACTTAAAATAGCATCTCTGTTCAAGTTGGCTGTAATTAATTTGTTTCACATCTTTAACTCCCATCACAATGGTTCTCTGTCAGATTATGCCAGTTCTTCCCTTTGAACTGACCAGGTGACAGAGTGACAAGTCGGTCACATACTGGTAATTTCTGCACCATTCAACCAAGTGCGTAACTAGGGTACCAGTTACCTGGAGGCTTATTTGACTTCCAGTGGGGCTTTTAGGTTTATGCTCTGTAGAATGTCCTTTGAAACTAAATGCTCTTTTTAGCCATGGAACACATGATAAGCCTCTGTGATCCAGGTCTCAAGGAGGTCTACCAGTACACATTCATTGCTGTGTATTCTGTAAGCTGTTAAAGTCACTCCAGATGTAAGTATTTGGTGAATGTGTTTTTTAGTAGCCTGTTGTGAACTCAAGAATCCTTCCAGTTGTGAACTCGGGAATTCTTCTATGTCAGCACATCTTGGAAGAGAGTTCTGTTTGGTTCTGCATCTGCTTCAAAGTAGCTGTGCACAAAAAAAATAGTAGAATTGCACAAGGCAATACTTGGTCTCTCTGGAGAACTCAAAATAAATACCTTCCTCAATCTCAGGAAGATGAATTGTTAAAAGTCTTCCTTGCTATTCAGTCACCTTAACTGCTTATGTCACCTCTCTGCCCAAAAAACTAAAAATTGCCTTTTTCCCCTCTTTTTTTTTCCCCCCTGAGAGCAATACCATAGCCTCTCATTAACACCTCCACTGATAGCCCCATCATGTTTTTAACATATTGCAAAGTTGCAGCCGTATCTTCTAATTTCCCCCTTTCCATGCTTCAAAGTCAGCCTTTGGTGATAAGATAGAAAAGGTATGAAATTTTGATGCTGTCTCAGAGCCTTTTTACCCTTGAAAGTCTTTGGATATTGGAGTAGTTCTGATATTAGCTAACCTTCTTCCAGTATCCTTAGAGGATTTCAGCACCCTGTAAAATCATTTAGCTTTCCTCTTCTAGTTAATTTGTCTGTGTAAAGGAAAATGAAGGTAACCTATTCTAGGTTGACTTTAGAGGGAGGCTTAGAAAAATGGTTTCAATAGGTTATCTTTTTAAGATACATTTTAATGAGTGAGCTACCTCAGAATACTTCCTTTTCACTGTGAGTTAGACATCAAGCATACTAGAGAAATGGGAGAGCAGCTGATGTGGAGTCTGCTGCCCTATGTTCCTCATGTTAGTTTCTTAATAGGGGAGTCAAAGGCAGTGGTTGAATATAAGAAATACATTCTCATAATTGATGACAGGAGCATAGTCATTGCTGACTTCGAGCATTTTGCACTGAAAGAAATCATTCATGGAAGAAGCCTCCCCTGCCTCTTCTCTACCCTGAACTGCCTTATAAGCAAAGTGAATCTGAGGCTGCACATCCACGTGCTCTTTGGAAGTACAGCTGTACCCTCTGCATATGCTTCAACACTGAGCCTTTTAGCTTTGTTAGGATGATGCTGCAATTTTAGCAGGGCTTATGATAGTAAACCAAGCATGGAACAGTGCCCCAGGATCCCTCAGACATGGGCCCTGCACACAGGACCTTAGATGGCTATACTTGGGCTCCAGATTCAGGACAAAACATGGCAACATTTTTAAGAAGTGGTCTGTTGTGATTCATTGCTTTTGTTTTCTCTTCTTTCCCCTCCAGGTTAAAGGTCCGGGGATTGGCTTGCTTGGAATCTCAAAGGGGGGTGAACTCTGCGTCTCCATGGCCTCCTTCCTAAAAGGCATCACAGCCACTGCCCTTATCAATTGCTCAGTGGCAAATGTGGGCACAGTGCTGCGCTACAAAGACATCACCATTCCGCCCCTTGGTGTCGATGCAAAACGCATCAAGGTCAACGAGTTGGGGATTGCTGATATTGTTGATGTACTGAACAACCCTTTAGAAGGGCCTGACCGCCATAGCTTTATCCCTTTGGAGAAGGCCACGTGTCACTTCTTGTTCATTGTTGGCCAGGATGATCACAACTGGAAAAGTGAATTCTTTGCAGTTGAGGGGAGCAAACGTTTGCAAGCTCATGGGAAGGAAAAACCTGAGATAGTCTGTTATCCTGGAGCAGGGCACTACATTGAACCCCCCTTTTTCCCAATGTGTGCAGCCTCAATGCACTTGCTAGTTGGCAGGCCGGTGGTGTGGGGAGGGGAGCCCAAGGCACACTGTGAGGCACAGATAGATGCTTGGCAGCAGATCCAAAACTTCTTCTGCAAACATCTCATGGGCAAGCCATCTAGAACACCCAGTATGCTGTGATGTGAGTTATGTCACCTTACAGATGAAGATGCTGGTGTCCTATATTTGTTTTATTACATGGGTCTGAATGAGAACAAAGAACACCAGAGAATAAGCTATTCTGTTTCTTAGAGGATGATAGTGGGAAAAAGCATGAGAGCTTCCTTTTAACACCCTTCTCTAACCTTGGTTAGGGGTCTTGACCTCCTGTTGTGTAGTATGGGGTTACAAACTGTGGAAAAAAAATGGTGGTAAGGCTGTGTCTGCTTTGAATGTGAATTTAAGTGGATGGTAACTCAGCTGAGATTTGGGATGAAAATTTGCCTTTGCTTTCTCAGAGGAAACATGTTGTATGCATTGGTCTTACCACAGCCAGCTTCATGCTCTGTATTTTTCTGAAAGAAGCTGTTCTCTCTTCCTGCCTCCAGAAATCTTTCTGTTCTCCATATGCACTTCCTTCTCCTTCATGGCTCCTTTCTCTTCTCCCACATCACTGAAATGCATGTCTTAACACTTAACACCTAAATATTTAACTTGCCAAAAACAGCAGTACTGTGCCTGCATTCTCAGGTAACCTATCTCCCATCTGAATGACAACACAGTCATTGGTCCCAGCCAGCACAGGTTCATGAAGCGAAAATCTTGCCTGACCAACTTAATTTCATTCTATGACAAGGTTACCCACCTAGCTGAACAAGGGAAGCCTGTCGACATGATCTTTTTGAATTTCAGTAAAGCCTTTGATACTATCTCTCACAGTATTGTGGCAGAATGCAACCCCCCCTCCCCTCCCCCTCCCTCCTTCAATATTGAAAGGAGTAAACACATCTCCCTCTCCCTCTGCTGTTTGAGGTTAACGGCTTCTTTTGTTTGGCTCCAGAGCACCCTGGCCAGGGCCTAGGAGAAGGGAGTGCCAAGGTGCCAGGGAGCCGCTGGGCGTCTGCGGCGAGTGTGGGGGATGTTTGGAGGTTTCAGGGGCACCCCACAGCCACGGTGGGGGTGCAGAGAAGCTTCTGGAATGCCTACAGTCAGATCTGATCAGGCTATAAATAAAAAACGGGACTCTCGTTGAGACTCCACCCTTTGTGGCGGATCTCTTGGAGCACGAGCAGGATGCTGCCGCTGAGACCGCCCCCTCCGGGATGGAGACTCCGCTTGCCTTGCCGCCACATGTGTGAGTAAAATTAACACTCGCAGGATTGTGAGTGTATCTACTTTCCGTGCACGTTTGCACGTATACTTATACTTTCCGTGCCCGTTTACATGCGTACTTTCTGTGCTCAATATAGCACGTGTATAAATTATTTCCTTGCATAATCGTGGGTGTATTTTCCTCCCATGCTTCCACATGAGCACGTGTAACATTCCATGCACATTTGCACGTGTATTAACCCTTGCAGGATTGTGAGTGTACACTTTCCGTACTCGATACGAGTACGTGTATCTCTTTAAAATAATCCCACAGTGTGTTCAGGCAAGTGAGTACTCTTCCCAGACTCAGGGACGGCTCCGGCATTGTTTTGGTGAAACCACGTGTATGCACACTGTGGACCTCCTGAATGATTAGTTGCTGCCCCTTAATAATTTTCCTCAACTGATATCCGAACCTGTATTTAGGTCACCCTGTTTCTCACCGGTTTAATAACAGTTGTTTTGGACCCTGTTGTCCCTTAAAATAACCTCGGAGTGCCTCCATGACAAGTATTCTGCTGGGCAAGATGTCCAGCATACAACTCAATTAACACATGATGCAGTGGGTGAACAATTGGCTGACAGGCTGCGCTCAAAGGGTTCTAGTAAGCGGGGTTACATGTCGGGCTGGTGACCAGTCACTAGCAGGGTTCTGCAGGGATCCATTTTAGGGCCAGTGTTCTTCAATGTCTTTATAAATGACTTAGGACTTGAGGGATTGCTTAGTAAGTTTGCTGATGACACAAAACTGAGGGGAGCTGTTGACACTTCCAAGGGCAAAGAAGCCCTGCAGGGGAATCTGTACAAATTGGAGAACTGGGCAATCGCCAGCCGCATGAAGTTCAACAAGAGCAAGTGCAGGATTGTCCACCTGGGACATGGCAACCCTGGCTGTACATATAGACTGGGGGATGAGATGCTGGAGAGCAGCTCTGTGGAGAAGGATCTGGTGGTTCTGGTCAATGGCAAGTTGAACATGAGCAACAGTGTGTCCTGTCAGCCAAGAGGGCCAACTGTGTCCTGGGGTGTGTCAAGAACAGCATGGCCAGCTGGGCGAGGGAGGTGATTGTCCTGCTCTGCACTGGTATGGCCTCACCTGGAGCATTGTGTGCAGTTCTGGGCAACATAGGATAAGAAAGATATTAAGCTACTGGAGAGTGTCCAGAG
The DNA here is from genome assembly GCF_037038585.1 of Patagioenas fasciata. NCBI lineage: Eukaryota > Metazoa > Chordata > Aves > Columbiformes > Columbidae > Patagioenas > Patagioenas fasciata. The sequence goes on along the minus strand of NC_092524.1, from coordinate 32,009,191 downwards.
GAGGGGTACAAAGTTGGTGAAGGATTTGGAGGAGAAGCTGTATGAGGAGCAGCCAAAGTCACTGGGTTTGTTCAGCCTGGAGAAGATTGAGGGGAGACCTCATGGCAGCTACAGCTTCCTCACAAGGGGAGGAGGAGGGGCAGGCGCCGAGCTCTTCTCTCTGGTGACCAATGACAGAACCCAAGGGAATGGCAGGAAGATGTGCCAGGAGAGGTTTAGGTTGGACATTAGGAAAAGGTTCTTCACCCAGAGCAGTCACAGCCCAAAGCCTGACAGTGTTCAAGAAGAGACTGGACAACACCCTCAGACACATGGTGTGAACTGTGGAGTTGTCATACGCAGGGACGGGAATTGGACTCAATGATCCTTGTGGGTCCCTTCCAACTCAGGACATTCTGTGATTCCATGATTTATAGACAGCAACATCCCATAGCCTGACATGACTTTCTGGGTATATGCAATAGAAACGAGACATTTGTGTGGGTTTGGAAAATTCATAAGCATGAAGAAACAACAGAATTAGGCTTGATACCACTGTGTAGGTCCACAGCAGTGCTGGAGGGCGGTTTCTGTCTGCCTGCGCATTCCCTTACTGCCTCCACAGCTGCCTGCCTGTCAGCACTGCTACCTTGCAAGCCTGCAAAGCTGCCATGGCAGCTCCGAAGGCATCTTTGCCCTGCCAGAGAGTGCAGTGCAGGTCAGGTTGTAGGAGCTGCTGTCGTGTGTGGGGAGGCAGGCTGTAAGGGGCTGTGAGGCAGTGGCGCTCCTATGGTGGGCACCCGTGTCTCTCCTGCTAGGCCCTGAAGGCCTCTGGGTGCCATTTCTGGTTGTCTCTGAGGAGGTGGGGGCAGCAGGGGTGCTCCCCCACTCCGCCCAGGGATTGTCAGTAACCTTGGGCATCCAAGCGTGAGTTTGAAAGAAAAAGCACTGAATATTCTTCGTGAGGTGCTGGTTGATTTTACACTACTGTCTGAGGGTTTTTTTGAAAAAGCTTTAACATGTCAGTGCTTTACAAACCCCAGCTGAGGGCACTGTTCGTGCCTTCTGTGAATTCTATGGGTGTTTTTAAACGCTTTGCATTTATTGTATTTTTTAATGGGTTAAAAGGAAACACTAACTCCCATCAACACCTGCGTGCCGCGGATGGTGTGACGCTTCGGGGCGAGGCGGAGCAGAGGCGGGAACGGCCCCGCGGGAGGTGCCTGTCCCGCCCCTGCGCTGTCGCTGTAGCAACGCACCGCCCGGGCGGGGGGAGGTGGCTCCGCTATCGATTGAGGCTGCCTGGAGGGGGGGTGGCCGCACTGCCGTTACTGCCGTTGGCGCAGCGGCTCTCGCCCAGCTGCCGCCGTCATGTGGAGAGCGGTCGCTGCCACCTCGGCCCGGGCCCTGTGCCGCGCCCCGCCGCCGGCCCCACCGCCGCGGCGGCGAGCTGTGAGCATGACCGTGTCCCCCGCCGCCGGCCTGGCGGACGAGCGGGTGGAGACGCGGGTGGCGGGACTGGGCCCGGGGCAGCCGGTGACCCTGCGGGCGGTGGCGACGGATGAGCGCGGCTGTCTCTTCCAGTCGTGTGCGCACTACCGGGCGGACGGTCACGGCGAGCTGCACCTGGGCACGGACGCCTCACAGGGCGGGGACTACACCGGCGTGGAGCCCATGGGTCTGTTCTGGAGCCTCGCCCCCGCCGGCATGGAGAGTCCGTACCAGCGGCTCGTTCCGCGCAGCACCGGCACCCCGATAAAGGTGGAGATGTTGGTGCACCAGGGCCACGGGCTGCCCCGCGCCGTCCCCGGGCCCGTGGTGGCCAAGGCCAAGGTGGAGAGGTGGTTCACGGCCCCCGGCGTGCGGCGGATCCGTCTGAAGGAGGGAGGCGTAAGAGGTTCCCTCTTCCTGCCGCCCGGTGAGTGCCCCGGCCGGAGTCCTTCGCCCTGGGGCCGGCGGGACCCCCCAGCTTCTCTGTCCAGAGCAAGGAAAGTCTCTTAAAAGAAAAACATATCAAAGGAAATCACGCGGGAAATCCATGTTTCATACTAGATGTGAACGCCGCCCTGCGGGCAGGTGGCAGGTTTTCGTTGGTTTTGTTTTGTTTTCCTTCAAATCTTAACGGAGACCCCTCCCAAAGGCTTGTGGGCACACGGTCCCGCTGATGCGTGGCCGCACTGCCTCGTCCTTACGGGCAACAGCGGGCAGAGCAGGCTCCGGCAGGTGGCTCTTGTGGGACAGGCAGAAGCCAAATGAGAACAAGGGTTGTAGAGTTTACCGTGTCGCTGTTGGCAGTTTACGATTTTTCAGTAGGTTTGATGTTTGCTCTGGATTACGGGAATCTGTAATATCTCGAAAAGCTGGTGTGCTTCACTGTGTGAGCCTGTGCTAAATCTCCCGCGGATTTTACCCCGAGTGAGATAGAACTGAAAAAGCATTTTTCCTCTCTGTTAAATGCATGCTGGTACACAGAGCAGTGGAAGAGATTCTAGAAAACATAGGTATTCCGCTTCTGTTAACACAGAGTCAGAGCGAAGTTAATAGTGTAGTTACTTCAGTTGTTCTATGGTATAAAGGCAAAATAGATTTCTGAGCGAGTTCTACCTGTTCTGCTTGTGGAGTGGTTGTGGTTTATGAGGCGTGATATTCTGATGGACTGATAATGTTGTTGGAAATTGAAACCTTACACTGATTATGCTGTATGTACACTTGAGCCATGGTTTATACTTATTGTATTTCATCAAGGGTTGTGCTACTAGAACTGCCCTCCATATTACCTCTACTTTATAATTACTTGGTTCAGCAAGTCTTGTTAAGTACCACTACAATTATTTGAGATTTAAGTATCTTCAGTGAATGATTTCCAAACCAATAATCTTTTTATCCATTTAGATACACATCCAAAGTCCACTGAAGAAAAAACAACAGAGATTGAACTTTGAATTTTGGATTAAATGTTTAGTCAGCATTCTGGATTTTCCATCACTGAGACATGGTTGGTTTGATATATCGGAGGATGAGCTGGATTTTTGCTGAGCTTAGTGGGAATCTAGACATCTGCACGCTTGAACTGCATTTTTCCCTTTAGAAAGTCTGGTGGTGTAATAGTGTAGAAAAATCTGGAATTGTTGCTTAAATGATACTAGCATGATTCTTGATGGAGGATCCAGTTATGGCATTACCACCATACCTTTCTTTGCTCCAGGGATGGAAAAATGTTAATATTATTATGATAAGGATCTTAAGCATGAACCATTCTTAATGAAAGTGAGATGACACAAGTGGGCTTAGGCTGTAATTTTAATAAGAAAGAGATTTCTCAATTCAGGAAAGAGTTACAGGTGTGGATTTTGTTTGTTTTCAAGCAGTAGTAAGGTTGTCTAGCCCATTTCATCCTCCTTTTTAGTGAGCTGTGCAGAAACTGTATACTTCAGCGTGTGCAAGCACTCAGGAAGGCAGTCCAGGATCCTTGTGTAAGTTAAAGGTTGTCTTCATGTGAGAAAAACGCATTAATACTTGACTGCGTTTTGATCATATGTTCTCGGCTAGAAAGCTTTCCAGGTAGGAGTGATGAGCGAATACTTATTTTCTAGCCATCTAAGCTGATTGTTGTTAACAAAAGGTTACTGTTGATTGTGGCATTATGATAAGTTTATCCAGACATTTTCTCTCAAGTAGAATATTAAACTTCTATGAAACATTTCAGAACTGAAAGAAAAATAACCTAAAGCATGTTTAGGTCCTTTTCTGATTTCCTAATGCTTTAAGTTAGTGTGGCAGATGCACTCTGCCTCCCCCTGAAAGCTGAGTTGCCCCCCTTGTGGCAGTTAGGAGGGTTCCACAATGTTTTGTCCAAAACTTCCTTTCCTCAAGCACCTTGAAATGCCAGAGGTCCGTATTGCATACAGGTAATGCCAGAGAGTTGATGCGCTCTTGCACAAGCAGGTACTGTTTCTGGTGTGGTAATTGCAGTGAGTGCATCAGTGGTGACATCTGCTGGCCAGGAAAACAAAAAAAAAGTTAAAAGAAGAAATTGCCAGCCTGAGGTCTTGATAGTTCCAAGAGGCAGTATGCGTAGCCTCTTAACTCAGGACCTGGTGGCATGGCATACAGTAACATTACAACACGACCTTGACTGCAAGAGCATGGTCATTTAAAATTGTGGTTCTGATTATTTGTGCAGTTTTGTATATGCATGTTTATCTAGATCAGTCACACATACATAACTGTACCCATATAGCTCTCAGTTTTAGCCTGTTTCTTCACATCTGCAATACCAGTTCTGCTGCCAAGTGTTACAGTGCTGATCTTGAGACAGAGCTAGTATGTCCAGTTGATTTCAGCTAGCAATGGGTGTCTCTTTGCTGTGCTTTGTTCAATGTACCTTATTCCAGAGTTTGTTGAATTTTTGTAGAATTTATTTCTAGAGCTCAGTGCTCTTGCCTCATTAGTATGATTGTTCTGATAGTGGGAGGATAAGACCATTGAAAAATACATTTTAGCAGTGTTTGTTTGTGTGTGGGTTTTTTGTGTTGTTGGTTTGTTGTGGTTTTTTTTGAGGGGGGGGTAAGTTTTACTGTTCACATATTTTTATAGGAAGGTAAGGAGCTATTCTCAGTTTGAAACAGCTTAAGTGGGATACAGCCCTGGCTCTCTAATCTCTGCTGTGCAAATGGAAAAGTAATGAGTATTAATAGAAAATGTCTTAAGCCTTCTATATTTTGTTGTTCATGCTTCACCAGATAGTTTTTAGGGTCTTGTTTGATACTTATCCTCCGTACCTTTTCTTTTTAATATAGGAGATGGCCCCTTTCCAGGAGTGATTGACATGTATGGTGATGAAGGAGGTTTGACTGAATTTAGATCCAGTCTCCTGGCCACCCGTGGGTTTGCTGCTCTTTCCCTGCCGTATTTTGACTTCGAAGATCTGCCTAAAGTCATGAAAGAATTAAAACTCGAGTACTTTCAGGATGCAGCTAGATTCCTACAGCGTCACCCAAAGGTGAGTATAGTGAGAGATCTCTCAGGATAAGGGAGTTATAAGGCAGTTATGCCTAAGTGGTGCCGGTAATGTGGTTTTTTTTTTTTTTTTTGAGTATCAGTTTCTGCTGGGCAGGTTTAGGCCCAATAATGGAAAAAGTATAGGTCCTGCTTAGGCCGCTACGCATGTGACTGCAGAGAGTGGATTTCTTCCAGCACAAGCTGTCTGAAAATAAATTCATGCTGGAAATGAGAAGATTCCTGATCATTAGAATAGTAAAGTGCTAGAACATCCTCCAAACAAGAGCAGTGGTGATGAAGATGGGATTTTTTGGTTTGTTTAAATTAAAGCAATTATTTTAAGAGAAGAAGATACAAAACTGCTCAATAGTCATCAAAGGAATTTATTTGAGTTGCTTTCAGTTTAACTTTCCAGGCTAGAAAGACTAAATACTACTTATCTAATCCTTCAAATGACATTTGTGAGGTTCCTTTATTTGCCTGAGATATATATAGAAACAGACAGTGCTTGAACTTCCTGTTACCTGTTTTGGGAAAAAGAGAAAATATTTGCATGGAACTATGTAGTAGGGACTCCATGACGTCCAAGTGATGGTACTTCTTGTGCCTGTCTGTGTTATTTTGTGGGGTTTGACAGCTCTTGTTGTCTCTGAAAAATAAGACACTAAGCAGAGGGAGGAGCCTGGGTCCAGTCTGCAGCTTTCCAACAGGTCACATCAGTCACATCAATAATTAACCTAACTTTTTTTTTTTTTAATAACACAACTCCAAAGGCAGTTAATGGCTAATCCCATTATAATGCATACTTCATTTACTCCTTTCTTCCACTCTTCCCCACCCCCTGTCTTATTTGAAGGTGAAAGGACCAGGAGTTGGCGTGATTGGGACTGGGAAAGGGGCAGAATTGGCACTCTCCATGATCACCTTCTTGCCAGAAGTAGTGGCTGCTGTCTGTATCTCCGGCTGTAGTTCAAACACAGTTGCAGACCTCCATTATGGTGAGATGACTCTGCCTGGACTGCGTTTTGATATGAATAAGGTCAGTGTTTCTGACACTGGTGTATATGACACTTTTGAAGCTCTGGATGACCCAACAAAGCCTGCTAATTCTCCTTGCACGATCCCCATTGAAAAAGCAGAAGGTCACTTTCTCTTAGTGGTAGGGGAAGATGATCGTATGTGGAAGAGCTCCTTATATGCTGAGCTGGCAATTGGGCGTCTACGGCAGCATGGGAAAGAAAACTTTGAACTCTTGAGTTATCCAGGAGCAGGTCACCGAATTGATCCTCCTTCTACTCCATTCTGTCAAGTAGCTATGGATCGTGTTCTGGGGGTGCCTATTCTGGGGGGTGGAGAGAGCAAAGCACATGCCCATGCACAGGAGCACTCCTGGGGAAAGATTCAGGAGTTTCTGCACTTGCATTTGGGATGAACACTTAAGCACCTGCAAGCAGTTGCAGAACTGCAGAGGACTGAGCTTGAGCCACCAAAATGACTCGTGAATTGGAGGGACTGACTTGAGAAAAGCTTTGCAATATGAAATAACCAAATGACTACTTAGATACAAGCTTAAATCGAAAAAGAAAGGTATTTATTTGAACTAGCCTAACTTATTTTAATTAGGTACACAGAGAAGTGAAACAACAATAAGTAGGCTGTATTGTAGTACAAATTTGACAGCCCGAACTGGTGATGGTGTCAAGAAAAAAGTATCTGAAGAGAGTAGTAGGTACTTTCTTGTGGTATTTATAACTCAGAGAATTTAACAGCTAGCCTGCACCCTCGGCAATGACAGACTGGATCGTACCTGGGGAATGATGGCAACCCATGGGTGATGAACTCTGACGTCAAAATGATGAATGATTCTGGCTTTGGGTCTTAAATTACCTTAGCCCAGAGTTCTCAGATTTACAGCCATATAAACTTTGGAAATGTTCTCTATTTACACGAAGCTTGGGATATCTATTTGTAATGAGGTTTGTATACCCTGACCTTAGGTATTAGTCTTCTGGTGACACAGTCTGCTTCTTTCCAAAAAAAACCTACCTGTAAGGTAGGAAAATTAAGGGTACATTTCACATCATTCCAGGAGAACAGTAGCACTAGCACTCTCTTGTACTAGGGATGTAACCATCTGTTCCTATAGTGTCTTGGATTGGCATCTGATACTCGGGGTATTAAAATTCTGTTGGATAGGTTAAAGCACAGTTAAGTGCAGTTATGCTATGTGCAAGTCTTACTTCTCTCTTTGTTGCTTGTTTTAAACTAATAATACCTGCCATTACATTAGGGATTAATTACTCTTTAGTAATGATGCCAACAGATGCTGCCAGCTGTTCTTGGGGGGCAAGCGGAGTTGAGAGACAGAAAACCTAGCCAGTAGAAGATCATTAAGGCTAACTCTAAAAACCTCACCTTATGGCAGTGATTACTTAATCATAATACTTAAAAAAATGAAACCAATCAAATACCATAACTAATCCCCACACCCCCCACAAAAAACAAACAAACAGCCCAACAAATGCAAATCTTGGATATCTTTTCTATGACTGCCTGAGAATGTCTGTTGTTTGTTGTTTGGTTTTTTTTGTTTCCATCCTGATTAAGTTTTGGCTAGTGCCATATTTTTCCCCACCATGCAGATAGAAACAACTTCTTCCCAAATGAGTTGATGTCTTGAGAAAATCTTGTTGGAATGGTGGCAGTGCTGAAGGCCTGTTCTACAAGGGCCACTATCAGTATAATTTCTCCTAAGGTCATCTTGTCAGACCAGTTTCAGAGCTGCCCAGGAAGATACAAAACCTGCATTTATGGCACTGAATTTTGCTTTGCTCTCAGAGATCTCTTCTCTCCAGTTAACTGTCATTATGCTGCTGCTCAGGTCTCATTAGCTTTCTACAACTCTTATTACTCCTTATCATTTGATTGAAGTCAAGTTTTGCACGTGCCATCACTGCCAGCTGAACAATTTATCCATCCACTCCTTGCAAGAGAAGCTCCATCCTGCTCACTCCATGCAAAATGCCTTCTCACCTTGTCTGGCTAAACTCTTGCCCTGGCTGAAGAGGCCTTTGCAGAGTTATATCTGTTGCTTGAATCTCCACTAAAACCAGCAGCCACGGAAGTCCAGGACCACACCCTGCTGTGATGTGCCTGTTGGTGTCACCCACATTTAGTATCCTGCCTTTTTTTCCAAACTCACTCCAATTTGCAACTGTAGAGGAAAGGGTTGTCTGAAGGTTTTTGTTTGTTTGGTCTGCCCCCCATGTGCATCTTCAGTCTTTGGAGCTGTGTAACTGGTAGAGCAGTGACTTCCCCAGCCTTGTTTTCTTACCCTCCCAGTACTGATACCTGTGTCTCCACACTGCAGTCCTACCTCAGCATAACCATAGCTATGCAAGGTTGCAAGCTGGAGGTTCAGGAAGTAAATGTTAAGTTGTAAATAAAATCAGGTAGCTTACAAGTCCTCAGACTTCATTTCTAAAGCACAAGCCTTTAAAGTAATTCAGTGTTAGATGTTGTCAGATATATGCAATTTATTAAAAAGCAAGGCTATGTGAGAATTTGACATATTCTTTTCTGAATAGTTCATTTGTTGGAAAGCTGAATTTTTTTTTTTTTAAACAAAGGGAGGAAAAATGAAAGTAATGTAATTTTTACTGTGAAGATCCTTTTGTGAACAGGTCAGGATATTCCTGGACAAAATCAATCACAAAATGATCTATAGAAAACCAGCCAACTTTTGCACTAGTATTTTGTATATGTACAATGCTACTCGGAGACCAAAGAGATATCACAGACACTCTGCAGATAATGGAGCTATGTCCTGAAGTATACATTAAACGGAGTGCCTGATTATGGCCTTAGTTAAAGCCACGTTATTTATACTGTTTTGCATTCCTTACCTGTCAGAAGTCCCCTAGTGCTCCACTGAGACTTTTGCTTGGGTGGCTGGATCAGCTTTACTAAATCTGGGGGGGAGGGGGGGTTAGGCCTGCGGCACAGCTCACCAGGGGGTTCCGAGCACTCCGAGAGGGCCCTACGGCCTCTGCCGGGCTCTGGCAAAGCTCTGACCGTCGGCAGAGCCCCGGCAGGGCTCCTCCCGGGCATGGGGTGAGTGGCTCCGAGCGGCAGCGGGCGGGATCAAACTGCCGCGGAACGGGTGAGCGCCTGGTGCTGACGCTGTTTGTCATTTGCAAATTGTTGTAACTTTTTGTCACTGATTGTTTAAATAAAAGGTGTCTGATCATGCTCGTGGGGTGTTGTGGTTTTTGGTTTTGTTTTTTTTTTTTTTACCGCTACCGTTGCCATTAACGCGAAGTGGAGGGGGCGAAAAGCCCTGCAACCGAAGTGGAGGGAGGGGAGGGAGGGGGTCCGGCCGCCGACCGCCAGGGGGCGCTCCGCGGGAAGACCACCGCGCCCCCTCTGCCGCGTCCCACAATGCATCACGGACCGCCCCCTCGCGACTTCCGGGATGGGACTTTCTCTGTGGCAGCGTATCTCTATGATCGCCAGGTGTGGGTGCATTCGTGCTCGCTGCCCCCGCCCCGACGTGCCCGTTGCGCTGCGCATGCGTGGGAGGCGGCTGTGCCATAGCAACCGGAGCGTTAACGGTAGCAACGGCAATGGTGGGTCCCGTCAGGGCCGGCGCGGGCACCCGGGCGCCTGGTGGGGAGAGCGCTGGGCCTGCGGGGGTGGCGGCCGGCCTAGCGGCTGCTGGGGAGCCGAGGGCTTGGGGAAAGGCTGAGCCGAGGCGGCTCCGGGACCTGGGGGTGGCTGACGGGGGTCCCAACGACGGGGCCTGCTCCGAGATGGGGGTGGGGAGGGCTGGAAGGGGCTGGGGTGTGTGAGCGGCGTCCCCTCAGGTCTGCCCCGGAGCGGTCCCCGCGGAGCGGCTGTGGCATCGCCGCCGCTCGGGACTGAGGGAGCGGTAGCGCGGGAGGACCCAGCCCTTCGCGGCCGGGGTTCCACCGTGCTGGTGTCTGGCGCCGGGCAGCCCGGACGCGGCATAAGCTGGCCAGAACTAGAGGCCTTGGGTAAGGCGGGGGAGTCGTGGCCTGTAACTGTTCCTTGGAAAACGTGGATTTCAGGGACAGATCAAAGTAGTGGGAGAAAATTAATTTTCACCCTGCAGTTGTTGGAAGGCTGGGATGCTATCACATAAAAACCCGAGTTAGTACAGTTAGTACAGGCAGCACTCTCTGCAATTATTACACTGATTAGCCTGGTATCTGTTGCTGTGCAAATTCTGTTTTGCTCTATCTAACATATAAATAAATGTATGCAAATTAAGGCAAAGTGTCACTGTTTTACTTTCTCTTGGGAATCTGAATTTTGTAAATACTCTGTGTCCAGCAGCCATGTTTTGGCGGGCAACAATATTTCTTTTGTTACAAATTTTGCATGTACAGGGATGTTTTTTTCCCTTAAAGTGTTATGTTTCTTGTTCCTGCAATGTTGATAGTGACTCTTCAGGGTGACAGTTTCGGCTTTGGATCACCTGGCATTTTGAATGCTCTAACTAACATGACTTTATTTAATCTAAATACCTGTAGGAAATTTTTAAATATACAGGTCGAGGAACCCTGCAAATAGGCTTCTCAGAAGGAGGTTTCCCCTAAGTAACCTCTCTTGGCAGAAAATAGGGACATTTCAAGTGCATTTGAAAGAACAAAACAAAATCCCTGATACATGTTTGCTTGATAAGCCACTAGGCTGATTTTAATATTTCCACCAGATCGGATATTACCCCAGGAGAGACAAGTCAGCAGAGGTCAGGGAAGAAGCTGGTCCTTGTGCTCCTGTGGATAACTAGTTTTAAAGTCCAGTCCTGTTTTAGACATGAGATTGAAACAGAAGCAGGCACTGGTCATGTAAATCTGTTTCTGTCTTCAACTGAAGGCTGTCTGAGATCACGTACCCGAATGCCATAACAATTGGCCACAATAATTATGAAAATTGAATGAACTTCACGTCCAGAAAACCTGGCTAACTGAAAGCCAGCTGTTTTTGCTGGCACGCTGGCGGCTGTTAAAAGGGCTTCATGAAACTGTTGGGAGTGGGGACTAAGAATGTGATCTGAACAGAGGTCATATAGGTGTTAGTCTGCAGCAGACACTGAGGAGATACTGCCATGGCACAAGTTTGCCAGATCATCTACAATGTGACCTACAGCTGCTCTCACGCAGTATAGATAGGATTAAAACAAACACCTGTCAGTGGGCAGGAGCAGCTAGAACATCTGAGAATGTTCAGTGATATGTGTTTAAATGAAGACATATTTGATATCTGAAATGTGTGCTCGGAGTCCTTGGCATTGCTGGGTCTGAGACTGTTGCTGGGTGGGCAGCGGCTGTAGCCATTCTCTTATGTGCAGCTGCCTCAACTGTTGTCTTTTATTGTGGGGTTCAGAGTTTCCAGTGGTCTAGAGCAAAGTACCCAGCTCTAAAGCTCTGTGACCGAGGTGATTCCATATAATTTTGCTTGGAAGCTAGTTTGTTGGCTTTAACTTCTACGGTCTTTTTTTTTTTTTTTTTTAATATCTGATTACCTGAAAGGTTGCTTCTATCCACATATGGTAGTGCTACAGGGAAGAGCAATAGAGATGCGTGGTTTTGTGGAAAGAAAGCTGTTGATCAGTTTTTGTGAAAGATTGGTCTCTGGCACCTTTTTAATCTGAAAGACATCTTGAAATATGTTTAATGTGTAGGATATATACTCTCTATATACTACTGGTTTGGATATCGTCACTTGGTTTTGATAAGTCTGATGTGAGGCAGAAGAGTTGGAGTTAGTGACCACAGAAAGTTGGTCAGTGGGTCAGTCCTCAAAGAGCCTTGTACAACAGCTCTCAGGTTTTTTTCTAACTGAATAATACATGTTTTCACATTTCATTATGTGACTGGACATAAAGTGGTTGGAGAAAAACAAATATAAACAATCCAGATTGCACTTGATTTTTGACAAGATGTATGTTATCTCCCACAGTGAATCTTAAGAGGCTTCATCATTCTGTCTACTCACTGACTTGCTTTCAGACAGGAAGTTGCTAATGCACAATAATGGAAAGTGTGGCGGAGTTAAGAGCATTAGGCCACATTTTTCAGTGCAGTAACTTCAAATGTCTTTGAATTCAATTGAATTTCACTATCAAAGCTAACAAGCAGCATTCCCAAACCCGTGCTCCAGGTGGGGCAGAGAGTAAGATAAAGAAGATAATGTCATTGCATGAAGGCAATTGGTTGCTTCTGAAAATGCTACCAAGTACCCCAGAAATTAAAATTACAGGGCACTGGGGGGTTCCAGTGCAGGAAGATAATACAGTGAAGTGGTAGAAAGGGGTAAACAAGCAGGCTAAGGAGAGAGAAGGGAGGGGAGATGTGTTTGCTGTGATCAAGACAACTAAAAATTTGCAATGAATATTCATTTAAATTTGTTTCATTTTTAGGCAAAAGCAACAACTATCAAAGAAGCTCTAGCCAGATGGGTAAGTACTAGAACAATATTTAGCTGCTTTGCAGTACTCTTTGGCATGGGGTTTTACTGTATTCAGCTAAATTTATTTTTCAAACTTACTGTAAGAAATATGTTTGCTTGAAACATTTGCTGTAAGGAGTTTCACAAAGTAAAAAATTTATTAGTATTATTTAAGTGTAATACATTCTGTTGAACTTTCTGTATGTTCTTGTTAAATTGATAGAGCTGTTTTTGCTCACCTGCCTTGTTCTGTTGAATATGCTTTGACAGAAGGCCTGAGACTACGAAGAGGTTTAAAGTTGGGGATGTCTTATGTTTTAATTATGCGCTGTTCATTTTACCTGAGTGTAGTCCTTCCCACAGAATAAACAAGTAGGAAATTCTCACTACATTGAAGTCAGCAAAACTTCTGCTATTGTCTTTTAACATAGTGTTCCTCATATTGTGCAGAGCTTAGCTCAGAATGAGTTTCTTGGTTGTTTTTCTTCTTGAGGTACTATGCTAATACGGGCAGTCATTTGGGGCAGTAACTGACCTGGCCTTGGAGCCTTCTGGAAAGCTGTTTGTTGGCAAGGGTGCAGATGTAATTTCAAATAATGATATAGGTTGCTCTGGGGTCAGGTTCACAGTCCAGTAAAATCAGTGAGAATCTTTCCCTGGTCTCAGTGAATTTTAGATTAGGGCACAGATGTGCTGTTCAGTGGACATGCACTCTCCTGCTAAATCTGGCCAGCTGCTACAGCAAGACCTTAAAAGTGTTTTGGTCTCAAGAAGATCTGGATGTGAGGCAGTGTGAGCAGATACAGTTGAAAGTCAGAAGATCTGTAGTATCAGCTCGAGATACAAGTCTGTAACTGAAGACTACTTCCTTTTTGAATTTTATAATTGTTTAATACCTTCAGTATTTCATGGATTTTTTTAGTTATGTTGATATACTCCACAAACGTCACCCCTGCTTTCCTAATAAGAATTAGAATGCAACAAATTGCAGACAATGACATTACTAGAGGTGTGAAGTGAGTATTAAAAAATGTTGCTTTTCCTCCCCCACTCTATCTGCTCTCCAAAACCTGAACTCCATGTTTCCTATTAAAGATTTATTTTCCGTTTGGTCCTCTGTCACATGTCTCTTGGGGACAATAGACCTGTGTCAGTGAGTTTCTATCAGTGTTAGGCATGAAGTGCTGAATTCGCTTTTCTGTCCATGTTATTGGGGGTGGTTCTAAATCTTCCTGTTACAATTCCTAGTTTGGGTCCATGTGACTTGTAAAATTGGATCTGGTGTTCTGTTGCAATCCAGATGTTTTTCTTCCCTTTGCCATAAGGGTTTCCTTATATCCTACAGTCAGGGTGACATTAATTAAATTGAAGTAACTTTGACTTAGCAAACAACCTGTTCTTAAAAAAGTATCAGGATGTGCTCACTGCTTCTTGCAAGTGCTCACTGCTGGCCACAGGCTGTGGTAGAAGCTTCCTCTCTTTCATGTTTTTAAGAAAAAATGCATTCTTATTTGTTGGTATAAACTGATAGATTATAAACTGAGTATACATGCAAATAGATACAGTATTATTCTTAGAAAATAAAATGGAAGTTTCACATTTAAATAGTGACTTAGTTTGAACACATTCCCTATATTCTAGCAAAACATCTGGCGTGCTTATTTGCTAAATTGCTAATTCTGAGTAAAAATACTATCACACTGAATTTGGACAGAAACTGGAATATAAGTAAATGCACAAGACAACATGCTCGTTTTTTATTGAATTAAGTTACCTGAAATATTTTGGTACATAAGAGAGAAAATAATGTTATCAAAATCTAATCTTGTGCTGTGGGATTCTTAAAGACTTCTGGGACGCAATTCATTTCATTACAAAGTAGCCATATAAACCAGGCCAGACCTCAGCTATCTCATTTCTCAGTAGCTGCATAAAAAATGGGGGAGAAAACAAGAGTCCTTGTTTTGAAAGTGCGGAGTAGATTTCTCCTTTGTTAACGGACCTCCAGTCCTCCCCCTGAACACTGAGTGAATTGACAAAGTGCTCCCTTTGTGCTGTCAGGGAGGCAGCTGTCAAAACTGGTGGTACTACCTAAATAGATACTTGTTCCAAGTGTTTAGTCAATAATTACCATTACTTCAGAATTTTAAAAGGCTTAATAGAGTATGTTTTTAAATAAACCCAAATGCTGAAGTTGTGGCCATTTTTCTAAAGCTCTGAACTCTTTAAAGTATTTAATCTAAAAAATTATCAACTTAGATTGTAAATATGAAATTTGTCTTTTTCTGTGTTCTGTGAAGTGGGAAATCTTCCCACACTCTTTATTTTAACGGCTAATTGAGATTTTTATTTCCTTTAGATTCTTAATTCTGTGAATCTGTTGAAGTTCTCCCCAAAAATGCACTCCCCTGTGTTCAGTTTGTGTTGTGAGTTAGGCATGAGTTCTGAGTTTTCTGGGTGAAGTGGGAAGGAGATTTTTCTGTCTGAGCTTTTAAGAATCTGCTTCTGCTACAGATCTGCCGTAGTTGTGGCTCCTGTATGTCAGTATAAGAAGTGCCGTCATTCAGAATTTTAAACTTCCATCTATTCTCCATTTCTTTATGGCAGAGGACCCCTTAATTAAATTGCTCAAGTGTAATACAACTTTTTAAATAAAGCATATGTAATGTACAAGTAAGGTAGCCTTCCCCTCTTTATGCTATGCCAGCAGGAATCTTGATAAGCAGTATTCAAAATGCTTTCTCTTTTCAGTAGTATCTTTTACTAGTATATTTTAATTACTTCTATAGTAATTGTGTTTATAGTAATTTTTTTAGTATCGTAATTTTTAGTAATTGCACTTTCTCTTTTATTTAGGAAGAAAAAAATGGCCAGAAGGCTTCAGAGGCAAAGGAAGTGAAACTGTATGGTCAGATTCCTCCTGTAGAGAAGATGGATGAATCTCTCTCCACTCTTGTTAACTGCGAGTAAGTTCAGTTAAAAATAAGTTGGAAACCAAATCTCCTTCTCTCTCCTCTCTCTCCTCCTCGCTCTCCTCCTCGCTCTCCTCCTCGCTCTCCTCCTCGCTCTCCTCCTCGCTCTCCTCCTCGCTCCTCCTCCTTTCTCTTCTTCTATTTATATTAATTTTCCATTTTTCTGCTATCCGCTGTGCAAATATGTATTCACTATGTCTAAGTGTGGCCTTCAAAGCAGCAGCTTTCTCTTCTTTATTCTCAGCTAAGCTTTTCTTTCCACATTCAGTTCCTCTTTTTAATTCAAAGATCTCTGTCACTTAACTGAGATGTTAGGACAGATTCTTTATTGCTATTTGGCACCAGAGAAATTAGATACTGTTTATCAGTATACAGTTACAGGTCCATGTTTGGAGTCCTTCAGCTGGCTGGCACATTCATGACCCATTCAAAAATTTGTCCAAAAGAAAGGAGACCTATGCAGGGCTTTCAGAAAGAAATTAGAGCCATTTCAGAAATAAATGCACATGCATTTGATAAGGCATAAAAAGGTAATCTGATATGTCATGTAAGTAACTCATGGTATTTTCCCAGAAGCTAAATAAAGTTATAAAAGTCTTGATGGTTTGAAGATATTCTAAGTCTGTTTACACATCCAGTTAGTTCACTGTCTATTGAGAGAAGAAGAGACAGTTATTTCTAATGCAGTGGTGTTTGGACATGGAACTCTTCTGATATAGTGATCCCTTGTATACTATGAATTGATTATTCTTGCTTTTAAAGGAAACTATCGCTGTCTACAAACTGCATTGAAAGAATCGCCAACTTGAGCAACCTGAGTAAGTGACAGTGGTCAATTATGTTTGGTTTTGAGTTGCTTGGATAGGACTTATACCATAATTGTTATAATTTTCCAGGTTTATACCTATTCTTATCCTTTTTAATTCCTTCCTGTTAGAAAATGACAAGTGACCTTTACAATTATCAGTCTTACTGGAGAATGCATGTGTAGCAGTAATGGTGTATTAGAGCATGTATCCCTGGACTAGCCTTGGCAGTTGTCTCACTGTGCAGGTTTAACAACAACAAAATCCATTCAGAAAGCACTTTTGTAACCTCCAGTGGGCCTAGTTATGATATTCAACACCTAATCAGTTCTTGGGTGAATTAATGACCGATTTCCACACTCATAATGGAGATAGTCTGCAGTTCAACAACTCCATAATTGCGGTATTGGTTGGAGTGATGCTGGAATGTTGGAGACGTGGATGGAAAAATGCTATTTCACTTTGCAGATGACTGGATGTACTTGGTTTGATTTTGTTCACACTTGAAAGGGGTGTGCCATCTGTTTAGAAGGGCAACTGAACTTTTATTTCTTGAGCAGCTGTCCATGAAACCTTGAAACTCATTGGGTTACTGACTTTGGGACAGAAGCCTTAATGGTCTGTCCTCAAGACTTTAACTCTGTGGCACAACGCTGGCAAAGAGCTGCAAGTTTTGGGCTGGAGCTTCCATGGTTTTTTGTCCCCATCAAACTGCCAGGTGGACAGACGAGAAACCTGGAATCCCATCCTCTCCAGTAATACACTGATCGGGCTGTCAAGGAGCTTGATGAACTTACTTGTTTTCATAACATGCTCAGAATTCACCCAATTTGCAAATACTATTCAGAGAAAAATATTGCAGTAGTCTTTCCAAAGAACTGTACTGTAATATTTCAAATTGAGTAACTCTATCATGAACAAAAATAATTACACAGTTATATATAAAAGTGAAACAGATCAAATATTTTAGTGGGATAAAACATGAAAAGCATTTAAAGTATCTTAAATACTTGTATTAGTAAAACATAGAACCAAAACACTCAGTCTGTACCAAGTGTTTGAACCTAAAGCCAGACAAACTAGAACTACATGGTCTGTCTCTTAAAGGTAGAGAATATGAGGAACTCACTGTCTCTGTTGGCTTCTGTGGAAGACAGAGAAAGCAGTGCTTATAGCTATGAAAACAAGACTAATTATTCCATATTTGCTATTGCTTATTGCAGAGAGGAAGCTGAGAAACCTTTTTAAGCATCTGTACTCTTTTCAGATGGAAAATATTGCTATTAATGTATATACCTGATACTGTGGTTATGTCGAGTAGATAATTCTGTGTAATGGATCACAGCCCTACCTGTGAGGAAGATGTTTTAGGTAACAGCAACAAGTGTTAGTTATGTGTTTTAGAGAGTATAAATGTTCCACGAGGGAGATCTTTCTTCTTTTAAAATATAGAATATCTCAGAACAAGAGTAATAAAAAACACTAACAGGAGTTAGAAACAATTTGAAGGCATGACTTTTTCAGCAACCTGTCATTTTTGTATTTGTAAGTATCCTTTCATTTCTTCCAAATTTCAAATGCTGATGCAAACTCACAATTTATAAATGTGAGTTACAGACTGAATAGCTGGCTAGACCAAAAGGGCATCTGCCTGCGCTCTCCCCTGTGGATGGGGATCCTTAGGGATATACTGTAGAATATTAGCTGTAGTAGGCTTAGACTTACTGATTATGATTCTTCATTTTTTGACCATGATTGTGTATTAAGCTCTTGTGCTTAAAAAGAAAAAAATTATCATTGTACCTCAACTTTTAAATGAAAACGAATCGTCTTGGTTTAGAATATTTGCCAGGTGTGGGTTTATCAGGTGTGATTTCATCTGTACGTTTCTTGAGACAGAACATACAACTGTCTGTTCTAGAGCAGTCTTGAGTTTTCATCTTTAGCAGTCTCTAGCCACTACATGTGGTGTCTATGGAGTATCTGTTGCTACTTGGCTGGAACTTTCATTGGTCTTTCCATTAACTATTGTACCAGGTGTTTCAAATCATTATGCATACAAGAGCAAAACACGACCATTAAGTATTTGGTCCTTAATGCAGTTAACAAGTGTTAAAACATTAATGAAAGGTACAGATTCAAAGTTAACTCAGCAACATGCTGCAACTCAGTTTGCTTATTTACACCTGCAAGAAAGCTTGTGTGAAAAATGAAAATGAGTTATGCAAGCAGACTTGCTATTTTTTGATAGCTTTGTGTTGCACTAGTATTGCACTGAAGCCCAGTAAGAACAGCTCTCTTTGGAAGAAGTTTTGATTGGGTGCTAGACTAAACTGAAATGTCTGCCATCAGTAAGGCAACTTTGTATGTTGCTTCTATTACAGAAATAAAATCTGCTGCCTTAAAACAAGATCGCAATAACTTTTGCCTGAAGAAGGGCCGCGAACTATGTAGGATCAAAACTAGCAAGTTAGCAGTTACAGTTCAGGTGCAAGGTGAAATCCTCATTTTTTTTTCAGTAATTATCTGGACTGAATTTTGATTAAGTAAGCTACACATGAGCATCTTTATGTTCATGGGTGCATTTCTGTGCTGTTCACTGCATCTATACCTGACGATCTGTGTAGGTCAGGAGGTTCTGTTTCTTTCTTAAGACAGCCTGTTCAAAGTGCAGTTTGTTTGTAAGTAGAATATGGCATTTTACCTGACTTACAACATCTTGTTATGCTAAAAAAAAAAAATAACAAGAAACTTTCTTTTATCTATTACAGAAAACTTGAGGATTCTGTCCTTGGGAAGAAATAACATAAAGAACTTGAATGGATTGGTATGCAGTTCTTAGTATCAATGCTTCACTAATAAAATGGAGTGCTGTCTAGAATGTAGGATAATTCCCTATGTTCATAAAAGTATTTGCTGAATTTATGTTATTGCTTAACTATTTATTTTCTCCTTTCTCAATGATCTGTTTACATTGCTTCTCAATTTTTAGGGTGTTGGTTGGGCAGAAGAACTTTTTTCAATTTTTTTTTAAATGAATATAGAAATTATTTTCTTTCTCAAGAGATACTGTATGTTTCTCCCATAAAATGTTCCTCTTCAAAGCTATTCCCACCTTCAGAGATGCTACATCTCTGAAGTGTGAAATGTAGAGTTAATGTGTTAATGGCTGGTTTAAAAACACCTCTTTTTTGAGAGAATTATGAAAGCAGCTTCTGGCTGACAGGTACAAACATATATGGACCTGAAACGAGTAATTTCCTCAAATTTTATAAAACCCTCTCTAAAGTAGTTGTTAAATTGCATTCACTTAATGTGTACTTGCAGTACACAAGCAGCCAAATTTGTCTCCTCTGCCCCTATGCCTTAAGAACAACTAGTCCAGCCAGCTATTCCTTGTCTTATTCTAATATTAGATTTCTGTCCTCTTAAATATATTTCAGGTCCTTTGTTCTTAATTCCCCTCAGTATTTATCATGCATAATTAGGGATTTGCTTAACAGGAAATTAGGACCAATATACCTTCCTATTTTCTCACACGAGGTGTCCTATAGGGGGTGAAGATAGAATCTGAGGAATAAGGAACATACACTTCTGCTTACCTGAGCAGTCCTGTCATTTTTTAGGAGGCAGTTGGAGAAACTTTAGAGGAGCTGTGGATCTCGTACAACTTCATTGAGAAACTGAGGGGTATCCGTGTTATGAAGAAGCTGAAGGTTCTTTATATGTCAAATAATTTGGTGAAAGACTGGGGTAAGGCACTCCTCTCTGTTCTGTAACTTTACCTGTAGTGTGGTGAATCCATGAGTTAAGTCACCAAGTAAAAAAATAGTTTGGTATGTTACAGAGCTTTAAATCTCACTGATAAACCTGCAGATACGCTTAGAATCCCTGAATATCCACTCATGCATGAGAGTAAAAAGAGAAAATTGAATTTAATTTCTAAGCTCAGTGGATTTTGTTCTTTGAATCATCTTTCTCAGACTTTGTTTACAGTGCATACGTGTTCTTTAACCTGACACCAGTTCAAGCCCAAGCAATCCCTGTCCTATTGTATCCCATGCCATTTATGTTTGCACCGAGTTTGAAAGGAAGGTTTGGTGCACATGTACTTTCGTTGTTCCACAATCTGGTTGGTGTTTTCACCTTTGTGGTTGCAGCAGAGTTTGTGAGACTGGCAGAGCTGCCATTACTAGAGGATCTGGTGTTTGTAGGCAATCCACTACAAGAGAAATACGCTTCTGATCAGAACAGCTGGATTGACGAAGCAGCCAAACGGGTACCCAAGCTGAAAAAGCTGGATGGTGAGTTTGGGGCATGAGGCAATGGGTGTGAGTTAACAGCTTAATATAGAGACAACCAAAGGAAAATGAATCATAACCTCAGAAGTTCATCTGTGTGCCCATCTAATTAATATTCTTCCCTCCTCTCTTTGGAGTTATTCAGAAGTAGTTATTGAGATCCTGGCTGCAGGATATTCTGAGAATGTTTGACAGATTTTTGAGCATTAAATCTAAGTGGTCGTGCAGCCCACAGTTGCACCTTACTCTTGAAATTATCCAGTCAAATAGTTTTAATGTATTACTAATAGGGAACTAAAACATACATACGTACACATATATATAAACACATTTAATACTGGTTTCAAGTTCTCCTTGTGGAGTTCACACATTGACTGCTCTTATTATAACCTTAAGTATCTAGTATTAAATAAGCTAACAAGCCTTTCATCTGCCAAGTTGAATTACTGTTTTCTCAGCAAATTTGATTTACAGTTTTTCCAACAAAAGAGGGTGACATGGGGGGATGGAGATAGATATGTTCTGGTTTGCTTCTGGTGTAAAGGAAAGTTTTCAAAACTTTATGCAAGTTTCCTAAATGCCTGAGTATCCTCCTCTGTGTAGTGACCCTCAGTTTGTGAGCTATCCTCTTCACTGATATGAAAAGATATTGAAGTATGTCCTGATTAGTGACTAAAAGTGAGATAATTTAAAAATATATTTTTAAACATTGTTAATGGAGATGGTAGCTGGTCACGGTTCTCTGCTGCTTACTAAAGCAATGAAGAGGAGAGCAGGACTGGTAACACTAATAAAGAGCCAGAGTAGCAGCAGGGAAGGTACAAGTGTGGGGATGGTGACAAGAGGACAGCTGCATTTCAGGGAGCAAGAGATGGGAAATCAAAGTCAGATCAGCTGAAGTACTAAGAGTTACTGGGAACTGGAAGCTTGCTGAGAGAAGTATACTGCTGTGAAGGATGGCCTGCAGTAGTTCCTTTGCTGTTGTAGTAGAAAATGTTGTGAGAATGAAACAAAAAATAGAATAGGGCACATATCTGTATGGGCAAGGAGTGAGCTTCTTAGTATAAGGTTAGACCCTTAGTTTCTTAAGCATTCCCACAGCCTGGAGCAGTGGGCAGCTCTGAATGACGCTGGTATGTTTCCTATGCAATGTAGAAAGAGATGATGGTATGTAAGAGTGGAAACGACAAAAACTAGAATGTTGAGCAAAAAAGATGTCAGAAACACTGTAATTGGCCGTAAGGTTCTTCCTGTTACACTGTCCCAGGATCCTGTTATGCTTATGTACTGTATGTGAGATGACTAATATGGGGGCCTCAAAATTATTGAAATGCTTGAAGATGTACTGGGCAAAAAAAAAGCACTGAAGGTCTCTGTCAGAACATGGGCATCTCCTTCCTGTTAGTTTCTCTGCCAGGAACTCTGCTCAGCAGTTAAGTACCTAAAAATCAACAGAAACCAGGCTGTGGTGGTTTATTTTCTGTTTCCTACCTCTGAAAAAAGAAAGAGAGCACCCCAATCATACAGTAAGCAAAGGGCTCTCACCACAAAGCCTCACCATAGGTCAACTCTCTGCCCCAAGCTGACCAAAGCATCAGTGTGACCCAGTTCCCATTACCCAGGTGACAGCACAGGTAAATGGACATAAACCTTCACGCCCCTTGTACTAGTTATTTAGGCATGTGTTTGATTGTGTTGTTTCAGCGTGCTGTGAGCTTACCTGTACCACTGGGGTTTGCTGCTGTGGGGAAAATTTGTAACTTGATACATTTTTTGGGGGGCTATTAGTATTTCAACGTATTTTAAGTTCATGAGCCCATAACTATGAGATGGTGTGAACCCTGCAGACTGCCAGAGTCTGATGTGCCCTAGCTCAACATGGCAATTAAAAGGTGATTTATTTTTTTTCAGAAGTACCCAAGGTGTATAGGCTATGATGCTACCGTGCAGTGCAGCTTTATCGACATCCAAGTTATCCCTAAGAGATGTGACCATATTGCTTCTTGGATCCACATTAATATAATTGTGTTTTGTAGTCTGGATATCCTAGTTAGGTATCTTTGAGGAGGTATCCCATTTTATTAGGTCATGTATGCCATGGAAATAACAGCACAAAGTAGGGGCCCAACAAGAGAAGTGCTAGTTGGTTGTTAGCCGTTGAACTGACATGGTGCATCTCCCAGTGACCAAGTTAGCCCGATCTTTGCAGGTCCTGCTTTAGTACCTTTTTAATTCCATGTTACCTGAAACATTGGAAAAACATCCAACAGAATATCTCATCAGCTGAAGACTTTAGTTAAGAGCACTTCAGGTGTGCAGAAGTTCATGTCAGTTGGAAGCAGTGGCAGAAAATACAACTCCTTCTGCCAGTCGGACTCTTCCCGACAGTCCAAATTAAATATCTCTTTCTCTGCATAATCTATTAGTAAATCTTTGCAGATTTTTTTCTCTCTCTCTTTTTTTTTTTTTTCTCTCTTAGGTACCTTACTTATTAAAGAAGAAGAAGAGGAAGAAGGAGCAAACTGATGACACTGTCTTGTTGGGTATTTAATTATTTAAGTAACTCCAGATAGCTCAGCACATAGAACTTTTATATAAATGTTTGTTTTGAAGAAAATTTTTGGGAAGTTTTGAAAAGACCAGCTTATCTCCACAGTTTCTCACCCAAAGAATTACCAAAATTTGGGCACACCAGTTCTGTCAAGCTTATGATACCTGCTATAGAGACCAGTGGAGCTGAGTTTGTCTGCTCTTCGTCTAGAAAGAGATCTTTACCTAAACTAATACATAGCTATTTTTAATCCCTGATTAGTGGTGCTTGTTATTCACTCTTGGGTTATGTAGAACCATTTTAGCTTGTTAGGTACAGCTGACCAACATTATCATTGGAAACACTGAGGCCAAAAGAACATTATTGTGGTTTAGAGACATGTTACAGGCTTTGCTGTGTTTCATTTTGTCATGGGAATCCATCAGTGTTTTAAATATGCAAGTTTGCCTTTTCATCCCCTTAACTGTTATGCCAAACAAGCCCAGTAGTTGTGAACGCACAAAAAAACTATTGGTCTGATAATTGCTTGCTACTGGCCTTAAGTTTTGAATTGGGCTTCCCACATTGGAACTCAACTGCATTGCTTAGAAGGCCATGTATAACTTATATATTTATTTATTTTGAAGAGGCAATGGGAATTCTTTGCATGGTTTCAATGAGACTAAAATATCTGCTAGCTTTTTTTGTTGTTGTTTTTTAATAAGAAATTATTTTATATTGAAATATGTGGCCTGTTAGCTGGCAGCTGGTTCCTAGTTTTTGTTTGAGTCACTGGTGGACATAATCCTTCTCCACTCTGGAATTTTCCTATAACTAAGTAGGCTGATACTAATACAGAAACAAGCAGTGAACAGAAGACCTGGGTTTGAGGACAGAAAATGTTGGTTTTGGGGATATTCATTTTTTGTGAAAGCATAGGTGTGAGCAGTGAGAGAAAGTGTATGTAGTCAGTGGGGAAGGTGAGATGAGATGGAAAGTGGGCATTGGAAACAGAGGTATTGAAGACGTACTAAATGTGCTGCATTACAGGGTAACCAGTTTTAGTAAAGCCCCATTATATGGCAGGTAACTATTTCTAGTGAAATGCATTAAACAACGATGAAGACATACCTGGTTGTACTGTTGGATGCCAATAGTGTGGGTTTTTTTCTTCTCTTCCGAGAACAGATGATGTCACCTGAGTAGATTTTTCTGCAGATTGTTTTTTGTTTTTTAAAAGCTTTTCTTCATGGTACCATCTTTGTTTAAATTAAAATGGTGACAAGTATAGCTGTGGGTTCCAGACCAGGCATAGAAAGGCTGGAGGCAGAACACCACTCTTAAATATTTTGTTTGTGAAGGTGTTGAAATCTTGGAAGTCATGGTCAGAGATTAAAAGGTACAATTGGCCCACAAAACAGTGTTATTGGTCTCAAGCTCCAGGTATAATTGTAGTAGAAGAGAGTTCTCTCTCTAATTAATTTGTAGGTGGACAGTGTGAAGTAGAAGATGATTACAAGACAATCACAGTTTAGTTTCAATATATTGCTAGTTATTCTATGATTGTTAGAGGAATTATTAAGCATTCCAACTTAAATTGGCAATTGCTGATAAAGCTTGAGTTTTATTTAGATCTGTTGCTTAAAATAAGGTCAAGAGAGCAATGGCAAAAACTGTGTACATTCTTTACCTAGCACAAACTATTTCCAGGCAGCTGTTCTCTTGACCAGAAAGCAGTTTTCTCACAGGCAACTTTATATTTGTATGTAATTTCTTTTCTTTTAGAATTATTATGTAAGCTTTATCGTTAGTAAAGGCACCATTGACCAAGAAGCAGGATGAGAGAGTGTGTAGTCAACAGCCTTTTCATATTGGCTTCTTTTAAAACTTAAGCCATTCCGTTCACTTGCAACCAGCCCCTTTTGGCAAAGGGGATATG
Organism: Patagioenas fasciata; assembly: GCF_037038585.1. NCBI lineage: Eukaryota > Metazoa > Chordata > Aves > Columbiformes > Columbidae > Patagioenas > Patagioenas fasciata. The sequence continues at coordinate 31,984,187 of NC_092524.1, read as the reverse complement.
ATTTGGTGGTATGTGGCTTATGACACACTCAGCCTCTACTGACCCCACCTGCTGTGGTGGGGCAACAGGGTTGACTTGTGTCCTTGACAACTGTAATTAAAGTGTGGTTAACGTGAGCCACAGGTTGAGCAGAGCAAAACTTGACTTCTGAATACTTCCAACAAATGGAAATGCCAAATTGATCTATGTGTTTGGAGACATTTTCAGAACAGACCATACAGTGCTCTTGTCCTAGTGCTTGGCCACAACGAAAAGGGTTTGAACTGCTGTAGCTGGTCTCTCCTAGCACAATGTCTACAAGTCTGGTATGTACAGCGATGTTAGCTCCTCAAATGGAATGTGACAGGAGAGAGTGAGTGATGAGCACGCAGTCCAGTACCAGGTAATCCTGCTGGTTGAATTTTTGATATCTAAATATGGTCCAAGTCTGTACCTTTCTGAAACTTTTGTTGGATACAGCAAATACTCTACATTTTGGCTATTTTGGGACATTTTGAGAGCACTGTTCTCACTGTGTGGTGATGATTGGAACGAAACGTAGCTCCACTGCTGAGGCATGAGGGGTAAGAGCAGTTCCTGACTCATTTAAGTGACCAATGCAGGCTGTTCTATGGGAGCAGTCCAGGAGCTATTGCAGTTGTTGGTGGAGCTGTGTACGTTGTGTGGCTCACTCACAGATTTAACAGCAGAAATTCTCTCGTGCTTTTTTGGGGGCTGCATTATAATTGCCACCAAAAAAAAATCATTGTCGAAGCAATGGAGCATCTGGACTCAGCACAATTATAACAGCAGTAAGGAACACTTGCAATACAAGGCTTCCCTTGCCTTTCACCCTTCATGCTGTGATGAATTAGCATATAATTTAAAACCCTTCTGATAAAACTATATCTCTCAATGAAACAGCACAGTCAGAGAAGAACAAACTAACTATGGCTCTCGTTTGTCAGGAAATGCTTCAGCTCAAAGCTGAGTGGAAGGTTCAGCTTAATGGTGCTTTGCCTGATAAATCATTATTACTCTCAAGAACAAATCAACACCCCCCCTTAACTTTTTCTCCTCCAAAAATAAGTTTTCCTAAATCTTAAAATTTGCACTTTAAAATTCTGCACTGGATGTGGTGGTAGACATACACAGGTGGTAGAATTGAAGCAGCCGAGTTGCACATTGATGGTGCTACACCATGTGGTGTGTAAGCTAACAGCAAAGCTCGGCCTGCGCACCCGTAGGGAGCGGCTCAGTAAAGTGTCAAAACGCTTGTCTCTTGGTGTTACGCTTTGCTCCTCCCTATCGCACCACATCCAGTAAAGTAGTAAGCACATTATTATTCATGGATGAAAAGAGCGCCCATGTAAAACTTGCAAGCCATGTGGAATTCTGCTTTTCCCAGTGAAATTATGGAGGATTAGCATCCACTTTATTACTTAGAGAAATATTCTAAATTAAATTAGTGGTAGGAAATAGCTAGGGTTTTTACTTGCTTGTTAGCACATTGACCTCTCTTCAAAGAGCTGATGTATGCCGTGATTATATTGAGAACTGCTGGAAAAGTGTGAGAAGAGACCTGAGAACCAGCAGATGACTCAGGTTACACTAGAAGTAGATGCATCTAGAAAAATCTTCAAGCAAGAGAGCACTTTTAACATCCCCTTTGACTATCTTTTGTATACAGTGATTTTGTAGCATAACCAACCTGTTAAATTTGCTGTGTTTAAATTATTTAGGCGTATGTTTGTAAATGTTATTCTGTGAAACTTGTTTAAAAATAATATAACATTATTTTTTACAAACATCTTTGGCTGTTGTGTAATGAAATAATAGTTCAGTTTATGGAGAGTGCTCAGAAATTAAATTTTGTTCTCATTAAACTTTTCTAGCTGCTTAGGGAACAACGTGTTTGTAGTATATAAATGCTGTTCCTTATTGCCTCTATATTTTAGAATAGAAAATAACTTAGACTTTTGAAATGCTGATATATTGTGATTGTTGTCATCTGACATATAAATATTTTTCAGTCTTATAAGACACTGGTTGTCAGACTTTGTTCTTAGGTCTTAAGAGAAAAGTCGTCTACTGCTGTACGGGGAAAAAATCCAAACAAGTTAAGTAAATGGCTAGCCTTTCTTCAGTACAAAATTACTAGTTCACTTTGAATTTAAGTTCTGTTCTGTTAACAGTAATATACTATCAATTCTGTTAAAGCAGGACACAAGAAGGTTAAATGATTGATAAACTTCTGCCATAGATATTTTAGCCTTCAATAGACAGTGTCACTGAAATGTAATTTCAAAACTTTGATATAAAGAACAAGCTTTCTACAGTTTTTGGCCCATCACAACAAGACAGACATTGAGGTGCTGGAGATTGTTCAGAGGAGGGCGATGAAGCTGGTGAGGGGCCTGGAGCACAAGTCTGGTGAGGAGCAGCTGAGGGAACTGGGGCTGTTTAGCCTGGAGAAAAGGAGGCTGAGGGGAGACCTTATCACTGTCTGCAGCTACCTGAAAGGAGGTTGTAGCATGGAGGGTGTTGGTCTCTTCTCCCAAGTAGCAAGTGATAGGACAAGGGGAAATGGCCTCAGGTTGGGCCAGGGGAGGTTTAGATTGGGTATTAGGAAAAATTTCTTCATGGAAAGGGTTGTCAGGCACTGTAACAGGCTGCCCAGGGATGTGGTAGAGTCACCATCCCTGGAGGTGTTTAAAAGGCATTTAGATCACAGAGTTGGCTGCGTTGGAAAAGACCTCAGAGAACATCAAGTCCAACCCTTGCTCCAACTTCAGTCTATTTACTAGATCATGGCACTTAGTGCCATGTCCAATCTCAGTTTAAAAACCTCCAGGAACGGTGAGTCCACCACCTCCCTGGGCAGGCCATTCTAATGCCTGACCACTCTCTCTGTAAAGAATTTCTTTCTAGTATCCAGCCTAAATTTCTTCTGGCAGAGTTTAAGCCCATGCCCCCTTGTCCTGTTGCTAACTGCCTGGGAGAAGAGACAAATCCCCACCTGGCTGTAACTTCCCTTCAGATGAGGTGCTTTTGGACATGGTTTAGAGGTAGACTTGACAGCACTGGGTTAACGGTTGGACTTGAAGGTCTTAAAGGTCTTTTCCAACCAAAACAATTCCATGATTGCTATGGAAAATACAGAGGTGGGCATGATGAGAGCAGAGTAGCTGAAGGGACGCATAACCACTTCCTTTGCACAAATGCATCACAGTCACTACCACCCCAAGCCCCCCCCAGACAATCCCACATACCAGCAAAAAACTCAGCTACAAAACTATTTTTAAACCTCATTTAATAAAAGGTTTTTTAGATATATAGAGGATATTAAGTAAATAAGTTACATAGTACATTACAATCACATCAGCAAGATTTCCTTTAGTGTATTAATATTTTATAAAAAAAGCACACAAAAAATAAATTCAGTCCAGTCTATGACAACTGTACAGCAACAGGTAAATATATTTATATATGTACATTTTAAACATGTAACAGTCTTTTTGTAAAAGGTGCCCTAGGCAGCAAACACACAAAAGGAAGTGTCTGCTCACTTGTTAAAGTAATATACTTTATTATAAAGCATTTATACAGTAATTACAAAGGCTGACTGCTCCTGTACAGTACAACAAAGCTTTGACTACAAATTTAAAAACAGAACATAAAAAGAATGAACACAAAAAAGTTTATATCAAATCTGAACTACAAGGGTACATGTGGAGAAGCTGCAGGAAACTTTTTTAAAATATACAATTACATTTCTATAAAAATATATGTTGTCTTCTAATCTGGAGAAGTTAAAGTTTTTTCAGGCTCAGCTGTCAGTGGAATCCTAGTCTTGGGAAGAAAAATCCTTAGACAGCTGGGGAGTCAAAGTTTGTGTCTTCCTAAGGTTTGACACAGGAAAAAATGAGGGTGAGTAAAGCAGCTGAACCCAAGTGACAAATTTACATAGAAACTCACCCCCACAAAAAACAACAACAACAAAAAATCAAAATCAAACACCATACCATTTGTAGACACTGCTTCTCTGTCTCTTTGAAGCTTTATAAACTTTCAGACATATATCAGAAGGTAAAACAGGGAGAAAGTTTGTGTGGGGAAAATGCAGTTTAGAATAAGGTTTCTGGCCGAGGTAAGCACTGGGCTAAAAGTGCCTCTGTGTGACAGCAGACAAGACTCGTATGGCTAAAGGTCTCCCTGCTCCCATTTCCTTTAAAATAGGATACATATATATAGGAACTTTCTAGTCTGCTGCCTGAAAGAGAATTAAAAAGTGTGCCATTGCCAAGAGTGAGAAAGTTCACTCTTTCTTGTTTAGGAAACACTTTTTTTGAATGTTTGTTGCAATGATAAAAAAATTACCCAAAGCCTCAGTTTGATCAATCAAAGGGTATTTTTAGCTCATTTGGACTTCACGTTTTATCTCCAGTTTGGGATTAACAGAGGAGTTACCTTTAAGCTTTCGAATGTCTCTCCTTGCCCTGCCTTCCAACTCCTGTATTCCTGCCTGGGCGTGGCCAAACACCAAGGTCTGGCACAGCCAACCAAAATTGTGTAGCCCCTCAATTTACTGAGTTATCTCAGATACCATTACCTGCATCAGTAAATGGAAAAAACATCAAATAAATTAAAATGCAGAGTTGTTGCTCTTGTGGCGAGACTGCAAAGCACCTGCAGCTGTATCAGATAAGCACACAAGTGCATGTGTGTATCTAGTTGTTATATACACATACAGTCTTAGGAAACAGAGGTGCACCCCGTGCAGACCACAGGCCTGACAGACTGAATCTCCCTGCAAAGGGCAGACAACAGGGGCACAAGTACATGACCACGGCAAAACCTGACCTGTCGCTGCAGCTCCGCAAGGCCCAGGGCTGGCATCAGGGCTCAAACAGATAAGGCTTTTGCACTTCAGCCACCTGGCTCTGGGGTACGTCACCAGCTGAAGCCTGGTCTCACACTGTAGAAGGCAGAACTGCAGTCTATAAATCTTGTGTTTGTTCCCATAGAAAAGGCAGCTAAAGCCAAGAGATGCCTTGTTCAAACTCAATTTAATGACTGGGCATATGCTGCCTTTTTTCTTAATTCACAGCAAGCCCTTATACTAAGTAAGTATCAGTAAAGATGCCTTTAAACAATGGAAGATAACAAGCATGGGGTTTAAAATGGACAAATCAACAGAACATAGAAAATAATACATATTTTTTAAAATCGTGATTAGAACAACACAGCCTTAATTTAACACTGTGCTGCAGTAAAGAGCCACTCAAGTTATTTTTTCCCTGCTATGAAGAGTAACAAAATTCATTCCAGATTAGACAAATTCAGTTCAAATGCTTTGTTCACAGCAACTGGGGAGTAGTTGGTTTGTCAAATCTCTGCCAACTTCTAGTAGGCAGGATCTAATTCAGATGTAGGATCAATTCCAAACTCCTACCACAAGAAACTGGGCAGCAGGTTTGGTTTTGCTTGTTTGTTTCAAACAAGACACTCAGAGGAACATTTTTACTTATTACCACGACAGAAAAGAGGCCTTCTGGTGGCTACTAGCAATATGTAAACAAGCTCAGAAACATTTCCATTTGATGCCACTTACATAAAACATTTACCTGATTTTGGTCAGCCATCCTAACCCACAGCTGTTAGAGGGTGTCCTCAAAAAAGCCCTTTTCTGATTTTCTTCCAATAACAGCCCTCCCTGTATCAAACCTTCCTGTTCTCTTCTACTGCAGCAGGGTGGGAGACAAACAGCCAGGACTGGATTCAGTGTGTAATATATACACCATTTTTGTGCAATTAAAGAAAACTTCTGATTTGTTCTTATCAGCACCTCTATGGCTTATGCTTGATGAGAGGAAAAATTACTCATATCAATTTCCTAAAATAGAATCAGAGAAAGATCTGGTCTTTGGAAGACTATAATAATGCTTACATTCAAGCATCATCATATCTGAAAGATTAAACTGGTACTTAAAACAATCTCATCATTTGTTCCCTCTGTCTTTGTACTTCATTGAGTCTGATCGGTTGTTTGTCACCATAATTAGCTATGCCGTGCCTAAAACTACTTCAAGCTTGACAATTCCTGAGGGCCAAGACTAAATGTTTGCTCATTATCACCTAGGCCTGCTTCCAGACACTAAAAATATTACAGTAAATGCAGGTGATACACAGAGCAGAATAGCAGGAGGCAGAGAAATGTCCTGATTTTCTGCCCATAAGGAGAACAGTACATTTCAGCACAAACCTCTCTGCAGATTTGCCTTACCAGAGAAAACATGCAAGTTCTTCTAGTGTAGCATCCTATTTTCTAGCTGGAACTACATCAACTAGTCCACACTGTCCCTTGCGTTCTCCTGAGCACCTGCTCCTGATCACGGTCAGAAACAAGACCTGGAGCCAGACAGACCTTTGGTTTGTCCCAATATGAACAGTCTGTTTTTTCCTAAGGGATTACACACTGCTTGATTTTGCACTGTTGTAGCAAGGACAGTGAAAGCATTTTCCTAATGCAGTTTTGATTAACCTTATTTTAGTTTGAGTTTAATCAGATCTCCTCTCCAATTAAAAAAAAAAAGCAACAAACTCTTCATTTTTGCCGTGTTTCTCAATGTGTGCCAGTTCCAATTCCACCTCCATTTCTTTGTTATGTGTTTCTAGGTGTTCCCAGTCTCTGTTAGGTAGCTGTACACGGTTCTACAGCTGCAACAGTGGTATTCCAGACAAATACATTCATTCTAACAGTATAATTATATCTACATTACTTTAAAGCCTTTTTAGATATACTCAACAAACCCTGCTTGTTCCTGAACTGTTGCCCTGCAGTTTGCAAGATCTGGAAACTATTGGCAACTTCCCAGAAACACACTTCAGAATTGTAATTGCATCATTGCTTTTTACTGGAATTAACCCCGGTCCAGTTGCTTCACCTACTGTCTGTCCCAGCACACTGTGACAAAGCTCCTGTTCTCTTTAAGGGCCCTGGGCTAATGGTAGATGAGCATTTTCTCCTGTTTACAAAAGGAAAAATAATCAACACTGAAACTCTTGATAGGAAGACTGATTTGCTTAAATGTCTTTTAAAAGTTCAGTAGCTTTTTGTTCTTTGCAGTTTTTGAATTATTTTAACAGTTTATGACACGCCATCTGCTTCCACGGCCTAGTTAGTCAACAAGACCCGTGCATGTAGGGACATGAAACAGTCATCCAAATGCTGAAAGGAAACCTAATTTTGTTAGGAATGAAAAATAAAACCTTGGTAGAAAACTGAACACTTAAAGGCTGAAGTGTCAACACTGAGAAAAGTGCAGCCCTTAATGATACTCCTACTTATTTTGTAAGAATAGTAACTGTTTCTACTATTAAGAAAAAGGATATATTTGTCAAAGCAAACATGGTATAATACACAGCCTCCCAGACTTGGAGAGTGAAGTAGTCATGGTTGCCTAAAACCATGGGGCAGGACAATATTGCCAGAGGGCATGCTGGAGTTAGAGCCACTCTCCATAGATAAGCTGGTGTTTATCTGGCAGCCTCAAGGGTGAAGATTTAAAAAAAAAAAAAAACAAAAAAAAAAACAAAAAACCAAAACAAAATAAAAAAACCAAAATCATCCAGTTGGGAACACTGTGCAGTTCACATACAGCAACTCCTCCCCGGGACCCCTGCTTGGGAATGCAGGAGCAATCAGCTCCTTCAGTTTTGCATCACTGCGGTAGCGCAGACGCCAACTCATAGAATCACAGAATGGCTGGGGTTGGAAGGGACCTCTGGAGATCATCTAGTCCATCCCACCTGCTGAGGCAGGGTCACCCAGAGCAGGTCGCACAGTGCCAGCACCCAGGATGCTGCGGGACCAGCAGGGGCTGAGGGAGGGAGCCGGGCAGTTGGGGCATAAGGCCGGGACTGACGGGCTGCGAAGCACATGGAACTGACCCGATTCTTTACGTCTTTACAAAATAATGATGAATGTGGGCTATAAAGACGTACAGAACAATCCTGTGCAAATCTAACATCTACGTCAGCTGGACCACTTCTTAACTCTCTTTCACCAGCAGGCTTTGGGTGACCAGACTTTTTGGGCTATCAGCATGTGTCAGTTGTGAAGTAAGAGTCAGCCCCTCAGCAAAGAGCAGGGCTCACAGCAGGACAACCCAGCAGGCAGGGCTGTCCAGCCACCAGTGGGGAAGTAAATGACAAGCTCCTCCTGCACGTGCATTCTGACAGGAGTATTTGGTGAACTAGGGTCCCACCATGCAAGCTCCTGATGATGGCAATTTTGAGGAATAAATGAAGGCTGTCACAAGACAGAAATGGATGTGTTAAGAGGTAAAAGCTATTCACAGAGGGATCGCCACTGGAGATGAGAGTCTGTTCCTCCCATCTCAGAGGTGCACACAATCCAGTGCATGAGAAGGTCTTGGTTCATTTTCACTAAACAAACTTGCTCCCTTTTATGAAAAGTCAAAACCAGCAGTTTTCATTTCAAATTGCACTTGTGAAGCCCAGACTACTTTCCATCAAGCTAACCAAAGGTGAACTATTTTTTTTCCAAGACGAGACAACCCGCAAGGCCTGTGGCTACTCTAATCCCACAGGATATTTTCATATCCATTGCTGCATTCTTAATGGACTTTAAAAAGCACCTCAGGCTTCCTTTTGAAAAATAAAACTTCTCAAAAGGAAAAAAAGAGTGTCTTGCTCATCCCACTTTTCAGCAGAGGCCAAAAGGGCAAACACCATCTTTCCACAAAACTTGTTGGCTGCCTGAAAAAAATGCTCAGAAAGAAAGCCAGGAAAGTGTAACAGGAAAGAGAACTTGCTGAGAAAGGAAACATCTAGAAATCACCAGTGTCACAGTAACTGGATACACTTAGCTCAGAGCAGAGCATCATTTTTTTGCTCCAGTCTGGAAACCTTAATATCCAAGAGTCCTGTTATCATGGTTCCTGACAAGCACAAAAAGAAACGTCTGACTGACCCGAAAGAGAACTTACTTCCACTGCAGGTGACATTGTTCTATCATGTACCTCAGGTATAATTATAAATAGAATAGAAATCTTATTTGTTTAAAAAATAAAATCCAAGTTGAAACAAATCTTGTCATCCACCACTCCGGCTTGGTCAGTACTGGCAAGGTGAAGTGGAACATGTGGCGTAAGGGAACGGCAGCACTGAAACTGAAACCTGATAGTTCAGGTAAGAAAAGTGCAAACAAAAAACCTGAGACCGCCAAGAGGGAGGTTGGGTCCAGCCTTGCTACTCCCTCCACTTCTGGTCTGCTGCTATATTTCTCCATCTTCATCTGAGCTCGTGCTGCTGCTCCCGCTGCTGCTGCTCCCGCTCTCGCTGCTCTCGTCCTGCCGGGCCCGGCTCTGCGCGGCTGCTGCCGCCGCTGCTGCCTCCCGCTCCTGCTGCTTCAGCGCGGCCGCCTTCTTTTCCTGCTCCGCGTGGCTCTTCATGTGAGCGCTGCGGCTCTTCACCTTGTAGAACACCCTGAGGAAGCACACGCGTATGTTAGCATTGGTCTCTCCTACAGCCTCCTTCATTAATTCTCCAAAAGAGCTTCTGCTGCTCCAGCCTCGAGCATGTGAGCTTTGGCATAGGAACTCACATTGGCATTGCAGGAGAGCACCTATAGCAAACACCGCTTCTGACTCGGCGTCTGCCAGCACCAGGTGAAGTGCCAGCAGGAGATCCCAAGCACCCTCAAACCATTTGCTTTATTTCTTAATACAGCCTTTTGCTCTAATCTCTCATCCAGCTCTTAAATCTTTTAAATTCTGAGGAGCAGTGCTGGTATCTGAAATATGGAGCTGCTGCTTAACACAACAGGGCGCTGGTTTTCAGGCATTCCCCCTATGCTGCAAAAATACAATAAACATGGAGATGAACAGTGGCCAAGTGCCACTCCTGAGCCCTGTACACACAGCCAGAAACACGTGAGCTGTTTCCTCCTAACTTTGCACTTCTCTGATCTATTCCTGCAGCTTTTGCCGTTAGCTATTTGGGTTTGGCACCAGATGCCACAAGACAAGTTTAGACACCACTGAGAATCTTTGCCTGCTTCTTTGTCAGCAGCCAGGACCAAATCCCAGACCAACTTCTCCCAGCACTGCCCTTCCCAGCGCCACATGCTCCCGAGGGCACGGAGCCAGGGGACCTTGGCAGGACCACCTGAGCCCCGACCACAGCAGGAACGTCTCAACACCACAGATGTGTAACTAGCCGGAGACTGCATTTTCTTGCCACCCCCTGGGCTTGGTGCCTTTTTAAAATAAAGGGATAACCACTGGTATTAAGAGAGTGTTGGTTTAAGAGTAAGCAATTTATGTAGGGAACTGAATTTTCTCGACATTTATCGATCTATTGGCAACAAAAAACTGCTAGAACCGTGTGAGAAAAGACAAATATATTTTACAGACACAGAAGATGTGTGCAAATTTAATCAGATGAACTGTGTACCCACTGGCCTACTATCTGCTGCTATAACAGTGGTAGTGTCTTGCACTTCTATACCACTGTTCGTAAGTACCATCTTCTTAATATGTGATCTAGCAAATATATATAAATTACTTGTTACAAAAACATTGCAGATGGGCAATACAGCAGCTGTTTGGAAGCGCAGCTTCATAAGAAATACTACACACAGCTGCAATGCAGGTGATGTGTCATTCCATTTGAGGAAAAACAGCAGCAGGTAATTATCCAAGTAGCACTACCTTGATATCAATATATGCAAAACCCCTTAATCTGCAAATATCAGTGGAGTAATAATTCATTAAAATTATTGCCAGTCTCTCTGGCCTAAATAGATAGAAGAAAGCTCACTGGAGAATAAGCTTCCACAGGAGATGCTCTACTGCAATTCTTTGACTGTTGCTGGCAGCAGAGTTGCTCTTACCTGCCACATTTTTTACATGGAAACGTGTTTTCTGCGTTCGGAGTTTTACTGGTAGCATCTGATTTTATCTTCTGTTTCCGCCTCCTCCTGTGCACCGGAGCAGTAACAGGCTTTCGAGGCTTCACTGGTGTCTCTCTTGGCTTCCTCCCAATTCTGCCCGTGACAGTTGCCTCTTGACTCCTCATGTTGGCATCGTGGGCCTTTGGAGAGAGGGGAGCGGTTAATGCAAACTGAAACTTGAACCCACCGCCAGAAGGAAAACAATGGCTGAGCTCCTGTGCTTCATTTATTCTGGATCAGGGTTTTATTTAAGGAGAAAGTCTTCAGGGTATTTTTAGGACGTTTCTCATCACGGTCCTATGTGCACACCAACCACAAAGAGTTATACAGGGGTTTATTCCCCTTGCTCACCCCAGTTCTCCCACCACAGCGCACAGTCTGGTTGCCAGTAATACTATAAGCTACCTCAGCCCAGTCTCTTGCTCTGGCAGAAGTTAGAGGTGGAAACTTTTTTACATCAGGAACTGTCCACCTGGTATTTTCTAAACTAGTTGCAGAGTGAAAGCAGCATAGAAAGCACAACATGGGCAATGCAGCACTTACTATTAAACCATCTTGTAGTGTCTGTTCATCTTTGAGAGGAACTGTGCTCTTCTTTCTGTTATCCAACCCTTCCTCTGCTTCCTCTTCTTCTTCCTCTTCCTCCTCCTCCTCCACATGCTCCTGTTCTTCACTGTAAATATCCCTTCTGGGAGGAAGAACACGTGCAAACCTATGGGAACTCTTCACCAGAAGACAAAGGAACTGTTAATTTTATGTCTGTAAGTAAATGTCATTATGTGACACAGGACACAAATATGCGAGTCCGGACTCTTCCACACTGGCCAGATTGTTTCTACTTTTGATTTTACCAGCAAATGAGACAACAGACAAAAATCAGACTTCACACCACAGCCCAAAAGGGGTGAGAGAAATTTAGGAAGTTACCTTGATGTCAACTTCAGCTTCATCTTTCATAGACTTCTCATTAGCAACATCAATGTCCCCAAAGATTAAGGTCCCATTCCGACCAATTTTCACTTGTTTCTTGTATGTGTAGTAGAATTCCACACACTGAGCCACTGTTTTGGTTTTTATCTGGTGTTTAAAAAAACATAAAAGTCCAATGGATTACCTGATTTTAAGAAGGCTTGTAAATAATGACCAAAGGTGCAATAAATACATGTCATACTTTTCTTTCCCCAGTAGTCTCCATTCCACCACAAGTGCTGTTAAAGCCACCTCTTCTGTGTCAGATTTGCCTGCATGGCCTGTCCCACAGCCCGTCCCCTATTGCCACTGTTATTTACCAAGAACTACAGGAAAAACTTTCCAAAGAAAAGCTAGTCAATGTAAAGGTGACAGAACCTGGCACTTTGTAAGCTTAATGCACCTCTTAGCCTCTGGAACACTCCAACTGAGCTGTCAGACTTGAGAGCAGCCTTTCAGTTTTATGGGGGAGCTTTATTTTCCAGCAGCACTTCAGAGAAGACCAGACCAGAATACCGATCCAAAAATGGAAAAGAAGGTTTGCAGCCCTCTCCCATTTTGGCCACACATATTTCGTACTCATATGATGGCAGACAATTTTCAGTACAGACCCGTGACCATCTACATATTCTCAATCGGTGATATTTTGGAAGTTTTGGAACGTGTTCTTAGCTTCTGTGCTTTTGCAGCTTAAATGCCTTTGGGGAATTTATTCAGAAAATGTGTATGCAGCTCCTGGTTTTGCACACTCCTGCAGCGATTTCCCCCCCAATGAAGCATCACACCTCATGAAAGTAGATGGAAATTATCATATTTACTACCATTGTCACAGGAAATTGTAAAGAGAGATCTTAAAAGATGCATCATTCACATATCCTTCTTTGGTCCTTTACATCAGTAGCAAGGATGCGTTTCTATTTTGTTCTATAAGCAAGTCATTTAAGCCGTACTGGAACATTACCAGCACTCTATAAATACGCCCTGCAGAAGTGATATCTGAAGTGTGGACTAATGGAAGTAATGCACCAGTGCAAGAGTTAAGTAAACAACAACAGCAAAACAAACACTACTGTTCTAGCTATATAGTGAGATTTTATGCTGTGCTGGATGATAAAATTCCTCTGAAATCTTTTGAGTGCAGGACTTAATGCTTAATACTGAGGTTTCAGAAAGGTCAAGATTGAACTCCCTGTATTAAATGCTCAGCAAATGTGTAAGAATGCATCACTGCTGTCATTAAAAAAAAAAATACAAAAAGTAACTTACAAGCTTTTGGACCAAGAAAAAGTCTTTCTTGTAGATGGCAATGCCTTTGTTGAAAAGTTTTTTTTCAGCAACTTTCCACTTGTCTGATCCTGTAGATAAAAAAAAGTTGTAACCGAAGTCCTTGCAATTTCAAATGTTTACTCTTCTACATACTTTTTCTTCATGTTAGCCTTAAATACAACCAATACACACGTGCCAGGATGCAGCCCCACATCACACTGAATCCAGCATCACTGCAGACTGCTGTTACACCCTCCCCTACTGCTCCACTTCAGCCCCTTCCCATCACTTCTTTTGCGTCAGACCTGTTACAGTACCACAGGTTAACTCAGTTTGGCTTGCAAAACACAGACAATTAGAAGAACTACGATGTTTTCCAACAAAACAGCAAGGTGAACAGACACCTGTGGTGGCCCAGTCATTAGATTTTATACAAGGGAAATGGTGGGGCAGGACAACAGGATCTTCTCTTTCAGCAGCAATTCACTGTACTTGAAGATTTATTACATCTCAAATATTCCTACCATCCTAGCACCCTTGCCTCCAATAAAGAACACATTTTGGAATCTCCTCTTGCCTTACAGACATTACCCAAGTAACACTTCCCAAGCATTATAGTAGGAGTAATTTCAATGGTTTGTGGCTCCAGCTATTAGATGTCTCTTTACCACATTACATCAGGTGGCTACAGTCACTCTAGATCACTGAAGTTAGTGTCATACACATGACTATTTTCTAATTAGGTACCAGACTACAAAGGCAGATTACAGCATTTAAATTTTGCAGAAACATTGACAGCCATCAATAGTTGGCTGACCTTTCTTCAGCAAGCTTGAAGACTCTTCCCATAAACCCCTCTCAACTCCACCCTGGAAATTCATGCCAGAGAAGCTGTGGTTCTGAGGTCACCACAGCCCTTCTTGCACATACCAGCTATCTTTCTGCATTCTCTGTGTTTAGTGTAAGGGATCACATTCCCCTTCCCCATAAAAGAAACCAGAACATACACATGTGCAAATACATGCACATGTTCCACGAGATGCAGCGTTTCTTCTAAGTGCCATAATTTGCACAGGCAAAATTCCTGGCAAGCCATCACTTGATTTACCAGACAGAAGAGTGGCCTTTTAATCTTATTGTAATGTTACAGAGTTCCCCAAAAGAGCAGAGAAGGATAAACGAATTCCTTTATGATAGGCAGCACAGAGTTATTTTGGTCTAACAAACCTGTGTAGTGATAATCTGCCAAAGGGTGGGTAGGTGATCGTACGGGCCTCTTCAACAGCAGTTGGGTCAAAGCTCCCTAAAATAAGCACAAATAAAATAATTAATTTAATATTTGGGGTATTTAAAACAGAGATCAGGAAACTGTCAATTCCGTCCTTTCTGGCAAACTGAGAATACTATAGCACAGTTTAACATTTGAGACAACTTCCAAACCACATCCTTGCTTATCCACTGAGTCTTGGGTACCACAGGCAAGCGGTAAGTTCTTAGCACCTCTTCACATCTCTGCGAATTTACACTTTCCAATGCAACCACCACAGTACTGGGAGACAGTTAATTCCATAGAGGGACCATGCAGCAGTTTTCTGTCATTTACTGAAGGCCTAAGTTACACACTCACATCCCAATACTCCATCCTAAATGATGTCTCTCTTAAACATCCAAGTCATTGTGATCTCATCTCACTTAACTAAACAATATTTCAAAATCAAACAAAGCAGTGACTGAAAGATTCCACACACAAAAAACAAACCCTCTCAAGCAGCTTTTTACTTTGCATATAAACTGGAAGTGCTTTCAAAGTTAGCAGGAGGGAGAGGAAGGAGTCAAGCTTCCATCAGCAGCTTAAAGCACCTGAACTGCAAACTCCAGCTGCCGGGGCAGCCCTGCTCCTCCCCAGCGCCAGCAGCAGCATTCACAGGGTTCGGGGGACCTACCTAGCAGAAACCTAATACACACAAAAATGTACTTTTTATTTATTTCCTTTTCCAGCACAGGTCAATACAGTCTCACAAGTGTCAGTGCTGGCGCGCTACAGGGGAAAAGGAACAAGCAGCCAAGCAAAAGTGTTGGATACTCCTGACCACAGGGCTAATTTACTCCAGGTTAAATCAATCACAGAACTATAAAAGGACAATAACCCTGTCCCATATGCTACACTCTGCTTTTTGATATTACCTCCCAGGGGTATCAAATGGCATTTATAAAAGTGTTATCATGCCTTACAACACTGATACAAAACTAGCAGCACAGCTGTTCTGTAGACATGCGCAGAGAAGTTAAACGGATCTGCCAAAAGCAAGAGGAGCAGGACACTGCACTTTTAAAGTCTCAGCTTCAGCCCCAGCCCCTTATTTTTCTGATGTGGTTATCTTCCCAGCAAGACAACATTTAAGATTCGTTTAGCAGTCTCAGCTCACTCACGCTGGTAGACTGTCAGTTTGTTTGTTAAAAAGCAACTTGTCGAAGTTGTAAATATGCAAGAGAGTATGTGGACATGGCACTGTACGTCAGGCAGAACCCACTACAGGGACAGCAATATCTCCGAGGGACACTGAACAGTGGGAGTCAGATGCACGGGAAGGAGTTTGCAAGGCTCTCCTCTCAGGAATGACAAGTTACCTGGTCTTCATTAACATCTTTGACCACATCAAGGTGAAAAGCTGGAGAGACTCACCAGAATGCTTCCCTTGGCTTCATGTAAGAAATGCAGCGCCAGCTCCTGGTTGGTTCCACCCCCAGGAAAAATGCTTGAACAGGCAGCAGCTAGCAGGTTTTCCACTATTTTCAGGGAGATACCAAACAAATTCAGATAAGAAGATTAAAATGGAGTTTCCCCACAGAATTCACATCATTAATTATCTCTTTTGAAGCAGAGTTAGACATAACAGAAACTCTCAGAGAAGTTGAACATCTTTGCAAATTTATCTGGGTCAAATTTGAACTCAAGAACTCGTTAGACTGCAAAGTCACACAACATTGGTCTACATGCAGGACTATTTTTCTCCTCTTCTCCCTCCTACATCGTCTTCCCATCTCCCTTCAGCTCAGAGATTTCCTGAATTCCCCCCCTTACTATATCGTGAATTTCCATTTCACAATATCCCTTTTTTCTCTTTCATCAGAAAGATTTCTTCCAGGGCTGCCCTTTTCCTCTTCCGTTCAGGATTTCTATACACCACAGCCCATGTGCAAGAGCAGCAGACAGCTCCCCAAGTCTTTTACTGGCTGCCACAACTCCTGCTTCCTCATCCTGACTTCCACCTACCACCTGATTTTTCCAAAACACTTATTATGTCTAGAACAGCCCTTGAAAATACAGAGTTTGAGCACATGTGGCATTCAAGTGTTAGCAAAGAGAAGGAAGCTTCACTGAGCAAAAGGCTGTTCTTTGCCTGGTCCCATTTTATCTCAATTAGAAAAACCCAATCCTATCAACCTCCCCCCCGCCCCCGCTACATACAACCTGATAACAAGTTTTACTCCTAAGACTGTTTTCAAGGTCACTCAAACACAACACTTGAATGGCAGCTCTGAGACTTTTTACATTATGCCTGCAGTAGATATGTGGTTACCTCTACTACAACTGCGACAATTCAGTCCCAGTTACCAGCCTTCCACAGTCTTACCATTCTCCTGGGTGACTTTGTTGGTTTCCAGGTCGCCCCATGGCTGCCACACCAGCTCTGCTTTATGTTCATCAACTGCTGCCAGAGATCTGTCCTGGAGTGATGGGATTTCTGCTTGAAAGCGAGTTCCAACATTTATTCGCCTGCAGGAAAGGTAACAAGTAACGCTCAGGCCCCCTTTACAATACCCAGAAAGTCTCCACCCATGATGACAGCACTAATTATGAAGAAACTGAAACGCAGCAGGCTCTCACATACAACATGAACAGCTTTCAGGTGTTGTAGGTGACGTTGGCAAGTATGACTCGAAAGGTGAGAGGTTTTATGTCCATTATCAGTTTCCATTGTCTTATCAACAATCATTGGAATGATATTTAAATCAGGATCTCCTAGTAACTGCTTAAAGAACTGTTATTAGCTTTCAATAATCATCACTTTTTGGGAAGCTGTCATATGGATTTCTCTTGCGGCAAGCCTGCTCCTCTCACGTAAAATAGGTGAGCCTTTTTTAGGATTAACATTTTGCCAACCATGACTACAGAATCATGGCATCTTTTAGTCTCCAGAGTCCTTTTCAACCTGTCTGGTCCAACTCTCCATTCAAAGCAGAATCAGTCTCAAAGTTTGATATTTCATGATCTTGACACAAGCTAGTATCTTCCAGAAAGTATTTCTAACAACTGAAACCAAAAATAGAAACCTATAGAATCTATATTGCTCATTCTGTACCATCCCATTCTTCGAGCAACAACTCCATATTATAGATTTTTGCATTCTACACCAATAACACAGTAAGCAGTGAAGTCTGGATGTCCTTTGCCATTGCTCTACATCTCTTACTTGGTGGCAATATACGCAGAGAGACAGCAGTCACTACACAAAGTCAGTGTAAAAGATATTGGATAAGTCACGAACAACTTTGAGTACGACAGCAACTACGTATGCAATTCAGAGTCCAGAAGAGAGAGCAAAAGAAACGTCCAAACTAAGCGAGCAAAAAGTCCCTTCATAAAACCAAGATACTTGAGAAGAGCTGCTGCTCAGACCACTTACAGTATAATGAATATCTCCTATTCTGAAATAAGACAGCTATGCTCAATGCAAAAATGTTCCTCTTTCAGATGTCATTCAACTTGCACCATACTGATAGCTCCTAAAACAGTAAAGGATGGAGAAATAAGCTCTTTTTTGGTTTTGAGAGAGAGTACATCAGTGAGTGCCCGCAAGATGGTTAAACTCTGGAGTTGCTTCATTAGAAAAAAGGTAGAACTCCCTGCCCAGGGCAGGGTTTGCTATGATTCTCAAGTCTTGGCTTGGTTCCCCTCCAGCATGAGCGGAAACACAATTGCTAGAGTAAAAAGCGTGATAAAGAACAATAAGGAATGGTAACAAAAACGTCAGAGAAGTGCCATCCTCCAGACTTCTACGGTCCTTTGCTGTCTTGAAATGACACACACATGCCTACCAGGAAAGCAAGTGTCTGGAAAAGGTACAGGGATGCCTTGAAGCAACACATATAACCCAGACAAAAACCCAGAGATATGCTCGCAAATGTTCCAATAGGATGTTTTGAAGTCCTAGGAGACTGTGGTAACAAAGGGAAGAAAGAGGGTATCATTTTCTGTTATGGAAGAAGAATGAGGAAACACCTTCATTCCCTTTTCTGCTTCAATTCCTTTTTTCACTCTGCTGTTGCCAGTAAGCGTCTGCATCATGAGATGTCATGAGCTGCATTCAAAACAAATGGCTGACTTCAAACATACATAAAAAGAGATTTTACAAACTATTTATTTTGTATCTATAGCAGATCCAGATCTACTTCCTCACACTCAAGAGGAATGGTTTACAATTCACATGTGTATAAACAAAGAGATGCAGAAGATAACTACACTACACACTTGTTTTGACTTCATCCACCGATTCAGCAGCAGCACAACACTCATGGGGTGGGATTCCTACTTGGACAAGCAGAATCTGCTAGACGCACAGACTGATGCTATCTTCCTTCCAGCAGGTGATGACAGGATGACACCCAGCATGACAGATGCGGCAGGAAAGTTTTAGACAGGCTGTCACATACTATCTGCCATACACTACCTCCAATTCCTGTCAAAGGTAAAGCGATAGGGACATTACACACCTCACATGATGGCCGTGGGCAGGGGAGAACTAACGCAGTTGAAAACTGGTTCTCTGAAGTAATTAATTTTCAAACCCATGCTAAAAGCAGGACCTGCATGGAGAATGAAGAACTACAAGAAAATCTCAAAGTTTGGTTTTGAGTGTTTTACAGGTACAAAAGCTGTTTCAGCTATAACACTATGTAGTTTCCCTTTTTCCTTCATGTCTTTATAATCTTGTACAGAAACAGCACAATCCAGACCAAAAATAAAAAGAGATTTTGTGCAAGATTGAGGAGACCTTGCTAAAAGCCAAAGCAAAATAAACACCATGCAAGTCCTCCTTTTGCACACTGCAATGGACTGAAGAACGATGTTTATATGGAGTCTTCTGCTCACTGTGATTAGTCATGATTATTGTCACCACATGCAGTTTCACAGTGGAGGAAAGAATAACGGATTCTGATCCATCCTAGGAGGGATGACTGACAGAAACTGACACTTTGCTGTCTACTGGAAATAGACAAAGAGGCTGTTATTGCACTGGGATTTTGTGTCCCAAGACACAGACTCCTCTGACCTCACCTGGGAGAGATGAAATAGGAAAAGCTGGAGG
This sequence comes from Patagioenas fasciata, assembly GCF_037038585.1. Lineage (NCBI taxonomy): Eukaryota > Metazoa > Chordata > Aves > Columbiformes > Columbidae > Patagioenas > Patagioenas fasciata. The sequence goes on along the minus strand of NC_092524.1, from coordinate 31,964,621 downwards.
GAAAGAATGTGGGCTTGAAGGGCTATCAGAAGTAACTTTTTATCTTGAAACTGAACTTAGAATATGGCATTCTTAGGCTAGAAAAGCCTAAGAGTTAGACCCTGCACCTGCAATATCTAAATAAAACCAGATTTCCATTTTAAGAGTTGACCTGAGTGATCTCATCTAATTTGACCTGCTCTGAGCAAGAGCTTAGACCAGATACCTCCAGACATCCATTCAAGCTATGTTACTCCACGATTCCTTCACTGATGAAACTGAGATTTCGGTACAGAAGTACTTGCATGTAAGCACCGATGGTGTTCCTGGGAATTGAGGCTCTGAAGCCAGAAGGCAATTCACAGTTGATGCCAGCTAGCAGAAGGGTGACTTTAAGACTTTGAAGCAACTGAACTGCAAAACTGGTAATACACAAAGATCTGTGACACCAGTTGCCTATTGTAGTACTTCACAAACAGAAGAATTAAGCTTAATTATCACGTTTCCCATTCCAAATCTCTGCAACGAAATGACCTTTTGAGAAGCATTAGCAGGAGGTCTGGCAAAGCGCAAGCAATTAAGAACATAATATTGGGTAAACACAAATTATAGTCAACTTCTGACAGAGTGAAGACTACAAATCAAATTAAACAGTTATTCTTTAAAAAGTACTGCTTGCTGTATTTCCTTTATAGAAGATATATCTACATAACTGACCACAACACTGCTGCACAAACAAGCTCCAGAGCAGCAAACTAATTACTTTCACAACACAAAATGTTAAAAGTTAAACCTGTCTACCTGCGTAGACTTAAGATGACAGCAAGACAACTCTTTGCACATAATTCCTTTTTAGCAACAGGAAATACACTTGCATTACTAAGTTATTATGGTTTGGAAATGGAAATTTTCAGCAAAAAAATTGAACGTTCTCACATACAACTAAAATTACAGCTAACTTTATGTCATTAACTTCAGGAATTTAAACCGCAGACACAACAGCCATAGACAATTGCACCATACAGAAGTCAAAGATCAAGACTTGAGGGGATTAAAAAAAAAAAAGTATCTGTTCAAGAAGAGCTTCCCCTGGACTGGTGTGCAATGAACCAACAACAAAAAAGATTAATTAAGTCATTTTCAAAACAGGTTTAAAAAATAACAAATGTGATTATTTCCATTAATGGACTCATCCTGGATGGGATGTGCAAAGATGACAAGAACAACCTGGGTTTATTCACAATTGCACCATTTGCTGAGACAGCCCGCTGACAAAAGTGCAGAAAACTCAGCATCAAACAGGAAAGCAGAACAGAAAAATAAATTGACAGCAAATGCTCCAGCTAATTTTTAAAATATAAGCCATTTTAGAAGAAAAAGCAAAGCAGCCTGGTATTTATTTGGGAAGAGTTTGAGTTAGACATCTCAAATGTTACAGGCTGTGCTGCAGAGTTAGAGCAAAGATTCCTGACTGCACAGAGTCAGCAGCACAGAGCCATGTGGGTGGTTTTATGCCATAGGGCTGTTTCCATGCCATGCATCCCCACGTTTAGATTTTGTAAGAGCTCATTAACCTAGGGATAATAACGAATTGGAACTATCTTGCTGTAGTTCTACAGCACTGAACTCAAGCAGATAACACTCCCGGAGGGTTTGCAAGGGCTGTGAGAAACATTTGCTACTCTTGCCTTTTTTGCTACTCCGCTCAGGTTTAGCAGGACTGGCACCAAGCCTAAGCTCCTAACTCCAGCTTCAGTATCTCCAAACTGTATTCTCTTGTGCTGCTGGGTCCAGACACATCTGAGCTTTGCCAACACACCACTAGCTAAAAGGACTAATGAGGTTTATTAGCCCAGGCCACACACAGTGCATGCAACTGGCCACGGCGCTTTCAGACCGAGCAAGCCCAGGAGGGAGCAAAGTAGGGGTCACAGCTGTGCAGCTGCTAATACACACCCCATGGATAATGTGCATCTGACCAGTCCATGTGAGAGCTAACTACATTTTTCCATACTATATTTTGGCCTTCCTCGAAAGGAGCATTGTTTCTCTACTCTAAACCACACATACAGCATACAAATATAAGTGTTTGTATACAACCAAACAGGACAGATTCACCTTCAGCTAACCAACAGGATTTCAGCCCAGAGACAAATAAGCAGTCACAGAAACCAGTTCACATCACCAGAATCAAAAGGTGTGTTTTCCAAACAAACATGATTTATCTTATGGATTAATTTTTAATAAAGACTATTTACATTTTGAGTCACTAATAGGAATAGCTTCAATGTTTCTAAGAGATACATCAACTGTACAGGGAGCAGCTTGAAGGTTTAGGAGGAAGCAAAGCAACACATTCACTACCAGGTTAAGAATCTACTGGGTACTTACGGTTCAATACTGACTGGGGTGGCTTCTCCCACTACTGTAAGAACAGGAGGGGTGACTTCTGAACTATCTGCAAGGAAAAGAAAGAACTGCTCAGACAACATATCTTTTCATTCAAGATATATTCTTTACAGAGCCTGTAAATCTATCAGAGCTATCCACCTCTCAGAAAAGGTATCCATATGCTAAAGGAGTTAAAGATGACCAATAACTCACCTTCTGGTCCCCATCTACATCTTAGTAATAACTATTTACTGTCCCTTCAGTTCAAGATAATGACAAGATATTCTGGAGGAGGAACTGACTTTTCCATCTCTAAGAATGTCAGCAGGGGGTGTTGCAGATTACTTGTGAATGCACCTTAAACACATGCCCAGATGGAAACAACATTACATTTCCTCCATCCCAGCTCCCCAGGCCACCACGAAGAAGTTCCAGATAACCACACCTCCTCAAGTCACCATCTTCCTCCTCTTACTCCACAGTTCCTAATCATAAATCAGCCAAGAGAGGAAGGATAAAGTGGGACTTACTTGATCTAAGCAGAGTTCTGTGAGCACTTTTGGGAGTCATTGGAGGTGGAACTGAAAGACCACTTGAAGAGAGGATAGCATTAAAATATAGCCCAGAGCCTTCTCTCACTGGACTAAGAATTGGTGGAGGCGTGTAAGGAGGTAGCTCAAAGTTCCTATCTGAAGGATGATCTGCCAGACGGACAGGTGACCGTAAGTGACTCTGATATGGAGTAATGTTAGAATAAACAGGGGGTGCAATAAAGGTGCCAGCTTTTGGTGGTATGAAGAGTGGTTCAGGTCTTGGCCGCTGCTTTGGTTTCCGGGCAAAGCCCTCTGCTTCATCCTTTGGAGCAGCATCTTCATGCTATTAGGAAAAAAAAAAAAAAAAAAAACAAATTACATACTTCATTTCATTTTAAAACCTCAGGGCATTTGAAAAACTTTAGGGAGATGACAGCGTTCTCTCACGGAAGCTCTAAATCTGGGTATGGCAGTTGGAGGGTGTCTCAACAACTAGCATCAAGGGAAAGAGGAAGGAAGAAGATGGGGAATGGCATAGACACAGGAACTATCAGGTAGCAACACAAGCTCCAAGTGCTTATGAATTTATATTTTACAAGAACTACACATGTGTGGTCCAACCTCTGGTTGGAAAGATAATGGCCTCATGGTAGCTTCAAAAGAGGACATAAGAGTATAGCAGAACCTTGGTACAGATACAGAGTGACACCAAATAGTGAGAACAGAAGACAATATAACAATATTGTCTGCAATGGTCAAGCATTTAAATGCAGAGAAACCTCCCTAGATTCCTGCAATTTTTCTAGTATCTGAATATTCTATCGTACTTCAGAATAGAAGAGACAAAAAAAAAAAAAACAGACACACACCCCACTCAACAGCACCAGATTGAAGGGGAACATGCAAGTACTGACCTTTAGAATCTCAGTAAGAGATTTCCACTCCATAAGAATAAATCTTCATTTTGGATTTTATTCATGTACAAAGATATGTGCACTACTCACAATTTATTATTACGTATGTGTGTATGGAGAAAGCACTCTTTACTCAGACAGACTATTTATTCTAGTGTTATTGACTATCTAGATTTATTCACTGTTCATTATTGGGGCACTGCTTGGCCATACTAGCTAGCATTAGCTAGTCATAAGAAGCGAGTGATTCCCAAATATATGGCAATATTATGATGAAAAAAATCCGCAGTCCCCAGAATACATCCATTCCAAGTTTATGCCTTGTGATCAAACTACTTTAATAGAAAAGCTTATGGACAAAAAATACATAATTAAATCTAACAGATTTGGCTCACCTTTGCTTTCTTAGTTTATTCATACCTGATTTGAGGTTTCCATGTTAGTACTACGATTAGATCGCCTCCGAGTGACTATCACAGAAGGTTTGCGTTCACAAGAAGCTCGATCATTTGTTTGGCCTCTCTGGAGCTTTCCATCGTCAGACTTTTCCTTTCCAAGGCTCTGCAAGTCAATTTTTCTCACTGGCACCGACACCGGAATGATAAGAGGCACGAGGCTGTTGTCCTCCCGGGCTCTTTTCGGAGCTGGTGAAGAACCGGCAAACTCCACAACAGTTTTTGCAGCTGTAGGCCCTGGAGCAGCCATCAGCACACTCTTCTCTTCTGAAGTATCCAGTTCCTGAGAACAAAAACGACTCCTTAGAAGTTCTGTAGCACTTGCATAATAAAACAGGTATCTCACTTTCAGTGTATATCAAGTTTCTCAATGCAATTTGCAAGCCAAAATGGATTTGGAAAAGTGTTACTGGAAGAAGAAGAATACTTCACAAAAGCATTACCACAATTTTTTAGCATTACTTGAGGATTGCTTGAAGCCTCAACTGCTAGAATATTTGTATATATCATTCTCAAGTATCACGTAACTACCTATGGTTTGACATATTATTTTCCAAATGAATTTGTGCCCTGCCATAACTTCCAACAATGTTTCTTCAGTTTTAATCATGATCATAAGCTGCAGGTTATTAACTTCAAATATTGGGCTTCTGTTCCAGGAAAGACTGAACCACAGTAACCTTAATTAAATCTCTCATACAAAAAGCAGAGCTAGCTTTTTGCTGCATTTTTTTCTGATTTACATGACAGAGGCAACTTTCCTGATTATAACTGGAGCCTTTGAGGTTTGTTGTCTAACCGCTTGAGCCTGAAGGACTTTTGCTCAGCAGAATCAACACTGCATAACTGCAAGCCGGTACTTTTTGCATTGGTATTACAGCTTCCATGTCTCTGCTTTCTTTTACTCATGGAAACCCTAGAAAATTGAGCTTGAAGGAAATGAGAATAGAGGATGAGTTACTGAATAAACACATGGATACTGTAACACCAAACGGCTCCAGGTACTGTTAGATAAGTGATTTCTAGTCTTTCAAATGACTATCCACATGTTCATTCCACCTCTTTTCAGGGATGTAAAAGGCCTTCTCGAGTTCTGATGAAGTGCAATCTACAAGCTGCAGAAGATGCCCCTTTTGCCGTTTCAGAACTCCTCGCTCAGAGCTCTGTTTGGAAAGCCTTTGCATAGGACTAGGTATGCAAACTCATCCTCCATCAGAGCCACAATCTACTGAGAATCTACTTGAACAGCTGTGTTTTGTAGGTGGAAACTAAGGCACATTATCTCTCAGGCATGGCAAGAGGTCTCCAACCTGGACTTCCAAAATTTTGCAGAGATTTACTTAAGTCTTCAAAAAGAATCTGTTATGTGGCATTAAGAATACCTAATCCTGATTAAAAAGCTAGCATAAGCAGGTTCTCTCAGAAGGATTCAGACAACCCCCCAGTCATCTCCCTGTGGTCATAGATCAAGAAAGGCAGCTTCACTGATGAGAAAGAGAATGCGGTCCAGCTGGCCCATGAAGAGTCAGTCGTGATAGTGAGAAGGAGACTAGACTGAAGTCCCACTTTAATATGATATTTATATTGATGGAAGTTCAACCATATTGTCACAAGATGCACCAGTCAGAGCCTGCACTCAGTGCTCTGGCCTCTATCCAAATGAGAGTCCTGGTAATTTTTGTTGCTGTTAAATGCAAACAGGTCCACTCTGAAACACTAAGCCTAAGATTTAGGACTGCCTCTTTCCAGACCTTTTATTACAGTAAGGCTGATCATGCACAAAAAGCTTTGGCCCATAAGTGACACTGCAGTTTAGAAGTCTGACTGCTTCTTCACAGAGACAGGAGACATGTGCCCCCACCATGCAATGATGAAACACAACTGAAAAGTCACAACTGGCATCAGCTGCCTCGTATCATGCTGCAGGAGGAACTAATGAGCTCTGAGGACCTCCGTGGACTCCATGGTGGTGACATGCACCTGCACTTTCCCACAAGACTACCAACTTTGGATTTGGAGGGTGTTTATCACACTGGCAGATATGTCACTAGGGACCACGACCTCTAGATGGCAAGGGACACTTGTAAATTTTTGTAGCCTCCCTCCATTACTTCAGGAAACGGAGACTAACAAGGATGCCTTTTTAAACATATGAACAGGTCATCTACTGGAAACATGCCTACTTCCACTAGTCGCGCTCACATCTGAAGAAGCAGCTCAGATATGGCTTCACGCTGCTACACGTGCACCTCCATTCATCAGGGAAATCTGTGCTGTTGTCACCTTATTACAGAAGCCTAGTTGAACATCTGGGATAGCTCTGGGGTCTGCTTCTGGCAGTGAGGTCCACAGTAGATTATTTTGCACCACTGTTTAGAGCAGTGCATTCATACCACATTCTTTAGACTCCTGCCAAGAAAAGTCTTGGTTTTAATCAGATTACTTTTTTCCTCCTGATGTAGCTGTTGCTAGGCAAGCACTCTAGCATAGTTTCTGGGTACCTGAGAGAGCAGCAGTAATCAAACAAGTAATGGCAATATGAATACGTGAACAAGTGCCAATTTTGACCAATCTCCAAACCTCAGATACTTCCTGTGTGCTAAACAGATCACTGTAGGTCAAGAGACAGGAACTAATTTCTGAACCACAAGGATCTATTGCAGCTAGTCACACAAAGATGTCGCATTTCTTTGGCTGTATGATCAGTTAACTATGCTCCTTCTATTTTCAAGATAGGGAGGTAAACAGCAAAGGACCCTCTTCCTTGATGACAGGAGAGGTGACCCTTTGAGAGAAAAGAGGAAGGAGGAGACCTGAACAGTAGTACAGATAGAGAGAAGGCACCATTGGGAACTTAACCTAAGTTGTTAAGACATCCTTAAAGATGCTCTGGTCTACATCAGAGCTTTTCTGCTCAGAAAGATCACACGTACCTAAGGTTTACAAAGAGGGGACGTGACTGATTTTGGAATTAAGCCATTTGTTTCAGCTCCCTAAATAGTTTATCAACCATTTGATTATGCTCAGAGGCAAGCAGAAAGGAGTCACTGAACAAGGGACAGGACCTTCACTTATAGAACTACTACAGGATTTTCAGCTAGCTCAGCATCTCTGTTGCAGAATTTGGGGCAGAAAGGCTGCTGGATAACTCCAGCAAGCGCAACTTGTTGCACTTCTGTTTAGATTCTTGCATAAATGTTGAGGGATGAACCAGTGATCTAGAGTTCTCCAGGACACCCACAGAAACCTACCAGCCATTTTGGCATTCATCCTATTTCTCAAGTGGTTTCTAAAAAATTTAGAATTCACAGACAAAACCCAGCTGCAGTATCTAGAAGAACTGTTCCAAGGCCACTTCTGTGATCAAACATGAAACCACAACAGCCTTTTCGAAACACCTGCCCATGTAGAACTTTCTGCCATCATTCTTCATCACCTTGCTACCAGTAATGGCAGCTTCTCTCTGCAGTCAAACTGAAGTCTGCCCGTGAAGGAGGTGAATCCAGGATTGCAACCCCAGAAATACTTTTTTTTTTTTTTTTTTTTTTTCCTTTTGTATGTGGCAGCTGGTGCCCTGTGCCACAGGAAAGAGGCCAGGTAATTAAAACCTGTCTCCCTTCCATAAAGGAACGCTTAAGTCCGGACATCCTTAAGATGACCATTTCAGATCTGAGAAAAGGTTTTTGCACTATTGAAGAAAACTAATTAAACTGCCTTTTTGCATATAACATTTGTATGCAAAATGAAAACATAAAACTAAGAGTTGAGAATTTACTGCAGCGTGTAAGCAGCAATAAGTTTGCATCACCTGAAAAAAGCAGGCACAGCACGATGGGCAGCTCTGGTGCAAAGCATCAGTTGTGACACTACATGTAGACAGATCCCTCTCCTATGAAGACAGGCTGCAAGAGCTGGGGTTGTTCAGCCTGGAAAAGAGGTGGTTCCAAAGAGACCTTACAGGAGCCTTCCAGTACCTAAAGAGGGCCTAAAAGACAGCTGGAGAGGGATTTTTACAGGGGCATGTAGTGATAGGGCAAGGGGTAATGGCTTTAAACTGAAAGAGGGTAGATTTAGTTTAGATATAAGGAAGAAATCATTCACCATGAGGGTGGTGAGGCACTGGAACAGGCTGCCCAGAGAAGCTGTGGATGCCCCATCCCTGGAAGTGTCCAAGGCCAGACTGGATGAAGCTTTGAGTGACCTGGTCTAGCAGATGGTTTCCCTGCCCATGGCGGGGGAGTTAGAACCAGATGATCTTTAAGGTCTCTTCCAACCCAACCCAACCCAGTTATGATACTGCTGTCCAAAGTAATACTTTTACACCTACATTGGAACCTACTGGTTCAAATTATGAGTGTATCCTCTTTCATCAATAATTTAATCTTATGGCCTTCTTACGTGTTCTCTTCACATAACCTATGCTAGAGAAGGCTTCTAGTTTATTTATAACAGAAAGACATGGTAAAGAGGAGACCACTCTCCTCCTATAAACACACATGTTTTCTTTTTCTCCCTCACATGATATCCAACCCCCTTAAAGATGTAAAATCCATCAGACTCAGGTAAGAATTTTAACATTTTTCAAAACTTCATCCTGAAAGCCTGAAGAGTTCTAAACATAAAGAGGAGTTCTGCTAGGGCCATCATGGAAGCAAACAAGCTGCTCGTGTAACTGCGAAGAACAAAAGAGTATCTGTCAAAACACTTCTGTGTTTGGTCATTACATTATGAATCAAGCTGCAAGCAGACATGCCTTCAAATGGTCAATTTCTGGCTTTGCCTCTCAGGGTCTATTCCTAGTTTTTTTCTTGCCACTGTGTTGGTGATCAGATTGCAATGTGAATTGCAGACCTTCCTGCAATATAAACATACAATGGCTGGGATTATGAGCAAATAGCTCACGCTGCTAACTACTAATAGTTTTCTATCAAATCTGCTTGTTCAAGATTGCTCAGAGCAAAAAGGACTGAAGAGAGCAGCAACAGCCACGGGTTGCTGTCTTCAGTGCAAGAGATGGAGTAGGCTATGGATATTTGCCTCATTGTTTATTAGTTCAGTTCTTTCACAACAACAGCACATCCATCTAAGGAAGAAATTGGAAAAATAGCCACGGACAGACTAGGAAGAAAATTATGAGGAGAACAACAAAGAGAATAAAATTTGCTTCCCTTTGTTGTCTGACCAGGCAGCAACTCAAGTGGCAAAACCGCACGTAAAAGTAGCTCATGCTCTAACACTCATATTGCAACAGCCTTTGGCAACAAAGTTTCCAAAGAAAAGTGTACCTGTACTTCTCATGAGAGGCAATCAATGCAAGATTAGTCAAACCACAACTGGAAGAAAACCTCCAAAAAGAACCCTCAAAAAACCCCCACTGAACTGCACAAGTCCCATCACTTAGCTTCCCTAGGCTAGTTAATTTTGAACCCTGTCATCTTGCCATATGGAATATATACTGTAGAGTTTAGACTGATGGGACACCAAAAGTATAAGAGTAGTAAACTACCAAAACAGCCAACACTAAATTTCTTCCCCATTAAGCCCTACAGAAGGTCTACAGGTAGACTTTGTCCTCAGGTTACCAATCTCAAACATCCCTTGCAGGCCATCCTCAGAAATGGGGCACCACATCTGACAGACCTTCATCATGCCTGCTCTAAGTTCCTCATATAAGTGAGGCTTCCTTAGATTTCCAATATTAGAGAAATATCAAACACATAAATTGCATTATGTCATTTTTAGAAAGCACAATTTAGAAACACTTCAACCGCTAAAACTGAAAAACTGGCAGTTAAGCAGCTGCCTTTTAATGTAAAAGGAAGAGAATGTGAAATTGGTAAAAAGACACTAAATGAGCTGTTAATACTTGTCTCTCCAAATTCCTGATCAGCTTGAGGTCTAAGCTGAAAACATCCATATTTTCAAGCCCTGGGATAAAATCACATTCAGTATTAGTGGAATAAAACTGCCCTTATGTGGTTTTACTGCACTAGGGGATCTCTATTCTCTTACGTCTATGAATTACAGTAACTGAACCTACATGGCACCACTCCAGAGCTGCCCTTGCTGTACTACAACACTTCTTGCATCAAGACACCACGCTTTCCTGCATAGGTACATTAATTCCTTTCACTTCAGCCCTATTTTGTAGTCCGAAACTTGTTATATCGGTTAGGATGTGTACCTTACCTTTACGTTCTGAAGAGAAGCCAGCTCAACAGCCTTTTGGGCCAAAGTTAGCAAATTGGCTTCTTGAGAAACACGTCGTCTTCGTCGTGTACTCTGGATTACACCACCTCTGACACCCTGAAAATCATTAGTGCTCTGAGTATTTTCTTCAGCTGCTGCCACCTGTTTCTCCCCTTCTCTGCCATTCTGGGCTGTGGCTTGTCTGTCTGTTTCCACCTGGCACAGCTCACTATTCACCAGGACATCCTTCTGCCCCATATCCAGTCTCTTGGGGTGCAAAAAGCTGCTTTTGCTGTGGGCCAGCGATTCAGGCAGCTGCTGTAATGGGACCTCTTGCTGATGCGTTTGCCAGGGATGCAGAAATAAATTGCTGGCTTGTTCTTCTGCCTGTTTGGAAGCCACCACTTCTCCTGTAGATGTCAGCAGGACACCTTCTTTGGAGAGTCTCCGTGACCTCCTTGGAAAGGGAATCTGGGTCTGAGGTAGGACAGCCTGTTGGTTCTGCTCTGTTAGAGCCTTGAATAGTTCTTGGTTCCTCTCTGGCTGCTGAAACTGATGTGCCATCATGTGATGCTGAGGTGCTGCAGCTGCCACATGAGGCTGTGCTATGGAAGTCGTTTGCTGCAGGCTGAAGGCTTGTGTGGCAGCCTGATGCTGCTGCTGAGGGTAGAAATTCTCAAACAGTTGTAGCTGGGGAAGAGCTTGCTGTTTCTGTTGAGCAGTAAATGCTGGACTGGAAGAAGCTGGGGCTTCTTGAAAGACATGTAATAATTCAGGAAGACCCTGCTTTTGGCCTTGGTGACCAAATGCAAGTTGGAAAGGCTGTAGGGGCAGACTTTGATTCTGCTGCTGCTGTTTCTGCATCTGATGAAAAGAATTCATTTGAGCTTGCTGTCTCACCAGGGCTTGCTGTTCCAGCTGAGCCTTCTGGGACATCATTTGCTGGACAGCATCTCCATACAAATCCAGCTGTGACACGAATACTCCTTTCTCTTGATTTCTCTTAAGGGCTTCTGGGTGGCCATAGAAGCCTGGGCCACCAGCATTGGAGTGGGGTCCTTTCGGGTTGCCCCCGAAGACCATACCATGGTTCCACATCGACGGTGGAGACTGCCAGTGGCTGTCACCCCTCTCTGGTAACCGGTTTCCCATCAGTGAATTCTGCCATTTGACAGCTGTTACGGTCTGGGGCATCATCATTGATTCTCCCCTATCTTGACTGTAAACAGAGTTCATCAAAGCAACATTGTTGGGGGCACCTGTCAGTCCTCCTGTGTGAGAAACCTCCACAGTTTGGGAGACAGGTACATTTGCTCCATGACCATAGTACTGTCCTTCCTTAAGCTGCTGCTGTGGTTCTTTTGATGACACAGGGATTTCCTGCTCATTAAAATAGGCAAGTCGTTTCCCAGTCCTTTTGCTTGAAGACTTTTGCTGAGCCTGAAGATTCATGGTTCAGTCTATTCCCCCAGCTGCACACACCGTATTTACAACTCACCCATCCCTGAGGCTGGGGGAGGAAAGGCACAGAAGTCTCTCTTTTCCATTCAGTTTTAGTAATAAAGGGCAGGAAAGAAGTCCAGATGAAAGTGCATCCACTTCCTTTTTCTTCGTTTGGTTCTCCCACTTCTTTTCACTCTTATCCTTTGTGGTTCAGAGGTCAGTAGGGTCCACTTAGTTACAGGTCCTGAAATAGAGAAGCAATTGCAATGAATCATCAACAGACATAACTGCCTCACATGATAAGCAACAACCTGTATGTCTGTCCCATTTCCCACAGAAACAATGGTCAGGATACTACATGTAGGAAATAACAGATTTGACCTACTAGAAGAATGTAAACCAAAACAACTTAGTTTTACACAACAGATAGCACACTGTATTTGCATGATGCAACTCCCAATTGCACACAGACTTCTGACTAATCACTCAAGCTCATCCTGAAAGTCTTTCTCTTAAGCTTCCTCTCTCTCATTTCACCAATTACTTCTATGTCTTCCTGTAGCCAGAGTAATCTGGTTTTAATCTGAACTCAAAAACACAAAAAACCCCTCATGACTCATCAAAAGAAAAATAACGTCAGGCCACATTTCCCAAGACTTTTAAAACACACGCATGTCCATGAAGGTTGCAGCTAAACACACAGCAAGATGCTCAATTCAGTGTTTTGAAGGAAAGGACCCAGTTGCAGCTCATCATCCACTCTCCCTCCCCTAGTCATTACAGTTGCCTTCGATGAGAAACTGCCCACCGAGCACCCAACCACCAAAGACAGGGCCTGCTCAACCTGTTGCCCTCTCGGACACTTTCTTTAACAGCTGAAAGCGACTGCTCCTCCTCAGGTCACATTCATGGAAAAGAAGTTCAGGCAGATTGTTACAGCTGCTCCCGGATACCAGCAAATATCCGGTAAAGCTACAAACACAAGAGGAGAAAGCCTTTCCAGAACATGCAGCCTAGGACAGGTCTACCCTCCTCTTTAAAAGCCTGGTTTGCAGGATTAAGATGTAATGTGTTAACACACAAACACACACACCAGTATTTCTAGTAGGACATCTAAAAATCTTTTAACAAGTCTTAGTTTTAAATTTTATTGAATTCTGAAACTACTACCACTCAGGTAATTAAGTGCAAGTCTCTATTACTATCTCTTCACTATGCACTCTGTTCCACTTCAAATCACATTGCCAATATATCTCCAGAAGATTTTAACAAATTTTTAAAAGCATATTCTTATTGCTTCCCTCCTGCTATAAAATCAAGTTTCTCTTCAGCGGACAAGGCAAGACTAACACACACATCTCCTCCAATGAAACCTGCAATCCATTTATCTCCCTCTATAAAATGAAAAATAATGGAGCAAAAGCATACAGCACACTGAAGTCCTGTAACCTAAGTTTGCTCTAGACAGATATGGCTGTGGTAGAGATCTTAATACTGGGGTGGGGTCGGGAACACGATGAGGAGGAAAAGACAAAGAGTTTAAACTTACGCAACTTCCACCTCGGAGGCCAGGCTTGGCTTCAGTGCTACTGGAGCCATGGGCCAGTGTTTCAGAGCGAAGTGACTCACTTCCTCGAGCTGTTACATCGCTGTTCCCCCCACGCTCCCTCCCCTTGGCCCTGGCTACAAACCGTGGACCTGTGCCACCCCGTATCGCCGAGCCAGGGCGTTCCTCTCTCCTCTAAGCACAACGTCTCGGCTCGTTTTCCAGTCCTCTTTCAACAGGACAAAAATAACTCCAGGAGAAATTACGGACACGCGAGATGGAAAATTCTCTCTAAACTGCAACTAGTACACAAACGAGGATTTCATAAAGTAAGTTTTTCCTATTTCAAAACATCATTAGGAGAGGAAAAAAACATCCTACAGCAGGAAACTGGATCCCTGGTAGCAAAAGCATAGAGGTGGAAAGGTTGCTGTATGTCTTTCAGGAGCGTTAATGTTATTATCTCTCCTTGCTTTTTGCACCACTGCTACAAATTGTAACAAAGCTAACAGCTAAACCACAATACATGAGGTAATACTACTAGAGTGATTTCTGACACTACCTTACTTTCTGAAATCATCACAAGCTATTTTTCTCTCCAAACTAGACAACCTTGTAATAGTTTTCCTTCCACCAATGCTTCTACATGCTTTTGTATTGATCTGACAAAAAGAATGCAAGTTTTTCTGTATATGGGAAGACTTTATTGCTACATCGAATTTAAACTTGCCAGACAACCTTCAGAAGCTCTGCTACAGATTTCCTACACTTTGAGGAAGAATGCAAATATAACTGCCCAAATGCTGGCATACAACTTCAGGGGTCCTTGGTTTTAACCCTTTTAAAAAAAACAACAACAAAAACAAACAAAAAAAACCCAACCAACCAACCAATCCCCCCCACCCCAACAACAACCAAAAAACCCCAAATCAATCACCAAAAACCCCACAACCAAATAGCTGAAGCTGTTCTTAATAGTGGTGGCTGAGATTTGCAGGTACTACAGACACAGGTATCCAGAAGATCTTTAGAAAGAGGACTCAGGTTAGTTAGTGAGAAAGCATTGCATTAGCATAGCTCTCCAAACCTCCACTTGTGTGGACTTCAGCTCTGTTTTCTCCATTGCTACATAAGAAGCCACCAGCATTATCGAGCTTAACTCAGACCAGTTTAGAACTGCACCTATCTAGGAAAGAGATGTAAGAGAAGTATAAGGATGCAAAGGTCACAAAAAACCAGTAAGTTCAGAGATAACCAAATGGAGGGAAAGGAATATGTACTTGTGTGTGCCATAAAGAGAGTCCTAAAAAAATATTACATGCCTCTTAGGGAACTTATCTTGAAGACTGCAGTGACTGAATTAAAACTGAAGTTACAGCAGCATAAAAAACCAGGATAGTGAAAATTACATTATCGAGGAGGAAAGAGATTTAAGGTACTTTGAACAAAACACACTTATTGAACATCCCAGTTCTCCCAACGGCATCCAAAAATAAATAAAACATAACTAAGAGATCATAAAGAAAAAACAAACCACATTTGGTGCATCCAGTATTAGACAGATAAAGAAAACGTCATAAAATCAGCTTTTCAGAATTTATTTCTATATAGAAAACAGCAGGGAAAAAAAAAAAAATATATATATATTATAATAATCCATAGCTTAAGCTGAGCAACAGGCGTTCAAGCTGCAGCATGACTATGCTCCAGGAAGGCTCACACTTGGCAGCTTCACCGGCTGCGCGCTGCTGGTGCTCTGACTAAGCAGGCTTCCCTCCCTGAGCCGGAGGGATGAGCTCACATTATCATCATCCTACCCAATTACCAGCTTTGGGGATTTTTTTGTTTGTTTGTTTGTTTGACTTTAATTTCAGCACAAGAGTCAGCCTGCAGTAGCACAGTAAAATGGTATCACGCTTCCAGGCTTAAGTGCGTTTTGCAGCAGTGCGCCCCTGACCGTTTCTTACCTTTGAACAAAGCACAGAGCCAGTTCTGATACTGCAGTTCCCAGAAGATACTGTGTCTTGCCTCCAAATATACTGAAGTGTTATGACACCTTGCATTGCTTTTATGCTGCACAGAGGAAAAGCAGAACCTAGCATCAGTATATTTTGTTTTAATAACTTTAAGATTTGGCATGCAACATCATCAGCTATTTTCACTTCCAGGAACTTCTGGCAAGTCTCAGCCTTTCTTCAAATTAATATGAATTGTATGTCACCACCTTTAATACAGTAAATATTTTCAGATTGCTAAGAAATTTTTTATGTTCCAAGACTTTTTCTTCTAGACCTACAAAGAATGTCAAATTAGATACACATATACCCAATGGGCACTTAGTCAGTATTTTCTGAAATTAAAAAAACATAAGCTAAGTAAAATACGGCACCTTACTGAGAGAAGTTAGGGTCAGCATTTTAAGCTAAAACTTCTCCAGCATATCTACACTAGAGCGTTAAAGAAATTCACTAAAACATATAAAACACCATGTAGACTAGATCTAGGCAAAGTCTCCTGAAGGCCTTTCCTTAAGTATACAACAGGACTAAGGAGGAGTCTCTGCCTGTATCCAGGCTGCTGTTCTCAAATTCATAAAGTCCTCCCAAAGCAGAGATATCTGAGAAGTGTGGGGCACAGGCACTCACTAGGCTGGTACCAGCCCTGAGCAGGTTTCACTCAACTCAAAATAGGTTCTACAGAACCATTTAGGCATCCCTATCCCTTGCAACAATCTTGTCCTAGTTCATCATTAGCCTGGGGAGTTTGCTGTAAAAAAAAAAAAAAAAAAAAAAAAAGGCCATCAAAAAGGTTTTAATTAAGTTTAAAGGTTATTCGATTTAGAGGACGAATTAAAAACAGTCCACAGCAACCATTTAATATAAAATATCTTTAACTCCCTCTAAAACTTTTTTCCTGTGTATTTAGTGACCACCTGTCACTACTCTATTTCTTTACGTACTCTCTTCACTAAATATGCACATATTTGCACAATTTAATATATCAAGTTCATGACCTTACACATTGTAGTAACCTTAAACTCTACTCTTCAGCCCAGCTGCTGAGGGCTGTGCTGTCCTGTACTTTTCCTTAGTTCACTTACTACACCACTTATATTTGGCATGATAAGAAAGTTTAAATTTTGCATATTCCTAATCTCCTTTGAGATCATTTGCACATAATTGTCTCTGACAGAATGCTGCAGAAATGACTCAGGAAAAGACTCTAACCTCTCCTCAAACTCTGGCAAAGTTAAGGGTGCAGAAAATAACAAGTAGTTTTTTTAATGTGAAAAATAAAGTGTGTTCCTGGGTTCTAGCTAATGTACATTCTCAGACTTAACTGCAACAACACTGCCACAGTTTGCTCCAGGAAATCTGTCAAATTAAGAGTGAAGAGAATAATTTCTCACTAAATCCTCCTTCTGCCACCAATTCAAATTACTGATTACTGCTTCAAGAAGCTTAATCACTTTTAATGATGATGAACAGATTCCAACAACAATTTTTACAATTCAGTCAAATGCAGTAAGCTAGTCAGTGTTCTTCTGAGACAAAGCAATTGAGCCTTCTTTAATTTGCTCATCATTATGATCAAATCCCACATTTATGAAACAGGTGAAGAATCATGACGCGCATTTTACTAATGAGGAACAAAACCAGAGGAACTAACTCATTTCTAAGATCACACAACCAACCAGGTCAAAAAAATCAAGAACAGAATATAGAATACTAGCTACCAGTTCCCTTTCCAAGCCTGCAAGAAAACATGGGTTTAAATCTACATGCGCAAGACAAAAGTACGGTGTGCTATTCACATATGTGCAGAAAGGGCAAAGAAAATTGAATTCCCCCAGTGCAATAGCAGGACAGAGGTAGTTTAATAGAGTGGGTTTTGTTTCTGGTTTTGGCGGTGTTGTTTGTGGTTTTGTTTTGTGTTTTGTTTGTTTGTTATTTGTTTGGTTTTTGTGTGGGTTTATTTGTAGTCTTTTTACTGACTGGAGACTTAAAGGGCATCACAAACAAGAAACTTGTTCCAGCTAACAGAAGTTTGCCCCAGTGAAAACCACTGCCTATGAAACCAACACCACCTATTGCAACAGTCTTGAGTAAGAACCAAGAAAGCGATGAAAACAGGAGACAGTTTTTCTGTTTGGTAGAAGATTTGCCAAGCTTATTGCACAGCTTATCCATATCCTATGCTTACTCTGCTGTATATGAGAACAGCTTCAATCTCTCCCCCTCCCACACACTCACTTTGCCACATGTTCTTCCAGACAGTTAGCTACAGCAAAATTCCTGCAGATCATTTGCAACCTCCCACTCACCACCTTCAGACACCTTGAACAGGAAGGATAACAGCACAGATTTCCTACATATTGCCCCAGGATGGAACAAGAAAAAACAGAAAACAGACCATGTTTCCAAATTCTATACAGCAAAGCACAGCAATCTCTCTTCTGAAGAAAGGCAGGGGAAAGCTCAAAGCAACTGAGAAGCACAACATTGTCTGAGAAAGCCAAAAACTTAAATGGAGGATGCTGGCTTTATATCCCTGTCACCTTATCTTGAATGGGAAAGCATTTTCCACAGACACCTAGAAAGCCTTTCTCTACAGCAATTTTCCAGGAGTCTCCACCACAGAAGGGCAGCAAGTGAAATCCAAAGTGAACAAGCAAAACCAATCACCTGAACATTCTCCAGTTTAAAAGAACTCCACTACAAAAGAACATAAGTAGATAACAACCACATCCCCCCACAACACCTCCAAGAACTGTATCAGATAAAAGTCCTAGAGTCAATAAAGCCCATAAAATGGAGAAGGCTTACTTGTTTTAGTAACTGCATAGCAAAGAAGGAACTCTTTACACCCTGCCGGTAACAGAGGCAAAGAGATCAAAGGAAAGCTGCTGCACAGGCAGACAACAGAAGGGAAAACATGGCATCCAGGCAGCCTGACAACCTGCCCTGCTGCTCGAAGGCACCTGCCTGGGGCAGGCCAATGCATACCTAAATAAGTAGCACACATCCAAGACGTTTATGGCCTACCCGAATTTCAGGTGATTGTCCCATTTCTATTGCAGAGAAAGACTGAAGCTATGACTGACTTGAAGGGCATCTCTGCCCTGAGGACAGCATGGTTCAAATTACTTTGCTACCACTTTCCCATTTTCAGCGGCTGGGATTAGTAAAGCTGTATGAAACCACCCTACTACCCAGAGATTCGCAAGTGACATCCATCAGCTCTGCGATGTGAAGCAGGGGAAACAATGACCATGCTGAAGGACTATGTGCCACCAAATCTGGTAGCTTGCATTCCACCACCAGATGGGACAAACTACTGCTGCAATCTAGACCACTCCTGACACTCAGTATCATAGATTAATCACCTACAGCAAGTAAAAGAACACAGAATGTAGAATTGCCATACTATTTAGGAAAAACATACATATGCAAGAAGAAAATATTAACTACACTTCATGAGCTAATCAAACCAAGGAGAAATACGAATCCTACTTAAGTAAAATATTTTGGTCTATTACAATAAAGGATGTCAAAGTAGAAGCAGTGAAAATGTGTTCACATAGATGTTATTTGACTAGGCAGCTTTCTTTTCTGTTCTAATTTTCTTAAAATTCACCTAAGCATGCATTCTGCTTATATTTTGACGCACTATTTACATCCATATATGTAGTTTTACTTATTCCCTATCACCACAATTTTCCACATTCCACCTAATGACACAGATGAACTCTAGTGTGCAGAACATTACAGAGAAGCATTTTTGGCTTTTGAATTACGGGGTCTGAAGTACCACAGATGCGCCTCAAAAGAAAGTTTTCAGAAAACAGTCCTTTGAGAGTACTAGAGGTTCACTTTTCAGAATACACCTGGGATTTTCCACATAATTTTATTTTAAAGGGATGAGGAAGACACAAAATTTGTCACATAGAAAATGCCCATTAAGTGCTGATTACTCTTGTCCTTACAACAAGCAAGCCAGGCAACACCTGGCTTACACAAACAGCTCCAACAAAACAAAATCAGCATGAGTGAGGAAGAAAAACTATTAAAAAGACAGACCAGAATTTAAAACTTAAAAGATTATTAAACAAAGAACAAAAGAAAAAAAAAAAAAAACAAACACACACAAACCCTGATTTATTTTTGAAGGAACTGACAATGTTGTTTCTACCAGCTACTGAAAAGGTACTACAGCACATAGATCCTAAATTTGATTTATCCTCAAGCAAAACTTTGAGTGGTATTTCCACACTAATTGAAGTTTCGCACAAATCTCATCTCATGAAAACAAGATTCATGATTTTCACCAGACTCATCTATCGCCTTGCACAGCAACAACATGAAGTTCTTAGAGAGAGTATAAGCAAGAGACAGCTACATAAATTGGACTTCTGTAAAGAAATACGCAGGAAATCCCATCTTTACAAATGGTTTTGCAACACAGTGCAGGCTTACCCTTTAACAAAATAGGTATACGGTACATTTCTTAAATCAGTTTATGTTTATAAACTGTACTGAAGTTAGGAATATTAGTTATTATAGTCTGTCATCATGATAAATGCCATGATCTGAAGAGGTTTGGGTGGCCTTAGAGCACAGAAAGAGCACAGCAATTAAGGAGTATGAAACACTGCTTTCAGGCTTCATAAAGTTACACGAACATACTATTCTTTCCCACTGGAAATGGGTTAACAGTTCTTCTAATTGTAATCATTTAGATGGCTATATTAAGCTTTTTTGTTTGGAGCTGTCAGGGAAGGCAGTTGCTAGCAACAGTGGGATGAATACTCCAACATGCAAGAATCACAGCAGGCTCCGAGTCAGAATGGCAAAGAGCAGCCGACAGATTCTCTCAGCCCTTGCGTTCCCACAGCTGACACAGCCACGCGTCCTTTGCTCCCAATGCCTGTCCTGCCACAAACACTCCAGCTGCAAAATTGCAAGGATACACTCCAGAGACAGACCCAACCTCTCCACACTTTAGCCCTGAGAAGAAAACCCATCTGAATGCACTGGGCTGCAACAGGAAAGATTGCTGCAGGTCCAGTTGTCTCCATCCTGATGGCTCCAGCACTTCGTCACAAAACCAGACATATGTAGGTGTCCAGCGTACGGAATACCACTGAAGCTTCAGGGTTTCAGAGATTACTTCAAGGCTTTACAAGATGTAACGGTCTACAAATAAGGAAAGAGAAAGAGGAAAGTTCAATATAGATGATGAAACTTTCCATTCCCAGAGGTTTCTTCATGAGAGACATAAATGCACCCGAAACCTAGACCACAGCTCTCGGCAGAGACACTCCTGATGGCAGCAAGGAGACATCATCACTCGCCCAAGCCTGTCTGGAGAACAGCTGGGACTAAAAGCAAAGGCAGAACCTCAGAGGATCTGGGATCAAATTCCAGCTCTGCCACAGACACGGATCTTAAGCCGCCCACTTCACATCAGTTCATAAAATTAGAATAATACCTGAAACTCAATACACTGATATTCATGAAGAATTGAGGTCATAAAAGTTGTATTATCTTTAACAGTACGCAGTAACAGGCTAGACGGGGATTCTTCCACAAAGAGCTTGAAAGTCTAATTTGAGACGTGAAGCAACAGGGTAGCGATAACCAAAGAGGGATGGGGCCAAAAAAATGAAGGAAAAAGTTCACACAAATAACAACATAGTTGTTCTTTTGTCATATACCTCCCTTGACCCAGAAATACCTTTTTCTTTTTCAGCAGTTACATAAGCTGAAGCAGTGCTGGCCTTGGTTTGCCCACATCCACACAGATCCCAGTACTGACTGAGCTAATCTGTTATAAAACTACTCCAGTAGTCAAGTCTTTAACAGCACTGACAGGACTTTAGTTCAAATTTCTAAAATCATGTATTTTGAGAAGTTTTGTGGTCACTATTGAATATAAAAGGGTTTTTTTATTGTGCTGTTCAGTACAGCAAGCTCTTGGCCGTGACTGGGGCATTACAACAACAAAGGTAAGCAAATGCAGACTAGTTAATACTGGGAGTAGAACGCTGAAAGACATGGGCAAGCACAATCATCACACAGGATTACCAGCAAGGTTTAAAGAATTCAAGGGCTCAGAGAGCACTCCAATTTCTTAATTGTTAATTAATGAATCGGAGCACTCTCCTGGCCCCCAGATTCAGAGCTGCCTGCCTGTTACCTGCCCAATCTCCTCCTCATTTTAGCCACAGGGATTTCAGTGGAGGAAAGAAAGAAAGAAAGAGCAGATGGTTGGCACCAATACCTGATCAAATCCAAAGCAAACCTCTTCCATTTCTGTAGTGGCTTATTTGTATCCTTACTAACATTATGAAGTACTTTCACAACAGGCCATATGTGTCACCAGCCTCATACTTACTCAGAGCAAAGCCAGAAGCTTCCTAAAGATTCAGCTCAACAAGCCTACCTGAAACAAAACCAACCATCCATCCTGCATGTTACAATTAGAAAGGAAAAATGTTATTCAATAACAGCATAAGGAAAAGTGTCCTCTATTAAAAACCCTAAAAAAGCCATTTAAAATTGAGCAAAAGACTCAGTTCTTAATAAAACACAAAATTAAGGTCGCAATGATCAATGGAATTTTGTGAGTGTTACACAGAACAGAAGTGTAACATGCATTCTAATTGAAAACATAACATTTTGGGTCAATAATCCCACATTACACTTTGAATAGCTGTATTTGCTATATATACAAACTATGTAATTGCTACTAAGAGGAACAGAAAGTCCTTCCCAACTGTGAAAAAACAGGTCATAAATAATCGGGAAGTCACACAGGAACTTATTAGAAAAGCCAATAAGAAGATCAGTGCTAAACACTTGACCATCTCCAGAAGAAATCGCTACACATTTAAAAAAATTTTTAAAAAATCCAATCCTTTACGTAATACAGTTTCCACTCTCAGAATGAAAGGCTAATGAACTAATCATCCCTTCAGTTGTATGAATTGCATTAACCTGATCCGCTCACACTGAAGAAAACTAAATTCTGAACCTGATGCTCCTGTACAATCCATAATGCATCCAGTGGATTCTAAATTATTTTCCCACAACAGCTAGATAATAAAATAATAATAATAATAGCACTCTCATTTCAAATAGTTTACTAGTTTAACTTGTGTCACAGAGCTTCTGAGAACTTTATTTTCAACTAATCTCCAAACAATAAGAATGAATGTCCAGTCTCTCATCAGTAGGCTGACATTCATTTCCATTTGGGAAAGATGTACAAAATCAACTGAGAGAGAAAAACAGTGCACTAGTTGCTACACTGAAGACAAATTTTGGTTGGGCAAAGTAGTTGGAGTAACTTGCCCACAAACAAACTTGACATTATTGGAATACTTAACATCTATGTAACACTTTGCAACAATCAAAGCAACATATTAACACCAATTCATCCCACCTCACAACATCTGTGCTGTGCAACATTCTGTATTTTTAACAGGTACACAAAGAGAGACAAAGCAGGCTGTTTTGCACTAAAGAGTGAAGGGGTAGCCAACAAGATATTATTCTTCTGGAATTCCTTGATCTCAGTTTTGTCCACTATTTACTCCTTCACACTGTGCAGATGCAGACTGCATTTGCAAGGTGTCAGGTAAAGCATCTTCAATTTGAACAGATGCACTAAAATTCAGAAACTGGTATAGAACACCACTTCTTAAAATACTCCATAGAACTCCCCCCACCCTGATGTAAATGTTAAGGCTATTTTGATATAAAAATCACAATGTCTTCTAAAGCACACAGAAGTTCATCCACCCATATCTGTCTAAGAGCTGTAACATTAACATTCGTATGTCAGTCTCATACTAGAGATCTCTAACCAACACTCCCCAGCATTCTACGATACCTTTGTACAGCATATGACTCCTTTTATTGTCCATAGCTGCATTTCTTGCACTGTAGTACAGAAACTGAATTACAGCAATTGCTGCTTTACACAGTTGCATGGCCTCATAACAGCACCACATACTCTTTAATGCACTTACTCTGGCAACACCTCTTTAAAGGAGGGAACTACTATTATTCCCTTTTTATTGAAGGGGACTAAGTCAGAGAGAGAGACTACAAAGTGACTTGCCTAAGAGGTCTTTGACACAGCAGGGAACACAACTCAGTGTCAAGCCAGTGCCCTAACCTTTCAATCACGTTTAGTCTCTTACTCAGGTTGAAATCCCACCCTAAGAATGGCTAAAGTGCAAATGAAGCCTCTCTGAAGTATTTCTTCCTATTTCAGCCCACCCATGAGACTCTGTGTCATGCATAATGGTAAACTTAAGATAAGCATACAGCAGTCAGTGCAGGTTTACTGTGGATCTAAAAACATTTTTCTAGCTTTTATTAGAGTTGTCACCTATAAGGCATATATGCATACTGACACACTGGCCTTGGCTGCAGTGATGTCCAGGGGACACAGAGCAATTCAGGAATACTGGGCAGAACTATTCAAGTGCAAACATGACATTGTTATTGATTTTGTCTACGGATTAGGTAACAATGCTTAATAGCCTCATCAAATTCCTTCCTTGCACGCAATTACAAATTCAAATTAAGAAAAAAGGAATATACTAATTTACAGCTATAAGTAGATTAGCTTTGGTACAGATTTGCATCTGTTTACATCAGTTATGACCACCGTAACCATAAAATGACACTTTGGAGACAGAGAATAACAAAAGGAAAGGGGGCTTTTAAATCCTGCAAGACAGCGCTTTTAGCAATTACTGTGACATGTATGTTCCTCCCATCTTTGCGACCTCCTTCCTGACAACCACTCCAAGGGAAAAGACTTTTTGTTCTTTTCCCACAACTGCAACATCTGAGGTGCCACAAATAAGAAACAGATTTCAGGCCCACAAGAAACAGACACGTTGAGTCACACGTGCTCCGAGCCCACCCATGCAGGGACAAGCTTCTGCCCCTTGAGCCCTCTAACTGAATATTCTCTTTGACCCTGTCTATGGCCACGTTAAGAGCAAAACTCATGCTGATTTTTCACAGGAATGTGTCAGAGATCACAGCAGTTGGTCTGCAGGAACAACAGATGGTGGAATGGGCCTTGCCATTGCCACCATGGGCCCTTCTGAGGTCCAGAGGCAGGGGGGACAACCACAGTCCTCAGTCCCTGTTCTGCTCTGCAGTCACAAAAGTCAGGTTTCTGTCATTTGAGGGGGCGAGGGAGGCCAAGGGAGGAGCAGAACCATCAGACATCTGGTTGTGAAATGCATCAAAGTGTAACAGAAAAAATAAAATAGAGGCAAGAGTTTTTTAAATGCATACACTGGAGATGAAATTCCAAGTCTTGGTTTCTCATCTCTCCATAAAAAGCTATGTATTTATAGCAGCTGCTTACAAAAAAAAAAAATCCTTGAGGGTTATGCATACAGAATGCTAAGTCACAATATTAGAAAGAACAAGTACTAATTTGCACATAACTGTGATGAAATTCACCTATTACAGTAGATTAAGTCAATTCTGCTCCTGACTCTCCCACCAGTTATATTTGTGGCTTTGTTCTCTCCTGTCCTTACTAAAAATCTTGACAACTCAGCACAAAAGGTTCCCTGCAGACAAAATCTGTCAAATCACAGTCATGAAAGTACTGTTAGAGCCACAAAACTGAACAAAAAGCAGAAGAAAATTCACACTCATCACTATTTGCACATAAGACCATCCAGGAATAATGTTCATACAAAAGAACAGCTTCTACATGTACATAGTTCCTGCACGTAGCAGGCTAAGTTTGTATTATTGTAGCCATTTCTAAACTTACTCCTTCACGAAAGCAAGGTTTCCACATTCTTCAGGTACATTCACTAACGTGTGCGACCCTGGTGCTGGCACAAACCTTCACAGTAGCATCTGTGCAGAGATGGGGATTCCCCTGAGCAGCAGCTTCAGAGGCCCAGAGCACTTTTGATTTCAGATTGAGGTCAAGTACAATGATTGGTTTCCATTCATGCTGCAACACGTAGGAAGCCAACACACGAGAAAAAGATGAGACGACGAAAAAACTAGCAGGAAGAAGAAAATATCTCCCTTCTGAAACCAGAAGTGTATGGGTCCCTGCAGATGCACTTCCTCTTGCACATACATTCCCAGTACATTTTGTCTATTTTCTAGAACGTGGTACCTTTCAGTTAAATATACTTAGTTCCACAAAGATACCACAGCAGGACGAACTGTTTCAAAAGACATGAACCATCCGTCCAATAAAGCAACTGTAACAGCTTCTTACTGTATTTGGTTTTTAAAGTAGTTGCTCATAATGGTAATTTCTTTAATGTAATTTTTTGACTTCTAGCTTATCTGAAAATAACAGGACAGATTTGAACGTAAAAGAGCTAATAAAAAGAAGTTGTTTACCACTTCAGTTATACTTATCAGCTCCCCCTCCTTGAAGAAACAGAAGTTTTTCTCAAACTTTTCACTTGTTAATATATATATTTTATTTGCAAGAGGAATTAACACTTATTTTTTCAAATATGGAAATAATACAGTGTGCCAAATTTCTCAATATCATTGGAGGAACTGCTTATAGTTTGAAAGACTGTGAATTCTCAAAAATAAATCGAAAAATTTCATACACATACATCCCCCTAACATTCACTAGACATCGAATTTAAATGCTCAGTTTTTTAAGGGCAGCAGTTGGAAAACCCCACCTGTCAGTTGCTCAACTCCCAGTATCACTTCACCAGTTCTCTTGTCAAACTCTAAAATAAGCAGATCTGCAACTCTAATGTTAAAAAAGGAAATTGCTTACCACTCTCCAAATTTTCAAACTTTTCATACCTTAAGCAAGTAAAATGACACTTCTGGCAGTCTTCAGATAAGCAGTTTAAAATGAAGTCCACGGCAGTAAAGATACTTTCCTTGTCTAGCTGCAATCGTAAAAATTTCCTCAGCCAAATATGGATGCATTTCTTTTCCTGTTCACTGTGGAGAACTAACTCTTCAGCAACAATATCTTGCTAATCTGTGTACTTACAACTATCGAGAGTGACTTAGCTGTTTCACTAAACCAGCCTAGAAATAATTTCTGCAGTCATTCTGGGGAGGAACGAGGGGAGATGTATACTTGTAAATGGCTAACACTCTCCCCTCTCTCTCTCCAAGAAAATTGTACGCACAGCCAAAAGGCAAGGGAAATTATTAACCTTCTAACTCCTGAATTTTGGCTTCAATTCCCTAAAGTAACTTCATGCACAAAATCAACACGTGGAAAGAATAATCGGTGGTGACCAGTTTGCTGAGGGTTGTGGAAAACTGGCCTATGGAGCAGAGTGAGCTTTGACCCGAGATCTGTGGCCGCCTCTTCTGCCACACAGACCTCAGCAAACAGGCACCGCAACTGCAGCACCATGTCCTTCCCAGGCCTTCTGGAGAACCTCAGTGTTTAACAGCAACCACCGACCACCTCTGCTCATGCTAAAGCTTAACAACTTAAAAGAAAAAAAAAATACAATTGGAAATGTATGCACTAATTTAAAGTCACTGTTTAGTCTTTTAAGGCATGCAATTCCATCACATGGCCCTAAAGTCTCCTCTGGATATCAGCACCATTTCTGTCAAGAGATACAATCCATTTATTTTAAGACACAGAAGGGTGTTGTTTTAATCTACAAGTCTGCTTTCAGTTTGAAGCTGCCTTTTTAAAGCAAAATGCTTCTTCATTAAAGTATCTTAGTATTTGAATATGAAGTGATCAACAATACTTCACTAAAGTAATAATTAAAGAAGCCTCTCATTCATTAAAGAAAAAAAAAATCACGAAATGATCTTATACCAGATTGACTATTTTTGTATCATAATTTCTTCCTGAAGAAGCAGCAGCCTGCATAAGTGCTGTCTGCATATAATTTTAGCTCTGTACTTTACTTACAATCAAATATTTTAGGAAATGTAGCTGTAATTACTAAATATCTTCCAAATTAGCATTCTTAAAAAAAAACCACTTATTTTTCTGTCCAAAGTTAAATCTGTATTTTAGAGGTGTCGAGACACCAGGTTACCCCCTGCAGAGAAGGCTGTCTGTCCTCCCTCCCCTGCCCTCTCTGAGCATACAGATATCCAGTATCCAGTATATGTCAGTACCTCTGGCACATTCATCTCTCTTATCCAGGTACACTCACACTGCTGTAGAACTGCTCCCAGACACTTTTGTAGTCATAAGGGGACCAATAAATCTTAATGTACATTGCTGCTGTAGCCCATGTCCTGTGTCTCCCTAGCTTGTGTAGTTTTACAAACACCCTAAATTACTATCTCGTTCACACTAGGCTGGAGCAATGTTCTCCAACCACTGCTGCAAGAAGCCAGTCTAAGCACAAATTTCCATTTATAGCTCTCTACCAAATAGATTTTTTTCTCTTGTTGAGGCAAACACAGGCCTCAGTATGATTACAATCCATCTGTGCATATATCTGGTAGAAAAGTTATTTCCTCTTACAGAGGGTTATATTTATTTAGCCGTAAGTACAGCTGCTCCAAAGCCACTTGGAGTCTAAAAGCATGCTTGTCTGATGGTGCATTTCCCGATGAAACGCATCAGCTGCCGAGTAAGAACCCAAGTGACAGCCCGGGGAAACAGTATCTCTCAAAGGCTTTGTGTCCACCCTGCAGCTGAGCTCACCAGTCTCAAGAAGCACAGGCTGGCCCCCAAACCCGGCACCTGGCAGCTCCCCCTGCCCTCGCAGGCAGCCTGGCAAGCCATGACCTGTGGCTGCAGCTGCTGTGACATCCAGGCCCACCCCCATTAGTTTAGGGGGCCCACAGAGACTAAACACCCCTGCAAAGACTGATGAAGCAACATTCACAGCACAAGCACGGAGTCCTGCGCCCTAGCCAGCAGTGCACAGAAAGGAACCCTGGAATACACTCATTTCATTTACCTCTTGGATGAGGTGGTTTTTGGTTTTTGTTTTTTTAATATAAAGCCTCTTCTGTTGTTTATACTACTTGTTCTGCATTTCCATGAGCAATATACATGGCTTCTTTTTCAGTTTCTGCATTAGTAGGAAAGCAAGCTCTCTAAGATGACAAATTAAAAGGGCCTAGCAACATCACAGTGTTCAGACTTCGAAGAGGGAAGGTTTTTTTGTTTGAGTATTAAAAACCTATACACTGTTACCCACAACCCTCACAAAAAACCCTAACACAAAGTATCTCTCTCAAATGCTTTCATCTTCGACTTCCAAGAGATGCAATGCTTTCAATGAAATTGAGGCCATAACATATTTGCAGCCTTGTCAAAGGTGCTGTTCTCCCTGATACTAGTATCCAGTTTATATTTGGATATTTTATTTGGCAAGAAGAGGAGATGAATGCTATTTGCAAAGCACATTTTGTTTGAAGTCACAACAATAACCAACACCTGTGATCATTAATCAGATGTATTCTATCTTGGCAATAACTTACGCCTATACTGTATGTATACATGTATACCTTCACATGGCTACATACACTGCACGTAAGAACCAATTTAAATTGAAGAAATTCTTCCTGAGCAGTTTACTTAATTTTTTTTTTCTTAAAATTATGCTTTATCCCCACAAACACTACACAAACAATCTGATTAAATTATGAAGGCTCCAGCATATTAATAATGTCTTTGTAGTCATCAAGGCATTGTAAAAACACTCCCTTGTTTAATTTTTGAAATAAAACTAGTTATTTTGCTTTCAAGAAATTCTTGTAAGAGATGCATCAAGGACATTGGAGTTTTTTCACCTCTAAAAAATCACTTTCTTTGAGAACTTTCTCAGTTACCAGCAAATTGTTAAACAACATGAAAGTACAACTATGCATTTTTTCACGTTTAACCAACAAGGTGTTTCTAAATTGTTAAAACTGTATTTAAAGTGACGGACAAAGGGGAGGAAAGAAAAAAGATTTTTCATCCAGAAATATTTTAATTTTTAAAAGTTACTGTGATGGAGGAAGCTTTTATTCTTAAAACTAGGAACAACTAATCTAAAATGCTAGACAAATGAGTAAGTCAGAGTATATTAAAATGAAGTTAAAAATTAGCACTAAGGGTACTGAAAAGAAAAAAAAAAACCCTCATTTTCTGAAACTAATATGCACTTCAGAAAAAAAAGATCTTCAAAAACAAATTAACATCCCTGTCTTTAATTAAGATGTGAGACTCAAGACATTTTTTTTTCCAGCAATTGTATTTAATAATAGTAAGGGACTGCTGTTAACAGATAAGCTGATAGTTGACATTGTTCCAGATACATGAGTTTTCCAGATCTTCCTTATTAAAAAAAAAAAAATTAAAAAAATTACTTCTATTTTAAAAAAGAGGAATGCGAGATAAGTCACCTTTAAAGCAAAATGGTCTCCAGGAGTCCAGTCAGCATGCAAAGTATTAACTTTTGCATTATTTCTTCATCAGTTTGCATTTTAAGAATTTTGTTTGTACAACACAGAAAAATCAAATCAGTGGTTCTTTCCCTTCAGAGTGATCCATAAGTCACGTGTTCTCAAAATTCAGCATTTGTAAGAAATCCTGCAACGCTGGTGTGAGACTACAAGTTAACTGTGTGAATGAATAGAGGGATACAGAATGATTAAGAGTCATGAACACAGCTTTAACTTTTTGGTAAGACAACTGCAAGTAACACTAAGTAAAATGCTTGCAAGTAACTTATTTCCAGCAATGAAGTAGCTTTCAACTACACTGACAATCTAGTTGAGAATTTCTGATGGTGTAAGAGTAGAGAATATTGAAAGGCAAAAGAAAACCAACTTTTTTTCCAGAATAAACTCCCCAGATACTCCATGCAACCTTGTATCAGCTCTCCAAACCAGGACTGTAGTAGTAACTACAAGGAACACGCTACAGGAAAGCTTTATTTTTCTTACTTTCTTAGGCACTATGCTAAGTTTTATTAGTTTTGTGCAAATCAGTCACGTGCAGAAAACTTATGATAAGAAGGGCAAAACTTCTGCAAGACTTCACAGTTGTTACTGTCAGTTTTTTACCACGTTTGCTGATTCTGTCAAGCCACACAGTGCAAACCCAGTATGAACGTAATGCAAAATACAGCTGTGCTTCTGTACATAAATATAACTTCTTCAGCTCCTTACTTGCTCACCATCCAATATTATGTGTGCACATACCAGCCCTGCCTTTTCTATGTTGTAGCATTTTGTGCCCAGGACCAATTCAGAATCCAAACTACAGCTATTCCAAATGAAGGGTATAACATCACAAAGGGTCACAAACAAGCCATCTACCATAAAACATTTTTCCCCCTCTTCAAACAAGAAAACCTCAGAGTACTCAATTCTCTTGTATGATGCATTAAGTAGATTTGTGTTGACAGAGTAGTCCTGGGTTTCCATTAAAATATATCAACACTATGCAAAAATCTTCAATGGGAAAGCAAAGGGTTAAAATCTCCATTATAGTTGCTGCAAAGAAATTGTGGCAAGTAACTTGACTAAATATTCTCTAAGTTTCCTGCATTCAAAGTCATTACACTTTTCCCCTTCAGACAGGGTCACCATGTTCTGCCAATTCATGAGCTCCCAAAAATAAACTAGTTGAGTAACTAAAGATGTCAATAGATTTTCACATTCCCTTCATGCATCCAAACCATACAGCTCAGATGATTACTTGTAAACAGCCAGACATGCTACACTTTATCTAGAGCATTTTCCCAAGTAAACTCTTCACTTGCAATAACTCTGTTATAGCTGTCACTAAACACAGAATACCCTTCCACCTCAAAATAGTATTTTTCTCTCATAAATCAAGTCACTCAGAAAGAACTGTCATCTTAAAATACTTTTTAGCACACAGCAAAACTGAGTAGTTCTGTTCATCTTCACAGTAAGAAACGAACAAAACAAAAAAAAAAACCCAAACAAACAAAAAATCCCCACAACAACAACAAAAAAAACCAAAACACCGCCAAACCCAAAACATAATAGAGCAGCTTCCGGATGTATAACCACCTGGGGAAAATGCCTGGAACCATGCTCCAAGGGAGATAGTTGATCTACCACTTTGGTTTCTTCCATCTTTGACCTTTTTGATGAGACTGCCAAAGTTACCCAACTAAGAAACAAGAAAGTATGAAATAACTCTGCATAAGAGCTGGACTGAAACCATCTAAGTGCACAGAACCAAGGAGATGATCATTCCGTTCACTTGACAATGTGATTTAAAGCCAAGTAAGTAAACTGGCTAGGGAAACTCTACTCAATCTGCTCCATACATAAACTGGTGCCTCATTTCTAGAATGCAATCCAGAAGCCTCAGTTCCATGTCTAAGATTCCTAGAACAAACACCAAGGGATTAAGAACCCCCACAGAGAACCAAAAGTCAGTCTTTTAATCAGACCCTTCAGGAAAATGCCAGTGAAAAAGGCCCAGAGAGGATGCATCCTATAGGCAAACATGTATCTGCATCTGAATGAAAACAGTTGCACAGGCTCTTCTTTTTAAAGAGGTCGCCAATAACTACTTCTGAGCAACAAAGCCAGCTCCATCTCAACCACAGCAGTGTGAGAGGGTGTGACCTCCTGTACAAAGCCAGCTGACACAACACTCACCCGGGCACAGAGATACAAATTCAAGACTATCCCACCTTCCCCTAACCCGGCCCCCAACAACCAGCTCCCCTGGCAGGGTTAGGTCTCCATCCCCACTCTTGACACTGCGCACCACTTGTTAGGTCAGAATACAGTTCTGTAGCCTCTTCATTAAAAGCAATCACCTCACCTTAAAAGGAGGGTGATAACAAGGCACAAAGAAGGTAAATTACTTGTCAGCGCTCAGATAACAAGAAAGGGAGAAGGCTGGGAAGGTTTTGATGTATGTCCTATGGCACTAGAAAACACTTCCTATGTAGAATTTTGTTGCCTCCTCTTTCAGGTCTCTCTTTGGTCTAAGTTGTCCCATAGTTGTCTGACCGTTTGTAAATGTAACTGTAGACTCCTACATTAGATGCACAAAATTCCATGACAGGAAGACATAATGGGCTTCTGGGTCAGGACAAAAGACTTCCTCTAAGCTCCAGGTAGGTGCTCCTAGTTGCTTAGATTCAGTATTAGCAGCTTGTTGTGTCTATGTGTGAATAAAAGGCTCAACAAAATCATGAATGCAAATGCTTTTCCCTCCCAGAATATTAACACCAGTTAACTCAGAGACAGAACACTAAAAGCACTTCAGGGTTACAAATAAGATCAAAAGCAAGATTTTACTTAAGATTTTTAAATACTGAACAAAGCCATTGACTTCTTGATGAGAGTATGGATATGACTTCTTAGGCATTTTAACTCAACTAATACGTCAGAAAGCTCCCCTGACTTCAATTTCCAGGCCGTATTCCTGAAACAGACCTCCATAAGAACCGCTGGTACAGACCCAGGCACAGCATTGCCAACTGCACTACCAAACCAGACCCTCAAATCCAAAAATACCCATACCTTCAATGAAGGAAGCATTAAAAGCTTCTAAATCTAAGCATCTTCCTACCTTGGCACCTTTTTATTTTGTGTGTGTATGAGAATGTTTGTTAATTTTGGGGTTATCTTTCAAAAACAAGGAGTTTTGTCTATTAATCTAAAACTCATTCTTTCCACAAACATGAAAGGTAACTTCAGGGTACTATAACAACAGAATATTGCTGGTCAGTAATGGAACTTGATTTAGACTTATCACCCCGGGGAAGAAAAAAAAAACCACAACACTCCTGTACACAAAAAAGTAAAGGCCAATTCAGTGTCATTCAAAAACATCATCAGCACAGAAGCAGTAGCATCTTGCCAACGTGGCTGTTTTAACATCAACTCCAAATATTGAATCCACTCTCCTTATCTGAGTAGACCTGCTCAAGCAATTGTTGATGTTGACAAGTATTTGGGCCGCTGCCTTGGCTCTCATACTTGCCTAATGATACCTCTGACAGAGGTGCCTTGTATAAATCCATAAACTCATTAAAAAGCAGCAGTGCAACCTGAAGCCCAGTGAAAGGTCTCTAACCCTGTGATATCATCCCATGATAGAAATGCTTTGCTTCCTTATGACCAGTCTGCCCAAGCTTCTCTCACCTCCTGTGTTTTATGATTTAGCAAATATATGCTTATGTCATTCTTAGACAAACATAAACCTGCATCTTGGCATACATGTGTGCACAGGCAGGCTACCTCATTTTAAAATGCCAGAAGAGATTACCTGAATGAGGAAACTGAATCCTCCAATGCACAATTTATTTCTATACTAATACTGGAATATTTCAGTTTTGCCAAAGAAAGAATAGCATTAAAACAAAACCCAAACCACCACACAAGGACCCATCAAAGTAGTTCTTATACTTAACAGGAAAGGAGAAATGTCTTAAATATATTTTGCATTCTTGCATTTATTTAGAAAATCACGGTAACAAATACCACTTTGATGCCGAAATTAAATTATAAAAAATTAAGCACATAATCAAATGCAACATTTTGCACAATTATTTACTTGCAATAACACCCCTTACTCGCAAAAGTCTTTCCAAATATTCAAGGAAGGCAGCTTAAACTCGATGAGAATGCCCAACAATACAGTAATACTTTTCAATTCCTAGCTTTCATTGATAGTATATTAATTTACTTCTCCTCAGGCATCTCAACAACCCTAAAAACATCTTCATTTAAACAATTCTGTTCTAGAAAGACTACATGATTCACTCATTATATATCCTCAGAAAAAAAAAAACCTGTTTTCTAACAATCTGAAAATATAATAGCTTTCCAATAGAAAAATCCAAATACATCTATATTTTTAGTTTGATATAGTAAAGATTACACTATAAATATTCAAAATATTTAGCACATCTCATACGGATAGCATCTAGAGCTTGTGAAAAAAAAAGATTCTAAGAGAATAATTTCACTCAGAATATTCTAAATCATAAAATCGAACTTAACAATAGGGGCAGTCAGATCTCCCTGCCAGTTTCACATACATGTGCATTTGGCATCTGAAACTGTCATCACTGGAATTTCCTAAAGCAATCAGAATGCCTTGCAGCCGTGGATCTCTCTCGTCTCACCACAAATTTGGCAGTGCTGGGATTTTTTTCTCCAATGGTATAAAATCAAATTCAAAATAGGAAAATACTTTGCTAAATCCTTCTCCACCCAAGTGCAGTAATTTCCCACAAACACAAACTATCCTTTCAGGAAGTGCTTGAAAGAATGAACAATACATTTTGTAGGAAGAAATAAATCCTGAAAACAAGACAGTTTAATGGAAAACAATCCAGTAAAATCCCAAGAGTATTTTCACCATATGGCACTTTGTTTTACTTCACTTTTCAATGTGTCTAAAGAACCAAGAATCTGAACAGTTAGGAATATTATGAAACTGCAAGAAATAGTTGACTTGCATTACCATAAAACCCTAAACAATAATGTAATTTATGAAAGGCTACTAAGAGAGAGATGCAGGAGTTCAAAAGGTGCTGCTCAAAGAATCCTAAGAGTACAGACCTGGCAGATAAGGTTGCACCCAAGCCTACATAATTGAGTTCGAAATCACGCAACATCCTCAAGCAGCTTGGGATCCAAACAGAAATGCACTTTTACCCTAGGAACTACACCATAACCAGGCAATTTGGAGATTCAACTTTCTACTTCATTACAACACACACTGCCAACAAGGTGACAAGCATTTCTGCAGGGCTACTGCCTCCCAACACGTGGCTTCAGAGGACAGATTCTAGTCCGCCCGTGCTGAAGGGATGCAGCTGATCCTGTAGCTGGAAATCAGCCGTACAACACTATACCACAACCAGACTGCAGAGCCAAACCAGTACTGCAAAGAGTCTTCTCAGTTAAAAGCCCTTGATAAAAAAAGACAAGAACAATCCTTGCAGTCACAGTTCATGCATCTGTAAGTAATTTTAAAAAAAAAGGTACCAAAACTGTTTCTCAGTTTACTACTTCAGTCATTACCAGTATTTAACTTGTTTCAAGCTTTACCAATAATTAAGTCAAACTATTTAGAACAACTTTAAAAATAAATTTAAAATTCAAAAGCTAAACACTAAAGAACAAAGCATTATTCCATGTTTTTTTCAAGATGCCTTTAAAAAAAAAGCCACCACTTTGCTACACCCTCCAACTCTAGCTTTTCCCAGTTTTTAACTTATGTATCAATACCAGCTGTCAAACGCAACAACAGACATTTATGTAATTTACTTCTACATAAAAAGAACATCCATTTTTGAGAGATGTAAATTTCAAAGAATATCTGTACATATTCTATATTATATATAGATTAATGAATTATATTAATTCAGGCCTGGTGATGAGGTGGCTGTCAGTTGCAGCAAACATGATAAAAAGCATCGACACAGGCAGAAAGGCAAGGAACTAATTACCAAGATTTATCTCTGCATCCCCATTCAATTGTTTGCTCCTGAATACCTGAAAGTTGGTTGCATTCAAAATACATACATTCTGATTTTTCCTGGTGTGAAGAGTATAGCTTTTTCTCATAACATTTTGTGTATTTTTCAGTTGCTCAAGTTGACAAGCAGAGCACTGGAGAAGGGCTACAGTTGGAGATCATTCAGAAATAGAAGTTATGCAAAATGTTGTCAAGTGCTTATTGAGCAGCCTCACGCTGGAAACACACACCATCTGCGCACTGGGAGCTGCTGCAGCAGCCAAGGAGCCTCCACGTGGAATGTGAGCTGCTGGTATGCAGCTACAAAAATTTAAATTACTACTTGAGCAACCACCTCCTTCAGGGACCTACATATCGTACAACAAGGATTTCTTGGTTTGAATTCTCAAATCGCACTAAAGGGAATGTGTGATTCAAAGCACAAGCTCTGTGCCACACTATTCCAATCATTAGGGGAGGTCCTAATTATGATTTTTCCTTGAATTAGCAGTACATCCCTATTTACAAATTGCTCAGTGACAAGTCTTCCATTTGGAGCTGACTCACGAGCCTTGGTCTGTCTGTGCCAGAATTTGCGAGCTTTTTGGATATGTGTTGCAAAACCTCACCACTAGAGCTCCTGCCTTCCTGCCTCCCCACCCCCCATTTCATATCATGAACACTCAGAGAAAAGTGGTTTATTTCTCCTTTTATGTCACTTAGAATATAACTAACTGCACTGGAGACAATATGCATATTTACTACATCTCATTTTAGCATAAATGGTAATTTACTGCAACTGATATTAAGATTTTATGCAGTGCCTCAGAGAAAAAAAAAAAAAAAAAGAGAACCCACACAACAGTTTTGTGGATTTTTTAAGAAAAGATGAAACAACAAGAACAAATCAGTTCTTATCCCTAATACAAGTCCATTCTACATCGTCATTCCATGATTTGATCAGTAGGTTGAAAAAGTAGCTGCCAAATGTTTACCTGAGCTCGAGAGAAAACTAGGTAAAAGTTTCTCTAGTAGAAACTCCTCGGGAATTGCTAAGCATATAGAAAACACATCCATCTTTGAAAACAGGACAGACCCCCATTCTGATTCGTGGCAGCCACTCTTGTCTCCTTACATGCCCCACACAGGCTGCTGCTGCTCCCAACATCACCAAGGTAGTCACTTCCAAAGAAAGGCTACAGGTCCTCCAGCAGGGGCAACTGCAGGGACTGCCGGGCAGCTCGGCACAACAGCTTCCTGGGAGGGCTGACAGGCTGGACAGTATCTCCTGCAGTTCTGCAGCTACAACTTAACGGTGACAATAGGAGTGAAAACGGAGAAGGATAAATTAACATCTGGGACGAGTACAAGGCTCTCAAAAGGCTTGTGCTGTGCTACAGTCCTTGCCATTTTGTATCACCTCTACTCTCAAGAACCTGGATGGGTTAAAGGCTGGCAGGGCTACGCCTTGCTTTTGCTAACACGCACACATGTGTACATCTATGACTAATTCCACTGAGCACCACAGGACGACTCATGAACATGAAAGTTACCTACTCTATTGCTTACAAGTCCAAAGAATCCCAGCCTAAAACATCTTCTCCACCACACAGGCTGTGAAAAGCAAGACCTGCCATAAGGAATGACTGTATTGCATTGCTAACACAAAGGATTCAAGGAATCTTTAAGCACTGTTTCTGCTTTTCCCCAGAAGTAATTTTGACATTCAAACACCCAGTATAATGTCAATTGACAAGTCAGTCAAGACATGAAGAACAATTCAAAGAAAAATCTAAAAATAGATCATAGCAATGCACAGATTAATATACTTTTGCTTATTTGGTATTACAATAAAATGCTCCAATAAACTTACAGAAGGACCACTAGGAAAGTAAGTTTGTCAAGTGATAGGCCTAGTGTTGTGGTTAATTACCCACTTGCTAAAAAACAAACAAGCTTCTTCAGCACAATGTGTTCTTCAGTAACAAAGCTACATACATTTTACATAAAGCATTTAGTTGACAACCTGAGGAAACTACCCGTAACAAGTGATCTGTATGTTCAACTAAAATATTATGTTGTAGTTGAGCACCAAGAAATTTTAAAACAGCCTTCCATTTTTATAGTACTTTCCATCACAGTGCTCAAAACACTTTACAAGCCTTCACAGCATTTAAGACATCAGCGATGATGGTTAAAAAACACACTTCTAGAAAATTGTCTCTAATCTTAGAAAGGCAAACTTCTGAGTACCAGATCTAAAAACTTTTAGATCTGAAATTTTATTAATTCAAAGTAATTCCAAAACTAAACTGAGAAAACTACAGGCAACCAGCACCTCTGAAGCCCAAAGTCCTAGGTACCATAAATTGTATCCACAAGGACTTTGGCCTAATTTTTATGGTCTTTCAAAGTCTTAGTTAAAAAGACTTGCTAATATAGTGTCAGTCAATAGTGTCAATGCCTTGTCCGATCTATCAGCCAACACTGCCTGCAAGATCACTGAGCAAGATGCAACTCTTCAACTGAAGTTGAACCAGCATGTTCAAAACTTGTCTAGTCTAGCTCTCCTTTCAACCTCCAATTTTTTGTGGCCCAACACAGAAACTCTCTCCATGCTCTTCTCTCCATTTCCAAGAAAGCTTGCTCATCTGCAGTTGCTTATTTTTTTTTTTCCCACACAAGCACGGAAGAAATTAGAGCAGAGCAGGAATTACACTAAACCTGCAGGACTGTTAGCAAACCTGCCTGATTTTCACCTGCTGCATAATCACTTTAGAAACATGAACCCACAGATTCAAGGAGCTTGCAGTTTCTTCTGTGATTTCAGAGACTACTGGTGGCGTGTCTGCCGAGTATTTCAGGTCTGTGACTTCTACAGTCAGTCCTGCTCCACTTCTCCTTTCCCCCCCTTCTAATTCTTTGGTGAAGTCAAAGAGAAATGTAGCAGTTCAATGCAGAATACATTCTCTTTTTAGCATTTAAAATGCAAAACTAGGTTTTGTTGAGTACTGAAATCTTGCACAATAACCTGCATACTCGTATATGTATTTGTTCCAACAATGCTGTCCTATGCAATCACTCTGTAATTACATACAGTCATAAAGCTGCTGCTGTTGCTGCTTGGAACTGCAGTCTCGCCCTCTAAACAACCTAATATCAGTCTCCGCATTAGGACATTTCTCTTCTCTCTTCCCCTCCCTTACCTGCTTGCTCCAGTACAGATGGCCTTCACGCTCCACTCAAAACACGGGATGAAATCGAATTATTATAAAAAAATAAACTGTTTTAAAGAGGATGCCGAGTAAATCTCTGTTGAGCAAACAGAGTATTTCTCTGATTCTCTAGTCTGCAACCACACAAGACTTTACAAACCAAAAATAAATCCTGATTACGCCTGTTAAAAAAAACCCTGTAAGTATTATATAAGACTTACATACACGCGTGGGTGTATCATCAGTTTTTACTGGTAAACTGCAAAGAATCTGTCCTTCGCAGTTGCTGCCAGAGAAGAAGCTGTACATTTGAGAGCACGAGATTTTCAGAAATTATCTAATAAAGTCCTCCCCACCCCCACCCCCTGCACAAATCCCGGCAGAGAAACCCAACCCTCGCAAGCCGAGGCCCACGGCGCGGTCCGGAGCGGCTGCCGCACACGCTGAGCTGCCCTTGCTCCTGCACGCAGCCCGCCAAGAGAAAAGCCTACAAGAAAACCCCCAAACTCTCCCAAACCCAGACTGACCCCCCCAAAATACCATGGCAGGCAGCTCACCCAGACACAGACGCATCATTAAGGCGCCGCTGCAGCCCGGCAGCAGCGAGGCAGCCTCTGCGGAGCCCCCGTCGCGGTTCACGGTGAAGCAGAAGGAAAGAGCTCGGCAGCCCAGCCCGGCCGCGGGAGCACGGCTGCTCCGGCCCCGCAGCGCTGCGCGGCCCAGGCGCGGAACCAGCGGCCCCCGGCACCTCCGCAGGTACTTGTCCTCCTCATCCTGCACCCACAGACAAAGCAACACTCTCCCGCGCACGCCCCCAAAAAAGCCTCAGGAAAGACACCCCCTCTGCAAAATCGCAGGGAAACGGAAACAAATTGTGCAAATAAAAAATAAATAAACCCACGGAAAACAGGAGAGGGAAGAAAATGTGGTTGCTCACCTGCGAAGCGAAGCACGGCTGCGGTGGGGAGCGCCTGCGGAGGGGCGCGGAGCAGCAACGAGCAAAGGGGCGGGGGGAGGGGGAGACGAAAGAAGGAGCGGGGGGGGGACCCCAAACTTTGTTTCTTTCTCTCCGGGACTCAGGGAAAGCGTCACTTCCTAGTGCGGTAAGTGGGGAGGCTCCCAGGCCCGGGCTCCTCAACTCCTCCTCCTCCCGCCTTCCTCCTCCTCCCGCCGCCGCGCCGCAGCTCCCGCCGACCCTCCGCGGCTCTGCCTAGCACCGGCCTGGCCCCCCCCCTGCCCTTTTTCCGCAGATCTTGGCTGTCTGACCTTCGGTGTTGGGCTTTGGCTGCCGTTTGCAGGGAAGGAGGGGAAATCCCCAGTGAGCAGAGGGCGGGGAGCGAGTTTGCAGCACTGATTTGGAAGCCCAGCCCGGCAAATCCTGCCCTGTCCCACACCTGGCACAACGCGCCGGCCTTATGCCCCGAGCTCAGCGCCAGGTCCCCAGCGGGATCAGCCTGCGTGGCCCTTCAAAAAGAAACCCCAAACAAACTACAAGCTTTTTGTTTTTAAGGAACCACTTGTACCAGAGGAAAGCACGGTTTTCTGTTTCCCCTTTTTTGTCCCTCTTTTTTTCCACCCCCACAGCTTTTTTCTGAAAAAAAAAGAAAAAAAGTGGAAAAAGAATGAAGAAAGAAAGGATTAGTATCTAATGCAAATCCTCAGGTCACCTCTATAATGTTGGCTGTTTACCAAACACCTGAAATTTACTTTCACGAGAACACTTACTGCTGAAATTTCCAAAAGTGTTCAGCTCGTCTACTGGAATATGGCTTCCTCTGCTGCCTTGGTCTGAGAATAAAAAACACAGTGTGCTGGCAAATACCGTCACGCTGCTCCTCTTACGGCAGGAAATAAAGAGGCTGCTTCGTCATTGCTCCCCCTGTAGGCTGCTCTGATCCTCCAGTTTGTTAGCAACGAAACTTTCGGAATATTAAATAACACTTAGGCAGCGTTCAGAGAGGAGACTCTCATTCCCTGAAACATGCCAAGCACATGCAGATGTCAAACATTTTTCCCCAACATGCACATAAGCCACGTGTTTCCCTTCACCCAGGCTTAGATCACTCGTTTAGAGAACACCACAACATAGCTTCGTTTCAGAGCAGCAAGGCCCTTTCCCTTCTAGCATGTATTGCTTTATAGAGTGAAATATAGGAGTAATTTCTGTGTTGCTCACTCTAGCTTGCATTTCTTTCACAATCGTACTTGACTTCTATGCAGAACCTTTTAGCAGGGAAGCTGAAGATGCATAGAAACAGGAGCCCAGAGAAGTGACATAGCCATGACTACAGAGTATATCTGATGCATAACCAGGTTTCTCTGATGAGTCTCAGGTCAGTAGTCTAATTACCACACCCATTCTTTTCCTGTCACGGTGCAGAGAATAACAGCGAGACACATGGAGGTGAAGAGCAAAATAGTAGCCACAGGAGGTACTGCTGGTAGAGTTTTTTTCTTTCACAACAGAAGGTATCATTTGATGCAACACTGTCTCAATAGGACATTCAAGGAGCACTCTTCTATACTACCATTAATACATTTGCTCTTCTAAATTCCTGAATAGAGAGGAGTAATAGGTCCATAACTATTTAAATCAATACAGGAAGAATATTCACAGCTGTTCACCAATTAGCTAATATGTAAAGCAAACTTAAATAATGGAACATAAAATGACTGAAACCAAAGTCAAAGGCATACAACCCTTTAGTTTAATTTGCCCTAATAAGGACTGAAAAGACAGATTCCATAAAGAGGAGTTAT
This sequence comes from Patagioenas fasciata, assembly GCF_037038585.1. Taxonomy (NCBI): domain Eukaryota; kingdom Metazoa; phylum Chordata; class Aves; order Columbiformes; family Columbidae; genus Patagioenas; species Patagioenas fasciata. The sequence continues at coordinate 31,922,753 of NC_092524.1, read as the reverse complement.
TTCCTTCTCTGTTATAAATGTTAAGCAGTCAGTGCCTCCCATGCAGCACATCAGATATTGATAAGATTGAAATTGCTTATCTCAGCTTTCATGGGGAAAAATAAACCAACAAAAACCCACATGCACAAAAACCCTCAATGCACTCTTCTATGACTGTAAATCATGTTGTAACAGCAAAGTGCAGCTCTTCTTTCTAGCCAGGATGAATGCATGCTGTACTTCACCTGTTTGGAGTTTGGGAAGCAAAATGCTGAGCAAAATCTCATGTTTCACAACACATAATCACGTAAAAGCAGCAGACAATGGCAGAAATGTCATCATCTGGCTCCAGAAGCTAACATTGCGCAGACCGGGAAGTATGTTTTCTACCCTTGTCTAGGAGACATTTCACCATTGTTTTTTGATAGTTGCCTCTTAAATAGTGTATAAGGTAGATAGGAATCCTTCTTTCTTTACTGAGCCAAAGACAACACAGTCACCACAAGGACAAAGCTGAAACACACTGTAAGATGCAAAATCTATAGGAAAGGATGGTACTTCTTCCTAAACATACTAAATGGGATAAGAACAAAACCAGGCAAGCCTGTAGGCACACCAGCCAGTTTATAGATCCAAACCGGATGAAGCACACTTCAAAGACACCATGGCATGAGGCGTTTTTATAGAGCTGTAGGCTACTGTTTATTTTACTGAGCAATAAGCAGTTTTATGAAGTGCTTTGTAAAGATTTTCCCATGGTGCACTCTTAAATTGTTTCTCTGCTCCTCATGTTATGAAATCCTTACATCTCCTCTAGAACCAGCCATCATAATTTCAGTTCTTGCAGTAGCAGCTTTTGCTATGCTCTTTTTTTCAGCATATGCTGAGACTGCATGCAGGCTACACTTCTATCACTTTTACAGTAACAAAATTTATTCCCTGTTACATTGTTATTTCATTACTACATTGAAGAAAGAGATTGGAAGATTTCCTGGCTATCACCATATAAAATCGTAGGTTTCTTTGGCCTGTACAGACACATCTTCTTGCTGTAACTACATCGACTCATATCATTAATAAACTGGATTGCACTGAGTCAGAATTTGGATTAAAGACTATGCTTTGCATACTTACGTTTGCAAAACAGGGACACGGGCTCAGTAGGTGGCACTCTTTTCACCAAGTCAGAGCAGAGCCAAGGCCCCATCCTTGTTCCAGCCTATGGGAGACAATAGTTCTATTAGTTCTCCCTGAAATTAAGTATAGAATGAAGGCCTTAATCACCATAGCTAGTAAGAAAATAATTGCACCCTTTATAATAGAAGTTTCAGATTCCAGCAAACCTAAAACTTCCATCTCATAATCACACTGAAATTTCCTCTAAAATTTCCACTGGATGCAATTTTTTTCTTCAAAAATGAATTACAGCATAAAACAGTAATGAACAGCTGCGGTGTTTATCCCACAAATATATTCAGTGCTCGAGGGCAGGGCGGCCTCTAGACAAGCTAGAGGATGGACTGACAGGAACTTCATGAAGCTCAACACAGGCTAATGCAAAGCCTTTGGCGGGACTAACTTTTTGCCATTGCACAGGCTGGGACCAACAGGCCCCTTAGCACCACTGGTAACATCTGGGGGTTTTGGCGGATGGCGGGGTGAACACCAGCCAGCAGCGAAGCCTCAGAGTAGCCTGGGCTGTATAAAGAAAAGCACAACTAGGTCAAGGGAAATGATTATTCCTCTGGACTCATTTGTTAGTCTGCATCTGGAACACTGTGTCCAGTTTGGGGCACCCCAGTACAAGAAAGGCGTTAATAAACTTGAGCCAGTAGAAAGCCAAAATGATCAGGGACTGGGACAGATGTCCTGCAAGGAGAGACTGAGGGAAACCGGGCTTCTCTAGAACAAAAAGGAGAACAGCGAGGAGAGACTTAATACCAGCCTTCTAGTAGCTGCAATATCAGGTCTTTGCCTATAAGAAAAGGCAAAAACAAGTTCTTTATTGAGGTGCACAGTGGGAAAAAGACAGTGGCCATAAATTGAAACAGTGGCTGTTCTGACCAGCTAGTGAGGACAGTGAAGCAAGGGAATGGGTTGCAAAAGAGGCTGCGGAATTTCTTTTCTTGGAAGTTTCCAATATCTGACTAAGAAAGCCCTGAGCACCATGGTCTGAATTCAGCATTCACCCTGCTTCAAGCAGTAGGTTAAACTAGTGACCTTCCAAAATCCCCTCCAACCTGAGGGATTCTATAATTCAAGAAGCAAAACCCTGTATCTCACATAAGAGGAGGCTTCATTAAATTATAGTAAAATAGTTTGAAAACATCTAATGGGAAATACAAGTGATTGTATACGTTTCAGGTTGGCTGGGCTTGAGTTTTGAGGTTGTGATTTTAGAAGACCAACAGCATAAATACAAGGAAATTCATTCCCTCATAGTTGGCATTTTTCGGACACGTTATTACAGGAGAAAATGCTTGTAAAAATGCTTTTTTCTTTTTATAAAAGATGAATTATTCTTCACTACAGAGAAATTTTAATTTCCCCAAATATTCATGTCTGTTTCCCATATTTTTTCAGAATTAAAATGAAACACTCAAGATGTTATATTTGAAATATTATTCTAGGGTACAACTTCTCTTGAGAAATTTGATGCAGTCAGATAGAATATTTGGAAAGAAGGGGTTTGCCTTTTATCAAGAATTTGCGAAAAGAAAAAAAACTTGCATATTTATTTTAAACTTCTTATCTGATTTTAAAATGAAAACACTGAGTTTGCTTTACTAACTTGAGCAAGAATCAGCTTCTTTGATAAATCTAGGGAAAAATAAATGTGTTTATTTATAGAGTGTGTGTGTAAATACATATGTATACACACGCACAAAGTGTCGGGAACAGGCTCCCTGAGAACCAGGCTGAGACTTTGTTACATGAGCAAAAGGGAGGGACACCGTGGTTTAGAGAAGAAACCATGTGAAAAAACAACAACAACAACAATTATTTGCTTTGCTTCAACGTTACTGAAAGAATCTCAGACACCACGGTGAGAAAGACAGTGTAGGAATCTACGAAGTACCAAATTATACGGCTAGGTTGTGTAGCCTTAAACACATTTTGCAGTCCTTTCTGCATTTACTGTCACTTTTCCCAGAATCCCACATTCTGTTTGTTTTACAAACAATAGTCTGTGGTAACATTATTCACTGTTTACAATTGAAACATAAAACCAACATTTGGGGAAGCTAAGTGGTGAGCTGAAGGCCAGAGGGAGGTTCAATAGCTGAGCTTCGGTTAGCTCCAAATGCTCAAGTCTACATGCAGATTCATCTGTCACACTATACTTTTCCTTTATTTTAGGAGCTTGAGCTGCAGATTGTACTAAACTACAACATGCCCCCTCATCTGTCACTAATCTACACATACAATTATAGGATACTAAATGTCTCATGCTGCTCAATTGACGGAAAAATGGCACAAGTCCTTCTGTAAATTAGGTTCACATTGTCTTCGGTAGAATGATTAAAAAAAATAACTAAATACCATCTAAAATAAGATCATTTTCAAAAAGCTGGCTGTAAACTGCCTCTGATGCTTTCTTAAATAGAGATATTTTCTTATCTACTATGTGAGAGGAACTGTTAGAAAAGGAACTAATTAATATATGCAGTATTAATATTTATTTTAGAACTCTGAAAATCTAAAACACTGTAAATTAATTAGTTCTATGAATTATTGTTATTAATATACATATTTTGGAAAAAGTGCATAGACTAATAGCTCTCAATAAAATCAGGAAAACTTTGGATTGGTAGAAATGCTCCTGAAAAACATGGAGGGCAAGAAGTATCAAGAACTGGTGGGCATACGCGTATTTTTAATTCTAATATATATTTTGAATGCTCTAATTACTAAATGGTTTGATGGCCAGTATTATAACATTTCAACAAACCTTTCTAGAATTCACCTCCCATTATGCATTACAAGAGTGGAACATCTTTAAAAGGAACACACTCAACTCCTGTGCATGCCATATATATGCCATTTCCAAAACACTGAAGTTTTGGAAATTTGTAGACCTGCTTTCAGGAACACTTACATTGATTCCTGCACCATATTGTTTTCACAGTAAACGTTTTATAAAATATGAGAGTAATTTTACAGTTTCAGTGAAATCCGTATGTTAAACTGTCTAGGAATCAAATGGATGGGTTTTCTTTTTGGGAATAGATACTCCGATTAAGACTGAAGTGGGTGACCACTGGGGAGCACCAAGGGCTGGGGTTGCTCCCCAAGGGCCTGGGGTCAGGAGCCAAGCTGATTCTCAAGGTTGGCAGGACAGGTCTGGTCCCACCAGGGCAGGCCAGGGGGGCAGCCCCAAGCACAGGGCATCAGACAACCCCATGGGGACAAGGCGGGGCTGAAGTTAAGCTGGGAAGACAAGTTCACAGGTCAGGATGAAGTGTTGGGCACAGGCACGGCTGTGATGCAGCTGCAGTGCAGCTAAGGCAGGGCCGTGTGTGAGAGACCCAGCTTAAAGTGGCTCCCGAATAAATATGGCAGGAGCCCCTCCCAAAGCTTGTTTTTGCAGGTAACTTCCACTAAGGCTCTTCTGTCTCTTTTTCCCCAAGACAAGCAGCTGCACTTTCTTTTAGCTGGCTTTGAGCCTAGGCAGAGAAACCCTCTAGAAGCACTCAGAATCCTAACAACAGTAAACCAACAAGAAAAAGAAATATTGAGAGCATTTACTGCAGAATAATATTCACAGTTTGGTTTAATTTAGTGTAATAACAGAAATAAAGACTGGAATTCAAAATTATTAGCTGGAATATTTTTCTGCCTTTATCTAACATTAATGCTACATACTAGGAATTATTTTTATGAATTATACTCTAGGCTGTTCCTTTAATACCCTGAGAAGACCGATTTCTTATTGAAGCACAGAGTAGTTAATGAATGTGATCATTAGTCTATTTAATACTCTAAAGTGCTTTGGTTCTACTTATATTTAATTTTCATATACATTATAGTCCTCACAGGTACACCAATATGAAAGCAATGTTCTCTCCTTTCTATGGAAAACACAATCAACATTCACCTCTAAAACTGTTCGTCTGGACCAAGGGATTCCCATTTATGCAGGAAGTCTCAGGTTCAATACCACCCAAATAATTCCTACACATTCAGCCCACTAACAGCAACTGCCACATCAGAAGAAGAATGATTTAATATTTCTTTATATCCCACTGTTTATTCCAGCTACTGACTAGCACTAGTGACAACTGGAATACAGCAGCGATCCTGAAGTTTCATGGTAGGAATATCTTTGCACACATGCCTTCCCAGCAGCACTGAGTAGAGAAAACAGAAATGCAACTGACTTACAGGAGTCCTTAGCATTTCCATTCCTTCAAATATGTCATCTAAAATGTGATGCTTTTTCAAATTACACAACTGTTAATGCATTTGGAAATTTAAATTTTCAGTGGTTTATGGTGGGAAAACAAAAGCTTTCAGTTCCTTACTACATATATTTTTTAAAAGTATTTCTGCTGTCATCAATCATTAAAAATAGTATCCCTTGATGAAAAAATATATTCAATATATCAATTGCTCACCAAAAAAATCCCCAAATAATTAAGAAAATCAGGCAGACATGACATTTTTTTAACAGGTTTACATAAATGTAACAGTTCATGCCCAGAAAAATAAGATTATTTGCCCTGTTGATACCAAGAAACTACTCATAACTAATGTTGCATGGAATATAAATATCTGCTGGATTTGGAGCCTTATTAATTATTTCTATTATGTATGTTTTTAATGTACAATTTGTATATATCTACATATATATGTACACGTATAAAAGAGCATCCTTCAAGTCACCTCTCATGGAGAACATCAACTAATAACTCCTGAGCTTCCATAGCTGATATAAGTAGCCATCTCAAAGCCCATTTCAAATTATTTGAAACAGACAATGATTTTAGGAGCTTTCAGCCCAAACAGGCTTCAGTGATGATGACTCGGTACCGTTGCAATTAAATAGAAACATATACAGTATAAATCTTGGGGCAGAGGGAGAATCAAAAAGCAAGCATTTGCTAATATCGGGCTCCATAGGTAGTGTACAGTTCTCTGTCTCACAGGGACTTATTCCTATTCCATCCCATAAATAAATTATAGAAGGGGAGGGAGATAAAAATCAATGACAATGGGAGACATTAACATGTATAAATAACATATGACAGGTATATACCAAATATAGATAGTAATCTGGAACCACATAATTCTGCACCTTGATGACCCCATTTGTCCCTCTGCTCCTTGATCCTTCTCTACTGACTCTCCTTGCTTGTCTGTGCGTTGGTGCAAACGAGGCTGCAGAGCTTTTTCTGTCATCACTATTACACTGCCGTGTAATTAGTGAATTGCTGTGTAGTTTTATTCTTCTCAGATTCACGAGCAAGTTACATCACATTAATTTTCATGCCCTGGACGCTAGAAGTACTTTGGCAGTCCTCCCAGCTGCCTTCCAATGCCAAGTTGTGTCCTAGCCCAACCAGATGGTCTGTTTCTCTCTGTAATCGCTGAATGTTCCTTAATTCTGTTTTAAAGTACATAGTGTGTTTGATAATACAGAAAATTAATTCAGTTCCTCTCTGTATGTCTACTGGTACAAATTTCATTATAGAATTTTCCCTTTTTTCCTCCCCCCCCCCCCCCTTTTTTTTTTGGAAATTTGGCAATTTGTTGTTGCTGCTGTCAACGGGAACATTAAAAAGGCTTGTGATCAAAGTACAATGTACAAATACAGCTATTTTGCAATATCTACATAGGGCATAAAATGCAATTCCAAAGAATTAGCCCTAGCTAGGGTGTGGTATTTCCAGGCAGAAATGCTTCCCAAATATGGATGTGGATATATTATTATATTGTCCACTGAACATTTGAATCACCAAAAATACACTAATAATGCTCAACAGAAACACATACCTTCATGGCTGTGACAGGATTGCTAGCCTGAAGAAAATGGGGAGCAGCAATTCCAACAGGCAGCAATGATCTCAATGCATTTCAGACATATTATATGTACTCTTAAAATACTTCCCTTCCTACAAACTAAGCAGAATCTCTCCACCCTTGCAAATGCATGCTCCTCCCTCATCTGCTCCCCTGCTCCTGCAGAGTCTTCTCCAGCTCATTGAAACCACCGTGGACTGAGAACGCAAAGGAAACAGACCTGCACAACAGAGACAGGAATGCACATGATCTACCAAGGCAACAACCAAACAGGCATTAAAACGCCAAGCAAGACCACTTGCTTACACATTATATATGTGCTGGATTTACCATAGCCCCTGTTTAGAGAGGACTTCCTAACAACAAAACACTGTCACAATTCACTATGAAAGACAACTTTGTAATTGCAGGGTGGAGCTTTGCCATGCAGGAGGCACACAGACTAATCAACAGGAATATACAAAATCAGATAGTGGAGCTAAACAGGAACATATTTTTGGAGACTGTTTTGTGTAAAAGCTCCAACTCTCTCCTACTGCATGCACTTCAGTCTTAGAGCCATCAGCTGCGGTTCGAACATCACCAGCAGATCCTCAGCAACAATTCTTCCAGTCTGTTCCAGAGAACAGCATTCTGGTTTCATTTCTCTGACATCCAAACAAAATTCCATCATGTCATTTCAGCTTCCAAAAAGTAGTGGTGGGAACTGTGAGAAAAGACTAATTAGTAGAAATTATGTAACATTTTCACTTGGAAAGCTCCTTGATTTGTAGATCTGATCTCTCAAATCAGTAATGTATTGCTAAAAAAAATTATAACTAAAATATACATTTCCCAGAACTATGATATGGCCTATTTATTCCTGTTGTTTAGTGTTCACCATTCTATTTAAAATCAGTGCAATCTGCAGTGTTTGCAAAGCCAGTGACCTAGAGGTCTACCCTTGCATGGCACACCACAGAAAGCTGCACAAAGAACTATTAATAGGAAAGAAAGGCATCCAAACAAGATCTCATTTTCTCAGTAGACGTACAAATGATCTCCCCAAAATGCCCTTAGAGACTGTAATTTGGATGGTCTTGTGTACAGCTCAGAAATGGCAGAAAGCCTCTTGACTACTGCCTACCAGCTCTGCTGGGTAAAATATAATATGCAATTATATTTTGGATTTGAAGCAGCTTTTGCTTAGTTGACTCAGAACTTCCAGTTACTAGTTGTTATCAGCCTCTAAAAGACACCCTACAGTTGCTTAGCAGGGAGTCAAAACAGTTGCCATCTAAGTTTCATTTGTCCAAAAAAATACTCTATCACTCATAATAATAATGGCAAGCACAGCCTCCTAGAATACAGTTACTGACACTATTAATTCCTCCCAGGCCAGTTGTGCTTACCGATCCCTCCTCTTTTCCTTGGAGGAAACAGGTGAAAGTCTTTGCAAATTCTGATTTCCAGGCCAGTGGAATACAACAGCTGATCAATCTGATATCAGAATTGGCTGATAACAACCAAGTACTGCAAATCTCTGGAAGGGAATATCCACACACTGAATGGATGAGAAGCACTCTACTAATATCCAACAGCTCTGAAGCAAGTCCTGTACAGAGCTCCAAAACCATGCCTTTGGTCATCCTGAGACTTTGCAGGTCTCTATAGTCCTCTTGCACAAACCAGTACTTGCTTCTCAGAAACAGCACTCCATAAACATGATCCTAGTGCAAGGAAAGTTGCTTCTGAAGCAGCTTCAGCCTCATTAATTTCCCTCCTTTTCACACCTGCCTTTATTCACCTTCTATCTTCCATCTACATCCCAAATGTGTTTTTCCACAAACACGTAGGTTGAAATCCACAGGATAAGACTTTTGAATTCTGTTTAAGAATTAGCATGCCAAGGAGTCTTACAAGGAGGCTGTACTATGTGTAACTTCATACATCCCTCATATGAACATTTTTTTTCTGATTCTAGACGACTCATTTATCTTTCTGCTTCTGTCAGCCATTAGCATCAGCTCTTCTAGCATTAGGATGCATGAGTAAGAAAACAGGACAGTTTTACAATGATTCTGAATTTCAAATATGAAAAAGAACAGAAATATGATGCAATATTCTATTAATATTAGGATTTCCTCATGCAGCAGAGTCTATCACCCACTTCCACCTCCTGCCCTGGTGCAGCAATTGGCAGCATTTTCAACAAGTGGTGCTCATATGTTTTCTGTCCTCAGTTCAAACAGAAACACTTGTCCCAACCATTTGCTGCCAGCAATTTTAGACTAAAGAAGCATAACTTAGCATTACTGTGTGACTGCAAAGATTGTTTTGTGTCCTGAATAAGTCATTTGAGCCTTTGTGACCACATTTCTTCCTTTCTGTCATTTTTCAGAATGATCTGGTATCTTGGATACTTACATAGTTCAGCTTATTTTATTATAACCTCAGTTCTTTCTAAATTACAAATGTAGTTACCTTTTCACTAAATGTTCCAAATTTCCATTCATATATGCTGTGAAACAAGAAAAAATAAGGGATCGCTTACCTTTAAGAAATTTGTTTCCAATCTCACAGCATTTTCTTTTTAGAGAAAGTGGAGAAAAGAGCAGTAAGAAGAAATGCTTTTGAGGTTGTCAGTATTCTTCATTTAAAAACACTTCAGTCTTCCCTGGATTTAGTTATAAAGCATATACAAAAACCACAGGCCATGACAACCAAATTAAAATTTAAACTTTTAAATGGTGTCTATGACAGATGAGTGGTGGTGCTTTATCTTAAACTGTGAAAATTCTAGATATTCTAGATATTTTTGTTATGATACAGACACACATGACTGAATCTCAGAGTATGAAACATAAACCATATTTATATTATCTGCACTGGTTGCAGATTTCTGAAGGCATATTAGTAGAACCATTTTTTAATAACTGGGAGATACCATTACACCATTAAACAGAGCAATGAAGAAAGAAATTTCCTACATAGATGACTATGCAAATCTACCAGTGTGGTTCTAAACCAGAAGTTCCTAGTTTCCTCAACTGCAGTAAAAAATTAAAGATGTGATATTGATATAATGCTGGAGACCGACAGGATTGTTTTCATCTACACTGTGGTCAGGTCATTTATAAACATTAAATAAGTAGCTATACCAAGATGTAGCTTCAGTGCATTTAATAACATAGAAGTTACTAGAACATCTCCTGACCCTTTCTGACTGGACTTAAGAAACCATCACTAACAAACTAAAGACAACAGGAAAACCAGTCTTTGCAGTCAGCATTTCAGTATTTTCTTTCTACTCTTAAGGATGAAAAAGGAACAGACAGAAAAGGAAGCAAAATCATGAGTAAAACTTTGTGATGATCAAACAATAGTAATCACTATCAGATTAAAATGAGAACACATTATGCTCAGTTTTCATTTATTTGAAAGGTTTTACAAAAAATCAAACATCTAAAGATCAGGCCCAACAATGTCTGTGTAAAAGCCTTGCAACCCTGTGTTTTCCTTACAAAAGTCAGATATAAAGGTGTGCTATTGACACATGGTATTTTACTTTCCCAACAAAATGAGTTATTTACCTTAAAATGAATGTGATTCTTCAAGATGTGCTCTACAGATGGTCTTCTGTTTGAATATATATCAAAACCAGTACTTTTGACTAGCAAAGTCTATGTATAGAGCAAAGCTTCCTTACCATCACGAAAATGGTAAGGGACAGAGCAAATCCAGATCTTACCTATGCCCTTTGGCCAGTCAGAATCCAAACAGAAGTTTTGAAACAATGACAAAGAAATATGGGTCAGTACACTCCCAAACATTAAACATCAGAAAAACAGGGGTTACCATTAGAAGTAGCAATTGCTTCTTATCTGTATGTGTACCTGTACAGATGAAGCCCACTTTGTGATTAGCTAGCAGCTACCATCAGAAAGCGTTAGTCTCATATGACAGCTAAGTGGCCACCTGCAAAACTTTCCCACAGATATCTCTGCCTCACGCTAATGCTCAGTCCATCAGGGATACATCATGGGATTTGTTTCTTTTTACAAAACAGGACATGCATGGAGGAAAACAGCAAAAGCAAAGACAATTCTGAAGTTGATGTGATAACCTGAGTTGGATGATAACTTGCTTTCCCCAGCTTTCTACTCTTTCCAACATTTTCAGCCAACAGGGAACTGAGCTGCTCACAAAAGGCCTTAAACTGCACTCTACAGCACGGTATGTCACCTTGACAATGTTAGCTGAATAGTTCAGCTCAACCTCAGCTGCTGCCTGAAGCTAAATTTTTTCAGTTCATATATTGGATGACTTATACTGATTCAAACAGCCACTGCAAATGGTTGTAATGACCTAATGTGTTACTGTCCTCTCCTGAAGTTATTGCATCCACAGTTTAACTGGCAGAATGAATCATCTGCAAGTTCTTAAAACATTTAATTCAAAGATATGTGGATTAGCCAAATTACACTCAGCAGCACTTCAGGCTGTGAGCTGACATTGCATCCAGGGAATAAGAGAGCTTTCTCATTCTCTGTTCTCCTGGCTCAGCAAGAAGACTAACTAAAGACTAATAAACTAATAGCTTAGAAAAACAGAATCATCAAGTCTACCACAGGTTATTTTGCAAAATTATTTTTTTACTTCAGCTTGAAACACTGTTTTAGAACTTGTAGGACAAGTGAACTGGTTTTGTTACCCAAGAAGATGGAGAGATATCACTCACTGAGTTCTTACATAAGGCCATTTTTATCAGTAAAGACGGCACACCTTTGCTCAAGATACCTTCAGCAACATTTCATCAATTTTCTGAAGAATAGTTTAAAAAATGTTTTGCTAACTTTCTGTAGCCTTATGCTTCCCCACAGCAGAAGATGATATCTTATTTTCGTATCATGTAAGAAACATACTATATGAAGAAGATTTAAATTGTGTTAGATTTGAGTAATCTAATTGATCATCCCTATCCACAGAATCCACAAAGGATGTTTCTTGAGAAACTTCATAGACCACTTTGCTCCCTACACACACAGGCTAAAGAATCTGGTGTCATTCAGAGCTCATGCATATCCCAGAGGATTTTAATGGCCAAAACACAGCTGCACTTCAATTACATAAGCAACATCTGTAGTATTAATCTATACAGTTTTTTAAAGACTGCTTATTATAGTGACATTAATTAAAAACAAAGAAAGTGTAAATATGTGCCAAGATTGTGAGTTACCTATGAACATGGAAATGTGTAAAAGGTGAATTATTATTACATACTCTCACCAATATGATCCATAAGCACAGAAATCTTTCAAAATTAATAGGTTTACTGTGTACTTTACAAACATTTAAGCCCCACAGTACAGACAGAATATGTAAGTTTATGGTTTCCATATTAAGGACAGCTAACAGGAACAAAAAAGATGATTTGGAGTCAGCTAAACAGTCAATGAATCGTAAAGGAAAAGGAGAGAAAGAGAAAGAGAAAGAGAGAGGAAGAGAGAAAGAAAGAGAGAGAGACAGAAAGAGGGAAGGAAGGAAGGAAGGAAGGAAGGAAGGAAGGAAGGAAGGAAGGAAGGAAGGAAGGAAGGAAGGAAGGAAGGAAGGAAGGAAGGAAGGAAGGAAGGAAGGAAGGAAGGAAGGAAGGAAGGAAGGAAGGAAGGGAAAGAAAAGCCTCCAGACTTTGATTTTTGAGTTCTATTTTAACAATTGTTCTTTGCTTCACTAAAATTGACAGCTAGCAATACAGTTTTAACCATTCTCAACCAGGTAGCTGTTTATGTGTTTACACATGATTCCAGGAGCTAATGACTTTGTATCCAAGAGCCTGGGTTGTTTTGTGTTTTTTTTTTTTTCTCTCTCTTTTCGTTCTAAAAGGATCAAATGGGACAAAGTCTTTTAAATCCAATTACATGGCCAAGAAATACGTTTGCTTTCTCCAATTTGCCTGATGTTGGTCAGAAAAACCTCTAACTGGGGGGAGTATCTGTTCAGTAAAGTGAGGCTCAAGTGAACAGCAATTTATGTTTGGGTACACAGCAATGGTTTGCTGGCCGTAACCACAATCATCTTCCAGCACAAACTTATACCATATTATCATCTCTGCCCCGTCTCTGATTGACTTTAAAATGACGACACCCAGGTTGATTTATCCTTGTTTATATGTGGTAACAACCCCTACTATGTATGTTACGTAACAACCATTCCACAATGGCCTGCTTGCGTGGACAGTTCTGTTCCACACAAAAGGTGACTTTGTGTGGTTTCACTTAGTGTGAGGTGGATTGTGCTAAACCACAAGAAGGCATTCTTAGAGTAGAACACATATCCACAAGGCAAGTCAGCGCAGAATGGCTCCTGCATTTTAAATTCACACGTAAGCTGATTTCACAATAGCTTCACTTTAGTCCTTGACAAAAGAGACAATCTGGGGGGGGGTGTGAATTTAAGGGTTCAGACTGTAAAGTGCAGGTTATTGCTGTAACCACCTTTCAGGATAATCTTGTTTGTGGGGGAAACCAAGCCATTGTGTGCTAGGCAGGAGAAAGTGAGGTTATATAGAGGTTCTGAAAGTCCCTTTTTTTTTTTTAATCTCACCCCACTTATAAAGAAATATCTAAAGTTGTATTGTCATGATGTAATATATAGAAATAGAATAACAAAATTATGTGCATGTGCCTGCATACAGCATACCTTTTCCCCACTTTTCTTTCAACTATTACTAATCATTGCGATACTCCCTGCTAATTTAGAAATAACATTTTTCATTAAGACACTTCATAATCTTTTCCTGTTTGTTCATATAATGACCTGCAACACTGATTTCTGAAATAATGATTTCTATAGTAATTGTGCTGCTCTTTTCTTGCATAAGTATGAGGCAAGCCAGTATTCATTCATTTTAATGCAGGCCTTCTACACACAAGATACGCCTGTTTGAAGCTATGAGGACTTCAATCCTGAGTACTTACTTCCAGTGCATTACACTGGTATGACGTTGACCTTATAGTAGATCAACTGATACAAGTTTGGGAAAAAAAAGAAGTATGGAGATATGAATCACCTTATTAAGATACCTCGTATTTTGCCCTACACTATCCCAGTTCCAATGCTGTTATTTCAACTGATGTGAAATGTAAAGTTTTGCCTATTATGGTGGCGCAAATTAAATAATTCACTTAGGCCTGTATTAAAGTGCTGTGGGTAAAGCTACAACAGAAAGGCTTAGCCTGCCTTTATGTGAGAGGCAGAGTACAAAGTCACCAGCATCATTAGCCTGGAAGAGGTTTTTCAGTGTTTCAAGTGGTCATTTTAAGCTCCACAGTGGTTTCCACCGACTCACTTCACAGACCTGTTTGCCTTTCCAGTGAGGTGACTCACTGCAACACTGGGCAAGCACCCAGAGTCATCCAGTTGGGCAGCACCAGGGCCTGGGCCCAGTCCCAGGGGAGTTGTTCATCCTCCTGCAGCCTGGTCTTTAAGTAAAAATGCCTCTTTATTTGTATTCAAGCATGGCAAAAGTATATGGTATATACAACATTATATTGTATGTAACAACAACTTTGCTGGAACTTTAGGAACACAGCCTTCACAGAATCACAGAATGATTGGGGTTGGAAGGGACCTCTAGAGATCATCTAGTCCATCCCACCCGCTAAAGCAGGGTCACCCAGAGCAGGTTGCACAGGAATGTGTCCAGGTGGGTTTGAATGCCTCCAGAGAAGGAGACTCCACAGCCTCTCTGGGCAGCCTGTTCTAGTGCTCTGCCACCCTCCAAGTAAACAAGTTTCTCCTCATATTCAGATGGAACCTTCTATGCTCCAGCTTGTGCCTGTTGCCCCTCATCATATTGTTGGGCACCACTGAAAGGAGTCTGGTCCCACCCTCTTGACATCCACCCTTGAGATACTTATAAACATTGATGAGATCAATGAGCCTTGTATCACATCAATGAACAAATTCTCATCTGTTAGCACATGCAAGGAGTATCTCTTAGTGCTACCCTCTCTCGATGAAAACCCCTCACAAGCTTCAAGTGCCTTTTCCCAGCACCTCCGGAGATGAGCCGCCATCATCTCACCCGCAGAGGCAGCCGGGCCTCAGGGTGGGACACTCCAGCCCACAGCCCCTCCCCACGAAATAGGTGGAGAGAGCAAAACGGCGCCTGTTGCCGCCGGGAGGCCGCTGACATTCCCCGCCACCTGTCGCCCCTCCAGCTCTCCCCGCCAGCCAGGGGCCGGGCTGGGGCCCAGCACCGCCTCTTTAAGCGGCATTTCCTCGTTTAAGGCCCGTTCGCATGCGCGGTGGTGGTGCCGTCCCGGCCGGGCAGAGTCGGGAAGTGCGACCTTGGAGGTTCCAGGGACGGGGCATCGGGCGCTCGCTTGCTTTCCCTGCCGAGATAAGTGTGCCTTGGTACCCGGTGTGGAGCCGCAAGGGTCTCCGACCTCGTTGTGCCTGGGGGGAAGCTTGGCAGCGCCCTCCGAGCACTCTGTCGCGGCAGCGTCCCTGCGCCCCTTCCCAGGAGCCATTTCCTCGGGGGCTGGCGGCTCGTCGTTGCAGGGTAGGCGGGGGCAAAGGTTTGATGATTGGAAGAGACTGTTGGGATTGCCTGATCTTTAGTACAGGAGCGTCAGTCTGGCTTTACTGAGCCCGAATCAAACCGTGGCCGTGAGGGACGGATGGGGGAATCCTTTGGGGTTCCTCAGCACCCACGTCAAGGGCTTCTGTGCAGCCCGTAAGTGTGAACGTTGCTCCTCACCGCCCTGGGGTTCTCGCTCCTACCTTGTTCTGTCTGTAGCTTCTGAAGCTGGTGCGGGGCAGCCTCTCAGCTTTGACAGCAAGGATTTCTGAGTTGGGTCATGCCTGGGAAAGTGGATAATCGGTCAGTCTTTGGGGTTGCTGTATCACGGGCTCATCAGGGAAGTGCCAGGTACTGAAAATGCTGCTTGTCCCTCCTGGGAGCGATCTGCATGCTTGTGTTCGTTGCCGACTCGAAATTCCACTAAGAAGAAAATAGAGCCTTCTGTATGGGTAGTTTTAAACAATTTTTAGCAACTCTAGTACAACACAACTATTTATTAAAAAAAAAAAAAAAAGCCAAAGAGGTGGTACCTGAGAGCTTTCAGCTTTTTTTGACACCTAATTCTGGAAAAAGTTAAAGTTTATACAATCCTTTTGTGTGTAGATATGAGTGTGTATACTTACTGGAACTTTTGCTCTGTGTCAGTCAAATTTGATAAAAAGGTCAAAGATACTGGGTTTCAGGTAATATAACAAACAAAAGGCTGGATCAAGATACTGCTATTATTGTCATTCTTCCTTTTTTACCTTTTTCCTTCTTGAGTAAAAGCCTGCAGCCTGCCCTCAACCCTGGCAGCGTGTCAGAGAACCCACATGGAGAAAGCACTATGGGAGGAACTTCACTTACACCAGAGAATTCCATGATGAGATTTGAAACATTAAGAAATCTGGATTTATTAGTTAAGTTTATGAAAGTACTTATCTTTTTATGACATGTTTTTCTCTATTCATGACAGTCAGTATTGATTTTGGCTTCTACTTTTTGAAAACTCGAGTTGGTGGTTTAATTAACATTCTTCAAATGCAGAGCTTCCTTGGGACGTGGTAGACACTTTGGTGCCTAGTCCATTACATTTACTTTTCCATTTCTTTTCACCTCACCTTGCCAGTTACCATTTTTTTGCTTCTTACCCAGCCATTCCCATCTCTGTTTCCTTGATTCCATCTCCTCATTTATCATTCTCAGTTTCTCCAGGTCTCTCCCCATTCTGTTTCTCTCTTCCCTGCTTTACTTGCCTTCAAGCTGCTGTTCTTGCTGCATTTCTCTGTTCTCACTGACTCCTAGTGCCAGTCCTTCCCATCTTTCCTTCCTGCGTGTTCCTCGTTCTTCCTTGATATTTCTTTCTGTGCATTTCCTCTGAGGATCCTTGTTCCAGCCATTTTGACACTACAGTTTCAGAAGATTTCCAGTCTTACTTTTCCTCCATGTAGATGGACTGCCTTCTTCCTCCGTGCTGCCTGGGCCTGATACAGGAGTGATAAACTACCTGCTCTTTCATTTTTTATTAGATTGCACCTGGCATGGGGTCTAACAACTTGGAAGCAGGTGAATCGTTTTGGCAAAATCTTATGTAACTGAAAAGTGTCTTATGGGCAGTCCCAAAAACAACTTCTAGGAACCAAGCCGAGGACAAACTGGAGCATTTTAGCTCTGAGGAATTTATTTAACATTTTTAAAATGAGTTGTCATGCATCTCTCTGCAAAAACGGGAAAAGAAAGGCAATTGGAGAAAGGCATAAAAATAAAACTGGACTGAAACATACTTGAGACTCTGGAGATTCTCCTGTTGTGCTCAGTGCTCCTGTTGTGCTCACTGGGTGGGTCAGGTGATCTTGGCGTATAATGATGATGTTAAAACTTGCAATTTTTACTCCATTTGATTTAAAGAGTAAAGTCAACTGAGGTTATTTTTGTTTGGAAAAGCTAAAAAATAGCAATGCATGTTGCTTCATGTTGATCTTTAAAAAAAGATGTCAAAAGCATCCTTCACACTGGCATTACACATACATTGAAAAGG
Source organism: Patagioenas fasciata (assembly GCF_037038585.1). Taxonomy (NCBI): domain Eukaryota; kingdom Metazoa; phylum Chordata; class Aves; order Columbiformes; family Columbidae; genus Patagioenas; species Patagioenas fasciata. Next base: position 31,905,168 of record NC_092524.1, on the reverse strand, counting down.
ATTATGTATATGATAGAAATCTACTTTATTTCACTTTAAAAAAGTATGTTCTCTTTCTCCAAAAGCTTTCTGCAGTTTATGGTGCTAAAGAATGGTGCTTCTACTTATTTTCTTTAGTCACTTTCATATTTTTAGAATGTAAGGAAAATTTGATTGTTTCTTATTATGTTATGATATTGGTGTGAACATTTGCTTGTATAATGGCATTACTGGCTTCCACTGTAAAGTACAGTCATATTTAGAAGTAAATGTCCATCTCCAGTGCTGTATTTTACTGTGACAGCTGTCATGGGATGAGTGACAGTTCAGTTGCCAGCCTCACTTTCTGTTCACCCACTCACAGTATGTGGAAGATGTTCAAATTGAATTAGTACACAGGCTTCTCAACCAAAAGCTGTGAAACTGGCCTGGGAAATCAGAAGGATTTTTGTTCCCTCACAATGTCAGGAACTCAAAGTAATCTAAACTTTGTATTGCTTCTTCTTTCTTTTAATATGTTAATATCTTTGGCTTTTTTTTTTTTTTTAAGAACTGTAGTTTTTCTCTGTACTATCACAGAAAGCAGATATTGCAAGTATCTGTTAGGCACAATAAAAATGCTGTTCATTGTTTTTTTTCTTGTTCAGATTGGGTTTTTACATTTGCATAATATAGGTATTTGGTTTCAGGATAACAGAAATGGAGTCAGCAGTAGTGACAGTGGGCCTTTCTGTGAGACATGAGCTCTGCAGTGGTTCTACCTACTTTGGTTTATAAACAGTGGATCAAATCCTTAAAACCATGGATAGATTTGAACTGAATATGAATAGTATAGAAAGGAATGATTTGCCCAGATTTCATGTGAGCTGTCACATCACTGTTGGTTTATATTTGCTGCATTCTTAACCTGTTATTCCGGCTCATTAGTGGTTATAAAGTTAAGCCAAGTACTGTATGTGCACAAATTGTTCACTGGAGTATGGTCGTCCTTTCAAATTGCACTGGGCACATCTGACAGTTTATCAAATGCTCATTGAACTAGCACAAATTCTCACATGCTAAGAAAATTGCTTTGGGAATAATAACTGTACCACTTGAATGTAATTTTGCTATGCAAATGTTATCAGTTATGGGTATAGACCTTTCCACTTTGAAGTTTTGAAGAGGAATTTGGAATTTTGTTCTGCAAAATATTTTATACAAGAAGTACAAAGTGATGTGCCCAGGTGACACAGGAATTCTTTAGCGAAGTATGATGCTGAACCCAAGATCTGCCCAAGCTGATACCAGGCCATCCTTCCTGTTAGGGTTTTACATGAGTACATTTATTCCAGAGATTGTATTAACTGTGTGGATATAAAAATGGATTTTAATTTCTCTCTTTAACTGTTAACTCCTGTATTTTCGATGCTCTTATTCTGTTTGTTTTTAAACAGTAACTAGTAATTTCATCCAAGTGTGGCTTTTCTTTTGTTGTAGACTGATGTTCTACATTGTTTTGTCCAAAGAACTGTACACATCACTTATTTTTCACTGATGTGGCACTGTGAAGACATATTTGAGATCCATTTCTTGTAGCACCCTTAGGTGTTGAAATACTGAAAAGAAAATAACTCTTGAATCATTTTAAGCTAATAAGTAACTTTTCAAGTGCAAACGATCAAATTTTAAACCTTCATCTGGTTTATGAACAAGATACCTTTGGTTTGAGTAAGTTGTAGATTTTAGAGGAGAGAGAAAGGCCAAGGATATGCCCATTTTCTCCTGATAACTTTTTAATTTTGTTTTTCAGCACTCCAGGCTGTAGTTCTTGATGGCCTGTGGGTGCTGTAATGTGAGCCCCATAATATTACAGACAGAAAGTTCTGTATTTTGCAATGCTCAGAGACTAAAGATGTTAGATGAGTGGTGATGTTCTCTTCCTAGGCTCATCTGTTTAGCTTCAGTCCAATTTGCTGTTCTTGTCAGCAGAAGAAATATTATGACAAAGGCATCAGCTATCATGTTTCATTCCTTAACGTCTTTGGTTTTTGTGGAGGCTGGTTATTGCTGCACTCAGCTGAGAATATTAGTAAGAATGTTTTTATTTTGTATTAGTTCTGAAGGCATGTAAGACAATTTTTCTCCTTTTAAATCAGGTTCATTCCCTTTTGACCACTTTGGCCTCTCACAGCGGCAAGAACACAGATTTCCAATCCTCTTTTAAACTGTTGAAATTGAAGGAGAAATTTTTCAGTAAAACAGGTCAAGTGGTGATCTGTTGTAATTCTTCCTTGTCTCTGGGACAGACCGTTTCTTAGAGGAAAATAAACTGCTGATAGACTGGCTATTTCATGTGAAAACATCAACAATCTCTTTTAATTTTATACCCGCGTGCTGCTGTTACTGGCATGTGTGCCTTTTACTGAGCTGCATCTGGCTGACACGTGCAAAGCTGCCTCGGAGTCTTTTAGGTCGGCACAGAGTGTCCTGAGTCGGCACAGGAAAGCAAACCACGTGCGTCTCCTACAGCCTGGTAGGGGGTGGTGATGATCTTACAAGGAGCACGATACATTATAATTTTAAGTCTTTTCAGAAGATGCTACTGTGATATTGTATAAAACCATGGCTTTAACTAGGTAAACTTGGAAACTCTTTATTCACAAGTTTGTTTATTTTACGTTTGACGTTGTCTTACGTGATTCTTGGGCATGGATGCTGAAGTTGCTGGGCCACATATTTCATCCCCAGTTTCCAAATTACAAAATACTCTGCCCGATATTCTTTTTCAAGAAAATTTATGTTTCAGTCCTTCAAATGATGTTTTCCTTTGTAGGAGTCCAGTGTGAAACTGCTGCAAAAGCAGGGATGATTATACAGAGAGTAGTGCTGAATTCACGCCCTGGTATGTATTTCTCTCTGATAAAGGAGCAATCTGTTTGTTATGGTTGCCTAGTGCTCAAAATGTTGAGGGTAGAAACAGACACTAACTGAAGATACTGACACTTACATATCTTAATATTGCATTCAGCAATAAGTAAAGTTTATTGTGAGTTGTATTTGTTTAGTCAATATACACAGATTTAAACTCTTGGGTAAAAAAAAAAAGGTTAATGCATAATATATGAGAGAATCCTAAGTGTAGGCATGCAAAGTTGAAAAAGATTAGCAAACGTTAATCTTTAGTTCTAACATTTGTTCTTTTTGCACTTTAAGAGAGAACTTAAAAAAGTATTTTGTTACTCTTCATTTTTGTTTCCTTTCAGTAAATATTGCATCTTTTCTTCCTCCCGTGTTTCAAAGTGTTTGTTTTTTAAATTTAAACTTCTATTTGTTTACTTCCTTGCTTACACATTTGCCTTGTTACAGATGTCAGCACAATTTTTTGAATGGTGAGTTTATAAATTGCCTGTTATAGAAGACACAGATGTGTGCACTAAGTTTTTGGGGAGATATTTTTTGCTGCTCAATGCCAAAATAGTCCTAGGAGGTAAGAACCATTGTGTGCCCTGCAAATAAGTCTTTTCTAGTGCAAATCAAATGTTACAGTAGTAGCCTGCTCTAGTTACCCAGTTACAGTTGTCAGTCTGATCGATCTGCTGCATGTGGTACCAACCTGAGGATGAAGCCTCCCATTATGTTTTATAAGTGGTTTTGGAAGCTTTAATTTAAGGAGGTATGTCTGTAGCCACGAAAGGATGCTCTTGCAACATATAAATGTGCAGTGGCAATGGTCTTTCTTCCCCCCATCTCACTGAGTCAGAAGAGACTGAAAAGTGAGAGTTTAAAATTTACCTGGTTAAAATGTATGGTCATTTGCTGCTGGCAAAATAGTACATGGTAGTTTTGTTATGTGAGAGAAGTCCCAATGCCTGTCTGTGTTTTGAAGGTTGCAGGCTTTTCAGCACATAGGGCATACTGAACTGTTCTTTGAGAATTGGAACGGCCCCTTTTTTTTAATTTTAGCCTAACTGTTAATAAAAATTACGTGCGGCAAACAGTAGGGAAACTGTCGGTGCAGGTGCCTGATGCTGGCGCTGGTAAGCATAAGCTGACAGATCAGCTGGTCATCAGTTTGGATGGTGGCGGTGCACCCATTTGAATCATGGTTTGCGAGACAAAATCTGAAAGTTGGTCAGTAGTTTTATACCTGAGTAAAGATATAGCCTAACCTATTTCAGAAAGGACTACCTTAAAAAAAGGTCTTCCCGGATTGATTAAGGGAAGCTCTATATTGGTTAATTTTATTTGTTTGATTTTAAATAATTTTAGGTAAGAATGGAGAGCCAGTGGCTGAAAACTTCCGACTGGAACAAAGTACAATACCAGATACTATCCAAGCGGGACAAGTGCGTGTTAGAACCCTTTATCTCTCGGTGGACCCCTACATGGTGGGTGATGGACTTAGAGCTACGCCAGAACTTGTTTTTAAAATATCTTCAACTGTGGTGCTAAACATCATGACAGCTACCAGTTACAGGACAAATGTACCTGAAGTATAACTTGGTAATTCTGTTTATTTTGATGGAGTTGTATTGGGAAGGAATTTGGCATTGATTTGTTTGTGATATATACAGGAGTATGACTTCATAGGACAAGGAAGAGATCATGAGTCCTGGTATACCATTGTTTGTGTCAGCTTTTTCTGAACTTTGCCTTTTTATATACATTTTAAACTTTTTTTTTTCCCCCCATGGAATGAACTGAGTGTGGGTAGAGGAGAAAGGATATTACATGATGAAGCAAGAGAAGGACATGATCAGGCAAAATACTTCCAGACAAAACACGTGATTCAATTTAAATGTTAGTTGGCTATTAACAGTTTGTTTACAAATGAAAGTCAGATGTTCTCCTTAAGTGTGTGGTGGCAGGCAAAAAGAATGTGTCAATAATTTGTAAATAATGGAAACAGAGGGAGGATTGATGAATGAAGCCATAACCAGCACTTGCACCTAATTCTGCAAAGCTGTAGAAATGATGTGGTTGGGAGAGTTGTGAGTTGAAATGGAAGAGAAGGTAGGAGAACCAGACAGATCCAGTCTGATAGTATGTACAAGTTTGCTATAAAGAGAATTCTGATCATTTGTTCCATGCATAGGTGGAGACAGTAGAAGAGAAACAGTCTTAATTTCAGAAGAGTAGGTTTAGCTTGGGAATTATGGAAGAGTTTAAGAATCCTGAAGTACTAACTCAGCTTACAGGTGGAGATACAGAGAAAAAAACCCTTAGATTTCAAGGGATGTTATTACACAGATCTCTGTCAGGGATGGTCTGCGTATATTTGACTGTTCTTTAGAGCATAAGCATGGACTAGATGACTTGAGTGTGGTTTTTTTCAATCCTGTGTTTCTCTGATTCATCCAGTTAAGGAATGGCATTTATGGGATTCTTGTCAGAGCTAAGCCAGTCATCTTTGTTTGCACAGCTGACTTTGGGGCAGTGTCTACAGAACATACTGTTGGAAGAGGTCAGAATGGTCTGTCCTCCTTTTGTACCAAGCAAATGCGGGGAAAGAAGGATCTAAGAAAAGATTTTGAATATTTTGGGGCTTATTGAGAGATTTTTTTAGCAGCTCTTTGTGTTTGAAGTTTTGAACATATCTCATCCTCAGCTTAAGTTGAACTTATAACCAAATCACGTGTTACACCAGATCCTCTCGTTAAAGCCTTGTCTTTCAGCGCTGCCGGATGAATGAGGACACGGGCTCAGATTACCTCCTGCCCTGGCAGCTGGCTGAAGTTGCTGATGGTGGGGGCGTTGGGGTTGTGGAGGAGAGCAAGTACGACAGCCTTGCTAAAGGAGATGTTGTCACTTCCTTCAGCTGGCCCTGGCAGACAGTGGCCATTCTAGATGGAAGCTTGCTGCAGAAGGTAATGTAAATACAAAGTCCATGTTGTCACTACTTTTGTTTTCCGAGCCCTATTCTTTTTTTTTTTTTAAATAGGGGCTAGTGGTACTATTTCTTAGTCAAACACAAGCCAACATTTTTGGAGCAAACAGTTCTCAAAAGGCAAGTTGATGTGGATGGGATGGAATACTCAGCTGGTCAGTTTTAGTCACCTGTGCTGTCCGCCCCTCCGTGCAAATACGCCCCTCTCACTTATGGGACTTACCAGAATTCTTGGTTGTTATAGCAATAAATCTAAACATGAGCCTCTTCTGCATTCAGTTGGTTGCCCTTATCAGTTCTGGAGCACAGTGTCTCAAAAAACATGCAGGCAAATTCAGAAAAGTACAGTTACATAGAATAACTTAGCTGGAAGGAAGAATTCACTGAAAGAGAAACTGGTCTTGTTTTTAACAAAACCAGGACACAAATCAACTCACAGGTGGCACAATCTGTATCAGTTCATCTCTTTTCTTAGCAAAGAAAGCTGTGAATGCTGTTTTTTGGTCACAGACACACCACTAGTATTTCAATTGTTGGATTTTTAATAAATTTCCCTGAAGCTGCTTCTGTTAATTAATTCTGTTAATTATCTTAATTCTAGTTAGAATTAAGATCCACAAGAATGTAGTAATAAGACTTAAGTCTTTAGATACATTTAATTCAATTTATTTCATTAATGAGTTAGTGAAAGCTTGTACTTGAGATTTTACATCTACGAAAGGGTATTCAACATTAAGTTGAATGTGGAGAAGTAACTGCATTAGGTATATTGTGTTCATCATCCTCATGTAACACAAAGAGTTGTTGTAGTTTACACATGTACAGTTTCCAATAAGCTGCTTCCTTTAGAGACCTTTTCCACTGATCTGCAATTCCAGTATTTCGTAAAACGGTACTATTTTATAGTTTGTGTGAACATGAGGATGATTCACTGTTGCTGGAAGCTTCTTATCTCACAACTGTTCTTTGACATTTCCATAATTAAAGTTCTTGCAAGTGACTTTGTTTAAAAACTTCTTCTAAAACTATGGAAATATAATCTTTGTTTCATTTTGTATAAACTTGTTATTAAGGTAGACCTAGTCTGTAGCTAGTTTGTCCCTACTGGTTGTACTTTGCCTGGTAAATATCCTAAGTTAGTCTTCTGTCCTCAGACAATCAAATAGCAAAGAGCAAAACCTCACCTTAAAAAGCGATGAGCAGCACCCCATGTTTCTGTTTTGTAGCTTGTCCCACAACTTGTAAATGGACGCCTTTCTTACTTCCTGGGTGCAGCTGGCATCACAGGACTGACAGCCTTGTTGGGTATAAAAGAGAAGGGACACGTGGCTGCAGGTGCCAATCAGACCATGGTGGTGAGCGGCGCAGCCGGTGCCTGTGGCTCTTTGGCCGGCCAGGTGGGTAGGCTTGAGACATACAAGTGTGCTCTCTTACCAGGTTTATCCTCTGGAACATGCTGGTTAGTAAATGTACAGATAAAATCATTGTACATATGAGCAAGTGTAATTCCACGGTAAGGGCCAGTTTCACAGGTTTGGGTCATGCTCTCACTGAAAGAGGTTTTAGGTGTGAAACTTAAGTGTCATGAAAAAGGAGTTGGAGCAAACAGCCCAAGTGATTACTTGTCACTAGCCTAAATAAAGTAGATGGTATAAATACATGTATTTATTATAAATTTAAATTGTAGTCTGGCACTTGAACAGTCTTTGAGTTGACCGCAATTTTCTTTTTTTCTATATTTGAAAACAGTCAGTAAAAAATGTAGGAAGCCCCTCTTCTTATTTTCCATGACATCCTTTGTGTTTTGAGATTTACAGCCCTTTTATCCTCCTCAGCTTTGCAGAACATGTTGCAGGTGTGTTTGTATGTGTGTATGTACATACATACAAATATTTATACAAACACAATAGCTATTAAGCAAGCTTAAGACTTAGTAATACAGAAGAACTATGAAGAAAGAATACATAAGCAAATCTATGAAGAATGTATTTAAATTGATTATTGTGCAATCTTTTTCACCTTTTATTATCTATGTTATGGTATTTGGCAGATGGTAATTTGATACTATATTTGCCTCTTCAGTACTGCCAGATGTTGATGACTTTACAGACAAAACCTCATGCAGTCAGTGAGTTTGGAAAGATGGCAGATTTTGGTTGTAACTGCCCCTTCTTTAGGTGTGAGGAGGAAATGACAAGAGGCAATTGTGTGACATGAAATTGGAGCTTGGGTTGAACTTTGCTGCCTGGGGTTTAGTGGAATGGGGTGTAACTAGCATTCCCCTAAGACTGCCTTCCTCCCCCTGATACCTTTATGCAGATGAATGATCTAATGTCTCTTTATTTTTTGGTGGATTTTTTTTGTTTTTGTTTTTGATTGTTTGTTTTTTGGTTTTGTTTGTGTATGTGGTTTGGTATTTATTGTTGTTGTTTGTGGTTTTTTTTAACTGTGCTCCTGCAGATTGGCCGCCTGGAGGGCTGCTCTAGAGTTGTGGGGATCGCTGGCACAGATGAAAAGTGCTCCATTTTGGTCCAAGAAATGGGATTTGATGCTGCTATCAATTACAAGAAGGGGAATGTGGCAGAGCACCTACGTGAACTCTGCCCAGGCGGTGTGGATGTTTACTTTGACAATGTTGGTGGAGACATCAGTGATGCAGTGATAAGTCAGGTCATTATACCAGCTGTCGGGTTTATTCTCGTCATTCTCCAATGTCTGTGTGCCCAGCTTTGAATTAATTCATGTTGGAGACCAACCTGCAATACAGCAGAGCGCTTCATTGATCTAATTCAGGTGCTGATCCTGGTCCTGAGGAGAAATCAGATATTTTAAATCAGTGTTTGTCATTTAGATTAGCTTGACGGTATAGTAGTAGAAAGTCTTGCTTCTTTGACCAGAAGGCTTGGTAATATTCTAAAAACCTTGTCTGTCAGTGTAGTCATCTTTCGTTTTGTCAGCTTTGGTTTTCTGGCTTCACAAAAGACCGAACTCTTGACCAGCCCTCTTAATTGTTAGTGTGAAACTCCTCTGTCTCATGGCAGGGAGGCTTTGGTGGCAATGCCATCTTTGGGAGCTCTAAATCACAGCTGTATCCAATAGCTGTATCAAAATTCTTTGTCCTGTTACCCCTCTCCTCCGACAAAAAAGGCACACAGTAAGGTAACAGTTTCTTATATCCGTTGTATTTAATGCCTTTTAAAATTACACATACGCTGTATAGCATTTATTTTTCCCCTATTGCCTGCTTTTATCTATTTGAATGTTGTCAGAGGTTGAATGGGACTGTCTGCAATTCCCCCACTCTTTTCTAGGAAATGTGGCTCTAAATAAGGATACCCACAGGGAAATTTTGCAATATAATCTATTCCATCACTGGAAAAGTTAGTTTCTGAGACCAAGGAATGTAATTTTTTGTACTTTGTGCTGTCCCAAACAGATGAATCAGAACAGCCATATCATCCTGTGTGGACAGATTTCTCAGTATAACAAAGATGTGCCTTATCCTCCTCCGCTGCCTCCTGACATAGAAAAAATACGGAAAGAAAGGAATATCACGAGGTACATTTATCCTCCGGAACTTGTGATCAGGTTCCAGGTAGTTTGTGCACATGATGCTGTGACTCTGTTCAGAAGGTCATCTGTAGATCCGCAATAGGCTCTTGTAATTGGAACAGAATGTTGCCATACTAAAAAAAGGAAACTATAGTCACAATGTCAGTAAATTCTCTCTCTTACATTTGTCCGTATCAGCATAAAAACTGGCAAAGGATGTTGTTACATGTTAACATAGTTGTCTGTTATGCTTTGTTTGTGATTGCTTGATTTAGTCCTGGAGTCTCTGACAGATTCTTCAGTACAAGGGAAGATGTTGTCATGGTTCTGTCTCAGATGTTTTGCAGAGTGCCTTCTCTCCAAGTGTAGTAGTTCAGCCAGAGAGAAAATCAGATATTTTTAAAGTAAGGATGCAGCTCATGCAGTGACTGTATTGAAATTACATTTTTAGTATTTGGGGCTTTGGCAAAACATTGATTTTTTTTTTTTTTTTTTTTTTTTTTTTGCTACGACTCTGGGAATTGCTGAATCTCCTATCAGGATTCAGGTGGAGCTAAGGCAGAGATTAGGAGCAAAGTCCTGGGATATTTTTCATTCATTGCATTACAGAAAGTTGGGGAGACTTGATTTCTGTGCAAACGGATTGACCTAATCAAAATTCTTTTCTTGTCCCTGTATTGTTGTCTGCACTTTTAAAAAATGGATAAAAATACATAGTAGAAGGCAGTGGAGAATTTAGTCAGTACATTGCTATAGGTAACTATCGGTTTTGATGGTCATTTCAGTTTCTCTTGATTCTCTATAGACAGCTGTGACAGCCAGGTGTGCAAAGTGTTGGGGAGCCTGAGAGTTAATTCATAGTTGCCATCTAGTTGCAGGTCCATTAATTATTCTCCTTACCATAAAAAAGAATAGAAATTCACTTGCATTTTCTGGACGTTTGTTTATTCTGGTGATACTACTTGATTTTTATTACTCTTCTTTCTGATACTTGAACAGAATTATTTGTCTGAGACAAGGTTTCTTCCAAGCTCCCACTACAGGGACCGTCTCAACGAGATGACAAAGCTCTTGGCTGTGTCTCATTGTAATTAGAACTCATAACCCTTCAGTTTCAATAACACTGTTTTCTGAAAAGATCTGTAAAGATTTCAAAATATACTTGCCAATCTTTCTTAGATGGAGGATCATTCTTTTCTTTCACAGGGAAAGATTCTTAGTGTTGAACTACATGGACAAACAAGAAGCGAGTGTGTTACAGCTCTGCCAGTGGATCCAGGAGGGTAAACTGAAGGTAAGAGCTTCTACATCTAATCAGTGGCCTAGATCTGTGGTCTGTCTAAACTGGTTTTTGATTCTTCAGGTGATCAGTGAGTTTTCCTGTGAGAATCCTGAGATGTGAAATTTTGGCAGGGGCAGGGATGTTCCAGTTCTGATTGAAGGATTAAATTGCCTATAGGTTTATCAGGAAATATTCAGTCCCCTCTTGATGGAAGAATCTGGCCCAAACATGTCCATTGCAGCAAGACAAGACTTTAGATTGTCATAGTTTCCATGGCAGTTTCATGGCATGTTTCTAAGAAGTATTTATCGTGTTTTGAGAGAGCTAAAATAATTTGTTTGCATTCACAGGTCAGAGAGACTGTGGTAGAAGGCTTAGCAAACATTGGTGGTAAGATTTTTATACCATTTTCTAAGAATAATAGTCTGATTAAATACAATGACAATAGAGGTTAACTACCTCCTGTGTTTCATTTGCAAATTCAGATTTTTGTATTTTATCTAAAATATTATTTTTATAAGAATTTTTTTAACAAGGTGTTAAGTTCTGTGAGAAGATTATTTCATGTTTAAAAAAAACTATTGACTATAAACTTACAGATTTGTTTGTTTGTTTTACTGTTGGCGGGGGGATTAGTTATTCAACTGCTACCTTAGCAACTGGTGATAGCCAGCCTGATCTTACAGATTTAAGGTGCTGCCCATTTCTTAGAACTTCTGGGTGAGAAAATTGTGTTTTGGAAATCTTGACTGTATGCTTTAAAAAAACCCAGTCTCTAACAGTGCTTGTTATTGGGTTTTCTAACAAAAAATAAATTGAAAAGTACACACAAGAAAGGGGGAAATGTATTAGAGATTGCTAAACGAAGTAAAAAATAATTTATTTTAAAGGAAAAAAAATAGCCTGTCGCCTGTTCAAAAAATCTGTAACAAAGGAAATGTAAGAATGAAGGGGGCCTTGTTACTCCAGGGAGACAAAGCTGGAGAGCCTGGTGATTCAAGATGTGCTGTAAGAATGCTTCTCTTTGAAGTAATAGGGAAGAGGATGATTTAGTTCGATGCTGTTTACTGGCATACATATGTATTTTGAAGTAATTTGATCAAATATAACAGTCATATTTCATACTTCTTTACTCAAAGATTTATTATTTTGCACCAGCTTCCGATTTTTATTGTACTACACAGAGTACGTATCAACCTTTTCCTTTTGTAAAACCTACAGCATTTGTGGAGTCTCCAACCACTCCTTGTCTTTCTGTTTAGTGTTTACATGGTGTATCACAGTAGTTGCTTACAAATCGGGTTTTTAAATTGTTACACAAGACAGCCCTTAGCAGTTTATTACAGAATAGCTTTTTATTTTCTATTTCTTAATTTGGGGAGCTGCTTAATACATTTGCTTCTAGGCTTTTTTTTTTTAAAGTTACTTGGCACATTTATTTGGCACTAATTTATCTCATTATTTCTCTTGAAGCTGCTTTCCAGTCCATGATGAGTGGAGGCAATATTGGAAAACAGATCGTCTCAGTTTCTAAGTAAAAGTTATTGCTGCGGGAAAAATAATTGGATTCAGTCTCTAAAAGTGAGCAAGTTTTTGCTTACACTAATTTCCGCTTTCTTAAATAAACCATTAAGTTGTTCTGTATGTACTGAAAGAGATTCTGGGATGCTAATAAACTAAATAAGACTGGAAACAGAAATGCAGTAATTTATACTAGAAATGAATAATGTGTTCTTTGACATGATTTTGACAGTTGCAGCACACTTGCAAATATTTCTTGGGTGTGGTTTGGAAGTTAGAACATGGCAGGAACCATTTTCAGTAAATAATTTGTATGCAGACACCTAGTTTTGGTTGTTAGAAGAATTTACTAGCGTAGTAGAGATGTACCATTCCCATGCTAGTTTGTTTTGGTGCCCAGGAACTTCTCTAGGAATTTTTAATATGCTAGTGTAAGTTTGACCTGACAGTCCAGTCGATCTGGCTAATCATTTTTGAATCTAACTGTTCTCATTTTTGTAGATAATTGCAGTGAAAAATTCTGTTTCTGGAATTCACGGTCTCTAATAATAAAGGTATTTCCATTTTTCCATGGTCTCTAATAATAAAGGTATTTCCATTTTTCCACCTGGAACAGATTTCTGCTGATCTGTCTTGTCCATTTCTCTGTATTGTATCATTATATCCCATTTTTCAGAGCGCTTGAAACCTAATTAATTTACAATTCTATCTGCATGTAACCTGAGACTTTCATCAGACACAGGTTCAGGTGTAGGGGTTAACTGTCTAACTTTGCAATCCTTGCATTCCAGAATTAAGTGAAGTTTTCTTTTTAGGATTCCTTTTCTACAATGGATGGTATCTTTTATGATCTTCCTGATTTCACTAGTTTTTCTGGTATTTACACCTCTTCAGGTGACAGACAATCTCAAAACATGCTGCCTGATGACAGAAGGTAACTTTGCAGACAATTGACGTTCTGTTCCCTCAGTAACTTATCTTGGCTCAGGATTTTTGGTCTAACAATGCTCTTTTACCATCTCAATGGAGAAACTTGATAAAATGAGTCACTATGCTCAAGTTTGACTTGCATAACCCCAAGCCAAGTGAGACAGAGATTAAGTATGTGTCTTCAAAAGCAAGGAACAGAAAAGGGAAGAGAGAGATATCTTAAAGACATTATAATTCTACTACTATGTACAGCTAGAGACGCTAACACGTATTTAGAAAATAAGATTGTTTATGACATAGTCTGATTTACAGGTGATTTGTTTGAAATTATTTGCTTTTAAGAGAAGTGCTTCCAAACTGCAGGGCCAGTTGAACTGTCCAGAGAATGGATTATGTAGATCTGTGTGAGTCACTACCTAGGCTCGGACTAAATGCAACCCAAGGACTTGGAAAGAAACACTATGCAAGACATTTTTCAATGTAAATCATTTTGCATGCTGTGGAAAGTAAGACAATGTGTATCAAAATTGCCTAATATGGCTGCGAGCGATATGAAAAACAGTTCTTTCCTTTCCTGGTGCTGAAGCTGGCCCTGAAGGAAGGAAGCTTCAGAGACGAATGCCATAAACTTTGAGGGAGAGAAAGACACCTGCAGTATAGCATTAGATGCTCTCAAATCTTCCAGTATGAATTTTTCAACTACAAAACTACTAACTAGTTCACTTTCAGCTACATTGTGAATCCAACATCAGCATAACTAACTCAGGCGTCATTAATAACAGTGTCAAACTGGGATAGAAGCCAAATTCTTTATGCAGTAAACTCAGTATGAACACAGTTGGCAAATGAAGACAGAAAGCAACAGGTGAGTGGAATTCTATGAATTCCTGCATATTGACAGTTTATAGATGGTAACTCACTTGTGAAAGTAAAGCAGTGCAGGCTTGTAAGACTTGATAATTCATATGTGTATTAAAATGAGAGGCAGGAGAAAATGCAATGATCCTGAGCCCTGTCTCTAGGCTTGCATTCCTGTCATGTCAGCTGGATTTAATGGGGTGGGAGCTGATGGGAATAGAACCTTCCCAAGCAGCAGCTCTAATGAGTGTGCTGATGTGTCTGTCATCCCCCTTCCTTTCTTTCATCCCTCCCACATTCTCCCACATGCATATGCCTGACAGGAATGTTCAGATTGAAACAGCATCACCACCACCCTCTGCACCCTGATTCTGCATTCTGCATTCAACTTCTTCCAGGCAGCAGATGAACCTTAATGCACTTTAATACACTTAATCTTTCTGAATAAACATCCTCATCCTTACAGTTCATTCCTAAAGCAAACATCTAAATGCAAAGGCAAGCAGCCTGTTCCGCGGATGTGAGCAACTATTAACACTCCACAGCAAAGCTGGTCTTGAGGCTCTGTTGCTAGGGCTCCTGAAAATTGGTAAAAATGCAAGAGTATTTTTACAAATGGTAGTGTTAGAATTGCCAATCCTACCGAGTTGAAATTGTGTCAGTTTTAATTAGGAACAGAAAGTCCTCTATTGAATTTTGTATATGCGTGTCTGTCTAATTTTACATAAATATATACATTGTGTTTTTCGGGGCATGGTGTCACCATGGTGTTTTCCTATTGCACCCTTGAAGGCCAACCTCTTCCCACACACAAGACTTGATATTCTATAACATGTATTTCACCAGATTGGGCTTCCTCTATGCTCTCAATTTTATTGTAGTTTCCACAGCCTGTTTTGAGAAAAATGCCTTTTATTCTTAAAATTGGGGACTATTCTTCTGCTGTATTCCAGCCTGCTTGGAAGGAACTGTATCATACGGTAGTATCCAAGCTAATTAAATACCTGCATATTTCAAAAGAGACTTTGACTATGAACTGTAGTGAGTTCGTGTTGCACGAATGTAAGCATGCAATTGTAACAATTACCGCTACTGAAAAGGTATTAAAATGTTGTTTTCCTTTCGTAGGGTATGGGTGGAGGCTTCAGTCTCATATATTTATGTTTCCAGGTTTGCATTTGTTTGTCCAAAGTACAAATTCTGTACTTCTGAGCAATATTTGCTAAAGAGCTACTCCAGAGTGAGCTCATCTCTGGCACGGTGAGCTGACACACCTTGCTGGAATGACAGTCCTCTAGGAAGTTATTTTTCACAACTGAAACAAAGTATGATAAAAATATACAATTCCCAGCACTATTATTTTTACAACAACTGCTTAGTAATCCACACAAGTCATAAACCTATGAAGAGCTGATGATGTAAGGGGTGATCCAGAGTGAGATCATGCTGAGATGCCGATTCTTTACTGTAATAAAGGCAGCTTGATTGCAGCAGCGTTCCTGTGGTTACGTAAGCTATCGAGTGCAATATAGGTTCTATCAGTCAAGTGACTTCAGGGGAAAAAGGACAAAAAAAGATGGAGACGGTCAAAGTAAACTTCGTCCTTGTACCCTCAGTGTTTAGGATTCTCACAGGAGCATTTCTTCACTTATGAATCCTGGCTCATGTTACCTCTTAGTAACAAAAAGGGAGAAAATGCTTTAAAGCAAGTGCCCACAATTGTAAAAAAACCAAAAATTAATACATCTTTTTTTTTCACCTTGTGTTAATTTCTTAATTATTGTAATTGTGTGATGCTTCAGCAATTATGTATTTTGCAGTATAGGAGAGGTTTCGTTTAACAAAAGGTGACAAATAACTGGTAACAAAAATCCGAGACTCTTTGGATGTAGCAAATAGTCACCAGCTGTAGAAGCACCAGCATTTGTCCCATGAAGGTGAGGAACGATTGTTTATAAGATCTTAAGCAGGGACGAGCATTAATTCAGTGTAGGAGTTGTGTGACCGCAGTAAGGTAATAGAGAGGTAATAGAGGTTCAGCTATACAATCTTTATAAGCATTTCTTGTTGCAAAGGGTAATACACAGTATTGGGCAGAGAGATTTTTTTTTCCTTTTTTTCTTTTTTTTTTTCTTTGAGCCAGTCTTCTGATTGATTGTATTTGGTGAAGTTTTATGCACTCCCATTCCCATCCCTTCTCCCTTTGCACCTGAAACAGTTGCTGTTGGCTGTCCTGCGTCTAATTTTCTTCCTTCCTACTTTCTTACCCTATTTTTTTTTTAAGTTCATCATGCTCTTATTCATAGGAGCATCTGTTGGTGGTTTAGTGCTGGGCCATGTACTTTAGTGTCAGGATTTCATGGAAAATGTCTGATACCATGAAAAGAGCTTGCCAGCCCAACATAAATGTGTATTGATGCAGTTTATAGTAGCTGTTGTTAAAAAAAGTGGAGAGTGCGAGGGCAGATGCCTTTAAAATAGCTTGATCTCTTTATTTTATTTTAATGCATTGATCAAGAAAGAAGCACATGCAGGATTACTTAGTCTTGGTGTTTGTAACATTGCTCTCCTCTACTGCTACACTGCCTTTCTCTTTATTGGGTTCTCTTCGGAGTGGGAAATCCATAAATAAGACTGTCAGGGGATAAAAGAAGATCACAGGCAGATGACATTATCCTGCAATAAGAGGGTGTAACAGCAGCTGGAATAAGCTCCAAACCTAGAAAATACGTTGTGAGACACAACTGGGATCTCTTTAGGAAAAGCACAGAAGGAAGCAGAAACAAGACTTTTTAGCCACAGGCACACAGAATTTTGCGACTAGAAAGATACCTTGGATAGCAAAATTCACTTTTGCTACAGCATTCTGGGTGGAGTGGTGGTAAGAAGGTGGCTGAACAAGTCAGCAGTATTGAAAGCAAACTGGAAGTATGAAGTAGCAAAGCAGGGTTTATGCAAGAAGAGGGAGGTGCAATTTATTGTTACAGGAGGCTGACTGAGGGCAAAGGGTGAGAGAAGGCTCTGAGGTTTTACAGGTTTACCCTCCTCAGCTCCACCCTCTTCTCGAACTGGCTTCTCTGTATCTCTGTGACCTCCCTTCAGTCCCTACTTCTCTGCAAGAAGACCTCCTCACCCCATCAGCCCCTACTTGCTTTCCTTGGCCTCCTGGGCAGGGGAATGGGGGAAGGGAGAGTCCAAGGACCAGGCTCTGATGAGGTAGAGTTTGGAGAGGAGCCAGATGCTGGACTTCCCGGCTCTGAGGGAGGGCAGGATGCTGTCTGCTGGTGCTTGTCCTGCTGGCGTGGAGGTGCCTGTATGTCCCACTGCCCCAGAGCAGTACCCACATCTCTCTCGACAGTAACGATCCCATTAGAAAGCTGCCTGGGCAGCAGTGAGCGTTTCCCACTGGAACAGCTTGTTCCGTGTCCTTGAGCCGGGGAGTCTGAGTGATCCATCAGGGCTCTGCAGGCAGCTGCCTCTCACCTCCCAGCTCCAGAGGGGGTTTTGCCTAAAATTTGGAACTGGTGGTTGAGTTGGTTGGTTGGTTTTAGTATGCTATATCGTGGGAAAAACACAGGGGAAAAGCCTCTCCCCTGCCCCTGTCTGAGATGCAGACACAAGGTTCATGTAAAGAGCGAGAGCAGAGCCAGGTGGAGCTGAGCTGAGCCCTCTTTAATTAGCCTTTCTCAGTTTATAGCTTTATGGATACGGGCCTGGACTAAGAGGTTAAACAGGATTTTTTTCCAAAAATGTTATTCCAAACACACCACACTCTTGTAACTGTTTCCTGTCACATTCTCATGCATATCTTGTGGGCAGCCTTCCAGCCCACTCATTCACACGCCTAGGCCCAAGATTAACATGCCCATACATACTTGGGGCAGTCTTCCAGCCCAACATTCATACGCACATACATTCTTGGGGGTGGTCTTCCAGCCCGAGATATCATCCTCACCAGCCTGGGCTATCACTCCTTCACAAACAAAAACATTCTTTTGTATAACCTGCCCAAGGCCGTTTTATGTTTTGACTAATTGCTGTGATTTATTTAAGTTAGTGTTAGTCTTCTTTGACTGACCAGATGGTCATGTTAGTGTTGATCTTTTATCATCCAGCTGGCTGGAGCTGTACGTCCTGCTGTTCCCACACCCATCCTGCATTTTCCGCTACACTGAAGGCCAGGATCTCCTTACTGGGGTCACTGGGCTGGACAGGCCTTCCCCCGTGACAGTTATAGGAAATTACGCATGGCAACGGGAATGCCCTGGGAACTTCCCTCTGCAAGTTTTGCGCAGCTCTCAGAGCAGTGGGGGTAACGCACATAAAATGATCTTATCTCTTTTTCCTAGTTTATGTTAGGCATTTCACAGCATCTTGGATGTTCATTCACCAATGAACATGAGAATTCCTTCATAAGCAAGCAGCAGCATGAAAAATGGCACATGCTTTTTCTGAGAAACTTTTTGAAAATAAGAAGAGAACAAAATGTATTTGAAAGCCATTATCAGAATTATTTTTCTTTCCAAATAATTAAGTGTCCTTTTAGAGAACTTTCAAATGGGAACTCAGTATTTTAAAGGAGGTCCTCCATGCAGATCAAAAAAACCCCACAGCCAACAACCAAACAAAACCATAACCAAATAAACGAAAAAACCAAACGCTGCAGAGTATTGTAACAGAAGCATTTATCCTATGAAAGACTGATTTGTCACAGATGATACTAATGTTTGCCAGCAGTATGTGAAATACTTCAGCAATCTGGTTCCACGATCTGCCACTTGCTTTGCTCATTTTGCGTAGCTTGGAAAGGATATTCTTGACTTCAGAAGACCTCTGTGTTCTCATGCTTACCCCAGAACAGCTGTGCAGTACTATTTTAAAATAAAGAGAACTATATGCCAGAAGTAATCAATGCCAAAGCTGTTTCCTTCTATTCAAGTAAAAAAAGTTAATAAGTAAAATATTTTAATCCATAATTCATCCATAAACTGGAAAACCACGGAACAAGCCATGCAACACTATGAGAGATCTCACACTGATGCTGACTGATGTAAATGCTAAAATACATTCCAGCACAATACTGTGTTATCTTTTCAGCAGAAATGCTGCCTCTCAGTGAGTCCAAGAGCTTCATTTTGAAAGAACCAAACCCACACAATTCATCAGGACGACATAGGGCCCATTATCATGGGAATGTCTTCTCTCTTCAGTCCACCATCTTGATTTGTGCCTTCT
Organism: Patagioenas fasciata; assembly: GCF_037038585.1. Lineage (NCBI taxonomy): Eukaryota > Metazoa > Chordata > Aves > Columbiformes > Columbidae > Patagioenas > Patagioenas fasciata. The sequence goes on along the minus strand of NC_092524.1, from coordinate 31,885,942 downwards.
GGGCACCACAGACCAACGGAAGAGCCAAGGCAGTTTTCTTTATAGGTGGCTTATAGATTCATCATATCTACCTAGTTGTTAGAGGTTTGTCCAGTTATCACCAGTTCATTTAAGAGACTGGTGATTCATTCTGGGAGATGGGCTGTATTTTATGAAACCAATTAATTTCAAGGGAAAACATACTGTATTGTGTTTTTTGTTACTCATAGTTAACTTGAGCAACCACTTACCTATATGATAAACACAGCTAAATTAAAGGTTTTAAGAATTTTCAGTCTGCTGAGATACAAAGAATTTACAAAAAACTTTTAAGAACGTATTGGTAAAGAGTGTGTCATCCTGTGTTAAAAATATAAAGCTCTGGAAGGAAAGTTGGTATTTTCCTGCTAAAGGTTTTAGAATATTGGAAAACTGTTTAAGAAGGAGAAAATCTGAATTAACATGAGACAAGGTAAGTTTAACTTGTCTGTTAGGCAAAAAAGAGCTTCCATAGCAGTGGCTGTAGAGCATGAGCACTTGCAATGCAGGGTGGAAGTTTCTGAGTTTCTACAGTGTGCTCTTCACTGGGATACCAGGGCAGGATAGTCCCTTTCTCTCAAATTTTGTTACATCATTTCCCACACATGTACGTAATTCACGCATCAACCATGTTTCAGAGCATGTGATTCTTATATGGGTCCCTGGTGCCAGGGATAGCACATCTACAAATGAAACATCTTCGCTCACCACATTATTAGCATCAAGAGATTCTTAACAGAATTCCACCCATTTACCCAACACAACCCATGGAGCCAAGAGGTAAATATTTGACAGAATAAGATTTTTAAGTCCATCGACATGTGATTACACTGAGATTTTATTACACTTCAATCAACTGCTACTACCACAACCAAAAATAGTCTCATTTCAGAACAGGGTCTTGTCACAGGGTATAGATATGAAGTATTTTATTGCCACTTCTTATGCTCCCTGAACACATATAAGTAATTTGTGAAATGTCAGGGTTTTTTTTTCAGTTGTATTTCTCACAAGTAAATTTTGTGCCCCGTCTCTTTGATTTTCTGACAACTTTGCAAAACAAACTTATGTAGCAAGAAATGACATTCTATATTTTCTTAACAGTGTATCTAACTTACACAAATGAGAGTGGTTACTCTCTTTCCTATTGTAAGTCATTGAAGAACAGGAATTAAGGAATGGGAAAACTCATCTTTTAGAAATAACAAAAAGTCTTAATTGTAATCAATATTTTCTTCCAATATGATTTATTTTCCTGTGTGTTCTACTGTAGTCACTGCTGTTTTTTTTCTAAGGTGCCATAAATAAGTTACCCCTCTTTTTTCTTGAGGAACCATAAATAAGTTACTGTAAAATTACCTAAAGTATTTTAAATATTCCACTCACAGCAGTCTTGTGAAGCAGGCCAGTGTTCTCCTTACTTTATAGATAAAGGCACCTCATCTCTCCTGGCTCTGGATCACTACATTCTTCATAAGTGTAACTGTTATATCATTTTTAAACTTAGAAAAACTGAAACTAAGTGAGTTTTCCTAGGTCACTCTTTGGTGCATTTGACTGAGACCCAGAAATGCAGCCCTGACCCCCTCGCTTACAGGATTCCTTCAAGCTCTCCCATCCTGAGGACATTGTCTCCATTCTTTGCTTTAAAGCTGAACTCCGACTACAGCTGGGAATCCCGGCAACACTCATCATTCACTGGCCTTTCACTGGTCAAGTGTGGGAAAACTGGCAGCCTCAGCACTGGAAAACAAAACTACTTCTTCCCAGAGAGAGAACATGTCAGTTAGCCATTTGACAAGATCAATAGGCCATGGCTCAGGTAAACATAAACACAAATACACATATACAGACCTAACAGCCTATAAACTGCTCATATATAGCACTGTGCACTGACAAAGTCTGTAAGCATAGGACTCTTACTGTGAAGGCCACCACAGCACCTTTGCAATAACCACCACTTCATAAAGACATCTGGCATAGTCTTGTAGTTAGTCTTGTTAAAATAGATGTAAATCTTGAAATAAAAAACAAAGTTATGCACAAACCCTGGAGCTCATTATCAAGATCTATGCTCATTTTTCCCAGCATTATAAAAATCAATAATTTAATGAATTAGAAGTATTTTTCCATTCATGGTAGTAATGAGCAAACATTTCCATTTTTTGATCCATACAGACATACCTATCTTCTGTATTACAAAACTCCCATTATAGAAATCATTGTACCATTTACTGTATACTGTATTAACGTATAATGTAAAAGTGTGTTATATAACATGTATTATACAGTACACTGCGTATGTGTAATACAATAAAAGTATAAAATACATATTGTAAAACATTTATGATTTAATACAGCTCTGTAGCAGTGCAGGTGCAGCTTCAGATCTTACCAGCTAATGGTTGGGCTGTATGGAATTCCAGCATCCCAAAACTATAGATTGTGCCTTCACAGTTTGTAAGTCAAAGAACTTTGAATACTTATGTTGTACATCAGAAACTCTGAGAGTTTTTCATTTCTACTCTGTAAGTTCTGAGTGCAGATGATTTCAGTGTCCAGGTTTTATAAATCAGAGCGGAGGCCAGCACCACCAGCCACGTTCTCATTGGGGAGAGGAAGAAAGCCAAGGTCCCGTAGGTTCGCTGCAGGAAATAGCAGGAATAGACCTGCCAGGCCAGGAGGAGGGTCATTGCCAGGTGAACGAGCACAGCTGTGAGACGTCGGACGTGACGGATGTGAGAACGGAAGCTGTGACCCTGGCATCGCAGCAAGAGGCACCAGCACAGATAGGCCATTAAGGGCAGGTTGAAAAACAACATCTGAAAACAAGAGCAGAGAAAAACAAGACGGTGAGCAAGCCAGGTGTTCTGGGTAACATACCTGAGGGCATAGAACACATAAAACCATCCTATTCTAAGTACTGAATACAATTCACAGAGCTGGAACCTTGGATGGAGCTGAAGCTGCCTGTGCCGCAGCCCCAGGTCGAGCATTCCTGTGCCCTCCTTTGCAGTGGGAGGCACTGACATGCATCTGACCTTTCTTGGAGCTGGCTCAGGGAGTCTGACTTGGCAAAATACTAGCACAGGAAAAAAGGAAGGTCCTTATGTCAGTTTAGCTCTCTGACCCAGCTCAGTGCAGTGTCAGACGAGTGTTAGCACTGGCGTAACAGAGGGACCATAAAGGAGGCAACATTAGCTTGGGTCTGGTTTACATGCCAAGGAACTGTTCCTTCTCTTTCAGACTAAGGGCAGCTGGGAAAACCAGAGGGCAGCCACATCAGACTACTGGAAGAACTGGACTTGGGGAGTGACATCTACTGATCTGAAAGGTTATTTAGAAAAAAATTAGAGTGGTAAATCTGTAGAGATGACTTCTAATCCAGACATCCAGGGAGTCCAAAGCAACACCAAACAGAAGAAAAGAGAAGTTTGAGAAAATAATGCACAACCTTCCTTTTGGAAGTTAAGAAAGAGCTGTTGTAGTCAGGCATGGCCACTCATCTTCTCTATCCTTCCAAGAAACCTTTCTTTATAAAACTATTACAAAAAAAAGTCAGGAAAAAGGTCCCAGAAGAAAGGAGTTTGTCAGCCTTGATTTTTATAAAAATGTACCTGTAAAATGCCAACCGCAAATGTCAGACTGCCCTGTAAGAAGGAACCACCGACAAACACTCCAAAGGAAAAACAGGCCCCCATGTGGCCATCTATCAGTTCACCTACAAACCACGGCCCTGAAAGACAGGAAACCAAACATACAGCACCATCAGACAATACAATCTAGACATGGCCCTTTTGCACATTGCTCCTTGTACTGCTGAGCACAAAGTGCTTAACAGGGGAAAATAACTTCTCTGTTGCTGGTCTATAGTAATAAGCCTAACGTTTTCATCTTCAACAAACAGCAATCTGATGAACATTCCTGATGTGAAGATACCACGGTAGAACACTGAGCTGTAGCATGCAATGAAAAGATGGTTTAATCTCTGTGACAATTTTCAACACCACATATAATGTTTTTCATATGGGAGAAGCAAAAAGATAGATCCTTTCAAATGCTGTCGTTTTCCCAGAATTACAGTAAGAAAAATGAAATACATGGTCATGAACAATTCTAGCACGGCTGAGCTTAGAAGTGAAACGGGCAGGCTGCACTATGTTGTGCGTACTACACTGACTGCCAAGGGAGGAACTATTTTAGCAGCATCGTATCAGTGGAGAAATAAGCTAAACTTAATAGCATCAGAGCTGAAATGTCTTAGTAACATGTCATGTGCAAAGTACCTTCAATATACTCATTTTACACCAAGGTACAAACAGATCTTATTCAAAGAATAAGTGAAAAAAAAATTAGATTTTTGAATACTCACCTTGCTTTCAGAATAATTTAATAATGTAAATGTTTAATTAATTCTAAGGCTTCTAAGTTGGGCTCTTACAAACAAACCTTCAGTCTCTTTGAACATTAACTTTTCAAGTTCCACATAGATTCTGTAGCTTCCGTAGATTCTCCAAGATGTTAGAAGTCTCATTTTTTATCAGGATCTGATGTGTCATTTAAAAACACTAATTTATGTCCTCCAGTACTCTACGTTACTTACCCAGAACAGTGTATAAATTCAGAACCAGAATGGAGTAATAAAAGACGTTTGTTTTACTGAAGACATGAAGGGAATACGAGGTCAGAGTAAGTAATCCTGGCTTTTCTAAACAGAGATAAAATATAAGAAAAATATACTTGATTCAGATTGCAACACACACATATATATGTATATATATAAAATATTGGTCTTTCTGAAATAAATCTGTACATTATTTACTCATTCTATTAAACAAGAAATATAAAATTAATATTTGGTATGTCTACAGAACAAACACAAGGGAATTCATTTCTGCTATTACTGTGATAACTCAAAGGCACCAATAAATATAACAATCTATGTTAAAAACAGACGAAGCTGCCCTTCTAAGTAAGTACACTTACTGTAAGTAAATAGAACTGAATGACCATTCTATACCCAGAAAATTAAGTTAGCTAGAATGAAAAACATGGAGAAAGTTCATACTAAGAGAAAAGTAAGAGATTCAAAACAGTAATTGTGCAAACTCAAAAAGGCAGGTCAGCATGGACTAGATTAACTGGATTTTCTTTGATTAAATCTACTTGGTGAGATCTGATAGCAACTCAGATAAAATGAAGGCTAGGTATTAAAATGGCAGCATTCTGACAAGCGTGTGATGTTGACAAAAAAGAGCAATATTAATTTTCTAACTGAAGCAGACAATTCATAGATTGACATCGACAGAGCCTTCCTACAAATGTTGGTTTTTAGAGTTTCACCTATTATGTGGCTGCCGTTCTCACAAAGCATTAAATCCCCAGAGGACAAGTTTGACCTTTTGGAAATCAACAGCTCTAACAAATTTGTTCATTAATTTGTAAAACATTTGTCACAGTCTACAGGGACCTTGCTGATCACAGAATGCTAGCTCTTCTCATTTTTAGTTGCTGAGTTCCAAAAAAGGCCACTGAAAATCTCTTCTGCTTCTATATAAGCAGTTGCTGTAGGATGCTACGTGATTATGACTATAAAGGAAGGGACATACACTGACATGAATAGGAAGGGAGGTGGCTTCCAGAAAAATCTCATTAGTAAGTTGTGGTTCAAACAATTGTTTAAAGAATAAACACCAAGAGCTTAGCAGTATTAATTTTACCAGATTCATCACAAACAAAATATCAACTTATGATAAAACTGATCTTAATATTATTTTGAGAATGACCCAAGCCTATTCATGTTCTTTGCAAAGATTAACAAAAATTACTTTTGTAGACGGAAATCTGTTTCTCCACTCAGGAGACAGAGAATTCTGTGCCAGCTGTAGTGAAACAAGCACACATACAGAACTAATACAAAATAAAACATTCCTTTCCCTATGCATTGGATTCTTCAGTGAGAAAATCAAAATGAAACCTTTAGACTTCAATTAATTGGCTTTTTGTTTAAACAAAGACACCTGATCACGTTTTTAGTTTTTAATTTACTTTACTTGATATATTGGAGGTTTTCTGGGTCCCCTTAAAAGCAAAACGGCAGCTTCTGAGAACCCAATGAAACCCCACAGTACTAGATGCAAAATGCATATGGTGATGAACAGCACAATTACTTAAGATACTGTTAGCATACAGATAAATAGTAAAAAAAAAAAAAACCAACAAGCCAAACCAAACCAACAAAAACCCAAACCGAAACAAACCCACAGACAAACATTGGCTCATACCTTTGAGCGCTGGCTTTTGGAGGTATCTGAAAATAACAAGCAAGGCGACCTGAATCAGCACAATCAGTCCAAAGAGCACACGAGCCTGAAAACAGAGTTTTAATTCTAAGCCAGCCCTGGAGCAGTAGCTGCCTTTGAGGATGCCTTATGGACATGGATAGGATGATACAAAGATTTCTAACTAAAACACATATTCAAAGCTTGACGGTGTAATTGAACTGAAGAGTCAAAATAAACTTAAGAGTTTCTAAGTTATTTGACTTCTTACTGACTTGAATTCAACTGGATGGCTGAAAGTGATAGACCTGGATCTTTCCAAAACGAGGTGTGTAAAACACATCTATTGAAACAGTGTAAACACACTTCCTATGGAAAACATCTTCTGAGCACTGTACTGAATAGAACTGCAGTTCAAGACATCGTGGAGAATATCGGTTACTGATTAACAAGACCAACATAATTTTGAGCCAATCATGATACTATCTACAGTCACGTGGACTGTCCTATGTTGTTCTATAAGTGCACCTAAACTATTATGACATGCCTTCTTTGCATGTATTGAGCTGTAACGCTTCTGGATATGACCTGGGACTGGGAATTTTGCCTTCCTTTTCACTAGAGCAAGCTATAATGTCAGCAGCTGCTGTGAGACTTTTTCTAGCATTCCTACCAGGACACATATTGCAACAGACCACAGTGAAGTTTTCTTTCTGCTACCTCCAGTAGCTTCTTTTCCATTTCTTGCTTGCGCAAAATGTGGGTATACCTGTGCCCAAAAATGGACAATTGTGACTAAATCCACGAAGTCAACTGTTTGCATGAACCATTGCCACAAACTCACGTTTGAAGTGTGCAATTTGAGAAAGGAAACTTGAAATATTTGTGAAATTCCAATGGAGTCATCTGGAAAAAGCAAAATGTATTCAAGCCTATCAGGAATTAGGAAAATGCCTCCTGCAGTCTCCGGGGAAACCAAAACGGAGTGACAGCTGTTTTGCTGAAAGTACTTACTAGAACATAATGGTCAGTAAGAAGAATAACAGATTGCAAAAAGCCAAAGCTAAGAGAGAGGTTTTCTTCCATTGCAAATTTATGACCCCGGGTGCTAATTCTTCCTGCAGCATCCTAGATTGATATAAAATAAGAGAGCAATTAGATACCAGTAGTGCACAAAATATCTAATTGAAGTTGCTAATTATCATTGCAGCTTTTTTGGAAAGATCCAATTGATGCATGCATGTCTGGCATAATGTTGTATTAAATACGTTTACCTACAAGATTACTTACTGACAATTTCGTAGTTTCAAGTAAACTGATGATTGTAAGTTCATAATCTGAAAGTGCTACATATGAAGCAGATCCTGGCCGAGATTCAGCACCTTGTGGAAGACAGTGACTATTTATTTGCCACCATCACCACTTGCTTTCTGAAAGCTCAATTCTAGATAATAGATCATCTTAAAATATTTTGAAGCTTTGTTGTGCTTCTTTTCTGGCATATTTGGTAGAAATTGATATTGATAAACAGTAACACTGCTACATTTGTTCAACAGTTTGATACTTCTGCATGTGTAACACTGGCACCTTACCTTCCAGTACATAATACATGGTTTATTTATAGTAAAGGATTCAGTATGTTTAATGTGATTACAGATGAGACAATATTTGGACAATCCTAGAAACTACATACAGCAATTGTAGTATTCATATTTTCTCCAGGTACCTAACTCAAGTTAATGCTTCATCCTCCTCGTTTATCCAAAACTATTCAGTTACTAGATGTAATAGTGATTTATGACTGGAGGGGAAAGGAAATTAATTTTTTTAACCCCCCACTCAGTTATCTGATAACAAGCCTGTATTTGCAAACAAACTACTGCTCTGCAGGCCTGTATAACCCTCTTCAAATGTTACTCAGTTTTGCGCATATGCTTTCATGATCATCACAAAAAAACAAAACCAAAAACCAAACCACTCATGAAATACAGCTCTCACAAGTAAAGCATCACAGAAATCAGTAACAAGCGAGGGGGTAGAACACTGACCGCACAGAAAGGCCATTAAAAAAAAGGGCAATATCGTTCTTGTCCTGTGAGAAATAATGCCTAGCTGGGTTCCAGCAAGCAGGACAAAGCTGGCTTTCCCATTACTATTGTGCAAATGTGCAGAATGTTAGAACAGTCTGATCGAGTTCTTTGAAGGCCACTTGAAAGTACCAAAATGAAACATAGTACCAAGAACAGAAGCATTAACTGAAAAACATTTTTTTCACCCAGTAATCTAAGATCAGTTAGGTCTGACATTCTGGGAAACAGAAACTGTATTCACTGTCAGCCTGTAAGAGATCATGTAAGGAACTTCAATTATAACCAAAGACAGCATTCCAATCTTCCAGCTCTAGTTCCTTTGCCTTCTGAACTAACATGATGCTACTTCCTATTTTCTTTAAGCACGATTATTTTTCTTCCAGGACAACCTTAAAAGTTGTTGCCTGTTACTCAAAATAATTTATTTTTGACAAATTACTTGCTCCTCTGTCATGTCCTATTATGTTTCTCAAGAAAAATAATAATCCTTTCTTTTGTTCAGATGCTTTATGAATGTTTTAGTGCTCAGCAGTCAGCGTTTTTTTAATTCAATAAATCCTTTCGGTTTTGTAATCAGACAAATATGAAAGGAAGTCTGTTAGTCTGTCATAATATATTTTGTCCCTAGTTATGTAGATACAGAAGGGTGATGGAGCAGATGTGACAACATAAAAGTTCAGTACAAAGAATGCCAACAGGTACTTTACCTGTACAGTCACATCTATGTGATGGAACCCTTCACTGTAGTTTTGTGGACTCCACCTCAGCACATAGAGAGGGCCAGACACCTGATGTGCATTCCCCAAGTGAACTCCATCTATATAGACTCTGACAGAGATAATGGCAGAAGGAGAAAAGGCCAGAATTCTAAGGAGTAAATAAACAGCAAAATAAACAGATTTGTTACAGGACTTGCAGATTGTCATTATTTCCTGAAGAGAAGTCCCTAAAGATTACACTACCTTGTACTTAAGAGTTAGAAATTAAACCGGTGAAATATCTGTAGGTTAATAGTAACGTGGTAGCTCTTTCCTACAGTTAAAACCAGAAGTTTTGTATGGTATTGTACAAAAGAATAGGAGAGAAAACCAATGTGTGGAACCGACGAAAAAGTGGCACAGATCCTCATGTCTTGACAGAAATAAGCTTAGAACTCTTGCTGGCAAAACATTTGCTAATGCAAGTGAGATGCATCCTCCTGCACACATGCAAACACAGAATCAATACTTGTAGATATCTTCTCTCTCTCTAAAGTCCTTTGTTGTTGGGTGTGGTTGTTTTTTCTTTTTTTTGTTGTTGTTGACTTTTTATTTTTTTCTTTTTTTTTTACTTTTTGCTAGTCAGAATATAACCTTTCAGTCTTTGTAACTGAATTTACGAGACATGGAATGGAACGCAAGACTGGTATTATAGATCTGAGACACCAATAAATGCAGTATCACTTGGCAGTGCTTATATTCAGAGAAATATTAATAGTAATACTAATACAGACTCAATATATTGCACACAGCATTTCTTTCATTTCTGGTAACACAAAAGGCATTGCAGAGCATGTTTCAGTCAAATAAGGGAGTCTCATATAGTTACGGTGAACAATTCTACCTGTTCATATATTTAATACAATCATAAGAATGTTCACATAGGGTTCTCAATAGGAAACTGGAAAGTAGACAGACTTAGTAGGACACTGCTTCCTAACTGAAAAGTATGACAATCTTCTTTTGATTGGAATTCTGGGCATGCAATATACCCATATATCTAATGCATATTGGTCTAACAGCAAATATAAGATGTTGAAAAGGCACAGAAATTTTACATACAAATAAAAAAAAATAGAAAAGGTAGAAATAGAAAGACGGAGAGATTTAAAACAAATATGAAAATTGGCGGAGGCTGAAGATGTTTTTATAGATGCAGGTTGTATGGAAACACAAGAGGCTAAGTCTGAAGTGAATAGAGAAAACACTTAGAAAAATAGACAAAATCCTGACATCAGCAGAAGCGATGTGAACATGTGAGATTAATAACATGGATTACATGGTAACTGCATAAATAAAATGAATATTAATTACTACTATATGATCTCATTTTATCACAGATATGACACAAAGGGACCTCTCAGGAACAATATTACAGAGAAAACTGACTTCTGAGAACAGTGGACACATGCATCTAAAAAAAAAAGGTTTTGTGTATATAGATGTAAATATAGATGTACATTACAACCAAGACACCGGCTATTAAATATAGTTAAATACTGTGAAATCTAGAGATAAGAGGGTACCTGATATGAGTGGAATGAAGAATTTTCACTAGTGGTTCATGAGCAGAACTGCTGTAGAGGAAGGATTTGGGATTGGTGATGAGAACTACAGGCCATTCTTCAAAGTTAAGATCTACAAAGCTAAAGAGGTCATGATCAAATGCAAGGATTCGGTACCTAGAATTAAAGGGAAAAAAAATTTTTGATACTAACTACTGCACACACAGCTGATCTCCATGCTTCCCAAGTTCCTAAAGATAACTTGTTTATTTTCCATTTATTCTCTTTTGTAGTTGATCTTGTAGTCCGCTGTATTAACTGTACAGCTGGTTACCTCTGATCAGGTTCATTGATTATAAATCACTGAAGCACCACTCAAAATTCCAAATGCCAAGAATTATTGAATTTTGTAGATGAATCAGATAGACTAACGTCATGTTAAAGAATTCAAATATCACGTACATTACTACAGTGTCTGGGTAGGTATTCTAGTATGGACAAAGACCCAGTGCGCTCTCTTCCTGTATGCATGGAAGTATCTTTCTTAAGATTACTGCAGAATAAAAGTTAGTATGCTACTATACATTCCACACAGCATCAGACACTTTCGATGTGCTGCTAAAGTAACATTTTTCAAGTAGACTTCTTTGTCTCTAAAATTCTAATAACTGGTGCAGAGCATGGGTATTTTGAAGTAGTGATGCTGAATTTTATTATAATACATTTTATTTGTCTACTCTGAAGTGTAACTGCATACTAAATGGATGTTTAGATGCCCTCTTTTTAATTTCTGAATATCAAGAATGAATTACTTAATTAATTACTTAATTTACTAGCACATTGTTGGTGTAGGGAAAAAAATCCCAGACCTACACAGAGATACATTTTTCAAAAGCATTAACAGTAATAACCAGTCAAGCAGATCTAATGCTTCTTTCAAATTCTCCAAACATCATGAAAAGGAGTCACAGTATAACCATGCAGGCTGCATATAATTATTTGCTGACATAGCGTTTCCTTACCTCCTATTATCCATCCAGTCTCCCAGTTCGAGTTCCAGAGTACCGCCACGGTGTTGACTGTGCAGAACTGGCATCAGCCCACCCAGTGTATGGAGATGTCCACACAAATAGGCTGTGGCAGAACTAAGACAAGAACATAAGAATTGTGATTATTGGGTGGGAAGGAAATAGCACTGCAGAAAACCTGGAAAGTGACAGGCAAGTATTAGGAGAGTCAAGAAATGTACTTCAGACTGAAATCACACAGGTAAAAAAATCTTACTTCATTAATGTTCGTATTCCTGGGGCTGGGGAGACGATCACTGAGGTGGGAAAATGGCCAAACCAGACAGTATGATTGCTGTGCAGACTTTCTGTTGCCATCACCGACAGCTCTTTCATTTGATTCTGAAACAGGCAGGTGTATGAAAGACAAACAAGCAACCAAACAAACGTGTTTAACATTCAGGCTATTTGGAAAGAACAGCAAACAGAAGCCAGAAAGAAACTAATGAAGAGTGCAATTAATTTTTTTTTTTTTTTCCAGAGAATACTCTCAGTTCCTTTAGGGACAAACTCTGTCACCAGATGTATCCCTGAAATCCAGTGCTGGAAAAACAAAGTGGAAACAAGACACTCAACGCCTTCCTTGCAACTGAATATAGGAAAAGTGCAATATAAAGAAAGATTTTGGTAAAGAAGATTTCTATCCTTTCTACTGCTTATTTATACAGTCAAAGAGGACATGCTTGAGTTGATTTTATAAACATCCTTATCTTACAATTATCATCCCTACTATCTCTTGAGTTGCTAGATGGCCTTTAATAGGCATGTCAGACCACATAAACTGTGCACCCTTTGCTTCAGTCATTTAACTGGATGAACTATGATGCTGAATCTTGAAAATATTACTCAGCCATTGCTCTTAAAGTTAAGCAAAAGTAAGACTATACACAGCAGGTAAATTTTCTCTCCTTTACATGTTTGGCTTCCACTATCAAATCAACCGCTTACTGTCCAGAGAGACTCAAACATCTCAAAGTCTAACAGCGGAGGCAGAAAAACTAAAATCAGGAAAGAACACAAATCCACTCTTTCACCATTTTGCAGATCAGCCTTCAGGGTAACCCAGAGAACAACCAATATATTTTTTTCCCTCCTGCCTGAAAATAAACTCTGAAGGGCATGAATAAATGAAATGGAAATAAAGGTATATTAAAAAAGAATAGATTCAGTATACCATTCTGGGTTAATGTAAAGGGCTTGTTAAGTGAGATTATATTTCCTTCACCTTTATGAATTTGGGCTTTAAGAATATTTTTACCTAAGCTATGCAATCAAATAACTGATACAAATCTATTGCATTTTTCAAATTCCTGGCAGAGCTTTAATTCTTAATAAATAGGTATCTACCTTTACCTTCAGTTTTGTGTAAAAATCTGCAAATGATTCTCTCTGGACTCCTGCTGCTGGGCAATTAGCAAGCAAATGCTTGACTTATGGCAGCCAAGGACAGGAGCTCTAGACTCAATGGCATTTCTTAGCTCCTCGAGAGTTTGTCTGCAAAATCTACTGTACACACTTTGGTTTACTGTAAACAATGAGAACAGTACTTGGCAATCCTACAGCAGCTTTCATCTAAGTACCACCAAGCACTTTACAAACCCTTAATTAAATGTCGAGCCTCCTTTAGACAAGATTAGAGGGAGGACATTTTACTTCTCATTGAGGTTGTTATCACAGGCAAAATATGACATCTGTTTACCAAAACACAGTAATTCTTTGCCAAGGCTTCTTTCAGAAGAGTATCTCAAGAACAACAGCATATCAACAAACTACAGAGAAAAATCAAAGAGAAGTAAAATGTTATCTAAGATAATATGTGATTTAAACATCGGGATTAATGTTATTTTTTTCAAAAAAATACCCCATAATTTTTATGATCTCAGAAGACCAGACCTAACTTTCATAAATGACACATTTCTTTATAGCATTATCTTTCACATTATTCCATTGATAAGTGCAACTCTCTCATCACTAATATCCATGGAAAAAAAAAAACAACTAACAAACCAAAAAGGAGTGAAATTAGAAAGTTTGGGGCTTTGTGGCTTTGTTTTTTTGTGTTTTGTTGTTGTTGTTTTTTTTTTTTTTTTCCTTAAACTTTACAGCATATAAGGAAATTATCACTCAAGCCTAGCTAAATGCTAAGAAACTACCGACAGTGTCCTTAAAATGTCTAATTTGACATTTTTGTACTGGATTATTTCTTAAGAGAGAAAACACAGATACTCTAATGTTAAGTGACACATTCATTTTTCTAAATAAATGTCCCACCAGCATAATAACTTAAAAATGTAAAGACTCTTTCGGATGAGCACAAATATTTCAGCTAACTCTTCTTTATAAAACAAACAAACCCCACAAACAAACCACTACAGAAGTAAAACAGCCAGCAAAATGGAATGCAAAACTTATTAAATACCATGTTTAAAATTCCAAAGAAATTAAAGGGTCTCTTAGGGCCTGGGGTGAGTGTGGCATCCACACAGATGAATGAATAGTTCCCAAAAGAGGTGGTGTGGATGTAATGGAAAGAGCCATCTTTACGCCAGGCGGAGTATTTCCTGCCAAAATAAAATGGCAATATTGCTGTTAGGAAAGCTTGCAGCAATGACAAAGATGACCTGCATAATATAAGTACAAGATTTCCTGCATTAGATCTATCTCCACGCTATTACTGCAGTAAAGTCTCTTCTTGAAATCAATGGCACTGAAAAGTCTGTACTTCAAAGAAAACACGTAACATGTGTTAAGGCAAGCAGCAGGTGAGCATACAAACATACAAAAAAAAGTTAGCCTAAATACATTTTCCATGAGCAACATGGTACTTTTTAATGGATAAAAGATAGGCTGACAGCATAAACAATGCAAAACTAATAGGTAAGATGACAGAACAGCAGGATCTTACACCACTCTTAATAAAAGGAGATCTGCAAAGGAAAAAAAAAAGTCTTTATTGTTGGTATCTGAAAGAATTTTTCAAAAAGCTTTTTTTTCCTTTTTTACCTAGAAATATCAAAGAAATCAAGTCCTGTAACTAAAATGATCATGAATAAATCTGAGATTAACTAAAAGTTATTTGGTTTAATTGGGGGGAATATTTTTCATTTTCTTTTGGGGTTTTGGGTTGGTTTTTTGTGTGTGGTTGCTTTTTTTAATTTAAACTCCCTGCATGATACATGGAAGCTAAAACATCCCTGAGTTCAGATGAGTATAGTTTGAACTCAACCACCCAGAAAGCAGTTCATATCACTATTGGTCCACCAATCAGAATCAACAATAAAATTGCCACAAAGGTTGACCTGAAGAGAATAAAAGCCAGTATATAAAAAACAAGCTTCAGATACAAATCAATACTTCCAATGCCATAAAGACCCTTTCACAATGTTTATTTTTTGAAGCTAATGTTACCTTTATGAATATAATGAACTTCAATAAGAAAACTGGCAGCTCAGTACAATAATCCTAAAATTTCTGCCTTTAGTCCCACTTAGCATATCTGTAACAGTTGAATCATCCTCTGCTCATGCTATGGACATAAAAGAGGAACCCATGTTTTTGTGCAAAAATATTATTGTATTTCCAAAGAGTCAAAGCTGAAAGCACCACCAAAATTATGAGACAAGATTTTGTGTTCAGATGTGAAGGGCAGAAGAAACTGAGAAGTTAAACACGAGTTACAACTGAGACTACCATCACAATGTACAAGCAAAAGAGTCAGCTGAAGAGGGGAAAGTTTCCTCACCTATCTTCACATTTAAATCTCAAGTGTGTTCCTCAAGAACATTTGTCCGCCCTTCATCATTATCCGTTCTTTTTTTTTTTTTTTCTCTACCTTGAGTTTTCTAAAATGACTCAGATGTGAAGAAATGGCTCAGATAAAATTCAGGTCCATATGACATGAAGGGCACTTTTGGACATGCAGAAAGAACATAAAAAAGTGAAGTTTTCTCTTGCTTTCTTTTTCTTTTCTCATCTACTTTAAGGAGGACAAGCATTCTTTGGGAACACTGGTTTTACAGAAATAGGTCGCACACTGTTCTGAGGAAACTGAACAACTAATGGACAGACCATCTCCTAGATGCAGGCAGATTTACAATATACTCAATTACAAAGCAGAGAGGAATGAGAGATAAGAAGTCTCTCCAAAGAATTCTGTATTTTCACAACTATCCTGCTCTATTAACTGGCACTGGAAAAGAGAGGGGGAATAGCAAACATGATCCCGGACTACAGGAAAGTCAGTGAAAAGGCATATATGTGATAGATGAAAACAGAATATTGTTTATTGAGTTCGACCTTAAATATAATGGCATCTGTATGGTAAATAAAAGTACCTGTAATAATTC
The DNA here is from genome assembly GCF_037038585.1 of Patagioenas fasciata. Taxonomy (NCBI): domain Eukaryota; kingdom Metazoa; phylum Chordata; class Aves; order Columbiformes; family Columbidae; genus Patagioenas; species Patagioenas fasciata. The sequence goes on along the minus strand of NC_092524.1, from coordinate 31,869,877 downwards.
TGAGCACTATCCAGTTGTGGAATGTTGAATGAATCTGTAAAGGAGAAAAAAAGGAAATGAAGAAACCTTCAGATCAAATTGATTGTTGACCTTTGTATTTTATTTCCTAATGTTGAGATAAAGCCGTCTCAGCAGGCACTGAAGAGCTATTTTTTTAAAAACCCATATTTGACAAATAGACTATCTAACTGTGCAGAGAAGACATTATATACTTGATGCAGTTGACCCAAAAGTGGGAATAGTTTTCTCATTTAAGTTTCAATTCAAATATAAAATTGTTGTGGGAACGTAAATTGTTATTTAGTGGCTAAAACCTAATCATGCGTTTCCGCTTTGGCCATAAAGCTTTTCAGAAGTTTTTCGGATTGAGTGCATTCTCTGTAACTAAGACCTAACTCATTCAAGAAAAACAAAGTAGCAATAGCATCAGACAATAGCATGTGTAAAACAGACAGCAGCCTGGGGAGGTTTGTACTGTAAGTGGGGTCCAAGCCTCCATTAAGGCTGATAACAGAAGCCTGATAGGGAAATGGGAGTAAAATGTCATATACAGACTGTATATGATAAAGTATACACTTTTTTTTTCTCCAGTGCTAGGCTTCCTAGTTTTGCCCTTCCTGTAATAGCCAGATTATATATCCTACAAGGTTTTTAACTTGTGTTTGAATGCTTAGAATGTAGCAACAACTCATGATGTGCACAAATTTCCATGAGTTCTTTCTATTAGAAAGAAAACATGCTGAATATGCACTACTTTTTAACCTACCTGTGGGGGGAAGTCTGTGAAATGTAAATTGAAACAATTTCTTCATTAGGGTAAGGTTACAGTTTGCCCTTCCATTAAATGACACAGTATATAAAGTAATGACCTGGAGACTAATGTCTGGAGGTATCTTCTACCACTTGCCAGGCAAAAGCAATAAAAGAAGTCTCTTACTTCCCCGGTACTAAAACTCTAGTAATTGCCGGTAAACAAAGTGTGCCCTCAGTAGAGCAGACATGTGGATGGCAAGCCCTTCTACTGACTCATAGCCACCACAAACATGCTAGTAAGTACTAATACTTTACTACTATATTCTAACTTGCCTACACCAGCTCTGTAATCAGAGGAAAGGAAGAGATGTTTTATTTCCTTCTTACCATGATTCCCTTTGATGTCTATCCACTTGGTTTTTTCCATGACCTTTGATCTCTTCAGGATTGACCAGTAAGTTTTCCATTCTGCTTCTACCTGCTCAGATCCCAGTTTATCTCTTGTTTTAGCATCTGTCAGGTCACCTGAAAGCATACAAAGGTGAGATATGACTAGAAACCTACACAGTTCACACACATACTGTGACTAGGCAAGCACGCAATCCAGGCCTCCTAATGTAGGTGGCTGCAGGCTCCCGCGTGCAATCGTGATGTTCCTGTCATCTGGTCCAAGAGGTTGCTGTAACTTAAGTGCCTTCCAATGCACATATAGCAGCCTGTTCAAACATCTATCAAGCACATCACTGCAGCACATTTACCAACACCACGCCAAAGTAAAGAAAATGGTTATGCATTTATTATGCCTGAAGGTTCTAGCCACAGAAGCTTTAACTTCACACCTTCTGTACCCCTCAAGCTCAAATTAAAGGTCAAACCACTCCCATTTCTGTTCATATACTACAGCCTCCTGGAACTGCTAGTTAAAAGATTAATGGTAACTACTTCTGAAGTCTTAATTTAAAAAGCAAGCAGCAGATAAGCAGCTCTCTGTAGAAACAAAAGTTGAGGTCTAGCACTAAGATTCTAAAGTCTTGCATATTGTAATGGCTCGAAGTTTTTTCATTTGCTTGCCAAAACAATTTAAATAGCAATAGCAAGCTATTGAACAAAATGGCAAGACTTATTTCACCTGTCTTGGTATGATACATTCAAATGGAAAGGAGTGATGAAATCTTATGTTAATTCACAGATTATTTTATTGCAAATGAGCAGGGATTGCTCTGAGACAGGAACTGGTTCTTAATGGCTAATCAGAGACATTGCTCACTTCTGTAATTTCAAATACAAAGAATGACAGACAATCACAACCAGGCGCACAAGAAGGAAGGTAGCTGCTAGCAAGGACTAAGGTGTAGCGACAAATATTGGGAAACAAGAGTCATATTGCATAATTATGTTTTTGTTACATATAATACACACAGAACTCATCGTGAAACTCAAGACATTGAACAAAATCTAATTCTCTTGAGTTTCTAAGTTATTCTCTTCTGCTTCGAGCAGCCTATCTTCAGCTGCAATTCCATTTCCATTGTTTAAGATACCATATGGCTTTAAAGTTCTCTATTGAGATGCTAGAATTTTGCTTATTTGCTCTTCCTTTGACAGCACATTCAACAGGAAACTCACACTTTTGAATTGCTCACCTGTTGCTAGAACAAATGCTGGCTGAATTATATCAATTGTTTCAGAACAGAATTTTTCTAAGTCAGGAGCTCGTTTGGGATCCCGAAATCTACTGATATGAATATCTGATACCTGCAAAAGAGAAAAATGACACACTGTCCCAAGCAGAGGGTTATTGCTGCCCAGCTTGTTCTGCAAAGCCAAGCACATGCAACATAAGAGCGGTCATAGCGATTCATATCAGTATAAGGGATACCGGCAGAATCAGAAGTGGATGATTAGGGGAGAAAAAAGCAGAGTAAGCACATGATATTGCACCTCTAATCCCTAACATCACATGCATATCAAGAAAATTTCCTTAAATCTAAGGGCATACAACAACATGGGGAAATACTTAGCTATCTACAGTAAGTCTCGATGGCTCTAAGTGGCCTGTTGACTTCTAAATTCTGTGAGCTTCTGGTACAATACAGTGGTCTTGCTGCAGGAGAGAATACTAAGCATTTCTGAAAAGCAAAAATAGGTTAAAGTTACCTATGACTAGAAGCATACTGACAACTAATTTAGTAACTTGTGTGACATTTCCATTAGCTGGGTGGAAGGTTTTCTAACATTCTCCTCATGCATTTAATGGAGCTGATGAGTATGTTTAGGTCCCATTCCACAGGCCTTCATGAAAGCAAAGATTGCCCAATAAATTATGATGCCACTTGTACACAACTGTAAAAGATGCTGATCATATCTAAATGAAACAGTCATAGCCTTCACATCAGAAGAGTCATATAGGGCGGGATGGGGAGAATAAGAAAAGTAAGATTATTATTTTTATTTTTTTTTCTACATTGTGGCTTTTCTGGTCTGTCCAAAACAAATCTAGAGTGAATCCTTTCAATTCCACTTTCCATTCCACTTCAGTCAACCAACTAATAACCTATCCTGCTCAGTTTAGACAAATGGTATTTGATGCTCAAAAAATGATGAGCACATGCTTATGGCCATCTGATGAGATCACTAACTGAGAAAGAAAAACATTAGTTTTTACATTCAGTTTAATACACCGAGTCTTATAAAGCTTTTTCCGGACATTGCCTGAATACAGTTTTTCAGTTTAGTCATATCCTTAACTTCATTTTTATTGATACAGTCAGGTTGGTATGAATTAAAGAGTACAGTAAAACTACCTTAACAAGCCTGATTTTCTACAGAGATCTTCCCACATTTTTCCTCTACTACGATACTAGTTTAAGATTTACAAAACACTTTTCTTCTAAGTTCTAAGAGTTACAGTGTCCTGAGACTTCTGAGAGCTGCAACTAAGTTCCTGTTATCACTAAAAGCCATGAAATATGAAAATCTTGGGAGTGGAGCTTCTCCTTATTTTTTGTTTGCTTGTTTTTGTTTTGAATTAACCTCAAAAGATGTCCCAATAAAAGGGAAGTCAGTGGACAAAGGGATAAAACTTGTAATGCTCTTGTTTAATTTCCCAAAATGTAGGTAAAAGCCCACTTACTGCATTTCTTTTCTCTTTCCCCTCACTCTGACTCATGTGGAAATTTAGCCTCTCTCACTGCATCATAGGCAGCAACTTTCATCAAAATGTGTTGGAAGAGACTCAGGAGTGAGAAGAAATCCCCATCCACATTCCTTATCCAGAGAGGATGTGGCTCAGAAAAGGCAGGCATTACAAGGGAGCATTACAAGGCCTATAGCAACAGTAAAATGCAGCCAGCTGGCAGAAAGAGAAAAATCAGCGGTAAGCTTGTCGAATATTGAACTAGAGTGCCTATTAGGCACTGGGTAAGAAAGGAAGTTATACTATAAGAAAGATGAAAGAGCCATTAATACAAGATTACAGTAGAAAGATTGCAATTTAGTTCAGTTTAAGAAGAGATGGTCCTGTGGATAGGAAGAAAAACAAAGCAGGAATTGCTGGGGGAGGAACCCATCATCTTGAGATCTATCCAGTGACCTAAGCTAGACCTATGGAGTCACCAGGGAGCCTGAAGCCTGTTTCCCACAACATCATCAGGCACAATGCTGGATTTAGTGCTTAATTAATTTCCAAGACAGGCCAATGACAAAGCAACTGTTAAAGGGCATGTCTGAAAGAGAACATAACCACTTGAAAGTAAAGCCAAGTCTAAAATTAGGTGTGCCCTGACCTATCCTTGGGAGAACTCCATTTGAAGTAACACAACCAGAGAGAACACGGCAATAGAGGTATGGAGCTGCATACACTGTTTGTCAGCATAGCCCTACAGCTGCTATATGCTGCTGTAGTTGACTCTCTTCAAGATAACAACTTGAGATAGGGGCTTTATCTACATTAATTCAAGCATATCTTGAAATCTGTTCTGCAGCTTTAAGTCATCTAAGGAAAAATTACTGAAAAAAATTACTTTGAAAATACATAGCAATCAGAGAGAACACAAAGGCTAATAACATGTCAGCTTGTGCACACAGAGTACTGCCTGCAGCTAATACATTGAGCCAAAGGGTCCTTGAGTTTGATCATAAACGCAAAATAGTAAAAGTAGCTTATTTGTTAGAAGGAACTGCAGAGCAACCCCAGTGACATCTCAGCCATTGATTACCTGCAAACCTGTGAACAGCTTGAGGTTATACAGTAAATGCTTCAGGAATGGTCTGGGGCCAAGGGTCAGAAAAGAGACCACAGAAGCATCCAGATGTGACAGTTTCTTTCCAGGACTATGCCATTTGGATCTTATGTTCAGCCTGGAAACAAAGCTCTGTACATTTAACCTAATATACATCACTCTTGCACTGGCCCAGCACCTTTTATAAAAATCCATGTAACTATTTTCATGGCCACGTAACTTTTGGAAGGGCAAAGGACAGGCAGAGCTGCATTTCTCACTGGGGTATTAGATAATACCGTACAGGATGCTGATGCACTATATAGTCTTAGCGTAATTATTAGCTGAGTTTTAGTTACTAGTTTCTACCCCTCACACCTTATTTTTGTGGTAGTCTAGTGAGCTGGCCAAACACCTGCAACTTCGGATTGACTCGAGCCTCCGGGATTGCAAAGGGAGACAGCCAAGGGGCACAACTACCCGAGGCAGGCGCCGAAGCACACCCCCGTCAGAGTGCGGCAGCCCCTCGCTCGGTGGCCTCGCACCGCCACCTCCGCCGCTACGGAGCCCCGAGAACCGGGGGCGACCGCTCCCCAGCGCGGCGCCAACCGCCGCCGCTCGCACCGGCCTGTTGCTCGTCTCCGAGCCGTCCCCGAGCGCCGCTCACCTGCACAGCCCACAGCAAGTTGGCGGCCTCCGCGCCGGGGGCAGGCTGAGGGGCCCGCAGCCGCTGACCCACCGGCGGCGCCGCCCCCGAAGGTGCGTACCAATCCAGCAGCAGCGCCACGGCGGCCGCGGTCAGCAGCCCCGCAGCCAGCTTCAGCATCCCGCGCCGCGCCGCCACCATGCGCCGGCCCCGGGCGGCAGCGCCGGCTGCAGCACTTCCGCGTCACGGCCTACGGCCTACCGCCTGGCGCTCGGCCGTGGCTGGCCCGGAGGCCCGATGCCAGCGGGAGCAGGGTGGGGAACGCTCCCCTTCTGCGGGCGCTGTTATCTGGCCGGGCTGCGGGATCCGCCCGCAGCTCCGCGGCCGCCCTCGCCCAGGCCGGGCAGCTCTGAGCGGCTCTAGGTCGCCCCCGTGCCCCGGGTCCCGAGCGTGCAGGCTGCCCCGCAGGCTGCCCGGGGGACTGGAAATGCCCGAAAGGCTAAAACCGAACAAACCGGCGCGTTATTTGAAACGGGCGGGCTACCCTGGTCCTTAAGCCATTTTGGTGATTGAGGAGTAGTACCGTAAGGAGGCCTCGGGCCAGTTCTCCGGTCAAGAACGGCGAGGACAAAAAAAGATGAAAGGAGTGGTCAGTGTGTCGTCCCACTTCCTTGCATGTACAGCATGTAAACACCTTTTTTTTTTTTCTTTCCGATTTTCCTTTCAGTATTTATCATAAATCGAAGTAATTGAGGGGTTTTTTTTAATTTTTTTTTCTCCTAACATACATAAAAAGTATTTTTATGCTGTTTGGAATATATTATTTTAATATACACCACTTTAAAGCATACTGTAACAACTGTACACTTTCAAAACTGGTATGTTATTCTTTGTTATCAACTCTCTGCTTTCCTAACTGCTGCCTGCAGTTGCTGTTGAGGTTTTTTTACTTACCATCTTAAGCATGAGGTTAGCTGAAAAAGTTCTGTCACTTTACATCGCTGTTTGCTTTGATATTTGATATTTAATATTTTTATATTTGCTTTGATATTTAATTTAATTTAAAAAATTCTCAACTTTTTGGACTTGGAAGGTTTTAATCCAATATTGCTTAATTTTTATTATCTTGACTCTTCTCATATAATTTATCATAGGACAAAGAGAGATTTAATTTTTAGCATTGATCAAGAAAACCATTATTCAGATCTATTAAGTTTCATTAATATATTGCACCCTTTTTCAGATGTTCTTGATAATTTGGCTACTCTTTTGTGGGACCGTTGTGGTTTAACAGCTAAACAGCACACAGTGGTTTGCTCATTGGCCTACCCCCCAAGTAGCATGGGGGAGAGAATTGGGAAAAAAAAGGTAGAACTTGACGCTTGAGATAAATACAGTTTAATAGGACAGAAAAAGATGGAAATAATAATAATGATAACAGAAGATACAAAACAACTGATACACAATGCAATTGCTTACCATCCACTGACCAATGCCCAGCCTCTCCTCAAGCAGCAGCTCCTCCAGACAGCTTTCCCCCTGGTTTTTATACTGAGCATGATGTCATATGGTGTGGGATGTCCCTTTAGTCAGTTGGGGTCAGCTGTCTTGGCACAACCCTCTCCCAGCTTCTTGTGCACCCCCATCCTGCTCACTGGTGGAGTGGTGTGAGGAGCAGCAAAGGCCTTGATTCCGTGCAAGCACTGCTCACCAGTGACTGAAACATCCCTGTTTTATCAATAATATTTTCATCCTAAATCCAAAATACAGCACCATACCAGCTACTAGGAAGAAAAGTAACTATACCCCTGCCAAAACCAGGACAGGGACCTAATGTATGTTTGCTTTGTTTTTCTCAGTTGCCTTCCATCTTGCTTGTCTGCTTCCTGCTTCACTGCAAACAATACCCCAAACAACTGCTTTTAAATCAACAGTTAGCAATCAGTAACCCCAGTAATGGTGAGTTCTTGAAAACGAGGGTTGGCTCGATTTCTTTCTGGAGCTCTACCATTTTATTTTAGCTCTAGCATGGACAAGCTTCAGCTTTCAGGAGGAAATACTTATGGGTTATAATGGAAACAGATTTATTGGAATAACAATAAAAAAAGATTGAACAATAATGTGAATATCATAAAATATATAAAGCAATACTTAGTGCATTAGAGTGTATGCTCCCAGCAACGAATGCCAGAGTGCAGTAAACCTTGGGGATCACAGCAGGTGTAGGGAAGTTACGAAGATCAGGCAACGGGAGCAGGAACAAGAACCCTCATAGATGGTGGCCATCAAAGAAGGGCCACCCCAGCAACTTCCTGCTTCTATATGGAGTGTGACGTTCATGGTATAGAATACTTCATTGATCAGCCTGGATGTCAGTCTAAAGTGCTGTCTTGCTATGTTCCCTTCCAGAGGCTATCTTGCACCTGCAGCTGGACAGCAGAAAAGTCCTTCATGCCCTTAGCAACAGCTAAGATATTGGTGACTTCTTAAATTCTTTTAATACTAAGTCCAAAACACTGGAGAGCTACTGGAAGAAAAACATTAGCTCTGTCCCACCATGCTCTCTCATTATTCTTGTCGAAGGTTTTGATTGCGGGGTGACAATAAAACCGTGGCAGATGTATTGTTAACCTCCTCTCCCCCCTGCTTTCCCCCTTCAGCCCCTCCCTCTCCCCCCTTCCCACTAAGGACAGGTGATCAGGAAGGAAAGAAGGACAAAGAGGAGAGAGTTGGAAAAATTAAAAATGTTTTACTAATGCTACTTATAAGAATAGACAAAATAATACAAAATATACAAAACCTATCTTGAAAGTCCCAGCAACTGCAGAGCCGGCACCGAGTCCTGGATTGGACTCTGCAGCCAACTGGAGCTGGATTCAGTCTGTCACTAGGCCTCAGTTCGCAGGGACAGCTAGCAAGGTCCTCTCCTAATGTCGGCCATAAGGAAAAGGGACAAGACCCTCATGATCTCCCACTTTTATATGAAGTATTCACGTGAATGGGATGTTATACTCTGTTGGTCAGTTTCTTGGTCACTGGTTTCTTGTTGCCCCTCTCACAAGAGGTGCATCCATGCTCATCAATAACTTCGCATTCCATTGCTATGTTTACCAAAATATGTATCTGATTTTCCAGGAAAATGCAGCTAATATGAGAGCTTTAGCTGACAGGCAAATTTACTAAAAGAGAAACTTGTTTTTAACAAACCAGGACAATTCTCAAACTAAATCCAAAACAAAAGACTGTCCTAGCTAAGAAGAAAATACTCTAACTGCATGGAAGATTACCTCAATTTCAGCGAACTCAGCACAGGCTGAATGGCAAAATTCACTTTGTCTTTTTTTATGTATCATGCCTAAAGCTGTCTCAGTGACAATATCTACACAGTAATTTTAAGTGACAGATTTTGATGAGGTAAATAAGTCTGGAGTGGCTTTTGAAGATGAAGATGAGTGGTAACTATAATACTACAGAAGTGCTACAGTCAGATGTGCAGAAGACATAAGAGACAAACTTCGAGAGTACTGGTGGCAAGGCACAGTGAGAAAAATCTATTGAGTATACTTGAAAAGGTCACCTGTAAAGATGATCCCATCCATACTGATAACTGTGGAACATGGAAGAGCTGCTTGCAGGCTTGAAGCCGTAGGACAATGGAAAGAGGTAATTGTCTTCAAAACAGAGATATTAGTCATTGAATAGGCAGTCTGTATGTATTTGTGCAAGGTCCAAAGTGAAGGCTATTTGCCTCATTCCCCAGACCTAGAAAGGTACAAACACAGGGAATTGCATAACTGTACGCTTTTGCAATGACCTGGAAAATTTCCAGCAGCACCTAGGCCAGGTCACATATCAGCCAATTTCCTAAATGCTCTCATCTGCCAGGGCACCCAAAACAGTTGTAACATGCTGTAGCAAGGAAGTCTGGAGAAAAAATATTGACCATGGAGACAGACACGTGCCCAAAGCTTAGTCCAAATGGAAGACATATAAGTAGTATGAATCTGCATCAGTACATGTGAAAATCACCTAGGCTATTATCTTGCTATTAATGCAGGGCCCTAAGTGAACACCAACACCGTGGAGTTTAACTGCCTACAGAGCAACTTCATCCATGTAACTGCAGGCAGGATCAACACAAGCTTCGCTTGCCAACAGTCCTGAGAGATCCTGATTAAGCGCTTTCCTCCGCAACTCCTCACAGCGCTCCTGAGCGGGCCGGCTGGGCCAAGGCGACCGCGTTCGCTTCGCCTCGCCGCACCTCTTGGCCTTCAACTGCCGGACGTCCCCCGCCCTCGGCCAGCAGCCTCCTCCGCCTTGCCGCCCCCGACACGGGACGCGCGGGCGGCTGCACCACCGACCTCTCCCCGCCTGCCCCTCAGCCCGGAACGACTCGGCGCCACGGCGCATGCGCGCAGCTGGGCCGCGCTGCGCTGCGCTGGGGGCGGGCTGTGGGCGCGACGCAGCGCAGCGGCCGGTGACGGCGGAGTCTCCTTCCGGGCGGTGGCGGCGTCGCCGGCCGCGTCCCTGGCTGTCAAGATGGCGGACAGAGGCACTGAAGGGCCCGGAGCGGGAGCAGCAGGCGGCTGGGTCCCTGTGCAGTCCCAGGAGCGAGCCATGGTGAGGCTGCAGCGCGGCGCCGTGGCGCGGTTCCCCCTGCCCCCGCTCGGGGGCAGCCTGTGCCCAGCCCGCCCTGCGACCCCGCCGCTCGGTTGCGTTTTGCCGGCCGCGGAGGGGGCCCGCGCCCCCAGCCCGAGGGGCGGCGCTGCGGAGGCCGCGTCCTCCGTGGTGGGGCTGTCGTGCGGCGCGGTCGAGGGGCGGCGGGATGCGCCATTGTGCGCCTGCGGCTGCCGGCGGCACCTGCCGCGGTGCGACCGCGCAACGGCCGCGGGCTGTGGGGCCGGCACGGGGTGCGCGGGGAGGGTAGCGGCCGGCACGCGGCCTCTCGGTGCCCCCGGCGGGGCGGGGCAACCCCGGCTTGTCCGGCACGGCCGCGGCCCCGGGGAGCCAGCCCTGCCCTGGGCCCGGCGATCGTCTGTCAGGGTAGCGGTTCGGCGCCAGCTCCCCGCAGCATCTCCCGCCCCCTGTCCCCTGTCTTTATTTGACTTGTACGTAATTAAATGAGATCAAACTTCAGAAAGCTTCAAAGACTGTCCAGCGTCTTTAGAACATTGTAAGATATATGCACATCTTTTATTCTCATTCTGATTTCACCTTTTTAAAATAAAGGCAACTTTACTGTGGAACAAAAAAGGCTGAATAACTGATTATTGTTCTGCAGAGTGTGAATAAAACAACGAATAGTGAAGTTTAGAAGCGACTTAATGGTGGCAGTTATTTATTTGCTGAACAGAGTTATCCTTTTTTCTCCTGTGAATTACTTTAATCACCTATTGATTTAATATTTCCTTACTCAACACAACTTGATGTTGAATCAGTCTAGTGGTAGTAGGTAAGGGCCTTCTGTGCTTTCCCTCACCACCTTGGGAAATGAATACTATGTTGCAAACACTTTTGCTAGAGGAGTTTAAAACCTGGAGGCTGTCAGTTTAAGAAAAGGGGAGCTGAATGTGGGTCAGAAACCTTAAATTTTGTGTTACATTTTCCTGTAACAACCTGAATACATAGTATGGTTTTGGAACTCTTGACTGTGGATGTTTAAAAGTTGGGCACTGGCAAGCCTGCAGAATAGCTACTTTTTACATGACGCTACACACCATTAATAAAGTTTGGAAGATAAATAGGGAGATGTTTGCTCATGGAACTTCTCTTGCAGGTGGCAATGCTAAGCCAACAATCATTATTTGTTGTACCTTTCCTCTCAGAATTGTAAGGATGTTTGCAAATCATGAGGATGCAGTCTGACTGCAGAGCCTTTACTAAAGTGAAGTGTGTTTCTGTGGACATAACAGGCCTATGTGTGTTTTATTTCTAAATTAGAAACATTTTTATTTTAAACTAGTAAAATGTAATTTGATTGCATAAGAGTGTCAAAAAATGCAACCTGAGTCAGGCAGCTTCTTAAGCTTGCGAGTCATGTATAGAATGAGAGAGGTGCTGAGGATGATAGTTGCAATCAGCAGCAAAGCAATGCAATCAACCTTTCACTATTTGGGGACATAAGAGGTTGAGTCAGGCCAGGCAATGTGTAAAACTGATAATAATTGTATTGGGAAAAACATAGGGAAAGGTGCTGAAGAGCTCCTCAGCTGCTCAGAGTCAGTGCTGGTCCACAAAGTTGTCTTAATTTTCATATGGTTTCAGCCAGTTGAGAGTCTCTGTGCCAGAATTGCCATTATTCCAAGAGAGGTGTGTGGCTACCCAGGCTGTGTTGTCTGTTGTATATCCAAGCAAACTGCAGGAATTTTGACAGGGAGGAGATGGGGTGAGGGTGTTATATTAAGGGTTTGGTTTATATTAGGTTTATATTAGTTTGGGTCTGACAGCATTCATGAAGTTAGATTGCAAACCTGGCTATATTAATGCCAGAGACAACCGAGATCTGGAGGCAGTAAACCAAATTTACTGTTGTACTAGAGATGATACTAGTTAGGTGGATCTAATGCATCTGGGCTGGCTTATGTTTTCACTGCACAGCTGGTCTGAACATCTTTTCACTGTGGTGCTAGAATCAGGAAGGCGAGGGAGTGTGGAGCAGAAACAACTGGCTGAATGGAGCAAGCTTTGGCCTTACTGTGCTCGTCAAATCTATCTCAGCATCAGCCCAGTCAGACTGACTCTTGCTCTCCTTTTTCACCTCTTGCTTTGGGTGCTGCTGGTTGCAGTGCGGCACCACATCTGGCTGCATGACTAGTAAACCTTCTCAGAGTGCTGTGTGCATGATGCAGGATTACCTGAATGATTCTGCAGGAGCCAGCCTGATTCTGGAATGTAGGGTGATGACTCAGGTAATAAACTCTTCTGCATCCAGCCAAACTTGGTGATTTCTTCTGTGTACTTAAATCCATCTTTTTGGGTTGCATGACTGTAGTTGGAAATACCTGAGTTGGAGTCTCACTGCATTAGTTAAAGTCAGGTCAAATCTCTGCCCTCTGCTTCTCTATAGTGGCTGTAGTGCTTCCTGAACTGAGCTGCCCTGAAAACTAGAGGACTGAATTTGGGCTGTGCTGACACTGACCTAGTAGTAAAACCTGTCGACTTTTAAGTTTACTTTCTTTTCTTTCCCAACAGCATCTGCGGTTTGCTTGGCTGACTGGTGGGCTGGACTTGGCTTGTCTGGCAGTTGGCTAGCAGGCATTGCCTGTGGCCTAAGAAAAGCCTGTTTTGCAGGCTGGATCCAGCCCTTTGGTTGTTTGTCCATCTGTATTCTAAATAACTTCCAGTTTGACTCCTGTCTGCTTTGGTGGCTGCTATCTGGAATGTATGAGCAGGGTTAAGATATTAAAATATTTCAAATATTTTAATTTATACTAAATCTTCAAATTTTGATGTGTACCTTTTCGGTAATATTTGTGAAGAAAAGGGTTTTTTTTCAGAAGTCTTATCTTTTGTGATCAGTCAATACTCCTATACAAAAATATACATGTAAGTGGGGTAGTCGTGTACAAGATGAGAAAAGTTTTATTACAATATTTCTTTTAAAGGCAGGAAAATAACTTGATTTTTAATTTTAATCTCAGAAAGCAAAATATGATACAGGCATTTGTGCATTTTAAAGTTTTTCAGATCTTGTTTTGTGTCATTCAATACTATTATATAGTGGAGAAAATGCATATGAGCAACCTTGCTTCTGTAGCTGTGTTGTAACCAAGTAGAGGGGATATTCATATTCATCTGCAGATCTTGAGATAAATGAAATCTCAGTTTGGAGTTGCAGTGACTTCTTCCAGTTTTAAATGTAACCTCTCCTAAACTGAATTAATATTCTTAGACCAGGTGATGTGTCCATATAATTTTACATCAGTTTACATTAAGCTTAATTAATTAAAAATGTCATCTTTTGGTAAACAGATATATTATTTTGTGTAAATAAGCTCTGAATTACATGTAGCCAAAGCGACTGTTTTTAGAACAGTGCAGTGTATTTGCAAACCAGCATATGCTGTATCAGTGTCCAACAAGTAGAGTCCATGAAGTTGCAACAGGTAACTGAAGGATTGCCAAGGTCCTGCTTGTGTTGTTATATATTTAGCACTTTATTGAAGTGCTTTTATTTCGTTATGCCATTGAGTAGTGCTGTCTTTTTTCTTCCTTGTCTGCTTTCATGTTTATTCATACTTCTTGGTAATTTTTGTGGCTTTTGTTAGTGCAGGGGTGAACTGTTATTGTTATGGTATCTGTCATCTTTGTTCAAGTCCATGTGAAGTGCATAAATTATGGTTGCTGTAATTCTGCTGTAATGCTATTAAAGTGCTGTGAGAGGTGTGTGGTTCCAGGAAAACGTAGCTGCAAGTGGATGTTCCTGATAGCATGCAACTGTTCCAGTGGCTTCCAGATCCCAGAGTGGTAGAGAAGCTAAGGATAAAAAAAGTCTGTTTTGGTGTATAAGGGAAAGCATTTGGGAATACTGAGTTAGTGCTAAATACAGATAGATTCACGTAATTTTTTTTTTTTTACACATTAATTCACTACAGAATTAGATTATGTATACAATGGATCTTAAAATTCATGATACTTGGAAAATTGGGTGTTTGTAAGACAAGTGTGAGTACACAGGAATTAATACAAAAACCTAGTGATTTGGTGGTTTGTGTTTTGCTTATTTGTTTTTTCCAAACATAGCTATACCAAATTAATGAATTACTTATGTACAAATATTCACTGTAGTTGCAGGTTTTGAAGTGCAGTTTGGTGCTAAGAAATTTGATAGTTCAAATTTTTTTAATTCAGTTCCTTTGAAGCTAGGAGGCTACGGCATGGATGTTAAGGATCAAACAAGGAAAGAATCAGTCTTTCCGTGGTTCCTCTAGAAACAAAAGGATCTGTCAAATGAATAGTCAGAACTTAAATAAAAAGTTTGGTTTTTAAAGTCTTACAGAATACTACAAATAACTCTTGCAAAGGTGATGGTTTTGTTGTTTCCCCCAATATATATTTTGCACATTGTTTTGCTGTAAAATGTGATACTGAATTTGGGTGTCCTCTACTGTTGATGTACATTGCTCTCTATGTAATGCAGATTTGACCAAGAAATTTGGAACGTGAAAGGTGTTTAGATTGCATGCCTCAAAGACTTGAGAATTACTTCTAGAATTTCTGGCTACTTTGTTTTGCCTGTTGAATCTACTTAGTAGAATCCTACTAATTTTGTAGCATATTTGGGCTAGAGTGTCCAGTTGGTAGGCAGTACGATAAAGATGTCTACAGCATGGCAGAGAGAACTACAGGCCATGATTTCGCTTCAGGTGTCTCCTTGGGCACCTCTTTCCGTCCAAGTGCTTGACTCCATGAGCTGAAGCTGCACTATTGTGATTTTGGAGATGACTGTGATTTAAAACTGACAGCTGACCTGCAGTTTCAAAGAGGTTGAACTGCCTGGGTCTCTGTGTTGTTTGCTCTGAAGATGACATCAGTTTTAGCTGTCCAGCAGCTGACACAGTCACTGATGGTGCTGGTGGTTACTTTTGCTTCTCTGATTGTCACTGGTTCTGCTAAACTGGTGGTCATCAGAGACTCCTGGAAATCAAGGTAGATTCTACTGTAGACAAAGCTTTAGTAGGCTGTACTGTTGTTATGAGTCTCATTCCCAGTGGGCACACACCTGGATCATTAAAGCATCTTTTAATATTAGTTGGCACCCTGTTTTAGCTTAGGGGCCAAAGTTTAAAATGAATGTAGAGATCAAACGGTTCTTTTATGTCTTCAGGTCAGATTTGATGTTTTGTTAGGACAATGCTAGACATTCTTGAATGTTACCCTTGTTGTGACAATAGAAAATAACTTTTGAAACCGAACTTGCTTCTTTCAGTGTAATTACTGATATCCAGAGCAGACCAAAGTTTGGTACGTGGCTGGTTCTTGGCTGTGTTATGTAAGGGAGCCATGTGTCAGAGAACAGATATTTTGTAATTGAGTTCTAGATGGCCATATTTTAAAATTAGATTCTCTGCTGAAACATTGGCTATACTTTGCTGGAGAATATGAAACACATCATGAACAGCTACATAGTGCTTACGTGACCAAAAAATAGAGTGAGCTTCCATTTTAATGCCCGGAACTGTGTCCCTTCCGAGATAGTAGAATTTATGCTTCTAAAAAGATTCAATTTGATTTAAGGCAGGGAAGAACAAATACACTGATTTCTGGTGCTTATTTTTGAAGCCTCCTTGGGGAATAGATATCTATCTTTGAGGCTGAAATAAATTGTGTTGTTGCCTTTTTGCTAAAAATAATGCCTAGGTGTTCTGTACTGCAGTTGGATCTTGATGTCAGAACATTAGAAAACTCATGATTTTGAACCAAAATAAGCAGAAGAAAAAGTTGAACTAAAAATTTGAAAGCAGAACCTTAGATGAAAATGTTAGTTCAAGAATATTTTGAAGTTTGCTTTTTAAAGAAATTTTAAGTATTCTGCATATTTATCAAATAACTTCTGCCTTTTTATCATTTTAAAATGTTTTTTATAGTTGCTTAATTGGATAGACAAATACCAGAATAAAAGTTTTCTGGAATCTGTTGTCCTGCTAATCTCTGTTTAACTAGTAACAGGTGCTCTGTGCATTAAAGTAAATCAGCCTTTTGCGTTTGGTATTTATATTGAATGGCACCTGCTTAAAAGGAGTATGTACCCAGCATTTTGTATTTTTACTTTTCAAATTCTGCTTCTACCAGCTGTTTTGCAATCTCGTACTTGACAGATTTATGTCATGCACAAATTAAGCTTTTTTACTAATGCTTTAAATTGGAATATTGGACCAGGTACAGGTTTTGGTTTGTGCTGCTGGCAATGTCTATACCTTGATAATTTGTTATTTAATATTTATGAATATTAATATTCCTGTTTTTCACTGATTACATTAATGTGTCTTGAAATTTATACAGTCACTTTTGCACTAAACGATCAGTGTGCTGGTCAGTGCAGTTAAAGTAGAGCTACTGTTTATAATATTGCCTAATACAAATTGTTAGTTTGAAAAGATTTCAGAATTCAAACAGAACGGTGCTTAGAATGTAAATCAAAAACTCTCATGGAAGTAGTGGCTACTGAATTAATGTACATAATATACCCTTTGCAATGGTAACAAACTTCTGTCATGGTGGTGAGAAATCTCATTTGATACTTGATTTATAGGTGAAAAGTGAATCGAGAGTTTGTTATCTTTTTTTCTCTTTTTCCTTATGTACTTACTGAACTCTCAGTCCTACTATTATTTGCAGTATTCACAAGTGAATGTGTCTGTGAATGACAAAATTTACTCTGGATATACTGAATATATCGATGACAGATATTTTGCTTTTTTATAGCAGTATTTGTAGGCAAATATAATTCTTCATCCTCTGACCTTTTCTGATATGATGCATATTTCAAGAGTTTGGACAAAGCCTACAAACTGTCCTTTTAGATGTAGGAGAAAACTGTGTGTTTGATAGAGATCTTTCCAAAAGTAGATTCCAATATGCTTGCATGTGGGAAGAAATATTAGTAGTTTGTTCCCACAGAGGAGAATGTGTTTCCATAGAGGGTAAAAGGTTATCTCCTAGTGATTCTTCCTCAAGTCATATTGTGAGGCACCACTTCTCTAGTCATGTTCTTCTGAAAAGCCAAATCAAATGTCTCAGACACAGTGGATGCTGTCCCTGCTCTTTTGACAAAACTACTTACATTAGAGAAACATAGGTTTGCAATTCCCGGTTCCTTTCACTTTCCTTTTTGCAGGCAGATGAAGAATTATTGTAATAAAAAGGAGAACGTGACAGGAACATGATTAAAGGAGGAAAAGAGACAGCACTGGAAAAGCTTAGAGATGTAGAGTATAAAAGGAGAGGAGACAATGGGTGTCTGTGACACACACTTTTCACTGGTGTTGAGTTCCCAAGTGTCACCTTTACCTGCTGTTTTTGGTACTCAGGAACGCCCACCCACGTGGCATGGGTATTGCTCCATCTGTGGGAAAGGTGGTGGGGTGCTGCTGCTGTGATTGCTCCTGCAGCTCCTTCTGCCATTGTTGTGGTGGTTTTATATCTGGGCCTTGCGTGTGTCCATATGGCCAATATGATGGCATAGCTGTTTCTTCAGGTAACTGGTAATAAAAATGAGAAAATGACAGCAAAAAACCCATGTCCTGGTTTTTGCTGGAATAGAGTTAATTTTCTTCCTAGTGCTATAGTGCTGTGTTTTGGATTTAGTATGAGAATAATGTTGATAACACAGGGATGTTTTAGTTGTGGCTAAGTAGTGCTTATACTAAGTCAAGGACTTCCCAGCTTCCCATGCTCTGCCAGTGGGGAAATGCACAAGGAGCTGGGAGGGGGCACAGCCAGGACAGCTGACACAAACCAGCCAAAGAAATATTCCATACCGTATGATGTCATGCTCAGTATATAAACTGGGGTAAAGTTAGTGGGGTGGACTGCTGCTCGGGAACTGACAGGGCATCACTTGGCAGGGGGTGAGCAATTGCATTGTGCATCACTTGTTTTGTATATTCTTCTATCATTTTTTTTTTTTTTTTTTTTTTTCAATCCTAAAAATGTTCTTATCTAAACTTTTCTTGCTTTACTCTTCTGATTCTATCTGCCATCCCACGAGGGGACGTGTGTAATTTTACACAGTTGAATATAGTATACTAAACAGATTTTGACACAGGGAATAAATTACTTCTCCTACGAGACATAGAGGTTATGGGATAAGCTTGAAATTTAGCTTGGTACAGCTTTTAGAAATAAGAAAAAGAATATTATTCTTTCTCTTGTAAATATAATGGATATTTCCTGGATGCTGTGTAGGTTGATGATATAATTTAGTGTGCTTGCCAGAAGGCAGACAGCCTGCTTGAGAGAGTTCTCTCTCTTCCCTTCCTTCAGATTCCCTTCTATTTAGATGTTGTCCAGAGAAGGAAGGACAGGAAGAATTAAAAGCTTTGCACAGGAATGCTTGAAATGCTTGTAAGTCAGGCTGTGTGAGAACCCATTCTACACTTCTGGCACATTTTCAGGAAAGCTTAGCCCTGTGTTTTTTGAAGCTATGACGTGCTCTGTTCCAGCAACACAGAAGCTAAACTTATACCGTCTCTTGGGAACATGGCTTATAAAGATGGAAGAGCTACAGACTTGGATTCTCTTGGCTGCAGAAAGAGAGTATGCTAAGGGGTCATGCCCCACACCCCCCATTTGAACAAATACAGTAACCAAATTGGGAGAAGAATTGGCTAAAGCCATAGTGCAGTAGTTAAAAGAAAAACTAAAAACAAGTTACAGGAGGAACCATATTTAAGGAGGAACATTGAATTATGGAGTTTAATTATGATAGGAGTAATTTACTTGCACTCATCTGAATCAGACATATAAAAAATAGACACATGTGATCAAGTAATTCGGTTTTCAGTTACCTTTTACAATTTGATATCTTTCTGAGAATCCCCAGCTAATTTGATATTTTTCTTTTCTTCCTGTTGTTATGCAATTATTTGATACATTTGGATTTAATTTTCAGTTGCTTTTTACAATTTGGTGTCTTTACAGCCCAGGTAAGCACAATTTTTATAAAAAAAAATTTTTGCTAGGTAGTTGAGAAATGTGAACAACTTAAAAAGGCAGTCACCTACTGTGTTTCCTTTTCCTTTTTTTCCTTAACACTGTGAATATGTGAAAATAAATATGTACCTATATATTTTAGTGCATGTATTTGTATGTATACAGAATGCATATATATTACGTGCATGTGTATGCTGAAGTTTTTATACTGATGCGGTGATCACAGTGGTGCTTACTGCTCAAGTAATAAATCTGTTCTTGATCTAGAATTTTGGTTAGAATTGGAATTTAAATAAGTGGTTCCCGTCAGTTGATGGATGAATCTTCATTTTCAGATATTCAAGGATGGCTTGAATGCTTTGTGATTGAAGAAATCTGATTAGACTAGTCCACCTGCACTTCTAAACTGAGGTTATTCTAGGATGTTCTTGCTTGACCACATTATCCATGGCTTCTTTTTTCCATCAGTGTGTGCCATGCATTTTCTTCCATAACTTTGAGTTCATGGATCACCATGGTAAAGGAAGTAATGTAATGTAATGGACTACCTAAGGGTAATGTGAAGGAAGACTGATGGCCAAAATACCAGTAGAAGCCTCAGGCTAAAACTAAATGTATTAAAAGTGTATTGTGTCTTATTAAAGCCATAGAATGAGTGTTTAGAGTGACTACAATGTGGAACAAACCTTGTTTAACAGACTACTTTTGATGTTATTGTTGATCTAGGCTGTTTCCACCTGGTATTTCATTTCTGTTTCAACTGTTTAGATTTTTGTATGTAGGCCATTTTTTGTATTTGTCTATACTAGCTAGACATACAATTTTTCAGTAAACATATATGCAATTTCTACGTGATTGCAGATCTGGCTTTCAGAGTTGCATCACTTCAGACTGTATGTCTTCTAAATTAATTTCTTTTTTTGGAGAACCCTTCTAATCTAGGTAGTAAACTAGGAAGGTGTGGCCTTATAGATCTGTTATTTAATCCCTTTTCTCTGTCAAATTTGGGGGGCAGTCCATTGGTTTGATTGAGGTAGGTTCCATTTTAACTCAAAAATCAGGATTTTTTTGCCTTTCACATAAGATGTACATTGTCATCCTTTAAAAAGGTTGAATAGTCTACTGCTTTGAGCCTCCTCTCAATCCGAACTCTTTAGTGGTTGCTTTGCTTGTTCTCTGCTTGCCGACCTGGAGGATATTGCCTTTAGAGCCATTTGTGAAGTTACTTTTGTTTGTGTTTCTTGCAAAAATTAATTTTTGGGCATAAATCAATATTGTGTATAAATGGAAGGTGTCTTTAGGAGCCTTGATGAGTAGACTTATCTGATTTGCAATGGGCGAAAGACAAAAGGTATTTCTAAATCATGGGAATAGTGTGAAAGAAAGAATATTCACACTTAAAGGACAGAAATAGAGCAATGCGAGAGAACTGTTCAGAGAACTTGAATAGTTGCAAGTGAAATTAGGGACTTAAATTAAAAAAGTTAAGAATCTCAAGCTAAAACATAACTGCTTTTATTAATTGTCTTATAAATATGAAATTGCATTTTAGTCTGGTTTCCTGGGATATTAACCGTATATGATCAGTTTGGCTTCTTTCTCCCTCAGTAACTATTGAACCTTGATGACCGGTTTCAACAAGATTTTATGGAAGGGTAACAATTTCAAAGATTATTAAGTTGCCACATGTTTTGTGACTATCAGCAGGCTAAGGAGTGAATCCCAGACTCATTTCCCAGCTAATACAGGGACACCCTCTGCTACTGCTGCTCTTCTGTTTGTCAGCAGCTGAACAGACATGAAGGTTTGTGCATTGGCTGGTCTGGTGACAAGCATGCGGTTGAAAATTAATTAGGGTGTGGGTTGCTCTACAGTAACTCAGCACTTGCCAGCTCTTGCCTCAGAATGTTTCAGTAGAAGACTTAAAGGGAACAGAGGTTACTGTGGTGGCTACAGAAAGGAAACTAGCAGAGAAATTCTTGGGAACCATGCTTTCTTGGGTTTTATTGCTCACAGAACTGACTTCTGATGTGGAAAAGAATTCTGGATTCACGGAAGTGCTTAATTCTATTTTCTTTAAATTTGTTTATTCAGTAACATTTTTCCTTGTGTGTACTTTTCTTGCAGTGGTGTGATGAAAGATTCAACTTCCAAGCTACGTTTTTACAGTGCTTGGCAAAACATGTGCCAAATATTTACTCAGCTGAAATGGACCCCTTGGTGGAGAAACAAGAAGAAATGGTCCAGGCAGCAATATTATACCCCCTGGAATGCTACTTGTTTGGGGAAGACCCAGATGTATTCCTGGAGAAACTACAACAGAGTGGAACCTCCCAGCTCTGTGGGAAAGTGTTCAAAGGAGGGGAGACAACATACTCTTGCAGGTAAGAATGGAGGTAGACTATCAAGAATGTTCTGATGTGAGGGAATGTAGCAAAGTAGTTTAATAAAATCAATTGAGTCGCTAACTAGTTATCGCTTGTGTCATGGTAGGTCTTTGCTTAGCTGACAGTGGCATTTGCTTCACATTTCAAACCACTTTAGAGTGAGGAAAATTGCGTATGAAAAGCAAGCTCTGGCAGAGAAATGGGGAAGGGAATGGAGAGGATACTAAAGGTACTGAAAGCCATTGGTTAAAAAGATTGGATGATAGGATATGGGCTCTGTACCTGAACTGGGGGAGAGCAGGCATAAAAATCTGTGCACTGTACAATTTTAACCGTTTCAAAGTCTGAAACAGAATCCAGCATTTCTGAGCATCATCAGTGCTTTGCTTAAGCAATAGCTTTGTGACCAATGGTCATGTTTTCGCCTTCTTTCTCATCCCGGAGTATATTAAAGATGGCAGCCCATTGATTTGATATAATGTATTTTATTAATTCATATTAATACAAATAATTAATACGAATAGTATGATTAATAACAATATAAAAATGCCAGAGGTCTTTCTCGTGGATGTAAAGATTGCAAATGTGCATGCTATCGATATGATGCTATTGCTATACTGTTCTGTAGTTTTCAGTTTATTTTAAAAACCTAGAAAATTTCATCAGAAATACCAAAAGCATATTATTAAGGATGAAGAATAAATATTTTTATGGATAAAAAATCCAGCCCTCAGAATTTTGGAAATGTCAAAATGAAAGCTCTCTGTAAACTTTATGAATTACACCGTAAGGTTGTTATAAATTGCAGACTCTTCAGCTTTTTTTAGGAGTAAGTTAGTGTTGTGTGTGAAAGGAGAATGGTGTTTGAGTAAGTCCTTACGTGTTTGTTAGAAAGTGTGTAGTGAATGCAACATAGGATTGTATGAAGGAAAAGGATGGTCAAGGCCATTTAGTGCTGCTGTAACAGGAATAATTCTGTTCCTACCTTTGCAGAGTTCATGTATGATAGCAGGCAAAAAGACAAAGCTGTATTTCCTGGAGGTGGTCTCTTTTTCTTTTTTTTTTAGAGTTCCTGTCTTGCAAAAATGAGGTAGTATTTATGCAAGATGCTGTACTTACTACTACAACTGAAGCTGAATATATGTTTGCTTTAGGCTTCTAAAATGCTAAAAATAATAAATACTCTGAAATACAAAATTCTAAATGTCTTGGATTGGGCATTCAAATCTAGTAGGCACTTCTGGCTTAATTTTTCTTACTTTTAACTCGTCTTGCAGTACAATAATTCTTCACTAACCTGCACTTATTATCATAATGATAATTATAATCTAAAGATTTGAAAGGAAATTAGTTCTGTAGGAAGAATTACCATACTGTTTTTGTTGTATTGTAAAGGAGGCTTGAACTAGGTGTTGAATAGTGTCATAAACCAGAAAACTTGATGTATTGTCATTTAACACCTGTCATTTACATTTTGCATAGAATGAAACAGCACTTTAAAAAGACTGACTGTGTTCTAAAGGGTGGGGAAAGCAATGTCAAAAACCGTAGGTACGTTTAGCATAGAAAAAAATGGAATTAGGTTGCGCATGAGTATCATTCTGGATTTTCAGGTATTTGAATGCATGACTCAAACTGTCGAAACTAAATTTCAAGGTATACATTCTTTGGTTTGTTTTGTAATGGAATTGTCTTTAGATTTTAACTTCTGTTTTAAAAGTTACAAATATAACCTAGCAGAAGTGTAGCAAAAGCTTCATTAGCAAACTGGCTACAGTTGTTGAAAACAATAATGGAGGCTACCTCAGAGTCATGGTTTTTAATAGCTACTTATTCTTAGCAAAACCAGAAGTATGTTAGCAACGAGTTTTGAAAGTGGGAATCAAGCATGTTTCTGTTTGAGTACATGGTTCAAGCCCAACTAGATTTGCTTTCATCTTCTTACTGTGATGTGGAGTAGCCAATGCTTTTATAATTTGAATTTGGTTTTAATATCTGTTTTGTTTTCAGAGCAGGATTTTCTTTTGTGCATGAAAAATCTATGTGCTTGTTTTAGAAAGTTTTTGAGTTCCCATTTTTGTTGCAGAGACTGTGCAGTTGATCCAACTTGTGTGCTCTGTATGGACTGCTTCCAGAATAGCATTCACAAGAACCACCGGTACAAGGTAGAAAAATATTATATGAAGAAACTGTACTTGTAGCTTTAGAGAAGATTTTTTGAGGACATAATAAACTGCAAATAAAACACTAGTCGTTTTTAGTTAAAAAAAAAAAAATCTAGGATTTACTAATTAGTTAATTATCTTTCATGTTTCTAACTATGTAAAGCCTCATTTAAGAGCAGTAAATTTCTAATTCAAGAACCAAAGGATAAGGGAGTGTTTATGAATGCATACATTGTTATTCTCTTTGGCAATATCACAGAAGGGTATGTCAGAGGAAAAAGCTGTGACCGAAAATGACAGTCCTGTACTGAGTCCTGGTCAGTACCATTTGGAATTTTAGACTGAGTGTGCATATCTCAGGGTCATTACATCAGAACTTATGTCACTGGTGCAGTCTCTCCATTTCCACTCTGTTCCTCCATTTAGATTTGCATAAACAACTTTGTGCTTAAGTGTGGGCTGTGCAAAAGTTAAAACAAATGTTAAGCATCAATTTTTTAATGAGGAGGTAGTTCTAGAGCAGGATCATGTCTTTCTGATATAATTCTGATTATTTTTGAACCAAATCTATGTTATCTTTGAGAGATTCCCATGCTTTAATTAGAGAAGGATCTTTTAAATAGCTCTTAGCTAACTCACTGCATAAATTGTCATCTACTGTTTCTTTCCCAGGCCCCGTTTTTCACTTGCCCTCTTCACTGAGACCTCTGTAATTTCAACAGCCTTGGGGCAGAAATGGAGAACAATATATTAAGTATAATTTTTAAAGCTGCTCTAACTCTCCTTGCAAGAGGCAATAAAATATACAGAAATATTATGTATTAAATTTAATTATCTTTCATAAACAAAAAGTGTGCTCGATCCTTTTTTTTGCAGCTATTCCTCTATTAATTGACATGACATCCATTTAAGAAGTTTGTCTTCTGTTACTGATTGGTCATACCCTTTAAGTGGGTATGTTTAAAAAAGAGACAGCTTAGAAGAGAGTCCTAGCAATTTCAAAATTAACTGGGACTAAAATACAATATTCAGCCCCTCTGTTTAAGTCTTTGTATACTGATCTGAAAATGTATTGCAAATATTGATGCAAAGACATAAAAAACTACTTGGATAATGCAAATGTAACTTCCATACACACATGCATGAACACACACAGTTTAGAGGGATAAGATGGAAACCAGACAATAATTTGGAATTACAACTGAGCTGAGAAGCTGTTGTCTTTTCCCTGTTTTTCAGTAACATCTTCAGGCAAAACATCAGCCTTGGAAATAGGTAGTCAGATGGAAGCAGATTTGCCGCATTTCCATTTTAAAGATGTAGTCTAAAGTATACAGATTACTCTTTGTATAGTTTCATAGAATAATTTAGGTTGTAAGGGACCTTAAGGAGGTCACCTAGTCCCACCTCCTGCTCAAAGCACGTCTAATTAGATCAGGTTATTTTTAAATGTGTCATGTAAATAACAAATTTTTTAATGTCTTTTTAGTGGGTCACTTAGTGTTTTTGTAATTATTTTAGGATTGGAGACTTAGAATAGTCTAAGGATAATTATTTTTGCCTCAGTTTTGCCTGAACTTTTTGCCAAAGTGAAGGGTCAGAATTTGTGCTTTTCGTAAAATATAATGCAAAATTAAAGTTGCAAGAGTGTATTTATATGCTGGTTATATCTTATTTTCTTTGGCTAGAAGTGGAGGTACTACTAAACATCTGTGTAATATATGATTTTTAGATTGTTTTCAAACTTTACTGAGTAACTTGTAGACAAGGCATTAAGCACATTTGCTGTAATTTTGCTAATGAACCCAAAAACTATTATTTTGCCATTTATGAAATGCTTATTCATCAGTCATAGGCTTTTTCACCTGCTTTCTACCTGAATTTGCTTAAGACTTGCATAATTTTTGCAGTGACAATTGTATTTCCTCCTTTATTTTCTGCTCAAAAAGTTTACATTTTTTTCTCCCACTCCCCCCATAAGTCTGTGGCAAGTCTGTTGGTTATGCAGTGACTTGTATTTTGTAAGTAGGTATTTATACTTGGTTTTGACATTTTTATTTTACTCTTGCTTTTTATATGCATGTTTCATGGATGAAACACGTATTTTTTTACAGATGCATAGCTCCACCGGAGGTGGATTTTGTGACTGTGGAGATACAGAGGCGTGGAAGGCTGGACCGCTGTGTACTAAACATGAACCTGGAGCATCAGGTTCTGCAAAAGAAGTAAGAATATTGCTTAAAGTGAAAGAATAAATATTGTAAATATTGCCTTTTAAAAAAGAGTGCTTATTCCTGTGTATGAAAGTATGTATGGTGTATAATTCATGTTGCAGGTCTGATTGAGTTGAATCAGGATTTTCTTTGTCAAGGTGTTTGTGGTCAAACCTTATATGAGACATCTTTTATTTCCAAATAAAAGGCAAAACCAATAGAACAGTTCCCTCTACCTGTCTTGTGCGGTTCTGTCTTAGATTCAGAATTGAAGTTGCACTCTTGCTCTTTGCTATGTGTATTACTCAGTTCATATTTACAAATAATTAGTCTCCCAGTGGCTGCTAAATGTTTAGATATAGTTACTTGATTTTAATAATATTTTATCTTTTCCACTTTACTGCATTACTGAACACTTTCTTTTTGTCAGTTACTTCTGGTGTGTTATCTGTCACTATGACTAAAATGAGACCCTATGCTTGAAAACTGACCTCTTATGCTAGGATGTCTCATGCTTATTTTACCTCATAAAGCAGAATATCAATGAGAAATGCCATCTTATAAGTAGTTCTCAAAGAGAATATAGGCAAATCAGTTGCTTCAGGTAACATTGTTTTTTCTGAGTCCTACATTCTGAGTAAAGCAGGGGGAAAGACCTTAGCATTTGTCATTGCAAATAGACTCCTAATTTCTCCTTGTTTTGTTGCAAAAGTACTGTTCTTCATATCCAGCAAAAAAATCAAATGGAACACGAATAAAGACACTGGTCTTACAGAAAAATGAGACAAAGTTTTCCCTCACCTGTTCATCCTTCAAAAAACCATGAACCTTAGTGGATTTCAGAAATAAAAATAGTTGAAGCTCCAAGAAGGGGTGATCTGATTGGCACTTGGAGCTTGTCACTGTAATGCTCACCTGCTTCTACTTCAGTAAAAACTGTTCTGCTGTGCAGTGCTTATCCCTGAGTATTGAGCTATGTGATACATGTGTGAGGCTGATACCTACTTATTACTTATAAAAACCTGTAATCAAAAGAACCAAATCATTTCCACAATATTAAAATACCCGAAATATCTGCAATAGGGTTAATTTTACTGCCATCACCATTACTATTTTACATATGTGTTTAATACTTTTTCCAGCACATTCTAGGGGTGCTTCCAGAATAAGAAACCAGCACCGTTCCTCTTTGAAAAGTATTAGTTTTTGTCCTTGCTTTCAGAAGGAAAATAGGATTTTTTTTTTTAATGGTAGATTCCTGGCACTGTTAATAAGGACATATGGGAGAGCAGACGCAATTTTCCTACCAGCTTCAAAGCTGCCTTTGGATACTATGGAAACTTGTTAAGATGCTTGGTATCAGATTCCTAGCTGATTGCTGAGAGGTCCTTATCATATCATGAGGAGAATTTAGCAATGGTCTTAAGACAAAATATTCAGATGTCAGTTATTAATTATTCTTCCACTTGAAAATTTTTTTCAGCCACAGCATCTCCATTGCTCCTAGATAAGTGATTACTTTTGCGTCAGGTGACTCGTTTGTCCAGTTCATCTTTCAGACAGTAGCTAGCATACGTTACGGATTTCATCTGTGATGGCTCACAAAAAAATAATCACACCAATACCTGGATGAATGTGGACCTAGGCACATTAAGAACTTTAACAAAGAGATTCTAAACAATATAGATGGTATTTCCCAGCTTTAAAATTTATGTCTCTGTATGAGATCTTCTAACAGCTGTTTCAGCACTTTACTTTTGAGAATAGTAGTACTTTTTGGTTTCAGCAACTCTGACCAGCGTCCATAAAATGGTTTATGAAATGTTGACTTCCTGCAAAGGAAACTGTTTCTCTGTGAGGTATGGATTTTGATCTCACAGATCTGGTATTTGCATCTGTAACAGCATATTCTGCTTTTTACCTCCCTTTCCTTTAAAACAGCTTTTTCATAACAATAAAAGTATCAAAAAACAAATGGTAGGAAAAACACCAAAACCTTTATCAAAATTTTACCCAAAAGCTGTTTCACTGTTGTTAAAGATCACAATGTTCAAATTTTGTGGGCTTTTTTTCAAAACCAAAGCTTGAGAGGAAACTTCATTCATTCAGGGTCCACAGCATTTCATTTCTGTTTGCATGAAGATAAGCTGCTCAGAATATGCTTCAGGCCATTTGTATCCAATGGAGATAAGGCTAAAGGATAGATCACATCTATAATGACAGCAGCTAGCACAGTATCTCTTGGTTTTAAACTTTGTTGAGAACTGTAATTATACCTGTGATGTTAAGGGAACAGGGAACCTCCCATGCTTCTTCATGTAATATTTCCTCTTCCAGTCTCTGATAAGGTCTTTGGTTGGTTTGCAGTTAATTTGTCTGATCATCACTTCTGTCATGGAGTTGTGAGAATCCAAAGCTGTGTTGCAACTGATGTCAAGTAAACTGGAACATACTCCTATGATGGGTGCTACCTGAGAGTTGTCAATGATAGAAAACATATAATTAGACAATTATTTGAATTTGGAGAAGTAGAAAGTTACTTGTTACAGTAGTTTTGTTGTCAATATATATAGTTACTGTGCAGTCAGTATATGTAGACTCTCTTGTAAAAGGGCAGAAGTACAACCACTACAGTAATGAAATGCATCAGTACATTAATATATACTAGACGTAGCTATTTGCTAGATTGCATTGCATGACCGTCTTCCTTTTTTAATAAAAGACTTGTCTGTCAGGGATTTTTTTATGCTGAAGAGGCTCATGGATTTATGGATTGCCTCATAGTTTGTTCTCTGTTCTGAGAATCAAGGACATTCATAATGTAGGAGTTTTCTCAGCATACAGTGCTTATTAAATGAGTTGCAAGGTACATTTGGAACAGACATTTTGCATATTTCTTTTTCAGCATATTTTCTGATAGTGTAGCAGTTTATCACATGCTTGTCAAACAAAAAGCACTCTTTTCCAGAGGATTCTGAGCGGTATTCCTTTAATTACTCTGAAGTGCAGAGGATATATTATGTTAGGCAGTTCATAAACTTACTCTGATCAAGTAAGAGCGAACAAGAAGAGGGGTCTGTTTGCAGCATGTTTGTCTGCTATGCAGAACATGGTAAAGATGTGCTTGGGAACTGTCTGTTATTTTTAAAAGGTAAGTTAAGTTTAGAGTCTGATCTACAGAATGACCTGCTTTTAAAAATGGGCCCTTAGTAGAGGACAGGTTTCAATCTACAAGATCGAAGATAAGCACCAGAGTTTTGAGTATTAGTAAAATACAGTATCAGTGCAAAAATCCTAACTGAACCTTAGTTTTGTTTTGTTTTTGTTTTTCAAAAAAGTTTTACGTTGAGGAGATATTTACAAAACTTACTATGTTTGTAATATGGAGCTCAGAAAAGCAGTCCTTCATTTTGGAATCCCAACTCCAGACTTCTAGGAGTCATCCATTCCTTATTGATTCCAAATTAGTGTCTTCACTCTGCCAGAAATATAAAAACCTTTTTGCCTGAATGTATCCTTAAAAACAGATAATTTTAAGATTTTATGGCTGAGATTAAGTAAAAATACTCCCCAGGCACATGTTTTTTTTTTTTAGAAAGGTTATTAGTTGTTTTTAGATATCTGAACATACTTTGTTCATTCTTCCAGAGGTTTGTTGTATGAAGCTTTACCTGAGACTTAAATACCTACATATTTTGGGGCATAGTCCTGAGGAAATTTTATTTTTACCCTTTCAATTTACATTAGATGTGTCTTAATTTCGTTTACTGACTTCTCTTTATGTGGATACTGCATCATTTAACTTTTCAGTGTTTGTATGAGTGCAATCCCCACTTTTAATAGGTTGTAAATCCTTTGATGCGGTTTCCTTTGAGTTCTTCTACAGACCGAAGGAGAATGGCATGTCTTACTACAGGTTCTTGATGAGAGTGTCTTTGTGCACAGCTTTATATTTTCCTCCAGCTGCATAATTTTTGTGTAATGTATGTTAATGCTTAAAAAGCCAAACTGTTAAGAAATGCTGAAAAAAAATTAGTATATTTACAACTCAGTTCAATTAGAATATTCTTAGCACTATGTTGGTTTTTTTTTTTTTATTCTGCTCCAAATTTTAAGATGATGATAGTTTTGTCGGTCTGGGAAAAATCAGTGCCTCAGACATTTACATTCTTCATTATCAAGACTTAGCACAAGCTTATCCAAAATTAAGTATGTACACACAGGCATATTTGTAGACCATGATTTCATTAGCAGACATTTTAGATAGTACATTTGACTCCAAATTATTCTCCTAATGCAGAGACAACAGTCAGAAAACTGTTGTTCAGAGATTTGGAAGCAATTGGTCATGTTAATGCATTTTTACTTCTCTTCCACTACATTTTTAGGTTTTCTATCATATGGACACAATATGATTTTTTTTTTTAAGTAATCTGCTTCATAAATGGATGATTGTGACTGTATAGTTGATTTAAGAAGTTTTCAAGAACATGATGCTTAGCCATATTAAACACGTCACTCTCTCTGTTTTCTTATATTCAATGTCTGTCAGATTGTGTATTCCAGAGGTGAGTTCCCTTAGTACTTTAGGATTAAAAGTCACATTTGAAAAGCTTTATTCTTGGAAAGCATCTTTACCGGAGTGACAAAAGATGAGAAACCAACATGTATTCAGATTTTGTAGGCAGTTTGGGTGATCCTACAATTATAGGTAACTTTGTGTAAATACTCTAGAAAATATCAGCCTCTGTTTCTGAGTCATATTTTATATGAAACTACTGGATTTGGTTGCATTAACATTGATAACAAGGTTATATATCATTTATACATGCATATGCTGAATGGAAGGTGGTATGTCATCGGGGCCTTTGGATTAAAGCCCTCTTGTCACACAATGGCTTTGCAATGTATCTGTATCTTGTTTCCTGCATATTGATTGCTTCATTATGAAGTACAGATCTGGTAATTATTTTCTTAGTTTATAACCTTACTTTTTCTCCTGCTTAAATGCTTTTGGAAAGGATTAATAATGTTACATGTAGACAATTCACTTAATGACCTTTATCCGGGTAGATGGGAAATGTGTGAGTTCACAGGGATGTTTTGAATTATTTCTAGAGCTGGGATGAGGTCTCTGAAAAGAACAGTTAGGTTTCCTTGGATGATTCTGTTTGAGGAGTGTCAGAAATGTTTGACAGAATACCTACACAGGCAATGCAGGGGAAGAATTTTTGTCTGGTGTGCAAACTTTTAATATCTTGAGGTGTACAGAAAGCTGTTAACCAGCTTTTTAAAACTTTAGTTAAAAAAGAAAAAAAGAAGCTTCCTAATGCATTTCGTGAGACATTTTGTAGTCTTTTGCTAGATAAAAACTGGATGTGTTAAAAAAGGTAGATGAAACCATTGGAATACTACTGAGAGCCCTTAGGATGAAATAATTTTGAAGATAAGAAATTAGGTGAGATTAGTTTACTTGAAAATAATGAAAAGGCTAATTCCCTGAAACAAATATAGCAATAAGGTATTCTGCCAACTCTTTTTTCATTTTAAAAATTTATTTTCCATATTAATATTATCTCTTCTCTTACAGAATTCTGGATGTCAGTTGAAGGAAGAAATCATGGAGCACTCTAGGAGAGTGTTTCCCTCGGTGATAAAATACATTGTAGATATGCTTGTATGGGAAGAAGAGAAGGAACTGCCTCCGGAGCTTGTAATTAGGTAGGGAGTATTTTCAGCTTTCTCTTCAAGGTGTTAGAAACTTGGATAATAATTTTGTCTGTGGTATTCTTACGCTTCTGCAAACATATTAGTGCCAAAATTCCCTGTAAACAGCATTGTAGCATTTTTGACCTATGGTTATATAGAGAAAATCTTTTGATACTTCATGAAAAAAGCAATGTTTGTGCTCCATCCAAATGGGAAAAGACTGTTGTGTGTCATGTTAAAAAGACAAATGAGATCATAAAATAGCAGTGAGAGGAAATAATGGAATAATCAAGTAACTCTTTTGTACTTTGCATGTGGTTTCTGTGGCTTATTCTGGTATAGGTGGTGGGGGATATTTTGTATGTGTCTTGGACATGAGGAACATGCTTAATTTTCTTCTACAATTCTTTCTGTTTGACATTTCTCTCAAGTTATCAAGTGAGCTGTTGCTTTTATTGGGTAGGATACTATTTACAATTTTGTTTTTATTTGTATGATGATATGTTGGCTTTTTCCCAGTAGAGAGAAGGTAGACAGCTACTACTGTGTCCTTTTCAATGATGAACATCATTCTTACGATCATGTCATCTATAGCCTGCAAAGGGCACTTGGCTGTGAACTCGGGGAAGCCCAATTGCATACTACTGCCATAGATAAAGAGGTCAGTTCATTCTGGATATGGAAGAGTCACTTTTTAATCATTAAGAAGTGCTATTATAGTCTCTTGATCATAGAATCTTTGGTTTTGGGATGCTGGAGCTTGAGGAGAGAAAACGACATGTTGCAGAGTAACTGTTAATCAGCAATTGCTTCAAGGAGGTTTTTCTTCAGGCCAAAACCCAGTTTCTTGAGAAAGGAAGGAGCTGATTTATCTGAAGATGCTCCTTTCATGTTTGGCATGTTTTCTTCATTTTCTTTACCTTTTTTTTCTTCTCAGTTAAGATTAATGTTTTACTTTCATGGTATTTGTCTGACAAATATACAAGTCAGCAATAAGCATATTCACTTATATTTAATCGGAAAAATACTTTACATTTTGCAAGAATTTGTGCCCATTCTGGCTCAGACTTCATTTGAAAATCTTAAAACTTCAAAATAAGCAAATAAAACCCGGAAGAATTCATGAAGGAATGTGGGTGCACCTGACAATTTCACTGCTTCATTTTTTGAAGTAATGTCCTGTGCCAAGGCTTTCAGCTAGTAATGTGATTTTAAATTTTTTTCCCATAATGGAGAAAAAAGCATGATCAGTGTTTGAATTATATTAATTGCAACCACATTTTTTTACCTCACAAAAATAGAAAACTTACATGTGTTCAGCGATAGACACTTTGGCTATAGATGTATATGCGTTTGTTGTATACTTACATATAAAACATCTTACTAATATTAGAATTCCTTTTTAAATGAAAGTTTGGTTGTATTTAGTTAGTAGTGTCAGTCTTAGTGTAATTACAGAGCTTGTCCTGCAGTTGCAGGTTTTGTAAAATATGTATATACATCCATACTTATAGGGGAACATTTAAAGGTTTCTATTATGAAGGTTCCCTTTGCTTGAAACCTAAATTTTAGATCCAGAGTTGACGAGAGTTTTCATTGTACAAAGCACCTGCTACACCACAGGGCTAGGTTATATTGTTTTAATTGTAGCAGTCCCATAACATACAGGTACTTCCTCTCTTCTTGTGTGCAACTCTGCTATGTAGAGACCTTGTTTTGGAAGTCCAGACTTCTGATTTCCTTTGAGTGGAATTTGAGGTCTAAGTTGGACCTGTTGTTGGCTTTATTGAAAAAACTGTCAAACCCACACTTATAATATACCCTGCTATTTAATATACAGAAGTAAGAAATAGTAGGAAAGATTGTAAAAAAGTAAATCAGGATGTGTGCACTTTGTGCTAGGAAGAAAGCTGGTTTAGTTTGTATTTAAAGTAATCTGCAGAAATCCCTTTTGTCTCTTTTTATGTGTGTGTGAACTTTCCTTATCTCATAATATTAAGATCCCCAGAATTTGTTGTTCTGTTGTTAATATAATTATAACAGTTTTTTTAATAAGGATGATGATGTAAGTTTTTATCTGCTTCTAGATGTCTAAAAGCACCATGAGTGATATTGCTCCATGTTTTTATTTTGAGTCTAAAAAACATAACAAGGATCAGGGTTGTGACATTTTGGTTTTATGTTGGTCTCATGCTCAGTATTTTCTTTGAACAGGGTCGTAGAGCTGTTAAGGCAGGACATTATGCCTCTTGTCAGGAAGTAAAAGAAGAAATCAAGGTAACTGCCTAAGATATTTTTCTCATTTAAAAAACAAATCAACCTCATAATTATTAATACTGAAGACTTATTTGTTTGCTGTACAGTCTTTAACTTAGTACTTCCGTGCTTTTATAACCTGCCTGTGAACTTTTTGAAATGTAATTTATGCCACCACATTTGGTATAGGAAGGTATCTTCAGAAATAAAATGTAAAAATGATTTATTTTTTTGTTAGGGTTTGCCGCTAACATGTGCTTGGGAGGTGTAATGAGTGCTAAAGACAAATATGAAAATTCATGTTATCTTGATTTTATGTCAACTAATATTTACCTGACTCCTAGAGGCATTCTGAAAATGTTTCCCAACGACCACTTCATGTGGAGGTTCTGCACGCCGATGTTATGGCTCACCAGAAGTTTGCCTTGCGCCTCGGTTCTTGGCTGAACAAACTCATGAGCTATTCAAGTAAGCATAACTGATTTTTGTTACAATAATGCCATGTCAGTATTTGAATGGCTAATTCTCTTAAAAAAATACCTTTAGCCATGTTATATATGGTATTCCCTTATTAAAGTATCTTCACATTCCTCCAAATTAATAAATAATACAGTGGTATGGGCACTGGTATCCATCAGTATGGTTATGAATAGCAGTACTTTTCTGTTCCTTCTTCCTTCTTTCCCTGCTTGAGCTCCATCTGTTCCTCTAGAAGTTTTATTACCCTCAGTTTCAGCATCACAGGCCTTATTTCAGTGGCTTTGCTTAAAAGCTGTTCTCTGCCATGCTGTTGGAAGGCTGTAGAACATCTGCATCAGTGAAAGCATATATCCTCTGCTCGAATTAATTCCTGCTTCAGATTTGATAGCTGTGATTAATTAGACTGTCAGTCAAACAAACAAATAAAAGTCTTAATTTAAAAATTTGTCCAGTAGTAGAAAGTCTGTTTTGAGCTTTCAAACTTTGTTCTTGTGTTTCATGCTCATGATTTTAAAGACAAGTTCTGAATCAATCTAACTTTCATTTCTCTTACTATATTTTGTCATACCTGTGTTTTGTGAAACCAAGCCATTATGAAATTTATTTCCACTGTACAAATATGTGTAGATTAAGCTCTACTCACTGCTTATCCTCCTCTTGATAGGCTAAATCTGTTGTTCTGCTTTATACTTTTTTTTTTTTTTTTTTTTTAATTCCCCCGCCCTGAATGCTTACTTTCTGATCTTCCCCTAGGAATGCAGATATCAGAATTGTACCCTTTTATAATCCTTTACAATCTTTTACACATTTTCGCTTTCTGTTCTTTTCAACTTCGTATT
The DNA here is from genome assembly GCF_037038585.1 of Patagioenas fasciata. Lineage (NCBI taxonomy): Eukaryota > Metazoa > Chordata > Aves > Columbiformes > Columbidae > Patagioenas > Patagioenas fasciata. The sequence goes on along the minus strand of NC_092524.1, from coordinate 31,834,556 downwards.
TATTTCACTGATGGTATTTTCTTGCTGATCTGAGTTGCTCAGACAGTTCTTTTAATTGGTACAAAGTTTTGACTGTGTGATGGTTTATATCAGGGTTTCTATAGAAAGTTTGAATTTTATCCATATTTTTCTTCCTAGATATTTTTTCTTATTACTTTCAATTTTACAAGATTATTTAAAACACCAAGTGCTTATTATTCAGCTCTTGACTCAGTGAGTATAGACAAGTTGGTGTCAGTGCCTCAACAAATCCCTAAAATTTTAGATTTTTAGCTGATGAGAGACGCTAAAACTAAAAAGAAGTCTCCCATGTTGGGTGTAGCATTGTGGATTAGGAAATTGTTATAGGTTAACTGATACTTTGATATATTTTATGAGAGTCTGGTGGTTCCTATTCTTTTGCTGGTTTTGCTTCCAGTGGTAGAACATGGATCAAGAAGGACTCAATACTATTTATTTCTAGGTTGTCAGGAATTGATCCATGACAGTCTACTTTTCCTTTTGAAATTAGTAATGTAAGAGCTCATTTCTGAATCTGAGTAACTCATGGGTGACTGATATGTTGATCCCCAGAACTGCTTCAGCAATTCCTGTATTTACTGAGGTGCGAGAAAATATAAAAGAATGTTCTGAAATTCTGCAAAAGACTGACTTGCAGGGACCAGCTTAAACTTTCCTAGCCTGCGTGTTTCTGTGCTGACATAGTGAACTCTTCCTATGGATCTGCTTTGCTAAGCTGTCGAAATGTTTTGATTTTAAAATACTCTTTTCTGTCATTGGATTTGCGTAATAAAGTAGGTAAGAATAACAGGAAGAAATTAGTAAGGAGAGGGTATGTGGGAGTATGTTTGCTGAGAGAAAGCATAGCTAAAAGATAATTTGGACTTAAGTGCCTTTTTTTACCTTTCTTTTTAAAGAACAAAGTTCAGTAGTTCTCATTTTGTTGGCTCATATAATTTAATTATTGAAGCATTCTTCTACAACTTTAGTAATTTTATCCCTGTAGGTGACTTCCGCCAGATCTTTTGTCAAATATGTCTCAAAGAAGAAGCTGGATCTGAAAAGCCATGCTTCATAAGCAAGTTGATGCTATGGGATGCAAAACTTCATAAAGGTTTGTGTATCCATGTTACTGTAAACTGCAGAGACAAATTAATTTTTTGTGTATGTAACAACTGTGTGAAAGTGAATGAGTGCTATGCTGGTGGAGTTACATTTGTTTAGATTTTTTATATTATGGTTTTTGACACATTTGCATGGCTGAGATAATTGATATTTTGGCTATGTATTTGCCTCCTAAATTTTTCCTGCTTTATATATTTTGAATAATCTTTTCACAAGGTGTAGTTTGACTATGAGTGATTTGAGGCTTATCATGTGTTTTAAATACATACCAATAAATGTTAAATATAGAAAAAAATATAGGAGTAACTTTGTTCATATACTTTGTAACTATTTCAGGGCTTTTAATGATTTTTAATTATAATTTAATAATCTGTTCTTTTCCAAAAAAGCTGCATCTCAGTACAATAAAGTGATGTGCATTGTATTGGCTTTTCACAGGGGCAAGGAAGGTTCTTCATGAACTCATCTTCAGTAGTTTTTTCATGGAAATGGAATACAAAAAACTTTTTGCTGTGGAATTTGTGAAGGTAAATGGTTATTTGTTTTTTTATGCTATGAATTCTTACTAGCTTTGTAAAATTTTCCACAATCCTGAAAATTGTTTCAATATAAATAATGAATTTTCAATAAGCAGAGCTTCAACAACTGGTTTAGCCTTTATAGAGTGTATTCCGATGTCATTGGTTTGTTCTTTATAATTATGTATGTATATATGCTCATTTTGAATGCAGTATTGTTAGTATTCTGTGTATCTTTTGAAATGGCAGATGAACTACAACTGAAACTGGTCTTTCTTTATAAAAATTAGATGCAATTTTAAAGAAATTTACTAAACATAAGTGGTTTTTGTATTAGGGTGAGCCTTTTTAATCCTGATAAAGTTGACCGGCACTTCAGAGTTTTATCTGGACTGAAAAAAAGCAAGCAAAGACTTACATTACTCACTGTACACACCTTTTATAGAGAGCTGTTGAATAACTATCCATGCTGTTCACTCCAGGAAGAAGACTTCCTTTCTAAAAAGTCAATATCTTTATTTATCCTTTTTTCAGATATTTAATGTCTTTTCCTAGGGAAGATTGGTTGTAGGAGAAAAAATATTTTTATTCCAGTCTGGCAGAACAGTTAGGTTTGTACTTATCTTCAGTATTAAGCCAGTGGGGCACATATATTAGAAATGAAGGACATTAAGATGCAATTACTGCGAACAAAAAAGGAAATGGTTTTAATTAACAGTTGCTATATTATTTTATTTCCCCAATATTCTCTTCTCCTAGTATTACAAGGCATTGCAAAAAGAATACATCAGTGATGATCATGACAGAGTTCTCTCTGTGACAGCACTCTCAGTTCAGATGTTCACCGTACCTACTTTGGTATGTACAGCCTGACTCGTCTGGAAATGTAGCTAGCAGTACCACCTTTGCAAACTGCTGTGCTTGGCAGACAGTCTTTATGCATTGCTGAGTTCAAAAGAAATTATTTTGAGATTTGTTAAGACCAATATGAAAGCAGGAGCTTAATTTGGTGGAAACTCATTACGGAAGACAGAGAGAATGCAAATAAGAAGAAGTTTTAGGCAGCGTCATTCTCTGTGTTAACTCTCTGTATGAACTTGCTGTTCACATTTACCTTCTGTGTAACTTAAAACACTTGAGGGGAGGGACCAAAAAAATGGTTACATGTGTTTTTGTGGGGGTGAAATATGTTAAATCCTGAGGCGTGGAAAGGATACCTGTGGGTTTAAAAGGTTGTATGTTTTTTGCCTGAAAAGCTAATGTAAAAGTCCTTTTATACGTGATCTTTCTAGAAAAAATAGCATGTCTGTTACCCTAAAGCTGTCAGAGTGAACATATATGCTAAATTCACAGAAACTGTGTTCACACCTGATAAATACTATTGGAGTTTTTGTAGCCTGGACTCTTTACAAATGCTTAAAATAATTTCTAATTAAAAAGTCTGGATTTAAAGGAAAAAATATTTTGACAGTTCTCTTCCACAAAAATAGGAAGAAAAACTTTTAATTTTCTTCTTGCAGGCCCGACATCTTATTGAAGAGCAAAACGTTATCACCACCATTACAGAGACACTCCTTGAAGTGCTTCCAGAGTACCTAGACAAAAATGACAAGTTCAACTTCCAAGGTTACAGTCAGGACAAGCTGAACCGCGTATATGCAGTAATATACGACCTCAGGTAAGTGTAATGCTAAGAAGCTTGAGCAGTTCTTCGAGAACTGGCATTAGGATGAGGTGTGTCAATTCAGGAATCTGATGATAAAACTGCTTTAAAAACAAACCCCTCGAAGACCCCACATGAAACTTTAATGTTTTATTTTTCAGTGGAAACTTAAAATTTTCAAATACCAAAGTTATATTCTGTAAAGATAATTTTTTATTATTTTCACTGATATCATTCCATATAACAATTGAATTAATAAACAAAATATATCTACTGTAAGATGGTAAAGCAAATTTGACTTCTATTCATTATAATTTTGGGAAAGTTGTATAATCCTCATCTCCATAGCATTTTCCACTCTTACAGGTCCCAAATTACTCTAATAAACTGAGCAATGTAAAAGCAAACCAACCCAAATACGATGGAATTTAAAAAAATCTATTAATTTCAAATGGTGGAGTTGCATCAAGCGAGTCTAATGTTTGGTGAAAATTTTAGGAGTTTGAGATGGGGAGGGTGATGTAGTGTGACAATGCAGTTGAATATTTTAATATGAAGAACATTTTAAATACAAGTATAAGCAGAAGAGAAATCTGAGCAGAAGATGATAATGTTTTCTTTGGGGACAGGTATGTCTTAGTCAGCAAGCCTACATTATGGACAGACCGTCTGAGGGTGCGGTTTCTAGAAGGATTTGTTTCTTTCCTAAGGATCCTAACATGCATGCAGGTACAACACATTTAAATGATTTCTTTCTAATGTCCTCTTATGAAGACATTACAACACTTCTGTTTGCTCATCTTTTTGTCCATAGTAATATTGTGTATATAAACATGCAATTAAGATGGAAAATTCTTCAGTCCCTGTCTTGGATGGGTGAAAAAGTAAAGTTTACTATCTAGAAGTATTATTAATCAATTTTAGCTACATGTGTCTGAACAACTTATATTTTTCCATTTGCTTATGGGATTTTGTGTTGTTTTAAGCCTGTGATCATTGACTTAGCTTGAGTATTTTGTGGCATCTCCATTTCAGGGAATGGAGGAGATAAAAAGACAGATTGGTCAGCACATTGAGGTGGATCCTGACTGGGAAGCAGCTATTGCTATTCAGATGCAGCTCAAGAACATTCTTTTGATGTTCCAGGAATGGTGTGCCTGTGATGTAAGTATAGCAATTGTCTGGGGTTCTTACATGTGTGCCTTTTGTGAATATTCCTGAGTGCTTTTTAAATAGCAGCTTTTTAACAAAGCTTACTATTGTTCAGTACAGATCTCCACAAAAAATGAGTCTGAAATAATTAATCTGTGGTAAGACACAGAGAGAAGGGATCTCAGAAGAATATAATCTTCTGGCTAACAAAGCTGCACAGGGTGTCAGGCAAATCAAAGAGAAAATACACAATTCAGGATTTGGAGAACTAGGTTCGTGGTATTGATGTCAAGATTTAAAGTTTTGAAGCATATGGTTTTCATTTTTAATTGCAAAAGTGAACTTCAGAAACTTTGCAGTAATTGAGTAATTGCACTGTAAGTAGTGTTAATGCGTGCTGGAGCTCATCCCTGTGCTGGGGAAGGAAGTAAGTTGTAAAACTTGTTAACTTAAAGATATTTTGAAGTGGGTTTCTTGTTTGTTTGTTTGTTTATTTTTAAAAATGCACATAGATTTTACAGCATTTGACAGAGTGACTTTTTGGACAGAAGCATATGTTCGGTTAGCTTTAGTGGATGCTCTACTGCTCCACTCCAGTACTTCTCAGTCTTAAAAAACAGAGTAATAATTTTATTGTGGATTTTTAGTAACTGTTCATGCTGTCAGAAAAAACAAGTGAGGAATTTTAGTGCATACGTATGATTTTTAAATATAAGGCTATGCATTTATTTCAAATTCTAGGAAGAGTTGTTGCTCAAGGCCTACAGTGAATGTCATAAAGCTGTGATAAGGTGCAGCACAAATGGCCGTTCACGGGAGAAGACTGTGTTTCACCTGTGTGGCCACACTCTGGAGAGCAGACCTTACCGAGTGTCTGCAGATCCTGTCAGCATACATTTGCCACTGTCTAGGACCCTTGCTGGTAGGTGGTGTGTTTTGCTTTGACTGCTATTTGAATTACATTTATCATCCATCTCTGTTTCTTTATTCTAGAAAACATTTAGATTAAGTGCTTTGCAGATCAATGGCTCTCTGACTTTCTGATAGTCTCATGATCGGGCAACCCGATTCCTCAGATGTTGCACTAAGGGAAGGTTTCTCTCTCTCTCTCTCTTAAAAAAGAAAAAAAAAAGAAAAAAAAAGAAAAAAAAGAACCACACACACAAAAAAACACCACACCCCAAAAAACCCCAACAAACCACATTTTCCATGGAGGTTGGAGGACATTTTTTAAACAGGAGAGAGACAAGAAAGGCAAGAAGGAAAAGTTTTATATTTTAATGACTTGTTCAGTTTTGCCTAAATTAACGTTCATTATTACTGTATCTTGAATTTATTTTCCAGCCACACGTATCTTAGGGCTGTTAAAATGCTTCTCCTAAAAGACATATGTTTGCAGCATGCCAAAACAGATTTCCAAAGGACCGTAGCAGTGGGTGATCACAGCTTTCTCTAAAATGGAAATAAAATCATATGCTATTATTAAGCTGTAGGTTCTTTATCACATCACTTGATACCAATATTATCTGATAGGCCTTGCAGTCTTGAAATTCAGTTATTACTGATGTACAATTTAAATGTGAAATTAAAATTTTGCTAATGCTATTTAACATCTCAATGTAAATGGTTTTAATTAATTAATTACATGAATAGATTGATTCATTAAAAAAATGGATTGTAAGACTGGTAAGAACTGTTGAGATAATGTCACAGTTCATTTATTTTTAAAAGGAAAAAAAGAATAAAGTAACAAGTCTTTCCTAAATAACCTTGGACTTTTTTTCCTGTAATTCTCTTGAGTTGTAGATGGTTTAGCTAACTTTATTTTCTAATTTTTTTTCTGTTGATTTTGTAGGTCTTCATGTACGACTAAGCAAGACTGGAACCATCTCAAGATTGCATGAGTTTGTTTCTCCTGTAAGTTTGTGTGTGGTTTTTTTTTTTTCTTCCCCAAATGCTTCTTGTGATTTATACTCTGGGAAGGAAAAAGTGTAAAGTTATGTCCTGTAACTTTGATGACACACACAAAAGTTATTTTGCGGCTGAAAACATGTCTGTTCATTAGGGCTTAACACTTTTAAAATCACTGACAGGCTTGTTCTTGCTTGATTTTTGTTGTTGTTCTTTTTTAAATTCTAGGAAGAGTTTCAAGTGGAGCTGCTAGTAGAATATCCTTTGCGATGTCTTGTCTTGGTTGCTCAGGTTGTTGCAGAGATGTGGAGACGGAATGGGCTCTCCTTGATAAGCCAGGTACTCCTTATAATCACAGAATCACAGAATGTTAGGCATTGGAAGGGACCTCAAGAGATCATCTAGTCCAATCCCCCTGCTGGAGCAGGAACACTTAGATGAGGCTACACAGGAATGTATCCAGGCAGGTTTAGAATGTCTCCAGAGTAGGAGACTCCACAACCCCACTGGTCAGCCTGTTCCAGTGTTCTGTTACCCTTACTGAGAAGAAGTTTCTTCTCAAATTTAAGTGGAACCTCTTGTATTCTAGTTTGAACCCATTACCCCTTGTCCTACTGTTGGTTGTCACTGAGAAGAGCCTGGCTCCATCCTCAGGACACTCACCCTTTACATATTTGTAAACATTAATAAGGTCACCCACTCCTCAGTCTCCTTTTCTCCAAGCTAAAGAGACCCAGCTCCCTCAGCCTTTCCTCATAAGGGAGGTGCTTCACTCCCTTAATCATCTTTGTTGCCCTGCGCTGGACTCTCTCCAGCAGTTCCCTGTCCTTCTTGAACTGAGGGGCCCAGAACTGGACACAGTATTCCAGATGAGGTCTCACCAGGGCAGAGTAGAGGGGAAGGAGAACCTCTCTGGACCTACTAACCACCCCCCTTCTAATACACCCCAGGATGCTATTGGCCTTCCTGGCCACAAGGGCACAGTGCTGGCTCATGGTCATCCTGCTGTCCACCAGGACACCAGGTCCCTTTCCCTACGCTGCTCTCTAATAGGTCATTCCCCAATTTATAATGAAGGCTGGGATTGTTCCTACCCAGATGCAAGACTCTACACTTTCCCTTGTTATATATCTTTAAATTTTTCCCTGCCCGACTCTCCAACCTGTCCAGGTCTCGCTGGATGGCAGCACAGCCTTCTGGCGTGTCAAGCCACTCCTCCCAGCTTGGTGTCATCAACAGACTTTCTGATAGTACACTCTATTCCCTCGTCCAAAGCATTGATGAATATATTGAATAGTACTGGTCCCAGTACTGACCCTTGAGGCGCTCCACTAGATACAGGCCTCCAACTAGACTCCGCCCCATTGACCAGAACCCTCTGGCTTCTTCCCTTCAGCCGGTTCGCAATCCACCTCACTACCCGATCATCCAGACCGCACTCCCTCAGTTTAGCTGTAAGGATGCTGTGGGAGACTGCGTCAAATGCCTTACTGAAGTCAAGGTAGACCACATCCACTGCCCTGCCATCATCTATCCACCTCGTTATGTCCTCATAAAAGTCAATGAGGTTGGTCAAGCACGAGTTCCCCTTGGTGAAGCCATGTTGACTGCCCCTAATGACCCTCTTATCCTTGCTATGCCTTGAGATGGCACCAATGATAGGTCGTTCCATCAGTTTCCCAGGGATGGAGGTGAGGCTGACCGGTCTATAGTTACCTGGGTCTTCCATCTTGCCCTTTTTGAAGACTGGAGTGACATTTGCTTATTTTACAGTAGTGAGTCAGTCCTAATGGAGTAGCAAGTGTTTCTCATTAATGCTGCCAGTGGTAGTTTCATCCAGCGCAGAAAGAGATCATGGAGGTCACTCCCATGCTAAACAGAAAAGTTTCTGGGTGACAACTTAGATGACTTGGTTTTATTTCCAGCTTCATCAATGATTTGCCTCCCTGCATTAGACAAGTATTTTCATCTCTCTTATGACTGTTTCTGACTCTGTGAAATGGTGCTAATGTTACTGACATCTACTGGAAACTACTTGGAGATCTGACAAAGAAATCACTGCATAAGTACAGTCAGTACTGTTGTTTATAATATAAAATGTTAGAAGAACCTCCCAGTGTATGGTAATCATTATATGCAAAGGTTAAACTATTTTAATCTCATGTTAAACTTTTGAGTACTATTTAACTGGATGTAGCAAGCATTGTCTTTTGAGCTTTTTTGTTGCGAGAGTTAAACTAAGATTCTACCCTTAAGTGCTTTTATTTTGCTTGCTTTGGCTTCCCTTTTTTATTTTGTTTTTCTTCTTTGATGGCAGAAATTTTCTGTGTTTACCTTTCACTGGACCCTTTGAAATCAGAGCAAACATTGGTAGGCCCCTGTAGAATTGTTTCTCTGAGAACTGGGGTAGGAGAAGGAAGATATTTTGACTTTAATCAGTAGCAGCTGTTAGAATTATGTTGTCTTGGAAGAGGGGGTATGAAGAAGTACGACACAGGCTTTTTCTGGATTGGTGAAAAAACATTTTTCACTTCCATCAAAGCATACGTTTGTTTTGAAAGAAACATGGGACTTCCCTTATTCAACATGGGACTTTTCCTGTGCTGTTCAGTTTGAAAAAGTCTCAGACATTAACTGGTGGACATGTGATAGTGTATTACTTCACATAACTTTTCTACTTAAATTTTGTTCTCCTATTTCTCAGGTTTTTTATTATCAAGATGTTAAATGTAGAGAAGAAATGTATGATAAAGACATCATCATGCTCCAGGTATAATGTTCTAAATAACTTCTTGCTTGATTCATATAATTCTCATGGATTTGTTTTAATTTTAAATAAATCTGTATGATTTTTGAGAATGTTCTTGGTAAAAGAGTGTTTTTCATAATTAATGAAGAACTGTAATGGTAACCGATGTTCATATTAGTTTGGGTTTTTTGACAGATAGGTGCATCTCTTATGGATCCAAACCAGTTCCTCCTGTTGATATTGCAGCGATACGAGCTTGCTGAGGCTTTCAAAAAGCTCAAGCCCACCAAAGATCAGGTAAGTGACAAGTATTTCTGCTGATTAATTTGTTTACTTTGAGTTTAAGGAACATTATGAAGAAAAACTAGCTACTGTAGCTAACTGCCTTTTTATGACCACACTAAAAGTCAACACAGGACTTAGTGGTTACATAAATGATTTTGTATTTGGCATCTGCAGAGGCTTACTCAAAATTAGCAAACAGGTTTTGCCCTCTTTGTCCTTTATTTCATAGGACATCTACCAAAATCCATCTAAATGACTTCTCTATAAAATTTCAATGTCTCCTAAGCCATATTATGTGTTCTTATTTAGCTAGAAGTTTCTTGGATTTTTGTGCTACTTCTTGAGAGTTGAACTTTATTATAACCCTTCATTGGGAATACGTTTTTAGCTGTTGCTTCTTTTCCTGCTTGTGAATCTTGCACTTTAACCACCCAATAACATCTCCACTACAACCACAGGCATTTTTTCTAGCTTGTTAGAATGGAGGTTTCTTCTTCCAGTGCAGTGCTTCAGTGAAGCAGTGCACCTAAAGGCTGATCGTGGTGTCATTGGACAGATTTTCCTGCCTTTTTTTTTTCAAAAACTGATTTCTCTGATTCTTGTAGGATTTAATCAAACAATATAACGTGTTAATAGAAGAGATGCTACAGATTCTCATCTATGTTGTGGGTAAGTTTCATTTCTCTCTGCTAGTGTCGTAATGGATTATTATAGTTTGACAAAACAGGCTTGGTGACTTTCTTTAGCATTGTATGGAGAGGATACTGGAGAATGCCTATTTTAAATAGATGGTTCAGTAGCACAGGTTTCTGTCAACCAGAAGCAATAGGAGTTGCATAGTGAAAAAAGCTGTGAGATAACTTAATAGTTGACTATTAGAGCAGAATATGAGGAGAAACTCTATCTCAGCCCATTTTGTTAGGAAGCTAGTCTTAAAAAAACATTTTTCCTCTCAGACACTTGGGTTAAGTTTCCAGTGATCCCCACAATAGCATTACCACTGTGCAAAATTCAAAATTGCTTTATAACTGTTATATTTGCTGTTCTTCTCTTTTTTATTAACTCTACTAGGGGAAAGATATGTACCTGGAGTGAGTAATGTGACAAAAGAAGATGTTATAATGAGAGAAATCATCCATCTATTGTGTATTGAACCAATGGCTCACAGTGCAATTACCAAGTCCTTGCCTGAAAATGTGAGTCTGGGTTTATTTACTTTTTTCCTTAATTTACTTTTTCTTGTTTTATTTCTTTTTCTTCTTTTGTTTCTGTTATAAAGCTTCTTCTGTTTGTTTCTGTTATAAAGCTCAAGTGCTAGTTTCAGAATTACAAAATAACATGAAAAAGGCGCTTACACACCTTAGCGGTGCAAAGGTAAATGACTGGGATTCCAGTATGGTCTAATCTGAAAGGCTTGTATAAGGATTGTAGTTTTTGATGAAGAGGTGGATTTCTTTTTAGAATATTCAGCTGTAGTTCTCCTAGATTCAAAAAGAAAAGTTTTGAAATTCTGTCTTTTGGCCTGTGGGACCATGCAGCCGGATTCTGTTCTGCCCTGTGTAGATAAATTTGACCCTGTAATTTTGATCACTTAAACCTGTGTAGATCCATTGGAAGTCAAGTATTGTATAGGTCTATTTGAAAGCACAGATTTCCTTACCATTCTATTCCAACTGTTGAAATTCAAGCAAAGAATATGGATTATATATGATAGCCTGTGCAAGTTTTGAGGGCTGATAATTAATGCAAAATGCCTTTAGTTTTGTTGTAAATTAAGTAGTCTGGAATATTATTAGAAACCAGTAATGGATGATCCACATTCATATTTCAAGAGACTAAAACTCTGTTTTTCCCTCCATTGAGGTTGCGTAAGGCACTTCTCTGTTTCTGAAGATCAGCTCTATTATAAATAAAAATGTACATGATTAAATGAAAGTATTATCCATCTTTGGTACTTCTTATAACTTGTCAGTTGTGAATATCTGTTTTCTGAATAAGAGTGGGCAAAATACATTCGTTTGTGAATTAAGGAATTGATCTACATCTGTGTGTCTATTTTTGTTATACCTAGCATAATACTGAAGATATTTGAATCATTATATATTTATCCCAAACTAAATCTTTTACCAGGAGAACTATGAAACTGGCTTGGAGAATGTAATTGATAAAGTGGCTACATTTAAGTAAGTACTTAATATTGTTTTATAAGTAACTTGAAAGTGAAATAAGATCTCTTAGATTATATGGGCTAAACAAGCTGCACTACACGGTCTTTGATCAGCTAATATTTTGCATTCTTGAAATCTATACACTTTCAAATATGCATAGGAAAGAAAAGTGTACAGAATATCCAGAGCTCCTGCTTTTCTCCTTTTGCTGCCCTCTTTCTTCAAATTCAGCTTGAGGAGTTTAGTTATCTCAAGTCCTATTGGGAAAATCTTCAAAAGTTCGTTTTATTTCATGATGGTTGGGAACCTTGACAGTTCATTGCACCTTTGACAATCAGCACCTAATAATTGGTTTAGATGTCATAAATTTGCTAACTTGCTGTAACTTTCAGATAGAAGTTAATTTTCTTTTTAACATATATGTATGCAAATACAAAACAATCAATTGTAGCAGCTGAGAAAAAATAGTTCAAATGTCTGTTATTTTTGTCACAGAAGTGTCTTGTTATTTTAACTGTTTTAGTATACTTTATTTGAAATTTCATGTGGCTCGCTTGTTTATGTTTAATCAAGGGCAACTATTGGTTTAGCTAAGGATTTTGCTTTGGGAATTAAATGGAAGATTAAAAAAATCTCGCTTGGTTGGGAAGTAGCTCTTTGTATTACTTGGTTTGTAACTTAGTTAAAGAAAGTAATGAATTTTCACAGAATCACAGAATGTTAGGGATTGGAAGGGAACCTTGAAAGATCATTTAGTTCAATCCCCCTGCCAGAGCAGGAACACTTAGATGAGGCTACACAGGAATGTGTCCAGGAGGGTTTTGAATGTCTCCAGAGAAGAAGACTCCACAACCTGCTTAGGCAGCCTGTTCCAGTGTTCTGTTACCCTTACTGAGAAGAAGTTTCTTCTCATATTTAAGTGGAACCTCCTGTCTTCCAGTTTGTATCCATTACCCTGTGTCCTGTCATTTGATGTCACTGAGAAGAGCCTGGCTCCATCCTCAGGACACTCACCCTTTACATATTTGTAAACATTAATAAGGTCACCCCTCAGTCTCTTCTTCTCCAAGCTAAAGAGACCCAGCTCCCTCAGCCTTTCCTCATAAGGGAGATGCTCCACTCCCTTAATCATCTTTGTTGCCCTGCGCTGGACTCTCTCCAACAGTTCCCTGTCCTTCTTGAACTGAAGGACCCAGAACTGGACACAATATTCCAGATGAGGTCTCACCAGGGCAGAGTAGAGGGGAAGGAGAACCTCTCTGGACCTACTAACCAACCCCCTTCTAATACACCCCAGGATGCTATTGGCCTTCCTGGCCACAAGGGCACAGTGCTGGCTCATGGTCATCCTGCTGTCCACCAGGACACCAGGTCCCTTTCCCCTACACTGCTCTCCAACAGGTCATTCCCCAACTTATACTGAACCTGGAATTGTTCGTGCCCAGATGCAAGACTCTACACTTTCCCTTGTTATATTTCATTACATTTTTCCCTGCCCAACTCTCGAGCCTGTCCAGGTCTCGCTGGATGGCAGCACAGCCTTCTGGCGTGTCAGCCACTCCTCCCAGATTGGTGTCATCAGCAAACTTGCTGACAGTGCACTCTAGTCCCTCATCCAAGTTGTTGATGAATATATTGAATAGTACTGGTCCCAGTACTGACCCTTGAGGCGCTCCACTAGATACAGGCCTCCAACGAGTCTCTGCCCCATTGACCACAACTCTCTGGCTTCTTTCCTTCAGCCAGTTCACAGTACAGTTTTATACAATAACATCTAAAGTCTGAAATTTTAAGCCATAAAGTTAAAAAGAATTTACCTGTCAGAGGCTATATGATGTACTGGAGATGGTATAGGCTAGAAATATTTTGCTGATGGGTAGGATTTACAGTAGTAAGCAACCTTGAAAATTAAAGACAAATAACTGTACTCACGCTATTCTCTGTATAAGTTAATGAAGCAGCTATTAACATTTCCTTATTGAATAAATAGTGGTAGTGGTTTGTTTACATTCAGAGTTGTACTGAACATATATTATTAATCTGTATGTTATGAAATATTTCTCTGCAAGGAAACCAGGTGTGTCTGGCCATGGAGTTTATGAACTGAAAGATGAATGCTTGAAGGAGTTCAATATGTTCTTTTATCATTATACTAAGACCCAGCACAGCAAGGTAAGCCATTGTAAGATTCACTTTCAAAGGTTAAAAAATAGTACATATTTATCAATGTCTATAAGGAATTTTGCTGAATCAAAGGAATTAATGGAATCTAAAGAAACTTATTCAATAAAAAGTATATGCAGCTGACTTCAAAACTATGCTTCTAAAGAAGTCAAAGTTGTTAATCCAAAGCAACTGTGGTATGGTTTGCATTAGTGTTTTCCCTGTGGTGACTTATGTATTAACTCCTGGAGAAACTGGCAGCTCGTGGCCTGGATGGGTGTACTATTTGCTGGGTAAACAACTGGCTGGAGGGCCAGGCCTAAAGAGTTGTGGTGAACGGAGCCAAATCCAGTTGGCAGCAGGTCATGAGTGGTGTTCCCCAGGGCTCAGTATTGGGGCCAGTTCCATTTAGTATTTCTATCAATGATCTGGATGAGGAGATTGAGTGCACCCTCAGCAAGTTTGCAGATGGCACCAGATTGGGTGGGAGTGTTGATCTGCTGGAGGGTAGGAAGGCCATACAGAGGGATCTGGATCGGCTGTATCGTTGGGCTCAGGCCAATTGCATGAGGTTTAACAAGGCCAAGTGCTGGGTCGTGCACTTGGGTCACAACAACCGCAGGCAGCGCTACAGGCTCGGGGAAGGGTGGCTGGAAACTGCCTGGCAGAAAGGGATCTGAGGGTGTTGATTGACAGCCAGCTGAACATGAGCCAGCAGTGTGCCCAGGAGGCCAAAAAGGCCAACAGCATCCTGGCTTGTATCAGGAATAGTGTGGCCAGCAGGACTAGGTAAGTGATTTTGCCACTGTACTTGGCTCTGGTGAGGCCCCACCTTGAATCCTGTGTTCAGTTTTGAGCCTCTCACAACAAGAAAGACATTGAGGTGCTGGAGTGAGTTCAGAGAAGGGCAGAGAAGCTGGTGAAGGGTCTGGAGCACAAGTGTTATTGAAATGTAAAATGCAATATTATTAAATGGATTTCGGACAAGGTTCTAGTTATACGATCAAGCATTGACTATGTATCTTGCCACATTTCTAGTGTAGGGTTTCTCATCTTTTCACTGTGTACTTCTGTAGAGATGCTGATATAATAACACTACTTTTCTGTAGGCTGAACACACACAAAAGAAAAGAAGAAAGCAAGAAAACAGAGATGAAGGTAAAAATGTGAAACTGATGACTCAGCAAGTGTGATAGTTCAATAGTATATGTAGTTCCGTACATAAAATGAGCTTTGGGAGATGACTTGCGAACTAATTGTGGATTATTGAGTTCCTATTAAATTTGTTGTGATTTGTAGTAATTGTAATTAATTAGCACCTGCCTTTTTTTTTTTTTGCCTTAACACAAAGATAGGAGTTTGGGAATTTTTAGTTTGATTTCCATGTAGACAAATATACATGGCATAGTACCCACTGACAAAATGAACAACTTAAGATGTTTTTATGGTGGATTAACTAGGAGGCAGAAGCTTATTTTTCATGGGTAGTTTCTCTAGCACAATGTTGAGACACAATACTGTTCAGAGAATGTTGCTGCAGAGCTAGTGCTTATGTTGGTTCTGTAAGTAGCTTGAGACTTAAGTTTTATAAATCAAATTATTCTTAGAAGCTGCAAATACATATAACAATAAAACATCATGTTTCTATTGTAACACAAAAGTTATTTCCCTCTTCAGTTTAGTTTTACCCATTCAAGTAATGAACATTAATTGAATTGATTTGAGGAAGACTCTGTAAACTGAACAAAAAGTACAATGAACAATTTAGTAAAATCAACTATCACCTGATTTTGTAGCTTGAAACAGATAATTATTTTTCTCTTCCCAGATTGCCTTTCTAGTTGAATACCTTAATCTTTACCTCCTACTCTGAAGTGTATTTTGATATTTTTTATGTACAATCAGGGGCACTACCGCATTTCATACCTGACTAAGTTTTATTTGCTTTGGTTCCTTTCAGTTGAAAAACTGTGGAACTGAAAAAAAAAAGTATTGTCATTCAGGAGAGACATAGTTAAATTGGAAATCACAGTTTCCTTCAGTTATAAGTAACTCAGAAGATGATGACAGCTGAAAAATAATGAGGGGTGGGGGAAGAAATTTGTGGATTACTTTTTGTTTCTTCCACTGTTTATATTATACATTTGACAGATTTTCGATGGTAGCTTCTTCATTACTCCACTGCCTGATTCACTTCAACAACTTAAAATGTTAGCAGGGATGTTTATTTTGTAGAACTTTTAAAAAATGCAAATATTTTTATGCAGTTGTCAGAAACTCACATGTATGTAATCAGATGATACCGTTCCAAAATAAGATGACTGTCCATGTTGATGTGTTTTGCCTTGAGGCTACCCATTTTGTTGCAAATACTTTGTGCATATGCTTTTTGTGTCTATGTTGTCTTTGGCAATAACTTTCCATAATTCATTCAATCTGAATTGTCAAAAGATTGGTGGTTTCCGAGGCACTGCATTCATAGAAATTTTCTGAAAAAAGGCATTCAGGTACCAAAAGAAGACTTAAGTCAATGCTTCCAGGTAGGGAAAGGCTGCGGCATTAATTGAGCTGCTCTTAGTAGATGCCAAGATTCCCGGTGGCTTCTGAGTGAGACACCACATCAGCCAGTTTTGATATTAGCTCAGGAAACGTACATAGCTGGAAATAATCAGAATGGGCAGTAGCAGGAAGAAATTTAGAGCTCCAGCCACATTAGGCATAGGACAGTTGAATGGAAAACACCACATCCCGTAAGATCCACCTCTCACTCTTCTTTAACAAGTTGAAAACCTTATGTCTGATGGAAAACACAAACACTATGAATCTATTAGTGATACATAAGTGATAAGGCAGTGCAAAATATTAAAGATTTACATTTACAGATACAAGTAAGTACTTGTAGTTGATTGTTTAGCTTAGTTTGAATGTGTTTTACATGAGAACTTACTAAAAGTACTTAGTTTTGCTGAAGTTAAAAGCTGATGTAAGTGAGCAATTATGTTTGAGCATGGTTTTATTAATTTAAAGGTCTAGTTGTTCTTTCACTGGAATTAGTATATTTGTGGTCACTACTTTTTGTCTGCAATCTTTGAGATGCCAATTTGTTAATATAGTTGCCTATCTCTGTTTTGTAGCATTGCCACCACCTCCTCCTCCAGACTTCAGTCCTGCTTTCAGCAATGTGGTGAGGATTCTCAACTGTGATGTTATGATGCACATACTGCGGACCATTCTTCAGAGAGCAGTAGAACTGGAAACCCACTTGTGGACTGAAGCTATGATCCAAATGGTATGGTTTGCTTTGCTCCTCTTCCTATGGTCATTCACGTGTTGACTGTGTTAACTGCTTATCATAACATCAAAATGTGTAATGATTAATTTTGAATGATTAGAATTTACTTTTTGTCCCCAAACCTGTTTTTGTAAATCTTGCCAAAAAAAGAAAATATTTCTAATTACTTATCTCCACTGTAAAATAGAAAACCAAAGCATATTAGTATTAAATTGGGAATATCCTTCAGTTTTCTATTTTACTTTCCTCTCTGTGTTGCCTCATGACTGAAGCTGTTTCAATATGTAATTCTCCTTACCTCATCTTTTTCTTGAAACTTCATGTGCAAATAAATAACAGTTTGATCATCCCAAAGAAATTGGAGTTACTTCATCTTGTAAGCTGCAAAGTCTCCAAATATGTAAATATCTTTGGGGCCTCAGTCATGAAATAGTACAATTTTGTAAGTATTTAAACATTTCATTTTACCACAGTGACTTTATGCTTTAAAAAAAAAGGAAATGCTGACATCGTTGAAGTGTTGTGTGGGTTTGTTGTGTGTGTATGTTTGATATTGTTTGTTTGTTTTAATATTTATAGGATTAAGACCTGAATTTTCAGACTAGTTGAATTAATCAGTTTTTTTCATTAGAGTACATAGATTATTTAGTTGCCTTGCCTTACCTGCTATTCTTTGGATTATGGAATTAATCAAATATTCATAGATTTGTATCAGCAAAATGACAGGATTCATATATTGATGGCAAGTGCATACAAGTTGATTAATTTTAGAACAAGTAATATGCAGGAAAATGATATTGTGCATTGTTATTTCACTTTCCGTGTATGATCTCTACACTTTTTCTCATTTCTGTGTTTTATCATGGATATAATCAGCATATTACAGAACTATATTTAAACATCCTGGTTTTCCAGGTAGGGAAAGGCTGCAGCATATGCTGGTTTTCCAGACCTCTAACAGTGAATGAAATTTAGTATTTTTCTCTTTTTTAGGTTCTTCACCTCCTTTCTTTAGGGTTACTAGAAGAGAAGCAGCAGTTACAGAAGTCTCCAGAAGAAGAAGTAACCTTTGATTTTTATCACAAAGCAACACGTATGTGTCATTTTCTTTAAAATGGCAGAGTAAATTCGGCTAACTTGATTTTGTAAAGACAGAAATAAATTTGGATAAAGTATTCAGTGATTTTAGTCAGAAAGGATTCACTTTTTGCTAGAGAATTAAAACCTGCTTAAATATTCTTTTATTTATGTATTTAATTTAAAATAATCAAGAAGCTACATTTGGACGAGCTTCCTTTGTTCCCTATTGACGGAAGTGTTGAAGAGGGGATGTGCTTCTCTTCCTGGGGAAGGAATGGAAAAGTAATACTGGCATTTGTTAACTGAAACTGGTTCTTCATTCACAAGAACATTATTGAAATGGAAACTAAGAACTCCTTGAAAAATGACATTGGATTAAAGTGAACTATCTCCATCTTTTGCACTCCCGAACTGTACAATTATTGATTTACCTGCATGTTAAAGTCTTTTACTACGGCAATGATTACTGTAACTATTACAGTTTTTGTGATAGAAATAAACTGTGCGCTGAGCTGTTAGCGAACTTATGTAAGCTATAAGACCTTTACTGCTTCTCCTTGAAGTGAAAGGCAATTATTGTTCTGTCTGTAGTTCTGCTCTTGGAAGCAGCAAAAATTATTGATCTATAAGGAGGAAAGATTATACTACATTTAACTGGAATAAACAAATTAGATTAAAACAGAAATGTAACAACACAGGTTGTATTCATATATGTGTATTACATTATTAGCAATATTTTAAGGCATGTCTGTGGTTGTAAATACATTAATATGTTGAAGGGTGTTTTCCCTGAAAACCCATGCTTTTCTGTTTTTCTGTCCTTTGTAAAGGAATGGGAAGCTCAGCCTTGAATGCTGTGAGTGTGTTAACGCTTCTGGAAAAATTAAAGAGAGTTCCTCAGTTAGAAGCACAGAAGGACACAGTCAGTTGGATACTGCAGGTACACAAGGCAGAGATATGTATGATCTGATTTCAGTAATTTAGAAAGCTCTTACAAAAGATGTTATGATTCTTATATAAAACCCAGTGTTTACAGCTGCAGTGATTTCTTGAGAAGCTTAATCTGTTGGAACTTTTTTTTTTCCGCCCGGACAAGATGAGATTTCTCAAATACTGTGTACTTGTTATTGCTACTTTCAAGTATTGGGTCAATTTTTGCATAGATAATGACATTTTTGTACATAAACTTTATTCCTCATAGTTCTGTTGCAAAATAACAGCAAGTGGTAAGTAGAAGTTTATAATTGGGAAAGCATTTTAGACTGCTTGTATTAAGACTTGAGTCATACGGATCTGACTAATGGCCACATTGTGTGTTTGACCTGTGGAATTTTTCCATCCAGCTCCCTACCTTTTCCCAGTAATAAATGGGATAAAGTTCTAGAGCTGTGACAGCGCTTCTAATGTAGTAGGCTGCTGCTTCTGCTTAGCGGGAGTATGACTGTCCTGTTCCATTTTGGGCTTCTTGTCTTAAGTGCCTTCTTGTTTTAGGTGGCAAACATAGAAGGCACTGCTCTTGAAAACGAGAGTAAGAATCCATAGGAGGGTTTCAAAATTATCCTAAGCTACTAAAATTGGACTGTCCCGATACATTAGGGAGGCATGTTTGAAAGATTTTCTTTTTTTTTTTTTTTGAGAAGTTGTTCTTCTAAAATTATAAGGGCAAAAGTAAAAATGGATTTTTAAAAGTATATTTTAACTTTTTAATGATACATATAGTGAATGTAGAATATTTAATATCAAAACTTCAAGATGCTTATTAAAGTAAAGATACCTGGGGAAAGTAGTAAATGAAAACTGAAGGCTCAGTTTTAACTATTTGGGCGTATGCTAGAAAGCTTTCTGTTCCTTATGTGTAGAATTTTGCAAGATTTTAATGACTGCAGTCTATTTCCATGAGTGATCCACATCTCACCTACTTGAAATAAGCTAGCCATCTCTGTCCGTTCTTCTGACATACAGATGCTTTAGCTGTTTAGCAGTATTAGTGCTGGAAGACTGGAAAATTTGGAAGAATTTTCCTTTCCTTCATGCAGAGTAGTGCTTGTCAGGTTTAGGATACAGTCACTATGGTGTTACAGGACTGCACATATGGGCTCAGATGTTTTTATTATTTAGGAGTATGACAGTTGGTTTCATGCATCTGAAAATCTGAAAATAACATTAAACTAAAAATCCAGAGCTTTAATCCTGTTTATATTGTATTAAGAAACAAGTTGCATTTTATTTTTAACATCTAAGTTTCTATTCCTAGATGTTTGACACAGTGAAAAGACTGAGAGAAAAATCTAGTTTGACAACCGTAGCAGCTACATCAGGCTCGGAAGCTACAAAAGTTGATGAGGTAATAATGAAAAAAGTGTTCAGTGGAAGCCTTGTATCCAATGTTTTGAATGCCTGTTTTCCAAAAGATGCCTAAAATTATTGTTACCTAAAATGATAAATTTTAAAATATTAATTTATGATATATTGCCTGCAAATAGGATTTACATTCCAAGATTAATATTTTTAATAAATGAAACTTATGCTAAGCATGTTTCATGGAATTATCACGAGCTAATGTGCTTTTGGTTGTACTTCCACTTTAAGTGAAACAGCCGAAGGGGATGAAAAACTAATTTGTGTTCATTTCTCCATTTCTTATCTTTA
The DNA here is from genome assembly GCF_037038585.1 of Patagioenas fasciata. NCBI lineage: Eukaryota > Metazoa > Chordata > Aves > Columbiformes > Columbidae > Patagioenas > Patagioenas fasciata. Next base: position 31,813,801 of record NC_092524.1, on the reverse strand, counting down.
TGATTTGATCACCTTTTCTATTATGTTGTTATTGTGCAATAATTAGAAATACAAATCCACTTAAAATGATGTCTTGTGATTTATGTGACCTACCAAGAGGTTAATCTGCTTTACGTTGATTGTATAAAGAAATCAGGCTTAGGTGATTATTCTGTCTGTGTATCAGTCTCTACCCTCTTCCCTCAAAACTTTTGAATCCAATGGTCAAATGACACAGTGAAATGGAGTTTCAGAGATTACTACAGCAGTCCCACAAGTGTGTGTGTTTTGTGTTCCCCCCACCCTGCACATTATTTTTGGTTCATTTTAAATTGGCAGTTAAATAGGAAAGAAGAATCCAATTAACTGTAGTGTTTAAGGACAGTCCAGTTTGCTCTTACGCTTTCTGTTTAGCAACAGCTTGTTGCCAATCAATCTCTTGGCTACTCATTGCATGCAGAGCTCTAAACTTATCATAGCATATGCTGTGTTTCTTTTTTGAGAAAAGTGTCAGGTAAGATGGTGGAACAAATGTGTTGTTTCATTTCATCAAGAGATAATGGTATCGTGAATGGAAACAATGTGTATCATGTTGACTTTGTGCCTTAAGTAATTGAATAAGAGGAATTAGGTTCTATATATTTTAATTGTCTACCTGTGTTTTTTGAATTCTACATTTCCAAAGCATATAAATACTTTGATTATAGTTTTTGAAAACATGACAGATGAGGAAATACTGGAAGAAGAATAGTTTTCTGATCTACAAGAAAGAAAAATAGGGGAAAACACAGTCCTCAGATGCATAAATACTGCTACAAAAATGTAGGAACAATCTGCTTGTAAATCTGCTTTGTACATTCCTGTGAGGGAGATACAGAAGACTCAGGAGGGGTTTCGCTTATGGGGGAGTAACAAAACGCTGGAGAAGGGTTGCGATGTTCGCCTCTCTAAAGTTTCTTAAGAAGAGACAAAAACCTAATTAAAATGGATCAGGTGTTATTGAACATGTCTTTGGGCAAAGGATTGTACTTTTGTGGACCCCTCAAAATCTTCTGACTAGGTTAACGAACCTAGTCAACGTTTAAGATTTTAGTTTTACATTTTTCAGATAGCAGTTAGCCTTTTTTTTTTATCATTAAAATGTTGTCAGTTTTAAGAAATTTTATGTCACTGATTAGAATGTGTGTAGTTGGGTCAAGATTCTTCTCATTTTTTTAATGTTCTTTGTTGCCTGTGATTTCTTTATTCTTTTTTATTGTAAGACACAGAGCACTCAGGATAAAGAGAAAGCTGAACGGAAGAGAAAGGCCGAAGCAGCCAGGTTGCACCGTCAGAAGATAATGGCACAGATGTCTGCACTGCAGAGGAATTTCATTGAAACCCATAAGCTCCTGTATGAAAACACACTGGAGGCACAGGGGAAAGAAGATGCTGTTATGGAAGAAGAAAGGTAAGAAAAACCAGACACCCAGAGTTCTGGTGGGAAGAGTTAATTACCTGCTACGTAAGTTCATCTGCTACATTAAAATTTTGGGAGTATGTTCAAGGGAGAGATTGTGGCATCCTAGTCAGCAAACGCATCTCCATTTACTTAGAGTCATAACCTGTTACAGAATTATATGTAAATGAGCATGTATGTGCTGATGTAAGAACAGTAGACTCACTTTGTAAAACAGCATAAGATAAACGACAACAAAATTAATTATTCCTTCAAATGGTGGATACGTACATTGCTTAACGTTTGAAAAAATGGCATTAGAAAGCTGCTGAGTTTACAACAGTGAAATTTTGGGGATGACTGGCTACCTTATATGAAAGTATTTAGTTAGGAAAGAATCTGAAAGCCAGTATGCCTTGAGGTTAAGTGTAATGAAGAAAATCTGCTTTTTGTAGCTCAAGTAGCTGCTATTTCTGTTCCTTAGTTTTCAAAATCTAATTTCATACTGAAGATGTGTGGTTTATATTGGTTATAATTTTGTTGGTATGGATTGCTCCTGTTCTTGAGGTGCTTCAGCAATGTAGTATACCTAATAAAACTCATGATTTTGGTCTCATTTGGGCTGCACAAAACTGGTTGAGAAAATAGAGATATCTGCTAGATACAGATCACTTCTGTGTGCTTTGATCTTTAATAAATAGTGTTCTATGAATCATTGTTGAACTCTGGGATAAGGAATATTTTTTAAAAATATATGGAAGCTTATTGTGTCACAAAACATTGAATTAAGGTAGTAGAATCCATTGTCAGTATGTTTTTTCCAGGAATGAGAAACCATTTTAACATTTCTGTAAGATTAAAATATATTTAATTCAATCTACATTGAATACAGCTTCCTGAACTTCTACTGTCTGAATCCATTTATTGTGTTATTCTATGTTAGCTGGCTTCCACTTCCTAGTTTTAAAGAATACTGCATTTTAGTGAGGGCTGAGGTGTTTCCTCATTGTTTGGTCATAATTTGGATTTTTAAAGCAGTTTGGTATAAAACAAGAAGTGTTACCAGCATATGACATTTTTAGATACCTGGAAGAATAAGTTTGTGATTATTTTATATCTGTGTCACGCTCTTACAGCATATCTTCAGCAATTGATTACTCCAGAATTTCTTTGGGTCCCAAACGAGGTCCATCTGTTGCAGAGAAAGAAGTTCTGACCTGTATTCTTTGTCAGGAGGAGCAGGAAGTAAAATTGGAAAGTGCTGCCATGGTATTATCTGCCTGTGTCCAGAAATCAACGGCCTTAACTCAGAACAGGAGCAGAATTCTTGAACACTCAGGGGGTATGTGATTTTTCTTCTTTTAGACTACAAGCAGTTCTGTATCTAGAGCTCATATCCTTTTAACCTAATTAACCTCTGTATTCAGTCAGATTGCTAAATGACTTACACTTAATAAAAAGAAAGAGAGAATTTAAAAATAATTCTAAAATCCATGCTTTAAAACTTAAATGAGAAGTGTACGAAGATTTTTATTTGTCCCTGGGAAGTCAGAAAATGCTTTATTCTCACAAGAAGATTTTATAAAACCTAGAGATTTGGTAGGAGTGGTCACTTTGGAAAAAAGCCAAGAATATTAACAGCTGCTTCTTGTGTAAGTACAGCAGCAAGCTTCCTCAATATGGAGGAAATACATGCACATTATCAGAGGCCAAGACAGCAGCTGGAGGATAGTTTTGCTGTTTTGGTTTTGTTTTAATGTCCAGGCAGTAATAAAAAAGCAACATAAAAAAGTAGAGAAGTGTAAGCAAGGATCATATGAATGGAGGATTTGATGAATTAAAAAAAAATGAATACAAGACAATAATACAAACACAAGAGTTAGAGTTGCATAATAGCATATTGGTAGCAGGAAATACAAGACTTACTCAAATTTTTTTTTAAGTAATAATTGGTTAAACATGTGAAAGATTTTGGTCAGTTACTCAAGGGAAAGAAAATAATTAGAAGGGAAGGGGAAAAATTTACATACTCACTGATTATTTTTTTTTTCTCTTTTTGAGAAAGAAAATTATTAGTAATTCATTATCAGATACTTGATGGCTGTTAATTTTAACAAGAGAGAAATGCAGTCCAGAATAAGAAAAGAAAAGTTGAAACAATATCTAGGTAACTGCAGTGTATCACCTTGGCATTTGTTAAAGTAATGCTGCAAATACTCTCAGAACCATTGTCTCCAGTATAATCTTTAGTTATTTTTTAAAAGGTGTGGAAGATACTTGAGATCTCAGAAGGCTAAGACAGGCAAACAAGTATTTGTTTAAAAAAACCAAACCAAAAAACAAATTAAAAAGAAGTGAAATGAGAAAGTACTAAAAATTTGAGTATTCCATCCAGCCTGGTTGCCTAGAAGTATGTTGGATGATAATAAGACAATATAGAAAATCGGCTATAAAGCAGTAAGAAATGTCAAAAGTGGATTTGTGAAGGAAGGACTTCAGTAAGCCACCCTAATTCTTTGAGCAGGATAACTGGGTTTGTGGGTAAGGAGAAAGTAAGCTAATTTCTTTTCATGTTTATTAGACTTTTTGGCTCTATCCTACTTGATACACAGCATAGGCAAATGTTGTTTAGGTTGAATCACCCCAAGGTGGATATGCATCTCATCATAAAACTAGTAGTTTGATTCAAGCATGCTATAATATTAAATAACAATTTAAAGTTAAAAGTGATATTTTTTCCCTGTAAATTGAATTATAGTTGTTTAACACAGATAAAAATTTAAATGGCTGTTATCTGATAAATATTTATTAACTAATATGCATTCTCTATGTATCTGCCCACATCATCTTATAAAGTTTAGTCAATAACTTTTTCAAATCCTGCTTATTCAGGCTGATTAATATATAAGGAATAAGGATGTAGTGTTGAAAGATAATAAAACTGAATGTCTATAAGTGTGCTCTAGAGGTTTTCTAGTTTGTTGCCTTTTAATGGCAAGGATGTTACAACTTGCAGTTTAAATTCCCGCTGATGTTTGAAAATGTTCTTTTTTTCTATAACAGGGTGGTGTTGATTCGTGGTCAGCTCATAAAGCAAAATGAACCCCATGTCCTTCTTTATTTAATGACACTACTGTCTAGCAAATAGCTTTAAATTTTGTTTTTATGCAGTTCACTATTCCTGCTGTAGTTTAGAGATAAACTCTTGAATGTTATCAAATAGAATTCTAAAGCAAAGGGGAGAGCTCAGCATTATTTCTTATTTCTCCAGGTTATTACCCTGTTCTCTATCACACTTGCAAACCTTTACCAAATTGTTTCACTTAAAAAGATGTTTTATATTTCCTCCTCTGGGTCATTAGCAAATGCTGAATAGTCCTAGACCCAGGACAGGCTCCTACAGAATCCCATTTGATCCATTTTTCTTTTAAACCAGGGGTGTCAAATTCATTTCCCCCGGGGACCACGTCAGCCTTGCGGTTGCCTTCAAAGGGCCGAATGTAGTTTTAGGACTGTCTAAACGTAACTACTCCTGCAGTCCTAAAATTACATTCGGCCCTTTGAAGGCAACCACGAGGCTGACGTGATCCCCGCAGAAAATGAGTTTGACACCCCTGCGTTAAACAGTGAACTACTGATAATGGCAATTTTGAGCCAGCTGTATAGAAATTTTATCTAGACCATGCACTAATTGCATACTTTTTTTTTTTTTTAAATTCTCTTCTGTGGTGCTCTGAAGTACAAATTAAATCCTGTGCTTTGTAGTCAGATACACTTGTAAGCTTTCTGCAGTGACACATTGGGCTATTGAAATAATTGAAAAAAGAAGGGAATGAAGATCCTTTTCCTAAAGCCACTTCTGGATATTATTTATAGACTTACTCTCTGCTGCATTGTCCTCTACAGCTCATCAGTGAGAAGTAGGCCTGTAATGGCTTATTTCTTTGAAGATCTAAAGAAGTGGAAAAATGCTTGTTCCCACAGCAGAAGTGCAGATATTGGCAAATTAGTGTTTTACCAAAGTTCACTTTCTTAATTCAGTCTCCATTTGATTTAGAGCAGCTTCAGCTGCTGTCAGACAGAATTATATTTGCAGTGCAATTTGGGTGCTAGGGTTTTTTGTGTGTATTTCTTTTTCCTCCTTTTTTTTTTTACCCCCCTCTCAAATTCAGGTGTATCTCTTCAAAATCATGAACAGTCCACTAGTTGAGGTTTGGAGGACTGCTGTTGTTCAGTATTATTTAGATACCCTTAAGGAGAAAATGGAATCTCACTTTGAGTGCATATGCAGCACAAAGACACCATTACATTCTCATAATGTTTTCACTGTTAGGAATTATGCAAGATCAGTGAAAGAGAGACTCGACTACATTATTCAGCAGTACTGTTTCTGCCAGTGGTTTGAAAATACACAGGATTAGTTGGAGAAATGCCTAATCTTTCTTGTCCTTAGTTGTTTCATCTTCTTTCATTTAAAAATACAATAATTAGCACGATAAAAACTTCAGTGATAACAAAACCCACCTCAGAGCTATTCCAGTACTGAAGAACCCTTTTCTTCTTTTTTTCATGTTTAAGGAAGTTACTATTGCTCTTAGATTTTGTTGTCTCTTTCTTCATAATTAGTATAAAACCATCACTAGTGTAAGTGGGCTCTGTCTTGTGATTACTTTGTTGGAATATTGGTCTGGAAAAGCCAGTCAAATGGGATTTTAATGTGATTGTGCAAACTGTGGAAAAAAAAAATCTGAAGGCTTGTGTTCTCTATATACTGTTGTTCGTTTCTCTTCATACTGATGGGAAGTTACGTTATTGTTCTTTCAGTAATTTCTTTCTGCCTTATCTTTCTAGATACACTAGATCCTCTCTTCATGCATCCTGACTTACCTTGTGGGACCCACGCAGGCAGCTGTGGGCACGTGATGCACGCAGCCTGCTGGCAGAAGTAAGGATGTCTTTGCAGCTTTTAATGTGTTTTTTTTGCTGTGGTTTTGTTTTTGTTTTTTGATTCATCTGTTTTCCAAAACATCAAAGTGCACACTGAAAACACAGTACAGTAAGTGGATATTTAGTTAAGGAGCTAAATCTGTACTCGCCTAAAAATGAAATATGACATGAGGAGTTTTGACTTGATGAGGAAAACCATCATCAAAAGTTTTCAGTGCCTTCTATGACTCAGAGCAGAATTTCTAAGGAGTTACTATTTATGTAAATAAAACCAGTGGGGTAAGATTGATCAAGAATAAGAAACCTGTCTACTAGGGCTTGTTTTGACAATTCAGTGAGAACCAGTAGGAATCTTCCAGGTGAGTGTTCTGTGGCAACAGTACTTTGAAATCTGTCACCAGGTCAGTACTTAAAGGATGAAGCTGACTTATTCCAGTGACTCTTTAGATGAGAATCTGGCATTTAGAACAGAATATGAATGGTTAAATCTACTAATGTTTTATCCCCAGTCCCCACATCTCCTCTGTCAGTGAACAAACTCCCAATGAAAAGTAAGAGGGAAGAACTGACACAGTGCTTAAAAACTTTACTACATTTCTTTTGTTCGGGGGAGAGCCCACAATTCAGACGAAGTATGTTGGTTTAGAATGCAGCCTGAAATATTATAAGACCAAGCTACTTAGCTTGGAAAATGTAGGGATCCTGGTTGCAGCTACATTTGCAGGATGACAGAGAGCAAAGCTCTCTGTATTTGACTCCACATAGGTCTGGCAAATCTAAACAAGATAAATACTGTGAAATAGTAGTATAAACAATTCCACCGAAGTATTACCAACAGATAAAAAGAACTGGGTCATTCAATTGCAAGCTACTTTATATTGTTGTGCAATAGAAACAATCTCTTGAGGTTTGTTGTTTGTACTTGTACCATTTAACATTAAAAAATCTGACTAAACTCCTAGTGCTTATAATTTACTTTTCTATATGTATATATATTTTTTATGATAAAACATCAATAAAAAATAACTAGGTGCACACCCTTAAAATGATACAAAAATATGTTCCTTGAGTATAATACATCTGCTCTTGGCAGATCCATCTACATCTATGTAGATCTAAGTAGTGCAACATTGGAGCTCAGTTCCCTTGCTCTTTTTAAGAAAAGATACCTTGCTGTATGGGTAAATGGGATTAAAATGGACAACAGGCTAGTCTCATGCGGGATGGCACAGAAGGTTTGAGTATAGTCTTATTTATTACATAACAGACATTCTAACTTACTAATAATCCTCCAAATGATGTCAGCTTTGTCTTTCTAGAGTATCTGTGCAGCCTAAAAGTACTGCAAAATACTCTACAAGAGAGTACAAATTCAAATGAATGGGATATTTGTATTTGTTGTAGTTGTCATGTATGAGAAAGAAGAGTTGCTTGCAAAACCATGGTTTTTTGATTGTGGGAAAATAAATATATGGTTTTTGTTGATTGTAACAGAATACTTTCCTAAGTATTCTGTAATAATTAGAACTTCTGCAGATGCCCTCCCCTTTCTCTTATTACGTAAGTGGGATTTTATTTTTTCCTTTGAGATGCATAAGTTAAAGCAAAAAAATATTTAGTTATTACATTAGTGTGGAAGGTAGATAGTTTCATGCTTGTCTTTAAGATCCTACATAGCCAGTCCAAACATTAGTACTGAGTTTAGTTGCTTGTATCCAGGCAAGAAGATTTGAATGTTGGATCTTTTTGTTCCTAATAATACCACTGAGACACTAATAAAATCTCAAGGCTTACTGCATCCATTGAAAGGGCAGAATTATTATGAAACCCACAAAAAGACCATGGTTATTTCTTAGTTTCCTTCTGAAATTAAAATAACTCAAATGTGATATTGTAATATAAATTATCGTCTCTTCCTGTTAAAAGAAGGCTACAGTTTAATTGTCTAGTCCTGAGGCTCAGTCATTGCCATGAGTGGCTGATAATTCATTCATGAATTGTTATGGGTAGTTTTTTCTAAAAATAAATAAAATTATGTACCATCCCTCTTTTAAACTTACAGGAATAAACTGCGTATGAGAGATATTAAATAGAATGTTTCATTGTTTTGAAGATTTTTTGAGACAAGAGTAGAAAGCGTAAGCACTGCTTGTCTGGAAAAATGTTAATGAAATTGAAAAGGATCTCAAAAGTTGCTGCTGTTTTTGCCTGAGTTCACGTATGTGCTCAAAGGTTTTACTTTACCTTCGCGTCCGAGCATGTGAAAGAGTTATAAATCAAAGGAAACTGTTTGTTGCCTTGGATAGGTACTTGCTAGATAACACTTTTAATTAACCGAGCATTTGTTTTCATGTCACATTTGAGCCATTCCATTTTTCTAGTAATTTTCTTTCCAATGTTGTAGGTACTTTGAAGCCATGCAGCTGAACTTCCGACAACGTCTGCATGTTGAACAAATATTTGACTTGGAGAATGGAGAGTATCTTTGTCCACTTTGCAAATCTCTCTGTAATACTGTGATTCCTATTGTTCCGTTGCAGGCTCAAAAAATAAACAGGTGAATTAACAGATTTAATAGCCTTTAATTTAAGATAATAATAAATAAGTAAAAATTACTTCAGGGGAGGCTGACTTTTCAAATTTTTGAAAGGAAAACTTGGACTGACCTTCCCTATCTGTATAAAAGAGTGCCATATCTCCTTATTGATTGTTCAGCCAAATATTCTGCTTTTGGTAGTATATATATTTTTTTTAAAGCATTTTTGGATGTGTTGTTTTCAGAGCTTATGTCAAATGAGAAGGTACCTAGATCTGGTATTGAGCCTAACACTTCATTTTGTGCTGTTTGCTCAAAATTTACAAAGCCAGCCGAACTGTGCAAATGCTGAGTTATTGGGTTTGGATCTAAATGTGTCCTCTGTTTTTAAAAAAAATGTGATTCTTTGAGTGTTAAAGTAAAACCTGCTTTCTGTTTCTGTTCCCAGTGAGGATGCAGAGGCAGTAGCTCAAATTCTTTCCCTGGCTAGGTGGCTGGAGATTATTATAGCCAGAATATCAGGCTACAGTGTGAAAAATGCTAAAGGTTTGTTATCTTAATTTTGAAGCTATTCTGTGGGATATCTAATATGACAGTACATGTTTTAACTAATGCCAACAGAAAATTTCAAATAAAGAATACATTTTGTTGTCAATCAAGACAGTATCAAGTAAAGATGGGGATAAAGTCATGGCCCTGTCTGAACTGATGTCTTGATTTCACAGTAACCTCACTGATTTTCTGGTTTGTGTTAAATCATAGAATCATAGAATGTCCTGAGTTGGAAGGGACCCATAAAGATCATCGAGTCCAACTTCTGTGCCTGCATATGACAACACGTCTTCCTTGTAGAAAAAAAACTATGTGTGTTTGGAGAGGATAGCTACCAACTAACAGAGTTAATTAAACTTTTAACTGCGATGTAGTAAAAAAGAGAAAAATTAGATTAAAAAGGCTGAAATAAAAACACATATGAGTGTTTAGAAAGTAGAAGGTACAGAGAATCAACATATTCCTTGCTCTCTTATAATGCAGGAAAGGTCTTTTTCCTCACCAGCAAAGCACTACTTTTAATCCTCATATTTCTGGGAATAGAAGAAAGTGTTAGTTAAGGAGGAGGGTTAGAAGACAGTCTGGCTGGTGAGGTCCATATACAATTATTTTCAAACCAGTTTAAAGTAAAAAGAAGTCTCGCTTGTGTTACACTGCTGTAAAAACTTTAACAGCTTCTTTGTTTTTTAATGTGAATCTTATTTCTTTTTCTGGAAGGAGAGAAACAAAATCTTCCAGCTTTCACCAACAAGGGAATGGGGAACTCTGCTCTGGAATTCAATTCCATCCTTAGTTTTGGAGTTCAGTCCTCGTAAGTGTTACTGGAAGTGCTCTCGATATTATGTTAAATTGCCCTAAAATAACCTAGGTGTGCTTCAGGCTTTGTACTGTAGGAAAGGCATATGACTTGTTTGGTCCAAATACGGGTTTACTTATACTTTGTCTTAAGCATTCACTGAATATCAGACATATACAGAGGTACATGGAACTCTTGGTCAAATCCAGTCTGATAGTTCTTATGTTCTTGGTACAGAGCTAGGGGTCTAGAATCCACAATTCTTGTGATTTTGGTGCCTTCCTGTGCCTCTAGGCAAGTTGTGTAATGTCTGTCTGCCTTCATTTTTCCTGCTATAGGGCTCTTTCAGGGATAAATTTCACTGGGGTTTGGATGCAATAATGTAATACAGATCATTCAAAGGAATAGGGCTGTGTTGTCTGCTTCTATTCCAGTGGCAAAAGCTCTCTCCCACTGAAACGGGATGAATAGATGATAGATGCTTTTAAAGTGTGCTCACCTATCTGTCTTCTTTTTAGATCACACTACAAGTACTCTATTTCTGACTGAAATCATAGTTATGCAAAGTACTTACATAGATATCTATATCCACTATTTGTAAAAATGTCATCAGAAACTTGAATCAAATTCTTTCTTGGTAACTCATCCCCATGGGAGAAATTAAGTTTGCACTTAAACAATGTGGTGTTTAAGTACAAGCCTGGCTAAACCCCAAACTTCATGGTACAATTGTTTTGGCTGTAGAAATTTGGAAAATTAATGTAAATGTTTTATATTTCTCTTACAAAGTTCTGAATGTATGCCTTTCCCTAGGCCCTTTTCTGCTTATTACTGCATTTATGTGAACTAACCCAATGTCAACTGAAAGGAACTTAAATGCTAAAAATGTGGTTTAGAACACATTTGAAATTTCCTTCTTCCCTTCCTTCTTCCCCTTCCTTCTTCCCCTTCCTTCTTCCCCTTCCTTCTTCCCCTTCCTTCTTCCCCTTCCTTCTTCCCCTTCCTTCTTCCCCTTCCTTCTTCCCCTTCCTTCTTCCCCTTCCTTCTTCCCCTTCCTTCTTCCCCTTCCTTCTTCCCCTTCCTTCTTCCCCTTCCTTCTTCCCCTTCCTTCTTCCCCTTCCTTCTTCCCCTTCCTTCTTCCCCTTCCTTCTTCCCCTTCCTTCTTCCCCTTCCTTCTTCCCCTTCCTTCTTCCCCTTCCTTCTTCCCCTTCCCATTTTTAGTGCTTTATGAGATAGCTATATTTTCAGCTCCAGTACATACAATTACACTTGCTTACTCAACCTTTTTTTTAATTCATTGTATTTTCCTTTTATGTAGATGTTTGCATTTTTTAAAATGCAGATTATAATATAGTATACAGAAATAGACTGCTTCCAGCTTGGCAGCTCTTAATCTCTCCATTTTTAGAGCCTGCTATATCAAAGTACTTGTTTACTACTGAAAACTAGACATTTTTTTCTCCTCTGTATAGACAAAGGGCCTTTGTATTCAATAATTCTTTCATAAATAACTTAGACTTTGTTAGCGATTGATTTATAGACTGGTAAGTAATAAGCACTAGTAATAATTCAGACTGAAATTATCTTGGCTTTCTTTTGCAGAGCCAAATACTCAAACAGTATCAAGGAGATGCTTATTCTGTTTGCCACCACCGTTTATAGAGTTGGGCTAAAAGTTGCTCCAAATGAAGCTGATTACCGGATTCCTATGATGACTTGGAGCACGTGTGCGTTTACTGTCCAGTGTATAGGTAAAACTTAATTTGGGTTTATTTCTTCTCATGACTTGAAAATCTTACAGTTGTTTGATTGTATCATTTTATACAATCTGATTGTAGAAATAAAAATAATAATAATAGTTCTACTTAGATAAGAACAATATGTAATAGTATAATAATGTATTAATATAACATATATATACATACTTATATAACAATAGAATGAGTATCTATACTCCAATATAAATAACAGTATGTTTTTGATAGGTGGTAGTTTAGAAAATAAGGTATGGCATGCAAACATTGAGGTTAATCTGAGAGAGCAGGGAGTGATCAGGTTCCACGTTGCTAATTGTAACAGAATCACAGAATGTTAGGGGTTGGAAGGGACCTCGAAAGATCATCGAGTTCAGGCTGTCAGAGATCATTGACCTGCAGGCATCTCCTGCACAGCTATATCTAAAAGCTATGAAATAGTACTCCCTCTCTTGTTATTTATTTTGTCTCTATTCTCAAAGAATTATCGCGGTAATCATAGAAGAAATATTGTCCTTTGTGTGCTGAAATTGTTAGGCAGATAGCTTGTAGAAAAACAAAACAAAACAAAACCATTTAATGGGGATATAGTGAGACTGCCTAGATAAGGAACCTCAACTGCCTCTATTAGTAGAGTCCCCAGAGGAGGTTCAAAGCATCACTGACCCAAGGGGTCCAAATTGCTTTTATTGCCTGAAGCCAGACACTTAAAAATGCAAATCTGATTTTTCCCACGTTTCCTCAGCAACTCCATATGTTCTGTGTTAAACTGATGTATGAAAGTGCTAAGGTAAAACACTCATTTTTTTGTTAGAAGTGGTTAAAAAAAAAGGCAAACAACAACAAAAAACCCAACAAAAACAACAAAGAAACCCTCCATGATCTTGAGTTGTACTGATTCATCTCTGAAAGGCACTAAAGCACAAAAAAACCCACCATGTCAATTGATAGCTTTTTATTCAATTGATTTATTTTGGTTTCTTATTTTTATTGGCTTATTTTCTCTTTATTATCCCTTCAGAACCAATGCACTCAGGGAAGAAAGCTGAATTGTACTTCAACTTAGGAATTTTGTTTTCAAGATATTTTTGTTGAACTACAGTCAAATGCAGTAGTGCAAAGCTGAGGTTAAGATGACTCTACAGCATCCCTGCAAACATACCTTGATGTTTTTGAACATTGTATAGGGGTAACTGAAAATACACCTAAATCTGTAGAATGTCATGTCATCATTCATGTGAAACGATGTTCCTTTAAATCCCTAGTTAGCAAGACCTGAAAACCGGATGGTTTTAAAGAGCTTGTTACAGCCATTTATCTGGGAAACATTCAGTACCTTTTAAGCTAGATTTTTTCAAGAGAATTCTCTTATTGGAGTAAAGTGGATCTTTAAAAAGAAGTACATATACTAAGAATAAATTAATCTTGGACTAAGTGTATTCTAGCATAATAAATGTTGTGTTAGTTCCTGTAAAACAGAACAACTTTTTTTTTCTTTGTTTGATTTTAAGAAAACCTCTTGGAAGCAGAGGGCAAGCCTTTATTTGGATCTCTACAAAACAGACAGGTATGGGCAAGTGAGGCATACAACACATTTTAAACAAAACAAAAAATATATATAATACACACCCACGTATAAAAAAACTTACTGTTGGAACTGCTGACATCAAGATTGTTTTCTGCTGAGGGGTAGCTCTCAAAATATTTAGATTGACAACATAAAGAGCATTTTGTAAGAACAATGTCTCTACTTATACGTGGAAGTTCATATTCAATTTACTTACTGATGTTTTCTGTTTGTAGAAGTAGATTTTTTTTTTTTACAGCTTTTTTCACTATTATATCTTTCATTTTTTCTTGTCCGACAATTTTCTCTTGTGCTCTAGCACAGCGGTCTTAAAGCATTAGTGCAGTTTGCAGCTGCTCAGAGAACAACATCACCACAGGTCCTGATTCAGCAACATCTGATTCGTCTTCTAGGAGGTATGGTGTTCCTTTCCTTTACTGCACTCCAGGCTGCAGAAGTTTCTGTTGCAAAATGGCACACACAGTAATAAGGCCTAGAAGCAAATGTTAGACTACTGACAACAGTGCTAACTTCAGTTTAGCTAATGTTGCCTTAAATCGTGGAGTATCACTCGAAATTAGGTAATCAATAATTCTGCTAACCCAGCCCAGTGTCACTGGAGTCTCCAAAAAATCCTCTAGCCTAGATTACCTAGGCTTGGAGATGCTCTGATATGGAATATTTACAGATTATTAGCAATCTATTTCTTGTAATGTTCAAAATTACTCGAATTCAGAGTGTTAAACAGGTGGATAAAGCCACAAACCAGATATTCTGCTCTCTTAATTGTGAGACAACATGTTGTTAGTACTTTTAAAAGGCTGCTTGCGGTCTAGTTTAAGATATTTTGGTCTCAGCTAGTTTGAGACACGTAGCTATCCTCCATATTTCTTACTGATCAGGTTAGCAGAGTGGCCTTTGTGAATCCTGCTCTTTGACTTGCTTTCTGTTCGATAGGGTTCTTAGGTGTGGTACAGGCTTTTGCATTGGGCTGGGTTGTGAGGCATTTAGTGTTGCAGAGCCTAAGGACAATTTGTGGACTTCACCCTTGTGCTTTATTAGAGCTGGAGAAATAAATCGAAGTTTTTTATCTCAGAATTTTGTTCTGATTGGGCATGTGGCAATAGCTAAACAGATGCGCAATCAGTAAAATAAGTGATAAGCAGCTAATGGAATAATTACTTAGGCTTGGACTTTTTGTGATGAGCGCACAGAAATTATAGAGGGTCTAAAATCAGATTCTTATATTGCAGTTCAATCCAAAAGTAGAAAATACATGTCAAATGCATAATCACTATCTTTGTTTTGTAGTTCTTCTACCAAACTTTAAAGTGGAGGACACTCCATCCCTCTTAGAAGTAGATATGTTCCACATTTTGGTAAGCAGGTTCATTTTATTCTTCATATTAATACTTCTTTTTTTTGAGCATGGATTTTTTTTTTTTTCTTTACCCTGTAGATAGTCCCAAATTATCTATTCGCTTGCATGGGTCAAATAATTATGCATGAGCACAGGCAAATGATTACATATGGCTGCTATGGTTTGCTTTTAGTTAAGCTGGTTTTCTAGCCTTCAAGCCTTTACTGTCTCACTCTTTCATGCTTGCAATCTCAATCAGCTTTTTACCACCTCTCTTGCTATCAAACCTCAAAAAACCCTGAGAAATGCACCCACTGAGCTTGTTTTCCTCACTTTTCCTTTGTCTGAAGTCACGTCGTACCTTCCGATTCCTTCATGTTCACTTTGCCTTTTTCACTCTTTTAGCCTGTTCTTTCTGCTCTTAATACAAATCTGTATCATCATTTCTTCTAGTGTTAAAACAAACAAATAAAACCCCAAACCCACCAAAATAAAACGTTCTAACACTTGTTCTCTTTTCTGACTTTTTTCAATATGCTTTGTATTATGTCAAAGACCAGAAAATAGGCTTTCTAGGAACTGAACAAGCTTTCTTTGTGTATCTAGAAACTGGCAATTACGATGGAACTATATCTGAGTTTCCTACATGCTAGAGGGACATAAACATTTAATATTTTTAATGAGTTTTTGCTGGACGATGTGCATTAAAACTAGCAAGAAAAATGAACCTATGTAAATTGACTACAGAAATGAAATTTAAATGTATAGTGAGAATATAATTTATTTTACCTATGTAGCTATTACCAAATTTCTGTCACTTTAATATTTACTCCTTCCCTTTCACTGTAGGTGGGAGTTGTGTTATCATTTCCATCTTTATACTGGGAGGATGCTGTAGACTTGCAACCTTCATCAATTAGTTCAGCCTATAACCACCTCTACCTCTTCCATCTGACAACACTGGCACACATAACACAGATCGTCGTCTCTTCAGCAACAGGTAGAGGTGTATTTGGGTTGGATTATTCTGGCATTTTTACACAATTTCTTAAAAATCATGGCTGGACACCACTAGGGTCTTCCAGGTATAAACTTCCTCATAATAAATGACACTTAGTGCTAGGTAGTAATAACTGCTTTCTGGTAAAAAATAAATAGCACTACATCATTTTAAGAGCATTTTATTAGCACTCTTCTGTATGCTAAGCCTAAGAAAACAAAATAGTTACTAGTATATCAGTAGTTGGATCAAGTCAGTTATTCGAGAGTAGTAACTTTCCCCTCCTCAGTCCTTGTAGGAGAGCAAAGCTCTGCCCAGCAGCTGCATTCTCAGCTGTACCGTGACAGTATGGATTTGGGAAACAAACATTTATTTACCCTACTAAATACCTAAATACCTATAAACTGATAGGAGAGAATTTAACTTTTATTTCATACTACTGTTAAAACTGTCAGTAACATACAGATTTCCTAACTACTATTTTCCCTTTTTCTTCAGCATGATAGGAATTTAAAAACAAACGAACAAAAAAACCACCACGAACAAACACCCCTCCTCCCCCCCAAATCGATACTTCCTATGGCTTAATCAATGTAGGACGATAACTTCACAAGTCCAAGGGAAGGAAGGAAGCAGTTTTTATGTGAGGATGAGCAATGAAGAAGTAATCCTGGTTCTTCTTTAGAACATGCAGTTTTAGGGGAACATTTGTTAGGTTAAAAAGCACAAAATCAAATGAAATAAAGTGGAAATATCCGTAATTCAATTTAAAAAACAGAGCTCAGTATATGTAAAAAACCCAACAAGTGTGTCACAAATGAAGTGTGTTTACAGTGGAATCCATCTTTTTGTGTGCAGAATCCCCTAGTGCTCAATCGTATGAAAACAGTGAGGAGGCACATTCTGCGCAGGCTTTCTGTAGAGAGGTTTGCCAGTACACCAGTGGGTAAGTAGCAGCTCAGTTACAGCACTGCGTTTTCCTACATAGCTGGCAGTCCACAGGGATTGACCTGAATAACACAGAAAACAGAAAAAAAATACCCGTTTTGTATGGGGAGTTTGCACAATGCCTTGTGCTTTCTTCCCATAATCCTGAATGCTATAAAAAAGGAGACTGGTGAAAGGAGCACTTTTAGTTAAAATAGCTATCTTTTGTAGATAGCAGAGTAAATTCTTAGTCAAAGGATGACAAAATACCTATATCCATTCTGGAGAGATACACAACCACTAACTATAATAGCTGTTTTTTCTTTACTTTGATTGGGGTTTTTTTTAGGTCTCTCCATTACAGATGGAAGCTAGAAAGCAGCAATCGGTTCTGCTATAAAAGTGAGAAACATTTAAAGCCATATACAGTTGCTTATTTGAGCATTAATGGCTGTCTTTTCAGACTTTTTGATAGGTAAAGCTACAGGCTCTTTAGTACTTCTCTATCTGTGTGTGAAGCAAGCTAGAAAATGAGAATGTACCCTTTACAAATCCTATCCTGTCTTCACCAAGGCGAGTTCCAAAGCTATGTTTCTTCAGGACTGACAATGCTACCCACTTGTCTAAAAGTTTTAAGTTGAAATTTCTAAATATTTAAAATTTGGTGTTTAAATGATAGGAGTAATTTTTCTGAGGCATGAGCTTAGAATCATAGTTGCTGTGCATTTTGGAAGATCAGCTCACTGTACTGAGGTGCCTAAGTACAGAATTAAATGCCAAAGTTCAGGCAACTCAGCTCTGAAAATTTTAGTGTTTTAACTTCTGTGTATGCATTGGCTTCTAACTCTGTCCTATTGGTGCTTAAGCAGCACAATCTGCATAATAATTTTGCAGTGGTCTACGATGTTGTAATACAGCTGCACAGGTTATTCCACAGCACATCTTGGCCAGCATTTGTGTGAACGTCCTGTTCACATGTGACGTTAACTGAATTTAAATTTTTTTGAAAGCAGGAACACTGTCAAAAATGAATTTGGCATAGCTTTATTGAAACAATGAGTATTACTGTTGTGACTTCCATAATGAAGTATGAGGTATTCGTTTTTCAATTTTGTTGGTTTTGTTGTTGCTGAAGAATATTCATGTTTGGCATTTAAAAAAATTTCTGAGTTCCATTCAAAATACCAACTAAATTAAAAACTGTCACTATTTCAAAAAGTGCTGGCTTTTGATAATAAAAAACCAGTGTAAGAATCAGTTGCTCTGTGTGCTGTGCTGTATTGTGCAGTTTAAATCAGGTTATCTGGAGTTGCCTAGAGATAGACAGCTATTTATTTGCTATACATTTTTTATAATTCTGAAAAATACAAGTTGAAATACTTTGAAGGTTTAATGTAAGTCTTCTGCATAAACTGAGTACTCATTGCTTAGGCAAAGGGAAAGTCAGAAGTTAGGTGCTGGTGGCTGTTCCACAGAATTCAGGGTCTATCAGTGTTGTTCCTCCACAGCTGCTATTCTGCCAATGCTAGCTAGAATCTGAAAGCATGAGAAGGTTTTGCACTGTGAACTACTGCAGCTATTTCTCATTTGTGTCTTACAGTTGCTTTAGTCAGGATATTCCAGGCTGGCTTGTGTGGGATTGTGTTAAAAAAGGCATCATGCCTTACCTTCGTTGTGCTGCTTTATTTTTCCATTATATGCTGGGAGTTTCTCCACCTGAGGATCTACTACAAGGTAAATATGAGAAAGCAAATGTATCTATGTACTGACTTCTTTACTGTTTTCTTGGAGAATGGAGTTTTTCCGTGTTTACAATAACTTAATGATAGTTGATACATTAAAGTAAGACTTGGAAAGAAAAGGAAATACTAATTTGTGTAGGATGGGGCAGGCATGACTAGTTGGGTTGTCTGGGCCTTCTTTGGGTAGATAAGAGTTAATTCTAAGTACGTGCAAATATGTGAATTATCAGTGATGTATTGATAGTAAGTGCTTGTGGATACAAAGATTCTGTGACTTAAGGATAATTCTGAGATCTGAGATTACATCACCTGAAAAATAGCCCAGAGTATATTAAAAAAAAAAAAAACCACAAAAATACAACAACAAAAAAAGACCCCACAAAACCTTTTCATGCATTTGCTAATGTTGGCAAATGCTGAAAACATAGTGATATAGGAAAACAAAGCCTAGTAGAAGTAAAGCACATTATAAAACATTTTAAAAACATAAAATTTATTTTTAAAATAAAGATAAAATTAGAAAATTAAAAGTAAATTAAAATAAAATAAAAAATAATAAATTTTAAAAAAGTAAAAACCCAACGTCCTCTTACTTAAGGAATTCTAACACATTACAGATACTAAAGCCAAAATAAATACTTTGTTTTCTGTCAAAATGCAGTGAAACACAGAATCATCAACTATTTGGAAGGGAGGATCAAAATTGCTATGAAAACCAAGATAAAATATAGCATCTTAATTTATATAAACTGTGAGCTAAATATGAATTGGTTAGGGTATAAAAGTCAAAATCTCAGCACTTCGTGATTTGCTGTTGTCCGTACCATTCGTTTGGAACTTTGATCACGTAGGAAGGAGTCTTCCTGCAGTGCCACTTTTGCAGCTGAGCCAGTAAAGGGCCACCCAGCAAACTATTAATGTAGCCCAACTTTACGTAATGTGTTAGCAGTGACCTGATCGTAGCAAAATTGATTATAATTGTGGGCCAAATGTATAGTGAAAAGCTAAAATGTGCTAAGTACAGAAATCTGCTGCACTAACGTGTGTTAGATATTATGCAAGGCAATGAAATTTAAGCAAGGAATTCTATTTTCACAGTGACTTATGCATGACTTATATTAACAAATTTGACATTTATTATTCAACCTAAAGTAGATCCTCAGACAATGCAAATTATTGTAGCTTTGGCAATTCAGTGGAGTTACATCCAATTGTCCTAGCTAAGGAGCTATGCTCAAGTGGTAAGACGCATATTGTTCAATGGAAAAGGGATCAGAATTCTAGTTTGGAGTGAGTTACTCAGCAGTGCTCAAACACCTTAACAACTGCTCATGTTTTCTTTTTCTTTTGCAGTTTCTGAAGAAGGGCAATTCAAGGCACTTTGTAGTTACCTGTCTCTCCCTACCAATTTGTTCCTGCTCTTCCAGGAGTATAGGGACACAGTAAATCCACTGCTTCAAAGGTACTAATTGGGAATGGACAGCCCACATTTTTCTGTTGTGGTGGCCCTATAGGAATTCTGGATCAAATTTGTTAATAAAGGATTTAGTTCAAATTCATACTTGAGTTTTAAACATTCGTTTGTGCACAGTTATACTGAATCTCTTAAAGCACTTCAGAAACATTAAACATTCTATATCTTGTAGTAATCCAAACAGAAATCAATTACAGTTGAAGAGATTAGTGCTTGCAGAGCTACGTGGAATCATTCATGCAGACAGAAGTTATAAACCTTTGCTTGCATGGTGTGCCACTTGCTGTTCATTGTCCTGTTTTTAATCTGTCTACAGCAAAAGTACTGATTACACAAGCTACAAAATGAGAATACAGAAAATTATGTAGCTGTCAGGCTGAGGCTGTGTACTATTTTGTCTCTGGATTTCTGAATTAGCCTGATGAATGTAGAAACCATTTGAGTTTTATGTACATTTCAATCTAGCAGTAAAGAAATAATTGGTAAATTTTTTTCCATTAAAAGTACAAGTTAAAATAAACCCCTACTCCCTGCAACTCTGGGAATACTCCTGCTATATTTGTTGGAGAATGTCTCCATATATTCGATGTGACCCTTTAAGGACATGGTTGCTTTATGATTCCTGGCTCTTGGCAGAGTTCTCTGGTGCACATTAGCCTTTTCAGGTTTGTGTTTAGGTTTTTAGGTTTTTTTCCTTTCTTTTTTGTTTGGGGGTGGGGGGGATGTATGTTTGTGGTTTTACTTCTGGTATGTTTTGTTGTCTAGATTCCTTCAGTTTAGGTGACATTTTGAGCTGTCAACACCAACTTACAGTCCATACAGCTCTGAAATAATTCCTTACATATAATTTTACAATAATTAATTGAATTTGCATAATATATAATTACTTAAAATAATAGCATTTTCACAGGTAAATTATTACATGTTCCTACATGTTTGATTGAAGACATTCCAGTGCTTAAAAGAGAACACAAATTAGAGGTGCTTGTGAACATTAGAAAATGATCACTAGAGGCAGGGCTAACAAATCCATCATAGGGCTTCCAGTCAAAACCACAGATGTGAAGTGGGAGGCTATGTATTTAATGTACTAGTAACAGTTGTCAAATCACCATGCAAGTTCCCATGTGTTTTTGAAGGAATCTTATTTCAAGAAGTGTTCTAGATGAAGCATACCAGATTGACCATCTGCTGCAGTTCTCTCTCCCTCCTCCTCTTGGTAGAAATAACTTAAAAGATATCTTAGACATGCCAATTCCTCTGTTTAGTAACTTGACAATATCTACCATTGTTTTGGTAGACATGCTTCACAGAATCACAGAATGTTAGGAATTGGAAGGGACCCCAAAAGATCATCTAGTCCAATCCCCCTGCCGGAGCAGGAACGCCTACATGAGGTTACACAGGAAGGTGTCTGGGCGGGTTTTGAATGTCTCCAGAGAAGGAGACTCCACAACCTCCCTGGGCAGCCTGTTCCAGTGTTCTGTCACCCTCACTGAGAAGAAGTTTTTTTTCACATTCAAGTGGAACCTCTTGTGTTCCAGTTTGTACCCATTGCCCCTTGTCCTGTCACTGGGTGTCACCCAGAAGAGACTGGCTCCATCCTTGTGATACTCAATTCTGTTTGGCTATTCTAGGCAAGCATACAACATGAAATAAAGCATTGTAAAATAACCACTAGGTGTTGGTTATTAAATCAAAGCAATAAATATTTTCCTAGTAAAATGTATGATGTTTTCTTTCACTGTGGCTTTCAGCAGATATATTCCAAAAAGAGCTGCGTATTTTAGCCCGTTTTTACTTTGAGAACTTCAGTATATCTAAAGACTCCTTGTGATTTTTCACTCCATGCTAACACTGTGTTTTCATCTGCACATTGATAACTTTGAGCGTTGTTTTTCACGTAGGTTTTTTTCTTGTTTACAAACTGAAATTCTTTTCCCGATACAAAACTGTAAAGAATAATTGTTTCTACTTGTAAAGTTTTAGCTGGAACTATCTCTGCTTTATCTGTGCTCTGTGTGTGCTTATTGCTTGCAAGTTTAGTTTACTGATCTTGAATATATATTATTATCAAACACTAACTTCTCCAGACATTTCTTTGAACTAGATGGTGTGCTGACCCGATGGTGTTAAGTTGTTTGAAGGGGAAAAGCATTGCAGTAAGGTTAGTTTGTTGGTTTTGTTCTTGTTTCTTATTCTATTTTTGACTTAGAACTGTTGAAAGTATGAATTGCTTGTTGTGGGCAGGTTAGAGTGCTTGCATTTTCTTCTTCTACTAACAGAAGTACATTTATCTTTAAATTATTTTGTATTATTCCTCATGCAGTGACTCTTCAGTGAGAATGTATAACATTCTTTAGACAAGTTATGTAGATTATTCTAGGAAAAAAACAAAAGCTAAGTGAAATATTAAATGTCTTCATACACTTACGTTTCATGTGAAATTTAATTTTGTCACCTTTGCTAGAATATAGAAATACTTAAGCTCCTATGTGGAGCCTCTCGCTTGGGCTTCTAGAACTGAAGAGTTGCTCTAGAACTGCAGAAGCTTGCAGAAAGGACTGAAAGTTCAGCAAGACAGTGGTTGACCGCTATCCATTCTGTTCTTTGCTGGGATCTTTCTTATTCTCATAATAGTTCTTTTTCACTTACCCAGATATCCTAGGAAAAGAAATAGTTTAATAGAACTTCCTGAAGACTATAGCTGCCTTCTGAACCAGGCCTCTCAGTTTAGGTAAGACATGACATATTTACTTGTCTTGCTAGGTGTTTTTTCACTTTTATTTTCTTAGAGTTACTGTAACTGGTGTTAAAACTGTACAGAAATGATTTTGCAGAGTGAAGGCACTATTATAGCTATATTGGCCAATATTTGCACATGTTCATTTTAAATCTGAAACACAACTGCTTACTAAATGATGTCACTTGTGCTTGATAGGATAGCGTGTAAAATTATTATAGCTTAATCTTTTGATCATTTTTTCCCAGTGCAATTTGCGTTTTGTTTGGCCATAGGCCTGCAAATTACTTTTGCACTGGACTCAACAAGGCCAGAAGGTTGGCACTGCTTTATGCCAGGAAGGGCAAATCATAGGATAGTTCAGGCTAGAAGGGACTTCAGCAGATCATCCAGTCCAGCTGCCTGCTCAAAGCAGATATCTTGCAGGTAAAATATTTCAAGCAACGTAAAAAGAAAGCCAGAGGTGGCAGATATGTGAAATATAGTTATGACATAGTATGTCGTAGGTTTTTGTTTGTTGGTGGTTGGTTTGTGTAAGCATTTTGTTATTGTTGTTTTTAAGGACCATTATCCATATTTAACGTTTCTTTTAAAGTTTAATTCCTGCAATATCATTCTCATTGCACTTCTTCTAGGTGCCCACGGTCTTCTGATGATGAACAAAAACATCCAGTATTGTGTTTATTCTGTGGGGCTATGTTGTGTTCCCAGAATACTTGCTGTCAGGAACTGGTGAATGGGGAGGAGCTGGGAGCCTGTACTTCTCATGCTCTTCAATGCGGAGCTGGAGTTTGTATGTTTCTCAAGTAAGTAGTGAGCCAGAGTTTAATGAATTAAAGAGTAAAGGGAAATATTTGAATGTCAAAATTCACAGCATTGTCAAAGCACTTGATTCTTTTTGTCTGAGATGAAAAAACATTGCTTCGCCCTAAAATATAGCTCACCAAAAAGTTAAGAACTTACTGGGAGTTGTATTTTAAATTAGCTATTTTTTCTTTAAGAATCAGAGAATGCAAAGTTGTCCTCATTGAAGGTAAAACCAGGGGCTGCTTATATCCTGCTCCCTACTTGGATGAATATGGAGAAACAGATCCAGGTCTGAAGTAAGTATTTGACTTTGTTTCTTTCTGTGTTTCTATTTTGGTTTCTCTTTCTTTCTTATTACCCAGTACACAACATATTCTTCCTGCTGGCATGTGCAGCGCTGTCATATGTATCTCAGCCTGGTGAGCTTGTTTATTATAACTTCAAATTCCCAATGGCAGTTTCCAGTTGTGAATGGGTCATTCGTAATGAAAAAATACACTTTTTTGGTACTGTTAAACTTTCTTACTTTTCTGAAGAATACTTTGTGTGCTTTTAATCAGAAACGTGCAACAGCTACCATTGCTGAAATGCCACCTTGGAAACGGTAGTCATTGCTTGTCACATGTAGATTTCTTTTCATTTCCAGTAGACTTGTTGGAATTGGTGCTCATACAAATATTTAGTATTTTCTGGGTGTTGTTGAGAGTGCTAATACTAGACTATTAATGGAACAGTTTGTGAGTTATTATTCTGATATGCTTACTGGGTATTCCTTTTTTCTTCTATGAAGAAGAGGCAACCCCCTGCACTTATGTCGGGAGCGGTACCGGAAGCTGCATCTGCTGTGGCAGCAACACTGCATCATAGAGGAGATTGCCAGGAGCCAAGAAACGAATCAGATCTTCTTTGGATTCAACTGGCAACTGCTCTGAGTCTCTTGGTTTTTAGTGAAAACTCTTGCCTTTGGCAGTGCTTTGGAAAAGGGAAGGAAGGTGGCAGTAAATAATTTACTCTCAAATGGATTCTGTAGTATTTCAGACACAATTGATGGATTCTCTAGGTTGGATGTAATACTGGTATGTTGAAACAGAATCTCACATCATGTGTTTTGCTCTTTTTTCTTTTTTTTTTTCTCCACAAAAGAAAACCGCTTTATATAATTATTACCGAATATTCAGGTCCAGAAATATTTCCACTTTTTTTGAGAAGCTGTAATTGTTTCACATATTTTGATGAGCACAGCTTCACAAATGCTGTACTTTGGGGCACATGCCACATTTCTGTCTCTTCCATGCCTTGAGAATATACCTGGATGGTGTTGATATGGAAAAGCCTTCTTTACTTTCTTCCTGAGTTCTTTTCTAAAGCTTTTAAATAGGTCAAGATCTGTGGCATAATATTGGAGTGGAAGTGGTGCCAGGCCTTCAGTAATCTGTAGCAACAGGTACAGCAACCATTGAGTTGTACAGAAAAAGCCTGCGTTCAGCTGTGTCCTGGGATTTAATGAAGAGTTTTCATTAATGAGCTCTTTAAATGAGAAGTGTGGGATAGAAGGTGCATGGGAGAACTACGATCTTGCTTGTTGCATCAAAAAATAAAATCCGTGCTTTTTGTATTGCCAGAATTGCACTTCAATGAATTTGTTCTCTATTAATGTATCCCAAGAGATCTGGGGCTACACCATTTGGCCAGGTTGTGGTTAGTTTTACTTCTTCTGCAGTTTATACTCCGAGATTGTCCCCGAGAACCAAATGTGACAATATTGTGTGGTACTTGCAGTGTAGCTCTGCAAGTTACACAGAGCCAGAGACTTCAGTGAAGCTGACGACCTTCAAAGCTCTCACTGGACTAAAACCAAGGCCCAAAAGCAGCAAGTTTTAGAATCAGAAATAAGTTTGTTTGCCAGTATTTGATGAATTTTCCACTCTTCATCCTCTGTCACTTTTGTTTGGAGTCCTGCCTGCGTAAAGGATATAGTGTGGGTTTGGGGGGTGTTCCGTGCCAATTAGAGCAGAAAAGGGAAAACCAGGTGGTGAAGCCTCTTTGCCCTTCAGTAGTCCATAGCACATCGTGATTCAACTCTCAATGACATGTGATTGTGCTTCAGTCCTAAATGTTTGTTGTTCTCTTTTCTGAATTTCAACCATAATATACATGAGAGAATTAGTAATGTGATGGATAAAAATGCTTTCCCAGGAAATTCCACTTCTGTGTGAAAGGTTGAAGTTGTCAGTACTCGAAATTTCCCCACCCCTTTGCTATTTGGATTCTTTTCTTGTCATTTTAACAAGGCTTGCAAGGGGAGCTTTTCAGATTAATGTCTGAGAGTGTGTTTTTGTGTGATATTTTTTTTTTCCCCTCGTTGTATGAGAGATAGTAGAATCACAAGTAATGATTTAGATTTAAATATCATTGTTCTCCTCATTTTTAAAAGTTTTTAGAGTATGTGCAAGTGCACTGAACAGCACCATAACTCCTATAAAAGGAATACCAATGAACTCAAATATTGTTCTGATTTAAAATACTTTTAAAATAACTTTTGCTGTAATACTTCCCTGGTGACATAAATAGTTGTCTTTGGTATACTTTTCAGGTATTCTGTTTCTTGCAATTAAAACCATTCTCCTTATTTTGATTCTTTCAGATTTTAAACCTGAATATGAAACTCTTTAAAGAGAAATGTTAATTCTGTTAGTCTTCTCTAAAATGTATTCTTAGAAGAACAGTTGTCATGAAAACTTCCATGCACTGGCAACTTCCAAAGTCATCAAAACCCTTCTTGCCAACAAAAATACTGGATTAAGACTAGCAAATATATGCCTCACTGATACCAAAACTGCATTCGCTTACTGTTTCCCTCTGATATTTACCTACTCATGTATCAAAAACTTTCATTTACCTTGCACTTCACTGATACAAAAATTCCGTTATCAAATAAGCAGCAAGATAACTTTATTGTGTTTTCTTCCTGAACTGTAGCATGTAACGACAGGAGCTGTTCCGAGCTGGTGACTTCGTGTTTAAAGGCCTAGAAATCTCTTTGTAGGTGAAGAAGTGGGAGAGAAAAGTTCCATCTTTCTATGCATTTGCACATACTAATTTAGCAAATGCACTCCCATATCATTCACTGACTGGTGTGGTCATCTTTCATTTCATAAATTACTATGCAGTTTTTTTCACTGTGATTTCAATCTGTATTTAGTGATTGCAGGATGCTTATGCCACTGATTTCTGTTCCATCCAAGCTGACAGAGAAGTTATTTGATAATGCACATATTGGTATCTTTAATTGCAAAAATGTAAATTTGAAACTTGTATAATGTTCTTGTGCTTTTGAAATAAAATATCTTGTATATGTATATTTAAAAAAAGAAAATAAATAACTTCTCATAGATTATTCAGTTTTTATTTGGAGGTGCTTTGACACTTCACAGCTCATTTTACAAGAGCATTATAGCAGTGTCTGTCAGTGTGGAAAGGGGAGGAGTTAGTAAATGGTTGGTAAACAATACCAGTTATCCCTGTAGTCCCTACCATCGTTGTACCAGTTAGTAATGGTGGCACACTTTTTGTTTAAAGAAATATTCTACTTGAAACTTGTCTGAGTACGTTACAGCTGCAGATTCCTGCCCTGTCTACCTCAATCTGTAAAAGAAGTCTGAAGCATAGGATTTAATGTTTAGATGTCCTTAAACGGATTGAGTGATTCTGGCTTTGTAGCTTCTCAAAGCAGAACTGGTTGCCCTGTCTGTCGGATGCTCAACCTCTAGCAAGGGGAAGTTTGTGGTGTTGGTCTAATGTGCTGTGTGATACATGGGAGGGGATAAAAACACCCCAGTGGTTTATTACAGAGCTAAGCAAACAGCTAAGAAATCTTTTACATAGACACGGCCAGTTCTTCTTGCCCCTCCTTCCATCACCAGCTTCTGCCTGGCATCCCTTCCTTGCTGCTCTGTTGTATCTTAGGACACAATTAAGCTCACAGAGTTTGGGTGTTGATGATGTTGCTGTCTACGATTACTCTGAGTAAAGCAAATGTTTTTTAAGAAACAGTTCCTGTAAAGGTGAAGGTAGATTGATGGCAGACTACTGGCAAAAATGTTCTGGAGAATTAGGAGGGGGAAAAAAAAAAAAGAAAAAAGCCACAGCACCATTTCTTGCATAGTGAGAATGTCAAAGGTGCAATGTACAAGAGTAGAAAATCATATAAAGGAGTATTTTGGCTATCGTATTTACTTTGTGGTTGAAATCCACTTTATTTTCTAGGTCATATCCTTGAATAATCTCCATTGTAAATTAGTCAGATTCATGATACAACATCTAAGTTAGTCACTCAGATTCTTTTAATCTATTACCTGAAAAGATCTTCAAGGACACTTCTTTCAAAAATGAAAGTTGCTTAATTTCTGTGGCACAATCTCTTATTTGTTTCGATCTAAGTCGTTTTTGCAGGCAGGCTAAATTTGGGGGTTGATAGCGAAAACAAGAAGTCTCTCTATACAAGTCTCTCAAACCCAGTTATCACAGTATCACAGTATGTTTGGGATTGGAAGGGACCTCAAAAGATCATCTAGTCCAATCCCCCTGCCAGAGCAGGAACACCTAGATGAGGTTACACAGGAAGGCGTCCAGGCGGGTTTTGAATGTCTCCAGGGAAGGAGACTCCACAACCTCCCTGGGCAGCCTGTTCCAGTGCTCTGTCACCCTCACTGAGAAGAAGTTTCTTCTCAAATCTAAGTGGAACCTCTTGTGTTCCAGCTTGATCCCATTACCCCTCGTCCTATCATTGTTTGCCACCGAGAAGAGCCTGGCTCCATCCTCATGGCACTCACCCTTTATATACTTATAGACATTAATAAGGTCCCCCCTTAGTCTCCTCCAAACTAAAGAGACCCAGCTTCCTCAGCCTTTCCTCATAAGGGAGATGCTCCACTCCCTTCATCATCTTTGTTGCCCTGTGCTGGACTCTCTCCAGCAGTTCCCTGTCCTTCTGGAACTGAGGGGCCCAGAACTGGCCACAATATTCCAGATGTGGTCTCACCAGGGCGGAGTAGAGGGGAAGGAGAACCTCTCTCGTCTACCAACCCCCCACCTTCTAATACACCCGAGGATGCCATTGCCCTTCCTGGCCACAAGGGTACAGTGCTGGCTCATGGTCATCCTGTTGTTCACTGAGACCCCCAGATCCCTTTCCCTATACTGCTTTCTAATAGGTCATTCCCCAGCCTATACTGGAACCTGGGGTTGTTCCTGCCCAGATGCAGGACTCTACACTTGCCCTTGTTAAATTTCATCAGGTTATTCCCTCCCAACTCTCCAGCCTGTCCAGGTCCCGCTGGATGGCAGCACAGCCTTCTGGCGTGTCAGCCACTCCTCCCAGCTTGGTGTCATCAGCAAACTTGCTGATAGTGCACTCAATTCCCTCGTCTAAATCGTTAATGAATATATTGAATAATATTGGCCCCAGTACTGACCCCTGAGGCACTCCACTAGATACAGGCCTCCAATTAGACTCCGCACCATTGACCACCACTCTCTGGCCTCTCTCTGTAAACCAGTTTGCAACCCACCTCACTACTCTATTGTCCAGACCACACCTCCTCAACTTAGCAACTAGGATGCTATGGGAGACTGTGTCAAACGCTTTGCTGAAGTCAAGGTAGACCACATCCACTGCCCTGCCATCATCCATCCACCTTGTTACGTTCTCATAAAAGGCTATGAGGTTGGTCAAGCATGACCTACCCTTGGTAAAGCCATGCTGGCTGCCCCTAATAACCCTCTCATCCTTGATATGCCTTGAGATGGCACCAAGGACAAGCCATTCCATTACTTTCCCAGGGACAGAGGTGAGGCTGACCGGTCTGTTTCTCTAAACTTCTATTTAGTATGGTTGAAAATGTAGATGAAAGAGAAGCACTGCAGAGGACATGCGCACTGAAGGAGAGCAAGCTGAAATACCAAGGGATTATATACATTATTTTGCAATGCTGAGTAACAGGGACCAGGTATGAAGTTGAACCTGAAACATGAAAGCTGGACCTGAGTTTTCTTTTTATTTCTGTGTGACTATTGTTAATGAGATCCATGTCAAGAAAAAGGACTAGAGGTTGTGGCGTTTAATTACATGTTGTTAAACAACTTAGAATCCATCAGACTTCATTTAGGAGGTTTCCAGGCTTCATGCTTGAGCGAATGAGCCTCCACAAAATGTTGTGGAGCAGGTAGTGGGGACTGTGGATCTGAAGATCAAGTCCTTGCTATATTTGTGAAGGTCTGTGGTTGGTCTTTTTCAGCAGACTGCAGAACCTTGTGTCTCCTGCCTCCTCATAGTGCCTGGCATGTAATATTAATCTCTTTGCGTACAAGTCTTGAGATGCAGCGTATTGCTTGAGAGAGGTTGTCCCAGTGCTCCAGAGCTCCTGCTTGAAGGCAGCCTGAGGAATAATCCACTCTAGATGATAAAAGCCTCCTATCTTCTTCCGTTTTCTTTCATATAGCATGCAGACTTTTACAGAAAGTGGCAAAGCCAATGTTATCTCAATCTCATGATACTGCAGGTGATCTAGGAATATTTATTGTCCCAATTCAGGCATCTACAGAACTTCGTTGCTCAGTGTGATGTACGTGCTCCAGTCAGTCTGCCTCTGCTCACCGACATGCAGGAGCAGGACACGATCATCCCTCTAAGTGATGGTCTCCTCCTAAGTAAGGACTCACCCGTGGTGCACGAGTTTCACGCTTCTGTGGTACTTTGTGTACGATGCCCTGTAGTTCAGCAGAGCCTGAACTGTTCCTGTAGTGGGAAACTGATCCAAAGCAAATGTGTACCAGATGATTTGTAAGATTTTAAATATTGTGAGTCTTGTGTTGTAGAGAACTGCATGATGGTATGTAATTAAAAAACAACAACAAAAAAGTTTCCAGAAGAGGGGTTTCCAGCTTCTGAAGAAATGTGCTGTGCTCATTTTTAAAAATACAAATGAAACTCTAAATGTGCCATATTTGTTTGTTTCTTTTTTCTTCATGATCAATCTAGAGCAAGTGTTTTCAGTGGTAATCAGAAAGCTTTAAGGGAAGAGCATCATAACTGCACTGTTATAGTGCCTTCACCAGAAGCTGAACATTAAAATGTGGGGTTTGTTTTATGGTTTGCTTTGTTTGTTTGTGAGTTTTGTGTGGTTTTGTTTGGTTTTGTGGGGTTTTTTTGTTTGTTTTTGTTTTGTTTAGTTTTGGGTTTTGTTTGGTTTTGGGTTGTTTGTTTTTTGTGTATGTGGTGTTTTTTGTTTTGTTTTTAATAACGAACTTAATAAAGAATATAGTTTTATGCATAGGTGAGGTTTATGCATAGGCGTGTTCCATGCTCTGGAAGTTGCTGTTGCACAAATGTATTGTTATTAATTCTGACCGGATTAACCATTAATAACAAATAGGATAAGAAGCATCCCCCCAAATCGTATTTATTTCTGTGTCTGAGCAGATGCTCCAGCTTAAAGGCTTGACTTGCTAATGCCATCTGTGTCTTTATAAATTACGGAGAATTAAAGACAGAGTCAGGGCTGCCACCCGTGTTTGTGTCATTGATCAGTGGCTGTGATGTTTAACACTGCAGGAAGCGCAGACTCTGGGGACAGGGGCTGCAGGGCAAGCTCGACACGCAGGGTGTGCTGCCGCTGTCTGAGGAAAATAATCCAGACAAAGCAAAGAAGAAAGCGTGTATTTACTAAAGTAAAATTTACCTCGAGTACTGTGAAATGAGCTGTTGTCTTTTCATAAGATCTGTGTCGATGGGGACTCTGCCTGTACAGGACAGAAATGAACAATCTGATGACCAAGTAATGATGGCGTGTGTGCTGATACTCAGTTAATGGCACAAGGGATGACGCTGCCACTGCTGCAGGTTTTGGCCCTTGGCTGAGACACAAAGGTTGACTTGCTACATATCGATTATTCTTTCATGGCAAAATGTGTCCTCTTCATAGAAAAGTCAACGTGCTGTGTGGGGACTGTGGAAAACGCGTGGCTGGACAGTTCTACCTCTGCTCTTCGTGCTGATGTGTTACAGCAACTACTGCGTGGAGTTTCTGTGTCTTTCCAGAGATGCTCAGGCTGGATGATCCTTTTAATTTGCTCCTCCTCACAAATCTGTCTTTCAGAGCAGACTCTTGACAAATCCGTCACACAGGGACCTCCACTAGGGAGTTATGACAGGAGTAAGATCACGTCTATCATAATTCTGCATGCGAAATAGATTACCTGGAGAGATTTTTTTAAAATGATGTGAGCTGTCAGGTTTTATCTACCTCTGTAGTTAAGTGTGTTTTGCAATTAGGAAATATTTCCTAAAATACTGGGTAAGATTTCCTTCTTCCCCCTCACCCCCCCTCTTTTTATCTTTTTGCTCTTATTTCCTGTTTTATAACCATTTTCATCAAGCTGAACCATTCCTCACCTGATTTTTTTAAAGCATTTTATAAAATTTGTGTATTCTTACTTAGTCCTCTTGATTCTTTTTTTCCTTATGAAACAAATATCCTATAGAAAAAATCTGTGGTTTTCTTCTCTTAGCTGTTTCTGATTATCTCGTACTTTCTGGTAATTGAGCAATCTAGAACTGTTTTTCCAAAAGTAGACGGACTAAAATTGTTTTGAGGAAGGGATCGCTATTGCCTGACGCACATGGCACTTCGTGTACTCATCTGAAAAAAAAAATTGCATTTAAAAAAAATCACATTCTGTTGCAAAGTCTGATTAATTTGTAGTAGATAATTGTCTTTCTTCTTCATCTCTCAAGGTGCTAAAACTTTTTATGTTCTTTTCCAATGCCTATCAACTAATGTTAGTGCTTTTGGTAAGGCTCAGGACACTGTTGTGTTCAGTGCTCTGCAGTAACACCACCACCACAGGCTGTGAGGTGGAAATAATATTTTTGGCTCTCAGAAATGTTTGAAAGAACTACGCACTGGTTAAGTTTAATTTCACACGGGACAAAGTGAGTGAAATGAGGACTAGATGCAGGCAGGCAGGTAAATGCAGTGCAAAGGGAAGAGCTAACATAGATCTTAGGAAGGGAAGTTTCAGCTTACAAATCTAATATAATTGTTTGAAGCAATCAGATGTTGAGCCAGTCAGTATAATGTTGAATTGAGAAAATTTTGAATATGGTCCTCCAGCTAACTCCTAGAATTAGAAGCAGCTGTCATGAGATTAAAAGGAAGATCCAGTCCAGTAGCAAAATAGAAGATTAAATGGTATATTTTCACAATGGAAGAAGCTTAAAAATTGAATTCCACAGAAATCTGCATACTTTTTTTCTGTTCCACATTTTCAGAAGTGATCTGAAAAGGGGAATTACAAAGTGACAAATTCTGCCAATGATACAAGGATATTAAATTAAAAAGCTTATTTTGAATATTTACAGGAGGCTGTTCTGAAACTTAGTGGTTGGATCATAACAAGTTTCAGTTTGGATAAATGCAAATGAATATACCTGCACAAAAACTAACATCTCACACTACGGTTTTATATTCGTATCAATTCTTGGTATATTTATAGATCTTTAAATATGTTTCTGAATGCTCAGAAACAGTCAAAAGGGTAAGCGATGATAGGAACTCTTCAGAAAGGGACAGAAGATCTGTTTGGTTCATGATGGCTTCAGCTCTGCACATGCAGTGCTGTTCATTTAAAAATAATAAATGGAGGAGAGTGACAACAATTATCAAAGATGCGAAGCAGCTTCTGTAGAAGATTAAATAGCAGCTGCTTCTAACTCAGAAAGGGGTGTAACATCAGAAATGGCATAGAGAGAACAAACCAGGAATATCCATCAGCTATACCCTTTACCATGAATTATGGGATACCCCATTAAGCTGTCAGGAAGTCAACGAGTGAAGAGAAACAGTTTTTCAAACAACGCAGAATTGACTCGTGAGAAATTAAACTTTGAAGCTCATTGCTGTAAATGGTTTGGATGTCAAAACCATGAATTGGTTGTAAAAAATACTATGCAAATTCACAGGGAAAAAAAAAGTCCACTGAGATTTATTGAAACCCTGTGATACAAAACCCCTCTGTACCCACCAAGTTCCTGGAAGTGAGGAGGCTTTGTCACAGGAACAACTATTTTCCAATGGTCTTGCTTCTCATAAGCCTTTTGCAAAGCGTCTGCTCCTGCAGACAGACACCCTGCTCCCCACACCCTGCCCAGTCCTTTTTTATTTTTAAGATACTTAAGTATAGGCCTAAAATTTCAAGCAGTGAAGCAATTGCATTTGAAATGACAATCATGCATGTAAGCCCGCCTAAATTACAGCATAGATTTTTATATCACACACTTTATTTACAATATATTATTTTGGTATAATTCTTGCTTATTCTGGTATCATAAAAGAAAATATTTTTTGGACAGGAAGAGGATTTTTTACTGTTGCTTTTGTACAACTTCAGAAGCAAGAATAGTTCTGCTTTGAGTATCACACTGATAACTTCTTTTACCTGATTATATACAAAGAACACACAAGCTCCCCAAAGATATATTTGAACAACGTATTATTCACAACAGTAAGAAATATTTTGTTTGGTGTTTTATCACCTATTCTGTATCTGTATGTTTTTTCCTGCTTGCAATATTACTATTAACAATGCATTACAGTCATAGGGCGTCCTGTAGCTACAAGCGCCTGGGCTGTAGGTGCCTTTCACTCTGGGCACTGACAAAGTTCTTGGAATGTGATGGAAGAGCTGTCAACCGATCTTTGTCTTCATTCATTCCAAATCATCCCTGATATTTCAGCCCCTGGATCTGTGTAAATACTTCTGAAATTAGGAGCTTTTTAACATCAAGGATCATCAGTATTTGTTTTAGGGTAAGTATTTGCTTGTTTTTAAACTTGCGCTATCAGATGTTACTCAGAATTTCAATACTCCAGCAGGAGCTGTCAATTTGTTTTCTTGAGCAGAGAACTCCTACACTTGTGATGTCATTTATTTGAAGCCGTGCCTAGCTAGCTGCCGGAATACATTTTGTCGTAACATTGGATTTGCCACAGTTTGTGTTTTGAACATCAATGTTGGGGTCGTTCATGCCTGAGACAGTGGAAATCTGGTTGGCTTTGCCTAGGTTCTTAATGATATTGATGTTGTATTTGGCAGTTTCCACAAAGCTGTTTTCTAGTAACCAACCGTCTGATTCACCCTCCAGGTCTCCCAGCAGCAGGACGTTCCTCATGGCTGTTTGTAGGTACCGGACACCAATAAGGACAGAGAGCTGTAAGAAACAGTTAATGGTTAAACAGTTTAAACTACAGCCTCAATCCTACCACTAAATGAGCATTCTGACTCGTGTGTTTACAGGGCTAATAATTAATATTGAGTAAAGCAGACAAATTCTTTATCCCAGCGATACATCCAACCACTCTTCCAATTACATTTTTTAGAAAGAATAATACTAGGGAGAGACTGATTGAGTCTCTTTCCATTCTTCAGGTAGCATTCCCACTTGCATATTATTAGCATGTAAATATCTAGAATTATTCAGGAACAGTGCAGCCTCAGAGACTACAACCAATTGATGTAGAATGGATGATCAATTAATAGAACCATCAGTCACTAGGAAAAGTCACTAGTCTGTTAGTTTCTGTAGATTTTTTTTTTCCACTGACACCGATTAAGTTCGAATTTCTTTCAAGGAGTTTAATCATTCATGTGTCATCCACATGTGTCCTACATGCCAATGCATTCAAATTAAGTAGTAGCTCAAGTGTAAGTTTGGGAAAAGCCCCGCTTCCATAGTTCTGTAGGAAATGAGCGTTAGCAGATTGTCAACGTTTAAAGGAGCTCCGACAGCAGCAGGCTCATGGATTTTTCATGTGCTGACAAAGGCCTCTTGTTTCTGGCACTGCCACCCCATCTAGCACTGCTTGAGGACTGTTGTGAACTATTTTAATTATAGTTCTAATATTTATGCAATAGAGCAATAATCAGAAAAATAAAACTTATTAAAAAGGGAAGAAAACTGTATTTTAGCCTATGCCTTTGGGAGGTCCTTCACCTGTGGATGACAATATCCACGCAACTTTCTTTACAGGCACCACCAAAACATGGCATCTTTGCTGATGTATGTACTCACCTGTGATATGCTATTTTAATTGCATAACAAGCAGTCTAATCTACATCTAACAAGGTATGTCATGTTTGCAAGTACTGTCTCTGTGGTGAAGCTATGTCATGTAAAAAGGAGGCTTTGAGATATTAAAACTTACACTTGATTTTTACTACCAATAATTGTATTCAGCCTAAGGTCTGCTCACATTTTGTATATTCTGCGTTAAAATCGACTTAAAGCAATCACCTTATTTCCTTGCAGTTGTGTCACTGCGTGGATCACCCTGCATCTGATCCCACAAATGCTTCAGGGAAGGCAATATCCCATAGTCTGCTGAAAAAGCTCTGTAAGTGTGCAGAATTATATACCTCATTTCTAATAGTTCTCATTGTCAACTACATTTGCTTCCACACTGGGGACTTTGAGAAAGTTGTCTGGACTAAAGGAAGACTTTGTTGAAGTGCCCGTGGACTTACAGCAGATACTGAGGCACCTCCCATATGTCACACCGTGGTTGTTTCCCATCCTAGAGAGCAGGAAGTCTCTGATGAACTTGACACAGACCGTTTTTATGAGACATACCTCAAACAACCAGATAAGCAACGCTGTAATGCCAATGGATCTCATGATAGCAGTGTAGTAATCCAGCAGGGCCTCTCTGCACCCCTTCACCCAGACGTTGAGCTCCTCGGTCAGAAAATCGTAGTTGTAGTGAGCGCTGTTGTTCGTGAGCTGGTACTGGATGCAGGGCCGGGGGGAGCTCGGGTTGCAGCAGCTGAAGGGCACCCCGTCCACCAGGAACTTCCCGTCAACGTTGCTCTTCAGACGGCTGCAACAGGACAGAAAGTTTGGGCACGAGGTATCTGGCACAGGCAGCAGACGGTGGCTGTGATTGTTATAAAAGGATTATAATGGAAGTCTGCTGCAACTTGGCCTCTCCTATTAACGAAGGGAAAATGGGAATATACCTATTTCCAACTAGAAAATTGGCTCACTACAGGAAACCCAAGTTTTTAATCTGCTGTATTAAGTGCGGTATCAGTACATTATCTCACATGGTTCGCAGTGCTGTGCGTGCAAGATGTGGATTCATTGTTCACAGAGATGTTGCCTTTCTAGGTATCTTTGTGCTAAAAATACTGAAGACAATTTCTGATCTTGTTTATCTTGGTGGAATTCTTATGGAACCTATGGCTCTAGAGTGCTTCACTACTTCTGGACTGATTTTCAACACAAGCATTCCTTAAGAGAGAACCTGACACAGGAACAGCTTTGCACGCTGCAGGAACCACTGGAAATGGTCCCCTGGCGTTCCATCATCACACCCACGTGCACTGGCTGGGACAGCACAGGTTTTGAGATGAATTCATAAGGGAGTTTCTACTTCTTGTAACTACACTTTTTGTAACTTTTGAAATGACTTGTATTAATTGTTAAAAGGTATTCCTTTCCTTACCCTATAAAATCAGGAGAAAAACAAGTAGGAAAAGAAGAAAGATAAAGAAATAGGAGGGAGAAAAAAATAATAGGATGGAAAGAGCACACAGCCTCAGATTAACCATGAGTTTCTGGAACAGTTAAATGAATCCTTCACATCCATATTCCTTGTATTACCTGCTCTTTAGCTAGTCCATTCTTGGGAGGACTTCTGCTTCCAAGTATGCTCTTCAGTGAAATAGATTTTTCAGAAACTGGAGAGTATATAATGTGATGAGAGATGCTCTCGCACTCTGGGGCAGTAGCCTCTAAGCACGTATCTATTTTCACGCTCATTGCAAAAAGCTTATTTCTTGAGAGAGCCCCACAGGTGAGAACTGTGGCCTGTTTTAATGAAGCCCAAGCCCTGTAGCCTTTGTTAGGGAGCCAGAATACATGAAAGACGACTTTCTTTTAGATATCCAGCTTTCACCATTTGCTAATAGTAAAATTTTTAATATTTTCCAAAGCTAATCCTAATTTATTAACTTTTACAAATCATATTTTCCTGTTCCACCACAGATGATCTAAATTAAAGGGAGTCATCACAAGAAGCTCCTCAGGTGAAGAGAAGCAGCAGAAACTCTGCTGTTCAATGTTCTTTTGGGACTAAAT
The DNA here is from genome assembly GCF_037038585.1 of Patagioenas fasciata. Taxonomy (NCBI): domain Eukaryota; kingdom Metazoa; phylum Chordata; class Aves; order Columbiformes; family Columbidae; genus Patagioenas; species Patagioenas fasciata. Next base: position 31,775,982 of record NC_092524.1, on the reverse strand, counting down.
GTATCCTTCAGAGTAAACATAAGCTGCTGGGAAGCTCCTCAGTATTTGTGGCTGTGCTGGGATGGCAAAATAATTGCTTCCATTTTATTGCTGTGAGCCTGCTAAATACAACCTGCCTTTTTTTTCCCCCCTTTGGCAGGGGGTGGAGTGGTGGTGATGCATTTTGTTTTGTTCAACATTCTGTCAAAAATATCTCTCTCAAAGATTTTGCCCAACACGTCAGGAAGTTCATCTGCCTTTTCCCACCTAGCAGCGGGTTAGGCGTGGACTCCTCTCCATTTTGAAGTCTAGCTCTTCCCTTTGTGGCCATTGTCCTGGTAATGACAACAGGACAAAACCAATGCAAAAGAACCCAAATAATCAGACTGGAGTGAGCCAGCAGGGTAACGGGCACAGGCAAAACCACTCGCTGTGAGGAGAACGAGAAGGGAGCCAGAGAGGAACAACAGGGAAGGATCGAATGTGGGAGGAGAAGAGAAACCTCCCCAAGGGAGAAGAAGATGGCTGGCACCTTGGGAAAGGGAAGCTTTGACCTGGGCCAGCAAAATGCCCTGTGTATTTCAGTGACATACCCAAGTATAGTACAAAATGGCTAAAATACAATCTCTTAAACTAGGTCCTTAAGCTTTTCTTTTGATCCCAAGCATCCATTTAACTTTTTTTTTTTCTTCCTGCCACATGTTATAAGGAGGAATCTTCCTTCTACTGCCAACAAGAACAGTTTCCAGACATGGGTTATGTCCCCCCACTATCGCCTTTCCTCTGCTATCGGCAAACTAAATAATGGTGTAATCTCAGTACTGTTATAAGTCCTCAGTACAGAGCTCAGGGAGTGAGACATTCACTGCTATTTGTTGTTGTAAATCAAAGTTGTTATGGTATTGTATAGCAAAACTTGCTTTTGAGACTATAAAAAGATTATTTTTACCCAACCCAAGCAATAATATAATAGTACTGCTGTAACCTGCCCTGTCCTCTCACCGTTCCCGTTGATTCTCTCATTTCTTCTCACATTGTGGTGCTGGCAACACAGATATCAAAGTGAGGAGAGGAAAGAGGATTGTGAAGAAAGTTGAAAAGTTCAGTTTTGTAAAGGTTACATGTGAGTATGTCCTTTCTCAACTGCTTTGCCTCTTAATGAACCAAGAACTGACTGACATACAGTACAAGATGAAACTAAGAAAAATATTTGGTTCCTTCTCCATCCCTTCTGAACACCACCAGCTGGGCTTCGCTTCTAACTATTTAATATCAAATGTGTCATTACCAGATTTTTGGAGATCATAGGATAATTTGGTTATATAGCATCAACTTGGGATTCTAGTAATCAAGATAGAATTATCCAGGTTATATATGGTAAAAGAAATTTTGCTGTGTAATTACTTCCCTCACACACATTTTACTGGCATCTTCTGTCTATGCGGAGCAAAAACTGACTATAACAAAAACTATTTTCAAAGTAATGGCAGAGCACAAGTGACCCTGCAGAAGAAAAGAGAGTTTAGCTAAGACTCTGGGTGAAACAATACTGTTTCTGCATGTCTCACAGAAATATGTGTTTTACTTTTGTCCTCGCAAGAAGATGCTATTCTTAAGCTCTTCTGGACCATCTTTGTTGTCTTGTCACTTTTCAGTGCAGAACCAGGATTTAAAGCACCTCTTAGGTCAGCCTGCTCTGTGCCACCGCTGCTTTCCACCTTCTCTCTTGAGAACACTTGTTCTAAAGCTTCATTTTTTCCACAGCCAACTGCTTCACACGTGCCGATGCCCTCTTGTCTGTATTCTCCCAGGTCCTGTCCTCTGCTATATTTGCAGCTCTGTACATTTGCTTTGCTGTCATGGCAGCTTCACATTGCAATTTCTGTGACAGTAAGGTCTTTGGTCTCCCTTAATCTGGCTTTGTTGTCACTGATTTTTAAGCTCAACAAAACAGAACACTTGACAAATGTCAGTCAACCTTTCTGTGTTTGTCTTTCCCAGGAGGAGCACAGAGCTACGTTGCTCAGATCAGTGAAGACTCTTTTTCAGCTTCACAAGAATTGCTACATAGCAGAGTGTCTACTTTTCTTTTTTTTTTTTAATAGTTAGCTCTTCTATTGTCTGTAAGAATTACCAGATTCTTCTTTTTGAGCGTACAACTTCACAACTGCTAAATCATGTGAAGCACCAAACTGAATTTTTTTCAAGGGTTTTTATCCTCCTTTTTAATGCAGTGTACCTCGTGTTGGCAGTTTCTCACATGTGAACACATAGATTTGAACCTGGGTTTGCAAAGCCTAATATCTTGAAGGAGAAAGAACTTTCAGTGTTTAGGACTGACTGTACAGTGTATTGACTGTACAACCCTTTTTTCTTTCCGTTATCAGCTCATACATTGAAATTTTCAGGCAGCTAATTCATCACCTTAAGAAAGGAAAGATACATCTTTGTTTTGCTTAGCATCCCTAAAAAGCTAACAAAAGACAACTTTTGATTGTGCATGTAGTCAGCATATTTTGTGAGTTACATGGTTATTCTACAGTTTTTTGATTAAGAAAAAAAGGTCTAGTAAAAATTAGTATCTACTTTGCATTCTTGAATGAGTTTTTCTCCTAGAATTTTTTTTATGACTAGTTAATACTTACTCCACAACTTCCTTGGAAGCCATATTCAGATAACGAGCAGACACCCACTGAATTTCAAACCAGTCTCTAAAGCCATTGTTTCCACAGCACTGGAATCCAATTTGTAACATATCCACTGTTTTCTTTAAGAAACATCGTCCAGGTATGTCCGTGTCCTTATAGAACTTAATAGCATCCCTTAGTCCCAGATAGAGAGACTCCTCCAGCTCGTTCCTCATGGTGTAGCACATCAGAGCACCCACCAGGATGCAGAAGGTAAAACAGAAGGTACATACGATGTATGGCAGCATAACTAGTTTCCATCGAGAGAACTTGTTGGCATCTGAGCAGTCATAGCAGATCTTGCCACCCAGAAAGTTGATGATGCACGCTATGACCCCGACAGAGATCAGCATGTTGGGGAGAGAGCTGATGTCCCCTTTTGCCATCACTTCATTGCGCTTCTTGATCTCTATTTTCAGAAAGAGGCCGAGACTGAAGAGAATGATCCCACTCACAACAGAAACCCAGTTGAGGATCCATAAGATCTGAGCCAGTTTGTCCCTTCTAGTTTTGGTGAATTTTACTTTGAGGACAGCCATAGTCCGATCAGTGTTAGGAAGAGAAGCGTAGGTCAAGGGAAGCTCGTAAGCCGATTAGGAGCATGTATCCAAGGCATGCAGCACAAGTCTGGAGAAGAGACGGGGGAGAGATTACTGTCTGTTTGACTTGGTATTTATAGAGACTACAGAAAACTCCCTGTACAGCCTCACACGCTCTGAGACCTGACAAGAGAGTGCCCCTGTGAAATTCATTGCTTACTCTTTTACAGTGTGAATTGCTTAAAAAAATAAATGTGTATATATATGCATATATACATACATATATATATATTCTAAGGACTGACTAGAGCAATTAAGTGAACAGTAGAACCAATAAGCTCTAAATTCCTATAGATTTTTGCCAAGAGCAATCTTCTGAGCAGATTTTCTGATGACTAGAAGTGAGCTGATGTGCTCTCTTTCCCTCTAGACACTGTGCCTTTCCCTTCTACTTGTTGCCTGTATTTTCTTGATGATTCCAGGAATTTATAGTTCTTAGATTACTGTGCCATGGTTAGATTTGAGTTCAAAAGTTGAACAAGCAGGACAAGCCAGCAGATACATACAGCATAATCACATCAGTCTTTTTCCACAAGAAAAAACTCCCATGAAAATAGCACCAGAAACACAGGATTTTAATCCTACACTTAACCTACTAGGATGTCATCAATCTTGCAAAAATTGACTGTGCTTATCCACACACACAAGATGTTCAACAGCTTGTTAAACCGTCAATGACTGTGTTGGTTTTCTAAACAATATTATCAACATTTTCTTAACTTTTAAGTGCTATATTACTGGTGAACAAAGCATCCCCCACTGCATTTTCCCACTTGATCTGCTATAAAAGCACCACCATTTTTATGTGAAGTAGCATATCACTCTACCAAAAAAAGCAGAACATCCTCACAACTTAATCAGCAGTTTAAGATGCTCTCCTTCTTTCTCTACATGATTGCCCTTCCTTCCTTTCTGAAAGTTCTTATTAAAAAAAAAAAGGTTTTGGAATAGAATGATGTATTAAATGAGGCATGTTTAATCCTTAGGGACTCACTGTTACTGGCTTAACCTCTGCTCCTGCAGCTGAAGTTGTTTGTTCTTTCTCCTTGTCCTGACAATGGTGACAATCACGTCTCATTCCAACCCTCCTGCCACCTGTAGAGACTGGTTTTCTTTCCGAGTCCTCAATATTCCGGTCAGAATCCTAAACTTCATTCCTGGTTACACTTTCTGCAACAACCTTGACTTCTTCACTGCCCATTGGAACTGCTTCCACTCTCCTGGCTGAAGAAGACTCTGCAGCCCAAGGGACACCACAATATTTTTTTGAAGGAGAACCATTTGAAAAATGACAGGAAACTACTCACATATTTAGTAATTTATATCTTGTGTATTTTATTAGCTTGTTTTTGATACACCTGCTCCTGTGTTATTAAAAGACCTTTAATAACTTCCCATGTGATCTACAGGTTCTTTTGTTTTTCTCTCCAAAGATCAGAATGATGGGCATAAAATATATTCAGAGAGACTTCTATTTCAGAGATTCACAGCTGAAGGAGGACTTCGGTGTTTCAAGGTCTGTCTTCTCCCCAGCTATTAGTGGATCTAAGAAAAGACACCAGCTTTCCCAGCACTTTTAACCTTCCTACTCTGCAACACTACTCACTTCTCCTTTGCACCTCTCCAGTTCTGTCACAGTCACGGGCAGAAAGCAGCTAATAACATCCAAGATCTAAAACTTGTTAGAGTTGGAGACAATGTGTTTTCAGGGTACGTGATGTGGACGCAGAATGATGCCACAGTACCTCAGCATCAAACCATGAACTTTCACCCTTCTTCAGTGCTTCCAATGCTTTGTGATCACCTTTCTTCAATACATACAAGATATTTTGAGCTCTTCTTTCTTTCCTCCCCAAAAAACCTGTTCTCAGCATGGTCTTGTACGAATCCAGTAATTTTCATTGGAATGATCTTTATATTATACAACTCTGTATTTATATGGTTATACAGTCATCTAATTCCACTAATACAATTGCATTTGTAAACAGTAAAACACAATCCTGTAAATTGGGTGAAATGGAGAAGTATAAGCAGCTTTATTAACGTATAATTATTTTTAAGCTAGAGGGCTCTGCTACTTAACTTCATCTGAGTAAAACTGGTATCAGCTAAAACGGCATGAAAACCATGTGTAGACAGGCCGTACAGAAGTGGGGCTTCACCCACCCCCTGAAGGATCCACGGCTGCAAGGAAGCTTAACGTGGGGTAAGCAGATTGTTGTAGAGTTCAAAAAGGTAACGGGATCCCAAGATCCTCATCTGTGTATGTCGGAAGGACAGTCATATTAGGATACAGTCAGATATCTTCATGCATTTGAATATTTAAACATTTTAATGTCTGTGAGATTTAATTCCTATTGCATTTGTTTTCTCCTGCATTTAGAAAGGAAACTATTCAAGTCTGTGTATCTTTTGTACAATACACAGAATAGTGTGCAAAAAAATATATTTTTTTTCCTTACCACTCTTATTTCCAAAGGTGTTGAGGCCAGCAGCTTTCTGACTTTAAAAACAGGGTCCTAATTTTAATTAACATTAAAGCTGATTATCAGTTATAGTTGAATATTGATTGTGATCATATCGATGATCATATCGATGATCATGATGAAATACTGATTATTGATAGGCACCTCTGTACAAACAAGTCCAGAGAACAGTCACTTATAAAATGACAACACTTTATTCACCCCATTCTTCTCTGGTATCCTTGAGACCTCATTTAAAAGGATCATGTGCTGCTGGCACAGAATTAAACCTCCATATGAATTCAGCTGACAGCCCGTCTGCTAAGCCTGGAGACGGCATCTTTGATTGCTTCACCAGTTAAGCAGTTCATGACTTGAACTTAAATAGCTGCAGACAGCTGCTGCAAATAGCTTCATTTGCCCCTGATACTCAGGTCTTGGATCTCGCGACAGAGAGAATCTGTTGTGAAATTTCCTCCCTGCTGAAACGCAGTTCACATTCAAAGGCCAGTGTACTAGAATGCATCACACACTCTTCATTTATATGAAATACATGTATGTATTTGCAAAATGCATCTGTAGTGTTAGGCACACATATAGTTACAATGTCACTGAGAACACACTACCCACCAAACATCTTTTGCTTTAACATTTGAAACAAAGTTGTAAACAGTTCTACCTTTATTTGCAATTCATCTACTCAAGAGGCATTGTTGATTTTGGAAGACATAAATTTGAGAGTTTCTGTCATATTAAAGCCATAAAGAAATTCAAAGCTGGATTTCATGAGCAGGAAAACATTCAATCTTGTGTGGCTGTTCTGATATAGCTCCATCCCCCATTTTCAGACACCTAAAGTTAAAAAAACCCGAAAAAAGTATGTGCAAGAGCAATGCTCCAAGTTTGTTCCTGCTCCCAGGAATCTCCTATGAGATTGCCAGCTTCCTTGGTGCAATTCTAATATTGTTATAAGACCAGATTTCATGGAATATTCACACCCAGCTGCCACAGGTGCCCACACCGCAGTCCTCCAGCGGTACAAGATCTGCTATTTCACATGAGCCACACTGCCAGGGAAAGGGGGGAATGAGTGGCTGGTGCAGGGCAGTGACCACTCATTGACTGACCCCGGCTGTCACTGAAATACCGGAGATTGCACAAAGGATCTTTGCAACAACTGCACTTCTCCTGAAACTTTGAGTGCATCAAGCCTGGGACAGAGGAATGACTTACCTATTCTGTTCCTGACGAATTAGTCTATCGGAAACACCAAGCAGAAATGGTCTAGTATTCCCAGCTTCTGCACGGATATTTCTCTTGGGATAATTTTTTTCCTATGCTAACAGTTTACTGAATTTATTTTAGATAATGAGAAGATTCTCTTTCTATCAATACACCATCATCTTATACTTTCCCTAACTGTTCAATGAAGTATTTAATATATTTATTAGCATAAGATGTATTGCAACATGCATGCTGCCATATAGTAGCATTTTTTGAGCATCATGAAAAAAGTTCTTCCAGCTGAAAGAACTGAAGTGTTCAGATACGAGCTAAAAGTGTCTTTGTCTTGTTCTGCAATATGTATTTTTTCTTCTCCAAATTAAATGTGCCAGTGGGCTCCTGTAAAACCACAAACGCTCCTAGTAGTTCGGTAGAACAAACACCTCTATTGAAGTTCTTAGAAACACCTCACCATTGCACACGAGCCACTCAGGGGTTCTGAAGCATACAGACACAGACATTTTTTCCCCAGCTATGGGAGAGCAAGCTGGATTTTGTTCTGTAAAGGGAGAAATATTTATTTCAACAGAAGATGCCAAAAAAATGTGGAAATCTCTCCCATATTACTGATACTGTTCTCAAGCTTTCCTTGTCTTACTCACTTCAAATACGTCTTCCATCCACACACTGTAGCTTTTTGTTTTCAATATGCCATTTACCTCTTCCTCTGCTATCAAACTCCCAACTACATAGAACAAGACACAGCACAGCCATTTATTTGTTTATAAAATTTACCTATTAAGCACAAATTGTCCAAATAAATTTGGCTTGCAATTTTGTCATAAACCAGCCACATTTCTCTTACCAGTTTCACTAAAATCCATAATTTTAACTAAGCACACATTCCTATCTGTAACTTACTGTAAAAGAAACCACTAACCTGCTTCAGAGAACTGAACAAGATCTCAAAACTGGTAACTTGCTGAGTACAAGGGAGAAAATGCCTCGATCGGTCATCCTGAGGAGGAGTGAAGTACTGATTTCCTCATGTCTGTGTAGTTCTTCTGTCTTTACACTGCCTCACCCACGGAGATAGAGAAAATGTCTTCAACTCTTCTGCCTGTGCTAATCTCTCCCTCATCTCTAATCGTAGCTAAGAGATTTATTTCAAGGGTCTTATGCCACCAGCTTAAATACCACAAAACAGGCCAACTAACTGAGAGTGAAGTGAGATCTCACTGACAAAATGGATTCATAGTAATTTCTTTCACCTTTTTATCCCCCAGACGTTTGGGCTGGTAAGCAAAAGAGACTGTTCTTCAGTACTCTTTAAAGTCTTCATCAGTTCTTAATTTGTTCTTAATAATAAATATAGGTCCAAGAGAGAAAAGGATGAGAATAATGAAACTTTGAGCTTCTGTGGGAAGGGAAAATCTGTCTTGGGCAACCATAATTTACATTCACTATTGTGTGCCTTACCCATCATTCCATATTTTGTTGCTTTGGATGGAATTCTCTGTCCTTTGTGTATTGGCTGTGACTGTGTCTAAGAAAGAAATTCAAGTAACCAAGAACTGTTGGATCATCCTGTATGACTCATGGTAGATTCTGCTTCTGGAAGCTTTCCAGGTTCAGGAACAATCTAGTAGAAACCTATGTCCGAGACTCTTTAAAGCTTTATCCCAAGCCAGAAGCAAAAGCATTTTGGCATTTCTGAGCCCAGCATGTAGTGATTTGTGGGATGGACACGGCTGGGTTGAACTGGCAACAGTAGTGGCAACAGGCTGAGTCTGTAGCAATGCCTGATCGAGATGTGGTGATGTTAGTACCAGAACTGAATCACTAAGCAGGGCTAGGTTTGGACTACAAGGCCCACAGCACATCAGCAGAGCAGAGAGAGCTCAGTGAGCACACACGACTGACTGCAAGGGACCCTGCACCAGGGACTGTAACGTGTATGAATATTCTCAGCAGCATAAACTGTCTTTGCCCAGTTAATGATGAGCAGTAAACCCATACCATGCTATTACTGTGATTCAAACTGTGCACTGTGGCAATACGCCTCCTCACCTCATTTATGGTCTCATGCTTTCATAAAGACAGACACCCCTCTGCATGCATCGGTATTATCACACTCTCTATCAGGGAAAGGTGAAAGATTAGTTATCAGTGCAAGTCAGTCTGCCAAAGTCTTCAGAAAAGCAGAGACTGGAATATCTGACTACAATATTCTAAGAAGAAAAAACAATTAAGACTTGCTAATTTGTCAGAAGTAATTTCATACATTACTGTGTGGAAGACGGAGACTCATAATTGCCTCCATGGGGTGAAAAATCCCAAGGACATATTCTGACAGGATAAAGTCTTACAGTGAAATTCCATCCCTCTTCAGTTTTTCTGATACAATCAAACTCACAGCATTCGTTCTGAAAGCCCCATCCAACAACGCATCATTCAATACCGTACGGCAAACTTATACAGAGCTGCTTCCTTGATGTATGGGGGGGTCCTCTGAGCCACACACAGGCTCAATGAGGCTTTTGCTGGCAACTTCAATTCAGAAAAATGTAATTCACCATACCTTCACCTTTTTAAAGAAAATATCTGAAGTAGGGCTTCCAGTTTTCTATCTTGCTTATGTGCTGATGTACAACACATCCAGGAAACTTCAGATCAAGAGCATATGTGATACATCTGGGACCTGTTGGACCTACTGCATATGGACCACACAAATGCTTGCATATGATCAAATACACCCCAACTGCACTGAATTAGTCCTGTGCACATGGATTGTTCATGCTTTGGACTTGCTGTACTTGTGCAGACCACAAGGAATATGTTAGATCTGTTCCAATGCATACATTTGTGTACAAATCAACTCTATGGAGCATATTCAACAGGTATAATACTCTCCTTGTGGACAGCACGAGTACACAAATGTACATATTTGCCTAGGATTTTTGAGCTATTGCTTGCCTGGCATGTGATGTGTTAGAAATCCTGGACTAAGTCCCTGAAGTCCTGAAGTCCCTTTCTACACCCAGAAAAAGTTCATGTGTGAAAACCACCCACAAACATTCGTTACCCCTGAGTATTAGAAAATGTAATTGCCTCAAATACCTACTAACAGAAAAGTGCACCTTCCCTACTTTTGCTTTGCAATATAAACCCAGTACTTGCATGCATGAAAGAAAGCAAGCAGAAGATGGCAGTGCTGCTGTACATAGATTTTTTCTACAAAGCAAAGAAAGAAGCTTTCTTTTATATGTGTTGGAGAGATGAGAGGTCACTCACACAGCTAGTGAAAGCTCAGGAATGCATCATTGTAAGAAATAACTTTAATGCAATCTTAATGCAATTATAGGTTGACGCTACCTGTAGTTTTTGTTCTGTCTCATACCAGGAAATTATTTCAGCTGCAAAGTTAATATTAAAAGTTGAGCTATTCAGAAATGAGTTTTGGTTTTTGGCAATCTATAACTAACCATGATGTGTTTTCTTATAGACCTGCTGGAAGCCTGGACACCAAGACCATAACGACAGAGCAGCATTTTGTAACTCGGCAGGAGTGGCTGCATGCGTGGGTCTGCCATCTATCCCCCAGAGGCATGGAAAGAAAACATACACTTTCCTCCAAACCGTGGAGATAGGTGTGCTGTTGCTTTGGATCTGAAAGAGGTAAATTTAGTAAATGTTTGGCCAATTACTTATCTGTTTAGTACCATTCATATATAGGTCCAGAAGCAAGGAGAGATGTGTTATGAATTGGCCTAATTAAACAGCTAGTTGGGTTCATGCATGCCGCAAAATTTAATTTCACATCTAGTTTCCAAAAATTAATGTTCTGGTTTTATATTTGGATTGCTTTGTATTTCATCTTATATTTGATGCAAACAATAACTAATGATAAGAGATTTCGGAGTAACGGACTAAAACTGGAGGAGCTCAGTAAGTCTGATACAAGCATGTACTATACAATCTTTAACATGTCAGTGCTTCAGAGGGAGAGTCCCTATTCAGGGAGAGATTGTCACTGATATGTGGGGAGATGGTATGAAAAGGGGAATTCAAACAATATGCCTTTTTTGGCTTTTGTAAAGTTGTGAACTACATGGTAGATGCTGAGAAGCATAAGTTATTAGGCAAACAGAAGCAACTGCGCCTCTCAATTACACTTTTGAACTTTTAGGAAGGAAGCATAGTGGTATCTAGACGATTATGGTTGTTGCAGTTAGATGAAGATACCTAATTTAAATCCCAACATCCGAAATTCTTACAGAATTGCAGCGTTGGCAGAGGTAATGTCAAAACTCAAAGACAAGAAAAAATGGGGATAGGCAGTAATTTAAGAGAGCCCAGTTTATACATTAGAATGCCACAAAGCCCCAGCCGGCAATTAAGCACCATGCAGCCGCTTGCTCACTCTCTTCTGGCTGGATGTGGGAGAGAATCAGAAAAGTAAAAGTAAGAAAACTCGAGGGTTGAGATAAAGACAGTTTAAAAAGTAAAGCAAAAGCCATGCATGCAGCCAAAGCAAAACAAGGAATTCATTCACCACTTCTCATGGGCAGGCAGGCATTCAGCTACCTCCAGGAAAGTCGGGCTCCACCATGCGTAACAGTTACATGGGAAGACAAATGCCATCACTCCAAATGTCCCTCACTTCTTTCTTCTTCCCCTAGCTTTATATACTGAGTGTGACCTCATGGTATGGGATATCCCTTTGGTCAGTTTCTGTCAGCTGTCCTGGCTGTGCCCCCTCCCAGCTTCTTGTGCACCTGGCACAGCCTGGGAAGCTGAAAAGTCCTTGACTGCTTAGCAACAACTAAAACATCCCTGTATTATCAACATTATTGTCATTCTAAATCCAAAATAAAGCACTATATTGGCTACTAGGTAGAAAATTAACTCTATCACAGCCAAAACCAGGAGACACTGTACTACAGTTATACCAAAAAACCCACAATGCTATGCTCCATGCAAAATACTGTAATTGTAGCTCATTTAATTGCCCAAAGAACATAATAGATTAAACAAATCTGAAAAAGAAGTATTATAATTTTCATTTTTCAGATGTTTAAAGGTTATAACAATACAGATGCTGCAGCAAGTCTCAGGCAAAAAGGAAATTATAGCAGACTTGCATGCACTGCACTGCACATGTACTGCTAGTCCTCAGGGCTCCTGTATATTCCGGGAAACACCATACAGGTACTGGCTCTGATTTCAATCCATAGGAGCTGCACTGTCCATACCCTCTGAGTCATCCACTCCTGACTCATGGTGAGTCATTATCAAGGGAAAACTAAGGCACAGCAATAGTGTATTCACCTTAAAATCAGACCAGCAGCCTATGGTAAAGCTGGAAAGTGAACCTCTATTTTAAATTGGTTGGTAACCTAAAACTTCTTTCTTCACTGTAATTTTTTCTGAAGACTCCATTTTTACAACCTTTCTCATAATTGGACTATGCAACCATCTTGCTTTTCACCTTCATACCTTATTCATTATGGATCATATCATCACAAGCTGGTCATCAGGAAGCTTTTTGCAGAATGAAATTACACTCAAATTATGAAGGCTCCCAATGCAATTTCCCTTACATAATGAGGTAAAATTTCCTTTTTCTATTCCATATCTCAAATCATCAATACTTTGGTGCACTGTGCTGACAATTGACCCTTCTTTCCCTAGCACAGTAGTCAGACATATACTCACATTTCTCCTTGAAGAGACCGCCTACAGACCTCCTATTCTAATCAGGAAGTCTCCCCATTCTCACCATATTATAAACGTGATGTTGGTGCTGGTTTCACTCTCTAGACACCATTTGAACTGAACAACATTATTCAGGACATCTTGTAAGGAATCTGACATTCTTTTAAAAAGAAGACAGTCACCAAAAAAAATACTCACAAAGTTTCTGAAGCTGTCAAATAGACAAAAACCAGCACTTAGACATGGTCCTCTTAGAGCTCTTCCAAAAAAGATCCACGATCCCTCTGTCGCTTCAGAGGTGACTTCATGCTCTGTGTCTAGAAATCATGATCTATGAAAAAAGACTGATGGGACTTGACTTTCTTAGTGTAGAGAAGACCAATGGTGAGGTGAGAATAGCATCCAAGTAATTTTAAGGTAGTTGCACAGAGGAAGGGAATAAATTCCTTTGGTGATAGGAGAAATAATGTGTGAAATCTATCTTCTAGTGAGAATAGTGGAACAACCTATGAAAGAAGCTTGATTTCCATCAACAGAGTACATTTAGAAAAGGTTGACAAATACTGGCCAGGAATGTTGTAGGGATGGTTGGTCCTTCCTTGGAAAAAAGGCTGAACTAGATGTCTCAAGGTCTCTGATTTTCCATTTGCTATGAACTGGATACCTGTTTAAACACCTACAAAACTTTATACGTGCTTCCCCATCTTTGGTCAAAACTTCTTTTGCTCCATTGACTTCTGCCTGAAACGTGAGCTTATAAAACATGTTCACCTTTCTACTCCTCAATGAGAACATTCTTTCCACCTCCATGTATATATTCATTTATAGTTACAATTTTCAACAAATTCTGGCATTTGGTGGATGTTCATTTGCTGACTAACCAAACCTATGAATTTTCCATCTCTTGAGAATGAATACTTACGGAGTCTGTGCATCTTGCTATCTATCCCCCACTTCTATCTTTTTTCTTTTTCTCTCTTATCTTTTCTGACAATCATTTGATTTCTGACTCTCTCAGAAAATTTCTGGAGCTTTGTCTCCTACTTCTGTGGTCAGATAAGCAGAAACATTATTCAGAACTTCTGACTCATACAGAAATAAATAAATAACCCAAACACCCTGATGTCTAGGCAAAGAAGTTCCAATGGAAGTATCTGAAACCAAGGAGTCTGTACTTCACAGGATGAATCATTTACTCCCATACACATTTAATTGAAGAAAATAACAGCAAAGGTCAGAAGGTCTTACACATTGTTAATCATGTCACCCTTCTTCATCAGCAGACATATGAGTATGTTTGTGTATAGGTATGGTTTTAAATTTTTAAAGATTCCTTAAAGAAACGTTAGATCATTCCTTTCAGACAAAAAACACTTATTAGATATTTTAATACTTATTATTAAATATTGAAGCTATATTAGACATGTAAGAACATATTTACAGGACTCAGAATTATTTTTCATACAGTAAAACCGATCCGCGAATTGTACTGCCAGGCACACACCAGCACAACTAAGATTTTTCTCTCTCTCTCTTTTTTTTTTTTTTTTTTTTTTTGTTTACAGCTTTCCATAGCAACTACTTAGTTACAATAAAGTTTGCTCAGGTAAGCCTTGATATTTGGAGTAAATTCTGACAGTAATCCTCCTGCCCTCCAACTTCAAATTTCTGGTCTGCAGAACTTTTCTTTTGTTTCCTTGCAGTCTACAGCAAAGTTAGACATTTAGGATTGAGCTAAGACAAAACAGTTGGCTTTACTTACTTACTTTACTTACTGATTTACTTTGCACCCCTTCAGATATCTAAAAATCTTCAGAACAAATGCAGAGGTGTCCATTTGCAGTGGTTTACAGCTGTTGAGTAACTTTACTAAGTAACTTCATTTCCCACTCTATTTTGGAAGTCACAGACTAAAGTTCCTGCTAATACAATAATTCTGACTTCAGAAAAGGTAAACCAGCAGACAATGGTTTCCAGTACTTGTTCTTCTCCATGCCAAAGTGGAATTCAATTCTTGGCAAGACTTGAGCTTTTGTTGACGCAAATAATGATTTTCCCCTTCCTGTCATTTTAGATAATTTATTTATAAAATTAACATTTTTGGTATAATTTATGATTCAAATGTTAATTTCAGTGTGTTTCTCAGGAATCATGAAAGCAATGTAATAGTTTTAAGAAGAAATACTTAGGTATACTGTTTACATGCATAGACAGGTAGAATGTACATACGAGAAGTCACCTTCCAGAGACCATTCATAGTAGAAACAAACTCAGAGAACCTGCAATAGATTGGAGTTAGAAGCTACTCTTCTTTCTACATGAGGTCTAGTAAACTAAAATGACTAGATTAATTCACAGTCACATCAGAGCTCAACGTTTATTATCTGTGCTGGGGTACTGCACTTGAATATGCTTGCAAGAGATTTCTAGTTTTACAGGAGGGTCTAGGATACACATTATTCCGTGAAGATTCAGAGGTGGTTCTTCACTCACATGTTTTTCATAGATTGGTTCAATGGCTACATGATAAGCTCCCATACAAAAATTACAGTTACATCAGAATATACAAAATACCCTACAGGGTCAGATGCACCTTTTATAGTTAATCTCCCTTTTACTCCCTCTGCATCCAAAACTGGTGCTAATGGGATGTTATGGAATATCAGATAATTACCACACAAAGCCAGATACAGCAACAAAATACAATTAGTTAAAATATAAGAATAAGGTTATAGTTACACTGCAAAAAGAGGCACATTTTTTACATTGAGATAGCCAATTAGAACTAACAATGTAAAACCTAAATAAAGAGCATCAGACAAGTTTTTGGCTCAAGGTAACTTTTTCCAGGCCAAATGAACACTATGCATCTAAGCTTAACTACCTGTACTGCTACAAAAAAGCTAGAGTAGCTTGAGTCCATATTTACATAGAGATATCTTTTTTTATTTTGGTGGTGAGGATATTCTGTAAGTTTGCACAGACAGAGGAAACGCTGGTGTCTGCTATATTTATTATCATCTTTGAACCAAAAATAGTACAACAGAAAGTCATGAAGAACCTCTTGGTATATTTCTGGAGCAATGAATTTAAAAAGATTAGATCTTTTTTGTAAAGATCTCCTGCACTTAGGTGGAAATAGATTTTCCTTTTGAGAAGACTCAGTTTTTGTTGTTGCTGTTGTGGTTTTGGTTTTTTCTCTTCCCTGCTTGACTTGTATTTGAACCACTCAGGTTTTGTCTACTTATAAAGAGTCCATGGTGAGTTGAAAAACTAACACATCACTAACTTTGATGATGAAAGGCTGACTTTCAGTATGCTAAGACGACGTTAATGATGCAATTTCCATGATACTGTGCATAACAACGTGGTTATAATACATCATAAATTAACTTCTGAAGTTACAAAGTGATGAGAGAAACTATGCCCTTTGGATTAGCAATGATAAACAGGTAAACAGACAAACCAGATAAACAAGTTTGTTAAGCCTTTCCACTCTCTTTAACCAAATTGGAAAATTTTCCTGAAAAATTCTACACCTTAGGATATATGTAATTCTTTGGGGAACAATAAGTACTCTTCACAAGTGGATTCATATTCATGAGCTCCCCAAGTTTTGTTGGCACTACTTAAAACCAGGGCTATAAATAGATAGGGTATTCATCTACCCTCAATTACAATTTGGGAGGAAAAGTACTGTTTAGAGAGAATGTGAAAAAATAATTTGTTTAGCATATAAGAGGAGTAGCTATAAGGCACAGGCCTATCCTGGAATAACTGTCACCTTTACAATGCCTTTAAGACAAGTTTGGAAGAATACATGGCTCTGGTAGAATATTTTCCACCTGAAAATTTGTGAATGTCTATCAAATGTAAGCAAAACTCATGATGCCAATTGGGGAAAAGAAGTACTATTGAAAAAGAGAAAAAAGAAAAAGGGAGAAAATAAAAAAAAAAAAAGGAGCAACCCTCCCCACCTATTTCAGTCAAAGTTCGTTCATTTCCATTCACAAAACTATTATTTTTTCATAATATCAGCTTTCTTATTAACTGCTTCAACTGTTAGTCAGGACACACTAGACACAAAGATCCTCAATATATAGAAGAATATATGCATTTCACCAGTGCACCCACCACTACAACTGGTGCCCACTGCTTGAGGTAATTCACTTCGTGAATGAAGAAGCACCTGGCTGAAGCTGACACTGAGCAAGTCCAAACTGTTCGGACTCACTTAGATTAGGTTCACAGCTCCCACTACTGGGAGCTCATTTGTAAATTACAAGCACTAACATCTTCCCACTCAAAGAAGCAGTAGGAGATACTGTTTACTAACCTTACTCTTTGACTATGATCTCCTAGCAACAAATGAAGAAAGGGCATAAATTACTCACACTATCATCATCTTATCTGCCTGACTGTAGGGAAATATAAGCTATTTTTATTTTTAAGGAAACTTCATATGAGGGGAGGACTGCAGTGTGTTTACTCACTTCATAGGAGCTGCTGCAAGGACAGCCATTCTGTCCTTCCCATGAACGGGTCTCTCCTAGCTGCAGGTCTGCCAGATGGATTCAGCCTCTGGGTTGACACCAAGGCCTACACAGGCATCCCGTCAGCTGTTGTGCGATGGCACACTGGCACCCACCGCATAGCACCCGCTCCATCATCTCACCAGGCTGGGGAGTCTCGCCTGCAGTAAGGAATCACCCGTGAGAGCCCAAGCTTCTCTTCCAAGGCCATACTGGCCTATGCATGGGATACACCAACTGCTTCCCGGTGCCACCCAGGGGTGGCAGCCCTGCTGTGTCATAAGGGCAGCGTTAGCCCCGCGCAGGCGACACAAGTCCCTGAGGCGACGCGAGGGACCAGCCTTCCCGGCCCAGGCCATTCTCTCCTCAGCTCTCTGGCCCCGCGGGGGAGGCACGGCAGCGGCCTGCGCCCTGGCAGGCCCCGGGCAGCCCCGTTCCGATGCGGGGAGCTTCGTCGATGAGACCCGGGGATGGCCGAGCCCCGGCTGCTGAGGAGACCGGTACCGCAGAGAGGACACAGCTCCCCCCAGGACCAGAGCGGGTGCTGCAGCGGGGAGCGGCCCTGCAGCGGCGAGCGCCGTAGGCCAGCCTCGATCCCCGTCACAGGCGCTGCCTGCTGTTCCCTCAGAACCTCGGCGGAAAGTGGCTGGTGGCGGCTGTGACGGGCCCCACTGTCCCGCCGCTAGCGCGCCCGGGGATTACAGTGCCCACCAAGGCCTTAGGCCACTCGGCTGCGCGGAGGCGACTGTGGCTGGAAGCGAGGCTCACCGGCCCTCAACCAACCCCGCACACAGCGCCCTTTCCAGGTGCGCCCGCCTCCGGTAGCCTAATTGATCACGCTGACAACCAATCGCCCGGAAGGAATCTCCGCGGCTGCCCAATCACCGTTGCAGAAAAAGGGATGCGGGCGGTGCCCTCGAGGCCAGCGGGTTCGGTGGCTCCGCGGGTGAGGAAGAGCGAGAGAGGGGGCGGCGGCGGCGCGGGCGAGCGCGGTCGAGACTGCCGCAGGGATGGCGGCGGCGGCGGCTGTGAGGGGGTTAACCGCTTTAGGGAGGGTAGCAGGCCTCTCCATAACCGCCTGAGCGCCCTTCTGCGCTGCGCACAGCCGTTACCCCTCCCCGCGGGCGGGCCGGCGCCGTCCCGGCACTGCAGTCGCCATAGAGACCGCGCCGCACGCCATGGGGCGGAGGCTGGGCCGGGGGGTGCCGCTCTAGCCGCCCCCCCGCGCCGCGCAGACCATCCCCCGCCGCCGCCGGAGGCGCGGGGCCCCGGAGGGTCTCGCCGGGCCGCGCGCCGCCCCGAGGAGTGGCCGCCTCGGCCCCGTTCCAGGTGAGGAGACGCGGCGCTGCGCGGCGGCGGTCGCGGTTACCCCTGCGCGCCCAGGGCGCCAGCCCCGGCAGCCGGGCAGGGGTTTTCCCGGGGGGCGCTCAGGCCGCCTCAGCGGGGCGCGGCCCTCGGGCTCCGACGGCCGAGTCCCCAGCGCCGGCCCGACCGCAGCGGTTGCTGTGTGGGAGCCGCGTCGCCGTTTCTCATCCCGCGGGAGAGGGAGTTCGCCGGGTGAGGGAGCTCCGGGGGCCACGGCCCGCCCCGAGGGGGTGCGCAGGCAGCCGGGGCGATCCTGGCTGTAGAGTTGGGGTCGGCGGGTCCGGCGGCGCCCGCAGCAGCAGTCATCGCCGCCTCGGCCTCTACGCAGAACTCAAATTTATAGGCACGAGATCTTTTTTTGTCCCTCCCACTTGCTGCAAGAAGGCAAACGGTACCGATATTTACGTGCTGTGATGGCAAAACATTCCAGTTTTTAAATAACCACATCTCTCTTTCCAGTTCTTAATTGTGGCATGTGTGTAACGGATGCTTATGTGGGCAAGACTGGATGGGGGATCAGTCAGTCTGTCGTCTGGCGCTTTAAGTGCTGGAGCCATGAGCAGCAGTTGCATCAATATATGAATACAGATATGCCTGGCTAGGCCGCAGATGCACTCACTACGGTGATAATAGTAAACGTATAAACTGCATGTGGAATAAATTTTAAAAATATACTTTTAGCTTAAAAAAAAAAAAAAAAAGAAGGGGGAATACCTTGTTCTTAAGTCTAAAGATGATCTCTGGGGTGCAACTGCATCCTTGTGCTTCTGTTGTCACTGTAGAGCACAAGCAATGAGAGAACCAAGATTGGTACAAGATTTCTAACCTCTGATGTGAGTGAGAGCAGTTGGGAATAGCTGCTAGTGTTGATGGGGATGGATTTGCAAATTTTAATAATACTAGTGTGTTATGCAGAGGGTGGACCTGGGGGGAGATGGACACAAAGGAAAGGCACCTAACTATAGCACCGCCTTTTAAGAACCTTCTGCCACATTTATAGTTAAACTGGAAAGGACTATAGAAAATGAGTTATAAAATACATTGTAATGTCTTTCTTTTTAGTTAGACTGTGCAGAACCAGTTCAATTTCAGCTCAGACATTCAGAATAATTAAGCTATGTTGACAGGAAAGCTGAGAGCCCTAAAATAAAACATTTGCTATTTAATTTAAAATCATGTTATGTTTAAAAGTGAGTGATTAGTTTCCATGTTGTGGTCCTGGAAAAAATGAGATTGTTTTATATATTCTGCATAGCTAATGCCATGCCTCTGTTGAACACATGCTGTGCTTTTAGGTTAGTTCACTTTAGCTGTTGTATCTGAGAAGACAAAAGATTAGAGCTCATTTTGTTGCTCTTGTTTAATTTTGAAAAATTTTGGGGGGGGGCTTGCGGTCCAAAGATATCTAGCATTTTTATTCTGTGTTAAATTGCACAGAATACTTTATTGGTGGTGATTCCTTTGTTTTATAGTGCAAATTAGATTTAATGAAGTATTAAAACTTTCTTAACTTAGTAAACCAGAGGTATGCTTATTAAAGTTTGTTTGGCTTGTCAAAAAAATCTTATATGGGAAAGTTTGACAACAGTAGGATGTATATTCATTGGTCAAAAGTTATTTTGAAAGTAGTGCATCGAGATATCATAGTTTAAAAAATGTAAAGATGGAATCAGTTATCTCTGACAAATACTTTGTTCTTCTGTGATATACTTCTGATGTACCATTATGCTCTTGAAGTTCAGCGTCTTTTAAAATTTCTAATTTTGGAAATGATGGGGTTAGAATGGGAAGAGCAGACTGAGTGACTAGAGTATTGTGGTGTTGGTTGGGTTTAGTGCAGTCACTGCTGCTGCTGTGTGCTGCAGGCTCTGTTACCTCTAACACCACAAATTCCAGTGAGGTTTTTCCAGTGTGGCTGATCAAGAAAGGTTTTTGAGTTGACTAAAGACAGATATGAGTGGTGTTTTCCCTGTTGGAAAATTATTTCTAAGCGATCAGCTTCTGCTGGTTCTAGATATATGTGTACAGGAGATTAAAGGTTTGCTTAGCATGTGGAGTTGCCCTATATGGTGTATTAATGTACTACAGCTTTTTCTGTGTTAGCTAAGACTTGTTTATCTAGCGGGAATGAATTGATGCTGTACAACAGGAGACTGACAGTTTCTGTGTGTTCCTGTGTGTTGTGTTGTCTCTTTCTCCTGCTCTGGGAAAGCGCTGCACAAAGCCTTTGTGTTTGCCTAGAGGGGAGGAGAAACAGCTGCCTTTTCAGTACAAGACACCAGGATTTGTAGTGGTCTCACAGGGATGCGTTGTTGTACGTGGACCAGCCACTGCCCTTCCTCCCTCATTCCAACTGCTGAAGCGCTCTCTCCTCAGAGAAACCTGAGCTGCTTTGCATTGATCTCATAGAGCAGCATCTTGCACCACAGGTCTGGCAAATTGGTCTAATGGACCAGTTGTTAAAGTATAGGTGGGCAAGAATTAAAATATTCAAAACTGACTAAATGCAGGTTGTACATTAAAGAATCCAAGAGCTACAGATCATGTGTTTAAAAAGTATTTAGTATCAACTTTATTTCTTGTCCATGATTGGGATGAAGGAAACTTGTTCAAATGCTTAATCTTTTGTTTTTCATTTGTTTATCATTTTAGTACCTAGGCTACTTACATGGGAATCAAACACATTAACTTTAACAAGAGGTAATAAAAATTATTTCAGGATAGAGTACAACTAAATGGAGCAGTTTCATTTTTCTGCTTTCCATGCACTGATAGAGTGCTTTAGTTGTACTGTGTTCTGTGTCATACAGAGGTAGAATAAAAGTTAAATTCTATCTCTTTATTGGAAACATTGAATACTGTATAACTTGGCTTTTAGTAACTGTATCTTGTATATTCTTTCAAAATACTTCTTTGAAAATATAATCCAATCTTTCACTGATCCTTTACAACTTTATTGTGTTTATTATGATTTTAGAGTTGGATTCTTTCTTCATCCCCACACTCCCTCCCCTTTCAATGCTAGATGTTGAGTAGTATGCTTTTGAGGGAATCTGGTAAATTTTTTTTAAACTGCATATGAAACTGAGGTGCCATTCTCAGCTGTTTAACTTTATAGTCTGGTTTTTGGCTTGTGGTGTTTTTTTTTTGTTTGTTTGTTTGTTTGGTTTTTTGTTTGTTTTTTTTTTTTTTTCCCCTGTATTAGCTTATACATCATTAATCTTGAAACCTAAGTAGTAGAAAATTCAAACAATAAAATCTGACCTTTAGACACTTCACCTCTTGATGTGGCTGATTGTCGTTTTCCTATTTTTGAGACGTCGTGCAAGTCATAACTTTCAGTAACTTATTTGTGAAACTTTTTTTTTCAATTAATGGAGACAAGTCTTTGAAAACCTGGAGGAATTTTTTGAGGAGGGGAAAGTTGAATATGAGAGCAGGGAGGAAAAGGAAAGCAAACCAGGAAACTGAAGTAGTCTTTAGCATTTTTAGCAGAAGTGTATATTGTTAAGAATTAAAAAATGTATTCATTGTTATGTTCAGGCATGTTTTTCTGTGGTTCTTGTACTGCACAGTTGAGAACAATTCTGTGGTGAAAAGCATTGGTCAAATGTTATTTCATGCTGTTGCTTTGTCTTTGAAGAGATTAATCAATTATTGAGGATTAGGTTATGTGCACTGATGAGGAACTCCATCTGGTAATTCTTCCTTTCACAGAAATGTGTGTATGTTGCTTAGTCTTGTGTTTGAGTGCAGGAGAAGGTTCTGAATAGTTGAAGGAGTTGAAGTTTGACTGGGTTTTCATGGACGAAGTTAACCAGCTCACTGATGATATTGATGAGGAAAGTAATTTTTTTTTCAATACAGAGCTGTCTGCTGTGTAGAGAAAGGGTAAAATATGCTGAACTTGCTTTGAGAGCTTGTGAAAGATGTGAAGTCTTTTTAACATGAGGCCATTTTTTAATTTCTGGACCTTGCAAAAGAATTTGTTACTTGTTGCACGGGCAAGTTACTACTGGAGCTAACTTGGGGAAAAACTGAAATGATTGAGGTTGGTGTCCTTCCAATCTGTTTAAATGGTAATAATTTTATTAAGTTTCTGATGCACTTCTCTTAACAGCTGAAATTACACTAAAATTTTATCCTTTGTTAATGAACTGATTGATGAAATAACTTTCTTAATGAACTGGACTCACCCATAGTTAGGAAAGATCTTGCCTCGTAGAGTTTGTATCTTTTTAGTACTTTGGGAGTTGTCTCCAGTTAACAACTGCTTATTGATTCTGAAAGAGGTGGTTCGTTCTGCTCTCTGTCACTTCCTAGATTATTCTCAGATGATGTCTGTTGCTTCTGTCATGCAATCTTGTGGCGTATTAATGTTTTGTGAGAGTTTTAGCAACACTTATTTGATAGAATGTTCTTCAGCAGTGTAGTAAGAATGAGATTGCTTTGTTGTGTTGTGTATCAGCAGGATGCGTCTTGTTGCAGCTGTTAGGTTTACTGCTATAGTAATACTTCAAACACTGCTCTTGATGAGCCATACAGCTTCTGAGCAAATTAAGTATGTCTGTTTAGCTTCACAGTGCTCAAGTATTAAAAAAAAAAAAAAAAAAAAAGGAAGGGGGGATGATCTATAAGTAGAGCATACTTCTTTTCAGCATCAAACTGGCAACTCTAGAATGTTTTTGTATCGTTACTTTGTTTTAAATAATGTTATGATTAGTTACTGTTTTGAAATAATTAATTATCTTCCTGTCTTTCCATTTGTCAGCATCCTGAGGTAAATAGATCCAGAATGGGTATTAATAACTGATTGAAATTTTATTAAACAAGGAATGACTGTGCAACTCCTGGAGTTTCATTGAATGCCCTGCCTTCCTATGCAATACTTTGATTTTCTGTTTCTAGTAATCTATAAAATCAAAGTATAATTCCATAAGAAGGATCAGCCTAGAAGAAATTGGCGTGTCATACTGTGAAAGCTGAAGGAGGGGAATTGATATGGGATCACAATTACTTTTCTGCATAAAGTTTACTTGCTGTTTTACCAAACTCTAGAGATTGTTGTGATGATTGTGATGATTTGAATGAAATTATAGTTTTACAGTTTTGAGCAAGATGGTGTTTCCAGTGAGGAAACATGTTGAATGGTTTATCTGGATGGAGAAAACTCATGAAAGAATAACAAGACAGATCAGTATGAAGAAAGTATTTATTGGTCTTGTGGGAGAAATGTGCTAGCTAAGCCAGACAGTTCTTATCTTGACTAGGAAAGGAATAAGAAATTGGTGTTGAAGCTGAGGAGTGACCATGAGCCTCCCACAGTAAAGCAGATGCATGCAGGAAAGAAGCTCTGTTTTTAACTGTCTGGTGTTGGTTGTCATTTATTTATAGGTATATATACATATTATCGTATTTTTCATGTGTTAGCTCCTGTAGATGAAATTGCACATTTGTGTTGAACCAGTCTGACAGCTGGCTGCTGTTTGTAAGCTGGTGTCCTCTGTCTGTGCCTTTTCTAGTGCCTGTTGATCTCTGAGCTGCACTGATTCAACGTGCTAACTTGACAGAGTGATTGTAACAAGGGGATTGTTATACTGCTTTCTTTTTTTTTTTTTTTTTTCCCTGAGATAGGATTATAACTCTTGCTAGGTCATGGTGTTATGTGAAGCTTCACCTTGAATGTCTAGGTGAGATAGTAGTCCTAACCAGAGTCTTCCTATTACTGTAGCCTGGGTGCTCAGATGATAGGTTTTCCTTTCTATTGTCAGCTTGGGAAGGAGGCAAGAGAAACAGGAAGGTTTTATCCTAAAGGCTGTTTTGGGGTGATGTTGCATTCCCTTTCCTGTTGATTAGAAGGAAATTTGGGATAGATGCTGAATTCAGGGTGGACATTTCTCCCTGTTTTCCACATTATTCTTACAGTCATGTGGCTGTGCTTCTGTATGTATCTCCAAAGACTGGTCTAACTTTTCTTTGAGTCAATTTTTCCTTGACTTCCCTCAGCTATCAGGGAGCAGCTGTACTTTGGCTGGCTTGGTGGAGATGGTAGGTAATACATCAGTTCTATTGCGAGGGTCTGCACTGGCATGTAATGGCTCCCTGAAATATTTTTTTTCCTGGAGTAAAGGTTTGGGCAGAATTGAGTAATGGACTGAATCAGGACCAGGGCCTGCTGTACAGGAAGTCCTGCTCATGTTTAGTGTTGATATATTATAATGTGCTCTTATATCTCTTGCTCTGAAAGAGGTGAAAGCTGGAATCCTGGTCTCAAGAGTATTAATAACTATATTATTATTTATTATCTGTATTATTGCTCTTATAGTTCATAGCATTGATTAAAAAAATGTACACGGATTTCACTCATTGTATGTTTCCTGTTTCTCAGTAGAAATCTTGTAACTCTGCTTGCCATATGATTGCAGATCCACTGTGTTCTCTTAGAGTAGAAATTCATTTTTGTTTAAATAATAATTTGAAAATGAAGAAGTATCTCACCACTGTTTATAATTGAATATTCTTAAAGCAAATTTCATGACTGTTGGTATATTTAAAAAGCAACAGCAACAACAACCAACCACACAACAAACAAAAAACAAAGCCAAACTTCTAATTTGTGTTGATAGAATTTTATTTCTTACAAGTAAATTCAAGAACCTATAGAATACTGGTATTATTTTAGCATTTTTATACTTTTGCCGTTATGGTGTCATGGGTTACTGTTCTCATATCTACAAAATTAAATCTGCGCTCAATCACTCTGAAGTAAAACTTATAGTTTTACACATTCTATTTGTATAGATAAAGTGTTTAGACTTTTTTTTTTCTATAAAGTGTTCAGACATTCAGAATATACAAATAAGGGAGACTGTAAGTCAGCAGTACAAGCAGGATTGTTTTTAAAGCCCAAACTTTAATTCTGAGAGATTTGGTGTTGAGCGTCTTTATTTACACACAGCAAATATGTCTTAAAACAAGTGATACCAGTATGTGATACTTCTTGTTATTTAAGTAAGGATGAAAGGGAAGACTGTAATGTGTCCAGTTCTGGCCCCCTCAGTTCAAGAAGGACAGGGAACTGCTGGAGAGAGTCCAGTGCAGAACCAGGAAGATGATTAAGGGAGTGGAGCATCTCCCTTATGAGGAAAGGCTGAGGGAGCTGGGTCTCTTTAGCTTGAAGAGGAGACTGAGGGGTGACCTCCTTAATGTTTATAAATATGTAAAGGGAGAGTGTCACGAGGATGGAGCCAGGCTCTTCTCAGTGACAACCAATGACAGGACAAGGGGCAATGGATACAAACTGGAACACAGGAAGTTCCACTTAAATATGAGAAGAAACTTCTCAGTGAGGGTGACAGAACACTGGAACAGGCTGCTCAGGGAGATTGTGGAGTCGTCTTTGGAGACGTTCAAAACCTGCCTGGACACATTTCTGTGTAACCTCATCTAGGTGTTCCTGCTCCCGCAGGGGGATTGGACTAGATGATCTTTCGAGGTCCCTTCCAGTCCCTAACATTCTGTGATTCTGTCTTCTTTTTAAACTTTGCTGCTGTGTTCTTAGGAATAGTTTTGTGTTTGTTTGACAGATAAAATTTAAGCTTAACACTGTTAGTTCTTCTGAGGTGTAAGAAATACATATAACTTTGAGAATTTCTTCATCCCCATGTTTAAAATACGTAAACTTATCGTTCTTCCATGCTTTATTTTTTCAGCTGATGCCTGGACTGTTGAAATATACTTTTGTGGGCTTAGGACAGTCTCAGCATACTAAATTTACCTCAGATAATAGTATTTTTGTAATAAAATATACTTTTATAGTTAATTTTCAAAGCTAAAAAACTTATATCTTGGCCTGACCGCTTTAAGAGCAAGGGAAGTGTTGTGGTTATTGAGGCTAACTTCATGCAGAAGACCCGCTTCCCTAAGACTTCTCTGAATTACATGTGCTAACAGGAGTGTATAATTTAGAAAACCATTCTGTTGTATTTTAAGAATTTTCAGTAATGAGGAATCCACTGAAATAATTAATGAAGTATTCTAATGGTAGAATATCTTTGTTTACAGAATGAAAGACCTTAGAGATCTTTTTATGTTTGTAAATAATCTAAAGGTTTAATCTTTCACTTGTATTATTTTGTACGTCAGAATGAAAATCTCTTGTAATTCTTAGAGTAAAGCAATTTTTATTAGATAATCAGAAAGAATCGAGCTTCATAATTTTGACAATACATATTCTCCAGTATTTTAATAATTTGATTTTATACATGTTTTTGTTTTAAAAGATTTTTCTTGAAATGTGATCGCCAGAACTAGATATGATATTCCAGCAGCAATCCTACAGTGAGTGGGTAGAGAGGTATTATGATCTCCCTTAGTATTTTTTTGCCAGCTTATCCATACTTGTCATAGCCTTAATGCTGCAGCAGATGCATTTGTCGAGAGTGACTGATTCTGTGTTGCGTTAGGTGATGTTTCCATTTTT
The DNA here is from genome assembly GCF_037038585.1 of Patagioenas fasciata. Lineage (NCBI taxonomy): Eukaryota > Metazoa > Chordata > Aves > Columbiformes > Columbidae > Patagioenas > Patagioenas fasciata. The sequence goes on along the minus strand of NC_092524.1, from coordinate 31,748,931 downwards.
TTCTTTACTCCTTGATGTATAAGGTCCACTTTTACCTGAGTTGGAGCATGTGTGTTTGATTGCAGTCCATTAAACAATTGCTTCAGTTTGTTCTGTACCACTTCCTGACCTCAGTATCCTACAAACGTTATGATTTCTTTTTTTTTTTTTCCCTAAAAAATGTTTCGGTATAAATTCAGGAACTGATTCTTATGGCACTAATTGAGGAAATATTTGTTACAGTTATATTTTAGGACCTATTATTTAATGTGTGATCTGGTGATTTTTCTGCCACTTTAGTTTCTTAAAAACAGACTGTGCTGTGTGGTACAAACTTAGATGTCTTGCAGAAGTGTGTCATAATAGTATTATCTTTATATTCCGAACTTGTAATGTTGTCGTAAAAAAGTTAGTTTGACAAGAAGTGAAATTTCAGTTGGATGGCAGTAATTATATTGTCTTTTAATTCTTTAATACTCAAGTTCTCTGTTTCCTTGGAACTGATATAAAGCTGGTGACCTGTAGCTACCAAAGTAATTTTATTTATCCTTTTTCAAACATTAACAGTAGCTGTCTTCTGGAGTTTTCTACCTTTCAGGGGTCTCCTTGAATCTGCAGTGATAACTCAGAAATCCCCTTGAAAATTCCTGTTAAACCGTATTCAAATGCTTTCTTCTCAGCCTGTCGAACTTAGTAGCATCTGAGTAACAGTTCTCGTGGGAGCAGAAGATGCATCACGGCGGTGCTGTGTGTCTCTGCTCCTTCGGTGCCGCCCCGGCACTTCCTGCCCGCCCACCTTTCCCGAGGGAGTGGGGCCGCGGGGCGCGCCGGCTGTGTGGAGCTGTCCAGGGTCCTGACCCGGTCCGGCAGCTCTTGCCGGCCTCGGCGCCCTGGCCTGGAGGGCGAGAGGCGCAGAGTGCCCGTGAGCCTGGGAGAGGCAGGGAGTTCAGTGCCTCCTTACAAAAAGGCGGCTACCACTGCGTGTAGCAGCTCGTGTTCACATATCATTATATCCTGGGGCTTGCACAGAAAATCTTTATGCAGTTGCTATCTATACTGGAATAAAACTACTGTGAAAGAAGTCTTCCCAGAACCACTGCTCCTGGCTTTTTAGCAGCCCAACCATGCTAAATTTGTCATCAGAAGCAGATTCCTTATTGTCCAAAATACGCCAAATGTATCTATACCATCCTCAGACAAGAGATATACATTTTTCCAATGCACTTTGTAAAGTTTCACTGTAAAGTGAAACTTAAGCAATTACTGTGTGTCACAGTGAACTCTCAGACAGAGAAGAAAGGGCAAAGACGTTAATCTGCCTGTAGCGTAACAATACTCACAAAACACCTGTTCTGTGATCTCAATTCTGGCCTCAAGAGAACCCTATAAAACAGCCTCCAAAGATGAACCTGGAAAATAACGCTAACATCTATAAACAACTTTCAGCTTGTTAGTGATATTAGCTTTCTTTTTTCCTCCATGCCCCACTAATTCCTGTGTTCTGTCTTCTTCCCTGCAAGACTCTTTTCTTTCTTATATAGTTTAAATATGGTTAGTGATAGCACCATTTTTCATCATTAAGTGTAAACCCCCTTATTTTAGTAATTTGTGTTACAAATACCTTACCCCATTTAGTAAGCATTAGGTCATATTCATTTGCATCTACATGTAGCTGCATTACTAAATTTGCTGTGAATTTATGTAAGTAGTTATGGTTAAAGACATGAATGTTCATTGATGAAATTACAAAGTTCTGTATTGCCATAAAATATATTATGGTATATATGTAATGTACACATAATACATATGTAAATATAAATGTATGTGCACATATCACACGTGTGATATGTGTACATGTTTATTTTAAAAGTATGTTATGTAATATTCTTTATTACAAAGTATGTTAGTATAGCACTGTTATGAAGAATACTACATTTCTGATTCCTGCATTAATTTTTGTTTTGGTGCAGAACAGAAGCTACTAAGCTTTGGCCTCATTAGCAATTATGAGGAAGCAGTAACAAGAACTGGGAGAGAAGCAAGACAGAGGAGAGCTGCTGCACTAGGTGTTTTGAATATCTGGCATCTTCCTTCTTTTCCACTTTTCCCATCTAATTCCTTTTCCTCAGGCCTTTCTTGGTGAGAGGTTTGGATGCCTTTCTGCTGTGAGGACTCCATGGCTCTCAGGAAAGAGCCTGAATTTCTTGTGATGACTGCTGTTCCATGTGGTGCCAAGCAATGGTGCACAGGCTAGAGCAAATAATCACAATTAATAAGTGAGGGAACCTGAGAAGGCAGCTGTAGGTGTGTCGTGGTTGAGACGGACAAACGACATGGACCAAGTTCTTCCAGGATGAAAGTAGTAGATGCCATTTATTGCCACAAGTGCATTTTTATACAGTTTTACCAATTCATGTGTCTCTTCACTATTGGTTACAAGTTACAGCAGTAACATCTCATTGGCTAATTTTAGTATCATCAGTGTTACTCTTCTACCCCCTTCTCTCTCACGGGTACATCCTTAATATCTCCGGATACTCCTTTACTCCCATCTTTCTCATGGGTAGGCCTTCATATCTTCAAGGCTAATTTCTGTTCCCATGCCCTCCGTCAGGGAATCCACGGACCCACCGTAGTCCCCCACAATTCCCCCTTTTTGTTTTTGTGCTAAAAAAATTGCCTTCATTGTCCACTGCAGGGCCCTTTGCAGCAGAGAAATCATACGTGGCAACATTAGTAACACAACCGCAACAATCATCAAAACAGTCAGTCCCGTTTTCACTACTGATAGCAACCATCCTAAAAACCCCCAACCACTAAGCAATGCTAATAACAAGAAGTCTATCGCAGCTCTACTCTGCCATGTGGCATGTCTTACAGAATCTACATCTAACAAAAGTCCACTTAAAGCCTTAGAAGTTCTGTTAGTTTGCTTAACTAACCAGCATCCTAATTTTTCTAAAGTATCTAAAGCTTTAGCTGTGCCAACACCAGATACATGAGGTTCTAAAACCCTTAACCCTGATCCCCAAAAGTCTACATTATCATCACATTTGACTCATATACATGCAAAAAGTATTTTTCTCGTCTCGCTCTTCTGTGATCTGTTATCATAGATACATTGGGCGTTAAGAGAGTTAATAGTCCCAAACTACATGGTCCTCCAACAGCATTAGAAGGAATTCCTGGTCAGGCTCTATCTCCACAGATCAAGAATACACCATACAGGAGGTTTTTGGGGTCGCTGTCCCACATTATCAATGACACCCCTTGGATTCTTCTGCGAGGCATTGCACCAACGAGTTTCATTTCTGTAGTCACCAAGGGTAGCATTAACATTTTGCAGTCTTATCCATTCATGTTCTCGTATATTGTTCTGACACTTTTCACAAACCAGGTTGATACAAGCGTCCATGGACATAGATGCCAGCAGTTCCAGTTCCTGTGGTTCAGTATCTGCTTCCAGGAGGCAATTAATCCAAAGTGCCATGCTGGTATTATTACAGTTCGTTGCAATGCCTCTGCACCGACCACTATTTTGAAACAGTCATGTGATGCTGCTGTAGTTATCAAGGGGGATGACAACCAAGCATGTGTGGAACAGGTTTTCCGGAGATGCCGTAGCTAGGCATGTAGAGTCCTGGCCAGTCATGTTGGCTAAAGTAATCCACGTTAGTCTTTGTCTGTGCAGGCATCCAAAGCGCAGCAGATGCAGCAATCATTGTCAGGAAGATAACACGGATTTCACATTTCATGCTGGCAACCATTGCGGCCCTTGATCTGTAAGGACACAAGCATAGCCTCTCCCCCAGGTTATCAATTGATGTGGCCTTTTCCATTGGCCATTAACTAGTGATTTGACCACAACTAATGTAGGTTCTTTCTGATTTAGCATGTTTTTTGGGTCATACTTGCAAAGTGTTTCATCACATACAATGCTTTTGACAATTGGTTTTGTGGTGTTTTCCCTACTTCTCCCCCCTTTTTGTTTAAAAAAAGAAAAAAACAAAAACAAAAACACAGTTCAGAATCAGATACGTACGTTGGACCTTGACTACATACTCAGAATCACAAATCAAATTTAGAGGTTCCTCCTTAAAAAACTCTAAGTAATGTAAAGCTGTGCCAAGTTCTACTAATTGGGTTGAACCTTCAATAATTTTTACAGAATGATGCCAATTGTTATCTTCACACCAAACCACTACAGCTTTATGAGACTTCCCAGAACCATCAACAAAAAACTGTGCAAGTATGTAGGATCAGACCAGATACAAGTATGGCCTATGACCTGATGTTAAAGAATTGCAAGTTCTGCAGCAATTTACATTTTACGTTTATGCGTGCCAAAAGCTGTGCTGTTACGAAAACCAGTTAGTGCGATTTATAAAGACATAGACTGCAAATAAAAAAAAATCAAAATTAAACTTCACAGATGGTACATGTATGACAAAAGGATCATGGCCTATTGAAACTTAAATTCATTCCCTGCTTTTCTTTATCAGAGTAACAATCAATATATCAGTCTGTTAGCAATCTTATCATACTGTCCCACAAGAGCCACAGGTTTTTTCTATGTTGTAGCTATAAACAGACAAATCTGCAAGTCCAATCGAATGCAGTCAGCCTGTAAGGTTGTCATAAATTTATTCCTCAAAATCTCTAACTCCATTTTGGCTGTTGTATTTATTGGATATTGTTTTCCCTTACTGGATCGAAGTCCTGTTTCAGATCTATCAGTGCAGTGTTTGCTTTATCGAAACATTGGCTCTTAATATTAGTGGAAATACAGCATTCAAAATTTCCTTGGAGATTTTTCACTTGCACAAGTAGATCTGCACCATCTAAGCAGCTTCTTGTAGGACATGCAACTAAACAGAATTCTCAGAAAACATTATTTCAGCTTACAATTTACTTAACAAATCTTGACCCAAGAGAGGTATAGGGCTTTCTGGCAAATACAAGAATTCATGTATTAAAACTTTGTTCCAAATTTGGCATTCTATTAGTCTCAAAAACCAGTTTTTCTTTCATTTTCTTCCATGACCTCAAAAACTAGCACAGTGAATTTACTAAGAAGTCTCTTACAACCAGTTACCACAGAATAAGTCTATATATATATAAATATATATAATATTTCTGTTTAATTTCCCAGCTTCACTAGAACTATGGATCCACTGGTGATGCCTTTAAATTTTACCCTCAGACTCCTTCATGCAGTATTACAGGTCTCTAGCAGTAACATTGCTTAGGGGAGGGGCGCGAGGGGGAATAAAACCTCCCTCTCACCCCCATCTGAGATGGCAAGACGTCCAGCTCAGCATGAAAACAAATCAGTTTGAACTCCACATCAAACCAGCCTGGCTCCACTCCACACCCAAATCAGTACCAGTCTGACCCAGAGAAGCACTGAGCGCTCTGACCCCCAAAAGCTGACCAGTGTGAAAAGACTGACTTCAGCAAGGAGGTAAAATGATGAGCTCTTTCCTCAGATGTGCCAAAACCTAAGAAATAAGACAGAAGCAAAAAGAAACAACACCAACAACCCCTGATTCAAAGCCGAGAAGCAACACAGTGCCACAACAAGGATGGGTGACAATACTCCAGGGAAAATAAAAGACAGAGCGGGGGGAGTAAAGCCCCTCTTTCTCCGCTTAGCAGCAGGAAAACAGGTTTTTCCTTTTTTTCTTTTTTTATTTTCTTGTCTTGCTGCAGTTCAGATGTACCAAGGCCACGCAGCTGGCGTAATCGCTGGTATGAAGTAGGAGGCTCTGGCAAACTCCTCGGTTGAATGAGCTAGTTTTATAAACAATTCCAGTTAGCTCAACAGTTGTTACATTCCTCAGCCCCATTTACCTTTCACACTTTACAGATGTCAAAAACCAGCATATTAAACATCAATCCATTATTCCATTTTCCTAGATCCAAATCAGTTCATATTGTAGCAACTTTTAAATACATCTTCATACAATATCAAGTTCACATCCATCATACCATTTAAGTACTTGTCTTTTTTTTTTTTTTTTTTTTTTTTCAGTGCAAAGCAGAGTTTAACAATTTAAATTCTTTTCTGGTCTCAAAATTACTAGATAACAATATAAGCAATTACTCTAATGCGGAAGGATGCATCCTAAGGGGGAGCAAGGTGGAATTTTAGCAGTGGAACCGGTTCCCGTTTTGTAATTATCTCCCCAAACAAAATAGAAATAGAAATATGCAAATTAAAATACTGAGCTCAGATATGAAAACCAAATACCAAGTTCAAATATGCAGATAGATCAGAGTTACACTTATTCAAGACAATATCTTGATTTTAGCATTGCACCTTTGAACCACTTACTGCTCAGCCAGGTAGCGGTGCTGCTGGGTCTCCCTGACAAAACAGGTCAGTGCGCGCTGGAGCCCCATCGGCACGTGCCCCCCTGCCGCAGCAGCAAGCTGGACCAGGCAAGGCTTTTAATAGTGTCTCATCTGGGCTACTACAGCTGTTATCCCAAAACCAGGGTTCTTTAATTGGTGTGCATACACAAGAACCAAATTTAGTACACAGTGATGAAACACAGCCCATCACAGAGTTGTGCAAGTCTGAATGCCAGAATAAAGCTAGCATGCTAGAAAGAAAAATAACAGCTACTACACACAAAATTTTACCATCACATTCACACAGTAAAGAACTAAACTACTCATGTTCTTCTGTATTATCACAAAACGCATATTTTGAGTCTCATTCTCATTATTTAACAGTCTGTGAAATCACTGGACCACACAACAAAGGGCCTACTAAAACTGCAACATGCTTAAACAGATACCGACAAAGAAAACAGGTTAATGAGGAAAGCATCTTGTAGACTTCAGCAAGTTTACTGTGACCTGTGTGTTATCAGTTAACTCTCTCTCAGCTTGTTGAAGTTCAAACCGTTCCAGCTGTAAAACTGTCTGAAATGATTCAATGATCTCTTGTAGAGTTGTATTTTTGTCCTGCTCTTCTCACTTTAGAAACAACAAAGAGTTATACTTCAAGGTTCTATTCTCCAGACACTTTTCCCAATCATCAAACTTACACAGCAGCCACCATTAATTACAATATTTCACAAGATCTTCCTTCCTCATATTTCCAAGCGCTTTCCTATGTTCTAAAACACCTCCCAATACCGATGTCTTATGAACACAACCGAAAACAGTCATTCCTGACCCCATCTCGTAAGTAGAAACTACGAAAAGAGGGAGGGAGGGGGGGAAAGCACAGGGCTGCTTGCAGCCCAAGTGGGAAAAGTGGGGAGAAGGTTTTACGGCGCACTTATACCACAAAGAAACACTTCTAACAACAACCAGTGAAACAATTAACTCTCAGTCCTGACAAGCTGCTTGATTTTCAGAGAGTCAATACACAGAAACATATAATATGTACTGTAAAACTCGCGGATAACATGTTGATAGCAAACATTAGCATTCTCTACTGCGAATTTCAACACTAGTGCTTCCTTAGCTTCTAAGTTTTCAATTTGCTTATTGATGGCCTCTTGAAGATGGTCAATAAAATTGCAATGAATTCTCATTGGGACCCGGGTAGTTGCAAATGATTTGACTGCTTTGTCGGTTTCAGGCACCTTTATCATAGCTTGATATGCGAGGTCTCTTGACTGCCTCAGGATTTCAGGAATTTATCATGCCTATAATTGTGGTATGTCAATTAGTGTCTCTTCCAAGAGTTAGGGGGTAAATCCCAGCTTTTTGGTAAGTTTGGTTTACGCTCTGAAACTCTACCCTCACCCTTAGGAATTTGCTCTGCAGCAGCGTGGGAGGGGGGCGGGGGCAGGCTGGGGGGACCTAAATTTATAGGAATTACGTTATTTGGCTCAGTCTGGCTCACCACGGGAGGATCTTCCCCACCTAAATCTCCAGGCAAGGGGGGATAGGAAAAAAAAATGTCCACTTTTTCCTTCTGTGACTGACAGCGGCGGGACAGAAGGCCAAACTGTGATCAATGGTGGTGACGCAGACGGTGGAACCACGACTGATGATGGTGGAGCAGACGTTTGAGCCGTGATTGATGACAGCGGAGCAATCGGTTGAACGCACTGCTCCGACCGGTGCTCCGGGGGCCCCTCCCGAGATCGTATATAACCCAACGCTGTTTTTTCATGTGAGTCTTTCATAGCTTTTATCTGATCTCGGGGCCACACATATGTATACGACTCTTTCATAATTTTTATCTGATCTCGGGGCCACACATACGTACGCTCCTCCTCTATTCCTTTTAACTTTCCAAGAAAGTGTCGCGGATCCTTATCCATATCAGATAATATGGACTTGGGCAGTGTTGACGAACCTTTAGTAACAGGGCGGGTCGGAGTAGTACTTAATCTCGCCTTTTCCTCTGAATCTGGCCCAGGAGAGCCAGGAAGACCATCCCTCCCCGCTGTCTCTGCATGTTCCCGTTGCTCTTTTAATCCTCTCAAAGTCTCTAGCAAAAAGTGACATGTTGTTAACAGTTCAGTTGTTTCTTTGCATCTTTCACTAGTGCTTTGCACCATAGTAACACAGTCCTTCCTTCGTAAAGTCAGTTCCAGAGGGCTAATACCCTGCTTCTTCAGAAGCAACTTTCACGTAGATAATATAATACCCTCTTCTTTAGATAAGTTCCACCCCCTCCTGTTCCCGGTAGCTCACCTACTCCTTAGCGAGGTGTCTTTTCAACGATCCAGATCTTCGGCAGCTCTCCTCGGTTGCTCTATCAGCTGTACCGGGCTCCGTCTCCACAGCTCTCCCTTGGCTGTCACAGCTTCACGCTGTCCCCTTCTTCATGCGAGATCCTCTTCAGGCAGGATCACGTCGGGGTCACCATATGTCGTGGTTGAGACGGACAAACGACATGGACCAAGTTCTTCCAGGATGAAAGTAGTAGATGCCATTTATTGCCACAAGTGCATTTTTATACAGTTTTACCAATTCATGTGTCTCTTCACTATTGGTTACAAGTTACAGCAGTAACATCTCTTTGGCTAATTTTGGTATCATCAGTGTTACTCTTCTACCCCCGTCTCTCTCACGGGTACATCCTTAATATCTCCGGATACTCCTTTACTCCCATCTTTCTCATGGGTAGGCCTTCATATCTTCAAGGCTAATTTCTGTTCCCATGCCCTCCGTCAGGGAATCCACGGACCCATCGTAGTCCCCCACATAGGCGTATTTTGAAAAGAGGCAAAAAAATAGAGGATTAGATTATTTTTATTTATTTAGGCTTTGTGTATATGAATTGGCTTATGTAATCCCTAACATGGCTATGGAAAATTATTAATGTGAATTGTTTTGTTTTAAATCCATGCCATGCTTTGATAAGTTTGTTTCATTTCTTATATATCACCATATGCATGGCAATTTTATTTCACACACAAAAAAGTAATCTCTAGTTAGTTGATTGAACTATTTTCCCTTTTTGAGAGCATGGCTATTGCTCTATCCATAGGTGCTTTTTTTTTCCCTTAGAAGTAAGATGCAAGCCTCTCTCATACTTTTTTTTTTTTTATTTCTCAGCTTTAAAATGGTTACCAAACAATTGTTCGTGGTTATTGAACTCCTATTACTAGCTACCAGACTGAAGCAAAGGTACTGGGCTGAAGCAAATTGAAAACACTTTTTACACTTCAATAATGTAGTCCTCTACACTTCAGTAAAACTTCTGAAAATGCACCTCAGACTTTAATCTCTTCACTTCTTGTTCCCATTACCAGGTACCTCAGCTCAATAGACTTTCCAGGGACAGGTTGTACCTTTGTTAGACTTGACAGCTGATAGTGACCAATATATGGATTAAAAAACTTACTTCTAACTTTTTTTTTTTTTCCCCCTACGCTGTAGGGTCTTGTTGAATTCTAAATATTTAATAATGTGGTAAAAGCCTAGTCCTTCTGGGAGAGGAAGTTCTATGTCAGTAAAAGTGTGTGATCACTTCTCTAGCAAAGGATGTAGATATCTCTATATCATTCCTTCTTGTATGCAGGTAGCACCAGACCAAAAATAGGTGTGTATGTGCCGAATATAATTAGGAAAACAAAAAGTCTTACTCCAGTGATAAGAACTGAACAAAGGACCCTGCATGGTAATGCATTTAATCAGGATTTGCCTCTCTAATATGTTTCTTGTGGGAAGGGTAACAAAAATTAGAATTTAGCTAAAATTCAGAAATTAATTATGAAATTGTATTAAGGAATATCCAACCAAAACCATTTAGAAAAGTGGAAATAACATTGAGAGTTGTGGATATTGTATCAAGTGGCAACAAAATTATAGGAATTCTTGTCCTCGTTTTTGAGTTTTACGTTGTAACTTACTTGTGGAAGGACAGTCGTATGTCTTCTCAGTTGTTTTACAGAAAATGTTTGTGGCTGTTCATGAAAGAAGGTTTTTTTTTTTTTGTTTGTTTGTATATTGAAAGTTCACTGGAGTAATCGAAAGTAGGTATGAAAATCATAATTATTGTGGCTCTTTTATACCCTTGCTTCTATTGATGCCCACATCCTTTGCAGCCTAAAATTTTTGTCCTGTCACCTAGATAAAAATCACTGTCAGGTGTAGCTGCTGCCAGAGGTAATAACCAGTTTGTACATGAAAGTTTTCTTCATATTCAGATGGTAATGTTGCTGGACCTGACTCTCAGTGAGTTCAAAGGCATACTGTGAATTTTCATTCTTAAAAATCTGACCCCGAATGCCTGCACCAGCTTTATGAAGAAAAGATATCCTTGAGGTTAGGAGATGTGTATTAATGTGTTGGTTCTCTGCATCCAAGCTATAGATTTATTTGAGTGTAATGATCAGAGGCAATTCCAAGTCTTTTCTGAAGCCAGATACAGGGAGGAAAAACCATGCCTTGTCTAATCAATGTCTTTGATCAATCAGCCATAGTGTGATTTTTATCATGTTGAACTTGTGTAACAAAGTCACATGATAACAACAGAGATAATGGAACTGTCTTTTTAGGATTGGCATGAATGCACTTGGCATCATTTATTTGGCATCTGTATGGTAAAGTAATGGAAAAATTATAAGCAATGTACAAACTCATGGCTAAGACAAATTTTCGTTCCTACCTGACCAATATGTGGAAGTCACCCATGATCCTGACAGCTCTGGAGGTTCATCTGTCCATGATCACCGCTATTGAGTCACACCATGCTTTAAAATTCTACTAGCTGAATTCTGTGCATGCATAAGACTTCCTGTTGACTGAGGAGTGTTTAGTCCTATTGAGAAAAATAATTGGGTGGGTGAGAAGTAGGTCAGACATTTAAAACAAACAAACAAACAAACAAAAAAAACCTTGATTGTGATGTGATTATGATTTAACAGAGGACTAAGCCTGTGTGTTTTTAGTGTATTTTTGAATTTAAATTCTTTTGCAGATTCCATAAGGTTTTCTTGTTGTTCAGATGGTTCTAAATAATTGAATTAACAGTATTTTGGCATAATTTCAGTCTCTGGGACAAAAATTTTATTAGAGTGCATTGCATAAAGCAAGGCTTTTAGCTAGGCTGGAGGGGAGAAAAATATACTATTGACAGTGGTAATATCCAGCTAAGCTAATGCCAGCTATGCTTGACTTCACATATACATAAAGATACTTTAAACTATCATTGCTACCTTGAAAGCAATTCTACCCATTCACCCGCTGTCCTGGTGGAAGGATGCGTATTGCCACGTGCTGATTCAGATCGGGGAACTGAGCTAGCTTAAAAGGAAATTTTTCTGAAGAGCCAGTATTATCAGAGATATGTTCCTTAGTTGAGGTATAGTCCGGAGTGTTAAGGACAAGTTTTTGATGTACTGGATTAATTTCCTGGGAGAAGTTCTGGACCTGTTATTCTGTAATAAAGGAGAACTGGTCACACATGAGGACTGATCACAGCTGCGACTGCAGCATTGTGAGGCAGTGGGTTAAGACCAAAGGGAAGTGAAGAAAGTGAGAGGTAGAATAGGGAGGCTGGGCTTGAGAAGAGCAGCTGTCGGCTTATTCAGAAAATGAATGGGTGAGATCCTGTCGGAAGCTACAGTAAAAAATAGAAGTTGAAATAATGGAACAGTTTGTACTTGGAGATCTTGAGTGTTTCTTGCATACAAGGGTTTGTATTTTTTTTTTCTCTCATTCTAAATCCAAAGTACAGCACTATACCAGCTACTGGGAAGAGAATTAACTATCCCAGGCGAAACCAGGACAGTTGCTTCTAACCCAAACTATTATATTATTCTATGAATATGCTTAATATGTATTTTCGGTAACCTATAATAATTTTCCATGGAGTAGTTGTCTAATGTCCTCTTGAACCATTGTAAATGTTTATCACTCACAGTATCTGTTGACAAGAAGTTTCACAGGTTAGCTACTAGTCCATGAAGAACTCCTTTCTCACGTTTGTTCTGAGCCTGGTTCCTACCATTTTACTACCTGGTTATTCAGTACCATGAAGTCACCCAGCAGTTCCTCACAGTTGTCCTTCATCTTTTCTCTATTTCTGTTTATGAAAACCAGGTCACATATTATTGCCAGCCAATTTTTGTTACCTTAGTTTTCACCCTGTTTCCAGGTTAACTATTAAAACCTTGAACTGCAGAGATCATGTCCTGCTCCTTGCAGAACTCTACTTGTAGCCTCTTTAAAGTGTGTGAAATGGCTGTTTAGTCCCCTGTTTTCTACTTTTTAACTGGCTATTTTTTTGTATAAAGGACTTGTCCTCTTGTGCCATGTCTGTTTATTTTCTCTGAACAGACTTTGTCAAGTACCGTTTAGGAATCCAAATAGACTTTATTTGAATCGTAGAATGGTTTGGGGTGGAAGGGACCTCTGAAGTTCATCAAGTCCAAGCTCCCCTCCCCTCCACCCAGCAATGATACCTTCAACCAGATCAGGTTGCTCAGAGCCCTGTCCAGCCTGGCCTTGAATGTCTCCAGGGATGGGGCATCTACCACCTCTCTGGGCAACCTGTGCCAGTGTTTCACCACCCTGATAGTAAAGAGTTTTTTCCTTATGTCTACCCTGAATCTCCCCTCCTTTCTTACCACTTGCCCTGTCTTACCCACGTGATTTCTACCTGTTTTGAGAACTCTGAAATTTCTCAACTATACAACTTTTATTCAAGTGTGCAGTAATGCTGTTAATCATTACAGCTTCTAGTAATTTGTTGGGTACAAATATTGGATTTCCCAGCCCGAAGTTTATTGGATGTCCAATGTAATGCTTTTTTAAAGTTGGCAATATATTTGACACCCTCTGATCCTTATGTGCCAGTGCAAGTATAAATGAGAGGTTAAGTACCATATTAAATATATTACTTATTTAATTATTGAGTTTCTTTTAAACCTAGCTAAATAGCGTCTGACTGGTGACGTTACTTTTAATTTTGTTTTACTTATTTCCTGTTGCTTTCTTCAATCACTTCAATTTAAGAAAAATGTTCTGATGTGTTGCAAAAAGAGGTGTTTCTGGGTATTTTCTCTTTTTGTGTTTTTTTTTTTTTCTCTGTCAACACAGACACAAAAAAATAATTGAGCTTCTTTCTTGCAGTCTTACCTTTTTTCTAATACCCCTCTTATACCCTGACTGTTTGTTGGTCCTATATATTCTTTGGCAAGCTTTCTATTCCTACTGTCTGTAGAAGGACTTATTATTAGTTTTACTGTATTTTATTTTTCTTTCTCAGTCTATTTTGCTTTGTCCCTGTAATTTGCCATTGCTGTAATTTACAATTTATTTTATTATTTGCTTTTTTCTACTTAGAAATTGCCCATACCTGCTGTTCATTCACATTGGATTTCTTCTGACCTTTTTCAAGTCTGTCTTAATTGATGTTTTATACTTTGCTTCCTACTTGGTCTATGTTAGAGAGGCTGCTTGGTTTGCAAGACCAAAATAAAGCAGAAATGGGTCAAGCAGTATTTAGAAAAAATGTCATAATGAATTATGTTGCATGCTGAATAATGATCTTTTGAAGGAGGATTGTGATCCAAGGAACCCGTTCTGAATTTGAAAGCAGAGTCATTAATGATCCAGATGGAATATCATGAGTAAGGTTTTTTTATATGTGAATAATTTGTGCGAAAATATTTTTGTAGTGGAACCTGAATTAAAAATGTCGAGCTTCATAAATGATAGCTTATCAGCTTAGAAAGTATAGCACACTGTGCTGTAGTGTGTATTCACAGATGATCTAGAAAATAAGCAAATATTGAAGTTACAAAGTCAAGGGTATTAAAATTAGTAAAGATGAAGATGGACAGGTAAGAGCTGGAGAAAGACTTCACAACTCTGAGGTATATGGCATATGAAAATTATCATAAAGTAGTTCACTTAGGGAAAAATAATTTTAAAATTTACACAGTGATGAGCTTACTTATTCTAAATAAGGTCTTGCAGATTCTCTGAAAGTAGCAAGTCAGTGCCCAATAAGAATGCTGGTCTCCACATCTCAGAGGGGATGTAGTAGAACTGGAAAAAGCACACAGATGGTGATAAAAATCAGTGAAACACTAAATAGGTGAAGAGATAAAGAATGGGCCATATGGTAGCAGTGTATTCCTGATGTGGGATTAAGAGATGAACAGGGAGCAACTGTAAAGTCTGCCTTCCAGTGCAAGGATTAGTGAACCTCAAATGTAACTAACAGAAGATAAATTGGAAATGAAGCTGTGCTTCTTCCCACACCATGGGATTAAGTTACTATTTACTTGCAGTACAGTGTTATGGATGCTAAAAGCTTTCATGAGTTCAGAAAAGATCTGATGAACTCAGAGGCGAAAAATCTTAAATACCTCCTTTGGCTCAGGAAGTGTTTTGTGTCCCAGCTGTCTATATTCTCAGAAAATATTCTGGGAAAGCATGATTATATGCTTTCTGTATCCTTGTATTCTTCCATAGATGTCTGCTGTTGGCAACAGTCAGAGACAGGAGATGTGGCTTGGTGGATCTTTGATCTAACACAGTCTGTCTGCTCTTGTCATTAGCTGTCTGTGCTATCTCTTTTTCTACTGTCTAACCTAATTTTTTTCTACTGCAAATTAAGTTGATATTTTTGGATTTGTCCCAACTTTAAATGCCTTTTCCGAAGTTCCATTTTGGTGTGTTTTTTTTTTTTTTTTTTTTTTTTAGTACCTGTCTCTCATTTCAAACCTTGAAGGAACTCCAATTAGGAGCTCAAGTTTCAGCCACTGTTGCTTGAAGCTGCCTTCAACGATGGCTACAAAGCAAGTGCACACTCTGGCCAAGTCATGTTGTTGACTCTAAGCCTGGTATGTTGGAAGTTCCCAGCACAATCTTTTTTTTGTTTTAGGGGCAGACTGGTCAGACAGTCCCAGATGAGCTACCTATCTCCTTTGTTTTTGTGGGTTGTGCTTCTAGATTCAGTATCACCTGAGCCCATGTGATCACTGTGGAATATCCTGTGAAGAGGTGAGACTCCATGACCCTGTGGAGACCATCTCTGAAGCCAGCTCAGACTGAGGATAAACTAACAGCTTGTGCTGTTCTGCTGGCAGTAGCTTGTTGCATGTTTATTTTAGCTGCCTTAGTGACACCTTCCTTCAGCATAGCCAAGCACCAAGCCATTTCCCAACTCTTGTGTCATCTGGCAGTTCATAAGAGCCCAATTAACATGGCTGTCTCCTACACACTGATGCTAGGGATGTTGACATCAGTGCTGAGTTGGTCTTGACATGAGGGTCAGCACAGGGTCTCTGTGGTTTTTCGTCTTCTCTTTGTGCCTGACTTCTCTAGCACTGTTATCTACTGCTGGAAAGTACAATATTCCTTGAATATACTGAGGTGTCTCCTGCATAAACCATAATGTGATGGTGCGTCTTAACTCTTTCAGGGATTGCTGCATTGTGTGACAGGATGACTGTGCAGTCCCCTCATGGAGGAGACCAAAGCCTGTCAGAGTTTGGTAGACCTCCTGCACTGCGTGGGCTCACTCAGGTTCGGTCATCCTGTCAGCTAGGCTCTTTTGGAGTCTTCTTGCTTAGTGTAGCAGTTACTGCCCTTGTTTCACACTTTGGCAAAAAGGAGAGCTACCGTCTCCAGGTATTTAAGGAGATGGAATACCCATGCGTGCATGGCCAGTGCCCGCTCTTTATCACAGTACTGCTGCAGATTTAGAGTTACATGCCCTTAAGGATTCTAAGAGATTAGACATTACAGATTAAAAAAATACGATTTCTCTGTTTTTCTCCTGTTTTGCTTAGTTAACTGTCAGGCCTTATTCACCATGTTTTTGTAATGTGCTTTATCAACTGACATATCAAGGTAAGTCTTAGCTTTCTTTAGTGAGGTCCAGATTGCTTCATGCATGGTGCTGTAGGCAGGGCACCGTACAGTGAGGATGGTCTTGTGGTCTGCCAGCAGGGCTGCTTGTCTGCTACTGGCAGCGTTGTTGATCATTTGAACACTTATCAGTACAGACAGCATTTTGCTATTCACATGTCATGTATCTAATTACTCCTAAAGTTGTATCTAGATCTCCTCTGCTGATTTTTTTTCCTTTTTTTTTTTTTTTTAACTTTCAAAAAAGTTTAGTGTTATTCCCATCTGTGTTTAGTATTTGGCCCAAACTTTACTCATCTGGTATAAGCATTCAGAAGTTAATAGCATTTAGTTATAAATATGTTCTTGAATTATTCTTGCACGGTCCTTAGCAGCAGCTTTTCTCCTCTAAAAATCACTGTATAATTACTGCCAAAAGTTGTGTAGGTTTTGGAAGAAATTCTTCAGAGCAGTGTACTGTTTGCCTTCTTGCCTTCTGAAGTGTTGTAGTGTATGCCTGGGTTGGGCCTTTATGTTTTTCCTCACTGACAAAATTGTTTTATGAAATAATAGAAGTAGATAGTACTAGCAGAAAGGGAAATACTTCAGGACCAATTTATGTTATTCCTTGGTGTATAAAGTTACTGACATTGATACTAATCTATTAATATTCTAAATGTATCCGAAGAAGGTAACTGACTATTACAACAATTCAGAGATCTGGAAACAACAATTTTTATTTGGCTGATAATTCCAAAGGAGAAATACTTTCAATAGTGACATAGTAATATAATGTAGAACTATCTTTGTTGTTTTACTTCAAGCTGTCTTTGTATCAGTTTTCAAAACCATACTTTGCAACCACTTAACTCTTCTGCAATGGAAATTTTACAAAGATCTAGCAAAATAATTATTGTAATGCTGTATAATTTAAGTAGCTGCAGAACTGACTTTCCATTTGCATGTTTAAAAATATTTTTCACTTCATTTAAGTGATGAGAGAAATAGTTTCTTTGAAGAAGGCTATTATGACAGGTAAAACAGATTCTTATAACAGCAAAAAACTCCCCTCTTCTAGTTCGGTTGAGGTTTGTTGTAAACACCACAGCAGTTGTAGTGAATCTAAGACACAGAAATACAGCTTTACAAAAACAAGAACAAAAAAAATGACACTCTTAGGGTTTAAAAAATATTTTTGGACTAATTAATAAGGTTTCACAAGCCTGTTTTTGATTTGGAACTCACTGAGTTGTAGAAGAAAACTGAGAATAATACAGTGTTATTTGGAATGAAGTTAACCTCTCCAAAGAGTTAGATTTCCACATGAGTATGAAAGGCTCTGTACCTGAGGCTGTAGCTCAACAACTGGATGGAGTTGAAAGCACCACAGCAGTCCAGCCTTTCCCTGTCTCCCACAGCTAATTTCCATTCTTGTTGTGACATAAATCCGTGTGCAATTGTGTGACAGATCAAATTAGGAAATTAACTCACTCGGCTGAAAAATTCCATGACAAAAATATCATGGATTAAACAGAGTTTTTGGTTTATGGCTCATTCTAATTTTCCCTGACCAAAATTTCCTGTAGGTAATAAATTATATGCTGTGTTTCTCATAGGAATCACAACCCTGTCACGCACCTCCCCAGGTGCTTCCCTTCTGTCTGACAGGGTATCAAGTACCTTTTATCTCATTTGGTCTAATCAAGCAAAAATATTGAAGTTTACTTTGGTGCAATTGCTTTCAAGTTTGGTTTAATTTTAAAGTTTCTCACTCTATATTGGACTTAAATAAGGGTTTGTGTGCCTAAAGTGTGTATGGTTTTGCCACCTGTATCAGTTGGTTTAGTAAGAGATAATTTACTCCTTCCATAAACTATGCCTTGGATTTTTGTAACATTTTGGTGCTGAATTCTCTTGCAAACTGGAAATAGTGTTGTAGCTTGAAATATATGTGTTTTTAAAATAAGGCTGTTATCTTGAAACTAAATGTTATATTTTTAACTCTGTCTTCAAACTGAGAAAATATTGCTACTTCTGTAATGACAACATAGCTGTAAGTGCAGAAGTTGCCAGAAGGAAATCTAGACTCTTTGGCAATAGCACAGAAGACAGTTGGGAGCTTTTCACACCTGGAATCTGCAAGTGGTGATGAGTATTTTGGCACCCAAGAGCCTGAGATAGGAAGAAGTAAAATGGCATTGGTTATGTAGAATTTTTAAAAATATTTTCTTTATAGCCAGTACAGTTGGAAATTTAGGTCAAGATCTTAATTTTAGTTTTCTCATTGGCATGCTGAATGATTATTTTCAGGATCCCAGATTCTAATGAATGCATTTAGAAAATATTCAGACTTAGTGTGGGATACCTTTCTAGTTTGGATGTTCAAATAAGACACACTTAAAACATTTCTGGCCTTAGAATCTGCAATTTGAACATGCTTCTTAGCCCATCTAAGGGAGTGGACTTTACCAGAAATACGGTGAAATTAAGATCTTTGAACATTTCCTGCCCCGATTTTCTCTTTATGCTGACATATTAATCTTTTATTTGTTCTTTTAAGTTCTTCTGCACAAAAGTAGAAAGTACGGAAGTGGAAAGCAACTTCAGTAAACTCCAGTTAATTTACTAGTTTCTTAAGTGAACTGAAAGCAGGCAGTTAGAGCTCCTAATAAGCACATAGAGTTCCTAATCGCAAATTTGATATTATTCCATGGAGGAGGCAACAGGACATATATTTTTCCTTTTTGTGGAACGGAAGTTATCTTCTGCCCTTACTTGCTTTGCCCTGAAACCTAGAGTACCTCCATTCAGCCAAAACTGTCTGTGCTACTTTCTCAACCTTAGATCTGGATTTAAACATCTATAAAGGCTGGTAAGCAGAGATTGGCTTCGGTTTGGGGCCATCTCTAAATAAATTATATATACACACACAAATTATGTAAAATGTTTGTCTTTGCTTGGTGAGCTAGAATCAGCTTTTACAAAATTGACTTTTTTTCTGGAAATTTTGCACTGTTGTTTTCTAGTAGCTTATCATCGCTTAGTATACTTGATTGGGGTAAATTAAAGAAATCTTTTGGGGGGGTGATATATAGTTAAAAACAGCTAAGTGGGTTGAAGAGTTTTAAATAATGCTGTTTGTACAATATAAAATTCTAGATATAAGCACTAATCCTTTACCTGTTGTTATATTATACTGTGGTCAGTTCCCAGGCAAAAGCTTATGCTATGGAACAAACCTGTACTCATTGTGTTGTCCTAGTTATTCCATGACATGTCACTTGGCAATAAATTTGACAAAAGGCCAACTGCCTTTAATTGTGATAATTCTGTTATCTTACACATTTCCTCTCATCTGATAAACTGGTCTGATAAGGAAACTGATGAGTTAATATAGAATTTTATGGGGTATGTTATTTTTTTAGAATAATTATAAAGAAACATTTGTTGTGCAGAAAATAAATGTACTGATACCTAGAGAACTGCACTGCTACAGGATTTATCTGTTGAATAAGGGAAAGCTTGCACCTTAGCTGCATGTAATTAAATATTCATCGTCTTCAGTGGGATACAGAACATGCTGGAGCTATCTTTAATTGTTTCACAGCATTGTAGGCTGCTAAACAGCTATGTTGAATGCAACATATGGCTGTATTTCAGTAATACGAATGTGATAGTATGTACTTCTATGAGTCTTTTATTCATCTGTGGAATTTAGAATGGGCCAAACAGTCTGAATTCAAGTCCTTCAAAATTCAGAGAAGTTTCACTTTCAGTTTTGTTCTTGGCACCACCTCCAAAGAATGCATATTTATGTCTGTCCAAAAGTCCTTTAAATGTAGTCCTCTCCACTAATGTCCTTTTTTTCCCCCACATGAATTCAGAGAAGGCAATTGTAACCTAAATTGCACCTTCCAGAATATGTGTTTTTGGTTACTAGGTAAATAATATAAAAATACTTATCCACTGCAGTACATTCATAACCAACAGATTTTCAGTTATACGGTTTTAAGGTTATTAGAGAGCACATCAGAGCAATGAAACCCAGTCTAGATCAGATTGTGAATAAAGGCTTTAAAGAAACAATATTCTTGCAGCATTGCCTAAGTGTAAGCATGGAGGTGTATAGACATCTGATACAGTCATTTTTTAGGAAAAGTATAAAGCATCTTTAGACTTAAATTAGGGAAATAAGACTACTTTCCCAAATATTAAAAAAGAAAGTTTTCTTGATACGAAGTATTGGTATGATTGAGTGTAATCCAGTGTTGGTGCTGCCCATACCACAAGAAGAGTGTGGATGGAGCAAGGAGAGGATTTTCAAAGGAGGACCACATAAAAGACCCATGGAATAGGAAGGAAGGCTTAAAGCTTAATTTATTAGTTTAGAGTAGGTTAAAAAATGTGTTGAGATACTTAAATGAGGTGAAATTACTGGGAATGGAATTTAGTTGCCAAAACTGTAACAAAGTAGACAGATAAAAGCTTGAAACAAACCAAATGGTGCTCACTGTGAGGGAAGGGACATACTGGAACATGTTACCAGTAAGGACAGAGGACTCTTCATCATTTGGACTCTTACTCAGGGTAAGTTTATGTGGCCTGATCAGGTAAAAGTTTGGACTGATTACAAGCTTTCTGGCCTTGTAATTTGTGTCTGCATCCTCCTGCTACTTTATTTGGGGTCTCGAAGAAAACAGGATTCCTCAAATTAACGTCAACATGTTTGTGAAACTTGTATTTTTCAAGTTAAGTGGTGCTTGCAGTTGATTATCGTGCTTCAGGTCATTTTTAGCACCTTGCCTTCAGGGGCTCAGGAGGGAACTGTTGACTCCTGTGTGTGACATTTTAGTGGGTCCTGGGGTTTTGGTGTTTTCAGTACTGGCATCTGATGATATAGAATAGATCTTATTGCTTTGTAATAATATAGGATGACAAGAGATATAACAAGGAATTCGTGTATTGGAATAGGATTGAGAAATTGTATATAAATGAAGAAGATTTTGTTATCCTGGCCATGCAGATGTTATCTGCAGTAATATGGCACTTGTATGATAATTCTTGAGGTATGGGATGGTTCTGTACATATATGTATTGTACCATTACATTCTGGGCTAGTTACTCTTAGTATGCTCAGGAATCCATGAGTTAATAGCTCTCAGAAATGTGTGTCAGAGCTGAGACTAAATTGTGATTTGAAATGTAGTTTAAAAAAAAGCATCAAATCAGGTATCAGGTCAAGGCTGATAGCAGTGTTAATAAAAAACTTTAAAACTACTGTTGTTGTATCTTTGCTTTAACAAAGCATCTGCTTTTCAGGTGAACGAATTTTGCTCATTTGAATGCTTTAGTAAAATTCATACTTGCCAGTTTTAGATTTTGCTCCAGTGAGATGAGTGCTTTCTTGTTGTGGTTGAGATGGACAAAAGACATAGACCAAGTTCTTCCAGGATGAAAGTAGTAGATGCCATTTATTGCCACAAGTGCATTTTTATACAGTTTTACCAATTCATGTGTCTCTTCACTATTGGTTACAAGTTACAGCAGCAGCATCTCATTGGCTATTTTTGCTATCATCAATGTTACTCTTTTACTCCCTTCTCTCACACGGGTGCATCCTTAACATCTCTGGATATTCATTTACTCCCATCTTTCTCACGGGTAGGCCTTCATATCTTCAAGGCTAATTTCTGTTCCCATGCTCTCTGTCAGGGAATCCATGGACCCACTGTAGTCCCACACTTTCTCCGTTACTCTTTTTAAGCAGGATATCAGGAAGCAAACAAACAAACAAAAGCAAAACAAAACCACAACCATCTAACAAACCCCTTGAAGTCCCAGTGCAGGAGTAAACATATTATTTAGTGAAGACCACCACCTACTTTTATGTAACAGGGGTGTGGTGGAAGCAAATATTTGAGTAAATGGAAAAGTCACTGTATGTGCTGTAAGCATGTAATTTTGGAAATGGACCTTTTCCCCTTCATTAGTGCTGTTTCATTTTCTCTTTGACTTAGTTCCCAACTGTGTTATAATTTCGTTAGAGAGGCCAGTAGTTATGGTCGGTGGTTAGTAATGTTAAGGCTGTTCACATAAATGACTATAGTCGTCTTCAGAATTTTGACCTTATCTGCAGCAGAGAATTTACCAGTAGAATTTAAATTGGTTTAGTTCAACTTGATTAAATTGCAGGGTGGATGATGTTACTCAGAATATGCAATCTTAATTTGGTTTCCCTTTGTTTGTTTGAATTAAATGAATTCAAGCTACATATTCTGAATGAGCACTCTTTTACAGGGATGTAATCCACTCTAATTTGGTATCATTTTAGATTTTCAACTAATCCAGACTAATTTTTCTCCAGAGAGGTCTGTTTTGTTTGGAGTTGGTTTAGATGTCAGAATTTATGATTGAAGCAAGAAAAGCACAAATGAAATACAAAAAATAAATATGAAAGAAAATTTAAAAAACCCTCACAGTTTCTGTCATGTTGAACAAATGTCTGTTTTAAAAGCCAGGTCATTTAAGCAGCAGGTTGTTTTTAAGAAGCATAATTTAGCCCCAGTAGTAAACTTGGCATTTATGCACGTGGAAGGACAGGGTGTTAATTTAAATCAGAGTGGTTGTGCCAGTGTTACATACCATTTCTGTGTTGATTCAGTGAGAAGAGTTTTTCTCTTCTAGTTTGTGCAGTTTTGGAAGCAATAGAAATAAACTCAAAGCTAATTCACTTTTGAGGAGTTTTATCGTTGGATAGGAGAATTTGTACAAAGAGTTGCACTTGTATCTTTTATAACAGTGTAACAAATAAGCACAATTCTAGAAAAGCTTAAAAGAATTAAATTAAGCTTCTAACTGGTTGTAGTGGTTGTTCATGGGAGCCATTATGGATGGATTAATCTCCAAAAGACAAATTTTTATATAGCTATATAAAATGTGATTTAGAGACTGTTGCCTAAAGCCAGAAAATTAAAAAGTTAAACTGACAGAATTACCCAAGACCAGGTTTTGGGGTTTTTTTTAGCTATTTTTACACTGAAGTAAACCAACAAAATTGTACTTTAGACATATTTAACTGCAAGTAATTCTAGCTATGTGAAACATATTGTGAAATATGGAATAGTCTGTGTGCAGTACAATAAATTAAATTATAATTCCAATTTAAGTATCTATGTTTAATTTTGGAAATTTTGGTTAATATTACTTTAATCTTCTTATTATATATTACAATTATTCAACCAATTTTTTAGTAAATGATTGAATAGATTTTAAAGTTGTTATTAAAATTGATTTTAAATTAGTTATGATATAGAATCACAGAATATTTTGGGTTGGAAGGGACCTTCAAAGGTCATCTGGTTCAACCCCCCTGCAATGAGCCAGGACATCTTCAACTAGATCAGGTTGCTCAGAGCCCCATCCAGCCTGGCCTGGAATGTCTCCAGGGATGGGGCATCTACCACCTTTCTGGGCAACCTGGGCCAGTATTTTACCACCCTCATTGTAAAAAATTTCTTCCTTACATCTAGCCTGAATCTCCCCTCCTTTAGTTTAAAACCATTACCCCTTGTCCTGTCACAACAGGCCCTGCTGAAAAACCTGAAAAAGTCTGTCCCCATCTTTCTTATAGGCCCCCTTTAAGAACTGGAACTCCAGGCTGAACAAACCCAACTCTCTCAGCCTGTCCTCACAGCAGAGCTGTTCCACTCCTCTGATCATTTCTGTGGCGTCCTCTGGTCCCTCTCCAACAGGTCCATGTCTTTCCTGTGCTGAGGCCTCCAGAGCTGGACACAGGACTCCAGGTGGGGTCTCACCAGAGCAGAGCAGAGGGCCAGAACCACCTTCCTTCACCTACTGGCCACACTTCTTTTGATGCAACCCAAGATATGATTGGCCTTCTGGGCTGCAAGTGCACATTGCTGCCTCATGTCCAGTCTTTCATCCACCAGTAACCCCAAGTCCTTCTTGGCAGGACTGCTCTCAATCCCTTCATCCCCCAGCCTGTACTGATACCAGGGTTTGCCCTGACCCAGGTGCAGGATCTTGCACTTGGCCTTGCTGAACCTCATGAGGTTCACATGGATGCACTTCTTGAGCCTGTCCAGGTCCCTCTGGATGGCATCCCATCCCTCAGTTGTGTCACCTGCACCCTCAGCTTGGTCTCGTCCACAAACTGGTTGAGGGTTCACTTGATCCTGTTGTCTGTGTCATTGATGAAGATGTTAAACAGTACTGGTCCCCGTGCAGACCTCTGATACACACCACTTGTTACTGGTGTCCATCCAGACATTGTGCCATTGACCGCTACTTTCTGGGTGTGGCCCTCCAGCCAATTCCTCATCTACTGAACATCAAATTGATATCTCTCCAGTTTAAAGAGAAGAATGTTGTGGTGGACCGTGTCAAAGGCTTTACAGAAGTCCAGATAGACGACATCCATAGCCATTCCTTTGTCCACTGATGTAGTTACTTCATTGTAGAAGGCCACTAGGTTGGTCAGGCAGGACTTGCCATTGGTGAAGGGCTGTCTTGTCTGGCTCGAATTTACAGAAATTTGAAACTTCCCACAGAGTATAACTCTGAAAATGTTTATATTAGTGCTATTTTGAGATTGGACTTGGAGGTTTGAGAGACAGCTGGCTAAAAAAAATAAGGAAGAATATACTTGAATTTCTGTACTGGAAGTTGTTTGGCTAAAATTCCAATGTAAGTCACTATGGGATACAAAAACAAGGTGGTAGGTGAGAAACGCAACTTTTTCTGTATGTCATGTTATTCTGTTAATCATTGGGATCCCATGCTCTGCTTTGTTTCTGCAGACCCTGGTTCAATGGAAGCCACTCCTGGGATCTGGATGGTTTCTACTGACATAGACTTGGCATAGCAGCTCATCCCATCTGGAGGTTGCAATGAGTGGAGGAGGGGAGCAGCCTGACATCCTCAGTGTGGGAATCTTGGTTAAAGAAAGATGGAAGGTGGTAAGTATGCAGCGCATCTTCTTTAAAATGCGTTATTAAAAAGAAGTAGTTCGTGCTATGAGGTCTGTTTCAAAATCCTTGAAAGGTCTGTTTTGCTTAATACTTATGTTGAATGGCAAAAGAACTTTGAAACTGCTTATACCTCTTATCCTTCGTGAAAAAAAAAGTTATATGGATTTAAGGTGTTTTGTTTTTTGGGTTTTTTTTTTTTTTTTTTTTTCTGGTAGGACCCTAGGAAAGCTTTTAAATCATTACTTAGTGCCTGTTCAGAGCATAACTGGAAGAGTCCTGTTAGTGTATTGAATCCAATCCCTTGGTGACTATGTCAGTCCATTTTGCAACTCAGATACCCTCTAGAAACTAGTCAGACAGTGAGATTTGTTACTTCTCATGGGAAGGTCTTTCAGGACCTTCCTGCTCTTCCAATTAGAAATGATTTTTGTTTGTTATATTTTGTAGCATAGATGTATTCCTGGCTGATTTATATCCATGTGATTGTGTGCCAGTATTTGCTTTACTATAAATAGCTCTGTTCCCTTTTGGTGTTCATATCCTTGATTTAAATCTAGAGGAAAATACTATCTATTTGAAACTATTTTGCTGGGCAAAACAGGCTGAGTTCTCTTAGTTTCTTCTCCATTCCCCTGATTACTTCAGATTTTTTTTTTCTGCTTGTGGATTTCTTGAGATTTAAAAAAAAAAAAAAAAAAAAGAAGGCAGTGGCCACTTCGTAATAGAACATTTTGGGTATCTCTGTGTGATTAGTAGGCTGTGAGTGGGTACTGAATCACTATTTTTTTGCACTGTCTTTGCTTTATATTACTCTCTTATTTCAGTATTTTATTTAAAATCATGAAACTGAACATAGAAGATACAGATTCATCATTCATTTCAAAGTCATAAAGAAAATAATTTCAGCTATCTTGTGCCCTGTCTTTCATTTAAAAATGCAGGAGGTTGATACTAGCTTTGTGTAGGAAACATTTCTATTTCCTTTTGTGTAAACAGAAACTAAACAGCTCTCTTTGGAGTGTCAGTATTTGTAAAATACTTTCTTGTATTGCATCTCAATAGTGCAGTGAAGTAAAAACTGAAAGCGTAGTCTGAAACTGGATCAAGCAGAATAAAATGGAATTATAAATAGATAACACTATACTGATATATCACGGTCAGTTGTCTGATTTGTACAAAAATAGTTCTGTTTTCTTCAGGTTTATTTTCTTTCCTATGTAACAAATAATGGTGATCAGATTGGTGTCTTTTGGAAAAGTTTGAGAGTAGGCTGTTGTTCGTCTCATGTGATTATACATTTTAACTTGTATGCTCTCCAAATCAAGTATTGCAGATAGATGAAAGCCAAATATTGTCTGTGGGTAACTCTTCAATTTCTTAATTTCTGTAGCAAACATTCTTTCTTGATGGCATCTAAGGTGATACACTTCTTTATGAATTCAGGATTTCATAGGACATTCTTCTAGGGGAAGAAAATAGCACATAAATTTTAGAAAATCCTTAGTGCTTGATGCATGCATATTGACATAATTGATACCATCCTGTTAGGTTAGAAGTATGAAAGATATCAGTTAGTGTTCTTGAAGCAATATTGTACTTAAGAATTCCACGTGTAGAAAGATGAAATGATACAAACTAGTGGACTTTCAAGTTTTGATGACGATGAGTACTGTCCCTAATTATGAGTAGTACTGCGGATTGTTCCTTGTGAAACTCTCCCAATATCCTGCTTTTTTTCCCTACATTGGAGAATGGCAGCTCTGAAGTGTGATTGCGTGAGATTATTTTGTTGTAACCGGTTTAAGGAAAAAAAAGTATACATTCTGGAAGTTAGTGAAGATTTGCAGCTTAAATGCAGTTTTCAGAATTTTGGCTGCTCAGGACCTCAGTCTTTGTAATAATGAAAAGATATCTAGAATTTATGAACACAAACATTTTTAAAAACTATGCTCAACTGAATTTAGTTTTAACCTAGATGTTCTTTAGGGTGATTCTATTTTGAAAAGTAAGCATAGACAAGCTGTTATAAAATATCTTTTCCTTAGTGACACCCTCCCTCTCTACTGGTCTCTGTATCTATTAGCATTTTCTTTCATCATCTGTTCATACCTTTTCTTGTTCTTCTTTTTCTGCCTTTGAAACATTTATTACAATCCTGACTTGGAGAGATGTGTTTGTAATGATAATTGTCTTTAGGGATGTTTGAGAACATCATTCAACATGCAGTGTAAATGAAAGTACCAAGATAAAACCTGTTGGAAATTGTATACTTTAGCGTTCAAGTATACAAAGAGATAGGACTGGAACAAAGAAGGGGAAGAATGAGTTTGGGGTGTGAGATGCTGAAGGCAAAGAAGAGAAGCTTAAAAGTAATGTGCAAAATGGGAGTATGTGGTGCAGGTGTAACAAAGGGAGATGTGGTCCTTGTCAAGGTAATAGATGTTGAGCAGATGTGGCAGGAGGCCAGTGTGGTTGAACAGGCAACTCCTGTCCGAACTCAAAAGCAAACCACAAGCGAACGGGAGGTGGAAGCAGGGATGGGCTGCCCAAGGTTAATATGAAGATGTTGCCTCTGTGTGGTGGGATGTATAGATAGGAAAGCCAGAGCTCAGCTGGCAGTTGAAACTGGTGAAGGATGTGGAAAGCAATGAGAAAGGCTTCTACAGGGACATTGACAGCAAATAGAAAAGCGAGGAAAACATGGGCTCTTCACTGAATGTGGTGCGTGACCCAGTGAAGTGACCCAGCTCTCAAAGAGAGCTTCATCTGCACCTGGAATTACTGACTGGTGTCATTTTGGATGTATGTTAATGATTCTGGTGTACTTTATCTGACAATGGAAATTGATTGGTTTATTTTATTAGTGTGGTGATCTTTTTGTTGTTGCT
Organism: Patagioenas fasciata; assembly: GCF_037038585.1. Classification (NCBI taxonomy): domain Eukaryota; kingdom Metazoa; phylum Chordata; class Aves; order Columbiformes; family Columbidae; genus Patagioenas; species Patagioenas fasciata. The sequence continues at coordinate 31,720,787 of NC_092524.1, read as the reverse complement.
TTTGGGTTGATTTTAACTATTTTTTTAAGCACACAAGCAGGAAAAGAAACCTTTTAGAGGCAGTCTCTCTCAGTCTGGCTATTTCTCAAAACTGGTAAATGAAGTTATATGATAAAATGGTGAGTTATTTCTGTAGGTCTGAAATAGTGCTGTGCTGTCTATTCTATGCACGTTTTTAAAACTGGCAATGAATTAGCCAGAAGTGAGCAATGTAGATGTTTTCCTTGTTTTAAGAATATTGAAGTAGCTGTTGCTTGCAATACTATAAGGTCTTCAGGACAAAACATGCATAATGAAATACTGACTATTGTTGTAATCATACAGAGCAAAAATTTCATGTGATATGACTTGAAAAATGCAAGTAAAAAATATATAAGGATTTTATCTGTTGCCTTCTTCCTTATTCTTAGGGGCTGAGGCTATTTTTAAAATTGTTTTTTCCTTCTCAGTCAGATGGCTGATTGTCTGAATTAGGAGACATTAGATTTATTTTCAGAATCTGAAGGTAGGTCAGCATATTGCTGAGCTCTAGATCACCAGAATGTTTAGATGGCATTTAATACAGTGTAGTCATATAACCATAACAACTGTATGTTTTCAAATGACATTTAGAAAACCATGGTAAAATATAGTAAAAATACGATATTGTGTGTTTCTTAGGCTAAGTTTTTTGTCTCCTTTTTTCTTTTATCAACTTCAGAGTGGTAGCTGCAGGGGAGATCACCATATAAAAGCATTACATGAAAGAACATTGACATTTTTGATGCTGAAAACCAGACATATTTAAAATATGTATTCAAAGATAATTTTAGCCATTTCTAAGTCACTTCATATAATAGAAAATGCTGTTGCTTTTCAGTAAGTCCAAGAACTTTTGTATCTTTACTATTCAGTGTGTGTATTTCTGCAAAAATGAATGATAGAAAGATAGCATTTTTAAATATGTCACTGTGCATTGGTATTTGAAGGTCTCTGGTTAGTATGTGGCTATTTGAGGAAAGACTTTATTCAGCATGCTGACTGATCAGATTCATATTGGGAATGCTACTGCACTCTCCTGTTGGATTAAATGCAAGAAGTTTAGTGCAGGTGAAGATCAAATGTATTAACGTTTTCCTGGGATTTTCTTCCAAATTGTTTTTACCTTTGTAGATTATTCAGTAGCTCTTGTACGTACCGAAGGATATGATTTTGTTATTTAAAAATCTATTAGTAATGCAACAGCGTTTGCAGTATGGCAGACGGTACAGCAGACAGAACACAGAGTAACTGTCATTTCATTTCCTTTCTTCTCCCATATTTTAAATCTGTTTTTGGTCTTTCTTTTTTCACAATATAGCTGAGGAAAATAGGAGGTGGAGGATTTGGAGAAATTTACGATGCACTGGACTTGCTTACTCGGGAAAATGTTGCACTGAAGGTCGAATCAGCTCAGCAGCCAAAGCAAGTACTGAAAATGGAAGTAGCTGTGTTGAAGAAATTACAAGGTAGGACTGTAGCGCGGATATGCCAGAAGAATGTCAGTGTATCTTCTTCAAAAATAATTATAATCTCTACTTAAGAATAGAGAATAAATGTTTCCCATATTCTGCAGCTTATTGCTGAAAGGTTATTAAAGTGGAGTAGAGGCTCTTTCATCTTCTGAAAGTTTTGCTACAATGAACCTTTTCTTTGAAATAGAGTGTCATGAAAATAAAAAGAACAACAAAAAAATTAAATTGCTGCAAAATCTATGTTCAACTGTAGTTTATTCCCAATCGGTATCTTCTCCTTACTGTTTTTTCTCTAGACTTTGTTGTTGTTGTTGTTGTTGTTGTTGTTAGCTTTTGATTTCCACTTCTAAGATGGTCTCTTTTTTTTTTTTTTTTTTCTGTACTATCTCACATTGGGTATTTTGAAGTGCTTCACATAGCATCCAGGATAAGAATAATTATATTTCTTTGCCTTTACAACTATTGACAAGAACAATTCTAATGTTGAAGTGGAAGTAGATTTCAAAAAACTCCACGCAACCAACTTTAAAGTACTGTAACTTGTGGAAAAAAATTTATTGGCATGTAGAGTCATGAAATACTTCTAGGGTTTGGGTCCTTGACCGTTTAGAATCACAACTTTGAATAGTAACTTTTGATTGTGCTTACAAATACTTTAACGTCTAAAGCTATCAGTACAGACATATCCAGTGGCTTATCTTCATTGTTTTTCACAACATACAATTACAAAAAGAAGGTTTAAAAGGTGACCTTTTTCTTTAAAAAGAAATTATTTTGAATCTAAAAATTTCTGACTAATTCGTTCGTCCCTGTCAGCAGCCCAATTTTTTCCAAACTCTTAGTTTGAATACAACAAAATCTGCATAACATACGGCACTGCCTAATCTGTTGTAAAGGTCACATTGCAGTGGAAATTGACAGCCTCTATAGATTTAAGAGGGCTATGTGTCACATGTTAGAGTGTTAACAAACTGTTCCTGTGTTTATGTCTTTTTAAAGAATTTCACAAAAACATCTAGTATGATGCTATGCAGTTGAGCAAGGAGATTCAGGATCTGCATATTAGCTTTCTTTGAATTTTAGAGGTTCTAGTCCAGAGAGGAATAGTAAATTTCAGTGTTACCAATCATAAATTTAGAAACCATTTGTCATGGTTCTTGAAAGAAATGATCTTGTGTAACTCCTGCATTTTTAGAATTAATTTTTCAAGTTGTTGTTTGTTTTTTTTTTTTTTTCTGCACACTTGAGCTAGATTCTATTTTTAACAAAAACCAGAGTCTATAAATGGTGTAGCTGAAGTAGTAAGGAAAATAATAACTGAAACAAAATATTGGAATTTGGTAGCACTGCAATACAAATGTATTTGTAAAAACGTAGCTTCGTATATGACTGCATAACTGAAGTGCTTTATAACTTTCCACTGTGGCTTTAAGTATAGGGAATTTTGTGTTGTTACAGAAATGCTTTTTTTCTTAATAAAAATTTTTTTACCTTTAAAAATATTTTTGAAAACTAAAAATGTTTGCTGAAATAATAAGAAATGGATTTGTGACTAATTGCTGTAGAGCCATACAGAAGTTATAATTTTCTTATCAGTTTTCCTTTGGGAGTTCAGTTCCTTTAACAACCTAAGTCTTCCTGCAGAAAAGTCCTTGGTTGTACTGAATCGTGGGAATGCTGTCTAGATTAAAAGAACAAAATAGTGAAACACCTGAACAACAGATGCACTGAGGGCAAATAATCCGAATAATATATAAAGCAAATAAGGATCTTTCAGTTATTTATTTTTGCAATATTCTTTCTCTGAGAAAATAATAAATAGAAGTTTTTGTATCACTGAAACCCTGATTTTGATCCTTAGGAGGAGCTCTTTTGACAACTTTTCATGTGAGAAAACGGTCTAAATATTATTCCTTAATTTTTAATCTCTTTTTGTTTTCCTGCATAGTTAAAAAAAAAAAAAAAAGTCAGTGATTCCATGATTGTAACACTAGAGGTGACCTTTAGTCATTGCTGTGCAGGTTCCACATTACAGTGTAATTACTCTGGTTTTAGACAGGGAACATTGTAGTTGCTCATTGCAAGGGGGATGGACTAGATGACCTTTAAAGGTCCATTCCAACCCAGACTGGTCTGTGATTCTATGATCAGGAAGCTGACTGCAGTAAGAGATGGATCAAGGGTGAACCTTTTGCATATATTGAGATTTATAGTTTGCGCATATACGTAACTTTATTTTTACATGCATATTTTTTTACCTATACTTAAAGGACCTTTATGAAGTAAGATTATGGTAAAGACCGTTTTATCTTTTACATAAAATCTTGCCTCCTAGGATTCATTTCCAATAATTTTTCTACCTTTGCAAGTTTCCAGCATGCAAGAGCTAAAAATTTGAAACAGAGAAAATCAAGAAAAATGGACAAAAATGGGGAGTAGAAAACAAATATATCATTGCTTCTTGAATAATATGTTTTATTAAATGCTTCATTTACCATGTAGAAGGTTTGTTTTTGTTTTTGTTTTTTTTTTTTTGGTGCAGAGCAGGCAAAATTGTAAACAGTTTTTTTCAGGATGTTTTTGTAACAGCCTTCTAATATCACACATCCTCCGAGACCAACTTTCGTCTTGTTCTTCTATCCCTTCTTGGCACGTGTGTGTGTATATATATCTGTATGTGTATAATTACTATCCTTTTCTCAAAGGGCTTATGTTCTCTTACTTTCAAGGTGTTCTAGTTACTTTGGACATAAATCAGAGGAAGGAATGTAACCATAATGAAAATTCCTTTTCTTGCAAATATTTGGAAAGTTTGATCTATGAATAGTATGAAATTAAAGACAGTGAACTGACAGTGTCATTCAGAATTTGATTGATGTGTGGATGTGATTAAAAAAATGTTTATAGTCATGTGTAACTTCTGGGAAAATTATGAAGAAAACGCTTAGGAAAGAATTAAATAAATGTGCAACCTGTCTCTATCCAGCAAAACAACTTTTCCAGTCTTTACTAGGGCTAGGCACATTCTTAAGGTTATAAGCATGCTTTTGAGTGTTTCTGAATTAGAATCATATTAGACTCTTATTTCACAGAAACCATGAAACTGAAATGAGAACAGCTGTTGGCAGAAGTGCAGGGATGTACTGGTTTTTATTATTTTTGCTTTCAGAAACTTGAAGTTAAAGCAGTGTGATCATTTGTTGGGGGGGTTAAATGAGTCATAACTTTGTAGGTACGCAGTACAGTGAACAATTAAAATCTTTGAAGAAGCTCTTTTAAGTGTCTGATCTATCAAAACATGCTTAAATATGTGAGTAGCTGTATGATTTCTCTCTTAATTATGAAGGAATATGTTCGCTGGTACAGCCATTTATTACAGCTTAGTCATCAATTGCATCTTTGATTTCTTTTTTTTTCCCCTGCCAATGATACTATCTCCTAATTATTGTTGTCAGAATACTGTTTAACTCTTTAAGCTCTGTTTAAAAAAAAAAAAACATCTGCTGCAACAGATGGTGGTTTTGTTTAATCATGTTGTTAAGCCATCTGCTCCCACAGTTAGATGAGATAAGACAGATTTATCACATCTCACTCAGTGAGACTCACTCGGTTGGTTTCTGTCTCACACAACCTTACAGTCTTCTCCCTCATCATTTACAGCTCTGTCGTGTAATTTAGGAATGCGTGGTGTCTGGTGTAGGCTGAAAAGCGAGCTGTAGTGATACACTGCAGCCTGGGGAATGGCATGTAGGCTTTGTGTCCTCCCCAGGAAGCTTTTCAAGGGCATCGTTGTTCACTGCAGCCTATTACAGTCGTCTTCTCCCCCTGCTCCTGAGCCATGTGGCTCATGGGTATGAGAAAATTCTGTTTTCTCGCTGAGGTAAAGGAACTGAAAGTGTCTGCAAGGGTGTAGTAGATACATACAGCCACACTGGAGTGGTTGAGGATCATGCTAATTTGAGTAAGTTGTACAGGTACTACTTCTGTCCTTTCCCATTTCTTCAGATTTTCGTGAAAGCTGGTTTACAGAGAATTTACCACAGAACTGGAGTTGCTGCTGCAGTTGAAACGAAGTTTCTCTGACCAAACTGAGTTTTGGACATTTACTGAATTTGTCAGATGAAATCTGACTAATATATTGTTCTCTGAAGATGTTCCTTCAGCATACCCACAGGGCCTGTAAAATGAATAATAAATATTTGAGATGAGACTTCATTAACCGGAAACTGCAGCAATGAATATACAAAATTTCATCTTGACAAATTTGCTGCAAATCCTTTTTCTTCATAAAATTATACTGTCTGTAATGTAGCCTGTCTTTCTTAAACAAATGGGTGGAAGGAAAAATGGAGGAAAAACAGTGGTACCCACTGCTTAGCATTTACGTGTTCACAGAAGTTGTAGAGATTTCTTTTTAAAATAAATTATTATGATGATTTCTGTACCATTTTCTTTGTTTAAATGGGCTTATCTGTTTTAATTATACGTGGTAGGGAGCTTCCTGAGGAAGCAATAAACAGGCAACTACTCTCTGTCAAGTGAAGTGAGACTATTCAGAAGCTGTAGGGCCAAGTTTTAGGATTTTGATGGAGCTATAAGTGCAGCAGTAACAGAAAGTCCTTTTGTATTTATGACATTCTGGTAATCCTAATGGTAAAGGAATTCACAAAAGAAAGCTTAGGTGACACAAATTTTCCACAGCTTTGGAGGCCACTTGCGACCATTAGTTTCCTCTTGGCTGTAGTTTCCGTGGTGTCAGAATGAAGGTACATAGCCTTAGGGACTTAAACCATACAGTTCCCTCTTCTGTTGTAGAGTAGGGTCACAAGGGGTCCCAGCATCTCTCCATGTCGATGAACACAGACTCCAAACTAACAATGAGGTTGCATTCTCCTTCTGTTTCCTTACTGCAGTCTTTGGCTTGCCTTTTTCTCTGTTTACCTGGGGAATCTTATGTTTTGACTTACAACTGCAGGATAGAAAGGAGTTTATTTTGAACCAGCCCTCTTCTTTTCCAGTTTTCTCCTAGAACAAGAGGAGGCTTTAAAGAAAATTGACCTAAACCTAACTGTGATTTGGTTGGTTTTGGTGTGGGATTTTTTCTTTTCTTTTATTTTTTTTTTTAACTACCACAATTCTTTTATCTCTACTTCAGTGTGCTTGAGCTGAATTTGTCTTTTGTAGCTAAACAGCAAAGATCATATTCTAGAAAAAGATGTCCACACATTGGATTAGTTGAATTAGATTTTCTACAATTTTTTGATACAAAGCATGACCTGCATGTAACTAGTACTGTTTTCTTTCATCACTACAGTTTCTAGAAAAAGAGGAATGGTAGGTAGGAATATTGTCTATAACAAGCCATCAGCTTTGCACGAAAATAACCTTTTCCCAATCCAAAATGGCTCAAATTTGTGGACATTTAAGCATGTTGTCATTAATGTGTTCTTATGGAGAAAAGTGATAGCTATGGTAGGGCAGCGTATTTTGTGGGAGAAAACTTTTATTTGATCGGGTGTAGAACTGATGTTGATTTTACAGCTGTTGAGCTGTGGGGGTGGGAGGCTTAGTTTATGGAAGATCTCTAAAGAAATATAACTATCTCTTTCAGTAATTTGCTAGATATTTAAAGGAATAAACCACAGAATTTCATTAATATTGGCTAATTTGTTTCTTTTTCTCCCAGGAAAAGATCATGTCTGTAGATTCATTGGATGTGGAAGGAATGACAGATTTAACTATGTGGTCATGCAGTTGCAGGTCAGTGTATCAAACAGAGCTCCGAGTTTGCTTGTGTGTTTTGGTTGATTAGCCAAGCATTTATGAAAATAACAGTAAAATTTTAGAGGATGATAAATTAAAAAAAAAAAAACAAAGATCACAAACACATGGTAGTGAATAAACCTGAAATGAGCATATCCGTTATATCCTTATCCATTGATACCCTTTCCGTAATTCTCTCAGAAAGGGGCAAGTTTGCATCCTCCCAAAGACCTGACTATTGAAAGAGTGAACTGTGGTGTCGTCTGAGATAATTCACATTCCCTTGGAGTTTTCACTTGAAGATAATTTAAAATATAATACATTAGTCTGTGCATTTGTTGGCTTTTTTGATGGAAGTGGAAAAATACCCTTTGCAAGCAGAAGACGACACTTAATTCCCTTCAGTTAGAGATTTGTACCTGTGAAAAAGGATAAAATGGGTGATTACCACCTAAAATAGTGGGATTATTGTCCCTTATCATCTTGGTGGCTATGAATACTGGAAAAAGAAGTGTGTTCTAGTTCATACTGTTGGTCGTCTGTTATTTTGATAGACCAACAGTTCTGTGATGTAATGGGGGTGTGTCTCCTGCATGATATATTTTTTCATATCTTTGGTTAAGTCATCTAAGATATGCTATGTAATTAAATAAATTTCATGCATTTCATTAAAGGGGTGAATGTAAAGAAGTCATAGAGCGCTTTCTCAGTGGCCTTTTTTCAGATACACAGGTACAACATTAATAGCATATGTGCTAGTGTTCTGATAGACATTAGTTTGGTCCATGTTATTTAGGAATTGAAAGATACTGAGATTCATATTTTCAAAAATAGATTCTAAATTTGATGCTAGAGATACTTGGAGACATATACTTACTATGTTTAGGTGAGAAGTGTTATCTTTGAATACAAAAATATTAATAGGTAATGAGAGTATCTGTGGTTAACCATGAACGATGAAAGAAGATCTAGGAAGAGTATGCTATCTGTCAATCTTGGTATTACTATTTTTTATGAAAACGTCCTTTTAATTTGATCAGGGTCGAAATTTGGCAGACCTGCGTCGAAGCCAGTCTCGAGGAACATTCACCATTAGTACCACTCTGCGGCTTGGGAAGCAGATTTTGGAATCTATTGAAAGTATTCATTCTGTGGGATTCTTGCACAGGGACATAAAACCAGTAAGTATGCCCATTAAATCAAAACAGGCAAGTAATATGTGCTCACTAGATGGCTGCATAAGTAAGAATAGGTTCTATACCAGATGTTAAAAATGGAAGAAGGAGAAGGGACAGAAAACTGAATGTTCATCAGACAGGGCAGATTTTTTCTATTAAGTAATGTTGAATAGTAGTACCAATAACTTTGATCTTTGTCAGTATTGTCTCCAGTTACTTAGGCCTCCTTGCAATTGTCTGTAGTTAAAACTTCCAACTCTTATGTGTAGCATCATGCAGTCAAAAGTATTTGCCATGAGATATGATACAATGAGTTTGGCTAATGGCGATTAATCTTCACATAATAAATCTAAGAGAAAAGATACAGACTGTAGGCTGTATTTATAAGCTCTTCAATAGCAATTTTTTGGTGTTCAATATATTTACAGCAAACAAGAGAAGACAGACCATAAGAGGAAACTATTCAATTATTTTGTTGTGCAATTCTAATAAAATAAGTGTTGTCAAAGTGTCATGAGGACAGTGCCTTCCTGATAGCATCATGCTTTTGTTATTATTTTTTCTGTTTTTCTTTGAATTTATTCCTGAGATTGCATCGGCTATTTTTGATATTACTCTATATTAAAAATATAATTAGAGCTCTGAACTTTCAAAATTCTAAAATGAGGGAAAAAAGGTAAATCTTTTGTTTTCTAAGAGATGCAAATATGTCTGGTTATGTCTGACATACAGCTAAAATTCCTGTAAGCTGAAAGATACATAAAACTTCTGATAAGTTTCTGTGCCTTAGGGAATTTTCATTTTCATCTTTTCTGTCTTGCAAGATTTTATAAAACTTGTATTTTCCATGACCCATCCCCAAGACTTCATATAATAGGGAAAGGACACGAAAGCAGTGCATGTCAAGTGAAATAGGTGAGAAGGAGTTAGCTGGAGCACAACATTTTAATGATGAAAACAACACAAGTTTGGAATGGCAGATGTGTTCCTTTATGGTTGGCAGAATGGATTTGGGACACTTTGTTATCTAACTGTGTCTCAGAGTCTATGGGCTCAAATAGGATTGAAACGGAGAATGCTTTTAGGGGATGGAAAAAGCTCAGAAAATTAAATGTTGAGCCAGTATAAACAGCAGTGTGAGACGATGTGTTAGATTAACAAAAATAAATTTTTCATCCCCTTTAGGAGTTAGGTTGTGACTTACACATTCAGAAGAAGGCACGATTGCTTTCTAGCATGCGGTTTTCCTGGCTTGAAAATATAAGTCCTTTTTATCTTTTATTGTGTATCTTCTAGATAGATTATACTAAAAGCAGGCTTTGTGCTGAGCTGAAATCTTGTAATCATTGGTTGATTAGTTGCCTCATGATGAATTAGGCGATGCTGAAGTTTTGTTCCATTTCAAAATAATGCTGATCACACTCAGTTCATGATTTCGATTGGTTTTTACCCTCAACCTTTGACAGTGAAGCAGCTGTGAATTTTGGATTTGTTTAGAACAGTACTGCCATTCAATTTAATGGAAAAATGGAAAAGTAGTTTTTCTGGAGTTAATTGCGCTAAGCATCCAGCTTGCTTGGCTGTGTAGTTCCAATTCCATTTCATGTAAGTTGTTTTCAGCTTTGTCTTTTTTATATCACATAATCCATTTTAAGGGGATTTGATGGTGAGAGACTTGAACTGATTCAGCCAACATGTTCAAACATAAACTACCAGTGTTGAAGAATTTTTCTTTAAAGCAATAACATGGAATGTTAAACCATGGAGGCAAATAAGAAAATTTACTGCAGCTTTTCAGAATGAATTACCTCCATAAGTCTTCACTGACTTTTCAACTCTTTTTGTTTGTTTTAAAGTCTGGTTCTTCCCCCTCCCATTAAAAGGTAAAGGCAATTTGCATCTTTTGTTCTGTATTCTGCATTTGTGACGTCAATGTATTTGTTTAGATGAATTTGTTAGCCCCTAGATTGATTTGGACATTTCAAAAAACTACCAAAATATGTGAGTGGGTGACATGATTGGAAAATTCTTGGTAAAAGTTAATATATTCTGAGTGATGAAGTAAGATGACAATCCCTTTGGACCATGTAGGCTACTATTCAGATATGTTAAGTTGGATGTCTGATTTTTCCTAACAACTTTTTCTTCAAATTTAATGGGAGTTTAGTAGAACTGAAAATGCAGAAGGAATGATAGAGAAGTAGAAAGTGGATTTTCTGTTATTGTCCTACTGCATTAATATGTGCGCATATGGAAATGTGTGTGTGTATCTAGATCTATATATCTGTCTGTATTTGTTTTTCTTCCTAGTCTAACTTCGCAATGGGACGTTTTCCTAGCACCTGTAGGAAGTGTTTTATGCTGGATTTTGGCTTGGCGCGGCAATTTACCAACTCATGTGGGGATGTCAGACCAGTAAGATTCTTTTCAGTTGTCAATTTGATAAATTGAATGTGGTAGTATGCTGTCTTTTGTTTTTCTGGAGACGTATGGGAGTTGCATTGAGGTAACTTGATGAACATAATCCTGGATCAGAAATGTCATGTGATATATTGATTATATTAAAAGATTGGCAGTTGTAATGAATCAGGTTCCTCATTTTTGGCCTGAGGCAGAGGTCTGTTCTGTGATGGGGTTCTTTGTTTGTTTGGGTGTTTGGTTTTGTGTTGTGGTGTTTGGTGGTGTATTTTTTTTGGTTTTTTTTTTTTTGGATGATCAATTTTTTGGTTTGGAAAATCAAGCGACAAGTAGTTTTTTATTAAATATCAGAGTAATACAGCAGAGCTGCATTTCACATGGTTTTATACATTGCATTTTAAAACAATCTATGTAGGACAAAAACGTCAAACACTAAACTGAATATATAACCTTCTGAAAGAGAAAGTCTGAATAATTAAAACAGTGATAGGACACTAACTATAATATATAACTTGACATAGTTAAGTGTACTTGCTGTATTCCTATGTGATGCAGTCTGAAGAATATTATAGATTAAAACATATCAATGAGGACATTACAATTTTAAGTACAGTAAAGCCTCCCTCATTCACTGATGGGCAGTCCTTCCGTTAAGTTCAAACTTTGAAAATGAGCAAGTCAGTGCCACGGTACATGGTGATGTTTTAAAGAAACATATTTTCTTTGTTAAACTAGTTTAGTTTAGTTTTCATTTTGATGGTAATACTGAATAATGTACTAGTCAACATTATGTAGCATATTTATTAACGTGATGCAATTTGAGTGGTAGAAGCTATCTCAACAGGATTTTCAATTTTATTTTGCCTAAGAACTGGGAAAGTGGCCAATTTTTGTGTGCATATTGTGAGGTGTGTGAATTAGTAAGGTAAATTAGCGGGGTTCTGCTGTACTCTATTCCTTCAGCCATTATGCTGGACACTGCAATGAAAGCAAAGAGCAGGGGAGGCCAACAGAGTGGTTGCTGCTGTTGGAAAGGTGAGCAAAACATTTTAAGTAGTTTTAATTTTTTTTTAATTTCTAATGTTCTTGTTGTGTTCTGTATGTTTGGCTGCTTATAATGTTTTTCTGCCTGACATGTAATTTCAAAGAGAAAACAATTCCTCAGATTCTGTAATTTATGTATATACACACACATACCCCAATGGTAGTATTTTTAGAAAAAATAGGTGATAACAACAGAAAATTTAATATTTCTGCTATTCTTTCTTTCTTTTGTAACAACTCAGCTCCTGCCTTTTGTTTTTCATTGCAGTGCCCTACAATGTAACTGAAGTAATTCTTCTATTTAATCTGTTTAGAATTTTCTGATGGTGTAATCCATATTAGTAAGTGGCAGTAAGGGGAAAAAAAAGAGTAGTTGTATTTGTACTTAATAATCAGAAATGGCTGTTGTATAGATAGCAACCATACTGTTGGCTTTGCTTACTAATAAAATTTATTAATATTTTCATTAAATGTGCTATGTGCTTCTCCTTAAAACTATTCTTCTTCTAAACTTCATTAGATTTCTTCAGCAGATACTGCAAATAACCTGGAACAGTGTAAAAGCATGTTCTGCAAAAAACATAGTACTCTATTGGTAAGAACCTGTTCCTTAGTTAAGGTTGTTTATTAGATTTTTATTATAAGCCTAATTTTCTGTATCCAGTCTCACTGAGATTTTGCATATGATCCCCAAGTCCTTGAATTTCCACAATGTGTTCTAAAAGAATCAGAAGACAAGCTTTTCAAATTCTAGCCTCAGGTTTTAGTCCTTTGGCAGCTTTGTATTTTCCCCAACATTACGGAATTTTTGGTGGCCATAAATCTGTTTGTTCAACTCAAGAAGTTGAAAGAGACTTCTATGGATACTGTTGAAAGCAGCAAAGTTTATGGTGGGACTGTATTTCCCTTCAGAACTCATTGGCCAGCACCACTGGCTAGCATATGCATTCCAAATCAAGGTAGCTTCAAGACTGGTTGAGAAGAAAGGTGTTTTGTAGTTCTTTGACAAAATGCAACTTAGACTGGCAAGGGAGTTGAAACTAAAAGGCAATTGCAAGAATAAATTATCATCAGTTTGATAGCATAAATCATCTTGTAAATATACGTAGTATTCATTTGACTGAAGTTCAGACAAGAAGTTGAAAAGAGGTCCTTATGGTGAGGAGGACTGCTTTATTTTGTGAACTCAGGTCAAGAAATAAAGAGGAAATGAGAATTTTATCAAACCATGAAGCTACCCAACATTAGAGTCTTAGTCAGTCCCAGTATATTGTACCAAGACAGAGGAATGCGTTGGAGTTTCATACGACTTCAGTGTGATAAGATGCTCTTGTTTTGGATCTCTTATAAAAGGAGGAATTATAAAACTTGGGAATCCATGGTTTTATTCCAGCATTTCACTGAAGTATGTGCTGGTGGCTACCAGTATGTTGAACCACCTGTTCGGACCCTTTTGTGTTTCTGTTAAACCTATACTTATTCTACTCTGAATCTTTTCTTTTGTCTTTCCTCGCTGGTGTCCTTTCTGGATCCACCTCGTAGTGCTTCATTTCCAGTTAGACTAACTTCTTGCAGTTTCAGTGCCCACTGAAGTAGTACAATGCAACTGAGATTTTCTTTGCTTTCAGTTTCTTTTCTTTTCACCCCAATGAAACCTAAAAGTGTTTTGAAGAAGTGAGAGAAGAGGAATTCAGGGTGTTGCAGCTTTGGATTGAATTATGTCTCCTGACAGATAGAACATTTGAAGAATTTAGATGCCTAATTCAAACAAGGCTGTACTGAGTTTGTGTGAAATTTAGTTTTGAAAAAGTTCAGGCATAATCAGTTTTGGATGGCAAGTAGAATATTCCTTGGCATTATTATGGTACACTCTCAAATCCTTCCTTGTCTGTCTGCATTCCAAGGCACAATGGGCATATAAGGTTCCTACAAATTATTGTGGGGATTAATAAACGAAACAAATTATTTGTTTCAGCTGCATTCAAGAACAGTTTGAAATTATTTGCTGAAATAAAAGCAAGCAGCTGCAAAAAAAAAAAAAGTCATCTAACATGAAGTGTTTCAGCTTAAGTTGGTGATATGCGAAAGTTTCAAGTGGCTGGATGCAGGATCTTATATGGAAAGTGGTGGCCAATGTTTAAGTATAGATTTTACTACAAGTGCCATATATGACATGTTAGCAGTGAAGTTCACGAACAGGCAGCAGTGCTAATGAATCTGGGGAAATTTTGATGAAGTTCCAGCAGTATTCCAATAGAAAAAGTTTATGCTTTGAAGTAGAAATAGAGATTCATTCAGGTTAGAGAACTTAAATATTTTTTGGTACTATTTGTAGTAATTGCTTTTTTGTTTTACATTGTTATTACAGCAGTTACCAAACATACCTGTTTTCATTACAGAAAATGCATTGATGACATGAACACTTCCCTAGCATGCACTTGGTTCTCCCACATTTTTTTCTCTGGTGTAAAGACCCGTTTTGAACATCAGTTTCTTCATATGCACTTGCCTGCCTATGATACAGCAGGTTATAGCCTACCAAACTAAGTCTTCCATGCATCCTGTTAATTTAATAGGAAGGTTTTAATGAGTTATCGCAGATTCTTGGGCAAATTTCACAGTAGCATTGGGTCTATTTGTGTTCATTGCAGTCCGCTCTCTCATCTTGCTGCCGTGCTTTTCCACCTTCATGAAATGGCTGCACAATTAAGTTAAAAGCAGCTCTATCTTCCATGATAAATTAAATTATTCTCTAGAGTAAACGCATGTTATTACAGCACAAATTGCTCCCAGGATTTTTGTGTACTATAGGCAGACAAAGCCTGTGTTTAAGTACTGCTCGTTTCAGTTCAACTTGAGTGTAATCCATCTTTTTCTCCTTTGCAGGAGCATTGATTTCTTGAATTCTCATTGATTGTTGTTTATTGTTCCAGAGAAGTTTTAAAATGAGACATTTGACACATCAACTAGAATAAGAATGTATTTTATGATTTACTATCAAATAAAAAAGGGTATATCTCACGATTTAGTTTCTTCTGTTGTTGTTTTTTACAAAGTTCACAACAAATAAAGGACCTGTGGTTCAGTCTGCCTTGAAATTAATGGTGGCTCATATATTAGTAAGTTGAAATTATTTTATTTGTTAATTACTAAATATTTTTGTCTAGGGATCGCAATATAATCAAACTTGCAAATAAAATTGTATAGGTAGATTAGTCTACAATTGAAAGAAAGTGTTTAGCTTGTCTTTACTAAGAGATGCTAGCATCCAGAATGTTAGAATTTCTGTAATTATGCCATCAGAACTTATTTATAGCTTCTCGCATGCCCATGTAATAAACATCATCTCACCTATTGATGTCTTCTTTTTTTGTGCTGGTTTTTCTTCTCAACATTACTGGCTTTTGTCTTATGTGATTGTTGCCAGCTTTTTCTCGTTTTCTCAGTTTTCCCAATTTTCCATTCATACAGGTCTTAAACCTGCATCCACATATTTTCTGCCTCTTTATCTTTGGTGACAGTCTTCCTGTATCTGACTCTCCTATGGCTCCAGCTTCTTTCATGATTTATTTTCAAGTCTTCTTTCTTCAGCGTATCGCTCTCAAGTTTTATGTTCCCTCCTTTTCCTGTTTATCTTCAGATAGCTTCATTCAAAAATACTTCATTTTTTTTAGTGTCTAGGCACAGGTTTCATGTTCATGATGTCCCTGTTCCAATGCAGTTTCCTTTTGTGCAAACTAAAACCATGTCATCTCTCTCTGGTATCTTGGTGAATATGTTATGATGAGCTCAAACTCAATGTGCTCTTAGTCACCTTTCTCCTGTTCCAACCACTCGGCACTACTTCTGTTCCTAATCCCACATGCAGTACTGTCCTCCTGTCACCAAGTCTTGTTTACTGGCAGTATGTCTTTACATCAGGTCTGTGTATATATCCGGATGGTTTTTTCTGTATAATGTGCACATATATTCATATGTGTATGTATTCTTTTTATTTTTTTCTTTCCCCATGAAGCTGAAGTTCTTGTGTAGACTCGCTGTCCCCTGACCTGACTGTTAGAGTATCGTTTTTCTAGTTGGATGAATACAAGGTTTTTGCCTTGAGAAACACTAAAATTCAGGGTGTTACTACAGACCCAATCTACGAGATTTGTTTTGGTTATGTTACCCTTCCAAAGTCCATGAAAGAAGCTACTTATTTTCATTTTTAAGGCTTTTGAAGATTTCTGCCTGCACAGCGTATTGTCTTTCATTCACAGTGAGGGTAAGGAACAGTACAGATGATGACCCCTGCCTCCATTACCTACTTCTGGATTTTTAAATAAAGGAACTTTATTCTTTATTTCAGACTGTTCCTTATGTTGGAACGGAGATTTCTGTAATCACCCAAAACTTCACTCTTTTCTCTTTAATCTCTGTTTGGAAACAAAACTGGAGAAGTGTCATTTTCTGTAGGAGCTGAAAATAATCTTTGTTTGACCCTTAAACCTTCAAATACATCCTGTTATGACTGTAACTATTGTTTAAGATTTAAATGGAAGGCATGCTTAAAAGCAAGAAGCAGAATTTAGTGCCAGTCTGCATAGATTTATGCAAAGATTGAGGCAAAACTGCATGTGGAAAAGATTATCTTCTAATAAAAGAAACCACACATGAATGATAGGAAGTCATTTATGCATGTGCTGTGTACATATTGCTGACTTCTTGTTTTGAATTACTGAAGAAAGTAGTTTTGACATTGCGTTACTTTGGCTGTTACTTCGTTTCTTACAGACAGGTTTGCTGGGAGAATTTTTTGTTGTCAGTTTGTTATTTTCTTTCTGAGAAGTTGTGGGGTCTCTTTAGACTTTTTACCTGAAAGAGCTTAAAATGAGGAGGCCTTTCTTGAAGATCATCCAGACTAATTCCTTGAAGAGTTCAAGCTATACTTCTGTGCTAAAGGATACTCAGAGTTTTGCTGTTGTGCTTGTCAGATCTTAAGATATCTCAGTGTCATTTTCAGAGATGTTGTTCATCTTCGCACTACCCATCTTTATGTCAGACTCTGTGGTGATTTAGCACCATTAAAACTGTGCCACTGAGGAGTCCGTCAGCTGTAGCTGCTCTTATCTAAATACTTTGTATTAAACCTGCATTTTCAGTAAAAGAGCTTCTCAGAAAATAATAAACAAGAAGAGGAGTCACAGAATCACAGAATGTTTGGGATTGGAAGGGACCTCGAAAGATCATCTAGTCCAATACCCCTGCGGGAGCAGGAACACCTAGATGAGGTTACACAGGAAGGTGTCCAGGCAGGTTTTGAATGTCTCCAGAGTAGGAGACTCCACAACCTCCCTGGGCAGCCTGTTCCAGTGTTCTGTTACCCTTACTGAGAAGAATTTTCTTCTCAAATTTAAGTGGAACCTTTTGTGTTCCAGTTTGAACCCATTACCCCTTGTCCTGTCATTGGTTGTCACCAAGAAGAGCCTGGCTTCATCCTCGTGACACCCACCCTTTATATATCTGTAGACATGAATGATGTCACCCTCAGTCTCGTCTTCTCCAAGCTAAAGAGCCCCAGCTCCCTCAGCCTTTCCTCATAAGGGAGATGCTCCACTCCCTTCATCATCTTCCTGGCTCTGCACTGGACTCTCTCCAGCAGTTCCCTGTCCTTCTTGAACTGAGGGGCCCAGAACTGGACACAATATTCCAGATGTGGTCTCACCAGGGCAGGGTAGAGGGGAAGGAGAACCTCTCTGAACCTACGAACCAACCCCCTTCTAATACACCCCAGGATGCCATCAGCCTTCCTGGCCACAAGGGCACAGTGCTGACTCATGGTCATCCTGCTGTCCACCGGGACCCCCAGGACCCTTTCCCCTACACTGCTCTCTAACAGGTCATTCCCCAACTTATACTGGAACCTGGGGTTGTTCCTGCCCAGATACAAGACTCTACACTTGCCCTTGTTATATTTCATTACATTTTTCCTGCCCGACTCTCCAGCCCGTTCAGGTCTTGCTGGATGGCAGCACAGCTTCCTGGTCTGTCAGCCACTCCTCCCAGCTTGGTGTCATCAGCAAACTTGCTGACAGTGCACTCTAGTCCCTCATCCAAGTCGTTAATGAATATATACTGGTACCAGTACTGACCCTTGAGGCACTCACTAGGTACAGGCCTCCAACTAGACTCTGCCCCATTGACCATGACTCTCTGGCTTCTTCCCTTCAGCCAGTTCGCAGTCCACCTCACTACCCGATCATCCAGACCGCACTCCCTCAGTTTAGCTGTAAGGATGCTGTGGGAGACTATGTCAAATGCCTTACTGAAGTCAAGGTAGACCACATCCACTGCTCTGCCATCATCCATCCATCTTGTTATGTCCTTATAACAGTCAATGAGGTTGGTCAAGCACGACTTCTCCTTGGTGAAGCCATGTTGACTGCCCCTAATGACCCTCTTATCCCTGATATGCCTTGAGATGGCACCAAGGATAAGTCGTTCCATCAGTTTCTCAGGGATGGAGGTGAGGCTGACCGGTCTATAGTTACCCGGGTCCTCCTTCTTGCCCTTTTTGAAGACTGGAGTGACATTTGCTTTCCTCCAGTTCTCAGGCACTTCTCCTGTTTCCCAAGACTTGGCAAAGATGATGGAGAGTGGTCCAGCAACGACCTCAGCCAGCTCGCTCAGCACCCGCGGGTGCATCCCATCCGGACCCACGGATTTATGGATGTCTGGATTGCCTAATTGCTCCCTAACCCAGTCCTCATCAACCGAGTCAAACTCTTCCATTGTCCTGCCTTCCTTTGGGGCTCTTCAGGACAGCCTCTGTCAGAGTAGACAGAGACAAAGGCAGCATTCAGTAACTCTGCCTTCTCTGTATCTTCTGTCACCAGGGCACCCACCTCGTTCATCAGTGGGCCTACATTGCCTGTGGTGTTAGTTTTATCTGCCACATATTGGAAAAAACTCTTCCTGTTGTCCTTGACCCCTCTCACCAGGTTTAATTCTAAGGAGGCCTTAGCTTTCCTAGTTGCCTCCCTACACCCTCTGACAACAGCCTTATATTCTTCCGAAGTGGCCAACCCCTCCTTCCACAGTCTATAAACTCTCCTCTTCCACTTGAGCTTACCCAGCAGTTCCCTGTTTAACCACGCAGGTCTCCTGGCTCCCTTCCTTGACTTCCTACATGTTGGGATGCTCTGATCTTTTGCCTGGTAGAAGCAGTCCCTTAACACTAACCAGCTATCCTGGGCCACTTTACCTTCAAGCAGCCTTGCCCATGGGATTTCCCCCAGCAATTGCCTCAAAAGGCCAAAGGTTGCCTTGCTGAAATCCAGGGTTGCAATTCTGCTTGGTATTCTGTTCCTGCCACATGAGATCCTGAACTCCACCATCTCATGGTCACTGCAACCAAGGCAGCCCTCAACCTTTACTGCTTTAACCAGACCCTCCTTGTTAGTGAGGATGAGGTCCAGCAGTGCACCTCTTCCAGTCGGCTCCTCCACCCTTTGCATCAGAAAGTTATCATCAAGGCACTGGAGGAACCTCCTAGACTGTGGCTGGCCGGCTGAGTAGTCCTTCCAACAAACATCAGGGTAGTTAAAATCCCTCACCACAACCAGGGCCTGTGACTGTGAGGCTGCTCTCAGCTGTCTGTAGAAGGCCTCATCAACTTCCTCACCCTGATCTGATGGCCTATAATAGATGCCCACAATAGTATCACCCATGCCAGCCTGCCCCTTGATTTTCACCAGTAGACTCTCAACTCCTCATCCGTGCCTGGACAATACTCAATACATTGTAGTTGCTCTCTCACATAAAGAGCAACTCCACCACCACGCCGGGGTAGCCTGTCTTTCCTGAAAAGGATGTAGCTATCCATCACCACATTCCAGTCATGTGTGCTGTCCAACCGTGTCTCCGTCATTGCGACTAGGTCATAATCTCTTGCCCTAACACAGGTTTCTAACTCCTCCTGCTTATTCCCCATGCTGCACGCGTTGGTGTACAGGCATTTCAGAGAGCGAGCTGAGCACACCAATTTCACCCCAGGGATATGGGAGGCCTCCTAGCCTTCATGAACTCTAGAGTGATGCCCTACTGATGCAAGCCCAGCTACATCCCCATCCCACTTCGAGTCTAGTTTAAAGCTCTCCAAATGAGCCCTGCTAATTCCTGTCCCAGCATCCTTTTGCCCCTGTGAGATAAACTTTTCCCACGTATCACTGGTTGGACTGGTGTTTTGTAAAACCAGCCGTTATCAAAGAACCCAAAGCCCTGCCTGTAACACCAGTCCTGTAACCAATTGTTTACAGACTGAATTTTTCTATTCCCTCACCTATCATCACCCAAAACTGGAAGGAGGGCAGAGAAAATCACTTGAGCCCCAGACCCTTTTACCATCCATCCCAAGGCCTGGAAATCTTTTTTCATTCCTGTCAGACTGCGGGATGCAGCTTCCTTCCCATCTGTCTGGAAGATCAGCAGTGGGTAGTCCCAAGTGAGCAATTAAGTTGTTCAACACTTGTAGTGCTTACTGTATTTTTCATTGCATTTCAGAGTGTCACATGTTTACAGAACAGGGAGCAAGCAGTTTTCAGCCCATTTCACTGTTTTGTTGTTGTTTTTTTTCCCAATGGGATTTACAAGAGCGTGATTTTTCACTCTTGGATTAGATTATCTAAAATGACCTTCATTTGCAGCAGCCAGATGACATTATGACTGATTTTGGAAGTAAAAAAATAAGACTTGAAGGAGATATATTGTAGTTTATCCCCCAAGAATTGCTTCTGTAGGTGTTAATGTCTTCTTTATTCTTACATTTTGTATCTATCAAACCCCATCTTTCAAGAAAAGTGCACAACAGTCACAAAGCTTAAGCTTTTGAAGTCAGTAAACAGCAGTTTTCATATGAACCACTGCTATGGCATGGACTGATTTTAACGTGTCTGAAGGACACAAATGATTCGCATGAAGTATCTGTTTCTCTTCTTCAATATCAGTTAGGTTTTCCTCATTTATGAACTGAGGGATCTAGCCAGTTACATGTTGTTTGGGTCATCCATTCGGTCTGGCCCAAGCTTACAGTACGAAGGATGGCACAGAGTTAAGAGTAGAGGAGTTCCACCAGTTCTAAAAATTGGGAATAAATTGCTATAAGCATAGAAGCATATGGGTTTTGTTTGTATGATCTAGTATCAAATTCCTTCCTTATTCTTCCTGGTTTCCCTTGTCCTTCTGTCATCACCTTTGTTTCTTTTTTACATAAGCTGCTTTTCCCATATTGCAGCTGAAATGACCTTTTTCCTCTAATTCTTTCTGCAGAACTGTATGATTTCTTCCTCTAATGATATCAGAACTCTTTTTCACAAAACAATGAAATAGTACATCTCCAGTGTATTTCCAAAATATTTTAGTTGTAGCTCTCCTTATTCCCTTCCCTATGAAGTGAATGTGGGGTTTCTGAGTCTTAGCTTTACGTATCAACTGTGTAGGTAGTAAAATGTTGTAAAGTTGGTAAAAAGAGATAGACTTGATTATAAATGTAATACAACTGTTAGAGAAGGACTACTTTTTTCTGGTAGTCCATAATCATTATCTGGACTGTAACATTAAATTCAGCATTTTCCTTGTGGGAAAATGTCACTGTTTTGTATAAAGAGGAGTAAGAGGTCATTTCAGGAAATCATGGGGAGTATTTTGAGAGGTGATTTTATGTAATGAAAATGTTTGTGTTAAACCTTTGTTAGTCTGCCCCAGTGTCAGAACATACTGGCAAAAGGAAATACCTTTATTGCTCATCTTAAGGACCCAGGGTTGTTCAGTTAGCAGACACAGTGTCCCACTTGTTCAAGGTGTTAGTCTTAAAATGAAATAGTTGTAGTTGCAGTTTTCTTATTATAGTGTCATTTTACTACAGTGGTCTGCTTCAATTGCTAGGTGTTCAGAACAGAAAGAAAAATAGATTAACATAAAAATATAAAGCAATAAAAATGCTTTGCAAACTTCTTCATGGTACAAATAGTTATCAATCAGAAGAATTACTGTATTTTAAAAGTCCTGATTTTGAAATAGGTTCATTTTAACAAAGATGCCCTGTCTTGTAGCTGTCTGAATGCCTGTTTGTGAGGAATTGACTTCGAAGACAGAGGGATATGTCCCTTGTATCTCAGTAATAAGATATTTGTAAAACATACGAATGTGTTGAAGAGAGTAGTGAAGGGCTGCGGTTCATTAAGTTTTATGACCTGACACTATTACCTGGTTAGAACTTAAAAGTCAGAAACGTTCCTTGCAGCTTGTAGGATTGTGAAGGATGTAAGAAAGGAAGTAATGACAAATGTGTATTGTAGTGTGCTTGGAAAGGTATAGAGTAATTCATACTTGTTGAAAAATGAGAGCTTATGTAATGTTATTTTATATTTTCTGTCCAACTTAGTTAACTTTGTTTTATTAGCTAAACAACTTGAAGTCTGACTTAAACATGTCATGAAAAAAACTTAAAATTTTTCAGGTGATATCTTGAATGCAAATGTAATATTCTTGATGTAGGTAATACTATTATAGCATTGTGTGCCTTAGAATACAGATGAAGTGTAGCTATTCTGCCACTTACTCTATGTATTGTATATTAACTCTAAGAGTAATAGGAAATGGTATAACTTGTGCGGTTAAGGTCTTTGGAAATATTGTCACTCTAATGTATAATTCACTATTTACAGTATATAGTTTAGATTTTTTTTCCACCTGTGCATGGATTTATGTGCATTGGAGATTTAATACTATTTTATTAGAATGAAATTGTTCTGAACACCCAAATGCAGTACGTAAGTAGTAAAATATCAATCTCAAAGTATATTTTGACCACATACACTTTTGGGAACCATATAAATATGTGTATAGCTGGGAATGGGATGAAAAATATGGAAACTTGGGCAGTAATGTATATGTATAGGCTTCTGAAACTAGATTTTACATGTTGGGGACAGTACTGGGATGCAGGTATTAGGGATAGTGTTAAAATTAAATTCTTGAATATAAATTGGTGAGGAAACATTGGTGGAAGGAGCTTTATCTGGCGATGGAAAAGATTGGAAGAGAGAAAAATGTGTATGGGAAAGAGAACAGAAACTGCTGGGGATGATGGAGCCTATTACAAGAAGGAAGGAGTAAATAGCAGAAGGGGAATAAACTGTTGGAGAGAGGAAGCCAATAATTGAATTAATGGTATAGATAAGAATTGATTACTGCAAAGAAGGGTAACTAGAATTTAATTTTGGGGAGACTCTCTCTAATCATCAGGCAAATCCATTTAGCAGGATGTAAATTTAGTATATTTATGAGATTCGTAGTCTACTGCTTATTGCTTTTTGAGAGTGTTGTCGAAGGGTTATTTTACCTGCCATTTTGTTTCCCATCATCCTAGTGACAGCTGCAGTAAGTTGTACTACCATCCATGTTTTCTTGAGACAAAGAATAAATTCTCCTCTTTCAGTATAAATGTAACTTCATACAGCCTTCAGTTTACATGTCTCTATTACATGGTGATAATGGAAAGTGAAGATGTCAGCTGCGGTTCAGAAACAGAAAACCTTGAAGGACAAAATCCGAAGGACATTTGTATTCTTAATATCACCAGTGCTACAGCTAGCTCTTGGGCAGTTGTCATCACTCCTGTTTTAAAGTGAATGTTAACCACAACTGTTCTTTAGGGTACTATTAAGTTTAATACAAAGAAAGGAAAATAAAAAAGAAGCTTCTAGTCTTTGCTTTTAAACAGATTAACCTTAAAAATTATTTTGAGGTCATAATTCTTTAAAAGTCCTTAAATTCAACTATCATGAGTTTTGTGGTCTTTTATTTGTGTCAACTTCAAGTTACAAATAGCTGTATTTTATTTGTTTTAGAAAGAAGATAGTATAATATGTGCAAGCAGAGCTGACAGAGCTAGGGAAAAATACAGTGAAAAACTATCCATAAGAAAGTAGTGTGTAGATAAAAGCATTTTATCTAAAATGTCTGTGTTTTTCTACTCAGTATACAGGTCTCACTGACTGGCAGCATAAAGAATTATTCAGATTAACAGCCAGTCCCCTGAATCTGGTGATTTGGGCTCAGCAGAGATGGAGAACTTATTTTGCCCGGTTTGATGCTCAGTTTGGAACATGAGTTTTCTCTTTGCGAGTATCCTAACGAGGGGGTTACAAGGTATTGTGAGGAGACTGTCTGGCCCATAGAGCAGTTGTATTTTGATAAACAAGTCTTTTTAGGCCGAAGGGAGTGTTACCCTATGACTGCTTTCCCCTGTCTCCCCCTCTTTCTTCTACCCTTCCCAGTGACTAGATTTTGGGTCACTCCTCAGTTCCTATTTAAACACAATGAAGAACTTTAACAGAAATCTCACCCTCATAGGTTAGTTTAACATGACATCAGTTTCAGGTGTCTAAACTTCCCTATATTTATTTGAAATAAGTAAAAAAATCAAAATTACATTCTTATACGTTAAGGATCTTTACAGTATTTTGGATCTAACTGCTAGATTTTTTTTTTTAACCTGGTAATTTGAAATCTTAAAATTAGCAAGCTGGGTAGTCCTGATTTAGAACAACATGGAAATGTAGCAATGTTTTTCTGATATGCTTTGCATTAAGGGAGTCACAAAATTCTTACTCTGAACGTTAACAAAAGTGTTCAAATCCAAAGGAGAGAGAGTATCCACCAAATTTTCTGAGGAGTTACCTGTGCTCTTTGCTGGTGACCTGACAGTAACAAAATTGTCTCTGACTTCTGCTGAAGCAGAGGATACACCAGCTGCTGTACGGTCTAAACCTTAGAAAAATGCAGTGAAAGCAATTGTGGATACAAATATTTAGATCTTTTTATTGTCTAGGGAAGCAATTACAAACCTGTTCACATTGAACAATGAACATGTTATTCTATTCAGGTGTTTATGTACAAAATCAGATAACTGCTACTTGCTTTTCTTTGGTGCCCTCAGGTTCTGAGGATTTTCCAGTGGATGAGTTTTTTGTATTTCTTTAAATTTAAGATGGCAGATGGTGTCCTGGAAATATACTTTAAGAAGTTGGATTCTTAAAAAATAAAAATCCCAACAAAAACCCCAAAATAAAACACCCCTCCTCAACCCTCCCCCTCCCCCCCAGCAACCAAAACCAAACCAAAAAAACCCCACCCTGCACATAGATGTGTTGGTAAATATCAAAGTGGAGTATGAAATACATTTTGAAATATTTTGAAATCTCTTGTACTTCAGTTAAATACAGGGATAGAAGGTATATATTTCCTATATATTCATTCTTTAATTTTGTTTTTTAATATCCTGAAATTTGGGAATGGTTGTGCATTTGAGTTGCATGGTGTTTCCTTTAGTATCCTGAATTACCTTAGTTGCTGACGAAGACTAGAGAATACTTCCATCTTATTCTACCTTACCTCCTTGTCATCTTGGCAGAAGAACTGCAAATGGTTTAGTTCTGTGGTTGGAGGATAACATGGTTTTTATGGTACTGAAAGAGTGGAACCTATAGCTTTTAAATGCTTTCTATGGTGGTCAAAAAAATGGGATTATTTTAAGGGCTAAAGGAGTATTGGTGAAACCACACTGTTGTAAGAAAAAAGATGACTGCAAATGTTTTGTCCTGTCTGATGGCAATTTGGACCCACAGACTGCTTAAAGGTGCATGGCTCATATATGCTTCTCAGTCTCCTCTTCAAGTAAATGCTATTATAACGTGATCTGTAAACATTGATATTACATTAAGAAAAAAGTCTTGAAAGTGGTCCACAGATACTACAAACTAAAACTGGTGCAGTTTTATTTCTTTACCTCAGTCCCACTGATATAAATTTTTTGTTAGTAACTACTACCTTGATGACATGTATTTTTTATAAATAAGAATCTAGAAACTGGAAGTTTTTCGAGAATAGTTACTAAACATTGCATGTGGATCAAAATTCAGCTTAAATTGAGACTGCCTATTACATTTAAATGATTTGGAGCACTTTGGTCAACTCCAGAAAATTGTGTAATTTGTCAGGTTTGGGTTTTATTTAAAGAGCAGATACACTGTATCTTCAGCAGTTCCTTGATGCATTCTCTGCTTTGCGTAACACGGATTAAAGCAAAATCCATGGACAGCTAGGACATGTTTTATGACTACAGTATTAAATGGCAGTGGATTACATGAAAAATAATTAAATAATAAAAAAGTTCCAGGGAGCTGTTTCAACTGATAGTGCTCCATATTAAGCATATAATAAATAATTGGCTAAGATGTCTTAACTGGTCTAAAAAGACCTCTCTTCCAAACCTGACTAAAACTGTTGAAAGCAAGATGCTGCAGGGTAATGGTCCATGTCATTTTGCTAAATGTGCTGGCCAGTGGTTGTATCATCCTGTCAAGAAGTATTTTATTGCTAGTATTTACCTTATGTTACCTTTTCTCAATGATGTTCTCTCTAAACCCCTAACAATACATTACATGAGGATGTGATTAGTCAAGAGTTGCATGTTTACACCTAAACAAGTAAAATAGTGTTTATTTTTCCCCTCAAAATTTTCTTGTCTTCCTCAGCTATACTGCCTGTCTCGTATTTAACATGTATTGTCACTTAAAGTTGCAAGGGAAGATTCAAGAGCTGTGACTGTAAAACATTAAAAATAAGTAGTAGTTTTGTACCGAGCTCTATAAATCAGCAGCATGGTGAACAAGAAATTATAAACAAAATAATATTTTAAATCTTTAGCATGTAAATCTTAATCTATCTGAATAAGGTTGTTGCATTCCTCATGTGTTTTACAGCAATCAGCAAAATTAGTTCAGCAAATAAATAAAATAAAAAAATGAAAATAAGCATATAGATAGCAATAGATATGTCTGTGATATAGTTCAACTGCCAAATAGAATGCAGTAGGCTTCTGCAAACAGGGTTGGAAACTATTGACTGTATGTTCTTAGTTTCTAAAATAAATGTTTTTATTAATAAATAATGATTCAAAAGTAGTGTTGGAAGAGAGCACTAGGGTGATTTTTTTGAAAACCTATCTCTTGCTGCTATTGCCTACTTCTGCCTTTCCATGTCTGTAAAATTAAATGTTGTACATTTTGCTACTTTAGAACAAAACATGTCTGAAGAACAAATATTTTAAAAATATGCTTTCAGCTTTTCTTCACTAAATCTGCATCAGTCAGAATACATTACATATATTTTTGGAAATAGATGAGGTTTGCAAGATTTCCTTTTAAATTCTGAGCCAAGCGTTTGGTAATTGATAGCTTGTTAAAAATGAACTACTTTAAAGAAAACAAAGCTTTGTTTCAGAAAATTGAGTTCTGTTGAAGAGTCTAAAATGAATTATTACAGCTTTCTATTTTCTTTATAGCTTTTACTTCTGTAGCAAAGGAATTATTATGTGTTATCAGAGCCATTCAATGCAACACATAAACTTATAGCCTCATTCTTAAATAATCTGTACATACTCATGAATTCTTTCCCTCATTTCATCTAAGTCAAAAAAGACTGAAGCCTGATTCATCTTTATTTTTTTCTTAAATCCCAGGAGAAACTGAAGAAGGTTTAGATTTCTATGTCAAAATGTCCTATATGAAAATGGTTATTTGCTGGAGAGACTTAAGCTTAGAGCCCTTTGTTTTATTTGTTTTATCAGCAGAAATCTGCATGTGTTGGAGGAATTACGACATTTGTCATTTGAAACTCCATTTCTGAGTTAGTGATAACTTTATAGGGAAGGCAAGGTAGTTGTTTTGGAGAGGTTTGTTGAGGCATTATTTTTGAATAAAGAAATTGAAATAACTATGAAATTGTTAGATTTCAAAAGTTTTTGAAGTAATGCATAACTGTGATATACCTACCAGTGATATACTTACGCAGCTATAACGATATAGCTGTTTTATACCTACCAGTGTAGGTATTGTATTTGTCTGCTATAACCTCCTTCAAGGACACAGAGGGAGATTATACCAGGCACAATCTTATGATGTATATATGTAGCATTTTCAGCATCCAGCGAACAGGATCCTCGCATGTGTGATTGTATTACTGACAAAGAAGAAATGAAGGAAATCTGTCTTATAGAGACAGACAGCTGGTGTCTCCTGTGTGATAGCACAAAGTGAAAAAGGGAGGCAGTGAGTTAATGTAAAAGATGAAAAAAGAACATTATGAATTGACCTAGAAGGTGACGCAACTAGAATGGATATATTAATTTCATGTTGTGTGATATTATTTTGTAAGATCTCTATGAAGCATTCTTGCAGTAATTAAATGAAATTTAAAACTTTAAAAATGATGTATGATTATTTCTTTGAGAGAAAGATTCTTTGTGACTTGGGGCTTGGGGTCAAAAATAAAAAGAATATGCAATCTATTAATATCATGCCTAAAGGAACAGGTTGATAAATAGTTCAGATAAGGAAAAAATGTAATTCTCATAACACAATACTTTGTAATTGGTGGGGCATATTGGGTTTTGCCTCCTTTCCTGTGGTGTGTAGAGCACCGATGTTGTATCCAGACAATCATTGAACAATTTAATTTAGAAATTCTGGCCTACTGTCTAGCTGTTCTGTATTCTGATATAGCAGTTCCTTTATTTTCTATAGAACAGATAGATGCTCAGGGAAATGGACTATAACAGTCCTTTAAAAAAAAAAAAACAAAAAAAACCAAAAAACAAAAAACAATCATTTTCCCACTGAGACATGAGGTTATATTTGGAAAAAAAAAAGATTCTATGAATGGTGAAACTTACAGATTTCCTTTGGTTTTGTGTACTACTTCCGTTATGCCCTCCAGATTTCTTAGTATTTTCAGCTTCATACTCCACCCTACCTTTTGACCAGGGTCATGATAACGAAAAGTTGTCATTTCAGCACTAGGCCTGTGCTTACTTGCCATCTGAAGTGCATGCTGATTGACCAGCTGATTGGTGTCTGTTAATGTGAGCCATTTTAATTTAACCTGTGTCAAGGTACTATTTGGGGTTCTGTCTTCAATCATCAATTTTCATTAAACTTGCAGGGACTGAAAGTCTTTGAGAGATGTTCTGTTTGTTTGCAGTGAAAATCTGTTGTAATGCAAAGACAGATGGTTTGGTCCAGTAAAATTTGTTTTGCGGCAAAAATAGAAGCAAATGGAAATCAAAACAGAAACACTGTTTTCTTAATCTTTCTGAGCTATGGACTAAATTCTCTGAGTTATGAAAAATGATTTTGAATAGTTTAAAAGAAAACAAGGAAAGTCTGTTGTTTTATGTACATTAGCTTGCTTGAGCCCTTTTGCTTCCATCCTTAGTTGAAAATAAGTCTACTACTAGATTGATGCAACTCTTTAATATATGGCATTATCATCATAAATGCTAAATACGATATGTACAAAACAATTAAAAATGAAGGTCTCTGTTCTCCAGTCTGCTAAGGGCACAGGCATTCCCATAGTGCAGAACAACTGTAAAATTTTACTTACAGAGATAAGTGAAACAATATTCCTGCTGCCTGGGAAAATTCTCTATCAGAGCGTTAGCTTCTTCCTCTTAACAGTAATCTCTGCTTCAGCTCCTGGTGTCAGAGAAAGAAGAAAAATTGCACAGGGCAAAGCAAACATGCACATGGCAGATTTGTCCCGTGTGATTTTTCACTGCAGTAAGTTCAGGTTTGTGAGAGATACTCAGCAGGTTGTTACCACTTCCAGCCCACCAGACTTTTTGTCTGCTTGTGAATTAGCTTTGGAGCGATTGCTGTTTTCAGCTGGTGCATCACTTTGACTAAGTAAATACTCCAGATTGGAAGCTGAGTAGCTTGGGAGCTGGCTCGTGTATCAAATATTGCTGTCTTGGAGACTGTGATGCTCTTTATAGCACAGGCAGTTGGCGTTAAATTTTCATTTGTCATCACGTCTGTTAGAACTCACAATAGCAAAGTCGAATTTTACTGTTAGATGTTAACTCGGCTTGTTACCCAGCTTCTGCTGAAACTGGGTAGCATAGCATCAGACAGCTGCAATCGATTTTTGGAAATCCCAACTTCTGTTTATGTAGATCTGAGTCCAAATAATGTATCCTACTGACAATTGGTAGGAGATGGGTCAATAAAGAGTCTTAAGTTGCAAGTACTCTTATTAGTATCTGATGTGGTTTTTATATAGAGCTAGAAGTGTGGGTGACAACTAATTGAGATGTATATTATATTGTAATGACAATTATATTTCAACTGCTTGATATTTCTTTACCCAGGTGATCCCTGAATTTTTTATTTACTTCAAACTGGTGCTAACACATGCTAGGCAGTAAATGAAATTGCAAAGCCTATATCCACAAAAAAGGGGGGATGGGAATGTGAATTGTTGAAGCCATGTGGTATGAAAAAAGGTTCCAAAGAATTGGAACTGTCTATGGTTCCAACCCTGGAACCATACTCCTGTTGGGTAAAATAACTAGGAAAGTGACTTTTTTAAAGTGGAAAACATAAGAAAGGAGGATTCTGCCTTTAACAAAGGGAAACAGAGGTGATGTAGGTGGCTGCTTCTCAACCCACCCCCTTATGCGCTTTGGAACTCAGCTTTAGAGGCAGCACCGAGAAGGTCACCTTCACTGCTTGAGCTGGTTTCTTGATCCAAAACCTAAAGACACTTAAGAATTCTCTGCCTGACTGATAGGAAGAACCATGGATGTGTCAGATATAATGTAAAGGACCATTATTGCTGTTTTTTCTTCATATTTATCTAGTTTCTATGACTGCAGTAAAAAGGTTAACTTCGTATGCATGCATCTTCAAAATAATTTAACTTGCATTTGAAGAATTTAGTTATAGTAATCAAATCTGAGACAACTCTGACTTCCAGCTTGCTGCTTGAGCTAATATATTGGAAAAAACTTACGTAAACTGATCCAAACAAGTTACAGTTTTGTAAAAGATTTGTAAATATCTCAGCGTTGCTTTTGAGATGTCGTGTGTCAGATGTCAGTGTGGAAGAACTCTATCCTTCTTAGAAATTATATCCCTTATTCTAATAAAGGAACTAAATAATGGAATCTATATGGCTATTACTAGTAGTTTAATATCTGGGATTTAATGCAAATTTTTCTAGGAATTCTTTTTTTTTCTGCAGAGAGTACAACTCCAGAATATAAGAACTCTTCTTTAGTTTCCTATTTGTTTCCATGCCAGTTCGAGAGTTGTCTATGTCAAAAGCTTTCTTGCTCTATCTGAAGGAAAAACATGGGAACAATAGTTGCCATAAATAAATAGAATGAATGCAAGCTAAGTAAGTTTTTAAATGTGGAAGAGCTGAAGAATGGAATCCACTGCTGAGTGAACTGTTAATGGAACCCTGGAATCAAGATTGCACCCGGATGTGACAATTGCTTCCAGTCTGTGACTGATGAGAAGAAAAAAAGCCCACTAAACTTAAAGGGGAAAAAAAAAAAAGAATGTTGATTATGACATTTGTCAAGGAAAGGAACATAGACATGATCCATTTTAATCAGGGGTGTCAGTGGAATTCACAGGAGTGTTTGAATCTAAGATTCACCATCTCTTTAGTACAAGTGCCCTTTACAGATATATACTCCAAAAATGCTGTAGAGTCTCTTGGTTGTCTTAACAGGTCATCCTTAATGACCAAAAAAAATTGGACTTTTTAAGCTTTTTTTTCTTAACAAGGAAATCTAGTTTGCTTTATGGAAGCTCAATTGCTGTGGCAGCAGCTTTCTTTGATAAGCCATCTGGAAGACAATACTATAAGCAATGTTTCCACAAGGCACTACTTCCCCCCCCACACACCAATTGACAGCAGGTGAGGAAAAAAAAAATGGAGATGTCTAAAAACAAATTAACATGATCAGTAATAGCAGAGGGGGATTTTACTTGAAAAAATACGGTGAAACATTCAAGAAGTTGCTATTATTGCCTGTAATATTTCTCTTTTACTACATGAGCCATTGTGAAATAAGAGCTCTGAAACAGTTTCAGAAGTTTTGCAAATGCTCAGAAGTCTATAAATTTTAGTCTCAATTGGGCAAATCTGATTTGAGCTACTAGAGCCATAATTCATGTTGTTAGTGACACAACAGAATTAATTTATTGTTGTGTGTCATTCTCATACCACTATGAAATAGTGACCAGCTGCGTTACTAAAAGGTATTTCATTGTGTCTTAAAATCTAGTAGAGATACATATACTCTTAAGTCAGATTTATACAAACTACACTTTAGCACAAGAGATTGTAAAAAGATTTAGATGTCCTTTCTGGGGTAAAGAACTTAGAATTCATTTCATGATAAGCTAGTATATAGAAACAACATTCATGTGGTTTGGTTTGGTTTGGTTTGTTTTCCAGCCAGGTGATTCTCAGATAATTGAAATCAACTTAGGGCAAATAATTTCACAGGAATGTCTAGGGATGGCAGTGACTTTAACATTCAAGAGCAATTGAATTGGTACTTAATGAAATTCCTCATATGGGCTTTTCTCCCCCAGGACAGAACTGCAGTAGGTCAGATTGTTAGTTTTTGTAAGCTGGACGGGATAATTTAGATTCCATATTCCATTTCTTACTCTTTATTTCCCTGTCAAGCAACTGGAATGGGTTTTTTTGTTAGTTATCAAGTAGAAACTGAAGTTGTTACCCTAAGAATAAAGCCTCATTTCATCCTAGTTTTCATGTTTTTCATTATTCTCAGAAAAATGGAAACATTTAACTTAGTGAAATAGAATATAGTCCTTCCTTTTTAACATTTAGCCCAGAGGCTGATGATAGTAAGCATTTGGCTTCATCTCCTCAAACTTTATATTCTTGGGATTTCCTGAGTTATTTCCAGGTGTTTTAAAGTTAAGTTCTCAGTGCCCTTCTGAAGAAGTGTTATTCATCAAACTGCATCTTTTTGGAAATTTACCTGTATTTTGTCTTGGCAGCGGTGCTATATTATTCTTGCTTGGATGGTTTGCCAATCTTCAGAATTACTGAGAATGAGACTGAACTCCTTTTTTTTAAAAAAAAAAATAAAATAAATCAGTTTCTCCTGAAATTTAGCAGTTCCAAAGCATTTTGGGCTATTGTTTTTATAATTGCATGGTACTGTGAAATTTCTGCAACTACTGTATTATGCTTCATTTCAGGGTAGTGTTCTGTATGGAATATGACATACTGTCAAGATTTAAGATAGTAACTCAATTGTCTGTCCTGCCTGAACATCAAATATGTTCCAATCACCATTTAAACTTTATGATAATGTGCCAAACCTAACATTTATGGAATTGCGCCTGAGAACCTGTTCCTGATAAGAACATCCTAGAAAATGTTCTGCACCTTAGCTAACACTGGTTCAGATCTCATCGTACCACTCTAACAGACATTGATTATATGGGCTGTTGAATCCTTTTTAAAGATCTTGCTGCATAATCCTGCTGGATTTAATCAATAGGGTTACTGACAGTAATGGCAACTCCTGACATACCGAAATGATATCTCTCAGTCTAGCATCTCTTGGTGGGTAAGAAGAAATTATACGTATATTGTGGAGAAAGACTGAAGTGTTTTATCTTAATAGGGTAGTCATTCTGTATCGTGGTTATCTTTGTGTATATATCAAACCAGACTTTTCAATGTATTGTGCAAAATTTTAAAAAATCTGAAGAATTGTTGTGAGTCTGGGGCAGGCAGGCAGATCACCGATATCCCTTTAAGTACGAGTCAAAGGTGAGGAAGATAATTCAAGTTGCTCAAATTCACTGTTAGAGGAAGCAAAAAGAATTATTGATTGAGAAGATAAGACTGTGTAAAAGAAACCCAATTTAGCAGTTCTGGCAGTTCTTGCTATATAGAATAATTAATGAAGGGGGTAGAATAGATTGGATATCTGTATTAGGCAAAGTAATAACGCCATTATTTGATTTTTTTTAAATTGTATGAATATTATCAATTATATAATTCTTTTTGTAACATTATACTCAAAGGAAAGAAGGATGGAAAAATATATTCTGTGATTATAAACCACCAATTGACCTATGATCATACAATATCTGGAGTGTCAGGGAAGAAAAACTGGTATTCAGAAGTTTGAAAATAAAGAAGTATTTTAGATTGGTGCCTTTAGTGCAGCCCTTGCTATTTATTGCTCAGCCACAGCTTTGAGACTTACCTGTGGCTTTCCCTGCTTTTGGAATTATAAAAACATTTAAAAAAAAAAAAGGTTTGCTGTCAGAAGATAATTCGTGGAAAGGTTGCTAGCACATTTCAACAAATGGCTGGTTGTTATAATATTGCTGTATTTTAGCAAAGTGGAAGCAATAGCTATTGTTTAGATCCTCTCAGAATTTAAAAACTCAAAATAGTTAAAATCAAGAAATAATTTCATTATTGGAGAAAAAAGAGGAATAGTTCTGCCATATAGCTTTTTTGAGGGATGACGTAAACAGGACTTGATACCTGTGAAGAATGAAAACTGACATAAATAAATGGTTTAAAAAACTAAGACATTGATATCAGTTTGTGGTGCCTACTTGATTTCTGCTGAGAACTTGTAAAAAGACAGTGAACTGAAAGAAAACAAAAAGTCTCAAATGATATTTGTTGTGGCTCCATACTCACTTTGTAGATGCCCCGTTCATTAGTCAGAGGGTTTACTTCTGACAATCAGAATCTTTTTCTTTTTCTATTCCTTGGCAGCCACGAGCTGTCGCTGGTTTTCGAGGAACAGTGCGATACGCATCCATCAACGCCCATAGGAACAGAGTGAGTATCTGAATCTCTGTCATAGCAATCTCATGTAGCTGAAAGCAGGCGGTAATGCTGTTGCTATTGATTTCCTTTTTTATTTTCTTATATGTGTATTTATTATGTACAAACTCATACTTCTAAATTTTAAGAAAGGATAATATATGGTAGTCAAGGGTAAAAAAGGTCTTCTTGTAGAAATAAGAGAGGTTTTAATAGTTACCTTTGGTGTTCAATTGTATTGTAAGTTAATAAATTAAAAAGGTGAAGTTACTGAGTTTTATAAAATATGTAATGTCTGGTATGTCATCTTAACCTTATACACTAAAGAAATCTGAATAAAAACCTCTTCCAGTATAGCAATTTGCAATGTTAACACACTTCAGCTTATGTTTTGTTTCTCTGTATCTTCTATGGAAATTCACACATATGTTTCTGCTTAAAATAGTTGCTGGATTTAATTATATGAACTTGTTTTGCAGTGTTGATCATAGTAATTTTTATGTATAATAATTTAAGTCCCCAGGGCACCAAAGAATCTATCTTCCCTTTTGGTTTATAGGTATTTAAAAGATGCATTAGAATAATATTTCTTTTTCACAGGAAATGGGTCGGCACGATGACCTCTGGTCCCTGTTCTACATGCTAGTGGAATTTGTGGTTGGGCAACTGCCTTGGAGAAAAATAAAAGATAAGGTAAACCTAGAAGTAAAACCAAAGAGCATGAGGGAGATTTAATACTGGATTTCAAGTGAATGCTATGATAATGATTCCACTAAGAATCACTGGTTCATTAATTTTAACAGTATATTTTCTAGTGTTTCCTAGTGTTAGTTCTCATTGCTGGTGTCATGGTGTAAAAAGCAATCAAGTTTTATGAACTGTTCTAGGCAGAAATTGTCTTGTGCTTCTAGTTTGCAAATGTTTTAAAAAGCAATAGTAAGTGTATATATGCCACTTACTTAATTTTCCTGTTTTCACTTGAATACTTTTTGATTTCACCTATCACACGTTTAGAATTTCTTATATATTTTTATTATTTTTGAAATTGGCATTTCTTATTTGTTGGTTAATGAAAGTGAATCAGTCAATATGCAATAGTGCAACATCTAATTAGTCTATTATTACTTCTTTCAATTTATTTTGAAATTAAATTGAAACAGGGTTACTCTGATGTGGTTTTTGCGTTGGTAGATGACAATGTGGTATAAAAGTAGCATCTCTTTTTTTGGTTTTGTTTTACTCATCTTATACTAAACAAGGTTTACTAACATTACGCAGTATACTGTGATGACCCTATCTACACCAAGAAGTGACTGAACTTCAGATGATGCAAAAAGATATTTAAATTTTTAAAACATGCTTTTTAGAAGGATTGGAGTGTCTAATGACAGTCCTTGATATCAGGCAGCATTCAAACACAGAAGAAAATTAAATGGTTTTTTATACTGAAGTTGAAGCTTGCGCACTATTTTGCCTGTGTACTGAGGGCAAGGACAGAATCTCTTGCTATCTGATGTAGAATGGTCTTCCTCAGTCTTATTCATTGTCATGTACTTACACATCTTTCTGATGGGTAGTGTATTGAATGGCTGTAAGATACAATGTGAATGTGTTGTAGCAAAGTGAAGGCATGTTTATGTTTGTTGTGTTATTTACTCCTAGGAGCAAGTGGGCTCCATTAAAGAAAGGTACGAGCACAGGCTTATGTTGAAACATCTTCCTCAAGAATTTAACGTCTTTCTGGATCACATTTCTAATTTAGATTACTTTACAAAGCCTGATTACCAGGTAAACATTTTTACTACTTTGTCTTTCTGATTTTTAAGTAGCAGAATTTTATGCTGTTTCATCTTCAGTTTCTTTTGATTTCATTGTGCAGTCTTGGTAGTGATTATGGATTGTGTCACCACGAAGTTATTTTAAGGACCATCTGCAGATACTTTGTGGTTCAAAGATTTAATTCTTTTCCATTTGGGAAGAGTTAAGGCAGTTAAGTTTCTGAAAACAACTGGCAGTTGCTTTGCAGTCAGTATTCTGTTAGGATGAGGAGTTATCCTACGACTGTAGGCTCTAGGGCATGCTTCTTAAGTTAAATTGATCAGACTGTTCTCTCAGTGATAGCTGTTCTGTCAGTTTTACAAAATCTGGAGCTCAGCACCTACAAAATATACAGCTAGAGTGCAACATGCAGACGTGGTGAGGTTTGAAGACTGACACTGCCTACAGAGGTCACCAGAAAACTAGTCATTTTTCTTTGTTTAAGAGAGTATTGCCTGCTGAAATAGATAGCCTCAGCTCAGTGATAACGTGATAGATGCTGAGAGGACATGCTGTAGAATATGTGTCTTATTCTGTGTTGACCCATGATTTAAAAATAAAACTCAAAGATAGAAAATTGTTCTATACCAGTATGTGGAAATCAGCAGAGGAGAGGTCAGGAAAAACAGGGAAAGAGAGACTGAGAGTTTTTTCAGTCTCCCAAACTGATCTAAGGTTACACCATGACAAATTGTCCCTGTGTGCCTTCCCTCTGGCTCACATCCTCCTGTCAGCTTCCCGCTTGCACTGCCTGTCTGCCACTGGGCATCTGTTCAACTCACTAATTCAGCAAAACCAGAAGGAATTGGTTCAGCTGAATAAATAAATCATTCTGACTAATTCTGGAATTGTAACTTCGATAAAAGTGATTTCTGTGCTTTACTTGGTAAGATTAACAGGGAAATCAAGATACATAAGATTCAAAATAAGAACTGTAAATCTCAAGGGATAACTAATTTCCTGTTAGCAAGGGAATTTCTCTAAAAGTACCGGTATGTTCTGCACATTTGAAAAAACCAAAACAACTATTTTCTTGCAAAAATTTGAATGTAAAAAATATCTTAGTAAAATATAGAGAATGTTCAGCGTTCCTGAAAAATAAATATCTTGATTTTTTTCCCCCTTTTTATTACAAATTTCCATAGAATTTATCCTATAGTTTGCAATTAAATGAGGTAAATGATGAAGAAAGTTTTTAGTGTTTTGTGTGCCTAGTTATAAAGATGAATCAGATTTTTTTTCTTCTGTGGTAAAAAAATTACTGATTGCAGAAATTTTAATGTTGCACAGAAAAGCCTTGATTGTAGGCTGGTAAATATGTTTTATTTACATGATATACCCTGAATGATAAAACATGTACATAGGCATGGAATCACAGAATCATAGAATGGTTTGGGTTGTAAGGGACCTTAAAGATCATCCATTTCCAGCCACTCTGCCGTGGGCAGGGACACCTTCCACTAGACCAGGTCACTCAAAGCCCTGTCCAGCCTGGCCTTAAACGCTTCCAGGGATGGGGCATCCACAGCTTCTCTGGGCAGCCTGTTCCAGTGCCTCACCACCCCCATGGTGAATAACTTTTCCTTATATCTAGTATAAACTTACCCTCTTTCAGTTTTGAGCCATTACACCTTGTCCTATCACCGTATGCCCTTGTAAAAAGTCCCTCTCCAGCTTTCTTCTAGGTCCCCTTTATGTACTGGACATTTTGCAGATTTTTGCAAAACCTTTTCCCGTGGTCTGCCTGTATCTAGCATAGCAGATGCACTCAGGGGTTAACATGATACCAGGACTCTTAACTAGTGTTTGTTCTAGCAATGTTATTCATATCTTAAATATGTATTGTTCTTTGCTCGTATTTATGGTTAGGCATGGAACAATGATGTACATGGTCAAGATCCCTTCTTTGAAGTGTTTACAGTCTAAAAAGTTAACGATATAGGCCCAGAATCCACATTTGGTTTGGCAATATCGCATATGTTTATTTTATTCAGGTATTTAGGCACATATTGCCTCAGCTTCCTGACCTCATTAAGCAATTGAGTTTGTATTTGCATTATAGCAGAAATTGTAGGAAAGATTTAAAGGAGAATAACCTTAAAAATGACTTCAGAGAGACTGCTTAAGGTTTACAGGAAGTGGAGAATAAAGAAAAGTACGTATGGGACAGAGAGTGAACTATGGCTTTGTGCACTTCAGTAGGGTTTCCAAACTGACTGGGATAGATCACACACCAAAGGTTCTTGAGAGTAAGGATAAAATTGATATGACCACTTTATACAAATAAAACGATCCGAACTTCCCATCTATTTTAAGTTGCCACAGGGTACATATTTTTAGAAGAGGCCAGAGAAAAATTTTTGGCATCCTTGGTTGGAAGAAAGAATGAAAACTAGAGTTTTAGGGCAAGGAAAAAAAACAACAACAACAACAACAACAAAAAACAAGCAAAAAACCAAACCAAAACACAAAAAAACAAAAACAAAAACCCAAACAAAACAAAACAACAAAAAAACCCCACATACAAACAAACAAACAAACAAACCCTGATTAATTTTAGAAATGTTGTAGAGAGATAGATGATGTGATATGGATACAACCTCCTCACCAGTGACTAGAATGAGACAAAGTTTTTTCCTTCTCTGTCATGGACACAAATTGTTCTAGATGCTTTTTCATAGCATAAAGTGAGGATAGAAAACTTTCGGTGTGTCGTTTCTGTGGGATGAATGTCAGTATTGGATAAAGTAAGTAATACATGGTTTAAAATGACAGAAATGTAAGAATTAGCAGATCAGTATCCTTCCCTATGTACTCGTTATTAATTTCCTTGGTTTCTAATGGCATTGCCAAATATATTCTTTTATCTTCTGCTGCTGGAGAACCATTGGATGCTATTCTGCAGCAATGTAGTTGTACCTTCATGTGTGTGCGTGAGTGTGTGTCTTTCTGTCTTTTTATGGAAGACTATGATGTATCTTTGCCTCTCTTTACTCATAAAAACACAAATGTGTTTTATTTTGTGTTTTTGTGGTTGTGGCTTTTTTTTCTTTTTAATAAAACAGAATTTTGCATATCTTAACTTAGAAATGTTGGAAAATAAGAAATTAGTATAAAGAACTCTTCCAGGTTTTTCGGAAAATTGTTAGTGAAAATCTTAAAGAAGAGACATGTTGAAGTATTAAAGGAGGATACTTCTTAATTGCTTGGTCTCTTAGACAAAAATGAAGCTTATTAACTTTTTTCTTAATTTTTAGCTTCTCATGTCAGTGTTTGACAACAGCATGAAAACATTTGGGGTTATTGAAAGTGACCCATTTGACTGGGAGAAGAGTGGAACTGATGGCTCTCTGACAACAACAACAACTTCAACCACACCTCAGTTACACACTCGTCTTACTCCGGCTGCAATTGGGTATGTGTGCGCGCTGTGATCCCTTAAAAAGCAGCTGCAGAGTACCAAAGGGAAATTATCTCCATAATTTATTTTTTTCTGCAGGATGTTGAATAAATAGAGGAATGGAGGTTTGGGAGTATTTGAAATATTTCCCTTTTTAGGGTTCCTGTTTATATTATCCTGACAGATCAGCACTGCAGTCCTAAATTTATAGCAATAAAAAATAGTAGCTCAGGAAATAGCATGTAAATTTGCTAGTCCATCCTTAGCTAGATCATATTTTGTGAAACCAAATTATGTGTCCTGATTTTAACTGCCTGGAAATAAATCTGTTGTCTTCTGTAAGCTTTGAATAAACTACAAGCTGCAATTTCCTTACAACTTTGAAAAATGAATGGATCTTTATAGGAAACTTGGAAATAGATTTTGGTCATGTTTAAAATAACATTAAACGTGGTCTTTGAGACCTTCTGTAATTAAATTGGATAAAGTGCAATGTTTAATAATACCCATACTCATCTCAGGGAGCTGGAGAATTTAAGAGGTGTTTATAGGTGAAGAGGAAGATTTTGTGCCTGTTCTAGGCCTTAAGTAGATCAACTTTTTATCTAAGATTCATGAAGGTTGTGATGTAGGAGTTTTGACACTGTAGTGTGGCTGAAAAATGCCAGAATTTCATGTAGAATGTGTTAAATTCCCAGTAGTTCAAGGTAATTAAAAAAAAAAAGTGCTAAAATAAATGTCAGTGGAGACATTAACTGGTGTTAATATTACATGGGTGTACAGCGTGCAACACCAAACACACTGAAGTTGACAATGATTCTGCATATGATTCTGTCCCATTATCACACTGAGCATCACACTGGAGTTATTGATAGTCTTGGCTGCAGTTAACAATTTTGGAACTACAGGACTTTAATTAAAATGTAATGACTTGTTAGCAGTAAGTTATGTTTTGATTATCAACAATTGGACCAAAACAGCACTTTGATAAGGATAGTGATTAAAACTGCATTTAGTTTGCTGAGTGATCTCTCTTCCTCACACAGTATGTTTTGTTATTCTACCAAATTTTTCGGAAAAGGAAACTATATTATGAAAGTTGCAATTAATGTTTTTTAATAGAAAAACATGTATAGAAGAGTTAGGAGTGAAACTGAGCCTGGACATGATGTCTAACAAATTTTCTCAGAAGTTGCTTCGAAAATATTTTAAAAAAACAGTTTCTAAGTGATTTGATTTTTATTTCTTTTTTTTTTTTTTCTTTTTATTTCTGCCTTTTGTTATGTGCCTAAATTAAAGAGACATAAATTGTGAAAGCCAAGAAGTGGGTTTTTTAATATTAAATAATTTACAAGACTTCGTTTTCTACAGAAGCGTGCTTTTGCTTGTCATGTTTTCTTTCTTTCTTTTAAAAACAGAAAATAATTTAGAGTAGAAAATAATTTCAAGAAACACATTAGAGTCCCCAAATTTTTACCTTTCTGTTTTTTTTTTTTTAACTACTTTTGTAGAATTGCCAATGCAACTCCTATCCCAGGAGATTTGCTGCGAGAAAACACAGATGAAGTCTTTCCTGATGAACAGCTCAGTGATGGAGAGAATGGTATTCCAGTTGCTGTCTCACCAGAGAAACTACCTGGATCCCCTGGGCATCAGCGTCCTCAGGAAAAAGATGTTTGGGAAGAAATGGATGCAAACAGAAACAAAATAAAACTAGGGATCTGTAAGGTACTTACAAATCTTCATTGTGAAGATCATCTTTGAACATTTTCCTGTCCTTATAGTGCACATAAGATATAATTTATAATGCAGTCTTCCTGCATTTATTAACCAGAATAGTCTAAGAAAACAAGATTTTTGGTAGACCTAACACATTTTATTAGAGTGA
Source organism: Patagioenas fasciata (assembly GCF_037038585.1). Lineage (NCBI taxonomy): Eukaryota > Metazoa > Chordata > Aves > Columbiformes > Columbidae > Patagioenas > Patagioenas fasciata. The sequence goes on along the minus strand of NC_092524.1, from coordinate 31,679,048 downwards.
TTTATATATTGGAACAAGTGGATAAGTTTTTGGGCCTTGTGATGCCTTATTAGGTCTTTATGATGAGTAGTAGATTGCTGATTGACATTCTTTGGAATTTATTCATATTTGTGTTCTTCAGACATGATTTTGATTCTTGCTTGCTGAATGAAGCCAAAGCAAATTTCCTGCATCTTGCACATGTAGAAGTTAGATAGTGAATAGTTAGATAGTTAGACATGAAGAGGGATCTACTACTGAAACGTTCTTTAGCTAGGAGAGCTATCTCGTTTTGAGGCTGTTACTTTTTTTACTAGAAAAGTGTATTGTGGGAAAGAATAAGGCGTGGGGCCTCTTCTCAAATGTGCTTATTTGTTTGTTTGGGTTGTTGTTGTTGTGGGTTTTTTTCCTTTTTAACCAAACAGGGAAAAAGGATAATTGCTCTGATTTAAACAAAGGCAATTTATACTAATTTTACCCATTGAAACTAAGGATGATCATGATTTCCCAGCTCTAAATCCTGTTCAGTTAGTATGCAAGATGGAATGCGGTTGGACTAAAACGTAGTTCTAAGTCACGGAAATATCTAGTAGGTTTAGTGTATACCACTGTTAAATGCTCCAGAGAATCATAAAGACAGCTTGGAAACTATTCTTTAATAAGAACACTTGACTGTAAAGCAGACTGAAGATGCTACCAAGTGCCAGGTTTCAGACTACTCTTAAAGAAAATTTCAGAGATGGGTGTGAAATATCACAGCGAATTTAAGTGTATTACAGGGTTTTTGAGACTCTTATTCTCAGACCATCCCAGAACTAGTATATTACTAGTATTTTATCTGTTGTAGGTGTGTGCTGAAGAGCGTATCTAAACTACCTTAACTATGGCATGAATTTAAGGACAGTCTCAAATACAGATTGGCTTAATACTGGCTGAAAACCTGGATGGTATTTACTGTATACTGCCTTGTCTTACTCTGTTTTGCTGCTCCTAGTGAGTGACGTTTTTATGTGACTTTTTGCACAGGCTGCCACAGAGGAAGAAAACAGCCATGGGCCAGTGAATGGAATGCTTAATGCACCAAGTCTTGGTTCTCCGATTCGTGTCCGCTCAGAGACCACCCAGGTAGACAGAGATGTTCCACTGGTGCGAAAGCTGCGTTCAATTCACAGCTTTGAACTGGAGAAGCGCCTGACGTTGGAGTCAAAGCCAGACACTGATAAATTTCTTGAGACCTGGTAAAGAAATTATTTTATTTTTATGCTTAGATCTCTTCAGGGTATGTAGCTAAGATGCTATCATCTTTCCTCTACTGTGTGAAAACCAGGAATGGAGTTGCTGAGTTATTCTTGTGCAAGCTACATCGAAGTATTTGCTATGTTAATAATATTGCTCAAGTAATGCATTTCACCACTTGACAGCTTCTTTAAAAAAAAAAATTAGTGCTACTCTACAGTTAAAGTCAGACTTCCACACTTGAGAATTTTTGATTTCAAGACTTAGTGGTATAACATTGATGTGTATTACTTTTTTCTTCAGTGGGACGCTCTTGACAGTCAATACAACTCATCCTAAATAAGAACAATGACATCGGCTTCTCAATAGATGCAACATGAGATTAGATTAAATGGCATGAGAAGGATAGTTTAGAAGAAGTGGAGTTATGAAGTAAAGTTAGAAATCTACCTGCAGTTTTAGTTATGCCCAAAGGTGTTGCATGAACATAAAAAAAATCTTAATAGAAGGCAGAGGTCTTAAAGTGGAATTTGAAAGTAGAGAAGAGACAGATGTATGAGAACAGATTCAGTCAATTTACCTATGTATAGAAAGAATAATAGGAGAAGGGCACAGTGAAATCTGACTGAAAGGCAGAGACAGAGTGGGAACAGGAGAAGACAGCTGAGATTATGGCAATGGCAAAATCCTTTGAAATGCATCATAGAGAGCTTAGGAATTCGAATTTGGTGAAGAAAGTTATGCAAAGCATAAATAAGGAATCAATCAAAACAATAACGTTCTTCTTGAAAGCATTTACTAACTGCTGCTAGAGACATCTCTTTCTTCTGTTCTGCTTTGAGTCTCTGCATTGTAGCACAGATTAGGTACAGTGGATATGTGGTGGTAGCCTCACCGCTGAATTGGTATCCACTCACTATTCTCCTTTCTGGTAATTACATTTACAATACGACATGATACATTACAATTACATTTAGGATATATGCAAATTTGTAAGACCATATGCCCATTTTTACTTGACATCACAGTTATATGTCTCAAATTGTGGATCTCCAACTATTGTGGTTTGTTCTAAAATAGTACAAGAAAATTTTATGTAAATCTAGTTTTCCTCCACTGAAAAAACTCAAATGTAGCTTACATTATTTAGTTAGTTCTTAACTAATTCAGATGTTACCTTCTTTTCTTCAGTTTGGAGAAGGTGCAGAAAAACTTGAATGCTGCGACAGAGACTCCTGTTGCTGCTGTTCCTCCCCTTTCTCAGAAAATGCCCATTCCTGCTCCTGTGGCTGCCCGCACAGACCATGTTTGGCACTATGATGAAGAATATCTTCCAGATGCTTCAAAACCTGTGTCAGCTAGTTCTCCGGAACATGTTGATGGTGTTGTTAGCAATGGATTTGTAGCTGTCAACTTAAGCTCCTGCAGGCAGGAGGTTGATTCTAAGGAATGGGTGATAATAGATAAGGAACGGGACTTGCAGGACTTCAGGACAAATGAGGCTTTAAGGCACAAAACAACTGGAAGTCCCTCAGATGAAGAGCCAGAGGTACTACACGTTCTAGAGGAGACTCCTCCAGAAGAGCAGCCCAGACAGGGTGGTCAGGTAGGACACAGTGTCCATGCCAAGAACCAAACTTCAGGCGTGGAGTTTGCTCTAGCCGTGGAGTGTCATCCTACTGCTTCTGAACAGCTTACAGATAAATTGGAACTTCTGTCCGGAGCTGCTGGACAGCTTCTTGCAGCCACACCTACAAGTCCTATGGAAGCTCAAGCAGAAGGAGCACTCACTCCGGTAAGAGAAATGGTCGCTGTTTTATTGAACCTTTCTTTATTCAGAATTATATGAGAAGATAGCAAGGGAAAAGGCAGTGTCTAAAATAAAATAATGTAGCAGAAATTCCTAGTTTCATCAGGGCTTGGACTTGATTCCTGAGGAGAGATCTTCCATAGTCTGTTATATGAGTGTTTACACGCTTCCGTGGACATGACTGTAAGTTCTGCAATTATGATCCACAGAACTGGCCTCATTTAAAGACAAGCAAACTTATATATACTTGTATCTATAAAGAAGCTCCTTATGCAGTGATTCCTAATCAGTGAGATACACATGCAAATATATGGTTTTGATATTTGCAGTACATAAACATAAAATTACAATGAGTCTGTAAAGTACTGTGTTACAATGTTCCTTTTATTTCAGGAAAAGGCTAACTGAAATTAAAGACAGGGAGTTATTTTCTCTCACCATCATTGATGTAGTCTTTTCTTTTGAAATTCCCTTTTGTTTCTTCTGAAATTTTTAATGGTTCTTATACAAACAATTGGTTGGATTTTATAAATTGTTGCTACTTCTCACTTCCAAGATAATGTTGCAACTACTGTTTTGCTCCCGGAGTTTTCTTTTCACTAAGACAGATGACTTTGCTTCCATTGCATTCTCTTCTTTTTGTGTTTCTCTGTCTTTTCTAAAGAATTCTCATTTGTATAGGTTTTGAACATTTACCTTTTTTCTCCTCTGTCACTGACTGTAAACAAAGACTTCTTTGGCTTTACTTCAGGAGGAAGTGAGACTAATGGTTAAATGATTGGGAATCAGCTCCTGGGTTTATTTCTCCCCTTTTCTCGGTATTGCATCATCTGTGATATAAAGGACAATTCTTTCAAGCTCCTTTCAGCCAAGAAACCTGGCTATACTTCTACCTCACTTATCACTACTTCTTATGAAAGTCACAGGCAGCTCATTAGAAAAAGAAACTTCCACACCTTATAATAAATGAGTGGTTGGTGAAAATACTCGTTATGGTGAAAATGAGCTACTCAATGTAATTAACTGTAGCTGAACAGTAAAATTTCAAATACAGAAGATTTTATCTTTCACACAAGGTTATATTTAGATGTCATACTTTGTGAATTATGTAGTTTACACAAGATTCATTTTCCATGATCCAAAATGGAGATCTCTGTTAAATGGAAGATTTTTGAGATTTAAGTTGAAATATTAGTTGCATGAAAAGAGTTTTGATGGGTTAGAAACTTGTAAAGGTGAAAGAATAATTTCAATTGCTTGGTTGTTTTCAGTTGTTCAATTTTTATGTTTTAATATTAGTTTTAGTAAAAGATATAGGAAAGAGCAACATTTAGTCCTGTACAAAATACTAAGTATCAGTTGTTTTTATTTCAAAAGCCATTAAAAAACAGCTTGTAATTTTGTATGCAAATGCACTATTCCATTTTATACAATCTTGAGTTTTTGGGGAAACAGCTATTTTACTTAAAACTGAAAGTAGAGGTGATACAAGTATCATGTTGGACAGTGCAAGTCATGGGCAATATCTTTATCTAGAAAGGAAGAAGCTTCTGAGCAGGGGAGCAGAAATAATTATAAACAAGGTAAATTAATTATAATATGTCTTGGAAGCGATGCTGGTTGAAGTAGATATGAGTGAGATTATATTTTAGTTTGGTTTTGCAAGCAGGTAAAGGATATTTGTTATGACCTACCTCAAAAATGGGGGAAATTAATATGGTTTATATTTTCCTGAAAGGACAAGTAGTGCTGAGAGGGCAAGATCAATGGCAGGAAGAAGCTTGCTGTTTTAGAGGTCAATTATGTGGAACTGAAAATATAGACTGAACTGGGAGTTAAAAAAATAGAAATTATTTGGCTGATTTAGAAACTGGGAACAGTATGTCTATGCAGTGTGTCTGTTCCGACTGTGATGGCAATTTCTGGTAGTCTTCCATCGACTTCATTAGCCCTTGAAAGCCAAACAAAGCCCAGGAGGATATTTAGGGGTGAGTTGTTCTTTCTGTCCTTTGTTGATAATAAAATAATATACTTAAATATTCCTTGAGGTGGGTACTGGAACTTAGCTGTTGTGAGTGTCTTAGTTGTTTCACAGGGAGTGTGTGTGTACATACACACACATATATATATATATATACCTCTTCATACAGTAGTTCTCGGTTCCAGAGTCTTGTTGACCTCAGGGAGCTGTTTGGTAGAGTCCTTTTCCTTCTTCCTCAAAGCATTTACCCACCTGAAACTGTTCTTTGAATGCAATCCTTATTTGTGGATCAAATGTGTTTGTTCTTTATTAATGTTATTAATGTTAGCTTCTTCCTGACAATACAAATAAAGAGCAAAGGGTCAGATTTTACTTTTTTGCTGATTTAATTATATTGCACCTGCTACCTAGAGCAGGCTTGGATCCAAGAACGTAAGTTTAGGACCATAAATCAAATGACTAAAGTGTTATTAAAAGGGGCTAAGAATAGAGATTGAAAATTTAGTAGTATAATAGCTTAATATAATTTCTGAACAGTTACTCATTTCAAACAGCTTAAAACAATAGGACATGTTGGCATTCATGGTCATCGTGCTTATGAATACACCTCCCATATGGAATTCTAGTGACCTCTTCCAATATCATGTAGGCAAAAGTATGATGAATTATGTTCCTTTATCTTATTCTGGTGGATTCGTTAAATATGCAAGCAATTACTTCAGTGGTGAATGAATAAAATAGTTTTTCATTTTATTTTATTTTTTTAATTTGCTGATTCTTTTTATTCTTTATTTCTTTCAGGGCTTTACTGCTCACTATTTAAGCAGTAATTAGTAGCAAGGATATTTCTGTGTGAGAAACTAAAGGTTCATATACTCATCCATAATTTTCTTTGCTCCTAAAGGAGAGAAATCACTGGTCTGCAGCCCCTCCATTTGTAGACAGATGTTCTTCCTGAAATTGTGTGTGTATGTGGATTTCCTGTAATTGATGATAATATGATTTCTTACCTGTTTCACACAACATCAGCATTCTAATAGGAATGTAAAGTTGTAGCAGTTCAGGAAGGAAACTTGAACTCAAAAAATAAGAGAGAAAAATGTGTAAGTTATTTGCTTTGGGATGAGCAAGTTTCAGGCATAAAAAATTACAGCAAATTATGCTGTTATGAAAAAAACCTTATCGGTAGGAGAATGACTTTTCATGTTATCAGTCATGGTTTTCCAGTTGAAATACAGATTATGTGTACTACCAGCAAATACCAGTTTGATCTGACTCAGTGATGGGCACATGGTCACATTTCTGTATGTATGCTTACCTGATGCTCTCAGAATGGCTTTATGTTGACTTTGGCTGCAGGAGGACAGATCGTACCTGATTCGCTGTAATATCTGCTGGTACGAAGTTAATCTGTTAAAAGAATTTGAACTGAGCCAGATTAATGGTGAATTTACTGGGGCAACACTTTGCATCATGCAGCTCTGTTTTTCTTGACCTAGTACAAAGAGCCTAAAGCTGGACTTGCTATGTTGTTGAGCCATGGCCTCATTGATTTACTATGTTTGTATTGAATTGCAGCAAACTCCATACAGTGCATGTACAAAACTTTGCAACATATATTTATCAAGCAGATATTTCAACAAAGAAGTAATAATGGAGCTGAAGTAATCCAATATGTAACAGCTAATTCCATTTTCATTGTCAGTTTAAATTAAACAACAGTTTGCTCTGGTCACACTTGGTTGACAACCTAATATCATGTATATATATGTATATATATTGCATGGTTATAGAAGAAGTTTGACTGTGTGAATCTACTTATTTTCATTATTTAGAGGTATTGTTGAAATAAGCATTTTGTACATTGAGGTACTATTATATTTTAGCAAAAACCTGCTCTTAAGTGCCCATTTATTTCCAATTTCTAAGTTGTTTAATTTTCTTGTACTTTCCATCCTCTGTTGCTGCTTTCATGAGACACTGGAAATACTTATTTTTCCAGTTGAGAGACAGCTATGCATTGTGGGAGCTGAAGCTTCAGGATTGACACAATTCAAAATACCTTTTCCTTGGAAACTGAAATGCTTGCTAGGTGCTCTCTGATTCCAAGGAATACAGATTAGAATTGCAAATACCATGTTAGGAAACAGAAAATCACCTTCATCAAGCTTGCAAAAGGTTTCTATATCTTTGCTTTCATGGTTTTATCTAAATATACTTGGAAGAAAGATTTGCAAACTGTATATAGCAGTCTCATTTACAGGTATTTAGATATGTCACCATCAGATATCTATTCAACACCTTAAAAGGTCTTGTAAAGAATCAGTTGATTTCAGAGCTGTACGTCAAAGTTATACGTTTATTAGAATCATCAATAACCAATTGGAAAATGTACTTTCTCTAAAATTATTGGTTTGGAACACTTTGACTTTACAGTTCCTTTTCTTTTTTTTCTTTCTGTTCTTTTCTAAATGTCTGAGGGATGTAGTTCAAGATGAAGCAATTGTTCATGGATTTTCCAGGCCAGTATATCCTTATAGTTCAATCCTATGTTTAGGGAATTTCAACAAAACTTTTTAGTACTAATCTCACTGATTAATCTGTCAGTTATATTTCTTAACAGCCGTAGTTGTACAGTCACATTTGTCAAGTCTGCAGTGGTTGTATATGCTAAAAATGTAGTCATCTCAGAAAGCAACATTGTTGCACAGGTGTGTTAAGCGTTTGCAAGGAGCAGTCATCACCTGCTTTATGTACAGGATGTCCTTGGAACAGACTGTGTTAGTTTCTTAAAATTACCCTAGATTGTTACTGGCTGAATGAATGAAGGTAGGAGCCAGCTAAAGACTGGATGCTTACTTTTTATTTTGATACTGGCTGTTTAAAAATCGATGGGAAAATGTGAAGATTAGGTTTAAGATACCTCTTAAATTACCAGCTTTTAGCCCATGAGGGAATTGTCAATTGTAGTCTTCCAAGAAAATGCGTATTGGCAAGACATAAATAAGAATTATTAAACTACTGATTTTTAAACCTTATTTTCTTCCTTGCCATGTTGTTCTCACAGCTCAACTCATCTCATTTGCTGCATTTCTCCACTCCAAGAATTTCAAGCCCCATCCTCCGCACCATGAGCCCTATAGCCTATCTATCCATCCACTCGGACCCTCTGAGAGAGGCTGGTTTACCAAGGAGTCAGTCAGCTGAGAGCCACTCCTCTTCCTCCCGCTCAACTGGTCACAGGCAGCTTCCTGTCATTCCCTGTGGCAACAAGGTCCCCCCTGTCATTCGCATCTCAAAAGCACAACTTCAGCAGGTGAATAAGCCTTGTCTTCATAGCAGGGACTGCACTGTAGCAGTCATCTGCAAAGTTTAACGTTTCCAGTTGCTCTGCACAGTCTGGTAGTGGGCATGTGCTAGTCATACTGCTATACACAACATCCTAAAAAATACTTTGGAAGATCAAGTTAGGGAATAAGAATGGATTTTGTTCAGGATTAGTCAGGAACACTCTGTGAGGAAGATACATTGTCCCACTTAGAAGAGCTAAATTGAGAGAAGAATATTTAAAGAGCTCTTACTCAGGTTATGATCTGGAGCACCAAGCCTCTCTGGATGTTCTGGAAGATAGATTCACTTCCTCAGATGGATTGTCTCTTGAAAAAATGTAGGATTATAAAATCTAGAAAATATATTTTGACTTCTTTCAAAACTAAGATTAAATAATTTTTTATGTGCTCCTATAATCAGTACCATGTAGATTTTTAATTGGGAACACACATTAAAATGAACTACCTTAAATTATTTTAATGTGAGAAAAAGGGATCTAGAGGTAGTCAAATTGCTACACTGGGAATGAACAATGAATTGTTACACTACTTGCAGCATACAGAGCAAAGATGAGAATCATCAGCAGTCATAGCTAATGGAAAAATATCACTAGAGAAAAAGGACTTTTCATAGTTTTGTATTCCCCTTTTCTTTTCAATATGAAAAAGATGAAGACTCAGAATCATAATTGAAGTTAACCATAATTTGTGTATGAGTCATAAAAATACTGAGATTTGCTAAGCAATGTGAGCTTGTGTTGACTGGTAAAGCAGCATGACATAGCATTAATGCACAAGACCATCACACATCATCATCATTTCACCATTAATATTTCATTTGGATTATATTTTGTGTTGCCTTTATTTCCAATGTATTTTTCAGTGTGAATATTTCTATGTGAAAGATTTTTTTTTTCTTTTTAGTAAAGCATGCATGGGAGTAAAAGTAATCCATAAACATAAGCTTCTTTCAAACTTCCATAGTATCACTGGTAAGTGATAACAAAGCAAACAAAGTAGTTAGTCTACTTACATCAGCATTTTGTCTGTTAACTCAGAACACAGTGCTTTTTTTTTCCTGCAATTTCTGGCTGCTTTTTATCCAAATATATTAAAAAAAAATAATTCTGCCCTCGGTCTATAGAAATGGATGAACAGTAGCTCCCAGCTGGTTGCTATTGTGAACTTAATGAAATAACTTTTAATGAATATTAATATGATATGTTGGTAAGTTTCAGTATTTTTCAGGATTAGTTTGTATCCCAGAATGCAAAATGACCTAATGTTTTTTGTCTCTATATCAGAATGTATTTCAGGTATAATTAGCAAACTGCTTACAATACTCAAAGAAAGTAGGTTGGCACAGAGGGTCTTCTCTGGCTTCCTTAATACCCAACAAATGAACACAGCTGCAATATTTGTAGGGGCTATGAAGTGATATCCTTTCTTGTCATGTGAAAAAGAATTGTGCCAGGTGCTGCTCCTGAGTGGAGTAAGGATTATATGTAGCCTTCTCAGCCTCTCCTTTCTTTTGCCTGGTAAGTCCATGACTGCTATGATCCTTTTCAAGCTGTAATTTTGAAAATCCTGACTCTGGGAATTTAACTTCCAGTTTTTCATTTGCTATGGAAACCATGAGCACATGATTCTTTAGTTCATTCCAACAGTGAAGACCTTGTGTACTTTATGGCTCACTGAAGAACTGAACTACTTTTGCAAGTCCTTCTCTTTTCTACAGTGCAGTGATGCTAGGTACTTAGCAAGCTAGAAGTTCCAGAAGCATGAAAGATGAATGTGCATGTTGATAACCTAAAGCTTTTATCCAGTTAAATATTAAAAAAATATATATTTTAATGTCATTCTATATTATTCTATAGAAATATTTGGTATGGAATATATTTTTGTGTCTTTCCTGCTGTTTGTGGTTTGGTTCAGCATTCGTTAACTAGTGAACTGCAGAGGTCAAGGATCTGTGCTGTTGATTTTCACATACTAAAAAATAAAAAATGATACATTTATCCCAGAAATCAAGCAAAGAGATTTTCTTTCTTGATTGTTGATGAGTGGGAGTTCAGGAACTGTAACCCAGCTTCCTCTAGTTTGACATCAGATAGAAGATGTCATGAAATTTCTGTATATTCTTTGCTTACTAATGCAGAGAGGATATAGGATGTAGATCTACCTTTATTTGTTTGATAAAGAGAACTTCTGTCTTGCCATACATATATTATGGAAGAGAATGGGAGTATTTTGCTTCAACTATCCTTAGTTATTCAACATGCAGCATGAAGAAAGAGTCTGGCAGCACTAGAGCTGACAAAAATCAGAATGAGTTATTTGACTGTACTTGAATCTAAAGAGTGAGGCCAGAGTGCTATTTGCATACTTTTCCTCTATAACATGGTCAAATTGTACCGCAAATGCCCTTGAATCATAACCTTTTTCTTTCTTTCTGTGAATTTTTCAGCCAGATAAGTTCTCTGAACTCTGCCTGTTAGAGGACTGCATAGAGTGTTGGGTGAGGTCAGTGAAAGAGATGATGTGAGTGCAGCAGCTACTGGGCAGGGCTGTGTATGAAGACATTGCTTAGGTAGACAACGTGCTAAATGTGTAACTGTGTCTTGAGAAACAATCAAAATCAGTGACCTCAGATTATGATCTCTATGGTTTCTCAGCTCTAGTTCTTCAGTAAGACAGTGAACACTTCTTCCATGGCAGCTATCCAGAATAAACTGGCTGCTGTACAATAAGATTCAGCCCTGTACAAAGGTGGATTCCAGTTTTGTGTGTCATTCTGGCATATTTTCATTTTTTGATGTGAGACATGTACAAGGGGAATAATTTTAATTTAATGATTTTCTGGTTATTCATTGTGGAAGGATAATCTGCGACTCTTATGTTAAGCAATCATAATTAGTTGGCACAAATATTTTATCTTTTATCTTCATTTTCTTGATCTACATTTCTACAACATTTAAAAAATTATTTTATAGTTATACAGTTAAGATTATTAGTTACAAAATGCTCTGAAATCTTCCTACACAAGATGCTATGGAAATGCAAAACATCACATGCATATTAATATCCAAGATGAGAAATACTATACTGATCTGAGTTGAAAAATTTACCTTAATTTTTAAGCATCTCACTGGAATTCAGAGATCTATGGGAGAATAAGGCAAGACTTCTTGACATGTTCAAGGGGCATTTAGAGAAATAATGCATATCCCTTATAATTGTCATTTTATTTTGGTTGGTTTAGGTTTATGAGCCAGGAGTGCACATAAATGTTGTAAATTTTGCCATTTTTTATGGACTAATTTTGGCAGGTTTCACTAGTCTGCAATAGCAAGAGATGAACATTTACATTGGTTTTCACACTTAACAATGCCTTTTATAATGACAAATGTACAAGCAAAACCCCAAAGATGCTCATATGTTGTTGCAGTGTCCTTTTAAAATTCTTTTTAATTTGTCAGTGGCATTAACTTGAAATTGTCATGTGCATTAGGATTGCCTTAGAACTCAGCTAGTTTAAACTCTAGTTTAGCATTGTACCTAGCTGTAAGGGTCGGTCTGAAGATGGAGCGTGACACTATCCATTAAAAATATCAGGAATGGATATATTTGTCCGTAATCCTCTTCAGAATTTGTTCAAGGCATGGTGCTTTATCAAATGGATGTGTCCTGGAAGCAAAGGAGGGAAAAGCTTTTCTCTGTTCAGCGAGTCTGGCTTTTTTTTTTACTGCTGCCACAGTTAAAGTTGGCTGCAGCAAAAAGGGTTCTGATTTCAGGGTTTACAGAATTGTTATGCCCCCTCTTCCCTATCCTGATGGAAACTATATTGAGGCTTAAGTTAGGTTTTTCCCAAGAGATTGCTAATACTGTTTGCAACATGGAATTTAATAAAAGTAGAAATTTCAAGGAGTGAGTCCAGCTCACAGCTACTGGAACTCTTTCCTACACAAATAGATTTCGTTTTTTTAAGTAGGGAAAACATGCAGAAGTTACACCGTCTCATTCATGACAGGGTAACTGTTAGTAACTGTTAATTTTTCAATAAGTTTTAACCTGAAAATTAAGTTGCTGTGATGTTACAGCTTTCACTCATCATCAGTGAAAGTGTTTGATAATGCTTATGACCAAAGGCAAACTCAGATTCAGAATTCTTATTGTTTTCAGGTGTTAAGGTTAAGTTCTTGAAGGGCAATTGACACATGATCACTGCTACAGTGTCATTATTTTGTTCGTTAATAAGTTTCTCTGGAATATGTTGGTTTTTCATACAAAAACACATTGGATGGGATATTATTTTAGAAGAAAAAAAGAGGATGTCTGAAAGACACACATAAGCTCATGGGTTACTCCCAGTCTTCTAAGCAACTGGGTCTTGTATTGATAATGATGTTTCTTGAACAACCTTCAACTACACACTCCCTAATGCAAACAAGTAAAAAGTTTCATTTGTTGCTTTTATTCAAGTAGCAGAGGTAATTGCATAATACACAGAAATCTAAATGCTGCCTCCAAGGCTTACTGTTCTGTCTGAAGGAGAGAAATTCTTCAGGTGTGCTTTTTTCACATCTGCCTTTAGTTTAAAGAAGAATTAAAAATTACAGCATGTTAGGTTAGCTGTGCTTTCCATGGAAACTTTCAAAGTTCTAAATTAAGGAATTAACAGTTGAGGACAAGCATTTGGTATGAACTTCTTAATTTTTTTTCAGATAGTGTCTTGCCTGTAAAGAACACATCCATTTGTAGTGAGAGAACCCTGTTGGCCATTCTCCTGGAGGTTTCTCTCTCAGAAGCAGCAGAAAGTCCTAGTGAAGGTCAGGACAATAAATTAGCATTGGTAATAGCGTCCACATACAGTGATAGTGTAGGAAAAAACCTTATAAAGAGGTAATTGTTTTTAATGTTTTCTGGAATCCACAATACTTTTAAGATTCCAAAAATCCATAACCATGTGGTTCATCTATTCCGTCTGTCCTTGAAGTGGTGATTTATTTTTTTTTAATGCTAATCTTATCCCAAACATACCTGATGTAGGACATTTTTCTAGCATCATAATTTATTAGCAAAGAATAAGTAAAGATGTTTCAGGAAACCTAAATGATCTGTGGAATTTGCCATGGAGAGCTGATCAACTCTTCTGTCAACAATTGTTTCCATTATGACAGTTCATATGATAATCTTGAAATAAATAGTTGGTTAAAATTCAGAGCATAATGTCCCAGGACTAGTGATTATTTCTCACATAATTAAGCTATAATAGATCTAATTAATATAATAAATATTATCATAGAATAGTTTGGATTGGAAGGGACCTTCAAATACCATCTGCTCCAACCCCCTGCAATGAGGAGGGACATCTTCAACTAGATCAGGTTTCTCAGAGCCCTGTCCAGCCTGGCCTGGAATGTTTCCAGGGATGGGGCACCTACCACCTCTCTGGACAAACTTGTAATGTTTCACCACTCTTATTGTAAAAAAATTTCTTCCTTACATCTAGCCTGAATCTCTTTTCCTTTAGTTTAAAACCATTACCCCTTGTTCTGTCACAACAGGCCCTGCTGAAAACTCTGGAAGTCTGTCCCCATCTTTTTTATAGGCCCCTTTTAAGAACTGGAAGATCACAATAAGGTCTCTCTTGAGCCTTCTCTTCTCCAGGCCAAAAAAAACCCAACTCTCTCAGCCTGTCCTCACAGCAGAGCTGTTCCAGCCCTCTGATCATTTCTGTGGCCTCCTCTGGCCCCTCTCCAACAGGTCCATATCTTTCCTGTGCTGAGGGCTCCAGAGCTGGACACAGGACTCCAGGTGGGGTCTCACCAGAGCAGAGCAGAGGGGCAGAATCACCTCCCTCCACCTGCTGGTCACGCTCCTTTTGATGCAGCCCAAGATACGATTGGCCTTCTGGGCTGCAAGTGCACACTGCTGGCTCATGTCCAGTCTTTCATCCACCAGTACCCCCAGGTCCTTCTCCACAGGGCTGCTCTCAATCCCTTCATCCCCCAGCCTGTATTGAGACTTGGCGTTGCCTCGACCCAGGTGCAGCCCCTTTGCACTTGGCCCTGTTGAACATCATTCAAGCTTATCCAGGTCCCTCTGGATGGCCTCTGACCTCTCAGGCATGACAACTGCACCACTCAGATTGATGTCATCCACAAACTGGTTGAGAGTGCACTCGATCCCACTGTCTGTGTCATTGATGAAGATATTAAATAGTACTGGTACATCAAAATTTTAGTGTTCATGGATTTTCTCCCTTGTGAGCGTAACACAGCTGTGGGCAACATGTGCAAATATAGTGCCAGTCTTATAACTGCATAGACCTGTATTTAATTTATTGCAACATACAAATGTGTGGATTCACTGTCTGACTGGAGGATCAGAAGTCAGGAACTTGTTTGGTGTTTTTTTTTTTTAATAGGTTTTTGGGTCTTTTTTTATAATCTTTTATATTCAAACAGGAACACTCTTTTACCTTTCACCAAAAAAAAAAAAAAAGTATAAACAACAAAACGAAAGCATAAGTACAGCACAGCAGTAACCTTGAATTTGACAGTGGCTCACAGGAATCGGATGCAAACAGAAAAAAAATCAGCGTTTGAAATCTTCACATCAGTATTAAAGTAGATCTTATGTTTGAATTACCTGATACTCCATCATGACCCTTTCTTGGAAGTGATATATTGGAGAGGAATATTCAGAATCAATCTAAATAGTAGTTGCCAGACCCCACTGCTATTATCCATAAAAACAGTTTTTATATGAATCAAAGTCTGTACGTATATCTTTTTTTCATGACAAAGAAAGACTACTTACTTGGATTGAATCTGGGCTTAGAATAAAGCATTTCAGGTGAATTTTTCAAAGAAGATACTATGTTTAAAAAAAAAAAAAGTACTTGTCCTTAGTAACAAGGTATAATATGGCTTTGAAAATGAGAGGTCAGGGTTTTCCTAAGAAAGTATTAGCCTGAGTTTTTATCGTTTCTGATAATTGCAGGTATTCTCTCTGTAGGGACAAATATTAATATAGAGCTTAGCTTCAAAAAGATCATTCAAAAGTGGGAAAAATTGTTTCTAAAGTAAGAAAAATATATGCTGATATATATCATAGATGGCTGCTGAAACAAAGGTTTGCTCAGAGATGCTTACATCAGTATAATAATACCTGTGAAGATATTTTAACTACATTTTATATACCAAAAGTGATTGCAGCATAAATTTAAAAAAAAAAAAAAGTCACTTTGTAATTATTGTGTCCTCTGTTAGAGGAGGAACCTTCTAATTTGTAGTGTTTTGTTTTGCTTCTTAACTGAGTACTGAAGTATACTTGAGCATCACAGTATACTTGAACATAACCTTTCATGGAGAACTAATTGACATCCTGTTGAGAACTGTTAGATATTTAATAAAATGTAGACTTAGAAATGCTGAATATATTGTACTAGTTAAAGTGTGATATGAACCCACAATCCTCATGGAATCAGTAGTTTCCAGCTTTCCAGAGGAGAAAATCTCCAGGTGGTCAAGGTTCTGACAATAGCTCTTAATTTCTGGATCTTCTGAGACTTGAGAAAATAGCCATGGTGAGGTAGGAATTCAGTTCCTGTAAAGAAAGAAATAGTAGCATGAGATGGGAAGATCAAACAGGCTTCAGTTGCCATCTTTATACATCTCTGAACTATGCATTTAGGCAAATTAATACTTTTTTTGTTAGAAAAAGACCATGGATCTCAAGGAAAATATTACAATACCGGCGTATTTTTCATAGCAGTATATGACAGGAGTATTATGTGAGTGTTATGAAGTGATAGTCTGAGTGCTGCTGTTTCCTACTTCTCCAACAATATAATTTCACGAGTATTCTTCAATTGGTTTATGTGCTGTATAGAAGTTGTTTCAAATTAAACGAGTACTTGTTTTAGTCATGTTACCAAGCTAATTAGCCACTTATTACAATGACAGTTATTCTCTAAAATCAATTAAACTTACTGCTTTTAGAGCAGTCAGTGTTTAGTCTATTAGATGTTTAAGGGTTTATGTTAGAACAAAAAAAAAAATCTTCCCTTGCTTGGAAAGTGACATATGAATAGCTGAATACGGAAGATATTTAAAGAATACTGAAATTAAGCCATGATTAATAAGCCTTAAAGAAAGACTGTACACAGAGATGTATATGTTCTTCACTCACAGAGATAGCTATTACATTAGAGAATGTGGAAATACAGTTGTCTTGCACATCCACAGCTCTGCATCTGTATTCCCTCCTCTTCCCATTTATTGCATCCTCCATATAAATCAATGCAAAAATTAGCATTATAGAATAGTGGAAAGAATATATCTGAAGAGCTGTGCTCCTCTTTTCAGACAGAAATAAGTAAATCTTCAGATATTACTTCTCTTTAGTCTAGGATTGGGGCCTGTTGTGTGAATTTTTAACAACAGGATGTAGTATTCTGGAGACCACCAGTTCCTACAAATGCCTGCAATGCATGCAGCACCATATATTTGGGACTGCTGAAGGGGACTCAGTATGGAAACCTACAATCATCTCTGGTTGTATGTTCCAGAACACCGTGAATTACAGCCATGTATTTCTTCTGCTTATGCCCATATTAGTTGATTTGTAGAAATAGCCAGTGTAATTTAGTAAATCTATAATTAATTATATTTAATTTCCTGCCTGCTGTGGATTTAATCTGGAAAGGTAATGTAAGGGATACAAAGCATTAGACTCTAAAAAGTCACTAAGAATGAAAGTAGTAGGTAGAGAGGATTTTGAAGAGTAGGAAGGCTGTTGTGAACAGGAAGCTAGGTGAGTTCTCTACAGAGATGTCAGGCATAATAGTGGTTTATTCACATGAGAATGATGGTACCAATAAATTACAGGACAGTGTGCAAACATGCGCTTTATGCTTTCATACAAACTGCAGCTCAGATTTCTTTGCAGATGCATATAGTTGTGCAAGGAAATAGAAATTAAGTGACATACGTGAAGAAAAACTCATGAAGTAAGAGGAAGCCGGTGAGCTTGAAAGATTCATGGAGGTTGTTTGGTATTGCAGAAGTTGCAGACTTGTACTGACATTGCTCATATTCATGGTAGGCGGTCGAGCTAAGAAGCAGGGAAAAGAGAAAAGATACATGAGGTTTGTTCTCATAGATACACAAGCTTCACTTAGGAAAGAAGTTCTGAAGAGTAAACTGATTAGGTCAAGTGTCTTCAGAATGCCAAGTAATATGGTAATGGATTATTAATGTGAGAAGTTACAAATAATGACAGGATTAGCTGAATAACAGATCTGTACACTGTGTTTCTAAGAAGCCTGAAGTTTTGACAGCGCTTGTAAAACTAACATTCAGTATGAGTAGAGGGAAGAAGCTACTGCTGAGAGGTCAAATATTTACCTGCTGGTATTGTACAATAATCCACATTCACACCTTTAGGTCTTTCAGACTTAGCAGCTTTGCACCAAAACTCAATATTTCACTCATCTGCAATTTGCTGTATATGTTCCCAGAGCATTTCATCCAAGCATATCACTTGCTATTGCAGACTGTCAAAGGGAGGAGAGTTTGTCAGATGTCATAAAGGATGTCCAGTCCAAGAAATGTTTTTGTTTTTGTTGTTTTGTTCTTTTTCCTTCTTAACATCCCATTCACCATCTTGTAAAGTTTCTTGAAGAAAATACAGTCTAATTTCTCATCTCGGTCAGCTGCTAATTTGAAAAATCAGAAAGGAATTAAGAAATTATTTAGGGAAGGCCAAAGAATTCAAGACAATGGTGGTAATAATTTCATTCAAGTATTTGGAATGAAAGCAGAACCTCCAATTAATTGTTCCACATATTGTCTCAGCCATTTTCAGTAATCTGTTGTATCACATAACTTCTGTATGGGAGTTGACATAATCAAGTAGATAGTGTTATAAACTGATTATCATAGTGAGCTAAGAGGCAGCATTTAAAATTCTATTCCCCGTATTTTTCTTAGATTAATTACTCAGATCACATTGTAATCTTTGTTCCTCAGGTTCAGTGTTTCACAAAATTGACATGATTAGCCATAGAAGTCTCACAGGATATGGTTTTAATTTGTGGCAGAAGAAAAGAAAATATGAAGATTATTTATGACTACGACAGGCTTTCTTAATTTTACACATTAGGCCATGTATTATTCATTTTACAACTAGATATGCATTGAACAACCTTGAGATTTCTGTCTCCCTTTATTAGACTAAGTGATAATTGGTGTGTTTTGCATGTCTCAGGATCATCCCTCCTCAGACTCCTTGATTACGGTCTTGCAAGGTTTCCCAAGTAAGAGAGTAAGGAGACTGTTTATGGGATAATTAAGGCTACAGGATTATATTTTAGTTAGTTAGTTAGTTAGTTAGTTAGTTAGTTGTTTATTTATTTATTTATTTAGCTAGTTAGTTGTTTATTTATTTATTTATTTAAATTGGCTTAAGGGATTCAAAACTTTCTCTAGTCTTTTTACTTAGAATCCTGCATAGTGTGAATCATGAAGTTATCTGTAGAGCCCAGCCTTGTAGAGAAGCTGATGCTTTACCCGAAGAAATCTTACATGGAGCCTTATGAGGATTGTCTACAAGCTTCTTCCATTTCTTCAGGAATTCACTATTACATCCAAGTTCTTCCACATGAAAGCACTTGTATCGCTGCCCATGGAAGTGGGGCTGGAACTAGATGATCCTTAAGGTCCCTTCCAACCCAAACCATTCTATGATTCTATGATTTAGTAGGGTTTGGTTCCATACAAGTTTTGTTTCATCATATACATTGCAGGACTTTTTAAAATTGGCCTTGCTTTTTTGTTTCCCTCTTAAAACTGCACTTGGAGTTGTAACAACTCTTGAAGGAATGCCACTTCTGCATGATTGCTAATTTAAATTTCTTGCATATATAGGTGAAATGTCAAGCCCAATGGGGATATAATTTCATTCTTGTGCTTTAAGAAGAGTAACAAGAGGTTTCTTGACCATCTGAGAAAACTTTTGTTTGTGTTAGTGAACACAGATCAAGAAAGTGATGTATGTGTTCAAAAACCCATTTCTGAAACTGTGAACTGCTCAGTAGTACTGAGTCTTTGATGATACATATTTATCCAGTATCCTTTTCTTTCTTCCACTTGTTCAATGTTTTTATTTAAAAAATTGCTCCTGCCTGTTCTCTTGTAGGTTGTTCAACAAACTTACTCTTCTGTTTCTTAGGTGTGAGGGTTAAATCTGGGTTGGGCAACCTAGGCCTGAAAGACGAGGAAATGCTCTCTCCAGATGTGGCAAAGGATATGAAGTCTGTTGAAAAATGTAAATAAATTTCAGATCAGAGATGGTTTCACCTAACAAAGAATTGACAAATGAGGGAGAAGTCACAAGGAAAAGAGAGTTTCCAAGTAAACATATTTGAGCAAAGGAGAACTTAAATGTAATTGCAACCCTTCTTGAAATGTACCAAGAAGTTAAATATCCTCCTACAAGCAAATAACTAAGGTTGTCTTACCTCTGAAAGTTAAGAGGACATGAGAACTGTTCTGTTCTAAGGGAAGGCATCCTTCTTCAGGTTTGTGGAAGACAATTCTGGTTTTTTGATTCCTGGGTTATTTGAATTGGCAACCAGACTAACTCATCAACTGAAAAGCTTAGAAAAGGAAATATTTTACCCGATTTCTTTAGTTTGGAGGTGTTGTGTGCAGCCCTGGAGAACAAGGTATTGAAACAGGCTGGAGACAGAGCTGAGTGAACAGCAAATGCCCAAGTGATGTCTCAAAAATCTGAACCTGCTATTCCAAGAACAATATTGCATTAAAATTGCCTGAACCCGCTTTCACCCATCATGTAGTTCAGAATTTCTAAGAGATATGATGATTTTTTTTTTTTTTGGTGACAGGTTAAAATATGTTCCTCTCTTATATGAAAGCAAATCCTTCAGTGTGTGGTACCTGGAGATGTGTTACCTCAGAGCAATTCCTAGGAATGTATGGAAACCTATGGAATAGCTGCCCTATTTCCTAGACTTTTTTTTTTTTTTTTTTTTTTTCTCCCATGGTATGCCTTCTCCATTCTGTACAGAATTTTTTCTAAACTATTATTGTTTGATACTCAATATTTAGGCACTAATTGTCATAATAATGGCAAGGTGCTTTTTAAAGAAATTCTACTTCCTCTGTTTATTCTGTAGCTGAACTGATGTGCTTGGTTTCTCTCACAAGAAGGCTTTTAAGTAAGAAAGACTTCTCTAACTCAAAAAAGAAGTAGTGAAAGTAACCTGAAAGTAAGACTGAAAGTAGGAGGAGATGAGGAGGACTGTTTTGCCAAAATGAAATAACTTGTTTGTTTCCCAATGCACCATTTTAATTCAGAAAACAGGAAAGGACTATGCTGGCCCAAACTTGAAAACAAATTATCAGGGAGACAAAAAATAGTCTCTTGCTGCAGGTTGCAGTGTTTTGTTTTTGTTGGTTCATTGGTTGGGGTTTTTTTACCTATTTCAATAAATGTCAACTTGGGGAAGGTGCTACAAACAGCTTAGGTCTACTTGGAAAAACAAGAGTTAAATTATCTTAGACGTTTGCTCTCCCCTGTGGTGAAAAAATACCACTTTCTGTAGCTAAATAGCTAATCCTACTCATCAAACTAAGAACATATTTTTTCTCCAAATTTCTCAAAAATATGCTTTCACATTTATAGGCTGAGGTCCAAAAACTGCATTAGGTAAATTAGAGAGGTTCAGAATACATTTTATAGTATAGAAAAATTTCTTTACCATAAACAGTTGTCCTCTCTTTAATTCAGCTTTATGCCTGTGATTTGTGTTTCATGTGGATTGTTCATAATATCAGTTGAATGTTTGTGTTTCATGGAGGTAAATGTGCACCCATAATGATGGAAATTTTGTTATACAGGTGTATGAAGAAAATGCAAAAAAAAAAATCAGCAAGAATTTCAATGAAGCTGTTATAGTCTTATGTGAAATCTGAGTTTATCTCCTTCACTGATGGTTCCTACTTCTTCTTTTGAAGAGTTGTTCTGTATTTGTGATGTTTGATTACACAGTATAAATTGTTGGGGTTCCAGATGAGCTTGGTTTCTACCATGCAGTAGCACTGACGTGCTAGCTCTGGCAAAAGCCCATTAAGCTCAGCAACATGTATGATTTCTGCAGTCAGGTTGAGTGAAATCTGTCTTGCAAAACAGCAGAATCCTGGCAACACTGGAAATAGGCCACCACCAGTTACCTGTTCTACCATGAAGAAGGTCTTTATATCCAAACCCAGGCTTCAGTCTTCCACTTTCTGTTCAGTATGGCAAACTCAAACAGTGTCAGATTAATGAGGCTAAAGAATATAAGGAAAAAAGGAGCTGAACTCTTTGTCCATGTAGAGGAAGACATTAAAGGTAGCCCCTTGACTTTTTGCTGTTCATACCAGAAGACTCAATCCAATACATATAAACCAGAATCTAGGACTCCTCTTTACGTGGGGTACATTCCTCCCTTGGTGATGGAGATAAAACTCCTCTCACTTTCATGTGTGCTCTCTCACCTCACGACTCTTGTGTTTCTGTCTGTGCAGTGGCCTGACATCAAAGGGTGAGGTGAGAAGCAACTCCATTCTTGTTTTGTCTGAATTTGATGGGAACTGGGGGAAATGGGCTTAAGTTCCTCAGGTGGGGAGGGACATGAGTACTGGTTTCCCATTTCCTGACCACATGCTCTAACAATTAAGCTCTGTACTAGAGGCAGCACTCATCATAACCAACAGTTTTTCAAAGGGACTCTGACTCAAAACTGTATATGGGTTTTAGGAGTGCTTTAAGCATATCTATTGGATTAGACCCATTAGGGGATTTAGATGTGTGAATATTTAGTTTGTGAATCTCTTAATGACCTTAGGTAAGGAGATGTCGTAACCAGACTGCTTAGTTAAAACAAGGCATAAGATTCAATAGGGAAGGTAATAGCTAAAGTTTAGGTTCTCAGGAAAGTTTTTCTGGACAAAAATGTAGGTATTATGGGTATGAATTTAGTTAATTAGGTAAATGAAGTTTTTTTTATTAATTGTTTTGTTAACAAAGTGTCTAAATTCTGCCTAAATTGAAATTTAAGTCAATTCCTGAATCTGGACCTCACTGTGTTCAATGTATTCTGTACTTGTCTAAAAATATTGTTGTGTACTTGTTAAAGATTTTATGTTTATATACAACTTAATCTAAGGGTATTCAAACTAACGTGAAATAAATAAAGTCTTCCTGTTAGGCTGGATCTCATTTCTGGGAGGATTACTTGGTAACTGCAACATTTTCAATTGAGATTGTTTTTACCTGTTACACATTTCTGTCTTGGGAGTATTTTTTTTTTTTTTTTATTAACTAGATGTAAATTATGAGGTTAGTTATTATTTGAACATTGTGATTCATAGGAATTCTTATATAATGTATCTCGAAGACATGTAATCAAAAATGCTATTTAAAGAATGTTATCTGTATAACATTTCTGAGTTTCTCACCTTTTCCTTCTTGAATTTTCCAATGCAGGTAACAATACCCAGACCTTCAGTGGCATCTACACAGTCTGCTTCGGAGAGCTTTCATTATGGCCACCAGCTAGAGAAAAGAGAGCTGGATGCTCAGTCTGTGGAACACACTGTGGAACTTTCCTGTCCAAAGGAAAGTTTGCCAGGTTTGGTTGTGACAGAAGACGCACTTCCAGCTAGTGTCGGCAGACCAGATTTGGTACTTAATGTCAGCCAGGAGGCGCTTGACAGAGAAGGACGTGTCAAAGAATCTGTAAGCGTGCTGGACTGTGGCCAGAAAGACCTACCTGAACAACATGGTGGGATACAGGAAGAGAAAGAATTTGAAAATATTCCTGTAGAGGCAGCTGAGGAAGAAAGGCATCTGGTGGTTTCTGAAGACGCAGTTGAAATGTTAAGCAAAGAACAAAATTCTTTGCCAGGAATCTCAAAATCTGTAGAGGAAGAACCTCTAATGAATACTGAAGCTACTGAGGAATCAAAGCCAAGGCCCGTCTGTTTGGTGCCAAATCAAGATGAGGTTCTGAAGTCCATAGCACCTAAAGCATCAGAATTTTCTCTCTCAAGACTTACCAGCCCACATGTTAATAGACAGGCAAGCAAGATAGCACCAGTTCAGGAAAATGGTTTTCATTCTAATAAGGAAGAAGTCCATATCCAAGACTTGAAATGCCACCAAGTGGCCCTTACTACTTTTTTGCACCAGGAGGACAAAAAAGAGAAAAATGCTCCCAGAAATGGAGAGTTAATCCACTGCATTTCAGAAAATGAGAGTTCTCATCGATCTAAGAAGGACTTAGTTAAATCTCCTTTTGTATTTAGGCAGAGTCGAATCCCAGTTTTGGCACAAGAGATAGACTCCACATCTGACTCATCTTCTCCTGTTTCAGCAAAGGAAAAGCTACTTCTAAAAAAGGCCCATCAGACAGACTTGGTCAGACTGCTTATGGAAAAGAGGCAGCTCAAATCTTTCCTTGGTGACCTCTCAAGTGCCTCTGATAAGTCACTGGAGGAAAAAATGGCTGCTGCTCCAGTCCCGTTTTCTGAGAATGATGTCTTATCCTCTTTTTCTAGATTGACACTGGACTCTCATTTCAGCAAGCAGACAGAAGATAGTTCTTTATCTCCAAGCAGCCCTCAGTCCAGAAAAAGCAAAATTCCAAGGCCAGTGTCCTGGGCAACCGCTGATCAAGTCACCAGTTCAAGTTCAACTCCATTCTTTCCTCGGCCACCACCAGGAAAACCGCCTACTAGACCTGGGGTAGAAGCTAGGTAATGCAGAGAAAATAGAAATAGGTTTTCAGGTTGAAAAGAGATTTGAGCCTGACTGCAGTTACTCTGTAGTATGTGATCTTTACACTGTTTTTTTTGAAGTGGAGTCACTTTTCTGGAACTGTTGATTATTCACAAACCAGAGAAATCAACAGGATCTGTCATATCCAGTCCCTTTGAAAATTAAACTGTTCTTTTTCTAGACATTTTAAGAATTCAGGTTTGGAGATTCCAGCCATCAGTAATGAGTCAGTTAGCTATGCTCAGATCATGGCTAAGTAAAACCAACTAATGGAAGGAGGGCAGAGTGGATTCTAGAAGCCTCCCTTTGCCAGTTCTATATACAGACAACCACAATCTATTTCTTCAGTGCCTACATTACCAGGATAAGGAGAATTTTGGTACAGTAGTGCAAAGTCCTCTGAAGGAAGTTGTGGTGTGCCTTTTCATCCCTTAAAATTGTGTATAGCAGTGTATTGATGGTGTGTGGGAATGGATGTACCCCTTCAAAACAGAGTCAATAAGCACTGCTCGTGAGTGTGTTTCTTCCAGCACCACCAGAAAGTTTCAGTTGTCCTGTAAACACTTAGGCTCTTTCTGTGAGTTGATGCAAATATAGATACTATGTTGATTTGAACAACACAGAAGCCAAAGGCTAGATCAGGGGTGTCAAACTCATTTTCGCAGGGGGACACATCAGCCTCACGGTTGCCTTCAAAGGGCCAAATGTAATTTTAGGATTTTAAAAATGTAGGAGTCCAAATTTATACAGTCCTAAAATTACATTTGGCCCTTTGAAGGCAACCGCGAGGCTGATGTGGCCCCCCGGGAAAATGAGTTTGACACCCTGATGTAGATCCAAACACCTCTACCTTATAGGAAAGCTCAGCTCCAGATGTCTATTCTGCAGTGTAAACTCATCCCCAGTTTCTAGTGATACTATGTTTCTCTATGAACTTCAGTGAACAGAAATAATCTTTCTTCATTTCTTCTTAAGGTTACGCAGATACAGAGTCCTAGGGAGTAGCAGCTCGGACTCAGATCTTATCTCTCGTCTGGCTCAAATCCTACAGAATGGATCTCAAAGACCAAGGAATTCTACCCAGTGTAAGAGTCCAGGATCTCCACACAGTCCAAAAACACCACCCAAAAGCCCTGTCATCCCCCGACGCAGTCCCAGTGCCTCCCCTAGGAGCTCTTCTTTACCCCGTACTGCCAGTTCTTCTCCGTCCCGGTCTGGGAGACCTCATCATGATCAGAGGAGTTCATCCCCCCATCTTGGGAGGAGTAAATCACCTCCTAGCCATTCAGGCTCCTCATCTTCTAGGAGATCCTGCCAACAAGAGCACTGCTGCAACAAACCAAGCAAGAATGGTCTGAAAGGATCTGGCAGTTCCTGCCACCATTCCCCAAACACTAAGACTCCCACAGGAAAGAGCAAATCAAACACTAAGCTTAGCAGATAGGAACTGGGCCTTGACAGGTATAAAGCCCCCTCCTAAATCTGATGCATGTTGTTGTCTGTGTACTGTGTATTTAAAAAAATAGTCAAAAGTGTATATTAAAAAAAAAAAAAACGGTGTTGAATCTGCGCTTTTTAAAGGAAGTAAGCATCGTAAACTATTAATGAAAAAGCATACTGTGTAAATAAGTGGCCAGGCATTGCATAAGAGCAGGCAGCAAGCAGATCCACAAGAGGGGAAGTAAAGGCCAGAATAAGAATGACTAGGTAGTCAAAGAGGTGCAATGTATTTAGACTAAAAAATATCTCTAAGGTGAGTGTTTTAAAAAGGTATTTATTTCTATGGTTTTAGTTTACCTAGCTAGAAGAGTTGGCCTAATTATTTAAGGCCTTACATACTCAAGGAGTATGTAAGAAAACCTGAAACAGTTATTCCCAAAATTATGTCACCACTTGGGAGACAAGTACTGCTTAAGCATGTATTTGCAGTTTTTAAAAAGCACACCATTTGGAAGACAACACTATTTCTACCTTTTAAGTCCTTTCCGTTTTGAGCTGCACACCTCTCTGTGTCACTCAGTGCTCATCTTGTCCTCTGTCTACCATGGCACAGATTTTTTTTTTACCTAAGGAAGTATCATATACCTTGCCCCTTCTTGAAACTGATGACATTTTATTATAAAAATTAACATTTGCCAAGATGTTTTTATAGCTATATTCTTTAGAAATTTATTTAGTACTAATTAGGATCCAAGAAGCTAATTCTCAGTTCTCTATCATAAACTTCTTTGGGAATCATAGCAGGGTTCTACAAACTGCTTCTTTTTAGAATTTGGAAAAACATTCCTGTCCAGGAAATGAGAGAAAGGAGGAGATGTCTGCACTTCACTGAATGTTGCAGATTTACGATAAATTGCAATGTACATTAGAAAAGAGAAGTACCTTTTTTCACTTAACCACAAAAAGAACCCTCGTTATTGCTGGCTTTTGTTTTTCCATTAGTTTTGGATCTCTTAAACCACTGATCTTACTGTGCAGAAATGATTACCAACCACAATTTGTGTTTTGGTACCATGAAAGATGGAGAGAGATGAGGAGGTTGTCTACTTCATGAACTTGGTAGGTTATACGTGACAAAAATACTTTTAGCACTCTTACAAAATCTGGGTAAGAATATTGGTCATCAAAGGAAAATATACAGAAAGCAATCCTGGATATTTTTTATGTTAGATTCTTCTATTCTTTTGCCTAAATGTGTTTTTGATAGCCAAGCTTCATTGTCTGTCAGTAAAGTCCATGCTGTCTAATTCCTCCAACCTTGTTTGGTAGTTGCTTAATAATATCTTGTGCTCTACAGGATCTCTGTAGGGAACGTAAGCGTACAGCACCTTTTGCTATGTTCAGAAGAGAATAGTGAGTCAGAAGAGTAACACAAGAGTGCAAGCCTGGAAAAGATGCAGCCAGCTCTCCCTAATGATTCCTGTCGTGGGGACACTGGATGCGTAGGAGACCTTTCAGTTACTGATCTGCTTGCTGTAGTCATATGCCTCTCCAGCCAGCATCTGTGCTTTTTTATTTAACCTCTGCCAAATGAATACCTTTGGATTAAAAAGGGAATATTTTGTCTCTGAGCTAACACATTCTAATGCTGCATTAAAGCTGCCCTGGAGCTGCACTGAATTTCACTTGCTTTGTCAGACTATGTTGATGTTTTTTTTCTTTGTTTTTGTTTTGGTTTTTTTAAATTCTTATTATGAATATGTATGTTGTTTCCCGTATGTAATGTAGCACAGTGTGGAGCCTTAATTTCATTTAGGTTTCAAGCACTACAGATGAATGCAATAGGTAGGGTATACCTGCTTTTTCTGAAGAAACTGTATCATTGGAAAGTCCTATTCCTTTGTATTATATTGTATAGTAGGTGCTATACCAATAATTGCATGTCCTCATGGTAAATTATATAATATAAATATTTATATATACATATATGTATATGCTTATATAAACTCATTCTTTGTCATTTTTCATTTGTGATTTACAGACTACAAATAATACAGTTCCCTTTCTGTTAGTTCCTGAATACTTTTGGCATTACATCTTCTATTTCCCCCCCAAAAAAATCCGGAATGCACAAATTCTAGTAGCCTTTATACCTTGGTACAAGATTGAAGGACTGCTGATTTCTCAACCAGCCAATGTTTTGTCTTGCAGCTTGCTTTTTTTCTCTATAGTTTTGTGTGTGTGCGTTTGCATATGGAACAAGAACAGAGACTCAAGGATATTTTTATTTTTTACTACAAATAGGGCTTGTGGTTACTCATTTTTATTTCATAATCTGAGTTCTTGGTTGTTGTGAACACTCGTTATATAGGAGCAGTGGCAGTCAATGAATACCTAACAGATAAATGTGAAAACAACTAATTCTATCTTTTCCTTCCTGTTTTCCTCATGTTTCCTTATAGTAAACCATGAAGAGAATTTGGGCCCATTGTGATATTTTTGTCCTGGGCACTGCTGGAATTATTTGTTAAGATCATGTGGCAGCCTATGATGATTTTCCCTCCCCTTTTCCTTATTTCTGAAAAGCATTTATTATGCTCTTGTAAGCTTATTCCTGCATTAACATGGTCAGTTTTAATAGGTACCAACTTTATGCATCCTTGCCTGAAATGCTGAAGTTGAGGTGTTTATATTTTCTCTCCACTGTATCAGGATCCAGAAACAGGTAATGGCTTTACAGGTGAGAAAGAATATAACACCTAGGGATTTCTTTATGCTGTCTTCAAAGTACAGACTTGCCCACTGTTGCACATTACTATGTAAAATAAATCAATGCTGTAGAAATTAATTTGTACTTGAACTACTTGCCAATGAAAAAATAGGAAACTATGCCAAAAGGGAGCATGAGATATTGATTGTGATTGATGACTAAGGCTTCTTTCAGTGCAGAAAAAGGTAAAAGTACTGTATATCCCCAGTTGCTTTTTGCTGTGGATTCAACAGGATCTAGTAAGAAAATAATGAAGATATGAAGGGAAGAGTGATTTTGAATAATTTATCTTGAACTATCCGCTCTTCTGGAGTTTTTTTATTGCTTGATACCCTCCCTCTAAAAGCTTACAGACCTGCTTACTATAGTCTAATGTAGCAATCAGTTAATGTAGTTAGGTAATGGTTAGCTGATCAACTCATACTTAAATATTAGCTTAATATTTCTAGAGGGACTGTATAATCATCAAGAACTCTGTAAGCTTCAGTATTTGAATATGCAACTGATTCTGCATAAAAACACCAATATCCATGTGTATGGCCCTTCTGCAGAGTGTGATTGAGTGATTTCTGGGCAGTTGCCTGTCACAGATTTTCAGGGTCGGGGAAGATTTTTTCTCCATTTTATAAAACACTTACAGTTATTCTGCATAGCACGCAGCAGCTTACACAGGGATTTTAGCTGGGAAACAATATGATTCAAGGACTTTTGCTTTGTCCTCTTCAAGGCACTATTTCTTTGGAGGGCAGTGCAATGGAGCCACAACACATAGCAGATGCAGAAGCTGTGCACGCATTTCCTCTTCATGGTGTTTGCTGTGTTGTGGCCAGCACTTTGGAGCATTTTTTAGAGAAACTGAGATATGAAGCCTTTAAACTAAAATACAACTTAAGAAGACTGAACACTTAATACCAACTTTTGTGCATGGTATAATCAATCTAAGTTGCAACCTCAAAAGTCTATATTAATATTAATAAAACTCATTATTAATTACAAATGCCAATTACTACTCAAGTAAAACCCTGTTAAAGTAATAGGAGGTATGATACAGTAGAGCAACACTGGCAAGCTGCATGATGCTAGGCACCTATCTACTACTTGAGCAGGATTAGTAAGCATAGGAAATTTCACTGCTCAAAGGCAGGAGCAATATGAGGTCTTAACTGGTAGTTATATACAATTATTCAGGAGGCAAAGCCCTGGAGGGTGACACAGGGCATTCCTTGTAGCCACCAGCCACATCCTGTCCTGGGAAATCTGGACATACTCTTACCTTGAAGTCTGTGTGTTTGAGATGGAGCTTTCTCGCATACCTCACTAAACAGTCTTGATGTAAAGGGGAGGATCTGGTCCTTTATATTTAAAAATAGCTTGAAATATTTTTCATCTGAAAAAGACTTGCAAGACCTCTGTCAAGTACAATTTGTAGTATTATGGTATTAAATACAGCTGGGAAAATACACAATTTTGATGTCATATATATAAATATGCATTTGTATGTAAGCGTATCTATATATACACTTATATAGATACTGTGTATTCTAGAGAAACTTATATACATACATATGTGTGTATATATATACATATATACACACACAGATAGGAACAGTCTCAGCTATTGCATCCTGTTTACAGCCGAGGCCTGTCTTGCTTTGATTTGCTCTGATTTCTTCATCTACTGTAATTCTGCTACGCCCTAATTCTGATTCTATGTCTTTTCTATATTACAAGGCCTGATCCTATAGTCCTACTTGGGTAAAACTCCTCTAAGTCCTTCTTGTTGCAGTAACATTTGTGCAATGGTTGACTGTAATGCTTCTAAAAAAATTTTCTTTTTCTCTTTGATGAGATTGTAGACAAGGCCAGACTTACAATACAGACTTTTTCCTGCAAACAGAATTTTTCCATTATTAATTGGACATTTCTGTGGAACACTAAGAGGCATAAATTCTGGTAAGAAGAAAGTGATTATTCCAATTTCTTAAAAGAGTCTAATGACAAACTAGAGATACATGCGTCCAATTTATGAATATATATGTACATGTTAAATGAGAGAGGAATCTTCTGAAAAGAAATAGGAGAGCTCAAAGTCAAATTGGTTTCTCATTGTGGGCCTATAATATGTTGATTTAATTTTTTTATGCAGGGCTGCTGCTGTGAGGTGGGGAGAGCTGTGCCTGGTGTCAGTGCCAGCGAGCAAAGGGCTGCTGAGGTGTCTTAGCTTAACCCCATGGTTCCCTATGGCACATTCTCTGTATACTTCTCCAGGATAAGGAGTGGTCAGAGAACTGTCATAAAAGTCTTGATGATTATCCATGATTCCTTTCTTCAACTGGTAAAAGCTTCAGATGCTCATTCCTACTTCTGGAACTCATGGGACACTGCATATCTTTATTCTAGTTCTTTTAGCCAATCCAGTAGGCAGTGAGCTGGTGGCTTTTGTTTGTTGTTTTGCTTTTGGCTCAGATGTCATTGGTTGCATTTCCTGCAATTCTCAGTAACCGGTAATGCTGGTAAAAGGAAGCAAAGTTCAGAGTTTTGACTATGTGCAATACATAGGCATAGGTCAGACATTTCTTAGCTAATACATGCAAGTTGCATAAATCACACCTCACACAAGAATACCTCAGCTGTCTGCTTGAAGCCAGTCTTCCTTTTCCCTACATATAACACTTGTAAAAGAAAAAATATATAAAAGTCAGTCTGGATTGTGTAAAAATTGTCTGGAATTATCTTAAGATACTGTCAAAGCCTGAAAAGTTTAAACACTCATTTGCCTGTGGTTTAAATAATCAGGCTTTTAAATATTAACCTTTGGGGCTTTTGTTGCTCTTGTGGTTTGTTTTTGTTTGGTTGGTTGGTTTGGTTTGGTTTTTTTTTGGGAAGAATGCATATTGTTTTGAAGTCTAATGTGTTAACTTAGGAATTAGCTGAGTCATCCAGGTTTGAACATGTAGGCTGATTTTACTCTAAATTGTTGGTAACACATTCTCTCTTCACGGTAATGGTGACAAACCCGAATGTTAGCATATGTCAGTTCTGTAGTTTACTTCCGTTTTTCATCTATGTGAAGAGGTTGGATCCTTGGGAATTCTTGTTGTTCCTGTGCAGGTGAAACTTATTAAAATCAGCACAGGGGCTTGTTTTGTTGAGGTTTTTTGTTTAGGGACTGAAGATATAAACTCTATAAATATCATATCTGCAGCTGCTATATTTTAAATTGGAAAATGCTTATTTTTTGTTATGACATGCCTTTTGATCTCTTCTTTACTGTAAGAATTACTGCTGAGAGCCAGCCTTGGCCAAGAGTACAAAGTGGTTTCTTCTAAAACAATACCAGTTGTGGGCTGCTCGTATGAGGACCTGATCATCCACAACTGTCTGTGGGAATTCAGCTGGAATTGATTTGAGTTACAGATGTTTGTTTCCTTTTGAGATCACTTGATCTTTGACCTAACTTTTATATAAAAGACCTATAATAACGGCAGACCAGCTTGCTCCAAAAGATAGAGAGTATAATTAGTTTGATCTGCCTGGCTTCTGATCATTTTAAACCCGTTATCAGCTGCGTGGCAGGCAAAGTTAAAAAGGTTTGACACAAGGTGAGGTGGGATTTTCTTGGCTATTTCACATCTTTTTCCTCTGACTGAAGATCTGGGTTGGTTGCCCAGCAGCCTTCTCTGCATCCTCTTTGCTTTCCTTGGACAGAAGGCAAGGCTTGAAATTCTTCCCCAACTTCTAACTTCCGTTCTATAGAGTCAGCCCAGAGACAAGATGCAGCGTTTGCGCTAACAGATGTCAATTCTCAAATGCTTTCCTATTGATACCGAAACTAGTAAATTAAGGAAATCACCAGCAATGCCTTCAGACAAATATGGACTTTTTGAAGATGCCAGCCAATGGCTGCTAATCTAAAATCTCTGTGCAATACCACAAAGAATGTCTATTAACTAAAAACACAATGTTGTGACCCCATAGGAAACTAAGTGCTCAAAACCTGCAGCATGATTAAATTAAGTGGAAAGTAGTTCCGAGATTGATTGTTACCATTGAGGAAGATGAATGTTCAGCCCTTCAAACTCTCTTGCTCAGTAACTGCAGTTCCCTTCCCCTCCTTGGAAATCTTCTAAGCCATTCTTTTCCTTTTAAGTTTGCTCAGGCACCCAAGAACATAAAGAGTTAATGCCCTTGTAATGGTCATTTGTACATAAAGTTGTAATTATTTATTTTCTCATTTGTATCATATCAAGGCTTTGTACAATGTTTTAAGTTTTGTTTTCAAATTATTTTGTATTTTATTTTTATAAACTGGTTCTAAATAAAATATTCATTCAGCATGCAAAACTTAGTTCTTGATTGTGTTTGTGTAATGATTTCATTATTTCTAAAGCTTCAGCTGTTTGGGTATTCCTTTTCAATATTTTTGGCTATTGTAGCCCTGTACTTGAAGGTGGAGAAAGTGCTTTGACAGTGATTTTATTTTTTTCCTCCAGTTACAAGAAAGCAAAAAACAAGTGTCTGTTGGTACTGCTGCAACATGAGTCATATTGCAAGTCTGAATGGTTGGATCAATGTAAGTTTTACTGATTTAGTAGGTTTATGTGTTGTATATTAGTAAGAATAGAAAAATTCAGCTGGCCTCCTCAGAAACCTTCCTTTTTGTTTCCTCTTGCTTTCATCCATACTGGCTATATTCAGCCAAATAATAACTGATTGCCACAGCCAGATCAAATAAATTTTAGTAACAATATGGTGGACTCCAGCCTTGTTCTGAAAAGCTAACTCTCTCTTTTCTCTCCTCTCTTTTCTCTCCTCTCTTTTCTCTCCTCTCTCTTCTTTTTTCTTCTTTCTTTCCCTCCCTCCCTCTTTTCCTTCTTTTTTTTTTTTTTTTCCCATTCAAAACTGTAATTTCTTATTTAGCCAGAGGCCACCATAATTGATTTATTTGGAGATGCTCAGCTGTCTGGATGCAGTCACTGAGCTCTTACAACCTCTTGAGGAGACCTGTCTCATCCTCTGTACAGGTAGCAGAAAAATGGAAGCTCTTACTGCATCTTAGCAGTTTGTGCTATGTGAAAATGCAGTGTTAAACTACTAGTTGCTCTTGTTTCCTCCAAGATCCTTTCATTCCTAGTGAAACTAGGTAGACGTAGACTATGGTATCATCATGATCTGTATTTGTGGTTTATGTGCCTGCACATCCTTGTATGCTGTGGAAAATACTGCCTGCTCTCTGTGCAGCACAACAAGGTTTTTAGGGAGGTCCCAAAGAACTGGAGAAAATTCCCTGGACTCTTTGTCAGCATTGCCACCATTATGCCTTGTATGTAAGGCAAATTAAAAGCCAGTGCTACCACTGTTCAAATCATTGGTGGTATTTTCATTAAACTTCATGACCAGGTTGTTAGCCCTTGTTATTTGCATAAACAGCTCCAATTGCTTCAGATGACAGGAAACAAATTGGGAATTAATTTACTCAGTAACATTCCAAGAAAATTATGTTTCATCTTCTGTTAAGAGCAGCCAGGAATTCAATGGCATGCTGCTGGAAGGTGTGTGCTTTTGGTGCTCCCAGTAGAACCACAATTTGATCATAGAAAGGGTGCATAAGAAATAGCAACCCACCTGTATTAATTTGAAGATGTAAATAACAAATTTGCACACTCTGTACTGGAAAGGGGTAGTTCAGTATTTTTCCTTGTTTAAAGTATTATGTAAATTTGGATCATAGTGGAAATAGATGAAAGGGTTTGATCTGGCTTCAGTATACATGAGTGATCCAAGTGGCAGACTGTGGGAAAGAAGCAAAATTGGAACAAAGACACTGTGGCAGATCAATGTTGAGGTCTGGTAGTTGTCTGACCTCGAAAGAGTCTTTTACCATTGCCTGGGTTGTCATCTTCATTCCTACAGTAGATCAAGTCCACCCACTTGGCTCTCAGGGTCTTTCTGTGCTTCTCTGCACTTGGATTGTAGATGCCTCTCACCTAAGTTTGTACTTGAACATGAGACAGCTATGTAGTGCACACAAACCAGCTCTCCCTAGAAATGCTGTAGTAAGTGAAATTAAAGAATTAACAGTTGGAGAAAGAACT
The DNA here is from genome assembly GCF_037038585.1 of Patagioenas fasciata. Classification (NCBI taxonomy): domain Eukaryota; kingdom Metazoa; phylum Chordata; class Aves; order Columbiformes; family Columbidae; genus Patagioenas; species Patagioenas fasciata. Next base: position 31,644,553 of record NC_092524.1, on the reverse strand, counting down.
GAAACATTGAAAAAATGTCAGACAGTTCAGAACTGGCCATTGCAACCTGGGCAAGCTCACACTTCTGCCCAGCAGGACAAGGTAAATTGTAGATAACATTTTGCTCATCTACCTGGAATGTCATGGTAGCATTCATTGGCGGCTTTGTCCATGAGAACAAAATACAAATGAAGGGTACCTTCTTCAGTTACAGAAAACACTGTTCCTGAGCCTACCTGTACTAAAGATTAGAAATACAAATGCTTCCAAGAGGTTAGCATGGAAAGCTTTTAACAACATAGACTCAAAAATCACATTCAGGATTAGTTTTTTCCCATTTTAAAGACCAGTGATTTATAAATATGATAGTGGTACCTGTCATACACACCACCTCCTTTTGTGAAGCTAAACATGAAAACAAGAACTTCCTCCTCTTCGATGCATTAATCCTAATTAACAATGTGCTGTACAGTGTATATGTTAATTCTGTGAGATATTTGCATATTTTATTCCATCTAAAGTGAAACATCAGCTAACAATGTGACTGCTCTGTGGTCAGGTTTCATTAGGCAGCCATTGTTGGTTTTTGAGGCATATGTGTCTGATCAGTACACCATGACGGTACATGGGTAGAAATAAAATACTTGAAAGTATGTTTTCATATGGTATAGTGCTCTATCAAAGCTGACTGCAAAAATGACATTTCTTACCCTATGATTACATGTTCTTTTGCTGCTGGAAGAGGGACAATTGGGTTGCCATTCCCTATGTCATGTATTTGCTTAAATTTTTGTGGCAGGAGAGCTTGTGCAAAGTGGCTGGAAAACTAAATGCAGCTAGTCACTGCTATAGGTTGAATTTATCTGTAGAACAATATGCTTAATATGCTTGTAGACAAATGCTTAAGAAAAGGACCCACATGACTTTTTGAGTCATCGGATAAAATTGCAGGTCAGAGGGGTTTTGTTTCCCCTCTAGTATGGACATTGGACATAGGAACACAGCACCTCTGCTAATTTTAAATTGTGTGAAGTAGAGCAAGTCGAATATGTAAGCCTTAAACATACCAGCCTTAAACATATCTTAAGTACAGTGCCAGTGACAATAGTTTCTCCCTTCTCTTTCTTCTTCCTTGGATATGTAGTTAAGAGAATGGAAGGTTTTATTAATCTCTCTGATAGGTGAAAATGAAACCTTCATAAACTATACAGGAGCATTTGTTCTGTCTGAAGTCAGCCCCTCCCTCTTGCCTTTTGTTTAACAGCAAATAACCTCCCTTTCATGTAAAACAATACAGAAAGTTTTTTGCTCTCTGTATTTCAAATGTTGAGGTATTGATTCCAGAAGGCTTGCAAAATCTGTTGAAGATACAGCCTGCTTATAAACCACATGGTGAAAAATTATTCTATGTCAAAACCAAGCATTGCTCATCAATTACTATTTTTTGCTGTATTTCTCTATTTTAATGATGTGACAAGAAAGAGCCTACCCTGCTAGTGCAGTAAAATGAAACGCCTCTGAGTAAAGGTGCATTTGACAAGGTGGAAATGAACAACAGCCAGGTGGAGCAATGCTGTATGAATTTAGAGGAGTACATCCATGAATCAACAGCTCAGTCCTAAACCATTCCTACAGTTAAACAGGAATGTCAAACTTTTCCTGCAATGCCTTGCGTAGCTCAGACTTAAAAAAACCAAAATATACCACCCAAACAACAACCATGCAAACACCCCTGACATTATAATTGTTAGAAAAAGCAAGTACTTAAAAAACTAACTACTTCTGATATTTGATCAAAAAAACTAAGCAACTTGTGTAGGACAGCTCCTGCTGGTCAGTATCCATATTACTTTTTCCTCCTACTCTCATGCCTTTCATTTTTCAAAAGGTCACATTAAACTAAGGATGATACAGACAAGAGTCTTAATCAAAATAAATCTGTTTGCCTTTTTTTTTTAAGGGAGTAAGAGGACAAAGAGAACAGAAGAAAATTATTAACAAACAGTAGACTGGTAATTAGTGTTTAATGCCACCTCCAGTGAAATGTTTCCCACTGGGAAAAACACGGGAGGCAAGTCCACTTTGCTCCTTTGAAGTCACAGGCTGGAGCAGAACATACGACAGCACCTAACAACACAGTCACTTTACATATATTCAAGTTTTTACACATCTGCAAAGCAGAAGTAGTAGCAGCCATTTGGATGTTCTTTCTTAATGGTTCTCAGCGGGGGCCTAGGAAACTCGGAAGGACCCGGCTCTTGTGACATGGAGCTGGAGCTGCAGCTACTGCTTCTGCTGCTGCTTCCAGCCACCTGTGCTCTACCTCTGTCCTCAGTGAGGGAGACCTGGGGGGAACCTGGGCTCAGGTACCCAGCTGTGGTCTGAGTAGAGGCAGTGGCATATGTGGTCGGGCCAGTGTTGTTTTTCACATAGACATTTTTGATAGCAACAAGTGTGTGTGCCATGATGCTGAGGCTGTTACTCAGATCTTGCATGCCTTGCTGCAGCAGCCGAAGATTGTGGTTGACGGTGTCAAAGCCAGACTGGATCACCTGCATCTGGGCCTGCTGAATCTGCAATAGGTCCTCTTCAGTTATTTCATTTTGGTCTGCCTGGAACCTGCCTTTTGTCTTGGCTTTTACCTTCCCAGAGGAACCAACACCCGATGTCCCCAGAAAAGGCAGTTGTTCTTGGCTAGGTGGAACCACCGCCATGTCCTCAGAACTTTCTTCTGGCTCTACCACCTTCACTACTATTTCTTCTTTGAGGTTCATCTTCTCAAGACGGGATTGATGAGATGGGCCAGGATCATCATTAAACCCTAGAGGAGATGGCACGAGAGTAAAAGCAAAGGAGAATCAGTAAGAAACTTCATGACCTTGGTGGTCAGTGAGATGTGTTCTCATCCACTAAGCACTAAGATAAGCCCTTGAACCAAGACTCTACAACTTGCACTGCACTACGTTTGATGCCTTCAAAATATATATTACCTCTGTAAGTGGGAAGAAAACCATAAAGATGCATTAACCAGTTAACTGTTTATTTGCATACCACTGATCCCTTGCTGGCCCCACCACAGAAGCTGAGTTTTGGGTTCCAAGAGACAAAGTTCGTTGCAAGCTCATTTAATGCGCTACTATGCACGAGGTAACCAGTAACAGCATTGCTTAAACACTGTGATTGCAAGAAATCCCTTGGTGTTGATCGTTTCAGCACACTAATGCAATGTTTCTCCGATACGCACAAAGTTAGGTACTCGCAGCACTTCGTACTGCCTAGAGCTGCACACTGGCATGGCTTTTTGCATTTGCAGGAATGAGTGCTACAGGTGTGAACACAGGCGGTTGGGTCTAACACCTCACAGACATGCACCTACTGGGAGATCGCGTTTACTGTTTGCTGTTTTGACGCATTTTTGACCTGCAACACGAAATCTGCCAGGCCTGTGTGTATACGTATATATCTATTTCGCATTCCCCAGGAGCGCAGGCGGTTATCCCAACCGGACGTTCCCCTGCGCGCACGGAGCGGGGCCGGGGCAGCGGCGCCGGGGCTCCCGCGGCGGGGAGACGCCGGGCAGAGGGGCCAGGGCAGCGCCCGGGGGTCGGTCCGGCACTCACCCATCTCCCCCACGACGGCGCCGGGCAGCTCCAGCGTGTCGATGCCGCCCACGATGGGCACGGCCTCGGCGGGCAGCAGGGAGCCGTAGCTGCGGTGGTGGAGGTGGCGGCGGCCGGGCGGCGCGGCGGCCGGCGGCACGTCCTCGGGGGCCAGGAGGAGGCCGAGGGCGGCGGGGGGGCCCGGCGGCCCGCAGCCCTGCGAGAGACGGCAGAGCTTGCTGCGGTCGCGGCGCTTCAGGTCCCGCCAGCGCTTCTTCAGGTCCTCCACATCCCGGGGACAGGCGGCCACCGGGTTCACCTTGTGCCGGATCAGCTCCCACACCTTCCGCTTCTGGCCCGGGGACGCGCGGCCCGGCCCCGCCGCGAACAGCAGCTGCTCGTGCTTCAGCACCTGCTCGATCAGCACCTCCGTCTCCGCCTCGTTGAAATTCGCCTTGCGCCGCTTCGGCGAGTCCTCGGCCATCCTCCGCCGCGGGGGGCCGGGGCGGCCCCCGCCCAGCGCCGGCGGGCGGGCGGGCGCGGAGCCGCGGGGGGCGCCGCTGCCCCTTCCCCCGCCCCGGCCCGCGGGCGCCGCCGCCGCTAGGCCGGGCCCCGGGCCCTGCTGGGGAAGCAAATACCGCGCATGAGAGGAAAAGACGCGCACAGGCCGGCGCAGGCGCCCCATGCCCCGCGTGTTGACATGGGGAGGGGGCCCGGGCCCGGCCCCGGGCCCGGCCCGCGCCGGCCCCGCCTCCCCGGCGGGAATCCCCACGTCGCCCCGCCCCTCGCGGGGGCAGGCGGGGCCGGGCCGGGCCAGCCCGGCTGCGCCTGGCACGCTCGCTCGCCCACCCACAGCTGGCCCCGCTCCGCCCCGCCCCGCCCCCGGGTGTGCGCGTGCTCGGCGGCGGCAGGACCGGAATGGCGGCGGTTTTGGAGCTGCTGCTGCGGGAGGAGGTGGCGGTCGGCGCCGTGGTGTGGTGGCTCCGGCATGGCCCCAACCACCGCCCAGCTGAGGTAACGCGCGGCGGGTCGCGCGCTCACCCTTCCTCTCTCTCTTTCTCTCTCCCTTCCTCCCTCCCGCGGCACCCTAGCTCTGGCGGGGCAGGGCCTGTTGCCGTGCCGCCTCCTCAGTTGCCGCTGCGGGCCGGGGCCGTACGGGAAACTTTGTGGACCCCGGCGCTGGGGCCGGCCGCTCCGCACCGCTGTGAGGGGCGAAACCCGTGCAGGTCAAACCGTGGCCCCAGTCAGAGGCCCGTTTGCGCCGGGAACTGGAGCCGAGCTCCCTCCAGCAGCCGGCGGCCCCGCCCCCGCCGCGGGCGGGCTCTTAGCATAGCGGCGGGAAGGTGAGGCCGCCGGCGGGGAGCCGCGACCGGGAGCTGCCCGGCGGGAGTAGCGCCGTGCGGCAGCGGCGCTGGCGGCGGTGTGAACACCACTAAAACCCCGGAGGCTGAGCCTGCCGGGAGCTTGGCGCCGCCTGGGCCGGACGGCCACCGCATCCCGTGGCGCCGCGCGGCTCCGGGGGCTGAGGCGGCGGGCTAGTTCGGCGGTGACTGTCGCGGGAAGCGTGGCGCGAAGGCGGTGCCCGCATCCCCTGGCTGTCGTGTGCCAGCGGCGACCGGAGGAAGAGGACGGGAGGGCAGCTGGTGTCCTGGGGAAACGCGGTGACACGGGGGTTGCCGCTTCCCTCGTCTCTGGCGGGAAAGGTAACGATGAGAGGTGGTCTTAGCTGTCAGCAGCCCTGGGGCTGGGGCTCCGAGGCACGGCTGCGTCGAGGGGCTCCGTACGTGGCTCTGTGCAAACACGACTGCATCCTCCGCCTGGTTGCACGTCCTGCCTGTACGTTGAGGAGCATGTTTCAGGGCTCGGAGCTAGTTCTTGCTGTGTTTGAGTAGGGTTAGTTTTGTAATGGGATATGGATGGATAGTTTGGGTTCCTGTGGTAACAGAAGAATTTGTAACTGTAGATGGGCCATCAGTGCTTGTATTTCACTAATAACAAAGATAAGCAATTTTTATTTAAAGCATTTTCTGCCCAAGTCCCTCACAGCGTATTACCTAGTATTAATAAAAATCAAAACTCACTGCTGTCACTCACAAGAGTTAGTCATGCGTTGCTGTCATCCTAAACTTGTGGGAAGAAGAGACCAGTATTTTATGTCATCCAGTGTTTCCTGAACTGTGACTTGCAGAAGCAGACCTGTGGAGGTTATGAAGTTTGAGATGCTGGCAGCTCAGCCAGCACTGCAGGAGTGAGGGGTGCGGAGGACAAAAACTTTGCCCTTGCAAGGGAATTGCCAAGTGCCTTTCGCTGCTGGGAGCAGCTCAGTTGCTTCAGCATGAGAAAGTAACTGGGAGACTGGCAGCTGGTGGCTGTTGACAGGCTGCTGTTATCTGGCCTTGGAGGAACCAAACCTCTGGTAACTTGCACAAAGAAAGATGAGTGAAAGCAGGTTGTGCTCTGAAAAGCTGAAAAAACTATCTGACCTTGTGCATAGCACAGACTCTAATTGTCTTTGTGCCTCTATGCTAAACCTGGGAGAGCACCTAAGGAAATGATACGTGATGTCTTGCTCTGTATTCCTTGGCAGTTTTAGACTGGAGCTGGTAAGAAGTTGGGTCTTTTGACACCTCGTGGGGTTTGTGTTCTGACCTGTGATTTTTCACTGAGTGTTGGAGTGCTAAAGCACTGAGCCTTGGCTGCTCGGCTTGTTATCCAGGCTGTGTTGGAGTCTCATGCTTCTCCAGGAAGCTGAGCTGATCTCAGATTTTTAAATGGGAATTTCAGCATAGGTGTTCGGGACTGTAGAAGTCCAGTCATGGCTGTGCTTTCGCTGACTCCTTTCATATAAAAAAGTCCTTCAGAAATAGCATTTACTCTCTTGACTTTTTGTCTAGCAGATGTGTGGATATAAGTGAGTGGGAATATATGTGCAATGATTTTAATATTAGTAAGGAATAAGTTGCTGCCTGTGAGAGCTTCTTGTGATGTTGTTGCTGGATCTTACTGAGAGGAAGCAGAAGCCTGGTGCAGGGTTAGGAACAAAAGAAATTTTACCCAGCATAAAAATCTTTGAATTGTGTGTGTAATATGAGCTCTTTTTTTGTATAGATTCACCCTTGTAAGATCACCACTTGTTTAGATTTTAAATGTGTTGAGTCTGTGGTGGGTTTGTTTCTTAAGTATAAACTTCATGGACCTTAAAGTTGCACAGTCTCTGTTTAGATCTCTGTGAGGTCTCAAGGGAACAAAATTATTTAATTGAAATAGAAGAGCAACTTTGGTCTTGTATTTGGCACTGCAGGACTCCAAAGTGCTTCAGCAGTTGTTGTAGCACCCCTTTGTGGAAGCAGGTGGCATTCAGAGACAAATAGGGGATGGAGAAATGGCAGGTTTTAGATTTTTCTGTTAGGACTAGCTGCTTCAGTATTGATGTCTTTGAAATGTTGGACTTAAGGGTGACAGTTGCTTCAGGTTCTCTCTGGTCGTCGCTGCAGTGAGTATTACTGGTGTTTCCATGGAACAGTTCCACTGTTTCCCAGTTGGAGACCAAAGTGAATGACTCCTGCTTGTGTGCAGGCTGAATTTCAGATCTATGACCAGGGCTAAGGTCATGTGAGTGTCAGTGATCTGCTTTGACAAGTCACGTTGGTTTTTACTGTATATTGCCATCCCACCGTTGCTACTGAAATGAGTCTGAGCACATGGAAAGAAAGAATCAGGTAGCATCTTTAATGCTTTGTCCTCTTTCCTTGTAGGAGAACCACATCCATGACAAGCTGGTATCTCTTAGTTTGCTTCAGAAAGACTTTGTGCCTTTTCTGCTAAATTTTTTAAGGGAGCAGACCAGCCAGATCCTGACTAATGGGCCTTCTACTCCTGCTAAAACTCCTAATTCCAAGGCCCATGGGAGCCAGAGGACAGGATCAGAAAGGAGGGCAGGCCACGCAACCAGCAGCCGAGTGCAGCTCTTTTCCCAAAGGACTTCAGTGACCACCTGCACCACGGATATCAGCTTTTCTCCCCCTGTGGCATCCAGCAACTCATCTTCCTTTTCTGGGTCAAGCCTGTCTAGCCCTTGTGGTGACTTCCCTAGCACGGTGTCCAGTAGCAGCGTGAGCTTTGGGTACAGCCCTGTGCTTAACCATGGTGAGAAACGGTCATCTCAGAAGGCCAGCTTGGGGAGCTTCCTCACAGCCACGCCTGAAGCCCTGCCAGCGAGACGAGGCCGGAGGAAAGGCAACAGCTTTGTTGGTGCTTCTGGCCGGCAGGTAGCTCGGGATCTGGGACGTTCCCTTGCTGAAGAGGAAGATGGAAGGAATGACAGTGTATTGTGGAGCGGAGGGAGGAGGAAGCGGAGTGAAGTGCCACTTGTTTCTGCCAGATCCCCACCCAGCCAGCTAAATCTTAACAACTTGGAGGAATTTCCACCCGTGGGTGCTGCCTCCGGCTGGGTAAAGTAAGAGCAAGTCTGCCTCATTGTCTCATTTGGATTGTGCTGTTGGTTACTGTTCCTTGACTAGCTCATCCTGTTGTGTGTGTCCAGATATAGAAGATGCTGTAATAAACAACACCTGAGGGCTGGCGTCTGGACTTTTTGGTCAGAACTGCTTTGTTACGGGTGCCATGTAGGGGAATATTGATTCAACGGGTACTCAGGTTTCTACTCCATGAACTCACCGAAGATGCCTCTTTAGTTTCTCACTCATGATGCTGCCTGCAGCTTACTGATGCGCAGACCAGATGATACAAAGCACATCTTTGTCCTTGCGTGTTCTAACAAGTCAGCATTATCTTGCCTCTTAACATTTCTCATTTAACACAATAGCAATTGCTAATGAATAGCAGTCCTGGAAGGCTCTTCAGCTTTACCGATGCTAGCAAAAAAAGCTTTTGGATTGACGTTCTGTGGCTTCTGGTAACAGATGTTAGCATGCAGCCTCCTTTTTGCTGTGTGATCACAGACAAAATAGCTAGCTGTTGCCTGTATTCTCCTTGGTCTGCAGCAAGGCCTGGTCTCCCTGGTGACTTTGGCTTAGAATCTGGGCAGCTGTTTGTGTTGTTGTTGCTTCAGTCCTCTTTCAGATTTTACTCTTTAAAATCCACATTACCAAATAAAAGGCTTTCATGTCAGCCTGTTTGCTCCATATATCAGGCACTGGTCTCTGAAAACTGATAACTCTGTGGGTCTGTGCAGCAGATCCAGGCGCTGGGTCTAGATGATGCTCTAGATCAGGGGTATCAAACTCATTTTCCCAGGGGGCCACATCAGCCTCATGGTTGCCTTCAAAGGGCTGAATGTAATTTTAGGACTCTAAATGTAGGAGTAGTTACATTTATACAGTCCTAAAATTACATTTGGCCCTGTGAAGGCAACCGTGAGGCTCATGTGGCCCCCAGTGAAAGAGTTTGTCACCCCTGCTTTAGATGATGCTTTGATCAAGGGAGATAAGGTGTGTTTCCAGCATAGACAGTAAATATCTCTTCCTTGATTGCATTACACCCAGCTAGGAAAAAGAGTAAGGAAGGAGGTCATGAAGTGTTTGGAAGCCAGTGCTATAGCGATTTTTGAGAACACCATAGCAATTTATATGTAGCAACCGTCATTTTCTGCAGAAGTGTGATGCTTTATGTTCCTGGATGACATTTCCAGTATGTCTGTTACCGCATTATTGAGACTCTTCCTGAAGGACAAATCTAGGTAGTTTATGCAGGAAGGATGGCTTTCCATAAAGTAAAAAGGCCTATGGTAATTGGGAGCCTGGACTTTTATTGATAGACAATGGCAATTTTTTATTTTATTTTTTTTTACTCTCCTGGTTGTGTTAGAAACTGCTGGTGAATTAGTTTCTTAGTAAAGTGAGGCATATCCTGTCCTCTTGAATTATAAGTGCTTGAAAGAGTTATGTGGCACTGTGTTATGTATTCTGTGCATCGATTATAGATAATTAATTTTGCAGCAAGGGTCAGCAGGCTGATTTTAGCAGTCTGTAGCTCTGTGACTTTTTATTCAGTGACCAGAATAAAGTTAGCAATTATATGTACAGTTTAGAAATTCAATATCCTAACTCCATATCTGTTTTATTTTAGCATTAGATTCTTCTGGAAGAGTTGCATGCATATCTGTCATGAAACCTAACCTTTTTTGTTGTTTAGCTTGATTTCAGTGGAATTGCTTCTCACTCTTTCAGCAAAAGCAAACCATCAAGGCGAATCAACCCAACTCCTGTAAGTGCTGAGCGCCCTCTCTCAAAACCAAAGATGTGCTTCACTTCTACACCTGTCAGCCAGTCTCCAGCTGCTCGGTTTTCATCTGGGTCAAGCCTTGAGGCCTTTACTGCTGTCCAGGAAGGAAACCTTATGTCTGTGATGAGCAACAGCCTTCAAGAGGAAAGGGAGATGCTGAAGAAAGAACGGTACAGTCTGAGGAGGGTGATGATAAGCTTGTATTCATTCTTAATTCTCTTGTGTTAAGGTGGTGCCAATATCAGAGTGGAAATGACAAGAAAAATGTCTGAAACAGATATCGGTGACCTTTAACTATAATTTGCCTAAAACCAAACATGATTCTGGTATCAGACTATGATATTAATGCAGCTAGATCATGATTCTAGAGGTATGCTGACTCTGGAACAATGACCCTCTCTTCATCTTCAGAAGTTTAGTCAGTCCTCACTGCTTTCATAAGATTGCCTCTTCATGGGCTTGCAAGTGTAGCTATCACCAGTGCAGCTTTCCTGAGATTGCACATGTGAAGCAAGTGGGTTTGGGCTGGTGTAATTAGGCTGTGTTTGAAGATTGCGCCTGTGATGGAAAGCATAGTCTGGTTTAAAGGAAATGAGTTAATGATGCAAATGTAGAGGAAGTGTTAATGATTTTGAAAGGGAGATGTTATTTAATAACCTTTCTGCTCCCATTTTGGGACTAATTGGTTCTTCGTCACAGCAGTTCTATTAGCAATAGGACAATAGAAAAAGTTCTTTGCAGTTAGAAACATTTCTGCCTTCCTCACAGCCTGTAAAGTGATTTGTAAAGATTTTACTTTTGAGACAATGTGGTAAGACGTGGTATGATGTTCCAAGCGTGGATGTTCCTTTAGGATCTTTAACAATCATTTGATATTGCTGTTACTGGCTTTTTACCTGCTTCTATTGTGTCTTACACACACCACTCTGCTGCTGCATTTTGGTGACTTCTGTAGGTATATATTTTTTACAATATCTTTGTATGGGAGTAATCATTATTGATTTATAATCCAGCAATTGAAGTAGCTTGTTCCTTCTGTCATTTAACTTGTCAGTACGGGGTTTCATCAGTTGTTGCATTGCCTTTCCACTTCGTGGTATTGGATCTTCTCAGGGCGTCGTTAACTTACAAATATATCTGAGCCTTATGAGAACCTTATTTTCACAGATTTCGTGTCTAGCTGTCAGAAATTGTATATGCAAATTTTATTTTAGGATGTAGTCTCTAACAGATTCCATGTTCCCAACAAACATTGATTTAAATGAGAAGCAATAATGTTACTTAGATAATTTGGTCAAAGTGCCACGCTATTTTAGCACAGTTCTAATTTGAATGTGATTCTTTTGCATCTTTTGGTTGCTAGTTGCAAGACCATTTCTCATTAATGGAAAGATGAGTTAAATTACTGTTATGCTAAAAGCAGCTCTGGACAGTGTAAATGACATGGTTAGCTGTTACAGGAATTCCTTCATGCTGGACTATAAGAGAAAGACCTCTTCTGGCCACATGGCTGCTGTGTATCATCTTCAGTCACATGGTATGTTGCTGCTCTTGAATTTCAGATGCAAATTGCTGCACCAGGCATCTTCTCCTGCAGGGATATCCCCTGATCCTGGTACTCCTACTAAGCCTAGCTATGCTCGCAGTGCCAGCCTTCCTGCTGAAAGCCATCTGGTGACCTGCGCAAATCCTGCTAAAGTTTCCTGCAAGAAACATTTGGAGTGTCTGGCACAGATCTATTCATCGTGTATAGCAGGTGAAGACCCAGGAGACGCGATGCTGGCGTTTCTTTGAGCTTTGAACTTGCATGTGTGTTGCGAGGGGGAGGTAGATGAGAAGTGAAAGTTGTGGGGCAATTACTGTGTACAAACAATTTCTACAAAAATAAACTAAGCAAACACAGTTATTAGAATTTAGAGAGGAGGTGAACCTGGTGCAGTGCTTAGAGCTGCAGCAGGCTGAAGCTGTGTAGCCCTGTCTGAAACCAGACTCTTCCCTAGCAAATTTTTCCTGTAATTCCCATGCTGATTTACACTGTGGCTGTATGTGGGGAGGGAGTTCTTTGACTGTGCCACAGAACGGCTATTTGTCTTTTTGCCTTTGTTTATTAAAGCAGGTCAATACTGAATATCCACTATCAGTATCTAATTTCCTGTCTTCCAGAAAACCTGGTGCCGAATATTTTTCTGGAGCTCTTTTTTGTTCTACAGCTGTTGACATCTAAAGGCACTTCTTCTGCAGAAGACGGGGATAGTGACCTTGAAGTCAATGAAAGAAGTGAAGGTAAGCAATGGTACTAAGCGGAAAGACCGCTACTTCCATGGGATGATAATGTGATATAGAGGAATTGCCTTTAGCTTTGACAGTTAGTCTTTATGTCCATAGAAGTGCCTTATTACCACTGTGGGACTCAACTGAGATGCTGAGAAAAATTATGCATGTGTGCACAATATGATAGAGTGGAGTTGCTAGATAGTGTTGGAATCTAGTTTTCTGCTATTGTGTGGGATTTGCTGTAGCTACTTGCCAACGCTGACTTTCAGAGGGAAGGAGACATACGCTAAAGTCTCTCCTCCATTGGTCCTTGCAACTTGAAATTGTTGTTGATCAGTTATGTGTTTCTTAAATTTAAGGTTGGGTTGTGAGTGCCTACATAGAGGTGTAATTGTTCTATTTGTTATTAGCATATTCATACTTCAGCTTGGTGCGGTTAGTACTTTGACATAGATTAAAAAAACCCAGAAGAGTGGCTTTAAGATGAGACTTGCCTCACCTCTCCCTAAATGCCTCAATTTGACTGACCTTTGTTTTGCTGCTCAGTGATTCTTAGGGCTGAGATTAGGAACACAGTCTCCAGCTATGGGAACAGCAAATGACAACTGATTGCAGTTGGTCTGCCTTTTCTCCTGGATCTGCTTACTGTTGGCCAGAATGTTGAGAAGGAATTTTTTCTTTCCCATACAGCACTGAACAATTCAGTTGCCATTAGAATAGGAAGAATAGGAATGGGAGGATTTGTCTGTTCAGGTGGCAGGGAGTGGGAACTTCTGGAAATTGGATACCAGTCTGGAAGACTGTTTTTTGGATATGGCAGTTCCTGCTTTCCTTGAGAGTTAATTGTTGATCTTCTAGTTTATAAATGGTGGATACATGCTGTTGTCTCACGTTTTTTTTTTTACCTTAGATGCATCAGGGAGGCAGCATTTCCGAAGTGTTCACAATTGTGTTTATTTTGCTGTTCAAGTCTTGGATTATCAGTATGAGTGAGTTGAATATTTTTTTTCTTCTGCTTATGTCTGGAGATTTGTGTGAAATTAAGGAATTGTGCTTGGATTTTAGAGCTTTACTGCTTACAGGCATGGAGTTGTTAAGTTTTGCCTCAGAAACACACAACTTGACCTTGATTTGGGTGTCTGTGAGTTTTCCTTGTATGGATCTGTCTACTGAACTGCAGTGTAATTATGCAAGAATGCAAAAGTCATAAAAAGTGGCCCTAGAGATACTGGTAGGAGTTCACAACTAGGTACCTGGGGCTTAGAACTCTTTGCTTGGTAGCCTCATAAAGAAGGAGCATAAGCATTTCTTTAGGTCTGATCATGTGTTGTTTATGTCTGTCTGTCTGTGTTTTATCCGTGTTGTCTTGGCAGAATAATTTCCCGTTTAGAAAAGGGGATGCTGAAGCTTTTGGCTGAAAATGAACGGATTGCATCCTTTTCTCCGGCCTTGCATGAGAGGCTCAGGCAGGCTTATGAAAACAGCACAGCCAAGGTAAGAACTGGCAGACCTCAAATGATGTTGCTTCAAACCATTGTGGTGTTTCTCTTTTATTTGCGATGGCTTTGATGTTAAATCTCACTCCTTCTCCTTTGAGTATCTTGTAATGTTGTCTTTGGCAGGTGTCTGAAAGCTACTTTTGTGGGGTTTTTTTTTGTCAGTGGCTGAGTGAATTGCTATGGCCAGTGACTGTTAGCTGTGAATCACTGCTGGCCAGCCTTGTGCTGAGCTCATGGCCCTGACCTGAAGCAGTGACTTTGACAGGGTCAGATTTTGCTTTTGAGATTCTCATCTAATAAACATTCATCCAAGAAGAGTGATTGGTTAGATGCAATATCAGAATGTAGTTTGGAACAAGTGAATTTGTTTCATAGCTACAGACTCCTTTGAGGCAAATGGAGCTTCGGTGCAGCTTGTGAAAACTGGTTTCCTGATCTAATCATCTGAGTTAGAGGACTAAAGCTGGATGATAGGAATACCTTCCTTAATGTATTTTATATCTTGTCTCATCTCTCTTTAAAAAAAAAAATAATTACTCTTAGCAAAGAAAGTACCATGTACTTTCTGAGACGAGGGCATGTCAACAGCTGAACTTTTTAGTTAAAACTGTAAATAAAGATCTCTTGTTACTTGAAGACATAGGCTTTTTGAATAGGAGAAAGAAGAATAATATAGGAGTAGCCAGCCACTATCCTGCATTCTCTGGAGCCTTATATAGAAGGTACACTTTGACTGCAGATCGTTCTTTCCACACTGTATCAGTACTGGTTGCATTCTGTTGTGCAGAGATTTCTGAGAGAACAGAGATGCTTCCATTCATAATGCCGAGTGTTTCTAGCTCTGTAGTGTCATGTAGGTTGTAAGACTGTTGGTGTTTACTAGCAGTTAGCAATTGGTTTAATAAATGGCTAGTGTCTGAACAACTCAACTAGTGATACTTTGTTTCGCCATGACCTCTTCCCTGCTTTTTCTAGGTCTCACACTGTTGGATAAATTAGAGACTTGTATTAGCATAATGTCTGCCTTTATATCTTTACCAGGTGTCTCTCCTGCTGCCATGCTCCATTCAGTCTGTTTCTTTCCAGCCAGAAACAGACAATCGCTCTAACTTCCCCAGTGACAGAGCATTTCACATATTTAAGAAACAAAGGTAAGTTTCTTATGCTGTTAGTATATGGCTCACAGGGTATAATCTTACCATGAACAAAGGGTATTAAGAATATCTCATGTATGCTACATGCTGTAGAAAATTCTTGACATTTTTCACTCTAATTAAAAAAAAAAGTCTTTGTCCATATTGACTGCAGGAGCTAAATGCTTAATGTCTTTAGAGAAGAACAGCCTAATGTTTCAGGAGTTATTGAGGCTTCTGGTAAATGCCAGTGCAGTGTGTCACCCTACCGGATTGCTTCTGCATATGAATCTGGTACGCTTTTATTCTTCCTGCCACCTCCCTCCATGCTTGCAGCAACAGGGTGAGGGGAGAATGGCAAGTTGTCTTGGTCCTTTTTTCTCTCCTCATAGGTATTATTTCATGTGGCTTATTCTTTCCTGCCTCTCAGTCTTCAGTATGTCTGGTAGTGGGTGTTTTGGTCATTCCATCAGAGCTTGGGCATAACAAGCTTAAGTGCTTGCTGTCAAAGACACGGAAAATGGAAACTCGCTGAAGTACCACTAACATTAATGAGTTTTGCAAAGGTATCTGAATGCTTAGAGGCTTGAGTTATTTAATCTGAGGTGCATTCTTGCTGGGGAACTTAGGAATGATTGAATATACAGTTAATACTTCAAATTTTGAAGGGTGAGAATTCACACTGTTAAATATCTTGATTCACAGGGATATATTTTATGAACTGCTGCGTGAATGGGAGGATAACCATGAAAAAACTGGCTGGGACTTTGAAAGAGTTCTGGGCAACAAGATCAGGTGGGAGTCCTATACAACTTCAGCTTGATCTGCAGTGTACCTGAATTGCTGGTGCAGCACACTAGGCTCGGTGTCCTAAATTTCATGTTCTCCTTAATGGTCTTCTGCACTAATCTGTAGGGGGAGCTGTGCTTCTTGGAAGATGCTGTTCATGTAAACTTGCTTCTATGTTTAAGAGTATCAACTGTTACCTTAAGGAAACAAGCCATAGGTGGCAAGGGCTTAATTTTATCAGTCTTGGGGAAGCTCTTTCCCTTTTCCTGATCACAGAAAGAGCTACTCTCACAACCAGTATGTTGTGTTCTGAACATTGTCATTGTATATATGTGTGTGCATTTTATGTTTCCAGTGCCTCACTCATCTTAAGCATGGAGATGTGTGTCATATGTTCAAAAACTCTTAGATATTCTAATTATTTCAGGAAGTTCTAGAGTATGTGGCTGGGGAAAGAAGACAACTGTGGTCATTTCTATTGAACGTGAACTGTGTTTTATTCATTTATTGCTTTATCAAAATAGATTATATATAAAGAAACTATTATGGTTTTGAAAGCAGTTGCCTTGTGGGTTTCTGTGTTAGTCTTAACCACCAGGCTACTCAAGTTGCATGTATGAAGATGACTCTTTACCACAGGAGCAAAACAAGACAGATTTAAACTGAGAAATTTTCCTTCTCTTTGGGCATCAGAAGTACTGCTATTGCTGTTTTCTTACTTGCATATGTGTGAACTCTCATCTCACTGCTCTGCACAGGGGAGAGTGGGAAATGAATGAGTTAATTTTCTTCCTAAAAAAACAACAGTATTGCAGGAAAGGAAGAGAGTGTTTATCTCCAGAGCTGTGTTTGCTCTGCAGGTGTTCAGGGAGAATTTTTGTTTCTGTGGTCAACAGATGGGACTCAGTGCTTGGGGAACATGGTTATAAAGATGTTGCTTTTCCCAGTGGCCTTTTGGAGATTGCTTTCTTAGAAGCAGTTATTTTGTGCTTTTGGTATAGTTTGAGATTAGAACACTTTTTTTGTACCACAGAGATCCAGTCATCATTTTGTGATGTTTTCCTTCACAGGGCCATGATGGCTCACCTGTCGGCAACCTGCAACCACAGCCATTTTGCAAGGCTCTTTCAGAAACAGCTTATGCAGGTAAATGACTTGGTTTTTTTGTTGTTGTTGGTTTTTTTTTTTTTTTTATGAAGATATACATCAAAGCTGATATGATCTTTTCTCGGCCTGAGAAAACCAACGGTGTCTTGCAAATTTGAAATTTTCCTATTGAAACTTTTTTGGGAGAGCCAAGTTTTCAGAATGGGAATTTCCTTCCTTTACCAGAAATACAAATCAGTGATAAATCACTGAACTCTGTGTAAATCAGGGATAAGGCACACCGAACACCTAATGAGCTGTAAAAATTCATTCTTCTTGGTTATTTACTTTGACCTTCTAATTTTAGAACAGTTATAATTTTTAGATATTTTAAGGATGTGTTTTGACATGTATCGAATGCAGAGGTTCCCAGTTAAGTTCATTAATAATGTGAGTGTACTACCTGTGAAGAGTCTCTGGTTCTTCTGTGTAACACTGCAACAGAGTCTTTTTGATATAGTATTCCTGTTGTAGTTTACAGGGGGTTTTTGGCCACTTTCAAGCATCATCTGACTTTACTGTAACTGAAGGAGTGAAGAAAGAAAAGATGCTTCTGATTGGAGTGTAGATATTCACTGTTTTCTCTATAAGTGGCTGGCTTATTGGTAGATTCCTTTTGGATAGCAAATCAGACACAAAACTCCACCTTGAATATTAGCCCACACACATTGCCAAGAAGTTGTGAGCTGTTGGAATGCTGAAAATTCCTTTAGTGTCCTGTCTGATGATGTCTGTGTGTTCAGGGAGATTTTGGGAAAGAGGTGAGATGGACTTAGTTGTATAAACAGAATTTAATTGGTCCTAGGTGTTGTACTTCTCCTTTATACCTGTGCCTTGTTAATGAAGACTGCAGGGTTTCACAAGAGTAACCAAAGACTTAAACTGATAACTAGGAGTCTTCAATGGATCTGATGTATCTGACTAGAAAGTGATTTGTGGAATCTTGTGTATTTTATGGTACTCATGCAGAAGAGAACCTAGGCTGAGGATTTGTGTGGAGGCCTGATAATTTAAAAGTCAAGAAGTGTAACAAGATGTTCTTTCAGGAGGGGAGAATGTGCGGTTTGGAATAAACGGACCTAGTAATTGTTTGCTTCTTATATCTAGTTAAATGTTGCTTTTAAGTATGATCTCTCTCATTAAAACTGCCCTGACTTAATGTAGGAGTATGCAGTCATCTTTTCCCTTTCCTCTGTGTTGGTTAGGTTACATCTGGAGTACTGTGTCCAGTTCTGGGCAGTACAAGAAAAATATAGACTTACTAGAGTGAGTCCAGCACAGGGCCACATAAATGATTAAGGGACTAGAGCATTTTTTGTATGAGGAGAAGCTGAGAGAGCTGAGACCGTTCAGCTCGGAGAAGAGAAGGCTCCAGGTTATCTTAGCACTCTGTATAAGTACCTGATGGGAGGTAATGAAGAAGAGGGAGCCAGATTCTTCTCAGTAATGTTCAGTGACAGGGCATGAGGCAGTGGACACAAACTGAGAAAGAGGAAATTCCATCCGAACACAAGACAACACTTTACTGTGAGGGTGGTCAAACATGGAAACAAGTTGCTCAGAGGGGTTGTGAAGTCCCAGTCTGTGGAGATATTCAAAACCCAGTTGGACATGGTCCTGGACAACCTGCTGTAGCTGACTGAGCAAGGAGGTTGGATTAGATAATCCAAGAGGTCCCTTCCAGCCTCAACAGTTCTGTGATTCTTCGAGTCCTCAGTAGTGTCTGTGTGTTTGAGGGAGGAGGGCATTAATTTTTTAACTTTATTTAACTCTGTGGAAACTCCAGGAAAACCTGGTTTGGGAATGCACGGTGCAGGATCACAGTCCTTGGATACTGGGCTAAAGATCCTACTGGGTGGTTCATGAGAACCATACGAGTGATGTTTCCTCCACATATCTACATCTAGCCTGCTGGATGTGCCTGAGTTAGATGTATAGGGTTGGAATTCCATCTCTCAGGATCTCTAGGCTGTTTATGGGCAAGGTGGGTTGCGCATTCGGCATGAGGAAAAGAGATCTCCTGTACATGGGCTGCCTGGAAAGGCTATGCTTTTATTACTTCTAAAACAAAATCTTGTGAGGGAGGCAGAATATGTGGGGTGAGAAACTGAGTGAAATGATGCCTTATTACAAATTTTCCACCTTACTACTCTTTCTGTCTCCTGCAGATGTGTAAAGGCCCTATTGGTGGTGGCGCAAGCTGGGGAGACACCCCAGACCAGGATGTCCTTAATATGCTGGGTTCTGATAATCTGAGTCGTCTGAAGAGGCTGCAGGAAAGATTTGTTGTTCCTCAGAGCATCAGGGGACCTTGTCCACCCCCTTCGTTCCCAGGGTGCCAGCAGTTCTTCAGGGACTTCATCCTCAGCGCAGGAAGGTTAGCTGCCTGTGGTTGCTGTTTCCTTGGGGAAATGTGTGGGTGAGTGGGGAACACCAACACGTTGCTCTTGCAGTGGGGAGTTGTCCGGAGAGCTTGGAGCATGGTGTAACCCAGGCAGAGCATATCAGAAATGTTTTTAAGATGACTAATACCACACTTAGTGTTCTTGGCCAGCATGCCTGATGAACATGTTAATAAGCAGGTTCTGTCTGGAGCGTAGAAAGTGTTTGTGTGTGTGTGCTACATTAGACTGGACTATATGGTAATAATTTTCCTTCTACAAGAACATAATATCTTGTTACAGGCCATCAGCATTTCCCAATGACAAGGTGTGCAGTGCTGCCTAGCTAGGACACTGGACTGGCCAAGTGTTTCTTATGTGGTAACACATGAAGCTAAGGAGTTTCAGGATGAAGCCCATGGTTTTCTTTAATGAATTTTTCACAATCCACAGCATAGAGGAGCTGTGATGTATGGGAGATTTGAATCTTAAGTTCAGTTATTTTACAGCTTCCTGCTTTGACAGATGCATATTATTACCCTTATATTGGGACTTGCTAAATAGCATCTGTTGAAAAAGTACAAAATATGAGGGGAAAAGAAGAGATCAGCCACAGAATCACAGAATGTTAGGGATTGGAAGGGACCTCGAAAGATCATCTAGTCCAATCCGCCTGCCGGAGCAGGAACACCTAGATGAGGTTACACAGATATGCGTCCAGGTGCGTTTTGAATGTCTCCAGAGCAGGAGACTCCACAACCCCTCAGGGCAGCCTGTTCCAGTGTTCTGTTATCCTCACTGAGAAGAAGTTTCTTCTCAAATTTAAGTGGAACCATTTGTGTTCCAGTTTGAACCCATTACCCCTTGTCCTATCATTGGTTGTCACCGAGAAGAGCCTGGCTCCATCCTCATGACACTCACCCTCTATATATTTGTAAACATTAATAAGGTCACCCACTCCTCAGTCTCCTTTTCTCCAAGCTAAAGAGACCCAGCTTCCTCAGCCTTTTCTCATAAGGGAGGTGCTCCACTCCCTTCATCATCTTTGTTGCCCTGCACTGGACTCTCTCCAGCAGTTCCCTGTCCTTCTTGAACTGAGGGGCCCAGAGCTGGACACAGTATTCCAGGTGTTGTCTCACCAGGGCAGAGTAGAGGGGAAGGGGAACCTCTCTTGACCTACTAAACATCCCCCTTCTAATACACCCCAGAATGCCATCGGCCTTCCTGGCCACGAGGGCACAGTGCTGGCTCATGGTCATCCTGCTGTCCACTGGGACCCCCAGGGCCCTTTCCCCTACACTGCTCTCTTACAGGTCATTCCCCAACTTATGCTGCAACCTGGGGTTGTTCCTGCCCAGATGCAAGACTCTACACTTGCCCTTGTTATATTTCATTAAATTTTTCCCTGCCCAACTCTCCAGACTGTTCAGATCCTGCTGGATGGCAGCACAGCCTCCTGGTCTGTCAGCCACTCCTCCCAGCTTGGTGTCATCAGCAAACTTGCTGATAGTGCACTCTATTCCCTCGTCCAAAATGTTGATGAATATATTGAATAATATAGACCCCAGTACTGACTCTTGAGGCACTCCACTAGATACAGGCCTCCAACTAGACTCTGCCCCATTGACCACGACTCTCTAGCTTCTTCACTTCAGCCAGTTCGCAGTCCACCTCACTACCCGATCATCCAGACCGCACTCTCTCAGTTTAGCTGTAAGGATGCTGTGGGAGACTATGTCAAATGCCTTACTGAAGTCAAGGTAGACCACATCCATTGCTCTGCCATCATCCATCCATCTTGTTATGTCCTCATAAAAGTCGATGAGGTTGGTCAAGCACGACTTCCCCTTGGTGAAGCCATGTTGACTGCCCCTAATGACCCTCTTATCCCTGATATGCCTTGAGATGGCACCAAGGATAAGTCGTTCCATCAGTTTCCCAGGGATGGAGGTGAGGCTGACCGGTCTACAGTTACCTAGCTCCTCCTTCTTGCCCTTTTTGAAGACTGGAGTGACATTTGCTTTCCTCCAGTCCTCAGGTACCTCTCCCGTTTCCCAAGACTTGGCAAAGATGATGGAGAGTGGTCCAGCAACGACCTCAGCCAGCTTGCTCAGCACCTGTGGGTGCATCCCATCCAGACTCATGGATTTATGGATGTCCAGATTGCCTAATTGCTCCCTAACCCAGTCCTCATCAACCGAGGCAAACTCCTCCATTGTCCTGACTTCCTCTGGGGCCTCAGGGGTACAGGGCTCCTCAGGACAGCCTCTGTCAGAGTAGACAGAGACAAAGGCGGTGTTCAGTAACTCTGCCTTCTCTGTATCTTCTGTCACCAGGGCACCCACCTCGTTCATCAGTGGGCCTACATTGCCTCCGGTGTTAGTTTTATCTGCCACATATTTGAAAACTCTTCCTGTTGTCCTTGACCCCTCTCACCAGGTTTAATTCTAAGGAGGCTTTAGCTTTCCTAGTTGCCTCCCTACACCCTCTGACAGTACTGGTCTTGTCCCTTGTTTTCTTGTCTGTCAGTCTGTTACACTGAATGTCTGCTGATGCTTGATACAGCTCAAAAGCTTGACATTTTGCAGTGCATTAGTTGAGGTTTTACTGCTGTTTCCAGCCCAATCTGACTCACCATCATCTTTTGCTGAAGTTACCAGTTCAATCAGCACCTGATGGATAGTCTGTGCCTGAAGATACTGGAACTGAATGGCCTTACTCTGGTGGAGCATGAGCACAATGATGGGGAAGCAGACATGGATGAACAGGTGAGCTCGTCTTTTGCAAGCACATCTGTCAGGAGTTTCCCAGAGCTCTTCCAGTACGCAAAGAATGATTGGCTTGATTGTGAATTGCCTGGAGCTTCCACCACTATTTGCAGGACAAGAGCTTCTTCATTTGGTTTTGTCATAACTCAGCAACTTGGTTATGGGTGTGTGAGCCCCTTGCCATTTACTTCCATGCCTCAGGGCTGCTGCATAGAACTGTATCATAAGAGATGATGCACAATAGTTTGAAAAGTCAAAGCCTCTTTTTAGGTTGTTAGTACCCTGCATGAGATCAACTAAGTAACTGAGTCCAATTGTTGCACTTAGGTGCAATAGCTCCTTGTTGCTTTTCCATGTAGAAAGATTTTAGTTAGAATGAATCTGTAGTCATGCCTGTTCGTACCTGTTCAGATGTTTCTTCACTCATCCATACCTATCAGAGTTGTCACAGTTTATAGGCTGTTAGCAAAGTAGCAGCCAAAGGTTTATGAAGACTTGCAGAGCAGTAATGATATAAAGGAGATCAACTCTCTGTCCTCTCATTGACTCCAAAGTTAATATGAACATGTTATTGAGCAGCTGCTTATTTTAGAAAGCTCTTGAATTAAATTCTTCTTGCTATAAGTGAAGCAGTGGAGGCAGAAGCAATTTAAAATGCTTGATAAGTATGTATTTTGGAAAATTAACTCTATTAAGAGCAGTGGTGAAGCTATGTGGTCCTTTTACATGAAGGGAGTGAAGTTTAGTGTAAGTAGTTGCTTTGCCAGTTTAGGCTAGCGTTGATCCATCTTGCTTTTCTTCATTTCAGGATGAAAAGAAGCGTTTCACTGTGGTCCTCTTAAGCCTACGACTCCTTGCCAAGTTCCTGGGGTTTCTTGTTTTCTTGCCATATCGCACTGTGGAGCAACCAACTAGAGACTTGCAAGACTCTGCAATAGCATTAAGAAACCAAGTAAGAAATGACACTCTAAGAAATCTCACTTGGCCTTTTGCTTGACAGGGTTATGAATAGTTATGCTGTTTCACAGTGAGCTGGTGGTTCCTAGGATGATGTTGCACTGTTCTGTGCCCCTCCTGCATATTCTGGGGTTGGGAACAAAGGAAAGAGGAGTTTGTGTAAGCTAGAAAAGAGGGAGCAATGCACTGATGCTGAGGTACTCAGTCTCCTGTTGTTTCTGCTAGTCTGGGGCTGTCTTACCAGAACTCTGACCTAGCTAAGAACACTTGTATTTATAGTGTAAAATCAAGCTCCCAGGAATGTTTCTGTTAGTTTTGCACCCATCTTCTAGTGGTGTGTTGTACTGAATGTGAGGAGGAAGGGCTTAGACCTTAAATCCACTTGTACGTTGTCAGGCTTATAGCCTCACTTTTCAGAGTCCCAGTGGGAGCTCTGTTTGCTGTCATAGTGTGGCTTTTACCTCTGCTCATGGGCAATGAAATGGTTTAATTAGCCAGAAAGTCACCTCTTATATGTACAGATGATTAATTCCTAGAAAAAAAAGTCAAGATATTGTGAAGGTTTTTCTTTAAATATCAAAAGGTCATATCAAGCTGCTGCTTTTAATTTCTGTTGTCTATTAAGACCCTGCCTGTACTGGATGTCTTGAAGCTTCTGAGACAATCTATTCAGGATCAACGTTCCATCCTCACTATTCCTTGGATTGTGGAGTACCTTTCCCTTATGGATCATATTGCTCCTTTCCTTGATTACTACAGGAAAGTATTCTGTCTCTTGCTGCAAGTATACAGGTAAGAGCTTGAGAAAGGATATTTGTTGAGAAC
Organism: Patagioenas fasciata; assembly: GCF_037038585.1. Lineage (NCBI taxonomy): Eukaryota > Metazoa > Chordata > Aves > Columbiformes > Columbidae > Patagioenas > Patagioenas fasciata. Next base: position 31,620,960 of record NC_092524.1, on the reverse strand, counting down.
TTTTCTGTGAAGGTTTGCTTGCTTAGTTGAGGTGCCTGGTGTTTCAAAATGCATGTTGGCCCTAGTTGGAGATTCTTATAAAAGTACTTTTGTGTGTGTGTGTGTGTGTGCAAATCATGAGCACCTCTTATCTTACATAAAGTTGCAAAGGGAGCACTTCCAAAACCCAGAGATTAATATTTTAATGTGTGTTTTTTCCTGAAGTAAAGAAAATTCTTTAAATCCTCTCTCATTCTACATCTGCAGCTGTGAATTTTAAACCTTGAATTTGAACGTTAAACCCACAAGGTCTCCCATGCCAAAATAATGCTCTAGTTTTCTTTCCTATATACATGAGGAAATTTGGAGCATGTTCTAGAGAGTTACGTAACACTAGCTTTTGCAGTGTAAACTTAAAACAGCATGTTATTCAGATGCACACATACAAAAAAGTAGAGCTTGCTCTACTTGTCGTTAGGCAGACAAGTAAGGAACGTGTATGTGGTGACAAGTAGTATAATTAGAAAGTGAGTGATTTGAATTTTTTTTTTTTTTACCTTAATGAAAACTGAGTTACTGAAATCTAACACTCTCTCTTGCTGTTTTTGGTGCATGGCAGGTTAATGGTACTTTCTGAAGATAAGGAGATGAGTTTCCTGAACAAGCTGCTGATCCTTGCAGTTCTTGGTTGGCTTTTTCAGGTAGAGTGTCCTGTGTGCACACAACTGTTCCCTGAAGAAAAAGTGAGGCACGGAACTCAATACAAAATAGTATTGAAATGAGTTAAAACACTACAGAACAGTAGTTTGTTGTTTTGTTGTTGGTGGGTTTTTTTTAAACTGGTGTGGGCTTTAAAGAATTCTCTGTGTTCTAATGAGAATTATTTTCCTTTAGTGGAATTGTGTGAAGCAACATTGGTTTTCCAAGAGGAGTTTTAATAGCTTAATTTTCTGCTTATAAATCTGCATCCTTGTAAGCAAATTGACAGCTGGTTCCTGTTAGAACTGGAAGCTCTTGTCACAAAGATGGAGAGCTAGCTGGCAGCCTTGGATTTGGGGGGAATTTTTTCTCTGATAAAGGGATGGTGTCTATGATGAACTGTCAAAATCCTTTTGTGCTTCCATTTGGAAGCGGAGTAACTGCTTAGCAGGAACTTGTTGGAAAGCTGAAAGATACTGCATGGGGAGGGTAAGGAAGGTGCTTCCTGTTGTTGTGATCAAATTAAATCTTTAATTTTGTGGAAAGGATCTCCTTAGGGCAGAGAGGATCCTTAGTGCTTCTTTTTTTTTTTTTGTGAGTGGCAGGTTGGTGAGTTTTTACTGTTTTCTTTATTAGAAATGGTGTGAGTTACTGACTACTGTTTGGGTTGTAACTGCTCGGGTTTCTGTTTCAGGTTCCGTCAGTCCCTGAGGAGTTGTTTTTTACCACTGATGTGAGGCAGGAGGGATTGATGATGGATACTGTGACACCTGCTCAGGCTTTGGTGAGTTAGTGTAGTAGCGTGTCCTCTGAATCTGTGGATGAGGGCGGACTTACCACAGCCTCAAGAGTTTAAGATTTTATCAGGAACTGGGCTTCAGTGCAGCTGCACTGAGCATATGCAGGCAGATGGACACAATGCCCCAGTTTGTCCAAGTGCCTCAAATGCGTTGCATCCTGGATTGTCTGTTTTGTGTGTGTTGCAGCTCTGGGGCTTTTGTCAGGCAGGAGCTGTCTCACCTGCTGCAGTGGTGTACAGAATAGGTGCCAGGTTATGCTGAAGGATGAGATACTGTTTTCCTGCTTTCTGATCACTGCAGTACACGGTGGGCTGGTAGAACGGTAGCTCTTCTCAGGAATAAATACTAGCAATGGTGAACTCAACAGAAATAGTAAGATGGGACTCTAAGAGTGAGGTTGCTGTCTTTGGAGTCACCTGTTTTCCAGTTGCATGATAAAGGGTAGCTGAATTGAAAACAGTATTAGCAAGCAGAAAAAGAGCAGAATTAATTGCATGTGTGATGTTTCACATAACTCACAGACATGCAAGACAATACATAGTATTCCTTGAAAAAAATAAATATGTTTGCAAAGAGATATATGTATTTTGTTCTGATTAGAAAGTTCTGCTTTGCACTGTCTTTTCAATCACGGAGACAAAATGCAGAGATCAGCTGTTTGTGGTTTTGGTTTTGCTTTTTCTTCCCCAAAATGAGTGCAGTATGCACTGCCTGCATGGATGGGATCTGAAGTTGCTTTTCCTCCTATGCCTCTGGCTGTGCTAATACTGGGGTGGCATTACTCCCCAGTGTGGTGTTCCAGTGAGTCTGGGTGAAGACACCTGTAGAGGTGTATTGCTGACAGATGTGCCTCATTTATTCTCCTCCATGGGTAGGTTTTTCTTTTATGAGCAGCAGCTGTGACAACAGTCCTGGTTCCCTTCTGTAACCATCAGATTTAAGCTGGCCTTTGACAGTGATCAGAAACAAAGGCTGAGCTACACTATATGTAAAGCAGCTCATTGTGTTACAGTGCTGGACTGAGCACTTAGGCTGCAAAGTTCGTACTTTTACTGTGGGTTTGGAATTCAGTTATTTTTATTGCTTTCCTGGAAAGGCAGTTCTGAAACCTGCCCATGACAACATATATGGCATTTCTGACTTGCTGAAAACTGTTTATTTCCTGCTGTGTCCTTTCAGCATTTCCTTCCTTTTCTCACCAGGACTGTGTGCCCCTGGTGGATCAGCAGTTACTTTATACCTGCTGTCCCTATCTTGGTGAGTATTTTATTTATATTTACTATATAAATAAATATATTAGTATATATTTATTTTTATTTAAATTTCAAAATTCTCTTTATGTTTGTCCTTTGGTACTGTGAGTCCTCAAATTTTCTTTCTTATACCTCCTCACTACTTGCGGTTTCAGTTGTGTATGAGTCAACCTTAATAAAAAGCTGTATTGCAGAAGCTCAGACAGCTGTGAATATTATCTGGTGAAGCTGAGGGAGGGAGGCTACATGGTCAGGGTAATGGATCTACAGAGCTTGAATACAGAGGGACAGGGGATCTCCTTTGAACATATTTCTGCTACCAGGCAGAGGGGAAGAACCTTTTTGTGCCCCGATGCATTATCAGGCAGTTGTCTGAGAGATCTTCCTAGGATCTGTCTGCCATCAGTGAAATCTCTCTCTGTAGACAATAGAGTCCCAGATGGTGGGATGGTGCTCCCCTTCTTGGTACTTAGCTGCTAGGAAAACCATGTTAAACCTGCATCACGAAAGCTTCTAGAGGTTGAACATGTCTTCAAGCTTTTCCCCTGGTGTTTTCTCCTGACTGTCGGAATTTTGTGTAACTTTGCTTGGCTTGTTGGCCTTGTAGACTTTACAGTTGCTGCTTACCATGCTAAAAATGGATGCATAGAAATTACAGCTCCCTGAGCCTTCTGAAGAAGTCCTATGTGCCAGGGAGCTTTTTGGAAGCCTGCTCTTTTATCTGCTCTTTGGATCCTTGCCATACCCTTGCCAGTTAAGTGAGCGGGATGCCTCTCTGCTTTTCTGAAACTTCAGCTTTGAGAAGTTTCAGAAGCTGAAAGAATCTACTCTGGAAACAGGACTGACAATGTCAAAATCTCTCCCTTGAGTTTTGATTTTTTTCCCTTGCTCATGGGGACAATGACTGCTTTTGCATGTGTTTCTGTACAGGTGAGCTGCGGAAACTACTTGCCTCTTTTGTGGCTGGTAGTGGAGCAAAAAATGGTGGATTTATAAGGAAAATCACTCCCACAGCTGCAGAGTCCTTGGTACCCAAGCCTTCTGTCACACAGCGGAAACTGCAGGTAATAAAATCAGGGAGTCACAAGGGAAGCAGGGCAGGAGAAATCGCTTGTGTGGTGGTAGGGTACACAGTGGCAGCCCAATGCCAGGGAAAGCAAAGCACAGGCCTAGGCGGCAGGGGACATGGTGTTTAACAGTTGGGTATCCTTACTCTTCACTTCTGCTATAGTTATGTGGCTGGGATACCATGGGAGTGGTGAAATTCAGATAACTTCAGTAAGCATTCCTGTAGTTGCAACAACGAGCCTATTTCTCTCTCTGTCACTTCTTTAATATAAAATGTTGGTATGTTTCTCATACTCCATTTTGGTTAGGTTGTAGCAATGTTTTCCACCAAAAGAAGAAACTCTGTCAGAGCCTACAGAATTACCAGCCTGTAATTAAGAGAGGATCCTTTCTTTCCAAAGTCAAACCCTATGTGGTAACTAACTACTAGTAGGTGCTCTCAGAACTTTACCATTCTTCCTTTTACTGGACATTTGCTTATGTAGCTTCATAAACCCTAATAATGAGCTTTGAGTTAAACGGTTAGAATGAAATAGGAAACAAGTATTTTACAAGGGTGCTGAATGCTCCAATAGCAGAAATTCCAGTGTAGGCAAACTTAGTGCCTTTTAGCACAATTCCAGATGGTAGTTTTGTCCATTCCTGTGTTGAGGAGGATCTGGGTGGAGTGCTCTAACGAACTGTAGCACTTTTCTGTTGAACAGGTAGAGTTGGAACAGGCCTTCTTCCACAACCAGCCTCCCTCCCTACGGAGAACAGTTGAATTTGTGGCGGAGAGGGTGGGATCCAACTGTGTTAAGCACATCAAGTAAGTGCTGGTGATCTGTTCTGTGCCTTAAGAAGTAACTTTACACCATTGAGGTAGAGTTGATCCTTTATAATTGTGTGTATGGGAGAAGGAAAGCTTCCCTCAGAGCATGCTGTATAGCAGAACACGAAAGCTATATAAGGCTATGACAATGGGGTTCAGCAACGTATGGATGACACCAAGCTGAGTGATGGAGTTGACATGACTAAGGGATAGGATGCCATCCAGAGGGACCTGGACAAGCTCGAATTGGCCCATGTGAACCTTATGAGGTTCAAGAAGACCAAGTGCAAGGGGCTGCACCTGGGTCGGGGCAAACCCTGGTGTCAGTACAGGCGGGGGGATGAAGGGATTGAGAGCAGTCCTGCCAAGAAGGACTTGGGGTTACTGGTGAATGAAAGACTGGACATGAGGCAGCAATGTGCACTTGCAGCCCAGAAGGCAAATCGTATCTTGGGCTGCATCAAAAGGAACGTGGCCAGCAGGTGGAGGGAGGGAGGTGATTCTGCCCCTCTGCTCTGCTCTGGTGAGACCCCACCTGGAGTCCTGTGTCCAGCTCTGGAGGCCTCAGCACAGGAAAGACATAGACCTGTTGGAGAGGGGCCAGAGGATGCCACAGAAATGATCAGAGGGCTGGAACAGCTCTGCTGTGAAGACAGGCTGAGAGTTGGGGTTGTTCAGCCTGGAGAAGAGAAGGTTCCAGGGAGACCTTATTGTCACCTTTCAGTACTTAAAAGGGGCCTGTAAGAAAGATGGAGACAGAATTTTTAGCAGGGGCTGTAGCAATAGGACAAGGGGTAATGGTTTTAAACTAAAGGAAGGGAGGTTCAGACTGGATATGAGGAATAAATATTTTACAGTGAGGGTGATGAAACACGGGCATGGGTTGCCCACGGAGGTGGTGGATGCCCCATCCCTGGAGACATTCAAGGTCAGGTTGGTTAGGTTGGTCAAGGTCAGGCTGGATGAGGCTCTGAGCAACTTGATCTAGTTGAAGATGTCCCTGCTGATTGCAGGGAGGTTGGACTAGATGAGCTTTGAATGTCCCTTCCTACCCAAACTATTCTATGATGGATAAACCACATATACCAAAAGAACTGATGAAACCATGTCAGTCTCGTTTTAATACAAATTCTAGTTTCAGCAGGATTAAAAGTACTGTACACATAAAATTTCATTTTCAAACTTGAAATCCAAATCCTTTCCTTGGAATTGTCAGAATCTGTTTGAAAGCATTATGGATTTTCTCATGCCCATAGTGTGCTACCACCAACAGTAATCATTCACGTGAAGAACTAGCTGCTTTCAGTTTGCCCCATCCCTGCAGACATTCCAGGCCAGGCTGGATGGGACTTGGAGCAACCTGATGTAGTTGAAGATGTCCCTGCTCATTGGAGTGGGGTTGGACTAGATGGCTTTTGGAGATCCCTTCCAACCCTGTCTGTTCTATGGACATCTGAATATCTGATTGCCATCTTAGAGGGGAATTTATGAAGGGATGCAGAGATTAGAGTTGTATGACTGTGGGACACTTGGAATGTGAACATAGTGCAGCATTTTGAGAGTTTATATCCCTTTCAGAATGTTCTTGCTATAGATAGGAAAATCTCAGAGGTCAGAATAGACCTCTGGAGGTCATCTGATCCAAACTCCTGCTCAAAGTGAGGCAAGCTTTCAAGTTCGATCAGGTTGCTTGACACCTTTTCCAGCTGAGTTGTGAAAGTCCCTAAGCATGGGGATTCAGCAGCCTCTAAATATCATATTCCAGTGCTTCATTTTTGCAGGCTTTGTGAAAATTGTTTCCTTATATACTATGAGAATTTCCCTTGTTCCAGCTTGGGCATGTTGCCTGTCAACTGTTACCTGCCCACTTCCTGGAAGTGTCTTGTTCTCTCTTTTCTATAACCCTTCCCTCTCCCTTCACCTTCTCCTCTTCTCCAGGCTAAGTGAAACCAGCCCCCCCAGTCTCCTAGTATGTCATGTGCTCCAGCATCCCAGCTCTCTTGATTATTTTTTTTTAATTTTTGTTTTTTCTTTTTTCCTGCAGTCTCTCGAATTGTCAGTGGCTTTCTTGTGCTAGGGTCCCAAAGCTGGACACAGTACTCCAGGTGCAGCCTCACAGTGGTGAGGGAAGCAGTAATTTCACTTGACTTGCTGCCTACACTGTTGCTAATGTCAGCCCAGTATAAGGTTAGCCTTCTTTGGACACTGCTAACTCATTCAGCTTGTCTGCTGGAAACCCCAGATCCTTTTCTGCAGAGCTGCTCCCTCGCCAGCACACCCCAGCCTGTATAGCTGTGCAGTCACCACCCCGTACATAGTCAGCCCATTTTTCTACCTTGTCATAGTCCTGGATGGCAGCCCTGCCTTCCAACATGTCACTCATGAGCCTGCTGAGAGTTTGCACTGTCCCATTGGCGAACTTGTTGAAGACATTAGATGGTATCATCCCACAAGGAGTGCTGGCCATAGTGCACTGCTGTTGACACTTTTGAACATCTGACCACTATATATTGGGAGTCAAAGGATATTGCTGCCAGAAAAGATACCTGCAGCCATATATATTTCTATTAAAACCTAAAGGCTTTTGACTTTTGGGTCTTAATGCTATTTTGCTGCTGCCTTCCTCACAAAAACAACAAGGAGATGGTACAGTACTAAATGCAGTGTGATTAATTCTTTTTTAGCAGAGTGGTTTATTGCATTTGAGATGAGTATCCTTCTAACTGGGAGAACAGCAGGTTGCAATTAGTGTGCACCATTTCTTGTGTTGATTTCAGTCTGTATGATTGTTCTTGTTTTTGTTCTTGTACCAGGGCAACACTGGTAGCAGAATTGGTTCAAAGGGCTGAAGTCATGTTGCAGGATAAAGTGAAGGAGGAGGATGCTAATCATGACAAGCTGCTTGAAGAGGTGTGCGCTCACCTGTATGAGGAAGGGGCCCAGGCACTCATCAAAGGCAGAGAGTAAGGAGGAAAAGTTATTTAAACTTGTGCCTTCCCTTCTCTTCTTACTGCAGAATCTATAAGCCTAATTTGGCTTGGCCTGACATGCTCAGGTTCTGGTGATTGTAAACCCTGACCTCTGCTCTTCTTAGGATGACTGCTGCGCCTCCAGCCAGTTAATGCCATGTTTGTAGGAAGGAACAAAGGTGCTGTCTGTCCTTCTGCATCCAGCTCCAAGCGGACATGCACTTCAACCTTTGTATTTCCCCTCTTTGGAAAACTGAGTATTGCAGCTTGGTGGCTTGTAATTGTTTTTTCCTATTTGGTTCTTTTGTTCTGACTTCATTCACTGCAGTCTTTCAACTGTTTTTGACTGTAAGAGCATGTGGAAGTTGCTACAGTAATGAATGTCCGATTGTTGACCAAGAAATTTGACTAATCTTGTGGCGCATTTTCTTTCTTTTCTTGCAGATTTTGCAAAAAGAAAGGTCCTGAGGCGGTAAGGGTGTTATTGCCGGAAGAGACATCTGCAGCAGTACGTATTTTCACAAAAACTTGACCTTAAGTCTGGACTGTTATCACTTTTCCATTGCTTCTTCGCTTATCCCTTAATAGCTTAGGAAAACGGGATCTGTTGATGCCCTCTTGTGAGGACTAATAGCAAAGGAGAGTCACCTCTGCCAGACTGCCGTGGATATTCTGGCTAAAGTGATACCCTAGCCAGAACTAACAATTGAGACTAGAATGATATAGAAATTGCATTCATCTTGCAAAGATAATGCCTTTAGCGTCAACTTCCCCAAGAGTTTATGATGTTTGTATGGGGTTTATGAGGTTTGAGAAATAAAAATGCGTCAGTCCTATTGCTCAGATTAGCAGTTCCCCCAGAGGTGGTGGTGCTCTGTTTAAATGTTGGATGCCAAAATAAAGCTTCTTTCCTCTAGACTTCCTTCTGACATCTCACTGACTACAGTGCTGTGACTGTTAGTAAATCTGCTATCACTTGTTTATCCTCCCTGTGAAGGTTTTAAGTAGTGCAGAAGACATTGCAGTGGAACTGGCTACTGAGAAAGCCTGTGGCTGGCTTTCTGCCAACATTGCAGGTGAGTCTCCTTACCTTGAACTAGGGCTTCTAATGTGTGTCTTGTACTCTTTTTCTGAGATCAAGGAATAGAATTTATTCCAGTGTTTAAAGTACTTGGTCCTACTCATTTTTCTTTTAGTGGGAAGCATGCAGTTGCTCTGTCTCTCCTTGTTCAGGAATAAGAGGAATGATTTCTAGCTCCAGGAACCTTCTTCAGGGATTTTTAGTGATTTTTAGTTATGGAGGCTTGTAGGATGGTGAGCATGAGTGCTGTGGAAAGCTGCTTCTGAGAATGTCGTCTAGGCTGAAGTTGTCTTAGCACATGAAATGTACGATACAGACAGCTACTCTCTCAAGCCACCTAATGGTCCTTGTGTACAGAGTGCTTCTGAAAAACTCTGTAATAGTGCTTTGGCAACACTTCAGAATCTCTGGAAACCTAATGTTTCAGGAGGTTGTGCCAAGAATCTGGGGAGGAATATCCAGCACCATTTGCAGCAGCAGGAGTTCAGTGTTTTGGATGCCGGTCAAAACTTATTTTAGTAGAAAACATATGGCTTTCATGGGCACAGTGCTTGAACTGGTATGATCATGCTGATTCAGCTTTCTACATTGGCATTGCTTCCTGGCTTAGCTACTGTGTTCATTAAATCCACTGAAATATCTTGAGGAAAAATGAGTTGCCAGTGGTACCTGGTGGTAACGGGTGGCTGCCTTGTAGAGCTGTGGCTTAACACGCTCTACACCTGTGCCTCTGCCTGTTAAATAAAGTAGGAGCTCAGAATGAGAAGGGTTTCAGAGTGTAACCCGTCCTCATTCGCCATGGCCCTCAGAGTGAGAGGCTAATACAGGTAGTGTTTGGAAACAGTTGTCTGCCTCAGCTGAAGTAAACAGGATTTGTTCTCTGTTCTTTGTAGCCCTCATCAAAAGAGAAGTGAAGGCAACCTTCAACAGAATGCTCAGAGTCCCAGGACTTCCCCTGCCTGGCGAGGAAGCTCTAGAGTTGAGAAGGGACTGCCCTCCAGGCTGTCAGCACCGCGCTCCCTTTCCCTCCCAAATCATCAATGAGATTAAGGTACATAGTGTTCACCTTCTGGCTTGCCCTAACACCCTTTGTATTTTTCATCTTGGATTTTTTTGTGTACTTTGAGGTTTGGTTGGTTATTGGGTTTTGGTTTGGTTATGTTTCATGTTGTGTGGTGTGTGTGTGTTTGTTTTTTTCAAGGGGATGTTCTGGTTCTAAGGAGCTGGCTGTGAGGAGTGTTAAGGAAGCATGATGAGAAGATCTTATGTTTTTTTTCATCCCCCTGCTTGCTGTCTGTGTGTAGATCACAGTTCTCTGGTCAGGAGTAGTGTCTTAAATACAGCATTTCTGGTAACATTGCAGTGACCTTCTTGATACGAGTCGCATAGAAACCATAGTGTGGTGAACGTTGTGTACAATTGTATGCTGGAGAGCCAGTATAATAAAATAGCTACTTTTTTGTAGAGCTGCTCTTTTTACGGAGAGTCTCCTGGTCTCCATTTTAAGTAAGTATTTCCTGTTGGTCCTTTCAGTTCTGTAGTACTTGGTAGACTATTCCATCCTGGACAGGCTGGAGAGTTGGGTGGGGGATAACCTGATGGAATTTAACAAGGGAAAGTGTAGAGTCCTGCATCTGGGCAGGAACAACCCCAGGTTCCAGTATAGGTGGGGGAATGACCTATTAGAGAGCAGTGTAGGGGAAAGGGACCTGGGGGTCCTGGTGGACAACAGGATGACCATGAGCCAGCACTGTGCCCTTGTGGCCAGGAAGGCTAATGGCATCCTTGGGTGTATTACAAGGGGGGTGGTCAGTAGATTGAGAGAGGTCCTCCTTCCCCTCTACTCCGCCCTGGTGAGACCCCATCTGGAATATTGTGTCCAGTTCTGGGCCCCTCAGTTTCAGAAGGACAGGGAACTGCTGGAGAGGGTCCAGCACAGGGCAACAAAGATGATTAAGGGAGTGGAGCACCTCCCATATGAAGAAAGGCTGAGGGAGCTGGGTCTCTTTCGTTTGGAGAAGAGGAGACTGAGGGGTGACCTTATTAATGTTTATAAATATATAAAGGGTGAGTGCCACGAGGATGGAGTCAGGCTCTTCTCAGTGGCAAACAATGATAGGACAAGGGGCAATGGGATCAAGCTGGAACACAAGAGGTTCCACTTAAATTTGAGAAAGAACTTCTTCTCAGTGAGGGTAACAGAGCACTGGAACAGGCTGCCCAGGGAGGTTGTGGAGTGTCCTTCCCTGGAGACGTTCAAAGTCCGCCTGGACATGTTCCTGTCTGACCTCACCTAGGCGTTCCTGCTCCAGCAGGGGGATTGGACTAGATGATCTTTCGAGGTCCCTTCCAATCCCAAACATACTGTGATACTGTGATCCTATACACCAAGAATTCTATATTGAACTGTGAGATGAATCTGCACAAACCTGTTGAAAGATTTTTGCCAGTCTACATGTGCACCTTCATTCAGCTACAATTAGGGTGAACCAGAATATCTTAAAAAGAAGGTGGTGGTATGGAGTTAATTTCAGCCTTAGATCCAAGCAATTTTCTGTTCAAGCTGGTTCAAATTACATTTTGGTCTTTTTTTCCTAGGCTTTTACAAGGTCACTGCACTTGTAAAAATCATGCAATTATATAACCTGTGTGAGTAACCCATGAGGAAAAGAAGAATTCTAAAAGCCTCACTTTTTTACTGTTATGCATTCTTCTTATTATTTTTGCTGCTTCTTGTCTGTTTGAGCCGTAATACTGGATCTCACTGTTATTGCATTCCCAGCAATTGTACAAGAATGAGTACGCATCCTTTAACGTTTTCTTGCTTGAGCTAAAATAATAAGACAAAGGTAAGGTATGTGAGGAAACCAGGGGCTTTTTCTGTAAACTGTTGCTTTTTGAAGATATTTTTAAATGATTTATTGAGATATAACTTTATTTTTATTTTCATCTTGAGTTTCTGATACTGGCTGGTAAATTGTTGGTGATGGAAAGTGCTACCACATGTAAAATTGGCTAAACCAGTTTTTATACCATAAATCTTTTAGCACTCTTCATACACAGCTTTATGTTGACACTGAAGCTGCCTTGACAGTATCAGAGGACTCTGGATTTCTGTAGTACTTCTACCCTGAGCTTGCTTGCGGTGCTGTCAGATTTATCTAGAGCTTTCAGAGCTAGTTACTTTTAAGGAGGATGAACTGGTTGCCCTCATTGACCTCGACTTGATAACACTAGTGAGAACTATGGTAGAAAATCAGACCCTAGGTAAGGTTGTGAAAAAATTCAGCTTTAATCTGTCTTATGAAATGAGGAAGATACTACTTTTTTTTTTTTTTTTGATGAGGACCTGAGGACTATCTATTAACTGCTCTGGCATGGGTTCAAAGATCTGTTTGTGGAAGTGCAGGACACTAAGAGGTGAATTACTGCTGTCTTTTTTTCCATCAAGGATGTGCTTTGTATTGCCGTGGGCCCCCGGGATGAGACCGAAGTGATTGACTGCATCTGGCTGGAGAGCTTGCTGGGAAGATTGAGTCAGACACTTCGATGCAGAAAGGTAGAAGAAGCAAAAAAGCAACAAAAAACCCCGTGGACCACTTTGAGCTGTCTTCATTCCTGTAAACTTGTAAGCTTGCCTTGCCTCACATCTGAGTTCAATTAAATGGGTTTTTTCTGAGCTCAAATGTGACAAGGTTGCACTGTGGGTCTTTTTTTATACTGTGCAGATCTAATTGTTCCTTAAAATTAACCTTTGTTGATTCCCTTTTCATAAATGATCTTTTCTTGTATTGCAGTCTTTAATGGTGACCTGATCACAGCTCTGTGCTTCTTGCTGTAAATTGCCTGCTCCTCTCTGATATTTTTATCCCTTGTGAAGCACTGTTTTGTTCAGCGTGCAGTATGGGGACAGAGATACAACTTCGTTTGTGTTTTCCAGTTCTTGTGTCCCACATCAGAACAGCAGCTGGCAAAGTGCACAGTTGAGTTGGCCTCTTTGCTGGGTAAGTCAGTGATTATAAGCTATTTAAGACTGGAATCTGTTATTACAGTTCTCTTAAATCCTTGGGGTCAGAGACTTTAGCTTGTAGAGCTCATGGATGTTTGATTTTCTCCAGTGTCATTGAGTCTGTAGGGTTTTTCTGTCAGTTTTGGTAGTTGCTATTATTCCCTTCCACCTTCTGCGAAACAGCCTTAAACTGTGAACAACCATCCTTCAGATCTGTTGTTCTCATTCACATCTCCATTGCTTTTTATTTATTGGTACCTTTATTTAAATACGTGATATGTTTTCCAGTATTTCTGCCTCTGAAAAGTTGTGGCTGAGTTTTGTTGTGGTGTTTGGTTTTTTTTTTTTTCTCTAAGAGAAAGGGCCTGTTCCCTTAAATTATATTATGTCTCCTTTTCATGTCCTCACTCTTGCGAGTGTTTTCACTTTTGGTGTGGTGATTTTCTTTTTTTGTTTGTTTTTCTTTTTTTTTTGTGTGTGTTTCATGTGTGTGGGCTTTGTGTTTTGGTTTGTTTTGTTTCTTACTTGCTCTGTGTAAAATACCATGTTTTTCTCAGCTGGAGCTAGGGATCTGAATGCAGCTGTTTTCTCCCTGGGCAACCTTCTAGTTTCTTGGGTTTAGAACCTTCTTAAGAAGCTTTATACATGGTTCATTCTTTCGGAAAGCAGTTCACATCTGAATATTGTGAAATTTCATTTTGGAGGGCAGCAGTGTAAATCCGCCCCACTCCGTTAGCCTGTCCCAAGGAAGATCTGGATCTCTTCCCCATGTATGTTTATCTGCAGTTAAACACTGTTCAGTTTTACTTTCTCATATATGAAGTTATGCAACTCTTCCTATAGTCGAAACTATGAACAGCTATTTAATCTGTTTATAGATTTAAATGTTGTTCTACTGTGTTACTCTCCTTTGGAGTAACACTTAGGTCCTCTTTTATTAAACATTAGGCTGACTTTCGTTTAGTGAGGCATCTGTTAAGACTTGGGGCTATATGCCAACCAAATGCTATTCTTTATCTGAGTAGTATAAATCTCTTCCTATATAATACTTGTTTATATTGTTTTAAAGCTCATAATTTTGCATGTTTTTAAACTCCAGCCCTCTTGAGTTCACTGGTTTACACTCACTAAGTGTTTTTACTTCAGTGGTTGTTTAGGTACCAGTTATGCAAAATGTGCTGTGGGACCAAGATGATGACTATAAAAGGAAAATAATGTAGCTGTAGAATTTTACGTTTCTTCCTTTTCTTACAGTTTCAGATCATGTTCCTTTGAGTCTGGAGATCACGTCCCCAGAGAAGGGCTTTGAGAGGCTGCGTGTAAAGAACAGTCCCACCTATGGCCTTTTAAAAGTGCTGCTTTCTGTCTGGAAGGAGGACTTTGGGACACCCGTTCCTGTGCAGCTGATGTTCAGCAAGAAGAACGTTGGTTATCTTGCAGAAGCTAAGCAGAGAGAGGTAAAGTTTATTCCCATCTGTGGAGCTGCCAGTTATCCTGCCTGATATGAGATATGGATGTAAGAGCTCTGCCTGCCCGTGGTGTTCGCTGATTGCTCCTGTTAAGGGGGCCAGCAGGGTTTGGTCTGCTGTTAGCCGGCCTTGTTTCTGCAGGGCTGGAGAAAGAGAGACCCGTGTAGCACTGGTCTGTGTTTGATACCTGTCTGGCGCACACAGTTACATTTAGGAACAAACAGCAAAATAGCCCATTTGGCTTGGGAGCTTATGAAGACTTTAACACACATGACTTTGTAATTGGTTGCATCCGTGTCTTTTATCACCTTTCATTTTTGCATGCATATTTGTGTTATAAGATCCCCAGCTATGAAGCTGAAAATCACCCTGTTTAGTTGTAGGCTAAACCGAGCTTATTTCAGAAGGTAGGAAAATAATTTTTCAAGCTGTTCTTGAACATCCAGGAATTAAATACTTGGTGTGTATGAAAAACTGAGAATTAGACATTTTGAGACTTTGTGGTAGGATACAATTTATGAATTAAAGGAATTTTGTTCACTCATTTTGGATGTTGCTCTTTGGTGTCCTTCATTGCCACACCCAGATAGATAATGTGCTTTCTCCTTTTGCTCCTTTTCTCTACATTCTGATCCAAGAAAAACAAATTGTATAGAGATAAAAAAACACCAACCAAAAAAAAAAACTAAAACCCCATTTCTTTGAGTTGTTGATATTTTTTTTCTATTCTGCAGTGGGATTTGTTCCTTTTCATGCTTCATGGTCTTGTAGAACATGAACTAATGAGAACAAGCGAAATAGAGAGTTGCTTGCATAGCCTCGAAGAGCTCCCTTGGCCCTCAGTAAGTAATTGGATGTGCATGAAAAATAAGTGAAGTAAAACGTAAATCTACATTAACAGTCAATCCTTGTATTCTCTTTTATGTAGATGAAGCCCATAACCTTCTCTATGTATAGTTCCCACTTAATGCAGCAGCAGGACTGGCTTCCAAAAAGCTTGTTTACTGTTACTAGCATGTGGCAGAAATGTGTACTTGTGTGAAACCCAGCATTGCCCACACAGTGGAAACTTTTCCAATAAAATTGTAAACCATTTTGGAGACCAGCTGACCAAGTTACCAGTTCTACCCTGAATGTGTTTGCTGTGCTGCAGCTGACAATGACATGGTGGGAAGGGTCTTAACTGACCAGACTTGCATTTAAACCTCTTTGCCTGCTACCCCCAGCATGTGAGACGAGTCAGACTGTTCTAGTCAGAGTCAAAATGTAGGAAACCAGCCAACATGAGGGTCACAAGGATGGAGCCAGGCTCTTCTCAGTGACAACCAATGACAGGACAAGGGGCAGTCGGTACAAGCTGAACACAAGAGGTTCCACTTAAATATGAGAAGGAACTTCTTCTCAGTGATGGTGACAGACCACTGGAACAGGCTGCCCAAGGAGATTGTGGAGTCTCCTACTCTGGAGACATTAAAAACCCACCTGGACACCTTCCTGTGTAGCCTCATCTAGGTGTTCCTGCTCTGACAAGGGGGACTGGACTTTTGGGGTCCCTTCCAATCCCTAACATTCTGTGATTCCTTGCTAGAAATGGGCAGTATTTTAAGGCTGGTGAGCGCTTGCGTATCAGAGATGTTTAAGCATTTTAAATTGGGGCAGTGATCATTTCTGAGAAGGGTGTGAGGATTAGAGGGGAAACTGAACGTTGATTAATCTTTGCAATCAATTTTGTAGCTTGACCAGGCTTACACACTTGGAAAATAACTAACAACATGTTTAACCTTGTAGAATTCTTTATTAGAAAAATTAAGCCTCTTGGTTGACATTTGTTAATAAGGCTTCTCTGGTTTGTATCTGTTGCAGGACTTCTTAAAAGAACTGGAAGCACTGTCCAGAATATTTATATCAGAACATCATAAAGAAGAGCTCAGGACTAACCCCTGTGAGCTGACCAGACAATCTCTAGGTACCGTGACAGCACAGAGTTAGTGGAGGCGGAGTTTCTGTGGACAAAAATTACAAATGAAGATGCAAATGACATTTCTGGTGTTTCTGAGTGCATTGGGAGCTCTTTGCTGGGAGCGTACTGCAGGTAACAGGTCACACTGTGCCAAACCTGCACTGGTCTTGCTGTTCACGGACATTTTGCTGTGCTTACTCTGCTGAAGGATTTACATCAGCCAGTGCATCTCCAGGTCAAAAGTACTTTAAGCACCTTGATTGTGGCTCAGAGCAGCCATTTTATACACTCGGACACTTTTTTGTATTTGCACAGCACCAGGCTGTGACTTAACCCAGGAATCGATTCAAGTGGACAAGTTACTTTGTGATCAGAGAGGTGGTCTCCTGGTCGCTGTCGCCACTTAATGTGGCTTCTCATCCTGTCAGAGAAGGGAAAAGGTGAACCTGTATGACATAGAGATGAACCTGTATTTATTTTTCATTGTAAGCTCAATTTTGAAGGTTTGATTTTAATTTTTTTGAGACTCACTTTAAAAGTTAAACCATAATAAATATATACCCCAGAACATTGATGGCATTATTCTTAAATGATGTACACGCTTAAGTGTTTTTCCATCTCTTGTTGGAAATGCAACTTGTAATTTCCTGGGGATTTAAATAGAAATAAGGGAGAAAATATCTGTTTATATTTTTTATTGAAGAAAGTATTTTTAAGACACTGTTATACTATGTGAACATAAATGGCATCTGGCTGATATTAACTTTTTTATAAACCTTCTTGCCTTGAGTTTGGGTTTTATCAGACAGGAAGTGCTGCAGTGAGAAAACTACAGCCTTGGAAGAGCAGACACCAAAGTTGTGAAAAATCTCTGTGCCAGTCCCAGTGAGCGGGTGTGGAAAGGAATCCTTCTTGTGGAGAACAGGGGCTGTTTCCTGTCCCTGCAGGTAGCTCATCACCAAGGGGGTGACCTCCTCTTCACCCACCCCAAGTATTTCCCTGAACTGGGGTTTGTGGTAGGGATTGCTGGCTGGCACAATATAACTAGGTGCTCATTATAGGTGTCTTATGGGATTTTTTTTCTCCCCCCCTGTGGCAGTGAGGATATGATTTCCTTTTGTCTAGGACTGTCCTATTAGTGCAGGTTTTTGTTTTCAGATATCAAATTTTATGTTATGTACGAAAAACATGTGAAGGCCAGGGCTTTTCAGCTTGCTCATTAACTTAGCTCTTCCTTGTATAAGAAGGTGAAAAAGGTAACACCTTGGAGTCAGTGATTTAAGAAAAACCACGAACAGACCTAATTAGGTAGAACTGTGGCTTCTGTTAAAATGTACTGGCTACAGAGAGTGAAACCATAGATGTGCATCCGTGTCTGAACTGTACTGAGCTTTTTGTTGGTTACTAGGCACTGCATTGAAAGATTGGGCATGTTCCACATGCATGCCTTATTTGAGGCGTTTTCTGATGTGCTTGTAGCAGAGGGTCCCTAGAAGCAGCCATGCTGGGTATGCAGCAAGGACATGGTAATACAAACTGAAATAGCAAGTACACCATATTATAACATACCTGCTCCCTGAGGCTGAGTATTACACGGCAATTTGCTGCAGATCTCATTCAAAGTTGTTGTTTGTCACAATAAATATGATTAAATTACCTGTTCTGTGTTCAAGCTGTTATATAACCTCTTTGTACTGTGCCAAAGTACAAAAAAGGTGCCTTGCCACAAAGCATGTGACAGAGAAAACATAGTAACCTCTCCTGTTCAGCCTAATGCTTCTCTGCTTGTACTGAAATATAACATAATTTTGTTAAATAAGAGAGGTGCTATTGGTGGAAGGGGGAAGAAGCTGGAATCCATAATTTTAAAAAAGGTCATCCCAGCTCTGGAAGTTACTTCATTTTGATATTGTAAAACTGTTTGCATAGATCCTGTGGCCACAGCTGTTTTCATGACATCTGCATACCTGAATTATCCTCCTCTAACACAACACGCTTGGAAATTTTTATTTAAAAGGTCATCAAGCCCCAGGAGCAGTTTACTACTTCCAGAGAGCATAGGTGTGCCCTCTTGGGCAGAAGGGATTTCTTCAGTGGGAACCAGCAGGTAAGAAACACCTCTGTTTCTGTGTTCTTATGTCTTAATGCAGTTACTCTAGTTTTTGGGCATCACATGGTACTCAGCCTTGGTTGCTCTGCAAAGGTTGTTCTGCCTAGGGAGACTTGGCAGTGGGACCACTCTCGTGAGGGCGTGTAACTCTGTAGTCCCACTGAGCTCCTCTGGATATAAGTCTCCCACAGCATCCTCATAGCTAAACTTGACGGAGTGCGGTCTGAACAATCGGTTAGTGACGTGGACTGTGAACTGGCTGCAGGAAGGAAGTCAGAGAGTTGTGGTCAATGGGGCAGAGTCTAGATAGAGGCCTGTATCTAGTGGAGTGCCTCAAGGGTCGCTACTGGGACCAGTACTATTCAATGTATTCATCAATGACTTGGATGAGGGAACAGAGTGCACTGTCAGCAAGTTTGCTGATGACACCAAGCTGGGAGGAGTGGCTGACACACCAGAAGGCTGTGCTGCCATCCAGCGAGACCTGGACAGGCTGGAGAGTTGGGCAGGGAAAAATTTAATGAAATATAACAAGGGCAAGTGTAGAGTCTTGTATCTGGGTAAGAACAACCCCAGGTTCCAGTATAAGTTGCGGAACGAGCTGTTAGAGAGCAGTGTAGGGGAAAGGGCTCTGGGGGTCCCGGTGGACAGCAGGATGACCATGAGCCAGCACTGTGCCCTTGTGGCCAGGAAGGCCGATGGCATCCTGGGGTGTATTAGAAGGAGGGTGGTTCGTAGGTCAAGAGAGGTTCCCCTTCCCCTCTACTCTGCCCTGGTGAGACCACACCTGGTATATTGTGTCCAGTTCTGGGCCCCTCAGTTCAAGAAGGACAGGGAACTGCTGGAGAGAGTCCAGCACAGGGCAACAAAGATGATGAAGGGAGTGGAGCATCTCCCTTATGGGGAAAGGCTGAGGGAGCTGGGGCTCTTTAGCTTGGAGAAAAGGAGACTGAGGGGTTGGTGACCTTATTAATCTTTATAAATATATAAAGGGTAAATGTCACGTGCGTGGAGCCAGGCTCTTCTTGGTGACAACTAATGGTAAGATAAGGGATATTGGGCTCAAACTGGAACAGAAGAGGTTTCACTTTACATATGAGAAGAAACTTCTTCTCAGTGAGGGCAACAGAACACTGGAACAGGCTGCCCTGGGGGGTTGTGGAGTCTCCTTCTCTGGAGACATTCAAAACCCGCCTGGACGCCTTCCTGTGTAGCCTCATCTAGGTGTTCCTGCTCCGGCAGGGAGATTGGACTAGATGATCTTTTGAGGTCCCTTCCAGTCCCTAACATTCTGTGATTCTGTGAGTGCTTCAGGTGTTGGACCTGGTCCCTGTGTGGTTCCAGAGGTTCTGTGAGGAGGAGAGCAGTGGGGAGTAGAGAGCTCACAGCAAGCTAGGTCAGAGTTTGTGACCTTCCTTCTAGCAGTCTTTCCTTCTGCAAACTCACAATTCACATAAGAAAATGAGGAAAAATGGCTGGACTCGGGAAGCAGCCTCAGCTAGTGCCTCGTTTCAAAACCAACCAAAGAAAAACCCCTTTGCTCGGATAAGGCACTGTGTCACAGAAAACAAATTTAAGCAGTGACCTGCTTCTTGACTCTTGTGCCACAAATTCATATTCCATGCACATTCCTCAGCAGGTTCAGCAGGAGACTTTTATCACATACTAGCCTTTATGTTATTTCTCCATCCAACACAGTTCCATAGATGGGTATCTTGGCTGGAGCAAAATAATGTGGAGCATATTTTCCTGTGTAGAAAATACCATTTATTGTGGATATGAAAATAGCAATCTTGACTAAGAGCAGAGATGCGACAGTAGGTGGTACAATACAATTGGTTTGAACATCTACTGCTCAGCAGTAACTTACAGGAACTTGGATTTTGCCCATTGTAGATTAACAAATTAGGTATCAGCTGGGTTTTGATTTCTTCCTTCCAAGCAAACCAATGCCATACATTAACAGGTACCATAAAATGTTATATTTGCAAACGAAAACATTCATATAAATAGGCTTTTTAGTATCAATTGAAGGTTGTATTAAAAAAAAATTACATTAATTCAATACCAATAAAAATAAAACTTAGCTTTGATAGCATATAAAAACGCTTCAAAACAAGCATATATAAATAACTTAATTTGTAAACATAGAAAAAAATCTTATGTATATATAAAAATAAACATCTGATGCACTGTACAATAAGACATTATCCTTCATAGGCACTGGAATCATTGATCAATAGGAGTCCCCCTAGATGTTCTTCCTACAAAAACTGCTTTACCACTAGTGCCATGTCCAAAATAAAAGGGAAAGAAAAGCAAAGCACTGAGCAATTCCCTTGTGGATTTTATGAAGATCTCCCCTGCCTCCTCTGGCAACCCATGGAAGCAGCTCTGGGGACAGAGCCAATGCACCGTTCTGCCGGTTCTGCTAATTTTTTCTAGGGCTTTTCTGTACTGCTGCCTTCGCTCTTCCTTTCTTGGTTTCCACAGAAAGGCGGGGATTGTATGAAAGGTTGCAAATCTGGAAATCTGTCTTTTCACTCAGTTGTAGAAAACTTTGTGAGGGGTTGCCTTTTTTTTTTTCCCCCCCCTGGAGGGGTTATGGATGATGCATGACACTTGAAGTGAACCATGCCATGACTCAGTTTGGCAGGCGCTTAAGAAAAGGCTGAGCTTCACCAAAAGACAACAGCCACATATTGGTGTTAAGATTGTAACCATGACCATCTAAAGATAAAACAAAGCAAATTTGTAAGTAAGTGAAATGTTTTTTGTTAGTCTACCTGGTATAGTTTGGGGGGCGGGGGGAAAGCCTTGGGCTGGTATGTCTCAAAACTGCTATTTTCTTAAATATCAATTTAAAATAGCTGTTAACTTTTATAACAATATATTAATAACAGGAAGTAGTAACATAGAAGCCGAGAGCCAAAATTACACCTGTGCAAAGATATAGTAAAAGTAGATCTTGGCTCTTGAACTCAAAGGTAAGAAGTGCAGCTAAGGTCACTGTGTGCTGGGGATATGCATCTTTTACTGAAAGGAACTGTGTTAAAGTAGCAGATGCTGACACTGGTAATCACTTGACAGATTTAAAGTGCAACAGCTTCTTGAACGTGGGCTTTTTTGAGCTAAAGAAAGCATATCATAGCAGCTTTTATTGCTGATATAAGATACTTAAGGTGATTCTTTACTCTTGTGCTGAAGACTAAATGAAGTTATTCAGATATCAGAGTTGCTTGTCATTTTGCTTTATTTTAGGAGTATGTGATCAAACTAGGCAGTGTGTTGGACAAACATGTAAAGCCTGACAGCAGGATTGTTGGACTAAGCTCAGCAGAAATACCATGAGGTAATTGAATGGGAAGAGTCTGTATTCACTGTGGTGAGGCAGCTGGTCACGTTACTAGCAAGTGCAATAAGATGAGGACGAGGCTCTATTTTCAACCCTCAATACATTTTGGTAAAAGTGTAGAAGGGCTGACGGAAAAAAGCCTTTGTGGAAAAATGCTGGAGCTACTCTTACTTGCAGGATTTAAATTCTAGAAACAAGCTGATTACTCAGTACTACTCCCTATTGATGATGTTGCTGTTTACAGCTGTCAGTTTGGTTTCTTTATTTCAAAGCACCTAGTTCTGCAGTGCAGTAAAACTGTGTCCTGAGGTGTGGTGGTTTCCACTGATGCTGCATAGTCTAGTGGCGATCTGAAACACCGTATGCTGGCTGCATACAGTCAGCCAATTACGTGAGAAAAATCTATCCAAGGTGTAGGAGCACTAGTGGATGTCATGCTGTTTTACCTTCCCTTCTCAAGGGGAAGTACAGCCAGCTAGCTAAATTATGTGATTCATCTACACAGCTGTCTCCAGGAGGACAAGTTCCCCATAAAACTTGCTGCATTTCTTCTGAGCAATGTTGGTTAAAATAAATTATCCTTTTTCTAACTATACTTCTTTATAGCCCAATGTTAGCAGTTTGGCTCCACAAATGAGACTTGATTGTGGCTGTCTCATGAGCTGGCATTTACATTACCCTTACAGATGCTCGTGGCTCTTTGCAAACGTTCAGCTGCTGTTAAGCGTCCAGGTTTGTACCAAACACTAACTAGCAAGGAAGTGCGCCAGGCGAGCGATCACCAGAGGCTGTCGCTTTGCCATGGAACTCAGGAGCCTTGCAGGGATAGCTGGAGCACCAAGATCCACCTGCAGGAGTTAGAAGAAAGGCCACATTGGCATTTGTACCTGGTTTTGAACAAAACACTTCCCCAGCCTGGAATAACTGCGATATCGCAAGTATAAGTTACGCGCAGAAGTTGTTTACAGCCAAGTGCTGTCATTACTGTGTCATTTGTATCTTTTCCTTTCCCAGTTCTCTGCAGGCTTTCAAAGCTTTGCTATTTGATGTTACTTTCAGCAGCTGTGACCTGCTCAAGCACAAGCCTGATCAGATTCTCTCTGCATTACTCTACATCATGCCAGGTAACAGCATGAAGTGGACTTGTCTTGTAATGTCACTTCATAAACTTCATGGAGCAGCTCTTAAGTGTTCTGATAAATGTAATGGCTGTTTGTATTCACAGTTGGACACACAGCAAAATCTTACCTGTGCCATGTAAATAACTCTGGTGATATCTCTTCCATTCACTACATCAGGTTCAAGTATCCAAGCACTTGGCAAAATCTCCCCTCTCACCACTTCTTTGCAAGGGTGAGGCATGGATGCATCGTAGACAGACTGAACAGCCAAGACAGACAAGTTCTCCTGCGTATGACAATGGAAAGAGAACAATGAATATAGTAATGTTTTCTTTGTTTGCCATGAGGCATATATCTCATATTACTTAAAAGAGCTTTTTTAATAAGAAGCAATATTTTTCATTTTATTTATTATTTATATTTTTTGTCATCATCTGCCATGTTTGTAACCAGAATATACTGTGTTAACACTTGTGTTACTGCCTAATGGGGCTTTGGTTGATGATTGTCATTCACAAGAGGGTTCTATACATAAGTCACTTGTGTCATGTCAGCCTGGCTTCTCTTCCTGTTACACTGTCACTGCTGGAGATATGAGCAGGACCTTCCCTTCCTCTCTCCTTTGTCCTTGAACCATGAGCTCAGAAGAATTACTCCTCTGCTTCAGGGAGAATGTTCACTTTACCTCTTTGGCTTCTACAGTAATGCAGCAGAAATCCCGGGGTTGCTTCAGGTAACATAGGGAGGTATCGGTCACTAAATATACTGTGAAAAAAAACACCCAAAAAAAAAAAAAAGTGGGGGGGGAATTAGACTTTGAGAACTTCAATGTGTCACAGTTTTCACCCACCCCTTAAATGCACATGCCTATTTTATTTGGACTTCTTGTTGCCTAAGAGCAGAGCTCTAGTAAATACGCTGTAATCTGTCTTTAAGAAGCTTCTTCAAGCCACTTCAGATTTATTTTGACTTTGAAACCACTCTCTCTAGCTGTACTTCTGCAGTGAGATGTGTTTAATATTATCCTTACTTTGGAAAAGTCTTGCCAAACTGGCTGAGAAAGTACCTTGTGATAGTGGTGTCCAGCTGTTTGTGTTGATACTCACCCAGCTGAATATGGCTGGTCACCTTCTTGTGTATTCGAGCTGTGTTGATAGTTCTGTCGTATAGATGCCTTTTGCCAGGATCTCTCACGAGTCCCCACACACAGGGTAGAGGTCTTTCTATCACTCCTGCTCCCAGAAACCCATGCCTTGTTGCTGAAGGGAAGACTTTGTAGTAAACCAGCACCTCTTTTTCTGTACATTGATATCTGTCAAAGACAAACAAAAGGTATTTGCAGACCAGAGGGCCAAGTACATAAAAAGGCCTCCCATTATAAAGACCTGCCATAAACTTACTTCCAACCAGCTGCTGCTTGGCATGTGTAGAGATTCCTCAGGTTGTGAGAGCATGCAGCCATTACCTGTACAGGTTGGAGAAAGTTGTGAAAACTGTAAATTGTGTTCAGCTTTGACATGCAGCTACACTGTCTTCTACTCAAACTACTAAGCTGTCTTTACTGCAAATAGTTTTACAGTGCTAGTAATCCTTACTGGCTTGTGCTGAAGAAGGAGATATATATATATATATATATAAGCCTAAGCCTGTATACTAGCTTAGACTTTTGTGAGAAAACGGGAGATGGGGGGAGCACGTATCTCCAAATGATGCTGAAGTGATTCTCCCTGACAGGAAACATGAAGCTGGTATGTTTTCCTTCTAACTACACACTTATATCTTGCCATACACTATAGGAATCCTTGGACGCTAGACCACCAGCTTCACTCAGACATTTCAGCTAACAAGTGAGAGGCTCTTGGAACCCCACAGGTGCAGCCTGGCTCACTTCCCCCACCATTCATAATTGCTCACTGTGTCTCTGTAACTGCTGAATGGGTGACTGTTGGCAGTGTGGAACAACAAGGTTCATCCCACAGGTTTTTGCTACAACTTCCAGTAGAAGGTATAGAAGTAAGTGAAAACTAACTCTGCTTATTTATGTACCTCAGTGGTAGCATTAGCCAAGATATGTTTGGATAAATCTTGGTATCCTTTTGTTGAAGAGGAGCTGACGGAAATAGTTAATCCATGAGTGAACCTACAGCTGATGCTACTAGAAGGAAGTGGTGGCTGAGTTCTGACGGCTTCTGCAGGAAACAAAAAAGCAGTAGGGGAATTAAAAAAAAAAAAATACCACCAATGTTGTGCAGTTGTGGGCACTTAAACCCTCCATTGGAGCACCCAATCCACCTGATCCTGAGGAAGGACTGGTAACATCCCTTGTCTAGACAATCTGTATATTGGCAATTACACTGCAGTTACATCTCCCATTACTCAAGTTTAACAGTTATTACCACATATAAGTAAAGAATAGGCAACATCAGTCTTGAAGATAAAAATAGGAACTTGCATATACAAGCCTATACTCGTTGCAGCCTTAGGCACTGGCCCCCCAAGGTACCATCCTACCCCTGCTTCCTTGGTTCATTAGAAGCATTATCCTCAACCCCTCAGAACATTGTACTTTAATGTTATTACATCAAAATATCAACTTCAGAGGAACCAAATCACCATTGATTTTTTCAAGAAATTCTAAGCAAGCTCTGGCTTTTCTGAAATCATGTAATGTAAATACCTAGAATCAAATATGATTTTGATTTGCATAAATGACAAATCTCATTTGGCTTGGGATACAACTCAAACATAAGTAGACGTATGTTTACTTACCAAATGTTGAATCCTTCTGTAGTTGCTCCAATACATAAAGCTGACTATTTCTGACAGCTGACCGACCTCGTGAATCTTTTGAAAGTGAAGCATTTCCAGAAGAAACCTGCTTTAAGAAGGAGGAGAAGTGGGAGTTTTTGGTTGAACTGTGAAAAATAGCAAGTAGAACATTTGTAGCAAACCTGCTTTACGGGGTTGGAAGCTTCTCTATCATAAGGCAACTCCTTTGACTTTTCTGTGGCTATGAAATGCTAACCTGACTCTGGAAATTTAGCAAATCAAGTGTGAGGAGCTAACACAGGTATGTACTCCAAAAAGTAACTTCAGGAAAGTTCATGTTCACATACACAAACTCTTAAGCCAATATACATCATTGAGGGAGGCACACTGAGAATATCAGATTCTGCTTTATCACAAGAAAAGGCTGGTTTATAAAACATGATAGTGGCATTACTGGCCATAGTAAGACTTATCTGCTTTTTATCTATGAGTTGTTCAAAAAAAAAAAAAAGGCAAAACAAAACAACACAGACTTGTCCTGCTTGGTAATTGTGACTGAATACAAACCTTCTCAAAAAGGTTTCTGTTCCTGCAATATGTCTGTTATTGTTCAAGTGTCAGGAGACACCGGTCTCACAGTCCACTTGTTTCTCACCTGCTGGTCCTGGCTGCTGAGGTTACTTGCAGTGTACGTAGCAGTATTGCTGCTGTTGTAACCAGATGTTGGGCCAGAGGAGAGGCTGAGGCTGGAGTCTGTGCACAAAGTGCTTGTACTTGCAAGAGTCTTCAGCCTTGCTTCTTCCTGTAATGGAGTATTACAAATAAAAACGCCACATAAAATTTACCATGCACAACAGGTCAAATCAATAACCACTGAAAGATCAAAGAGCAATAAACTAAAGAAGTCCCAGTTTCTTTCCAGGAGTGTTGACAGGACAGAAGCTGTTGCCATACAGAAAGTATTAAATAAGCAGGCTCCTTTGAAAGACTAAGATCATATAAGCCATAGAACAAATCACCCTGTAAAACCTGGCAGTTCGGGAAAATGTAGCTTCTGCTGTTGTTAGTCTTCATATATGAGAGTCCAGGCTATCAAACCAATACAATGTTTTTAAGGGGAAAAAAGAAGTTTTAAAAAGGATCTCTCTTCAGTCCTGCTTGCCTTCTTGAGTATCCCCTGACTCGACTTGCTGGTCAAATGTAGTTGTTAAAGACTGAAGATTTTACTTTAACCAGTGCAACTACTCAATGCCAGCCCAGAGGATGAACTGAAAATTACATAATAAATACTGAGAACTTCAAGAGTATTTATACTTTCAAGGGCAGTTTTAAGTTTGATTTTCCAACTCGGGTAAAGTACATCTACATTTCACAAGAAAAATACAACAGCAGATGTGGTAAGATCCAGTCATCCGGTGGAGGTGCCGGAATTCCAGGTGCCTTAAAGGGTGCAGACCAATAAAACAAGTGTTCCCCACATTTTGCACCACATATGTATGCAGTGGCAAAGGTTACTGCATAAAAGTGTAGTAGAAAACTGGGCAGAACAGACACATCCTAACAAGGTACTGTCCTTGCATCTGGAGAAAAATACACACACTTGGACTTGTGCAAGATGGGTATCAAAGCGGGGAAATAAACCAAACACAGGACAAATAAACATATGGAGGGCAATCTAAAGGAAAACAGAAAAAAAAGAAAATAATAAAGCCTTTGTGTTAAAGTACATACAGAAATAAACTCGGTTTTCCTTAGCAAAACTCCTCCATAGACTGGGCATGTAATTCTTTGTTTTTTCTAGACCGATGTGTATCAAACAGGAAAATGATTTAAATGTGGAAGAGTTCCTTTTAAAAAAAATACATTCATGTGAATAATGCGTGAGAGTTTACTCTGCAATGCTCACCTTCTGTAACTGAGAAAATATTTGCTCCCGTATACGCTTTTTTTCTTGCTGAGCTCTCTCCCGAAGCTTGTCTCTAGCTCGTGCAATTTCAGATTTGGTTTCCTCTCGTGCCCTCTGGTAGTCTCGGAGCAACAGTTCAATGTCTGAAGGGTGCTGAATGCTTCTTCTTTTTGGTTCTTGAACTCTGTAAGAGCAGGTAAGTTCAGGAAAACACACACGGAATTACTGAAAATCAGGTCACCTGACACAATACCATGAGAAAATCATCTTTCAACATGGAACAGGAAAATTTGCCACAAAAGCAAGTAAAACTCACCACGCTAAAAGTTTCTCTTTGCTCGTTAAAGGCTCCACAGACATTAACCTTGGAAAATTATTCAGACTGGTTCACCACTGAGATTACTCCAGCGACTGCACTGGTTTCTAAGTCAGCTCTCCATATGATCTGTGGTTAGCACTTGGGCATATCACATGCAAAATAATTGTGTTGGGAAAATAACCGTCTCCTGCCCTTCCACAGAGCAAGCAAAAGTCATTTAGGGGATGTGGTGGAGGATGAGAAACTCAAGTTCTAAATGGTGAAGGGTTGCAGAACATGTTTGATATTTAGAATGAAACTTAAAAGACATGTAAAATAGTTAAGTTAGCAAAGGAGTAAAATGGCAGACTGGTCTATAATGAGTCAAGACTTGGCTCTCCCCCTAAACCATGCATATAAAATAAATTAGGCACGTGTTATGAAGTCAAACAAACTAGACAGAAGGTTTTAATTAATCTTTTCTAAAACCAGGCACACATTTTTCCTGAAAGCAGTTTCTATCCCAAATTTCAACACTTCTGCATTGGGATTAAGAATTCTGCCTCAGAAGGCTCAGGTGACAATAAGAACCATTAATGTGCATCCATGGTTACCACTGTTAATGCACATCAGGCCAAAAGCAAGGTTTCTGATGCCTCACCTGGTATTTTCCACCACATCTCTCCTCAGCTGTTGTAGATATTCCCGGCGCCTGCTGGGGAGATCTGGATCCCTCCGACTTGCATCCAACGTCTGCAACAGACTCAAATGCTTTTGAGGACTCAGACTTCGGCTTCTTTGGTATCTTTGAAGCCTCTTTTCTCTCTCCTTCCTCAGAGTTTCAATAGTCCTCATGTGTCTGTCAGGGAAACATCATTAGAGTGATAAAATGCATCCTGCAAAGTTAAATTTTCTGGTTTTTTTGAAAAGCACTTAAATATTACATAGCTTTCTAATGTAAAATTCATGGGAATCTAACACCATACACTCCCCTTGCAAATACCCCTTTGGCCACATACCAACAGATGAGGCAGAGATTCTACAGGCCCACTGCTTTTATAAGAGCAGGGAATGCATAAGAGGGTCTTGGTTACTGCTTGCAGTGGCCGAGAGGCAAATCAAGGACAGAGACTAATGTAGCTACTCCTAGAATTTTTTTAGTTACAACAGCTTCCTAAACTGAGTTCTATAATCCAATTGCAAGAATCCAGGATCTTGATTTTTACATAATTTATTTTGTATATTTATAGGGTTTTAAAAATTCATTTGTATATTCACACAGCAGCATTTCTTCACAGAAGCATGAATGAGATCTTCCCATAAACACAGTGTATCAATTATTTTACATTGCAATAAATCAATGAAATATCTTCCCATGATCACCAGGTAGACATGATCATCCCCATAGCTGCTAGAAATTTTAAGAGTGGGGTGACACTAGATTTGAATTACACCGAATCTTATGTTTTCCCTATTTTCTTGAAGCAACCCCAAAATTTTGTCTTACATGCATTACTTAACTGTGTGTAAAATAAGCTTAATACTGTATCTCTTCACAAATAGCTCGCTCACTGTGACTAAGCGATTAAGTGCTCATTACTAAACGTTACTTATGCTGCATGAAGCGTATTCAAAACACTCAATACAACGCTACTTTAGGTAATTTACCTTTCATAAAGTTGCTGCTTCACTGGAACGGCCACCAGCTCATCGGCGGTCCCGCTCTGCAGGACCCTCAGCAGGGCATCCGTCTCCCCGATGCCATAGCTGAGCTTGGCCTCAGCCAGTTCCACGGTGAGCGGCTGCTGGTGCAGGTCCAGGTGGAGGCCGGACATGATCCGGGCACGCTCCCTCTGAAGTCGCTCGATCTCTCTGCTCCTGCTATCACCAAGCTGGTACTTCCCTTCCATTTCTGTTGCTCGTGTGATTCCAGGTTTCTTTTCTGCCTGACTTTGTAAATCAGTCACGCTGCTGCTCAAGCTGAGTGACGAAGGCGAAGGGCTGCCCTTAACACCACACCAGTTGCTAAATTTATTGTGTATAGGCAAGTCACGGAGACTGTAGCTCCGAGGCCTGTAAGGCTTTGTAAAAGTAGTATTTTTGTTGAGAAGAATTTCAGTGTCACAGTCACTTTCGGTGACATAATCCGTATTGTCATCTTGGAAGGAAGTTTGCACATCGCTCACATCAGAGAGCGGGGGAGGGCAGCTGCTCTCTTTTTTCCAGAAGAAATTGTGAAATTGCAGAGAAGACGCTTCTACCAGAGGTTCTGAGGATGTGCCAGCATCTGTCTTGCTTGAATAAGTGGCATTAATTTTTTTATTAAAAAGTAAGTCAGCATTTGGAGGTGAGTAGTTATGGATCAAAGCAGTATCAGAATTACCAACATATTTTTCATGTCCAATTCCAGATGAAGAACCTTTTCCCCTCCTCGTGACATACATACAGCGAAGCGAACGTGTCAGTGGGCTGCGGTCTCCAAGGTCACCTGTTAAAACTTCTCTGTGGCCCGACACCTCCAACATACTGCTGGAGTGATACAGTCGTTTTGCACAGACGGTAGTGTGGGTGTCAACCATGAGTCTGTGCCGCTGTTCCAAGTCTTTTGAAACATCCTGCCCTAAAAGTTCTTTGTCTGCTTTCTTATCTGAGAAACTTCCAGATTTCTTTCTTATGCCTTTATGTTCTCTAGAAGTGCTGGATTCACTGTCTGTTTCTGTCTGTGAAAAATTGTCCACGTGAGGTTGTGTGCTGGACTGTGGACCTGCCCTCTGCTTTCTCTGGTTGTGAAGGGGACTTGAGGCACCACTGGAATACCCAAGGAGTTCCTTAACAGGGCAGACAGACTTGCCGAAAGCAGCCTGGCTGCTGGGACTAGCACTAAGAGTAAGAATAGGGGAAGAGGCCCTATCAACTAGCAGGGTGTTTTTGTAACAAGATTTTCTTTCTGCTGGAACCTCTAGTTCATTGACACTTTTTTTATCCTGAGCGTAAGATGATGGAGACTGAGAGGTGCTATTAGTAGGGCTGCTAACTACAGTGCATGAAGAACTGTCTTGCCCTGAACTCAGCAAAGATGATGTGACAGATGAAACTCTGGTACCAGCAAAAGCAACATTCTGGTGTGCATTTAATGATGTTTTCTGAAAATCTAACATAGGAGTGGAGGTTCTGGGTAAGAGAGGCAGACGCATAAAGGAGTCTTCCAAAATGCTGTCGAGACTGTAGTGGAAATCAGGATTGCCCAGATCTCTCATCCCTGTTTGTTCTTGTGTTCTTCCTTCAAGAGAGAGTGTTTCCTCTTTCCTTTGGGGAATCTTACCTACTGCATCTGCATCTATTCCTTTCCAAACAACATTTACTGCCTGAGCTTCCCTCAATTCTTTTTCCACTTTTGGCTCCACTTGTTTTTCTTCATGTTTCCTTTGAGGTTCTTCCAAAATCTCAGTTTGAGTGCCTACATCTGCTGTAGTCTGAGTGCCGCTATCTGCTCTAGTAACCTTTACAGCCTCTTCCATTCCTCTTCGCTTGATTTTGGCATTCTGCTCATTATCTATGATACTCTGATGGGAGAGATTTCCCAACAGCTCAGAAGTGTTCTGAAGAAGCTGTGACAGATGCACGGACAGGTTCTGCACACTTGTCCAAGAAGAAGGTTGGTGAAATAAACCTCTGTTTGTTTCCTGCCTTCTTGCAGAAACATCTGTATAACTTCTCTGATGCCTCCTCTGCCTTTTGTACCGTCCTGTAGTCGCTGTTTGTGTTCCCTGTTCACAGGTAATCCCTGGTAGTTTTCTGGAAGACCTTTCGGATTCAGAAGGATATAACAGCACAATTTCATCAACCTGCACTGAAGAGTTACCAGGCTGTGCAGAAGGATTCCCAAATTCAGCAGTGTTATTTTCTGGATTAGTTTCCAGTGTTTCACTGGATATGTTGCTGTACTGCTTGGTACTGTCACTTGAGTATGCAGATTGAAAGTCTTGTCTGACACCGTCCCATCCTTGAAGACCTTCAATGCTGCTTAAAGTGCTTGATAAAACTTTTGCTGTAGCGTATGAACTGAGATGCGAATGAAAAGGAGAATTTTGAGAATTCAATCCATTGTCTACACTGGAACATCTCATAACTTTGCGATTTTCCAGATTTAAAGGCATTTGATTGCAAGAGACATCACTTGCACTTCCAAAAACATACTGTTTCCAGCCAATTTTGCACGATCCATCTTGTTGCCATGGATGAATATACGGGTTGATATCACTTGAACTAAAATGCATTGTATCTTTATTGTCTTGCAAAAATAAACCTGCTTCTGGCTGATATCCAGCTTCTTCAGCTTTCCCTTCACTACACTGAGCTACAGAGCTACTCTTCGAATTGACATTTGCTTCTGTACCCGCAGAACTGTGAGCAGTGTGCAGTAAGGATGATGGAGATTGAGTAGCACAGTCTTTTGAAGCCTGGCTGCTTTGGGTTCTTGCTGCAAAATTTTGTAAATTGTTGGGATCAGAGTTTGCAAGTTTCTTAGTTTGCGCCGTTCTTTGCTGAAATCTGGGTTTAGATTTAACCTGTAGA
Source organism: Patagioenas fasciata (assembly GCF_037038585.1). Classification (NCBI taxonomy): domain Eukaryota; kingdom Metazoa; phylum Chordata; class Aves; order Columbiformes; family Columbidae; genus Patagioenas; species Patagioenas fasciata. The sequence goes on along the minus strand of NC_092524.1, from coordinate 31,588,728 downwards.
AAGTTCTTCGATTCCTGCTTTGAAAATCTTTCAACTCCATAAAGATCATCTTCAGTTGGTGATGGAGGCTCTACACTCATATTCAAATCTTGTAGTGATTTAGATGCAGAATACAACAAAGGATCTGCCTCAGATGAAGCTTCCAGAGTATATTCTGTATCAGAGGAGATAGCAATAGCTGGGGCTGATAGTCTGTGACTTTGTAAATAAGGCCTCTGTTGACTTTGTTTATAGTTCTTTGTATTCCGTGTAGCAGAATATGATCTTTTGCTCCTGAATTGCACCGATTTGTACTCTTGAGGAGGCAAATAATGGTTTTCTGGTAAAAACTTTACAGAGGTACTTTCATTATTCATTAGGGAAAACTTCAGTCTTTCTGATTTCAGAGTCTCATTCCCCATTACAGTGTCTTCTGTTGTTGAACAATCAGCATCATCAGCAGGGCAATCAATGCTTGAACCTGTGTTATTTTTGCAAAGTAAAATCTCTTTTCTACCATCTGTATTTGTTCTGTCTGGCACCTGTTCTATCTGTTCACCTGCAGGCACATACTGACAAGTGTCTTGCAGATCTGCAGGGTTTTTTTCAAAACCCAAGACAGCATGATACAGTCGTCTGGGATCAGTGCTTCTGCTGTATGTGGGATATGTTGGACTAAATGAATTGCAGGTGTGACCAGGATCCACATCAACATCTCCGGGATGCAGATTTTCCAACATTGTCACTTCTGAGTGTATTAATTCATTCGTAGAATTTGAGGATATATTAGTTTGCTTTTCAGCAGGTTCTCTACTTGATGTTTTTCTCTGCTGTGTTTTTTCTGCAAAATGTTCAGTATTTGAATGCAATTCCTCCTCCATTCTGTTAAGTATTTTTCTCATTTGTCCCTCTTTAACAAGAATTGCCCTTCCAGTATCCCAAAAAGGTAATGATGGTAATAAAAGGGAATTATCACTTAGTACTTTCTCTATGTGTTCTGTGCAAGCTTCTTGTGGTGGAACTTTACCCCAGTGGTGCTGATCAACTTCCACATCATTGTCAATTTTTCTACGATTACTTCCATATACAGGTTCCCCATCTACGGTTGATTTTTTATATGAAGTAGAGTCTGTGTCTGATACCGGAAAATGCCTGTTTTCTTTTGCAAGAGAAAGTAAAATACTCCCTGAAGCACGTATTGGCTCATCAAATACCACAGCCTTATCAGACTGAGTGTCTTGTATTTGCAAAACAGCAAGTGAAGAATCTTTCAATATACTTGTATGTGAAATATTGTATGTGCCAGTTTCACCATGGCCTGTATCTGCAGGTAAAGAAGATTCTGAAAATGGTGTTAAGGATGGGTGATTGACACTTGAAAATACTTGGGGAAAATCTCCTTCCTTTACAGAGCACACATCTGCAGAACTGGAGGACACTTGCTCAGTCAAAAAAGTATCTTGAAGTGAGTCCTCAAACTCACTAAATATCTGAGATTTTGAGTCATCAAGTAAACAAGTGTCAAAAGCACTGAAATTCTTGGAGCTTTGAAATGGTGCACAAGTTGGAGGATCTTCTGCAAAGCAGGATGGAAGAGACTTTGATTCTTTACCACCAGTCTGTTCTTGGCTCTGAAGAGTAAGCGAGCCTGATTCCAGTACAGTCACACTAGAAGTGTTATTGAAGTGTTCTAAGCACTTATTAATTTTATTTTCTTTTATGTCATTGCAGTTCTTGAAAGAACCTTGAATTATTTTCTCCTTTTGATCTGTTGTTGCACCTTTTTCAGGGAGTTTATTATCCTGAGCATATGTGGTCTCTTTAATTGTAGAATTACTTTTCTTTTCATCTCCTTTTTGAGAAACATCAGGAAAAGTTACAGATACACTCAAATCAGTTGATTCACTTTCAAAGTATTTTGTTTCTTCAGAGACAACAGCATCCTTTTTACCTTTGTCTCCATTGCTTGCAATCAAAACAGCTGCAGATGATGCTGAACAATTCAGGAGACCAGGAGAACATTCAGAAGTGTCCGAGTTCCTATTGTAATTCATAAACTCTTTACTACAGTGTGGATTTTCCCATGGAGACTTGTTCAGGCCTTCTGAAAGGGTTGAAGCATCCTCAGAAACAGTGCTGCCTGGCTGGTCTGTGCAGCCCTCTTCAGAAGTCCCATGTCCCTCATTTTCTCTGGGCTCACACAGATACTCAGCTACACCAGGAAACTTTGCACTTTCATTTTTACTGTTTGTTGTAGTACAGCTTGTGCTTAAAAATTTTGCCTTCTCATCATGCAATAAACTCCCTGAGTGAAGTACTTTCTGAGTTGTATTAATACTGGGAGACATTTTTTGCAAAGACATTTCTAGAAAAGAATGCATTTCTTCCCCCTCTGTCTCTCTCACCACTTCTTTCTCTGAAGATGAAAGCAGGTTTGAATTATCCAAGAGCAGTGAATCAGGCACAATGGTACCCTTCTTCTCTTGAGCTGTATCTTCTATGGAATTAAGGCAGTCTTTTGATAGTTTATTAAACATCAAATCCACGCTGTGTTCTTCATGAGTGTTGTTAGCATCCTGAGTTACACCTTCAGAAGAATCTAATTTTTCCAAGCAAAATGAGTTCCCTTTGGCCCCTTCCTGAAGTACAACAGTTTCAGACTCAGGATCATCTGTGCTGTCACGAGTGGAAGAGCTGTTCTCTTTGATGGGTTGGCCAGACACGGCATAATCAGTTGCATTTTTAAATATAAAGGATTCTTCCTCCTGCCAGTCCTGTGTGGTCCTGGTTTGCAGAAAAGCTACATTCTTGCTTTGCATTTTATCAGGAAGATATTTGTCCTCTCTTGTTTTGTTGGCTGGGACAGGCGTACCAGCACAGATCTCACTCTCCAGTAAGGTTTCGTAGTAAGGCAGAACAGCTCCAGTTTCAACACTGCTGTCAGATGGCTTTGTGTGTCCTTTCAATGCAGTTGGAACACTTTGAACAAGATGGAAATCATCACTTACTCCAAGATATAAAAGGTGATTTACAGACTGGCATGGGGAGTCTTTAAGCGAACCTTCTTGTTTTTTTTCAGTAGACTTCAGTGTTGCTGGTGGGTTTTGTTCCTTGCTGATATCTTCATTATTTCTAGAAAAGCTAGTAGACACCCACTGGCTTTCTCTTAAGACTTCATTTAATCTGCTGTCATCATGTGTCATTTGGCAGCTGCCTTTGTTTTCAGGGAACAGTTCATTCAGGTTTTGCGAAATTATCAGTTCTACCTCCTCTGTGTTTTCTACAAATATCTGCTTTTCTTTGTCTATTTCGGTCATTTGTACAAGATTCACGAAATGCACTTTCTCCTCCTCAAGTCTGGAGCCTACTGGATCCAATTCACAAATATCAGGTCTTTTTCTAACAATACTTATATTCAAGTTTTCTGAAGTGCCACGCTCAGGATATTGCACAGAGCAACTCATATACATACGGCTGTCATCTTTAATGGGGAGACTTTTAAGTTCTTGTTCAGTTCTATATTGGTCAGTACTGGTACTATCACCAACTGAATATTCACCTGCATCAATATCTTCCATGACTGCATTTCTCGTATCTGTAACAGAGTCCACTGAGACACCATCTTCACTCATTTCAGTAGGATCATGGCATCTTGAATCATTTTCTAACAGTCCTGAAGCTGTCAGGTATCTTTCAGGGATCTTAAACCGATTTAAAATTTCCTCATTGTCATCTCTGTCACAATACACCTGATGTAGAGCTGGTGACTCTTCAGTAAATAAAACATTTTCATCTGTGCGTATGACTTCTTGCTTTGTAATAATCAGCCCTTCAGTGTTTGTCGCCATAATTTGTTCGTCACTCCCAGTCACTTCACATTCATTAACCTTCTCTTCCTGGGGCAAACAGTTTGGTACGCACTGTTCAGTTAAATTACTAGAATGTACCTGTCCTTCGTTTTCGGGTTTTGCTAAAACATTTCCTTGCCTACTTGTGATTAGTACTGTTGCAGGTGCTGTATTAAGCACATTTTCTGTTCTTCTGTTTATCTGTAAAAGTCCCTCACAAGTATCAAGGAAGTCTGAAGTATTCCGAGTAACTTTTGTTGTGTGGGCACACACAGCTGAAGGAGTGTTTTGGGGAGCAACAGAAAACTCTGGTGAATAAATACCTATTTCTATTTCCTTGCTTTCTTTTTGGTACAAGCTGCTTGTTTCAAGTCGGCTGCCAGAACGTACGAGCACTTTTGATTCCTGAGTGTGTCCTCCTCCAGTGCTGCCTACCTGCAAGTCATCTTTCTCTGCCTCTTCATGTGTCAGGCACAGATTAGTATAAAACTCACACTGACCTTCAGAAGCTACAGTATCAATAGGTTTCTTTGGATTCTGAGATAGACTAATGCCTTTAAAATCCTCGCCTCTCCTGTCTTCAGTTATACTTTGCACTTTGACTACTGCGTAGTCAGGTAAACTTTCAGTCTGTCTGGATTTAACTTCCAATGCATTTTTTTCTAAGTTGATGGTACTATTTATTAATTTTGTTATTTCTTCATCAGTGTTTGCTTTTGTGTTCTGATAAGGAACCATAGTTTCTTCTGGATCAGTTTCTGGGCTTCTTAAGAAGTTGGATTCTTTATTTATATATGGACTCTCCTCTCGAGAAACAGTAGCTGATGTATTTGTGTTGTATTCAAATACTCTTCCTGATTCTGAGTTTACATCATCTTCAGCAAGCAAGATATTCTCTGGGCAATCACTTTCAAGAAAGGCTTCTTTCTCTTCTGTTGCTTCAAGTAAAGATTTGTTCTGTGGTTCTGTTTCCAAGAGAATGGTTGCATCGAAGTCCACAGAAACGTCGGTCATCTTATGCATACTGTTTTTCTGCCCTGTTGATTTTGAAGAGCATGTCGTGCAAAAGCCGCCAGAGGGTACATCAGAATAACTTTCTGTGGCACTGACTTCCATGGTAAGATTAGATGTAGCATCGCAAACTCCTTTCACTATTGTGACACGCTCCAATAGTTTATCAGAGTTTTCAGTCTCAGATGCACTTTGAAAAAGATTAGCTTTTGTTGAAGCTTTGTAAAATAGGCTTGAATTGGATTCTGGGAGAAAATCGTTTGTACTCTCACAAATAGCAGCAGGGAAGGTCTCGGTGTCTTTCCCATTTACGTTTACTCTGAGATAACTTACTTCATTTACCCCTAAGTTTTCATATTCGGATGAAAATTCTTTCTGAACTACAGCCTGAGAATTCAAGACATTGTGCTCTTTGCTTTCACTGCTTTCTTCTCTTATATTATCAATGCATAATGTAGAATTTTCTGAAAGCTGTTGGGATAAGCAACTTAACTGACTATCTGCTAGAGCACATTCATGGGAATAATGTTTTGAAACAGGTTTGTTTTTGTATTCATAATGATTCAGTGAAGACAGGTCTTCATCCTTTGGTTCATATTCTTCATTATCTTTGCATGAAGGCACCTCTGGCACAATCTCTGCCAAGCTATCTGTGCTTGTTTCCATACAGATAATCTCTTCTTCAGACACCTCTACTGGTGTTGCAGATTGGTTGTAACTTGCACTGTGAGCAACAACTAAAGGGTTACATCGATACGTTGTCTTCTGTGAGGAAAAATCTGTCTCTGTTGTTATTTCTTCTGCAGATATTTGTTCATAATCCATTTCTTGCATTGCTTCCAAATTACTCTCCCCAGATCTGAGGAGACCCACTGTAACAGCTGATTCTGCTCCTTGTCCTGCTAACGTCTGAAGCTTGTAACTGCTTACTAGAGAGCAGCTCTTATTTGTTAAGTCACGGAGAAAGAAACCTTCATCACAACATGTTGGTATTTTCTTTCTTGGAAAAAGCTGCCCATGGTTTCCAAAGTGGGCTTGTTTTACTGCAGATGTCTGTGTTGAGGTCATACTACGAGCAAGTCCTGTAGAAGATTCAGCAGCAGGTGCACTGACGGATGCACTTCTGCTGCCTGAATCTGTCATACTTGATTTTGTCATCAAGTTATTGTAGTCATCACTGAGGTCATCTTTTTCAGAAGCTCGGAAGAAATCATCTTCTAAATCTGCATCCACACAGCCATTTCTCTGTTCAAAAATGTTCATGGGCACCACAGAAATAAAAGGTTTCTTTTTCAGACTGTGGTCTTTTGGCAGCTCTGGATGAGTTGTGGGGAGAGAATCCTCCTCTCTCCTAGATACCAGCGACAAGCAGTCTGCGGTGGAGGTGCTTTCCAAAGAGCTGAATGTTTGTGTGCATTCAGTGGCGGACCTGTAAGCAGAGAATTCATTCAATTGTTCTTGTTCAGGATGATTTGACCTTGAACGTTGATAATAATCATGCTTTGCTGAAATAGGAACAAAAGAGGAGCTTAGTCCTACTGAGCTAACAAATGAGGACATGACATCTTGAGAGTCCAAGGAAGAATTTTCATTAGAGTTTGTCCATCCCTTAAGAATCTTATTTAATGATCCATTCTCAGAAACTCTGCTTGCAGTTGTTATTGTTTCAGGTAAAGGTAATTCTGATGTGTCAGAGGAGAAAACGGTGTTTATTTCATTTATACGATGTGATAAATGAGTAATGCTGTGTATCTGCTTAGAGCCAGAAACAAAAGAAACTTCAGCAGCTGATTGCTTTAGATCATCTTTCTTCAGCCAAAACTCTGGTTTGCTCAAGGAGCACAGATGAGCTTCTTGAACTTCCAAATTTTCATGGAAAGAAGGTGCTGTTATTCTGGAGCTGCTGATGTCAACCTTTGAGTCACAGGAGGACCAAGCACCAGTAGAAAACAAAGGATTTCTACCTGTGTAATACAGTCTTCTATCAAGAGACCTTTCTTGTTCTACCAAGGAGACTTTTGTCCCCTCCAGCAACTGCTTGCAAGCAGGCTTCAGTTCAGTGTCCAAATAAAAGGAACTGCTCAGCTTCAGATCATAATTTGTCCCTTCCATATCTCTGTCGCAGGCCTTGGACTCATGGTCTTCATCAGTCTGTATAGCTGGCAATCTAGGAGTTTGTAACTTCCAATAGATCTCTGCTGGCACTTCATCAGATGAATCAGATTTTGACTCTTCTACCAGATCTTCAGCTGGCATCTCTTCTCCATCAGCTAAGCTGTCCAGAGAAAAACTTCTTTCAGACTTTCCCAGTCTCCTATGAGCTGCATATGATGTCACCAAAGATGAAATACGGTGATCAGTTCTGCTTTTGTAAAGTTTAGCTGGCTCTTGTTTAGCCTTTGATCTGTGAAATTGGCTTTTATTCTGCTTTTTGGTTTTATTTTCTTTTTCTACCAGAGAGTCCTGTGACATTTGACTGTCATCACTCTCAGAATCTTCTGGGTTGGCAAGGCATTTATTTCTGTCAAAATCTTCTTGTTTCAGTTTCTCTGTGAAAGTTTTTGCATAAGCACAGGAGAGAGAATCTACAGAATAGGAACTGTCAGTATCAGAAATCTCATTTTCCTCATCCTCTTGCCAGTTCCCCAGTACATCTGTGGCTGTTTTGGACACTCCAGCACTCAGCATCTCAGCACTGTGCCACCTTTTCTCAGCGTAATAGAGTGGTGCCTGTGTGTTCATCTTAGTGAGATTTCCTACTGATGTTGCCACCATCAGAAATTCTTGCTGTTCCACTGATGATTTCTCATGACTTGGCAAGGTGGAGTTCAGCTCTCTCTTCCAGTTCTTGGCTGTTTGGTTTAGATTTGCTGATCGTGGGTTTCCATACACTGTTTTCTTAATTTCTTTAGGAAAGTTTTCTAGAGAAGACCTGTGGCCTTTTCCATTGATATCCATTCTAGTCTTTTCATTGGATACCTGAGCTCTATTTTGTTCTAGATTGCTAGTTGCAGGCTGATTTAAATCTCCTAGCACCTTTGTTTTTTTCATTCTTGTCCCTGTAATAAAAGTTTCAGGCTCATCCTTCTCCTTAAAAAGATCAGGAGAGGAGCCTTTAGAGGTCTGGTTTTGAGATCCAGCTTCCCCTGGGTTGTCATCCAACTTTGCAATTTTTTGATCATTTTTATTGATATAAGCCATAATACCCAAATCATTAGAATATTCTTCTCCTCCTCTTTTATTTCCAGATGAAGATGGTTTTTGTTTTTCAGTTAGCTGCCTCTGGACTTCTTCATCATTAAGGTCATCATTCCCAGAAACGGCTTTACCTCTTCTGTAAAGATATTCTACAGATGACAGCCTCCCTGTTGTATTGCTTTCACAACATTGACCAATATTTGGTGAGGTAGATAACTTTGAGACAGTCTCCCTCTTCAACAAATAGCTGCGGAAATAAAAAAGAAATAAAGCCCAAACCTTGCTTGAATAAAATACCTAACAATGCTTCCACATCAGTGATGTCTTGTAGTTAAGAGTAACAATGCGTGAAGCAAAATTATTAATGTTTTTCTAAAGCAAATTCTAGCAGAGAATAATTAAAAATTCTGTCAGTAACCATACAATCCCCTACACATCCTGCAATATGTTCTGCATCACAAAGCAACAGGTTGATGCTATGTCGTACAGCTTGGTATTTAGTCTCAGTAGGCTCAAGAAGCTGCGAACATTAGTTAAAAATAAAGGACGATTATAAGTCACAGAAATCCACTCAGCAGACTTTAGCTATTTCCTTTCCCCAGGACCATGCTGTGATAGACACCCGAGCACCCCAACTGTTTGGCATTGTGTAGAGATGTTTATTTAGCCTGAGAAAGGTTGGCCAACGTAAAAGACCAAACCAGAGTCACTCAAATGATGCAAATATTCTGAAGGAAGAGTTTGACACTAATCAAGAGAAAATGATGCAGACATAAGTATTTACCAAGAGTTTGAACAAAGTAGGAACAAGAGTTAAGCCAGTTCTGGAAAGCATTCACAAAGAGGTAAAAAGTGTAGAAAGGCTTGAGAGGAATGTACAAAACAGCAAGAAAGACCATGTCAAAGAGCTAAGCACGGAATGTGCTGTACCAACCTAAGGAAAAAGGACTAATAGCTCCGGTGTGACAAACAACATAGTAAGTTCACGGACACTGCAAGTTTTGGGACTGTTTCAATACATTGAAAGAGATTCTGGATTACAGGTGGCCACTGAAAATACCTTGAATTTAAATTACTTTTAAAAGTGCAGAGGAACTGGCAGACATTAACTCACCTGGGTACCTGGGGCACTCGTGGGTTACCACAAGAACGCTGCCTGTGCTGCAGTGACCTCCTTCTCTTTTGCAAATGGTGATCCAAAGAGGACTGTACAGTGTTATTTTCATTTAAGACTTGGGATTGTTTCACACACTCTTCATGGAACCAGCAGCTAGCTTCCAGCTGCTCTAAGTTTTGCTTGGCTTCCAATAACTTCTGCTTCTTGACTATCCTTTCCAGCTGGAATTTGACCTTTTTCCGTCTTATGTTTCTTTCTGCCTTTTTTAAGGAGTGTCTTCGCAAGAGCTCCAGCTGCACCAGTCTCTTCTTGTTCTGCTGTAGCAGGGAAGGGCAGATTTCCAGCCCAATGGAGCTCTGCACCTCAGCCTCCACGTAGAGTGCAGACTCTGTTTGCACTGCAAACTCCCTCTGCTGCTGCTGAAGGGCAGCCAGGCGTTTATTCTCATTTATAAGCCACTGCTGGTCTGTAAACACAACAATGATTGAAAGGAAAAACACTTTTTGTTACTGTCTTCATTCTTTATTTAATCAGCCTTGAGAGCTCATTGAAGAACATAATTTCTATACATACAGATTGGAGTCTTGACAAACTATTTAGAGAAAAATGTATCATTGCTGCACTTTATTGATCACTGAAAGCCTCTCAATTGGGATAATGCTTTGGGTAACATCTGCTAGATATAAGCAGGGCCTTGGCTGATACAGCTAAGGACACTGGTAGATAAGACCTTGCTTGTAAGCAAAAAGTAGAACACATTTCAATTTCTCAAGGATTACACTCCAATGTCACCTCAATTTTATTGTTAAAATGCAGTGGAAGCATTAAAAGGCCTGAGTTTAATTCTGTGCACTTTTCAGACAGAGGGTATATATTCACAGCAGTGAAGTATGAGTTCATTAGCTTTTTACTGTGAAATATGTTATTTCTGTTTTACTTATTCTGAAGAAACTTGTCAAACTTTGTTACTCAGGGAATGAAAGTCTGTGCACTGAGAGTACTGAGAGCACTAGAAGAGGCAGTTGTACAGAGCTAAACAGAGCCATGTTAATGCAGCAGATGGAATTTCAGACACACAGTAATGAACATTTGGCTAATAAATTCCCACATTTTGAGTGAAAAAATAAGCACTTGTGTAATCTTGAAATGTTACTGACTTCTCATCACAGCATTTCAGTGGTTTACAACTATTCTAAACCAAACATTTCTCTTTGTGCCTTTCGCTCCTCTCCTTTCCTCCTTAACTTGAATGAACCAACAAAAAACACGTGCAAACTATTTTCTCTCACCTGCCTAGGTACGCTAACAATGAGGGAGCCCAGAGTCATGCTAAAGAACTTTGTTTAGCAGAGGAAAGGGCGATTTTTGTGCTAACCCTTAATGGTAGCAAGTTCAGTATGCCTGAAGGCTTGACCTCTCCATGTCCCACCTGAGATGTGCCTCATTTGTGGGGGCAGCTACCAGTCCTGTGGATGGGCACGCAACCTTCCAAGTGGGTTTAAGACAATGCTACAAGGAACCCACCATATAGGTACCTGCTGCACGGTTCTGCCAGCCTCTCTAAACTCATCAGATGGCAGCTTCTCAAGCAACATGGACCTTATGTGGCACCTGATGAGGTAGAGCAACAACCACAAATTTACTACCTGTGGCAACTACCGCTGCTCCAACAAACACTTGCCAAAACAGCCTGATGGGAGCCCACATACCTTGCACTTGAGCACTTTAGCATGTCAGGTACTTGAAAAAAATCAAATATTCTCATGGCAAGGACACAGGTGAAGCCAACACAACCCTTAGCTATCAGGATGAACATAATTCCAACAAGACAAGCTCATTCCACCAGTCAATGCATATTTCTCATTAAATCACCACCCTTCTTCTTTGCTTTTGCTAATGTAACCCCATTTACTTCATAAATGCTAAATACGCTCACAAACCAACTGATTAACCTATTTTGATAATAAAATATGTTACCCCTGCTTACACAGTATATTGGGAACCTGATCTTTGCAGTCAATGGGGAAGCAGTAGAGAACACAGAACACTAGGTTGATTTTTTAACCCTGGATACAAGACTACTTTATTCCTTGCAGGGGATATGCTTGGAGGATTTTCAGAGCGCACTGGCTTCAGCCTGTGATATCATGAACTGCAACAATCAAAATAAGTGATTATTGAGATGACCACTGCCAGATTGTCTCTGATGGCTTGGGCATATTCTCTTAATGAAGCAGAGTTTGTTCATTTTTATGCTGCTATACAAACATACATATTGAGCTGCACAAAGCAAACAAAAAAAATATCCTTAGCTGAAAAAGCAGTCTACAAATCACAGGCACGGTTCCTTGACGAGTAGAGCATTTCTCAAATGACCAAAGCTTTTTAAAGGACTTCTGTCTAACTAGCAGCAACATTCTTTTGCCTGGGCTTACCTTTGATTTGCAGTCCTTTACTGAATAAGCAACATTTTGCTGCTTATTCAGGGGGTTAGGAATTAAGAGGTTAGGTATTTAAGTCTGGTATGATGAATGAGGCTACCCACAGCCCTGCACAGCTGAGCTGCAAGAGAGAAATTTGGGGCTGTGGAAGTTTCCGTGATGTAAGAAATTATTAGTACATAGGCACTGTCAGCATCACTTGGTTGGTGACTACTGATCTTGTTAAACATACTTCATTAGTGATCCTGACCACAGAGAGTCTCCTGTCCATGTTGGCAGCACACAGTACATGCACAGAACTAGGAATTCTAACTCTTATGGTTACTCTACAGATAAAAGCAAATAATTTTAGTAATTCTTTTAGTTATTTTTTCTTAAAATCATTTTAAATTTTCACAGGTAAAGCTTTTTTCTCATCTCTTTATTTCCAGATCTGTCCTCCTTAGCATGTTACTAGCAAGGAGAACGTTTGGCAGATGAGAGTTTCCCTGCAACAGAGCAGCAAGTGCTAAGATCCTAATTAATCCCTGCTCACAAACTTGCTTCTGTCAGCAGCTGAGACAGAGGGCGCAGCAAAGGTGGAGAACTTTGGTGGGCTGCCAAGTGAAGAATTGTATTTGGCTAGCAAAAACTACCTGCCTGACTAAGCTTTGTGTGAACACAGCAAAAACAGAAGAACTAGATGGAAGCAGAGAACAAGTCTGCAGAGCTATGAAACAAAGATATTTTGGGGAACTCTCCTGGTTCTCTGTACTATCTACATATCCTAAGCCTATTTCTGCTGCATCTCATCATCATAATTTCCTTTTAATCTCGTCATCATGGCTGGTGTAATTGAAAGATAGCAGACTGCATAAGTTTGGGTCTGAGAAGCTGCCAAAAGTTCAGTTTTCTTCTTCCAGGAACCAATAGCAGGTTTTGCCAATTGGGCACAGTGCCTCTCTAATAGGCATACTTTGCTTATCAAGAAACCCAGACCAAACAATTCTTTAGAACACAAACTAGAGAATACTGTAACCACCCAATTTCAGTGGTCAAAAACATGTCACGGTTTAAAATGTTCCCAGATCAGTCTGTAAACACATTAAGCGGTAGCCCAAACCCACCAAGACATCTTGCTGAATATGTCTGCCTACAGGCACAGCAGCACCTCTGGGAGCCAGGAGCCACTGACACTAAAAAATAGCTTTCCAAATACGCTGTGGCTCCACCTTCTGACACAGCTATTTGCCATTCAAAATCTGATCACTGATCTTGCCTTTAGAACTCTGACACAACACTGTAGAACATCCTAGAAATAACTCCTATTTGAACCAAAGCATGCGTTTCTTTTTTTAATCCAGTTTTCATTTAAAACAAAATCAGTAGGGGAGAAGGCAATACCACTAATCAATCATCTTTAGGGTAAATCAAACCTGCATTTTATTTTTAATCTTCATTTGTTACACTTCAGTTTCTACCACAGAATATCTTCATACATTTTCTTTATATTATAAAAGGACAGGGGAGTGTGGAAATATTTGCTCTATTAAAGCCAGTGAAACTCTCCCTTAACTGGGGCTGGGATTTTAGCTCTGAACTTCAGTGTTGCACCTACTTCTCAGATGTGTTTTCTTTGCTTTCCTTGTTCAGAACTCACATAGCAACCATAGAAAATTCAGTTTGACCCATCATCTTATGCCATGGCCCTGTTTTTCCTAAGAAGTGAAATTCATTAAAACCACATGAAAATGGTCTATATTGTCACAGGTGACAACATCATCAATGAAATATATCAAGAGAGTACCTCAACTGACACACGTCACTTCTTGGTGTTTGTCACATCTTGTTGTTAGAGCAATTTCTCCTGAAAGCCTATGGTAGGAACTACCACAACCATCTCAGTTTCAGTCTTCCAGAACAACCCACTGGATGAAACAGGGGTACATCACAAGAAAATCACAACAGCAGGCTCGCTCTACATTGCAAAGCAGCAGAGTTGCACCACGGATGTGAGCAGAGCAAAGCTGCAGGGAGGGAGGCCGGACGGGGGCCGCTTGGGAGTCAGGAGGCTCAGTGCCCGCTCTCCCCAGCAGCCACCTGCAGGGCTAATGAAACGCTGCTGTTGATGCGCTGTGAAGGAAGCCCTTTAGTTCTGTTCATCAAAGCTTAATAACTGTTCTTAAGGGAAAGGCAATATAAGAAAGAACTAGTAATGAGCCATAATAAAAGTTGCATCCATAACGTGAAGCATAACTAGGCCAGAAACACCAAAAGGATGAAAGTGAGAGAAGGGATGAGGCAGGTACCCACTTTCTTGGATCTGCTGGTTGATTAGCGCTTGGTCATTTTCTAGTTCCCGCTCCGCTTTGATCTGTCCTCTCAGGATCTGCTGCTTTAAATCCTCAACATAGAGCTGCTGCCGCTGAATTTGTTTTCTGTGGAAAGCCTCCTGGTCCCTCAGTTTCTGCTTGTACTCTTCATGCACAGCATCTATCTCTCTGCTGTTAGAAATATTGACAGTGAATTTAAACTAGAAACAAATACCAAACATTTGTAATAAAACAAGTCTTCTTACTAAAGAAAGACAGACAGTATTCAGGATATTGTTTTGCTCAATAAGGGTGCCTAAGGACAAAAATTTGTGATGGTAAAGTAGCTGTCTATATGCATGTCACAGCAGGCTATAGTCCTGTATCACAAATGCCAGCAAACATGAAAGGTCTCGTGGTGAAGCAGAAAATTTAATAACTAGAAAGATAACAGCAAAAAGAACTATAAATATATTGTCACTTCTCATTTTGCTGTAAATCTTTCAAAAATGGGGAGGGAGGGTTGTTTATATGTGATGAAATTTTACAACCACTATATAGGATATTTGTCATCTAAGTACTTCAAAGTGCTTTACAGAACAGACAAACATTCTTCTCTGTTCTCAGATAAAAAATTTCCAACATAGAAAAGGTTACAGGCATTATTGAGATTACACTGACAGTTGTTGGCAATACCAAGAACCTGATCACCCAATTCTCTGTTGGATGCAACAACTGTATTAGGTTACTGCTTCTATGTTTGGAGTAGAATTGTGATCAGAAAAGAGACCTGTGAAAAACTGTCTTACAGTCCCCTCCAAGATGTTTGGTTCCTGACTGAGTGCCAAAATTTTACATGCACACAGAGTAACAATCAAAATAGTATCTATCCTTAGCATGACCCATAAGAATATTCAAAATACTTTATCCCTCAGAAAGGAATATATATTCTCCCTGTTCACATATTATAATCAGAAATTCCTAAAGTTATAATATATATAAAGGTGATATGTGATCTCTTCCCCTTGTTTCATTTCCAAACACCACATTATTATATGTAACCTCAGAAAATTATATCTTTAAGTCTTGTAAAATATTTTAATATATTTTACTAATGAAGTAAATGATATATTTATTATAATGATGTATTTATTATACTTAAGAGAGCAAAAGTATCAAAACTCTAAAAAGTCCTTGAAGGTCAAAATAAAAATATAATTTCAAGGGAACGCTTTGGAAACATCATGTTGTTTATAAAGTCATTACCAATACACCTGTATGAAAAGAACATTTGATGTTTGCTACACAGGAATTAATTTGACATCTCTATTTAGAACTGTAAGCATGTGTTCAAAGCAATCATTTCTACAGCAACAACTGTGATTCTGTGAACTAGATTAGCAGACAAATTAGAAGAAACAATTAAGCGGCCAAAGTCTACAAATCTTCTTGAGTACTTTCCCATGGAACACACATTTCACTTGCTTAACAAGCAGTGGGAAAGCCTCACTACACCAAAACTTGAAGTTTCTCAGTAATTTACAGTATTAGTGTGACCCTCTTTTGCTTACCCGAGGAAAACAGAATTCAGTTTGTTTTAATGTTTATGTAAATATAATGCTGGTGAGAATAACTGAAAAGGAACATCATCTGTTCAGTTGTCTGGCATGGTGCAAACAGTCAGAGTACAAACTTTGCTACTGTCATCTGCTAAATGGTTTGTGTCTCTTTGGGACCCATAGGAACATATGATAAGAATAGGCAGCTCCAAGATCTGTTTATCCTTGACTTGACTACAAAAATGCCAACAACCTGTGATTTGTAATTTTTTCCCCTTGGATAAAGTTTAATTGATCCCCAGGAAATAGGAGTGAGGTGCCTCATTTCTCATTCAGCTGTAGTAGGTTTGAACTGACACTTCCCTGCAGCACTGAAACACTTGTATGGCCATTACAAATCCTCAGCTGTTCGGGTACTTCTAATCCCACCAGCTACTGGGGGACAAACTCAGAGGTTAAAGCTAGACCGGCTAACTAAAGAAGAATCACTTTTAGAACACAGTATTAAACCTGAAGTATCTCCTTTAGGAAAAGCTCCTGTGGTTTTAATGATAACTCTGAGGGAGGCTTTCCCTGCATGCTGCTTCCAGGTTATCTTCCACATTTTCCAAGGGAAATGTAATGGAGCAGCCATATGATCTGGAGGTTAAAGTACTGATCTGAGACAAAACCTCTCTGATTTTGGAGCAGTTATATCACCACTGTGTTTTCACGTACTTAGGCTGCAACATCTTCAGGGTGAGGACTGCCTCTGGATTCCTGTGCACTAAAACTAACAGAGCCTGGATGTCAGCTAAAGCCTCTCCTTGCTTATATGTTAAAACTAACAAACCTTAATAGCAATTGCAAATGCGCATATTTTGATGATGGGGTAGTCTTTAACCTGTTTTGCTAACAGACATATAAAAGCTCTGATTCCCATAGTAGTATGAAAGTTGAAAACTGTGTTACCAGACAACTGCATGACCTTGGGCAAGTCACTTAGTCTGAGATGTGTGAAAGAAGCAAAGCACATTCATCCAATAGAGTGATGAGGATCAATTAACATTATAAAATATGAGAAAGTCAAGTATCAGAAGAACTGATTTATATTCATTTATCATTATTAGCACCATTTTGATGGTGCTTACTCAGGAAACTGAGGCTGAATAGTGGAGCATGATAGCAAAACAGTAGACACAGAATTCTTGTTTTGCAACTGTTTACTAAAACCAGATAAAATTCCTCTTATAAAATGTCTCATATTCTTCCTAAGCATGACTTTCAGCTCTCAGCTACCCTTTTCATGAAATCAACCTATCACAGTTCAAACTCTTTATAAATTGAAACCCAGAACATACAAGTATATGAAACAACTCGGTGTTTTATTTCAATCCCAAAACCTCACAGTTCTCGTAGAGGTGGTTTAGATAACATCTGTTTACAGCTTGGAGAGGCTCCCAGGCTCTTCCCATACTTTCCAACAATGCTTAAACCACATCCACGCCCCATATATATTATAAAGTATCAGAGAACAAGCAATGCAAACAATGCACATGGAAGTGTGTTGTTTGCTGTTCTCAGCAGCATTACTGTATCCCCTCATGTGCACGGAAACGCCTTTTTGCTGAACTAACATGAAACTGTAAGAGCCTTTCCAACAGGCATGTGTGTTTGCACACAGAGCAGAACATGATGGAGGCCAAACTGATGTTATTAATCACAGCTCCATACTACGACTACACCCCAAAAAGGGAGAGTACATGGGGCAGACCCATACTTCACTTTAAACCTTGAAAAAACAAACATGCCCAGCAACCATTACAGTAATATTACTGATTTTGTTCTGCTGTTGTTGGGACATTTCTCTCCCTTTAAGGTTAAAGTTTCTGTAACAAAATACTGTTTTGTTGAAGGTATATATATGAATTGCAGTCGTGCTGATATTCCAGTGCCTCTTTGCTTCATCCCCTAATTTTTAATAGTAAAAAACAAAAGCCAGGCAGGGTAGTGAAGTCAGGTCTGAATACAGAGATCGTGCATGAAACACTTTTTTATGAAGTTGCTTCTTAAAGATGTCTTTCTCAAGTGGAACAAAAAATATAATGAAAATTCATGTAGAGCCTCTTACATAATACCAGTGTGCCAGAAGATGTTTTTCCTCTGACTGTGAGAGCAAAATGACTTGCTGGTTTTGGATACAGAAACTGCTGAAACCAAGAGCGAGAAGTAAGAATGCTCCCTTTCTACCTTTGAACATGCTACATCATGTCAACACACTTTTGCTGGTTTGTGGAAATCATACAATGAAATAAACTAAAAAAGAAGGTGACAATGGCCTAGAAAGAAAATAACAGGATCACACACATTTCACAGCTAAATCACCCAAGAGACAATTTAAAGAACAATCAGTTTGTCTAATAGATGGTTGATTAAACTAAAACCAAATATCAATCCAGTTAACATAAGAATTTAGCCATATTCCAGAATAAGTAGATGAGATCGCTCATTTCTTCCATCTAAAATATCTTAAATCAGATGTACTGTTAAATTTAGACTTGAAATACAGGAATACTATGAGATACAGGATTCAACCACAAACAACTTTCTGCTATAGCTTGTATTCCTGCTTTCCCGCGTAAGCAATCTACTCTCAATATAGCTCTAGCAGGAAATAATATAACCCCTGGACAAACATAAGACAAACAGCTTCATTTCTATAGGTAAGAAGACATACATAAAATGCTGGTTTCACAGGATCAGCGTACTCTGGCATACAGCATATTAAAAAAAACCAATCCAGTATAGAATTTCATAAAAGCATGCAGATTTCTAGGTGCACCAAATGCAGCAAGAAGTGGCAACAGTTACCCCTCCTCCAAGAAAATCTTTAAAAACAGCAAGTAAAATTAAAACAACAGAAAGACACCAACCTTAAATTACTGAGAAAATGTTCATATTATACCACCACTGCTGGATTGTTCTTCCCCCTCATTTTTCTCTCCACAAAGTTTGCATGATGCATGCTAAATGAGCCATCTGTAAATCCACATCTTTTCCAATCTGTTTTGTCATCAGCTCTCCGGGATCCTATTGTGCAATTCTCCTCCCCTCTTCCCCAAACACTTCTGCTGCTGATGCAGAGGCTGGCGGCTGCTACAGCATAATGCAGTTTTCAGTAACTATGGCAGCAATAGCTCTGTGGTGAGGCTGAATGCCTTCTGCAACAAAATCTTAAGGCTCAAACAGGGAAAGCTCCAGTATAAATAACCCCTTTTGCTAAAATCTGAAATTTGTCATTTTTCCCAAAGAAAAATTCAGGCAAGTTAGCAGTCTTCAAGTCCCATTTTTCTTTTACAAATGATTTTTTCCAGGGCAAGAGGAGTTAATAATAAAGCAGAAAAAAAAAAAAAGATGTTGGCAAGGCGTTTTGCTCCCTTGCAAATCCCAGCATTGAGAGCAATCAGGAGGCAGGGCTACAGCCAATGCACTGATACACATCCATCCCCACTCCATCCTCCCCCTCCAATCTGAGGTCCTTCCCACAGGGCCCCAGAGCATCACACCGCAGCAGGCACCACACGTGGGATCGTACATCTGCTTCTGCCTTGCACAGAGGCTCAAACCTCTCCCTTCTCCTCCTCAAAGCAAAGGGAGAAAGGATGAAGGAGACATGAAGACCTTGTAATACCATCTCCTCCGGCCACCTGAAGCAACGCCACTCACAAAATACAAAGCAAAAGCTGGGGGCTGGTGGGCAGGAGGTGGGAACCAGAAATCAGTCAAAATAGCCAGCAGAGTCATAAACCTTTAGAAATAAGGGACCTTTGGAAATGTACACAGAGGGTAATGCCCTTCATAGGAGTTGCTATCAGGTGAAAGATGATTAGGATTTCTGATGAGTTGGTTTACTTACAGTAAGGCAACGATTTATTTAAGGCAGCCCTTTAAATACACTTCTAAACTGGACCTCTTTTTGGCAAGGAGTCACAGGCATAAGACTCAGCCACACACTCCAGTAAAGGTCACTGCTGCCTTGCTAAATTCCAGTTCAGCTGGAACTACAGTCTATCACGGGTTTCCCCCTTATTATTTCAGTTACATAGAGAACCAGTTAGTTCCCCTGCTAGCTCACTACATGTGATTCTCCAGTAAGTTGTACAGTTGCTGTAATTGACACAGTACACTTCTCTGTGAAATGAAATATTTGAAGGATCTTCTAAGAGATGAAAAAATATATTTATTTAACTTGTATTTGTAGAATGCTTTGAAATTCTCAAATGAAAGCTTTTAGTAAGAACTCGGAGTACTATTTTTACAAATATTAGTTGACCATACCACATTAGAATAATCATTTATCGTGTTTTCCAGCATCAGATGCCATGTTTAGGGGCACTATTGCCTTTCCAGTTCAGCAGAATTTCACACATTCTTATATGATGATTCTTTTTTTTTTTTTCTGGTCTAACAACGTGGGTATTTTCAAGGAAAGAGAGCTTAAACGTGCTGCAAGCAGCTTAAATTAATTCAGCATACTGCTATACCACTGGACTCTAATGGAACAACTCCTGTTTTTTTTTTTCCAAACCAGCAAGAGAAGAAAATCTGGGTTTATATTTATACGCAGTATGGTATTACGGCAATGACAGGGGCAAGAACTTGATTATCTACTTATTTGTCATGGTGCTGTCATATGATGACTGATGCCAGTCACAAGACTTCTGTGTGTGTTTGCTGGCTGACGACAAACATCAGAATTTTGAAGTGCTGCAGCCCTGCTAAGTAGGGTGTACAAGCAAGCAGCCAAGTAAGAGTAGAGGGAATCACATCACTTTTCAAGAAAAGTTTAATGTCCAAAGTTTTAATATTGCGGTGCAATGGTAGAAATTATTTTCTCTCTCATTTCTCAAAATATTTTAACTTACAATTAGAGGCTGAACTTGAATTACAAGCCATAAAAAGCAGATGAGAAAAATGTCATCACACTGATATCATGGGAGATGAGATTGTAAGTAATCACTATCATAATACATATGTTCATATGTTCCGAAATAAAAAATCCAGAAGAAAGCAAAGTAGCATCAGTTCCCGATTAAAAAGTACTTAAACCCATGGAAGCCCAACAAGTTATAAATTATTTTTGTGTGCAGCTGCTGTGCTTCTTTGCAAGAATGAACCATGTTCCATGCTAGGGCTTCTTTTTTTTAACTCTTCCACAAAGTCATTTTCTTGTCACCAGAAGAGAGCCCAATTTGTCCAAGGTATTTTATATATATTAATGAGTATTCACAGTACCTATTACTGACATGAAATTTAATATATTTTTATGGTTCTTCTATACTGTAAATTGGTGGTAGGTTCAGCATAAACTCCACCCTAGTAATGGCTTTAATATACTGGCTACACATGCAACAAAGGTGCAAACCATTTGCTCAGGGTTGAGTATAGAGAAAGACAATGGTTGTGGAGACTTGCTTGTAATCCAGCTGCATGTACAGATTCTTGTTTCAATATGATAAAATCAAATTGATGCTTGAAGCTTAGTTTGCTTCTCTTCTGCAGGAAATCAGTGTAGCACAAGAGAAAGAAAAAGCTAGAGGGGGAAAAAAAACTCAGCATGACTTAAACAGGTTAATATTCTTACCTTAGTTCAAGAGAAAATTCATTTTCTTTACAGTTTCTACACTTCTGACTGTAAAAATAAAAATAGGAAATCATAAAGATGTTCAAAAAGAACGCAAGAAAACTTCACTGAAGCCTATTGTACACAGAGATGTTATGGCAATTTTCTAAGGTGCAGATTGCTAGCAGCTGGGAGAACATCAAGAACTACCAAGTGAGATGGGGAGAAAGAGGGAAACACACTCACACACACACACACACATACATATAGCTTGTCCTGTTCGTATATTTTCTTCTAAGCATCTCTTTCTGACAGAGACAAGACCCTGCACCAAGCAGACTTTTTACTGATGACCAAATAAGCACTCCCTGTAGTCCACTTAGTCCCATATTACTGACTGCAAAGTACCTCAGACATACCTTTTAGTGCTTGACATTGACTTTTCTTCATGAAAGCTGGACTTTTGAGAGACCAGATAAATCTCATTTTATTTTCATATTACAGACCTTAGGCTAGATGTCTCAATCATAACCCCTAGCATAACCAAAACTACTTGTCTGGACAGAAACACAGGCTTACTAGTTACTGTAAAGGAAGGTTGAGTGAATCAGTTCCATTTACCTTCGACAAAAAACTATTCAAGAAGAAAAAAAGACCACGGGGCTATATAAGGTGAAAGACAACTAATATTAGACATAATTTGTAGCTTATTCCTGTAAGAGATGGGCATTCAAAAAAATCAGGCAAATGCAATACTGTAATGCTTTTCATTTTCACTGAAGTAACCATTTGAAAAACCCTAGGAAAGCATGAGGGTAACGTTAAGCAATGTCACATGCGCATAGTCCTGTCCAAGTGGTTAAAATATTGATCAACACAAACAAATCTGCTATCTGAACATCGTCAGAAAAAAATAAATCAGAAATGTTCTTCAGTTTTGTCAGGTTAAAAACAGGAAAACCAAGTGCAATTCTGTGCTAAACTGTTCACAATGCTTTGGGGTTTCTGCAGGATTTTCTAGGACCATCAACACATGTCCGTGACAAAGGCCCATGTTTATACCCATGTAAAGAGCAACT
Organism: Patagioenas fasciata; assembly: GCF_037038585.1. Classification (NCBI taxonomy): domain Eukaryota; kingdom Metazoa; phylum Chordata; class Aves; order Columbiformes; family Columbidae; genus Patagioenas; species Patagioenas fasciata. Next base: position 31,566,603 of record NC_092524.1, on the reverse strand, counting down.
TGGTATCTACTTTTGAAGGTCATTAGACAAACCCTTATTTTAAATTCTTTCTAATTTTTATGAATAAAATCACAACAGTGATGTGTAAAATGTACCTCAGTAAAGAAACAAAATGAAACACCATTTTGTATAGAAAGGTATCACTGCAGCAAACGAAAAGCAAATTAAGAGATCAGCTATATTAAAGAGAACACATAGAAACACACTATCCATGGTGGAAAGCAAGCCACTTAACTAGAAGTATGAAGAGATGTTCAAAACAGAGATAACATCTTACGCTTATAAAAACAAGATGAAATACTTCCTCTAGAAGGAGATAAAAGATTCCCAGTATGTTACCACACCAAAAACACTCTAGCAAGAAGCAGAACTACCAACAGATATAAATGAGAAGAAGGCTGTTTCTTGCCTTTAACAGGTCAATTGAATGTGCCAGGCTGAGAGGAATTAAAAAAGAGAAAAAACCCAATTACATTTAATTCTGTGATATTCTGTTTTCAATGTTATGAACTGAAACACAGGAGATAACAATTCATTTTCCTGATACATCTTAATCACTGTCTTCATCACACCAATGCTTTCCCTTTTAGGAAGGCTCTGCCATGAGGAGCATACACTAGATACTGTCACTCTGAGCAGCTCTTCAGCATTTTGGAAGCATTCTATGCCCTATTTACTGCTCAGCTTTGAAAAAAAGAGAGAATCACAGTGGCTTTCAGAGATGAAGGACTCAATGAGGAGAAAACAAAAGGAAATTTATGAACAAACCAACTTTATGATTTCCACAACAAATTAATGGGGAAGCTGAATTGGTAATAATTACCTTGGCTAAATCATATATAGAAAAGTCCATTATGTGCACTGAAGTAAGAATATTGTAATAACTATAGATTAGTTTATAAATTGAAACATCTATAATGCAGATTTGCAAGTGAACTTATTGATGCACAATCAAGAAAATGCCTTAATTATTCATCGTGCATTAATAAACAAATTTTCAGATTTGTTGCTCAGATATCATAACACTGTATATTAGTTCGCTAATGCATTTCTCAAACTCTTTTATTTGGTCACTTGAAAACTTGATGGTACCGATTTTACATATAACTTAATTTTATCTGAACCAAGTCCTGGTTTCAGACATCATCCCATATGAGAAACTGTTTGTTTGTTTGCTTTTAAACTTACTTTTCAAGAGAAGAAAGGATATAGTGAGGACAATGGGTGCAACTGCCATCCAGCTTGAGCCAGTCCAAAGCTCCACAACTGGGAATGGGTGAGGTTTCATTAATCTACAAAACGCACAACATGAGAACAGGAAGAAAAAATACTACAGCAAGCCAGGAACTTCCAAGTTATCATTAATACTGCTGTTGCCAACTACTGTATGCAACGCTGCATAATACATCCCATGTGAGTTTATAATCTCACTTACACTTCTGCTTAGTCTCTGATAATTTGCAAAATTAAGTATTTGTTACTGAGTACACTACTTGTTATAGCCTTGTTTTAATGTACTGCATGTTTCATTAATCAAGAAATTAAGAATGAAAACAAATGCAAGTTAAGCTCCTTATCTCAGCTACAGAAATGAGTACAAAACAACAGTTGAGTGGCAAGTATAAAACATTAATATATGAAAATCCATTTTAAAAGGTAGATTCTTGCCAATATCAGTTGATAACATGGTTATGTCCTAAACCAGAAAATTTATATTCTTTAAGTTAGTTTTTTTAGCTACATATGCCAGTCATTTAAAGAATTATCTATTTTTCTAAACATTATTCAACTAGCTGCAGTAGTTAGTTCCTGAGATTAACATACCACAAAATATTTTATCTATCTCTGATATATGTAACAATTAAGTGCTTTCAGAGCCAGTAATACTCAAACACTTAATCCCATACATTTTCTATTTCTTCTAGTATACCTCATTCAGGATGGTGAAATGACAGAGAAAGAAGATAATTCAGAAAATTATCAGATGCGGAAAGATTAACTGATCTTTTCACTGCGGCATTCTGCCTTTTTGTTCCAATCCTACTCTAGTCATGACTAGAAATAGGAAACACTAAATTATTCAAAGGATCTGGATCATCTTTTGCTAAGCACATCTGAAAGAAATGCTAGTGTCCTTCCACAAAAGGTTTAGTGTCATTACAAGCCATTAGATGGAGGAAATTAAGCAAGCAAATACGATGATGAGAAGAAATACTATCTATATCAGGCTTGCTTTTAAGAGGGAAAATAATTAGGAAAATCAATGAAGAATTAGGAGAGAAAAATACAGTTTTAGAACTTACTGATCTTCTTTGTCTTAAGATAGCAGCTTCTGCTGGGTGATTGAATCTAAACTTATGAGACTTGCCAAGGACAACAAGGGCCCCTATGAACAAAAATTAATTAGGAATCTACAGAGACATAATTAATCAAACAGTTGGTCTCTAGAATGACAGCAGTTTATTAACTGCAGTATACAGACTACAGCATATACAAATTACTACAGAATAGTATGTTTAAAACCCCCCAACATTCTAACCAACAGCTTTCTGACAGTCACAAAGCAGAGATATATTTTTAGAATTTGCCACTATGGAGCAGCAGAGTTATTTTGTAATGACAGCATCCAAGCAAACTAATCCTGGAGATCCCTGCAAACTCAACAGTTAATTCCCTGTTCATAATCAAGACCAGTATGACTCCATATAAAAACCATAAGCAATCCACTGCTGGAAACTTGTTTTTATACTGTCTTTTTAAGAATCCAGATCACTGCAAGTTCCCAAAAACTAGATTTGATTATTTTTTTTTTTATTTTAAACAACCTGAAAATATGGGAGCCTGATCTGTTTGTTTCATTTGAGTTCCTTCACCATAGCCATAGGGTCAATGAGCTCACCAGATGACTCAGTATCCTCCACCCAAACATACTGTTAAAAAGTTGATTGTCATTTCAACCATTAACACAATTGCCAAAAAAACCCACCAGTGGTCAGCTGGCTTAGAGCCAGTCTCTACTGCTTTCCACAACAGTACCTCTTGCGAGAGCCGGTCCAGCTCTGACTACAGGTATTTCCATTTCAGAAGGCTACAGATTACTGCTGCCAAAAGAGGTCTTAATATCATCACCCAGGTCTTCATTTTACTTTCTGTGGGGTACTTAATTTATTTGTCCCAGTCTGGAAGCTCTAGCCATGGATTAAACCTTGTGGTGCTAGGCAGCAGCAGGAAACTGAGAGATATATTTCTTAGATCTGCGTAAGTTCCATAAATCCTTGTCTCTAAACTCCAGAGGTAAGTTGATTATAATGTGGCATTCACAGAAAAAGCAAGCCTTACCTTGTGACAGACGACATGATCCAGTGACTTCACATCCATTCACAGCGCAGCGTGCACCCGGAACTGGTCGCAGTGTCACAATCCCACCGTTGTTGTCTATCATGCAATGATCCCTTTCAATCCCCCATCCCTGCAAAACTACAGTGTATAGATTTGCTTTATCTCACCTGTCAAAGGGGTTGAGTTTGTACTAGTTTCCTCAGAATGAGGTGCCATGCACTGTTGGACACTATGACTGCATACTTCATAACTCAGAGAACTGTTATGTGCAGAACAAGAAATTAAATTGTCTTCATTGATTGCTAGCCATGTACCCAATCGCAGAAAAATCTTGCTTGACTGAAAACAGTGAGATTGCTCTTTTAAAGTATTTCTGGTTCTGGAAAACTATACACTGCTTACTGATCTGTGAACTGATGTGCCAATTTTTCTCTAGTACTGCATTTTCTCACCGCTATCATGGCATTTATTGTTTATATTTTACTAACCTACTGGTAGAAAATAATCAAACCTAACCAAACTTATTATAGCAGAACTAACCAAAGCTGAGATTCCACAAAGTTTCCAATTTCAGTATAAAGTTTCAACTCTCTATGACAATTTGTAGCTCTTGAGATTGACCATTAAAATTAAGAGCAGAAATCAAATTAAATAAAAAAAATACTGAATCATTTGGATTTTATATCTCAAATATTCTGCCCAAGTAGAGTTGAAAAGTATTTTCAATGTCTCATGATCATTTGTGCCATCAGTTTAGGATAAAATATACCGAGATTTGGATGTTGAAGAAAGATATTTTTAAACTCTAGTGTAGCATTTCACAAGTGGGAAAAATATTCTGAAGAGATCTCAATTAGGTCAAGACCACTGACTTTTTGACCTCTTGAACAAAAACAAAAAATAACTGAAAGATTTTAGCCAACTTAAACAATACTCTCTTCTTGCTTACCAACTTCTATAAAGAAAGTTGACAAACACAAACATTACCTCGTTATTACACATGACAAACATAAACCTCTTGGTTTGACTAGACTATATAATAAAATAATTTGTAATATCATTCTCTTACCAATATCTTGATCTTGGTCTGAGTCACTTCTTCCGATTTTGGTTGTTCCTTCCTAAAACAAGAAAAGAACTAATTTAAAATCAGTAACAGAAAGTGGACTATATATAATAATTTAAAAAGCTTTGGGACAGCATCTTAGCAAATACCTGAAATAAATCACCTCTGAATGACTGAACTGTTTAGAGCAAATTCTATCTACTACTTTGTAATACTTCAGCCTGCTGCCCCCCATAGTGATGCAATTACTTTTTATCCTGCAGCTATGACAGCTTCTCCTATTACGACTCCAGCAGATGAAGTAACCCTCAGTGGATGATTTTTGGACTGTGCTTGAGACAAATATTTTGCATATGAACACACATTCTGATGCTTTCAAGTATTACTGTCAGACTTGTTTGCAGGAATGAGATAATTCTTTTCATAAATAACCATGCAGGAAAAAAGAAGCTGCAAAATGATTATTCAGTTAACTAGGCTTTTCAGACAGAAAAATAATAGAATTCTTATTTTGTAAGGGAACTTTGTCATAGATTATGAATTCTTTAAACTAACTACTAAAGGAGAACTTTTTTTCCCCAAAACTTAAATTATAAAAAGTGTTCTTGGTGGTTATCCTATAGGGGCAACTTCCCAAATTCAAGATCCAGTAACTTCAAAGAAGAGAACTTCTTAGGAAGAAAAGTCTCCAGAACAATTAGACTTAAATCATGTTATGGGCAATCATGGAAGAGAGACAGTATTCTTATGGTACTGTGCAAACATCAATAAAACAGAGTCATTTAATCACTACTATGAGAAATAAAATAACAAAGAAACCAATGAATTTACCACCTGTCTAGTATGTTCCATTACCACTTCTTTTTCCTTAGGAAAACAAAGCAAGATCATTTCCCCACTCTGAAGAGACACTATACATTATTACTGTAAACTGATTCATGAATGTGCTCTAAAACAACTTTAGTGGCAACTCTTTCATTCCTATTAAAATTAATTATGGTCATTAAACTACTTGACTTTTGTATTCTAATTAGAATAAATAGAATTTGGCTTCTGCTCCAAGCATATTATAACCTAGATTTAAATATGAAGCAAGACGTAGTAACTGGAAGCCTGAAGACGGGGAAAGGGGAAGCTGTGCATTACTGTAAAGTGATGCAGTTATGGGTAATTATGGGTAAACCACAGTGGTTTTGTGCATTGGGGAAAGGGAATGATTACAATTCAGTTCCTCCCAAAGCTCTGCTGTCTGAACCAACTAAGAGAGCCCTCTGCTGCAAGTGTTGCTGAGATTCTCTCACTGGAGAGGTTGAAAGCTGAATTGTGCCCAGTGCCCCTGCTTTGGAGTAATTAGCAAGTTACATTTCAGCTTAATGCTCAGTGGACTCAACCACAAAGTATCCACCTGGCTTGACCACAACTTGTAGAAAACTTATGATCCATATGGCCTTTGACTTGCCTCACACAATCAAGTGAGTTAACAACATGTATTTTATACAAAGAGAAGTAAACCAACTTCTTAAAGACTTCTATCAATTATCTTATTGACTAAACAAAGAAATCATTATTGCCATTCCAAAAGAAACCTTTTTTTCCAATGTGCTGAAATAACTCTCTGGTAACACAGTTCAATTCAGAAAAGTATATTACAGCAGTATTGGCTCATGAAATTCACAATAGCATCCCATTTAGTGGAGTGATTCTGGGTGAGTTTAAGTACAATTAAAAATTGCAGCTGAGAGCAAGGGTACAGATACAAACAAACAAACTCAACTTGAAGAAAACAAAACTAAGCCTGAACTCAGGCCTATGCTGATTTCATTTCTTCAAATGTTATTACTGAGCTAATAATTCAACTATTTATACTCTTTTCTAATTTAATATGGAATATTCTACCGGAAAAAGTGAAAGACAGATGATTCAGAAGAAGTGATAGCACAACTTCACCTTAAAATATCAAGGTACATCTTCATATCTGTTGAAGTGTGTTTACATTGTTACCCTTTTCTGGCACTGTTTCCTGACTAAGGGCAGAATTCACATTATAGAACCATAAAAAGTAAGACTGCTTTAAACTTTCAGTTTTGGAAGTGTTCCAACTTTCATAAAAGCTTGTGAAGTACATATTTTTCTAAAAGAAAATAAACAAATACTGTATTCTTAAACTATGCAAAAAGGTCAGTTAAATTATAGGGAAAACATATATATTTTGTTAATGAAAGCCAGAAAAAAAGAGAACAGAACCTAAGAAAGAAAGGTTCTTTAAGCATAGCCACAGCATTGATTAGTGCAATTAACTCTATGGAATATGAAGAGACTAAACAGTAACATGATGTTCATTCTAGACAATCTGAAAACTGCTGCCAAGACCTCTATCTAGAAGTACAATGTAAAGTGCTGTTATATGTTGAAGACCTAATATGTAAGGAACTGCTAATGTTTTACCTTCTTGCTGTTCAGATGAAGGTAATAGACACCAGAGTCTAAGAGATGCAAAGCACAAAGAAAAGAAAAGGCAGCATCTAGGAGCAAAGAAAGAGGCGACAAAGATGTTAGTGTGACAGAGAGACACTAATGACTTCAGAAAGTGACCCTTCAAACTAGGTTTCTCCATTAAAATGACTAACGTTAAATTATTTTAGGTGTTGTTAAAATATAGTGTGTGAAAATATTTGCTGTTTCCAAAATAGCCCATAATGGAAAAACATTGACGTAGTAGCAATTACTTTTAATAAATATTTAATATTAATGTAGGTTTGAGTAGTTCAAGTTGCATGTTGATCAGTACTGAGCATTATTATTTGGTCCCTAATTATTATCTGGTACAGTTTCTCTGTGCTGGCATGAGAAAAATTGTAAAGTTTCTCTTTCAATATAATGATAAAGAACAACATGATTTCTGTTTCAAGTATTTGTTGCAACTTTTCAAGAGGGAAATAAAATCCTGTGTCTCTAAACCACATCAATTAGCATAAAACCTAGGTTTGGCTTAAGATATTTCATTAGTAGACAGGTTTATGATTTTTCAGCTATATTTTTTGCTAATGAGTGCATCTCACATTAAACAGCATCAATATTTCAGTAATTTCCATTCATTTAAACAACATTAAAAATTTAAAGTCCAGCTTAGCACTGACTTATTAGAAAGAAAAAGTGCATAAAACTATTTGACCTAGCTATGCACATCATAATCTGCAATGTGGAGTAATACACATACAACATTATGAAAGTTTCTTGGTGAAAATCTTTCCCTAAATGAGCAGCTACACAGCAAAACAATATCTATGAGGCCAGGATTTCCACTTGACCCTGGAAAGCAGCCACTCAAGTGAGATCGCAAGTAATCAGCATGCAAGCTACACACCTGCCTCTACTTGGCAGGCCTGGTAGGGTTAGAAGAGCAATATACAGAAGTCCTTGACAAAGTGAGCTTGTGCTTGTTAAAGCTGACTTTTATCTTTGATCTACACATACACAAGTATTCCAGTATCAAGTATACAAGTACCTAGCAAAGTCTAGACCAGAATGCCTAGTATACTTTAAGGACCATCCTTTACATTTATATACACATGTACACACATCTGTCCTCATGCTTTATGGACAAGCTACTAATGCTTTGCTTATGATACATTATCAAACAGTTTGCACATGCATTCATAAGAGATCAAATTATTATCCCACATTCTAATTCTTCTCCTCATTTTCATGTATCCTTTCCTGCTTTTTTTTGCCCTGTTACCTGTGTCTTGTGGCCTATCCTTTTCGATAGCTGTCATTGTAATGCCACCTTAACCACTCTCCGTTTCCAAAGAAAACAAGTGTTCTCAAATTCAAGGGAAAAATAAGACAAGTGACAATATCTCACCCTGAGATGATACAGCACCACTCCTGTGCTGAGAATATCATCATCCATGGCCATCAGATGAGGAAAACTAGAAGCTATTTTTACTCCAGCTTTTTCTTTGTTGATGTCCACACTGTATTCTTCCATGATGGCTTTCCTGTCTGTCCACTTACTTGTCCAGTCTTTGGTCAACTGCTCAATCTTAAAGAACAGGAGAGGAAATGGTTTCACCTACTAAGCAGGTTAATCTTTCGCATACATAAATTTATTGAGAAAGAACAGCATTTTTTTTTCCAATTATTGGATGCAGAATTCTTTCACCAGTTGCAGTGCAGGTATATTTCTAATCACAGTAGATTTCTGTGGCAACAAAAAAATCAGGTAAAAACTGTACTACCACTTAGTGAAGCAGGTTTAATTCAATGAAGACGCATTCCCAAAATGACTTATGATCACGCTAACTAGTCTGTCTTTAAGCAAAGCTTCAAATTAAGATCTCCAAAACCTTTCCAGGTCACCAGTCATCAAATCTTCTTTGTAATTTTGTGACTGCACAATAATTTTCTTTTAATAAATCAAAGGAGTTTAATCTTAGAAGAGAGAGCCTCTGTGTAATTAATTACTGTGATACATTGAGACATCTTTCAAACAAGGAGTAGCTTGTGCAGACTTAGTGACACACAATGGACATATCCTGTTAAGGACATAAGACTTTCATCACAAACTGGTAGGGAGCACCCAGCAACACTAAGGATGGCAGTTTCCAGCATATTGAGAGCAAGGAGGAAAGGAATAGGACAAAACCATTTTCACTGTGGTTTCAGAACTGTGGCAATGCTATCTCCCTGGTCCAGTGAAACAGGACAGAGTCACAGATTGTACACACCTTCATTTCATTCTGAAGCACCAGTTCAGTCAGATTGCTGTCCCTGTCATCACTCCAAGAAGGACTGGAATTCCTCTGTACAAACAACAGCCACCAAGATCTACATGTTAGTTTCCTTAGTCACAATTAACAGGCACATTCTTTCACTCACCAGAATTTCACGGAGATGAACTCAGAAGAAGGAAAGACAAAACAGACATTTGATGCTGCCTTCTAGCATCTAGAGTACACCTCTCTAGCTATTGCATGCAAGTTTTTGTGAAGAATGGCTGAAGGAGCATTAACAGAGAGATACTTCTGTGTAAATAAATCCTGGACTGTAGTTCCAGTCTCCCGCAGCAAAACATGCTCTCCATGGCATGGAAAACCAAGATGCTATTATTATTCCAAAGGAGAAAAATACAAAGAGTGTCCGCTGTATCGTGAGGGCTCATGGATGTTCACAGCTTCCTTTGGGGGACAGAGTACAAAGGCAGGGTGAAACCTCTAAAATACTCTTGAGGTCTACTAGTTGACTTTTTTGGGAAAGAGGGTTGTAGCAAGTCTGGCAGGGAAATTACATCAATGATTAATATTTTGTACTCTCTTGGTGATTCCATATTGCTACAAAGAAAATATCTCTATTTCATGGTTTTTCTGGACAAGAAAACCATCTGACTCCATGAAAGAGATGCAAGGAAATCCTTTCTAATCATTACACAACTGGTTTTACTTCAGAATTATCAATATAATGCCAGAAAAAGGAGAAATGACACAAATGCAGTTAGTTGATTGTGAAATCACTCAGAGAACAGTTTAACTTACCTCCAGTTACAATAAATACGGAAAGATAAACAGATAAGACACAAGTAAGCTATCGTAGCTACCTAAAGCACCATTAGAGCTGCAGCTGGGAAGTGTTCCTACGTACCAGTTCAAAGCTCATCAGCATAGTTTTCAACCTATCAATTTCTTCTCGCAGTTCTCTGATCAGTTTTACATTTGCATCCTGAAACATTGAGACACAGATGTTGGAAAAATCATTCTTCAAAATAATTCTAGCCGCACAAATCAATGCAGAACTGTTCCAAGAGCCAGGAGGAGAGAGGAGAGAGGAGAGAGGAGAGAGGAGAGAGGAGAGAGGAGAGCAGGCACACTCACAGCAGCACTCAGTGACCCACTCTGCCAGGCCCCCCCACCTAGGGGCAGGTGGTTCCCATCTTTGATGGGTTCTCTTTTCCCATAAACTTTGTTCCATTTCTTTTCTGAACAGAGAAGTATTTCGTTTCTATCATGACTATAGCTGGATACTTTCATGGATTTACCTTCAAAATAGTCCCATCACATCAGAAAAATGCTGCTATTTCTGTCATGCAGAGGAGAAAAATCAGGCTAAAGGAGACTAAGTCAGAATGTCACCAACCATGGGATTAAAAGCCCTTGCAGTTGATACACAAAACATTTCCTGCCTACTGTGTGGAGGCATTTATCTCCATTTCAGAGTGAGCATCTCTGGACAGGCAGTTTCTAGAAATCAGCTTTTTGCAGGCAGTTCAGGGAAACTCTTGAGTCAAGAGTCAAATTTCTCTGGGCTGCCAGTGACACTAGCCCAAGTCAATTTGCAGTGAGGAGAGTAGCTAGATGAAGAGAGTAGCTAGCTGAAGGGATGGAGTTAAGGGTTTAGCATGGGCTGTGAAAGAAAATAAGGGGCACACAAGTTGGGTGCTGAGAGTCTGTATGAAACCAGAGGCTAACCCAGGAGGACTGTGTTTACTTGCCTGTGGCCTGTCACAGAACTGAGAACTGCTGCTGCCAAAACCAAACACACTATTGCTGCCATTAGTGACGTCTAAAATCTAGTTATAGGCACTGGCAATATGGATGCAAATTACACTTGGGGAACCTTGGATTAAATATGTTTCCTTCTACCCAATGTTTAACAGAGTATCATTAGGAAAGCAAATAAATGAAGCACATCTCTAAGATTCTATCCTTTTATCTACAGAAAAAATCTCAATACACCCAGACCAAATCACGAAAGAACACTAGTAAAGTTGTAAAGTCAACTGCTCGAAGATCAGGAAATGCTGGAATCAAGACTTTTTTGAAACCTTAATTCAGTCCCTTAAATGGATACGCTGTGATTCAGTCCTTAAATTACATGATCACTGTAGGACAGCAGACTCATGCAGAATGCCAGGTAAAGAATGCTCAGTTGAAGAGCAGCAATTCAAGAGTTTTATATTTCTAGCATATGTGATATTTAATCTTGATTATTATGTGCTATTTGAATTTTGCTGTGAATATAGACAGAATTATGCATTTCCCCATGGATTTTTTTATGTTGATTTTCATCACTATAGTGTCTAAAACCTCCACAGTTGCTAATTGGTCTGTTCTAACAGCATGTCTGTGACTGGCAGAGTTTATGTTTTTCCCATTTGATAAATGTGGACTGGAGGTAAGGGTAGAAAATGAGGAAACTGCACACAGAAAGATTGCTTTAAGCACCCAGAATGCTGTAGGAGGGGCAGCCACAGAATCCAGTTCTCCAAGGCAGCATCAGACTCTCCTTTAATACCCTGCCACCTCTCAGGTTGTGCAGCCTGTGAAGTGCCCCTGCACAATCGAACAGATGAATCTGCCACACAAGTCAGAGTTCATACCTGGAACAGGCCTATTTTGTGCAATGAATGAAGCTGTGGTTCTGTGGCATAAATTGTTCCCATGTACTTAAAGCCTGCATCATTTTGTGTACTGAAAAGCAGACAAATTGAGACTACACAGGCTACCTTAGGCCTGATATTTTAACTTTTCAGTTCTTGACTTTGCAACCTGAATAGGGTTCATTCAACGTGTCAAGAAGAAGGGTTGCAAGGGTTATGCTTTTAGAGGTAACAAGTTAAATAGTAACAAATAAGCCTAACAGATATGTAACTCTCCCAATATTTAGGATAAAGACATACATACATACATATCATAACAATTCAAAGAAAAGGACCGAAACTCAGTGGACAGAGATGAATGTAAAATAGATGTGAAGTTCTAAATGGTTTAAGATGCAGTGGATCAAGGAAATGATTCTGCAATATCCAGGCTCCTATTTAGCTCTTGATAACATTGGAAAAAGAGGTATGAATTTTATTCAGAGAGCAGATATACTAAATAAACCTTAACACATACAACAAAACAGAACAAGAATGAGAAGCAGAACTCAAGGCCTTACCTCATTCACTCTGGGCTTGTTAATAATATTTTTGGCATTTGAAGCATATCTCAAGGTACTCATGGTCTCGTTGTAGCTGGAGCTGGCAGGAGAGATAGCTACAGACAGAAAACAAAGAGAAAAGAAACACTATTTTAAAAATTAATGAGTTGAACCCATGACTTTTCAAAAAGGTGGATTTTTTTAGTCTTGCTTCTTTAAAAAACAAAACCCCAAAATATCCTTATGGATATTTCATCAAGCTCACAGAGAATGTCTTCTCAAGACTGTATTTATAACTGAATAAATCACTTTAAATGAAAGCTGTGATGGTGGAAAGAGTCTTAAGCTTCATGCACAATCAGCATGTCTTTTCATTTCCTTGAGTATCCTACAAAGTAGTTAAGGAAATCTTTACAAGGACAGATCTTAAGTGATACATTTCTTACTGCAGTAGAGATGTCTTTTCAGGGGGTAATGTAGCGCAAAATGTTAACAATGAACAGAAACCAAACTCACTGGCAATCATAATGGTCTTGGAGTTGCCCCCCAGACTGTCCTTGAGAAGCCAGGTGAGGATGGAGTCACGGTACGGGATGTAAGCTGGTCGCCTGGTCCCACTGACACCGCCCGTGGCAGGACTGTCCACATGACTGCTCTCCCCTTCGCTTGTTATGGTGTTTATGCTCTGGCAGCTGCTGAACATCTGTGAATTTTGTGCTGAAGGAGAAACACCACAGAGCTCAGGAAAGCGGTTAATTTTTTCTGTCATGGCTAGTTAATTTTCTTAGATGTCATTATAGTTTATGAAGATGTCATACAGCTGTTCTGTTCAGCTTTTTGTTGTAAATATAGATAAACATTAAGACACAGCACAAGGTGAGCGAGTCCTATGCTTTTATCACTTCCTTTCAATATAAAGAAATAAATATTGTGCTTACCTAAAGTGGAGATAACAATTCCAAGTGTGACTAATGACTTGTTAATATTGGCACCTTCTGTAATACGATCCTTACAGTAACTGGGATCAGCTCTTTCACTATAGCACACAAGCATGGAAAAGATAATGCAAACCAAACAAAAATACTTAATTATTAACATACAAGCAATATGAAAACATTATGTATTTTCCTGACATATCAGAAAACAGAAATTGCAAGCTTTGGAATTAAAAAATCATATGCTTTGAATACTTTACATTGCTCTCTGGTTTAAAAAGCCCAAGAAGCCATGAGCAAAGGCCATTGGTGCAAACTATTGTTAAAGACCCATCAAAACATAAATTCAAGCCTGAACTGGAAAACCAAATCATAGTGGTTCTGAATTAAAAACAAAACCAAAACCAAACAAAGAAAACCGCACAAACCCACCAGCCAACCAACCACCACCCCCAACAACAAAGTCTATATATCCCCTCAATACTACTTCCTCTGCTCAGACATGCATGGCTATTTATGTTCTTGAGAAATAAAAATGCCCTGCTCTCCAACTGTTCTATAACTCCTCAGCACAACTTCCATATTTCTGTTCTCTGTTACATCCAGCATAACCACATATTCCTCACTGAAATGTATAGCTAAGATCAGAGACTTAGGAACTTTTGGAACATGAACAACACAAGCACTAAGATATGACAATTTATCTTGTCCATGCTAGGCAGCTATGAAGAATACATTCCTTTTTTTCCCTCTTGTCAAGCTCAGATTTGGTAATTACACCAACAGCTACTGGAAAAGCCACTTTATAGGAATACAGGGTTGAATGAAGTTACGCTAAATGTATGCAACAGCACAGTATTGGATCTGAGGACCATGGAATTCCGCTCTCCAATGAAATCCAATACTCAATACAAAATAACAGATGACACAAACAATATTAGCTCAGTTTTCCTTGTTACTGTATATAAAAGTCAGTCTTACTGTTAGTTTAATGAAGTTTTAATATATTAAATTTCATGTTTTAAGGCAGTATTACCAGCATCTTCAAAGAAAATTATCTTTTTGCCCGCCAGTTTATTATTACCTGCCTGCAAGGTCGACTAAGTTGATCTTGCTTGCAATTTCAGAGGGGAGATTGTTCTCCAATATAGCCTGAAGAGAAAAATATAAATAAGGAAGATTATTCCTATTAATTAATGAATGAAAATAAAATAGATGTGCTCTTTCATTTGAAACTGAGTTGTACATATGACTGTCGCACTGCCTTTCTTTGTGACCTTGACCCACTGGCTATGTTCAAACAATTAACAGCTTTCTCAGTGGACAGAGAAACTACCCTCTTACGCCGATTTCCTCTTGAAAAAAACCTTTACTGCCTAGCGACTGTGAAAGGCTTTCTTGTAGATCTTGCAGGGTTATTTTCCACTAATGTATTCCAAAAGTCTTTTGTGAAACTACTGAAAAATATCCCAAAATGTTCTGTGATTACAGGATGTTAGAAGTGTGAGATAGAAAAGGTCTATTGGATCACTGAACGACTTCCCTGCCAGGGAAGGATATAATTCCTCTGGAGAAAGGGTGCATTGTCTCTGGGTGAGTACTGGATGCCAAATTCTAAAGAGATGAGCACATCCGAAATGTTGGACAGATACAAAATTTTGTTAAGTGTTAAACTAATGCTGTACTTCAATTAAGGATCCTAAACAAGTGTGACAAAACATAACTTCAAACATATTTGCATGTAAAACTTCACAGCATCCTAGAAGTATTGCATTTCAAAAGGTTGATTAAAACTTTAAACATGTCCTTGTACAGTGAGTCTTTGGCATCACTTCTGACTATACGCTTGCATAAAAGAACAAGAATACTTCAGTAAACACTCAACACATCGGGGTGCAGGAAGCGTAACACATCTGCAGTGGGATCCAAAGGAAGTAAGTAACAGCTTCCACCGAGATTATTACAAATAGCACAAATCAGTGACAAGTAAACAATGCACAACACATTGAACAATGCTTTTTGAGAGTGAAGAGGAAGTTGTGTTATTTTTAGCTAACCTGAGTGTAGTGGATGGTGAAGATAGCATGGGATCTGCTGCTGGCATTGTGAATATGTGTAGCTGCTGTGATTCTAGAAAGAAGAACAAACCATTCAGTTACAAAGACTTATTTCCCCTGTATTCAGGGAAAGCAAAAATAACAAATACAGAAGATAAATTAAGACGAAGGAATGCGAAACTTGGTGAATATGGTAGGCTGTATTCTTGGATCTGATCGCAGAGTGTTTGGCAGAAGACCCAGGAAGGTGGAAACCATAGGTCAGTTAGAGGGGTTTGTGTCCACCAGCAGCACTCTCAGGAAGTATCTTCAAACAGCCTTACAGCACAGGTGGAAGGTGTTGTGCAAGTGTAGAACACAGCAGAGAAGTACAGCCAGCAACACCATCATACAGCTCACCCCCAACACCACTGAATGTACTAGCCCAGTACATTTTCTCCGTATTGTTCGCATTTTTATTACTTGACACTTTAAAGGGTATGAAAAGCTTCATACACCATTTTCTGGGGCTCCATTCTGTCACAGGGCTGATGCAGTAATTTTACGCTGTGAGAGGAATATGAGTATCAAATGAATACTGTAATTCACTTGTGTGCCACTTGCTTGGCTTTACCCCATGGACAGACCGGTCATCTGCTTTGGCTCCATCTGGCAAGCAGGTACCAGGCACAGGAGGAGGAGCAGTGGCAATCTCCAACTGTCTGCAGCAGAAACTTCTGGATATTTTGCTTGCTTTGGTGTTGTTTTGCTTAGACAAACCCAAAGAAAGCAGGGTTTTGCCTAGGGCACAGGTCTTTTCCTTTGTCACTTTTGTAGCTTGCCTTCAATATCAGCTCCATGTGGAGCCTTCAGCATCAGCGTTGCCAAGCTCACCCTCAGCAACAGCGGGCAATTTGAGTAGCGGAGACAAGGACTGTGGAACCAGCATTTTGTCAGAGCTCAGCTGTGAGAGCAATGCAGAGAGCAGTGGCAGGAGAGAGCAGAGATGCAGTTGCATGAACCACCCTGAGCATGAGCCCCAGCCAGGGCTCTCCTCCCTCTCCATCGCTCTCTGGCTCTTGCAGCCCCACAGCCGCAGGAGCGGGCACTGCCCAAAGCCACAGGCATTTTTATGGGAGAACATATGTGTCAGTTTTTTCATATCTTTAATTTCATTGTTGCATGTGGTGTACATTTTAATATTTTAAACTATTCTAATAATATTATTTAGATTTTTTTGTTGTTTTGCTTTACACAGAACCAGGGCTCTGCTTTTGGAAATTTGGAAATTTGTATTCCTTGCTTTTTAAAAATTCTATTCTTCAGCATTTGAGATGGAGTGTTGAGAGAAAAAAAAATATCACTGCGAGTTAAAAAAACCTCCAAAAATTATTGCATGTTGAATTTGTTGTGTTTGTTTATTTTATAATAGGTACAGCCAAAGCAGGGCTGGAGATGGCCTGATAAAATCAGCTGGTAGAAAAAATGCCTTCAGAAAACTCCACTTGTTATTATAGTACAGAAGCTTCCCCTCCTGTCTTTCCTGTGTAGTCTGACCTAGAGCCATCATGACCCACCTGCTCCTCTCCTGCCTCCAGCCACATGGGGTAATTGCAGCCTGTTCCCCACCTTCTTTATCCCTAAGATCTTCCTGATGTCCATTTGGCATAATTTCCCAGACTGCAGATGCTTTAAATTAGTATGTTTGCATTTATAATGTGCCAATAAATACTCTGCAGAATATTTCATAAAAATAAAGGCTATAGGTAAACAGTATATTCCAAATAAGTTTTTGAAAAGTTACTTGGCTTCATGCAAGTAAAAAAGTTCAAAACTTCAGCATCACAAAAAGTTACACACAAGATATTGAACTTCTGATTTAGTTTTCTCTACATCTTCTATTTCCTTAGCAATGAGACAACTGTAGGATTACACTAGCAGACAGAAAGGAATTTTGTTGTTCTGAAAAAGTCTCTTCTGACCATAGAGTTGCACCTATTGATTGCTACATGCAGAAACAGCAAAACTTAATCCTGCTGTATATTCTATGTTTTTGTGCATATGCACAAATGCAGCTTAGTTTTTATTTACTTCCCAGTGTCACCGATATTCTAAAATCTCGATGTCTCTCATAAGAATTAATATCAATTTTGGAACTGTGATTTATATTTGGAGGATTCTTTCAAATATAAACCTTTCCCATCACTGTAATGGCAGTTGTATTGATATCCAAGGCTCTCTGTCAAAAAAGTTAAAAAAAGTCTTGACTAATGAGAGCTGAAATAATTGGCTTCATTTTTCTGCCGATTCCCACAGTTCTCTCACAGCAAATGTGCATGATCTGGATTATATTCTAAAAAATATTTATAAAACTTAAATAATTATAAACTAAATGCTTCTAGAAAATAAATAAAAACATACTATATTTTCAGTAGTTTTAAATCACTAAGTTGAGCAACCTGATCTAGTTGAAGGTGCCCCTGCTCATTGCAGGGGGTTGGACTAGATGAACTTTAAAGGTCCCTTCCAACCCAAACTATTATGATTCTATTCTATAACTAACAAGTGAGATGAAAGCTATAGAGTCTAACATGCCACAAGCAAGTGCTTGCAGCTATGGATAATATGAAGGTACATCACATCTTATCTGTACATCACGTGCAAGATCAGCAAATCTGACATCCTGTCATGACAAAGCACTGGCAACACTGTCAGTAAAATAAATATCAATGGAAAAAACACATGGTGAAAGAAGAGCTAAATAAAGATGGAGCTGGGTTGTTTTATAAAATACCTTTTAGCTATTCCTTCTTCTAGAAGTTCTACAACTTGCTTGTAGTCTGTAACTAAATGTTGAGTCAATCCTGCCAAAGATTTAAAGAGTTAAATGTACATTTTTCTCAGGAAGTTTCAGTCAGTTTACCCAACAATTTACCCAACATCAGTAACATAAGGATGTTTTGCTGGCTGCCAGTCTGTTCTACGAGTAGCCTCTCAACTAGAATAACTATTTTATTTTTAAAAAAGAAAATAAAAAAATTCCAGTCCATCCTCCAGATGCAGTGACATCAGTATAAAAAATGCCTTGTACCTTCAAACTACAGACCTTTTTCCAATTTGTCTGCAGAATAATGGTATTTTTAAAACAATATAACTGAAACTCCATAGGAGTCACTGCTATGTCACTGCCACAAATCGGGTACAGAACCTGTAAAGAAGCTTTTTGCCATTGCCTCTGGATTGTTGCTCTGCTCATGCAACAGAATTAGGAACCAACCCATTTGAATATTTACCATTTACTTGATCAGTATTCCAGCCAAATAATTATACGAAACATCTGTCTTTTTCATATCTTTTGCTTTCAGGTTTTTGTTTGTTTGTTTGTTGGTTGGTTTTTGGTTTTGTTTGTTTTTTGGTTTTTTGTGGGATTTTTTTGTGTGTAGTGTTTTGTTTCTTTTTTCTTTTGTTTTGTTTTTCGGGGGGGGGTGGGGTGTGGTTGGGTTTGGTTTTTTTTAAATCTGATTTTATTGGTAAGGGATAAAAAGCCCACTGAAAACAAAATGACAGAAACACTGCATTGCAGAGCATGCTGTGTCGGAGCGGTGGTTGTGACGAACAGGTCCCTCCCAGCGGAGGGCAGTGTGCTGCTGCGCTGAGCCGCCTCTGCCAGCCCCTGCAAAATGCAGATGCCAGCAGACACAAAATTAACCTCAACAGGCTTGTATTTTACAGAAACCCAGTTTAATATGCCTCATTTGCATTTCATGGTGATGATTAGTTATCATTAGTACTGCAGTGACTCCTAAAAAATCACCTAAGTTATGAAGCAAGTCTTTGTCATACAATACCTAGTAAAACACTCCTTGGTGAAATGTTATATCTCAGAGACGGACTCCAGAGCTATTTCCTTTCCCTGCATTGATTCAGGTTTGGGTAGTTGTATTGCAGGCCACAAAAGGGTGGATGGAGGCATAGTACTGAAAAAAGTGATTTATTTGCATCAAATAATTTATCTACTGCTAGAATGTACGTCAAGATAAACATAAAATTCTACAAGACTGAAATAAGTAGTTCTGACATTGTTTGAGAGAATCTATCTTCACACGATAACAGCTTGCTTAACTTTAAGTGAAAGCAAAATCTAAGCCAAAGATGGGAATTTATTTTAGTCTCTTAACAACTGACATACATAAAGAAAAATATTTGGATCACACACAGTTTAAAAAAACCTTAACTGTAGTGTGCATGCATGCACACTCACGCACACACGAAGTATGATTTTCAAACAAAGGCATTTCTTCTGCTCTCTCGTGTCCCTTTACAATACATTAATTCCAGAAGTCATCACATTTTCCATTCAAGAAAGAGGCCCATTATTTTTCCAGCAGCGCTGGGATCTTCAAAACTCAGAATATGGAAACTATCACATATTGTTTTCCCAGACTATTTTTCAGGATCTTATTTAACTGAATAAGAATCCAGTTTTAAAATGGAAACATGGACGAAATTCTACCTAGCTACATTTCTATAAGTACTGCAGTAGTGAATCTAGACCAGAGGTAAAAAAATTTTAGTTTTTGTTTAAGGTAAATGAAATATTGTAAATGTTGTTTGAAAAGAAATGACAAAGTGTTGTGTTGGCTACTATGAAAAAAAAAAAAAAGGTCATTTTCAAGAAACAGAAATATCAAAACCACTTGCTCATCTAGAAATCTGCCTTGGAATAAGAAAGGATCTCTCCCAGAAATCTGTCTCAGAGTAACAAAATAGATTGCATCATTTCCTGATTTAAGAGAGGCCGATTCCTTAACAGTGCAACCATCTGTGAGGGAGAAGCTTGAAACAATTCCAACTCAAAGCACTGAATCAATTTCAGCATTTTAAAGGCTACAATCTTACAGCCTTTACATGGAAAAATGATGGGCTGGAAACTATTCCAAATACTTAGTGTTCAGAACTGGGACGTCCTGACTGGACTTGTAAATGGAAAATGCATTGCGCAGAGCATCTGAGCATCCTCTAAGGGGTTAAGTTTTCTGATTTTCCTCTCTATCCGGTCTTCATCCAATGCTTGCTGTACTCTGCATATCATTGACACCAACCACACAATTCACAAACTAACAGTACACTGGGAACCTCCTGATCAAGTCAGCAAACCTTAAAATTGCCAATGGCTTACAAGAGTTACGATGCAAATACAGATGACAGTCCTTGACATACTGCATCTATGGGAAATAATGGAAAATTTCTGAGCTTTGCTGATGTTCACCATTTTTATTTCTCCCTTACAGCAAATTGTCTGGAAGGGGAATACAAAACAAGCTCCCCTTCTAGTAAGCTTGCTGATAATTCTGATCCTGGCCATCTAGCTATTGGAAACAACATTCTTGTGCTCTGATCCTGCACTGAGAGACTACACATAAAACTGCCAAGGACTATTTCAGCACGTAGAAGGCTGAGAAATCAGCAACTGTTGACTGCAACAATATATTACTGAAGCTGAGAAGGGCATTTTGTACCAGTGTTGTGAACCACTTTATGTTCTTGAATTTGATGTTATTAAAATCAAGCTGACTGTACTCATCACCCACATGCAAAAGACCTCTGGACTTTCACACTGCTGCTTATTTTTGATGCGAGCTAATGAGTGCAGTTGCAAAAGGAGCTGTGTAATCACACCTTTATTAGTCCCGCTCCCCAGGGACTAATCACCAGGGCTGCATCAAGTAAAGCATACTATTGCAATTCTTAATTGTGTAAATTTTACATACACATATTTCTTTATTAATATATACTTCTGTAGATACATCTAAAAAAAGATTGTTGCCCTAAGCCACTGACTCACCAGCTTGAAATCACTTCTGTTCACATGCTCTCACAACAGCATCTAATTACACCCCAAGATGCCTTGAGTAGAGAAATTACTTCATTTTTCGTGCATGCTACCATTTTTTTTCTAACAACATAAAGCACATTTATCATTACAATTAATTTTTTTTAATATCCATTAAGACAATGATTTTTGGAGCCTGTCATAAAATACAGAGGAAGAGAATCTTCTAAAATAAAGTGTAGGTACTGAATTTACGAACGTGGCCAAAGCTGCCAAATATTATTGAGGTTTACCTTTTTCCATCATTCTTTCCTCTTATTTTACAAAATCTAAACAACTGGAAAATTTTATCGAGTATTTCAGAACTTTAACATAAAATTGTTCTACTTAAAATTTTAGTTGTGTCTAAGTATGAAATCCTTACTCAAAAGGGGTAAAATTAAATAATAATAATTAAAATAAAACCCAAACAAAACAAAACACCATAAAATCCCCCACACCACAGAAAAAAAAAAAAAAATCCCACAAAAACCCTTCAAACAAACCACAAAACAAAACCCCACAAAAACCAGAACTGGAAAAAAAGTGACAGATTTGGCCTGGAAGGTTCCATATGAAGACAAACTAGTGACAAAAGGCAAGTCAGCCCATTGGCAGAAGCTATAACTTCATTTTCTTTTAAAACAAGGCAACTCCACTATTTGCAGCCAAGGAATCACTGGAGATATAAGGCCTGAGAAAAGAGATGGAAATTGCCAAGGAAGGAAGCAGTTTAAAGACCTTTTCTTGTGTGGTGAAAGAGCAGCTGCTGAAAGAAAATAATTAGTATCTGTACTCCACCAACAATGAAGTTCTCTGATAACAAGCAGGTAGAAAGAGAATCTTGGAAAGACCTCAGTAAAAGCCAAATGTCTATGAATCCGCTTTTCAAAGAATGATAAGCTTGCCATACTAATGAGACCATTAATTCATCTGTTTTCCAACTTTCTTTAAACAGGATGCTGATGTGCTGGGAAAGCACAGCTGAAATAACCAGAATGCCAGATAGTCCCTCGTGCATAGGGCCATGCAAGTGAAACACTTCCTAAGTGCTTATTTCAGATTTTGAGAGGAGGAATTGGTAACAACCATCGGATTTTAGATGTACTGTGACTAATACTGCAGGTGTCCAGGGAATGAGAGCTGGGAATTCCAGGCTCCATTCAATCACAAGGTCGAGTCACCCTAACTGTTTTCGTGTCTTGCCTTAATCTCTGAAATGCAGATAACAATCTGGTGTGTGATGCTGTGACAAAGAGACAGAGAAAAGCGAACCAGGGAGAACAGAAGTAACTCTGATTTAAAAGCCAGAATAAATCAGCATTTGATCTGATGTGACAGGACCAATAAAATTTGGTTGTGATATGTATTCTGCACCTCCCAGGTGTTACTACCCATTTGGTGGTCAGCCAAGCAGTTGCAGAGGCAGCGATACCAGAGGCAACTTTGGAATTCTGCCCACTAGATAGAAGGCACACCCAGAAGGAAACATACACAGTTACTTTCTAAACAAACTCACTAATTTTTGAAACTTGCACCTGTTTGGAAAAGACTCTCTCTTCTGATCTCCACTGTAAAGCTGCTCTGTATGATTTTGCACTGGTGCACTGATTTTGAGGGACATGTCTTTCGTCAGTTGTTGGTCAGATAAATGGCAAGATAGCAGGTAAACTGTCCATTGCGAGCTAATCAATTTAAAAACAACCACAGTCAAAGTCCAATTTAAAGCTATCCAAGACCCTGAAATGACAGCACCAATCAAAAGTGGACATTAACTGGAAGTACAAAAAAACAATGAGAGAGAAGAACTAAAATAGGAAAGACAATTGAAATGGAAAAAATGCAAGCATGTGTTATTTTTTTTCCTCATTCTGTATCACCTGATTTGAAAGCTATGATTCACTAGAAAACACAAAGCCACCAAAGGGGCTGCTCTTGCACGCATGAATTAAAAAGTGTGTGACATTTTTATCATATAATGCACCAACATTACCCATCCTGTGCTTCATCAGTTTAATGAAGGAAAATTAAGCTTATTAGGTTCTCACCTGGGTAATATGATTTTAATTGCTTCTCATAGCCTGTCCTGCAACACCAAACAGCTGAGTTTATCTACTTTATTATTATCATTATTTTGTAAATATACTAATGCCAAGGACTGAAACAGGTATGGAGGGACCTCAGGTTGACCTATACAACCCACTTAGAGCTCATATTGGTGGATTTCTTGATCAAGTTAAGATTTTTTTTAAAACAAAAGAAAGCAAACCCCTATGGCTCACACACAACCTATGTTTGGAAAGGCAAATAGAATAGTGCAGGATATCCAATCAGTGGGATAACAGAGGGAAAGATTTCAGTATATTACCCATGTTCAAATTAATAAGCAAAATATTTGATGAAAGTAATTCTTGAAGAGTAGAAGCAATTAGGGTCATGCCAGGAACATATGCAAACATACATACTGACCTGGTACACATTTACTTGAAATTCTGATGCTAGTTGTGAAGCCTGCTCTCACCTTGGACATATGGTCCTGTTTCAGGGTGTTCTCGGACTCGAAGTGTGTAAGGTTTCTTTTGGTCTGATTGCTTTAACAAATCTCGGACACGCTCATTATAGATTTCAAGAAAACTGAAAAGAAAAAGAAATAAGGATTTTAAAATGCACATAATTAAAACAAAACAAAACAAAACAAAACAAAAACAGAGAGAGAAAGCATGTATTTAGACAATTTAGCTACCTGAATCTTACATATATCTTTCATAGCAAAGTTAATGAATTTGTTATCTCTCTTACTGTCCCTTCCCAAGCAGTGCACATAGAAAGAACTCATAGTAGCAAATTTCCAAAAAGCAAAAGGCACTCAGTATTTATTTAAAATTCATTAAATATGCTTTTAAATAGCAGTGAGTTCAAATCCCCGGATTTCCAAACATCATGTTTCATCAGATCAATGGGAACAATGAGTAAGAATGAAATGTAGGATTATGAGTCAAATGTAAGAATTAAAGAAACAGGAAGTAAATTTTTAATGCACTTGCTTTGTTTTCTTACAGGAATATGTTGTTGAAAGCATTCATAGCATTGCCCAAAACAGTGACACACTTACCTGACCTTTACTCTGCAAGATGCTATCTGGTCTGAGTAATCATCCTTCCTTGAAAAGAGGCCCTGCACAAACCAGAAGTTTATGTGAATTTAAAATCCATCAAGAAAATCTAACCACACAAATGCAAGAGAAATAAAGAATAATTACCTCACATATACGAGGCGTGAGCCCAATGGATGCCTTCAAATAAGAAGCAAAAAAACATTAAACTATATACTTGCTACCACTCTTTCAAACCTCTTTTTAAAATAAATGCCAAGTTATAAGAAAAGGACAGAATCATAGTGCAGCATTAAAGTAATGACTGTATGGCAGATTACAACACAAACCACTCTGTACAGTAGTTCAGAACAGCATGGCAATGCTCTGCTACTCCAGCTGAAGCATCTTGCATATGAAACATTGTAGGGACGCACATGCTGCGTAATGTCAGCTGTCTTAGCCTCAGTGCAAATGCCATTTATAGCAAAAATCACTTCAGAGCAACTTATACACCATCAATGAGAAGTTTAGAGGTTTGGGTTAAATCTAAGAGCTGTTTGATGCAAAGATACTGGACATGCCTATTTCAGAAGTGTTGCAGTCTAGATGAAGCCAGGCCAACACTGAAACTAGTTTGATTGGTCACTAATATTTTGTTTAGTCCTTATTCTACCTTTATTTCTTTATGCTATTTCATCACAGAGCTTGGAACGCTTTATGGTCTAAATTTATAAATCTGGTCTCCTGAAGAGGGCAGGGTATGGGCTGCTAACAATACCCAAACCAGCGATTTAAACTTTGCCCGAACACTCTATGCAGCACTGAAGTAACGGTGTGTTTTTGTGTGATGAACTGTTCTTCTGACATGATTGCTCAAGCTTTAGTGATGGCAATGCCAACATATCCTGAGAAAGACTCGCAGGCTTAGGCGGAATCTGCTTGCTGAACACCCTGAAGGGCTTTTAGAAGGCACACTTGAAAAGTTGTTGGGGTAGAAAGTCCAGGTTCATCAAGTGGACCACCACAAACAAAAGTCCAGTTTATACCAAACACTTGCTTCTTCCTAGTTTTGAACATCATTTCACAGTGAATATATGTTATTAAACATCAGATCAAAGCAGGATTCCACTGGAGAAAGAAATCGCTTTATAAGACAGAAATATCTTAGAAACACTACACCTGGGAATTTCCTTGGAAATAAATTATGATAATTTCAAAATGTGGCTATTTGGAATTGTTAAGATATTTTCAAAATAATACAATACAAATATCCTAGTTCGTCACCCATTAAGTCAAATTTTAACAGTTCTTCAGGCTTTTATAGAGTTAACCTTTGTTTAGAATAAAATTAATACAAAATCAGACCATGACGTTACAAAATCCTATTGCTGATGTCTGTGGGGAAAGTAAAATTTTAAAAATCCAAATTTTTCCAAAGCACAACCATGCCAGAAGAGTTTTTTCTCATCTTTAGAGTTCTAACAAATTCTACATTTACTTCACATTAAAAATTGAATTCCATGGGTGTAGGAAATAGTGGTCCACTCATGGAAAATGTTAAATATCTTTTTTCTTTTTTAGGGGCATGCTTCACCAACAGCCAAAAACATTTATGGATACAGACCAAATTGCCTTGTATTGTTGCAGAATGCAGGAAAACCTCAACTAACTCCATTGGTCTGAGTACCAGGATTAAAGTGCACTTTAAGTGGTTCCTGGTAGACAGGACTCCTAAATTGTAACGGCTTCTGCAAACACCATTCAAATACATCTCAAATCTGGAAGTGACATAAGTATTAGTTTCCACACACCAAAGGATAATTTCTGCAACAGATAAATGTCTCAAGTAGATAACGAAGCCTGTTACAAAAGTATTCCTTTGAACTGTGTCCAGTTTTATTTGTGAAAGTAATTTAATTTCAGCATAGCTCAGACTGTTCAAAAATTCTATGAGAAGGAAGACTTCATACTATCTTGAGCTGTAAGTTTTTAAAAACCAGAACTATTCAGGGGTATAGATTTTTTTTTTGTTCTCTAATATGGAGATAAGATTCATACGTAATAAGATAATAAGGTTATCTAAAATAAATATTTAAACTACACTGTATTTTCTAGGATTTTTTGCTGATTCTAGATTATTTGCCTAAATGTAAAGACTTAACTCTCATTTTATACATATAAATACCAAATAAACCATGTATAAGCATTATGCTCAACAAGCACCATAATCACAGTTTAAAAATAAAGTGATGTTTCTGCTGGACATCCTGCCCTCAACCATAACTGTCAAATGGTGTAACTCACAGGTGTTCCCATCATTGTGTAAGTTTTTCCTGAACCTGTCTGTCCATATGCAAAGAGGCAGATGTTGTATCCTTTAAATGCACCTGACAACACAGAAGTGCCAAGGTCCTGGAACACCTGAAAAAAACAAAAGAAACAAAACAGTCTGTTAATAATATAGCTCCCCATAAACACTCTGCATTACTTCTGGCTCTTCCAGCTTTAATAACTCAATGGGAATAAGGATCTCCACAGTATTTGCCTTTTTAATTTGTATGACATAATGTTAAGTGTCCAGCATTCACTTGTTAGATCTTCCTTCAGAAGTCGGTGTGGCAAGCACAGTGCTGACACCGAGCAACAGCGTTTAATTGTGCTTCCCTGCCTGCTCTCTCTCATTTTATGCTTGGACTGTAGGAAATCTTGAGGAGCTTCCCCACCCCCAGTTTGTACAGTCCTCAGCATAAATCTGACAGAAAGGCATGATCAATACTCTTCGATGCAATGACTTTAATAGGAGGATTAGGTATCAGAATTACAGGTGAAAATCAAAGCAAAGTCTAACCCACAGCCTGCAAGCAGACCTCACACAAGTAATACTTATATCTGATCCCCCTGGCCAGTAAGCGATACAAGTAAAGGCTAAATATTTTATTTTCCGTTCATGCCACATGCCCAGTGATGTCACTTCTACTCATCATAACACAGGGCCAGGAACTGTTACCACCAAATCAGTGTCTGCCTCTAGGGGCTTCGAAAGCTTGCACTGCTCCCATCGAGGCTGCAAAAGTTGGACCATGACTGCCAGACTATCCAGACAGCAAGATTTGGACAGTCATTCCTTCCACTTTCCCTGTTCCTCTTTTGGAGCCACAGCTGCCCCACAGTGTGACCATGTTCTCAGCACATCAAAGCCTTGCCACAGACCAGCTGAAAGGACACCTGGCAATGTTTGCTAGGAAGTGCATGGTGGATCAAAAAGTTCCAGTAGGCAGGCTGCCAACCCCTTAGCTTTGGCCTTTCAAAAGAAATGTTACAAGTGTTAACGGGTTCGCTATTTACATAGGAAACTAGCTAGTATATACAAAGAGATGCATATAATTTCAATGTTTCACAGCTGTGAAATCTCATCCACTGCCAGGTCATTTGCTTCTCCAATGGACAGATCAATGTACTAAACCTGATATAAAAATGAATGGTAAAACATATTTCATATATATCTCTACTTTACCTAAACTGCCCAGAAGAAAGATTAAAAATCCTCTCCTGAGACTTTTATTTTTAGATCATATTTCAACTCAAACAGAGACAAGATGCTAGTTTTTATCTGAAGAATCAATAACATTCTCATTCAGCTGAATTTGGCTACCCCTGCCCATATTTGTAACTATATGTAGCATATCAGGGCATCCGCTCCATTAGTATTAGCAGATCAAGGAACTTTTCCTTCCAAAGAGTAACAGAAAAAGTCATAAACAAAACATATGGACACAAATGTACCAGACGAGATAACAAAGACAGTGACAAACTCTCCAGTCACTACTAGACAGGCCATCAAGAAAATAAAGCACGAGCTCTGGAGACGGTCAACCTGGACTTCGTAACCAACAAGCTGGGGAAAACAAGAGGAATTGGTGGATTTGGGATATTTGAGGGGGACCTGCAGGCTAAACATTAAGGAATGTTTAAGGTGAGGGGGTCAGGAAGGAGAGCGGGGTATAAAGGTGACAAGTCCCACATAAGCAGCAGTAGATCAGTACATTTGCCTGACTGAGCCCTATGTCTGTTCACCACAGTCTGTCCTATTTTCTTATTAAATACTTTCTTGATGATCTTTCCATGTAACAACACTCTCTACCCCATGTGTAACTGCTGTAAAGTGTAAATGCCAACAGCTGGAGACACTGGTGTGAATTTGGGGCCAGCAATGGAATCAGAAGACCTCAGGAGATAGGGCCATGACATCAGTGGTGCCAGCAAATTAAATCAGTGAGAGTCTCGGTGTTGGTAGCTGACATGGCCATGGACCTAAGGAGCGTGGGTCCAGGGTACCAGCTACTGGGGAGACTGGGGTGGAGTAAATTCATGTCAGCAACTGAAGTCAACCTAAGGTAATATGTCCCCCACATCGACAGTGCCAGCAACTGAAACAAGTAGGAGTCTTAAGTGCCAGCAACAAGAGTGGGACTGTGTGTCACAGGGTCTGTGTCCCAGCTGCTAGGGGGACTGGAGCAGTGTGAAGGTCTCTGTCAGCAGCTGGAGAGGGGTCCACAGGTTCCAAACCCTGTGTTCCAGGAACCGCTACCAGGGTGGCTGAGGTGAAGCAAATGAGGGTCTCACCATCAGCACCTGGAGCAGGAAGTGCAGCCCACCAGGCCTGTGTACCAACTACTGGCATGGAGAGCAGAGGCAGAGAGGGGGCTGGAAGGCTGACATACATCAGTGTGGGGGTGTGTAACTTGGTGACAAACTTCAAAATGCATGAGCCAGTGAGCGGAAGGTTCAATCCTGATCAGTTGGATAGGAGAAGGAGACATGGCTGTCTATGCTTATGTTTCATGTGTGTGCTGGCAGTGTTCTGTGTGGGTGTTGTTGAAAGAAATGCTATATGTGGGTGCCACTGAAGGCAGTGCCTTCTGGGGCCATCTGTGTAGGTGGCTGCATCAGTGCCCTGCATCCTCCGTCCTTGTCAGTGTTTGTGTTTTTGGCACACTGGGACTTACTACTGGTTGAACTCGCAAAGATGAAAGCGGCTGCTCTGTTCCTTAATGTGGGATGGAGAGACCTCCAGGCATCCAGGCACACAGGTCTTGACTCCAGGGGCTGGGCAAGAAGAATTCCCAGGTCCTGCAGTCCACGGGAGGCAGTGGCATTATACATCCCACAACCATAGCAAGTTTATTACTTGGAACAACTTATCTACTATCTTGAATAATTAGATCAAAGCCAAAAGTCCAGAATATACACTGAGAACTAGTAGTTCATTTGCAGTACATCTGGCTAGTAATTCCTCACCAAGAACAATATATCATAAAAAGGTCAACTTTTGATTGACAGAAAATAATAAAAAAATAAATATATACATATTAGCAAAATAAACCAATGGCACATAGTTGATGAATGAGTGAACAAATAACTGACCTATTAGCATGATGGTTAAAAGTAACACTGAAGAGGTCAATCTACCACTTTCTCCTTATAAACAAACATTGTCCAAATTAAAAAAAAAAAAAAAAAAAAAAAATCACACTACTTTTACAAACATCACTATATACAGAGACACAGGTACACATAATTTGCCATCACAAAGGTTTAGAATCTATACAAAGAAACCAGAAGCGCACAAAAAGACGGAGAATGGCCTTAAATGAATGGGAGAGAACAAAGCTACTGAGAAGCACTTGGAAATGTCAATTTAAAGGTGACATTATTGAAGGAAAGCGCACAGTTTAAGAGAAAAGGGAAGTTTACCCTCAAGGATTTTAATAGACTGTTAGCATCAAAGTGAGCTTAAAAAAGGGATAGGCAAAAAAGACGGAAAGACAGCTAAGGAAGCTATACATTCAAAGCACCAAGCAAAACAACAATGGAAAAACAACGGAGCAACAATTACAAAGCAGTTTCTGAACCTTGCAGACAAGGAGTAAAAGTTGCATTTGATATGGTAAGGGGAAAAGGAAGTTCCTTCCTTCCAGCAGCAGAATGGGGTTACCACTAGAAACCTCCCTCAGAGTCACTACAAAAGTAGTGCTTCTGTTACCCACTTCAGATACAAATGTTTCCCAATTCCACCACCAGAACAGAGAGAATTTAGTTCCTTATAAAACAAGTACATACTGGAAACTGTAAAACAACATTATAGGCAGCACTTTGTCCATGAGACTTGCTTTCCAAGTTGTGGGAAAATGTAACTGCAGTGATCAGGATGGGGGTTGGGTTTTCTTGGAGGTTGCTTGTAGCAGTCAGTGATTCACCACCTGTTTTTACTTATAGTGTACCACTTCGTCTATAGGAGGTCCCCTTAAAAATAGTAATTGAATAGAGGTATCAAACTCTGCAAATAGCCCTGTTGCTTTTAATTTACTTCGTCAGTGGGATTCAGTATGTCTGACTGTAATGGGACTTCTTACATGAAGGTCTGCAGGAATGGGTCCTGCATTTGTTTCTGAATTCACTTTTACAACATGTTCCAAATCTTCAATTGATCTTGATTTACCAGGAATTTAGTAACCTGATTGCATTTGGCCACATGTAGACAGTATGCAACATATCCCTACACTGTCCTAGCATAGTTCCTGCTGCCAAACACACCACAGCTTTAGAGCATAGTGAGAAACACAGAGCAAGCTACACACTAAACGTGATTATTCTGAAGTTTCTCCTTCCAGTAATACTGATGCACTCTCTCTCGACTCAGTGAAGAGGTCTGCCCCATATTTACAATATCACTATAACACTTTAGTGTGTTTTTCTTCAATAAAGATATTTGGGAAAGCATCTGAGCATTAATAGCAGCAATGCAAATCACTGTAACCAATTCTTGGTAGAAGTCATCAACCAATGCAGGATATAAGTCAAGTTCCTTGATGTTGTACAGTCCATAGATGAGTCTCATGAGGTCAGAAATCTGTTTAACTCATCCCTTACAGCAAATCTGTATTCTGACCAAGGACAAGCCAAGAGGCTCACAACTCAAATGAGCATGCAGGCCAATAACCACTAGTTACATCAAACTGTAGCTAGTGGCTTTATATACAATTCCCACCCCCTTTGGTCTCCTGCTGTTCTCTCATGGATATGCCAGCACCCACCACCCCTCCACTGCTTCCTGCATTTGTCTTGTGTATCTTCACAGCCACTCTCAGCTGCCCTTGGTCCAGAGCTGGGACACAAGGTGCCCTGCTTTGGGGAAGAGGCTGTGACTGACCAGGCAGAACACGGGACACTGGCAACTGCTCCAGCAGCTGCCAAGAGCCATGGAGATGCATATAAACCTTGCACCAAATGCCATAGATGGATTCTCAGCCCTGGGAGGCCACGAAGAAATTCCCTGTAATTCAAATCTGTGTCATGAACTGCATGCCATGCAGCCTTTTAAAAGACAGAAGAATGGCACCCTCTTCCAAATGTCTTTTGTGTTAGCAAACAGTCATTGCCTTCCTTCCACTCACTTTGCCCACGCTCTGCCCTCTGACTTCCAGAATTCAGCCTTCGTCCTAAGGTTGTGCTCCCATGGGAATGCTCCAATGAACACTGAACTTCCCCTCAGTGGAAGCACCATCAGGATCTCTTTCCTACTTGGTTTGCACATAAAACTTGCAGGAACCCAATATCAGAAATCTCCACTCTTCTTTCAAATTTAGTTCAATCTAGCCAGTTTATTCAAGAATTTTTGGGAAATGTGGGCCAAAACCAGCCAGTCAGTGTAAAATTGCATTTCTTCAGAAAATGAATATAAGAGATTGCAGTTATTACCCATTTAGTAGAGACTAAGATTTCAGCAACTAATTTTTCTGTAGATTCTGCCTGCTTTGGACATGTTCCAGTTCCTGAGGTGAGAAGGAATTTCACCCAGACTCCAAACTGGACTGCTGTGGGCCAGGACACTGAAATTCAGAGCAAGAGAAAGTTCCTCCTGTGTGAGTGGCTCAATAATTTTCAGTAGCTGGGAATGTGAAAATAGGAAGGAGGAAAGAATCTGATCTAAATTCAAGATGGTAAGAGCCAGATTTGAATATTGACACTGGGGAGCACCTGGGGAACACCTGGGTAAAATAAAAAAACACTGAGAACCAGTAATACTGAAGGGAAGGAATGAAAAGAGAGTGGGACCAATAAGAGGTTCTGAATAAGGAGAAAAAGGTGATGGAGCCAAACTGGATGGAGTTATGGAAGAAAAAGTGGGACTAGTATCCACTGTGAGTAACAAATCTGGAAGCCAAAATGCAGGAAATCATTGGGTTGGGCTGATACAGAGGGCAAGGAACAAGGACAAACGTAAAAGGTAGATGTTTGTAGATCTAGAGTCCGGGGGGTAGGATTCCGGGGCAAACTGAATGGCGCTGGAGCCAAGCAGTATAAAGACTAGGACCAAGAAATACAGGCTTCATTATCTTGAAGTAATAGGAGTAAGCTGAGCCTGTGCCCACTTCCCTTCAGAGTATCAACATTGAATAAATTCAGGAATTTTGTACACAGAAGTGGCCTAAAACCAGCTCATGTTCTCCATATCGATTTAGAAACCTGTGCTTCACATGACAGAACCTCTTACAACAGGGATAAATGCAGCCTAGAGAAGTATTTTGATTCGATGACAGATTCCTCATTAAGAGCTGTCTTCCTTTCTGAAGGTTCACAATGGATCTTTGAGTTATTAATTGAGTTAAGTATGATTAAAGAAAATCTTCACAAGGTGACAAACCTTCAGGATAGCAATACTAGCAATGCCATCTGGACACGGAAGTTGGAATTTCAGAAGAACTGCGTCTTACTTCTAGCTCTGTTGTTGAAAATTTTGTATGACATTGTTCAAGTCATTTAACATTTTAATGGTTCTGTTTTCCTACAGATAAAGTAGGAATAATGCTATCCATTAGGTGAAAATTGTGGGATATTCTCACTAGTATTCATAAAAATCATTGTGATCTTAGAATATTCATAGCAATTTAAGCCAACTGTGCAAATTATTGTGTGCTCTCTCCACATACATTGGACTCTCTGAAAGAAGAACACCTAATTCCTAAGTACCAGCTAAGTAAAAATCTATTACGTGCACTCTCTATGAAGTACACACAGCTACTTAGATGGTTCACTTCAAATATGTTTCAAATCAGTTGTTTTTTAATTAGCCCTTGAGAGGAGATGTATTATTACAAACAAAATTGGATTACTGTGAAAACATTGCCATTAACCCTATGATGATAATGAATGAGAATTTCAAAAACTATTTACTGAAATGCTATTAAAAGTTGATTTACACCATTTTGCATTGGTTCTTTCTGGTAAATTATTCTCTTTTTATAAAGATAATTTATAATTCATTTAATTGAACTTAGTCAGAAAAGCCTCTTTGTTTTAGTGTGCTGCAGAAAAAATGGAGAAGTGAAGCAAAGCAACGAATTTATGGCTTGTTTAAAAATAAAGGAGAGTAATTGAAATCAAAGCTTTTTCTGTGCTAATATCAGAGGTATTAGTCCAAATACCCATCAGCATCAACAGCTGCAGATTACACAAAAAGCACTACAATTAATCAGTCTAGACATATGTACTAACATATTTCATAATATAATGGATTAAATCGTGGTTGTTGTTGATCATGAGAGGGGGAGGAGTAGAAAAAGAGGAGGGGAAAGAAAAAAATTCTTCTGGGATTCTTCCAAGTCGTACTTTCAAAATGAAACTGCAGGAAGATGAGGTTTTTCAAACAACATGAGTTGGATATGGCTTCCTGCAGAGAACATGCCATTTGGCCAAGATGACTCTGTCTTCCCTGCGTGGCTGCTCTACGTGGTTGGCACTGCTCCTTGTGTTCCACACAAGAAGGCTCCTTCCAACAAAGCCTTAACTGGCTTTGCTATGCCTCACTGCTGCACTTGCCCAGCTGTATCTGGTCCATATCCCATGGTGATCTGTGAAACGTTACAATTTATTATCTGTCAGCTGTCCTAGTAGTGGAAAAAACATGCCTTTCTGAACAAGTCATGAGAGGGCATTAAGACAAATGTTATCATTCAAGGTACTTTGCTGGCATGCTCACTACAAAGTGGCCAGGCCCCAGTTGAAATCCAGCAAATACTGAATCATACAAGTTAGCCCTCATTACAGGACTTTCAGTACAGATGGGAGAAAGAGGAAGATTTAGTCTAAAATGTAGTGCAAATGTCCTAATTGTGCAGCTCAGGCATACCAAACTGTTGCCCAAGTTGTTGCAATATGAATGTATTTGTTCTATACTAGATAAGAATCATCTGCTTCAAGTACAACAACAGCTCACTCAAAGATTTCAAAACCCATTTCAAAGCTCCATTAGAAGATACAAGAAATAGTTCAGAGAGTCTTAATATTTGGAGAACAGGTAAGTTAAGCTGCTCACTGTGAAATCTTACATAAGAGGTTGCACAGTTGTGTAAGTGTGTGTTAGAAGCACATAGAAAGATGGCAACAGGAATCCTGCCCTTAAGAAACCACAGTGGAAAAGAAGCCTTAAGTATATATCGAGGATGCTTACCAACTTTCAAGCAGCAGCCTAAGTTTTATGACTCAGTCCTACCTCAGATAAAGAATCACAGAATTTACTTTCTGAAACCTACAATATTAGTAATATGCTCTTGTCCATACTAGAAGACGAGATCATTTTAACTGAAATGTGCATTTTAAAAACAATTTAAGGTTTACATATTCATGTGCCAGGGAGGCTACTTCTACTATAATTCAGTTAAAAATACAATTATATTCAGTTTGATCATACCTGTTTTCTGGATGATTTTTTGAAGCCGTTTGTACAATCCATATGCTTATACCCTTCAAATATGCATAAACTTTTTCAATCCTCTTTGGTTATACTACCAGACTGAAATATAAATCACACTTGGGCACATCAGATATGCAGTTGCTGCTCAGGCGAAGCTCAAAGCCTTGAGCACTACAAACAGAAGCTGCAACAGTTAATGCAGGAAACTGAGAAGATCCTGGTCCAGTGGTGCAGCAGGACCTTGTGATCATCAACAACTTGAACTGTTACAGCATCTTTCTGAAGCAGAAAAATGATTTCCTAAATGCACAGCCAGCACACTGGAGAGCCGGTGACTTGCTCAACATCTTCCTCCTCCTTCCGTCTCTCCCCCTCCCTCAATTAAGATCAGTTCTCATCAGATAAGTTGTTTTGACAAACCTCCAGGGCAAAATCCTGTCACCTTACAAAATTCCACATCATCCAAGGAAAACTGCTGTTCAAGAAAAGAATAATACATTCAAATGCTGCATCAGCGTGGGGTTGGTATTAACAGCCCTGACAAATGTCTTTGCAGTGTCTATTAGATGGCAGACTCTTTAATCACAGAAGTTAAATTCCTTGCCTCCCTCTTCAAATATATTAATTTTTCAAATTAAAAGAAGTTTAAAAAATCATTTTAGGATTCTATTCTCAAAGTTCTTTTAAAGACAAGGAAAAAAAGTCACTCTTAAAAGCTTTTATGCATCCAGCACCTTAAGTCTAGAATTACAAGGTCAAACTTAGCATTGGCAATCATGCCAAAGCGAATGCTTCTATGTGGGCTAAGTGTGTCTACTTCTCATCAATTTATGCTGCTTTCCTTTTTCTACTCTGATTTGCATACCAGCTCTTTTAACTTGGTCACTATGCATTACCTGCAAGCATCAACTGTATATTTTCAGTCAGTTCTGGTACATGCTGTTTAGACCTGGATTGTAGAATTTTGAAAATACAAAGAGTAAGTACCTCAGATGAAGCCTCACCACAGTGTATGCTTTCCAAATATTTATGTGAATGACAGATTCTGTGGCCACCTAAATCCTAACAATTCAGTTTCATATAACCAAATAAATATATCAAAGACAAAAGAATTTTCATATGGTATATAAGCGAAACAATAAAATGAGGACAAAATCAGGTTCTAATTACTGTTACGTAGAACAACTAAAAAAAAAAAAAAAGTAGCCATTCATTGCAGCCTAATTATCACTATTGAGTTAATCTGATTTAAAACTGAAAGCTAGAAAGATTGACTATATGTTTTCTTTGGAATTCAAATGACATATTAGAGGTCAAATGATTGTGCCACTCTACAAACAGCTCTGAAAATCTATTGGAAGTGAAAGTCATGAAGTGCAAACTGCAGCTTGGAACACAAAGTAAAAACACACCAAAACCTTGCAGTTTGTATCAGGTCACCCTTGATAGGTCTGGATTTACTTCTCATTTCAAAAGAAAATGAAAATTAATAAACCAGAACACACTAAGACAGGTTTTTGAGTTGCTTTTTCAGGAATACTTGAAAATTCTAACCTTTCCATACAGACCACTTTTAAAATGACATAGGAATAATATTAAACAGGAACATACCTTTCATTACTAAAAAGATACAAAAATTGAAGGAGTCTAAGAGATTTCAATGAAAGCGTATCATCTGTCCAAGGCAATAGCGATAACTAAGTGATGGAAGACATTTTTTCTTCCTCTTGAATGAACCCTTATAAAAAAAGTTTCACAACACTAAAATAGTAAAATTATCCTCTTTTAGAAATTGTGAGTATCTTTGCAAATAGATTTGTGGGTAGTAAGTGAACCAAACGTTTATACTACCAGAGGATTTCTAACAGGGAAGCAATGTTCTGTTCTAATCCTTTCCCATTTGGACAGTAGAAACAGAAATTTTCTGAAGCTAAACGTCTCAGCTCTCTCCTTTGCTGGCTTAAACATCAAAATTTATAGCAGTTTTCCTGTATCTATTCTTAAATAATGAGTTTTCAAGATATTGAAAAATACCCTATTTATCAGCCTGCAATTGTATCATGTTTTCTTACATTAGACCTACACGCATGTGTATAGAAACACATAGCAGATAACTGTATATTTTTCTGGAATTAAAACTCATGTTTTTTGTGCTAGTGCCAAGAAGAAATAAAATATGGCATGGAGCACAACCAGTCAGACATCAAACATGACAGACATTTATTATGAACAGTGATGGTTTGGGACTTCGTTATTCTACACTGAAATATTTGCTTGGATATTGAAAGTGTGCTTTTTATTTTTAAACTCTTATTTTCAAGCCTTTTTTTCTTTTATATTCCTTGACCTCCTAGTTATTATCAAACCAATGGCCTGTGGATAACCCCTGTAATCTATAACCTTTCGATGTGTCACACTCAAAGACAGACAGAAATGTGTTTGCTGTCAGTTTTTCTTTTGATCCTAACAAAAACTTTGAGATAATTAAACTCTTCTTTCATGCATATTATTCAAACTAATGCTATTGACTACTGTAATACAAGGCTCAGTTAATATCAGTATCTTTGACTTTTCATCGAATTACTATGTAT
The DNA here is from genome assembly GCF_037038585.1 of Patagioenas fasciata. Classification (NCBI taxonomy): domain Eukaryota; kingdom Metazoa; phylum Chordata; class Aves; order Columbiformes; family Columbidae; genus Patagioenas; species Patagioenas fasciata. The sequence goes on along the minus strand of NC_092524.1, from coordinate 31,529,000 downwards.
TGAATGGATATGCAACTAGGACAGCTGATGACAGCAAATATATATTTTACAATGTAACTGCAATGGGCTCTCTTTAGTCTGTGATTATGTCCCTCTTGTAGTAATAAATGCTTTAATTTTTAGATAATGGGGGCATTCTATCAGAAATGAAGTTTTGGCCATATGGATTTCAAAAGTATAAAACTTCATTTTCTTAATCCAATCACAATCTGAATTGCAGAAGGAAACAAACAGCAGTTGTTTTAGACTACAGTAAACTGTCTGTTATGCTTTGCTGTTTAATAATTTGGAAAACTGAAAGTTTTTGCAAGTTACTGAAGCCAAGTCTCAGAGTAACACAGGGAAAAAAATCCAGCAAACTTCCAAGGATCAACGTGTAATGCCCAGTTTGCAAATTTAAGTGAACAATATTGATAAATAAAGTTTTTTGGTTTTTTGTTAGCCCTGAATATTTCCTGGTAAATAATATTTGCATTTTTCTTAGACTGCAAAGACCAGGCTCAGGCCAACTCTGACTGGACCAGAGATGAAGGGAGGAAAAAGCAGAAATAGTGGGAGAGGGAGCCACAACTATTCAGAGTAACAAGCTAATAGGATAGGTTACTAAGTCTTATTTGTAGGGTAATTGTTTTCTTATTTGCAAGTGGCCAGATTGGTCAATATTTAATATCAGCATTAGAAAACAAAACTACTCTTGGAAACTTCAGAAAGTTCAAGGGAATTTATTTGACCAAGGCGGGGGGGGGGGGGGGAGAGAAGAAAAAAGAAAGAAAAAGAGAAAAAAAAGAAAAAAGAAAAAAAAAGAAAAAAGAAAAGAAAAAGAAAAAAGAAAAAACAGACTATAAAAACTTACGGCAATTTTTTAAAAGTTTCGAATAAATAAAATTGCTACTTGTTACAGGTATAGTCCACAAGCATCAATATCAACAAAAAATACACTAAAAACACACTACTTGTACTGTAAAACATTAGGCTAAAGTTAGAATACTAAGACAAACTCCCACAGGTTAATAACTGGGACCAAAACCAGAATAAATTTATCCTTTTGCACAGCACAGTTTAAAAATAGCCATTAAATACCACTGATTTAATGAAAAAAGCTGAACTTAAGTAAGACATCAGGCCAATAGCTGCTTTTCACCATGGAACCAACTTTCTAAATGCTGAAGAAACTCAGCAGCTCAGTTTCCATTAAAGATCTGCCACACAAACAAGAGAACAGCAATCTTCCTTATCAGTAGATAGAAATCTTCAGAGTGCCACAACAATTGCAGCAGATCCAGGTACAAAATCAACTATTAAAAAACGTGCTGTTATTCACTATACAAACAAAATTGTTCTCAACCAATAGGTCAGGATAGTTTACCCAACTGCATAAAACGTAACAGGCTCAGTCCTGCAGTATCTGTGTGCCACCATCTCCACTATGAACGACAAACATATAACACGTCGTATTTGGTGTTTTTTCCTTACAGAACCTTGTCCCTGTCAAGCTGTTAGTGTTTTGGTTATGACTAAATTCTGTTTAATTAAATTGCTGCTACATCTCAAATATAGCATCCAAGACTTCCATTTAAGGTGAAAAATTATTTTGCAAAATAGAATTAGAGAACTAAACACTTCCTGCCAAAATAATTAAAGCCTTAGTTCCAAAACCTTCACAAACCCCCAAAGATTAATTTGAATTAAAAAGGCTTCTGCAAGGAAGACGCAAGAGGATGCAAAGAAGGAACATCTGAAAACAAATCTAGTTGTTGTTTGTTTGTTTTGGTTTTTTTTCCCCAATAACACAAGGGTTTTTTCCACATGTGTTGTCTTTTACAGATTATTAAAGAAATGTCAGTTGAAGGGCTTTCTGTGCGCAGCCAGAGAAAGCACAAGCAAAGGGAAGCGCATTATGCTGCTCAGCTTCACAGAACCCTTTCCTGTGACATTAGGATTACTTCAGCAACATTACTTTTTGCTTTGAATGGGATAAAGAGGAAAAAAAAAAAAGGCATTGGTTGGTTAGTTTGGGAACTTTTCTTCTCCCTTGTTAAGAGGCCACAGCTTCACAGCCGGGATTACTGCTTTTCCTTCTCTCTATCCAGCCTTTTCAGGTTCTTTTCCCAGTCCAGCCGGAAGCCGGGGGTGAAAGGGTCGGCGGCTCCTCTCCAGCTCCAGCAGCCTGGCCCTGGCAGTGGCATCTGCACCAGAACTGAGGAGACAGACAGTTCAGCTCTTGGCACTGCCAACAGCCTTCCTGAGCGTCCTTAAATCTCGTTGTGCTTTAGTTCTCCCTGTGAGAGACAACAATGATTTCTTTGTTCATCTTATCAGCTGTAGTATGTTTTTTCCAGTGGAAAAGCTGTCTGCTCTGTGTGATAAAGTACATACACACGCTATATTTAACAGCACGAAAGGTCAATCTTGATTAAGGTATATGAGTGGAATTCTAAAATACTAGAAAAAGCCACAGATAACATATGACAAATATATACAGTTCCTTTGGGGGATGGGAGGGAGAGTATGGGAAATACTGACTAGGCTGAGTGGTAGCTTTTTACTCCTGTCATTTTATCACTGAATTATACAATAATGAAAATACACCTTACCCATTCATCAAATATCTATCTCATTTTTGAAAAAGGGAAAAAACCTCTGTGCTTATCATATCAGTCTAATTTATCAGTGTTCTGATAGAAACCTTGAACTTTTAAAAGTACTAAAATGCACTCCACTCTCTTTTTATTTTTTTCTTTCATTTTCTTTTTTATTAAATTGCTGGTATTCTACTGTAAACATCAACCTGATAGATCAGATACCCACGGCAAATACATCACCTGGTGTTCTCATCTCTACAAAACCACATTGTTCTCAGATCCATCTTTTCCTGCCCGACAGGGCTTCCTATTGTGTTACCACTGAATTATAAAAGAGCAATTTGAATGTAACAGCCATACAATTCAAATCTCACAGTATTTGACACTGTATCAGTATCTGACTTAGCTCAATCCAGTCATACTTGTCATAATAAAGCTTTATATACAGAAAAAAAACCAAACCAAACCAAACAAACAAAACCCCAAAGAGCCACAAAACCAAACAAAAAACAACAACAATAAAGCAAAAACCACCACCACAGCAAATATTGACATAATTTTGGCTTTATTAATGAATGCTTAAGATTACACATTATATTTTGAGTTTCATCTACTCATCAAATCAACATAGACAAATCCTATCCATTAAGGACTGAATGAAAACCCTTTCGTTCAGTAAATTGTGAAGTAGATGTTAAGCTTGGTAATTCTCTCCAGGAGAACAGCAAGTATTAGTTAGAGACACAGTTAAAACATCCTCCAGTGTTCCTCCAAAGCTAATGGTTACAAACTGTCACTATTTAAGAGGAACTGCAGGAAAATGACTATTTGCATGGGGGAGATGTTTCTTTTTCTGATCTAAACCTGTGGATGACCTGGCAGAAGTCCAACTTCAGACTTGAATCCTCTTTCTGCACAGAAATTCTGTAGAACAGAATTGGCACAGGTGCTCTGTTTTTCAAAGAACTTCATTCAATGTATGTAAAATCGTCCTTACAGATGTAGTTACTTGGATGCACATCTCATGCACATCAAAGGAAAATTCTGAGCAGTTGTATAATTCTGGATCTCCTGCCTGGGCTTCAGAAACACATCCTGCTTGCTTACTAGCTAAAGAACACTCCTTGTCTGATTCTGAGCAATTCTTCCCTTGGTATCAGAACTTCTGCCATGGTACAATTGCAATAACAGACAGTGGGGGGAGAGGGGGTCAGGAAGTCAAACATGTTAAGAAAAAATTACATACCAAAACCTTAGACATGCTCAAAAAATACAGTGATTTTCTGATTATGCCCACCTCCTGCAAAAGAGTGAATGACTTCTGCAGAAGGCAATGAAAGACTACTCTATAGCATCACTGTATTATACAGCTCTTTAAAACTAGACAATAACTTCAGCAAACACCCCCGGGGAAATAAATAGCTAGGGACGCACAATCTGCCACATGATTTCTACAAACCATATGAGCAACTAAATGGTTTTGTTTCTCTGTTCTAGGAACCTGGCATTGCAGGTTTGAGTGCTGCTCAATCCATGTGGGTGTTTGTTTGCTGGTCTGGATGCCAGAGGAACAGATTTAATTTCTGTGCTGTGCATCTTCACCAGCAGAACAGTAACAACGCTGACTTACGCTAGTGCCAGCAATAGAGCAAAGGAAGATTTTTTCCCTGAGTGAATTCTGGGGCAGACCATGCAAGAATGGAACCACAGGGAAAATTAAAAACTTCAGCTTTTCTAAAGGTCTAGCAAAGGGTAATGTCACAGCTGGAAGAAGCAGCACAATGTTCCCTACAGTCATACACTGTTTTAATCTGCCACGACCAGAACACGTTTTACACACCCCACTCCCCTGGCCCAGATATTACTTCATGCCAGAAAATAATGTAATTTGTCACTTTAAATGTTGTGATACCATCATTTTCTGTGCCTGAATGTCTACCAAAAGAAAAAAGCAAAACAAATCAACAACAAAGAAAGCAGGGCGATTTTACTGATATCCTCTTAAAATGAGCAAAATAAATACTGAGAGAGTTGTTACGTTTTGGTTGTGGTTTGTGTTTTGGTTGGATTTTTTTTGTTTGTTTAATACTGAATTATATCTCTCCTGCAATGAAAAGTGCAAGGAATAAATAAGGGATTATAATGAAGTTATAAATATCCTGCATTTTCTCCCACCACTGCTAGCACTTGGCTAGGATCCCAGGTCATTAGCGGATGTCTGTGATTCCATGTGAAAGGAAAGAACAACAACATAAAATTAGTAAGTTTTATTGTTCAAGGCAGCAGGGACAAATATCAATTCTCAGCTGTGTCTCTGAAAATAACTGCCCATCAATTCTGTGAGAAGACAGAGATGGAAAAAATTCTTCTGTGACTTTATTATAAGAGGCTGGCAGGAAAACGTAGTGATCCAAATTTTTCAGTAATTCAGTAAGGGCTAACAATTGTCTCAGACAACAGCACAATGCCATTATCAAGATTATATTTCTGCTTTTTTCCCTTCAGCTGGAAATGGGTATTCTCTTTATATGTATCAGCTAATTCAAGTTGATACTTCTGCTATTAATCATTATCTCTTAAAATTACTACACAGGAAAACTATTCTTAAGCATATAAAATATACTTTCCTAGCAATAAGATCATTTCTCCACCTTCATACAAGAGATAGCATTGCCAGAAGGAAGTAAAAATTATGCAAGAGGTGACAAGACATTGAAATTACTGATTTATACAAATGATTCCTTTAAAATACCAGCAGAAATTCTACAATGCAGATTCTATTTGTAGAACTACCAGCAACAACTGCATTTCAACAGTACCCAAAACTGACAGACTTCACTTTGTGCTGCTTAAAGTAAATTTCCTCTATTTGACATTGTTTGATCTGGGTGAACCTTGCAAGTGCTCATGGAATTCACCAGTGCCTGGACTCAACTGCATCTCAGATCCCAGTTTTCGACAATTAAAATTATGAGAGCTGTTGGAAAGATATACAGCAACTGTTTCAATGAAGTGTGTCTTAAGTTTCATCTATATAAATACTATAAGCTAATAAAAAGCCAAATCTTCTTGAAAAACCAAAATCCCAAAAGTACTGATTTTAAGAGTTCCACTGAAAACTGACACATAAAAAAAAGAAACCCTTTAAGCGTTAAAAGACTTGAAAAAGCACAAGAATGCAGCAAGTAAAGTTTCTTGAACATAGTTTCATTTTTAAACTGATTTTTCATGGTCTGAGCTCAGAACATTAAAAATCAAATAAAAAACAATGACTGTAACATTTTCCACTTCATACTCAATTGTATTATTAGCAGCATATGTAAAAGGGGGCTCCAGATTTGTTGCAATAACTTGTTTCCCTTTAAGTGTAGAAATAAATGTAGTCCAACCTGCCAAGGCTGGGATTAAAGAATCTATATTTTGCATGCAGCCACCAGCAGTAGTTAGGCAAAGAAAGGAGAAGCTCACCACCTTGTCTCATTCCGGTGCAACGGCTGTCTCACCAATGGGACTATTTCTACAGCTAGGTCTTGAAACACCCACCCAGCTGCTCAGTGTACCAACTGTGCACCTGACTTCCGTGAAAAGGATGCAAAGGAAAAATATCTGCACATTTGTATGAATTCAGAGATCGCTTCAATGTTTATTGAGAAGACTGAGGAAAGTTTCTTGACTTTTGTTCAGCTTTTCAAAGATTCTCGCAGCATTAAAGTTTCATGGGGTTTTCTTATTGCATAAGAATGCTGCCTACAGTATGTCTCATATTAAAAAAAAAAAGAAGAAACCAACCAAACACACACACAAAAAAATGGTTTCGAGGTGTACAAGATCCTCAGGGGAAAAAAACACCCTTTCTAAATTTATACAGTCTTGGTAGTTTCTGGAAGAATCCAAACAACAGGAGGTAATTTAAGGTCACATATGAGTTCAGAGGGAGAGAGCTCTTGGCATCTCATTCTCAACATTATATTAACAATAAAGTTTGCCAGGACTAGTGGTTGAGTAAATTGTTAATTCTGCTGTTTTGCCCTGTCAGCAGCCTCTTCTCGTTTCCAGCTTACAAGCACTATGGGGCAGCACATCAGCAGTCAAAGGTGCGATGAACAGTCACAGTTCACCTAATTAGAAATGTGACGTTAAAAAGGCTGTAGGGACTATCAGTTTCTTCTATTTTATCTCCCCTAGTGACAGAAGATACTTAGGCTGGACATAAATACTTCTTCATGCCATCCTGCTCTTCCCTACTTGCTTCACACCACATCAACCTCAAAACCAGGCAAGGAAAACCAGGAAGATACCTCAGTGCTTCATACTATACGTTGCTAAAGTAGACAGAAAGCAAAAAGCAAGCTGGTTCACAGCACCTGTAAAATATCTAAAGAGTAGTTGTAAAATATGTAAGAAATCAACCATCTCAATACCTCCATAATGCAAAAAATAACACCACACATTTTCTAGAAGAAAAATGGATCTGCTAAAGATCAGAGGCATCAGAACCAGGGAATTCCTATGTTCCAATTAAGGTCACTTATTTCTGTGTCATTACAAGTCCAGTAATAAACGAAGATGAATAAAGACCCTTTGGCAAACTTCCAAAAAAGCTTCTTCATAATATTATGACATTTCCTGTGAAGATAATACTGGAGTTTCCCTCTCGGACAACACGCCTTCTGGGACAAACAAAAAAAATTTAAAAAAGCCCCAAACATTCAGATGAACAAAACTGATCATTTGATTGTCTAAGAAAAACAGCATAATTTTACTCATGACTAATAAAATACATGACATGGCGAAGTGGTAGTTTGTTCTTTTTTCCTTGTTGTTGGGTTTTTTGTTTTTCTCCTTTTAAAATGAGACAGCAGGAAGAAATTCCATCAGCATTTGAAGTTTTTCCAAGTTGAAGATATATTAAATTTTATTTCTTTACAGTTTAAAATGTCATGCAGTGCAGCACATTAAAATGTTAAAGAAATGAGCAAGCAATGGGCAGAGAACTGGAGGTTCAAAATAAGTGATTTTAAAAGGATTGAAATGTAACTATCCAGCCTTTTGCATAAACTTTCCAATACTTTATGATGAGGTATACATTTCATCACTTATAGTTTGCAACTTACATTGCCAATTCTGTCCTAAAATAAGTTTATTATATTGAATATATGTTAAATTAATACATTTTAAATACACGTCCCTTACCTCTTTTTTAAGACAACTCTGTTTTACTACAATAAACTGCTTCGGAAAAAGACAGGTTCACACACACAACCTGAGGGTGTACTGGAATATGACAACCTAATAATCTATGTTTCTACTTCCACTATTTTCCATTTTAGATAGAGAACAGTTGCACCATTGACCTAACCAGAAAGTCAGTTATTAGACAATATTGTTTCTGTTTCAAAAGAGTATCAAATATAATAACCACATGTCAAAGTTGCTGGGTGATTTGCAGACAACTGTGCTGTTTCAGACAACCATCCAACTCCAAGGGAATTCAGGCATCTCTCTTTCCAGTGTAATGACTTACAGCAGAAACATAGGGTGTTTCTTACATTCAACATCTGTATAGTCTGATCTTCTCAAAAGAAAAGAAAAAGGCACCAGCATCTGCAAATTCTTTGGTTTAAACAATTGCTGCCAGCTTTGATCAAAGCTGCACAAACAGGTCAAAGTAGCACAGTGCTCTCCACAAATTAGAGCATTTCACTTCTAACACTTCATTTTTTAGAAGTATTTTTAAGAAGTCAAAGCCTGACTTGAAAAACATTTTTAAAGCCTTTTTTTTTTTTTTTAATATTATTCTATGTATATCATGGTTTCCTCCAGATTTCCATTATCAAATAATTTCCCTTCCTGGATCCTTTTCTTAATTTTTAGAAATTATCTTCTGTCAAGCATGCTTTTATTCTAAGGTACGTAACAACAACAATAAAAATAGTTAAGATTATGGCAAAATATTTTTAGATAACATTATTTCATGCCATTATTTTAAATGACACTAAGTTCATTACTTCAAGATGCTTCCTTTCTCACTAATTGCCATCTTCATTTTGAGTATATTGCATACACAATTCTAGTAAATCAATAATACAGGTCTTCCCACTCTTAAGCCCACAAAACCTATTTTTTTAAGCAAGATACATGAACTGCATAGCTATTGGAGTGCTGTTTAGGAAGTGTAGCATAGGTAATTTTTTGTATGCCACAAGTGTTAACCAAGTTTATACCATTTTAAACCCAACAACAAAACACTTGACATGAAAATATTTCAGCCAATTCTACTGAAAGCATCCTCCACCCCCTGCATGGCTTATTTCGCAAAATAAAGGTGTACACCTCATGTTGCCTCATTACAAACATCATACAGCTGCTAACTGCATTGCAAATTGGAAGTGTATTTTGCTGATGCCTTGTAGATAAAACTATCAGTGCTTACACTGCTGACTGTAATAAATTTATGATGTGCAAAAATCTTTTGATAGTAAGAATACTTTTTTGTGTTACAAGCAACTTCCAACTCATTCCTTTTGGAATGAAAAATGGGGGGAGGGGTCAATTCTACACAGAACTACTCCAGCATTTTCTGTGTTCTCAAAGAAGGTTATGTAGATCACCTGCAAGCTGTGCCCATAATGGAAATGGTTGCAAGGACTTACCTTGCAGAGTGAGTATATGTAACATTTTCTAACAGGTAGGTCTCAGAAGAACAAAAAAGGAGCTACAGAATATTCTCTTTCCTTCAAGTGACAAATTGTCTCTATGCCCTGCATAGCCTTTTAATTCTTATTAATGTTTCCTAAACAAACATTTTTATTTTAAATAGAAGCCATTTGCTACCTCAAATGTGTTAATTACATCCTATTTTTGATTTATTTCTCCTCCCACTTCCTATCCCCGTTTTCTCGAGGCAAAAACGACACAGTCTGAGAAATACTTCAGTATAAGTAACAGTACTAAAGACAATAATCAGAAGAATAGAGCAATACAGAAAGACTGGAGAAAGCACTAGAAATTTTTAGGGACCTCTTACCTTGCATAGACATGCTAAAGAACATGTCCTCATGTTCTGGGATGTGATGAAGGATCCACCACACACCAGGTGCCTGGATCAGTGAACGAAAGTACAAAACAGCACAGCGCAGAAGGCATGCTGAGCAGGACCAGCCCTAATGGTAAATCCACCTTTAAAAAAAAAAAGGTGCAGGGACTCTCACAGGCTGGCCTACAGACATGGAAAAAGGATTTATACAGAGTTCAGCAGTAAGAGGGCCTCCAGTTTCCTTCCCAACTGTCTCAGCCCCCAGAACATTACAGAATGTGTGCCGCTAGTCTTCTTGTGAACAGCATATTAAAAAAAAAAAAAAAAAAAAAAAGTTCTTGATGCTTAGTATGAAGCACAGCCATTAAAACAAAGGTGCTAAACTGTGTGCAACAAATTTCAGCCCCTGTAATTAACTCTCCACTCCTAATCCCTCTGTTGGGAGCAGAACTCTTCAGCCAGCTCCCATCCGAACTTTAGGTCCACTGCTGGTTACTCACTCCAGGCTTTCTTCTACCCCACAAAGATGTAGTCACTTAAAACACCAGCATAAAAGGTGAATCCAAACCACCCCACCACCCCACTCCCTGAAGCTGGAAAGATAGAGCCAGGGCCATACGTGTGAATAGAACATTCTCCCTTTTCCAAGTGATCCCTTCAAGTCACTTCCAAAAGTACTTCAGTCTCACTTCCAAAATGGTGCTATAGGCACCTCTGACAGGACCACACAATTAGAGCTGCAGCACCAGCAATTTAACACAGCACAGACCAGACTATGTTCAGCCTACGAAGCGCTCTGAGCCTCCAAAGCAGGGTGGCCACATACAAACTACCACTCAGAAACGGCCACGGTTTCTGCCAGTTCCTGAACCATGCCTAGAAACTGGTAGGAGAGGTACCAGCCATTCCAGTCCAAACAGCACCAGGAACAACTCTTAACAATTCAGTAGCATAGACAACCAAGCTACAGTGCTCAGAGAATATTCCCTGGCATTAAATGGGGACATTTTATTTGCTTGTACAGACAGAGTTTGCCAGTGTGCCACAAAGAAAAAAAAGCATCAACTCCAGGTTGAAAAAAATGAGGAGCAAAAAAAGCCCTACTAATCTCTTTTGTCCTCTCTTTCAACCCAACATGCCAATGACATTCAGCTGTAGAAAGCTACTTACATTCATAATAAATGGAATAGAAAATATTACATTCCATATACTGTAATAAGCAATAAATTTATGCAAATGACATGCAGTAGGATGCGAGACAATAAAAGCACTGTGCTGTACCAGGCAGAGTCAAACACATGGAAATAACATAAAGAAGGACAATGTGAGGAGCTGGAAGAAAACTTCTACAATCCTCTGAAATCCTTGTTTTCAGACTAAATGTATCTTTAAGGCATCGACAGCTCTTTCGAGTTTCTGCTGAAACTGTGTTTAAGTTAAGAATATCAAAAGCTGTTAAATTAAGAATATCAAAAGCTATTTAAGCCCAGGCTTTAAGTTATCTCATTCTCCATATATGGGAATCAAGAAGATTGTTCATTTTCTGAACATGAACTGAAAATTCAGTGTCAATTTCTTGGTTTAGAGTTATAAGACATACTAAAAACAACTAGAAGATATAACAGTGTTAGCTGTTAAAAAGGAACAAGTAGCAGCCTCAGATTGTGGACTAGGACATTTCCCAGTTGTTGCAGAAGTGAGATAATTTTTGGCTTTAAAATGCTAACTATCTCCATAAAACCCTTTCATTTGATAGAAATTTAGAAGTGCTGGAATATGAGGAAAAACTCATAAGAAATCTGTATCAGTTCTCTCTCTAGGTCTGTAACATGATTCCACCTTTTTCTCCTACTTCAAAGAAGCTATGAGAAATTCACTCCTAATCAAAACCATGTTTTTTCTAGCTCAGGTGACACTTACAGGGTATGTGGCAAAATTATTATTGTGGTCTTTACTGTGAAGGTATAGACAGCTCCAACAGGGTTTGCTTCAAAAGACTGGGAATCACTGCTCTAAGAGATTTTTGGCATTTAAAATTGATCAGGAAACCTCATTCTCCCATGATGAAGATAACAAAAAGTACTACCCATGAACTTTTCAGCATTTTTGTTCTAGCCAAAAAAAAAAAAAGTTTATCCATTCCTAAGCCTATGAGCAGTTACTCAAATTCATTTTCTGCTATCATAACAGAACACACTCGGCAAAACCTAACACAAGATAAGACATGTCTCCTTCTAGTCTGTTCTCTTTCAAAACAATCAGTTGTTTCCTGGGTGTTGCTTTGCTGAAGATCAAATTAAACATACTTTGAAAGATATTTTACTAAAATTAACAGATCTGGGCAAATCTGGCAAAACATTTATGGTCTTGGAAAACTGAAACTACCAAAACAAAAGGTATAAACCAGTCTCTCATCAGTAATTTGAGCTCCTCTTCTCTTTAGTCCTATTCCAAATGAAACAAAATCCTGGAGAGGTGGACCATTCTTTTTCAAAACCACATATGAAGTACAAACGTAATCTCCCTGAAAGTATGCCTACTTTAAATCGAATAAATAACTCCCTTCAATTTTCTATCTCTGCTTCTCCAATGCTAACTAGAGAACGCTTTCCTTACTCACTGATCTAAAGCTACTCACTTCTGTCTACAAAATAATGGTAAAATTTTTTAAAAAGTATAAAAAGTATAAAGAAAATAAGGTAGGCCAATATAATTAATTTTGGGCTGGATGCTCTCAGTTCCTTAGATTCATTTTTCAGAAGTGATGTTTTATATGTAGGTCTGACACATGGGATGAGGCACATACTCTATAGAGACTGACTTTTTTTCATAAGACGATCTGCCAACAATGCTGTAAAGGCACACAGTAGTGATGATACATTCCCTGTATACACTCCTAAAGATGTATATGTGTGCAGGAGAGGGATGTCTGAAAATTCAGAATGGAAAACACTTGCAGTAACAGAGGCCTATCTTATAGTTAACTGATTTGATAACAAATCAGTCCTTCCTGACACAAAATAAAAAGTCCAGAAAAACTTTAATTGTCATTCAGCATCTTAGGAATACAACCTTTCCAGCAAGGATGGATTCAAACGGTCCATTCCAAAACTTATTAACCAACTATTTCAGGGGACAGTGATAAAGTCTGGTACGACATACTTCAAAATATATGTGCCAATCTGAGATACAGAACATCATCTCCCCTGCTTCAGCTGAGAATGTCCTGAGATTGTAACGCTGAAGTTACGAAGAGCGAAAACCTACCCATAATAGTGTGTACATATAGGGGTAAGGAACCCTAAACTGACACTCAGAATTTTGATGTGCTGAGGCTACACTAAATGTTTCCAGACTGAATTAATTTTGTTCATCTTCACTCTTTCTTATACACTTGAGCAGCACTGCCAACAGAATCTACTTCAGCAGAAAAGCCACAACTGAACAGAGACGTTAATTTTGCTTTTTACATGAGCTCTCAAGGGCAGACATTTTGTTGATTAAAAACAAACCAGAATTGGGAGTCAACATGCAGGTGCTCAGATCCAGCCTAAAGGATGATTCATTCAGTTTGTGTTCAAGGCCACACACACATCTCTCTGAGGCATTTCATCTTAGCTAACAGAAAAATAGAAAAGTTAGCTACCAGTGAAGATAAAAAAAGCAAGAAAGCAAGCACAGATCTATAAAAAAAGCAAGGGCTGTTTTTTTGCTATAATATAAAGGAACAATTGGTGTTCATACCACTTTAATAAACAATCATACAGAACACATGCATATTATTTAGGTTTTTCAGGCTTTAGCTACTTATGCATGCAAGTCCAAGCTCATGACTGCAACATGTCAGAAACATGGCACATTTTCAGAAATAAACAAAATGGCTGTGTTGAACTTGATCACAGCCGCTACAATAAACATATCTCATATTCAATGCTACCACAGTCCTGCCCAACAAAATCTTTCACAAGCCAGCTGCCTGCCAAAACAAAACAACAAACTCAAACCCCAAAAATAAATCCCCCAAACCTGGTCCAGTCTCCCAGTAAAAGTCTATCAGCATCCTTCCATTCAGTGACTACAGAACTCACAGACCAATATGATCTTTGAGACTTAGTTGAAGTTCAGACCATTTTTTCAGTCATTTCAGTTCCCAAAAGACCAGTCTAGCTGAAGTTATTCATAAAATACATGGCTAAACCTGGAGAAAAACCACTCCAGGTTAAAAACTCATCTCGGATCAATCTGCTCCTTGGAAGCACCATTAATATGACCTTCTGCTTCCAGCCATGCTGTGGAAATACTTGCAGATGAACAAGGGAACCCGTCTGCAAAGCAGAAAGAGTAGGGAATGGTACTCCTTTTAGATTAAAAGAAGAAAAAAAAAAAATCACTACTTCATGAGCATGGAGGAAAGACTGTGGGGTGATTACACAGAGGAATTCAAACTGTGAATGTTCATCTGCAAGCAGGAAAGAAAAATCAACATCTGCATACAGGTTACCTGCGTAACAGATTTTAAGTACACCTCGGTCGCCAGAAGTTAATTAAAAAAAAAGAAACAAATCATCCTTCCAAATAACCATATGCTGTCAAGTTATTTCAGAAAGTTTGCAGGTTACCAGTACCAAGTTTTTGTTTTTACTTGTAGGGCATGCAAAAATCACAAGGTTTATAGAAGCAGTGCAGATTGCAAATGTGCAGGTTTACTGCAACATGTACAACTGGCAACCCAAAGAACTTGTTATTCTCTTCTAAGTTGCTAAATGCACTTGCACATCCTTTCTTTACTATTTAGCCAGTCTAGTGCCTGCCTGTTGTAAAGAATATGTTCTGTGTATCAAGAGTCAGTGCCTGTCAGGGAAACAGAATGAGTGTGTATGAGCAGTAGCAGATTGAACAGCCAGAAAACATTTCATTATTTCATTTCATTTCATTGTTTGTGAAACAGTTTTTTAATTCCCCTTGACTTGTTAGCAATATTCAGCTTAATCCTTTCTTGTGTACTCTTGTTTAGGCTTTATATTTGAAATGTATCTGCATTAGATTATAATTACATATGAATGTATATGATTATACAGTTATTTCTATCAATTAACTGAATGCCTCAGTTATTTAAAACTAATTTTTGTCTCCTCTAATACAATGTGTTTAATGTTTTACATGGTAAACTGAAAGTCAACTTGATTCTTTACCTTCCAATAAAGCCTGCTTTGAAGATTGTAGTAATTCCCAGAGGAGTTTTCTGCAAAGAAATCTTGGTCTAAGCAGAAAGAATGACCTTATTCGATCACAAACTGAACACAGCAGCTGTGTTGCTGGCAGAAGATATATAGCATGCACTTATGGTGAATTCTCTCCCTCCATCATAATCCACTATATACTGATCCAATCATTGCACAAAACCCCTCTTTCTTATAGTACGCTCTCCTTTTCACTTCTGTCTCACTCTGGGTTGGAGAAAAAAAAAAATGTTGCGCATGGAATGCTTACTGCTTTTCAAATATTTCATGCAAAAATGCCATTTACACCCACAGTCACTGCCTCCTCCTCTTTCGCCCTCCTTTTACAGCAAAACAAGGCGGGTGGGGAGGGGAAGAGAGAGACAGAAAACAAATTGAAGGTTTTTTCGATATATTGAAATTAGAGCTTTCTTATGTTATAATTTTTAGAATTAAGCGCATATGCCAGATAATAGATTTTGAATTTGTCTTGGGAATTCACAAGACAATTAAGAACTTGAACCCCACAGGAAATGTATGGAGGCATGGAAGTGTCACAAACTCAGCTTAAAAGGGAAAGGTCTCTTAGTTAAACTTCTTTAGAAGCATGACTACATTTTTATTAAAAAAATAAAAAAAGGAGCAAGTACTATGACTTAGTTTGCTGAAGGGTTGAAAAGCATGTTGCAATATCATGCTTTCAAACAATACTGTTGTGTAACTTTTCTAAACTTTTTCAATTAACATGTAAAACAAACTCCTCAAAACAAACAAAAAACCAACCAACCAAACAAACAAAAAACCTAGTGCCATATTGAAAATCTTGTATAATAGAAGAAACATACCTATTTCTTCTTCTATTTGCTTTTCAGCTGCACTCTGACAGGGAGGTAAGAAAACCATCTGCCCCTTTGCCCAACTACTTTTCATATCCAGAAGTCATATAAAATCTCACTGAAACCAGTGTAAATTCAGCACTTAAACACTTTCCTGGATTTCACTCTCTCTACCACTGAAAGTCTATTAGTCATGGGGTGTATTCCTCTTATCAAAAGGACCATAATGCTACACATCAGCTATGTATGGCAACTGCTGGGTGTGAACACCTGCTTGTACATCCTGTGGGTCAGTCTGCCCACCGTGGCTTCTGTGAGTGCACAATAACCGGATGGGTAGGATGGCTGTGGAGGAAGCCGAGGACTGAAGCTGTAACAACCAGCTACAAGAATACTTAATGCTTGCATGTGTTCCTGTAGCCTTAAAGATCCTCTTGTGCAGAATACCCTTAAGATTTTGTTTAATTCAGCTTGCACTAGAGCAAGCTGAAATATTTTTGTCAGTAGGATTTAAATGGGCATTTACTTAAGTTTTGTAAATGTTTTAAAAATATTCCTTCCCTTGGTGAAGCTGAAACAGACTTGAGGAAAGATTCATTAAGAGCTATTTTAAGTCTTACAAGGAAATTGCAAAAGATTGAAACAGACTGTTCTGTGTCAGATGAAAATTTAAATTAGTTTAAATTTATATGTTTGTCTGCAGGACAACTACGGAGGTCTCAAAGCACCTACATATTAACGAGCATATTCAAACAGTGGAATAAGAAAAATTATAAACCTAAATATCATTACAAATATGATTATTACCGTATTTTTACTGCAAAATGGAAATATGCCATTAACATCTATTAAAAGATAATCCCACAGTTACATAATGGCCAAAGACTGATGGATTTCCAACATTGTCTTTGGAAAACAATCCTGGACTACACACAGCTTCCTGAAGACATCTGTGGAGGAAGAAGGCGGGGGAGAAGGAAGCAATAGATGCTTTTACACAAAATGTCCCCCTTTACTAAAGAAGGTTTTGTGTAGTGCAAAATTCACCTCTCAAAAACAACCTTAATACAAGAATGCAGGGAGATATGGTGAAACTATTTCACTGTATGCGAATGGTAAAGCCCAGGTCCAGATACTAAGCATTCTACCTCTGTGAGACTAAACTAATTCTGCAGCAACACGGCAGAGATTTGTACCTTTAAAATCGTATTTTTATCTAAACACCATGACTTGCAGCCCTCCCACTATTGTTTTATTGTCACAAAATCCTTAACAACAGAAAAAACTGTTAGGACCTCATTTTTATGCATCCATCCAGAGGACAAAAAAGACAGCATGCTATAAAAATGAACCTGAAGGCAGATACTTTAATCTCCTTTTCATCCTCAACCAATACACCAATCACGTGTGATAACAGTTGGCAGGACATCTTCATGAAAAAGTAATCCAAGGTCAGCTCATGAAAGAAAGCTTTTACTGGATGACAGAGCTACTGAGCCTCCTCTGGCCGCCGATATCATCATTGCTGTAAGGAAGCTTAGAAGCTTCAAGCTCAGCACTGAAATAATGATTCAAAACATAGAATTAGTACAATAAACTTCATTCATACAGTAGAAGGGGGCAGACAAACACAAAAGCATGGCAAGATTGCAGTATCCCAGCAGCCCTCAAGGACATTTAAAGTCAGTTTACTGATTCTACAACCACCAAGAAAGGTAAAAAGCTTAAGAAATTCACTTATGCTCTAGGCCTTTCAAAGCACCAGTCCATCTTTAAACATTTCTTAGCTCATGAAAGACAGCTGTCTAAGGCTCAGTAAGCCAATGGTTACATGAAGCAGCACTGGATGTCCTTTCAGCCACCATTAAGCATGAGTAAGGAAACTATGGCCCATTACTTCATTTTCTATGGCCAGGGAGTTCATGTTTACCCCTCAGTGTTTTTACTGGATAAAACTGTATTGTATGATAACACAAGGCTCTCAGCAGTGTCTGAAACACCTACTCAGCCCCAGCAAGGAAGCCGCACTGTTTATATTGCATTTTACATTCTTTTTCAATTGCACTTGTATTTAATAACAACAAGTACAAAAATTTACACTTTGTAGCCAATATTTATATTTTCCATTTGGCAGTTCTGATAATTTTTCATACTGAGTAGAGATAAAGCTGACTTGGCAGACTGTATTTATCAACATTTAATCTGCTAAACCATTTCAGCTATAATAGAAAGCCAACTGTGCTGTCAACAGTTCTAAGAAGCATGTTTCTAAGTGCATTATGAGAGAAACTCACAAAGAAAAAAAATCAAAATAAGAAAGTACGACACTGTAAGGAGGGAGGCAGGAGGGACACCAACAATTCAATACTTAAAGATTTGTTATTTGTAATCCCTAAAATGGAAGTTTATCTAGTGCCAACTACTTAAGAAAGACAATTTCCTTTTTTAAACACTAAATACACTTCCCAAGTTTCCAAAACCTCTTCCACACTACTGCACCAAGAAGGAAATAGAGCAGAGTCAATAATTCCACCTATAATTCTGGCAATTGCCAAATTTGATAATTTTTCAAATATTTACTACCAAAAGTAAAACAAACCTGTGCTCATCACTACCAGAAATACAAAGTTCACAGGACTCCCTCAGTCTTAAGTGATACTTTCTGTGAAAAACAGCACAACTACACAGCTTGAAATTTTAGGAACAATTGTACTGACAACAGACAAAAGTGAAATGATACAATTCTGATGACAAAATAGCCATAAAAACTTGTTTTAATGCTGACACATGTGACCGTCTGTCTGCATGCATAGAGAAATCTTTGGATAGCTTTGCTGTGCATTGTATGTATTTCTAGTAGATCTAATAATTCTTTGTTTATTAATCAAAATTTGTAAGCATATCCTGTTTTAATACTGATTCCTTCAACCTTCTCTCTTTATCAATCAAACATTGGATTTTCAAGCTAGGAGGAGTCTCCATTAGTTATAAGAGATTTCTGATGCTTTATCAAGGAAAAGTACTCAGAACAATACAGTATAAGTAAAATTTACTACTATTATTTGAAGATGTGATTTCTTCACTTCTGATCCTCTCAGCAGAATCACCTCAACACTCTTCCTTTGACTTCAGAGCTTTCTCCCTCTAGAATCTGATCCATCCCCCCCTCCGAAAAAAAAAATCTCATTCTTAAGCCAGAGTCCTCAGATCATCAAAATTAATTATCGCTACCAAAGTTAACATATGTAATGAAAGCTTGCATTAGTTGACAAACAAGGACACTGCAGTCCTACTGAGCCTGTTTAAGACAAAAGGACTGAGTACTGTGGCAGAACAAACAAAATAAGAAAATATGGAGGTAGAAAAGAAAATTTCATGTATCCTACATCTCCATCTCCTCCTGTAGGTGTGATTAGAAAGGACAAAACAAGATAGGCACAGAGACATGAAGACCAGCATCACTTACCATTTCCTGAGATGCATACTTTGGATCTTCAGGATCAACTGACCAGTAGCAATAATCAAAGCTGAAGGCCACGGTCTTTTCTCTCGAGTCCCAAGTGCTATCAAGCCTACTGTCAACCTGACAACAGAAGGAAAAGGAGAAAGACCAATTCACTTTGAAGCTGACCAAAAAGTAAGCATTTTAAAACTAACAGGAAGTTTATCTAGGATCTTTATTGTGAAAAACAAATGGCATATAGTTTATCCTCTCTTCAGTTTTCTTTCATGCTCAGACTGAGGTGGAGACATCCATGACAGACCTGCTGAAGCATTTTTGCTGAGGGTTTCATTTACTACAGCTAAGGTTTTCCAGGGTGCTAACAATAAATATAATTTAGTCAATCTTCACATCATATACATATTGGCAGTTAAGCTCTATAACCCTTTTGATATTTCTCTGCCATTCTTCTGTTTCACTGAGAACCACACCACAGAAATGAGGCCCCAAGTGAAAAAACAAAACCAGTTTTCTCACTGCACAGCTGAAAATGCAGGTCTCTTCCCCCATTTCCCCCTTGCTTTGTCATGGATGCAAGCTAATGCTTCTGTATTGGGACTGCCCACTACAAACCTAACCTTTTCAGGTTAGTAGTAACAACAGTGAAGCCTTTCTAGCATAAAAGTCAGAAATGGCGGCTGAAGTTGAGGGAATCGTATGTGTAAGTCTTTCTGTACAATCTTGCTCAAGTGACTAGTAATAAAGTTAAGCTTATGAACAAAGAATTATACATTGTTGTTACACTTAAGGAGAGTAATGAGTCCAAATATAACACAGAATTAACACAATTCACATGTAATTTTGACCTAACTTTATTGTAACCTTGGCATTTGCAATAACATAAGCAGAAAAAGGTTTGTTAGAATTTGGTAGCTAAACAAACAGCTTCACTAATGGCCTCAAACTCCAGGGGTGACAGTGTTGTCTGCCAGGTTACTGGGTGAAAGGCCTTGTAAGCACTGAACTCTGCTACCAGCTGTGAGGTTTACAGGGAAAATTAATTTACAGGCTCATCTGACAGGTTTGTGGAGGTTTTGTTTTGTTTTGCTTTAAACCAAGAAAGAGCGAAGTGAGAGATGACAGAAATAATTTTAAATTATCTTTGAATGGGTTTCATGTATTTTAAACCCTTCTTGATTCTCAAATTGTCACACTGAATTAAATACAACTCAGGTTTCCATTAGTCAGAATTGACATCTTAACAAGCCTATTTATCATCTTCTATAATGACACTTTCAACATGTTGTGGTTCAGAGATTTTACGCAATTACTTTTTATTTACTTAGGTTTTTCTGCAGCAATAAGCAGAAGACAGCCTTCCTACTGCAATGCGTAAAAACACAAAAAAATTTTAAAAACTACCCCTCCACCTCAGGAAAAGCAGCCCCTGATTGCAGAAGTGATGACCCTTCTGGTGAGAAAGGGTTTGTTTTGAACTACAAAGCTCATCTACCCCAGACACAACAACGTGAAAATTAGTGTATAATAATTTCTACGCTTACTTAGATTCATCAAAGGCTGTCTAAATTTAGTTTATGTATAAAGCAAACTCACTCCCTGTACAAAACTTACCAATTATGAAACCTCAAGAAAGAAAACATCCACAAGCCAGCCCTCGCATCTTCAAATAACCCTTCTTGGCCTGCTATGGCTGTTCCCCACACTGCTGTGGGTTCCCCAGTGTGTCAAGGCAGCTCACAGCTCCTTTAAACAAATAAAATAAAAAACCCCTCTAGGTCTAACAAAGCTCAGCTGGACCCAGTTATGCATCTGCATGACTGAGGCCTTCACCTGCCAAGGGATGTCTCCCCCAGTTGGGGGGCGGCCTCGGAGCCCCAAATCCTCACAGCCCCGTTGTGTGGCCCAAAGCCCCTCGAGGGCAGGCACCAGCGACAGAGAGCATCATGCCTGCAGGAAAAGTGTGTCTTTGAAAGCTTTGTCACACATACAAAGAACTGGGGAAAGTTACTTCAGAAAGTAGTGAGAGTCTCAGACTGCAAATACAGCCTTGGAAAAGGAAATATACAGAAAGCAAGCACCCATGAGGCCTCTCATACCACTAATATTTTTCCATCTTCTTTCTCCAAAACAAGCACCTGTAGTCAATACAAAAATAATTATAACAGAAAAAGGTAAATAGTTCAAATCCTTTCATTCAATTTTTGCCACGGTTTCTCTTTGAAATCAAACATATTACTCTTGAACCAGCAGTCTAGAATAACTGGGTTGCTTGCAGATGTAAAGAAAAAGGAGACAAGAAATACAAAATGCATTCATCTTCTAGGATCCCCACAGTCATCTCATGGTTCATTTATTTGCCTTTCGAGCAGAAACATGTTTGACAACACAGAATTGCTTTGCTCCCATTCTGTTAATTTAGTGAAGGACCGTGGCAGCTTTAAGTAGTTCAAGAGTCTAAACCAGAGGGCTGGTTCCCATGCACGTCGAGTCCAGAGCTCTCACAGAGGACGACAGCTACATTCAGTTTATTCTTATAGCTCTTGGTCTCTTACCAAGACCTGAAGTGTAGCTGAACACATTTTGTTCCATTTCACGCAAGTCAGTTGCACTCCAAGTGCAAATATGAGAGGAGAGGCAGAGAAAGAAATAATCCAGTTTTTAGTGACAGTAAGATAAGCACAAAATCCTAAACAATTTACTAACAGCTTTGAATAATGGCATGCAGCCAGATTGCAAAAGCTCTGACAAATATAAAATACAGAAAACACAGCTACATGTTACATCCTCTGTAAAAAACAAAAACAACAAAAAAACACCACCACAAAAAACCCCAACCCAAAACACAAACCACAAAAAAACCAAACCAAAACAAAAAACCAACAACAAAACCCACGCCAAACAACAAAACCCCACAAACCAACCCGAAACCAAAACAATCCTCCCCATACTTTTGCTGCAATCATTCTAGAGCTGTGTTGGCTTAAACTTCTCCCTTAATATTTCTATTAGAATGATCTAATAGCCAAGCAAACGTAGAAAAGCATCAGGATTTTCATATGAGAAAGAAGACAAAAAGCATACCTTTATATTTCTGACTTTTGCCACTTTGTCATCAACTTCTACAATTACTCTTCCTCCTTCTGCACTCTCTCTGGAAACAGAACACACAAAAAAAATCCATTTAAAATATGAAGACACAGAAAGGTGAATGATAAATTTGTAAACCCCAGAAATTTGTGTTTACTTTAACAAACCACAAATCAGAGCTATATAACACATACTTTTGCTTATAAGACATGCTTTGCTTATAAGACATGAAGTAGCATTTGAAGATCTGCAGCCAGGTATCTCAATAGTGAGAGGGGAAAAAACCAAAAAAACAGGACTGTGGTGATTAAATGCTTTCAAAGTGCATTTACCAAATCCTTTGTTAGGATTTTATTTCTAATTAAGAGTTGCTGTTTTAAATTACATTTACAAGGAAGTAGAGTGGAGCACTGGTAGACTGGCAATGCTTTGTGGAGTACAGATCCACGTCATAGACTTGTGAGCCACCAGTGTTGTCTAGTTGCACTGCCTGATTTTTACCACATAATCCAAACTTTTGTTGCAGTCCTCAAAACATACTCCTCAGTAAAACAAAACTGCACTGAATTGTAAATGGACAGGTTCGTGTCCCAAGTGCAAAGGACCATGCACTCAAGTATACTATCTAAAATTCCCACTGAACACAGCTACGACTGGCTACAACAGCCAACTTCCACTTCAAAATGAGTCATATAAGAAAATAATGGAAAAAAGGATGTGACCTAAGGGAAGGAAAAAAAAAACCCAAACCAACAAAGCACCACAACAACAAAAAAACAACCCACAACCAACTTATTTCTGAGCTGACAGCAGGACAGCTACTTGAAGCATGTTCTTATTTATAGATGTGTTGATTCACATCCTTCTCAATAACTATAATGGATTTTTTTATACATAGCAAGATAGAAATGAGGAAGAAGAGACCAGCAGAAAAATAAACAAATGCTTTGTTAATGAGAAGCTAAGAACAGGAGAAAGATTTTTTATCTTTTACTTTTCTTCTATATTTTGCTTTGCACTCTGATACTGACAGAGCTTGTAAGCTTCACCTTTACCAGAAAGCTTTATTTTGATGAAGCTGAATGCCTTTGTAAAGCTGGAATAAGTTGGTTTAGAGAGAAAATCAATTTTGTCCATAGTGCAGAAGGCACAAGCACTGTCATATATTCCCTGATAATCAGCTGGATCAGTATAATCAGGTCAGTTAAAAACTAGATGAAATAAAACAAGAGTTAGAAAACTCAAACCCAGCTGACCACTATTCATTCATGGACCTAGATTCATCTTTTACAAGATTTCCTTACATGTGTACAGAAGTATTTACTCTTTCTCCCATTACAATCTCCTTCCACTGACAGCTCTAACTTCCAAGCAGCACACAGCACAACATGCCCTGCCTCTGGGGTCTCTCCAGTTCTCAGTTTTTACCCTACACTTTCTGTACCAAAACAGGTTTTAATGTCTTAGGACACTTAAGTCTTCCACAGAGACAATCACTGTAGCGTTTGAGCTTTACAAGCACCAAGAAGTTTTAAACACATTTTTGAACATATACTGTCCTGGATTTGCATATAGAAATAATGCTTTACCTCAAAGTCTCTGTGCTCCACATTACTAATTTGAGCATGTGCCTTGAGACAGACTGAAATTCATACTTTCTATAATACATACTCATATGTGGCACTTCACATAGCAACTACAGCTCCCAGAGGTTTTACTTAAGCTATGAGTGTTCAGCATCTCAACACAGCAGCCACCAGAGCCCTGAGTTAGATCTCAAGAGAAAAACTCACAAAAGAGGAATTTGCATTATGTACAGCTGGGTACCAAATGTTGCATGATGTATGGCACAGTACTGAACAGAGGCCTCATAAGGCTCCCTAAAAAACAAATGAAGAAGGACAAGTGCCTAAGGATACCATCTGCGAGTATCCAAGGTAGAAATCTGCAACTGATTCATTTCATCTGTACATGTGCAACTTCACTGATGTTTGAAAAACAGGGGTTTTACAACACAAGTAAATTTTGAGACTTGCACATCCACTACAAACGTCTGCCAGGTGAGCTAGTGGACAGAGCCGACTGTTACCCTATACAGCAGACCAGATCTAAGATCTAATTGGACCCTTTGACAGAAGATTTCACAAGAATTTAACAACAACAGAAGA
Organism: Patagioenas fasciata; assembly: GCF_037038585.1. Lineage (NCBI taxonomy): Eukaryota > Metazoa > Chordata > Aves > Columbiformes > Columbidae > Patagioenas > Patagioenas fasciata. The sequence continues at coordinate 31,504,609 of NC_092524.1, read as the reverse complement.
CAGACAAAACCAGAGGGATGCCTTAGGAGTGAGTTTGCTTCATGTACACATATTCTTTTCTCCACTGCCCCAGTATGATCTTGGCCCTATCCTGCTTCCCAATCCCATGAGCATTCCCTATTTTTCAGTGCTACTGTTAACCCTCTAGTCTTATCACCTGAGTTACAGTTCACAAAGTTCCTGTCCTCCTCCCCCTATGCACACACATCATCCTGTACAGGTACCCATGATCTGTTCTCTGACATCTTGTCCGTGTGCCCACAGTCAATTTTAGTCTCTTCAACTACTCTGCAGGTCTCATCTCCTTCTACCCCATTGTAGCTGGTTTTAGGCTGATCCAAAGGTTCACAATCTTACTCTTCTTGACAACACAAAATTACCACAGGGTAACAAGGATTCCTCACTATGCAGACAAAAAGCTCTATGCAGCAGTGAAACAGTGTTGTTCAAGCCTCACACAAGAAAGCCACCAGCAGAGATACAACTAAAGCCTCCCCATGCTCTGGGTGGAGATTCACAGCGCTCAGACTTTTGTCTTAACTGGAGGCTGTTGCTGCAAGAAGCAATTTCTTTTTGCTGCTCCAACCTCACACATGTGTTCCCACTTCTCTCCTTGCATCTGATGTAGCAATCACACACCCATGCAATGACTCAGATCAGCTGTGATCAGAAAACAAAACACACCAAATAAATAATGAAGGTGCCACCAGAGCAGTGAGCCCTTCCAGAACGCTGAGCACAGCAGTCACACAGTTGCTAAGCCAAATCAAGAGAAAGGGCAGGAATGAGCTGTGGTGGGAATGGAGACCCCCCACTTCTGCACTAGCTTTCAGACAGCATTGAGCACAAACCAAACCAGACCTGCAGCCATCCCCAGCTCTACAAACCTTATATCCAGCCTCCTTATAAACATGTGTTTATATCATGCTTCATTTACGTATAAACCAGAAAACTTTGGGAAAGAAAGCACAGTTTAGTATTTAAAGCCCAGGAGGCAAAGCAGCCTCACAGTTGTTGTAGATGTTCTGAACTTAACTCCAGATCACAAACACTAAAAAAGCTCTCACACCAAAACCTGTGTTTGTCAATACTGTCTTACACATGTGTGCACCACAGTTTGCATTTGACTGATAAAACAATCCTTCATCCTTAGAAATGGGTGCTCTGCTCCACACATATGAAAATCTGTGTTCCTTGTACCAAGAAAATAAACTCCAAAGTACACTTCTCTAGTAACACATTTGACTTCGCTCCTCAGAAGTCATAGTGATCCTAATACTTAGTTTCCCCATCCTCTCTTCTTCCCCACTTTTTGAAAAATTCATACTGTAATTGGGAAATGCCTGTTTTCTAAATTACTTTGCATGAAAACAAATTATCTGTACGAAGACAGAGCTGTAGAAAGACCATCTAACAGTGCATGTCCCAGGACAGACCTGGATCTTCTCAGACACAGGAAGTTTTAGAGAAGTGCAGATCCAGCAACAGAACAGCGACTCAAGTACAGAATGCAGTGGCAGGGCTGTAATGGGAGCTACAAGAAGAGACCTGACGAAAGCAAAGCTGCTGCGGCAGTCCAAGAAACAAGGACAGCCCAAAGGAAATCTCCTCATACCATTTGCTGTTCCTATGACAAATTGTTTCTGCAGCCAACCATAAAGCTAATGCAACTCCAGAGGGACAACAGACACCCTGCAAGATTTAAAAGAATGAGCCAGTGGAAAAAGATCACAGGAGGATCAACATCCCCAAGAGGGACATTTCCACAACTTGCTGGATCTCAGTGAGACGAGTTCAGCCACAAAGTACAGAAGTGCAAGGAGGTATACAATGCTGGAGGAAGCAGTGGGTGGAAAGAAAGGGGGCGGTTGTTTATTTTAGACTTTAAAAAATTTGCCCCACTTCTCCTCCACCCTCTCAAATAACAGTCAGGCACTTAGAGAACAAAGGAGATGATTTATCAAAAGTTGCCTGTTTATTTTAAAAACATGTACATGCAATAAAGCAAAAATACTGGAGTTATTAGCAGTAGTCATGTCACGCAACAAAACAGCTTCTACAAATATTGATCACCAAATACTCACCAAAGTAATCAAACATACCAAAGCAAATATATACCACTCAAGTACATGAGAAATCTTAAATAATTTTTGAAAAAAATGGACATGTGTCTACTCATATAAACTTTAAAAATAACCCTGAAAGGTAATTGTTGCAAGTACTTATGCTTTCCTACCAATTCCCATCACCCACGTTAACTCCGAACATAATCTCAACCTGTACTGAGACAGAAGACCTCAAAAGAAGTACAGAAACAGAACCAATCCCTCCCCTCTTGCAGAGATTTTTTTGTTAATCTGGGCAATTGTGTAGGTTCTGGGTTTTTTTGGGAACAATTAACCTTTTTGTTTTCCTAGATTTTTCTAGAAAAAAGTAGCCCTCTGCGTCTCACTGTGATGGAAAGCATTTTCACACTATGCTTACAAATACGACCAAAAGCACACCTGTAGCAAAGGTGGCAGGATGCGTGCCGGCAGTCACTGCTGCTGTCTCTGGGACAATGTCACCTCCCAGGATGTGACCCATAACTATGACAGCCTATACAACACTTACCAAACTACCTCCAATTGTACCTGGGACGCTTTGTGCCATCTAATGGCACCCCTATGCAATCACCTTGCCAGCAGCTGAAGTATAATCTGGAGGCAAATCTAACCCATGGTTTTTCTTGGTCATAAAGTCTAAAGGTTTTATGGGGAAAAGTTCTGGGAGTATTCAGATTTATCTCTCCCTTCCCATTAACAGTATATCATAGTGTCCCTGCCTCTTGTTTATTGGTGGCCTTGGCAGTGGTCTCCTTAGGAAGCTGCCATCTTTGCATCTCTGGAGTGACTGACCTCGGCCAGAGGAACAAAGACATAGCATATATTCCAAGTTTTGCTAGTCTTTAGAGAACACTAAACCTGACAAAATGGGTTGAGGACACATCTGTCAAGAGACCAAGGGTGCAACGAGAAGAGCACTAAGACCCCAGGCTGGTCCATCAGAAACTGTAGAGCCATTAGAGCTTCTGCACCCTACTGACAAGTTAGGGTACTTACAACCATAACTCTCCTCAAACACAGCATCCATTCACGACATCGGCATAAATCTGTATCCTTATCCCTACTGCTGTAACCTGTGGAAGTCAAGAGCTGCTAACAGTATGAACATCCTCCCTTTGGCTAATTCAGATTTTGTTTTTAAACAAGTATCAATAATCAGTAAATTTACCTAATTTTGATTTCTGTGGTTTTCCTTATTGAGTACTACCCCGTACCATTTTGGATATTTCTCTTTAAGTCATAATTGTTTTACTGTGTCTTGCAAGAGAGGAGTGCACACCCACTCAGTAATCCTCCTACCAAATTCAGAACAGATGTTTATAAATGATTTAAAACTATATATTGAAGCCAAGTACGCAGAGTTCACCAAGACAGCATGCTGCTATACTAGACATGCTGGACAAGTTATCTTTCAAGGCTACTCCCAGCTGCATTGAGCTTTCATTTGCTCTGATAATGGCTAACACAACCTGGCAGTCAAAAATCACCATTCCTAGTGATTAGCATTGTCCTTGTGTGGTTTCCCCCTATTCTTCTTTGCAAATATTATATAGCAACAAAAGTTGGAATATTTAGTGCAGAGATAAACATGAGGCATTGTCAGTGCTCCTTTCAGATACAGACATGCCGAAACACTTAAAGTCTTTGCTTAACCTTACCAGACATTGGATATATATTATATATCCATAAGCTAGGAGAGGAAGCACAGGATGGCCTCCTCCGCAGTAAGTTCTGCAATCCTGCCCATGCCATGGCACAGTACAAGAAGAGTATTCCTGTCTGCACTGTCTCTGAAGTCTCGTACTGCCTGAACAAGAGTGTCAGGCACCTTGCTTGAGCAATCCAAGTCAGAAATACTCCTGAAGATCCATCAGTGCTTTGAACAGTTGTGGAATAATGATGCCTTCTCTTTTATGTAGAGGCATTGAGAGAAGGAGGGAAGAGGAAAGGAAAAAGTGTTTTAATCTGTCATACTACCAGCATTTAAAGAAGCATGAAATAAGGAGGATTTAAAACAAAGCTATAGACCAGTCAGTCCCATTTCATCCACCCTTGATTTCCCAACCATTTACTGACTAGTGAGATAGTATAATTCATGGAATTTTGCATCAAAGAAATTCTGTGCAAATGCCACAATTTCCATGCAAACCAGAATTTGGCTACAGTGGTCAGTTTTCATTCAACCAGGACAGAACTTCAATCTGCGATTATAGTTAAATAAATGACTGTGACACTGAATACTGCGATGCACTGTCTCATCCCTCTTGCTTAGGTATCTCTTTCATTGTTTCAAAACCTGCCGCTAAAGTAAACCCTTAAATTCTAAAAACAGAGGCGCAAAACTCCATTATTTTGTTTAAAACCTACACTACAGATAGGAAGATGGCAGGAATATTTTAAAGTGCACTGCTTTTTAATGTTTGCATAAAGCATTGGACTAAAGAAAACGAAACTGGGCAAATCCTACCCCAAACTCACATAAATTATCTGTGCACAGTGGTGCTGTCTCACCATGTACTGCACAAAGGTCCCACAAGACCGGCATGCAACCACTGCACCATTCCCCAGGGGCGATGCGCAGCTACCTGCGTGCATGCAGTTGCATCATCTTGCATGACTGTAACTTCTCTCGGAGTATGTGGTCTAAGGGAAAGAAACTGCCCAAGAAGACCTGACCCTGGCCAGATTATTTAATGACACTGTGCCCCATTTTTCTTTGCTGCATACAAAAAAAATCTGATCCCTGCTCCAAAACATTCTGACACTCATAAAGTCTTCTTAGGACTTGGGAGGAAAAGTGTTCTATGAAAATGCAAAGTATGAGTCAGAAGACTTCCGTAAGGTGGTTTTGCTGTTGTTGTTTTAGGACATTGTTGTAGCTGCTTTTGCACAGGCAACAAGGGAAGTGAGAAAAGAGACAGTCAGCCTCTTGCTCTGGGAAATAAACCACCAGCAGTTACCACTTCATACTGGCTTAAATGAGTACAGGCACAGCATTGTCACATAACATCAGCAGAAGCATCATCTTCTGAGGAACAGACAGTGGTGGCCACTCAGGACATGCAGAGTCCTGCCCTTGTAAAGGGCTAGAAAGTCTGCCATTTACCAAAATTAGAAAACTTGCTTCATGCAACTGCCTGAAGAACACATCTGGGAAAGGCTGCTGATGTAGTACCCTCTTAAAAACACAGATGTGTCTGATCAAAACCACCTGCTAATATCAAGCAGGGATACTAAGAGAAAAGAGCAGCCACCTCAATAATAGATTACATGAAACTTTAAATAATAGACTAGGCAAAGGAAAATAACTAATTTCAGACAGAGGGGAAAAGATGTCAAGAGAACCTTAACAATAGGCTACGTTACAAAACAGGATACACAAATGTCAAAATACGTTTGGGACAGGTAACTCCTTTATAAATAGAATATTAGAATCTCAACTTTTCTTTAAAATAATCCCAGTTCTTCTGTGGAAAACCAGCTTGAAATCATGAGCAATGCATAACCAATGCAGTTTGTACAGATTTTCAGACAGCAGCTCTGGGAGGCCCAAGACAGCTCTTTCCCACCATCAGGTACCAACCCCTAAACCCCATGGCTTTTGAGATAGAGTTCAACCACCACCACCTGAAGAAAGGGACTGTCATGTAATAGAGGACAACACTCACTCAGCTATCACAGTAGAAAAAAGCAGGTAAAAGCCTGACATTTCTCTAGGTGTGAGAGAATGACAGCAGCAAGGTAGCTAGGAATATATATACTAAAATAATACAACTGAGAAGGGTAAAGCAATAAGGTCAGGGTAGAAGACACCTCACTATTCTGTATTCAATGGCCAATTAGTCTAAACTTTGGAATAGCATGAGAAATATGTAACAGTCTTAAGTACGATAAAAAGCCTTTTCTGCTCTTGCCTATTAACTGTTTTTCCTATATTTATGCCTCTTCTTTCCACAGTGACATTCTGGTCCCTTTGAAATAGAAGCCAATTTTGTAATTTTCTTCAAAGAAAGTAGCATTTTCTTCTGTATTTGAAAATTACATCCATATGGAACATATGTTGAATATCTATAAAATCAAATTATACTACATCCATTTTCCAGAGAATGCTAATGTAAAATATATACAGGTTCCTAAGAAAGTTATTTCCAATTACATCCAGTAAAGCAGTTAATGGAGATGATAGCAACATTCCATTAACAGAGCGCTAATTTATCCCACACACATTTGAGTTTCAGAGAAAAGTTTAAGTCAGCTCACGTACCAAAAAGAAGAAAAAAAATCCTCATATTTACCTTTCGAAATACAAAGGAAAGTAAATGTTCTCTCCTTGCAAACACTTATTTTTTTTCAAGAAAGTGGAATACAAACACTTTTTAAACTCTATCCAAAAGCACAGAAAAGCTAACAAGCAGAAGTTGAAGTTGTAAACAAAAATAAACTGTATGAATAATAATGATGCCAATATCTCGTGTCATTAAATAAGTTTTTTTACTGTAATTGAAAAGCTCCTGAAATTTTAACCTAAACATCATTCCTCAGAATGCATTCCTCTTAACAGTGGCATGATGAAGTTTTAAGACAGAGATACAACCTGAAAGTGCTTAAAAAGGGCAGCAGTGAGCAACTGGTGAAGAATAAACATTTTTAAAGTAATATGCTTCAATAATTTTTTTGGTGGGGGTAAGAGAGAGAACAACAATAATCTCCAATCTGCTGTTGCTTTAATTCTGTTTTGATACAGCATTTAACATCTGTTATGCATAAGATTCAAGGAATGTTTTCTACAAACTTTGCTACAAGTTATCACTCTCATCAGCAGTAGGTCATATTGCGGTATTTAAGTTCTTGTGGTCATACGTGAGCGTGTAAAATAGCTAATACCACAGTCTGTAAAACAGCAACAAGTCTTGCTTACAAAATAATCCTTCCTTTTACTTACCACAACGTGATTACAAAGAAAAAAGGAGGCAGACTACAGCAGAGAGACTAGTTAACCAGGCTGACCCTGCAGCAGATTAATCAAGGCAAACCCCGCAAAAAACAGTGATTTACTTTACATCCTTTCCACCATGATTTTTTAAAGTAATTTTTTCTACATAACTTTCCTTTTGAATAGAAATAAATTTTAGACATTCACACCATAATGCACCTGTCAGCTGAGCTCCTCTCTCGCCCATTCACTGCAGCTGTGCTCAGGGTGCTGCCTGGGTCAGCCCAGCACGTTTCTGGAAACTGTAAGAGAGAAACTTTCCCTACTATTCCCTGCCAGCCTTGGGCTTGCTCACACCCATCACGTGAGTTCTTAGGACCTCAAACTTAGCTCTTCCACCCCTATCCCATCCTCAGGCTTCATTACCTGCTGCATCCCAGGAAGGCAATTAGAAGACTATGTCATACAGAGCAGCAGTAATGAGGAAAACAGCTGCTGCAGCTCAGATTGTGAAAGTAAACACCTGCACAGCTGGAAGTGCAGTTCAGCTTTGCTACTTCGAACTGACCATGCACTTCTTTGATGCTCTCATCTGCCAGTGCAGAGGACAAGCTCAGGAACTCCTGAGGAGACTGGGAAATAAACAGCTGGCCAAGAGGCTCCAAGTTACAGCTTGGAAACAATGCAAAGCAGAAAAAGGCAAAGGGCAGCTTTTGGGTTCATTAATCTGTTTAGCAGCTCTTTCAGGTGATATGTCTATGAGGCTTGTAGAGGATGGGAGAGTTTATTTGTGAGTAATTAAAGACTTCAGGAAAGACCCTTTCAAATAAGAGCTCCTTGCCAGTCTCTCCTTTTCCAGGCCACAGAGGCACCTGAAAAGTACAGAAGATATTTTCAACAGCAGAATACATCTTCTGTTTTGTTGGGCTCTGCACAAGTAGGTGCCAGACTTTTAAGTACTTTAAACTCTCAAAAAGTGTCACAGGGTAACTTGCACACCCTAGCATAAAATTTTTAACTAATACCACTATAATTTTACAATTTAATTAAACAAACTTGCTGTGAATGGTTTTACCCAGGTCTCAATCCACAATCCATGAAAAAATGCAATGTATTCTAGTCACTGGGGCATGCTAAAAAGAGAATCCTACAGTAAAGCATGAGGCTTTTCATTGTGGTATGGAGCACTGTTTCTTAAAATCCTTCTTTCCTGTCTTTAAGACTGCTTAGGTAGCAGCTCTCAAACTGCACCATGACAAGGGAATGCATCCTGGGTATGCACAAGTGAATGGAGACCAGCTGGATGCAGAGCAGCAGATGCAGTGGAAGCGGATCGTGGAGGAAAAGGCATGAGGCAGCTGTGCTCCATCCTGGTCCCAACCATACTGTCCTAGACACACGGACTGCTCCCCTCCCAGAGGGCCTCCCGTGCAAAAACATGGCCCTCCCTTCCTCCTCTCACACAACACAGGGCTGAGGTCTGCCATAAGAGAATCAGCAGCCACAACTACGCATTAGAATTGTGATGGGATACCACAGGGACAAACATTTTCAAAACTAGCAGCATATAAAAACTAGCACTGGTTTCTGCTGGCCTGCATAAATAGTAAAAGGCCATGTCAAACGCTGCAGGTGTTTCTGCAGCATATGAAGATCCAACACAGCTTTAAGAGAGCCACCCAGGCACAAGGAGAGCCCTAGACACCGTACCGAAATACTTGAGGGGTAATGTACCCTCTTTCTCAGCCAGTCACACTATATCCAGAACGGGAGGATCAGATCTGATATCACAGCACGACACCACAGAGCATGGTCTTGGCATACTTCACAACAGAAATCAAGACACAAAAAGAAACAACATTCCTAGTTGACATAGTTACTTGCTAGCATTGAAAGTGTTTCCATCAACAGCTTCTGACTGACAGCCAAAAATAACATTACGCTCTCCTTACAAAAGTCTAGTATTTAATAGACCAAGCATTAAGATGTCCGGAAATAAACCATAAAGGGATTTCATCAGTTCCCAATGCCTATTTAATACCTGATTATTATTACCATAGTCAATTTATAGCACCCATTCAAGCTTCCATATTTCATTCTGAGGGAGACAATGTATTTACACAAAACAAGTATCCATGTAACCACAAAATAACAAATCTTTTTTAGTATCTAGAATAGTAAATGTGTAATAAAGTTTTTTTAAAGTAATGTCACTCCAGGGAACATATTTGAGGGAATTTACTTCCAGGACAACATTTTGGTGATTTAAAAAATCATTTAGCCTGTTACAGAATGATGACTTTATGAAGAACATTGGCTACAAGCTATTTAAAGTTTAGGCAGAGGAAAAACTTCTGCATTCTGTATAACTGTACTCGCTTTATAACTAGTGATATAATCCATGAGGAATATTTGTGCATAGGAACTCTCTGTCAAAGAATGCATTGTGATGGGCACCATACAGGCACAGAACAAAAAGACCAGTCTTTGCCTTATGTTAAATAACAAGTTGCAGATGTGATTAATATGGTTTATAAAAAACGGAAATTTTAAACAGAAAGTAGAGTTTTAAAAAGTCCTGTACTAACATCTTATAATGTGAATATTCTGTAAATTTTAAGATGCAAACCCAATGTTCATCTGCCGTTGTAAATTAAATAGAGAGTAGCAATGAGCAAGTAAAGTTTGTATAATAGTCTAGAAACAACCAACTAACCCTCTAGCTCTAGCCTAGCCTTTCCTCTAAGCTTTTCAGTTTTTGGTACTCTTAAGAAGCAAAGTTTAATATTTTTGCCTGGAACTGCTATTGCAAACATTACAGTACTTCAATCCATTTGAGCTGAAATTTTTCTTCAGGATGGTTTTTCTTTTTAAAGCACCTGAGAGACCCTAGGAGCTCTAGTAACATGGGTACCTGTTAGAAGCAATCGTGTGTGTGTGTGTGTGTGAAAGGAGAGGGTGAGAGGTTTGTGTGACCACAATATGGAAGTGATACAAGAAACTGGAATAGAAAGAGCAGGCCTGTATCCTCACTGCGAGCTTTAGTCCTTTCAAAGTCCATCAAGGTTACTTTAAGCCTTCATATATTTAGTATTTGTCTCAAAGTCATTATATTTGGAAAATTTTGGTAAATGCTAGAAAGCAAATTCTCATGTCAGAGCCTTCATGGGGAATATCCAATCCCTTCCCTTTCCTGTACATAAAGTATAAAATCCATTTTTAAATGTTTTTGTTGACCTCAGCTATGGCAACACAGCACAAGGAACAAATGGGCTACTGCCTTTGGGGTCATATACCACAAGACTCGTGGTCTCTGCCTCCCCATCCCATCTGTTACACTGCCACAGGCTGAGTAGGTGGAATTAGTCAGCATGGGTTTATGAAAGGCAGGTCCTGCTTGACAAACCTGATCTCCTTCTATGACAAGGTGACCCGTTCAGTGGATGAGGGAAAGGCTGTGGATGTTGTGTGCCTGGACTTCAGTAAAGCTTTTGATACTGTTTTCCACAGCGTCTCCTGGAGAAACTGGCAGTTCATGCCCTGGATGACCATACTCTTTACTGGATAAAGAACTGGCCAGATGGCCAGGTCCAAAGAGTTGTGATGAAAGGAGTCAAATCCAGTTGGTCACGAGTGGTGTTCCCCGGGGCTCAGTACTGGGGCCAGTTCTGTTTAATCTCTTTATCAGTGATCTGGATGAGGGGATCGAGTGCACCCTCAGTAAGTTTGCAGAATATACCAAGTTGGATGGGAGCATTGATCTGCTGCAGGGTAGGAAGGCCATACAGAGGGATCTGGACCAGCTGGATCATTGGGCTGAGGCAAATCGTACAAGGTTCAACAAGGCCAAGTGCCGGACCCTGCACTTGGGTCACAACAACCCCAGGCAGCTCTACAGGCTCGGAGAAGAGTGACTGGAATCTGGGATGTGGGGTTGTTGACTGACAGCCGGCTGAATCCGGGTCAGCAGTGTGCCCAGGTGGCCAAAAAGGCCAACAGCATCCTGGCTTGTATCAGGAATAGTGTGGGCAGCAGGACTAGGAAAGTGATCGTCCCATTGCACTCAGCACTGGTGAGGTCAGAACTCAAATCCTGTGTTCAGTTTTGGGGCCATCACTACAAGAAAGACATTGAGGTGCTGGAGCAAGTTGAGAGAAGGGCAACAAAGCTGGTGAGGTGTCTGGAGCACAACTCTGATGAGAAGCAGCTGAGGGAACTGGGGCTGTTTGGCCTGGAGAAAAGGAGACTGAGGGGAGACCTTATCGCTGTCTACAACTACCTGAAAGGAGGTTGTAGCATGGAGGGTGTTGGTCTCTTCTCTCAAGTAGCAAGTGATAGGACAAGAGGAAATGGCCTCAAGTTGCCCCAGGGGAGGTTTAGATTGGTTATTAGGAAAAATTTCTTCATGGAAAGGGTTGTCAGGCACTGTAACAGGCTGCCTAGGGAAGTGGTAGAGTCACCATCCCTGGAGGTGTTTAAAAGATGTATAGATGAGGTTCTTAGGGACATGGTTTAATGCTAGAGTTAGGTTATGGTTGGAGGACTCGATGATCTTGAGGGTCTCTTGCAACCAATATGATTCTATGATTTTAATTACTGAACAGCCTCTTCTCACATCACCCCCTGGGTTTCCACTCTCACCTTCACACAAACATTTCTGTTTCAGCACCAGATCAGCTTCTCCCATGTGCAGGAGATTGTCCACCTTTCTGATCCTAATCTCTTCTCCAAAAAACACTCTCTATCAAACAGCTGGTCCACACTGACTATATCAAAGGTTTCCCTGTTTATCACACCTTATCTGACAGTTACAGGTGTTGTTTAATGCTATAATGATATATGCACTGTTATGCACTATTTAATGCTACCCATGGGGGAGAAAAAAAAAATAAACCAGATGTGGTACAAAGTTCCTCACCAAAAAGGATCTAGTGAGAGGGAAGATCACACCCCTGCCAATTTGGCCTTTGGCCTATCTTCCCCAGCTGCTAAGAAACACTCATTTTAACTTATGTCTACAGGAGGCCCTACTAAGTCCACTACATAATTGTAAATAGGCAGCCAAATGCTACTGTGGGAGAAACAAATATATCACTGATTGCACAACAAAATATTTCACCAAGTCAGACTTCTAAATACTTGCAGTCTCCACTAAACTCTGCAAGACTGAACCAAAAGGCTCCTACAGTCTGGATAACTTAGTGTCATTACCAAATTGTCATTTAATGTTAATGCTTAACACAGGATTTTTTAAAAAGCTTTGAGTTAAACGTAAAATATATTGCAAACATGTAAATTACTTTCCACCTTTCCCTTTTCTATTAACACTAGCAGGTTTGTTTTGGGTAGGTTTTTATGTTATTCAACACTTCCTGGTATATTTTCTTGAAACAAACAAACAAACAAACAAAAAAAACCAAACCAAAACAAACAAAACAAAAAAAACACCCTCCCCCCCAAATAAGAACAGAAGAGTCCAAAATATGCTAGTGTGTGGCTGGCTGAATTACTAGACTAGTTTTCTGGCTGGGAAATTGTTGAAGAATCATTTTCTCTACTACATGAAAGAGTTATCACAGAACTCCATGCAGACAGACGACAATGTGAGGGTCTCCTGCTAAAAAGAAAGGCAGCATCAAATCAAAGATTGGCCCTCAGACCTCATACCCCTTTTCAAACCATTTCTGCCTGAAGTGCTATAGCACTTCTCTTACAGGAAGAGTAAATTACTAGCTACTCAAATTTGGGCTGCTTGCGTTTGTTCTTTATTTTCCTCCCCGAATTTCCAAAGTCTGCAAGGTTTTAATTATGCATTATATCGAAACAACACTGGAGCATTGTGCTACGGCATCTTCTTGTTTGTGGGAGTTGTCATTTAGCTTTATGGGATTTCCACTGGACCCAACAAGCCGGGGAGGCAGCGCAGCTGAGCGACAATGGGAATATCCGGCTCTGCCTCCCGCTGGAAAGAACAGCAACAGCAGAAGGGGAAGAGAAGATTCCCTTACACTGGATGACAATGATCCTATTTCGGGGAGCGCAGGATGAGGGAAGTCAGCCCAACAGCTCCAGTTGGGGGACTTTTGCAAGAAAACTTTCCAAGCTATTTTAGTGACCCGGAGAAAAGAGTTTTGCCACTCCTTGTACTTTACCGTTAAAGCTCCCCAGCGCCTGCTGTCCCTCCCTCAGCCCCAGCTGAACCACCCCACAGCGGCGACAGGACAAGAGGCGCCTGATCACCCCTTCCAGCCACCCCGCATCTGCCCCACTGCCGCGGCGACCACGGCCTCCCTCCGTCCCCCTTCGCACCTTTTGCTCAGAGGTCGGACCCGCACGGCCACCTTGACGTTAGCCATGGCTCGGCTCACTCCCTGCAGCCGCGGCCGCCCGCGCCCCAGCCCCGCATCACGGCCCCGGCGCCCGGGGAGGAGCGGAGCCGCCCGCCCCGCCGCGGAAGGAGGGCCCGGCCCGGCCCAGGCCCCTCCCGCTGGGGGAAGGGAAACCTCCCGGGCGGAGGGGAGGGGTTTCGGGAGACCCCCCCACGCGGCAGCCTCTCCAGCACCCAAACCGGGCTTTTTACCCCCAATAGACCGGGACCTCCAGAGCAAGAGGTTTAAAATAGCCAGGGGTACTCCTGCTCCCCCGGCAGCAGCACCACCAAAGTCACACTTACGGCAACATAACAACCCGGCTTTTACTTCAGAGCTGCGTGTCGATGGTCCTGTTAGACGCGTGCTGCCATTCTCACCAGGGACTACCCCCGAGAAATCAATTTGTTTCAGAAGTAAAAAACTGCCAGCCTTACCCTGCATACGTTCGATCACATTTCTTTCCCTAGTAACGTGCAGGCACTCAGAAAACCAGCACTATTTCAAGTGCAGAGCACTCCACATTTAATTAATTTGTCAGTAATTTAACGAAGGTAAGCATCATTTCCTTACTAGTGCTAAATGAAAGCTCTCAAGTGTTTTAAATTCCTTTGAAAACCTCCAATCTTTAAGTGGGTTGAATCTATTTTGCAAGATAAAATTTTGAAGCTTTCAAAGAATCATGATTGAACTCAATGTCAAACTGTTCCACTGGTAAACGTTTCCCACCTAGAGTAAAAACACCAAAAGTTTAACAGAAATTGCTTTTACAGTGTTGTCTCTGTCAGCTACCACCATGGTGAAAATGTGGGAGCAGGCAGCGTTACCTGTATGTATGAACAAGATGCCAGGCTCAATTGGCAATTCCTATTTGGTTGTTTTTTGTTTTTTTTTGCCATAGCTCATTTTTAACTGGATGCTTTCTGGTTTTCCATTTAAAAAATACAAGAAATCCTGAACTATATCTAAATATCACATAGGTGTGTTTTACAGTCCATTTAAACATCTTCTGTTTAAGTTGCCTTTTAACTGTAGTATTTATTTGTACTTTAAGTATAGGTCTCCTCATGAGACAACTTAAGCTCCAGAAACCTTAAATTTGAATGAAAAAGATACAATACAGAAACATTCCAGAGTAAAGTATGAGATGGATCCTTTCGACCAGTGCTTTTCCCAATTTATGACCCACCATAGAGATGATAAAATTAATACCTACAAGCTGTGAATCACTGTTTCTTTCAATAGATTTATCCGTTTAATCATACTACAGAATGAATTGCTATGTCAATGGCAAATGGTATTAGCTAAACTCTACTATCTCCACAGTCGACTCTCCAATAATGGATCCAGTAAAATAAGAATATATGCTCAACTCTTTGGATTATGGCAAAAACCATATATTTGTTTTAATTTCAAGGAATTATAATGAGCAAATTAACTAGAAGTGTTTTAATCCTATTTCTGAAAGCATTAAATCACAACAGCTTTAATCATCACTGTAAGACAACAGGAGAGAGGTTAAGCCTGTGCTACATGCACAGGACAGTGATTCCAAAGGTCTGGATTTTGTTTCTTCCCATCTCACAGACTGTGCAAAGCATTTTCAGTTAGAAATGCCAGCTCCTCCTCTGCAATTGTGTGGAAGACCTTCATTTCCACATCTGAAATGACAGTGATGCGGGACTTTTGACTCAAATCCTGCAATGACATACAGCAAGTTCTTACACAAAGATCCCATTCATTTATGGGACTCAAATGCCAGTTTATAATCCGAGATACTATTTATTGACATTCTGCTTGACTTAATCTAAATTGTTTCTATCCTCTAACTTTTCTTAACAACAGCAGAGGGGAACACAAGCTACACCTACATAGTACACTTCAGAATTTTTAAGCTGCGCTCCTTGACATCATGCCCAGCAGAACAATGCAGTCTACAAAGACTAAAATGGAATTCTCAGAAAATTTCAAATACAGAGTAGACCAATTACAAGCCAGATCGGAGTGTGCTCAACAAAGAACCAAAGATTTCTTTCTTAATTCTACTTAAGTTTTTATGCAATAGTCCAATAAACTAGCAACACTTGTGTGGTATGGAGCCACCTAGTGGTTACCTTCAAAAAATAAGGGTTCTTATTTTCAGAAATAGAAATCAACAGGTTGGATGTATGAAGAATTCAGATAATAGAAACGATACAACAGTAAAAAGGAATACAGCTGCACCACTTCCAGTTCACTCCATATCCTGAATACAGAACTGAACATCCTCCAAACACAACCAACCTTCCCGGTTTGTAGATGTCCTGCCTGTGATATTTTACTGAAAAGTCTTTTCATAAGTCACTGCGGTTGCAAACTGAACAACCCATGCTTTTGCTAAAGTGTCAGTCAGACCCTTGAAATAAGAGTTATATTCTAAGTGGGGCACTGAAGTTAGGGCAAGCAACAGAAAAGGAGAGACTGAAGAATATATTTATTTCTATCATAAAAATGTGGTTTGCAAATCAGTAGACCTCCCATATATCACTGGGTCCATTCCCTGCTTTCACACACAACCACACCATAATAAACTCCAAGTTAAATCTAGTTTAATTTCTTCATTGGAACTCGTACAGAAACATGAGCTGGGACCTAAGACTTTGCATTGTTCTTTTAATTACAGGGTTTTAATAACAAAATAAAAACCATGAAACTGAACTCCTGAAATCTAGTGCTTTAATGAAAGTTTTATAGTGACATACAAAATACAGTGTGTTATCAAGATGCTTATAAAAATGAATAGAGACACTAAAACAAGTGCATAAGAAATATCAAAACAAATTTGCATTGATGATACAGGCTTCAGGAGAAACTCCTGTCCAACTATTTCAAAAAGGCACTCCTTGACAGCCTCAGTAGCCTGTCTTCCTGTGAGCTACTGCTCATTGTCCCGGTTTTGTTTTATGATTGGAGAACTGTTACATAAGAACAGAAATATGACTACCTACCAAGTCCCTGCTGGATTAAAGCACAACTATGTTGTAGTTTTCACCTGAGACCATAAAAAGGTGGATTTTTCAATAGCCATCCTATTTGAGGAAAGTAATTTGTTAGGTGAAAGATAAGCCAAAGTCCAGTTCAGCAGTATTGCAGATGCTGTCAGAATATACTTCTTTTTGCAGGTCTCTCCATTTCAATATTTGCTCTGCCAGCTCCTCCAGCTCTATCACAAGCAGCTCCATTTTCGTCAAAGCAGTGTCCTGAAGAAGAAGAGAGTTAGATTTCATCTCTACAAGTCCTGTCAATCTAGCAGGACATAAAAATAACCTAGACAACCAAACAGCACTGAATTCTTAATGCTGAAGGAGACAGAAGGCTCAGTTCTTTTGCTACTCACCATATTCTCCATGATGTTTGGTATGTGAGGGAGGATTCTTACAGTCTGCAAATGGCTTTCAAGCTTATCAATGAAGGTCACAGCCTCAGTCAACAACTCTACTATGTACCTGTAACCGAGAATGAGCCCCCTACTCAGAAGCTGTGCAAAACAAAGAAGAGTTAACACTTCCAAGCTCTTATTTCTTTGCCCTGTGGGTTTTCTTAGTCCTCCCATTTTATGGAAGTTCCTAACCATCTAATTAATTTTTCCACAGTTACACTTCTTTTATGACTCTCAGCAACAAGTATGGCAGGAAATTACAGAAGCTGATATATACTTCTTCAGAAACTGGACTAGATTTTTAGATCATGAGAAGAATTATTTTTTTAAAAACAGGCACTATGCATGTCTGGGAATCATTCACACGTTTATTCTGAGAAAGTCACAGTGCAAGGAAGACAGCAAATGCTGAAGTAACAATTCCTACCTATGGAGAAGCATAATGAATCAAGGATTTAACATTTGTTCAAAACAATACATGACAAATTGTTGTGTAATCTTCCGAAGACAAGACCAATAACCTAAGTAAATATTCATAAAAATATGTATCACTACATTTCTATGAATTTAGCAATGAGTAAACTACTAGCTTTTAGCTAAGGTTCTGTTACCATTTTTTATTTATCTTCTTCTCAATGGAAAAGTGAATAAAAGCAAACAATTTTTACTGCCTATTAGTTAAAATAAATTTGGACTCATGCAAACAAAGAACAACTATTTTCTATATGCCTACTTGTGGAAAGTAGCTTCAATAGGCAGGTTCTCTTGACACCTGGGCTTTATCAACATCTTCCTAAGGGTCCTCTTCTCTTTCAGTACAGCTTCCAAGTGTCTGTTCATATCTTGCAAAATCTCACATTTTTTGCCTATAAAATAAAATTGCAAAGCTGAAACTATTGTCTGCTAAAACAAAAACAAAAGTTTCTTCTGGAGAAAGACAGAAAGAAAAAGCTCAATCCATTGCACTGGACAGTTTACACTCCAGATAGATATCATTGATCAGAATTACTCTTGTTGGAGTGCATAGGACTTAATATCAGCACACAAAGTCATAATATGCACTTTTTAGAGATGTAGCTTTGTTCATTGTTTTATAGTATTTATGGTTTTAAGTAAACTGTCTTTGAGATGAAACCAACAATATACTCCACTAGCCTAACACAGTAGTAGCAAGCTAGCATGTCCATAAGCATCCATAAAATTGTAGTGCGAAAAGTGCAAAATAAAGACATTAATATATATGCTCCCAAAACACTAAAATGAAAAACCAAGTAATTTTAGGGGCATACAAGTGCAGGAGAAATACACTGAGCAGCAAAGCAGCACACAGGCCAAGGGAATCAGAACTCCTGATGCTCCACTGACAACACACAAAAACATGCACACCTCACCACCCCTTTTTTTTTGAGAACGAGTTACACACAGATCTTCTACTGAGACAGCAGAAGATACAAGTTCAAGTAGCATGGAAGCATTCTTGAGGGGCTAATAAAACACCTGCCACCTCTAACAAGCTATCCAGTGGAGACAGCTGCAATAACTTCCAGAAGCGTGACATACTCAGGTGAAACATTAATCTGTTGATTAAGTCATTTTAACGTTCTTGTTTTTTTCTAAGACACAACTGCACTTACCTAAGTAAAAAGGGTGAGCAATGTCTGCTGTCTCCTTCTCCAACCGCAGAATTTCAGTTCTCAGTTTCTTCTACAATAATAACATCAAATTAAAATGGATTTTTAACATACTTATCCAGATGTTGTTGACTCTCTTTGGGGGAAGAGGAAGTAGAAAGAGACAAAGTGGGAGAGTGCATGTGTGAAAGACCAACCATTTGTGTGAGAGCTTGTTACCATGCCCCTCTCAAGTGTTGCTACCCTGTTTCTCCAAAAATAAGACAAGGTGTTATATTACGTTTTGCTCCAAAACTTATTATTTTTTATATATAGCTGCCTGGACACTATTTAAATTGACTTTTTTATGAACTGTAATTAGGGCTTACTTTTGGAGCAGGGCTTATATTTTGAGCATCCTCAAAAATCCTGGAAAATCATGCTAGGGCTTATTTTTGGGGTAGGTCTTATTTTCGGGGAAACAGGGTACTACTGGGGGGGGGAGGGCTTTTTTGATCAAAAGGAAAAGACTGTTTTAAAAACCCCAAGCAATCTGGTAATTTATTGGGAATTTATGCTGGAAGAGACAGATCCTATAATTCATTACCAAGCCACAGAAACTTAAATCTCCTCAAAAGCAGTTTCACAGTCTGCACTCTACTACAGAACCTCTCACAGCCCAAGTCTCCTCCTTCTGGAAAAGACTGGTTGGTGGTGCTTGGGGGTTTTTTGGTGGGGGGGGTGTGTGTGTGTGTATGTGTGTGTATGTGGTTGGTTTTTTGGTGGTTGTTGTTGGGCTTGGTTGTTTTTTTTTTTCCCTTTTTCTTCTCCCCTCACCCCCTCAGATGTGAGAGAAGCACTTCCTAGTGTTAATTCTTTCCAGTGACAAACCAGCACAAGAGCAGCAGATACCTTCCTGTAGCTGAAAGAGTTGTAGTGGTTTTGGCTAGACAAGAGCAG
This sequence comes from Patagioenas fasciata, assembly GCF_037038585.1. NCBI lineage: Eukaryota > Metazoa > Chordata > Aves > Columbiformes > Columbidae > Patagioenas > Patagioenas fasciata. The sequence goes on along the minus strand of NC_092524.1, from coordinate 31,485,215 downwards.
ACTGAGGAAAGTATAGAAGAGGATGACAGTCTCTCAGGAGACACAGAAAAATGTTGCTTTGCTTAATCACTGAATCACTGAGGATAAAAATAAACCTGCTTCACTCACAGCATATCAAACACTTGTCAGAAAGAGTACTTTGTATATTAAACCTTCAAGCAAAGGAGACTAAGCAGAAACCTTACTGGGAAATGGAAACTGTTGCTTCTGCTGCTCAATACAGGATGATGCCAGCTGCTTAACTCATTCTCCAAAAAAGTAAATAATTTGTTACACTGCTTTGCAGCAAGGCTTTGTAGCTGCTGGAGTCCACATTGTATAATTTAATAAGTAGAGTTTTTGTACCAGTGAGCAAAAGCTCAGGAAACATCATTATAAAATACAAGCCAACAGCTAGTTCAGGCAATAAGAAACAACTGATGTTATCTCTTGCTAACCAAGAAAATGTTTGAGCTGCCTATGAAGAAACATTTTTTTAAGTGTACATCAACTACAAATTCTTTTTTGTTCTTTAGAAAACATCAGGTTACACCTCAGCAAAAGAGGCCAGCTGCTGTGTCCTTCCAGTTATACTGAAAACTTTGATTTAATAATTTTGTTCTTTTCCTTGTGACAACTCAGTCCACTGAGAAAAACCTACCAAGTGTTAAGCAGCTCAACTGTTTAAAACAAAACAAAACCAACCAAAACATGAAACAATAGCACATTGCAGACTGATACCTCATTGGGTGATACATATTAAGTATTTAAGTGTCGACTGTACACTGACACCAGTAAAGGCTATACCTCATTGATTTCAGCTTGAATGTTCACTAATTTTTCCATCTCTGAGAATGTCACAAAGCATGGGGCTTTTCTACAGGTAAAATCCAATGTGTCCTGTGAAAGGAAAACAGTAGTCAACAGCAAGAACGTGTCAGGCAAATTTGCAAGATTGGCTTTTAATAATCTAAACTTATTGTTAATCTCTTGTGCTATGCAACACAGTAAGCCTCAGCTGAACAAATCATAAAATACATGCACTATTTGGGGAAAACGAACATGAGTGAAAATCAAATTTCATAAAAGGTACTATGAAAGCACTCTCAATAACACTGGCTTGCATGCTGCTGGAATGCACTAAAAGATACCAAAACCTAAATGCTCCATTCCAGAAAAACACACACACACACCAGAAGGTACGGTTATTCCTGGTAAAGAAAGCTGCCATCAGCCAAAAATGCAAGAGATCCATAATTAAAGGAGAAAAAAAAAAAAAAAATCAACAAGCATCTACACAAACAGTAAGACGGTTTAGCTCTTCCATCATGTTTCAAGACACACAGCCGGCACGGCAGCAGATAAAGCACTAAACTTCAGTCACCAAAGCACAGGTTTGTCAACCCGAAGGCTGAACGTGAGGCCCTGGCAGCCTCGGCCGGGACACCGGTACCCGAGGGACGGGCACCGAGGGGAGCGGAGAACCGCGACACAGCACCTGCACCGCGGCTTCTTCAAACCTTCCCCATAGGGGGGTTTTGTCAGGCCGTTATCTTCCCCTCTGTGCCGTTACCTGCTTCACGACGCCCGCGGCCACGCACCGCTCCAGCAGGGTGGCCGCCGCCGTGGGTTGCCCCTCCTCCCAGCAGCGGCTGGCGGCCGCGGCGCCACTCCCCTTCTCACCGTCCTTAGCGTCCTGCCGCCGCCCGAGCTCCAGCGCCCTGCGCACAGGACTGGCCGCCAGCGACGCGGGAGCACTGGGACGACACTCCGCCATGTTGGCTGTCCCGGAAGCCCGGGTGCACCGCAGCACCTATGATCGGCGGGTGGCCGCCATGTTGGGTGTGATAGGAAACGAGGATGACACGCGTCCGGTTCCGGAGCAGCCGGTATGGGCTTTTGAGGCGTCAGTTCTCGAAGGGCGGCAGCGGAGCAGCGCGGGGGAAGGGGGCTCCGCCGCTGCGGAGCATGGACATGCGGCGTCCCTACAGGTGGGTTGGGTTCGGCTGGGCTGTGCTGAGCTGACCTGCCCCCGCCGGAGGCCGGGCCAGGCGGCTCCCGTGTGGCCAGAACAGCCACGGCGGGATGGAGGCGGGGGGCCCAGGTCCTGCCGCGGATCTTTGTGGGCTTCGCCCCTTGCTGAGGGCGCTCCTGACCGTGGCGGCAGGGAGGGCCCCTCCTGGGCATCTCGTCCCGGCTGGTGACGCGCTGCATCGGGCTTTGCTCCCCATCTCCCGGCCGCAATCCTCACCTAATCTTGTAACCTGGCCTGGCTTGTCCTGGGGATTAAACCCTGCTGGATTTACAGGAGGCGGGTGGCGTGTGTCTGCTTCTAGAGTCACAGCAGAGGAGCCCAGTCTCTAAATGAAACAAGTGAGTGTTTCCGAAAAAAAAGCAAATAAAACTGGTATTGACAGCGGGTCAGTGCTGGTAGATGCCACTAAATCATGAACAGTCTGCATAGAGAATCTCCTTATACTGCTGAGCCCTGAAAGAGGTGAAATGTGGAAAGTATGCAGTTTTTCCACTTAGTTTTAACTATATTTGTTGCATCATTTCAGTATTAAAACTGCTATAATGAAGGCACCTTCATCTTTGAAGTTCTCAGTCTCATGAGGGACATGAAAACCCAGTAGTGAAACAGTTCAGTATCTTGAAATGCTTGTAGTGTTGAAGACAGCACACATAAAATGACTTTTTACATTTGCTTTATCACAGACTTGGGATTACAGTTCTCTAGTGTAGAATAACTGGGAGAAACTGGCAGAGACTATCGCTTCAATTCTGTATGCATGACAGAGAACTGTAAGGATGGGAAACAGCGCGCTAAAAGCCCACCTGGAGACAGCACAGAAAACGGGTGTGTTTCAGCTAACGGGAAAGGGACTTACAGAGGTAACGTACCTGTAGGGAAAATGTGACTGTTTGTGTGCCTGACTGACACTTTTGCATATATATATTTCTCATAAATAGTGATGCATAATATTGTTTCAAGAACCTTTTTTTTTTTTTTTTTTTTCCTTTTTGCGAAGCAGATCTTTGCTTGCACTGTCTTCTGATTGAGGATTTATCTCTCGGGGCACTTGTATGCTTACAAGCTTATGCTTTAGATTGCATGTATGTTCAAGATGTGCTGGTTGTGATGTTGTGCTTTTTAAAAAAGGGCTGTAAACTTGAGGGAAAAAGTGTAAATTTTATAACCGTATTGTTACCTAGAAAGATAGTCCAAAATTTATCACATTTAGATACTTACGCTGTATTTAATTGTGGTCATATGAACAGTCTGTACTGGCAGTTCACTGGGCTGCAAGCATCTTGAAGTTTGTTATATCGGAAATTGTCTTGACCCAATTGCAGAAAAACACAGAACGTCCTGGAACCATAAGTCAAGTAACAATTCACAGGATAGCCAAACTAAATATCTAGTGCAGTAATATTCCAAGGTTTTTCTGAAGTATAATATCTTCTTCCCCTATCCTACCTTCTGTCTTCACTTTTCCTCTGCCAAGCCAAAGGAGAATCAAAACCACTGCCCTGTTGACCAGCACTCACTGATGGTGATTGTCAGGTTTTTCTTTTTTTCAGCTCTCTGCCAAGTGCAGATTAAAGTGATACAGGATATAAATAAGAATAAGGAAAATGGTTTCCATAATTATTTAAAAAGGAAAGCAAGAGAAAAATTTCCAAATCCTATTCTGCTAAAATATAGAGTTGATATGTAGCTGTAGAATATTTTTAAAAGACAGGCATGTTTAAGAGAAACACACAAGAGGACTAAAACATAAACAAGCTCATATCATGGTATACTTACTTCTCCTTTTAAAATTTAAATTATTTGGATTAAAAACTGCACTTCCTAGGTGTCAGACTGTCTCTTTTATGTCCCTTTTTCCTTCCTCAGATGAAAAAAAAAATTAAAAAAAGGTATTAAGCAAATTTGCCAACTTAGTTGTACACTGTGATGATTGGACATTACATATGACAGTATGTAATATCAGTACAAATTTCAATTAAATTTTAAGCAGTGTAACTTGAACATATGAAATTATATCAACTATTTAAATGCTGTACCTTTTTTCTCCCCCATAGTTTCCTGAAGATCTTCAGAAGCTAACAAGCAACTTAAGGACAATAGACTTGTCGAACAACAAAATAGACCTCTTGCCACCACTCATTGGAAAATTTTCCTTTTTGAAGAGCCTCGTTCTAAACAACAACAAACTGAGTATGTCTGCTAATTAATTTCTCCAAATTTTTGCAATAATAGCCTGATTTCTCTGATCAGAAACTAAATTAATGATTTAACTCTCACAGCATGTAAATGGGGAGTTTAGTCACCTAAACTGAAATCTTTGGAATTCATGTACAGGAAAAAAAAAAAAGAACAAAACAAACCACCAACCCATACATTCTTCAAAACTAATTGCCAACTTAGTTGTGTTACCAGTTTTAGTATACAAAGACATGTAAGTACTTAAAACTGTAATGTTTCTGTGCTGTGACTTGTCTGATCTAAAGGTTTAACAGTGTCAGATGGTTTAGTACTTGCATAGAGAAGAGGTAATGAAGATGATCTGTAGAAAATGTTGCTGGACATTCAGTAGTTGTTGTTTCTGTTGGACAAATGTCCAGCTTTATGGAAAAATCAAGATGAGGTGAGGAAACTAACTTTTGATGTGTTATTTGTGTATTATCTGCCTTTTTGAAAAACAAATGTAACTTACAGACCTCTTTGACTCTGTAGTACAACTCAGGAGTCCTGCAGGTGATACCCATGTGTAGGTAGAATGAGGCATAAATGAACATCAGCAGAGCTGATAGGCTAAAATCCTCTCAGAGTAGTGTTTTCAGCCTGTGATTTGAAGGCCTGCCTTGTCTGCAGATTATTTTTAAAGATATTTATAGAAGATGTTTAAAAAGCATGTGTTGTCAGTGGGCTTAACTTTCTATGCAGGGATCTGGACCTTCATTGGAAAATGGGGAGGAAGCCTGTGAGAAATTACTGTAATGTGGCACCATGTTCGATGCAGTAGCTTATTTGAATTAAATGGGTATGAATGTTTAATGCTCTTTGTTTAGCTCATCTCTTTGTTCTGTCATTTATTTCTAGCTGCTTTACCTGAGGACCTGTGTAAGCTGAAAAAACTGGAAACACTCCATTTGAATGGCAATCACTTGAGGCAGCTACCAGCTGCATTTGGACAACTTGCAGCTCTCAAAACACTGAGTCTTTCTGGAAACCAGCTTCGGACTGTGCCTACACAACTCTGTGGTCTTCGCCACTTGGATGTGGTAGATCTTTCCAGAAACCAGATCCAAAATGTGCCCGACACCGTGGGAGAATTGCAGGCTATTGAACTCAATTTGAATCAGAATCAGGTCTGGTAACTGAGATATTGTGGGCATGTAGATTTAGGACATGGTTTATCTTGGACTTAGTACATCCACAGAACTTAAGTTGAGACCATTAAAATGTATAGCTAAAAGACATCTCCTGGACACAACAGAAATGAGGGATCATAACCAAAATTTCTGTACTGATACATCCAACTGCCTGATTTGATTAACAAATCCTGAATTTAGTCATACAGAAGACTATTTGGATAGTTCTTGAGTAGGAATCTGATAAACAGATCATGGAAGAAAAATAAGTTTGTTGGATTTTTGATCATTATTGTTGCCTATGCATTGTTGTCAAGTTGCTTTTGTATATGTAGTTTATATTTACAACAGGATTATTGTTCCATATTAGGCTGAAACAAATCACTTTAAGTAATCTTGGATCACTAACATTTTAATAATTTTTTTTTTTTTTAATTTCTACCAGATTTCCCAGATATCAGTGCAGATCTCCCACTGTCCGCGCCTCAAAGTCTTGCGTTTAGAAGAAAACTGTCTAGAACTCAGCATGCTTCCTCAAAGTATCCTCAGTGATTCCCAGATCTCACTGCTTGCAGTAGAAGGCAATCTCTTTGAAATCAAGAAACTCAGAGAACTGGAAGGTTATGACAAGGTTTGTGTCTTTTTTTTTTTTTAAAGAAGCTTCTGGTGAAGTCCTTATCTAGTAGATCCTCAGAAAACTGAGCTTTTATGCTGGTGAATAAAAACCCTGTCTGTTGGTATTGTCACTAGTACTGGATTCTTAATTTACCTCTGAAAAGAATTTCAAGAGTTCTTCTACACTTACTTTTCTCATAGGATTCAGGATCAATGTTCTTTCATCAGCATCTTTTGAAGGGTAGCTAAGGATGGCAGGTGTGTCTTTTCACTGATGGGACAAAAAGTAATGGATGCTTCTTATTATGCAGCATTATTAACTGTTTAATGTTACTTCATGTTTAACACTTGAGATCTGACTCTTCAATACTGTGAGGACTTTCTTTCTAGAACTTCAATTGGAATTACAGCAAATGGCAAAAAATGTTTTTTTTTTTTTTGTTTGCTTGAAATTAAAGCTCTAGTGGTTATGTCTGGAAAATGAAAATATATTTTAGATGCAGAATGCTTTTGAGTCTGAGAGCAGATACCTATCTGCTTTCAATAATCATGAACCTTGTGTTAATTTCTGAATGATTGTTTTTTGTTTTCTTTATAGTACATGGAACGATTTACAGCTACAAAGAAGAAGTTTGCATGATCATTATTCTGACCCTGTGTATTCCTGTTAAGAAGAGTTAGTGACCGAAGCACCTGCTTCACTGACTTAACCCAAGACTGATAGAGATGACCAGAATATTCCTACTCTAGTAGTCTGATAAGGCCATGTTGAATAAACTTGAACTAGAGACCATGGGTTTGAACTGAAGAAGCTGCCCAGGGGCCAGTTTTGAGTTTTGTGAGCTTTTAACACAATACCTGATCTCTGTTATCAGGGCTCGTTCTTTCACAGAGAAATGGAATGAGCTTTTCGAAGTTGCCCATTCCCTTATGGCAGGAAGCTGGCTGTTGATTTGGAAGAGGAATATTTCTTCTGGAAATGTTTTTCTATGATAACACATGGAAGTTCTACCACCAAAGCAGATATGAAACATTGTATGTCTTGCAGTAAGCAGTATTCTACAGTGAACAACTTTTACAGATGAGGTTTTAGTTGATAATCTGTATAAGGTTTTTTATGAAGCAACTAGTTCTGGCCAAGTTCAGTGTTTTATTAACTGCTTCTGGTAAACAAATCATGGTTTGAGCATCCTTCATTCATGTTTTACTGTACAGGCTTTCTTTTCCCACAAGCAAGAATTGCACTACAGTCCACTTCTGCTTGAGCTGTATCAAATAAAAATTAGGTTCCTCTTCAGTGTATTCCATAAAAATGTATATTGCTGGAAGATATAATATCCTTGCACTGACCCCCTCTGTACAGAGCAATGCCCAAAGTTTTAGTTGTCAGCCTACAGCTGCTGCCTTATTACCAAAAGCACCTAGAAAGAGCTAAAAATATATGCAATTATGTAACTTATACTAAAAAGGAAAATGTACTTGTTTATTTTAGTAAATAATTTTCAAAAACTCAGTTCAAGTTTACTTGGTGTAACTGCTGCTGTTGTCACTTTAACAAGTAGTACTAAGCTATCACTGGGGGCCATCACTTAAGTGGCTAGCTCCATCAGTTGGTGCTAACAGTTGTGCTTCAGCTGCTTTGAGAATGCAGAGGTTGTCAGTATGTCAACACTTCGGTAGCAAATCAGTTGATACGTACTGCATACTGAAAACAGTGGAGTGAGAGCCATACTAAGTACGCCTCTTTGCAAGATAAGCACGGACGCATCTATTCTTAATGAGACTGTCTTCATTAACTACTGTTCCATACCTACGCTTTCCTACATGAGACAAGAAAGGCATTTGGACAGCAGACTCCTTAAAGTTGCTGGTTAGATCATTAAATGTGGAGAACACAACCTTTATGTTACAAGGCCCCATTATAGTCAGAAATCTTTTCAGCTTCATACCAATAGACTTCACAGATTGACATGCAAATCCAGCAGTGAATAGCTTAAAACCACAGGCTTGTTTTAAATTTTATCTTCCACTTGATAACCCACTACTCAAAATGGGATTTAGGTTTTTTCCTAGAGATTTGCCATGCATGAGACATCCACAGAAAGTCCCTCAGCAGATTCCCCACTTTGCACTCACCCACCAGCTCCGACAACCACAAAGGAGTGGCTTTTTGGTGTTTGTGTGTTTTTTTGTTTGTTGTTTTATTTTTTTGTTTGTTTTGTTTTTATGTTTTGTTTTACTGGAAGTATATGTTCAGACATGCTGCTTCTATCATTTAACATTTGTTTATCAGGATTATTTTGTCTATTGAACAAATGTGTAAGAAGAGATGGTAAATCAGAACAGTTAACAATGATGCAGTTAGCATTGCTATAAAAAAAAAATCTTACTTATATGAGGAAGTCAGTCAATGTTTCTCTTAAGTGATCACTACTACATTTAGAAACTTAGCAATTACTCATTGTTAGGCTTCTTTGCTACCTTGGAGTTAGGACAGCTGTCAAAAATTTTGTAAAGCAAAAGGGAGAAAACACCATGCAAAATACTGAATGGTGTCAAGTTAGTCCTGGATTAACCAAATTTGTTCCAGAACAGTGGATATTTCTGTTTCAAGAAAAAAGCTGGCTGATACCCTCACACATGTTAGCTCACAGCAATAAATAACTGTGACTAAGTCACTTAGAACACTGTTCTGTACATTTCAGCACTACATGTAATCTAGTAGTAGTTTTATGTTGGGAGTTTCTCAGTTTTCCCTTCTAACCGCCCCCACTCTACAACAAGTGACACTATAAAACGATTTCATTTCCATGCAGCTTTTTAGTTCTGGAGTTGAGGTAGAAAGTGTTACCCTAGTTAACAATATAAACTATCCATGTAATTTATTTCAGACCTGTATCACTCATTCTCCAGTTTTCCATTGCAGTAAGACACATTTCATCCATCTGTTCAACCAACATTTAGAAAGTGCATTGCTGCTGCAAGTCTGTGTTGCCCTCTCTATGAGCTTTCTGGGAATCTGAGGGTCTAGTGTCAGAGAAAATACAGTTTGAAGTACCTCACAAGTTAAACTGCATTGGCAGTAGGTTAAATCAGTAGATTCCACCTACTGGACTACGAATTTATTTGCTTACCATCTGTTGCCAGTACTTGACTGGAAAGACCAGGTTATTTTAATTAGTTCTTTTATCATCCTGAAGTATAGTCCTATGCCAAACTGCTGTCTTTCAAAGAAGAGATGGACACATTTCATAGTCTGAGGTTAGGCCACATTGATTATGCTGGGATAATTACGCTGCCAAGTGTTAAAAAAAAAAGACAGCAATATTCCTTTCTTTCCAACCACACCTATTCCTTTGTTAGCATCAAGATTTCTGTGAAATAAAAATAGAAGGGAAACTTCCCACCTGAATAGTAGCAACTAGTTCTGCCAAGTTTTTCAAGGACAGGAAACAAAAAGACATTTCTAAGAAAATAGTTTAAAACCACATTCAGTTATAAAAGTGTGTATTTTTGTGCACAATATACAGTTTAACAATCAAAAGCAGAAACTGTAAACCTTCGTTCTTAATAGCATTCAGAGATACAAAGATGTACAAGTACTGATTCCATCCCATAGATATGGAAATTACAGACAACAGTAAGACAATCCAAGAAGCAGACTGCGTTGTTCACTAACATAAAGGCATAACATAAAACTCCCTCATGGATTTGGCTCTTGCTGCATCAGAAAATAGTATTGATATTCTGCTAATACTCAAGCTTAGAGTCTCAGAAACTATTTCCTTGTGTAGTAATCATTGCAATGTTATGATTCTGATACACCAATCACAGCATTCTCTCAGCCAATGTGCCAGTTTGTTGTTAGAGCTCATGGAAGTCAAAAATGTGGACTTGAAATGACAAGGGAGGAAAACATCCTAGTGCTACAGATCAGGTTTGCACTGTTGTAAGCAGAATAAGGTAACCACTTCAGTCTTCTGTTCCAGGAGACAACCATAATTAAATAACACATGCTTTGCTTTCACAACCAGCAGCAATTATTCCTTCAGCTGACCCGAAGTTTTTAAAAAGGGAAAAAAAAAAAAGCAAGCATACAAATCCCATGCTTTCCCATACAAGTGGGTGGTTAAAAATTTACCATGCAATGTTCTTAAAAGTACTTCTTTGCTACTTGTGTTTTTAAGCACATAATCTTCATTACTAGTGGTATAAATAATGAGCTAATAAAAATTCATTGGCTTTCCAATGATTACTGGAAGCCAGACAGAAGCCATCACATACTACTGAAGCATTCAGTCCCCTAAAAATAACTTTACCTTATTCACACAAGACAGTCTACCACTGGCCTATTCATCACATTCAGCAGGCTCCATCCTTTGATCAGTTTGTTTGTTTTTCTCCTCTCCTTTTTTTTTCTTTAAATATCAAGTTGTCCTGGGAGTGAACTCAGAATGTACCAGTAATGCTGACTGTATTTCTACTAAAAAGAAAGCAGAAGACTGAACACTGTTTGTCTTACATTTCAGCAGATTAGTGTCATCTTTCTAGCCCTGGGATTCACTATTAATGGCTGGCTACAGGATACTTGTGGACTGTCCTTCCAAAAAAACACCCCATAATGCTATTAGGTTTAATTATTCAATAATTATTTAATTATTAGATATTTGATTGATTTGAAGATTTCTGCAATTCAACATTGTGTATCACAGGTTAGTCCAAAACATCATTTCCACCTTTAAAACAGGCATAATATATTGCTGGGTAGTAAAATTATACAGGTCATGCACAATTTACTTGCCAGAAAAAAGAGATTCAAGAAAATCCTGGGAATATATCTGATTACGTTTATAGCAAAACCAAAACAGTTTTCTTCATAGGAAGAGAGCTCTACCTCATCTGGTCTGAAACTCCTCTATTCTGCAACAGAACAGGAACATTTTAGTTGCAAGCAACTTGAATATGTAATATTTCCAATTGCCAGTCCCAAAATCTGCAATAAACCAGTCAGGAATCTATTTAGAACTAGCATACAGTCATAGGTACTGCTTCCTACAGACTTGTGACAAAGAAGTTTCATAATAAGCTTCTTTGCTTCAGTAGGTTTAAGAAGCTCCTACAAAGTCACTGCTGAAAACAAACTACACCACATCTCAGTCATTACTGGAAAAAGATATAAACTGAACTTCAGTGAAAACCGGCCAAAATAGCCTCCGATACAGGATGTGAGAAACCTGCATGCTTTTCTACTTACTTTCTTCCAGTTAAGATGTATCAAATGTTTAAAAGCTCACTTTTAGATGAGGTGCATAAAATTTTCCATCAAATAAATACTTTAGGGAGATTTTATTTTCTTCTCACATGCATGGGGTTTAGGTCAGGTATATATACACACAAGAAATATTATCAGAACAATGCAGCATGATTTCCTAGTCACGACCTCCCAACCAATGCCAACTTACAGTAAATAAATGGAAACCTGTATACCCCTCCAGTTACCTTTACATTAAAGTTCAGGAAGTGTTTTAAAGCCCTCAATCCACAAGTAGTGAGCCTCTTCAATTCAGTAATCCACGAACAACCCCAAACCAATCATGTGCTTTGGATTGCAAAACTATGGTTAACCTGCTAGAGACACAAGTCAGACAATATTCACCAAGTCCCTATTTTAGTGAAGACGCTCAATTAATGAGGTATTTCAAACAGTGCAAAGTGCCCTCTCCAACTTTCCACAACTGTTAATTCAGGTTACCCTGCTTGTTCAACTTCAATAAAGGACTGTATTTTGGGTGCAGGGAAAAAAAAAAAAAAGGATTGGGAGGGGGAATAAAACATGCCAGAAGATTCTCAAAGCCATAAATAACACTTTTAGCCCTGAGCAATGGAAAGAAAGTGAAGGCAGATGAGTAGGAAGAAGTTACGCTGGCTGCTTTCCTGGAGTCAAGGCCACATTTACATGAAGCAATTAAAAACAAACAAACAAAAAAATCCCTATAGAAAGGGTAATGCTTCATTTTTCCTGGCCTCTCTTATTTCAGAATAGAAAAAGTTTCACAGATCCATGAGTATGTTGGCTTGCAGCTGGAGAGACAGTGTCATTGAACAATGACAGCAGGCTTTAATTCTCAATCAGTTTCTTAGCTCTGATGTTGGCTTGCTCAATGCGTTCCCTGTTTGTATCGGCCTGAAAGAGAGAGATTTGTAGGTCATTTGCAGGCTTCATGCAAAACAATTTAACAGTTCAAACTGACACTACTTCTGAATCGCAGGGTGTTATCATTGAGAGCAACTTTTATAAGATGGAAGTAATTTCAACCCCCTCAGCCAGCATATGCTGTCAATTTTGGCAGAATCAGGAGTGTTTTTGTCTTCACTTGACCCTCAAAATATCCAGCTACTTGCTTCAGCATGTCAGGAAGAATATTAACAGAACAAGGGGATAAAAATTCCCTCTCTTCAAGCATTTAGACATGTTAAGCACCTCTACTGAGCAGCTTTGTTGCTATGGACTAGAAGTGATACTCAAAACTGAAAGTGACCTATGGGCATAAAATCAGAATTATTTTCCTTAGTGCAAATGGCTGGCTTTCATCCACACACCCTCCAGTGTCCTAGTGTCATAATGTCAAAAAATACCGTTTTACTGAAAGGTATGATAAGGAGCTTCAGAATATTTCCCTATCCAGCCTCCAGTGGGGAATGAGCAGGAGAGGTCAGAAGCACAAAACCAGCCCCTGCTCTCACCATGCCAAGCTCTGACCTGCACCATCAAACTGCAATGAGCTGGGAAGAGGACACTGCCAGCTCAAACCCTTCCCTCCTGTTCTTTCTCTCCTGCCCTTCAGGTCAAGGGTTGAGAAGGGGCAGGAATCTACTATAGGAAAGTGAGAATCTAACCTGTTAACACCACTTTGGAAGCACACTGAACTAGCTACTAAATCTTCTAAGAAAAAGCCAGTAGCATAAGTTTTTATTAGGGCTTTACTCAGACTAGGAGCAAGCTACCAAATGTCACTCAGTCAAGCCTATATATTTCCCAGGTGAGCTGGATTTTTTTAACTAAAAATAAAAGTAGCAATTGTATTCTGAAGCTAGGCTTAATAATGCTCTTTGATTCCTTAGGTGATACTGTCCTTTTGAGATTTATCCTCAATAATTTGAGTTGGTTTCCACACTGTTCACTACATTTAAAAACAGTTACCAGCAGAAAAGGATCCCTTTAAATACCCTGAGACAGGCTACCAGTCTCAAAGCCAGGAACTGCACTTTCATTTTTATTGCTGTTTTGTAAAGCAATTCTAACTTGTTTACATCATACTTTAATAGCTAGTAAGACTTGATCAGCAAGATTTATTCAGACCACTAAAGTGAAAGGTCATCAGGCCAAAACAGGTGCTTGAAACTACCAGAAACACTACCCCTAAAACCAGTAATGCCCACTCGCAGTTAATTTGACCAAGTAATTTTCAGTTCACTTTGTAAGCTGTAACAATTTCACACCTCATTTTAAATCAAATTAAATTTTCTAGTGTTTGCATTCTTTTACTTGATAATCACCTCAGATCTGCAGTTTCAGGGAACAGTGAAAAACAAAGCATCTTCCCTAAGATGATGTTGATTTGCCTTATTAATACCACAACCCCTGAATTACTAGACAAAATTGAGAGGCTGACATCGGTAGAACCAGCACTTACATCAGACCAGCTCTGTATATTTGAGAAAATTCCATTCCTCTTGCTTTTAACTCTACTGGGCATTTAACTTTTTGTTTTGTCTTAATTCCATAATTTTATAGCAACTGCTGTTCACTTCTGCTTTTTTAAAATCTCTTAACATACACTATTCATTAAAGATTCCATCTCCTTTCTTAGACAAGATGCCTGTAAAAGAACTTCTATTCATTTCAGAACATGGGGATTTCTAAAATACTAATAACTTCCTAATAAGGCGCCCTATGAAAGAAACCCCCCGAACATATTTATATATGATTAAGCTGCTTTGGATAATTAATCTTTAAAGCAATAAAATATTTCTAAAAAAGTTACTGGCTATGACTGATTTCATGTGCAGATGAGGGCAGACCCATGCCCCTGTGCACTTTCAAAATCTATTATTCCATAGTCTCGCCAGCCCCAATGTTAACTTGTCTACAAGAAGTAGGATAATGAATTACCTGTGTTTTATTTTATGTTCAATGATTATAGTGACTTTTTAGGAACTCTAGCAGAATCTTATTTTTGTTAAAAATACCCGTTCCCTACCACATACAAGATTCCCTGTGAGAACAATCCCCCATTTACACCTCCAGTAAAAGTTTGCCCTCCCGATCCAATATAGTTTAGCTGTTTTCAGAGTAAGCAGTGACCTGCCCTGTATTTTTAGGTTTCCTGATACTCTGAAGCACTTGAATTTTCAGCTACATACCCAAACACCAAGATATAACCCTTGTTCAAATCACTGCAACCCAGAAGATAGTATCATCTTAATACATATTTACTGTAAATACAGGTAGACATGACAGTGAGCCCATTTCTTGTATCTCCTCAGTAACAACCTCTAAGCTGAAGGCAGAGAACACCTTTGACACTTACCTTTACATTTATCCGGTCTATTTGTTTATTCTGGGCATCAATCTCATTGCCCATGTCCAAAGCCATGTTCTTCAAGTTTCCAAGAATGTTTCCCACTTGAGCAAGATTTTCATCCATTTCATCTTCCCTGGCATCGTTTGTTATCCTGTTCAAATAATTAAGACAATGTTTCCAAGCATCGAGAACTTGCCTTTCCCTACCCTAAATTTACTTTAAAAGAAATTGTTTGTTGCACAGTCATCTGACAGGCAACGTATTCAAGTTTTTTCCCCTTTTAAAATCTCATGTATTTCAAGCAAGCAGCCTACCAAAAAGGGTGCTAAGCTAGCTGCTATTACAAAATTAACCTTAGGCTTTAAAATAACAGCTAACATAGGAAGTTTGAGACCCGTTTGTCTCAAATCTACACTTTCTGACAATAAAAGTCATTGATATTTTTAACAGTCCCTCAATAACTAAGCACTAAACACTATACTCCTCACATCCAGAAACAGACAAATACCACTGCTATGAAAAGAATGACAGTGTAAGATGAACACTACAATACTGAGAGCATAGGTGTCTGCCATCTCCTCTCCAAACAGTAGTAAAACACTATTTAGCAACTTCATCTAAAATGACCTGAAGGAAGCCAAAAACTGGTAAATTAGGATTTCTGCATTTGAGATTGAGAAACAGGAAGCAGCAAACCTAGTAATATATCCACCACTTGGTCCTCCAGAAGTCTGAGGCTGCTGATGATTTATACTTCTTGGTTGCATGGATATCACATGATCCGCTGAGTTCTCTGTTCCATCTCCCCAAGTGGCTCTGTACGCCTTGCTAGCCTCAAAATTCTTCGTCCTGCTCCATAAAAATAAGGAATTTGAACTGCTACATCAGAAATATGGCTTACTGACTGAAGTTCTGTATTAATCTAGGGTTTTCAGAAACATTTGTCTTGTGCCTGAAAGAGATCAGATTTTTTATAGACAAAGTCTTGTTTACACAATATAATTTCTTATATTGGGATAGTACAAACATAACTGAATTACTCTAGGGACAGCTGATTAATTTGGTCTTAAGTTTTCATACAAGCACAGTAGTTTCCTTGGAGTAATATACTTTACCAGAACAGGGGAAGCTTATGACAGTAACACAAAAGCTTACCCTGTCATAAGATAAAGCTGCATTTACAACAGGAGTTGGCCTAGTCAGGTTTAGTTACATTTCAGAGAAGAAAGGAGGATGAGGTAAAAAAATTCCATTACATACAAATAGCTACACTATGCAAGAAAACCATTAATCTCTTTTTTTTTGTCAAAACTTTTCTGTTGCCAAGTCTTTATTTTTAAAGCTAATATTTCTCAGTTTAATCTTGATTACGAAATAACAGTAATCACATTCAACTAGCTCCTTCATTCTGCAATTTAGTTGTATTAACTCCATTAGAGCAAGAAAACAGCTTACCATTTCACTTTTACCACAAAATTCAGGAGAGGAAAAAAAATAAAGCACACTGACATGAAGTAATCTAAAGAATCACATACCTACAAAAGCAGGAGCACGAAAATAGAACAGAAAAATAACTGGTCTAAATCGAAGTCAGTTCTCATGAACCCTAAAGTACACTTTGAGAAGAATATTCTCATGTTCATCTTGTATTCTGGCATTTTAAAATTTAAACTAGATAATCCAGACTCCACAGCCACTTTCCTGCTTCCTTAAACGTCTCTGAAAGGAAGCCTGTAGTGTCTTTCAGTACATTTAACTTTACAATTACAGATAACCAATTCTTTTATCTATAGTGCCTTTCAGCAGCCCAGAAGGAGTGTGAAATTAGATGTCATGAAGAAATAGTTCCCTCATTCTTCTGGCACTTATGTAATCGAAATGGGATATTCTATTTTCTAGGTCAGATCCTATGAAAAGGAATCTAGTATGAATATATCAAGAAAAGGAATAATTTTTCATTCATAATGGAACTATTTACCCCAGCAGAACTCTAAAGAAACTGGTCAATTCCAGCTCCTTGTGCATACACAGGCTTAAAGATGTCTCTAGGTTTCCTGCAACTAGATAGAGCATTATATTTAATCTCATTATACTAAAGCTGCAACAGCAGGAGAGCTTCGCATGCTTGGCTTCTGGATTGGCAAAGTCGTAAGCGTCAAAGGTAACTGTGAAGGATTGATTGAAAGAAAAGCAAAACAACCAAGTGGCCTGAAAACTACTTGCACATCTGAAATAGTCAGCTAGAAACAGAACTGTTGCTCAAATTAAGCACAGTTAAGAACAAAGCTTTTACCACCTGATCTTTTTTTAAGAGCTGTTTTTCAAATTGCTATATATTAACTTTACTCATGTGTCATTTCTGTAAGGGTAAGTCAACCTATAAAACCTGTCAAACCAGCAAGGGCTCAGTAGTTGTTCAACATTACTACAGAGTGTATTAACTGTGGAAATTGACATTTTCTATTTATATCAGTATTACAACACACCACAGTCACAAGGAGACCTGCATGCAGACATCATGCACGTGCAAGCACAAATCCAACAGAAGCATCACTTCAGACAGCTGGTTAAAAGTACATCTGCACTAAGAAGACTGACCTTGTCCTAAAATCCGCTTTCACCAGTTAAGTGAACACAGCTTCTTATCCTAGTCTTCATTTTTAGAAAGCAAGCATCAGTGTTAGGAGAGAATGGAGAAGAAAGAATAGTAAAGACCAGCAAACAGGTAAATTGTTATTAGTACATAGATTATTTTAGAGTACTGCCAGTGTTTCCATGTTTTCACAAAGCTTTTATAAATCATCTAAGCCTACGAGCAGAAAGTTAATATTTATTTCAGCAAGTGTTCTGATTCAGCTTTATGCTTTATGAAAAAAAATTGAAAGCCTTGGAGATAACTGACAGAAAAAAATATATACCAGTAGATATATGAAAGAAATTGACAGTTTCTTCTTCATTGCCCTCTACTTATGTAATAGATTTTTCTACACATTACTGCCCATTTTCATACAGAACTCATTATTTCTTTTATTGTTATCTGTGTATTTGGAATGCTACAAGAGTTTACAAATTCTGAGCTTGGTTAGTGTTAATAAGCTGCTTAGCTTGGTGAAATAAGACTGTCAACTACAGAAAACAAAGGCTGACTGTTAAAATCCTCAAAGCCCATCAGTTTGATAAAACCAATATAAACCAGTAAGCACACCTATCCTATGTCAGGACAGAACTATCTGCCTTTTCAAGACACTAAAGCTCTAAGACTTTCAGCCTTGGAAGCTACACTCATATCTATCCTAAATGATTCTGAAAGTATTAGTCTGTTGGAAAAGCAGACTCAGCAACTCCAAGGAATTTTTACCTAAATTTCTGTTAGCTCTCAGTTGAATAAGGCATTTTTACTCATGGTTAAGAGCTAAAAATTAACAAACACACACGCCATTCACTTCAGTGGTCAAACTCTTGAAATAACTTATTTCTCCTTCAGTTGGAAAAACAATGATCACACCCAGTAAACAGAAATCAATTTGATACTTTGCTGCTTAAAGATTAAGCTATAACACCTTCAATAAATAAATCTTGTTTTCCTTATAATACTGATTTCTGATCATTGTTTAGTCTGTTTAAGTGTTTGGAAGTACAAATCAAGTGCCATACAAAAGATTAGGTTACTCTTAACTGACTTGGATATGGTAGCCATAACACTGATGTTATAAAGGTACGGTGAAGCAGGTCTGCAAGAGTTTATGTAGTCACTGGTGAAAGATTAAAGCTTTAATATCAATGTCTGTTTTCCCACTCTCTTCCTCCCTAAAGCATGAACATTTTCAGATGCTTAGAAAGACAATATTAATTCCCTTCTCTAAAAACAGAAGTTTTCTTAACTTCTGTGGGAAAAAAAGTAGTAATTGAGTCTAATTTCAAACAGACAGGCACTTAGATCTTTGGACATTCATGGTATTCTACTAAATAAAGAGATTAGAGCGCAACTGTGCAGGATGTTATACAACAGCTCTATTTACAGTGAAAGGGGCACAATATATGGTTAGATGCAAGTAAGCTTTAGCTGCTCTCATACAATTTTAAAAGGGTGCACCTCTACAAACCAAAATAGTTATCAGCATTTTCTAATTAGCTCTTTTATTACAGACTATCTCCCAATACAGTAGCTGTTGAGAATATTCTAGAACTTCAGACCCAAGTACCAATTTAACTGACCTGTTACAAGGACACACACAGAGACCACAACATTTGTTGAGCTCTGTCAGTGTTTTCTCAGCTTCTCTCATATCCTTATTTATCTGGTCCATCCCTTCTTCTATACGATTTAGTTGTTCTAGAAGAAAAACAAGTAAGTTGAATAAACACAGACTGAGGAAAGGTGGGGTGGGATACTAACATTTCTTTCAAGCAGGAACTTAAAAGTTTTAGTTCTATCTTTATACCAAGACCAATGCTTTTCTTCTTTCCTACTCTCTGGGTTTTTTAAAATTTTTAAGAAAGGTATTAAGTGATAAGTTTACTATAGTAAAATGTTTCCTATATTTAGAGCCACACTTCTGTTGCCACTTTTAGAATAAACGCAGTTGCATTCATGCTATGGTGGAAAGGAACAGCTTCTGTAGCAAAGCCTGTATTACATTATAACTAACATAGTCTTTTAACTTTAAAACCTCTTTTAAATAATACAAACACACAGGAATAGCCATTTAGCTATTTTCTCATTTTCATATAAACAGTCCTTAATAAGCCTTTAGTTTCAGCAACATCCTCTGAATGATAATCCTTTCTCTTACAGCCATAAAATTGATTTTTAGCGTTAGAGAGGAAGACAAAAGAACTCACCTCCCTGTTCATCCAGCATGGTGATAGTTTTGATGCCAACATCCTGGGACTGCAGAAAGAAATTTATTTGCAGATATAAAACCAGATTTCAATACAGCAGTGCAAAATTAGAAAGTCTCCATAGTAAATTTGATAAGTCAACCAAGTGGATAATAAACCAGTGTGCTAGGAGTATCTTCCTTAGTAAAGCCATGTTAAATTTCTAATTAGGCTGATAATAATCTCACCTGTTACACTATCTCAACTAGTGGGGTTTTTTGGTGAGCTTTCTTTTTACATGACAAGATCATAACATTGATTGTAATACTCGCATTGAACTATGACAATATCAAGCTAAAAAAGTAAACCTAGCTGTGCCTTGTTTTGGAAAGTAGCATTTAGTTCCTTCTTTAGCCCTACACCCTTCAATATGGCTGAAAAGGCCCTTCATCCTGGAAGCCAGAATGAAAAAAATGAAAACAAAGCCTCCAAAACCAAACTTGAGAGTCCAGCAGAAGAGTTCAGGAAGGGAAAAGCCTATTGCTAGATTGAGAACGAAGCAAAAGCCGTAACTGACCATCATAGAAGACTTTCTATAACTCATCTGTAGCGTTTAGAGTTTAGGACATCTTGCTAAAGATGAAAACAGGTAAAAAGAATATTGATCCTTCTGTGATCTGACTTTACATAATATGAAAAACATTAGGTTTAAGGCATCCTAATGCTACTACTGAATTAAAGCAGCAACCTCTAATAATGAAGTGTCTCTCAAAAAAGTTTGAGACAAAAAGTGACTAAGATCACTTTGTGATAGTTAAGATGCTGCTTCTTATACTTAAAAGAATCAAAGTCCAGGGAATTCAAAATATTTTCCTTACCTCAATGGCCAAGCCAAGAATCCTCCTTGTGCTTTCCAAAGACTAGAAAGAGAATTTTGAAACAGAGAGTGTTAACAATATATATCAGTGTCTACAAGTGTTCTTTGCAGTAAGGCAACTAGTACACAAAGGTTCATCAGACTGTCTACAAGTAATACACGCTACAACACAGTCATGGTGGCAGCATACTAGAGTTTATTCAGTTGCTAGTAAACCTTTGGTTTTTAGTACTTTCTAGTACTTTGTTTACCCTATTGGAAAGTCATTATAAAATATATTTAAATTAATTTTAGTTAGATGAAAAAAAGTCACAAAATATAAACATGACTAATAGCTAAGATACCCAGCCTGCACTCTCTCAGTAATCAGGACTGGGTGGTCAGCACTCAGTCAGGTAGATGGCTTTACAGTTCAGAAGTTGAAATTAGTTCTTACTTTTAGGAGTAGTCTTTGCTCTAGTATTTACCAAGTAAAGTGAGAGTTTGAAACATTCAGCTATAACCTTGCAGAATCACCACCCTAGATTGCCTTTATTTTAAAAGATAATGTAATCTGAGCAGATAAATACAGTAATCCCAGATGGTTCCCTATAATACTTACCTCATCAGTGACCTGGTTGGCCCTCAGCTGAATTTCTTCAGGTGATAGTTCAGCCATTATGAGGAACTATTACTTGTAACTAATCACGTTAAAGAGAATCTTCTCCCTGTAATAAGAGATACCAGTGTCAGAATTATCCTTTCATCAGCATTTTGAGCTAAAACTAGAAAACAGTTCAAAGACTGAAAGCCTACACACTTCATTCTGCACAGTACAACACCTAGTTAGACCTAGAAGGCACTGAAAGAATTATTCAGCTGATATCACCCAACTGAGTTGCTAAGAGAAATGCAGGAACAATCAGTATGGGAAATAGTTTCCTTTCCAAGACTTCGCTTCCTAAACGTTTTTGGGAAATTTTATCTATTGTTAGTTTAAGGTAAAAATCAGGAAATGTCTTAAAATAAAAAGCTTCTCCATGTTGGAAAAGCACATTTGTTTACCCAGTAATCCAGAAATAAATTCATTAAGGCATTTAAGTTACTAGCATAAAGTTTAAGTGTTCTTCCCCTTCCCTTTGAGGTATTTCAGACCAACAAAAGAAGGGGAAACACTTTCACAGGCCAAGCACCACCTAAAATGATTCCAGTAACATGCTAGAAAAAGTTGTTCTGATGGCATGGCGAATCCCCCAAACACAAGAGGATCTGGAAAAGTGTTAAACTGTATGTCTGCAACTCTAGCGAAGGTTTTCAAATCCACCATTCTCATAATAAAGATAGGATCAAGATTTTCATAGCTGAACTCCCAACACACCATGTTTTAAATTTTGCTATAAGCAGGAGATATATTTTTGCCTGAAGAGACAAGAGGAAAAAGTAAACTCATCAATAGTTGTATTCTTATCAGGGCTAGGTTTTTCAGAGCCAAGAATCTGCATTTTTGTCAGAAGAAAGCTAATAAAGCCAGCACTCCTAACAATAGGAAAACAGATCTCCCAGGTTATACAGGAATTTAGTGAGATAGCACATCAGCTGTGCAACAAGAAGATTTTTAAAATGAATTTTTCCCTTAGAGTATTAATACTTGCTCTTTCATATAAGTAGCTTCCAATTAAGCTCATGTTATCTATTGAGATCACTCCAAACATCTTGCTCAACTAACACAACTACATTCCACTTTTCCCCTACAAATCAATATTTTTAGAAGACACAGCATTATTAACTGCTCCTAGAAGGGCAAATTCCCACACCCAGCTGCCTGCAGGAGAATGGATGCTGTTCACAGCTCTTTGCAGGAAGCATGCATACCTCAGAATGAATTGAAATCAGAACACCTTATCCCTTACAGCTGAAGTACTTCAGGATTCAGAGAATACTTTAGTAGGTCTGGTCTTTAGCACATAACATACCTCTTCAGCCTAAGATTGGCTCTAGGAAGTTTTTCTAAGCAGCTGTCCACACAAGTTAGTTTTTGCCATCTTTTTAAAAATGAGACATTCTCACACAAGGCCTCTAATAGCTCTGCTTGGAGTAGTCCAATTTGACAACATAATCAGTGACTTATCTCTTAATTCACAGGCTTAGGCTCCTTTCATGAGGTTTATTTAGGGCAGCTCAGTCCCAACTTTGAATTTGGAAATGTCCTTCAAGCTGGTTTGCGCAGCGAAGGACCAGTAAAGCAGGGACATGGAAGAAATTACCTATTTCCACTGATTTAGATTAGGCACAGGAAATTACATTAAGCTGGTTCTTTGGGTGAAGATCTCACAGGTACTTAAAATTCAGAAACATGATGCAATTTCAATTACACAGTTGCACTGAACAAGCAATATCTGGGTTACTGTAATTGCTGCAGGCTTGGCCAGCCTTTCACTACTTCGGGTACAACATAGTCAGGTATTTCTGGAGACATAAAAGTGCATGCCTATCTTGGACAGCGAAAGGGATATCACATCCCCACCCTGTGAATGTAGCAGCTACCCAAGAATCCCATTGTAATTGCAGAACAGGGCCAGAAATGCAGCTGTATTCCCAGAGCAATCTGGAGATTTCTTTTTCAGCAGCCCCTGGGGTCCTGCTTCCCTCTGCAGCTGTGGGTTCAGGCTGCCCAGGAGTTTGCATACCAGCATAAACACAACTGCTGTCCAGATGCTGGAACCCAAGCTCAGAAGCTGGATTTGAGTTACCCAAGAGCCATATTGCAGCCAGCAATACAATAATAGTTTCTTTGCTTTTGAGGCAAGGGCATGACAATAATATTCTCAAACATGCATAAGAAGAATGTTTATAAAATAAGGCTTTAATGAGTAATAAGACTCTGATAAATACTTTATACTACTAATACTACCTTCATGTCAAGAAAGCACCCAAAATCTGAAGACAGACTGTATATTTTATCAGGCCAAATACCAAATTTTGTGTTTTATCCAATACTGCCAGAAGGAGAAGCGACTGAAAAACAAACCAGCAATGAGACTTAAAAAAAGACACTGAAGGAGACAACAGACAGCACTTTCAACTCCCAAGCTAGTAATTTTTGGTGGTACAGTTCAGAATGTAACATATTACTGGAAGTTGACAGTCACGAATTAACTTCAGGACTGAAGTTCATGTACACTATACTAAAGTCACAACCACAATGTTAGAGTTGTATGAAAGCTAATGTCATGTTGAAATCTGATAGTAATTACAAAAAGAGACACAGAAATTACATGGAGGGCTACTTCACATACTATTAGCTACCAAATTATTCCCCCTCAACTTCCTTCTATTTATGCTAGCCCACTAAGGAACTAGCAATCTATTATTTAACACAAATAAGTTACAGTAACACATTAAACCCAAAAGTGTCTGAAGCCGCATCGGACACCAGACAATGGCTTGAAAACAGAAGCCCTTGGCCCTGAATCTACCAGTTTATCAGCTGACAGACAAGCTTCACACTCCCCTCGGTTGCTCACAGCTTCCAAAACAACTCCACTGACAGGCTGGAGGAAACCCACAGCACCCTTCCCACTTCTCCCTAAATTGATGGTGTTGAGTCTTGAAGCTGTTTGTGACTTAACGCAACAACGAAGAAATTCAGCTGCAAGTCATGAAGGAAAAAACCCTTCTGCACAGCTGACGCCCATTATACATAGCAAAATAGTTACTTCTGGGATTCCCGAAAGCTGAGATATGTACATGCTTATCTTCTGATGCTCATATTTGGACACCTGCCTCTTGTGAGATGAAAACATAACAAAGTTCATAGCCTTAATTTACAATGGCTCGGCTAACTGACCCATGTGGGAGGAAGCTAGATAAAACCACTCAGAACACTTTGTTAAGAGACAAATGTTCTGACAATCTTTTATCACAGATGATAGGGTACAGGTACTTGCTGATCTTTTCTGATCATTTTTTGATGTCTTATGTCTCTGAAAACAGTGACAGAACCTTTATTTTGCAAGACTTCCCAGCAAGCTTACCTACCTTCAATTTTCAGCCATTGCCATTAGAGCCATGTAAAACAAGACAGCATTCCCTTAAGACAGGTTTGAGAAGGTTTGTTTATAATGTCTATTTAAAGCTAAATATCCAGACTCCAAAAAGCCATAGTTTTATTTCTGTCAGTTTGTTCAACTGAGCTGGCCAGCATTGCTTTTAGAAACAAACACAACCTGCGCAGTAGCTCTGCAGAGAAAGCCAGTGCCCATCAGACAGAATAGAGACATTCCCTGGGCAGTAACAAAAAGACCTCTCTCCACACTGCAGTTTATAACATCCAGAAAAGGCACACAGGAGTAACTGAGAAGAAACCAAACATTTCTAAAAAAAAGAAAATTTTCCAAAGATGTAGATACACACTTGATAGTTGCATGTCTAATTGGAATAGCTGGAACACAGCAGGTGCTTTATTACAAGATATCTCTAAAGAAGAAATTAGAACACCCAAGATGAGGCCATTTGTATTGAAATAATAGTTCATCTATTCCAACAGAACACAGTATACATATATAAAAGATATTCATTCCCCCATCTTTCTGCCTAGGAATCATAAAGCACCCATTAAGGTATCCAGCTCTTAAATTAACAGTAAACAACAAAAATATTTTCTATCCAAGACATCAATATTTCTCAAAAAAGACAAAATATTAAGGGAGAAAACACTTGGTACAGCTAAAGTTTTCCTGGCATGCATTTTCATTATAATGTAATATTTGATATTAAAATAAATGCTTGCCTTAGCAATGCTCAATGCCTAGTTGCTTTGCTTTCCCTCTCTTACCACTTTAAAAACACTAGCCACAAAGCAACCAAAGAAAAAAAGACAGCTTACAAAGAGACTTCATAGTTATATTACAACAATCATTCTGCTATTTTAGTTTATTTTTTTGCTAGAACAGTAAGTTTTAAACAAGAAACTAATGTGACTAAATACAAAGTAGGACTCCTTTAAAAAAGGATGTAACATCAGCTGTATTTACTTTTTGTTATCAAAAAGTACTCTGCCGTATTTATTCAGTTACCAGACTAGAAAGATTAAACACATTTCAGCGCAACTCCCCCTCTACCCTTCACATAGGAAAACCTGGCACCTACAGACTACACAAAACTAAGTTTGCTACAAAAACACATTTTCTTGAAGTAATGTGCCTCACAAAAGTATTCTACCAGGAAGCTTAGAAGACAACGCATTCATCATGTTAACTATCACTGTCTTACACAAAGAAAGATTCATTGAGAAACAAGAGCAGTACAGAAATAAACGCAGGGCCTGTAATTCATAAGAATCTGTCTTTTTCTGCCCCCACAATCTCAAAAATAAAACATGGCAGAAAAGTTCTTTGAAATTTCAATTCTGACTACAGAATTCAGATAAGATGTTCTCTTCACAAGACTACTCATATTGTGCTAAGCCATCCTATAAGCTCGCTATTACAATGCATATTAAAATTACGATATTATGGTCCAAGCCACTTGGGGGTGGATTACACTTAAGTTACTTTTATCCCTTGGACAAGAGAAACAATGAGGTAACGGAAATAAATCTATGTCTGCACAGATTATTTTTTTTCTCCCCCACTTACTATGCATTTAGTCATGGCTCCAAAAACCCTGAAAAACTGTGAATTCACTCTCCTATGCGAAGTCGTCAGGTTTGAGAAGGCTCAGAAAAAGACATTGCAAAGGTGACTTCACAGAACTGTTTAAAACCCCAAGGTATTTCCTGCAGAAGAATGAGGGACAACAGGCACTTTGGGGCTGATTTTAGCATGGTGCCAGACCCATTCAAAGCATCATTGGCTTAGAGACCTTAATTAAGTTAATTAACTAAATTAATTAACTCCACATAGCAGCTGAAGCATTTTAGTAGCTTCTTTGTCTAACTTGGAAAAACTGGAAGGTGACGCAGACTGATGTGAGCTATGGTTGTCCCCATATTAGCAGTAGGGTGATCCTGTGAGAGTACTGTGCAAGTTTTTCATTTGGGGAAAGTGCTGCTCACATCACCACATTCCAGGTGGATCAGTCACAAGTATTTAATCCGAGTTCTGCCCCAACCCCAGCTACCGAATTGAGAGATAACACCTGCCAAGCCATAACTTCCATAAAACTGAGTGCAATAGAAGCAAATTCAGTTAGTAACACCCACAGTGACTTGCTGTCTGCATGTATAAATCTCCAAGTTTAAATTATCTGCTTGTGATCAGAAAGATAAGACAACATAATTTTGTCCAACAGTAGCTTTCTGGTGGGGATTCCCTGACAATAGGCACATTAAAAATTTCATGGAAAAAAATAAAGCATTTGAATTGACAGAGCCTCAAGATCAAACTACTGTTTTATGCAGCCAGCAACAAGACAACTTTGCATGTCATCTTCCCAGAGCACACAGCAAAAAATTAATGAGAAGTCTTTCTTCAGCGTCTCTGTCTTTGGTCTAAGAAAAACCAAAGGGTTTTTCTTACAAGTCTTATTTTTCATTCAGAATTACTTGTAAACTGGATGCCAGCTATTTACGCCAACACTCAGTTTCCAATGTAAACAAATTTCAAAAGCCACCACAACAGTGAGGTAACATCGTCTGTTCAAGAGCTTTTCAATCCCAATAATCTTCTGAAGTTTATAAAACACTTCCCAGGTAATGGAAGCTATAGCAGACAATTTACATGCTGTTCAATGCTTTTCTTCAGTACTGAGAAGCAGTTCTAAGGCTTATAAGCTCTAGAGAAAAAAAAAAGAGAATTTACTTCCTTGTTTTATGAGCCATAGCATATTCAGGCTGTGCTATCCAAACTACTCAAAACCCATAAGAATATTTTGTCTTACTGATCTTTGCAAATTTAAACCAACTGCAGGGCACCAAAAGGCTTAATAAACTGCTTGCTCAACTGCAACTACACAGTCGACATCTGGAAAGGACTCTAGGCAGGGAGAGGCTGTCAAAAGTGACACGTTTTCTTAAACCAGACAGGTCTACTTGCACCAGACCAATAAACTGTTCTGATTGCTTGCACTTTTACAAACCCACCTTGAGTGATCATAAGTTTTTGTCCTGCATCTCTGGCTGGCATGCAGCAGGTTTTTTTTTCTGACAGACTGAATGCCTTTCAGTAATTCGTCACACATCCATCACATTTTCTAAATATCATACATTAATTCCTTACCATCTGGAGGTGCTCTATTCAAACCCAGACCCTTCTCTATCAAGTAATGCTTCTAATCAATATGACAAACTTTTCTGTCCTCTTCACTGGCAACTCTAAACTAGAAGTTAGGCACAAACATTTCTTTTTTTCTCTCCTGTTAAAGATATTTTGATAACATCAATAAGACAAAGTAGGCTGTGCCTTCATGCCTTGTTCCATAAACAGAGAGAATAAGTAAGAGATCCACAATTTTATTGTGAGCAGGAAGTGAGAGAAGAAACCAGCGTAACGCTTTTGGCCATAGAAGACAATAGCTGTGAGAGCTGAAACTCAGTGTAAGATTACACCTTTAATGCCAAAACCATAAGATTTATTAAGTTTGCCTTCTAGAATAATTTTTTTCTCTCAAAAGAGCTATTTCCAAGCTGCGAATGAAACCCACATAACTCCTACAAAGTGTTTGAGCAAGACTCCATGCTTATGTCCTCACGTCATTTTCCTCTTCAAAAATCTAGTGAAAGTTTTCAGCAGTCACAAACTAAATGTAATAAAGTTAAGCACAAAACTACTACATTTATGTCCGAGTTACTTATTTTTATGAGGTCATGATACAAAAGAATCCTACTGGTTTTATTTATAACTATATTTGACTACTTCTTCATTTCAGATAAATCAGAAAGTAATACTTGTACTTATTCCTTTAACACAATCCACTAGTGAGAATACCAAAGCACCAAACCTTAAAATCCTATAATTCCCAATCCACTAGTTCTTTCCTTGAATGTTTCATCTGTGTATATATATATATATATATATAGAGAGAGAGAGAGAGAGAGAGAAAGAGAGAGAGACCACTGAAAAAATTTTAAATAATAGCTACTAACCAACAAATCTATGATTGAGAAATGCAGCCTATGTGTCCTTTTGGGTAATCTTACCACAAAGGTAGGAACTAGATGACACAACCCTGCTGTTGCAGCAACTTACTGAAAGACAGTATCTCATGAGCTATTTTTCTAGCCATCAGCAAATTGGTACAGCCTCAAGTGATCACAGATGATCTCTCAGTTCCTTTCTCTTGTAAAGTGAGCTGTTGCCTTCCCCAAAAGATGGAAAAATTAAACAGTATTCTTAGAAAAATGTGAACATTAATTATAAAATTTTGGTGCACTATTGAAAGATCAAAAGATAGTTAAAAATTAGACAGCTTTTTATGAAGGGTTTTTTTTTTCCTTCATATCACTAATGTGGAAGGAACTTATGTTTTTTTAAATCCTTCTTTAACACAGTTAACCTGCTTGTTAGTCAGCTGAAATTCAGCCCAGCTAATGCAGGGTGGTGCAAGGTATCAGCACCAGAGTGCATTCCTCTATGTGATTATGCCTACAAGGTAAATGAACAAAGCATCTGTGGCCCTGAGGGAAGAGACCAGGACCCAAGAACAAGACACTACTCTGCACGCTTCCTGCTTTCTCTTATCAGCTTCCTGACACACACTGTGCAGAGGCGATAGCACAAACAGCAGACACTACTAATGCCACCTCCTCTGTGCAGCCTGTTCAGTTCTACACTTGTCTCAACAATCCATTTTTGTCCCTGGAAAAGCCACATGATACCTCCTCTGAACTAGTTACTAGCCAACATAAATTGACAATCAATCCTAGATCCACATACAGACAGCAACAGATTCTATTTCTTCTAATGACACAAACTAAGCTACATAATAAGCTACTTCAAAAACTGTAGAGCAGGGGAGGTCAGGCATACAGATTGCTTACTAGACTGTCAGTAAGCAGTTAATAGCTCAAGTCAATGGACCAAGCAATTGACATTATAGGAAGCTTTTCATTTGTTCCTAAACAGCTTCCTACATAGCTATTCTCTCTGCAGCACAGAATCAAGTTTGTTTATGAAGGAGAAGTAAAGCAACAACCAGCTGCTTAGTTCTGAACATCAGCCATCTACCGCCCTTTGTAAAAGAGTGAAAAAGAGGAAGGTAAATGGCTAGAAAAGTTGTGTAAAAAAAATTTCCACTGTTTTTCTAGCTCGTTTGCTTAGATTGTCAAATCATATGTGATGATTTGATAATCTTCAATGGGCAAAGCAGAAAGGTGAAAACGGGGAAAAAAAAAAACAAAACCAAAAACAAGTGAAAAATAAAGCTGACTTTATTAGCTTCCCAGAAGAGCCAAGGGCCTCAGATACACACTTTCAAAAAGCACAAAAGCACAGGTTACCTTCGATGTCTACTGTTCACTACATACCACAACAGTATCTTACCCATTAGTCTAAAGGCAACAAGACACAAGGCAAGTTCAGGAAGGTGTAGCAAGAGGGTTTTCTCCTGTGCACTACTAACGGCACAATTCAAGGGCTCTCACCGAGCAAGTAAAAAATCCCTGGAAGCAGCACCGACGCCACTCCCCGCACAGGAGGGGCCGAGCGCGGCCCAGGCGGGGGCTCGGAGGATCCTCCGGACCCGCGCCAGGCTGCGTTCCGGCCGCCCCGTTACCCCGCGCTGACTGGCGGGCGGCAACCGAGAAGGGCAGAACCCGTCAGGCCAGCGCGGCCGGGACCGCCCCATCCCGCGGAGGCCCCCACCGCCCCAGCGGAGCGGAGCCGGGACCGCCCCGCATGGTGCGCTACGCGGCAGGGAGGCAGCCACGGACCGGATCCCACTGTCAGCTGCCCCGCCCCAGGCGAGAAGAGCCGGCAAGCCCGGGCCGCCGTACACTTACCAGTACCACCGCTACCGCTGCCGTCGCTTCCTCACACCCCGCCGCCCAGCCGCGCCAAGCCACCGCCTCCTCAAGAGCCCATGTCCTGCCGACTGCCGACCCGCGAGCGCGTCACCCCCCACCCCCGGAAGCGGGAACTAGCACTGTCCCTTGGAGGCGGTGCCGCGCGCCACACCCGACATGGCGGGAAAAAGCAGACGCCCTCCACACAGCCACACAAGCTGCGTGCAGCCTGTGTACACCCAATATGGCGCCAGGCGAGAGTTTGTGCGCATGCGCCCGGGATCAGGCTACGATGGCTGTGGGTGGGCTAATAACGCAGTACGGAAATAACCTTGTTTATATCGGCGGGGCTTTTTCCCGGGTAAGTTACGCTCTGTTAGGAGGAAGCGTGTCAGCCTGCTCCGTAACTAGAGGAGAGAATGAGTGCAGGAAGGGAAAGCTGCCGTTCGTAACCACAGACCTCGTCTTTTGTAGCTGGACCGTGTGGCCTCTCCCGAGGTGTGTTTCTCCTCGGCTGTGGATAAGTTCTTCCATGTTCTGGCTGCTGTTGGGTTCCGTACCTGCTGTAAGGCTGCAAAGCTGGAGCGCTGCTGGGAGCTCTCACAACACCAAGGCCTGTGGAACCTCACCTTTGAGCCTGTGCCAGGTCCCTCAGCCAGTCACACCTGCTGTGATCTCAGAACCGGACCTAGGCTCCGCTGCTTTCTCTCTCTGGATGCTTGGAGTCCCCTTGGTGTTCTTAGAAAGTCTCGGTGGGTTAGGAATGCACATCCCTGGCACGAGCACACACAATTGTCCTTCTCTCTTTTGAATCACTCCTGAAGCAGGTTTCCAGATGCAGCTGCCCTGGCCAGGGTGGCCCAGCACGGCATCGGTGGCTTCTTGCTGCTGAGGTACCTGTGGTCTTCAGTGCCCTTTTCTTAGAGCGGTAGCATGTGGCACTGTGTGTGTTTACAGTGCTATACTCGCAAATAATACTAATGTCTGTTACCGTTATCGGTGGGTAAATGCCTCCAACTCGCAGGCAGGCGCCGCTGCCCTCTCCATGAAGTTCGCCCGTGCGCCCCTGCCCCAGGTGCCCCTTGGCCCTAGGTGTGGGGCCCCCTGGACTACATTTCCCGGCAGGCATCGCGGAAGCTCAGGTGAGCCTCCCGGCGTGCAGCGCGGCCGCCTTCCTGCGAACGCATTGGCTGCGCTGAGCGGTTGTTCCGCCCCGCCGTGCGCCGCGGGTCTCGGCGGGGTCGGCCACGGCGCTGGTGCTGTGCCGGCGGCGGGCTCCGCGGCAGGAGGTGGCCGGGCCTGCTCGGTCCCGGTGGGGGGATGGGTTTCCGGGCCGCTGCCCTGGCGAGGGGTGCAGTGTGTGAGTATTGGGGGCGGGGGGGGGGCCGGGAGAGCTCCGTGGCGGCATTGGGGGTGATGGAGGGTTGCTCTGGTTCTGGTGTGGGGGGACGGCCTAGGCAGGGGAGCGGGGCAGGCCCGGCCTAGGGGGCCTGTAGCCGGCGTCTTGCTTTGGGGCAGGCGTGCGTTTTGCTTTGCGTTGTGATCGTCCCTTATTGCTGTAGTGATCCCTGAACTTTGTTATCCAGTCAAATCCAGGCTCTGTCGGACCAGGTTCTCTGTCGGACCAGGTTCTCTGTTGGAGGTTTGCAGCTCTCGTGCTGTCTCTGCATGCCTGCCAGAAGTGTTCCCGGTGTTGAAGTGTGGGGTTGGGTACAGAGTAGCTTAGTTACCTTCCTCATAACATACAGCTAAAACATGTGTCCTAGTGAAAGCATGGATGAATGTGGTGACAAATGGTTGGTAACCTAAAAAGAGTGAGACTGATAGTGTGGAACAAGCACAATGAAATATGAGGTATTTGCAAGTAAGCATCATTGCAAGCAGGGTAGTTCACATGCAAACATAAATTATATTAAGAACTGTTCAGAGGTCCTTATGAGCTTCAACTTGGAAAAGTATATGAACAATGAATAGAAGTGACATTGATGATTAAAATTTTTACTTCAAAGCACTTTATTGATAGGGGTTTGGTAGCAATTGTTTCATGCAAGTAAGAAATTTTCCTTTTTGCCTTCCATCCTACCCCTTCTGAAGTGCAGCTTTAAAGAGGTTTGTAGAACACATGACTTCCCAAGAGTGACCTGAGAGAGGATTCAGGTTTGATGGACTTTGTTTTCAGCATGAGTTCCTGGAGCTGCTTTTCCTATATCTCTGCTGATTGTTTCTGTGCTTTTGTCATTTGCTACTTCTTTCAGTCAAGCCTCAATTACTATATTGAACTGACTGTTTTGCTGAACTGAAAAGTCCAAGTCTAAAAAAACCTAAGACTTAAAAAAATTTGGTTAATAACTTTGATGAACTTTGGAATTATCGCCCCATTAGGACTGCAGTGTTTGGGTTTGTAGGTTTTACAGACCAATGCAATGTGGCTTTGTAACTTCTTACCTTGGAAAATAAATTCCTGTCATGAAGTCTCTTCTGTTAAAGGCAACTGTGTCTTTTTTTTGTTTGTTTGTTTGTCCTTATTTTATTTCAGTTGAACTAGCAGTAAAAGGCAGCTGCATTTGCATCACCACATATGTTTCACTATTGACTGATACTATTTTTTTTAATGTAAAGTTTGTTAAATAGGTTCGATGTTTTCAATTCAGAACAAATAATTGGTTTTAGCCAAACTATGTTAGTCTGTTACCTGAGTCACTGTGCCTAGACTTCAGGTAACTTCTAGCGTAGGTGTCCATAAATGTCACTTATTTGAAGAGATGTCAACTAAATGCGTCTTAATTCATGCAGGGTGCTGATATCCAGTACAAAGAATAACAGCAGCCCCTGTTCTATAAATACATATCCAAATTGTGTACAGGGATGCTAAGACCTGTAGTTAACCTAATCTGGGTAAAATTGAGATATTTTTCCACTTTACCTTATAAAGATAAAATCAATAAGGTATCTGGAATAAAATTGAAATTTGATCGGAATAAAATTTAAATTGATATAATTCTTTTTAACATCTGATAATCATCTTCTGTGAACCCCGCCACCAGATGGTGTTATGATATTTGAGATGTTGTCTGACTTAAGGTGATTATAGGAAAATAAGAGGATACTATGCATTACAAATAACTTGTTTCTATAAAAATGCTTTTTGTGTTTGTAGTGTAAGGGAATTTTCTCATCTAGTCCTAGACTATTTTACGTTTTAATCTCAAGTTGGCAGAGCCCCTAATATTCAGCTGGGACAATCTGTCTGTCTTATGTAGGTGTAAGAATTCAGACAGGCCCCTGTATTTCTATTGACAGGTCATTAGTGACTGCTGTCTTACTGTTTGGAATCCTTAACTTTAGTTGGCACCGAAGCTCCATACACTGTGTGGCCTGACTACCTTGATTTGAGTGCTTCAAATCACTCTCCAGTGGTTCTCAATACTCCATAGTGACTGCATCAGTAGAGGCAGCCTGATGACTGACTGAATGCTCTCCTACATGCCCTCTCTTGCATCTATGTAGATCCTTCTTAAGGGAGTCTGCGTCATTTTGCCAAGGCCAGGTACCCACTTCTTGGGACTGCAATAGATGGGATGTACAGAGTAGTCTGTTTTGATTCATTTTCTGAGTTCTTAACTTCCAATCGGCAAAAGAGACATAGTATGCATACCTGTGAGGTGTATTACAAGCTTAAATACCCTAGGAAAGGAAAAGAAGATACAGCCAAATGTTATGGAAATAAATTTAAAATTAAGTGGCAGGTATTTCTGTTTGTGGAAGACCTTTTATGAAGTGACACAAGGTTATCAGAATAAGCTGATATGAGTTCTTTTGTAAGTCACAGAAATATTTAAATTGGGTAGATCATTTGTCCCACATACTGCGGGTCATTCTTAGTAAGACTTTGTCTCAATCATTAGCAATTATGTTTGAGGCTGTAATGGTAGTAGGGGTACAAAGACAATGCCCATCTCTAGAGGGTGCTGATAGGGGTCTTAGTTGGAGTACTGTGTGCAGTTTTGGACATTTCTTTAAGAGTGTTGTGGACAGTTTGGAAAGAGGAACAGGAATTTTAATAGGCACAGGAAATGTGGTGTTTGAGGAAAACATCTGAAGAAAAAGGGTTTGCATATGTCTAAAATCAAACTGGGAGTATAGGGGAAAACAGGAGCTTTCTAGGTTTATGAATTTTAGATGTCCAGAATGACAGCATACAGCAATGATGCTGAGCAGTTCTCCATTCCAATGAAGACAGTGTATATCTCTGGATCTTCTGGATAAAAAGCTATCACAAATAAGGCAACAATAAGGTATGTATTTCCACTAGAGAGGATTTAATATCTCAGATTACACCAAGGAAAACTTAGTTTGTCTATTAGGAATTTATTAGCATTGCTTATATATAGGGAATTAAAAGATGCAGTTTGATTATGACTTAAGGCATATATATTCTTCTGGTCTGTACCCCATCCTTATATTTACCTGAAGTAAAGATGGATATCATTGAAAACTCTGTGTTCATGCCAGATGTTACTGTGCCTGCACTGGTCTGTTTGTGTAAGGTATTTCTCTACAATCTCCTTATCTCCAGTATACCTTTCCTGTATATTGTGTTATAAAAAGGCAGCCGTACACTGTGGGATAGCATGCAAACAGTTTCTGCTGGATGTCTTTTAGGGTGGTTAATTGTTTCAATTTTGCTGTTTTTAACAGGAACTTAAAGCTCTTTGATCTGTGAAATAACTCTTCTTTCCTTTTGGCTCAATTTTAAAATAGTAGAGCGCTCAGCCACCCAAATATAACATTTGTTGTGCAGTGGTGCTCTTTCAATGCTGAGGGGTCTAGAGTACCCTCAGTCTATCATGGAGATAAAGTTAGATCTTGGAAAGGAGGGAGGAATTTACCTTAGAAGTCTTGCTTTTCGTGCAAATATTTTAAATATTGGCCTGTAATACAGTTATCTCCTTTGCCATGTTGAAAAATGCCCCTGTAACCACAAAGTAGTTTGCACAGTGCATAGCAGTGTGCTAGAGGAGAATAATGCTATTAGTTGTGACTTAACTTCAGAAACTCCTTAAGTTCCTGGCTGTTGATCAGGTTGAGTTGCACAGGTCAGTGTCTCAGTAGGAAGGCTGAAGTGCCTCCTGCATATGCCCAGAAGTCTGTTAGAGTAACTGGTAAAGTTATAGTCTAGCAAGGCAATGCATAGTGAATTTAGATGCCTCAAGGGCAGTGAATCTCGGAAGGAAAGTTAGTCTTGGTATGTCAGTGCCTTAATCCATGTAAATTCTGCCTGAGGTATTGAAATTTGAGCATAGGCCTCTGTGTTGTTTTGGTGAATTACTTGGTTTTGTACAGCATTCTCAGAGTGATACTGGGTTTTGATGGTTTTACAGTCATAAAAATTTTCCCTAAGAAAATCTGTCTATTGCTAGGCTTTAACAAAACATTATTTGGTTAGATTAGCAATTGTTACTGCTTTGTAGCATTCGTTTACCACAATAGGTGGTTGGATACAACTTTCAAAGGCCTGTATGGGGTTCTTCAAGTTTTCCGGCAAAGAGACCAGACTTGTGGGCAGATTAGCAAAATAATTTATTCTAATAATCAAACTACATATGGTCTAGCCTAGAAGTGGTTGTTTAAATGCTTTCCAGGGCCTAAATACACTTCCATTCCTAATTCTTCTGAGCAATAGGCTTTTCTCCAAGTCAAACTGACCTTGTATCCTTCCATTAGCCAACTAAAGTTTTAATGAAGGCACTTTGTGGTGAGTTGCTTCTTTCTTCTCTCCTGTGTCTGTGACAGCTGTATGACTGTTTTCCAGCCCAACAGGACGTGTGCTGTTGGTTGCTGCAGGAGAGAAGTCACTAAAGCAATAGGAACGACATCCCTGTGAGTTGCTCAGGAGTGTGTTGCTGCAGAGCATTCTGCCACTGTGAACTTCTAGACTCCTGTTCTTGTCAAGTGTAGAGTTTCCACTGCTCACTGCAGGGACACACAGCATTTAGGCAGGCCTTTAGATGGGCCAGCACTACTGATCTCTATGAGGCCTCCTGAGGATTTCCAGGCAGCTGGAATGCTAGGCTGTCTGCCCCACTCCATGGCACTTGTGGCTTTATATAGTCAGAGTGTTCAGCCACTGGTCTGTAACAGATTTAACCTTGACATACATTTTTAATGTATGTTATCCGGTAAGGCTGAATAACTGTGGACAAATGGATGTTGCAGCAGGAAGTAGTCTAATGCCTCATTTTCTTTGTAGACTATTTTTACTTGTGAGAAGTGTTCTCCAAAATCTCTATAGCAGACTTGCTTAAGTTAATTAAAACTGTGGTGTTTCCAAGCTCTAGGCAGGTGCAGGCTATAGGCAAGTTGTATTTACTTCACATAGTTGTAAAATGCATCTCTTCACTTTAAAACAAACAAAAAATCACCCACTGAACAGTTACATTCCCTCAAAACAGAAAGTTGTTATAACATCTCATTTGTTTTGAAGGCTTTGCATTTTGCTATTGACATATGTTTCACTTTTATATGGTGGTGAGGTCTTTTTGGCAAAATCTTATCTTTGCTTGCAGTTCGCTAATTTTTTAGAGCAGTGCATTTTCTTATTACCATCCCATAAGAAGTAATTTCGTATGCTATGCAGTAGGTTGGTGACTTCAAAACCACAAACTGTCAAATCTGATAAAAGCTTGAATGTTTAAAGTATGGGGGTTTTTTTGTTAAGATTTCAAATATGCCCACATTTATGTAGAGAAAGCTCTGTTTCTGACATTTCTCGGTATGAAAATTTTGTGATTGAACAAACCAGTGTATAAGGAGATGAAATGCCATTACTGACTACATGGCTCAAAAGCCGTCTGGTTCTTGTCACTGTTGCATGGTGAACGAGGGAATACCTTGAATTTATAATGTTTTTCAAAGTAGTTCGTGAAAGTTCTATTACAGTGAAATTGGAGTACTTCATTAAAGGGAGCCTTGGGTTTCATAGAAGGATTTAGGAGAAAGCAAAGGATAAAGGGAAGCGTGGTTTGTTTTTTTATTTTTATGGTAGACAGTAATTCAAGAAGTGTTCTGGAAATAGAATGTGGGTCTGTCTTCTCCCAGCCCCTGTAGCACCTACTAAACCTCTATACTTCTGAGGCCTTGCCTTTAAGGGCTTCTCTATGTGGAGGTGAAAGTTTTACTTTTCATAGTAACATCCAATAGCATTTGAATTCCATTAGTATTTTTAGTACTCTGTCATAAGTAATGCCCAGTTGATTGGGCAGTTAGCCTAAAACTCTTCCTGTAATCGTGTATAGTTGCTATATATTTTAATTAGCTAAAACAGGTGTAATGTTAACTTTACTTGTGAAGGCTCTTCAATGTGATGAGCTAATTGGTGTCAGTAAGTCACCACACTTTACTGGCCTGCTTTTCCTGGTTTAAGTCCCATGCTGCTGTTTCACCCTTGTGCAGAATGAATTCTGTAAATACTTGAGTAATCTTGAACAAGATCCTGAACACATGTAGGGAATTATACTGCTAAACTACAAAGTAGTGCTAGTGAAGAATGTTGGGGGAGTAGATAATAATTTAATGCAGAAGGAAATACCTGAAATTGGTGCAAGGATTAGCACCGTTGCTTTTCAGGAGTAACTTCATATTAATCACATTAAAACAGCTCTCCTGTGTTGGGGAGGCGTGTAAACCTTTGTCACTTGTGTGTAACCATAAATAATTCTCTTAGATCTGTTTGAGCTGCAGCTGCACAGATCTGTGTATAAACAGTATGTTGACGATGTGCTCCTATACTCACCTAATAACCTACTGGAAAAACATGAAGCTGAAATAACTTGTTTTCTATCTCTACTAATTTTAGCTTAAATTTTCCTTAGCTACTGTATCAGTTTAAATATGTTTAGAAACAAGTTATACTCTTTATATATGGCTTCAGATGATTGCAAAATATTTTGTTCCAAAACTTCTGTGTTCTGACCTTCCATGAAGGTGGGTGCTTTTGCGTGCACATTGCAGATATCATATGGATTTATATGCATGATCTATATGACCTAGGCTGGTGCAAAGTTCTGAATGATATTGTGTCTTTGTTGAGGGTGATTTGTTAAAGTAAATAGCTCTTACTAATGATTCAAGTACATCAGGTACGTATGTGAAAAGGCTAGAGAATGCATATTTAAACACTCTCAGGTATTTCAGTGAGATCAAGAATGGCACCTTAGGAATGCTGGATGGAGAACATTAGAAGATGATTGAATCTCCTGTTGTGTTTTAAGTGTGTTTGTTTTGGTATTATGATGTGGATTTTTTTTTTTTTTAGGGAAAAAACTGTTTTCTCTGTTGTCTAAAGGTGAAAGGACTATTGCAACTTTCAGGTCATTCCACTTTGGGCTGGACAGATGCTGGTGCATAAGTTAACTGTAAATGGACATGCAGATCTGGAAGAAAAGAGTTATTTTTCGAAGAACTACGTTTTGGAAAGAGAGTGGGAGTGGTTTTTGCTTATTTTGTTGTTGACAGTTGGACAATACCACTGAATGTCAGAGCTGCTTTACCAGTAGGTAATCTGGGTTTGGTAAAAATCCAGTTCTTGCCCTTTGCTTGCACCTTGTAGTCAGTACCAGATTTGGAGGGTTTGATGCCCCTAATACAGAAAGTTGATGGTAAATAATTAGAATTAACTTTGTAGGATAAGCTGTGGAGATGAGTTGTTGAAGAAGTCTCTTGTAGGTTAAGTTTGATGGTATTACCTAAGTTATCTCTGAAGTTGACTAATGTAAGATAGCAAAGCTTGGAAGGATTTGTCTTTTTGTTCAGAGATATAAAAATGCGTAGTAGTAAACCAGGCATTTCCACTTTAGGGTGAGGAAATACCTCTGCCAAGCTGATAAAAAATTACTATGATACCTGATCATTCTGCATTTTAGCGTCTTTTAAGAGAAAGAAGAAGGAAAAGATTGTACCCTGTTACTTATGCAGACATGTCCACCTTTGTATTATAGCCTAGACTGTTATGTACCTCTCTAATTGAATTACTCTCCTTATGGATTAAACGTCGTTGTAAAACACATATGGCATTTAATTTGACCTACTGCTGCTTTCATTTGCGTATATACAAGTCTTAAATAGATTAGTGTTAAGATGTTTAATATTCTGATGTAAAGTTTTGAATAATATTGTACTGTTGGGAATAATTAATGAAAATCAATAGCTTTTATTAATAATTCAATTAGAGAATGTATCTTAATATTGTCTAAGTTGAGTGTTTCAGTACCTGGATATGCGTAGTTCTTACAGAGGTTAATAAGAAAAATACTGAATTTAA
The DNA here is from genome assembly GCF_037038585.1 of Patagioenas fasciata. Taxonomy (NCBI): domain Eukaryota; kingdom Metazoa; phylum Chordata; class Aves; order Columbiformes; family Columbidae; genus Patagioenas; species Patagioenas fasciata. The sequence continues at coordinate 31,445,718 of NC_092524.1, read as the reverse complement.
ATCACTTTAGACTTTATTTTATGCTGTATAAATGGACTGATAAACCTTGAAGTCTGGTGGTCTTTAATGTCAAGAATGCCTTTAGTTTTTTTTTTTTTCCCTAGGGCCTTACAAATCTCTTCCTTGGGTTGCCCTGTGTACTAAAGTAAAGGTCTGAGTTTGCCCTGGTTGATTTCCCCAATTCCTTATCTTCATCTCATCATCCTAGTTGAAAAGTGTTTTGTTAATCTGATTTGAGTAGCTGAAAGGATTGCTACAGATTTCTGTTTGCTTGTAGAATGAGTGCCATGTCTTGGAGGACAAGGAACAAAATGGAAGAAAGGGAAGTTAACTTTTTATTATGGCATTTTTGATGACTATTCAGAACTACCTTATCTTTTTTTGAAAAATACTGATAATGCATAAGAGGTATGTATTCTCTTAAAAAAATGCAGCACACATTTTTTCAGGAATAGTAACTTATTTTTACTTTTCTTGCTAAAACAGATTAATGAAAAAAAAGTAATCCTCAATGTTGGTTCTTATTAAATTATTTTTATTTGCAGGTATGGGGTAAGAACTTTCCGAAGTAATAAGCATGGTTCGAGAACGAAAATGCATATTATGTCACATTGTCTACAACTCAAAAAAGGTAAATAATTAGTGCTTTGCATCTGTCAGTAGATACTAATATAAAGATACTACTCTAAAATGCGTGTAAGAAATGCTTCCATTTTAAAATCGTATGAGGGCTTTTCCCTCTATCAGGAATATTATTAATCTAGGTATCTCACAAATCAAATATGTATTTGCATGTGCTTTAGAGTATATTTCTTGAACTGTGCAGTATGTTTGATTCTGAATATTAAAAATATTGAGGCCTTTGAATTTTTTATACTGTTGTGAAAAGTGAAAAGTACTCAAATTCATTTGGCTATAATTTGTGCTATGTTAATAGTACTGTAATACACAATTTTTTAAATTCCTTTTGGGAGATCTGTGTTTCTGTATGGAAGGAGAATGTAGAATTATGCAGCATAGCATGTGGTTTCATTAATCATAGTTTTTTGGTTGGAAAGGACCTTAAAAATCACTGAGTCCAACCATTAACCTAACACTGTCACGGTCACCTCTAAACCATGTTCCTAAGAACCTCATCTATGTGACTTTTAAGTACCTTCAGGGATGGTGACTCAACCACTTCCCTGAGCAGCCTGTTCCAGTGCCTGACAACCCTTTCCATGAAGAAATTTTTCCTAATATCCAATGTGAACCTCCCCTGGGGCAACTTGAGGCCATTTCCTCTCATCCTGTCACTTGCTACTTGGGAGACCAACACCCTCCATGCTACAACCTCCTTTCAGGTAGTTGTAGACAGAAATAAAGTCTCCCCTCAGCCTCCTTTTCTCCAGGCTAAACAAACCCAGTTCCCTCAGCTGCTCCTCATCAGACTTGTGCTTCAGACCCCTCAATAGCTTTGTTGCCCTTCTCTGGACTCTCTCCAGCACCTCAGTGTCTTTCCTGTGGTGAGAGGCCCCAAACTGAACACAGGATTCGAGGTGTGACCTCACCAGTGCCAACCACAGTGGGACGGTCACTTCCCTAGCGACCTCCAAGGATGTTGTTGGCCTTTTGGCCACCTGGGCACACTGCTGGCTCATGTTCAGCTGGCTGTAAATCAATATCCCCAGGTCCTTTTCCACCAGGCAGCTTTCCAGCCACTCTTCCTTGAGCCTGTAGCGCTGCCTGGGGTTGTTGTGACCCAAGTGCAGGGTCCGACACTTGGCCTTGTTGAAACTTGTACAGTTGGCCTCAGCCCAACGATCCAGCTGGTCCAGATCCCTCTGTATGGCCTTCCTACCCTGCAGCAGATCAACACTCCCATCCAACTCGGTGTATTCTGCAGACTTACTGAGATTGCACTCGATCCCCTCATCCAGATAATTGATAACAAGATTAAACAGAACTGGCCCCAATACTGAGCCCTGGGGAACACCACACGTGACTGGCTGCCAACTGGATTTGGCTCCATTCACCACAACTCTTTGGGTCTGGCCCTCCAGTCAGTTCTTTACCCCATAACAAGTACACCCATCCAGGCCATGAACTGCCAGTTTTTCCAGGAGACACTGTGAGAAACAGTGTCAAAGGCTTTACTGAAGTCCAGGTGCACAACATCCACAGCCTTTCCCTCATCCACTGAGCAGGTCACCTTGTCATAGAAGGAGATCAGGTCAATTTGGTGTGTATCTTCTGTGTGCTGTTTATCATACAAAGCCTGCACTGAAACCGAGTGTTTCGTAATGAATCTTTTGCTGTTGCTTAGCCACATAGGACAGGGTTATCTTGCAAATACCAATGTATTAATTCATACAACTCTTCAAGGTTGAAGAAGTTGCTTGCCCTTTGCTGATGGGATTTTGATGAGTTCTTTGAAGCTTTCCAAACACTTTGGCTCAAGCACAAATAGAAAATTAAATATCCTGAACTGCTTCTTTTTGCTGAATTGTTAGCATTCTTTCTCTTCCAGCAGCTCTCTTTCATTAGCAATTAATTATACTACTGCTGCATGGGTCAAAGTTGCTGTAAACAACAAACCAACATGTTATGTACATCTCAGTTTCTGAAGTGCATCTAGCAGAGTAGAATAGTATGTGATGTTGAAGTAACAGCTGTGTCGTAATACAAATACAGAGGGACTGCTGAGATTGCACAGGAAAACAGTGTTTTAAGTACTATGATTTTGCAGTGTGGTATCAATGACACTTTGAATAAAAATTATGATTGACAGCTGTTTGTCAAAAATCCATCTATTAAGCTTTGCTGCATGCAGTCCTATTTGTCTTCCTCCTGGAATTCTCATCCTCTTCTGATGAATCGTAATGACTCCTGTGTGTCCTTCCTCAGGAAAAACGTAACACTATATGACTTCCTGAGAGTATGACTACTTGTGCTTTCACGGTCATAGAAACAGGAATGCCAACTACTGCAGTACTGCAGGAGTTGAATACGCCTCCCTGCGACACAGGAGAGTTCTCAGAAGTGAGCTTTTCAAATATACACCATTTTGTTCTGTTTTGACCAATTTTACTTTTTTCCCCATATTGAAGGAGATGGAAGAACACATGAGAAGCATGCTTCACCACAGAGGACTTGAAAACCTGAAGGGAAGGTATGAGAACAATCTTGCATCCTTCCTTTCTGTGCAGTTTATATGTCACTCACTGGAAGATCTCATGTCCTATTTCTCATACAAGCTGAATGCACATTTATATTTATGCATCATTTAGTTAGGTGTCTTGTGATAAAGCTGACCATGTTCTCTTAACATGGAAGCTCAGGAGGCAAACAGTGATGTGGAAGAAAGCTTTCCTGTATTTCTTTGATGGCAGTGAAATAAAATTAAAACCCATGATTTTTAGGTCTTGGCAGTTTCATGCTTGGTTTCTCGGAAGCACTAGAATTCTGCCTTTGGCAGAATTATAAACACTGTTATTTTCATTTTAAAAATGTTTTTAAAATGTTTGTAGTCATGTAGAAACCATTATTGATCTTTTAAACCACTGTGAGAAGACTGGTATCTTGGATGTGAAGTCTGCATCTGCTTGAGTGACTGCCTTGTCCTCTGCCACCCTGGTCCAGTTGTTTGGTTAAGGGACCTAACCATGATGGATGGTGTTTTCCTTCTGGTTTCCTTTGTGTTATTTACAACCTTTGGAAAGCAGGAGGGAGTTAAGGGGTATTCAAATATCATGCTGATAATATGGAACCATGGTGTAACCAGAGTGCACTTCAAAGTGCTTTCGGGTGTATGGGTTTTGAGGTAGCCAGAGAAATCAGATAGTCTGCACTTAAGTATTTGACCTACAGACTAATTTTTAATGATCTTACAGCACAAACTTTATATGGAAATGCCATATCTCTTTTAAACACCTTTTAAAGGACTAAGAAGTGATCCTCTTTCAGGTCTTTGAGGTGTGGAATACTAATGTCAATATAGTTAAGTTGTGCCAGCTTGAATTCTAGTAAAACTGTTAAACTGTTTTGGTTTATGATGCTTCAAAGCTACAGGAAGTTTTCAATTCATTTCTCTTCAGTAAAGCATACATACAGCTGCAGAAAAGTGTCCACATTTGGAGTACAAGATTGTATTACATGTGTGCCACAGCTGAAGACATTTGTTTGAGTCAGCTGTACGATATTTTGTACTACTGTTGTGTATAATTGCTAAGTATCACTGTAGTTAATCTAAATGAGCAACCTAATATGCTTTTAGGTTAAGGCTTCCAGAAAATCTGTGGCATATGTGTATGCCCACTTATATCTGCTAACATTTCAAATTGTCTCTCTAAAATAGAAAATAACCCTTATTGCAGGACAATAAGTATAAAGATACTGCTTACCTCAAAGTATGTATTAACTCTCAGTAAATAACCTCTGTTGTCTGGTTTGTACTTCCATTTAATATTAAATTAATTTATCTGGGGCTTCACAACAGGTTAGTAAATGGGAAAAGAACTTCCATCTTCAGAATCTCCATCATCAGCCTGTCGTCAGGCAGGGGCTATCTGGACTATCAGTGTGTTAAACTATGTTTGTTTTAGTGGGATTCAGGAAATCTTCAATTTGTCCAGAATAACCAAGTTGTTATTGTGTCACATTGAGAAAATGGACAAAAGCAGCTTCTTGGAAGCTATTTCAGTTTTTCAAATAAAAACAGCTTTGCAGTAAAGGTGAAAGACATAAAAATGATAAAGTCCTCACATTCCCCACTTTCTCTTTTTTCCCCTGTCATTGCCATCTTTTGCTCAGCCCCGTGCTTTTTGGGATGTTTATTGTTGTTGTTCCAAATCAGCTACTTACTTTAAAGAAGAGAACACAAAACAAAACGCAGATGATTTTGTTTTCTTCTCTGCAGTGCCCTACCCAACTGGGTCTTAGGAGCTACAACAATCTGATAATGTGTCTGGAATCAAGCGCATCATGTTATTCAATATCCATCCTGTTGGGTGTGAAAGGGTTTGCTCTGTTACTGAACAGCTGGGAGGGGTTGCTCAGGAACCAGAACGTCCTCAACACTAGACACTGATTTAGGGATTCTGGTCAGCTGACTTGTAGAGCATTTCTGTTCTGGACTCTCTTCTGACAATGGTTCTGAGATCCTCGTCACAGAAAGTGGTGAGGATTACAGCTTAAAATTTCACATATTTTGGCCTCTTATTTCTCGCCTTGTAAGTTATTGGGTTTTTAGTTAATAACTCCTGAAGGTAACAGTAACTTCTAGAAGTTATATATTGTGTACATAGTGGCTTGCAAGGGATCTGACAGTTCTTGGTTTTCCATTTCTATAAGACTGGAATTAAATTTGTTTCACCAGCATTACATTTTCTATTATTAATGTAACTGTCTTCATTATTTGTTCCAGATGAATGCATGGAAGTTGTTTTTTCTCAAAATGAATAATGAACTTCGTTTTCACAGTGCAGCAGCAGCCTTGTTCTTTTCCCCCATGCTTTTCCTCCTCCATCCCATTTAAGTTTAGTCAAAGTCCGTTAGGCGTCTCACAGCCTTGTGAAGCACAAGCAACAGCCTTGTGAGTGTGGTCGAATTGTGTAACAAAGGATAATACCATTAAACTGTAGTATCAGCATCTTACCTTCAAATTTGACATGCAATTAGAAGTCACTTCTTAGACTTCCTGTAGGGAAGAGGTAAAGGAAATACACACATTGGTTCACACTACACTTTTTTAAGTTAACTTAGTAATCTCAAGGGATATAATCATTTTCTGAAACATTTTAAGGCTCTTCTCCTTTTCTTGAGGTCTTATTCCATGTGATGTATAATGAGTCAAGCTTTAGTGTTTTTGTTTTTGTTGTACTTGAAAGTGAAATACTGCTCTTGTCAAGGAACATCTGACATACGCATCCAGTAAATAAAGCGCTTGGATGTTTTCACACTGGAAATACTTTTGTCCTTTTTATTTCGAACTGCTTTTGGCCTTCTTGTTAAACAACTTAGATTGTGTGGTGTTTCTGTATGGTGAGGAAATGTGTAGACATGATCAACATGTGTCCTGGAGCATGCCCAGTTCTAGCTGATATTAATGGGAAAAGGGGAAGGAAAGAAGTGAAGGAAATCAAAATTCCCTATCTGAACTCCCAGCCAATTCATTTTCAATTAAAGCATTTGTTTATACAGGAAAAAAATTGTGTTGTTTTTTCTTTAGGTTTATAGAGATTAACAGCAAGACAGAGAATTCTAATCATTACCCGCTCAAGTCTTTTCTTTCCAGACTTTCAGTTGGTACAAGAACCACAGCTTGTTAACCAGTAACTCGCAAGTTAGAAATGGCAGAAACAAATTCTTTGTCCTTATGTCAGCTGCGAACTCACTGGCTTTGTCCAAAGTTAGGTAAAATGTTGTATTTATTTAGTTAGTCTATAGATGAGAGTGACATTTGTATGAAATATTTGAAACATTGGTCTTATGAACGATCTGAGTTGTTTTCTAAAATGTAATTAGTACCACTGAATTATGTTTCTCCTCTAAGTGTCCTTATGACTCAAGTCGAATGTTATGTAAAAATAGTACCTTTTTCAGCTAGAAGCTGACTTCTGATTTGCAGATTGTCTGGAAAACACAGGCTAAATTTGTGAGCTGTTGGCTTTGTAAATGAAATTTGTCCAAATGTTTCATCTGAAATTATTTAGGCTGCAACATACCACAAAATGAAATGTAAAGAGTGTAATTTTTATTAATTACTCTATTTAAAAAGAAACCCCTAGCTGTGTCTGAATGACTGCGTTGGTTAAATATCTTAGACGTGTTAGTAGGAAAACCACGATTTTCTAGAATAAATAAAACATACCTGCTGACACTCCATTAAGCAATTCCAGTAAGGATGTTGGCTTAGTATTGTGAGTGAAGATGCATCTTTTGATCTTTTTCTCAATTTATTGTTAACTTTTCTCTAAAGAACAGGGATTCAGGTTTGCCTTTTTCCTTAATGGATTCCATTTTTTTTGACCCCGGTCATGAGCTGTGTGTTGGTATTATAATGTTGCTGTTACAAGACTTTGGTCTCAAGTGCACTATGGGGATAAGCAGATCTGCCTTTCTGAGTTAAATGGCAAAATTGAAGAAGCCGCTGTGTAGGCAGGCAGTGAGTCCTAACTTGGTCCTGCTGAGCTATTTGCAGTGGACTACGCTCTCATTAAGATTTTTCCCACTTTTTCAACTGGTGAACAGTTTTCCTTGTTTAGGTTTGTTATTAACAATGTATTTCCTTAACAGTGGAGTATTGAAAGGATTTGTCAGGAGAACAAATAAGGTATTTTAGAAAGCTGAATTTCTTAAAAAAAAAGAAAAAAGAAGTTAAAAAAATGTTGTAACCTTAATCCAGTGGTCACTGAAACACAAGTAAAGCCATTTGTCTGACACAGCTGTCAGCTTCCTCCAGCTGAAATAATTTCTGTATTTTTTAAGATAAGTTGTCTAAAGTAGAAAGCAGACCTCATGCACACTTGAACCAAATAAAGTGCAGTGAACTGAAGATACCCTCCCATCACTCACTGTGCTGTGGAGTCTTTGGATTCCAGGCAGCAGTCTCAGCTGTCCCAGTTTAGGTTCTGTTGTGTCAGGATTGGCTGTATCCATGTGCTGCCTCCTCCCTTTTCTAAATTTCACTGGGGGAAGGCTCAAGGCAAGGATTAAATGTAGAAGCTGTCACCAGGCTTGCCCAGTGCAGCTGGCACCATGGATGGGCTTCAGAGCAGCTCCTGCTAGCTCTGCAAGCCATCCACTCTGCCTCCTCGCTCACTATGTTTCCTCTGAAAAGATTTTGAGTACAACAATTCAAGAAGAATTCCTTCCCCCAGTTAACACAGCTTTATTACCAAGTCTTTTACCTCTTGATTGTTGGAAAAAAATCTTCTGAAAACTGACCATCAAAAAACAAGTCCTTGAAAGAAAAAGCCGGAGAATTCAAGTAACTTACATATACTGAGCAAAACGCAGTTGCTTTGAATGCAAGCACATTCAGAGGAAACAAAGTAAGACCAGAGGTACCTACCATGCCTGTTGGCAGGGTTGAAAGTCCCCCCTCTGCCTCTCTTCCTAGGGACAGCAACCATGAATGCCGGGTGTGCAGGGTGACACTGGTGGGTTTGTCAGCATACGCCAAGCACATCTCCAGCCAGCTGCACAAAGACAATGTTGATGCCCATGACAGAAAAGAGGAAGAGAAAGAAGAGGCAGAAGAAGAATACCTTGATAAAGAACTCATTCAACTAATCAAGCAAAGGAAGGAACGGAACCGGTGAGTTTTCCTTACTGAAAGGCTTAATAAATGTGACAGTAGTGCTATATTGTTTGAGGTGGGGGTATCTATAGGAACCTGGCCTTTTAGAACATGTTTTGTCATAAAACTGCAATCTGTCTGTTTTTAAAATGAATTGGATTGTTCTCTTGATGTCATGTTGTAATCTCATAATCCTTGAGTGAAATTTCTTACCCGTTTTATCTTGCTGCTTACCATTAGCCAAACACAATTCTAGTGGCTTGCTATGAAATAGAATTATGCAGAGAGTACTAAGTATTGCCCTTTATCTTCTATGTGACTCTGCAATTGTGCGTTGCTGATACGGTGTTCCAGTTGGGAATGTATTGTTTGGATAGATTTATGGTGTGGTGATGGTATTGAAGAGGCAAAACGTTTTTGAAAGACACTCTTGCTTACTGTGGCTAGAAGTTTCAATTAGTGTCTCCAAGTGCACAAATCTGTGGAGATGATTTGGTTTTGACACTATTCTGTCACACTAGGGTGTCTCTGTACTACACAATGGTCATGTTTTTGTATTGGTCAATGTAAGTAGCAACAATGTCTCTTTTCCTGGTTTATGGTGAATGAGTAATGCTGTCAGTAGGGTGGTATTCTGAGGCAACTAAAATCTTAGAGAATTGCTCTGCTGGATGCCAGTTTGGAGAGAAAAAAAAAAAAAAGAAGAAAGTACACAGATTAAGTTACTAGTACAGCAAAATTGTTTCCATTAGATCATAATCTAGTTGAGTCAGCTCCTAGAACTTACAGTATCACTTAGACATTGTTTCTTTGAATTACTATCTTAGAGCTCACTTTATCTTATGCAGTAGGTCATTTCCCATTAGAGAGTAATTATTTGTGCATCTTTTAGCAAAACTGGAATGTGTTGAAAACACATATGGTACAATATGAAATTTGAGTTTACTCAAATCAGTATTTTTTGAGTAGCAGTGTGAAAATTTCCTGTCTTGCTTGCCCAGGGATCTGGAATGAATGTATTTCTAGAATGTCAGAAAGAAGCATTTCTATAATTGGCTTTTGGAAAACCTTTTAATAAAATCTCCTCATTTGGTAGAATAAATACTTAGAACACTTAGACTGCTGACCCTGTGAATAGCTGTCGATGTTAAGGTAGCATTTATCTTTAAATGTACATGTGATAATTTACCACGTGTTCATAGTAAGCTGCCAAGCACAAGCGCTATCCAAAGGGCAGTAGATAGTGCTTCTGAAAGGCTCAGACAGACTCAGCATTGCCTGCTGTGGACTGTTCGAGTCCATTGGTTAAAACAAGAAAAAATATTTTTGTATCTGAGGTACAACTTCTGTTGATGTTTTGCATCTATGTTTTAACTTAAGCTTTGTACACTGAGACATGATCTCAATTGTTTTCTCCAATAAGTAGAATAACTGCTTTTCTCAGCCTAGCTTTTCTTCTGTTTTGTATCGATTCGCTCTAGTTACACCATCTAATGCCAACAGAGTAGTCTTCAGAAAAAATAATTCTCTTGCTGCAAACGGACTTGTGTTTATCAAGATTACTCAAATTGCAGAGATTATATAACAGAAAGAAGCTTTCTTTTTGTTTGATTATTAGTTCAATTACTAGTAAATAGAAAGAAATATTCTTTACTGAGTTAAACAGAAATATATAAGAATTAGCCTATTGAACTACATCTGCACTAAATCAGTTGCTCTTGTAAGAGCAATTTTGAAATATCGTATTTCAGTAAAGGCACAATGTTAGTTTTGAATGCCAAACAGTACAGAAGCTTGAATGGTCTGTTTCTTTTTATAAAAAAAAAAAGTTTTCTTATGAGGCTTGCATGCTGTTTGACTTCAGGGGAATGGCATCAGAATTTAGGTTTTTCTCAATTGTTTTGTAGGCAAGCTGAACAAAGCTGTGCAAACCAAGAATTAGAATGTGATGATAGGAGATCACAGAGAAGGCGAGAAGAAAGAGGTACTTACAAAGAAAGAGAAGCTTATGATCAGTCATCATGGCATCATCATAATGCATCACAAAGGGACTGGAAGTGGGAAAAGGATGATTATATTAATCCTAGACAAGGCAAATTTTCACACTCTCAGAGGAACCTTAATATGAGCAGACACACAGGTGGCCCGAGGGGACGCTCTGGATGGCACCAGAGTGTTTCAGGAGGCTCTTCAAATCGCCATAACTATGGGAATTCTGGAACTGTTTGGCGTCCAAGTGGGCGGGGAGGAGGAACATCAAATTGGCATCACAGTGCCAGGGAGAGAAATCCTACTTGGCTTTCTGAAGGAACGGTTAATTTTTCTAGCTGGAATTCCAAGAGTTACGGAGGAAACTGGAAATCTAGTCCTCATGGTACAAATGGCTGGAATTTTGGGAGCTCAGGCGATACATATTCATTAGAGCCAATTAAATACGGTAAGGAAAGATATACGTGGCAGCGGCAGGAGAAAGACAATGTTCTGCCATACAGAGATCGAAAAAAAAGGAGACACTTGCTTGATTTTACTAGTGATAAACTTCCTTCTGAGGGGGCATTGGATTTTGGTATGTCGAAGCAACCAGAAAGCAAAACTTCAAGAGCCAGTGGGAAAAGTGGCAGTCCTTCCAGAGATAAAACTTATCGCTGGAGTCCCTACCCATCTCAGAAAGCTGCAGAGCAGCAACCACGGTCTGATGATAATGTTCCTAAAACTCCAGATAAAGTGGAGTCTGTGTTTATGCCTCTTACTGATTCAACAATGAAAGGAAAAACTTGTGAAGCCAATGTTAGCCTTTCAAAACTTAAAAAATGGGAAGCATCTTCCCCTTCTAATGTAACCTCAGATTACCTTGATTCTTGCAAGGTAACGAAAGACTGTTCCAGTGGTGAAAAGCCCGACAAAGATGATGGCAGAAGTAATAGGATGCCATCACTGAAGTCCCCTCTTCTGAATATCACAGATATCAAGTTGTCTTCCTCAAAGCAAGACACAAACAGTCTCTTAAAAAATGTCAAGCTTTTGTTAACCTCAACTAGTGGCAAAGAGCAGAGTCATTTGAATGCCCTGAGCTTGGAAACAAACCATTTCTCCTCCTATTCATCAAAGCTGCCTGGTGCATGTACTGGTGACTTACAAGACAACAACGATGTGCTTGGAGAGCCTGGTAATGAGCTAAGTGAAGCAGAGCAAAACCTCAAAGATGTTCAGTCCAGCCATTCCTTGCAAAATCCCTTAAAATCTTGCAAGGATACAAGTGACCCGAATAAGGAAGAAACTGGGAAAGCATCACCAAAGAACAAGTTCAAATTAGATTCATTAGATGTGAGTGATGGTGATTTAATGGGAAGTGAGAAGTCAGAAGCAAGAGTTGAAAAGTTGAGTTCTACTAGTTCTTGTTTACCCTGTGACTCTACAGAAGGTAAACCTGCCACTTCTCAAAAGGAAGATGATGAAAAGCCGATTGCTTCAAGTGTTACTTCTGCTGATCTGAAAGATAAACGATTTCAGATGGAATCTGCAGTTTCTCCATCAAGCAGTCAGGACCATTTGAATGTGGATTTGAAAACCTCCTCACAGGACGGAGAAGGGGATGAAGAGCGTGCCAAGTCACATGATCACTTTGAAATGGAAGGTTTTGAAAATCCTTCAGATCATGAGCTGCAAAAAGGAGGAAGCCAGTCACTAGGCCTGCTTCTTCCTGATTTAAGCAAACTTGGCCTCCCTGCCTCTCTGCAAAGAGACTTGACACGACATATTAGTCTGAAGAGCAAAGTTGGGACACATCTTCCAGAGCCCAATCTCAATAATGCACGGCGCATTCGGAATGTGAGTGGCCATCGTAGAAGTGAGTCTGAGAAGGAGTCAGGGCTTAAACCCACCCTCAGGCAGATTCTTAGTGCTTCCCGGCGAAATGTGAACTGGGATCAAGTCATCCAGCAGGTTACCAAGAAGAAACAGGAGCTTGGCAAAGGTTTACCAAGGTTGGTAGCTTTCAGATCTAACCATGCTGGTCCATGTGTATGTTGAGGGGAGAGGGTTCTGTTTCTCCAAATCTGAAATGAATTCCAGGATCCTAAAACTAAGACTTCAGAACGAAGCTTGCTATACCACGATCTTTTGCATATACAAATAGTTTTGAGTTTTTATGACTGCTTACTGCTGTGGATGTCTATCCTCAAGTAATAGTAGTCTGCTGTTCAGAAAATATTCTGGTCAGTTCATAGTTGTTGCTTAATATCTGAACATGGACACTAGCAATACACTTGCTCTGCAAGTTCTAGCAGGTGAAAGAATGTAAAAATGTGATCAGGATGGGAACAATGCTGTGGCAGTTGCTTATTTCTTCATTTATTCAGGACTACAATAAATGCTTGCCTTGCTGCAGACAGAATAAATGCCTCTTCGTTTATTAACCTTTTAACTTTATATACTTATAAAATTATAAGTTTGTGTTTAGAGGAAGCAGTTATGAAATACTTCACTTTTGAAACTTTCTTTAAAACCTGAAGTTTTTGAAGCGCCTTGAAACGATGTCATATTTTCTTATTACAAACTTGGTTTGGAATAATTATAATAACGTGGATTCTGACTTGGAAATCATGCTGTCAGTTCTTAGCCACTAAATCTCATTTCATGATACACAAAAGATAATCCATTGCCAGATGAGGCAGAAAGTACAGAATATCAGCGGAGTGAGTTGCCAGATCTCTTAAAGCAATAATGTGAATTTGGGGAGGGAGGAAGCTATTTTCTGGATTTACCTGGCTTGTTACATGCCTATTTATTTTTCTTTCTATTTGTTAAAGGTTTGGCATAGAAATGGTGCCTCTTGTTCAAAATGAGCAAGAGGGTCTAGAAATCGAAGAAGAATCTGATCTGTCTACTCTGGAAGGATTCCAGTGGGAAGGGATTTCCTTAGCAGTGCCTGGCTTAGCCAGAAAACGTAGCTTTTCTGAAAGCAGTGTCATTGCAGACAGAAATCCTTCTACTTATAGCTTCTTCAGTGAACAAGCCAAAACAAAAGAAAGTGCGCAAAGGCAAATAATTTCAGCCAGCCACTCACATCACATAACATCTGGATATGAGGCATGCGCTGATGCTGAGGTTGACTTGAAACGGGAGACATGTTCTCTTCCTCTGTCACCATTTATGTCCGAAAGAACTGAGGCTAGTGGAAGGAGACACAGCCTCCTGGCCACCTCTGAGGTCACGAGCCCTACAAAACAAGACCAGGAAAGCCCAGAGAAGAGAACACCTCTTCTTGAAAAACAAAACGTACTAGAAATCTCAGAAGAAAACCGTCCAGCTTCAAATAATGCTTCACTTCTTGCAGTATCTAATAACATAGATGCAGCTACAGACAGTAGCTGCACATCTGGTACTGAGCAAAATGACAGCCAAGGAATTGGAAAGAAGAGAAGAGCAACTGGAGTAAGTGTGCAATTTTGTCCAGCTTTGTGCTAAAAAAATGGGTTTTTTCCCTGTCAGTGGCCGTTCAGCCTTGGAATGATCTCTGCAAGGAGGACTTTCTCCATTTGATTGTCTTGTACAGTAATAGGCTCCAACTAATTTTCTTGTTTTGCTTAATTTTCTTTTAAGAATCTTTTACATTTCTACCTTCCTTGTGCAGGACTTCAGCTTAATCTTTTTAAATTAGTTGGAATGGCAAATCCTCTTTAATTTTGATTTGGTAATTGGCATGCTATGCTGGCAATTGAGAGCTATTAAAATTGACTTTTCTATTTAGGCAAAGTTGCTTTTGTAACTTTTGTTAATAAATTATTTTATTTGCAGGAGGGATCTTCTCCTGAAATCCCTAGTCTAGAAAGAAAGAATAAGAGAAGAAAAATCAAAGGTAAAAAAGGTGAGTCAATGTCATACATATGTGCATCTGGTATAGGGGTTATAAATACCTAATAGTATTTTGACTTGGCTAAAATGATAATTCCTTAATGTTACTTTGGTGCTTCTTGGGCTCTTACCAAAGGTCATGGGGTGGACTGCTGTCACATCTGCAACACATTATTCTCTAAAGAGTCCCATCTTAACTTGTCACAAGTTATTTCTAAGAGAAGACTTTGTGCCTCCTTTCTGCCTACAATTTGTGTTCCTGATTGCACAGATTTGGCCTTTGCTTTCCCCTGCTCAGGGAAGAAGGGTTTGCTGCCTCTTCAGATGGAAGTTCCGAAGGGAGAAACACCCATCACGCCCCTTCTAATTCAGCCATGCTGCTTTCCCTTTCTAATTTTAGATGGTCCTACCAGAAGACTTGTCTTCTGCCTAGTTTGGGCTGTGTTCTGGTTTTGGCATCTCCAGCAATATTTCTTAGTTTTTGACTCTTCCTACCGTGTTCTTAATGGAAATGAATGTGGAATGCCTCACTCCTTCCTGCTCCTGACCAAAGAAGACTCTTGTTCTGTCATTAGACAGGTCTTTCACAAGCTTACCTCACACATCTGCATCACCACATATCAAAATTAACTATCTGTAATTTAGAGAATGTTTTCTTTGGGAATTGTATCATTGCATCACCATCTGGGAGATATCTGAAGATAGCGTTCGAATGTTCCCTTTACCTTTTTTTAGTTCTTTATACCGAGCATGATTAATATGGATCTTATTGTGGGAACTAATATTTCATTACTTGAAAAGGTGAGGTTCTTTATCAGCCTCTGTCATCAATAAGTAGTGTCTATTACGGAGACTAGTAACACATTTGACTTAATAAAATCACTCTTTCCCATTACTTTGCTTCAGTATAATCCTTATTACTAAAGGAAACTATAACTTGAATGAAACATAAGCAGTGCTTTGACTGAAACTTATTTTGCATGGAGAATCTCTGTAATGCCAGAGGACTTTAGAAAGGAATCTTTTGCTGAGTACAGTGCTCAGAGACTCTTTCTCAAGAGACTGCAAACATGAGTCTCACATCCCAAAATCATCCTGGATAGTAAGTGATATTTTATTGTTGGGTTCTTCTCTTAAGCTGCCATTCCTTGGTCTCTGGATTAACTGAATAATTTAAATATCATTTACCTTAAAGTTGCCTTTGCCTTCTTGATTACAGCAGTGGAAAGTGTGTATTTGTGCTCTCTGTATGTGTGTACTTCAACAACAGATCTTTGTGGAAGAAAATGACTTTGTTTAACTAAACTAAATCAGTGCTGGCAAAGCTATGATGGAAATAAAGTGACTAGTGTAAAGGTTGAGATCCTGTAAAGAGGAATACTTGACTTTGCTCTTCTTTCGTGTAGCTGTGACTATTCCTGTGCATAGATACTCCTCAGCTTCTTCTATGACTGTTGATGGTTGACCTAGTTTATGTGATTTTTACATTTTGAGGTGGTAGTATTCATTCAGATATCATGTGTAATGTATTTTAACATATTGTCAAGTACAATTATACTCTACGTTTTGTTTCTTTTTCAGAACGTTCTCAGGTAGACCAGTTGTTGGCTATTTCGCTGAGGGAAGAAGAGTTAAGTAAGTCCCTGCACAGTGTGGACAGCAGTCTCCTGCAGGCTAGGGCTGCCCTGCAGGCTGCATATGTTGAGGTTCAACGGTTCCTTGTATTAAAGCAACAGGTAACAGTGGGCTCTTGAGACTGCCTGAACTAGAAGTTAGCAGCCTGAAAAACTGCCTTAAGTAGGACTGATTTAAAGCACAACTGTTTTGCAGATAACCATGGAAATGAGTACACTGAGAAGTCAGAGAATCCAGATCTTGCAGGGGCTACAAGGTATGAAATACCATAAAACTACAACAGTGGAATGCTGACTCACACTCTTTGAGCTCAGCATCTTGTAAAAATTTGATTTAACTTGAATTCACTCATGTAAAAGTGCAATAAAATTGCAGACTTTCAATATTGAAGTCTTTACTGTTCAAGTGTGATCTGTCATCTTTGCTGGTGCCATCTAGTGGCGTTTTTACAGATTTTTCTCTTCCTTGTCTCTGTCCACTAGAAATGAGCACCCCTAAATTTTATTGTAAAATGGGAACATTTTTGTTCTGTGTTTTTTTTTTTTTTTCCTCTCCTCTTTTGCCACTAGAAACATATGAACCTTCTGACTTAACTGAGCAACCTTCCTGCAGTGTCTTAAGTGAGAGAAGAAATAGCAAACCTCAGACGGCAGCTGACATAATTCCTCCAGGCTCCTTCCTGCCCCTTTTAGACACTTTGTCTTCTTCTGTACATCCACTGGGAGCTTCTGTGCATGTAAACATGCCATCACCATTCCAGCCTTCCGGCATCACACCTACTGCTCCTCCTGACTCCTCAGTACAAGTTAAACGAGAACCTGTGTCTCCAAAAGGCTCAGAAGAAAATGTGAATTCTCTACTCCAGAGCTCTCCAGGTGCTTCACAAGCACAAGAGGTGGAGCAGAAGGATGGTATGTGTGGCTTCTCTTTGTATTTAAAGTGAACTAGCTTTAAGGAAATAAGGAAATATCTTTTTCCTTAAAGAATTCATGTTGGATCTCAGATCTGCAGCCTGTTATGCAGGGATGAAGTCCCATTAACTTGTGTAGGACTTTGTCAACTTAATAGTCCTAGAAACTGGTACCTTCTTTACAACACATCCAACTGGATTCCATGTTTTTGAAATTGTTAAGCACATGCAAATTGTAGCCATGCACCTACAGGTTTCTAGTTTTACTTTAAAAATAGAAAAAACATGAATTTTCAGGTTACATCCTCTGAGATTAATTTAGTTAATTAAAAAAAAAAAAAGGCAAAAGTTAAAAAAGCACAACAAACCTTAAACCCTCCCCTGTCTTTTGTCTTCTACTGTGCATAATTCAATAGGCATTGGTAGCTGAAAATCTACCTGCAAAGGAAGAATGCATGTCTGAAGATCTGTTTTAAAAATATATGACCAACTACATTAGGAGTATTCCATGTTCTTCCTGGGCCCTGCAGAATAAGCACAAAGAGTATAATTTGGATATTAAAAATAACAATCCATCTTCTCCCCCTCTTCATCTCTCCAAATCCCACTGGTCTGGAAATGCTGGTTAGATTTAATAACCTCATTCAAAGTTTGCGCAATCTTATTTGTTATCTCAATAAACAATTTACTGTGAGAAGGATATTTGGCACTGTTTGCCGATGCGAGGAGGGAGAGTAGGAGAGGGCTACTGATGAAGGTCTCTGCTCACTTTTGTCTAGAGAAGAAACAGCTGAATTAACTGAACTACTCATGTGAAAGCTACTGCTTCAGAAAAATGAGATCTTAATGGCTGTAACTGAAATGATTAACTCTTTATTTAGACAGATTGAAACCCCTAAAACTCATGTACTGTAGTCTATAGTCAAAGGCTTAAATGCTATTGGGACTTTCCACTGCAACTTGCTACTGTGACTGAACATACAAACTGAAGATTAAAAGCTCATTCATCCTTTACTTTCCTGAGAGCCTGTGAAGTTGAGCAGGGGGACTCTAATGACAGTTGTTTGTCTGCCATAACTGTCACTTACCTGAACTCTTAACTTAGATAATTTGAGATAAAGATTCACAAGTAAGAATGTAGGTTAAATTTGCTGGTTTCTAAGAGGCAGAAGCAGGGAAGTGTTTAGAATTCTGTCAGCTTCCCATTCTCATTGAAGGATCCCACCCAATAAATGCAGTGAACATGAAACATTCTGTTCTGGATTGCAGTTATTGCAAATGCAACAGGGGAATTTTAGGGTGTGGGAAACACAGCTGTGAGATGCTGCCTGTGTTCTTTTTCTGTCTCAGTTGAGGGGCCGGATTAATTTCTTCATATTAGCTTCAACTTAAAATGACAGGGAGAGATGTTTGCCCCATCACTTAGTCCACCACAGAGGAACTAAAAAGCTTACCCTGATGGCTTGCAGTGCTGCTGTTCCCAGGATAGAAGGTACAATGCCACAGAGTGGGTTGTACATGACCCATCTACCTTGAGTTAAGTCCAAGTATCATGGTAGAAATAACTAATGCAGATGGATTAAGCACAAGGTCTTCAAACTACATCACTGAGCAGCTGAGATGTACTAGGCATGCATTGCTTAATACTAGTCCTACAGCTGTGGAGACAGTTGGTACAGGTGTACACAGTGAAGGGTGGTAGCATCTCAAGCCAACAATGTAGGATTCACCAGAGGTTGTTTGTCAGAACTTTAAAAGCATATAGTCTGCCGGCATCTTGAATTATGTACCCCATTCCTTTGCTTCTAGGTACACAGATAAACATTTTATTCCCTAGCTATGTTATTTCAGGGCCAGATAGCTGATTGAAATAGCAGATCTGCATGTGTACATTGCTTTCAACATGTAGATGTATGCACAATTAAATATAAAAAAATGTAGGAAGAGCAATTTTGCATAAATATTTATTGCTGTACAGATTGCGTATAACACTAGTCTGTTTTCTTCAGAAGAGACCAACCAGAAAACTCCAGTGCGTCCAGTCGTCTCTGGAACCATGTCCCTATCAGAGCTGGCAGCTTGTTTCCAACGTACTAACCAGGATGTTCATGAGCCTGCAGTGGACAAGGGAAAGGTTGGAATTCCTGAGAGCC
Source organism: Patagioenas fasciata (assembly GCF_037038585.1). NCBI lineage: Eukaryota > Metazoa > Chordata > Aves > Columbiformes > Columbidae > Patagioenas > Patagioenas fasciata. The sequence goes on along the minus strand of NC_092524.1, from coordinate 31,426,886 downwards.
CTTCTCCTCATTCACTGTCTGTTTTCAGCAAGAGAGAAGCAAATGATACTGTGACCGAGAGCTTTTTACTGGATCCGTGTAGCACCTCTCTTGCAAAGCATTCAGTCCTTCTAGAAATGCCAATGGTTAAACCCCCCCCCAAATTGTCAGCAGAACCATCTGAGCAACAGATGACAACCACTGTAGTCCCAGCAGAAAAAGGGAACAAGAGGAGGAGAAAGTTAAGGAAGAAGAAAACTCTGAGAGCAGCCCACGTGCCGGAGAACAGTGATACAGAACAGGATATAATTCACGCTAAGCCTGTCCGGAAAGTCAAGGGTGGAAGGGTTTCTAAAGGAGAAAAAGTTTCTACATCTACTCCTCCAAGACAGAAGGATGGAGCTACTGCTCAAACAGCAAGAAACAGATATGAAAATGACAGTGATGCTTCTCTGGAACTAGTGGAAGTTCCAGTGCCCCAGTGTGAGGTGGTTGATGTTGGTTCATCAGAGTCAGGAGGTGAGAAACCAGACAGTCCGTCAAAGAGGGGTTCATGCAGCTCTGTGGATCAAGCAGCACGAGAGGCATCTTGCTCTGGTTATGATGAAGTGAGCTCTACCAGTGAGCTTGGCACAAATTATAGGGATGACGGGAAAAGAAGGTGAGACTATTGTAGATTTCTGAAAACTAAAAGTATTAAACAATACTCTTAAAAGTCATCTCTCTCTTTTTTTTTTTTCTTCTTCTTATTCAGAAAGTCTTACAACATCTGTAACTTTTAATTTCATTGAGAGTGAAATAAGAGGGGAAAATGAAAATTGAATTTGCTTTTTTGGTCCAACAAATCAATGTGTCTTGTTACCTACTAATTTCTCTAATATAAGAACAAGGCTTCCCTCTACAGAAAACTTGTTTTGACCTTATCTGTCACAGCCTGTTCTCTACTAAATGCAGAGGCTTGTCTGAAAATGAACGTGCAAAGTCCAATGTCACTACTTGTTTTGTGTTACAGTGTGGCTGAGATGCAGACTTCCATATCATCACTAAGAGGGTCAAAGAACTCATCAGGTATATCTTTTAAGTTTTTCTTCTGATACTTTGTGAATAGTATCTTGCAGGACATTGAGTTAAGTCTTGATCAAACTGCTTCCAGAAGGGAATTTTGCTGTGAAGATAAAAACCTGCACTAAAAACTGAAGTCGGAAGTGATGCATACTCACTAATATCATCCCTCATTGACTGCTTTCTGCCTTGACCCTCTCCACATCACCCTACCCCAACAAACAATAATACAATCCTTTTGCTATTTTAAAAATCTTTCTGGACTTAACATCATATAAAGGTCTTTCTGGCATTTTAAATTGCCTTCTGCCACTTACAGGCTCCAGCTGGGACCCACAATGAAATTTGACTTCGAGGTATTGAGCCCACAAAATAGTTCTGCTGTTTGGTAATACAGACAACAGTAGTGTGTTTGCTTGAGTGTGTTCACATAATCAAAGTCCACATCTGTCTGTCCTACAGAAGTGTCTTCGGAGCCAGGTGAGGATGAAGAACCTACAGAGGGAAACTTTGAGGGACACGTGGCTGCAGTGAATGCTATTCAGATTTTTGGGAATTTGTTATATACCTGCTCAGCAGACAAAACTGTTTGTGCCTACAATCTAGTTGTAAGTAAGGTTGCGGGAGTGGTATGACATTAATTGGAGTCACAAGATTGCAATTTTGTTTTTGTAGAGCCTTACTATATAGCTAAAGAAGCAACTGCTTTTTCAAGTGTTAATTATTTTTTTTTCTATTCCTTTCTTCAAACCTCTCTTCTCCTTTTCCCCAGCCTTTTCTCCCTCTGAGAGGGGCAAGGGGAGATAAATTGCTGCATGTGTCCTACTTTTGTTAGCTGTCCTGCCCCACTCTGTCAGGTATAGATCCCGAGGGGCATTATGGGCCTTTATGTTGACAGACCCTATGCTTTCCTTTCTAGAGCAGGAAGTGTGTGGCCATCTTTGAAGGACATACTTCAAAAGTGAACTGCCTCTTGGTCACGCAGACGAATGGGAAGAATGCTGCACTCTACACTGGCTCAAGCGACCACACTATCAACTGTTACAATATCAAGGTACTCAAAGTCTGTGTTGGTTAACATGTACTGCTTTTTTATGAGAGTATTTCTTTGCCAATATAAATGAAAAAAGCCTTTTAAACCAATATGAGCTGGACAGGAGCCCCACTTTATACTTCATTACAGTGGAAGAGAAGAAGAAAAACCCCAAACAGCAAACCCTAATCTTTTGGCTAACTTCTTGGCAGAGTTTTTGCTAGAACAGCATGATGAGGATGGTTGTCTGGCCATTAATATTGTATTGCATTGTATTTGTCTTGCTGTATTTCAACCTTCATTGCTCATGGAAGGCACTGCTCTCTTTGTAGAGCAGCTATAGAGAGAACAGGTATCTATTATTCTGAGCACGGGTGAAAGAACAGCCTGAGACTTCCTGAAGTTGGACTTTTAAGGATAAATGATAAGAAGGCTTGTCCAGCCTGTGGCTTGATGGGGTGGAAAGTAAATATCTGCTTCAATGGGCAAACTGCCAGAGGATTTTTTTGACTCTTCAGCTGATGATTCATGGCACTTCCCTTTTGGGGACTTCATGAGGATTCCTCGAACTCAAGCATGTAACAGTGTTTTTCATATACATACAGTCTGTAGTCTAAACTTCTATATACGTTAGAGGTTGTGACTAGAATAAAGCTTTTAGGGTTTTAACTGTTTGCTGAGGTACAGTCAAGTCTCAGAGATGGGAGTGAGCTGATTAAAACCAGTGTCCAAGAGCCATGTGACACTAGACTTTCAGATGTTTTTCTCCAGCTCTGTTGGTTCAAAAATGCAGCTTGTAGGTGAAAATCATCATTCACTTCAGGCTTTTTTCTGCTTTTTTCCATTGCCAGACCAGAGAGCGCATGGAACAGTTTAAATTGGAAGATCGAGTGCTCTGTTTACACAGTAGATGGCGGATCCTTTACGCAGGCCTTGCAAATGGCACTGTGGTTACTTTCAGCCTAAAGGTTGGTTTGTTTAAATATTGGCACCTGGAAGCCTGTTGTGGTGCTCTTTCTCTCCACTTTGTGTTTCTTTCCACTCTTTCTCTTGAGTAGTAAGTGTATTTGTAATTAAAGTATTTTGGTATAAATGGTCACTGTTGGCCCCTTTTGCTCCTTTATTTTGTCAGTGCACAAAGCTGTCCCATCTCCCCTTCCCTCTGGTTACCTTTCTCTTAACTGTTGTTATGTTGTTATGTTTTTCCTTAAGGTTCTGCCTGGCCCACGAGTCATGTATCATGAGAGCTTTTTGACACAGTTAATTACTTGTGAATCTTCCTTTCTTGCCATCAAAGTAGCGTGACAGACTTTAATGTGTTGCTGATTTTGCCTATTCCATTTGCAGTTACAGAAGAGACTCATTGACATGGTTTTCTGGCAAAGAGGCTTAATCAGCAGTTCTCATGATATTTAAAAGTGAACAAAAATTATTATTTAAATGTTTTTCTGATTATTCTTTTCAGGGATGCTACATTAAATTCTCAGACTTATTCTTAAATATTTAATCTGTTTTTCATTTTTCTCATAACGGTAGTTCCTCTTATTGAGGATTTACTGGATCTTTGCTAAACAATTAAGTATTTTTTAAAAGACAGAAAATAGAAACCCAACATGAATAATTTCCATGATTTTGAAACTTAGTTGTTAAGAGGCAACTCTTAGCACGGCTGAAATGGCATGTCACCAAACTGAAATCAGATACTATAGTAAGTACAACACAAAAATGACTCAGTGGTCTAGTCAGCATCACAGCAAAGTTCTAATTCTAAATACCATTTTTTCTTCCCCCAACAGAACAACAAGCAGGTTGATACCTTTGAATGCCATGGCCCCAGAGCAGTGAGCTGTCTGGCCACAGCTCAGGAAGGAGCACGCAAGTTGTTGGTTGTTGGCTCCTACGACTGCACCATCAGCGTGCGAGATGCACGGAATGGGCTGCTTCTCAGGACCCTGGAAGGTCACAGCAAGACTATACTCTGCATGAAGGCAAGTGTCTCTAAAAATACATTTTTGACAAAGAATGCTTAAAAAGGCGCATTTTTTTCTTTTTCTTCCTTATCTAATAGTGAGCAGATTGTGGTAGGAAACAGAGGATTTATTTATTTTAAATGATAACTGAGTAATTTGGTAGGAAAATTGTCTCTAGATGGCTGTCATATCTCTTGGTTGCAGCAAAACTGTTGGGGGTGTGTATGTGAGAGGCATATTTCATGTTGTTAGAAGATTCAGGGAATCTTGAAACCTGAGTTTGCCAACAGAGGGAAAGTTAGAGAAAAGATGAAGCTAGTTTTCACATATTCCCATTGTACAAATCTCAGAGGAAGCCAAAAAAGGTCTAACTCTGGAGAAGTCTTCTTCTTAATAGAAGAGTCACTATCATTTACGTACAAGTTTCTGGCTCTTGAGATTACAAGGTGGAACATATGCTTGTCTGACTGCTTTGCTGTGACCACTGTCATGTAACAGATAGTGTATGACTTCCATAAATTGTATTTGTCACTTTAGATATTACAGTGCAGTGGCACAGCCTTTTTTGCTCTGTGGACTGTGCTAGGGTGAGTCAGCCTGGTGGGCTGCAAGTTAACAGCTTCTGATGTCAATTGTGAAGTGTCAAAATTCATCATTAGGATGGCACAGTACATTTTCTAGCTCTTACTTAAAGAACTCAGTACGTGCTTTCTTTTCATACTCTCCATTGATTTTAAGACTGTAAAATTTAGGAAATATTACAGTACCACTTTAAACTAAGCAGTGTCTTAATGTTTTGCTTGCCCATTTCTGTATCTCTTACAAAAATAAAACTATTGATGGTTTTTGTTGTTTTTTTTTGTAAGGTTGTGAATGATCTGGTATTCAGTGGTTCCAGTGATCAGTCTGTCCATGCCCACAACATTCACGTAAGTCTTATATATAAATTTAGGATGACTCTTGCTATTAAGGTAGTGAATTCCTGTGCCATAAAGCCAGTATTTCCAGAATTTTTGACTGACTGATGAGGCATAATAGCTTCCAGAAAAGAAAGTCATCTGATTTTGTTAATGTGACTACACATTATAGCTAACTAAGGAAGGATGCAGAGGATAAAATACCTTGGGAAATATGAACATGATTGTTCTTGTGATATGATATGCAATGCCTTTTTATGTGGGGATCTTGCTTTTGCAAATATTACTACGAATGTGTTGATAACATGGAAAAGGTTCAGAGCAAAGCCATGTGAGATATTCTAGTGGGGGAAGAGTTTCTTTATTACAGAAAAAAACTGAGGAACACAAATAGCGTTCCAAACTAACTAGTTCAAAAGCTGTTATACTGTTGTGAAGGCTTTGCCACTCTCTTCTTCTTTTACACCATCTTTTCCTTGTGCTAGCAGAAGCATTGGTGCAGCTACGCAATAAGTTGGATTAAGAAACTTAGCAGAGGTAAATTTTAATTGACAAAAAAATCTGTATATTTCTGTGTATTTAGTTAAATTTGCTCACTGATCCTTGTGGCTACATAAATACTGCTTGTACTAATAGCACAGTACTAGTTGCAGGATAGGTGGGAACATGTGACGGAAAGGGGAGAAGTAGACACTTTTCATAGTGGCATACATTTCTATTGTACTGGAATGTCTCTGTCTTAACGTGAGCAAAGGTTAAGTAGTATTTGATCACAATCTAGAAGTGCCTACACAGGAAATGGCAGGCTAATAAGGTTGTTTCAGTTTCTTGAGAAGTGAGCATTGAAGGTATCTACCCTATGTAAGTTAGATAAAACTGGATTGTTTTGTTGTTTTAAACAAACAAACCCCACCTATTTGCTTTTTCTTCACACAGACCGGAGAGCTGGTGCGCATCTATAAAGGCCATAACCATGCAGTAACAGTTGTGAACATTCTTGGGAAAGTGATGGTGACAGCATGCCTGGATAAATTTGTTCGTGTTTATGAACTACAGGTAAGAAAATAGATAGTTACTAATGGCATTTACCTATTATGTATTAATTAATCATTTTGAAGTCAAACAGAAGCCATCTTTGTGCTCACTGGTCTCTGACCCATTCCTCTGTTTCCTGTCACTCGGAATATATAGTTGTCTTACCAGCAAAAATATATGGGGTTTAAAGAATATAACCTAAAACATTTTTTTAGAACCTGGGTTATCTGAAGATAATGACAGCTGAGAAAGGTGGAGAAATGTTAGTTTTGTCTGCTTGAAAGAGCAAGTGCTTAGTTGGACGAAAAGACTCACAGAAGTAATGTAACCAAAAGTGAGCTTCCGTGATGACTACTAAGTTTGGAATTCACCAGTGGTGTTTAGCTGCTACCCAGGAAACCACTCTTGGAAGTGTTGTCTTTTGCATGCCTGTGAAAAACAGCTATTAACTGTCATGCTATTAATGCCTGGTTTTGTTTCTTTCAAGTCACACGACCGCTTGCAAGTCTATGGAGGCCACACAGATATGATCATGTGTATGACCATCCATAAGAGCATGGTAACTTCCTTCTTTTCACTGGTCTCAGAGAGAAGGCTGTAATTTCCATGAGCGTATATAAGACAGTTTAATTTTTTTCAGATGATGAAATCAACCTGCTGACTGGCTAAGACAGAAGAACTTAGAAATGTCAGCCGAAAAATCAAGTTGCTGTAACAGCTTTGTATTTATGTAATATTATTATCTGGGGAAAATTGACCTTCTTGCTTATTGTAGTCTTAAAACAATCGTTCTGTTTACAGTGATGATTGCAATGAAGAGTCTAGTAATAGTAAAATATTCTTTCTTTTCAAGCATCATTCCTGTTTGGCTTTTATTTAAGACAGTCACACAGATGCTAGAGAAAAGTTTAACATGCAGTCAAACCTCTAGGAACCTTTGACAGAACCCAAACAAAGGCATGCAGTTGATTTAGATGCACAGATTTCTTCATGCATCTGCCCTGCAAGATAGGTTTCAGAAGCACTTCTGGATAAGTAACTTGCTCCAAGTAGTCATTAAAAGCACTTACTTGTCTGTGCATGTAGGAATTTGTGTGCATACTGTCTTTCAGATTGTAGAGGTGTAGTAATGTGTAACAATAGAAGAATCAAGTCTAACAGAACTGATCCCCTTCTAATTGAAACACATACTGCCCAAGCTTCACTTCTTACATGAGTGAGGTGGAGACTGACGTGCACTCAGGCTTTGTGCTTTTACAGTCTGAGGCTTGAATTGTCTCCAACAATAGTGTGGTTTGGGCATTCTCACAGAAATGTCCAAATGAGAAGCTTCATGTTGAGTGAGATATAATAGTTTTCTGTAGTAGTCGTTAGGAAGGTGTAGGGTCTTACACAGAGCAAATTGGCTGTTATATCCTAGTGATGAATTTCCAAGAGACAAAAAGCCTTGAACAAAAATAACAAACGAAATCTTCAGCTTGCAGAGTTCTCTGTATTGTGTGAGGAATTTTTAATAATGAGCGTTCTTTATGGAATTACAAGTGTCCGACATCCTTTTCTTTCCAAAAGACAACTTTGTGTAGAGCATTTGCCTAACAAAAGTGGTTTTTAAGTAGTGATTTCACCTACCTTTCAGGATCTGCATCAGTCTTCTCTTTCTGATATTCTGATGTTCTTCCTCACGCTTCCTCTCCATTCCTTTTTGATATACATAGAAGTGGTTAAGTCCTGGAAATATATTCAACTTAACATTTATGCCTCTTTTTTTTTCACTTCAGTGGAGAGGTACATTATATGTTAATGTTTTCCTAACTTCTACACACATGATACAATCTGCAGTAGAAGTTATGAAAACATTTCATTAGTAGGTTTTTGTAAACTATGAATGCAAACCTTAAAAGAATTTGCTCTGGCCAATTTTTTAAATTTGGAAGCCTTGCATGTTGGTATCTTCTTGTTCAGCTAGTATATTCTACACTGAAGCTTCCTTCAGAATTGGACTTTGTGTTATTTTTCTATCATTCCTAGCTAGCTTATCCATAAATGTTTCTTTTACAGATCTACACTGGGTGCTATGACGGCAGTGTCAGGGCTGTGAGGCTTAATCTGATGCAGAATTATCGTTGCTGGGTAATGAGCAAAATGTTTTTAGCATTCCTTTGTTTTTAGACTCATTTTCTGGGGTGGTCACTTATCAATCTTGGATAGCTTGACCTTTATTATAATTCAATAATATTTTTTAATGTTTATGTACATTTTAAATGTTAGTATATATCGCTTGTTCCCTTTTTTCGTGGTGTTCTCTCTATATCTATGCTTGAGAGAAAGTTAGTAGTTGTATCTTAATTTTATTTTTCCTGGTAATTTTTAGATAGTGACATTTAACTGTTTAAAACAAAAAAACTTCAACCAAGTGACATACAAAATCAGATTTATTCTGCTAAATAAGATTAATTAAATTCCTAATGACTCTGTCTCAGGTAAGCTTAAATCTTGTAAAGTTACAGTTCCTCTCTTCCTGCTGCAATTCTTGCTAATGGTCTAAGCTTGGCTAGAGGCAGGAAAAATCTCTGTAGAGCTGTAATTAAAGGAACAGGGAACATTGAGAATGGAAGTGGAATAAGAAGATGAAAATGTTATAGGAGGAGCAATGCATGTCAACGGTCTTGGTACAATATTTTTAAGTTGCAAGAATAAAAGCATTAGCTAAAATTCTTTTTTCCTTGCCTATTCTGGCATGTTTTCTCTACCAGTGGCATGGCTGTTCACTGATCTTTGGAGTTGTGGACCATCTGAAACAACACTTGCTAACTGACCACACCAACCCAAATTTTCAGACCCTGAAATGTCGTTGGAAGAACTGTGATGCTTTCTTTACTTCCAGGAAAGGTTCCAAGCAGGTATGTGGTTGAAGTAAAGTGGTTGCATTGGGTAGTATCAAGTATATACTATACTATAACAACAATTGTGGGACTTGGTCCTGTTTCTCTTAAAAATGGTCAAATTCTTCTAGTCATAGCAGGCTTAGCTGTGTACAGTTACAGTCATACAGGGTTCAACCTGTGACAGATGAAGAGAGCAGCTAAGTATGACAGCTTGAGATACGGTCGGTTTAAAACAGTTTGATCCTAAAATATTACATGGAAATGGTCAATTCTTGACATATTAGAAGGAATTCTGGTGACTATACTCAAGATGTTTTTGTTGGAAAAAATTATTTTTAAGATGAACAAACATCAGTCTTGAAACAGATTTTTTTTCCATCACTGCACCCCTTCGTTGTTCTGGATGCTGATGCTGTTTATTTTTCACACAGGACTGGTTTTGCTGAGAATTTTTAAATAATATAATGCATAAATTTCTGAATAAATGTTAGCACAAATGGGAAAAATATGAAGAAGGCACAAGAGTTGGATGCCAGTTGGTTTAAGTGGTGTGGAAAAGGTTGAGGTTGGGTGTAAGGAGGTTTGTTACCTATAGACTGACTGGTAAAATCCACATTTTACTCCAAGGCATTATAAATTACCTTCCTGTTGCACGCTTTTCGAAAGATGCAATGGAAGGAGGTTTCTTTGGGAACTAAGAGAAGTTGAGTCCTTCATTTCTCTTTAAGCACTGTCTGTGGATAAAATGTGTTTATTTGATATGCCCTTCTAGTCAGAAAGGAAGCTGGGTTTTACTTGCCTTGAATCATGTGGTAGGTGAGACACTTCATATATATAATTTAATAGCTTGGCATTCCATTTTATTTTTTTATTTTTTTCTTTTTAGAAGCTTTAAGCCCAAAAATATGTGTTATCCAGATTTTCACTTTCACCAAGTCTTCAAGTTTTTTTGCAAAAAAAGTTTTTTAATTTTGTTGTTGTTGTTATTATTATTTTAACTGACTTCTCTGTTTTTTTTCTAGGATGCAGTAGGACATATTGAAAGACATGCTGAGGATGACAGCAGAATTGACTCATGAAGCTTTTCACCTCCCACATTGGGAAGTAATTTAATGTGTCAGAATTATTCCAAACAACATCAGTTTCTTACTCCAGTCTTTCCTCTTTCTTTTCCCACTTGGAATGCGAAAATGGAGTGGGGCTGAAATGCCTTGCTACAGAGGCTGCAGGTTGTGTTGCACTCTGTAGAAATAAGGCTGGTCAATTAAGACTTGGCCCAAATGGAAGATTCTTGCAAGTTTTTAATTCATTGCCAGATAAGAATATTCCCTCCTCTTGTCTGCCTTGGGGTTTTTTGTTGTTTGTTTTTTCCTGTGGTGTTTTCCTGTGGTTTGTTTTGTTTTGTTTTTCAAAGAAGCGTAGTCTGACAGTCTTCAGGCAGTCCAGAGGGGTGTTGAGAACTTAGATTACAATAGGTGCTGGTGTTTGCAAACTCAGCTGGAAGCCTGTAAGTGTCTAAGACATGTCTGTTTTTATGTTGCGTCCATTTTTTTAGCTGATTTTAATAAAATTCTGCAAACCAGAATATCACAAATTCTAACAGTGTAACCTGAATACCCAGTGTACATTTTGACTTTCTTCATAAAAAGAAAATAATTTTATGGAGAACTGGAATAAACCAATTTTTTTAATGTTAATTGTAACTTATTTTTTATTCCTTGTGTAAAAATTGCAATAACTGGCATAATACATACAGTGACACACTGCCCTAAATACTACAACTCCTGAGGTATTTTCTTTATTTGGAGGAAAGCAGTTATTTTTGAGATGTATGCCAGTAGCAGCAAAACAGCTGCTTCACTCACGTGCTTGTTGATCTTAGTCTTTTTAAACACAGGTCCTTATGTACAGGAAAGAAGTGGTGTCAGCTTTTATTTTAGTTAAAGACCAGCATAACCACTGCAATCTTGATACAACACCATAGTTGGATTCCTGATTTTATTTGGAATCTTAGTGAGTGAGCTTTGCAATCCTACGTCTTCATGGAATAGCAAACTAGGAGAAATGCAGTGGCACTGTTTAAGTGCAGCAATTAGGCAGCATTTTGTTTCTGTTGTGAACTGGCTGAATTGGCTTGGGCTATATCAAGTTCACAAAAACTCAACTGGAAAGAATGGAGCAGGATTTGAAAGTCTAAAGTTCTCAAGCAGAAGCTGAGGATACAAAATGCATATTTATGCCTGTGAAAGTCATCTTTCTACTAATGCACAGCACGTATCACAGAGAAGCCAGTGCAGAGGCGATGGCTGTTCCTGCTTGTCAGGGTTCCTCTGCAGGTGTCCCTTGGGGTGGAAAACTTTACCCAGTAAGTGCAGCAAAATGTACTTCTTGCATTTGCGATCCTCTGTCCCATAACACTCATTTAACAAAGAGCTTTCCTAAACAGTGAGACTCATCTAGCAAGGAGCTTTGTGTTGACTTTTGCCTAACTTGCTACTCGGGGAAAAAAAAAAAAAATGAGAGGTTTCCTTAAACTGTGACAGAAGGTAAGGACAGCCCAGTGTCAGAACTGAGCTGCTTATAAGTGAATCCAGTGCTGTTCAAACAAACTGAATGTACTGTTTTTACTGAGCATCTCTTTCACTACTACTTTGAGGCTTGGTATGCCAATCATAGACCAAATAAGTTTTATAGCCTCATTCTTTTACTGTAAAGCAGCCTTTTTAGGCCAAGAAAGTGACTGAGGAAAGCCCGTGGGTGTTCCACTGCCATAAAATCAAGGAACTTCAGGGCTGTCTCTGAAGCAAACTATTTCTGTATCGTCTTAGCAGACAAGCATAAATTCTCTGTAATTACTTGACATTGATGATTTTTTTTGTGAGACAGGAGTAAAATAGGAATGAGATGCAGTAGCATACTACTTCAAAAACATGGGCATCTCTGAGCTTCCAGTGCTTTTGTATTGATTTGTTTGGGTTTTTTTATTAAGCTGTTTGTGGACAGGAAAAAAGCCCAGCATGTGGCTCAGACCCCATGCTGTTTTGAGGGTGTTTTTATTTTGTTTTTTGGGGAGTGTGTTTGTGTGTTTGGTTTTGTTTTTTTTTTTTTCTTTTCTCTCTGTGGTCTCTGGATGAAGCAATTCAAGACACAACCAAGCTCAGGGAAATCTCTGAGCAGTATAGATGTCTTCTGATTAAGGCTTTATTGCTGTAGAGCCTCTGAGAGTATTTAGTCTTTTTAATGACTGAAAAGCAGAAGACTGCATGATACTTAAACCATTTCCAAAATATTGATGTTCAAGAGTTTATTTCTAGAGTTTTTTTGAACCACAATGAGGGAGCATGTAAAAGGGTGCCATAAACATTGTGAACGTCTCAAGCTGTCCCTCATGGACTGTACTTGAAGTGAAGGTGTGGAGGTGTGTGTCCTGAGGACGAGCATGCAGAGTGATCGTAGCATTCTGAAAAATGGTGTGTGAGAGTAGTTTTTGTTACTTCTTCCTTGCGATTCTTCACGTTCTGTCAGCTGTATTCAGGAACGTGTAAAGATCTTTCTCACTAAGTGTTGCAACACACACTGATATTACACTTTATTTGCATTCCTGATTGCTTGTTGGTTTTATCTTTTTCATTGGGGGAAGCAGATTTCCTTTTCTTGTAGTCCATGGTATTTCCTTATCTGTCCTTGAAAACAGTCCTGAAAATTCTGGACTTCAGAAATCCTCTTTCAGCTTTAGCAGTGGTGTCTTTTGCTACTTTGTGGGTCATTTCAGATATATTGTAAGAATCTTAAAATGGGCAAGAGGCAGGAAAATAGCAGGGTGGTGTGAGTGCTTCTAAAAATTTTGCTTCATAAATTAAAAATAATTTTTAAAATTGCTTGGATTCAGAGGAAAACACTGTGCTGCTCTGTCCTCAGGATATCGTAAAAGGACTTGCTGTGAAGTTGTTGTGCAGCTGTGGAAATCCCCAGGCTCCTCTGGAGTTCTGGGCAGGGTTTCCTGTTTGTTCAGCTGGAGTTTGGTGCAGCTATTGGCCTTTTACTTCCTCTGGAGGCAAGTACAGAAGAGAGATGCCAAACTAATGTGTTGGCTTGCTAGCCACTATTGAGATCCCCTCTGATCTTGCGACTTAGGGTTTTGACTCCTGATACACCTCTGGTCAAACAGTGTAATAACAGTGGGAAGGCAGACTATTTGTGGAGTCATATTTTCATGAAAAGCAGTATTGCACATCTGAAGCCTGTTTTAGGATTCTTGTTTTCAGATTGTTTTTCATGCAAGTAAAAAGTAAAAAGTTGTGGGTGGAAGAGTTTAAAGACTGAGGGCTTATTTTGTGGTTAGGTGTGCTTATTTTATTAGCCAAATGTTAAATAATGAGCTCTGGACTTGCTGTATGGCTGATTGCACGTTTACCAGGACTGACATTGTGCCTATTAAGCTATGAGCCTCCTCAGCAGACAGCAAGTGCTCAGAGGCATAGTACACTTTCATGAAATAAAGAATGGGCCAGGTGCTACTGAAACCAGTAATCTCGTTCTCTTTTTAAAAGTGTGAGAACTGGTTGCATCAGAGGCATACCAAGCCCTGCCCAACCTCCAAAAGGAGGGCGTGAGTGTCATAAAAAGGTCACTTAAGGTTCACATGTGCTGCAAAGCTTAACCTTGCCCAGCCCCAATAGCGTCACCCGTATTTTTCTGTATTCAGTGCTTCTTTCTCCTTCAAATTGCAGGAAAAAATAACAGCTAACTGGCAGTGCAAAATACGCAATGGTCTAACGCTGCTGCTTCTGTATGTGGCAGGGGCTGGAGAGAAAATTGCCGCATCCATTGGTACGAAGATGCATTAAATATCCCAGCTTCTGCTTGCCTGGTGTCGCGTGTGGATTTCAGACTTTAAACATTAATCAGCGCATGAGCTGACTTCTGCAAAATAGCAGGAGTTTGGCTGTGTGGTGTGTTGAAGTAGTGCAGTTCTTAATGCACATTTTCAAACTGTACGATAATGATGGCTCAAGGTAAACAATAACTGAAAACTCGCAATAAACTATAGGTTCCCAGAAACAAAAATGTAGTACTGAGAAAATAATTTTCCCTTCTTTTGAATTAAAACACCAGTACAGATGAATCTTGGTTTTCAAGCTTTTATGGTACAACCATCCAAACAGTCTAAGTTGTCCAGAGCTTCAGAAAAATGTGAGGAAGGATAAGGAAACGGTTTCAGCTACTGTTTGTGAAATATTTAATAGTAAAAGTAAAGAGCAAACTGTAGGTTATGTGCCTGCCAGCTTGTCAAATTTCATTTTGCTGTAATTGTTAAACAGTCTTTTTGAAGAATGAAAGTGGAATAAACCAACGTGATTTAATAATTTAAGCTGTGTGGAACATGTGCACAGATTGATCGTGTTTTTCTTCTTTCATTTTGGTACAAAGCTGTCAGCATAATAATGAAACTTTATACAGCAAAAGAAGAAAAAAGTTTAAAAAAAAAGAGAAAAAATAAAGTTCTTTATATTGTTATGGTTTCTCAGTCTGATTCTTCTTTGTTTTGAATAGAATGATTCTTTCACGGGATTCAGTAAAACTACTTTGTTCTGGATTTTTCTCCTTTTTTTAAGAGGACTGGATAAAATCAGACAGGCCACTTGGAAGCTCAGACCTTGTCACTCAGCAAGGAAAATGGAAACTGTCCCCCAGCTGATGCTGCCAAGATGACGTATGGGCTCCCTTGCTCCATGGCCCGTTGCAGAGAGAAGTCCTCTAGAGCTGTTGGTAGTTCGCTCACCAGGACTTTAATGAACAGTTTTGAGTGCCAATCAAAAATCCTGATTTTGGTCTTTTGCCTGATGGATTTTGGTTTTCTCTGAACACCAAGAGCATCTCAGCCATATTTTTGTATGGAAAATAATAGCTTAGTGGAAAGAACACACAGCTGGAGCCCAGGGCTTCTACTACTCCAGTTATCTTAAAAAAGTGATTTGGGTTGAAACAAATGTTGAATTTAAAGGAGAGTAACTCTTCTTTAGATAAACTATAGAATTTTTTTACTCCTTCAGCGTAGGTTACAGTGCAAGACAACATTAAGAAGTTTACAGTTTTTCTGTTTTTTTTCAGACACCTTTTGATTAAATGTGCTACTTATCAGAGTAACTTCGAGTAGATGATATGAAGCAAAATTGCAAAAACAAATCATAATAGTTGATTGCTCTGCTACCTTTCACCACTAAGAACTAAGTAGAAGGTTCTCCTGACAAAGTCTGACCTCTTCACACCTTTTTTTGCACATTTTGTTTTTCATTCCATGTTTGTATTGATCTGCTGTTGACCAGTTCTGAAAGCCTGCCATTCTTAAAGCTGGTAAGAATGGAACCTCTCAAGCTCAAGTGTTTGAGTTTTTTTTCTTTGCTGTTTTTGTTGTTGTTGTTTATTTGTGGGGTTTTGTTTGGTTGGTTTTGGGGGTTTTTGTTTGTTTGGGTTTTGTTTGTTTTGGTTTGTGTTTTTTTTTGGGGGGAGTCTGTTTTTTTAACTGTATTCAAGGAGCGAACTGCCAAGTCTTTGAGATATTAAGCTGACTTCATGCTTGCCATAAGACTCCAAAAGCTACTGTATATTCAGGAGAATGGTAGAAGAGTACTGAATGTTTCATCCTCCTCTGTTCTTTCAAAATAAAACCAAAAAACAACCCTAGAGATTATGCCAAAACCCAGGTGATTTTATTTTGGGGCCAATTAAACTAATTGTACTTACACATTCTAATAGTCTTCCCAAAGTGGTCATGCTAACATAGTGTCTGATTCTCCTGCACGTCACATCTTAAATACACAATACCATCATGAAATGGGACCCTAGGAGTGTGGGGGGAAAGTGTGTGTGTGTATATATATATGTATTTGGAGACAGATATATATATGTATATATATATATATATTTGCATGTATAAGAGGTTTTCTGCCTCAAATGGGAAACAATTTTCTCAGTGTTACAGAGAATGCCGTTACAATTAAAACAACTGTTTAAAATGTCCATTGTGTAATTAAGATACTAAGATATTATACTACTAAAAATGAGACCAAATTGCTCAGTTCTGGTACTTTTGCTGAGGCACTAGACCAAGCTGTCCCAGGTACTGCACTCTGTTGTGCCTTACTGCCACATTTCAAACGTAGCAGAGAACCAACCTCCATAGCCATATCTGTAACAACATGATTGGGATGCATGATATTAATGTAATCTAGCACAATCTCATGTGAAATATTCAGTCAGCATTATGAAGAGGCTGAAATGATAGTATCTAAAGCAGGACAAAGAGTGAATAAATAATTACAAGGTGGTAGCAAACACCTCTGACTTTCACAGTTCAGATATAGTCTCAGTTTTGCCTGAATTGAGGGAAGACTTTTTCAGTTGTCAGCATAAGCAGAGTAGCGATGCATGCTCCATGTCTTTGCCATGCCGAGAAAACTTAATTCAGTCATCGACAAATTAATCCTTGTTGCCTGAAGTACAATGTTGAGGAGCTACGAAAGTAGTTACAGAAGTTGCATACTGGTCTGCCTACTGGAGTATGTGTTGTCTCTTTTTCCAATGGCTTCTTCCCATGTGCTTTGTATCTGAGGGAGTGAGGCACGTAATTAGGAAATGCTCTTGTTTGCACTTGGGATTGAATGGAGCTCAGAAGTCTTGAGTCTGTTCTTGATGAAGTTTGCCGCTGGCTCCTGTGTTACGCATACATTGTGAGCTGCAGCCACTGAAAGAAGAGTTAGAATTAATGGATGGAAGACTTGTTGTCATCATCCAACAAATTGTACTGAGACACCACCATCTCTAGCTGGAAGACAGCTGCTCGCTGACACTTAGTATGAAGCACAGTGGCAGTGGGGAATTTTGTCTTAGGCTTCTTGCTCCTATTCCTCCTTTCCTTGCAAAAAGTGAAGGGTTTTTTCATGGTCTCCTTAGCAGAAGACATGCTTTTAAGTTGAAACTTTCTAAGCCATCTTGATAAGATTTTTAAAAGGTAAAGAACTATTTGAAATCCCATTATCAGGTAACACCATAACATCATGATTGATTTAAACTGCCTCATAAAATCTTGAAAGTTTTTTGAAGCACTTTGAAGATGATATGAAGAGTCTGCAACTGTGCCCTTCAGCACCAGCTGGAGTCTTACAGAGCAGCTGTTGCTGGCAGATCATGGATACAGGTGTTTTCCGTGGAAAATCAATAGCAAAATTTTTAGGAGGCTTTGTGGCCTCTTACCAACTGGATGACAATTTTGGACCAACTCTCATAGGCTCCCTTGAGAACATGTGCGATAAATAATATGATTAAAATTCTGTATTGTGACATTGTGTTAGAAATAGCGGCATAAAGTAATTTACCTCCAGGACATTGAGTTTAATGATGCCGTCTCCATCTTTATCAAAGGCATGGAATGCTCCTAAAGCAAGGAAACAAAAATATATGGAGTAGATTAAATTACTGTGTATGTAAAGATGATCCCGTATAGTGAACCAAACTGTGTTCACGCTGTGTTGTGCAAACTTACACAGGCAGATATTTACTGACATGGTCAGAAAGTATTTGAGCTATGTTTTCCCTTAGCTACTACAAGGAGTAATGCAATGGGTTCTTTTGTGTTTGTATGGGATGGCTGTCATATTTTAGACTCTCTGTGCACATAAATTATTAAATCTCTATTTAGGCAGCAGTGCTTCAAGTACAACAGCACATTTTGGGGGCAGGGAGGGGAGGCAGCGCAGGAAAACTGGGGCAGCCACTCACTGAACATGGCGTCCAGGCGTACGAAGCAGCAGATGAAGCTGTCGAAGTCGATGTTCATGTTTTTGTCAGCGTAGCGCATGGTGATGATGTCGTAGAGCTGGTTGTTCAGCCGAAACCCTGCAGAGGACCAGAAAGGGGGCAGAGCTGGTCAGGCCTCCGGGAGCAGTTCAGCGGTAGGTGCTTCCCAGGCCTAACCGAGGCCCAGGCTGGAGGGTGCTACTGCAGCCACCAAATAAAATGAAGTAAAGCTACAAGGAGCTTCCCTGTGTCCCAGCTGCTTTCTTAAAACAGGAGTAACATTTTGAAGTTATGATTTGGGAGGGCTTATAGCATGTGAGTTACCTCATGCTGTAAGTATGAAGAGGAGAGGTCTACACCAAAGGGTTTGCAGCTTAGCTGGGCCTGATAAGAGCAAAGCAGCAAAAACTGGGCAACAGAAACACAGGAGGAAGTTGCCATGAACGTAATCACACAACGGTCAAAAAATAGATAAGGAGGTAACTCCTCAGCGTCGTGTTACTGAACTGGGGCACTGACTGCTGAAGCGTGTGACCGTGTTTCGTAAAGGGTCTGTTGTGATTTGGGTACTGCTGGTTGTTGGCTAAATGCAAGGTCATGCACAGCCTACGTGCTGTAAGATTGAGGCATTTTGATTGCAAAATCTGTTCATGGTTCTATAGTCAGGGCAGGAGGTATTTAATTTTTTTTTTTTTTTACATTGACAAGTTTCCTTCCTGGTGAGAATGGAAACCTGGAAAAGAAAAATCATCTCTGTTTCTACTGCAGCAAGAGTTCCAATCCAGGTATGAGTTTTGTCCTTAGGAAAGGATTGAATCACTGATGTTTTGGAAAGTATAATACAAGGTAGCCATCTGTTTCTGTTCCTTGATGAACTCATAACTGATGTTTCAAAATACTACTGAAGTGTCACTGAAATAATCACATTTAGCTTTATAGTGATGCTACAAATTTTCTGACTAAAGAAGCCATCTTACTCCCTTAGAGAAACAGGAGCTGGTGACAACATTTGCTGGGGCAGGCCTGCTGTCCAGGAAAAGAAGCATGCCAATGCGATTGAGACAAGAAGCAAGAGACATCAAAAGCCTCTCTTAGGATGAATGTCATTAACTGAAATTTTTGCAAAAACACTTCCTTCTTATTGCACAGGTAGAAGAGGAGACTAAGCCTGCAGTGGCTTAGTGCCACCAAGAAACATGCACAGGACTTGAGAAATGTCCACCCAGTTGCCTCTGATGCAAACTTGGACATTGACCTGCTCTGCCTCAGTTTCAGTGCCTGTACTCTTGGGTTGAAGGTTTTCCGCTGTTCTTTGATTGTTACTTACATGAACATCAAGAATCCACAGCTTAAATGAGAGCAAATGTTTTTGGTGCTCCCTGGTCCCCCTGAGCAGCAAGACCCTGAGTGGGAGAACCTTAAGACAGTAGAGCGTAGTTCATTGGAAAGTTTAAAGAGCTGAAGAGATCTATTTGGTTGGCAAGACATACAAGACTTGCTATTTGGATATTTGAGAAGCTCTGTTGTGGGGAAAAAAAGGATTTTTTAATTTCTGTAGGGCCTCTCTTTAAAAGGCTGCGCTGTGTTCCTGATTTAATCCTTGTGACAGCTCAACCAAAATAGGTTTTCTCTGACTGATGCGCATTGAACACTGGGAGAAGTACCTGCATCCTTGACTGCATTGCGCATCTCGTAGCTGTTAATGGTTCCCGAATGATCCGTGTCATAACGCTTGAAAATTTTCTGGAAAAAAACAAAACCACAACAGAAATAAAAGCTTGCATTTCTGTACCCACTGACTGGGTATGGGATATGTGCCTCAGGCACTTGGAGGCTTTCTCTTTTGCCTTATATTGCTGCTGCTGGGCAGCCTGGGTTGTTACCACAGAGCTCCTCTCAGTCACAACGTGAAAAAGATGAGATCTATGCTGAGAGAAGCAAAAAGCTCTGCCCTAGAGATTCTCCTTGCTTGACTTGAGTTTATATTGTTAATCCACTCTTTTGATTGTCCTAATTAAGCTATTTGCAAGGCCTTATTCTAGTTCCCATCACCCTCCTCCTCCAATTTGTATGCCTACATGCTGTTCTCATGGGGGAAGTCCTTACATGAGGGCTGGAGCTTCAGAGATTCAGGCTATTTGCTTAGGCTGTGACTAGGATGAGGAAAGGCATTACTTTTCTTTTTAGAAGCTAATTTGAAACATGTTTTTAAGTTTTCATTTTGTTGTAGTACGTAGAGAGGTCTGTTTTTCCTACACAAGCTTTTGTGCCGCAGAAGCTGTGAAGAACAGTGCTGCAGATACCAGCATTACCTGCCAGCTTTTAATCTTGTCCCAGAGGTGTCGAAACTCATCAAAGTTTATCTTCCCTGAGCCATCTGTCTGTGATGCAAACATTCAGGTAAAAAAGCAACAATATTTTAAAGAGAAAATTAAGTCTGCAGCTACTGAGGAAGGGATGAATGTGAAACTGAGTTCAGGATACCCTCAGCATTAAGAGATGGCTGAGCTGCACAGCGAAATATTTGTGAATGTTTTGATTATTGTGCATAATATTTTGTTTCAGGAGCCTGAAGTACTATTTGTACTTTGTGTAAAAGCAAATATCTGGTACGGAGAGAGGCTTGCTCCTGAAGCTGTTGTAAAGTACATGTTTTAGTGGGCTGCTTGCAAATACCTCCAAATGTGAAGCTTAACATTTTTAAGACAACTGAGCTTTATCCTAGAATGAAGTTCTTTCTGCCTTGCTTGAAGTGAATTGAGAACTAAGCAAAATGTTGACTAAAGCTGTTTACAAAAAAGTGTTTAGGCTCCAACTACAATGACTCTGGGTTGTAGTTGCAATTTTATTCTGGTAATGTTTGGGTGTGCTTTTGTTCCCTCAAAATCATGTGTTATGTCAAATAGGAAAACTGAGTGACGTATGAGAGGTCACCTCATATGGTATCTTGTAGTTTGCTCTACTTGCTCTGAGACAATTTCTGTATGCGTTACATGCTAAGCATACAGTGGAATGTATAATATGTTATAAATTTAAGCGTTGGAGAGAAATATTCTAAGTTTGTTGGCAAGAAGTGTAGTTATGTTGAGTTGGTTTAAAAAAAAAAAGTACAAAATCATGGTTTAGCACATGAGTTGGCCAGTCACTGATACCTAAGGAAGGGTATCATACTGACTAACTTACTCTGTAGTTTTCTGGTTTGGGATATTTTCCTCTGCCAACTACACTAATGTTGAGATGACCGGACTTAAGCTGTGCCAAACCAGGAGTGTGGTGTTATCTGACTACAGACTCTAATATTGTGTCCTGCTTCCCTGGTATACTAAATTGTCTGTGCGTTTAGTTGTGGGAAATACAACCCAAGTGGACTAGTGTGGTATCAAGAACTCCTCTTTCACCAGAAAAGGATACATCCATTAAAGCAATCATGCTGCGGCAGGATTCCAGTTCAAATCCTTCTGTCTTTAGGTCCTTATCTGAAATAAATGAGCCCAAGTGAAAACAGATCATGAAAGTCAGCAAGTGCTTCTTCCTCTCAGGTGTAATTCTCCTTAAAGTAGAAGCCAAACCTACTTCCTTCATCCAGTAAGAAAAGAGAAGTAGAGAAATCTGAAAATACTCTGATGTTATTGCTTGTGAATTAGAGATTACTTTTGTTGGCCTGTTATATACAATAGAAACCTCTCGAAAACTCTAACTTCCAGGTAACTAGGCAAGCCCAGGGTCTGTATGCTAAAGTTTGCTAAACAGGGAGAAAGGCCTGCCTCTCCACTCGAACTGTTTTTCTAAAGGGCATTTGCAGACTTCTAGAAACACTGTATTATCCTGTGTGGTGCTTCCAATGAACCTTTGCTCATTTCTGTGTTATCAGTACGTGATCTCTTGTGGAGAGCATCTCTGTGAAAAGCTCAGCTCTTTAAAGTCTTGGATGCAAGGTTAATGGAAGTATAACTAGGTGTTTGAAATCATAAACAATTTTAAGAGTGCAACTCAGGGGTGAAGGGTTACATTATACTACAGATTTCTTTGTCCAGGGTTACTGAAAAGCATGCTTAAACTCACGTTTTTTTACGACATTGTTGAGAACATTCCTGAGTTCTTCAGCATTGATCTCCATGTCCTGGTGGGAAATGTGGTGAGAATATAATTAATTACAACATTCCTTATTAAGAAGATCACTTGATGCCTGGGTATAGTAAAAGTATTAAGTCTTTGGTCACTTTTCAGCATGGCATATGTATGTCTCAAGCTAGAGTGCACTCTAGTTCATATAAACAACAGTCCAAACATTTTTTAAGGCTGCAGTATAAGGTAGGTCTAAAGTTACCAAATAGCACTTATTAAACTACAACTAGAATAACGACTGGTAATTTCAAGCCACTGTGTAAGCAAAAAAGCCAAATGTGAAAATCCCTGTAACTCATTTGCAGTCTCTCGACTGGTGCAGTTCTTTGATCTATTTTTACTTTTCCCTTCTGTCATTAAGCATATACTGGAAGGCATTGTATTTCTAACTTGTTTATACTTGCTATATAAAATATGTAGTAATAATGTAGTAGTGATAGCAGTAAAAGCCTGAATGTAAATAAGGCTGCCTTGTACACAAAGGGAATAGCTTATATGTACATATGAGGATAGCTGTATTCTTAGTTGGATTTTGATTTGATTTTGCTTATATTCAGATCTCAAAGGAAATTTTATGGAAGGAAATTCAAAGGAAATTTTAACATTCAGTGTTTTGAATCTGTGAAGCAGTTGATTCAGGTGCTGTTGTGGTGAGGCTGCTCTGATGGCAGAGACAGGGATTGCTTGCCTACTCACATCCCCTGCAATCTGTCGGAAAATATTCCTGAACTGTTTTTCCTCTTCACTCGCCTCACGAGCTTTTGCTGAAAGACGCTGAAAAGAGACAAACAAAGAGACACAAGCTTAGCCCAGCAGGGAAGGGGCCTGAGGGGCTAGATGGCTCATTCGCCTTCCTGCAAAGGAGCCTCTTATTCAATCTGGACTTCTTTGGAGGAATGAATTATCCTCCTGGTCCTTTCCCCCTTTTTTTGGTTAGATGTGTTCCTTGGCAAAATTGCTGAGTATTTAACTTAATGCCATTGCTCTCTTTTCTCTTGGAAGGAGCCTAAATGATTACTTTCACTGACAGATGTATATATTTGATTTTTTTGTTTCAAAATATTGCAAAGGAAAAGTTTGGAGCAGGAGAGGCATATCTGCTCCATAGCCACCCTGTAAGCTATGAATTGACCAGGGGAACCTCAGCTTGAGAACTCTTTGTAATGTGGAGGGTCCCTTGCTGGAGACAAGTAGCATGTGAGACAGCTTCACTTTTGTTGTTTTCCTGTCTGTCAGACACATGCAAAGAGTAATCCTGAACTGTGAGGCTGATATTGGAAAAAAGAACGACCTATTCTCCTCCCCACCCCAATATTAAATTACAGGAATTATGTGTAACAAAGTAAAGAGAATTTCATGGCTTAGTTCTTATTTTTGATTGTCTAAACACAGGGGAAATTTAAGACTGGTTCCCACTTCGCCACCTGCATGCCTTGGCAGTGGCACAGCAGCCCGGCACGCTCCTGGTGAGCAGACACTCAAGCTGTACCTCCAGATGCCACCAGCCTGGGGGCAGGATCTGGCTGTTGCAGGTGGGTGAGGAACATGAGATGCAGGCTAAAATTTTGCTGCCCTGTTTTCTCTGGTGATGAGAGAAAAGAGGAGAGGTGCAGGAGCTCCTGGAGTTACTCATCCTTTTCTCCTCTGGCCAATGGGGACTGGTAGGGATGTGCACAGGGATGTGTAATTTGCAATGAAGAGAGGCTGTGATCCTTGCAGGAGCCCCTGAAGCCCCTTGGGGGCAACTTGCATGTGTGCCCTGTGTAAAACAGGTACCACTTCACAGTAAGAGTGGATTGAACTGCACTGCTCGTGGGGGAGAGATTTCTCCCAGCTGGGATCTTGGTATGAGAAAGCAACCAGGAGATGTTTACAAGCAACTAAATCCTCCGGCACAGGAGTTAAAAACCCGAAGGGATAGTCTCTGTTCGCTCATGCTCACTGAATCCACATAAACTAGATGCAAGTTACACTACGATTTGATGGAAAGTGTCCTGGGACTTTCTTTGCTCAACTCCTGTGCTCTCCCCAGCCACTCTTTAATTCTGCCCAGACCAAGCTCCATTTCCCCCTTTGCCACTTGCTGCAGAAACCTTTTTCTCATCTACGTGGGTTTTTTCACCATCTTTGCCAGCATCTTCATCTGCTGTCAGTTCCTTATTGCTATTTGCTCTGTCAGAAACAAAGATGATAGGCTGGAAGAAGAAGGAAGAGAGCAAAAGAGAAATGGAAATTACACAAGAAACAGTGGAAGAGAAAATATTTTGTGACAACCATTCTGTGGTAAAGCACATGCAGCAACAGCTCCTGCCCCTGGGAGAGCGACTGGAGAAGCCAAAGCTGGGAAAGAAAAGAAAAGAAAAGAAAAGGAAAGGAAAGGAAAGGAAAGGAAAGGAAAGGAAAGGAAAGGAAAGGAAAGGAAAGGAAAGGAAAGGAAAGGAAAGGAAAGGAAAGGAAAGGAAAAGAAAAGAAAAGAAAAGAAAAGAAAAGAAAAGAAAAGAAAAGAAAAGGAAAAGAAAAGGAAAAGAGGTAGAAGAATTTCAGAAGTTACTGCTCTCCTCATGCTCAAAAAGCTGCAGAAGTCAATTTGCAAAATAGTGGAATCTCTGGCTTCTAGCTTTCCTTTACAGAAAGCCAGTAACCATTTAAACTTTTCTTTTTTTTTTTTTAATTAAGAAAAATAAGCCTCGCAGATTCTTGATTCTCACTTAAACTGATGAGTCTGCCCCTCTGTATGAAGGACAGTAGCACCAAAAGAAAACCCAACAGAATCTGAACCCTACACAGAAAAGGAGGATTTGCGTAGGAGCTCATTAGTTATGCAAAGCATATGTTCTTTCTCTGTATTAGTTCTTTACACGTTCAGCTGTAAGCAACCACGTGCAGTTATTCTGGTTTAGTGCATTTGAAACAAGTGAAGCTGCTACAAGATGTGAATGCGTTACCTTAGAGTATTAATTGCAATGTGCCTGTCGTGATATTAAAATGTCTGATTATATTTTCAGGGTCCTAAATGTGTTGTGTAGAATCAAAAGGTGAATCCCGGACTTTGGTGAGCAGGAAGATGAGCAGCTGCATTAGGCAACAGAAAGCAGATGTGAGGGCACATGTCCAGAGACGTGTGCTGCTGTTCACTGGAAAGAGGTGTCAGGGTGCCTGTGGAGGGGCAGGCAGGAAGGGCAGTTTGAGCATCATGCTGATAAAGCTGAAAAGTTTCTGTTATCCCCTTGAGTGAGAGGGGTATATGATGCTAATGATATTCCATTAGTATTTAGTGTAGGAAGACAAAGTCCTTGTTGCCTGCAAATGGCCGCTTGTCCAGTGCTCTTCATTAACTACTACATTGGTTTCCACATGCAGAGAAGTCACGATACCAAGGAACTCTGCTCCAGCTGCATGCATTGCATATGCTCTTTGTCTGGCTGGCACTCAGCACATTGCACAAGTACCTACCTTGCCTTTTTTCTTCTTCTGTAAAAAAAGAGACAAAAATAGGAAAAAAAAAAAGTTTTCAAACTGAATTATAAATTTTACCCAGATTATGTAGAGCTGATGGTAAAGTGCTGTTTTTTTTCTCTTGTCCTTTCTCACATTTATTTTCCCCATTCCTATATTCATATTTTTTCCTATTTCCTATATTAATACAGTTTTAAAATCAAAAAAAAATGTGGGAAAATGCACCCACCAAGAAAATGCATACTGAAGGACAGAAATTGCAGAAGCCATAGCAAAACAGTGTCCTGTCTCATCTGGGACTTTTTCTGCTGGAATAAAATCTCTTATTGTACCTTTAGTTCTGACTATTCTTTTTCTAACCTGTCAGTTCAGTGAAGATTGGACTTCTGTGCCCACAGAACAATGTTGTCCGAAGTGGCAATTAAAATCCATCAGATCTGGACAGATATTTTGTAATCATGACAGCAAACAAAAGGGGAACACTTCTGAACATGGTTTGATGGAGCTCAGTTCTGTGCAAGAGCATTTATTCTGATTTTTTTTTTTCAAGATTAATTGTATTGCTAGCTCTGGTATATTCCCACAAAGATGGGTAAAACTCCATGGTGAAGAGTTAGTGCTTGTCATGATGTTAGTTTGAATCAGAGTATCATTAGAATCCCTTTCAAGAAAGCATGTACCAGAATAAGGTAATTTTTTCTCTATTAGATGTGATGCCAGTTTCACAAACAAAATATCTTGGAGCACTGGCCTCCCATGGTAAGCGAATTATGTCCATTGATGGAGGCAAAGGCAATGCTCAGCATCCAGCTTCTTTATGCCAGGTGCTGGTTTCATATCTGGCAAAAGATTTTGGTATAACCCAATCAGAAAGTAGTGTATATAAAGCAAGTGTTAACAGAAGTATCTTGATGAGAAAAAAAAATGTGGAAATTCATGCTAAAGAAGCTGTCATGTGGCTGCAAATGTTTTCCTGCTGCAAGTTCCTCCAGATGTATTACTCCTCCTTTCCCTACCCCTATTCATGTACAAAAGAGGCCCAGGACACTACTTACCGATGGACGCTCTGCCTCAATCATGTTTTCAACCTCCCTAGAAGAAAACAGAAAGTAAATAAATCAGACTATTCCCAACATTGCTTGTTTCTGTAGCTGGTTTGTAAGCAGCCACTTGAATTCTCCAAACAGCCAGTGGTATGTGCTGGCTTCCAGCCATTACAGCTGCAGGCTCTAGAGGTAGTTTTCCCCAGTTTGAGCTGGGCATCCCAAGTACCACTTCCAGGAGGGCTCCTGCCTGGTCTAATCCTCTAAAGAGCCTTGATAACACTGAACTTTGATAGGTGGGAGCAAAACAGAAGCTATTTGGCCTAAGTAGAGTGACACTGGCTGAAATTTTCTGAGCTCTGGGAAACTAGTTGAAGAGCAGGATGGAAAAGAAATAACTACCTACTTCTGTGTTTCATTCATGACTGAAATTAGATCTGGTTCAATGATCTCTCAGCCCAAAACTTCAGCCAGTGGCGTATAGCAATGAATACCAAACAGGTCCATTTTAATCACTAAAAATGGCTAATGGTATGTTTACAAAGGATATCCTGCAAGTAGCAAGCTTCTCCAAAGATAGTTCAAAGCAGGCTCTTGTTAGACTATAAGTGAAGCTCGGCGAAATGAGTTTGTACCTTGGAGTTACTAAGGAGGTTGAGAAAACTAGAACCAGGCTGCAAACTGGGAATATGACTATAGCAGACTAGCAAGCTCACCTCCACCTTTATGGCCAGATAAACGGATCGGAAACTTACTCTGAAAGACTTCTTTTCTCTGAGAAGACCCTCAGGATGAATTCTCCCTCCTGGTGGGGTTCGTATGTTGATGGGATGATGACGTACTCACTGGGAGGTAACCGGAAGCGCTCAGAGATTTCTCGCATATTTATATAAGTTTTACTTCTAGCTTTGGAGGCATTGTAGAGGAAAAAATCCTTTTGCAAGTGGTGCTTAGTACCATGCATCTGCAGAACAAATGAGTCAATTTGTCTTCAAGGAAGTCTTACCCATTCCCCTGCGGCTTGTCCTGCGGGCAGTACATGGTTGGGACAGAAAACACAAATGAAGCAGCAGCTCAGCAAGCAGGGAGCTGACAAGGGACGCTAGCTGGGAACAGACACAGAGTCTGTCACCTTGAAGTTGCTACCAGCTGGGTCTAGTTGGCTTCTGAGAGCTGCTCCAGGGCCCACCTGCAGAGCACTGGCTGACTACTGCTGCGTGGGCACTTTTATCTGGCTGTTTTGTTGGATGCTAAGTTGTGTGTAACCAAAATTCAGCTACGTTCCTTGAAGGGTGGCATGGCAAGGAAAGGTATATGCAAATGTCTACAGGCACGGTGGTAAGGTGAAGGTACTTTTAGTGGAAATGTGTCCTGGCCTGCACAAAACATGAATTCTGTATCTGCTAGAGAAACATGGTAATAAAACGTTGCATGGGTTCAAATACGTACATTAAGTCAAGAATTGTGGGCTAAAAACACTTGCAGGCTGTTTTCTGCAGAAATAACTGCCTATAAAACAGCCAGCAGAGACAACACTGAGAGTGCCATCTGCATGTTTTCCCGGTAACCTAGCCTTCACACGAGCTTGTTTGCAAAACTTGTCATGCCAGTGATTCAAGAAAACGTAATCTGTGTACTTGTAAAACATTTTCTTCTATGGCTGAAAATATTGTTGGTTTTCCAAACAAATTTTAAGGCTATTGACAAAATGGTGTGGCTGCAGGATATAGGCCATTGGCATTATTTGCAGGAGGATATGGAAGTGGTTTAGGGTGTTTCCGCATGGAGAGCAAAGGCAGAGTGTTCACTGATGCCACTCCTGCAGCCCGGGCTCGTGGACCCACCACGCAAGCCACAGCCAGGCCTCATACAGAGTAGAAGGACTGAGGAAAAGGTGCAACAGAAAATGGGGTGGAGGTGAGAAGGAACTAAAAATTTCTCTCAAAATGTTACTAATAAACACTCAAAGCATAAAGGTTAGCAGTTTCACTTCTGTTACATTCCTGAAAACACACTTGACTGGACAGTTTCCTGCTGACTTACAGACAGGCACAACAGTAACACTAGCTGTGAGCATACAGCAAGGTGTCAATCTGCCTCCATTCTGCTCATACCTCTTCAGGTACCTTAGGGAGAAACAAAGAGAAGAAACAGTCAGAGCTGCTAGGTGAGTCCACTTGTTTATAGGCCATATATTAATAGAAGGGTGTTCACACAGATTTCTGGAGACACAGCCAGTAATTAAGCTGCCCCAAGTTAGATAAATATTCAAAGGAATTTCTCTTTTCCTTTCTAGATTTCTTGGGATCTACATGAGATCCACTAATATCTGAGCTAAATATGTTTGTGCAAGGGACTGAGTAAATTGACTTCTTCATGAAATCAATAGCAGGGACAGAGGTTAATTGTATGTGTCTTGGATGTCGGTTTCTTTTTTCACACTGTTCTGCCAATGAAATATTTAGTTTCAGCAAGGATGAAAGGGAGATGGAAGAATACATGGGAAAGAATATGTTAAAATCTGGCATTGAGTCACTATAAAAGCCTAAGAAGTGTGTTACTTATAGATGGGATAAACCATGAGGTTACTAAGGCCTGAACGGTTACAAAGCCTTGAACTTCTTTCCTCTCTTTCAGGTTTCTGCAAAGTAAAAATTGCAGTTTGTGTAATTAGGCTGAATGCTTCAGTGACTCTCTTGGTAAATGCATACTGTCAGGATTAGAAAAGGCTGCCCAGGGAAGTGGTGGAGTCTCCATCCCTGGAGGTGTTTAAAAGGCATATAGACAAGGTTCTTAAGTTCTTAGGGACATGGTTTAGTGCTAGAGTTAGGTTAATGGTTGGAGTCCATGATCCTGAGGGTCTCTTCCAACCAAAATGATTCTGTGATTCTATGATTTGTGACCACGGTGAAAGGACAAGGTCTAAAGCTGGTACCTCGTAGATGGCAAAGCCAATGGTGTACAGGTTGGCTCCCAGCTTGCGTTCTTTCCTCCTGTTTTTCTGCATCAGTGCAACAAGGAAGCTGCAGACAACCTCTTCATCCTCAGGATCATCATCTTCCTCCAGGAGCTTCAAACGATACTGGGGGTTGGTCCAAAATGTATCTGTGAAATCCCAGCAACAACCCAGAGCAAACATGTGAAGCTTCATTTTTCTAACCATACTCATGATCAAAGATAACTTTTAATTTCCTTGTCTGTGGCTCCTGAGGGAAAGGGTAAAATTGGGCTAAAACATCTAATTTTTTTTTTTTACATGTTATGTGTTTTAGATAGGTCTACCAAAACTGCACAGCAAAGGAGGACCTAAAATGAAGTACAGGCATCTGGCAAATTTCCAAAACACTTAAAACTATCAGAAAGTAGATTTTCCAAGTGAAATCTAACTGCTAGAGTGAAATTAATCTCTTTTATCTTACTTAGGGCACTGTGAAGTATTTGAACAATGATTTATCTTTGCCAGGCCTGCTTTTGGGGCTTATGAGGTGCTGGCACACACAGTGACAGATTTCCAGCTACAAAATCATGTTCCTCATCCACTGAGGAAGCAAAGCTTTTCCTGTGGCCAACCACTGATCAGGCTGTGGCATGTCTCTAATACAGTCCCCATCAAAGATGCCGTATCTCTCAAGAGATGCTGTATCGCTCACCTGGATAATTGCGGCAACCTCCAGCTGAGCAGCCTCTCACCCAGCGCCCTTCGTTGACTGACACGGTCCAGGTCTGGAGTTTATCGGCTTCCAGAGTATCAGGTGTGAGGTTACAGATCTCAAGTTTTGTGAAGTGCCTCATGAAATCTTCAAATGATATCCTGCAGGAATTGAGTGGAAACTGAGCCCAAATGGAATTACACAGTGGGCAGTTTCTGAAAGATCCCGGTGGAGGAGGGTGACCAACGATACTGCCACTATTAGGGCAAGTTTGCAGTGGGAGCACCATGATTTCCTCATGCATTTGGCCTTCTGGTTTGTCAGTTAACACAAGTATAGCTCCAAATTGGGGGAAACTGAGCTGAGAGGATGGCACACAGAAAAGATGATGGAGAGCTTGTGGAAGTGTAGCATAATTAGAAGGACTGTGCTAGTGGCATTCAGTAAACGCTGGTGAGAGTATGAGGAAATTGCAGAGCAGGGCTTATTTGGAATATGAAGAGGAACAGCGATAACTGCAATTGTTTTAGCAGATTTTTTTTTTTCTACGGTTACATGTCTCCCAAAGAAGCACAGGTTTTTGACGGATATTCTCACCAGAACTCCCCATCCTCCACGATCTTGTGCTGTAGGCGGATTTTTTCTGCTTCGTTAATGAAATTCCACTCCTCTGACCTTCAAAGGAATAAACAAGTTAGATTACGAGTTGCAATACAGTTGTCATTTAAATTTCTACTCTCTACTCTAAGCCTTGTAGAGTAGAAAGTCAAAAGTCATCTTGCTACATCCAGATATTTTTTCTTTTGTGAGCCTTGCAACCATTTGTTCTCAATGCTACCCTGCTCTCCATATGCTCAGATAAAAAAGCAATTGCCTTCTCTTCAGACTTCCTCTTATCAGCAATCTGCTGAAATGTTTTCATTTTATTTAACTTGAAGAAAAAAGTGTTTTCAGACTCTCATTGCTGGATTAACTATTGAAATTCCTTTAGTAAAACCTAATGAGAAGCTTTATCCAAACTCACTCATGAACTGACATCTTGCTTCATCCAGTTCTTTTGTAACTTAAAAGATTTTTCTACTGTCACATCTTGTTTTGAAAAGGGACATTGCTGAACTTGCTAGACAGTAAAATCAGATTGACTGTGCCATTAGACTGGGCTGTCTCTTCATTTCGATTGACTTAAGCCCCTCTCAACATCTCTTTTAGGTATTCCTTTTTACAGCTTCAGCTATGCTTTCAGCTATGATGAACTTCAAAGTGCATGTGTCAAAATGACAGCAAAGACAATTCAGATACCTCATCATCAAATTTTAGGGTCATCCACAAGCTGCAAAACGGCAAATAAAGTTGCAGTTGTTTTTTTCAAATCCCATGAAGCTCCAGTTTACTCACTTGTCACTCCAAGGTCCATTCCATTCCACCTGCCCCCAAGGGTTTCTCAGCCTTACCAGACGTATTTTTTCTCCTTTAAACGTTGTCTAATTGAAAAAGAATGCAACAAGAATAGACTAAGAGTAGGTTCAAAAGGAAATGTTCTGTCTGCCAAATTGCTGATAACAGCTCCTCCAGTGATGGTGCTTTCCTGGGCCATGGCTCAGCCTGACTTGCTTGGGGTGAGTGAAGAAGGGCAGGAGGTGTCTGGCTGTGAGCACCTTTGCCCAAGCGGTGGAATACCCATTTCCCCAGAAAGCAAAAACTTGGATAGGTTTGTTTCTCCACAAGGCTTTCATTTATTTAAATACAAATTTTGTTGCTTTGCTCATAATTTGTTTTGCTTTTTTCCCCTCACAGCTTTGCTGACATGCACGGTGCCAGGCCAGTGTAGACCACAGCTCCCTGTAGCTGGAGGAAAGGGACTGTACATACCTCTTCCACAGCCGTGACAGAGTAGGCATGGCCTTTGACGAGCCCGCAAGACATCCGGGTTTCATACTGCATTGGCACTATGGTCTGTTAGACACAAGGTAAAAACTTGTAAGGGTTATGCAAAGCTCAGCCGGCTGCTCTAAAGCAGATATTGCCACCCAGGGCTTTTTGGGTGACAGGTTTTTTTGTCTTGTTTGCTTCTTTGCATTTGCCAAGGTGGACAAGCTTAGTGCCCACAGAATTAATGTTGTTGGTTAGAAAGGACTGAGGCATGAACTAAAAAAGGAAAAAGTTAACATCAGTTGGAAAGGACATTTTGTGATTTACTTTTTCGCTTTGTGTAGGTTACTGCTTTTCACTCTTTGAACATGCTAGTGTATAGCCTGCTTAATAAAAATAATTAGATTTCCTATTAGTAGGGCTATTCAGCCCTTTCTGGGATAGTATGTTCAAAAAAAGTTGTTATGTATTAACTGGAAACATCAGAGCAGATCAAGACCTAGAATACTTTCATCTTTACACATGGCTACTATCTTATCACCATGACATTAAAACACCCTATTTAATACACTATTTCTACTAACTTATAGGTTTAAAAAAATCCTGTGGAACTGTACATTTTATTCCATAATTGTTAAAATCCTCATGATTGAAATTTTTTTCCAACTGACATTTGGGAAGGGCATAGCTTTCTTCAGCAATGTGTTGCCCAGGTGTAAATACATTTGCTCTCTTGGTAACCAACTGTTAGTGTGTCTGATTGATTTTTATTTGCCAGTCTCAGAATGCTATTTATCTGGGAGATAAAGAACTGAGAGCAAGACAACAGGTACACACAGTCCATTGTACTTGTAGGTGAGATCACTGAGATCAGTGAGAAGGGAAGGCTCTGCTATGTGCACATGGACTATCTGTAAAAGTTCTCCTCCTCCATTATGTCTGTCACTGAGAAATGACAGCAAGGCCCTGCCAGTAACTCTGCCATCCCTTCTCAACACATTGGAGGGCATGGGAAAGGCAGAGCTGGAAATGGAGAATTAGTGAGGTCACACAGATACATTCTCAGCTTACACAGGGAGGATCTCATCCAAATATTTCCTGGCTGTCCCAGTTATTTTCCATTATTTCCCTTCTGCTCCTGTTTATTTTCTTTTTTTTTTTTCTTTGTTCCCGTTTCCATAATTTTTATGCCTATAACCTCATATGTATTTCATTTTTTTTGTCATTTCTACCCACATTGTTACCATAATTACCTATCAGAACTCCTTTCTCTCTTTCCTATTTAAGAATATTAGCTTCTGCTGGTGCCCTTGGCCACTTCTCTGAAGTGCTTCTGCAGCCTGCACTATCTGCCTCTTTCATCAAGAGTTGTGATTCTTTTTCTGGTGATGGCTCAGGAATGTGTCATAACCAGCAGCATAACAGCTGCTGGGGCAGCAACTACAGACAGTTTCACAACCTTCTTTCAGTAGATAATCACTGGGCAGGAAGTTTCCCCCAAAACATGGGTGATTTGGGCAGCCATGCTTGCAAAACAAGATAGTAATCCTGAGCTTTCCTGAAGAATTACATCATTTCAGTCTTTCAGGAAGACTAAATAGGGATGTCAAAAGAGGAAAAAAATCAGCTATTTCTGATGCAAATACTGAAGACAGTTTGCACAACCAAAAGTTTTAGACGATGTAATTATGGAGCATTTGTTGGTTTTCTTTTTTTTCTGTTTCTCTGTAAAGCAAGAGACATAATTTTATTGTCATGGAAATGGAGCTCCCTAAGGGACAAGGTATAACAGCTGCCTGATGAAGAGAAGGAGAAGGCAACATGTCCCGCTACAGATTTGAAAGCTTTGAAGTTTACCAGTATGGGATTTTTCTTAAACAGTTTTAACATCCCTCTCTTTTTTTTTTTTTTTGCTAGATACTTACATATGCAGGAGTTATTTTGTGTTCCATCACACATGTAAAACTCAACATGTTTTTTGTCTTTCTTGTGAGGTGTTTTAAATGAGAATATTAATGGCAGTAATCTGAACAAAGCATCCTGAGAGCAATCTCCCCTCCATTAGTGGGCAGAGCTTCATAGCACTCTGTCTCAAAATAAGTTCACCAAGTGCTTTTGTGCCTGGAGTGAGAGCCCTGTAGAACTTGTTTTTATTTCTTTCACATGCCCCCACACTTGGGGATCTTGTTCTCTTCTTGTATTGAAATTTTTGTGTTCTCTCCATCGTTTGCAAACAAGAGACTTCATAAAATCCACTAGACATTTCCTGTTCTGGAAATTATAAACCAGTGCTACAAGCCAACAGCCCTTTGCCTCAATATCAGTGAAGCCCTGAAGTATCAGCCACTGTGTTTGAAAGCACTGAAGTATTTTAACACATATGTCAAATAACATCCATAAGAACAAGTCTTTAGTGTTGGGATAATTCAGGGAAGCCAAATAAGGATTTAAAAACATAAATGATATGTTTCTCTAACTGTCTGTAAATAAAAACACTGTGAAGTCAACCACTTCTGGAGACATACAAACCCAGGCTGGCCTCTCATCTGTTCCCTGGTAATCTACAGTGGGGTGAGTCATCTGTGCGTTTTCTAGATTCTTCACCATTCGAGCAATCAGTTCCCCAATGTCACTCCGAGGAGCTGATCCATAGGAAAAGCCAAGGTGATCCTGGCACAGAGAACGGGAGAAAAATATCATGTAGAAAGATGAGGCACAGATAGGGAAGAGAAATGATACAATAAAGGTGAGTGGTAAAAGATAACCTAGATAACTTCTTCCTCATTACATCCATACTTATCTACACTGGTTGGTAGCACTGTTTGTTCTCCTTCCTTTACTGCAACTTCATGCTCCACAATCATTATGGAAATTATTTTTTTTAACTTCTAAATTTACCACAATAAATCAAGAAAATCTGAGGCCATGTTGGCAATCAAAGGATTAATTTCCTAAGTGTTTGCACACTTAGGATCTTTGACATGAAGATTTGTGTCTTAAAAGAGTTGCAGCACCCACATACTAATCTCATATCACTGGGGAAGGACACTGAAGGTGGGGAGTGCTGGTTTTCCTGATCGCACCCCTTCTCTCCACATCCATGTTCTGCTTCTGCTCATTTCCCTTTTGGTGCTTGCTATTTGCTAGTTGCTGGTGCCTAGAGGAGATTATTCCATCTCCTAGACGTTTGCTATGTGGACTAAACCAAGCAGTTCCAAAAGGTGCGATATATTTGATTACAGATGAAGAGGTCCCTCTCCTCTGCTATTTTTTATGTCTTATCTGCAAAGTTCACATGGACTCACATCAATGGAGCTGGCCATGAGGGATCCTCTGTCAATGGCATGTTTCATGATTTTATAAATATCTCTAGGGGCATCCCTTATCTCGTAGAACTCTGTGACTCCTCCAGTGAAGTCCTCCATGGCTTCGGTGGTGTTGCCTCCTTTCAAAGCCTCATATGATCCATGGAGTCTTGGAAAGCCAGAAGAAAAAGATACTCTTTCACACAGATAAAAATATGTACCTATATATTTATATCTATCTTGTGTGTGTATAAATATAGATATGTAAACACATGTCCAAAAGTACCCCACAAACCATCTGTTCGGTATCCCACAAGTTAAAAGTTTTAAAACATGCACCTGCACATACTAAAAAAAAAAAAAAAAAAAAAAAATAGAAGATACGTAGAGAATCAAATGCAGAACTTTGAATGAGCAGCAAATCCCCAGCCAAAGCCAAAGCCTGGTCGGGGAGCCTGGCACGGTCCAGCAGGTTGGTTTACTTTGCATAGGCCTTTTCCAGGAGGGCGCTCCAGAACTCATTGCGCTGGGATGACTTCGTAAAGACCAGCTGGTTGTTGTACGTGGGCAAGCAGTCATCGATGACAACGTCCACCCAGTCTCCATAGCGCCAGAACTAAATAAAGCAAACAGAACAAAACCCTGGGTTAATTTGGTGCAGGGTCATGTGGCAAAAAGTGAGGGCTTCCCCCCGGCAACACGTGCAGGAGAGCAAGAAGTCCCGTAGGAGAGCCAAGGGAAATGTGGAAAGCAGACAATATTTTCTGAATAAGTGGTTCTTCAATAGCTTGTTTTTGACAGAGCAGCTGCTTGTGGGACTAAAAATAGATGCTCTGGCCAGCTACCCGCCTGTCTGTGCCAGCTACAGCACTGCATCTGAGCAGCAAGGCAGGACAGGGCATCTGTTGCTGTCCCTTACGTGCAGGACACAGCGATCTGCAAATGCTTCCTTGGTGGGTTAATACTCCTCATTGCCTGTATGGGCTGGCCCTTCTGTGACTGCACTGTTGGAAGAGTTTGGGGTGAGGCAATTCAATCCCTCTTCCTTCCCCACTGTCACTCATGTTTTCCAAGGTTGGAGATGTGGGAGGGAAGAGCATGCACGGAGCTGAGCCCTCCCACGGGTAAATACTGTTACATCTGCTTCCTGCTAGCAGACGGGACTCACCTGGAAGTGAAAGATGCCGGCATAGTTTTGTATGAAGGACTGGTCATGAGGTATGACTCTACAGAGGAGTTTTTTATTCAGTGTCAGGCAAGCAATGGCAGCCAGGAACCAGCAGTCACCTGGAAATGAGCAGAAGCAGCAGACAAAATGAAGGGACAGGGCAGATATAATCAAAGGGAAAACCTGAGATCCTGCAAAGTGAGTTGTTAATTCTCAGCAGAGCATGCCATCGCCTTTCAAGAGAGGGCCCTACTCTATGTATTCTGCAGTACTTTAGCACTAATTTATTTGCACTCTGGAAATGCTCATTGGCATCATTCATGGCTAGATACATGCCTGTTAAATAGATGATGTTCTCTGTAATTTAGAAAAAGCCTAAAATCTGATGAGCACTGTTACCTGTGTTAAGAGTTCCCTGTCCCATGTGAATGTCTATCTGACTTGCCACATTAGTTCTCCTTCCAAGCTCAGGACAGAGACCAGCTGAGACATAACTCTCTCCCATGTGGAGCTCTGTACAGCCGAGGTTCAGCCTCTCGTTTTCATTTTCTGCTCTCAAGATAGATCACTGTTCCAGCCATCATTCTGTGGGGCCTCTTTTCTGCTTCATTGCTCTGACACATTTTCCTATTTTAAATGTGTCTCCATTGTTGTGAGCACTGTCCCCTTCAGTGCTTTTCAGTTCCTCCTTCAAACTCTTGCACAAGTTTGCTGCCTCTGTGGGAGCTCTGGGAAAGTGACTTTCTCCCATAGTACATCTGCTATTGTAAGAGAGGCTGCAGGGTAAGCTTGCCTGAGCAGTGTGAATTAGTGGGGTGAGAAAATTATATGAGGCAGTGAAAACTAAACATGATTGCAGAGAGTTGTAAAAGAAATTGATTAAACTGGTGGAGTGATAAAACATATAGAAATACATATAGGTATATATTTTTGAAACCCAACTCTATGCATGTAGCAGTAAATTCTAAGTTATCTATTTCCCCTTAGGAAGGATGTGAGGTCCACTGTGAACAGGAGTTTTCTAAACTATCCAAAGTTCAGCAGAAGTCAAAAAGGTAAACAGTGCTATGAGTAATTGGGGAAGTAATAGAAGACAAAAGAGAGAACATACTATGCACATATATTCATTTGCATCCACACCTTGGCACCTGTGAAGTTCTGCTCACCTCAAAAAGAAAGGCAGTTTTAAATACATTTTTTTAAAAGTACTGGTAAGATGATAAGGACAGTCAAAAGTACAGAACAACACTTAAATGAAAAGAGTAACATGTATTAGGATGTAATAGCTCAGGAAAAAAGTCATAGGAGAAGTTATAAAACCATGAAAAACATGGGAAAGCTGAGTGGGGAATGACTTTACAAGGCAGCCCAGGTGAGTGTCACCTGGACGATGTGCAGAGGCAACACTTGTACCTAAGTAGAGGCTCTATATATCAAAGTATTTGAGCATTTGAGCTTAAGGTCTTCAGTATAGGGGTTGTCTTTGAGTATAAGGCACACTTAGTTAGAGGCCTTCAAAAGCTCCTGTATGGAAATAATAGGACAACAGTAGCTGATTAGATTTTTCTCTCAGTCAAGTAACTCCTTCTCTTTATCTCTTATACTTTTCTTAACTAATTTTGTCCCTCCTCAAAAGCCCAAAAGGAAGGCCAAATGGTGCTTTCTAACACACTCATTATGCTAGTCCATGAGAAGCAAAACACTTTGCAAAGCATCTTTTGATTAAAGTTCTTCCTTAGATTGCTACTAGGCAGGTATCAATGATTTTCTATAGAGAGAAGGAATCAGTAGATATGTAGTGGTATGCTGAGACAGAGGATTTCAAATAGCACCTTGGAAGCAAAGGAAAATTAAGTGATGCAGACTTTACAAAGTGCAGAGTTGACGTAAGAATTTCATACCTAATTCTCCTTGGCAGATATCTGTTCTGTTGGCTCCACCAATAATAAACCGTGGATTCTCACAGATTTCCTGCAAAATATAAACAGATGGATGAGCAGGAAAGACATGCATCATTATGCCTGTTTGCCACAAAAATAAAGGCTGTCTTAGGACAATGCTTTCTTGTAGGATAGTTTGTGGATATCAAAATCTCTTGCAGAGTTTTCGACTGCAGAGTTTCACTACAAAAATGTTTTGGAATCTGGATGCTCCAGACTTCAGCCAGAGTTTTCTCCATGTATCTATGGGGTCTAATAGCTAACCTGGGGGGTTCCCTCTGTATGGAGGTCAAACACATTAAAATGAGAAGAATAGTGAAAAATATTTTTCTACACAATAATGAAAAAAAAAAAACCAAAAACCAAACAACACTGGAGGAGGCAGGAGAGCCAGTCAGTAGAAAAAGCATCAGGGGATCAGATTAAATTCTTTAAAAATGACTGCAGGTTTAACGTGTACGATTTGCAGTAACTAATATGTCAGGGCATTAATAGGGTTGAAGAATGCGTTGTGTCAGGAATGAACCCCAGTAATACTCCTCCTTAAATATTTGATCCTAGACAAATTTTAATTCTCAGGAATAATCAACTGCTGTTTAAGATATTTTATTTTTGTCCCCCTGTTGCAGTATTTAATTGCCAATGCTGCATTCATAAATGTATACAGATATCATCTGTCTCTGAGGACAGGAAGCTCTTCTTTTGTCCTGCACTTAGCACAATGTATTTGGTTTTTCAGTATTTATACTAATACAGAATGGGCACAAAATGCTGTACAGGCATAAATAATGAAGGAATTGCTGTAGAGAGGGAAGGACTATGTAGAAACTACCAGCAAATGAGGTGGGACTATTGCAGGATTACACAGAACCTCTTCTGTATGGAACAAAGGACCTTGGGGTATAGGAAAGCCAAGGGAAGAAGTAGGTACAAAAAAGAAAAAGAAAAAATCTTCCTTTATCCCACCTCTCATACTCAAATACGTGGTGTGGAGAAGAAAGAAGACAGTTAACGTTTGGACCCATCTCTTGTGAGGGTAAGGAAAGAAAGATATTGCAGCCGAGGACCACTTTCCTGAGCAGCTGCAAATGGGGAAGACGACAAAGTGTAGTCAAAACTCCCAATCTGCTGGAAGATGCAGGGCTGGAGTGGGAAGGGGAAAGAAGAAACAAGTGACAATTGCTTGTGTGGCAGTACAAGCAGCTGATGCTACCTCTGCCATCTACAGCTTTTTTTCCTGTGGCATCAGGGTAGCTCTGGAGTTTCCCAGGCTCATGTTTCAGGTCCAGTAGTTTCACTTGGCTTGAGCCCACTTTTTTGCTCCTTCACAGTAATCGGCAGAGTTGCTGTGATGTAAATATTTGGATTGGTTATATAGCCAGACAGAGAGACAAGCTTCTGGCTCCCCCTAGGAGTCTCCTTACTCTCCTTGACAGAGAGAATGGAGGGATTGTCCTGTTATTTTGGGCCTCGGTCAGCTGTCCTGGGGTTCAGTTCTGTCAAGGCAGCTGTTTGAGATGCCTTCATGCTTTTCTCCACCCAGTTGCTTTGTTGAAAATATTCTTCCTCACATTCCTGTGGTGCTCTCCTGAGATCTAGCTGTGGGATGCCAGGGTTTTGGATTGTGTTTTTTCAACCTCTATTAACTGCATTTTAGCTTGATCCTGCTCCTGTTGAAGTTAGAAGCTCTGAAATCCAGCATGCTCTCTCTGTGTTTTAGATGAAGGTAGTTAGATGGTGCCTAAGTGTTTCCAAATATTCAATGTACAGCAATGATTGTTCCTCAGTGCAATTTATTGCATCTTGGGCTCATCTGCTTTGGAGGATGGTTGGTAAAGGAATGCAAAGGAAAGAATCATACAGTTGCCATATGGACTGATTTAGCCATGACAGAAATGCTTTTCTTGCATTTCTTGATGGTGGCCAGGAGCATTTAGCACACTGTGGATACACTTTTAATATTGTATTACCCTAGTTTTCCTCTGGCTGTGCTAGTTGTGCTGAGAACAGCCAAAGTTACAGGGAAAGGTTTCAAGGTCTTCCAAGGCTGATGAGAAGTACTCGACCAGCAGAGTCAGATCACCTGGTGCTCAAGATGCAGGTGGCAGCTCTGTCCTTCCAGACTTCCTGGCTGAGGGAGGGATTGCCATTCATCTCTTAGGTCAAGTTATCACAGAGAATCCAAATAGGTTGCACTTCACTGATGCAACGACTCATCTAGAAGGAGTCTCTTTTGATGTAAGTGCCTCAGACTGCCTTGGTACTATCCAAAGGACCCTTGTGTCCACCGGGTTGATTCAGTTCAGACTGTAATTTCATTACAAAGAGTCAAGGTTACAGCAAGGGAGACAGAGAATCAGCAAAAAAACATTAGTAGTGCTGCTTTCTGGGCAAAGGCTACTTTTGGGTCAGTTGGAAGGAAGGACTGGAAAATGCAAGGGCAGCATGCAACTAAAAATGGCACTTGACCTTTGTTACATTTTTCATTAGCTTTTCTTCTGTGTCAGGAAAAATCCTTCAGTCAGCTTATACTGTTGCAGCAAAAGGCATTCATTCCTTTAAAAACTGCTGTTAATAAACTATGGTATTCTAAGTAAATTCCCTGAAATGACCCTATCAAGTAGAGGAAGCACCTTCTTTGACCAGCCTAAGATGATTTGTAGCCTCGTGTTCCTCCCTTGGGCCTTTCATGATCTAGACCAGGCTATTAAATGGCTGTGCTGCAGACTTTGAGGCAGAGCTTGACATTGTCAGACATCAAGCTGGTTTTAGAGTTTCAGAGTTGAGTTATCCCCATCTGAAAGTCCTGCCTTGGTGGCACTAAACACTGTCTTTGTGGTACTGCCTGCAGAGGCACACATTTTGCGATTACTAAATTCAAACAGCTTCACACCTGTGCAGCAAATGATCTGACTAATGCATTTTCA
The DNA here is from genome assembly GCF_037038585.1 of Patagioenas fasciata. Classification (NCBI taxonomy): domain Eukaryota; kingdom Metazoa; phylum Chordata; class Aves; order Columbiformes; family Columbidae; genus Patagioenas; species Patagioenas fasciata. The sequence goes on along the minus strand of NC_092524.1, from coordinate 31,385,726 downwards.
TTCTAAGCAAAATCCATTAGTCTGCTGACTTGATTTGTTTTTTATCATGAAAAGAAAGCCCCTCCTACTCATCTTCTTGGCTACGGAAAGGCCCACCATAGGGAATTCACTGAATCTGGCACTTAATGCTGTGAGCAAGGAGAATGACAATGGTGTATCTGAAAGCACAGTGTCACAGCAGAACCTTCCTATTAGTGTCCTAGTGTCATTAGATCCAAACAAGACTGCAGCAGGACCTCTCAATACTCTGCACCGTGTTATAATACAGACTTTTGTCTCAACTCTCGAAGATCAGTGACCTCATTCCTGCTCCCAGCTGAGAGGAGCATCTGCAGGCAGCACCGGTGTGGGAGGCTGAGGCCATTAAGGAACCTGAGCACAGCTCATTACTGAGCTGGATATAACCTGGTGCAGGTGAGAACAGCCCTTTGTGCTTCTCTTACCTTCCATGGGTGAGTGAATGATTTAATATTATGCATTAACTGAGGGGGTTTTTATTTCCCCTCTACATACCTTAACCACATTCATGCCTACTCTCAACAAAAACACTAGGTGAATCCTACAGGGAAAGTTTCCCCAGGGAAACTTTCAGGGCTGTCACTTGGCTTTTGCCCAAGTTGAATATCAGGAGGTCTTGTCTGCGCATTCATGTCATGGCATGGCAGTCACTGACTGGGTAGAATTACAGGGGCCTTCTTGCCACCCCCATGCCAAGGCTCACAGCTGCCCTGCATAGCAGCCATCCTTCTGACGGTAAAGCACAAGGCCAATCCTTGTGCCCTGGCTGCCCTCACGGCAGCAGAGGCCAATCATTTTGGGAGGAGGTGGGGGAGAACCTGACCTCCAGGTAGCACAAACCACAAAGAGAAAAGCCTGTAGGGCCAGAGACATGAAATCCAGGAGTAGCTCTGGGGCTGGGCCTCGAGGAAAAGATTGAGTCACAGCAGGGCCATTGCCAGGGAAAGCAGGGAGATGCCAGGCTCCAGCAGCCCACATGTAGGAGGAGGAGCTGCCCACACTGGGCTCAGCAGACGCCTCCACTCAGAGCTGGGCATCAGGGGAGTGTCATCCCTCTGGCTGACTTGCTGTGGGGTCCTTTTAGCACGCAGGTGCAAAAACAGACACATAACCTTTCTGTATGTCAGCACAGTGTGCTGAGAGCTACAGCGGAGAAGCACCATTCAGCTGAGGAATGGCACCATCATCAGTGCTCGGTTATAGCCTTGGTAACTGGCAAACATGTGCCCTTTAGATTAACATTGTGATTCCTCAAATTATACTTGGAGCTTCTGAAAAAACTTGCACTCATCAATCCCAGGTGGATTAATGTCATTGCATATGAGGCTCACTTAAAGCCAGCATCAAAATGTAATGTATATTATAGTCTCATACATTGATCTGCTGTGGTAGGAGGAGCTTGGGTATGAATTGGTTAGGTGGCATGACTAGGGTGACTCAGCAAGCCAGAGACAGTCAGGAACAGGTTGTCTATTTCCAGCTCTCTGTTTTAAAGGAGATCTTTGGAGCACGTTGATCACTTGTTTGTTATTTCTAGGGGTATGTGGCATATACAATATTGTATAGAAATCAGGGAAATGATCTAGAGTGAAGCTGGTGTTGTGATATTATCTCAGGACTTCTGAACTGTCTGGTATTTTGTTTTCTTTTGGAATACGCTATCAAGTCTGATTCAATTCAAGTTTGATCTGAATTTCAAAGTGATTGAGAATTACCACTTTATAAGACTATAGCTTATAAGCTAGTCACTTTCTTTGCCAAGAAAATGCTATTGCAATTCAATAAGAACAGGAGTTGTTCATATCTTTACAGACTATTACAGAACATGGCCTGTGCAGTCAGATCTTTACATTTGGTGCTTCAATGATTGCTTTAATCTCTTAGCAAAACACTCTTTAGACCAGTATTACTAGTTTCTATTCATTTGACTTTATGATGTTCTGTTGTGTCTATTGTGGCTAATCGTGTATATAATATTATCAGATAAGTCCTCCTACTAGTGCCATATAACCTACAGTCTCTAAGCACAACGAAGCAAAGTCCTGGGTCAGTCTGAGATCAGCACCAATAAATACAGGTCTTTTGCATCAGCACCCAAGAGAAGTCTCGGTTTGCGGTTCTGGATGACAATGTAGGGGATACATTATAAAAGGAGAAGGCGTTATACTTGAGTGTCTCCTCTTTGGGGACCTCCTGGGTACAGCAATGACCTGTTTGAAACAAACACATTTGCAACAGAAGGCACAGCCATCTCTGTAAATTGGCCCAGTGTGTTCCCATCAGGACAGCCATCTCTACTGGGCTCAGGACCAACTGGATCCATGATCCCATGGCACCCCAGTACTCAGCAGGTGCAGACTGCAGCTCTCTGCATCTCCTGCCTCTGCTCTGCCTGCAACTGGAACCACATCAGGTGTTTGAACACTTGTGTAAAAAGAACACAGATGGCTTTGGTTTTGATGTTTAGGTTGTATTTTGAGTCTTTCTACAGTCCCCAGCATGTTGTTCCTACATGAGTAATAAGTATATAGTTCCCAAACTTATTTCTAGTGAGTGGCTTAGAAAAAAATATTTGGGATAGAGACCCTGAAGTCTGAACCTTTCCAAAAACAAAGGCTTGATCTGTGCATGCTGTTATATTAGACAAGTTTGAGGTTACATTGTGCTTTTTAAAATATTGTGATGCTTTCTCATATCACATTTGCAGTCTGTCTGCCCCAGGGTGCTGGCACTCATCCACTATACTCCTTTATCACTTTCTTCTCCGCAGAAATAGGGGAAACTAATCCCTTTAAGATCATTGACTTGTGGCTGCATTTAACTCATTCACACATATTTCCAAAAGCTGATGCAGCCGCGGTGATGATGAAGAAATGACGGAGCACACACGCACAGGGCATGGCAGACGGGGCAGTCATGTTGCTCCCCCCACATTGCTCACGTTGTTGTTGTGACAGTGGCACATGGCCTTCCCCTGTGTCTACAACAGCTTCCCACAAGAGCTCCAGGTCTTTTGCTATTTAGTTAACGTTCCTGTGGTTTGTTTTATTTACCACCACTGACTCTGCCACTGAAGCACAGATTTGGGTGTTGGGGATACAGCAAATGTAGAAAAGGCGGCCAAAGACTGCCAGAGAGAGGGGGAGCTGTAGAATCTCCCCAGAACGATGTCCTCACTGTGGAGAGGAGATGGCAGGGGCCGAGGAGCGTCCCGGGCTGCTTCTCTGGAGGAGAGCAGCCACCCAGCAGGAATGACAAAGGAGAACTCCTCCTGCAGTGGGACTGGGAATCAATTGGTCATTCAGGAATTAGTCCTCTGCCTGTGAGACACTGAGGGTGGGAAAGAAGAGGCAGGCTGGCTGGGGAATGCCCACAAGATGGGAAAAATAAATGGGATTAGTAGGCAGGAGTGGGTCCTCATAATGAGTCAAACACCAATGCTCATGTTAAGTGGATAATATGGTAAACAACTTTTGCAAGTTGACCAAGCAATGCTGGGAACAAACAACTGAAAAAAGCATGTTTCAGACCATAACCTTTCCTTTTCACAGATTAGCAAAACAGCAGAATATTAAATATTAAATATTAAAGTTGTAAGTGAAATACGGTAGTGTTTAAAAACTAAGCCTCAGCAAACCCAATAACTTGCTGCAGAATGAGGAGAATTTTTCCTTGGAAATTTCAGTCAAGAATATCGCCAGCAAATTATGCAAGAAAATTAAATTCTGTATTTCTTTTCCTATCTATTTCATTCCATCTCTCTCTTTTTTTTTTTTTTAAAATTGGTTAGTTTCATTTTGATTTATTTTAGTCATTATATACACACTCTCTGAGCTTCCACGGCCCTAGTTAGTTATCTTCCAGGAGAGCTCTAAGGAAATATACTTTCAGCTTATTCCCCCGCCTTCCTTGACATAAACTTTCTGTAAAAAATGTGAGCTCAGGGTGAGTACTTTAATTTACAAAAAAGTAAAAGGTACTCAACAAACACGTTACTTACACGTGGTCTTTTCCATTCAAACTTGATGGGGATTTTCTGACTATAGAAGAGGGAGGACTCATTTGGTGGGAAATCAGGATCTTCATAGAGAATGTTTTTCTCCAGGCACTTCTTGTGAAGCTCTTCATAGGTCTTCTCCTTTACTTTGATAATGGGCTGGTTGCGGCTTATAATGGCAGAATAAATCCCCCCTGTGCCCCCACCTGCACCCTCAGTTGTAGTGCTGGTAGCAGCGCTGGGAGCTGACCCAGCAGCTGTTTGCTGAGCCACCGTTGCATTTATGGCGGACGGCATGGGAATCAGGCTTAAAGCAAATGTCGAAAGAAAGCAAGATCTTGCAAACTGGAAGGAAATTGGAGAGAAGAGGAAGTTGCTGTGTAAACCGCTTTTTCTAGCCGTTGAAAGTCTTCCAGTCAAATTTGCAAGCAACAAAATTCCACGTGGTTGAGCACGTCATGCATCATCTTGAAGGGCAGCAATTCATTATAGGAAATTGGAATTTATTCCTTGATGTGGAACAAGGTAATCTCTTGGCTAACTCCCGTGCCTCAGTGGCAGTATCTACAGCACGTGTGTGTGCCTGCCCTGTGTGTATAAGCGTCCGGAAGGGCCAAGCTTTAACCCGTGAAATCTAAAAATAACTACACGCAAAGAGAGAGGGAAAGTGAGAGGGAGGGGGTTAGTGAGATGGTGTCCATCTGCTGTGCAGGTCGTGCCCAGGCCAGGCATGTTCCTGGGACACGCTCCGTGTGGTGTGCAGGCTGACTCCTGGTGCAAGCAGCTCAGTGTAACTGGAAGCTGAACTCCTGCTGGTTTGGGAATGTATCTAGAGGTACTGCCAGCTACTAAACTAGTCCTGACACTCATGAAGGAACTGTTATACTCAACTTGTTGTTTCTGCCCTCTGCTGCAGAAAAGATATATAGATATTTTTACTTACAGAGGTATTTATAAAGATGATTATCTGAAGACATGCTCCTAATGGCAAAAAATTAATTATTTCATGCAACTGAGGTCAGTTCAATACCTGTGAGCGGGGAATTGGCTTCTCTAAAGAGCAGCTTGCCAGCACTAAGACTCATCAGGTGACAGCTACTTCCCACGTAACAGGCACCTTCTCATATAGGGGCAGAAAAAGTTTATAAAGGCCCCAGTTTGGAAACTGAGCAATCCTGTGTGTGTTATGACACACCAATCAGACATCTGACTTTTCATGGGTATTTTGTCTCACAACAGTGGGATAAGGAACAAATTTGCAGTCTCTCTGAAAGAAAAATCTAAACACATGTTGCTCTTCTCTATTACCCAGTTCTTTAAAAGATGACATTATTTATGTGTCAAGAAAAGCCTCCTAAAACCTTGATTTTTCTTGGATTGGGAAATCTTAAATGACATGGTGACATCAGTGTTATTTTTGCCTAATGACACTGGTCTCTGGACTCTGGCTCATGGCTGACCTTCTGCCCTCGTACTATGGTGTTTTCTGAAGGACTGATTCCTTTTTTATTTCTCAGCCCATTGCTTGGTTTACACATTTCAAATCAACAGTACAACGGACAATCTCTACAACTCATTTAAAAAACTCCACTAGGGGAACTTTAAAAGAAGGTGATCTACTTGGCAAGCTTGACTAACCTCTAGGAATATTAATCCTCAGTCTTCTAATGGTGGCCTAAATCCTTTTTTTTTTTTTCTTTATCAAGAACGCAACCTATCTTGCACCAACAGGGCAACCAGAAGGGACAAATTCAAGTGTTTGTGGAAATAGAAATGCAATTGCTTCAGGGTGGGCTGTCCAGATGCAGAACTGATGACTTCCTCATTACTTTTAGATGCAAGGATTATGGGTCTCACATGTGAAATTACTTTGCAGGACAGCTTGGCAGAGCCATGTGTCACTCTTTCCAGGATATTTCAAGAGCAATGCAAGTAGTGAGATGGAAGGTCCTCTCACTTCACCGCTTCAGCAAACACACTCATTTTGGAGCCTGCGTATATGTCCTTTTTTCATACTCTGCCTTCATGCCCAACATAAAAACTAATCTATTATGTCTCATACACAGAACTCCGTTCTAGGAGGAATGTCAGTAGCACAGGTGTGATATTTGACAAACTCCTTACGGGCTGCTGGGGAGGATCAAGTGAGGGATTAGCAGTGGCTTTATATTTTTTTTCTTGGGAAGGTCAGCAGGTGTCAGGGTATGACCTGCTGCTACAGCTAACAGTTCAGCCAGTGCCTGCACAGGGACTGACAGGTGGACCAGCACTTCTCACCCAATGTTGCTCTTTACTGATGTTCAAGAGTATTTTGTGGTTATACCTTTTCTTTAAAAAAACCCAGTTTCCTCTTTCTTATTTTTTCCTGGTTTAGTTATGTAGGTCTTCTTTTTTTTTTTTTTTGTGAGAAACAGCAGTTGCTAGTAAAAGACAAATGGTGTATTTAAAGAAACACAGTTTACCATAGAGAAGAATGGAGGTGCTGTCTGCTACAAAGGGCAAAATAAACCCTTTGTCAATTAGGAATTAAACTACCTTTTGCGCTGGAAATTTCTTGCAAGCAGAAGTACCCCGATAGCTGACCTGGTTAGACAGAGCAAAAGTGAACTGCATGGATGATAACCTTTTTACTTATTTTTATGAAGTTTTATCTCCAGTTGTTTTCACTAATTGAATTCAATTACTTTTTTTGTAAAGATATATTGTAAATTTCTTTATTAATTTATGGCATAAATATGTGGAAAAGTATGTGAGTGGCTACAAGGATCAATGTAAATTACATTCTTTGAACTTTATTTTCTCAGATCTAAAGACACAACTTCTAAGATTTTCAGCAACTAATTCCTATGGAAACCCATAGAAGTTAGACACTTCATACCACTGAAAACTTGACTCACGAGTAGTTACTATAGTGCACATATACTGAGGGCCAGAGTATAAATGCTCATCATTCACTTTAACCAGTTACCATTGGAAGAACACTTAGTAGTGATTGTCAGCAGTAGGAAGAAGGTTGGAAGGAATAAGGCATGTAACTTGCTTCATTGTTACTTTATTTCACTTTCCGATCACTTAAAACATTTCATTAAAATGCTCCAGACAATATTTATACCCTGTCAGAAGCACCGCTATGCTTAAACATAAGAAGCAATCATCAGTTAAAGCTCAGAAGCTGATAGAAAAATAAGGTCTATCTCAAAAATAGGGTCTCTCTCTCTTCTCACAGATGTAAACTATCTATTTTCTACTCTTCTATCTGGATTGACTCGTCTGCGTTAAGCACACCAGTACCCCAGCTGCCAGTTCCCGGAGCGGAGGCTCACACTGTCTGCTAGCAGGGGCCGACAAACAGCTCTGCAGGATAACAAGGAAGGAAGCCAAGGGGCTGGTGGGGAACAAATTGTGCTTGGTAGCCGAGAGCCGAGTAGTCACAGTTTGCTCTCACACTTGCTGTTCCCAGAAATCTGCCCTGCAGGGGACAAGCAGCAGCAGGTGGGAATGACTGACCACGCACAGGGAGGGCTTAGTAAGAAGAGGAGGGACCGTACAAATGGACTGTTACGTTACCTTTAGTTGGCAAAAATCATGACCATCATTCTCGTTTACTAAGAGTTACTTTACTGGTGTGTTTAGAAAATATTTTGTTATCTTGCTAAAATTAATTCAGTAAATTTTACCCTTTTGTATCCACAAAACCCAACTGATGGCATGTTCAGGTTTGAGTCAAAGACGGACTGGTTTTAAAATAATATAGTTGAGAAGTGTAACAAATGGAAAGCGCAAACAACTTGAGCTGCAAAAAGTGATGCCTGATATGGAAAGGGCTGTGGGAAGAGGCAGGATGTGGGGGATGTGGGACTCAGGATGCCTCTTAGTTTTGAAAGGGCTGAAAGCATCAGGACACACCAGTTCTATCTGCAGAGATGGTGGGAAAAGGAGGCAAAGGAACGTTGGGGTGAGTTGTAAGAGGATGGGGGAACAAGCATGAAGTGGGATGGCCAAATGCAGAATTAATCCCATTAAAATGAAAAATTCACTTCATAAATACCAAGCTCAAATCTCAGCGAGATACTAAAAACTGACTAAGAAATTACTAAAATGTGAAGGAAGCTAAGCTTTGGCAAGGCTGGCAAGATGTGGAGAAGCAGAGCTCTCCATAAGCAGAATCATTTCACTGGGCTGACTTTAACCAATGACATTCAATCATCCAAAAATGCTAATTCTTTCCTAATGAAAGACTTTTTTTTTTAAGTAGTACCTGCAGAAAGACAGGAGGGGTAACATGGAAAATGTTGCCGTGTGAGTCTAGCTGCTACCCTAAGCCAGTACTGCACTTACATAGATGCGTGCCTTTTCAAAATCTAAATACCAGTTTCAAAGCCAGCTGCTGGAGGGACTCCTGCACTCCCACATTTCTGTCTTTTGCTGTCATATGACTGACTGGCACAACCTGCGCACACCTCACCTTTGGTGACTGACCTGTTCAGCCAGCCTGTTGTTTAGTTTCCCATACAGACTGCCTGGTTTTGCATTCTCACATGGACTGGAAAGGGGAAGTGTCTGTCATCACACTGGGTGGCTCATTTTGGGTTTGTTTTCACAAGGCAGCTTGCAGGCAGAGCTCTGATGATAACCTCTGCCTCTGGCATATCTGCTGATGCTCCTTGTCAAACTGGCCCACATCTGCTCAAGTATTCTAGTCTCCGAATAGTGGGATTTCCAAATACTTACATTAAACCCTATGCCAGTGAGCCACAATCTCACCCCATCAATTCATAATTTTTTGGTGCAAGTGAAGGCAGAACTCAATCTTAATGCCTAACTGAAGCTTGCTTGGAGCAGATAGTATTTACCTTTTTTACCCAAGGATACAATTCTAGTGCCATTACTTGTGCTGAATAGAAGAGCTATCCAGGTTTAAATTCGTGCTTTAAAAGAAAAATTGTAGGAAAAGTTAGTTTGGAGATGTGGGTGGGAAATATGTTCCTTGATTTGATTGGATCCAAGGGAACATTGTAAGACATTCCAACTTATTTGCCTTCAACCTCTCAATGAATTCTCTGAAGAAGTTGTGTCTTCTTTCAGCTGATGTGAATCCTCCAGTCAGCATCAACACTCAGGGCTAAATTTTCCAGCGTCAGCGTGGAGGTCTTCGTATCATATGTGAAAACCACTTCTTTTTCTTTTCCATCTGAACAGGACAAGAGAGTTTACTACATAATTTAAGAAGAACCCTTCTGAAACACAGTTACACATGACTTTCTCCATTTTTTAATTCAGACTGTCCCTGTCAATGGTGGAAAGAATTGATTAAAAAAAAAATAGTAGTCAAATCCGCGCAATATACAAATCAGAATGCAGCAGAATCGGAAAACCTATTTCTTTTTTGTTGACCTTTCAAACTACAGTACATTAAACTATGGAACTATTCAAAGATTTTTCTGAAAAAAATAACCCTACTTTCAGAATAGGTTTTCCCCCAAGCACCCTAAAAGTCCTTGAGATTGACAGGTGGAGGCAGAATGTCCACACGATTCCCAAAGTGAAGGGATGTGCTTGGAAAGCAGCCAGAAACAATAAGCTCTTTCTGTAGATGCTACTGCCTATCCATATGGAATCCCCCCAACTTCTAGAGATCCCCATATAGTCACAAACTCCACACAATATTGAATGAGCAAGAGAAAAGTAATCCTGGTTTTGTCTGCAAATTTCCTGTTCTAGACTAGGCCAGCTTACAGATCTGAGCAAATGGTCCTTCATTTGAAATTCTATCTCCGGTCATGTTCTGTGCAGGACACAGTTATCTGAACTTGTTCATTCTGAACCACTTTTGCTGATATATCTATTGCTTTACAAAGCAAGTGTTCTTTAGTTCTGCGTGTAATAGTAGTGGTGAGCAGCTGCTGGCTCCTTGCACTATATTCTGTCCTTGATATCAAAAATTAGCAAATAAAACTGAACAAAGATGCTCCCTATGCTGTAACACTTACTTTATAGAGCTGTCAGTTTGCCACCTCTAGTGAACTGCAGCAGAGCAACACTATTTAAAAAAATTTAGGAAAACAGAAGTCAGTTCATTACCCTTGGAAGAAGCTGTCACAAGAGTGGGTTGCTGTCCAAATCCCAGAACTATCACTCGTGCAACCACACACGTAGTGTGGTATTGTCCGCTTTCATCTGTGCAGCTGAAAAAGAAAGTTATTTCATACACATTGCTATCCACCAGTAGAAGTTCAACATCATACTGAGAAAGTACTACTGCAGTCTCCTCCTGAAAGTTCCCTGTACTGGTTTCTTTTCCTCTATTTACCTTTCTTCTGAAACAAATAAAACTTTCTCCTATTATCAGCTAATTTTTCACTGCATAGCAGATTTCACAAAGTTAGAAGAAAAAAGTTTGAGAAGATATTTCATGGCAAAAAGCATGGCTTTGGCAACCAGAAAGGTTCTGGATTTTTGCAAAATGGTAGTTAAAACTCCTAAGTATAAATCTAAAGTTAATTTTAACATTTTTTCAAGTAAGATGTTTCAATCTGAGGCAAAATTATCTTTCATTTTGTAACTAATTTAATTTTTATTAAAAAGCTCAAAAAAATTAAATCAAAAGGAAACTTCCCTTTCCAGAGTGAACAGAATGTTATATCACTCATATCAAAAAGTCTTTTTCCCAACTTCTAGATTTGCTAGCAAATCAGCAACATTTTTCTTTTCCATCCTGACTTTTTTAAGCTTTTCAGATTCCGTATTCCAGATAAAGAGATTTGAAGCATACTATTAACTACATTATCCAAGCTAGTTTACAGTTTTGCTCTGTGTTAAATTTTGTAGCTTCAGGACCACCTCCTGCATAGTTCTAAACCCCAAGGGAATAAAGAAATGCCTGTACAATCACCTTTTATGCACTGCACAGCCCCATGGGCAACATACCTCAATAGTAAAAGTGTCATAGTGACATATTTAACATATCTTTCCTTACAAGTAGCTATGGATAGTTTTGCCTTTTAGGTTGTTCCAGTCAGCCTCTGCAGGTTGTGTTCCCTTGTGCCTCCTTTCAAGTGCTTTTCTTGTTTATTTTACCATGCTAATATATATGGTGCATTTGTTGATGACTTCTGGAGACTACTAATGCTGTCTGTGGTTCCCACACAGAATATCTCAAGTTGGAAGGCACCCTTAAGGATCATTGAGTTCAACTCCCAGCTTTTTGCAGGACTACCTAAAACTAAATCATATGATTAAAAGCATCACTCAGACACTCCTTGAACTCTGACAGTCTTGGTGCCATGACCACTTCCCTGGGGAGCCTGTTACAGTGACTGACCACTCTCTCAGTGAAGAAGACCCTACAAAAATGTATCTTAGAAAATACACACTCTAGGTGTTGCTTATATGCAAATCTCCCAGTCTATCTTCTGTTGTCTCTCTGATAGGCTTTACACTTGCTGATGACTTTCTTTTCATTTGAGTAAATCTGTAGAATCGGTGGATTTGAGTAAACTGAAACAATATGAGACAACTCAGTATTTCATGTGTTGCTGCCCTTAGACTTATGCAGACCATTGTTTACCTCTGCAGTTTTATGGCAGATCCTGCATGCTCTGGGACTTCATCAAGCAACATATGAGACTAATATTTCTATATTTGTAAGGTGGCCTCATGAACTAGAAAAGACATTTCCAATGACAGTGTGTTAATGGCTTTTGTCCATAATTGCCATTACCTGGAAGAGAGAATGTTCTTGTGGAAAGTGAATTTCCGATACAGGAACTGCTTCTTGTGGAGATATTGAAAGGAATGCCCATCATCTAGGTAGAGCTCACCAATTGCACAGGCCTGTGATACACACCAGATGGAGTATAAATTAACAGCAGCTTCCAGTGCTGGGCAATTAAACTAAAAATGTCTCACTATATGTTATGCTTCATAATGAAGGGTGTGTGTTTATTTTTCTTTAGTGACTTGTAGCCCTAGAAGGCTCAGGGAGTCCAGCTCTCAGAGTGCTTGAGGACTTGGACATCCTGGTTCTGTAAATTGATGTGACTGCCAGGTGTCACCTCATTTATGAGGACAGTTGTGGGAAGTTCTCTCTCTGTGCCCCAGAGGAAGTTTGTGGTGTGCTCATCCTCTGCTCCTTCCTCCAAGGGACTAGAGAAGGGCTGAGAAAGGTCAGAAAACTGTTCTGCCTCTACTATACCCAGACAGTCTCACTTTGAGGGGACACTAGGAGGAAGGTGGGAACCCCCCCCAGATAGGAGGAGTAGAGGAAAGCCGTTGGGCATACAGATGCAGATACCACTGTGTTGACTGAACAGGCAGCAAGGACCTAAAAAGGTCAGACAGAGTAAAAGACAACTTTGTAAAGGGAATGTCATCTCAGAGTACCTCTGTGTCCAGGGCCACATGGAGTTCATAAGAAATATCTGTCATCCATTCAGTGGATTTTCCAGCTGTGGTCTTCAGGGGTAACACAGTGCCCCCCCGCTGGAACACAGGAATCTGTGAAAAACAAAGCCAGGGTAGAAAGGTTCTTATATTCTGATACTACAATTTTAACTTGGAAGAGGGATAACTGAAGCTTGCTCTTACCAAAACTCAGAAATAAACTTTTAACACAAGTACAAAAATAAAACTATTCAACTAACAATGGGAATAGTGGTAATCTTCCTGTATGTGTACAAGTGAAATATCTTTGCTTGGAGCAGTCACCCTTACATCATCTTACTTTTCTCTACCACCAGGACATATTACTGTTCCATCTAACAACAAAGAAGATGGGACTTTCCTTCTCTACAAAAGCTATTTTATATTACATTCCTACAAGGAAACTGAAATACCACTTTTCTGATTTTGAATGTTGACAAAAGACTACCTTCTTTTTTTTTTTTTTCTGCTCACTGGAAGTAGTATATTAAAACAAACATACATTCTCCAGCGTTACTGGGATCTTCAGAGTGCCTGGATCTTCCATTCGTTTAAATTTTCTGAAATCATACCAAATCTAGGAGAAATAAAAAAAAGAATGAGCATGTTCTGTCTCCAGATGCAGTTACTCTTCTGCTTAACCTTACTGTCACTATTCCTAACAACCTATTTCTTGTGCAAGAAATAGCACTTACTTTTTAAATTAAATGACCTTTTGGATAGACAGAATAAATTCTCATTCCTAGGGCAACAATCTTTTCTACAGTTTGCATAACATCTTGTATGTCTTAAAGCATCTGGAAGTGCAAACCAATGAAAAAGCTTTTTATTGTTTTTCTAGAAATGCCTAGTTCTAGAACAAGCAAATTTATAATGAAATGAAAATTAACAATGAAGTTGCTAACAAAAGGTCACAAAGAAATAGCTACATCTGAAACTTCCCACACACCACACTTGCCGGCAGTTTTAGCTGCTTTAAGTGTGCCAGGCAGTCAATTCCCACAGAGATCTTGATAAAAATACTTCTTTTAACTTGTTTGGATAGCCCAGTCTGTTTTTCTCCTTATATTAAGAAGAATTCTGAGTGTTCTCAGGTGCATTAGTGGAGTCACAAGGCTCTGCATGGTCTCACATGCTCCCCTTTGCTGCTGTCTTTCCTCCCATTCCTCACTAGAGCCTCAGGCTTTCCCTTAGGAACTATTTTCCTCACATTCCTTCCCTTTCTCCAACTCTCAGCTGCTGCAGCCAAACACTCTGTGTAGAAGTGGATCACAGTGCTGTCCTGTGGATAAATAACTTTACTTAAGAGAGAAACTGATCTCTGTACAAGTCAAAGTCTTTGCTGTGCATGTTCCAGGCTACTGAGGCTTGTATTTCCTTTCCATAATTTTCCCTCCCCACTGCTTCCCCTGATTTCCTTGTGACCTTTCTTTGAAGATCCCTTCTGTTTCACATAAAAGAGAAGTTTAACCCAAAGAGAAATACATGAAAAAGGGCACTGACAATTTAGTGAAGCTCATTTTCAGCATTCCATGAGAAGCAGCAAGCCTCGAGGGGGGATTTAAATTATAGAGTCCTGAGATTTGTGCAGCAGCTCTTGGAAAAACAAGAAAGTAAATTCACTGTGAGCCAAGCATGTGAGGTAGCAAGATGGAAGGAAGGTTCCGAGTGGCACAGAATGGCCAGGCAGCACTTGGCACAGCGGCAGTGCTCAGCAGTTAGGAGATGGGGAGCCAGAAGATTGTTGTATAAAATACCTTCTAGGGCTGAACAGCTTCATGATGCTCACCTCCTCTGACCCTGGAAGCAGAACATTCACTGCCTTGGCCTCTGGCTCCGTGACTGGATGCACCAACAAAGCATTTCCTGGAGAAAAGCATAAACATGGCTGTGGTCCTCACAGCAGCATCTCATCGAAACAGCAACTGTATGCTTTGGGGTTGTCAGTCTCCCATAGCCATTTTAGGGGCTTGCTTGGGCACATCATGTGCTCAGGTTCACATTCTACTGGAGAAAAAGGCACATGTAGGGAGCTGATGGCTGCTGGGGTCTGGTTCTGTTCCGGCACTGGGATGCAGCTGGGCTGCACTGTATACCCACCAGGCTGGAGACTGCTGGGTCCCTCATAGTCTACGAGCTGATTGCCTGTTTGTTCTTTGGTTGAACAAATAATACACTTTTCTAACCAGAAGAACAGAAGATGGGAATGTTCTATAAAAAAATCTGCTTAAGCTTATTGTACTGTGTATGGTTCTTCTTTAGTCCTAAACAAATACATTACCATATACAAACTGTACAGCTTGATAAACTTCCCTCCTTGCCCACTGGTGATGCAAGCTGAACTCCCAGAGTACTCTGAAATGCTCTGCTTCACCACACCTTGCTTTGCTGCCATGTCCTGCCTACCTTGGTCAGATTTCTGCATGAGAAGTGAACATCCTTTCATTTGAAAGCCATTACTAGGCACTCCTGAGCCCAGAGGTAACCAAAAAATAATGCAACATTCCCCTCCCATTCCCTCTTGCCATATAGGCTAAATGTGCTTTACACAAACACACTTATCTTTTAAACTTAATTTCTCAGAAAAAATAATTTAGCAGCCAGCTGTATCTGAGTCAAAACCAATCAGCTTTGGATGGCAGTTGTTTGCTACTGTCATTTCTGAAGCAGATTTTTGTCTTTACTGCTACAGTGAACTTCCATGTTTCGGGTCAAAACAGACCACTTCTTTTCAAAGTGCCCAGTGAGACTGAACTCAGTTTTTGCATCTTGTATGGCCCCTATTTTCCAAGTGTTGTTAAAACCAGTTCCCTTAAAGAAGTTTCAAGTTCTTTTTTCAGTTACAACATAATTTTTTGAAGTCTTGGGCAGAGTTTTCATGTTTTCTTTTTGCCACATGACACTATCACCTTGAAAATATTTAACTCAAATTCCAGAGAATGAGAAGACACCTACTTACCCAGCATGTACTCATTATCCACGCCAAAAGTTTCTATTTTCCCTGGAAACTCTATCCAGAGAGGCCTGTAGAAAGAGAGATAATGGGATTCAGTTAGTTCCTCCTCTCCTACCATCTTGTTCAGGGCCTTCTGGCATTTTCAGGCTCCATTTTCTCCCTCTCTTTACAAGGTACAGCTATCAAGAACTGAAGATAGGGCCAGGTTTGCTTCTGTGCCTTAAAATACCCCTTTTGAATCACTGATAAGAGTTCCAGTACAACATGGGTTAAGACACTCCAATATACCAATGGTTTGGCTGCCGGCAGCCCCACTTTCTTCCCTCCTGTTTCTTCCTTATGAACTTGCACTACATATACCTTCCTTCTAGCAAAGGAGAGATAGATGGTCCTCTCTGTCCCAGTGTACCAGCAATGCTGACACCTGATGAGCTGGTCCCTGCAGCACAGTCCCTCCTGTTCTCAGCAGCTCACTGCTGCTTTTATAGCATGTCTCCTCCTGGTCACAACTGAAAAACCTGCACCAGAAGTTCATTTTCAGTCTCTCTCAAAAAAGGGTAGTGCAACAGCCATCTGGGTATGGAACAGTTGTATATTTAGAGTTTAAGAGATTATGACAATAACAGCTCATTCAGAGAGAGGGGTCTGGGTTTCTTTACACAAAAAACCTGGTTCACCTGCTCACTCACAGGCATTCACTTGTTCACTGCAGCCCTGCTGTTCATGTCCTTGCTAATGAAACACAGTTTCCACTCTGCTTGTCTTGGTGACAAATATACCATGATTCCTCTCTCATTCTGTTCCTACTGCAGCAAATTTAACATAATCAAAGTTTTATTTAATATTATGGGCAGTGCACGTGACAAAATAAGCTCAATTTCAAGAAAGACAAAACCCCACTGCCTATGTCAGTGCATACAAGGGCAATTATGCCTATACATGTGCAGACAGATGCTCACACTACATCTGTAATGCAAATCATCTTCAAAACTCAAACCACTCAACCCTTTTCAAGAAGACCTTTATGGTTTTAAAACTTAGGAGATGTATTCTATTTGCACAACAATAAGTAAAGGTAAATGTGGTCCAAAAGGACACTTCTAGGGCAACATCAAAGACACCACAATACCAGGGAGATTGACACTCATCTCTTGCTGAAAGGATCGGTGCATTCAGTTCCACTGAGACACCTTCTTAGAAGTCAGAGTGCAGCAGAACAAAAGTTTATTTTCTAATTTTATTTCTGTTCTAGATTATTACTACAAATAAAATTATAAAAAATACTGCAGAGATAAATGATCAAATTAGTAACATGAAATAAGCTTTTATAACAGTAAAAATTCAGCAGTAACAAACATTTTCATGGGGGGCAAAATGGCCTTTATGTTTTCTGGTCAGTAAGTTCAGAGTCCATTAAGCACTGTTCCAAGCATGGGTTGGAATACTACATAATGTTCTTTATCATGAGGAGAATTTTGGAGTCCATAGTACTTAAAAATATGTTCAAAGACTGTGCAGTGTTTATATAATTAGTGCGTTCAAGGTTTCATTTGGAAAAAACAAAGCAAAACATATAATTTTTCTCTGAGAACCCTACCAAAGCTTGTAGAATGCATGAAAACAGAATTCAGTAATTTTTGTGCGGTTCTTTTCCTTTTAATATCTAAATAAGTAATCGCAAAGTAAGAGATGGTAATTTAACTTCCCTCCTCCATGTCACGTCCTGAAGATAACCACTAAACCTCCTGACTTACGCTCTTACCTCATAACCGGTTCAGCCGCTGTGTGTGCCCGATAGAACAGTGTGTATAAGTATGGCAGGAGGACGTAGCGCTCTCTAATGGCTTCCCTGATGATCTGGGTGTTCTTCTCCCCAAAGAGCCACGGTTCTCGCCGTTTGCTCTCCATGTTAGAATGACCTCTGAAGAAGGGCTGGTAGGCTCCAGCCTGATACCAGCGAACAAGTAATTCTGGTTCTGGATCTCCAATAAACCCTCCCACATCAGCTAGATATTGTGCAGACAAATAAAAATACACATTTTTGGAAATTATTCTGAAAAATGTGAAGTTCTCCTCTAACAAACATTCCAAGTGTATAAATCCATGCATTTCGCAGTGTGCTTGCAGTTCTGCTGTTGGGCAGCTTCTTGTCCAAATAAGAGTGGAAAACTTGTATAACAAGTTATCCTCTAATAAAAATCTGAAGAGAGCTTTTGGAGGCCGAGTGCCTTCCCCAGTGACAGTCGACTGTCACAGTGGTGCTATGGAACACCACCTGAGGACTGCTGCTCCAGACAGAATGTGAACACTACATAAGAGTTAGTGGAGAAAGGATGGTGAGAGCCAGGTGAGTGGCTTCTGGAACCAGACTCATCTGCAAAAGTGACTGGAAATGCACTGGACCACTGTGCTTTCTACCATCTGTGCTGAAGTCCATATTGGGGTACAAACTTGGTGGCATCAGTGATTTATGCATAGTGAGCAACTCCAGCTAAACACCTTACCTCCACAGAATGAAATCCCTGCCATGCTGATGGTGAGAAGCATTGGAATAGATATTTTCAAGTAATGCCACTCTGCTGTGTTGTCTCCAGTCCACACTGCCCCTGGAAATACCCATTTTCAGCATTACACAGGGAAGTTGGGCGTATGCTTCAGCTTATGCTTGCAGTTAAGGAAAGAAGACAAGAATGGTCATGAACTACTGGTGGACTGCTGTTCTCTTCTTTCTTCATACACAAATGCTCCTGAAACATGCACTAAAAGCAGGTAGTGGTTTGTCACAGGACATGGGCTCTTATTCTACCTTTAACTTGTACACACTTTGCCAGGTTCTACTGATTCTTTCAATCATTTGCACTCTTATGTGCTCACCATGTCAGTATTATGAAGTTTCTGCCCTCTCTAGTCTTAACTACTACACACCAAATTTAAAAGAACAAAGCAGCATGGAAGGCATCCAGCTAGTCCCTACTTACCATACTTCTGTGAACCAGCAAAGAAAGATCGTGTGAGGACAAATGGTCTCTCTTTTCCTGAAGAACGTCTGATGAGTCCTTCTGCAGTTGCCATTTGCTGAAAATCATGAATATGGAAGCCAGGAAGACAAACTCTATTATTAGGGTATTTGCTACACTGCCTCTTTAGCCCTTCGAAGGCAGGAAAAATTAGAAATCTGTAGCCACAAATAATGCCTATTATTAAAGCAATATTGTCTTACTAGTATGTACTTGAACAACAACAAAAAATACTGTGTAGTCACAGCCAATGTTATTTACATTGTTATGGTAGAGCGGTACCAATGTTGTCACATTTTCTTGTGACCAATCACAGAGTTTATTTAACATACAGCAATATCCAGCACAGCAGAGTTTCAGTCCTTCATGGAGCTTACAGAATACCCACTACTGTGTAAATTACCACATTACATGTACTCCATGAGAAAAATTGGTTTGTGTCTGCAGATACTCTACCTGGTAGAATCCGTAGAGGTTGTGTACTTCCCGATGCTCCCAGTTATTGTAGTGGACAGCATCTTTCGGCATTGTTAGTTCTGCCCCTTTGAAGACTGAAGGCTCATTCATGTCATTCCACACAAAGAGGATATTAGTGGATCCCTGTGACACAGGATTGCAGTTAGGTCATAACAAAGCCATTACTGTGACTTAGTGTGTTTATGTCTAGAGGGTATCAAACCAGTCTGGGGTACGAGTAGAAACCACAATAGCAAAACAAGATATGGTAATTATACTCCTGTGGTCACTTGAAAGATGCCAGTCATTCATCTCATCTCTCTTAGTGGCCCTTTGATCATGGTGGCAGCCTACAAGCCCACTTGATTTTTGCAGTTCTTACAAAACTCAGTACGTACTTGTTATTCCTGCTTTCTCAGGAGGAAAAAGAGGCAGGGAAAAGAGAAATATTAAATAGCCATGAGGAAAAAATCAGAGAAGAACAGAAGAGAAAAACTGGAGAGGAAAAGCAGGCTGGGAAATGTCTACTGTGCATGTCTACTAGGGGAGTAGTTTCCACAACCCTACTGCAAAGTAGAACTTCAGGGTGGGGATGAAACTGGAGGTGTCCAGCAGCGTCTGCCCAGACACTTTCAGCACTAGGCAGGAGGGCTGGAAGGAAGGTGAAGGTGAAGTGACCATGAGCTATGAGAGAGCACTCCCACATCACTCCTTGTGTGCCATTATGGTAGTAAAAGCTGGAATTGCAGCAGCCATGTTAGACTATGGGTTACTAAAATGCCTCCAGTTTGTCCATTCTACTGACGCAACTAAGGAGGTTCACTGGAGTAATATGGATGCCAGCTTTCTTAGTGTAGACAAGTCCATGGAGAAAACTCTTCCCTGGTACTTCAGATTATCAAGATATTTTCCTCTACATTATGATCATATAGCTAAAAAAGCCACCAAGTGGCTTAGCCAGTAGTTTATCTTCTCTCTTTTCCCCATTTTCAGGCTTTTTGGGATATGTAGATCAGAGCAAATAAATACGCACCTTGTATGTTTTGAAGGCAAATTGATCTGCATACCACTTTCGCACTTCAGGGTTGGTGAAATCCAGGTAACAAGAGGAACCTGTGGATGGAGGAACCTGATTTTAAGAGCATGCAGGCATTGTCTTTGCCCTTAAATACAGCGGCCTAAAGCTGGGACGTCTTCTAAAATGGGCAGCAACAATGTGGTTGCTATTGTTTCTGAGACAAAAGCTCAAGAGCATATTCTCAGTGACTTGGAACTCGGTACACACATCGCCATGTTCTGCAGACCAAAATAGATTCTGGAGTTCTGAAGCTCAGCACCATTTAAGGATGACCGCTAGCAGTTTGAAATACATTCAGATGTGAACAGGAAGCCAGGGATAGACAGCAACCCTGGTATTTTGAGCTCAAACAGGAAAGTGTCGCAGAGAAGCTGAATAACTATATCCTGCCATGCTACTAAAAGCTGTAATATATCCTTGATTTTTCCCATATTCGTTCCTTTGCCAGGTCTGTGGGCCTTCTATCTGCAAAGATGGGGGGGCAAGCTCCTTTGAGAAGTCCAAATCAAAAATAACATGTCAAATCACTATATTATGATTGAATTGCACAGAATTACATAATCACAGAACAGTCAGTGTTGGAAATGACCTCTGAAGATCATCTAGTACAACCCACCTGCTAAAGCAGGTTTACCTAGAGGAGATCGGACAGGAATGCAAATCAGACTTCACTCATTTTCACCCAGCCTACAAAAGCTGTGCTCACTGCAACAGACCAGACTGCATTTCTGTTACCCAAGACAAGTTTGGAAGAGGGATGGCTGTTTTGACCAACAAATCAAACTTTTTTTAGCTCTAGGCCCTGGGACTACCTGCAGGTCCAACAGACATAACAGAAGTTGTACAGCTGAGGCAATTAGAACATGACTGTACTAAAGTATTTGAAATTGCGAATATTTACAAAAAATGCATGGAATCTAAGAATTTAATTCCACTTTCATGAGTCCCAATTAAACTATTCTGCAATTTTTTTAAAATAAACAG
Organism: Patagioenas fasciata; assembly: GCF_037038585.1. NCBI lineage: Eukaryota > Metazoa > Chordata > Aves > Columbiformes > Columbidae > Patagioenas > Patagioenas fasciata. The sequence continues at coordinate 31,364,799 of NC_092524.1, read as the reverse complement.
CTTGAAATTTAGAGACAGAGTGGTTTTTTACCTGGCCAACAGATGCCCTCAAAATCTTGCCCATTTCTGTCTTTCACAAAATACCCTTTGTCCTTTGCCTGTGAATACAGGGTGTACGTGGGATCAACCTTAATGTGGGGATCTACAATGACGACAAGCTGCCAGGATAAGAAAATAAAATGTACCATTAGCATCAACTGTACTGAATAAAACAATAAGAGTTTACTTTTAATAAAAGGCAGATTGATTTCACTTTAGGTAATGAAAGTAGCTGTGTCACTAATTTTAGAAAGCAATCACCAGTTCTTGTATATACTGTTCTAGACTTTAGTATAATATCTGAATTTACAAAGAAAGCATTAATTTCTGCTTACCTTTCTGAAATAAGTGCAAAAAAATATTGTTTCAGATAAAAGCAAGCACCCCAACCCCTAAAAACACAATGTTTAATTCACTGCTGTATTCTGTGAATGGGAAAATATCTGACTTCCATGTTCATGTCCCTGCTTAAAATCATTTGCCTTAAGACATGTAAATATATCTTAGCTTGTATACCACACAACAGCAACAGAAGTTTCTAATTGTTTTAAACATCCACATATTGTATTTTGCTGTTACTTTCTGCTGCCATTAACTGCCTTGCTGTAGAGCTGAGAAAGTACTATAGCTCTGAATAAGAGACTGAAAACTTGAATGAAATCTCAACGGCTATTTCGTTGACTTTTGGCAAAGATCAAACATTAAGCAATTCTACAACTTTCACATGTTGACTGTGTACATTTTAATACCTCTATAATTCCAAGAAAAATATTTTAGCTGTAAAAGCAGAAATAACAACTAACTAAACTAATAGACTGCATATCATACCAGTACTTCAGAAGAAGGAAAAAACATTTAGTTTATGGTAAGCAATCATATCAACATGAAGAATAATCTCAGTTAGGATAAGGAGAAAATAAAAAGTATTACGAACACAAAGAAAAGCTGAAGTGAGGATAGCAACTTCTGTTAAGTAGAAACATTTTCTACTGTGCCCATCAAGGACGGCACTGGGCTGCTTCTGTAAGATGGAACTTGACATGGGTCAAACTTAGCCTGGTGGTCAGGGTACAGAACTAAGAAATAATAAAATGGCACAAAGAACTCCATTAAACAAGATAGCCGGTGCACTGGAAGCATCACCAGACTGCAACACAGTCTAATTTACTCTACTGCACTTAAACTGTTTCCAGTATCTGAAGTACCTTGGTATTGTGCTTTAAGGCTGGCCAGCAACTAGGACCATGTAGCCACTCAAGTGGGATGGGTGAGAGAATCAAAAAGGGAACAAAAACCCAGACTCGTGGGTTGAGATAAGAAATGTTTAATAAGACAGCAAAGGAAGAGAAAATGATAATAGAATATACAAAACAAGCGATGCACAATGCAATCACCACCCGCAATTTTGTTTTTGAGCAGCAGCATTTGTCCCCTGTCCAACTCCAGGTTCTATACTGGGCATGACATCATACAGTATGGAACATCCCTTTGGCCAGCTTGGGTCAGCTGTCCTGGCTTCGCTCTCTCCCTTTTTCTAGTGCATGTGGGAGAGGATGGGAAGCTGAAAAAGTCCTTGACTCCCCAGCAACAACCACAACATCAGTGTATTATCAACATTCTTCTCATATTAAATCCAAACCACTGCACTATACCAGCTACTAGAAAGAAAATGAACTCTATCCCAGCCAAGACCAGGACACTTGGTTAAAGCTAGATTGGGTAGCTTCACACTACAAAGAAATATTTTCTGTCTTCCTGCTTTATTATTTACCTTCCGTTTTCTCTTCCTGAGATGTTCTTGCATTTTTCTGGGGTTCCGGAATTTCTTTTTGTCCCAAGTAAAATACCTCTTGCCATCTGTGTGCTCTATGTCCAGCCATATCACATCATAAGGAATGTCATGTTGATCAAAACCAGCGTCTACTGCCTTGACATCATGCTCATCCTCGTAATTCCAGCGGCACTGATGGTAGCCCAGAGAAAAAAGTGGGGGCAAGGCTTGAGTGCCTAGGAAGAGTATATGAATGAAGATAACACTGTTAATGCCCTTCAGGATTCTAGCTAGAGACTCTACAAAAGTTAACATTATTAATATGTATCTGTCTGGAGCTAGGGAATGCTGGCCTGTGTTGAGTCTAGAGCATGTAACCAATATAAATTTGTACTTTAATTTTTTCTAATGCAAAAATATTCTAGATTAGCTTTAATGCAAACAATTAATGCAAACAATTAAATAGATTTTAATCAGTAGAATGCAATTCCTGTGACTGCTTGAACCTGAGTAGTGTAAGCAGGCCCACAGCTGCTGCAGTACAAAGAGAACCATGGAACTCCAATTGTTAGGAATTTTTAAAATTAAAAACCACGTATGTATACATCCATATGGCAAAAGGGAGCTGGGAAACTTTCCCAAGCGTGCACTTCCACTTGGCGAGATCCTCTAGCTATCTGGCTACTTTCCTATTTCTGTTCAGCTGAACCACATTCTGTCCATAACATCTGTGCAGCAAATAATCATTGCTAACACACTAAAGAATTACCAGGGATGTTTCTGTGCTTTCAATTCTTTTTAGTATATATAGAATTCTGCTTTCATAAAACATTAGTCCTCTTGCCTTCATTTTTTGAGTCTCTTCCTGAGCCTCTTGCTGCTTTCCTTTCCCATATTTGCATGCTACCTCTGCTCTCTTCCCTAACAAGACACACTGGACAGTTATTTATCTTCCTTCTCTACTCTCCAGCATATATCATTCCATAACTTCAGTCTTTTCTCATTATAAGGCAGCCTGTCTTGATGGCGACTGGTAGTTCTAGCCCTCTGTGCCTCCTCTCTTCATCTAAGGAAGCAGTTTCAGAGAGCAGTAACTCAGGGCCGAGTTTGGCCAGCTACAGATGCCCCGGAAAACAAGGATGGAGACCTGGCTTCACAAAGCACCAGCCCTTGCTCTACAAACTGCAGTTTGGGAATGACTGGCCTCCAGCACACAATGGACTAGGTAAATATTAACCCACTCTCAGGTACAGCATGCTCTTCAAAGCATCTCCCAGGTGAATGTGCTATACTGACTGCAATTACATGAGTTAGTACCTGTCAGATGTGCAAACTGCTTGAAGATATCAAATGCAGTGGGTCCCGTCAGCAGGAAAACATCAATGATGCCGCTTTCTGACATCCAGCGCACATCAGTTACAGGCACGGCTCTCTGCTTGGTGGTCTCTGCAGCAGATCCGGATGGGATGTGCTTTGAAGGAAACCGAGGTAAAACTGAATAGCTCTCTCTATCAAACTTTGTTTCAATGAAAGAGAAAGCATGGAAAACCACAAAACTCACTAACACATACCCAGCAGGTATGAGGAATACACAATGAACGCTTCTTATATGTCCCTCACAAACCCTTTACCTTGCATACTGCTTATAAAAAATACAGAGTAATAGTTAATGAGGAAAAATGGGTAATGAGGGGAAAAGTAATTAAAGCCTTTCTGTAATTAAAGACTGCATTTTCTGCAGGATCTTTGAGTAACATCTATAACTACGCCATGAGAAATAAAGAAAATCAATAATTTTAACCATGTATCGAAGTGCTGGAATAGAGCAACATTGATGTTTCTGTTTCAGGAGTTGAGCGAGTTCATTTCCTGAACATTTTACGTCTCTTGAAGGTCAGTTACCTTCCACAGAAGAATGAGCCTAAGAAGAAATGTATGGCAATTCCAATAATTTAAAAACTCAGAAAAATTCCCCAAATCCAAGAGACTGTCAAGATTTTTGTCCACTCTTTTTTGTGCCTGCTACATCCACCTGTGTAGATCTTTTCAGCTCCAACATTACATGTTTCCTCTCTGCCTTCTCCTGTAGATCTCTTAAGATAAAAGTTCTATAACTTGACTCTTGCAAGGAGTCATCTCCTTGCTCTTTTCAGTGGTTTAAAACAAATTTAGCAGTAGGGAGGAAAGGAGAAGGAGACTGACAATTCCTCATTAGGGAGCAAAAGATAAATTTCCAATAATGTTGTCATGTTCCTGCTGGCCCTGCCCTGGAGTGTTTTCTTTCATTATTAAATTCTGAGGAAAGTGAGCAACTCACCTCAGCTACTGCCTTTGTATTAATATCCACCAGCGTTTCTGAAGAGTTCAGCCAGAAGATCCCCGAACTTCTGTTGGGCTTGTGTGCTAAGAGAAGGGGCACTGAACCATAAATGCCTATTTTGTCATGTATCTTGTGGCCGAAGATATCCAAATTATAAAGCCGGTAGGCATCACCATCACTAGGACAAACAAACAGATATGTTTGTTACATGTGAGCATCCTGCATTAGGCAAATTTTCGCTCTATTGCCATTCCACTAAACTCAGTGAACACTCTGCACTATCATCTTTTGTTTCGCATCCAGAGCTGAAATGTGGACAGCCTAGATTACTGCTTCTTTGCTTTGGTCCTAGCTATTTGAATAAAACAATATTTTTGCTGCCAGCAAGACTACTGCTCATTTGCTCTATGTCCTCAAGTATAATAGGAATTCTGAAACCTCCCATAGAATTGCTCTTCTAAGAGTTCTGTTTAACATGACCAATCCTGCAATTCTGAAAAAAACTCTGCATGGAAAAATGAGAGAGAACAGAAAAGGTCATTCATGAAATTGAGTGGAAAGTGAAAGCAGAACGACTCACTCCACGTAGACAGGGCTATGATTCAGCTTGCTGTATCATTAAATGAAAAAATACATTAATATAAGTATCTCAAGCTGTTGACTGCATTAAAATATTAAGACAATGTTATAGCTCACCTCTATAAAAATGATACTGCTTTTACTAGCAATCTGCCACTTTTACCTGGTGTTTTTGAGAAGAAGTGCTTCTGCATGTTGCGGTAGTCCATAAACATGCTCAAATCCATGTAAAGTGAAGTCCACACCTACAGAACTAGGACCTGTGGGAATAACATTAAAAGAGAAGACCACAGAGTTCTATTCTCAGGCTTAGCTGAAAGCATCAGGGCAGAGTGACCTAACTAAAAGGCAATAAAAAATCGAAAAGCAGGTTTTAATAATTAGCTCTTTCACACTTGCTTTCAACCTCACTTTCATTATTACTTATTAACTATACAGGTAATGTTTTAAACAGATTTTATTGCTTAAGAAGATAAAATGAATCACTTCGACAGAAAAAAAAATACATCCAATAGTGGGTCTCTTCTTTATTCTGTAGTGAAACTGCTTAAAATTATCTCCTGTTTCTATCCCAGTACCTACAAGCCAAGCTTTGCAGCACAGTGGTACAGCAGAGTGGACTTTAGAGTCAGAGTTGCCTGTTTCCTACTGCTCTTCTCTTCAGCCTCAGCCAGGGGAGCAGCATGCACAAGAGCCTCTGCCAGTGACACCATCTTGTCACGTTACTGAATCCAGAGCAACTTCTGGCAGCTGACCAGAGATCCTGTAGACTGACAAGCAGTGGCTTCAGGATCAGGACCTGACCATATGGACTTTACTCCTCCAACACACAGAAACAGAAAAAACCGTAACACTGGCCTAATACATCACATGCAGCACGGACAACAAGGGCAACAGCATCCTGTCTGTGTCTTGACTGTGAACTGGAGAAGTCCCTGTCACCACAAAGAAGCTCTTCCAGATTTCTCTCGCCCTGCTGCAGCAGCTGGTTAGTGCTGGTTGGCATAAAAGTGCACATGATAGTGGTCATGAACAAAGGTAACCAACTCAATTAATGCAGAACTGGACAGACAGCAGATGGTCACAGATTTTGGTAATTAATAATTTAAATTGTATTTGAGAAATTGATCTACAGGTTTCTATAACCTTCTTATCCATTAAGACTGCTCATATTTCCTTTTGTAGTTCCCCACTTAAAAAGAGTTTTTCTGTGACAATTATTAATGCTTAGATATCATTAGATTTCATTATCAGTAATCATTAGATTTCTGATACATTGTGAGAATAAACCATAAATGAAATCAATGTTATGTGCTGATACTAAAAAAGAAAATAAAAAGGAAATAATGCATTACATACCAGTCAGCCAATGCAGATAGAGTTGTGCTATGTCAGAAATGGTACACAGTGTGCTGACAAAATAGGTCACATTTAATGTGTTCCCTTCTCAACAGAAACCTAATAAATATTTCCAGCACTTCTGTCAAATTTGTTACCCATCACTGATATCTGATAGGCAAGTTAGAAGAAGGAGCGAGACACTGATGAACGTTAAACAGCTAAACAGAAAGCCAACAGAAGTATGAACAAATGCAGCTATAAACAAAGCAGTAAAGCTGTTTTCAGAACTGGACTGAGACTTACCATGAGCTTTGATGTCTAAGAATCTGCCAAATTTCTCTTGCCAGAGACCTAGATCCTCTTGTTTCTCCTGGATGAAAAGAAATAGCTAAGCCTAGCAAATGCAACTGCTCACACAATGTATTTCCAAGAAAAATATGCGTATTCACATGAGATTTGTACATTGTCCGCTGTTTTTTGCCAAATACGGTTAGTATAAATAAAGCCAAAACACAATTCAGATCCTGCTACAGGAATTTACACTGAAGAACTAATGTGCTAGTGGAGCACACACGCGCACTGCTACAGCATAAAAGTAATACCTGAGGTCTTGGATAGAATCAGAGAATGACAGAATAGCCCAGGCTGGAAGGGACCTCAAAAGATCACTTGGTCCAGCCTTTCATGGGAAGGAAGCCTAGATGAGATTATCCAGCACCCTGTCCAATTGCATTGTGAAAACCTCCCAGTGAAGAGTACTCTACCACATCCCTTAGGAGGTTGTTCCAGTGAATGTTTGTTCTCACTGTAAAAAATGTCTTTCTTCTGGATGTTGAACACGATTATAAAATGCAAAGATTGCACAGTTGGAACCAAACAGGAAAACCTATACAAACAGAAACCAACCCACTCCCCTAAACAGTAAGGGTCAGGCAACAAAAAAACTCTTCAGACTCCCCAGAGTCCTGTGTGTATAACTCATACTTTTAGCCTCCTTCAAATTTTGAGCCTTGTGCCCTGATATTTATTTTCCTAGAATTTTCACCTTTTGCAGCGTCTTTCCTGGTTTTGTTTTCTACATTGATCCCAAAATAAGCAGATGTGGCCTCTTGCAGCTGTGTGACTCCTGCAAAGCAAGCAGGCTCCCTGGCAGAACCCAGAGTCCAGACACAAGTATGCTAAGGGCAGCATTTCTCCTGCCATTTATAACAGTATGATGGAATAAGCAGCCATCTGCTTGACAGGAGGCTAAAATTATATCATGGACACAACTCAGCCTCCTGAGGAAACTGCTGTGTGCCTTTACGCACTGCCAGGACCTGGTCTTTTATCAGAGAGAATCTTACTTTCGTATTAAACATGAATGTATGTGGAGACTCTTTTTCTTTTGAAACTCTCTTTGCAGTGAACAAGGAATTTGAAAAGGACCAAATATCACTGCAAACCTCCCTTTTACACATCAACTCCAAATCAAACAAGAGAACAAAAGAGAAAGAAATTCCAAATAAAAAAGTCAAGTAAAAAAACATTGTGAGCCAGATCTACCTGACATCTTTTACAGCCCTGATAAAACACATAAACTTTTATTTAACTATGAATTTGTAAAATGTCTCAATATGAAAGACCACGTCCTTTTTGAATTTCACTGAAAAGTGGTTAGACTATGTTTGCAAACATAATACCAGAAGAAATCATGAACATGTGATTGTAATTAATTATCTTTTCTACAAAATAGTAATGTTGGAATTAGAGCAAGGATGAGTTACCTTAGAGGAATCACATGATGACTCATCCTTGTTTTCTTCTGTATGTTTTCTAGTGAAAACAAATACATAGAACTAATCAGTTTATTGTTCAGGTAAGGAAGGATTTCAAACAGAAAATTCATATAGCATTATGCCTTGCCTTATACATTATATAAGAGTTTTGGTGCTTGACTATTCTGAAAATTGATGCCATAGTCAAGAGCTTTAACTGGCAAATAATTTTAATATTCAATGTCTTAAAATAATCTCCACTCCTTATTTGAGTCAGGTTGACTCCTTGGCCTTTCACATTTATTCCTGTCTGTGTCAGTGTTTTACACACCCAGAAGATTCTCACTTCTTTGTTATTCTCTGTTAAGGGATCTCTGTTAATTACAATTTTTGAAATAATGCTCTCTAGGAGAGACGCTGGCTAGGCTCTTTTCCTAGTCATGATATGTCCTGCACTGTCATTTCTCACATTTTCAGCACTTTGCAGTGGGATTGACTTATAAAATCTTGCGGCTATACAGGCATATTTTAAGTTGAATGAAACTTACTTCAAGAGTTTATATGGTGAATATAACTTACCAAAAGCATAACTTCTGTCATAAAAGGAGACAAAACTAATAACCTTATCACAATACCATCACTCATTCCCAAGAAAGACAAGGGATACCATGATACCTTAGTGTTTTACAGAACTGGCCATTAAACGAGGTTAGCATTTTGCACATGGCTTCTCCAAGGGATTAAAACAGCCTGCAGTTAATTGATCTATAATTTCTCTCTCCTAACTTCACCATTGTACTTACTGGTATGAAGTAAACAAGAAGACATTTTGATACATAAGAGCTTCTATCACAGAAACTGGAGTTCCACAGAACTGTTTAGCTACATACTACAATGTGATAGACAGATACAGTACCTATCACTGGGAGGTGGTTGTAGGTGCTCAAAATATAACAACCCATTGGAATTCATACTCAGAACAGTCTCGGCCTTGGACTGTAGCTCAATCTGGAAGGGGTTTGCTGTGACTTGAAGTTTGTAGTCCTCATTAACATTTGACAGCACCAAAATGCCTGCCTCCTTCTGGGATATAATAAGTCTGGCAAATGAAAAGCAACAACAGCTTTATATCAGTCAGCATGTGAAATCCACTGTAGCTAAATAATGATTTGAAACAAAAGATAGGCTGAGAACGTCTGCATGTATTATAAAAAGCTCAATGCTAATGTTGAGACAAAGAACCCCAGAAATACATGCTGTGTTCACGGTTCACTGCACAGTGCAACAGGGGGCTACACAACTGCCATGAAAACTATCCAGAATTTCCATTCCTTTCACATTAACAGGTAATGCCTTAGGTAAAAATGATGCATCAGAACAGGTAGGCTATTTTCTGATTGGGTCAAACAGCCTCAAGTTTCTTATGGATATGACAAAACTTTCTCCAGTCTATTTAACATGAATTTTTGAAAGTAAATTAACCACATGCATTTTTATTTTCCTGTAACAACTTTATACTGTAGAGAGACAACTGTAGGGTAGCACAAACGAAGGAGAAGGGAAAACACTCTTGCAAGTGAAGCTATATATGTTACTAAGGTGCTAAATCATCTTCCCATCACTTACCTTCGGGTGATAGGTTCCTTTATAAGAACATCAGGAACCTTGTATCTTTCTCTGAGAGGATCTGCCTCATCAATTTTAAGCCTGAAAATACTGCCTTCTATTTCACAAATTTCTACTTGTAGAAGAACCTGGGAGCAAACAAACAGATAAACTGGTAGTGATAACAAATAGCAACTTACTTTTCAACTCAACATCACCAAACACTTACTCTCTGGAAAAAAAAAAACATGCCTGCTTTCTGACTTAATGTTCTGTAGTGTTGCTGAGCATCAATCATCATCCATCTGAATTTACAACAACTAACTCTACTTCTCGCCTTTGAAGGAACAACTCCTTTTAAGTGGACTCTTTGTCTTCAGGTCTCTCATATCTAGTATTTTACAGCTCTCCCCACAAGCAGCATGGAAAACAAGAGTAATCTTGAAGTTTAGACAACTTCACTATTGTGCTGTCAATGTAAGAGCAGGATACTATTGAGATGTGGGCTTTTTGCAAAAATGTCAGTGCTCTGTGTTCACAGTGATACTGACACTGATGTACTGTGTCAGAAAGATACCTACAGAAAACGCATAATACTGCCCTACTCAATGTACCTTGCTGTTCTACAGTTCAGGGAATTGGGAAGCCACTCTGTTCTAGCTCATACAAAATGACTCATTTTTCTTCTGTGAAGGATCTCTACACCACAAGACAGATTTTTTTGTTTGTTTTTCTTTTACTTTCTTAATCTTTCCTTCCATGAGACACAAAACTGGCTGAAGAATTTTGGCCTGATATCTTCTCCCTCTGCCTGGAAGCCACTCAGCCCTGCTCTCTTCAGAGCCATGAAAGAATGAGAGAGTCATAAGACCAGAGGAAGAGAAGACAAGAGAAAACAGATTCATTTGGAGTTCCAGATCCTGCTTCCTGGGAAATATGTGACATTATGTCGTCTTTTTATAAACGCTCAAATAGTCCAGGAAGCCACAGAGCTTCACAGTCTTTCATCTACCTAAAAATCTTGAACAAAAATGAACTCCCTTTTCTGTGCTGACTGCGAAGAAGGTCAGGACCAACAAGAGAAGCAAAAAAAAATACATTTATGCATGGCATCTACAGTGTGTGATGCTTAGAGCATGGAGGAGAGCCGTAGTCCCAAACTCCCATAATCTGAGGATGGGTTAGGTTGCCTGTTCCCTGAGTGAATGTGTTAGCTGCTGTGCTGTTAAATCAGAGAAACAGAAGACACCCCACTTCCTGTTTGTCTTCTTAAATGCAAAGAAGGCTAATTTTTCCCAAAAAAACTGCATTTGAGCAAACACAGGAATACAAAGGTATGGTTAGGAGGCAATCAAACATAGGTCTTCTTATGCCATTACAGAAAAATAATTTATTATTTTGGAATAGGGGAGAAAACTCTGAAATAAAAACATTTTTTTTCAGATAAAAAGAGTTCTGTTCAGATTTTTCATAAAGTCATTAAAAGTTTTTTGAAGTTCCTTAAAATACCTGTTGTCCTTGCCCAGTCTGAAATTGTCAAATAAATATGGACCAGTAACGACATCTTTGGACTGATACTTTGCATCATATCTATCACTGAAGAATCTCAAAACCTGCAAATATTATCAGACTTGCTGATAATATTCATTGCTTCTTCTGTAAGAACACTCTTATGCTAGGTGGGATCTCACCTTATTCTCCTCATGAATAATTGGGAATTTGACATTCTCATCACTTAATGTGACTGAATCCAACAATGCGTGATACAAGGATTTTCCAGGATGTAGAAGCTTCTGACGCCTGTCAAGAGAGAAGGTTGTTTTTGGTATCCCTAATTGTTGAGGTTTATATGACACAAAGGGACATAATATTGTTAGAAATGTTTACTTAATAATTTCGTCTTGAAAAAGAAAGAATATAGTTCTAAGCCCATATTCATGTTTATGAATGAGACATTAGAGGGGTTTGGTTAGCCATCCCCACCCCATAGAGTTTTTTTAAACAATATAAGTCTTTATTGAAGTATACAACTAAATTCTCAGTTGTCCAGTTACATTGTTCTTCTTTTCATGAGCTCAGAAATTTCAGCTGAATAAGCTGTTTTTCATTTTCTGTCATATACCCTGCTCGGTCTGCAGGCCCCAGGTGAACAGCTGTTACATTCTGTGGTGATAAAGCAGTATATGTTTGTCATTTGTAACCTCCTGAATATGAACTAAGGAAATTTTTTTCAATGGGCTTGCTGAATACAGAGTTTTGACTACAGCTTTTGGCCCTGATGATGACTTTAGGATGGAGAACCTGAAATAGAAGCTCTTTCATCTGTTTGCAGAATGCTCCTTGCTGAGTTCAGGTTTTAGGAACTAGTTGAAGATAAGTGTCTTGGAGGCTACCTTAGAGGGAAACTTCCTCATTAGTAAACTGACTTTGTTTCCTTGCAAACAGATATTGCACAAATGCGAGCAAACAGATAAAGGATTTCTTTTAAAAGCGTAGCAACGACAGGATCTGATGCTTGCCAATGTGTGGCAACCTCCTGCTGAGAAATTAGATGTGTTAAGTTAAAATGGTGACAGGCTAGAAAGGGCTGGCGTGAAAAGGGGAAGGACTCCTTTTCGCATCAGCAATAAGTTATTTGGGGTTTTTTGAATGTATTTTCCTGCAGAACAGAAATGAACATCTGGAACTGTAACTCAGTACATCTGTGGCTAATTGGTGTAACTCTGGGCAATCATTCCTTTCAGCCACGGAGCACTGGATAGAAGACAATGGAGGATAGGAGGAAAAAAGCTAGAGAGGTACTTCAGTTAGATATAGGATGAGAAGGATCATTTAGCTTAAGATTAGCTTTAAGAGACTAATGACCTAGCATTTAGATTTGATGCTGAATTCTGGCCAAGGTACTTGTTCAACAGAACTGTAATAATTTATACTATTGTCACAGACTAATGGCTTCTATCGAGAATTCTGTTGTTATGAACTACGGATATTCGAGAAATATCCACATCAAGAAAACAACCTGCGCCTGAGTGTACATACAGTTAAAATATTGCTGGGGCTTTGTCAGATGAGAGGAGTGACTCTTCTGAATTTTATCAGAAGAGGTTTTGTATGTAAGATATCATCTTTTAAAATATGCTGTTTATTGCTTTCTCACAGGTGAGTGGCTAACTTTGAAAGATAAATCATGAAAGCAGCAGACTTGCTGTGATTAAAAATCAATGTGTAACTACTTCCCATATCTTTTAATTTTACTAGTTAAAAAAACCCAAACCCGACACTACAATTCTTCTCTTTACCTGTAGAAAGCAATCTGGTTGCATTCCTTGAAGGTGCTTTTGTCCACAGCCTCATCTTGGACACTAGAAAGAGCAGATAAAGAAAATGCTTAAATGTGTTCTCCAAACACCTGCTGAATGATCAGATGATGGAGGTCCTCCTCAAGAGAGGCAAGGATTAAAGAGAATGCAGACAACTGTGGTAACATAAAATGTGTTGGACTTTGAACTATTGTGTTTGTAGATGGGAAGGATTTCTTACACATTTAGTTGCATGCTAAACCATTTCCTTTTAAACTTTGACAAATTGGGCAAACAATTGAATCTGTGACTGACAGAGTAGAATTTCAGCATGAGTAAATTCTTGGGGCTTTGCATTTTGAAGCCAGATCTCTCTCTGCGGTCCTGATAGTCACATATTACATTCCAGTAATAAGAATGGAGAAAGAGGCAGGATTGGCAGAAAGGGAGAAACCCTGCACCCTTCTACTTGCAGGGGGACTGATGAGGAAGTGAGGCTTCTGGAGGCTCTCCTGACAGCTCTGTGCTATCTCTAGGCTTGATATAACTTTTATATCTATTAGATAACAGTAGTTTTTTGGCTTGCCTGAAAAAAAGGACTGTCAGTAGCGTTTCTCATCAAAATACTTCCCACAACATGCTGAGTTCTGACACACATAGATGAGAATAAGGTGTTAGGTAGAATAGAATAAAGTATTAGCACTGGCAGACAAAGAGTTGATGCTCACAAAATACTTATTAATTATCTTTATTGCAGATAGCAGCCATAAACACTTGGTCACAAATTCCGTGAACTAAATATTAATAGACCTGGATCACTATTAGAGACCTCACAGTAACCATATATTTAGGCAATTTAATCCTTCCCGTTTTTGCCTGAAGACACCCATGCACTTCGGGGTTTTCACACCAGCTCTGTGGGACTGTTGGCACATTCGGCACCTCCCGCGCTGCAGCCTGTGCCCGAACGGACCCGCGCGTTGTCACCCGCGCTCCCGCCAACCCCTCCGCGGGCAGGGGCAGCGGGGACAGCACCGCCACGGCCCCACACGCCTCCCCGCCACGCCCGGCGGGCTCTGGGGTCTTTCCGGGGCCTGGCCCGCACCCCGCCGTTCCTCGCAGGAAGCTGTGGAGCCGGCCCGGCAGCGAGGAGAGGGCCGGATAAGGAGCCGCTACCGGACAGCAGTTACCTGACTTCCCCCGGCGTGACCGCCTCCATGGCGGGGCTGTCCCGAGCGGCCGCCGGCGGGGAGCAGGGGTGACCGCCCGGCTGCGGCGGCGGGGCCCGAGGCCTCCCCAGAGGGACGGGCGGCAGCCGGGGACGCTCCTCCCGTAACGGCCTCGCCTCGCTCGCGGCAGGTGCCGGCGGCCCAGGCGCAGCGCCCTGTCAGCGGGGGAGCCGGCGGGCCCTGAGCGCGGCCGGGACGGCGATTGGCACCCGGGGCGGTGACAGCCCGGGCTCGGCCGGGGAGCGGCTCCGCCCCCCGCGCCGCTCCCGCCGGCCCACGGCAGCCGCGTCCCCCCACAGGGAGCGGAAGAGGCGCGGCCAGCGCGGCGGCGGCCTCCAAGCGGCGGGATGGCGGCGGCGCCGCCGCGTTCTGGGGGGTGTCGGCCTGAGGCCGTCCTGCTGCGGCTGCTGGCGGTGCTGCTGCTGGCGGGTGCGGCGGGCGCTGGGCAGCGTTCCAAATGGCGGCTCCCAGTGCTTATGGTGAGTGCGGAGAGAGTGGCTGGGGCGCCGCGCTGGGGGCTCTCTGCCCCACAGCCGCCGGGCCAGCGGGCTGTGGCGGCGGTCGGAGCGAACGGGTGCGTGGCGGGGGTGAGAGGCTGTTGCTGCTCTCCTCGTCCTCCTAGACGGGGGGAGGACGGGGGAAGCCCGCGGGGTCTGCGGGGGAACTGCGACCTCTTCTGCGAGCTGTTCTGCGGTGCGACCGGGGCCTTCCCCTCCTGGGCCGCCCGTGTGTGGGGCCTGACCACGGCCGGGGCTGGTACGTGGCCGCGGCGCCGCCTGCCCTTCTGCCAGGCATGAGCCCGCTTCGGCGGGTCAGCGGTGGCCGCAGGAGCAGGGAGGCTTCTGCGGGAAATGGCCTCGGTGAGCGGTGGGGGAAGCGTGTCCTGTCAGGTCTGTGTTGGGGCGGCTGCCTCCCCGGCTGGGGCTCGGCCTCCGTGGGGCCTGTACGGAGAGAGGTGTCCCGCGCCCCCCGTGCGGGGTCTGGCGTCGGGAAAGCTGCGCCCCTGAAACCCTGAACTGAGAGAGACGTAGGGCTCTGGGAAGGTGAAGGGATTTCCGGCACTGCTGTCGTGCCGTGCGTGGTTTAAGTTGTGTGGAGAAAAGGTCTTCTGCCTGACATGAAACCACCTTTACCAGGCTGTGAAAGGGGGTAATGTATGTTTTCTGTGAGGCTCTTGAGCTTCAAGAACAAAATTAAAGAGTCACAGTGACCATTCCTGTTGATTCTTGGAGCAGATATTTTTTTGTTGTTGTTGCGTAGTGCAGACCTTCTCATCAACATGAAAATGCTAATCATTTCAAAAAATGGCAAAGAAATTGATTCAGTTTTGCAGAACAAAATCCCCAAGGCTCTTAAGCCATCTTTAAGAGTAGGTTGAAGGGGTGGTGAAGCATGACTGGAAAATCCAGTAAGGCTGGCTCCTGATTTGGCATTCACTTTCATTACTGTATCAGCTTAAAAGTCTGAGTGAAAGATTATGTTTACTGAAGCTTTGTGACATTAAGCCCACTAATAAATTTTCCTTTTTTGTACCTTTGCAGGGGAAGAAGTTTAATTTTGGGAAGATTCTTTTCAGCAACACCACCATTTTCCTGAGATGTAAGTGGTTACAAGAGATTAACCTGTTCTCTCTGCTGTTTGACACCATCTGGGACTCAAAACACTGAGAAGCGTTAACTGTGCTGGTTGGAGTGACAGCTAATCTCTTAGCACTGGATGAAAACCATAGCTCTGATATGGTTGGGTGTGTTAGCAGCCTTAAACTTCCCAGTTTTGATCTGTTTAGGCTGTAGAAGAAATCAATAGTACTGTTCAGGCCCTCTGTGGAGAGGGCAAGATGGGCAGAAGGAACACCACTTAATCTCGAACAGGAGGTGATGAGGTGTGGGATGTGCCAAGCCCTACTGTGAGGTGTGCTTTCCCTGTTTAAGATACGGTAAATTCCTCCAGCTGGGAGATCTGGTGCTGGGTCAAGGGCTATTTGTATTGCAGAGTGACAGGAGGCAGTGCTTTTTGAGGCCCTGTTCCTTTTCAGCTGTGTGCTTCTGGGAGAAGTAAGGGAACGTTATTGCACGCTATGACAGAGCTCTCCTGAGAGCTTTTGTTTCCTCCTGATCACAATGTGTGAATATGCTACAGAGCAAATGTTTGCAGAATTCCCTTTTGTTCTTTCTGTTTATTGCTCTGGCGGGGACTCTGGGTTATGTAGGTTACTGCTCAAAGGAGAGTTTCTGTAAAATACCCTCTTACCTGTGAACATGAGGACAGCATTTAGATGAAAGTGAGATGATGTAGGTGACTGGTGGAAGTGACAAGCTGATTTAGAAGGCTTGACATCTTTTCCATGTACTTTGGGATTGTTTGCACCAGTTCTTACTATGGTGGGGGGGAACCTGTTTGATCTCCATTTGCTAATTGGATAGTTACACAGGTACAGTGTTGGTAAATGCCTTTATAGGCTTGTGTCAAACAAGGAAATAAAAGTCACTTTAGAGATGATTGATGGGATTAGTGCCTTTGTCACTTCAAGACAATTGCTACAGTGATTGTGCTCTTTTTTTTAAGTGAGGAAATTACAGTATCATGAGGATTAGCTGATGCTTCTTGACGAAATTGCATATTAAGAACATAATAAAGCACAACAATTTATTGATTTTTTTCAGGTTTAATTTCAGATACCAGCCCTTCTTGGGACAGTGTTTAAAATGAAATTTTTTAAAATGCCTACATTAATCCAGCACGAATCTGAAATAGGAGGGTAGTGTTACAATGACTTATTAGTGAAGGTCCATCATATCAGGGTTAAGTTTTTCCCACTTCTCAGGCATAGGTCAAATGCTGAGTTTTGTGGCTTGCAGAGAGACAATTCCAAGTGTCTGCACTTGTCTGCAATCTGATTCTTGAGGAAAAGTAGGTGGGGTTTGAAAGAGCATTTGGAGCTCTAGTAGGTGTTAGGCTTTCTTTTCTGAAGTTTAATAGGAATAATGTCGTCATACTAATGTGCCATCTAAATTGTGGGTCCCCTCAGTGAAGTGTGTGATAAGTCTAATCATGAGCTGCACAGCTGAAATAGCATGAGAAGGAAGGAACCAAGGCATGGCGAAAATAAAATTTGTTACAAAGTTTGTGGCAGATTTGGCAGTAAGAATTTGATCTCCTGGCTCCTGATGTAGACTTGAACTACACTGTGCAGTCAGCCTTTAAACAGGCATTAAGCCTTAAAATTCTTTAGTGAAGACACCTGTTTTACATACCAGGGTGATTAAAAGATTTACATAAAGTCTGGTAATGAATCACTGAAAGAGGAAGGAACAAAGGTAGGAACTTAGTTTCAATTTCTCAGCCTAGATGATACTTGAACTGCATCTTATACTGGGAAGCTGTAACTTTACATACTGTTTCTTTTTTGTCTGTGGAAACTGTTTTCTCTTATCTCCTGTCTCTTGCCTCTTCTGTCTGCCTGTGGTGTTTATCTGGACAATATGACCCTTTTTGCCAAACATGTTTGCTTGTGGGTCATTCATGTTTTTGGTGAGCACCTGCATCCCCTCTTCCACCTCCTACTTCTTCTCTATTTCTTCTTTCTACTTCTTGATTTTTTTTTTTTTTTTGGTATGGTATATTGGTATCTGATGCTTTCTACTTCTGATTGGGAAGATTGCCACTGGTGTTTAGTATTGTCAGTAATTAATTTATCTTTTGTCTATTACTTAAGTGCTATTCTAGAAGGCATCCAGTTTCCTGTTGAAGATCATGGTAGAAATCCTGCTATCTGTAAATGAGTACAAAGACTGCATTTGAGTTGAATTTTGATGGTTTTGTTTGAAGGCTAGGGAACTTATATTTCCGTGTTGCTGAATTCACTAAATGCCATGGATACCTTTTCTGTCTTTTAGAGTACTTTCTTCCTGTAATTTTGATGTTTGCAGATATTGGCAGATTGTTCTAGTCATGTCCTTTTTTACCTGTAGTTTTTGTTACTGCTCAACGTAGTTTCAATAATCTTATTTTTTTAATAACTAAAAAGGTATTCAGAAGGTATTTTTGAATCCCTCCTTTTTAAAAATTATTTTTGGTAGCATGTTTTTTTTGAGGTGTTCCTCATTTGATCAATTTTATCAGAAGAGCCTTTGTCTTCTAAGAATTTGCTGTCTACCCATGTCACTTCAGTGCTTGTGTTGCCTTTTAGTTTTTGTTGTGCCTTCTCCAACTTATAGGGATATGTGGAGAAATATATGCCTTTTTTTCCTGCTTACCAGAAGGTGTCATAAGGAAACTCTTTCAGTGATTACATTCCAATATATTTTTTTTCTTTTCAAAATTAATTTTTGGTGTTAGAGACTCAGTTGTTGAATTTTTAGCTCTGCATATACTTACTGTAGTAGTGTGTTTTAAAGTGGGATTAGTCAGTTAAGACTCCATGGCAGGGTCTTTTTCTTGTTGCGTTTTTTATCTGCTGCGGTTATTAAAAGCTCTGTATGTGTAACAAGTTTGTGATTGTCTGGTCTGAGATGAATGTTGCCTGTGAAGGTGTGGGGACTTCTTAACCACTAGAAACATGCTGGCAACTCAAAAGAGCTTTGCCATCTGTTGACCGGCAAAACCCAAACATAATCATCTGAATGGCTCTTCCAAGACTCTGAATAACTACTGCTCATTTTGCTTACGGGTGAAGATTACCTTCTTAATGTCAAATTTTCTTCATCAGGCTTTAGTTTCAGAATGAGATTTGAAACACAGAAATCACAGTGTCTTTCTAGGGGAAGAAGTCTTGCGTTTCACTTCTCATGCATGTTGTTTTTTAATAGATCAAGGCGAAAAGTTCTTATTGCTCTTTTAGGTAGTAGTGCAGCTTTGACAGAGTGAGCTAATGTATGAATGGTTTGTTTATCTTTTGGGAGTGGGGATGAATGTTGACTTGCAAAATTGGTGATGGTATTGGTATATTTACATTATCTGTGCAAATAGCCCTTAGCATTAACCTGTTCCTAACTCTACCTGCTGTGCATCCCACATATCTTGAAAAGGGAAATACTTTTTGTGTATTGTAATCACTGGGAGTCACTGCTGTTCTCCTCTTGTTTGGTATTTGCAGTTACTGAAATATCGCTGATTATCTTGACAACAAGAAGTTTCCAGATGATCTTCAGCTCTTTAATAGAGTTATATAATGTTAAAATTGAATTCTGTTTTCCACATGCTTGTTTGTTTCACTGAACAGTAATGGATAACTTGAGGAAAATGTTTTTCTATTGTTTTGCTTTCATTTTTGTGTTTAAAATAAATTTGATTATGGTAGTTTGGCACAGAATGGGAGGAAGAGCATGACGGGTAGAGGGTGTCTTACGTGTTCTTGTCTCTGTTGTGTTTTGGTTTTTTTTTTTTAGTTGAAGGGGAAGAAAAATCTTGTGATCCCTCTCAAAGGTACAATGTTACTTGGTACTTAAGATATTCTGACTGCTACAATGAAGTCTTCAACTTTGGGGTAAGAATTGTGTGAAAAATCATGGGTTATGATTTTTAGGGGTAAGCAGATCTGGGAGTGAGGGTACTGGAGGTGTCTCACTTGCATCCTCATCGCTCTTTGGGCCTTTCCTCCACTGGAAGATAACAAATTTCCGGATCATTGGGAATGGAAAGGAACTGATCCACAGCTTGCCAGAATTACTGACTTTTCTGGGTTTTGGGGGAGGTGGAAGTGTTTGTCAGTATTCTTCTAAACCCAGAAGCTTAAATAAATGCATCAGCTCTAAACTGAAATGTGAATTCGTGGTTGATGAAAATATTATTTACAACAGTGCTTAATGACGACAAATGGAAAAAAATTGAATATTTTCCTGTTTAGTCTAAATTCTGTTCTTTGTGGATGTACATTGCAAGAGTTACTAATTTATACAAATGTATAGTTTTTCCATCAAATGTGGTAGAACACAATTGTGCTTTTTCCTCCGTAACACCCTTTCCATGTTTCCTTAAAATATTAGTTATGACAGTTGTAACTGCTAACCTAATGCAGTACTGAGGTATTTAATGTAATAATGTAGTGTTTGTGTAGATTGGGTATTAATTCTTACTCAAAACCTGCATGTTGGTGGTGGTTGTGGGTTGTGTGGGGTTTTTTTGTTTCTTTTTGTTTGTTTGAAGAAGAACAGTCTTGTGTGGTCTCAATGGCCTTTATCCTACTAAATTCTGTTCATGAGTGTGTGCAGATAGTGTTCTTGAGGTCTTGCAGCTGTCTACTGAGATAAATCATTTGATATATTGGATACTAACCGAAGTTATATTCTATGCTTGGCAGGATGAACAGGCAGACTACTATTTTGGGACTACATTTGAGGAGCATCCAGGCTGGTCAGGATACTATGCTATGTCTACTGTCATCTTTCAGAATTGCTCTGAGCTCTTCAGGCCTCAGGTATGGGTAGAAACTTCACAGTTTGCTCTGTTCCCTGATATAAATATACAGAGAAGGTGATAGTTGTTAGATGTGTTAGCATCCTATGTAAGTATCACTGTAGGTTGAGAGGTTCTTGGTTTTATTTGTTTATGGCAACCAAACTGCAGCAATTGTTTCTTAATTTTGCTTACTTCTGTTTTGCTATTCAACATCTGGTCCACCATGGGGAAAGAAAAAACCCAAACCACTGTAAACTTCAGTGCTTCTTTTTGTTTGTGGTTCTGTGTTCTGAATTTGTTTAACTTACAAAATGCTACTGTTAGTGGAATAGGTTGTGAGTCTCTGGCAGATAAGTGAAGCTCCCACTAAATTTAAGTTGATAAAGGACTGGCATTTTTTGCTCAGACAATGTTTATTTAATAATGGAAATAAGAGTGTTGAGAAGTGGTTACTTAAGCACTGATAGCAGGTTAAAAATGAAAAATAAGTAGTGCTAAAATGTGCAATGGAAGAGAGAAGACAATGCAAAACAGCATAGGGAAGTAAGTAATGTGCAAACATAAGCTCTACACCAACTGTATATCACCAGGTGAAGCTCTGCAATCATACTAATGACAATACCCATATAACATGCTGTATTTTTAAGTGGTATACTGAAGAATTCAAGGCAAATTGTGCAGCTTGCATCTGTATTCAGCCATTCCTGATTTAGGCAAAGGGTTGCAAGTAGCATCTTGAGAAGGGCTTTTATAATCTGCATGCCTCTAATTCCTTTGATATGCAAAGATGGCTTGGAAGGTTTTTAAGAAAGTTAACTGTATGCTGAGGTTGCATCGTTGTTTAATAATGAGAAGTGTGAGTTCTACTTTTATGTTGTTTTATGTAACAGAAGAGATCTTGTGGGTTTATCTGTGTAATCTGTTCAGGCTTCTGAACTGAATGTTCAGGTTGATGAAACTGGGGTTATAAAAGTCTTTAAATGACTTTTCCTCCAATTCCTTTGAAAGGCTTTGGAAATTTTAGCAAAATATATTATTCTCAGGTGTTAATTTCTGAAGTTTCACAGAAATGTCTCCTTTTGATTGTTCAGCTTTTTTTCTGGTGGCATAGCAGTTTCACTAGATTTCAAGTCACCATAATTCAGAAAAGTTTGCAAAATCTGGATCTCTAATAGGCACCCACTCATCTAGAGACCTTTGTTTGCATAGACTAAGGCAGAAATCTCCAAATCCTATTTCTCACTCTGTAGGCTTTGTCTTGTAATGGACATAGCCAATAGATTAATATTTGGAAAATAAGATTAACTTCACTATGGTTGTGTTTGTGGGTCCAGTTCTGAAAATGAGACACCTGTTGTCTGAAGGGAGGAAAAGCAAGTTTCAAATGACAAAACATTAAGTATTCAAGACTCCCTCCACAAATGAACAGTCGTTTGATTTGGAAAAATGAAAGCTCTCTAATACAGCTGTTCAGAGAATCCTTCCTTATAATCAGGTTTACAGGAAGCTGCTCTGATAATGTCATGTTAATATGAAGTGTCTAGAAGTGTTGTACTTTTCTTATGTGTTGCAGATTTTATATAAAGAATTTGTTCATCCAGAGCCCCTCTCACCTGAGAAACAAGAGGTAATATTTTTTTCCTTCCAATGAGTGAGTGTAGGCATGGAAGAGATAGTTTTGGCATACTTATTTGTCTATTCTTCTGTTTTTCTTAAGGGCTTAAAAGAGAAGGAGAGTGGAGGCAATCACACAATGGTAGCAGATAAAACTGTATGTATATTGAATTTAAACTGGCTTGGAATCCAACAGTCTTAATTTGGGGGTTTTTGAGTGTGTGTTGTGGTTTTTTTTTGTGTGTGTGGTGTGTTTATTTTTTTTTTAATTTGTTTGTGTAACAAATTACTGGCAGCATTTTTGGGGATGGAGCAATTCTGGTTTTTTGACAAGTTTTTTTTTTTTTTTAGCTTGAAACTAGATAGCATTGTGTGGAAAGAAGTCATTGATATGATCTAAGTGGTGACTGATACTTAGAGATTACATTTGGTTTAATCTTTAACTATTCAGTCTCTTAAAATACTATACCTAACAATTTGAGTGTTCACTTTTGATTTGCAAATTTTTTTTATATTTTTGTTACATGTGATGTTCAGGCCTTAACCAGGAATGATTGTCCACTTCAAACTGAATGGCGTGGATGCCAACAAAGAAAATCTGCTTAACTCCCTGTATAAAGGGCCATTTACCTTAAAGCTCCAACATAAATACTTGTGTGTGCAATTGTGAAATAATGTATCAATGCAACAAGAGATGGAGAGATTTTAAGATAAAATTGGCAAATTAAAAAAATACCAATTTTCTTGTAAATTGACTGTGTTTTTAACTAAGTCTTTTAATTTCGGTCAATATCAGCTTTTTTTTTGTTTAGTAAATTCTGTAGGCTTTAGGTCTTTATGTCAGGAGGTTTCTTAAAAGAAATGCATGCTCTTAATACTGAAATTTTCTTGGAGAGGCAGTTAAAAAAAAAAGTCTTTGTGGTAGTTCTGCAGTGGTCATGTGAGTGACATACATGTAGACAGTCTTAATTCTAAACTTAAAGCTCTTGGTAAATGTTGCAGTTTCTAAGATGGCTAGAACTACTTCAGTCATGGAATTAACAGTTCTGCATGCTGGAACTCAAAAAACTCTTTCTTTTATGGTGCAAATATTTATCTGGGCAAGGTCCTCTGTTAGTTCACTGGCAGGGTTTGGGTATTACAGGCATGAGAACTGTTGCAGGGGCAGTAATAGTTTCCACAGCAATTTACTACTATGGAAATTTACTTCTCAGCTAGTTCTATTTTACGTTTTAAAATTCAGCCTGCAGCAGGGAGCTGAGCTATATGTAGTTGTGCTGTTGCCAAATAGCTGATTTCAGGAGGAAAGTAGTATCTCCATGATGGTCTTAATGGAAGCAAGGAACAGGATGCTCTGCTGAATTCTTTGTAGCTTTTGCAGTACCTTTGAGATTACTCTTGCAGTAAACCAGCACTAAATTTGCGCATAGGCCCTGATCACCTCCCAAATCTGTAAGAATTCTTCTGGATTCAACGAAATTTTAAGTAGTATGTCTAATAAATGGATTTAAACTTATCTATCAAATATTTATTAACAAGTTTTAGGCTTAGGAAGAGATGAACTTTGTTTTCACATGGAAGTTATCACTCATGTATGGCATCTACTTCTGCCTTTTCTGTGTTGTCTTGATTATGCACTGTCTACATGTAAACATTTTATTTTCAGGCAATGAATGCTGTTATGAAAACTTGGCGAGATGGACCATATATATTTATTGTGCAAATTGGATTTGCAACTGTGAAGGATTCTAATAACAATGTTAAAAAAATGGAGAAAACAACAACTTCCTCATATCAAAACAAGCCTTTTACAAGTAAGATAGCTGTTTATGCAGCAAGCTAAAATAAAGTGCCACTTTTTATGTATACCAGTCTGACTGTATTCTATGGCCCTTTTAATACATAATGTATGGTTTATTTTCGTAAGATACTATTCACTTCACATAAATTTATTACCTACTAGAACTCTTACCATAAGAAAACAGGTGATTGTTGGTGTCTTGGAAGATCCTAAGGCTGTTGGTCTGTCAGTTTATTGATGGAAGTAAAGAAGAATCCCAGGGAGTTCGATTTTGAGGCCTGGTGTTGTGTTTCAAAGATGTCTAGACCAGCACAGTAATTAATATTACGAAGTTCAAATCATGTAGAATACAAAGTTCACAATTGTCACCTTGAAATTATATTATTGTAAGTTTGAAAATCCCCTTTAAAAATTAACTTGTGTTTGTTTCTGAGCTTTCCGGTTACACATGAATCTCCAGCACAAATTACTTTTAAGTATTGCCATGAGTGAGTTAGTAGTGGAGCGTATAATTTTAATTGCATGCTACTAGCTGAGTGTGCTATGAGTCTTAACTTTCTTTAATCAAAGTGCAAGTGAGATTTAAAAACTATGTGAAGATGTGGAATTTCTTGTGCTTGAGTAAAAATCAGTTAAGTACTTTTCTTTCTTTTGGTTCTTGCTCAATTTGGTTATTGGATTGTCTTGACAGTGACAGTGGAACTGAAGGGGCCATATGAGTATCTCTCACTTGCAGACTATCCTCTGATGATTGTAAGTAGAACAGCTTGTCTTTGACCTGTGAAGTTGTCAGTTAATTTTAATCTCAAATATTCTCCTTCCACACTTTATGAAACACAAAGCCAGCGTCTATGAAGAAATAATGTAGTGCAGGATATTTGTGGGTTTTTTGGTCATTGTTTGGTGTTGGATTTTGTGTGTGTGTGTTTGGTTTTGGTTTGTTTTGTGTGGGGGGGGTATTTTTGTGTGTGGTGTGTTGTTTTTTTTTTTTTGTTTGTTTGGGGTTTTTTTACTAAATACAGGGTAGGGAAACCAGACATAGATTTCAGATGTTTGCATGTGCCACTAATGTTGTCATTCTCTGGGTTGTTTGACTTGCTGCCTGCCAGTTTGTAGTTCAGTAGTTATCATTATCATTAGCTCTAAACTGAGCAGTTTTGCTGACACTTTTTTTCTGCTTAGCTTGTATCTTGGAAAATTTGCTATTCTATGCTTTTGCTTATAGCCAGCCTTTCATTTGTCACTGCTTGCTTTGTTCTTTTACACCTTAATATTCTCTCCTCTACCAGCTGTCTTACACCCATGAGGAGGTTCTTAATACTGCCCAGCAGTGAAAGCATAATTGAACTACAAAAAGCCAATCCCCTTTTAATTCAAAGGAGTTTCCGACTTGGTTGCCAGTTGCCTCTGTCAAGAAGGCTAAGAAGATAAAATAACTTAAATATTTATGTAGTGTAGGCAGACTTCAGCTGTGGATCAATAACCAGTAAGGTCTCTAGCCTGACTGTATTGGCAAGAGTGGCCTGTAAATATGAGAGCCTGATAGAAGTAAAAAACCTCCGGCAGCTCTGTTGACATGTAGCTCATGGGTATGAATATTCCCATGTGGCAGGTCCAGAAAAAAGTCTCTGTCTAAATGTTTCTGTAATGGAGCATCTGAAGTGAACTAGCATGCCTAGGTCCTTACCCTTTGAGCTAAATGGATTAATCAGGTCTGAAAATCTGTAAGCATCAATAAGCTGTTCTCCTAAGGAAGGTCTTATCGGTTTGTAAAAGTTTCAATGCATTGTGCAGCTAACTTCAATGCTTGCTGGGTTTAAAAAAAAATCCACCTTCTGCAAGAGGAGACTACTTGATTAATACTGTCCTATATTTAAGCTATGTACTTCCTGCTGTTCGTTTAATGTCTTACTTTCCTTATCCCTCTTCTTAATCTCAGTGTCCTCTGTGGAAAATTAACTTGCTCTAGTATGGTGCTGTCATTTAGAAAATTCAGCACTGACTAGCGTTGTCAAGCTTATTGTTTACTGTAGGAGATGTGTACCCTGAAAGTTCCTCTGAAGCAAGTAACATGAGACTGGAAAAAAAAATCCTGCAAAATGATAATATTTAAATGAATATCTGGGTTTCCTTTTAAATTCCAGATCTGTGGTTGAGCTAAATCTTGGTCAAAAATTGAGTTTGCTGGAAATAAACTTTTGAAATGAGCTGTCAAATTGTTTAAACAGAGGTATTACAACCATCAGTTTATCTCTGTTCTGGTCTTCTGGGGAATAGTGTGTAAAGATGACTTGGAAGTTTATTTGCAGAGTACTGTAGATGTATGATGAAGTTAGTAATAGAATAATATGTGAGAAGGTGCAGGGTTTCTAGTACTCAATGATTTGCTTGAACTCTTATTTGAGTTTTTGAAAGCTAGTAACACTTGATATCTTCCATAGAAAAATTGCCTGTGATTAAATTGGCAGGCGAATCTTCAAGAGAGAAATTGCTCAGAAATTCAATTACTCTGTTTTCTTTTGTTGGCAGTGAGAAATTAGACTGTCATTGTAAAAGAATCTAGAGAAGACAAATAAAACAATGCTTGCTTCTAGTCTCAGCTCTGTATAAAAACTTGAAAAGCTGCTGTACTCAGGGAGAAAATAGAGCTGTCTTACAGCTATGGAATAGAAAGAAGGCAATTATTTTTTTGGGTCTAAGGTTCCTATTTCTTCTTTTTGTGTAACAGTTTTTCATGGTGATGTGTATTGTGTACGTATTCTTTGGGGTTCTGTGGCTCGCATGGTCTGCATGTTACTGGCGGGATCTCCTGAGGATCCAGTTCTGGATTGGTGCTGTTATCTTCCTGGGAATGCTCGAGAAAGCAGTTTTCTATGCAGAGTTCCAGAATATCCGCTACACAGGGGAATCTGGTAGGTAGCAGTTGCAACTTGAAGCTTAATTGATGGGATGTAGCACTAATGGCTTATACTAAATTGGGGTGACATGCATATTAAGTATGTGATTACTTGATTGTTTGAAAACAAAGAACAGGGAACCAGAATTTCCGCATTTTTTTAATATATTGTAAATGTGATGATCTGTGCTTTCCTAAAGCTAAAATGCCGTTGCTTCTCTGACTCCTGAGTGTAGTGTCTTTGGGATATAAAATGATACATTCTGCAGAGTATTCACTGCAGTACTGGCTTGAAGTTTAAAATAGGGCTTCTGAAGTGTAGCTTGTAATTAATTTCTGACAATTGGTATTGGCCTTGGAAAGAGACTTTGAAACTCCTTGCTCAACATGACAGCATTGCAGATGACTCTTGGTATTCAGCCCATAGTCTGACAGTCCATCTTAAGTGATTATCTCCACATAAAACTTCAGGATTTTGGTTTTGAGTTTTTAGGATGGATACATTCAAATGAAACTCTGCAAGTAAAACTTATGTTATGACTTTGGTATAGAAGTATAGAAGATTTGGGTTGACTTGTTTGGAAGATCATCCAGGCTGATCTTATGTATAAATGTTTTATGGATAATTTATTCTTCACTTTCTAGGGATGTAAATATTTTTCAGTAGCTTTTTTATGTGAAGTGACCTACCTTTTCAGAAAGGTTACTCCAGATGTAGGTAATAAAAAGATTATAGACTTTATATCCTGCTTTCTGAAATGATGATGTCTGCTCTCATACTACAATTGCATGCAGTAGTTAAAAAATTATATTTTGATAATGTAGCTTCCTCCTCTTTGCTTTTGGCAGTTCAAGGAGCAGTAATACTGGCAGAACTACTATCTGCTGTGAAGCGCTCATTGGCTCGAACTCTGGTCATCATAGTCAGCCTGGGATATGGCATAGTCAAGTGAGTAATTCTGTTACAGGTTTGTTGTGTTCTGTCAAAAGGCTTTTCACTGTTGTTTTGTAATAACTTAGTGCAGTATTCATATCCCTGTACTTGGCTACTTAAAAGGTAGGTGCTTTAGTTGAGTGCTATAAAGGTCTGGACTTCTTCACCAATTAACAGAGACATACAGTTCCGTACGGTGATTTCTTTTCTTCCCACCCCCTTTTGTGTACCACTGTTGGGTAGGTTTATTAATGGCTGTTGAGATACTCCATTGACCAGAATGGGTGCTTTATATGCCTGCCTTCTGGGTAAGGAGGAGCTTGTAGAAATAGAAGAGGTCAAGAATCACTGATGGGGAGGGGATCTGCTTTAGGAGGCTTCTGCTGCCAAGATTGCTTCTCATTTGTCTGTCCCCAGCTGTATTAAATGGTAAACAATGTGTGGTATTGGAAGCTTCTAGTGAGTGTGGGTGTGCTGGGGGAACTGGTGGGCTGCAACTTCTTGAAATGGTCATAAAAAGCTAAACAGGTTAATTAGAAAACAGGACCGTTAGTCATCTTTCCTTTAGTCACATCATACCGTAAGACAAAATGAATCGTAAGCTTTGAGCACCATAATCAAACTATATCTGCATGTAGAAGTGGCTTGTCATGAGCACCTTTTATTCACATGCTTCATGCTAGACTCAAATTGACGTGACATCACTTTTTTTTCCCTACTTAATCTAAATTCCACTTTGTTTTTCTACAGGCCTCGCCTTGGAGTTACTCTTCACAAAGTAGTTATGGCTGGAGCCTTATATCTATTATTTTCTGGCATGGAAGGTGTTCTTAGAGTCACAGGGGTCAGTAATAACTACTTGAATTCTCCCATATGCCACAGATACTCCTGGCTTTATTTACTTATGTGCTAAGGGAAAATTCCAGGACTGTGCTGGAAGAAGGAAATAGACAGTGAAGTAGTTCAACTCTGAGACTGTGGATATGGATTATTGACAATTATTTTGGCTTTTCTATTTATCTGGATGTAATTCTGTGTACTTTGAAATAATTCTAACAGATTAGTCTGGTTTCAGACACTATACTCTGCTTGGACCCTTGTGTCTAGCTAGTATTTTGGGTTAAGTGGAGCTAGTTGCAGACACAAATATACAGCTTGGGTTACCTGGCCATGAGTCAAAAAACAAACAAACAAACAAAACAAAAAACCCAAACCGCAACAACACAACCAAATCCAAAACAAAGAACACCCAGCCACCACCACTTCAGTTTTGGAGGCTGTACCTGGGGAAATGCATGTGGGTGGTGCTGTTACTTGGTTCATTAAGAAGTCCATCTTGGGTTGTAGATTTGTTGTTCTGTTTTTGGTATTTTGGGATAAGGTATTTAACATGACATCTGTTTGGTACTTTTTCAGTTTTTCTATGACACTGTGGCTCTGATAGCAAACTTGGCCCTGTCCATGATTGATGCCTGTATTATTTTGTGGATATCCTTTCATAAACTACAGTGTGTTACATGCTTATTCACAACTTATTATTTCTGCCTAATACTTAGAAGGAATAAAAGGTGATTTGCTTGTTTCAGTTAGGACTTTGACAGTGTTTGATGCACACACAAAGGCAATTTTTGCCACTTTCAGTCAGTGTTATGGTTGCTAGCGCATAGTGCAAAAGATTTAATCAGTACATCTGTAATAAGGTGACTGCTAGCTTTCTGTGATGGAAGTGGTGACAGCACATCATCAGAGCACTCTCCTCAGCAGAGGCTGCTTTTGATGGTGCCAGGTTGACTTAATCTGCAAAACTATTTTTCACCATGCTGGTGGAGGACTGAGAAATGATAGTATGGTATTGTCAGTTCCCCTCTGTGTGTTGGCTTTAACTCTTGGTTCAAATTCTCTGTTTCTGTAGTAGAACTCAGAAGCATTGTGGTGCAGTATTTGTGGTTTCTTATAAAATAGCCTGACCCTTCTCACTTTTTCTGTACCTTTCAGTTTGTTCTTATTGGCTCTCTCTTTGTCTCCAGGCCCAGAATGATCTTGCCTCCTTGGCTTTTATTCCCCTGGCTTTCCTAGATACTGCCCTGTGCTGGTGGATATCCTTCACTATTTTACTTGGTGGGGTGTGTTTTCTTTCAAATTAGGTTGTTTTTTTTTTTGGGGGGGGTGGGGTGGGGAGTCTTTTTGGCTGAACTTCTTTTTAAAATCTTCTCAAAGTGTATGTTCTTTCTACTTCTGGTGAAGTTAATAGAACCTATCTAATTGAGTGTTCAGGTAAGCTTCTGCTACAGGCAGTGCAAGTAAAACTAGGTAACTAGGAGATGTGTTAGAGCAGCTCCTGAACATAGACTGGTTAAATCTGTCATCAGTCTCTGTTGCAGTATGAAATTAATTTGTTCTAGTGCAGCACTGTAACAATACCATATTAGTAGCATTTGGTGAACAACCTCAGTTTGTTTTTGAGAGAAGCTTTCTTAGCAACATCAAACCTAAAATTCATCTTGAAGTTGTTAGGTGACAAAATGGGGCAGTGTTAACTTTTTGTTTTCTTAACATAATACATCTGAACAACCATAATCTTGTGTGACTTCAGCAACTGCTGTCAAATGCTGAACTCAAAGCCATGTATAACAAAATCCCTATGAAGTGATTTTAGTGAAAGTCAGTCACAAAACTATTTAAAATGTGAATAGCTTGCTGCCCTGCCATGACAACCCCAATTCCCTCCTATTGTGAGGTGTATGCATAGTCTAATTGGATTTTAACTTCTAGTTCAGACTTGATTTTCCATTTATGAGACACACATGTGACACTTTTCTGGAGGAACAGGCCATAGTCCAAAATAGGTGCTTGGATACCATCTTTGTGTGCCAAGACTTCTAGGTTTAGATGACTAAATAACATGGAAAGAATGGATCCAGCTCTTTGACATCTTTGCCATAGGATGAACTTTTCTTCTACTGAGTCTGGTTTGTGTTTTTGGAGGGCTAACTGTGTGAGTGGGAGAGCTGTTGGTCATAAGATCTGTGTCCTCCTAAGTCTGTGACCAGCTTGTCCTTTCAGAGGCTTTCCTTGACTTTCCATACATATTCATCAGCTTAACTCAAACAATGAAACTGCTAAAGCTTCGAAGGAATGTTGTGAAACTGTCTTTGTATCGGCACTTCACCAATACGCTCATCTTGGCAGTAGCAGGTAAGCAGAAAATTATGTTAATCAAATAAGAGCACTTGATTTGATCACTAAAGCAGATATTTGAGTTTGGTGCTTTTTCTGTAAATGCAGTCAAAATACCTGGTATTTCTAACACTTGATCGATTTCTAATAGTGGGTCTATGCCAAGTGTTATGTTGATACTTCAGAGGCAGTGGATTATTAGTCCTGATGTTAGTAAGACTGGTAGTTCAATGCAGCTCCTCTAACAGAGGAGGCATTCAGGCAGACAGATGGTTCAGTTACTTCAAGGTGGGCTGTATTTGTCAGCTGATACCATGATACCATGGTTTGGAGGCCAGCTGAAAGTAATATAAGAATAGTCAGTAGGGATGAGGAGTTGGCTAAATATCTCATGCTTGATTTATGCCTTGTGTCTCTAAAGAATTAAGAGCAAAATATACTTGTCTGTGTCCAAATTACTGTAGAAAGTCAGTGCAATAAATCAGTCACTTGTTTTCTAAAACTAATAAGTTGGATTCCAGGAATTCACTATTTAGGTCTTTGCCCTTTGTTTGGGAAACACAGTCCTGTTAGCAGTATATTTGGATTAGCATATGTTGTAGTAATAAGCAGCTTGTTTGTTTTAATATTGCAGCATCTATTGTATTTATCATCTGGACTACCATGAAGTTCAGGCTGGTGGACTGTCAGTCGGTGAGTTTGTATTGAATGCTTTCTGCAGTTGCTGTCTCTTGATAAATTTATATTTGGCAGTGTAAGAGGTGAGATTGGGCATTCTGGAACAGATTTTTCTGCGGATTATGTCTAGAGTAATATACCATATGCTAAAATTCTTGTGGACAATGAGGCTCTTTGTGGGATGCCTGTAGTTCACCCCTGGAAAGAGGTGAGGACACGGAGTATCTTTCTTAACTTTTTCTACTTGTGCTACTGTTTTCCTTGACAGGACTGGCAGGAGCTATGGGTGGATGATGCCATCTGGCGTTTATTGTTTTCAATGATCCTCTTTGTCATCATGATTCTGTGGAGACCATCTGCTAACAACCAAAGGTTCAACTTTTCTTACCTCTTTCTAAAAATACTGGTTTTTGGGATTGCTTGTTTATCCAAAGAAGTACTGGCAGGTGATTTTTAGTTGCTGTACACCAATCTGTAAGGATATTAAGCAGTGTGTGTAGGGGCTTGAGGAAAACTAGGTGTAGGAAGTCACGTAAGTAAAATTAAATCTGTTCTTTGTGGTGAACATATTCAAAAAGAAGTGACTTAAACTTTTGATTACGTAGTTTAGGTCTTAAAAACAATGAACTACACAGAATAATCACGTCATGTGAATGTTAGGGTAATAGATCTCTTGGGTGGCAAGAGATATTCTAAGATGGCTTTCATTCTTTCCCTCCTGAAGGTTTGCTTTCTCACCACTCTCTGAAGAGGAGGATGATGATGAGCAGAAAGAGCCAATGTTAAAGGAAAGCTTTGGTAAGAGACAGGGTTTTCTTACCACCTAATTTTGGTGTTGAAGAGACACTTCTGTGGAGGGAGTTCTCTTGTTCTGTGGCAACAAGTTCATTACTGCTGTAAAAGCAGAGTCGGTGCCTCCCTGTTGCCATTGATTTATGCAGTTGTAGAGGAAACACAGGTTTTATGTTTAGTGTTCACCTTGCATGTTTAATTCTGTGCTCTTCCGATGGCTCCGAACACACTCCTAACGTTGTGGTTGCTTTACCATGTCAGATATGTCAAGTCATGGGTTTGGATCCAGTCATGATAACAAGGATCTCTTGGATATTGTTGCTGGACACTGTCTTAGTTTGCAGTTCTCTTTTAAAATCCAGTTTAAGAATTTTCATTTATTATCTGTTCTCTGAACTCTGCAGTCATCTTAATTTTCCATACTGGGTCTAGTACAGGAATGTCCACTGTAAACAAATGGATGAATATGAAATTACATATGAATGCAAGAGTCCTGCTCTGTAACACTAGGTTACATCTTTCACTCTTCTCACTTCCCTCCTACTATCAAACCCTCTCTTTCCTGCCTCCTAACTCCCTACTCTGTCTATTGCCCTTGTTGCGTAAAAGGTTGGGTGACATATCCACTGCTGCTGTCTGTCCACAGATCAGTCCTGTGGGTATAGATCAGTGCTGTTTGACTTGGTTAGGAGCTGAGGAGTGTGCCATTGCTTAGGTGCATTTGCCAAATCAGCTGTACCTGGCTGTCTGCCAGGCTGGGAGATGCACGTTGCCTTTCAGCTTTGAAGTCAGCCAAGCAGCTAGTCAGCAGTCAGTAGGTAAAATAAATTACAGGAGTTCCATGTGTCTCAGAATAGTTGAGGCTGGAGGAACCAACTGGAGGTCATGCTGTCCAAACCCCTGCTCAAGCAGGGTCACCTAGAACAGGCTGCCCAGGACTGTGTCCAGATGGCTTCTGAGTTATCTCCAAGGATGGAGATTCCACAGCCTCTTTTGGGCAACTTTGTTTTGGGGTTCTGTGCCACTTACATCTGGCTTGGGAAAAAAAAAAAAAAACAAACAACAACCAACAACACACAAAAACCAAAAAACACAACTAGAAGTTGATATTTCCTAGGTAAGACTGAAAATTCAGGAAAAACTAGGTACTCCAGCTGTTATGAAAAATACTGCAAGCCTTTTAAATGGAAAGCACTGTCTTAATGATTAACTTGTCTGTCTCTTTGGATTTGATGACATATTCTGAACACTCACTAGTTTCACTTACAGTATATGGACAATTATAATTCAGTTATACCAATCTTTTTTTTTCCTTTTCAGAGGGAATGAAAATGAGAAGTACAAAGCAAGAACCAAATGGAAATGTAAAAGCAAACAAAGCTGTGAGTATCCCCTCTCTACCTCAAAGGATCTAGATCCATCTCTCTTGTTTGGTTGCTCCTCAGTAGTAGCTCACAAATATGCAAAGTGTTGAGCCTATAAATGTGAGTTTCCTGGTTTGCATCAGAATGGGAGTGGATCAAAGTATCATATGTTTACAGTACTTCTGAAAAGAAAGTAAATACAGGTTTTTCATCAAATTTCCCGTAAGTGCAATGGAAGCTTTAGAATTCAGTCAGTTCTTTAGGAATGTTTGTACAATCCAGTATAGAGAGAACTGTATAAAGTTATGCTCTGATAATGAGTAATACATTATTTTAAGAAGTTTGTCAGGCGGAGAGGGAGGCTGAGCCATATTTTAAATAAATTAGTTGCCTTCTAATTTTGAGGTTTGTGATTCATTACTTGAATTGAGTGATGTGTATATTATTATGTACCTACCGAAATAGTTTCAGTGGAACATTTTAAATATATTTGCATTTTTTCCATGTGGCTTATAAGCAGATGTGGTCACACGTTCAGGTAGGAGGTAGAAAATGTCTTGGAATCTTTTCATGGAATTCATGCATAAATTTGAAAGTAGAAAGGACCTGTAGAAATTCCTGATAATAGCAGTAATATTTTTTTTTTGTTAACATTGTTTTTTCTCAAAAGTTGGTTGCGAGTATACTAATTTGAGGATAACATGAAAATAAAACTTTTG
The DNA here is from genome assembly GCF_037038585.1 of Patagioenas fasciata. NCBI lineage: Eukaryota > Metazoa > Chordata > Aves > Columbiformes > Columbidae > Patagioenas > Patagioenas fasciata. Next base: position 31,330,488 of record NC_092524.1, on the reverse strand, counting down.
GTTTTGGGGGATGGGAGATCAGAAAGGATCGGTTCTCCAACTTCAAAACAAGTGCGCTTGTGTTGTGAATTAGAAAGTGCTCATTAGATAGAAAAGAGATCCTGACAACAGTTTAATTTACCTTTGCAGAATCTCTCTTTTAATAATAATTTTTCAGCTAGAACATATTCTAAAGATAATGTTCTCTTGCGGGAGACTAAACTAGATTATGTAAATAACTAAAGTGTCCTGAGGGCCTGCTTTGCCTAGTCACCATTAGACTATCAGAGTTGACAGTAAGTTACAGGTGGTTTGGGTTGTCATTGTTGTTTTTTTCCCTTGGAATGTGTTTTCTATAATTCAGAAATCAAGTTGAAGATGTGTTTGTGTTGGTTGTGTGGGTTCGATTGTGTGTTTTTTGGTTTGGTTTTTTTTAACTTACATTATAAATACATAGGTTTTTGTCAAGTAGGCTGAGAAGAAAAAGGCTTGCATGTGATGGCATTTTGGGAAAACTGACTGTTTTTCCATTTTATTTCTGTACTTGTAGCAGGAGGATGACCTGAAGTGGGTTGAGGAGAATGTTCCTTCATCAGTGACAGATGTGTGAGTATTTCTATGGTAACAATAAAAGCAGGTTCCTTGGACACGGGAACACAAATAGATTAGAATGCCTTATATGCTGTACCTACATGAGCAGATACTGAGTTCAGTCTGGAGCTGGTCTCTGACTTTTTAGTGTGTTTCTGCTTGGCTTTATGCAATGTGTCAGAGTTCATGCCACTTGAACACATTCTGACTTAAGGAACACGGTCTCTGACTGTGAAACCATGGACTGATTTGTTTGCACTTCACTGAAGCTAAAACTACATAAATAGAGAAAAAAAAAAAGAACAAGCAAACCCTTGCCTTCTGTTTAGAGCCCTGAAAATTCCTTTGAGTATCTTGCAAAATGCGAACCACTGAATAATTCCATTTACTTCTCAACAGTATTTGCAATGTCTGAGTAATTTTTATGCTTCTGGCAATATAGTCAACTATGTAGGCAGTCCATCTCTATTCTGCTTTTAATAAGTTTTACATCCTAAAAATGTTAGTGTCCGTGTCTAAATTTTTCTAGCAAAACAGAAGTTCATAGATTGTGTTCACAAATCTGAACAGATAATTTTGGCAGAGGCTCTGGATTTAAGTACAAAACTCTGCTTGAAGCTAAAGACAAGAAACCAGGGGAAGCTTGAAGAGGATGAAGAAGTGCTTTTTTCTCAATTGAATTTATTTTTCCCAGTTCTGGTATTTATGTTTTGAAGAAAGGTGGGATTCCTTTAGAAAACAAGGACTAGATTGGTACAAGGTAGAAAGGGCACTTTGAGGTAGTCTGTTGCAGAGTCTTCTGTTCTTGAAAGATGCCCTCATGATCAGGGTTGTGAAGAGATCAGATCCCAATATGCAAATGGAAGGTCTGTTGTAGCTGCACAGTCTATGGTACCAGTATAACTTGTTTAATTTCTGGGATGTGTTTTTTACAATACAGTCCCAAATTGTAAATGTCTTCAGTCTCATTCAGTGCTGCTTATGAATGATGTAGCTTATTTCATGGCGACTTGGAAATCGTTCAGCTGGTAATGAGGAGCTTAGGAAAAAAAAAAAAAACTGTGAAGGTCATTGAGGATATTCCTTGGGCTCTTCCTCTTTTATGTATCTTTCCCTAATTTGTCTGTTTAATCAAAAGGTTGATCTTCATTATTTTTCTCCTGTGCCCTAAAAAGCTTGAGGTGCAACATAAGGCTGAAAATGATTGTCAGTAGTATGCTTGCAGTAGGTTTTCCATTTCTCTTAACTTTTTTTTTTTTCCTCCCCTCCATCTGCAGTGCTCTTCCAGCTCTTCTGGATTCAGATGAGGTCAGTAAACAGATCTTCAGCTCAAATTAGTCTTCTGACATGCCAAAGGAGTCATGAGTCAGCTGTTAAGGACTTGGCTTATTAGAACTGGGCTCTCTGATCTTGCCAGTGCAGCAGTAAAATAATGTGAGGTGGGGAAGGACAGCGGGGACAGCCATTATACAACTACTTAGAGTACAAACACATTCTAAATACGTATTCTAAAAGAAGTGGCATATCTGCCGTGTAAGTTGGACTCCTAACTTAAAATGCATATGTATGTGCATTTGTTGTGATAAAGCATACCACCTTATTTCTCAAAAATTGAAACCTATGGGGGAAAATGACAACACCGGTTATTTTATTTTCCAGGAGAGAATGATTACACACTTTGAAAGGTCCAAAATGGAATGAAGGAGAAGCTTTTTGTTACTGGAAGTGGAGACACCTCTTTTAAAGTTGCTTGGTGGATCAAGTGCATCCTGCTGATTTGTTTCTTGATCTCGGCCTTGGAAGTTTGATGCTTTATTGTCATGAGGGCATCTTGCTGTGGAAGAAGCTTAGAAGGACATTATAAACCTTTTGGAAATTTGAATTTACAAAGTTGCTGCAAGTTTGGATTTTTAAGCAATTTAAATGTGTACTATTCCAGCACCTTCTGTAACTTTTCAAATATTTAATCTGTGAAACTAAAATTCCTAATGTCTGCTTGAGGAGTTTATATTTCAATGCTACAATTGACAATTAGAGGTGAACTGCCTGTACATTTTTGAGGTGAGGGTGGGGACAGATAGAAACAAGCACTGAAGAAACAATGGACCTGTTTTCTGGTAGATAATGGCTATGCCATGTCATGTGTACAACATGAATGAGAGGTTTTTAGAGAAGCTCCTGTTAATGAAGAAAATTAAAAGATGCCAGAAAGGAAATATTTAGAAAAGTTACAGTGATATGAGTTTTTAACAAAATCAAGTGCAATTTTATTCATAACACTGTGTAAGAAAGATTTTCTATTTTAAATGCCATTGACTATAGGTAACAGCTACATAGAGCTAACACGTGCTGTTGTGGCACATCTCATTGCTGGCAATGTGGTGGATGCCTGGAAAAATTATTTGCCCCTACCTTCCATGTGTTAGATGATTTAATTAAAAAAAACCAAAACCAGCAACAACAACAAACAACAAAACTAACAACCACCATTGCCAGACCCACTCCTGCAGTGCTCCACAGGTGCTTGACTACTCATGTTAGGACATATTAACCACACTTTTCAGCAGAACTTTTCTCCCTGCACATGTAACATCTTCCACAGAGAACTGTGAGAAGATGACATTGCTTTCCTGAGGGTGCAAGCACTGCTTACCTTACTTGAAGGAGTCTTTAATGGGACTATACCATGCTGGGATAATTCTGTTCCCAGTGTCTGTTTAGAATTGCCTCCCATGTAGGTGATTTGATGATAGGCTTTCCTGTCCCATTTGGTCCCTGTGGCCAAGAGGTACTCTGAGATCACTGTGTTTCTTTCCAAGTTGACAATTTCTGTTCTATATAATTGATTTTTGTTTCTCCTTTTCAAATGAAAAAGAGCTTTTGGACAGTGTTCTGGTTTTATTCTGTCCTTGGCTGTAGAGGCTTCACTTGCAATAACTTACACATGGAAACCCATTGTGGATGTATGACAAAAGCTCTAATTCGGGTTCACAACCTTACAACTGATAATTACCAGGCAAGCAGCAGGACAGCTGGACTTCTGGGAGCTGATGTGGCTGCTCCTGGAATGGCACAGGGAGTCAGCTTTTCTGGTTTGTCACTCGTAGCTATGTTAGCAGAAGTGAACATGTGCCTGTACTTTGTTCATTCCACTGTAAGGTCTGGTAGCTTGGCTCTAGTTCATCTTTACCAGCAATTTATGCTGAAATGTGGCACTTTACAGTAGAGTAGCTGAGGCACAAGTGCATAGTATCTTCTCTTAGCTGTGCTATGGGGACAGCAAACCCTCAGAGAATGGGCAGAGAAAAAAAAAATGTGGCTGTAACACCTCAGTCTACCTCTGCAAGGTTGCTGAAGCTCTTCTGCCATCTCTTTCAGGCCACACGTAGAATTGTTAATTAGCAAACACTCCTAATTTGCTATGCTTAACTGAAATAGATGAAACAAAGGTTACCTCCATGTCCTTTTGGGGAGAAGAAATTTTGTGAAATAAAGCTACACAAAGCTCTCTATTTAATGGGGGTTTTTTTTGTTTGTTTGTTTGCCTTTAATAAAGTCCTATTGTTTTGGGTTGTTCGGGGTTTTTTGAGACAAACAGGGGAAAAATGTTCTCTCCTGGAAGCACAAAAGAAGTTTGTATGTACTGTTTAATAAAAGTTAGGCAAAGAGTAGAAAGGCTTACATTGTGTCCTTCCACTTTCTTACTACCTGTTCTCTCGTGTGAGAAGGTGTTAACATCTTGACAAAGCTCCCTCACTGTTCTTTAACACTTCATTGCATTCCTGATGGCCCTTTTTTTGTTGTTAAGCTTGACAATACAGTGGAAATCTGTCATTTGAAAAGTGAAAGATCTGAACAGTTTAGTAAGTTAAAGACTAAAATAAATGTGGTAGCAGTATGGTGCTTTCAGCCTCTAACTACAGTGATCTTTGAGCAGTCTTCCTTGCTTTCTGCCCTCCTGTCCCTGTAGTAACTTCCATCAGTATTTGAAGTTGTCCTGAATTCTGCAGTGGCTTGTTGCTCCCTTAGATTCATGTTCATGTTTTTCCACTTGTTTGGCAGAGTTTCTGTATCCTTGGAAGGCAGCATCAGCTTTCTAGCATGCAGCAGGCACGTGCTGTAACTTTATTCATTTGTAGTCCCACGGAGAACTTGCATTGGAGCCTGATTCCCACAGTGTCTTGTGGGCTATGGCACACACGGGTGCTGCTGCGAGCAGAGCTGTGGGAGAGGTGGCTAAAAGCAGCGGATGAGATGGGGGTGAGGAGCCAAGAGTATGCATGTGAGGGAGTTGCAGCAACATGGCCCCTCCCCTGACAGCACCTTTGGTCAAACGCGTTGGTTCTGCTAAGCAGACCTTTGCCTCTCCTGCTTTGTGGTTTTGCTCCTGAAGATGTGTGGGCTCCATGATTTGTCAGGAAAGCTTTGTCTGCAAGCTAGCTTGCTTAAATGCATGAAACCAGAAATCCTGCAGCATTGTTACCTTTAATTATGTAGACAGGGATGACAATTCAAATTTATACCTGTTCTTTCAAAATGGGTATTGTAATTTCAAAACAAATTGTACAGACTACTCTGAAGACTTGGTGAGCAGAAGGGAGAAAATGTCTATTCTTGGGTTTGAGATCTGCAGAAGATTTTAGTGACTAGAATAGTGTGTAGAAGCTGCATTTTCTTTAGGAAATTTGTCTGCTGACTTCAAATATCTTTAACAAGCTGTTCCTAATTGAGATAATGCTCTTCTTGTAGGAAAAAAATAAATGCCTCTCAGGAATACAACTACAGAGGGGATTTTTTAGAGTCCTCATGCCTGATTAGTTCTGTGCGTGTGGATTTCTTTATTTGTGATAAGTACTTGTGATATTACTGACGCAGTTGTTACAGCATGTGCATGCTGTGCAGAAGACTGAAAACAATAGTGAAGATGATGTTGTTGACCAGCTTTTCATTAGAGTAACAAGATGTTTCTGCTAGAACTGCAAAAGAGGGACTGATTAGCAAGAGATCACATGGCATGGTAGAGAAATGCAACAGGCTTGATAGGCACAGAGTGAGTCAGGATCACAAGACCTGGGGAAGGGTAGGTCTTATTATTCCACAGATGTAAGGGTATGTGACTTTGTGAGCTTTTAAAAAATCATTCTGTTCACTTTATACAGTATTTTGTGTTGTATGCTACAGGAAAAGTATGCTACTTCTCTTTTTATAACCTGAAGAGACCAATGCCTTGCACTTAATTTGCACTCTGGTAGAAATGAATTACAGCCATTTGCATGTGAAGTAATTATTACCTGGTGTTATTGAACCTTACATTTCACTAAACTGGTGCTATGTTCCTCTTTCCTATGGTAGGGATCCTAGGTTAAGGAGACCAGATACATGCCCGAGACATATCTCCTTTGGCTACTTGCAGTTCTGGTATCTGCAGAGGGATGTGACTGAGCACAGTTCTGTGCTTCAGCCAAGGTTTCATTCCTGAGCAGGAAGGAAGTTGGATGCCAGAGTACCAGTGCTTGTTCTCCCATTCCTGTGCTTCCATCTTCCAGCACAAAGGGCGCTCAGCCCCCGTTTTCTACACCAGTGGTCTCTGTTGGTGAAGATGCTGAGAGAGCTTAGCACCATGTGTTTGTTTACGGCGTTTAGCAGTTAGGTCAGCGGGGGTGAATGTTGTGCTTCTCCATGGCCAATGTAAATGCAACTGCAGCCTGCTCTGGAATGGACAAAGTCATAAGTAAAGATTTCCTTTTGGAGATTGAACTTAACTGGCCAAGTTCATAGGGTAAGTTCATTAAAGTAAAATTTAGGACCTTTGAAAGTAGACCTTTACTTGCAAGAGGTGTTTTGCTGTTCTCGCCGGTCACATAGGTCACTAATTGCAGACGGTGCCTTTCCTGCCTGCTGCGGTTTCTGTTATCAAATGCCATCCTGCCGCCTCTGACAGTGACGCGCCTGTGGGAAGACAAAGTTAGCGTCTTACAGCCCAACCCCTTTCCGGGCGGCTGGAAGATGCGCAAGGGCTCTGTCAGGGTGAAGAGCGTCCCCTCAGGGACAGGGACGGCACTGCCCGCTGGCGCTGCCCGGGCCGACCCGCCCTCCCGTCAGTGCCCGAGGGCTGGGGCGGGCTGCTCGCTGACGGTGGCGAGAGCGGTTGCTTTGCAGGCTGTGGGACTGCGCTACGGGGCTGAGTGCGCTGTGCCGACCGCGCCGCGCCCACTCGCTGGCCCTGAGGGGACCGCGGTGCCGCATCCGGGGCGCGTGAGGAGCAGGAACAGTGCAGGAGGCGGAGCCGCACCGGGGCCTGGGGGCGGAGCCTCCTGGCGGAAGCGGCGGCAGGGCGGGCGCGGGGGCTGCCGGGAAGGGCGGGGAGCGGCGTGTGGCGGCGCTTGGGTCGGGGCTGTTCCCCCCACAACCTCTGCCGCCACCGCAGCGCGGGGGAGCCTCCCGCGGCGCCTGCCTCTCCTCAGTCGGCGGACGCTGCGACAGCCAGCCCCGGAGGAGCCGTCGCCATGCACGATGCCTTCGAGCACGTCCCGATCCTGGAGAAGCTGCCGCTGCAGATCGACTGCCTGGCGGCCTGGGGTGAGTCGGGGAGACCACGGCGCTGCCGGCCCGGGCCGCTCTCCTCTCCCGGGCAGCCGGGACGCCCTGTCAGTCGTTCTTGGGGCCTACCGCGCCGTTCCCTGTGGCGGGCCGGGGTGACCGCGTCGCTCGGCCCCCGTCCGCTGTACCTGGGACGGCCGGCAGCTGAGCGTGCGGACAGCGCAGGAGTGCTTCTCCGGGTTTAGCTCGTTGTGGTGGCTTCGAGGCCTGCAGCCGGGGACTGCCGGGGCCAAGCGCCCCTCGCCGGGGTGGCGGGGCTGTCCTGCTCCCGTCCGGGGGCTGCCCCGCTGTGCTGGAGGCTGCTGCGGATTCCAGGGCTGTAACTGCGGCTCGGCTGGTTTCTCGCTAAAAAGAGTCCTATGTGTTTTGGCTAAAATTGATCTTGGAAAGCCAGTGGTGTGTTCCACTCTTGGAATTAGAGTATGTGTGTGTTAATGGTATATAAATGTAGGTTATGTTTTCGGGCATGCTCGACGGTCAAGGTTTTGGTCAGGTGATTACACCAGCTGTTGTATTGTTAAGGCTTGATGAAGCTTTTCCTGCTGCTTGATCCATTTTCATCAGATGTTCTGCCGTAGCACAAAGTTGGTAATTAAACTCCAGACACTGTGAAACTGTGACCCATTTAATCTGTTTTAAGAACAGCGTTATAACCTGGGTAGTAATGCCACGTTTAACCATGGGTGTTTATGCCAGATTTCTGTTGTAGACAAGATGTGAAGGTAGTCTGTTTCTGCAGTGAGACTTTTTGTCTTTTATCTCTTTGAAAGCATTTATTTTTCTGAAGTAGAAAAAAAAAGGCTAAGCCCACAGGCATGTGACAGGATGGTTGCATTAAAAGAGGGAAAAAGAGATGTGATTCTGTCTCTACACCTTTTCTACCAGGTGGTAGAAAAATCATCTTGCAGTAAACAAGATTTTATTAAAATATCAGCATCTTTGGTAATGAGGGAGTGCTAAATGTAGAAAGAAATATTTGTGTATGCTTCTTTCGTATGTGATCTTCAGCAAGGAGTAAGAATTTCAGTCATATTTCATGACCCAATAAAGGTTCTATGTCTTTTGAATGCTATAAATGCTGTAAATAGGAAGAGTCTGAAACTGTCACAGAGTTTGTGTATAAAAAGATTCTCTCTTGTAAATATTCAGTGAGTCATCCAAACAATTCAAATGCTGTTTAGGCAAAGCTGCCACTGTCCTTCCAGGCATAGCTGACTATGTCAGAGAGTTCTTATGAAAACTTGGCCATTAAAAAAAAATAACAACAACAAAACACGCGGAGCTCTGTGTTTTCTTCCTGTTATGTAGCTCTGTTCCTCTCTGAGAGATACTAATGTTTGAAGAATAGTTTATTGCCGCTTTTGATTGCACAAAAGATGCAGTAGTTTGCTTCTTTACTTTGTATAAACAAGTAGGATGTGATGTCTAGGCTGTACTCTCTTTTATTGCTTGATCTCTGGCCATCCTCTTCTGAGAATTAAAGCTACTTCTGAACACTTCCACCAGAGAGATGGTAGTACATATGTATAAAGTCACCACAAAAAGTCATTTTTGGAATTTGAAACAAGTTTCCAAGTGTTGTCATAAATGTAATTTAGCTGTGAAGGGCAGTCTTTGTTGAAACTAATTAGACTTTTTCTTCCCTTTTTTTTTTTTTGTAGAGGAATGGCTCCTTGTTGGTACCAAACAAGGGCATCTTCTTCTTTACAGGATAAAGAAAGACATAGGTAAGTTGATTTTAAGAATGACACAAAAAGTTGATTGTTATTTTTATTTTCTGTGCTGTAGAGGTTGTAGGGATGTTAACACAAGTGTGTTTAACTGCTGAGTTTTCCTACTTAGATTTTAATATTTGTCTGGGATCTTGGGTGAAAGTGTACATACTGTTTATCAGATGTGCAAGGAGGATAGCAAGTAGTATCAGCCTTTTTTCTACCGTAAAGTGTGTTTTATAATGGGTCTCCATATGTTTGAATTTATAGTAAGTTAGTGTAATTTTTGTGAATATGGTGTGCACAGCAGTGCAGTGTGCTAGTTGCCAGAGGTTTGATGTTTGCCTTCTGATAATGAAGGACTGGATTAGTGAAAAAGCAACTTTATTCAGTGGATGCGTGAGCATAAAGGGATGGGGAAGAAGGATCCCTCCTGACTAGTTCTGTCATGTATTTACCCTTCTCCCTGCCTCTTTGACAGTCATAAGTGTTCATAGTCTATTTTGGAGATGCCACAAATAGAACTGTTCTATTTTCGGTTTAGTTAAAATTGATTTTCATTGAACAGATTTGTATTTCGCATTATCTGCCATTATGTAGAAACTGATGTTATTGAACACAGTAATGTAGTGTAGCGTGGGACAGGAAAGAAAAACCCAAACATCTGTTTCCAAGTTCATCAGCTCTTGGAAGGATGTTCATTTGTAGCTACTTGGATTCTAGAGACTGAATGCAGGTTGCTTTTTCTGAAATGTGTAGGCTGTCTATTCCAGTCAGAACATGCTAGTCTTGAGTTACTAGTGTCTTATCTCACATGGTAAATTTCTCCCCCTTTTTTGCATCTATGCCAGGAGAGGTTATGTCATCAGAAAGTGTCTGTAAGTCTTTATCCCTAAAACTCCTTTTAAACCCTTGTGGCGTAGTGTTTATTCCTTGTCTACTTTGCAGTGGTGTGCTCCCTAGCAATTTAAATTGCTGATATTTGATTGGTGTGCAGAAAGTCTTTATGGGTATCTTTGTATCTCTGGGTTTCATAATACTTAAATATAGTTCTTGTAATGTAAAATTCCAGCAAGGCAATAATGTAACTGTTGATGATGTCCTTGGATGGGTCCAAGAAGTGTAATTTAAATTTTCACCTGACTATGCAGAAGACCTTCTGATGCATTTAGCTATCAAGTAAAAGATAACACAGATATGTTAGAAGACTAATTTTTCTGGTGTTAAGTGGCCAAGTTTACCTTCATAATTCTTTGTAATCTTTTTAATGTAAGATGTATGCAGACATAAATTTAAGGGGAACTTCAGTTTACATACTCTCTCAAATCTTTTCGATAGGTTGCAATAGGTTTGAAGTGACACTAGAAAAATCCAACAAGAACTTCTCAAAAAAAATTCAGCAGGTAGGAAATACCATCTTTTTGATGTGGGAACAGTTTTCCAGTGTTTTCAGCCAGGAAATGAAATATTGAATGTACTCTGGAATCTCTGCTAAGCTCAACAAGTTTCCCCCAAACTATAGATTCTTCTAGAGGTGGTACAACCTGCTGCTTTTGCCTGCTCTTCCCATAACAGGAATAAACTTGGTTTGGTTGCTAAAGCAGAAAGCAAGGAATTGGAACTTACAGGTTTAATTTTGGCTTTTATGGAAATGCCGTGGTTTGCTGGAAGTCTTCAGCTGCTCTGAATTAGAATATTTTTTAAAAAGGCGGTAGTATGCCAACACACTGTAATATATGATTTGACTCTCAGATAAAATGCTATAGGAATGTAAATGTAATTCCCCTTGCTTGGAATTTAGAACTCAAGCAATTATCTACTGCCACTCTGCCACTCTTAATACTCTTTGGTGTGGTGTGGGTTTTCTTGTTTTGGTTGTTGTTTGTTTTGTGATTTTTTTTTTTTTTTTTTTTTTTTAAGAACTTGGGCTCATTGCTTTCCCAAGTATCAATATAAGCATTTAAAGGTTATGCAGCCTCTTTGAGCAATGCTCTGCATATTTTTAAAAGTACTTCTGTACTAGTAACATACCGCTTATTGTAACATTTTTAGCAGCTTAGGTTGCAAGCTGTATTTGCTCGCTTGTAAAAACTGCGTGCAAGTGAAAGGGGTTGCGATAGCTGGAGGAAAGTTGTGCGTAGAGAGCTGCCTTGCTGTTTTCATTATTTTGAGAGTATCTAAGATGCATTTTCTTAGACAAGCTATAATCAAGCCTTGTTCAGAAGTTTAGTTTGTGAATGAAGTCGCTAATGGAATTCTTTCTTTCAGATTCATGTTGTTTCTCAGTTTAAAATCCTGGTCAGTTTATTAGGTAAGTGAAGAAAATGTTTTAATATTTAATGAGCTCCTCTTGGTGCAGTTACTTGGCTGAATGTGGCACCACTTCCACACACCTGCATAGTAGTCCAGTTGTTGAAAAGTCATTGGGTAGCACTTAGACTCTTACTCTGCGGAGGAAGGATTATGCAGCATAGGTTGAGAAACAGCTTTGTTTGTTGTAAGTCAGCTTGGAGAACAACATATTAATGCTAAATTTTGTGATTGAAAAAGAAAAAATACATATGAGTATGTATATATTTTGTCTGTAATTGGCATGTTTTTGTACACATATATATGTATGTGCATGCATATGTGTGTGAACCATATGGCATGGCCTTAAACGTCTGTCCAAACTTATCTGATGTATTAAACCAGATTCAGTTTACGTGCAGGTTGCGATCTTTTACCACCTTGTGGAAGATCTAAGCTTGCCTGTCTCTGGCTATATTTGACCTTATGATCTTCCTATGTCTTTTTTTGCTCATGTTGCTACTCCCTTCTTTATGATCTCCTAGTCCCGGCCCTTCCGACTCCAGCATGCGTAGATTTCTGCTGCCTGCGTCCTCGTGCGTACAAAACCTTGACCACAGCATCCTCCCTTTGCAACCGTTCCCTTTCTGCTAATTTCAGGAGCCAGTTCAAAATGGCCTTTGTTTATACAATCATCCATGGTGAACTCACTCTGCTCTGGCCTGCTTGCTGTCCCTTCCACTCCCACTTCCTCTGCTTGGTTGGCGTCTGTTCTCGATTCCTTCATGTGATTTTACCAATACTGGTATTAGTCGTCTTTTTTGCATTTATTGTCTTATGTTTGTATATGCATTAGCACTCTTCAGCTTTTGGGAAAACATTCCTTTTTCTTTTTTGCAGCTCTTAGTTTCACAATTTGTTCTTTTTATGTAAGCATAAAATATGATAACTTATTTCAGGTAGCAATGAGCTCTGTATTTATTAAATATTGCATAATAATTGGAATTTTGGTTAAAACAGAAAATAACATTTATGTCCATGACCTGTTGACATTTCAACAAATCACCACGGTTTCCAAGGCAAAAGGTGCATCTCTCTTCACTTGTGATCTTCAGGTAAGAGATGGAACACAATGGCACAGGTGTTCTTACTGCTTTTAATAAGTTCAACATTTTTATGTTGCTGTATAGATTAGGTTTGTTAATTTTGTGTTACATGCGAGTTGCTTGGGTACTAGTGCTTTTTAAAATTAGTATTTACTGGATGTTGTAGCTTCGCTTAATGCAACAATTTTTAATCTAGTCTCTTTATTTTTTTTTTTCTCTTGTGCTTCATAAGGTATCTTCCTGTGCCTGTTGTGATTGTAGCCTTTAACCTCCTGATACAAAACTTCAGGGCGTTTTTATCCTGTAGTAACCTTGACTGTCTTTTTTGAGAAGTCCTCTTAAATAAAAAAGCTATTCCCTTTCCTTAAATTGCCAGGGTACTAACTCATAGTGGTTCCCTTCACCAAGCGTCTCAATGTTTCTGTCAAACTGTATTGGCCCAAGGAGTCCCACAGCAGTTTCGACAGATTCAGTCCATAATGTTTCTGTAAGGTATAGCAACCCTCTCTTCTTGTGCTGTTGTTTATTGACTCATTTCTATCCAAGTGCGTTTCTCAGCCTACCCATGTCATTCAGAAACCTTAATTATAAACAGAAGAGATGGCTTAGTGCTCTTTATCGCTTTTTCTCTCTTTGTCCCATGGGGCAAATTAAATATTTTGTTATTAAATATTATTTTGTTATTAAATACCTTCTAATAAGTACTTAGGCCTTTCTACGTGTTGAAACTAGTTATGTCTTTCACGGTGCCTTTAAATCTGGTAATTCCAAAGCGCCTTATTTTATGTGTGTACAGGCACTTAGCTCTGCTAGTATTTAGTGTCAGGAAACTTTTCCAATAGGTTAGAATATTAGACAGCTATTAGTGTTTTTATTTGTCAGTATAACACATTCTTTGCATTGTTGTGTATCCTCCCCTTTCCTATACTGTAGAGCTCAAGCTATTTATCTTAGTCTTCAGGACTGGGCTGATAGTTCTCTCCTTATCTTCTGTTTGTGTCTGTGTGTGTTTTTTCTCTTTTATTTTTTTTTTATTTCCTTGTTGTCATGATCTTTGCCAAAGCTCATTTTTAAGTATCCAGCCCCCACCGTCTGTGCTTCCTTGTTTAGGGAATGTCCTTCTGACATGGATGAACAAAGCTGCTTTTCAGCTGACAGTGTTGCTTCAGGCTGAGGGTTCTTTTGGCATTGCGTTATCTTACCTGCCTCTTAGTTTAGAAGTTCCCATGAGTTAGGCCTCTCTGTTTTCACAGCAGTCAGATACAGGAGAAGAGGTGCTGAGAATGTGTGTGGCGGTGCGGAAGAAGCTGCAACTTTATTTTTGGAAGGACAGAGAGTTCCATGAACTACAGGTGAGTTGTTTCTGTAGTCCGTCATGCCTCAACAGGGAGCGTAGTTGCTCTTTACTGCTCACTGCACAGTTCCTGTTGCTCAGAGGCACCGCTGATGTTCAGAGTATTGTCTCCCGTTGGTTCTGCAGTGATCTAACAACGAAGCAGCAAATGAAAGTGAAATACAGATTGAATTCACAATTAGTGACATTCATACGGTTTCATAAATTTAATCAACAGCTTTTTTCTGTGTTTTAACATTTTGGTTGTAGCACACTTCTAAGTCAGTGAAATGCATTAGTGTGCAGCCTTTCTAAATGTCTGCCTAACAATAAACACAATGGAAGTGGGTGCACTTCTACCAAAAGTTTTCCAGGTATGTCATTTAAGTCAAAGGGCAGTTATTGACAACAAGCACAGAGAACTGCACTTGTGAATACTAGGATGATAAAAAAAACTGATGGAAATGGGTAGAGAACTAGGCTGCTCTTCTAAGAAGTGACCAGCTAGCTCAGAGATGCCTCTTTATTATGCACACGTCTGGCTGTTTAGTTGTATACTGCCATTCCTTGACCAGCAGAAGTCAGGCTTGTGTAGTGGGGAATATGGTGTCAACAGCAGTGCTGCCTGTTACACTCTGTGTTGCCAAATTAGACTTTCGCTTTTCTCTTGTAACAGCTATTTTAACCTGTTTTCCTCAGGGGGACTTCAGTGTACCTGATGTACCCAAGTCTATGGCCTGGTGTGAAAACTCCATCTGTGTTGGCTTCAAGAGGGACTATTACCTGATACGGGTAAGACTGGCGTATGGAATACAGTGTTTAAGATGATTTGGGTAGAAGTACCCACTATGAAGGCTGCTCCTGTGCTCAGGGATTTAGCTAACAGACGTTTATGAAAAATAGCATCTTGTACTCTTGCTGTATGTGATTTTGGAAAGGAACATCCAAGTCTGTTCTTTGAAATTGATGTTTTGTTAGTTTGAAGCTCTTGCAGAAGAAGGGCGTTGGAAAAGATATATTTTGTTTTGGTAGCAGTTTGTGTAAGCTCAGTTTACATTTTATTTAATGTATTAAGAAAGGAGATAGCTCTAAAATAGGAAAAAAAAAACCCAAAACACAAGAATATCTTATCTGGCAGATAGTAGAACTTGAACATTTTATCTTTTTTTGATTCTCTTGCTGATCTGTAGTGATTTCAGTCTGAAAGTCTCTAAACTTACCGTTGTTAATTTAGTATTACAGTTTCCACTGATGCTTCATACAACAGCTATATTTTATTCCCTTTTCTGCCTTTACAATTGGCTTCTGCTTTTATTATGGGAAAATGAGAAGAAGATGAGGTTCACCACGCTTGTGTACATACATGGGTGACAACATTGATCTGTAGTCAACAGGAAAACTGCACAGTAGTTTTTACAGTCACTTCAAACTGACAGTGCTCACAAAAGAAGTGATGCTTCTCCATAGCCTTCCTAGATGTTGATTCCTGCCCTTCTAGTGTTAATTGTAGAGCTGCTCAAGCAGCAGGGTGGGGACTTGCAGTCCAAATGTCTGCTTTGGGTTGACTCTAGTAATTTACTGACCCATTGTTGAATGGCTTCATTTCAGTAATAGGCAGAAAAAAATATACATGTTTTTATGTTATTGTTTTTTGCTGACTAGCTGTTGATTTCTAAGAATGCTTGAGCTGTAATGCAGGAAGCAGCAGGAGCATGTGTCTGGAGTGGAAGGAGAAGCATTCTCGTTTTTGGTAGCAGAGAGTTAGATCAACTCATGAAACAGCTCTTCGTTGTTGTTGGGTTTTTTTGTTTGATTAGTTTTTTGTTTGTATGTTGGTGGGGTTTTTTTGTTACTTTTTTGTTTGTTTTGGGCGGGGTGGGTTCAGTTCCTTGGATAGCACGTGACCTCAAGAGTGAGTAGCTAGAGCAGGGAAAAAGGCCAGGCAGGTTCCTTGGCTTTTAGTTTGTTTTTTGTGTCAACACTCACTCATGCCAGAATAAAACAGTGTTAAAGTTTTGGTCTAAATGAAATCCTCTGGTTAAACCAACAAGTTTTTGAACACACTAACTGATGTTGCTACTGTGCTATGCATTTTATAAACCTCTATGAACTGTGTGCTCAGCTACTCTCATAGTAACAGGACTACATCATCTCAGATGCTGAAGTATTAATTCTTTATTTCCAAATGATGTATAAGCAAGATAAATGATAATATGCAGAAAATGTTATTTCTACTCTTTAAAATGGCACTTGTTGTATTAGTGATTAGTCCGGGTTGTAAATCCCTCAAGGGGTTTTTGGCTGTGGTCTTATGCAGCTTTGAAATTTAGGTTATTTTGAAAAATATTTTTTAAATTGTCTTTATTATTCTAGGTGGATGGAAAAGGATCCATCAAGGAACTGTTTCCCACAGGGAAGCAGCTGGAACCATTGGTAGCTCCTGTTGCAGATGGAAAAGTTGCAGTTGGCCAAGATGATCTAACAGTTGTGCTCAATGAAGAAGGGATCTGTACTCAGAAATGTGCCTTGAATTGGACAGATATTCCTATAGCCATGGGTGAGAATTAGCAGTAATTTGCTAAAATTTGCTTCTTTGCTCCTTTATATATGACAAAATTATGTTCCCAGTATTTGGAAACTGACTGAATTTGGAGTGTGACAGTTTCTAAAGTATTTTAAGTTGTACTTTGATTGTGCAAGGTTTCATGTGTTTATTTGTGTTTCTTCCTCTTCTTTGCTTCTAGTCTGTATGCCTATCTCCTCCTCAGAAAATAGGCCTATTGTGTGTCTTTAATAAAGGGACAGGATTTGAAATGGAGGGTAGTATGTTAAAGCAGTGTAGTTCTTCTGGGCATCTGAGTGCCACAGAAATTCGGTATGTTGAAAGATGAGCAAAAAGCCTGATAGTAGTCTATTAGCAAGTTGATGTCATTTGTTTTCAATAAGCAAAAAAGGGACACTTTTCAAGGGAAAATAAGTTTAAGAGAAGACTTGAAGTTATAGCTTGTTTCAAGGCATGTTTGAGAACAGTCAACTTATATTTTTTTACTTGTTTCACTACTAGAACACCAGCCTCCCTATATCATTGCTGTTCTGCCAAGGTACGTGGAGATACGCACTTTTGAACCCCGTCTGCTGGTACAGAGTATCGAGCTGCAGAGACCGCGCTTCATCACCTCTGGAGGGTACCGAGTATAACTGAGTTACTTTTGTTGGGCTGTCTGGGTGTATGGTAGCACTTTGAAAAACTGGGACAGGAAGAGCTTTTCTAACTCACTTGGCTTAAGAAGTAGCGTTGCAACTGTTTTTCAGGAACAGGCGAGAGTCATGGTCATCCTGCTTTGCGGAGTGAATGATAGGATTGAGTTTGGGAATTTCTGACCACTGGAGATCCATTCTCCTGCTTTGCAGTATTGCTCAAATTGCCGTTGTATCTGATCCATGTTTGTATTAACCAGAATTGTTTTTTTTCAGATAGGGTATTGCTCCTTTCTCAATGCTGGAACTTAGTAACTGACTTTTTTTGTCTTGTTTACAGCACAAATATTATATATGTGGCAAGTAATCACTTTGTTTGGCGGCTTATTCCAGTGTCCATAGCCACACAGATCCAGCAGCTTCTGCAGGACAAGCAGTTCGAATTGGCTTTGCAGTTGGCAGTAAGTGTTTGCAGCAGATACATTTGTGCAGAAGTACACAAAAGGATGTTTGCTTTCTGCTTGACTAACTGGTCTGGAGAGTTTAACCTCCGTATTGTCCACTTTGCACAAACTGGTAAACTCTAGCCTTTCATGACTTCAGTTTTAGTTTTGTGCTGCCATTTCTCTCTGTTGATTTATCGTGGTTTAGATGTTGAGATATCATCTTGT
This sequence comes from Patagioenas fasciata, assembly GCF_037038585.1. Taxonomy (NCBI): domain Eukaryota; kingdom Metazoa; phylum Chordata; class Aves; order Columbiformes; family Columbidae; genus Patagioenas; species Patagioenas fasciata. The sequence continues at coordinate 31,313,009 of NC_092524.1, read as the reverse complement.
ATGTGAAAAATGGTGTTTCTTAGCTGTTTTATCAGTTACTGTCTTTTAGACTTGGAAGTCAGTTGGACTTCATAGTCTTCAGACTACTTGTAAACTACGTTGCTTGGAAGTGTGTATTTTGTTTTGTCAAAAGACCAGGGTTTTTTGTGATGGCCCTCCATGTTACTGCTGAAATGTAATAATTTCTTTGATATCCTGAAGCAGTATGCTTAATTATATTGCTGTTACTGTTTTAGGATTTTCTGGTTTCTGGGAACTTTCTTGAAACTACATTAAAATGAATTCATTGCATTTTGTATTGCTAACTGGAAAAAAAAAACACCACAAAACAAACCTTTGAATAGGCAAATGATTGAAGAGAGAGTTGCTGTAATAGAGCAAGTATATAGGTAACAAGAGGCAGCTTTCAAACCTTCTGGGTTATCTCAGTAATACAATAAACATAGCATCTAAGAGTCACCATCAGAGATGTTCACTTTGGAAGATTATCCACTTTCTTTTTATTCTTTCTAGAGGATATTACTCCTGTTATTTCTGTAGAGTGTTTCATTCTCATTTACAAGGCCCAGGAGTTCTTAATGTTTGTTAATTTGTACGTATTCAGGAAATGAAAGATGATTCAGATAGTGAGAAGCGACAACAAATTCACCACATAAAGAACCTCTTTGCCTTCAACCTCTTCTGCCAGAAGCGCTTTGATGAATCCATGCAAGTTTTTGCCAAGCTTGGTACAGGTAAATGCTTGGGTTCACATTGAGATGCTTTGGTTAGGAGGAATGAAATGAAGCTGACAGACTGTTGTTTGGGGTTTTTTGTTTTCTGTTTCTGGTGTTTGTGCTTTGTTTTTGTTTGTTTGTTTTTAACAATGTGAACCAGGAGGTTATCTTGTCCAGACCAGTCTCCTGTGAAGGGCAAATAGCCCAGGCAGATATTTAGGATATTTAGGTGTGTTGTTGTTTGTGGTTGTTTTTTTTTTTTTTTTTTGGTTGTTGTGGTTTTTTTTGGTGAAACTGGTTATGATACTTAATTAACTTCAGTCGGTGAGCCAAATCATGAATTTGCCCTTTGTGCAGAATACGTTTGTGTTGTAGGCTGTTCTACAGCTTACATAGCATGTACATGTCTTGAGGGTTTCAGCAACTTTCAAAAGCCTACTTATAGCTTCAAATGAATAATAAGGGACAGCTGTAGATTTACTAAATCCTTGGACTTGGACCAAACTGAGGACCCTGTTTCATGGATCAAGCTACTGAAGCCAGGAAACTGTTCAGTGGTTTTCGAAGTCAAAATAGTCTCTGATGCTATTCTTGTGGTTCATGCTGGGGTTACTGGAAGAATACCTGGAGGCTGGACTGTACCATAGAATGGTGCATAATACAGATTTCTTTATTGGTGACAGTGTATGCCGTGTGCATTTAAACATAGAACTTTTACTTGTTTTGATGACACTTGACATCGTATTTACTTTGGAAAACTAAAATTAAGGAAAAGGACTGAGAACTCAAAATACTTTGAACTTAAATTAGAAGGCAATAATTTTGGATTTGCTTAAACTCCATGAAAATGGGTGCTCATTAGTTACAGATAGTGCTATTTGATTCTTGTTTCAAAAGCAAAGTAAATATTTCCTAGAAATCCTATCTTACTGTCAGAGTTGTTAATGCTGGGATTCTGTAAGAAGAGCACCAAGAGGATTATAACAATGGCTTGTTCTCCAGGTGTGCCAAGCACACAGATTAGAACTTGTGCTTAGACTTTGAAACAGTCTTTCTCTTGTTTCTTTTGCCTTGTTTTAGTTTCTTTTGTCTGATAAGCAAATTCTGTTATCTGGAACCTCACGGACATACAAGTTGATTACAAACAGCTCTGTTGGAAAGCTGAGCTTGCTCAAAGGTTACATATATTTAAGGTTTGCAAAAAAAATGTTATGAATGGTTACTAATACTAGTTATTTTTTGCTTAGATCCCACTCATGTGATGGGTCTGTATCCTGACCTCCTGCCCACAGATTACAGGAAACAGCTACAGTATCCCAACCCCCTGCCAGGGCTCTCTGGCGCAGAGCTGGAGAAGGCACATTTAGCTCTGATAGACTACCTGACTCAAGTGAGTGCTTCTATATCTTTTTAGAGCAGGATTGTTCAGTTTTAGTGTACCTTCTTGGTTAACTTTGATGTGCAGGAAGCAGTACGCCTACTCCAGCTCTGTCATGCTAGCGTTAATGGCCTGTCTTCATGGTTGGAAGCTATGAGAAAGCAGGGGAAATGGAGAATGTGAGGTGCCCCAAAGATGTGTGTGAGACATCACGTGTGACTTGTGATGACTAGGCAATACTTACTAATGGACCAAATCTGAACATGGGTCTGGTATTTTATTTCTAGTAGCCTTTTGAAGAGAGCCTGAGATCTTGATCTTCTGTTTTTGTTTGGTGACTGTTGTGAAGGGCACTCTATCCAGGAGACACATCAAAAGTATGTGTTACAAGGTGGAAGAGGAGGTAGTGGGTACTGTAACTTCCTGCCCTCTTTATTTGAATTGTTCTGTTGCCGTTCTTATTAGACTGAAAAGAAGCTTGTGTCTGAAGGAAGATAATTTTTGTGTCTACTAGTTCAAAACCTAAATTGTTCTCCAGATGTTTTAAATGTCTCCTGACTTCTCTAAAATGTCTTTATTGAGGTTAACTGAGTTTCCTTCTATGTTCTCCAGAGTCTTGACACCTTGCAAAGCTATAAATTGCAAAACAAATGCATACATCTGAGTGTTGACTGAGGAACTGATGTGTTGAATAGTCAGTAACAACAAAGATTATTTAGGAAATGACTAAAATGGGTTATTAAATTGATTTAATTTAGTCTTTTTACTTGGTGGGTTATATTTGCTGAGATAGAGAAATCCGTGGCCTTTTAGTGTTAAAAATTCATTTGATGTCCTGCAGAAAAGAAGTCAGCTGGTGAAGAAGCTAAATGATTCTGACCATCAGTCCAGTACTTCACCACTCATGGAAGGAACACCCACAATCAAATCCAAAAAGAAGCTGCTACAAATCATTGATACCACCCTGTTAAAGTGTTACCTCCATGTGAGTCTCTGCTTGACCTAGAGACCTTTCCTTTACCATTCAAGCTCAGTTGGAATTTCAGGTTGAAAATTTTGAGAAGGATAAGGTGCTACTTCAGAAATTCTCACACATCTGTCTATCTTTGGCCTAAAAATGATCTCTGAAACTTCAGTGTTAGCTAGTTTGCTCACTGGTCAGGAAGTAGTTTTGTGGAGTAAAGCAGATGTGTCCATTTGTGGTCTCTGCTTCTGTCAAAAGAACGTGGCCTTGTGTGTGTATTTTGAAGTTCTAATGAATGCTTCTTGTGTTGCGTTGTACTGTTAAATGCAGGAGACTATGATCTTTGCTATCAATGGTGTCTTTCAAAGCTGACCTCTATTCTGGAAGTGGGGGAATAGGTCTGATATATTGAGTTTTTTCTATCCCAACAAATCGGGGAAATGAAGATGGGTCTTGATCTAAGGTGTTAAGCAGTTACATTTATAGAGCCCTAAAATTACATTCGGCCCTTTCAAGGCAACCAGAAGGCTGATGTGTCCCCCAGTGAAACTGAGTTTGATGCCCCTGTGTTAAACTCTCGTTTCTTACGCTATGAGACTTTTATTTTCCCCACTGTTCCAACTCATGTTTTTTTGCTGTAAACTTAGGAGATGCTCATGTTTAAGCACTCCCTTTTTGCTTGCAGACAAATGTAGCACTGGTGGCACCGTTGCTACGTCTGGAGAACAATCACTGCCATATTGAGGAGAGTGAGCATGTACTGAAGAAGGCACACAAATATAGTGAGCTGATAATACTGTATGAGAAGAAAGGTCTACATGAGAAAGGTAGGTATGAGGTTGAGGTGGGGAGAGGAGAAGGGATAGGAGCACGTATTCTTAGTGTTGAGTTTTAACTTCAGTGAGCGGGCAATATTCTGAAGAGACTTTGTTTCTAGGTGTATCTCATAAGTAAATCAGTTTTTATTCCTGTTACCCCTTTGCCCTGTGTGCTTAAAACAAAGCTTTGTTTTGTCTCTGGTAGCAGAATGTGAAAAATGCACCTTTTTGTGTTTGAAGCTGGAATGATACTTGTGATTATAAAGGAATGAACCTCTTTGTTTTTCTGAAAGCATTACAGGTACTGGTGGATCAGTCAAAGAAAGCCAACTCGCCTCTGAAGGGTCATGAGAGGACAGTACAATATCTACAGCATTTGGGTGAGTGGGAGCATTGCTTTTGTGAAGTGTTATGCTTGTTGGGCTTAGTGGTTATTCTGCTGTTCAGCAACTTGCTAGAGACCTATCACATTAAAGGGTATCCTTGTCATCTAGTTTCTTGCGTAATTCAAGCTTCAAGGATTAATCCATGAATGTCTTGTTGAACCTTGACTATCTTATTGGAAAATATTCTTTGTTTCCAATAAAAACTTTCATTGGTAGAAAATATGGCATAGTATTTTGAATTTTCTTCCAGTGTTGACTTACAATCACTGACAAAAGGAAAGTTTAGCCTTTAGAAGTGTCAAGCTTTCCAGCTGAAAGGCTAACTTCCAGTTGCTGGGTCTTGTAGTATCTTTCTTGAGATGAAGAATCCTATATGAAGTTTTTTTTTTCTGTGTGTGGTTAGACCCAGGTTATGACCTGAGAGTTGTAGTTGCTGGTCACAGCATCATGGTAGGAACTTACTGTGTTGACTCTTTGTTGTGAACTCCCAAGTCCTTTTTTGGTTTTTCTGTTTTTCAGAATAGTCCCTTCCCATCCAATAATACTATTTTTCTAAATGCACAAGTCTTTAGTATCACACTAATAGTTTAGTAGTGAGTAGTGTATGAGAAAAATAACTTTGTTCATCTCCTAGTCTTACAGTGTTGGCAAAGTTTGATATTCTATAATTACTTTTTAAAGAATTCCTGCTGGCTTCTGTTAGCAACATGTTTATTCAATGATAGTACATTACTTACAATGACATTGGGAGCTTTCCTGTTCGTGCCATATCTCTGTCTTATACTTATTCATTGGCGTCATTTGGTGACTTCACCATCTTAGAGAAGCGTAGGTATGTTATATGCAGCATACAGCTTTAGAAAACAATCAATCTTGATTGACCTATGTCAGCTGTTCTTTTTCCCCTGAGATTTATGATGTTTCAGACCTATAAGTATTCAAGTTGTCCAGAATACTTTTCTAGAATGTTGGCAGCTTGCTAGAATTCTTTTAGTCTTTGGGAGCTTCTCTGGTGTTTCAGGACCTCCCAAAACCCAGTTTTCCTGCATGCTTCTTGCTCAGTTCTTTAAAACTGATAACGAATATTTGGGTCTGTTCACTTCGAAGTAACAAAATACAGTGGAAACAATCTAGAATGTTAATTATTGCTAATAGATGGAATGTTTTACGCTAGTGTCACTTGCACCCAGGTGAATCACAGAAATGTAATACTCTGTGTGTGTGTTTTAACTGGAGTAGCCGTTCTGCCTTGGTTGACTGATGCGTGTCACTTCTGGGAGTCCCTTAAATAAGATGATAAAAGCATTTCAGGCAATGGAGTTTCTATGGATATTTTTTTTTCCCCCTTGCTCTCCCTTTGGTGAGGCTTCTGTAGTCATGAGCTTCTAATCTAGGTAATGGTTGACTTAAAAAAAAAAAAAATTAATTATGCAGAATGTATTTTTATTTACTTTCACTTACATTCTGTGTTATCTCTTAGTCATCTCTTGTGTATAGGTTTTTGGGCATTTGATTAAGTTTTCTTAAATGGTTCTCAGGTAATTATAGAAAATGTTGTCCAGGTTTGTAGCTGTGGCCTTTAAAGTCATTGAAGATTTGGGTTTGAGACTTGTTATGCGTCAACAGAGTAAGCACTTATTGTTTATTGCATCAAAGCAAATATTAATTGTTAATTCTGTGACTGTCCATGCCCATCAAAAATAAACTTTATCTGTGCAGAGTTAGGCACAGGAGAATGATGTGTTTGATTGGGTGGTAGGTGGTGTTCTGTATTACAGTATTCCTTATCTGTTAAAGTAGTGGCATGCAGAACTTCTTCCTATTATAGCTGATATTAGGGATTGGTTGCTAAGAAAGTTTGGAAACTCAGTCTCTGTGTTAATCCCAGCAGCACAGAATATCCTTGCCTGTGATCTGTTGAGGGAGCCAATTGGTTTGTTTTCTGTTGTGTTGCGCTCTTGGCCTTTTAGTATTCTGACCTATAAACTTTGATAGTTACTTGATAGGTTGTTCTTCTCCTTCTGACATGCTGAGTATTTTGAGTAGGTTGTAACTTCATGTTTGATTTGGTCATGATTTCAGCAAAGGCAGCTTGATCAGTGCTTTGGAAAGAAGCTGTTGTAGTTCATCTCACTCATGTTTATAAGGAGTTAAATTTTCTTTGTCTCTTTTCCTATATGAGAACTTACTCCCGTGATTTTTCATGTCTTTAAATTTTCTTAGGGAGGCTAGCAAGCCCATTCCCATATAATTCTCTGTGAATTCAGAAAGTTAATTGAGGTTCAGCAAAATTCAGACCCATGACCCTAGTGCCGTTTGCCAAGTCACTGTTTTATTTCTGAAGCTTTGAAATTGGCTCTTCTGGGGACTATTTTAATTGTTTTACTTTGTAGTGCTTATCTTCTGTTTTTAAAAATACCGTTACTGTGAAGCTGCTGCTTGTTTTAAAAGTTTAAAAAGTAACTTACTCCTGATGATATTAAGGGATAAAGAGCAAACAATGGCTGCGTTTTTATTGGGTTGGTGTAGATTTCTGTTTCTTCTGTAGTTGTTGTTGCTTTGTTTTGGCAGTGAATGCATCAGTGGGCTCTGATCCAGAGGGTGGGGAGAAAGTCATGTTTTCCTAATATGTTTATAAACTTTGTGAACAAATTTGTCCAAATGAAAGTATTCTTTTAAAGAGACAGGTCTTAAATTTTCTGAAAAGCTAAGAGGTCATTACCTGTCATGTAGCTTCTGTGCCTGTTACTTCAGTACTGTGGTGCTTTACTACTTGTTATGAAGCATTTGACCCTTTGCTATAGAAGTCATTAGACTGGCAGGCTGGAAGTGGACTGAGGGAAATTACACAAGTAAAACTACAGTCTTCTATCCTAATTAAAAAAAAGTAAGAGAAGACTTTTGGAATGTTTTGGTCTGAGATGTTTATATTTGGTGGGATTTAATATTTGAGTTAATTATTGGTCCTTTTAAAAATCGTATTTGCAAAGTAATGAAATTGTGACTTTAGTGTGGAATGTGTGATTTGTTTGACTTGGAAAAAAAATGAACCAAATTCTTCCTGTAAATTAATCTTTGCTGGCTCTGAAAGCATCTGCTTGTGTTGTGAGTAGAAAGATCTTTAGGATTTTAACATTGAACACTACTGATTTTTCTATTCCAGGCACAGAGAACTTGCATTTGATATTTTCCTACTCTGTCTGGGTGCTAAGAGATTTTCCTGAGGATGGATTGAAGGTAAGTGTGGTTGAAACAGGCACATTACCATTGAGATTCTTAGTGGAGTGTATGGAATTGGGAGAACTCAATGCAAGAAACCAGGTATTAATGCTAAATTGAATTAAATATAGAGTTTATATTTTCTGTGTTCCATACTGTGGTAAGTTTAGCAGTGGATAGAGCAGGATAGCCTTTCAGTTTTTCTCATGCTTTTCTCTTCTTGCAATAGCTTATCTTGTAACGTGTAGCTAGGAACTTTTGATGGAACATTTAATGTTATTGATATGCTTTCTGCACAAGAGCCTGATTGAAGATTTTAATGTCAAATGCTTAATATGCCTTTCTTACTTTCCCTTTCCTCTTTGATATAGAACGGACTTCCTATGTTTCAGAAGTGTTGGGCGCTGTAAATCAAGTGTTAACTAAGGCAGAAGTGGGGATATTTGTTAATCCTTTCAGATGTGAGATAGCTTCTGGGTGCCTAAATATGATGCTCAGATTTTTTTATATTTCTTATGCTTACCTTTGGACATATATGATTATATGCTGGGCATCAGTGCCACAGAGAAAATGCACTGTGGCACTTAAATTCTCTGAATAAAATTTTGTTTAACAGATATTTACAGAAGACCTCCCTGAAGTGGAAGCTTTGCCACGAGACAAAGTGCTCAGTTTCTTGATAGAAAATTTTAAAAGCTTGACTATTCCTTATCTGGTAAGAACTTAGTCTGTACTAGTGCATTACATTCAGTACAAAATGTTTTGTGTAAGACTTTAGTTCTCCAGGTGTTGGAGCCTGATGCTGTCTCAGAGCATGCTAGCTTTCCTATAAGTTGTGCAAAGAAAAAATAATTGAAATACATGAAATCCTCAACTCTTGCTTTGGTAAAGGCAAGCATGGAACTGTTGCTTGCTTATAACAAACTACTTCCTAGAGGAAGTTTCTGTAACTGAACCTGAATGTGTATTTACAGGAACACATAATTCATGTTTGGGAAGAAACCGGTGCGGAATTTCACAACTGTCTGATCCAGCTGTACTGTGAGAAAGTGCAGGGCTTAATGAAAGAATATCTCAAGTCTTTCCCTGCAGGTATGTTTAGTCTTTCCTCATGGGAGGACCAGGGGCATGGACAGCACAGGGGAGCTTTCACAGTATGTCGCTTTAAGCTTTCCCTGTTCATATCCAGAAGGTGATATCCCAAGTGATGACCGAACTGGAACAACAAAAGTTGTGGGTTTGTAGAGAAGTCTAGTTTATTGCCTCCCGAGAGATCTTAAGGGACCAAGTGACACTTTGTTCATGATTAAGTGTAATGGCAGCTACTACTTCCTGAATTCTACACATTAAGGGTAGGGAAGTGTCTTGAATAACTGAGTCTATTGTTTAACCAGTCACTTGATGTGTTTTAGGCAGTTGAAGTAATTTGATAGGTGCACCAGAATCCCAGCCCATATGACAGTTTCATCAGCATTTGCTTCCTACTCGTAATGATTTGTTTCTCTTCTTCTGTGTACTAGTGTAGTGAAAGAGTTGTCTTACTGTAGACTATGTTGTTTTCTTCCATGTAGATAAAACTCCTGTGCCTGCTGGGGAGGAAGGAGGAGACTTGGGGGATTACCGGAAAAAGCTTCTGCTTTTTCTGGAGAAATCTAGCTGGTATGAACCTAGCCGACTAATTAGTGACTTCCCTTTTGATGGTGAGTTCAGTTTCCATAGGTTAACTAAACCCTAGCTTATGGCATTGTACCGCAAAGCCTTCTCACTGATTATGGAATCATGGTAACTAGAAACAGAAAAGATGGCTGGATCTGTAGTTGCAGGCCACTGATGTGTAGTTAACTGTGGTTTTGCTGGTGCAGTTGGGTTTACCAGTGTCTGCAGGATTCCTATAACTGTTCACCTAAGACCTTGTGGTGTCTCCCATCACTTAAACATTTAGCCTAACTTCTCGATGAGCTTGTATTGCTCAACAGGTCTGAAGTTTTTTGTATCTTAAGGTTACATAAGTATTCATAAAATGTTACTGAGACTAGTGTGAAGCAGACTTACAGTCTCTGATTAACTTTAATCTGTGCTCAGACTACAGTCCCTTCTGTTAGTTTTGCCACTAATGGAGCTTATATTGTCTTTGTGTAGCTGTTGACTAATCCTTCGTGCTCTCTCTAGGTCTCCTGGAAGAACGTGCTCTGCTCTTGGGTCGTATGGGGAAGCATGAGCAAGCTCTGTTCATTTATGTCCATATTTTGAAGGACACCAACATGGCTGAAAAGTAAGAATTTCTTTATTTTTCTATTTTTTTTTTTTTACTCACTGCCCTGTGGATAGGAAATGTTGTGAAATGTTGCTGTATGTGGAGCATGAATGCTGTAAACCTTCAGGATCTTCCTGGTTTGTGTGTTTTCTTGACTCTTAGGCTCTTCTAGATATCCACAAATGATGATACCAAACCCTCGAGGCTTGCGTTTTCATGCTCTTCTATCCTTGCTCTTTAGAGCAGTATGACTCTCATCAATACATTCTTTGTTTCCACCTGTTCTCAGCTTGTGAACTTCCCTGTGTTGTCCTTTCTCTTTTGAGACATTCAGTAGCCCAGGTGGAAAGTTGAGCTCCTTCAGTTAGCAGGATCCTCATGTATCATATCAGTGAACACTCTGAGTAAATCTGCAGTACTTAGGTGAAAATAGAGTTAACTGATACTGATAAGTATATCTGAACACTGTGGCCTGTTCGACATAGCTTCCTTTAAAGCTAGTATCAGCAAATGCCTCTTAGAGGACATTCAACCCTGGTATGCAGTATACACTAATGAACACCTTTTCTTTGTGATTCAGTAATTAGATATATCTACACACATATTTTTATGCTATGATTTGTTGATTAGATATTTTTTCCCCCCCTTTTTTTACACAGCTGAATTAAACTTGGTTTCTGCATGAATGCTTTTCAACTTGTTTGAAAGTGGGAGACTTACATAAAACCTCCCTCTTTCTCAGCATCATAATGCGGAGTAAATGGTATAATTTTGTTCAGCTTGATTAATTGATCAGAATTGGGTGTACAGTTACCTAACTTGGATGGCTTCACTAACCAAAGCTTCTAAATGTTAATTTCTGTGGACTGATTCTCTGGGTTCCAAAACTGTCCCTGCATTTCACTTCATTCTTCTCTGTTTTAGCTACTGCCATAAACATTATGACAGAAACAAAGATGGCAACAAGGATGTAAGTAGTTTCATCTTCCTTTTCAGTAAGAATGTATTAGACTATTTATACCATTCAGGCATTTTAAAGTTTTTGCTCTGTATAGACTTTTTCAGGGTTTGTGTATGTGGACAGGAACCTGTGTATAAGCTCTTGGAATTTAGGAATTACTAGATGATTTTTTTTTTTTTTTTTTTTTTTTTTTTGTTCTTGAGAATGTTACTGTATCACTAGAGTTGAGGATATATGCTGTTGCTGAGGTTGTGATGGAATTCAGAAGACAAAATACTCTGTGTGTATTCCACATACTTCTACAGGAAAGTTAATATTAAAAAGCAGTCAAGTGTTGCTTTCTAAAGATGATGAATGAGTTAGGCAAGATGAGGGAGTGCGATTAAAACTGCTTTTATAGAAAAACTTTAGTGTAGAATGCAAGTCCTGAGACCTCGAACATCATTGATACTATTCAGTTTTTGTTGTTTTAAGATGGGAGCTGTTTAAATGAACACTTCAGAATTTTGAATAGCATGGGTACAGCTTGTTAACACCATTGCTGGGTTCCACCAGGCACTGTCAGTTGTGGGTATGTGCAGTGGTTTCAGAATTTTCCTTTTTTGTGCAACAGGTCTATCTGTCACTGCTCCGCATGTACCTCTCCCCACCGAGTGTTCATTGCCTGGGACCAATCAAGATGGAAGTTCTGGAGCCTCAAGCCAACCTGCAGGCTGCTCTGCAGGTCTTGGAACTACATCACGGCAAACTGGATACTACGAAGGTAAGAAGGACTTGTTGGCAGAGGGTACAGGAGTAGCCAAGTGAACAGATTGTAACAGTGTCAAGCTAAATGTGTCAATTTCTATTCTGTTCTCTATTCATTGTAATTTTTTTTCTAACTTAAGTATATTTTGCTCCAGGCAATAAACCTACTCCCAGCAAATACACAGATTAGTGAGATTCGGATCTTCTTAGAGAAAGTCCTTGAAGAAAATGCCCAGAAGAAAAGATTTAATCAAGTACTCAAGAATCTTCTCCATGCTGAGTTTCTGAGGGTGAGTACCCACCACCTGTCGTTTATGGGAATGGTGTTTTAAAACCGATGTTCAATGAACTGTTTTTTATATGGAATATGTGTCCTCTAGATGGTGCTGTAGTGCACCTGGAATTAGTATATGTGCATCAAGTAGACTGCATGTCTCCTTACAGGAGATGGCAAGTACATGCAGTTTAGTTTGGATGAGGTGTGTACTTTTGCAGTGAGTGTCTGGACTCACTGAGCTCTGGTGTGCATTGCAGGATGATCTCAGAGAGATGGACTGGATTTCTTTCAAATAAACTACACCAGATGATGCACTTCGGTAGTTCATCGGAACACCATTAGGGCTTTGAGTGCCTCAGTCTGTGGACCAGACTAGTTGAAAGTAAAATCTTGCAATTCAGATAGTGTGCGTGTTGGGTGTTCAATACTACCTGCTCTGCTCTACAGACCCTCTTCTTTTGTGTTGTACAACTTGCTAATATAGATATAGCCACTGAAAAATGTTGTTACAGGTTTCATTTTCACTGGACTAAGAGGGAGCTGTGGTGTGGCATTGCTTTTTGAGCCAGTTTGTGTTTATCTTTAATCTTCTCTAGGTCCAGGAGGAGCGGATCTTGCATCAGCAAGTGAAGTGCATTATTACAGAGGAGAAGGTGTGCACTGTATGTAAAAAGAAGATAGGTAACAGGTGAGAAAGCATGTGCCTTAAAGTTTGTGAAGCTGAATTGAACATGAAACTTGTACACTTAAACTACGAATGTCGCAAAACTTGGAATGTGTATATACTTTGGGAGAACTGCAGTATGAGGTGACATTTGGAGAGTGAATTGGAAATTACGTCACTCACCTGGGTAGCTGGGAAAACATCAAAGTGTTAGTCAGTGAAGTTTATTGGAAGAATTTAATCCCGCTTTCAAGAGAGGAGAGTAATCAAATCCTTTCAGAAACTTGTCAGACTTCTTACTTCACAGCTCTAGAAGGCTGAAAAGAACTTCTCATACTGAATTTGGAAAATTTTCTAAGAACGATACCTACTCCTTGCTTCTTAACTGGAATTAAGAAGGATGAAATAGAGAATATCAAGCGAAGGCACATGTGTAATGGCTTTGTGGTTCCCTGGCTGATATACATTTTGTAGCCTAATTATCTTAGGACATCTAAAAGTAGAACTAATTCACTTGATTCTTGGATAACAGTAACTTTTCTCCTAACATTCCCAGTAGGTAATTCTGGGTTGGTACAGCAGGCAAATTTTATTTCTACTTTTTCTTCTTTGAATTCTAGTGAAGTGCCACATGACTAGCTTATTCATTGTCTCTCTTGTTGATGTGAACCCTTCTGAGATACCAGTAGCATTCAGAATGATAGGGAATGGTTCTTTTTTCCAAACTTTTTAGTGAATGTTGGTCTAAATATACTTAGTACTGTGCATATTCAATTTTTTGCTGTTAGCGTGTAGAACATAGCATCAGAACTTAAATTTGCATATGCAGCATTGTAGTGTTGTTTTAGTTGTCAAGGATTTTTCTAGTGCTGTTAAGTTCAACAAGGTTTTGAAAGTCAATCATGTCAGTATGTCACCCCATCTTTAATTTAGTAGCAGTGACTTCCAAGTAGTGTGCCTACAGAAATGGAAATAGTTAGTATTTTTTTTAATTATACTCTTACAAAATCCATAGAAATCTTATGTCTGGTTTTCTCAAGAATATATGCAAACTGTAATTTAAACTGCAAAGTGTCACTTTCATGTAAGCATCTTTTTCTGATTCTGACACAATTTGGATGTTCTTGTTTCAGTAGAGAAAACTGTATTGACAGTTGATTTTCATGTTCTGTTTCTTCACAGTGCATTTGCTCGATACCCTAATGCAATAGTTGTGCATTATTTCTGCTCTAAAGAAGTCAACACATTGGACACCTGACTTTGTCTTGGTCAACATTCATATGAAATTCAGAACTGACAACTTAAGAGGCTGATGCCTCTGGGATTTCATTTTTTTGAGGCTTGTTGCTAGGTTCTCATATACTGGGTAGAAGTCAATTGTAACTGTGGACTGTTAACTGTACTTGTCTGGCAATACTGATTTACTCAAAAATTACTTTAACCGTGTTACTACAGAGATGGCAACTACACTGTACCTCTTGGTACTCAGATGAAGAACAGAAACTGATTTTTATAGTGAGTTTTGTATTGCACTCCAACCTTGTGAATGAGTTGTTAGACAACTGTTGGGCCTTCACCACAAGTCAAGTTTTACTATAAAACTTACCTCTGTAGAATGACAACATTGTGATTTGGCCTTGTATGTAAATAGCTCCTTCAAAAGAGAAAATTTCCTTAAAGTCTTTGTGGCTGCATCAGTGTTTCATGGAAATCATGTTCATGGTTTTTGGCATTTAGAAGGCTTCTGTGCCTATTTCTATGCCTACAAATATAATGGGAATGTTTAAATGCTGGCCAAAGGAATCTTTTTATTGATGTTCAGTGTTATCACCTAATCTTCTGATAAGCAGAAGTTCCACAGGAGGGAGTCAGACAAACAGTAAATACCACTAGTGAGCATTTTTTTTCTTTTTACTTTAGTTTGAGCTGTAAATTGAATTCTGTATTGTTTGCACTGAATATGTTCACTCTTAGCATGAGTGGAAGCTCGGAGACTATTCTAAGAAGTTCACATCTGCACTCATACCAAAAAGCAGAGAACAGTCTGTAAAGCAGCTTCCGAAGGGACTGAACGATAGTTATTGCTTGAGTTTCTAGGCTACATTTTAGATTTGTGTATATGAAGTCCTTTGGTTTCTCATTTACTTTCCAACATTGAAGTAAAATCCAGAATATTTCAGCATCTCTCTATTTTAAATGCTCTAGATCTGTGTTCTGCTCAGGCTGGTACTGCTCTTAAGTCACTCTTGGGCCAAAAGTCTTAACTACAAAAACTGGATTGTACCATACTCCTTGTAGGCTGTAATATATTTGTCTAACTTATTTTTCCACGAACTTTAATCTATAGCAGATTTGTATGAGGGATATTAGAAGGTGTGATTGGTGCAGAAGGAATCAGTGCAGTGGTAATGAAAAGGCAGCAGTAGCAAACAACCCAATAGCTGGATATCTTACTCCCAACATCCCGGTCTAGCAATACTTACGTAATTATTAAATGGTGTGAAGCATGACTTGTAACTACCAGATATCGCCTTCTAACGGACAAGTAGATGGATAAAGCCTGTCTGCCTAAGGTCTAATTGGATCCCAATTAACATCATGGGTTTACTTAAGCCATTGTTATGTGTTTTTTAGGAATAGATCCGCCGTAGGCTGACAAGTCCTAATACACTTTCGTTTGCCAGTGTTAATAGTTTCTCCTGATAACTGTTTTTTTTTTTCATTTTCCCATGCATTTGTATTTATTGTTTGCATGCTGTGCATTCTTAACGGGTTTCTTGATCCAGTGTTTTGCTGCTTCTGTACTTGATGCCTTGGGCAGTATTGCTACTGAGGTCTTTCTGCAGGGGCTGGGTAGAGGGAATCTGTGGTGTTAATGTTTTTAACCTTGTATTTCTTCTATTTGGAGAAGAAAGCCTAAAAATACTTATATTGGATTTGCACATTCTGTATAGATCTTTATATACTAGTTCTGGTACAGAGGGAAGATTATTTGGGAGAGTTGGGTTTACAGGTCATTGAAAATGAAAGAAGGGTATTTTAAAAGGCCCTTGTATTCTTTGTATACAGATACAACAATGTTACTCTGATTTTTACCTATCTTATGTTTAGTATTCTTAGTCTGATTTTTATTTACCTTCATTGTCTGCTACCAGGAGAGCTGTACTCACACATGAGGATCTTCATTGTGCTCTTACTTTCACGGTTAAGGTTGTGCCTCTGTTCACCTCCGTTGCGTACCTTCTACAGACGTGGTTTGCAATGTATTTTTTTTTCTTTGGTTCTTATAATGTGGTTTGGGTTTACTAACTATACAGCAGATTTATCTAAAGCAATAGATTGTAATAAATATTGTGAACCAGTGTGTGTTTCAATCATTGTGCAGTTAAACTTCTCTAGGGTGCTGTAAATGTTTTTACGTATTAGTCCTCACTTTCTTCTGGAAGTCAGACCCAATGTGGGGGCTCCCAGTATCACCCCTTCTTTAGTATGTGTAACTCAAATAAGGCTATGTCATATGAGAGCTGTCATCACTTTTCAGCTTTAGTTTGTAGATCTACAGGTTTATCATATGGTTGTGAATGTTCTCAAAACACAACTAAACCCACTTTTTGTATTCTCTCTTAGAAGAATGTTTTTCAAGTCTTATGCTGTTAAATATGTACTCATTACAGAACACTAAAATTACTGACAATCTGTTTTTGAGTGGTGGTATGCTATTTCTAGGTGGGGAAGGATGCTGAGCTCTGTGTGACCAAATCAGGAAATGTTTAGGTTCACAGGTTTGCAGTTGCTTGAATTGTGGGTCATAGACTAGTCTAGTGTTGGAAGTAAAATACAGGTCTTCAGTTCTCTCATTCTATAGAAATAGGAGATATTGGCACTGAAGAAGTCCATGTGTCCATGCCAGACAATTGAGTATATTGGTGTTTTTGGAGAAAACCAACCCACCAAAATAAACCCCAAACAGAAACCTTGACAGTGTCCTTTGGAATCTCGTCTTCTAATTATGCAGCTGCAAGTCACTGCATCTCAGCTCTCAGTGCAAAAGGGGTGCCTTGCAATATCTATGCACATTTTAAGTACTAAATAGTATAGTTGATGATGGTATCATTTGTTCATGCTTGCTGACAAATAACTGAATGAAACATAGATATACATTTACCTTTATGATTGTGGGGATGCTGATCCAAGAAGAAGTAGAGTTACCAGGTGTGAGGCTATTTTTGTTGCCTCCTGTTTTGATGTCGTTTTGCTTGCTTGTTTTCTTAATCTGCTAGGAAATGACAAAAGTGAGTAGTTGCTCTTTGGCTATTAAGTGTCTGTAGATAGCTAAAGCTGCACACAAACACTTTGCTAATGGATGATCTGTTGACTGTGAAACAATTCTGAAGCATGTGTTCTAAAGAACTCTCGGTTTTTCTTGAGAGAAAAATTAAAGAGAAATTCTGTAAACATGAGATGTTTATGCTGATACTTCATTGGAAGAGGACAGAACTTCAGGAAAAGACAGGTAAGCCTGATTTTAAATGCAATTGGGAGCTCTCAAGATAAAATAGAGGGTTTATATACTGCCTGTAGTAAATTGCTGAGAATACTTGTGATTTCTCCATTTTACCTTGCTGTGTGAGGCTGCCACAGTTTTCTTGTCATTTGTGGTCATGAGCTATATTAGATTAAATAAATCACACTTATGGTTCTGCACTTTTTGTAAGATAAATAAAACCCAATATGACACTCCTTCACTTTCAGTTCAATGGTATGTAGAAATGTAAAGCCCGGTGTCTGTTGTTTTCATACCATTTAGTTCCACATGAAGGCTTTACAGCAGTTGTTGGCTGTTTTGCAACAGGCCTATGTTTGCTTTTTGTGTCTGCCTTGACTGTAAGTCTGTGAATTCACAGAATCACAGAATGGTTGGGGTTGGAAGGGACCTCTGAGGATTGTCTAGTCCAACCCCAGTTCACTAACTAGTACTGACTTATTTGTGTTGTAGATGTCAGTGCCTGAGCTTTTATTAATTTCCTTAAATTCTGATCTAGTGACTGACACTAATGACAGGAAATGATTAATGAATGGGACCTCTCTGAGAGTGTGTCACGTTCTCATGTTTGTATGGAGCCGGTGCCATGCTGCATTACTGGCTTTCATACATTCTCGGCTACTTTCTAATTGTGGAAACACTTTGTTTTCTGGTCTCCTGCTTCAGTTTAAGCCCTTCAATAAAATGCTCCAGACAAGCCAATTGTCAGCAGCTGTTAACAAACTAATCACTTCCAGTAAACAATTTCCTTTACTACTTAAATATTTTTTCAAGCACAATAGACTCAAAAAAGTCTGCTGTATCTGTTGTACAATTTTTCAAGAACTTTTGGTGGAAGGATCAAGACTAGGCTACATAGAAACATGAATAAAGAGGGGGGGACTTGTGCCGGCTGCTCACACAGCTAGAGGTTAGATGTGGTAAATTAATGTTACCTGAGACATCCTAGTGCAGATCTAATTGTGATGTCTCTAGTCAGACCTCCCTGAAATTTCTTGGAACCGCAACAGTTGATCACAAATTCACCTTTGCTTCAGACTGGTAAGATGAGAAACTCTTTTCTATTTTAAAATGTTCTTTTAGAGCGTGCTGAAATGCTGAAAGGGTTTGAACAGCTGAAGTCTGGACCAGGTTGCTGGAACTCTGAAAGAAAATCCCTGCTGGGGTTTTTGAGGTTGTGGCTTAATGATGGAGCGGTGCTGCTTCCTACCCAAGGCTGCCCTGTTCGCTGCTGCATCTTTCCTGCCCTTGCCTTTATCAGGATTTGCAACACCTGCCGGCGAGGTTCTAACATGGTTGTTTGGTGAGCACCAGCCCCACCTCCGCTCTCCCGGCTGGATTGCAGCCCGGCCCTGCGTGAACCTCCAGCGCCATCCCGCAGCTGCCTCTCTCGTCTGGGACTCGCTTCATCTTCTGCCTTTCCCTGCCAGGTTTTCTGTGGAGACGACAGGACGTGTTTCCCATGTTCCGTGAGGTGTTGCGGGGCCCGTTTCCAGGCAGGGCGCTGCCTTTCCTGGCAGCCGTGCTTTTCCAGAGGAAGGAGAGGAAAGAGACGGGGTTTTATCACTGGCGGGTAAGACAAACGGCAGGGCTGTCTGTGAGACGATGTTCCTCGGGTGCTGTGTTCAGCACTGACCTCCTGATGCTGCACGTGTGGAAAACCACTCCTGCTCTTCTGCAGGGATTAAACTAAAAGTTAATTGTTAGGGGAAAACTTTGAAACCTACATCAGCATTGTCGTCCAGGTTTTCACTAAATGTGGAGTCTGTGTGAGGCAATGCAGAGCATGTCTCTGTTTCTGTAGGTTTTAAGGAACAGAATTAAACTGGTGCCAAGTACTTTTGGGGGGAGACTCCAGCATACTGGGCTTCTTATCAGTAGAGATAAAATTGTGGTTGTGTGTTTTCTTGCAAAATATCCTTGATTTTTACCTCTCCCTTTCTGCTCTCTGCGTTATCCTGCAGGACTTAGTCTAAAGTAGACAAAGATTAATGGTGTTTGTAGTGTAGCAAAACCACATTAGATAAAGTGATTTCAATGTGTTTGTCCTTTAAATGGTTTATAATCATTCCGTTCTGTAATGTGGTCTGGCCAATACCCTCAGTTTTGAATTGCACTAAACTGTTTTTGAAGGAACCTTTTTATAGGAGGTCTGATCTGTCATATGATTGCCTGTCAACCCCCTTCCCTCCCTCCCCCTCCCCCCCAACTCTACAGCTTAAAACTGAGGAGGCTGTTAAATGTCATGAGATGGCTTGCTGCCTGTATGCCTCTCTGCACTCCTGTTTGCTGTGTGATAAAAGTTATCTTATTAACTTTTTTTATGTTGTTGGTTAGAACTGGGGAAATCGAAGTAGAAGGGACTAGTATTAGCATGCTGTGATTTTCATTAACCAGTAAACCACTGGATGTATTGTTTCCCCTCATGTGTTCACTATATAAATAAATAAATTAGACACTACTTAATGAATTTATGCTGGCTGGTGGGGAGAGATTTTTGTCTTGACTAGTTAATAGCAATTGAGCAAGGAGAGAGACAGCAGATCGCCCTTTTGGCTTTATAGGCGAATTCAACCTGATCAAATCTCTTTCCAAAGTTTAGCCTTTGTTTCACGCATCTAAACACAAACAACTGAGAGGTGAGCTCAGTGTTTGCCATGGCTGTTGTAATACTGAACTGCTTGCACTACACATATCACCTGACTGGTTATAAAACTTGCCCTCCAGAAGACTGTGGTTCTTGGGGCTGGGTGTAAAGTCTCCTTTTGTGACTGTGGGTGCACGCTTCTGAAGGAGAAGGGAAAGTCAGGAGTTTGCTTTTGGGTTTAAAAGCAAACTTGTGGCACTGTGCCTGAAATAAGGAGGAAGAGAGTTATGGGCAGCAGTGTTTACTCAGGAACAGGAACAAGATGGGGAAAGTGCTTCTTTGGTGAACTGGACGTTTCTTTGAGCCACCTGATTTACCAGGTAGCAGTGAACACAAAATATGGCTTAGAAGTTACATTTTTATTTGCTATTGACAACACTTCTGTGATGAAACTGGCACACTTATTGTGAGGCCTCCCTGTCTACTGTGAGATGTGGAGTGGGTCCCAGCACTTACTGTGTAAAGGCAGGTGTGTTCTGGGCAGTATGAGAGTAAAGACTACCAGGTCCTGTAGCTGGCATAACCTGTTTTGCAGTTGCTTGCTGCTGCATCAGCACCTTCAGTTTAGATGAAAGAGATGGAGAGCTGTTAGCAAGGTTAAAAGTTTGACAATGCAGTCTTGTACCCTCATTTAAGGATTTCAAGGTTTTTTTGCTTCAGATGCACTTTCCTGAGCTCTGGAAAAAGGGATGATTCTGAGAAATCATCAAACTGAAAACTAGAAATTGGCTGTTTGCATCTGTCATGTACATTGGTTTGTTGTCACATACACAGATTTAGGCAGAACTGTCACTATTTGTTGTTCATTTCCCATATTGTTTTCTTGCCTGACTTTTCCCTGATGTGTTCAGATAAAGGATATCTGATAAACTGATGCTTCATTGCTCTGCAAGCTCACCTTCTAACATGTTATGACCTTGTTTTGCCTTCACTGTAAGTAGAAAAGGCACACAGGAAGATTCTGGCATAGTTGATAGCACAGGGTTTGGCACACAAGGAAATGTCTGTTGCATTATATGGCCTTAAATTATGACATAGCTGAGGATACATTTTCCACACCCCAGTAATGACTGACTGCAGATCATGGGTCATTAGAGACCTTTGGAAAGGACTTTCTTTTGGACGTGTAGTTATTACGTTGACAGATGGTGTGCAGTAAAAGAGGGATACGCTATCTTTAGGGTGTTCTGTGCTTCCTCCGAGTCTGAATCCCAGGCAATAGTCAGGCTACGTGAGTGACGATTGCTTTGACAGCAGTGGGGGTGTGATGATGTAGCTTCATTTCTCAACAACCTGAAGAGTTGCAGCACATTTAGGAAGTTGGTGAGAATAACCTATGCAACCTTGAATGTCTCTCTGTAGTCCATTCCCCAATTTGACGAGGTGAAAGGAAGTCAAGCTTTGCCTGAGAAAGTGGTGTTGGTGATGGAACAACATAGAGTTGATTAGGAAAGGCTTAAAACGGAAGAAAACCTAGCATTTGAAGGGTAGAACTCACGATGAAATTTGCTGTGAAGGCATGTGTTGTTCCCAGAAACAAATGAGAGAAAGAGTATCCTCAAAATATTGATGCTGTAAATAAGAGCCCATTGAGAGTAATAATAGTATAATTAGAGTTTATTTGCACAAATTTAATCTGGCACCTGCATGTGAGGTATCTTACACAGTGCATGCAATTTTTATCCTTCACTTGTTGGTGAGGGTGGATGACATTCACTCAGTACAAAGATGTTCAGTGTACTATAGGTGCCTTGGATTTATTGTAGTGTTCAAACCCTCTTTTGCAAAAACTGGCAAGTATCTGAAAGTGATAAGAAATAAGGAAAACTCCACAAGTATGTGACTGCTTAACAAACGCAGCACAGTTTCATTTATCAGATAAGGGATATCCAACAACAGTTTGACAGTTCAGGGTTCATTGGTTTCCTTGGGATCCTAATTAGTGATATTGTAAGGCCTACATTTTAAATAATATTTGGCACTCTGCAGCATTTTGTTGTAAGTGAAGATCCTATTGAGTTCATTTGTAGATGAATACTAAGCATATCTGAAATTAAACTCTGGTCTCAAGCCAGCCACACAGAAAATGATGGTTATGAAGTAGTGACCACCTGTGAAAAGCACTTTGAAATGGGATTTAAGAGTAGAAAAGGTTTTTATCTGGCCAGGATTCTGTCATAACTGATGGAAATGAGGCACAATGCCATTCTGTTCATGAGCCTTACACAACTGCTTCTGTCCAGTCCTTGCACTAAATACTCTTCAAGCTGTTTTATCTTGTCTTCCCCTACCCTCCCCCACTTCTCCTTCATGATCTTCTGTGATTCAGTCAGGCTTTTCTTTCCAGTTCACATCCAGGCATTTAGATACTAATATTACTTTACAAAAATAGCTTCCCAGAAGCTTTCAAGAGCAAGGATTACATTTTAATCTATACTGGTAAAGTGGCATGCTGGTTTAGAGTGCTGGTATCAGTAACAGGCCAGAATGAACAGGTTTGTCTTTTCTTGCTCAAACTGCTGTGAAGTATGTGTTCCTACAAGAAAGTGTATTTTTTTCCTCATAGTAAACAGTGTATGCTTTCTTCAGTCATGGTTTTCAGAGCATGCTGTTAAGATTCATGTCTGCTGTTGCTCAAGCATGCATGTGCCCTTGACAAGTACTATTAAACTAGGCAAGTCATGATTAAAATTATTTGAGCAGCTCCAGTATCTGTTTATCCTTCAGTAGGAATGAATTAGTGAAGCAATTAATTGGTTGGTGGTTGATTAGAGGAAACCCTAAATAAGGAACCTATTTTCTGAAGTCTGTGAGGAGTTACTATAAGACATCAATCATTCCTGTGCTGAAAGGGAATTGAGTTTTCTTCTAGACTCCTTTAGTCTTCCAGGACACTGAAAGCACTGTGTGTTCCCAAATTGACTCATTAATAGTTTATTTTAAGCTGATCCATTTCTCTGAACTGATACTAGTGTGGTTACAGAACAGACATTGCAGCTGGTCCATGCTGAGCTTGTTCCTCTCTTTTCAGTGGGAGAAGCACCCTTACTACAACTTAACAGTGAAAGTCCTCCGAGCCAGAAACATCAAGGGTACAGATCTGTGTAAGTATTTAGTCAAGGTATTATGAAAACTGATGGTTTGTTCAGTGCATACCTGTAACACAGGTAGCATTGTTATGGGAACTTCTTACCTGCACATGGTGTATTGCCTTTATGTCTGAACAAAGGCTTCTCTTGTAGGTAGTGTTGTATATGTTTTAAAGGCTTGATGTGAGGCCAAGCACAAAGGCTTCTCTTGTAAGTAGTGTTGTATATGTTTTAAAGGCTTGATGTGAGGCCAAGCTGCAGATTAACCCTGCTACTTTGCAGAACAAGAACAGATAAGGCCTGGTAACCTTTTCCTTCCCTGCTCCTTTATACATCCTACTGTGGCCTGTTTTGTGTTCCTTTGTCTGGATTCAGCCTGGTCATGGCAAATTTTACCCTTGTTGCTGCTGAGCAGTTGTCTTGCACCTGGAAATAGCACTCTTCAATTCTAGCTCCTAAATGTTTATTCTTCCCAGTTGTAGTGGTTCTTTCTTTCATGTGTCTGCTGTTTTGTACATGTAACTGAAGTTTTTTAATGAGGTCGGTGGTTGACTGGTTTTAAGACAAACTGCATTTTACCTGTTCCTGTTTTTTATAGCATGGTATATGTTCCCTTCCTCTTGTGCATCTGTGATGAGTAAATCTCTCAGGGCTGTTTGGGGCATTTGGATCTTTGAATCTCATTTAAGATTTAATTCCTTCAAATTTAATACAGTAAGGTTGTCTGCCCACCTACAGTTTATACCTGGCATCCGATATCAAACTACTGGAATGGCAAATGACTGTCCAGGGAACAAAAACCCTCCTGAAAGGATGAGGGCTAGAATCACACTGTGAGGAGAAGTTCTTTTTATGGCCATTCTGTTCAACTGGAGTGAAGAATGGTTCATATACTTGTGTTTTTAGAGGGGCCTTAACTGGAAGAAGAAGGACCTGAGACAATTGATTGTTTTCAGGGAATGGACACAGAAAGCTCAGCTCTTGGACAAACTAGATGAGGGTATAGCAGTGGGTGGATATTGTCTATTTGGACTTTAGTAAGGCTTTTGAAACTGTCTCCTGTAAGATTCTCATAGAGAACCTGATGAAAAATCAACTGGATGAGCAGTCAGAGTTGGATTGAAAACTGACTGAATGGCAGAGCTGAGAGGGTGGTGATCAGTGTACGAAGTCTAGGTGGAAGCCAGTAGCTAGCAGTGTAGCCTAGGGAATAATACTTGGTCCCATATTGTTCAATGTCTTCATTAATGATCTGGATGATGATGCAGAGTGTACCCTCAGCAAGTTAGCTGATGTTAGAGAACCGTGAGGAGTGACTGGTACACCAGAGGGTCACACTGCTCTTCAGAGGGAAAGTGACAAACTGGAAAAGTGGGCTGACAGGAACCTCATGGAGTTCAACAATGTGAAGTGGAAGGCCTGCAGCTGGGGAGGAACAGCCCTGTGCACCAGTGTATGCTGGGGGCCCATAGACTGGAAAACAGCTTTGCAGCAAAGCACCTGTGTGTCCTTGTGGACAGAAAGCTGACCATAAGCCAGCAATGTGCCCTTGCTGCAAGGAAGGCTGATGGTATCCTGGGCTGTATTAGGAGGAACATTGCCAAGAGATGGAAGGTGGAACCAGACTCTTTCAGTGGTTCTCAGTGACAGGACAAGAGGCAACGGGCCCAGTGTTGGCAGAAATATTTTTTGAAAAGTTGATCTTGCTCATTTTGAATAGTAGTCTCTTTCATGAAGAGCTTTATGGTTTGGATGAACCAGAAAAAAAAAAAGATATCTAAGTACCTAATATTCAATTTGCTGCTAGTTAAAGATGTGTACTTCACTAAGGGCTTTTGCTTTACAAGTCCAGCCTTAAGTTTGCATGTTTCTGTGATGCAGTAAGATCTAGAAAATGAAGAGCTCATTGGATGTTTGATTAAAGTTGTTTTCATGCCTGTCTCTACACTCTCTGCTCTAGTGTCCAAGGCAGACTGCTACGTAGAACTAAAGCTGCCCACTGCATCTCCCGTAGTCTCCCGAACGCGGGTAGTTGACAACTCTGATAACCCAGAATGGAATGAAACTTTCCAGTATCGAATCCATAGTGCTGTCAAGGTAAGGAGTGTGTTTTGTGGAGCTGGTTGGGCTATCTCCATTTAGGTACTGGCTTTTGATACTTCATTCAAAACCACAGGATCTTTATTACCCTATGAACCAGTGTTGCTTGTGAAGTGTCAGTCTTCTTCAGTGATAAAAAAGCTGTACTATGCTTCTTCAGTGATAACCACACCAGTTTGCAACTGCGCTCCCATGTAAATTGCAGCTAGAATTTTCCATAAATGACCTTGTGATGCAACTCAGGAAAGGCAAGTTATGGCACTACCTGATAGAGTTCAGGGTAATTCCTTGTCAAAGCAAGTTTCTATTTGAGGATTGCTGCTGCTTTCACAGAGTAGCTGTTGCCTTCATGTAGCTTTACTTGCCTTACACAGCCAAGTGGCTGAGTGAGGATAGTGGCAACTAAATTTCAAATCACTTTGCCACTTCATTCTGTCAAGCTTTGCCATCAGTTCCTATGATCGAGAAAAGTGAAATTCAGACTCTTAGAGACGTGTACATCTGTCTGCTGTCTGAGCAGGACCTAGTAGGCTATTAAACAAAGTCTTCAAATTGTCAGCATTCATTCTCAAAGTAGACACTAATGCTAGAGGGAAGGAAAATGTACCTTAACAGATGAGTTTTATTGTGGCGCTATTGCTTTGGATAATGTCTTTGGCTTTGGAATAAACTGCTTAGTAACAAGAAACTATCCCCCTCACTGGTTGGTGACAAAGGTGGAATGGTAATTGACTTAAATGGTAAGAAAATTGCAAGCTTAGATTTAGAATGTGTGAACTTTTTCTTCCCCTGCGGCTCAGGAGGCCTCAATCTGGTTACTGCTGTGAGGCTTTGCCAGCACAATTCTAAGTTCAGTTGTATCTCCTTGAAAACCAGTTGCTGCGAGGCCATTTTTTTGAGTGCCATATGGAGTTGTGTCTGTTTCAATTAGTTTCTACTGGATTCACCTGCTCTGAGGCAGTGTGGAGCAGGAAGTGATAGGTTCCTGTGAGACCTCAGGCTGAGTTGTGCTGAAAGAATGGAACTGCTCATGCTTCCTTAGACAAATCTGTGCCTGAAGCTGGTGGAGAGAACTGCCACGTGCTTTCAGATGGGGCCTCTCTGGTTGAGAAGCTCAGAAAATCTTGCAGCTGAACATTGTCAATCTGGTGATTTGCTTAACTATGCTGTAAGTCCTGCTGGAAATAGTGAATTCTCTTCCTGAGTGGGAAAAGGGGGAGGATATTGATTAATGCATAAAATGTCTATTGTATAGAGCTACTCTCATTTGTGGAAGTGCTTTTTGTCCCTTCAACTGAGGCTGTTTGTTTCTGTTTGTTTCTAGAACATTCTGGAATTGACACTCTATGATAAGGATGTCCTCATCAGTGATGAGCTCACGTCCATCGTCTTTGATGTAGGGGGCATGAAGCCGGGTCAGCCCCTGCTGCGCACTTTCAGGTTGAACCCTGAGGTTAGTCCCTGGCTTCTTCCCAGGTCACCTTTGAATAGCTGCAGCTCATTGCTGCAGAAATCCAGCAGTACATGGTTGTTCATCTCTCTGTCTTGTAAAAGCTAGAAGGGGAAAATCCATCAGCAGATGATGACAACATGTATGTTTTTACTGACATCTGAGATATTTCTAAAATGCCTAGTGATTTTTGTTGCTGTGTGTGTTCCGCAGTCTTTGGGATGCCCAGTTAACTGAAACTTGTTGTGACTACTGTTTATCAGAAGATGTTAAAACACCTTTAAAGGGAGTTGATTTTTCAGAAGAATAGAGGAACATAAACTAGGCTTTAGAAATGAAAGGCATTTGCATTCAGCAGTCATTTTTGAGATGGCAAACGGTCTTATTTAGTTGATCACCATCAGTTTCCAGTGAAGAATTTTATTGCTGCAAAGGTTACCTCTGTATTTAACAAGTCAAAAGCCTGAGAAAAGTTTATTTTCCCTGAGTGATGGTCAGTTACATTTAACCTATGCTTCATGTGCATGACATTTGTGCATATCAGCTGCTCTTGGTTCCTGCACGCCTGTTGATGGACTTGCAATGAGACAGTTTATTTGACACAGCTAAAGCCATATCACCAATCTGATCTTTTATGTAACTGACTCAAACACATTGCCACAATAGGTCTGCATTAAAGATGAGCTAATGATGTCTTGTCTTGATGAATCAGGCTTCAGTGCTGTTGGTGTGGTCAGTGTCTCAGGCACTCTAAATGATTTGTAATCACGGAAAGAGGCTTGGTAACTCCCTTGTTCCCAACTCTATCCTGTTTTCTGAATGCTGAAGTCATCGTGATAATTAATTGTGGAAAAGAGAATGACCCAAATTGACTTCTACTTGGTTATTTTAAAATTTTTGTTAGGCTTGGTGTCAAGCATTTACTGTATGCTGTGGCAGGGGAAAAGACTGCTGGGTCAAAGTCTGTACAAGACAAAGACAGCAATGAGCTCAGATTGCAATCTGTCGAAATAATTAACAGGAGGAAGCACAAAGCCTCATGTAGAAGCTGTTTGAAGATATGTTGCTGCAGTGGTATTTGAGCCAGAGGACTGTGGTTTTTTTTTTTTTTCTCCTCATTAGCAGAACAATGGATCTGAAAGTCAACTCTCACTTGTGTGTAGTTGTCTCCTCGAACATAGAAGTGTGTGGTCATATAGGATTTGCCTGGGAAGACAGGAATGTTCAAGGAACAACAAGAACAAAAGGCTTAAATTTAAAACTTTGAAAATTGAACTGGAGCTTTTGTAAAAGTAACAAAAGTAGTTACTGTAGTTTGCAGCAGAAAGAAATCTTCATCTCTTGGAAAAACTTCGTGTAATTATATTCAAGATCAAGGGTCACCTGTGTCCAACTTTTGTTTTCAAAGGCTAATGAAGAGCTGGATGTAGAGTTTTACTTGGAGAAATGGTGAGTCCTACCTGAAGAGCTGAATGAACTTGAGCTCTGTTGATATGTTATCTTGGTTGCTTTTTCTGTGCAGGGACAGTCTTGCCCGTAAGGCTCATGCCTTACAGTTCTCTCATGTTTCAGTTGATTTGCCAGTGGTTGATCACAAATATCCTTAAAGTCTCAGTCAACAAAATATTTGGGGTAGCAAAAAAGAAATAAAATTTTGCTGGACTTCGTGGCAATGGCAGCACTGCAAAGGAAATGAACATTTTGTGGATGAATGAGTTTGGGGGGGGAGATGTTATAGCACATGCTTATATTTGCAGAGGAATATTTTCTTCGGTATTTTTTCCCCCGTTTTTCTGTAAAGGGAAATATATTTGGTGTCAGTCTAGTTTGCATAAATCTATCATACTGAGGACCTTTCTCCTCCACCTCTTATCCAGGCAGTTGCTTTCTAAAGAAAGATGAAGCAAATTAAAAACAAAACTAATTTGCATTAAATTTCTTCCTTTCACAGCTCAGATGCCCCTACAGAGGTATTGACCAATAGAGTCCTTGTGGTGAGTACATGGAAGTCAATTACATATGTTTAGGTTTACTCCTGCAGGTAGGTTTTTAGTAGTGAGAGGACAACAATTGTTGAGAACTCAACTCCTGCATCCAAATAGCTCCTATTCTCTACAGCATCTGCCTTTTTTTTTTTTCTTTTTAATTTGCTGGTTTAAAAAGCTTCCTTAATTTTTAAAACTTGATACCAACCCACAGAAAGGATATTTTTGTTTCCTAGTGAGGCTGTTTTAAAAGATATTAAACAACAACAAAAAAAGTCTCTAGAAAGTTAGTGTGTTTTGCAGATTGTACTGAGCTATCTAGCCTAGATGCTGGCCAGGTATCCTTATCTCAACATCTACTATTTCTAACTTTTTATCGGTGCCATTGATAAGTGGGTGATAACTTTTGAGTCTGAGAGTTTTATCTTGAGGGATTTGTCTATTCTCTTGGGGCAATCAGTCTAAGAAATGCAGTGCATTATACAATAAAAATACTGGTGTTACTAGCTCTTTTCTCCCCTCAAAGGAAAGGGACTGGAGTGATGTTTTTTAGTAAAGAAAGAGAATGAGGAAAGAGGTCATCATTGTGGAGATGCAGAGTTTTAATATTTTTTCAGGAAAAACTGATGACATGTGACAGCACAGTTCTGCAGACTGTTTCACAGGAGAAAGTCTTTTGTGTTCCGATTTCCCTTAGAAAATCAGTCTTACATTCAAGCAGCAGACTAATTTCTTATCTTTTAGATCAGTTATGGCCAATTAAGTATCTCATCTTCTGTCCTAGAAGGGAAGCTGATGATTGAATGGTGTGAGAGACTAAATTTAATGAGGACATGGATACTCCAGAA
The DNA here is from genome assembly GCF_037038585.1 of Patagioenas fasciata. Taxonomy (NCBI): domain Eukaryota; kingdom Metazoa; phylum Chordata; class Aves; order Columbiformes; family Columbidae; genus Patagioenas; species Patagioenas fasciata. The sequence continues at coordinate 31,283,963 of NC_092524.1, read as the reverse complement.
CAGAAAATCATGGCAGAATTTATTAAGTGCTTGTTTGGATCTGAACAGGTACTCACATGTGCATTAAGAAAGGTAAAACAACAGAGAAACCCCAGGTGTTGAGAACATGGAACTCTGAAGTACTGGATGCAAGAAAAAAACAAACAAACCAAAACTGGAATAGGAAGGGTGGTTTTGATTTTGCAACAAAAGCAAATAATCCTGTCCTACTGAAGCAAAACTTGCTCTTTATTTGAAAAATAAAAATAATCCTTAGTGCTTTTTGACAGCTTGCAGCTGAAAACCTCTACCTGCTATAGTAGGTGGATTAAACTTCAACTGAGAGGTGAACTAAAATCTCATAACCAGAGCTGGTATCTTCTTTTCGTAGGTTCGCCCTTGTTTGTCTCTGCAAGGTACTGTCAACAGAGAGGAAAAAACAAAAGAGAAACAGCGAGGTAGTGCTGCCTGCAAAGTTTAAATCAGATCTACTTTTCAGCGTGTTTATTCCTTGGGAGAGAGGGGGGACTTGATTCTGTGCTTATACAGTGCATTTTTATTCACTGACTACAGATTTTTAAGTTAATTTTGCTTTTATCTTTAATACTAAATAATACTGGGTCACTTCCACTGGATACCACATGAGAGATTTGATTTTTTAAATCTTTTTAAAAAATTTCTTTATTTTCGTAGTCTCAGCTACACTTAAAGTATCTGATTTTCAATATTTATTTATGTCTCCTTATTCTAATGCACAGGGAACTGTGAGGTCAAGCTGTCTGTTCCAGGTGCATATCAGAAGCAGTTTTGTATTCCTTGGAGACAAGACAATGGCAAGGATTGTGGAACCTCATTTGTCTTTCATGTGGATAAAGAAATGTGTCCAGAACTGAAGGTGGAGGTGGAGCAAACCTTATCTGTCCTACAGGTAAGCATTTGTGCTGACTGCTCCAAAGTTTACAGCCCACTTTTGAATAAATCCACTCTGAAACCAGTACATTTGGTCTGTGAAAATGTCCTTAAGCAGGAATTGAATGTTCTTAATTTGGTCATGAGAAGTCCAGAGACTCCTTCAAATGTTCAGGAATGTCAGGTTTGGGTCTATTATTTGGGTACATGTGGATGTAAAAAAACTTGCCTTGGAAGCAAGTTTCTTGTATTCCATGCGGTACCAGGGACCATCTATTGTTAAGGTTTCATCACTTCCAGATATATCTTTTTGATCAAACTTAACTGTAGTGTTGTGCTTGCTCAGATCACCATTTTCTAGGCTAGAAGCCTGTCTTGAATTGATGTTATATTTTTGTGGTTATGTTAGGATTTTTATGGCCAGAGAGAAGTTTTTCTCTATCATTGCTTTTTACACATTGCTGTTCTTTTACTTTAAAAAGTGAATAAAAATGGCAGATGTTTCATTTGATCTTTGATATTAGGCAAAGAGGTGAACTTGTCTTAAAATTGTCCTTAACACTTGAAAATCTGTTCTGACATGGGGATTAAAAAAATCTGGGTCTGCACATGCTTGCTACATGAGGGCATCTTTCAGCCGTTGAGATACTCAATGGCAAGTCTTTTCTATTAGAAAGTTGGAGAGCACGTGCCTCTTGCAAGGATTTATTTTGCTTTGCCTATCACTTCACAGTTCCTACAGGTACCAATGAGTGTGTGTATCCCATGGGAGTGACTGAATATTAATTCTGATGACTGTATTCTGTATGACCATACACCAAAAATGGAGCAAGAAAGCTATTTTTTCTGTGATGTTATCAATCCCCACCTGCTGTTGGGCAGCATGAATGCAGAATGATGATTTTGGCTACACTAGAGGCAGCTATGGAGAAGATAACACAAAAAAGAATATGGAAGAATAGCTTTGCAATGGGGTTGGATGGGCAGCAAATATGAGCAGAAGAGAGAGACCTGGACTTAGGTAGTCCAAAAGTCAGAGCCAGGCAAGCAAAAACACTATAGAAGTCAACCATGGAGACTGGACTGTGTGGTAAACCTCAAGCAAACCATGGCTGGTACCTGGCAGAACATATTCCTTCAAGAGCTGGCATAGAGCACAGAGCTGTTTTGTCTGACCTTTCCTCTCTTATCAGAGGTAGGAGAGTGCCAGGAACGTAGAAGTGTTGCTTACCCTGTACCTAAATGCATGTTATTTAGCCCTGCTAGGAGGAGGGCAGTGGGCTTCGAGGGCATTTGACTCAGGACAGTTGGTTTTGGTCAGAAGACATCTGCAAAATCTATGGATAGTTCCTTGTCTGTCCTCAGTTCTTGTTGTGAAAAGGGTGATAACCTCTTGTTTCTTTAAGGTGCTGCCTCCTCCCTGGGGGGCTGAGGCCTGTGGTGGGTGTAAAGGCTCCAGCCCACCTGGTAGACTTTGTAAGTTTGAGTGTGACCCTGTGACATGAGGGATTTTTAAGTACCACTTTTTTAAATTTAGGAACCTGAACACAGCTCTGTATTAAGAGAGCTTACTACTTGCTAATCCAGTATAGGAGAAAAGCCAAAGATTTCCTGGCAAACTTTAATTTACTGCACTTGTAAAGATGGCTACGTTTTTTAATTACATGCTCCTGTTTGTCCTCAAGGTTTTTATCTTATTTCCTATTTTGTGGTATTTTTTCTGTATGCCTAACCCTGTTGCCTTGTTGATATCTTTTCCATAATCCTGCTTTGAAGACAGAATGCAAGTTCACTTGTGAGCTTTCTGACATATGTCAGAAGACAGCTAGAGGGTTTTTCTTTTTTAATTGTATATTTGGAGGTGAAGTGGCAGATAGCCACTTTAAAAAACAAACCAAAAACCAACATAAACAACAAAACAAACCCCCAGCAAAACCAAACCAAAAAACCCCAAAACTATTTGATTGACAGAAATAATCCCAGCAAAAACCTGTCAAGCAGAGAGCAGGATGATCTTGAAAAGCCTTAGACTTCTGGAAAAGATTTTGTTATAATGATCATAAGTTTTGTTTGTTATTTTGCACATGAAAGTAATATCTTTAACTTTTTTTTTTTTTTTCGGAGGGCTCAAATAAAATTTTAGTTTCTTTATTAGGATGGTATGAACCCTGATATTGAAAAGCATACTACAGTTCTGGGATTGGGGACTGTACCAGTGAATTCCCTTCCTATTGGACAAGAAGTTGATAGAAACGTGTCTCTGGGAGAGGTAATGTCATCATTTTGCACTTGTTTTGAAATATTTGGGATAACTTTTTGGGATAATACTTGGGATAACTTTTTTTGGGGGAAAAATTTAATGAAATATAACAAGGGAAAGTGTAGAGTATTGCATCTAGGTAGGAACAACCCCAGGTTCCCAGTTGGGGAATGACCTATTAGAGAGCAGCATAGGGGAAAGGGACCTTGGGGTCCTGGTGGACAGCAGGATGACCATGAGCCAGCACTGTGCCCTTGTGGCCAGGAAGGCCAATGGCATCCTGGGGTGTATTAGAAAGGGGGTGGTTAGCAGATCGAGAGAGGTTCTCCTTCACCTCTACTCTGCCCTGGTGAGACCACATCTGGAATATTATGTCCAGTTCTGAGCCCCTCAGTTCAGGAGGGACACGGAACTGCTGGGGAGAGTCCAGCACAGGGCAACAAAGATGGTGAAGGGAGTGGAGCATCTCCCTTATGAGGAAAGGCTGAGGGAGCTGGGTCTCTTTAGCTTGGAGGAGACTGAGGGGCGACCTCATTAATGTTTACAAATATATTAAGGGTGAGTGTTGCGAAGATGGAGCCAGGCTCTTCTCGGTGACAACCAATGATAGGACAAGGGGTAATGGGTTCAAACTGGAGCACAAGAGGTTCCACTTAAATTTGAGAAGAAACTTCTTCTCAGTGAGGGTAACAGAGCACTGGAACAGGCTGCCCAGGGAGGTTGTGGAGTCTCCTTCTCTGGAGACATTCAAAACCCGCCTGGATGCCTTCCTGTGTAACTTCATCTAGGTGTTCCTGCTCTGGCGGGGGATTGGACTAGATGATCTTTTGAGGTCCCTTCCAATCCCTAACAATCTGTGATTCTGTGTGTACTTTTTTCTCCATTGCCTATAGACATTTGGAAAGTTAAGCTGCACATGATTTCTAAGAGTGCTGTTTTCTTGGATATCTAGAGTGAAATACTGATACCACTCAGTGCAGTTCTTCTAAAAACATTTCATGGTTGGGTCTTGCAAAGTAAGTGTAAAGTTCACAACTTTCTAAAGCAAAAAGTCTGTTAGATTGTGAAAGAAAAATATCAGAGGAAGAGAAAAGCAAGAAGCTTGGAGAAGAAATAACTTTCTCTCCCTGCTCTGTAACTGTGTTTTTATTCTCTGTGGAGACTACTGAAAATGTCTGAAACAGGTGCAAGCGAAAGGTGTTTAGAGCTGTAGTTTTGTGGGTGAGGGTGCTGTTCTCTATTCTCGTTAGTATCCAGTGACCCTGTTGATGGCAGAACTACTAACTAGAGGTTATGACTATGTAGTTGCTATCAATATCAGTTATGAGATTTGTTCTCTTTTTACAGGGACAAAGTTTGAATATGAGTTTGAAAACTGAAGAGAGGTGAGTGGGAACTTCAAAGACCTCTAAAAATGAGGAAAGGCATTTATTCTCATAGTGAAGGAGCTGAGTGATGCATTGTTCTGGGGAGGTCTGTTGTCTCTATTGATCTCTTGGGATAGATTAAAGTATCTCATGTTATTTTTCTTCTGAAGACTGCGACTCTTCAGTTAGCAGATAATATCTATTGGATTGATGTTAATCCTGCTTAAATATGAAGAAATTTTGTGTTCCTAGTGCTTAAATGTAAAATAGCTTATGGTGTAAATATTAAATAGCTTTGTTGGGTACAAATAGTTTCCAGAAAATGTGCAGTGCTGTACTGACAAATAGGAAAGGACATCTTGGTGCGTGAAGAATTTGAACTATAAAATAGAGGAAGGGTGCAAGAAAGGAGTGATAATGAGAGAATAACATAGAAAATGGAGCAGTTGGCTAGCAAGTTCAGAGAGTCATTTGGTATATGTCATTAACTGAAGATCCTGCTCTCCTTTTACAAATTCATAGTAAGTTTCTTGATATTCAGTTGTTCCTTTCTGCCTCTTAAGTTCAGAAACTTCCATTTTAAAATTGCTTTCCTCCTCATTTCTCTGTCTGTGTCAATACAGTAATCTCAGTCATTCCTCATACAATTATCTGAGAATCTTCCTTCTTGAAATTCCTGAAGCTTCATCTGAGTACTGTTTGACACAAGCTTTGTATTTAGACATTAAGGGAAAAGTAAAAAAGTTTCATTTTTAATTCCCAAAGCTGTTGTTACAAAATAGCTGGTGTATAGACATACACTAAAACTTCATTTAAGTGTTTGATCCAGTGATTCACATCAGCACCTAGATTGTATGTTCACAGAAACTGCTTTTCCTTGGTATTTACAAATCATCCAAAATTTTGGGTATATTTGTCTTAATTTCTATTTCAGCACTTGGGATCTTGATATACGTCTGGGTTTTGACCTCTGTAAAGAGGAAAGAGAATTTTTGGACAAAAGGAAGAAACTAGTTTCTGAGGCACTGACGAAGACTCTTCACTTAAAAGACTCCCCTCCAAAAGATGAGGTATTGAACACAATGCTGTAGTGAGATTTGTATAATCCTTTGTGCTCGGTTGATCAGGTATTGTAGGATTCTTTTCCTATAATCAACAGAAAACATGGTTTGCATTCACCGTGGTGTGAGTTTCAGTTTTGAAATCTCACATGTTGTTATATTTCTAAAATTTTGAGGGAGGGGTGTGTGTGTGTTTTGGAACACAAAAAATTGAATTCCAGAATGTGTGTACTTTTTGAGTTGAACTCTTGTATCTTGGGCTTTGAGCTCTGAATTGTGATGGGAAATTCTGTTTCAGAATGGTTAAATTGAAGCTCAGACCACAGGAACAGCTTCCTGGTTGCTCATTTGAAGATACTCTTAGCCAGATACCTTGCTCTGTGATCTCTGGTTGCTTTTATAAAAATGATTGCCTTTTTTTGTTCTTATGTGTATGTTGTGTGGCATGCAAGTAAATGTGTGATAATATATGTAACAATTTTAGCAAGTGACTGTCCCTAACATGACAATGCTATGTTTTATAGTGAATGATGTATTTCAGTTACAAAGTAGAGAAAGAAATTGAGTGAAATGAGACCTGAAATTACTTGAAATGTAAACAGAAATAGAGATATTATCTCTTATTCTCATAAGAATGAGACTTAAATGGGATTAGTTCTGTAATTTATGGGCAATTCAAAAGTCATTGGTGTTGACTCCTGAGTTTGCTGCCTGCAGGTTCCAGTGGTAGCAGTGCTGGGGTCTGGTGGTGGGATGAGAGCTCTGACATCGTTCTATGGCAGCCTTGCTGGGCTTCAGCAGCTGGGCCTTCTGGATGCTACAACATATCTGTGTGGGATTTCTGGCTCTACTTGGTAAGTTACATGCAGTGTTTATTCCAGAATCTTATAGGTGAATATAGTAGCGCTGAAGCAAAATATGGCCAAACCTGCCTTTGTGCCATCTGTAGACAGGCAATGAAGTCAATTATTTTATCAGTTCTCACCTGTGAGTTCTGATGGGGATCCTAGAGAGTCTAGTAGATCCATTACCACTTCTAACCAGTACAGCTACTGGCTAAATCTATGAATCTGCTGCTTTTACCAGTCTGGCAGTTGAATATGGTAGCATATTACATGACTAAAACTGCTGTGTGTTCCCCCAGAGTCCTGGCTGCAAAAACTTTCCCCATTTCCTTACTCTTGCCAAGAAGAAAACTACAAGTCACTGGAAACATGTCCACATAGACCACTATGTCACTGCCTTCCAAAATGGTGTCTGTGGCTGCATAGAGGAATAGCATTGGCTTGCACTTTGGTGGACTGGAGCAATGTGCTGAAATGTTAGACATGCCTAGAATGTTTCAGTAACTCAGCTCTTGGAGTCTGTGGTGAAATCATCCCTCATAAGTACATGTTGTTTTTGTGAAATTATTTCACTGAAGAGTTGTGCAACCTGATGGTGTAAGCTGCCCTTCCAGACCTTTGCGTGTTAAATTAACTCCTGTGTACCTACTATTCTTCCACTAAACTTGTAATTTGGCCTGCCTCTTTTTATTCAGAGGAAGACTTTCACACAAAGGTATCCTGTTCACATGGATAGCCCATAGTCCAAACTAGTTTCTTGTTTAGTCAGACCAGTGTTCTGTTGAAGGCTAGAACTTCTATTGCTTGTATGCAGTAGCACCTGTGCTGTGAGCCAGTCTCTTAGTATTGTTATGGCCTGGAGCTAACTCTGATTCATGAACTGGTTCATGTGTCATAGCATGTGATGCTTGGAACATCCTTGGAAGGTAGGTTAGCAATCAAGATCATATAATCATAGAATGACTTGGGTTGGAAGGGACCTTAAAGACCATCCTGTGCCAACCACCCATGGACAGGGACACCTTTCACTAGACCAGGTTGCTCAAAGCTCCATCCAGCCTGGCCTTGGACACTGCCAGGGGTGGGGCATCCACAACTTTTCTGAGCAACCTGTGTCTCACCACCCTCATAGTGAAGAGTTTCTTCCCTACATCTAATCTAAATCTACGCTCTTTCAGTTCAAGGCCATTACTCCTTGTCCTGCCAGTACATGCCCTTGTAAAGCCAGTACATGCCCTTGTAAAAACTCTCTCTCCAGCTTTCCTGTAGGCCCCATTCAGGTACTGGAAGGCTGCTATAAGGTCTCCCCAGAGTCTTCTCCAGGCTGAACAGCCCCAACTCTCTCAGCCTGTCTTCACAGAAGTCCATCATGCCCTCCTCTGGACTCTGTCTAACAAGTCCATGTCCTTCTTATGTTGGGGGCCCCAGAGCTGAACACAGTACTCTAGGTGGGGCCTCACCAGAGCAGAGTAGAGGGGGAGAATCACCTCCCTCGACCTGCTGGTCATGCTTCTTTTGATGTGGCCCAGGATACAACTGGCTTTCTCAGCTGCAAGAGCACATTGCTGGGTGTCATTGGCAAACATGAAGATGAAGTTGTCCTGTAGGTGTCAGGGTTTTTAGCATGTTTTAGAGTTCAGAGATCCATTATTCTGGTCTCTTTTCTTAATGTTTTATCTTTTAGCTAGACTTTTCAACCTTTTGGTTCAGTGCTGCAGCACTAATTATAAATAGCTAAAATTATTGTATATACAAGGGTCGTTATTACCGATAACATTAATATAAGCATTTTCAGGTGTTTATCAACATTGTATCATGACCCTGACTGGTCTCAGAAAGACCTTCAAGAGGCAATCAGAAGAGCTCAGGGTGCAGTGTCCAGCAGCAAAGCAGGAGCATTTTCCCCAGAACGACTAAAATACTATTTCCAGGAGCTGAATGCAATGGAGATTAGCGGACGGAATGTTTCCTTTACAGACTTGTGGGGCCTTATTGTGGAATATTTCCTACAACAGAAGGTAAAAGAGTTCACGTTCGGATATCTACTGCTGTTTGTCTTCCAGGTGGGAGCTCTTGCCCACCCATGCATTGTATGTCAAGAAACCAATTACACTCTACCTGTGTGAGCTGCTCTGGATCAAATGGTGTTGTGGAATAAGCATATGGAGTTCTCATGTGTTTCTGCTTTGGGTTTCCCAGCATCCTTCTTAAGTAAAGAATTTTGAAGTCGTATAGATCAGTGCTATAGAAAAACTGAGTGTTTTTTTGGAATTACTCTTACTAAATAAATAGCTTTTGTATTGGCTGTGTTAAACCTGGGAGAATGATGTTGATCTTGCGAAGTGACAGTACTTGCTATGCTATTTGAAATCAGAAGGGTAACTAGTTCATTAACAAACACCAGACACTCTAAATATGCAACTACAGAAGTGTTCTGTCAAAGTCTAACTATATGCATGGACAGTGGGAGGAAAATGAACTTTGAATTATTAGTATTGTTAGTAAAAAATGCTAAGCAACAGCTACAAATTATCAGAGTATGGGTATAGAACTTACCTGACTGAAGTGTGCTTCTCCTTCCTTGCTTGTGACCAGGAAGATTCATCAAAGCTGTCTGATCAGCAAGAAGCAGTGAAATGGGCCCAGAATCCCTATCCTATCTATGCAGCTGTCAATGTGAGACCCAATATTAGCAGTGGTGACTTTGCAGGTATGAACATGGCAAATTTATTTTTGTTTGCTAGAATCCATTAATTCCTTTCAGCTATGCAGTTCTTTGGGTAATGAGTAGGTGACATAAAGAAGTGTCTCAAGCAGAAGTTGGTAGTGCAAGAAGCAATAGAATACTGATTTGCAGAATGTTATCATCCTGATTGCAGGTGTTTTCATAATGACAGTAACAGATAAATGAGTTCAACTCTCCTTGCCACTCTCCGTGTTTTGCTAGAAAATGCCTGAAATTTTCAGGAGCTGAAAGGGAAGACTCTTATAATAAACAAGTCTGTCTGAATTGGAGAACCGAAGTCCTTGGTAATTAGGTGACCTACTTTCATGGTCTCAGAAAAAACAATATCTGTAGGATTCATGTCAAATAATGGATTGGCAACCTTATAGCATGCATCATCAAAACTGTGGTATTGAGTAGCCTAGGATATTGCTGGTTATACAACTACAGTAAAAAATGAAGGCCAGTTCTATTCCAGGTCACTTGAGACTTTAAATATGATGCAACAAGTGAGGATATATACAGTGAGACAGGGACGCAAATGCTTGTGTCCAGCTGTTTACCACTGAGAGACATTTTTATTGTTTGTTTATTCTGGAGGAGTGTATGACAATGATTTTCATTTGTAATTCTTTGTGGCTTTCAAGCATGAGGGAACACTTTGAAAAACAGGCAATGAAGTCTGACAACTGAGTTTTCAAGTCAGCATTGTAATAGTTGCTGAGAGAGGGTAAGTAGTGGGAAGAAAAGCTGAGAAGAGCCAAGTATCTTCTGTTTGTGATGGAAAATGGAGGCATAAGAATGGTTTGAAGTAGAATTAAAATAGACAAGTTATTTCTGTAGCAATGAAGTTAAGATGTGGAGAAAGATGGGATTTTTTTTTTCTTCTCCCCCAAAAGCCAGGAAGCTGTATTTAGTGAATGAAAGCCTGTACAAGAGTTTTATTAATCATGTGTAAGAGAGGGGCTCACTGAGAAGAGTGTCCGGAAATTCCATAGTGATGGTGTAAGAAGTGGAAGGAGACTCCCTTCTGTCTCTTGTGTGAACAACAAACAAAAAAAGTATTTCCACCTGTGTTTATGCTGAGATTAGTAAAGATTCTGTTGGCTTATTCTTAGAATGGTGTGAGTTCACTCCCTATGAAGTTGGATTTCGCAAATATGGTGCGTTTGTCCGAACAGAAGACTTCGACAGTGAGTTCTTCATGGGACGGCTCATCCAGAAACATCCAGAGCCTAGGATTTGTTTTCTACAAGGTATGATCTTACAGTGATGAATTAAATAGAGAGATGGAAATAAGCTGTGCTGCTTTTGGGCCTCATAAGTTTAAACCCATGCCTTTTTGTCCCTTCCTAAAATATATGAAGAAGGGAAAAAAGTCAAATCTTTCTCCAGAGGTTTAGGTGTAGGTTCATAGTATTACAGTCTGATGTCCTGAGTCTGCAAGAAGATTCTATTATGAGCTGCCTGTCAAAAACTTCTGCTTTAGACCTTGCCATTTTCTTGCCATCTTTTCCTTGCTGATAGAAGAGGTTTTTTTCTTGCAGAAGTTTCTGTATTATATTATTACATCAGGATCCATCACATGATTAACTCAAAGGTTTAAGCTCAAACATCACCTGTTAGAATTGTGTGGGTCAAGGGACAGCCCTCTACTATGATGTATAGCAGCTGAATTATACACTGTGAAATTTGGTTACACTGTGAAAAACCTTCTGAGTGTTAAATTCTTCCATATTTCTCCTCCAGGAATATGGGGCAGTGCCTTTGCTGCAAGCTTGGATGATATTTGCCTGAAGGTGGTTGGTATAGGACTGGGCTTTCTAGATTATTTTAAAGATGTTATCAAAGTTGTAGGTAAGAACATATATTAAAATAGTAGGATTTTTCAAAATATTCAGAGTTGTGGAATAGTCATATTATTTTATGACTCATGAATGTGCTGTGTGTCTGTAGTTTTCAAGATTGGCATAAAGGTTAGATTTGGACAAATCTCTCTTAGACTCTATTATTCCCTTCTATGACATATTGTGAAGCGAATAATTACAGATTTTCCATAGATTTTCTCTTCCTCCTTTTTTTTAAATGCTGTGTATCTGACTTTGACTAGAAATTTGGGCTAGTTATGGGAGCTGTTTTAAGCAGATGTTACAGTTCAGGGGTCTTAATAGTGAGAAGAAGGCTGCTAAGCAGAAGGTGAAAAATTGGTTTTCAGTTCCCTCCTTGACCTGATTTTTGTAATAATCTTGGATAAGCTGGTTGTATGTTTATGCAGTGAAAAGGAAGTGTATTAAAGCCTGATAGTGATTCAGGTGCATAGTTATAGCCATAATAAGTAGTGGAGGGAGGTATTTTTTTCCTTCTCTGCTTTTGCAGCCCTAGTGTTTTTCCCTACACACTTTTGTTGTTGTAACTAAAAATGCTACTGTGTGTGGATGACTGCCTTATCAGACAGAAATTGTTGTTACTTGGTAACAAGGGTTTTTTTGTGGGGGTTCAAAATGAATATGAACATTTATTTATAAGTAAGGCTATTCCCTATAAACAGGGCAAGTAAATTATCCAACTATAGAAGACGCGACTTGTTAAAATTTCATTACAATACTTTCTTATAAGAGGACAAATTCAGCCTTAGGACAACTGGTTAAGTATTGTAGAAAAAAGCTTGACTGAAATGTTAGAGCTGGACAAGCATTTTCTGTGTGTTCTGCATCCTTCTGTGGCCTCTCCAGAGGACTGCCGAAGATTCCATTTCCGAGATCCAACACGACTGAAGACTCGCTTGGTTATACCTGGTGGCCCCTTGTTACAAATTTTCCAGGATATATTCAAGTCCCGGGTCACGTGTGGAGAAACGTTCAACTTCATGCAGGGATTATATCTTCACAAAGATTATGTTAACATCAAGAAATTTGTGGCTTGGAGAGGTAAATGCGTCTGTATGTATCTAGGATATAAAATAGTGTGTTAATATTCTGTAACAGTCAACATTACAGAACATAAGTGAGCTTGACTTCATTCCACTGAAGTCAGGGAATTTATACCTTACACCATAGCAAAAAATTTGATCCATTCTTTATGTTCTGTTATATAAAGCAAGCATCAGACTTCACAGGTCAGTCTCAGATGAATGTGCATGTAGGAATGTTTGTTTTTTTTTTTTTTTCTTCTTATAGCCCCAGCATAAGCTTTGTTTGTTGCTTGTACCAGGAGATGTGTAATGAATCATTATAGTTACTTGTATTACTTGGAATGTCTTCCAGGAACTCATCTGGATGCATTTCCCAACCAGCTGACCCCAATGGAAGAGAGCTTGTATTTAGTGGATGGTGGCTTTTCTATCAACTCTCCCTTTCCTTTGGTCCTTCAGCCAGAGAGGGATGTGGATGTTATCTTGTCATTCAATTTTTCCTGGGAGTCTCCCTTTGAGGTGAGAGATGTGGCTGAGATAAAGGCACAGAATCATATTCACGATGGCCGATACAAACTAATGAAAGAGTGCATTAAAATAAATCCTTACCTCTTTCGAATATTGTTGTACTATGTTTTTTACTGTGAATATCATGAGGACATGGAAATTGATAGCTGTAATAAGATTCAAAACTTTTCAGAAGCTGAAGTAGATAATTACCTAAAATAAGAGTATTTGCTTAGCTCATATGATCCTTGTTACTTGGATGTACACTTCTAATGGAAAGGTAGCTATTAGTGACTTTCTTCATGCAAACAAGTTATTTCCTGTATATATGTGTGTTTCTTTTAAAGTGCAGAACTGTGAAGGTGAATATATTTAGAGTAACAAAACATAAAAATTTTCAGCTGCATACTATTGATGTTTAGCAGCAGTTCTCAGTTCTGCTCTTCATTCTTCTCCTGTATCACCAACCAGAGAAATTGTTTCTGCCAATTTGAAGTTGGATTTCTGTCACTTTTTTTTGTGTGTGTGAAAGTCTCTCTCGCTTCCAAGACTGTGGTTAGATGATCTTAGAGGTGTTGCTGTTATTCTGTTGAAATTATTTTTGTTCTTTGACAACAGGTTTTAGAGCTGACTCAGACATATTGTGAGGAGCGGGAAATTCCTTTTCCAAAAATCAAATTGAGTGAGGAAGATGAAAAGAAGCCAAAAGAGTGTTACATGTTTGTGGATGATAACAATCCAAAGGCTCCAATTGTGCTTCATTTCCCATTGGTGAATGACACCTTCCAGAAATACAAAGCTCCAGGTATCTTAAAGAGCTATTTTTACAACCCTTTGGGTGTGTTGATGGGGAAAATTCAGTGGGCTTAGTGTTTGTCCTTTCATTCTTCTTAGTATTACCCTGTAATTATTAAATTTTTACTTTCATTTAAGGTGGAATCAGCTTCCACTAGTATTTTGGAAGGGAGAGTGGGAAAAGAGGCTGACAATTAAAAAAATTATAAAAATCAGAAGGCTGGAAGAATCATAATTGGATGATATTTTTGCTTCTTTCTGAATCTGTCTGCTTTGATACCTGATTTTGTTACTTCTGATTATTCTGAGTATATGAGAAGGCACTACAAATCTATTGAGCAAGAGCACTAGGGTGAAACATAAAGCTATATTTTAAGAAGAGACAGATAAAATTCAGTGTCCTATTTCTCCCATGCTGAGAGGAAACAGGGTCCTGAAGAAAACCTTTGGAATACACAGAAAATAATGTGCAGGACTGATGGGGGCAAGGGAGATCTAAGGCATTCCATTCATGTTACCTTTATTAACACTATAATGGTTGCCAGACCCTGGCTGCATTTCCTCATCATTGATGAAGAGTTTTGAAGTATTGAGCTTGAATAGGACTGCCATTTCTTATAATCGCAACAAACAAAAGTGGTTTTAGCAAGTTACTTTGATTTTAGTCTTTCAAGATTGGTATTTATATTCAATGGAAAGGTGCTAAAACCACAAGTTACCGTTATTTTGAAGAGTATATACTAACCTCCTAAGGTCAGTTGAACTCAGGGTGTTAATGTCTTTTAGTGTAGAACAGCACTGCCATGAGGAATTGAGCTTTGTATTTCCTATTTTGAGCATGATGATCATGGATGCACTAAAAAATTATCACAATAAAAACGTGTTTTAGTCATGCATTTTGGAGTCTAGTGGAAGTAGAAAGACTAATAATGCTTTACCTTCAGCTTCCAACCATTTGGGATCCTGAAAGAGCTGAAATCTCTGAGGAGGAGATTTGGGGAAAAAGTTAAGGTTCAACAGTTATCTGTGATATCCGTGTGTAGTGGTTTTTTTGTTTGTTTGGGTTTTTTGGTGTTGTGGTTGCTTGATTGGTTGTTTGGTTTGTTGTTTTTTGTTTTGTTTTGGGGTGTTGGTGTTGTTGTTGTTTGTTTTTTTTTTCTTCCTTGCTGCAGGAGTTAAACGTGAGTCAGAAGAGGATAAATCCTTCGGTGACTTTGTGATTGAGGGGAAAGATTCTCCTTACCGTACACTAAATTTCACCTTTGAGCCATACGATTTCAGCAGGTTAGTGGAGGTGAATCGCTACAATGTTCTGAACAGCAAGGATGCTCTCTTCAAAACCCTGAACTTGGCTCTGCAAAGGAGAAAGTTGAAGAATATCATCAATACATCCAATACATGAGCAGCTTCCATAGCTGAGGGTATGGCCAGGCTGCAGTCTACAAAAGCCATGTGGTTCAAGATGGGATGCTGAAAACTAAAAGCTGGAAACTGTCGCCTTAGGAAGGGATTAGCACACATGACACTGAAAATCTATTCCAGACAACAGATGCTCTTACAAAAACTCAAGGGATGTACAGTACGTGGTGGTTGTTTTGTCATGTGAGGAAGAGTAAGGAATTATCTAGCCCAGTATCTCATCTTACGGTGGCTGATACCAGATGACTAGGGAGGTCTGTCCAAACAGTTCAAGCATCTGGAGAATAATCTTCCAAACTCCACTGAGTGGAGCACCTCTTTTTGTGAAGGGCACAGCTCCCTCCCTGCACTTTTACAATTTACATCATCTGGCTCAGTAAGTTGTAACTATGCACTGGAAGAGGAAATGTGTCCTTTTGCTTTCAACTTGCTGGTGGCTGATGCTTGAGTACTTTCAAGACTGAACGTCATTATCTGTTTTCCATATTTGCCAGTCATGGTTTCAAAGATCTCTGTGACATTTCCTTCCTATCCTTCTCAGGAATTATAATGGTTTTTAATCTCCTAGATGTTCAGTACCTTTCTTCGGTAACCATTTGTTTTCGAGAAAATAATAGTTCCCTTTTTTGTATTTAACAGTTAAAGACACATGCTGGGATTGTGTTGCTTCTTCCTACAGTTCAGTCATCACAAGCTGATGAAACTTTAAAAATGCTATGAATCCCATCTTTCTCTTTCTGTGTAAGAGGAAGGAAGACTCCTTTGAAGACTCCGAGTTAGATATTTTTTTCTTTACACTTGGGCTTGCAATTCAGCCAGACCTTTGTTCATGGAATTTCTGTGTGTCTATATTTTTTAAAAACATCAGTATTCAAGGTAGGCACACGTTATGAATGTGAATGAATAAAATAATGTCAGATGCTGCTATGCTGTGGCATGGAAGTCACCTGACTTTGCAGAAAGCTCAAAGAAAAGTATTGAATTATACAGTTGGAAAATACCTAATGCAGAAGGATGGCAAACACTGTTTACTTTTGTGGCTTTTACATTGATCTGAATGTACTGATTTTGTATTTGAAAGCTGGAGGCAGGAAATTTGTCTGTTCTGAAATGATGTAAATGCTTATAAATTAGTATGATTCTTGATATGTTTTTAATGTGTTTGTTTTAATAAATGTTAGTTTTGCTAATGTGCTTTTCACAATATGAACACTTTTTATATATTTTTCCTTATTCCAATAAAAAGTAAGTTAAAAAGTCATTGTAATACTACATTGCATGGTGTCTTTTGTTATATTTGGATATCTGACAGTAGGAAAGTGACTTACCAAGTCCATCCTGGACTGGTGCTACACAGCAGTAGAAAGTAATTTCTTCATTGTGAGACTTTGCTTTGAGGAAGCATGGCTCAAAACTGAAATTCTTAGATGTATTTCAAACACTGACTTCATCTGGGTGATTAAACTTACTTGATATATGCAAGGATGTAGCCTTTATGTCCTTAGCATTTATTTATTTGAGCTTAAATAGGAGAGACAGCAAGATAATGTTATCATTTTTCTTTTTCATGGGTGTCACACAGCTATCTGTCTTGTAGGGTCTGGGCATCTGTTGTATTTGCTGAGTGACTTTTGTATATCTTTCCACATAAGATTAAGTATTATTGTCTCAGCTGCCTTTCAGCCTGTTACCATGCCATGCCTTTGACTATTTGTTTGTAGTGGGATGAGAGTTTCCTTTGTTCCTCCCGAGTTGTAATTTTTTTAATTTTTATTTTTTTTTCCCCCATGATTTGAGTCTGAGTTAAACTGCATGGTTTGATTTACTTCTGCTTTCTTGTTTTTTGAGGTCCTTTCCTAATTGGAGATGCTTGGACACTGTGGAGATACAGGTATTCAGATACCAGCATATAGATGGGAAAGTGGAATGTTTTTCTCCAAAAGCTGTATCTACTTACATTTGCCAGGCATATACTGGACTCTGTTAAGGCACAGGTTCTCCATGAGTTCTTCTGCAGTCATAGGGCTTCTTTGTTGGAAGAATATATGGGACCCTGATAGTTAATTTTAAATTCCTAAACTGGTGTGTAAGTAGTCACCTCATTTGAAACTCCATATTACAGCAGGAGAGTTGTCCAAGTCTGTGCTTGCACTATACAGCACGTGTTCTTCAATCTTGTTAAAATCATTCTTGTCTTGTAGCAGGAATGTGTCTTTTTTCCTGAGATCTAAGTTGAAGCCCAGTTTTTAAGGAGAAATCAGTCTGGCATTCCAAGTCAAAGGAGCATTTGGGAGAAATAGTGGGAAAGGAGCTCTGAAAATGTGAGAAATATGCTAGCTTTTTTTGTTGTTCTTAGGAAGATCTTGCATGGGTGCTCAAGTCTTGCTCTTTAGATTTACAAGAACAGGTGTGCATGAGGGCTGCATGTTTATCTGGAAACAAGATGTGCACAAAACCAGCCTGCAGGATAACCTGTTTTCCTGATGTCTTAGCTTTATTCCCAGGGAGGCCTGGTTGGTGAAAATTGATTATTCTGAAACAGAGTGCACTCAGCTAATCATATACTTCTCAAGATTCATTCTCCTTTATAATCCAAGCTACTCACACAGTGGTATGAGTATCCTCGTATCAAATACTTGCTTATTTGCCAAGAATGCTTAACAACTCATATGAGTGTTCAAATGGAAATTTATTAACACATTAAGTTTTTTTTATCACTATCCTATGGTGTCCTGCAGGACATGAACTACTTCAGAGCAGCACAGAATTCTACTTGCCAAATTTCCTTCTCTTACTAGGAAGTGGAATGTGAAATGGTGTCCTTGATGTAGTCTTTGCTCTGTTGTAATTGTGGCTTTTGATTTTCCGACAGATAAAATTTATCGTGAGGTTCTGGGAAATGTTTTGCGGCCCTGCTTTGTGGTGGTTCAGGGAAAGGGAAGTTCACATAACTTTTCTTGATTATTCTGTCACTGTCTGCACCTGTTGGATTTGATAACTCATGCATCCCTTTCAGTCTTTTTTTAATATATAATGCAGGGTCCATTGAAACACTTTTTATTAATTAAGGCTTTCATTAAAAGCTTATCATAGTAGAATTTATGTATTCCACAATTTAATGTGTTTATATGTGTACACGGGCACTGGAAGATTACTGGATAGTGGAGGGAAAAAACCACAACAAATATTTTACTGACTCGGTGTTCTTGATGAAGGGACCTTGGACCATATCTTCATGTTAATCCAGTGAATAATTAAAAATATTTCATATTCTACTCTAGTGAGAGTATGCAGAGGCTTGGAACTGCTGTTACCAACTGTTATCCCAGGAGAGCTACAGAAACTTTCAGTTCAGTTTCTCTTACTCCTTCCCTTCTCTGTGTCTCAGATTGTCCAAAAGAACAAATTTGGTGTGTAGCACTTGAGGGCCATATATAGCTGATGTTGATGCTGCAGCAATCCTAACACTGAATGGTATTAAAATTTTAATTGATTTATTTTAATCCATACGGTAATACTGTTGTAGAAACGTGCACAGGATCCTGATCATGACTGTTCCCTCTTTCTATGAGCAGCTATTCACTTAGCTACCGTTTCTGTCTTTCATTTCTTTCAAATATGTTGCTCAAAATCACTGTCTAAGCCACACTGCAAGAAAAATCCGAGTCCTACAACTTTCAGTTGCATCTAGCTCCTAGTACACCTTGAGGCTAAGTGCAGGGCAGTTGTCCTTGCACTGAGCCTTTGTGTGTAGTCCCGGCTCTGTCTGATGCTTCTGGTTGTTGGTTTTGGGTTCCTGGAAGCTGCTGGGGCAGCTCCAGGCTGTCAAGGGATTCCTAACAGAAAACTAACTAAATTCAATGGTCTAAAATTTACCTGGGTTACTACACTTGCTGATATTAGTGCTGTGGGCTTGAGGTCCAGCTGAGCAAGGCAGACAAGGTCAGAGCCATGCACGGCTTATGTTTGCAGACAAAAGGTGTGTGTGAGTGGGACAGAGTCTGTTGTTGGAGTAGCAGGTAGAGACAAGATTCACATGATCATGGAGTTGTCGAGCGGGTACTGACTGCACTCTGGGAACAACTGAAGACATCAAAGGAGGTGGAGAAACTGGGTCCCAAGTAACTTTTTTTAATGGCACTATTGTATTTACCCTGTGGCAGGATAACCTGGCTTATTCTAGTTCTTCATAAATGTTCAGAGTAAATTATCGGTATCAGTGATAAACATTTAAATGATCCTGGATTTACACACCAAAATAGCTTAATTTATGTGCAAGAAGTAACAGCTCTTCAGGAATGCTTTTTCCTCTGTTGCAGGTAAAATAGATTTTTGTAGTCCTACATAAAATAATTTTTAAAATACAGAGAACAAGAAAAGAACAAGAAAATAAAGTGTTTTGTGAATATATGTAAAAGGCCATGATAAACCTAGCAAAATATGGCAGGAAGTTAGTACTTAAAGAAGGGCGAAGTATTAAACTACTACTTAGTCTGTAGAAGATGACGTGGGATGATTTGCAGAAAAATAAGGCTGGACAGCCGTTTCCAGGGTGATGAGTTTCCAAAGGGTAAGGAAGAAACAAAAGGATGATCCATCTGGAAGCTTCGTGGGTTAGTATATCTAGTTCATGGAATTTACTCATGCAGTCCTTAGACATGTAAAAAATGGATTAACTGCACAAAGCTGTCTTTGAAAAATAGTGATAAATAGGTTGAGAGCTCATGGGTGAAACAAAGGCAACAAAGTAAACCTCACAGCTGGTGTTTACTAGGGGAGGATGAGCAAGATAATACCAGAATTACTTCCTAAAGAGCCTTAAAAATGTGGAAAACCCAATGAGAAATTGAAAGTGACAAAATTGTCAAGGTGAAGAACTGTCGTGGTTTTGATTATTTTAGTAAGAATTAGAGGTTGTACCAGTGAATTAAATTGATTTACACTTAAATCGCAATAATTTCACTTTGCTGTCCCTACACCAGAATCACTTAAAAACAGTTAAAAACCCCCCAACTTTTGGTTTTGATTTGAATTTAGTGAATTAACCTGGTACTTCCAGCTCTAGCAACTTGATCTTTCAACTACCATCACCCTTAAAAAAGGATATACTACCTGAACCTGCAATGCTACCTGTTTGTATAAACAGGTGTTACAGATAAGGTAGCTTTCCTCGTGTGGTGTTGCCGGGTTGTCATGGACAAAGACCAGTTTGCAGTCACAAAAATATGGGTTTCTTTTCCTCCACAGACAATGACCAAGTTATATTCTAAGTAGCGAGAAGCTTCTATAACTGAACCTTCTTTTCAGCTATAGTGCTTAGTGACTAAGATTTTATAATTAATTGCTCTCTGTGTTGCTGCTACTGTATAAGTAAACAATAAATTGATTTTTTTAAATAAAATGCTTTGAAATATTTTTATAATACAAATTTTATTGTGGATTTTTGAAGCCTGAAGTAGTGAAGAAACAGTATAAAATGACTAACAGGATATCATATGCTATTAAGTAAACAGTGGCTTCATATGAAAAGAACTGCTTGTTTGTTTTCTAGTGTCAAGGTCAAACTGCTGTGTGGTAGCAGATCTTCTGACTGCATCTCCAGTCACGTCCCAAACACAGGTCTTATTGTAACTGCAGTGATTCAAAGTGGAATGAAACTTAAAATGCAAGCACCATGCTACTATGAAGTTAAAATTTATGCTGCTTTATCTGATTGCTCAGGGCAGCACCAGATAAACAGCAGAGCTGGGGCTAAGGAGGGAGCAGAATCTGGTGATAAGTGGTAGCAGAGAGGGCAGACCACTGGTGGCCTGATGTTGTGCCAGCTCTGTGGAGCGGAAGTGTTAAAGGGTTCAGTGTCCGTGGACAAGCATTGCCTGGGAAAATGCTGGAGCAGGGAAGGGAAGATATCGATCTCTTAAGCATGATGTATTTTGGAGCAGGACAGTTGAAGACTTTTTTTTTCATTTTTCCAATAAATTTATTTACAAGCCGAATGATGTTATTTATATTGGACTTTACCTGTTTATAGTGCTGTGCAAAATCTTTACAGTATTATTAACTCTAGTAGATGAAAAATGTGTCTGGAATCACACCGAAAAATATTAAACTAAGAAGTGGTACTATCTGTATTGCTTTTGATGTGGCAAATATTACAGCAGACCACACTTTTAGTCACACATTTGTGCTCAGTTGCCAGATGAGACACTTTACTCAACACTGTGAAAGGGAAAAAGACAAAAATAGGAAGCAATTTCTAATCAGAACATGATATTGATATGACATGGCTTTGGAAAAGGTGATGAGATCCAGAGGTGTTGGAAGCTGAAACATTTCCAGTGGAAAGAGGGAAATACTAATACTGTTGAACAAAGTTCTGGTAAGGTCTCATGTAGAACAGTGTGCATTGACTGGTTATCTGTGTTTCAGGAACACAAACTTGTAGCAGATGCGTGTATGAGGAAGTATGGGAAAGGGAAAACATGCCATTTGAGAGGATACCAGATGACTGTGGGCTAATTTGCTTGTCACAGCAACACTTGAGAATGGACCTGTCTACTCTTTCTGAAAGCAATCTAGAGAAGGGAGGTAGAGCTAGAAGGCCAGCGTAGGTGTGAGAACAAATATGCTAAGGAATAAACTTAGGCTGAACATGAAAAGAGTGTTTCAGGGTTTTGTGGCATCTATGAAAGACTTGACAATGGTTAGGCTGACTTATTGGGGGACATATAAGGTAGAAGCTGATGAATTAATATAACTATTTATAAAAAGGTATGTCAACATTATTAACCTGTGTTCCATTGTAACATATCTTCTGGGTTTGTGATCAGAGCTCAGCAACCTGTGGGAAGAGAAATGCTGATATCTTTCTAAACTGTATAAAAGCAAAGGGAGCCTGTATTGTTTTCTCCTTAAAATAAAAACTCCTGCAGTAGCTGAAACAACATAAAATTGCCCAACATGAATTTTCAGGGAAAAAGTACATTTATTGTTGTAAAAAACAAAACAACAAAAAAAGGCACCATGCTCCTTGTCCAGGTACTCGGACAATGAGATTTTACTCAGACTACTCTTAAACCTTCCTATATAATATTGTACTTTTAGGAAATGAAACATTGAAGCACACCAATTTTCGTTGCGTTCCCTCTCAGCAGTGTATGTATAAGGGTTTTTAGCTTCCATTGGGAGGGGTGGGCTGTGAAATGAAGTCAATGGAAGCCTCAACATTGTCTCAGGCATTTGCAGCTATAATGGCCTTCAGACACGAATCCCTCACACTGACAGAGATAATGCTATTTTACTTCAGGGCAAGTATTTGCTTGCTGCAGAGTTTCTTCAGGAATTCAAGTAGATGTTTATTTCACTACCTTGGATGTGCAGTAACACAGGAATTCAGTCACAAACCTTGTTGCTCCTGCTTCATTTGGCTGCCTGCAGATATGGTGAATAAGCTTTCTGACAGCTTGAGGGTAGTACTTGCTCTCCTTCCAGTCTCCTCCAGCTTAGTCCCATTTATGAATCATAACCATGATAATTTGGTGTATATAGTCCTCCTGCAGCACAGTGAGCCCTAAGAGAATCCCTGCTGCATGTGAAAAATTGGTTGAGGGTAACCTTAGAAGTGCTGTCTTCACAGATCAGCTGAGTGTGTATTTTGGTGAAAATATTGTGTTCTGAATGAAGCTGAGAAAACAGAATACTGCCTTTTCACCCAGGAATAGTTTTCACTTTCCTTTCTACTTCTCTTGGAGTTAAGATACTCTCGATGGCAACAAGTTGAGACATAGTGGGAGAGAAGACATATTACGAAAATCAAATGACATCTGTGTCAGAAGTGCGGCTTCACCAACAGATGGCCAGACCCAATGTGAAGATGTATTTGAGGAATTACTGTTTGGAAAATCCAATTCTGGATGGTCTCTGAGGTTGATTATGTATTCAGGTGACCCATGTATGTCTCTGAAAGGAAAGGAGAAGAAATATAACAGTTGAATGTGGAATCTTTCCTGAGAGAAAGGTGAGGAGCCTGCCATGTGCTGTTGAATGGAACTTTGTGGCCTAATTTTTAGTAATTCATGGTGATACTAATAAGCTTGCTTGCTGTCCAAAGGAATGTGATCATGCATATCCCTGTGCTGCTCCCTCCTTAGCACAATGTTATAATTAAAGCACAACTGTGAGAAATTGTTGTTCTTGTGGCCTACAGAGCAAATTAGTGCACTTGAAGATGTCTCTTTACATATTCTAATATTTATATAGAATATATATAAAAATTCCTCTTCCAATTCTGACTCTCCTGGTGAAACAGTACTAGAGCTCAGTAAGCTTGCACAAAAGCGTGAGATTGCTTCTCTAATCTATGAAAACATTCTTTATTGCATGAACAAATATTGATAACTCTTTTCTCCATGAGACTAGGTTCTGATTGTGGATTTCCCAAATATCAAACTGAAGAGTAGGGGGAAGATCACAGCAATATTCTCAAACCTCACTTCTATTGAGCTTTCATTTTCACAGCACAGATTCCCCCCGCTAAGGCCATCACCACTGGTGTTTTGTTGGTGATGCATGAAACTGTGTCCTGAATTGTACAGTCTGTGGTTTAGCTGTATGCTCTTTCATACCTGTCACATTTTCCAAATGCATGAAAGGGAGATGGTGCCCTCTTACGTGATACTGCAATGACTCTCTACCCGCTTCTCAACAAAGAATCATCTGCTGTAATTATAATCTTAAAATACCATAATACAAGACCTTGAGCTACAGGAACATGTAGCCTGTTGCAAGAGTAGGCTGCTGTCTTTAGTGGGCATACCATAAAATGATATCTATTACTATCCTATTTCTTGCAAATGTCTGAGCAAACCTCTCTGTAATGAACTGTATCTGACAGAAGAATCTTACAATTTCAGGGAAAAGTATGTCAGTTAGAATTTGGGTTAGTAATACAGGAGAGACCTGGGAAACATTCTTTTACTGACTATAAGCTTTGTAAATTACAAGCTTTGTTGTATACCCCATCTTGGGGTTGTGAAACAGTAGAACAGGCTGCCCAGGGAAGTGGTGGAGTCACCATCCCTGAAAGTGTTTAAAAGACATATAGATGAAGTTTCTTAGGGATGTGGTTTACTGCTAGAGTCAGGTTATGGTTGGACTCGATGATCTTAAGGGTCTCTTCCAACCAAAATGATTCTGTTCCCTGCTGTAGTCTTGCGGGTGTCCAATCATGCCCATGATTTTGACTGTTGCATTTTTATCCACAATTGAAGTTAAGCTTGGCAGTGCTTTTGGTCAACTGGTTATTGAGTTGCTAACCATCATAGCTCAGCTAAGAGTTCTCTAATGTCCTACAAACCAGAAACTGTGATGAGAATTCCAGAGGGACTATGATTCATGCCTTACGTAGTTTCAATCAAGGGTGTTGATGTAATTATCAGGCTGAGTTTACCTTAAGCGTAAACACATAGAGCTGCAGAGCTTGATTAACTGGCTGTGATAACTCGGAGGAGAATGAAAGCTGCTCAGAAAATTACAGATGGAAATTTTGGTTACTGGCCATGCCAATCCTGACCATCACAAACATTTCCTTCTGTTTTGTAATAAGTACAAATTAAAGTAGGCTTCTGCAATATTGTTGTGAGGTTAACCAGTCTCCCCATCTTTGCAATACATACTTTTCCACTTCCAGTGCTAAGGATTCTCATTGCAAGGCAGCTATATGCATGTAAACCTGAACTATAATGCACCCATTGTAAACCATAGCATTGTTATGCCCTCATCAGTTTTAATTGTCTCATTGCAGGCATATCCATGTTTTACACATGTAGGGTATGGGGATATTTTTCCTTTAGCATTCCACCACACAGCCAGTCACTAAAACTGTAGAGCAATGGAGCTCCCCTGCTGTTAAGATTATTTCCCAACTCACCAGGGATTTTTTTTTTTTCTTTTGCTGGTAGCAAATCAGGAAAGCTGAAAAGCAGAGCTGGAAATGAGAAGCTGGGCCAGTGAGTAGCTTCAGAGTGGATGGGACCACATTTTACAAGTGTTTTGTGAATGCTTTGTCTGCAGAAGCTAACCTGTGTTTTGTAATGGACTGTTCTAGAACATAACATCTGGACAGCCTCATTAATTATTCTATTGTGAAACACAGAAAGTTTCATCATGCGTTATGTGCGAATTGTGGATACATTACTGAAATCTGCATAACAATGAATATGGTGCTCTGAGGAAAATATTAAACAATAGGTTCATTTAAAATGTGTCAATAACATTAAAGCAGTATGAGAGGGGGGGACAAAAATCAGAAAAATGTGTGTTCTGGTTGAACTGTGCCAGATGGCATGTACCTGGGGTTACATGCAGAGGTCGCTGTCCTGTAGAGCTCACAGGGCACATCAGGAAATGGAAGTGGGCTCCGTTCGATTAGCAGCCAATTAAAGGTTTTGTCTCACAGTTTGGTCAGGTGTTGGGGACAATATCCCCTGTCTCTCTACTTAATCGTCAGAGAACCACGTATCTATTGCTGATTGAAATGTAATTATTCTAGAGGCATAATTGTGTTTTGCTTTCACAGATGTGTTGAATTCAAATGGTGTGTATTTTCAATGACAGGAAGACTGCTTTGGTATTTTTATTTTTGTATCTGCTTAAGTCAGTACTGATATTTAGCAGAAGCATTGGGAAGTTCAATTATCCTTTAAAAGGTGCATTTATTAGCAAATCCTGCAATTTTTAAGGTACTTTTCATGGTGCTGGAAAGACATGGAAATGCTAGGGGAACTGACTATTGGGCTGTCAATAGAAACAACAATAGCTACTTTTTCTTTCTTACATTACTGTGTTTCTAAAAATATGCACAAAGAGCATAGGAAGTCAAAAGTATTTATGGATCCTGCTCTGTTCTGAGTGGCACAAAAGTATACATGCTTAATGCACTTTTCAGTCAGCTGTACACTTATTCTCTGCCTTTCACCTTAATACCTGATTTTTGTTCCTTGCTTTGCACTATTGACACTGACTCAGAGGCCTGTGCAAAATCCTCAAGCTGTGTTGTGTCAATATCCCAAGAAGCCTTATTTTGTCACCTCTGTTTCCCTTAGGAAACAGCCCAGTGATCATGAGATTGTTTCATTCATCTTATGTGTAATTCTGTGGGGTTCCTGAGGACTTCCTAAATGCTTGTTGTTTCTGTATGTTCTTTCTCTTCCTACAGCCCTTAGGTGGCACTCGTTCAGAGGAGATAACAACTGTGTCTCTAAAGCTGATCTTCACTCTCAAAACCACCTCAGAGATGCTGCTTTCTGTCTGGAGGTCTGACACTTCTGCTTGTCCAGAGCATCTAATCCAGGTGCTCCTCTGATGACAAATGCTGTTCTTGTTCTCCTTTGGTTCTGTAAAGCTGGAGTATTTGAGGATCAAAGAATGGAGGTTTGCATCTCTTAAGAATTCTTAAAAAAATAGTAAGATGTCCCATTGTGACTTCATTGAGCGCATTTGAGTTGAGTGAGGGCGGAAGTGTGATAATCCTTTAATAAATGAAGAAAACAGGTGCTTTTGAAATTGGATGAACTCATTAGTTTAATGTACCACTCTATAAGTTACATAGAATGGGAAAAATGTTATTATCTGTTATAATCCCATGGGAATTCATGAATATACTAAACACTAATTCTTGCTTAGGGAATAATGGGAAAAACTCTGTGGCACTTTGGAAATTCTCCATGGTGTTTGCTTTTTTTGCTAGGGAAAATTGCAGGACCACCTGAGTTTATCTGAATGTCATATTTTTCTCCTTTAAGTCCTTCTTTTATGACACCTATTCCACTGAGGAAAAAATTAAATTTCTCCAATAAATCAAAGCCTCTCTTTTAGTCTAAGGAATTATTCTAGGACAGTGTAAAGGGACAGTGATGGGGACAACCATCCTTGGCTCCTCATATCTGGAGAGCTTGAAATCTCTTGATTTCTTTGCACAGCGAAGATAGGTACAGTCCAACTCTCTCAGTACTGTGCAAGTGACTGTCTGCTTTCCTGACTGACAGCTGGATCTGTTCCATGATCAACTGACACCACCAGATGACAAACTCTGGCTTGTTGATGCTGTGTATTTCATCAACACCCATCACCCATGGCTCCTGAAAGAGGAGAGAAGCACGAGCATCACCTTGCCCTTTTGATGACTCCTTGAGCACAGCTTTTGAGGTTATATTTTTTGAAGTATCTTTCAACTAAGCAGCCTTTTTAAAAAGCACTCTCTATAACAGTCAGAAGCAGAGAAGCTGTCAAGACTGATGCCAGCTATGCAACCACTTGAACGTCTGTAACTTTGCTAATAGGACTATTTTCTTCTCCTTTTTGTAGGAGAGGAGCACAGTTGTGCAGGTGTGTGCAGGAGTGGTGCCTCTCACTGGCTACTGCTCTTCATATAAGTAGATTGATATGATGCACTGTAAGGATGATTTTGAAAAACTGCTTCTTTTAAGTAAAAACAATATCCAGAATAACAGACTAGATTCTGCAGGTTTTGTTTGTTTGGTTGTTTGGTTGGTTGGTTGTTTTTTTTTGCGTGACCTCTGAACGGAAGAAATGTAGCAACAACTGAAATCAGTACTGAAGACCTGAATCTTCGTGAGTGATGTGTTTTCTTCTTTCTAAAGCAGAAGGGTTTGGGGGATGTGATAAATCATTTCACTTCAGATGCAAATAAAAACCTTCTCCAATTTAAAACTGTATTCTCCTCTATTTTACATTGGGTATCTAATGTTGGGTATCAACCCAAATCATTATTGATGCTAGGCCTACTGTTTACAAACAGAGAAGGGCTGGTGGGAGGTGTAGTGGTTGGAGGCCGCCTGGGCCATAGTGACCATGAAATAGTAGAATTTTCAATACTCAGAGGTGCAAGGAGAGCCATCAATAAAACCTCTACACTGGACTTCCAGAGGGCAGATTTTTGCCTATTCAGAAGTCTAGCTCAGAGAATACCCTGGGAAACAACGCTTGAAAACAAGGGGAACCAGGAGGGTTGGACATGGTTCAAGCAGGAGGTTTTGAGTGCACAGGAACAGGCTATACCAGTGCGCCGAAAGGCTAACCGGCAGGGAAGACAACCAGCTTGGCTAAACAGGGAGATTCTGAAGGAAATCAGAAATAAAATGAGAGTTTACCAACTGTGGAAAAAAGGGCTGGCTACTTATGAAGAATTTTTGAAAATAGCTGGATCATGCAGGAAAAAAATCAGGGAAACAAAAGTGCAATTTGAAGTTAATTTGGCCAATTCTGTTTGGGATAATAAAAAAGTCCTTCTTTAAATACATTAATAACCAGAGGAGGGGCAAGGAAAACCTCCATTCTCTGTTGGACTTTGAGGGAAATATAGTTAACAAAGATGAGGAGAAAGCTGAGGTACTTAATACCTACTTTGCCTCAGTTTTTACCAGTGAGACAGGTGGCCCTCAGGACAATTGGCCTCTGGAGGTGGTTGACAAAGATAGGAAGCCAAATAGCCCCCTTGTATTCTCGGAGGAAATAGTTGGTGACTTACTGAGCCATCTGGATCCTCACAAGTCTATGGGGCCTGATGGGATCCATCCTAGGGTGATGAGGGAGCTAGCGGAAAAGCTCACCAAGCTGCTCTCCATCATCTTCCAACAGTCCTGGCTCACTGGGGAGGTCCCATATGATTGAAAATCGGCAAATGTTACCCCAATTCACAAAAAGGGCTGCAAGACTGACCCTGGCAACTACAGGCCTGTCAGCCTGACCTCGGTGCCTGGCAGGGTTATGGAGCAGATCATCCTGAATATGATCACACAGCACCTTCAGGATGGACAAGGGATCAGACCCAGCCAGCATGGGTTTAGGAGAGGCAGGTCCTGTCTGACCAACCTGATCTGCTTTTATGATCAGGTGACCCACCTGGTGGATGAGGGGAAAGCTGTAGATGTGATCTATCTAGACTTCAGCAAAGCCTTTGACACTCTCTCCCATAATATACTCCTGCAAAAGCTGGTAGCCCGTGGCTTGGACAGTACACTCTCTGCTGGGTTAAGAATTGGCTGGAGGGCCGGACCCAGAGAGTGCTGGTGAATGGGGCTGCATCTAGCTGGCGGCCAGTCACTAGTGGTGTTCCACAGGGGTCAGTGTTGGGTCCAGTCCTGTTTAACATCTTTATTGATGAGTTAGATGAGGGGATTGAGATCATCATCAACAAATTTGCTGATGACACCAAGTCGGGAGGGAGTGTCGACCTGCTGGAGGCAGGAGGACTCTGCAGAGGGATCTGGATAGACTGGAAAAATTGGCTGATTCCAATGGAATGAAGTTCAACAAGGCCAAGTGTCGGGTCCTGCACTTTGGCCACAACAACCCACTGCAGCACTACAGGTTGGGCACAGAGTGGCTGGAGAGCAGTCAGGCAGAAAGGGACCTGGGGGTACTGATTGACAGGAAGCTCAACATGAGCCAACAGTGTGCCCAGGTGGCCAGGAAGGCCAATGGTATCCTGTCCTGTATCAAAAATAGCGTGGTCAGCAAGACAAGGGAAGTGATCCTTTCCCTGTACTCTGCATTGGTGAGGCCACACCTGGAGTATTGTGTTCAGTTCTGGGTCCCTCAGTTCAGGAAAGACATTGAAGTGCTGGAGCAGGTCCAGAGAAGAGTTACAAGACTGGTAAAGGGACTTGAACACAAGACCTATGGGGAGAGGCTGAGGGTGCTGGGGTTGTTCAGTCTGGAGAAGAGGAGGCTTAGAGGTGACCGCATCACTCTCTATAACTACCTGAAGGGAAATTATAGCCAGGTGGGGACTGGTCTCTTCTCCCAGGCAGTTAGCAATAGGACAAAGGGGCATGGGCTTAAACTCTGCCAGGGGAAATTTAGGCTGGATAGTAGAAAGAAATTCTTTACAGAGAGAGTAGTCAGGCATTGGAATGGTCTGCCCAGGGAGGTGGTGGACTCACCGTCCCTGGAGGTTTTTAAACTGAGATTGGACATGGCACTTAGTGCCATGATCTAGTAAATGGACTGGAGTTGGACCAAGGGTTGGACTTTATGATCTCTGAGGTCTTTTCCAACCTAGTTGATTCTGTGATTCTGTGTGATTATTATTTCAGAGAAGTTGTCTTTTCCTTATGTAGATCTACTTGATGTAGAGATGTAATCTACTTGATGTGAGATTACTCTAGCTGCTGTCACCTGGAGAAATCCTCAGTACGAGGGAGCATCTGTTCTGAAGTCAAATGGATAATCCGACTTTTCAAGTGTGTCAAATTAAGGCACTGTCCAGTCTTGAGGTCTGTCTTTGCTTGAGAGAGAACTGTTCCAAGATATCTGTTGCTCTGAGGCTGGCTGGGCATCACTCTGCCTGTGGGAGATGGTGAGTGATTACCTTTGCATCAGTTGTTTCTTTTCCTCTTTCCTTCTCTTATTAAACTGTTTTTATTTCAAAGCAAGGCTTTGCTTGATTTTGCTTTGTATTCTCTCACCTGTACTACTGCTGTGAGTGAGTGAGTGAGCGAGCAGCTTAGGTGCTGGCTGGAGTCAACCCACTGCAGTTTATTATAGTTATATTGATGTATCCCTTTACTTCATTTGTTTGTAAGTCAGATAAGAGCAACAAATCCTTTGCTTTATGTTATTCTATAACAGTCTGAATGTTCCAAGCCCTATTTCCCTCTGCTTGAGAAACTGACACTTCCTTTATATCCATGGTGGAGTTAAGTATCAGCCTGCCTAAGTATTGCTACTGGATTTATAGTCTTGCTTGCGAGCCCAGCTGACAGAATATCTCAACTAGTCTTACTCCAGAGAGTCGAAGAATCATTTAGGTTGAAAAAGACCTTTAAGATCATCAAGTCCAACTGTTAACCTAACCCTGCCAAGTCTACCACTAAACCAGGTTGCTAAGTGCCATATCTATACATCTTTTAAACAACTGCAGGGATGGTGACTCAACCAGTTCACTGGACTTCTCAGACTGTTCCAGTGCTTGATAACCCTTTCAGTGAAGGAATTTTTCCTAATATTCAATCTAAACCTCCCCTGGTGCAACTTGAGGCCATTTCCTCTCGTTCTGTCACTTGTAATCCGAAAGAAGAGACCAACACCCTCCATCCTACAACCTCCTCTCAGGTAGCTGTAAACAGCAATAAGGTCTCCTGTCAGCCTCCTTTTCTCCAGACTAAACAACTTCAGATCCCTCAGCCACTCCTCATAGGACTTGTTCTCTAGACCCTTCACCAGCTTCATTGCCCTTCTCTGAACTCTCTGCAAGCACCTCAATGTCTTTCTTGTAGTGAGGGGCCCAAAAATGAACACAGGATTCGAGGTGAGCCCTCACCAGTGCCAACTACAGGGGGACGATCACTTCCCTGGTCCTGATACAAGCCAGGATGCTGTTGGCCACTTGGTCACACTGCCAGTCATGCAGAAATAACTGTCCAGATAAAGTATATGAAGAGTTAGGTCATTGTTAGTGGGATTTTTTGAATACTTCATTTATGCTTTGGCTGCACACCTGCCAACTGCCTTCCTTTGCTGTACTGTGTACAAATGTTTTCCAAATAAAAATGAGGGAGAGAAGCAAGCTTCTAACCATAGGTAAATAACTAAAGTGTCAGAGTGCTGCAGAATGATAATCATAGTCTGTGGAGAGAGTTGAGCACTTCCAAAGAGCACTTCAGTTTTTAAGTGCTACCAGAGAACATTTTAGCCTATTTCTTTTCATTAGCTAGTAATGGTGACTCAGTTGCAACTACAAACGCATACTCAATACTTACCTCTGTCCTTCCATGTCTTCGTAGGAAAAGCCCACAGCTGTAATCAAAAACACAATGGAAGGGAGTGTCGATAAAGAACAAGCACAGAAGATGTCTTGAGGTCTTCTTTTGCTTTAGAAGCATGACAATTCCATTGCTGGATGCTGTTAGCCCACACGCACAATCACACGCTTGACTGGTGTTGTAGATCCTACTTGAGAGCTTCCAGTGTGGGACCACCCTATCTCTCATGCATTAGTGATAAATGGATGATATCTCCTGGTCTGAGCTGGAGTTGCAGGTGGATGCTGGGTGCTGTGTCTTAGCATTCTCTCAGCAGTAGAAGAGGGAATGACTCTAGTAGTGCTGTTTGAGAGGAAGGTGCTGTTGAGTAATTCAGTCTTTGGGAGCTGTTTCCTCAGCAATAACACAAAGCAGCTTGTGCACTTGTTGTCATTGTCACTTGTGTCAACTCACATCAGATTGTGTTGAAGTACTTATGAAAAAACTGAGAAAATCCATGCAACTGATTTTTAAATTAATCCTAAACAGGCAATGTGGGTGTGAATATTTTTTTCTGGTCATATTGAATCATATATTGCAACAAAACTTAAATTGTAGCAGGATATGAACACAATTATGCAACTTACGTGCAACAGATAAAATTAAGTCAAACTGGTTATTTGTTATTGTCCCACAAGTTGTTTCCTGTGGTCTCTGCATTATCAAAGTGAGAAGTGCAGCTTAAAGTCTCATGTTCTTTGTCTTTCCCGAATGCTTTAAAGAGATGATCTGAAAATCGCTTGAAGACCTGATTTCTTACAGATTTCAATCACCATCACTTCAGACTTTGTCAGAATCTGAGTAAAAAAGTTATTATGAGTGATTCAGTTCTGTGATGTTTTATTTGGGTCATGTAAATGATGTCTGGTATTCAGAGAACGTGCCTGGCAGCTTTTCTTTGGGGGGTTATGAAGAACAAAATGGTTAGTATATTTAGAAATAAAGTTGGACCCTGTGGCTGCACTGGTGTACCAGAGCTCAGATCAAGAGCTTTTTTTGGCTCTTTGTCACAGAACCTTTCTATCAGAAGTTAACAGCCTTGCCAGGCTTGTGAGCCACACTCTGGGGGCTTTTCCCCCTTTGCCTTCTTTTAGATGTTAAATAGCTGTAGAAAACCTGTCAGAATTTGGAGATATCACTGATTATCAGTCTCAAATTTATGTGAGAGGAAAGCAACTCTGAGTCTGTGTCAAAATTGATCTGGGTGGCAACCGGGAGTCTCCAGCACCTGTGGCTGTGTCTCAAGAGGCTGCAGAGCCGGTGCTGGTGCTACCGCAAGCGGTCTGCTCCTCTGCCAGCCCCGGCACCCGTGCTGCGAGTTGTGTGGCCTCATGTAAGTGGCTGGGTGACTGCAGGCCTCCTATCAGCATGCAACTAGTAATGCTGAAGGCTTCTGTTGGTACAATGGTACTGGCAAAATACTACTCTGTCTTGTGGCCTGTGGCTTCCTGACTTCTGGCTCACCTATACCACTGTTCATGATGCACGCTATCATGTCATCAGGTAACTTCCTACTATTGCTGGGCTATGCCTGCTTTTGCAGGGGAGAGCTGTTTTGCTGGATTTCTTCTTATGATGTAGAGATCAAGCATGTATAGTATAGCAACATAGCTGCTTGAGCAGTTGATATTGCTTAATTTAATTTTTGAAATTCACAAAAGGCCCAATTGGGGAGACTGTGGAAAGGGTGGGAGTTGAGTGGGGAGCATGGGATGTTATCTAACTGGATGGGTAACCTTTATTCTTGAAGAGCTGGAGAGAATGTACTAGCATCAAACTGGGCTAGAAAATGACTTCATAGCCTGAGCGAAGTGATGTGACGGCTGTCATGTTCAGCCTCTTGTAACAGCATGAGTTGAGTCTCTTGTTTCAATTCAGGAAGTGTTACTTCAAGAGCATTGTCATAGATCTTTATTGTAATAAGACTGCTCCACAAAATAAAACAACCCAGCGAGAAACCTGTAGCTGGGAATTGATCACTTTTTTGTTTCTTTTTTTTTTTTTTTTTCATAAATGACAGTACAGCCTAAAGCAGGAACTATTACATATTCAGTGCCTGAGTCTATGAAAGATCAGACTAAGTATAATGATCATTTGAAACGTAATCTAAGGCAGCTCTCCTCTGCAAGACAGTTTGAGTAGCCAGATACTTTCATTAGAAATGATTGAAAGTCAGATTTTTTTTTTTTTCATAAGAAGTCCCCTGCTGCTTCAAAAATGGTTTTTTTGGCTGACTTAGAAACATGGGTATTCTAAAAAATGAAGCAAACATTTTTTTCAAAAACTAATTTTAACTATAATTTCTTGCTATTGAATAGGAGCTGGTTTTAGTGATTTTAAAAATGTTTAATGCAATAGCTAGCTTCTGTCATACTTTAGTATTTTAGTAATGGTGCTAGGTACTTCTATTGTGTATTCAGTGCTATTACAGAAAAATAATGTGGAATTATTCTAAAATTAAAAATAAAACAAACATGACAATTTTAACATGGATGTTTAAATATTTTGGAAAATAAAATATGGAGTTATTTGTGTTAAAGCTTATATGCATTTCTAACATAATTTAATTGAAAGCAACAGTTTCACTGAAAAGCATTTCAATAACAAAAGCTCCTGCTGGCTTTCCTTACCCCATAACATCCCTTATATAACAGCAATAAGAGAGAAGCAAAGCTACAAGCTGCTTTCTTTCACTATTTGCCACGGCCCATGAGAGCCAGCCTGCACTCTGTGACTGTCATTTGCAGTGAACTTGGTGCTACTTGCAGTAGCACATTTGGCTGGAGGAGCTGGTGGGAACTGGAATACTGCTGTTCAGATGTTCAGATCACTCCACTTGATGCTGCTGAAGTGCAGGCATGAATTTTAGGACTAGGGAATGTATCAGTAGGTATCAGTAGTTGCAATGTTCTGGTAGGTCTTCTCTAGATTGTGAGGGTTGCGCTTAACCCTGGATATCCCTCTGTGTGTGGTTATTCAAAACTTATGGTGGTGGATAACTATTTTGTTTTGGGATTAGCCTACAATAAAATGTTTGATCCATTTCCTCCTTTTCCATAAATCACTGTTGTGTTGAAAAAAAAAAAAAAGTCTTCATGTGGCAGAGAACAAGTGCCTAATTTGTGCTTTGGAAATCAGTGGGAGGTGGAGCTATGAGTCAATCTATAGAGCTTTTCTTCCCTGTCTCAGCTGGTTGGAAAACAGCATGGTCTAGGAGCACCTGCCAGCTGTGAGACATACAGACTAGACCATTATAGTGTTGCTTTTCATGAGACAAAGATACTAATGGGATCATCAGCCTGCTCACCTTTGGTAAGGGAAAAATCTTTGGTGGGTGGGAGGATCTGTTTGGCTGCCTTGGTTGAGATTCATCAAAAGCAAATTCTCAGGGAATTTTAATCCTTAAATGTCAAACGGGTCTGTAATGGGCAAATGTATTAGTAAGAGCAGCAGGCAGATGGTCTTGGTAAGATGGAGATGCACCCCATCAAGAAGAGGAGAACTGGTATGGCCCCTTGCTATTGCCATGATGACTCTGAGTAGAAACTGAAAACTAGGAGCTGTTGACTGCCAGGTTTCATTGCTGGTCCCTCTCTTGGCTCCTTGTCCCCAGGATCAGTTCATCCAAGCAAACCCACACAGGAAGATTGGAATTAGGAGGAAGGATCATGAAAGACCTCACAGCGCTGAAGACAAGGTACTGTCTAGAGGGCAGCTTCTGGGTTGCAGGGCGAGGGCTGCGGGGCATGAACAATGGCTGTGCTACCTGCAGTCTTCCATCAGCCTTTCCCATCTTTCCCTAAACTTAACTGTAATTATGAGAGGAGATATTTTTTAACCGTTAGTCACAGGAGTATCGAGCTCTGAACTCTTGGTTATGGATGCCACTAAAGCTGAGGATGAAAATGTAATCCTCTGTATTTGGGGTGAAAAGTTGAGCTTTCAGCACTTTGGATTATCTACTGTCTTCATTCTCTTTAGCTCCAGAAACACCACTGGCAACAATTTTGCTGAGGTTGATGGGTTTCTTCCCAACCTGGTGATTTTGTTCAAATGACACTTTCTGAGAGAAAACTATTTGGTTTGGAATTTTCCAGTGGGCTTTAAATAGCATCTGGTCTGGTGACTTACTGCTTTTGAGGTGGTTGATCTGTTAGAAGACTGGCATAAAAAAATAAGAGGTACACCAGGAGGTACTAAGGAGGCAGTTTCTCATAAATCATGATACTTTAAAGGTTGAATTGCTCCTTTCAATTTAATTAATGGAGCTATTGCTTCTGTATGTAGTACTTTACTTCTGATGTTTTCAAGATTGTCTTGCCTTTCCTCTAACCAAGTATTGGGTTGATGTAGCTGTGATGGGAAGGGGGAGGTAGAAAATAAAAAATAGAGTTGTCTAGCCTTCAAGACATTCCCCTGCAGAGACCTACACTATGGGATGTCAATATATTGCTATACATCAGTGCTTCTCCTTGGTAAATCAAGGAGATCAGCCTAGTATTCTTCCATGTGGACATATTTTTAAAATAATAATTAAAATAATTTATTCTTGCAAAATTTCTGAATAAGCTAGGGTATTCTGAATCAAATTTGTGTGTGTGTATGCATTCATATGCAATCACAACTTTTATTCTGGCTTCTTTGGTTTAACTACATAATCTAATGCACTGGCCATTTTACTCTCATGCTATCAGAAATGTAATTCAGTTTGTATTTACAACTTTCCATTTTCTCACATGGTTTAGAGTTTTTTGATCCATGCTTTCTTCAGTTACGGTCTTCATCCAGCTCCTGGTTTGTGTACATACATCAGTTCTGTATGTTGTGCTAATGTGGTTTCATTTCAAATAATGCAGACCCTATCTATGGATGACAGGCTATCTTTACTCAGACAGAGCCAAAAAAACCCCGAAACCACAGCTTCTTCTGCCTTACATCATATCAAATTGGTACTGAAATGCTAGATCTGCCTCATGGGGACATATTAGAATGCTGACCCCAAGCCTTTGATTTCAGCCTTCCTCCTGCTGGTAGGACTGAATAGCTCTGGGGTCTCATACTGAGCTTTTCACTTCTAGAACCATTCTCTCCCTCGTTTAGTCTTTTTTTTTTTTCATTCTTTTTAAGGGGTCATTTATTTTGGTATGGTGCAGGATGTTACGGTGTTGTGTATCCCACAGCCACAATAGCCACTAGCAGTGGCACCTTAATTGGGGCCTTATAAGATGGAGAGCTTCTGTCCTGTTCTGCAGTAATGTTACGTGGCAGGTGGGCAGCCATCCTGCTGGAGGAAGGGCATCCTGTGGTCTCCAAGCTGGCACAGTGGGAAGTGCTCTGCTGTCAGCCGTTGCACTGATTGAAATCTGAGGAGCAAACTCTGTAGTTTGATTTGTGGCTGGATTTTACAAGGGAAATTATGTAATGACTTCTTTCGTGAAAAATACCTTGTTGTATTTTTGTACGACTCCCTGCATTGAAACTTAACCTCCAAAACCTAAATCATTAAAAACCCCTTAGTGTTAAACACAACTGGTCAGTAAAAAATAATCTGGAATCTGACATTATATTGTATCATAATAATTTCTTCTTAGAAGTTGTCTCAAATAATTAAAATGAAAACATACTCAGTGCATTAATATGAGAATGGCCTATGGTTACTTACTTTCCAGGTGTCCTTCTCCTTGCTATGCCATATGATAGTTTGTCTTAGTGCTATCTGAGTTATTTGCTAATAATTAAAGTATTTTTCCCATTGTTCTGCAGTCAGAAGTGCCTCATTTGTGCTGGCTTACTGTAAAAATCATAAGCATGAGAAATCTCCGCAAAGCAGATCTCTGTAAGTATCAATGATGATGTGTTTACAGGTTAGCAAGAAATGTCGCTGTCACCTGAATTTAATCCTCTTGTACACCTGCTGCTAGGATTACAGTAGTGTCTCAGTATTTTGGCTGAATAAGTTGTATCTGTTTTTGTTCAGACTCAATTACAATAGGTTAGGAAACAGTTAAAAATAGAAAAGAAATAAAATAGAAATTGTATGTTGGGAAAGAAATTATCCTTCCCTTTCCTAGTTGCTCTGTGATATTTTTCATTTCTTAACTCTTCAGTGTCTCTTTATCCACAGGTTGCCCATTTCCCTTCCGAAAGGGGCATCTTTGTGAAAAATAGAGGAAAAATAAGTAGTTGTATTGGGTGCTGCTATGTTTGTCTCTTCATTGCTGTTTCACTGTGAATGACTTGTACATTAGAACTAGGACTAGATTAAAAAAATCCCCCCAAGCCAAATTATTATTATTTTTTTAAATAAAAAGTGGAAGTTTCAGGAAGTGAAGTCATGTATGAATTTACTTGGAGTCTGGCAAATATTTGAAAACAGATGTAAAGAATGAGAAGAGACAGAATGTTTCAGTTCAGTACTGTTGAAATTGAATATTCTGGGTTTTGTTACTAAAGAGTAGTAGTGGTTTAAAGTTAAATAACTCTAAATGTAGAATGTTTTCCTTTGTGTCTAATGAAATATTTAAGGCACCTCATAAGTTAATTTTTTTTTCCCCTGATTGGGCAAAAGGCATAATAAAAAAAGTATAGCTGTACTAATTCCATACATCTTTTTCTTAACACAGTGACCCTAACTGACTGCTACGTGAAGCTGTGGCTGCCAACAGCTTCACGTCAGGAAGCCCGGACAAGAACTGTACGTAACTGCTCAAACCCTGTCTGGAATGAAACGTTCCACTTCGTGATCCAAAGTGAAGTAAAGGTAGGGTCTGTACTTGTGATAGTGGGCAGATGCGTTATAAAGGAGACGTCTTCACCTGCTGCATGCAGACTCTTTATGAGAGCCTTGAGGCTCACACAGAGGCTTGAACTCAGTTATGCAGAGGAACAGGATGGCAATGGAAAGGTGCAGAAAGCATCAGAGACAGCATGAGAGGAGCCATTTCCTACCAGAAAGTAAATATACAAGCCTGGGTATAGATTCTCTGGTGCCCTGATTGGTCTCTGTTATCTTTTAAGCACTATAACCCCAGGAACTGGATAGGAGGTCTCCAGGAGTTAGGTGTTTTGGACTGTCTCATACATCAGTGGTTTATCTGCCACAACATGGTAAGGAGAGTTGGGCTTGTGCTTGATGTTTGTGTTAGCAGACTGATAACCTGGTGAAGTATATTGTCTTGCTGACTTATTTTACTCAGTGTGGTGCTGAGACTCAAGCCTTGGGCTTCCTTTTGCTACTCACCCATTTCATGACATCACATGGTCTGGTAGCCCTTATCTCCTCTAGCTATAAGAGACAAATTCTACGACTGCACAGAAATGAAAAGAGCACAAGTCAGGATGGTTTACCAGTATCTTCCTGCACTTCAGCATAGCTGACAAACCCTAACCCTAACTCCTGGAGACCCTCCTTATGCAACCTTGAGGGCATTTTTGTTGTATGTTGCCACGGGCTTGTAATATCTGCTTTATACTGTAACAATGACATTCTAAATTATGAGAGGTACCATAATTCAATGCTTTTTTTAAGAAAGAAAAAATACCCAGCCTTTAATACCAAGCATTACATCATTAAACAGAAAGCCTAATAGGCTATAAGAAATCAAACCCATGTCTGATTTATAGACCTATAAAAGAATCATACCCATCCCGTGGTTTGAATTAGTGTAAACTGAAAAGATTGTGGATCATCTGGCATAAAGTCAAGTGCAGGTGATACAAGATGTAGACAGGGAGTCAGTTTTGTTTGGCTTAATAGTAGTGCATGTTCTTGCACAGCTGTGGCTGGTCTGACCCCTGAGGAAATGCAAGGGAAATCACAGCAATTTAACTTAAAATCTTTTAACAAGATTTAAACTGCTTTATCTTCCCTTTGTAAAGGGCTAAGGGTTTGCCCTCTGTTACTTGCTGCTGATATGCTCAAATTTCTATAGATAGTAATTTTGAATCCACAGATGAAGGTTCATGATAAACAACAGGTGTAACCTCCACTCTGTCCAGTGCATATTAGCATCACGCATGTCACGCTGCCTTTCTTATGAACTCTTGCTCATTGCCAAATCTGATGATTTACCTCTGCTAGGGGTAGTCCATGACTTTGCAGGCTGAGCCTCAAGGACTGTGCAACTGAGCAGAGGTTTGCTGCAAACATCTGAGCTCCATGCCATCACAGGAATCTGTCTGCATTGAATGTGGTGGCTGTATCCTGACTCTTGCTAGACCTTCCTTTTGGGCTCAGTAGTCCCAGAATATGGCATTTTTATCCTTCTCCACATTTCTTCTCAGAACATCTTGGAGCTGACAGTCTGCGATGAGGACACTTTCACACCAGATGACCAGCTTTTGACTGTTCGCTTTGATGTAGCTAAAATCCAACCAGGAGAAAAAGTTCAGCTGAATTTTAAGTTGAATCCAGAGGTGAGAAATGAAAAT
Organism: Patagioenas fasciata; assembly: GCF_037038585.1. Classification (NCBI taxonomy): domain Eukaryota; kingdom Metazoa; phylum Chordata; class Aves; order Columbiformes; family Columbidae; genus Patagioenas; species Patagioenas fasciata. The sequence goes on along the minus strand of NC_092524.1, from coordinate 31,243,932 downwards.
ATGAGTGAAATTAGGTGAATACATAAAATAATACTTTGGATTAGATTTTTTTTCCCAAGTTACTGCCTATATTAAACTTCAGAGTTGCTTTTGCACACAACGACTTCATTAAAAGGACCTCATTAAAGCACAAAGTTAAATGCTTGGTGTTTAGGAGGGACCAGAAACAGTCACCCCCTGTTGTGATTGCAGTTAGCTGCAAAATGGCTTTCCTAGTCTGAATTTTTTTTTTGAGATCTCTAAAATGTTTTTTGAAAAAAACAGAGCAAGAGTCAAAAATGAAGAAGCTGATGGTTAGACATCTTGTCACTGTTGTAGGGGACTGACAGGGTTGGGATGGGAACAAACCTTATCCCCTTTCTTGGCAGCTGCCCCAACCCTTTGGCCATTAGCTCTCACAGGGGCTACCTCCTGTAAGCTTCACCAGGGATTCTGTCCTATGCTTTCAGGCAATATGGCAATATGGTTGGTAAATGATTACATATTCTCATGAAAATATCTAAATTTTTTTTTTCTCTTTCTGATAAATAACAACTTTTTTTTTTTTTTTTTAAATTAAAAACTCTCAGGAAGCCTGTTTATGATCTTTTGTTACAGGATTACAAATTTCTTTTGGGGGGCTGAGCCCGCATAGAATGGATAAGGCTTGTTGAATGAGAATCTCCTCTTTTCTTCTAGGTCCATGTATGGCCCAGGAGTCTTATTTACTGCATATGTCTCAAAGAATATTGTGTTTGGTTGTATTAAAGAGGGGATAAAGAGATTCTTATGAAATGTTTGGTGGGTGAAGTTGCTGAGAGAACAGGTGGAGAAATCACATCATCTTTAAGAGAGCAAAATATGTACTCAGATTATTTCCCCCAAAATATGACACCTTCTCTGCTTAGAGGCTGTGTAGCAGGAGACTCCAGGACTTATTCACACTTCTGATGAGGGCGTGAGTTCACAGTTCTTAGGAACTCCATGTGCTCTGTTCATTTCTAAACCGCTGTGTCAGGCAGGCTGTCCGGAAAACACTCTTGCCTGTTCTTTATATTAATATCATTTTGGAGAGTGTTTATTAATTACTCTTCCAGAAAGCAAATCCTTAATAAATATTTCAATATACTTGCTCGAGATGGCTGTAGCCTTCCTTAGAATAAACCTCATATGACTGTGATCATTTGAGCTCTGATTCGAGCCATAAGTTTGCCCTGAGGCATTTGCAGAGTTGGCTTAATCCATTGGCTCAGCAAAGTGGAAGTTGGGGAGATAAGACATGATGAGCTGTGTCTCAGGAATGTCTTGGTCAAGGTGTATTTATTCGAATAATGACTCCTACCCAGGCCACCAATGAAGCATCACAGGTTATGGTCTGCACATGGATTTTTACAGCACTTAGGGTTATTTTTTTTTTTAAGTGACTTAGTAGTGGGACATGCTGTGTAACCTTAATAATAGACAGTGTTACCACCTCTGCCCATAATGATTTCTTTCTTCTACCAAGGTATCTCAAAAGAGGGCTGAGGAGGCTGGATGGATAATGTTGAGCATTAGGGTTTCTTCCTGCTGTTCCTCTTCCTTACTGTGTGGTCTAACAAGCCTTTCCACTGTTTTGCTCCAGGTTTTTCACCCACAGAAATGTGAGTGGGACTTAATAGAAATATAATTTGTGTGAGTGTACGTACAGCAGCATAAGAAAGATGGGAACTCAAGACAGGCACAATTAGACAGGTGTTATGAGCTAGGGTCTCCTAAACATTGTTTGTGCTGTTCTTTGGACAAAGTTGGAACAGACCATCAGTGAGTCTGGATAGTACAGCGTGGTCACAATCTGCTACTTGATAAAAGTCTGTCTTGCATCTCTATACAGTGACTGCTTTCTAAAATGCATCCATCAGCCTTCTGTTAACAACTGTTGCAACCACCTTAATTCTCATGAAACTGAGACTCTGGAGAAACAAGCAAGGAGAACCACCTGCTGCTGGGTGGCATGCCACAGATTAGAGAAGCCACCTGAGATGCCTCATTTACTGACAAGAACTAGTAAATAGAAAAATACACACTTTTCACCTTTACTGTAGTGATGATTTTACCTCAGCAGCTATATTATCAGAGTTTGCATGATTTCACAATCTCTTCACAAAGTTAAGGTATGCTGTGCAGTCAGACTGAAGGGTTGTTTGGCAGTAAAGGTTAGTTCTTCTCAATGTGAATGCAAAAAATTATTGCCACTTGGCAGAAAGAGATTTATATCTTCCACTAATTAGTGTTTTCCTCCCTGTGGGTGGTATAAGAGATTTCTCAGATATATGTTTTTGTATGGTATTTCCTGGACTGGCTGTGTCCCATACAGACTGATCCAGCAAATGGCTGCAGTAAAGTAATGCAGTTATTCATTCCCTCTCATGTTGTTTGTGTGTTACTCTTGTCTTCTATTGCTGTTCCATGCTCTTACACTTTCCCCCTTCTTTTCACCTTGGTTTGACCCTCATGAGCTCTTTGCCTTATTCCCCTTCACGGCTTCAGTCTTCCCTTTTCTCTCTTCTTCCCTTCACTCTGGCAATTTTCATTTCCCAAGTTAGTGTCTTCTCTCACTTTTTTTTTTTTTTTTTAAATGTTTAGTAACTATTCCCTGTGGATTCTTTTGTTTTAACCCAGACATACTCACCACCTGGCTACATTTATTCTCAAGTATGTTCTCCTACATCATTCACTTCCCTTCCTCAGTATTCATTGACCCATGTCTTATCCTGCTAATAAATGACTAATGGGACCTTCACCCCCTGTTCCACGGACAGTTGGTGTGTAAACAGTAGAGCAGTGGAGAGATTTGAAACAAAAGGGTGGCCAAAGAAGGCTCTATCCATTTACATTATGATGCAGAGAGTATGGGTATAGCAAAACCTTGCAAGGGAGGGTTGTACAAAACAATCAGAGCTCTAGCAAAGTAAAAAATTTATTCGTTCATTTTCCTTAAATGAGAAATAAATCTTATTTTCAGAAACAAGAAGAACTAGAAGTGGAATTTCTACTGGAAAACATGTGAGTAAAGCCTAAATGTTACAGAATTTCTCATCAGAAACTTTCACATTTTAGAGTGTGATAATGCAAAATGGGAGAAGTTGCTCCATGTACCTGTGCTCAGACATTCCATCTCAGCATCTTCCCTGTGGTTGCTTTTCTCTCCTGAATCTGGTGAAATGCCTCCTTGAGTGACAGTCTCACTAGTCATAGCTGAGGGTGGGTGTTATTTTGTAATTCAGCCTAAAGACAGATGATGCTGATCAGAGGAGGTAAGAAACAGGGAGCATCTCTAGGATCTATGGGACTGTGGCCTGGTAGCAAGTGTGAAACTCTGGTGAAAGATGGAAGTGCTAATGGCACTTGAAAGCTAGAAAAACTGAGCTCAGAGATCTATTTGCATTTAAATTATTATTGTTCATAAACCCCTAAATAAGCCTTTTTCTTTTTGCTTTTCAGTCCAGGTGTATCTGAAAACATCATTACTAATGGCGTACTAGTGGTAATTGTTCTATATTTTTTATACTTATGTTCTTACAGTAGGAAAGAACTGAGAGATGTAGTTGGAAGAACTATGCCTTTAGGCACAGACCTTACTCTTTTTCAGCTAAAGTACTGGTGTGGTTGTACTTTTTTGAATTTAGTCATGTTTGTGGTACATCCTGTGTTGGGAGAGACCTGGACCAGAGCTCTGCCACAATGGTGGTGAGCTGCTCACTAATGAAATGTCAGTAACAAGGAAACTTGGGAAGGGAGTGAATCCAACGTCAGTGCAGAGTTTCTTACCAAATGTCTACCTTGGAGCTGAAAGCTCTTTTCACACCATTCCAAAGTACCGTACGATGCCCCTGTGCTGCTACTTCCTCCTATAAAGTAATCTCTTGGGAAGTTTCAGCTTCATCCCAAAGGTATGAAAGTACAGGCCCATGTGTTCAGTTGTTCTGCAGAGTTGTAGGTGCCCTTCAGCTCACTCTTCTGTAGACAAAAGTTAATGCATGGTTTACATGGTGAGAAAAATTTATTATGTTAACTGTTGAGGATTTAATGATATTTAAATATAATGGGACAGATGCCCAGCTATCTTAGCTCTATTGACCACAGTATTGTTTGCATGATTTACACAAGCTGAGAATCAGTCTCTGCAATTTCCTCATATTCACAGGATATCGTGGCCAAGACTGTATCTTTACAGGACCCTTAGATGCTTGTTGAGGATCCTGAACTGTTTCCATGACCAGTATTTTATTGCTTATCTCTTCCAGTCTCGTGAAGTTTCCTGTTTGGAAGTAAAGGTGGATGGTACAAAAATGAAGACTCCTTACACAAGTAAGGCTATTGATTTAAATAGTTTGTCACAGTTTTTTGTGCTATAGAAGGTGCAGCTGCATCTAGATAAAGACTTGATCCATTTTAGCATCCTCCATTTGCATCAGAGTTGCTTGAGGATTGAGGCATTTACTGAATAATCTACTTACTAATAGTGAGAATCCTCTGGAGATGGCATGACTATGTAGCTTAAGGGAAACTGTGGAGGTGGCTGGGAGACTCAGAAACATCACTGCAGTGTGATGGAACAGAAATACCTGTGATGAGAACAGAAAGTAAAAGAGGGGAGACACAACTATCAGGAGTGGAAAGACAATGGTGGTAACTTGGGGCTGTGAATGCTGGTCCAACACATGCTCTCCAACACTCAGCAGGGGAGAAGCTGCAATGCTTCCCTGGTGTTTTGCTACTCATTCCATCTGTTTCTTGCTCACACTGATTATGGGAGAGAAAAAACACTGTGGCCCAAATTAATGTTGACTGCACTGAGACTGAAATTTTATTTGAGACATTTTTATTTGTTATTTTTCAGGACTAGATGCAGTTAACATTTCTCTGTGGTTTGCCCCTTGTTCTTAGGAAGAGACTTCACGTTTGCAGTGAAAGGATCCTATGAAGAAACCCAGGATGTTTGCATAGATCCTTGTTGCAGCCAGGGAGGCAGCAAAACCACCAAGTTCCACTACATCAAGCACAGTCAACCCAGACTGCACATGAGTCTGCCAAAGGAGCATTTTTTCTGTGGTGTATGTTTTCCTTATGAGTGGTGATTACAGCTAAAGTAACTTCTGAGAGAAGCTGGATAAATTAGCCTTTGTCTAATAAATTTTACCCGTTATAACAATTTTTTTCCCACTTTAATTCAGCATGGCTCAACTAGTAGAAACATGGATGTAACTAATCCCCTGGCTGTGCCTCTGCCTCCTCTGGACTTGGGAAAGGAAGTGACAGTGATGAGAGTGAGTAACCTTTGACAGCATTTGGAATTATTTCAACAAGCTATATATATGTGATATCTGGTCTGTTATTAACTATTTACTGTTATAGTATATGCATGCTCAGGTCTGCATACGCTTGAAAGTAAAGATAGATAGATAGATAGATAGATAGATAGATAGATAGATAGATAGATGTAGATAGATATTCAGCGAAAAAGTAGTATAGGCAGAATTGCTGATTACTTTAGAAATATTTTAAAAGCAGGATCTAGTGGTGTGTGTGTGCAGAAGGCTGGAGAATAGACCAAAGATTTATCACTAGACTATATATCTGAATAATTGCTAATACTATAAACTTGCTTTTGCAAACTTTCAGTTCTATTTAAAATTTATGATATTTTCATTCTTGATTCTCAGGGTGAATCTTATGAGGTGTCTGTGAAGGAAGAAAATGGGTAAATCTTTTATTTCTTTTAAATTATTATTTAGGCCATCTCTTATCCTTTCATAGTATCATCTTTAGATGGAAGATGGAAGGAAGTTACAGCTAATTTCAAAACCAGAAATAAAGGTTGTAACTGGTTAAAGAAGACTAAAATATGGGAAAGAGTTAATAAAATGATACACGCTTTTGAACTGGTTAGTAGGAGTTCAGCAGAGAATAAATGGTAGGTAGTCATGAAGTATAACCATTCACAATGTTTTCAACATGTAACACATTTCTAACATGTTTCTTATATTGTTAATTACCATTTTATTGGTCCTCTGCAGGCTGTATTTCAATTAAACAAGTGGACAGTAATTAGCTTGCTTGCAGTGATTTTCCAAAGGGCAACATTACCCCCCACTGAATAGTAAGCTACATTGCAAGCACTAATTTGCAGACTGAGATGATAATCAGAGGTTTTACTGAAGAGTAAATATGAGTCACAAAAGGGACAAAATAATCTTTCGGTTGAAAAAACCCTGAAACAGTAGCCCTGTGAGAATGTAAGTTATAGAACTAATGATGCACATGGTGATGTTCATAATAATGTACAGATATGACGGGATCCACTTAAGAGGCATCTTCTGATTCAAGTATTTATAGCACAAGTTCTGAGCAAAGATAAGCCTTACAAGGTATTAGGATCAGGTTAGGGTTTCATTTTGCCTAAAGTGTGTTAATTTTATGTAACTTCTTAGGCCCACCCTATTATTCAGGAAACATACATGGAGGAAGAGAACATGAAGAGGTGTCCAAATCTCAGAGCTCAGTGTGAAACAGCTTGAATTCCCTTATGTTTCTTGATTTTAATCAGCAGGGAATTTGATTCATTTTAACTTCCTCATGATTGCATGAAATAGTTCAGGACATGATTCTGGTCTAAAATCTCCACATGAAGGCAGAAATTCAGGACCTGCAATGTCCATATACCTTCTTTCATTTGCATAGAGGAACCTTCCTGTGCCAGGAAGTAACCTTTCTTTAAACTGGTTTATTCTTGTTACTGTTTTCGCTTGATGTCTCAAGCTGTAGCTCTAGAAATTACTTGAAGGTAACGTATCTCATTCTGTTCTTATGCTCTAGTTGCAAGAATTTAGATTTGCGGTTGGGGTTTGATCTATGCGCAGAGGAGCAGGATTTCATCTGTAAAAGGAAGAAGGTGGTTGCAGCTGCTCTGAAAAATGTTCTTCAGCTAGATGAAGATCTGGAGGAGGATGAGGTATGTGGGACAGCATCTTGAGAACTTAAGGTATTCTATCTCACTTTGAACAAAGTGGATGTGATGTACTTGCATGACTACCCATACAGCTCTTCCACATCTTCTAGACCAGACTGTCACTTGCACCTAAAACCATATCCAAGAACTTTTGGCAAAGAGGATAAAAGAGGAACTGTCAGGAGGTCACTTATAGCTCCTTTATTCTCTGCCAACCTCCAGTCTCACTCAGGGGCACCCAAAGGATGTATTAGTTGAGATGGATGTCTGTACAACCAAGCTGATGAAATTTGGTTGCTGGGACAGAGACCATTTCTCCTCAGTTGACAACTCTCTCCTCCTCTGCTGCACAAGGCTTAGAGGGGAAGGCTGTGATTGTCCCTGAGCACACTGGTGCAACAGCATCTGTCTTGTGTGTTTTTAAATGTGTTACCTCTTGCTTTCTCCTCTCCTGGGGATCCCTGGACTCAAAGGCAGCTGTTTTGTTACTGGAGGACAGTAATATCCTATGGAGCTGTGGTGCTTGGAGCAAGAGTCAAGGAGACACCCCTCTGCAACTGGGACAATATGCCTGTATGGGATTTCCTCCACTGCTGTGTTTGCCTCCCAGCACACCCATTTCATGATGCTGTGTGCAGGACAGCATTTGTCAACAAAGTTCTCATAAACTTAAAAAACAAGTAGAATATGCCTTGTTATTATTAAATGAGAATAAAGCGTTCCATTAATTAAAAAACGAAACTCCCAAAGTAGATGGTAAAATGCAATGAAGACGAGATTAAAGGTAATGGCAAGATATGTTCCTAAAACTGAATAAACATGTTGTCTCAATTTTTGTTAAGGGCTACCTATGGGCCAAAGGGAGGATGGCTAACAGAATTGCTGTATCCCTGAGAAAAGACCAAATTGCATATGGTGTTGATGTCAGGGAAGGGGGAGGTAATCTAGGTGACAAAGAGAATGTTAAAATGAATCTATAAAGCTTGGCAGCATCTGCCTGGAGAACAGTAATTGTTGTATTTAAATTTAGAAGAAAAATAGAATTATGCAGACAGCTTTTGCTCTGCTCTTCTGAACTCAGTTTTACTCAGGATTTTAAAGTGTGTTTTGAGGGAAAGAAGCGAGGAATAATGAAAAACATCCAGAAAATACTCTTTGTAAATCTGAGGACAGATCATGTCATACAGGAGCCATGCTTACAGCTTCTGATTTACCAAAGCATCACCAATCTGGAAGATGCTTTCAGCATATGTTAAGTTCCACTAGAGTTTATCCAACCCAAACACACACCTAAGCACTGCCATGATGAGAGTGAATTGAGTCCAAACCTACATGAATCAGGGTGTTCCTGTCACTTTTTCTGCATACCCATCACTTCCCTATTTCATCTGGTAATGAACAACTCTGTACCTTTATGTGTTGAGCAGGTGCCAGTGGTAGCAGTCATGACCACAGGAGGGGGAATACGGTCTGTGACATCTCTGTTTGGCAGTCTTCTGGGTCTCCAGGAGTTAGGTGTTTTGGACTGTGTCTCATACATCAGTGGTTTATCTGCCACAACATGGTAAGGAGAGATGGGCTTGTGCTTGATGTTTGTGTTAGCAGACTGATAACCTGGTGAAGTATATTGCCTTGCTAGCTTATTTTACTCAGCGTGGTGCTGAGACTCAAGCCTTGGGCTTCCTTTTGCTGCTCACCCATTTCATGACATCACACAGTCTGGTAGCCCTTATCTCCTCTAGCTATAAGAGACAAATTCTATAACTGCACAGAAATGAAAAGAGCACAAGTCAGGCTGGCTTACCAGTATCTCCCTGCACTTCAGCATAGTTGACAAACCCACCCGCAGCTGTTCAGTGACTCAGACATATGCCTTTCTGCCATGTCATAAGTTTCAAGTTCCCCTGGAGGCTGGACTTGTTTCTGTCATTAACTTGGTGCCTGACACAGAGAACGGAGGGGAAATATGTATTTTTTGATGAAAAATCTGTATGACTTGGTTCCATTTTTCCTTTTCCAGAGTTACCTGGCAGAAATGATTTTTATGTTAATTAGGGGATGCAGGTGCTCCAGTGTTTCCTTTTGAATGAAAAGTCCTTCATGGCTATGAATGAGTGACTAAACAGGACCTGATAGGCCAAAAAGCTGGCATTTTCTTGGTAATGTCAGAAATGGGGATTACTTTCTGGGGGGAGAAGTAAACCTTTTGATTGCCAGTGTAGACAAATCCGATGTTAATCATGAGGCAGAGAAGATGCTGCCTGAAACAATGCAGCTGGAGACATGGGGAACTGAATCTCTGAAAGGACACAGACCTGACTCCCAAGCATGCTTGAGAGCAATGAGGAAATGAAAGTAGGGAAATATTTTTTTCTCTTCATTTGTATATCTCTTGGGTTATCTAATTGTGAGTAACACTTCAGAAATCATCTTGTAATACATTTGTTGGACTTAACTCTTAATGCAGCTCCGAAAGGGAGAATTTAAACAAAAAGCCCTGAGAAACACAGAGTGTCACACACACAATGTTGACTTTCTTGCATGACTTGCAGGGGGCTAGGGCTTTACAATGTTTTGCTTCTGGAGGGCAGCTCTGAAAAGAGATATGAGGCAGAACTAGAACCAGCAGGGTGGGGATGAAAAGGGATGACTCGAATCTACCTGAACTCTGGAAACTGGAATCTCAAGCAGAATGGCCCTGTGTGTGCCAAGGGTCTGAGGTGACTTGTCTGCTGCATGCCCCAGGAGGGGAGCTCTTGCATTTATCCAGAGCAATGTTTGCTGCTAAACTCCTGCTTAATGCTTCTCACAGCTTCTAAAACAGCTGAGGGAACTGGCCTCAAACAGAAACTGTGGCTGGAACCTGGACAATCAAAGGGTAATTCTAGTAAAAACTTTAGTTATGGATGTTCCTTTATTACTCTCTTGATTCTGAGCAGAAACAAACTAGGATTATTCTGAATGTTTCCCTACAGGAAAAAATATCATTGTATAGTCTAAATTCTGCCAGACCTTTGAACTGGTCGTCCAAGGTAAAAGTTGGAGGGTGAGAGCCTCGTGTAACCTGAAACAAAATGCTTATATGTGATATAATCCCATGAGTTTTCATGTACCAGTGACAAACCACACGATGTGTCTTTTTACCAGGACCATGGCAAAGTTATATGAAGATGCAAACTGGTCACAGAAGGATCTCAGAGACCCAATTTGTGATATCAGGAGAAATGTGACCAAGAGCAAGCTGCAGTGTTTCTCATTGGATCGTATGAAATACTATGAGGAGGAGCTATGTGAAAGGAAGGAAGAGGGGCACAAGCTGTCCTTTGCAGATTTCTGGGGACTCTTCATTGAGAGCATGCTACATGAACAGGTATTACAGATCCATCTCCCATTCCAGAGAATTTCTAACTTTTCATGTCTGAATTTCTGGATTCAGATACAGGAAAGGCTGTCAAAACTTCTGAGATATTTGTCTTTGTTTTGGCTTTTTAGAAGAAAAATAACATGATAAACCTAAAATATAAGCATCTAGGGGAAATGTCTGAGCATCTAAAGAGTCAAAGTGTTAATAAAACTGATTTGCCGTCTTTAATTTGAGATCAAATGAGCATTCTAGTAACATACAGAGGAGAGGTGGCTCTGATAGACCTAAGGTCAGGCGTAGCAATATATAGCCATAGCAACAAAAAAAGCTGTATTAAGAAAGTCAAGGAACTACTGGAGGGAGTCCAGCAACAGACTATGAAGATGATTAGGGATCTGGAGCATCTTTCTTATGAGGACAGGCTGAGAGAGCTGTGTCTGTTCAGCCTGGAGAAGAGAAGGCTGAGACAGGGCACCTTATCAATGCTTATAAATATCTAAAGGGTGGACATCAAGAGGATGGGACCAGACTCTTTTCAGTGGTGCCCAATGATAGGATAAGGGGCAATGGGCACAAACTGAAGCACAGGAGGTTCCAACTGAATTTGAGGAAAAACTTCTTTACTTCGAGGGTAACAGAACACTGGAACAGGCTGCCCAGAGAGGTTGTGGAGTCTCCTTCTCTAGAAACATTCAAAACCTGTCTGTGCGATCTGGTCTGGGTGAACCTGCTTTAAGCAGGTGGGTTGGACTAGATGATCTCCAGAGGTCCCTTCCAACCTCAACCGTTCTGTGATACTGTATTGCATAAAATGGGCCTTGGTTGACTTTGATCTACAGCACCTTCAAGTTAGCTAAGTCACAGAGTCACAGAATATCTTTATCCTTCTTTAAAGCAAGTCATATCCTAGTGGCTGCACAAACAAATTTCTCACATTTTTGTTCTATCCCCTATTCCAAAATTTCTGGAAGCGTTAGTGATAATAATTTGTCAAGATTGATGACAGAGAACACATGAACATATTTGTGTGGTCGAACAACCAAAGTACACGGAACAAAATCTTCTGAGCTTTAGGAGATGTTTCATTGATAGTCCATGCTTAGATACTGTATTTAGTCCATGCATCATGTTCATCTTTTACAATGACTTCTGTTCTTTATAAATAGGAAAGTACTCACAAACTCTCTGATCAGCAACTGGCAGTAAATCAGGGGCAGAATCCTCTGCCCATATATCTGTCCCTCAATGTCAAGGATGACTTTAGCACTTTGGATTTTAAAGGTAATGTTTATTATACACAATCATAGAAATCCTCACAGTCTCTTTCAGCTGTTGAGATTCCTGCCCAGCTTTTGATTCTCTAAGCTGTTACTTTTAGCTGTGTTCAGGTGGCTGCAATAAGTCCTTCTTGATGCCTCATTTGCAGAGTGGGTGGAGTTCACACCTTATGAGGTGGGTTTCCTGAAATATGGAGCCTTTGTTCATTCAGAGGATTTTGGAAGTGAGTTCTTCATGGGTCACCTGATGAAGAAGATCCCAGAGTCTCGCATCTGCTTCTTGGAAGGTGATTTAGTACCTTGGAAAAAAACTCACTTTCATAACCAAATAGTTGGCTACACAGAATTCACATCTAATAACTACTGGTCTGCCAGTAGCAATGCTAGTACCACAGATAATGTATCTGATGAAATTTAAATCTCAAATGAACCAGCCAGAAGTTACAAAAGAGGAAGCAAATTCCTGAGATAAATGTAATTGATTTGTTGAACTACTTAGGTGAGACCAAACCAGAACACACACATTAGGACTGATCTTTTGAAATATCTAAAATCACAGTCTGACCTTTTTAAACAGCCAAGTTTCTAAAATTGCCTAGTCATAAGCAAGACGTTATGTCGAATGGCATGGGATTTGATATTCATACTAAAATTCATAATATTTTATAACTTAAACAATACAAATTTAAATGACTGGAGATTGAATCCAAATAGGTTGACCTAGCTGTGCTCTAGAAATTCAAAGTAGCATTAAGTATGCTATTTTTTTTTTTTTCTTTTTTAACTTTCAAGGAACATGGAGTAATATATTTTCCCAGAGTTTTATGGATGCTGTCTACCTCTCTGGTCATTCAGAAGACTTCTGGCACAGATGGACCCGAGACACTGCAAATGACATTGGTTAGTTTTTTTAATTATTTTTCACTTGCATCTCGTCTTCACACCTCTCTGAAATGTGAAATTTGATAAAGGTTTTGTGTCTTGTTTCTGGGTTAGAGGACAGCAAGCCTTTGTGAATGAAGGTAAAACAGAAGAGAAATAGTTTTGTTGGAAAACAAGAAATAACATTGTGCTGCTCACGGTGTCATATCCCTGGGGAGTTTTGTTAGTCACAAGGTTACCATGAGTCCTTTGGGGAGGGAGAGGCCAGATGTGGAACAACAAGGTGATGCTGTGACACTGAAACCCAACTCTGCCCAGAACCATCTGCAAGACAGTGCATGTACTCCATCACAGATGGTGGTTTGGCTGCTCAGTCCCTCTTTCCTTGTTAGTATTAGAGAAGCATTCTAAACAAACACGAACATATACCCTCTTCTCATTTTTCCTACAGAGGAACACCCTGCTCTGCCCAAGAAGCCTCATGAGCAGACAACTTCCTTATCCATTCCCAAAGGTTTCCTTTCCAATGCTCTTCGAGAAATGATGACTGGACGACCTGTGGTTTCAACTTACCATAATTTCCTCAAGGGCTTGCAGCTACATAACAAGTATTTAGAGAATGAGAGATTTTGCATGTGGAAAGGTAATAGTTAATTTTTTAGATGCACCTTTGAAAGTGATTTGAACTTTGAAACTTGCTGAGGACAAATATTTGATAAGTTTTAGCATAAAGGCAAATTTTGATTAATACTATTTGATTAATATGTCTGTGGAATTGGTTTTGCTGATGCCCAGATGATTTACTGCTGGTCTTGTTTCTGTCTTGGAGAATCCGCAGCAGACTTGCTTGAATACTCTTCTTAGGAATGCCACACAAGAATGACTTACAGCTCCTACTGAAGCTAAATAGCCACAAATTTACACCAGCTGAAAATGCAGATCTTACTGATTTCAGAATTGAGATACTTGTCAAAGACAAATATTTAACTGTGGGCTTTGTGTCAAAGACAAGTATCAGTATGGGCTGTCTTTTGTTTCTATCCTTGTTGTGCTAATTTGGAAAAAAATGGACTTACTCCTACAGTAATTAATTGATAATAGATGATTTTGACTTTCAGACACTGTGCTTGATTCTTCTCCCAACCAGCTGAATGAAACAGGTGATTACCTCAAGCTGGTAGATACAGCTTTCTTCATCAATACCAGCTGCCCACCCATTCTGAGGCCAGAAAGGAAAGTGGATGTCATTTTGCATTTAAATTACAGCGGAGGATCACAGACTCTGGTGATGTTTTGAAATACTGATTCTTTATCTGTATGATTCCAGCAGCTGAATTTCTTCTCTTTCCACATTTCTCCTCTTCTTCCCCCCTAACTCCCCCAAAATAGTCTGTGTTTTTTTAAGTTAAATGATCATATCATGGATACTGTTCAACATTGTGACCATAATGTCACTGTCTTCAGGAGGGCTGTTTTCAGTAGCTTTCTGGGGACACACACAGACACATAGAAGATTACCTATTCTGTGTATCTGTGCAGATTTGTCATTGTGGTATCAAGTTCCTCAATAGTTAGTTAACTAACTTTTACAATGTAATTAGTTAAAACATATTTTTACTATTTTTGAATGAAAATTTGAAGTTTTTCTTTTAGGTTTGACTCTTGGTGTTTGCATAAGTTTCAGTCAGGTTTTCGTTTTACTGTGCTTGAAGAATCATTGATGGGTGTATGTGATTGAAATGTATGTAATTGATTTGTAGGAGGACATGAAGACATTGATTGTTAGAGGTAGTGAATGCAAACATACAAGAACCATTGATCTGAGATATCACGTGTAATCAAAATTTCCTTATACAAATCCTTTACTATTTCCACTAAATCATAACAATGATCTCAATTTCACATGTAATTCAGAAAACCATAATCTTGGTTTAAAAATGTACAGTGTCAGCAAATCAGCCAAATTTCTGTTACCCAGGATAGGTTAAAATCAAGAGGGTATGCTTGTTCTAGTCCATAGTTAGCCTTATTTGTAAACATATAAATCAATCTCAGATTGCCTAGCAGAGCAAAATATCAGTTATGGGGCTTGATAACCTTATTTCAATCTATCTTTGTGTTGCAACTCTCCTCTGTTGAACCAGCCACTGGACATGTTCTCAGAGTATTGTTTGGAGCAGAGGATCCCATTCCCTAGCACGGAGATGAGCCAGGAGGACCGGGAACACCTGAAGGAATGCTATGTGTTTGAGGACAGCTCAGAGGCACCAGTCTTGGTCTATTTCCCACTGGTGTGTGATACCTTCAAAAAATACAAGGCACCGAGTAAGTCAACAGCATTAACCAATCATTTTTTGAGGCTGTCACATCCAGTTTATCATATTGAATCAATCCCTTTTCTGAAACAAGAGGCTGTCAAGCTTCTCAGTTGGCTAAGTCATCATATTCTCCACTAATCAGAGATTGAATTTAAGAGTGTCAAAATCAAATGCATGAATAGCTGTAGCTTGAGGCAAACCCCATTATCTGGCATCTGGGACAGGAGGCAGCTAATAAATTACATCCACTGGTAACTAACACTGTCACTTAATGGTCTTGTAATGAGATACTGTGTTTACTTTGTTAATAAAGCCAGATCCTCTTGTACGTTCACATGAAAAAAACTGAGAATAGAAGGTGCTGAAAACATATAATGAGGAAAGGATTTGCCGGGATAACAAGCTGCTCTGATATCTGTCATTTTCAAAAAGTTGCTGGGTTATTTACTCTAGTTCAGCAATAGAACACCAGAAAAATTACTTGTCAAATTCAGTTTCAGTTTACAGATACTTTTGCATGTACCAACTTTAATTTTCTTGTTGCCAGTTTGGTATGGTGTCCATACTAAATTAATATGGAATTCTTGGATCTAGGAAGCCTTCCTCAAAAACTGAACTGTATGAGCTTGTTGGAAAAGACCTCATGTAGTTCATCATCATCCTATCTGTCCTACTGCATGTGCTTAAAATCCCAGCCACCTGAGAGGGAGAATTCCCAATTCAGGAGCTTCTTAGTGTAATTTGCTACCAGTTGGTAGATAAGAAGATCTGATTGCAGTACCCCATGGAAAAGTTAAAAAATACAAAATTCCAGATCTGCAAAAGCGAGATATTCTCGTGTAAAACTTGAATTTAGAGGGTAAAGCATTTTGTACAGAAAATGTGTTCTGCCAGTCAATTCTGAATCAGCTGTGACTGTAGTCAAGCAGCAAAGTACTGGATTTTATTAGTGCAGCAGGTGTATTATCTATACAGTAATTAAATCTTGAACCATTTTCCTGAGGGAATTCAGTTTCTTGTGACTGTTATTGTGTATTTTACATTATCTGGTAGAAGTCCTCCCCCTCAGTAACATTGCTGTGTTGAACTTTGCTGTTTTTACTTCAGATGTGGAGCGTAGTCACACAGAGATGAAGCAGGGAAGAGTAGATGTGTCCAACCCTATTGCTCCCTATGGTACTGGTCTGCTTACATATACTGAAGAGAATTTCAACAAGTTGCTGAACCTGTGCAACTACAACATCCTGAATAATAAAGATTTAATTCTTCAGGCTTTGCGAACCGCTGTGGAACGAAGGAAACGATTTAAAAACTGTTCAGCACCTCAGTCATCAAAACTTTCTTAAAGTATGTTTTGACAAATCTTATCAGAAGGAGAAATACAAATGTTTTGGTAATGGATTAACAGATACTCAGAGAACATGAATCCGTACAGAATAAACACACGTTAGCTGGTTAAAAAAAAAAAAAAAAAGTATTTTATTCAAGTCTAATGCTGGTTATCACATTAAAGTCATTGGCAAATCATGATTACTTTTAAATATTCTCTCCACTGTTTTAGGGAATGGAAAGGCAGTCATAGAACTATAGGGACCTATCTGCGTTTACAGCCATATAAGAATGAGATTTCAACCTCACAAATGTTCATGCCAGATTTGGGTGCAAATCTTGGTAGTATGTGGTCTTTAAAGCAGAGATTAAGCAAAGCCTCACCTTGTTTGCTGATCTCTGCTCATGACAGTAAGGAGTCAACCAGACACCAAAAATTCTTACACTTGGAAAAGGAAGTCTAATAATTGAAGAACTGCACATGACATCGTCCGTTTTCTCAGTATTCATCTATTAGGTCAAAGTCTAACCTTCAGTGGACTTACCTGTTTGGCTGTCATTGCACTGAGTTTTCATTGTTGATGGATCACCCCACAGTGATCACCATATAATAGGCTGATTTTTCTGTCAGCTGTCTGATAAATATCATCTGGTTGCATCCATTTTTGCTGAACTTCCCTCTGAACTGTTGCCTACCAAGCAGACCTTGAAGCTGAAGATAGCGCTTAAGGTTTTGAATCCCACACTTAGTGTGTTTGGAAAAACAGTTTAACAGCCTAGCCTTTGGCCATAACCATGTCTTCATTTATTAATCTACTGTGAGCTCACAGATGTTCATGATGGCAACAAAACTTGTGACATCAACTCCTTTGGCTTCTGCAACATTATGATGGACAGTGTGTAGCTGCTGCTATAGTTTTATTCCTAGTGCCATTCAAAATACAGTGTTCATGAGATTTTAATACTTGTTTTAGATAAATGTCTTTTTCAAGAAAATACATTGAACTGGCCATTCTTAGATCTTGTTTTCTCTTGTATATATCAATATAGATACAGTGTAATAGCTACCATTCAAATATTAAGTATGTATGTATAATCTTAACAAAAATAAAAGTCGTAGAGATGCAATCATTGAAGTATGTTATTTTTTTAAGTTGTATGGACTCAGGTCAGCTAAGCTACTAAGTTGATCAGGGGAAATATGCTGCTTGCTGCTGACACCAAGAAATCAAATATTGAGGGGAGGCATCCGTGGCCTTTGCTAATGACTTTTGAGGAGGGATAAAAGAAAAGCTGCCACTTCAACACTGGAAGAACAAAATTGGAAGGAAACTCTGTGTGGATGTGGATGGCTGGGATGATAAGAGGTTTACAAGTCCAAATACTGGTACTTGTAAATACCAAGGTATTTATTCAGCAACACAGAACGCAGCATTTGGCCAGCACCTGGCTAGCAGTATATCTATATTTCCATCAGTTTTTTTTTTTCTCCTGTTCCCCTTTGCACTCATTCCATTAATTACACTGGTGTGAGTACAAAAAAAATCAGAAAGTGCATTCGTCTGCATGCTGGCAGTATGCCCACATTGCCCTCGGAGTGTGGCACCTTGTGTCTCCCTCTCATGTGCCATGGTCAGAAGGTAATGGGTCTCTGTCATCCAGTCTTACAGATCTCTGTTTATTAAGCAGGAGATAACATCATACTTTGTTACCTCTAAGACTTTTTTTTTTCTATGCATCAATTCAATTAACAGGAGGTAACACTAGGAGATGTCTCCTGTCAAGCTTTGCTGCAATATGAGTCAGACCAATATAGTCTCCCTTCATAAGAGGAAATTGTTAGCAGTAAACTTGCAACTCTTTTTCATGGATCTAAGGTGGTCAAATACAACTCTTTTCTTCCTCAGTTACTTGTAAAACTTGCATTTTCAACTATGTCCTCTTAACCAGAAAGGCAGTTTTTAATCTTTTGTTGCCCTTGGTTAGCATAAGTTGATGTTATATCTCACCAGTAAGGTGGCGGTAGTTTTTTGGGGGCAAAGAAAGAAGATGACAATTTGACAGTACAACTTTGTTCATAAGTTTATATTTAAACAATAATGAAATAGGGTTTTAAAAATTTGATTAAAATTTCTTTGCTAAGTATCTTTTTTAAAGTATTTCAAAGATTTTTTCAAGAATAATCTTTACACCTCCAGGAAAATGTAACAGAGGCAGCGTAGTTTGTGCCTGATGTATTTCACCAACTGTTTTCTGGTAGTTGCAATAGTTGGCACTGGGCCCTGAGCTTTACTCACCCAAGGTGTGGTGATGATGTGTGCTTTTGGCAGTAGAACCAGAAAATTAGGATGGCTTACAATGAGCTGAGGAAAGGAAGTCAATTTTAAGAAATCTGGGCCTGTTGAGCAAGCCACTGAACAATTTCAGGCTGCCCAAATCTTAAGTAGCTCAATATTTTGATTTGAAGGAAAGTCAGACAAATATTGGTGTTTGAGTTGGAACCTGGCTCCAAGGATCCAGTATTGCCCTTGCGGCTGATGCTGTCCCTGGGCTTGTCAAGCTCGGTGATCTTACCTTGGTGGCTTTTGAGTTTTCTCTATGATGGACTCATTTGCTTTCTGTCTGGGGAAGGAAGGGCTTCTTTTCCTGTCCTTTTAAAACTGGTTCATGTTGTTGTTTGCATTGCAGCAATACCTCAGAATCTTCTCTGTGATGTGATGGTGAAAGGCAGTGTAAAAGGACTGGAGAAGAGAGGTGTTGTTTTTGGTTTTGCTTTTTTTTTTTTTTTTTCTCAAGTGGCTTGCCAGCTATGAGTCAAAAATAAAAAGAGGAGCAGAAGTTCAGAATTACTGGTGCTATCTTTAAAGGAAGGAGCTGATGCTCAGTGATGTCTCAGCTGAATTTTTCAAAGTGATTCAGAATCAGTGTAATTGTTCTATTTAAAACCCAGGTAGGTCAACGACAATTTCTTTTTTTGGAAATACCCATTTGTGACCTGTCACATGAGCTCTGCTAAATATAATAGCATGATCCCGTAAGCAATTAGTTGTGAATCTTTACAGCCTGTGTTAGGACTCAAACATGTCTCAGGCTGACTATAGATGAAGTTACCCACTTAATTAGCTGGTGACATGAGGTGACTTCCTGATATTCTGGGAATTGGTTCAGATTCAAATTGGCTGTACATTTCCCTGTAAAGGTCCTAGACTGTGTATTGCCACATTTATGGCCAGGGAATTACTGGCTAATTAGCTGACATGGTCTGGTGCTGGTATTCCTCACACCTGTGGTCTGATGAGGTTAGGAAAGGGAAAAAGCTGCGTAAACAATTTCTGAAGTGTTGAATGAATCTGGAAAGGTCAGACAACCCCGGGCTGTTCCTGCAAAGATGAAGAGAGATGCTGCTGGGTGCTCTGCTCTACAGAGCACAAGGAGAGTCAGCGATAAAGGTTGCGTGCTACTGCTTTTTTGAAACAAGTATTGGAAATTCTGTTGCAACAAAACCAAAGGCAGAACTGTGTATACAGGGAGCAGCTGGGCCAATATTTTACCGATTATTTTTGGATGGCAAATCTGCCAAATTTCTTCCAGTGAGTGAGTAGGAGGAATGAGATCTTTATCTATCCAAAACGTGTCAGAGGCATGTGGGATCATTTTTAATCAAGTTTCCTAATAGTATTTTGAAGGCAGTAGCCCTCTTTCATGTGTGTCATAATCAGAATAGTGCCTTAAGCAAAAATAAAATCCACCGTGCCCCACTCTGCTAACGTGATCTCTCCAGTGATTGATTTTGTACCTTTCATTCTTAGGAATTTAATTTCACATTCAGACTTAAGGTCTTTCCTGCTTACAAATGGATGATACAAAAATTTTCATTTTCTTCTCTAACCTCCCCCTTGTCACCTTTAGAGGATTTGAAACATTTTTGTGAATTTGTTTCAGCAGGCTGTTTTGGTTAGAGATGGAAGAAAAGGCCACACAGTACTAGAAGATCTAAATATTTTGACTTGGAAAAAAGTCAAACATTTGCAATTTTTTTTCCCCCAATTTTTAATGCAAAATGATTTTTTTAGAAATGATATTGAACAAATTATTTTGTCACTGATATTTTTAATAGGTTTGTCTCAAAGATTATATCCTTTGCAAAATTCTCTTTTCAGCTAATGTCTCCCCAAAATAAGGTTTTCACACATTTAGTGCAGCTTTTCTCTCTCCTCCATTAAGACACACTTGTGATTCTATGTATTTTTAACTCAGATTTCAGCCCATGACACTGAAAAATCACAGTCATCCTGACAACTGATTTCCTTTTAGTGAAATGGCAGCCTTCACATCTCTCCTTTACAGTTAGACATCTCTGTAGACTTGTGTACAGTGTAGCATACAGATCCTAGGCTTCCCACCTGATGGAAGAGGAAACCATGGACACTGAAGGCATAGTTTCTGTGGCCCTCACCTGCTCTGTCACACTCTTCTCCAAGAATGCTTTCTCAAGAAGTCCTTTTTTGCATCTTATGTGATTTTTTTTGGACCTTCTGTGACGTAAAACATAAAAGATTTTGTAGAGTATTAAAGGACAGGTCTATTGAATACGTTGTATGTATAAACATGAGAATAAAATGCAATTGTGTTAATGTGAAAGTTAGTTGTGTGTTTTGTTTTGTTAGTTAGTTTAATACCAGACAGTTGCTTTAAATTAGTGGCAGGCCAAAAAGTACTGAGCTAAAGCTGAATTTTTCAGAGACTGAAATCTGATGCCACGGGGAAGGAAGTGACACTTTTCAACCATGGTAAATCTTCTTGTGTGCAGAGATTATTGAGCTTAGGTCCATTGTGTAACTGGAATTTGACTTGGACTGCTTGGTCTCTTGTTAGATCAGCAGGATGAGGTCTGTGTAGATTTTGTAGCTTATAGAATTTTTTTTTTTTTTTTTAAAGAAAAAGGAAAACAAAGAAACTGAAAGGCTATAGCCAGGTAAAATCCTCAACTTTAGATCTGACACTATATTTATTTGGTAATTTGGTTTATTTGTTAATTCTGAGTATTTCTGTCCCAATAGGATGTCTGACTGTCATTTTATAACACCTTTAGCATGTTTTTTAACCCCTTTTTAAGCTGTGTATTTTTAATTCTTGTTATGTTCAAGATGTTTAAATGATGACCAGCTCCTGTTGTCATCCCAAAGGTGGCACAAGGATACTCTTCTCTTGCAATAATATGAAATCCCCCATTAGTCATATATTTCTCAAGTCCTAGATTATCAGAACATGATAAAGCACTATATAAGGTAATTGTGGGATATTAGATACAGCTATTATTGCTAGCTGCAATGTATGGCACTTAGATATACAATTATCTGAATATCATGTTGGGGAAACTAGTGCTTGCAATGGGGTAGTTTAAATGAATTTTGGCTGCCTCTGAACAGCAAGATATTTATATTTGCTCCACTTTGCTTTAATTAAGACACAGACAGAAAATCATGTGCATGTAGATGCACACTACAAAGTAGGTGAACAGCAGAGGAAAACTGGGTCTTTCCTCTTACTTTCCTTGTTATTGCTCAGAGCTTTAAAGAGGCTATCATGTGTTCCCTCATCAGTAACAGTCTCTCTAGTCTTCAAAAAGCAAAGAGTATAAGTAGCATGTATATGAGGTACACTACTGGTATAAAAATATTTACTCTGCAAATGTGATTGCTGAAAAGAGCTAATATATAGCTCTTTGGATAACTTCACCCATGAATTTACTTACTGCATGCTTGGTAGTTATCTTTGAATTTCTTCCTGAATGGTGGAAGAACTAAGGAAAACTGCAAAGAAAACAACAAGATACTTAACCTTTATTGTAGTACTCTTTTTGAAATAGTGATCCTAGGGGTGTATTTCTACCTCTAAAATGCCACTGGTACAAACTACAGCATCATGATTTATTTTGAAGCAGATTGTCTACTCGTTGTAGACACCAGTGAAAAAGTCATCAACAGCTAATATTTTCTTAGTGATGACAAAGACTTACTGTTCTGGGTGATATGCACTTATTTTTATAATGAACTTACTGCATGAATGGAAACCTGTTGAGAGAGTAATTCCCAACTTGCACAAAGCTTTTACAAATACTATATTCCAAAGCCCTCTTATGTGACTTGGACAAGAATCATAGAATCAAGGTCGAGTCCAACCATTAACCTACACTGGCATTAAACCATGTTCCTAAGAACCTAATCTATGTGTCTTTTAAATACCTTATGGGACAGTGACTCAGCCACTTCCCTGGACAGCCTGTTCCAATGCCCGACAACCCTTTCAGTGAAGAAATTTTTTCTAATATCCAATCTAAACCTTCCCTGGTGCAACTTGAGGCCATTTCCTCTTGTCCTTTCGCTTGTAACCTGAAAGAAGAGACCAACACCCTCCATGCTACAACCTCCTTTCACGTGGTTGTAGACAGCAATAAGATCTCCCCTCAGCCTCCTTTTCTCCAGGCTAAACAGCCCCACTTCCCTCAGCTGCTCCTCACAGGACTTGTGCTCCAGACCCTTCATCAGCTTTGTTGCCCTTCTCTCAACTTCCTCCAGCACCTCAATGTCTTTCTTGTAGTGAGGGGCCCAAAACTGAATACAGGATTCGAGGTGCAGTCTCACCAGTGTTGAGTACAGGGGGACGATCACTTCCCTGGTCCTGCTGGCCACACTATTTCTGATACAAGCCAGGATGCTGTTGCCCTTTTTGGCCACCTGAGCACACTGCTGGCTCATGTTCAGCTAGCCGTCAATCAACACCCCCAGGTCCTTTTCCACCAGGCAGCTTTCCAGCCACTCTTCCCTGAACCTGTAGCACTGCCTGGGGTTGTTGTGACCCAAATGCAGGACCTGGCACTTTGCCTTGTTGAACCTCGTACAACTGGCTTCAGCCCAATGATCCAGCTGGTCCGGATCCCTCTGTGTGGCCTTCCAACCCTGCAGCAGGTCAACGTTTCCATCCAACTTGGTGTATTCTGCAAACTTACTGAGGATGCACTTAAACTCCTTGTCTAAACCATTGATTAAACAGAACTGGCCCCAATACTGAGCTCTGGGGAGCACCACTCATGACCAGCCACCAATTGAATTCGACTCCATTCACCACAACTCTTGGCGCATGGCCATGCAGCAAGTTCTTTATCCATCACAGAGCACACCCATCCAGGCCATGAGCTGCCAGCTTCTCCAGGAGAATGCTGTGGGAAACAGTGCCAAAGGCTTTACTGAAGTCTAAATACACAAAATCCAGGACTTTTCCCTCATCCACTAAGTGGGTCACCTTGTCACAGAAGGAGATCAGTTTAGTTAAGCAGGATCTGCCATCACATATCAGTGCTGACCAGGTCTGATCGCTTTGTTGTCCTGTATGTGCTGCATGATGGCACTCAGGGTGATCAGCCAGCTCCCTCAGAATCGCTGGCTTGATCCCATGTGGCCCTATAGACTTGTGCATGTCTAAGTGGTGTAGCATTTCACTCACCATTTACCCTTGGTTTATTGGGGCTTCATTCTGCTCCCCATCCCTGTCTTCTGGTTCAGAGGGCTGGGAACCTGGAGGACAACTGGTCTTACCGTTAAAGACTGAGTCAAAGGAGGCATTTAGTACCTCAGCCTTCCCCTCATCATCTGTCACTGTGTTTGCCTCAGCATCCGTCAGAGGATGGAGATTCTACTTCGCCCTCCTTTTGTTGCTCATGCATTTCTAGAGACTTTTTTTTTTTACCTTTTACAGCAGTAGCTAGGCTCAACTCTAGTTGGGCTTTGGCCCTTCTAATTTTCTCCCTGCATAACTTCACAGCATTCTTGTAGTCCTCCTGAGTTGCTTACCTCTTATTCCAAAGGTTATAAACTCTCCTTTTATTCCTGAGGTCAAGCAGTGGTTAAGGGAAGACAACATCAGCTACAAAACTTGATGGTGATTGAGAGGAGAAGAAAAAGAATTTTTTAGGAACATGTTTTGGGTATGGCAATGATGACATTATTTTGAGAAAGGGAAAACACAATCTGAACATCAGGAACCATTCAGTGAGCAAGATGCACTGACTATGGAAGTATGTTCATAATGTGAAGTGATATCTCATTTAATAATGTGAATGAATGTTATGTCAGGCAGTCTTGTTGTATCGGCCGTGAAAGAGCTGGGATGGTATAAATGTATATAGGTATATATATACATTAGGAGAACACAGGGAAGTCGAGTTGGATAACCTACACCCTTTCCTTTGATAGGACATTTTTGATTTAAGCAGGTTCCCACTTCTAATTTTAGTATTCTTTCAAAAGATGAAGAGACTGGTTTTGCAGGAGCGCAAGTATATGATTCTCAGCTGTGACTGTTCCGCATGAATTTGTTCATAAGGATTTAACACAGATACAAATTAATAAAGACAAAAATTACGGGAAATATTTTGTTCTTTGGGGGATAGAGATACTCATGTCCTTTGGTCTTTCTTTCAAGAAGCATTTCAGGTGCTGCATGTTTAGATTTATGAGACAATTTGCTTTGATTCCATATCTATTGAGAAGGCTGTGCAAAGTGTGACTCTGGAGTGAGCAGAAGGTTATGAATTGCTTTAGAGGGAAACCACCAGATAGTAACACTGCATATTTTGCATAAGACTTTCTGAACAGTCATCACTTGTGCATCACATAGACATCAGTATAGAAGGAAGTCACTTCTGTGTAAAGAGAGGATTTTACTCCAGTGAAATTCCTAGGACAATACCTCCCCTCTCCATCTGTTTGCTTTGATACTGGCTTCTGTGGCCCAGGAGAGTGCATTTGAGTGGTGTCTGCTGTAGTTTGCAAGGTTGCTTTCTTTGCCTGCATGAAGTGAATTATTCATCAATATCAATGATATTGATTTAAAAATAAGTGTAAGATACCAAACCTTTCCCCAACATGTTTCCCATGACCTACCTGGATCTCATGATGCAAAACTGAGTGCTAGCCACCTCCTGTCATCAAGCAGAGAGGCAGGGAAGTGTGGTAGAGCCACAGTCTGGTCTTGCACACTCCAAAATCTAGCAGCATGCACATATATGCTAATTTAGGGCTACTGTAACACACTGCTCCAGCAGGCAGTGAGTCACTGCACACCAGAGTAAAGAGGAGGCAGGGAGGGTTTTGTGGCCCTGTGTTTCCCACATGGTGACTGCTGGCCCTGCTGTGAGGCCAAGCGCACACAAGATCCCTTTCAAATGAGCTCTGAGGATGGGTGAACGGCTTGTAGCACTCCCTGGGCCCACACAGGAGAGCACAACCCTCTCTCCTGCCCCACCCTTCCACCCCCAAATTTCACCTACTGCTTATAGCTCCTCCCCACCCTCTCATTGCATTTAAACATAAAACTCCAAACTTTTCTGGACACAGATTCATTTTTTTGCTAGATATAGGCTAAATGTCCAGGCAAAGAATACTGAGCATGAAGTGAGGTGACTGAGTGTAGCACAGAGATGCCCAAAGTAGCTTTAGAGGAGCACGGGTCTTGCAGTCACTTAGTTGTGGCACTGCAATGGGCTCACTCGCCTTGCTAAACTGCATGTGGCTACAGGAAGATTGCTACCAGGTATTTGAGGTTATTGTTTGGAAAGAAGCTGTTGAGGTCTCTCTCCACTACCCTGGAGTGTGATGGTGGCCATATAGAGATGCTCTGACAGCTGTGATTTAATTAGTCACAAGCTCTTTGTCTGCATGTTAGAGTTGTTGCCTAAATGTAGAACATTTTTTATTAGCAGTAGTATTTTCTAGAAAGGAATCCCTGGGCTGAGGGGGGCTTCAGTGTTCCCCCCAAAATCACAGCAGGTAGAAAATAAATTGCTCTTCATTCTGCTGACTCAGTTGAGGTGCTATAATAGGCTGCAGGAAGCAGGGAGGGGACTGCCTAATGACTGGAAATAATAAAGGGGTGGGGCAGGAGAGCCTCATCATAAAATCCCTATTCCTCCACCCCTAATCTGCATGAGGAGTTCCTGTCAGCTGTACAACTTGGTGTCTTTTGACATTGGACTTATATGCAACTGGGGCTGCAATGGGATCCAATTTAAGTTCAAATGAGGTAAGGAAAAGAAGCTGTTAGCAAGAATAAAGTGGGTGAAATTGTCTCATATTCCAGTTCTGTTGATTACAATGGAGACTGAGGTGTTTAAGGTGTATGGGGAATCCATGGAAAGCAAATTTGCCGTTTGTCAGATCTCATGGTTGCATGGATAGTTTTCCTAATCTAGCCTTTTATGGAACCTTGTGGTATGTCTGCATTTTCAAGCTATGTTTTAGGGCTAACAACATCACTTATTGTGCTTGCTTAAAAAAAAAAAAAACAAACAACAACTGTGTGTCAAGGAAATAAGAAGCTGGCACGGGATTGTGATTGGTTTGGTGATTGGTAAAACACATAATAAGGGTAGTTAATGAGCATAGCTCTAAGTTTTGAATGTGAGATGTTTTTAAAAGTCAGCCTAAAATAAGAGTTTAACATGTAGCTTAGTTTTCTTAACTTTGCCTTGTGTTGTTTTTCCTAGACTATTACGGGCACCACAGCACCAGCGGTGAGCACGGTAGGTGGTAATTAGCTGGCCCTTCATTAAATGCTGTTTAGTGCTGAATGTAGGTAGATCACGAGAAAAAAATCTTAGGAATTCAATGGCTCGAGGGAAAACTGTACTGCAATATTTATTGAACACTGAAAAGTTGAGCTGTGACTTCAGATCTGTAGATGAAATATTGCCTTGGTTTTCGGTACACTGTAAATAGTCTGGCCTCTGTCGGTGTCTGATGCTTATGATGGTGTGAATAGGTGTTGCACTGTGTCTGGGCTGGTTTTTACTTCATGAATATTAATTTTTTAATTCCTCCCTTTTTGTGTTTCGACATCTTTGGATGAAATACCCATTTGTCTTTTATGTTATTCCCTCACAAGAAGGCTCTGTGTAAGTGGATCTTGCAGTTGTTCTTAGTGCTTAGTAGTCCTTGTAGTCTTTCTTTGTGCTGTAATGTGCCATAGAGCTTGCAATTCTCTGTGTAACACGGTGTTTAAAAACACAGTGTCAGAACAGGTAGCACTGTGGAATAAATGTGTTGCATTCAGCCTCCTGACAAGCCCAATCTCACCAGCCCAGTAGGAGTGGGAGCAGTGCCCAAAGTTCTCTGAATGTGAAAAAAGAGCAACAAGGTTTCGTAAAAGTTGAACTGAGGATGAATGCTTTGCACAGGCAAGTGAAAACTCCCTGGGCAATTAGCAGACCATCACGTTAACAGGAAAACAGCATAAAGGAAAACAGATATACTGTTGTGAGCCAGGGAATGAGAACAATGGCAGTGGCAACAGAATGGGGCTATGGGTTTGGAGTTGCCAGTATCTGTTGCAGCTCTCTGGGAATCCACAGTTGGTAGATAGGCTCTTGCCCCTGCTTCAGTTGTGTGGGGATTTCCCAGCCTCGTCTGTTTTGGGCTTTGGTTCCACATGGGGTACTGCAGTGATACACAGATTCTCTGAAAAGGTGGTATGTTTAGTCTGCCTCAGGAAGGTTTGCTGTTATTGAAAGTATCTGATGCCTGACTGTCCCTGAGAGCCATTTGCCTTCTCTATTCAAAGTGAAATGCTGTGGTAAAGCAATGACTTTGCAGAGTTTATTCAAAAAGTTGCTTTTAAAATAATGTTTATGTTTCTGTGTATAGTCTCACAGCCCCAAGGAAGTATACTAGGATCATAAAAATTGTTACTTTTAATCCTGTAAACTTAACCTGTGTTTAGAGGATTAAGCTGTTTTTATCCTTAGTGCTTTATACATTGTTAGTAGATCTTTAAGTATGAGACCTGTACAGTTCAGTGGCTTTAGTTGTGCCTCTTGTTTTTAGGATATTTAGGGTAGCAGAACTAACATGAATATAGTACATACCATTTAGAGTAGGACTCAAAGCTTGCTCTTTCTGTCCTGACTCTTCGAGGCTCATAGAGGCAAAAATGAGGAAGGAACCTGAGGTTGTTTTTTTTTTTTTTTTTTTCATTGAAAGTTATTATTTATGATAATAAATATAGAGCTATAATATATCTTGAGTTATATTTTGTTACTCAATGGCTCAGTTAAGGAAACTAGTTTTCATTATCAGAGGCAGTTTGAGTAGAAACCATGGGATGTATGAAATTGAAACTTGAGTGTCCATGTAAATTAAAGTGAACATGTAAAATACTTGCTGAGAAAATGTTGGTAGTACCCTTAAGCTGGCAGACAAAAAAGTAATACTTTTTAGATTACTCAAATTACTATATCATATTAAAATAATATAGGCTAGCGTGGTCTTGAGAAAAAGCCACACTGAACTGTGGAAATGCTTGACTTAGTTTCTCTTTTAAGATTTTAATTTATTCTAACATGTGAGTCCAGCTGTGGAGCCGCAAACAGGAAGAGAAGAAAAATCACATGAAAATGGCAGTCTGAAGTCACACAAATTTTACGTAGCTCTTAGAAAGAAACAGGCATTGAGTCACTGCTGCTCCATTTGTTTTTATTCTGGAAAACCCTGGTGACTTCTGCTGACTTAGTAAGACCCAGCTATTGGGAATTTTAAAATGGATGAAATAAATACAAAAGATGTAATATAAGGAAAAGTGTTTCTTATGTATATGACCTTGCCTAGAGGTGGTAGACATAGTAATGTAATGAAATCCTGCCTGCCTTGAGGCTGCAAAACTCTTTGAAGTTAAAAGGTGCCACATACCTGACCCAGGTCAGAAACAAGGCAATGATCCGTGTTTTAAAATCCTGCCACTCTTTCTGACAGGGCCGACTGTTTTTCTTGTTGGTCTTCATAGTTTTTAAGTAGTAGTGAGATTTCTATTCCTTTTTAAAGAGAAAGCTCAGAGAGGCGTGCTCTGCTTCAAATAGATCTGAGGCTGCTTTGCTTTGGTATTTGCTTTCTCTCTTGATATAAATTGGGAATGTTGTATGTGTTTCACTCCTCAAGAAAAAAAAAATCTATAAGAGACTTTTGTAGAAGTGTAAACTTGGAATTTACTGAAACAGAGCTGTTTTAGAGCCTAGTTATGTAACTTTTATTCATATGGATGAGCATTCACTTACGCGAACACTCCCATTGACTTCCCTGGGAACAGATATGTAAGGATTGCACAAGTGTGCCACAGCACTTAATTGAACTTTTATCTGACGTAGGACAGTGTGACCAAGTCTTGCATTTGCAATCTCACATATTTAAGTAGTTTCAACAGTGATTATTAAAATACCTGGCTTGTGTTTCCGGTTTATGAGTTAACAATCATGTCTCAGATGAAATAAATACAGAAGCTGAAAGTCGAAGTGTGTATAATAACTGACCTCGGTGTCTTCTGGCCTCAGAACTTACGCAGCCTGTGATATTGTCACATTAAAGGGAAAGAAGTGGATGTCATTGCCCATTACTAGCATATCCAGCTTAAGATATGCCACCCATCAGTTTTCCTGTGTGACTTTGAGTAAGCCGCTGACAACTAAACCTGACAGAGCATTCGGGCATCTAGAAGCTAGGAACTATAAGGTCTGACTTCCAAATCACTAGTATGGGAAAGGACTTTAGAACACAGAGTGACACACTGAGGATTAATTCAATAAGTCTGGAGAGCTGGATACACCAAAATGGGAATTGTAACACCTGAGCAGGAAACTGCATAAGTAGGTACATCCAGCTACCAGGGACATCTGAGCACAGGAGCACCCTTCTTAGATGCTATCACTGCGTGCCACTTAAGACTGCAGTGAGATACACGAAGCAGAGGTCTAGATGCTTCTTTTCAAAGAGCTGAGCAAAAGTTATTCCTTTAAAATGGTGTCTAGCCTAGTGGTTATAGCACTTCCCTGGGATGGGGAACTTCTGCTCAAGTCTGTTCTTCTGTATTCAAGGCATGCAAGCCTCATCCTTCCTCAGTAAAGATATGCTCCACTTCTTCCGCCAAAATAGCACTGCTGAGAACAAAACCATTTAGAATTTATTGGGTGGGAAACAGGGACCAAGTATAAATGTAGCAAACATGTCAGTAGATTTGGCAAGGACAGACAAGCGTTTTCTGTTGATCCCTATGCCTAGGAGTGCTTCTGTGTTTTACCCAGTTCTACCTAATGCATACAGAAAAGCAGTTCTGGCAGTTTGACTATATAGTCTGGGTATGATATCTTTTGGTTGTTTTTCACTGGAGACGGTAATATATACATTCCCCATATCCCCTAAAGAACTAGTTGTTTTTTTTTTTTTTCTTTCAAGGTATGTGAGTATAAGTTCTCCTTTATGGCCATGCTTGGGATAATGGAGCAGGTAGAGATGTGAAATACTCTTTGAGACAAGCTGTAATGTCCCATGACTGACAATTTAAGTGCTTGAGAACTGTGCACAATAAAACTGTTCCCTGTGCTAGACTCTGGACAAGTTATAATAATGTAGAACAAATGTGCCCATATCAGTGACTATTCCAACCTTCCTGCTGCTGTCTCACTGACCTTCAACTCAAGGGTCTTCAGGCCCCTTGCTGACCCAAAGGGAAGTGCAAGATGATATGCCATGGATTACCCAGACTGTTTCTTAGAGGTTGTTCTTCATCTCTGCTGCATTTTCAGAGGTGCTGAGGTTTTTGTTGGTGATGACAAGGGCCTGCTTCATTACGCTGTGTTAGCGGCCAGTGTCACATCATGGTTCCAGTTGCTCAATGTTTTGCTAAAACATGGAGAAACATTTCAGGACAAGCCTTGTGCTACAGCTGGAAAGATAAATGATCTGGCAAAATGTATAGTATGTATGAAGGAAATAGTAGCAAGATACATTTTATTAGTTAGCATCAGTACATTGTTTTTACTTTTGCTGCTTATGGTTAATACAGGTACTTCAGATACAAAGTAAGAAAACCCATGTATTTGTGTTAGGACTCTGTGTTAACTCTACTAGGGTACAGTATTACTATGAATGCAGGAGGGAGAGGATTTATGTGTTAATATCTGTTCTGACAAGATTAGACAAGTTTTTGAGGACAAACCACATGTTTCTGTTCTAAACCAGAGCTGGTAGTCTCAAAGCTAAATACCAATTTTAAGCAAGTGTTGAGAGAGTGTTGGTTTTAAAAGGGAAGATGGTACCTATGAAACAGAAGTTAGTGTGGAAGAGAAAAGAAATATGTTAAGTAGTTATTTCCAAAGTGAAATAGGGAAAGAGTTAATTTCATAGAATCATAGAATACCAGCTTGGAAGGGACCTCAAAGATCATCTAGTTCGTTCAACCTTTCTTGCAAAAGCACAGTCTAGTGAAGAAACTGAGCACAATATATCCAGGTGTGGCCTGACACGTGTTGAGCAGAGTGGGATAATGACTTCTTTGTCTCTGCTGGTGATGCCCTTGTTGATGCAACCCAGTATCCTGTTGTCTTTCTTTGCTGCAGCAGCACACTGTTCACTCATATGGAACTTGTCTGCCAGGATGCCTGCAGTCCTTTTCCACAGAGTTGCTTCCCATAAAAGTAGATCCCAGGTGGGTAGATTCCCACCCTGTGAAATATGAAGACATGAGCCATGGAAGCTATGAAGTATTACAGAATTAATATTTCTGAGCTCAAAGTGTCTGATATCTAGCAGAGTTTTGAGTTAATTCCTAAGATCATGTCTTGAAAGAGTTTTGTAGCTTAATGCTGGTGATCACAGATGAAGATCAGTTTTTACAAGATGTATTTTGTCACTGGCAGCTGCATTTTTTGCCTTTTAGGCTGTGCGTGGGAGCTTGTACTGGTGCAGCAGCTTTTGCTGGTGCATGGTGGTTGCTTAGCTCTGTTTGCACAGCTACTGTGACAGTGTTTGGTGTCCCAGAGGCAGCCTGCTCTGTTGCAGGCAGTGGTGATAAAAGGTGAGGACACCCATGCGTGTACTGTAGGAGTGTTTAATGTGATAATAATGGAGTGGTGTTAAAAAGAAGTGGTCTTTATCAAATCAAGCTCTCAGCACCTGTTCTCGCCTCAAATGTGTTTTTGAAATCTGTTGTTTCTCTTTCAGACCTGAAAAGGGTTCTGTGCTAAAAATTTGCGTATTTTTTCCAGCTGCTGCATTTGGTTTGATAAATGATATTGGCTCAACCTTAAAAACCTTGTTTTATAACTTCAGGCTTGCAGCAGTCTGTAATTCTGTAACTATAGACTATAATATTAATCTCAATTTTATTTTATTTTATTTATTTAATTGTCATACAGAGACCCGTATCTCCTTTCAACTTGCTCACTGTAAAAATACTAAGAGTGAGGAATGCCCGGAAAGCAGACTTGCGTGAGTATTTCTACTATTGTTGGAAGTTTCTTGTAATTCTTTAAAGTAAAGAAAATATTTGATCAATGTTATTCTTAAATTGCATTGGAATAAAAATACATGTTGCTGCAAGTTTGCAATAATTATTTTTATTGTGATGGTGAAGTGTTGCTTTCTGCTCTTAAGTGTAAGGAGAATAACTCAAGCAAGGTGATGCATTTGATCTTTTGCTTTCATACCTCACTGTATGAGATGTATTTCCTACCCTTGTGACATCAGACTTAGCTGCTGATCAGAGGGCTGCTCTTTAAATGATGAAAATTCCTGTACTTTTGAGTAAGAAACCTATTTGCTACAGAATTTCTGTACAGAAGAGAGAAGAGGACTGGTGATGCAAATATAAAATCAGCAGTAGTAGGAAAAACTATGAAAATAACAGAAGTACAAGCAAAAACATTCTTCCGCAAAATTTATAAATATGCAAGAAAAGATGATAAAATCCAGTGTGTCTGGAAATGTGTTTAACCTAGACAATGGAGCAATTTAAAAGTCAGAAAAACTTAAACAGAGTACTACTGTGAGAGATTTAAAGGAGTTTAAATGGGGGATAGTAAGGAGAAGCAAGAAAAGGATATCTAGAATAGAGGCTGGAAGGGAAAAATGTCATAGTCAGATCACAGGAGTTCATAATGAGAAGAGACCAAGACAGAAGAAATCTCTGCAGTAGGGGAGTCTACAGAGTCTGGTAATATTCAGCTGTGCAAGCCCTGCAATGGTTCACCACCTCTGCCTCTGCAGACTGGTGGGAATCAGCTTGTTGAACCAGTGTGGCAGCAAATGTGAAAAAGAAAATCTTTGGTGGAAGACAGAGCCTTGAACAGAGTAGCTTGTTCACTGTCCAGATGTGACGCTGGCTCACCCAGGGGAGGGACTGGTTTAACTCTGAATGTTAGGATTTCCAATTAATTGCGGAGCTTTCTCACAGCTTCTGTTCCACAGATGTGGGTCCTCTTTAGCCCAGTCTCCTGGGTGCACTGGGGCTTGTCCAGGTGCCTTTCAAAATGCAGTTATATCACTGGGGATGTTTGAATGGTGAAATGTCTATGTAAAGAAGTTGGAAAGGCATGAAAGAAAAAGGCAAAGTAAAGACAAAGAGAATAAGAAAATTCAAATTGAAAGACTACAAGAATAAATTGGAAAGATGTAAAACAGAGAGGAAAAGCTCACAATGTTTTCACCAAAATCTTGCTGAACTTGGCTCAAAATTAAATTTCTTTTGGCACACTCAGAATTTTGTGCAGCATATCATAGTTTCTGAGGAAACAAGATGTAAATTTCAGTTAATCTATTATATATTTTGATTTTTCAACTACTGTAATGGGTCAAGAGCAGAGGGAAAACCTCTATCTTCTTATCTGAGGTTGAATTTAGTGGTTTCTGGCAGGAAGAATGTGGTTGGATCACATGGAAGTGGTGCTTAACAATAGTAATTTTGAATGAATGATGATTATCAGGTAACAAACCCCTACTGCACTTGCAGTATCCTGGGTTACTCTTGCATCTTCCACAATGTCATACTACTGTGCTTACTTATGTTTTCCTTTTATTTTTTCAGCTTTAAAAAATCTGCTATATTTTACTGTGTGCTTTGTTTACTGTTTATGTCTTAATATTTCTTAGTCTAGAATTGACAGTTGATCAAACTACTTTTTTTACTGTGTCATTTTGGAAAAGGAATTTGATTCATTAGACAAAGTGAGGGCACCTTATGAGATGTAAAGTTCTATGTTTTTCAGAGGTTAAATATCTATTTTAATGTGCAGAAACACACACTTTGTGGGCTTATAGTTGTATGCACTGACTTTTTATTTAACGAAACCCAGATGTTCAAATGCCTACATAGCGACTTGCATCAACCAAATACGCAATCTGACCAGGCAGTCACTGCAATTGCGTCTGCAAACCCACATGCACAATTCTGTGTGCGTTTGTGTGCTCCAGCAGGTCGCCTGCTCATGCTTCAATTCACTGTGGTTGTCCTTCTCAGGAATTATTTGCTCACAGTTGCTCCTTACCACACTGAATCGTACAGTCTTTCTTCATTGAGTTTGTTAGCATGTCTGCCTTATCATATTGCCTTACTTCCTGGAGTTCTGGTCTCGAGAACAGATGAATATTATATCTTTACCCCCTTGAGATACCCTGAATTCAGAACTTGGGCTTCCCAAGGCTTTGTTTAAAGTATATTTGGAAGAGAGATTTAAAAACTTTTCAGCAAGAATATTTACTCAGCAGAAAATTAATTTTCTGAGGAAACTCAAATTATTGTGGAAAAAAAATCGGTTTTTGTTGGTAGTGGGAAGGATATGTCAGGCAGGCTTTACCTTTTCTGAGGCATTAAAAAGGCATTCGAAAATCCAAACATTTCAGTTAGTTTTTCTCAAAACATCAGTATTTTCAACTATGAGAAAGTATCTCTTTTCTATCTGTTTGTAATGGTAACAGTATGCTTCTTGTTACAATTATGAGTTATTATTTATTTCCTCATTTAGCTTCCCTGTTTTTCTCATTAAACCATGGTGTTTCCTACTTCAATGGTATTCTTTCATATTTTCTTGCTGGTGAAGAGTTTGTGCTTTATTTATTTAAGTGGATCTTTCTTCTTGGCCTTTGTCTCTCACATTCCTATTTAACAGTGGAAAATAAATATACTTTAAAAGTCTTTATCCCAACTGTTATTGCAGAGAAAAATAATTTTAACAGATTTGAGTATAGGCTTGAAAATCTAGACTGTGTTTTGGACCCCACCACTGACTGCATTATGGGATCTTGGGGAAGTAATTCAAGTTTTCTCAATTTACTTATTTGCTCAAACCTTATGTCGTCACTGTGAAGTAAATCATCAGTGTCTCTCAAGCCCTTCAAAAATGGAAGCTCTAACACTAATCAATATTAAGCATTTACATTTTCATCTGCCTACACTTGTGCCTCTGCCAAATATCTGATTGGTCCTGCTGTTCTGATCAGATTTGTCTAAGGGGATTTTCTGGAAACACTTTCCTTCCTGCAGTCATTAGCGTGGTTTTGCTGATGGTGATAGCATGGTTTGCTACATTATAAAAACACAACTTAGGAAAAATACACTTAGTAGAAAAATCTAAATCTGTAGTTGCTACTGAAAGATAAAAAGGAAATACACAAAGATAATTGTACTTATTATGAGATAATAACACTGTTACAGGTTTTAAGCATGATGCAGGGATTGACTAGGGGTTGAATTATTTGACTTTTTCTGGCTCACAAGGTTGCATTAAGAACCAGATGACTTGTTGAACATTGCTTCTGTGAAATAGGGAGGATATATATTGCATTATATGTGTGAGAGAAAGGCTGTCGGTGCCTGTGTCAAGCTCTTGCAAGTCTCACTCCCAGGCAGTTCTCCCTCCAAACATGGAGGGGGTCAGAATATGGAAGGATATGATGTCTTGTATGGCACTTATGGTTTCCTTCCCCAGATTTGAGTGATGGCAAGATTTTTCTAGTCTGCAGAGAGAGTGGTAGGAAAGGATAGGGTGAATTGTAATTTAATCCTGGTGCTGAGACTAATTTTGCTTTCCAAAAGTCTTGCTGAGAAAGACAGAACTTCTAAAAATTTAATCAGCGAATGAACATTAAATTGGCACATTCTGATTTCTGATAAGGAAATAAAACTTTTCAGCTTTGATGGGGGAGCACTTTACTTTTTGGCAAAAAAACCCTGTCATTCTTCATTGAAGCCAGCAGTTTGATAAAGGTTTTCAGCTACTTAAGGTACCAAATCTGGGAAGGAAATGCTAGAAAACAAGTCTCTCTGTAGCCCAGATTGAAGGTTGTGAGGTGCGTTGCCTGAGTGACATCCTAGAGCTGATGTATGTTTGGCAGAGAGAATATACTGGTAGATATTATCATGTTTTGGCAACATTACCTTGCCACAGTCATTTGGATAGTCATGAATATAAAGCTAAATGCAGCATGGATAGGTGTGCCTCCACTGTATGTGGAGCAGAGTGCTATTTCAAATGCAGCTTTATGTTGGGAATGAGCATGGCAAGTGTGTGAGGATGTTTCTGTTTTGCCTTGAGTGATTAATTGTATTATTTATTCCTCACTCTGTTTATTTTAGGAAGAAATCCCCTACTGTGTTATCTCTCCCTTATTACAGTTAAACATGCAAAGTGCAGTGATACTTTCTCTGTATATGTTATCACTCTGCTCATCTTCTTTTTATACAGTCACCCTTTCAGATTGTTACGTGACATTGTGGCTGCCTACTGCTTCAACTGAGAAGGTTCGGACCAGAACCATCAAGAACAGCAAAAACCCGGTGTGGAATGAAGCTTTCTGCTATAAGGTTGACCGCCGAATCAAGGTAGTGAAAATAAACGGTTCTCACCATTCAGTGTGTGAAGATAGTCAATAGATTATGCAAAACTATGATAAACCAATAAATATATATCTCATTTCCAAATACTGGTGGTCTTAAAGATTCATCAGAAAAACCTCTGTTGCTTACATCCTCCTTGGTATTGTCCGGTTCCAGTTTGTTTTTACTTAAGTGTTTGCTATACTGATGAGTAGCAATTTAATGCCCTGCAGAGTATGGCCTTTGCTATCCTATTCCCGATCTTGACACACACAAGTGAAACCCAAGATAAAGATTACATTAAAATAACAGTAAGATCAGTTAGTTCTAGATATGATGGAAAGGAAATCCTTTAAACATTCTTTCTATACTTGTGCCAGTTTTATACACATGGAACCAAAGGCCATAAAATAAATGTAGAAACATTTAATACAGTTATTTATCACAAATTCATGAATGCTCTGTAGTACCTGCCTGTTTTGTTTCATTTCCCCAGGCAGACAGCCTGCCTCTTTGTCTGTTGTGTACTGTTATCAGTAATGTGATGCCTAATATTCCCAAATCTCTTTTCCTATTGTGTTTCTCCTTTTTCCTCCTTCCCCTAAAACTGGAGGGGGGAGGCAGAAAAATCTGAAGACTAGAGCTTACGGAGCTCTTAAATGTAGAAGTAACTCCATTATATCCTTAACTTCTTTTTGCAGAATGTGCTGGAACTAAAGGTCTGTGATGAGGACACGATGTCTAGGGATGACGAACTCTGCACAGTTCTTTTTGACATAGATAAACTCACTGTAGGACGTACTGTTCGAGTGAAGTTTCAGCTGAATCCACAGGTTAGCAATGGAACTGGTGAGAACTAAAGCAAATTCTTTCCTTTCATCTCAATATAACCTTTTACGGAGTTTCATTCTAGGAAAAAATCTACTTAAACTGTATTTTTCTGCTTTGAAAGGACTTAAAATCCCTGTATGAGTGCTCCATGCTCGGTTTTGTTAAGAAGTACTCTCTGTGCTGAAAATCTAGGATGAAACCAGTTAGAACTAACTACCCAGTGCCTTAATTCTGAATATTTCTGGCATCTTTGTTGGTTCTTGACATGAGTTCTGAATTTTCAGCCACTTTAAACTGTAATAATATTAAAACAGCTGATTATTTTTGTTTTTAGAATCAAAATCTGAAAAAAGGTTGTTTCGGCAGAATAGCAGTTCCTACATCTTCATGCTCATATGGCTCCTAGATTTCAAAAACTAGTTTTAGCAACTGCTTTTTTAATATCTTGAAATTCAATATCCTCAGTTGGCACCATGGTTTGGTGTTTGTTTTTTTTTTTTTTTTTTCCAAATTATTCAAATGTTTTGGTAATTTTGCTAAGTGTTATTCTAAAGATACATTTTACAAATTATGTGTAACTGGTATGATGAAAGTTATGAAGAAAAGTAATATCCCTTTTTCTTTTCCCTCTCTCTTCAGGCACGTGAGGAGCTGGAGGTGGAGTTCACATTGCAGAACACGTGAGTAGAGTTCTAAATTCTATATAAACTGTTGTATTCAGCATAAAAATAGTCTGGTTCATATGTGACAGTGCTTCTTAAACCTAGTCTCTGAAAGAAACATCCAGAAGTTTTCATTCAAGTGTAATAAATTGGAATTTCAGAAGAGATGTTTTTAGACTTTAAATATCTGAAAATGTAATTTTACCATATGACTGCTGCCTCCTGAGCATCAACTTCCTCCTATTACTTCTGTCATTGGATCAATACATGAGGAACTATGAGAACAACTGCAACATTGAGGAAGTTTTGACCTTTAGAAGAAAGAATGCCGAGCCTAAATGTCTTATGTTGCCCCTTCTTGGGGAATCTGGTTTTTCAAATCCACAGCACTATAAAATGCTCTCTTCTAAGCTGATCTGTTTAGCTAATCTGGCTACACATGTGGAGCTGTTGTAGACTTGAGTATTGGTTCCAGCAGAGAGAGGAACTAAATGTTCTGCGTAAAGAAAGGAGCAAGGGGCACTGTGGCAAGCTGGGAACTGAGGAACCAGGAAAACTGGAAGAGCAGCAGTAGCTTCACTTGGTGAGCTTGGAAGATGTTGTTGGAATTCGACTGTTTAGGGGATATGTTCGCTTCAGGTAATTCATGCTACGGAGAAATCTGGGAGCCTGTGTGTTTCCTTCTAGTCTGTTTCCATAATATGCTTAATGACTGAGGAAGTTACTTGAAAATACTTCTGTTACCAATTTGATTAATGTTATTAGACTGGAAGTGTTAAAGCAGCCTTAGAGAAGCGATGGTACTGCTGAGACCTTCCCAAGGCATTTGGAGCACTTCAAGAGCCCTGGCAGTATAGTATGTTAGTATGTTGGTGGAGAGTTTGAATAACATGTTTATTTCTGACAGAAGGGGAAATTGGGACTTGCTTGAGAAAGGGAAGTAGCTCAGTATTGCGAATGGAGAAGATCTCCCAGTGTTTACAAGTAAAAAAAAAAAACAAAAAAAACCAACCACAACAAAAAGAATACCAAAAAACCCCCAAAAACCCCAGAGATAAAGTCCCAGAATCTCCTATTACAAACCCTGGAAACTCACCAGGGAGGTTTGTTTGTGGTATACTGTGCACCAAAACTGGCAGAATGCCTGATAACAGCAAGACAAATGGTCCAGACAGCTTAGGAGTGCCACAAAATCAGTAACAATAATGGGGAAGGGAGCCCCAGTAGACATCCCACATTCCCTGTCTACACTCTTCCTTTCTCTGCAAGTTAGAAGCTGGCTTGTGGTGTTGGTACATAGAATCATACTCTAGATAATCCTGTCTTCTGATGAGGGGGATTCAGGCAGATTGTCTGGCATTGATGTTGTGCATGAGTGGGTTTGCATATGGGTATGGAGGCTGGAATTCATCTTTGAGCACCGACTGTGTCAAACTTTTCTCTTGAACCTTGCAACTAGTTGCATTTTCCTGGAGACACATGCAATAGATGGAAGTCAGGAATTCTGTAATTTCTGCAGGTGCTGTCTGAGTAGGAATTGTACTGGCTGGAAAGAGATGGTTGGGACTGTACAAATGAAAAGGAACCTGGGAATTGCCAAAGAAGAGGTTTTAAAAAGAATCAGTTATGGCTTACTTGCTACAGCAAGAACACATCTGATCCACTTTTGCATTCATAGTGTGGTACCTGGGTGACCAATGTAATAGGGCAGAAAAGGGTAGAAATTGCTGCATCATAAGTGAGTCAGGGAGTCAATGTCCCTGTGGGGTCCCAGAAAGCCTGAGAAAAGGGAAAACACCACTCGGGGAAAATGGACTTCTTGTCAGAAGATGGATTTACATTTCCCCTACTATTCCTCATCTGCATTTCTTGCATATGTGTGGTGGTCAGTGCTGTTCTTCCCATCAGTTGAGCCTGGAATAAAGGTGTAAACACATCTGAATTGATTAAATATTGTGATCTTGGTAGCATACTGAAAGGTTTTTTTTTTTTACCCCTCACCATAAAAAAGTATGATATCGGGAGTAAGTGATGAAAGGGTTTGTGCACTAGAACTTGAGACAGTGGGTTGCATTACCTGTGATAAACTAAAGAGCCCTGAAAGATCTGGAAGACTGAACTGAAGCAGCTGAGATGGGTCACCAGAAAACTATGGACAAAACTAACCTCTCCTGTGTTGAACAAGCTCAGCAGGTTTTGACAAGGGTTTTTGGTATTGCTGGATGGGAGAAGTATTGGCAGAGATTAGAGATAATTTTCAGAGGAAGGACCAACCATAGTGCTAACAAGAAGTACAACTAACCATGCAGGACAATTCCTACAAATCTGGTATTGTGATGGGAACAATGAGAACATACTTTTTCTGGGGAGAAATATTGCAGTTTATCTCTGGAATTAATAACTATTCCCACCAGCACATTTTGTCTGATGCTAACTGTAGTTTTTCATTCCTTCCTCATCTTCATTCCAGACTTCACCAATTGCAAGATTTACTATATTAGCCTGTTCTTCTTTCCAGCATTTCACATGAATAATATAACACATGAACTGTAACCCCAGGCCAAGAAAGTTTCCTGGGTTGCACCTACAATAGTGGCTTTGTCACTCCTATTTTTGCTTACCTGTTGACCTCACTGCAAAAAATGTGTTTTGTGTTACTTTTACCAGAGAACATTGTAAAAATTTCCTCATGATACACTACTGGTGGGCTGTATGAAATTGGTTCCCACATTTGCCCCCGTTATCTTTTATTTAAAATGGAAGAATATCTTCATTTTGATGGCTTGATTTCCAAAACTGCAAGACAAATACACTCTCTAGTTTTGCCTCATTCTTACACCTCTCCTAAAGTACCTGAAAATGCTCACCTCTCTGCTGCCTTGACCTGTGGCAGACACTGAGAGCCAAGCATTTGATCCTAAGGACGTAGAGAGGAAGGCATGCTCCTTCCTCCTTTTCACCAACAACTGAGCCAAGGGATTGCAAACACCCGCCCAATGATTTATGGGCCCATAACAGGAGCCCAGCTGGCGTGAGAGCTGCTGCCCTAGAGCAGCAGTGACTGAAAAGGTAAGGTCGTTGTACACAGGTTGCTGATTTGCATACTTTAGTGCTTTTATGTTATTTTCTGGTGATCATAAAAAGTAACACTGGCTTTCTCCCTTGTATTTCCCCTGGTAGGGTCCAGCGTGACCACGAGCCCCTACGAGTTGATACAGGGACGGAGTCCCGCTGGACTAGGTGGCTTCGCTCACTCAACATCCCCCTCCCCTCTGACTTCTACTGAAGCCCACACCTGATATTGAGCAGCCACAAAGAGACTTCTGATGAACTAGGAGGTACTTCAAGTTTCCACGGAGAGGTCTAAGGGCCCCAGCGTATTTGTTGGGACTGCTGATCTTCTTTTTGGCCTCTTTCTGTCTTTCAGATGTCCCAAGTTGAGGAGGTACATCACAAAAAACTCTTAGAAGAATGAAGGACCACTCTTACACAACCTTTCGTCTCATCTCCCTCTCCCTTTTCTTTTTTCTCAAATGTGAAAGACAATTCTTAAAACAAAGCCCACTTAAAACAATTAAATGTAAATAGGTGTACAAAAATTTGTTTAAAAGTTAATATTTAATTATTGAAATATGGCAAAAGCATGATTTTTAGAAAAATAAAAGTCTTTTTTTTTCTTTCTGTAGTTCTGCTGTGTTATTTTGAGAAATTTCCCCCATGCGTGGGGGGACCAGCAGATCATGCTAGCAGTTTGACTTGGACACTGCTGAGGAAACTCTGAGCAGGCTGAATCTCCATCCATTGGGGGCCAAATGTACTGTTTGTATTTGTGTCTGTGGCAGGAAGTGACAGGGCCTCAAGGGGCACTGAAGGCAAAAATTTTAAATCAAGAAATATGACAAACAAACAATCTTTGGGATGATTACAGTTTTCTTTATTTAAATAGTACCATCCTCCATACTTCTCTTGGGTCGTTAGAATGGTCAGAAGAGTAGCCTGAGCTATGTGGAAGCTACTAAAAGAAGGGGAAATTGGATCTGACCTGACAGAATTAAAATTTTGTACATAGGTGTCAAAAAGCCAGATTTTCTGGTGAAATGGAGCACAGTAGTCTACTCGAAATGCAAACTGCAATGGGAGAATCTGTGTGACTGTAACTTCCCATACAATATTGTCCATTTCATTATAAGCCAGGCATGATCTAAAAAGGAGAAGACAGCAGTTTGATGCATACCAGGTGTTGAGGAGTGAGCCCCAGGCTCACAGAGTCCAGTGTAGTCTTAGGTACCTTCAAAAGACTTTTAGTGGAGAATGATGCCCAGGGTCTCTGTTCCTGGCTTCCCCAGCCACAGGCCATGATATGCTTCCAATTCTCATAGTAAAATTGAAGTCTGTATTGGAAAAGGCCACCAATCACAAACTGTGATGGAGAGGACAGGAGTGTTAATAAGTGTAACAAGGGCTGTCTAATAGCAGTTCGGTTGTTAGGGACATTACCAGCTAGTCCTGAGATGTTACTCAGTGCTTCAAAGATAGGCAAAATATTCAAAGGTCCCTGCAAACCTGAATAGTAAGAGCTCTTCTGCACCCAGCACAGCTGTGTCTGTAACCACAGCTGATCTCCAAAGTTTCAAAGTAAGGGGAGTGCCTTTGCTCTTTATGGATCACCAGGTTAAAAAACCCCAAAAAGTAAAAACATCTGTCTTACGCTGTGACAAGCAGAAACCT
Organism: Patagioenas fasciata; assembly: GCF_037038585.1. NCBI lineage: Eukaryota > Metazoa > Chordata > Aves > Columbiformes > Columbidae > Patagioenas > Patagioenas fasciata. Next base: position 31,200,883 of record NC_092524.1, on the reverse strand, counting down.
TGAAATTCAGGATGTAAAAGTTGGACGTGTAGTGTGGAGAGTAACCAAGTGACAGCAGCTGGTCTTCCTTACAGTAGAGACTGCAGAGGTGACACCTCAAGAGGGACTTCTTGGTTGTCAGAGCTCAATGCTTGTGTTGTCCTGGTTTTTCCCCAGGAGCCTTCCAAGCTGTTCCATCCAACAGTGCAGGTTCTTCCACCCTGTTTGAAGGTCATGCCTTGGACCTCCTAACTGCCAGTCTACCTTTATACTTTGCTGATGCCAATGCCTCAAATAATACTACCCTGTACTGGATATTTGCCTCCAAGAAGAGACATAATTTCCTGCCTTAATTTCACCAGGCTATGCAGGCTGAGATCTTTAACTATCCACCATGCTGTTTCTCTGCTTCTCTTACTTTATTTAATGAAGTATTTGAGAGTAGCGTCACCATATGTTGTGTAATGTTACAACTATTTGAGTACAAAGTAGTAATTAAGTGCAAAAAGTTTTGTCTGAAACAAGACCTGAGCGATACTTAAACGCTTTTCCCTGCATGCAGGTTGAAACACTGAGTATTTTTGCCCATTCCTGATCAATGTTCTTTGAACTCTTTAAAATATGCTTAAAAAAATAAAAATCCACAAAATTCCTAAGTAAAATACCTTTTTCTAATGTATAACTGTGTTGTTGTGTTGTTTTGGTTTGGTTGTTTGTTTTGTTTTGTTTTTTTTTTTTTTTGGGGGGGGGGCGGGGCGGGTGGGAAGTGGGTCAGATAATTAGAAACACATCTACCCATGTAATGATATGTTAAAATCTCATGTGCATTTTGGAAATCACTTTGTTGAAGTAAGTACAATTTCTTCTGCTGTTATGGTAATTTTTCGAAAATCGTGGAAATCTGGGCAAGTGTGTTTGTTTTTCAAATACAAAACCTTGGGTCAAACTGCATAATGATCAAAATAATCAAGATAAATCTAACAGCCTCCAGGTCTCCTCAAACTCAGTATGCCATGTATCAGAATTCATTACACGGTTTACTAAAGTAAGTATGAAAAACCACAGGACTAAAAGGTCAGCTTCATATTCTGTTGTGGGTGGATGGAAGAACTTGTAACTCAGCTCACCATGTAGAACTAAGCTTGGAAGTATTTTTAAGTGAGAGTGTTAAAGTCAGAAATTTCAAAGTTGATAGGGGCCAAATAAGTAATGTGTTAACTCAGAGGCTTAAATATTTACCTGAGTTGTCCCACTCATGACATTATATTTTCTGTTTTATTTTTCAGACTGGACTATCCTGATAGCATCATTACTAATGGAGTACTAGTGGTAATGTATATTCTTACAATCTTTCCTGTGCCTGCATAACAAGGGTTCATCTTTTTAACTCTGGAAACTTTGAGCTGTGTTCCAAAGCCAGTGCTATCAGCCACACTGTCCTACTGAGAAGAGGGATCTGTTGTTGGCACTAAGGATCCCTGTTCTTCCATCATTCCAGTGTGGTGCCCCCTTCTGCAAAGGCATGCTGTGGGGCTACTGCCAGGATATCTGTGCCACCACTATCTTCTATAAATTTGAATTTTCTACCCATTATTTCCACGGTACATCTGGAACTATCGGAGGTTAATGAAAAAAATGATAAAAAGAGTCTCATATTTCAATACACCTATTATTTTGAATGTCTCCTCTTCTTTACTTAACTGTCTCTCCAAGTTCAAGCAGCTCATGAGTTGTTCCTCTTTACTTCAAAACTTAGAAAAAACACCATCACTATTAGCCTTATTCGAAGACATAGTAATAGATAATAATTGTGTTGCTCGTTGATGAATTAGAGTGCTTGGTTGAGAACAGTATAAATCACTTGCAATGTCATTTACACTTTCCTCAATCGTCATTTGTCCTCTCTTGCTACAGGCACGTGACATTTACTGTTTGGAGGTTAGAGTGGACACAGGGAAGCTGAAGCAGCAATCTACAAGTGAGGTTATTGCTTCATTAACCTATTGTTTTTGTGTCATGATTCAGCCGTTATAACAGATGTTGAAAAATTAATAATCTGTTGTGCTTGTTAGTCTAGCTGTCTCACATAATGCTTAGTTTCACCATGCCCAACATTACAGAAAGATTGTATCTATTGAAATTCAAGTTAGTCAAGTATTTAGTTCTAAGGCAAATCTTAAATTGATGCAAAAATAGAGCCATATATACTAGAATTAAAAGATTGTAAAAATTATATTAGCTCTCTCTGTTTATTCCTTGTTCAAAATGAAAATTTATCTTATTTTAAAATTGTAAATCTTATAATTAAATTAATATGCAGAAATCTTATCCTGTACATTTAATTTGGGCTTGTGTGTGTACAAAGTTTCTGCACATTCAACGTTCTGAAAGAGATTCTTTTGTTTGTTTGCATAAGCAAAAATAATAAACTTATGCTCTTAAGCTTAAATGTAAAATTGTATCAAAGTGGTCTGCACAAAATGCAAACCACCACTAAATTAGGACTTTTGCCTGTAAAATGTAGGTCTAGTAAATCTATCAGGACTCTTCACTAGTTTAAATTAATTCAAACAAATAGTAGCTTCTGCAAAGCTGCTCATGGGGCCAGTCTCAAAAAAATCATGCCTGTTTTGAGACAATACGTGAATGGAATATTGACCTTTATGAACAAAATGGTAGCAATGGCTGTGTTGCGTTATAGGAAGTTTCAAACTGAAATGTAACATGGGGTAGAAAGGTTAGTGACTTAAAATGACATGACTCTTGGCCCTGATCTTGCAAAAGAACGGCATGCTTTGTAAATGTAAAGGCTTTTCCTTGCAAGGAGCACATCCCGTGGCTTGACAGGTTTGGTTTTTCAATTTTGGTGACATGAGGGCACATGTCAAGTAGTCTGCTTGACTTTTGGGTTTTAATCATTTTAGTATTATAGCAGACACAACATACAGTAAAATGTACACAATGAAACAAAACATACTCTCTTATTCAATGTGAATAATCCAAAATGCCTTTAAACTCATGCTCCTTTAAATCTTGGTTTTATTTATTCATGGATAGCACCTACCAAGTAGCACTCTACAGTATTTTAAAAATATGTGATTTCTGTATATTAATGATTTATATAGACACACCCAGATGGTTTATGTCTGTTTTCGATCTGTTTCTGCCACCCAAAATCTACTTCATCATCGTGGCGTAAGGAAAATCAGAGGAGAAGAGGATTTTATTTATTAATTATGTGTGTTTACTTGAAATATTTAAAATCCTCTTTGTTCCCTGCCTCTATGTTCAGGTCAGAAGCTTACGTTTACAGTGAAAGGATCCCATGAAGGAAGCCAGACAATTTCGCTGGACTCTGAGCCCAGCCTTAGGATCATTGTATTTCACTGTGTCATAAATGACCAGACAAGACTGGATATCACTTTATCAGAAGAGGTATGTTCCCCTTCTGAACGTTGTCATTAATCTCAATGAAATTAGAAGAAGAAATTAATGTAACCAGTGAACTGAACTAGGCCTCTTAGTAAGAGAAATTCTAGACATGACTAACCTTTCATGTGTGCATCCCTCCTGGTTTTTTGTATTGTTTCAGCTGGTAGATGAAACAGAGAATTCCAGGGTCCTTTCTTTTCCTCTGAACTCACTCCCTTTGCAGAAGGAGATAATAGTAGAAGAGGTGAGTGCTGTCAGCCTTTCAGAACAAATATTTTCAAAATGTGCTTAATATTGTCCTGCCAGAAATAAAGTCACTAAGTGAACAAAAATCACTCCATAAAATTGTACAGCTATTTATTGAAAATGTTACAAAAAATTAAGACCATCATATTCACTTTTATGGAAGCAGGTGTTAATAATAATGATAATATGAAAATAACTGCAAACCTGCATCCAAAAATTAGAATTAAGGGGTTTCAAAGAGCAAAAATTACTGTCATATGCACATGCATTTCAAAATTTCTTTTTGGATATGAGGTAATTCTGGAACAGCTAGTAGTTTACAACAAACAAACCAAAACCAAACAAAAAACCACACCAAAAAAAAAAAGATTTAAAAACCCCCCACAACAAAGCCACCACCACCACCACCAATACAAACCCACAACCCAGAATAGGAGCTTAATTCAGATCTTAACTTGTCTAAATATTGATATTGAGAAGAATTTTGTATGTAATTTTTTTTTTAAAAGGTAACTTGTCTCATTCCTGTTATCCCTTCTAAGCATGCACATTGTGAGCTGGTGTGGTGTAACACACAAGCTCGTGGCACACGAACTGCCCCAGACAGGTTTATTAGATATGAGAGAATTGGACTCCAAGCAGGGAGTGAGACTTTGGTTAATTGTACCAAAATATTGTTCGTAGCAATATAAAATACTATTTGAGAACCTCCTCTCTTACCTAATGAGCCTTGCCTGAGCTTGAAGGAAAGAAATGTTTTAAAATTTGTTGGTAATTAGCTTCATTTTCTGGATTTCTAGGATCAGTCCTTTCACTTGTGCTTGACAGCAAGAAAATGGTAAGATAGCCTCTTTTTTTCCTGTCATCCAGGATTACTGTGAACTAGTTATCTAGGTTTTTTTCTATGGTAGATGGAGAGATGAACACATACCACGTGAGTGCTTTGTCCTATACTCACGTGGTGCCTGAGATAAGTGCAAGTGTGTGGCCCTTACAGGATCTTGCAGTTCCATATGAGTTTATGAGCCTTGTTAGGTTTCTTCACAGTGAACAAACCTATTTTATTACTATTGTTCTTAGACATGACTAAAACTGCACTACTCAGATATTAATTTTTTGCCCATTTATGCCAATAGTCAGATCTGTGTAATGACTGAAAAAAACTCTGTTTCTCTTTAAATTTGAAAAGTCATCAGGACAAACGTAGGTCAGCATGTCTTCTGGCCCTTCTCCTGCTTCACTGAGCAGAACGGGAGCCAAGACCCGACCAGCTGCACCTCTGCCAGCCCTCTTGCATGGACAGAATTACACCAGCAATGTGTAAAATTGAAGACAAAAAGGTTTCATGGTACAGCTGAAAACTTCGTATGGTTCACAGCATGCTTACTCTTGAGTGATACACAGAAGGGAAGCAAGGTAGATTTATAGAGCATGGGAGCAGTTTGTGTAAAAGGAATACAGAGCTTAGGAAGAAGAGCTACCTGCTCAGTCTCAACCTGTAACAAAATGTATTGAAATATAAATCTATTAGATACAGATTTACAGAGCAAGTGAGCAAGAGAAAAGTTAGTCTACCACTAAAAAACATTGTTTGCTTTTATAAGTAAGCTCAATCAATTGACCTTATTCTGTTTTCAAAATTAAACTGTGATATACCAAATTTGCTGGAGAACAGAGGTTACTAATATTAACCATTGAAACATTTGTGCTTGTGAAATACTGGTGAAAGTAATGTTCAGGATAGTTTGCAGCCACCAGAGGGTGATGTGACCCAGAAGATTTAGTGAATATTGAGTGCTTTTCTTCGTAACAAGTGTAGTTGTGTTTTTGGAGGCACAAAACATCAGTTGCCATTTGATTTGATTTGCCTTGTACCTTTTTTTTTCCCTGTCCTTTTTTTTTTTTTTTTTTTTTTCTTCTGTCACATTTCTCGAGGGGGAAGATTCAGTGTGGTTGCTCATGTGGAAAAAATGATGGATATTCTTACATATTTGTAGAATGAAGCTTGCAAATGCTTATCTAGAAATCTGTTCAGCATACAGGTGAAAGGCTGGATTTCATGGGACAGAAACTGAACAGGGGGTGATGCTGCAGGACTTGCTCTGCAGTCGAAGGTTCACCACAGAGCTGATTAGGACCTCCATTTTAAATACTGTTAGTGAGCTGTCAAAGCCTGACAACAAGTGATGGTGGTATCACTTGAGTTTTCCAGGATATCACAGTAACAAAAAGGGATGGATACAGAAAAGATCACTCCTGGAAGTACCCCTTTTGGTGATCTTTTCCTGTCTTGTGTGTCTTGTCTTTGTCCCTGTTTTCACAAGGAATCTGAAGCACCTTGGAAGTTCCTCTTCCTCCTCACTACTACTCCTTGCTGACAATACAAATGCTCCTTTTTCTTCTGTTCCTTGACCAATATGCATACGTGGTACTGACTTGTTTTACAGATGATTTGTGGAGTTTACTGATTACCTGCCCTCCGGGTATTGAGATCAGCTATAAATGACATGTGCATTGATTTGTTCCATTGTCTATTCCAGCTCAGGAGACTTGGATGTGCGCTTGGGGTTTAGCCTGTGCAAGGAAGAGCAGGACTTCCTGCGGAAAAGGAAGAAATATGTTGCTGCTGCTCTGAAAAAGATTCTTCACTTGGAGGAGGATCTGAAAGAGCATGAGGCAAGCCAGTACAGTCCCTGGTAGCAAGGCCTCTCTGGGGATTGGGGTCTGGCTTGCAAATTGAAACCACAAATGAAAAAACAGCTTAATTAACCTTGGTGTTCTTGAGCAGGCCTGGCCACCTAAGGCATGAGAAGAAGTAGCTAGTTCATACAGCAGAGCAGGAAAGGCAGGATAATGATTTTACAGCCCACCCAAACCTTCTCAACAGCTTCTCAATTCAACCCATTCCTGTGGGTCTCAGGAGGAAAATTTATAGTGGGCAATATGGAACAGCTGGGAGATGGTGCCTGAGAAATAGTGTAACTTAACTCAGTAAGAGAGGCAAGGTGGTGGTAATGGCATTCGTAAATGATTTTGAGGAGAGGGAGCAAAAATTTTCACACAGATACCTGAATAAAAATACTTCAGGTGGCTTCTGCAGCAGCAAAAGTGTATTGTTGGTAAAACTGGCTACTAGAATAAAAGTGTCAAGCTGGAAGACTGAATATTACAACATTGTTGAGTTATATAGATGAAATAGCTGATTAAAACTGTTGTTTTATCACTGTAGCCCCTGCTCCTGTCTCCATAATTCAGTCACAAGTTTTGTATCTGCTTATGCCTAGCTGAGCTGTTGAAAATCAGAAAAGTATAAACATACGAACAGCAAGAATCCTCGTTAGCTGACAATTAAAAGAAATAGTGCCATGGGTAGGGTACAGATTAAAAAAAAAAAAAAGTTATGGATTTCAGAGAAGAGAATAATGTAGGAAATAAAGTTTTCAAGAAAGCTGGAAAGAACATTTTTACATAGCTGTCTAAGAGTTTCCTGATACGCAGAGAAGTGGTTGAAGTGGTAAGACCAAAGCTGTTTATTGAAAAGGTCTAATTACTCTGGCTCTCCTATTCATGTATTTAACTTCAAAATTGTGAAAATAATCCCCTCTACCTTGTTAACTGACTTACATTTGAGCTAAAAAGAGATACAAATAAATATTTTTGATAGAGCCTGTAAGCATTGACAGAATGCAAAATGCTAACAGAAGCAAAGGGTGTACTAGATCAGGAAAAGACTAAGAGAAGAATAATCTGCCTCTTCAGTTACATTTGGACCTTGGAGGAGGGGGAGCCCTGTCGATGATTGTGCTTCAGGACATAAAGTAATTAGTGGCCTGAGGCCAGGAGGGCTTCAGCTATTGTGTGGTCTGGCTGATCACAGGGTGCTGTGCATTCTTCTGAGGCACTGGTCATTGTTAGAGTCAGGATCACAGATCCCTAATCTGCTCTGGCATGGTAAATGCTGTATTTTTTATGACAGTCTCTAATAATATACTTTGAGAAGAATTCCAAGGCGATGAGGTTTATTTCGAATTATATAACAAGTAGACAGCTTCCTGCCTACCCAATCTGACCAGGTAAGACAGAAGCTTTCCCTCTCCCATCAGTCAGCTGGTGGCAACAGGAGCCTTTTAATACTATCACATCCTTTTTCCACAAAGTAACCTCACTGCTTGTATCAGCACCTGTAACCTGTTATCTGATTTCTGCAGTAAGAAGGATTGCTTGTCTCTAACACATGCATGGCTTTCACTCCTGCCTTGCCGTGTTGGACAGGTGCCAGTGGTGGCCATCACGACAACTGGAGGAGGGACGAGATCGCTGACAGCGATGTATGGCAGCCTGCTGGGTCTCCAGAAACTCAACCTGTTAGACTGCATTTCCTACATCGGTGGTTTATCGGGTACCACATGGTGAGAATGACCCAAACAAGGCTCATGTTTCCACTCTCTTTGCTTAATACTGTTGACTACTTGTATAGCACCATCAGCTTACATGGCACTTAGTAAATCAAAAGCATTTCCATTTTCCCCACAATGTCCTCTATGTCCACCAAGAGCAAAGAAACAAAACATACAGAATGAGAGATCAATTGTGACTTATGTCAGCTGCTTTTTGTTACCACATTGACACAGTCCATGCCTGATATTTTCATGTAAATGCTCTATTACCTTTTCATATTTTATCAATTATACCTCAGACTGAATGCAACGAATCTGTCTTTAGACTGGAAATTGAAGAAAGATGGGAAGAAGAATTTATGCCTGCCATTTGCTGGTTATTCTGACTTCCATTTTGGATTTAGAGTGCATCTCCCTCTGGTAAAAGGTGTATTTGGGGCTAGTGGAATTAATACTGTTGCAGACAGTCCAACAAATGATGCCAAGTTACTGACCTTGGAGAGACTATGGCTATGTTTGCTCATTCTAAAGTGCTCTCCTCTCCCAGTGGGCATATGACAGATAATGTCATATTTAATATAACTTAGGTATTTAATAATGTGGATTCCAGGTATCTCCACTCCTCTACACCTGATTGGATGTAGAGATAGTTTTTTTTTTTTCCCACTGAATTGTGTGTCAGCCCTTTAGATAAGTCCAAACCTTAATGGTAGGTTTGTCTCAGTATTTGCCGAAATCCATTTAAGTTCTCTGTATGTATGCAGAGATCTGAGTGTATCTGTCTGTGTTATGATTTTAAGACCAGTAAGAGTGTTTATACTGGGACATGCCCATGACCCACGTACTGACCAGTTCTCTTGCTGGTAGAAGCCAGTAGCAGATACCAGCAACAAATATGAGACTAAAGGAAACTAGTAGTGACTACTCCCTAGAATACTTTCCACCTTCCAAGAAGTGGATTTTCTGAGAACTTGTCTTAGGTGTTGTGTTTCTGTTGTTTTTGTTTGTTTGTTTGTTTGTTTGTTTGTTTGTTTTTTCCTCACTTGAGTTTCTCAGATAATTTTTGAGCACACATAAATGTTTGGAGGTTTTGTTTGCTCTTGAGAGTATTTCAAGTGTGTTCAATTTTCAGTTGTGAACCCCATAAAAATTGAGAAACAGGCAAACAGGTTGCACAAAAGTTTTTTGAGGCCAAACCACAGCATTAGTTCTCTTGCATTATTTTCTTCTAATGTTTCTTCAGGACAATGGCAAACCTATATGAAGATGCTAATTGGTCACAAAAATATCTGGAGGATGCAATCAATGAAGCTCGCAAACAAGTAACCAAATCCAAGATCTGCTGTTTTTCTTTGGATTGTCTTAAATACTATTATAATGACCTGATGGAGAGGACTAAAGAAGGACATAACACTTCTTTCATAGACCTTTGGGGGCTTGTCATTGAATCCATGCTACATGATAAGGTATTACTCTTTTCTTTTTTCTTTTTTTTTTTCCCAGAAACCTGATGAACTTCTATAGCTAAATAGAGAGAAAAAAATCCTGGGATGCCATTCAATACTGCTAATGCAAATAATCAATTTAATGGTTGATTAAATCCTGTGTATTCAGATCCTTCATTAAAACTCTACTTTCGCTTTAAAGTGAGGTTGATCTTGAACTGAAGAAGCCATGGCATTGCAGTCAAAGGTGTTCTTTCATCTTAAAGAAAGACAAATCCCGAGAAAAAATTAATTTGAAATGTAAACTAATCACTTTGACATGAAATATTCTGACTAGAAGAGGGACTTAAAAATTTGGAATAATTTACTTCACTAACAGAAATTAATATATGCATTTATAAAGAGACTTAGTTACAGACTGCATGTGGAGATGATTATAACAGCGGGAAAGACCATTCTGTAAATATGTTAGCAAGTTGTAAGAAAGTGATAGAAATTTTGGTACTTTAAAAATAGCATAACTTCAGTAGTTTCCTTCTGGTTTATGTTTATACAAGGAAGTTCTAAATTGTCATGTGCAATAGAATATATTCTTGCATATGAATATGCTTGCAAAACACAGCAAAAAATGACGAATTCTGTTCCCTGAGATCCAGCCAAGGAAAGTACCTTACCTTTCACTTAGCCACATATTCTTTCCTGGGAAGGTTTGTTTTCTTTGCTGAATCTACAGTCAACCTCTCTGCATATCTCAAAATCTGAGAACCCTTATAGAGCATAGCTGCTGCTTATGGGATACTTGCCAAGTTTGGAATATCCTATGGCAGATGTTTCTGCACAATCCAGTGAGCTCCGAACAGGAGGAGAACCTGGACAAAGCTCATCATTCACACTACATTATTTCAAGTGCAAGTTGTTTTTAACTTCATTCCATTAACCTTTTTTAATCAAAACCAGAAAGATGAGCACAGACTCTCGGACCAACGGCAGGCTGTGGATAATGGTCAGAACCCATTGCCCATCTATGTGGCCATCAACCTCAAGTCCAACTATAGTGCTCAGGCGTTCAGAGGTAATTGTTAGGATCCAGATTTCTTAACAACTTTCTAATTTCAGTAATCCGAACAAGACTAAATGCATGTAATCAGCTTTAATATTTCAACAGTTCTTTCATTCTAATATCAAAAAACCTTCTAAAATTTCACAGAATAGTGACTAACACCTAAAAATAAAAAATCCAAACATGTTTACTCTTTAGAATTTGATGTCACCAGAAGCAAAACATATATTTATAACACAGAAGACGCCCAACTCACAGCTTATCCTGGTTGCAAAAACCCTGTAACTAAACTAATTATTACGATGGTTCCACAAAGTTTTATATTGAATAATAAAAGGGAATACTTGGAATATGGGGGCCTAGTGGCAGGAAAATCTCTGTTTTCTCTAGTGTTTATATTCTCAGTATTTATTTAAAATGAGCACCTGAGTACATGTCACTGGGTAAATGCTAAACTCTCTGTCACTGGTGCCCTAAAGGGAACAAGTTTAACGTGGCCAATACATATTTGGGTAAGATTAAATACAGACAACACTTATAGTTCAATTCACACCAGGGCATTTCTGCCGGAGATTGCTGTATCAAAAGATGTATGTTCTCTCAGAGCGTTAGTACTTCAGGCAATATGGATACAGCTATAGCAGGTGAGCAGCATATTATGAACTAGCCAATGTCTTTCTCATGATTTTTTCCTGTTCTCTAGTCCCTCTACTCTTCTCTTCAGCAGTAGTTAACATGTTTTTTGCCTTTTCATGGTCTGGCTGCTGTTGCTGTAGAGTGGCTGGAGTTCACTCCTTATGAAGTTGGTCACCTGAAATACGGAGCATCTATTCGCGCAGAAGATTTTGGAAGTAAATTCTTTATGGGAAGGCTGGTGAAGAGACTCTCAGAAACTCGGATCTGCTACATGCAAGGTGACTATTGCCTAGAGGGAAAGATGGCTTACTCGAGAGGCAGCTGGTGAGAGTGAGCATGTGGTCTGTGGTGGACAGCCCTGGGAAGACACCAGCAAACAGGTTGAACAGGTGTGAGCTTGCATTAGCAAGGACATTCTTAGGAATATGCCCATGAAGACATCCATCAAGACAGAAAGGAAGTATCCAAGGGGAAAGACTGAAGGTGTGTATCAATTAAAATTCTTCCAAGACTGCTCCATCAATCAGTTTCTGTTCTCTTTTTTTACATTATAGGCATGTGGAGTAGTATATTTTCCATAGATGTGATGTATGTCTGGAATTTGGCTACTGATTCAGAGGACTTCTGGTGTAGGTGGACCAGAGACAGAGTACAAGATATTGGTGAGATGTTTTTGTGGTGTTTTTTTCCTTTACAATCAGTATACACAGCTTATTTTCTGTGCAGAGGCTTAATGCCTGAAGGGATGCTGTCAAAGTCAAGGAGAGAGAGATGAGGAAAGCAAAGCAAAGATGTGAGCTAAGATTTTTTTCTGCTTGATTTAGAAGAACTAAACTGTCCTTCTTTGATCAAGCTTTGGTAAATCTGTGCCTTTTTCTAAAGGACATACAGACACAAAGCCAGTCTCCAGCAGAGATGTAAAAATAATGTTGTAGTAAGAATACATCTTAAGATTATAAAGTTAGGATATGGTTCTCCTTGGCCACTAATACTGTCAGTAAACATCTCTAACAGAGGGCTGTTTTCTCCACTGAGCTTCCTTTGGAGAAAGCTTGCTCTTGCAAGGTTAATTGCAAAGGGAACCTGGAGTGGTGGGCCTCCTAACTTAGCTAACATTTGCAGCTGGGTGATATTCATATACTTTCGAATGGTATCAGTTCAAAGGCCAATGTTGTCCTCCTGTATGTTTTGGGAGCCAGCTCTCCCCCACACCACACACTGCAATAGAGGTGGGCATCATTTGAGGAAGCCTGGAGTGGGAGGTGGTGCTGAGTGCTTGGCAACTTGCTGCCTGCAGGTAGCTGTAACTTGTCTAATGCTGAATTTTATTTGGTAGCATAGACCTTAAGGGCTTAAAACTATGTTCAATTTACCTTCAGGGTGGGGGATGGTGACAACTTGAGTTATTAGTTACTATTTTTTTTTTTTTAATATTGATCATTTCAGAAAACTGTCTTAAACTCCAAACCTTGTCTTTCGTTCTTACAGATGAAGAACCCCTTCTGTCCATGAATCCCTATGAGATAGACACATGTCTACTCACTCCCTCGAGCATCCTCTCCTCTGCACTGCGAGATGTCTTAACAGGGCGCCCAACCATTGCACAGTATCCCAATTTTATCAGAGGCTTCCAAATGCACAGCAAATACCTGGAGAGTGAAGGATTTTCTACCTGGAAAGGCACAGTAACACAGAATGTTCTTCAGTAACATTTTTAGGAACTTTAGGTTTAGGAATCCATTCAGGATTTCCAATGAAGAGAAAGAGACAGGATCAACGTCTTCCAAAATTCGACTTCTCCCTTCCCCAAATGGAAAATGTGGGAGCCCGACTGGAGTGGCATTTCGTTTTTTAGGGGTGTTTGAGCAGTGAAATTGAATTTGGTTGTCTGGGTTTTGTGTTCTAGTGGGCAAGGCGAGCTCAGCCTGAGGACAGAAACGGGATTTCTCCTTTAGGGTCAAAGCTGCTTGAGGTGTCCAGAAAGGAAGGAAAGAAAAAGATATAGCACGTCACTTCTGTAAATCAGTGCTGCTAATGAGTTAAAGGAAAGCAGGGAAAATGGGGGCCAAAATTCTTAATTCATTCCTCTTTAACTTTCTGAAGAAAAGCAGTCAGTCATCTTTGTTATTTGTTATAATGAGACATATTTTTTTTCAGACACAGTGATAGACTCCTTCCCAAATAAACTGATGGAAACAGCGAATGATGACCTCTCCCTAGTTGATACTGGGTTTTTCATCAATACCAGCTACCCACCACTTTTGAGATCGAAGAGGGAGGTGGATGTCATTCTGCATTTAAATTACAGTGGAGGGTCACAAACATTGGTAAGAAAAGCCATAGTACCTGAGATTTTTTTCTTTCATGATCTTTTGATCTCCAGCTCTCATCAGTTAAACAAACTGAGTTTTCAGTACTGGAATGTGAATGAGTTGATTATTATATGACTTATTATTTAGATTATCAGATGATATAACTCTCAGTAACTTAGACAGATATTAGAAGACAGTGATAGATATAGGCATTTTAAAATCATCAAGGTCTTCACTGCAGTGGATCCAAGAGTTAACTGAGGAATGGTCTGGAGCTCTGATACTAATTTTGGTTAACCTTGAACTGAGCAAATTACAGAAGCAATGGAAAATCCTGATAATATTTTAACAGATTAAATGGTAACACCTATGTGTTTCTCTGCATATTTATCTCATATCAGTCTTAGGGAAATGCACTGCCTGATGCCAGACTTGATTAATAATGAAAAATTATATAATTAGTATTGCATACATAATAGCATAAAACTAAACATAGGCTTATAGTACATACAGCTGTTAAAAGATTTTTTTCATGAGGTCATAAGGTATATTGATAAATGTATTTGCTAATAAGGAGTCATCAAACAATCACAAACTATGCATAGGACTGAAAGATTGGGAAAGTGGTAAATAATGAAGAAGTCAAGACAACCACACAGAACAATCTGGACTGATCTCTTCCTTCTTCATTCTTGTGGGTTTTTTTGCCTTCTCCTTCTGAACCAGTTTCACTGGAACTATAAAATCCATCTTCTGGCTTTTGACTCCATTTGCGAGCTCAAAGAAAGTGACTGTTTTCTTGTTTTATCTAAAGCAATGCAGAAAATAATATAAGCTGCAATGTCTGGGATAGTTATGGCTGTTTCCATCTGAAACTTAACTTCTTCCCAGAGGAAGATTCAAAGCTTAGAATATTTGTTAGCTGCTGGAGTTTGAAAAATCCAGGTCTCTGGAACTTCTTTGAGTTTTGATTCTTTGTATCAATTTTATTTATTTTATTCATTCATCCAGCCTCTGGATCAGATTGCAAAGTACTTCTCAGGGCAAGGAATCCCATTTCCCAAAATTGAGATAAGTGAGGAAGACAAGGAAAACTTGAAGGAGTGCTATGTGTTTGAAGATGCTGACAGTCCGCAAGCTCCAACGGTGCTCTTTTTCCCCCTAGTAAATGACACCTTCAAGAAATATAAAGCTCCTGGTGAGTCATCGGTGGTTATCAATTTTAATAAAAATTCACTTGCCCAGTGAATCCTCTCTATTGCATATCTAACTTCTCACTGTCATCTGTGACCTTCTTTCCAATGCTGGCATTATCAGTCTCATCATTGACTAAAATAGCTGATATATGTCAGTAAATCTGAAATGTGGGAACTCCAGTAGCTTTCCTAATACATTTGAGATGAAAATAGACATTTACTTCACAGGACTTACAAGAGATAGTATGAAGTTAAAACTCTTCAAATACATATAGCGAGGCTGGTAGGTCCTCAACACAAGTTGTTACACCTACAAACACGCACTTGTTGTGCACCGCTGCTTGCAAACAAAGATGGAGGCAAAACCATCTGAGTGCCATCATGTCTCCTGAACTTTCAGTGAGAACGTTCTTATTTCATCCATTACAAGAGTAGAGTATCTTGTTTTCCTTTTCCTTGCACTTTTCTGGTTCAAGTAACAAAGACTTTATATTGTCCAAGGAGTGGTCTACAAGCACTGCTGCTGATAATCGATGTTTTCATTATCAGCTGTTTGAGTTTACATTATTTCTGGGCAGAGGCTTGATCCCAAGGCTGAAGAATATGGTGCTACTAGACTACTTTTACATCCCTCTGATATATCATATCTTTCCCTCCGAATCTCCCTTTTCTACCTATAATTACTTAAATAACTATTATGAGCCACATACTGCAAAAAAATCTTACTTGTGCCTCTACTTGTGGTTTGTCCCTCAGGTGCG
Organism: Patagioenas fasciata; assembly: GCF_037038585.1. Taxonomy (NCBI): domain Eukaryota; kingdom Metazoa; phylum Chordata; class Aves; order Columbiformes; family Columbidae; genus Patagioenas; species Patagioenas fasciata. Next base: position 31,185,419 of record NC_092524.1, on the reverse strand, counting down.
GAAAGGACTCCTGAAGAGATGGATGAAGGTAAAGTTGATGTTTGCAGTGTCCTCTCCCCATTTACGACAAGGGAAGTGTGTTTCAGTGAAAATAATTTTGACAAACTGGTGAAACTGACTGATTACAATGTCCTAAATAATGAGAAGTTGATAATTCGGGCCTTGAGCTTGGCAGTGGCACGGAGGAGGCAGCGGAATTATTAGCCACCACCTGCTAGCTTTAACCTTTATGTGCTATTTCTTGGGTTGTCTGTTACCTGATGAGAATAAGGTGTTTGATGCTTGGCAGTGTTACTTGCAGTAAAAATTGCATCATCCTGAGGATGTGCTAGACTCCAATTCATCCAGTTTACGTGACTGTACAGATAAACAGATTGGAATTTACCAGTGGTTTAATCCACAGCAAACTTCAAAGCAGCAAATCTGTGCCTAGTTTTTTACCTTATTTTACCAACTGACATATATCTACACTGTATAAATTAATATAATGTTGTGTAAGATAACAATGAAATATGTAACCCATTAAAATGTGAATCAAACAAGTATTTATCTGTGTCTTGTCTTTTTGGTGGGACAGCAATCCCTTGAACTGAAATTTTTCTGGTAAATAGCTAATCCATTGTGTTGGTCATGCTTATCTTAATTATTGACAGACTGAAGGCTGTAATCTCTGATTTGATTGTTTGTCCACTATGAGACTCTTATTGAACTGGCTTTCTTCACTAATCTTTGAAAATAAATTTCTTACATTACTATCAGTGTTGTAGAAATCTATAAATTTTTTGTCATTAATAAAATATACCTGTAAATTAGTTTATGTTTGTTTCATGTGGTCAAATGAATCCTCTGAGCTGCTATTCACAGAATTACCTGTATTCGGCCAAAATAGTAGTCATGTTGCCCAGCTTTCCTTTTGTTTTCTCTTGGAGTTGTGACTGACTGTCCTGTCTCGCTCATCTTCACCTGCCTTGATTGTTCCTGAAAGATTACCTTGCAAATTTTTCCCAGTGTTTCATGGGAAGTGGCTGCTAGCTGTTTGCATGGAGTATGGCAATGCAAGAGGGCCTTTTGAGCTCACTTCCAGCCATATTTTTGCAACAGTTCAACACTTGTCTGCAAATGGTCTTTTTCAGGGTTTGTCCTGAGAGAATGGTTTCTCATCATCAGAAATCCTAGAGGTCTCCTGGGTGAAGGTAGTTGCCAAGACTCTCTTCTCGCAGCTCTGCAACAGGCAGAACACAAACTCAGCCCTGCACTGTGGAGCCGCAATACACGAAGAGTCTGCTCACAGCAACTCATAGAATGCTTGGGATTATTTTCCTTTTGATAAAAGGCTTCTACTGTTGCAATGAACTTCAGACCGAGCCACCAGTGCAGAATTGGTGTTGAGATCAGAGTCTAGGTTATGCTCAGAAATGACAAATCTGTATGGAAAAAAGGTTGTAGGAAATGGAGGGGAAAAAAAGATTTCTCTCCCATGGAAAAAGCAACTGGTGATGCATCTTAGAGTGATTTAGGTGGTGGAAGAGGAGGAGTGGGCCATGTTCTTCACCTTATGAGCATATTTATTGTGTTTATGCACCTGAAGCACTTGAAAGAGCATGGTATAACTCTGTTTCCAAGTACAGCATCGCATGTTTAAATCTAGATTATTAGCCCTCCATGTGTGAGGCAGCTGCAATTGTAGTTCATCTCCAGAACTGTAGAATATCAGCTCATGGGATCCCTCTGGGTCTTTTCCAGAGATATCTTTGGGTTTACTCCCATGTTTTCTAGACCTTTTTGCTGGAAATGAAATGGAGCAGGATGGAAGATGTCTCAGTGTGTTTTACAGGGGAAACATACTCAACAAAAGGATGGAAAAAAGCTACATAGGAACATGACACAGCCTGAGCCTGATTAACCCTGCTTTTCATCAGGGCTAATTAGCCCATCTTTTAACAATGACTAATTTTTGTACTGACATGGCTGTGCTGTATCCCAAGTCATCATTGGATATCTCTGCATTGTGTCCTGCTGGCTGATATGAAACTTGCCTTTCCTTCTCAAAGGGAGTTCCTCCTACTCTCAGATCACTCTGTGGCTCTTCCGTTCAGCTTACCTAATATTTCAATACCCTCTGTTTGAAACAGGGTGCCGATAGTGATTTAAAAAAAAAAATTCCAGATCATTAATAAAAAACATGCAGCAGGCTTAAAATTGAGCTGTTTACCATCTCTTTAGAAATATTTCTCTCTGAGGGTACCTTCCTGGTTTTGTGATCTGTTAGTTATCCATCTTCATCTGTTTAACATCTGGATGACATTTGTTGCATCTAGTTCTTCAGTTAGAGTGTTTTCAAATGCCAAATGTTTTACAAAGTTCAAATCATATAATGTCTGTGAAGTTATCAATCAGTTCTCAGCTCATTGCAAAGTGAAATGAGATTATTTTGACTTCGATTTTTCTGTTAGATTTTTAATAGCAAGGCTGATTTTTTTAAAAAAAAATCAATTTTGTTACCTCTCTGTACTCCCCCATTGAGACTGGGACCATCTCCGATGATGCTAGCAGTACCCCACACAGTGAAGCCTTCTAAACATGAGGACATAAAGAATAGGTGAGAACATAAAGAGTAATTAACACCAATTTCACCCTCCCAAATATATCGTCTTTGAGGTTATTCACTTAAACACCTTAATTCAGATGCACAAAGTAAAAAAATAAATTGAGAAAGGGAGTTTTTAAAGCTTTGGCATTGCAGCAGAAACTGACAGTTTCAACACCTGACTATGGAATTTTTAATGCAGAATTTGTCCTGCAATAGCTGCTTGGCTGAAAGACAACTTACTGCCGTAGTCTAGCAAAATGGAAGGTGAGATGTGGATAAAAAATTATTTCCAATGTGTCTTTAAGCAGAGATCCACCTACTCCCTATATGCAATAAAACGCTACAGAAGTCTTTTCTATGCACATCCATTTGTTCAGCTGTCCTTGGCCAAAGAAGTCCTCATTGCACACTCCTGAGCAGCCAGATGGACCCTGGCTGGCTCCAGCCACCTCCACACAAGGGGCTGCAGTTCGGCAGCCTTCCCGTGTGCAAAAGCACAGTGGCCTCCTCAAGAAGTGATGGGGATGCTCTGCATCCATAGCTGTGAAGGGAAAATCTCGTTCAGGTCTTGGTGTCCCTCTAACTACAGCTGCAAAGACCATCCTTCTGCAGTGCCAGAGCCTGGGTGTCTGCACCTCAGTGTAGGTGTGCAGTACACACTTAACTTTTGGGCAGTGAGGAGGAGGAGGAAGAGGAGGAGGAGTTAGGGATTGCTCAAGTGGTGGTGGTGGGGTGAGGCGTTCTGAGTCAGGTACTAACATACCTGCCTGCCTGCTCCCGGCAGCTTAAAGCACGAGAAGCTGCCTGGCCAAGACTCTTCTGTACCCATCTGCTGCTGCTTTTTGCACCGGGCTCCAACACGGAATAGACCACGATGGGGCTGTTCTACAGTAAGATCCAGGTAACAAATGGAAAGAGGAGGGTCTGAGATGAGCTGAGCTGGCATTCCCTTGGTGGCAGAGGGGACATGCTGTGGGAGGTGGTGTTCCACATCCTGTATGTTCAACTCTGAGGCTTCTTCTTCAGCACCAAGGCTGACAGCAAAATGAGGCTTCTGCCTGGGTCTTGTGCCTGCTTTGTGTTTTGGCCTTCAGGAATGGAAGGACTTTAATGCTGCAGTATTTTGACTATTTTGAAAAACCTCCATTGAAAAACAAACAAAAAGCCAAACAAAGACCCCCCAAACAAAACAACACCCCAAACCAACACAACAAAATAAAAGAGAACTTTTTGTACACTGCTGATGTCCTTCATTTCCATCCAGCTGGGCTACACAAAACAACTCACTGAAGGAAAAATAAGGAGGTATCACTAATGTTAATGAGTACATGGGGAAAACCAGGAAACTAACATTATGCGAGGTGTTAAATATAGGTCTCTTAAAAATTGTGGGAGTTTTTGGGCATAAGAGAATGAATGGTGACAAATTGTTACATACTGATTTGTGTATTCACTGCAGTGATATTCCCTGCTTCATAGGTAGTGTGCATGAACTGCCTCTTATCTGTGTTTGTTGCATCACTATATAGATTTGCTCTTTCTTTCCGCCCCCCCCCTCTGGATTTGTTTGTTTGTTTGTTTTTTGTTGTTTTAAGTTTTGGTGTGGGCTTTTTTTTTTTGTTTGTTGGTTTGTTTGCTTGTGGTTTTGTTGTTGTTGTTGTGGTTTTTTGTTTGTTTGCCTTTTTTTTTTCTTTAGATTTTTAGTTGGCTTTGGTGTTTGTGGTTTTGTTCGTTTGTTTTTACATTCAGAGTATTAAATGTGCAGATTTCCCTTCTTTTATTACTTGAAAAAAGACAACTATATAGGGAGCAAAGTACTTCAACTCCCATGCTTTTGATTAAGTACCATGTTTGTCTGATCCTTGCTTAGGATGAGAGAAGATGACAAAATCAAACCAGTCTCCTGGCAGGGTTGTTAAATGTCTTTTGATAACCATTTAGGTTTATGTGGTTTCCCAAAATTTCCATCAATACTTTCCTTTGACTTTTGCTTAAAGGAATATTGGATGAGCTGAATTATTCAGAAATAAATAATTACAGAGTTGTTGCTTTTACTCCTCCCTTCTGAGAAGTTTGGAATAGGTCTTTGGAAGGCGCTTTTCAGGTCCTCATTTTCTAAGAGCCAGCATTGCTCTATGTAAAACGTAACAATGGACTTAGATGGCTATAAACCAGCTGATGAGCAACATCATTACACCATGATGTTGCTACTAATTCCTGCCCTGCTAGATTGTCTGCTGCTTGTTGTGAAATATAGTGGATATATATGACATCCTTTGAATTTGCACAGCCCAAGATGTGTGTCAGCTGTATTAATAACACAGCAGGGCTCACTATCATACATTTTCCTGTGACTGGGTTGTAAGAGTGAGACACCTCAAGTTGAGGGTTACCACAGGTTTCCTCAGAATGGAAAAAGGAGGACATCGGAAGTTTGATCTGTGATTGAATGTATATTTTGGGTGTCTGGCCACACCCAGCTACAGACCTTCTGGGAAGAGAGAGAAGACAATGCATAAGTAAGAACCTCAGTTCAGAAATATTTTGAATGGTTGGAATTGAAACACTGAATTGAATGCTAACTCTGTTCTTCTGTACTTCTGTTCCTTCTCTCTGCATGCTCATCCCACTAATTTTGTATGCTGTACAACAGACAGAACCCTCTCCATGCAACTTGCTCACTGTAAAAGTCATACGGATGAAAAACGCCAGGAAAGCAGACTTGTGTGAGTATCTTTGCTATATCCCTGGAGCATCCATGTGCTTGTAAAACTACCTGGAACATAAACAAGTGTACAAACACTACAAAGTATTTACAAAAGGAAAGAGATAAAACATGTGCGACTGTTGTAAGCTCAAGATGAGGTAGCATAGAAGATATTATTTATTCTTATATCTTTGCCAGTGTAATACTAAACTCCAGCCACCAGTTGTAGCTCAGAAGATGTTTGCACAGAATGCCTAAAATGCTTCACATCTGAGTATGCAAAGACAGGGGTTTTTTATCAATGGGGAAGACTGAATTAAGAAGTTTAGATGGGCCATTTCTTTCTGTGGTTCCTTGTTGCAGTAATGTCCACCCTGTGCATCCCTGGGCCTATTACAGAATATTTTATGTGAGCTCAGGTCTGCATACATGACATCTCTCATGGCCTGTCAAATTTGATTCAGCCATGGGAACAGGCATGTTTCAAAATTTATTTGAGCTCTCACACTGTGTCAAGGGTTTTGATTGCAGGGTGACAATAAAACCCTGGCAGATGTATTGTTAACCCCCTATCCCCCTTTCACGCTTCAGCCCCTCCCTCTCCCCCTTCCCACTCAGGACAGGTGATCGGGAGGGAAAGAAGGACAGAGAGAAGAGAGTTGGGAAAATTAAAAACGTTTTACTAATGCTACTGATAAGAACAGAGAAAACAATACAAAATATACAAAACCAATCTTGAAAGTCCCAGCAGCTGCAGAGCTGGCACCCAGAGTCCTGGATTGGACTCTGCAGCCAACCAGAGCTGGATTCAGTCTGTCAGTAGGCCTCAGTTCGCAAGGTCCTCTCCTAATATCGGCCATAAGGAAAATGGGACGAGATCCTCGTGATCTCTGCCTTTTATATGAAGTATTCATGTTGGCCCTCTCGCAAGATGTGCATCAATTCGTTATCAATAATCTCTCATTCCATTGCTATATTTACCAAAACATGTATCTGTTTTTCCAAGACAATGCAGCTAATATAAAAGCTTTAGCTGACAGGCAAACTCACTAAAAGAGAAACTTGTTTTTTAACAAAACCAGGACACACTGTTAGCTTTTTCTATTCTTAATCATTTTTTACAAAATCCCCAGAAATGACAGTCAAGTAGAAGTTTATTAATGTTTCATAAATATCTGAACTGCAAAGCTCTAGGAAAAAAAAGGTGTGAGTGAAAATCATCTCCAACCTGAGGAGGTCTCTTGCATTTATTTGTACAAATAAGAAGGTCTGAATACAGGAAGCTTCTACAGGAATGAGACCAAGGTAAATTTGTTCAATTAAAATTATGCAAGACAAAACACTTCTTTGGGCCTTTAAAAAGTGATTTGCTTTGAGTTCTGCTAGAACTTCTCCAGAGACGAAAAGTATCTGAGAAAGAGTTTCTCACTCCAATCTTTATTGAAGGAAAAGTAAGAGGCTTTGTTGTTGCTGAATATATGGGGAAGAAGTGTCTGAATGAACCTTCCCACTGGCCTACTTCTAAAGTGCAGAAACAAGATTTGAAGCTTGGTTATAGGCTGGAGAAAAATCTCTTGCTACAGCTAAAACGTATTTGAAGATCCAAACATGTGCTCTGAACTGAAAGGTGCGGAAAAGTACAGCCCTTTGTTATCTCCCCACATAATCATGTTCTATTAAAACATCTGTGCGATAACGAGCTTACCAAACTTCCTCTCCACCTTTTTCTCATCTAGACCAATGCTTTTCATTTTTGTCTGAAACTATTTTTATTCTGAAGGAAATTTCCTATGTTTTGATGCTGTCCTTTCCAATACTAGAAAGTTTCTAGGGCAACTGTCAGGATCTGGAATGCTCAGGCATTTCTGCTTTCCAGTCCAAGATACGTCCCACCAGCCCATAAAACTGCTTAAAGGAGCAGTTTGAGTGACAAGGGGGCTTTAGGAGTGTGGCACAAGGTCTGGAGCAGCAGGAAAGCCACAGCATGGGCTTTCAAGGCTAAGGCTGTTCTGCCTGACACTGTGAAGCATGTACTGGATGTTGCCTGCAAAACAGAATGATAGACATTCACCACGAACTTTGCCAAGATATTGTCTATTTGAAATGGTATTTTAATCAAAATATTGAGGGGAAAAAGATCGCACATATAAAACAAAAGCATTACTTGCAAAATACTTCACTTGTTGTGTACTTCCACCAATGTAGTAAAAGAAAATCATACCGGCTACAGCATTGTCTTGCTTATGTTTAGTTGTTGAATCTTGTTTTGATTGACAGCTGCTTAATTCCAGTAACATTTGATTTTGCTGACCGTAAATTTTGTCAGTTGAATTTATCAGAAATATATGCTTTTAAACCACTTTGGGATGTATTAGAGATTTGCCTGCAGCCAGACTTGTAGAAATCACATACTACAATAACATGTTTGTTATAATAGAAAATAAACCTATATTTCAAATGTTTTAATAAATTAATTTAACCTCTGGTTAAACTCACTGGCAATGTAAGAGATAGTGAAAACTGCATTTTGTTAACTGTATGTGATTTTCACTGAGAAGCAGCAAAATGGGAGGCTTAGGATAAAAAATGTACCACTTGTAGAAAACTTTGCTTGTTTGTGTGTAAAACTGGGGGAGTTGTTTCAGTCATCTTTACAGTTCCCTAGACATCAGCTTGACATAGCCTTAGGAAACCCAGAAGTATGTGGATCTCCATCACCAGCAATAAAGAATTCTTCACAGTACCATTTTCCTAACACTGATTTTTTTCCTCATTCTTCTTCTTCCAAACTCTGTTTTTATCACTTTTGTTTTCCTACAAACTTTTATAGAAAAAGTTGGCAAGTGTTACTTATTTCTCAGGCATCTTATAGATTTTTATAATTTAAAATCAGCTCCTTCTACCTTGTGCCAATTGCACCCATCCTTTTGTTTCTGAAGTGAACCCCATTCTGTTATTTTCTCCTCTCAAATCCCTTCTTGCACTAAGTTTCTGTAGAGTTTTTGGATCACTTTGTCTAATACTCATGTAGTGTTTAGATGGCACCACAAGTAAACTTCATTACTGGTCTATCTGCTCCATTTTCTAGGTAATGGAGATGGGAAAATGAATCCATAACAATAGACTCTCAAAACCTCACTAAAATCTCCCATGGAACAGAAAATACAAGACCTTTAATGAAAGTTCAGTGCATAAGATTGTGTTTTTAACTAAGACAATTTCAGTTGTTTCATTCTGCTTTTTAAACCCTGATTCTTTTTAATGGACTCTTGTGCTATTCTGTCTCTTCTTCCCACTGACCCACCCACTAATTTCTATTTGTGTATTGACGCATAGCTGATATCATTGACAACACCTTTGAATTTAGTGCCTTGTTTGTGTTCTGCACATTCCCCCTTCCCACTGAGCACACCCACGTCCCCATCAGGCTCATTGGGGTTCTTCATATTCCAGGACCTGTGAACACTTGCCAGTTCCCAGGTTTGGGTGTGTGACCCATCTTCATCCTGACCCCCTAACAGGCTGAGATTTGGATGAGCACCAGTCCAACCCATCATTAAAAACAGTGCTTTCCCTGCAGAGAACTTGAAATTTCAAGTTCAGGCCCTCACAGTCCTTGGGCAACCACCATAGCTCCAGAACAAACAGAAGGACGTGTCTTTTCATAGCATGTGGTTCAGCTTGGGAACTCCCCATGGTAGGAGATCACAGATGATAAAAGTTTATGTGGGTTCCAGGTGGAGACAGGAAAAGTTCATAGAAGAAAAATCCACTGAAAGTTTTCTTAAGAAGTCTCTGAATATTAAATTGTGAGGGCTGAGAGAGCATTTTATGATGCTTGCCCTCTTATACTCTTCCTTAGACAATGACCACAGAATGCAGGGCATATTCTCCTCTGGCACTGATGTATGTTCCTAAGAAGGCCAAAGATGCTTCCCCTCCAACAACAACAACAACAAAAGACAAAGAGGATAAAGAAAAAGATACTGCAGGGAAACGAAATCATGAAATCACTAGCAAATGAAAAAGAAAATGAAACAGTGTTAAGTATTAAACAAAAAGGTAAAAATAGGCAATTGGGTGGGGACACTGAGCTGAGCAATTTTAAGCCATCATTCCCTGCTTCCTGAACACCACCCATGGGCCCCGGGCTAAATGGATCTTGAGTAATGTAAAGTTAAAAATAATCGTCAACATTTTCTTAGTAAGAAAATAGTATTTTTTTAAACTTTAGTGGATTTTTTTTTTTTTTAATTAGGCTTGGTAATTTTGGAAGCTTCCAAGTTTTGGACTTTTTTTGTATATTACTTTGGGTACAATATTTTATAAAATTATTTAGTATGTTTTACATTTTTGTCAACAACCAAATTTTATGACATTTCAGTAGCAGTTCTGCCATATATGAGGTCAATTCATAGAAAAGCCCTTGAGATCCTGTAAAGAAATGTAACCAGTGAAACACGTTTTTCTCTGAGGAACTAGGGTCCAATGGGATACTTATTGCAGGAAACCATGGACTTCCTCCAGTATTTTGTTCTTCCACTTTTATTGTTTCATTGTTATTTATTGCTTACTTAATAATTTCAGCAGTTGCAATTATGTACCAACAGCCTATTGTTCTAGGTGCTGCTTGAAATCTCATTATAAAACAAGAGGATGTAGGCTGATAAAGCCTGACAAGGGAGAAAACAGGGGAAAAAATGTAAGGTTATTTAGCAACAACTCAACAAAGGAATGTTTATAAGGAGGGATGTAATTGAGACTAGTGATAATGTTTTAGGAATACTTGTAGGGTGCTCCACCCTGTGTCAAGGCCAAGGTGGGAAAAAGCGTGAAAGCTTTTTACTCAAGTTTAGCTATTACAAGATTTTTGTTGATAGGTCCCTGGAGGCAGGAACTCATCTCCCAGGAAGGTCCTTCAGAATGAAGATGTTTACTTTCATGGAATTAACCCACATTCTTATTTAAAAAGGAATATTAAAAGTTGATCTAAATTATCTAATGTTCTGCACTCTAGAAAAAAACAATGCCTGCCTGTCCACCCAGCCTCAGCAAGATCTCTGCTCAGCTCCATGGTGTGGGAGGAAAAAGAAAAAGAAAAATGCTTTTCTCTGCTGCTGGTGGTAGTTTATACATTGTGACATGGATGGGTCTAAGTGAGGGGGGACATGATCAAGAATATGATCTGGGCAAACGGTGTTTGAGACCACGTTCTTGGTTCAGATTCCTTCAGCACAATGAGAAAAACCGTATCCTAATAATCATGAAAATATCTAACCCCTAGAAATAGCCTCAATGTGAGCACTTACAGGCAGTTCAAGAGGAGGAGGATGCCTCTGCCCAAGTTACCTGTGGGATGGAGGCTGAGTCTGTTAGCATCAAAAAAGGAGGTAGAATTAAAATTAAAAAATTTGGGTTTAGCCCTGTTTGAATTTGAGCTGTTTATGAAACAAGTGAGATTTTAGCTTGATCCAGAACAGCTGGTGTCCTGCTCTTGTCTGGGATGCAGTGTGGTGCTGGAGCTATGGTATGTATTTCTGAGCATGCGTCATGTCGCTGCAATGCTTTCTAAAGGTAACGAACAATTAAGATCCAGTTCTGCTGCTACGCTGGAAGATAATTAGAAACTTAGTGTAATAACTGGCTGAAGAGACCGTGCTGTCGTAAACACCTGCTGCCACACCTGCTTTTGGCAGGATATTGCCCCACAGTGATACCGTGGCTGCCACCCTAAGCACATTTGACGGCTGATCACGTGTTGTGGGCCACGGGAGGGACGCAACAGGTTGCTGCTGTGAAGCTCTGCTGCGTGCACCACGTGTGAGCGTAATTGCCATAGTTAGGTGGTGATTAGGTTTGCATACCAGGGTAATGGTGATTTCCTTATATCTGGCTGGCAATGGGAGCCTTTTACGTACACATGACGAGGCACTTGGTACAAGGCAATGGGATATTGTGTCATGACTGACTGGTGTGGGCACAGGATGCGCTGTGGAATTCCAGCTCTCACATCTGCTTGAGCCTGGAGCTGGTCGGGCAGAACATGGGCCTGAGGCACCTGAGATGTGTAAAAAAGGTTCCTGCATGTTGTAAGTGCCTCTTTTATAACACCCAGAAAATACTTCACGAACAAGAGGCAATTAGATTTCAGAGGACAGCTGTGAAGTACCAAGTCATCACCAAACATGTCTTGCAGATGGGGAGAGGGAAGCATGCGTGTTTAGTGGCTGTGTCAGAAGTTCCTCAGAGAAAGTCAGAGATCTGAAATGAAAAGTCAGAGCTCTACTGTCTGACAAGTAGTTGTTTCTTAAAGACGTATGATACAGTGCAGTAGCAGACAGTGGTCACTTGCAGGAAACAAAAAAAGGCGGACTTTCAAAGTAATATTTTGTTCTTTGCAACAGGCCTAGTCAGAGCATGTAATGCTATTTGGGAAATGACAACAAAATATACTTTGGATTTCTCAAAAATCTATGGACTTGAGTCCTGATCCTCCTTTTAGTGGAGATTAGTGCTGACAGGAGTCTGTGCTAAAATCAGTCTGGACTTCCCAAGAGCCAAAAAGGATTTTCGTTATGGACATTTCCTGCGTGCACGCAAAAGTTTGGGAGTGATTAGGACTGTTAGAAACTCAGGTGATTTCTATGTGTTTTGATTTTTTTTGTTTGTCTTTAAGAATTTTTATATCTTTGTGTATACCACAAGCACCTTCACCAGTCAAAGTTGCTCTTTTTTTTTTTTTTTTTTTTTTTTCTGTGGGTTGTTGTTGTTGTTTTTTTGGTCAGAGTTACTCAAGCAAAGATGACTTAAGCCTTAGGGTGTTAGGAAAAGAATCGGCTAGCTTCGTCAATTCTTCAGTTACACATAGACTGTGATAAATGGCAGAGTCAATTATTCTGTGTTTCCCAAACTCAAGTCTATCAGTAACACTAAGTAGGACAAGACTAAGTTTAGTCAGATGAAGGTGTGTCTGCTATGCAATGGCAAGAATGGTTGAGTAGGTGACACTACAGATAGAGGAAATATAATGCTAATGATGGGATTGGCATCTATGGGCAATACTCCCCCATGCTATCTTTGGCACTTGTGTGGGTTGCTGTCCCTCGCAGATCATGTTCTGTAAGGTGATCATCCCTGACTTTTGAGTGTGGGTGCACAGGATTGTTAATCTCATGATTCACATTTGCCTTTCATTTCTTAATAACTATGATAGAAATGTACTTGCATGCAGATTATTCTGACCTCAGAAAGAAAGTGCTTGTTGATGATATAAACACTACAGTCTTCTGCTAACCACTATTTAATACTGAACCTCTGGTCCAGAACATCCCTCACCTGCGATGGAGCTCAGGTGGGAAGCCAAACTTCACAACTGGCATCTTCACCTGGGAAAGGAAGGCGAAAATACTAAAGCTGCCCTCCCTACATCTGGAAATATTAAAATCCATAGTTGAACTTTATGACCTGAACACACCTCTAATTGGAACAGCAAAGCCAAAGCAATGTAATTTTGTACCAAGCATCCTGTGCTGGGAAATGCAGACAAGCTTCCTCCTGCCCATCAAGTGTTTCAAATACCCTTATCTGTCTCTGGCTGAGCCTCAGAGTTGAAAATTCCTCCCTTTTTTTTTTTTTTTTTTTAATCTCTGTTGTTGAGCTCTATGGTGCATATGTTTTCCCTTCTTTAACTTTCTGAAAGGGAAGAAGGCAGGCTGAGATCAAGTGTCGTGGTGGAAGACCTACCTGCCTTCTGTGACAGCAATGGGGCTTCACGGGATCCTTCGGTGAAATGAGCTCCTGTCACCACTGTGTTGGCAGCCAGATGTGCTAGAGAACGTAAAGGATGCTCCAAAAAGTAGGCAAGATGGAACTTACAGTCAGAACTACCACAGAAACACTAAGGCATGTCCATGCCTACCTGTGGAAGTCCAGTATGTAGAAAGTGGGTTGTGTCTGTCCAGCAACCTCTGCTACAGCTGTTAATGTTATCTGCTCTGTGTTCCTGACAGGCAGCTGAACCATCAACAGTGCCCAGCCCTGTGAGGCTCTCGTGTGACTGCATGCCCCTGTGAATATGGATGGCTCGTCAATGTTAAACCTTTGAAGACTGATATATATAGATAGTCTGACTATGTATCTCTTTGAGAAGGAATGCAATGTAACTGCATAGTTTGAATGTTTATTGGTTTTTCAGCAATTAAGGAATTCTCAATAAAAGCAAACTGCCAGGCTTTCACAAAGAGTAAAGCAAGCTGGCTGTCTAGCACTGGCTTGATGGCACATTAGCTAGCATCCTGGTCTGCATTCTGCATATTGTCCTGTGTACATAGCGTAAAAACTCATATAGTGCAATGCCTTACAGGGTACTAGATGTGTTTCCTTGATCCGTTGCTTTCATGCTTTCCCTCTCCAACAGTAAGCCAGTCAGACTGCTACGTGAGCCTGAGCCTCCCGACAGCTTCAGTGCAGCATTTCCGAACCAAAACAGTCAAGAACAGCAAGAACCCGACATGGAATGAAACCTTCCACTTCACAATTCAGAGCCAGGTTAAGGTAGGAAGGGCGCTTGTGCCCAACAGGTACTCTTACCAGATATCAAACGTACTGTATAGCCCTTCCACACTGCAGGTCTCTCTGAATTCCCTTATGAAATGTTGACACGCTCTTGCTGTAGTTACTTAGCTTCCAATGGTTGGCTAAGACTGTATCTTCCTGAACAGACAATTACTTGTAGAGTGCAACTACAAAATTTCTGTTTTACTGTTACCTTTACTTGCATTCTTGAACTTCTTTCACAAACTCCTTCAGCTAAAATGAAATATATGTGGCATCTTACGTTTGTTAAACCTTACACAGGTTTTTTCTCCTTTTTTTTTTTTTTTTGTTTGTTTGTTTTGTTTGTTTGTTTGTTTGGTTTTTTGGTTTTTGTTTTTCCAGAACATTCTGGAGCTGAAAGTTTGTGATGAGGACAACATAACTGAAGATGACCATCTCCTCACTGTATTCTTTGATGTCTCCAAAATCCAGCTTGGAGAAAACATTAGGCTGTCTTTCCAGCTGAATCCACAGGTAAGGAAAAAATTTAAGGACAAAGCTAAGGGGATGTGGTCAGGTGAGAAGGTGGTTATCTCATCTTTCTTCTTGCATGTTCCATATACAAGCCTTTCTTACTGATCATTTGGCCACCTGAGTATGTCCATCTGTTTCAGGGGTTGATATTCAGTGTTGCTTCTGTAATTAATGCAAAATTCAGATGCTGCTTCTACACTCCGAACTGGCTAGCACTATTGGACTTGCTTGTCTGGTTGCTGTCCTTGATGCCAAAATATCAAGAGTTTAACCCAACAGTTTTGTGCATCCCTTTGCAGTTGGGACTGGTGGTTCTGAGCTGTGCATTCTGTTCTGCTAATATAAAAGTATTGATCTCCAGTCATAAGCCTCAAACCCAGTTTTCGTAAGTGAGTTTTTCTGCAGGTCTTTCATAAGGTTGAGACAACTTTATATTGAAGTTTTAAGGACAATGTTGAGGCCTAGAAATACTTTACTTCAGTGAGTGCTGAATTGACTTGATACTTGTTTTGGAAAGGCTGGCTCTCTGTGCTGTCTTTTCCCTAATGTTCACACTAGAGGTTGACAAGATAACAGGAGCTACATCTAAACCTGTGAAAAAGGAAGGAAATCTTAGGGGAATTCCAAAAGACAAAGATAAAGATTGTGCATGCAATGAGACTATATGTACAGATTCCTCCAACCAAAGTACACTCTTCAGAACACGCTGGACTCTGTATGCCCAAGTGTGCCACCATATTGATGTGCTAGCAGGCCCACCTACACAGGCTGTGGGTGAGGGCTGGGAGAGGGGCAAGGTGACTTGAAAGCACCAGAGGAATCCAGCCTCACTCATGCTGAGGATCACTGTGGAATGCTGAGAACTTGTGGTAGAGGAAGGGAAAGGGGAATTGCAGGTGGCCTGTGAAAAGGTGAGGGGTGAACCTATGACTGCAGAAAGGGGGAGCAAATGCCAAAAGGCCCTGCAGTATGTATCACGTTTGGCCTGCAAGGTCTGAAGTAGAAGTCTGCTAAAGTAATGGATATGATGTTAGAAGTATGTGACACTAGAAGTATAGCAGATAGGAGATTAAGAAAATCAAACCTGTTGCATGCTCAGAAACAAAAGGTGGACACTGGCTTACAGAGTCCCCTGAAAAGCATAGATTCCTGCAGGGCTCCTGTAGGATTCCTGTAGGATTCTCCTTTACAGGAGAATCAACCTACAGTGACTGCATTCATTTTGTTTCGCAGGGAAAAGAGGAGCTGGAGGTTGAATTCATAATGGAGAGCAGGTGAGTAAGGCCAAAAAGGTGATCAGTAGAAATGTAAGCCAGCGACAAAATGTTACTGATACAAAACATCGGTTTCCACTTACAGCCCTCTACCACTGACACCTTCTGAATAAAGTAGTGGAGAACTTCGGGTGTTCAGGAAATGCTTGTGTAGGGCATTTAATGGGGAAAGGGTGTGTGGCAGTGCTTGATGTACGTACCTCAACACCAGGCATCCAGACACATGGGGAAGCAAGCACAGATGCTGATGGGAGCACAGAGATGTCCCTGATGGCTGTTGCTGACCAGGCTGCAAGGGCATTCTGCACAGGAGGAAGTTCTAAGTTTCAAACCCTTCTTGCTCCCTTCTATGAGATCCCAGATGTTTGCTTTATCATCAGGATGTGGGAAGATGATACTTGGAATTTGTCTTGTGGGAATAGATTTTTTTTTTTACTGTGTTTCTATGCTGACTGTATAGTAAATGGAGAGAATGGGCATGTAAATCAGTCCTAGTGCTGTTAGTTGATTTTTAAGGTAAATGATAAAGTTTATTCCTTTTTTGTTATGGCATGTTGGATGGACTCACCAACTTTTCAGCTCTGATCCCCCAGGTTTGAACTGAGCAATATAGCATAATAGTGTAATTGTGTCATCCCTCTGTAAATTTGCTTCACTGTGTCAGAAAACAATCCTGTCTGATACAGTGAGGAACTCCGTAGTCCAGGAGGTCTCCACAGTTTGAAGTTCAGGCTCAAGTCTGTGAGAGGCAAATTGGACTGAATGTTCAGCTAGAATTTCTTATGCTGTTTGCCCATGCTGCTTGTCCAAAGAAGGATTTCTAAAGATAAATATAATGAAATAATGATTAAAGAAGAGTTAAAACAAAACAGAACAACAACAAACAAACAACTGAAAAACCCCAACAGCAATAACAAAACAAACCAAAACAAAGTGTGCTGGTTTTGAACTGATTGTTTTCCCTTTTTGTCTTTTAGCCCTGATCCTCCTGAAAATATTGTTACCAATGGAGTATTAGTGGTAATTTTTATTTCATAATTCCTTCCCTGCCATGTAGCAATGCTTATTGTGAAATTAGTATTAAAACTACTGGGAATTGCTTCACACGGTGGTATGAAGGCATCGGCCGAGAGCCAGGCTGAAGCTGGTGCTGGCGTTGGCCTTCCCACATGGTCCTCAGTAGCGCCTCATGCTGGGAGAGGCTGCAGCTGCAAAAGCTGTGAGGTGCTGCTACCACTTGCCTCTGCCCAAACTGAGCTGGACTCAGGTGGACAAAATCCCCCTGTCTGCCCAGGCAGAGCTGGGCTGAGCATCCTGCCCTGTACCCCTTCCCCTGTGACCAGTCCTCCCACATGTCCTTGCGGGACTGCTCCTCCAGGCAGGAGCGAGCAGATCCCTTCTCTTTTCTGGTCTCTACAAGATCTGCTATTTCCCATGTGGAAACCCAATGCCAACTCCCTGGGCCTGGTAAGAGGGTTATTGACTGAGACCATCTATCCCTGAGGTGCATGCCCTGAGCCCCTGTGCCCCGCATGTGCCTATGGGACTGGCCGAGGTAGAGCTCTGCTGACAGCAAATGTCTTTTTCTCTTTCCCTGGTTGTCTCTTACAGTCCCGCGAGGTTGCGTGTTTGGATGTGCAGGTGAACGGTGGGAGGCTGAGGAAGGATTCTACAGGTGAGACCTCGTGGAGCCTGACTTACAAAGCAAATCTAGATGCCACTTTAAGGCAAAAGCACCCAGTGTTTTACACTTGAATGCCTAGGTTTAAAGTTATTTAAGATGTAAGACAAAATCCCATGGATGTCAATGGCCTCTAGAGGAGCCTGTAGTTGGTCAAAAATATACTAATTATTACTCAATGCAGCATGATGAGTGTGTGTTTTGGTTTCCCCACAAAATACTTTCCAGTTTGTCAGATGCTTATAACTTTCCAAAATATTTGCACGGGAATTGAAATTTTCTGACTCTTAAATTGGACTAAATGCCTGTTGTTTCTGGATTCAGAGGTATGGAAATGGGCAGCATGAGAACTGGTCCTCTCTTATGCATTTTAGGAGTAGCAATATAAAAGGTGCCACTAGGCGAAACATGAGACACACAGTTTATTACCAAAGACATTGTTTGCACATTTTAGGCAGTGCATCACTACGGTGTTGAGTCCCTACTTGTGGACCTGTGCACCTCCTATGCAATTTTTAAAACATCACACTCTGACACCTCCTGATGTCCTCAGTCCAGCAAACTGCACACAGATGATCCAGTTGAACTCAGTTGTCACAGTGAAGAAGTTTACTAGTTGGGGCTGAAAATGCTTTTGTGGGATAATTCTTCAAAGGCTGACTATATACCTTTGAGTGTTTGGATTTACAGCATGTATTTTTGCTTTGAATCTGTGAAGATACAATTCTATATAAAAATCATTCTATAATTACTCAAAGAAACATATCTGGGATTTATTACATGAAGGCCAAAGACTCCCAGACATTAGTTTTTTAGATGTTAGAAATGCTTTCAAAAGGGATATTACAGGTTGAAGTAAAGAGAAACATGATAGAGGGACTGTGATTTTACTGGTTCCAAAGAGAACTGTGCTCTGCTCAAAAAGAAAAAAAAAAAGAAAAAAAAGCGCCTTTTTCCCCAAATTCTGAAATTTTCAGAATACCTTATTACTATACCAGGATAATATTTTAGTGCCACATACTGTCTTATTGCTGAAGTACTTTGAAAATTTCACATTTTCAGGAAAGAGTGCTTTTTTTCTCAAAGTTATCAGCTGTGAATCATTATCTAATGGATAGAACAGTAATCTCAACAATAAAAGTATATATAGAAGTGCAGTGGCACTATAGCAACAGCCCCAAAGGGCTCAGATGAGTCTGTTTATTTGTCTTATAATTTGGGTATCCATTGAAGTCATGACTTAAGAAAAACCTGTTACATTACCATTCAAAGAAACAAACCACATATTTTGAAAAACTTACATTTGAAACTCCTTTGCTTCAGAGAGAAAGTTTGCCTTAACTGTGGATGGGTCCTATGAAGGAACCAGGACCCACACGCTGAGCTCCTGCCTCTGCCCGACCTCCCCGGCCAGGTTCCACTACATCAAGTACAACCAGTCGGCGCTGACTGTGGCTCTGCCGCGACGGAGGCAGCTCAGCAGGGTATGTGATATCCACTAGGAGCAAGTGATAGGATGAGAGGAAAACGCCTCAGGTTGTGCCAGGGGAGGTTGACGTTTGATCTTGGGAACAATTTATTCCCAGAAAGGGTTGTCAGGCATTGGAACAGGCTGCCCAGGGAAGTGGTGGAATCACCATCCCTGGAGGGGTTGAACAGATGCGGAGATGAGGTTCTCAGGGACATGGGTTCATGCCAGGTTTGGGTTAACGGTTGGACTCGATGATCTTGAGAGTCTCTTCTTACCAAAATGATTCTGTGACACTGTAATGCATAACTGGCTTTTTGCTGTGTGTTTCTTTGGTGACCTCTAAGACCTGTGTACACGTGCAGGTGTGTGTATGCAGGGAATTGGTAAATGTATGTATGTGAGGCAGGGAAAACCTTTTGTTTTCCCCTTTTGTACAATAGCTAACTGTCATTATTGTTTTTTCCAGTCTATATCAAGTCAAAATGAAAGTGATATGAATGAGTCCGTGACTCTAGCTCTGAACTCGCTTCCTATACAAGAGAAAATAACAATAGCGGAGGTGAGAACAAGGCTTTCTTAATAAACACACATTCGATTTGGTGGGTGATGAGAGGCTTAGAGTGCAGTGAATCAGTTCCTGTCAGACACAACACATGCTACAGTGCAAGGTGTGAATTACAGTAACTCCGCAAATATGCAATATTTAGTGTATATATATATATATATATATTTAGTCTCTCTCTCTATATATATTTTTTTTTTTTTCACCCTGCATGTGGTTCAAAGCATGCTGTTCAACCCTGTTCTGAGTTTAATTTCCTCATCAACACAGTATGTGAGCTAACAGTAAAGGATATGAAAATTAAGACTTAAATTTGCAAAGGGAAAGCCTGAAGCAGAAGATAAAACAGACAACACCCCTATGACTGTGGTTCAGATTTCCAGAAAATGAACGTTAAACCAGGTGTTCAGCTACGAAAAGCTGAGGGGCCTTAAGCCCATTTGGCTTGGGTGAATGGCTCACTTCTACCCAGAGTGTGCTGGAGCTCATTAGATCTCTCATAGCACAGACCATTGCGGGCCAGATCCTGCAGTTGTGCTCCTGACTGCAAAGACAGTGAAACGCAATCCACGGATGGAGTGGGGGAGGCAAGTTGTAGGATTAATGACACGAGCATGCTTACACTGTTTGTATTGCTATTTTCAGGACAGGACAATTGACTTGTACACAAAGGCAAGTGAATGGTAAGTGAATTTCCAGCAAGACCTGATCCTGTAACTGGGAGACATTTGCACCTACACAAAACCTGTTTGAAATCAGCAAGGGTCCATGCAGGCTCAGTTGTAAGCAGGGGTGTGTTCATCTTTTGGTTGCAGGCTTTTGTCAGATCCTTCTTTTTTTGGTGATGGAGAATTAAATCATGGGTTCTGTTTCCTCCAAGTTTTCAAACTGTTAGTGCAGCTCAGTAAGTAGATCTCTATTTGTGTGCACTATTATGCCCACAGATGGAGAGAGCAAACTCCACAAAGAAATAGTATTTTATATTATACAAATAAAATAACACCAAGGCTTGGTAGCTACTTCCCTAGTCAACTGCAGTGCCTGTTGATAGTGATTATCTAGTTACAGGCACATGAGGCATTCACCACTGAAACCTGAAAAATTGACTATATGAGCAAATAAACTAGAAGTGTATTATAGGAACCTTGTTACCATACCAGGGCAGTATGTCATGTTCTGTTCTGCCTTCCCATTGGCATTCTTGTTGGCAGCTACAGCAATTAGTTGAGGCCTGTCTATGGTGTTCCTCTTTCTAATTGAGTACAATATACTGTCCACAAATTGGTCTGTAAACACACACAAGCATAGCTGGATTTGACCAAGAAGAACGATAATGTAGTAATATTTGTGCCCTGGTCTCAGGACCCAGGGTCTGTTTTACAGGCCAAGAGACCTAGATGCCCGTCTGGGGTTCGAGCTGTGCCCTGACGAACACAATTTCCTGCAAAACCGGAGGAAGGTGGTTGCTGCTGCACTGAAAGATGTTCTTCATCTGGAGGAAGATCTGCAAGAGCATGAGGTAACCAGGAAAGACACTGCTGGGGTATTTTTCTCCGTCCTTTCTCTCAAGCCTGGAGATGGGGAGTGATGTCTCCCATCTGTACAGATGAGGACTGAAGACCTCTGTCAGCAGCTCCTCCTCCAGGGTGCTGTTTGCAGCCAGGGTGGACTCAGCTGAAGAGCTCCATAGTCTGTCTGGATGAGCAAAGTCTCTATTTCCACTTGGCTTTCAAGTGACTCATTTGAGGAACTTCGAAATGACGAGTTTGGTCCGTGTTTCTTAGACGTCCTTCCTGAAGTGCCGAAGTCTTTTAGTATACCCAACTGGGATGTCCAGCAACTTACTATATACAAGTCCTACAGCAATGTTGCTTTATCTCTAATCTACATGTTTATTTTACTATTGTCTGAATATTGCTTTTGCATATTTGTCTTCTTTTGACACAATGTGCCTTAACACCACTTTTTCACCTATGCTTTCTGATATTTTTTGTGTTGAACAGGTGCCTATAGTGGCTGTGACCACAGCAGGATGTGGGATAAGAGCACTCACTGCCATGTATGGCAGCATTTTGGGTCTTCAAAAGTTGCGTGTTTTGGATTGCATTACATACATCAGCGGCTCATCTGGCACAACATGGTGAGGAGTCATATTGGTACTGTTGTTTGGATATTCTTGTGTTAAACAAAATCCATGCATTGTCCAGGGTTTTACATTTCAGCGAGGGTGAAATGGGTCTATTGAGTTACTGCTTCCATCTTTGGTCTGTGAATCTCAGGGTCATCCATGGAAGGCCTCTTGTGCATCATACATTTGGTGTCACTGAAGTAACTTATCCCTAACCAAAAGAGGAGACTTTATAGGAAGCACAAACATCATTAATCCTATGCAAAATGATCCTTTATGGTTATTTATTGTTGAACAGAAACACCATAGACAGCTGGTGTAGCTGCTTGTATTGAATGCAGATAAAGGGATTTTTGACTGATTGCCTTTAGACTAGCATTTCTGCTCAAAGTAAGTTCAAAGAGGAGAGAAACCTCAGGATAAAGCAATAGGTGACCAAAGCACCAAAAAGTATATCCTCTGAGTTTCAGAATCACAGAATGCTTGGGGTTGGAAGGGACCTCTGGATATCATCTAGTCCAACCCAGCATCTTCTTCATTTCTTTCTGCTCTCCATCACATTTCCTGCCTGCAGGACCATGACAAAACTGTATGAAGATGCTGATTGGTCACGTAAAGATATTGGAGAAATAATTATCGAAGCTCGGAAGCAAGCAGCCAAGTGCAAGATGGGGTCTTTTTGCTTGAGAAGTCTGAGGAATTATTACAGAGAGCTGAGCCAAAGGACCCAAGCAGGACATAAGACATCTTTTATTGATCTGTGGGGGCTCATGATTGAATCCATGTTAAATGATGGGGTAATGTCTATACATCTTTCTTCTCATAAAGTTGGCAACTTGATCTTCATGACAATTATGAGAAATTAAAATCCTAGGAAGAGAAACCTGGCCAATAACAAGGTACTTGGTATGTGGACAGAACACAACTTATTTGCATTAATGACCTGGAGATATAGTGTATATCTACACTAGAGACTAAAGTGCAGTTGAATGTAACATAAAAATGCTCAAACTAGCTTTAAAGTAACCAGCATACTAACTTACATTGTAGCTGTCCAAGAAATGTTCGAGATTCTTAGCTATTTTTTTATGGCACCATGCTTTTATGTCTCCACTGCTGCAATATTTACACAAGCTGCAGTCATAACTTGAATGTACTACAAATGTACCCCATATGGAGTTACTGCATTTTATTATGAGAAAGGATATAGATCCAGAGCTCCTGAGACATCCTTATTTTGGATTTTATCTCTTAGGACCTCTCATTCCTCATTCTATTGTAATGACAGAAGCAAAACTTCCCATGTAAGCTAGCAGACTGGTGATAGTTGGAGAAAAAGCTGTTTTATTTTAAAATCCTGTAAACTTAGTTTATATTTTGTCTAGGTGAAACAGGTAAAATTAAATACTCTCATTTCATACATTTCACATTGTATTTCTGGCCTCAGTGCTATGTAGCAAAATTTGCTAGAATTTAGTTTGGCTGAAGTACACTCAAAATCCCCATTTCACTCATAAGTTGATAGTATCAGACAGCACATTCCTCTGTGGATGTTAACTTTCAATATGGTTTTCAAAAATAATCATGACTAGAAAGGCCATTAACACGCTGCCTTGACAAACTCATATATTTAACAGATGAAGTGTGTGATAACAGCTGAATTACCAAGACTGTCCCAATTTTTTCACTTACATTTAGCAATGTGAAATTAGAATGGCATGTGAAGCAACTAATTACTACCATTCTACACTAAATTCAGAACATGGCTGGTTATCTTAACAAGAATTATTCCCATTCCCACGATTTTCTTGCTCTCTGTTATTCAAGCACATGGAAGTAAATTTAGGAGGAAATTCAGAAAAATTATATCCCATATTCAGACTTTATAAGCTGATGTCTTTAAGGAACTCATTATCAGCTGGTATACTCGTTTTTCTTTTTTTTCTTCTTCCAAATCCAGAAATGCTACCACAGACTTTCTGATCAACGTCGGGCAGTGAACCAAGGTCAGAACCCACTGCCCATCTACCTTGCTCTCAATGTCAAGGATAAATTCGCCACCAAAGATTTTAGAGGTAATGTTTCCATTCTGGAAAGAGACCTATTTTTTTATCTCAGGAGATACACCATGAGGATACTGTAAATAATGATGAATTGCTTTAAATTCTCAGTCCAAGCCAGGAGAAGTCCTGTGCAGAGATAGACAGAGTAGCTGGGCTGCCACAGGACAGATAGCAACAATTCAGTATTTTGTAAGATCTCCTGGCATATCAGTGTGCATGTTCAGACATAAACTTCAGACTAGTAACACAACATAGATCTGTGACAATTGTCTCAGAAATGCTATGAAATCTCAAAGAAAGTGATTCAAAGGAGCTTTATGTTCACTTAGTATATGTCTTTCATGGTTGGCTAAAGGTAATAAAACCAACAGAAGTAAATCTGTGTTCTAATCTACCTTCCATGAGAAAACTTCCCACTTGCTAGATAAAATGAAAGAGGAAATTTAATTTTTCTGTTAAAACTGCCATCGTTCTTTCACAAATCTGCAGACAGTGTGATTGACAGCTGATTCAGCTATCAGCAGGGTTGCCTTGGGGCACTTGCTAAGCCAGCTCGCACATGAGGGCTGACGTCTGAAAGTTTTATTCCATGTCTGGTGACTTTACTGTTTTTAGCAGTGAAGCTGATATTGTTGGTGTGTATTTTGGCAGAGTGGGTGGAATTCACGCCGTATGAGGTGGGCTTCCTGAAGTATGGCGCCTTCATTCGCGCAGAGGATTTTGGCAGTGAGTTCTTCATGGGTCGCCTGATGAAGAAGCTCCCTGAATCCCGGATCTGCTTCATGCAAGGTGACTCACCCACCTGGGAGAGCAACAAGAATTTAATACAAACACTAATGAGTCTGGAAAACAGTCCCCAGCGACCTGTTGTTCTGCAGGTGGCAGCAGAGGGACAGGGTCATCTTACAAATGGTTCCCTTTCTCACCCAGCTAAAATTCAGCATTTCTCCTGAGATTCACTCAACTGTCCAGCTAGCAGAGGTCATGTTATCATTTGGACTAGGATAAAATGTGACCGAAACAACTTTGCAGGTGCATTAGAAGCATTACTATTTCTCATAGCTTGCAAAACATTTTGAAAGCTGAAAATCTACGAGACTTTGTGGACGCTGAAGAAAATTCTGAGAAGAAATAAATAGGGCAAGAAAGGGGGAATCAAGCAAGGAGCTGGCTGAAAATAGTTCTCTATCAAAGGAAAGAAGAAAGGAAAATTGGAAAATGAAAATGACAATATGAAACTTGTCTTTAAGTAAAAAAAAAAAAAAAGTTGTTCCAGGTAAAACTTGGCAGAAGGAAAAAGAATTTGAAATTTCTTGTGAAATAACTTTGCCTTCTAAGTCATCTCTACCACTGAAATATGTGTCTGGGCTTATGAAAAATTGTGTAGAAATGCAAAAAAATTAGGGAAGAGTGGTAAAAGGAAGACTGTTTTTAAATGAACTTCATTGTGTTTACCTCAGTACTACTTACTATACATTTACTGCTTCCTAGGAATGTGGAGTAGTATCTTCTCCAAAAACCTCCTGGATGCTTGGCATGCAGCTGACAATTCAGAGGACTTCTGGAACAGGTGGACCCAGAACAAAGTGACTGAAATAGGTAAATCTTAAGTATCCTTTGACGTGGGGCCTTCTTCCAGGCTCCTCTGATACGGTAGGTGTGCTCACATTTCTCGTGTTTTGACTTTTTCTGTCAGTCTGGTGCTCTCAGCCTCTGATTATGGAATGCACTGGGAAAATAAAGTTATTTGGTATAAGCAAAATATTGGTTCTTCGGTAAAATAGTGAGAATTTTTACTAGAATAAAAGACACCATCAGACAGATCTTGATGGATAAGGAAATAAGGATGGATGCATAAGGTGGTCCCTAAAGTGTTGTGTTAAAACACTTGGAAAGAAGAACTTCTGTCAAAGCCTCATGTCAACTATTCGTTATCCAGAGACAAGCCTGAGCACTTCTTTTTCCATTATCTGTTTGTCCTGCAGAGTGTATTCCTTCTTCAAAATCTTACTGAATGGAAAGATTTGGTAGAGGTCAAAGGAAGTGAATGGAGTGGAGCTCT
Organism: Patagioenas fasciata; assembly: GCF_037038585.1. Classification (NCBI taxonomy): domain Eukaryota; kingdom Metazoa; phylum Chordata; class Aves; order Columbiformes; family Columbidae; genus Patagioenas; species Patagioenas fasciata. The sequence continues at coordinate 31,159,812 of NC_092524.1, read as the reverse complement.
GTTACACCAGCTGAGAGGCAGCTCTGTACTAAAAGACCATTTCTTAGAAATACTCATCAGGATCTTCATGTTAAAATTAAAGCAAATTTGGTGATTTCATAGTGAACAGATGTGGCTCAGGATGCTGTAGACTATGTTTCTGGGAGAGCAGACAACAAACCCTTATGTTTGGGTTTATATAAATAATTTGCAAGTTTGTGTTGAATTCAGCTGGCCAAACCCAAACCAAATTGAGCAAAAGTAAAAATATTGAATTTAAAAATAAAACATTCACTTTCTTTTTTCCATTTTATAAATAAACTTTGAATTTCAGATTTAACCTACACAGAATCTAAAACCAGTATTCCCCTCAAATAGATAAATAAAATTATTTTACCTGGTTTTGTTTGTTTGGAAAAGTGGATTTAATATGTATCAAACTCATGTTTTTTGATGAGAAAAATGGTCCTTTTGTGAGACATGGCAAACCAGAGTTTAGAAAACAAAACCAATTATATGTTTTGTGAAGAGACTAACTGAAGCTCACTGCAGACCACAGGGAAAAATAATGCAATGCTGAGACCTGTGAACACCTGATTACTATTGGTACAGAGGAGTCAGTGACCCTTTCTCCTCTTTGTGCCTAGCCTCCTCTCTATCGTGGTTATAATTCAATTGCATGTCATTTACACCATGTATCTCTAGAGGAACAACCGGACTTGCCTGAGAAGCCCCATGAGATGGCTACATGCATGTTCACTCCTACAAGCGGCCTCTCCACGGCTCTCCGGAACATCCTGACGGACCGCCCTGCCGTCTCCAAGTACCACAACTTCCTGAGGGGCTTCCAGATGCACAATGAGTACATCCAGCAGGAGCATTTTGCAAAATGGAAAGGTGTGGACAGCACTCCTGCATACCCACCTCCGTGGTCATTGGGGCAGCCACAGGGGCTGGGATTTAGCAAAGGACATTTGTACATCCTGAAGAGAAATGAGTGGGTTTTGTGGTTGGTTGTTAGTGCTTGCTGAGAGGAGAAGAGGGAAAACAAAGTAACACCTCGCATCTTTCACTTCCAGTAACACAACTGTTCATTTTTTGGGTCATTTGGTACTGGAAGTCCTCACTGGGATGAAAATCACTGGGGTGTAGCTTTGCACATATGGGGAACCTGCTACAGGTTTGGTACAGTTCATGGGTTTGGAAAGACCAACAAGACATGAGTGGAAAGGCTGAAGGGAGCTTTAGAGTTGCTGCATGCTATCCTAAAGCAAAGGGAAAATCCTGGATGGGAGGGAAGCTCACTTTCATTTTGTTTTCTAACTTGACAGATGCCTTTTTGCAGTTTGCTAATAGCTCTGAGTCTTCTCTCTAGACACTTTACTAGATACCTCTCCTAATGACTTGAGAGGCAACTCAGAGCACCTGGAGTTGGTGGATGCAGCTTTCTTCTTTGAAACCAGCTGCCCACCCCTTATGAGACCAGAGAGAAATGTGGATGTCATCATACACTTAAATTACACCGGTGGATCACAGACCTTGGTGAGAAGTCTCAAACCTGTTTTTGTTTAATAATGGATTTTACTTTGCTTTCCACAACTTTCAGACAGGTGTCTGTAAAACATGAAACTTAGTGGAATTTAGTAACATGGAGTTTCTGAACCTTAGAAGAAGAATGAAAATTCCCAGAGGGGAAAATTTCTCTATTTTCCTCAAGCCACTTTTGAAATAGTCCTAAGTCCTTTACCAGTGAAGTACAGAGTGGCACAGAGAAATTAGGATGATTGAACTGCAACTGCCATTACAATTATGTGTAAGATTTTAAAGTACAAATACAGGTGGAAAAACTTTGTGTGTGACTCAGATGCTGAATTTAATCTACATTTTCCATAAACATATACAATTTTATTTGTCTTTTTATTTTAATATGTGCCTTTCTAACTGTCAAGAACAATCTAGTGGTAAATAATTTCTTTATTTTTCTCTCTTTTAATAAATACAATTTTTCTGCTTATACAGTGGGTTTGAAGCAGGATATCAAATGCATTTGCTATGTTTTCAGAAATCTCATTTGGTTAAAACAGCTATATAGATTTTGCAAGTGGTATTCACCACATCAAAAGATGGGTTTAGGCTTCCAAATACATACTTGTAATTTTAAATTTGTCCCCGAAGGGCACCACAGAAAACACAAAGTTCACTGGTTAAGGTTCTGTCATTTTCTCAAGTCGAAGATAGTTTAGTGGTACTCTTGCACTGTGATGCCATGTGAAAAAGAAACAAAAAAAATTGCCTCCATACTGTAGATGACAAAGAGCATATGTAATAAGTTGCACTATATTTCTTTCTGTAATCTGAAGTCTTTTCCAACAAACTGAGGTGGTACTTTAGTGTTTTGTTAGATAAGTTAACACAGTTGGTCAACAAAAATGAATTTCTGATGAATGCTTCCACTGCTGTATTTTGAGACATGAAATATGTTAGCTTGAAAACTCATATTATTTCTAAACTTAAAGGTATAGAAATGGATAAGTTGGTCTCAAAACCCTGCTAAAGTCTATTGAGGTCAACTTACAAGTTATACTGCTATATAAAGTTGATACAGTTAGACTGCTATATAAACTGCTATAAATTGACTGTGAATCTTACTGCCTTGGGCTGCAAATTTAGTTTTGTTTAGATCTAAATTTTTATGATTTATTTCTCCTTTAATTAATGATGCTTTATAAAACTCTTTGAATTCCCCTGTTCTTTTCCTAAATCATGTTCCCATTTTAGAGATGTGCCTTGATACATATTTAAACCCTTTTTACCATCTTGATATTGGGTGTTTTCTTGTAAGACTGTTTTCAAATAGCTCCTGGGGTAACATAAGAACAGTTCCTTGGGCTACAGGTGCTCAAGTTATTCTCAGATGTCCAGTGCTATGAGTCTACTTTGTGCAACTTGGCATGAATTACTGGGCTTTGGCAGCAGCCTCATCTTGGATATCTTTTCCATTCCTTACACTGCTGCTGTTGGGCCATGACCAGCCCCTGGAGCAGGCTTGCAGATACTTCTCAGAGCAGGGAATTCCGTTCCCTAGCGTTGGGCTGAAGAATGACGAGCAGAACCTGAAAGAGTGCTACATGTTTGATGGTACAGACACCCCGGGAGCTCCTCTGCTGCTTTATTTCCCTCTAGTGAATGACACCTTCCAAAGATATGCAGCACCTGGTAAGTTAATAGTACCCAGTTAATTTTATTGACCCAATGAACTTTTTTACTCACTAGATGTTTTCCCCTTATGCCAAAACAAAAATCCTTTGTTTGCTTGTTTCTACTAGCAAATAAATTGTAAAATGGGCTGATGCAAACTATTTTCAAAATCAGGTGAAATCTTTTGCATAATTTTAGTTTGAGTCTTGGTGCAATTCAGTGAAAGAGGAAATGTGTTGCTGAAGTAGAGGAATGGGAACTTATTTCTTTTTGTGATCTCCAGACATTTACTTCAGGGTGTAGAACAAAGCATATTTTTCAGATTATGTATGTTTATGATGTTCAGATGTAGGAGAGAATTACCTGTCCAGTATAGCATGGAGGGCCACCGTGCTTTCTATTTGAGCTGTTTAATGTGTTGGTTGTGTATGCTAGAAAATTGAAGCAACAGTACATAAACTAATACAGTCACAGTGTCCTTTTGGACCAGTATTTGAGATGCAGGCTTTGTTTTCATGATGATTCCCTAGGCTATTAATATCCTGCTTCCTCCTGTCCCATGCTTCTCTTTATTCCTTTCACCGTTACTTTACATTCTGCTCGAGAACCTGTAGGGTAAGATGAACACTGGTGATCACATAAAACGATGTGCCATGAGCTGGCCAGTAGAAGGTGCTGGTTGCAATGGAATGGTGTTTAGTGACACTAATTTTTTTTGAATTCCAGTAGGCTTTGCTCAGAAGTAGATTTTTCAGACATCATAGCACTACACTTGTCTTCACAGCAATCACATCTGTGACTTCTCTAAATTATTTTTGACATAATCTATTGGAATGATGTAGTTCCCTGGGACTATACAAGCACATTCCTCTTTTCCCTTGACAGGTATTGCACGTAGTGCTGCCGAAACGGAACAGGGCAAGGTTGATATCTCCAGTTTCTGCTCTCCATACTCAACAAGGGAGGTGTCACTGAAAGCAGAAGATTTCAACAAGCTCCTTAAGCTCACTAATTACAATATCATGAACAACGAGAATATAATTCTTCAGGCCTTGCGCATGGCTGTGGCACGGAAGAAACAAGCTCTGAGCCAGCCAGTAGCACAAGCACAGTGCTCTACCTGAAGAGCATTTTCCTCTCTTGTAAGTATTTATAATAACAACACAGAATTATATGTCAAATGCAATAGCTACTTCACTGTTCTTGGCAGGTGCCATCTCTTTCTAAATAAGTAACTTTCTTAAAAATGAAAACTTGAAGTATTTGTTTCAAAGCCACATGGTTTACCAAGCAGTAGCTGCTTTTTGATCAGGAGTTTTCATATCAAACATAGCAGTCTATGTTGTTAACACCATCTCACTGTGATACTCAAGAGGTAAAGACTCAACTGTGTGTGACAGGGAAATAGTTTTATCTCTTTCTCTGCAACCTCTTATTGTCTTGGTGACTAGTTGCTAGTATATTTTCACCTGCAAAATATTCTGGCATTTCATTGTACCTCTTCACACAGAGAAGGTGGTAACCATGCAGTATCAATTTTAATCATTTTATTTGATTTTGATAACTTTAATTAAATTGTGTTCTGCCTTTTCAGCATTTGGTTTTCCAGGTGCTTTTTTGTTGTGAACTGTCATGAAATATACATATCTTATGAAGAATGTTTAATTTTTCAAATTTGTGTTGGATGACAGATGCATGGATGGTGGTGTTTTAGGTCTTTGATGACATCTGTTCTTATATATTAAATCAAACTTATGGATTTGTTTTGAAGGACCATGGCCATTTCCTCTCACAATCAACTGTGTTCTGTCCCTGATTACATGCATGTGCTGCAGTTGCCTCCCTAAAATGCAATTTTGCTTCAGCTTTATCTGAAGCTTGTTCAATGTAGTGAATTGAAATATTATTGAAACAGCATGTGGGGGGTGGACTGCAGGTTGGATGGTAATTGCATACACAGAATCACACTGGAGAAATGGAGTAAGATACCAATGTTCTGCATCACAGTTGTTAAGCAACCATAAAATGTAAAATGCAGCTGCTAGGTACGCCAGTACAAATAAAAATTGTATGATTGTCACAGTCTATCTGGTTATTTGACAAGTACATTGAAGTGCAGTGGGTGAGGGTGGAAAGCTTGTTTATACACACATAGCACAAAAATACAACAGCTCTCAAACACCAGTGCGGTTGCCAAAGAACAGAAGAAGAAATGCCCATCCTGGGAATGCATTAAATGGTGTGTGCACAGATCTGATAAAGGACCTGATGAGCAACCCATTAACAAAAAGCAGCACTTCTCTTCAAACTGTACAGCAGACTAGTTTGTAAAACAGGAAACAATCACATATCATTCCCAAGAAGCAAGAGTCTTGTCTGCCAAAGCATGGATGTTGAACAACCATCATTGCATACCTGAACATGGATATATAGCAGAATAAATACCTTACATTTCTTCATCTTCAGCTAATGAGACATTTCATAAGTAAAACCTTTGCCCCTTTGGACAGTTTCTCAGACGTTAGGAAAAAATATTAACTATTTGGATTGAAATAAACCCCAAACCAAAACCCCAGGTGTTTCAAGGAGAAGGGAATCTACTCAAATACACTGAAGGGTGAGAAAGGTCCAGCAGAGAGAGAGACATGTAGCTTCTGTTTCTAGTGCGAATTCTTCCTCAGAGGTGAGTTGCTGGAGAAATACAGTCTTTTCTAGAACTAGAGCTGGTTAAGAAGTTGCTTTTTAATGTCTTCAATCATGGTCCCACAGAAGCATTGTGAAAGAAAGGCCAGTGCTGGCAGCTGGGAGTTTGTAAAGGCCCAGCCAGGATGAGGGTAACAGGTGTTTCTCACCACTGTGTAGCCTGGCCTAAAAGAAGTAGGCAAGAGCTATAGAAGAGTCTTTTCTCTCCGCAAATTTCCCAACAAGGTACATAGACAATTTCAACCTTATCTTCTAAAATTCTGTCCACTCTTTCATCTGAGAACCCACTGACAACCTTAAAATAAGGCACCCGAACTGTCAAAATGGGCATCGTGACTGAATCCTTAGTGTCTGCCAGGGAGGATGTCATCATGTTTGTCAGAGTCCTCCTGTTATTGCAAAGATCTAGGTATTGCATCAGCTTTGGAAAGTCTGCAGGCTCCCTGAGATATTCTGGTTCAGCCTCACTCTTCAGCTGTGGGCCCTATTTGGGGATTTTTTTGGTCAGGATTAGATACTCTGCTTGATTTCATCTTTGGACTTTTTGATAGCAACTGGTGAGCATCTACTCTTTTCTGCTTTTACCAGCCTCACATCGGTCAGAAAACACGCATTCATGAAACAAGAGCAACAGTTCTCTGAGGAGCCATCCTGCAGCCCACTCCATGTTCTGCATGTCCTTTGTCAGAATTTGTGATGCATCCTAAGATCTCAGATAATCTGAACCAAACCAGAAGTTTGTCAGACACTGGCACGAAGTTCTGGTTACCAGGTTCTCCATTTTGCTGTACGTTCACACTAGAATTTTTTCCCATCTTGCCTGTGCTAGGACAACTACTAGGTCCTCTTCTAACAGAGGCACTTGAGAGCCAGTGTCTGGGACAGGCTCTCTCCAGCGCCATGCTCTGCAACTCTTACTGTGGAGGAAACTCCAGTAAGAGTTTCCCTTGGGTACACAAGGTGATAGACACCTGGATATCAGTCCACCCTTTTTCTTTCCTGGAGTTAATCAAGAAGCAGCTGTTTCTCAGCTGTTTTCAGGGAAGCCACCCATTTTCTAATCTTTCTCTACCTCAACTAGACACTCGTTAATGTTGTTTAGTTAGAGCTGTGTTTTGTTGAATGTTTTATTTTTTAATTTTTTTTCTTTTTCCTTTCCCTGTGGGCAGACATCATCTTCAGTAGTCTCGGTGCTACCACAGCCCTTCAGCCCAAGTCAGACTTTCCTAGGAGAATGGATCAGGAAACATTAGTTAGGCCTCTCCAGAAGTCAACAAAACTGTCCAAATTTAGCCACTTTCAGAAAAGTTTTCTCAGTTTTGGACCAAAGAGCCAAGGTTGTTTGCCTGACTCAGGGTCTTTTTTTTTTTTACCAGATACAATGTTAATGGGAAGGTTATCTTGTGTCACCTCACATCTTCAATCAGAAAAGTATTGAGGATAGATTCCTAGTCCTAAAATTGTTGATGGCAACAGTAATTTTCACTCAGTGAAAAGTTCCAAGTCAAGAACTGACTCTCTTTATTGTGTACTTTCCCCATATGTGTGTGTAGAAGGGGAAATCAGGTCATGAGTAGAATCATAGAATGTCCTGAGTTGGAAGGGATCCACAAGAATCATTGAGTTCAACTCCTGTCCTTGAATATGACAACTCCACAGTTTACATCATGTGTCTGAGGGCATTGTCCAGTCCCTTCTCAAATACTGTCAGGCTTGGGACTGACTGCCTCCCTGGGGAGCCTGTTCCACTGCTCCATCACCCTCTGGAGTACTGTGAATGTACAGTGTCACCTCCTGAAGTTATCAAGTGGTCATTTCATATTAGTCATTTGGGCATATTAGCAGCTAGACCTGTGTGAGAGGTATGCACCTGCATATCTGCTGTTGCAATTTTCTTCCAGAATATGGAAAAGGTGTGTGTCATTTTTATATCATAATTTGATAACACTGAATTGTGTTTAAAACATCTAGATGTTTGAATTTAAGATGAATCAACGTACATCCTAATTCGGAGGAGACTTTTTTATTTTTGTCTTAGTTTACTTAGATGTTTTGTGGTTTTGGGAGGGTTCTGAAAGCAGGAAAACGTACATCCACCAGACAAGTATATGAATGGAAGTGGGAAAGCATCTACCAGCAAGCAACTCAACCTCCCCTACCTCCAAGAAAAGGAAAATCAATAAAATTTTGTTGAAATATAAGGCCTTTTGAAGTTATTTTGTCCACAATAATTTTGGTTGTTGATTGGGGTGTTGTAGAACTTTGTTTTCCTCCAGCCTATAGGTGGCTGCTATTATCTTCTCTGGCTTGTGCATTGCTTAGGCTGCCAGGTCATAGGTATCCATGCAAAAGTGCTGTGTGTTATCACTCCCTTATCTTGAATAGCTAATAACGCTTGGCACCTTGGTGTGTACAGCCTTTTCTCAACACACACCTCTGGTGTTTCACTATCAAATATCCCTACCCTTCTCTCCTCATACTTTCCCTCTCAGGCAGTGAGGAAGGTGGGGCATGGATAAGCCACTTGCTCCTCAGCAAGTGCCTCCTTAAAGTCTGCAGAGGTACACTGTGAGTCACTGCCAGCTGTTGCCTCTAATGCTGAAGTGACAGGCGTATCAGACTTGTGTGCAGTGGCGAGCACGATGGGATCATACTGGAGTGCTCATGAGGTAAGGTTGAATTCACCAGAAGCTGAAGATGACCTAAGGTGGGTTTGTGACTGGGATTCTGGTTCCTAGAAGAGGACTTGGGAATTGTTAGTCCAAATTCATGTACGTATTTACTTATTTATGTCATGCTGACTGATAGTGTTGCTGATACTGATTGCCTTGTGGAAGCCCTTTTGGTGGTGGAGGGAAGTTCAGCTACAGTGAGTGATCCATGTGGAGGCTGAGAAGCAGTTTGAGGTGCCTCAAAGGAGCTTGCTGTGGATTTGGGCTGAATGTGTGGTTTGATAAAAGTATTATGTAAATTGGGCTCTTCCACAGACCAGCATCTGCCAGCGATGAGTATTGTCGCAAGCTGTGCCCACGTAGCTGTGCTATGAGCTGCCTGGTAGTGGTGTACATGGGAAAGATGCTGACTAAAACCAGTCATGAATCGTGGACACAAAGATGGTCCTAGTTTGACATTTGTGTGATCTGCCTTTGTCCATAATCTCCAAGAGTAATTTTTTTTTTTTTTTTTTTTTTTTCTGGAATATAACCAGACAGGGAAAGCCCTAAAACTGTCTGTTGGGCTTCAGAGAGTCACATCCTCAGGTCTGAAATTAATCTGTTGTCTGACTATAAGTAAGTTATTAAATCATCCTGTGCCCTGCTTCCCCTGCTGTAAAATGGAGATTGTAGAGTTTCTCTTTCTAATATGGCTGTGTGCATCGATGCTTGGAGACCTCAAATGTGGGATCCCCATGGCTTAAGAAATAGAAAGTGTGAATGTCTAACCAAACTGGTTAAAGAAACACGGGATCTACTGGTTCATCCTTATGAAAAGAGGGAGAGTAAAGTACAGAGTCTGGTGATGGTTTTTGTGCAGAAACTTTGTGTACAATGTGAGGAATGGGACTGTCCTCGCTCCTCATCCCCCTGCCCTTAACCACTGAAGCAGCCTCATGAATAAAAGCAGGGGTTTCTCGGTGATGGGGAGGCAGGACATTTTTTCCAATGAGAACTGGAATCCAGATGGAAGACATTAAAACATGCCCTTCTGTTTTGGAGTGAGACATAAAATACAAACCAAGGTCAGCGTATCGTAATTCAAGAGCGATAGGGGAGTTTGCATTCAACTTCTTAGTTGGCTCAGTTCCTAAGTGGAAAAAGAAAGGGAGTTACAAAATCCCCCTGAAGGATTTAATAGAGTCATTCTGCTAGCAGAGAGTGGAGAGGGGTTAGGTAATGACTTCCAGTGAATCAACAGCCAAACTTTCAGGTAATAAAATCTGCAATAATTAATAATTTGTTTGAGTTGTGTCTAGTTATTTGTCTTTCCTTCTGTGCTTGACTTTTCAGCTGATGGTCCTTTTTGCAGATATCCATCATCTGCTTTGGGTGGAGAAGTTTTGTTAACATCTCTTTCTAAGTTGTTTTCTTTTGTGGAGATTCTGCTGCATTTGTGCGGTGGCGCTGACCCAAACAGTTTCATTTTCCTTCGGGGTCATGATTCTCTTGAACATAACCAAGACATTGAAAACTACAGCATCATGAAGATGTGTTTTACCATGGATGGTTTCTGTTTCCTAACATTTTTTTTATATCCCCTCATTCTCTTCTTCCTGACCACCATAGTTGAACAACTCAGAGTCTTTCATGTATTTATTCTCCACCGTTTCTTGAAGCAGTTCCTGATAAAGGTTTTAAAAGGGAAGCTGGAAATTTTACTAAATAAAATGATCTGTTTTCCAAGTGAAAGTTCAGTTGTTCAAGAGAACTGATTTTTTTTTTTTCCTACAGATATTTAACAGAGGGATTTCTCATGCCCACTCATTCTTTGCTAGCTTATTTTTCCAGCTTAATTATTGATGAAGATTTATTTTAAATTAAAGTATTCTGTCACATAATGTAAGCACTGATTTTTTAAAAAACCATTTTATCGTGCTACGCACTCTACTGCAGTCTCCCGTCAATAGACTACATGGACAGAGGAATATTTTATCTTACTCTACCTTTTTTTTTTAAAAATACTCTTTATAGACATGGTTTTAATTTCCAAAGCAGTGTAAGTAGCTCAACTTCAAATTTTGCTGCATGGCTTTGAAAATTGCAACATGCATTTATGGGAGGGCATGTTTTATGAAGCATAAACAAGTTAATATTTATGCAGGTAATAACTTTGTCATTTTCCTGCAGAGTGAAGAATGCCCGTGCTACTCACTCTCTGTAAAAATCATAAGAATGAGAAATCTGAGAAAGGCAGATCTGTGTGAGTATCCCTATCTTTCCTTGCGGTTCCGTAGTTCAGTTCTGAAAACAGAGTATGAGCAAGCATTGTAACTTGTATCTGTGAACAAAGCATCACCGTGGTTTCAAATATTTATGCATATTTGGATGTGGACTGTTCTTAGAATGCACTTTTGTATAAACAATGTCTTACAGTTTACAGAATGTTACTATTAGTAGAAATATCAAAGGTCTACTGTGGTATCCTGTAAAAGTGTCTTAACAGCTGACATGCTTCAGAGCCAGTTTCAATGAACAATCTTAGTTGTTAATTCTCATTTGCAGTTTTTGCTGTGCTGCAATGCAGGCTGCACCTCTGCTTCTTTACAAAAATACCAGCACTGATGTCAAGTGGCTGCCAGAGCCTGTGGGGTAACATGGAGCTTTAGTATCATCTTCTGTATCTGTTTTTTGCGGACAGTAGAAATACATACAGGCACCTCTGAATTTTTATTTGGTTAAAAACAAACTAAACCAAACACAACTTTATTTTTTTTTTTTCAAGTGCCTACTGAAATGTATTTGAAATATCAGCCTTACATGGTGAAACCAGGACTATTGAAATGTTTCTAGGGATTTGATAGAATAGGTGGAACTGGAAGGAAAGAGAGAGAATCTCAGTGGTTAATTAGGTTTGAGAAAGAGAGCTGACGGTCAACTCAAATATCTGCTTCAGAGAGAAAGAACAAGTCAGTAATGCAATGGAAAGAAGTGAATATGTATGTACCTTTTAATATTAAGTAAGACCAAGTGAACTCAGCAAGAGTATTTGCCTCTGTAGAGATTACTATTAAATTCTTGCCTTTTTACTGTCGAGCCTCACACAGGAATACTGCCTTTTCTTGAAAACAGCACATTTCCAGAGAAGAACGAAAGGATGGCTCGGTTCCCTCTCTGTCTTTTTAACCTCCGCTGAACTATTCTCTTGCATAAACAATACCAGCCAAAGGGAATTCCTACATTGCCTTGAAAGAAAATTGCATAAAGATAACCACCTACAGAATTGATTACCTGATAATCTGTCTTTGACATTAAAATCAGGGATGTTTATTTCTTTCTCAGCATTTTACAAGGATTGGAAAGGTCAGCCTTTATGTTCTTAAGGAGCAAAGAACTTCCAGAAATCCATAGTTATTTATCTTTGCTCTTTATCTTTTATTAGTCTTATCCTTTATCTTCATTTTGAGCAGAAGTTTGACTGCCTGATTGCAGGTATGAAGCTATATCACTGGGGATTTGTTTCCAAAGCCAGATGTGGAGGAAGGTCTTTGCTGACAAGAGCCAAAAGAAACAGTGTGAGGTGCTACGATCTGAGAGGAGCAGTCTCTTCAATTCTCTATTCCAGTTGCCTTTCCTCATTGTGCAACAGAGCACCATGATTTATTTCCCCCTCAGAATCAGGAGCAAGTTGCCTGTGGCACAGCAGAGAGCCAGTGAGCCTTTGCCTGCACTGTACCTCTATGCTCTCTCAGAGCAATTAATTTTGTCACTGGATCCATGCCAGTGGTGTGATACACATCATGAGAAATGAGACTCTGTTAAAAAAGCATTAATTGGATTAGAAAAACAGCACGAGAGTGTAGTAGGAAGATTTACATGGTGGCCCTTCTATTCTTGACAAAAATGTTGTGGACAAAGCTTTTAGCAGCTAAACAATGAGAGAAGTCCTCAGAGAAAGAGATCCAAAAGCACCCATTAAAAGGCTCTGCCATGGAAGAGAGAGGTATTGGCATGTACAGCAATGTTCATTTTGTAGTCCATACCAAATTCAGAGTGGTTCAGGCTGAAGAGTATTTATGGGCAGTGACACAAGGGGAGACTTTGAAAGAAAACTGAGGAACTCTAATCTATGCATTTAATTGCACATGAATAGAGTTGCTTGAATGTACCAACCATGATTTAAGAAGAAAACAAAGATAACAAATTAGACCCACATATCTGTATTTCTGTAGATATTTACTTGCCTAAAAAGAGTCTTTGCTCAAAAATTATTTTTTTAAAGAATATTTTTGTGTGAATGTATTTGTCATGTACTTTGTGTATTTATCCAAATATTTGTAAATATTCGGAATATATTTAGCTCAAGATATATTTTAGGAGAAGGATCAGTTGTGTTTCCCATTCATATTTATTTGTTTTAATCACTACTTCCATACAACTTAAAGTTAAGAGAGACAGAGATGAGGGACTGAGAGCTGAAAGATGGCACAGAAATAATTCGAACTGCAAAGACTCACAAAGAGTCATCAGTGCTTTGCTGGAGTCAGAGTCTGATTCTCGGAGGCTGCCACTGCAGTCACAGCTGAGCACAAGCCACCTCACACATCTGGCAAATCTGGTTTAGTTCAACCCTTTTCTTGGTGGCAGAGTTCACCAGTCTTCCAGGAGGGAAAATAAATATCTTCCATGCTGTAAACTGGCACTTACAGGAGAGAAATCTGTTTGTTTCATGGGCTATGAGTAAAATATAAAGTAACATTTTTTTTACATTTGTATATTTCACAAAAGTATTCCCTTAGGTAACAAACAAACAAAGTCTTTAAAAGTATCGGCTCACCCTACTTTGTATTTAGCAGATTCCAAGGCTCCAGAAAGCTTTTCCTGGAATGGCCTGCAGCTACTTTTTTTTTTTTTTTTTTTTTTTAATTTGACAAGCTAATCTCAAGCAGCATTCTCATCAGATAAAGACCTTAGACTCATCTTTAAGTTTGGCTAGACTGTTAAATCTGAGCCTTGCTGCTTTGTAATTTTAATAGCAAACTCCAAATACTACACTTGCCATCAACTTTAAGAGTTGGAAAAAGGCATTGATAATTTTTTTCCTTACATCACCTAAATCGTGTGTATCATCATTGTAATAATGAACTCCCTTTCATTGCCGTGTTCTCCAAGGGAAAATATGGTGTGCAGAAAGGACTGGCTGAAGATATGCACAGAACGAACTGTATATACTTCTTTTCCACTGCCTGCAGCAGTGATGTGAGGGGGCAGCAGCAGAGGGGGCAGGCAGGCAGCAGGGACAGTGCCAGCAGGCAGCTGCCTGCACTGGCCAGTGCTAATGGCACGTTTGCTTTTAGGGTGGAATCACTTCCCTGTCAAGATGGATGTAGTTACTGACTTTTGAGAAACCCTAAAAACAGCCCAGGACAAATGCTTGGCCATAGGAATCTACGTAAGGACAGAGAAGCAGCTATGTGGATACCCGCCAAGTTACAACAAGGCCTGTAAACAAGGGTTTCCTCACTGGTTGAGAAAATGAAACAAACAGGTATAAAAGTGGTTGTTAACCAACAGGAGCTCTTCCCTGTGATGTCATATCCTGAAGTGGGGCTTTCTTACTGTAATTGTAAGCTGGTTAGATCAAGATCAAAAGCTAATTGCATAATTACTAAGATACCTGTCAAAATGGAGCCCTGGTCCTGAATGATGTTTATAATAACAGAGTCATAACCACAGTTAATAATCTGAGTAACAAATTAATGGGTAATCTCAATGAATATGATGTGAATCAGCTTCACAGGTGCAGCTGCTAACAATCTCTGCTCCTTTCCATTCTATCATCTGTTTGGTTTTATTTGCTTATGTCACCCAGCTCTTCTCCCACTCTTCCTCAGTTCATTGCTATCATCTAAATACATGTAAAGATGTAGTTTCGCTCAGATCACCCATTTTTTTTTTCTCTAGTCTAAGAGATCATTTTGAGCTTTTTCCCTTTCTCAAGTCTTCAATGTCTTGTTGGCAGAAAATCTATGATGGAGTGTATTGTATATACCGTAGTGTATATTGTATGTTATTGTATATTGTATATGTAGCAAGAAGTGTGGAGATGAAAAGCCTGTGCTGTGCCTTCATAGTGTCATAAGTTGCCACTATCAAGGACAATGCTAATCAAGGAGTTCATTAATAGGTTATTTCTTTAGGGATCTTGGTCAGGGCACCTCCTTACAGCTGTGGAAATAATTACAGCTCTACTGCTTAGGTGTCAGTGGTTTATATGTAAGTACACATGCATCTTCTTGCAGCTGTGCTGGCTCCTGTGTACTGTGTGCAAGAAGAGAAAGCTGTTCCAGTGGTTAAAGGTATTATGTGCAATGTTGCCCCATGACTTCCTCCAAACTCTTGGTGTAACCTTGGAGAAGATGAGTTTCTTTAAAATCCTAGTTCCTCATCTCTAAAGAAAGGAAGCCAGCAAGGGCATTAGATACCCCACAGAGGCATTAAGAGGAAGAAATGATTACTGACTGAAGGACTGGTAAAAGCAGTGAACAACCTTAGGTAAATGTTAGGCTCATCTCTGTCTCAAAGACAAAAGTGAGAGCAGCTACCATGCTCTAATACTGTACCACACAGGTGGTATTGCAGGTGTAGTCCTTCACTGAACAGGGCTGATCTTGAAAGTCTTTTGTGATGGAACTTCGTGTTCCCAATAGACTTCATTATTTTCTTGTGTAGAGGAGGCTTCTACCTAACAAGTGGTTGAACCAGGTTATAAAATGTTTTCTAACTTTTTTTTAAAATGTCAAAACCTGTTTTAAAACAGGTTTGAAAAGGGTGGAGGCAATGGCAATGAACAAGGGAGAAGCTTGGGTGGAGAAGAGAGGCTGGAATGAGTAGGTGACATTGGCAGTAAGGTACAACCACATGGTGCTTTCAGAGGACAGAGATCCGTGCAGCAATTCATGAACCTTCACCATTCGGCTTGCAGAGTTAAAAGGTAGTGGCAGACTCTGCTGAGGACATCACTTTCTAGTTTGTACTTGGAAAGTTCCAGCAGACCTGGATGGATGCTTCTGCAAAAGCTGAGACATTTCATGAGGTGCTGTGCTGGAAAATATCACAGCACAAGACTAGCCTGCAATTTCTTTCAAACATAATTAAGCAACTTCAGCAGTTGTCAACAGATAATGATGATGAAGTATATGGTTTGATTTCCGAATAGGATTGCTTTATTTACAGATTTCTTTGGGCTGAGCTATATAACACCTTCTCACCACTTACCCAACTAAGCTGAGCATTGCCTTTTTCCATGCTTACAATCTCCCACATCTTCTTAAAAGTTATTGTACCTTGGTGTTTTCGATCATCCTTGATAAAGACCATATTTTACTCTATATCCTTCTTACAAAGATGTATTGAGTTAAAGAACAAAATCTACTTTGCTTGACACTGAACATTAACACAAATTGAATACCAGCAGATCTGTGTTTATAGGACTACTAATGGTTTTGTGGGACATTCGAAGAAGTTCATAAACAATATGAATATTGATACAGACATTTACTTATTGCAGGACTTGCTTCAGGATTTTCAAGGTACTCCTTTGATGAGGAGAAGAAATTACAACTTCTCATCTTTGGTATTTTTTTGTGAAAAATACATTTAAGTGCATTTTTTTTCATTGATTCCAGTAGATTTTCTTATGTGCTGTTAATGACCCTGCAGGATCTGTTCTAATTCTATCCCGGCTGTTCTGGTTTCATCAAAACAGCTGTATCTGCTCTGCATCCAGTTATGCATTAAGTAGTGTGACTGATATCTGTAATCGGTGACTCATTCTTTCCCGTACTCTCCAAGCAAAGACCTGTTTTGTTTTATGCATCTGTGCTTTCTTTCACACGCATCTAGATGGGATGAAGTGTGCTGCTGATATGAGCTGTACACTAAAGGCACTAAAGGCACAATGTGATAAGGCCTGTGCTGTGTCTTGGACCTCATGGAAGTTTATTCTGAAAACTCAGAGCAGTGCCGGGGAAAGCCTTACCCACAGGCAAGATCCACGGAGCTTAAGGACCTTTATCACTGATGGTCTTCAGAGAAGAGCTTCAGGCAAACTTTTTGCTGAACAAAGGACAGTGATTACCTTGTAGATAAGGACCAAGAACCCAGATGTGATTTGTTATTATGTGGGAGGCCAATGTAAAGTAGAAGAGGCTAGATGTAACATGGCTGTGAGTGTCCATGTGAGACTATAGCTTCTGTCCCAGGCACTTTTTATGACTGTACTCTCAGCAGGAGTCAGTAAACTAGTGCTGCATTAGTGGTCAGTGAAGGTTAAAACTTAGATTGACTCACAAATGGTTGTACTGGTGCTTGCTTACATTGTATTCTGCTATTCAGTCGGCAGTCTTCTTGGATGTCTGCCTGGAAAAGGTATTAATCTTCTCCTGTTTGTTCAGGACCAGTCTTGACTACTCCTTTTTAAAGAGTTCTGTTTCAGTTCCAGAATGAAAACAAGATAAAAGGGGTCTTGGGTATTAGTGTTCCTTGTAAATTATATACGTATCTATTCTTATTGCTTTCATCATTCTTACTTGCAGGAAAGTTGCTGTAGACTGCTAGATCAGTTGGGAGACCTGCAGGACTTCAGCCAGCATAAGAGCTTGTCTAATTTCACTGTGAAAACAGGATTAGCTGTAGTCTTGTGATAAAAGAGAGTCTGGAGGCTGTGTGTTTATCTGTGGCTTACTTTTATGTGAAAGAAGCTGATGGTGATGTCTTTGTAGAAAAGACATATAAAATGTGAAGACTTGGCTCTCAGAAGCAAAGCGCATGTTGGCAACGCATTCATCCCAGTATTCATGTCAGGATGAACCATTGCTGCAACATAAGCTTTTAATCCAAGCTGAAGAAGCTCCTTCCTTAGCAGATAAACCAAAACAATCAAACCATAATCCTCACCTGCCTGTTATGCCCTGTAGGTCTAAAATTCAGTTCACAAAATGGTGACTGACATTTAAAGATTTTGGGCTGAATTCGCAGGCACACGAAGACCCATTTAGTGTAAACACTCTTGCTTCCACTGAGTTATTCCTATATGTTATGGAATTTTTCTTACCAAATTAACTCATCAGCATTGATGTCCTTACCTACACATTGGCTGCTGCAGGCCGTCATGTGAGGGAATGAGATGACCCTACCCTACTTTTGTCAGTTATAATGATGTGCCTTATTATTTCCATGCTGTTTCCTTTACATAACTTGCATCCCCACAACAGAAAAAGCAAAGAACCGCTACAGCTATCTATTTTAATTTCTGTGTACATAATCTACAGAAACCTCCTATGGATTATCAATGCTAGGTATTTCCCATAAGTGAGACTTTGGGATATGTTTAACTTCACTCATATTGGAGAATACTTTCTGGTGTTCAGGCACTCCAGATCCAGGAAAGGAGGAACATCTCATGCCAGTCAGCTGACCTTGTCCTTGCTATCATACTGAGCTACAGCCTTTTGGTAGCTTCCCATTCAGTACCAAATTTTACCTGAAAGAAAAGATATCTGGAGGAAACGTCCATGCCATTAAGTTTGTTTATTTAGTAGCAAAGTTTTGATTTCAAAACTCTGGATCACAATAAAAAAATTCAAATTGGAATTACTACTGCAGTGCACGGTCAGTGCTGCAGCTTAACCTCAGCTCCTGCACAAGATTACATCTCCCATGTTACATTGCTTCTGCTTTTTGCGAAAAAATCCCACTGGAGGAGAGAGCAACAAAAAGTACCATAATTAGACGTTTTTATAAAGCATTTCAGAGGCATTTCTGAGTCAAAATAATGATGTTTAAGCCAAAAAATAATTTAGTTCTAGCAACATGTTTAAAACTTTTTTTTTTTTTCTCCCTTACTGGGTGAATAACATTCTTGGGAATACTTGCCGAAGAAAGAAAATCTGAGAGTGTTAATCTGTTGGTTCAGCTGCTTCTAGTACTGATTTTGTTCCCACTCCTGCTTTCTTTGAAATCCAAGGCACTTCTGTGTACTGCTTGCAGCCTGTTTCCAAGTCCGTTTCCATGATGTTTCCCTCTGATAATGGTTTCTTCACATGCTCAGGAGTTCTAACTAACCACAGTGTCTGCATCAACAGTGTCAAGGTCTGGCCAACACCTGTTTTTTGACTAATTTATTTTCAAGTGGAAATGAAAGAAATGCCTAAAAAATATTTTCCAGTGATACATGTGGGGTTGCACCACGTATCATCGCAAGAGGGTCTGAGGTGGAACAAAGGAAGTCTGACTTCTTAATAATACCTCTTGGCCAAAAATACGTCATTTTTTGGTTTCCACTCGCTGACACCCTGAGAGTGGGAACAGTGAGAGTGGTAATGTTTATGAAAAGTTGAAAAACAGGTGTACCTGTGGATATACATGATTCCTAGTTCCACTTCATCTAAAGAGAGCATATATAGGGTGATCTAATGACATAGATGCCTCTGTTAGCATGTAAAAATCTTCCAAGAACAGCTACATGTACCCAAAATGCCATTTAGGTAAGGTAATTTATCCCCTGTTGCTTCAGGGAAGAATCGGGGTAGATAGGAGAAGTTATAGCACAGCTGTCTGTGAGCATGTCTGCACTATATTGTGTTGCTTTTTGTATTGTTTTCTTTTGATGATTATGCTGGGATGGTACATAGAGGCTCTAGATATCAATTTGGGCCTTGTGACTTGGAGCCTGTATGTGTTTGGAAACGAAAGGTGGCAACTTTAGCAATGAACTTACAGCCTTACTTCATACATGTCAAAGAAGGAGGTTTGCAATTGTTTTGGAGGCAGCGCCCAGATATCTGGGAATTGATCTCTTGGGCTGGTGTACAGTGTCAGGATGTCCCACCACTTCCTTCCCTGACAGTCAAGGCTGGCACGGAGACCGGTTAGTTGGTTTCCATGCAATGTAATTGATGTGACATGATTATTCTGTTTATTGCTTTCCAGCATGAACATGGGCATCACATGGCAGCAATTCCATATGACACCTTGTAGGTTCACCTGGACTGGTCCTCTTCTACAGAGGCAGGATCAAGTTTACCTTGTCTGTCACTCTTTGATACATATCTGGGTACCGGTACCCTCTGAAATGAGTTACCTAGAGAATATATAAAATCTCTCTCGCTGGAGCTCACTCTCTTAGAGCTGTAACAGTTTTCCTACTATTCGTCTTCGTTTATTTCTCTCTGGCCACACAGAACCATTGACCATTGCTTTCTTTATATCAATCATTTGGACATTACAGAACTGACTATTACCACACTATTTGACAGTCTTTGTTGTTGAATTGGCAAACACAATTCTTCCAGCTCCTTCTCATATGCCAGGCTAAGTCAATAATTTTCAATCTGGACATGTTTAATTTTAATAGCTGGTAAAAGTTAAAGCCTTTTATGGTGGAGGGAGGAATAGAGAGGAAGAGAACTGGAATGTGGAGGGCACTGACCATCCACATGCTCCTGTCCAGGGCTAGGAGTGTATGCAAAGAGATGTCAGCGATAAATCTCACCACCTGCACCTGTGTTTACGACTGTGTATTTGGGATCTGGTTCAAGATTCATCTAAATTTGTATTGTATATATAAGTTTCCAGATAAGTTCTGCAACATTGTAATTCTGGGGCATAATTTGTTATTCTTCATGCAGTGGCCTGGCTGTGATTGCTTGTTTTCAGACTGAAGTATCTTTGTCTCTATCTGCAACCATGGGCCTCAAGTTGTGCCAAGGGAGGTTTAGACTGGATATTAGGAAATAATTCTTCACTTATCAAACATTGGAACAGGCTGCCCAGGGAAGTGGTTGAGTCACCATCCCTGGAACTGTTTAAAAGATGCGTAGATGTGGTGCTCAGGGACAAGTTTTAGTGTGGTGGACTTGGCAGTACTAGGTTTACGGTTGGACTACATGATCTTAAAAGTTCTTTCTATTCTACTCTGTTGTATTTGCATTCTTGTCCTGGGCTATGTTGAGACTTACACCTTGCTGGTTGCTAACTGAACTGGTGTTACATGTGGCTCATCAGGTTGTTGAACTTTGGTTTTGTGCTTATTATGGGTGAACAGCCTTGCTAAAGACTGGACTGACTTCTCAAGTTGGCTATAGGTCTATTGTGTTCAGAGAGGATGAAAGACTGAACAGAGATCCCACCAGAGGTCTATCTAGATACAAGATTATAAACCACAAGTACAGAGCTTCCTCGATACTCTGAAAATATCAAATACCTGTTTTCTAAATCAGGAACCATAGCTAGTATGTACAACAAAGAGATATCCCACACCATAAATGAACAAATTCTCTAAAACACACATATCAGTAGTCTGTATCTGGCAGATACAGTTGCTGAAGAAACAGATATCCTGACTCTTGCTTGCTTCTCTTGCAGCATCTGAGGAAGTAACTATGAAGTTAATATAATCTTTGTCAAATGTTAAAAATCAATGGAAGAATTGTAGAAAATATTGTGCGGGAGAGAGTGAAAGAAAATATTTTATAACTCCTATTACCAAGAAATTCTTATCTATAGGTACATCTCATATATTCTGTATTGTAAAATTGCAGTAATAAGTCTAAAAATATCCTAATATTACTTACAAGAACCATAGACATTTGCATTTGTGATGTTAAAGACATTTCTTCTCTGCTGTGGACAATAAGGGAGAAACTATCAAATCCACGCTGAAAAACTGGAGGATGTTTAACGTTCAGTCAGTATCAGAAGACTTAAAAGATAAATCATACATAACCTGATCGCATAAATTGCTTTGAGCAATGCCTCTTCATTGCCACATGGGTTACTCCACAAGTTTAAAGAAAATGTGGAATAAGAACCAAGAGACTGCTAGAGAAAGAGTCACATAATTACTGGTAAGGCACTCTTCTCATGGGTCATGTGGGAGTAGTAATAACAGTAGTTATTTTTTGTATAATGTTTGTAATCATGGGATGTCAAAACAGATTACAAAAGAGGAAAGGATCATTATCATTGTTTTATTGATGGGGAAATGCAGATAGAGAAGCAAGATACATTTAAATGGAAGCAATTGCCCAGAGTGACTTAGCAGCCTGGAGCAGAGCTGGGACTGGAGCCAACATGTCATGAGCCTTTTTCCAGCAGGTTACCCACTTGGTCATCCTGCCTCTCAGCATGTATCCCACAGTATCAAACTGCCTGTTATTACACCCAAATCTGACCTGTTACTCTGATTGCAAAGCAAGTTCTTAGAGCTGAAGACATTAGAGACAGTTGTAGTTGCCCACCCTAAAGCAGCCCACATATATTATGAAGATTTTATGCCATATTTGAAGCTAACCGAGCAATCCCATGTTACATTAACACTTTTTTCAGAAATGAGAAGTTTCTTCACTATCAGGGCTCATAGTTTAAATCAGTAAGATAAAAGTGCCTTGCTATTTTTGCATCTTTGTTGATGGTGGAGGGATGTGACCACATGCTGGGTGAGGCAGTCAGCTCACTACACAGACTGGGCTGCAGCAATGTGAAGGCAGCAGACCAGAGGGGGAAGATCCTTCATACCCAGATACTCTTTGGCTCTTCTGTTCCTGTCTCAAGAGCAAAGGACAAAGTCAAAGTATTAAACAAGTATTTCGCCCTTTAAAAAGGACGAAATGTAAACCCTTTTCTTCTCCATCACAGAAATCTGCTGATTTGCAACAGACGGGCAACATAGCAGTAACCATTTTTATTAACTAAACTGGCTCTGCACATTTTTTTCTTACCAGCTGTCTTTATTGCAGTAGCTTTTTGAATCTCCATCAATGATCAGAGCTCCCACCTACAAGAAGGAACAAATAGTAGCGAGTGCTATTGAATAAGAACCTGTAAGAAAAGTAATAGAAACAATAACTCCTTTTTGCAATCTGCTGTCTACATGGTGCTTTAAGGCTATGCTCTAAGATAATTTGTTATTTACATATCAGTAACTTGTTATTTACAATATATATTTTCCAATACAGTTAGTCAAGCTGATTGCTATGTAAGCCTGTCCTTGCCTACTGCTTCCCCTGAGACTGTCCGGACCAAAACCATCAAGAACTGCAAAGATCCAGTGTGGAATGAAACATTTTGCTTCAGGATCCAGAGCCAAGCAAAAGTAAGAGGCAGAGCACATCAGTTTTTCTTTTGGGCCAGAGATCTCATTGTGTAATTGGTGTGTAAGGTACCATAAAAATAAATCTGTTTGAGGGACTACAAGGATGTGGGTAACAGCACGTGGAGTATCATAAAAGATAGCCAAGATATTTCACAACTCTTCATGTAATGTTCTTTTGGTTTTCACTTTTTCATCTCTATTTTTTTTTTTCAAATCGCTGTTTATTTTTTTTCTTTCCTTAATCCCTGCTTTTCAAGAGTAAAGGTGAGAATTTCAGAGTAAATTGAAGAGCATAAAAGACATGTATGAGCTAAGTAGTGGAAGCATCACAGTGCTGTACTTTTTTGCTATTCCTTTGAGACTACTTGAAAACCAACCAACCAAACAAAAAAACCTCTTAAACTCAACAAAAAAAAGTTAAAGTTTGCAAAAGATCAGCTGAGCTTTTATCACGATGACAAATGTTAGAGCTTAAGAAGATTTGCTACTCTCTCCAAAAGACAACATCAACATCAGAGCCCAGGAATCCACAAAGGGAAGTTTACTTCATATCTGGGGCAATCAAACCCCGCTTTACAACTTGCACCTTTCATTTCCTAGGGCTGGCAGCAGAGTAGGACAAAAGCACTTTTGCTAGCTGCCAAAACAACAAGCTAGTCCAGCAGCTCTCTTGAGCATCAATAAACTCCTCCATCAATAAACTCCTCCAACAATACACTCCATCAGAATAGCGCGAAGTGTTGATACAGCAGAGGGTCTCCAGTGAACGATCCCTCTTGTCTTTGCCTGCAGAAGTTTCCCATGATACAAGCTCTTGGGCTTCCTTCCACAGAGTTAGGTGGTGCTTGTCCTGTTTGGTACAGCTTTCAGCTTTAATGTGTCTGCTGTTCTGCGGCCTACATCCTGTACTTTCCCTGCAGATCTAAACAAAATCTGACTTCTTTCAAAATACCAGTGAGGCACAATTTCACTGAGCCCTGCAGGTGTAACAGGGAGGCAAATGGCAAGGTATGAACATAGCAGCCTGGGAACAAGCACCCACTGATCTGCAGCTCTTGCACCAGAACACCTGCTCCTTGCAATCATTCATGGCTGATAGGTCTTTCAAAACTTCAATGCCACATGTAAGAGCTGAAAAAAAATATTTTGTCCACAGGAAGCTGCTTGAACTTGTCCTTCATGGAGTAGTATTTGGAAATACCTTATGTTTACTTTACAGTAAGTTTGCAGCAGGAGACAAGACACATGGCATTAGCCCAAATAATTTTCATTGTGCAGCATCAGCAGCATGGCACTGGTTACTGTGGCCTCAGTGTGGGCTGGATAAAATGTATCCAGGAGATCTGGGACAACCAGAGCGCTCTGGCATGTCTGTCACTGCTGCCTTGCTGCTGTCCGGGTTCAACAGACCAAGCTAAGGCTCTTGCAAGTTTCTCTGCATACACCTCAACTGTTCTGCTCATTATCCTCTAAGCAGAGCCAGTCTGCTGGTCTGGTTATCCTCTCCTCTGTCTTGTGTGTAGTTAAGGTATTCATCTTGCTAAATCATGGGAGGCAGAGCTCAGTAAAATTATACAATTCACTGCCACTGTGGTAGAGAAAAACTCGTTTGGGTGTGTCGGGCTGGTTCACGTTGGGAGCAGGAGTGTTTACTGAAAGACATCTTTTTGATTAATGTCTGACAAAGCGCAGTTGGTGAAGAATGGCTTCCAGGGCTGGTGCTCTGGGCCCTGCTGCCCGGCTGCAGGAGGGCAACGCCACCTAACCTGGAGCTGGCAGCACACAGCCCTGCAAGGGCTGATTCTGCTTGACACCTGGACCCTGGTGCTGCTGCCCTCATGTCCTCTGTCAGGAGAAGATACCAGTGGTGAACTGCCCACAGAGCCCTGGCTGCTTCCCACACAGCATCCCAGCAGTGCAGCCAGCCAGCACCCTGTGCTTTCCACTCTTGGCTAGCTGGGAGAAACTGAGGGATTTCAAACGAGGCAGTCACTGAGAAAATAAGACATTTTAGCCAAAAAAGGACAGTCTGTTGCAGTATCAGAGCTAGGAAATCTGATTTACTCTTTGCCGACCTACAAACTGCAAACCATTGCCTTTCACCATATCCCCTTCATCACTTTCTGTAATCCTTTACAGGATATTTATGGCTGACCTGTAAACTGAGTTGCTGTGGCTGCTTCTCTCTGCCTCTCGTCGGCGTGTTTCTCTCAGCAAGTCTGATAGGCAGGAACCCGCTGCTGATGCTGTCAGCCTCAAACAGAAATTTATTTCTGTATGAGCATAGCGTGATGCATTTATTTATATGTTCTTAAAGAGCAACAGCCTTTCTGTCTTCTGACAGTGAATTGCAGACTCAAGTTACTACAGCTTACCATCTCTCATTTACCAGTTTCTCACAGAAATTATAGATTTCAAAATCTCTCTGAATACTTGGACTCTGGATCATCTTCCTTTCGGTATATTTGTATATTCCATCACCTATCAAATTTAGTTATGGATGTTCCTGTTATTTATTCTGAACTTATAAGATAGCAAAGCTCACATGCTCACTCATTCTATGCATGTGTTGTGTGAGACCATGTGTCTATTAGCCTGCTTTCAATAAGCATTGAACCTCTTAGGAAGATTCAGTTAAATATGATGGACAAGTAGAAATCTTCCAGATAAGAGGCACCTGTAATTTACCTGAAAATGATATGGTAAATATATGGAGAGAACTTCAATTATTTCTCCACTGGGAAAGCATTCATCAACTCTAGGAGGCACCTCTGAGCCAGCCCATGTGTGGCTACAAACCAGGCACAGGGGGATGTTTCCCTTCCTGTCCATCCAAACAAGCGTGTAATAGAGGAGGGAGTGCAGCAGCTTTGTGCAGGCAGAAAAGGAAGATTGAGAGTTGTAAAATATAATCCAATGCAAGCAGGCCTTTGTTCTGATGCTTTCTGTGCATTTTGTCCCCAGTTTAACAAAAACACAGCAACTTCTGTAGATTCCATGGTAATTACCTCCATGTGATCTGTTTAATGATTTACAGGATATAATTATGCAATCATGCAGTAGTTATATGGCTCTTTCTTAATGTATTTTCATTACTGTTTATATCCAAGGATTTTTTTTTCTTGAATAGCAATGAAGTCCTGGCCACTAGATGATTTCCTGCAGTTCAGGGAAAAGTGGTGACCTCAAACCAATTTAAAGGTCAAACACACTTTTCTATATGGAAGCTCTGGATTCAAGGATTCTACTAGCCTTTGTTATTTAAATTACTCTGCAGGGGAAAATCAGCAACAAACCCAAGTACATGTTAGGTTCAGAATACATTTCCTGAGCTCTGTGTGGATGAAAAGTTTGTGCATGCTCTCTCATTTCTCCCCATCTTTTCTCTGTTTTCCTTAACATGCTGAGCACGTCATCTTGTGCCTCCTAAAGGTCTCAGAATAGAGACATTCCTAATCTTGTACCTCTGTTCACAGAACATTCTTGAGCTGAAAGTCTATGATGAAAATACAGTCACTAAAGATGACCTCCTCTTCACTGTCCTCTTTGATGTTGCTAAAATCCAGCTCGGAGAAACTGTTCACTTGACTTTTCAGCTAAATCCAAAGGTGAGGAATAAAACTTCCTTGACCACAGGAAGGTAACACATTTTCAGTACTACCTCCTAAACAGCTTATTGTAAAGCAATTGTAGGTGGGAGGGTTTATTTCCTATTGGTTTGCACTTAATGTATCCTGTAAAATACCTCCTAGACCTTGTTCAGCAAAGTGGACAAGGTTTGCCTCCCTACCTTGGACATAATCCTGAAGGTTTTTACTAGCTCCTCAAACCTCTTAGCAGGGTTTTTCTGACACCAGAGTTGTCCTTTTTCCTCTTTATTGACTCTGTTGCTCAAACAGGTTTTGTCAGAGATAAAAGACCCTAATTGCCATTGCACAGAGTTTCTCTGTTAGAATTTATTTTCCTGGGGCCAGTGCTTGTGGCATACTCTGGTGCTGATGTTGGGGTACTGACTTAAAAACTAATGCCCTGCCTTGTAATTCTTTTGTGTATACCTGAATATAATACAGTGATCCATACTGAGGCACTAAATCCCATTGATGGCCAATTCCTGTAATTATCTCATTACTTCAATGGGTCTGAACACATGCAGGTTGACTTCAACATGGTATTTAGATACTTCTGTAGATATGCTGTTTCATTTAATTCAGCTCTATAGTGGTATTGGCAAAGAGCCTGTTAACTTCTCTGGGGACTGGTCGATGTATTGTCTGTGTTATAGGAGTCCTTCCAGCCAGAAGAACTGAGAATGCCTTCTGCTATCCAACAGTATCAATCTTTTGATGATGTTTCTCACAGAAAGACATGACTTTAGAGAATTTTAAGCCAACAGTTATTGTAGGATTAGGACTGGGAATTGTCTATATTGCTGTTTTATTCTGCTTCACCACTAAATGGGCAAGTGCAATCAGCCTGAGGACTGACAGTTAACAAAGGAGGGAGAATACTTTTCCAAATCACTCTAACACTATTGCTTTCACTCATCTGAGCATACCCTGGAGCAGGAGGGAAATTGCATTTTAAGATCTGTTTCAGGAAGCAGAATAATAATTGACAACCATAGCTAGAGAGAAAGAAAATTAATTTAAATGCTTAGAATGAATTAATCTTTTACAGACGCAAGAGATGCTGGAGGTTGAGTTTGCGTCAGAGAGCATGTGAGTAAAACTCATAAAGGACTGAAGAAATACCCTTTGCAAAAGCACGCAATCAAACACATGCTAGTGGTTAATATAATGTAGTTTAAAATGCTCAGCATCACTGCAACAATGTTTATCAAATTAGTTCCATATTGTCTGAAACACTGTGTTCCTTATCTACCAAGAAGCATCCTGGATACTATTTTATCCCATTATTTGCGGGAAGAGGGAGAAGGATAACAAGAACTGCAGTAGTTGTGCTCATTACTACTATTGTTTATTATTATAATTGAGAAGACACATTTCAGTTGTCTCCCAAAATTAAAAGTTGGTGACATATTTGAGACTATGTTGGATGAGGCAACCTTTAAGGAAGTGTTATTCCTTGGTATTCATTTAAAGACGTATTTAGGTCATATTAGTTCTGATTGTATTTTTTTTTCCTCTCTTTCAGTCCAGTCCCTCCTGAAAAGCTTGTCACTAATGGTGTATTGGTGGTAATTTTAAACTATTTATTGTCTATGTTTGTTTTCATGCTAGTGATGGGAGAGATGAATCTGGCAGATGCCACAACACCTTGCTGCAGGCAGGGCTGAAGGGGAGGGAGATGGGGTGGTTGGACACTGGCAGCCATCCTGTTGTGCTGCTCCCTGCGGGAGGATGTATTAGGAAAGAGTGAACATACTCATGGAGGATACCCAGAGACCTGTCCACCATCAGCAGCTGATACTAAGCTTCTTGACAAAGCCTGAAGTGCTCTTTCATTGACTTACTGCCTCTGCATGATTCCCTCTGGGGACTTCTCCTGGGACACCCCCATAGCCATTCTGTTTTCCCAACCTCCATAGGATGATATGGAAGTTGCTTTCTCAACTGCCCCTAACTCAGTATTTAGAGAAGATAGCACTTGGCTGTCCAACTTCATCAAACAGGGCTGTGAGGACAGCCCTGTGATTCAACTGACCTATTAGTCTACCCCTGGGAGACCTCAGCACACTCTAGTCCTTCCCAGGTTATTTCCCCTCCCAGCCCAGCCCCTGAGAATGGACCACAGATCCACAACCATTTTTCTTTCAGCTGAAACGTGGCACATCTTCAGTGTCAAGGTCTTTCTCTTATCAGCCTAACACAGGGTAGACAGTTTTCCAGA
Organism: Patagioenas fasciata; assembly: GCF_037038585.1. Lineage (NCBI taxonomy): Eukaryota > Metazoa > Chordata > Aves > Columbiformes > Columbidae > Patagioenas > Patagioenas fasciata. The sequence goes on along the minus strand of NC_092524.1, from coordinate 31,131,273 downwards.
GCCCAGAGACCCAGGTGACCAGAGATAGGTAGCAGTGAAGTTCCTCAGATATGGTGTGTTTTGTATACTTAATTCTCTCATCGTTCGTCGCTGCTACAGTCTCGTGAAATTTCCTCCTTGGAAGTCCTGGTGGACAATAGACGGACAAAGACAGAACCTTCAGGTTAGACTTCAACTAGAAACAAAAAATCTTATTTTATGGTAAACTGAAAAATTCTCATTTCTTTAGCCAGTAATTTCTCTACTTTGTTCTTACAATTAGAGCACAATTAAAGACTTGGATGGTTAGGAATAGTGTGTGCCTATGCTAACTAACTATAAAAACTGGACTTGGAAATGAGAGGGAATGCTCAGAGTGATAATGAATGTTACTAGTGCTGTAAAACAGAAATATATATTTCTGTCTCAATAGTTTAGAGTTTGCCCAATTTGCTTGTATGTCTGAGTTTTTAAAACATCTACTGCTGTTTGCTAAGTGCTCTCTTTTTTTCTTGCTGTAATGTTCCTTGTTTGGATAAATGTTGTTGAATGTTTTGCAAATTAAAATGACAACTTCTGAATGACCATTTAATGTTCTGTTTCTGAGATAATGATCATAATTGCTCTGTAAGCTTTAATTTAATTTAATTTAATTTAATTTAATTTAATTTAATTTAATTTAATTTAATTTAATTTTATTTTATTTTATTTTATTTTATTTTATTTTATTTTATTTTATTATTTTATTTTTCAGAAAAAGATTTCTTATTTTCAGTGAAGGGATCCTATGAAGCGAGCCGGACCCTGTCACTGGGTTCTCCACTGCAACGCACGGGGCCCCTGGATTTCCATTACATCAAGTACAGCCTGTCAGAACTGTGTGTGGCTCTAGCAGAAAAGAAGCCTCACTCCTTCTTGGTATGTGATCATTAGCTTGAGTAAGCACAGTAAACTCATGGTTTTCCGTACTTGTTTGAAGCAAATGTGAAGAATTTGTATTAGTAATTTAAAGCCATCTTTCATGATCTTCTGCTCTGGAAGAGCACTGCACCCCCTAAGACACCTAAATATTAGATGCCAACTTGGAAACTGCTCAACAATTACACCATTTGAAAAAATAAGTTAGTGACAGTGCTTTTTTGTGGTATATACTTTAAATATTTTTCTACATTATAATTTATTTTTCAGTGTACCTCAGGTGAAGAGAAAAAAGACTACCATGCATCCCTCACCATTCCTCTTGATTTGCTTCCCTTCACGGAGAAAGTAGCAGTAGCAAAGGTGACTGAAACCAGCTTTTTATAATAAATGTGAAACTATGGACCAAAGATCAATAGGCATGAACAAACTAGATCAGTATGAACTAAGAGTTTAGATATGTAACTGCTAATGCCCTTACATATCTAAAGGAGAGGGTTATGGACCTGTACATTTTCATATGAACTTAGCAGAACCAAAAAACACAGCCACACATTTGAGAGAGGGATTTCTGTGACCAGCTGGGGGACTAATGCAGGTTAGAGCAAATATGAATGATGAGGTAAGACGGGGCTCACTGGCAGAGCTGGTGCTGGTTTTTACTGTGTGCTGCTCTGTGTATCTTTAGTATGAAACAATTTAAAGAAAGTAAAGTGGACTTGGAGAAGTTTTAAAAATGGGATGGATTTTCTGACTGTTGTGGCTTTGTGGCTCCAGCATGGCTCAGAGAAAAAGTTAAGGGCTTCAAAGCTGACTGAAAGGACATAAAATCATCTCCAATGCTTATATTTTTTTCCTAGGATGAAACAATCAATTTACATGTGAAGTCAAATGACTGGTAAGAAATTCTGTCTTTGGGTTTTTTGGTTCTAAAAAAAAGACACTGCCCAGCTTTTTTTGCCTTCTTACTTTTTTTCTGTAACTAAGGGAGAAGGTATTTAGTCAATGATTATATTTACCACTCTTTACCCTGTATTAATTAGCCATGTCCAGAAGGTGAACATTCTTAACTGTACTGAGTGAAATTTCATGTTATGCAACTATGCAGGAGTTCAGTTTGGAAGGGGAGAATAATATTTTCTGACTGCAAAATCCATGGAGCTATGAATTTAGAAAAGTATGTGTTTATACTTCACTTTACTTACTTGTAAAGAATCTGGAGTATTTGTATTTATAAAACTTTGAGGTCTTCAGGCAACAAATCCTAAATATTCCACTGTTTATAGTACCTGTATATGGATTGCAGTATTTCTGTTAGACACTTCTTGAAAATCAGTGTAGCAATAAACAATTTTTTTGTTTGTTTCTGTTAAGGTTTTATAACTTTTTTACTTTCTCAGCCCTGCCTGTACCATCCATGATGTGCTTTTGTAGGGGCACAATAACAGTTTTTCTAAGACTAATAGTAGAGTTTGCAACTTGTAAGCATGGGTCCAGACATTAATTGTAAGTGATCATACACATCCTATTTAACCCTGGACTCTGTTTGAGGTCAAGAAACTTAGATGTTCGCTTGGAGTTTGATCTATGTATGGAGGAGAAAAATTTCCTGCAGAAACGGAGGAAGTTTGTGGCTTCTGCTCTGAAAAAAGCACTTCATTTAGAGCAAGACCTACAAGATCACGAGGTATGGAGAGCACCATAGGGATGGGACTGTGCTGTGTAACACAAAAAGTCTTACACTTGTAACCATTTGGATATTGTTCCTTAACCAACCCTGATGTTTTCAGCACCCAGTGTAAAGCTTCCAGAAATGTTTAGATGAAACAATGTGAGAATGTGGGTGGTATCAAACCCACTTACTACACGTTTGCTCAGAAAACAGAATGCCATAAATCAGCATTTTTTCCCTACCTTATTTATTTTTTATCTGTGAATGATAGACCTGGATAGTCCTACTCTCTTAGCTGAGCATTCAGTCACTGAGGCTCCATGAGGTATTTTATATTAGATTTATATCAGATTTTTGAGGGGGAAAACCTAACACCTAAGGTGATACATAACACTGATTGATGAGGATGTTTCTTATCACAAGCTCTCTCCTCCAGTGCTCTTCATCTCAGCTATACTGTCGCTCTAACAGCACAAAGACATTCAACATTTTTCTCTCATCTCTCTGAGTTAGGGTTTATATTTGTTCATGTCCATCCTGACATAGGGATGGTTGGTGTTTTAGGGAAGGAACATGGTCTGTGATCAGAAATGAAGAAGTTTTCATTTCGAGAGGGCTTTTTTTGTTTTTATATTGATGTGTCCAGCATAGGTGAAATGAAACCCCACAAATATATTGATCACATCAGTATATTGTTTCTCATTAGCACACTAGTTTCAGTGGAAAAAAAGCAGTGTAAGAATTTTTTAGGGGAAGTACTTCCAACTACTTATTTCAGATTTTCCAACAAAATAATGTTTTTTCTTAGGCAGGCAAACCCAAACCAGAATACTCTGCTTTGATCTAAAATGTTTGATTTAAATCAAGAGACTGCTGAATATTTCCTTAATGCATTTGTCTGTGAATGTGTATGGGAAATGTCATTTGGCTCCTCTTCTCTCAGTGGGTTTCTTGGCGGAATTTGTCTTCCTGTAGCACAGTTTAGATTTCCATGCAATTAGGCCTTGTGGCTCATCACTGCAATTATTTACTTTAGGTACTTTACAGGAAATGTAATCTAATCATTATACTTGACTTGCAAGAGAGGATGAACTCTGCTTGTTCTCAAAATAGAGCTCTCATGAGACGATGTACCACTAAAGAAAATGCATTCTAATATTGAAATGCCTTGAAACAACAAGTTTTGAGCTGTTTTGGTAAGCCAGCATGTAACAATTTAGAATCAAAATTGAGTGATTTTGATTGAAAGAGGCAAAAGTAGATAATTAATAAATTTTAAAAATTATTATTATTATTATTATTATTTTTCTGCACAAAATACCAGGTTTTTGTCTTCTTTTCCCCTACTTGGGGAAATGGTGAAATGTTGGAATTTCTTGTGTGACAGAAATGCTGCAATTCACTCATCTCTGACCACATGTGCTGCTAAACTAAGTTGTGGCTTACTACTGCTGTGGTGATGCTTGGACAGGTACCAGTTGTAGCAGTCATGACAACAGGAGGTGGCACCCGGGCACTGACATCTCTGTTAGGCAACCTGTTGGGTCTTCAGAAGCTGGACCTCTTAGATGCTGTTTCATACATCACTGGGTCATCTGGTTCAACATGGTAAGGAGATCCTGAACAAAGACATAATTTCTCAACCTCTATAGTCTGCTGGGTGAGGAGATTTATTCTCTTTGTTTTGGTAAAGGAAGGTGTACTACTCCAGTTGAGCATTTTTACTACTGTGTTAGGAACACATTGCCTGAGCCAGTGTATGGCCCAGGCACTGCTTGGGGAGAACAACATTTTCCTTGACCCTTTGCTTCGCCTCTAGGATCTTTCCTGGTGAGTGACCCTGGGGCAAATCACAGCCTTGTGCAGAAATGTATGTAGCATGGAGGGGCTTTTTTCAAATCCTCAGGTTTCACTATGGATTTGAGGGATCTTCTAAATCAAAAAATCTTTTATCTTCCATAATAAACTGAACCCAAAATATGGGTTTTTATGAACCTCAGCTAGTTCATTGAATATGGTCCTTAAGTCCAAGTCAAAAAAGTGAATGCCTATCAAGCGTAAGACAATGTATTTCCTTTCTTTTCCCCAGGACCTTGTCACATTTATATCAGAGTGCTGACTGGTCACACAAGGATCTGTCTGGACAGATTGGTGAACTCCGCAGACACATGACCAAGAGCAAACTAAGCTGTTTTTCCCTGGAGAGCTTGAAATACTATGACAAGGAGCTAAAACTGCGGAAGCAAGAGGGATACCAGATCTCTAGCATTGATTTTTGGGGTCTTCTGCTGGAAAAAGCATTAAGTGATGGGGTAGCGTATCTATGTTTTCCCTGACAGCTGCTGAATACTGTTGTATGGAAAATGAAGCTCCAGGGACAGGTGCTGAAAGCATGTCAGCATTATCCAGCAGATGATTTCTGCTGACTAAAGGAGGGAATTTTTCTCCCTATATCTCTCAACACCTAATTAGCAGCCCAAGGGGTATTCTGTAGAGCAGGAAACTCATGTCTCCTTTTACCAGTATGAGCATCTGAGCACCTAACAGCACAGTCCTGCTCTTGGTTTCTTTTGATATGTTCTCCTCTGTGAGAACTTAAATAATCCATGTGAAGTGTGTGCATTTACTGAGAAGAACTAAAGACCGCTGTACCACAAAATATCCTACACTCACTGGTAATTAAATAAGCTTACGTGGATGTGTAAATGTTTGGGTCACTCTTTGGTTAAACAAATGTCTGGACACAAAATGAGTGGAGGCAATAAGAAAATGAGGATGGAAATCGGTATTTATTTTTCTGTAATCTTGCAAGCCCATACACGATGCCAAGATGGTCTCTTGGTTTTGCTCTTTCTGATCAATTCACAGAAAAATAACCACAAACTCTCAGATGAACGACAGGCATTGAATCACGGTCAGAATCCCCTACCTATCTACATGATCCTCAACATGAAGGAAGACTACAGCCTTTCAGAGTTCAAAGGTGATGGCAAAACTGAGGTGTATTTGGACTTGGTGTTCAAATGATCTGCCTTATCAGTGACTGCATGTTCTGCAACCCCTTGCACTGCTGAACCATAGCATTCATAAACAGTTCCTCTTCCTGTTTAACTTCCACTTCTTCTTCCATTTCTAGACTTTGTCCCCAGGATCTGAGATGAACCCATGTTCTATGGGGCAGGAATAATTTGGGGGAGGTGCTTAAGGACAGCCAAGGTACTCCCAAGTCAAAGCCTTAGCTCCACATTTGCAGTAACTTAGGCTGACCCCTTTTGGTAGAAAACTCATTTATGTCCTGTCTGAAGAGACTTGTTTGAAAGTTCTGTATGAACAAGTTTGGGAAATGTTACTGAGCGAGTGGCTGAAACCAGCTGAATGGTAACTGCTTATCCAGAGGAAGGCCAGTCTGTGGCCACCCTGTTGACAGGGTTTCTCCTGCAGCTGCTTCATTGTCATTTCAGAGCCCTTCCTGCAGGGAGGTGGGGAACAGGGTTGAGATTTAAAAGGCCATTTTGTGTCCCTGCAGAATGGGTGGAGTTCACCCCTTATGAAGTTGGGTTCTTAAAGTACGGCGCCTTCATTCGCGCAGAGGATTTTGGCAGCGAGTTCTTCATGGGCCGCCTGATGAGGAAGCTCCCGGAATCCCGCATCTGCTTCATGAAAGGTAATGTGTGTTTCCACTAGGAAAATTTGTATTGCATAAAAATATACGTTATTTTTAATATAATGCAGACCCTGCATACTGCAGCCAATGCCCCTGCAACATGCAGGAATGAAGCAAAGTGTCCAACATGTTCTCACCTCTAAGTGAATTCCTCAGAGATGGGCTAAAAAATACTTAGAGGAAATTTCAAATAACACTGTTCACTGTTTATTTTATCTTCAATGGTGACTCTCATGCCTAAAGTTTCAGGGCTGCTTAAAGAGGTTAGGTTTATTTTGAACAGATCAACAGCAGAAGTCTACATGGGAAAAAAAATCGTATTTCAAAACTAAAGTCTTAAAACCAAATTTGTCAATAAATGGGATGATTTTCTAACAAAAAAGCAATGTTGTTACTGAGTTTGCTATAAGATATGGCAAATTTGAATATTTTTCTGAACTATTACTGATACTTGCGCAAGTCTAATAATATTGTAAATAATTTTAAATTTTGCTAGTATGATTAAACCAGTGATCTTTGTCACCCTATTTCAGTAAAGTGAGTGGCTCCCAGTAATACATGAAAGACAGATTTGCAGATTTTATACAATTCTTATTTTAGTTTTGCATAATGCTAGAATTGTCTGACATGCTTCTTGGTACACCGGTTCTCTAGAGTGAAGCTGTCTGTGGAAGAGTTCATCTGCTCCTAGACTGTGAACAATAGATGTATTACATGTAAATGAAATAAGCACAACACACAACAGGACACCAAGGACACTAGTAAGAACATCCATACAACCAGCAACACTGTGTGTTGTTCCTTATTTGGTGTGCAGAGAAGTTGTGCACCTCAATGTATGATGCAAAAGGAGTCCAGAGTCATAGTGGTACAAACACTTAACCTCAGAGCTTTAATGGCTACGTTTAGAACTTTTAGTGGTGTCATGAGTTAAGGAAAGAGGTGGCTGAGGGAGAAGACTCAGAAGATACCACAGGATCCAAGAGTATAAATAGGTCTAAAAGGGGGAGGACACATTCATGAAAGGTAGACCCACTGGTGGCTCTGAAACTCAGCAGTTTGGATGCAGCCACCAGCACTGGACAAACCAAATCAAGTACACTGCAGAAGAAACCCTTTCATACTTTCAATTTTCTTATATTCTGTGCTGACTGCCAGAGGTGGGAGGTAGATCACAGAGCTAGGTGGAACTATGGAGCCTTCTGAGAACACTGTGCCTCTGTTGCAGCTTCGCAACACCAGCAGTGTGACGTGGTCAGGTAGCAAGCACACCCAACACATCCAGTCTGGGCTGAGCTTTAGGGTTATCACTCCCAGCACCTGAATCAGGCTGGTGACCCCACAGCCACAGGTGTAGCTGTAGAAAGGATGGCGAGTTAAAGCAATGTTGCCATCTAGTGATACAACATGAAATGCCCTCTTGGTTTGCAATTAAAATGTGCTGTTCGTTGCAGCATGATGGTTTAAGGATAAAAGCAAAGTGTCAATTGTCAGGAGAGATGAGGCCTTTTATAAGAGCAGCTGGAAAGATTGGATGAGTTTATGGTGATACAAGACCCTCAGACTTCCAGAAGAAAGGCTAGAGTGCATGAAAGCTGCTCTGCTATTTTCAGCTGTTGGTCTGGTAAAAGATACTGTCTCTCCTCATGGTTCTTAGTTCAGCAAATATAGGTACCAAGAAAATTCAGTGCAAGAGGTTAGGGAAACACTGCTATGGAATTATGACCAGGTCCTTGAGGGACACCAGTGTTTGGAAGACATTAAAATGCACGAACAGCATGTAACTCCTGGTGTTCAGGGAGATGGAAGAGTTATGGAGTGAGGAGGCACCAAGTGAAGACAGGAGAAATGAAACAAACTGCCTTCTCGCAGCAGGCCTGCACAGAAGCTTCTCAAGCTGCAGGGAAATGAGGGTCTGTTGATGGAAACTGGCCAGTAATTATCTGTAAATGAACTCTGGTTGCCAGCTAAGTGTAGAGCCAGAGAACCCCTATCTGATTTCTTAGTTACATATTTCTAATGCTTCTCAAGCAAGTCCTGTTCTTACTACTGTGAAGCAGAAGACCCTTTGCTTCTTGTCGCACTCCACAAATAAGGCAGGTTTAAAAGGGAATTGCATTTCTCTTACTAATGCATAATTATTGTATTGTGAAATTAAAAAATGTTGCATACTTTGTGATGTATGGCTTTTGCAAAGCATTCATTGGTGGAGATTTTCAAGGCAAAGCTCAGCACTACCTTCTCTGGCAGAGTTCTTCTCAGGGCCTGCAGCACAGATGTGGCAGAGGAAATAATTTTCAAGATCCAAGAGGATTTTGGAGATTTTTGTACTGGGGACACATTTTTAGATGTTCTTTTAAGTGGGAGGGCAAAATTAGAAGGACTATGGGGATTATCCGGTTGTGACAAGGGAGGTCTTACAAGGAACATGATGTCTTGTTTTAGAGGACTAGTTTGGAGACTATCTCAAGTTGTGCTTTAACCACTTGGACCTTGGCTGTTCAGGAACAGCCCCTAAACCTTTAACTAAATATAGAGTTGTATACAGCATACTTTGTAAACCAAACCACTACTTCATATGAAATGGCATGGTTTTGCTCTCTGATGACAGTTGCTTATAGGACAGGAATATGCAGTCTGGAAAATGTTGGTTTGCAATTTATCGGCAGCAGCTGTATGAAACAATGAATTACGGTGTCTGAAGGCCTGTCACATTGTTTAAAGCTATTACAGTCCTCTTTGAGGACAGAATGGGAGTTGCTACAAAAAAACTTAGTACAATTTTTGGAAATCTGGAGGGATTCCAATACTCCTTGCAAAACTGAAAGGTTGTTTTTTTTAAAGGACATTTTGCATTAAAATGTTTCCAAAGCAGTTTCCCTGTTCTCTGCCATTGCACAGGCCTATGGAGCAATGTGTTTTCCTACAACCTGTTGGATGCATGGCATTTGTCGGATCCTACAGAAAGGCCCTCACTGAGGTGTACCCAAAACAGGACTGTTGATGTTGGTTGGTTACATTTCTGTTTCTACTCTACCTGATGTTTTATTAATTTTTAAATGAATGTTACATTCAGATACACACAATGTGAAATCTTTATCAAGGCTTTTAAAATCTTAAAACTGAGGCAAATTCAGCACTGGGGTTTTTTGTTATTTGTTTGGGTTTGTTTTTTTTGTTTGTTTGTTTTAACTGAGGTCTCCTGTTGCCAATGATATCTAATTAGGTTTCCTCTCTGAATTCATTCATAGCAACATTATTTCCATTAGTCTCCCTTGGACTGAATTCATGCAAGTGATGATTTGCCACCAAATGTAAAACTACTGAAGTTTTTAAACAGGTCATCTTTACTAGGGGCCTTTCGGCAAACCTACACGTTATAACAAACATCTCAGTGCTGTGTTCTGTGTCTGCCTGGGCAGATCATACTTTTTGTGTGTTGTTATTGAAGACTTGGATATACCAGTTACGTGGAACTCCATTTCAATTATCTTTGATCTTGTTGTATCCCTGTGCAGAGTATTGGCTGTCCTCCCTGTGTTCAAAAGTGGTTAATGAGTGTGGTTTACGGGCTTTTCATCACTCTCTCCAGGGAAGTGTCACAAAACCAGGAGCTCAACACAAAGTCATTTGCCCTCTTTCCCAACATCATTAGGTGCCATTTAGCACAATCCTTTTTCTCTGCTCTTTTCTGGGTGCTTAAGTTGCCTGACAGCACTTTTTTCCAAAGCTGGTTGGGACTAATTTTGAAAGAAGCTGGTCCCAGTTCTCAGCCTCCACTGCCCTTCACCTAGGGAATCCATCTGTGACTTCTGTTAAGCAGTCGATCACTTTTTCCAGCTTCAAGAAGTTTTTTGCCACCCTGTTTTTTGTTGAATACACTTCACTGAACATTGATTTTCTTCTTGTTCCTAACTTTCATATTGATTTGATTATATGTTGCCATATCCTATTAGGATCTTCTTTCCTCTAGCTAATATTAGATACCTTTTGGTAATTCAAGCGTTGCAAAGAACTGTATTAGAACAACAACTTGTTGATCTGCTCTACCCTCCAGAAGCAGATCAGCCTTCCCTACCAGCCAGGAGCCATGATTTGGATACTTACATGGTCACCCCTGAATGTGGCATCATGGGCATCATTCGGCAGGTCCTGACCGAGCGGGTGATGGTTTCCAAGTTCTACAACTTCCTGAAGGGGTTCCAGCTGCACAATGAATACCTCCAGAGCAAAAGCTTCTGTAGATGGAAAGGTAAACATCCCTGAATATTAATTTTTATCTGCTTAGATGATTGGTGTTTTCATTAGTGAAGAGAAAGCAGAGGATGAACAGGCTTTATTTTTCACTTTGGAAACAAAAAAATTAAGATAACTACTTAAATATCATCCAATCAAATCAGCTGCACAGAGCTGAGTATCTTTAACAGATGCAAATTGTTAGAAATCAGCACTTTTTTATTGAGATAGAAGTGAAACAGATAAAATTTTAACACATCTCTGTTTTTACTGAAATTGAAGTGTTAACAAATACTCTAAGAAGTCCCTTGATTCCAGGGAAAGGCCACTGCTGCTCACCAAGGACAAAAGAGGAGCATGAAAAGTGAAGGAGTTCTGTGGTTTTACCTTGGACAGATCTTTCTTCTCTGTGTCAAAGCTGAACTTCCATAGTGTGGCAGAGTCTTGGAAAGCAAAAGTAGTAGGGAGAGAAGAGGCCTTTTTCCCTCCCATATTAGCCAAACAACAGACATCAGACATATTAATTCTTCAGTGAATCACTCATGGTAAGAAATATTTCTTTTTAGATACTGTACTAGACAAATTCCCCAACCAGCTGACAGAAGCAGCAGAATTCCTGTGCCTGGCAGACACGGCGGGATACATCGATATCAGTTACCCACCACTCATGAGGCTGGAGAGGAAAGTGGATGTTGTCCTACACTTAAACTACTCTTCTGGATCACAGACATTGGTGCGATGACCGCATTGTTTTCTCCAATAATGACCACTGTCTTTTAGCCCTTTTACTCCTAAGGAGTCAGAATAATTTAGGTAGAAGAAACTGGTTTCGGGAGAAAAGGATTCCTGGTGTGTAGCTCCCATTTTGTACATGTGCAGGTCTCTTAGTGTTGCTGGTATACCATGGCAAATCCCATAAGGAGAACAGAAGTAGTATCAGCTTTCTGAATCTTTTGTTTTAATTAACCCTCTGATAGGTAAATGCTGTCTCCTAGACCTATGTGCTCCTGGGATCTCAATATGGCTGTTGGGACTACACTCTTCAAGGAGTGTTTCTTTGGAACTAGTACCACCACTGATTAACAAATTCCATTTGTCTTGTTATATTCATCTAAAGATATCCATATATCCACATGAAGTCGAATTAGAAGTAGTTTCTTAGTTTGCCTTTAGAACAGAAACTGGATTTTGTTGTTGTTGTTTGTGATTTTGTTGGTTTTTTTGTTGTTGTTGTTTTGTTTTGTTCTGGCCTATAATTCCTGTTACCAAATATGGATAAGATGGAAGTTCTTGAAGATGAAAGTTTTCATACACATCAACCAGATCCAGGAACAAAAATCCTATTTTCAAAAATTACTTACACATCCACAAGATTAAATTAACATTTCAGTCAAGGTGGTGCTTACTCTCAGATACCTGCACCATTTTTCAAAACCATGTTAAGGCATCTGACAGTTAGGGGGCTTTTAAATACTTCATGCCAAGTTGACAAAAAGTTTGTACCTTTATGAATCTGTATTTAAAAAACATACCATTTTGGATTCCTGTACATGCTACTAATTTCAGGGTTCTCTCCAGTAAAGGGCATGTTTCTGTGTTCTAAGCAGCTGGGCTGCCCCTGCCTGAAGCCATGAACATCTTGTTTACCTTGCAGTTAAAGGCTGCGGAGGTAGGACAAAAATCAGGACTGCAAACTGAAGGCTGGGTCTTGAAATGTTATGATAATAACTAGTACTTAATCTCTCATGCAAGAGAAAAGGCCAGAAGAAACACTGACATTGAAGGCTACTCCCTGATCTTTGCGAAGTCTTTGGTGGATGCATTGTGCGTTTGGAAAAGCTGGGGGGATGAGAGAATTTCTGACCCTTTACTCTGTCTGAATGCAGCCTTTGGAAGAAGCCTCCAAGTACTTCCTAAAGCAAGGAATCCCATTTCCCAAAATCCACCTGAGTGAAGAAGAAAAGAAAAATCTAAAGGAGTGCTACATCTTCGAAGATGCAGACATCCCAGAGGCACCAACAGTGGTGTTTTTCCCGCTGGTGAATGACACCTTCAAAAAATACAAAGAGCCTGGTAAGCCATGGACACAGAGTCCTCCCACCACCTGGCCACCCTTTGGCTGTGTCAGGATGGGAGGCATGGTCTAGTATGGTCCTCTCCCTCCCCTACCACTGCTCCCATGGGAGAGAAATGCTGGTGTGTGGGTAGTGAGGAGCAATGTTGCACCCCATATAGAAAGTCGGAGGTGGGACCACATCGAGAACCCATCAATGACCTTTCTTTATTTGTGTAGGTGTGGAGCGCAGCCCTGCTGAGATGGCGCAGGGCAACGTGGACGTTTCCACCATTTTTTCCCCATACTGCTTAAACAGCTTTACCTACACAGAGGAGGAGTTTGACAAGCTGGTAGAATTGACCAGCTACAATATTCAGAACAACAAACATCTGATCCTTCAGGCTTTGAATTCAGCTATAGAGCAGAAACGACAGCACAAAAAATAAAACGCCATCCTGAGTTTCAGAAATATATCCAAATAATATTATTTTCCTGCAGAAGAATCAAGACCTGTTTGTGAATGAACATGACAGACTTGGGAAAGCACAAAGGCTTGTCTCAGCTTGTGAATCCTCTCCACCATGTGATGATCCTAGATAAACCAATCAAACAAAATAATTGCTTGTCTCGTGCTTTATTTATCTTGGATTTCACTGCTGGTGAACATTTTTCTGTATACATACATGTATATGCAGTAAAATAAAACTTAGGGAGTATGTGGCTTATTGATGAGTTTTGTAAATAACGAATGTGAGACAGCAATAACAAATATTTTAAAAATTACTATACTAGTAGAAGTTATATGTGAAGACAAATGAGCTACAAATATTTAATCTATTCAAAATCTAGTGCAACAATAATATACATAATAAACATGGACCATGCCAAAGAAAAAAACCCTACATTTCGTTTTGTGTCAGCAAGAAATATTGTTGGAAATAACATGCAAATCTAAACATAAAAAAATCTATAGCAAATATGAGATTTCACATGAAAAATACAAATTTTCTGTACTTCTGAATTTACAAGTTTTATTATGCCAGCAATATTTAGGTTTGGAAAATCCCTTGGAAGTGACCATTGCAAACCCCATTATGAGTCAGGATAGGCTCTTCTGGTGCATGTGTAAGTACTTGACCCGGGGTTGTGCTGTTCTCTGAACACTCACAGTATTTACAGATTCAGCTCAGCACATGTTAATTTCAACAGGTTCAATAGTACTTCTTGTTGTTATAGGATGAGATGCTGGCTATGAGAATAAAAACATTGAAAACAGAGAGACATTCAGATTTTGTGGTAAGAAGGCAAGCTAAGTGCTTTACACTGATATCCATGGGTAATTGCATACCTTTGTCAGTCTCTGGCTGTATACAATCAACACACCATCTATGCAACTACTATAAATAGCACAAGGCAATTTGTTAAAACTGCTTATTTTTGAGATGAAGATCAAAATAATTCTTTGCTTTATGAAGGATTTTAATAACACGGATGCTCTGTAAGCCTGTTTCATCACAATAGAGATGCTAATCTAAAGCAAGACATAATGCTTCAATCATTATCAGCTACCCATAATTACTTCAAATTTAAATGAAAAGCAGTAACTTGTCTGCACTGAAGTAACGTATTGGCACACACAGAGCTATGCACAATGCAATCATAGTCAAAATAGAGAATAAATCCTTACTTCAAAATGAAATGTGGACCTCTAAAAGGTTGAAAAATTCTCCTCCCTCTTGCTATCATTTGTCTCTCTTCCTTCAGGCATACCTTGATGGCTTTAAGCCTTTATTATCTTTATTCTCCCATACTCACTTCTGTTGACCTCACTCCCCTCAGGGATGGTGTGTCCTTGTCCCAACTGCTTTTCCGGGCCCTCACACCTCCATCCAATTTGCAGCCCAGGTTCAAACCTCCAGTGTGCTGAAATGACTGTTTACTTGGCAGCGCTCATCAAGGGCTCTTCTTTGTGATCTCTGCTGTTGAGTCATGCCATCCCTTTCGGCATTGCCTCTCCTTCGCCCCAGCCATAACTCCCTCTCAGCCCTCCATGTTTATCATTATGGCAAACCCATTTGGGGTGACACGTGTTTGCTACTTCTCCCACCTGCCCACCTACCAGCTAGCATTTCAGGCATCTTTAAGAGCTGCCATCCAAGGCTGTCAATGACACCGAGTTTCAAGAACCCTGCCTCTCTCTTCCCATCCCTACCCTCAAGTGTACCCCTTTGACTCCCACACTGTTTTTTTGTCTGTTGGTTTCTTTTTAACAGAGAAGCCTCGTTGATTCCAGGGGTGCCACTAAGGCATCCCTTGCTCTGCTGTACCCTCTAGGGACTGAGCCTATCCCAGCTGTTGGCAATTTGGCCAGGCCCACACGATTGCCCCTAGTCATGCTTTCAGTGTGGGTAAAGCTCTTGGATAAGAACTGGATCTTTTTATCAATTCTCCCCTTGCAATCCTTGGACATCTGTGACTTTTTTCTTTCAGATACATCCACAACAACCTCAAACCCACAGCAAGACCCTTGCTGTGACCCTGAAAATACCTATATGTCCTGTGTTACTATAGACCCTGAAAAAGGTCTGGCTTAATCCTCCATCCAGCTGTCCTTCTCCTGGGGCATGGGGGCCTTCACCCACAGGTAATGTTCCTGAGTTGAGGGAAGGACACCAGCTCCATCATGCCATCTGCAGTTGTTTTCTTCCTCTCTGAGATATTGTAGTGTTGTCTCCAGGTGACCGCTCCTAAGCAATTGCCTGTTCTCCTGACTTCCATCTAGTCAGCATGCCTGTCTGTGCTTAGTAGAGGTGCTTAGTTTGTGACTTAGGGGGTTGGTTAATTCGTTTGGCTCAGCTTACTTTTAATCATTAAATGTATTAATTAATTGCACAGAACATTTGCAGAAGATCTTGGCTGTCAGTTTTTGCAAGCTTTGTGTGGCTTTGTCTTCTGGCATTTTTTGTTCTGGTTCAGCTGCTAATGGGTATGTTTCCTGCACTCAGCCTCTGGGCTGTACTGAGGCATTGAAAGAATGTAGGTAACAGCTGTGGACGTGGGTATTTAAATGCCATTTTGGTTTTGCAGGTTAGGAGAGCCCCTTTTTACAGAAAATAGGAGTAATTTCATGGAATTACCCATTCAAGGGAGGAAACAAACTAGAGGGGGAGAAGCACTGCAAAAATCCATGCCTACGCTTGTATCACAGTGTTAGCACTGACTTAAAAGCCAGAACTCTTCGTAGCCCTAACAGGAACTACAAACACTAACGTGGTGACCTGCTTAATTGTAATGAATATGTTCTGCATCTTTTCTGTGTCTTGCTTTTCCTTCTTACCCATTCATTATCTGTAAGTAAGTGAAGAGATTAGCATGCAATTGCACCTTTGCCCCAGCCCTTCTGATTATCACAAAGGTGCATTGAGAACTGGGCAGCTCAGTGATGTGAGTCAGCCTGTAGGAACCCAAGCAAAGCAGCAGTGGGGTTCTTGAACCCCTTGTGAGGCACGTGGGTACTTGGACAGTACCGTTGAGCTAGGGTCCTGAGGAGGCAGAAGCTAATGGGGTGGTTTGCAGTATAATTTTATACCGTTCTGTAGCCCAAAGAGTGGTCAAATAAAAGATCACTGCAAACAGTCTGAGTGAAGTGAGCTATTTGACTACAGGTTGCATCACACAAATGACAGGAAATATGTCTGCCACAGCAGATACAGGAGAATGTGGGTGATAAAGCAGGACTCCATTCTGAGAAGCCCTATGCCAAACCCCATTCACTTGAAAAACTCTGCTGTGTATGTGTATGTCGAGGGTTTAGATTGCGGGGTGATAATAAAACCCTGGTAGATATATTGTTAACCTCCTCTCCTCCCCCACTTCCCCCTTTTGCCTCTCTCTCTCCCCCCTTCCCACTAAGGACAGGTGATTGGGCGGGAAAGAAAGACAGAGAGAAGAGAGTTGGAAAAATCAAAAATGTTTTACTAATGCTACTAATGAGAAAATAATACAAAATATACAAAACCAATCTTGAAAGTCTCAGCAACTGCAGAGCTGGCACCCAAAGTCCTGGATTGGACTCTGTAGCCAACCGGAGCTGGATTCAGTCTGTCACTAGGCCTCAGCTCGCAGGGACGACCAGCAAGGTCCTCTCCTAATGTTGGCCATAAGCGAAAGGGAAAGGTCCTCGTGATCTCCAACTTTTATATGAAGTATTCACATGGATGGAATGTTATACACAAGTTGGTCAGTTTCTTGGTTACCTGTTTCTCATTGCCCCTCTCCTGAGATGTCCATCCATGCTTATCAATAACTTTGCATTCCATTGCTATGTTTACCAAAACATGTATCTGATTCTCCAGGAAAATGCAGCTAATATGAAGGCTTTAGCTGACAGGCAAAATTCACTAAGAGAGAAACTTGTTTTTTAACAAACCCAGGACGGTGTAATATCCCACCATCTTCCTAGAGTGACAATACTGCAGAGGGGGCCATCGGGGCCTCATTTCCAGCGGGGTTGGTTTCCTCATGCCCTGCTCATGGTATGCTGATCAACAGGTAGCAGTGAGTGAGAGCAGTGTGTCTTTCATGCCATTGAACTTTCATACCTTCAAGCTCCTCCTGAAAGTCTGTCCTTTGCAGGGTTCCCACTGGAGCCCAGCACACCTGCAGCATTTGTAAAGCACTTCCCCAGCACTCCTGCTACCCCTTCAACTCTTCATATAAAAACTCTGGGATGTCTTGTCATGTTGCCAGTTTCTTCCTCCTTGGGTCCTGAGGTCTCCTTTGTACTCCCTTCAACCCACTATTGCTTATCCCCTTTTCTCCATGAAGTTGGGTGTCTCACAGAGATGTCATGACCTGATCCTAGGTGCCTTATGCTTGTAGCATTCATGCTTGTTCCAAATATGACCAAACCTCCATCATTCAGACTTGAAGCTTCTGGATGTACCATTGCTGTATGGAGGAGACACATGAGACAAAGGGGAAAGATTAAGAAAACAGATGGTATAAAAAGCAAGGGAGAGAGGAAGGGGAGAATGGAAAAAAAAAAAAGTATAATACTGGAATAAAAGTGAAAAAGGGAATTATAGCTATGTAGGCAAAGGAAGGAAATGGATATTTTGGAAAGCCAAGAAATCAACAGGAAATAAAAGAAAGCAGGGAATGGAAAGAAGAAATTAAAGAGAAAATCAAGAACAAAAAGGTAGCGAAGACAAACCTTTACAATTGAGATAAAGATATCCTTCTTCTAGTTTCTTTAAAGCAGTCATGTTAGGTTTTTTCCATTAAAAAGAAGAGCAACTAAAAAACCCTAATCCAGAAAACATGATGGCATTAAACCCTACTGTTGATATTCTGACTACTCTGGGCTTACAGAGATCTGATATGAATACTCTGAGTGCTTTCTAGCTCCCAGCTCTCTCTCCTTTTCTCTGCCCTTTAGCATTGGGAAAAGATGGTCCCTTAGCCTATAGCAGCATGACTATTTATGACAACTGCTGCTTATTGCACCTTTCTCTCTCTCAGCTAATAATGTGTAAATTAGTTGTAAATATATAAAATATTTGCTTCTGTCCTATTTCTTTTCTTATGCTGAAGTAATAGAGCATCCTTAGAGGCTGATAAGTATCAGGTAAGTAGCTGTAAGTTTCTACATGTATATTAACATGCACTTTTAAATCTTGAGCAATTGATAGTTGTTTCTTTAATTCTGCAATTTCTGCTACTCAGCTGGCTGACATCCAAAATCATTCTCACCGGTCTTGAAAGCAAGCCATGTTCCACATCTCCTTCCTTTGCTAACTGCACAAGTGGTGGTCTAAGATGCTGCTCGTCCTGCAGGAAGAGGACATAACTGAACCAGAATGCCCATCTGACTTTGCTCTCCAATGCTGTTTTTTTTTTTGTATAGAATTATCTATATATCTGAGAGCAGTGAGGTGGTCACAGATAGTCCTTGTTGTGTTTCCAGCTTGCCAGAATAACCCCAGGCTCATTTTGTCTGGCCTGCTTGAAGGCTAAGCAAATGCATACTGTTGCAAGGCATTTGGGAGGACACTGGCTATCAAAAGTTTCAGTCCAGTCCAAGACTGTGATGAAAGAAATCACAAAGGTATATTTGAACATGTTGAAAAGTGCTAAGTGTGCCATAGAGCCTCATTTCTCCACAGCCTGCCCCTGAGGTCAGACATAATACAGGTACCTTCACCAAGTGATTGATGTTTCTACAAATGGGGTTGTAGTGTGAATAAGAAACCTAAGTAGTAGAGGGAGTACAACATCTAGCAAGCACTAAAGGTTGAGAGTAGTATGCTGTTTGTTGCCAGAGCAACTACGGTTAGGTATTTGAAGCACATACGTTCTTTTGCATCATCTATCCTTAAATTTCTGAAATATGATATTTAAGGAAATAAAAACAGTCCTCTTGGAACTATGATTTTCATTCTACAAATTGAGACCATCCAGCTTGTACATTCAGATTTTAAATTAGATAATACTAGTTCAGTTGTGAATGAGAGTGTTGGAGTTTTCTTCCTTTATGGCATTCCCTGTGGAGTCACTCCGGTGGAAGCTGAATACCTTGATGTAGCTGAAGGTCACACAGATCAGTCCAGATGGGTGAGTGCACATATAATGGGGAATTAACTCTGAAGATGTGGAAGTCTGTACACAGAATCTGCCTGTTCTTCACAGATTTCCTTGAAGACAGGGAATCTCAACTTTATTAAGATCTGACACCTTTAGGGGGGGTTTCTAGGTGAATATCATTACTTATTCTAATTGTCCTTTGAACTAATTAGCCTTGGTAAAGCTGGCCTGTCGTAATAACAAGTGTACCAGCGTTTTTAGTGTCCAATGGCAGGTCTTCCGAGGTCAGGCAGTTCTTCTCTTCTGGTGAGGCTAAAAAAATGGCAAATGATTGTTCTCTGAATTAAGCTGCAAGAGGAGTTCTCCAGGATGCTGCTCCGAGTGTCTGTCACCCGAGGCCAAAAGATGCTCTTGTGGGCAGACCTACTTTTCATTCTGGAAATGCAGATGCTATGACACAGCCAACTGTTACTGAAACTGTAGATTGTTATTCATTTGTTTTTCTGTATCTGAAGATGGTAATTTCCAGTGGGTATGACTGGAGATGATCATGAACTCTTTTGTTTGTTCTCTTTGGTTGAACAAAAACTCTGTAAAATAAAACTTAAAAAACAATAAAACTAAAACACTGGATACTATAATCTGTTCATCTTGACATGAGTTTCCATCAGTTGCTCTGTAAAGTTGAATTGCCTTTCTCTGGAAAATGTACAAAAGTATAACTCTTATATGTTTTTCACATCTATTCTTTATTTTCTTGTTTGGTTGTTTTTTTTTTTTTGGTTTTTTTTTTTTTTTTAAATTCAAGGTCCTGCCAGATGCAGTAGTAGTCCTGGGTAGTGCTTGTAGCCATTGTCATTGACCTCAAGATCTCTGCTAACCCCTCCAAATGTCCATCTCCTTCTCCCTGCCATCCCATTGCACACAATCTGGTACTGCTACTCTGTGCCCCTCACTCACCTCCCATGTCTACTGCTCACCTCTGCAAACCAAAGCCCTAGCCCCATGCCCACACCTTGGCCTTGCTCCCCCAGCAAGAAGAAATGGGAATAGCCCAGGA
Organism: Patagioenas fasciata; assembly: GCF_037038585.1. Lineage (NCBI taxonomy): Eukaryota > Metazoa > Chordata > Aves > Columbiformes > Columbidae > Patagioenas > Patagioenas fasciata. The sequence continues at coordinate 31,111,103 of NC_092524.1, read as the reverse complement.
AGAACTGGGAGCTGCTGGTCCATGTAGTAACCCATCGGGTGATGGGCTGATGCAGGTCAGTGCCTTTTTGCAGGCAATGAGTTTGTGTCCTCCCACCCATACAGAGGCTTTGACCAAAGTGGACAGCTATGTGACTGCACACAGGCAGGTCACTGGTAGTTATTTACACACAGAGGCTTTTTCTGGTACTCAGTTTCCTCCACACAGGAGCTGCCATCGCTTTCTGCTCAGAGCAGTCCCTGTGCCACAGATGGGGTAGAGCTGGGTTTGAAGGAGCAGGCTCCAGCGGTGCTGCCCTCTGTGCTTCTCCTCTGCGCTTCTCCTCTGCTTGGCAGTACAGCCTGGCACTCTGCTCACCACAGAAAAAGGGTGGCAGCAGTTCAGGATCTAAAGGGCAAGCATGGGCTGGGAGAGGTTCCCAGCCAGAGGAAGGTACCACATCCCTTTTGGTTGTTGTGCTTGCCCTCTAAGATCCTCCCTGGAGCAGTCATCCTTGGTGCTCCACGGTCTTTAGCAATGGGAGGGAAGTCCTTCACTTACAGAAATGAGATGGGTGGGGCCTCAGGTCATTTTATAAAATAAGTTGTCATTGACTCCTACAGGAGTAAATCCTGCAAACATGTCTCAGGAAGCGCTGCCCGTGGAGATGCCAGAAATACTCTATCACATGAATCCAGGGAAGGCCACGACTCTATCAAATACGAAAACACTACAGGTAAGAAAACAGCTTTAAAAGTTTGCTTAAGGTCCATTGCATTCAGCATGCATTTGAGAAAAAACAAAATCCTGTCTTCTGAGCATGTTTATATACAAGGTACTGTACGAACTCACTGTCTGAAGGGACTAGGTGACAGTGTCTCTGCCTGAAGGAGTTTAAGGTGAGATGTTACCTTTGTGGTTATCAGTCCTGACTCCACTGGAGCCGAAGATCTCAGCTCCGTAGGCAAAATGAGAGAAGTCGGCATAGCAAGAGAACAAATATTAACTGGGAAGGAAACAATTTCTAGGGGACTGAATTATCAGCCTGAATCCAGACCCAGACTTAAAAAAATCTCTTTTCTTCCATAATTAAATGCTACTTTTATTAAAAACTTCATATTTCTATATCGATAGCGAAATATTTACATGTGTATTAATGTGACAACTGCATTTTTTGGCGTTGGAAAAGAGATAAGAACAGGATAGAGAATAGTGATAGGGTATTGAATTTTATTTCCACATTGCCATTTTTGTTCTGAATTTTCCATTTCACTTTGCATCCTCTGGGTCATTTCAAGATTAGCATTTAATTATAAGTGTACTATGTTATACATTGTTCTGTGTGATCTTTGACTGGACAAGGCATATCACTTAGGTAAGTACACTGGAAACAGAAAGAGAATACTTTTGACATTTTTTATGGGAACTGTCCTTCGATAATGTTTTCCTACAAAGCATTTCAAAAGGGGGAACCCTACATTGTAGAAGAATTTTGTTTACTGAAAAAATCGAAATGTTAGATATAAAATTTTACAATTGCAATGCGTTTAATGCTCTGGGTTCAAACCCAGAGAAAAGACTGCAGGATTTTTTAAATCAAGATTTAATAGTCCTGAGAGTGGGACTAGGTTGCCAGAAGATCACATTTGAAAGAAAAAGCAAACCTTTATTCACAGAATAAATGCTGAGGTATCTTTTGTGTATCTCACAGCTGAAATAGCTTTTGTTCATTGACTTGTTGAAAGGGCACCCCTGACATTGATTTTGTACCATTATGTACCGAACCATATGGTGGTTTGTTCATTATGCTGAACACTGTAACATAGCTGGGTGTAACCAACAGTTGTTCTAATTGGGGTTTCAGCATAAGTTATTGCGAATAGGAATTAATTACCTACCCTGATAGTGCTGCTGTTGTTCTTTTAATGTTATAATTTATCATCTATTTATTTCTTTCCTCAGGATGCAGACTCAAATATCAGTTCTTTGGGAGATGGTGGACATCGAGGAGAAAATGAAGAAAATCAAGACAAAAGTGATTTCAAGGTATTACGAACGAGAGAGTTTTGAACCAAACATGGCAAAGGGATTTGTTTTGCTCAAAAGTGGAGAAGGCTCTGATAGACAAATAACGATGGCAGCAGTTTGAGCGTTACAAGGGAAATGTCCTTAAATTTGTTCTTTGGATCATTTTATTCCTCTTACATTTATGATTTTCAGAATCGTTTGTTGTATTTCTCTGTTATGTTTTATTGGGAACATGCAAAATATATGCTGTTTTAATCCCTCACTTCCTTGTAAAGGAAATCCATTGGTGAGCTCTCTGTTCTGCAATGATTTTGTAACTAAAGGGCCAAAAGTGACAGTGACCCATATTCTCCTCTAATGCCTTCAGTAGTGCAATCTCTAGCCTAACAATTTATCAGAGAATCCTGGATTACTGAACCCTGTTTTTTCACCACTTCTGTGCTCCATCAGCAAAAACGGTAATGAGATTCTGTGAATGGAGTAATGCTTGAATGTTCTAGAGCATTTTCTTGTGTTTGAAGATCAGTCATAGGTTTATTTTTGTTACAAATTACTGATTTTGATAGGCGTTCTCGTTCTACCACTTTATCTGTGCAGTATGTACAGGCCTTGGTTTTTATCTTTCAGCATTAAAAAAGTTTAAATGAATATGCAACTTGTATAACAATATTGTCCCAAGAAATGTCTGTGCTAATTTATATTGTAATTCATGCAGAGAAGTTATGCTGAGACAAAATGGGTGGTAAAACACTGGCACAGGTTGCCCAGAGAGGTGGTAGATGCCCTGTCCCTGGAGACATTCAAGGCCAGGCTGGACGAGGCTCTGAGAAACCTGATCTGGTTGAAGATGACCCTGCTCTCTTTGCAGGGGGTTTGGACTAGATGACCTTTGAAGGTCCCTTCCAACCCAAACTATTCTATGATTCTATGAAAATGAAGCTGAAAAGGAGCTTTAATCTAGAAGTTGAAGTAATCCTGTAAACAGGTTAAGTGGTACCTCATTTCCCTGCCAGACAAGATCTTGTTCTTGCAGGGTTTGTGCAGCTGGGGAGAACAGCAGCACAACAGAACCTGCCCCTTTAAAAGAAGAGGGGCAGGTTAAACTCTCACCCTTGTGCAAGGCAGGAGCTCTGTCTTCTGCTGAATTTTGGCAGCTGGAAGCAGCTCCTGGGGTCATGGGAAGGTGGGGGAGCTGCCACCCTGCCTAGTGAGGTTAAGAGGGGGTTGCAGTCACTGCCTCTCATATATGTGAACCAGGAGCCAAGGCAAGCAGGAGGGCTGGGTCCCCGTTGGTGCCAGGCATGGAGTCCCTGCATCCCACAAGGGCAAGAGGCTGCTGTTGGGAGCAGCTTCGGCCCTGGGCTCAGCGGCAATCGGAAAGGCAGGAGGCAACAGTTCCTGAGCCACCTCCAGCTCCATGGTGCTTGCAGTAGCGTGACACCAGCAGTGGCTCTGTTCAGCTGCAGAGGCTGTTCTGAGCCCAGGTGCCTCCCCTGCCACCCTGAGTGGTGGCATGTGGATGCCTAAATTACAGACTGCTGAAATGACATGCTCCAGCATTTAAAAATGAACCTCGCAAAGTCAAAGGAAGCCACTTCTCGTTAGCTCATAACTTTGAAATAAGATTTGTCTTATCCACATTTGACATCAAAAATGTAGAACATCTGTGTCTGAGGTGGACCTGGAGATGCCCCTGAGAACTGGTAATTAGAAACAGATTTTCAGAATGTGATGGATGTCCCGTGGTAGTGTCTACCTTAGGATGAGACTCTAGAAATGCCCAGCAACTGCCAGATGTAAACACCTATTTCAAAGCTACCTGGAATTAGGTATAATGAGTCTCAAACCTCAGACAGTTGATGCTCAGTCTAGTTTCCTTCTCTCATATTTGTTCTGGTTGGGAAGGGCAAAGCAGAATAAGAGGGTTCTGTCTATTTGTGGATGGACTATCCTATTCCCCTGGCTAAAATTATACATATGGAAATAATTTTGAATGTGCAGTTGAATGCTCTATCTTTTCAAATGGATCTATTTTTCAAAATCAGAAAAAGTATGGTCTTAAGCATCTGGAGACACTAAAAGATGGAAGACAATGTGAACAGTACTGAAAGGGCTATGCAACTAGTCTGATTTATCAACCAAATAATAAACCTCTGCAGATGTTGAGATCACTATGTACTGAGAGTATCCATGATGTGTTGATCAATATTTGAAATTCTACTTTTTGGAAATGTATGTCAAGCACTGCATCATTTGCACAGTCGTATTCCTGAAAAGGCTCGTAGTCCCATGATGGATACATGTATGGGGAAGCAATGATTTGAAGGATACAGTTCTTGTGTCCTTGTGTGTACTTGTCATGCTCCTGTGGACACAGATAAATTTTGCCAGCTGAAGCCAGGTTATGGATGTATGCAGGGAAGAGGTGTTTCCATCCAGCTGTGGGAGTTTTTTATTCACCAATATCCAAACAAATCTTCTGCTAATTCTGGTGAAAAGGAGGCCTGGTTAGAAGTTACGTTACTAATAAAAAACACATGGCTTGTGAAAATCAGCTAATGGCAGCAGTGGTCCTTGGTACCACCCCCCTGCCCCTGTGCAGCCCCAAAGCCGTCAATGGAGACGCCACAGCCCCAGCGCCTGGAGGAGGTGAAGGAAGGAAGCAATTAGAGCAGCTTCTTTTCTGGCGTGGAGCGCGGGTTTGTCAAGAATGAGGAAGAACTTCACAGACATGGCCAAATGCAGCAGCCAACCATGGTCATCCCAGGCAGCATGTGCCATGGTGGGGTCCCCTGGCACATCACACAGCTGTGGGAGATCGGCTCCAGCAGGCTGGGGCAGGGCTTTGCTGAGTGATGTCCACAGCCTGAAGCATCCCGATAACAACTGTAGGAAACTCAAGGATCCACATTCTCTAAGGACACCTGACTCTCACGCAGCTTCTTCACACACCACCAACTCCAGATACACCATCAGCAGCAGAGTTTTTCAGTTCTTTTGATTTGGTCCCTGGCTGCCATCTAGTCAAAATAAATGAATAAAGAAGTGCCCTGGTGACATCCTGTGCGTGATTTCATCTCCGTGGAATGTTTCTGTGGACCAAGAATGCTGGGAGACCTTAGTCAAGGCAGGGAAGCTATCCTTGCCAGGAAAGGCTGCTGTGCCGGTAGATGACATAGAAACACATAGAGGCATCATTATTGGGTAACTGCACGAAAAATTTGTGGGTGGAGAGGAAGTTCTTTTCATGGTTTTCAGAGATAACACAATTTTTCAGGTTGGTTTGTAGAAATGGCCTTTTCCAACCATTGAAAAAGTGAATTGGTTGTTCTCAAGGTTTTTTTAAATCTTGTCTGATCTTTGCAAGATGGCTTGTGGAATAGCATCCAGTGTGGTTGCACTGAAATAGGTGATGGTACCAGCCCAATGTGGCTCATAATTTTCTGTGCTTCCTCATCCAAATTTTTCATCCAGCATAGCAAAGGTCACCTCCTTATGAGACCAGATGGAAGGCTTTCCACATTTCATGTAGAAAAAAAACAACTGACCACCTGCTTGGAGGGTAGCTGCTTTTTGGTGATGATATAGTTTTCATCGCACACACTGAAGATGAATTTCAGGATCTCTGCATTATTTTTCTGTTAGTTTATGTTTGCTTTGGAGTCAATACCAATCTAAAAAAGGGCAACAATCAAGACTGAGATTGTTTTGGCTGCCCCTGGAAGTTCAAGAATAAATTATCTTCTCTGGGTGAGTGTTGTCAGATAACTGCTGTTTGTTTTGGGGAGGCAGCTACAATATTCTGTTGACTGATTGAACATCTATGGTAAAACAAGGAGCTAACACTGAAAACCAAAATATGCATTGATCCAGCATATGTTTGACTCTACTGCTGTGGAATTGCGAGACTGGGATAGTTTACAGTAGACGTGGTGGAGTGGCAAATGTCCATACAATTGATATTGCAAACTGGGAAGATGCTGCTAGTAACTGCTCATGTTGGAAGAGTCTGTTAGATGAAAAAACATGATGAGAGAAAAGCAGATGAAAAAGAAGTAGAGAAGAATAGACATCCTCTGGTCTCATGGGCTCTTGCTTCATTAAGGAGTACTGTCATTTTGAAGCTCCACAGGCACTTGCGAGGCGACAGGATGTATCAGCTAAACTAGTGCAGCAATTTACAGCACTCCTTGCATGTGGATGCATGCCACACATACCTACATCTGAATATAAGCATGGCTTTAAAGAGGGTTGGGATAGACCTATGGAGGCACAAATCTGCCAGGAATGCTGACAGTCTGCATCTCCAGAGAGCTCACAACAGAGAAATTTCTGTTTTCAAATTTTTACTCATCCGGGTGGAAGAAAGTTGGAATCATTCACGTGACAAGAGGAATCCTTTACTTCCACCAACACAGTAAATTGGTGCCAAGTATCATACCACGTTATTCTTTTTTACGGGAAGTGGTGGATAACTGGAAGAAGACACTGAGATTTGCTCTACATTTGATGGAGCTGTTGTTCAGAAAATCCCAGTAAAACTTTGTTGCCCTGGGAGTACAGAGAAACTAGCAGTGCACACCCTGCTTGTGTACTGGTGTCACAGTGTTCTACATTGCATGCAGCTGTGTTATACATGCCTGTACATGACCACAATTTTGGAAGGTCCAAACTGAAGACAAGCCAACAGATTGTTGATCAGTGAAACAGTGACAGACCAACTACATCATTCTTAATTTTATCAAAAACAAAGCAACAATATGACAGCGCTAAATGATTGTTGTAGTGTTAGCCCCTTGTTAACCCCAGCACAGGACACTGCCTGGGGTCTTCCACCACTCAAGGCCGTGGTGGAAACCTCTCCATATGTCAAACATCATGACATAGCAGTAGCCTTTTTTTTGTTGTTGTTAAAGACATATAATAAGTTTTAAGTAAATAGAATAACAAAACTTCTATCCTTTGTATTATGCATGCATAGCTTCTATTTTCTTTGTTGTATAACTAGATGCTAGTACATCATGTTATGGTTGTCCCAGTTGCTATTTAATTTTTTTGTTTGTTTGTTTAATACCTTACTGGAATTAACTAAAATAGCAAATCCTCCTGGGAGCAGCAGAACTGACGAGGCCTGATCGCTGGGTGAATCTCCCTGTTTTCTTCACTACCACCACCAGCAGGTGCCTCAGCTGCCAGGATGGCCAGCACTTGGCTGCTGTGTCTTTCTCTGATAACTGGCTGGTGACATCTGCCTCTTCCCCAGTGCAAGCACAGGTCCTGATTTCCGTAGCTTCTGTGAAGCCACTGATCTTAGGTGAAACTTCAATAAGACTTTTTGTGAAACCTGCATCTCTGAGAACTGATTTCTCCATGCTAGGTGGGGAAATTAGGCCAACACATTAGGAAGTCTTTAATAGGAACTGGGAGACAGGTGATCAGATGGCAGAAATATGTAATAATCATTAAAAAACCCCAACCAACTGCACTTCCCTAATGTCTCTTATCTAAGAATCTCTAGTGGCTTTGCAGATATTGGATCCATCAGTTCTCAGTCAAATAATGCCATTTGGCTGAGGAAGCATAGCTGGAGCTGATCCAGAAGCTGGCAGCACATTCTGCAATCTCCTGAGGTAAATGGCTGCAAGAATTGTCCCATGCTTATGCAGATCCTACCAAACAATGACTTTCTGCCTTCTAGGGCATATGCTGAGGTGCACAAGCTGATTCCTAACATGTGAGTGTGGTGATCCACCTTTGCTAATTACGCAGCTGAGAAGAAGGGTTAATTAACTGGGTGGAGAGCTGTATTAATATGCTTATACTGTTTCTGAAATGTGAACCAGTGTCCTTGCACAGGGTAGCTCTGAGGACATACTCACCCATTAGTTGCTGTTTGCAAATTTTGCAGCTTCTTTTAGGCTTTCTCTCCTTTGAGAACACTTGAAGTAGAAAGTAGATGGGTTACTGAGGGTGAATCTTGTGAAGTACTAAAAAATGAAAAAAAACAAAGATTTATTGAGGCGCATATGGGAGGGGTGGAAGCAGGAGCCCTTTTTAAGATCTCAACAAAAACATCTTAACATAACATGATGTGTTAGGAGACAGAAGAGAGAATTTTAAACATAGATTGAGAAAGTAATTTGTTGTGACAAAGGATACCTAATTGTCTTCACATCTGAAAATAAAGTCCTTTTTGCTCTGTTATCTTTAAAAAAAAAAATGGCAATAGTGCATACATTGTTTTAAGTGAGGTTTTGCCAGCTTCTCTTTATCTGCCTTAACATCTATTTTGTCTGCTTGTTTATAGTAGTTCTAGGAAGTCTCTGAAGTGCTATAGAAATAGAAGGATGCTCCTAAATGAGAGGAAATCAGTCGATAAAAATAGCAGTTGTGAAAAAGAATTATTTGGAGGGCTCTGCTGTAACCACTTATGCAGGTGGAAATGTTTCTAGGAGTGTGAGGAAATGACCGTGTACCATAGCCACAGGAAATGCTGATTTATTTATTGGTTTCGTCAGAGTGGCCTTTGCAGATAGGACTGAGCCAGAGACAGCTTTGTGGAATGAGCAAGCAGGAAATCGCCTTCCTTAGAGGAAGGAATTCACATTATCCTCTAATAATAAATAGGAAGAGGTCCCTGCAGTCACAAAATGTGGAGAGACTTGTTTTATAGAAGGTTATGGCTAAGACATTCAAAGGGACCAAAGGAAGTTAAACACTTTCAATCTTAAGGGTTTTTTGGAGGGGGTATTGTTCTTAATTTTTCCGCAAAGTCAACCTATACCTAATGCCTTATCCCCCAAATCCCCTGGAAACAATTCTCAGCCATTGGTTTATCTCATAGTTGTGATTTACAAAAGTTCAGATCATTGTTACTGTTTTCCCCATACAGTTATAAGAGGGAAAAAGAGAAATCTATGTTTTTGAAGTAAAAGGCAAAAACAGCTCTCAGAGTGGTACTTCAGGTTTATCCCATGAGAGGTAGCGACAACAGGTATTCTCCACAGTACTTTTTTTCAAAGCAATGGAACCTCATGTGTGGTTACTAAGGGGACTTTCAGTATTTTGACAACTCCAACTTGGTGCTCATCAGTGCATTTATTCCGTTCAAGAGCCTTATTGTAGCTGTGATGTAGAGCTAAACTCTGCAGTAATAGAGCAAGGAGGTTTGCAAGCGTCTCACAGACGGTGTCAGCTGACATTAATTTATCCTTTTCTTTTCTGCTATGATGAGCCATCCAGACTCTCAGGGTAACACAGCAAAAAGACAGTGAAATGTCTGAAATATTAAAGCAAGACTTCTTTAATAGCAGAGGCTTATGTTGCAGATTTTCGTCTGCAGAATAATGAGATGATTGACTTTACTGACCATATTATTGTTTTGTAGCACTTGGTTGGTTTGCACATTTGATACTTTTTCCCACAGAAGGCCTATTCATACCTTGTTTTGTGCTGTTCTTCTCCAGATATTATCCTCTCCCTGCTACCTGCTGACTGTAAGGATCATCCGGATGAGAAATGTCCAGCGAGTGGACACCTGTAAGTATCTCCATTCTTAGTGGTATCTCAGGGTACAGGCAACAGGTTTTCCTTTATAATTGTACCGCAACCTTTTCCAGGCGTTTCTGAAACAAGCCAGTGTTTAAGTAAACTAATTGTTATAAACCAGGTAAGTCTTTGCTGCTTGCTGCTGTTTCATTGAATGTTATTCCTGTGCTTTCTGGTTGGTTTTAAGACTTGAATGTATTTTTCAGGATAAGTACTTTCTCCCAAAGAAGGGAGAGTTTCTGGCACAGGTAGGTGAGAGAGATTGTATCCTGTGTTTTCAAAAGCAAGGGGTGATTTTGCCGTTGAATTGGAGCACCTTGGGAATTGTGGCTCGCAGGAATAAACTTTTTAGTCTTCCCACCCCACCCCACCCCACCCCCCAATCTTGGCTCTGACACAAATGAAATGAACAAGAAAACACTTTCTAAAATCATTACCACCAGGCTAATGCCATTATTAATTACCCTGAAATGACTGTCAAAAAAGGTGCTGACTGAGAGCTGGATGCCTTGTCCCTTCTAACACTCTTGCAACAGTCTCACGGTTGTGCAAGCCTGCGAGTCACATGGCAGGAAAGTCGTGGGAAGTGAGTGAGCAGGAAAGGAAAATACCACCGTTTTGTTAAAGGACACGGACTATCCACATGTGCAGTGAGGAGAGGCATTTCACACAAAGAAGGTCTTCTCTGTGACCCAGCCCCGAGTGAGGGATATACAAGCCATATCTGAGGTCACATCATTGGGTTGCACTCTCTGCACTTGCACCTCCCTCCCCATCCATGGTTGTGGCACACATGTGATGAAGCAATAACAAAGGTAGGTTTCATCAAGGACTCCTTTCAGATCTTCTGCATGCCAGGCAGCAAGACAAAATCACAAATAACTAGGTTGTAGGAAGAGATTGTGCAAGCAGAACTGAAGCAGTATTTTGCATTAAATACACAGCTGACTAGTTTGCCTGCATCATGCAATTAAGGGTTGTTTGATATGCTTTGTATCTCAAAGTATAGTTGAGAATCAAGAATGATGAATCACAGCAGTAGACCAGGGTACTTTACCAGCCAATAATAATGGAGATCAATGGTAGTCACACAATTACTTCTAAAATGTTTTCAAATCAGCATCATTACTTCTGAGATCTCCAAGCATATTTAAATACCTATTTTCACAGTTTCAAAATTCTTCCAGAAAAAAAAAATCAAACACAAGCCAACCAACCAAACAAGCCCCAGGCCCCCACAAAAAAAACAACCAACCAACAATAACAACAGAAACACAACAAAAAACACACACCAAAACAAAACAAAAAACTCCTAACACTTATGCAGAGTCAAATTGATGCTCATACAGTTCTCTAGGGGGCTATATTCAGTAGGTCCCCTGAAAAACCTCTAACACTTGACAAAATGGAGGAACAAAACAATCCACCATGACAGATCTGAAACAGCTTTCACATCCAGAGGGACTGAACAGGTTGCAGGCTTAAAGAGTGGAAGAGAAATTATTGAGGAGAACATGGAAGGTGGCTGTACAAAAAGGAAAAGGAGGGAGAAGGTAAGGAGTAATTTTTCACTAATTTTTTTCAAAATATGAGAATAAAGGAGCACTCAATAAAATTATCAAATGGGAAGCTTAAGACAGAAGCAACATAGAAGTAAGCTGTGGAACTCATCACAGAATGTGTGGATGTTAAAACATATCTGTTAAAAAAGAAACTATCTATGGAGCAAAATCTAGCAAGTATTATGAAACATGGTATTCCCAGTGCAAACTCTGGTGTGGGAGATCCCTACTCTGGCTTTGCCTGAATGATGGAGGGTAGGTCAGGTGCAGTACTGCTCTAGAATTAGCTTGTTTCTTCTACTCTGTAGCAAGGTGTAAAAGGGCTATTACCTGGCAGTGAAATGATTAAAAATTTCTTTTATAACATGAAAAAGCCTTATGTTTTTTCTTCTGTCCCATCCTTGGGAAAAAGATAAACTCTCCCAGGTGAGATTTCCCCAAAATGCCCAGTCCAAGACAGATGTGTTTCCTGGAAGCATATAGACCGAATGCTGGAATTTGACAAGTAGTAGGCAAGTAAAAGTTGTGTCTTAAGACAGAAAGAGGGTAGCCTTAAATCTAGTCCTTAAATCAATGCTGCCTATAAATTAAATAAAGACAAGCAACTTTGTATGCAATAAAAAGGCAGAGATGAGATACTTTGTTCCTTCTTCAGAGAGATATTGATGTACCTAAGCAAGGCAAGATGTGTACGGCAGCCAGACTGCCCAGGCTGACTAGACCTACCGTTACTGGGGAGACATTTAGTATGAGTAGCTGATGTTTTCTATTTTAGAAATGAGTGTGCAAGCTGCTGCGACATGCATCATCTATGCTCTGCAGTGTCTCTGTGTTGTTTATTAATTAGGCTTTTGATGCTGCTTATTTTTCATTTGTACCCTTAATGCAAATCGGGCATGAGTATGAGGAGAGCAGGAGGCAAAGGGATATAATATGCAACCAATATGTCAAGTGAAAAAGATACCCTTCGGAATCAGGATTCTTGGAGTCGTCAGTCTGCAAAGCCCCTTGTGCCATCTGTGTGGGGGAAACAGATGTTACTGGGGTAATATCTGTTGTTTCTACCTGTTGGCTTGAATGCAGAGTAGGAAGGGAGCTCATAGCAGCCCTTTTCTTTCCCTTTGGGATTTTGTTCCTTGAGAAAAGGAAAGGAAAGCAGGAAACCTGAATGGTGGAGGTGAAATTTCCACACAACTAACACAAGAAGAAAGTATAGGGAAGGAGACTAAGACAGAAGAGTAATGGGAAGATGGAAGTGAGTTAAAGCAGACTCTGGACATGGACAGTTAAACTGTTGTCAGAATCTAATTTAATTTTTTATTTAATCCAAGATGAGATACGGAATGTGGAAAAGCACAAGAGAGGGAGAGGGATGGGCCTGCTAAATATTTTCCAAATAGTTTTTTTCCATCAGAGGAATAGTTGTTTTTTGACTCTGCAGGAATATGTTAATTCCACCACATTCTTTTCTTTAGAAAAAAATTGGCAGAATTAAAAAATCTTTTCAATTTCTGTATTATAATATTAAAAAGTAGAAAAGTGACAATTATAGTGTCAGTTGATATATCATATATATCAAATACTTACCTGCTGCTGAACGGTCCTCTCCACTTACTGTTATCATCACTTGTCTCTCTCAGAAGTCTCACATCAAAGGACATCCATTCTCAAAGTTAGTTGCCTTTTGCATTACATGGTATCTGATAATTTTATTGTTAAGAACTGTGTGAGAGAGCTTCAAGTTGCTGAAATATTTTGCATAACCTGCGTGAAGAAACATTGCATTCCTTCCACACACAGTTCATCCTATGTTTGGCTGTAGCCATTTGATATTAATTTAGGTGCCTTTGGGAAGTGGGATGGAATATTCTTCACTAGCCTTCTCCCAGTGCATTTATGGAGAGAAACAGAGAAATGTGGTCCCTCTTCTGGAGCTGGCAGTTAGTTAAGATCCTGTGTCTAATTCAATGAGCTCCTTATGGAGGGAGCCTCTGCCATTGCCTACAACAGAGGTAGTTCTGCAGCTGCAGAAATCTGCAAACCCTCAACAAGAAAATCACTGAAGACAAGGCAGATATGGAGACCTTTTGCAGTTGTTATCAAGAGGGGGAGGAGGGTCCTAGAATCATCTCATCAGAGAGCAGCACAGATGAGCACAGGAAAACTTGTCAGCTGAGAAACAGAAGAAAGTGGCTGTCTAGAAGAGGAAATTCTCACCCTCTTCCTTTGAACACAGTATCACTGTTTGTAACTCATTCAAAGAAGAACAGAACCACTTTCTGCTCTAGGTCATTTTATGGTCTGTGCTTTTTCCCTCTCAGAGGACACCTAGAAAAGTTACATTACAGCAGGTATTTCTGCCTTTAAAAAACTCGTTGCTCTTGCTACTATTCAGTAACCCTTTCAGTGTCATGCAGCACCACTGACTTTGCCACATCAGCAATTGTTTTTTCTCTTTCCGTACTCAGTTAGCCAGGCTGATTGCTATGTGTCCTTGTGGCTGCCGACTGCGACACGTGAGAGATGCCGCACTAAAACTGTGAAAAACTCCAACAATCCGGTGTGGAACGAAACCTTCTACTTCAGGATCCAGAGTCAGGTCAAGGTAAAGAGCCAAAGTTGTCTGCTTGAGGCAGCCTGAAGATTCAGTGTGTAGTGGGTCCTATCCATCTCCTGAACTGTGCCCAGGAGTTGTTTAAGATGTGGCACATTATAAGGGAGTGTTCAAATTATTTAACAGCAGAGATGACTGAGTTCCTGTGCCTGTTCAATGGTGTTGTTTAGGAAGGAACTGAACTCAATGTTGATGTTTTATGGAAACTAAAGGCTTATGAATCAGTGCAAGATGGATACAGAATTTGGGTGTTAAATAAACTGTTGTGTAGGTATGGCCAATGTATTACTCAGATTACAGCAATTGAAATGAATTGGGGAAGAATGAATATTAGATTCACAGTATGTTTTTCCAAAGGGGGATGATGCTTAATTTATGCACTTTTCTTCTCAAGCACATCCTCAATGCTTCTTCTTCCCTAGTGATGTCCAGACTGTAGAAAAACTGAAAAAGCCTTCTCCTTGTTTTTTCTAGAATGTGCTGGAGCTGACAGTTTATGATGAGGATTTTGCTACTCCAGATGACCATCTCCTCTGTGCTCTCTTTGATACTGCTAAACTTCCAATTGATAGAACAGCACTCCTGTGTTTTAAGCCCAACCAAAAGGTGAGACCTGTGAGATCAGTGCCTGCAAGACCTGGCAGAAGGGGGTGTAAAGGGCACACTTACATGAGTTTTCAAGCCTGAACTGTAAATTTTAATGACTTCTGTTTCCTGGCCTATGTTTTGTATTGCTTTACCCTACTCCCATGTCTCTGGAAATGCCTATTGCAGCCCTTGTCTGTGGTATCTTCCATGAGTTCATCCCTTTCAGCTACAGCTGCTTAAGCCCTGGAAGTCAGTATTAGTTGATAGTCTTGGCAAAGTGTCTTTGTTTTATTTCCTGGGGCTAAACTTAAGGATTGTTATTCCAATTTGTCACTGGTCCAGCAGCTATGTGGCTCCATCATGTAGGAGGCTAAAATAAAGCAACTAAGAAACCAGTGGAGAGTTATACAACACTTTCAAATTCTTGGGGTGAGCTTTCTGAATCTGCCATGTATGACTTATCCCAACAATGGGTGCGTGAATTGACACTGAAAATACAAACACAAAAAAAATATGGTAAAAAAATTGTATTTGAGAACCTGAGCCCCTCCTGCCAGTATTTTTATAAATTATTGAAGAACATATGGCTGAAACAGTGTGGTAGGTAGGGGAGGGATCTGACTGCAAGCTACCCCTGAGTAACTCTGAGACTGAATAAACACAGTCACAGAATGTTAGGGATTGGAAGGGACCTTGGAAGATCATCTAGTCCAATCCCCTCGCTGGAGCAGGAACACCTAGATGAGGTTGCACAGGAATGTGTCCAGGCAAGTTTTGAATGTCTCCAGAGAAGGAGACTCCATAACCTCCCTGGGGACCCTGATCCAGTGCTCTGTCACCCTCACTGTGAAGAAGTTTCTTCTCATACTTAAGTGGAACCTCCTGTGTTCCAGTTTGTACCCATTACCCCTTGTCCTGTCATTGGTTGTCACTGAGAAGAGTGACATCCTCCTGACAGTCACCCTTTACATATTTATAAACATTAATGAGGTCAACCCTCAGTATCCTCCAAGCTAAAGAGGCCTTTCCTCATAAGGGAGATGCTCCACTCCCTTAATCACCTTCGTTGATCTGCGCTGGACTCTCTCCAGCAGTTCCCTGTCCTGGAACTGAGGGGCCCAGAACTGGACACAATATTCCAGATGCGGTCTCACCAAGGCAGAGTAGAGGGGGAGGAGAACCTCTCTCGACCTACTAACCACCCCACTTCTAACACACCCCAGGATGCCATTGGCATTCTTGACCACAAGGGCACAGTGCTGGCTCATGGTCATCCTGCTGTCCACCAGGACCCGCAGGACCCTTTCCCCTACACTGCTCTCCAACAGGTCATTCCCCAACTTATACTGGAACCTGGGGTTGTTCTTGCCCAGATACAAGACTCTACATTTGCCCTTGTTATATTTCATTAATTTTTTCCTTGCCCAACTCTCCAGCCTGTCCAGGTCTTGCTGGATGGCAGCACAGCCTCCTGGCATATCAGCCACTCCTCTCGGTTTGGTATCATCAGCAAACTTGCTGACAGTGCACTCTGTTCCGTCATCCAAGTCGTTGATGAATATATTGAATAGTACTGGTCCCAGTGCTGACCCTCAAGGCACTCCACTAGATACAGGCCTCCAACTGGACTCTGCCCCATTGACCACAACTCTCTGGCTTCTTCCCTTCAGCCAGTTCACAGTCCACCTCACTACACGATCATCCAGACCACACTCCCTCAGTTTAGCTGTAAGGATGCTGTGGGAGACTGTGTCAAATGCTTTACTGAAATCAAGGTAGACCACATCCACTGCTTTGCCATCATCTACCCACCTGATTATCATAAAAGGCTATGAGGTTGGTTAAATATGACTTCCCCTTGGTGAAGCCGTGTTGACTGCCCCTAATGACCCTCTTATCCTTGATATGCCTAGAGATGGCACCAAAGATAAGTTGTTGCATCACCTTTCTAGGGATGGAGGTGAGGCTGACCGGTCTATAATATTTTTTTTTTCCTCTGTAATTCATAGCCACTACTCCCTGACTCTTTGATTGTATCAACTTTCACCCCAAAGGCAAAGGTGAAGTTGTCCCTGTGTGTACCCCAACACTGTCCTTTGCAGTGCACAGCAGCAATACCTCTAGGCCTGAACCTGCTGTCTCATCTATCAGAATTAGTGCACTTTTGGAGCTCTGAATGACTGATCTACTCTATTTCTTAGTTTTCCATCTATTAAAAAAAAAAAAAAAAAAAGAAAAAATATTCTAGATTCCCTTTGAGGTCTATGGATGAGCTCAGTGAAATATCTTACATGCTAGTTCTTGCTTCCATGGGCAAATTGCTTCTGGTACCCAAACTAGGTCACTCACAACAAGCTCATGCATATCAATACCCCCTGACAGAGGGTTGCAAAACTGTAACTCTTAATGACTCAATAATACCAGTCTCCATTTATTATGTTAAAGTGATGGGTGGAAAGAATCTTTAACTTCCAAGCTGATAGCAAGGACAGTAAATCACAGCAGGACAGTGCTAGGAATAGATGGGAATAAAAGGTAGAATTCAGAAGACAAAGCAAGGTGCAAATTGTCTTTCTGGAGAACCTTCATACAAAGACCTAAAAGTTGTTTTGATGATAACTTGTAGAAGGAAGGAGATGAGGAAGGGAACATTAAACTGTTTTGAAATGTTTTTTTTTTTCAGACCTTCCAGTCTGTAATATTTATCACAGGCTGTGCATTGCAACCAGTTACTTCAATATTGCATAGCAGGGACCTGGGTTTAGACAAGAATGAAAGCATTATATAGCTATTTCATTTAACTTCTTCTTCTTGTTTTTAGGCCAAAGAGGAGCTAGAAGTTGAATTCAAATTGGAGCCTGCGTAAGTGATATATAGATTCTTTACAGAATGCAAAAATTGTTAAATGCTAAAACACAAAGATAGCACTAGAAGTCATGCTTGGTGGGATTTCTGAAAAAAAGTGGCACACTTCTCCTGCATCTTTACTGCAGTCTCTGCTGGAGCGAGTCTTCTGTCCAATCCCTCCAGTCAGCTTCCTCTGTAGTTCAGTTACTTTCAAAGACACCTGCCAGCACTGTCTCTCCTATCCACAATGTCAGATTGTTTACCTGGGGATATTTCAGGAGACTTTACAAGTGTGTGTGCATAAGCTTTTGTGTACATGCACGTCTATCAATCTTTCCATACCTGTTTCAGCTTATATGGTAGACAGACTCCTGACACTGAACCGTTCAGTCCAGGTTTCCAGTGTATCTCTGACTCCTTTGATTTTCCCTTGCAGCACTGTTTTCATCCTAGTAATCCTGTTGTCTTTCTGCCCAACACGATGACAATATGTTGGAAACTCTAGTGCAGGGCTTTTTCTCCAGCAGAGTCAACCTGCTGTTCATATGAATCAGTATTTTTGCCTCTGTGTTACTATGAGGTAACTAAGGCACAGCAGAAATAAAGTGATCAGCCTAAGGTCAGCCCTCGAACTAGTGGGGAGCCAAGATCAGAATTCAAGTCACTCCACATCCTCTCCTGACTTCACCTGAATAATCTTGATTTTTTTTTTTTTCATGTAATTCATACCTACCACCCTCTGCCCCTTTGATTGCATTTGTATATCAGCAAGTACATAGGCCTGGGCTTCCCATAACTATATCCTGGCGTATTTTATATTTATATTTATATTTATATTGCACCTATCACCATATCGATAAACATTATTTGGAACAACTCTGATGGTATTAGCCTGTTATCACTGAAATACATGTACTCTACTGAGAAAAAGAATTTGACTGCCTAACTCCAGATTCCATTTTAGATGATCATGAGGTTGCACTGCAAAAAAGTGGCTGTGATACACATTGCTCAGCTTTGGCACAGAGGCAGTTCCCCTCAGAGCAGTGTGCAGTCCGAGCAAGCACGAAAAGGAGCTGCTGAGGTCCCTCTGCCCATCGTTCTTCTGAAGGGGGAGAAAAGGCAACATCTGGGCAAGGATAAATAGTCATTTGTTTGATCTAAAAAATCCATGTTTTTAATTTTGTTTCCTAGTTCTGGTCCTTATGAAACCATTGCTACCAATGGAGTCCTGGTGGTATGTTTTTTCTGAAGAAATTTTCTACAAGTAGTTCCTTAATATAAAGGGGGAGGGAAGGTGTGGGTTAGAGAATCTCTGAACTAGAAAATAGCCAGTAGGCCAGTTCTTTCTCTTTCACCCCCCACCCCTTTCCTGTTGAAGATACTTTGAGAATGACATACTAATATTTTATTGTCCTATTCATTGGTGATACCCCACTATTTCCCATTTGTCCTATATTTTGACACATGACACACACAGACCTTCCCTCTGGTACTAGTTTTTCAAAAATGTACCACTGTCTATCAAAGCACAGTGGTAAAAACACCGTGAAGCCATTTGCTGAAAACCTACCCAGGGCTTTCCTCCTCTGGGAGATAAGCCATGTCTAGTGGGTAAGCTCAGCACTAGGCATTGACCTATTGTAATTACATTACATGAAAGAAGAGTGAGTGCCATTGAAAAAAAACAATAGCAATGCTTCCTCAGAAAACTTTTTCTACTATTGACTCCAGGTCACTCAGCAAAATATCTTTCATTTATGTTTTTCCCAGTTTAACCGTCTATATCTATCTTAGCATCCTAAAAATGCTCCTGATTTTCTTATTTTCCATCTTCTTACTGCTCCCAGTCGTATGCCATTTTTACTGGAGGATCTCTACAACTCCCTTCAAAGGTTTTCCTTTCTATTAGTCAGCAGCTTCTAGCCCAGAAGCACCAGAGAACTAGGCACTTCAGGGAACAAGACATGCCCAAAGCTGAGTGATTCATGGCTCTCTGTAACAAGACTGGGATGGGACAATCTTTCCCACAGATTCTTTTTCTCTGTCCTTTACAGTGTCGTGAACTTTGCTGCTTGGAAGTTGAAGTGGCAGAGAAGGCACAGCAAAAATCAAGTAAGATTATTGCTTTGTTATCTATTTACAAACAACTACATGCTTATTGATGAGAGCATGCCTCTTTCATATAATGTAATAGAGAAATAAATAGTATCTACAGTATACAGTGCAGTTAACACCAGGTAAATGCATTAGGTTGTTATAGACTTCTATGACTGTATCTTGTACTCCCTCATGTGTATGTTGATAATGTCTATTAGACCTACACCAAAGTTGAAATTCCAGTTGTATAGAACAGCGAGAGCTTTCAGAGTCCCGTTTCCATGTATACAGCCTCTGTTTGTTCATTTCCCTTCATTGCTAGTGTTGCCTTCAGAGTATTTTCCACCAGACAAAGCTGTAGTCCAAACTCTACAGCAGGCCACTTATTATCAAGCCAGCACAGTTTTCCAGTTAAGTTATAGTGACATTTCTCACAAGCTTTGTTTTGTTCTTCTAGAGAAAGAGCTTTCCTTCACCGTGAGGGGCTCCTTTGAGGGGACACGGGATATCACGCTGGGCCCTGATGGAGTGGTCAGCCCACCAGGTCCCACCACGTTCCACTACATCAAGTACGCGGAGCCAACACTGGACATCATGTTGCCAAAGAAGAGACGCTACCACCCTGTATGTTGGAAATGGACTTCATGATGAACTGACCATGAGTACCTCTCTAGAAAGTGGGAGGAGGGGGAGAAGGTAAACCCTTTACTGCTTTTCTCCTTAAAGCATGTTATTTTCCCAGTGGACCTGTAAGTACAGTACAGAGACGGGCTCTCCTGTGGTGATGCTGAATTCGCTGCCGATGGGAAGGACAACGGCCATTGCAGAGGTGAGCATCACTTCCAGACTTCAGGAAAGAAAGGTCACTCAAGTTGAAATAATTCCTTCTGTAAGTCCCCATAATATTGCCCCAGATGGCTTATAAGAAGGTGAGAAATGTTCTGATTTTTTTCTCAGACCTTGAACAGGAGCTTTGTTTCTCCAACTGTTTTCTTCACAGAAGAAGGTTGACCTTTCATTAGTCTTAACTAGTCTATAGATGCCATTCTTACGTGCCAATAGCAGATACAGAGACCAACAAGGTTGTCAGAAAATATGGTGATTCCTTCAGTATGTCTCTCCTGGTTTTACCCAAAGGCTCACTGACTCATCCTTTGCTTAGGGTCCAAACTGAAACTTGCTCCTTGTACACAAGCTAGGAAAAAGTCAATAAACTTGCCCCTAGTAAACCTTGTGCTTCAAAGGACAGTATATTAAAATATATTGAAAATATTAGAAATATTGTATGGATTTTAAAGAATGTAATAGTATTATTGCATGAAATAGATCTATGTACTGTATAATTTTGAATGAAGTTAATAGAAGAAAAGGATCCTTAGTATATTAAAAAAAAAAAAGTGTTTCTGCTAAGAAGTACCTACAGATTTCCAGATTATTAGGGACAACCTTGTACAAATATTAATAGTCATATTGTGAAGAAATAGATTTCAAAACCATTAAAACATTCTCTCAAAACAGAATATTTTTGTTAATTACTATGAAGGTTGCAATAACTATTTTAAGACAGGATGAAGTCTTGGCAGCAGCAAATGCAGACTTGCAGGCTCTTCACTGTGAGACTGTGACCAAGATGTCAAAGATGTGTTGTGTATTAGAACATAAAGAACAGGAAACATACAAAAAATAGTATTTCAGGATGCTGCAGAAGGCTTGTGAATAACACGGGAAACAGGACCTACTGCATGGGTCTCAGGAACCTCCTGTAATAAGATTGCTAGTGGTTTCTGCGGTCTGGAAGTGTTTGAGATTTGTGGGCAGGGATGTTCCGCCAAAGATAAGTGAATGCTTTCGGAAGTATATGCTGAGATCTCAGACATTTAACTTTGCAATTGCCAGACCTTCTTGGGGTCTAAATCAAGCTCCAACCTCAAGACAGAAAGGGAAAAAAAAATAAAAAATTACAGTACACATTCTTGTTTTCCAGGAGAAAAGATTTGACTTGAATGTGAGAACACAAAGCTGGTAAGAGTTCTTCTTCTCTTCCTGAAGACTTAGGTTATTGATTTTTATATTGTTTTAGCCACATGGAAATGACACAAGCAGGTATTTTCAGTCTGAAAACTAGAACGTGCTTTTTATAAAACATAAAATACATGCACAGCAAATTATACATAAATAGCCTTAGGAAGATTTGGCTTTAATCAATAAATGTTGATAAACATGTATTTATTTTAACATTAACCCTTCCCTTCTGACCACAGTATATTATTTTTGATCAATGTCAGTCTCTGAAATTCACAAAAACAAGAAAGCTGACTAAAACACCAGAATGGACAGAAGTAAACAATAAAGTTGATCAGAAATTATAAACATTTGTTTTTTTCTTAACCCTCAATGTTCAGTAGCAGCTAAAGTGTATATTGAGCAGAAGTTCAGGTAGACAATGTGGCTAGTGATTTGACATTTATAGACATTCTCATTAATATTCATCAGTAAACATGAAGATGTTTCATGTTATCCATAACCACATGTGATATACAGAATTGGGTAAACTGATCTTTTCTGTGTGTGCCTGACCAGGAAGTAAAAGTGGAAAATAACTTTACTTTGAACTCAAACAGATTTTTTCTATCATTCATTTCAGAAAGGTAAGTGGTCAATGACAACAGGAAAACCAGCACTATGCCAGAACAGGAAAAATGCTTTCCATTTGTTTCTTTTGCATTCAGAGAACTTTAAAAGCAGTTCATTTATATCTTGATTTACAATGGAAACTCGTTTTTACAGCTCCAGCCAACTCAGTTCCCCTTGCGTGTCTTCATTTACAAATATAGTTGCAATTATTTGGCTGATTTTACCCAAATCTGATGGTAGAGAAATCTCATAAATAAATTTAATTACAGGTTTTGTTGAAATTATGAGCTCAGTAGAAAAGATAATTTCTGTCCCTGAAACAAAAAGCAAAATCCTACAGTTGTACAATGCCTGACCGGGGCTAACTGGCCAGGCAGGGAGTCCACGGGTAGCTTGAGCCTGAAGAGACCACGCCAGATCTCTTGCCCATTGGTGTCTTGTGGGCACGGGGCAGGAAGAGACAGGAGGGAGGTCAGTGAGTGGAAGAGCACAAACGCCCAGGGAAATAAGCTCCAACAGTCTATTTTTAAGGAATGACTTATTAAATTTCAAAGTGGATGCAAATGAATTGTTCCTCTGAGTAACATTAAGCTTCACAATTTTTGAGTCAAGGCTGACGTAAAATACAACTGACAGCATTGACTCATGAGACGGCTTATGCACGTGCAGACAGATCACAGTAGTGGGGGTGAAATACTTCCCCACTGAACTCAGTGACCCATCTTCATCCATCCAGGGGCTGTGTGTCACCCAGGTCCTCCCTCCAGCGGGGTGACACGGCCACCCATGCCTGACAGTGGATGGATGGGCTTGCTCCCCGGCGATACTCACCGCTAGAGGGAGATGTATTCCCACTCCAGTTGCTCAAAACGAGTAATAACCTTGACATTGGAATTGCCAACCTTGGAAAACTGGGGGTTATTTTACATTTAGAATTTGAAAATATCTCGTGAAATAGGAATAAATACATTCACTTTTTACCATTCACACAGATTTTCTAAGCTTGTAGTTGTTTTAGTTTTAGAATATATATTTTTTTTCATTTATATCTTCATCAATTGCTAATGATGGGGTATAATGCCACTGGTTAAGCTTACTAATTGATATGAGTTTCATTACTTTTAAAAATAGAATTCTCTTTTGCTCATGTCACATTGCATCACCCTGTTTGAAGGGAAGGGTGCTGTAGATTATCTTTGTTCAAAGTCCTATATTGATATGGGTGTGTTAATATGTAAAATATGTGCCTGTTTTTATCTTAGTAAGTGTTCATGCCACCAAGACCTGGATATGCGCTTTGGGTTTGACTTGTGTTCAGAGGAGATGGCTTTCCTGGGGAAAAGAAAGAGATATGTAGCAAGTGCCCTGAAAAATGTTTTTCACCTACAACAGGATCTACAGGATCATGAGGTACGTGTGTGTGGGGGGGGGTGGCATATGTTGAATTTCTAGTGCCTTCATGTACTCTTCTAGGCAAGTGGTCATCAAATGGGACACATGCATCTGTTGTGTATGTGCGAGCTTGTCCGTATATCTTAAGCACATTTGCTTCTGCTGTCGAGGTTTATTACTGCAAGAAAGACAAGTTGCAATAATTGCATCCTTCATGACTGTCAATTTGGAATTTGTCAGATTTGAGGTGCATTCATCCCTGCCATCTTATGCCATAAATGGCTTGGTTCAGAAATACTGTGTGCAGACTAAATACATTACATAGCAAAGATTTCTTCCCTTTTTGAGAGTTTACAATAAACATCTCTGAGTGCTTCTTATAATATCTTCCCTTTCTTGCAGTTTTGAAATTTCTTAAAGTAAACATAATTTATTTTAAAGTAATTTCACAATACTGAAGAATAACAGCATTGATGAGAGTAGCTTAACAACAGTGGCTGTGAACGGAGTGCATTTCTTCATGAGGCTGGTATGTGGATTTTCATACAGTAGTAGTAGATGTGTGAATTAGAAAAAAGTGGCAAAAGAGTGGGAAATGTAGAGCAAATACATTGTTGTCCCCACAGAAAGGTTTCTTCTTGTTCATCTGTGCCCCGTATGTCCTAGAGACAGAAAAGAACCCAGGTTTGGGTTAATCATCTCAAACTATGTTAATGCAAAGGGAAGCAGCAGTTGCAGTCATTGCTTGGCTTTGGAGCCTTGCTTTCTGAAAACAGACCCAAGCGCTGAGATCAGGACCTGGACCTGATGTGGTGACCAGACTCTATTGCAGTCTGGGACGTTGTGTTGAATGCTGTCAGTGTGAATATTCCATCCTCTTCTGCCTAACAGGTCCCCGTTGTGGCTATCATCACGACAGGCGGAGGGCTGAAGTCAATGACAGGACTATATGGCAGCCTCATGGGACTCAAGAAATTAAATCTCCTGGACTGTGTAACATACATCAGTGGGTTGTCTGGCACCACCTGGTAAGCAAGCTCACTCAGGGGGCTTGACCAGGCCTTTTGAGGGTGACGCTGCTGCAGAGAGGAACTTCTGAAGGCAGATGAGATCAGCAGATTTTCTTCAAACATAGAAACAAGCTGTTTCTCAGTAATGGGCAATTAAACACCAGCTTGATCTGATACACAGTTTTTTTTATTAGCAATTCTTTACCGTGCTTTTCAACTCAACATTTTCAGGAGTTAAATATGTATATGACAATTACACTTGTCAAAATGGTTTCTAAGTAAGTAGTTACTGTGGATGTAAGACTGCCTGTCGCATCACACCTCTTCCTCTCTCCACTGGTGTCCCAGTTGTTGTTTCCAGTAGTTTCTGAAAACGGCTCTGCTTTCTAACGGGTCACACAAAGAAAACTGCAGGACAGTGCACACTTACCCCTGCAATCTGTCAGTTTGGGGAAGGACTGAGCTCTTCTGGGCAGCGTTATTCCCTGCTCACAGCACCTACAAATGCCCAACATCTGATTGCCCCATGTGGGAAAGCCTGGTAAAATAGAGGATGGCATTAAAATAAAGCATAAAGATACCATAGGATTATCACTAAGTGATACAAAGCCAAGATACAGCAGCTGGTGTGAACTGATTTATGGCAAGCCAAGAAAATTTATTGTAATTTTCTGCTTAATTTGTGCTTCAAAAATGTACCTATGTTCACACCTGGCAATTTTATCTCTTATGCTGCTGCCAGTTCTGTTTGAAAAACAACAACAACAACAACCAAAAAAAAAAATGAGGAACATAAAAAATACATTATCCTTCACTGCCATCTTTTAAACAGTCATAGACTCCGGAGTGTTCATTCTGCTGGATGGAGCAGCAAAACCAGAGTATGTATGAGCAGAAGTGAATCCCTAAATGTAAACCTCTATCCCCAAAGGCACAAAATTTCAAGACTCTTTTTACTCCATTTGACTTTTTCTGTCTGTGTTATCTTTCTCCAGGACCATGGCCAACTTATATAGAGATGCCTACTGGTCACAGAAGGACCTAGACTCGCATATTGGTGAAGCCCAAAAACAAGCAACCAAATGCAAGATGAGCTGTTTCTCTATGGATCGCATGAAGTACTACAACAAGCAGCTTTGTCACCGGCAAGAAGAGGGATACAGGACATCGTTTATAGATCTTTGGGGGCTCATCATTGAGTACTTACTAAATGATGGGGTATGATATATTCCATTTGTTGGACAACCATGTATTTTTCTCTTAGTGAATAGAGAGAAAACTAGCCCATCATTTCAGAGAATGTACCTCAAAACAGAGTGGAGTTCTCCATGTCAAAAACTCTCACATTTTTTTATTTATTCTGATAGTCTGCCTAGGAAGATACGCATCCTATGTGTTAATAAATTAGGTTGTGGGTGCAGCCATTTGAAATCTGACCGGTATTTAAATAGAAGTGGAGGCAACCTTGGGCAGTCTGCCTAAAATGCAGACTATGCATGCAAAAAGAGTTCAAGCTGCAAACCAGGTGTAAAAACTATACAAAGCACATGTGAAACAGCTAGAGGGCTTGCTGATTTGCATCCACTGACAGGTAATTTGATCTGCAGCTACTCTGGAGGCAAGTGCATATTTTAGTTTTTCTGAGAAGGACTGTGCAGACAGAAGCTGGTTTAAGTAATATGAATATTTACAAGCAATAACAAAATTTGTTTTTCTGTTATTTAAAGTGTTTTCTACCCCTACAGTACAGCAGTTCACTCCCTCTTTCCCGCAGCTGGACCACAGTTCAAGGATTGTGTGCTTTTTGGTACTTGGGAAGTGGGAAGGGAAGAGCAGTTGAGGATCGAACAGAAGTGTGCTACAGTGTGGGCAATCATTCAGCCATTCATTTGGGTTTATTTATTTATTTTTATAAGTAAATATACAGTATTATAGATGTGTAAACAGACAATAAATACATACAGAGAGGAATACTACTTATTAAACAAAGGTATAAGCTGAATAGCTGCCTCTCTTTTACCCTCAGCTAGATGAGATCCCCCTCAAAATCTAACCAAGCATCTTCCCCTTTGAACAGTGCTGACAATTGCTACGTAACCATTAACATCTCCATAATCTGCCAGAATTAGCTGCTCTTAAATTTGTCAGCAGTTCATGAGATTTTATGTTTTTTACAAACCTCTTCAATGAGAATATGCTTTTCCAGAAGAGAAGCTGAGTGGGATGCAAATAATTTGCAGTCATATTCCAGTCCCCTTGCAAGGCCTGGACTGTGAACAGCTCTTGTGTACTGAGAAAGGAAACTCTGTGCTCCTCATCCTAAGGGGCAGCTTCCCTCTACTCCAACTTGCCAGGGCAGTACTTTCTAGTATGTACGGACATCCATGCAGGAGTAGTTTTGCCTCTCCTCGCCTCTTTGTGTACCCATGCACAAAGTCAGGCTGGACCCTGGGAGACTGGTCTGTCACTGGTGGGTGGGTGCATGGAGCTGCTCTGGCATGTCCTGCATGTGGGGGGCAGAGCTGCCTGACTTCTCCAGCACCGGGGCTATTGAATTCACAATGTGTTGTTTCCATCTTTTCTCACATAACTTTTTCTTCAAAACCAGAAAGACCCCCACAAACTTTCGGATCAGCAAGAAGCATTGTGTGATGGCCAGAACCCACTGCCAATCTATGTGTCAGTCAACGTCCGGGACAGCTACAGCACCAATGATTTCAAAGGTAAGGATGATGTTTCAGATCCCGTGGGGCTAAAACTAGCAACTGAATTTATGTGATTTGGTCATCTTTCCTTGGAAGCACTTAGAGAAAATGATCCTGGTGTGTCAGTTGCTTTTTGGAGAAATAACCATCACATCCATGCTTTACAATTTTAATACAGGAGCTTATTGAGATCAGCATTTCACTGTCTAGACATACGCAGTCAAAATCCTGCCAGAAAGGCCATTTCTGAAATGTTATCTGATACACGTAGAATAAGAAGTATTGTAATTGTCTGAGAATTAAATACTGGTTTTTGTCAATGCCTAGTTATAGTTTCAACATGAAGAAAGACCACATAGTTATGATAAAGTTTGGCAAAGCATCCAACCTACTCCTAACTGAATCTTTGCTTTGCTCATTGTTTTTGTTAATTTTTTCCATGGGGAGAAGCAGCTGGAGGAGATGAAGAAGTGGAGGAGAAATTCACATAAAAATTTTATGGTTGAGATTAAAAAATGAAGCACTTCTGAAAGAAAAGGAGATTATGGTCCATGACCTTTCTATCCCAGTCTTTGCTTACTCCGCAGTTATATCAGATAACTGCACTTCATGTTGAGAGGACATCCAAGAAAGTCAAAGTTCTGCCATTCTTATATACCACATATAAAGATATAATTAGCATCTAACAAAAACTTGTTTCTGGACAGCTGAGTACATATCTTTTTACACAACCAAACTATTCAAGGGAAGTCAAATTTACTGTATTGATAATAGTGGAAGTACTTTCACCTAGATATGGCATATGCAAGGGCAGATCAAAACCTTGTGCACGCTGGAGAAGCCTGGACTGGTAAGTGCACACAGGGGGTGTAAGAGCTGGAGCTTTGCTGTGATCCCAGCGTGCACCTTGTGCCACGGGCAGCACCACATGAGCAGCATGTCTGGTCCTGCTTCCCCATTGCCAGTGTCCCAGCTCAGCTGCCTGGGCCTGCAGGCAGTCATGGATAAGCACAGCTTTGCAAAGGCAGACAGAGGTCAGGTGGGTTTACATCCTCGCTGCCGCTTGTTCCATACCCGGCTGAGAGCCTGGGAGCCTTACAAGTGTCTGCTTGTGTCTGTGTTGCAGAGTGGGTCGAGTTCACCCCCTATGAGGTGGGACTGCTGAAGTATGGCTGCTTCATTCCTACACAGCATTTTGGAAGCGAGTTCTTCATGGGTCGCTTATTAAAAAAGCTCCCCGAATCCCGGATCTGCTACCTTCAAGGTGATGTATTCTGTTGTCCTGACGCTTCAGAACAGTGCAATGCTGCTAACTAGAGGGTAGATATTTCTGGTCTAACATACTGAACACTGCTACAATATCACCTGCCAGGAAATGGGGGTGTGTGGTAGTTTGTAGTAGCAGTGAAAAATCCCACAACTTTTTTTAGTTTCTTACCACTGTCTCAGTAGTCATAGATGGAATAAATTTCTTTAATTCTTTCATTGTAATGAATGTTTCCCACTTCGTTATTTTTCTGATTCCTCTCTGACTGCACTCCAGTTTCTAAAAATTTTGGTTGTGCAGAAAACCTGCAGCTGTGCTTTAGCTGTGAGGTTTAACTACAACCCCACGTAGATAATGTCATCTACCAAAGATGTAGGCTGCCCAGGATGTAAAATGAGACCAGAAGCAAAGGGTCTCTGAGTGTCTCTGGTCAGTCCCTGACTTGTACTGATGGGTTGTGTGTAAAAGTAATAATATCCCTTCACCACAGAGTCAGAGTCACTGGCAGGTGAACGTAGAGCTGTGCGAGTTCAGATTCAGTCATCTCTTCTTACAGTTGTGCTGTTTAGAAGCTCCATGGCTTCAGTAAACATGCTATGATATTAAACAGCCTATAAGTCCAAGGAATACCTCTGCTTCTCAGGCTGGTCCTTTTTATCTGGCCCACTAGTTGAAAATTAATGTTCTACATATTGTGTATGCTGTGTTGTTTTCTGTGTCCCACTAAAAATTAGGAAGTCCATTTATGGTAGACCAATAAGAATACATATTTAAATTTACAACAGCAGATGTAATGGTTGCATTGTGTTTTGCCAACAAAGCCACCGGTGCCCCTGTAGGGAGGCAGAGAGGGACAACCCTGGATGGAGACAAGAGGGGAGCAGGAGCCACTGCATCTGTGAGCCTTTCCATGCTGCAGGGTGAGACCTGCTCTTACAAACTGAATGGCTGAACAGCCAGTTCACTCCTCTGATTTACCTGAGCTCTTCTTTTGCTTCTGGAGTGTTTTTTCTCCTTTACGTTTACTTCTCTCCCATTCTTCTCTCTCTTTACTGTCTGCCCGAGCCATGCAGTGGGTGAGGTGCGGAGCTGATGGCAGTGTGACCCAAGCCAATGCCACAGAAAGTTTAGAGGAATTTAACAGCCTGGAAGTTTCGAAATATTTAAATTAAGCACATTCAAAAATTAATCTAAGAGATAAAAAGAGAAGGAAACAGGCATTTTTCTTGTTAAAATGTGTCCTTGTGTTCACTAATTCCCTTTGCAGGTATGTGGAGCAGTATATTTTCTGTGAACCTATTACAAATATGGGGCCTGTCCCACAGTTCAGAGGACTTCTGGAAGCGATGGACACAAGACAGAATAGAAGAAGTTGGTGAGAAATTATTAAGTCTTTTATTTATGGTCACTTGGTCTTCTGGATACCTTATGGCATCATCTTGTCAACTATGTTGAAGACAACATCATAGGATCCTCCTAAGAGAGAGTGACTTCCCCTCCCACCATAAATACTAAGAGGAAGAGGGTAATCAGGAAAATGCTGCTGTAATTACTAGTCTTACTAAAACACTACTGATTAAACAGCTCTGGCCTTAAGAGGAAGCTTTAGAGGGGTCATGCTTTTCTCAGGAAGTATGTTGACATTGTCCATTCTCACTCAACATTACAGAACCAAGAAGCAGTGGCACAGAATAAAGTCCTTTTTACTGCCTGTGCAGATGTGCAGAGAATAAACCTGAATATAAATGGGCTAATCAATATATCCTGGGTTTTTATTTTATTACTCAGTACAGTAATTACAGCATTGGATTCATCCTGGCACAAAGATAAAAGAGGCCCAGAGGATATTTTCTGAAGCAATATAGAAACCACAGTTTCATTGCTAAATTATTTCATATGATAGTAACTGTAATTACAGACAACCTAAAGACAAAGAACTACATCTGTGCAATCACGGAAACCACCAAATCTCTTCTGCTGCACCATCAGCCGCTTGATCTGGCAAAGCAGGTTGTGATTTCAAGAAACCACACCTTGTGCCATTTCTACTTTTCACCCACATGTGCTGCCATGTAGTCACCCTGGTTTCTAGATATTAAAGGACGCCCTAGGTTTTCCTGGGATGTTCTCATTCTACTGATTAAGCATATCCTCATGTAGCCATAGGTGATTATCAGGTAGAAGCTGTCACTGTTGCAATAGACTCTGTGGTGCCCTGTTGTTGCCCATCTGACTAGGTCAGAGAATGTGCTTCAGCCTCATTTTCTCCATTCTTGCCTCAGTTGCATGATATCTCCCTGTGAGGATATGTAACTTTCTTTCTGATAGGACATTCTCTGAATTGCTTAGTTCCCTAAAATTGTCCCTTTTCCAAGACTAAAGACTGCTTCTGATGGCCTTCTGTCTTCAGGCCAAAGGTTAAGACCATCCAGCAGCCACTCCTGTCCTTCAGAACAGTTTTTGTATGTTTAAGTGAATTATCCCCGAACAACACCTGAGATCTCCGACACACCAGGACAACCAGAAATGAACATAAATTAACAAACAGTTCACCAGTTTTTCTCCCCTCCTCCAGATGAAGACCCGGTGTTGCCTACAAGACCCCACGAGCTGAGGACTCGCATGTACACCCCTCCTGGCCCCCTGGCCAGTGCCCTTCGGGGAGCGTTGACTGACCGCTTCTCTGTGGCCCATCACCACAACTTCCTGAAGGGTTACCAGCTGCACAACAACTACCTGGAGAATGAGCACTTCTGTAGATGGAAAGGTAATGGGGACTAATATTTAAAAGGCAGCATTTTCAGGTGGTTTTGGGATGGGAAATTTAGGAAAGAACTCTGTCAGTCTTGGGAGGGGGAAAAAAAATCTCCTGAAAGAACATTTCTTTTCTGAACAGAGAGAAGAGATTAAGACTTCAGTGTTGCCAGGTATTTAAGACTGTTTTTAAAGATAAGCATGTGTTTATGTGCTTTAACTGAGATGTCTGTAGTCCAGGCTGAGAGTGTAGGCTTGCAGCTGACAGAACCAAATTTGAAGTAGCAGAGAGAAGAGTGAACATGGCAAGACTTAATTTGGCAGGACTGTGCCTGTGACTTCAACTGCAACTGGAATATCCCAGAAAATATGACATATGAGAGAAAGCTCGAAAGGAATGGGGCTTTGTAGTCCAAAGAAGAGGGGACTGATGGGGAGGCATAACTCCAAATGAAAAAAGGGATGGGGATATTTTGTTCTCCAAATCGGTGATGGATAAAATATGAAAAAAATGATTGAAATAAAGCAAGACAGATTTAGCTTAAGTATTAGAAATAACTACTGGCATTAATGATTACGACAAGTTAGTAATATATTGCTGGAATCTCAACACAGAAGATTTTTCAGAACAGGAATTTAGCTGGTGTTTTGCAGATCCTCCCGTACCCATTTGACAATCCAGTGGTGCTGCAATTAAATTAAACCAGGCCTCTGGAATGGTCAGTTCCACCTTTAATTTCTTTTGCAGTCAAAATTCCTGCTGCTAATTTCTTATTCCAATAAATATTTTCTCTTTAGACACTGTGTTAGACTCACGTCCTAACCAGCTGATGCAAAATCCTGATTATCTGGGCATGATAGACGCTGGATTTTTCGTCAATACTAGCAGTGCACCACTTTTAAGGCCACAGAGGGAAGTGGATGTCATAATATATTTAAGTTATACTACTGGATCACACACATCGGTGAGGAGGCTCTTGTTACCATGTGTTTTTCTCTGCTTTTGCCTGTAAATGTCTAGCCAGTAGTGTCCAGAACTGGTAGTTATTTCAGCTGTTCGTTTCTTTACTACTGCAATCCCCTATGTTTCTCAATGTAGTTATTAATATTGTTCCTATTTCTTCCTGGAATCTCTCTTGCTGGTTTATGAACATGTTGAATTATTCAAGAGGACATCAGCATGGTGTCTTCCAGAACGATGGGAAGAGCCTCTTCTGCTTTATGCTGAATCAAGCAGGTTTCAAGACCCTGCACAGGAATATGCATAAAGATGAGGAAACTATTTCTCCTGACTTAAGTTAGAATAAAGTGGATAATTAGGCAGATAATCAGGGGAAGATCATTTCTGTACTGACAAATAAGACGGTACTAGGAAAATTCAATGACAAGCATGATTTTCCAGAAACTCCAGTTTCATGGAGATAAAGTCTATAAGGCCTTGCAGAGAAAAAAAAGTTGGGGTCTTTATATCTCAGAAACTGAGATTAGTTAGAAACTCACTTTTAAACATCTTGGCCAGCTTAAGTGAAATTATTTTTTGTGAATGAGAACAGCTGTGCTGCTGTTAATAAGACATATGATGTGTGAGGCATGCATGTAATTAAGTTTCATTTCAGCCTCATACATTGTCTAGATTGATTTTATGAAGAAAGGCTGCTGCAATTTTAAGCACTTTGGTAGAAACTGTTTCCTATTTGATAGTGTCTGCTATTAGATGGTGCAGAGTAAATAACACAGTACATAGCAGGACATGATACTGTACTAAACATTTCAGGGAAAAGGTACAGTATAGCCTAATACTTCAGACTTTCTCGGTAAAATATCAATCTCAATTAACACTGTGCCATGATGCCTGCACAGACAGAGATGTAATTGCACATTCACACTTAACTTTCTTATCTTCTGGCTTCCAAGCACATAATAAGATACTCTAAACATTTTCTTGCCGAGGTCCTCTTTACTAATTAATTCTATACAATACATTTAACACAGGTTCTTTCATTTACTAAACCTACATGCTTTACCCTAAACTTCTGAAAAATACTTCCATGTTTAAAAAAAAATGTTTAGGATGAATTCTCTAACTCTAAAATTGTGTTTACAGCTTGTGATTAGCATTCTGGTTACTATGTATGGCAGTTATGTGTAGAGTAACCCTTGATAAGAAGGAACCCACCCTATGGGTCTGAGTCACTAAACCTTAATACTAGATAACAATTTGGGGCCTTTAAGACAACCAAATTAAATTCCAATGCTGACCATTTCTGTGATATTCCAGGTTCTAGACAAGGCATACAAATACTACTCAGAGCAGAAAATCCCATTCCCTAAAGTTACTTTGACTGAAGAAGATAGGAAAAGTCTGAAGGAGTGCTACATATTCCATGACCCAGATGTGCCAGGATGTCCCATCGTGATTTTTCTTCCACTCGTGAATGATACCTTCCAAGAGTACAAAGCACCTGGTAAGTTGCAAGTAGTGGCAAAGGATTAATCAAAAGCCACCACTACCTACTTTCCTGACTCAGATGGAGCCTTTTTCTCTGCTACTGGCCATCTTTGCTGGCTGGGTTCATGTGAGAGCACTTGAGATAATTACACCTGTTTTCCCCATTCCTGCTAAAGCTAGTGTCTCCATTCATGTAATCTGTGTGGCCCTAAAAAGATAGACATGGCCTTTGTCTTCTGAATGGTGTTTACCTTCTTCTCTCTCCCATTTGCAAAATAATGTGTTGCTAGCTAATTGTAAAAGAGTACTTACTGAGAAAAGTGTAGCTCACACAGATTATTTTCCCCTACATCTGTTGTCTGTTGTCCAGGGATTTCATTCTACACTGGAGGAGGCGTAGTTTCATGTATGGGTGGTGGGGGAGCAAGAACCTGGCTTTCAGGCTGAATCCTGCAATGTCAAGATTGATGTGTCTGATTTTGGTACAGCACCAGCCTGGGGGTCATTTTTCTCACTCTGCTGTGGTTGGGGGCTGTCGTTCTTTTCCTGCCCTGACCATTTGCTCCATATTCCTTTCCTTTGCTACCAGTTACTAGGATGCATTTTCTTTGCCCCTTGGTAGCGGGGAGGTAAAGTCCAAAGTTCTGCTTCTGCAGATTTGGGAGACACGAGCAATGCGAAGACAGGTGGATCCTGATGGCAGGCCCCCTGACACTGCAATCAGGATTGCAGGAACTGGAAGTTTCTGTATGTTTCTATTATTTCTTTCTCCCTTAAATGCTATTCTGTTACTAGCAACTCCTCTCTCTCAGCTGGGGTTTGTAGAGGTCGTGCCTAGTGGAGTGCCCCTTCAGAGTGATATCCTCAACTAATCCATGGTTTTAATGAGACGGCTGCTCATGAGTGAGCTGTAGATGATTATTACAATGCTGCCCCTCACTTCTCCCTTCTGCCCTCATCACTTCAGGTACAAAATGTTCTTTTAGCGAGCAGTGGCGATACACAACCTGCATTATCAGCTCATTTAAACCCTGTGATTCCTTTCCTGGCAGAAAGTTCCCCTTTTTGGGCTACCGTGAGCAGCTTGTCACTGACTGAGACAAACACCATGTCACAGCAGCAACTTCTCTTTCTCTCCAGGTGTCAAGCGCTGCTGCTCTGAGATGGAGGGAGGACAACTTGATCTGACCAGTCGTTTTTCACCCTACTGCATGTTCTCGGTCAGGTACACAGATGAGAATTTCCACCGACTGCTGAACCTCAGTGAATACAACGTCCTGAACAACTCACAGATGATTATGCAGGCCTTGCAGATAGCGATGCAAAGGAGAAGGTGCTAATCTCCTGTCCACCTACCCCTATATTTTCAGAGGAGTTTTTCATGCTCTGGGACACAGAAGGGACATAACTTTTTGAACACTGTCCATTCTGCACTATAGAAAGAAACTACCCCAGGAGGCTCAGTGGTTTGCCTTTTTGTTTTGGTGCTGTTTCTATTCCCAATAAGTGGCATCTATAGGCAAAAACATTGCCTGGGAATTTTTTATACATGCTTTGTCTCTATTTAAGGTTGTCTGTAGAATGCTCCTTACCTAAAATCCTTGTTACATTTAAAAAATAGTGTTATTTTAAGCCTAACTTATTATAATGGATGACATATAGGAAAATAAATTTTTACCGCCAGAGTGCTACAGTAATACAACCAAGCCAGCACGCCTACAGGCTGTGAGAAGGGAGTATAAGCTTCTGTTCCCTACAGTTCTTCTTTGTGGAACACAAGGTGCATCCAGCACTAGAAAATGAAGAAAACCTGAGAGACGGCTGGAAGTTGGTATTGGATCCCTGAGTCAACTCTGCTTTGCAAGTGTCCTGAACAGCAGCTGCAGAGGTCAGGAATGTGATAGGGACAAATGTGTGCACACAGCCCGCCCTGTGAATCGTGTCCACCTCCTGGGCTCTCTTGGGCTGTGAATGAATCGTACATAAATGAGAAGAAGCAACTTAGGAGGAAGTAGCGTAAGATTTTTCACATATAAAATCTTTTCCAGCAAAACGTGGAATTTGGGCACATCAAAATTTCCTGTGGACTTATGTCAGTTTTGATTGTTTTGTGTTGATAGCATATATAAAAAGTCAACATTTTATTTTGAAGCTTTCAAAATAAATCACCCTGGGATTTTTTTCCCAGTTAAGGTTCTTTTCATATTAAACTTTCTTTCTTAAATTAAAAAGTGCTTAAAATGAAAATACTTTAATTCCACTAGAGAATGAAAACTTTGTTCTTTTACTAAATGCCGTTTGTTTAAACAGTTCGAGACATGCTCAGAAACAAAAATGCTTATTTCTTTAGTTCTACCTGTTCAAACCATGCAAATAAACAGGAGTGAGTTGGTAGCCCGCAACAATCAATAGCATCTTATGACAATCTGAACAGACCCTCAATGAGATCTAGCACAAATCCACCAATAGTATTTGTTATGGGTTTGCATTTTTAAACTTTCTTCATATTCCTTTTATGGAAAGTGTCTTTTCTGAACTGTGGAAAGGGCTGAGGATGAGCTATAAAAATTATAAATCCATAAGTCAAACTGAAAATACACATTTTATTAATAAGTTTTGTGTCCTAGTGGCAACTAAGAAAATTTTGAACAAAGAGTCTACTCAGTGAAAAAAAATATTAACTAGATGTCATTATTTGAGGCTAAAAGAAACTAGTAAAAATACTTGGGTAAGTTGAGACATTTCATGTTAATGTTTTACAAAACATCTTTGATTTGAAACATAGCTTCTTTTTAATAGACTGCCTACCTCGTCATCTTAGGGAACTCAACCTGAAAATAACAGGTTTCAGTTACAATCAAATAACGTGTTTGGCTTGTTGCAAAATGATACTCAGAGGATTTTCATTTTGGCAAGAAAAAATGACAAATTATCTTTACAAATTACTTTTGCCAACACTTTTGTCACTTAAGATGTCAAACCAAACCTTACTTTTCTTGTGCAGCCTCATGTTGCAAAACCAAAGATCAGAGCATAAATATTATTGAAAGCCCTCTAGGTTTTGAATGAATACACACTTCTGCTGGGTTTTTTGGGGTTTGTTTTGTTTTGTTTTGTTTTCTATGTTAGTTTCACTAGTTGTAATCAGAAATATGGTGCTACGTGCTCTGCATGTAACTGTGGGAATTGCTTCCATTTGAACCTGAAGTCTCTCATAGGACAAACTAAACACAGTTTTTGTCTGTATACTCATGCTACCTCCAGCTCTGAAGAAATGTTATTTACATGCAAATATTTCGTGTATACAATACTGGACAATAAAGGCTTGTTCACAAAATTAGACTTCTGACTTGCTTCACATATTCAGACATTTCAGTAATATGCTCCAGGTTCACAGTGTGTTCCTTGTTCCAGGAAAACAAAAGTGCTGTTATCTCTGCAAAGAACATAAAAGCATACCAAATATTTGCTGTGAGCATCATGGATAAAGGAATGTCTTGGAGATGAATTGCAGGGCTACAAAACAACCCACAGCCTCTCCCTCCCGCAGGGCCTGTCTCTGTTGTGGATTGCAAATTTTATTCATGAAAATGAGAGCTTTTTGGCCACTGGCACTGTGGGAGTGACAGTTTCAGAGCCCCAGTCCTGGCAGTCTGGTTTATAGTTTTGCCCTCCAAGGAGATGTTGAAATAAAGCACTGCCTTTGACTGCGACTTAAAGATGCTGATGTTGCCAGGGGTTTTCTGTGACGTGATGAAAAACACATTTCGTTGAGCTACATACTTACAACTGGTACATGGAGGAAACATGCCATGTGGGCAGACAAAACCCTTCACAGTGTGGTGAAGTAACATATTCTATAGCAAAACTCTATTCTACCAAGTTGACAGTTAATATTATTTTGCATGGGAATGTGCAAAGAGGAACTGTATTGACTGGTGACAGTATTTAAACAGTGAGCTCAAGAACGCTCAGGGAATGGGTAGGTTCTTGCTTGTAGACAATATGCTAGGGGAGAATACAAGCCAAAGGCCTCCCTTCCCCTAGCCATTTTGATCTGTTATGAGCTGCTGAAGCTATAACAGTCTGTGACAGTGTTTTTTAATCCTGTTCCAATGAGTTGGGAGCCATGCTGGTTTCGATGACACAGGGGTCAGCTGCGTGCTCATGGGGGCAGGTGCAGGTGTCCTGCCACGGTGGTGGTTTCACGCGTGGCTGAGGACAGAGTGTGCGGTCGGTGCTGAGTTTTGCCTCTGGCTGGCAGGGTTTACTGGCTCTGACACGGGTGCTTAAATGCAGCTAGATTACAGCCAGAGTCTATCTGAGCTGCAAAGAGGTGCAGAAGTATTCATGAGGGTGGAGCTAAGCTAAGGAAAGTCATTGCTTCAGGACTCTTCATCTAAACAAAAACAATAAAGACATGCCATAGAAAAGAAGGGGAGAAAAATACAATGACTTGAGGAGACACTTAGCCCTGCTGAACCAAGACTGAGTAGATATAAATCACCATATGAATGTGTCTGCACTGCACACCTAGACCTGGGATTACAGGGACATACGGTACAGAAGCCCTTGAACTGGCTTTTCAAGAACCAGTTTAATCTGACAGCAATAGCGTTGTCTCTCTTTTTTTCCATTAACTGTTTTATCCTGCCTATTTGCTGTCACAGATAACCTAAATCCAATTAATGTACTGTTGCTGCATCTTATTGCAGAGTGTATATTTCTGTAGGCTTTGAGGTCTTGCTAAGTGGAAAGTCCAGTGTTCAAAGAAAAGGCCATCTGTCTCTTACCATTAATCATAAACCTGCCATTGGCCAGCACTGAGCAAAGTGACTCAAACAGCATGCTTCCACCTACTGTGCAGGCAAAGGTATTTTTTTTTCCAACTTATTTGACCACAGGATTCTGTTTCCTAGTATAAGAAAAGGGGAGGGGAATAACTGGGTTTGAGAAATCAGGCAGAGGTGGGGCTCTGAGTCAGTTATAAAATAGTTGCTCACGTGCATATGAGACATTTAAACTATTGGTGTCTGGTGGAAGCTGGGAGATGTGAAATTGCATTACCTCAGATAACAGAGGACGTGTATATGATAGCGACCACAATGGAGCAAGATGGCGTTTTGTCTCAGGTAAGAAGGATGCAGAGCAAAGCAATGTGTCTGGGATCTCAGTTAGTTATGCTGCACTTAGTGCAAAGATGATACTACTTTCTTGACCTACCATTGACTATAAATGACTCCACACGGGACGAAGAAAGTGCTTCAAGAACTCATTAATGAAATTTTTAAAATTATAGCAAATCATAGAAAAGAATTGAAAACTACTTGAGAAGAATTTATTTAGAAAGAAAGCATTTTATATATTTTGGGGGTTTCTTCATTTTAGAAACATGATATATGCAACCTTAGAAAAAGTATTAAGTAACATGGAGACAGACTTCAAGGTGAAAGATTAATGACAGAGTGTGTTTATTGAAGACAGGTTTGCTGTTCCTTTAACAGAAGAGCCCGGGGCTGCCTTCCCTCCCCACTTGTCATGCAAAGGGTGGAACTTACCTGGCTGCTACACCTCTGCTCAGCCTTACAGGGGCAAGCACGGTGCAGGCGGCAGCGCTGGGCACAGCAGGCAACACTGTACCTGCCAGAGCTGACCAAGGGGTCCCTTTCACTGCTGTTCTGGAGCTCTCTGCTCCCGAAAAGGATTGCTTTTAAGAGACAGGATGTTTTTTTCCAGGAGTAATGTTGGCCCTTCTTGTTGCAGGAGCTGTTCGCTCACACCACTCGACTAGGAGAAGGAATTATGCAGCTGAATGCTCATGGGGAACAGCGGACTCCTGTTACAAAGGTACTGCAAAGGAGAATTTAAAAAGAGTACTGTAAAAGAGACTTTCCTGATGGGTGGAGCCAGGGTGAGAACAGATAGAGTTCAGCATCTGCCAAACAGTCTAATTAGCTATCAGAACCCATCCAGCTCCCTCCGTGAAATACCATCCTGCTTACTGTTTTGATCACTTAATTTACCTTGTTCATGTTAAAGTCCTAGTGCTGTTTTCTATTCTTGGTACATGGGAAATGAACCCTGATATCTTTAAAAGAATAGGTTTGAACAGGCTTTCTGCTACATACTTCCTGTTAAAGCACAAGGGCAAATTTACTGCCAGTGTAGGCAGTAATAGTTGTGAAATTTGCCACTAAGTCCCACAAGGTGTATGGCACAGTCTTGAAGTGAATTTTCAATACCTGATTTCCTGGATTAATCATTATTCTGGCATCTACAAAAAACTAATCGTTTTCCAGGAGACTTCAGACACGTTACATGAAACCTTTCCTCGAGGAAATGAGTGGACCACATGGGCCAAAAAAGATTTTTTGACATTATTCTCTCTAGTTTGAGGCCACTTAGTAATAATTAGGAACTCTCTCTTGTTCTGTTGTGAGCCAAGTTGGAGAGCAGCAAGTCTTGTGCTTACAGTTTAAGGAGCAGTCAGCCTCTTCTGTTGATCAGTTGAATGGAAAACCCAAAGGTTAGAAAATAGGCTCTAAAATGCAAGTCTTTACAGAGATCACAGCAGGTTCAGAGGAACAAACCAAACCTCTCAAATGTTTTGGCAAAACTCCTTTTTTTTTATTTATTTATTTATTTATTTATTTATTTATTTATTTAATGGGAAAAGGAGAACGAACATGGTCTCATGTTTGGGCTCCAACATGAGACCAGAAAAGCAATATGAGAGGATAAGAAGTCAAGCCTGAGGCCTTAATGTTGGAGACATGGCGTAATATGAAGGAGGAAAGCCAAAGGGAACTAACAAGTGTTTCTTATCAGGTGTAAAATGCTTTGTTTGTCCTTATGTAAAAGAGTGCAAAGAAAATCCAGACACAATGAGTTTACATGATTTAAAACTAGAGAAAAACTTCTCATAAGAAGTCAGAGGTGAGCCCAGCTCAAGAGGGGCAGTTATGTCCTTGTAAATGAAAAACACATGCATAATGAGTAACGATGTATAAGTCCAAAGCAGCAAACTCTTCCTTAAAAAGCGGGGAGGGATCAGTGGTCAGCATTTAACTCTGAGGAGTACTGTACATTTATTTAAAAGAGCAGGAATACGAGAAAATTGTATACTGTACCCCAGGGGACTGAACATGTGTAATGACTGAACAGGAGGTGATTTTATCACTTACAAAAAGCCTAGGGCAGCTTTTCATTCTCTGTCTTGGAATTCTAAAAAGCAAATCTTCTCCCAAACTGAGTCTGAATCTTACTGCTTTGCACAGCTAGATTTTAGTCAGAAAACAAATAAATTCTCTGCAATAATACAAATCCACATACCATGCTATAAAAGTAGAGAAGTCTTAGTACTTGATCAAGATATTAGTAGGAAAATAAAGGTATTGACCATTTTGTAGCTGCATAGAAAAATTCAACTAATTTGTTCATGATTTGGGTATTTCTCTGTCCTGATCATTTCTAGCTTCTAAATATGCTATGTACCTTTAGCATTCATTCCTGTCTTTTGTGTATAGCTTGTTTTGGGTTGTTTTGTTTTGTTTGTTTTTTCACTGCAGATAGAGTCATCTCTGTGTTACCTACTGACTGTAAGAGTCATAAGAGCAAGAAATATCCACCAGGCAGATGTCTGTAAGTATCTGTAGTGCCCTGTGTGATCCCCTTAACCTTCATGGGGTCCTAGCTAGTACTGCTCCAAGAAAATGTGCTTTCTAGGTTTCTTCCATGGATAGAGAAAGTCCTCTCACCAGCATTCTGGTTCCAGCAATGTACATAGTGTGTTGCTTTTCTTTGCATCAGCCCTGTTCTGTGCAGAGGTAACTCTGCAAGGTCACAGCTGTCTCTACTGTACATGTTCTTCTGCATCCTCAAAGGAGCTGAGGAAGCTCTGCAGTCTGTTGAAAGCAAGAAATGTGGAAAGTTCTCCTGTGTTTTCCTCTAGAGCATATTTATGTAACAAAGGACACAAATTGCTTGGGGTAATGGAGCACATGTTGAAAATTGAGTAGCCTCATCTCAGATTTAGATTGTGTTGTTACATTTTGTAGGTTCACTTCTGATGGCCTGCAATTAAAACATAATAGAAGACTACAGCTCTACTTAGGAAGAAATCAAGAAGCCTCCTTTTTTTTTTTTTTTTCTTCAGTGTTTTAGGGGTATTTTTTGCATTCTGCCTGGCTAAAATAGAAGTTATCACTTTGTTTCCTCAACTCTTTCAGATATAAGGTGCTGTGGTTGTCCTAAATTATTTTATCCTGGTCTAAAGTAATTGCTTGATGACATAGAAGGAGGAAAAAATCCTTTGTTTTTAATGCGTTTATTATATCTTTAATCACATTTATTCAGGGAAAAATCATGTCTTTCTTCTTTTTTCTCCATTCCTGTTATCTAAATCGTAAAATTTATGTTGGACAAATATGTCATCATGTATCCTAGGGTCTCTCTTTGAAAGAAAAGCTTTATAAAATGATTCTATGATTCTATGGTTCAATTTGTTTTTTCTTCTAGAGCAAATCCTCACTTTAGATGTGTTTGTGTTTTTTAACATACAGTAAGCCAGACTGATTGCTACGTGAGCCTGTGGCTGCCAACTGCTTCAACCGACAAATTTCAGACTAAAACCGTCACGAATTGCAAAGATCCAGTCTGGAATGAAACCTTCTACTTCAGGATTCAGAGTCAGGTCAAGGTACTAAGCTGGGACTTCCCTGTTAACCATGACTTAGGGAGCAACTGCCAGGTTTTATCCTTTCGCAAAGGGGACGTAAGCAATTTTCTCAAGAGGCAAGGAAAGATGCAGAAAGATGTGAGAATAACATGTATCCTTATGATGGTTTTCCATGCCATGAAAGACAAGTACATCTCTCAGCCACAGGTAGAATATGACCTTTGAGATATCTGTGATTTCCTGTCATTCCTCCTCGTAGGCAGATGCCTACATGGAGTTGATTTCCCCTCCACCTCCTTCCCTTCCTGTTCTTTTACTTTACATCCTCCTGCTCCTCACAACTGTCCCCAGGATCTCCTGCTTTGAATCAAACCTGACACAAGTCTAAAGTCCTCCCCTTCCCTTGCCAGAACGTGCTGGAGCTGGCACTCTATGATAAGGATGTGGTTACTCAAGATGATCACCTCTTCACAGTGTACTTCGATATAGCCAGACTTTCCTTGGGAGAGCAAGTCTTCATGCACTTCAAGTGCGATTCACAGGTGAGGTCTGAAATAAGAAATGGAATAGGTTGGCAAGAATGTGTTTGTCTGCTTTTCTGTCTAAAATGTTATTTGCAAAATCTTTCTTCTTTCTGTCTTGTGTGTGGATGGCCCAGCCACATAAAAGGGAGATGGTTTTCACTCTG
The DNA here is from genome assembly GCF_037038585.1 of Patagioenas fasciata. Classification (NCBI taxonomy): domain Eukaryota; kingdom Metazoa; phylum Chordata; class Aves; order Columbiformes; family Columbidae; genus Patagioenas; species Patagioenas fasciata. Next base: position 31,068,261 of record NC_092524.1, on the reverse strand, counting down.
ATGTGGGAAAACCTCTTCACACCTAGATCTGTAGGCACACTGAAGGGTTTGACGTTGGCCGCAGAGGCTCACAGACTTCAGGTGTCTTTGCAAAATTGTCACTTCACTGAGCCTGCCCCCATCAAGGAGTGTGTCCATGCTGACACACGACACTTTTTGTCATAACTTGTTACTTAACCTAGTAATTAGTAAGTAATAACTCTGTGATCAGAACAAAGTGTCAAACCAGACTAGTTGCTAATTACGGACTATGGTGTGGTTGTTTAAATAAGGTATCTAAGAAATGCCACTCAGCTTGGCAGCAAGAAATATTCCTATTTTGAATGTCCAGAGAGGCTCTGAAAGTCACACATCCCACCTCCTGCTATGTTCTGTCCATCCATCTCCTTCTCCTGTTCCCTCCCACTCTCTTGTGCATCTGTCATACATCATTCAGTTGATTGATAACCTTGCCTATACACATCCAAAATCCACTCTGCAGTTCATTATCTTTAAAAACCATATATGACCATTTCTTTATCTGCAAAATACCAGAGGAGCAGTGTGTGGCCTTCCACTAGCCCCTGGTGAAAGAAACATTTGGCTAGTTGTAACCCAGATCATTAACTGTCTGGGTGGCTACAGCTGCCTTATCCAAGTCTTTCATAACTGTATTTGCACAGCTACAGTAATCGGAGCTCATACTTGTCAGACCCTCATGATTTTTTTCATCTTATACTAATAACTTATTGGTGTCTTTAATGTAACAGGTAATTTGAGCAACTAAGTAACCTACAGCATGATCTCATTTCCCTGTTAAATAGCCCTTCTGCCCCCACCTTTGTTTTCCTCTCTCCTGTGCTCTCTTCCACGTAGGAATTATACCTTTCTCCACCACCTCATGGACCAGGCCTTAATGTCATGTTTACCGCTGTCCCAATGATTTCAACATGTGGCTGCACAAAGCAATTGTCCTCTTCCACAGCTGCTTTGCATGTCGCCATTTACCCTACTCACACCAGAAGGCTTCTGCTGCTCCCCTCAGCAGACCCTCTTTTTCTTGCTGGCAGACTCAGCACAAGACAACATCTGCACCTGGGTCTGTCCCTTGTGCCCCAGCAGGAGCCGGCAAGCCAGCTACTTTCTTTGTTAAAAACTGCTGTCATAGCCATCCAGAGACTTCCTATCAATAAAGAATATTGAGGCTCAAGACACACAGGTGTGAGGTGGTGGGTGTCTCTGCTTTAAATGCTCTGCCAGTCACAAGTAGTGCATGTGTACCTATATTGCCAGAATGAGAACTAGCATTATGAGAACTGCCAGTAGACTTGTGCCAAAACCACTTTCCTTCTTTATTTTCTAGAGACAAGAGGAGCTAGAGGTGGGATTTGAACTGGATAATATGTGAGTAAACATGAAATGCAACATAATCTGCAGAAAAGAAACAAAAACAGCAATTCAAAGGCATTAAATAATCTAGTCTAATTGCCCAGAGTGAATCATTCCTTGATTATGCTTATGTTGAACACAGTTTCTCAAGGAATCTGTTCTGTGAGCTCTCTAACAAATGGTGCATGCCAGGATGAACTCCCAGGAACTTTAGGCAGACAGGGAGAACGCTTAACAGCTATTTTTTTGTTTAGTGTAATTAATACTATTTAAGACCAGAATACTGGGACTGCTGTTTTGTTACAGGTTTGGGATAAGCAAGGGAGTTGCCTCCCTTCAAAGGAGGAGGAATAACATGAAACAGCATGGATTCTGACAGAATAACACACTTTCTCTCTGGTTCTCTGACAAACCACAATTCTTCAAAAAACACATTCAGTGGAAACATCTGCAGCCTCAGATTGAGGCTCAGCAAAAAATCACTACATGGTTCGGCCCCACAGTACCTTTTCTTTTTTTGCTGAGCTCCAGGACTGGACAAGCTGGTATGATGACAATTGTGCCTTGACAGAGCAGAGTGAGGAAACCTGTACCGCAAGTCTCCTGGGGATTTTTTTCAAATCCAGTACACAGCTAAAAATAAGCAAGAGGAAAATCAGGAGAAGGGTGTGGCTCATTAATTATGCTGTAATTATACTGAGTTATTAGAAATGTATTTTTCTTTCTGTTTCCTAGTTCAGGCCCTCCTGAAACCATCATTACTAATGGAGTACTAGTGGTGAGCATTATGTTTTGTCACCTTTCTTGTCCTGTTGCTACACTTGTTTCACTTGACTCACAGCCATCAGGCCAACATACCCTTCGACTGAGCAAAGCCAGCACTGAGATGCTGTGATTTCCCTTCTAATAATCTGATTCATGACCCATCTTTGTGAATGGCACCTGTGGAGAAGCTGTGACTGGAAGAGCAGAGGGATGTCCCATGCTAGCATCCCTCCGGTGTTGCAAAGGCAACAGAAGGAAGAGGTTTAGGTTTGAGACACCGGTAGAGCAATAAACTCTCCCTTGGACACAACTACTCCTGGATTTCCCATATTGCCAAAGTGACAGGGTTTGTCCCGTCCCAGGCACACATCTTTTTCTGTATTGATAACTGCGCTTTTTACACAGAGATTTCTGACCATGCCATTTGCTCATTTATTAGCTTTGGTTCCTCATTATTTTTTGTTTAATTCAGTCCTTTTCATCTCTCTTGAGATCCCAGGAGTGCTGCTTTTCCCTTTGCCCTTAATTTCTGCTTTCTGCAAGCCCTATTCATCCATGCTGCAACCCCAGCCTTGCCCTGGCTGTGTCCAATTTCTCAGAGACTCCTGTTCCAGACAACATCTGAAACCGAGGTCACGGTTGAGAGAAAATATTTTCCTCAGGACAAAATGCACTACCTGCATAGCATTCATATCACCATCAGTAGGACCTTAGACTGGGAAACAGAATCTCAGACTTGAAAATTGCCTGCTGTGAGGTGTTTTTTTGTTTTTATCTCTTATAGTCTCGCAAAATCTGCTGCTTGGAAGTTCAGGTGGTTGAGAAGAGGAAGAAGAAAAAGGGGAAGAAAGCTTTATCAAGTGAGGTTATTTATCCATCAGCTGTTTTTAAATAATGACATCCTAATATTATGAAGACAACTGGCTTAATTGGCTTAATGAAATAATGAAAAAAAAATAACATCCCAAAATATGAGAACAGCCTTGTGATAGACTGTGTAAGAACTTTTGTTTCCAATTTTGATGAGAATATTGCTCTGTGTCTGCTTTTGTGTTGCTTCCTTAGAGAAAGAATTCTCCTTTAAAGTGCAAGGTTCTTACGAGGGCACCCAAGACATTACATTGGGATCTGATCCAGTCTTCAGCTCCTCCTCTCCTGCCAAATTCCATTACGCCAGATATAAGCAGCCAACACTGGATGTTATGCTACCAGGGAAGAAGCGACCTCCCTCCATCGTATGTTATAACTGGACTTTATAAAACATAATAATGACACATAAAGTAACATACACCATAAATAGTAACATTAATTGGCATTGTGGAAAGAGAGTAACTTTCCTTACAATATAAACTTAGATATATTTGTATTTTTTCAGCACTCCCATGTGTATGAGACAGGCTCTCCAAACATGGAACTTCATTCCCTTCCTACTGGAAAAAACATGACCTTGGCAGAGGTGAGTGCCTGCTCTTTTGTGGGAGAGATTGAGAAACCTGACTGTGGAAGTTTACATCCCCTTGATGATTACAAGGGTACTTTCTGGTGATAGAAACCTGCAGACAAAAATGCTACAATCTGATAGTGGTGGGTTCTTAGGTGAAAAGGCCTGGTTGTGCCTTGCTCTGTTTGAAACCGTGTGGGAATAAAAGGGATCTTGTTATTCCATTCTGATCTTACTTCATGCTAAATGTAGAGTCTCTGCTTTTCCCTTTCTCACACACCAGTGGGGTGTGAGAACTAACTAAGGTAGCACCAGCCTCTTGCTGATGCTGACCATGCTTTGCAAAGCACTTTTAGGTTCATGGTTAAAAATCAAATCCATATGGAATGAAAGATCACAGAACATGGATGTTGTGGGGTCTAAGCCACCTGAAGGGAGGAGCAAATGCTGCTGCATAGTTGTAGCGTGGCTGTAGACTGGCTGGCTGCCTAGGAGGGGTAATTTTGGGATGGGTAAGGTAAACATTATCATTACTTTCCTCTGTAAACGGCAGTTGTCCTCAGATGTTGCATTCAGTTGAAAACACTGGGAATTACTGAACAATTTCCCAGACAATAAACCACTACAGTCAATTTGTATACGCTGCTGGATTATTTAGGGTACCTGTATTGCTAGGAAGGCACGAGCTAAAATTACCCCTGGGTCACCACGGGAAGAGTGCTAAGGCAGGTCTTCATGCTTACACTGTTTGCATTCTTGCTTTCCAGGATAAAAGATTTGATTTATATGCGAAGGCAGAAGACTGGTAAGAGACTCGGCCTCCCTTGGAGGCTAACTTGTCCTTAGCTGAACTGGTCTCACCCTTTGGTCTTTATGGGGAAGGAGGCAGACACAGTAGGACTGTAGGTTTTTTGGCCAGTTGATGTGGAATTCACAAGCTGAAAGCAAACCGTATGTGTAAAATTAACAGTAGATGCAGATAATCCATATTGAGACATGAATAATGAAAAAGATGCATAAAATTGAAGAAACAATATTACTAGGCAATTGTCTTTGCACGGCCATATCAGTTTCATGCTTAGTTTTCAGCCTTTAACCTTTTCTTTAACACTGTGTAAGCTGTGCAGCTGATGACCTGGTATTGCTGATCATGAAGTAGGTGAACTTTGCTGCCTACTTCAAGACAAATGTGAGAAGCTTTCCTACAGCTCTCAGTGCAAACTAAACTATGAGAGAATCCAGACAGCAGATGTTTCAGAAATTATCAGCTTTTATTATTTTGGTAACTGCTTACAAATTTAGCAGTCCCTCTTTCCATCATCCTCTCATGCAGCATTGTATACCTGCTTGGGAGTGTAGGAAAGGCTCCACCTGTAAATGCGGTTCTTTGTGGATCTGGTTTGTTTCCTTATGTTGGAAACTGAGCTTGTCTACCAATAATAAAATAGGATATTCTTTTTTCCTGATCTCTGCTCCAGCCCAGACCACCTCGATGTGCGTTTAGGGTTTGACCTCTGTGTGCAGGAGCAAGACTTTCTACGCAAAAGGCAGAAGTATGTCGCTCCTGCTCTGAAGAAGGTCCTGCAGCTGGAACAGGACCTGCTGGCCCATGAGGTCTGTAGGGCAAACATTTAAAACACCTAACAAGTGCTTAGCAGTGGGGACATGATAGCATAATATGACCTCTTTTTCTTCCCAGTTAATATTTTTCTAGTCTTTCCTCATCTTTAAACTTCTGTACACTTCCAGTACTGTCCCATACCTCTAATTTCACCCTGCCATTTGTGATGTTTGCAGTTGTTATCCTGAGTCTAACTCTTCTCCTGCTGCACCTTCATTGAAAGCCAGGCTAGACATTTTTTATATAAAACCAGCTTCTTCAACAGTATTTACCCTGTCATTGTTATTCTTTTTGATAATTCTTGCTCCTCTCTTTGGCCTGTGAGATTTCTTTTTAATTCCCACTTTTAAAATGGGTGTTTTCTCTCTTACTGTCTTTTTTGGTTTGAATTAACAAATTTTATTTTTTTTTTTTTCCCCAAACATCTGAACACATTAGACACAAGTGTCAGTTACCTAAGCAAATTTGTCACTACTTTTATTCCTGTTCTCCTTTGCAAAATAAAACGTAACTTATGTTTTAGTGAAAAGCATTTGGAAAGAAGTCTCTGTCTGGGCACGTGTGGAGGTGTCAGGCTCTGTGTAACAGGAGGTCTCTGCTGAGAGCCCCAGTCCACTGCAGCCCACTGTCTGACACCAGCTCTTTCTGCTCGTGTATTGCACAGACCCCAGTGGTGGCCATCATGACTACAGGAGGAGGGATGAGATCTTTGACCGCACTGTATGGCAGTCTGCGTGGGCTCAAGAAACTCAATGTCTTGGACTGTGCCACATACCTGACTGGCTTGTCTGGTACTACATGGTAAGTAGGACTGGGCAGCTTGGCTGGAGTCTTCTTGACGACACAGGTACATTGAAGAAGGCTGGGGTTGACATGCAGTAGGCTATCTATAATACCTTCTCAGCAGTCCTGGCTTTTGATCTTCTTCCAAAATTGACAGATTAAGGTCTTTTTATGGGGGAAAGCATGAAAACAAGCGTTTTTCTAAGAACAACTTACGGAAAATTGCACAAGACATTTTGACAGGGATAATGACTGACTTCAAAGTGAACATCATAGTTTCTTAGGGAACTGAAGACAGGAAACCTTTACTTAAGTTCAAATCACAAACTGAAAACAGAAACAGAAAAAGTAGCCATTGCCTACTTCAAACCTTGGTGTGTTTTTTTCCCCCTTCAATATGTATTTCTTCTTCCCAGGACCATGTCAAACTTGTACAGAGATGCTGACTGGTCGCAAAAGGATCTCGACAAGCAAATCAGTGAGGCTCGAAAACATATGATAAAATGCAAAATAAATTCCCTTTCCTGGGAGTATTTGAAGTATTACAAAAAACAGCTCTGTCAACGGAAAAGAGAGGGCCGCAAAACATCTTTCATAGATCTCTGGAGTCTTGTCCTGGAATCTTTATTACATGATGGGGTACAGTATGTCATAAAGCAACATTTACAGTGGCTTACAATTGTCTGAAAATTAATTTCTGGAGAAGGTATTTTCCTGTTTAATCTGAGAGAAGTAGTTTGCTATGAGACTGTGTGTATGCAAATGCACAGCCATTTCCAAAACATTTGGTAGCAGTGTTTTAGATATCCAACTGTGGTGGAAATCAGCAATCTTGCCTGTGAGATTTTGGATGTGTTTTCCTGAGAAAACTCCAAGATAAACACTTTGAAAAAATATTATATTTTAAGGCTTTTTTTGTGCATGTTCTGCAAATACTTTATTTAGAAATAGCAAAATTACAGACATTATCTTAATGCCCATGAGAGGTATTAACAAACAGACTCACAGCCTTTTGAAATACGTAAGAGGTCTTACGTAAATTTGCAGCATTATATGTTAGGTTGGTTTATAACAGAAGTATTGCTTTCTGCACATGATAATTTCCTTCCATTTTCATCCTAATGGGTCATCAAATAATCTGGCATCAGATCAGGTGCTTGCAGATATTTCAGTAACAGAACGCTTATGGGAATTTTGAAAAATATGGAATATTTAAGAATTTAAGCCCAGCATGTATTATACATTAGAGTAGAAATTTTTCTGCCTTACAAGCTTAGATGCGGGGAAAATGTTCCTGTGATAATTTTTGTCTTAGTGTAACCATATTTCCGGAATCACAGAAAGACAACCATAGACTCTCCGATCAGCAACAGGCCATTGATCGTGGTCAGAACCCATTGCCTATCTATACTGCAGTCAATGTCAAGAACAACTACAGCACTCTGGATTTCAAAGGTAATTATGAGGCTTCTGAGGGTAATTTTTCTTCATATTTAAGTTGGTAAATCCTGGGACAGTCTTTTTAGATAGTCTAAAAAAAGCTCTCTCATTTAAAGACCAGGACCTCAGCTGATGTGTATTCATGTAATGTCCTTGTGGTCGGGTAAGAGTTTGAATATCCATGCACCAGACTCAAAAATATTACAAAGACATTTTATGTTCGCAAGTTTTCATTTGAATCATACTTGCAACTCACTGCTATTGGTTAGACTTTACTGCAGAAATTATTTTAATTTTAAACTCCTTTCATTCCCATGATACCAACATCATTTTTATCTATAGTTAAGGGGCTGTAGTATTAATAAAACATTGTTCTCTTCTTTGCATTCCTTTTTACAGAATGGGTGGAGTTCACCCCTTATGAGGTGGGATTACAAAAATACGGAGTTTTTGTTCGTGCTGAGGACTTTGGCAGTGAGTTCTTTATGGGTCGGTTGATGAAGAAGCTCCCAGAATCCCGGATCTGCTTCTTGGAAGGTAAGCTATTGTCTTAAAAACACCGGATTTTTTTTTTTTTTTTAATATTATTTTTAAAATTGTGAACTGTATGAACTAAGAACTAATACAGCACAAGTGTATCACAGGGCAGTGTCACTGTAGAGGATAAATATTTCATCACTGAATTAATATTTACTCTAATGGATTCATTTTACTATAAAAAAGAAAATTCAAAGGGACAAACAAATAGTTATTTTCATTTTTAAACTAGTTTTGAATAAAAACATAGTATTGTTTTCAGTCCAACAATAAAATTCAGGTTCCTGCGAATGCATGTTTCTACTCATACTCCTCCAGAAGGGTGAACTCCAAAGCCTCTTGCCTGCCTCACAGATAGTCCAGTAATTTGTATGCTTCCTATAGACAGTTTGCATGAGCCTTCATTCTTTTTCTCCACTGCATCAGGGTGTATTTGAACATGCCAGGTCACCCCTGCTACAGTCTGCTTTGGCCACACATCACCAGCTGAGTTTCCACATTGCTTGGGCAAGGCTGGGAGGAAAACAGCATAATCACATCCAGAAGCATTTTTGCTACTGATTGGAGCATTGGATATGTATTTTCCAGACAAAGAAATATGCTGGCAACTTGTGACTGGTTCGAGATGCTCTTTGGTCATTTCACTTGGAGTGAGGGAGACACTGTGCTATTTTAACCTAAGCTGATGCTGGACATGCACACATTTGCACTTCTTGAACCAAAAAAGAGTGAGAACTTGTGTCTAAGAGATAATCAGAGAAATTGTTTCTCACGCTCAAAAACGCATGGTCAAAACAACTGTTCCCTTGGCGTGTTAACAGGCTTATTCTCAAAAAAAAAAAAAAAAAAAAAGCCCAAAACACCTACAAATGCAGAGACTGCAAGATCACATTGTAGTTGGACTCTTATCAATATAATTTCCCATCAAATCTCTCAGACTGCAAACTTTCATCCTTTCATTTTACAGAAGCCTTGTGACACTTGTTTTTGTCTTAGAGTAACCGTATTTCTGGAATCACAGAAAGACAACCATACACTCTCTGATCAGCAATGGGCCATTGATCATGTTGTTTTGTTTGTTTTTCTGAAACCCCAAGCTCCTTATTCCATATTAATTCACAAAAATCTCACTATTTGTTAAAATATATATCTAGCCCTAAGTACTGTAAGACAAAAATTGGGTACTAAAATAAGGTTTAAAAACCAGCAGCCAGATAAAAATGATATTCATACATTTAAAGCAAACTAAAGAAAAGCATAAACTTTGCAAATTTCATCTCATTATAACAGTTTTGCAATTCATGATGTGTGAACATTTGAGTTAGAAAGCTCTTTCCTTTTACAGGCATATGGAGTAGTTTATTTTCATTAAATGTGTTATATATATGGAATTTGTCTCATTCATCAGAAGATTTCTGGCACAAGTGGACCCGGGACAAAATCGACAATATAGGTAAGTTATCACACTTCTTCCTTACTGTATATTTGTTGTTAAATAAAGTTAATGATAGATAAACTGTCACATCTATCTGCTATGTGAGATGTGCACAGCATTTTTGGCATTTTTTGGAGTGTTCCTTCAAAGCCCATGTCGCCTTTCTGGAAAGAATTGGATTCAATGTCTCATACTCCAAATCATCATTGGATAATTTAAAAATCTCCAGTCCCGTGACCTGTGTGCTCACTGAGGGCTCAATGCTGGTATTGGCGGATGGGTAAAATGCTCAGGAATAATCAGACTGATCAGTAAATTATTAATAAAGCAAAAAGATTTTGCCTACATTGAGTAAGAGCTACTGTAATACAAATAAGTACAACAGTTACCCTTTCCCAAAGCCTGCATTCAGTCTGTTCCACAAGTGTGCATATATCTGGTGCAGATTAGATTTTTTTTTTACCTGATACTGGGTCTTGTTTTTTTATCCAAGTCTGGACAGTGTAAAAAAATGGTATTTGGCTGGTAAGAGCAGCATCTTATTTTCTTTTTCATTTGGTGACTTGTGCTCATCAAGTCCTTTCAACCTAGGCCTTTTAAATAAAGGAAACACGGATTTTTATTACTACACACGACATGTTGGGCGATGACATTGCTCTGGGCAGGTAGAATTTAACAGCCTTTCCCTGTGCAGAGGAGGAACCCATCCTACCGCTGAAGCTACATGAGCTGAAGACTCGCCTGTTCACCCCTCCTGGCCCCCTCGGCAGCGCTCTTCGCAGCGCTCTCACTGACCGCCTCTGCATTGCCCAGGAGCACAACTTCCTAAAGGGTTTCCAGATTCATAATGACTACCTGGAGAACAAGCACTTCCGCAGATGGAAAGGTAAGAGAAGACCTGGGTGCCTGAGGAGACAATAAACAAGCAGAACAAAACAAAACCATACATTTGATATTAAACCCATTATCCAAGTTTATAGGCCATGTTTGGGCAGAATCACTACCAGATCAATCATGGCACACTGGGATGCAGCATGGCGTGGCATTTGCTGGTGGCACACACCTCCTGAGGTAGGGGAACCAAGTCCTGATGGTGGTCCTCTCTTCCTCTATTTGAAGAAACACTCAGTGGGGTGGCACAAGAAACCCCCTTCATGAATGTTGCCACTGCAGGTCCAAAACTGCATGTGTCTTGAGTTTGGAGGGCAGAAGCAAAGGGATACGGCGAATCTCCCTTCCTTGAAGACAACAGTCAGTTAGGGCTCTGTGGTCATGGTGTAAGAGTGGAAAACGGGCTAAACAGTTTGAGCTCTTGTATTTACAGCAAGAAATATCTTTCCTTTTAGATACCGTGTTAGACACATTTCCAAACCAGCTGACACAATCGGAAGAATTCCTGTCTCTGGTAGATACGGGATTTTTCATCAATACAAGCATCATGCCACTTTTAAAACCAGAGAGAAAGGTGGATGTCATCCTGCATTTAAATTACAGTGCAGGATCCCAGATACAGGTGAGAGGAACCAAAGCAGTCTCCATTTCTTCTTCAACAGCTGCATACCTGGAAGTTTTTAACACTTAGATGCTTTCTATATTGCTTTCACTAAAAGTTTTAACCACTAGCATTTTTAGCTTAATGCTGTAGTGTGATTCTTCATTTATAGGCTGTACATAATCTCAGTTGTTTTTCTCGTATGATACAACTCTTCTGTGCTAAGAACTCAGGGAAAACAAATCCTTCTCTCCACTGACATAGTGCTTTCCAATACGAGTTTCAGAGCTTTCACAGAGCTATCCTATTTCCCCAAAAGTAAGATAGGGTCTTATACATTTTTTGCTCCAAAATATGCTTACTTTTTTACATGTCTAGCTGTCTGGACACTATTTAAATTGACTTATAAATGAATTGTAACTACTGTTTCAGAGTGTCTGTGCATCAGTTTGCTGTGACGGGGAGGTATGATGCAGAACGCGTCATGACCAAGACAGACAAAGCATTCTGGTGCTACTGTTTAAAGTCCTTTGGGACCTCTTCAGTGAAGGTCAGATTCTTGACTTAAAGTGTTGTTACAGCAAGGAAGGCATATGATGTTTGTTAAACTTGACTTTTAAATTGACTTTTAAATGAATTGTAACTAGGGTTTATTTTTTGAGTAGGGCTTATATTTTGAGTATACTCAAAAATCTTGAAAAAATCATGCTAGGACTTATTTTTGGGGTAGGTCTAATTTTTGGGGAAACAGGGTAGCTTGGAAAATGCTCTGTTACTGGTTTCCAAGAAATACTGAACCCTGAAATCCTCTCTAAGTCTTAGTACTGTTCTGTTCATTGATCCAGGCTCTGGACCAGACTTGCAAATACTGCTCAGAACAGGGAATCCTTTTTCCCAGAGTGGACATGAGTGAAGAAGACAGGAAAAACCTGAAGGAGTGTTACCTCTTTGATGGTGCTGAGACTCCAGGCGCACCAGTATTGCTTTTTTTTCCACTAATTAATGATACCTTTCAAAAATACAAGGCACCAGGTAAGTAACCAAGCACGTCAAAAATAGGCTGCCATCACAGCCAGCCTATTAAAGGGAGTATATTTAATATTCCAACACCTAAACTTCACTCTTGGCTCATTTCAGTACATCAAACCTCTCTGTTGCTTGAAATTCCTTGTTTTAACAAGCCAGATGTGCTGTCATGGTAGTCCTGTTTCAATGGCCAGGCTAGTTAGTTTGCAGGAAATTGACACAATGACATGAGCCACAGGCACAGCTCCAGCATAGACCCATGTAAAAGGAGTAACCACCGTTTTTCTCCCTTCATCATGTGAAGCAGCTCTTATCCACCTGAGCCAGGGACTGAGATGTTAGTTAGAAAACGAAGTATTTGTTTAAAAAATAATTTAAAAAACCCACAGGAGTAATTTAGATTATGAATGCTTTCTGTGGAAAGACATCTCCTTTTCCTGTTCTATTAAGAGTTTGTTTGCTTATGACCACAGTAGCTTCCACATCTCAGCAGTGATTTGCCTCCTCTTCCTCCTAGGTCAGAAGCGCTTAGAGTCAGAGATGGAAGATGGCAAAGTTGATCTCTATGGCCGCTGTTCCCCTTATTCAACATATTCACTCCAATACACTGAGAAGGCATATGACCGTCTGGTTCAGCTGGGTGAATACAACATCCTGAACAATGAGGACCTCATTATGCAGGCCTTGCACACAGCAGTGGCACGTAAAAGGCAGAAAAAGACATAATGTCAGAAAAGGGAGGATGCTTTTGTGTCTTTCAACCCACCATGAGACTGAAGCTCCCTTACAATCAGCCAGCAGGCTTCAAAGGATTTCTGCTCAACCCCACTTAATGACAATCTCAGATGGACAAAGAAGACACTGAAGAGAGACCTTTTTATCCAAAGAATTTCACTGCAGCAATTCATTGCAATTCAGATACGACAGTGGACTACAATTTGTCGAATGGTAAAGTGGATGGGCAGCCATGAGGAAGAAGGTGCTAAGATGATAATGAACATGGTGCTAGTTGTCTTGTGTTTGAAATGTTGACGTCTAACATATTCAGGGCAGACCATATTAAAAGCATATTATTTATTAACATGACTTTTACTTCTTGTTTGTGAGGTGGTGGTGGGGCAAGCAGATTGGGTCAGGTTTGTGACTTGGACTAGGGCACATTGCAAGGAAGCATTTACCCCGGAGGTAAGAGACAGAGACGCACTTTGGTTGCGCCCATAGCAAAGATCCTCCAGCTCTTCTTGTGTGCCTCTCACTGCCTGATTTGTTCTGTAGGCTTAAGATGCTTTACTTGTTCATGTGAAAAAACAAAACTAAAACCAACAAAACAGTCAACCAAACAAAATCCCCCAACACAACAAAACAACAACAAAACCAAAACAAACAAATGAACAACAGCCCAAACCAACCAATCAAAAACAAAACAAAAAGAAATAACCAACCAAAACAACACACACACACACAAACCCTAACAGTAGAGAAACAGCCTCATGAGATTAAAAACCATGGAAACCTGGATCACATAGTCATAGCAATATAAGTATCCAAGACTGTTTCTTTCCAAATGCACAAATAATCTTATTTTGATTAAGCTCATTGTAGGTAACCCATGCTCTAAATTGAATTAATAACTTAAAGTACACAAATACATTACAGACCAAATGAGTTATTTTATGTTTCTCCTGGAACTTTCCCTTCTTAGTAACTAAAAGGTAGTAAAAATTCCCGAATTCTTTTACATATCTGTTTTATTAACCAAAGTAATATTAAAAACATTAAAAAAATAGGACCAACAGGTGATGTTTACAGCATGTGAAAAATCTCTCAAAATACGTGAAGCCTACTCAACATATGCATGTATTTCTCTTTTCTTATTCTGTAGTAATTTGAGAAGATTAGGTTGGAAGATGAAAATATAAATTCTTAATACAAGATTTTTGTTCTCCCAGACCATCTATTATGAATCAGTGACTTTTCAAGCATACTAATTTTGAGTACACAAACATACTAGTGAAAAAAGTCAGTTATGTGCTTAATTGCATTCCACTCATAACTTTAACATTCATAATCCGTGTTTTCTGTTTTGCTCCTTCCCTGGCTAATTTTAAAGTGCTTGATAATGTAAAGGTGTGTTGAGTTTCTCAGTGTATGTAACACTGCAGCATCTACAATTTGTAGCCTACAAAGACCACCTGTGGTTACATTTCAATATTAGAATTATTTGGATTAAAGAAGGATTCTATATTGGGTTTACAGGGCAAAATTTTGGTAGCAGAGTGGAGTGCTGCTGGGTGGCCCCTCCGGCCTGCACACGTTTCAAGGCTTGTGTGCAAGACTTTATGTCTACTTTCCAAGTGAGTAGACAAAGGTATCTGCAGTGTGCTTGGCTGGGTCCTGTCACTCTGAAGCTTTAAATAGCATCATCAGAGCCTGATAGAGGGACCAGAGCACAGTGTTTCTGTAACGACATGCCAGCCAAGGACAAAAGTGCTCTGTGCAGCTCCCTGTTTTAAAATATAGGGGAGAAGGAGAGTCGGTAGCTGGGAGGGGTGTCTATGAAATGCCTGCCTTGTTCCTGTAAGGGAGCTCTCTGGATGCAGTCATGCATTTACTTCTGTACTGCCTAAAAGTTGTAGTTTTAACAGTATGGTTTGTCCAGCCTAGATTCTCAGAAGACATTTTTGTGGATTATGGACAGGTTCTGGCTCTCACCTCTTCTTCACTTTGCATTTATCCTTCCAGAATGCAACTCTCAGAGTTGGTCTTGTTATAGTCAGCCTGGACTAATTTTCTCATGACCACTTCACCTTCTTCGCACAGTCAGTGTGAATCTCTCAAAGGATGGTTCTTACAGCTACAAACAGGTCAGAAGGAATTTCCTTTACAAGTATCACCAGTGCCTCTAGCTTCAGCCATTCAGTGAGGAGCTGGGGTATCTCCCACATATTTCTGTGCTTGATCTCTCTTCTAGGACGCTCCCAAAATAGATAGACTTATTTAAATGAATATAGTGATTTATAAAATGGCTCACCTTAGCTGTTTTCTGGAGCGTGATTTTGTTCAGTTGGGCCTAACTCAAGATTCAACAAGCCTGGAGGAGGCTTTTACACCTGCATGTGAAACCAAAAAAGAGTTTCAGCAAGGAGCAGCAGTAGGCTGCAGCAAATATGATGGGGATGCCTCAGGAATGGTGAGGAAGGACTGCAAAGCTCTAGAGGCTAAAGCTAAGACTAGATTAGGTTGTTTGGATCCTTTGCCTTTGTAATCTTTGTTTGCAAGTACATAATGATAAGGCACAGTTTTCTGGGGCATGGTTTTCCCACTAATGTTTGCTTGAGGAATGAGCCTACCAGCTTGCACTTCTTAATTCAGTCCATCTTATAAGCCTGTACAGAGCTCTTGAGTTATTGAGTTCTGATTAGCTCCTATTAGGCTCCAGAAGAACAAAGTGAAAGAGTGATTACAGTTTTGTGTTTGTCCTAGATTATTAATTTTATTTCTTCCTATAGACTTAGAAAAGCCAAAAGTACCATCAGATCATCTTGCTTGACTTGTTAGATGTCAGATCTGTTACCTGCCATGCAGTTACTTAAATGTTATCATCTGTGGCTGACCAAAAGCTATCTTGAAGAAAAATTACCCTTCTTCTTTTAAAGATATTAGGAATGGTGAAGTGACATTTCATAGAAGTGTGTTTTAGTGGGTGATCATCTTCCAGCAGTAAGTATCCACCTTGTTTCCAGTCTCATTTAGTTTGGCCAGAGCCCAGACATTAGTTCTTGTTAAACCCTTTCCTAGTAACTTAAAAGTCATTGCGTCACCATTGTTTCTTCACTAGAGTCAATTTTATAAAATATACCAAGGTTACATCACAGTCATCTTTTCATCAAACCAGTAGATTCAGTAAAATCCAGTTGTCCTCATTCACACCTAGAGACTTCTGCTGAGTCGCTTGTCTGAGTTGCTGTTTTCCTCCCTGCAGCCTTCCCTTTCACAAGGGGGAGTAAATTGTAATGTATATTTGTAATTACTTTAATCATAACTTCACACTTCATTGTGTTAGATTTACTGTGGCTAATCAGGCCAGCATATCAAGCAGGTCAGATTGTTCTGTACGATTGCCCTGTCCTTTGTACTACTCAGCACTTCATCAATCTTTGCAGTTCTACTGCAAATTTGGCCAGTCAAGATATCATGCTTATTTCCAAATCACTCATCAAAACGTTTAATAGGATTTGAGACCAGACAACTCTTAAGAATTTCTCAGAACAGAACTTTTTTCAGTGATGTTTCTCAATGAGGACTAATTCTGAAACCAGTTAGCTAATAAATTCCTAGTCTTAATAATATATACTCTTTTCAATCTTTGCATAACAAAATATTACTGTATTTGTACAATATAAGTAAAAAACCTGCAGTTTTTATAAGTAAAAAACCTGCAGAACAAAATCAGTCTGTTCTTCTTTAAAAACACACTTTTTTATACTGACTGGCTTCCAGAAGGTAGTTCAGGGATCACCAGAAACACTCATCGCCTTACAGGGAACCCCTGGCTAATGCTAACCCCAGAAAGATTTATTTTCCATTTAGTCACATTGCATCACCATTTTATTATCCTATGCACCTTACTGGTGGAACACCCTGTAATTGCTCTGACAACCCTTACTGCTTGATTACACTCTGGTCACTGAAAGACAGCTCCAGTACCCTGGTTTGCAAGATCAATGCAGCCACAGGAAGAGCACACTTCTGTTTTGGCAGTATATTGGCATCACTTCTAGTACATACCTAAGATAAGGAAATATAAAAAGAATTTCTGTGCATAATTGAAATATAAGTAAGACTTTCACAAAGCTTAATACAAATAGATTAAACATATATACATGCACAATTATATCTACCTTTATTAAGATCAGCTCCCAACAGCTTTCCTGTACTTTTCTTTCCCAGCTATATAGTTCTTAAGCTCTTAACTGCACCACATGGCTAGGCATTCAGTTCTTACACAAGACAGGTAAAACCCTTGTTTCTGCCTTCATGGAAAGGGTTTCAGACATGGATTTTACTTCAAATCTCCCCAGATGTTTTTACACACATGTATATACACACACATACATATGCATATGGAATTTGACTGGGTGGAACCATTTGCTGCCCAGGCAGTAAACTGTACCAATGACTGTCATAAAGCTAACTAATTACCTGTCTTCAATCTTTTTTGGGGAAAACACTCCCTTGTGCAGTGAAGTGCAGCTTTCAGTGTATAATTGCTTTGTATGCTGAAACTTGTATTCCATATAAACATGCATACATTAACATATGCTGTACAAAACATATGAAATATAAATGAGCAGAATGTATGTGACTTGAAACTAACTCTTGACTCAAAATAGGCTTTGTTATTAACCACTTCAGGAATGATGGAGCATGTGGGGTTCATGACTGCTAGCCTACATTTTGAGGAATGAGAGAGAACCAAGAGTGGTAATATATGATAATCAATTTTCAATTAATCAGATATTGTGACCACTATTGCAATGGCAACCAGTGTAACCAATCTACTAGCACCTTACCACATCCCTTTTGCTACTTTTGAAAATTGGCACAATATTTGTTCTCTTTCAATCTTCTGTAGTTCTACAGTATGCCAACAATTAAAACAGCTGAACCATAGACAGCCAAGAATCTTCCTAGGCTACACTTTTGGAACTAATTGGTAAGGATTATCTCTAGTTTGTCTTAAAATACATTGTAGGGCTATGTGTTGCAAAGCAGTTCATAATATTTGCTGGTGAAATGTGTAAAGTTTCTTCTTTCCCAACAAGTATTTTATCAGCATTTCTGCTTTAGCTACATCATTAGTAATTACTTTGCTATCTCTATGAAGTAATGAGTATAGACCTTTGACAGGATTTTGCTTTCTCCTCATACACATTTCCTTTATATTTGCATATATACATATGCATTTATATGCTTCCTATTGTCACCCTTGGAAATAATGTTTTTTCTATATTCTATAAGTTCTTATTTATTTTGTAAGTTTTGTATTTCCTGTTTTCCTATGTACTATGCATTGCTTTTTCGCATACAGCTGCTGCCTTCTTAACACCTCTGAAAGAGGTCGAACTTTCAGCCAAAACTGTGAAAATGGGACAGCTCATGTCATACCGCTGAGATTTCCCTAACTGCAGAAGGAAGAGATTTTTATACTACCAGAGACATCTTTGAGCCCAGCCTGACCTTTCCCACTGATTTTTAGCATGAAGCTGCAACGTTGAGCCTCCAAAATAATATGGATTCCTCTTTTCAATCACACAAGTTTTTTCAACAACAACTAATCCTATCTTATTATTGTCTTGGACTTGTAGAAATATAAGAAATACTTAATTTTCCTTTCACGTCATATCTGTGCAATGTGATCTAATTGAGTAAGTTTTAGTCGTTACATCACATAGGGTCAAAATACCAAAACCATGTGAGAGCTGCATGCAATAGTTGTTTAGATGGGTTTTGACATGCTTTGGTAACATGTGGTTCCCTTACATTTATTGTAATGTATGTTCAGCAATGTTTGCCACTACAAATTTGCCTTTCTTTAATATGTGTTTTCTTGACTTGACCTAAGAGTCATGCTTGCCTTTGATGTCTGTGAGTTTTAGCACAGTATCATGTTGCAATGGTGATTTAATTTAACATGTAATCGGATGTACTTACATAGCTGCCTATCTTGCTCTCCTGGACAATGTTGCTCTCCTTACGCATTTCTGAAACACTTCCTTATGAAGTTTTGCAATTGTTTCTTTAAAGTCTTTCCATGTGGAGCTGTTAACATAGTTTAATCTTTATGATTGGCCCTCTTGTGAGTAAGTGGCCACACTAGATTCCTGCACAGGTTTGTATTTTGTATTTTGTTCAGTGGCACCACATGGAATGATAGCTGGACTCTTTTGCCTGCCAACCCCAAATTCTCCCAGCTGTGAAGCCTTTTGAAACTCCCTGAGAAAGTGCTTTGTTTTGTTAACAGACATGTGGATTCATGCATGTAGCATCACTGAGACCGCATCCCAGGGGCAGCTGGCATGAGGCATGGCTGATAGCTTGATCACAGATGGCACAGAATGCAGGTTTGTGGAGTGTCCGTGTGACTCCCAGCAGAGCCTGGGTTTGTTAAGAACTGCTTACCTGACCTGCCAGGTGCCCTGGAAAGGCTGGAACTCCATCCTCCCTGTGATGACACACTGTACATAGGGCAAGATATGCTTCCATGCACACCTCTTCAGATTGCACAATGGATCATATGGCTTGAAGTCAACATGGCAATGGGAATATGGCTTCTGCACATGTGGAGAGATACTGGATGCTAGAGATTTTGCAACAGTTGGGCCTCTCTCATGCAAGAAAGAGGTACCAGGAATTTCAGCAGTTCAAGATTAGCTGTAATGGGTGTATCACCTAACTCCATGCTTCCTCTTCCTCATGAGCTTGCAAGTGGGATGAAAAATGCTCACAGTGCCTGGCAGCGTTTCCTTGGTTGGGTACGCCTTCCCTAAGGATCTCCATTTGCCATAGTTCATGTTTTCTCACCAGGGCGCTCATACTGATGGCAGTTACCTGCTCCAGGTTGTGGAGGAGAAGGTAGCCATGTCTTTTAGGGAAGAATCTCCTGGCTGCTTCTGTCCCTCTCTGTTAATCAGGAGGGAGAGACTTCATTCTCTTGCAGTACTGCATCAGATGTGAGCTCTGGTCTACCAGTGCACTGTGCTATCATCTTCTGTAACACAGGAAATGACAGAAAAGTTTGGAATTTAATCATACCAAAATGTAAGCCATTGCCATGTTGAGAAAAGCAGTCTCCCCATGTCTGCTGAAATCCTCTGGCTATGCCACTCTTGGCTGAAAAGACCATGCACTTGGAAGGGTGTCATGCTTGCCGTTACACTGAGGAAGCAAAATAAATCCTCCTTATCAATGGGGAAGGCTTTGAAGAACTGCCAGAGTCAGTGGCAAACCTGTCATCTGCATTGGTGTCTCCTGATCCTGCCTGGACTCTCAAACAGCAGTCCTCATGAGAAACCACATTCCTCTCTATGTAAGCAGCACATGCACTCTGGTGACCAACAGTTTTATGCATGGACTAGATTATTGGAATGTAATTTATCCCTTGGAGCTAACTGCAATGAACACTGAAAATTCAAAGTTGATGATTGCACATCATGTCCCTTAAGTTAGACAAGAAAAGGAAACTCACAGGCATACCCCACCAGCACTTGCTGATTTTATTAAGACACAAGATATCATTAACTTACTACAGCTGAAAAGGTTTAGAAGCCAGTTATTTCAGAATAAGTTTCTTTAGAATTCTTCTAGTATTCGATGGGAGACTAGGGTGATGTGGGTAAGAATGAGCATCCTACGCAGCGCATGCCTTGCAAAAGAAAGACTAATTGAAGAACTTTATATATATGCTCAGTAATAAAAATGTATTGCACTTACATACATGCACATGTCTCCTACAAGTCAGATCTATCAGAAATTAGGTTATGTTCTATGTCAGAATAGCCAGACCAAACAAATTTGCAAATCTGAGCTACTGTCAGTATTTCTCCAGGATATTAAGCACTTTTTGGACTCTTTCTAAAATATTATCTCGATTTCATTTTTTTTCTGAGTGGGTAAGGTTAGTGCACTTGTAACACATATCTATATCTCATATTTGTCATGGAGAGGAGCATATAGAGCCCTCCTAAAAGCAATATAATACTCCTGGTGGGCAGAAAAACCCCCTTTTCTGCTGATCTAGCTTTATTGTCCAGATTTTCTTGAGCCATTTTACTTTTTTCCCAATGTGTTCATATTTGAACTATAGATAAATACATATATGCACCTTCCTCATTATAGCTATTATAGCTACCTTATTAAAATAAAGAGCATATGGGTCTTTAGCAGCAATGATGTGGACCAAGCAAAGTTGTACAGCCATTGTCATATTAAAGCCTGATTCTTGTGAATGTTACTTGATGTTGCTGCCATGGAGATTGTTATGATCTCCTGATTTCTGACATGAACATTTTTGCTTTTATTCAGATGGGTCACCAGGTATTGCTACTTCTAATATGCCTGAAACATCCTACTGCTATGAGTCATATTAGCTGCATCTTCCTGTATCCCTGAGGAGTAAAATATGACTGTTTCTAGTGAAGATACAAATCAGGAGTAAACCAAAAGTTTCTACAGGTCACAGCCTGGGGTTTCACAGAAAACACAACTTCATATTTCTCCCTTAATATACCTGGGCATGAGCTACCACTGCACAGCCTGTGCTTTATGAACAGCAGTCTCAAGTCAGGCTATGGTCACAGTGGTCTTAGGTGATCCTGACTTGGAACACGGCAGGAAGTTTGTACTGGTACTTGCAGCATTGCACTTTGCATTCTGTGCCACCCAGATATCACAAAACTTCTTTGTCATTTGAATGCATCCACAAGAGGATTTTTCATTTTTATGCTAATAGAGCTTTTGCCCAAGGTTGTTTTGCAGCTTCATATTGTGACAGGGTGAATCACGTGTTCACAACACAACTGAGTTCCTCAATGTCAGGTTCCTTCAGCATCAGGAACTTTGCTGACAAGTGATTAAAGGGGATATACTGATTACTCAGGGTGGGATTCACCTCATCTGCCTTCAGCCACTCAGAAGTTAGGTGTCAAGTATGACCTGGACATTTAGGTCTCTCCAGAAGAATCCAATATAGAGGGGCTTAGTCACTATCTGCAGTTGCCACACTTGCTTTTTCCTCTGTCCTGTACGTAGGGTATACAGGCAACTGGTTTCAACCAGAAGTCTAACTTTTAGATTACTTAATCTAGGTGAGATCAAGCCTATCCTAAGTGAAAAAGTTATGTTTGCCTCAAAAGGAACAGTGCTTCATAGCAAAAAGCAATTTGAACTTTGAACTAGTTTAGGAAATTCAATTCCAGTTCCAGCTTTGAGTCAAAGGTACCTTTGGCTGCCTCTGACTTGAGCTTAAAGAGCAGGTATTTCATATCAGGAAACCTTGAGTCAGGAAAGAATAGTCGTTAGACAAGAAGCAACTCTTAGTCACCTTCCTAAGGGATGCTGGAGGCTTCTTCCCGCACCTCATTTCCTTTTGTCTTAAAGCCAAAGGTGCGATATGACACACATAAATGAAAACTGGCTCTCATGCAAAAAACTCACACCCATTATCTTCCATATATTGCAGAAACAAGACCTGGAGCTGATGACCTTTATGGGGCACAATTATAAAGAAATTGTGGCTAACATTATCATTCTTCTCTTATGGTACTCTACCTCTCCTAGGCACTTCAATCAAGGTTACAGATAGGCTGTAGCAGAAGAAATAAAAAATGTGTGTGCTTTTGTGTGTACAGTTACTTTTCTCTAAACCTTTTCTGGTCACCATTTTAACAGAGACAAAAAAGAGACCAAATAAAAGCAGATTCTAAAAATCTTTTTACAAAAGCAAAATTGCTCATTTTAAGCAACACATTAGCCAAAGTATGAGAGAGGCTTATGACTATCCTTTGCTCATTGTTGCAGTTTAGCTAATTTGAACTTCAATTAAGCGGTTCCCATTCCATCAAAAAGTTTCAATACGAGGAACGTGAGAAAGTAAGTTCACAGCAAACGTTTCCCATACGCTATGTGATAAAATAAATATGCTTATGTAATTAAAAAAAAAATCAGCAAATATAGGCATAAAATTAAATCTAAGAAATCAAACTTTTGCAAGGATGGAATACTGCAGGTAAGATGACCAAATTGTCTTAACTTATTATCCTGGTAACACCAGCTTTTCATATTGATTTTTCTGCGCATATAAGAAACGTATGCAATGAGATTACTTGAAGTGATTTGCTTTGTGTCTAGTTTCTGTACAACACACATTGTCACAGTCAGAGTGGCTGTGATTTCATACTTATGCAGGTCTCTAATAGGAAGCATCATGCTTTGTCATCCTATTAATCTCAAATCCTTTCATAAGCACTACTTTTCATCATTTGGGAGGACTTCAGTACAAACGTATGTGTGCCTCATAAGGCTTGCATAATGGATTAGAAAATGTAATCACTGAGCTTGCTAGAGGTGTGCTGATCACATGTAGATCCTCATTAGATGAAAAAAAAATCATAGAATGTACAGGATTAGTCCATTAAATTCCAATAATCTGCTAGTAATGTCTAGCCAACTGGTGATTTGAATAAAGTTCCTCAGAAATCCAAATGTTTTTTGCGTCAGAAAGTTACAGTTCTGAACTGGGGAGAGCAACATTCAAGTATTAAAATCTCCTAAATTGAAATTATTTTAGTTTGTTGAAATGTTTCATGATTTTTCAAGGTGAAATGTTTGATTCTCATGTAAATATGTTAACATGCATAAAGTATTAAATGTAAAGCCCAGAAATAAGTAAAGCATTTCAAATGGAGAAGTAAAACATTGTGGCTTAGGGAGCACAGAAATGTTGCTTACCAAATTTCTCCCTTCTTTCATTTATTTTGAAGTAGAACGCTACAATAAAAGCAAACAGGTACATGCAAATCATGATGCAATGGCACTTTTCAGGGAAAAATATTCCTTCAGAAGAATTCTTGGTATCTTCTTACATAAACATCTTCCTTCTAAGGATCATCTCCATTGTTGTTGTTCTAAATCTTTTATTATGGAGGCAATAGTGTGTGGAATTCAGGGTCTTTGCATGGAGACAATAAGCAAATATGTCTATAAGGCTATTATTTTAATCACTTTTAGATTCTCACTGAAAGAGTACCTCTCATAGATGATCTCTACCAGATCATTAATCAGGTTATTGTTGTTATTACACCTCTACAAGACCCCAGGTGGGAATGCTTCAGTCTCTCAGCACACTCTGCTCAGGCACAAAACCTGCAGACATGAAGGTTCACACCTTGCAGCAGACATGCTCTTTGGACAAGTAATGTGGGCAGGAAATTTTCCTGTTTCAGAAATCATGGAAGGGTGGAGCTCTGACTCAATGTAATAAAACACCTGCTCAGCAACTTCTGACACTCTTCAAAGCTGTAAATATGTTTCGGGAGTCACAGGCAACTATGGAGCCTAAGACTCAGGTGCCATTCACAGCACCTGCTTTTAATGCAGCAGCGATCCCAATGGCATCAACCTCTGCCTTCCCTCAGGTAAGTGGAAAACAGAACAAGCCTGGCAGGCATTTCTGCCTATTTGATTCAGATTTGCCCCCAGACTATAGACAGGTGAAGTCCACTCTTACCTGCAGGACATAAATCTCCAAGAAAACAAGATTGTCCTTCCTTGGCTCTTTGCAGCTATGAGGACCTGGACTCAATATATTTCCATATAGCACAGAAACAGCTGCCACTTTCCTGGCATGTTCGTTTTATCCGCCACAATGAGGAGGTGTGAATTGCCAATTCCATATTGCAATTCCACACTAAGGACTTGACATAAGTAGAAAAATTGGTCTTTAATCTCTTTTTCATCCTTTGTTCTGCTTCTCTTAACAGCATTCAAGCAGCAAATCAAGCAACTTGGAAAATGAAGAAAGAAAATGGATGATGCACTATAAAGCCCTAAGTGACACTGATGCTAAGGTACCACTTCAGCAAACTAAAAATAGGTGGGACTAAACCGAGTGTTTTTTTGAGAACGATAGGATTTATTTTTTTCCAAATTGTGTTCTTAAAGATTCACATGCTTATTTAGAAATAGAAACATTTCATGAAAGAAAATGCATGCTATTTTTTTTTAAATTACATTCTTTTATTTATATGAAGTGTGTTATTTTCATGGTTGTATTCCTTAGAGAAATTCCTTCATGGAAAAATGTTCTCATTTTACAGTTAAAATGGAGCTCACTTTGGTCTTCTTTTAATGCTATCTATTTCTATTTACTTTAATGGAGTTTTAGCCCAGCATGAATGGAGAACATTGCCAGTGTTGGAAAGTTAGAGCATGGTTTTTGGCAATCCTTTGGGTTTTGGTCAATGATGCCAGTTTCCAGAAAAAATGTCCACTTTGATCATTGTGCAGCCCATCACAACAAAAGAAGCACTCTAGCCACCTATGCAGGGCCTGTGACAGAGACACGTTTGCATCAAATGTGCACCAGCTGAATCAGTGATGATTTTTATCTCCACTCTCGGTTACATTGCAGCTGCCTACGCTTTGTGTCAAGCTGCCTCAAAATAAAACTGAGTGGCTCCAAATAAAAAGCAAACTTACTTTTGGTGACATCTTAAATGGTGTATGATTTGAATACCTATAGCTCATAGGAAAGCTGTATGTTTAATTTCTTGTTTGTGCAACCAGACTTCCAAATCAATAGAAAACTACAAACATTGTTTTTCTTATGTATGTATGTATGTAACCTTATCAAACTGATCTCTTGTTAGTAGCAGTCTGGCAGCTCCTACAGATGGAAATTAGTGTACAAAAAGGGTGACAAACCTTCAGTGGGGTGCGAAACCTGATATACATGGCTAAGTAGCATAACCAAAAGTGACATGGTGTTTAGGACTTCATAATTTGCTGTGTGTGTGCGCACTAAAGTTCAGCAATGGAATGGAATTTCCTAAAGCAGGAAAAGCAACTATTGGGGAGTGAAATGATCCAATCTTCATAGTATTTTTGTAATGATTTACGGTATTTACACTGAAGTGGTGTTTTGGTTTAGAATATCCATGGCTAAAAGCTTTCAACCCTTTATTAGTACTGAGGTAGTTACATGTATATAAAGACTGTTGGAATCCAGCACATGTTTTTGAATGTATGTAATGTAAAAAAAAATCCTGTGGCCATAAACCCCTGCATATAGGGGCTATGGGACCCTTTCCACAGCTTTAATTCATTGTTCTTGTCACAATTTCTCCTTATCAAATGAACCTCCAAAAGTTTTGTTTGCTTTCCGCAGGTGTTTAACAGCCAAAACATTCTCAGATACTTTTTGTTTGCCTCCTGGCTTTTGAACATGTCTTCTCTCCTCTGTAATAAAGCTTGGCAGAAAACTGGCATTAAAGGCACAGACTTGCGCAAGCCAACCAGTTTCTGCTGCTTACTGGCATTGGGTTTCCTGGGAAGCTTTCGGTAATTCCCTTGATTTTTGCAAGCCACAGCTTGCTGTCTGCAACATGAGGATACTCATTAGCAGAGAGGTGTTATAAGGGTAACATGCTATAAAGCAGATCCTGAGTCCCAGAACAAGTAAACAGGTGCAAAGCTTTACTTAACGCTAACACTCAAGTACTTACCTGACTACTCGCTTCAGTTTGAGAGGACTTTGTGTAGCTGTTTGATAAACTGAATAGCTACTGGATTGGTTTAGAAAAACATGCCCGAGGGCTGTGAATGGAATTTAGCTGTGTTGCCTACCTACAGTGCAAAGCCAAATATGCCCCACTGCTAAATTTTCAGGAAAATGTAACAACTTTGTAAAACCTCCTTTATATTTTAAAATGAATAAGAGCACGACAAGAGCATCTCTTCAGCCCTTTCATGAAGTCCCAGGTTGACAGTTTGCCCCCTAACATCTTACACATGAATACAGGAAAGACAAAACATACTAAAGAAAGATTATAAATAGTTGTAAGGAAGACCATCATTACAGTAAATGTAGAAGATGTATCACTGGATATTATTTGTTAGTGCATTGTCTTATACAGAATAATGTGTTATCTCCAAAGATTAAATATAAATATATATATATATATATATATTTTTTTTTTCCCTTGGCAAATTACCAGCTTCAAAAACTCATTGTTGGCTCACCACCTGAATGCATTGAAAAATACAGTAATGCAAAGAGCAAGAAACTAGGAAGCATAATCTTGTCTCAAGAATGATAGTATTAACATAGTGTGGGGAGGCCCACCAAAGTATTCCACTGGACATGAAGTCAGAAACCAGAGGAGAACTTGGAGAATTTTATCTGCATCACTTACACAAAATGAAACAAAACAAACTGATTAAAGTGGTGCACATCACTTTGCATTGCCACAAAACTAGAAAATGCCATGACATTAGCAAAGACCCTGTAAACTTTCTTTCTTAAAAAAAGTATCTGTGTTTGATGCAGGTCATGCAAGGTCACCTTTGTGGGGGTAACAATGAGCCTGCAAGGAAGGTTGCTCAGTGTGACAATCACTCTGTCATTGCAGGGATAAGTTCAGAGAGATTTATCTTTGTTAGAGGAGATTGCAAGAGGATTTGCTCATCTGTGCAGCGTGGGTTTTCAAATTTTGGCAATACTTTATTGTAGGTATCAGGAATTGCTCCTGGCTTAATATGGAATGCAAATTCTGTACTGAAAATGACTGGTTTTGATAATTAGTCACTCATGGATAGTTGATTATATTACCCAGCTCCCTGAACTAATCATTTTTTAGTGTAACACAAATTATAATCATCAGCAGCAATACACTTGATTTTTTTAGTGTATTACTGTCATTCAACATATTGTTGCAAAGAAATGATGACTAGAGAGCAGAGATGATTAGTTGAATGACTTCCAGTTATGGCACCAGGGATCGAGCTTTAGTTGAAAGATGTTATTTTGCTTTTTGAATTTTCTGGAGTAGTTTTCATGTCTGGCAGTTGGCCATCAGAAAAGTACTATATGAAGTATTTTTTCATTAACTGTCTTCTCCAAGGAGGGTAAGTCTCCCTTCATTTGTCTTGGAGATTTGCTTTATAGTTAATAGTTCACTTAATACTTAGCAGTTCTCTTCAAAGGCATTGGTGTCTCAAATTATGATGATCACTGAATTTTGTTCTTCCTTTGATCCCTTAAGGTGGGGACGAAAATGTTTCCTAGAACAGACTAGGTTTATTTCTGAAGGACTTTGATTTGGGTGACAAGGCCATCTGAGTGTTATATTGAGAGAGAGTGAGAGGGGTTCAGAGTACAGATTGGTTCTGAGTGCTGTGAAAACCCTTTTCTAACTGGTAAAAATGTTGAGAATATAAACTAATGTTTGCATTATTCCTTCAAATTTTAAGTAATAATTGTCCTAAGGAGCAGGGATTTTGCTACTAAGCCATGCCGACCCAATGAATAGACCCAGAGAGCAAGGCTCAGGCTGAGGGAAGTTCAGCCATGACTTGCCTGGCTGCATGTTCTCTGCCACCAAACACATTTGCTGAATGCATCTCTCAGGTTCACAACACTAGCTCTGTCCTCTGTTGTTAATTCAAGTCTCTTTATCCACCCTCTCTCTGGTGGTCTTTGTTCCATGACCGAATGCTGCATGTGCTCTGGCTGACACAGCCTGTATCTTGCTGTCTCACAGGACTCAGATTTCTCAGGCAATATGGTGAAATTTTCTCCTGGTAGGCAGTTTCCATGCACAGTCCACTGGTTTTCCTCTTACACAACCCTTACTCAGAGCCCTTCTCCTGGAGGTGAGAAATAATTTTTGCTTATTACTCAACCAAATTTCTAATCTGTACGTTATGGCTGATTGGGTGCTCTGCCCTACTGTTCTCTTGCCAAACTCTTCAAATTTAAATAAACTCCTGGTCTTTGCAACAAGCCATCTTCCTGTGACACCAAATATCTCCACCCACTTTCTCACCATGATTCCACAAGAAACCAGGTACTTGAAGCCTTGAGTAATTTTTCACGTTATCTAATCTGTGTAACATCTTACTGTTCTTCATGGAAACACTTGATATGTTCTATTGTTTCGTTTTGTTTTTCCTTCCTAATATAGCCCTTCTGTATGATGTCTCTTACCAGTTTGTCTACATTTGCATACAAAGCATGAGGTTCTTTTGGTACATTCTTTGCATAACCTCTGTTCTTGTCTGCTGCAGTGGTGCTCAGGAATAAGTGCACAATCTGGTGCTTGGTGTAAACATGTCTTCACAGAACTCATGCTTGTTTCTGTCATTCCTCTTTGCAAAAAGTCATGGCAGTTCATACATGTCTCTGACAATCTTTAAAAACACGTGTTCCAAATGCTGGCTGAGGGACTGGTGCCATTAAAGAAGGCTAAGAGAGAAACATCACTAAATGCAAATCCTTTAACTCTTTCTTTTTTTTTTTCCCTCCTCAAATATGTCTGCTGAAGTTTTTATGTATTTCTCTAAGTTGAGTAATTTTTTTGAGAAAGGTATAGAAACCTTACAATAATGGTTGAAACAACAGTGTGGAAATGGCTCAGCCCAGATTCTGATAATGCTGAGATTTACACCCCCTGTTTGGAACAAACAGCCATGTAAAATATCCTATGCCCTACCTACGACTTTAGGCAACAGTGATTAATTTCCTATTTAGTTTTGGAATACACCCACACAGAAGTCAAGTTCTGCTTCTTGTAGCCTAATAAAGAGAATGCATTTATTCAGCACTTAATAGCCCTCTTGTTGTTTTTGGTGTGCCACTTCTGCATCTCACAGCAGAAAGTATTAGTATTTTAACTCGTCAATTTATTGAAAACATTTTGACATTGTGATTCCTGGTTATAAGCTTGAGCTCATAGGCAAAGATTTAAGGTTATTTTAGGTACTGTTTAACTTTTATTTAATATGCCTTTAAATTACCCAGCATTTTCTCAAAAATTCATTTTTGCCATTTTGTTGGATAACTTCATAGCTTGAGAATTACTGCAATTTTTTGCAAATTCCTTTTGTGACCTTCATATCTTTCATCCCTAGAGAGATGGAAATTATTTGGGAGGTTAAGCTAAAATGTGTCATGATTAATTCCATGTCCTCCAATGCTTTACACACTTCAGCTGATGTACTGTCTTGTCTCACTGATTTCTTATACTCTGACCTTTTTAGCAGTCTGACTTTTTGTCACAGTAGCAGCACCTGTGAATGTGCTTTCTCTTATTTCACTCTAGAGTTTCTCCCTGTTGTTTTAACTGAAGTTTCTCAGAAAATAAATAACATCTCCTAATTATTTCATCATGTCCCATCAGCACTCCTCCATTTTCACTTCAGATAATATTTGAAAACTTTTGTCATTAGCTTTCACAACAGCTTCTTACTTCAGCCACCTTGTGTTGTTTCATGAGGTGACTGATCTATTTGCCTTTTGCTATTAACTCTTCCTTGAATATCAATGACTACCATCAAGCCTCCACATCATTGAAGTGGCCACCTGTTGCTTGACCCCAATATTTACTGTGCCTTCAGTATTATTTGGCTAAATACCCTTCTGCAAATCAACAAATGTCATCATAATTAGTCTGGTCATTTTATAACTTCCACAGATCCTTGCTATTAGAACTGCAAACTAACACTTCCCTGTTCCCAAATCCTCCTAATTTTAATGCTATAACATTTTGGTTTTATTGATGCTTTACACAGAAGTCCTTTAAAAAAAATCATTATTTTTCCATAACCTGATACTCTCAAGGTCACTTTTTAATATATATCTTATACGATTTGTATCTTCCTCCCTTATTGGACATAGCAAATTCAGAGTCTGCTAATAACACCTTTGCATGCAGAAAACTCTCAGGATTTGACAGAATTTGAAAGGCCATTTTTCTTTCCTGTGCATACCCTTGTCCTCTGGTATTCACTGCAGTATTACTGTGTTACCCCAACTCTCTAACGAGACCTGGTCCTATACATACATCAACTTGGGAATTTATTACTCAATATAGTCTGAGATTTCAGAAATTCCTCCTTTTCTTCTGCTCCTAAACTATGATACAGGTAGCCACCCCCCATGCTGATTCAAACTTTTCATCCAGTCTCTTTTGTACAACCATGGTGCAGCTCTCCTTCCTTTCTATAAACCTCATCTATTTTAACAAATTTTCCACAACTGTTTCCACAGTCGGAGAATCCAGACAGCCATCTGTGCTGCAGTCATAATAAGCTTTATCCATTTTCTGCCTCTTTCTGCTGATACCGTAGTTGCTTTAGCTGCTGCTGATGGACATGGTGGATCTGTTCTCTGGAGATGTAAAATCTCTAAAGCACATGTGATTGGCATAACTTTTACAGATCCAGCTGATGTGGCCTGGCATCTTCAACAAGGAATGAGAGATAGCTTTCTTTGAGATGTATTGTAGTCAAAACCATGTACTTTTTACTACTACTCCATGTCTATCAATCAGACAACCACATTTCGTAAGAAAAATTTCTGTTCCCACAAAGCAAGCTAGAAGCATTTGTCTGATGCTGTGTATTGCTCCGGTGGCCTGACTGCTAATACTAACCCTTTGGACCCAAATTGGAGCATTTCTGATTTGTGATTCAATTAATTTTGTGTCATTGTATTGGATGCTGATGACTGCATGTATAATTTAATGTAATTGGTTAACTGAACTTTCTCATCTTATTTGTCTCCACTTTCCTATTCATCGTCTCCTTCCACACTTCCAGTTTGTATGCCTAGGTGACTGCAGCTTTTAGGAGCAGATGAAGTTCGTGGAGAAAGCACACTTTGTTGCCTCTTGTATTTTTGCTGTGATGCCAACTGGAAGAGATGGCTTCAGCAGAACCTGGGTTCCTTTCAGAGTTTAGTTGTTGTTACAACAAATACATGTATCCCAAACTTTAAAGCATATTTCCTTTGTTATTTTTTTCAGCAGGAGGAAATATCACCTTATTCCCTGCTCACTGTAAGAATCATAAAGTTGAGAAATGCTCATCAGGCAGATATTTGTAAGTACCAGATTTTCTTACTGACATTTTACAGTTCTAAAATCACTAGATTAGTTCCTGCTTGTGCTAACAGCTGGATGAATGCAAAACACAAAAATCATGCCAGCTAAGAAATAACAATCAAAGCAAATTTCTGCCACAGAATACATATTTACAATTTCAGAAGTTTATTGTTGTTTGGTTTTGTGTTTGGCTTTTTTTTTCTTCAGTTGGTTGCCTTTTTTAATTATTTTTTTAAGAATTCAGCAACAAATTAATGCCTGCTGGGGTACTGACTGAATCTTTAAGACTTTCATCAGTCAGCAAAGCACAGACCAGCTGGTTATTTCAGAGGTGTGAAAATATCCTAACACCTGTTTTAATACCCAGGGCTTTGTATCCCACGTCTGTAACAAATACACAGAATACAGGGCTGAAATCTTTACAAATCAGTCAATCTTAATCCTTTGCTCTAAAGACCCCTGCCACATCTCCGAAGTCCAGTGAGGTGTACATGTCCTGAGCAGCCACATTGTTATGGATGTTTCTGACTCTTGCCCCCCACTGAAAGATGTATCTCAGAAACCCTAGTACATGGTGTGTTATGTCTTAGATGCAGAGTATTCTGAAAATGTAGGATATTTGACCAGCCCTTACCTGGTACTCCACTTCCACAGAGGTTTTTCTCTGGAGAATTTTCTCTTGCCATTCCAACTTGTCCCTCTTGATCTTGACAGGTCAGTAATAACTACAGTTTTGTATATCCATTTACCATACTGTTCTGTCTCCTTTTGCTCTGCAATTTCTTTCCTTTTTGGGAGATCGTGCTGATGTTCAGCAACACCACAGCCTCTTCATTGCCCAACATTTCACACAACATGTCACCTCACTCCTCTGTCTTTCCACTTTTTAATATTTTTAGTACAGTTAGAGGATCCATCAAAATGCAAAGTTGTTAACAATTGCTGTTTACACAGAGCAAAAGTCTTTAGCTATGGTGCTCCAAAATGTGGTGGCTTTGGTGCAGTTAACAAAACTGTCAGAGGACATGGCTGTACATTGCATGTCAAGGACTCTCAGATTGTCTTGATACACTCCCTGAAGTTAGAAACTTGGACAATATCTATGACAGACACAACTTTTCTAAAGAAACAAGATGAGGTGCTCCATGCTGCCAGTAAACTAGCAGCACTGCTTCAGGTTACTTTGGCCTGGAAACCCTAAGAGATTTTGTTTCAGAAGACTACTTTGGACTAGACCCATCTTTTCATGAGACAGCAAGTGATCTCACAGACTTTGAGGATACCTTTTTGCTTTCTTCAAGTGAGCAGTATTTGGCTTCCACTGGATAATTCAAAGACAGCAACATTTTCACCCCAGACACTACCATTTGTTTATATCTTCATCTTTTGATGGAACAGTAGTCTACAAAAAAAACTTTTCACCATATCTTTGTATTCCACTCACTTTGGCGTTTCAAGAACATGGATGTCACCATTGTTGATTTTCCATCCAAACGGAGAAAAGTGTTCAGTTCACATGTTCTGTAATATTGGGTTGCAGAGAATAGAAAAAATATCATAGAATAGCAAAGAAGGTCAAATTAATTTGTTATTTTTCACAGCTACGAAACATTGCACATATGTGCAAGACCTCACTTTAATTCCTTTGAAGTGTTGATTTAATTTTTTTTAGTATCACCTTTGATCTAGAAGGGAAACTGAATAACAGGATAAGAACCATGATTCACTGGCTTATGTAAAGGGATTGCACAAAATAAAACAATGCTGCGTTCTCAGAAAAGAGTGTTACTGTTGTGACCTTGTCCTCCATCCTGAGGACAGTGGGATTTCAGAAGTCTTGCATAACAAGAAGTAGACATTTAGAATATTCCCATTATCAACAAAATGTACATTTCTGGAGTAGGAATCAAGATGTGTGGGCTCATTTTTTAGATCTGTGTCGAGGGTTAAGATTGCGGGGTGACAATCAAACCCTGGCAGATGCATTGTTAACCTCCTCCCCCCCTCACTTCCACCTTTTTCCCCTCCCTCTCTCCCCTTCCCACTCAGGACAGGCGATCGGGAGGGAAAGAAGGACAGAGAGAAGAGAGTTGGAAAAATTAAAGATGTTTTACTAATGCTACTAATAAGAATAGAGAAAATAATACAAAATATACAAAACCAATCTTGAAAGTCTCAGCAACTGCAGAGCCAGCACCCAAAGTCCTGGATTAGATTCTGTAGCCAACCGGCGCTGGATTCAGTCTGTCACTAGGCCTCAGTTCACAGGGACGACCAGCAAGGTCCTCTCCTAATGTCAGCCATGAGGAAAAAGGGAAGGAAAAGGCAAAAGGGACAAGATCCTCGTGATCTCCCACATTTATATGAAGTATTCACGTGAATGGAATGTTATACACCATTGGTCAGTCTCTTGGTCACCAGTTTCTCGTTGCCCCTCTCGCGAGATGTCCATCCGAGCTTATCAATAAGTTTGCATTCCATTGCTAGGTTTACCAAAACATGTGTCTGGTTCTCCAGGAAAATGCAGCTAATATGAAGGCTTTAGCTGACAGGCAAAATTCACTAAAAGAGAAACTTGGTTTTTAACAAAACCACGACAATCTGCCAACCGACTTTTGTATAAGTTTAGGCAAGTGATCCGAACACTCTGTGCCTCTTGCCTTAGCTATAAAATATGGATAACAGGTTATCTTTTCCCACACCTTTTCTGTCTCTTGTCTGTTTAGATTACTTGCTCATTTTGAAAGAGGTTATCTCTTGTTTTGTGTAGGGGGATTCTAATTAAAGATGTGAGGTAAGTCCTAGAAACAGTGAGAATGCAAAAAGATATCTTGTAATTTTTAAGTGCTTGATTTTCCACTGATACTGATGTCCTTTTAGCTTAATGTTTTGGGTTTAACATTTTGAACTATTTGAAGTATCAGAACAGCAAAAGAGCTACACATGCTAGTGTGTGCTGATGAGAATTAGAAAATTGTATTTACCTAGCCTTTTCTCTGCAATAAGATCTTTTCCCCTGGAAAGTGGATTATAAGCAGCTGATACAGGTGCTATCTAACTGTGAGATATCAGTGGAAGACCAACAGTTTTTGTGATAGCATATTTCAAATTTATCTGGATTTTCATCTTCCAAATATTAAATCCAGGAACCAGCCACCTTTCCCACTGAGTGCATCAGCTTCTATGAGTTACTTTTTCTGCTCTCATGCTGGCTTCCCATCTTTCCAAGCATGCACAGTAATCTGCTTGCTCAAGTTTCTGTTCATCTCCACTTGGCTAAAATGTGCTTCATTTCCCTGATTTTCTCTCAGTTTGTTGCAAGTGCAGTCACGCCTGGTTCTTTGGTCATTAGAGTTTTTATATTTTTCCTTGACTTATTTGCCAAATCCTAGCTTCAGAGAATGCCACTTTCTATATACCTCCACTGACACTCCTCACTATTGTGTGCACACAACTTGATCCTGGGTGGTTTTTAAACATGCACCTCAATATCCATGGGATGTGTGTTTCGCAAGTCTGGGATGGAGCCCCAGCTTATTCTGAAATGTAATGTTACACCTTTGCCTGTAGACAACATATGCTGGAAGAGCTTGGCAATGATTGCATATGTTTTCACACAAATAAAAAAAATTAAAACAAAAATAAAGCACCCTGCTCCTCCTCAATGAATCAATTAGCCCTTTTCATATACCTACAGTTGCTTCCCCACTTTTGTGGGCTCCTCTGTACTTAAGTAATATTGAACCCTGACATTTGCTTCATACCTCATGCAACTGGTTTCTGTCTTATCATGCAAATGCTCTTGACAGGCCTGAGCTGATCTGTTTTCACTGTATTCTTAACTGACCTTTATGCCAATTCATAATAATGGGTCAGACTCAAGCACACATTTCTGGCACTCCCTCATCTCACTGCATACACTAGGGAGGTGGATGCCCAGATAAGATCATTTACACTCATTCTGCAGCCCTGCATGCACTGCGTATCATCACCAGGCTCCAGTGCTTGTAGGTAGTTAAGCTGTGGAGGTGGTGGCCACGCTAGAAAGGAGACAATTCTGATAAAGTTTATGGGACCTTTGCAGTCTGGCTCCTGCTTTGCAGTGATATTCACCTGCTCATTGTGAGACTGCAGACAGCCTTGGGTAAAAGAATGACTTTTTTTGGTCTTCGGCTGCTTATTTGCTCCTCCTCAGCTGGAGGTTAGTGTTACAGGTTTTTACAAAAGCTCATGTTTCCTGACTCTGATAATGGTGTTACTTCTCCTAGAGAATTCCCCGTGTGTAGAGGGAATATTTGACCAAGTGAGGTGGACAGGGAAAGGGTGGATTAGCTCCTTTCCTCGCTGCTAACACCCCTTCCAGTGACTTTTTTTTCCCAAAAGTATGAGAAAGGAGCTTCAATGGGAGGAGGACCATGGTGGCATAGGCTCTCCAACACTTTCCAGCCGTTCTCCTTAAACAAATAGGTTATTGGGTGGCCACACAGAGCTGCACCAAGCTCCCAGCCTGGCCAGTCTTTGCCATCATTAGTGCTTACTTGCTGGTTTATGGCAGCCCCTAAAGCCCACAGGTGGAGGTGACCTTACCCCACTCCCATGGAACAACAGATGACCAGAGAGGGAATTGCTCTGTGTCCCCATGAGTGGAAGCAGACCTGACCCAGGTCCTCAGGCAATGCCAGTTGCACAGACCTGCAGCGATGTGGCTCTCCCTGCTACGATTAAGTACAATGTGAAAGAGTGAAACTGTCTTAGACTCCACTGGATCCTGAAGAAGACCTGAGTAAAGGGATCTCTGTGATGGTCTGCTCTCTGAAACCATGGCAGCCTATGTGGGTACCAGCTCATACATACCAAGAGCTGGCTTTTGCTGTTGGAGAGTGTTTGGGCTCACTAAAACAGCAGGAGTAAAGAGGTGGGTGTCAGGTCTGGCTTGACATACTCAGCCTCACTGGTGCTGGGTGTTCGCAACACTCTGCCTGGACTGCAGAGGTCAACTTGAGCTGTGTGTCCCAGTAAGAAATTACCTGGAGTGAGTTTCAGGCTGATGGGTGATTTCTTCCCGGCAACAGAAATGTCTTTGCTGGGTGTTGTCCTGCCAGTTCAAGAGGCTGTGGGTAGAGGGGGTCCCTGTGATGCAGCTGTCAGAACTGGGGTAGGACAAGGTGAAATCTGTGGGGGGGGATTGAAATGTGACTGCATTTATCAGGTATATTTTCTAACTATAAAAATCAGATGCATGTGGAAGCTGTCTCAGCTGTGGAAGAAAACCTGTTACTCTTAGCTGGGATGTCAGAACTATCACCTTACTCCCTTTACCCCTCTTTTTGTTTTTCGACCATCCTTTCATTTTTCGTCTTTGAATGAAGAGAGACCTTGTATATTTCTAAAAGAGGAGCTCAGAGCCTTCTTCCTCTCCCAGTTTATGAAATTATTTTGTGGAATCTCTTCTTTTATCCATTCAGAATAAATGATTCAGTTCTGGGGTGAAACATCTGGAGACCTTGCAAATCAGAGTGGATCTCCAAAGACATCAGGGGTTATTTTTGCTATGGAAAATAAATGCAAGCAAGTTATGGAGAATACAACTAGTGCAGGTGATACGTACTGTCCTGCCCCAAGAATGCAAGCAATGCCATTGGCACAGGAGGTAGAGGTGACTGAAGATGAGAAAGTGACGGCAGTAGGTACCGCACTCACTGAGTCTGTCCTCCAGGGAGCGAATTCTACTTTGCCACTCGACTTAAATGGCTGGACAGAGTGGAGTGTTCATTCACATGGGACTGTCCATTCCTGGTAAAGCACATCACTGATTAAGCATGGCAGATCTATGAGCCTTTGTTATTTTCACAAGCAAGCTACAGAGAGTCATATTATGCTTACAGATGAGTGTTGCATCTGGATAATCTAGAGGACAGAGTTCAGTTCAAATTAGCACTCAGGCAGACAGCAGTTGGAGGGAACTTCTTAATACCATTTGCATCATACTATGCCGGTGGGGTAAAATGTTCCCAGAGACCATGTCCAATGATTGAGAAATGAGGGCGGCTCTTCTCCTCCTTTAAGGTGAACCGTAGTCAACTCAGATTCAAAGGGAACCTGTCTGTGCAGATGGAGAGAAATTCTCTAGGAGAAAATGATTTCTTCTTTTTGATGTTATGAAATGCAGTAACAAGACAGATGAGATTTTATAGTTTACATTCTATGTTCATTTGAGACCAGTTTTTCTTATATGCTTTAGTTTTCAGTGCTGTAATTTTCTTCTTACTTGTTATGGAGATGAATGATTTTAGCACGTGATGGTTCATTCAGGAACATGTCACAGGACTGTACTTTCACAGACGAGCAAACACCTGGCTGCGGTTCTCACCTTCTCAGTTCAGTCCTGATTTTTTAGCCCATGTTTAGCTTGAAGACACAGATGAGAAATAGTCCCGTGAGTACACAAACACAATTGAATCAGAAGAAGATAAAAATTCGGAAAATATATCAGGGTCACTTAGTGCTGACTTCTAAATTGACTGTGAGTTCAGATGTCTTGGCATCCACATAGGGCAACATTATGTCATCAGGGAATGAAGTTGCAACACATGCACTGAAGTAAGGGCCTGGCGTGGCATCAAATTGCTAATGATGCCCAGCAACCACATTAAAATTAGAGCATGAAGAAAATGCAAATACTATTTTTTGTATTAGCTCCCAGGTAGCAATGAATAAACAGGAAGATTTTCACTAGCTCTTTTGTACACTTTTTCAGGGATACGAGGGGGCAAAAAAAAGCTGGTTGGTCATTTCAAGTGCTCTGAGGTAATAAGGGTATAATAGTCTTCATAGTATTCAGCAGACATCCAGCTATCCTGTTATTTTCTTACTTGTCCCACTGTTTGCCTCACAGCTTAGCTGGCATTCAACTGAACTGCCATTCTACAGAAATTCATAAGCTCAGTTAGAGTCACAGCATGGGGCATAGTTGATGCTCTCTGTACAATTCAAGGAAAATATAGAAAATCACAAGAATTTTATGGGAAATAATAACCTCTTCCTATCAGTAGGAACTGTAGATGTGCCACATGTGGCCTAGTTTCCTTTTTCCACAGAAAGAGGATATGCTTCATCCTAGTACTTCCACCTCAGCCCATCTTCAAGGTCAAATTTGCACTCAGCAGTCACTAACAATTACATGTAATTCGTCTGTGACCAACTAGCCTTGATATTGCAGAATCACACAGGGTGGCTGAGGTGTGATGGCACGTTTGGAGATTGCCTAGTCCAGCTCCCTGCTCAGCCACAGCAGGTTGCTCAGAGCCATATCCAGTGGGGTTTTGAACATCGCCAAGAACAGAGACTCCACGATCTACCTGGGCAACCAGTGCCAGTGATTGACCACTCACATGGTAAAAAAACTTTCTCCTTATGTTTAAATGGTATTTCCTGTAGTTCGGGTTGTGTCCGTTGCCACTTACCTTTCACTGAGAAGAGTCTGACTCTGACTTCTTTAATTCACTCTTTCCCCCACCCCAAATCAGGTATTTACATATATTGATAAGAACCCCCTGAGATTTCTTTGCTCCAGGCCAAAGAGTCCCAGCTCTCTCAGCCTCTCCTCATGTGGCAGACGCTCCAATCTTCTTTGTGGACTTTTGCTAGACTCATCCCAGTACATTCTCACCTCTCTTCTACTGGGGAACTGAGAAATGTGGTCTTGCCCGTGCTGAGCAGAGAGGAGGAATCAGCCTCCACCTGCTGGCAACACTCCTCCTAATGCAGCCCAGGAGGCTGTTGGCCTATTTTAGCACAAGAGCACATTGCTGACTCATGTTCAACCTGGTGTCCACCAAAATGCACAGGTCCTTCTCCGTAGAGCTCCTTTTCAGCTGGTCAAACCCCAGCCTGTCCTGGTGCAGGGGCTTATTCCTCCTCATGTGCAGGACTTTGCATTTCCCTTGCCGAACTTCATGAAGCTCATGTTGGCTCAGTTCTCCAGCCTGTCCAGGTCCCTCTGAATGGCAGTACAGCCATCTGGTGTGTCAACCACTCCACCCAGTTTAATACCACCTGTAAATTTGCTGGAGGTGCCCTCTGTCCCATCACCCACATTGTCAAAAAAGATGTTAAATAGCATTGGTCCCAGTGTCAGCCGCTGGAGTACTCCACTGGTGACTGGCCTTCAGACTGACTTCGTGCTGCTGATCACAAGCCTTTGAGCCTCACAGTTCAGCCAATTTTTAATTTACCTCACTGTCCATTTATCTAGCCTGTACTTCATCAGTTTGACAAGGAATTGTAAACAGCTTCTTTTCAGTAAGTATTTACGAAAGCAACACACATATGAAAAAATAATTTTAGAAAGCAGCATCATGAAAATGCTTTGTCAAAGAAAACACTCCAGCAAATCAGTGAATTCCAGATCAAACAGTAATGAAAGACATTCATAAATGCTGCAGCTGTTCATTCATGCTTGGCTCCAAGTTTTAGCACTGCCAACTTTCTCAGTTCTATCACAAGTCTTGTTTTATATAGTGTGGCTGAAAGCTTGGGTTTTAAAAAGGAAATCTTGGTTTTCATTAAGAAGAATAAAGGAAAAGAATTGGCCTCTTCAACTACAGCAAAAAGTGTGTAAGCTACAATGCACCCTACAATGGCCAGAAGCTGAAATGGAGAGAAATTATGTTTCAGATCAGTTTAACATTTCTTAAGTACATTCCATCTCAACCACTTTGGTGATTTTGGGGATGCTGGACTCATGTTTTTGGAAAACTCAAGACTGGCAGTGATAACTGCATGAATGAGAGGCAATGGCCTGAGGCCATATTTGGTTCTTGGCTTTTGTACAGGCTTCCTATGCGCTCTTGAGAAACTCCATAGATCAGAGCCAGCAATACTACTGGATAAGTGTGCCACAGCTTGACAGGGCATCAGACAGCACAGAGAGGGGAGATGTTTCAGTTATCAGACAGTTCGGTAATCAGAGCCCTCCCACACACGGTAAATTGAATCTTACACTGGTAATTGCCCAACTCAATATATTACCCTGTCACTTTGATTATGTAAAAATCTGAGGCACTGAAAGGTTGTCTGTGGAAATAATTTCCAGTAGAAAGGCAACCTACGTCCTTCATGAGGGAAAATTCCTGGCAGTGTCAAGAAATTCCTTCAGATTCAGCATGAAGATTTACCTAGGAATCTCCCTGCCCAACAGGCATGATCCTCAGGGGATGTTCCAGTCACAGGGCTTCTGGATTTCAGGCTATACCTTATATTTAGGCAAAATATCCTAAAGGAGTATATCTGATATCCTGAGCAAAGAAACCAAGATTAACTTCTCTTCAACCT
The DNA here is from genome assembly GCF_037038585.1 of Patagioenas fasciata. Taxonomy (NCBI): domain Eukaryota; kingdom Metazoa; phylum Chordata; class Aves; order Columbiformes; family Columbidae; genus Patagioenas; species Patagioenas fasciata. The sequence goes on along the minus strand of NC_092524.1, from coordinate 31,027,359 downwards.
TGAGGAACCGACTCAAGACCTGTGCCATCCTTACAGGTAGCAGATGTTTGTGTCTCTGCTCATGAGGTAGTGCTCTCTATTGACTGCCACGGGACTGGTTTTCTCCTCTTTTCCTCTTTTCTCTACTGACGCCCATGTTTACACAACAGGATGGATCAGATCTTTCAGTTCTTGTCCAAGGTCTGAGAATCTCTGGTGTTTTCTTTGTTCATGATCTACAGGAAATGATCCCTTATAGTAAGTGTAGGCTCACTCCCTTCATCCACAAGATCCAAATCCTTTCTGGCACTTCACTTTTCCTGGGAAAAGATGTAGAGTAGGAAACAGTTGCCAGGTCTTTGAGGCATTGGCAAACACCAGGAAAAGGCTCCAGCTACCTATTGACCTCCTGAAGAAGCAATTGTACTGCTGGTAGGCATCTCCTTTCCTACCCCACCTAAGAAGACAACGCTCTAGGTAGCTGCAATAATTAATTTTCCATTGTGAAGAGTTAATAACCAGGTATGCCAAACATACATTATCTGAATCAGACTCAAACCTGATTCTTTTAAGGTTTCTCACAAAGCTAAGATGCCACAGAGATGATTTACACGCAATCTCTCTCAGGGCCTGAGACTCACTCACTGCTGCATCAGTTGCAGTTTCTCCTCCTGACAAATTTTCAGAGAGCTGAAAGAATGCTGATAAGGCATAATAAAAGATTCCTAGCTATTCATGTTGTCCTATCCACTGGCTAGGACTGCATTTTTTAAAAATTTATAGGATTGTGCATAGCTATTTGAATACACTGCTCATTCAAAAATAGCGTTGTGATGAACAACGAATGCATTTTATCCAGCTGTGTCATTTCTATCTTCCTGGTTTGATCAATAAATATCAGAAAGAACTAACCATGTCTCACCCCTGTTCAAGCTACAGAGCATTTCAATGCCTTCAATTCTTGTGTTGTGCTTCCAGTGCCAGATATTTTGTACCTATGTTTCTATAGTAAGCCAATCTGATTGCTACGTGAGCCTCTGGTTGCCAACTTCTTCAGATGAAAAATTCCACACCAAAACCATCAAAAACTGCAGAAATCCTGTGTGGAATGAAAGTTTCTACTTCCGGATACAAAGACAAGTCAAGGTACACAAATCAAAAGCTCTCTTCTTCATCTCATCTCTATGCAGCTTAATTAGGCTTAGCCCAAAACAGGATGTTCTGTTTTCTAATGCTGTTCTGAGTTTATTTAAAATTCCCCTAGCAAGTTGGAACAAAACAATTTTGGCTTCTGCTGTAATTCACTTATCTCCTAATAGATAGTTATTATTTATAGATCGGTAATGTGAGCATGACCTCCTTGGAGAATGCTAATGGGACCAACGACAGTGACAACACAAAGAAAATATGAAATTAATGTATAAAGTAACACTGTCACAGAGAGAACATATCTTTCCCTGAAAGCACATGAAATAGTGGCGTATTAATGCCAGGAAGCTGCTCAATTCTAGTATGATTAAGATCTTTATTCAGTTTGCTGCTGATAATCGCACTACATTCAAATACCTGTGAACAAGTGGCTGAAAATGGAAAGCTCAAGTACATAGAAAGGTAGTTACTGATATGCAGTGACCTCTATTGCCGCTGTTGATAAGGGACAATATAGGACCATATTCCTTCCTAAAAGATCGCATTTTTGGTGAAAGCTACTTAAAAGCATAAAAGATCACCCAAGAGAAATCTCAGTTTGGCCTTAATTGATGAGACTAGAAGCTATTTCTTATAAAGGAGATTACACTCTATTTCTTATTCTTCCTTGTGACACTTTGTCATCAATATTTTTCTATTTCCTCTCTGTAAAGCAGGCACTGAACCCAGAAGAGCCAGAGAATGTTATACTTCTTGAGTACATGCTAATAAATTAGACATTTTTCATTTATTTTCCCAGAATATTCTGGAAATTACTGTTTCTGACGATGACATCATTCATGATGATGACCGTGCGATTGTGCTTTTTGATGTAGCTAAAATCCCCTTTGGGGAAAGAGTGCTTAAGGCATTCCCACTAAATCCAGAGGTAAGAGCTCAGTCAGACATTTAGTACATCTTTATGTCTATTCTCTCCCCTCTGATTAAAGGGGTGTGCTGTCTCTTCTGTCATTTACCACCAGGACCAGCTTGGTAGTTAGAATGTAAAAAAAAAATTATTAAAATCTTGGAAACCGCACACCAGTGACAAAATAGGCGGTTTTCTCAAATTACTATCAGTTTCCTCTGGCACAGATTATAGTCAAATTCCCAAGCCCCAAAACAGAAGCAATTTTAGGGAAGCTTTGCACTTTCAATAATCCAACAGAAAATGGCAGAGTTTCTCTAATTCTCACAAATATTATAAAAGGAAAACCAATATGATGTCAGGGAAATGGTCTGTTTCCACAATATTTTACTAAACACTAAGTCTCAGCATATCATGTTCAGCACATGGAAGCTGGCAGGAAAGACAGTGTGAAAAATGAAGGTTGACTGGGAGACTCATTAGCACCAAACATCCTATGTTCTGTTAGTACAACCGAAACCTTCTTTCCCTTGTGCAAGAAAAAGCTACTTCTGTCCTCTAATGCTGACAATAGCAAGCACAAAGCAAAATATTTATATTTATTGAACCATAAAGGAAACTGCTTGCAAAAATGAAGGTCACTTTGCAAACCTCTGCACATGCACACTGCTTCTTTTTTTTTTTTTTTTTTCATTTTCAGACGGGGGAGGAGCTGGAAGTTGAGTTTGTACTGGAGAGCATGTGAGTAAAACCCCATTATTATGGGAGCAGCAGCTTGGAGTGGTGCATTAGTGCAGGGAAACCTGTACACCCAGCATTATCTTAATAGCCAGATTCGCCCTCTTTCCAAACTTGATGTGTGCATTAGCAAATCATTGTAAGAAAGGAAAATGCCACAATGTGGAAAATGAGTCATAACTTGTAATTGTGACTTTCTCTTAAAATTTACATATTACCTGCATAGTTCAGAGCTGTTTTCTGGGGCTGCTAAATCCCACTGAAGTAGGTCTATAAATTTTCTGGAGAGAATTCTCTGGGCAGCTCATGGTTGATGAGAATGTTGCTACCTAATCTGTGACACAACCGTGCCATTAAGGCTGTTACAAGAACTTTTCAGGTCCTTTATTGCAATTGAATAATTTCTGTTAGGTGGTTATGTGTCTTCTAGCAAAAAGGGAGCATACATCTAAAAAGAATAGGAAGGAGCAAATAAAAAAAAGTAAGAGAGAAAAATGTGTTCTGTTCAGGACAATATCCAGATTATATATAAAATACATATTATTTGGTTTTGTTTTCTAGACGAGATCTTCCTGAAACCATCATCACAAATGGGGCAATAGTGGTAAAATATTATTTGCTTCATTCTCTAGTGTTCTTTTCCACACCATTCCTTACCTCAGCTGATTGTGATGGTAGTGAGGGAAACATTGCAAGTCTTCAGTCTCTAGTGATATTTTTTCTCTTAGGAAATTTATCTTCGACGAGGCCACCATGATCTTAGAGGTGGCTTCAGACTGCTATCATTTTCCCTCGATTTATCTGCATCCATTGAAAATCAAAATGTGTTTAGTATAGAGCCATCTTCCCATGTGACGATGAAGTTAATTCTCACTTTCACTGTGTCTGGCAGAAGTCTCCGACACAGTTGGACCCACATTCAAGCACTGACCCTTCCTACAATGAGCTTTCCAACACCTGCCAGCACTGATGGTGAGCTGGCTGGATGAGTAATCTAATTCTCTGCCCCCATCACGTCTATTCCAGTGTCGTGAAGTAGCCTGCTTGGAAGTACACTTGGACAGCAAGATGAAAAAGAAGCGTTTTTCAGGTAAGTTTGTTAATTCTTTAACTGAATATTAGTGATTTTACCTATTTAACAACACCTAGAATTTGCATCATCCAAGTCCTAAGGTTTAATTAACCACATCTAAGGCCATTTGTGAAGACTTTGTGTTAGGAGACACCAGCCGTTCTGCAGCAGGTGTAGGTTCAGGGTTCTGACTTCATGGGGAGCCTTGTGCAAAACTAGAAACAATATCAGATGCTTGTATAGAAGGTATCGAAACTCCAAGCTGAGATCCTGAAAACCTCTGCTGTAGTACTGCTAAACCCTGAAGAAGTTTACTTCCTAAAGTGCAATGGTGCATGGCCTTAAATTTCCTTGAGATCTCTGTCAGTTCAACTTCGCATACGCACAGAAACACCTCATTTTTTGCAGGGGTTAGCCACTCAGCAGCTGGCTCCCGCCTGACCCTGATCAAGATCCAGAATCTAGAAGTTCCTCTGCCCACAACCCCTGAGGGGCTGGATCTGGTAGGCAATCTCAGATCATGCATAACACACACTGGCAGGATTAGCTGATCTCTTCATATAAATAGGGTCATCTGCTGCAGAGTCAGATCGTATTTTAGGGGACTGAGAACTTCTGTCACTCATTATTTGGCCTGGGATGAGGATGATTTACAATGCAAAGTACTCGGATGCATTCACTGTGTCATGATGCAATTGCAATAGAAACGCAGCAGTCTAAAATTCAGTGCCATTCACATCACACTCCTATCTGGCTTCTTATTCAGCCCATTGTAAAGATACAACCATCTGTAATGTTTGGGTCTTGGATCACTTTCAGAAGACAGCTTTCCAAATACAAAGGAACTGGAGAAGGGGTTTGTTCAGTGCTACCTTTTCACAGAAACACAGAATGACTGGGGTTGGAAGGGACCTCTGGAGATCATCTAGTCCATCCCACCTGCTGAAGCAGGCTCACCCAGAGCAGTTCGCACAGGAATGTGTCCAGGCGGGTTTTGAATGTCTCCAGAAAAGGAGACTCCACAACCTCTCCAGTCAGCCTGTTCCAGTGTTCTTTTTTATTCCGTTAGCTTTGTTTCTTTTTTCTTTTTCTTCTTTTGCTTCTTTTTTCCCTTTCTCTCCTTTTTTGCAATTATAATTAACTTTTTGTGTGCACTTTATCTCATTGTTTTAGAGAATGAGCTAACATTTACAGTGAAAGGATCCTTTGAAGAAACCCAGCAAGTTTCAATGGGTCGTGACTCCTGCTCCCCTCTCCCAGATCCCACTTTCTTCCACTATGCCAAATACAAGCAACCCTCCCTGGACGTTGTACTCACAAAGAAGAGGAGGCTTCCCAGTTTTGTACGTTACCCCACAACATGGTATACAACACAGACAGTCCTATGATCTGACCTTTATGTGTGAGTAGGCAGCAAGAGGAGAAGCTTTCTGTCTTAACCAAAAAGCACTCCGTGCTCCTTTTCAGTGTGCTTGTGTGTCATGCGGAGCAAGGAGCAGCAGCGTCCCCCTGACTGTCCCTCTGAAGTCGCTCCCCTCTGAGTGGGAAGCAGTTGGCGAGGTAAGTGTTCACCGGCTGTGGGAAATCCTTTGCAAGCTTTTAAAAATTGCTGCTGGTCCCCCAGAAGCAGAAACCAAAGACTACCTCTCTTTATACAGAGCCAGTTGTTTCCTCATCTCCCTCAAATCTGGAGTGATGCATTTGGATCATTTGGAGCTGTTGCTCATGTTCTTTCTGTTGTCCGTGTCCTTAGCCAGGCTGGAGGTCACTGGGTGCCACTGGGACAGGGGGTGAGACTGCAGCCTGGCACACTGCCAGATGAGGCAAACCTGTGCTATACTTTTTCCATGCTCAGCCTCTTTGGCTTCCCCTTGTATCTCATGTTGTTGTGGGAGAGACTTCAGTTTCAAGACCTGTGTTTAATGGTGGACCCTTCCAGGAAGGTGAGGTGTAGCACTGCAGCTATTCTGCTATTTATTTGTGTAGCTAAGTAGTGCCAGCACAAGCTACACCTGAGTTTCACAATACAGAGAAGATGCAGACTATAGATGATAATACCAAAGTCTTAATTTATTAAATCAGTGCACATCTCTGGGTACTAATGAAACATTGAGAGGAGAGTCTATCTCTCAATCTCAGGTTCAGGGCTTTGTGGATGTCATGATGACCCAAAAGAGCTATGTCTCATTCTGAGTGGGGGAAAAAGTCTGTTTTAAGCAAAAGATCCATATTCACAATTTTACCTTTTTAATTTTCAGCACAGAAAATTTGATTTGCACTTAAAGGTGAAAAAATGGTAAGATCATCTCATTTATCTTCATTCTGTGTTTTGTCCTTCAGTTCTGTCGACTTGGATAACTGTCAATCAAGTTCCAATTCCTTTGTTACTGCCTTTCCTCCAGAATCCTGGTTCATTCTGATTTCAGACTATGAAATAAAATGGACTCAGTACACAATACAGAGATTTTCAGTACCGATGACTTCATGTAATGGGACTATACAGCGAGTTAAGAAAGGGTTATATAAAGAACATGACAATTTTCTATTGATATTTTACTGCAATCAAAATTATGTGCTAAGGGTTACTGTAGACACTCTTTGATACATCTACAAAGTATTGCCAAATGCAAGTATTCAATAAAAGCAGCATTTCAAAACTAATTGAAAGAAACCATTCTGCCTCCTGAGGTCAGATAAAAAAAAAATAGAAGACCAGAGCCAGAGTGCCTGGTCACTCTAGGATAATAGAAATTTGAAATAATAAATGTACCTGCACTTACTTTTTAGTGTCTACTCAAAGATATAAATGCAAATTAACTCAATCAAGTGATTACTTATTTCTAAACCAAGGAAACACATTGTGTATTTTGAGATATGGTAAAGGCCTTAGTAAAAATTCAGAAGATGTTACATTATGTAGGAAGTTCTCTTCCCTTGTGAAAGGAGGTGCATCTTCTATTATGCTGTTTATTTTCAGTAAATATACTATGAGATAGACATACAGTTTACAGCTGTCATTTAAAAACTTCTTCCTTACCATACCTAAGAAAATATTTTCACAGCAGCTTCCAAACTGCAACTTTAGTGCTTATAAATATCCATAAATGACTATATACACACACACACAAAAAAAACCATCTAAACACAAAAGTCCACAACTTCAGTCCACGATTTTCCGGTATCGGTGGAAGTTTGCACAACTTATGAAGGTGCGTTTGAAAGCCACCTTTAACACACTGCCCTCTGCAGGCTTTTGGCTTTTTGTCTGAAAGGGAACAATTCTGTTGTAGCTGTATTTAATTTCAGGGATCTTTGGCAAGGAGAAGAAACAAGAAATCCTCTCAGTCCAAAGGAAGACATTCTGTTGTTCTTCAGGAACAAACTCAAATATTTCATCTCTTCCTGCTTTGCTTTACATAGATCTGATGGTGAAGGCACATCTATTTATGAAGTAGAAGTGACTACAATGATGAATTAGACTATAGATGTGTTGTGAGATACCTGATCCTCTGTTCCAGCCAAGAAGACCTAGACGTACGGCTGGGGTTTGACCTGTGTGCCCAGGAACAGGATTTCATTTGCAAGAGGAAGAAGGTGGTTGCAGCCGCTCTGAAGGACATTCTCCAGCTGGAGGAGGACTTGCAGGAGGATGAGGTATCTGAGACATAATTATTATCTGTTTTCTCTGCAGATGAGTGTCAAACTGTAGCACTTGTGTTCAGTTCCCATTTTCCTGGAAACAGGGTAACGTTTCATGTGCAAGCTATGACTGACTTCTTTTCTCTATTCTAGGGAAGAAATCAGTACTCAGAGGAAACATTAATAAAAACTTGTAGCCCTAATTACTACAATATGTAGCTTGGTGTTCAGCAGCAGTCTGCACAACAATGCAGATAAGGACTAGGTGCTCTCAGGACCAGAGCCAAATCTTGTTTTCAGCCTCACAGGCATCCTGGACAGATCTAAAGCATTGGTTCAGCACTTCCTTCTCTCACAATTCAAACTGGACTTTATTTTGTTGTGCCTTTTGTGCCAGTATCAAGGTTCCCATTGTGAGAGCACAGCTTGCTGCCAGTCTGACTTCAGCATCTGCTGCAGCTTGCTTGGCAAATCAGAATGGTAACAGAGGGTCCAAGACAGGGAAAAATCGCGTTTATCTTTTTAAATCGTACTCCCATGGCTGCAGTGTGAACCCTGGACTCAGATGCAGAAATGACAAATTTTCCTTGTTTTGCTCTAAACTGAGCACAGCAGGTTGTTGGGGATTGTTCGTTTGTTTGTTGGGGTTTTGGGGGTTTTTGTTTGGGGTTTGTTTGTTTGTTGTTTGTTGTTGTTGTTTAGTTTGGGTTTTTTGTGTGGGGGTTGGGTTTTTTTGCGCATCTGGGCCTTTCACACAAAAGATCCTGCCTTTAAAAGTCGGCACTAAGCCGTGGGATATTTCCTTCCCCCCAGATGTAGAGGCGCCCATCCTTCCCTGCAGAACAATCTCCCTCAAGTATCCTGATGATTTGTACGAGAGATGAATTCACCCCAAAGCATGGTAGCTATACTTACTGTTAACAGACCCAATTCATATTTATGGATTAATCTTTCTCCTAAGACTACCAGACACTGGATTTCTGTATCATCACAGGAAGAATTAATTGCAGCTCACTTGCATATCTAGTATTGTATGTATACATGTGGTAGGTGAAGTGACTATGGTTTCTCTTTCCCTCTGGCAACTGCAAAAGGGGATGGTGTCACCAGCCTCTCGTCTCAGGGGTCTGTGCTCTTAAACCCATCAGTCATTATATATTTATTATGGCCTGTGAAATAACTATACAACAGTAGAAATAAGCTTTAGTAAACTTCAGTAACACAGAGATTACTACTCACATGGGAACTGTGACACAGAACCTATGTTTTCTCGTCTATTGCATCTAATAAAAATCTGGTTCAGATGGCAGGAGGTACCATTCCCTCTGTTTTTTTGCTGGTCTGTGTTATTTGTTTTGCAATAGAGCATTGAAAACATGATGTTTGAGATGATGGATTCCCTGTCCTAATACACAGCTGCTTGGCAGAGGAAATATGAAGTATTTCTTAGTCTTTCTATGCCCCATTATTAATTCGGGTTTTTCTTCTCCTTGCAGACTGGTGGCATGCAGAATCTTTATTACTTTATCACTGCTGTAACTTTCTATTTTCTAATCAATGATGTCTCCCTCCCTTCTCAGACCATGTCACTATATGCATGTATTTTGGGATTGAACAGGTACCTGTAGTGGCAATCATGACAACAGGTGGTGGAACCAGAGCTCTGACAGCCATGTACGCTCACCTTCTCAGTGTGCAGGAACTGAATGTCTTGGACTGTGTCTCATACATCACTGGTTTATCTGGCACAACATGGTAAGACCAAGATGATAACCAAAGTCTTCATAGGAATTTTTTACTTGTGATGTCAGTAAGTGATCTGAAGAGTCATATCATCTTTACTGTCAAAAAAGGATTGTATTTTTCTGTTGTGCATTTTTCTTGTTTCCTTCAATGCATATATGCCAGCATTTGGAATTAATTCAGTCCTGATTAAACATGTGTGTGGGACCACACGCACAGGTTTTTCATATAAATGAAAAATGGGTAACTTCCCAGAGCTCTGCTTCAGAATTAATAGTTTTCCTTGTGTGTGTTTTTTTGTTTGTTTGTTTGTTTGTGGGTTTTTTTTAGGACTATGTCAAACTTGTATGAAGATCCTGACTGGTCCCAAAAGGATCTTAAGGAAACACTTAAAGATGTTCGAAAGCATGTGCTCAAAAATAAGTTCTTGTCTTGTTTTGCCCCTGATCGTCTGAAATACTATTTGAAAGAGTTATGTCAGAGGGAACAGGAAGGACATCAGATATGTTTCACGGATCTATGGGGACTCATCATTGAAAACATGTTACATGAAAAGGTACAATTGCAGCACCTTTCTCTTCAGATACGCATATTTATTGAATATAGAGATGAGGACAGAGTAAATCAAAAAGTGCTTGAGATTGGAAGGGACCTCTGGATGTTATCCTGTCCAACAGCTAGAGCTGGCTGCCTTGAGCCATGGGCTTTTGAAGGTGAAGACTCCACAGCTTCTCTGGGCAACATATGCTGGTGTTTGACCACCCTTACAGAAGAGGGTTTTTTCACTTGTTTGTTTATTTTTTGTTTTTCAGATATGCCTAAAGCATATGTCTTGGTGGTATCATTCTTTGTGTCTGTTGGCTATATTATGCAGATCTTAACATCACACCTGGTGCAGAAAGGGTGGGATTAAAAAGAAATAATGCAAAACTTTAAAATCGATTCACCTGTGAAAATATAAATGAAAATCCTGCTCTTCTTTTAAAAGAATTGCACAGTGTGACAAGGCAAAGAAAAATCACAAACACAAATCCAAAGACAGCATCTCTGAGTTGTTATTAGGATTACATCACAACCTTTAAACATTCCCACCAAAATGCAATGTTCTGGCTCTATTTCAGTATTTGTGAATATTTCCTTCCCAATAGGCCATTTACATTTAAGAAAGAGAAAACATTCCTCCTCTAACACAAACACCTCCACACACATCCAAATTTCTACTGCCTGAGCACAGCACAGTGAGAGTCCCTGGGGTGGCTCAGCAGGGAGCTTTGAGTGTCCTGCAGAGACAGAGCCCTGTCCCCTGACCAGCACAGCCCAAGGGCAGCCCAGTGGCACAGCTGTCCTTCCAAGGACTGCCCGGGTGAGGAGGAGCACTTCCAGCTCTCCTTGTAGAGGATCTGAACTCAGCACCCTCTCAAGCCTTGGCACAGCTCCCAAACTGTCCTACCCTTTCCACCCTGCCTAACTATCAAAGACACTCCACAGCAGAAGCAGTAAGGGTCAAGGCTCACTGAGTATTAACTCTGTTTGAGGCTTGGCTCTGTCACAGGTCTGAGGAAAATATGATTTTTTCGGCAATCAGGGCAGGACTTACTCTTTCTGAATGAAATATTTCATGCCAAGAATGCTGTTCAAATATTTCCAGATATTTTCCTGAAATAAATAATGTGAACAACGTTTTCTTCCTACTACTGAAACATAATTTTTTTTCTTCAGCATATGAACTTAACTTAGTAGTATTTGTGTGCTGGGGTTGGGGAGGGTCAGAGTTAGGGATGATAGCACCTCTCTTAACTAAACTGGTGGGAAACATCCTAGTTGGGAGACTGGTATGCACTGTGTGTTGACAGAGCCCAGGCTTAGATGAAGTGGGAGGCTCTTTTTGTCATCTAACTGTCCTCAGCTACTGTCCTTCTTCAAAACAGGAGGACTTCCATAAGCTCACAGATCAGCAGCAGGCACTAAATCAGGGTCAGAATCCCCTGCCCATCTACCTCTCTCTCAATGTGAAGGACAAAATCAGCGACCAGGATTTTAGAGGTAATAATGCTCCAGAATTGCATTTAACATTTGATTGCAATAGGTGTCAATTTAGGACTAGGTAAAGAAATCCGTTCAATGCACAAGTCCTCTAAATGGCCAATCTAGAGTAGAATTTTAATAGCTGAATTTTTGAATGTCTTAGTATATTCACCTACATTTAGGATGAAAACCAGGATGATGGAGGACCCTATCACAAAATTACCTGCTAAATTACCTCAGAGATCTAAAGTTTGTAGGGAAATTTAGATGGAAGAGGACAATTCACTCTTCATATTCAACATTGTGAAACATACAGTGAATAAATGTCTGTTTGCAAAGTGTGTTAGTTAGAAACAAGTTTGCCTTAATCTGGCTAATATCGTAAGGGTTTTTTCCAACTAATTTGTGCCTCTGCTGCTGTAATCACTCTGTCTTGTGCTTTTTCTTTCAGAATGGGTGGAATTCACTCCTTATGAGGTAGGATTCCCAAAATATGGTGCCTTCATTCGTGCAGAAGATTTTGGTAGCGAGTTCTTCATGGGCTGCCTGATGAAGAAAATCCCAGAATCCAGAATCTGCTTTTTGGAAGGTGATTTGTCACTCCGTGGAAATGTAAAGTAGTATAATATCATCCACTCCTGTGCAAACCCGTCTTTTGATATGAAGCAGTTAGTATACCTTTTATCTGTCAGGAGCAGTATATGGTAAAATATTAGAACTCGTAACAAGTCACTATCTGCAGGATTTTTTTCTATTTTCTTTGCAGTTTTATTCAGCTGAACAGATTTATTTGATTTTGTTTGTGGTTATGCTTACTTACATGAGGACATTGCGATACTTACATGCCTTCTTCAGCAACAAAAGTTGTGTAACATTGCTTCTAAGTTAAATCATCAGTCTCTTCTGCAACCTGAATCTCTAAAATACAGCCTTTTATCTACAATGCTGCAGCTACCTCTTATTAATCTTCCAGGTTAACACTTTCATTTTGAGGTGAAAAAAAAGTTCATAATATTTATCTTTTTCCCCTCTTGCATAAGAACAGCAAAAGCAGTAAGGAAATATTTTTTCCCTTTGCAAAAGCAGTCTCTTGCCTCATTGTTCTTTGTACTTCCACCAATTACATAAAGGAAGATTCGAGGTTTTTTGAGAAGTTAAACTATTTGCCTGTGTGGAGATTTCACTACAGCCAGTGGTGAGGTATAAGGAATCAGTCAGAACCTCCCTGTCCCCAGCTGCAATGTCAAACAAGGTACCCAGGTGTCCCCTTCTGTGGTCAGAAATGCAAGCAGGTCACCAGCCCCCTCCCTACACCTCCCACTTTGGCACTTTCTTCTTCCCTTCTCTAGAGTGATGCTGGGACATACATGTCCCTGTTCCCTGTCTCCTCATTCAGGCAGTGTTCCTTATTTCAGTGACAGAGTTATTTGAAAGGTTTTCAGCAAGTTCCTCTGCACCCCAGCCCCCAAACAGAGCAGGGACTGACTACACAGGTCCTGCAGCTCTTTCCTGCACGGCCAAGCCCATCCCCCTGCCTGCAGGCGAAAACTGCTGGGTCAGGCCATCCCCAGGCTGCTCAGGTGCAGCATCTTCTGTCCATCACTCAGCTCCTCCTCAGAGCACCAGGCTGAGTTCTGCAGTTTGGAGGGTTCAGGAAGGCACCATTGCACACCCAGCACATGTAATTGTGTTTGCTCAGCTTGAAAGATGATCGCAGATAGGTGGCAGTTTGGACTGCCATCAAGTTTGCTACATCTGTTGCTAGACGAACTTGAAAATTTAACCCAGATATGCCTGAAAACCCTCAAAAATCAGAAGACAAATCAAAAGACTCATACATTTACACTTTCTATTTTCAAAACTTTCAAGTCAGCTTCCTCTTTCAAAGGCATATTAGTGCACGAATCTTTAATGTTTTGTGGTTGACAGTTCCGCATGACAACCGCATTCCTGTAACAGGAATGTGCTAGAAATAAATAAAACCTTTAGAATTACAAATACTGAGAATTTGGGGAACAAGAAATATTGGGGACAAGTGGAAAAAATTTAAATGTGTTTGACCAAAAGTTATTTGCCACACAGCAAAAATGCATGGTTTGGTAGCTATACTGAAAATACTACCAGCTCTCTTAATATATCCAAATAAATTAGATTATTTGAATACACTATGGATTCATATACCAATTCATAAAGACATTCCTTTTATTTGTGTACTAAGATAATGTAATGAGTAAAGTTTGCTGGAGAATGCAGAAGGTAGTGAAGGACATTGTGAACGAAAATGCTTCTAGGTCTTTAACAGTTTACTTTCTGTCAAATATATCCTCTGCCACAGGTATCTGGAGCAGTGTTTTTTCCTTGAATCTTATGGATGCTTGGTATATATCTGTTCAGTCAGAAGACTTCTGGCACAAATGGACTCGAGACAAAATTACGGATATAGGTGGGCTATTCTTATGCCATTGTTATTTTATTGCCTTCCTTCCTTCCTTCCTTCCTTCCTTCCTTCCTTCCTTCCTTCCTTCCTCCCTCCCTCCCTCCCTCCCTCCCTCCCTCCCTCTCTGCTGCTATTCTTTCACTGACATTTTCAAAGCCATTTTGGAATTCCGTCCTCAGAGCTTCTTGTAATCCACACAGAAACCAGGAGGAAATTCATGCCATGTATTGCAGTATGGCAATCATTTCAGTTGTGTGAGAAAAGAATCCATGGGATCAGTCACAGGGAAGAAAAGAAAAAAAAAGAGAGAGAATGGCCCTCATATAAGACATTTCCAGAACACAAGGGTAAAACTGAAGAAGAATATCCCTGTACACCAGTAGAGGCTGGAGGCCTCCTTTGGTGATCCACAGTGTTCCAGTTCCTATCTTGGAAGCTGGAGTATGGCATGAAGCTTCACAGAAACAAGAGTAATCACCATCCCTGCCTCTCTGGAGTCTACAAAGCACAAACTTCAGTACTATTGCAAGTCATTCCAAACTTGTCCTAAGGATGAGATTTGGAAAAGGTGCTACCAAATTAAGAAAGATCTGCAGGGTGGGATTTCAAGGAGAAACACACAGGCAGAGGTACTACAGAGAAAAAAAGATGAGAAGGAAGAGAAATACAGCAAAAAGGGTGATTTATTTTATCTTCTTGTACTTGTAGGGGGTAGTTTCTCGTTGTTAAAACAAGGACCTTGCATTTGCTGGTAAAGAACATTAATTATGCTTGTGTGGCCAAGAGATTGTGATTGTGTGGCTTTTTTATGTATGCGGCTGAAAGATACACTGTGACATGGAGTAGCAAAGAAAGACAAGATAAGTGCAGGATATTGTAGTGGATAAAATCATAGAAAAGCAAAGGAAGTTATAATAGGTGAGACGGATTGATTTACAGTACAAACAAGGCCTTTACCACTGTGGACTGAGAAGAAGAAATTGATTTTTTCAAAACTTAGCTGAAAAACCGTGAGCTTTGTGGAGATCCTGGAAATAAAAGAGAAAGAAGTCCAAGTTTTGCCAAAAATGTTAAATTATGATTACACAGATTAACCTCAACAATGAGCCCACATACCAGAACTGTTATTCTTTCTTCTGCAGATGATGAAACCCTATTCCCTGCAAGACCAAATGAGCTGGATACTCGAGTGGTTTGTCCTACTGACAGCTTTTCAAGCATTTTCCGAGATGTTGTCATGTTACGCCCAGCAGCTTCAGAGATCCCTAACTTCCTGAAGGGCTTTCAGATGAACAACAACTACCTAGAGAGCGAGTTTTCCAAATGGAAAGGTATGACGGTAGCACCCTGATTTTAGTTACATTTTAAACCTTCCTTGTGACAAATAAACAATGCTTAAAAGATTATCAAACCAACTGCCTTTTCGTTCTGTTCCCATTCTCTGATAATATTTGAAATTGTTTGTTACCAAAAGCTAAAAGTAGCTAGCAGGAGAGACTTCCAAAATAAGTTCTTAAGAATTTTGTGAAGACTGGCAACTGATAGATGAGAAAAAACCTGATCAGTGAACCAGTGTACATCTGCTGATGTGACAGCCAGCCAGCCTGTAGGCTTGTGGCATGGCACTGGTGTCATCATATGCTGCTTCTTGCCCAGCCAGTACTCAAGGTATGTGTAATGGAGCCCTGTTCCATGCTACTGTTTTACTTATACGTAAGATACAACTTCTATAACAGTATTGCCTGTTACACAGTTTGGGAAATAGTTCTCCCATGTTGCACAAGGGGTGATGCCTTGCCTCGGCTGCGTACCCAAGTAGCTGTGTACCTGTCCTCGTAGCACAAGGCACCAAATGTCTTTAATCTTGAGTAAGTTGAGACAATAAGGTGCCATTTCAATTTTTTTATATTAAAAAAAAATATAATAGCCTGATCAGAATCACATGCAAATCCAGTGGATGGAATTAACTCTACTCTCTTGAGACGTAAGTTAATCCCTCTTAACTAGAGGAAAGCCAAATAATTGCAGAGTAAATAGTGAAAAGAGGAAGCCAAATGAGGAACTGAGAAATGACTGAACTGCAGTTATCAGCTATATAGGTAGGTCTAAGACCCAAGGGAAGCTGAATTTTCTTTTTGTTAACAACTGACTTTCCTCAGCAGATCTCCTGTATTGAGCACCATCCCTGAAAAAAAAAAAAAAAAAAATGCTTCTTTTCTAGACTGTGAACTTGACTCTCAGCCCAACCACCTGACAGTAGCAACAGATCACCTCATCCTGATTGACACGGCATTTGCCTTTGCTACCAGTTACCCACCCCTTATGAGGCCGGAAAGGAAAGTGGATGTCATTTTGCATTTCAACTACAGTTCAGGTTCCCAGACACAGGTGAGCCTCCTACATTCTTCTCTACTGATAACTCTGTTTTATCACTGAGTTCCCAGAATGGCTGCTCCTCTACTCAGAGAAACTTACTCTTTCCCAGTATCTGGGAAGTGTAAATAAGCTACCAGTTTACCAGGGTCCCATATCTTTATTGAACAGTACAAGTGTTATTAGGAAGCAAGCATTTAGTAAACTGAATCTGCCTATTTTTATGTATAAATGTGTTATAGGTGATTTGAAGGCAGGCAGCTATTGAATGAATTAAGCTGAATATATTTAAAAGCTGTCTAAGACTTCTCAATCCAATCATACATATTCTTATGCACGGGAAAATACCCGTTCAGGACAAAACAATCCTAACAATAGAAGGGTTTGATGCAAAAGACCAGATATGCAAATAAATGCAAGCACGGTTTGTATTTAGGAACTTCAAACACATTTGAAATAAAAAGTCCTCTAAAGGCAGCTTGTGTAATATCCAGATGTGGGATGAAGATTTTCAAAGATAGGCATGTGAACCCATATTTATCCAATTTAACTCTGGCCTTCCAAATCTTGGCTCCATATACAGCCTACAACACCTAAGTTGGGTACATGCCATAATATCTCAGAACTTGGCCCTTATCACACAAATATTCACAGTGAAATTTTGTGGTCAACTTCAATTCAAGCACTTCCCATGTTCTGATGTTTTGTTTTGTTTTGTTTTCCTATTGTGGCAACCAGCCCCTGAAAGATGCCTCTAAATACTTTGCAAAACAGGGAATTCCTTTCCCTATAAAGGTGCCAGATGATCAGGAAACTCCACATCTGAAGGAATGCTACATTGTTGGTGACAAGGAGAGCTCAGAAACGCCAATTGTGATATTTTTCCCTCTAGTAAATGACACCTTCAGGTACTACAAAGCACCTGGTAAGTTTACAGCTACCCCTCACATTAACAGAGGCAGTGGCTGCCTTCTTGCTCTTCTTACTGTGCAATATCTGTTCTTCAGATCACTCTGTAAACACAGATTCAGACTCCCTTTGCTTAGATCTGAACCATATAAAGAAGCATAAAACATGTATTTTCCTGGACAGGAGAGCAACAGCTGGGATCAGCCTTTGGCACATAGGCGCTTCTTCAGATTGTTTGGGGACTTTTCATAGGTAGATTGTAGACTTTACTGATGAAAAGTATATTCTGTTTATCTGTAGTGGCAGAAGTTAGCAGGATTGCTTCCTCATCCTTTCCTGTTAGACAATGCTCTGGGGAATCTAAGGATTTCATTGTTTAAAATCATTTCCAGGCTCACAGTTAAGCAGATAACCTCGAAAACAAAAGTGTGAACTAGCAAAGTGATGAAAATATAACACTGAACTGTGCTGACAGTTTCTGTTCAGTGACTCCTACTTTGAAATTTAAGACTTTCAATAGCAATATTGCCGGTCACTTCAAAACAGATTGTTTCTAAGTCCTGGTGCCATATCCCATGACTCCACATTACCTCTGTTGGTTCCAGAAGTCTCAGTTACTCCTTCTCCAGATGATAAAATTCCTAACTCATGCTATGACAACACTTATATTTTAATAACTTCAAAGCCCCACAGTATACTCAAACCCAAAAGTTCTGGGCTGGAATACAGTACATTAAATTTAATAACAAAACAAATGCAGAGACTACTGTCCCAATTGTACTATTTTCCTTTAAAATAAAAATAAGCAAGTAGTAAAAAATCATACAGTACTCTTGTTTTGTAGATATTGCTTTGTGGTTATTCTGGATTGAGTTCATTGCACATTTGAGGCATGCAACTGAGTTTTGAACAGTATTCAAATAGTCTCAGGGTATTTATGCAGGTACACACACCATTCTACTCCAGCTTTTAACATATATCAGGTAACTAAAAGTTGGGTGTTGTAGTCACCCTTTGTAGAAAGAGCTAGAGAAAGGAGAAAAGGAGAAAGAACTAGAACAGGAACCAAGAATTAGCTTCTGTACTGCTCTGTGAAAGAGTCTGCCTCCCTTTTCCTCTTCAATAATTTCCAGAAGCCACGAATGTTATTTCTATCTCAGCTATCCAGTATCTGGTGAACATCAGATGATGTGCAGATGCTACATGTCCACAGAAAGTATCAGGGAATCTAAAAAGGGCACGTAGAAGATGTATATTAAGACCTGCATGATATCTGCATATTGAGGCAAGCCTGTGCTGCCTAACCAGTTCCGCTGGCAGCTGCAAGCTGAGACTAAACAGAAAGAGAACAGGTCCCAGTTGGGCCCCCACAGGTGAAGTCTCAGCTGAGCTGACATGGAAGGGTTAAACTCATCCAGTTTTTTGGGAGGGCTGCTACCTCTCAGCTGAGAGCCGACCTCCATGGTGGCAGGACAGGTGCTACAGAAAGGCCTGGAGGCTGGGGATGGCTGTCTGCCCTTTGCTAGTGACAGGCAGAGGCCAGCTTGATTTATAGTGCTTCAGTACCATTCCCTAGCCCAGATCTAGATTGTACAGCATCTGAAGTATTAGCTTAATTACATGAACAGGCAGTTTTTCCAGAGCCAGCTCATCCATCACCTTGTTCAGCAAAGGGATGATGAAACAAGCATGAAAAGTTTTTTCAGTATCCCTATCAAGTGTTTTGATAGTTCTTCCCAGTAGGAACCAAGAGTTGATATTTTAACAGATTGTGTTAGGGTAAGTGACAGGCTGTGCTGAGTGGAAGAATATCTGTCAGATTGCTGAGAAGGCAGGTGTGCTTTTGGAAAACTTGAATCACTGACATACATGGATTTTTCAGCAGCCTGTTTCTGAAGGCATGAAAGCAGAGTAGTGAGGAAAATAAAACGATGTAGAGTTGAAGATGAAAGGCACGGAAAGTGGAAGTGGCTTCAGGCCCATAACTCAGAAAGAAACCATGCTGTCATGAGGTCTTTGCTGTAGTTGTCTGCTTTGGGAGAAAGGAAGGAAAAAGAGTGGTTGCCACTTACTTGCACCTTGTGTGTAGGGTGCTGTCATGCCTGGGAGGCAGCAGCAAGGTGGGGTCTGGGGCTGGGAGAGCATCAGCTCTGAGGGGGACATGGGGACCATGCTGACAGCTCACCTCAGAGCTAGAGGAGGGGGCAGGGAGTCTCACCCTCCTGTGCTCAAAAGAGAAGATACTCTACTTGTTTTGGCATTTCCAAGAGTACCCAGGACAATCCCTACACCCCTCACTGTCACCAGCTTCTTCTCCCCACACTGCCAACCAAATATCCCAGAAATAAAATGCCCATGGAGGGAAAATTTGGGGTTGTGATATACTGTGTGTGCATGCCTGAGAAGCACTCTGACTCTAATCGCTTTTTGCTAATTAACCAAGTTATTGTTTGTCCCTTAGGCGTGAAACGTAGTCCATCAGAGATGGCAGAGGGTGATGTTGATGTTGCCAGTACCCGTGGTCCATATTACATAAATAATCTGAGTTATTCAGAGGAAGATTTTGACAAACTTGTGAACCTAAGTTACTACAACATCCAGAACAATAAAGATCTGATTGTTCAGGCCTTGCGTGCTGCCGTGGAGCGTAAAAAGCAGCATACGAAAGAGCAACTGCAAAAACCACCCAGCAGGGATGATACACGTGTGCCTGACAGAGAGGGGACCAAGCATTTGGCTGACTGCCCAGAACTAGGGAATATGAAATAAAATATTTATGAATCCTGTCAATGAAGGAAAAAAAAAAAAAGTAATTTCATTAGGAAGTGAAGAAAAGCCAAAGAATGGTAAGAATAGCACTTTGTTTGTCATCAAAAATGCTGATTCCTGTCTGTCACTGAAGGGAATAAACACAAAAAAACCAGCGCTCTTCCTTCATGAATCAATGTGCTTCCCTCATTGACAACCTCAGGAGCGTGACTAGGTGAGGCTGTGCTCCACTTGTGCCTGCAGAAGTGACCTTTCAGGCCAAGGCCAACATGCGAGGACTAGGAAGTGTAAGGAAGCTTATGCTGACCGTGTTTGTGCTCTACCTGTGCTATTAAAAGAGAGGATTGTCAGTCCAGAAATGTAGCAGACAACAAAATCCATTGTCTCTAAAACAAAAACAAGAAGCCCATTTATGAACTAATGAGCCTTTATGTGAATTTAAATAAATATTAAATTTGTATAATAAACCACTTTTTTTTTTTTTTTAAATTCAGAGTTACAGTAAATAAACATTTTTTCACAGCAAATACATGTTAATTTATTTTAGGTGCTTTTTCCTCTGCTAGAAAGACAATTAAAAACAACATACAGACTTATTTCATAGCTGCTGAAAAACAATTGAAGAAGAAATTATGCCTGCTCCAGACCTAGATGTGAACTGCCCCAGGATCCTGGGACCCCTTGAGTTCAGGATTACACTTAAGACCCATCTCTACAAGAACGGACTCAGGCTAATTTATTTTATTAAGCTGGATTTAAACACTATTGATATCTACCAAAGGTTTAAAGCCTTAAAGTTTTTGAGAATATTACTTCTGAAAAGACACAAGAAACACAAAGCAGATCTAAAATTGTATATCTAATATCACTCACCTAAGTGTGATTTTTTTTAACTTGCTCTAGAGTATTGCAACTGAAGTTAACAGAACATTAACTTTCCATTTTCTTTGTTCATCACATTAACATGGCTCCTTTCAAGCAAGCGGTCTGTTTTTTTGACATATGGAATCCCAGGCCTCTATTTATTCTTTTTCTAAATTAGCTTGTATTCAATACTATTGATTTACTTATTAGACATCTTGTATATACAGCCCATATTTCCTACAAGCTGCCCTGCTCCTCAGTTCTGCTGTAGTTTCTTTAGTCAAGGAGATCTTGTTGTTGTGGGCCAAAAATGGAAGCCTTACAAATCCTTTTGCCCTCAAGGTCGAGAGTCTCCTCATAGGTGGTACACAGAAACAAAATCCTTCTGTTTACTTAGTTCAGTAAACTCCTTACCTGTGGTGCATACTACAGCAGCCCATACAGCTTCTGTATGGGCTGCATGCCCAGGGTTTACCTCCCATGGAAACGAGAGCAAGGACGGTAGTCATGCTGATGCACACTGGATCTCATTGCAATATAGGACGGGATGTAGCCAGAGGGCACAGCCAGACCTGGGAATCTGGAAGCACTCCCAGGTTCCCGTATACAGTTACAGTTTTATTGTCTGAAGGGCAAAAATGATCCCACTGACAGCAGGAAGCATCTAGGCAGGAAGCCTGAAGACAAGCACAATGAGGTGTGTGAGTGCAAACACTTCCCTGCCCTTCCTGGCGCTTTCCAGCAGCCATGAAGGAGTCACAGAGAACAATGACCACTTTACCCAGTTTCGAAAAGAGTACAGTGGAACAGAAATAATTATTCGGTATCTCTGACTTCTCTCTATTCAACAAGAATACAGAGGAAAACGCCAGGGCTGATCAAAGAAGTGGAACGGCTTCCACACAAGGAGTGAACAGATAAGGAATCTGCAACATAGAGAAAGGACAGGAAGAGTAAAAGGCAGAGAAGAGAGAGGTCTATGAAATCTGGGGTGCCCTGTGGGAGACGAACAGGGAGCGACTGTGCACCTTTCCTCCCAACAAAAGACCTGGACAGGGTCAGAAAAAACTACCAAGCAGCAAATTCAAAGTTAAGCAAATGAGGTAGTTCTGCACACAACAGGTAATTAAGTCACAGACCTCTTTGCCCCTGATGTTGCTGTTGATAAAAGTTTATGAGTTCATAAAAACTGATGAGCGTATTCACTGGAAAAATTTTAAGGACTGAAAAATACAAAGGCTCCACAGTCCTGCACTGAATCATCAGTTCCCAGAGGCTAGGACCGTCTGAGACAGTATTGTACCTGCCCTCTTTCTGTGATGTTCTCCGGTCAGTAAATACTGAATGCACCAAAGGTGAGTGGGAAAGCAGCCTCACTCCCAGCTGCAGCACTTCCATCTTCCACAGCTCAGATAGTTTTGCAGATAATAAATGATCAGCAGTAGCCAGAACTCCTAAAGATGTGGTGATACAGGACTCATTTAAAAGGGATTATTGAAGTAACATGGAGAAGATGTAAGTAACTGCAAGGATAAATTAATTACCTATGGAATAACCTATGGGGAAAAGTCATGAAAACGAAAGGAATGCAAAGCCAAACTACAAAAACGGGATTTAAAAAAAAAATGAGGAAACCAGTCAGCAAGACCCTACATGAAACGGTGTAAAATCTTTAGACTCAGCATGGAAATTGCAACAAAAAAGTTGCAAAACACATGCACAGCCCTAAATAAAATGTGAAGCAAGGAACCAAGAAAAGGCAGAGTGGTTAAATGCTCAGGAGTGAGCATTATTAAAGCCTAACAGCTGTTCTTTGAGGAACAGCACAGGGAGGAGGGAGATGGAAATGGCACATCTAAACCTGCTGATGTATTTAGAAAAAGCTGGAGCATATAGGGAAAAGGTAGTATTCAACATGGAAATCAGAAATAAGAAAGGTACATGGCTAAACACGTGAATCAGTAGATGATAAGGCTGTTGCAAAGGAGACAAGGTCGTATGTAACACAAAAGATAAATTTCTAACGTGATGTCTACACACACATTTAGGAAAAAAAAAAACAAAAACCCTCATAATTTTTTTTTTAACTGGGAGCCCAAACTTTTGTTTTTTAAGGAATGAGCGGGCACAGACAAACTTCTATGTCACAGAAAAATATATTATTTTTACTGATTTCTTCAATGTTTTAGTGAATATGGTATTGTATTCTATTAAAATCTCTTGTAAAATCAATGGAAAAGGTGATCCTCTCACACGGCTTAACACAGTAACAAAACCTAAGGTTAAAACTAACGGCTTTATCTGCTACAGGTCTCACAGCAAATTTTCAGTGTTATACTAAGAATTTTCAGTGCTTAAAATAGTTGCCTAATAACGTAGCTAACCCCCACGGCTCTTAGTCACACACTTCTGTGACATCTAAAGGCGGCAACCATCACCAGGAAACCATGAAAAGCATTTGGGCAATTCTGTGTTCACATCCGAGTTGTTAAAGGGTTTCTAGATTTCATTTCAAGGGCCTGAAATTCTAGAGCGGAAGAGCAGCACAGGTACAATCAACCTCCAGAGGCGGATTTGTGGCTAAAAACAAAAATAAAAAAACCCTCTGGTTCTGAAAAATAGCCACACCCCACCCCAACGAAACCCTGCACAAACCCACCAGCCACCAAAGGCACGTACGGCCGGGCGAGGCGCGGTGCTGGCACCGCCCCCGCGCCGGCTCAGCCCGCCCGTCCCGGCGGCTGCGTGCGCGAGAGGCGGCGGTGGGTGCAGAGCGCGGCCGGGCGCTGGCGGCGGAGCGATGTTCAGCTGGCTGGGGAAGCAGAGCGGCGGGCGGGAGCGCGGCGGCGGCACCGACGTGGTGCAGACGGTGACCGGGGGGCTGCGGGACCTCTACCTCCGCAAGCTGCTGCCGCTGGAGGAGCACTACCGCTTCCATGACTTCCACTCGCCCGCCTTGGAGGAGGCCGACTTCGAGAACAAGCCCATGGTGCTGCTGGTGGGGCAGTACAGCACCGGCAAGACCACCTTCATACGGTAGGCGCCCCCGCTGCTGCGCGGTTCCTTCTCCGGAGGCCGCCGCCGCGCCTAGCCCCGCTCGGGGAGCGCCCGTCGGCGCCCTGTCCGCCTCGCCCCCGCCGCCTGCTTGGTAATCCCCGCTCACCTCCTGCCCGGGGCGTTTTGCCGCAAGGTAAATGCCTCCTACGCGCTAGCAGCGCGACCCGCGGCGAGCCCTCCCCAGGCGGCAGCGGCCGCCCCGCCTGGCCGCCCCCTACGGCGAGCCGAGCCGAGCCGAGTCGCGGAGCGGGGAGCGCCCGTCGCGGTGAAGGGCGGCTAATGCACAGCAACGGGGACCGCAGGGCCGACGTCTGGCTGCTGGGAGTCCGGGCGAGTGGTGACAGCCCGGTGGCAGCTGTGAGTGTCCTTACCGAGCTGTGGAGGCTTCTCCGGGTGTGTCCCATGCTGTATCGAGGATGGGTGCCGCTCCCTGGGCTGTTACGCTCTCTGTGACTCCTACCAACTTCCTGGTGAAGAGTATTAGCTCGATTTCATATTCTGCTGAGAACGTGTAACGTCGCTGGCTACTTCCTCTTAACTTTTTTTGATCTGTAAATTATTTCAAAGGAAACACAGGTACTTCTCGTTAAAACGGTGTGCCTGTATCGGCTATCACAGACCGTTTAACCTTATCTCCTCCCATTCGTTCCCAAAAGTGGTTTAATGCATAGATTAGATGTGAATATAAGAGACAAACGTGACAACAGTTTTGGGGATAAAAAACACGTGGTGTCTGGAAAGTCCTCCGTTCCGTCCCATCCCCCCCAACTCATTTGGTCAATTGCGTTGAACAAGCGATATCAGTGATAAGGCAGCTTAACAAGGTTGCTGCTGTTGCAGTATTTTCTGTCTGTGCTGCCTGTCATATTCCTTGGTAATTGATTTTAGGAAACTGAAGAGTGCCTCAGGTATTACGAGCTTGTGAATATTTTGCGTATATTTGAATGTGTTTGCCTCTCATATGCCCCTTACAAATCAGTCTAATGTTACATAAAACTCTGCAAAAGGCACTGAGAGGTCAGTTTGATCAAATTTTGACCTACTTATTATATCTGTATTGATTATAATGCTTCTGTAAATTTTACAAATGTTTCTCTTGCAGTTCCAAAGGTTACTGCAGCTTTGCCATGAGAGTTTCCTTTTTACAGTGTGAAAGACCAACCTCCCTTCTTTTCCATTGCTGAGTAGTGTTTACCTTTACTCACCTGAGAGCTCTTCAGATATGAGTCAATCATGTTTATTTTCTGGTTTTACAACTAGAAGCTTAAAGTTGAACTTGTTTCTTTACCAGTTATTACCCCATTCCTGCAAACAGGGTTGGGGCTTACCTAACATTTCTGCTGATTCGTTTTCTTCTTTAAAAGTCCAGCTACCTTGTTAGTCTGTGTATATTTCCAGATAAGTGTTAACTAGCTTATGGACAGGATGGTGAGAGCATGGGCAATAGGGAGACGAAACGGTCCTAAATATGTATGTACCAAGACCTGTTGTGCTTGTCAGCTGAGTTGCTGTGTCATTTGCAGTTTTCCCATCCTGTGGGAGTTTGCCTCAGATGAGAACACACGTTCTTCATTTATGGACATTCAACTTTTTTGTCCTTTACAGTTGCTCATATTTGACTGGAATGCAAGTCAGTATTGTACTTAGAAACACTGATATTCCTTGCAGTGCATTAGATGTATTTTTGATGCCATTGCTTTGTGAGTAACTTACCACTTTAACCATAAAATACAGAGCAAGAGGGTTGTCTGATACTAATGTACAGTCTGAGAAAATAAGTATCATTTATTACAGCTATTTCCAGTGTTTTTCTTTTTAAGCATTGAGCACTGGTGGTCAAAGATACTCAGACAAATTTGACAGAGATAAAGTTTTCAAACATGTTTTCTCATTAAAATATCCGACTCAGTGGAGGAGGTGACTCCTACCACGATGTGTCCTTCTTTTCACCCATTTACCTCTTTCTCCTGTCCCCATTTTAGGTAGATTGCAGAGTGGTTTAAGCCCTTTATTAGGCATTGTAGAAGACCAGAATTGACTGTTGAGTCCAAATCAGTACTAGAACAGCTGTTGCTGCTTCTAAAGGACCATGGTCTGACCTCACCATGATGAACATTCATTACATCAGTGTTTGCTACAGAATAGATAATAATTGTCTGAACCAGCACGAAAAAATGCTCCATTCAAGACGGACAGCAACTTAGATAATAGTGTCACAGTGACTGTTACCCAAAATCCAATTTAGAGGAGAAAAAGAAAAGCAAAAAAGATAAGTGTTCGTGTGCTGAAGGCAAAACTTGGAAGAAAACATGGGAAAATATTGTTGTGTCCTGGTCAGTCACAAATAAATTTCCCCTCTAGTAGACTGGATTTCACATGGAAAAATGTCATACACTCTCAGGATTGTTATAATTCCGGGTTTATTGCGCATAGTTTATCTTAGAATTAAGTTTGACTCCGTTTTTTTTCCTGTTAGCCTTTAGACAAGCAAACATTTTCAATCTTAATTAAAATTGCTTTTTGTTCCAGATTTTTCCATCTCAAGTTAGGAGAGCATACTAGATCTACTTAAGTGTTTATGTGTGAACATAACAATTTTGTTTAGCTGATCATTTGAGATTTACTTTGATTTAGACATTATCGTGAGAACTTCACATTTTCATACCTCAGACACATCCACATCCACCCAGTTCCTTCCACGGAGTCTTCATGGAAAATACTGATCTAGCAAAGACTGAATATCCCTGGGGAGTAAGATATGCAAACAAATGCTTCCAGGTTTCTAACAGCTCTTCTGGTTTTTCACTTGATGCTGTTTATTCTCTTTGCACTTGGAACAATGCAGTGAAACCGGCCAGCTTTGCTGTCTAGGGTGTAGTGTGGTGATATTGTTTTATTTAAGTATCTAACAATGCTGACAACTCAAACAAATACATCCAGGCCCAAATGTTAATACTTGTCCAATTGTTTAAAATGGGGTGGGAGGATGGGTGAGAGCCAAATGCTTATCTTGCATGTGAGCTGCTTAGCCTTACAGCTTCTATAGTTCTCTCGGTTTTTCCTGGCTACTTTAGAGAAAGAAGTGGGGAAAAGAGAGACAGGAGAGGAGAATTGTATGGAAGAGAAAAGAGCTGGTCAATGCGAGTTTGTAGTTCCTGACCTTTTTTCTTTCCTCCTAACAATGAATTAAACTTCTGGTCTAATCATGTTTAACTTATTTATATTTTCAAAGTGTAAGAGAGTGACTTTTTTTAGAATAACTTATCAAGATGAGGAAAAACAGAAGTAAGTTCCTCAACTTGCCAGGCTGTGCTTTTGCTTTGCTCAGAGGTATTGCTCAGAGGTTAAAATGTTAAAACTTCTTCTGTTTAAGTCAGCCAGGGCTGGGTTGTGTGAAAGCACACTTTTATATGCATAGTATCTGGAATCTGCACGGAGTGTGTGATCGCTTTTATGGCAAGATTGGGCTGCATCTGTTTCTTCTGGGGAGAAAACGTCCCCCTTCATTTCTTTGGGTGAAAGCTGGAACTTCTTTGTTACTAGCTCTACGTGAAAGTTTTATTTTAGTTATTTGGAGCAGAATTCTTACACTAAAGCAAGCACCTGCTAGTTTTGTTGTGTTAAAAAAAAATGTGGAGGATCAGGTGCAGCACGTAGTATGGAGATGAGCAAGCAGCCTATTGAAAGGAGACTTGAGTTTGTTTGTGCATCACACAGTATCCCTGCCACATGCTGCTCCTTCCAGCTCATGTGTGTTCGTGCATTAGTGTGGCTTAACTACAGCATTTAGATTTCAGATGATTATCAGTATCCAAAACTGCAAGTAATCTTTGCTATCTCTGGAACTTCCTAAACCAGATTCCCATAGTCTGGCTGTAGATCTTGCAAAGGAACATAGATGAGTGTTTATTGGCAAAGCAGAAAGGTTATAGCCCAGGTAAAAACAAAGGGAGAGGAGTCAACAGGATGTCTGTTGTTTGATCTAGACGGTCTTTGGGACTTCACTATTTTTAAGCATTCTTCCTGTGAACCTTTTTGAACTCCCGCTTTGCTGAAAACTCTTGAGGAGGGCACGCAATTGTAGATACTGAAAATCCAGGTATTTGCCCGTGTTAGTATAGCATACTGTAGAAAAACATTTATAGCTTTTCAGTTTACAGAAGACTGCTCATCCCTTTTGTGTGGCTAAGTGAAACTGATATTTTCATGCTGAGAAGTGTGATACAGCTTGTACAGCCTGTGCTCAAGAGCCGGAGTTTATTTTAGTCTGTACTGATTCTTGATGTGCAACTGTGACCCCTCTTAATGGAAAGTACCTGCCTTGCAAAATGTTTTCTATGCCTGTGGAATAGCTGTACCAGGCTCAGCACTGTGGCTGTTGGGTGGGACTCGGTATTTGGAAGGAGGTCTTGCTTTCCTGGATTGTTATCACTACAAAAACCTGTTTTATTTAAAGCTCCATCTATGGCATTAACTTGGAAGTATCATTGCAGTTCAGTAGCACTTTAATCTTGTTTAGTCATTTCAATAAACAGTGAATCCGAATTTGCACTGTTGAGTTCCAAGCGGAAGATACAGATGTTGGAAATCCTGAAAGGTGCTCCATACTTCCAACTCATTGGAAATTTTGCAAGCTTTATGGGTGTAGCAACTTCACAAGCAGGCTATGAGATTTTTTTTTAGTCATGTAAAAGACGACCACCACTGAATATCCACAACCATGCCTGGCAGGTTTATGAGCTTCACGATGCGTAGCAATTATCCTGTTATCCTGGAGTTGTCCTATTCTGCATTCAGATCCCATAATGTAGTTTTCTGTGACTTGGGATCTGCGACTTCTCTTGAGTGTGTCTGAGTACAGTGTTCTTCACTGCTGCTCTGAAAGCTGGTTATGTGTGTTGCCACCTCATGAGTTGCTGTCTCTGTCAGCAGAAGTCTGGGAATGGCAGTTCATACCAAGGGAAGAACTTAGTGATGAGTCTCAGAGATCCTTTCTCTTTTAAAAGAGGGGCAGGGAGGAAAAGCAGAATTGAGAGACTTTGAAGTAGAACATTTTATCACGGCAAGTTAAAAACCTTATTTTAGAAATTAAAAATAAAATTGATCTTTCAAAATCAATGATGGATTTAGTGGAAAATTGTAGTAACTCTTTGAGTTAGCCATTGCATCCTGTTTTAGAGGACTCTAGTCTGCAATGGCGTTCTGTGAGGAGGCAGAAACACACTTTTTTTTGTTTGTTTGTTTTGCATGTTTAGCTCTTTGCTATGACATTTGAAAGTTTTGGGTTTCCATGCATAAATTGTTCAACTGCTGAGCTATCTAAAGAATTTTGTCTTCATTTTGATACATGATCTAATTTGTAAAGCTGCGTTGTACATGCTGGCATGTGCAGAAAGGTTTGAGTGTTGGTGTGTTTTGTTTTGTTTGTTTGTTTTCTTTTGGAGAGGGGTTAATTTTATTTCCCTGTTACTGCATATTAGGTACAGCTTATTCTAGAAGTAGAACAAATCGACTTGGGCATGTTCTGGCGTGACTGTTCTTGTGTTCCTTCTTTCCCACAGTTTTTAGCTTTGGCATTTTTTTCATTTGTTTGGCAGCAGAAAGCTGCAGTAAATCTAATGTAAATAACTGTTCTGTGCTTTAAGCTTCCCAGATCATAGCTTGAGCTGATTTGAGCCAGTTTGCTAAGGACAGTGGAAAAGGATCTTTGAAATGCATAGTATATATTTAATTCCTTAAATTCAGCTTCTGTGCGCCGATCTATAAAGTCTGTGAATGTTTGGGTATTTAAATTAAAGACAAACAGAGATTTTTCAGCAAGTACAACTAATTTGTAGAATGTGGTTTTTTGCAGCAAAAGCAACCTGCAAGTCCTCTCAAATCAATATTGGTTTATGAAATGATAGCAGAATGGGCATAGTGCTGTTGGATTAAGGACCAGAACAGACCTGCTAGTCAAAGGCTGTTGTTAATATAGATGTGCTTAAATCTAACTAGTGCTGTCATTGGATGTAGGATCACGATCTGTGTCTGAAGAATTCGTGTTTAAATCCAGCTTCAATTATGTAAAAAGTTAAATTGTAGTTGGTTAAAATGGTGGAGTTTTTTTTAAGAACTCCATGGTGACATGAAACCCGTGATATTAATACTTACTAAGTGACTTGACTGAATTGGAGAATTGTAATGCTCCTATAATGTCGAATTACAGCATACTTGAAAATAATTTGGTCTTAGTCTTGAGGTAAACATTTTCAAGATGGTGCTGTTGTGAATGAGGACAACAGCACTCATTATTTAAAGTTAAGCAGGGCTGTCTGGTGCTGTTTTTGAAAAGTGCCAGTACCACAGCGTAGGCTGGAGAATATTGTAAGCTGGAGGCTTGCTTGGTAGACTTGGGGCTTCTCTGCTTCCTTCGTGCCATCCAGGGAGAGATGCAGACAGGCTTTTTCTGTAAATACATGATCCGGTTCCATTAAGTTTTAGCATTTAAATATGCGCATCCTTCGTTTGAGACCGTGTTGTCTGGAAAGTCAGGACTTGGTCCACTGGGTGTGTGCTGTCTGCATCTCTGGGTGGATTGCTCAAAGGGAGATGCAAGATGGTTTTTGTTGGTAGAGCACTGCCCAACTTGATACCTCTTGGAAGTACATTACTGTTAGGCTTTAAGTTCTACAAGTCTGACTTAGCTAACAATTACTTTTTGCTATGTGGGTCAAAAGAAAAAAAATCCTTTCCACACTCCCAAACAGATATAAAACTGTATTGTCTAGTAATGGTGTTATCTCTGTCTGTGGTAAGATGAGTTAAAGTTATTAAAATCATACTGAGTTCATCGAAGGGTTAGATCTGTCAGCAAACTGATGCTGCTTGTGCTGTTTCACACCGCTCCCTTTTAGTACCAGCAGCACTTGTATAGGCTTGAAAACACACACAAAAGCAGCAATGTCTTGTAGTGTAACCTACAGCACTGGGATCATTGGTAGAGGCATTTGCTTGGGTGGTTCAGGTGCTGCGGTTGAGGGAACCCTTCCACCCTGTTTTTGTAAAGGGATTTACTTTATCGTTTTATCTAGTTGTGAAAAACTGAAATTCAGTCGTGGTGGTTGTTTTGGTTTGTTTTTTTTCTCCCTCTCTACTTAATAGAAATAATGAAATGCAGGAAAAATCGAACTTTATTATTCTAGAGTGTGTCTATCCTTGGGAATTTTCGAGTGAATTATAGGTATTTGTTTTGCTGTAGTTCCCAGTCATTCATTCAATTTCTTTATGTATTCTCCATCTCTAGATACCTGCTTGAACAAGACTTTCCGGGCATGCGGATTGGTCCAGAGCCCACCACAGATTCTTTTATTGCTGTGATGTACGGAGATTCAGAAGGAAGTGTTCCTGGAAATGCCCTAGTTGTGGATCCTAAGAAGCCATTCCGCAAACTGAGCCGCTTTGGAAATGCTTTCCTGAACAGGTAAGACCTGTTTGCTTGCTGTCTTTTGATTTCTATGTTAAAATTTCTACTTGATACCATCTTCATGCATCAGTGTTTTCTAGAAATTAAGTTTTCTCTGCTGTATTTGTTTTGAGCAGCATGGAATAAATATTCAAATGCAAACAGTAGTGGTGGCAGTTTAAGTGAATTAAAAAACAAGAGGCCTAGGTAGGGTCATACTAACATAGAGCTGTGTACACTTGGTAAAAACTTATAAATACTCCTTACCTTTTTATATATAATTTTTTATGTATTCAGTTATTAGAACAGAAAATCATTGTTCCAGTTCACAGAAAACTTCTGAAATGTTCCACCAGCTAACTTCTTTGTAAGGCATTATGCCAGCTGAAACTCAGGATCAATTTGGGCATAAATTTCCCTGCTCAGTAAAAGTGATAGATTAGTACTCTTTCCCTTTTTTTGGATGGTAGTTTTTAATCTTTTCCCTTTGTCTTGTTCCTTTATGTTGGTCTCAGTTCTTGGTATAACTCTTTAAAGTTGTCAGTTACTGGGATTTGCAAAAAGTCCCACAAGAATGGAGAATATTTGAATATGCCTTCTGTATAAAGTACATGTTCAGGCTGTTAAGTGTGTAATTTTAAGTAGCTGGTCTTCAAGCAGTCCCACAGACCAGGATGATAGCGTTAGCTTCTGGATGGCTGCTGGGTATTTGCGAAAAAGGGGAGAGTTGTTCAGGGACTGAATATTGCCATGGGTAACTTAAGTAGCAGGCTAAGTATTTCCAGTTAAAAGTTTATTAATAACTTTGCTCGCATTGTGTGAGTAATCACTTTGTTTTCTTCCTGTATTTGATGATAGCTTGACATAGAGGCCTAGTTTCGCAAGCCAATTAATCTAAATTGGTTCTCTTTTAACAATAAACTTTCCTGTTTGGCCGATAAACACTGGCATACGTGTTAAAAGTTCATCATGTACAGCCTTATCTCTCACTGTGCTTATTCACAGAGGAAAGTTTATAGCTGCTTATAGTTGCCTTGGCTATCGCTTTGCTGAGAGATAAGAACATGTACTGTGTGAAGCTGCGGTCAAGTCCTATTTTTAATAATAATTTTGTGATCCAAGACCCTTTTCTGTGAGATTGTTGGCTAAGTTTTGTCCTCCAGATCATTATTCTGTTCCTTCCTTTGCCTACCATTGTGCTGTCTATGAAAAGTCAATTATATTACACTGTAAATAGTATTTTGTAAAATATTGAAATATTGACATAGAACATGCAGTGATACTAAATGTTTGGATGAATGGGTTACATGATTTTTTTGCTAAATTATCTGTCTAGCTAGTTGTGTCAGGTCATGAATCTTAGGCAATCAAGATTTTTTGCCATCTAAAAAGATGTACATTCCAAGTAACTGACTAAATTATTCCAGTTATTTTGGTGACTGTGTTATTATTATAGTGCAGTGCTGTAAACGGCCTTATCTTACCCAACATTGACATTTGCTCCTTAGTTTTGCAGTGGAGATCTAGGTACCTATATTCCCCTCACACCAGGCTTCTTCTGCCACTCTGCTCATATTGCTGCTTCTGTTTTTTTCAAAACTGTCAACTAATTTCTCTTTCCTACTTTACATAGCTGAAAATGCCTTGGGCTTTATTTCAGTATCTTTGAGTAAATTCTGTGTCATCTTCATGTGCAATCATACTACATATTTTACTTTGCTCTCTCATTTGCCATAGTGGCAGTGACAGTGTTTTATACCAAATATTACATTTCTTTACCTTCATTTTAATATTTTTATCTGTTCTTCTTTCTCCCTCTCAGCCCTGTGTGCTGCTTTTTTTTAATGATTTCACAATCCTACAGGCGCTTAGACTGTGAAGTCAAGTGCCCTTTTCGTCTAAATGTAATATGAAAGGAAATCGTGACTGAGGTAATGGAGAAACTGAAAACAAGAACACAGTAGCTCAATCAAGGCTTGTACTTACTAATTACCCATACTGATTTATGTTACCTTGCCTCTTTTTTTCCGTGGCCCTTTCTTATTTCCTCCCCGTATCTCACTGCTTGTGATAAATGTCTCTGTAAGGCTCCGGAGTGTCAAATCTTCTCTTACTTCTCCTGTGTGCTTTTAAGGAAAGTTGTGTGGGGAAGGAGACGGGGACAGGACCCAGTGTTCCCTT
This sequence comes from Patagioenas fasciata, assembly GCF_037038585.1. NCBI lineage: Eukaryota > Metazoa > Chordata > Aves > Columbiformes > Columbidae > Patagioenas > Patagioenas fasciata. The sequence continues at coordinate 30,994,073 of NC_092524.1, read as the reverse complement.
GGATACTGGTTAAAGTAAGTGAAGAAAGAATATTGCAGGATGCTTGAAGATCATGGAGGTAAACTGGTGCTGCTGAGAAGCAGCACGTGGTCCTGCTCTATTCTAAGGGATATCTGAATGGACACAAAAAGGAGTGTACATTCTTACTAGATTCTTTGAGTCATACAAAGTTAATCTAAAAAAACAGTAAAATCAACAGATTATTACAAAATTGATTATTTCATTTTTGCAATCAATGTAACTTTTGCAAGGATAGTTTAGTATCACTGTTTTTCTTTAATAATAGTTTTATAATAATTGTAGAATCATAGAATAGTCTGACCTTCAAAGGTCATCTAGTCCAACCCCCATACAATGAGCAGGGACATCTTCAAGTAGATCAGGTTGCTCAGAGCCCTGTCCAGCCTGGCCTGGAATGTTTCCAGGGATGGGGCATCTACCGCCTCTCTGAGCAACCTGGACCAGTGTTTCACCACCCTCATTGTAAAAAAAAATTTCCTCATGTCTAATCTGAATCTCCCTCTTTTAGTTTAAAACCATTACCCCTTGTCCTGTCGTAACAGCACCTGCTAAAAAGTCTGTCCACATCTTTCTTACAGGCCCCTTTTAAGTACTGAAAGGCTGCAATAAAGTCTCCCCAGAGCCTTCTCCAGGCTGAACAAATGCAAGTCTTTCATTAAAAACATGACAATATCGGGGGTCTAATGTGTCACAAGCAGTTACAGTAATCTCATTCACACAACTACTTTTATAAAGGTTTTTTTTTGCGAATGTCTGTTGTCATTAAGGTAGACAGTATGTATTTTTCTTTTTCATGAGACAGAACTGAAAAATCATACTTCATACAGGCCATGTAAGAAATAGTGGTTCAGAACCAGATTTCAAAGTTGAAAAGAGATATTCGTATACAATTAACCTTACAGTTTTAAGTTGTCTGTGATATTAGTTACCAAGATTTTTAACCCTTCTGTAGTCTTTAGTTTATGGATATGTTCTAAAAGCTACAGTCATTAATTCTGAGTTGATCCTTCTAGTTCATATTATTTTCCTATATACTTTCCTTTTCACTTTGCCACTAATGGCTGCTGTGAAGACTGCAGTGTCTTTCAATTTCTTAGGCCTGTAGATCTATATTTTTTTTGCGTAGTCTTTTCCAGCTGCCGCAGTTTTGGTGGTGCCTGAGTCAAGATACTGCCATGTTGTTCAGATGAAATAATGGTGCCTGTTGTCTTGTAAGATAGGCCTAGAAACATCTCACTGATACTAAGCAGGTGCTGGGCTTTTTAAAGTGGAATAATGATTTAAAAAATTCAGCTTTTACAATGTTCCAAACCTGTGAACTTCATGTTATGTATACTAGTGATGTACATTTTTGTAATGATTGATGTGGTCAAATGTATTTTCTTTGTCTCTTATTCACATGTGCTGTGCATCTACAAAATGTGGGTTTTTTGCTTTAATGTAGTGTTTCATTTAGGTTTTGGAAAGTTAAAAAAATGTTATTTTATTCAATAGTACCTCACTGATCTTTCAAAAGCATCTTCTAAGCTTGTAGAAAATTAGCCTTAATGGAAAAATTTCATCCAGGATATGTGATATTTTCTACACCTGATGTTCCACAAAAAAAAAAGTGTAGTGTGGTTTACATACTGTAGGATTTTATCAGCTGGCCGCTGTTTCCTTATCCTCTCCTGGGTTTCAGGAAGGGGCATGGCTGATGCTGCTGTTTCTGTCATACCCAAGAAGGGATGCTTTGTGCCTTTGTGACAGACTCGTTATTTACAAGGTCAAGTGAGGTGTAAGCATTTTTTTTCCTTCCTGATTTCTTTTTCATCATCTGGATCATTATCTGTCCAACAGTAGCTTCCAAATGTTAATATATCTTACATTTTGTGTCTAGCATTTGACTGCCAGAACTCTTTCTAACTCAGATTTATCTTTGGTCTTAAAGTTCTTGTTTGACCTTGGCACAGTTAAGATTTGCTTGTCGATGGGACCCTATTTCTTGAGATGGCGTGCCTCCTGAAGCGATGGGTTAAGGCAGGGCAACCATCTTACAGCCCGAGCCTGCAATGCAGCCCTTTGCCGGGCTGCCTCCTGGAGAAGGGCCCCCGAGCTCCTCGGCTTCTCAGAGCAGGGTGGGTTACACTGAGTGTTAGTACAGTCTTTGGCTGCCACCCGATAAGAAGATTAAACTCTTATGCAGATCTCTTAAAGGCAGTTTATGATGAAGGGAAGTTCTTCAGTCATGAACTGTCCGAGAAGCATCAGAGTAGTTTGAATTTAACACGTGAAGTATTCTGCACAACTCTCAAAGGCTCCGTGAATTATTTATTTTTCATAATACCACTATTGAATTCGTCTCCCATTGCAGACGCAGGAGGTTATTGTTTAGTGCCCGCTGTGTGTAATTTGAACTCTTGATTCTGGCAGCGTGAAAGCTTTTGCTCAGTTTGTGTGAGAAATACTGTTGTTTTTCAGTCCTTTGCAAGCCCCACCTAAGGAAGGTGGCGGGTTAGAGACAGGGACTGCTCAAACGCGGCTGGAGGAGCTGAGAGACTGACTTGCCAGTAGCTGGAATATAAACGTGTTGTCATTATGGCTTTCTGCCTGCTTCCCCTTTCTTTTGAATATCTTTGAATTTGGGCAAAAGTTGGAGTACATGAAGGATTGTTTCTTGTAGATACTAATTTTAGTCCTAGCAAAATGTTTTTGTTTTGTGCAGCCTTCTTAATCTTGCGTGTATGGCCCATGCTGTCAGCTTGTGCAAAACTTGGAGTTTTATCAGCACTTAGATATACAGTTTTATGAGGTTTTCCTGCGTTTTCTTTTTTTGAGAAGCTGTCTGTTTACATTTCATTTTCTTAAACATGTATGGTTGCCAAACATGAGACACCTTGAGTCTTTCTAAAAGCAGATAAATAAAGGGGAGCTGTCAAGGGACAATCTACAAATGAGCTAGAGCTATTGTTAACATTTTTTCTCTCCTTTCCTGCAGGTTCATGTGTTCTCAGTTACCTAACCAGGTACTGAAAAGCATCAGTATCATTGACAGCCCTGGCATTCTCTCTGGAGAGAAGCAGCGCATCAGCAGAGGTGAGTTGCAGGACTTGAAAATAACCAAGCTCACCAGCTACTTTTGCTGGACTGGACAGGTCATCATCCTGATGTGCTGGGGGCCTGTTTCAGTGCTTTTGAGTGGCAGTGAGTCCCAAACTCTCCTATTACAAGGCCTGTTAAACCTCTGCTTCAAGTCTGGAAGTACTGTTTGGAATTTTTTCTCTTTAAAACTGGTGGGGTTGGGATTTCTGTCACCTTGCTGCTATGGCTGCAAATGACTATGATTGCATGGTCTAAGTAGTGCTTTGACACTCTTAAGAAAAAGCCTTATTTCCTGATTTTAATTGCTTTCCCCAAAGTAATAATGAATAGACTCTTATTCTGTTGAAGTTCATGAATGAAGAAATGTTTCATAATAGCTATAGCTCTTCAAGCTGGTCGTGTTTAAAAACTGAGTGGTTTGGCCTGTAAGTAAAGTATTTAGCTGCTAGTTTTCCTTCTTAAGGTTGCTCAGTCATGTGATAATATAATTTTCAGTCAAAAGACTTAAGGTAGCAGGAGGAGAAAGGAATTAGATTTTTTTTTTTCAATAAAATGGAAATTCTGTGAAGAACTGAACCCTGCTTTTAAAATGTTATTTAAGAGATTAGCCTGTCTTTGAGTAAATATTGAAACAAACCAGCATGATGTAAATAACTTTCTGTCTTGTTTTCTTCAGCTGCATTTAAGTGCCTGTCAGCGGTTTCTGTGGAGTTGCAAAAGGTAGTGATCCACTGTGTGGCTTATGCTGCCCTCTGTTTTCAGACCTTTGCTTAAGAATGGAAACTTGTGTGTTTTACGACTGTGGGAGGGGGAAATAATCAGTTCTTTAACATGTCACACCTGGGATTTTCTGTGGAAATCCTGGAATGAGCACTACGTGTGTCAGCTGTGCAACCATAGTCTTGCCTTGACAGAATAAGAGAGTAATTGAAGTCTAATCTAAACTATGTTTGTTTAGTCAGCTGTTTCTGGATTCTTTGTTCGGTGTCTGAATGTGGTTTTTGTCCTCTTAATATTCATATAGTCATGTAAAGCACTCATTGTGGTGAGAGCCGTGTTTTCCTATATGTGATACATCGGTGAGCTAGCAGAGAAGAACAGCAATGAGTGCTCTATATCTGTGCCAGCAAAGGCTTGAATGTGGCCAAATCAGATGAGTAAAACAAATATTGCAAGTCAGCACTCTTATTTCTAGGCAGGAATGACCAAGTGTATAACTCATCATCTTTAATCTTCTCATGTCCACAAAATATTTAAGTCTCAGTTTACGCAGAGAGTCTGATAAAATGGAAGATAGTCTTAAATTTCTTGCTCCTGCTTCTCTGTTTTGATTTCCAGCTCCCTGTTTTCTCCACCAAGAAAAATCAGACTCATGTTTCTCCCTCTCTGCTTCCTAAATCAAGGGAAAATGATGCTTGGCAGTATTCAAGTATCTGCTACCACTTTTGTAACAGTATGGAAGTCCACATGAAATAAGCAGAAAACCTTGAGCATCATATTAATATACCACCGAAAAAGTGAGCAATTGTGTGACAAAATTCAACACCTTTAGGGATTGCTGTGGAAGTCCCAAACTTCACGTGTGGGACAGTTGTTTCAATCCAGTTTGTTTCACTGATAGTCCTGTGTTGCATAAAGGACCATGTTTCTTCACTGTCATCTAGAATTGCTCTTGTAGCTTAAAACATACAACCATCGTTCCTTCCTTGCTTAGAATTCTTGATGGTATGTGCCTTATCAGTTGTTTTTGTGGTCTAGCTGGCCTGCCCTTTGATATGGTAGACTTTCACCGAAGCTGACAGTACCCAGTCATAACCTCAAACTCTTACCTGCTTCACAGACTTTAACTTGACTAGTTTGCATTTCATTTTTTTTTTTAATGTGTTAAGGATTGTCCTGATTATGTAACTTGGCATAGTTTTTATCACAAATGTGGTTCTCCTGTATGCTGTTTAGCTTTAACCAGTGGGGTTGTACCATAAAAAAGGTTTGGAAGTCAGCTTTAGAACACAGTTCTCTCTGTGCCCCAGGTTTATAGGACAACTGCTGCCAGGGTTTATGGTTTCACATACTGAGGTATCAGCATACATGAAGTACATACAAGTCACTGTATCGACCTATTGCATACTCTTATGGTTAGGCAACGCTGCACTCGCCTGTGTCTGAAGTATTGCATAGTCGGGTACATTTACTACATATGACTTTTTGGCTGCTTAAGCAGTTTCCATACAGGTGGTTTTGTTGAGTACGAACTTGACTTGTCCTGTGGTGCTGCACACAGCAAGGCCTGTCTGATCAGCTTCCTGAAGGAGTCAGACTGACTTCGACATATTGATGCTACAAGTCTAATTTAGCACATTTTGAAGTTTTAGTTGCTTAGATTCCTTTTTAAATCACTGTGTGCAAATGTAAGCAGGATTCTACAAGATGGATTTTTCTGTTCTCACTAAATGTGTCTCTGTGAGAGCAGATTCTGTTTGTACGCCTTCAGACCAACAAAGGGTTTTTTTCCTTCCATACCTATGTTGTTATCCCTTAAACTTACTGGCTGCTTCTCACTGAAATAAGGTTGCAGCTGGCGTGCTTCACTGTGGGAACTGCCATTTGCTTTCACTGTGAAGGTGATTACAGACTTAAACATAGGGATGCTTTTCTGTGCTTGCCAGGAAAGCTGTAAACGTACAAGTGTTGATTCAAAATTTATTTTCACAATTTTGTTTTTCAAACTTTTATAATTCAAATTTTTTAAACTTTAGGTTTCTGTTTCTCTCTTAAACTTTTGTTTTTCTTATGAATTTTGATGCTATTTTCTAAAGAATATCTACAACATGAAATTTTTCATAATTCAGTAATGGAATATGACATAACACCTGATAAGTATTCTGAAATGCTTTTTATTCTGCACATTATTGATGTTTGTTCATATCTGAGTTTTTGAAGTATCTTTACAGAAGTTTAGTTTTTTTCCAACATTGCTGAGCAGCAACTTTTCTTATTGGTGATGCTTTAATTTGTTTGGAAGAATAGCATTATGGGACCCCAGTGTAAAACCTTCACTCTTTTCTGGTGATTTTTCCCATCTTCCTGTCAGCAACTGCTTAACTATTTATCTATGAATGTGTTTTACACCTGCATGATGATGACATGTGACAGGTATCACTAGGAGTAAGCTGAAACCTTCTGAGACTGTCAAAGCAATCAAATGTTAACTTTCATTGTAAAAATGCAGGAAGACAGTAAAGAGACCATGTAAAAATACAGGATATGCACCACTTCCCAGCATGTTTTATTTATAACTCTGGAAGACATCCAGGCCATGGATGGAGGAGCTGGTCGCTTTCTGAAGGATCAAAAATATACACAGAGTACAACACTGAAAGCTGTCTGTCTTGACACACCTTTCCCGCTCCTGTTGTCAACAGGAGGATGTTTCAGAAGCTTCCTGTGTGTCAGTTTAGGGGTTGTGTTAGTGGCTGGAGGAGGATGTGCCGACCTGTGCCAGCATTGTCCCCAGTCAGACAATTCCCATCCCCGTGCCGCTTCTGCAGCATCACCAGTGACGTTCACGAAGGCCATGTCAGAAATGTGCGTATGATCTGCAAGATTTGGAAGGAACCGTGAGCGTAAGGAGAGGAGGAAGGAGAAGTAGTATCTGACAGGGTGTGGGGAAGAGCTGTCTTTAGAAAGAGAGAGGGGAGTTTGGTTTGTGATTGAGTGGCATGATGGCAAAGATTTCAAAAAGCATGGGGAAAGAGCTCAGGAAAATTGAGGATATTGCTTACCTTGCATATTTAGAACTGGAGTTATTTAAATACAGGTAATTTTCTCAGTTGAATCTGTGTTGTGCAAAATGTAGTCATGGATTAAGTAAGGTGATGTATATAGTTGCAGCATTGTGTCAGCCTTTTCCTTGCAGTGAGAGACTGTACAGGCTCTTTAGCATTAGTCCACCAACAGGAGTGCAGTAAGAGTGTTATCCAGGAGTGCTGGGTTGAGACAGGCTGTCATTAACATAACTGGAAAATTCCACTCTGGAAGCAAACAGTGGGTCTCCATGTGGGACTGAGCGATCTCTGAAAGACTGAGACAGTTTAGATGCTCACCTGTGTCAAAGCATCAGAACAGCAGATTGGGGACAGGGAGAAGGCTGCTTGTGTCCGTGTCCAAACTGTGTGTTGTAGCCTTGTTTGTGTAGTACTTGGACAGCACTGGAAGGTGGGACCTCTCCAGCACTCTACCTAACTAACCCCTGATTCATCATCCCTGTTAAGTGGATGTTGTTCTCTGAGCTTGGAGGCTCCTCATTGCAGCATTCATCTGAGAGGCACCTCTCTTCTGCAGTGCTATTAGTGCCAACCCCAGGGGTGGAAGAACTAGACACTGCCTGTCTGTGCTCACAGAGGATGAGTGGAGCCCATCAAGCTTCCTTAATTGTTTTATGAATTGCAAAAGCTTTGCAAGGTGGTATTAGGGCAAATTGGAAATTATTTACCTTGTATGCACAAGAGAAAGCCTCTGGTTTATTTAAATTTTTATTACTAACTGGTACAGAAAATTGACCCATGCTCGTGGCACGATTGCGCAGCTGTATCTTTGAAGATGGCTGGTGGCTGTTGCGCATGGGGATGGCGCGTTGCCCCGTAACAATGACACACCAGGGCTCATGATCACTCCTCTCATCAGCGTTTCCAGGGCTGGTGACCACATGCAGTCTCTCTCCAGCTTTTTCATCTCTTCTACATTGTGGCATTTTTTTCTACTGTGTGGTCACAGCCAGTTCCCGATGCCCAACAGTTATGCCTCTGTCAGAGGCACCAGCTTGTTCCCTTCCTGCAGCTTGGAACGAGCTCAAGAGCTCTGCAGTGCTGCTGGTGGATTGCTGCCTCCCTCTGCCCCTGGGCTGGGTACAAGGGCAACTGGTGACTTGTGACTTTCTAATGTGCATTTGCAAGCAGATGCTGTACCTGGTGAGACATGAATCCTAGGGCTGGATGTAATTGCTGACATCAATCATTGAAACAAACCTTTGAAGAAATAGCAACTGCAGAGCCGCAAGATCGTTGCTTTGACTGATGGGATAGCTCTGCATTTTGTTCTCTTTGGGGACAGGGTGGAGAAATCATGATATCAACCATGTGAAACTCTTGGCTGAAATATTTAACCATATATCACTTCTCTCTAGTTCAGATATATCTATTATCTCTCTCCATATATCTATATATAGTAAATCTAGTTCAGATATATATAATGTGTAACAACTGAATCTGTATGTAGAATATGTTCACTTCTAATGATAAATTTTAGTTAAAATGAACAGGTTTTTTTCATATTTTTTAAATTAGGTCTTTTGCCTACCAATTTACAAGTGCAAATGCTTTATTAATGTTTAATTAATATTTAATATAAATTTATTGCTAGCTAACATACACTTTTTGACTGTACAATTGTTTTCATAGTTCAAAATCCGTCAAATGTGTGCTGACAATTTATGTATTTATTTAACCAGCCTTGTAAGTAATTTTCTCACATACCCATTTGTGGAAAACTTAATAGAATTTGGCTTGCTTCATTTTGCAGTTTTCTGTATTTCATTTCAAGAAGATTTCCCTCTACGCAAGTGGTATCAGAACAGGTTATTGCATCGCTCAGATTTTTGCACTGTTGCAACTGTGTTATAACGTGCAACTTACAAGATCTTGCTTCTCCCTTTCTTTCCTGCTAAATTTTTATAATTATTTTATGAATTATTTGTATTTGTTTTGATAAGATTCTTAGTGTAAAGTGAGAAGAGTTCTCTTCGAGTTGTGTTTTGTGCAGCTTTCCTCCACCTTTTATCTCATGTTTAGCTTTTCAGGAGCTGGTTACAGGAAAGAACCTATGAAGGCACCAGGGCAGCATTATCTGGAAAGGGGCTGGATTCTGCATTCCTTACAAACTAGTCCTTTTAATGGGAAAGGCTTTCTGTTTATAGCCGGTTAATGAGTCAGACCTGCATCCTTTTAGATGTTAATAATACCTTCTTAGCATAGCCCTCTCTGTTTGATGTGTCAGTGCTGGATTTTTGTGAAGTTTTATCATCTCTTTTTGGGAAGGTGGGGGGCAGGTAACTGGGGACATTTTCTTACTATTAACTAGACTTTCTGGCAGGTTCTACTGGAAAGCAAAAAAAAAAAAGCTGTTTTGCCTTTGGGTTCCCTGTTAAAGACCCAAGGACTTGAAAATATAGCAAATAATGACTTGACTGAACCAATATTCTTTTAAGAAATGCTGAGAAAGTTTACACTGTCCCTGTACCCTTTTAATTTATGCTGTTTGAAAGATGCTAGGGAGGATGAGGAGCGGTGAAGAGTGTTTTGCTTGTATCCGGACCAGGTGTATGAAGAGTTTGTGTAACTGCTTCAGGTATGAGTAGTCTAAGTGGCTTTCTTTGCCGGGGGATTGGAGGTTTTAAAGGCTTATCTTACACAGCTGAGAAATGACGAAAGACAACCTGGAGGGCTCACTGATGGTAACTGAGCTTTCCTTGTTGTTGGCATTTAATTATAGGCTGCTTGGGGCAAAATTGAAGATTCTGATTGGATTACTTTACGCCAGTCCTTGGATTTTGACTGTGCCGTCTTTTAGCTCTGATTTGTTTCTGAGAGGAAGAGGAGGGGTGGCATATTGGCTCCCAGCTCACACCTTGCTGTTCCTTACTCAAACAAGATGAGTCACATCCATGCAAAGCCCAGTGCCACATCATTAGTGGTGACTCTCTGCAGATTAAATGCATCACTTCTGAATAAATGTGTCACTCCTGAATACTGTTTGTTGTGTGGACTAGACTACCAGCTGTGTTTATAAAAGCATTCAGACAGGTGCTACAAATAGACTTTCCTTTAGAACATCAAAAAGTTTATTTCAGATCATCAGAAAGGTCACTGCTCGTTCTGTTCTGTAATCTGTCACATCCCCAAAGCCATCAATAATGCAGGCACATGACTTGTAAATTGCTTAGTTTGGGTGGCCTGCTGGAGCCAGAACTGGGAAACATAGGTGTGAGACACTAACTTGCAGCAGCATGAAAAATAGCGAGATAGCGGATGGCAAGGTTGAAGGAAAAACAGTGATAAAAACCAAAAGCAGTAATAGTGAGACCAGTGTAAGGAAGTGTAGGATACAGTTGTCCTGACCTCATTGTCCACAGACACTCTCCTCCAGGTGGTCCATCTGCTCGTTTCCCCCAGGTAGATGCCGTGATCCCCTTGTTCTCCATCCTCCGCCCTACCTTCTCTGAGACTCACTTTTCTGAACAGTGGGACTGTAATAGTGTATTCTTCCTTCAGGCTACGACTTCTGCCAAGTCCTGCAGTGGTTTGCTGAGAGGGTCGACCGCATCATCCTCCTTTTTGATGCTCATAAGCTGGATATATCGGATGAGTTTTCAGAAGCTATTAAGTCATTCCGGGGCCAGGATGACAAGATTCGAGTGGTGCTTAATAAGGCTGACCAAGTGGACACGCAGCAGCTGATGAGGGTCTATGGTGCGCTCATGTGGTCCTTGGGAAAGGTGATCAACACTCCAGAAGTGCTGCGGGTCTACATTGGCTCCTTCTGGGCCCATCCTCTCCGAAACACAGAGAATAGAAGACTCTTTGAAGCTGAGGCACAGGACCTTTTCAAGGATATCCAGAGTCTCCCACAGAAGGCCGCTGTGCGGAAACTCAATGATCTCATTAAGAGGGCGAGACTTGCAAAGGTAAGAAAAAAAAAAAAACTAAATTAATGGAATGAGCAGTCTCTTCTGCTTCTTTCAATGTGTCCTTTCTTACCCTTCCCAATCTTTATCTATAAACCATGTTTTACAGCAAGTTGATTGAATTGTCAGTTTTTCAAGGAAGAGATAGCCATTCAGGGTATAGAAGGAAGTATGAGGAGATCAAGACTTGTACTGGGATGCCTCCCTGACTTTAGAGAAGGGTTTTGATGCTTTTTAGGCCATTAAAGCTATTGTTTGCCTGGTAGGGCAGTGTTTTGTTAGTGTTGTTGTTTTTTTCACTATGCAATGAGGTAATCTTAACATTACTTTTTGGAGATAAACCACCTTTTTTTTTTTTTTAATTAGCTGGTACATATAGAACACTTTTTTTTTTTTTTTTAAAAAAAGGGGGGGGTTAGGAAAAAAACACAACCAAAACTATTCACATGCAGCTTCACATGTGCTGTTTTACATATTAATGCCTTAATTCATACTGTCAATCAGCTGCTGTGCAACAACACTTCAATTAAATGGATTCATGTTATGCCCACGAGACTGATTAAAAGCCTCACTCATGGTGAAACACAGATACTTATCCATTGGAGGGGTGCTTGTGCATGAGGTTGGAACTCTGGAGCCTTTCAGATTGGATCTTCCTCATTCCCAGAGACACTTGGGTGATATGGACCCTGTGTTGTCATATCCAGAAGAACCCATCTCTTGTTATCCAGGAACATGAGTTGCGTGTCCCACTGTAGGTACCCCTGTCACCATTCCCCTCTGGAGGGGTATGTGCATTGTGTGCAACTTGCTGTCACTAACCAGTGTGTGTGGGCAGGCTGGGTGTGACAGCACCCTGAGTGTCTGTAGGCTGTTTAAAACCTGATTGATTTTTTTGTTAGATCTCTAGTTCTTTGATGAATGAGTGGATATTACTTTAAAGCTTTGTGAATCATCACCAAGTTTTAATTACCTATTTGTAAAACCTTCTGGTTAGATTTTACACTAATCTTCAGACTACCTGTTTAATGCTAGATTCATCTCTCCTTTCTTCTCACAGCCTTACTAGAATAAGCTTTGGTTGCCATCTGAAACACTTTTTTCTTGTTTCTCTGATTCTACAGGGGGTTTATTTTGCTGTAGTACTGCAGCTGCTATTAGAATAATAGTTAAAAACACTGCCAAGCTTCTTGTTGTTTTGAAAAGAACAAGAACAAAATGAAAACTGGTGATTGAAGAATTACAATTTATGATTTGGAAAATTGGAAACTTGGGGAGAAGGCTGGTGGTCCCAGACATAGATTTAGATTTTAAAGTATTTTGGCACTTCCTATGCAGTTATCAAACAGAACGTGAACTCTCTTAATGCAGTTATCTTGGAACACATTTTCCTGTGGACTTCTAAGCAAATATGAAGTGGTCTTGCACTTACATCGTTGTAAAGACAGTTGTATGGGGATGTATACCACTTCCTACATTGGCTTAATTAGCTCTCTGAATATAATAATACACTTAAAGAATTTTTTGTGGCCTGAGCTTTAGTGTACCCCATAGCAGTTGTTTCTTTGAAAATTCCATTTAAAATCATGTTCCTGATGATATTGTGTTAGAAGTTGCTATAACCTCAATCTGTTTTGTGAACATTGTTGGCAGCTATTTGTTTTCTGTTCTTACAATCATTTTGGAAGTGGAGAAGTATCGGATTGTTTTTAGGTGTTTCTGTGTAATGTAGAATAAAATTTGATGAAGGTAAATACAGTATTCATAAGGCATACTAACTAGATAGCTATGGAAAGGGAAGAAACTGTTTATCTGCAGGAAAGCAGCAATGTAATCTTTCCAGTGGTGTCTCTATCGTCCAGACTGAATTTACTGACACTCCAAAATCGCTTTTTACAGCATTCCATGGTATTTTTTGTCCTATTTCTGAGCCACTTTATTCGTAATCTCTTCTAAAACACGTACAGTAACCAAAAGTAAACTGTTAACTTACTGTCAAATTTGGGCATTAGACTTTTTCTTTTTTTAAGCCCTGTGACTTGCTATCCCATTTTGAAGATGGAGACTCTTCTTATCTGTAAGAAACACATGTGCATAGTGGAAGACCTTGGATCACTTAGCATACGCATGTGAAACTGTTAGTGCTTGTGAACTGTAAACATACATTTCTGGTTTTGCTAGAAGTATTATTTTAACCATATGATCCATACAATTACTTACAGTTATTTAAAACTGTCTTAGAAACATCCTTGTCGAATCAATTCTGTAATTCTGGAGAAATATTCGTATTTGTGTTGTTAGAAAGTTTCATGGGTTAATGCAGAAACCCTGCTTATTTGTGCTGTTTGGTTGGTTGTTTTTGTTTTTGCACTCTGTAGAAATTTAAATTTATCTGCAATTAAAATGCATCCTATCTTTTTAGAGATGAGGAAGTGGTGTTGTGTTGACATCATAATCTTAAGATGTGCAAATAAAAACTGGCTACATTTTTTTTCTTTAAAAACATTTTTTTTCCGGTTTCCAGTAAACCTCCTAAATAAGTAAGAAAAGGAATGAGAGGGCACTTACCCTTTACAGAATACTATAAGGCACATTCTGTCATGTTTTGCTAGGTAATATTTACACTACATGTACATAATCACTTTTTTTTTACAGATGCTTTTTTTTAATGGTAGTCTTTTTGGTTTTTTTTTAAATTTTCTCCAGTCTTCAAAATTTCGACTTTTTTACTGCTCAACAGTTTGATAGACATTCTTATTTTTTTAATGCTTTTTTTCCTGTGTGCATGAAAATTGTCTGTAACTTCTGTTTTGGGAACAGCTACCTGTTTTTTTTAATGAAGAAGGACCTAATTTCTGTAAAGATTTATCCTGTTGTGGAGGTCATTTGACTTCAGTGGTCACAGCTTAGGAAAGCAGTTTGATTGCTTCAGGTTGTGACAGATGTGCAAGAAGGCTGCCTTGCGCTTCCCTCTTGTGTGCAGCACGAGTATGTATGTCCACGCAATGAAATGGACAAGTGAACTCACCTCAGCTAAGAAGTGCAGCCCACTGTTTCTGTCCTGGACTAGATTCCCTGTCCCCCCGTTGTGGCAGTGCAGATCTGTTTGGTGGTGAAATCTGGTGGGAAGGGTGGTCAGGGGACAAGATGAATGGCTCAGCACGGGTAAAGGTGGAAGGAGGGTACGTGGGAGGGAGGGATGGATGTTTTGATGTCAGTGCTGTTTTATCTTGATCACAACAGATGGGAAACCTAAAGAGCTCTGCAAGTATCAGTGTGTCATCCTAAATTAATGTGTTTCCTTATATGCTGGGAAGGCTCTACTTTCTTCCCCATAAGGCTTCTCAAGGCAGCTGTGACATGCTGCTGTTATAATATACTGGCCACTCTGTCATCCTCTGGTGGCTGCATAAATATGGACAATAGGTACTCACTTTTCTGGAGGTAAATAGATAGGAATACAGTGTCAGTTCAGTTAGATAGCCCTGCCACTTTGCATACTTGGATTACTTGAAGCATTATCCCATTGCTTTCCACAATAATTGGTGAGGCAAATGGAATTACAAATCTCTGCCTCTGAGACAGATGGACCAGTATGGCTGGCAGTCTGTGTATGATCCATGTATGTGGTGTCAGGATGTGGTTTTGGGACCTTAGTTTTGCTCTCACTGTTGATACTGAGAAAGTGCTGTACCATGCCTATTCTTAAACTGCAAGTGTACCTCTGTATTTTCTTTTAAATGGGTTTGCTTTCCTTCTGCCTCACAAAGGAATGCTGAAAGCAGCAGTATTTGCTAACTGTTCATGTAAACATGAAGTTCCAGAAACAATTGCTGATAATGTCTTATCCTTGAGCTAACTATGGGAAACAATTTATTTCTGTTTCTTTTTATGACGTGGGTGGAGAATACTAGTGTTGACTGTAGATAAACAGTAGTATTGATTTCAGTTTTGCTTCTTCTTAGGTTCATGCTTATATCATCAGCTATCTGAAAAAAGAAATGCCCTCTGTATTTGGAAAAGAGAACAAGAAGAAGGAACTGATCAGCAGATTACCTGAGATTTACATCCAGCTCCAAAGGGAATACCATATCTCAGCAGGGGACTTCCCTGAAGTCAAGAAAATGCAGGTAAGATGATGATTACAGTTCCACTGAAAAAAAATACTAACTTTCCAGCAGAATTGCCAAATGGCAAAAGGTAGGACAGAATATCTCAGGATTATAGTTTAGGGCCTTAAGTGATAGAGCAGCTGAAGTGACAATCAAACGTGTGTGTTATAGGGTTAGCATGGCTGGGAAGCAGTGCAGAAAAAAAAAATTTGATAACTTGCGCACCGTGCATCCAATGATGCAGGACTATAGAGACAGCTCAATGTCTGGATGGAGACCAGTGACAAATGGTGTACTCAGGGGTCCTTACTGGGACCAGCACTATTTAATAGCTTCATCAGTGACATAGTGGATTCAGGTGCACCCTCAGCAACTTTGTGGATGACACCAAGCTGAGTAGTGCAGTTGACACACCTGAGGGACAAGATTCCATCCAGAGAGACCTTGACAAGCTTGAGAAGTGAGCCCATGCAAACATCCTAAGGTTCAACAAGGCCAAGTGCAAAGTCCTGCACCTGAGCCAGGGCAACACCCAGTATCAACACAGGCTGGGGGATGAAGGGATTGAGAGCAGCCCTGTGGAGGACTTGGGGATACTGGTGGATGAAAGACTGGATATGAGCCAGCAGTGTGCACTTGCAGCCCAGAAGGCCAATCGTATCTGGGGCTGCATCAAAAGGAGCATGGCCAGCAGGTGGAGGGAGGTGGTTCTGCCCTTCTGCTCTGCTCTGGTGAGACCCCACCTGGAGTCCTGTGTCCAGCTTTGGAGCCCTCAGCACAGGAAAGACATGGACCTGTTGGAGAGGGGCCAGAGGAGGCCACAGAAACGATCAGAGGAGTGGAACAGCTCTGCTGTGAGGACAGGCTGAGAGGTTGTTCAGCCCGGAGAAGAGAAGGTTCTGTGGAGACCTACTTGTGATCTTCCAGTTCTTAAAAAAGGCCTGTAAGAAAGATGGAGACAGACTTTTTAGCAGGGGCCATTAATGACAGGACAAGGGGTAATGGTTTTAAACTAAAAGGAGATTCAGGCTACATGTGAGGAAGAATTTTTTACAATGAGGGTGGTGAAACACTGGCACAGATTGCCCAGAGAGGTGGTGGATGCCCATCCCTGGAGACATTCAAGGTCAGGCTGGATGAGACTCTGAGCAACCTGATCCAGTAGAAGATGTCCCTGCTCACTGCAGGGGGGTTGGACTTGATGAGCTTTGAAGGTCCCTTCCAACCCAAACTATTCTATGAAATTGTCATAAGGAATCAGAACTTCTGTCCTCTTAGTCAATATTTGGTCCCTTGTGGCAAATAGTACTAAAGGGTTTGTGCAAATAAAATGGCAGTGGACCCTTATTGGTTAAGCTGGTTCTTGGTTTGTGTCCTAAATGTGGGGTTTTATATCACTTTTGTGATGCTATCAGATACTTGCATATATGAGGATATCCTTAGTCATGTTCATTTTTACACTACTCTCTTCTTGGTTCTTACTGATGTTGTTTGCCAGCCTGTAACAAAGGTGATGTGTTACCTGAAAAAGCCAACTTCAAATCTGTTTCTTCTGAAAATTGTGCCTTTCATTTTTTTCCTGTCCTTTTGAGCTTGTATTCTGTGAAGAGATAGAAGCTCTCAATTTGTACTCTGTTTTTTAAATACCTTTTGTCTCTTGTTCCTTTTCTGAATTTTATGCTGTCATTCTATTGACTTTCAGTCACTTTCTCACCTGTTTTTTTTTTTTTTGTCCTCTGATTTGAGGTAAATTGTTTAGAAACAAACAATATTCTAGGGAATAACAGCTAATGTTGTGTTAGCAATGTTTTTCCATTTATTCTTCAAGCCTCAATTTGCAACTTTTGGATCTCAAACCATTCACTTCTTAAATGGCCTTTGAATTAGAAGATAGTTCAGCTTGGAAGCTGAAGAACCTGAGATCAGGAGCCTGCAGTTTGGTGTGACCATGGGCTAGTCCTAAGTGTGATGGAGAACATAGTCCAGATTGTCACTTGTATCATTCTGACAATTTATGTGGCAGATTTACGCTGCTAATCATGAAGAGTGATGACTGGCCAAATAATATACCTATACGGATGCACAAGTTTATTTTACGAACTAAAATATTTAGCTTGGGAATCAGTTGTTGGCATGATATATAGATGAAGCACGGATCTAGTTCAGCTAGGTTTTTGCAGGCAGAATTGCTGCGTTTTGAGAGTTAGCTTTTAAAAGGGAAGTGTGTGGAAGAACTTGACTCTTTCTTCCCTTGTCACGTTTGGTGATGGGGCATGAGCGAATAAGAGGTGATCATTTGTCAGTTTGGATATTGAAACAGAATTTGAACAGAAGTTTATAAAACTAATAGTGCGTGTCCCTCAGCAGCAGAGGGCAGCAGATCTATACATGAGAGATCAGTCACTTCAGTAATGAGGAACAAAATTGTGAGAAAACAAAATTGCACCAAAACAGATAGCAGGTTTGACCTTTGCTTTCTGAGACTTACTGCGTATCATAAATTGATACTGATAAGTTGCCGTAAATCAGGTGACTGTGTGTAAATGTCACCTGAACAGAGTGATGGTTATTGTTTGGTAGTTTTCCTCTAAAAAATCCAGAGTTCTCTGTGCATGGGCAAAACCACTCGCCTGAATTTCAGGTTTCTTGGATTTGTATCATAACAGTTCTGATACATATTAGAGCAGCTCCCCCAGATGGTAGAAGTGATTTGTCAAAGCAGTTTAACACCATCTTGAGAGAGGTTTTGTTTGTTCTTTTAATTTTTTTTTTAACAGTTTCCACTGTAACTCTTCTTATTTTGTGTGTAGAAATCACTGATTAGTTGTCTAAAGCATTTTTAATTTTTCAGCACTCTGGTGTAAAACATACTTTAGCTTGTGTTGAAGTAGCACGTATCCCCTAGTTAAACATCTCATTGAGGTTAGTAAGAGTTTATGCACAAGATGAAAACCCAACAGGGACCATATGACTTCTGGCAACACTTCTGTTAAAATGCTGCTGCTGTTATCCCAACTCAGTTTTTCTTTATTGGTGAAAGACCTACCCACAAACAAGAAGTTTAATCTATAAAATCAGATCAGTCCTGCAAAGTCTTGGATTTATTTTTAACTTAAACACTTGCATAAGTGCTAGCAGAACTGAGGGCCTGCTTTCTTTGATCTTTGGAAGAAAATCACCAACTGGAAAGTTGTTAGGTAACATTCATCAATGGCCATATTTTTATTCATTGCCACTTTAAAAATTTTATTGTAAATGTAATTTAGGAGACCAGCTAACACAGTGTTGCAAAATTGTCTTAGCGTATTTCACCAGTATATTAGGTATATATGTGTCACCTTTGGTTTTCCTTCCAGAGGAGCTTCAGTTGTAGAAACTGCTTCAAAAAAAACCAGATTATTTTCATTTAAAACCCATTCCTTAGCCTGTTTCAATGTATTGCAAGTTTTTCTAACTACTGTCGCTGAAACCCTTGTCGTTGACAGGAGCTGTTGGAGACTTGTGACTTCACTAAGTTTCACTCTTTGAAACCAAAGCTAATTGAAGCTGTGGATAACATGCTGGCCAACAAAATTGCATCCCTGATGAGCCTGATCAGACAGGAAGAGAGCAACATGCCCACAGAGATGGTACATGGTGGAGCATTTGATGGCACCATGGCAGGACCTTTTGGCCATGGATATGGAGAAGGTGCTAAAGAAGGAGCTGATGAAGATGAGTGGGTTGTTGCCAAAGATAAACCTGCTTATGATGAGATTTTCTACACTCTGTCACCAATCAATGGCAAAATATCTGGGATCAGTGCAAAGAAAGAAATGGTGACTTCTAAACTACCCAACAGTGTCTTGGGGAAGATCTGGAAACTTGCAGACTGTGATGGCGATGGGATGTTGGATGATGAAGAGTTTGCATTAGCAAAACATCTTATCAAGATTAAACTGGATGGATATGAACTACCTGGCACTCTACCTTCCCACCTGGTGCCACCATCTCACAGGAAACCTTTGCAGACAGCAGAGTGAAAAATACAAGAAGAATGAGGATTTTGGAAATTTTTCAACAAATGTGTTTAAAACCACCAAAATTTGAAATTAGGCTTAGACCCTTAAACCTCACAGCACATTTCACGCAAGTTACTGAAATTAGAAGCATAGTAGCAGGGAAACATTCATGTAGTTGTCCCTGCTGACCTTCACTGAGACACGCTTATCACAAGTGCCTTGTATAGATGTATCATAATGTGTGATGATAAGGTGAAAATGTTTGTGTAGTCCTGCTTCCATGTTTTGCTGCCTGTACAACCATAAAGCAGTAAAGACCATGTATAAAAAAATCACTGACCTTCACCAAACCTAGATTCTTTTATCCACCATAAGTTTCTCCAAAGTACTTTAAATAGTGAAAGGAAGCTTTAAATGTTAAATTCACCTGCCTATGCAAGGAACATTTTCTATGCTAAAAACATACTTCAGACATAAAGTGAATGTCAGCATCTCTGTAGTTCAAGAAAAGGCAGACATAAAAGGAGATTTTATTTTTGTTCTTTTATAATTTAATTTGGGGGTAGAAAAAGAGAGAACAGTAATGGAGAGAGTCTTTTAGGTGCTCAGAATATGAGCAGACTTGTTTTAAAACCTCACTGATTATAGCTAAAACTGCGAAATATTAAAATGATTCTTTCAGTGTGTCATCACTGTGTCTTGTTATCCGAAGAACTGCTTCAGTTTTATACAGCACTATGTACTCAGTATTAACAGAACTGAATCTCCTTTCTTCCCTTGGATATGTAGTATCTTCTGAGGTTTCAGTTTGTCTGCTCTGCAGACAATGAATTCCTGAGTTCTTCAAAGTGACAGCAGAATATTTTCATAAGCTTAAAAAAAAATTAATCAAATTTCCATTGAAACCAAGCCTCATTTTCTGTTCACGAAAGGTGCATTGCTCAAAGTCAGCCTCTTCAAAGCACATCAAATTGTCTCGGGAAATTTTCATTAGTATTTAATTTCTGTTTACAGGTAATTATAAAGTTATGTCTAAATATTTTTTATATATAACGTTTTTAAGAAAAGTTTTTAAGTGTTTCTTTTACCAACAAGTAGCTGACAACCACAAAAGAGAGATTTGATTCCTTATTGTGGCAGATTTGAAAGATGGGGTCTTTATATAGGCTGTAATAAATGATAGACTGGTCCCTCCAAATGTTATTCCTTTATTGAAAACAATCTATGAAAGGAATGGATGCTTAATAAACATTCATTTTTCTAACAACACAATTAAAGTTGAACACATCAGCTCCTTACAACTGATTTTTATCAGTATCTTAAAAGAATTTAGATTTTTGGCCCTGTGAACTTCATTCTTTTAGGGAGGGCCAGTTCTTTTCCAAAGTCAAACTTGGCAGCCAGTTTTGCTCTGTGCATGTTGGCAAGAAGTGACTTGTACTCCATTTGTAGTATGAAATACCTTACACATCAAAAGTACTGTAATTGTGAGGACTTTTTCTTTGGGTCTCAGTAGGTGGTGCCAGTACGTGCCTTCTGAGGGAGAGCAAGCCAAAAAGTGCGTTTGTATCCTTGCAGTGGGAGCGGAGATGGAAGTAGTTTGGGTATTGTCTCCCAGTTTTCAGTCGCATTTGCGTGTCCAGATTTGTAGGTGACCTCAGAAGAGCCTCAGCTTCCTTTTTCAAATTGTACACTTGTAGGTTGTCAGTTAAGCTTAGTACTTCAGATCTTTCCAGACCTCTTATCTTTCTGCATCTGATGTGAAATTACTGTGAACTTTCCCAGGGTTCTGCCATGTGAAAACAATGAAGCTATTTTAATTAATTACAGAACACCTTTACCTTGCCAGGCTTCCTGACCTGTATCAAGGGTATCCTGGCATAAACCATTCTTGAGGACTTGCTTGCCTTTTTTAATTCTTAGATTTTTCACTTACCATTCAAGCATACCAAATTTATTTCTATTAGACCTAAATTAGGAGCCAAATTAGCCTTAGTGAATCTCTGTGCAGTTCAGTAGAACTGTGAAACTTGACCATGGGTCTGCCTGTGTGACTGCACATCTGCAGAGTAACTGATTTTTCTATGTAATTTATTTTTGATTGAACAAAAGGTAGTCTGTAGACATTGCAGGAGTTGTTTAAAAAAAAAAAAAAAAAAAAGGCAGGCTGCAGAAGTAGTAATGAATGCTTGTTTTTGTGTAGTATCTACAGTCAGTAACAAATTCCTACATTCATGAACAGCCTGACCAGCTTAGCAAGGAAAGCCACCAGGAGAAAGCAAGCAAGCTCCTGTACTGTGACTGCTGTAGTGTGGGTAAAGCTGAGAGGATCTGGGAAGTTGCTGATCTTCTGTCTGCCTTGATGCTCCCAATGCTTTGGATCTGTGTGATCCCATGCCAGTAGAGTAGTGAGAGGAGCGGGATAGTTTATCAGTGCTTTTGTTTTATTTGTCTAGCTTTGCTGGTAGTAAAGTGGAGAACATAGCCTTTTCTGCAGACTCCATGTGAGTGTCCTAACTTGGGTTTAAGAGAGACAACTTTAAATGCATCATTTTGATAAGTTAAAATATTTTGTCTAGAAAGGGTTGGAATGTTTTGCTTTGTTTTCATGTAGAACTTGAAAGGGGGATGCACAAAGCAAGTATAGGAGTAGAGGTAGATTTCCTCTGTTTATCTGGAGGAATAGAACTGTTCCAGGATCAGCTTGCTGAGCTGCATCCATAAATGCGTTTCTAGATACGTGGTGCAGTGCACTAGTATTGTACTTAGTTGGTAGGAATAAAGTACATTTCATGTGGACTTTAAACAGCAGTTTCTTGCACAGCTAGACTGATACGGTAGTTGGCTGTTGCTCAGAGGAAGGGATCTCTTTTCTTGCTACCTCCTCGCGTACCCGTGGATCTACTCCATTTGCCTTGCTGGCTCTCTGGCTTGTCAGATCCTGCAAGCCCATTCAATTAGTTAAAGTAGCCACATGCAACAGTTTAGGTAACGTTCTGTGGAGTTAGTGAGTCCATCTGTGAGGAGCACAAGAAGGGAGCAGGATTACCTTCTCTTATGAAATTGTGCTTGAAGTAGTTACTGGTGTTTGTTGTGATGTTACTGATCTCTGCTGAAAAGGACTAAGATGTTGGATTAGTTGGCCGTTTTATGCCTAGGATTTTGATTACATTTGTTGCAAGACCATTCAAAACTGTCAGTAACTCATCCTGTGAAATCAGTGCCCACTACTGTAGCCCGCTGCCATAAACCAAAGTAGAGACTGCTGCTTTTACCTCTTCTCCAACTGTTCTGCAACACAGTTTAATTATTAACCCTTGTTCTGTTCCCACAGAATTTAATTAGACTTTTGTTGTAGATTGGAACAGAAAATGTGGGACTGCTGCTCATAACCACACTACAGGATAGCAAGAGCGTTTTAAAGCTGTGACAGCTTGAAAATGGTGAGTTCACAAAGCCTTTGTAGGTCAGGCTGAGTCCCAGTTGTTAGTTGGGGATGGTATGGATTTGTGTGGAACCTGATCTCAAAGCAGCAGTATCTGGTCCCTGACTTTCAACAGTATCGTTCATTCCTCAGTACTTCAAGTGTGCCCTCTTTTCATTCTTTCTACTTCCTTCCCTTCACAATGTGCACTCACTTTCATTGATCTTTATATTGTTAGAATTTAAGCAGAGAGTTTGAAGTGTATGGTTTGCTGGGTATGTTTAAGCTTAGCACTGAGAGAATGAGCATGAACTTTTCTACTTCACATGCTCACTTTTTCTAATATTTATGTTAAATACTGTGTTTCCACTTCAAAGGCACTGTAATTTTTGAGGGATGACTTGATCTGTGTAGTGTGCTACAGTTTGTCCAACTAGGGAAGCAAAGTTTTAAGTTCGTTATTGTTGCACTTTTATTACACAATAAATTCCTTTCAGATACTGTAATATATTTTAATATGCTTTGTAATCATTTTTAGAAAGTGGTGATAAAAATTGCTGATTTAATAAACTAATATTGAACTACCTGAGATTTTCTTTTGCAAGCTTCTTTCTGGAAGGTAATCTTTCAGTGACTAGAAATTTGTGATCCTCATTTGTAAAGGTCCCATAGGCATAGTAGCTGTTAGGCAAGCTGCTTATTTTCCCACCTCTGTTTATGTATCCATAATAGGTTATGGCTATTCCTCTTCTCTGTCCTTGAACTTTTTGCTGAAATTACTGCCCATGCCAAGGCTTGATTCCAGAATTAAATTTATATTTAAAAAGAGAAAATAACAAACAAAATCCCACCTCTAGCACCTCTCCATAATTAGCTTTTTACAGCAGACCGTAATTTTGGAGTTTCTTGATGTCTAAGCATGGAATTTTCTTAAAGTCCTAGTGTCGAAGATAAACCGAAAACTTCCTGTGTGGGTGGAAAACTTGAAACTTGAGCCAAGAGTGCCTGAGCACTTCTTTTAACTTCAATGGGGGTACTAACCTTAAAAAATAAGAGTAAATTAAATAGCACTTTAGTGAAAAGTACTTTGTTTATACATTTGTCCCAAGAAATCCAAAGGCATGTTCCACACTCTGCTACTGACTACTTATAAATAACCAATTTTATCAATAAAAATTTCATATTAATGTTGTGCTTAAATTAATTCCTCCTTCCCCTCTCCTTGTCCCATATACCACAACTTACTTGAAGCCTTTCCAAAGATACATCTGTGCCACCAGGATGCTACAGTTCAGGTACAGCCCCTCCTACTCTCAGATCGAAGTTGCTGCAGAGCTAAAGGGTTTGTACGTAGCAGTGCTGGCAAGTGAGGCTGACGCTGGTGGTGATCATGCCATACGTCACATGAAAGCGTTTCACATGCAAACAATATGTTGTGGGTTGCTGGAGGCTACGCTGCTATTGAGCTGCAGTCATTTGTTTGAACTGTTCATTATAAAAGCCAGAAATAGTTTGGAGAAGATGAAGTTTTAATGGGGTTTGGAGGTGGGGGTTTGGGTTTTTAGTAGAATGGTGTTCTACATACTCCACATACAACACATTTCAGACTTTGCAAAATTCATGGCACACTTCATAGTTAAATGTTCAGCTCTAATCCACAGTTTATATTTGGACAACAAGAAAAGTAAATGAATTTCCATACTACCAGTTTGACTCTAAGTTTTGCAGTAATTATTATTTCTAATATTTGGCACCCTTAAAATGTGAAATATTTCTATTTATGCCTACCATACCATTTCGTTTTTCCAAACCTTGTTATTGGCTCCCACATTTGGTGTGTTTGTAAGGGCTTTGGAGCAGGCACTGCTTTATTCTGAACTTCTCTGATCCAAGGCTCTTACCATGCTGCAAGTACTAACTGTGAGAGCACAGGACCTTTTAGAAAGCTGAGCCCTTTGGCTAGCCTACCTCACTTGGACAGGAAACCCCAGGAGAAAGAGTTGGTGGCCTTGCCCTGCTTAGGCAGATGAACAAGTGCATCTGCTGAAGGTGACTCCCTTTCCTTGGGCATCATTATCTTTTGGAAATAAATACCCAAACCCAGCAAACACCTGTTGTGGGCAAAACACAGTCAGGAGGTGGACATATCTTTCACGATTATCTTCAAAAGTCCTTTATCTATACAGCTTTTCTGACCTGTAAGGGAAAAATGTCTTCACTTGTGGAAACCATGGTGTTGAGATCGGTTCCTTTCTCTTTCCTCACAGGATTTCATGCCAGCACAGATTTGTACCTGATGATAGACTGTGGACTCACAGTTACTTTCTGGTACAGTGAATACTGGAAACTCATTAGTGCCAAGCACAACTTGTTCTCTCACCTATTCTTTCCTCTGAGATAGAGCTTGTCCATGTTCTTTCCAATGTGTTGCTAGCTTGGCATCCCATATTCCACTTCAGTCTGGAGGTCTGAAGTAGTGCAAGTAGCTCATTTTACATGGATGGTATGTATCTCTCACCAGATGCTGTATTTCAGATGCTCTGTAAGATTTCTTGTATGATTATAATTTTTAAAAAATATTTAAACAAGAAACAGTTGAAAAACACTGCTCATACTCCATGATTTCTTATTTCAAATTATTCTGTGGGGGTTTTTTTGGTTGGTTGGTTGGTTTGTTTTTTGGTTTTGGTTTTGGGTTTTGTTTTTTTGTTTTTTCCAAGTGTCTACTCTGAAAATAAGAAATTAACCAACAGTGTAACTATAACCAATAAGTTCATGACTTGGCAATTTTAGCCTTTAATGGAGAATAATTGCATTTTTCTTCATTTTGCACTACTGTGTCTTATCTCTTGTCTGCTAAAATCTGCACCCTTAATATTAACTGTTTATACAATGCTGTGTCTTTTGCCAACCACCTTCCATCATTCCATGGGACTGGGTATTCTTCACAATGAAACTGGGATGGCTGCACTGGGAGAGAGCTGTGATTGTCATCAGTACTCTGCTGAGTTGGGTAGTGGGGAACCAAAACCTGAGAGCAGACCATGACATACACCATCCCTGTGGGTAGGATGCAGTGCACTAACATTAAGGGTTCTGGGAGCCAACCTGCATGTAAGCCTCACAATTTTATTTCATCACTAAATAGAGCTTAATGCTTTATCACTCTGATATACAAACAACCCCTCTAAAATACACTGTAAAGGAGAAGTTTTGCCCTCATGCTGTGGTCTTCCTTAGTAGCAATAAATAAAAATGGAAAACATCTGAACCAGATGAAAAAAATACACTAGTTGATCTGGCATTGCCAACATAGCTATTTCTAAGGACCATGTTCAGTTTGATGTTCAGAATATTAGGGCTATTCTGTCATTTGAACCCCTTTATCTATGTTTGTATGAAATAGAAAATTAAAGTCGTCTGTCCCATGTGTTCATCCCACAAAGACTTTGAAGCTCTTCTGTTAACTGTTTGAGGTTCAGAAACAGAAGGAAGACTTCCATATAATATAAACAGCTCCAAGGAGAAAATGTCTTTAATTCATGACCAAACAAGCAAACGTATATTTTCTGTTTCAAAAAGATGACTGAACTTCTTAATGCCAGGAAAAATAAATCCATCTGATTTTGCTTTAAGCTGTCCTCTTTTTCATATGCAGTGAGGGGCTCCAATTCCTTTGGATGATGTAATTCGACTGTTCTGCTTGAATTCTGCTCCCTGTTGATGTCATGTTGCCGCCAGCCAACTATTCAAAGAGAAAAGCAACTTCTAGTTTAGACTAGAGCATGGGGAGGCTGAGGTTTATAACAACCCAGCATCCCGGGATGCCAGTTTGGATCCTCCCAGGCAGAGCTCAGCTTTAAGAGGCGCTGGGGCTGCATCTGCTGGGGACCCCCCTGCCCGAACCCCAGGGCAACTGGTGACAGCGGCACTGGGAAGGCAGGTATGTGGGGGACAGAGGGGGGTGTGCCTGGGGGTGGTGAGCTGGAGCCCCTCGGGGAGAGAAGCTGAGAGAAGTAATTGGCTATTTAGGGACAAGGTTCATCTGAGCGGCCTGTGAAAGCAGGGAATCTGTGCAGGCTGATGGCTGGAGGTCTCCATGCCTCTCCTAAGCTGCTTTTGACTAACGCCCCATCTTTCCTTCAGCCTTAGTATCCCAAATGAGCAAACAGATTCTTGCAATAATTGCTGCTCGCTGCTCTCCAGTGTTCTCAATATCCAAAACGTAGCTCCTCTGTGCCACACTGAGGTCAGAGATGTGCTGTAATTCAAGATGCAGTTAGGAAATATTCCAGAATCACAGTTCATCCCACCTGTGACCCCACTGCCTTGATCAGACTGAACATCAACTGTTTGCTGGAGCTGGGGAGGGCAGCAGAGGTTCAGGCTACCTGTGGGGCCCAGGCTGCTGGCCCCAGGCAGCGAGCTATTTTCTGTGCTTACTTGGCACGCTGTGGACTACAAGACCATGTCTGGGGGGGTTGTGGTGGGTGGGCTGCCTTCCTACTCCACAGAGTCAAAACCCAGATGCTGGTTGTTTTGAGACTCTTACATGTGGAAGCAACATGGCTGGAGACACAGTGTGGGGTAGAGGGCTGAGCAGTCATGCACATGTTTGCACTTAACATACTTATTTTCTTTGAGATTTGGGGAACCTTCTCCTTGGCAGAGCTCAGGAAGCATTTTCACAAACCTTCAGGAGAGTGCATATACAAAGCATACATAATGGAGGCTGATGGACTGAGCCTGAGCCAAGGGAAAAAGCTCAGTTCCCTGTGAGAGCAGGCACAAGTATGGCCAAATGGCATTTAAGTCTGACATGGCTTTACTCAGAGGATGGACATAGTAGCCTGGTACACTGAAGGGCTTATTGAGTAGATTGTTGGCTGTGAATGGCTTTACACAGGGACACTCTAGTATGTGAAGGTACCTGTACTTCCCCTCCAGTTGGTTTCTGCATCCTGGTGGGTGAGGGCAATGGAGGCGGAAGCCAGCGCTGCTGCTAGGGGAGTGGGGCCAGGGAGGCCTCCACAGGACCAGTGCTCTGTCATCTGGGGAGGCTCATGGTGAACAGCCCTCAGGTCAGGGACGGGAGCAGCAACCTCCATGCCTGCAACCCTTTGCCAGTCCTGTGACTCTTGCTTTTAAGCTCTTTACAAGAGGGGGATTAAACATTTCTCCCCATCTTAGGGAGGACCTGGGAATTCACATACCTGTTGTGGGAGGAGGAGGGCTATACTTTGGAAAAAAAATCAAATAAATAAAATTTAAAATAGGTAGAAAGGAAGTTTCATATTCTCCTGTTTTACACAGTGTTACTAGGAGGGGTTGGGGACAGAGGAGCTCCAGAGCTGGAAGCCAGGCTGCTCGGGCATGAGGTCTGTCTGATCCACGGTCTCTGTTTCCATCTCAAGCAGAACAAGATCTTGGGCAGATAAGAAAGGGTGCTAAAAAAACCCAACATGTCTTATGTGGTTGCTACTTTCCAGAGGGGAATCCCACAGCAGGGTCCTTCCTGGTAAGAAACAAGAAAATGCTGCTGCCATCATAGAAAACTACTCCAGACTGCAAACAAGGCAAGGGGAGCGTGCTCTTTGGGCCCTTCTTCCTGAGGTTGGTGCCACGGCTCCTCTTCCCTGCAAAGGCAGCAAGAGAGGGCCCATCATTAGCCTGGAGGGGTGATTTATTTTTTTTTTGTGATCCCTCCAGGAAGCTGCACACAAATGTTGTTATGCTCTTCCTCTTACCTTGTTAGGATATAAATAACTGAGGAAATGGCTTTATTTATCAGCGTCACATAAATGTCCACCATTTTTAACCTTGAGCTGTAGATAGATACTATAAATGGAGACAGATATTTGGGAGTTACTGAAATCTTATACCAGATCTTCGGTTGCCTTATATCGTCACAAAAAGCAAAGCCAGTGTTTAACACATTTAATCATTTAGATAATAATTAACTTGCAATAGGGAGAAATGCATGCATCCAGGGCCAATTCACCTGCTGGTCCTCTACCTTCTATTTGATAGGACCAAAGATATTTTCTCAACATGCACAATCTAGCCAACCTGTACAGATTTAAGCCAACAGCCTATAATCCTGCCTTTAAAAGAATGTATGTATAACTAAAAGCAAGACAGAAAAGAGAAGAGTGGACTAACCACAGGCAATGAGCTCATAGAAGAGATGTAAATGGTTGCTGAATTTATATCCCTTTCCTCCTGTCATCCTATTCCCATTTAATTCTCATTGAGAATTAGATTGTATTAGTTGGCTGGTGAACACAAGTCCAGGAATTTAGATGGAATATTGTGGGTAATATTTATTCTTTTTTTTTTCTTTTTTACCTGTCTTACATGACACTATGTATGATATTTCTCTAGGGTGTGTAGGAAGATACAGACATTTTGATCAAGTTTTATCTGTACTGAGTTTTGGGGGTTGTTCATTTTTTCTCACGTGTTTCCTCCCATTGCTTTTGGATGCTAACTACACTTGCCAGAGGGAAAAGACTGCTATTCCCTTACCTCATCTCTGAGTGGGGTATCTTCACTTACAGCTTCTGATTTTAGATGGCTACCTGTTTTCTAGCAGTGATTCCCAACTGCAAGCCTCTGGTTCCCAGCAATCATGCCGGTTCAATGTGTTCTGTGCTTGTGTGACCTTGTAAGTGACAGAAAGGACTCATGGCTATATAAGTTACCAGAATTATTTTTCCTTTTGTTATTAACGAGAAGTCCATCAATAGTAAACTTTAGAAGCAGCTGTCACTGCCAGCTTGATCCCAGTTTGCCCTGCCAGCAGCAGGTATCTCTGCACATGAGCTTCCTCAAAGCAGTGACTGGCAAATTCCTAACACTTAAGAATTTCTCTTTCTCATTTGCTCTATCTCAATTTAACCACTTAAGAATTGCCCTGATCTTTGTACCCTTTGCTGTGCTTTCATTTTCAGACTCCATTGTTAGGTTCAATTTCTCAGGTAAGAATTCTTTTAGAAGAGCAGCCTGTCATCAAGCAGAGCCTTTAGTGCAATTGTGAAAGATGTTCTTTACCACAGCATCAGCATGGTGGATGACTATTTTCACTGCTTTATAGCAATTTTGGTGCCATTCATGTGTTATTTTTGAGTGTAACGATTGGACTAGGCCTGCGATAACCTTTACTCGTTGTATTCTGATGGGTTATTTCCTTCAGATCAGATGAAAGGTTGATAGGTAGATCATAAATACTTGGTCTCTGTTCCTGAATTCAAAGGTCGCTTTGCATGAAAACGCCAAGCCAAACGTAGGAATAGGAGTGGATCTACAACTGGAAATCATTCTCCAGAATGACCAACTGCTGAACGTCAGAAAGGAGTTCCTCCAAACCTGAGTAAGTCAATTTTTTTTAATGTTATTTGATCTTTTCTGTAATGTATTGTTACAGCCAGATTTGACCCTTTGCACTGCCTTTGCATTCTGCAAATTCAGATAATCCGTTACACATCTCTCTTCAGGCAATCATCTACCAATGCAGGGAAGATTTCTAACTTAATTTAATAAAACAGGTGAACTGTTGTGTGAGGCAGTAGCTCAACAAATAAGCTTTCTTTGCACCTAAATTAAATCAATTCAGTCATTGTTCAGGGTGGCTGCAATGTTTGAATAACACCCCTTTTAAAAAAAAGAAGCCCACAGACATTTTGAGAACCATATGGCAAATTTAGAAATGCCATTATGATATGGGCTACTTATATGGTTTATTACGTGGGAGTGAGTTAATATCAATGCTCAGGCAGGGAAAGGCCATTCTTTGAATATCTGCTCTCCAGATGGAGAAAGTAGGCAGTGCTGAACTAACCAAAAGATCAAAAAATATTGTGAGGATCTTCTCTATAGTTCTGTTTCAAACATTCTAAGTTCTTCCTTTCATAAGGCTTTCATCTATGGTTGTGATCCTTCCCTGTGTTGTTGCTGAGCTGTCAGGCTTCAATGCTGCGTAGAAGTTGAGCACTGCTTCTGCACTTCCAACACCTTTTTATCTTGTAAAATGTCAGAACTCTTTGTATTTACTAGAGCACAGAAAACTGTCAGGCAAGCAACTTCCCATTTGCAGTGGCTTGGTGTTGCTGGTTTCCTGTTGCTGATGTCTTCTCATACTAGGACAGATAGTATTTTTTTCAGTATTTTATGTTTTCTGAGTTATTCTGGCCTTTTAACTCATAACTGGGCCTTCGCAAAATGGACACAGAGTATTTGGGAAGCAGGTTATACAGCTCCACACCTCCACAGTTTGTCAGAGGTTTTACTTTTTCATTCCCTTCTCTCTTTGCAGTGGGTTGACAGCAGCAGACACCTCTCTCCTCTTCCACCTTTACAACTGGTTTCTTGGTTTCACAGCTACGCTGGTATCCAGGTAATATGTATAATGGTGGCAGTAGTCCAAGCAGATGTTGTCTAGTCACTAGATATATCTGTAGCTATGGATTTTACACTGTGGGGTTTTTTTTGTTTGTTTTGTTTTTAAGTGATTCTTTTGCCTTCATAACAGCAAGATCACTGCTTTTACAGATACGCACCATAAGCCAAATGACTGCAAAAGCCTTGTGCAGCTGAGCTGAAATCCAGTTCATAATGTCATAGACTCTAAAGGCAGGACTCCTCCCTCCAAATCTTCCTGAATGCTCAGCTTGGTCCTGTGATTTTTCACTGATATGAATGAGGCAGATAAGTCTGTGGCAGCCTAGGGAAGAGGAATAACACTTCCCGACTCACTGCTTAGGACCTTGTCTGTATGATTATGGACCTGTTTCACCATCCTTACAGTAATAAATATGCAAAAACTGAACTCATGAGAGGAGAGAAGCAAGTTCGTTCCATTTGCTTTCTAAGCAGCTAATTGGTTTCTGTTGGAAATGCTGTGGTCTGAAAGCCAGCAGCAGCATCTCAACCAGTCCTCAGAGAACACAGCACACTTTCAAGCGCAGCATTGGAAGGGATTTGCAGATCCCTCTTTCTGACAGGGTCTAAGATCAGTTCTCTGTCATGTGCTTCCAGCACACCCAAGGAAGTTATTGATGCCTTTCAGGTCATGGTGCTGCTCATGAGATCAAGTGACTGGGGAGAAACTGAAAGAAAGTAAAGCTGCATAGGTACATGTCACATTTTCGTCCTAAAACTAGAGGGGCATTTTAAAAGGGAGAACTCAAGCAAGCTTAAAATAAGGTTGAGTGAAATTGAAGTGCAAAGTACAAACTAAAGGAAATTAAGGTATTATACTGGGCGTGGTATTGAATCTTGTATCCGTTGGGGCTGGGTTCCCTGCATACACTGGGCATGTTATTGTTTTTTATAGCTGACCAGGCAGATCTCTTAAGCACTGAGCACCTCACTGGATATTCTGACTCCCTAGATGACCATGGGTACCGAATATGAAAAAGATCATATCAAAAAGCTGCAGGAGCAGCGTATGTCCATGCAAAAGAAAACCTTCACCAACTGGATGAACAATGTCTTCTTCAGGAATAATGTAGGTAGCTCCTTCAATTTGGGCATTTTTTTCTGTTTTTTTTATTTTATTTATTTCACCCACTGTATTATTTCTTTTTTTATGTTATTTTTCACATATTTTTCCAGAGTGTTGTCATTACACACATGTGCAAGCAAGGAAGGCTTTGACTAACCAGAGTGCTCTAGCCTGTATCTTTTATCTCAAATCCATGTTACCAGTCTTCCCTGCAATCAGGGTTCACTTTTGTAGGCTATGTAACACTTTTATATTGTGATGTCCACTGTATCTTGGTTATCATCTCAGAGGAAAATCTTTATTTGCTTTTATTTTTCCTATAAGTAAAGTATCTGCGAAAGCCTGGATTTCCCCAAACAATGCTCAATTCTTAATTGCCTGGTCAAAATTTAAGACCTTCTGCTTTGCCTGATCAGTCCAGTTTGAGCTGCTGCACAACAGCTCTGAAAAATCTGTCTTAATTCTAGCAATTGCAGATGTACTACCATGCAAGTACAGACCAGTTTGTTTTCAGTAAGTCTCAGACTTCCAAAAAGTTTCAAAGCTGGTGTACAGTTGATTTGTGTGTCCAAGGTAACTACAACATATTCCAAAAGTCTCCAGACTTCCTGTAGATAAACTGATTTCAGGGACAAATGAAGTATCTGTGTCACTGTAGGCAATTACAGCATTCAAAGCCAATTCCCTCTTCTAGAATCTGTAGTTTATATTAATGAAAATGGACTGTGGTGGCACCAAGCAGGACCAGGCCTCTTGGTTCCATTCTAGCTCATCACTATTATACGATGTTTCACTACTTAGACGCATTTTTTTCAGTATAATGTTTTAAAGGCAGCCTCACAGCACAACAAACCTTTAAATTCATTTCTCTTACCATGAGTGAAGAACTGCAAAACACATTCTCATTTTGCTACCTGCAGAAAGTTAGGTTTATATGTTGTATGAAATTATGTCTGTTTAGCTACATATCAATGTATATATTTTCTCATTTTAAAAGCAACTTCAAGTTCAAAGATTGAAATGTCATTTCTAACTTCCTGAACAGTACTGGTTCATGTATCATAAAAGCATGGGGGAAAACCCTGCAAGAGCTTTCCAAACCATATATGGTAAGAAATGGTGCAGAGACTGACAGCTTATCTAGGTCTTCTCAGCAATGTAGTCTCAGCTTTTCAACACATACTTTAACGTGATCGGATCATACTACAGACACTGCAGTATCCTTAGTTGCACTGTTGATTACTTCAAGTCTAGCACTAAGGATGCTATTGGATTGAATTTGTTAAGCAATCTGTGATTGGTAGCTTTATGAGAAGAATGATGCAACAAAGGTATTAAAAGTATTGCTGGATGAGGCATAAACTAGATAGATGAAGCCTGTCTCTTTACATTTTTAAATGTAACTATTCTTCAGTTATAGAAGTGTCACAGAATGTAACAGCTTTAACCTATTTATGGTAGTATACCATAGGCAGAATTTTAAGTTTATTTAATATGCACAAAGAAATAAAGCTGACAACTAAATAGTGGTTTTTATGGAGATAATCAGTCAGAGCAAGTTGTAAATTATTGTTCCACAGACAGTACAGACTTAAAGTCTCTCTGAGTTGCTTTTACACTTTCAGTGTTTTCTTCTTTCTCTGAAGAAAAGATCTGTTAAACTGATTAATAATCAGTCAGGAATGAAAAAGTGCATGTCGGTTACTTGTGCTATTTTTCCCCGTACATGTAACTATTCTCTGAATTAAAACCTACTACTTCGGATTTTTTTTTTTTTCTGAAGACGAAAGATTATTTACTGTGATTTCAGAATCACAGTAATTTATTGTTGAGTGTGTGATATGGTTTTAATGTCACTTCTGTCTGGCTAGTGGCATAAGGCCAAAAGGAAACGCCCAAGGCAAGTTCTTGTTAGGTTAGAGTACACACTATGTCATGTTGTATCACCTAAGCAATGGGTGACCTCACTACTGGCAGCAATGAAATATGTTTTTGTAAAAGATCCTAATCTTATGAGACTCTGGCTAAAAATATGGAGACTTTGGGTGGTAGTGCAGGTCTAAGCAGAATATAACAGACTTTTTTGAGACTGCAGTAAAAAACAAGTCATTGAATGGGATTATCAGCTCAATTTTTAAATGAAATAAGTTGCTTAGAATAAAAAGTTGAAAAGATTAATTTTAATTTAAATAAAAAATGTCAGCACTTCCAAAATGTTTAATTTTGAAAATGCTGGGGGTTTTACTATATTTTTCAAAATCCACTTTTTTCTTTATTTGCTCAGTTGTTAATTTTTTTCTTCTCTTCTCTTCTCTTCTCTTCTCTTCTCTTCTCTTCTCTTCTCTTCTCTTCTCTTCTCTTCTCTTCTCTTCTCTTCTCTTCTCTTCTCTTCTCTTCTCTTCTCTTCTCTTCCCTTCCCTTCCCTTCCCTTCCCTTCCCTTCCCTTCCCTTCCCTTCCCTTCCCTTCCCTTCCCTTCCCTTCCCTTCCCTTCCCTTCCCTTCCCTTCCCTTCCCTTCCCTTCCCTTCCCTTCCCTTCCCTTCCCTTCCCTTCCCTTCCCTTCCCTTCCCTTCCCTTCCCTTCCCTTCCCTTCCCTTCCCTTCCCTTCCCTTCCCTTCCCTTCCCTTCCCTTCCCTTCCCTTCCCTTCCCTCTCTTTTTCCCCACAGCCTACTTTCATAAATCATGTCAGTTTTTCTGCAAATCCATTTTTGGTGAATTAAGGTTCATCACTTTTCACTAGACATGCACTGTCACACAGAAGACTCAGTGAAACAGCAAGAATGCATTGTTTCTTTAGTATTAGAAGTAGAGAGTTCTGTGGGACAGATGTTCAGCCCAAGTCTGTATTTTCTGACTGGTCTTCACAGGTAAAGGTTGAGATACAAGATATTTACACAGACTTGAAGGATGGCATCTCTCTTATGCAACTCCTGGAGCTGCTCTCTGGAGAGGCTTTGCCCAAACCAAACCGGGGAAAGATGAGAGTGCATTTTCTAGAGAACAACAGCAAAGCCATCACATTTCTGAAATCCAAGGTAAGACAATATTGATATTAGAGATCACAATAGCTTGTGTATGATACTTACAATTATAGTACTATGCTCTTTATGATTTGCCCTGTAATACACAATAAGATAGTCTTTGAAGACAGGCCAGGGGTTTGATTAAAAGAAAAAATATATCTATCAGATTTAAATTTCGTTGTTACTTGAGTAACATGACTTATGAACAGCCAATGTTCCCCCAAAATGAGTCACACCCAGCTGAAAATGTACTGCATTTGTATATCTTTCCAGAAGTTATGTTTTCCCAGGTATTGGGGGACAACAAACATCATTAGGCAAAGGTGAAGCTACCTGGTATAAAAATGGAGATTTTAGAGCTCTCATTCTAACAGTTTCAGCAAGTCATTGCAGTGGTTTTATTCAGTTGTGTGTTCTCATTTCATCTACAAGTTAGTATGTCATTTTTTTTCTTTTCCAAGCAAACAATTTATTATAGACCTCTCTGGAAAATCATCACACAAAACTCTGGTATGAATTCCAGAGAAGCAGGGGGGTTTTACAGCAGGAGATGTGAGAAAGTATACAATGCCTGGATTTTTGCTAGTTACAAAACAAATGCATTATAGCACAGGGCTGCAGCTGACACATGCCTGCTGAGTGCACACACTGTGTAAAGCCCAGTGGTATGTGCACACCTGGGTTCTGCCAGCTGGACCAGCTGACCATCACTTGCCACATGAGTTCAGCCTCCAGGCTGCAGATAGCAAGAGCCAGTATAGCGTGCTCAGACTTCTTGATGAGATATCGCCTTGTTGGCATGAACCACAACCCTGCTTGCTGCCCAGGTAATAGTGGAAAAGGCAGCCATGGCTTGTTTAGCAGGGGATTTGCGCTGTTTGGTGACCCCAAGAACTATATACTGACAAGGTGGCTGGAGACCAGGCAGAGGAGATGGTCTCTGAGTTTGCCCTGACGTCATTCCTTTGGAGGAAAGGAGCACTGAATTCTGTTTCTTTCCTCTCCTTAAACACCAGCTTTCAAAACCTTTGTAGAAACTTCAAATCCTGGAGACCACCACCCCTTTTGCTGAAACTCATCCTTGGTGCACATGTGAGCTGGAGTATGAACACAGAAACATAAGATCATTTTGTTTGGAAGAGAACCTCAAGATCATCGAGTCCAACCATCAAAATAACACTGGCGCTAAACTATGTCCCTGAGAACCTCATCTGTGTGTCTTTTAAACAGCTCCAGGGATGGTGACTCAACCACTTCCCTGGGCAGCCTCTTCCAATGCCTGACAACCCTTTGTGTAAAGAATTTTTTCCTAATATCCAATCTAAACCTCCCCTGGCACAATTAGAGGCCATTTCCTCTTGTCCGGTCACTTGCTAGCATGGGAGCTCATGGTTATACATACAAATGCAGACATCACATTAGACCTGTTTCCTTAAGAAAATAGCCAGAACAACCTCCTCAATAACAGCTTGTTACACAGATATCTCCTTCAGAGAGCTGGACATATGTACTTTAATGCTGAATGGATATTGGTTTTTTTAGCAGGTACAAGTAAAAGTGATTGGTCCTGAGAATATCGTAGATGGTGACAGAACCTTAATCCTGGGACTTATTTGGATCATTATACTTCGATTTCAGATTTCATCTATCAAACTTGATAAGGTAAAACAGTGTCTCTGTCTTTTTGCCTGATTAGAGTATTTCAGAGATTTTGTAGAGTTTCATGCCAGAAAGGACCATTTCAGCCAGCAATTTCTAAAAGCAATTGAATCCATTTTGTAGTTTCTCAAAGAGACAGAAAACAGTAACTTATAGATAGGTAGGATATTCATGTTCTTCATGGTCTTCCACAAACATTTTACTGGCTTTTGACTCCAGAAATAATTTCTCTGATGACAGTACTCTCTAGATTTGGACTGCATGCTGCTCTTTCTCTCAAGAAAACTATTACTTTTAAAATTATTTAACATGCACTCTAAATAGATGAAAGATAAGATCCTGTGAAAGTATTATGGAATCAATTGATAATTTCTAACATTAGGCCTGGATACATTATATTCTGTTTCTTAATTCTAGATCATTGGTAAGAAAGAAAAAAAAACCCTGAGTCTTGCTTTTCACTTGATTTCTATAAAACTTGCAGTAGAGAAACACTTAAAAACTTTCTAACACCTGCATTTCATGTTATAATTTTTAAGTTCATTCAATTCAGTTTTACTTTAATAGAAAACTTCTACTTTCATGTTAAATTATCCTACCTTCATGGCAAATACAGTCTGCAAGTCATGATTTTGAGGGGTTTTTTGAACAAGGCAGAAGTTGTGCAAAATGATCTCTGGGAACTTAAGCATAAACCCCCTGATGCTGCTTGCATATATTGTTCATACTGATTTTTCTTTTCCCTGCTCTCTTCACAGGAAGAATTTGGAGGCAGAGCTGATGTTCTATTTGCCAATGAAGCCTTACTACTCTGGTGTCAGCATAAAACTGCCAGCTATTCCAATGTGAATGTGAAGGACTTCTCCAAAAGCTGGACTGATGGACTGGCCTTCAATGCACTCATTCATGCTCACAGGTAATATCTGATGGATCAGTTCAGGAGGAGTTCTAGCTCCAGCACAAGTTACTCCAGGGTCTGAATTACAAGTATTTGTCAAGAAACTGTTGCATTCTCTCTTTGCCCCTTTTCACTGAAGACTCTCCTTTCTTAAATGGATATTCTTTCTCTGAGGAAGGAAGAACCAAAAGCTCCTGTTTGGTAGGTCCTTTTGTTGGGCATAAAATTGAATTTCCAAGGGAACACCACACATCTGAACAAAACAGCCCAAGGCAGGAGAGAGAAACCACCTGGAAGAACCTTGAACATTTCTCCTATTAACAGTTCTGCTATATTTTCTGGCAGGAAACCATGGTGGGATCCTGTAGCTTCCCCAGCTGGGAGTCACGTCCCTTTTCAGAATTGCTTTGGTTTTCACAGAGTCACCTCACAAAATGGTTGGGGTTGGAAGTGACCTCTTTCTTGAACTGGGCAGCCCACAATTGGGCACAGTACTCCAGATGTGGCCTCACTCATCAGTGAAGAGGACGAATAAGTGAAAGGCAGAGATTTGCTGGGAGTGTTACTTCATTTTCATAAGGGACAATTTTCTCCCTCTTACATACTTAAGGGAGGTGATGTTCTTGAATGAAGCTCAGGGTCAGACAGAGTAATTTCAGTGTTAATGTCACATTCCATAACCTAATAAACAGTTTATGGTTTATAATCTGAAATAACTTACGACAAACATAAATCTTTCTTCCCATCCACACCCTGTTCTTTTCTTTGTCCAGGCCTGATCTTATCCACTATAGCTCACTGCGGCAGGACCAGCCCATCAAAAACCTGAACAATGCCTTTGACATTGCTGAAAAAGAGCTAGGAATCAGCAAACTGCTTGATGCTGAGGATGTGGCAGTACCCTACCCAGATGAGAGATCCATCATGACTTATGTGTCACTCTATTACCACTACTTCTCCAGACTGAAACAAGGCCAGACAATACAAAAGCGACTTAACAAAGTGAGTGCATTGCTGTCTTCAGAAGTCAAAAGTTTAATACCTACAACTAAATTCATGTTGGAAATGTTTTTCTTTGTTTTGGGGGGATTTTTTTGGTGCCAGTTCAACTTCAGGACCATTTGAACTGAATCAAATGGTACAGCCATTTGAAAGACCTTTTGTCATCACTTGAATCTTGAGAAGTGTCTGTAGGCTCTCTGAGCTCTAAAGGGGATTGAATTTGTCTCACTGAAAATGAATCCCTTTTTGACCTCACAGTTTCTGTTTGAAAACTGATGTGGCTCCAAGGCAGCTTGAGACATACAGATCTCATTAATCTTGGAAAGATTACTCCTAGGCAAAAGCAGACCTAGTCAGCAATTTTCTGTTTTAATAGGAAAGGTGATCCCTTATTCTATAAGACTACTTTGGATTTTTATTTCCTGTGAAAATTCTTATCCTTTCTAATTCCATAGTCTGGTATAAAATGAAGAAAAAAAAAAACTAGACCAAAAAAGCCACAGAACACAAAGCTATTTTTTTTTTCAGTTCCCACATTTTGTCTCACGTATGACCAGGAGTTATATTAAAAACTATTTGCAACCTGTTGATGGAAAACTGAAGGAATTTTGTGGTTGTTCCACTGAAGACCACTTTCCTTAGAGAGAATTTCATTTCTACATTCAGAATATTCTGGTTTTGTCAAAAATACAAACCAAGCAGCCTGCAGAAAGCCTACACATCCACATGGGTCCTACATGGACATCTGGACTCTGACAACTGCCTGTACAGTTCAGAGGGGGAATATATTGCTGAATGGGAGGCACAAGAATCCAAACTAAGACTTCCCTGGTGGAAACAAGGTGAAAAGCTTTTGCAAAGCAGGACTTGCCCAGCTACCGAAGTGATCTGGGACCAGAACAAGATGATCCCAAAACATGTATCATTAACAGTGGTGTTCTTTGAAGAGAAGTGTTAGCTGATAGCAGGACTTGGAGTTCTGTTTAAAGATTGGCCCTCAACGAGGAGAGTGGGCAGTAGGATTTGACTGGTCTACACATGAATCTCTGGATTTTGGCCACGAGACTTTTTTTCCTTCTGATAAACCTGAAATAGTCCTTGAATCACCACGCATGTATTAGAGGAACTATAGGGATCAAATAGGCCATAACTATTGTATTATGAAAACAAACAAACAGAACACAAACAAGTCCCCCCCCCCAAAAAAAAAAAAAAACAAAAAAACCAAACAAAAACACACACACACCAAAAACAAAACAAAACAAAAAACAAACAAACAAAAAAAAAACCAAAACACAACAACCAAAACACAACCAGAAAGAGTATTTCTTACTCTGTCCTTTTTTTCAGTTCATGTTGTGCTCCACTTTTTTTTTTTTTTTTCCATTTTGTATAGGTATATTTATTCTTTTGTTTCTGTCTCTACACTTACCTGCTTCTTTTTCTCTCTCTGCCTCCTTCCCTATTTTTAGCCTCTCTGTAATGTTACAATCCTGTCCTCCTGCATATTTGACACACACATTCAGAAGGAAAATGGAACAGATGTTAATCTCTTCATGTCCTGAGTCCCCTCAAGTAGGCAGCTCTGAATTTACTAATAGGATTGAGGAGGGAAGCCCGAATGTGCCAAGAAAGCCTTTGAATTCAGACTAAGTGTATGACCAGGGTGACAGAGAGAATCAGCTCGGGGAGGTCAATCTCCTTGCTCCCTCCCATGTGAGGTGACTATGCATTTGCTAGGATCTTTCAGCGAGAACTGGGTACGATGGCAGAAAATACAGAAGGGAGCCCTGATGTCACGGGCTGCTTTTCCTGCACTAAAGGTCGGTGCTGTTTTACTCCTCTTCCAACATGGTGACACTTATTCATTGCCAAGTGCGCTTTCTGGTAGGTAAAAGCAGATTACCACTTGCAGGGACTGGGGCTTTGCTCAGTGTCACCTCTCTCACTAATCTGCCTGGCTGGAGCAGGCGGGCTCAGGGGAATGACAGGAGCTGAACCTTGTTCAGCATTAAACCTGACACCTGCAGGAGGGCTACTAAGTTAGGGTGAGGAAAAGAAGTGTAATGTG
The DNA here is from genome assembly GCF_037038585.1 of Patagioenas fasciata. Lineage (NCBI taxonomy): Eukaryota > Metazoa > Chordata > Aves > Columbiformes > Columbidae > Patagioenas > Patagioenas fasciata. The sequence continues at coordinate 30,953,538 of NC_092524.1, read as the reverse complement.
AAGTAAAAAGACAAAGATGGAAAAAAATGTAAAATGGAAAGAAAGGGTGATTTCATTCTAACACTTTTAATTTATTTATGGATCTCATTCTAAATGTTTGCTCCAGTGTTTACCTGAACTTGAAATAAAGGCAGGTCAGACCAGAAATGAAACAGATAAATCTCCTGGACTTGGAAAATTAGTATTGAATCAGAGTTAATATCCTTACCAAACCCCTGTTTGACTATGGAATATTCTCTAATAATTTATATAAGGAAAAACAGCTCCAACATAAGAGATTGAGAAGGGACTGTTTGACCACAGTTTGCTGTGGGCATGTGAGAGAATCAGGATTTTGTCAGCTCGTCTCCTACAGCCTAACCATGGTGAAGCTGAGAGGGTGTAACTGCGTATTAAATGAGATTTAATTGTTTCAGTTTTAGGAATGAGACTGGGGAAAAAAAAAAAAAAGTCTGTTTTTTTTGTTGTGAAAAAAAAATCTGAACCCTCAGTCTGGGATTCTTAGTTTCTAGTCAGCTCACACAGGAACTGCTGACAGTCTCCATGTGCATGCTGTTTATTCCAAAATTAACCTTTTCTTAAAAATTGAAACGAGACATTAAATAATATTTATTTATCTGTGTTTTATGGAAGGTTATTCTAGGATTTCACGTGGCCTCAGATGTGACAGCTACTACCACATTGCTATAAAAATGTGATGACTGTGGCAACCTGCTTGTTAAATACTATTTTCCTGATACATATTCAACTATTTGAATCCTAGGCTTGGTTTATGAAGATGTTGTTTTCTGTTCACCCACTTTGCTTCATTCTGCTTCTTATGTGGCTTGTAACTTCGTATTCCCATCACAGATCGTGTTCTTCCTGAAGGAGATAGATGATTTGAAGCTTCTATATGAGCAGATGGTCTCTGACCTCCTGAAATGGATTAAACAGAAGGTGATGGAACTGGATGACCATCATTTCCCAAACAATCTTCAGGAAATGTGGCTGCTCATGGCCAACTTCAAGACCTTCCGGACTGTGGAGAAACCCCCCAAATATCAAGAGAAGGGCATGATTGAAGCTCATCTCTTTAACATTAGGACCAAGCAGAGAGCCAACAACCAATGGCCATACTTGCCCCCAGAGGGAAGGACACTGCAGGATGTGGAAAAGCAGTGGATAATCCTGGAAAAGTCAGAGCACAATCGAGGGAAAGCCCTGCAGAAGGAGATGCTGAGGCTAGAAAGGCTGGAACAGCTAGCTCAGAGGTTCCTCAAGAAGGCAGCCCTGCGTGAGTCCTACTTGGAAGACATGAGGAAAGTGATTGGGAAGCAGGACTTCTGGCCAGAGAGTGCAGACAGGATGGAGGCTGCCAGTAAGAAGCTGGAAGCCATTGTAGCAGATGTACTGCCCAGGAAGGAGCGCTTCACAGCTTTGGATGAAATGGCCACAGTCATCAGACAGGAGAATTATCATGGCAAAGATCAAATTGTGAAGAAGTGAGTGGCGTTGTGATACTGTATAGTGGTGGGGGTCAAAATTAGCTGAAATTCTGTGGTGTGGTGGAAGAAAACATTGCTTTGACCTATTTTGTAATTGTGGCCTGTCCTCTTGCACTAGTGGTACAAGTTGCATGTGTTCATTTAGCTCCTCTAAGGCTGCGAACACTGAAAATCTCCAAGTGCTGCCCAAAGTCTTTGTTCCAAATTGGTAATTTCTTTCCCTTCCTTTGTAGGCAAAACAGCATTTCAAAGCAATGGCAGGATCTTCTGGATCAGCTGCAGAGACGACAACATTCCCTGGGTACAATGCAGGAAATTCTGGGCCTCCTGAGGGATATTGATGCCATTACAGAGGAGCTGAAAGAACTGCAGGTACTGAGCCTTCTCCACAGGCACACAGCTTGCACTGCCTAAAACCCCACCATGTTCCAGGGACTGCAGGGTGCCAACAGAAGATAAGTTTATCAGCTATAGAAAAAAAATACACTGTTTTTACTTAGATGCCTAAACGTGCATTGCAGGTAACTAGATGAGAAAAAAATGGCTTTGCTACAGGAGCTCTCCCTAATCAGAAAGACAGATACAGTGTTACAGGGGGTGCATGACAGGTTCAACTTATATAGTAAAATAAAGACAAAAAATATTCTCACTGAATTTAGAATTGTGGAAGCAAAAATGGAATAAAAGAGCCTCCTGTTCCCATGCCACATAATTCTTCTGGATTACCTTCAGGAAGTACCTCCAGGGACTAGCTCCAGGAAATAACTGGTTTCATATTGATTCTGTAATGGCAGAAAGTATATATACATCCTTTGGTCTTGCCTTGTCTTATTGAAAGACAGAAAAATCCTTATGACTACAGGTTGGCTTGTACCCAAGTTGGAAGAGTCTCTATCAAGTTGTGAATTTGAAATTAAAGATAAGAGCTATCTGTAAGTTATGAATATCTCTGTTCTCGTGATAGTCAGCAAAGAATGCCTAGTGGTAATAATGTGGTTGGAACCATGAATGCCTAATGGTAATAATGTGGTTGGAACCATGGTAGCCTGAGGATATGGGAAAAGATTGGTAAGGAAAGATAACATCCTACAAAATTGATACAATTAGATAAAGGACAGACTTTCAAGCACTTGGTAACTTCATCAATTAAGTATTACGAAGTATTTATTTTCGTCATTTAGACAGCAAAGGCAAGTTCCTCAAATAAAAAACTTTGCAGTCAGAACATATCATAAAATGGGATGTTGTAGAATTCTTGAAATACAGACTGTGAATCAATCTGCCTACAGGTGGGTGTATAGCAACGGGCTGTTTCTTGAGGCCGTGAATTCTAAGACCTTGGGCGCTTATCAACAGAAATGACTTAGGTGTGAAAACAGATGCTTATTTGAAGAGACCATTACTTGCACTGAAGTGGATAGAAACTCTTCATTGTTTCCATTAGCTTGTGAACTAGAAAGAAAAGTATGATTCTTCTAATTAGGCAGCTTTTTTAATTTACCTAGCTGACATAATTCTTTTACGTTTAGAAGTTCTGAGAGTCAATAAGAACCTTTAAACTGATTTCTTTGTACTGAGTCCTTGGATGCACTCTCTGCCAATGCTTTCTGTTTCTCACTTTGTTTGCAGGTGCTAGTGAATTCCCAGGATTGTGGGAAGCAGCTCCTGGAAGTAGTAGATTTGCTGCAGAAGCACAACTTGCTTGACTCACAGATCTCTTCCTATGATGATAGATTGACACACATCACCCAGAGGACAACTGAAATCAGCAAGGATAGCACAGTTAAACCAGAAGTGCTTCACGCAAAAGTTCAGATGCTTCGTCAGCTGTATCAGAACCTTATAGCTCTGAGCAAGTCACGGTAAGGCTGTGCTTATGGCTCTGTTCTTCCTGATTAGGATGGTCAGTGACTCACTTAATCAGAAGACAAAGCTTCCCAGTATTTGAAATTTTTCATTTCTGCATTCATAAAGGCATAACCCAAGCAACTTGAGTAACTTGATTGCAGCTGACTGCAAGAGATCACTTACTTGCAAAGCTAAATAATAGCTCCATTTTCAGCATCCATTTTTATTGTTTTATGTGAAGTCTCAATAGCATATGTTTATCTCCCAATCTTCTAGAAGAAGAGGGAGATGTAATGTTGTTTCCTTTGTCTTCTTCCATGAATACATTAATCTGTGGCAAAAAAAAAACCAAAACAGTTACAGGCATTCAGATTTTGGATTTTCTAAATTCTTCTTTGATTATGCTACCATTGTCTCTATGGGATCCTAATTCTGACTGAGATATGCGTTTTGTTTCTCCATTTTAGGAAATCGCAGCTAGAAGAGGCTTTGAAGCTTTTTGAATTCTTCCGTGACTGCAAAGAGGAAGAATCATGGATCTCTGAGAAATGGAAGCTAGCAAGAACAACAACATTAGGGAAAGATGTCAGCCAGATTACAGCCTCTATTCAGAAGCACAAGGTTATCTTACTTTGCTAGGGGTGTCTTGTCTTTATATTATAGCAAGATTTTAGAACATCTATATCCTTCACTTCAGTCAGTGCAACACTTATAAGAAAACTGTCAAACCACTCATTATCTCAAGTGTCATAACCACTGTCTAGAGTTTTTAAAAAATGTATAGATTTTTCCCCAAGAAGGGGAGCAAAGGGTGGAGAAGGAATATATATCATACTGGATTAGAAGTGCAACTCCTAATGAAGACACTGGGCTTGGTTTTAGCTCACTTTGGATGGGAGGGGAAAAAAGGTTGATAGTTTTTTGTTTTTCCCACTCCACTTTCCTGGTCAAAAGAGATGTGGGGAAAGAAAGAGATGGTGTAAAAGAGATGGATATCAGCAGGCAGGATGGATCACATGGTGTGATTTTACAAATCGGTTACCACTTTCCCTAAGAGCTTGCTGTGGGCTAATATAAAAAGTTTAGCTGTATGAGCTACTGGATTCTTACAGCAAAGAATCATTGTAAACAAGTGAAGACACTTGTGGATTTGAGAACTTGCATGACAAAACTGAAACAGGAGCCTCTTCTGTAATTTTAACGTACATCTCTGTGTATCTGTGTATTTGTTGCTTCTGGAAGGCATAAGCTGAAGTGGTGAATGACAAACAAGTATCTACTTCAATGAAGACTGCATAACAAACTTCACATCAAAAGCAAAAAGTAGGGACAGTAACTTGGGTGTGGGGAGCCCAGAGGCAACCATCTCAGGGCTCAGGGAGAAGTCATAGGCATGGATAAAACAGAGGGCTCTTGGAAATGTGTATTACAGTAGTGGAGAACAGGACTCTCTCTTTGCTCCAGCTGGTGGGCAGTGAGTTGTGCTCACAGGTCTCCTGTCCTTCTGCCAGGCTCTTGAAGCAGAGTGCAACTCCCACAGGGCCGTATGTGCAGATGTGATGAGAAGGGGCTGGGATCTGAGCCAGAAGAACCCAGCGCGCCAGGTGGACATTCTGAGGCAGACAGACAACCTGCAGAAGTTGTGGCAGCAGCTCCAAGATGAGGTGGCAGATCGCAAAAGCCGCCTGCAGGCAGCAGCTCTCATCAAACAGGTATGTGTGGCTCTGCTGTGGTGCGTGGTATAGGGTACATGAAGGGGGTTCAGTTCTGCCCCACACCCCTGCATGCAGGGCAACAGCAGCAGGAAGTCTTCAGGTGTCAGTCTTCAGAAAGATCTCCAGCAGATCAGTCTCATCCCCTCTGCAAGCCAGCTGGCAGTAGATTTGAATGGCTGGGAGATGCTCTCAATTAAAAACACTAATGGAAATAACTCACATAATACTGCTGATGTAGTCATTTATGAGTGTGGGATCTGGGTGGCTGTGTGACACTTTTCTATACAAAAAAACCCAAACCAACAACAAAACAAACATGTCATAAGTTCATGGATTGACCATGATCTCCTTGAAGCCTGCAAAACATTTGACCCTGCCATTCTGACCTACACAGATCTTTTACACGTACAAACATTCACAAATCTGCAGATAAAGAGCTCTTATAAAATCAGCATTCACAAATCATATAACAGTATCACAAATGTTCTTATTATTGTCCTTTCCTACATTTTTGCTCAATCTGTTGTTCCCATGAGACATTTGAAACAAACTCTTTGTTTGTTGTTGGACTGTTCCTTAGAACCCTTAGAAAGTATCTTCTGTAATTACATGGTGTCTACCAACCTCATCATGGGTTCCTTTTCCTGCTGCCACTAAACACCATAAAGTTCTAGTTAGTAAGAAGGTTTTAAAGAGGTATACAGGCAATCCTTCAATCTATTTAGTCACTGTGATGCTGTCAATTCTCTGTGACTGGTATTATTATAAAATTCATCATGGATTTAGAGCTCTGGAGCTACCTTATTCATAGATTTCACAATGCCTGCAAGTAACCAAACAGCTACAAACCTAATGTCATTTCTGGCTAATTCATGACTTTCAGAAGAGAATGGAGTTGGGTATGATACTTGCAGGATGAAACCCAGCGTTTTCTTCTCCTGTGTTTCCTTTAGTACTTTGCTGATATCAATGAAGCAAATTCATGGTTGCGAGAAAGGCAGCCCCTTCTGGCCAGCAAAGACTATGGAAAAGATGAATCGAGTGCCGAAGCACTTTTGCATCGTCACTTGCGCCTGGAGAAGGAGATTGCAGCCTACTCCTCTGAGATGAGACGCCTGAAAGAGCAGGCTGAAATTGCAGTACAGCAAGCTCCAGCTGCAGTAAGTAGATGAGATGTTGTATTATATTTTCTTGAGGAACGTAAATGAAATGGTTTTTAATTATGTAAAATACTATGATTTTGGCAGAGTAGAATATTCCAAATAACATAAACAAGAGCATTTTTTTAGTTCAGAAGAAACTTTGAATTAGAACAGAAGAAATTTTTTTAGATGACAAAGAAGTTTATTTGGCACTCCTAGCCCACCTAGTTAGTGTTCTGTGAAATGCCGGAAATATGCTCATCTATATTAGTTCTCTCTACCAGTTCCCACAAATCCCTTCTCACACTTCATTCTCTCAACAGTATTCATTTAAATCAGCTATAAAGAGCAGACATTTAATTTTGTTTGTTTGTTTGTTTGTTATCCTAATGTACTGGTGAACTACCTCACAGCTTCAGGAACAATTGTGGGATGGGTGTTGGGCACATGGCATGAAGATGCCCCTCTTTTTCTCTGGCTAGAAAGGAAACTTTTGAATGGAGGACAGCCCATTTGATAACAAAAGTCATGAGAGACGAATTATACATTTCATAGCTTGCTTCTTTCAGACTTCTGTGATCACTCAATATTTAGTTAAATCAGTCTGAGAGCTATGAGCACAACTTTGGGTCTTTCTTTTAGCTCATCATTTCAACATTATTTTTTATCAGAACAAAAATTGCATTTTTTTTTGTTATTAAACATTAAAAAATGTATGACAACATGGTCTCAATGTGCAAATGTAAGCATTTCTTCAGTAGGGCACTTGCAGGCTTTGAAACTGCAGGTCCCGTTCAAGTACTAAAACATTACCACAAACAAAACTGTGAGCATAGTAGATTTCTTGGTTTGTTGGCAATTTTTAAAGTTAAAAACCAAACAAACAAACAAAGCCACACATAGGACCTTGATATGGGCACAAAATGAGAATTTTTAGTGAATCAATATACTGTAAAATTAGCTAAATAAAACTTCTTTGAACAAAACTAACATGTTTTGGGGTTATTTATTTCATTCTTTCAGAATAAAACAAAGGAAGCAGATTCAAACAAATACTAGAAATTTTTTCCTTAAAGGATCATAATGTTGTGATTTGAACTAGCAAGTCCAGATTTTCCTCCTGTGAAATTTATATCCAAATTACAAATATTCATCCACTGGTTATGTTAAATTTTGCTGAACAGATGGTGAAGACTGAAGCCCCAAATGACTTAAATCAGAAGACAACTAAGTCACCATTCAGTCGAACCTGGGCGACATCTGAAACCACCAGTCCAGATGTTCATTTTCTTCCAGAGAACATCTGGAAGACCCAAGATGAAATAGATTCACTTTATGAAAATCTACAGAGCATGGCTGAGGTATAGTATCCCCTCCAATGCTTTGTGCTTCACAAAAATAGCTAAATCCAAAGCAGTACAAAGGGAGGTCAAGTGCAGTGTTGGCATCTGCTTTTCAGTTTAATAATGTGCCTTAATACTGTGATGTCCTGGGGCACATCAAAGCTTGAGATTATAATTGAATTTTATACCAAAACACATTTTATATTGGCAAATTTTCCATTTACCTTCTAGGTTTTTTACTTTATGAAGAGTGGATTCTTTTGTATATTTTTTCTCCTGATGCTTGCTTGCTGTGGCTCCTAACTCTTCGGGCTGTTTTACCCAATACCAGGAAAAATAAACAACCGTAGTCTGCGTTTCTGCATTCTCCATTTTTCTTTTTTTTTTCACTCCCACCTGCCACAATCCTAAAGACCAGCAAAAAAATGTTGTATGGGACTTTTACATATTTCTGAGACTACTGAGGTGAATCTTCAGTCAGCCACAGCAAGCAGCATAGAGGTTTTGCTGCCTGTAGGAGGGCTAAGTATTCTCCAAATGCTTCTCTTTGGCTTTTAAGCCACTATTGCTCTGGCAATAAGTATTGTGATCTTAAAGCTAACATGTTCTGTTCTCTTTCAGCAGTGTCTGGCATAATTACTAAGCTATCAGCTGTGTACTGTACTGTAAATGCAAGGATCTTTTTTTTTCTTCGAACAGCTACGAGTTACTACAGAAACATTAAAGTCTTCATCTGTTTTACAGGACAGAAAAAAGGCTCTGGAGGAGATGATTGGATATTACCGCTTCTGTAGCTCTTGTGAAGAATTTCAGTCATGGATGAAAGATAAAGAGAATATTTTCCGGACTCTTCAGCCTCAAGCAGACAATGTGGAGGTTGTGCAGCAGAAATACCAGGTACCCCTTTTGCCTGCTTACAGGTGACACATTTATATCAGATTAACCTTGGGAGAATAGATAAAGCTGGGAAATTAAGTTCTGGGAGTCTTTTCATTCATTTCAATTTAATGAGTCATGTAGATAAGAGATTTTTTTCATATAAACTATGCTAAGCTTATTGAAGCTGATGTAATTATATCACTTTAACTTTTCCTATGGATATGGTATCCTGTACAAATATCATGGTACAAAAAGACTGGTTTTGTGGTTTATCTTATGGCTCTTGAAGAAAAATGCCAGATGACGAAAAAACCCTGCGTTGCACTTGCAACCCAGTGGAGTGTGACGTACGTGCATGGGCATAGCATCCATACAAGGGAAGGTCAGGAGGGCTATAGGGGAACCGCATGCACAGGTGTGTGTGGTGTCAGCAGACAGGGACATGGAGAAGCCAACTGTGAAAAGTGGGAGATGAGTGGATGTGACAGGTTATTGAGAATTGTGTCCATAGAAATGGAAAAACCTGAAGTTCTGCATTCTTGTTTATTTTCTGTTTTAGAGCTTTTTAACAGAACTGGCTGCAGGCAAGGGCCAGCTGGGAGATATTGAAAACCTAGCTATTAAATATGGAAAGACCAGTCCCAGCAAATATTCTGAGGTCCAGATTTGGCTGGAAGAGATCAACAGAAGGTAACAGTGCTACTGACAAAACAGGATTGTCCCATGGGGGGAATTGGAGAGCTGACCTTTCACACCCAACCTAGATTACACTGAGAGAATATTCGTCTGATAGATTTTTAACTCCCAGAATTGGTCTGAGGGAAGGTTTTCGTGGTGTGGCTGAGGTTTGCTGCATTCAGGTGCAACTGTCGCCACCAGACAGGGATCGGGCCAAAGGGGCAGAGGCTGCAGTAACCCACTGCCCTAGCCCAGGAGCAGTGTAGGTGGGGGGGAACCCATAGTCCCCACACCCAACTAGTCTGTGGTGAGGGGGCAGGGCTGCAGCCCAGCTGGCTAGCCTGGTTTTGCTGTGAGGCCTCTGCATGGCTGTCAAGGGGCAGCAAGGGCTGCTACGCCCTTTGGGATGGGGAGCCAGCGAAGGGAGAGGGGCCTCAGCAGGCGGGGCAGGTCCCACAGGGAGGTGAGCAGGGTGGGCCTGGGATGGCAGCCAGGGCCAGAAACGAGTCCCAGTCCTCAGAGCTGCCTGGTGGCAGCAGAAAGGGGGAAGCCCTCAGCTGCTCTGGCTCTAGGCTGGGCATGAGCCTGATGCCATGCCTCCAGGGCTGGTGGTGCTTCTAGGACCCCAACACTGATACATTTGAACTGCAGCAACTTGTGTGTGTGCACATATTAAAGCACAACATGAATTCACCCACAGGGAACAGCAGTGGATTCATAGCAGTTCTATATTACACCGCAGCATCTGATTTTGTTATTTAAACATCAGGGTGAGGATGCCCCTCACAAATATTGAAAGGAACATCAAACCCTCTTTGACTTCATCAAGTATGTTTAGTACTTGCTGTGTACATACTCCTGGCACCATGCCAGCCCCCTGGATCTGAGAGGCACAGCCAGGTCCTGATTTTGACCGCTGTTGTTTATTTGCATCATATCCAGTGTGTTCTGGTTACCTGAGTAGAGTTGCCTTGCTTGGGATGGCGCTGAGATCAATTTTGAGGCTGTGGGGGAGGTGCAAGTGTTCACCTTCTCAGCCCACTTAAGTCCTGATGAAATCTTTATACAAGACTTTTTCTGAATAAATGAAGGATATAGTTCATGTATAACCAAGGCTATAAACTGAATCTGCTCACTAGGTGAAAGCAGGTTTTGGGGTGGTGGCTGCGGCTAGATGCAAGTAATCGGGTGATCTCTCTTCCAGGTGGGAACGCATGGAAATTCTGAAGGAGGAGAAAGGCTCTGAGCTGATTGGTGTGGCTGATGTGAAGATGTTTCTTCAGGACTGTCAGAGCATAGGAGTACTACTGCAAGACAAGATGATCCGACTTGGAGATCTGGAACCAGGGAACTCAACTGCTGGGCTGGAGTCAGACAAGCGTAAACTGTTTACAGTTGAGAGAGAGGTCCTGGTGATAGAGAGGAAAATTGAATACTTAAGGAGTGTTGCAAAATCGTAAGAAACCTGCTCTTTGTTTCCATATTCTTTGCTAGTTCTCTAAGATCATGTTGTAAATTATGGCTATCAAGAGAATGAGCAGCTTGTGAAGTTTCTCTTGAAGTTTCTTTTCTAGCAACCTGAAGAACTGACTTGCCTGCTGGCTTGAGATCATCTCTCTTGAGTATGACTGCGTGACTGGTGAAGTGATTGGTTCTAGACTTCACTGCTGTAGGAGACTAAATACCACAGCATTGTTTGTGACTCCAACAAACTATGTCTACTAATGGGAGTTACTTCCACATTTTGAACTAGGTATCATCATTTAGGTCCTGAGATAAGATAATCATGGGAAGCAAGGATGAAGGAAGAAAAATAGCAGAGAATTGTGCACAGGAGTTTGAATTCGAAATATGAATTTAAAGTTTTTTACTTCTTTACGTTTTCTGTACATTCACAAAGGGATGAATCATTGAACCACAACAGTGTTACCAGAGTCTTTCACAGGGATGCACTTACTGCAATACACCATATTCACATCAATATTTCTTGCTAGTGTGGAACATTTCTTGCCTTAGCTAACTTTCATTTTAATGGAAGTGTAAATATCCAAATCCATTCCTTTTAAAGAATATTGGTTCAGGCTCTAAATGCCTGAAGTGTTCATCCAATTGAATGTATTTTCATTCCTCTTGTAGGATTAAGGACACCAACCCTGCAGAGAGCAGGGCCATCACTGAGCAGGTGGAGAAAATGGAGAGGCTTCTGGCAAAACTCAAGCTGGAAACCCAAAAGAAGCGGGACATTCTGCAGCGGGCCCAAAATCAACAGTCCTTCCTGCAGGACAGCCGCAGGCTCCTGCTGTGGGCAGAAGGCATTCGGGAGAAACTGAGCAGTGAAGAAATGGGTGTGGACGTGACTTCCGCAGAGCAATTGCTGAAGGAACATCAGGACCTGCTGAAAGAAATTAGGTCTCAGAAAGAAAGGTAGAGAAATTCTGTCAGGGTGGGCAGAGTGGAGTGATGTGGCAACAGTACTGTAAAGATGAAACATGTCTCCTGTGTACATAAATTGTGTATGAAAGTGATACCAAGAGTTTATTCAAATGCTTTTTAAATTTAGTGTCAAAAATAGACTGCAGAACACAAAATCTGGTTAGATTTGTATACTTATCCTGAGAGCTGATGCAGGGAGAAGGAGGATCTGTGTGTCCAGAGCAGTATTCCACAAGCTCCTGACACTCAGATAGTGCCATCTGCACTTTATTTCAGCTCCCCTAGTCCTTCCTTTCTCAGGCCTTATGGTTCCAATTGCCATCATCTTCAGCTCTCCTTCCGCACTGTTATGAAGTTCCAGATACTGAGTTGATCTCCTCTCCCTTTCGACGGGAAAGCCAGCTTATACAGGCTTTCCATCCAAAGGGGAAATCTCACCTGCTGCCTCCAGCATGTATCCCTGAGCAAACAACCAGCTGCACTTTGTAGTGCACAACCATGGGTAGCGGGAAAAGAGTGAAAGGGAGGGAAGGGAGGGAAGAGAGGGAGGGAGGGAGGGAGGGAAGCTTAATGTCTAGGCACTGCCAAGAGAGCAAAGAGCTGTGGTGAAAAATAATTCGTATACCGTCATGCAGTGAGGTCTCACTTTTCTTTTTGATTCTGGGAAGATTTGTGCAGCTGGAAGAGCTAGGGCGCAAAATAGTCCATGAACAACCCAGTAATGGCAGGACTGCAGATGTGCACCAGAACATGGAGAGGCTTGCCAAGGAGAACAAAGAGCTGGAGAAAATGTGGGAACAGCGACAGAAAAAGCTGCAGGATGGCCTGAAATTGCAGATGTTCAATAGGGAGGGAGACCGTATCAATGCAGCACTGTCTGGCCATGAGGCCTTTCTCCGGGGTGATGACCTTGGGGTATGTCTAGAAGCTTATTTTGTTTCTTCTTTCTTCATCTACCCATTCAGGGAGTAGCAACAATTTTCTTAATTAGATCAGTTTCATCATTCTTGTGGTCATGTCATTTTAATACTTGGAAACTAGACTTTCAGGTTCTTATTAATGGTCTTATGTTCTTACTCATCTTAATGAGAACGAAACTCATTGTCTCTCAGAAAAAAAAAAAAGAACAGCCAGTGTTGTGATTTGTTGCTGTGTTTGTACATGTCAGATGGTTTTTTGCAATTGGCTCATCAGTTTGATGGCTAACAATTAAAAAAAAGGTTTCAGCTTGAACAATTTTATTTTTTTTTTTTGTGAAGTAAAAACCTGACTTTAAAAAATATAATGTTTTTTCTTTTCATTGAGTATTTTAAGAACTTTAAAACAAATGAAAGGAAAAAACAAATGCAGACAATATTCACAAGATCGGTGACAGAGGAGGTTATGGTACCTCACCATCTTTTGTATTTTCAGCTGAAACTGACACTTTGATACTTTTGGGTCAGCTTAGTGGAATAAAGTTTTACTTAGTTATGGCCTTTTTGTGTTACATGTACCCTACATGTACCCTAGATGTACCAGAGTGCTGGCATAAGTTCAGAATGCAGATTTTCTAAAGAAGCAAAAACGGAACCAAAATGGAAACATAAAACAGAGGAAACAGATACGATACAAACCTGAGTACCTGTTGCTCGTTTGTAGCCCTGAATGTGTTTAGGCACATGCAAAATGTACACAATATCTCCTGCTTGAAAGAGAAGGGAGAAAATAAGGTCCAAATTTGGGGTTGTTTGTTTGTTTGTTTGTTATATTGCTTCAAAAAGAGCATATGACCAAGGAAAGACTTGATCAGTTTTCTTTCTTAAATGCAGGACCATGTAGATGCTGTTCGCAGCCTGCTGAAGCAGCACCAGGAATTTGAACAACTACTGATGGCACTAAAGAGACGAGTTGAAGCACTTAATGAAAATGGGGCGAACCTAATAGAGAGCGGACACTTTGCATCTCACATGTGAGTCCAGACTCTTTTAATTTAGCTTTAATAAATGATCCAGTGTGATTAGGGTGAGATGAAAAAATTTCTCTGAGCCACGATTTAGTTGACATCCAGTGTGTGATCTGCTGGATGAGGGGAGAAAAGGTATTAAACAAACAAACAACAACCAAAACCAACCAAACAAAAAACCACAGACGTCCTGTGCTCTCAGAACAAATAAGTGACCTTTGACAGAATGCTGGAATAATGTACCTTGTATCATAAATTACATATAATGTTAAAACTTCTTTAATGCAAACCCATTAAATAATTACATAAAACATATTTTCCTTCAGTTTTCAGTATCACAGATTAGAATTAATGTTTGCTGTTAAAAAGTTACAGAAGACTTCACAAAGAAATGGCTCATCAGGAGCAGCTACTTCATGTTTTTGTCAAAGCTGAACTGTCATATGTAACTACTGTGCGAGAACCACTAAGATCTAGTAAGGGGACCTCTGCATAAACAAGAATTAGAAATATAAGGTCAGAATGGACCTCTTGGGTCAAAAATACCATGTTCTTGTGACTGCAAGCGGTAATGTCTTTAAAATTCCCTCCACAAATTTGTAAAACTTCCCTTAAAGTCTGATTTCTTGCCAGCACTACTACCATTAAAAGGACATTCCAGAGCCTCACTGGGCTTACATCACAGGGAAAAATTATTAGTTAAGGTGGAATATTTGGGAAAGAAAAAGATCTGGGTGTTTTAGTGAAATATACTTGACTGCAATTTTATTGCTGTAACGCAGCTGTAAAAAAGGAAAATCCAGAAGCAGATGGCAAAAAGTAGCTGCTTTCTAGATGAGCCATGATACAGGGCCATCTGTCCGTTCCTCCTGAACTAGATTCCATCTATATCATAGTTGTGACTACAGTACAACCCAGGGGAACTAATATGACTAATATTGCATTGGACTTCCTGTTTTTCTTGGTAGTATTGAAGAGAGAATGGTCACCCTCCAGCGAAGGTGGGAGCGGCTGATTCAAAGCAATGCCAAAAGAAAACAGCGATTGTTGGATTCCCTAAAGCTGCAGGTAAAAACTGATACTGCAGATTTGGTCAGGCATGTGTGAAGTAATTTTACCTTCTGTCTTAACATGGGATGAATCTCAAACTGCTGAGAGCCTCCTGCAGCACACTTTCTCTTCAGCTATGAGATGGAGAATTTCACTTTCCAGGGAGTAGGTGATGCACTGGTGATAAATCTTACAAAACCATAAACATAGCAAAATACCAAAACAAAAATGGAGATATTGGATTAAAAAATTGAACAGAATGTTTTGTCTACTGGATAAATTTATTCTGTTCATTAGTTATTACTGTTCTAGGCCTTAATAATTTTGTACAGTTACTTAAAGTAACTGTACTTTTTGCACCAAATTTAGTTCCCAGTGCTGAGATATAAAGTTATACTGGAGGACTGGATCACTTATGATTAAAATAGTCTATCAAAAATGCAAACCTTCACTGATAATTGAAGGCAGTGGATTAGTAAATGTGGTAAAAAAGAGACTGAGAGGTATTACTCTGAGGGCTTAAAACCCATCAATGGTTCAAGATCATACTTCTTCAATTAAGAGTGCGGGTTATGTAGAACAACTTCTATATGACAATGTATCACACTTCCTAACTGTTAGGAAAAAAAAATCAGGGCTTGATCCTAACAGCAAGAATGAACTGCAAACCCACACAGAATCAGAAGGTATGTCAATTTAATCTTGTTTGTTTCTCTAAGGAGTTTAATCGTGATGCTGCTGAGCTTTTAATATGGATGGATGAGAAGTACAAGATTGCATCAGATGAATCCTATCGTGATCCAACAAATGTTCTACGCAAACTGAAATGGCATGAGGCTGCTGAGAGGGAAATGATGGCTAATGAGGAGCACTTTGCAACACTGATAAAGGTGAAGGCAGTTTTGAAGCTAAGTCTTCTGTCTTGTTCCAAACTTTATAGATCCTGATTTGCTCAAACAAATAATCTGCTATGTTTCTTTAGAAAGGAAATCAAATGATACAAGACAACCATTATGCTGCAGTTTCTATCCAGAAGAAGATGTCAGAGCTTCAAAAGAAGTGGAAGGAATTGTATGGCAAGATGATAGAGCGAGGTGACAAGTTGAGACAAGCTGGGCAGCAAGAACAGCTCATGGAACTGCTCCAGGTCAGGAGGCGATAGGGAAGAGAGGGGAGAAATGACCTAAGAGCCTGGTTCTCTGTTGTGTGTTTCTCACCCCCCAAAAAAACAAAACAAAAACAACAACAACAACAAAAAACACAACAAAAAAACCACCACCAACAACAACAACAAAACAACAACAACAACAACAAACAAAAAACAAAAACAAACAAAAAACAGGATACCATCCAGATAAAAGCATATTTTAGGGTGTCTGTTTTGGCTACAGTCTGAGGAGAGAAAACTTAATATGATGCTGACCAAGCTCACTCCAAAGCTGTGAGCAGGATAACAGTGTCAGCACAGTACCAAGACACAAAGCTGTTGAACTTGGGCTCAGCACTTCTCCTGTGTGGCCATCCCATACTGGGAAACAATAAAAAAAATCTCTCCATGGGTTGATGCTGTGCAAACATAAGTGCTTGCTTGCAGTAATTTTGGGGTTGGAGGCATGGCACTGTGTTAAGCATGTTGTCATCCAGCAAATTGTATAAGAGGAACAATGTGCTTTGAAGGCATTTCAATACCCAAATGTCATGAAGCTGCTGTTGTGTTGTAGCTACAATATGAAGCCCCTGAAGATTATTAGATTGTTTGTCATGGAGCTGCTGTTGTGTTGTAGCTACAATATGAAGCCCCTGAAGATTGTTAGATTGTTTTGTATTATGTCACTGAAGATAGTTCAAAGAGACTGTTCTTAATAATGTGCTTTAGCATCTCAGAGAGAAGAGTACTCTAAAAGAGTGTGCAAAACAAAATATTCCCAGAAGATGCCTCTTAGAGACACTGAGCCATCGTGTTACTGAGAAAGGACATATGGATTTAAAAATTGTGTCCAGGAAGCTGTCATGGGAAGGGCTGAGTGAAACAAAATTATGTTGAAAGGTCAATATGAATGTGCTGTGATCTTTTCCTGGTAGGATGCCAAAAAGAAGATAGAGAAAATTGAGAAAGTTCTTCAGGAATCTGAGACAGGCCATGATTTGCGCTCCAGCCGTGACCTACTCAAGCAGCACAGACAATTGGAAAATGAGACACGTGAGCTGGCAGAGAAAATGAACTCTATTGTATCTCATGCAAGGAAAGTGGCCACCAATCATTTTGACTCCCAAAGGATTCTGGATGAAACACAAAAATACCTGAAAAGGTGAGGTGTCACCCTCTTTTTCTTTCCACCCCTTGCGATAAATAACATTTCTTGTTCTACCTTGTAGAAAATGTCTTTAAATTGATTAGGCTTAACCCATATTCAGGAATGATTCCTCCTCCCAGTTGTACCACTACTGTACTTTGATCTGCACCTACACAGCTGCCTGTTGACCCACCTCAACCTTTATTACTGGACCTTGCTCCTTGCCTGTTCCTCCTCTAGTTCTTTGCTTATCTGTAAGTCATTCACTGCTCTCTAAGATGTACAGTGATCCAACATTCACCGAATCACAGATTGTTAGGGATTGGAAGGGACCTCGAAAGATCATCTAATCTAACCCCCCTGCTGGAGCAGGAACACCTAGCTGAGGTTGCACAGGAAGGTGTCCAGGTGGGTTTTGAATGTCTCCAGAGAAGGAGACTCCACAACCTCCCTGGGCAGCCTGTTCCAGTGTTCTGTCACCCTCACTGTGAAGAAGTTTCTTCTCATATGTAAGTGGAACCTCCTGTGTTCCAGTTTGTAGCCATTGCACCTTGTCCTGTCATTGGTTGTCACTGAGAAGAGATTGGCTTCATCCTCGTGACACACACCCTTACATATTTATAAACATTAGTGACTAGTTCCTTAAAACATCACAGGACAAGCCTAGGACTTCAAAAGTGTAAATCACTTTTCATCCATTTACATTTAGTATCATCATATAAGTCTACTTGCCAAAAGTAATCTTCTGGAGAAGGGATTCTTGTATGTGCAGCCAGGACTCATCATTGAAATTTAATTGCAAAGAAGTATCCAGTGTTTTTTAATCTTCACAGTGATATCACAGCCTAATTCCTTTGGCAGATTCAGGATAAAGCTTTGTTTTAACATACATTAATGGATAACCCCTAGGTTTGAGTCTTTGCAAGCACCTCTTGATAAGAGGCGTAAGTTGCTGGAAGCTGCAGTGGATCTCTATGAGTTCTACCATTACCATGACATGGAACTAAACTGGATTAATGAGCGATTGCCTATTGCCCATTCCACCAACTGTGGGAAGTCCTTGGATGTGGCTCAAAGCCTGTTGCAAAAACACAAGGTAACTCCTTTAATTAAGTGTATTCTAGCATGTTAGCACATTGCATTTCACCTCAGTTCTCCTTTACCTTCAGGAAGGCCATTGGAAGCAAAATGTATTGCCACACTTTCAATGAGTACTTTCTTTGATTCCAGCACTTTCTCAGAAAAAATGGTTCCAGTGGATTAAGACAAGTCAGCAATGTGGTGATGATTTTCAGAGCAAACATGCAATTCCTATGGGAACCACAAAGTTTTTCGTATTTTGCAGTATTATCATTCTGAGAAATTTTGTAGTTCTTCACGTTAAAAGTGGATAAAAAGCTAGTGTAGCTGACAGTAAATAGAAAAAAATGATTTTTTTGTTTTGTTTGTTTGTTTGTTTGTTTTGTGGGTTGATCTGGGTTGGGTATTTTAACTGTTAAATGCTCATCCTGTTTTAGTTCTATGCTTACTACTTTTTTTTAATGTGCAGTGTTGAGGTTTATGCATGCTAGATTCTCTAGGAGGGTATGTAACAGCCATTTAATGTTTATTTTAGTTCTGTACTGCATGTTAAATTATTTGAACAAGCCACAGTCAATATATTTATAAAGACAGGTTAACACCAACTTTTGGGGAGTTCGGTTCTTTGTAACAGTTCCTCACAGCCAGTGGGGCACCTCAAAGCTGCCCTGCTCCACAGGAAACACAGGATTTTGTAGGGCCTGGGTTGCAAGTTCCATGAGAAACGTTATAAGACCAGTAGGGAGGCTTTATAGAGCAGGAGTCTTAATAGTTTTCATGGTACTGTGGACAGTGTCTCTCTTCCCATCCCTCTCCAGCTCATTCAGCTTCTGGGATATTTTATTTTCCCATCAGCAGCTCAACACTCTTTTCTGAATCCGCCTCCCCCAGCTTTGTGTCTCATCTCTTGTCCATTCCCCAAACCTTCCTAGCTCCTGGGCAGGGGAGAGGACAGGTGCATAGTAAGGAGAAGTGGGTTAGAACCAGGCCAAGGACTCTGGTGAGTAATACTGAGGGTGTAGGGAAGTTCAGGCATGCCTGTTACCACCTTATAGACTATTATCCCCTTCCTCAAGGCAGCACAAAGAGCAGAGCATTATACAAGTGGGGCTGGGACCAGTATCTGAGGCTGCGGCTGTTGTAGAAACAAGATAGTCTTTTGTGTCCAGCAGCTATACTCTGCCCATCTTCATCAGCTGCCAGTTTTGCTTAGGACTAGGAGCGCAGGAAATTTCTTTGTCCTCACATACCCTTCCTTTATTCCTATTTTTTCTTTTATTTAATTTTCAGGAACTGCAGGCAGAAGTGAATGCCCATAAACAGCAAGTCCAGCGGGTCCTGGATAAAGGAAAGACAATGGTTGTAGGCCAGCACCCATCAGCTCAGAAAATAAGCGACAAATGCCAGGAGCTTGTGACTGCCTGGCAGGGCTTGGAGAAGGCCTGTGAGGAAAGGTTGAAGCAGCTGCAACACTCAGTTGGCTTCCAGGAGGTACAAATTAACAGTAAAGTGGTTACACAGTAGCTTCTTCAGACAAACAGGAGGACCAAATTTTAAAGTGAATAACGGAACAGCGTTGCTGGGTACTAGTATTCATTTCGGTCGTGTGAGGCCAGGCTTCTGGAAGTGGAGGGCTGGGCTGCAAAGCTGAATGCAGCTCCCAGCATCAAGCTTCTGCTCTAGAGGTTTGCTTTGGACTCTGTACCCATCCGTTACGGTTGTGAGTAGAACAAACATTTCTCCTAGTAGTATCTTCTTCCTCAATATCTTAATGCAGCCTCAGGCTTTGACTTACGTAATGCAATGGATTCTGAACTGGCCCTTCGTACTGGATAATTACGACAAGGAAATCAGAAGAGAAGAGATGTCTTGTGCCATCCAATCTTTGCATGTTAGGCAACAGTGGTCCTGGGAACAAAATGGTACTGAGAAACTGATGACACTTTCACTCTCAGATAAAATTTTTGGCCCTATTATTTTCAACAGGATACTGGACCTTTATGTTTAGCCTGTTAAAAAAAAAAAAAAAAAGTATGCTAATATTTATCTTCGTAATTCAATTTTTACGTCACCAGTGGGTCACAAGGGAGTGTAGATATTCAGATAACACATGTAGTCTTGTAGATACAAACAGCATTTGCACAGAGTTCACAGGTCCACCTAAAGTATGTTCCCTGAGGAATGTGATCGTCTGGCTCTTCTTTCCACCATCTATAAAAACAGCTGTCCATACTATAGGCTTTATGAAGCTTGATTCTTATAGGATTATTTGAACTTCTCAGGAAGGAGGAGAAATATCACACTGGTATTATACAGTTAGCCCCTCCCATTAGTGAATAAGTTCGAGTCAAGTAAGGATAGTAATGTGAAGAAAGAAAAGTGAGACAACTTGAAACTTACTGCCACAGCTTTGATGCCTAGAGAAGACCTTAGTTATCCTGCTCTGAAGTCTTCCATCTGTGGCCTCCTTCACACCTTTGTATGATTTGACAGAACAAGCATGTGAAATAGTAGTTCTTGGGTTTAAATATTCTTGATTTATTATTTAATAAAATATCACAGTAAATCTTACAATACACCCTCCATTTGGAGTTTATTAGGTCAAAGTATTTTGAAAGTTACGTAGAAACTAATTGGCTTTCTCTTTAACTGATAGTTTTTGATGAATACTTCAGACCTGGAGGCTTGGATAGCAGAAAAATATCCACTTGTGACAAGCAAGGACTATGGTAAGGATGAAGATGGAACACTGAAACTCCTCAAGAAACATAAGGTATTTCTCTGCTTAAGTTCTCTACACTGTCCTGATCTTCTGGCCTGTCTGGGATTGTAAAAATGGTACTTAAGTGTCTAGCCATCAAAAGATATTTTGCATTGATGTATGTCTACATGTGCATGGACTGCCAGAAAAAAAATCAATACAACTTACTAATATAGCTGGAAAATATGTAGTTTGAGGGAAAAAGAAGAGTGGTGAATATTCTCATCTTATCTTTCTGATCTGATATCTGCTTTTCAGTCTCAACAGATGCACGCAGAAGCCATATTTCTTAGTCTTTCCTAGAAGCAAATATAGAGTATTATTTCAAGAATACTTTTTTTCTGCCTCTGCATCAGGAATTTCTAATTTTCTTTATCCACCTGATTTGTTTTAATTTATGTGCATTTTTTTTTTTCAAAAAAATATTGCTAGGAAATCATCTAAAATGATCAAGTCTTGGAAATGTCACATGCTTGCAGAAAGCTTTTCTTCTCTTTCAATGTCTCAATGACTACACCATAGGCTGGTGCAGAAGTTCAAACAGTGGATCTCTTAGACAACTGGCACTCATTCCACTCTTTTCTCTGCCAGGCGCTGGAGCATGAGATTGCCATTTACCAAAATTTCATGAAAGAACTGAGTGAAAGTGCCCAAACTCTTCCTCTTGCCGGCTCCATCCAGTCTATCGAGGTGGATGCACCAAAGGAACAAGTTAATTCAAGACTCCAGGAGCTGCAGAAACTAGCAACAAAAAGGTATAGAGTAGAACTGCCCCTTGTATCCTAGGTTTGAGTCAAAGTCCACTTAAGTCAATAAAGTATCTCTCTAGTTAGCTCACTGGAATTTAGATTATATCCATTATCTCCTCTTTTTCAACTGTATTTAGGAAATAGCTGGTTTTATATTAGAATTCTGTGCACATATTACCTTTTCATTATTGCTAAGCAAGAACTCTACATTTTATTCCGGGAGTTTTGCTACATAGAAAGGATTTGCAGCCCCCAAATTTCCTCTTTACCTTTCATCATTCTCCTGTAAAGTGATATGAGATGCTGGATTCTGACTTGCCTTTGTGATATTTGGGATCTGCTATCAAAAGAAAAAATTGTTTTTTAAAATACTTCCTTAACGTTGCTTGAAAATTGATTAATTCATTACGTAGCAGAAGGGAGACAGTTAGAGTTTCACTGAACTTTATGCCCAGTGGCTGTGCTAGTATAGTAAGGGTTTTATTCTTGAATGAGTCATCTACTTTTCATTTCACTTCCTTTCTGTTATTGTTACAGTAAGATGTTTACAACAGGACAGTTTGCTATTATACAGGGGTTTTTAACACTTCTTGTTTGTTGTCTGGAAGAAACAAATGTCTGAACCTTTTAGGTTTTTCCTCCAGAAAAAAAAAAAATTCCATTTGGAAAAGTAACAGGGCTCTACAAGAAGAATAACAAATGAATCTGAATACTAGAGTAATTAAGCCTAGAGGAAATGCTGATATTTTACTTTTTGTTTTTATTCATTTTTATAATTAAAAAAGACATCGATAGAAAATACTGTGAATGAGAAGTTCAGAAAAATAAATACTCAATCTAGAAATATCAGAAAGTTTCCATGTGTTGAACACAGAAATGTTTTGTGTTCATACATGCTGAATGTTAACCTGAGCTTCATGGTTTCCTATTGGTCTTCTGGTTTGTACCTCCAGTCTGCATTCTCCTTAGCGGGCTGGGCTAGGCTCTCTCAGCAGGTTTCATTTCTTGTGATTAGCATTTGTGATTCAAACAGGAAAGTCAGGGTCTTCTTTCCTGGAATATTTGCACAATGGCCAGGCACTGTTAGCGGATGGAAAACGCGTATTTTGTTTTCTGTGGAAGGCCTGAAACATGTCAGTCTGTATTATGTGATAATCTGGACAATCAGAAGTATGCATCAGATTGCATAAATTTTGCTGAACAGGCAATATAAGCAGAATTGCATCAAATGACTTTTGTGGTATTTGCCTTTCTAGTGCACCATCCTCAGTTAGAAATATTTCATTCTTATCTTCATAAGTACTACAGTTATCTTTAGAAAGACAAATCAGGACAGATCTGGAAAAAAATGAGAAGTATTCTCATGGGAAGAAGAAGTAACCAACCAACCAAAACAACAACAAACCACACACACAACATACCACACCCTTCCACAAAACCCCAACCAACCAAACAAAACCAACAAACATACAAACAAAAGCCACCAAAAAACCTAAAAAGGAGTGAGCTCAGCTAGGCACAGTGCTTTTCTGGGAAACTCAGATAATGAGTCTGATAGGCTGACAGCTGTCATCCTACAAACATAGTTCCATTCTTGAGAAATTAAGTGAGCTCTTTCCTTAAAAAGAATCAGTTTTGATGGTGGGAGGTCTGGAGGATTACTAAGAAGAAAGTTACTGATTGCCCTCGTCTTATATTCCCTTGGTCTAATTGTATTATCTTGTCTCCTTTCCGCAACAGAGGGAAGAAGCTGGATGAGACTCTTGTCTTGCATGAGTTTCTACGAGAATATGAAGATCTGCAAGACTGGATCACTCAGAAGAAACAAGCAGCCAGCTCTGAAGACTATGGAAATGATTATGAACATGTCTTGGTGAGTTTTTGAGGAACCAATCAAAAATGAACCAAACTGTAAGTAGTGAGACTGTAAAAAGATTCTAAGGTTGTCCTTGAAAGCTTAGAAGTCCTTGAAAGCAAGAAGTAAGTATAAATAACTGGGAGATGGGAAAAGGGTGAAGAGTGGGTGGGAAGGACTGACTCATCACAACAGACAGGCAGCATTGCCTAACACATCTTGTTACCATGGGGACTGAGCTGCGTGAAAAAACTGCATGGTAAAATGTCTACGCCTTCAGAGAGCAACTCCTTTCAATTTTTAATAACAATATTTCAGTGTGGTGTCCATGAAGGTTTTTTTTTCATCACAAACGCTGATGTATGGATATCTACAGCTATATGTCTTCATTTGGCACAGAAACTAAACTAATGTCAGCCTGCTAAAAATCAATAGCCATTCGGAATCCTAATTTTTACGATTTATTTCAAAATATCTTGTCTCATAAATCTTAAAATTGGACTACTTTATCCAGTTATAGTACTGAAAACACATTTGCATTAATGAAGTGAAAACATATTGTACCTTGAATGTTTGTTTCTCTCCCTGGTAATGTTCCTGCCTCCCATTCACATCACAAACCCCATGTTTTGCTAATAGTTTGTAGCTCCTCAAGGTCTTTAGAGGTAAAATCCAGTCATTCTCTGCAGTTTCTCCATCTCCAAATATGGTCAGCTTATTACCTGCCTTTAGACTGCACTCTGATAGCTCTGCAGGTATGTTTGGGAAAAGAGAGCACTCAATTTTTTTTTTTTTTTTTCCTTTTTTGTT
Organism: Patagioenas fasciata; assembly: GCF_037038585.1. Classification (NCBI taxonomy): domain Eukaryota; kingdom Metazoa; phylum Chordata; class Aves; order Columbiformes; family Columbidae; genus Patagioenas; species Patagioenas fasciata. The sequence continues at coordinate 30,929,469 of NC_092524.1, read as the reverse complement.
GTTATTGTTGTTTTTTTCCTTCAAAAGCAACTTCGTTCCAAATATGACACATTCCAACACCAGTTGGAAACAGCTGGGAAAAGAGTTGTGGCTTGCCAGCAGCTGGCAGACAACTTGCTGAACTGTGGGCATTTCGAGTCTCGGGAAATACGGCAGAAGCAGAAAGAACTAAGGTAGGAGACTTGTGTTAGCTCTGTAACACTTTGTCCTTTCAATTTGCTCTTGAGGAGGAGGAAGTGAGAAGGAATTAGAAAAGGATAAGGCCTGTCCTTCCAAATTCTCTAATTGCAAAATATGTGGTTTGCTCACTGATACAGAGCTGCTGCCATGCCCCATTTAAAAATAGACTACTGTAAGGCAGACATTATCTGCTTGCTGATTTGGCTTCTTGCAAATTGCGTCAGAGGTGCCTTACAAGTAAGGGGTGAGTGAACTTCCTTTGCCCTTTGAAACAGGATCATCTAACTGAAAGGCTAGGAGTTTAGTTGCTTCTTTATTGCTTCTGATTTTCAAGTGTGAATCCCATGGCTGCTTTGCAGAACAGTAGGATGTTCTGAACTTCGTCTGTTTGGCATCAGTCCAAAGTGACCCAAAAGAGAAGCATGAAGGAATAGTAGCATCTGACTCAGTCCTCCAAGTCCTGCATACAAAACCTGAAAAACATATTGGAGAGGGGCACCCTTATATAGGACCATCTAATTAAGTGACTTAAGAGACAGGAGGTCATGAACAGAGGAGGGTGAGAGACATGCTGCTGCTCAGAGAATCGGTCCAACAGAATTTAATGCCAGGAATGAAAAATAAAGTACAAGGAGGTCTTGTTTTCAGTCTTTCTTCAGACTGTTCATCTCCTTTACTCCTAATATGAATGTTTTTCATGGTTCTTTTCCCCATCCTCCCTTCTAGAAATTCCTGGGAGGAGCTGTTGGAAATTACCAGGTTACGAGGTGAGCGGCTGAGAGATGCTGAGGTGATTCACAAGTGTTACCAAGATCTGACAGATGCTCTGGCCCATATTGAGGTAAAAAATAATGAGAAAGTCTCATATAGTGCCAACTTCATTTCAGTTTAATATGTAGAGTATTCTTATGTTTCTCAGCGTGCTTACTGCTGACTTTAAAAAAATTCCCAGTAAGGAACCTGTTTGATTACTCAGAGTGTTAAAAAAGAGAAAATAATCCTGGTTAATCCTTAGACACCTGACTGGTCACCTTATATGAAGCACTGGCAAAAACAGGTGCAGCTGGAGTTGCTGATCTGTGAGATAAGCTAGAAGACCAGGGCTTGAACCAAGTTGTCTCACAATACAATGCATATAGTAATGTTGTGTGTAGTCATCAGGCCTAAGAAACTTTACCACCTCAGGGTAGTAGTTCTTTGTACACCATTGTAGCTTTATGCACTGAAGAAATAACTGTAATGTGAAAAAGGCATTTGTCTGGATTACAGTGACCGTTAGTCTCTAAGGTTGTCAGGCAATCATGTGACCTGATGCAAAAAGCTGAGCCAAAAATCTTTTCCTCTCATTTAGTGCCCAGTACTGGCAATAATTACAAGCAGTCCCAGTGTGAAAACTGGGAGGAGAAGTCCCAATGAAAATCTTCAGCCTTCTGTTTTATCTGAGAATTCTGAAGAATTTCATGAAGAATGATTCTGTGATTCTGTGAATCCACATCCTTGCTGTAATGACAGGTGTGGTTTCCCTAACGCAGATCTGTACAGGAGATGGCGATCCAATAGAGCTTCCACTATTCACAGGGCAACAGGGCTTTGTTAGGTTACGTGCAGCAGATTTTCTACTTGCTTGTGCTGGCAGAGGCTGCCCTATTCAACTATGTTATTCCTGTTTTCTTACCCTGTCATAAATGGAAAATCAAACATCACAATATTTCACTGAATACCAGCTGGGGTTTTCAGAACCTGATGTGTATTTAACTTCAATAATGAATTAGTTAATTCTGTGGCAGTGACAAATGATAGTTCAGAAACACTTCACAGACCAGCACTTTGGTCCAGGCAACCAATACACACTTCCTGCATTGCATATTGTTAACAAGCTTCACTACTGAGTGGGAGAGCAATTCTGTCATCTTGACCATCCCTTCCTGTGTACCTTGGTCAGATGTCTACCAGCGAAAGACATTTCTTATAGGAATGTAGTGCTAGAAGATGTTGTTTAAATCACCAATTCCAATGCCATCATAGCATAGGTAACTTCAACATCCATGTCCCTTTACAGCATCCTACCAAGATGCATTGTTGGTACCGCAAACCAGCCTGTGAATGTTACATAAATACACTTCTCGAATGGTTGGAAATGTTCTAATTTTCACATAAACTGACCTGAAGCAAGTTTCTAATAATTTTATTCTAGCAACGGTGTTATCCTCTTTTTACTTGCTCTGTTCCCAGTGTATGTCTGTGTAACAAATCCCCTCAGAACCTTTGTTGAGCTGAACAGATATTTAAGTCTGCTTTCACGTGATGGTTTCTCCATTTCTCACATCTTTACAGTAATCTTTCCTGAGCGTGTATAACCAAACTTCTATATGAAAGATGGTTCACATACAGACCACGTGTATCCCAAAGACTAGCCTGATACTGTTGGTTGTTAAAGTTACTTCAAGAATTCTCTGTATGTCACTGCAGTAGCTCTTCAAGATTGATTCCCAACTCTAAGCCTGTAAGATATTCTCTTATATTATCTGATCAAGGAAAGACTTGAACCTTTATCTCTCACAGTCCAGTTGGATAACTTAATCACTAAGATACTTACAAGTGAGATATTAGGACAGATGTACTAGGATAGATTTTCCTGGCTTCCTATTATAGTTGAGTAACCCAGGATGTCCTTAACTGTGTAGCATGAGTTGCACTATACACAATGACTAAAGTAGGCTTGTAGTGTGCTTTGCTTGGAAGTAGAAAGAAACAAAGCTTTCTCTGATTTCTTCTTTCTAGGAGAAGTCCAAAAGTATTCCAGATGATGTTGCTAAGGACATGAGAGGCGTGCAAACCCAGCTCCGGAACCATGTGGCCCTGGAACATGAGCTCTCTGGGAATGAGCAGCAGGTGATGAAAGCAATTTGTGGTCTTTAATGTGTAGCCAAATTTCAAGTTTCCAAGACAATCAGAGTAATAATTTTGTATGGTGAATCAAATTATTCAGGGTTTTTGTGAAAGCCTGGAAATCTCTAAGGACTTCCTTAGTCTTCTGCTCTTTTCAATATGTTTAATGTCTGATGGCAGTGATAAAGTAGGTCATTTAAAACCTTACAAATAAAAGAGATAAGGACTGCTGACTATTGAAGTTATTAATAATGATATTTTTGGTCACTGTTTGAAATGTATGATGGTGTCAGGCCTTATGATATGTTTAACACCTTCTTCAAAGTGTTCAAGGTGATTACAAGGAGAAATCAAGAATCTATTTTATGTGCAGAGAAACTGAATATCCATTTAACACAAAATGCATTGATTGTCTATAGAGGTCTACAGAAGGAAGGATGGGGAAACAATGTGAAATTTTCAACAAGTTTATAGGGGTAGGAATTGGACTGTGAGATAGAAGGATAGGGCTCATTATACAAACTTGTGAAAAGCTTCGGCTCATGAGAACATCTGTCTTTTAGAAAGCTTCCTTGTATATAGATTTGCTTAGCTTCAACTAGAACAATTAAACTAGTAAGAGTTTTCCCATTGTTTAGTAAATCTAATGGTATAGTTAACACAACGTGTGCTATATTGAAATTATTGAAGTAGGTATCGCAGTAACACTTATCAGTGGCCTCATATGTTGTCCTTGTGGCAGATAACACTAGAATTGATCCCACTAAATTATTGTTACTTTTTAAGGTAAAAGAGCATGAGGTACACATGAAGTGAATGTAGTAATAGTTAATCTATATGGTGACTGGGGAAAACATGGTATGGTTAGCTATTCTTCGCATTACTCATGTAATAAATGGTATAGTAAAAAAGAGAAACAAAATCTGCCTGCCTATTTGAAAAATCACTGTTGTGATGAGCCGTAGCAAACACTGGATGTCACTGTTATTCCATAAAACTGAAATTAGGGAAGCTTTTGTTTAGCATGAGAAAAATTGGGTCAGAAAATGTTGCTCGAAGTGTAGTTGCATGGACAATTAATCATAATTTTTTCTGATATTTGCTGAATCTCTGATTCTCTCTGTCCTACACTATTCTTTCATCCTTCTGTATAGCTGCAGGAGCTGATTCACTCTACAGATCATGTACTGACCTATTGCTCAAAGAAGCAAGTGGAAGACCTGAAAGCAAAGCAGCAGGCAATAGTGACCAACTGGAAGGCCTTGAAGTCTAAAGTGGGACTGCGCAAGAAACTTCTGGAACAAGCATACAAGCTTTACGAGTTTCAGGCACATGTAAGCACTTCTGCCTTCTGTCCATTGGTACACAGGGGAAAGTCACCTTCAGTGTATGTGAATCACAGGTGTACTTCCAAGCTGCAAAGGTTGATGTGAAAGGCTGCAGGTGATGTGTTATTAGTCAAGTACTTAAGTGCTTGTAGCTATTTAGAAAGGCATTAGAGGATAAGGATCTTTCACCTTCTGCAGGAAGGGAAGCTTGTATCCAACTGTGTATGAGATAATTGCTAGTTGTCAGAAATGGTCATCACTTCTCAGGAGTAGCAGTAGTCTTTTCAAGGACTCTGCAGTTCTCACTGAGTAAGAGTGATTAAAATAGGTGTTAAACTCCCATTTATAATGTGTGAAAGTTTGTTCTCTCAGGGGATGTAATAACCCCCAGTTAACTTTATTGAATGTATCAAATAGAACTCTCTGGTCTTTGTAGTAACCTCTCAAGTTGCTTAAACACAGTGGCATGCATATGTCAGCATAAAGTCATCATCTGCAATGCACAATAGTTTTCTCTCCAAAGAACTCAGTAGGTCACTGAGCTGTGATTTGCCACAGAATGCTTTGCAAACGTCAGTAGTCTCAGTGAAGGCACCTAAGCTACACCACCGCAAATCACTAGATCACTGTTGCAAGTAGTGCATTAGAGGTACTAAAACAGCAACGGTGCCCGTTCTTTCATGAAGAAAGTTGATAATGTAGATTTCTAGAATACCTTTACATTCTTCATATTCTTGAACTGTTCCAGGCGTCAGTTAAAGATACCTCTGACAGATAGTGCACATTCTGTTTCTGTGTTTGCTGGGAAGCAGAGAATATCCAGGGTATGCTCACCTGGAAAAAAACCCTCCCGCAAATTTGTCTTCAAGTTGTGAGCTGGGATCAAGACCAAAATATATTGTACAGCTAGAGATAAAGGATGTTTATGGTACTTTAGTTTTTTTGATGGTTTGGTTGGTTTATTTTGTAACTGTTAAAAATTCATTATCTTGTGCAGAACTGTTGAAGGGGAAATAAAATTAATTAGAATTTGACTTAAGGAAAATTAGAATGCCTGTACTAATGTGGTAGGTGAAAGGTTCCTTTGTCCACTGTCTTTCTGACAGTGCTCTGGGGATGATAGTAAGAAGAAAGCAAATTTCTTCTAATATGTATTCTTCTCACTTTTGTTAGATTCTGTAAGTCTTCAGCCTGGGGGAATCTTCATCAGCAGGTGGATCTTAATGGTTTTATCCATTAAAACATACTCAGAGGTTACTTTGTTATTGATTTGTTTCATAACTTATGTCATAAATTTAATTATTGACTTCAGATAGAAAATGTTGGTGGTGCTTTTTTTCTTTTTATTGCTAGAGTCATACAAAATACCTTTGGTTTGAGTTTTGTTTGAACTCTGTGATGCATCCTATGACCTGAATGGCAATTCTATAGCCGACTTCTTACTCTGACAGTGTGTCCTTTCATCTGTATTGGTAAATTTACAGGCAGTGACCATCTTAAAAATGTATAAATCCGTCAGTGCTTAATAGAGCGGGCTACATAGTTTTTAGGGTGCTTTCTTAACATCATAAAACAAAATCACAAAGCCAGGTGACTGTATTCTCAGTGGCATGCCTAGATAGGACTATACCTCAGGCATCTCCCTGTCTCTTTGATGTCAATCTGATGGCAAGTAGTATCCTCAATTTTCACCTCCTTTCCTGACAATAATTCCCAAAAAAGCAAAGGGCTGGTTCTGCAAATTCAGTAAGCTCATCTTCGGGCCCAGATGGGACAAAGCAGGGTTATACAGTCATCACTAATGACCGTAAGAATCTCAGGACATCTAGGGTAGATTAGAGCAGCTTTGCTGCAGAACATCCCCCAAATTGCTGGGTGCAAAGATGCAACTTTGCTCCCTTTCCTCTTTCAGCCATACTAAGAAGTCTACAAACATAATGTTAGTCACAGCTGTTCAGTGTACATTTTTCATTAATATTTTTCATATGCAGTCCATTGGGCTTTTTCATTATGAAATTATACACGGATAAAGAAGTGAAACGTAAACAAATCAGCCTTTCCATGAAATGAGAATTCTGTGCAATCATCTAGTGTATTTCCTTGCATCTCATCAAGTATGATTTTTGTCTGATTAAATAGCAGGGCTGGCCTTAACTGACAACACACAGTAACAGCAGAGGGCTCCAAATCTTCCAAGAAACTTTGTCAAGGAAGAGGAATTTAAACATAGACTGAAAGTATTTCTGAATGGCTTGAGGTTCTTGTCCTGAAGTTTGCACTGGGTTCTGCATGACCTCAGTAAGGCTCTATTTAGGTGTTTCCTGCAGACTGATAGCTAGTCTGTCCTTAAATGTTGCCGACAGTGGTAGTCCAGTAACCTCTTATTGGCTCTTGATTGTTCCATTGCATTAAATATCCTGAGATTTATGTTTGTTGTTTTTTTTTTTCCTGATGCTTAGCTTAAAATCTCATGGTGTCTTAGATATTTGCAGTGACAAGTGCAATGTCAGTGTCTACAGTGACCTCCAGCTGTGTGTGAATTAGTTTTGCAAATCAAAATGACATCAACACACATACATTACATGGGCCCCTTTAAAAGGACTATAGTCCTTTTAAAGAGTCATTTAGTAGCTGTGTTCACTGATTTTAAGAAAAGAGTATCTATCTTGACTTTAAAGCCTAAACTCTGAGGACCAGTTTCAATTTTGTGGTGCTTTTCTGAAAATATTTTTCCGGTCTGGATGGTTCACAAGCCAGCTTTGACCTGTCCAAAATTTTGATGATAGGGATAAAAATCCATGGGTAAAATGGAACAGGAAATAAGCTATTTCCATGACATAGTTCCCTTCAGCAGAAAAGCAAACAACCTTCCACTAGAGAAAATTTCTAGTTCTTTGCAGTAAAAGAGCATTTTTCTTCAGCACTTATCTAAACATAGCAGTCTTTTAAAATACACTTAAAGACTAAAAGACCATTTACCACCTCAGAATTAAACCAACTAATGAAAACACAAACTATAACAAAACTTAATTAATCATCCCATATAATCCCTGGTGCAGTCCCTTGCAGTCCTATTTTTTACCAACTAACACATAAGAGCACAACACCTATTAGAGATTCAAATGAGATGCCTAAATTAAGTGGACTGGTGAAGGTGCAGAATCAAGTGCAGAAGACATACAGAAGATGTCAAATCATTTTTACTTGTACAAGGTTCTTCAGTCACAATCAGAAAGTGACACTGAGATTTGTTTAAGAATTTTCTTGCTCATAATTGCCTCAGCTGAATGATACAGACATTTTTAAGTTATTGTAAATATGTTTATAGGTTCATCAGAACTTGAAAGTAATCTTGCATTACATTCTTGTTCCTTCCAGAATTGTGTTTCTGTGCAAATCTCAGTCATATAGTTCCACAAACTAGGTGCTGAAACTGTATACCTGATCTGCTTAAGCAATTTTTTCTGACCTATGATTTACCTTGTTTCTACCTCTATTAGAGTAAGCTCATTTGGTTTTCACCTGAAAATTCTCACCCTCATTTTAGAATATGTGTAAGACTCAAGTTTCTAATAGACCTGTATTAGTGAAAGGTCAGTCACAGAAAAATAGGGTAATATTATTTTATCCCCTATGACGGAATAACACTAGAAAAAATTTAAGGAATTATGGACTAAAGGGCAATAAATGATATCATGTTGTCATTGATGTGATATGACACACTTTGATTATGATTATGATACTACAAAGCATGTATGATTTAACACAGTATGTAGAAATTCCTGCAGTCATGTTTTCCACCCTTGTTAAAATTCAAGTACTCTAAGCCCTAACACAGTATTTTCTTTCTTATCTGTGATTTTACTGCCCATTATTCACTTGAAGTTAAGCAGTTAGCCTGCGATTTCCCCGTCTGATAACCCAAGCTTGAGTTCCAACCCAAACTTTCGCGTTTTCTTGGCTTCCAGGTATGGGACTATTTCTCATGGACAGCAGAAATAATAAGGGAAATGAGAGCCAAGGAGACTATTCGGGACATATCTACTAGCAGCCTGAGACTTACCCAGCATCAACAGCTACTGGCAGAGATTGAAGCACGAGAAGAGAAATATAATAATGTCGTACAGCTAGGACAGTCACTCTTGCAAGATAAGGAAATAGAACCAAAAGAGGTAATTGAAACTTATTTGAGCTCAGTCATTCACATTCAGCTACTCAACATCAGTGTAACTATAATTCTATACCATATTGTGCTGTAGATATACAAATGCATGTTTACACTTACACATGTCCAAATGCATGACCTACATTTGCCTCTGTGTTACCTAGCTTGGGCATGAAAACATCTGTTCCATTTCCTACCTCAGCAGTAGATGAGTGTCAGCATCTCCTGAGGGCCCACTGCAGCAAAGCTGGGCTTGTTCAAGAAGTTCACTATGTTCTGAGCAATGGAAATAATTGTACCCACTTTCTGAACTGGGTTTTCACACAAGTACTATGTTTCACCATACCAGACAAGGCTGGATAAGAGCGTATCAACCAAAGAATGAAAACATTCAAACATATGAGAAAGTTTAAAGATTAAAGCATTTTCTATAGTAATAAATTATGCTGGTATATTTAACTCCCCAGAAATGGAAGATGAAAATCAAAATGGCAATTTACTCAAGAGAAATAGCCTCTAAGATTCTCACAGCATTATTTCTTTTCTAGTACCTACTGGTTTATTTCTCCCCTGACAATCCATTACCATGTCTCTTGAATACCTTTAGCAAACTGCAGAGTTCATGCAAATTATTCTCCCATTTGTTGAATATTGCAATGTATTACTATAGTAACTAGAAATCTTCTTGACTGTAAAGCCTTTTGCCAGTATTAAAATGTAGAAAAAAAATATTTATAGAAGACCTGTGGATATATACACAGAGTTTGGAAGCTGACATTACATGAAGTCTAACACTGAGGAATGTATTCACTGATTAGGAGAATATGCTATGTTGATAACTTATCTAAGTATCTATCCCATCCCAATTTTAAGTGCTGTAATTGCATTGCTATGACTAAAGATAATGGGAAATTAGGATTGGATTCTAGAAGGTACACATGAGAAAAAGTTATCTTTCTTTGCTCTTGGTTTGGACTGCTGTGTATGCTCTAAGAAGCACTCCTCCATTCCTGAAATGAGGCACCTCTGATTATTTCTGTGCCCAAATATAAGTGCTAGAATTTGTTCTACTTTTTTGTTTGATAATTTTGTTGAAATTTAAGGGGCTTATCCACCACTTCACTTAAGCCTTTGTCCTCCCACCTTACCCTGGTCAATGGGGTATAAAGACCGACATGAGTTTCTCATTGGAAATTGTGTTCAGATTCAGCAGAAGCTACAGGCTCTGTTGGAAGAGAAGGAAAATGTATACACTGAATGGAAACAGAAGAAGGAGTGGCTGGAGAAAATACACAAAGAACAAATGTTCTACAAGGACTGGGATCACCTGGACATGCTCCTGCATTCACAGGAGGTATGTGAATTATAAACTTGATATAAGCAGTTAAGCTCTTCAAGCATTTGAACTCTTCCAAACTTGAAGGGCCACTACTGTTCACCTACAGTTTAAGATCCTTGGGTCTGTGTATATACAAGAAACTCTTTTTATTGTTTTATTGTGGAATCACTTGGAGACTGTAGCAATGTACAAGACCCCCCTTTCTTATGGGGCTTAAATGCAGAACCAGAAACAAAAACATGATCCTTGCCTGGAAGATAATTCATTGCAAATAAACATAAGAGCTGATAGATGAGAGTCACATCAGAAGAGGGAGACAACTTCCAGTATTAGTCAGCTTTACAAACAGATTGCAGAATACCAGCTGCTTAATCACTGGCAAATTGTTTTGTTGACTTCAGAGACAACGGAAATTGTAAAGAGGGCTTGAATTACTTTGCAGGTGTTGCTGGTAACCTCACCCCAGGCTGAGGGTTAGTGCTAGGGAAAGGCCACTAGTGGTAAATGAATGTTGGCCATGTGAATTAATGCAGAAAAAGGAACTGATCTCTTAGTTCTGCAAGGGAGTTGGTAGCAGCGTGGAGAACAACTATGAAAGAATTAGATTGTAAGGAATATTAGTTTCTGTTTGATGCAGTAGAGAAAGATGAGCAAGTGAAAAAACTCTTTCATAAAAAGAAAGGGCTGATAATTGATGCAAAGTGACAGAATAATGTTCTTGTTATCATTTTACAGCCCTTGAAATACATTTTTTTTCCCACCAATATTAAATTATCTTTTGTCTTTCTTGCATTTTCCTGGATTTGTGGAACTACTTAAAAAGGTTCCAGCTTGAGGTCTGACATTTGCTATTACAAAACTGCAGAATTCAGAAGTCTTTTCCAGTCATTCTGTGTTATTTCTTAGATTGATCGATTGCTGTAACTGGGCTGAGACTTGGCATGCAGAGTTGAAGGTTGCCAAACTGAAGGGTTGAAGCAAAACTGAAGAAGGTTGTACCTCTGGGTCATTTCTCATTAAGGAAAAATAATTCTTAATTCTCCAAGACCACTGTCAGCATAACATAATGGCCCTTTGTCTGTGTTGAGCTCTGTTTTCCACCAGTGCTTTGCCACTGGCACTAAATCTTCGGAAAAATGACCCTGAGCTGTGCCATGCAGTGATACTTAACCTTTTGGGAATCATGAGCTTGGAGCCTTCTGCTACTCATTCCTTGAAGGAAATGCATATCTTCATAACTCCCTACAACTGGCACCCTTGGCAAGTATGGCCTGCATTCTGAGTTTGTGCTGAAACATGAAACCCAGAGAGTTTTAGCTAGGTTCAGGTTTCTGGAGTAAAATATTACATAATTGTGCCTGTTATAAAATTGTATTTGTTGTTTAATCAGTAAATGACACAATTCACCTTATATCTACCTCAAGTCCCTACCCGGCAGTGATACATCATTTCTAAGCTCCTGCATGAGGAGTGTCATCAAGGAAAATGTAAACTCTACGAAATTTTGTATTCTTTCTCTTTGCATGAGATGGAGATCAGCCAACATGCAGAAACACTGTGACTACAGCATCTGCTTTACTGTATGTACCTCAGAGGTAAATATGTAGGAAGCTATTACAGGCTAGTGTTTCTTCTTGCCCCTGAGCCATGAGTCATGGTTGCAGAAGACTATATCACACTTACAGGGAAGGGTTTGCACCTAGCAATTTCAGGATGCCCCCAGCACATTCTGTACAGGTAAACTGTACTGCCACAAAATGGGGGTGGCTATTCATCACAGACAGGGTAAATTCTCTTGGTAGCATCAACTGCAGCACTTGTCTCTACCATTGGTTTCTTCAGTCAAAACAAAGCCTGAGAATGACGGCTGTGACCTTGAAGACCATGAAGTGCAGTTCTGTTATCAGAATTTTTTTCTTGTAGTATTTTCCCTATGACCTTTTAAGGAGCCTGGTATTCAGTTGTTCTCACTGTGAGTGTTCAGAAAGTGGAACAGTGAGGTGTGGATACTTGGCTGTTCCTCCCACCCCCCCTTCACACAGATGGCATTTTATGGTCAGAGAGAAAGACAAAGAAATAAGCAGAGGGATGTAATGACAAGCTGGTCTTGTCCATGCAGGCACAGAGAGAGAGGAAGCCACAGTCATCATATGCTCTTATTGTCCTTTCACTACCCTCTGCATCTGATTTTTTTTTTTTTTTAAGTTGAAAAGAACCCTCTAGCTATGGAAAGAAGGTTCATAAATGTTTTTCTTTCTCATTTTTGCTTATACTTAATACTCAAAAGATTAGCATGTGAAGAATTACAGTTGCATGCTTACAGAGTTACAGTTATAAAATAGAAAAGTAGGTCACCATGGTGTGACCATATAGACAAATGTCTCTGATATTGTAGTTAGTGCCCAATTATCTATCTGCAGCCTACCAAGGAGGTTACAGGCCACCATGGATTTCTAAATTGGTCATTTGGATATCGCAGTCAGCCATATGTCTTCTGTATCACTGACATAGGCCATACCATCACTAAGCTACCATAATGCCTAGAAAAGGCTGTTATGGATTAGTGCTCACATTTAATCCAGAAAATGTATAAGCACTGTTAGCTGGGAAGAAGGGACACTGAATTTGTTCATATCCAAGGATGCAAACAAACAGATCTTCAACGAGCTGTGAGCATTCAGGATGAATTTCAACTCTTTCTACTCTGAGTGCACCAATTAAGCAAATGCTGTCAACAGCTTTACTTTCAGGAACTATTAGCTTTCCTCCATCATGGTGACTCACTCCTGTGTTGTCCATTCTTGTCATCTTGGATTTAACCCACAGCTGACACTGAGCAAAAGTGCAGTGTAGAAAAGGCAAGCTGCCCGGGAACGTCAGCTTTCCTCAGAGCTAAAGAGTATCAGTGAAAGCACATCTCAGGTGTACTTCACAAATTTCTCTGCTGCCTGCTCATTTTAGATCATATTTTGCTTTCTCTAAGTCAGTTTTACTGATTTGACACCTTGAGATGTTGGCAGTCACCTCAATGTCCAGAGCAGTGTCAGTCCACAGTGAGTATAAATACAGAATGATGCAGATTTAAGCTATGTTTCTATATAAAATAAACTGTACCTTTGAAGAATTTATGGCATTAAATCAATAAAGAAAGCAGATAATTGCAAGAAGAGGCTCATTTGCTGCTGTTCATGGAAGAACAGGAAGAAATTTACCTTCTTACTGGATTCTGGTCCTTCATTAATATTCAGTGTGTCAGCCTGGCCCTGAATAGAAATGGTAACATTGTTCTCAGTCCTCTACAGCTGTAATTCCTGTATTCCCAGAATATCCCCCACTGCTTTTGTTTTCTCACCTCTAAATGTGATAATTTTTAAATGAGTTATTCCTGTGCTGCAGGACTTCCATCTAAATGAGGGAGAAATAGCAGCAACTGCAAAGCTGTCTTTTGCAGCTGCCACCATCTGCCTTATGGATCAGTATATACAATTTGACAGTGAACTGAGATTCCTTAGTCACAATTTGTATTTTACTTCTCTGCTTTTGAAGAACAATTGGAAGAGGAATCTATTCCTTTTGCATGGAGCTCTGTTACTACTATATAGAGTTAAAATGTGGCTGCACAGTGATGCAGACTCTGCTCCCTGGGGAGACAGGCAGGAGAGTAAGAAAGCAGCCTTTCCAAGTGCATTTTCAAAAAGTATTCAGCTAAGACATCAATTGAAGACGCCCAAACCACTTTCCCAATGGGAATATTGTCATTTGCTGCTTTCAGAAGGGACAAAAGCACACACATATTCAAAAAATATTCCTATCAGGCAAACAAATATAAGCAATCTCTCCACCCTTTGTGTTTCTTCTGACTAGTGTTCGAGGCAAAGCTCAGTCATGTGCATTTTGCTTTGCACATCTGCAAAATATGGGACAGGGGAGGGAAGAAGGCAACAGAGGAGTGTTTTAAACTAAGAACTGCTACTGGGAGCTGCTCTCTCATTCGCTGTCTGTGCCAGTGTGGCAGGTTTGACTTTATGCCAGCATCTTATATTACATCCAAGTTACTTAAACCTTTGAAGAGTTTCTGCAGAATTTAGTCTAGGATTGCTCTATGCTAAAGAAAATAGATCATATATGGAAAAAATTAGGCAAATATCTACCTTGTTAATTTTTAAAAATTTTTAATTCAGCTGTGTGCCATTGCATGGAACTCTTGTCAGAAACTCTTTTAAGACCTGCAAACTGAGATCTTGCCATTTGGAGTGCAGACAAGCAACAGCTGAAAAAGAGAAGGAAGAAAAAAATCATTTTTGTTTTGAGCAGAAGCAGTGGCCAGTACACTCGGCTTCATTTTAACCTTTTCACGGCAGCAGATGCATTGCTCAGGTTAGCTGCTTTCCTCTTTTTCACAGATGAAATAACAGTGAGTTCGCAGGCTGTCTCTGGCGGGCGTTTTTGGCTCCCTCCTACTCTGTCTGCAGTCTCACTGTCAGAACACTCAGGGAGCAGAGCCTCATGCTCCGTAATTTATCTTCCTGCCCATCCCACACTCATATCACTTTGCAGACGTGACAGGCGGTGGTAGCAGTATTAGAAGAGCTGTGCGTTTCTATTTTGAATGTGGATTTTTTCAGTTTATAATTTTTTTCCTGGAGAATGTTTATTCATCCCTCATTCCTTCGCTTCAGAGGAAGAATGGAAATTTCCAGTGCCAAAGGAAAAAGGATTAGGAATTGGTTTTAAAAACAAGGGGAAAGGCAAGCTTCTGTGGCTTTGATTTTTACATTGTTAAGGACTACGCTTCAGAATGTCATGCAGGGACCATCACTGCAAACTTTCATCCGCAACCTATGTCTCCACCATGGAAGTGATGCTGTCTTCCAGCAGAATGAGCCCACCTCCTCTGTTTGAATCTGCTGTGCAGGACAGGCCTTTTCAAAAGATGCCAGCATCAGCGTGGCATCCTCCCACCGGTCAATCGGTTGCAGAGCTAGCTCCAGGAACTGCCAGCTCACCACCAAACAGTGTGTCATCTGGAGCTTACTGCTCAAGGCTAGATGTTGTTCTGGCACACACAGACCGGAGGAAATGTTTCAGGAGTGCTGATCACTGTGTCAGTCCTTCTGATGAGACATCCAGGTGTTCCAGTCCTCCAAGGGACACTCGAGGCCATGGGTATGGGGGTTCTGGCACTCAGTCCACATCTTCATCTGGCAAGAAATATTCCAAAAGAGAAAAAATTGTTCATCACATTTCTCCTGAAAAAAATGACACCTTGAAGCTTGCTGTATCTTTGCCCTCTGATGTCCGTCACTGCAAAGCTCCACCAAGCTGGACTTCACGCCTAGACATTGATCTGTCTGCTATTCCAGCTGTTTCTACACTCCACAGCAAAAATCTACATGCATCCCTGGAACATTGTGATTCTGGCTGTAGCCAGTGCAATGTCCAAATGCCAGACCTCCATGCTACAATGAAGCTTTACATTTCAACTTGCAGCTTGATGATAAAGCCTTTTCAAGCAGATTCTCCTGGAAGCAGTCGTGCTTATTCAAGTCTGCTCGTGCCACAATTAGAGAAGGTGCCTGAAACTCCAGCTGATCTTCCAGCAGGATCCCAGAAAGCAAAACAAGGCTTCCCTTCAGGTGGGTCTCCAGCCCTCCAAATCACAAGATTTCATGTGACTTCCTCTAAGTATCCTGGCCTGCCCCAGCAAACTGTCTCCAGAGATATATGGCTGTCGCCAGCTGTGCTGACTAGAAGAGAAAATCCAGCTACTGGGAATGAGGTCGCAAGCAAGGATTTAAATCCAGAACTGATTGTCTTTCAGAACCACCCTTCATCTAGTCCAGAGTTTAGGAAGACTCCATGTGATGGTGTAACACCTGCACACCACAAGGTTTCCAAAATCACCCTGATACTTGCCACCCCTTGGACTGCTATGCCTATCCAGGTGGTAAGAGAATTTAGAAGGAGTCCAAGTCCAACAATCTTTACCAAAACACATGATTCAGATATTGATGGTCCACCCTTTCACCCCATGGAGATTGGGCCTGGCCTCTCCTTATCAGTGAATCCAATTTGCTGCTCAGGATTGCTTTCTAGCCATTGGGCAAGATCTGGCTTAAGAACTTGCCAGGAAACATGCGCTCTAAAAAGTGTGTGCCCTGACAACCTTTTGACAAACATACCAGCTCACACCATGTCTTCAACTCATGGGGACACAGAGAGTGCATGGTGTCCATCTATCGCTGTCAACATTACGCCCTTTGGATCTGGGAGGAGAGTGGTGAAGATTTCCATTCCATTCTAGGAACATTTGCAAAGAGTTGTTTTGTGTTAATCAAGCCACATGGATTTCTTTATATATGCTTCTTGCCATATTCCCACTCCCTAGAGATGACTTATGGGACAATCAGAAAGCTATTTGTGTTCTGCTGTCACCAAGGCTGCAGCTACAGCTTGATCCATCCTGAATGAAGCTGAGCACTCTAATCTGATCAAGCACTTAACAAGTGTTTTAACTTTTAGAGTATTCTTGTCATCATGACATGCTCAGTGCTATGCATGTGCTTGCAGATTTCGCATAATTGGGCCATAGTGCTCGGCACTTGGAAGGTTCAAAACTTCAGAGCCAAGAACTGCTTTTCTTCTCTGCTCGTCTGTCTGGGACCTAGGACAAATCCTCAGTGTAGTTTTTCTTATATTTTTCTGTTTCGCTGTCTTCATTTTCTTACTTGTCAGATTATGCTAGATTTCTAGATGTTTAATTCCTGGTTTTGTGACTTTTAAAAGTAATACTTGTTTTCAAAACCCAAAGTATTTAAGTGGGAAGAAATAACTTTTTTCTTCGCGTTAGAAGAAGAGAGGTCCCACCCTTCCCTGAGGGACATGAAGGGAATTTAGTCTCCATAGCATCTCAAATTTGGATATCATAGCAAAGTTTCTAGCAGAGAAACTATGAGGAATTTAAGAGAAATTTAGTCTGCCTTCAGACAAATGTTTCATAAGTAAACACTTTATGATGATGATGATGATGTACGAGCATAGGATTCTGGTCTAATACTTAAAGGATAAGGGTCAAGATTGCAAATTTTGAAGAAGGAGGGGATAGGTGGGAGGAAGGGATCATAGCAGTTATGGGAAAAAAAAAAACACTGACTTCTGTGTTTTTCCCATATACATTTCCAATACCAGATAATTATATTCTTATGCCAATGAGAGAGTATGCACTGGGAGGGGAAAGGAAATTTTAAATACATTTAAAATATGAATTTTGTATCTAGATTGTGAGGTCAAGGGCTAATAATACGGTAATTTCAGTATGGTAAAAAGGTGTATGTATTTTTTTTTATAAACTACTGTGTTTTATTCCACTTCTGGTATGATACCTTTCATTTTACTGTAATCAAGCATAATACAACTTATTTGTGAAACTTATATAATCACGGTATTAAGCACATTTATTTACTTTGCTAACACAAATTTAATTTTTTTTCATTAATTCTTTTTTGTATTTACTTTTATCAGAAGTCAGTCAAATCAAACCTTGTTGTTACCTATCTGGACAAAAAATTTGAACCTTTTTTTTAACTGGACTTTGCATTTAGTTCTGCATTAACTTGTATGCAAGAGGTCTTGTGACAGTGTGGTTAAAAATATGCAATGAGCTCAGGAATAGCAAAAAACTCCAGTTAAGTAGGGTTAAAACCTCTGTTTCTGTGCTTTGTATTGTTAATAACTTGGCTATTTGTTACATGCTCTATTGCAAATCTCAAAAAGGGCCAAGTCCATTTTGTGGTTTTAGGCATCTTTGTAAGTCTTCATGTGCATTACATAGTGAGTGGTCAAGGCTTTGTTTCTTTTTGTGGCTAAGCATTAAATTCCTGATAATGAGCCATGATTCGTAACAGAAACAAACTTGAAATAAAGCTTATACCTGCTGTGTGCTGTGGGTCACCCTTCAGGTTACGTGAGGGGGGCCGTGCAGTGGTTTGTATTTGAAATCAACACGTCTGCTAAAGCAGGAATTTGGGGACCTGTCTAAAAATATGCCCTAAAGTGATGTAATTGGCCTCAGGCCAGCATTGTGGTGTGGGAGCCAGTTTCCATTCTGCTTTCAGATTGTTGTAACAAATGCTTAAATGAAAAAAAAAAGTTGCAGTTCTGATTCTAGCAATTGTTGTCATAAGATTTCTGCTTAAAAGACAAATGGGAAGTTTTTACCTCACCAGTTCTCCAAGTAACGCTGTTAGTGCTATCAGTGCTGCTTTCTTCTAAGCACATTGCCATCGCCTCTCCTGTCATGTGCACAGCCAGTTTGCTTTTACATCCATTTTCTTTGCTTTTACATCCATTTTCTTTTTGTGCACCACTTTTCTTTCTCACCTGGGTTCCCCAGAGTATTTGCACGGCCTTCTACCTAGAGTACCTGGTCCAAAGCTTTCAGAAGTCAGGAGGACTTTTTTGCACTGCTGTTAGAGCTGAAGGGATGGGGCTTTGGATGCTCGGTGTTATTTGTGTGCAGTGATTTTCAGTGAGAGGAAAGCGCTGAGCACTCCAGTGGCAGCTGCTTGTGACTCACCGTCCCACACCCCTGCTCTCAGATAATCTCTGGTCTCTTCTTATAAAGAAAGTAACCATCTTTACCGGTAGATGTCCCTTACCTCTTTATTCCACCACAGATGTATGAGGACAAGAACTAATGGCTGAACATTTCTTCAGGTATCACAGAGTTTGCAGTTTCACTGCTAACAATTACTAAATACAGGTCCTGGAGTGAAACGTGGAAAATTATGTGAATTTTCTGTTTCCTCAGGTAAATCTTTTTTGACCAAAAAAGGTAGATAATCCACAAAATATGACAAAAAAGCTACAATGTTTTAAAAGTAGCATTTAAAACACCAAAACACAGATGCAGCATGTGGGTCTACAGTTTGTGTACCCTGAACAGAAATTAGATTCAGCTGATAACTTTTTATTTCAGTGTTAGTAATGGCAGTGTAAATATGGAGGGTAATTATAAGTAGTTTAACAAAGCATTAGAGTATACAGACCTGGAGCCCACACATGTGGAGATCTTTCTCCACAAGAGCAAACCAAACCCAAAAACACTCTAAAAAAACCAAAACAAAACAACCAAACAAAAAACCCAACACAACAAAACAAAAAAAACCTGTCATAATTCCATACACTTGATGAGAAGGATAGATCAAAGGATTAAAGTTTGAATGACAGAATCTCTTCTGATGCTCGGCGTGGATTAATATAGAGCAGTTTGAACATCTGGCCTTGGTATTATATTCTTCTGTGCATTTTTCTGTATATGCAAATTATTCCTTTCATTAACTCCCCCCCCCACCCGCCCAAAAAAAAACGGGAACCAGAAAGTCAAGCCAAGTCTGTCTGTCAGTCTTCTTAGCTACAGCTGCCGAAGAGGGCCAAGTGGTGGCAGCAGTAACAAGGTCCATTGACCAGCTGGAGATCAAAGTGACAAAGTGAGGTAATGACTGAAATCTGGGGTCTCTCCAGGAAGATGAGGGTAGAGCTCAGACATCCCCCAAAACAGCTTGGACAGAGCTGGGACCAGGGCTGAGCCTCAGAGGGACCCCCGGGTGGGAGAAGGGGGGCTGTCCTGGGGATGTTCAGGGCTACCAGAGCCTGTTGGTACACTCTGACTCTGACAAATAGGTGTGGATGCCCATGCATGTAACACTTGCCTGGGAAGTCTCTCCTTCAGAATATGCCTTGGGTCATCCAATACTTCTGTCCAGACAATGAACATTGCTCATTTTCTCAAGTAACTGCTGAAGAATATATTTTCTCTCTGCTAAAAACCACCCTGTCAGACCACTACAGAACTTTAATGTTTTTCAAAGCATGAGAGGTCTCTCCAGATGTTATTTTTCATGTGCACATCTATGGTTTTAAGGCACAGATTTACTTCTGTTCTTTACCAGCCCTCTTCTGAAACTATGAGCAGTTGTGTTATTTCACTGATTCTATTCTGTTTCTTTCCTGCCTCTTAATTCTTTCACACTGTATCACTGATCTCAAAATCTTTTTCCATCTCTGCTAATAGCACTTTCGCCAGGTAGAGTTACTGGTTGGAATTTCTCATCCTTCTCCAAATACTTACCATTCCATGAGCTCACAGAATGGATTACACAGTGCTATGTCCCAACTAATAAATGCAGTCTCTTGTAGCAGTCTGAACTCCAAAAGTCTGTCAGGTCATATTCACTCCACTGTGAACCCAGTCCACAGGTCATTTTTGCTCATGTCCCAACAGGGCATTTGGGGTTTTTGTCCTGCTGTTGTCTCATCATTGAATAAGAGAAGAAACAGTGGGAAATTAAATCCACTGGAAAAGAATATGCTCCTACCGCCCTACAGAAAAGCTTTTTTTTTTTTCTTTATAATAGATAATCACATTTTTATATTATTTTGCATTTGACAAAAACTGAACGTAACAGAATGCATGAGAGAAGTAATTGGGCACTCAGTTTTCTTAACACCAGGAAAGAGTCAAGAAACAGAGGTCAGTTTCCTTAAAGCTGCATTTGTTATTTTAGACTTAGGTCCTTGGGCATTAGAGACTGACAGGACAGACAGTAAATAAAATGAATACAGGGAATTTGAAAAGATGGCTTGAAAAAAATAACAGAAGTAATGTACTTGGTATAGGTGCAAGTTGTGACATTTTTCAGCGACAATCAGCTGCATAAATACAGGATGGGGACAAGCTGGTCTGATAGCAGTTCTTCTGAAAAGTTTCTGGAAGCCTATAGTAGATTGCAAGGTGAACTTGGGTTCATGGTATTGTGTAAAAGATAAGCACCATACACAGATACACGCGGAAGATTTACAGCTTGGAACGTGCACATAAGCTCTCTGCTGTCTTCATTACCTTCACCCTGGCAGCCTTATTCCTTATTGCCACTTATGGCATCAAGTATTAGGAACCCTGTTTCAAAATGAGTACATGTGGAGAAAACCCAGAGGAGGTTGAAGCAAATATAAAAGGAATTATGTCATTTCTGTGACGAAAAGGGCAGTATGTAATGAGGTGAAGTGGTAGCAATGCATTTTCAGGCTAAATGTTTTTAAAACCTAGCTAACAGTAAAGGTAATGAAACACTGGGAATAAATTGCACAGGGGGGCTGCAAAGTCTCTGTTACTGAAAGTCTTCCAAGAAGGAATCACACAGATATCAGTTAGACACGACAGTGGTGATTTTGCTTTGGCTTACAAGGATGGCTTAGACCTCTGGAATTCACTGCCAGCCTTGTGACTTAGTGATTGCGATAAGCAGCGATGGGTCCCTTTCCTAAGCTGGACCTGTTAATGTGTCTCTTTCTTGCTTAAGACCTTGGAGCTCTACTATTTAATTTCCCATTTCAGTTGCCTTCTGTTCCTTTTTTTTCTCTCTGAACTATACTCTCAACTGCAGTGTTAGTACCTCTTCTCACATTTATGAATCATGTTTATGTGATAATTAATCCACTGAGAAAAATATTAAACTTTTTTATAGATTTATTTGAAAAGCAGTGATCTCGGAAGCTCTGTGGATGAAGTAGAGCAACTAATAAGGAAACATGAGGCTTTTGAGAAGGTTCTGGCATCACAGGATGAGAAGGTACAAAAATCAACAAACATTCTACTAACCCACAAGCTAGAATGTTTTTTGTTTTTTTTAATTTAATATGGCAACACATGAAAGTGCTGACAGGTGTGACATGCCCGATATGCTTGAACTAAAGAGAAAATGAGGAAGCTTGGTGAAATAAGTGGCAGAGCAGTGGAGAACAAGCGTTAAACACTCCATGCCCAAGTTCTGCCTGTATTCTCTTGCAGTAGACAGGAAAACCACTTAGTAAGTTGATAGTGGGACTCATCAGAAGAAATATTTAAAGCAGACTATATTGTATGCACGGATATCAGAAGTTTCTGCTTTTTTCATTTAAAAAAAATCAGCAGCTTTCAAAGCAAGTCTAATTATTTACATATTTGTACATTATTGTCTAATTATTTACATGTACATTTGCTATACAATGTCTGTATCAAATTGGCTAACCTCTTTGCACCTTTGCAATAGATGCTGAATTGCACACCTGCATGTAAAGGAACTTGCCTGGCTGGTGGCCACTGCTGAAATTCATCCAGGCTGGGGCAAAACTGAAACCTGGGGCAGGGTTCCCCAGAAGGAATGAGCTCCCAGAACCCATGCCAGCTCCCTGCCAGGCTGATTGCTCATGTTGAAAGCTAGCTTCCAACACCTGATTTCCACAAAGCAATGAAATCTGGGAGATCGTGGGTGTCAGGGTTGCTCCATGATTCCTTGCACTGGATGATCAGTGGCAGAGGGACTCCTGGAGGTACAGCTTTAGTTCGTTTAAGTAGTCGGGGTGCTCTACAGACACCAATGACAAGGACATCATAGATGTAACATGTAACTTGTCCCTGCTATTCCTGGCTCATTCCAGAAAAAAAAGATAATCTTTTAGGTATGGAAAGGAGCCTGGTTTTTGTGTCTTTCACGCCACTTGGAACCATAGACGTCATTTCAGATTTGTTGCCTCCTCAGATGATGTCTCTTCAAGAACAGGCAAGCAGGCTGGAAAGGTTTGGTGGACTGGAAGGGCTGAAGATCCAGCAGAAACTGAATGCCATTCAGGAGAGGAAGCAGCAGATCAAGAATCTGTCTCAGAGTAGGAGGGAGAAGCTGCAGACTGCGCTTCTTCTGGCACTTTTCTACCAGAACTTGGAAGAGGTAAGAGGGTTTTGGACTGGGATGGGGGTAGAAGGCAGAGGATGAGGTTCTTGCCCTTGCCAAAGGATTGATGATCTACTCTGACATGGCAACTCCTGTTCTACCACACGCAAAGGGATAAGGGTCCCAATGCCATTGCTGTTACTATACCAACGTTGTGGCATTGTGCCCATTACAGCCACTTTACACATCAGGAGCTCTACTAAAATAAAACAAATAAAAGGAAAACTGCCAGCTACTACCTTAGGTTTCTTTTGGTGGGAAAGAAAAGATATTTCAAATCAGGGCGAATACAAAGTGGAAAGCATTGTGGCAAGGGCACCAAGCTTTACTACTGACTGTTCACTGAAGGCCTTGAAAACAGTGCTGTAACTTAGCATAGCTCTTCAGCTGCTGTGGACTGGTCTCTGCAGAATACGTTCATCTCTGTCTCCTGTTGTGGCCTTAGTCCTGTAACTGAGTAGCTCTGCTCCTGGCACTACTGTTGGAAAGACATAATAGGTCAGTCTTTCAAAGGGTGGCACAATGTGTGTGATTAAAAAATGTGCTAGCATCTGGTGTGCTGGCATAAACAACACCACACAGGCCTAGAGAGATATTTGCAAACACTCTTACTGGGCTGGTATGCACCCCTTCTGCTGCTGCATCCCATGCAACATTCTGCATGGTTTAAAGAAAAATGGCAGGTACTTGTCACATCCCAGCCATGAAAAAGACACATGACCAGATGCAGGTCAAATTATGATTGTCACCAAAGTTGAATGATTGCCTGTAGCACAGCTTCTGCTGACAACTAACTTTTTTTTTTTCTTTTCTAAGAGTAATCTAAAAAATAAATGGCTGCTAAAATTCAATTTCAAGCACAATATATTTGGAACTCCTCCCTGCCCCACCAAAATAATCAAACATTTGAATACCCTCTTCTTGCCCACACTAAAGAGCCAGAGCTGCACGCTGTTTGGTTTTGTTTGATTGTTTGTTTGTTTAAAAAACTTCATCAGGAATTATTTGCACAGCCAAATATTAGCTTGTATTATTTGGCTATACTTTTTCCATCACATTAACCGATCTGCTGGTAATGGCCAGTCCACCTTGTGGACTAGCAGAGGGGAGTGAATGGAGTGGACAGTGCATTGCACGGTGCTAACGTTTTCAAAAGAGCGATGTACCTTTGATAGAAAGGTCACAAAACTGCTAAATTCCTCTTTGGGAGAGAAACTGTCAATGCCCTCCTATTGATACAATCAACCCATTAGGTAGGAGTAATTACACATTTCTTCTCATCTCTCTGTAACTGTCAAATCAGTGCTTGGGCTGGGGTCCCCGTTCGTTCTTGAATCCCATACTTGTAGGAAAGGATCTAGCCCTGTATGGAATGATTGAATCATTTTGGTTGGAAAAGACCTTTAAGATCATCAAGCCCAACCATTAACCTAGCACTGTCAAGTCCACCTCTAAATTCAGCCAGGAGTTCTATAGGGAGTTTTTACTCTCAAAGTACCTACTCATTTACCTCACTAATCTAAATTAATTGCCTGCTGCTGTAGAACGTGAATGCCACCAAGAAATTATAAAAAAAAAAAAATATATATATATAGATCACTGTCATCATTTGAAGTCTCCTAGTTACTCTCTAGAAGCAATGACACAGAGAGATAAACACATCAGTACAAAGACAACACAGTCTGTGATCACTGATGAGAGGATGGAGAACTCAACATCATGTGGTCTGCTTAGAAGGCTGGCTGCTGCAGTTCATACCCTTTGCAGGACACTGGACTTCGTGTTTTCTGCACAAAACCCACAACTCATTCAGATCACATGCAGCTCACAAAATAAGACACAGTCCCCAGCAGTAGGAATAGGGTGCTTTTCTAGTTCCAAAGTGAGATAGGCTTATAGACTATCCTATGGTTACAATGTCTGTACCTCAGTGATAACATGGAAGGCAAATGACCTGGTTGCTAATGTATAAATATGTTTATTTATTTAAGTAATTGCAGAAGACAGACTGTAAAGTTGAAAGTTTTGACTTCTAAAGCTGGTTCTGAGTTTTAACGATGATTCTGAAATTTTCTCATCATATTAATGTCAATTAATTTTTCTTCCACCCTTCATACAAGAGAATAAAAAACACTTCTTTAGCTCAGAGGAGTGAGAGAGTTAGTTATCTCTAAATGTCTTGAAAAGTCACATCCCTTTATATGCTTTAAATATGTGTTATTAAAAATAAGTGTCATTTACAAAAAGCTTGTGCTCTTGAGTTACAGTAACTGATATTTCGAAAATATAGGTTTCTAAATTGATAGTGCCCACATTTTTTATGAGTCCCAACAAAATAAGACTAGTCCCATGTGCCTGCACTGAGCATAAGACTAGTCTTACTGTTGTTTTCAATAAAGTGAAAACACCTATCCAGACAACCATAAATCTTTCCATGGAAAAATCTTGGGACAACAGATCAGCCTTGCTTCACACCTGGATGCGGACATGAGGCTCACTCTCCAGAGCCATCCTAAGTAAGCCTTAAAATAAACCAAGCCACTAAGAGTGCAGATGTGTTTTGTTTTTTTTTTTTAATGGCTTTGTTCAGTCTGCCGTTAAGCCATTGCTTATCAAGTAGGAGAGAAATCTGCCTTGAAGTGGCTGTATACAGGGGATTCATTCGTTTCTCATCCTAACTGTAGGGATCAGCCTCTCCCAGCAGATGACAGTGTGCTGTCCTGGGCAACTTCGACATCAAGGTCCTGTTTGAGTCTTTAACTGTGCTTTGGAGAGGGACTCTTACTGCAGAGCATGCTGCTAGTCAAAGCTATTTCTGTTATTGTTTATAGAATTTCAGCAGCTGAAGCAACACTTCAAATCATTAATTAACTGAGAAAATCCTCCAGCTGTCAAGTCTGCTGTGCATGTAGCACAGTTCCACAAGGACAGCCAAGATGCTTTGAAGCTGATAAAGCTGGCTTCAATTTGCTATTCTTGTGTTGTCAAAACATTAAGTTACTTCAGTGGTCTGAGGACAACAGGATCAGTTACAACTTATGTCAGATTCTCAGTTCTTAGTGTATTGATGGATAGAAAATGTTTCCTTCAGTGCTAAAGCCTAGCAGACTTTAAAGGAAATTGTGGAAACCTCACTATCCTTTTGTCAATTTTATTCTGCATATATTTAAATCCCCTCAAAAATAATTTCCTAAGAGAAACACATAACCCTTGCTCTGTTAGTCCTCATGGTTCTCTTGGTTGTCTGAATCTGATGTTCCTGAATAGACTTTTTTGACTTTTATGAAGTGTAAAAGCAAATAGAGTTGTATTTGCCTTCAAATAATCTGAGTAGTGCTTGGCCCCATCAGTAAGGCTTTATTTGCTTTGCATTTTCTATCTAGGCCTCACAACATCACTGAGATCAGGAAACGTTAGTGCTGGTTTATATGTGAGGCACGTGAGAATTCTTAAGAACCTTAACCCAGCTTACAGATAGGTCAATGATAGAGATAGGAGGTGGAAGTCAGAGCCCTAAATCCAAGGCACAGCTGTCATAATCTCATTTTAAATATGTCTGCCATGTCAAGGCTGTATATCTGCTCAATAATTCTCTATATCTAGTACAGAATATTGTATAATCTGTTTACAGTTTGTGATAAAATCTAGGATATTCAAGGAATTTTTCATTATACTTGTGGTCAGATAAAAAGTATTTTCATTCCTACCTGCTTTTATATCCTAGCAAGTAGAATAGTTCAGAAACTGGAGACCCACCTTGGCTGTCAGCTCCCAGCTCAGTCTGGCTCACCCAGGCCTAGGCAGGTGCATAGAACAATGACATGTCCTGGGAGGAGGCCCCAGGGTGGATGTCATGCTGACTCTGATGCCTCACACTGCTGCAGGCAGAAGACTGGATCAGTGAGCGCACACAGAAGTTGGAGGATCCTTCCATACAAGACCTCAGCAATCTGCAGGACAAAATGAAACTGCTGCAGAAACATCAGGTCTTTGAGGCAGAGATTCTGGCAAATGAAGAAATCATCACAGCTGTTAATAAGGTAATTCACGCTGCTAGTGTTTTTACAGATTATTGCTGGTTATCCAAAGGAGGATGGATAGGTGGAATGAAAAGAAAGAATAGTTTCTCCACCACTTCTATATCAATCATCCTGCTTGTGTGACAAGAACCCAGTTGCAATACTATGGAAATGTAATCCTGTTAATTTACAACAGAGAGGTTTGTTAATTACTTTATCCAAGAAACTTCTGTCTTTCCATATTGCCTGAATAGGAAGATATCACTGACTTCTTCCTTGCCTGAGGTGATTACTCCCACAAAAGATAAATAGGATTTTATTCCCAATTTGCAAACATTCTTGTAGAAACTGGGTGAATCACATAACTGAAGGGTGCAATCATCTGTAATACCTCTTTTCATGCTCCCACTCTGTGAATGTCATTCTTAGCATGGAAATATCCCAGTGTTCATGGTTCCCTCCAGACATAAAAGCTTTCCAGCTGAGCAGTATCATTTGGGCAATAAGGATTTATATTAGTAATTTATTGTGCAGTCCAGGTTAGGGAAGTGAGAAGAATTCTTCTACAGAGGTCATGTAATGTGGTAATCACATTAAAAATCAATGGCAATGTTGATCTCTAATTTCTTATTTTGAATGTGAAGAAAGGAGAAGCCCTGTTATCAAGAGGCCACCCAAAATCAGGAGAGATCCGCCATCGAGTCCGTATGCTTCAGGAGCATTGGGAGAAGTTGAAGAGAGCTGTTGCTGCCCGTGGAAAGATGCTGGAGGACAGCCGGGACTTCCTGGAATTTCTCCAGAAGGTGGACCAGGTGGAAGCGTGGATCAGGGAGAAGGTAAATGAATTCTTGTATTTAACCCAAGCAGCATACTAGAGACTTGCTATTTAGCAGTGAACTTCTGATAAATGTGTCATCTTCCAGGACTTTTTCTTAGTGCCTCTCGCCTGGAAGAATCATGACATGTTCCAGAAATAATATGAAAGGAATAATTCAACAAATTCTGTAGTGTTTCCGTGCTGGTGTCTGTTGGATAGTATTGGCAATGTGTTCTCATGTAAAATGTGAACACGGAGAGATTATGATTATTGGTGGTTGTCTGATGTGTCTCTATCAAGAAAGAAACGAAAGCAGGCTAGAATGGAAGAGACTGAAGCATTTGGCAACTGGTATTCACTCTCCTTCTGTATCAAATCTGAAAGTTTCTCTTTGTGAGAGTGAAGTGTCACTTGATCCACTAAGTTTTCATTCAGAGATTGCTTCCATAATCAGTAATAGATTGGAGAGGGATGTGGGGCTAAGTCTTATAATTATCTAAAGATCAGAAGAGATTACTTCTGAAGGTGTAGGTCAGAGATTTACAGATACATCATAGAACTGCTTGCATCAGCACAAGCATTAGGACGTGCTGTGTTCTTGTACTCTTAGTCTGAATGTTTACCTGTCTGCTGCTTATTTCCCCAGGAAGTCATGATTAATGTAGGTGATGTGGGAAATGACTATGAACACTGCCTGCAGCTCATGAAAAAACTGAATGAGTTCCGTGGATCAACATCCGGGGTAAGAGGTGTTTTCCATGCACGTTCCTTGTGTGGCTGTAAGCAGCATTTACCTTTTCAGGCCGGCAATATATCCAGGTAGCAAATACAGTTCCTTACCTTGAGGAGGTGAAAGATCAGGGGGTAGGAAGCATTACCATTTTATAAGCCATTAAAATAGGTAGAATTTTCCCTTATTGTGCCTTCTGCTTTGGTGATATCTAAACAGAGCTGTCAGGCATTCAAGGCACAACCTAAAATTTTGAATTGGATTGCATTACATGACTGGATAGCTGGCTGTGTGAGCCTGAATTTGAGCAACTTTCCAGTTTGGTTCATGCAGTCCACAAGTCACAGTGAGTTCCACCCAAAGGTGAATTAAAAACGGTTGTTTCAACTATGTTTGTTTGAATCTGAAAGTTTGTCTTGTCCAAGTAAAAGCCTATAGAAAAAAATTACTACTTTCTTCATTTCCCTACTTTATTTCTGCCTTCCCTTTCTCCTGAGGATCAGTCAGGTTTCTCTTCATCCAAATGAAGCACATATATTTGGTGGACTTTGTTTATACAACACAGGTGGTAGGTCATGAATCATAACATTAATAATCAAACATTTAGTAAAATAGAGCAATGGTTTACACTTTGGATAGCAGCCATGTGATAAGACAACTGCACAGTTCACCTTTCTGTGCTGAGACCTCTGACCCTCTTTTTTGGTGCTGAGTTGTGCCAGCTGCCTCTCTTGCCCCCAGTGGTACGTGCTAATCTGGACACCAAACCTTGGAAATTCTGGAGAACGGGCTCTACCACAAGGGCCTCCTTGTCATGTGCTTCAGCTCCCACCATGAGAGCTGTGAGGCCATTGAGGGGATGCATTTGCAGCATCCTCTTGTTCTCTCCATTTGTGTGAACTGCCACAGTTGTGGACTAACAGGTCTGAGTGTCACAGAGGAAAGATTACTGTGCTGATTTGCTAGTTGGAAGCTGTGAGGAAGGTCTGGAAAGAGGTATATTAGGATGTCATGAGTGAGGCTTACTCTAATGTTCTCTCCTAATATACTTTATTCTTTGTTTGCCTGTTATTTTGTTGCCAACTACTGTTGTGGCAGCTACCATCTATTTCTGTTGCCTAATAGCAGAAGGAGACAATCCTCTTCTGTGCAAAGTACCAGTACAGATATGCCTGACACATGGGAAAAAAAAACCTGAGCTCCCTTTTCCAGAGGCCGACAGAATTTCTTGTGACAGTGCATTAGCACTAGGTTTGGGTAGAGAGCCAAACTACTCAAGCTTCAGGAGCAGAGAATGAGTGAAGAGACCTTCATTGGCCTGTCAGTCCTCACCAGCTGAACTGTGAGCTAAAGGTTGAAGCAAGGGCTCTGCTACAGGTTGTACCAGCCAAAAGGAGGATGACAAAAGAGACAGAAATAACCCAGCGTGCCAGTCAGCATAGGGAAGATTTTATGTGACACGAGAAACTTTTGGCTTTAGATACTATCAGCTTGTAGCCACCCCTCCTGCATCACTCTGAACATAACTCCTACAGAAGAGGAGTGGGACAGTGGTGCCTTCAGAGCTGATGCTTAGTTATGCAGTTTTTCATAGAGTGAAAATAGGTGATGCAAACCGAAGTGGGTTGATGCTGGCACAGAGTGTGCATCTCTCCAGTCTAGGTTTCCCCAGTAGACCAGTCTGAGATTGGGGTAGGGAGCTATCATCCTGCATTAATGGCTGCAATATTTTCTACTCATATCTTTTACATTGTGCTGCTGTTATTTCCTAGGAGAAGGGACTTCAGGGTTTCTGAAGACTATCTGACCCTCTGCTGGTTTCTCTTGTTTGCCTTATGGCTGTGTGTAAGAGTAAAGCACATATGGAAGCATGCACATTGGTATGCATGTAGCATAAATAAAATACAAATGGAGTCAATACTTCTATTAACAGTGTGCTGGCATCTTGCAGCTGTGCTTCTACTACACCAGTGATTAATGTCTCCCTGCCATGCTTGTGATTTATTGGTCTCAGAAAAACAGAGGGTGTTTTTGAATCTTGGAGCCATGCACAGTGTTTGCCATCTGTCAGGCTCCAAAAGAAAAAAATATTCCACTATAGTCCAGACTGAATGTGCAGTCTGCAAATATTATTCTTTCTATGGTATGTTCATAGGAAGCAAGTTGCCTGGAAAACTTAGCATACCTTTTAAAATGCAGTGATCTTGCTTTAGAAGAAAATGCAATGGCATGGGTTGTCTGAGTTTCTCAAGGCTGTACAGATTTTAAGCCTGTGGTCTACAGTACAGAAGACACATCTGGGGCAGTAGCCTATCTCAAAAAAAGATAAGCCTGAAAGCCACAAGTCGCTACCTGTTTGACAGAGGAACAATCTGCCACACATCAACTCTTCCACAGCAGCCACCTAGGTAACCAGCAACTGCACCTATGTTTCTTCAACCACAGAGCCCCTGCTGGAATGCCTGACTTAGAAATGAAGCTCTGAGGGTCCTCATCTAGACCTATAGTCATTGTTGTACCTATAGTCATTAATGTTCTTTCTTGCCTTTACTGTCTTCTCATCAGGGACTGTTAACCCCAGCAGTTGTAGTAGAGTAAACCCTATGTGTCTGATATGTTTGGTAATGAGGTAAAACTCTTGCTGCTGTTGTTTTTCACACCTCAGTGGAAAGCTCAGTCACAAGCATTTTGAACACATACCTCTGCTTCTTTTCTCACTTTGCAGGAGACAACAGTGGATGATGCTCACATCAGGGCTATCAATGCCCTGGCCATGAAACTGGAGAGACAGAACAAGGAAGAGACAAAGACAATATATGAGCGCCGGAAGCAGCTCAATGAGAAGTGAGTATGCTTTTAAGACTTCTGTGTAAAGCAAAAACAAGGGAGGAAGATTACGTGTCTTGAATTGAGATAAATGGAGGAATTGCAATGCATTTTTTTCTTCTTTAACATCATGACTACCAAACATGAGGCAGTGGAGTTGCCTTTCAAGATTCTCAGAGCAGTTAGCAGAAGGATTTCTATTCCAGCAGAGCTGAAGTCATGTTTCTAGCCTTGGAGGCAAACAGGCTGTTCCAGAGGACTTTACATACTAGATCCACAAGGCTAAGACACTTCCATCTGTTCACATAGTCGTACTGGTGAAGTGCATATTGTTTTGCTGTTTCACAGCCCACTAGCTAATAACAAAAACCATGAAAATAGGGATTGTAAAGTTACTGAGATTTTAAGGAAACTAGACTGGTGCATTTTAGCTTTTAACCCTCATGCCATCCTGAAAACTTGGAATAAATATAACCAGATAGTCTTGTCACAATAATGTTGTATCTCTATGTTGTGTCCCCTATTGTGGGGAAGTGGGGATCAACACAAAAGGTAGCTCAGAAGTCCTGTCTTTTTACTTAGATCTGACCATCATGAAACTCAGTTGTGGAAATCCTGACCTCTAAAATATATATCTAAAATATTCTTTTAAATAAAAGGTGGAACAGTTTCCATGGTAACCTGAACGCATATAGGAAGAAGTTAGAGGGCGCCCTGGAGATTCACGCCTTAATCAGAGAAATTGATGATATCACAGAGAGAATTACTGAGAAGGTGAGTTTGTAGATTTTTGTTAATTGAAATGGGAGAATGTTCTATTTTGCTAACAGTATTAAACCCAGGTATGCCAGTTGCTAGAGAGACACTGGGTATCCAGCAGTGAACTTTAATAATTGTCTATGAATCAAGTCTGCATCTCCTTCAGAGTGTGCTCACCCAAGTCAGTTCTGAACACCAAAAGCCAGTTAGCTGAGCTACCAGAGAGCTTTTTCGGAATTATCTATTATACTTAACTTGAATATAGCAACTTCTAGTGTTCCAAATTCAAATCTAGTTCATTCAACACTAGCTTGCTTATCTTTCCCTGCTGTGCAATGCAGACATATTAAATATGCAACTTTGAAAAGTTGTGTAAAAATCTTATTTGTTCAGGAAATGGAGGTAAAAATGCCTATCCTGGATTATATTTTTGAGATTTATAGAAGAAAAAGGCTACGTAAAAACTCATTATTTCATCCACATAGCTAATGATATTAATTTAACTGTAAGTCAGTGGGCAGAGACATAGTGGTACTACTTAAGGTTACAAGGCTGTTGGTTTGAAATTTTTATAATAACTTTTGCAAATTTATTTCTTCATTGCATGTCATTTCATTTCTGGTAGGATTCTGAGGATCAATTTTATTTTCCTTATTTTCATAAAATACACTTGAAAATTTCTGTGCCACAATTTAATTGGAAATATTTGGCTGTTCTGGTATACAGGAAAAAAAGGAGAAGAAAGCTTGGGAAATGCAGTGAACCATTCCTGTCTTTGATTTATATGTGAATGGCCGGAGGCACCTTAAGTAGGGTTACAACTGTTCAGACAGCTGTGAATTTTTGTTCCACCTCCGTAAGGAGTGCAAACGAGGTGCCCTGATGATATTTAAAAATACTATAAGAACATTCAGATGGCAATACAAGGAAGGGAGGGAGGAGATTATTTGAAAGAATTAAGATATGACCCATTTGCTTTTTGTCATCTTCACCATTTGCACATCCTCCAGAGTGTACTGATACAAGCACTGGATTATGGGAAAGATGTGGAAAGTGTGGAAAACCTGATTCGAAGGCATGAAGAGATGGAGAGGGAAATCAGTGTTATTAAGTCCAAAATGGAGGTAAGAAGTACGGAAGTATAGATGATAGCAAATGATAGTAATCAACCTCACAAGATGTTTCCTTCCATGTTCTCTTATGGAACAGAACACGATGGGCCTATGCTGCTGGATCTGTTACAGTTAGGACAGCATGGGCCTCTTGCTGCTGGATCTGTTACAGTTGATTTAATATTAGGATAGCAACCAGCCCTGTAGCCATAGAACTCTTGTAATCAGTAACCAAACTCTGTTCTTAAAGCTGACATAGATTTATGGTATATTCTTATAAGGCAGGTAACTGTAACCGAGCCTTATTCTTAAGGTGGACATAGATTTACGATATATTCTTTAAAGATGGTACCGTAGAAAATAACTGATAATTGCAGCATCTTTTAGATAGAAAGTTTGTGTTAGAATAGGTGTGGAATATGCTAATGGTTGTCAAGAGTGAAATGAATATGTATGTGACTAACTTGTATAATAAGGTATAGTCTGAATCAGCTGTTCGAAGCCAGCTTTGGGTGCGAACCCCTGGTTTCCCAGCGCTGAAATAAAGCACCGCATATAACTATGTCCGTGGTTATGTGTCCTGATTGCTAACATAGAGAATACTGGGGAAAAAAAAAAATAAAAATAGTTAATTTTTGCTTCTTGGAAACATGGTACAAAGATCAGCGTGACTCTTCAGATTCAGTAGTATAAATTGCACTACAATGCAGCACAGTAAAATACTGTGGTGCTTTATCCTGCTTTAGTATGTTACATGATATCTTCTTGATGCACCAAATCTAAGAATATAAATCCCTTTATAACATGTTGGCTGCTTTTCTGGCTCTCACCTACAAGCCAGATTAGACTGTCCTGTATCTTTTGGAAAGTGTTGAATCTAAATTCAAGTCTCCATCTTTCCCCCAGTTTCTATACTGACTTGAACCAAAATCATGACTCTAGTTCTGTTTAGAACTGAAATATGAAACCCACAATGCATGTAGTTTTCTGACATAGACATCAACACCAAGTTATAATTGCCTGCCTGATCAGCTCTGGCTTCTGTAAAATAGCCAGTTTGCAGACTAATCTTGAGCATTAAATATGAGTCTGAACTCCTATATAACTTCATATTTTTAATAAAAATGAATGTTTTCAGCTGAACTGCTGTAGTAGAAATCCTATAACAACCTCTCATGGTTTTCCCTGTTGGCCAGAGCGTTAAGCCTTTTCATGCAGAAAATATTTTTGCAAACTTTCTGTGAACTTTTTCTTCACAATAGTATGCAAAGGATGACAATATGTGTGATACCTCCACACATTGTGACTTTGTTACTAATTCTCATATGAACTGTGGGTGATTACTAGTCAGCATTCCACAGATAGCGTTAGCAAGGCTGTATGGGGGAGAGCTGCATGGAAACAGAAAGATGAGCAAAGTCTGGGGTTTTTTTTATGCTGCCACTAATACCATGTACAAAGTATAATGTATGTACTTTTCTAATGAATTAAAACCAGCCTGGCATATTCTTCTTTCTGCACAATTAAAATTGTTAATTTTCTTCTTCATTTAATGGAGTTTTACAAGAAAGATACCAACTTTAAACCTGGGTTGGTGAGCATTCATTACTGTTTATCAGGCTGCATAAAGGAAAACAGCATCATCTAGAAGTCTACACTGAAAGTAGTGTTTTGGTGCTGCTGTTAGCTGAAATAGATACAAACAATGTTTGAGCCTTCTACTGAAAGGCAAATCTGGTTGCTTCTGTGTACTGTCATATTTTCATGGCTTTTGAACCCACCTTAGTTAGATTAAGCTAATAGAGGTTATAATTACCATTTCATTTTCCTGAATGTTTGTCTCTATTCTGTCAAACAATTTTTATTTGTAAATTAACATTTGTGCATGTGAAGCAACACACACATCTCTTTCTTCACATGGATGATTGCTCACAAATGCATATGTATATTTTGTGCATATAACGAGTTATTTTTTGTATTTTGGTTATGTAATTTAAGTACCTGCTTTTGAAAACTGGGATCTTAAAATGAACTACTTTTCCTGAAAGGCAAACTTAGGAACAAATACATAACATTTGGCACAAATTCACCCCACTATAAATCTCTTCCCAGCCATTGGAATTGGAATCTTTCCGCCGTTCCACAAGGAATCCATCCATAAATGAAAAACTGACTATGAAGCAACAGGAGATGAAAAACAACTGGCTACGACTCCAGGGACAGGCCAAACAAAGGTAAAGACTTCTAGTGGTGTGAATATTTCTCAGCAGGAGCAAAGCTGCTCCCTAGGGCCTCAAATCTACTTGCCAGGGACCTTTTGATAGTTTTTGAGGATCCTTTATGATGTTTATTCAGGCAGCTAAGCCACCTGCATTTTAACAAGTGTGACTTGGTACAAGAAAATTTCCACTGATGTGACTTTGGGAAAACTAATATGATGAGTTTGTGGCTTATCCCACTAAAAAATGTTACTAAAATGCCTCTAGGCTATCAGATTAAATCTGTCATGAAGTCTTTGTGAAAGACTTACATTTGGATGGTTCTAGAAGGTTTTTTTTCTGAATCTTTCCAAAACAAGAAAGGATGAGCTATAATCATTGCTGGAAGTAAGAGCTATGAAGGCTTTTTCACCTCTCTTGTCCTGATGAACTGATATAGAAAATAAAGTAAGCATGTCTCTGAGGCAGTGTGCATCTTCTGTGATTTTGGTTTAACAAGAGGAGTGATAGGAGCTGTGAGGGAAAGCTAGGAGGCTTGAATTCACTTCACTTGGCTTCTCCTTATATACCTTCCTTTGCAAATGGGGAGGAAGAAGCAACTAGCTAATTCTGTGTTGGATAATGCTGAACTGCACATTGTGTGGCAGGAAGGAGAAGCTGGCAGCCTCGTATCAGCTGCAGAAGTTTAACTTGGAGATGAAGGAGATGCTAGATTGGACCCAGAACATCAGAGGCTTAATGGAAGCAGGGGGGCTTCCTAAAAGTGCAAATGAAGCGGAAAGCATGATTGAGGAGCACCAGGAGAGAAAGGCAAGTATCATTATTGCTTCTGACTGAACGTAGCGGGAATCTTTCCCATTGGAGTTAATTGCTGCAGAGGATAATTTTGCTGCATGTATCTGTCAATAACACGGTGAAAAGACTGTTTACAGTAACAGGCTAGGGACAGTCACCTACGTATTGACAGAGTTCTATCCCATGGGCTGTTTCGCAGGTCATGTCTCTGCAAAAAGTCTCAGAAAGCCCCATTAGCCCTCACCTGTACTGCTGTCCAGCCCTGTGGGTAAAAAGCTGGTCCAGTATCAATATATGCTCACTGCTGATCTCTTTATTTGGACTACCAAAAAGTTAATGCCAGTTAATTCTAGCTTTGGGTTAGATTTTGTCATGCAGAATCCGTTTTCCCGAGAGAAAAATAAAACCAGCAGTTTATTTCACACAGGGCAGTATATTACCCTTGGATGGTACTATGCATTCAGTTCTGAAACACTTCCCATCTCAGTACTAATTACCACACAATCTTATGTTGGTTAGTTTGGCTAATATTTTTGGTGGATTTTCTAAAAGAAGTGACATTGTTAATTAACCATACAAAAAAGTTAACATTTTACTTTTCCCCAAGCATCATAGCTATCTTCCAGCTGTTTTTTTACCTCTTCTTTGCAGTTACGTTGCTTTTTCTAAAAATCATGTTCCCAGGATCGTGACTAATATCCAGTGTTTTGTGGGTCTCATTATTAGTTTGTAGATTCTGATTGATTTTCTAGACTTGAATTTAGTATGAAGTACCTGAAGTCCCCTCCTTTTTGAGAGTCTTCCATCTTAACAAAGTTCTCTCATATCACAGACTTAAAAATGTTTTTGCTAATAATTCGTTGACACAACAAAAATATCCCAAACTGCTGACATAGTGTACTCCAAATTGAGACAGTAACAAGATCTAAGTTTTTAACATCTGGTAGTGAAGGAACTCCAAGGGCTCTAAAGAGATAGTCACACAAAAAAATGAGGAACCCAGGCAATATGTCCATTTGTATTGGGCTGACAAAACTAAAATTATAGGCAAGACAGGAAAAAGGAAGGACTGTTTTTTCATTCAGGTTAGTGGCTCAAACCAAAGTCCTTAGGAGAGACTACAGTTGAACACAAAGTGTTAATCTGAATAAAAAAAAATAGAATGGCTATCTTACAGCTGTGTTATTTATGACTGGGCAACACCACCCCAAAAAAAATCCTAAGAACAGCAGTTCTAATTTCAGACATTTAATAATATATGCCATGGTTTTTAAGGTGGTTTATGAGTGAATACATGGTATTATTTCAGGGTATGATTATTTTTATTTTCAAATCGTTTACATTAGGGATGCCACAGTCAGTTTGCAGGGGTCGCAGTCGCTTATAATGCCTTCACCTTCAGGATTCAGTATATAAGCATAACTCATTCCTCATACCAGGTGAAAAAGTTAAATGTATTTAATTTTAATACCACAAAATAAAGTAAAAACTTCTCTTCACTGTAATAATCTGATGCCAGCTTATTTGGCATGAGAGGAAATGTTCTAGGGACTGTCTTTTATGAGAACTACCTCTGATGTAGGGGATACAGTATTATGAATGTACAAAACTGTGTTCATTTGTATCTAAGCATTTTCTAATCTGTTTCTAATTTAATCACAATTTTGATTTGTAGGAGACCAGTTGTTCCTATAGTAATAAAGTCGTTTATGGTCCACATTTATTTTCTCTTAGGCAGTTCTATGTTTTTTCAGTAAGGTAGCTCAAAGATGATTGATTTTCCATACAAATATTAGTGTTGGAAAGTTACAGCCTATATTCTTCCCCTTAAGGCTTGTATTCTGAATAACTGGCATTTTGTAAACCCTTGACACCAACATTAGTAATGTATTTTAGGAGGAGATTGAAGCACGAGTGGAAAGATTCAACTCTCTCAGTAACTATGGTCAAGAACTTGCCAATTCTGGTCACTACGCATCCCCTGAGATTCACCAGTCCCTCTCCAGACTACAGCAAGCCTGGTCTGAATTGGTCCAAGCGTGGCAGGAGCAATATATAAAACTGTTTCAGGCACAAGATTTACAGGTGAGTAAAAAGACATTTGACAAAGAATGCACATGCCACTGACAACTTTCCTCAGCAAATGTATAAAATGGTATCATGAAAGATATACAAATACCCAATGTTTAATTTATACTTCATGGGTTTCCAGAAGGCATGCTGAGGGCCAAGCACATTCAGTGGTGGCAGGACTTCTAGAAATTGTATCTTTAAAAGTCAAAGAAATTTTTGTGGAATATGTGCTCATAGGTCTTTTAAAGGCTATAAAACTTAGCAAAAGTTGGTCTAACTCTCATGCAGCTGGCAAATGCACATACTTAAAATGGAACACCACACTACCAAATTTAATAACGTCCCCAAAACAACATGAAGGCAGGCAAGTATTTAAAAAAAAATATCTGAAGAAAAATTTAGCATGAACAGAATACTGTTTTTTTCCCTGCTTTTTTCTAAGACAATAACTGGTTTAGCTGCAGTTTTCTAGAAATACTTCCCTGCAACAGTCATATCACTTACAAAAATTCTGCTCAAATACCTTGTCGGCAAGAGTTAGAAATAACTGAAATGGAGATTTTACAATGGCAAATATCAAATACCTTAAATAACAGCTGGTGCTACTAGTGCCGTCTAAAAAGCTTCACGTATATGAGGACTTAAACCACGTGGTAAAGGCTGCTTTCATGCTTCTTTATATGTTACATTCTACTTATTTCAGGCCGTGTTACTGTCCTTTTTATTGGCCAGTTACATTACAAAGCACTCTCTACACTATCAGCAAACAAGCTACAAGTACTTGTATTGTATTCTATGACTTAGAAAAATAAATCATATTATAAAGGAGGAAGTTGCAACAATAATTGTTATGCATGTGAATTTCATAGCATGTAATGCATGTAATGCTTATTGCCATCCACCGCTATGTAGTTAATATTTGGAAGAGCCCTGAAGTTTGTTTTTTTCAGTGTATTCTGCCAAAGTCAGGTTTTCCTCTGTTTTACACCATGTTTACAACTGCTTTTTCTTCTCTATGCAGAAATTCTATGGCTATGTGGAACAGACTGAGAGCTGGCTCAGCAGCAAAGAGGCTTTCCTAGCCAATGAGGACTTAGGGGTAGGTGCTTCGAGAAATCACGATTTTCTCTGTAATCGTTGCAGAGAAAAGGGAGCTGTGAAGTATGATGATGTGCCCTGAACCTTCCTGTGATCTTTCTCCTTCTGAATTTACTGCTCTGTCTTGTTGGCAGTTCGGGATCAGATTTTTTTCCTTGACATTTTACACAAGATAGGATTCTCAGCCCCAAGAGTAATGAAACAGTCCAGCTACTCTGTTTATTGCAGGAAAATGAGACTGGAGTTCTCTAACTGGTCATATATGACCCAAATATTGATACATTTACCTCCAGTGTGCAAGTCACCACTGCTGTCACTGCTGAAGTGTTCAGGGTAGTTTTAAATTGCCTACCTCAGGTACTGGTAATGCTGCAATAACTGACACCACATGGTGTGTGCATGGGTTGCAAAAGCTATGCAGGATGCTTGATATACGTTCTGATGCTTAGCTTATTCTGCACCTTGTACACGTACTGCTATCAAAATATTTTTCTCTGATAGAACTACAATTACATCTCAGAGTTCAGTCTAGACATAATTTGTACAAATGCTGTGAAAAACATGTAATGCTAGTGACTGGTGTCTATGTCTGTAGTTTTCAGCCTGGAAGTGTATATTTACAGCCCCTCCATTGAACTGTATCTGACTTAGAAGGAGCCACCCATTTTTCAGTCATATTTAACTCAGCAATGTGCAGAAAACACTCTGTATTTTTCCTTCCAATAACTTATTTAAGCACCCAGAAGTTTAGATTTATTTCTCACCCATTTGATGCTTTATTACATCCTTCAGAATAGTGGGAAAACAGAGTTTATTGTGGTAATGTTTTGACACCACTGATTCTAAAATTGAAAGTGCAGAAGGGTGCTGAAAAGCGAACTCTGAGTCATCAAGCTGGGGATTCACAAAAGTTGCAGGAAGTCAAATTCTGTGGTTTTTCTCCAGATAAACTGTAATTTCAGACTCCAGTCCTCAAATTCAAATTGGGATCTGAGCTCTTCCAAATTCCATGGGTTGAAACCAAAGCTCTAATTTTAATCTCTTTCTGTGACATATTTCTTCACTTAATTCTGATCTCACTTTGGCATCTCACATTTTCTTCCAAAATAACATCTATCTTAAGACTGATTTACAGTTAGGAGCTGATGCTTTATCTCTTGAGAACTGATATATGCAGGAGAAGCTAAACATCCAGCAGTTACTTCAGTCTTGACCCTGAAATAATGGCCTTAGACCATGCATAGATCAATATTTAGGCCCCAAGTCTCAGATTCAATGTCAATAAATTTCAAAGACAAGTTTTCTTGACATCTTGCAAATGTGGGTAAATGCCGTTTAGTTTATGGATTATTAGAGTTTTTGATGGAAAAACTGTCTGAAAGCAGCTCTCCTTTGTTGAATTCTATCCAGGACTCAGTGTCTAGTGTGGAGAGCCTACAGCGGAAACACGCGCAGTTTGAAAAATCCCTGGAAGCTCAGATGGAGAAAATTGATGAGATGGCTTCATTTGCTCAGCAGCTAACTCAGAACAAGCATTATGACTCGGACAACATCACCAACAGATGCCAGGCTGTTCTGAGGAGGTGAAATCAAACCCTTCCCATGTCAGCCACCCTTCTCTTTTGCAATGAGACTCCCCATGTGACTAATGTCTTTAAATGTTTTAGGAGAACCATAACCTGATTTGCATTTACTCAGTTTTGTGCCTTGCGCTGTGGTCTTGCCAAATTGACCTGAGTCTAATCAATACTTCATTAGGAGGTTTCCAAAATATAGTTAAGTGTAGAGGGAGTGAGATTCAGAAAAAAGCAGTTTGTTAGGGACAGCGCTGCAAACAAGAGATAGAGGCCTTTTGTGCCTTTAGATACTTAATTATCATGAAATACCATCAAGAAAGGTCATTTGCTACACAACTGCTTTTTCACTGCTCTAATGGGATTAATCTCAAAGCCGTGCATAAATTATCTATTAGGGTTTTTGCAATTTTTCTGACCAGATTTTGCCCTTTTATGTGAATTACTTTATTTCTCCCAGCATGTTGCATATTGTTCATCTTAAACAAGTGCTGACAGTAGAAGCATTTGTGTTCAATGCTATAGCAGATGAAAAGATAGACATAAAATTTATAAAGAGAGATTGGAGATCCCTTACAAAGAGAAACTGGCATTCCCTTATGATTAAAGTGAGCATATGAATTTATTAATATGATCAAACTATCTCATGCCTGTGTTAACACAAAGAAAGTGCTGCAGGTCCACATTTGGAAAGAAGGTGACAGGATGGTGTAGCTTTGGTTTTTCTGTGACAAATACCACCATACTCACAGGCTTTCCATAGAAGAAACATGCTGAGTTTTTGTTCTCTTGTACTCTGAAAGGCAATAATGGTGATCCCTAGAAACAGCTATCATATATACAGAATTTGTGTGTACTTCAGACATACCTATCTGCTAGTCATCTTCCCTATAGTGTCCTGAGCATCTTCTCTGATAGTCCATGAGAGCCTGTATATTATGCGCAGTTCTATCCTAGAGAGATTGCATGTGTTTTAGAGATTGAAACCCCTTATCCTATGTAATTCACTCCGTAGCTTTTACCTCACACTTCTATCTTCATCTCAGAAAAGAGAAACTGCTGGAGAATGCTGCTGCTCGCAGACATCTGCTAGAGGAATCAAGGCTTCTGCAGAAGTTGCTGAGGAGTTCCTTTGAGGTACAATTACACAGGTTTCATTGTATTCTGGTTTCTTAAAACTTGCTGCTCTGAGTAGATCTGAATCCTCAAAGGGATTTGCTGTGAGAAAAATCAACGAACTGAATCTGGAATGAGATGATATTGGGAAAGATGAGGATAAGAGTGAAAGGATATTTTTCAGCTTCCAAGTCACAGCTTCCCTCCAGTCACCAGAAGAAAGATCTGTTTGGATGCCAGTAAAATGCAGAAGAAATAAATGTATGAAAAGGACATGTGCCACCCTTTTAAAATTCATAGGAAGAGACAAATGAGTTCTTTTCTTGTGAGATACTGACAGTGGGTTATAAATAGGGAGATAATTGCCCTTTCTCCCCCATGCACATGTGTGTACATGCACACACATGCCCACACACTTTCTCACTGTTCATGGAATATCTGATGGAGACAGCCACCTTTCCTGGAAAGAATGCTGGCAAACAGAGATATAGGGGTGACTTAATTATGAAACAACTCATTTGTATCCTGACTCACTAGTCTCATGTTTTATACATATTAGAGGAGAGCCTGGCAGGTCAGAGCTGAGGTTTTGTCTGCTTTTGTTCTTTTCTGCCCAAAGGTGGCTGCCTGGATCAATGAGAAGAATAGCATTGCCCAGGATGATAGCTGGAAGGATCCAAGCAATCTGCAGACCAAACTGCAGAAGCACCAGACTTTCCAAGCAGAGATCATGGCCAATAGAAACCGCCTGGACTCCATCAAATCTGTGAGAGAAGTGGGGTTGATGGCAAGGGGTGGCAACTGGCATGAAAGACTCTGCAGACAGTCTGAATTACAGTGATCTCAAGCGAGGGGGAATCACTGTCCCCTTGCTGATATCATTCATGCTGTCTCTGAGAGGACTGGGAAGCTTATTCTTTCTGTGTCCATCAAGAACTTTCTGTCACCATTGGTTTCTTTCAACTTCTTTCTCATTGTCTAGTGTGAGTTTGCTATCTATATTCACTGTACATGCAATGGAAAGAGATAGGTGCTTTCAATTAAAGATTCAGTCAGATGACTTTAGGGACTTCTTCTCTGGGGTGATGCCACTTTAGGGGGATGCCTGTTTCTTTCCAGCAGAGAACCTAGCTGATTGGATGTACAACTTCAACAAGTCAGATAAGCTGTGTCTAACAAAAAGGATCGAGAAGAGTTTTCAACTGTTGCCTTTGCAGAGACATGCTAGTAGGAGAGATATGAGGGAACTCTGACAAGCTTTGTCAGATGCTTGGCAGAAGCTGTGATCAGATGATGAGTTTGGAAGAACAGACGCTTACATGTTTCTTAACCTTATTTTCAACACAGTGCTTATAGCTGTATTTTGCAATAGATAACTAAGCATTAAAAGTAGATTCCCTGTTCAGACTCACCTGCATCCAGTATTGTTAAGTTCCCCTTTTTAAAACAAAACAAAACAAAACAACCAAAACTTTTAACACCCCTGTGTGTAGGCACAACAGGGACGTTAAAGGGCGGAGTTACAATTCTCTCTAATCTGTTTTTAAAGAGCTGTTTGCACAGTCTCTTTCACATTATTTCTTGATAACCTGTCTTTTTGGTTGGGAACAACCTTAGTGATCATTCTTTAGAAGAAAATTAACATTTGCTGTGTATAGCATCTTTCTCTTGCTGTGCCTCCTCTTCCTCATTGCAAAATGTAGAAATAGCTCAATTTAACATTCTAAAGCAAACTCGGTCCCAGCTTAAGGATATACCTAGAGACTCTTCTACTTGATGGAGGTCTTGCTGTGCCACCTCTACCTCTTCTTCTGCCAACCTGTTAAGCATCTGCAGCTCAGGGAATAGAAATGCAGATAGACTTTTATTGCATAATACAATGGTACAATGGTACATGGTTAAAAGTGGTTTTATTATCGCACACAGTGGTCCACTTGCAGGAGGTAGTTCTCTCTTAACATGCAAAGAAGGGAATAGA
This sequence comes from Patagioenas fasciata, assembly GCF_037038585.1. Taxonomy (NCBI): domain Eukaryota; kingdom Metazoa; phylum Chordata; class Aves; order Columbiformes; family Columbidae; genus Patagioenas; species Patagioenas fasciata. The sequence goes on along the minus strand of NC_092524.1, from coordinate 30,885,685 downwards.
AAAGGACAGGTGGCTGGGCAATCTCAAACAATGATCACAGAATGGAGGACATAATAGAAAAAACTGAGTGCTTGCAAATTAGGCTCCCTGCCAGCTTTCAGGCCATGTAGCTGTTGTGTAATGAAAATTCTCTTCACTCTTTGTCTTCTAATATTGCCTTCTAGCATTTCAAGTAACTTTAGAGGCCAGAAAAAAACAGGAAAATCAATCTCTGTGCTAGTTTCAATAAGTATTTTGCTTTTATCTGTTTTTCCTTCTGCAGATCTGTTCTTCTGTCTGTTATGTCAGCAAGTGAAGGCTGCAGCCAACCCTTTACATATCAGTGCTAGTAAACTCTGTTTACAAAGGCAAAAGGAGTATGTTCTGGTGTGTTCACCAAAGCAAGAAAGCTTTAACTGTTCTCTCTGCTATAGGAAGGGGAGAAGATGCTCCGTGAGAAGCACTATGCCCCTGAAGCCATTCAGTCCAGACTACAAGAAATGGAAGAGCTATGGGAGGAACTGCTAGCAAGTTGCCAGGATAAACAGGCCAAGCTGCAGGATGCTTACAAGGTAATGCAGGGAGGCCAGTGGCTGGGTCTCGGTGTCATTTCCAGAGACAGCACAGCTGCCTTCCTACACATCACATCTACGAGTGTGTCATTTGATACAATCAAGCCTGATTCCTCAAGACCATTAGAGCAAAGAAACTACTAATTGTGGACTGACTGAATGGAAGTGCTGGGAAAACTGGAGATCCTTATGGAGGGAAAAGGATTTGTAGGCTGTATTCCCTTCTGCTTTCTGCTTCTGGTTTAGATCAGGATTCCAGAGATTGATACTGAGAGAAAATGTCAACTCTCTGCATCTGTCCCAACGGCATCTTTTCTCCAACACAATGAGAAATAAACCCACAGCTGCTTTTCATTCTTCTAGCTCCAGACACATGACTTCTCATGACTGTGAGTTTTGCATGGGCTATCAGATGCTCTGTGGGTATAAAATAGAGCTCTTCCTTTAAATGTTCTCTGCATCTATTCTTGCATTCACTCTGACTGAATTATCTTCTTCATGTGGACCACCATCATATCTGGGAATTGTTCACTGAGCACTGGGAAGTTTTCCTGTGTTTGTGTGTAATTCTTACTGAAAGTGGCCAAACTTTTATATCATGTTGTCTGTCCTAAATGTTTAAAAGATCTTTTATTTTCTTCCCACTTATCTTCAGGGCCTTCATTTTCAGCGAAGTGTAGAGGATATGGAGAAATGGTTGGAAGATGTGGAAAATGAGTTGAAAGCACCATATAGCAACAATGATCTGGTGGTTTTGAACAGTCATCTGAAGAAACAAGAGGAACTGGAGGAAGATATTGCTGGTCATAGGGACCGGCTGCAAGAGCTTGTGGTCACAGCTCAGCAGTTTCAGAAGGAGAAGCATTTCCTTGCTGATGAACTAGAAGAGAGAGTGGATCAACTGGTGCAGAGGTTTGAGAGTGCATTGCCTGTCTCCTGCTATCTTTTTCCTATTTTCATCAGGCTTTTTATTCCCTGCATTTTTTTTTCTTTCCTATTCTAGATCATCCTGAAAATAATGTTTTGCATTCATCCCGTATTAATCTGTGGTCCTCATTTGATTCCCTTTAAAACCTACAGATACAAAAGTCTACGTGACCCTTTGCAGGAGAGACGTGGGAGTCTGGAGGCAAGCAGACTTCAATTCCAATTCTTCCGAGATATTGATGAGGAGTTGGCCTGGGTTCATGAGAAGCTCCCCATGGCTTCCTCCAGGGATTATGGCCATTCCCTGGCAACTGTTCAGAGTCTACAAGAAAAGCACCAGGTAATGTGAGAACCATTCTCCATCTTTAGAATCAAAGAGAGAACTCAGAATTCACTTTGCCTCTGGCAAACTTCATCTACTGTGCTTTGAATAACAGGATTCATGATGCCAGGGATTACTTTCACCCTTGTCTGATAATAATGACGTTTTTTGAAGGCTATGTCCGTGACTTGACAACAGGTGGGATTCCATGCTGCTTATCATTGCAGTGGTGTAGGTAGCAGACCATATGCTTTTCTGTGGACACATTGTCTCTTTGAAGTGAGGTCAAATCCTGGCCTTTGCACTACAAAATTCATTTTGCAAACTGTTGTGCATGCTGTCATAGCTTCTTTGGGCAACAGATGTCCTAACAAAATGCTTTGAACCAAGTAAGCTTGTTGCTCAGATGTCTCAGGTTTTGCTCACAGGAAAAAGTTCCCCCAAAACTCCTTCTAGTCTGGAGGGAGTTAACAGAATATTAATGATCCTTAGCTGACCTTCATTCCAGTGGTAGCTTTCCAGATAGCTGTTGAATTGTGTCACAAGATTCAAATAGACCATCAGAGAAAGCAGTGCCTGGAACACTGTCATCTCAAATATCAATAAAACAGCAGCTACTTTCCTAATTGTTTGGGTTTTTTTAATAAGGAGAACTGTCTCTTTGCAAACATGAGGTGGAAGAAAAAAAAAAGTCCTGCTAGAAGTTTTCAGAAGCTATTGGTGTTTAATATTAGCAAATGACAGCCCATTTAAGTGCCAGGTCAAGTGCCTCAGGAAAATCTGTGCAATCTGCAATAGGGCTGGGTAAGACAGAATATCTTATAAAGTAGGCGTATGTGTGATATATAGACACAGAGAGAGAGTAGGCCCAAGCATTTGGTGCAATCTGCATGTCTACAAATAAAAATCTGAACTTACAAAAAGTTTGAAATGTCCCCAGGGAAAAGAGTCAAGACTGCTACAGGTGACATACAGGACAGGGATGAAGTCTATTAAAAAGTTAATTTATCCTAAGTGTACTGACAATTTAATGAAGACTCTTAAATGCATCTTCTAGAATATTCCTGAATAAGACCCATGGGTATATTCTAAATAGTTTGCACCTTCTTAGTACTAAGTGTAATTCACATATTTGTAAAAATTCAGTATTTAAGCAAGATGCAGTTGGTGACTTTGAGATTAAACAGCTTCATCATGATTAAAAGTATAAATGTTATGTGTGCAATTAGTCCTAAAAATTATGAACGTGGTAGGGAAGTGATTATGTTCACAGAAAAAGGAATGTTTGAGCTGAATTAATTTCAGAAAATACTTGAGATAACTGAAGGAACAGTGGAGATGCAGCTTTAGGCTGCAATTATCTTTGTGTTAATTGGCCAGGGCTCAAAATATTTCAATGAACTGTGAGAATGGGAGATATAGACCATAATACCAGTGCATAATGAAATGACAATTCTTTCTGCCATTTTGCTTCTTATTCTCCCAGAAGCAGGATTACAATATAAGCTTTAAATTCTCAGTCTTTTAGCAGCTAGGGCCTCTGCACCTTTAGGGTTTTTTTGATGCTGGCTTGCGGGCAAACAAATGTCAGAGGTACCATAACTGTCAAGAATTTAACATCCTAACAGTTCCACCCTCTATTGTTTATCTTAATGAGCTGGATTTGCAAAATTCAGTCCTTGGTTCGTTACCACAAAAGAGATTATGCATGATATGTATCACTGTAAAAAATATATATATATATAAAAATATACATATATATATATATATAAAAATAATAATTTTAAAAATTATCTTCAAAACTGCATTTACTCACAAATATAATATATATACACACACAGTTGCTTGGCTTGGAACAGAGTTTCCCCTCACTGCCCTGTCCCCCGATTTTTTTAATTCCTGTTGTTATAAATGAAGTATTGTGAATACATGTTCTTAAATGGTCAACTGCAAAGTTGTTTGTCATGCTCCTAGCTTATTATTAATATATAGTACAAGATGCTTCATAATCTTTGCCGCTGGATTTCATTCTGCTGGGGTCAGATACGGTGTCACTCTTCAACAACATAGTACCTGTCTTGAAATTAATAGAGGGCAGTTAAATGCAAGATTAGAATCAGAGCTCTTTTCCAGCCAAGTCTGATAATTAAGTTGAAAAAGCAGCTCCTCTCCCCAGAGATGGCATCTCTTCTACATTAACACAGCATTGCAGTCTGTGTCATAGCTATACAAAGAAACAGAACAGTTGTAAAATGGTGGGGTTTATTCTCAGGGTGCTCAGGTGTAGTTAGCCAGGGAATGCACATCTGTCCACAGACAAATTGATGGCATGGTCCTTGCCCACCCAGGCAAATATCATATGAGGGAGTATATGGAGGTATGTATATCATTTAAAACTCTACCGATCTTCAAACATAAATTTCAAGTAAAGTCTCTGAGAACTGGTTCAGGTAGTTTTCTTCTCTCCTTGTCCTCATGGCTGCCTGGTAGTATGTGTACCCAGTGTGTGTTCACAGTGGCTGTTACACAAAGCTGCATCTTCAACAAATACACTGGCAAGTGATTAATTCTGATGAGCTGCTGAATTGATTTCCCTTCCCTAGTCACATTTTAATTCAAGAAACACCATGTAAAGGGGTGGAAGTGGGTATATTTCAGTAGAATTTACAGATAAAAGGTTTGTGGTTAGAGACTTTTTCTTCCACACTCTGAGGTGAATACACACCAAAGTCCAAACTTCATGGCTGTATTTTATTTCTATAATCACTCCTTTACCCAAAAAAACTCTTCCACTCCATTTCAAGCATCCATTTCAAGCATTGGGCCTCTGACCCATCTTGATGTATAAAAACCAGATTTATAATTGAATTACATTACAACATTGTCTGGTATAAAAATCTCCATAGCTTTTATTTTTGGTCTGCCATTATACTTTTTACTCTTTCCAGAATTTGGAGAATGAGATAAGCAGTCGGGATGCTTTAACCAAGGCAGTGCTGAGTACAGGGCAGAAACTGGTACGGGGAGGCCACTCAGCCTCTCGCGAGATTACGGAGCATATGAAGAAACTTGAGACTTCTGTGGAAACATTGAAAGCAGAGGCTCAAGAGAGGAGGCAACGGCTCAAGCAGTCATACGAGGCACATCTGTTCCTAAATGAGGTAAAGATGGTTCACAGTAGATTTATTTTGGTCTTCCTTTGCTTAAAAGAACTGATACCTATATTTTTGAATGGATGCAATTGCTGAGATACAAGCAGAATTCATGCTGTCCTGATTTTTCCTCTCTGGTAAATACAAATACAGTGGAGAAATAACAGTAACTGCAGTGAGGGATAAGCATGTAACCTTAATTACTGGGTTCTGGGTATGTATTTTTTTGAACAGTGTCTGCTAGATTGCACTACAGGAAGACACCTAAGCTGCTTTCCATTTTCAGTGATGTGTCTCTTTGGACACCACTGCTTTTCATGGTTTTTTTTTGTCTTGACCTAAACACAGCTGTGTTCAGGCTTGTCCCTGTATTTTATACAGCTACTGGAGGTGGAGGCATGGCTGACAGAGAGGAGCTTCATTCTGGAGACCCCTGATTATGGGAAGAATGAAGAATCTACACAAGCTTTACTTCGTAAACTTGAAGCTACCAAGCTGGACATGGATGGTTTCAGGCCCCGGATTGAGAAAGTACAGGAGACAGGTGCCAGCTTAATAAACAAAGGCAGCCCAGAGAGGTAGGAAAGTGAAAACAGGCTTCTGCTGCAGGTCTAACAGAAATGTGCAGAGAAGGCAAATACAGAAGAGTTCAACCTTCAGTAGCTGCTTGAGGGCTTGTTCAGAAATACGACTTCAGGGGACATCAATCTTTCCTTCAACCACCATCACGCACACTGAGCCCCCCCAAAAGCTGAATGATTGTTTTAATGTTTAAATGACTGTTGTTTTTTAAGGACAGGCCAGTTAGTGCAGATCAGCTTCTTTATCCATTGTCTATTTCCAGGCATGTCATGTAGTTCTCATTTACCATAAACGTTTGTCACGGAGGCACCCTGAGGTTAGTTTAAGGGACAACAGGGTCCAAAACAACTTTTATTAAACCAGTGAGAAACAAGGTTTTAGCACTCCAAAAGTGACTTAAATACAGGTTTGGATATCAGTTGAGGAAAATTATTAAGGGGCAGCAACTAATACAACAGGCAGTCCACAGAGTGCATGCATATGGCTTCACCAAAACAATGCCGGAACCGTCTCTGAATCTGGGAGGAGTACGCACTTGCCTGAACACAGTGCGGGATTATTTTTAAAGAGATACACGTACTCATAGTGAGTACAGAAAGTTAGTACACTCGCGATCCTGCGAGGGTAAATTTATAATACACTCGCAATCCTGCCAGGGTTAATTTACTTACACGTGCTTATGTGGAAGCACGGGAGGAAAATACACTCGCGACTGTGCGAGGAAATAATTTATACATGTGCTCATATTGAGCACAGAAAGTATAAATATACTTGCAATTCTGAAAGAAGTTTTACTCACCGCTGGCGGCAAGGCAAGCGGAGTCTCCATCCTGGGTGGGGCTCTTGGCGGCAGCATATTGCTGGTGCTCCGAGAGACCTGCGACAATGGGCAGAGTCTCGACGAGAATCCCGTTTTTTATAGCCTGATCAGATCTGACTGTAGGCATTCCAGAAGCTTCTCTGCACCCCCATCCTGGCTGTGGGGTGCCCCTGAAACCTCCAAACATCCCCCACACTCGCCACGGGCGCCCAGCGGCTCCCTGGCACCTTGGCACTCCCTTCTCCTAGGCCCTGGCCAGGGTGCTCTGGGGCCAAACAAAAGAAACTGTTAGCCTCAAACAGCAGAGAGAGAGAGATGTGCCTACTCCTTCCATACTGAAGGAGGGAGGGGGAGAGAGAGGGGTTTGCATCCTGCCACAAGGTTCAAAAAACATTGTGCTTGGGAAAGGCAACAGGCATTCTTTATGGTTCACTGTTTTTCATTGCCAGTTACTTTTATATCTAGGGAGGAGGAAGTGAAAAAAAAAAAAATCTGTGTAAGATACTTTAATTTACTGAACTAGCTAGTTTTAACGGCTTTGCATAACTCACTCTGTGATGTTATCTGGTTTCTTCTGTATTTTGAAGGTGTTGAAAATTCAACCTGTCAAAAAAGACAATGATCAAAAAGAACAGTAAAACAAAGACATACCTTCTGATTCTTGTTCTTTGCAGTCCAGCCATACTTTCAAAACTCCGGGGGATCCTAGCAGACTATCAGTCTCTGCTACAGAAGGCTGAGACCCAGAGAAAACACCTGCAAGAACAGTTCCAGCTCTATCAGTTTGAAAGAGAATTCCAGCTGGTGGATGCATGGCTTTCCAGTAAACAATCTGTGGCAGAGTCTGATGACTACGGGCAGGACTTAGATGACGTTGAGGTAAAATAAAATAAAAGGTATTGTATGTATTGTGTGGCAAAGCAGGAACATATTTGCTCCCAAGTTTTGTGTAGCTGCTGATAGTAAAGCATGTTCCAGTGACAAAAACTAAGCAAAACAGTTCTCTCTGCAGCAAGAACTTGGACTGCTTTCTGTCTGCTCATACAGGGCTCTCTGAGGTAGCACCTTCCAACAGAAAAAGTAGGTGCATCAGAAAGTTATCTTTTTCTTGGGATAAGCTGTGGTCAGCACACTTTACTGCTGACCCTGATTATAAATTTGAAAGGATGTAAAATTTTGATATGACCAGGGCCATGGTCTTATAACAATTTCAGTGGAAAACAGTGGGATGCAGCATTCACACCTCTAGCTGCTGATTTCAAGGATAAATTTCTCCCCAAGGCACACAGTGCATAGATATACTTCATAGCGTCCCCTCCTCAACAACTGCTGCATATGTGGACAGCCTAACAGGTTATGTTTCTTAGCTTTTGATCTGGGCAGCATCCATTAGTTAGGATGTAGGTGATTTTTCTCTGTGATCAAGATAATAGATGCCACCTTCTGAATCCAGATCATCTGGATTTATTGAGTGATTTGCACTTGTAGACTGCAATACATAGCTTTTGTGTTATACAGTACAGAGAAAGTGATTCCTTCTGCCTCTCTCATAGTAGTAAGCAGAAATTCTTTTATCTGTGTCACCATTTATCCTGCAGGTGCTGGAGAAAAAGTTTAAAGATTTTGTAAATGAGGTGAAGCCTCTGGGACATTCCAAAGTTATCTCCTTAAATGAGTTAGCATCTAAACTAGAGAAGGAGTGCCACAGCAAGATGGACATTATCCAAAAGAGAACGAAGCAAATCAATGAGATGTGGGAGAAGCTCTGTCATGCCATCCAGATGAGGACAGAGGTAGGAAATAACATGAACAACTGAGGCATTGAATCCCCTGCAGTTTCCTGTGTCCTCCTTCCTTTCCCAAACCAGTGCATTGCTCATGTTGAAACACAAGGTTTATAAGAGCAATGAGTGTGTTCTGTTCTATTCCCTTTATAGCCACTGCTTACCCTACTGTTTCTGGCAAGATTTATACTTGAAAGGTATTTAACAGCCTATAGTAATTCTGTTCTCCTTAATTCACTGCTAGCTGTGGTTTCTTGAAAAACAAAACCAATCTAATGGTTTACAGCCACTAACAGGAGGCTGTCTCTGGCACTCATTGGACTCTATTGAACTGCTTCAGCTTATTAAACAAGATGAAAACTCTCCAGACTTTTTTACTGCGTTAGTTACTTGAAGTCAAAGAAGGTGTGTGGGAGAGAAGGTGATAGAGGACACAGAGTCAAAACCCCTACCTTTTGGCAGCAGTTAGCTGTTAAATCAGCTCACCCCCTCTCAGAAAACTTCAGTCACAGATGTGTTTGGAAAAGCAGAGAGGACACAAAGAACTCAACATTTTTGTTTGCTTTAAGGAGAACATAAAAAGTCAGATGTCCTCAACACTTTTTTTTCACTACTGTTGCATATGCATTTTGCTTACGAAGCAGCTAAAGCCCACTATTATCTGTTAGCCGCATTAAATGAATGATAATTGTTAGTATATAGTTTGAATTTAAAATAGTGTTAGAACGTTTTTAATCCTTTCATTTCAGAAAACCTAATTTTCACTTAGGTCCTGCTATTTTCACTGTTTGCAGGGTAGGCCTATATTACAAGCAAGATTTTTAGGGCACTTTCTGTGGCTGAGGAAGCTACCTTTAGAAGCTAATTCATGTTCTCCATCTCGATCGTTCATTTTACATATGGAGATAAATTGTTCTTTGGAGAAATCTGTTTCTTTCCATTGACAAAGAGAACTTGGGGAAATCGAGTTAGCTTGAATGCCTCACTTTCAGGTGACTTAATTATGAGGGAGTTTCACTCCTGCTTTTGTTCAGCCTGAACTGCATTAGGACATATTAGAGTTGCCCTTTTTTGTGCTGCAGATGTGATGTATAGTACTACCATTAAATTGTTTCTTTATTCCAGAATCTAATAGCAGCCCGGCATGTTCACCAGTATGATCATGATGTGGATGAAGTAAAGGGCTGGATGCAGGAGAAAGAGGCAGTAGTGGATATAGAAGATTATGGATATGATCTTCCAGGTGTACAGACACTTCTCAGCCAGCTTGAGGGAGTAGAGGTAAGGAGATCTGTCATGAAGTAGTGGCAGAAAAGCATCAATGGCAAAAAAAAAAAAAAAAAGAAAAAGGAGACTGATGCTTGCCTTGAAAGCTTTTCAAGTGCCTTGTTTGCAGACCAAAAAAAAAAAAAAAAGTCTTGTACCCTGAAATATTCTTTGTGCTTCACGCAAGTGGACCTTGTCCTCCTGTTTTTAATATTGTGATATTATATTAACAATGCTTTTCCATCTAAGGATGAGCTTCTCTTATAAAATATGTTCTTATCTATTATGATTATAAAGGTGTAATATGAATAACAAGAGACTTCAGCTCCACGCCTATCAAAATAATCAGTGTGTCACATCTAAAGAAGCTTCTTTGACATTTAATGATGAATGTTAAATGGCATTAGGAGGAATCAGGAAAAGTCTTGACAGAGTCAGATTTCCAGCCTCTGTGCAGCCAGTGGCTAGAAAACATATGCACCATCTTTAAAATCTGCTTTTGATAGATGCAAGTAGTGAGTTGGTTTTATAATCCGTTCTGTCTCTGTTCCAGAGAGATCTAGGAGCCATCATGAAAGAGCTGGAACGGATTCGGGGAGAGGCTTGGCACCTCAGCCGCACATACCCTCAAGTCAAGGAAAACATCATGGAAAGACTGACAGATGTGGATGAGTGCTGGGAAAACCTGGGCCAGAAGTTTACAGAGAGGAAAGCAAGACTGAGCCAGGCAGAACAAGTTCAGCTCTACTTCAATGACTGCAGGGAGCTCATGTATGTGTTGGCCCCTTGAATTTGGCAGTGGGCCTTATTTCTTGTCGTTCCCATATAGGATTATCTAAATGACACCAGTCAGTTATGTGACTCCTGTGCCAGGTGCTCCACATCTTGTTTGCAGATCTCTTTGGATAATAATCTGTGTCACCTTGTGAACAGCACTTCGCAGAATTTACCACAGATCAGAGGTGACCATGCCACTCCACTCCAGCACAATGTGCATGACAAACCCACATTTTTAGACTATTTCCTAGACAGTCTTGGAGAGCTTAGTCACTCTCGATAGATTTAGTACTCTCATAATTCCAACGGAAGGTAGTGTTAATTCTGTAGGAAGATGGGGGAGTCTCTGCTAGGCAGTTGAGCAATTTGTACACCTGAACAGACACCAGTGTCTGTTTTTCTCGGAGTCAAAGCAACTACGTTAAAGATAACCTTCTAGAATAGGTTAGAACTTCCTCAAGGGCTGAAAGTGTTTTGTACACTTGTATTAAATGCCATTGCCCATAGGCACACACTCTTCAATTCATTCTCATTATGGGTATTTTTTTTGCAAGAATTAAATTGCTGGGCAATTTCATGATTTTTTTTTTCCTTTTTTAATCTGAATTAGAACAAAATGCTGAATGTTTAAAGCATCTACAAAATATTATTTTTTTAAAAAGAGATGTTGAGCTACGTTTCTTTTTTTTTTTTTTAAATCAACATGCTGAAGTATCTAATGTAAAAATTGAAATAAATAATGGAAAGATGCTATACTGAAACTGGCAGGCCGATATTAAAATACGATATTTTTTTATTTTATTTTAATTTTCATCAAAATTGATACATTTTTGATAGAAATTGTGTTTTTAAACAGAATTTCTCACAAAAGAAATATGGACTTTTTAGTTCAGTGTCATTAATGAAAGAGTTAATCCATGACAGGAGTAGAAATACAAAGACAGTGAAGCAGTTACCACCGACTGTTGCAGATTTACTATGCTAAGGGGTAGATCCTGAGCTCAGGTAAATCAAGATGCATTGGTTTATGCCTGTTGAGGCTCATGGAGTAGAAAATATTCCTTAAAAGGTACCTATCAATACGCTTCTTTGCATGAGCGCACTGTATGCCTATGAAGTACTTTCATGCATGTTGATAAGATTAGATGGACTGCTGAAATTCTCTGTTTCCCTGCACCATGTATAAAACTACTGCGAACGTGTACAGCCTAGGTTTTTGCAGTTACAGTTCTTTCTGGGGATTTGAATGTAGAGTGCTTTAGTATGTATAGATGCTACAGCTCCCCTTCTAACAGGCTGGGTTATTGAAACAGCACTGGGAAATTGCATCAAGTTATGAAAGTCCATAGATGCATGAGTGAATCTTCATCACAGTATTTGTATATTCATATCTTTTGTGAGCAAATAAAAGTCTGTAAATGTGTCCACAACCACAGGATGTCTGCATTCCTGAGTTTTCAATAGACTCAGATTCCTTCTGGTTTTACCCTTTTTGACTCTATCCTGTAGGGCCTGGGCCAATGAGATGCACGCACTAGTGATATCTGAGGAACTGGCCAATGATGTCCTGGGAGCTGAACTGCTTATCAAGCGTCATGAGGAATACAAGCGTGAGATAGAGAAGCAGTGGCTAAAATATGAAGAAATGCAGCGGGCAGGAGGTGACCTGATGAAGAATGGGCATTTCATGTCTGTGGAGGTGTGTTGCTGAGTTGAATATTTTACAAACAAGAGTGAACAAAGAAGACAAATAGGCAGGAGCTACAGCTTTGTCTCAAAACAGAAGAACTAAACTGGACAGTCAGGTTCTCTACTATTAAAAGCTGCAGACTTCATGTGACATGTAGAAAAAGAAAACACATTTTTAAAGTTCTTGCTTCTCTAAAAATTAATTTTTGAAGCTGACCATAAAAGAATAGTCACTGGACTGACTATGGCTATGTGGGGGGTAGCAGGGTATTGCTATTCCATAGGAAAGTTGTGCCACATAAATGAGATTTTAACATTTAACTACACAAGACCTAGGATAAAATACATCACAGTACAATCAGCTATAGGATGGAGTGATGTCCCTGCGTGCACCAAAAGATGTGTAATTCTTCAGAAATATTACAGAGCCAAAGGGGCAAGAATGTTAAAGTTTCCATGATCCGGTTATCTACGTACCTTAAGACTTCAACGTTTGCAATGGCCCAAAGCTTGTCTTAATACTCTCAGTAGATCCAGAGATTACACCATCAAAAAAATCTTCAGAATTTATGCAAGATTATAGTACTTCCATTAGAGAAAGAATTAGAGAACTTCCCGCAGTTTAAGGCTCTTCACTGTTTCCTTGCCATAAATGGATGTATTTGTTCAATCTTCTGGTTCTCACCAGTTCTATCATACAAATTGCAGGGGTATAAAGTTTCATCATGGAAAAGCATATAGCAGAAGATTGGTCATACAGTATGTGGAATATGCATACAATTATAGTATATAGCTAAACAAAATACAGGCTAAATGAATTCAAGTAAGAAAAATGAGGACTCAGAGATCCTTTCTAAACTATGTTAACACCGCAAAGTTATCTAGAGGTCATCTTCAGGATCATGAGGGCAGATTACATGCTAGTTGGCTGTCACATGAATGTCTGATTGGATTTTTCACCTCTTGGCATTGCAATTTTCATTTTTCTAGATTGAAGAAAAATTGTTAGAACTGTCAGAGCTGATGAAGAAGGTAAAGGAGAGTTGGGATATGAGAAAAGAGTTATATGAAGAAAACTGGGAGATTCAGTTACTCCGCAGAGAGCTAGAACAAGCAGAAGCATGGCTGGTTGCCAAGGAGAGCTTTCTTTCAGACCCTAGCTATGGGGTGAGTAACAACAGTGCAACACTATTCCACTGTCTCTTAGCATACACAGAGTGCTTGGGCCCTGAAGTTAATGACAGTCTAAACAGCAATGCACCCTTGAGATTACAAAGGGCAGGAGCTCTGTCCTCTTGCAGAAGTGAGCCCAGGAGAGTTGCTGCATTTTACATGGTGATGAGCTCCAGGAGATGGTGGCTTCCAGGAGGTGGTAGAAAACTGGGGAGAATTCCAGATAATTTTTTCAGATAATAAGATAACTTGCAAAACGTTTGACCTTCTCTGTCATGTTGAGAGCCTATTTTGAAAGGAAAAGGGTTTTTTCCCCACCTTGTGTTGGGCAGTAGAGTGTTTTGCACAGAAGGCTTGGTAGCTAGCTTGCAAATTCCTATTTAAACACCAGCATACATAATTTTGAGATTTTTTTCTCATTGTTGACTGTCATCTGGTGGTTTATAAGATGGCAAAACAATGTCATAAACTCAGGTATCAGAAACTAAGCAGAGAGCAAGAAGAGGTTTAAGATGCATGTGTTGTAGGGCAGGAATAAACGCTGTGTCTAGTACAAGCTGGAGTCCAAGTACCTAATCTGTATGTAAACAGCTGTAGTTGGAAGCCATGGTACTACATGGCTTCACAGGAAAAAAAAAAAAAAAAAAAAGGTTGTTGTTTGAGCACTTTTTTTTTTCAATTACAGCAGACAGACTGGGAGCTACAGACCTTTTTTTAAGTGTAAATTAAGATGTTTCATGCACTACCAGGGGTTTAGACATTCAATTACAACAAATTCAGAATCATCATTTGGCTATACCAAATAGGTAAATCTGAAAATTTTAGGCATAATCTCTTCCATTGGATTTGACTTTGGACTTCTGTATCTGATAATTTTTCCATTCAGGATTCAGTGTCTGAAGTAGAAGAATTACTGAAGAAACATAATGATTTTGAGAAGATGCTTGCAGCTCAGGAGGAGAAATTTGCACATCTCAGCAGGAAAACTAAGGTGAGAAGTAGAAGGTTGACAGGCTGTATAGGAAACAGGATAATGTGGGTCCTTGAATGTTTGGGGCTCAGTAACTCCATGGAAAATGAACTCCTGTGCTGAGATAAACAGAGTAAATGAATGACAAAAGCTGAGATATTGCAGATAGAGCAGTTGAGAGTCCAACTAGCTTGCAGAAGCTCTAAGGGAGAAGTGAAAACTTTCTTCTGCCAGGAGCAGCAAAAAGGGTGTGTAATGCACTTAGCTGTGTGAGAAACAGGGTGATCCCTCACTACATGGATGGAGAGATTTTGATTCATTCAGGATTCCATCAGGGAGCTGTCGCCACCTGACAGTGCTGGAGCATTGGAAAGGACTGAAAATAAAGGGGGAAAACAAGGCAGAGAGAGGCCTTTTTCCTTCTGGCATCAGAGTTCCACAATGGATTGTATTAATTACCAAAAATATTCTGTCAGCCTCCCAGATCCTGTTTCAGTGGGTTTTTTTAAATTATTTTCCTGAAATAAGCAGCAAAACATAGCTTCTGTGTTAAAAATTAGGTTAGCTGAGTCTGCCTTTTGATCAGTGATTTGCAAATGGGCTAAATGAAGGGACAAAGGTTCACTGCTCTGAAATTTTCCATGAGAACGCCCCTGGATACCTACTGTTCTTACAGCAAACTTAAAGAAGCAGTACCACAGAAGAGAAGCATGATTTCTCCAGGGGTATTAAAGACTCAGCCTCTAGAGAACTTACCAAGGGCAGGATTCACTGTATTTGAGATTAACTGACATCAGTATTCGTGGTTTGGGCAACAAAATAATACTCAGCACATGGTAATTAAAATCAGTTTCAATTCTAAGAATACCAATGGAGGCACAGGCCTTAAAATTAAATGCCAGGAGAAAAGTGTATTTGAAAAATAATTCCTGTTTAAAAATAAATAAATAAATAAAATAAAAATCTTAGGTAAGTATCCATGAATGCAACGAAGGTAAATTAAAAAAAAAAAAATAAAAAAATAATACTTGTGTTCTACAGAGGGAGATGAATCTTCTTAAACAAGTGGACACAGAAGAGAGTGAGCAGAAGGATAACGGCAAAGTTGTACGGGTTCCTTCTCTGAAAAGAAAAACATCTGACAAAAGGAATACACCGCCAAAAGTGACAGAGATAAAGAGCACAACACCACTGCCATCTGTGCCCTTACCCAGCTTATCCTTGAGGTCTCCACTTGAAACTATTTTCTCCCCCATTGAAAAGTCTTCATCAAGATTTCAACAATTCATTGCTGGGGGAGACCCAGAAGTGATGAGCAGCAACAAAACAGAAACAAAAGCTGAGAGAAGGCTCAGTGAGATTATCACTCCATCTACACCAAGGACAGTGGGTCCACGCACTACATCCATGGAAAGTCGCAGTTCTTTAAGTTCTCCTTTATCTCCTACTCCCACAAGCCAGCAACGCAGCAGCAGTTTGTCAGAATCATATGCCACAGGCCTTTTATCACCTCAGGAAAAAAGTGCTAGAGGCTCTGCTTTCTCCAACCTGCAGACAAAACTGATGGCAACTCCACCTGAGCCTCCTCAAAAGTCACTAAGTAAATCACCAAACTTACTGCTGTCTAACTCATCTCAGGACAAATTAGAGAGTACGTCTTCGGTAAGTCCCAGAGATTCCTGACTCTCTCCTTGTGAAACTGCTATCCTGTGCTAGTTGAAATAGGGAAATAAAGTTCTGTATGAAATCCACAAACAGCAGTATACAGTGGGCATTTCAGTGGATACACTCATGGATCAAAACAGCAAGGAGCATTTTATGTGCAGTTGATACACTTTCCAAAAAGATTGTTGACTTAAGCAGCTGGATATAGTTTAAAAGCATTTTTAATTTGCTCACTTTTATAGCTTAGGTCTTGACAACTGTATTGCTTTCTGTTTTTCTTTCCCAAACTAGAGGTTATTCATGGTGCTGGATACTCAGCAGGGCACTTAACAAGGGCCAGGAGATGCTGTCTCACAAAGAGGCAAGACTGATGATTTATCCCTACCCTCTATATGAGGTGGTGATGCTTAGTGTCCACTGAGTGTAGAAGTCAGAGAGGGGCAGGACTTGGTGGCACCCTAGCCAAAGAGCTGACCTGGTACAACACTAGAACCAGCAACTCCTGTTTGCTCACCCTGGCAGGAGATGCACTGTTAACTCATGGACAGGTAAAAATTGTTCCCTTCCCATCTTGTGCTCCCTCAACCTGCTTGTCATGCTTCTTTTGATGTAGCTCAGGATGTGGTTAGCTTTCTGGATTGCAGGTGCACATTGTCAGGTCATGTTGAGCTTCTCATCAACCAACACCCTGAAGTCCTCCTCCTCAGGGATGGTCTCAATCCATTCTCCACCCAGCCTGTGTTCGGGCTTGGGATTGTCCTGACCCTTGTGCAGGGCAAAATTGCTGAGGATGCGCTCAGTCCCACTGTCCTTGTCACCTACGAAGACATTAAACAGTGCCAGTCCCAATACCGAGCCCTGAGGAACACCACTCGTCAGTGGTCTCCACCTGGACATCAAGCCATTGACCACAACTCTTTGAGTGTGACCATCCAGCCAACAATTCCTTATCCACGGAGTGGTCTGTGCATCAAACCATGTATCTCCAATTTAGAAACCTGGATGTCATGCAGGATAGTGTCAAATGCTTTGCATAAGTCCAAGTAGATGGTATCAATTGCTCTTCCCTTATCCACCAACACTGTAACACCATCATAGAAGGCCATCAGATTCGTCAGGCATGATTTTCCCATAGAGAAGCCATGATGGCTGTCACAAATAAATTCCTTATTTTCCATATGCCTTAGCATAGTTTCTAAGAGGATCTGCTCCATAAGCTTGCTGGGCACAGAGGAGAGGCTGACTGGACTGTAGTCCCCTGGTTCTTTTTTTTCCTTTTTAGAAGTGCCCTTTTTTCCCTTTTGGAAACTGGGATATATGTTACCCCTTTTCCACTCAGTGGGAACTTCACCAAGCTGCCATAGCTTCTCAAATATGATGGATAGTGGCTTAGCAACTTCATCTGACAGTTTCCTCAGGACCCACAGATGCATCTCATCAGGTCCCATGAGCTTGTGTCCCTTCAGGTTCCTTAGATGGTCTCAAACCTGCTGTTCTTCTATAGAAGCTTTTCTTGTTGCCCTTGATGTCCCTGATTTAAGTCTATCAGGGCTCTAGCTTTCCTAACCTGATCCCTGGCTCCTCAGACAATTTCTCTGTATTCCTCCCAGGCTACCCATCCTTGCATCCACCCTCTGTAGGCTTCCTTTTTGTGTTTGAATTTTAATTCTCTTCATTTAAGTAGTATGTCAGAGATGCGACTGCAGCCTCAAGAAGATTTTTAGGTGTGCTGTGAATGTAAAGGCTAGAGACAGTAGAGACCAGTTTCTTTGTGTGGAATGTATCTAGAAGGAGCTTCAGAAATTATAACATATGTTTAAGGGCCATTTTAAAATTTAAAAGCAATGTTCTTGTTTATCTCAGGCTTCTGCAAGTCTCCAGCACATGGAGGGATTCCTAGAAAAGAGAGACCAGCTCCTTCCAGGAAGACAACAGGTAGAAAAAAATGCTATCTCTCTGGGTTGATTCATCTTTCCTTTAGTTATAGTCCAGATCTGGTCTGACTTCTTCAGGATTAACTCTTGCTGAAGAGGATCTCAGGACTGTGGGTTTAATTCAGTTACCATTAAAATGCATGAAGATGTGTCTGCTGGTTTGGGCAGTATCTGATCAAGTCCTTAAGAGAAACAGACAATGGAATTTTTGCCTGTCATGGGAATCATGCAGAACAGGGTATGTCTATGTTTAGTGGATTTATGAACCAGAGCTAGGCTGTATGAACATATTAATTATGTTCCCCTAATTATAAATACAGGTTTCAATATATCAACTGAATTGTGAAAACAAAATCTTAAAAAAAAAAAAATACAAGTTTGTATCAGCATGTGGTGTTTTGTGGGCAGAGGAAGTCCTCACTCCCATGCTCCCAATTCTTATAATTTCTAACTGTTCTAGAAGAGAATTAAAGTGTCTCTTTATCTTTGAAAAAGTGGTTTGTTTAATCCAGGACTGAATGAAACTGAAATCTAAATTCTCATCCTGGGAAAGAATATCATTTCAGGTCAGTAGGCTAATGATCATAACAGGGCAGGAAATTTTATAATATTCACCACCAATCTGTAGACATCTGAGTGTTTACTGAGGTATTGCATGCAAACAAGCTATCGTGGATTCTTTGTCCCATAGAATAATTCCTCTGAAACTTTTAACTTGAAAGATGTCTAAAAAAAAATTTGTATCTGGTATGGACTCCATCTTCTGAGAGAGAAATTTTGTTTTTCCTCTCTTCTGGCTACACTAAATTTAGTCTCCTGGGATATTAAAGTTTCATCTTACCAAACAAGAAAAACTGTGACTTACCTTCCTCAGGTCTTTTTCCTTCCTTTCCTCTGAATGATCAAATTATCAACTTGATTCACTGGCATAACAAAATAAGAAGAAACACAAGTACTAGGATACTTCATCCAGAAGGGTCTCATGGCACTAGGCTAACCTTTCTCTGGTACATAGCTGGGCTAGGAAATAGCAGCTGCTTTTGCACAATGTTCAGTAGCATTCCAGTGGGATTTGTTTAGGAAATGGAGAAGAATTCAGCAGCCACATTAGACTGAATCACACACTTAACAAAAGTAGACTGTGACCAGCAAGCAAGGGCCAGCATTCCAGCTGGGAAAAAAAATGGAGCTTTTAGTGGCCAAAAATAGATGTAACTTTGATTACCCACCTTCTCTCCAAAATGTTGCTGACCACAACACAGTGTGGCGCTTGCTTGCACAATGTTACATCATTTGTTCAGTCACGACTCACAGTGAGACCCTTCCTGAATCACCCACATCAACAACGAGAGCAGGTTCTGTTTTTTCCAAGAGATACTCGTGACTAAGAGAGCTTCTGTGATCATAATCTGGACAGCTCCTGGCTTCCTGTGGAAGTTGCACATGAAAGATTTCACTGCTTCAATAAAATATATAGCTAATAATGGGATTTTATTGCCATTTCTATTCATGTAGCCAGCCTCAAGGTCTTGGAAATCCTTCTACGTAAAACTTGATGGATTAAAGCTTGATTTCTATAATGACGAAAAAGAAGCATCTAAGGTAATTTGCTTTTTGAATGTTTACATTAATCTCTGTGTTTGCCTACCTAAAAATGCATTTAAAAATAGAGTTAAATTTGCTTTGCTTTGGGGCTGGGTTAATCATTTATCTTTCAAATGTCAGTGAAAATTCAATAATTGTAGCTGATATAGCTGATACCAGCTATAAGACAGAATAATAAGCTTTCAGAAATTTTCTAACATATTCCTTAAAAGAAGTATCTTACTGAAGAATTGCTTTCAAGACACAATGCAAGAGTCCATTGTTCCTCTGTGGTTCTTCCTATTCAGTGATCTTCATTATAAAGCAGAAAAAGACAGTATGGGTGTGTAGTCTGCAGCTTGGTATGGAATTGAATACTAGCAGAAAAGACATTTTGTTATAATTTCGTCTTTCTTCAGAACATATTCACGCTACTGTCCCTCAGCGTTCCTGGTGCCAAATGTGAGAGGCTGGTAAATTACAGCAGGAAAGAGAACGCCTTCATGTTGCGGTAAGTCTTATGGAGAAGTGCACTAATAAAAACCTCCACAGCTACCTGTATGGTTATATTTGCCTACAGTCACCTAAAACTGTATGTTGTTAGGAGGCGTAACTGTATGTTGTTAGGCATAACTGAAATGTCTGACAGTGCTTGCCCTACTCATAAGGAGACCAGGTATAAGGCAAGGCTAACTAGAATTCACCTACTCCTATCCTTATTTTCAGGCTGAGAGATGGGGCAGAGTATTTCTTCGCAGCACCTTCTCAGGCACTGATGGAGGACTGGCTGCAGGCACTACAGAACAACACAGGTACATTCTCACTTCCTTCAAGAATGAACTGTGTTTTTAGCAGGTGCTGGTGAGAGAAAGAAAAGAGACTGAAAGGTCTCTTTAGTCTGGGGCATTTTGAGCAGTCCTTTTGGCCTCTGTCAAACAGCAGTTCACAAGTCACCTGCCACCTTGCGATGTAATGACCTGGCAGGAGAATGCCCAGAGTGATTTTCAAAGCAGCCTTACAGTTGTACTGCAGCCAGCATCAGGTTATTCCCAGGGAGGGGCCTTGCCCCAGGGCTGTATTAATCCTTTTATTAAGGAGTTGCTTTAGATCTTGAGCAACAGCTTTTGTTCTGAATCTAGATCTCTTTCTGGACACCTCACCAGACAGTGGCTTACTAGAAAGGAAGCCAGAGCACAATTATAACAATGATGTTCAAAGAAAATTGTTACTGACCCAGAAAAGGCAAACTCTGCCTCTAACACTACTTCAGAAGGCTTTTATTTGTCTTCATTGACTCTGCAGGACACAGTAACAGACCACATTCCACAGTGATGCTGCAGCCTATCACTCCAAACACAGAGACCTTCCAGGCAAAACGGTGGGACTTTCCAGACAGAGACTCTGCTGAAAGACTCATCAGCAAGGGCTCACTCCTGAGGTAGGCACTCTGTGCCACAAGGCTGAACTGATGTCGCTGCTGTTTCTGCTTAGGTAGCACTCACCTACAAAGGGAGATTGCTCAGAGGTCAAAAATTTGTGCTCCTCTGTCATTAATCCAGTAAAATACACTTACGTTGTTTATGATGTGCCACAGCCAGTTTGTAAAAATGGGACTCACTATAGTCACCCATATCCTGTCTGTGGTTGATGACTTAAAATTGGGACACCCAGAGAAATTCTTGTATCACCTGTTGTTGGCACCAAAGTTACTGAAAAAAGTATCTGATCTAAAGACTGGTTTATCTACATGCTCAATGGAGAGAGACTTGTTCCAACAGATGAGGGAATCAGGAGTCTACAATAGGTGCCTTGGATTTTCCTCTGCACAGTCTCTCCAGCAGGGTCTGAAATGAACTCAGTCTTCTAATTCAAGGGAGCCAAGCCAATTGTCCAAAGTTGCACTAGTCAAATAGTTCAAAGAACTCCAACTTTCCTCAAAGGCTGTTTTGAGAATCCAAACACAGGCATATGAAACACAGCCACAGCCAAATTAGGAAATTTGTCCTGTAGTGTAAATCAATTTCTGTTGCATTTGGAGTCTCAAAAATTTTACAGATTATAATGTGAATTCCTAATCCCTCTGCCTGGTGGATTTTTGATGCTGAGCTAGATGTCTAACAAGTTCTTACATATGCACAGTGACTTTAACTCCTCTAGACTGTACCTGATTTTCTGGTGATGTATGTCACTGACAGGAGAACACCTTCCTTCAAAATCAAACCGGAGAGAGAGTCTGCAGAATTTTCCAGGGATTTTAAGGAAGATGGAACTGCAGCAGCACGAGCCTCCATCCCCACCCTCAGCCTAGAACAAAGTGGTAATAAAACAAAACTGCTGCCATCTCTACTAGAAGCAGGAAGAGAAAAATAACATTTGCCTGAATGAATATCAGACCCTTCACCATTGTATCTTAACCCAGCCCTCTGGAAATGTATTGATATGTTTTAAGTTAATCACCACCCTTGGAACTTATTTTAATTATGTATTAAATCTAGTAAAGCCATTAAAAATAATTAAACAAGACTGCATCTGTTATACTTTTGTGTATACAATGACTCTGTCATTCATCATGTCACCTAAGTGGTATCTACTCCAAGGTAACTAATGGAAGAGCTGAGGGACCTGTAAACCAGAGAACTCAAATGAAGTGTTTCTGCAAGACAGAAATGGGGAGCACCAAGCAGAGTGAGTGAAGAACAGTCACCTGCAAGTAGCTTTGCTGATATCAAAGGGTAAGATTTAAGAGGGCTGAGCAGTCTGTACACCGCAGAAGCAGAAGTCTCAAAAGAAACATTTGTTATGTAACTCCTGCACTGTTTTGTAGTCTTCACAGTCTTTCATTTTTACAACACATTAACCAGCAGTTCCTCAGCTCTTTGCCAATTCTTTCTGGATGAGGTTACCAGGAAAAAAAGCCATGCAGAGTTATGGATTTTTAATGATATCTGAAACTAAAATAATGCATGAACAATCAGTTTTTCAGTGTGAAAGGGGAGAAAAAGCTGGATAGCAAGCAAGAAGTCTAGTCCCCAGACCATTGCTCTCAGAAAGACCAAAAACTAGTTTGATTATTAACCAGCCTATTGGGAAGCTGGTTTGAGTAGGAATTACGTAAGATAGTCTTTTGGGAAAACTGGGATAAAGTAATTAAACATGTCCAATAGTACATTATCTGCATGAAATCTCATCTTGTTATCATTAAACTATTAGCCGTTTTCACTCTTCTTAAATTCCTATAGCTGAACAGGGTGTAAAGTGCACACAAATTACCTCATCTTTTTCTCAAAGGTGCATGCAGCAAAGCCCCAGAATGATGCAGCAGTAGCAGTGCCCTACAGACAGGTAACTCCATCAGTAGAAGTCTGTGCTTTATAGCAAGTAGTATATAACACAATGCTTTGAAAAGTTACTTCTCCTTGGGCTAAACACAGAAGTGTTGGTGGGATGGGACCTCTGGACGTCTGTAATTCAGTGTCTTACTCAAAGCCAAAGAATCATCAACACCAGATCAGGTATGGTTTTGTCTAGACAAGCCTTAAAAAGCCCTGGGGATGGCAATTCCACAGTCTCTCTCGGTGACTGTTTAGTGCAACTCTACTCTGGGTGAATTTTTATCCTAAAGTTTTGTATGAATCTTCCAAGACAGGACTTGTACCTGTTGTCCCCTGCTAGGTCATATACGGTTGTCAAAAAGAGCATGGACTCATCAGCTTCGTAGCTGGGCTTCAGCAGTTGAAGGTTGTCCTGGTTTTGTTAAAAAACAAGTTTCTCTTTTAGTGAATTTTTGCCTGTCAGCTAAAGCCTTCATATTAGCTGCATTTTCCTGGAGAACCCGACACATGTTTTGGTTAAACCTAGCAATGGAATGCAAACTTATTGATAAGCACGGATGGACATCTCGCGAGAGGGGCAACGAGAAACTGGTGATCGAGAGACTGACCAACGGTGTATAACATTCCATTCACGGGAATACTTCATATAAAAGTGGGAGATCACGAGGATCTCGTCCCTTTTGCCTTTTCCCTTTTTTTTCCTCATGGCTGACATTAGGAGAGGACCTTGCTGGTCGTCCCTGTGAACTGAGGCCTAGTGAGAGACTGAATCCAGCTCCGGTTGGATACAGAGTCTAATCCAGGACTTCGGGTGCCGGCTCTGCAGTTGCTGAGACTTACAAGATTGGTTTTGTATATTTTGTATTATTTTCTCTATTCTTATTAGTAGCATTAGTAAAACATCTTTAACTTTTCCAACTCTCTTCTCTCTGTCCTTCTTTCCCTCCCGATCGCCTGTCCTGAGTGGGAAGGGGGGAGAGGGAGGGGCAAAAGGGGGAAGTGGGGGAGAGAGGAGGTTAACAATACATCTGCCAGGGTTTGATTGTCACCCCGCAATCCTAACCCTCGACAGATAATTGGCGCCCAACGTGGGGCAAAGAGAAAGGGGTAAATTTTGGAGATTTTTGGCTTTTCTACTGCTCTGACGTACCTTTCAATTTTCTTGGCACGGTGCCAACTCATAGAGTTGTGATACTCGCGCGTCTGTTTGATTCGGATATTATTTAGTCGTGATGATGATCCTGTGTGGTTTGGCACTGGTTTATTTCATTATACTGCAGCCGCTAATGTATTTTTACTCGTTTTTGCTTTACCTTGAAAAACCTCCAGGAGAGATTAAAGAGCAGAATGGCTCTATATTTGCTAATTGGTCAAGCGAATCTTTAGAAAGACTGACTAACAATACTTTTGTGTTTTCGCTAGGACAGTTTGCAAATGTTTTAGAGAACTTTGAATACCCTTGGAGCTTTGATAGAACTGTGATGGTGTTATCTGGTTTGCTGAATGTGTGTCAGTTTGTGTTACTGTTAAGAGAAATGAGGTTCAATAGGAGGTTTGCGTCTCTTCTTAGTCCTGAGATTTGCAGTGCGTCTTCAGAAGCTTTAGCAAAAAGCACTCCTAGCCGCTCGAGAAAAGGCAAAACAGCCAAAGCTGCTGCTGCAGCCACTGCCCCCCCAGCCGCGGCTTCACAGGCTGAAGCTACAGCTCCTCCGCAGAGCTCCTCTGCCAAGGTCGCTGCAGATAACGTTACTTCTCCAGCCTCAAAGGCTAACAAGGCAGCCCCCCCGCCTTCACACACTGGGCACTGTTGCTGCTGTAACCACAGCAATCACTGTGACAGTCATTCAGACTCTGAAAATGAATCAAATGATGGTGAACCCCTATCAGCATCAGTTGCTGGTTGTAAGAAAGTCACTAGAAAGACTACCCGTGCAGCAGGTGATGGCACAGGGCCAACATCAACCCAAGAGGCATCATCATCAGGACAGGGTGGAGATGAAGTGACCACCACTCGGTCCTTTTCTCCAGGTGAGCTGAGAGACCTGCGAAAAGACTTTAGTCGTCGTGAAGGCGAGAATATTTTAACCTGGCTGCTGCGATGCTGGGACAATGGGGCAGAAACAATTGAATTAGAAGGTGGTGAAGCCAGGCAGCTGGGATCTCTGTCAAAAGATTCCACCATTGATAGGGCAATTTCAAGAGAGTCTAATGCCGCTACTCTCTGGACCCGACTCCTGGCAGCTATGAAAGTCAGATTTCCCTACAAGGAAGATTGTATATCCACGTTAGGGAAATGGAATACTATGGAGAGAGGTATCCAGTTCCTGAGAGAATTAGCTGTGCGAGAGATCATCTATCTAGGACCAAACAGCCAAGAGGGGACAGACCCAGATAGAATCAATTGTACAAAATCTATGTGGCGCAGATTTGTACAAAGTGCACCACCTGCATATGCTAAGTCATTGGCAGGGATGGTCTGGTCGGCTAGAGGTATACAAGAAATTAATGAAGTGATTGAGCAGCTCCGGTACTTTGAGGACAGCCTTGCTGGTTCTCTACGGGCTTGTGTCTCCGCTGTGGAGAAACTGTGTGAAAAATCTGATGACCGGTTTGAAAAGCTGTTGCAAGAAATCAAAGAGCTCAGAGAAGACTCGTACCGTTCACGACCTGCACAAACCTATGTTTCAGCTGTTAGGAGAAGGCGTTTCCAATCTCGAGAGAGAGGGCAGAGACAGCCCACAAAAAGAGGTTCACTGTGGTTCTTCCTACATGAGCAGGGAGAAAACATGAATAAGTGGCATGGAAGGCCTACCTCAGAACTTCAAGAACGAGTACATGAGATAAAAGGAAAAACTCCTAGGAAGGTGGCTGCTCCAGTTTACAAAAGGAGCAGAAGAGATTCTGATGCTCTTGAAGGAACCTCTAATTCACACCCAGAGACTGTGCAAAACAGGAATTAGAGGTGCCCTGCCTCCAACCAGGTGGAGGAAAGGGATAACAGAGTCTATTGGACTGTACAAATATTATGGCCTGGTACAACACAACCCCAGGAGTACAAAGCTTTAGTGGACACTGGTGCTCAGTGCACAATAATTCCTTCTAATTATAAAGGAACGCAATCCATCAATATTGTTGGAGTGACTGGGGGATCCCAGGAACTGACTGTTGTAGAGGCTGAAATGAGCCTAACTGGAAAAAACTGGCAAAAGCATCCCATTGTGACTGGTCCAGATGCTCCATGCATCCTTGGTATAGACTACCTCAGGAGAGGGTATTTTAAGGACCCAAAAGGGTATAGGTGGGCATTTGGTATAGCAGCTGTGGACACTGAGAAAATTGAACAGCTGTCTGATTTGCCTGGTCTTTCAGATGACCCTTCTGTTGTAGGACTGCTGAGGGTTGACGATCAGCAGGTGCCAACTGCTACCACGACGGTGCATCGCCGGCAATACCGCACCAATCGAGACTCTTTGATTCCTATCCAGAAGCTGATCCGTCAATTGGAGAGCCAGGGTGTGATCAGTAAGACTCGCTCACCTTTTAACAGCCCAATCTGGCCAGTGCGTAAGTCTAGTGACGAGTGGAGACTAACTGTAGACTATCGTGGCCTGAATGAAGTTACACCACCACTGAGTGCTGCTGTGCCTGACATGCTAGAACTGCAATTTGAACTGGAGTCAAAGGCAGCCAAGTGGTATGCTACAATTGACATTGCTAATGCATTTTTCTCTATTCCTGTAGCAGCAGAGTGCAGGCCGCAGTTTGCTTTCACCTGGAGGGGCATCCAGTACACATGGAATCGCTTGCCCCAGGGGTGGAAACACAGTCCTACCATCTGCCATGGACTGATCCAGACCACGCTGGAGCAAGGTGAAGCTCCAGAACACTTGCAATATATTGATGACATCATCGTATGGGGCGACACAGCGAAAGAAGTCTTCGAGAAAGGTGAGAGAATAATTCATATTCTTTTGGATGCTGGTTTTGCCATAAAACGAAGTAAGGTCAAGGGACCTGCACGAGAGATCCAGTTTTTAGGAATAAAATGGCAAGATGGCCGTCGTCAGATCCCAATGGATGTGATCAACAAAATTGCAGCAATGTCTCCACCTACTAATAAGAAGGAGACACAGACTTTCTTGGGCGTTGTAGGTTTTTGGAGAATGCATATTCCTGACTACAGCCACATTGTGAGCCCTCTCTATCGAGTGACTCGTAAAAAGAACCAATTTGAGTGGGGCCCTGAACAACGACAAGCCTTTGAACAAATTAAGCGTGAGATAACTCATGCGGTGGCCCTTGGACCAGTCCGAACTGGACTAGATGTTAAAAATGTGCTCTACACCGCAGCCGGAGATAATGGACTTACCTGGAGCCTCTGGCAGAAAGCACCAGGAGAAACCCGAGGTCGACCCTTAGGTTTTTGGAGTCGAGGATACAAAGGATCTGAGGCCAACTATACTCCAACTGAAAAGGAGATACTAGCAGCATATGAAGGAGTTCGAGCTGCTTCAGAAGTGATCGGCACTGAAGCACAGCTCCTCCTGGCACCTCGACTGCCGGTGCTGAGCTGGATGTTCAAAGGGACGGTTCCCTCTCCACATCATGCAACCGAAGTTACATGGAGTAAATGGATTGCACTGATCACACAACGAGCTCGAATTGGAAGTCCCAACCGTCCAGGGATATTAGAAGTGATTACAGACTGGCCAGAAAGCAAAGACTTTGGGATGTCTCCAGATGAGGAGGAAGTAAAACGTGCTGAAGAAGCACCACCATATAATACGCTTTCAGAGACTGATAAGCAGTATGCACTGTTCACAGATGGATCCTGTCATCTTGTAGGAAAACATCGAAGGTGGAAAGCTGCTGTGTGGAGTCCCACACGACAAGTTACAGAAGCCACTGAAGGACAAGGTGAATCCAGTCAGTTTGCAGAAGTGAAAGCCATCCAGCTGGCTTTGGACATTGCTGAACGAGAGAAGTGGCCAATACTTTATCTCTATACTGACTCATGGATGGTAGCAAATGCCTTGTGGGGGTGGCTACAGCAATGGAAGAAAAGCAACTGGCAGCGCAGAGGTAAACCCATTTGGGCTGCCACACTGTGGCAAGACATTGCTGCTCGGCTAGAGAGCCTGCCTGTGAAAGTTCGTCATGTAGATGCTCATGTGCCTAAAAGTCGAGCCACCGAGGAACATCTAAACAACCAACAAGCGGATCAAGCTGCTAAGATTAAAGTAGCTGAGGTGGACTTGGACTGGCAACATAAAGGTGAACTTTTCCTAGCTCGGTGGGCCCATGATGCTTCAGGGCATCAAGGTAGAGATGCAACATACAAATGGGCTCATGATCGAGGGGTGGATTTAACTATGGACACTATTTCACAGGTTATTCATGAATGTGAAACTTGCGCCGAAATCAAACAAGCGAAATGGTTAAAACCTGTATGGTATGGGGGGCAATGGTTAAAGTATAAGTATGGAGAAGCTTGGCAGATTGATTATATTACACTTCCACAAACACGTCTAGGTAAGCGTTATGTACTTACAATGGTGGAAGCAACCACTGGATGGTTGGAAACATATGCCGTACCTCATGCTACAACCCGAAATACTATCTTGGGCCTTGAGAAGCAAGTCCTTTGGCGACACGGCATGCCAGAAAGAATTGAATCAGACAATGGTACTCATTTCAAAAACAGTATTATAGACAATTGGGCCAAAGAACATGGTATTGAGTGGGTATATCATATTCCATATCATGCACCAGCCTCTGGGAAAATTGAAAGGTACAATGGTTTGTTAAAAACTACACTAAAGGCACTTGGTGGTGGAACCTTTAAAAACTGGGATTCACATTTAGCAAAAGCCACTTGGTTGGTCAACACTAGGGGATCAACCAATCGAGCCGGGCCTGCCCAATCAGAAATTCTACGTACTGTAGAAGGAGATAAAGTCCCTGTAGTACACATGAAAAATATTTTAGGAAAGGCAGTCTGGGTTACTCCTGCCTCAGGCAAAGGCAAACCTATTCGTGGGATTGTTTTTGCCCAGGGACCTGGCAGCACCTGGTGGGTGATGCTTAAGGATGGAGAAGTTCGGTGTGTACCTCAACGGGATTTGATTTCAGGTGAAAATACGCAATGCTGAACTGTATGATGTGAATTGCTGCACTAACAATGTTTAATAAGTGTCTTTCAGATCAAGACAATGGTGATGAAACTAGAGCTAGCTTCTTCGAGTGGCGCCCGACACCTTCTTCGAAGTTGGTGTCCTTAACCCACAAGCAGTGGTCATGAGATGCACTTGTACCATTTTTCCTGCCCTGGGAGACTGTTGTGACAAAATGAACTTAATGAACTTTTCAAAGGATGGTCCACTGATTAATTACTCCTGTGTATATATGTACATATGTGTATATATATATAGTAGTAGTCATTAATTAGATAGTATTGATAGATTGTATTGATAAGGTTTAAGTATTCAGTGAATGTCATATTATAAGGGGTGGAATGTCCTGGTTTTGTTAAAAAACAAGTTTCTCTTTTAGTGAATTTTTGCCTGTCAGCTAAAGCCTTCATATTAGCTGCATTTTCCTGGAGAACCCGACACATGTTTTGGTTAAACCTAGCAATGGAATGCAAACTTATTGATAAGCATGGATGGACATCTCGCGAGAGGGGCAACGAGAAACTGGTGATCGAGAGACTGACCAACGGTGTATAACATTCCATTCACGTGAATACTTCATATAAAAGTGGGAGATCACGAGGATCTCGTCCCTTTTGCCTTTTCCCTTTTTTTTCCTCATGGCTGACATTAGGAGAGGACCTTGCTGGTCGTCCCTGTGAACTGAGGCCTAGTGAGAGACTGAATCCAGCTCCGGTTGGATACAGAGTCTAATCCAGGACTTCGGGTGCCGGCTCTGCAGTTGCTGAGACTTACAAGATTGGTTTTGTATATTTTGTATTATTTTCTCTATTCTTATTAGTAGCATTAGTAAAACATCTTTAACTTTTCCAACTCTCTTCTCTCTGTCCTTCTTTCCCTCCCGATCGCCTGTCCTGAGTGGGAAGGGGGGAGAGGGAGGGGCAAAAGGGGGAAGTGAGGGGGAGAGGAGGTTAACAATACATCTGCCAGGGTTTGATTGTCACCCCGCAATCCTAACCCTCGACAAAGGTGCTTCTCTTTTACCAGATTAAGCAAATGCAACTCCACCAGTCTTCTGTCATAGGCTGTGTGCCCTCAAACCCCTGATCATCTCGGTAGTCTTCCGTCACACCCACTTCAATCTCTCTGCTTACCCCTTGAACTCCGCATTCCCAGACTGCTCGCTATATTACGTGTATGTCCTCCTCACTCCTGACTGAAGGGGGTTACACCTCTGACATAGCCCATTATGCAATTTGCTTTATTTGCAGTGCCTAATCCTACTGACTGTAATATCCCCTGTGCCTGCAAAATGTTTTCAGCAGAGCTGCTATTTGGGCAGCTGCTGCTCAGTCTGTGCTGACTCAGGGGCATATTCTGTACCTGGTGCTGAGTTTTGAACATTTTCTTGTTCAATATCATGAGATTTCTGTTGGTTTTCTCAAAGACCTTCTGGATTGAAGATGTGCCATTTGTCATGTCAGCCACTCCCTGATTTTTCAGTATTGTCCCCAAATGTACTGAGGATGTGATCTCACTGTACAGCTCACTGATGAAGTCATAGAACAATATTAGTCACAGTTATTTACCCCAGGATACTCCATTTGTCACTAATCAACATCTTGCCATTGTAGAAGGCAGCTCAGCCAGTGTTCAAGCCATCTAACTGTGTTTATCCAGGAAGATTTCCACAATGTCTAAACGAGAATGCTCTTAGAGACAAAGGACAAGCCTTACTAAAGCTGAAGTATGTTACATCTACTTTTCTCCACATGACCGCGTACCCTGTCATTTTACCATGAAGGGCAATCACAAGCCTGATGTCCCCTAACTAAATCTGTGCTGAATGTTCCTGATTTCTGCCTTGTCCTTCATTGTGATTGGAGTGAAGCCCAAGAGGACTCCTGGCCTCGTACATAGTTTACCAGATCCTTTCTTGCCTTCACATTAAACTACCCTGTCCTGAGAGACCTCCAGACACCATAATGCTTCATACATAATAGAGCAGCAGCCTAAGAGTCATGCAGCTGGCTATTGCAGCGCTTTACTGAACATCTAGGTTCTCTAAGCAGACCCTGATCTGCTGCTTCCCCAATGTTGGATCTCCCAAGTCCTCCCCTAACCATGCTGGTACACATAGAGGCCTGGGACTAGGGGCTAGGGTTTACCTGTGAGTACTGAGTACACATGTGTGTACTTGTGTGAGGAGCTCCTCATGTTCCAAACTCACCATCCCAATGGCTATGCTGTATTACTTGTTCCTTCTAAGTGGCTAAGGCTGAGGACCAGAGTGTAAAGGCCCCACAGTAGTTCACTGATGTCAGTTAAAGAAGTTACAGAGCCTGACAGAATGGTGGAGAAATTTAAAAAAAAAAAAAAAAAAAAAATCTTTAAAATGTTTTTAACTGTGAAATAAGAACACGACCTGCAGGTATTTTTCTCGATAAAATGGCCTCATTTCTTTCACAACACTTTGTTGCATTGGAAACAAGATTAAGTCAAAAGAATGCACTGAGGGAGAGAAATAATCATCTCATTGCAACGGAAGCAATTTGCAGAAAAGATTTGTCACCATTTTCAGAAATGGAACCGTAACAATCCATGTGGCCAGAGCGGCAGGCCTGTGAAAGACTTCTGTCTGCCTTTAAATTGTTTGAGCTTGATACTGACAAATGAGAGGAATTAGATGCTGTCAGGTCTGTACCTCACTCCCAGGGATTGTCAGTCACGCCAAATTGCATTACTGTGGTCTTAGATGAGATCAGACTAAGAATAACTGCAATCTGATCCCCAGTCTCCAGAGATGAGAGATAAATGCACTTAATGCTTTGTCTCATCTTTCTTAAGATGTTTTCACACTCTATTTTTGCCTTGAGGTGCTGACATAAAGGACCCATTGAATCGGATGTGCAGTTATGGCAGTTTCTGGGTAACAGATTTTTTTGTAGTGCCCTGAATGGCACTCTGCAAAGTCACAGCTATCTAATGTAAGCACTAACCTCACTCTATGATCTCACAAAAAAAAAAAAAATCCCTTGGCAGCCACCTGAGTGTCATTCCTGGGAAGAGGGCAAATAAGAGAGCAGTTTTTGCCTAATAAAATTAACTTTTCAGGGTTTGCCAGCTTCTTATACGGAAAAATTCAGTCTTTCAAAACCAATTCATACGTTTGAAATGCAAAATGCCATGGGATTAAATTAGTGAGTGTAAGCTTGTCTTTCTGCACCTGTCAATGTATTCGCACACTTTACGCTATTCCACGGTAAATAATTTTCAACAATAAAAAGAAATAATGGAAATGATCATCAGATCTGGCTGGGCTGTAATTTTTGTGGTTAGAAAATGTGACATCACTAGGAAAAAGTCCCATTTGCAAAATTATGTTTGCTAAGCTATAAATAGTCAATTTTCAAAGGTAGTTTCTGCAATTGTTTCAAAGTGATTGCATTTGCCACTATAATGGGCAAATAAAGAGATAAACATCTCTTTTGCCATTTGCTAGAGGAATGCAGCTGGGGGATGGTTCAGAGCTTTAAAAAAAGTAGCTCATGAGATAGAAACGTCATTATTATACGTAATCATTTATTGCATTATTGCAAGTGTTAATTGAAGCATGAGCAGGGTTTGGTTTTCCAGGCATCCACACCCACAAGTAAGCTGGGGCTCACTAGTAATTATATGGGAAATTCCTTAAAATGTTTCATATAGTAGTGCAGGTCTCAATGGTTTTCCTAACAGGAGAGATGTAGTGGCTTGATGACGTCACCAGCTGGATTGCCCAGTCCTTGTGCTTTTACCAAGTCTGGATTCCCAAAGCAGAAGCTTTATGTGCCATGTGATCCCAAGCGAGGACTCCACCCGCCTCCACACAGCTCGTTTCTTCACCCCCATATACCTTCAGTTCAAGTCCCGTGTCCTTACCTGCACCCTTAAATCCTGGCACTGTGAAGTGCACTGAGGAGGCGGATCAAGCAATTGTTTCTCACAAGACATAAGCTGCTGTTGCTCAATTAGACTCTAATAAGTGCCAGCAGTAACAGTCGGAAGTGCGTCTCTTCAGCTGGGATGCATGGGAGATATTTCAACATTGTTATCCCAGAGAAGCTTTCCCAGAAGAAACCCCAAAGATGCCGAGAGTAGATACACACTGTGCTGTACAGAGACACGTCAGCAAGAAGGGGATAATGTGCTCAAAGATTAAATTACCAGACTTATTTTGACCATATATCTTCCCACAGTGCTGGCTGCCAGCAATCAGCTAGGAGCAAACTGGAGCAATGTCACGTATTTTTATCTCAGGCACTGAGATCAGTTTGGCTTTCTAGTCTTAACCTGATGGTGCTCTGTGCTTCGACACTTTATTCTTCCCTTCTCGCTCCTGCAAATAACTCTTTTACCTTCAGACCTGGTTTATATCCCATGATTGTGGATTATATTTTCTGCTAACAATGTCATTACCATTATTAAAACTGCTGTTTCCATATGCCCATGGCCCCTTTAAGATTCTGCATGGATTTGTCACACTGCAACATACACTGGTTGGTAGTTTATCATTACATGCAGGCAGTTTTATGTGACTTGTAGTGCTTGTATCAATTAATGAGTTGTGAATGGTTGAAGCAGAAAGATAAAATCCTTACCCAAGGTATCTTGCTGCCTGAATAGAATATATTTGCGTTAGCATTAAGAGACCTGGTCACATAGGATGATATTCTTCCACAGCAGGACTACAGCAGGAAGCTATGTGCCATTTCTGGCAGGGAGGACTCTTGCCTATTTCCTCTCTCCCTTGGTACCCTTCATAGCCTTCAAGATGTGTCCTCTACAGTGGCACAATCACTTCCCTAGCCCTGCTGGCCACACTATTCCTGATACAAGCCAGGATGCCATTGGCCTTTTTGGCCACCTGGGCACACTGCTGGCTCATATCCAGCTGGCTGTCAATCAACACCCCCAGGTCCTTTTCCACCAGTCAGCTTTCCAGCCACTCTTCCCTGAGCCTGTAGCACTGCCTGGGGTTGTTGTCACCCAAGTGCAGGAGCTGGCACTTGGCCTTGTTGAAACTTGTACAATTGGCCTCAGCCCAACAATCCAGCCGAGCCAGATCCCTCTGTGTGGCCTTCCTACCCTGCAGCAGATCAACACTCCCACCCAATTTGGTGTCATCTGCAAACTTCCTGAGGGTGCACTCAATGCCCTCATCCAGATCATTGCTGGCTCCAATACTGAGCCCTGAGGAGCACCACATGTGACCGGCTGCCAGCTGGATTTGGCTCCATTCACCACAACTCTTTGGGTCTGGCCCTCCAGCCAGTTCTTTACCCCATGACAAGCACACCCATCCAGGCCATGAGCTGCCAGCGTCTCCAGGAGACACTGTGGGAAACAGTGTCAAAGGCTTTACTGAAGTCCAGGTACACAACATCCACAGCCTTTCTCTCATCCGCTGAGCAGGTCATCTTATCATAGAAGGAGATCAAGTTAGTCTAGCAAGACCTGCCTTTCGTAAGTTCATGCTGACTGCGTCTCATGGCACAAAGGATGATCTGTTCCACGACCTTCCCCGGCATCAAGATCAGACTGCCAGGTCTGTAATTCCCCAGATCCTCCTTTTGGGTCTTGTAGATCAATGTCACATTTGCCAACTTTCAGTCAGCTTGGACTTCCCTGGTTAGCCAGGATTGCTGATAGATAATGGAAAGTGGCTTGGTGATCACCTCCACCAGCTCCCCCAGGGAGGAGGGAAGGAGAATGCATAACATCAGGTTTATGTAAATACTTTATGGGTACATACAACATCTAGAGTTTAAATTTGTATCCAGACTCATTCAGACCAGCCATTCACATTCAACAAGATGATCTAATCATTGTATTGTTTTGTCTAGTCCAGCTCTCTCATCTGCTGTACCTCTGCTGGAGCTGCTGTCCGTCACAAAAAATATAGTAAATGAAAGTAATGGGAAACTGCTCCATTTTCCTCTGTTAATAGTTTTTAACTGCTTTTACAAAAAGCAAAACCAAAAAACAAACAAAAAAAATTTTTGTTTTTTTTCAACTTAGGTGTTTTAAACTCACCATTTAATTTATAACAGTTAATTTCAATGACAGGCAGACTTCCGTACACATTTAAATCAAATCACCAAGAGGCAAAATAAGGCTGTGCTTTGGTTGTGGCTCAGTACAGCTGCCTTGCTACCCTGCCTTGCACCTTTGCACTGAAGAGGATTTTACCCCAGGGGATTGATTTTGTTCCACTTTTTTCCAGGCTCACAACACCTCTGTAAACCAGAACATCTTGTCTCTGATTTTTCCACCTGATCTTGAAACCAATCCATGCCCTACAAAATCTTCAGCAGGCATCTAACATAATTAGTGCTAACACAGCTGGGAAAAATGTAGTCTTCTGTTTAAGCACATAAAGATTTTCATAGGTCTGGTGTTCCTTTGCAATATTTTATTTTTAATTAATATATTATTAAACAGCTAAAAGACACAAGCAAGCAATTTCTATAAAGAGTAGCTAACAGTTGTAAAAACAAACTTTGTTTCCTTGGTGTTTGGCAGCAGATAGCAAGCTCTGTATTTGTAGGGGGTTTCCAGTAAGATGTTCATCTGAGAGCAGTGATCTGGGGTACATTTTGGATGAGGCTTTTGCACGCATGCATTCATCTTCAGTGCTTAAGCAAACATAATGCCAGAAGAGCAAGGCCCATTTCATTAGCACGCCATGTGCGTTTTCACACGTTTTTTTTTCTGGTGAGGAGCAGAGAGCTTTCTCCTTGCAGCACTTGCTTTAGTTTTCACGCACTCTGCTCCAACAGCAATTTGACAGCATGTAGCACATGGCCAGGCACGACTAGGGACAAGGAACAAACATACGACCTTCAGGGAACAAACAGAGAACACTTCAGTGGTGCATTCCCTTAGGCTTCATTTACATCCTAAAGGAAACCGGTGTCAAGGAGCAGACCTGAGCACAGGTCACTGATGGTGCAGTATGTCACTGCATTTGTGCTCTACAGTTTTGTGGGGTTTGGGCTGTGCAAATGAGCACGTGCTGAACCAGGGCCCAGGTGTGCTTTGGGATCAGCCTGTGCCAGCCGCCGCTTCCCAACAAGCTGCACAGATAAGACTGTGCCAGGTGCAGGTCCCTCCACCCTGTGGAGTCCTCCAGCAGCCTTTGCCCTCACAAATGCCCTCCAGGTCCTCCTGCCACACTGTCAGGTCAGCAACATCATACTGCCTTAATGTCATGCTACAAAAAGTAAAAAAGGGAAAAATGAAAAAAAAGGAAAAGAAAAAGAAAAAGAAAAAAAGGAAAAAAAAAAGGAAAAAAGAAAAAAGGAAAAAAGAAAAAAGAAAAAATAAAGGAAAAAAGGGGGTAGGGCAAAACAAAACAAAACACACACCTCCCCCCCCAAAAAAAAGCAAACAAAGCAAAAAACAAATAAAAACCAACCAAACAAAAAAAATCAACATTAAAAAAGAAAAAAAAAAAAACACAACCACAACCAACAAACAAAAACAACAAAACTAAGAAAATCAAAACCCAACGCTCTGGGCAATGATACAGCCCACACGTAATCTGGGGCTCTGAAATGCAAACGTATTTTTAAAACTGTTATGTTTTAAGGCTACAGGGGTACCACATGGGAACCCCAGGAGATCGAGGGGCACACACTTGCGTGTGCCTCTTGGCTGCAAGGTTAAGCAGCAGCCCCTGGCCCTACTCTTTAAGTGTTGGCACAACCTTGGGTGACAGTTCTCCTGGCAAAGGGTGAGTGACACCAGCTTCCCACCTCCTTCCCTACCCACTGCTACATTCCTCACTCTATAACAGGGTTTAGCAGTCCCTCAGAAAAGTCATTCTCTACTGACTGTGGGTTATCTGAAAACCCTGTGTCTTTTCTGTCTCTTTCACATTTTAGTGGGTATTTCTGCTTGCGTCAGCAGCACTAAGAATGCACCGAAAACCCCAGTTATCAGTCTGTAGAGCATTTAGAGAGACCAAGTTTTCTCAGCATGTCTGAGATGCCTCACTGCCCCGCACATGCTGCCAAACTTCCTGAGGGTTACAGATCAAACACCGACTAGCTGAAGGGCCAAGCACCAGAGCACGGGTGAATCAAGGTGCACCAGGCCATGGGACATGGGAGCACACAGCCTCTTCCAAGTCATCCTAGAAGGGCTTATTTGCAGGATCAGCAAGAGGAGCCTGACAACACTGCACACCCTGTGCATGTGCGTGCACAGAGCCGCATGTACTCTGTGTGCACATTCCTGGACCACGGCACGCTGTGCCAGGACGTGCTGCTCTCCTGTGCGAGGGCAACAGATCCTGCTGGTCGGACTCTTCTGAGGCAGCCTCCTGCTGCCACCTCACCTTTCAGCTCACCATGGCTCTTTATTTTTTCCTGCAGCCAGTATCCGATTAGTTCTTGTCTTCTCATGGTCTGAATTCGGTTGTACAGTTGCTTTCCAGCTGTTCAGGTTCCTCGGGTTTTGCATGGTATTCCCTAGCTCCGTAAACAAGCCTTGTACAAGGACTATTGCTGAGGCTTATCCATTCCCTTTGCTTGCAGCACAAGCAGCATTTAGTAGATGCAGGGTTCAGGCAATGAAGTCTTTTGTAAAAAAACCCTTTGAGCTTGAATACTGTCTGTGTACACCAAAAAGGCAGACCCCTGTTTCTCTTTCTTTGTCTAATTTTGGATTTCAAGTAAAATTAATTCTAGATATCAAGTAAATTTCCAACAGACAGGAAATGGATAAGATTTTCCTTGGAGGTCTCAAAGAATATGCTATGTTTGGATTAAATAAACCAGAAGCAGGTCCAAATCCTTCAGCACTAGGACATCTGGAAACTTCCCTGACTTCTGTGGAGCTCTGTTTTGTATTGCCCAGCATCCTTACCTACCATCTTTTTATAATAATATAGCGGAGCGCTATAAAGATGTTCCAAGCTCCTAGTTCAAGGCAAAGTCTCTCACTGCATTCCAAAGCAAATGCAAACCAGGCGTCATTTTTCCAATTTTTCTCCTCCAGCAAGGAGGTGTGATAAAGAATTTACTCTTTTTATTTGTGCTCTATTTTAGTATAGCACTTATTAAAAATACCTTGCCTATGATGTTATGGATAGAAGACTGTGAAGGGCAAAAACCTTCAGGGTGTGAAAATACAATGGTTATACACTCAGTGAGTTGTGTTATCCTACATTCAGTTTACATGTATAAGGAGCACCAGTTTATGTCTCAGTCATTATCATTAAATTAAATGTATTTGAGTCTATGGTAATTATTCCTCCTGAGTTTCTGGTATGAAAAGCTTGTTTCGAGCTCTTGACATTTTAGTGTATAAAGGCACTACACTTATATATCAATATAATCACTCATGCCTTATGCAGAATATTTTCCTCCAGACGCTTTAAAGAACCAAACTCAGTCTCTGCAGCTGATGTCCTCTCTCCTTGAAATGTAACTGCCCCCCTCGTGGCAGCCCAGAGCAGCGTTTCTGTGCCAAACTCTTGCAGAGGAATGGAAAAAATTAATAATTTATAAATCAGCAAGGGGAACTGGCCAGACAGAATGTGATTGTCCACATTGCAGTTTGGCTGTTGTTCACAGATATATATTACTCTTTGGCCTGACTTTAAAGTGGAGCCCACCAATTCAGTGCAAATTCTAGTTGCTCAGTCTACCTGAAAATCTGGACATGACTGAATGCAAATGGCCAGGACTTGGTTTGTAACAAAGCATTGAAAAGACA
Organism: Patagioenas fasciata; assembly: GCF_037038585.1. Classification (NCBI taxonomy): domain Eukaryota; kingdom Metazoa; phylum Chordata; class Aves; order Columbiformes; family Columbidae; genus Patagioenas; species Patagioenas fasciata. The sequence goes on along the minus strand of NC_092524.1, from coordinate 30,847,240 downwards.
CCAACAATGGGCTCAAGTTTGAGGGGATAGGCACATACAAAAAACTATCACCATCACCATCACCATATTCTATAGCATCAGGGAGGTCCTGGAAGGTCTCTGCTAACCAGGACCCTAATTTCTTAAAAAGTAAGACCACAGTGGTCTGAAAACTTGGGGGAGGAGATTAAATAAACCCTTTTGAAAGCTGGGAACTTGAACAAGGCAAGATGAGAAATGTACAGGTTTCCTCAGTTTTCTGTAAATAACGAAGACTTTTATGTGTTGTAATGTGACTGTGATGTGTTGTAATGTGACTGTCGCAGCCTTCAGTGGGGAACAGTGCAAAAACCCGGCTCAGCGGTACCCAGCTCGAGAGTAGCTGGGGAGATTCGCAGTCCTGCCACTTCTCCTCCTCCGTTCAACAGCACTCCGGATTGCCTGGAGGAGCAGGTCTTTGTTATTGAGGATGTTGTATTTGCTCAGATTCACGAGTTTGTCAAAATTTTCAGAGGAGTAGATTAGCCTAGTGAGGTAATAGGGCGAGCAGTTGTTCTCCAGATTTACTTTGCCTTCTTCTGTCTCTGAAACAGAGCGCTTTACTCCTGCAGAGAAAGACAAAAGCCACCACAGTGAGCCGAGTCTGGAGCACAAAATACATGGTGGTGGAGGGGATGGATCTATTTGGCAGAACTCACTGCTAAAACCAGCCTCCAGGACAGACTGCACCCTCCCCACCCCCAGCGTGAAAGGGCCATTCCTGCTCAGCCTTCCTCTCCTGCTAAAGCTCAGATCTGGAAATCTCTCAGCAGAGCTGGCAGGAATCACAACCTTCCCCCCATCCTGCCCCTGCAGACAGTCATACCTGGCCCCTGGGGCCTCATCCTTTCTTAAACCCTGTAAGTCTCACTCTCAGATGTGCCACACACTTGGAACACCTTCCAAAATCCATGATCAGAACTCAGTTAGCCGTGACAAGAGCGTATCTGCCAGCTGGAGTGAATGGACAACCTGGTGCGCACAAGGAGGCTGCATGACGCTAACCAGGCAGGATTGCCTGTTGCACAGCATGGAGGTGCAGAGAACACAGAGCACCCCACATCAGCCTCTCATCCTTCAGCTTCACTTATCAGCCTTGGATTAACCCAACCTCTTGGTTTTACCGACATCCATCCTCCCTGTTCGGTCAATCTTTTTGTCGAAAAGTAGGACACCCTAATTCCCTCCATCAGGGACTTCTGCAGCCTCATATTCATTCTTCCACAAATGTTCTGAGTTACACTTTTTTTTTTCTGTCTTTTTTGCCCATCTTCTTGCAGTCTGAACCAAATATGTCCAAACCACAGATGTATTGTGAAATGATTGTCAGGGGGGCTACAAACAGACTGCTGAGATATTCTCTGTGATGTCTACCAGAACTGCATGAAAATTACACATGAATTTTGCTTGAGACATAGCAGGATTTAGTCTAATGTAGTGGTTTCGGGGCAGCATGATGAGTTCAAGGGGCTGGGCAGAGGCTGTCACTAGAAGTGGCTGTATTAAAAACATCCAAGTTTTGCTTCATTATGCCTCCCAATATTCAGAGCGCCAAGTTATCTGTGCTATCCACATCCAGATACAGCTGCATCTGTCTCAGGTACACAAAAGCACAATCTATAGTTGTATTGTAAAGGGGCACTTCCCAAGCTGATTCTCTCTTTTCTGGAAGATAAATAGTTAAAAGCAGGAAAAAATAAATAGCCACATTCCACAAGGTGTCTCTCAGTCATCTAGAAATGAAAAGCTCCACTGTTAAACTTGAAATCCGTGCAAGCATGTTGCCAAGCACCTTCTTCTCCCAGCCACCCACAACAGTTGCTGGTTGTCAGCTTGACTGATGAATGATCAGCTGCTCAGAAATGTGCAGGTGAGTGTCATAGCTCACCAATTTGGGCCTGGAGCACTGAGAAACTGCAGCAGCTGCTTTGCTGGGCATAATCTCATCCATCTTTCATTCAGAGAGACTTGTAAAGCACCCACCTGTTTTACCTGTCCAATGGCTCAGTGGCTTTCTCTCACTGTGCATTGCCGTTTGGACCATCCCTAGTTGCCAGGTAACAAACCCAGCTGCCTCTCCTTGGCACCTCCTCTCTTCATCTCTAGAGTTTCTAAATGTGATTTTGTTGGTATATCTCTTACACCACATGTTCTCTGAGTATGGTGAACACCATAGTGGAAAAGGAGCTTTACTTAACCTGTTTTGCTGTTGTTCATAATCCTCCCCAAATGTTCCCTTAGAGACATCCATTTTTCTGTGGCCTCAGAACCACAATATAATTTTGGGCAAAGCTGGAAGAACACTTTGTCTGCTGTGCTGAGCAGTAGCAAGGGAGAGCAGAAGTTCCCCATGGCCTGACAACTAAAAAGGTTGTGTGTGAGATACTTCAGGGTTCATTTTTGTAAGAGCTCCAGCACAGAGGAAGAGCTGAGGTTAAGAACTGAGACAGCAGAGAAACCAACAAGACACTGCCCATCTGAATTTTTGCAGCATATCCCACAAGATGTTGGGAAGACCTAGCCTATACTGAGACTCTCTTGTTCTAACTCAGCCTTTGCTGTTTCATGCCTGCATTCAAAGACAGCACCTGAGGGCAAAGCCCAGTGCCTGCTGGGGCTCCATGCAGAGCCAACCCAGCTCCATATGTCCCCATAGCAAAGCCATGTCTGCTGTTGAATTCCCTGGAGAAAGGGTGGAAGGATATGAGCTATGTCACCTGGGAAAATGTGGGTCTTGCTGTCTGTTAATCATGTGCACAGGGCTGCCCAGCTTGTGTGCAAAGCTCTCTAGCAAATACAGGACAGAGCCCTTCCCTGTGAGTAATACAGGCTTTCCCTTGTGTACGCCACAGATTAACAGCTTTTCTGGCAGCTCTTTCTGATTCACTGTCTTTTATTAAAGGAAGTAACCTTCTTCTCCCAGATTGCTTCTACCAATACCATATAATGGCCAGGCCAAGGTAGGACCATCAGTAACTTTTATGCTTCTTACACGTATGCTAACTAAACATTGCATCCTGTCCACCTCCTGCTTTTTATTTTTCTGAACAGGTTCACAACAGAATTACTTGACCCAGCTGTTAGCAGCCATGTGCCTGTTCCTTCTGGTCTGACTCCTGGGCCACAAACATCTTTCTTATTGTTGCTGGAGAGACTTGCTAATTCTCTCTACCTAGCTGGTGGTTGGCACAAAGGCATGAGAGTATGGGAGAAGCAACCAGTGTCCAGCCTACTTGCTTACTGCTCATTAACAGGGTGAGGGTGAGGGAAGAAGCAACTGGCAGATGTTCTCGGTCTCTTCTAGATTGAGGAGGAATTCTGGTGCTATCTTTTCCCCACCATCTTACCATTGCAAGTGTTGCCTTCTCCAGTGTGCCTTGCAGTGTGAGTTGTGGCGTAAAGCCTTGTTCAGCTCTGTGGCCTACTCAACCTCACTGAGTTTGCTGTGGTTTGCTAACCTGTCTCTTGAGCAGTCTGTAGAGGCTAATCAGCAGAGACATGGTCCTGCCTCAGCTACCTCTGTCACATCATGGCTTCCTGGATGAGAGATACAGTTTCACTTTGTATGTGGGGAACATAATCCCAGTTTTGGTAAGAAGGTTAACATGACTTGGTTAACAGGAAAAGAGTTAACACCTTCTTCTTCTCTGCCATGGTGGAAACTCATGTGCTTTGAGCTGAATGTGGTAACTTAAATTGGTCTGATGGATGGCTGGGCATCCTCATTCATAGCCCAATGGAAGAGGCAAATATAAGTGTATGACCATGCTGAGTAGGAGACAGGATGGTCCCACACACGCAAAAACTGTGCCCTCAGTTAATATTGTTGCTACAAAGGACAATTAAGATCCGTGCTGTGGAAAAACAAGTGGCTTGAACTCAACTAAAAAATATAGTTTCATCAACTGAACTTACCAGGCTCCTTGAATTCCTTAAAGGTGTCATTCACCAGGGGGAAATGGATTATTATGGGTGCTCTGGGGTCCTCTGCATCTGAAAACACGTAACATTCCTTTGGGTTCTTCTCTTCTTCTTTACTTATCTCCACTTTGGGGAATGGGATTTTTTGTATCTTGCAGTATTTGTATGTCATCTCTAGTTGCTGTGGACACAGAATGTCATTGCCTTAAATCCAACACTAAGAAAAGACTCAGGTTTAGTGAGGTATCATAGAAATACTGTGGCAACTTAATTCAGTCCCTAAAATTACTCTGCAATGAACATGCAGTCTGAAGTATCCACAGAGTAACCCTACTTTGTGCCACAACTCACTGCAAGTCAGAAGATGCTTCTTATCTCCCTATAATGTTTTTTACAGTGAGAGAGAATGACGAAAAGCCACACTTAGAATTTGTCCTGAGTACAGAGCAGGAGTGATCAAGTTCATGTCTCCAGCAACCAATTGTTAACTGCGATCCCTTAGGATCCCAGGAAGTGTATGCTGCACTGCATTACCGAGAAAACACCCTAACAGTTTCTGTAGTTCTAGTCTTGAGGGAATTGTCTTTCCTCCTCCAAGATACAGTGACTAGCTTGCTCTTGATTGAGACCTGGACAGCTGCCTACTTGGAAGTTTTACTGACACAACCATCTCCATAGTCTGTCCAGTTGGTCAGTGCCCATCCCTCCTCATCACAAAACACAAATAAAGGGAAGGGGGAATTTTCCTGACCACCCAGAAGGACCTGCAGGAGCCTTGAAATATGTGATTAAAATTATATAAGCATGGTACCTACAAGACAACCTACAGTGATCAGCCCCCAGTCCTCTCTTTCAGAACACCAACAAACTCCATTACTTACCTCACAAGCTAACCTTCATAGTATGAGGATCACTTCCATGCCTTTACCAATCAGTAATTTTTGGAGCAACTGGTCATTGTGAAATTTGAGCATCAGATATGAATTTGGCTATTAAACCTCACAGTTTCACAAGAGGAATTTTACCGAGGCTGTAAGGAGTAAAGCATGTTTATCTCACCTTGAACACATTCCCCAAACCATAATCAAGTGAGATAATGACATCTACATTCCTCTCTGGCTTGAAAAGTGCCGCACCACTGCTGTTGATGAAATAGCCAACATCTATCAGGCAAAGATATTTCTGCAGCGGTGTCAGATTGTTAGGGAAAGAGTCCAGCACAGTGTCTGAAAAACATTTTAAATATAGTTAGTGGTGCACTGGTAGGAAAGAAGTCAGTAATTATGTCTGTACTACATACTAAGGGCAGCCCCTTGGTTGCCCTCGAGACCAGGCTCACCTCCCTCCATAGTGCGAGCCCACAAACGTGGCCCCAGGAGCACGCCCTCCAAACTGCACATGTGGGCACATCTGGCCTGTTAGCACATGCCCCAGGCACACCACAAAGGCAGGCTGTGAGGCAACCAGGCAGAGGACACGTGAGACGCAGACTCCACTGGCCTCACAGCTGCTCTGGGGAGTGACTTTTCACAGAATGCAGACTTTAGCTGATTTTTTTATTCCCCTAAGAACTGGGAAAAATGCAAACAACAAAAACAATTTCACAGTGTAGCAACAAATCTAATAAATGCACTCAATGCACATCAATGCACACAAATGCACTCAGCACATCAATGCACTTCTGCATTGCTCTTTTTTTGCTTTTGCATTTTCAGGATAAGACTCCTCTCCTAGGATGAAAAATCTGCCTTCAACCTCCTTTCTGTGATCTCTCATATAAATTATCTTAGCCATACTGCAAAAGGAATACCATGTCATACACACAGTACCTCAAAGTATTGCTTGAATTAATTATACCTTACATGAATGCCAAAAGGAGCCAAAAGTGGGTTATACTAACTGAGAAGTTGAGATCTAAAGCCAGTTTCTCATGCCTAGGCTCATTTCTCTGCCAGCAACCCCACCAGCCTGCCCTGTAGACAGCAAGTCCACCATTGCTCCCCTGGTACCATTTCTAGTTCGATGGAATAAGAAATAGTTTACCATTGTTTTAAATATCAAAATAGCGGTTTAAGAGAGTTCCTCAAGTTCACAAATGAGGTAGCAAAGCCCAGAGCAGACCCCTTGAGCCTTAAATCATTTGTGCTTATGTATTTTAAGAAATTGTTTATCACAGAAATACTGCAGGTAAAGTCCAGCATTCCTTTTTTTTTTTTTTTTCTGCCTCCTTGGCCTTATCCTGTAGTGTTGATTTAAACTGTGCAGAATAACTCCAGCTTGTTCCATAGCCTGGAATGTTTGACAGCAGCTTGAAGTAATAACTCATATTTTTTCCATTCCCTCACTGTCAAGTCTTCACAAAATTATTTGCTTATTTTAGTATTCATGGCTGCTGGGAATTCATAGATCCTGCTGTAATGAGAGACATTTGCCTGCAGTCCCTCACAGAGAAACAGAGTGCACTTTTTAGTTTTATTTGGCTTGGTTAATATTTTTAGTTGAAATTCCATTAACCCCATTTTCTTATCAAGGAGATGGAGCTGTGCAGCATTTATTCATGGCTGGATATGTGAACTAGCAATAGGTATTTCCCTGGAAGAGTTTCTTCTTCCATCCCACACCCAAAAAGGGACTTTAGGAAGTCCTGTCTCAGGAGTTCCTTTAAAAGCATGAACACTACTGTAAATGCATTACAATAATTACAGGCTATGAGTTCTCAAACTTTTCACCATGAAAACTAGGTTTTTCACCTGGCTTTTAAAGCCTTGTTTTAATGTTTCAGATAACCTGAGGTGCAGGGAAGCCTTGAAAACACAGCTGTATTGGGAGACTTCACCTACCATGACAGTATCTTTTCTGCTCACAGAGCTGGCATCTAACTCTTGTTCCTGGAGATGGATCCATACCTGTTTTTAGTTTGGTCTTATGCAGGTATCCAAAAGAAGATGCAAAATCTGCTAATTTTTCCCACTACACACTTCCAGTTTCCCTTTTCCCACTCCAGACTACATGCTTTCCAGTTTTTTTACTTTATTTGTAGAATGTCTACCCTGAGGTAGTCTTTAGTGTCCCTATGCTCTTCTCCTCCAAATCATTCTTGAAATCCACTTCCACCCATTTGCCTTTACAAAATTGCTAGTCAGCAAATGTAAGGAAAATTCTTTTTTTTAACATTACTGACTGACAATGTTTCCTTCATCCACCTTCTTCAGATACTTGCTTGCTCCTTCTCTCACCCACCCTTCTTATGCTACTTGTTTTCTCCTTTCGTTTTCTTAGAGCAAACTCTTCTAGGACACAAATGTTTTGCTTACTGAACATTTTAAAATCACGTATCACGTGTCTGCCTTAATCCACAAAAAAAAAGCTCCACCATCTCTTGCCATTGTCAGCAAACAACGTAGCAATAGCAGCTGAGGACAAAAAGTGTTGTAACTTGTACAAACAGGGGAGAGAAAACACAAGCTGCCAAAGAGAAGGACTCAGAGGAGGCAGAGAACACGTGTTTTCTTGCTGAAGTCAGATTAACCTTAATAATGTGGGGTCCTCCCACACTGCTACCTGCTCATGATGATGATAAATGAGGATGCTGGGATTACAGGAAGGTTTGTGACGCACAAAACCTCATCTCCATCACCTTGCTATCATTTTGCAGATTGTTTCATAGCTTTTACATAAAACTATTGTGACTGTTTACTTTGCTGTTCATCTTATACATCAAGTCTACCCATTCTGTTTGTTTAATATGTACAGTCTAAACCTATGTGGCTTTAACTTTCTGGTTTGGGATCTTTGTATTTCTGTTTCTGAAGGGTTAAAGAGAGGTTTCTGGATGGATAAATCATCAGGCAGGAATACCACACAACCACATGCTTGCAGCCAGTCCTTTCCTTCATCTGATCTACATAATAACCTGCTATTTTATGTTTCCGGTGTTACCTTTGTTTCTTAACCTCAAAAGATTCTACCCTTTCTGAATCTTTTGACTACTGTACCTATGCGGAGTGACAAGCTTCCTGTAGAAGAGCATGCTTTGACACAAATTACAGCTCTCTTCAGGTGGTGAAAGAGTGGCCCATGGACTAGATCATTTTGACCTGTTACCCTCAAGACACAGACACCATGAATACAGTTCCATCTCAGCAGATTTCCAAACCCTGAGAAAATATCTCTAAATGTGAGATTTCCAAAGTCTAAAAATAAAAAAAAAAAAAAAAATCTGAGATGTTACCTGCACACTGCAGCTAACTCTTTGTTGCAGTTACCTTTCCATTCAATAAATTTTTTCTGATGGATATAATCCTTATGAAACTCTAAGCCTCTCAGGAAGTTATGAGACTGTCCCAGTAGTGGACGCTTGGTCATAATGTCCTGAAACATTTCAAACAACTTCCCTGACAAGCAAGATGGAGGCTCAATGCAAGTGATGTCATCCTCGGGTGAAGATTTTTCTGAAATAGAGAGAGGAATTGTGAGAAAAAACATCAGCAATCTGTTCTGCTGGGCACCTTTACTGGGTAGTTGCCCTTGCTGTCTTCATGTGGGTGGGTCCGTCCCCTCCCTGTTTCTTGCAGTCTGCTTGAAAACATATGCACGTGGCCAATCCTATTTAAATAGGGAAATATTTGCTTTTCTTTAAAGCAAGCACAGCTTTTTTTTTTTTTTATTTTACTCTTTCAAATGACACACTGGCTTTGTACTTTGCCTACTAGTAAAAGCCACCCTCATTTGCAGTCATGGGAGGAGTCATTTAACAGACCATAAGCAAATTTTAAATGAAAAACATTTGTAATAAATAGAATAAAATAAGATTAAAACATCAGATAACAATCATTCTGATACAAGCAAAATCATGCTGGAAGATCCACAGTGTGGCAACACAACATGCAGCAATTTAGGGAAAACATATGAGAGATTATTCACAAATAGTAGCAATAATGTATCTTTCATAATCCTCTCCTAAATAGGAAGCACTGTATGGTCAAAACCAAATACTGATTTGGAAACTCTTACCTATATCTACCATATCTTTGGCCCATCGTTCCCAGAATTCATTTGAATTTGAGGACCAGTACAAGCCATCCAGCAAATTCCTAGTAAAGATGTTTGTCCAAAGACCTGCAAGTCAAACCACATGGGACCATCACATGCCAACCCCTATTACAAGCATCCATGCTACATATTATTGGCCCATGTGAAATGACCCTGTCATGACACAGCTGAAGCAGTAGGTCTCACAGAGTTCAGACATAATGGTGTCAGCACTTTAGCGCTCTTTCTCAAGAAATAACTACACACAGACCATTCACTGTATAGTGCAGTGTAATAAGATGTATCAAGTCATCCAAACAATGTTTTAGAGTGTTTACTGTGCACTTGTGAAAGAAAGCAGGCTTTGAAAGCATGGTGAAGCCATATAAGCATAAGGCCCTTCTTTAAAGTGATTTATTCTTTAAATTGATATGAAACCCATTTTTTCCTTTTAGGCATGTTTTGTTTCTGCAGAGTTCAACTGATCCAGGGTCAAAGCAGAATTGGCTCCATATGTGAGTCTGGTTTTGGAAAATAAAGAACTATCCTTTGTCATTAAGCTCCATGCCAGGTACTCACATGAGGAACAAATTCCATCTCTAGCAAACTTCATAGTGAGAGAAATACGATTTTTTTATCTCCCCTGGGAAATTGGTTTTGGTATCAAAAGCTAAAATTCTGACAAAGATTTAAAATCTGCCTGGGGCAGATAGATTCTCCTGACTAGCTGCTTTTCCCCTTTTCTTTACCTTTAGAGGAAGAACAGCCAGTCAAAACAATTGTCGGAGATTAAAAGAGCTTTCTTCATCCTTATGGCCAGGGAAGATTAGTGACATCATTCTCAACCCACCTCACCTTTGTGGGTTGTTCTAGATGAGTTATATTTCATTTTCAGCTCCTTCCAATACCACCCTAGCAGTGTTTTGTCTACAGGTATAGCTGATCAAGTTGAAGATTTGATGATTCTTCAGGGAAGAATGGCTTATTATTTCCTCAACTTGCCTCCTTCACCTGCTTGTTCAGTTCAAAAAGCGGGAAGGGGAACCGCTCTGCATCTTCCTCCAATCTGCCCAGGTTAAAAGGGAGGACAGGAGGAAAGAAGCTTTACAAAGAGCAGAAGTGTACAAAAGGGTTAGAAAGCCCATTGAATCAAGACCTAGAGCAGACCAGCTGGCAAAGAATGTTTTACACAAACCTGTGGCTATCTAGTACTATGCTTTCTAGCATATTATGATTAACTATTGGACTGCTAAGTCACCTTCCAGATAGCAGATTCGAGATTCTGGAAGCTTCTTCACTCGCCTTCCCATGAAGAACTCACTGTCAAAATATTCCGAACGAATGGAGGCTCCATATTTTGGTATGGCCACCTCGTAAGGAGAGAACTCTGCCCACTCTACAACAGAATTGAAACATAGCATGCTTACTGTAATAAAATTAAGAAGACAAAACCTTCCCCTGTGGATAAAACTATCTACAAGCTCCATGGACCTTGCTTGTCTCAGCAGCTCTGTACTATCAATAGCTTTGTATTGCAAACTACACTGCCCAGTTCCACACAAACTGAGGGATGATTTGCATATAAAAGGAAGTAGCCTTTCTGGGATCCACTTGCATCTCTAAATCAAGGGTATCAAATGTACAACATGCAAGTGTGATGCAGCCTACAAGGAATGACAGGCATGAAATATAACAAAGCAGCCTGAAGACACATCAGCTCCAAACTGGAAAGCATCACAGTGTGGGTATGGGCATGCAGTTTCCAGACTCAGGCTGTCCTGGATAGTATTGCAGTAGAACCATAAAACTAACCAAATGTAAGTACTAACTGTTTTTTCTTTCCAGTAGCTGTTAATTTTATTACTTTTTTGCTGAATGTAGCCTGTGTCCACTTAAAGACTGCCATATCACACCCATCATAGCAATCATATTCCCCTCCATTTTCATACCCTCATCCGTATTCAAGTATTCAAGGCAGTGACAATTAAATTTCATGGCACCTCTACAAACTAAGGAAGCATCAAAGCCATTTTATAGGTGTGGAACTGAGGCAGAAAAAGATTACATGATTTGCCCACACTCACAGTGTCTGTGGCAAAACTAGAACTTCAGCCCAGATCTTCAGAAATGACCTGTTCATGCCTGAGGATGTTATCCAGCAGTTCTGCTCTTTCTAATAAACACCCAGCAGTTCGCAAAAAAGACAAACATTTTATTAAAAGATGAATACAGAGTCAGGGCAAGCAACAGATGTATTCCCCTTCTATTCTCCACACACACACCCTTCCTCCAAATTCTCTTTAGAGCCTACTTAGAGTTAGAAGAAACTCTAGGAATACTTACCTCTAAATTTGAAAGTACCAAACTTCTCCTCTTTCACATTGAGGACTGCATAGAAAGGCAATGGGTTTTGTCCATGCTCCAATGCCTTGCGCTGATCTGTGAGTTTGTACTTTCTTGGCTAACCAAAGAGATTAAAAAAAAAAAAAAATCACAGTAAACCTCTGGAAAAGCATAGGGCAAAACCACTGACAAAATCTACCTGAGTACGGATAGGTAACATATGTTTTACAACCCAGAGGAAACTGTGAGTCACATTTTTATGAGACATCTTCTTTCATGTTCCTGCACTTTCCTTCCTGTTTTTCTTTTTGATACCTAGTAACTTGTTCATTAATATCTAATGGCCTTGACTGCCTATATGCCAAAGATCTTTACTAAGACTGAGACTAATGTTTACACGAGGACAGATTACGCTAGCTCTGAAGTGCCCAACTGGAAACTGGCTTTAAAAGACCTGACTTTTCAGGGGGAATTGCTCAGTTCTTTCTGAAAGTTTGCCTACTGAAGTTGCTAGCTGTTGGGCACTCTAGTACAGAGGCACCTTCGACCATTAGCTACCTTGGAAAATCCTGGCTACACGATCCTTTGTCATTGTTTATAAACCACACTGGGATCCCTCAGTCACTTTGGATTTGTTCCACACATTACTTCATGCCCTCAAAGAGTAAAGCTCCGAAGAAAATGAGTGGATGTTTCCCAAATGCGTGGCAGGACCACGTACATACCCGTTCATGTAAGAACATTTCCTGGACAAGTGACCACAGGGTTGTAAAAGATGACACATGTCCTGCTTTTTTCCTTTCAATGACTTCTTTGTGATAATACTTCAGATGCTCTATAGACATAAGGTTGAGCTTGCTTTTTGTCACTTGTTCTTTTACTGCCTGAAGTGGCCCCTCCAGAGACTTCTGTGACCAGTCAGCATGTTCGTACAGGTCTGCTAGGGTCCTAAAGAACAGAAATGTGAGAAAATCATCCATTTATTTGGATGGTTTTGGAAGATTACTGTATTTACCCAACCACTTTAATCACAGAAGAGAATCAGCAAACCTAAACTGAAGTTATGACTGAAAGCCAACAGTAATAGCTTTACTAGGGAATTACATTCACTTATTTACAATGTAAGACTTTGAAAGACATGCATCTCACTGTGTGGAAATGTCATGTTACAGACATTCCAAATACCAGTCTCATTTTCTATACGCACCATGTTGAGCCAGAAGCCCCAGTGACATAGGTAACGCAGTCCAACAGATGCAGCTTCTGAAGAGCTAAGAGGTGGCCAAACATAGCTGACATTGCTCTGAGGCCTCCACCTGTTGCCATAACAGCTATTACTGGGACCTATTAAAAACATAAGTATTATCTTCAAAAAATTACTCACTTGCCTACTTGGAAAAGTCTAATTACAGCTCTTACAAATTCCTCAGCAGACTTCATTGAAGAATGATGAAACTAAATCAACATTCAGTCAGTCTTTACCAGTACCTTCTTCCAACAAACCTCCAGATACTCAGCAGGTTCCCTTAACCCCAAATCTTGGATAAGTTTGAATATGCAGTGACCTTAACCTTTCTTCCTCCCCTTGTTCTTTATGATTGAAATTTCGATGACTGATAACAGAAAATGATATGATTTTATTATAAATAACAAAAATTGCAACAAATGCGACTAAAAATGGATTCAAGGAGGTCCTGAGCAGAGTTCAGAAAAAATATATTAAGTAACGAAAATTATTCTTTGGACAGCATCCATTCAACAAACATAATTCCAGCAGGAAAATAAAAGTTCACTTAAAAACTCACCATGGATCTTGGCAACAAAACATACTTCAGTTGCAGTTTGTTATAAAATGTTCTTTCACTACCCTAAAGAATTTTGACTTTTTGTGAAAAGTGTTCTGAAAATATCAAAAAAAAGTAAACCTAAGGAAGAGACATCACAATGATTTCATAAATATCTATGTGAAGTGAATTCCAAATAATCCTGTTTTCCTACTTGAACTGGGTTGCCTGGCTAGGCTGTGTCTAGCAAAATGCCTCAAATCTTGCTGACCGGCTACATCACACTGTTGGAAACTCTGGCTTTGAAGAGTGGTATATTATGTCCTTAGGAATTTGACCCATTGAAAAGAATGGAGGCATGAATAGCTGAGCTGAAACTTTATATGAGTAGGAGGTATGCCACGCTGAGAACTTCTTCTGCCATTCAGATCAATGGGTTTGTCATCAACATGTCGAAACTACCAGAAATTTTGTGGGGAGTTGTGCCAATCCTAATTCAATAGACGCAGAGCCCATGCTTGGATTCCAGTTCACAGACCTCATGTCCATGCAGATCTCCTTCCAGATGAAGAACCCTCCTCAGGGCACTGGCAACCACCCTCTTTCTTTTCTGCAAGAACTCTTGCTCTTCTCGACACAGATCATACCCAAACCGCACATCTAGGTTTTCTGTGCTGAAACATAAACAAATCCAGAGGCACAAGATTGGTGTTTAAAATATATATGGAGCTATTTTCAGCAACTGCAGCCTACCAAATATCATAAAAAATTACGATTCGCTATTCAGATTTAGAGACAGAAACGCAGCTTCCAGTTTTAAATAGATCAAGTGCTTTGCTTCTATGTGGTTTCTTTATTTTCTGATGTTTCAGTGTATGTTCTACTGTTAGCTAAGGACAGCAAATATGAAAAAAGAAAGGCTTCTTTCTGTCTTTCATTAGCTTTGTAAGCTGAATCCTTTCTATTTCTGCTTCATATAATTTCTGAGCAAACGGTAACTTGAACCTAACATGATCTTTCGTGGGGATTTGTACCATAGATTTATACAGAAACAGTACAAAGAAAAAAAAAAGTATTCAAATAATTCTGGTTTGTTGTCTGTCTCATTATTTTACACTGTAACATTTCTTCTTCCCTACCTTGTACTTCTTTCTATTGATATCACAAGAGCCACAAATCTATTTTCTTAAGAATACCTGTGTCTTTTGAGTATTGTATGGACTCTGGATGCTTTGTTTATTTCAAGTGCCCTTTTTTCTCTGCCTTCTTCCCACTTCTGTGTCCCTTGAAGAATCCTCCAATAAGTCTTTGGTTCTTTGACGCAAAGGATGCTCAGTGACTAAGTTCCTCACTGTTTGAAATCCTTCTGTTTTTTTTTTTTTTTTTGCATCTGGGCATGACTCTTTTGCCCCAAGGACATTTAACTTTGATCTGCTGTAGTGACTCCATAATGGTGACTTAACTGTTCTTACATTTTGCCTCTAGTCTTGCACATTCCTTGCATCTAAGTAAAGGATAATCTGTTCTAGAATTCACAGTTCAAAGAGCAATAAAATCTTTAGAGAAAAAAACAGTCCTCTTACCAATCATTTAGTTGGAGGTACAATTGCAGTGGCACATTCTGTAAACAAAGCAATGAGAAAAAGAACATGAATAACTGGGAAAAAGATAAGATTTTCAGTGCCTTGTACCATTACCACCCTGCATATAGTTTTTTGCAAAACTGTAGTGGGAAAGAAAAGGAAAGCAACTAAACACCAAACATACTCTACAGAGAAGCAAAAGAGGCAGGAGGAGTCGAAGCAGATAGATGAATGGGTTGTGAAACAGGATTTCCTCCTCACTATAAATATACCTCCATGAACCATCCTGACCCAGCAGCAGTACCACATTGCCACCCCCCTATCCTAGAGGATGAAGAACAGCAGCCAGACAGAGACAGTGACCCGAAGAGGAAAAACAAGTCATTATATCCTTCCAAAAAGCTACTGGAGATAAAAGAGCCCAAACAGAGGGGTGGGAATCTCTAATGGTAAAACAGACTCTCATTCTCCCTTAGGCTGCTGAGAAATTCTTCTCCTCCTATTTTTACTTCTCATTTGCTGAAAGGTCTGGTAAAGGATGTCTGGCTGTTGTTAACAGATTCATCTGGCCACACAGCAGCACTACTACTGCTTCTAAAGCAACTTAGAGTTGTATCTCTCCACCGGTTACCATCATGACTGTACACGTAAAAGAATGTGACAGAATTGTTCTCTGAGGGCAAGATTCAACTCATCTAACTTTAACCATTTAAATTCAGGTATATGGACTGAGCTAGCTGCCTGGGCTTGATAAAGAGCTGTGGGGCATCCCAAAGCCTTGCCAGAGGTATTGAATATTCTCATTTAACTATGTAAGGACAGCAGAAGTTGGTCTTAAATGTATCTAAACTGGCAAGGATTAGATCCAATAACTGATTTTATTGACAGAAAATAGATATTTCTCTGAGAAAACTAACCTTTTCACAGAAAACTGGTATTTGCACAAAACAGCATTACTGATTTATTTATTTTTTTAATGTTATGGTGTTAAATACTGAAGGTTACTTTATTCTTCTCTACAAAAGATCACATAAATTGTGAAGCACTTACATGTCTTACAGGGAGGGTAACTCTCACTTTATGTCCAACAGGGAGAAATTTCAGTGGTACTGTTAAGGTGTCACTTAAATTGCTATTGTCATCTTCCTTATCAGAAACTTTCTACAGAAAACAAAAAACATGGGTTTTATTTACAGAATAGAAACAATCTAGTTCTTTACTGTTTGGGTGACACTGGAAATAAGTAAGTAGTATGAACAGTGGTATCATATAGTGCTTATTACCTGCAGCCTGACTTTTAGAACTGGTTCCCAAGCCTTCACACAATGGAAGTAGAAAGTATCTGTGTCCTCTTTAGTTTTCTGTGTTCCCTCATGAGATGCAGACACCGTAAGCACGAGATTTTTGCCCTCTAGTGAAAACAGATTTGTTTAGAGAATAATATTGCTGTTCAGGCAAAACTGGTGTGCCTGCCATCACCCCATAGCCTGGAGTGCTCCCAGAGTCAGCTCTCTCTCATACTTCCCTCCACAAAGTTTACTGTGCCCAACTTGATAGATTCAAGGAAAAGACACAGACATCAGCATTACAACTGGAGGCAGTTTAGGGACTTTCATTGCATTATGTTTTAGTGTCTTTAGAATACTGTTAGTCATCTCTGTATCCTAAAGTACCTCTGTATGGGTCTGAATGACTATGATAGGGTTGATTTGGTCTTGTCCTGCTTCACAAAGAAATCGGTATACCTGTCAAGTATCTCCTGCTTTCGTTAACGTCCACTTGAACTTCCAAGCAGCAAACCTCACGGGACTGTAAAAGGCAGGAGTGGAAAAGGGTGAAGATGGCAAATGCCACATCTGCAGCAAATAATGAAAAAGCATACAGACAACCACTACCGATATTATAGAGCAAACTAAACTGTTTTCAATGCTGGAAACTATTCAGCTGCCCAAAAGTAAATTTAAAGCTCATTATCCCAGAACAGCAGCCCAGTTATGCTGCTTCAGAACTAGCTTGTCCATGCAGTGGTGCATTGCCAGAGGATGTCATACCCATTCAAGTTATCCCCAAATGAGGAAGCTCTGTACAACATGCTGTTGCCCAAACAGCTACAAATGTATCTGATAATTTTTTAGGAAGGGTGGGGAAGGACATCTGATGACGAGTTTCTGTGTATTGTGGCAGTGATTAGTCTACAAGGCATCTTCTTGACGGTCCTGATGCAGGGAGATCATGGATTTATTCCACCCTACCCTCCACCTGAGTCATGCTAGTTCACCTGTAATAACTCATGCCAGGACAGTTTTCCAAGCCATTTCAGGAGCAACACGTGCCAATCATTACAGCTCTTATGCCTCACACAGAAAATGAGGGGGAAAGAACAGCATATGCGTTACTTTGCCTCAGGGGTATTGAAGGTGAGCATCTGGGAATCACGCGCAGGCTTGGAGTGGTTGGCATGAAGTACTTTGTACTCCTTCGCTGCCAGGCCAGCCCAAGGAGATTAGTAAGTACCACATGCTGACTAATACCAAAAGAGAGCTCTATGTTTCAATTACTAAAATAACTCTTTATTAAAAAACTAATTTCCCAAAAAGCTGTTACGTTAGATAAACTTCCACTCAGAAGCACACTGAATACTTACTGTTGTCTTCTATGGACTCATACCTTTTATAACCTTTGTCTTTCCTGCCAAGTGCCATACTGTATTAAATGAAACACGAGCAGTTTTCACTTTGAACACCAACAAATATGGGGTTCTGCAACATTAGCAAACCACAGCTGGGCAAAATATCAACACCTGTAATATCTAAGGACTTCAAGAAAACACAACTTCTATGCTTGCATGGAGAGCACAACAATTAAGCCATAACGAATGGGAATCATCCCATATCTTGCACTTTATAATGCACACCATGCTCTTATCTATCCTAGTAGCTTCTGTTCTCTCTATGAAAAGTCAGATGGCTGGGGGGAAGAGGAGAGAATCAAAATGAAGGAAAAGTCACTGCAAGCTAAATTCATATGTGAACCTTACCACTAGGACATCATTGGTAATGAGACGCTCTGGAGGGCCAGGACTGAAAAGACAGAATCAAAAAATGAACAAACAAAAGCTGTGTGAGTATCTGGTATTTGAAAAGAATAGTAGTTTTGTGACCTTTCCTACTTAAAACTAAGTATAGTTCTGTTAGTATCATAATTTGTTTTCTAAAAGGCATGATCCATGATCACCTGCTAAGCACATGAACCAAAATGTAGTAGCCAAACAATAAAAAAAGCAGAAGAGCTCACCAAAATACCAGTGTTTAAAACTATATGCTAAGATACAGCAGAACAAAGACATATTGGTCTATATGGAATCATGTCCTGCTATTAACAAATGACCACATGACTTGGGGAAAGCAAAGACTACTATTAATGTATTCTGCAAATACTTATTAGGAAAGACATTTCTGGCTGTTCTGGATTATAATTTACAACTGATTATAAATGAATGGCAAATAAGAACTGGCTCCCACTGTGCTGTATGTGTGACTGGAAAACACAGAGGTAAATAACAGAAAGTCTTTCTCCCAGACATTTTACCTTGTAAGACCTAGGACTGTCACAGAATGATGTAATTATTTAATACCATGAGTAACCTACAGAGTATACTAACAGCATCTCTCATTAAGGCCAATACTCTAACATCACTATGTTACACATATTCATAAGTGCTTTCATGTATCTGAAAGGACCATTAAAGGCATGTAGTATGTAATCTTTGACTTTCTGCAAAGTTCACGGTATTTTACCAAGCACCACTTCCAGCCTTAAAACTTCTATTTCAACTATAGAAGGTACTTAAATGTAACAAACAAGGTTTGACTTCCAGGGATGGAGTATCCCCCACATGTCTTATAACTTGAATGGTGAAAGATGTTCCTCTAATTTCTAGTCTGAATCTACTTGGTCCAGTTTCCAAACACTGCATCTCATTCTGTCCATTCTATGTATCTGGCTGTGACTGCATCCGCATTTGCAGGAGATGCTCATAACATCTCTTAAGGTATCTCTCACAGATGAATTAAATAGATTTTCTTAAGGGAGAAATTAATCAAAAACATCAGTGATTTCCTTCTGCAGCTTTTTCACGCTTAAGAATAAGAAGCCGTATTTTCAGTTCCTTCTTCTAATCATGCGGTTAGTCACTTTTGACTGAACTATATTCCTTTTTTTGGTAATGCTAAGCTCAAATATGCCAGAACATGTAGTCTAGTAGGGTTTTTTTTCAATCAAACTTGTGATAGCATTTAAAAGAGAGATAAAGTTTATATTTTGGAACTTTTTGTCCTCCACACAATGCTTATTACCACTTTGAGGAGGATGGTCTTAATTTTATTTTTTGCTGACCGTATGGTTTTTCAGTTTAACTAAGCTATCACCTAATTGATGACTTTTCTAATATTGTCTGCATAACTCTACGCATATATCATTATAATAATACAAGTTTTCTGGTCTTTTAGAAACACCATAGTGTTCTAGGCATTGTTCTAATTAACATTAACAACTTGAAGAGCACCTCCATTAAGTTTTACGTGCATCTTGTGTACAAGTTATCACATTGTGCCAATGTTATTACATTTCCACAATCAGGACATACATATCAAACAGAAGGTCAGATTTGTATGAAATACACTGAAAGGCAGAATTAGTTGCAGAAGTTAAGGTTAAAAAAAGTTTGAAACTGTAATTTCAGCTCACTTCTGAGAGGAGGAGCTAGAATAAGTTCCTCTTTCTCTGAAATATTATTACCCCCAGCAGATCTATACCTTTCAGCTTTGGAATTTTACTCACATTCTTTCCATCCAGAATTCCACTTCCAAACTTTCCCATTTCCTAGTGCACCTCTCTTTCTAAAAAGAAAAGGGTAAAATGAATATGGATTAATGGAGGCTGCAAGAATTTGGCAGTACAGACACACCTAAAAAGCACTTTCATAGCTGACACTTTCACTAATGTTACCATAAAAGCTGTGTGTTACCTCTTTCCAAAGCTGAGATTGCAATGGAAACCACAGGCTTGCAAAAGGCACATAAGATTCATATTGTCCCATTGTGGGATATGTAAAATCATACGTATTTCCAAAGATACAATCAGAGAGGGAAAGCTTGATTTTCTGTAAAGACGGTGTGCACAGAGGAAAGGTATTGAAGCTCAGCAACAAGTGTGACTAACACCAGTGTCATTTCCATGTACAAACCATTTAAATCACATTCACACTGAATCTAGCAGAGATGAAGCAGGCAAGAGTGTTCTAGACTGAGGTGGTTATTGGATCACTGTATTTCCCAGTGACTCACTCAGCGGCTGAGAAGTGCGTGGCACCAGCCTGCAGAGTCACAAGGAAGATCCATGTTAACAGCTTTCAGCATTTGGGAAGCAGCTGTTCTTTTGGGTATAGACTGTCTCCTTCCTGCAATGGGCAGGTAGCAACACCAACCAGCCCAGGAGTTGTCACAGACCTACACCAGCTTTGTTCTCTGAACAACTCTCTTTCATGGGCTCCTTAACAGAATACCAAAGATGTTAGCAGAATAGGTGTCCCTTTACTGTGGGCTGGAGAAATCTGAATCACCTAGAAGGAAATCTAGCACAAACACCAATGGGAGATGGCTGAAAAAAATCATTTAATTAAAGTGGTGAGTGGATTGTCTTCATGGTTTTAATAAAATTTGCCATTTAGGAGGAAATGTCATCCAAGTGTGGCAAAAGTGGAATCAAGACAAAAGCTAAGGAAGTTACTTATTTGAAGTATAAAAGATAAAAATTACTATTTACAGATGCTCCTTGCTAACATATGTTGCCCCTACAGAGATGATGGACATCAGAGAGAAGCTGCTTCGTTTTCTGAATTTGTGAAAAGAGATTAAAGTCACATAAAACCAACACCATTACACCTTTTTTGATGAGATATTGATAATGACATATAAGGATATCTGTTTATGTAGACCCAAAACTCACTTAGCATGGAAGTCAATGTGAACAATGAGATTTTGCTGATCTCTCCCTTATTTTCAGTCCTTACCTCTGATTTCAAAGCAAACGTCTCACGGAGTGTCTCCCCAGGTCTGATTCTAGCAACATTAAAAAGAACTGTGAACTGCATGTCATCTTTGGTGAGTGGATCTTCATCACATACTGCCAATTCTAAAATGTTCTGGTAGTAGTAGAAAATAAATAAGAACTCTTATTGAGCTGCTATTACATGGAAACAAAAAAAAAAATGTTATAGACTTTTGCAGCTACTTGACTGGCGCAGTGGTAAGAATAAAGAAATACGCACTTTCCTTCAGGAGTTTGCTAATGTGGAACACCATCATTAAACCCAACCTTGGGAAACTTATGAAATAGAAGACAACTGCCTATAACAGAGAGCTCCCACTATCCTGAGACAGAAAAGATGTCAGTGCTCTGTACCACACTGATAACCCGCCCAAAGAACACACTCAGTTTCTTCATCCTCAAAGTTCTCTTAACTACACATCTTAGGATGGGATTAAATTTGCTGTCTGCACCTCAGCAACTCCTCTACGCTTCCATTACAACCAGAAGGGGGAAAGATCATCTAAATTAACCATCAAAAATAGCCCAAATGAAGCGTACTAGAGCAGTACTTATTTGTCTCAGGTGACAAAAAAGGGAATCTGAACTAGCTTAGATGTCAGCATTTATATCACCAATGTCTATAACCAGCTGAGGGGAGCCCTACTGCATATGTCTACTGTTTTGGGCGAACCAGTCAGTTGCAAATTCTGTTACACAAGCATTTGCTTAAGTTATTTAGCACACCTGTCAATTGAGGATCCCCAGCTATTCAAATTTTCTATTTTTCTTACTACCTCAACTTCTCTCTGGATCCTAAAGTAGAAAGTCTCGTTCCAGACAGGGTTGTCAGTATTCTTGATGGTTTTGGTCTGAAGCTTTCCATTTGAAGCAGGTGGCAGCCACAAGCGAACATAGCAGTCTGATGCAGTCACTGCAGCAGAGAAAAATTGAAAACCTGATGCTGATGATATAAATGAAAAGTAGGGCAAGGCCATGATTCTGTGGACTAATAAATATTAGTATTAAAAAAAAAAAAAATAAGTAAAGAGACCACCAGTTGGAAGCAACCAAGGAAAACCATCTAATCCCTGGGTAACCACAAAGTGCAAATGTACACATGCACACACAAAGTACACTAAGAGCCATTTTTCCAATGTGAAGGGAAAGGCATATAAAAGAGCCCACTGACCATTCATCAGGCATCTTCCCTAAAATTCCAGTCTACAATGTTAAAAAAGTTTAACTGAAACTAGAGCTAGTTCCAAAAAAGGCTGTTAGGATGATTACAGGAAAGGAGAACGCGTATTACAGAGGAGATCAGAGGAGACTGGCTTGCTCGGTCCAGCAACACAAACATACGGAGGGGGTATGACAGCTGTCTAGAAGGGTTAGGTACTAGGGAAGAAGATCTGTTGCAGCTAAAGGCCAGTGTGGTCCCAAGAACATGAGGGCATGAGCAAGTTGGAGATCTTCATCTCACTTCCAGTCTACATCTACTCCTTATGGTTAGTGCAGTCAGTGCCTCGAGCAGCTGTCCTTTGGGAAGAGCCGGGGTGGGAAAGCACATTTACTTTGTGAAGCTTGACATCGGTGTGAAAGGAAATCTCCAGGGTGATGTCTTTCAGAGCTGGAGTCTGGACTTGACTGAAGATTTCCACTGCAGCCCGAGATGCCTAAATACTTCAGACTGGTATCAAGCAGTGAATAACATTCCCCCACAAAGTTTTCACAGGAGATTGGAAGTGTCCCTTCAATAGAGTAGATAGAAGAGATCATTGAAACTCAGAAATTCAGGTCTTGTCACACTACCACCTTTCTAGTGTCCACCTCTTGACGTTGCTATATGGCATTTGCCACAGGAGCACAGGAAGCCGTTCGGCGAGCAGACAACAGGGGACTGGATCCCTCTGGTCTCTCTCGAATCAAGGCCTGGCCAAGGTTGTGCTTGGCCCTGCATGGCAAGACATGAATGGTCTCAGCTGTAACTCTCTGCAAAGTAATGCTTTTTTTTTGGCTGAATGTGTCATTTTTCATTAGAGGAATACACAGGCCAGACGTTCCAAGAGTGTGAGAAAAGGCAGCTCAAGTTCTCTGCCCTGACTGAGGAACCCACAGGAGACGCATGCAAAAATGGCAGCTGAAAGGCTGGTCCATAGTATACCTTGAGAAGAAGCTATAGGAGGCTGTGAGGGTGAGATAATGAGTTAAAGAAAGCTGAATACAAAAGTATATAAAAAACTCTGGTTTGCCTGCATGTTCAGCACGGGCTTAAGGCTGAATCTGCAGAGGCCTTTCTGAATCAGAAACTATCAATATAATTTAACATGACTGGTCATCTGAGAACAGCAAATACCCCAAATGATACTGTATTTTAGAAGTCTTGAAATTCTTTCATTTACCTTTGATTATTGTATATAATTGATACATTTCAATAGAAGGTCCCTAAATACATGGCCTGTGTGGCAAAATTCCAGTCCCTGGTATGATTATATATTGTGAGCATCAAAATCAAACAACTCCAAGCAGATTGCAGTGTCTTCATAAGGTCTATCTTCCTTGTTGGCCCAGGGAATTAATATGGGAGTTCTGGTTTTTATCAGTTCCCTGAAATGCCTCTAGATCAATCTAATGATACCTCAGCCATTTGATCTAATTATAGCCCTGGCATTAGTATTTCTATTGCTGTGCTCTAGGCACATTGCTTGTACACCTTCAGAACCTAAGAACATTGCTCACTGTGTAAACTCTGGAGGTGATTAAAAACACAATCGAACCAAAACTCACACAGGTCTCTTGACTTGATGTTCTTAGCTTGTATGATTCTCACAGAAAGCATGTGGATGGGGCAAATCATCATCTGCAGGGAAAACAAATGCAATTAATCAGCTAAGAATACAAAAACAACATGTATTTTTAACAGTACAGGGGACATTCTGTCCTTCTGTTTGAAGTGAGGGGACCACCTCGCCGTGGTTGTACTGCCAATCTGCCAAGGGTCCTGTGCTACAGGTAGGACAAAACTGAGCCTTCGGAAGGCGACACTAGGAACTTGCAGATTCCTGCCTGGGTCCTGGCACAGCACTGACATGAGGCCAGGACATGGGAGTCACCAAAGTTCTCTAAAAACTTCTGACTTTGTATTCCGACTAGGACTAAACTTCCATGGCACTTGTAGGTTGGCCAAGTTCACCAAAAGACATCTAGACAAATGCAGTACTGACTTTGTGTGAATGGACCATAGGCCATCAGACACCCTTCAGCTGAAGAAAAAGGTGTCCTGCTTTGGAGTTGTAATATCACAGAATCCCAGATCATTAGGTATCTTGAAAATTCCTAATGGGAATAGAACCACTTCCCTTCAAGACATGAGATTTATTTCCATCATAGACAAGCTATCATTGTAATGCTTATTTCAAGTTACTTATTCCTAACTACCAGAGAATTAACCTTCCCAACCTAAACTTGTCAGAAAATACTTGCCATTTTCAAAAGATGTTCTGATAAGCCTGAATGAACATACATATACAAATACGTGACAACGTTAATACTAAAAGCAGGAAAATATTTTCTTCTTTTTCCAAATTGGAACATTTACATTTCCTTTTAATTTTCTGTTGAGTGTTTTATCTACCTTTGTTCTTTGCATATTAGCACAGCTTGTCAGCAATAATAACCAATAATAACATACAGTCCTGTTACCACTAATAAATTAAAACAGGGCCACACCACGTTGGAAGTGTTTCATTAGTTTGAATGGTAGCTTAAACCACACGCTGACTGAAACATCATATCTATTTGCCTAAATGAGAGTATCCCATAACACTGTAATGAAATAATTTGAAAATTTTATTTTGAAAGTTAGCACCATGATTAATATTCCTGACACTGAAATGATTAACTTTGGAGATGAACAGAGCTGAGGGAGGATGAACTTCTCTATAGAAGGAGTCACTCACTACAGTTAATCTGAAATTCTTTTAAAATGGGGTGGAGACATGGTATTAGAGATGAGAAGAACCTTCATTCAGTTTCATTCAGTTTTGTTTAGAGGTAAATTATGTTACATCAAATGGATACCATTTGAACTGTGAATTAGCATGTTCATATAAAGGCGGGGGGGTTTTTTAATTTTATCATGTCACTTTTGAAGTTACAACCTTTTAAAATTCAGATTAATATTCACGAATCACCCTGAGCAGAGAAACCCTGTTGTTAAACCTACAAAATCACAGATTACTCTGTCTCTTGGCCTCTTAATAGTTGATTGAAACACTTTTTTGTATACAAATGCAAGATACATGTGTTCTTGTGTGATAAGAACCATTTCTAATCTGTTTTCCTCCAATTTGAAACAGACATATTTAAAACATTCTGAGTTTAATGCATTATGAACATTATGAGTTCCAGTTGAGACACTTCCATATTATTCTGCTTGCCCACTGAAAGAATTTTACTTTAATTTCTCTGTACAAATAGTTATTTAACCTAGAAGTACCAACGGGAGCACTCAGTCAGCATTCCTAGTGGGTTTCATTAACATGAAATATTGGATTATGTAGCCAATTACAGAGTTGACTGGTTTTAATTACTATGTTAATTCTGTGTTATTTTGTAATCAACTTCCCCCTTGCTCAACAGAAGCCCAAACGATTCTCAGAGTCTGCCTTCACTGGAGAAATGGATGTTGGTACGCAATTTGCTTTGAACCTTTTGTGATGAAAAATTCCTAATTGCTGATAAAAATGGTGTGTCTGCAGTTCATCATCAGAGTCCTCTCAGTTGTGATAAGTGTCATATTTTCATCATCTCCCACTAGAGCCAGAGAGCCTCACTCCTCCTCCCTTCCCTTTCAGCAGCAATCAGTTCCCTTCAACACGTCAACATCTGCCAGCCGATGGAAACATCATCACAGATTCCTTACTGATGGAAACATCAACACAGTCGCTTACTTCCAATTTGGTGCACCTTAGTCCTTCCCTTGTTGCAGGGTAAAGATAAACTGGTTCAGATGGGTAAATGTGGCCATAAATAAACCTGATGGACTGTGCAAATCCCTGGGGAAGCCAGAAGCCATCCCACTCTCTACAGTTACTCAAGCCTGTGATAACCATTCAGAATTGGGCTAATTTTTTTTTTTTTTCATTAGAGAAAGGCAGAGATAATTTTCTTCTAAAGTGGTCCAGGGCAGACTACTAGTGTCTGATTTCAGTGGTCTAAAATGACACCTTTGCCCAAAAGTGCTGCACTCCAGAATACCCTTCCATGAAAAAAAAAAAAAAAAAGGTTAGAGATTCCATTTGCTATTTTCATAACATGAAAAGCAATGTGTAATTTCATGATTAATGCAAATTTATAAGCACAGACACCATATTCAGACAGCTCTTGACAGTCTTGAAGCTGTACCGGTCTTGCTCTTTCTAGTTCACTTCCTTGGAAGAAACTTAGTTTCCCACATGGAGATAAAACCCCTCTGTAAATACGTAGACTCAAAGACAGCTTTCCTAGAAGTGCATCTTTCTATTTTTGCTGGAAAATTAATAGTGTCACATTGAGGGCAGGGACAGAGTGCAGGATTCAGCTACCTATTTGTGCTTGCATCATAGACAATAACACTTCAGACCAACAAATAGTAGCCTCTCCGGAGGCCCAAAGAGTAGGCTAAAATACAAACAAGCAAAAACAACCTAACAAAAAACAACAACAACAAACAACAAAAGCAAACTTATTTTCACTTGATAGGGGTTAGCGCTAACTACATTTCTGAACTATCAAGGCAAGTTTTGTGGGAACCATTTCAGGTCTAAAACACAGAAGTCAATAAACAGGAGATAAAACTAGCATGGAAGAATTGCCACAGCTGTGTCAAACCTTAACAAACTGAAAACACATGTGTTGCCACCATCTCATTGATTGGAATAACACACATTTGCTGGCCTACTGTCTGGCTTCCAGCTAATAGCCACATGCCAGTCAGCTTCAGGGGGACACATAATTCTCCTTTTTACAGGTGGTTAGTTGCTTCAAGGTTTCTTCCCAAAAATACAACTTGGAGAATATGAAATCTTCTCAAAGCTCAGCAATAATGAGGAGCCTACCGATACAGTCTTTGGATGGCAGTGAAAGAAGAAAAACATACCAACAGCTTGTATCTTTGAGTTCAATCCTTATTGTCCCTCCATGATGCTTCTAGAACAAGATCTCATGGCCACTTTCACTAGAAAGTTACTCTTTTAGGGGAGTAGTTTCTGCAGAACCTGGCAATCTGGGAATCTTTTCCCATCACCACCTCCGTTTATTTTATTTTCTTTTTAAAAAAGTCCTTGTTTTTCACATGTTGGAAGGCTGATTGGAGCCTCAGTGTTTCACTCCCCCTGTACCAAAGCTAAGCAGTTCTCTGAGCAGAGTTGTCACCACAGGATAACACCAAGTTATATGAAGTTTTATGTAAGGACTTTGCTCTCTGTCTTTTGCCATTTGGATGTAGCGGTAGGTTTTATCACTCAGCTTTATCAATATCTTTCATATATTAATATTTACTTCCTTTCATGGATTACTTTTCTTTTCTGCAGTAATGTACTAGAAGCTGTAGAATATCTTATGTACAAGATCTCACATCAGATGCAATCATTTGGCATATTCTTACCACTTATTTTACCTTAGATACTGAGTATTTGGTTCAACTACAACTTGGCAATTTATCAAATTAAGGTTAAGGGTATAAACTTATAAACTACAAATAAGGTTCATTATCAGCCTGGTCCTAAAGTGCCCTCTTCCACATAGGTTCTTTAACACCTAATATAGGCTGAGTCTATTAGCCCCTCCATTTGTCATAACACTGCTAGCAATTTGTCCTTCCAACCAGCCGCCTATTTTCGTTAAAATCAGAGGAGCGCAAAGTTCTGGTAGAAAAAGTGACTGACTGAAGAAATACACAAAACCAGAGGAGGGGACAGAAGTAGAAAGCATGACCACGAAAGCCTCATTTTCCTTGGGAATCACAATTATCCAAAATCTTATCGTTGGAAGTTGAACAGTTAGTGAAGAAACCTAATTTGCCTTACATTCATTTACTGTAATTTTCATGTTATCGTTGACAGATTGTTTCAAGAGTCATTGTGGATTTGGGAGGAATGCCCTGTTCATATTCTATCAGTCACCCCTTTACATGTATGAGTGGGTCCCTCAGGGCTTTGTACAGGCAGAATTTCCAAGTATTTTACCACAAAAAAAAAATTATTCTGAAGTTCTCAAAACAGAACTGCTAAAGAGTGATTATTCGTGCCTGAGCAGAAGAAAATACTCTGTTATGAATATCAAAAGCATTCTCAGCAAGCTGTAACTTAATATTGTCCATCATTCTGTGCCAACTTGGTAGCTTTTCTAAACAGCAAAAAATTAACTGGGAGAGTTTTAGTAAGTCTTCCTGGATAGTTCAAAGTATCCACACTTTTCTAAACAATTTCCTTTTTTAATAGAAAAACAAAACAAAGCCCGCTCTATTCTGACTTCTGTATCTATCTACCAATTTACACATACTGGAAAATGCATTTGCCTGACAGAATGGAAGAGCTACCTGCAGTATTGAATGAATCTCCTTTCTTAGGAAGAGAAGCTTTCTGGCCTGAAGCAATGCTTGTACTCTAAAGTTTTGGTAGTGTTGCCTATTAACCGGGAGTATGCCTATACTCGTAGAAGAACAGCTGCAACATTAGGATGAAATGCAAGAACTTTTGCTGTAATTAAGATTTTCTAGATAAAATTATACCTAACCTATCTACTCATCTTTCAGATCCAGAATTATCTTATTAGATACAACATTGATAGATAATATTTATATCTAAGATAGATAGCTCTGGATCTAACAGGTTAGATACAAATTTTATCCAGAAATTACACTACATTTATAATTCATGTTCTTTGCCCTGACCATCCAGTGTTGAATATTTTTAATCTACGATTTGAGCTATTTTTTCAAGCTACTGATATTTTCCTGAGTCCTTAACTTCATTTGCAAATATTACCATAGCACAGGTACAGTAAGTATTCTTTATTCTTAATGATTAATGATTCTCTATAAGCCATCATATGTAACATTGTTTCTCACTATATTTTAAACCCCTGAATGCCCATATTTCTTTTATTTGCTGCAAAATTTGGCATACGTTTTGATAAATACAGAACAGCGAGTTGTAAATAATTCACAACTTGCCTTTCAGACACCATGTCTATTATTTTTTGAAGATATACACGAGAAGATAACTCTTGGCTAGTAATTCTGTTTATTTATACTAAAAACTCAGTTAAAAGCTCTGAGCGGAACGTGCTGTTACAAAACTCGAGTCCAGACATGAAATACTTCCTCTAGAATCGCAAACGCTGTAAACATTACTTTAAAGATAGCTAAATCAGCCAAATAGCTCATTAGAACTCTTCCCTGCAGCTAATATAATATAAATTATGCTTTGTCGCTAGAAAAAGCTGTTGCTTTTTTCAGCTGGGGCAAGCAATGAACATGTGCAATCCCAAGAAAAGCATGCAGCGGGGCTAAAGCGCTTTCATTTTACAGCGACGTGAACTCATCCAGGCCAGCCCCCTCTTCCTTCCCAGTGCTCGCTCCAGCATGCACACCTCACGACAAAAGAACAGGGACATATTTTCTCTGTGTTTTTGCTGAAGTTCACTTATATATTAGTTCTTGTGCAGTAAAGGGGCAAATGGTAAATTTGCAAAATTTGAGACGACCTTGCCACATCACCTCAGCAGCAGACTTTCTCTCTGTAGACGCAAGTAAAGGGAGTTTGCTCACGAGAACTGGAGCGGGGAGGTCCCAACAGAAGGTGCTGGGTCACAGCAAAGCACAGAGCTGCAATTGTCTTACCTTGGCTGGTGGGCTCCCCATGACGGACAAGATGGCGACAGCAACAGAAAACCCAATCTGAGTAACAGATCTGTCAGCTGACAAACACGCTCACTGCTTGCTGGGGCTGCTGAAATAACCTGAAGAACACATATAATTTATAAAGGCACTGAGCTCCACCCTCTGCCTCCTCTGAGTGGAGAAGAGGCTGCCCACGTCGGAGAGGGCAAGATCTGCAGTGTCAGAGGGAGAGGAGAGCTGCAGTTACCACATCTTTGCCTGCCACTTTATTACCTCACACCATTTTTTTATTTGCCCCATATTGTCCTGGCAGGTTTTTGGGTGGATTCTGCCATGTCCAGAAAGTCTTCCTTCACTCCCCGTATCTTCTATCTATCTAGTGAGTAGCTTTTAAGTTCTTCCACAAAGTACTCCAAGAAAAAAAAAATAGTCCGAGTAATGGGACAGCCAAATCTCAGTTATTAAGGTTTCTGGTGGGAGACCAATCCACTTCTGAATGCTCTTTTCAACTTTTCCTACAACAGGGACTGGTTTTAATAAATTCTGGGCAATCTTTCTGCCAAGCAGTAAATCAGACCTCCTTATTTGAAGTACCTACTGGATGATCACCTGGTCAATGCAGAGATACTGGTGAAATTGCAATAAATATTGGTAGGGAAAGGGAAAGCTGCATACCTTTTGGGCCTTCGCCCTCTATGTATTTCTTATGAGAAGATTACATCTTGACACGTCCCAGCTTCCCATCCTATTGCCCCATAAGTTCGCTGGTGACAGTGGTGGGTCCTAAGGCATCCGCTGGAGATGACACAGGCACAGCCCCCTCCACCTCTCCCACACCTACTGTGAACTGTTGACAGATGACCCGTGGGGTGCCTGTCAGAACACTGCTCCAGGCAATCTGTTCTGGCCATTCTTTAATCCACACTTGCAATTTCAGGTTGTAGGTTCTGCAGACTCTGATGTGGAAAAGGCCTGGAGGCCACCATAAGTTTGCAGTAAGATATGTCCTCAGTGGGGCCAGTAATATCAGACAGGACTGAGCGTCACCAAACAACCAGTGGACACCTTACACTGGTGGAAAGGGAGAGTGTCAAGAGTTAATTTTCATTTAATAGTATTTATGAATTTGGCTATTGGCAAGAGAAGAAAAAAAATTAAATGTAACCACAATAGTTGCCCATGAAAATAGGTTTACCTGAAATCTTTGACTTCAGATTTTTTTCTGAAACTCAGATGCACTCTGTGGATCACTTTTAAGCCACTTTTTAAAGCACTTTCCACAAAAAATAAAAAAAAAAAAAAATTAAAAAAAAAAGTCACAAATCGAAAATTAGTTCTAGACAGGTGATCCTGAACGTATGTAAGTGACAACCAACAGCTCAAATTGACACTTCACAAAGACTCTGCTGTGGCTGGCAATAAAGATTACATCTTGACATGTCCCAGATTCCCATCCTATTCCCCAAGCTTGCTGGTGACAGTGGTGGGTCCTGGTGAGGACTGGATGCAAGCTTACCAAGCAGCATGGTGAGAACTTAACTGCTTAGGTAAGGTGTCATCTTTGAAATACTAAAAAGAAAGATATCTCAAATAAAGGTCTGGTTTAATTTGCTGCAAATAAATGTGCAGCAAATCGAAGGCCAGCTACAAAACTCCCAGAAAAATAAGCCAAACTCACCAGAAAGCAATCTGGGGTCCAGAACAATTAATCATGCAAGCATTGTGCTCCTGCGGTAACATTGTTTTGACAGCCTCACTCAGGCATTTTTATAAGAGCAATCAAGACTACAGTGCAAGTATTTTTCTCCATGCTTCCTTGGACACAGGAATCTGTAGCATCCCATTTCCAGAGATAAGAAAAAAGAAACAGAGAAAAAAGGAGAAAATCTCATATTCAGAGTGGACATTTTCACCTTTATATTTCTGTTGTAGCTTTGATCACAGGTTCTACTGCTGTAGTAACCTGAGAGACCAAAATAGTAGGATGACAAATTTACCTCCAAAAGAAAAGGCAAATGGAAAAACAGCCAGATGAAAATGAACTCCACTCAAAGAGGGGTATGTCTGCCTGGAAACAGAGCAACACACTAAAAACAGAACAGCTGCAGCAGGGAGACTCAAGAATTAATGGGCAGGAAAGAAGAAAAAAAGATCGCAAAATGTCTTCAAATCAAGGTGCAAAAGTTATTTTGGAGAGCTATGGAACTCATTTTTCCAATAGCCTCTCCAAGAAGTTAGTGTTTCCAATAAGTCAGAATGGCCAAAATACATAAAACATTTTGTGTTGCTTGTCAACAAGCACACTGACAAATACCACGTCCATTTCCTCCTGGACGTGAGGGAGATAGGCTACGTGCTGTCGGGTCTTACTGCAGACACAAAGTATGTACAGCATGGGGAAAGTAAGACGAAGAAAGTCAACTGTGTAAAGACGGACAAAACTAAAAGGCTAAATCTAA
The DNA here is from genome assembly GCF_037038585.1 of Patagioenas fasciata. Taxonomy (NCBI): domain Eukaryota; kingdom Metazoa; phylum Chordata; class Aves; order Columbiformes; family Columbidae; genus Patagioenas; species Patagioenas fasciata. Next base: position 30,815,130 of record NC_092524.1, on the reverse strand, counting down.
AGCAAAGAGGGCACAGCACAATGTATTAGTGAACCAGCTAAATAGTAGGCAGCAGCTTCAAGGGGGTACGGAAAGTCCTTCCCTTCCCCTCTTTAGAGGGAGGACAGTCATGCCAGGCTCATACTAGGGGAGTTAGATTCAGAAAATATAATACTGTATCTGCAGTTTTGGTTTGTAAAAGGCTGTCCAGGAGACAAAGACAAGAGGGATTCTAGAAAGATTTTATGGGTTAATTAACCTGGTCTCATTCCACCTTTATGACAGAATCTTATTTCTTTTCTGAATTAATATTAAGAAAGTACTTGGAAAAAAAGCAGGAGGGGAGAAAATAATGGTCTGTAGTCAAAGTCAAACAAAAAAATTTCAAAATGTTCTCCAAAATTGGGAAAAGAAGTATTTTTTTTCACTAGCTCATCCCCAAACTATATTATTTTCATATTTGCGTTATTTAACCACTATAAAAATTAATCCAAACAAAAAAAAATGTATTAAAATATATCTCAATTTTTCAATTCAACATTGCCTTGTGAAACTAGAAGCTATAAAGCAAAGCTTCAGAAATGCCAGATTTGGGGATCCTTTAAAACCGAAACATTTGATCTTGAAATAAAAGCTTTCTAACCTTTCAGTGTCCCCTGTCCTCACCCCAACCTCTCCCCATTGTTTTTGAGCAAAACAACAGAGCTAATTTGAAATTATTTTAGATCTTTGAATATTTTCCAAACAACCCTTTTCAACACACCTGATACTAGTTAGAACAAAATACCACGTTGTCTGTCTGAGCAGCAGTCAGGTGGTAGCAGCACTTGTAAACAAACTGTCCTTCTGGCTATGAAGATCTGAACCTGTTTCAGAAAAGTAAAAGGTTCTATATCCTCTTACCTATCTCCTGTACCACTGCAGTCTTAAATAAAGATATCATACAGTAAAGCCAGTATGACCGGCTCTTTTTCCTGGCCAGATAAGAGAGCTATTAATTTCCTTAGACACTTTGCAGGTGTTGTTGTTAATATGGCAAGATAGTGATCTTTGCTGCTTCATGGGAGGAAGCTGCTTATTACTTACCTGGGGTATCTGAGGACTGGAGCGCTACCTTTCCAAAACACGTCACTGTAAAGCCACACACTGAAACCCACTGTGTTTATGTTTAAAATTTGTTCTTTTATTTTAAACCAAGTGATTTCAGAGCATCCAGTTGAAATAATTAAGGTTTTTCAATGTCATTCCACTCAAGCCAGGTTCTCAGACCTTTATCTTCAGATCTTTTTCAAATAGTCTGATGCTGATGTCAGTATGAAATATCTTGAGTCAAGATTTCAGAAGTGTTAGGTAAGTATTACACTTCACCACTTGGCTGACAGGAAGACTTGATTTATGGTTATGGCATTTAGCTTCATATTATCAGGAGAAGGGTTTCTTTCTTAGCTGCCACCAACCTCTTGTATTTTTTTAATGGTGATTCTTAGAATCAAGAATAACTCGTTTTCTCCCGTTGTTTTTCACTCTATGTAAGTTCTTTCTTCACTCTATGTAAGTTCTTTGGGGCAAGACCTACTAACAAAATGTTTGCTACTGGATGTTATTATACTAGGTGAGAGTAATTAGAAAATAAAAAAGGTACTGGGATGGTATGACATAAATAGAAGTATTTCCTTTCTAACCCTGTTGCCATGTGAAATCCTCTTCCAGTCCTGGATGTGATTTTATTCAAGGTTCTACCTTTATCTGAGCACAGCTCTTAGCTGTTGTCTCAGAAAGGGATTAAAGGGTCTATTTCAAATTATATGCATGTCATTAAGGGTTCAATTCATTCATTCCTGGCAGTAACATCATCTAAGTAGCCCTCCAAAATTAAAAAGACTAAAGACAGCACTAGGTATCCTGGGTATATTATTCTGTAGGCTAGTATAGTTAATGTACAGGCTTTTTAAATAAGCATGGCATTGGCCAACCTATGTCCTAGCTTAAGTAATACAGAAGACTAAAGCGAAGTGTAAATGTAGGAAAACCACTCATCTGAACATAGAGACAGGGCAAAGAACTACAGAAACATCCAGTTCAGGGTGAACTGAACACATCCAAGAGTATCACCAGTAGCTTTGGAAGTACTCACAAAGTACACCTTTTTAGCAGGCATACTGGTCACAACAAGGCATGAATCCTGGTGCAGAATCCCTGGTAAATATCTGAAAATGCTCAAGTCTTAAAAATATCTCAGTGTGAAGTTTCATGTTGCAGCAAAACTCATTTGAGAGCTAGTTATCACTAAAAGAAGAGGTCTGGCTCCCATCCCAGTCCCAAATTTAGAGAGTTCTTGCCCCTGCTCCGCAGGATTAGCTCTGGCACTCTTCTAGACACATGCTAAGCTCATTCGAGGACCTGAAGCAATTTAAAATTTCTCTTTTCCTTTTTCTGAGAAATTTCCAGGACTGCCCTTCTTTAGTGGCATGCAGCCATTACCTCAGGTTACTAGAACATAAAAAAACTTGCCTTAAGTTCACTAGTGGGAATCTAACCATGGACAAATAGCACTGTCCATGAGAGCTGCCTAAAGCTTCAAGACTCATGGGGAAATTAGTATCTGAAGAGAACAAGACATTAGACAACTCAGTGCACATCCCTGCAAGTGGATCATTACAGTTCATTGACGTCAATACCAGAAAGTTGTGTGGTTTTTCAGTACCTCTTTGTCTGGTTCTTCTAAGGTTACTGCAAGGTTGTCAAAACTGAAAACGGATTTTTTCCCTTCCTTCACTTATGTTCATAATTTTATCTTTTATCTTTTTTCTTTTTTTTAATTACAAAATCTCTATAGGAATAATTTAAAACACAAATGCAGAGTTTAACTTAGCCATTAGAGCTAGTATGAGTTATGAGTCTTGCAAGCTTATTTACAGCAATTAAGAACCCTGTGACTCGCTCCTAGTGGATTGTAACTTCTGACAGCAGAAGACTACTTCATGAGGACTTCATGGGCTCTAGAGAGCCATGAGGATTTTAATAAGAAAGGCTCCTTCTGCATGGATATGTACCCCTGCAGAAAGTAATTCTGATGAGAAAAATTTCTTGTTTAGGTATGTGCCTGTTCTTCTAGTTCATTTTATCATTCTTGTTACAGAAAGAAGTCAGAAAGTTTTCCTAATTATGCAACTGGGAATCCACCTTGCTGAGAGCACTCTCAGCTTTCTCGCAGCAACACGAAAGCAGTTTTTTGTCACCTGCTCCCCTGAACACAGTGCAGAAGGCAGACAAGTATGAGCAGAGAGCTCAGCACTTGAAACACACTGAGCATCTCCGCTGGTCTCAGGAAAGCTGCTCTAATCCATGCCAAGGCAGAGTCATGCATGAAGCCTGATTTTATATCTGAATGTCTCTAGGCATGCATATTAGGTCTGTTTTAATTCTTCTGATTCAGCAGCATATAAAACATTACACTTTACTGCAATTTTAAATGCTTTCATTCTAATAGAAAACTTATTTTTCACAGGCATAGATCTTTTCCAACCTCTTAATTCATGTAATACCTTGGGGCATCTGAAGCTCCTAAGATTTTTGTACAAGGCTACTTGCAACTTGAGAACCCAGAACAGATCTCATACCAAAGCCACCAGAAATTTAAGCCTTCAGCATCTCAATGAACTATGATGTTTTTCTTAACCTTAGGCCTCCAGTTTATGTGGCAGGTGCAACATGATATGGCCAAGAAGCCAGAAAATTTTTGTGTAAGTCATGAGAGGCATTGAGTCTGTCAGAGCAGAACAATAAAATAAGCTGCCTACACTGCCTCCTTTGCCAGGGGATCCTGATGTATGTGCAAAGATCCAAAATTAGGCCTCCTGGGCCTAGCCAGGGAGAGTCCAGGCTGGAGGAGATGCACTCACTCAGAGACTCTAACTTCCAAGCGCAGAGATCTGATGGAAGACTAGATTTCAAATGGTGACCTCTCCCATAAACACCTCCAGGAATCCAAGCTCACCCACAGCCTGGAAATGCAGCTGAGCAAACCAGTAATGGTGCCTTCTCTGCAGCATGCACGGCTTGTACTCTGCAATCTCTCCCCATGCAACAGATATGTTGCAAAGTGGCAGACACCCTTGCCTTGTATGATTCAAATCCACTAATTGTTGGTCTTCCCTGCTGTGTCCTCACACACATACTGAATGCATTTGTCAGCAAGCAAGCAAGCTGTGAACCGCAAAAAGGTAAAGTGTCCCGTGACTTGCCTGCATCAGTGCTGTGAACTGGAATGCTCACCCCAGAGAGGAAATCATGTTGGCACACCTCCCCTCACCCTTCCCAGAAAGGATTCACTCACATACACAGGAAAGATTTCGAAACATTTCTGGGCTGATGCCCAACTCATGCACCAGGACCCTGCCTACACAGATGTTTTGCTACCACGTGGGTGGCCAGGTAGTCACCTGAGCAGGCTAGGAGCTTTGAAGCTAAGAGATCTAAGAAGCTGGAAGCAAAGGAACTGGCCAACAACTGAAGGACATCTAATGAGCAGCTCATTCAAATGCTGACCAGCCTAGGGGGTAGCCTGTGGTAGCTGGGAGAAGCCAACAGTGTGATGGCATCACAGAATGGTGGGTAGCCAGTGGAACAGGCCAGGTGGGTCCACAACGTTTGCAACAGCATGACAACCTTCCAAGCAGGTTTCCATGAAGCTGGAGAACCAGCCAACCCAGCAATGCAGAATCCAATCAACATTTTGAAAAGGAGAAGTGTTGCATCAGAAAATGTATGATTGGCTCTATTAATCAGACATCACTTCCTCGTGTGATAAAACTGTGAATGAGAAGTACCTGTCTGTTGTTAACACACCTCATATTTCTTCCACCTCCTCAGACTTGATACACAAACAGCTGACAACATGGACGGATATGTGGAGCACAGAATGCCTTGTGCAACACTGTGCTCTTGTTTATAGGAAAAAGAGGAGAGAGGAAATGAGAATTAAAATGGAAACGTACACCCCTGCTCCATGTGAATACTCCTTGGCTCTGTCATAAATCTTGCACATCTTAGGCAAGTTAGCAAACACCTTGTAGTGTGAAACGAATGTAGCAACAGCCAGTGCACCTGAGATCAGGGAAGCTGGAGCAACTCAGAGAAAAAGCAAGATAGAAATGTAAAGAAAAATTATTATGATTCTGTTCTTACAGAATGTTACTGGCCCTTCCTGCAAATAATTATAATTTGAAAACTTCCCTTCTAGACACCTTCCATTTATGAACCCAAACATTGTCTACTGACACTGTTAACACTGAGAGAAATTAAGTCTGTTCCCCACTCAGTGTCTGTGTCACGGGAGACATCATTTTACACAGGCTCCAGAGAGCACTAAAACATCCAGCAGCTATAGCATGGGTCAGAAATGCGTCCCACCTTCTAAATTCATACTTGAAGATGCTTCTTGTTCCACAAAGGACATTGTCTAGCCTTATGTGGCTCTGAATCAAATTAAATGAATGGTTGTATTACATTATTACAGATGCAGCTAAATGCTGTTCACTTGTTCCCAGCAAAACATCTTTCAACTCTGTGGGGAATAACCTGGGAGTCAGAAAGTTAATTAATGGTTTCATTTGGCACCAGGGACAGTCTGAAAGAAGTAGTGAGCAGAGCAGCTTAATTTTAATTCTATATACTCATGTACTTCAACAGAATATATTACAGTATCCATTGCAAAAGCAAGAAACAAAGATACTGTAAAGCTATTTGGTGCTTTCCTAAATGGGAACAGATCTTAACAGCTGTCTACTAACAACTCCTTTTATACCTAATATTTTGAAGGAAGAACTGTACAGATGAACCCATGCCAACCCGTTTTAGCCTCTAGAGACAGAAACATCTACTTGATTTCTTAATTCTAGCTCTGGTTGTGAATACTTGAGCTTCACTTCCTCCCTTCTGACATATGTAGTCATCACCATTATGCGGTCTGTCTGTGTCAGGACAGTGTCTAACACAAAACATACTGACAACAGAGCATCTCAGGGGTTCTACTGCTGCTACCTGTGTGGTACTGAGCAGGAGTAAAATCCTGATCTCTCACACTACATCTCCTGCCCCTCACCACTGCAGGTTACTGAGAGGACCTAGTCAAATTCAGCCAGTCAAAAACCAAAATGCAGTAAAAATCTGAAAGTTCAAAGTTGTCTGTTTGCTGTTGGAAAAAGATCTGCTGAAAATAGACATCTTCCTGATCTGCCAGCTACTGGCAATTCATTAGTAGGTTTTGTGGTTAGACAATACCAGCTTTTCTACCCTTCTTTTAGTAGTTACTTCATACACTTAAGAAGTCGAAAGCTTTGATCCGCTCAGACACTTGTACCTGCCCCTCTCAAGAGCAGTGTAACTGACATTAATAGGATAATTCACAGTTAAAGTGCCTCCTCAGATGTACAAGTGTTCGATGAATTGGAGGACAACCAAACAACAGACAAATAATTTTTCACAAAATATTACCTTGGTCTCCTCTCTCTGCTCCCTACAAAAAATAAATATTTTATTCATAGGCTTAGTTATTAATTCCTGTCCTTTTACTTCTATTTTCACATTTGTGTTGGTGTTTGTGCTGGTGATCATGTAACATATTTAGATTGCAGGTTTTTTTCAGAGAGAGATCTACAGTTTGCCTGGGAGATTTACCACTTTTAGCAAAATGGGGCTCACTTCTCTGTTGACTTTTTGCAGTGCCACAGTACCATAAATGACAATAAATTCTCTCTGATCTTGAAACGTGTTACAGCTAAACTATGTATTTTCCCTCCTACACCTTCCTTTCATATTGTGACCCCTGATTTTCCTCAGCCTCCACACCACATTTCCTTCCCACATGACAGCTAAACTTAAATCAAGACTGAATTATTGTCTTTTATGTGTAGCTCAGTCAGATATTAGGAACTTGATTCAGGAACTACTGAGAAAAATGCAAGCATTAACCATAGCTGGCCTTAGCTTTAAAAATCTCCTTTTTCTTCCATGCATCGAGATTTTCTTTACATCTCAAACATATATTAGGAGCCTCAGTTGACTAATACCCATAGATAGTGGTGGGCTATGTGCTTGGTAAAAATGGTTCACGTGAAGGGACAAGCTGTTCCCATTACTTCAAGGAGACTCGCTCTGCAGTTTAACAGTGTTAGAAACTAAACACCCTTGGCACTGGTATACAGTTTTCCTCTTTCAACAAATATGCAGTAACAGAGCTTCCCAGAAAATACATTGCATAGGACAACATATAAAAGCTTTCTCAGAAGGAGCCTTGGTTCCAGGGTTCAGAAAACCGTAAGAGGAAGAAACACACCCTTCCCCTTCTTCACACTTTCTTCCCTGAGCAAACATTTTGAAGGCAGTTCCTGGAGACAACTCTTGAGGGATTTCCTCAGCCAGTTTCCATTTCTTCCTCGTATCCCTACATTAGAGGCACCAGCCCTTCATTTGCATCTCATCTGTGTCAGTGGGTTTCAGTCTTTCCTGTTTATAGTTTATACACCATCATGGCAGCAGTGCCATTAGGATAATTACAGTTATGATAGAACTCCCTTGCACACTACCAAGAGGCATTTTGTGTCTAGCTAATGAGGTCAGAAATTTCCAAGATTTGCGGAACAAGGGCAAATTGTTTTGTCAAAATGCCCGATTTGCTCCCAAGTTTGCCTGTACCACCTTCTCCTACGGTAGATCCCATCTCCTTTTCTGCATTACTATTCAATGCTACTTTCTGCTTCAGGCTCTTCTTCCTCCAGGATGAACCATATAATGTTTCACCCACCCAAACTAAGGGCCACCACCAACACAGGGACCAATGGAGAATTCTTCCAGTTAAGATGATTACAGAAGCAATGGTGAGAGGGAAAGGGGAGGAATCATAGGCCAAAATCACATTCAAGTGTTCCTAAATATATATCATTGAACATACTGTTAAACTGTTGTTATATTGCAAGTAACAAGAGGAAACACAACTTAATCTGCTGCTCACAAATGTGTTCTGGTCTTCCAAACCAACCTGCATGCTGTTGCTGTCTCTTCGAGGGAGTCACACGTTCCAGAGCATCTCTGCTCTACTCTGGCCTGTGAGATCTGACAATTCAGGTTTTATTTAGCACTTAGTTCCATGTCACATTCAAGGCCAGACTGTCACAGCCATTTCCTCAGTCCATACCAAGGCACCAGAATTTTCAGAGACACATGCTTTGTAGACCTAATAACTCTAAATATGACTTACCTGTGCACTTAAATTGAAGATAAGGTCATCAAAACAGGTATATCAAAAGTGAAATCCTGCCCCAAACAAAATTAGTAGTGAAACTATCACTAAGAAATATGCATCTTAAAACACGGCTATCATTCTCAGCAGCTATAGAGACAGTAAACTTCATACACAGCAGAGTAGCTGTATTGTGACTACCGGGGAACTACAGACCTGCCACTCTGACCTTGGTACCAGGGAAGATCATGGAGCAGATCATCCAGAATGACATCACACAGCACATACAAGAAAAACATGTGATCAGGCCCAGTCAGCATGGGTTTATGAAAGGCAGGTCCTGTTTGACCAACCTGTTCTCCTTCTACAACAAGGTGACCCACCTAGTAGATGAGTGAAAGGCTGTGGATGTTTTGTACTTAGACTTCAGAAAAGCCTTTGACACTGTATCCCACAGTGTCTCCTGGAGAAGCTGGCAGCTCATGGCCTGGATGGGTGTGCTCTGCGATGGATAAAGAACTGGCTGCATGGCCAGGCCCAAAGAATTGTGGTGAGCAGAGGCAAATCCAACTGGCAGCCGGTCACCAGTGGTGTTCCCCAGGGCTCACTATTGGGGCCAGTTCTGTTTAATCTCTTTATCAATGATCTGGATGAGGGGATTGAGTGCACCCTCAGTAAATTTGCAGAATACAGCAAGTTGGGTGGGAGTGTTGATCTGCTGCAGGGTAGGAAGGCCATACAGAGGGATCTGGACCAGCTGGATCATTGGGCTGAGGCCAATTGTATGAGGTTCAACAAGGCCAAGTGCTGGGTCCTGCACTTGGGTCACAACAACCCCAGGCAGCGCTACAGGCTCGGGGAAGAGTGGCTGGAAAGCTGCCTGGTGGAAAAGGACCTGGGAGTGTTGATTGACAGCCAGCTGAACATGAGCCAGCAGCGTGCCCAGGTGGCCAAAAGGGCAACAGCATCCTGGCTTCTGTCAGGAATAGTGTGGCCAGCAGGACTAGAGAAGTGATTGTGCCACTGTACTCAGTGCTGTTGAGGCCACTCCAAAAATCCCATTTTCAGTTTCAGGCCCCTCACTACAAAAAAGACATTGAGGTGCTGGAGAGAGTGCAGAGAAAGGCGACAAAGCTGGTGAGGTGTCTGGAGCACAAGTCTGATGAAGAGCAGCTCAGGGAACTGGGGCTGTTTAGCCTGGAGAAAAGGAGGCTGAGGGGAGACCTTATCGCTGTCTACAACTACCTGAAAGGAGGTTGTAGCATGGAGGTTGTTGGTCTCTTCTCCCAAAGTAGCAAGTGATAGGACAAGAAGAAACGGCCTCAAGTTGCACCAGGGGAGGTTTATATTGGATATGAGGAAAAAATTCTTCACAGAAAGTGTTGTCAGGCGTTGGAACTGGCTGCATAGGGGAGTGGTGGAGTCACCATCCCTGGAGGTGTTTAAAAGGTGTTTAGACGAGGTTCTTACGGAGATGGTTTAGTGCTGGAGTTAGGTTAGGTTATGGTTTGACTTGATGATCCTGAGGGTCTCTTCCAACTGAAATGATTCTATGATTCTACCTAACGCCCTCACAGTCAAAACAAAGCACCGTGCACTCTACATGGGTGGTAAGTCATTTCCAGACACTTACCCTTTCTATAAAATCTTAACGTAACCTGCACAGGCTATCAGGATGTTACCATAAAGCCTGCTAACTCTAGGCTCACTTACCATTTTACAGAAGAAACATCACATACCAACACTTATTGCTGCACGAGATTTTGCAGTCTTTCAATATGCCCTGAGCCAGATATCATCTTTTTGGCTAAGGCTCATACTGTATCTGTACACAACTGTTTCTTTCAGTGTTGCTATAGCTGTACCTTATAAAACTCCTTAAACACCCAACACATCAGCTTTTGGCACGTCTCTCTTGAGCAGGTGTGTTGTGCAAAGCATTCTTCAGGACTAGCAGGGATTAGATAGCGTTTTGTGGGTCCCAGGAGCTCCAGTTCCTATTGCTCTGATCTCCATCAGGCCAAGTTTTCTCTACTCAGCAGAGCCAAAGGATGTTGCACATTCAGATATTCCGAGTGAGAAGAAGGCCTAAAGTGTAAGATGACTCCAGCATCACTGAATTTTTAAATCTCTGACTTGCAACAATTTAAGGTAAAGCTTTCCGCAGAAGCATCCTCCCAAATGCAGATACATGAAAAACAAGTGCTTCTGGGCTAAAAACTTTTCTAATGTATTCCAGGGAGGTACAAGAAGCTGGGAAGTAGATTATTTGTATAAAATATCTTCCTAAAACACTCCTCTAGTGAAGCTTCTGTGAGCTTGCCATTTTTACTGAAGCATCTCCTCAGATAATACCACATGGCTGGGATACTTTGAAAACTTGGAATTGCTAAAGGCTTTATTGCTAGAGGTTTTGCTGCTTTAAGATACAGTGACACCATGTGGTCAATTGCTTTGCCCAGAAACGACAAACTAATGGAAAGGGCAGTGTACAATTTTCTGTTTTCTTTTGCTTTATTAAATTTAGCTTAAGGATGCTCATACATAACTATATTGACTGGTGAGAGTACACTTGGATAGAACAATTGCCATCTGAACAGTTATACAAAACCAAAGCAAATGACCATTTGGGATATCAGCACATGTTCTGAAGTCTAATGTTTGCAAAAGCGTCCTCTGAAAACACACCTGTAAGTTTAGCAAGTAAATACCCATACGCACAGTTTGCACACAGGCCAAAACATCATATTCACTTGGTAGATGCAAGCAATGTGTAGAACTATGATTCTACATTCTTCTTTAAAAAGTACACCTGGAAGGTACACCTAACTATCTGGGGTTTAATTCTGCAGTAATATCACCCAAAAAATGCAATTAATCCTGAAAATGGATAGATTTTTGCCTTGCTGATGGCTTGTTTTCCTTCCAAGTATATGCAGATGCCTGCATTTATTTTTACAGACAGTCCTGAGTATTTAAATTCACAAGTGGGAATATTGCTGCTAGAAATGTTCTCAGTAGTTGCTACCGGTCTGTGTTATATAATGTGGTGACTGATGAGATGAATCATCTCTCCCCAGCACTGTCCTTTTTTTCCAAATCAAGTACTGCACATTCAAAAGGTACAGCTTATGAAAACGCTAAGAATTGGCAGATGTCTTTGAAAGAGAGACAGGCAGGCCAATAGGCAGATGAAAACTGAATTCAGATTACTTACATATCCCCCAACAGAAAGAGAATAATACATTAAATAAGCTCTTCACAGAGAATATATTAACTCAGTACTACTATTAAAAATAAAAAAAAGTTCAGTAAGAAATGGGTATTTTGAGGCAGGTTACAGAACATCTTGCTATAAAGAACAGAAAGCAAGGGAAAATATAACAAACATCACTCCCAGTTGTAAAGGCTTTGCAAACTCAATGTTCCATAAATGCTGCTTTTTTTATTGATTAGATAACATGCTGGTGTAATTTTTTTTGTTCAGTATTGAACTCCACATGAGCAATTTATTTCAATACTATCACAGTGCACCTGAGTTTAATTTAAATAGGCTAGATTGAAAAGTGATGTAACTGGATTTTCACCTACATACATAATAATTTCACCCATATGCATAAGTAGTTTAGAGCCCAGGAAGTACCAGCTAATTAGACACAGGACTTCCTGATTGTTCAAAATAGGAGTTTTGAGCTGAGGAAGAGTAATGACCTGATCCCTCAGATTTTTGTCACCCTGACTAGTGAGATTATGCTGCCATCTTGTGAATTTTACTTTGCTACAGTGACAGCAATTTTTCCTCTAGATTGGGAGAACAGTGTACATGTGTCCCTGGTATACAGGCGCAATGACCATGCTTTGAGCAGCTGAGCCCTCTTTTATATTCAGAGCCATGTTTTCTCTCCTTAGCTTTCTTACCTGTGACTCATGGGGTGCACCCCTCAATGTCATTGTCATTGCTAATGGAAGAAGTGCTGTCCATGGCAGCCCTGCAGAGGGGGGTGAAAGTCATAGTTTAAAGGAGTAGGATTTTGTAATAAAGGCTACAGAATTTCCCCCTGCTGCCAAGAGAATCATCCATACTGGAAAGCAAAACACACAGCCAGCATTTGAATATGACAGCATACATTGAAAAAAAAACAAAAGACATACTCTTTACAGCTGGGAAGGAGAATGATTATAAATTATTATACAGTTTTGCACACTGATGATAAAATTTTCCTCTCCATCTTCCCAAGAGTAAAGCTTGTATATGTATGGTAGAATGTTTCATTATTTAAAAAAAAAAAGCTGTATGTTACAATTGGCTGTATTCTGAATCTAAATGGGGTTGTTCCATCTGCTCAAATTAAATAAAACAGCTGCATGTCAAAGTGGTTATGCTGTTCCCTTGAAACAATACAGACTTCAGTTGCAGTGTCTGCTTACGTAGTATTTTGGAATACGTGGCAATAGCTTAGTACAGCTGCAATCAGATTGAAAAGCAAGCTGGGAACCTCTCAGCTAGTAATCCCCTGTTCCTTCTTTATACCTCAACTGTATGTGCTTCCATCAGTGTTCATTCCCAAGACACTTCAGAAGTGAAGACACAGAATGAGACCTTGAAATTCTGACAGCCTGAAAGGCACGTGCAAGGCAGGAGCAGGGACACACCAGGTACAAGCAGGCTTGGGAGCTCTGAGCTCAGAGACATGTTTGGGAGAGCCCATAGAAGGCACACACAGCCAAAAGGTTCCCTCAACATGTCCAACTGGAAACAAATCATCATTCCTTCTTCACTACCAAAGCCTCAGCCACCATTATACACCCAAATCTCTGAAGTATTTTCTCTCTGATCTTTGTATGCCAAAGTAAACCAAAGCATACAGTTTTTAGATTCCGATTAGCATTTCCAGGACATACTATGTTTTCTTCAGGATATGGCGTAGCAGAATAGGGTTCCCAGCTAGCAACTGAAGGTTATGTTTGCCTGTTCCCTATTTTTGAGGCGGCTAATTGCACTGCATTGATTGTATAAATGGAACCTCAAATCTTGTGACAGTGAGGACTTTACACTCATAATACTAAAATATTCAGGGAAATACAAAGCCAGTTGAATCATCTCTGTGAGACTTAGCAATATATTTCAACAACCACAATAATAACTATTACTGCTGTGGCAGTGCAAGTCTCTGGGCAGATTTACAGCTAATCCATTCGTAAATTTAAGTCAAGAAAAAAAAAGAATTTTGAACTCATGTGGTTCCCCAGTCCCTCAGTGAGACTGTGATGATAGGCTAAGACCTTCTTTAACATCAGCATTTGTTCCTTCAGAGGACAAGGAAGGTGTCTCAAGTTTCTTTCTTTCCAACATTCCTGACAAGCAAAGCAATGTGTCAGGGGAGACATTTGGCACAGTCATGTCAGGAAGAGAGTCCTTGACACTGTGCAGCAAGTTAGCAGCGACCCATCTGACGTGGTACAGCACAGTGGAGGAGAGATGCCGCAGCTTGCACAGCTGATGTGCCTGGGATCCAGGAGAAGGTGAGGGTCAATTGCAAAAGCCTAAATCTGCTATGTGAGATCCAGCTGGGGTAGCTAAGACTCCTGAAAAAGGCTCAGAAAGGACTGTTGTTTCTGCAACTATAAATGCTGTTTACTCTGGAGAGCAGCTTTCCCCCCACTCTTCAGAGCTGGAAGTGAATCCCAGTTCTCATGACTAACTGTTACAACTCCTTTGTGGGAACACAATATACTATTTAAGCAAGCAACAGAAGAATTGAATCATCTCATATCAAAGCTTATCTTTAATGTGCTGTATCCAAGTGAATGAATGGAGTTCATTCTGTTCCATTTCTTTCCAGCAAGCACCAACTGATATAATGAAATATGTGGCATCCACCAGATACCATTTCAAGTCTGCTGGAGCTAAAAGCAGCTCTTGATTACTATCTGGGGAACAAATATTCCTTTCAGCAGCACATATCTGGAGCTGATAAACTCCTATATATATGTAAGCATAAACATGTTTCTACTGATCTTTGCCTGTACCCTTATCTTTCATTACTGTCTTTTACAGCCACCTTCTTCCACAGCCAAGAAAGTATTTAATCTTTCTGCTGGGCTTGGATGAAGTGTGTTCTCATGCAAAAAGTCAACTGAAGGCAACGTACCAGTGAAATTCCAGAGCACCTTTCAGACTACAACCAGAATGGACTTTCAATGGCAAAGAATTGTTATACCTAATTTTCACACAGAGAAATGCTCTAACCCCAGTCCACAAGCTCCCACTGCTCCATGACTGACTTCATACCTGTCCACTAAAACATCGTTCTAGCATATGGAAAGAGGAAAAATTAATCTCGATATTCACTCAGCATTCACTTCTTTAAGATGCTGATCACTCTGGCAGTAATCAAATATTTGTGGACCTATAAAAGCCTACTGACTTCAACTAGAAGTCTTTTGGAATGCGTGACATCTGGTCTCATAGTAGTCTCATGGTCAAAAATCACAGAGACAGTGCTCAGGAGTCCACCTGGAAAGCTGAAACAAGAAGTCTTTAGAGCAGACAGATACTGCTAAAAAGACCCTTCCTTTCTTCTTAAAGGGATAGAAGACCCACTTACGAGAGCAGAAGGTATTCTGTTGTCAGAAAACCTCTATGAATCCAGACTAATGTTCAGAGGTTGCTGGTGTTTTTTTCTGGGATGGTAGTAAGCCAATGATATACTGGGCATCCACAGCTGGCAAGGCCACATCCTGTCTCTCAGGCAAACTTAATCCACATATGGAAATAGACAGACACATGCTAATGATAAAGGTAAGAAAGGGTCCTGCTTGCCTGCAGGAATTCTTGCCATGGCAGTATTTGCGTCTCCATGTTCTTGAAGCCCAGCTCCAAACACACAGATATTTTATTTTTAGATAAATCCAACTCTGCAACAAGAGTTTGTGTTAGGCCTGCCATTTCTTCCTCATTTCACAAGGAGGGCTTAAGAGGTACCATAAGCACTGAGCCCCCCTGCCCTGAGGCAAATATAATCTTTAAACCTTTTTAATATATAATCTCTTTCCTGTCATAGTAATGCACCAGGCTCCTCTTCCTCTGATACAGTCTGCTCCCAGGATGGATTCGGGTTGCAGCAGCAGTCCAAATGGCCAGTGGAGTCACAAAGTCCACACCAGTGTTAACTGAAGAATGTTGTAGTTAAAGAACCTGCCTACAGGACTAAAGCCTGAGACCTGATAATACCTTTCCTTTCAACCTACTTCATTACAACAACCTGATCATTTGTATTATAACAAGATATATGGAACTCATTTTTGAACTTTGTCAACCAGAGCTCAAAATAAAGCTGGCATTCTTCTTATGAGAGACATGAAAGAAAGGGAAAGGGAATCAGAATTCATAAAACTGATTGAAACAGGCTAAAATAGGAGAAGAACAAAACAAAAGGCCAAGGACAAATGAGGGATGATCAGCAGAAGCTCAGGCCTCTAGCTGCCCTGAGGACAACAGCAGAAGAGCAGGGTGGTTTGGTCTGGGGCTCTTCCCTGGAAGTGGAGGTTGGTCCGTGCTGTGCCCACTGTGTCTGCTGCGCCTGTAGGGAGTCAGAGCTGAGGGTGGAATTGCCAG
The DNA here is from genome assembly GCF_037038585.1 of Patagioenas fasciata. Lineage (NCBI taxonomy): Eukaryota > Metazoa > Chordata > Aves > Columbiformes > Columbidae > Patagioenas > Patagioenas fasciata. The sequence continues at coordinate 30,799,294 of NC_092524.1, read as the reverse complement.
CCAAGCAAACAATGCCATCTAAGCTCATTTAAACACCTCTTGTTTCAGTGAAATGTTTTTTAGACGATAAATGGCTTTTGAGAAACCAGAGTTTTTCTTTTTTTTTTTCTCTTTTTCTGCTGAAAGGTCTGTTTAGAGGCACATGACCTGGTACTATCATTCTCAGAGGCATGAAAAGATTCAAATCATGCTTAACCATGCTTTCAGTTTTTACACTTCTTTAATGAAAACCTAAAGCACATGAACAAAAATCTTATGGAGATAAGAGCATTCCTGATTGTGTTCACATGGAACCTTGCACTGGAGAACTGGGGACCACAGCAAGGAGGAAACATCCTTACAGGCCACAGACACTCATCTGCTCCCAGAAGCACCACATTTCTTATACTAAGTCACCTTCCAGCTAGTATCTCCTTAACTCTGTAATCTGTCCATGCAGTGACCCACAGAAAAATCACTCCCTATTTTTTATGTGTAGCAGTAGGCTCCAGGAACACTAACTACCTCATAAGGAGTATTTTGCACCATTGTACAGACAGACAGGAAAGCAGCTGAGACACACACAGGCATTCTTCAAGTCACAACTGTATGTACAACAATTTAGCCTGAACAGTTGGCTAGGAGGTCATAAAAGAAATGTGTTTTACTACGTGAGTGCTAGATGAAATGACCCTGTTGCCAAACTTGGCTAAGAGCTGGAACAGCCACAGTGCATACATAGGATTTATGAGATTAACCTCTGGATTCCTCCCTGAGCCCAGGAAATCGCATTCCTTTGAGGTCTGGACTGATGTTCATTGATAATGCAGAATTATGCTTTTCTGCAGGGAGAAGAAAAGCAAAGCAGAAGTACTTGAAAGCCAAATAGCCTTATGTGGAGGACTGAAAGGAATGAAGAAGGATAATCTATTACTGTCTTAAAAATTCTACTCTCCTCTCAACATAGAGGGCAAACTTGTGCATGTAAAGGACCAAACGATTTGTCCATGTTTTTAAAAGTTTTCCTAAATTTGTGAATTGAAACGTGGAGTGGTGTTACCTGCCTCAGCCTGTTACAATCCCATGTGTGGTGTCTGTTATATGGCTAATCAGGCAGACACAAATGATGAAAATACCCAGAAAGTAAATATCACAAGCTGAAAATGAAGAGAAAAGACAGCTCTGGCCTGACTATGACTGAATTCACTCTGCTGATGAGAACACTAGTCTGGGAAGTGGGAGAACCTAACCAAGCACAGCCGAGGCAGGAGAACTCAGCCTCCTAATCCCCACAGAGAGCCCCAACATTTAGTTTAACACCTATTTCAAGGAGACTTTTACCACCTTTATTTAAGAGAATAAAACAGAGTTATGCAACTAAATGCTAATCTTTTCCCTAACGGGAGAAAAATTTATTTTTTTAAAATACCCTTTTTATCTCGGGACTCTCTAGCAGTTAGAGAACAAAGGACCGTGATATTTTCATGTCTGATTAATGACTGAAAAATCTGAGTGGAATCAACAAAAAGTGAAGTAAGCGAAATTTTTTCCTTCATGTCTACATCAACCTCAAAGTGAGAGATCTTGAGAAAATTTCTATAACCTGTCACTAGAGCTTCAGTGATGGAAAGCAGTTATCCCCTCTCCATGAAAGCGTTAGTTGTCAGCGTCCCAAGACAATAACTGTACTAATAATAGCTGATTGCAAAACCACTTAGTTATGAAAGTACACAAAATACAGATTTCAGTGACTTGTTCCTAAGTAGCTATTAGTGGCAACCAGTGATACTGTCATTCATTGTCTTACAGAGAAAAATGGATTCACCTTGTGGCTGAGCAATTGGCATCTTGCGACTGGGCTATCCTGCTCATCCCGGAGCAGGCAGTGGTTACTGCACACTCGTCCCGGACACTGCACAGGGAAACCCACCATCTGGTCAGGACCTGAGCCATCTTCCTCTCACTTGCATATCTACCTCTTCTGGCAGAGTGAGAGCCTACATTCTACAAAAAGAAACCCCCAAGTAATTACAAAACAGATTTTTTTAATCTTCTGTTCTTCCTTTTCTTTCCACTCTCCATTCCTCCCTTTCTTTCCAACACACATTTACACACACCCACATCCAGCCCCCCCGCCACTCCTTCAATATACTCTCTTTTTATGAAGAGAAGAATTCAAGAATTGATACTCCTTGAATGCATTTCTTTCTTTATTTTCTTTAGAAATTCGCAATTTATACCTCTATTTTAGTTGATTTTTAATTTTTCATCACTGGGTTATGATTCTGATTTTGGGCATTGTACATACTGAAATGCCACTGCATGTACTGGACTGGAGTGAAATATTTCTACATATTTTCCCATCATAAAATAGAAACCAGTAGAAAAACATACTTGTAAGACAGTGGCTTGTAATGGATCACTTCTAAAAAGCCACCATCTCTGAGCTGCACAATATTTTCTTCCACAGAGGAGAAGATGATGATAAAATATTGATGATAAGTATTGGAAATCACTTGCAAGAGTGTAAGGCACAAAAAATCGGCGACTCTAGGCTGAAGGCAGTGACCTTTCACTGACCACAAGAACTATGAACAAAGCTCTGAAGTAACTGGGATTGAGAAGGATAAGATGTCTTACAGGAGCTGTGACAGGAATATTACCAAGGCAATCATAATCCAACTTTCTATGGTCACATTTTAACAAAATTACTTCAGTGGTGAGCTTTTTATTTAAATGGCAAAACCCCTGTCCCTGATAAAATCTAGGCATGTTTGAAATAACTACCTTCCCTTCTCTATGGGGATGCTCTCAACATGCTCCTGACAAATCAAATGCACAGATTTTTCTGCAGGATGTTCTTTTGCCCTTTCCTTTTCCATTTTTTCGTAAGGCAATGTGAGTCATTTATAGGGACACTTGGACTGCAATATCTAGTCTGATGAAAAGGGCAGAAATAAACCGATACACAAAATGAAGCCTCAGTCAGAAGTCAGCCTCACATCCAGTTTTCTCCAGCATCATTTTTTGCACTGTTCCAGTTCAGTACGAGACAACTACAACTGCATAATGACAGGGCTCCATGCAGCTGTTAGAAACCTGCCATCTCTTCAAAGAAAGGGTTGAAGTTTGCTCTGCTGCAATATGCATATACCACCACCAACAGCTTTGGATGTGTTGTAGGCGGCATATACGGGTTCACTCAACTGCCACTTTCCAACTGCTTCTCCTGGGTTTGTAAATCTTCAGTGGGGAACAACAAACAGAACAACACGAAAATAAGAACTGCTATCTCCACAGGAGCTACAGTTCTTTTCACTAATCAACAACCCCCTTCCACCATTTAGCTGTACTTCAACTTGTACCTACAGTACTCACACTATTCACTCATTAAAACCATCCTAAAGATATCTTCAAGATCCCCATGTGCTCTATGGAATTATTTGTCTGCTAGGTCCAACACTCTACTAGTTTCTCTCAGACTGGAATCTGTTTCTCCCCCCAGAAAACATTTCAGTTCCAGTATGTACCTTCTTCTTCTAGGAGAGGAATCTTTCCTGAATGCCTGTCTCAACAGGACTGACAGAATCTGTGTCATTTGCTGCCTGGTTTAATTTATCCCTCAGTTTCCACGAATGATGCCCATGGCATGTACACATTCCAGGAGACAGGAGGAGATACCACATCCCCTCCTGAGGTATTAATACATTTGCTAAAGGAAGTCATAGGTTCCTATAGCTGGTCTTCTGACTGTGGATATAATGCCATTTAAAAGCATAAAGAAATGTGGTTAACAACTCTTGAACCAGACTTTCTGTTTCAGGCAAATGCACTTCATGCTGGGGAAAGAGAACATGAATATGTAATTTCTTAGTATCTCAAAAAATTGGAAAGGGCCCCCCAAGGTCATTCCACCAAAACATCTAGTCAAAGCAGGAGTAACTTCCAAAGTTAGATGTCCTGGTTTCAGCTAGGATAGACTTAATTTTCTTTCTAGTAGCTGGTACAGTGCTGTGTTTTGGATTAGGTATGAGATGAATGCTGACAATACACTGACATTTTGGTTCCCATACTCCCATACTCCACCAGGTGTACAAGAAGCTGGGAGGGAGCAAAGCCAGGACAGTTGACTCAAGCTGCCCAAAGGGGTGTTCCTTACCATGTGATGTCATGTTCGGTATAGAAACTGGAGTTGGCCGGGGGCAAATACCACTGCTCGGGAATGAATGGGTACTTGGTGTTGTGGGCACTGAGCAATTGCACTGTGCATTACTTGTATATTTTTATTATTATTATTATCATTATCATTATTTCCTCTTCCTTTGTTGTCCTATTAAATTGTTCTTATCTCAACCCATAAGGTTTTTCCTTTCCTCCCTTTCAATTCTCTTCCCCATCCCACTTAGGGGGAGTGTGAGCAAGTGGCTGTGTGGTTCTAGATGCTGGCTGGGGTTAAACCATGACATTAGATCATGACACTTTTTTTTTTCCCAGTAAAAAATGTTCACAGATGGGGATTCCACAGCCTCTTTGGAGAACCTCTTCTAGTGTTCAACCACTCTCACTGTTAAGAATATCCTTCTCTGTTGTTTCCAAGTTTTCCCAGGTTGCAAACTGTGACCACTATGCATTGTCCTTGCACTGCACGTTTCCTGCTAGTAGAATAGAGCACATTCTGTATCACTTTTTTAGTTTGAATTTTTTTTTTTCTTCAATAATGTCTCAGGTGGTGTCAGCGGTTTGATTAGTTGCACTGTCTCAAGGTCTGACTGTTTTGCGTACCTGGAGCTGCAAGATAATCCACCTCACCAGAACGGCTGTGTTTAGCAGCCACCATGTCTCTAGTATGCAAATTATGGTATAAAAGGTGATGAGGTACTCAGCAGGAATCTCTAGTGTACCTGACCTTTCTTATTGAAACCCTTGAGCACTGTCACAATAATCAACCACCAATAAACATTCCAGCACAGCCTGTTTCATATGTCTGTTTGTAAGCATGGATCCATAAGCGGGGTTCCCTTCCTGAACTTACAGGGAAGGGTAGCATGTGATTGTGTTCCTGAATTATAATCTGTCCTATCTAAAATAGTCAGGAATGTTACAAAGGCTATCAGAATTATGAAAGGCTTCAGATGGCTTTACAGTGTCAACATTTACTACCTCATACTACAAACTGGAATATGAATATTCACTGTACAGCTGTAGCTAGATAAAGTTTGATAGATACACCACAAAGATTTTTTTTAATTGCATCTGCGTATATTGTAAGAAAGGAGAGCATGGAGTTATTCAGACCAACAGTCCCATTGAGAGAAGGATCCTCCCATATGAATTGCCACTTACAAACTTTTTTTGCAAGATGAAAAAAAGCCCTTATCAGCAAATAAGGGTCTTCCAAACATACCTTTCTCTGGAAAATAACTTCGTCATGCTTCACTTTCCAACAGACAGTGCACGCTCCACTGGAACATCCCCAAAGCTGAAGCAGTGTTCTCTCTCGCCAGTCCATTGGCAGCAGCCCAGAGCTGCATGCCAGGGATTTAAGGGAGGGTTTACTGAGAGCTGGTGCCCAGTTCTAACAATCAGGTCTCTGTCAAGGGAGAAAGATAGGAAAAATAATTAATTTTTTCTCCTTTATGCATTGCTGCTTCTATTACTAGTAAGGGGAATGCCCGAAGTGCTGCAGGGCTATAGTGCTGCATGGAAAGATCCATGGCTCACTCCTGACTTTTAAATGCTACATGATCTCTGTATAGTTAGGGAGCTCCTAACCCATTTTGATACCTGAAACTGAAAAAGATAACTCCTCTTGTGCACACCTTATCTAGAATTTCCTGCCAAGAGTATCAGCATCAAGGATGTCACCCTGCAAATAAGAAAGGCACATAGATTAAATCCCTGGTGTAATTGATGGGCAATATGTGGCTGTTTCTGTATTAGAAACAGATAAGAATTTCCCTATATAATCTCAGTCTGACGAGCTTTTTGAGGTTACGTTTAAAGAGATGTTAACATTCACTCATGGTGTGTTATGTTGAGGTAAGGAAAAACTCCTAACTCATACAAGAAGCAAATAATTGTGTCTCTTAAGGAAAATCTCTTCTGCTGCTTTGCTCATGTTTGCTTTCTTTACTAATGACTGCAGGATTACTGCATTTTCTAACCACTCATGATCACGGCATGTGAGTAAGCTTTGAAGAACAATGGGAAACATGGCTGACATGGTTGAAGCAAATGACAAACATATTTTATCTATTTGCAGATTTAAATCTAGTATTAGCAGTATTTGGTCAGTAGTACAAAGGATCAGCATGGCAGATCAGTATTCACATGGTACTCACTGCCTGGCAGGAATTGCTGACTGGTCAGGAGGCCAAATGCACTGTGTCCAGCTCCTACAGTCTTTCTCAAATTCTGCACAGTGTCAAGGTGTGACTTCTAAACCACTGCTTAATGTTTGATTTCTTAGACTCAGCTTAATCAGTGTATGTATTTATCAATGTAACATCAACCTAATCTGTGTAGGAGAACCTCACAAAGAATCGGACCAGATTGAAAGATCTGGCCATTCATCTCACTCCGAGCCAAGTTGCATCACTTACATATATCACTATGAACAAATTGTACTGTCACCTGTGTACTTCTCTCATATCACACAGGGAGGTAACCTGGAAACCATAGTTATCTCACGTTTTGCAAGTTCTACCACCAGAAACTGAAAGTTGAGCATGCTGCATTTGAACAAGAACGTTCTAGAGATACTTGTGTTCTGCCAGTGTGATGCTAATGGCTACTATCCAGTTGTAACAGTCAGTCTGTGTAGCCAACACTTGGCTCTGTACCCAGTTTTGGCTGTTCTGTGACCTGCCAGCTCCCTTACACACAAATACAGTCAAATTAGCTGACTGTTGCAGACGTTACTTTTCACCAAGCACAACCAAAGCAGTGTCAGGTGCATTCCTTTTGGTAACAGCAAACTCAACTCAAAATCACAATAACAACATGGAAACAAGAGTCACCTTCAGGATCCCTTGGTAAAGCTCTAAAAAACTAAACTAGACCAAAACTAACAAAAAATACTTCAAGAAAACAATTAGCCCAGTCTGGATGACCCATCTGAATGGCCTATCACTCTCCTAATCTCACTTTTTGCTACTGAGGTGCCACACATGGTGCACCTTTACAGTTCTCTTCATCACATGCAAAACACGCTGAATATAATCATTAGCTACTGTAAATATACTGCAGCATGTGTCATTCTCAGTGCTAGCAGCAGAGCATCCCCTGTAGTTTTACAGCTCTTAGACTAGCAGACGTGTTTCATCCTACCAAATCTATCACTGCAAAGTTCTCCTTCTGACCAGCCTAAAGGTAGCTTGCCAGAATCAAGATCAGTTTGAGGTCATTTATCACCAACACAACATGATATCATCTGGTCTTCACCAGTCAAATCATCACAATTTCACAGTTCCTCATTTCCAGTGCTATCATGTGGTCTTCTGGCTTTGGCTTTACATATGTCTTAAAGTGCTCCCCTTCACTAGCAGATCACGCAAAGTGTTGGGGTGACCTGGAACTGGAATGGACTGGGTCATGGTCAATGGGACAGGTGTAAGGCTGTGCAAAAGGTAAAGAAAAAAGAGAAACCAGACATTATGCCCTCAGGTGAATGTACAGATGGCCATAGAAAGAACAAGGTTCCTAGGAGGCATGAAAAGTACAGAGCTGCCCATGCACATTTCTGATCTAAATGGAGCCTAGAAGGTCTCAGCTTTACAGGGAGTGCTATGGAGACTGCCAGGGAAGTAGTAAGTGCTTGGCTGTTCCTGCAACTGCATGTGATATTTCTGCTGAAAAGTACAGAGCACTGACCTCTTGCCCTTCCACTGTGACAGCAGCGGTGTTGTCAGGTATCATAGTAGTCTCGCTGCAGCAAAAAAGACAAGTATCTCTGATATGAAAAGATTGAAAGCTGGGAGGATAGCTGAAGCCAAAGCACTGTTCAGCCAACCCCTAGGGTAGAAAAATTTATCCATTCCAAGTTAGCGCTTGATGTTTGAGAACATCAGACTGACACTACCCAGGGATGGACTCCTGCAGACAGCTCAGGCTCATTGATTCAAAACTGTCTTGCTCCGTTCATTGCATATTAAAATGATGGCAGTGCATTTGAACTTCCTCTTCTAAGTGAAGGTAGAGATATGCACATGCTCTGTTCTATGCAGGACACCTCCCTTGAACCGTCTACTCAGCTCCTCTCTGATACCCATATTTCACTATTTTCTCTCTGCTATCAAATACCTTAGTCTTTCAGGACCAGATCCATTGTAAACAGGGGCAGCAAACAATGAGCCACCAAGCATTTGCTTCACTGTGTACAGAAACAGATCGTAGTTTAGATCAGCTGGATTAGTTATTACAAATTTAACTAAAACTCTGCTAGTTACTCAATTGTCTTTGTTAGAGAAGTGGTTAAGGGCCACACTGACCCTGAAAGACACAGTATTGCTCACCCCAGCTTCTCTTGATAACCCCAGGCACGTTTCTGCTGCTTACTTCTCTGATCCAGATGACCATCTTTATCTTCTTTTGCGTTTTTGTTTCTCCACAGGATTACCCCTCGGTTAGACCAACAGTCAGGAAAAAGGCTTGACTGTTACTTTGGGCAGCAAGGTATTCTCAGAATAGTTGAACTGGAGCATAAAACCACATCTTTCACCAAAGTGACCTCAATGTAGACATAAATTTACAGTCTAAACACAAGATGTTAAGTGTTCGTTGGCTTGGGTCACTGTAAAGGTACAAGCCTAAATTAATAAAATGTAATTCATTTCCATATTTTTCTCTAAATGCAACCTAAAGTCAAGGCCCAGGTATTTTTAGGTTCCATGTAAATTTTGCACGGAACATTTTTTAAGACTCTGAAAAACAGTGAGTTTTAGCATTTCTATTTTTTTTCCTGGACAATGACGAGTGGCAGTGATATTTTGCAGTAAATGCAGCAAGGAGCATAAGTTCATCAGAAACATTAATTTCCCTTCTAGCCAAACTTCAAACAAAGTATCACTTTCTCTGCACTTAATACTACATCTGGTTCAGATTCCATTTCTGAATGACATGTATGGAGCACTAAAGAGTGCAGAATAGTGATTTTTTTTCTGGAATGGTAGAATTATACATTTCTTAGCAAAATACTAATATAGCAAAAATTTTTACATTTTTTATTTTGTCATTAAATGTTGGTCTTATCCCACAGCTTGATAACAAATAGTCTGGTAATGTATTAGAGAACTGCATAATTTTTGAATAAAAAAAAAAAATCCCTAATCATCTTTGGACTTCTAAATACACACAGGAAACAGAAACAGGGAATGTAGAAAGGTCATTTCTAAATTATACCACACAATGCATATTCTCATCTTCCACTTCATTCCTTTATTCCTACAGCCGTGAAACAACCTTGCCTGCAGAAGCCATCCTGAGACACTGCTTCTCCTGGGTAAGAAGGTACTAGTGCTACAGGAGGACATTTGCACTGAAATTTCCTTGCAGTCCCTAGGAAAATTCCATGTACTCACTACTTCTGCAGAGGCATGATGCTCGATCTATAGCTACTTTCTCAAAGATGTTTCACCTCTTCTGTACCTGTGGTTCACTTTTCACCAATAAAGGCATTTTGACTACTTTTATTCTGCATATTCCTCCAAGTTATACTGTACGTGTATCAAAATGTTTTAGGATCAGCTTTAGCTTATGTTCAATTAAATACCTGATGGGACCTGGTACTTTTAGATGTTCTGTAAAGAACATCAAGAACTTCTTTCTTCCTCAGCTCTATACAGCCTAATAACACATATGGCAAAATTTGGGGAAATAACCCCATAAGCTTTTTCAAAAAGCCTTGAGAAGTGCAGAGGACATTGCTCCCTGCAGTGTCCCAATGTTTCCAAACTGTTTGGAGTCCCTGGAGCTTTTCATGTAGGGTTACTGAGTAGACAGGATGGAGCTATGTAAAGAAAATCATCATCTGCATTGTGATACAGAAGTCCCACAATGAAAAGGATAAGCTATGTCCAAAGGCCACAGTGTGCCTGCTTAAGGGACATCTAATTTAAAATAAAAAACTAATATGCTTCATAGAACTTGGATCATATTCACCAGATTATCTTAGATGCATGGGGTCTCGGCAGTCAAGCTAACATGGAGTTTAGCAATGCTGCACTCAAGGACATGTTTTTTCACCCATTTTCTTTTTGGGGTAATCTCCTTTCTATGTAGAGGGACCACAAGTTGAACCACAGCAAAGAAGGAAAATTTTAAGAATGCACTGGCAAATCAGCAATCTCGATTGCTGCCTGATTCCAAATGAGCAAGGGAAACCATTCTGCCCCAAAAGAGCACTGCAAGACATACTGTTCCCTTATAATAAATTGTTCATAGCAGCTTACGTGTGGGGACATTGCTTCTCAGTTTCCCAAGACTTGCCACAAGCTTTTCGCATTCTCATAATAGAGACGTAGTGCAAAGTGCTAAACAAAGAGATGAGCGATGTAAGCATCAAACAGATTTTTCAGTTCAAGCTAGTCCTTTGATGCTCTATTTTATCTGAAGCACTTTTCAATTACAAGCAGATTACAAGAACAGCTTTCTCCATTCAACTTTTATTAGTTTTATCAGTTGTGCTTGGCATAGGCTCTTTTGCAGCTAAAGATCAATTATCTTTAATTAAATAATAACCCTCACATTGTTCTTGAATAATGTTGTCTGTAAGCCTGGAGAAATTATATAAAACACCTTCACTCTACAGTCTGCAATTAGTAGAATTTCAGTCACTAACGTGGAAAGAAAAAGTGATCTTAGCCCCATTTGTCTAAATCGCCTCTTCAACAGAAGAAACACGAAGTAGTGAAAGTCTTCAGCAAAACACTGAAGAACATGCTCAAGAACAGGCATATGCATTTGATTGAAGTTAGGCCACTTGCAATTATTTCATATTAGTCTTCCTTCAGTTTCCAGTTTCTATTTCCTGAAGACATGTTTCAAACTTGAGTTTAATTTTAAAAGGCCAGATGATTTACGAAGAATTCCCAGTGCAACTGGGTTGGCTGGCATATTTTCCTGTTTGTATGTGGCACAGAGCCGTCCAGCTAAATCAGCTTTTTCAGTCTTTCTTGCCTGCTGCCATCCAAGTGAGAAACAGAAGGCTTTTAACTTGGTGGCAAAGCTTTCATTCCAGAGCTACAAAACAAAGAGGTCCTATGTGCTATGCAGTCACCCATCAGCTCCCTTCATCCTTTAGTTTCAGCACTGTTTTCCTTGAACCCAACTACTGAATGTGACAACGTAACAGACTGTATGAAAGCATCACTGACCACATTGAAGTATTTTTCCTTTTAATGGTAGTTTGCTAAAAAAAATTATTTTCTCAGAAACTCACAATTTTGTAATTCAAAGCATAGATCTGTAAACTGCCCATTGAAGGCTGAGAAAGCTTTTCTTCCCCTCAGAAAGGATTAAAATAGACGTGAGTTAGTGCACAGGCTGGAGACCACCACAGTGTTCAGCCTCACTGTTTTCAGTAAAAACAGAAAAACAAAATCACTTGTATCATAGCCTTGTGCCCTGAGTCTGAGGCAAACGTGGAAGGACAACCCAGGGTTTTTTTGACTGCTCCAATAAAATGGAAAAATGAGGGAAAAGAAAATGTCCCTTATTCAGACTGAACTGCTTAAATATGTTTGACTTGCCTTGTTGCTACGTGTTGCTCTTTTGCCGGGTCCTATTCACTCACTAAGCGTCTGGAAGAACCACAGTCCATGCAGGACATAGACACTCAGGGGAAAAACAAAAATGAAGAAGAGGTAATAGCAGAAAACTTGATTGATGATGAGTACAGGTAGGAAGGAGCAAGACCTCCCCACTCTAATTGCCCACACCTTGAGCTAAGTGGTACCCATCGACCATTCTGAGGAAGGCTGGGGTGGGAAAATCAGAAGTAACTGAAGGGGCACACTCTGCATTGGACGTATTGCGTGAGAATCTGCAGCCTTTGGAGGCCAAACATGCTCATTTTGCATAGCCATTGCTCCCTGAAGCAAGAAAACTGAAGGCACAGTTGTGCCCTCAGCAGGATCCAGGCTCTTGCAGGGCTTATGTCTCAGCAGGAACTGGAAACCAGGGACTACTGCTCTCCCAAAAGCAAGGGTTTGCTGCCTCAGCAAATACAGAGAACCCCAGCTCCTGCTGGCTTCCACGGTCAGAATGGGAGCCTTGACTGCTCCAGGAAGAATAAATTGCTCAGTTGATGCCATTTGATATCTAGAAAACGCCTGCAAGCGGCTGTATACCACTATCTCACTAACGCATGAAGTAAGTCACAGTCTCCTCAGAATTCAGCAGCAGCAGTGGCTTTATTCTTCCTCCTCGAAGGGAGGATAAACTGATTTTCAACATTCAAAAGCAAGTATGTAGCACATCTGTAGCACCCCCACCTTGAGCACTGCAAATTCCACCACCCCTCTAACCAGTAGGAGGTCAGGACTCCTGTATAGAAACTCTTCAGCCAGGATTGCTGCCTATGTATTAATAGGCATAAAGACAGTCGAAGGCTCCATTCAGATAATTTCAAGTAAACTGTGGATACACACATACACATTGTATTTATTGAGCAGTGCAGTGGAAACTTTACCATGATGTGGAACTTATCTGGAGTCCACAGGAGATACAACCAGTGTAACCTCGTAAGATTCATGTCTTCTGTTTTTTGAGGTACCAGGAAAAAAATGTTATCACTGCACTTCAGAGTAAGTCAGAAGAGTGCCTCTTTACTTAGTTGAGATCAGAACTGCCACAACCTTTTTACTAAGAAATGTGAAAAAATGAAATAGCAAGAGGAAAGGTAAGTGTACAGATGTGCTGTCCCAACAAGTGGCTGTTCACGTCTAGGTTAGTTAAAGGTGCAAGACTAAACAGTTCTATAGAAAATTCCTCCTGTGTGAGTATTCCCTGGTACCAAAGAAGACGGCTGGAGACTGAGGGCAAAGGTAGCTTAGTATAAATGCAACCTGCATGACAGGATGCTGAGTTTTTCTCAGATGACTACAACACACAGGCAGATCAGATGGTGCCAACCTACAACACAGCAGAGGCCACCACTCAACTAAAATCCAACTAAAAAATGGGAAATTATCTGAGAAATGAAAATAAACAACTATGCAACAATGACGTTCAGAGAAAGGCAGGCCAGGAAATTTTCCATGAGTTTCCAAGATTCAGTGAGAGCTGAAATACCAACCCTGGTCAGCATCTTTGACACCTCCCACTACAACTTGCTCTTAGGGATGTCTGAGTCCATCAAGTGTTGCCAGAAAAAGGCCTGTATCCTGTGCCATGCATCTTCTTGGGCTTTGGCATGCTCCCGCCATTGCCCTCCCCAACACACAAATATTCCAAGCACTTTGTGGATCGAAGCCTGGCACAGAGGCAAGTATGGTGGCTCCAAGAGGTGCCCTGCTCCAGAATAGGAGCAAAACTCCACTTCCAGTCCATGCTGCTGAAGGCGGTGAACGGCATCCCGGCAATAGAGGTCACTTTTCCAGTTCGTATCATCCTCTCCAGACAGGAAGAGGAACTTGGCCGTGGACCTCTCCATAGGAATGCGACAATCCCAAGTCGCTGGGTCCCTGTGATCATCTAGGACATCTGAAAAATCTACTAGGCCAGACTCATTGATCTTCATCCTCCCCAAATCACATGGGTGGGGAGGAATAGTGAAGCCATTCCCCTGCAAGGGAATGAAAGAATTAAAACCACTTCCAGATATGCTGACAGCTGCCTTGATGCCAGGTAGGAATGTAGCCATGGAAAGGGCTAGATCAGCTCCTTTAGACAAGCCCAAAACACCAATGCCAGTATCTTTCACCTGAAACACAATTATGAAACAACCATTATCAACTACACTTTTCCTGGGCTGAAAAAACATCTCCAGTTCTGCTTCCCCACTCCCAAGCCAACTAAGACAGCTCGTATTTTACCCCTTACCTCTCTCTCTTCAGGTTACATCACTCCCATATCTATGCCTCTGCTGAGCCTCCACATGAGTGACTATGAATTCCACAGCTCCTCAACATTTCTCCTCCTGTAACACTTTTTCCTCCTGGTGATCTCTACAGTCAAAGCCTCTTTGCTCCCTCCACATCCTGGCTAGACACTTGCTCTCAGTATTGTATCTTTTACTGCTCCTGCCTCCAAACCCCCCCAATCTTCTCTCCTCAGGTCCCCTTTGGAAAACTACTTTTTCATGGTTTTACTTGCATTCATTTTCTTTCATGCTATTTTTTTTTATACTCTCCTACAGCTGACCTGTTCTCTTCTGTTTTGTCTTGCAACGCATAAGGTTCATTACACCTGAGGTTGAGTAAGCCAAACAACTATTTAAATCAGCTTATTTATAGTGAAGTCTCTTCACACCAAATTCACTTTGTAATGTGTGTCCTGTAAGATACTCTGGAAGTTTCAGAGATCCATGAGGAACAAGATAAACAAACAAGGCTGAATTCTGCTCTCACACTGGCTACATTCCTGGTCTCCATGTGTTAGAAAGTAACTATGTGAAATGAATACCACATTAAGAAGCATTCCATTCAAAGGTTAAATGCTACTTAACTTCTCTCAGTCTCTTTTGGTTTAAGTATGATGATATATAGCTATAAAGCATCCTTCTCATCCCACATACTTGTCCAAATACAGCCCCAGCTTCTTAAGACATGGTACAGTCTCCAGTGATACAACTGTAAGGGATTCTGTTGTTAAATGTTTTATTACTGTCTTTTGAAACCTACTCAGAATCAAAAGCCTGTAACATTTCAGAAATAGTTGAAAAATTAAATGTATTTTTTGCCCTTCCAAAATCTTGAAAGATGCAAAAGTAGGGGAAAAAATTAAGGAAGTTTGTGCTTCTAGTCCAGGAACTGCTTTGATTTAATCTCACACAAACACTGGTTTGCACAACATTCTGTGGACTGTGATACGATGCTGTACAAAACCAGCTATCCAACTACTTGCAAAATTAGACTTGAGGCACATACTTTTACACCTCTCAGACCATGTCTTTCAGAGCAATGCCATCTTCTTCTAACATTTCAGAAACTTAGTTGCATTCAGTGACATAGTGCACTTCACATTAGAAAACTGGAAAATAGTTTCCAACATGATAAGCACCATAATTCATCTCTTACCTGTGGCTGCTTCTGCAAAAAGTTTACAGCTTCCTCAAAATAGGCCAGTTCAAGAATCTCTGGCATAGCAGGTAGATCTTCAAAGGCCATGTAAGCAAGAGCCAGAGTCACAAAGCCTCTGCTAGCCAGAAGACTTGCTCTGTATTCAACAAGACCTCCTCCAGATCCATACAAATCGATAAGTCCAGGAAATGGACCAGGTCCTGCAATGAAAAGTGTATATAATATATATATACACACACACATATATATATGTGGGTGTGTGTATATGTGGGTGCGTGTATACATACATACATATACATATATATATATATATATATTCGAAAAGTTTCTATCATTGTCCTTTCAGTAGTGCCCCCTCAGCACACATCAGCATAGTAGATATCAAAACTAAATTATCCTCTGAAACTTTCCATGGAGATTCTCAATTCTCAGGAACACATCCAACCACTGTAAGGACACTAATTCGGATATATGTCTCTCTTAGGAACTTACTATAGGAAGTTCCTATGCTGGGCATCCTTCTCCTACCGTAATTTTCAGCTGAAATTGGCCTAGATGTTATCAGGCCTTTGGCGACTGATGAACAAACAGTAGTGCCACATGAGCTGCGTTTCTTCATGAACTGTGCTAGCAGGTTTTTCAGGGAGGGAATACCTGAGTTATGAAATGCACCCACAAATAGCAGCACTGACCATTGCCAATTCAGGTTTCTAGGACCTTTCTTTCCTGCTGCTGATCTGCCCATTCTTACAGCCAGACTTCCCTTACATGATCCGGTGTCACAGCAGCTGCAGGACAGGTTTTTTTCATTACAGAGCAAGATATTCGTGTTTAAGTCCTCCTCAAGGAACATAAACAGTTCAGGGTTAAGAGCAGCTTTACACAGGATCCAATCTCAGCACTGTCTCTGTATGGAGCTGTGGAATATGACAACTGTTTAATTAAAGACTTTGTTTTCCCATTTGTCTTCATCTTCCTAGGTATCCCATGCAGTCAGGCTGCTCAACCAGGCACAGACTTCTTTCTTTGGCTTTTACTTAGCCAAAGAGAGAGACAGGAAAACAAGTCCAGAGCCTGCAGGAAGATCCATGGCAGCTGCTGCAGCAGCCTGGGCTGGCTGCAGCCTGAGCCCAGTGGCCCCACCACATCTTGTCATTCCTTGCTCCACAGCCCGAGCTGTCATGCCTCACAGCTCTGCCAAAGCCCGGGGGCCTCTTTGTCCTGTCAGCTCAATTAAAGACTTAAGAAATATGTACACTTTTGCCCAGAGTTCTCACTGCAGGGTAGGTCCTGATGCCCCTCGGCTAGAGCAAACAGGACAGACGTTGTGTTACCCCTGCGGCCCTCCCAGCACACCCCACCTCAGCACTCCACCAGCCAGGGCAGTGCCAGCTGCTCCCTGCTCTGCTGTGAGGATCCAAGCAACCAGACCAAGCACAGGCTGAGGGAATCATTAGCTGAGGTTTTGCTCGGTTCCCAAGCACATCCAATGGCCACAGGGCACAATACATGGTGTAAGCCACATCCAGAAAACCAGAATGGAATTGAAACTCACCAGGAGGGAGGAAGAGGGTTGCTTTCAGACGACCTTCTCTGATCAAAATCCTCTTCACCCCCTCTCCTAAAAACCATCGCTCATTGGTACATTTTCCCAGCAACTGGCTCATGTCCCCGTGGCCCTCATACACTTCCAAGTCCACACAGAAAGGGGTCAGGACATTCCTCTTTGCCAGTCGCTTGTAGGGCGCTTTAGACTGCAGAGACCACAGCAGCCCCATGGGCTCCACTCCTGAATAGCTGCCCCCCAGCGCAGGGGAGAGGCTGAGGTCCAGCTCTCCGCTGCTCCCAGCTCGGTAGCGAGCGTGGGCTTGGAAGAGCTCGCCGCTCTCATCCAGGAGGGTGGCTTGGAGGGTGACTGCCTGCTGTGGCTGGAGTCCCGCCACGCATATCTGCACGGGCTCGTCGAACAGGCAGCGGGAGAAAGGCAGTACCGACACCTGCACCGCCATCCCGGCTCTGCCGGCAGGAGAGGAGTCGCCCTTTCTTGTGGCGAGACGCAGGCTGCGTGACACAGGATCGTCAGGAAGCTGTCGCTTCTCAGGGTTCAAATCCCTGTCTGAAGTCCAGGGGGAACCACCGTGATTGCTTCCTCCAGCCGGCCAGTGCTGCTGGGAGATGTAGTTCCAAGCACAGCTCCCCCTGGGCAATCGGCTCGGGGCTGGTGCAGAACACCATCTGCTTGCACAGACACAAGCTGTCGTGTGTTCCTGGTGTGTCCATCTTACATTTGATTATAGAGACAGACTAAATTGAAAATCTCAAGATGACAAAAAGAGACAGTCATATTGCCCTTACCCCGACTGCGGGCAAGTCTGGATTCTACTGCAGAACCGGCTTGGTCGGCAAGGCTTGGCACAAGGAACACAAACTGGAAAGCCTGGAGTAACCCGACAACTTAATCTGGCCTTGAAACAAAGCCTGCCCTTAATCCCTCTCGAGTTTTCAGCAATTTTTGGTAAAGCACCACAAAGTAAAATTATGCTTTATGCTTTAACTGTGTTTTTTTAAAAACCAAAATAAACAGACAAAGTAAAAGAATGATTATTTTTTTTTCACAATAACCACACTCGTCTAAAGGGAGTCTGCATTTTCCTAATATATGGAAAATAAATTTCCCTTCAGTCCATCACACTGATGTTTCTAAGGAGCTGTCTGAAGATTTGACGATAAATACCAACTTTTGGTTTTCATAAACAACAATTCTACATTTTCACAATGTCTCTGTGTTTAATAGCCTTCTGGTCCTACACTGCAGGTCTAAGACATGTGAGTAGCCTCATTTTATTCTGTGGAAATGCAAACGGGAACTAAGGCTGCAGAAACTGGCTACAGTTTCACACAGATCATCTGATAGTACCTTAGGCAGCAAATAATGGCAAAGGAACGCAACAGCCAATGAGCCTACAAGCCGCATAATCACTTGTCATGCTACAAAACCACAGGTGATGTGCAGATTGACTCTACATCTGACAAAGCAACTCAAAAATCACCACTCAGGATGTAAGAGAATGCAGCTACATTTAAATACAATGGTGGAAAGAAATAGAAAACAGCAAGAAAAACATGTAGCTTAACAAGGAAAATAGTCAGCATTGACTTTTGCTTGTCTGCTTAATGTCCTTCACCCATCACATCATCTGGAAAAAAAAAAAAAAAAAAAAAAGGTAATAAATTAAGACAGAAATAAGCTTTTAAACTGACCTTTTATTGCAGAAGTTGTAATTTCTCACCATCAAAGCACCACAGCCACTGAACTTAGTGAATTACAACTGAACAGGACTTTTGCCTTAAGCGGAGTGCATGTGTTAGACTGATGCAGCCTGATGCACAAGTGGATGGCAGAGCACGTTGTTCCTTGTCCGCTTGGTTTGTTATAAAAGCAATCTGTAGATCTGAACAAACACAACTTCTGTTTCACAATTCCCAAAACATGGATTGCCTCTCTTCAAATTTTGTTTTGCTCACTGTCACTGAGGCAAGGTCTAAAAATGTTATTATCAAACCTTCTACTTACAAGCCAAAAAACCTGGTCAATTGATCTGAACTCTGAAATCAAGCAAAATTGCCATGATCTGTTTGGTAGGTGTTGCTGAGGATAATTTAAGGTTCAGTTCTTTTCACATGAATCATGTTTGTACTCCAGCTGCAGATGATGATGATTGTATCACATCAGAGACAGGGATCACAAGCTCGAGTCTCCCACTTCTGCTATGACACTTCCATGGCTTTTGTGAGGCAATCCAGTAGTTGATAATAGCTGTACTTAAGGTCATATTCCATGTCATACCAATAGTTTACTGAGGAGGCAAGAAAAAGGGAAAAATTTCTAAGGCTAGAATGTAATGATTCACAAACGTGTTCATACACTGTTTTACACAGTTCAGCTTTTCCTTATTACTGACTGAACTTTGAAAGGAGCAAATCTTTGACTACAGCCAAAAATAATGTAAGCAAACATTAGACTTCTTTAATAATGCTGTCAATGCAATTCTGTCTTAACACAAACCACTTCCTCTTCAGACTCTACCCTGGGGATTCCTTGGAGCAGGAGCTGGCAAAATATTTAGGAACAGAAAATGTATGCTTCTATTTAGACCAAAAATACCAAATACACTGCAAAGTTTAATATCTGGATAGGAACTTCTCTTCCTGTGAGTGTGTAGGGGATAGCAAATTCACCAGTACTACACACTGGTCAGTGCTTTAAT
Source organism: Patagioenas fasciata (assembly GCF_037038585.1). NCBI lineage: Eukaryota > Metazoa > Chordata > Aves > Columbiformes > Columbidae > Patagioenas > Patagioenas fasciata. The sequence continues at coordinate 30,779,808 of NC_092524.1, read as the reverse complement.
TCTGCTTCTGATTTTCATTTTGGCAGACATCTCCTAAAAAAATAAGCCAAGCAGTATAATATTGTAACAATGGTCCTTGGAGGAAGATCTACTCTAGCTTCAGACATTCATTAGAATAGACTCAGAGAATACTGATTTTTCAAGTGTATACAGACTGTAGTGCAGTTAATAGACCAAAGGCCAAATAAACTCATGAACTCTTCTGTATTTCTGCTGAAGAAAGCGGCCGGGGGCTTGCAACTGGAAACAATGCTACTTTTTTCTGAAAAATCTTTAAGGAGTGATGCAGTGCTACTGACAAAAGAGAATCAGAAATGCTGCTTTACTGCTAGCTTGTCTTTTTATCACAATATCACAAATACTGGGGAAAAAAAAAAAAAGAGCTAGCAATATTTGCCAATATTTGCAGTGTTACACGAATGTTACAATGTTACATTGTTCAAAATTCTGTATTTACTCTTCCTGGGCAGGCAGGATTATTCCAGGTAAAGGACAGTAAAAAACTCTTTCTCAAACCTTGCAAAACTTACAGGATATAATAACACTTTGCATCACACCCACCCCGTCACCTGCCCAAATAAGCAATGCTTGAAATTCTGGAACTCCCTTCAGGAAGGAAAAAACAAGATAGAGATTATGATAATTCCTACAAAGATGAAAAGACTTTTGATAACCTGATGTGGTAACAGCACACACAACATGCAGTTTCTTCGTGAAAATATATAGATTACCAATTTGCAGTTAGCAGGCTAGGCAGACAAACTTAGATCCATGTTACAAACAGAAACTGGATCATGATCACTGAATCAGCTATCCTTCTCCACACTTGACAACTAGAAAGCCTTTTTCTTCTGCTGTATCCCTAGTGCTTGTCAACAATGCTCTGAAGTACAAACAAAAAAGATTGCCAGGAGGTAGCCCCACGGCATCTGTCAAGATTGCTATTTCCTCCTGAGGGAAGACAGATGAACCAGTTACACTCTGCTGTGGGATTTCCAGCTGCACACCCACCACATACCTGGTATCAAAAACATTACCTGCTATACAGCCATGTGACTGCTGAACATGATGGAACCAGAGAGAAGGCAGGTATAACATCTCACCAGCTTTCACTGTACACTGCAAAGCTTTTGCCTGAGCGTACAGTGGATACTGTTCCAGATTCGGGTTCAACGGGTCTAGGGGGATCCAGGGCACCTAAAAGCAGAAGAACATGACCCTGGTAAAGAAAATCCAGCAACCTTCCACAAAACCAAATGATAACCAAACTTTCTGGGTTACGAAACATGTGTTTTGCCTAGTAAAACATGCACAGCTACAGAGCTTTCCACATTCAACGGGGAATAGGTCAAGGATGCAAAAATTTCCCTCCTTCACTAAAGCATTTCTAATTAGGAAAAAGGTGCTAAATGCCAGCCATCAAATTTCAGTCTTGTGCCACACTTTCAAAACACCTCCAGTCCCTTAAGTCACTTGTTCCTCCTGCATTCAGTACTTGAGTATCTTCTCTGCATCACTCTTTTTAGAAATTCTTATATTCTTCTAAAGCTCGCTGGTCTAATTTTATTCCCAGCAGCTAAACCCCCCACTCCTGCTGGGGTCTCCTGACTACATTCATTTCTTACATGCCCTACAGACTAGTAAACCTCAACACTCCACCTTACTGCACTACAGGAATGCCCTGTGAGATTCCATAAGCACCCCTCTGGAAACAGAGAAAAAGCCTCAGCTCAAGTTCAGCTCTAGTGTTAGTCACACATTGCAGAGGCAAAAGGAGAGAGGTTAGATACAAAAGGCCGCCAAGTTTTTGTAAAGTGCCTCCAGATCTATACATTTTAATCAAATATATATTACTACTACTAGGAAAACACAATTTATTCATTGGGACAGATGTGTTCTATTACACTGGGTGATACTGCTGTAGACCAAAATCCAGCCCTGAGTACAGGGCCAAAAGAAAGTGAACGCAGATAAGTCTATTTCTATCTTAATGAAATCAATTCCTCTATCATTGATCTATTTACGAGTCTTTTACTTGATCTATTTATGTTCAGTGCATGGAAGACAGTTTATGATATCAAGTGTTTTAGGTGTGCACTAACAATCTTTTCTGGAAGCTGGGTATCCTTTGTGAATAGTAAGATACAAGTGAAATATCTGGGCATTCTCTTTCCAATAATGAAGGATTTTTAAGTATCAATCAATATGCTCAGTTTGAAGGCTTAGCAGTGCCCAAAACTATTTTTACTGTATTGGTTGTGTTCTTGATTTATACTTTTTACCTTATCTGCGCTCTTCTCATCCACAATTTCAAATGAGCCATCATCTGATACGTGGTAGGTTGCTGGCTGATAGAGCTCTGGAACCAGAGAAAAAATTAAATGTCACCACTCAGAGCACTACTCAGAGAAACTAACAGCAGGGTATGTCGCAGTTTCACCGAATAAAAGAAAAATTAAGACAAAACCATTTTCAATGTACTGTCGTTACTGTCCTTCCCTTTGTTCATTTTAATTTTTATCCAGTTTCTTTTGGTTTTTTTAGTCAGTCTGAATACAGAACTACATAAGAGTTACTACTGACTTGTGGTCAGCCCTTCACTTCTAATTTTATCCGATTGGGCTCATCAACTGCTTCGGATACAGCAGGCTGCTTTTCTTTCATTGCCTCACCACATGGGTTTTCTAAGCCCTCCCTCAATAGAGTTTCTCTGCATTAACCTGATGTTCAAAAAGATGAAGTCCTTTTTACTGCACACTATCAAATGTAATTATTATCTCTATTCGGTGCCTTAATAGTAACTTGTTTTACAACACATGATTCATATGATGTAGATGTATTTCATACACTCACATACATATGACATCACCTCTCCTTTGAGGACAGGCTGAGAGAGTTGGGGTATGTTCAGCCTGGAGAAGAGAAGGCTCCAGGGAGACATTATTGTGGCCCTTCACTATACAAAGGGGGTTTATAAGAAAGACAGAGGAAAAACTTTTTAACAAGGCCTATGGGGCAGAACAAGTGGCAACCATTTCAAACTGAGAGAAGGTAAATTTAGATTGCATATAAGAATGAAATTTTTAACAATGAGGGTGGTAAGACGCTGGAATAGGCTGCCCAGAGAAGCTGTGGATGCCCCATGACTGGAAGTGTTCAAGGCCAGGCTGGATGGAGCTTTGAGCAACCTGGTCTAGTGAATGGCGGTGGGGGATGGACTAGTTCAGGGGTGTCAAACTCATTTTCACCAGGCGCCACATCAGCCTTGCAGTTGCCTTCAAAGGGCTGAATGCAATTTTAGGACTGTATAAATATAACTACTCTTACATACATAAAGAAAAATAAAATAGGCAATGCAAAGTAATGCTGCCACAATAATCTCTTGTTTTCATTTCTCCAGTTCTCAGAGATTCAATTAGTAACTTGAATATTTCATTAAACTACAACTTATTTTTCAGCATCCTGGCTTTTCTCCTAGAGAAAGAAATGAGCAAGCAGAATTCAAACCTGTTAAACACCAAAGATGACATGTCACGATACTGCCAAGATACTTAAGTGTCTAAAGCTGAAGAGACTGCCATGAGTATCAACAAACCTATTACTTTACAGGGCTGGAAAACCTGACCTCAGAATAAAGTTTTTTTTACAAACTACCTGTAGCATGAAATAGAAGATATTTGTTTACGCTGGAAAGAGTAACACTGCATAAACATCAAAATGCTATCTCTGCTTCCTTTTTCATATCTTCCAATATTTTAGTCTCTCCTCCTTCCAACCTCTGGACATGCTGCACAGTAAATTATGTACCATATGGGATGAAGGGACGGTCACTCGGTGGATGCAGTAGAAACTGCTTCTCTCCAGATATCACACAGTACAAGTTCTCATAATGATCTTTATGCACTGGAGTTGAGGAAAAAGAAAATCAAAAGAAAAAAAGAGAAAATCAGTGTTATTTCCTTCTCTACACCAAAATATACAGTAAACTGAAAGCGTCAGCTTGTCCTCTTATTATCAGGCTGCTTCCTCTTTTTGCAGATAGTGGGAGCGGAAAGTAACAATATAACGTTGTAGCAAATGTATTCAACAAAGCAAATGGCAAGTGTCTTGCCTGACACCATGCCAGTAGATGCACCCAGCGACACAGCAGCAAGACGCTGCAGAAGTGCAGCAGAAAGAATGCAAAAAAAACCACATTAAACTAGAACTGCCTTGTCAGAGAAAACACACAGTTCCACCAAGCCACTAACTCAAAGCAAACCCATTTAAACCGGTGCTGAAAGCACGTAGATGACTTACAGCGCCATGCAATACCTACAAGATGTCACAGCAGCTGATTCCCCAAGCCAGAAATTCACAGCATCAGGTGTCTTCCCTGTATGGTTAGGGAATAGAGAAAAGTTGTCAACAAAAAAAGAACTTCAAGTATCATGTTTAAAAACATTTCAAATAATTTTCTGCCAAATTCTGTCCTTTAACTTCCTCTACAACTATGATAGGCTTCATTGCAAATAGCACTCTGTGAGCAAGAGCAACCTCCTTCTACATTGGAAACCACTGCAGTGCCCATCGGACTTCATGACATCCACCCTAAAAACCAATGGTTACAACCCTTTGTTTCCACATTCCAAATCCCTAAGACTCAGCTCACACAGAAACCACAGCACATCTACACCCAGTTGCAAAATGAAAGTGAGATCACAGTAAATAATTTCCATTAACATTTTAAGGAAAGACATGCTGTGAAATACAAACCAACTGAAACAGAACAACCCTTAACTAGAAACAAATGTCTGTAATTTTACCAAAGGGGGTGGGGGCTGTGTGTTGTTTCACTCGTTTGTTATGCTGACTCTGGTAGCAACAGCACAAATCCAAGTAGAAACATGAGTCTAAATCAGAGAAAAGTCACTATACAAAAGGAAGTGCTGTACGGCCCTGTCACCACGTTATTTCAGTTGTGATGGTCCCAACACACAACTGACATAGTGATTCTGGAGTAATCCAAACCCAAAACTTGGATTATACTCCTATTAAGTATTTTTCCACTTCTGCTTTCTAAGGGGCTGAAACCAAACCAAGCTGTGGCATCCAGAAACTGAACAAACATTTGCCATGTCCCTAGCATGATTGTTTTAAAGCTCCATACAAAATACTGAACATAGGAGAAACAGAAGGTTTACCAAGTGCCTCACTCATCCATGGTATGTCAGGCTGAACATCACACACTAGTTCAGGGAACTCCTCGGTGAGGTTTGAACACTGCTTCTGCACATAGAATACGTTGGGAGAGGTCACTTTCTTCTCCACAATGTCCAAAAAGTCCATGAAAGGCATTTGGCGCTCCTCTGGCATGACAAAACGGTCCTGAAACACTGCATCTGCATAACCATTTGGTGTTACTGCCACACTCACTACCTTGGAACCTACTACCTCCCTGCAAAATAAATCAAAGGTTTATGGCCAGATCTGTAACTGGCCCATATACTGGACACCAGATACTTTTAAACCAACATGTTTCCTGGGCAGCAAGCAGAAGAACCCTGGCTTTCCATGGATGGGGGTCTCTTGACTAGATTTTCTACTGTTTAGTAAGGACTCTGGCATTTTGCTCTGCTTACTGCCTGTGGTCAAGGCAACTGTAGTATTTTTCACCTCTCTAAATTCTCTTGTGCCTAACAGGTGAGTTCATAAAGAAGCTCCCTTTCCCTCTGTGCAGGCTGAGGACCCTCTTCAGCCTCTCCTTTTCATGAATCATGGCAGAACTTGATATCCTTGGGACACCTTAACCCAGCCAAATCTGGGTGGTCATATGTTCAGAAGTATTCAAGGAGGAAGAGAAGGCAGACAGAGACTGACAGACACAAACGTGATGAGGCTGAGAGTCCTTATTTCCAGGAATAATTTAACTTTAAACCATAGATTCTAGGTCTAAGCAGAAATCTCCTCTCAAAAAGAGTGAGTTTCTGTTGTTTTGTTGTGGTTTTTGTTTGTTTGGTTTTGTGTGTTGGTTTGTTGTTTTTTGTTTGTTTGGTTTTTTTTAAGGTGTACTCAGTCACAAAAGGGTCTGTTCTTACAGCACTTCAGCCCCACATGAATTGGGAGGCTACCAAGTGGAGCACCGGCCAGAGCACAGTGATCAGACTGCGTTTCATAGCCTGAGTTTGTTGGCTGCACAGTCAAAACTCCCGTCCCGCTGCCCGCACCAGAACTGGCCAGGACAATGTGTTTGCAGGAAGAAGCTCAGCAAGTCCAAACACCTTTGTACAGAGAAATGTGAGCTAAGCTTACGGATAAAAGCAAAGATTATCCAAGAGCGTTTTACTGAAGTTAACCAAAGTTGACCACCAGCCTTGCTCCACAGCTTGTTCATACCTGAGGTACGCTGAGGTCCATTTCTTCAGAGCCGGCCAGTGGCTGATGGCATTCCGAATGATACAAGGTTTATTTGGACTTACCCAATCTCGATAAAACTCCAGCGGGGATGGAGGCCTATCAAGATAAGGTATGGACTCCGTCCACCCCAGCTCTGTCCAGGCAAACAAAAACAGTTTCACCCAGTGTCCCAAGAGAAGCACCTTCTACAAGCACACTAACTGGCTTCAAAACCCCCACCACAAGCACTCAACTGAAAGCAAGTAGTGGCCTCCTGGCTCCAGAAATCGCTCTGTTCAAACCCAGAAGCTGTCAGGGAGGGTACTGGAGCCAGACAGCTCAGGTCTCACACTGCTGCTCTCCTGTCGGTCACAGCTGCTGCCACAGGCGGCCACGCCAGAGTCAGCATGGAGGACACGCGTTACAGGAGACGCATCTCTGATGCAGAGGCAACACCACAGGAAGATTTTGGGAAGCTGGAATGGTGCTTTGTTTTTCTATTTTATACATAGGAAAATAACCTACAAGAGCCGTTTTCTCGAGTTTCATTTTCTTTTTGCAGCAGCTTTTCTGCTGCTCCTTCACCTTGGAAACACTTGGCTGAAAACAGAGCAGGAGTGCGGAGGCTCCAGTTCAGCCCATACAGGTGCCATCTGCGGCAGCCGGACACCGAGTTTTCCTTTCCCCAGGGCGGGCTGGGGCCCGTGGAGAGCTCCGGGAGGCGGCGGGGCCCGGCCCAGGCCGCAGTGCCCGCCGCTCGCACACGGCCTCCCGCCCGCTCCCGCCGGGCCACCCACCCCCCGCCCCGGCGCTCACCTCGGGCCTCCCGCGGGAAAGCGGCCAGGCAGCCCCTAACGGCCCTCAGCGCCGCGCCCTCCGCCATCCTGCGCAGACCGGCCCGGCCCCGGAGGAGGAGGCGCCACCGCCTCCGCCCTCCTCCTCCGGCGCGGCCGCCCTTGCGGGTCCCCCCGCAAGGCAATGAGAGCCTGAGCGCTGTTTACGAGTGGGTGGCGCAGCTCAACGGCAGCTCGGTAACAAATGGTCACATTTTTATTGAAACAGTTTAAGACACGTAGTACAAATGAATACAGAGTTAAAAACAGCTCCGGGTGGGAGCCTCACAGTGCAAAAAAACCCAACAAACGATTATTTTTTTCCCCAAATAATTAAAAAAAAGGTACATTTTAAAGTATTACTTTACCTAAAGCCAAAAGTGTAAAAACACACATTTATAAATAAAGCAGGAAGGATTTTTTTTTTGTTTCGTTTTGTTTTTTAAGGAGGTGAAGGAAAAGGGCCGTGCTGGAGCACAGGGGGGCCCAGGAGAGCCCCGCGGGGGGACATGGCTTATTCCCAACGCTGCTGCCCCACGCGTCTCCACAGCAGCTTACCCACACAATACAGTCCCAGCTGCCCACGTGTGACTGACACACACGATTTGAAATTTGGGGCACGCTGGACTTACCCAGAGAAGGAAGTACCTGCTCACTCAGGGGCTGCTATTAAGACCTGTCTGCTATCTTAATGAGGTTTTTGTCATTTAGTATCCTGGATACTACACATCCAAAGGGGGGAGGTGGGGGAGATACCATATACATGCATTAATTTACCAATGATGTTTAAATACCTGTATTTCACTTTTTCTTATATATAATTATATACATAATCTTTCTTTTTAAAAAATTAAGTTTGTATGTTTCTACTCCTGGAAAAAAAGCTCCTGATTCCTCTGAGTCACAATGAAATCTGCAAAATGGGGGACTGGGGAGGGGGCTGCTGCAAGGCCTGCCCCAACCATCGCCTGGAAGGTTGCATGGAAAGGAGAGGACAACCTGAGAGGAGGGGGAGGAAACACAGACTCCCATACACACAGTTCCTGGGTGCCACGGAGGGATGGGGAGGAGGAAGGTGTTACCCTGCCTGCAGCAGGAAACCAAGTGTTTGCTGCCTCTCAGGTTGCAGCCCTCCCAGTTCAGAGGGCCAAATAATGAACCAGGGGGTCCTACAGTCAAACTAAAACTATTTATGAGATGGAAGGAAAAAACAAACAAACAAACAAACAAAAGAAAACAAACATAAAAACCACAACAACCCAACAACTATTCTCATTGTGACTAGAAATGTTGGGTTGGAGGGGCAAAATATATGTATAGGTAGGTACAAATTATTTTTTCAGGCTTTACGTTAAATAACTTAATACACATATCTGGTTGTGTCTATGTTAACACCCACACAAACCAGCAAGAGGGATAGACTCAAATTTATTACCTCCTCCCACAGGCCTCTTTACTTCCCAGGCAGTTGCCACTCAGTATTTCTCTCCCTGCACCAATGGACTGCCTGTGGTGAAACATGTTCACAAGGTGCAACAAAATGTAACACATTTATGCTCTCTTTTTTCTGTAAACTAGAATTTTTGGGAATATTTCCTACTGCCAGCAATAGGAATTTAGCTGGGAAGAATCGGTTGATCAGTCTCAAATTCTAAAGAGCAACACATCTCCTCAGCCCTCTTAGCAACAAACTTGTGGCACCAGCATCTCATTTACTGGGCTTCTGCTACTCAATTCGTAACATCCAAGCCATGGCTAAACAGCTTGTTCCACTTCAGAAAAAAACAGTTGCTTAGAGGACAGCAAGCAAAGAAACAAGAGGTCCAATAGGACCTATTTAAACACAACCCCCTTCCAACTCATTCTTCAATTACAGATCACCATCTCAGTCCTAAATCTACTTTCACAAAGCCTTTCTGTATCTTTCACAGGTATTGGCCAAATGGTGTTCCTCAGGCTAAGACCATTTCTACTCTGTTTTCCTGTGTGTCCTACATATACTATTCTAATTTACTTTAAACTACACAACCATCCTCCAGCTGATCTACTTGCCTGACACTTCTACCATCATTCTGATCAGATTTTACCTCTGGTTTCCCGCATGCAGCCATGACCCCAAGCAAAATCCATTCCAGGAAGCAAAATCTACTCTGACCAACTTAAAAATCAGATTTGCTTCACATGATTCATTGCCGAGGAGCTTTGTGTCATATCTCTATGCCAGCTTCACTGCTTGATGCTCTTTACCTTAACGGGAACTTCACTCTCGCCACTGGCTCTTCTGTATCATCCCTGACCCTTTTTGTCACTACCTCAAAGTTAAACAAAAAAATGTAATAACATTGCACAGGGAAGTAATATAAAGGACCCTCAAACCATTATCACCAGTACCAAAAAATAGTCAGGTTGAAGGGACTGCTATTTTACCTGAGTGTCTTGTGGCCCCAGTACAGCAAGAAATTTCCTGTGTACTAGGACATGTTCACAGTCTGAAAGTGGAGGAACTAATCATCTCAAAAGCAAGCTTGACCCACACTAACTCCATCACAGACCCAACATGACTGCCATCATACATTCCACTCACGGCATCTCCAGCACACCTTTTCACCCAAAGAAAATGACAAAAGTTTCCTCTCTGGTTTTCAACTTGCCTGCCTTCGCAAAGCCCGTCTGTGCAAGAGAAGCTGCCCATGTGACTGAGCACACCAGCTGATTCAGCACAGTACAATGCTGAGACAGGACTAGAAAATAACGTTTTAAAGTTTCAGTACAAGCCCATGGAAGGAAAGGTTAGCAAGGACACATAAAATAGGATTAGGCAGACTTGAATTACAAGCAGAAGCAACTAGAAAGCCCTCAAAGTGCTCCCCATACTGCCAACTCCTGAAGCACCCGGCAGGGGTGATCAGACAGCAAACCTGTTAGAGTGACAACTGCAGATTATTCAGCCCCGGAGTTATTAGGGAGAAATAATACATCCCACACGAGCTTGGCCAGCCCAGTAAAAAAAAGGCTGCACTGCAGATCTCCAATCACAGAAAGATGAGAAGTCAACAGAGCGCATTTCCAAGTGCCACAGGGCTTCCAAGAGATGACAGCCAGGACAGGAAAAAAAAGAAAACTGCTTCAAGCCTGTAACCTGTGGAAGCAAGTGATGAGGTCTGGCTGCCTTTGAGTGACTTCCACATGTGCTAGCAGTCTCTCTCTCCCATCAAAAGCTTGTTGCTTGCATCAGCTTTATAAACTGGGATTACACTGTTCTGCCTTGAAATAAATACAAGACACACTGCAGATGGAAGAAGAAATAAAACATTTTGTATGTCTGTCCCTGTTGTGGAAAGGAGTGGGAGTAAGGGGGAAGGTGCTAAAGAATTGCATTGGTTTGAATTTTTTTTTTTCTTAGCTTATCATTGACCAAAAAAACATCACTGGACAGTTTTAAGCCACAACAAACACAAGTTAGCATGGGCTTAGAGAAGCTCCACAGGGTGAGAAGAGTATTGCACACATGAATGCAAGAAGGGAAGGTTTTCTGTTTCTCAGACAAGAAATTCATGAAAAGCAAAGAGGCTGGGAGCAGGGGAACTGGTGGTAATCATATCCCAAAATATCTGTTCAGAGTTCCTGGGAAACCAGTTTTTGTGGGTATTTGAAATAGTTTACAAAAGGTAGGAGAAACCCATCTTTCTTGGAATATAAATATTCTGTTTTCCTGAAAACAAAAAAAGAAAATGTCCTATCACAGTGAAATGAATAAATGACAGAGATGAGCCATTGCAGTGAGGATCTCTCAAATCCAAAGTTACACTGTAAGAGATGGAATCCAGCTTTTCTATGTCACTTCTCAACAAATAAATCATCACCTCAAATTTCCCAGTCACAATAACGAAGATGATATCCAATTTCTAATCATGAAAGGTGGCTGAAACAAGTTCGCATATTTGTATCTAAATCCCATTTAAAAAATATCTGCAGAAAACAGAGTCCGAAGTATCAACATAATGTCAAATTCCAGATTAAAAATACCACCACTGAATGCATTAAGTAATCTCCAAAACATGGTCCAAGGGTTGCAGAACCTTCCCCTGGAGGTGAATGCAGATAAAATACAGCATGGGGACTGCCTGGAAACAAGAGAAAAGCAGACAGGGTTGTCATGACAGTAGTAGGATTATTCCAGGTAACAAAACTAAGGCAGGAAAAGAAAGAACAGCAAGGTAAGATTTAAGCAGGAAATAGTTCATTAATTGCACAGACACTCCAGCCTGTCTCCCTGTTGGGGGTTTATAATACAGAGATTGTTTCTTGCTCGGATATGGCAAAGGGATTGACAGTTTTCTGTTAAAGGACAAAGATAATAGCCACAAACGTGACAAAGAGCAACTGTCAGAAAAATAAATTAATAAATAAATCCATACAAAGTCTGCTGCTTGATTCTCCTGAAGCCTTGGAGGGGAAGGGATTGGCTTCACTTGGACTCCTTGGTTTTTAGTCAGCAGTTCAGAATTTCTTGGATAAACTGGATTTTCTTTATTTCTTTAGGTGCCAAACGTCCTGACCCCTTGGCTATGAAGAAATTTCAAGGCAATTTCTCCAAATTCCTCTTTCAAGACTTTGTCTAGACACAGGAAGTTGAAGACCGTTGGGGAAAAAAATATTAAAATTGTGGCCAGCACATTGCTAAGAATTAGAGCAAGTCAGTTGTAGAGGCCTGAGGAAATAAATTTATAAAGGTCTCCCCATCAGCCCTAGACCAGTGCGATGATAGCACCGGTCTGAAGCTCTCTCTGTGGTCCTCTTCTTGGGATTATTTCTGTGTATTCACAAACACCTGAAAGCCAACCCTCTTAGAGTTTTTTGTCCATACGTCGTTCCACAGCTTGTAGCAATAGTTCTGAGTACTGCTCCAGCAAAGCCAGTGTCTGCTCATCTCCCAGACTCTTGGGACTTGGTAGGTTGGCACCACATCCCTCATTCAGTGGGCTAGTGGTATCTTGTGGCTTCACCAGTACCTCCTTAACCTTTGGAAGCTCTTCCTCATCCTTCAGAGAATCCAATTCTCTTTTCATTGAGGAGAAAGTTTCTGTCAGAAGACTTGCTATTTTATCTTTGTCAGTAGAAGACTCCGTATCTTTTAACACCTAAAAATAGAGAAGGGAAAAAAAAAATAAATGCATTGGGATTTAGGTAGAGCACCAAGTGAGCAATTTCAGCCCTTCAGGGAAGTGAAGCCATGAGGATTTGCAGACCACTCAGGTGTCCTTTTCCTGAACATTTGAGGTTGCCAATTTAGTCATATAGCAGGGCATGCATCCAATACTGCTAGTCACACTAAATCCAGAGGCATTACTCCAATAGGATAGAAATGGGAAGTGTATTTTTGGGTAGTGTTCCCCTTATACTAGGTCTAAGGAGGTGCTATGTTTCCCAGCTGCAGCACAGGGCCGCAGTCTCCTTTCCTTTCTGTCTGCCAGATGCGGCTGGTCACAGGAACAGAGCAAGGTCAGAGAGCTCATGCAAGCGCTCAGGTCAGAGGTGCAGAGGACCACACAGCAGAAGCTCACTGGGGAAGTTTCACTCTCACTAGAGGAGACTTGACAGATCAGCACTGAGCAAAGAAACTAGGAGCTGTGATTTGTTCTGCACATAATTCTGGTCTGGCAGCAAGAGGGACAGGCGAGTGGTTGCATGTTCCCTCTCACGGCTGGATTACCATGGTATCTCGCATTTGCTAATCCTTCTCCCAGGCATCAAAGACAGAGAACAGATGGGGATAATGAAACTTAAAGCTCAGATCTCTGAAGCACTGTATAAATATTAACTAATTCCCTAATACCCCTCTGAAAAAGAGCATACTGTTATCTTCAGTTTACAGATAAGTTAAACAGACCGAAAAGTTAATTGATTTACTCAAAGTACCATAGCAAACCTTTGGAAAAATCCAAAAGTTGAAAACCAGGAGTTCCTGCCTCCCCAGTTCGAGCTTAAGGTGCAGTCAAGTGGAGAACCAGGCAGCTTGTGTCCTTGCACACCCAGCCAAGAGAATGCCTTGAGCCGGCAAGCACATCCACTTGATGCTCACGGGCCGTATAGCCAACCCGCTGTAACAGAGCTCGTGTCTGCGGTCACTCACCGTGCGGTACAGATGAATGGCTCTGCGCATGCTGTCCTGCAGCTCCGATACCACGTGCTCACACTGCTCCACGCTGATGCATGACTCTGAAGGGAGGGGGAAATAAAAACAAACAAACAAAAAACAACTAAGGCACCGACACACTCCAATATCCGAGATCTCACAGTCGGGTAAGAAAACATTTTTTTTTTAAATACGTATTTGAAGGACCATGTGCACACACTTCTCATTCAATTTTTAGGGCTGGTTTGAGCCAATCATTAAAACAGGCAAGTTCTACATGAGCTTTCCTTCATACTACTTAGAGATGCTGCTTGTTTCAAACGTTCCTGGTTTTCGATTCTTTAGCATCTCCAAAGTCCACAATGGTTTTTCTCAGATCGCACTTTTTTGTTACAGTTAAGGACAGTCACAGATTACCCAGGTCATTCTCAATTATAATTAAAGTCAAGTTTGAATGAAGGCTTCTTGTGGCAAAAGGGACTGATATGAGGAGCCTCTAATTTAGCCATCACCTAGTCAGAAATCTACACTTTTTCCCCTCATGTATCCTTCTGCACAGTGTACAACTAAGAGCTGAGGATGAAGGATTATACTGAATTATTACAGTGTTCTCTAGTGAAGACTGAGGTCCAGAGGAATGTTGACAACCAAACTCAATCACAACAGAATCACATTTCTTAGCAACCCGGGATATGCAACTGCTGATGGAAATTAAAAATAAAAGCAAGCAACTGAAGAACACCATCTTCTGCCTGTCCCCACCAGATATTATCTCCAAAGCATCAGAGTTGAAGGCCTGCAATGTTTTAATAAAATAAACACTTTCCCGAGTTAGACATGAACCACGAACGAAGACATAGACACACACACACTCTGCAGTTATCTGCTATTTGCAAAGATGTGGACAAACACCATTCGGCTTCCTTTAGTTACCTGAAAACAAAACTTGGTTATTTCTGCACTTCAAAAAACGTCATCTTGAACAGGCTGAAGGGAAACTTAGCTAATTTGATTAATACATCTAGATGATGTATAAACAAATATAGCTAGAAAACCATCTATTTATACATTAAAAAAAAAAAAAAAAACCAAAACACATCTGGAAGAACAACGGGTCATGAACAAATCCTTCCATACATGTTTTTTGTTCCCAAATCACCCAACCTTGTAGAGTTGGAGCACAGTGTGCTTCAGTGCAGTCCAAGATTCTTGCCTTTTCTATTTTTTTACCTTTTTTTTTTTTTTTTTTTTTTTTACTAGTCCCCTCCTCCCTTCTTTTTTTGTTTAAACCCAGCTGTCTCTTCTCATGATTGTTTCTGGATTTCTCCTCTAATCATGCTATTTATGCTGGTCTCCAGCTCTGTGAGCTGCCAGTCTGGAGAAAGGTCACAAACATAACATAAATGCTTGAGTAATAGGCATTCTCCGCCTCTCAGGTGTGCAAAGCAGAGCTCTTCAGAAACCAGCAGAGAATATTACACACAGCAACAGTATTAAGCTCATCCACAGCATTTTAGCTGTATATGTCAAAATGCTTTAACAAAAACAATTAAGTCTCTTTATCTGCAGTTGTTATACAGGTAGAAAAATGCAAAGATAGAAAAATTAAGTGGAAACCCAAAGTCACAGAGCAAGTCAAAAGCAGAACAGGTCTCTGTCAACCCTACAGTTCTAATCTAAACTGCCACACTATGACCCACAGAAGCCACAGTAAATTGTTAACAGTAATAGCCAACTTGGATCTAAACTGGTTTTCCAGTATTTACCACTAAAAATTTGGGAAGGCTGACGGTTGTCTGTTGAGAAAAGAAAAAAAATTAGGGATCCACTGTGCTAACTCCTTCTAACTCACTAAAGGATGCTGCTAAATATTCCGTCGGGGCATGCTATGTATGGGAGCTGCTTTAAAAAATAATAATAATCACTGCTGCAAAAAAATTGCTCTTTCTCTGCACTATCTGTTCTAATTCTGAGAACAAGCATTCATAGCCACTGACTGAAAACCATAGGATGTGTAGTTTAATTCCCAAATCTAGAAGAGAAAACTCAGCCTAAGAAGTACAGACAACTGCGCTGCTACTTCTCTGCTGTAGAATGTGATTCCACAGCTCCAGGCTGCATCTGCTGCTGGAGGAAACCTCACCCCTATGGGGGTAGGATCTGAAAGTTTCAGATGTACTCGCTGTTCTATAGAGCAGCTACCCTAAGGTATAAAACCAGCAGGTTCCTCAGACAAAACACCACATTTCCTGTTTTATGTAGGAGTGTTTCAACCCCAGGGAGTTTGATCCAGACAGAAAAGAAAAATAACATCAAAAACAGATTATCCCTCCACAATGCTTCAGTGCAGAAATATTGCGCTTAACCATTGAGATGAATGGTGGAGCAGCCTGGCACCACAAAAAGTAATTGATCAGAGGATTACAGAGGTGTCCCTTCTCAGATATTAATAAGAACAACATGACAAAAAGAGATTAAAAACTGAGCACTCTATAGTCCCCTTAAGGTAAAAGGTATCAGTGCAGTTGTTAGCATTGGGCTTCCTACTGCACAACTCAGCTAAGTGTTTCAGGAAGGAATATTTCTTTTTGGGATGTGACACAAAACAACCATCTCCGGAGGTTTTAATCCCACAGCAAATGCTGTGGGACTCAACAGTGTCTTCTCTGCCCCTGGAGGTTTTGCTGCCTTGGAGGGCAGGATTTTTGCTTCTGTTCAAAGTTACCTGCTAGTTTTCATTTGATTGAAGTACCTTCAACCAGGGCGTGTAACAGATCCAAGAGCTGTTTTCAGCAGGTAAAACAGTTTACCACCCTGCACCTTTTTCTCCAAACTAGAGATAATTCAAAAATCAATCCATGTTCCTTATCCTCTAATGCAAAGGCTAGGCCTGCGTGTGCATTGCATACCCAGTTTGCAGTCATGTCCTCAAAGCACAGTGATAGCAGCACAGAGACTTTCTCACTCTCACAGGTCACTACAGCAAAGAACTCACCTTGGTCAAGCCTCATCTCATCCAAGAAAGCCATATGCAAACCTTTTTGGACCCGCGTACTTGCTGAGCTGCCTGGCATAACTCCACTGCTACTATGATCCGTGCCTGCTAGGTTCAGCTAGCATATGTTGGCCTGCACCTTCACCTGCTGGTCAGACATGCCCTGAGGGGGGCACAGAGGACGTAACCTACTCAGACTCACGGGGATCCCCCAGCACATCAGCTTTTAGCACTGACCAGAATGAGGTTTTAGCCCCTACATGTAATTGTATGACTGAAAACATGAGAGTGCTGAGGTCTACAAAACATTCAGCTAAAATGGACCTTCAGACATAAGACCCAGTGGAAATTGAAATTAAAGACTGAGAAAAAGATGTCAGGTTGAAGAGGTGTCTCACCATTGAGGGGATGGCTTATGGAACGAGACAGGTGCAGACAGGACGAGACAGGCCAGAAGCTGGACGTAAAGAAATGTGATGGGATCGTGAGGCGGTTCACAAAGACAGGAGACAGAAGGGGGAAGATAAGAGATGGGTATCCATGCACACCTGAGACCTGTGCTGAGGCAGTTAAAGACGTAGGAGACCTCGGTCTGATGGGGTCTAGTGGGCAAAGTCCGGGCTGGTTGTCTCGCACACAGGCGATGCCGGTGATCCTCTCCCTGCACCGTGGCAGTGTGCCCTCTGGAGACCTTAGGTGCCAGACCTCTGACAACTCCCTCAGTTTTGGATTAGTGTCTGGCTCATCTTGGCAACTTGTCCGTGAGACTGGGCTCTCCACTGGGCTCTCCTTAGCAAGTCCTGTTGGGATCTCTCTGCCAGGAACCAGAGGCCCAGCAGTTTGATTCTCCCTCTTGGAACTTCGGACCTCAGGAAAAGAGGGTTTCTTTCTACAGGCCCCAGCAGATGACTGCGGAGACTGTGGCTCGAGCAGCATTTTTGGTTTGGTAGTGGGTGAGAAGGAAGCCAGTGTGGGTCTATCAGGCAATGGCTTGGGAATGTCAAGAATCAGATGTGCTCGGTTTGATGATGCCAACTTGCTGTGGAAGGACTTGGGAGATGAGCAGTTTACAACTGGCTGAAGTGCTGGTTTCACTGGAACATTTTCTTTCACTGGTAGCTTAATTTTCTCAGCATCTGCTGTGGAACTAAACTGTGCCTTCTCTGCCACTGGAGGGCTAGTCCTCCCATCAGTCAACATTTCAGTGGAGTAACCAAGGTACAGGTTTTCGCCTACAGATACACTCCTTGACATCTTAGCTCGGAAACTGGTTGTGGGGTTCATGTAGGACTTTGGTTTTGCAGCCCTTACATCTTTGGCCAGCAGAGCACCAGATCCGTCCATCTTCAACATACTGGCTGATAATGCTCTACCATTGTTCGGTCTGGGATCCTTCTCAACCACCGTAAGAGTCTGAGAATGCTGCTTCACAGAGCACATCACTCCAGGACCCTTATCTGTGAAAATTAAACAGACAGACATACCAAAAATAGACAAGAGCCTGCAGTGAATTCCAAAACCAGAAAGTAACAGAGCTGCTCCAGCCTATATGCCTCAGCTCAGCCCCTGGGAGAGGTGTACAGAACCGTTACTTCAGGTTATTATCACCAAGCTTCAACAGTTTCCTTTTTCACCATTCCCTCATCTTGCTCACACACTGCTGCTTACCCAATAAGACTTGTTCTTAAAGTGTACAGCCAGAACACCCCAGATCAGTGTGACCGTTAACTGAAAGACCAGAGGAAACGGGTAAAAACTTATTTATGGTGTTCTGGTGATAAGATTTATTTAAAAAAAAAACCAAAAAACAAAAAACAAACCAAGTGCTTATTGATGGTTCATTAGTTGATTGTCTCGAAAAGTGGAGTTCTTCCACAGACAGCGCATGGATACAGTAAACTCCCTCTCACTGCCCCCACCCTTTTCCTCTTTCTCTCCTTCCGACCCTGGGGATCTTCAGTCTTGGCCTGGAGTAATCACCCACAGCAAGAGAGAATTTATTTGCAAATAGTTCATTTCACCCTTGGCATTGCTCCTCCCACAGCTGCCAGAGAAATATCAGAGACTGATAATTAGGAGACCAGCATCTGCATCACAAATTAAAAATATTTTCCCTTGACAGGCTAAGGGTTAGAAGACACACAAAGCCTGCAGCTCAGAACACAGAAAGACGTAAGCTCAATTTAAATCTCTGCTCAAGGTCAAATCTCCTAGTTTCATTTTATACTATCATTCCAACCTGTGTCCTTACCGTCGTGAACAAGGTCATGAACTGACTGGGCCTTTCTCATCACTGCATTCACAGGGCCTTCTGGAAAGGATGCAAAAACCCGTCCAGGAGCCATACCAGCTCTGCTGGCCTCCAAAGCTGATCTGCGTTTTTTCTGGACATAAACAGCCCGATTTGAATTTACACTCTCCAGGAGCTGGTTGTTCTCCAGCGCATCATCAGGGTGGCTGCTGCCATTTTTCAACAGATCTGGTGTAAAACAACTGGTCTGGGTTGGCGGCTCGACTGACTTTGAATCCAGGATCAGATTTGACGAAGAGAGTGACAATCGTCTAGAGAACATGATAAAGAAACCCCAGTTAAAACAAATGTTGTCATGGACAAAGAGGCACATGCATTAAGCCAGTTTCTGAGGCGTAGACAGCCCTTCCCTATCTGGATTTTTTTCAAGTCAAAAATGCCTTAGGCTGTTACCACTTCACTGGTCTTCAGGCATTTGACTTTAGGTTGCGTGATCACAAGTAGCACTGGGTCACTGTTTCCAGGGGGGACACTGTAAGAGGCGAAGGCAAAAGAGAAGGAAAAATTCTAGGCAGAGGGAAGACTGGGCAAAGTCAGGTCAGGTCTTTTCTCTCAGTTCATCTTACTAACAATGAAATCTTGTCCATTCTAATATACCCTAAGAGAAAGTAATTATACTTTCCTAACATTATGAAAGCATACTAAACTAGGAAGAGGTGATCAGTATCTTCAAGAGGAAAAACCTAATTTCCTCTTCACTTCAGAGAAGCAAAGTGGGCTTGCCTTGGGGAAAGGAAGCAACTTTCAATCTTGCATGTTTGAACAGATTAAAATTCCAGAGGTTCCCATAATCTAAAGTTACACCTCATTACATCTCTAGAGCAGCAGTGATTTTCTTCAATCGCCATTGCAACTCCCAGAAGCTGACACAATAGCTAACCACTGGCTTTCTTCCCAAATATACAATCCCAATGCAAGTCAGACTAAGAAGCACTCCTGACAGCAGCAACAGCAGCTGAATACAGGAATAACAGAAAAATGTCCCTAACATGGTGAATATAGACACAGCTGGTGAACCATAGAAGATGTACCCAAATCTGCTCAGTCCTATACAATGAAATTAATTTAAGCTGAAATGTCAGGTTGTCATTTTAGAGCAATACAGGAGTATTTGTTTGTTTTAAACATTTATGAACTGAAATCAACAAAAGTATTTACCCCATTTTTTTGTTCCTTTGTTTTGTTGGTTTTGTTTTGGTTTTTTGTTTGGTTGGTTTTGGTTTTGTTTGTTTTGTTTGTTTGTTTGTTTTAAAACAACAAGGAAAACAGCTTGGAGAGCCCTTTTGGGGTGCTTTAGGGTTGAAGGTTTTTTTGAAGAATAATGTCCCTTTGGGGCTTTGTATGAGACACCAGAGCACTCCGTGAAGGCACAAGACTGAGAAATGAATCTGAGTAAAAAAGGACTGTAAAACAAAGGAAAAGTTGACAAGCCTACTTTAATTGTCCAAGCTGAATGAAATGCAAAAGAATAAACAGAGCATAAACAGTGAAGAGTAAATTAGATTATTAGCAATTCCTCCAGTGTAATCAATCAAGCATTAATCATGAAACAATTAAACACATTGTTGAAAGAGGAAAAAGAACAAACCAACAGCGTTGCTTTAGGAAGAAACAGAACAGCTAAAGTGACATGGGATGGCCTGCCCAGATCACAAGGGTCTGCAACCAGCCTGCCAGGTGCTGTGCTATGCCAAGGCACACCGAGGCCATAGGGTTTGCTCAACTATTTTGACCCAGTACCTAGCACAAGACCTACCCACACTAGTAAAAATAGGCAAAAACACTCAAGCAGAGCCATACCTGGGAGCCGGGGACTGGGAAAGAAAGCGAGAGGAAATGCTGAGGCTTTCAGTTCTTTCCAGACTCCTACATGAGCCACCTACAAATTTTGGTTAAAGGGGAGAGAAAAAGGGAGCAGTTTAGTTACAGAACAAACATTCTGACACACGTATTTTCTTATTATGGAGACTATCAAATGTCCCCCCATATCCAAGAGAATTTGTTTGAGCTAAAACCACAGAGAATTAAATTACTTCATTGCCTTTGCCCCTTCTGTTCTACTTAGATTACTGTGCCTTAAATTGCTACTCTCCCTAAGGGTACGCCTCCTCCTTTTTCTCTTTTCTTTGTGTCCTATCCTGCCTGTAGGACTGTGAGACACTGGCATCAAGCAGAAAACCAATCAAAGAAACAAACGAACAAAAAAACCCCGGACAACTCACATAGATATTGCTGCCTGCAACCATTATCAATTCTAGAAAGATATGCTTTGTTCTGGAGTCAGCCGATAAAGACTAACCAGCTCCCTTGCCACTCTGATGTCTCCTCTTATTCTCTCCCTCTACCCAGCATTTCAGCCTTTTCTTTTCTTTTGCGACATTTGTTATGCCTTAATATACCACTAGAGGCCACTACATGTCCCCTATGGGGGGGTGGTGGCGGCGAACACACAGTTAATATCTTCATGTACAACGGGAAAAATTAGTTTGGGAACAAAAAACGGCTCTTCAGGATTCCAAGGCCAATACTTAACCCACACTGACACAGACCCCATTCTCATGCACACAGACTGATAAAGTTCACAGATATCACTGCTCTTTAGGCTTCTCTACATTGGTTCCCCATTTTTGACCCCTCCTACACAGACCCCTACCAGCCTGGTTCGATTTATACAGGGGAATCTGGAGTGATCTCGCAACACCCTTCAGTGAACAGACAGCTGTACCTTTTCCATCAGTGCTGCCCAGGGTCCCAAAATGCTGTTTGAGGAACTTCTCTTGATCAGGTATCTGGGGGATTTCTCCCTCTGGCATGCTAGTACCCATGTCCTCCTCTCCTTCCTCTCCCTCCAAGTCTGAGATGCCATCCACACTTAGAGGCTCGGTGCTTTCAGAATCTGTGAAAAGGCAAAAAAAAACCCACCAAAAACCCAATGCTGTAACAGCATAATAACAGTAACATTAGTCAGGTTAAAAAAAAGATACTCAACAAATATACTAAATTGATCCTAGAATGTTAAAGCAGAAGTCAGTCAGCATTAAATGTAATTCTCTAATCAAATATATCCCACAAACAGTTCAGCCTATGGGATAATCAGTCCTAAACCTGCCTCCTCACATAGCAAGGTACAAGAATGCCACAGGTGCACAAGGAAAATGCACTTTAACCAACTCCTCCTCCTACAGTGGCTTCATTGAAGTGCCTGTTCAAATGTGCTTGAGTCTTTACAGCAATACCAGCAAGACTGATAGAGCAACCTCAGTTCAGCTCATGAAGAAGACAGAGATCAGGACACCGATACACATGGCACAGAACGACCCCGGCAAGTTCCTGCCACGTTCCACATCACATATATTTATAATGTCTTTGCATCTTACCTTCATTTGG
Source organism: Patagioenas fasciata (assembly GCF_037038585.1). Taxonomy (NCBI): domain Eukaryota; kingdom Metazoa; phylum Chordata; class Aves; order Columbiformes; family Columbidae; genus Patagioenas; species Patagioenas fasciata. The sequence continues at coordinate 30,757,771 of NC_092524.1, read as the reverse complement.
TTGGTCTGGGCTGGACAGACGACTGCTGCTGTAATCTACAGAGCAGGCGCTGTCAGGACTGTGTTTGTCTGGGCATCCATTACTGTGATAACCTCTACTGAGCTTTCCGTGGGACAACGCTTTTACCTGGAACTCACTACAAGAGAGACAGGAAAGACACAGCACTAGAAGAGATATTTGGTTTACATGTAAAGCAACACGTTATAACTTTAATAAGGCCTTACCTGTGTTAGTAACACCTTTGATTACAAAAACAAAGCTTTAAAGAGAAAAATAAGTCTATTTCTCTCATCATTATACAGTATATGTTTTGCATTTCATTAAGCTTGGACAGTGAAGTCTCAAGGGGACTGTTTGACCTTCTGGGCACCGTCAGTTTCCCATGATCACCAGGCCCCAGCACAGCCCTGCCCTGCCTTGATTACCAGCACTGGTGAGGAACAAACGCAGAGATCTACATAATGAAAAGGGACTAAAACCAGGCCTACACCTGCAAAACAGGAACTTCAGTATGCCACAGATTTGAGCCCTAATATAGTATTTTTTCCATGTTCATGACCTGCTTCTTTGGGCAACTTCTGTGTTGCAAGGTAGAGAAGATTCTGGGTTTGAGCAAGACTGATTTACTGAGGAACATAATATAAAAATACAATATTGTGGGACAGGGTTCCCGACTCCTGTGGTGATTTCCCAAGTCTTATTTTATCAGACGACATCAATACCGTTCTTTTGGCTGATGCCTCTTTATGAAATTCTTTGGTTTCAGCTGTACTCCAATTCAAGGCAGGATGCTAAAGTCACTCAATGGAACTGAACAGCAATTACCTCTGGCAGCTTGCAAACTGCATATTTTGAGATGTGTCCAGTCTGTATTCAACATCACACCAGAGGGCCTCCCTTTCTTATATGACGGAGCAGCACATGGGTCTGCTCTGTCCAAATGTTATTATAATAAAAGTGTAAATAAAGAGAAACTGGGAAAAACCTAGCAGCTTCAACTGCAAAATCTTGGCATGTGCTCTTGCATAAAAGCCTGTCTAAAGCTATCAGCCCACTCTTTATAACAGAGCAGGAGCAGACAGGGGAAATTAAACAGCTATTAACATCAGAATAAGAGGGGAAGGGAAGAATGAAATTCAGGGAAGGAAAAAAAAAAGGAGCACAGAATGCAACAGAAAATTAAGTGAGGTAAAACCAAACAAGATGAAACAGCAGAGGAAGAAAAAACATCTCCACTGTCTACAGTGTCCTTTTCAATTCCAGTTATGTTATGCAAGCCATTCTATTTCCCACAATGGGGTCATCACATATGTTGTTTAAATTCTTGCCAAATTAGGTTTGAAATTGTCACAAATAATAGTGTCCTGTCATTTCTGCTGGGCAGACATTTCACTGCTACATATAAATCACTGTTGGGTGGTTTTCCAGCTTCCAAGTTTTCCTTTGTTTCTTTCAATCCAGATAAGGGAGAAAGCAAAAAGGCTGCTCTGAAGTTGTTTATTCAACAAAAAACCCTGGAGGAGGCTGCTAATGTGCAGTTTCCTCCAAGGAAAGATTATTTTAATGATGCCTTCTTAGTTGCAGATTCCTTTAGCATAAGGCTGGCATAAAACTCTCAACTAAGTATGCCTGCCATCAATCAGGCAGTAAGTCAACTCAGATGAGTTACCATACAAGCTGCAAGCAAACTAAACCAGAGACATTTAAGCCGTGCACAGCAGAGAGCATATTTTTAACCTGCTAGGGTCTGTGGGATGGATTTCATCTTGCTCAGGGTAGATTACACACTCCTCACTCTCAGAAGGTTCCAGTTCCTGAGAGAAAATCCCCTCTTCACAAGACACAAGCCGAATCACTTGAGGTCGCACACAAGACCTGTTATCTTGGGAAGGTAACGAGCTGCCAACCTGTTTTTTAAAAAATAAATAAAAAATTAAAATTAAAAAAAGAGAGATAATATTGTCAGTGTTTTACTTCAAGCCAGCACGTGCTGTGCAGAGCTATAAAGTACGCATTGCAGCACGGAACACAATCTGAAATCTGAGATCAGAAAACAAAGCACTCCTATATCTTTCCTGTTACTTATCTACTAGACTTGACAGACTACTGCTACAGTTTCCTACCTTGTTTCCTATTTGCAACCTCAAAAAATTCTCTGGTAAAGTACTGGATTCCCTATCCCCCTCTGACCACACATCAGAAGTATAAGCCACATGGCAGCAGGTTCTCCCATTACCTTTTACAGACTCATCAGACATAGTTCATAGAAACCCGTGGGTCACAGCTGAAAAAACTGCACACAGTGAGCCTAATCCTGTCTTCAGTCATGCTGTTATAAAGGTAGGAAAAACTCTAATGAAGTTAGACAGCAGGTCAGACTGCTACTGGAAAACAGTCATTAGCCTTGAGGCATAAGCATGCATTACTTGCTGTGACCCATCGATACTGAGATCTTGAATATATTTTACAGAGAACTTAATGATCTAGCACAGGCCACAGCTGAGGGTGTCATATGAGCCACATTTCAGTGACTACTGAAGTCAAGAAACTGCACCCCAGCAGAGTGAGCTAACAGGTAATCAAGTACACAGCTGTCATTCCAAGATCAGCTTCTCAGCTTGTTTTTGCCATAAATAATCACAGAGCTAAAAGAAAACATGAGGCCTTCCTCTGTCATTGGAATGAAACCTTGATCCCATACGCGCTCTGCTACAAGATGGCAGACAAGCCAGAGTCACACATCACGGGAGTACTAGCTAAAAAAAGTTACCTAAACAGGTTTCTCAGAAGGCATTTAAGCCACCTCTAAAGAAGTAAAGAATGGCATCAGGTAGTAATAACTATACATAATAATAAATAGAGGCAGGGCAGATACACACAGAGTAGATTCATCTCCTAGAGCAGGAATGCCCTTACTTTGTTGATGTGCACAGGAAGATCTGCCTGTTCTTCTCTGTCATCCCCATTGCTGTTCTGAGACAGCGAGTCTCGACTCGGAGAACGAGAAACAGAGAAAGACTCCAACTGACGCAAGTCAAGCATGGATTTTACAGTCATCTCTATGTTGCTGGTTGGCTGGGACCACCGTCCACGCTGCCGGGGCATCTTGCTCATTGGTGCCTCTGAGTGCTGAATCGCTGCTATCTCTTTGGCCTGAAGAAAATTGAAAGAAAGACAGTCTTAGAGACTGAGTTCTGCTGATAGAAAAAGAGGAGAGAAAACAAAAGACCCATAGAAAATCACAATTATATACATCTCCATAAAAGCCTTAAAGCTGTCAGTGAGACAGATTAATATTGCTCCCTTAATCATAAAGATGTCAAGTAAAGTTGATACTTTGTTGCTGCTTCTTGTATAAGTGGACATTTAGAGGTCTCGCTCAGATCCAAGTATATGATCAGTTTCAGTACTATGTGACATTCAGGGTAGAAATGAAGGAGCAAAAGCATAACATCAAATGGAAATATACTGATGTAAAAATCCCAAGTGAAACTGTCTCTTTACTAGGCTGTATTTTGCATCCCCAGATTGTTCTTCAGAGAGGCTTCTCAATGGTTTCCCACCACAGTTGCACCTTTCCCACCAGTGAGAACGAAGTTACAATCTCCACGGGAACTTCTTCTCAAGTTTCCCTATGACAAGAAATACAGTTTGAAAGTTTAGCAACTCACCCTCCTCATTTCCCAGTGGGAAAGGCTTCTTGAGAGTGTAAGGTCTGGATCTGGAAAAGGAAAAAGATATATATACCTAGTTGATGTCCTTGGCCAGCAGCCCACCTTCTCAAAGACCTCTATCACATCTCTCCTCAAAGGCAGCATGCCTACACCTCTTGAAACAGCAGACCGCTGCCAACACATGCTTTCCCACAGACTACCAAACCATTGTATTGAAATGTTAATGGAGATGTACTGCTTTAAATAAGATTTTCACTGACTTGGCAGACCCTCTGCAGAACACTTGCCACAGTGCAGTGGCCCATCAAAGGCTTGGGAAAAGACCCTGCTCCAATACACTGTAGCATCTGCGGTAAAAATATCTCAAATTAGTAACGGTAATCTCTAAATTTTACCAGACATCTCCAGAATCCTCATGAGATCTCTTTTCGTTTCTGTGGACTTCTAATAGCTTGTAGACCTAAGCTCAGGACACTAATTCAAAACTTGTTTGGCCAGTTGGAACTAGCAAGAAACTTGACAATTTAACAACGGAATTTCTAATCACAGAACTCTGAAATGTACCCCTCTTCAGACACCAGAATGGGCAATCCCACATTAGCCACTGGCTTTGATCCCTCTCTTTCTGTCTTGGTCTTTCTGCCCATATCTTGTCATCCCTAAGCCAGCAACTCTCATCTTCTCCCCACTTCATGTTCATTGTCATTTTTCTCCATCTCTGCCCATGGTTGTCTCCCATTTATACCTGAGTCTCTCTCAGTGTTGCAGGTGGACTGAATACGGAAAGACTGCAGTCCACGTAATTCATCTTCATCATTCCCTTCATCTTCACCATCCTTGTCGCTGTCTGATGAAAGTGCAGGCACAGAAGACAGGGCAGAGATAGACTCATGCCTGAAAGGCAGGAATTGGAAGGAGTATTATGGTCTGTCCCAAGAACTGCCCACCATTTCAATCCCTACACCACGCAGTTCTACACTTTATCTCCATTCACACTCAGCATGTGCCTCAACTCTCCCAAACAGCCCTTTCTCTAGCAAAACCCATCTCTGAGAAAGAGGGTAAGTTCAACCCTGCACAGAGGTGTGCAGAGTGTCCCACAGCAATTGTCTCAGATGTGTGGAAGGATGACAGAAATCAGAATAGAAGTAAATGAGTCTGAGAAAGTCAAGTGGAATGAAACTTGGCCTTCCATTTCAGACTGTCAATTCATATGGTCAAGATCGTACAGCATATTTGAAAGGCAAATATTTTTCCCACCTTTAAGCATTTCCTCTCTGGAACTGTTTTACACATCAAAAATGTCACAGAGATACTGCCTGTTTGACAGCAACTGGGTATATGGCAAATTATCACATAACAGACAGGTTCACATCAACGATTGCACCACACAGAACCTGCAGGCACAGCCCTCACCATCAGAGCACTGTACTGCCTTTTTCAGCCTTCAGCCGCAAGGAAAAATGTAAAACCTATTTGGGGCAGATCTTTAATCAAAGTAGATCAGACAGGTGTTCCCACACAGACCTTAGAGGCACTCCCAGCATATAATTCCCCAATGCCAACCAGAGACATTTATTAACACCAAACTCTGTCTTCCCTCTTTCTTCCCCCCTCACCCCTTCAGTCAACAGAACCAAATGAATTAACTCCCTTTGGACAATAATTGAACAAATGAGGAATCCCTAACAAACACATTTGAGTAGATCCCACACTATGGCCTTGAGCTAGAGTGTCAAACTCATCATTAGTGACATATATAGGATATCACTGGTGGGTGCTGAGTGCCAAGCACTATTCATGAAATAAAAATAGCTCATCCATCAAATACAGCCTGGCCAGGGACCAACTTCTCCTGCAGCTGACAGATAGCAAGCAGTATTCAAACGTGGTAAGAAGTAGTTAAGGTATCTTAATATTTTCTCTTTCCATATAGTGGCAGAACATTAATTTCCATTTCATCAGGGGTGGCTGAGTAATAACTACCCAACCGTTTCAGAGGAGCTTGGAGGTCTTCTGGCAGAAAGAAGAGTGAAACTGGCTGTAGTCTGCAGAGTCCTCCAGTGAAAGAGTTTCATGTTGGCTCATCTACTTATGACATTTGTCAGTCTCTTCCTCTTTTCTACTGTCCATCTTGTCACTCTCAGGTCCTTGTGTCTAAGCAGAGGAATCCCAACAAAGTTCAAGCACCACAGTATGTTTGATGTTACGCCGTGTTTCATCCTATGAGGTATATTACATTCATTTACAGTAGGCCGTATTAATTTTGTATTGGTAACTTTGATAGCATACTTTTTGTTTGTATTCATTATGGTTGTTTGAGGAGTTTATTAAGGAAGAAGGGTTGGATTATTAAACATTTTAACATCTAACTGGCTGAATACCTCACTATGATGAGGTGATAAGGCTAAGTGTTTAGTAAACTCCTGCATGTACTGTCATAGATGTAAATGGAGAAGGGAGGTTTGCTGTCAGTGTGGTTTATGTTACAAATAGAAAGATGGCTTTCTAGCTGTCAGATGGTGACTGACAAAATTAGCAAGGAAAAAAAAAAAAAAGAGTACGTTCCAATATCCTCAAAGGAGCTGAGTAAGAGTGCAAAACATATTTTGGAAGTTGGATGGATGTTTTTTCATACCTCACAGGAAGTGCCAAAAAACTTATGAAGTCACACATGTCTGATACAAGTGTAAGGTTATCTTGCATTATTGCAGCAAAAATCCATGCCTCGCTTCCACATCCTCCTCAAATATGCTTTTCAAACTCAGCCTTCTGACCTGATGGAAGATAATTGAATGGGGTTTTCAAAAGGATCTTAGGCCCCCTGACTTGAAACTGAGATGCTTACGAAAATGAAACCTCAGTTCACGACGTCTTGAGTGTTTTAGCTGTTCTTCTTGCCCAAGTCAATCCCTCAATTCAGGGTTTACTACTTTCTCCTTTTCCTGCCTGCCTCTGTGCACTTTGGATTTTATTCCAAGCCCCTCTGTTGCTCACACCTCTCCAACACTCTTCCTCAGTTCTTGTTCCTGCTTAGATGGTCAGAGCAATGTAGGGTGAGGTTTCAAGCGTGGAGGCTGCTTCCAAATAAGCACCACACAAGAGCATTCTGAAAGCGAAGGAACAAGACTTCTTGGTTTTGCTGAATTCCTGCTAAGAGTACATACAGCCAAACCTCAACAAAGCAGCATTATACCAGAATGAATGTTTCAGAGTAGCTATTCCAGAATAGCATGTACAGACATGCCCAGTTCTCATGATACAAGTGACTCAGAACAAAGATTTTGTCATTTCTCATATTCTTCCTTTGCTGAGGAATATACCCCACACCTGGGTCTTGCTCTGCACGGATGGGGAGAGTCTGTTGCACTTCAGCTTCCAGTTTCTGAAGGGTCTGCCAGTACTGGGCCAATGGCAGGGAAGGACCTTCAGTTAGAAAATCTTCAGGACACATATACAGACTTAAAAAAAAGTGCCACATGTCTTTATGGCATTCTAGTTTTAAGATGTCTGATATTAGGTACTCTGTATTCTTCTGCATGTCCTTAGTTCAGCCCTTCTTTCTTTTCTTAAAACAAACCAGGCAAGGTTGGCAACTATCCATTTAAAGAGGTATGTTGTCAGCATTGCCACTCTGATCCTGTGCTACTTAAATCCTCAGGGGCCTATTTATGAAACTGTAACATCCTATGTGGTAGGGATCACTAACAGATTGCCTCCCCCCAGCTCCTCAAATGCTTAAGGGTTTTAAAAAGAAAGTTACCCTACTTTTCCTTACAGAAAGATCACAGTGCTGCTGACTTCAGAGTTTCCCGGGTGTTATAATTGCAGGAGTTCAGCACAGACTCAGGCATCACTTCTGACCTAGCATCAAAAGCCTGCCCCATTATGAGCCCTGGCAACTGCACAGCTTTCCTGGACTGGACCAAAGCTGCACTGAGAATTTGATAACAAGTTATCCTTTCCAAATATATCTGAGGGTACACAGTACTACTTCGGCCTACATATATTAGTTTTAGACAATTTAATTTGGATAACATTTCTATCTCCTGCTATTTATACTAGAGCTTCAATGGAACTTAGAGAAAAAGAGACTTTTAAAATTAAAAAATATAAATGCTCAGCTAAAACATGATTATAAGCCCTGCAAACATTCCACAGTAAAATTAATTTAAAACTTCCCTTCCAAAATTTTGAGACAAGCTTTTCTAAACAATAAATGCATACTTGGATCAAAATCAAAACTATTAAAAGACCTTTACATGGTTCCTTCTCTGCAAATATAAATGCCTCAAAATCAAAATGTACCAGAAATACCAGCTGAGTACAAGTTCTATTATCCCAAACAACCAAAGCTCCTCATGTTCATGACCTGTGATTACTGCAACCAGAGGCAGAACCAAAAGGCGCTCAGGTGCACTACAGAGAACTGTGGATCATATAGATCAGATCAGATCAGTTACAAAACAACCCAAAGTCCCATAAAGGTGAGTCACAGAAATCCTTCAGAGGAGAAACTTCAATCTCTCTAGAAGTATTTGGAGGGTCTGAAAACGCTGGGACTCCCGTTTGGAGAGAAGGCTGGATAGAGAAAGGTTATTATAGAGATTTACAAAACCATGGGGACTACAGATAGCTGGATGCAGAAATACAGCACACCAAACTAATAATAATCTCAAACAGTGAGCTTTCAATGAAACTAGCAGGAGTGTTGTTTAATAGAGACCAAAAAAGTCCTTCGCACAGAGAGCAGTGAACTCCTGGAACTTGTCACTATAGGAGGCTGGAGAGGCAGACAATATTACAAAGTTCAAAATTATTTATACAAATTCAGTGAACAGGGTCCATGACCAAATACTCAAGGGACCAGGCAGAGATGTACCTCCTAACATATCCAATACAACAATAAGGTATGAGGAAAATGGACCGCAGAGGCCATATAGCAAGGCTCACACAGTGTCCCACCAAACAGCATCTTGCATTGCCACTGTCACAGGCAGAAAACTGAGCTTCATGGAGCACTGGTTTGACCAAGAATGGCATTTTTACACACCAGATGTTATTCACCTGGGCCAATCCCTGCCCTGCTAGTCACACTTGTTTAGAGACAACACCGTCACAAATTGGAAATCTTCATCTCCCCACTGCCTCCTCAGTTCAGTTTTGTTTTCCCAATATTACTTAGATTATTTATCTCATCATACATTCATGCTGTGAAACTAGGAGAATGCATTACTACCCACACAACATTCTAGCAATACCATTCTAGAGAATATATCATAGAATAAACAACATATCATCAGTCAGGGACCCTTCTTATACTACTGTGAGTCCTTTTGAGACAACAGTTTTAAACCACAAGGTGCAAGCCCCGTCTCCACTGCAACCAACACAGACAGACTTTGAAAACACAACCAGAAAAGGCACAGGGAATCTAGAACACCAATCTTACTCAAGTTCATTAGTTTTTCTTCTCCCACCTCAGTAATGCTGGTCCAATAGGCTCTTGCTCCATTTTCAGTCCCAATCCAAAATGTTCTGCAGTTATGTTTTTACTGATCTCCAGTGACCACAGCGGTCGACCAAAACTGAAAACAAGCTTTCAAAGCTGACCAAACAAGTAGATTCCAGGCTTGCAAAGAGGTTACCAAACAAGTTTAATAAAGTGCCGGGCTTGGCACGGCACTAACACCGCCCTTCAGCAAGCGTCTGTGACGGAAATGAGAATCACCTCATGCGGAAGAGGACTGGGATTATCTGTCACAGGCTGAGCCCCGGTAGGGCAAGGCTGCAGCTGCTGGAATATGGAGAGTCTGCTATAAAAAGCACATTACTTGACAACTCCAGAATTTTGGCTAGAAAAAAGACTTCCTGAGTTCTCCCATCATCGTTACCAAAAGCACTTACTAGACAAGACATTTCAAGAATAATCAGATCAAGATTTTCCCAAATTTAACTACGCAGACGGACTTGTTTCAACATTGCTTGCTCTCAAAGGGAGCGGGAAGGTCCCTGTGATACTCTGACAAGCAGCACAGTAAGTCCTCCAATGCACTGGCACTTTTACATCCAGAACTCAATATGTAGTCATGCAGAAGAGAAAAATTGTGGGACATCAAAAAATCTGTGTTTATCATTTTTTTTCCCCTGCTTTGATCCCATATCAGCTCAATCAGGACACTCTCCTGCATTGCTTACAGTCAAATTAGTCTCAGCTACTTATTGGCTACAGAGAAACCAAATACATTACACTAATAATCCATAATCCCCTGTCACTCTTGTTGTGTTTAAAAACAGGGTCTGTGTTTAAGCACCACTTTTTAAAGAAAGGTCACCAGATAAATTTAGACCTATTCAGTTTGTAGGCTGTGGTAGTTTGTTTTTAGATACATTGTTTACTGAGCAAAAAATAATAATGTGATTTAGTTGCCAAGAACTTTTCCCATGGAAATTATTTTTATATTTATTATTTATATTATAATTATTTTTAGGTGACCTTTTTCAAAGCCTCCAGAAAATAGCTAACAAAGAAACAGCACAACTGTAAGGACTCTTTCCAAATTACAATCAACACGGCAAACTCATGCAGTTCACAGGCATACGTTGGTAACGACACCGTGGAAAACAGCCTTTAAATTGCAGTCAGCCTAGGTCCAGAGAACTTTATTCATGAAGCAGTAAGGCTTCCCTCATGGGATGCTGTGTACCAGACTCAGTATTGCTAGGTAAACTGCTCATTAAAGTTTCTGACCACATCATTAAACTAAATTAAGACACCGGGGCATCGCGTACACATTGCAATCAGTGAAGCAACACTAAGTACATCAATCTGGAAGACCACAGTCAGGCTTCTACATCCAAAGAAGACAGGCACAAAACACATGGCAAATCCAACAGAACAGTAAGAGAGCTTTTGGAAGACACTACCAGTGAAGACAGCAGAAACCTTACAGTCAAATCCCAGTGCCACACTTTCCACATTAAACCCTACAAAGCCAGCAACTTCTTCTCAGTCTACTCAGCTCACCTCATGAGTCCAGCTGTCTTGTGCAGTGGAGACTTCTCTGCCTGCTTCCCTCTCTGTTTCATGTCAGACAGTCGTTGCCGCATGTTGATGGTCATCTCCGAGCTCAGACGCCAGATGAAGATACAGCTGAAACAGGGAAAGGTGAGGCTCGAGTCAAGTTTCAGTTCAGTTTATTTATAGTATCAATTCCCACTGCAGAGGCAAACAAAAGCCCTTCTGTCTGTGGCAGGGAGAGACACGAACAGAAACAGTTTCACAGAAACTCAATCCCATCACAAGCTCCACGACAAAAAGGTAAAACCTGCCTGGCAAAGACCGTCTGTGGGTGGAGTAACTGTAGAGGTATTTGGCACAGACTCGTCTCCGATCCTATACCTTTGACTATTTGACCAGCTGCTGAAGAACATGCCATAACAAGGTCCTCCATGGTCAGCAAGATAAGTGGAGCCTACAAATGTTCTTTGCATCCTCTAACAGCGGCTCAGCTGCAGCCTCTGATGGCAACAACTCCCACCAACAAGGCCTTCCTAATGCCCACCATCCCATGGAGTCTCCCAGGTGTAATAATGGTTAAGTTTGTGTGGTAGTAGTTTTTACAGTCAGAGTGTTTCTAATATTCTACTTGGTCTCCCTCCAGAAGCCTTCTAAGGAATTTGATTCAATCTGGTCAATGGATTCAATAACATTTAAGAGGGAAGCAAACAATGTGACCTCATTGGTCTCATTTTCTTCAGAAATCTGGCTTAAAAATTAATTTTAAAAAAAGTTTAAAAATAACTTCCTCATCACATTAGAGAATATTGTATCTCACCTGCAGCTACTAGAAAGTAAAATGACCAGGACTTTCCATGAAAATTAACCTCAGAGCTAACTAATTATTTCCATCTCATCCATCTTTGCTGTCTAGCTGGGTGTACCTACAGTGATGTAGAAACACAGGTGGTGCTTCTACTATAATTTACAAAATTCTGTACACTACCTTGGAATCCAAAGAAGATTTAACAGAGTTCTTCAAGACTCATCAGTGCCACCATACTCATGGGTACACCAATTCACCACAGAGTTTTCAATGAGGTGCTTTCCCATTGTGCTGGTTTGACTGAAAATGGGTTAATTTTCTTCGTGCAGTTAGAAACCTTTCTTTTTCATAGCTAGCACACTCATAATTTGGAGTTAGTTTGAGAAGAAGTAACATCCCAGCACAGAGTTAATGTTTCTAACTGCTCTGGTCTGAGAGCTAAGGACATCCTGAGCATTCTGCCCACAGGTTGTGAAGCATCAAGGAACGGGAGCAAAGACGAGGCAGAGCTTGACTGACATCCAGACTGACCAATAAGAGTATTCCATCCCATTAGCCTCATGCTAATTATTTAAGGAGAGTCAGGACCCTCCAGGTCTCTTTCTTTCTCTCTGTTATTTCTCATTCTTGTTTGCTCTGGGGCATTTCAGTTGGGATGTTTAGTCTGGCCTGTTTCCATTTTGCAAAGGCTTTTCTGCCTTTTTCCTCTCTTTTCTCTCTTCGGATTGGCTGTTGAGGACTGGGATATCACTTCCTGGGGCTGGCTGCTTAGTGTAGATGGAGATCATGGGGAATTGCCTTGAGTATCTTTTATTCGTATTTTATATATTCATTTACTAGTAGTGTATTAGTATTTTGTTATTTTATTAAACTGTGTGTATCACAATCCAAATTTCTCCCTTCCCTTTTGATTCTCTCCCCTACTTGGCGGGGGGGGAGGTGAGTGAGTGGCTATCATGGTTGTATTGCTAGCTTGGGTTAAACCATGACACTCGTCTTCCTTGCCAGTGTGTGAAAACTCTTTTGGTCTGCCATTTTGAACAAAGGCCATGAACTTTGGTCTCCTGGACCTGAGGCAAATGCCAAAAGCACCAGGATCCTGAATACCTTCATCTTTTCCATTTTCTTCCTCTCATGAGAAGACATTTTAAAAGGTTTTATTTCCATGCCACCAGAAAAGAACACAGAACCCCCACTTTGCAGTCTGTGGAGGTATTAACAAAAAACTAAAAATTCCCTTCTTGCCCCCAATGCCATTCCCTTTGTCACAAAGCCCGGGAGTGTCGCTCCCAGTTACTGAAGTCACACACAGATGCTTCCCATCAACAGTGAACACGCTGTCACTCTCCTGCCCCAGCTTTTCAGCCAGGAAAGTGGTGAGGCACTGCATCTGGGGACAGCCAGCTGCTTCCCTTCAAGCAGCAGCTCTCTCAAATGTAACAGCAACCACAAGCTGCTGCTGAGAAAACACTGAAAAGCAGGAAATAAAATTCAGAAAGCAAATCTGGTTTGTTCATTTATCCCACCCCCACAGCTATCAAACCTAGAGATAAGCAGTAAACAGTATGAACCTGTAAATACATTAACATTCAACACAAAGCTCTACAAAGGCATGCTCCCACCTACCCCTTTTGCTGCTTTTTTTCCTTGCAGTATTTTTGTCCCAGCCCTTGTGCCCTTTTCCATCTCCATCTCTCTTTATATTCTCAGTTTTATCCTCTGCATGTGCTGCTGTGCGTGAGCAGATGATTTTTTGAAAAACATGCTTTCTACTCTCTCTACAGCAAAGTTCTTCATGAATCCCTTCCTCGCTTTTCATCCAGCTCCCTCTTCATGTGGTGAAGAAAATGACCCTTTCGCTTACAGAAATGGTCAACAACAGAACACTGCAATAAATCACAAGGATCACTGGGGACCTAAAACCATTCATGTTTCTGGAATTTCTCAGAAATCAGCAACAAAAGGACTCCTTTTCTGCAACGCTTCCCTTAATTTATTTATACACATGAAAGGTAAAAAAAGAGGAAAACCAAATTATTTACTTTTTACTGAAAGACAGAAATAATCAACTGATACAATTTAAGGTGATATACTGTATGTTCCGTAACAGCTCACCCTCTAAAACTCTTTCCATTGTGGTTTATTAATTGAAAGAGAGAATCTGGGTTGCTCTGGCCTTGAAATAGCACTCCAGGAACCATCTTTCTCAAAGGAAAAACTTTATTCAGTTCAGCTGATTTAAGCATTCACAGATTCCAGAAGCAGTGGGTCCACTCACCTCTACATCATCACACTACGCATCTTTTCCCCTTGGGCTCAGTCTGGTGACTACTTAAGCTTTTGGCGAGCTTATTCAGCTCACTAAATCAGCAGAAAACTCAGCTGGGGCAGCTGCTGATGTTGTGATCTGAATCAGCTTAATGAGGGGTCAACTGTACAACAGCTGAGTTAGATGAGTGGGGAGGAACAGACCATACGGACAGGAGCAAAGAGTGGGGACAGGCTTGTCCCTTTTGCTGCTAGACTGGCTCATTCACCTGGTGAAGCCTCACCAACCTGAGTACTGCAAGACAAAGTTTTGGCACCACTGGTCAGAATATCACAAGATACATTACATTACAGACCTGAGGACTGGTAAGGAAACAGGCCACATTCCTGCCTCTTTTTCAGCAAGGAATAGTCCCTAAACTCAGAAAACCACAAGGGAAGCACTTCACACGGGAGCCTCATTCCATGGAAGGATAATATAAGCTCTGTGAGCTTTGGCAACAGCACACATCTAGAATTTAGAAAGCTCTGATGTTTCTTTGGAATTCATAAAACATCCTTCATTCAAAATTAAATTGTACCGTCCTTCAGGACACACTTTAAATCCAGTGTGAGATGGCACGACCTGATATCATAAATAAGCAAGCCCTTCTTACCTGTCACCAGAAACAGAGATCAGATGTTTGCAGTCATTACTGAATTTCATCCCAGTTACAATCTCTGTGTGAAATATAGCACAAGAAAAAAAAAAGTTTTCCTGAATTATTTCAATGGGCAGAAAAGATCATTAGTCACATAGCCTATCTGTGCTCAGAAACTCAAATTCTGATTAAGGCCATCACACTTCATAGATCAATATGTCCCAGTTACCATAACCATTTAACAAAGAATCTAGGCTTGACATGGAAATGGTGTCCCACAGCAAAATAAGCATGAAGACTGAAGTCTCTTTTTTGCCTATAACAGAATAAGCCCTCCATGGTAGGAGCTGAGGGTATATAATAACAAAACTTAATATATGCTGAAAAAACACAGACTAACTTATAGGCTATTAGGAAAACTGTGTAAACAAATACATGGTCTGACTGGTATGTGTGTGCTTGTGTTCTGCAATGCAAAATGAGGTCTGAAAAAAAATGAAATTGCAATGAAATGAGCTATTACACTTTATCCAACCATAACCTACTCCAAAATACCCATTGGGTAACCTTTGGTTGGGAGGAACCTTGAGAAAGCTTTGGCTAGTATCAGGCCCTGCTATATAGTCATCAGCAGAAAAAAATGCATCTCCAAGAAGTTTACATGCCTTACCTGAATGCCCATACATGGTTGCAACACATTCGCCAGAATAGAAATCAAAGATGGAGAGGTTCTTGTCAGAACAACTGGTTGCAATATAAAGACCAGAGGGATCTGTTTGGACCTGATTTAGGAGGTAAGAGAAGTGCAAAGATCTGGTGAGAAAGTCCCTTCAAACTGCATGAAAATGCTCCAGAATACCCAAGACAGTCATAGCAGACAAAAGAATAAAATGCAAGTAGCTTCCACAGGACTCCAATTGAGTACCAGGCTATCCAGCACCCCAGGACAAATCTCCAACCTGACTCAAGTGTTAAAACTATCTCCAAACCTAATCAGAGACTAAAGACATTAAATGCGTCCGTGACTGTGAAGGTACCACCACCACCAATGGACAAACTTCTACCTCTTTTTCCTACCTCCTCTAAACTACTGAGGCCTTCTATCTTAAGATCAAAATAAAACAAAACCCCCACACGCCAAAACAACACCCCGCCTATCCCCCCAAAAAAGTGAGAGCTGCCCAGTTAAGTGAAATATTAAAAGACTCCAATCTTGAAGAGAGAAACCAAAAAAGAACTCAACACTGCAGATAAATTGTCTTTTATAATGATGCTGTCAAATCTCTAGTATTTGCAACTCCCGTTTTGGGTTGGATTTGCAGTTTTTGTTTGTTTGCTTTTCATATACAGCCATTTGTTGCTTTATCTTTGATCCAATATAAAACTTCCTCCAAATGCCTCACTAGGTCTGAAGCAGCACTACACAGCAAATACAGCTACTGTCACCAAATGTCCTGCTTCGTCCTTTGTACCACTTCAAGGAACTGAGAGTTGAAAATATCTGTCTTTTGAGAGAGACATGGTATTTAAATAACAGTAACTTTTTTGGTTATGTTTATTTTGTTGACGCATTTTTTGCTTCACATGTCACTGTTTGGGTTCTACTTGTTAAACTGCAATGTATATTACAATCTCAGAACAACATACCAAGAAAATTTAAATTCCAGAGACAACCATAATTCACTGGTTACATAATTATCCTAAAAATGAACAAAGCAACATTAAAAATTGAGATTCCCCACTCAAGCTGCACATGAAAAAACACACCACACATAAAGGATATTAAAAACAAAAATTCCAGCTCCCAGCAACATTTCACGGTTTGTGGTCTGAGAAAGATCTAATCAAGCACACGAGCTCACCAGCAATAAAGTGTAGCATCAATTTTTCATTTTCAATATTCTGGCTTTTAAAAAAAATTGTAGAAATTTTAATAGGCAAAGAGAAAGAGAACTTGCATTTCTGTGTAAAACACAACAGGTGACACTGAACAAAGCTGTTTGCTTTCCTCTCCCTTTTTACCCAGTTATTTACACCTATCAATAATACTGCAGGTCTGTGCAGCTACACAGATATATTTCTTTTAAAAAGTAGAAAAATTTTCAGTGAAAACAAATATGATGAAGAAGCTTGTTTGGCAACTGAGCTCGAGAGATATTTTGGTTGTATTGAATGGTCTTCCCCCTTTAAAGACAAGAATGCAATTTTTCCACATCCCAGTGTGCTGGCATCACTCTTAATGCTGAATCTTGAATGCACCTGGTTTACCAGGGGAAGCCCAGGACAGCGGCAGGAGCTGGCAGGCTGCCCTACCCCAAGGCCTGTGTGCACTCAGCAGGTGGGAAACACAAACAGACTCTCTCTAAGCAGCACTGGGCTTTGTCCAGCACTCCAAAATCTGAAGAATATGAGATTTTATGGGCAGATGCCATCTAATTTCATCAACTCAAAAAATTTCACTTGTGCTCT
The DNA here is from genome assembly GCF_037038585.1 of Patagioenas fasciata. NCBI lineage: Eukaryota > Metazoa > Chordata > Aves > Columbiformes > Columbidae > Patagioenas > Patagioenas fasciata. Next base: position 30,740,893 of record NC_092524.1, on the reverse strand, counting down.
GGCAACCGCAAATAACTCAAATACTAATCAACTGGCAGCTCCACCTTCAAAATCCTAACAAAAATAGTCAAGAAAGCCAGAATGAGCTTTCTGGAAAAGAAAGTAAAAGATTAACATTAATGGACTAAATAAGCCCTTGACAGATACTGGTGCAGTTCTGCTGGCTTTTACAGCATGGATCCATGCCTCACTTCAAAAACAGGACACAGAGAGAACTTATAGATCAACTTCCACATTCATTGACTCTTTTCCTGTTTTATCCTGATGGAACCCAAATACATTACTAGCCCTTAAGGACAGAGGTAGGAGGAAGCAGCAGCAGGATAGGTGACAAAATATGGAACACGCCAAAAAAATGAAGTTACTGTGTTCAGATTTCTATTTCAACTTTCTAGCCCTGAGCAGCATTCAGAAAAGCTAGAAAAAAGGAAAATTGAAGGAAGGAAGAAAGAAAACAGCTTACTTTGATGAGGGTGCCATCTTCACCTTGGGATCCCTTGTAAAGCTTCTTCTGCTTCCCACTGCTGATGTTGAAAACCCTGAGGGAGATGACATAAGACACCATTGCTCATTTTGCCCAGGTACTGCTCCATGGCTCTTGTCACCAGGTTCCTTTTCTCTTTCTCCATCTCATTCCACGTGAAAAACAGGGAACAAAGCCAAGCCACAGGAAGTGGAGAAATGACCTCTGTGAGCTATAACCACCAATCATTTAAATGGTTCAAGAAACAATCTTGTAAGTAATGTAGGGGTCCCAAGACTGGATGATATGATATCAAGCAGATTATCTGAATTAAAATTGAGGCTTGATTGTCAAGCTGATAATTAAAAACAAGTATAGGATCATGGCACTGAAGGAGAGGTTAAATGGGAGGGAGAAACCATTGCCACCATTCCTTGTAATAAAGGTTATGTAGCAGGAATGCGCATTTGCATATATCCGCAGTTTTCTGTCAGCAAGGGAAAAGGCAAGAGAAGGCAAGTTCAACCTCACAGAGTGTGAGGTAAGGCTTCAAATCTGTCTGCAAAGGCTGTGTAAAAGAACCTAAGTGGAACAATGATGGGGATGGGGCCACCTTGGCCAATTCGCTTATGACTGCCAAATTATTTTCAAGACAAGCAGTAAACTAACCTGATGTTACGATCCTGGCATCCAATAGCTGCATATTTCCAGCTGGGGTCCACATCCATGTCATAGAGAGTGGTCTTCCTAACAATGTGATGTGTTCGGGTAAACTGAACCCCTTCTCCTGTCTAAGCATGTGAGTAAAGACTGTGTCAAAATCAAGTAGTAAACCCATTATTAAAAACTTCTAAATACAGATGAGTCCTCTCACACAACCAGCACAAGCTAACCCTTTCCAATAACAAGGTCTGCTGGAAACAGCTGAGATTGGAGGCACAATGAACTCCTCTCCAGCCCATACTCTTTCACCATTCCTCACATTAGCCCTGGCAGCGAAAGAAAAGCAGATACCCTAACAGTTCTGTACTTTGCATCTTGCTGACAGAGGTCAGGCTGGGAGCAGCTCCATGCTTCACAGAACTAGTTCTCTGAACGTAATCTCTTGCATTGAGTCAGTGGGAGAAACTGAGGCTGAAACAGCAACAAGCTCAGACAGAAATTCTGATATGACTCTTTAAAGTAGCTCCTTTGTGGAGAGATTATTAAAAAAAAATAGGTGCTCAAAAAGCTGTAACAAGGTTACCTTCTGCGCAGTGCGGAAATAGATGCTCTTGTCTGCCCCACAGCTTATCATTCGTACTTTTCCATCATTGGCTGGAACAAAAACACAGGAGCTGATCAAAAGATACACACAAATACAAGGTGGAACAAATGTTTCCATTTATTTCAGCATGTAGCCATCTGATATCAGTTAAACAGAGTAAATCATTACAGGAAACAGCTTTCCAAAGAAATGCTGACGACTTCAATCAAGAGAGGTTTTTTGAGTGGAGAGGATGGAGAGGATGAAAAAAACCAAACCCACGAGGGAAAAGAAGGCAAGTATTGTCAAATATCACCTTTGTTAGGACTGCAGCTGCAGAAGATGACAAAAAAAGCAGCTGCAATTTCAGTCTGGCCTAACACAGTGTTTAAGCAGTTAAAATTACTTTATAGACACAATGGGACAGCAGCAGTGCTCAAATCCAGGTGTGGAGGGAGGCCATGATTCTCTACCTGCAAACTTCACAGCAGTGATGGAAGAAGAATGTTCATCCAGGGTCTGCTGCAGGCTGTAATCCTTTCCAGCATCCAAGACATGAATCAATCTATCCCGACTGGCTGAGGCTAAGAGCTTTAAGCCTATCAGAAATTAGAAAGAGTGCAAGACCATTACTAAAAAGTCATTTGCTCTTCCAGTCACTACTTTAAAACAGATTCTGAAGTCATCTTAAGGACAAAACTTTACACTATAGCTAGCTGCAAGGATGGACACAAAGAAATGCCCCTGGATCTCACACTATCGTAACACACAGAAAGAAGTTTCAATCTCAACCTACAATATTCCAAGGAAAAGCATGAGAAATAAGCCTTTTTCAAAGTCTGGCTCTACTGGCCCGATCTGAAATGCAGGAGCAGGTCACCACTGAAAGTTCTGACATAACATATCTAGACATTCTGACTTCCTCAACACCACATTCATAAACAAAATGAAAGAATCTCAACTGTACTTACCTGTGTCAGGTTTGGAGTACTCCAGACATAGGATCTCAGAGTCATGGGCTTCCACCTTCAGCATTTCCCTCAGAGACTGCAACTCATATATCCTGGGACAAAATATGGCTGATTTCAGTATGTTTAATAACATAGCAAGAACTGGCTTTGATTCTCATGCCTGCCCAGCCCGCAATCTGCACAAGAAGCTCCATGGGATTACCTGAGAGTGCCTATCCTGTCCCCCGAGGCCAGGTGCTCCCCGTTGGGACTCACGCAGACAGTGCGTATCCCCACCTTTGCATCCATCACTGGTGCATCAGCTTTGTCTGCACTTCCTCCTGAGTTGTAATCAGTGTCCAGAAGTACCTGAGTGTTGTCATCTACATAGATGATTTTCATCAAGTCCTGGAGAAATGATATACCCAGAAATATTAACTAGTCACAAAACATTAAAGGGAAGCATCCACTTTAGAAACTGGGCTCCTGGCCAAGATACACATTTCTTTGGCAGTAATGCTGGAACTTGTGGGATCTTTTAGCTAGAACAAGCACTCATGCCCTTCATACTATAGGGTGTAAGCTTCACAGATGTCCCATGATCACCCTTTGCAAAAGATTCCCCTTCAAGCTAGAAACCAACAGCATCTCCTACACAACACACAAGCTCTGGGATTAGTGATTACAATGTAGTAGGGGACATTTCAGGAACTCGAAAGACTTCTAGGGATCACCCAAGTCAGCCCGTGTCTTTTGAGAACTCTCTGACAGAAAAAGCAGGAGCTTTTTCCACCATGAGCAGATTGCTGAGTACAGGCAGGTAGGTCAGAGCTGCTGTGCCCATGGATCTTCCAACACAACTGCAAACAGAAGCACATGTCCATAAGTAACCACTGTTCTGTATCAGTATCCTCCCTCTTACACAGATGAAATGTGAACTGTTTCTCATTCAGTTCTCCCAAACCTCTACCTCATTCAATGCACCTTTTCCAAACAAATATTAAAGTGGTTACCTATTACAGAGATAGAGAAAAAGAGAAACAGCTGTCCTGAAGCATATAGCATGAGCCATTTTGGAAGAGACTAAGCTTGGCAAATCCTTGGGTGGTTTACAGAAAAAGCAATAGTCTCCAGGGCCATTTCAGACAAACTGTCTTTTCACCCAATACACCCTTCATGTTTCTTCAAGTTCATACATTTTACCAGATTTATGCTCTGTTTACAGAGAAGTTTGTGTTGTCTTAGACATCCAAAGATTTTTGGGCTTTAACTTGGGAATACCTGTGCATGAGGAAGAGCAACCCCAAAGGCACAGAGGTGATCAAAACCTGGGATCTTACATTGCTGAGGATGTTGCGGTGCAGGGCTGTGCCGTGAATGTTGGAGCTCTCTGTGTTCCACAGACGAATGGTGTTGTCAGAGGAGCAGGTGATGAAGGAACCAGGGGGGAGGCATGACTGATTGTTGTCCTTCACCTCCGGATACATCTAAGGGCAGGTAAAATCAACTCCTGAATGAGATTGCCTGGCACCTCGTATCCTAGACACTGGTAGCAAGTTTCAAAATAAAATGAGATAAAAGGGCTGTCGTCTCTGTTTTGTACAGGTGAGAGCCAGCCAGTTCTCCTAATGAAAACATGTTTGTAGACCAGAACTTCATATTCACCTCAAACAAATGCTCACTGAGCCTCTCTGAATGTAGAACATCTCCTTTAAGAAGCATGCAATGAGCCAGTATTCTTTGTTTCTAACAGTTCAAAGAGGGAACCTCAAAGACCATGTAACGATGGCCATGCAACAACAACCCTGCACTGTTGTTTGCACCTTTAAACTACTACTGCCAATTTATAATCCAGAAAGAAAAGGTGAGATGCAATTAATAAATAATAGCAAAAAGATTCATCAACCTCTTCCCACTTCATTTCCACTTCCCCCTTTCCTGACCACTGTTGGACATATTTCAACATATGAACAATTACATTGTTTCCTACACCTCCTTTCCTCCCCCATGTCACTTTGCAGGAAAGCCAACTAGAGAGACTGGAAGATGGCAGCCACTTGAGAGGCTAATTCCACATATCCTGGTAAATAGGTTACAAAGGATCAGTTGAGGTCTTATCACTTGTTTCATGCCTTTGACTTTGGAGCACTTGCTTATCTCGAACAATTTTTTTTGAGGTGAGCAGTTAACTCTTGTGCGTTTTGTGAAAGAAGCCACTGCACTCAGCTTCGTCCAGTTCTGCTCCTTCTCCCACCTCTCACCTTTCAATGGCAAGATTTTTTTTTTTCCAATAACATGCTGCATCTAACATATTTGGTTAAGCACTGCAGTGCAGCCAAAGAACTGTTCCAAACTTTAATTCAAGCCGTGTAGCAACCACACTAACCACAGGAGGAAATCTGAGTCAGTTCTTTCTCTCTGCAGTGAGAGTTTGCATTCAAATTTGGCAGCTCTTCAGATGACTTCCTCAGCTGCCACTCACAATCCAACACTTGCGTCTGCAGACAACTTACCTCAATATTCCACACGCAGGAAGAGTGGTACAAAGCCGAGTACACCTTGCCCACTTTCTTCGGGTCTTTGACATCCCACACATACAGGCTGTGGTCATTGTACACACAGGAAAGCCACTGGTTGGTGGGGTCAAAGGTCAAGGCAATCGTGTCCGGATATTTCGCATCGGCCATACCAGAGAAAAGACGACTGCACAAAGAGAGAACAGCAGCCTGGTTAACTTGCACTCAGAGCAAGGAGGTGAAGCATCAGAGCTCCACAGGGCACTGGCAAGGTGAACAGTACACTGTGGCATGTATAGGTAGAGAAAGTAGCTGGTTGGGAAGATCTGTCTCTTGAACAACCAGAATCTCAAAAGAAGCCTGAAAGTCCCAAGGCAAAGCCCATTCTCCTTGCCATCCAACCTAGAGTCCCACCACAGACAGGCAATTAACTTTCCCTGAAGAAGGATCAAACAAGACACTTGATCATCACTGGAGATCATCATCTCCTGCACAACCAGGTAGTATGTTCTAAGTCAAATAATTTCAAAACAAAGAGTAGGGAGGATCACCTTTTGGTGGGCACTATATTTTGTTTACTGATTGCAAGGACTGCTTGTGTGTGACCAAGCAGAAGAGTACTGCACTCAAAAGAGAGCACATCAGCACAAGGGACAAAGGAATGATTCATTTCAGCATCCACTTGCCTGATGTGCTCTCCTTCCACCCCCGCCCCACACACAGGCCAGCATGGTGCTGCCTGCAGCAGCTCATGAGATGAGGTACAGTCCTTTCTAGACAGGCAAGCTCCCTGATGCAAACTTAAAACCAGAGGAATTCTGCAGAACAAGGAAACATCCCTTTCCCCAGGTTAAACAATGATCACGCCATGTGAACCCTGTATCTCCTCTACAGGACTCCTCTGTTAAGTCTTGCTGCTATGCATGCAAAGAACAAGCTGCTCTCCTAACCTGAGGTCAACACAGCCATCCCTCAATGTTGGTGATGGTATCAAATAAGATAATTATAGTCAGAGTGCTAGGGTGTTGAGAGCGGGCAATTTAAAGGGACTGATGGAGATGCAGGGGTGAAGGCCAAGGCACATGTAGCACACCAGACAACCGGAGCTCTGCTTCTGCAAATGCAAAACTTTGAGGGCCTTAAGAGTACAGCCAAGATCCTATCCAAAAATCAAGTCATTGACAGAGTTGTGGGCAGTTCATTCCGGGCAACTGGCATTCCACTGAGAGGCTTTGGCATGCATGCGAATATAAGAAGTTCTGTGTTTTCTAGCTTCTTTGGAAGTCATTTAGGAAAAAAAAAAATGTTAAGATTGTAATCAGCACTACAAATTCATGTTTAAGAATCACATAAATATTTCTGCTTGACAGATACATGAAAGCAACAAAGTATTTTTAAAGGGTCCACGTATAAAATTGCTTGACTTAAGCACCATCAGAAACAGGTAACATTTTAAATTGAGAGAGTTCCTTTTACAGCTCCCTTGCTGGAATATCACTATCTCCCACTGAAGGAGTATTATACATTCCATTGTTTGAACCTTTACCTCAAGTTCCTAAGAAAGCATGTTGAGACACAAAAACAGAAGGAAAAAAAGTATATCTCTATAAACATGGGAGCTCCAAATATCTAGGGGAATGATGGCTGGTGGATTCCTACACCTTTGGATTTCTTTCCCCACTAGTGACAGAAATGAAAGAGGGCAACAGAAGAAGACTGGGAAAGCCAAACAGCAACACATGAAAGGTTTCCTTTAGCATAAGCCTCTGCAAGCTGGCAGAGAGAACTGTACAGAAGTCACATTACCCAGTCTCAGAAGGTGAGAAATAGAGAGCCAAGGCAGAAGACACTGGACAAAGGTAGGAAAACAAGACAACAGAACGCACAAAATTCAGGGAGAAGACTACAGACGATACCAGAAGATTAGGTCTATGAAAGATTGCAAGGCAGTCTTTGAAAAAGTGCCCCATGAGAGGTGGTGCATCTCTTAGCAACATCGTTATATTGCTGCGGAGAGAGTCTTCAGCCCTTACCAGTGATAAGCAAAGGATGTGCCACAGTACAGGAGCAACTGAAGTGTGTCACAGCATCCTGTGCCCTCTGCCTGCTTGCTCATAGCAACCAACAGCAAAAGGCCACCAGACCTCAGCAATCCCAGGGAGATGAGGAGCAAGATATGCTGTGTAGCCCAGCAACCAGCTTGGGACTGTAGCCCAGCCATGCAAGGCAAGGCCGCAACAAGTCAGGGAGATCTGCAACAGCCTGCCAACTTAAATCCATAACAAGAGCACACTCCAGATGGCCAAGGTCTGGGGAACAGTTCTAACCCCCACAAGCTTCCCTTTCCCTCTTCCACCCACTCCACGGTACCTGGCCTCAGTCACACTTGCGATGTCTGTTCCCAAGAAGTGCGGCTTCGGCAGCGTCGTGACAAAGTGAAGGTTCAGAGGGTTAAAAATCCGCACGGTGCCATCAGCACAGCCACAGAAGATGTAGTCATGATTCACAGAGATGCAGTTTGCCACAGTGGTCTGAGGAGGACACAGCACATAAGAAAGCAAATAAGCAATATGCTCTCACTTCAAAGCTCACCAGACAGACAACAGGGAGAACAGCAAACTGACAGACAAAGGAGTCATGGTCAGAAGAGCTGAAGTGAAGTCAAGCCCTGGGAGTAAGGAAAAGCCTAAAAAATCCAATTTTTCTTTCTGAGGAGCTTCCCAGTCAAGGTTCACTGCAGATTCCACATGGTTAAGGAAAAAGCCCAGTTCTTCTGGGTCAGAAGTCAGCAGAGCTACATATTTGCTCCAGCTGAGTCTTACTCTGAACATTGCTTTTTGTTCCTCTGTGACATTCAGCACCTCACTTTGTACTAGCACACCAATACATTAGCTGTCATAAGGGGCTAAGAAAAGAAGAAAATTGATTTTCTTCCCCCTCCCACTGGGATCTGTAAAAATGGCAAAAAATGGTACAAAATGGATTGTGGTGATAAGGAGATGAGTTCAAAGCAAAACTTTTTTCCAACTTACTGTGAAGCTGTCTGTATTCTGAGCGAGAGTGAAAGGCAGATTTTAGAGAGGAAAGGAAAGGAAAGAAAAGAAGAGGCATTTCACTGGAGTGAAAGCGTGTAAAGATTTTTCCCTTGATTTTCATACACTGGATCCTTTCAGGTGGGCATTTTACATTCAATTGAAATGAAAATAAGTACAATCGAATTCTTAACTATGAGCCAACCTGGGGGCTTAGAACAGCCAAACCACCTAGCACCTTGGGAACCTATATTTGAGATGCACAAGCCAAGAAAGACACTGTGGAGTGGGTAAAAATCAGAATCCTGCTAAAATTCCTCCTTGTCCAGGCCAAGCCAGGAGGGACAACACAGGGGTTGCTAAAGCTACATCAGGACACTGCCCAGAAGGGCAGCAGCTTAATGCTGAGGCTTGAGAATGAAAGAGCCTCAAAGATTAACAAAATCCCTTTGCCAAGAAGTAATGCTATTTTTGCCTGGCCTTCCAGACTAAATCACAAAGTGGCAGAGGTCCAATGACTTTCACTGCTGGTGGCAAGCCTGAGCTCCCTGAGTGCCCTTCTTGTTTGTTGTTCCTGCTGCGCTTCAGCAGGCACAAATATTGCAGGACAGGAGAACGTAAAACTCACCCTCAGCTCCACCCACTTGTCTAGCAGCCTTTTTTCATTGAATTCACAGAGCAGGCCTGAGGATGTGATGCAGAAGGTGCTGTCAGCTTTTTTGCCCCTCCCACATGCCACATCTGCAAAGAAGTTGTTCCTCAGTTCTCCAAGCAATCCTGAGCGACCCAGCAAGGGGACTGTGGCATTGACCTACCAATAAAAAACCAGTTTGTTAGAAACAGAGCAAGACACTCCAGGCACACAGACATTTTAGAACATCAACCCTTGAGTGCTGAAGTGCCTCAAAGAGAGAGAGCTGCAAACAGCCTGTGACACGTTTTACTTGCTGCAGGCACATTGGTTGCATTGTGTATCGAGACCATCAGTATTAGCATGTCAGTGGAACAGAACACTATCAGTGCCACCCAAACTGCACATCCATACATATGACCCAGAGACAGCAGATCAGTCACTAGAACAACAACTCTTCCATGGCCAATCTGTGATTTAAACCAGATGCCAAAGCAGGGTTCAAGCATGAAGTAGGAATGACTGTTCATGAGCACACAGAAAATTATCATATGTGGCTTCTGTTCCCCAGAGAAGAATCAAACACCTAAAAGTTAAAAAACTTCAGGTGATGCTTCAAAAATAACACAACCTTTTGAGATGCTCATACCAACATCAAATAGCTCTCCCCAACTCTGTGTTCCAAGTTGTTCAATGACTGCAGCTATTTTCTAGGTTTTTTGTCCTTCAGTATATGGGACTAATAAAGAACAGGCATTCTGCAACACAGCTCCAGGAGCCACATCCCTACCTCAGCGCAGGATAAGACAAGTTTTTTTGTGTCTTTTGGTGCTACCAGCCCATGGGGAGACTGAGACTTGAGAGCCAGGGGTGGAGGGTTGCCCTTGAATCCCAGCAAAATCAAAGGAGTTCCCATTTCCCACAGCTGACTGGGGCAAAATCCACCCTGCCACAAGACGGAAATGCCTGTTCACAGCTTGGCCTTGATGCACTTTATCTCACCTTGGAGGTTTTGCTGTCATCCAGGTACCAGAACTTGATGTGTCGATTTCCAGCAGTGACAAAGTAACTGCAGTCCTCCGAAAATGATACAGCTGTCACTTTACTTGAGACTTTGTTGGCTGCCACTACAATGTTTTTCTGGAAACATAATTGTTTAGATAGCTTAATTTATTTACTCAGAAGCAAAGGAAACTAATTTCAATTACAGGTACATAGCCAGTACAAATGCTGCAGCAGAGAAAAGACGAAGTCCAAACTACTCCCCACTCATCCCTGAACGCAATCTCCCCAGCATCAGCTGGGAGCATTGATTTGGCAGATAGTACAATTCATATTTACATATTCCATTTCCACATCAACTGGGATCTAGAACAAATCAGCAGGCACTAGTGCCTGCAGGAACTTGCCTTGCAGTCTGAGCCATGACAAACATGTTGGTTTCACAATCACCGGGAGCTCGGAGCAAACTCATTTCCCTTTCCAAACAGCAAAAGCACCCACAGGCCAGCCCAAGAAGGAGCTACCCCAGCCTCCAGGCAGCAATGAGGACAGGGCACTCCAGATAGGAAACAGGTATTTTCCACAGTGAAAACAGTACTGGTTCCTCCATAAATTCTCTTTTCTCTTTAAAGACATGACACCTTATCAAAAGACCAAAGCACAAAAAAGACCACGTCTGTATCAGAAAGAACAAGGCAAAATTTACTGCACCTCAAATTTGCACCTCAAATATTTTGGGAAAGGAGGAAGAACATGGCAGGGACAGAAAACAGGAATGGACACTGCACAAGCAGAAGGGTCAGATGGAAGGAGCTCTCTGTTCACAATACCAGTGCTCAGTTTTCCCCCACTGCCTTTCCCCAAGGACTGGAAGAGATGAAATTAAAAAAGCTTTTCCCTCTGCCTGTGGCAGGTTTTCAACCATGTAGTGCATGGTTGACAACAGCGCAGCACCGTTTATTCACAATCCGTTTCCTTTACCCTTCTTTTTAGGGACTTGGTTGCTCCCAGACTTCACAATGCAATGTCCTCAGCACACAAACCACATCACTCTAAGGGCCCCATCAGACACGGCACTGACAGAACTGGAGAAACCAGCAATAGAGGAATCTGGGCTGCTGCAGATCACCACAGAGAACCCCCCAACCCAGACTGGGGGGCAAAGCAAGGGGGACTGCCATTAACATAACTTTTTCACAACGCTGCAAAGAGAAAGGTCTAGGGCCCTTGCAGACCTCAACATTTGGATTGTTGCTGTGGCCTTTCTTTAGGGAAGCAAGGGGACCCTACAGACAACAGGGGTTTCTTTTCCGTCACAGTCAAATGACCGACCAAGTCTCCCAGCCAGGAAAAACAGGGACAGTGAAGCAGCAGCACAGTGGACAGCAGAAGGGTTGTGGTTAAAGTGCAGGAAAGTGCTTCGGGAGATCTGTTTTCACATCTTGGTCTCTTACTCGTCTTCAACTTCAGCCAGGTAAAGTCTCTAGTTTTGATACCCAGCTTGCAAATAGATGCTAGCTGGACCTCCTGAGAGTCACAGTCTGGAGCATACGCTTAAAGTGTGTGTTCTTCAGCACAAAATGGTGCTGTGAGATAATGCTTATCTCACAGGCTCTCATGCACATAATTATAAACAGGATCACAGTGAACAGAAAAACCTGCAAAAGCAAGGGAAAACAAAGCTACTTGTACTCAAACCCACATGGGGCCACGCATGCATTATGACCATCTCCAAGTCACCACCTTCACTCATATAACTAGAAAGAACCAAAAGGCTGAGCACTCCATTTTCAACACTGACAAACACACTTAGGTTTTATCACTACAGAGTGCAACTACACAAAAAAATAGCAAGGTCAAACTTCAACTCATGCAGGAGAGAACTGACAGAACTTAAATTACAGCACAGGAAATGTGGTGAAGACAGCAACATACTAAATGAGCACAGACTTACAAGTTGCATCGTGTGAGATTTAACAGATGCACTGAAGGTTTTTTTAAATCACATCTCTTTTAGAGAGGGTTACAGCACCTGAACAGGTAGCAGTATCTGAACAAGTGCTTAGCATTTATTAACACAGAAGACTCCAAGTCTACTGACAATAAACGTTTCTTTTTTATATCCAAACAGCACACATTTAAATATTTTCTAGAGGATAAGACATGGGCTTTCTTTCCAGAGTGCTGCCCCAATTCAGCGGCAGATAGAGTGACCTCCATCAGCTTTCACCCACTGTGCTTTCTCTGTGTTCCCCTTCTCAGTGCTCAAGGATGGGATTAGAGCATTACAAACCCTGACACAACAAAAACAAAAGCCAAGAGCATCCACTACATCACAAAAGAAATCCCTGGCTGATGAGAGTTTCCTTCCTCAACCTCATAAATTGTTTTTTAATAAGCCTCTAAAAAAGCACAAGACTTTGACAAGGTTTCAAAGTCCAGGCTCCTCTGACTGGACAGCAAGATGTCACACGTCTCCAAGAATTGAGAATATCCCTTCACTGAAGTGACTCAGACCTTCCCTAAGGGACCATCACTCTCTCTCAAGTCCAAATTTGTCTGTGTTTATGAATGTCAAAACCAAACAACAACAGAAATTTTAAAAAACGCAGAAAGCAAGATGGGACTGAAATAGTTTACAGACAGACTATACACTCTTTCTAATTCAGCAACACTCTGTGGTCCACCCAACCTCCCAGAGAACTTACCTTCCAAGACCACACGTTGACAATCATGTCATGCTGGTACCCCACTGAAACAATGTACTTGGAGCTGGGGGAGAAGGCCACGCAGGCCACACCATACTTGTGCTCCTGGAGTTCAGCCACCTGGGTTCGCTCGGCCACATCCCATACCCGAACTGCCGGCATGTGTCCACTCTAGGGGGGACAAGAACAGACACAGAAGAGGAAATGTCAGTTCTGACAGATTAAGCATACAAATATGTGGAAGCTTGGAAAAAAATGTACAGATGGTGCACTCACAATAGAGTTAGAGGTTAGACCTCAGTTCCTTTGACTCTTTAAAGCCCAGGCTGAGACTGATAACCTAAGGAGCATATGCGTTTCAATAGGTGCTTGAAAGTATTAATACAATCTTCCCTGCTTTAATCCTTTTCTTACACTACTCACAAAACAGAGACTGGAACGACATTTTTGACCCACATCCCTGATCTTTGCAATGGGAACTCACAGTCAGCTCATGAAAATGATTATAATATGTTGTATCTCTGGACTCAGTGAAAGGCTCTCACATCCTTTGTCTCTAACACAACATGGACATCTGAGATCTTAAGCCAGATCATGACATGACTGTTGTGATTACTGTCACACACCATTTGAGGGAGGTCTCTGGGAGACCAGTAGCATCATTTCTGTCACAAAGGTAACACACAGATGCACGCTGCCTGAAAGAGTGTGGGCAGGGTGGTGTCAGAGAAAAAGACATTGAGGGAACAGAGCCTCTGGTTTTACATTTGTTCTCCACAGAAACAGGAGGTCACAGACTTCAGAAATGTCAACTCAGCCAGCACCTTCTGCCAGACAATTCCATTCTTTTGTTTAATTGTTTGCTATTAAACCAAAATAGAACAAGGCACACAAGATGAACTGTGGAGCTGGCCAAAAACGTGCCTGATGGGCCAATCCAAGAGCCTGCTCATGATTTCACATGTAAGTCTGTCAAAACAGTAGCTTGCAAGATAACATATCCATAGCAACATGGCAAAATGGTACTTTTTCTGATCAGTTTTAAATAAGTCATTTGAGTGTGTGGGAGAGGAAAGCCTCATTACACGGAGAAGTCAAAGCTTTAAAAACACAGAATTGTGCATGTTTTAATTGTCTCGTTCAAAACCTTTGCCAAGTAACTGCTTGTGGTGTGGAAATGTGGTCAGATTTCACTGCAGTTGGTACAGTTCTCCCTCCTGCAAGGCAGGGTTCAGGTCTCAGGGTGGCTGGCAAGATATTTAAATGAGCTGAATCAGCTGCTCTTCAAAGTAACTACTGTACTTAAACACATGCATCCATATACATACAGATTTCCCAGCATCTTAGCATACACCCCAAGCCCTCAACAAATCAAATTTGTATTTCATCATTTAAGAAATGCTCACCAAAAGTGAGCTCTGTGTGATCGCCATGGATGAGGAATCTATGCTTCTAAGGGGAGAAAGAAAAAAGTAAAAAAGGAAAAAAATCTTTTGGATTTGAAATATACAAAGGACATTTAATATGTGTGGGTGTCCAAGGACTAGCCTCCATGTTCTCCTTCCTGAAAATCCAGCCATGCAGAAAACTAAGATGTTATTAGACAGAATTAGCATGAGGCCAATAAAAGTGAGCTTGACAAAGTGAACTCAGAAAGCATTTCCCTATGGGACCACCCCACAGGACAGAGGCTGAACGAAGATGAGACTGCTGACACCGGCAGGGGACAGTGCTACACCAAGTAATAACTCAAACGTCAGACATATGGGAGGATACTGAACAAGAAATGGTCTTAAAACCGGGCAAGAGTAGACATGTTTTGCAACAAGGAAAGAAAAAAAAAAGCTTCCAAGTATAACTGGAAAGGCTTTTTCTTTTTTTATCTGAACCTGTCGTTTACCCCAATGGAGTTTCAAACTGAAAAGTTTGAGTTGTCAGTAAGAAAAATACCCACTTCATTTTTCACCACTTTTCCTACCCAAATGAAAAGAATAGAGCACCAGGGATTTAAGAAAAAAAAAAAAAAAAAGCACAGAAGGCACCAGAAACATCAAAGCTAAACACCAGGAGGAAATATATATATATATAAAAATTTTAATATAAAGGGGGTTTATTACATTAAGACTTCCAGAGTGTAAGGAGGCATTGAAACAAACTGCAGCTATAAAACCTCATGCTTTCACTAAAAATTTAACTACAACAATCTCTGATGCTCTGATGAAAAAATTATGCTTACTTTTTCTGTGCCGAGGTATGCTCCATCTCAAAACACTGATGTTTCTATCCTTGGCCTGATCCATGTAGGATTCAGGCCAAGCTTGGGAGCCACTCAGTAGCATAACAGCTGCCATCACAGTGGCTGCACTAGGGACATCTGGAGCAAAGAGCCTCCGTCTTGACAGCTCCAGCATAGGGCTGTGACAGACTTCTCTGTGGCTGAAGCTCAGGAGGGGACCTGTTTCACACATGTGCCCTCCCAACATCCTACAGAGGCACTGAGACTAGGGGTAAATTACCATTAATCACACAAAGAGCAAACTGAGCTCAGCCTGAGCTCAACCATATGGGGGACAGTCAGCATTCCTGTGCATTTCTAACATCCAGCAATTCCAACCTCATGACACAGCCCACGTCTTTAACTTCTAATGCAGAACAGACACAAACTTCACTCATCCTTGTCCTCTCCCTTGGGCATGTCTGGAAGTAGGAAGCAATTGTCACCCCAGCCAAACATACAATGCCAAACCACAGGCATCAGCATCTTCTGTCACTATTCCTAAAGCTCCATTCCACATGCACTTTTCACTTTTTCCACAACACCGTTACTGGCTTCAGTTACTTCCTGAAATCCTAAAGGGACAATGCTAAACTCAGACCAAGATTAAGGACCATTCAAGTACTCTTCACCGGTGCTAGAATAAAGCCATGCTGTGTTTCCTTCCCACATATTTTTCATCCTACCTCAGCCCACAGACAACATTTCAGAAGATACATCCACCCAAGGTGATAAGGGACAACACACTGGAAAGCCACCAGCAGGAGCACCCTGAGCTGCCATAACCCAACAGGTCCACTCAGAGATGCAACACCGAAATAGGTTTGTTTGTGACAAGGCAGTTCACCGGCTTGTTTCTTCTAACACCCTCTGCCCTGCTTCAAAATGCAATGGACAAGGTGTGCCCTCTCCCTCTCACACTTACCTCTCCTGTAACCAAATATTTTCCATCTGGAGAGAAAGCAAGTGCTGTAATTGTTTTCCTAAAACAGAGAAAATGACACTGAGAAACATTTCCAACATGTGATTTCATTTCAATAAGTCATGACTGGGGAGTAGGTTGGGATGAACTGGAAAGAGTCTGAAATCACACGTAATAGCCTGACACAACAGTTTTGCTTTATCAGAGATCTAACACTTGCCATGGGGATGCCCTGCTGCCCAAGTCTCAAGTAGCATGCCTACAGTGCTGGAAAAACTCCAGAAGTCAAGGTTCATCCTTGTGCCTTTATTCCAGATGCAAGGACCATGTCCCAGTCCTGGCTTCAATAATGAGGTCACAGTTTAAGGTGGACAAAAAAAAAAAGATCAGATATCATGGAGTTCTAGCAAGACCTTCATGTCATGCCTGTGAGCAGTTCCTCATGGGACCACAATGTTAATGAGGTGGCACCTGATCAGCAAAGCACCTCATATTAGAAGGAGCTGGAGTCAAACCAGCAGGCAGCCTCTCCCCAAGGCAGCTCACACCGAGGGGATTTAGCCTGGAGCAACAGTAGCTCCTGCACTTCACTCAAGCCATAAAAATCTTGAAATCACCCCCCCTCCCTCCTCCCACAAAAGCAAGCCCAGCTTAAAGCTTCACTCACCTGGAACTGTTTAGAATATGGTGTTGTTTATTTTTTCTAGGGTTGAACAGCACAACAACACACCTAGAAGAGGGAAACAGAAGAACAAAATGAATTTACATGACCATGTCCAAACATGACAAAATAAAGAAAACCAAAGAGCTATCCTAGCTGGCAGAGCTGCGGCAAAAGCAGTCCCAAAACGCTGTTTTATCCCCTAATCTCACAGACTGAGCTGGGGTTAACCAGATACCACAAAGGAAAAGAACAGCCCAGAGGGGAATCACAGTTCTCTCTCACATTGAGGAGTACCATAAACAATTACCTTTCCAGCATCTGGGAGCCCTGAGTCTCTCTGATGGCTCAAGTTGGACAGAAAGGTTAACTATGAAAGTTTGTGCAATGGTCCTAATGGATTATGTCCCTTGCCATAAAAGTGACCCTGTGTACTGGGCACCAAACGAGCATGCCTAGAACAGAGTAAGAAGGTCAGGGAGAAGAAAGGAGGGGATCTTTCAGATCTTTCAGAAAAGCTCTCAGGGAGGGGAGGAGAAGGTACAGAGGTTAAATTTCTGTGCCTTGCCTATAACACTAGACAGGACAGAAACTGTTAAGTATAGCACAAGAGGTGGCTGGCCAGTTAAGAAGTGAGACATATGATGCCAAAAAACTATTGACTCAAGAGATATATCTGGATAAACAACTTGCTCGGGAGAATTGCAGAAATCTCTCAGCAAGAAGAACTGCAAAAACAAGAAGTAGTAAACTCCTGGTAAGCAATATAATCATTTCTATTGGGAGAAAAAAAGTCTGTGACAGAGAGGGGAGGAAAGGAGAAAAGGCCTCACTTCCCCACTAATGTTGCCCATAGCACATTGACTTGGTGCCTCATCCCACCACAACCAGCCCGGGCCAGTCCCAGGTACTGGAGCCTCCCCCATTCTCTACAAACACCTACACAAACAACAGCATTTGTCTTGTAGCAGAAAACACAATCCCACTGCCGCCTCCCAAAAGTGTAACTGTTAAGTGAATAAAAGGAAGGGAAAACCGGCCTCAGAAAATCAATTGCTCTATGACTTTGTGCCCTATCTCTCACTTCACTTCTAGAACAGAAATTGCGGTTTTCACCTATCCCTCCACGAGCACACGCTGCCAGCGCTCGGAGAGTCCCGGCTGCTCCTTGGCTGCAGTGCCAGGGGAGCGCTGGGGGATGCCCAGGCTCTGCTGCCAGCAGCCCTCGCTGCACTGGGAACTTCACTCACGTCACCATTGTGCTGGGACTTGCCTGCAACATGTGCCAGGCTGCAGACATCAGTCAGGGAGGGAAACGCAGAGGACAGAAGTAGAGGAGTTGGCCTGAAGCAGTCAAGCAGAACGGCAAAAGCTGAAGCATCACAGAAACCCGTTGCAGCACCTCCGCTACAGACCTCACCAACATTTCAGCGCAGGCAGGGCACACTCACAGGCGGGGCTTTAGCCAGGACTGCACACACCTTGGTGCCATGCTGCCCAGGGCAAGAGCTGTGTCCTTCCAGGCCCCTCCATGCCCCCAGCAGCAAGCAGTGCCAGCAGTGCTGCAGCCATGGCTCAGGGTTGACAGGGATCTACAATGTCTCTGGCATCTCCTCACCTAGCCTTTCCCTTGGCCTGACTGGGCTATCCTGCCAGAAGTGGTGTAAATTTTGAAATGGAAAAGAGAACAGGAAAGAGAACACCAAAACCTTGAGCTCAGAGTCCTTGGCTGAAGCTGTCACGCTCCGTTAACATTGCTAGTTCAAAGTGGACACCATCAGAGGGTACCAAAGCTTTAACCTCCAAAGCACCAGCCATTCACAAGAAAACCATTAAGACTACTCCTCTCCACCCATGCCATTCCACCTATTCTTCTCCACTCACACTCCACCCAGAAGGCCAAGGCAATAAAGGCATCAAACTTTCTTGATAGTTGAGGCAGAAAGGTGTGATTGGAGAAGTAATCTTGTGGAAGAGCAGGGAAAGTCTAAATCAGCAATTTGTTCAGACCAGGAATTGATTCTTCTGCACTTTTTACCCTGGGGAACCAATCTGGAGAGTTTCAAGTCAAAGCTATGCAATGTATTTCTGAGGGATTAGTGTAAAGAAGCAGGTGGTTTGTGATCCATTAACAAGTCAGGGGAGGTTAAACCTTGCAAACCATGAGATATGAAATAGATAGATTTTCACATCTGCTAACTTCCTAATCCCAAGCCTCCAGCTAATCAGAAAAGCAAAGCAAAACCCCATTATGTGGAGTTGGATACTGTTAATGGACCAAAATCTCCCTGAATTACGACAGACTTGTGCTCAAAATAAGCTTCAAAAAAATACAGAATGAATAAAGGAAAGATATAAAATCTTGGCAAATGCTTCCTATGTAGCTCTTCAATTTAAATATCTGTTTTATGGGAGGAACTCTGGGAAAAAAAAAAAAAGAGAGACAAGAAAGATGCAAAAAACAAACCACCGTCTTCAAACCAGGCAAGAAAACAAACCACTTCCTAGAATAGTATAGCGAACCACTGAAGTCCAGGGCTTTGCCATTATTAACTTGCACAACAGACCCTTTGGCCACCTATAACATAAATTTTAGCTCACTTGCATTCTGGAGTGGGCCGTCTGCCAGCAGGCTTCCTCCCCGCTTCCCAGCCCTTGGCCAAGTCCAGAGCCCACAGTGAAGGTAAGAGCCACCCAGCTCACGCACACACACGTGAATCAACAAACTGTCCCAAGAGCCACACAGCTCCTAGTGCCAGAGCAGCCATCACAAACACAGTTTAACTGTCTTGAGACACTCCTGTGCTCAATTCACTGAGTTTGACCCATAATTGAAAAACCCTATCTGAAAGGGGGAGGGGAGGGAAGAAGGAAATAAATCACAGTATCATTTTACTGGTCAACAAGAACTGATTTACGCGATGAAAAGGTAATTTTAACTCCCAGACTTAGTGAAATAAGATTGCACATGGTTGAGTTGGAAGCAAACAACTAACATTACTTGCTAACTGCTTATGACCTTCTATGCCAATAAAGTCATTTAACCAGGATAAATATGTCTTCTAAACTTGCTTTCTTAAATTAGCTGCTACCCAACAAAAGCCACCCCACTGCTGTGCTCTCCCATGCCGATTTTCAAGCATCACCCTCCTGCCTGCCATATACAGGGACAATGAAGACTCAAGCCAACTCCATGCATACCTTACTCAGCAAGATGACAGGCCATGAACCACAAATCTTACAGAAGGACACAGATACTGTGCTGGGAGACAGGAGCACTTGACTTTGAAAACTGCCTCCCTCTCAAAAAGCTTAAGTAGGTATCTAGTCTACTCCATCCTAGAGAGCACATCTCCTCAACAAGCAGAAATTAACCATTTCTAGCACTTTAATATCTTCTGAGTGTTCAGGGCAGCCTCAGTTGCCTGCTTAGACACTCACAGCTGAGCTCAGCATAGCCCCAGAGCAGCTCCTCCATCCCACAGAGCGAGCAAGTCATTTTTCAGCAGAACCTGCAGCAGTTCTCCAAACAAGGTGGCTCAGAGCCCTTCAGTACTCTGGGCACACTTTGTTTTAGCCAAGGAAATTGGTCTAGAAAAGTAAAGGGAAAGGAAACACTGAATGGTCAGATTGCTGCTACTTCACGCTGCCTCCAAGTCCAGTAAGGCTATCAAGCCCTCAGGAGACTCAAAGTACCTATTGCCTTCCATTTATGTTGGCTTTAATCTTACAGCAGTTAAAATAACAAAAATAATTACCATGGAAAATTAATTGCACAGAAGAGCATACACCCATCTATCCAAGAGCATACACCCATCTATCCATCCTCCACCTTTGCTCCTTTATAAGACAACATTAAGCATTTTGCAGCCAGAGGGATGGAAAGGACACAAGGGAAGAAAGCTCTGATATTTTTTTGTTCTTGGCTCCCAATTGTGGATGTAGATCAAGCAGAGTACTTCAAACCTGCACGTCTATCATGGTCATCAACTCTTCCACCTGCCACACCCCTTTCCCAAATTGAAGCTTTCAAAACAAATTCAAGTTCTCAAGACTCCTTTGCCTGAAGAGATCTTTTTAAATGCTAGTGCCAACATGCAAACTAAGACTAGCTCCAAAAGCACCTCACATAGGACCTACACAGAGACAACCTGACCCTGGTGCACACTAGCTGTTTAGAAGGTCAACATGGTTTGCACCCTTGTTTCAGCACAATTCCTACCTCCTCTGCAGCCATGGGCAGGGCTTGGTGAGCACAGCATCTTTTTCATCTACAAATACATTCTGATTTCCAAGATGTTTATAGAAACTGTTTGCTCCTGTATAGATTACTGCTGTACAAACCACCAATCAGCCAGCTGAGATCAAGTGTCCTGTTTGTTTGCATGGTTCCTGCAGAGGCTGTTGGCAATGGCATACATATTTAAAGGTATTATTTCTAGGTCTATGACACCACCCTACAACCTTTAAGTACAACTCCCTAATGCAAACAGCTTTTAAAAACAACTTGGCTGTGGAATCTCTCCCAGCTCTTCTCTTTCTTGTGGGACCATTCAGGTAACTTCAAATAAAAGGGAAGGACAGAATCAGCTCTCACAGTGATGTCAAAGGTTTTTGCAGACAACCTGAACTCCCTCCATCAAGGATGCCATTTGGGTGAGCCAAAAAGAAAGTGGTGAAATGTTCCTTGCAGAGTTTTCCAAACCTCCATGAATGCACAGCCCTATCTTATATGTGCAAAACCGTGCACCATATATGCAGATAAAAAGCTGCTGTTGTTTCAAGGGGAGAGAGGAGGGAGTGTCACAGAAGTTTCCACTGGCTCCAGCTAGAGGAAAAAAATATATATAAAAAAGAAGCAATTTCCCCAAGCTAAATATAGGAGCAGGAATGGAGAGGAATTGGACGTCAGCATCACTTTTGCATTAAGTATCTGACTCACTAAGTCAGCAGCAGTGGATCACTCCATGCAGCTGCCCCCACATTCTGCCTTTTCTCCTACTGGCTTCACTCCTGTTCTTATCAAAATTCTAGTTCCTGGACATTTTCATCTTCTCATTGTCCACCAGTTTCCCCACACAACCCTCTAGTCTCAGCTGACTTCCCCCAGCCACCTCCTTCTTCATACTTCTTCAGCAACCTAATAAAAACCAGATTTCTGCAGAAGTCAGTTTTCCTCTTTCCTTCCTCTGCAGGTCACACTACCCTTCAGCGGGCCTGGGAAAATTAAAAGCCCGTGATGGCATTCCTCTCCAAGTTATCCATCAACTTAGAGTTGCCCTGTCTTGTAGGACACATGGCTGGAGGCAGCGTTCATGGGTCAGGTCCTCCTTTCCTAAATGCACGCAGTCTGTGCTATAAAGGGGATGCTGTACAGAGGAAAGAAAACTCCATTAAGATATAAAAACAAATGTTAGCTTGCCTTTTTTTTTCCCCACAAATATATTACTGAATATATGAAAAGAGCAAACAGTTCCATCCCTTCAAAATCGGTCCATTTCTCAGTTTCTGGCTCATACTCTGCTCTCTTCCCCGCACCCAAAGCTATTCAAATGCGAGTGTGATAGCTTCCTACGCGCTAAATGAATGAAAAAGAAAAAAGACATTGATAAGAACAAAATCTTTTTTACACTGCACTGGTTGCCAAGGGAAGCTTGATCAGAGTGAAGCAGTGTCTACAAGAGCTGGTGTTCATTTTCTGTGTGGCAACTCTTCCTGCCAGAAAGCTTCTTTAATTCACAGCCAATACTGGGAGTGGGTTAACAGTGATGCGATAGGATGTGGACACTGAGTATGTAACTGAATAGGTATTTTCATGCAAGCTATACGAATTAAATGCATGCTGAGAAGAAAGATGTATCTGTTGAGAGGTTAAGATTTGGGTGTCACTGCCTGAGGAGAAAAGCCTTCAGAGCTCCCTGCCGCAATTCACGACAACGAAGACTGAAAAGGTGGGAGTCTGAGAGATGCAGCTAAATTCATGCTTCAGAAACCAACACAGCCTAACAAAACAGGCTAAAAAGTACTGAATACTGAACAAAAAACCCACATTCAGAGATATCTTAAGCCAGTAGGCACCCAGACACCAGAAAAGGGAGAGCAGAACAGGAAGTTGAGTCTACAAGAAGGTAGAGCAGAACTGACAAGATTGATTTGTACGGCTAATCCCCAAAACAACACGGGCAGCCTCTGCCCTCCCCCACTGTCTCCACCTACTGAATTCGCATCACCCATTGCATTGACTGACAGGGCAGACGTGTTCAGTATGAGAGAACACAAGATGAAGAAGCCCAACAGCCTCTCTCTGTCTCTGCCCAGCGTCATTTGCTTTGCACAACCACAGGGTAGTGCTCCAATTGCTCCCCTCAGCTATGGCAAGGTAACACCAGTGACAGATCACTTCCCACACTGCCTTCCATGGCCTGAGCCAGAAGAGCAAGCCACGCGAGAGAACAAGTACTAAAACCCCAAACATGGGAGCCTCAAAATGCCCACCACTCCTGCAAAAAAAACACTGGTGCCTATATGATCTCATGACATCCAGAAAAACAGGTGAGTTGTTCTCCTCACCACCTGGCAAGCATGCTGCCATCCTCATGATCTGCTGTTGCCAGAGTGGTTTGTGCCTGTCTACATGTCCAGTCTCTGCTGCAGATGAGGGGACAGGACTGAGTGCCACAGAAGCTTCTCCTCAGCTCCTGCCCTGCACAGGGCCAACACAAACCCCTGCTGTGCATGGTCGACAGGTTTCACTGGCAACGTCCAACAGCCCCTTCACAGCTGCCAGACTATATCTTAAAAACAACCAGCTGCATCTCTGACCTCAAGCTGCAGACAGCAAAGAAGAGATGCAATGCACAGATCTGAAAAGATATGCGAAACACTTTAAAAATACTTTAAAAAAACCCAACACATAAATGGATTTTAAAAATCTGATAAGGAGCAGAGATTGTGACTGTATATTGATCATTCCAGCTGGAGAAGCAGAGGTCCTCCTGCCCGAGCCAGGGTCCTGCCTGTCCAGAAGGACTGGCCACAGTCATTCATAGGGGGTCCAGCTGATCTTACTGCAACATATCCGTGCTCTCCTGGAACTACCACATGTGGAAAACTCTGTCTTAGCATGGAAACCTCCAATGTTAGGTTATTTCAAGGTCTCTTTTTAAGGAGGCAGAGCAGTAGTGGAGAAGGAGGATTTTTAAAACCAGCACCCCTTCTGACACCAGGCAAACATAAGGCAAGGAGACAATTCAGGAAAGCAAACTCAGACTCTATCCTTCGCACTAAATGTATGCAGGGACAAAAGACAGCTTGGGCCCCATCTCGCCTGGGGTAAGTTGTGTGCAACTCCACAGCAGCCACACTGGAGCCAGAGATGCAATGGCAGCGCCCTGGGGAAAGCCATGGCTTTTCACAGAGTAGCACAATCAGGAGGCACCTTTTCTGGGAGGCAAAGGGCTGAGCCAGACAGAGATTGTGAAAGACTTGGGCAAGAAGCGCATGTGGGGAAAGCAGAGGGGAGAAAAGGGCTCAGAGGAAAACCATGAAATTTCAGTCAGCTTACCAACTGGGAATGATTACAGTTGCAAGGAAGATGAAAATTATTGCAGTTAATTGTTATGGCTCATGCCTGCCTAGTCACCAGTGATTCAGCAGGAACTTCACCTTCAAAACATCCCAATTCCCTTCCAACTCTCCAATGCCAGGAGAGGAAAAATGAACAAAACTAACAGATGAGAAACCAGGGATAAAGCCCTGCCCCAGCAGAACTGCGGACAAGTCACCTTCCCCTGCCTTGCAGAATATCCCATCTCTCCTCTAGCCTGCAGCGAGGCTAGGTGGAACAACGAAGTCGCACAAAGCAGCAGCTGCGCACACAGGCGCCAAATTGCCTGCCAGACCGCACGTCTGACAAGCTTCAGAGGACACCGGGCACTGCTGACAAATGCATGTGCACACACACGCATATTTATATAAATGTGTTTGTAGGTGTATATAGAGACACTCGTATACATATGGCTCCTGGCTGACTATAACACACAGAGTCCACATTTCTCCCTCCCTCTCTCCAAAACCACTCACTTCCCTAGAGGCAGGGAAGCAATGCCAGTAACACACCTACACGAAGCATTAAATCAACTGGTGTGGGAGTAGGAGTTGCAGAGCTGCATTTTATTTCAGCACTCTTGGCAAACACCCACTGAACACTGCAAATGAGCAGCAGCCCCAGGGGCTAGAGCAATGGGCAACTGATGATAGGAAGGTTGGAGGAATAAAAGGATCGCTGAGACAGTTCATGACACGAAAATGTGCTGATCCGTCAGACAAAGACTAAGAAGCAGTAGAAAATGGAGCCTTGAGTAGAACCTGGCCAGTCCCAGAGGCAACCAAGAAGGATGAAACAGTCAGAACACAGCTAAAAAACTGAAGAGCTTTGCATCCAAGCAGGGAATACAACTTTTTCCAGGATGGATGCTACAGAATCATGGCACATGGTGTTAATTCTTGAGAAAGGACTTGTCTCTATATGTTGAGGTCTCCTCCCAAAGTTATGGCTGTCACAGGCACATCAACAAGTAGAAGAGAACAACCCTCTGTCCTGACAGACCAGCCAAGACACCTGCTTCAGGGACCTCCTGCTCCCCAGTTGTGCTCCACCCGTCCGCTCGCTCCCAAGAGCCAGTCCCTGTCCAATCAGCATCTGGCTGACAGCCCCGGACCTGCCATTCTCAGCAACAGGCCCTAAGCTTCGTACTGAGTCTGAAAGGCCTTGGGCTCCCTGGCCTTGCTCACTCTGAACTTCTCTTGACCTGCCTGCAGCTCTGTTTTACTTGGTTGAGCTGTGACAGCAACTTCTAACTGACCAGGTGTCCATGGCTAATTTGTTTTACTTCTGTTTATCTTTGTGTGATACAACCAAAGTTTTATATAAATAACAGTAACACGCACTTATTTCATGTAGACTGGGATATTTACAATTAACACAAAGATGTTGTGGAGAGAAATGCAGGCCTGGTATGATTAGAGTCCTTGAGAAGCAGAGATGCAGGATGCAGCGCAGAGGGGTGCAGGCAGGGGACGATAAGAGAGGAGGCATGTGCTTGGCAGAGGAGGCCCCACAGCTGTGAACAACTCACCTGCGATCCACTAAAGAAATACAGATCTAGAGCTGAACAAAACAGGTTTTAGGGATAATAAAAAAAAAAAACCAGAAAATAATATCCAATGTGCATGAAAGACACTATACATAGTGAATTTGGAAGCATCATGGAGCTGCAGACCAACTATGAAAGCGAAAGGTGTTAAAGTGTGTTAGTGAACCTGCACAAAATGACCCAGGTGGACCCTGGAGAGAAGAATCCAGTAACACCCACATCATACTCCTCCCAGTGAAGGGCTACAGAGGCCGAAGATTTACAGTGTTGCCCTCCCATGACTGACTTTAAGATCCAGAGGAGCAACATACAGGTGAGCCTAACACCAGGAAAAATATATAGAAATGAAGAAACGCGTTACAGTTTTAGTTGCATTATCACAATTACTGAGAATTTTTCTATATAGAACTATTCTAATGCATTATTATTTTTTTGTGTTCTGGAATAATTAGTAGTGGAGTAAAATGATTCTTTAATTAGAGTGTTAAGAATTCAGTTATTCCAACAATAAATTCTTGCCTTTTTTTTTTATACACACACAGAGGCCTTATCTATAAGGAGAGTGCTTCCTTTTTGCCCATAAACAACACAGAGTGTAACAAGACCATAGAGGAGTGCCTCAGGGAAAAGAAAACGCAGAGGTCTAGGAGAAAGGGAAGAAATGAAAGTCAAGTTGGAGAAAAAAGAAATAAAAAAGTTTTAAAAACCTCAGGCAAATAGCAGTTCAGAGGGAAAGGCAAGAAAGAGATAAGGAGAAGCAAAAATTACAATATAATTCCTGCACAATAATCAAATCTGCCATCAAGTGCTGAGCAAATCCAGCTCTCCAGCCCAACAGTGTAACGAGAGTAAATGGGGGCTCTCCCAAAAGGCACCATGCAAGGAGTATGCAGCTTCCTGCAGAGATTCACAGACCCAGCTGGCTTTACACAGGAATATCTGGCTCTGCACTTCAGGTCTGCATCAACTTCTCTGCAAGAATAGTTCCCACCGCACCACAAAGCCTCAAAAGCTGAGTGTTTTCCTTTACAATCAGATCCCAAAGGAAAAACACATCCCACTTGCAAGCGACTGGCCAACACCTCTGTTTCCAGCAGCAAGTGCAGCCAGAGTATTCTTTCATTGTGCCTGTGCAGCTTGGGAGCAGGGAGAAATATCAGATCTATACATCAAACTAATCATATGGGGCAGACGAACATGACAGCTCATGCCAAATGCCTCAGGGCTTTAATTATTTTACCACGAGCAAGCAGTGCAGTCAATATTAAAGTGGCATCAATCAAAGGAGCGAAAAAAAGTAATACAATTCAACCCTCACCCCATTCGCATCTAATTAACCTCCAGAAAGAAGCAGACTGAGGCATGTCTGTCTCCCAGCCCCCTCCCCACCACCATCTCCCTGAGGAGGATGGCCAGGGGCCGGGCAGGCCCCTCCAGTGCCCATTGACCTGTGGTTGATCTCTCAGGCATTCCAGAGCAGACGGCAAAAGCCCCCACTGCGGCAGAGAAACTGGAGCAACATTTCCCCTTGAACGCTTCAGCAAGCACATCTCTGTAAGATGGTCAGAGACACAAAAAAAAAAAAGGCCAAACACGCTTCTTCGAAAGCATGGAGTTAAAGAATCATCCGTTCAACCAGTCAGTTGTTTTCTGCTCCTCCAGGCATGGGCACAGCTCACGGGTGCCTGAGGCTTCAGGCTGCCAGGGCCTGCAAAAAGGTAATAAATCCTCTGCAGACCCTGTCTATCCGGAGCCCTAAGAGGTCAGGCTGGCAGGTGCTGAAAGAAGGGGCAAGGGGGAGTCAGCTTCTCCCCACAGCTGCTCTCAGTGCCACAGACCTAGCGAAGCCCCCTGTGGCTCCTGGGCTCAGACATCCAGAGCTCTTGCCGGCTCCCTGCCCCAGCACCACCGCTGCACAGACCTTGCCAGACTGGCAAAATTCAATTCTGCCTATGTTAGCTTTTTAGGAGCCTTGTGATGGTTCTGGCTTTAACGGAAGATGATCATTTACCTCTGCCTGTATCTCAGCATAATATTGAGAATTTTAAAGGCACTAAAATTTTTCCTCAGAGTAGCTAATGAACATCAGTTGTCAGCAGATCTGAAAAGACAGCTTTCCTGGAAAGAGAAACAAACATGATAAAGCTCAGCTTTACTTTCCTAATATATATACATCTCTTGTCCTAGAGAAACGTGGCCAGGTTAGAGTCCAAGACTAAGAAGCATCAGGTCAGCGCTGTGAAAGTGGGGCAACTGACATCAAAGGCAAGGCAGTGGCTGGTATCAGCTCTGTGGGCCCTTGACTACCAGCCAAAAGAATCAGGTTTGGGTGCAAAACAGGCCAGTCCACGTGCATGCACATTGCAGGGAATGGCTGCCAGCACCAGCCAGCAGGAAGGGCCACGTCCTACGCCTCGTTCCTAAGCAATAGTGAGGGCACTTCTGGGCATGCTTACAATAAACAAAATACACCACTTCTTGGCACTTCTTCGCTGTGCCTAAAATTATGCTCTTTCACCTTCAACTTGTTGCCTTTCTGATCTGACTGAAACCTGAGACTGTCTACAGTGCTAGATCCTCCAGGAAGAGGAAAATGATCCACTCCCTGTTGTTCACACCTGGTGACAGGGTATGTCCTTTGCACTGTATGTACTTCTTTTAAGTTAAACTCCACGATTTGTGTTGAGGTTGCCAGGAGACACAGTGCCTGTTTTGAGATTCTTAGAAAGGGTGGAGCTCAGCTGGGGAGACTGGTATCTCATTTTCATCCCAGACTTCACTATTCAGTCCCCATTCCCCCCCCTCGTTCTTATGCAAGCACAGGACTTGGCTCAGGAGCAAGTCATGTTGCTGCACCAAGGCGCTGGTTGCTAGGAGGTGCAAGTGCTGGAGAGACACAGAGCAGGTAGAGAAGAGAGCAGGTTGCTACCTGCAGGTACATGGCCTTTGGGGCACTCCTGTTCTATGCCATCCCGCTCCTTTCTCAGGCAACAGACAAACCCTGGGGGGTTGCAGAGCATCAATGTGAGAAAACGCCTACATGTTCCAAAATAGCCAATGTGGTGTGAACTTCGCGACTGCTCCTCTTCCCTATTCCACTAGCATGCAGTAGCTTTCCAAACCTGTGAAAGCTTCCCATTGCAGAGCTCTACCAGAGTGTTCAGCTCTGTTGTTAAATAAAGCAGACGTGCTTGTTCTCTCACTTCAATTTCTTTGCACATAAACTACAACTGATCCTCACCATGGGACTGCTTTTATTTTTTGTGCCCCCCCCTTCCCCTTTTAAATAGCCACTTCCCTTTCGTTCACATGCTGGTTAATGAGATCAAGCACTAAGTAATAAATTAACCATCTACAAGGGATTATTTCTAGCTTGCCCCCAAATTAAAAATCAAATGCAGCTGATATAGTGAAAGTGTGAGGACAGTCAGCATTTTTCTTAATAAGGCAGGTTAAAGTCAGATATTACTAATACAATAATTAAAACAGCAACTGTTGTAGCTATTCTGACAGGCATGATAACACTCTCATGTTGAGGGAACTGGAATATTTGCCCTGGAACTAGGATGGAAGAAGTAACAAGCACATATAGTTCTCCTCAATATGGTTTGTCAGGCAACCCAACCAGCAGCAAACCCCCAGGACTCCTCCAAGAAGCTCTGCCCTTCCCTGCTCACAGCCTCAGGAATCCAGCACAGGGAAGCTTCGAGGGCAGTTAAGTGCATTTGCTTTGTCACAAGAATATTCATTGCAGCCTTGCAAAGATAAAAGCATTCCCATTTCCCTGCTCTTGCTTTCTTCATCACTAACGCTTTTGGCAACAGCAAGAATCCACACTCTAACAAACTTTCTTGAGGGCTCAGCTAACACTCCTGGCCTCCCAACACACAGTGCACAGCCAGTGCCTCAACCTGCCACACCAACTGTGTGAGACAGCGTGGGACTGAAGCTACCTAACTAGACCTGACCTACCCACATCACCAAATTTTATTTACAGCTCACTCCCAGCGCTGCAGTATCACATACAGGGGAAAAAAAACCCTCTCCAGGATTTCCATCATGGGAGGTAAGAGCACACTGCCACCGCCTGCAGGCACACTGCAGGCAGGAGCCTTCCTTGGTCCAGAATAAGGGTCCTGCAATTCATTCTTACACTGAAAACTATCCTCCCCCAACTTTGTTGTCAGTTAAGCACAAAAATGGCTTATACTTAATTGTTGTATGCCATGCTGTGGTACTGAAGAGTCAGAGTTCAAAGGCATATAGAATAGAAGAGGGGTGGAACTTGAAAAGCTGTTTAAGTAATCTAAGAAATTGCTCTTATGTTAAAAAAAAAAACCAAAATGCACAAGAGGAGAGGTCTGTGCAGAGTTTCCTTCTACAAAACCATTCTGAGAGCATTTCTTTCCACCATTGCCCCATTCTGCTCCCCTCTTTCTGTCAAGAACTAAGTTTTCTCAGTACTGGGAGCAGGTACAAAGGAGGAAGCAGAGGAGCAGGCAGCATCTGGAATTCCTTGCCTGAATCACATCTTCACCTTTCTGTGCATGTACCTACCACAACATCCCCTGAGCCCATGTCCCATGCATGGAACCAGCTATGGGATGTTCAGCAGGAGCAACATAATGAAGAGGCTCTTAAGAAGCAGCACAACATGTCTTTGTGGAGTCTAACTGCCTTGAGGGCTGGCTAGTGTGTGGTGCTGGGAGAAGAGTGTGCAAATTAGCAAGGGTAAGGATTGCTGTACAAGAAAGAATGTTTTGGGTAATCTTTTTTTTTTCTTGAAGTCACCTGTTTAATACCCAGATCCTATTATCTACAGCTCTATAATAGTGAAAATAGAAAACTGTTATTCTTATTTTTAGAAAAAGGTGCTACCTGGGAGAAGCAAAGTGATTTTCTCTACCACCCAGTCCCATAGCAGACTAAAAATAGAGAAAAAAAGTCTCAGTTCTCCATGCCCTACAATACATTGCCTCTTCCCCACTTATGGCTTTTTTGAGAAAGGTCCTCCTGTCCTTCAGCCAAACTCTCAGTGTCATCCCAAACAGAAAACAACATATAGAACAAATATAGAACAACATACTGCTGGTGAGACTCCACCTGGAGTCCTGTGTCCAGCTCTGGAGCCCTCAGCACAGGAAAGACATGGACCTGTTGGAGAGGGGCCAGAGGAGGCCACAGAAATGATCAGAGGGCTGGAACAGCTCTGCTGTGAGGACAGGCTGAGAGAGTTGGGGTTGTTCAGCCTGGAGAAAGCTCCAGGGAGACCTTCTTGCGGCCTTTCAGTACTTGAAGGGGGCTTATACAAACGATGGGGACAGACATTTTAGCAGGGCCTCTTGCAATAGGACAAGGAGCAATGGTTTTAAATTAAAGCAAGGGAGATTTGGACTAGATACAAGAAAGAAAATTTCTACAATAAGGGTGGTGAAACAATGGCCCAGGTTGCCCAGAGAGGTGGTGGATGCCCCATCCCTGCCCCAGACCAGGCTGGAGGGGGCTCAGAGCAACCTGATCTAGTTGAAGATGTCCCGGCTCATTGTAGGGGGGTTGGACCAGATGACCTTTAAAGGTTCCTTCCAACGCAAACTATTCTATGGTTTTCCTGCCCCCAGTGCTGTAATTTTGAAGGTGGGAAGGAAGAATAGAGTTAGCAGCTCATCTCTGAACTGAACCCAGTTTTCTGCTCAACTCAAAGCAGGGTTGCCCACATCCCAAGGTGATGTTCTCAGACAATTTGTCCTGGGGAAAGGTACCTGATCCCACTCATACACTCCGTGTCTCCACAGAATTCCTGGTGAACCAAATTTGTGAAACGTTTCCCAAAATGCTTCACTGCAATTGCGCCATTCCCTTGAAAAACTCTCAATTCAATCTAAATGTCAAAACCCACCTGGCAATCTAAACAGGCCAAGGTTTCCTGTTGTGGTTTTCAGAGGTTTGTTTGGGGGTTTTTTGTTTGTTTTGTTGTTGTTGTTTTGTTGTTGTTGTTTGCTCCTTTTTTTTTTTTAAACGGCAGCAAACTCTGCTACCGAGGGTCACCAGATTTCAGCTTTGATCCAACCCTGAGCCTAGACAGCAGGTCCTGCAGGGGCCCCCCCATGGGAGGGGCTGCAAGAGGAAGCACAGGCTGCTCCATGCTTGGAGGGTTCTCTAGCAACAGAGGGATGAAGCTGCACACTCCTATGCTGAGCACAGCTGCAGAGTCCAGCCCTTTCCTGGTGCCAGACAGAAAGGAGGAAGCACAGAGCCATGGATGAGCACAGGCTCGCCCCAGACAGGATGGGGTGTACAAAGGAAGCACTTTGGGAGAAGGGGCTCATATCAGATGGCTTCTGCAGAAAGACAGGGGATAAACAAGCCCATTGGTACCTGGAGGACTGAGGGAGGATGCCATATCAGACCTGCTCCTGCTGCCAGATCCTCAAATAGTAACTGTGGGACAAAGTGTCACATTTCATCTGTATTTCTCTCAAGGCTGTAACAGCTGGCTACAGAAGAGTAACCCACCCCCTTGTAACCTGAAGGCTGGATTAGCATATGGCACTCTGGAGAAGTAACCAGAAGCTCTGTGTACATCAAAACAACAGCTCTATGTACAACAAGATGGCTGCTTGTCTTAAAGGGAGCTGGCAACACCAAACGTCAGCACTGCCTGGACTAGTTTTTCAATACCAGGTGACACAAGGTCCAATGTCACACAGGGTCTGTAGCCAAGCACCCCACAAGATTCCTGCTGTCCGCCACAAGAGCTTCGACTCACTCCACTCCTGACAAAGATGGCATTAACCACCTCCCCAGGCAGCAGCTGAGCTCTCGGAGTCAAGGGCTCACACTCCCAATCCCTTCCCTCCAGCAATCTCATAGCACCCCAATGCTGCAGGCTTCAGGGCATGCAGCACAGAAGGCAGCATTTTTGGCAGAGACCTAAAACACAGTCTCCTCCCTCTGTTTAGTAAGAAGCTTTTCTGTGCAGCTATTTTGAGGTTTTGTCCTATTTTTCTCCTTTTTCTGTTGGGCAGCGGGTTTGCTACAGGTCTGGAGCTTTGCAGCTATCTCATTATTTAAGACTACCAAATATTACATCCTCACTTGTTTGTCACAGGTATAATTTTAAATTAATTAGCTATGACATCAAAAGGCTGCCCCCCCCCCCCCCCCGACACACACACAGGTGCTGGCTGATGGAAACTGCCTAGAAGTCGATTTGACAGGCTCAACTCCATTCTGCTAAGGATGGAGTTTGCCTGCAGCTCTAGGTGGTCACTAGTACCATTTCTTTTGCTTCTTCATCTCCTCTTCTGCCAAACCAAGTGAGATTACAACTAAACTGGATCAATACACATCCATTCAGCAAACGACTCTATGTTTTAGGTGCAGTTTTATTAGAGAGACATGGATGCAACATGGAAGAGACTCCAGCACCCACAAAAAAAAAAGAAACCAAGCAAAAAACAACATAGGAATTCTTGCCTAGCTCTACAGGCATGTGGAAACAGCTCAGACCAGTAAGATCTCACCTACTCCACTAGACAGGGTCTCTTCTGTCTGAAGTGTAATGATGCAAGTTGAGGACTGGACCCAGCTGCTACCTAGATGGGAAAAGGGCAATTGCTCCAGCACTGCAGGATTATTACCTGTGAATCTCACAGGTGAACAAGAGAGCAGGGTAGAGGCCATAGCCCCCATAAACCCACCTCTGCAAAATAAAACATCAAAGTTATGATTCTTTGGCCTGAGAACAAAGCACTCTTGCAGAGGGGATCTCCATTCTTTTGTCCCAAGTGCAAAGAGTTGCTCACTTGCCAGAAACTAAGACTGCATTAGCCTTCCTCAGCCCACCCTCCCTGACTAATCTACACTAATAAAAACAAGGAATACAAGAAGTATTTTACGTTTCAGGTCTTCATGTCTCAGTGCAGATATTCTCCCTTCCCTCCAGAGAGTATTTAAGATGGAGAGATTAAGAGTTAAAGTATCCTTGCTTCTTTCTCAAAGTTCTGCTATTGCCAAGGAAAGGAAAGGGAAGGAAGGGTTTGGTTACTTTTCATTATCTTTTTGGACACTTTCAGGACACTGAAACCTGGAGTTGTTCCCTCTTCGCACAGAAAAATTGGTCTGGTTTGGTTGTAATGGCCCAACTCAAACCCAGCTCTTCAATGCAAATTGTGTTTAACAATCTCAATGAAGGGCATTTTCTTATCTTCCTTTCCGGGTTCAACACCACAGTTGTGCCAGCTGGAAAATCTTACCCCCCGATGGCAGGTACAAGCACAGTAGCCTCACACAAGAAACACATTAACAGTCCAGAATCCTGGGATACAGGGAGAGTAAAGACATCTAAGTCTTGAAAGGCAACTGTCCCGTTTTAAAGAGGATAAAGTGAGCTGTCTCTGGTGTGACCAAAGATGCTGAAATTTGCTTTGAACCACAGAAGAGAAATTATCTTCGTTTTAAGGTAGGTTTCTGTAGTCTTTACAACACCACAGAATTCTCCTTTAGAAAAAGAACATACAAAGTTGGCCCAAAAATTCTCCTTCAGAAGTTTAGGTCAAGTAAAATAGAAGGAGCCAGTACTCACAGTACTAGATCTATCTACTGGCAACCCAGGAGTTCAAGTGTTTCAGTGTCCCTGTTGTACCTATTGAAATTGCATTTGTGATACAGTTCAACAGCTGTAGCGAAAAATCAATGAAGAACTGTACCTGTACAGAGCAGCAGAGCTTTGCACAAACTGCACATATATCAAAAGGTACACTGGGTCTATAAATAAGTCGATTCCTTCTGTGTACCTACATCTTTCTAAAGGCAACCACCTTTGTGGCATCCAAGCAAAGTGATCAATTAGGTAAGAAAAATATGCTCTGAAAGAAGGCAAGAATACTTGTAATCTTACAAATTAGGATTTTGTTGTCCATGTAGCCACCAATTCTAACCTAGCCACAACGGTTGTAACTCTTGACAGAACAGTGCTTTGCCTTGTTCACCAGCAGTCACCTACTAGATCTGCCTCTCACAATTCATTCCTGTACCCCACTAACCAAAGCCTTCCACTTTAAGGAGGAAAGAAAGAGCAAGGCAACATTGTGCCTGGTAAAGTTATGCAATGTTTATCCTAAATGTTATTCTTCCATTGTAGGTCATATGCAGCTTAAAGTAAAGGGAAATTGTCCTAAGATTATAATTTATTATGTTGTGCAGTAATCTATCTATATAATGATGGAAAATTATGATTAAAATTTTCCAAAAGACTCCACATGTGGATGGCTGGAAACCACTTAGCCTTACAGCCTATCTACCAGAACTGGAAAGAGGTATTTGGGAGCAAACCAACAACCACTTCTGGAAAAGAAAAATCCTCACTCTTTCAGCTTCCTGTGGGATTTATCACTCAATTATGTGAGACAGTTCCACACGTGCTGAGCAGACTCCTGGCTGGATTAAAACCAATTCCCTCACTTCCCGCTGTGTTTCTCCCCTTCCTCCCTCCACTGTGACACAGACTGTGGTCACCTGCAGGACCTGACATTTCCCTCCCTGGGCCAGTGGACAGGGAGCCAGGAGGGGAATGACTCAGAAGAGCTGACAGAGTTAAGAGGTTTCTACTCAGTACTGCAAATCAACTGAGGAGTGGAACTGCAGGAGACAAAGTGGAACGAGGAGACTGTGGCTTGACTCTGCTGCAGTGCAGGTTGGCACAGGAGTGGCTGCTGTGCTGACATCCAATGGGCACAGCACAGTAGCAGTAAAATAAAATTTAACCCAGGCAGATGTGCAGTTTTCCGATTGTGAACACATTATAACACTATTCAGTTCTGAATATTAGTTGTCCTATCTCAAAAAACCCTCAAGGTGATAAAGCTGAAGCAAGAACAAGTCTAGCTCTTCAACAAGATCTTGTGGCAAAAAACAGCAGGAAAAAAGACTTCATCTTATCTTTGATTATAGAATCATAGAATGTCCTGAATTGGAAGGGACCCACAAGGGTCATCGAGTCCAACTTCTGTCCCTGCATACGACAACTCCATTGTTCACACCATGTGCTTTTTCCTAATGTCCAACCTAAACCTCCCCTGGCACATCTTCCTGCCTTTCCCTCGGATTCTGTCACTGGTCACTGAACAGAAGAGTTTGGTGCTTGCCCCTCCTCCTCCCCTTGTGACGAAGCTGTAGCCACAGCCACAGCCACCATGAGGTCTGCTCTCAGTCGCCTCTTCTCCAGGCTGAAGAAACCCAGTGACCCAGCTTCTCATACAGCTTCCCCTCCAAACCCTTCACCAACTTAGTAGCCTTCCTCTGGACACTCTTCGGTAGCTTTATATCCTTGTTATACTATGGTGCCCAAAAGTGCACACAGTACTTAAGTATACGAGACTGTACAGCTACTTCTTTTATTGTCTCTCCCTGTCTACAAACAAGAGTGATACATTCTGAAACAGCACAGAACATAAGGGCATCCAAATCATTTGTTCAGCAGATGCACTGTGCACACACAGAGCTAGCCAGAGGGCTGCGTCTGTACTCGCTACATTAATTTCTGAGAGAAACCCAAAGAAACTTATTTTGCTATGTCTCAGACAGGATTCACTATATTAAACCCATGTCTGCCTTCAGCAGGAGTTGCTGTATGTAAAGAGCTATGCAAAGATCTGAAGGCCAGGGGAAGAACATGCAAGCTGAGACTGATCAAATTACATTGGCTATGCATCAAATACCAATTTCCCTAGCAAGCAATGCTAATGTGAAAAACCCCTGACTTCTATCAGAATGGCTGGTAATCCATGAGCAGAGGTAGAGAGAGGCTTAAGCTGGTCAGAAAATAACAGAATAGTGTTTAAAAGACATTGCATGCTGACGAGCACAAAGCACTCCTTTGCTGCTCCTATGGAAGAGCGAGCACCGGCTGCTCCCTCAAGCAGGCAAGTGCCTCACGTGAAGACAAGGCTCCAAACCAGCTATCATGACCAACTGAGAGCCAAGGAAAAAAGAATAAATAGAAGCAAAATGGATCAGTCAGTCAGTAACACCAATCTACGAGGCCTAAAAAACAACAGCAAACACAACCCCTAAACAGATAAGCTGACTCTAGCTATCTGAGCAGTTGGTCTGGACTTTAAATGGATAGACACTGCCCTCCCCTTGGTTTTATTTTTTCCTTTTTTAATGCTAGTCATCCTCAGAGGATTTTCTTAGCTTTGTTTCCCTTGTTTCTAGGAAACAGAACCTCAACGAGCTACTGAAAAAAAGAGAGAATAAACCAAAATGAGAGAAGGGCAGGGAAAAAGCAAAGAAGAAAAAAATGAAAGAAAAGGACAGCAGAGCATCAGTCCTATCATAAGAAGGAAAAAATTCAGTACATTTCTGTTCCACCTCACTCCTCCCACAAGACCAACTTCATTACTCACTGCGTAACCCTAACAGAGATCAAATTAAGCAACTTTGGGGTTGTTTCACTTACCAACATAAGAACAGGTGAGTACTAGCAGCACTTGTAAGACCTTTGGAGAAGATGTAATTTTCTCTCCTATGTTATCTCCAAAGACAACAGTCTTATATGAAGGTGATGGCCTAGAATATCTGCAATATTTGCTGTCTTTAGCCTTTACAGCAGACATGAAGAATCCTAGCAGAAAAAGCATGAAGAAAAAGCCTTCTATAGCACAAGCATCCCAACAAAACAGTACTGGGGTCAGCAAAGCTGCTGTCACACACTACCAGAGAAAAAGCCTCATTAGGGTCCAAGAAGAGACAGGATGAAAGGTTCAAAAGCCAGTGAAAAGGAAAGGCAATCATAACATAACACTCAGCTCTTTGGCACCACTCTGGAGTTGGAATGAGCTTGGGATGCACTGGGAACTGTTTTTTTCATGAGATTCAGAAACTCTAGGAAAGAGAAAATTCAGAAAAGCAATCATATTAAAGAAAAAAAAAAAAAAAAGAAGAAAACTAGAGACCAGAGTTAAGATTCTGCTCAAGGAAGGCCAAAGTTTCTCATGCACAAGTCTTCATTCCTGTAGTTATTTGTATGACCGGTGCAGATGAAGCCAGGATGCCTGGAGCAACTGTTTTGATCTCAACCAAATGAATCTAGGTATGTTGAAAGTGTTCTTAGGAAAATACAGATTTGTTACGTAAATTCAGATTTTAGAGGTAGGACAGACTGGAGGAGCAAAGCATCTGCATGTCAGGATTGCAAAACCTCGGTACACAAGCAGAGGGCTGAGGAGATCACAGCTGAAGATGACCAAGTTGCATGGCCAGGTCATGAACCAACTGTGCATGAGCCATATCCAGTCTGCTACATCAGCCTCATGTAAGAAGCTTTGGTGTCCAGTAAATTCAAACAAATAGGAACAAAAATACAACCAAGCCAATGAACCAGAAATGCCAGGATTCTTGCAAATCACACAGGTGAGAGAAATTCACTGGAAATTTGGAAAAAAAAACAACTAACAACGACGACAAACTGAGCTTCCAACCACTTAGTAAGGTCTGCACCAGCAACCCTCTCATGCTTTGACTCCTTAATTAATGTTATATTTGTTAGAGATCATCTTGACTGTGGCAAATCAGAGCAGCATCACAAAACAGGCCAGCCATGGCACTAAAGCAGCAAGTCATATAAGCCATTCCATTGTTACAACACACATCTGGAATATTCCATAGGTTTCCTGTGCAGGCCACGAGATGCTACCATCAACAAGTAAGAACAGGAATTCCCCTGTAAGGCCCTAAGGAACCACATAACCTTTTAATTACCCAAAACAATTCCCAGGAGTACTCATGCTTGATTAAATCAATGTTATGCACACACAAGCTCATCAGAGGACACTGCTATTAGCAAATTTAATTTATCTTTAGCTATGTAAGAACCCAAAACAGCTGTTCACTGCACTTGTTTTCTTCTCTCCTTGCCCTCTTCAAACATGAACACAGTGTCAGAAAAGATGCAGAGGAAGAGGCAACACACACTGGAATATATTTGCCTGGCTCCAAAGAGTTCAACCGTAAAGGACGCTGTCAAGTGCAGATGCAGATTGCAAATTGTCTTCAGCTTAACCGATTGCCCACCGACAGAACAAGAGGCAATGGGCAGAAGTTAAAACAGAGGAAATTACATTTGAACACAAGGAGGGGGAACAGAGACCCCACTTTTCTTTTATTCCTTTTTTTCCTCTTTTTTTTTTTCTTTTTTTCTTTTTTAATGTGAAAGTAGTCAAACGCTGGAACAGGCCGCCCAGAGAGCTCCATCTTTGCACATATTCAAAAGCTGCCTGACCATGGTCCTGGGGAACCAGTTCTAAGTGACCCTGCTTGAGCAGGGGGTTGGCATAGATGATCTCAGGAGGTCCCACCCAACCACAAAGATTGTGGGATTCTGTGCACTAGGGTATAAGAAAGGACAAAATTTTCTAGACAGTTTTGCTGACACCATCTCTCATTTTGGCCACAAACACAGAATCCTTAAGGTTGGCTAGCCTGTTTCTTGTACACTGGAAAATTCCATCTATAATTCTTGTGGAAGTTATTTTCTTCTAATTCCAGCTTTCATGTGTTAAGACTATGCCTATGCAGTGTCAGTTGGAGGTACTGCTCTTCATCTTCTCCTGCAGCTTGCTGAACAGCAAAATAAACTAGCTCAGAATAAAAGCCAAGCTCATACAGACTTCTACAACCCAGCCAGCTGGAGTATCCCCAGGCAGTAAAGGTTTTTCATGAAGAGTCACTCTTCTGCCTTCCCAATCAACTTCCACTACAGTACCATATCTTTTCATCTACACCACAGAAATACCCCATCTTAGCAGCCATGCAGGGTAAAATATTTTTCCTCCCTAGCTTTTTCAAAATGCAATCTATTATGAGACCTCTACCTGCCTCTTTCACAGTCCCTCAGAAATTTTTCAGGGCCTATGTTCTTTCAGACAAGTCCCATCCCACAGACCAGAAACTCTGACATGCTCTGCTCCTCCACAGGTACATGCCCTTTGGGTGAGCTCTGCCTTCAGCGAGATCAGGATCTGTTCCCAGATGTCTATGTTTTGCTAAACATGCAACTCACAAAGCCACCTCTCCAACCCTCAGCTATCAACTTTCTCTCGGTAGCTCTTTGCTGTCCATCAAAGTCTCCTTCTGGATATCTCTATTTGGTTGAGATATGTACTGTACTCCCGAGAACTCACATGGAAGGGACTGGCAGCTTGAAATCTGTCTCTGCATTTGGATGAGAAACGTGGTAGGTCATAAATTGCAGGGTTTATATAAGAAAGCTTTCGTCAATTCACTGAAAGCATCACCTGCTCCATTAGGTACTCACTGGCTTGAGCTTTGCATGGAGTTATGTGCAAGTTCACTACACTATGGAGTATAGCTAAAAAGCCCACAACTTAACATACAGCTGAGATACAGAAGAAGGAGAGCATTTCCATTAAAAGGGATCCTGTTAAAACTTGACAGGTAAAATGCAATCCCTCTCCCTTGCCACTTACACTAATAGTGCAGAGTCTCATCATTCCCTGGTTTTAAAAGATAAAAGAGAGGTAAATAGCCTCCTTTTAGAAGACCATAGTAGAAATACTCTGAATCTTTATGTTGATTTATCAGTGCTGGTTTATCTTAGCTTTGAAGAACGTGGTTAGTGACTCACCCTGCTGGATAAGCAACGAGGCCAGTTCTCGGGTCGCAGGCTAATCCTCTGCCTCCCGACACAGTTATCCCCAACACCTTCTCCAAAGTCACCTAGTGCATATGAAAAAGAAAAAAAGAAGTATCATGAAATATGAGTGCAGTTCAAATGGACCCATCCACAGATGCTGACGGTCTGGTTCACAGTGGCACCGAGAAGAATCACAGCTCCTAGAAATTCACCAACAAGCAGTCAGGCACAGAAGCAACCCTATTCAGTTTTCAACATAGGTACAGTAAAATACTGCTGGGGTACAGAGAAGGAGTTATCAATCACTTTGTCTATTCCAGAGCATTGCAAAGTATTGCAAGGACAGAGGACTGCAAGCAGTACTGGTGAGAAGTTGAGATGCATATTCACTGCCCAGCGATTCTCATCTTCCCAACAAGAGCAGCAAACCACTTTCTCCAGAGCTCTTTCCCAAAAAAACATTTCCAGGTTGACCTATTATCCTCCATCCATCACAGATGGTTCAGGCTGGTCCCAGCTCTAGGAACTAAACAGTCAATTTTTCCCCACAGTGCTTGAACTGAAAACCACATCTAATGGACCAGGGCAGCCCTCCCCAGGAATCTCAAGTGACAGAATAGCTTACATGACTGGGTTCATAAGCCCACATACCAATGACCCATGCAAAAGACAGTAATCCAAAAATGTTTTCTTTCCCCTCCAAGCAAAGACCTCAACTATTTTTAGGAAAATAAATGCAACTAGGAAGAGCTACTCAGAAGACAAGAAGATTCATAATCAGGCCTCTGTAGCAAGAAGCTGGGAAAAGCAAAAACAAAAGGGGAAACGAGAGGGACAGATGGACATGACACAATATTTTGGGGAGCACTCCCCGTCAGAGAAAGCATCAGAATTTAGCAATTACACCAAAGCAAAAGGTTGCAGTGAGATTACACTGCACAAAATCTGGTTTGTGGCATGAAAGGATTTAACCTCTGAGCACAAACGATTTCTCAGCCCTGGAGTTGTTTTGACCGACACGAAAATATTCTCTTTCCTTTACATTCACACAGCCTGATTTTATTTATTATATATTCGATGCATACATTCCTCCCCAGCATTGCTGTCCCTGCCAAACTCATGGATTTTACTGGGTCACAGTCTTCTGTTTTTAATTATCATCATCTAAGTTATATTTGCTTAAGGCCTTAAGGGCATGGACGTGGCATAAGAAGTTAC
The DNA here is from genome assembly GCF_037038585.1 of Patagioenas fasciata. Taxonomy (NCBI): domain Eukaryota; kingdom Metazoa; phylum Chordata; class Aves; order Columbiformes; family Columbidae; genus Patagioenas; species Patagioenas fasciata. Next base: position 30,699,458 of record NC_092524.1, on the reverse strand, counting down.
TAATGTAATAATTACTACTATCTTTAATAGCTGCCCTGAAGATTAACATCTTGTATTTATACCAACATGGTACACAAAAGGCAGGGGCAGGGCAGGTTCCCCATGCCACCCTGACATGCAGCTTACCGGACCCAAGGAGTTCAGTTCAAGAAACAAGGTCTCAAGGAGCTCACGGCCCAGGTTTCTAGCGAAGGTGACAGAAGTAACCCCACACAAAGAACCACCTTGCTTCAACATGTAAAGCAGGGCTGAAGTGCCGCCACTTAAAGTGAGCCATCCACGCTTCAGCTAGTTCAAATTTGGCCTGTCTTCAAACCAGTGACACGGGAAGTGGAAGATTTCATATCCCAGTCCATGGAACAACTTGGTATTTTTTTCCCTTTTAGTAATAATATACCCTGGATATTTTGAGGTGGTATGAGGGAACATCAAATTGTCCCGTTCCCTTGCAAAATTAGTATCTCTGGAAACATGGCTTTTACAAAACTTCACTGGATTTTTGTTAAGTATAAGAACATACAATTAAAAATGCATTTACTGATCCACTGGTAAAAAAGGAAATAGTTTTGTTCTAACCTAATGCTGGAAGAAAAATGTTGAGGGTGGAAGGAATAAGGGAGGACCGGGGGATGTCTACTCTTCCAGGCTCATTAACAATACTTCAAAATACACTTTTTTTAAAGCAGCCTCACAAATGCAGAGAAAGAACTCAATACTTCTACTGCTGAGACTCCAGCTCAGATCAGCAGTTCCCAACGCATCAAACTAAAAGAGGTTTAAATTCCTACAGAAACTACATTCCTACAGCAAAGGAGGAAGTGGAAGAGGCATGTATCATTCAACTGCTCCGATCTAGATAAGGCACCAATTACTTGATGCTGTCAGCAAACATCAATTTAGCAATGTTGTGCTTAGGTTGCTCAGCACAGGCTTTGGCTCAGGCTGGCTGTAATTGGAACTGTCCTAAAAGGCATATCTTGACCTTGGCTATGCAGCTATTCAGCAGCAATTCAGCAGCCTGCTTTCACTAACCGGTACCTTTTTGCTCTGCAAGGACGTCTACCAAGCCTATCAGCATGCAGTCTGACACCACAGCTGAGCTGATCTTACAGCTGCCTGCTCTGGACGGGACAATCTCTTCCTCCCTCATCCCACTTGTCCCAATGCCACCCCCCACCACTTCCCATGTGTCAGCACCAGCATGGCAATGGCCTGCCCCACAGGCAAAAACCAGCAGAGAAACATGTTGTAGTTTTTGTTTTCTGTTTGCCAGCCTGGGGAAGCCACAGCAAGCTCAAAGCCAGGGAAAAGAAAAACAGTTGCCTTTTACTGGCACCTACATCAATCCAGTTGTACCTCTAAAACCCACCCTTTACTTGGTGGTGAGGGAAGGTCTGTCCCCTCCTTGTCTTTAAGACTGAGAGGAACTGAGCAAGAGCACCAACTGATTCATTTGGCACTCTCACCCCACAAACAGGACAACATCATACTTGCTCCAGCTTCCTCTCGGACTCGAGGTTCTGTGGAGGCCTCATGCCGCTCTGCCAATAGACTACTTGTAACAATGCCAGCAGGTGGAACATCCACCTTTCTCCTATGTTCGGCACACAGCTTGACACAAAAGGAGTCGCTCAGTCTTCAGGTCAAATTATTCTACTGCCAGCGAGCATCTTCTGGCCTCCAACAGATCACTTATTCCATTGGAAAAAGACAACAGCTATCAAAGCCATACCACTGGCATTGATGGACCTAGAACCACAGAAACAGATACCTGTGTCCAGAGACTCATTAATTTTCTGAAAAAGACTTCCCCCCTTTTGCACCTAGTCTTAGCTGTAATACCTTGCCAATGTAAAGAATCTGAAAAGCAATACCATGAGCCTATCCAATGGATGCTCTTACAACACTTCCATGTGATAATTCTTGAGTATTAAAACCAACTTGCTTCACAAAGGAGTACACACAAATTTAAAATTTGATCTTACAATACTTGTGACCTCCACTCCCATCACCTTGCCCACAATACACCACAGCTTTATCCCAACGAGCAACCTCCAGACTAGGTGACACGAGGGCAGGACATAGTCACTTGCCACAAAACTTGACAGAAGAATGAAAAACATTTCACAGAAAAAAAGCAATAGGCAATAGGCAACCACGCAGTACAAAATAGATTCCTCTCAACTTGCTAGCTAAAACAAAGAAATTATTCATATAGTCAATTAGGGCAGTAGTACACTGACTTTAACTTCCCAAACTAGAATTCAGATTTGTCAGCAAAGAACAAATTTGTTGATACAAGTCCACCACTATCCCACTTCTGAAGTTACAACTTACAACAAGGTAAGAACCCACTTCCTCCTGCGGCAAGCACAGCCTCCCAGTCCTACATGGCCATAACCACTGCCATTCAGACAAGCCTCTTCAGCACATCCCACTCAGAAATACCTTCCACACCTTTCCAAGTCTGATCTGAGATAATCACAGGACCTGGAGAATTCCCCCTGCAGACCTGAGACACCATGTTCAGTACCAATAGCTCCCACGTTGGACAAATTTGCTTCCCACAGCCATCAGACATGTCGCTCCTTGCTCTGGCCTTCACATGTGATCAACAGGCCACCTCACCACCCTCATCTAAGCCTGGACACAAATGCAAGACTAAACCTGTCATTTTGTGCACCCAGATGAGAGGCACAGAGAGGAGGCTGGCTATCCACATTTGTTACGAGGCTTCTATTAATAATATTTGGCACTTTCAGTCAAGGTTCTCTAAGTGATTTCTCAAGCGTTACCGAATCGACTCGCATGCAACGCAGCTCACTTTGCATTGCAACTACACTACCTGTAATCACCTTATCCTCATTACTTCAAAGTCAACCTTTTTCAAATTTGAAGGCTCAATACACACTCTTTGGCACCAAAACTAGAATCAGCTACGCAGCTAACACCTGTCTTGCAAAAACTGATATTCACCCATTTTACAGGCTTAAATCTAAATTTGGCTGCTTGGAGTTGCACCAACATGTAAAGAAATTTTAGTGCCTAAGCAGATCACCAAACCTGTTCCTTCCATGTCAGATTGCAAGACCGTCAGATAGGTCCCACACCTGCTAGGACCAGACCAGCAGAGTCCTGGGCTGCAGGACTCAAGACACTGACAGGTATTCAAGGCAGCCATGCCCTCCCAGGGAGAGAGGCTTGGCTGCAGCCCAATCCCACCTGGAAGTTGAAGGGCACATCTGAGAGCAGCCCTTGCTTCCCTCAGGCACAGTCCCACGCAGCACGAGGGGAAGGCCCACACTCGTGTGACAAAGCCATGCCATGCCTTACTACTGAGGTGCAGATAGATGATCCTTTCAGAAAGGGTGGTCTAAAAAGTCCTTGCCAGACGTGCTTGTCTTTTCAGGAAACAAGATACATGACCAGCTGCTCCCAGCTCTCGGAGAGCAGGTTTCGTACTTGCGTGAGCTCCTTCTGCTGTTCTGAGGAAGTTACCACAAGCAATCATTTCCACTTGCTAAAAGAACAACACAGAAGTCCTTGAAGGATCAGCCCAGCTTCACTACCCTGCAAACACTGTCCTCCTTCCCATGGTTTGCATCCCTTTGCACCAGGCGGCAGGTACAGGAGGCAAACGCTGTGGCCTGCACATCTAGGCAGCACGCTCTTAGAAAGTGATAGTAAACGCACCAAGCGCAGCAATGATTTCCACCAGAACGGGTGCCAAAGGGGACAACCAAGTTACAATGACTGTCCTGCCTGACCTGAGCTCACAGGTGCTCTCCCTACAGCTGTTTTATTGACTGGGAGCTCCTGTGTCTATGTCTGCTTGCCCACCATCAGACTTCTGCAGTCTGGCTTCACCTTAGAGAAAGGGAGGAAAAGACAATTTCCAGAGAAAGCCATTTTTAACATGAGACATCTCTTAAGGAGTTTCAACTGTAAGCTGAATGGTGCTGCCACTCACCCCATCACCCTCCCCAAGCCAGCAGAAGACTAAGCAGGGGTTCAGTAGTATTTCAGCCCCTCTACCCCACACTCACATGCTCGAGAAATCAAAGAATTTTCTGACTTGATCACCTCAGCTCCTGCCGTCTGATACTATCCATGTTTATTCTGGGCCCAAAAACTCATCATTCTCAACAAATGCAATTTATTTAGGTATGGAACTAAAGAAGCAAAGCATTTGAGAGAATACATGCAACTTTCCAGTGCTCAAAAAGGCCATCAAGGGGAGAAAACCGGTGTTACTGTACAAGGCTGCCCATATGCCACAGTACCTATGGCATTAGGCAGAAGGCTACTGCTTGGCAAAACCCTGTCTGGCAAGCAGATGTCTCTGTTCCAGACTTCAGCCCTGGTCCCTGTTTCCATTTGCAGCTGTAAGTGAAGGAAAAAAGTCAGAAAGAAAAGTATTATAAACAAATGTATGGATAAAGTTTAGGAGCAGGGAATGCAAATTTGATTCTTTCTCACCTTCTGTCAATCTCCCAGTCTCAAACCCAACAATATCTCAGTTTTTAACCTATTTCAGTAGAGTTCTCTACCATGAACTTAAAACCACTATGTCTTTAACAGTCTAGCATTCACAACATCTTTTGGCAAGGAATTCCATAGCCTGGTACATGTTGCACGAAGAACCGTCTTTCACTGCTTGTTTTAAACCTGACTTCTATCGGTTTCATTTGGTGTGTCCTAGTTCTTATACAGATACAGTGAACAGTCAATTCCCACAACATTTTTACATGCCTCATGATTTTGTAAGAAGCTATGCTATCACCCCCAAGTCATCTATGTTCCAAGTACAAGAGTCTTCACTTACTCAGTTCACGGCTCTCCTGAAAACCATTTCATATCTTTGATCAGCTCTGATGCTCTTCTGTGAACCTCCTTCCAGGTCCACTATATCCTTCCCAAGATGAAAGAGGAAACAGCTATCAAGGTGTGGTCACAGCAAGCATTTAGAGCAGAATAATACAGTCTTCTGGCTTGTTCTCCATTCTTTTTTCCCATTGATATCTTACACTCTATACACCTTTTTGACATCTAAGGTCATTTACAGACAGCAGTAAAGAGGTCACTCTACTCAAAGTCACAGATAAGAACTCCTGCTGCTTTGCACTTGGAAACTTACCCCCATTCTCTCCTCTCTGCTCCCCTATGGAAAAAGAAACCCCATTATTGAATCAACAGTTTGATTTCAACTTCCCCATTCTTCTCCATGCTTTTGTGAGCACTTAGTCATGAACAAGAGCAACCTTAGCGGGAGTTCTTGCAGCACAATTATTCCATTCCACTCCAGAATGGCTACTTCAATAAATGCCCACATGCAGACAAGTTCTATTTCAAAAGCCTTCCCATGGGCCTGTGTATAACACAGTTAACATTTGAATCCATTTAATTAACTAGCAGGATCGAGTCAGCATGAAAAGACAACATCCATCAGAGTTCATCTATCGTGCACTGCACAATGTGCCTGCCCTCATCCCTCTCCTGGCTGAATGTGGGCATATTAATAATGTATGTGCAAAGGCACACGTTGCTGAGAAAGTGGTCGACACAGAAATCCCAGATACATAATCCATGAGTATTCCTTTGGAAAGCCTTCCCTAGCACATCAAGTAATCAGTTACTATCTTGTCTGATGAGTGGCTACATAATCATCTGTTATTTTTGCCTTTAAAAAAAAAAAAAAAATATTGCTTTAACAGCTTGACTTGAGACCCCAAGTCCTGGCAATACACTGCCACAGGGAACTCCAAAAGTGGGCCCATGTTTCACAACAGCACTGTGCTTTTCAGGTCCATCTCCCTATATTCTGCTCCCAGGGCTTTCAGCATCACTGCACACACTCCAACATGTTTTCCATGCTGCAACCCAACAAAGTCATTTCAATGCACTCTGGCATCCAATACGTGAAAATGCATCGTAGCTGTACATTGTGAGTGTCAGCATTTAAGAAATAGCTGTCTATTTCTTACATAAGGGAAATTTGATCCAGCACGCCAAATCTCACAGCTGGCCCTGTTTGTACATCTCTTCTGCTGCTCCTGAGCCCCACCACAAAGAAGCATGTTTAACCTCTGGGGACCAGCGCACACATTGTAGGCTCTAATCCACCATCTGAACATGCTGTCTGACCTCCTGTTACTGCTGCAGAAAAACAAAGGCTTTAAGTTTCACATTTTGCTCTGCTTCGTTTGGCACCTTAAACACACAACACTAATTACAGTATACTATTCTACTTAAGACACTGTCAGCATTTCCACTGCAAAGTCTTCATTCCAGGGCTTTAAAACACAGCTGTGAAATATTCATTTTGCACTTGAGCTTGACATGCAAAGGTCTGGCTTTGGTCCAGGTTCCTCTGCCTGTTTGTTTTTTCAGGAGTTGGGTCTTTTGTTGTTGGTCTGGCGGAAGGAGGGCTGAAGAGCAGTGGATGGAATTAACTGCAGGGGACGTCTGACTTAAAAGAGCACACAAACAACAAAAACACTCAGCTCCACAGTTGGTTTCTGTCCCTCACCTACCCAATGCCTCCACCTGCTTTTGTATGTGCACACAGTATACACACTTTTAACATTTTTTTTCTTTAATAAATATTTTTTAAAGAGGCTTTTCTACCCTATCCCTCCTCTCCAGTCCGAGTCTTCTGTCCCTCAGCACTCATTGCTAGCAAAGAGTACTGTCTTGTCAAGACTGGAGGCCATAAGTATTCCACCTGCAAAAGCAACAGTAGTAAGCCAAGCTCCAACACATGACCAATTCAGAATGTCTCTGCCTTGACAGACCAGCTTCCATGTCTCTCACAGTGACTCTCACAAGCCTTGCTCACCACCACCATTGCAGACTCATACCAATTGCCTACCTGACCCTCCAGGAACTACTCCAAGACCATCAAACTGGTTTCACGCAAACCATTGCACAGCCTTGTTGCAACATTTCGAGGTGTTTCCAGCTAACACTCAATTTGAAGTAGCATTCATGGGGTGAAAAGATTCGGAGCTATGTCTGACCACTGGACCAGTTCTTATACTTAAAAAAAAAAAATAGAAAAGAAACCCTGACCAGAACATCATCATCTGTAACACGCAGTGGCCAATTCTAGGCAATCTGATTTCAGGTTAACTACTTTAAGAACATCAGGGAACCATCTCCCATGGCACAAATTATGACTGACGCACCTTGGCACAAGAGTGGCAAGGGTAGAAACCAACTTGCCCACAGCTTTTGAATCGCTGAGTTATAGGAAGCATTACATCACATTCATAAACATGCATAAATGCGGAGGTGGGATGAGGGATGGCGTTTTTAATGGAAAGCCTGAGCCTCAGCTCTGATGGCTCTGCCAGGTGTCACTACAACAGTTGTGCAAAGGTGTGCACACACATTTATTAAAAATGCTGCAGGCATTTGAGAGAACATGAAACAAAACACAACGGAGGTGGAAGAAAGGGAGCGTGAGCAATCTAAGGTCCCTGCAGGCTCCTTCTACATGTGCATGCACACAGCATGTGTGCGTTTGTCCATCTCTCCACACAGCCTCTCTTGCCTGCTCTCCCCTCCTGGCCTCCCCACCGTGCTTCCAGTCTGCTTTCAGTCCAATTCCAGCTGTCAGGACTGCATTCCTGACCCGTCAGCCCCAGCTGTCAGGAGCTACGTGCTGAATCTGCACTCTGCCTTCTTCTTCATGCACCTGGAGGAAGGCAATCCCAGGGAGGCCATAAATACCATTGCATAGCCCCAGGGAAGTGGGTGGGAGGCTATTAAAAGCACTCCTACCAGGAACCATAGGGAGGGAACTCAAAACTGACAGCAACACATATCTGCAAGTGTCTGTGTGGCCTGCCAAAGAGGATACATAGAGGGTTAATTTCCCACTAGTTTCTGCAGCATGACCTAGCCATCATGAAATAATTATTTTATGCTTCTTCACTTAACGCCAGCCTGATCCCATTTTCTCTTCTCCACCCCCACCCCAAGGTCCAATTTCTTCTAAAATACTGCAGGGATGAGGAAAGGCACATGTAACCTTATCAACCCTGGTTAGAGACATTGACTCAGGTTTTCATGAGATTTCACAAAACCTTCAGAGATACAAATGTGGTAAAGGAACAAGGGGTGGACCCTGTGTAAACCATCCAGCTTTCTCAGTGTTGTGATGATATTATTTTGACTTTGGTGTGGGGGAATTATTTTTGTTGATGTAAGCAAAGTTTGTGAAGATTGTGTAATGAATGTGTACTTTAAAAATGAAAAAGCTGTACCAAACAGGCTACATGTTTGCTGGCACATAAAGAGTCAATCCTGATTTATTCCAGACTAAGCATCAGCACATGGAGTCAATCGGACCAGCTCCACAAGCAGGCAAGCCTTATGGGACACAACAGAAAGAGGCATCCTGTGTGGGCAGGTTTCAAAGAAGCCATTCCTTGAGCTCTCGGGACCTGGAATTGTGCAGGATCACTTCTTCACAAGGAGCAGATTTTTTCAATTTGCAAACATGCGTTACTTTTTCATAAGGAAAGAGAGTGAGCAAGATACCAGACTTTACATAGGGGCTGCTTTTGCTCTCTCACATAGGCAATTTGTCCAGCAATTTTTTTCTTCATAGTAGAAAAAGGAACCAATCCACCTTCCTCTACACAGAGAACTATCTGTAAGAGTATTAGGTACAAACAAAGACTTGCAATGCTCCCCCATCAATCTGTCCCAACAGAGGAGAACAAAGGAAACAACTTTTGACTTTCTGGTAGTGTTACATATCAGTCATCTCCAAATCCACACACAGGGCCTGAATATAGGCAAAGAAAGTGCTTCAGTGAGAAGAAGTACTAAAAAAAAAAAAAAAAAAGGTAAATACAGCTCCCTTGGGCAGCATTTCAGTTACTCATATAAGGGTTTGAAATCAGGCAGGAACAAGTGGTTCTCTTGGCATAAGGGTCACTGTTTCTCATCGTTAATCATCACTTCCCAGATAGGAAAGGCTCTTTCCCCTCTCTTTCGCCCAGGCATTAGCACTCACGAGAAGCCAGAGACAAGAACAAGGAGAAGAGCCAAAGAGGGATGTGGGCAAGGGCTGGCAAGACTGCTCCCTCTGCAGCTCTGCCAAAGTCCCTCCCCACAGCCCCGGCCCGGAGCTGGGCCTGCTCCTAAATACAGATGGTTAAAAGTCCACAGTTTTGTGTCAAAGATGGGCATCCACTCCAAGAAAACTGTGGCAGCTTCACATAACTCCTGACTCCAGAGAAGTCAAACACACAGGCTGTAACACGGCGTTTTTAATACCAATACTGCCGTGGTGAGGAGCTCCATCCTAAATCACCTCCTGCTGAACTCTATAAACAATGCAAACTTTCAAACTAAACTTGGACACGGAGAAGATACACTGCGAGAGAGGGCGCAGAAAGCCTTCCCCACAGTTAACCCTGCCAAGGGGAGCCAGAGGAGGAAAGCACTGAGATGTGGCTTCAAGAAAAGCACCATGTTACAATTCCCTTCCCAGACTTCTTTCATTTCTTCTCACCAGCATGGTTTTTTTTTTTGGTATAAATGGATCCGTGCACTGTCTGTGTGAAGCTTCGGAGGGAACTTGGTGGTGAACCTTGAGAACAACAGTAGAAACACATGAGCCCAGAGCTATGCAGGGTAAAGAAAAGCCTTTTAATCAGCCTGCCTGGGTGACACTTAAAATTCATTTGTGATTTCTTCATTCACACATAATGCCCCACGCTACATCAATCTATTTTTATCCTTCACCACTGATTTGCACAGCAGTTCTCTTCTAAAAGTCATCAACTGCCATTTCTAAACTGTAACTCTAGATCTTCCTGTACCTACTCAGCCTTCATTGCCAGGAATGCAAACATGCCAGTCTTCTGGAAAAGGGGACAGCTCTAAGTAGTGTATTTAAGTCCCCAGGAAAGATTTAAAGAGACACTCTATATGTAGAAGTCTCACCTCTTTATGCCCAGACTCCTTACACAGAGTAGGTATCTGTGACCTCCACAAGAGGTCAGAGAGTTCACCTCTCCCAGTGCCTGAAGGCTCCTGCCTACAACACCTGAGACACCTTGTCCTCCCACGTATTCATCTCCCGGAGACTGCAGGAAAGTACATACTCGCATTCTCAGGGGATTAGAAAATGGTTTTGTTGTAAGCCGATTTAAATTATATTTAAAAAACCACTTATCAGCAATTTAAAAGATGCTATGATTGAAATAAATACAACAGGAAGGACAAAATGAGCACACAGCATTTATCAGACAGAAAACACCTCTGCAGAAGGGGGCAGGTAGTAAAGAGATTAGTGTTCAATCTTTCCCTAAATATTGTCTGGACTATTTATTACTTGTTTCACAGTACTTGCAAAAAGTCCTGTGCTTACAGCAGGTAGCAGCATGTGCTCTCACACAGCTTGCAATCTATAACCAGATATAAGACGACTGGATGGTAAAAAACAAACAAACAAACACACACACACAGAAGCAGTTAAGTAAAATGTCTTAATCACAGTTATGCAACAAATTAGCAGTAGAGCTGGGAATAATCCCTCTCCCTCACAAACTCCAGCACCTATCTACTTTATGGATCCTGCTGCACCACTGCTGTATCTCACTCCGGCTTGAGGCTAGGGACAATGTTTTTAAAGAATACTTTAAAATTAATCAAAGGAAAGGATGTGAGATTTCTTTTTTCCCCAGAACCAATGAGGATATCAGAAGGAGCCACCCAAGCTTCCTGCCCACCCCCAGCCACCACTCTGCCGCCCAGCTCTCAGCAATCCCTTCCTGCACTCCCTGCCCTCTGCCCTGAGGAATAAGCTTCTTACAGAAGAGCCATTACCATCATCTGCCCTTCATGCATCCTAGATTTAAGGAGCTCTTTGCATCTGTCAGTCAATGTGCATATTGAACACCCTAGAAATTTCTCCTGTCAGCCAGAAGGGATACCATGTCCTCCAGGAGAAGCAACAAATATGAACGTGGGCCAAATACTGAGCAAACAAACTCAAAGAAACAGCACAAGCACTGATTTCCATTGTCTCCTCAACAACCTTGCTGCTGCCACCCCCTCCTCTTCCAGTATGTCTGGAAAGTCCTTCACTGGTAATACAGTGTCCCCATCACTGCACCTGCTGCTCAGCCACCTGCACCGACAACTCCAGAAAACCCACCTGTGCTCACTCAGGTACGCACGACAGGGCCATCTTTCTGCTTCAAAGACTCAAAACAGTACTATAGGAGAGGCAACAGTCATACACAGTCACAGCTATCCCAGATGCAGACCTTGGTTTAATCTTTTCCAAAGAGTTAACATTTCTCACAAGTTTTATGGCCTAGACCCAGCACCCCAAAGACCTGAATAACTCCCCCTGCAAGTCAGCAACAAAAAACACCACTGATTCTCCTTTACACACACACAAACTACTACTACTCAATAAACTGCCCAGAGAGAAGAGAGGTTATACAGATAACTACAAAGCAATCCTAAACAAATTAATTAAATCATTCATGCAGCCCACTTTCCTTTTTCAGATGCTTTGCCCTTAAATCACTTCTTCCTGTGTTTTTTCCCAGGCACATTTTCAGTTTCTTTCCCTGCAGGAAACCAAGTCTGTAAATGAGGGGCAGAAAAGTCCAACATAAGCTGACTTATTTGAGAAGCCTAATAAAGGTGACATAACAAAAAGGAAGCAGTCTGTCATCTAAGTGACTTAAAACCCTGAAACAGGGGGAGTAACCCTGGAAAAGCAGGTCTCCTCTAGCCTACACTTAGGCTCAGGAACATGGGTAACTAGTAGAATCATGAAACGTGAGAACTGAGGAAGTAAAACCACACTGAGAGGAAGCGATTTTTATCCACAGGCTTAAAAACCCCTTTGTTTTTGTTACCACCTAGCTTCTGTCATACTTCAAGAAAGCAAACCAATACAACTATCACCATTTCTTTACTGCCCTTTTTCAGAAATTCAGAAAGCCGTAAATCCAGGCACACAACCAACTCCTGTTCCTTCAACACTTCACGAAGTACTTGTGTTTCCATGTGCTTCGTTCTTAGCAAAAATTGCTGCTGTAAAAAGCAAAACACACACACAAAAAGATGATGGAACTCCAGTCTCCAGCAAAGAGTCAATGCTCCCAATGCACGATTTTCCGGTCAATAATTTTAGACACATTCACTTGCTCAGAAGCTTTCAGCAGACTCTGTCTTGGTAAGAAATAACTTTGAGTAGCCCTTAGTACATTTGTATAGTTCAAACAAAGAATATCTATAAGAAGCAGACAAACACATAAAGGGCAAGCAGTAAGACTGAAGAGCAAAGCAACACTTAAGAGTCAGAACATTCCTCTTGACTGTTTTTTGTACTGGAATACTATGCTAACCCTGCTCAAACTGTAGTTCATGTCCTCCAGCAAAAACTTAGCTATAAAGCTTCTGTGCATTTTCTGTCCACACTTGCTGTGCTGCGCTGGCAGCTAAGGTAGCGAGCAGCAGCTGGATACAAGCTGCTGCACAGGAATTGACCCCTGTGTGAAGCCAGGCTGCATATCCCACCATCGATCAGAGAAGATGCATTGGATGAAATGGAGCTGATCACCTGTCAGAGTTGTTGGAATGCAAATGATGATTTGCACTCTTAAAAAAAAAAAAAAAAAAAAGCAGAAGGAAATCATTGTAGAGAATTGTTCATGGAGCACTGAACCCTGAAAATGTTCCCACCTGTCCACGGTCTTGCCTCTCTTCTTCAAATTGCATCAGTCTTTTCAAGAAAAGACATTACTTCTACCTGCAAACTTTGCTTCTCTTACCTCTTTAGAACATCACAGATTAAGACCTGCAATAAAGCACTTAGGAGACAACATTGTGGAAGAATCCCTTTTACAAATCAGCCAAAGCCAAACAAGCACTTAAGAGTTTAAAGATGGAATTAACATCAGGCACAAGTAAAGACTAAAACTGGCTGCTCAGTGCTTATCAGCACTTTCTGCTATTTCTTTAGAGGTCACTTCCTACATTTCTTTTGGGTGAGATAAAGATCTATTAGTGACAGAAAAGACCACAAAAATTGGCACAATCTGCTACTGCAGGCGAGCTGACTGAGCAAAGACTTTGCACTAAGCTGCTCAGAAATTGCAGAAGTTGTTTTGCTTACCAGTACTGCCTGGAGAAGTCTTACACACACTTCTCATGGTTCAAAAGATGACAGCAGCATCCCAACACACTTATGAAGCACAGTCACACAATGATGTTACTTCAAAATACTGTCCCCTACAATATGTCAAAACATGGTAACCAATGCAGCTAGAAGCTCCACATGCACCTGGACTACTTATCTAATAGCTAGAGGGCAAACATCCACCAGGATTGCAAGAAAATTCAACAGCAGTTTCGGAGTCACAAGAACCCAAGAGACTGTCACAAACTAAAACCCTGTAGCTTTGGGGGACCGGGACGCTGCAAACAGAACTCTGTGGGATTTCTGTCAGATGCTCCACCACAAGAGGAAAGAGCTGAGAAACCATCAAGCAGGAAGCAAATGCTCCATACCCAAGTATCAGGCACTCCATGCTCTTCCCTGCAGGCTAGCCATATGGCATTTCGTTGCTGCTCTCAGTCACTTTACTCAGCCTTTTCCACTGAAGATGGAGCACTGTGAATCTTCTCAAATGAAGAGAAGCCCTGGTGCTACCCCATTCTCCTATTTATAACAACAGCATTACTGCAACAGTTCAAACATATTTTATATATAGCTCTGTGGCTTATTTCCAGGCAGAAGTAACTCAATGCTGGTATACATATGTTTAGACCACAGTAATGCCAAAGAATGTCCTGTAAACACTGTTAACTGCTGCTCCACTGTGACCAGAACAGGCTCTACCACTGCAGTAATACAAGCAGTGTTAGGAAAATTAAAAAAAAAAATCCACCCAGAAGCTAAGCAAGCCACTCGCCACCTGCACAGCACTGACAGGCTCCACTATAGCCCCAACAGATTTATAGCTGTAAGTTAACAGCCAGCTCTTGTCACATCAAGATATAGTGCCTGACTGCCAAGAGACCACATAGAGGTGACCAGGGCGTGTGCCAACATAGTGGCAGACATGCAATACATAGAGCATCTGCCAGTATCCACTTGCATTTTAAAGTAATCTTATAAACTTAAGGGCTGGACAAACAGAAGATAGTCAGATTTGCACAGGTCTCCTGATTGTACTGAAAATTTCAGTAGTGCTATCATATTTTAATGAGTCTGACATTAGTCCGATAGCCCTAAATTCACACACTGAAAACAAACAAGAATGGCAAGTCACAGGAGCCATGGACCAACATCAAAAATGTACTTCCCCCAGCGCTGGTGGCAGGGATCTCAGTGACACAAGGATGAGAGAGGCAGCTGCTATAGACCCCCAGGATGCTGATCCCAGTGCTAGGCCTAGGTTTTAAAACAACCCCAGGTGAGCTAAACCCCAGGCAGCAGCTCACAGGGACACACGGTGTCTGCTATATTCCCTCTCCTAAACAAGGGTGCTCCTGCTACCACACTAGACAACTACTATACCAGGTGTTAACTACCATACCTTTCAGCAAATTGTCCATCTCATGAGCTGCAAATACAACTCTGCCAATCTTCTCAGAATACATTAAAAAAAACCCTTGATCACATTTTTCTTTGCAACAGCTAAATGCTGCGGGGGGGAAAGGAGGGTGGATATTCTTAAAAAAAAAAAAAAAAAACAACAAAAAACCAAAAAAACAAAACCAAAACCAAACAGAGATAAGAAATATGTCTGAATCCAATAGGGCTGGACTTCTTTAAAGAAGAGAAAAGCATATTTAGTTATGTGATGTGGAAGAGTTAATGATCACCATCTCAGGCCACTGCAGAGACAGGCATCTCTTGTCCTGGGGTATAAATAACTTAGCTTTATCCTTGCATAGACCTGTTTTTGCAACTTCAGGGATGAAACTGTCCTTCCTGAACATGTCAGGTCAGCATTTTGCTTGGATTACAGGGGGCTCTGTCTGGCAGCCTGTAGCTGGGGAGTTAAAGGGAAAACCATATCCAAATATTAGGAATGATGAAGCGGGTACAAAAGAAAAACAGAATTTCCCTGGTTAACTCTGCAATTAGAGGATGGGAAACAAAGAAACAGAAACAGACTCTGTTTCATTCTACACAGGACTGGTTAGAAACATGCCCTGAGAATATGGATTAATGGACAAAATGCAGCTGAGTTGGTCAAAACTACATTATGGAGACAACTGCATGATACACATAAGGCATGGACACACATACAGTTACGTGCATGAAATGAATCATCATACCTAAGACCCTGATCTTCCAATCAGCCACAGAGGCACTTATCTTTACATCCATTGGGTGAAATGCAATTACACTCACATCACCTCACACAAAATTAAGCACATACTTAAGTATTCCCAGGAACAGTGACAGAGTTTGCATTCAGTTTTCTTTTAAACCCTTCAAAGTCATCACTACTGTAAAAATGTTACATGAAGAGTTGTACAAGACTTAGTGTACAATACCAGTATCCCTTTATAAGCAGGGGAAAAATGTGGGTTACTGTACTAACAAGCACAGCAAGAAAACATACACTCAACCAGAACAGAATATGTTCTTCCTATTAAACACACACATACAGAAAAACAGAAATATACTCATACCATCATCCAACCAGGCCCCAGCATTTAAGTATGCTCTACAACACAAAATCCTGCTTGGCAGCTGTTTACAGAACTTTCCTTTCTGAGGATCTGAGAAAAGCATCCAAGTTAAATCACACTAGAGAGCAGGAGGGCAGGTCATGGGACAGAACCCAGGCAGCAGACCTGGAAGTAAATTCCTCTTCCAGAGGGATGGCCATGACACATAGACAGCTTTCCCCCACTGCACAGAGACAAGACCCCTCACCCCAGCAAGAGAAATCACCCACTTTGGCATTTTATCATGGATTTTACTTCTAAGCCAGGTGTGTCAAACTCATTTTCACCGGGGACCACATTTATATAGTCCTAAAATTACATTTGGCCCTTTGAAGGCAACCATGAGGCTGATGTGGCCCCTGCTGAAAATTAGTTTGACACCCCTGTATCTAAGCCCTTCCTTCTGCCCTAACTGCTTCCACAGCATACGCAGATCACTGATGACTTACAGTTCTTCCATCTCCTCAGGACAAGGGCTCCCTGACTCAACTAACCCCAAATGCTACAGAAACACCCTTCAGGCCCACAGCTCCCTCCCCATAGCCCAGCGGAGGAACACCAGCTCCTGTCTTCCTGGAGAGCTACAGCACTGTTTATACAGCCTCCTCCCCTCCTGAGCCAGGGGTGCTGGCTAAGGCAAGCTGGGTTGCTCCTCCCAGTGTAACAGGTCCTACGTGCCAGAAAAAACTACTAGCAGAAAGAGTTTCTGTTGCTTGCCAACAAACCTTTAGGCAGTAGGTGATGAGTGTTCCCAATTGTTTTAAGCCTCTGGAAAGCACTGACAGCAAAACTACATCCCTTATCACAGCAAG
The DNA here is from genome assembly GCF_037038585.1 of Patagioenas fasciata. Taxonomy (NCBI): domain Eukaryota; kingdom Metazoa; phylum Chordata; class Aves; order Columbiformes; family Columbidae; genus Patagioenas; species Patagioenas fasciata. The sequence goes on along the minus strand of NC_092524.1, from coordinate 30,682,914 downwards.
CCCTCTCCTATTCCCACTGGAACGGCACAGGGCTCTCCACAGCAAACAGTATTTCTCCACCTCTGGTGAACTCTGAGTTCGCCAGGTGCTGGGTGCCCTGTAAAATGCTGTTCTTGCACAAAAGAAAGATGTGGATTTTTCCCAAACTAACAAGTCAACTCAGTTCCCTCAGCAGAGATGCAGAGCTGGAAGCTGCTCAGTGCATCTCATGCAACCATATCCTCTGCTAGAGGACAGTGTTATTACTCAGTGCAACGTGGTGCTCTCTTCCAGCTTTGCTGGTCAGCCTGGAACTTTGGTCACCAGAGCCCCACCACAAAGGACCAGACACTGTCTGCAGACACAGACGCTGAGCATATTATATAGGGTTTGTCTAGACTGGAAGCTTGGTTTGTCTGTTTTTTCCAAAACCTGTGTTTAAATTAACCAGCATGGTCTTACCCAAGGGTACAGTCTCTGGGAAGAGCAGTAGGAGAGCTGTGCCCAGAGGAACCTCCCAAACGCGGCAGCGGGCCGCTGCTCCCTGCCAGGGGTAAATATAGCGCCGCGCACATGGCGCGCCACGGTCAGGGTGGGGGGCGGGGCCAAAACGCCCCGCCCCCCCGCCCCGCATTGGGCGGGCGGTGTCTCCATGGCGACCGACAGCAGCAGGCTCCCTCCGTCCCGCGGCAGCGCACGGGGAGCCGGCCCGGCCGGAGACGGACCCACCCGAAAGAGAGACGGGCGGAGGCGCCGCGTGGGGACCAAGCGAGGGCATAAGGAGCACGACCCCCCTGCGAAGTTGCCAGCAAGCAGCCAGGGCGGTCCGGGCAACTGCAGCCTGCTCTGGTGCTGCGTCGCCCACCGGCTCTCGCCTTTGCTCCAGCAAGCCTTGCACGAGGCCATACATCAGCCCGCTAGCCATTTTATTAATGGTCATGTTTACATTCAGACACTCCTGGGCAGAGATGTTCATTCCAAGGACCTGGAGTAGCTCCTATGAGCAGCAGACATAGTCCAGGTGCTACATCTTCTGCCACCGATCATGCTCTGTTTTCCACCAATGGCTCCATAAAAAAACTATTTATCAGGGCTCCTGGACATCAAAAAGCTTATTTGCAGCCCTGCTACAGAAAATGGGCCAAGAACTTTGCAAAGCAAGCAACTCATCATAACAGTGGTGCAGGAGACCCACTCTTACAGAAGTTACAGGCAAAACCACAGCCAAAGCAGTCAGTGACAAAGTTGAAGGCAGACACCTCTAACCCAAGTACCCGACCCCTATCCTCCCCCAGCACCAGTCATTCACACTACTGATTGTGTGTAAAATACATCTCAAGAGCTGAGCTCAAGCAGCCTGCAGAGACATGCAGCACAAACCATGGATTACCAGAGAGGGAGATTATCCTCCGGTGTGTGAAAATGTGGAATCCCAGTTGCAGCCTCAAAAGCAGCTCAAGGCTTTAGAAATAACTATGAACACTGAAGTATGCCACGCATTCATCATAAATATTTGTTAATGTGTTTCAGTAAGAGCATTTTATGTCATCTTGTCCCCACTCCCCTCCACCACCACCCCCTTTTACAGGGTTCAAGGCACAGGCTGGGCAAACACTCTCCAGCCAGCCCACACAGTCAAGCAAGATGCACAGAACCTTTTTTGAAGCCTGTCTGGCCACAATTCAGTCCAAGAAAACCAGGTGAGCTGGGGCCAGATGGGCTTAAACAAACAAAGCAGATCCCAAATTTGTCAGTTCCAGTTTACAGTTAGCAATGCTTCTGGACTCAGCTGCTCGAGAAGGATGACACCCCAAAGCAGGTTCGAAACAACTGCGCTTGGGACCACTATATCTAGTTCAAAACTGGGAGATAAGCCAAATGCAAGGAGTTAGGCAGCTGTTTTAAAGCCCTGGATGCTGGGACACTTTGCAGTAAGTGGATAAGTATCCTGTCTGTTTTACATTGAGGGGAAAAAAAAAAAAAAAGAGGCCCAGTGACAGTGGAGCACAAAACCCCAAACCGTTAACTGCATTTTAAAAAAATACAGAGCTCTGTTTCAAGGCCTACTCTACATTTACACATCTCAGCAGCACAGAAGCATTGGTGAGAAGCATGATTAACATCACTCTTAGCACCAAAAAAGCTCTTGCAGAAAAGACACTAATATTTATGCAATACAACTGGCAAAAAGAAGTCCTTTTACTGGCATAGCCTGTTTCTTTGAGAGACAGAATCATTCAATGGACTCTTCTGATGCAGTGTCACCATTAAGACAGCTTGTTGTGGAAGCTCTGCTTGCAAATTGGTTCTAACAGAGGCAAGTGCTTGGCCAAATACACCCTTACACTCATGCTCATTCTGGATATCATGGACACCATCCCCATCTCCTTTTGGTCCAGGTCATGGCTCCAGAGCATGGCCACAGCTGAAGCACAGAGCACAGCAAGTTCTGACCACCAAGAGCAGTCACCAAAGGAGGCAGCTCTTGCACACACTCCTTTCACCCTCAGTCATATTCAGTGTTTCAACAACTGCAGCATCTGAATTGCATTATGGACCATGTAATGAACTCAGGCTCCTTTGGTGAAAAGTCCTGGGCACAACAGTGGTGGGGCTTTAGGTGTTTGGTTTTTTTGGGGTGTTTTTTTTTGCAAATGAAAGCATCCCCAGTACAAACAAGACTTCAAAGGCAAGTATCTCCTTATGTGCTACTCAAATGTGAGCAACCAATTTCAAAGCCATTGGGGGAGCTCAAAGGCTAACACTGTTGAGCAAAGGAAACATAGCTAGCAAACACTTCAATACTGGCACTTCAAACAACAACTGCCCAGTGTGGGGCCTCTCTGTCCATAGGGAAGGGTTTCTGGACTGGCAGCACTGTTTTTCACAGTGTCTGCTTGGAAGAAAAACAGGACTAGAGCGCTGTTCAAGTCTCTATTCTTGAATCCATGACACTGCCATAAAGTTGTTTTCTCCTTCTTTCACAAACTCCTTCATTTGCCTGCTCTTGAGCAATTTGTTTGTGTTGTAACTCTCTGCTACTATGCAACTTCCAGTAATCTATTTTCTTCCAGAGAAAGGAGTCTCTCTGGATCTATGATGGGCGAAGTTCCAGTCTAACTATTCAAAGTGTTTGGGAGATGCAGAAATTAAAGAACCATCCCTGTAAGGAAGTAATGTCATTGTTCAAATTCCACCAGGTAAGAAATCTTATATTAGTTGTTAAATCACATTAACCTTCTCAACCAATTGTGAATTTTAATACTGTATTTGGGAGAACAAGCAGGACTGGCTTTTATTGCCGCTGGCTTGGAAACACCAAATACAACAGCAGTTCACAGTCTTTTCTATAATACTATTTTCAATCAGAGTTTCCCCACAGTAACTAACAACAGTACTGGTCTCCTGGGACACCAGCAAAATTACGAGGCTTACTGGGGTTTCTACAGCTCTAATTCATATGGTGCTTAATCTGCTTGAGCCTGTTGGAAAGTCATCATGACTAGAGCTACTGAAATAGCTAGTGACAATGGAACCAAGTCAGCCTTTAAAACAGACCAGTTTGGGGACTTTTAAGCAAATAATCCTAAATGAACACACAGTTCACACATGGGAGAGAAAAGAAACATCCCTGGTAAACTGCAAAAGACTGGGCTTTGTGGCTAAGGCTAAGATTTGGCCTCAGAGGATCAGGATACAATTTCTAGGTCTGCCTCAGACTTCCTGTGGGAGTTTGGAGCCATGTCTGTATAGGAAAAGCATGTCTTGTTCCCCACATACTTTTTATTTTTATTTTATTTTTAAGCCTGAAGATCCTCTCAGCTGGGTCTACTTTTATCACATCTGTACAATCCTCACCAAACCAAGGTAGAAATGGGATGCTCCTGCAGTCAATGGTCATTCAAATACTAGCAGTGACTCACCTTTACACTAATATTTTTGAAGACAGACCGCATGGCACAGATCCACAGCTGGTTACAACAGCCACAGGCCTCAGCTGTATTTTCCTTGCACAACATGCAGGAGTGCTCAGGGCAAGGCTATGCAGCACTGTGGTGAAAGGAAACAGTGGGAGGTTTTTCTGAATTGCAGTAGCCACCCTTTGGTGGGTACAGCCTCAGCAGAGCCCAAGGGTTTTAGGCACAGGGACCAGCCCACATCTGGAGCTGGAAACCAGAGCAGAGAGCATGCTGCAACCCTGCTGTGCACATAGAGGAGCCCTTGGAAATTTCCAGCTCTGCGGAGGCAGGTACATCAGACACAAACAGAAGCCTGAAGTGACTGAAACTGGGCTTGGTGCTAGTTAATTATTCAGACCTCAGCAAGGATCACTCCACACTAATGTCAGGGCTTCATTCTACTAAGTGCTGTTTGAGCACCATGTAGGCACCACTCCCTGCCTCAAAGATCAAGAAAAGGGACCTTTTAAAAAAGCCAAAGGCCAACTAGGATATTGTGTTTGCTTTCACTCTCACAGAGAAAACTGTACCAAGGCTAATCAAGCAACTTTTTTCTAAGACCTCATCAAGAGGAAGCAAACTATCTTCTTAGCTTTGCTGAGCCAACAAAATGATGGCCGCTACTTTCTCAGCTGGAAATGGAAGTGAAGCCCTGCAGTTGCTCTCCAGTAGACAGAGAGAGTGAAAATATACACAAGTCATTTTACAGGCACTTGCAGATCCTTGATGATACAAAAGCAGCTAGTGGTCCAACCTGGCCAGACTTCCAACCAACTCCAACTTCAGCTGTTCTGCCCTACTGAAACAAATGAGGTGATACGCCACAGGCAGTACCAAGCACATGGCTAGTGAAACAAATGGTACACCTTGGAGGAGGTCTCTTTCCACGGTGTCTGTGGATGCCTTTCTCCACCAGCCCTCCCTGTACCACAGTGAACAAGAGCTCTGACCATCAAGCAGCAAATGTACCACCTGCAACAACTCTGACCAACCCTGACCTCTGCCATCTTACTACCCCAGCCAGGTCTTTGACAAAACACTACATGCTTCACAGCCCAGTGCAGAACAACAACCCCACAAGCAAAAGGCAGTCATCAGTCTATATGTGTACAGCTTAACCAGCACAGCAGGGGCAGAGTAAAACCTGCTTACAAGTCTCTCCAGCCAGGTTAGCTAAGTCCCACATGCCTTCTCAGAATATCCAGCTCATCTGAAGGAGGTGAAGAACAGCATGCAAGGCAAGACCTCAGCAGTATTAAAGGTAAGCAGCATATGACCACCCAGGCAAAGCGATAACCATTTAGACCCACCCAGCAAATGACCTGGTTTGTGTTATTCAACTACACACCAACTGTTAGTATATCATCGCTCTCCCTCTACCATGGAGAGATCTTCCTGCTGTCTTTCACGGTAAAGACAACACATTATTTAGGAGTGGATAGAAGAGTGGGTCTTTCCAGCAATTTTGTCTCAGGACTGGTAAGAAGGATGACAGTGGTTCCTGAATAAAGGTGCAGGCTACAAAACCAAACATGTTTAATTGTTATATGCCTTTATATGCACCATACTTCAAGAACCAAAAGCAATTGGTGCTGCAGTCCACCAGCAGAAAAACTTCGGCTCTGATATGCCCTGTGGCTGTAAGTCACATTTAACACACATGTTCAGCTCCAGTTCAGGCAAGGAAAGCTAGCCAGATCATCCTGTAATTTCAGGACAAGGCATAAAACACATAGAGCAAAGAAAGGAGCAAGGAAAACCTGTGTATGAAATTGTTAACAAACACAGAGTCATCTTAAGCACCATCTATTTGAGGATGGAGAAGAGGGGATCAGAGCAGCCCAGCAGGGAAGGATTTAGGCCCTGAGCTATGACACTCTCAGTTCTTCCACTGATTCTACGCACCGATACAGGTATGCCACTGAAATGCAGGTCTGGCTATCAAGAAATTAACCAGCCTTTGTTCCCTGCTTTAAGAGACACTATTGTAAGCCTGACCAGAGACAGACATGAAATCCCTTCTATCTCTGGACAGCAGCCCCTAAGCTGTTGAAGCAATTGGATGTGTTTAGACTGAGCAATGCAGATCTGAGAGAGAGATCCATAGCTATCAGCCAGGGCCAAGTAACATCCATGGATGATGAAGAAGAACAGGCACAGCAGCAGAAGGCCAGACAAGGGTTAGATCCATCCTCTCAGCTATGCCACTGTCTCCGCCAGTCCCAGAGCTGATGGTCTGAGCACTGCTCAGATTCCAGTGGAGTGGAGAATGGGAATAGGGCAATACTGTGCTAAACAGGTCCTCAAAAGCACCATCATAATGTAGAAGACCCTTCCAAATCCTGCCAAAACAAGAGCTTGTGACAGCACCAGACAGGCTGCTCTCTACCTCACACACACAGCCAGGCTTCTCAGCCCTGCATCCAGCTCCCTGGGAAATGCTGCCCACAAGGAACCCAGCAGGTTCTGCTGCTGCAGGACCAAGCTGTTCCCAAAGACTTACAAAGAATCCCACTCCACAACAAGCCTCAGCTGCACCTTAAACAATTTAATAAGAGGTGATGATTTTTGAAGTATTTATATCAGTGAATCAAACTTGTGTGCTTTTTGGTTCTGTTCCAGTTCAAGTTCAGCAATACTCTGCTGATCTGGTTAAGACCAGTAGTGGTCTAAACTGATTCATGTTGGGAGTTATAATATTTTCAGACAAAAAGGACTCAGTACTCAAGGCAGGAAGCTACAGCCAGGCCAGAAACATTACTCCACTCTGCTGTGTCCAGGACAGCTTGTGGTCCTAGCCGAGCCGAGCCCTGCAGCTTCTCATGGGACTGAGGAGCTGGAGAAGTGTTGGGAGGGGCATGACAAGGCATGAGGGGTCTCAAGCTTTCGTGGATCTTCTTCTCTCTTAAATCTGTGCTTGTGCACATGCTGCTCACCAGCAGGACACATAGGTACATGTATGTGCTCCTGCTGCCCTAACTAGGGAGCTACCATCAGGCTGACAGGAGCCCAGAGGCTGGCAGTGAGAAAAAGCCACACCTCACCAAAGGAGGATAGGAAACCCTGTCCCACTAGGAGCAACTTAGTCAGGGCTCATTTTCAGAACAAAAGCTCTCAGAAAGGTTTTGCAGAGCCCCCCGATCCAACCCAGCATCATGGAGCAGAAACAGGCACTCCAGCTGCACATCCTCACACAGCACTTGGTGGGGGGGAGACCACAATACAACAGTCCCTGTGCTGAATGGCTTCCTGCTGAGGAATGTCAGGTTTAGTCAAAGTGCTGTTTAAAACCCACAACTTGAAATATTTCTGGCTCAGAAAAAAACATGAGAGATCAAAGAAACAAGCAGCAAATTCCAAATGCCTTTCTTTGACTCCCTGGCTTACCGTTTTTGGGAAAAGCCTGTAGCAGGTTTTGTAACAATTTGTTTCTACATTGACATTCCTAATCTGGTTTGACTAAGGATATCCCCCCCCACACAGCCTCTAACATAGGCACCACTACATCAGTTAAAAAGTTTCTTACCTTTACAAGAAGAGAGTTTAACAATATGAACATCCCCTGCAGGAACTGCACCTGGTACATTACTTCTGTGAGCAGAGGGAGATTTGTGTAGCCAAGTTGCAGGGTACTGCAGCAACCAGGGCATTTTAGCAATGGGAGATGGCTCAACCCACAGCTTCCACACTGTCATGCTAGTGCTGCTTATTCAGATGACACTTCAAAGGCACTCGGTGCCCAGTTTTTAACTCTGTGTCTCTACTGGAATCACAAGCATGGTGACCAGATGCACAACTGGGTTTTTGGTAAGGCTAGTAATCCTCTAGAAATTGAACTCAGGCCAACCAACTTATCTGAGGAAATTCTAGCTTCCAGCCTCCACACTGACATGTAACAATCCCAACAATCAACAGACCTAGACTCAAGTCACTGTACTCTAGGTCTATGTTGGTTCAACACAAAAAACAGAGATCTGGAGGGAATGGGAATTCAAGTGAATTCAAGCCAGGAACAGCACAAGGAAAAAAAAAAAAACACAGAGCTAGTCACAAAGCAACAAAAATCAAGGCTCCCACAAAACAAGTTATTTTCCAAAAGCAGCAACAAAACCAAGCACTACATCCAATTTGTCAACAAGATTTACTTAATGAGCTCCCACTCCCTCCCCTTATATATATATATATTTAATATCCGTGATTATGTATTGGTTCCTTAGTTTTACTCCCGCAGAGATCTCCTGGGGCTGCACAGTAAAACCGTGCATTAATTATAGGCAAGAAATAAGTCCTAATAAAAGTCACAAAACAAGTTCTGTCTTGTACAGCTCCCAAGTAACACATGGCATGTCCTGCACAGCCCTCATGCAAAATTATCTGTATTTACCCACACTCCCCTGTCCAGAGCAATGCACAAACAGGTCTCCACAGAGCCAGCCTCCCACAGCCTGCCCACGTCCAGCCCAGCCTTACATGGCTGCTTCACTGAAAGGAGACAGTTTGCACAGGGCTTCTCTTCATCACAACAAATTGCCCCAGGAGTCTGTCCCTCACCACTGAGACAGCCTGGCAGGCCTCACACGGACAAAAGGTTGTTTAGGAAAGAGCAGGGACACTTCTCACTGGAGGGGAAAAATCACAGCTTGTGGACATCAAGGCAGTGCCACTGAGGGTGCTTAAATTGACCATCTGGTTACAATAAAAGCCTGAGGGACTCAGGAACCACGGAGCTGTTGAGGGCTTGCTCTTCACCTACATCTGCATGTGCAAAGCACAATATCACCTTTCAGGCACTAGTCTAAGGCAACAGTCCTGTTCTATCCTATGTAACCAAACAGCACTCAGCCAAGATCACCAGCCAAAGCTATCGGCTTTATAGGCCCATCCATACATCCACATGAGTAGAGTTACACGCATCTCTTGGAGCAGTCATTTCTCAAAAAGTCCACGAAACAAAGATGCCTGGAAAAGCCCTTCCTGCAGCTCAGTAGAGAGCCTTCAGGAGCGATGTGTATGATGCTCAATTTCAGTTCATACCAAATAACAGACTGAGAAGATCTGTTTCCTGCTATTTTAGAAAAGTAGGGTTGCTCTCATCGTGAAGGCAAAGGAACACACATGTGGCAGGGGGAGCATCTGCACAGATGAACTCGAGAAGTTCTTCCATTGGATCTTGGGTAAGGGGCTCACTCCTTTCTGCCCTGACCACCCCAGCTATCCCACTGAAGGCAGGACATAACTCATTTGAGGGAAATTCAGAGCAGATTGCTTTGGGAAACCAACACCAGCATTCCTTCCTCATCATGGCAAATTGCTTCTACTAGCAAATTCCCCAGCAGCACCCTTGCATCTCACTGACTAATTGCTCTTACTAATAAGATACACAAAATTGAGCCCTCAAACCCTAATTTGATGTTGTAGAATGAATCCATTATATCCCCAGGGAATCCAACAGCCCTGGCTGTATATTGGGAAGCAGCATAAGGGACACAATGGAGCTCTTCCAAAAGGCTCATGTAAGTAAAAAAAAAAAAAAAAACACAACAACAAAAAAATCACAACAACACAAAAAAAACCACAAAGACCAAGTTCCAGAGAGAATACCTGGGGATTATAGAAGCAGGTCCCAGCTCTGAAAAGGAGTAGGCAGACCTCAGCTCCTTTACACAGAGCCAGAATCCAACGCTCACTATACATGGCAGTACAGGTGGCTTTTGGCTCTTTTGACAGAGGTCTCTGCAGAATATGGATCAACGAACTGCTCTTCAGCAACAGCTACAAAGCATGTTTCAGTGGCGGTCCACAAGCTGCATTAAATGCAGCACATGCATGCACAGGCACACACCGAGGTCATGCACAAACACCAAGGACCCTCCTCTAGACAGCTCAGAGGAAGCCAAGCAGGTTTTTCGCTTACTTTGCAAGGGAAGAATATTGTGTTCCTTGGTATTAAACAGGCATCTCAGGGGACCTCTGACCTGAACCACAGTTTTGAGAATAGGATTTCATGCTGGGACTGACCATTTAGATAAAGTGTCATGTATTTCCCCTGCAGTTTTTACACGCTCTTCACTCCAGCAGCTAACTTTTGAAGCATTACTGTTCTGAGACAAACGAATGCACTTTGCAGTCACGGATTACAAGAATTTCTTATTTATTAGTGAGTTTTCACAAAGGCGGAGGGATTAAGCTTTCTATTTATGGACAGAAAGAGCTATGCAAAGGCTGAGTGATTTGCCCAGGGTTAAAAGTGAATCAGTGGCAGGGACAGCAGGATGTACCCTGACTCAGAGGCGCCTGCTGTCAGCACAAGGCAATGCCACCCAGATCTTCTTCTCCCTGCAGGCGGGGTTAAATCATCCTCCTGTCCTCATGACACCAGTCAATTCCCAGTGAGTGACTATCTGTCAGGAGATCTCCACAACGCCAAGAAGAATGATGGATTTTTCAGGTTAGAAGCCCTTATACCCCAGGCAAGACATCCCCAAGAGAAGGGGTCTGAGGCACACAAAGGAGGAACATGGAGAAAAGGGCATCCCAGGCCTGTAGAACACAGACCTCACCTGAACAATCACCTCCAAGACACGCCTCACATCCTACATCTTTCAGACCAGCCTACCCTTCTCACATGCTCATAGAACTCTCCTTCGTGGGGCCAAGAACAATTGCTTACACAGAAGGTCTTTTGTGTATCGTTTGCTGCTGGTAACATGGAGGAAAAGGCAGTATCATGTTTCTCCTATCATCTGTAACAGCACCACATGCCACAGTGTGGGAAATCCCAAAAGCTTTCTGATACAGACTGGGTACACAAGCAAAAAGAGTGTGTTTCAGAAGAGCAATGTGGGCTTTAGCAAGGATCTCCAGCACAGTAGAGATCCCAATTAAAAGACAGACTACAATCACGTATCGGTTCCTCTGCATCACTCTACAGTTACACCAGGTCTCCCAAAGCAGTATTGTTAGTACAGATGGGACCTCAGGCAACAAAGTCAAAGCATGCTGGCCAAACCACACAGTACTCACCTTGCTGCCTATATCTTCACGCTTGTTCCCAGGCTTGCTTCTCCTTAGCTTAATGGAAGGGGAGCGAAGCAGATTTTTGATCCGACTTGTTATTGTAGACCCTTCGACCGACATCATCTCCAGGTGCCAGGAGGATATTCACCCCACACACAAACTGTGCCTGGGAAACAAGCCCAGGTTTGAGGCAGAAATACTGATGTGCTCAGCTTTGCTTACACTTGTTCACATATCTCTCAGCGATTCTGCTCGGGAACTCCACTCCTGTTACACTGCAAAGCTATTCACAGAGGCTGGCAGACTTTCCTTTTGCAGATTCCAGAGGATCAAATCAGCAGTAATCTAAACTGAAAGATGCACCCATGGGTCAATAAGACATTCGCAATAAATTCTAGTCTCATTCTTTGCAAGAAATGCCAAATGCAAGAGTTTATGATAATTGATGGGTGCGGTATTACTTATTCCCAGAGGCTTCCATGAAAATTATCATCCTTTTACTATTCATTAGCACATCTAAACCAATTCCCAGATCAAAAGTTTAGGTGTTTTACAGTTCAGTATCATCTTATGACAAAGACAAGAATTCCCAGCATTGGAGTCCATTAACAGGGTCCATCCAGCCCCTTGCTTTTGCTCCATACACACCCATTCCGCTTTAGGCTTCACAGTCTGGAAGGCACAACGCTGTACTTGATTATTGAACGCCAATTCACAGAAGCACACCGAGAATAAACATGAAGGAGTTTTTAACTCTCACAAATTTAGCTCTGCTTTAAGTACCCACATACATACGGTGGGTGCTATCTGATAATTAAGGCATAGAGCATTTCACATCCCCACACCTTCATCTTAAAAAGGGACCAACGAGGAACTGTAACTGCTGTCAACGATTTACAGACCCCCGGCTAAAACCTTCACCTTTCCCAAAGCTCCGGCAGTGAAGGAGGGAAGGGGGAAAAAAGGGATCCAGCCCAAGCCTGCAGTAAATTATCCTCCCGGCTTCCGTGCAAAATGGGGGCGGGGGGAAAGAGAGCGAGAAAGAGAGAAGGGGAGAGAGCGCGGAGCAGAGGAACGTTCAAGCCAGCATAGTCACAGCTGCTCGCCCCGCGGCGGCAGGACCGCGGGCTGAGGAGACGCGTCTCCTCGGCCCCCCCAGCCTAACCCGCCGAGTCAAACCTCTCTCTCCTACCTGGTGCCCAGGAGCAGCTCTGCCGGCGAGGCCGGCGACCACGGTACCCCGCAGCGCCTGCCCAAGCAGCCGGCCGCCCCCGAGGAGGGGCCGCGGCGCGGGCCGCCCCCGCGGGCGGGGCGGGGGCCGTTCCCTCAGAGGCGGTGGCGGCAGCGAAGGGGCGGCCCCGCAGCCTCAGGCCTCGGCCAGAAGCGGGGGGCCGAGGCCGCCTGCCGAGCTCCGCGCGGGCCGCGGGAGCCCATGGGCAAGCGCCCGCCCGACCGCCTGCGCCGCGCAGCCGCTCCCCCCGGCGGCCGCAGCACCGCCTGCAGCTCCAGGCTGGCCGGCCGGCCGCGCTACGGCGGCCCGCGCGGGTCAAAACGCGTCGCAGCGCGGAGGTGGGGGGCGGTGGAGGGAGGTGGACCAGAGCGGCGGACCAGCGCGGCGGGGGCTGCTACTGGCGGCCGTTACTGGGCGGCCCGTACCGGTGGAGATGGCCCTTACCGGTGGCCGTTGCCGGGCTTTGGGGCTGGGAGTGCCCTGCTGGCCGGTCTGCCCCACGCGCCTGGTCGGCCATTTGTGGCTTGGTGCCATGAGGCTCCTGCAGTTCACTGTGGACGTGGAAAAGTTGTTGCATGAGCACCTTACCTCAGGGTAGCCAGGTTTGGGGGATAAACGCCTTCTAACACTTCACATCTGGTGTTTGGATCCTTTGCTGGGGCTGCTGTGGTCACAGAGCTCACTGGTGTGGAGGCTGCCAGCAAAGCCAAACCTGTATCAGCTGAGATGGGCGTTAGTTATGTGGTGACCATGGGCTCCACAGCAACTGGCCAGTTCCTGCCTATGAAGAAATCCTTCTCCCCTCAGTTCTCCGAAGTCTTTGCTGGGAATCTGGCAGGCCACTGTCACATCATGATGTGGGGATGGAGCCCATGGAGTTAAAAATTTGGATGCTTGTGTGCTGGCTCATAGCAGGTGAGAGCCTAGAAGCAAACCTAGAATAATAGAATTGTTTAGGTTGGAATAGAACTTTAGGATCATTGAGTTCAACTGTAAAGCTAACACCGCCAAGTCCACCTCATGGACTTTGCACAGAGAAAACTGAACAGTTGCATGGTGTAGATGAGATCATACACATTTTTCTCCTGGTGAAATACTAAAGAATTTTATAAGCACACAACAAAATATACATCATGCCAGCAAAAAGGTTTGGCACTTCAGCTGTCTACTAGCTGTTCCTCAGGGAAGAGTTCAGAAGCCACTACACTAACTCTTGTGCTTCCCAGACAGGGACAGACATCTGCCCTTCCGTGCCTTGGCAGGTGTAAGCCCATGACGGGAAGAGGGGAAGCAGATCTCACGGGCCTCCAAGTCTGAATCGCTGTCAAAGGGTGCACATTTAGGATGTAGCGCTCTGAGTTCAAAGAGGCTGTACGTGTCCACACTGGCCTAACATCTCCACACCAAAGTGGAGAAAGGAAACCAGCATTTCTTAGGGTGGGAAAGTCCTGCTAGCACCTCTTTCCTTAACATGCTCTGCCATTTATTGCAATCTGTCTCTGTCCTTGGGGCATCTTTCTGGCTCCATGTTTCCTGTTGTGGGTGCTCTCCTCCCTTTCCCATCTTTGGTGACTATCCCATCTTCAGTGATTAATGCAAATCCAGAGTATTGATAGCACTTGCAGATGATCATTCCAAAAATGCCATCCATGAACAGTTCCTGAAGTTCAGGCACAGATTTACCACGACAGACAATCCACATGGGCTATGGTCTTCCTCATAGTGGTGCCCATTGTGGCCAGCACACTGCCACCGTCACGGCTTGTGACGATGTGAACCTGCACCACCTGAATTTCCAGAAAAGATGGTTTGCGTTCGAAGTGGGATTCTGAGCAGGCACAAGTGCTTGCAGGATTAGGATCTTAAGGCTTGACTGGTCAGAAACCTGCATATATTGACAAAAGCACCTAGAGGCATAACACAGGATGTCTTTTTACTCTCTGTCTGCTCCAGTCATGCCATAATAAGCTGCAGGTAGTGAGCTTAAAATGTCAGTTGCTAACCTTTGTTAGGCTTTAGTTTTGATACACAGGTGCCATAGAGAAATCCACACTTGTTGCTATGTCAAAAAATCACAAGGTTCCAGGAAGCGGGGCTTTCGGAAAGATGCTTATTTTGTGAGATTTACAATAAAATTGCAAGAGTTGGTAATGTTGCAATTATTTTAAAAATAAAAGTAATTGAAGTCCGTGGGAGCTAGGAATATGAATTCATAGCTTTTGACCTCAGACATGGACTGCAACACCAGAGGTGGCACATAAGAAAAGGATTCTAGTAGTAAATGTGAATGTTGCTGAATAACAATGCCCTGTTGCTAAGGGTGAGGAGAAATTCATGAAGGAAACCAGAGCTGCTTCTGCAAAAATGAAATCCCTCCTCTATGAAGATTTACACGTGTGCTTAGTTTTATCCAGACTGGGATCAATTCTAGTGAGTGGAACTACTCACACTGGACATGGAGTTAAAAACATGCTCCAGCCTGTACAAGGCCAGGAACTGGCATTGCACAGAAAAAAAAAAAAAAAAAAAAAAGTAGTTGATAGTTCTTAAATTTCTGCTATTCAACAGTAAAATATCAGAGTCATCACATTTGGAAGAAACATGCTTACATTTGAGAAAAAGCTGAGGAATGTCTTTGAAAACAAGGCACAGCTGAGATGTTTGCTTGGGAAACGCTGTTTGAATGCAACTAGCATTGTTCCTCTTTTGTTGAAAGCTGAGCACAGCATAATGTGATTTGTGATTACAATTCTTTGTGTCTGTGAAGTGACTGAAGAGACAGGCTAACTCTGAAACATTAGTAGACTTCTAGATTCAGCGAAAAGAAATTGAGACAGGGAACAGATAGTTCTGATTTTCTGACTAAAGCATACTACCTTTCTAGTTAATTTTTAAGCAAGATGAAATGTCACAGAGTTTCTTCAGTTCAACCTAAGGAGAAGGATATTACCAGTGATTTTTAAAGAAACTTTTTCTATAGTTTTAGTAACACAAACACGTGCTCTTTTTTTCTTTCATCCTATTGGTACAAAAGTAAAACAAGCAGGAATCACCAGCTTCCTCTGGGTATTGCAGTACAAGTCTTACCATACACCTATTTCATCATTAGAAGGGCCTGGTTTTCCAGTTCTAATATCAAACTTATGAAAGGTTAATGCAAAACCCTTGCACTGACTCTACAACTACTAGAGCTTTAGCTTGGGTGAAACTGGAATGGTTGGTGCTAATCTGCTTGGCTTCTGTTCTCCTAGTCCTATCCTCTAGTAAATACCAAATAACTTTAAATGAAGAGAAATAAATTTCTGCTCTTCGTCCAGAGGCATGTGTGGAAGCAACTGGTAAACCTGCTGCTCCATGACATGCCTCCTGATGTTGCTTTTGCTCATGGTGTCCAAAACAAGGTCTCCCACACAGCTGTCAAGCTGTTAATCTGCTGGCTGGTCATTCGCTTCTTCTGTCGAAGCTCATTAAAGGTGTGTGGCTTGTGGTGTTTGTGCTCCTCACTGTGCTCAACCACCCCACCAGTTACCGCTGTTCCTTCTGTGGTGCCACTATTGTCTTCTCACTATTGCTGGCAGATTGCCTTTACTTCAGAACAAAGCTTGTCTTTTACAGTAGGTTTCTGTAGGGCCCATCTCCATAGGGCAGCACCTTGACTGAGGTCAGTTAATGGCAACCAAGGGCAACAGGATTTTCAGCTTCAGTCCAGAGGTGGTGAGTTCTTCCTTGCTAGAAAGGACAATGTACCATGAATAAATTATATCATTTTTCTTTGGCATTTGCGGCATTTGCTCTTGAATGTGTTCTTAAAGTAGTCTTCTGAAGGCTGCTGTAAATAATGAGAGAGAACAGATGCCTCAATAAATTAAATGCCATATTTTTAAGCATTATGTAATGAAATATCTGAAAAATGTTTTTCTCTGTTGCAGAAATCTTCTGTGCTTTTCTAAGAAGCAGCATCTTGCAAACAATCTTGTAATCCTCCCAGAGGGCTCCAAGCACAAGGAACATTTTAAAAGTGATTCTAAACAAAATTATTTTTCTAGTCAATAATATCATGATAAAAAAGAGCGTGTAAAAGACACAAAGCAATGGAGCAGAAGTGCTACACGAGCCCTCTCAGTGTGATATTAAAACGTTTCCTTGAACTTGTTCTCCTTACATGCAAAGCTCTTCTCATGACCTGTGGCCAGGCAGGGAGCATGAGGCATCTCTCCAGCCAGCTGTGGTGACATGATGAGGGCAGCCGTGGTCCCATCACCTGATCTGCTCAGTGCTGCCCACGCACTGTATGACGGAGGCAGGAAGGTGCTCTGTGCCTCTGAAACCCCAACATGTTGAGACCACCCTGCAGCCACAACCCAGGGTGGTTGCTTGTTCAGCTTGGTTTTGCTGTTTTTTAATTTATTTCTTAGAGAAACCGATCTGAGAAAGGATTTCATTTTTTTCAGATACTGACATGCCAGAGCTGACCTGCTCTCCTGGTACTAGAGGGAGCTCCAAACTGGAAGTTGTGGCAGGCAGTATGAGCAACTGAGGCCAGCTCAGAGACCAGGTGAGTTAGTCAGGGATCAGCGTCACGCTCATGCAGATTCACAGCTTCCAGACAGCTTAGAGCAGGGGTTGGACCTGTTCGTGTGTATCTTCAAAAATAGTGGGGACAGACATTTTGCTCCACACCTTCGTTGCCACTTTTCTGAGCAGTTTTCAGGCCAAGTGAAGAGCAGGGAGCACATTTTCCCACAAACTTTGAAACCCTGTGGAAGAAGAGCATTGTCTTCTTCTGTAACAGCTGTCTACCCTTCTACCTCCAAAGGACCATGGCACTGCTTTCCAGTTAGGCTAACAGCTATCATTCTAGCCTCACAGGATGTTGATTCAGCAGCATCATGATGCCTTTTTCCACCTGTTGACTTAGAACAGCGAACAACAGGTACTCAGAAAGGGAGAGAGAGTGAAGGAGGAAAGATAAACAGCTTTGGTCTAGTCCGGAATAAAAATAACTATAATATATGAGCAAATAGAAGGGTAGGGGGCAAGAGAAGAAAAGCAGCTGCCATGCAGTATATATTGAGGGCATTTTACATTTAATTTTTCTCCAACTAGGCAAATGACTGCAAGCTTAATAATTTCATTACTAACTTCTTAATTAGATATTAATTTTCCATGGAAAAATACACAAAGGATTCCTTGCGGGCCACATGATGGTCTCCAAAGCTCAATGTACAGCATGTCAGGTGATGAACCTCAACTGCAGGTAGTTGGTTTTGATGACTTGTTTTCCCCCAGTAAGCTTTGTCCCTTCCTCTCTCTCCTTTATTGCCACAGCTACAAGGGATGAGCAAAATGAGTTTCTGGGAATTGTTTCCTGGGTCTTTTTATCGGACTCCTTGTACCTGACTTAAAATATTTCAATTACAGCCAGAGATTACACATGATATTTTCTTCATGTGTTCCTGTCAAAAAGTCATGTAGACATCTACACTTCCGTGCTGGTTTGATTGAAATGGAGTTAATTTTCTTCATGCAGTTACATACTCTTCTTTTTCACAGCAAGCATGGTCATTGTTTGGATTTTGTTTGAGAATACTAAGATAACACCCTGGGACAGAATTAATGTTTTTTTCAAGTAACTTTCCAGTGGTTTTGAGTTGGAATGAAAAGAATGTAAGAACTTACTGTTATCTTAGCCATTGTCTGGGAGACCAAGGTCTTCCTGGGCTCTCTATCTGCAGGTGTGAGGCAGCTGGGAAGCGGAGCATAGATGGGGCAGACCTTGACTGACGTCCAGGCTGATCAGTGAGAATATTCCATGTCATTAGCGTCATGCTTTATATTTAACGAGAGTCAGGTTTTCTGGAGGGGGAGACCCATTCCGATTCCACTCTCTTTCAGTTGAGTTCCACTGGGAAGTTCCTTTAGTTTGGCCTAAACTGCCAGTTTTCAGTTGGCCTCTGGGTGTTTCTGCCTTTTGGCCTTTTTGCCTTTGTGGCCTTTTTGCTCTCTCTCCCCAGGATCAGCTGTTTGGGACCAGGGTGCTCTTCCCAGGACTGGCTGCTTGGCACGGACGGAGTTCGTGAAGAATTGCATTGAGTATCACTTAATTTTATATTTTATTTTCATTTTATATAGGAGTAGTAGTAGTAGATTAGTGTTGTTTTGTTATTGTATTAAACTGTTTTTATCTCAATCCACAAGTTTTCTCCCTTCTCTTTCAATTTTCTCCCCTACTTGGGAGGCCAGGGGTAGGAAGTGAACAAGTGGATACCATGGTTTTGATTGCTAGCTGGGGTTAAACCACAACAGGTTTATAATGCATCTAGGGAGAATATGCTTAAATCACAGATGCCGACTGACCTTTAAAAGAAGAAAAATATACATGCATGAATGCCATTCAGCTGGCCATCAGGAAATCGTGCTGATAAAGAGAAACTATGGGGAGTATGGATAATATGTGTAGTATAGAAAGCACAGCCAAAGATAGGAAGATGCTGCTTATAAAAGGTTTGTGTCCACCAGGAATGGATAATTTCTGTCATACCACAAAATGTGAACGGAGGTACTTGGAAAACCCAAGCACAGCTACACTGTGGGTTTTTTTTCTGAATTAGAAGAATGTGCCCTAAACTGAAAGAAAAAAATTGCAAATTCATTTAAATTTTGGCTCAGCTATTATAACATGTGAACTAGTCCTCTCATGTTTCACTCCTGAATTTCAAGGGGCCAACAAAATCCATGCCCTCCTTTAAAACTATTTTTAGCATAATTAGCAAAGTGCGTACATGCGTCCATTGAGCTGTCAAACCAAGGCCACGTACTGACTCACCTGGTGCCTGAGGCATGTCTGCATCCGGTGTGCGGTGAGGTGTGCTTTAGAGCTGGCTGTGAGGTGGTACATGTGATCAATAGAAAAATAATCCAGGCTGGCTGATATAAGTCTGGAGGAATGGCTGCGGGACTTGCCACAGCCTTGGGCAGCACGTGCTGTGAGCAGGATCCTCACCAGAGCCTCCTCGGTGCTTGGGTGCCATGGGAGCAGACAAGCTGCCAGGGCACCGCTGGGGCTGGCAGCTCCCCGAGAGCAATGCCGCAACCCCAGCTACTTCTGTTCCAGCATCTCAGCCAGGACAGCACTACGTGTGAACAGTAATCCCCACTAGCTGTGGCCAGGCCCCCACACACGCGTGTTAGCCAGCTCATGAAAGGAGGTAAATTGTGTTTTAAATTTTTACCAGAAGCATTTTTCAGTAGCAGGAGATCAGAATGCCATGTGTAGCTGCCGACTGTGTTGTGCTTCCTGCTGCCTACGTGGAGGCTGTTAGGGAGGACATAGAGCAGGTACTGAGCCAAAACTCAGCCAGGGCACTGTCTGGGTCTTGTGAACTCCCCACCATCGCAGCTTTGGCTGGTCAGATAAGCTGTGACATATTACCCAGGCTAATCCACGAGGGTTTCTTTAAGCTTAGATCTGAGTCCAGTCAAATTTACATGCAGGACCAAATGGTCTGACAGTCTCAAAAGACCACAGTGGAACTGCAGTCTTGCGTGAACTCTGTCTTTTTAAGAGAGTAGCTGGCTGGGACTTCAGATGTGGGTAGAGACAAGAACAGCAGCATGCAGATAGGAGAGGGCTGTCTCTCAGTGACTGGCCAGGTGCCAGGGCCAGCAGGCACACAGAGATTTGATGTTGGATACAGAGGTCCCTACTTACAACGGGAGGCCAGAGCTGAAAACCACATGATAGGAAAGCATTTGACTGACCTAGTACTTAAATAAGGGATGCCAAATCCTTGTTCCCTTTCGTAGGAGTTATTTGTGTTCCATTGTTCTCCTTAATTACTGCTCTCTGGAAATATGAAACACGGGATGAACCTACTATTGAACTCTGCTAGGAATGATAAAGGTTTCCCTTAGAGCAGTCACTTTATACCTTTCCCAGTGTCATGGTTTAACCCCAGCTGGCAACTAAGCACCACACAGCCGCTTGCTCCTTCCCTGCGGTAGGATGGGGGAAAGAATCAGAAGGGTAAAAGTGAGAAAACTCCTGGGTTGAGATAAAGATGGTTTAATAGGTAAAGCAGAAGCTGCATGCACAAGCAAACCAAAACAAGGGATTCATTCACCATTTCCCATGGGCAGATGGGTGTTCAGCCACCTCCAGGACAGCAGGGCTCCGTCACGTGTAATGGTTACTTGGGAAGACAAACGCCATCACTCCGAATGTCCCCCCATTCCTTCCTCTTCCCCCAGCCTTATATACTGAGCATGATGTTATATGGTATGCGATATCCCTTTGGTCAGCTGGGGTCAGCTGTCCCAGCTGTGTCCCCCGCCCTGCCTTCCTGTGCACCCCCAGCCTGCTCACTGGTGGGGTGGTGTGAGCAGTAGAAAAGGCCTTGACTCTGTGTAAGCACTGCTCAGCAATAACGAAAACATCTCTGTATTATCAACATTGTTTTCAGCACAAATCCAGAACATCAGTCCATGCTAGTTACTCCTAAGAAAATGAACGCTATCCCAGGCAAATCCAGCATGCCCAGTTTGGGGCCTATAAACATTTTGCAGTGAAGGTGCAGACACCAGCACACATCAGCCTGTTGGCAGCAAGTTTAGGGCGTTTCTGAAAGGTAGTTGAGAGCAGCTGCATTTCACAAACCTCTTAAAAGTACTTGCAAGGGCTCATTGAGCAGAAGTTGAAAGCTGCTGCCTTACTGCCCAAAGATCACCCCAGGGCCTGTGTCCTGTGGAAAGGTTGGGCCAGGTTACATTATGTTGGGCCAGGATAGGTTAGAGCAAGCTCCTTATCCTTACAGACACAGAAAGGGATCATGAGATATGTTTTCCAGCATGTGTCTAAGCAACTAATAGTCCTTCACTTGTCCTCCCGCTGACAGCATAAGCAAGAGCATACAAACCACACCGTTTTCACTCCACGGTTGTTCTGCATGGAAAGCAGGGGGCTATTATTTTCCAGGTCTGCCTTGAGGCTCGTGGAAGAAAGAGGTCTTGCAGCTTCCTGCAGGGCTGAACATCACATGGGAGTGATGCCTCTGCATCATCACTTGGCTGATGTCTCTCTGGGTGTTCTTACGTGTTTAGGCCAGCTCTGCGCAGTCTGCATGTATGGCACTCGGCACGCAGGCTGGCCCTGGTCCAGGGACCTGAGAGAAGCATGCAAACCCCTCTTGTGCTGAGCGATGCATTCCCCGTTGCCTGCTGTCCAACCTCCCCCTCCTTCCTCAGGAGTATGTAGGTCACTGTTGACATTGTTTTCCTCTGAGCTCTGTCTGCTCCTGTTTTACCACTTTGTTCACAATTAGCCCTGACTTTTGTAATTGACCTAAATAAGCCTGTTTCATTCTCCTTCATCCCATGCCTTATGTTTCCAGAGAGCAGTAGTTAAGAAGAACAATGCAGCATGAATATCTTGTGCAATCCCAAAGCAGACAGTGCCCTGGCTGGAGTTAGTCTTGCTCTTGGTGATCATCAGCAAGCTGACAGTGTAAATCAGAACTCAGCCCACTTTGGCTTTTGCCCTGAGAAGAAGACAGCATGACACATCTTACAACTTGAATGTGCTGTACAGTTGTCTGGCCTCCACAGATGCCTTTTGTTATTACTACTATTAACAAAATTAAAGAACTATAGCAAAATTGTAAGCAAGCAAGCAAGCGAAAATGAAAGTTCATCTGATGACGAGTGATGTCAAAGCATTGTATTACAAGCCATTAAATCCACACGTTTATATCAGTTTTTGCAGCTGCTCACTATGTCTTCTGCAATCACACCTCCCACGTTGATGATGTTCTAAATTTCCTCTCATGTCATGCCCCTGCCCTCCCTGTTAGGGCTCAAGTACGAATGTTTGGAAAATCAAATGCAATGGAGCATGCAAGTTATCTCTTTCTCTCACGTCGTTGAGCAACACTCATCTGGCCAGGTTTCAGGCACTGCCTTTTGCCTCAGTTTCCCCATCTGTTCTCATGAAGTCCTGCCTGGAAGGTGACATCTCATCAATGTTCTGTTTATTTACTGTGGTTTTTGCCTTTCACATCCTCAAAACCTTGGAAGAGAACTTTTTCCAAAACTTCCTGCTGGGTCCCAGATCCTCCTGCAGAGATGTTCTGCTGCTTCCCACTGGGATGCCCACCTCTGTATCCCTCTCCTGCAGGCAGGGTTATGTTGGGGTCCACAGGTCGGGTTCAGACAAAGGTCAGTATGGAGGCCCCCAGAGGTTGGTACAGAGCCTGCAGGGGAGGATTTAGCACCGTGGTATCCCTGAGTGCCCAGCTCCATCCTCTCACCTCAGAGATGCTAGAATGAGGCACAGGGGCTAAAATGCAAACAACATTTCATGTTATTTGGAAACCAAATACCAGAAATGCTGACATGGCATCTATCTCTATTTTTCCAGACCTATTGCTGGTACCCTGCCCAGCCCCTACCTAGAAGTACACAGTCAACGTCGGTCCCTTTGCTTGTGCTTGGTCCTCTGGAGATATTCTCTTGAGAGGACTTTTGTAGGTGTCTGAGGCAAAGCTCCACTCTGTCCCAGAGGAGGCTCTGGCCAGAAAGCAGAGAGACAGCATGGAGGTAGGCACAAATAAAAGCTGTGGCGCTTGGCTGTGAAGCTGGGGTTTTCCAATAAGCCTAAATTTGGTACTCAACTCCAACTGAATTTCCTTGAGAAGTAGGGCAATAAATTACCATAAACCCCCTTTAAAATCCCCATCAGTTCAACCCCTGGCTTCTTGACACAGACTTTGAGAGCCAGGTTTCCCCCTTCCTCTGTAACATACCTTGGCTTGCAGAATTCACCATGGCGAATGAAATTTGACCTTTCCACTACCCATGGCAACCATAGTTCAATTAAATAGGACAAACTTTGTACAGCAGTTGCCCTCAGGACATGGTATACTAAATATGATACAAGCAGAAGAGTGAAACAGAAAACTCATGAAACAATCCTGTGAAAAGAGAGTTGGCAAGTGGGTGCCCTTCAGGACAAGGACACACAAACACACACGCTCTCTCCTTCCTTTAGGCCAGTGCACTTTACAGAGATGTCAACAAATGGAAAGGACTGGGATTAAAGGCAACATTTGCATGCTTGTAAGTCTATCTGAAGAGCAGTCAAGTGCACATTTAACTTGTATGTATGGATGCGTTTGTTCCCATTGCTAATGTGCAAATACTGTCCTGAGTACGGATGCTTTCTTAAAGCAGTGCCAATGTGGGCAGAAAACAAATATCAAATACAAGAAAACACAGCCAATTAGTCATCTGGCAAGAGGACTGACCGAAAGAGAGGGAAATATAAAAAAGTATAGCCAGATCTTAAGTTCATAGGAGAAATTATTCTCATGTCATGGTGATGAGTGTAGCATCAAAAAACCTCGAAAGATAAGAGAATGCAAGATAGCGGTGTGGCCTGCACTAGTATGTTCACGATCAGTGAAGCAAGGTATAACAGCCCTGCAGACAGAGAAGGAAATCAAAGTGGAAGAGAAATTCTTCTTCTGGATAGACTCAAGGTGGTGAAAAATAGAGAACACATTGAATACATATGAAAGATACAGCAAACCCAAAATATTATTTCTAGAATGACTGGAATTAGGAAGGCTAGAAGGCTGGTAGCAACAGCCTAGAAACGTTGCCCAGGGAGGTGGCACCATCTCCATACCTTGAGGTTTCTAAGTCTTGGTTGAAGAAAGGCCTGAGCAACCTGGTTTGATCTCATGGCTGACCCTGTCTGGAGCAGGGGGCTGGACTACAGATCTCCAGCAGTCCTGTCCCACCTGAATTTTCCTATGATCCTACGAGGGCCTGCAATTTGCCATACACATAAGGCAACTACTGACATCGCCATGACAACAAACTGGGTTTATGCTGGTGTTGCAGCTTCCTGCAAAGAGGAGAGTACACACTTGAGAGAAATGTTCACAAAAAGACAGCGAGATTTATAGCACTAGACTCATTCGAGCTTTGCTTTCAAGCTGATGAAAGAATTAATAGGTTATCAACTTGTTACACAGTTCATTTCTGCTTCTGCCTCAATTTTCAAGATAGAGGGGAGAAAATGACATGCAATCTTGCAAAAAGAAGATAATTACATCCTCCCCCTTGGGGAGACAACTAAAATCGCTTCAGCTAATGCGCCCAGTGCCGGGGGGGAAGGCAGCCAGTCAGCAGCTCAGGCCGGCTGTGTGTGGCTCATCACAGCCAACCTAACGCTGTAAAACATACTCCTTCAGTATTCGCCCCATCATCCTCCTAAGTAAAAGCACATGAAGCAAAATGCTGCCAATGCTTTGCTCAAATACTGCAAATGAAATTGCAACTGCGATAATTACAAGCTGAAAACAGGCAAATTCTAAGCAGGGGCTCTCCTGCAGCACAATGTCCCCATTGGGGAGCCCACTGCCCACGTGGGTTCATGACTCATGGGAGGAACACTGACCTGTGCTGACCTGTGGGCTCCTGGGTCAGTGGGCAGAAGATGGGGACACGTGAGCTGCCACCACAGCTTCTGCCCTGGCTAACACCCCTTGGGGAGCTCAGAGAGCGCTTGGTTTCCTGCACACTCTCGACTTGCACTGCCTGCCTCCCAGCCAGAGCCAAGGATCTGGACTCATGGGACCCACCTTCAGCCAGGAATAACTTCTGACTTGATGCAATTTTAGTAGGTCACGGAAGCTGCTGGCTTTTCCCTTTGGCAGCTGTACCTCTCTTTCCCACCCTATGAAAATCAAGTTTTCTTTCAAACATGAATGTGCCCCTTGTAAGCTGATCTGCAATATAATTATTTTCTCCCTTGCTCAGCAAAGTTTGTGAAACTGAACATTTTCCCCGTCAAAGCCAGACAATGAGGCCTTGTCTACACTGCAGCACGGTAGTAAACAATTCCCACTGTGGCTGCCATCAGTTCAGCTCGCCTGGTGGGAGACGTTTATTAAAATTTCTTCCTGGAGACTAAGCCTCCCAGTTCAAGTCGATTGCCCCATATGTCAGAGCCACAAAACATTTGTGGGGTAAGATTCTGCAGGAAGACTTCTGGCGCTTTTTTTGCCATAGACATCCAAAAGCTGAGGAAGCAAATTGAAACCTTCGCAAAGCGGTCAGAAGCTGAAAGTCTGCTTGAGCCATTTTTTAAAACCAAAGAGTCATTGTAACCCAGAAGTGAGAGCACGGGTTAAGGAGCCAGAGTTAATCATTACTGTTGCAAAAGATTTGCAGGCACCTCATTTTTCTATCACGCTTTTGCAGCCAGTTACCTTAACACAAGTTAAACAAGATCACATCAGATCTAAATCATTAAAGAAAAAAAGCATCTAGGTAAACAAAACAGGAGAATTCTATCTTCTGTGTTATCCATCTCATACATGGAAATGTTCACGTTTGAACTTTGCTGAAGGTTGGCCCATCCACATTTATCCAGCCCCATAACCTGTCCCAGGCCCTCAGAAAGGGCCTACAGGCCATCGGCAGGCTGCACCACCATCTCCCACATGCCCCAAACCCAGCGAAGCCCGGCCAAGCCAGCAGCTACGCCTCACCCTGCATGTGAGGGACATGTTCTGCAGGGGCTCCCACCAGCCTCCACCCGCCCCAGTGTCTCACTCCTGCACAGAGCTGCCTGGGCCTGCTCTGGGACCGTGTCTGGGCCCTGCTGCCTTTACAAGGTTGAGCATAGAAAACATGGCTCCAGCCGGGCCCCAAAGGGACACTAATGGTTTATGGAATCACATTTTTCTCCAGCTGCATAACATTGTTTTATAGTAAAGTCCAGGTCTAGCACGTCTCAGAAATAAGACATAGCATTAGCTAACACATTTTCAAAGCTCAGCACTGCCAGTGCCTCAGGCTCGGGCATGGACAAAGCTGTGTAACAGAGAGCTGTGCCCCCATGGGGAGCGGGCCGAGGGCTCATGGCTGGGATGGCATAGCTTCATCCATGCTAAGCAACCAGCATCTCCTGTGGGAAAAGACATATTTAGCTGCCATTCACCCAAACAGCTCTAGGCTTCATTTGATATCAAAAAAAATCAGACACCTGGTCACCACTGGGTTTTTCCTTCAGGAGAAAAGCAACTCAGCAAGGAATTCCAGAATCCCTTCAATAATTTTATCATTGTTTTAGGACACCTCAGGGTAAAAGATGTCATGTGAATAAAGGAGCACAACCAGCAAGCCCTCAGCCATGCAGAGGGCAGAGTGAGCCAGAGGGAAGCAGAAGGGAACAGAAGACTTGCCCCAGTACTGCTGCCCAGCCAAGCCCAGATGTCCAAAAACGTCCGCATTTACCGTTTGTTCCTGTATAACAAAACAAACATATAATGACCAGAGGGGTGTAAGATGTGCATTTGCTGGTTGCAGGATAACACATGAGAGGCAGCACTCGAAGGAAACCAGGATATAGCTAGATAGATATAGAATACATAGGAGGCTGGTGCTGTGGATCCACTGTTTGCAACTTAGTGGATGGCTGGAGCTCCACTCACTGGGACCAGCAGGACTCTGCTGTAGCACTGTCACACTGGGAGGCTGCCCCAGTCTTGCTCTCAGAGGAGGAGAAAGCCCAACATTTGCTTAGCACTTGACTTCAAGCCAGAAGGTGAGTGTAGCCACAGGCCTGGGCTTTGAGGCACTGTTGTGTGTACCATAGCAGGCTGGGTTTGAGCCTCTTGTCTTTATGCAAAGGATGGGGACTCAGAGATCCAGGCCCATGCAGGCAGAAGGAGTGGTGGAGGAAGGGAAGAGGACCACCTGTCCCTCATGCCAAGTGCAGCTTGTGCAGCTCCTGCAAGGAGCCTGTCACTCAGGACACTGCAGAGGCAGTGAGGGACAGGTTGTGTGAGAACTGGTGTTGACTTCCCCCATTTCTTCTGCCAAACTACCCTGTCACCTCCAGCACAGGCCCACCATTCTCGTCTTACTGCTGTGGGAAATCGTGGCCAGGAGTTCAACAGGAAGCTACAGCAACATGTACTGCTGCAACACCGTTTCTCAGCCCTCTGAAGGAACAGCTGTTACTGTCCTGCAAATGGACTTCTTGTTAATTGGAACAACCATGTAGCTACAAACTGAAAACTACTTGATTGTATTTTCATGCTGCAGAAGGCCCAGTGGAAGGGCAGGGGTCATCAGACGCCCAGTCCCCAGGGCTTGGAAACACGTGGTGCTATTCCAGAAATCAGCGAACTTTTGTCATCCATTCATCTTCCCATTTAGTTTTTTATGTAGATTGGATCCAGTACAGTTTAAAAATAAACTCTTTTTTTTAGGCTAGTTGGTGATAATATAGGCATAATTTTACATTTTTTTTCTAATAACAGTCACATATGACTAGATACCAAAGTCTGGGAATCCAAGGGGCATTTTCAGGTCCTTTGACACACCTCAGCAGTGTGAAGTATTGTGAAGTATTTTTTTATCCTTGCAGGGCTCAGGAGCCTCAGCTGTACTTGGAGCCCAAAGCCTACAGACCTTGCAGAGCTTTGTGCCATTACAGCCCCATGCACTGGAGGAACAAGGGCAGTCATACACCTCATGGCTTTTGCTGCGTGGCCGCAGGCACATCCCTATCCCAGCAGGCCCTCAAGCCCTGGGTTTCGCCAGAGGAGCAGCTTGGGAAGAGCTGAGGAGCCAGGCAAGTTGTTTCTTACTGCTGTTGTCCAAGGAGTTAATCAAAACATAAGCTGTATGCCATTTTTAGTGGCTTATGTTTGTGTAGCCTTTTTTAGCTGCTATTTAATTGCTTGGTTTTAGCCCCCAAGGCACCGCATGCCACAGAGCTTGCAAGGGGCACCTGTGTTGGAGGGGGGAACTACAGGGGTGCCGAGGCATGTGGGGAGGCAGGAGCCCCGCAGTGCAGTCCCTTGGCCCTGCCAGCCGCCAGAGAGAAGTCAAAAAACACCCAGAAAGGCCCACCTCCTCCTCCTTGGAGGTGGTCCCAGCTGGTCCCGGGGGCACCCTGGCATCACACCGAGGAGGTCTCGGCACGTCCCCAGGCTCATGTCGGCAGGGTCCTGGGGTGACCCCGGCATCATGCCGCGGGGTCTCCGCATGGCCCCGGGGTCACGTCAAGACCCCCCTGGTGTGAACCCTGGGAGCCCCCCGAAAGATGCTGGGGTCAACCCCAGGACCCGTCCGGCACGGCCCCGGGATCGTCCTACGTTTCCCCTGGCATGATGCTCAGGTCAACCCTGGGACCACTTAGTTGCAATGCCGAAGACAAGCCCGGGACGCCATCGGGACAATGCCAGAGTCACTCCCTGGGTCATGCCAAGACCTGCCTCTGCACAATGCCGGGGTCAACCCTGTGACCCCCTGGAGAGATTGCCAGCATGACCCTGGGGTCATGCTGACACTGCCTGAGCGCCATGCCAAGGTCAATCCCAAGATGCACCCAGGACCCTGCCAGCATGACCCCAGGATCGTGCCGACATCCCCCCCAGCATGACGCCGAGGTCAACCCTGGGACCGCTCCCTGAGACTCTGCCGAAATAACCCAGGGGTCATGCTGAGAACCCCCTGGCACAATACTAAGGTCAACCCCGGGACTCACCTGGGACCCTGCTGGCATGATACCAGGGTCAATCCCGGGACCCCCTAGAATGATGCCAGGGTCACACACTGGAACCCCCAGGACTCTGCCAGCATGAGCCCCATGCCGATACCCCCCCAGCACAATGCTGGGGTCACCCCAGGACCCCATCAGAACGAACCCAGGGTAATTAATTTAGATTCCATTTGTTGCTAACTGTGGTAAAACTGGTCCCCTGCACCTTTTTGAGTTGCATTTATGGACTCAAATCTTGCCTTAAAACAGTTATTGCAAAGGCTCCGTGTAACTTTTCATGGTCAACTAGTCAACTGAGTTTATTTATACCATTGTCTGTGTTTCCAAAAACACAATGAATATGCTGGAACACAGAGGTTCCCAGCACAGGTCATGGGACTCTCTTGATATAAAGTTCTTTCCATTGCAAGCCCAACCAGATATACCTTACACTTACATTCCTTTCTATTCCAAGAACTTTACCCCTTAAGAATCAGCCAATGGGATAAGGCCTTGCTGAAGGGTTTCATCAGAACCTTTCAAAAATACATTACCTGACTGTATTGCCCATTTTAATCTGTTCTCTCCTGCGAGAGCTGATCTTTGGCTTAAGCCAAAAACCTCTGCAACATCTCCATCTCCATCCCTCATCCATTACTGTTGTCTTCATTTTATTTTCTTACGTCTGCAAGTCAATCTTGCTCATTTGTAGACATTTACTACTAAACAAACAAACAATCACCCACAACAAAACACCAGACATGTATCAAGCGTGTTATCTTCCATTTAATGGATATGGAAGCAGGAAGATGGTGACTTATTACAGGCATTTTATCTATTTCTTCTAAAAAAGCATCTCCTCTGACATTTCACTCTTCAGACTTGTCCCCATGAAGACAGCTGTGTTGTACAACTTCTCTAAAGGAAACAGATCCAAAGGATTAACCTAAGTTTGGGGTAGGGGGAGGGAGTCTGGATAGTGATTTTATGTGGACTTAATCTTTAACTGTTGTGAGGTTTGTTTTCTTCTTTCTACACCAGGATTGAATATTAACCCCACTGGCTTTCTACTTAAGATGCATTTTGGTGAAAATAAAGCCCCTTCAGTACCTTTTCCTGCATTTAGCAAGTCAATATCCTCTTTTACGACCTATAACATTTCCTGCATACTGCTCAAGACTGAAGAGAGACTTTTTTTGATTTGTCTGATTACTGGAATCGAAACCCAGACTTTTGTGTTGCCAAACCTGCCTCAGAGCATCCATCTGTGCCATTTGCTCAGGTCCAATACCACGTGTCACCCAGGGCGCGCCACCACATCATTTCTGCTCCCTCTCCCTCCCTGTAACAAACTTTCAAAGCCAGTTTCTAGTTGACCTTGATTGGTTTATTTTAGTTTTACACTTTGTCCCTCACATACAGTTATTTAAGAGTCCTGTACTGTTAGATTTCTACAAAAATATCAATTTTTCAAAAGCAGAAAAGAGGGAAAGATATATTTTAATATATAAAAGAAAAAAAAAGGGAAAAAAGCTAAATCTGACATTTCATTATATTCTTAAAAACATTCCAGTCTATTTACAGATGTGTAAAAAACAAAGAAAATCTCCAGGTCTCTTAGTCTAGTGAGAACGTGTGCCTTGCAGGGGTTTTCTTTGTTCTCCTGATTCTAAAATCTTTTAATTACGTCTCATATTCTTGCATTATTGCCTCAAAAGATAGCATACATAATTTTTAAAAGGTCTGTTCCAAACCAATAGGACCTTGAGGGAAGAGCAAAAAAAAGGGAGTCAGCATTTAAATTCATAGCAAAATATTAAGCTGCAGACACGTGACGGTGGAACAGGGAAAGGAAAAACTAAGAGCATTTCAAACAAGCTTTGTTGCATGGTAGAACCCAACACAGCCTCTTCTTGGAACTGCACCAACTACCACTTTGGCAGCCAAATTTGGGGTCTGTTCTTAGTTAATTTAGTGATCATGTTCAGGAACCAAAGATTTTTGCTGTCATCTTTACACAGTACATTTTCATTGCCATAAAATTCCTCACTGCCCAGTGCCAAACAGTAAATACATCCAGGCATTTTCCATTACCTTGATAATGGACAAAACCTCCTCAAAAGTACAGCATTTCTTTGAGATAACATTTGAATGGTTTTCATGTTACAGCTTTCTGTTCCAGGCAAGTGTGCAAAGTACACATACTTTTAAAAAGTATTCAGATGTAATTAGCACACAATTCGTTGATTAAATCAGCCATTTAGAACCACAAAAGGGTAGGGTGCAGACGGAAAGGTCAGTGATTAGGGATTTGAAAGGAATCACCACACAGTTCTGGTTGCTGTTTCACACACAGGAGGAATGAAATCTATTGGTAACACTGAGCTGCCACAGGTAAAAAAATAAACAACTTCAGCCTATTAGAAATGCTCAGAACCAGATTCCCACATAAATACATTTAAGTCTAATCTAAAACTAATTTAGTCACTCCAGATTCCCACTGGCTTACAATAAGGTTAAAATTCTTTAATAACAAGGAACATTATGTCTAAATACTTATCCATATTGTAAATTCCCTTTTCTAAGGCATTCAGTGACAACCCTGCCTGACTCACGCTGACCTACACTCTCTTTTCCAAATCACTAATACAGGACTTGTATCAAATATTAAAATATTAAAATAGTAAATATGCAAAAATCAATGAAGAGTTATGTGTAACTGCTTTAAAACACAGCATTTAGAATGGACTGGTGAGAACCTTTTTTGTGTAGGCTCTGGAGTAACTTTATGCTTACTGAGCTCGAAGGGCTTCTCTCCTCGGCAGCATAATATAAAATCATAAAAAAGACAAACACCCAATGTGTGGATATCCCCTGAAGAATCTAACCTAGACACAGATCCAGAAGCTGCAGCTTACTGAACAGTGACTATGGTCGCACTGTGCACAAATACTGCTCCCTAATTGTGGAAGAACATCACCCTCTACACCTGCGCAGCCTCAGCACTGGAACGATGAATTCCTGCATTACTGCATCACCAAAGATCACGAATTTTGGAGGGAAAATCCCAGCTGCTGTTGCTGGAACAGTAAAACAGGGGATTACATTCCTAAACATAAAGCAAAATGCACCACCAAATTCTGTATAATTTTCATGGCAACGTTTTTTACCTTTTCGGAGCAGTTAAGAAGCCCCTCAAGCGCACCGTAACTCGTATTTACAAACTTGATAGGAAAAGATTGTG
The DNA here is from genome assembly GCF_037038585.1 of Patagioenas fasciata. Classification (NCBI taxonomy): domain Eukaryota; kingdom Metazoa; phylum Chordata; class Aves; order Columbiformes; family Columbidae; genus Patagioenas; species Patagioenas fasciata. The sequence goes on along the minus strand of NC_092524.1, from coordinate 30,650,923 downwards.
TATACACTCATTAACAAATCATCTCTCCTAGGCTGAAAATTTCATTTGTCAAGAAAACTATGAAAACAAAAATCGTGTACAAAAATATAAATATCTTTACAGTCTGTAGGCCCTTCACATTCAACTGCTGAACAGTGAAGAGTATCTACAGGTTATTGAGTAAGCAGTGGCAGAGAATAAAAAATACATCTTGTGATTCAATACTGCCCCATTTCCCTGGTAATGAGCATTTTTGTTGACTTTTTTGCTATACACAGATTGTGCAAATGCAGTGAGAAACCTCTGAGTACCTTTCCTGAATTTATAAAGAAATGGAAGGTTTGGAAAGATATACACATATTTTCATATATACATTCACATATACACCTCGCTCATTTACGCTACGACAGTCCTGAAAGCGTTCTGTATTTTTATGAAGTAACACTTCCTATTAACATTCCTAGCCACCAAATACATCTTGAAGAATGACAGGAGGGAAGAAAAAAAGAACTGGGAAAACACTCAAGCTACTTCAAGCAATGTATTTAAAGATGTAGCAACAGGGTGCCCAAATTTCCTTCTACTCTCTGTAACTTTTCCATCCAGGTGCCCTAAGCACCGAAGGAGGGAGTATTTGTATATGGGCAGGAAGTGAAAAGTGAGGTTTGGGATCTTTTTAAGTAGTTTCATTAAAGTTAACATACTGTCCTACTTCTAATTACACTGGGAAATATAATTTTCTTCCCCCTGTAGTGAGAGTTATAGATATTTATTAAAATCTTCTGTGCATAAACTCCTAAAAAGAGCTTCTGCCAGAGAACTATCTAGCACCAAAGAACAAAAGCTTTTCACTTCAGCCCTCTGCAGAGTCTCATATTTCCTTTCTGCTGCTCTAGGTAACAAGTTTGAGAGTAACCGCAATCTCATTTCTGCACATTCATCATATCCTGCAAACATTAAAAACAGCAAATGTGAACAATCCAATTTCTGCATAGATAATTTGCCTGGTACAAAAAGTAGTAATCCAGATTTTTTCCCCAACAAGACAGCTGCCTCCCTACTGGAGGAAGGAAAAAAAACAACCAACCAAACAAGAAAAACCCTCTTTTGATAGCCAGGTTTCTCAGTCCTTTGACAAACTATTTCTGTGTAGGATCCAATTTTGGAAGGATACCATGTGCCCAGCAATGGTTATAGATCATCTTCCTTGTTTTGTGAAGGGGAAGGAGAACACACAGAATACAACAGTGAGGTAAAAATATGTCGACATGCTTAAAGTTTCACAGCACTTATTTCTCAATTTGGGGCCTGCCCTCAGATGAAGAGAGTGCCGATGCCATACAGAAAATGAGTGTTGCAGACAAGGGAGGCTGTTGAACTGTGACACTGGTTCACTGCTCCAGATCTCTAGTCTCTGATAAAAAACAAATGCATTTATTTGCCTGTGGAAGTTGAAGGCAAGGCCCCAGTAGTATTCAGTTTCGTAACCACAGGTGCTAATGCAGGCATCGCTTTGTTATCCTGTCCTTCTGGAACAGTTGCAGGCAATGAAGCTTTTACCCCACTGGGTGCTAGTTTTGCAACTATAGGTGCCAGTAAGGGCATCACTTTGTTACTCTGCCCTTCTGAGTCCGCTGGCAGACTCGCCACTTTTAAGCCAAGTGGTGCCAGCTTGGGCATGGGCCTCCACAAAGCATCAGCATTACTAGCTTCTGGATTAGTTTTCATCTGCAAAACTGGAGGAGTCACATTAGTGGTCTCTGCCAAGGTTGTTCCGGTCCTACCATTCCCACTGGTGGGTAAGGACAGATTGGGAAGTGGATCCTTCATGTCAGCACCTATTACTATCTTTAAAACATCCGCTTCAGATGAAGGTTCCCCAGAGTTCTTGTCCCCATCAGTAAGGTCATCATCTTCCAGGTGCAGCAGGAGAGGGCTTATAGAGCCACCACCCTCTGGAACTTCAGAAAGGTCCTTAAAACTGCCTCCCAAATGGCCAAACTGGAAGGAAGACCCATCTGCAGCAGAGAGACCACTGGCTGTTCCCCGACGAGCTTCTGCATCTTCGTGAGAGAAATCCGAGTTGAGAGTGCTGGGCAGTTCTGACATGGCTGAAGCATCATCGTTCAGCTGCTGATTGAGGAAGGCAATCTCGTTGAGCAGTGAAGTGAGCGTTTCATCAGTATCATCACTCTCCTCAATGCCACTCAGTAACTCACTTGCATCCAGTTCTGCTTCCTCCATTGCAGATGCTACTTTCCTCAATTCCATTTCTATCCTGGAATCTTTTATCTGCAGCTTGCGGAATGGCAGTTCTTTAGATTTTAGTCTTTCCCTTCCAGAATCACTGTCTTTCCTCCTGGCTTGGCTTCCTCCAGAATCACCAACACAGACCTTTTTGCTAAAGGACTCTGGATGTTCCTTTGTACACGACACGTTCCGGAGTTGTGGAAAACCATCTTTATTTTCTAAGAAAGCTTTTGTAGGACCGGCCGTATTTCTTCCATCTCCACCACTGTCTCCAGGATATGGTTTGGCTTTTTCTTCTGAAAGGATGCTATCACTCTTCCTGCTTTCAAAGGGTGCTACAACCAAGGACTTTTCTGAAGCCTGAGTACCTGCAGCTGTTGTTGTATTAGAATTTTTGTTTCTGTTCAGGTTTAGACTCGTGCTTCCCTCAGCAGCCAGCGATGTTACATTAACAATCTTTGGCATCATGAATGTATCTTCGCTTTCTGCAAAACCAAATAAAGTAGCATCCATCAGGATCCATGCTAACTGCAAGATAATTCCTAATGAAATACAATTTGATCACTTTCAGCTCTTCCTCAAGTAAGCTGCTATTCACAATTGAAACCACTTATGCGGTTTTTTTTGTCGAGTGAGGCCTTAAAACACTAATAGCTTAGCTTTTAACTTGTAGAAAAAGAGCAAGCTCCACATCTGTTATCCCAGAACCACCTGCCTGGTCCTTCAGCTTCCTTCAGCAGGCTGGCATAAATGCAAGTAACTGTAATGATTACAGTTCTGATGATGATGCACAAGTAAAACAGAATTACAATATTCTCCCTCACTGTTTTTTCATGCTTTATTCTATGATCATATTTTGCAATATTGGTTTTGTGCACAATACTACAGAGGCATTTCAGGGACCACATAATTATTTATATTTTGCCACCAAGCAGTTTCCTGTTTATAGCCCTCGGATTTTTTCCCAGTCCCAAATGTAAATTTGCCTTTTTTCATTATGACCAAACGACTATAATAAAGCAGAAAGTGAGGGGCTTGCTTTTAACACAAGGGACAGCAACCAGCACACTGCTGGCAGGAACCACCCCATGCCTAGACCCCACGTACTGTCTTGAAAAGCATCTCTCCAAGGGGCAGCAGAGCTGGCAGGGGGTGGAGAAGCCTGGATGTAACAGGCAAAGGCTTTCAAGAGCCCCAGCACTGCTGCGCACTGCAGCTTCCCCAGCAGGGTGAGTTACACCACAGATGCATTCCAGTCCCCACTTTGGGGGCAGATTTTGCTGAGGGCAAAGAGGCTCAGTGACCTGAAGGACAGTTAAAAAGCTTGTATCTATAACTCCCTAGGGGCCCCTCTGAACTGCTCAAAACATTTAATAGTGATTTTCTTTGAATACCCAGACAATAACACCCATTATTACTTCCCAGCGAGAGGACAATTTACCTTCATTTTTGCAAGTATAATGTTCTCTGCATGCAAGCAAAAAGATCCATAAAACCCAAAGTGCCTACCTGAATGGGGCTCCATAGCTGATACTACTGTTGAGGGTGCAGGGTTTCCAGCAGCAGTTGACAGTGTAATGGGAATGGTAGAGTTAGCAAGGATTCCTTTTACTTGGACAGGAACTGTTGATCCTGGCAGCTGAATCATCACAGAAGCAATACCTTACCCAAGAAAAAGGGAAGGGTGGGTGAGGTGGAAACAAAAGCCTTTCAGATACCTAGTTAAGCCTGGAAAATAAGAGCCTTGCACTTTCAGGCAAGACTTTACCCTGTAATACCATCTGAAAGTGGTAAAGAATAGAAACACAGATTAGTTAGGTGATTAAGAAATCTTCCCTATGTCTCCCTAATTTGGGAATAGCAAAAAATTAACAGATTTTACTTACCTTTTGATAAACTGACAGTTTGAGTAACTATATCAAATACCTCTTACCATAGTGAGGTTCTATCTCAGTCATTCAAGTTGTAACAAAATCAGAAAAATTAAAGCAAAAATTAAACAACATGTTACTTTGTAATCTGCTATGCACATCTATGAACAGCATTACATTAACATTTATTTAGCGCGTTCTCACATGACCATACCTGGCTGTGCTGTCATAGTAGTACTGAGAGCTCGAGGCTTTAACTCAGCTTGCAGCAGTGTGGAAGGAACAGCTGCCACCTGCCCTGGTACCAGTGGGCTCTTCAGTGTAAGCACCTGCCCCTGGGGAGTCATCACCAGGCTTGCAGCAGTAAGAGTAAGAGAGGATGAGGTCTCCTCTGTTAAAAAAGAAACACATAAATCAGTAATTTATTCTGGCATAGCACCCTTGATGACAAAAGATATCCTGCAACCCGGTGTTTCGTACAGTTGTCGAAGGAACTCCAGCTAGAAGGTTTAAAAGCCCTAGATGAGAAAGCTGCTACAGAAGCTGTGCAGGCTGCAGGAACAGCACCCACACAGCTAGAGCCAAGTCTGGACTGTGTCTTCCAGCAGTGTAAAAACCCTAACTCCAGAGTGGCACCCTGATCAAATTATCAGAGAACTCTTGCTGAAACTACAAAAGGAATTTGTTCACTCCAAAGAAAGAATGGAAGTTCTCCCACCTCAGCCAAATTCTGATGCCAAACTTCCCCAGGATGAGACAAAACTGAGGTTTGGGAAACCAGAATGATCAGTTGTTTATAAAAGCCCAAGACCACTTCAAGTGAGGTCTACTTATTATTACCAAAACCAGAAACATCGCCAGATCCTTATAGAGTATTATACTGATACTACCATGAAAGTTTGGATTTCTGCCATTTTTTGTTCCTTCCTATGTTTATGGTGCAAAAGTCTCCATAAACATCAAATACTTCTCCACAAGAATGAAGTTGCCTGCAGAAGCAGGTTAGCATTTTGTCTTCCCACAAGGTGCTGCTTCGATGCCTATCTCCCCTTTATGCAAAATGTGTGTCGCTTTTAGCCCACCTGTGGCACGGACTCCTTTTCTGGCAAGTATCAACGGCTTGCCTCTTCTATTTGTCATGGTCACTTGGGTCAGCTCTCTGGGGGGAGCAGAAGATCCTTCTTGCTGTTTGTTAGTAGTTGAGGTTACAACAGGTTCCTCTGGCTCAGATGGTTTCTTCTTTTTCTGTGCTTCTACTGCTTTTTGTTTGGCATAAATATATTCCAGCTTCTTCAGGACAACCTCTTGTGTCTTCCCTACAGAAAAATTATCAGACAGTCAACCTATCTTCAGACTCTTTTTTCCAAAACTAAAGAGCTGAAGACAGAACTAAATATTTATGAAGCTGACACCATTCAACTACTATGCAATAGATAATGACCCCCACACCAAGAAAACAGCATACTTAATAACAGAAGGAAGTAATTACCTATTTATTCCAAGATTTTTTTTGCCTTCAGCAACATCCATACATTTCAGAACTTATCTGCAACTCTGATAAGCAGAAATCAGCTTGGACAAGCACTAACTCTTGCTGAAGAAGTACCATTTGAAAATATCCACAGCTGTGGAAAAAACCCTCACATCTCCCCTAACGATAAGTGTATGACTGCCAGACAAAATGTTACCCTTTACCTAGTATGAAATTCCTTGGAGTAATGGACCTTGTTACTCAAACGACTTTTAGAGGTAAACTCATACAGTTTTACCGTTGATGTGAAAATTGTAACCTTGAACAATCACAAAGATTTTATAAATAATTTGTATTCTGCAGCTGCACACAATCTAATATGATCAAGGTTGAAATAACTACCCTCGCTTGCCTCTTACTTAGTATTTATATTCTAACATCATGGTCTATTTTTAATTAAGTATATATTTAGCTAACTCTCCTGAGAGAGAACTGTTTCCTCACCAGTTTTGAGGTACTTGACTATAAATGCAAAAGATCAGAAAAACACTTTGTGAAGTTATTTGCTTTCATTCCCTGCCCAAAAGGCCTATGATACATTTCTGGAGTAAGATGAGAGTTCACTACAACACTTCAAATACCTCAAATGAACTGATTCACATAAATACACAAGATTTAAGCATCTTTCATTTCTACTTTACAGGTAGTCTCCTGATTTTATCACCAGACAGTGAGAAGATTACAAGAATAATTTATGTGTTCTTTGTTCACACATATTTTGGCACTGGCTGAACATGTGTCACAGCTTTCTGACACCTCCAACCAAGAGAGAAAAACACAATGGTTTTGTCTTGAAACATCAAGATGAGTAGCAGCTCAGAATATTCTGCAATTTTGTTCTATGGACAGAGCTGCCATCTTCTACATGCTACTAGCACTAGTTCTCAGAAAAGCAGTACAAGGGTAGCTATTTGTAAAGCTGACCCAAGCAGCCAGTGGTTTTGGTCCTGATGGAAGACAGCTGTGTAGGCTTGTGAAGCAATGAGCAGAACTGTTGGTTCGGGAAGTGACCAGTGACAGAATGAAGTGACTTTTCCTCCACTAAAGCTCACTGAACACACAGGAACTCAAGCCTGTGTCTTGCAGCACAGAGATCATTCTACACTTCCTTTAGGCATAAAGGAAACAAAAGCAGTTCTTAGCAGCATGATGAGTGTATCGCTGAGTCAGAGCTCAGCAGGTCTTCCTTTGGCATCAAGAGTCTAAATTTTACCTGAACCAATGACTCACCTGGATCCACAGAGGATTATTACACTCACTCCCACTCTTAAAAACCTTTTATTTCATTATTCCAACTACTCTATATCCAAAATCAGTCTCACCTGAAAGCGTTGACACTTTTCGAATCAAAACATCTTGCTTGCGTGTCAGTAAGTTCTTCTGTCCCATAAATTTATCTGCCTGATCAGTCAATCCTTGGATTTCTTCATAGGCCTATAAAGGTGTCAAGAAACCGATTTATAAACCAACAACACACAAAATAATAATTTTCTTTCCCAGAAACCTTTACAAAATTTATTTAGACACTTTCATAATCTTGAGAAACTAGGACTCAGAGAACGCATGTCAAGTAGCATGCGATGCCAGCTTTCCCTAACTGTAAGCTGAAAAGTGATAAACATCTTGTTTGTCCTTCCTCTAAAGTTCAGCTATTTTAAAGAAAAAACCACAACTTAAATCCCACAATTTCAAGGCATAGCTAATAAGCATAATTATGTATCTACAACTTATGTTCTGTTTCCTAACATCTTTACAATTACGTTTTTTGTGTCAATAAATACTTAAAGAAAAGCTATCTTCTCCTGCATTACAAAAGTAAGTCTTCAATGTATTTCAAAATTGCCTGATGTACACAGTAAACCACCAAGGAATTAAGATATATGCTTCCATGGTTAAATTCACATAGAATACAACACGGAGAAGGCCAATCTGAAAAAATGCATCTGTGTCACCAAGCTTAAGCTTTTAAAAATACAGATTCTTTCAGATATTGTGTTATTCTAGAGAGTCCTGTAAATGTGACTGAAGTTCTCTATTCACAATATCACTGGGATTCACTCAATCAGTTCATATAGCTTAATTACTCTGTCCACATTGAATGATTCTCCTCCTCACTGGAGCTTTAAAATACTTACTTGCTTGAGAATGTAGCATTTGGAGACCTTGGGAAGGTTGTGTAATCCCAGAGCTCTCTTCAACTTTTCAAAGAGATCTCTCATTTCATTACGTCGCCGGCGTTCATTTGCTGTGTGTGTCTCGCGGTAATGATCTTCTGCCTCAGTCTTCAGCTTTCTGTTCCAGAATTGATGTTTCTGCTGGAGAAGTAATGGTATTGACCAGTTTAAATAAAAGAGGTAATGTAACAGCAAACGATGTCCAAAGGCATGCCCAATTTACAAGGTTTCTACAGACACCTGAGAATTTCATGTCATGCTGTTCTGCTATTACATCTTCGTGAAAGTTCAGTGTCGGAAGCACATGCAATAAGCATGAAATGCTGACCAACAAGAAATAACAATCACATGAGTCCTAAAGGAAAAGATCATGAGCAGTCCCTTCTATTAATAAGCTTTTATTTTTTGCAATACAAGGCTACTTAGGTAAACCACAGGATTACAGGTTTGAGCCAGTTTTTTGCTGTCATTTGTTTATCCAAAAGGTCTACTAATGAATTAAATAATCACATCAAATATAGGATGCTTGAATTTTAAACTAGCTTGATTTCTATTTTGTTTCATAGCTACACACAGGTTGGGGTCATGAGACATCATAGGTAAGAATGTGAAAGACAGCATTCAAATGTATCACCCCAGACATCTACTAAGAAATAGAAAGTGTCAAAGACAGGCTCTGATTTTGAATTTACTCAAGTTTCAAGGCTGACAGGCAATAAGTATAATTACTAATCTCTACAGATTTGTTATTTCATCATTACTCTTACAGGTTTTGTACAATTATGCTAGTTATTTCATTATAAAATAGTATTAGTATGGTATTAGTATTAACATGTTTTTTACACCATTTTAGGTCTGCTCCAAACCCCACTGAGTTAGTGGAAAGACTCCTCAGGTCCAGTGATACTATTTTGGAGCCTGCTGGTCTGAAGAGGAATCTGAAGACTGTCACCTGAAATGCTCTTGACATCCCTTTTGCCCTCCCTCATAGGCAGACTGTGCACAGCAAAGCTGCAACTGCATACGCTCTTGTGTGGGCATCAGGTTCCTCTCAAGGGAGGGCCTCTTGCTATAACTTCAAGGGCAGAGAGAAGAATACCTGGACAAGGTAATGCAGGCAGAGCATCCTGGAACCCATCTCCATCTCAGGCAAAAGCATCCATACCAGTCTGCACTAATGTGTAAGACACCAGGCTCACAGCCCACCCCAAAGCCCCACCCCAGCCAGCGGTAGATCTAGATCTGACATCAAGTACATCACAGATGGTTACCATGGACAGTCAGTGAAATTGAGTTCAAGCAAAGGCACCCTAAAATACAGTATAAGCTTCAGAAAGATTGCAATGAGTTCTGGTTTGAAATGATTCTGCATTATCTTTAAGTTGTCTAAATATACATTATTTAAACTATTGTTTTCAGAAATGCTTTGCACAGTGCTGTGCCTATATAATTGTACATGTCTTCTTTGACACATGAAAACATTTCTCAGTTGTTCATTAATGTGTGTTGTAAAAATTTTTTATGCTAAGAACACAAAACCTAAGCAAATGTAGTAATAAAAGGCAGATATTCCTCCTATACATAAAGCTGAATCTGAAACCCACTGATGCCAGCAGGATTTCTTTTTCTTTAACAGCATATGGACTGAGCTCCGTCCCCCCATATACACATTCGTTTTCTTGCATGTAATCATAAATATATGGAAGGCAGATAAATCACTTTGAGAGTTGCACTTGAGATGAAATTTTATCTTTAGAATGGAAGTGTGATACCAAAAGGAAAGAGGAGAGCAAACATATACCTTCGTGGGTTTTTCTGAATAATTTTCATCCGAAGAATTACGAGCATGGTATCTGGAAGACAGGTAAAAAGTTTTTCCCAAGACTACTCATCTCATGCACTCTATCCTCATTAATCCAACCACCTAAAATTGCTCATTTTTATCCCTTGAAATTAACTCTTCCTTTTATAAGTACATGAAAGATGGATATTGTTGAGCTTTCTCAAAAAAAAGGTGAGATCTATCTCCAATGCCATTGTTCTTGAAAAAATTAAGCTGTTCTGAAAGCTGAAAAAGTATCCCATAGTGAAAAAGACAAAACTATCTCACTATGTGCCAAAGAGAATAAATTCAGCCCATGACTGTTAGCTGCAGAAAGTTGTTTAGTTTTGCTTTTTTAAAATTACATTTTGGTTCTTTTTTAAAATAACGCAGATTCAATACAGATGACAGAGCAATCCCTCCCCCACCAACAGCAAGCAACCCAAATCCTCACATTCTTTACTATCCTAATATATAACAACAGCTTCCTCATATACTAGGAGCTTCAAGACAACAAACAACAATTCACATTTGAAGTAATTATCTTTTACAAAATATGACATCTGTTTCTCTCTCTCACTGAAGGATCTTCAAAATTTATAGCAAAGTCACTATTTATGGATAAAAGGTGAGCTGTATGTTTGAAGGAAAAAGAAATAGCAACTATGTGAGAGGTAGATAATATGAGCAAACAGATTTTTCAAAGTTTCTACAAAAATATTCTTCACATAAAAAGAACTAACGATGCAACACTTCCCATTCTTTTGTTTGGTGCAACAGAGAAATAGCCATGACCACCTTTCAATACCTCAAGTAAGCCATGCTTTTACTTTGTATTTTGTTATAAATGCAAGGGCAGCAACAAAAACAACACCAGAACAAAACAGAACAAAAAAAAGCACCAAGCTATCCAACCATGGCAGACTACATGTAAATAAGAAAACACTTTCTTTGCTGGGGCAATGGTCTAAAGACAAAGCTTTCATTTACAGAATCAGAGACTCAGCCAATGACTGCTGCTTCTTAAAAATAAGAAGGCCACCAGCAAGAATAAACAAAGCTTGCAAAATCAGATTTAAAACCAAGATGACCCTACTTATATGCAGTTTGTAGGAAGGGGGGTGATTCACTCATAATGATTTTACATTACAACATCCCCATGAGAAAATTAATTAAAGGGGATAAAAAAGGCTAAGTCAGCTCCAATCTACCTCTTTGTTCTGACAGCCCCATCCTCACAGACGCTGGGAAGCACCAGTGCTCAGGAAGGCCTGACACAAGCCTTGCTTTATCTTACCATCACGTTAAACCTGTTGTTTAGCTCATTAATAAAATACAACACTGTAGTGCTCTCCAAGGATGCTTACTTCTGTTTGGAAGGTCGGATATTAGCAGCTGTGGCCTTCAGACGGGCAATGTTAATCTTCTCTGAAAGCTCCTCCACGGTCTCAATGTCCACCTGCTGGTCATCCTCACTGTATTCACACGCATCCTGGAACAGTTTTTGTTTTGTTTTTTTAAATGAGTATCTACTTTGCAATAGAGCTCAGGCCAAAACAGTTTCACTTCAGTCTCAAAAGAGGTTACATTATAACATTAAGAACCATTAAAGAATCAACATCTCCAGCTAGGCTGGCCAATAAACACTGCTAGGCAGGTGGTTATTTTAACTGTCACCTCTAGGAATTCCTCCCACTAGCAACTCTGCAAAACAAATTTTGGTAAGGGTAAAACCCATTTCTGTCATTTCTGCTTTTACTACGGGTGAGATAAAAAGCTTTCACAGGGCAGAGCTTTCCTGCCTCCATTTTCAAATAAGATTAAACTGCCTTTACAACCTACTACTGTAGAGTCTTACTAATTAACATTTTTGGACATAAGATGTGACAGGTATGAGAGACCATTACCAAGGTGATAACTAAGATAGAACAGTCAGAACATCATAGAACCAGGCTTCTTTGGGCTATACAGTAAACTTCTTACATGATGAAGAGTATGATATTGGCTCTTTTCAAAACGCCGCCGAATAATTTTTTTAAAAATACTTATGATGCTCTGAAGAATACTTTTTCTCCACACTTGCCTCACCAAGAAAACCTGCTAACCATCTGTGAAGACAGAGACAGAGAACAACTGCAGTGTTGTCGCCACTACAAGTGTTAAATATCAATCTTGGGGCAATTTGTAGTACCAGGTGATCCCCCTACACAACAAAACAAGCCTTATTCAAGCAATTTTTTGTATTTCATTTTTTATTCAAGCTTTTCTATTATCATCTTTGGTCTGCTTACAGAATGCAGAAATCTTTCTCCTCGTTAAGAAAATTTAATGGTACTTCCATTCTGTACTCTATTTCATCCAGTTCCCTGAACTAACCCAATCTTGTCCTCCTCCTATTCTTCTCTTCTCTCCTTCCTTCTCTTTGTCCTTTTCTTTCTTTTTGAAAAGCTGCAATCTCATTCTTCTCTGAACTGAATACTTACCTGAAATTGATGCAAACAGTTAATCACAAAAAACACTTAAGCACAGAACAGAAAAAAAAAAAAGGTAATGTGCTATACTGGATCAGTAAGTGGCATCTAATAAACGCTTTTTACAGTACTGACTATTTAAAGTTATCTGCAACTCATACTGCTGTTTTAAGAAACTCTGATTAGAAAGGAGAAAGTGTTGCACTTACTCAGCTGACCACAGATTAGGTTATATACAGCACTATAACAAAAACAAGAGCAGCCTAAATTACCACACAAACATAACTAACAAGTGGTTAAGGATGCACATTTGCCATCATCAGTCATGAAATTCGCATCTGTGAAATTTGCAGCTTTTTTGTTTAAAGGGACTTAATTTATATCTAGACAGTAATAATAACCTAATATTTGTTATATTATTTGGCTTCTTCATGCTGAATAAACACAAGCTTTCCTAAACAAAACAAAAACAAAATATAAACACAACTCCAAACCCCACAACTCACAGCAGGCCTATCTAAAATTCAAAGAAAAACATAAAAATCGTCACCTTAGTTACTGACGCCACAGAGTGACCACCATTGTGAATCACACTGCCAGAGAAAATTATCAGTATTTTTAAATCTTTCATCTCCCATGGCTCTGTTATAAAGGCTACAGAAGATGGAAAACAGAATCAGTATGAAAAATTGAGCAAGTTTGCCCTCCTTTACTAAGGCTACACTGGGGATATAACCTTTGTGAAGTGTAGCAATGTATATTTTGTAGCACTGTGGCCTTTAGTAAAGTACATCCTGAGAGTATGTACATATATATATATGAAACGGAGCATATATATATCCATATGAGCATGTGTATATAGTACATATATTGGAGTGTCTACATACATATACACACATATGCAATACTGCCTGTAGAATCTTCCAGTCTTTTAAGAATTAATCCATGCAGCATCCTTCCTCCTGTAAATACACTCTCAAATATTCTGAAGTCTTCCATCACCTTCCATTCACATAATGAGGGGCTCTACAAAGTGTTGGTAGTGTATATTCTGTGTAGAAAGAGGTATAAACTTCTAAACTACTCACTTGCAGAGAAGCTGACACCTCTTCCTGTACTATGAAGTATGGAGATATTACTGCTGAAATAAAGAAAAGTAATGCTCAGGTTATCAGCTATACCTGCTAAATCTGAACAAAAAGCATCCTTAGTTCTCCAAGTTGCTGTGCACACTCCCATGTTACCTGCTATTTCTATACTTGTAAAAAGTCACATCTTTTGAAGACAAAGATCTTTCTTAGATAAGAAATTACTTGCTTTAGAGAACTATCTCACTCTTTCTTTCAAAGATGTATTTAACACATGCTGACCTAAAGACACAATTATTCTCTGGCCCAGAAAGCAGCTCAGATCTCTAGCGAGTTCTGTATCTGGAAAGCAGGTAAGTTAAGTTATTCTTCTACCACTACTAACTTGTGGGATTTCTTGCAGCTTTCCATCAGAGCACCTATGAATCTGTATCATGCCATGACAGTTCTTGTTATGAGCATAAAGGGCACCATGGAGGTAAAACAAATTCTCATACGACTTTGGAAGTATGGTGCTGGCACTGGCAGGAACTTAAGGAAGCACTGTTTCTATGCGCATGAAAGCCCCTGAAATCCTCATTTGTTCCATCTTGTAAATATTATCCCACAAAGCAGGACTCGTTAGCACCAGGACTGGGTAGAGCACAGAGAAAATTAACAGTCTTTAGCAAGGCAGCAGTGCATCACTTTGAACTCAACAGGTTGGTCAGAAGTGACATGTCACCACTGCCCTCCAAGACCGCAGGAGAACTAAAGTCAGGAGACACTATGTCCTAGGGAACTTGGTGAGGTCCAACCAAATACTGCTTGCAGTCCAGATCCAGAACACATACACAGGGGCTACTGAAATTGTGACCAAATTAAGACTACATTGCATTTCAGCATAGGAATTTCAACAACTTTCAAAGACTGCCTGTGAACAGTATGCAGCTTTGTTTCATGTCTGCCAAGTGGCTCTAGAGGCTTACAGAAACTTCCAAGTTCCTAACATTCTGTGATTCTGTGAAATCTTTAAGTTCTACTATGTAAAGTCTCACTCGAAGAATATCATTTATGCAAACAGCCAGCAATTTTTCAACAACTTCTCTTCACACTTGCTTTACTTGTTAAAGGCTTTGTCATGATCCAGTTTTAATGAACAGGACAGATTTTTTTGATGCATTTTTTTTAATCGAGTCATTTTGTTCTTAAGATAACAGATGCATCCAAGCTGCCTTTAAGTCAATTCTGTATCTTCCCCATTGAAAAGCAGAGACTGATCCATTTGCACAAGGTCAGAGAAAGGTAGAAAAAAAAAAACACAACAGAAAATTTCCAAATTCTCTAGAAGTCCTTAATTGCTATGCCAGGGTTCAGAAAGTGAACTAGACGATTTACTAGAAGACTCAGAGTGCTGAAATTCCAAGAATTCTTCAGCTGGGAAGAACATAAGCTTGAATCTGAAGTTTATGAACTGGTAATAGTGGAGGGAAGGGAAAGCAAAAGGAAAGAAGTTTGAAGGTATCAAAATTTCACCATCCCGCTAGACACAGACCTTCTGTTGAGCTACAACAGGTGATGTAAACATGTAGCATAGCTGCTTCCAGAGCCCTTTTAAAATTCTCCCCAGGGAATAACGAGACAAGGAAAATCAACATAAAGCCAGGAAAAAAACGGCTGAACAAAACCAATTCAAAGATACTATCTAAATTACAGAACTACTGAATAGATACACGCCATTATGTTGAAAATATTACATGGGTGAGAGGTGCAGTTACGTGATTTTAACTGGTCATATTTTACAACATGGTTCTATTTCTTTATACATAGAGCACTTATTATATATTCTTTCCTGCTCTCCTGGGTCATCCATAAAACCTCCTTGATGTTGGAAGCCTCCTGACATTTTCTCTAGCTTTTCCATTTTACACAGTATCACTGTTGTGTTTCTACATACAAGAGATGCATCCTGTCCTTCGTCAGGCAGGACTACTCTGTCTAAACTACATTTGGACACCGTTACACACTGCAGGGAAGGGGGACACACAGAGTAGCTCAAAAGATGCTACAGCCCAGAGAGCAGAAGAAAAAAATCTCAGTAAATTAGTTTATTGTAGAAACGCTATTTTGGTAATCTTTTGCATGGTGACAAGTTACACTGAGCTAACCAAAGGGTTGATAGTAATTATCCAGGTACATTTGTTCTCTCAGTGGAACTTTCTACATGATATCATACTAAACAAAAGTATTCAAAACCTGAGATGTGGCATCTTTTTCATGAAAGACGGGGGGAAAAATGTAAGTAAAACCTCTCCACTGGCCAACAAGAACTTTGTGTATTTTAGTTTACAAATCCTGAATGGGGACACAGGTAAAACAAAAACACATTACTTTTTCTCACTCTTACATCTAACAACAAAGGGAAAAATGCTTCAGGATGCTAAGTCTTTCTTCTCTACCTCTGACTTCCTAAAACTAGGAAAAATACCACAATTGTGAGACCATCAGAAGTAAGTCCACTTAAGTTCTGCCATAAGAACAGCTATTCCTACGTAAGTACTGCTGACCCGTCACAGGCTGAACCCTATTCATAGCACAGCATGATTTCTACGTGGGGGGCAAAACTTAACATGCTTGTGAAAGCCCCACCTTTCTAGCATCAGTCTTCCCAAAGGTCTGGTAGCTACAGAATTTCTAAATGCCTCTGAGCTTGTAAAGATATAATACCTTAAGGAATGGACACACAAGAGGAGCAATCTGGCACTACAAGAGAAGTTTCCAAGTTGCTACAGAAATGTCAGCATTTCTCCCCCTCTGCACTGCAAGACCGGTTTCTGAACACTCTCTTCTTACTTTTCTGTCTGTTCCTGGCAGCCTACACTCCTGTTGCTGGTTCCTGACAAGCAAATTGCCTGATGGCAGAGGGTTTCCTCAGTGACAGTGCTAGTAAGAAACAAGGAGGGTAGGATGTCATTAGACATTATCCAAGCAAATGCCTCATTTCTGTCTTCCATGCTACAAAGTCTGCAGATTTCACACATGGCCTGCATGAAAAGCTCAGAACATGCAAGAGATTGTTCAAACTTAAATCACCCACAAAATATGTCACTTGCACTTTTTATTAAACTTACAATGTTATAATAATTCATTGTAGCTCCTTACAATTTTAGTGTTCAGCTCAGAAAAAGAACAATTGAAAAACATGTTTTAACAACATTTTAAATAAAATAAATGGCCAAACACAGAACCTACATTTATACTAATAAGTTAAATGAGAGCATGGGACTCTCATCTGTAGCATTAAAACACTAGAACAATCCCCAGCATGTTTTATTGGCTTAAGCCAACAATCACTCCTGTGAACAATTCAGACACACAGTCTGTGACTTAGCCCAGGCCAAGCAGTCATTCTCAACAGGAATTCTGTGTGCAATCATTGTGCCTTGGAGATCAAGAGTTTAACATCATGTCCCAGACCATCGTACTTGCATTTGTTCAGATAACAGGTCCTGATAGCAATTGATTTGCTTATATAGATATTCTCAGAGGTTTTATTCATATCACCAGACCCAAGATGATTAATCCTCCTAAGCTTCTCCTGATGCAATTCGGGGTAGGAAACGCAAAAGGGCAAAGATAATGTCTCAGAAAGCTTTTTTTTGTTGAGTAGAGGAGGAGTCTACAAGAGTCCCTTAGCTCAAGCACACAAAGTCAGGACTAGGTAAGAAGGTCATCTGAGGAGCACCAATATGCAAAATTAAGAACAATGAAGTAATTACTGCAATGAGAACCAGTATGGAGAAATGTACTAAAGAAGAGTAATAGCTACCACAGCTAAGTAACAATCCATCCCGACTCTCAGTGGAGTTTTCTGGGGGTTTTAATGGCTATTTTCTGAGTAACTAAATTCAGTTCATACTCCAAACTAGTAGTGAAAGAGCTGACATTAGTACTGCCACTAAACAAAAGTACTAGTGGCCATGAGTGTACTCTTTGCTTGTTTCCACTAGCTCAATGAAACAAATGTCCTCTAGTAGTCTGTTTATATGACCTGACTTCATCTAGTCTGACAAACAATACCAGCACAGCCTGTCATGTAAGCACTATGCTGATAGAAGAAAAAAGTGAAAAATAACAGACTTACATTTAAAACCAAATTCTCCATTAGGCATTGACATGCGAACTTAACTTTCAGGTAGCACAGACTCACAGACTAGGAACTCACCCAAATTCCAGACAGGTTTCTATGGCCCTCTGAGATGTTGTTCCTCAGCTTTACTGCTCTAGAACCAAAGCTAGCTTACAGGTGCTTGTGTGAACTTACGGTGAACACATAGCTTAACGTGGCTTACCAAACCATATTAGTCAAAACCCGCATAGCAAGTTTCTTCCAAAACAAACATTTCTTACAATCTCTAATAATTATTTTTCTTTTCATCATCCTTTGTAGGACAAGACAAGATACATCTTTAAAATATCAACCCTGATAACAGGCTACTCTGTGACCTAGACATTGTATTACCTGTTGGTTCACCAACAGATTCCTAAAACTACCTTGTTTGAAAAGCTTATCTGGTTTCAGGCATGAATTAACTGTGGTTCTCAAAACGTGATGATTCAACTCTGCTGAAGTTACTGAAGGATGCAGGAGTTATCAAACTGTCATCGTCTTACTCATGACAAGACAGCAACAGCTCCATTTTCAGCTTGTAAGAACTTCCAAAGCATATGTGCTTTCAGTTTCCTCACCTTCACACAGTTGAGAAGCTATCATCTTGCCTGAGAACACGAATTTTTCTGGAAGCTAAACAGATTCCACAAAAGCCACGGTTGTTGACTCTCTCCTATTTTTGTTTGTTCTTCAGTTCTTCTCCAGTTTAACCCTTCTCTTTCCGCTTCTATCTCATCCCAAGAAAAGGCTACTTTACTTCCTATTTCCATTTGACTGACCCACAAAACCACAATTTCATAAATTTTAAGTAACAGTGCACTCTTTCTTAAGTCACTGATACATAAAAAGTGTATCAAGGAGTTACACACAGGATTGTTTTCTTCTGATTTTGTCGTGAAATTCTATTGAAATTAAAATCTAAACATATCTTAACTATACTAACCATCATGTTTTAACCTTATTCTGTGACTACCGGCACAATTTGTTTTCTATCAAATATGGAATGACAGCTTTCACACACTACTTTAATATATTTCTGAATTTCAAGAGGAATTCAAGGAGAGATTCAAACACTCCTTCCAGAAATAAATGTTAACTAAGAGCTACAAAAATTATGTAGAAGGAAAGAGCTTAACATAACAGAAATACTAGTCATATTACAAGGAACCAAACTGCTTGAGTAAATACAACATGCAATGGTTCTGTTACAGCTTGCTCAATGTAACTCCTGTTATCTGAAAAATGGACAATTTCTAAAAAGCCACTACAGTGCTACCTATAAAAAAGCCACTTGGAACCCAACTTGGAATCTACATTTTCTAAAGAAACTGAAGTCCAGAACACAAACATCACACTGTGTCTTTCAAATCCATAGGTTGTCACATGTTAATTGGTTGATTTAAAAAAAATAAACAAAAAAACCCAAACAAAACCCACAACCAACCAACCAAACCACCAAACAACAAAAAACCAAAACTCCTTCAAAAATAATTAAATGCTTACCACTTTTTCAACATCTACTTCTTCTTCACTTGGGAAATCAGAAGTACCATCCAGCATTTCATCAGCAGAGTCATCAGTCTTTTCATCATCTTCATCCTCATCATCATCTTCCTCTTCTTCCTCTTCCATATCATCAGCAGTTATATCAATAGTGGGCATGTAACCCTTTTTGTCATTCCTGGCTTCCTGCACCATCTGTTCTGGTGACAGGAGGTCACTTCTCTCAGATGCATCACCTTTGTTATCCGCCTCACTTTTATTTTCTAAAGCAGGTACAATGCTAGATATTTTGCTCCAAGAACTGTTGATATGTGTTACAATATCCTGACCCATTTTCATTTCTTCCTGAGAATCAAAGGCATCTTGTTCTTTGTTGTTACTGCCCTCCTGCGCAGCTATTTCTGTTTTGCCTTCCTCGGTACTGACCGCATGCTCTTCTCCCGAAACATTACCATGCTCTTTTGTAGAACTGATTTCAGACTTACTTCCTTTTTCCTCTCTTATGCTTTCTGCTTCTCTGGAGCCCTTGCACTCCTTCCCTTCCTTATCTGGCTGCAAGGCATCACCCTGGCATTCTTGTTTGATCTGAGACAGGTCAGTCCCTCTCTGTTCCTCCTTGTTCTCCAGCTGCGTATCTTGCTCTTGTTGACTCTGTGATTGCCCAGAACTTGCCTTGCTGTTCTCCTTCATCTGTGTCAGTGCATCTCCTTCCTGGTCTTTTACTGGTTTCTCTTCCTGTTGAGCATGTATTTGTTCCTTCCCATGGTTCTTCAACTGTGCAGCCTCCTGATTGAGACTCTGTGGATGTACGTTACCCAGAGGAGCAACTAGAGAGTGATCTGTTGACCCACAAACAGTTTCAGAGTTAGTTGAAGCAGCCTCCACTACAGTTTCAGAACTGACAGAATCCTCTTTCTCCTCAGCGGTCCCTTTTCCTTCTTCCTCATCATTTGGCTTCTCACTGATGTACGAATGGTCAGATGATATAACATCTGCAGAAACATCATGCTGAGAAGAGCAGCTCTCATCACAAGAACTGTCTAGCACCTTTGAGTCCTTCTCCACCATCTCTAATGTAGTGGAATTTCTATCAGATGCAACTGTGCCAGATGCTGACTCTTCAACGTTATTTGACTGGCTAAGCGACAACTCATTTTCTTCTTCTTTCCTATCTGACACCGTGACCTCAGACTCTCTAACTTTTATGTCACCTGAGCCTGAAGTCTTCCCATTCTCCTTCTGCTGAGCAGCACTCGAATCCTCTTTCTTGCATATCTTCCTGTAATCCTTCTTCATCTGAAGAGATGCAAAATGGTGAAGAATGGAGTTTGGCACAGTCTTCTGTCCTGGGAGCTGAAGTAAAGCAAAACTACCGGATTGCAAAGGTATGAGATTAGCAGTGGTAGCTGGCAGACC
The DNA here is from genome assembly GCF_037038585.1 of Patagioenas fasciata. Classification (NCBI taxonomy): domain Eukaryota; kingdom Metazoa; phylum Chordata; class Aves; order Columbiformes; family Columbidae; genus Patagioenas; species Patagioenas fasciata. The sequence continues at coordinate 30,630,668 of NC_092524.1, read as the reverse complement.
ACTGGAGCTGCAGGTTATTTTGGACTCAGAGGCTGTTGGATTTGTCACAGTGCTAGCAGCAGGAGGAGAGATCCTCAGAGTCAGAGTGCCTCCCTGTGACACAAAACTTGGCACTGAAGGAAGAAGAGAGGATGGTTGAGTGGCTACGTTAGATGTAGGAGACAACTTGGGTACTGCAGTCTGTACAGCTGAATTTGTGGCAGGAGACACGGAAGACACAGAGGAAGGGGGAGACACAGGTGACTCAGGAGGTTTAGAAGGTGCAGGCAACCGGATTCCTACAACAGATCCTGTGAGGAAAACAAAACATCAACTAATACTTCCTCAAAGCAATTTTTTTCTTTTATTTTTAGTATTTGATGCTGTACCAGAAGCCAGCATTCTCAAGGGTCACAATGTAATCAGCTATTTCATCACGAGGTCTCAGTAAAAGAGCTGGTACTGCATAAAGGCATATAAATGGTCGAATTTTTATATGGAACACCCCTACTCTAAAACTAACAGATTTAATGGAAAGTGCTAGCATTAAACATTTAGTTAGTCTTCTGCATTTTATTTTCCCATTTATTAGAAAAAGGAAAATGGAGACTAAAAAAAAAAAACAAAACCAAAACCATATATAATTTGTTTTTTCCCCTCAGAAAAAACTTCCACAGACAAAAACTATGACAAGTTTGCATGATTATACCACAATCTTCTTCACCCTAATAAACTCTTCTGTGGTGTTTCAGAACTCCGTAAAACAAGGATGAAAAATACCAACATTGGCAACTGTTTTCTCCTGAACAGCAAAAGCCCCAAACCAGAAAGAAATTTAATGAACTTTCTGACTGATTCTTTACTACACCTCATGCTCAAATCTGAGATAAGGCACAGGATTATTTTATCTCCTCCCTACAGTTTTGTCATCTACTGTCCTTGCTCTCCCCTTGGTCTTTTCAATAACGTTCTTCCTCCCCTGCTTAAGATGCTACTGTATAAAGGGAGAACAGAAAAAAAAATCCTACTGGAAAGCACACATGCATTTTAAGTATATTTTGTTTATAAACCTGTTTTATTTACAAATATGTACAACAGCATGCTCAAACATCCTATTTACTTTCTGTCAGATACCTGCAATTTCTAACTCTTCCAACCCTGCCTTCAGCTATCCAGTAGAGAAACAGCTGAAAATCAAACTTATTTTTCTTTTCACACTTTAAGGAGGAAAAAATCCAGCAAATTTGTACTGCAGTATGACATCTGATCTGAATACCTGCTGTGAAAGCACTAACGTGCAAACCAAACAAAAACAAGAGCAGCACATCCGAAGAGACACAGATAACAACTCGTTCTTTTTAAGCGAATCTCCAACAGGAATTATTTTTGAATCACCAAATCAACGGCATTTAAGTTCTGACAGCACAACGGACATGGCCTACACAGAGGCCATTTTACTTACTGCACACAACTCTCAAATTTTGGTGACTAAGCTATTAACTGCACACTGTGTATTTTAGACACGTGGTATTTGAGTTGCATCACATCTGAGTAATTACACTATGTTCTTCAACCACTCACACACAACCACATTAGATTCTGTTGAAATACTTCCAGGAGGGAAAAGGACTATCACAGAAACACATATTACATTGTTAGTTTCTGGGTAACACACTGGTCAGTCAAGAAAGAAACACTGGACTCCGTACCTGGATTGCGAAACATCACTGGCTGCACGCTGGGCTGGGCACCTGCAGCTCGGAACTGCTGCAGAGGGACAAGCTGAATTATCTGCCCATTAGGATGTCTGAAGAGGTTCACACCGCCAGGGCTCCTGAGAGGCTGAAGGATCATCCTCTGCCTCTGCGCAAGCTGTGTGTTGTTTAGTGGTCGCAAAGCAGGAGATGTCTGATGCACTGGAATCAGCAACAATCGAGGTCCTACACGTTTCTCTGTTCCAGGAGACATCTGCTGGGGAGTTGTACCTGGAGCCTGCGGAGCAGCATCTTCTGAAACATTTTTAAAGTTATAGAAAAAACAGTTTAAGAGAACAACCTACAAATCAGGCATTTGCTAATGAAAACAAGCACAAATATTTTGGAAACAACTGCATCCCCTTAAATTTGTTTGGAAGTATCTTCTTCTCTTTTAATTCACAGAATACAGATAAAACCAGCAAGGTCAAAACAGTCATCTTCATCCATTTCCATTGACATTTCTCAACCATGACTCAGAAGACTACCATGTTAACAATGAGAGAGCAATTCCATACCTACTTACTGGACTCTATGCCAACCATGAAATTCTAGCAGTCACAGCGATAATTGTGCTATACATTTCTACTGGCTAAGAAAAGATGAGACTTCCAGCTTATTTCATAGCAGTCACTGACCAGATAGCTACATTTATTTCCTCCTCTACCAGCTCAGGTTGGAATAAAACAAACAACTTAAGAGATTACATTTCTTATCCTATTTTGGAAAGAAGGGAGAGACAAGTTAATGTACATTTAAATTGGCTTCTATAGTTGGAGATTGTAGTACAGTTATGACGAAGGCAAGAATAAAAAAAGGAAATGTTTGCAGTAATAGCCCAAAGCACCTAAGCCTTACCTCTCTTAGGATTTAGTGAAGGACTTGAATTAACTCCTGATAGTATAATCGGAACAGAGGCAGCAGTGGAAGTTGGTGTGGTCACCACAGATGTAGCTGTTGCAGTTGTTAGTACAACTGTAGCTGTGGATGTTGTGACAACAGGACAAGTAACAGTTGGTATTGTTACTACAGTTTTAGGGAGTGATGTGGTTGCTACTGGTGCAACAATCCCCATTGCTTTTGTTATGTTCACAGGGGCAGCAGGAGTGGTGGATGAGGCAACAGTACAGGTGTTGATTCCAGGTGTTAAAGGAGCAGCTGTGACTGTAATTGCAGGAGAGCTGGCAGGTTCATTAGCTCTTATTGGGCCAGGAGCGGTCACAGCAGATGCTGCCACATGGGTACTTTCCACAGTAACTAAAGGAGTGGTGGTGGCTGTAGTGACACCAGGAGAGATCGTGCATTGAACTGGAGAAGGCCTTGAGGGAACCACGGGAGCGACAACCATTATTGGCGTAGGCTTGATACTGAACTTTGGTGGCTTTGACAGAGGCTGGCGGGCGCCCGGCCGAGGAATCTGCTGTAGAGTTCCGGCTTTGTTTATCACAAACTGCGTGAACACACCACCAGGTGAGGGTCGGGCAGCTGCAAATAAAAACCTGCAGGTCAAAATTTTAATACGTTTCCTCTTTGCCTTTCATGAGGTGCTACAATTGTAATTTCAACATGAATTTGAGGCTTCATTTCCTTTGTACCTTGTAATTAAACTGAAACCTTTATGGCAGTCCTGAACACGCCTTACATATTAGAAATATTCCTGCTTTGTTCTACTTCTATAGCTTTTTGTTGCAGTTCTTCCTGGCCACACAAAATAATCAGGTTTTGAGGGGCTGTTCTCTGTTGTGAAACTACGGACAATTCTGATTCCAATACAGGAAAACAAAGAACTAAGTGAAATAATGGGCTCAAACTACTTCCTAAATCTCAAATTCTTCCTGTAACATCTTGTGTGATCTTCCTCCTTTGTTCTTTGCTTCTTGGTTTTCATCCCCCTTCCACTGTATCTACAGCTCACACAGCCATGGCGGAATGGAGGGGGAGGGAGATAGAGTTTGCCACATCTCCTCCTCATTGCAGTGAGACTGAATGGGACAAATTTAACCAATGGGAAGTAATCACTATTGGGAAGATCCTTTCCCTCATCCCTTGCTCTTGAAGGGATCATAATACTGCATCTATAACACTCCAGATGCCTACAGATGAGTACAACAGCACAGAGACTACAGAGCAAGCCCAACTTCAATATTGTAGTTATTTATGCATATAGCATTTTCAACCCAGAATACGCCAAACCACTTTAATCACATATGCAAAAATCACTTCCCCCATCAATGAAACACAGCCAGTTCTTTTACATTGCATAAACACATAAACTGCCAAGTTTTATTACAGGACAAGAAAAATAACACACCTATTTACACGGCAATGAAAATTTAGGCTGAAAGAAACCAAACAATCAATCAGAAATTAAAGTTTTGCCAGGACACAGGTAACATCCTTTTCTCTTGCAAAGCTTCTTTAGATCCTTAATTAATATGGGAATATGTGGATGGGCACTAGATATTTTGATTTTATTTTTTAAACTCATGCAAAATGTTATTGTTAAAGGCAACTTCTTCTTCTCTTTCCATGCTGAGGTAACCATTTCAGTACCAACTCAGACACAAGTACCACATAGTTCTTCTGATACTCCTTTTTTTTACTTCAAGTACTAAGTCCAACCCTGTTTAGCTTGTGACATCCACTGAGATTACAGGCTGGTGTGGTTATTGGCTGCACACCTGTTGTTTTGCTAATCCAGATTTGGACCATCTTGTCTTTGCTGCTTCACGCATCTTTCGTGGTCACAAGAATTCCACTTATAAGTGCAACAACATGAGAAAAACTAAGTGAAGAACCACAGATTAGAGTGATCCTTTACTCATTTTAAGTTAAATCGGTGTTTGATGAAAAGCAATTGAAAATCATAGCACAGAAATTCTCAAAACAAAAATCGAAGCTTAACATTCAGCACATCTCCATCTACGCGTCTCTTGAAAATATGCTCTAGTAGCATTAATAAAATAACTAACAGTCAACATCTGTAATCCTGAAGTCAAAATAAATCTTTCTGCCTTAAAGAGGTTATTTATTGCAGAGGCAGTTTAGGTAGGCAATGCAGCCAAAGGCAGCATGCACTGTTGCACAGAAATCAACAGCAATGCTGTACACTCAATTTTTACTCCAGCTTCACGCAATTTAAAACACAGTAATAAGTTCCAACCTACCTATCTGTCTCTGTGCTGGGGCATGGGTTTTCAGAGTCGTCACACTGGGGGTTGAAGTAGTGCTGATGGAAGATGTAGTTTTGGGAGCTGATGTTGTGGGCACCTGGGCTGATGGTGTCCCAGAAGCAGCTGCATTAGCATTGGATGCTACCTTGGAGATCACAGTACTGAGGGATGAGATATCAAGTACTGTGGGTTGCAGCCTGCCTGTGATATAAGCTGCTAGCCGATTGGCAGGATGTAATGCCCCCATCTGTCCCAAAAGCAGTTTGGCCTGAGGATATCTTTTATCATTAACCTGAAAAAAGTGGAAAAGGGAAACTTTGTGAAAAGAATGCTAATTCACCACCTCTGGAGAGGCGTTTCATTCTATGGGTCTTCCAAATGTCCTTTTCAAAAAATCATTGCAATTCAGAATGGGAATTCCTGGTTTTCTTACTGGCCAGGAAAACTTCAAACAACTCTGTTTTATCTTTATAATACGTATGTTAGATGCTACTCAGACTATCACATAGAACCACAGTGTCCAAAAGAGCATGTGAAATTACTGAAATTAGATAGAGTGAGGCTAGCACTTATTTATCCTGTCCCTTACTTATGCTACAGTCCTGAATAAAGATGGGCTCCCAAATTTGACAACAATTTTTAATAAAATTCTCAAACCTAATTAACACCTAACATCACAGAAGAGAGGATACTTATGTCATATACACTGGGACAAAACTCTAAAGAGCTTGTAAAAGCTTTATCAGCTTTTTTTCCTATCCATACTATAATTTGATACTGTAATTAAAGTATTATGATGAGTTGACAAACTTCAAATTCACAGTTGTAGTGGACACTGACTACATGGGAGAGAACAAACAGAACATCTTTCTGAATGTCAGCCTTTATGCCTACTGGTCAATGGAGAGTTTTAGATTTAACACACTACTAAATAAGGTCTTGATTCTTTTTTACTGATCAACATTCCTGAAAAATAAGAAATCTCTCCCTACATTTTTCTCTCCACCAGCTTCTCTTTGTGAAGGTGCCACATCTGCAAAGTTTCATGAAAATAAATCTTCTCTACTTTTATTTTCTAATTCATATGCCTTCTCTGAAACTGGTGTCACTACAACCACGAATACCTTTGACTGAAAAAGATCTTCATCCTAGTCCTAGAGTTCCTACCACCAATTTTTAATACCAACTTGGCAGCATGAATATGCAGGGAAAGGACTTGCTATGAACTTCTGATTATGAATTCTCTGAATGAACAACATATATTCTGTAAAGAGGATGCAAGTTATTTGTGAAGATTAACAGTAAGCTGTAGCAAAAAGTAATTGAAAGTTTACAGTTTCATTTTAAAGTTTTGTCCCAGTGTACACTTCCTCAGAAAATATTGGTTTTGTGGCACCTAACAGCCATTCATTTAGAAGTATTATCTTTCAAATGCATCTGCAGGGAGTTTTCCAAAGCACCAAAAAGATCTTGAAAGAGGTTCTGCAGTTGGGTCACCAAGACCCAAATGGCCAAAAGAACATACTAAACCATCAGATTTCAGACCTCCAATCAGATTTCCTGTTATTCAGTCAATCTTGAAAGGGACAAGCTTACAGAGAGGCAGGAATGCCACCAGATACTAAGAAACCTTGTCTGGACAGACAAAAGTCTAGGCAGACAAATTAAAAAGAGCGTTGTCTCCTTCAAGGAGTTCCGGGATACGGGATGAAACTGAATCTAATCTCCACAGTAAAGGCAGAGGGACCCACCTGGATCAAGCCTGAGTGGCTCATATTAGCTTTGTGTTTGTAGACGACCAGCTTTCCCGCAGGAGAAACCCCTGCATAAAAAGGCAAACCTTTGCCCCCATGCAGCTTCTCCTGCAGTTTGTCCAATGTGTCTGCCCGCAAGAGCTTTACATTTTCTGCGTATTTGCATGACGGCTCTCTGCTATCAGGAGTCTCCAAGACAGGTATCTCAGGTTTCTTGTCCTTGTCCTGGTAGGATGGCACTGAAATTTTCACTCTGGAGGAGTAGACAGGAGGGTGGTTCTCATCCTGGGCCTTGTGTTCCGAAGCCAATTCAATAATGAAGCTACCCACTTTGAGGCACTGTGGCGCATTACTGTTGATACTCTGTGATAAGATGGTCAAGATCTTACTGTGATCTTCCTCCCAGTTGCAGTCAGAAATAATCTCGATAAGTTTGGCTGGTCCACCTGGAGTGGTGTGATGAACATAGGAGGTGGAAGAAGAGTCCCCCTCACTATGGGAAGACCACCAGCTTTCCTCTGAGAAAGAATTGAAATAGGTTTCTGCAATACTATGGCATTTTAATCACCTGGATATTCAAACAGTTTTATTTTGCCCACACCTCCACCCTTGTCTCAGCTGCAGGGCAACAAGTAAACGAACTGTTCAAAGCATCACTTCCCCTTGCAGACTTCCACAAGCAAAGCAAAAACTCATTGCAAAACTGATGTAACTATTTCTCACAGTTCATTCCCTGCAGCCATACCATCTCAGGTTGTATCCCATTGCATCACAAGCTAAACAAAGCTGGGTTGTTTCAGTACATGGATGAAAAATCTCCAAGCAACACCAACATGCAGTAGAAAGCATCGCTGGTTATTCAGGAGATGGCACTTTTCTCTTGGGAGTCAGAAAGGGAGGAGTGTCCTATAATGGTATGAGAGGCAAACATGCCGCTAACAGAACTGTCTTTTTCAGAAGACGTGTAAACAGAAGCATGACCTTCTTTTGTCATTAGAGATCCAATGTCACTTTTTGCAAAACTGTAAGGATGTTGAGCCCTGTGTCCTGGCCATTTTCATTTCAACTATGAATTCACCAGCATTTTCAACTAGTTGTATTATTTTTCCATTCCCATCCTTAAATGTAGAGTGCGCTGTTGTACACATTAAACACTGAAAAAATTCAGCTCAAAAAGGCAGCTATAATTCATTACTGGATGACACAATGCCTCTAGTATATGTTTCATTTCAAAGTCCATAACATGATTTGGGCCCCTTCAGCCTGAAGGAGAACACAGATGCCCAGCCTACTTCTTTGTGAACTAGAAACTCAAACTTAGTATATATAATGTAACAAAACTTCAACCTTTCAACATCAAACAACTCCAAATAAAGTACAGGCACTTCCTTGTCCCATACGGTGCTAACTGGAAAACATGAGAATCCCATCCTCACTTTGATATTTATTTATTTTGCAGTAACTACAAAGTAATTGTAAGGAAAAAAAGAGGACTAGAACACCCCAGACAAACCATTAACAGTGATCTCCATTCCTTCCCAAGTATCTAATTATCGTGCTTAAAGACAAGTCTGCTGTGCAGTATTATCTTTTGTTGCTAAACAAGCTACTGTAATACTGGTCATTTTAACCCTAGAGCAACAGAAAGCACTAGATATTTAGCCTGCTGTATCTCCCATGTGACACACATACAACTGTTTAAGAAAACAGCAAACTATAAGCACATCGTAAGATCTGTATTGACAACCATGATAACTCCCTCAGCAAATGGACTCTTCTCATCAACAGCTGCAACTTTTCTTAAAAAATGAAGCCAACACACAACACCCATAAAAATGTGGAACTACCAAGCGGCTGAATTATACTCAGCTCTTACCTTTTGATCTCTCAGTGCCTTTGTCTGTCTTACTGGGTGCTTTCTCAGCAGGCTGCAGCTCTGGTTCATGCTCCTGCTGGAAGAAAGAAATGCAAGAAAAATATTCATCCTGTGTTCTCTCTTCCACACTAAAATTCACATCACAAAACAAACTAGTTCATCACAGTGTCACCTCAAATCATAAAACATACGCTAACTTCAACAATGTTACAATTTTCATCTTAGAACAGCTCTTTTAACAACGAACAATTAAACCTTAAATGAAAATGCACTTGGCAGCCACAAATTTCCACAGACAACTTCTATCACAGTAACAGAAGTCTACTGGCACTGCCAGGTGATTTAGGCTCCAGGCTCCACAGCCCTATCACCATCAAATGTAAGTCGAGCCCTCGCATTGTGTAGGAGATTCTGAGGAAAAATTACTTCAATATTTCTGCCTATTCTATAATACATGCTAGTTACAGTGTGACTTCTTACCTTCACACTACAAGTCTGTGAATCACTTTTCTCTTTTTGTTGCTTTTTCCCCCCTCTCCTGCCTTCATATGCTCGGACCCTTGCGCAAGTCATCAAACTTTCAAAGTACAAGTAGATGGGATCCTTGTCCTCCTCTCGAATCTATCAGAAAAAAAAAAAAAAAAAAAAAAAAGTGGGGAAAAGAAGAAAATCTCTCCATTCTAGATGCACATTAGATTCACGAAACACTTTTGCTTTCTAACGACACTTCAGTGTTAATGCATCAATAATAAATATCAAAGGAAAGGTCTAGCATTTAAAGCTGAATTTGCCCTCTTAGCTTCACATAGCCCCGTCTATATGTGGCTTCCAAATTTCATATTCGGGGGGTGGGGGGGGTGGGGAGTTGGGGTGGGTGGTGCAGCAGCACCAGAACACCATTACCATCCCAAATACTCAAAGCCATTCAAATACTCTTCCAAGTAGGGAAATAAGTCCTAAGTGTCCTGCATTATTTAACATTATCTAGTATACATTAAATAGCGACTCTGGTATGTTTTTCTTCAGCTATAACTAGACTCAATTCTACTGCTGCTGTTGCTTTTGTTAGATATTAAGGTGAGGCAAGAGGCAAATGCAGATTCTTACAACATTGGCAGTGAAACCTCAAACAAGAACAAAAAAAAGAGACTCTCAGAACCACACTGAATACTGTGTGTGTCTGTAGCCCTTTTTTTTTTCTCCAAGTAATTCGTTAATCAGTGAGGCTCCGTTATGCAGCTAGTAACTTATACAAACATTACAGGACGAGAAATCATTTCGCCAGAAATAGCAGGTTTTTAAATAAGGCTATTAGTGAATCACAATTACCTTTTACCATCTGCATATTGCTACAGTAAATTCTCAACAGAAGATGGACATAGTTGAAGAGTTATACAGTCAATTAATCCTAACTTATCAACATACCTATGTGCTGTCAGCCTTAGGCTTTCATCTTGAATTTCACTGAAAATGGCCTAGCACAGAGATGCTTTTGGCAGCATTTGTTTTAATTTTCAATAAAAGAAAAACAAACACATCTGTTTTCCTTTCTTACCACTGGATTTGGTTTAGGAGTATACACTCTGCCACCCGGTTTCACTCCACTGGAAGATCTATGCTTACTAGGAAGCAAGACTTCAGAGGTGGGTGGTATTATGGATTTAACTGGTTCCATGACAGATGGTGTTGGGATGTAAATTGGCTCTGGATCTACTTCACCTTCTACTTTGACCCACAAAGGACAATTCTTAATAGGCTGTTCTGGCTCAGAGTCACAGATAGCTGGAAAAAAGAAAAAAGAGAAAACAAACAAACAAACAAAACACCTTACTTATAAACGAAACACCAGCTAACACAGCAATAACAAAAATTCTTGTTTGAGCCTGAGGTCTAATCATTCAGCAACCACGAGTGCATATTATCAGAAAATAGTAACGGGTGTTCTTCTTATCTCAAATTCTAGATAAAAGTGACGGATTTATCCCACAAGAAAGAGGAAATCAAAATAAAAATGATTCTACACTAATCAATGTTTCTCAATTGTACTGTGATAGCAGATACACGAAAACAACGAAGAATTAGTGATTTTCATTGATGGTGTATATGTAAAAATTATAAACACCCACCAAAAATCAGACAGTATACCACAGCTCTATGGAATAATTAATTTACTCCAGTGTAACACAAGATAACACTACGTTCGTTTTTAGCTATTGCTAAAAGTGATACTAGCAAGAAAGTGAAAGTGTAAATTCATGGTCAATTTATACCAATTTCTGATTTCTGAGCATACATTAGGCCAGATCTGAAACTACTGCAAATCACTATCTTTTGACTGAAGTCAATGAACTATGCAGCTATATATACAGTAACTAAAAATACAGCTCTAGATACTCATTTGATAAGAGGGAACGAAAACAGCACTATTACAGTGAAGGTTACCAACAGTGATAGCAATAATAATCTCATATCCTTAGTCTTTAAAGATATTTGGAGAGTTGAGCAAGAGTTTAAATTATCAAAAAGAAACACCAGCTATTTGATCACAAGAAACAATTAAGTAGTGCCCAAAATGCTGATCAGATAAGAATTAAAAAAAAAAAGGTGTTATTTCCTACTCATCAGCTATACAAAAGCAAATATTGCAGACACCACTCCGAATTTAGACACAATTTCTGGATTTAGAAATGGCATCACTACTATGTCCTAATAAAAATGCCTATCGAGGTAGGTTTCTTCAGAGCTGCAAGTAATCACTTTTGCCCAGCAATACTCACTGTATTCAACCCTTTTTCTCTTCTTCTTATCTTTTTGCTTCAGCTCATCTTCCTCCCCATCACCCTCTTCTTCCACATCTTCATCCTCTTGCTTATCTTCTTGTGTTCCATACAACACAAGATTTCCACGTACAGCCTTTTTCATTATTTTCTTATGTTTTGATCCTCCCTTCACCAGCAACACTCTTCTCTTCAAGCAAGTACAACCAAACATACAGTCTGGCCGGCGGCAGTGGGTAGGCTGACGTTTCTCTAGTGCTAGACTGGCACATATGCAACCCAGGCGACAGAAATCATTATTGCAAGGAGGTGCTCGTCGTCTTATTATTTTGTGGATAGGTTTGGTTTTGAGAGAAGCCTAAAAAAAGTTTTGAAGAAGTATACACTTCAAATTTTAGTAAGATTAAATCAAGCATATGCTATTCAAAGTTCATTTAGAACAACCCCTTCAACTACATGCTCTATATATGAAAACGTCATCTGGACTGAAAACACACACAGAGAGAACAGAGGAGAGTTTGCATTTGAAGTCTTCTGAGAGACAATTTGAGGCAGCTAAACCATCTTGGTAATAAGTAGAATACGAAGAAAGCAAAAGAGGTTATCGTGACAACCAACTTATATGACCAGATTTTTTTTTCAGTTCAACTGAAAAAAAAAGTGACAAATAGTAACGAAATGCAGTTACTGAACTGCAATTTTATTAACCAGAATTTTTAATGGTGAATATTTGAGATAACTCATATTATTAATGATTCATATCAACACGCTATTATCACAATTGTCTTTTTCACTTACTGCTAGGTAAGTACTCCTGAACTTTCACTTGCAAATAGTGCCCCACAAAGGAACATCACACTTTGTCACACCCCTTAGCAGCTTCAGTCTTATTTTCTACATCTATCTGCAGCATCAGTAAGCACACAGATTTGGAAAAGCGACAGTACAGTAAGGAAGGAAACTATTACAGATCTACCTGAGCATCAGTAAGCACACAGATTTGGAAAAGCGACAGTACAGTAAGGAAGGAAACTATTACAGATCTACCTGAGCTGTAAGCAGGGTTGCCAGAGAAATGTCTGCTCGTTCTTCCGTAATGTAGGTCCGTGGTTTGCCATCCCAGAGAGCACAGTCCTCCAAGTCCATTAACTTCACTTGAGATTTAGACAAACCTGGTGGACGAGCTGCTTGTTGCTGTTGTGATGCTTGGCGCAAACTAATCTGCTTTGGAAGGGTGTTTTCATCCAAAGATGGCACCATGAAACTATCTGCCTGGTTTGCCAAACTGCTATTTGAGACAGACTTAACAGCCTTTTCCCCTGATAAAGAGTTCTGTTTCTGCCTTCCAGAAAAAGGTGAAGGCAGTATAGGCTTGTAAGATGATTTTATTCTACTGTTTGCAGATGTCTGTCTGGTTTGAGTCTTTGTCCTTCTAGAGGTAGATGACTGATGAACAGGCTTGAACGTATAAGATGTTGATGGAATTATGGTGGACTGCTTCTTTAAAACACTGTCAAGTGTCCTCACATAACTAGTGCTCTTAGTGGGAAGCTGATACACAACAGGAGAAGTTGGAGTGCTAGAAGAGAATCCCATGCTCGTCTCCATCAACTTCCCTTCATTTTCCAGGTACTCATCCAGCTTGTCACTACAGAATGCTGAGCGGTTCTTCAAGGAACCTTCTGAGCTGCCACCTAAACAAAAAAATGACACTTTTACTAGCTCCCGGGAAAACATACTGACAAGTCTTACAATAATTAAGTAACATAAAAGAGGTAAATATCTCTCTAAAACAACTTATATAATGTTTTTAGAAGAGTACAACACAGGTAGGCCAAATACAATCCACTCTGAAACACAACCAGTTGTCTGAACAACTGTTTCTGTGGAGATTTTACACATGTAGTTGTTCACAAAAACAGTAAGGCTTCAACAGGCAGTGCTTCTATGCAACTCAGTTGGATCTGAACATCTAGCCTACCTGGTACACCACTACAAATCTGGAATACCCCAACACATCATTGTAAGGAAATGCAGAAAGCACAACATAAATATGTAATCTAAACATAAAATCAAAACTGGCAAATTGCCAAATATCCCTTTCTCCCTGAGGCAGGGCAAAGCAATCAAATATGTAAGGAATATCCACTCTAAGTGGAACCAAAAATACACCGATAGAAATGAAAATTACTCTAGTTCATCCGAATCCCTGAAGCAACAATTTTCTGAAATTAGCATACTCTGAAGTAAACTCAAACCAGAAAAACAAAAACAGAACTATTACAGCTTCGGGCTTTACTCAAGCCTTCTGTGCAAAACAGAACACATGTATTTTTATCTTACTCAGACTAAGCTTTGCTCTTCCCTCATAAACTTTCATTCTGACCATGGAAGCATATTAAAAAAATCTTTTATTCATGACAGTTTCAATATTTAAAAAATAAATCTCTTATTAAGGCACAGACACTTTCCAAATTGAAAGATATAAGGAAGGTCAAGAAAAAGGCCACATGTTGGAAATATGTACACTGCTTTTTTTTTCTTTTACCTTCGTTTCTAGAAGCACCATGAAGCTTTCCTCGCCAGCCTTTGATTTTTGTAAAATCGTTTGTCTTTCCTGTCCTAGAAACAAAAGGAAATCCAGCATCTGGAAAAGAAGAAAGCTAGCTTCAGTTTATGAACCAAGCTTGATTGTGCCAATGTCTTAGCAAAGTCTGCTTGTTCCTTTTCATGGATAGATGAGGCTCAATAAAGAGACTTGATTTTTACTTTATCAGCTCCAACAGACAAAACATGCTCCTATAAAATAAGCTAGGCAGATACTACTACTGCATCACAACCACCACAAAAATGAAGGCTAAAGACCATCTGGCCAGCAATCACATAATGATTTAAGGAAGTTCTCACATTTTGTCATTTTAATACCACTTTCACTTCTAAGATATCAAGTTGAACTACATGGCCATTCCCTCTTTCTGATCATTGATAACAAAAAGGCAGTACCTGACATTTCAGCAAATTAATATTCTACCCACCTGGAGAATTGGGATTGGTTCCTGGATAGCTCCACAAAGAGTAATTTGAATAGGAAAGAGGAAGCTGCACACCCAAGTATTTCAAGTCAATGCTCATTGTAGGGTCCACAGAATTCAACTTCAGTCCCACTACAAGAGGCAAGTACCAGTGAATGTCTCAATGCAGCAAGATGTTAAGAAAAACTAACTCAATATATTTACTAAAAAATAAATCAGTAAGTTATATACAGGCTTTTCAAGCATTCACCCACTATTTTAAGAGACCTGAAAAAGAGCATTAGCAAGTGTAACTGCTACTTATACTGGTTTTGCAGCACGTATGAATTAAAGAGTATTTTAGGGAATGTGAAATCAAGAAAAAAAATGGAACTACTTTTCATGGTTTTATTGATTGCTATTGAAGTTTCCACTGAGATTTATTAACTAAAGAACCAGTGCTATAATTCTCACAAACAAAGTTTTTGTTCATTCATTTTTTGAAGTTCGCATCGTTTACATCCTTGAAGACTAGAGTTACTGCCTGAACCAATCCAGCTGACTATTTGACATTTTGTATCACTACAGAAATTATCAATCCTGTCAGTGGTAATACACATCCCCTTCCCTACCAATACCTGTTCTCGTACAAGAACACACACCACAGACACTTCAGTTTCAACCAGCAATAAGAGACAAGAGCAAACCGCATTTTACTTCCGAAAAAGTGAGTGTGCATGTTTGGAAATTATGATATAAACAAAGTTGTATTCAGACAGTGCTCTCAGGACTAATTCATGAAATGATCCAGTAGGTTATTTTTTTCCAGGTTTGACAGCTTGCAATAGAACACTTTTTTGTGAAGCTAGGGGAGAACCAGCTTTAAAGAAACTAAACAATCCACGTTGCTGATGCCACCAAAAAAAAGTTATCTATCCATGGCAAAACACTGACAAAAAAAAAAAACAACAGCTAGTGAATTTGACTTCATACATTTTTGAGAAAATTTTGTTACACTAAATGCAAGAAATGACTGTTGTAAAATTCAGCTTGCGGTCTGGAGTTGAAAACATCTATTTTGGTTTTTAGCTATAAAAACCTGTAACTGTTACTCCTTTTGCCAGCAAGTCTGAAATTCATATATTAAATATGTGAGTTTTGAAATTGAAAACGTATGACTTGACAAGGCTCAGGACACAAAAAGTAGTATTTGCACATACAGCAGGAACCTTGGTGGTATACGTGTTCATAAGTGCTAACACAGTGACCTGACTACTGGCATGCCAAACACAACTAACATGGAACAAATCTCAGACATGGTTGTTTAAATAGCCACTGTTACCAAAGACAGTCGAGTGAGACAAAATTTTCAAATCTACACAGGGAAAATGAGCAGCAAGCAAGTAAATCCAGCATTTTGTATAAAAACATGTCAACTGCCAATTGTCAAGATGCTATCAATTTCTTCTCAAACTCAATTTAAAAAAAAAAAATTGAAAGCGTACACATTTTGTTTTTCTTGACACTCCATTTGAATGATTCTGTCATCTGCAACAAGCCTAGCTTTGTTTAACACTCAACAAAAATAAGAACATCACCCATACAAAAATCCATCATTTCTGTGCAGCATCACAAAGTAAAAAAACACACAGACAAAAAACAGAGGATGACTCCCACGAGCGCAACATGGAATGAACACAGATAGACTAAAGTGCACAAATGGTAATAATAAGTATATGTCGTATAGACATCAGCATACGTGACACATGAGCTATCATTTTTATTAATGTCTATCATCCTCAGTATTGCTGAATTTCAGTTGCTGTAATCAAACAGTAGCAAACAAAGAACCATCTCCTTCAGAAAGTTCTCCTCTCCATCAGATGCAGCTGCTAAATGTGAAATATGATGCTTGACAACAATGTCTTTGATTTTCAGGAATACAACAAGCGATTCAAATTAGCTCAGATAGAAGAGGCATCCCATAGCATTCCAGTACTCCAGCAGGAGCTTTCCTTCTAGCATGCTTAAGTTGGATTCCATTCTTTCTGAAGTATCTTTCTCCTGCTGTCCTGGTGTCTCTAAGATCGAGACAGCCTCAATCACCATTTTCTTAACTTCACAAATCAACAGCAATTGTGGGGCTCAGATACAGCTCCAACACACCATAAGTGAATTTCAAAAAGAAACTTAAGCTTCTCAACTACATTGCCTAAAACCAAAAGCAAGGATAACATCAAATTTGCTATGTCCATTTCCCATACTGTAGTGAGGACAAAAAAGCCAACGAGCTTCTACAAAACGGCTGAAAGAACATTTAAAAACATGCATTTCACATCTTCCAGACAGAAGGGAACCACGTCTCTTGGCCTTTTCTGTAGTAGATGACAAGGTGGTATTAGTCATGACCAGTGGCCAAGAAATTTTGGAGAAATATCAGAATCAAGAAGGCTGATGAGGTTGCACCAAGCTCCAGGATGCTACTTAGTATGTCTGGGAAAAGAGATAGCCCTCAAGTTTGGCCAAGAAGTACTCCTTGACTACCTTCTTAAGTCTTATTGATGATACTACAGAGAGAGAAGAAAAAATAGCTCAAACAGTCCCTCTCTCCATTAACATCATTGCATTCCTTCCTCTATCTGCAAAGGAAGGAAATAGACCTGTAGCCTTTTGAAAGGTGAAGGTAATCTGAATAAAGATTGATTCCAGTTCACATGCTGCAGCTGAATTCTAACAACAGAAGCCTAAGTATTGTAATTCACTGCACAGCCTGATCAAATTACATCTGTATCCATCTGTAGTAATGCTCTTGCTGTGAACAGTCTTCAGATGACTTCTTTTCCTTCTAAAATTCAGACAGATTGGGGTCATTCTCCTCATTGAATTACAATTTCACTATTTAACAGACTCAGCAGATTACCATCCAACACTGCAAATGATGGTCACACGTGCTCAAGAAAGTACAAATACTTCAGATCTTTTTTTCTTAGCCTGATGACTGACTTTTCATGTCCATTTTGCAGTATCTGTGAACTGCTCAATGCTCTTCAGAAGGTACTACACACTTCACCACCACTCATTTAGAAGCTGGAGGAAAAGCACATGGGTTTTACACATTCCCAGTTTCAGGATCACCTCACGAGTAGAATATCCCTCTTCAGTGTTCTGGTTGCCAACGTACCATAATTTCATAGGCCCACATATAATCCTAAAAAGCCTTAACATTGCTGTAACAATTGCTCGGTGTTGTGTCCAACACTGCCAGCAGCTGACCACAAAAGGGATTCTACCACCATTCTTGAAGCATGATAACACACGCAGACCTGTGAGGGCAGGTCGACCAGTGAGGTCATCAGAAAACAGGGACACCTATTTCTGGAATCATGGGAGGGGAAAACTGCATTTAGACATCCATGACAATACTGTCAGCATTAACGGCACATTACTGAGGTACAACCTGGCTGGGGGTAGGTTCTCTCGTTTTATTCCCACCACATGCAAGACAGAGCTTTAAGAGCTCTCTACTACCCTTCTTATGACCGCTTCACAAAGGTAGAAGACAGGAATGTCAGTTCAACATTAGCAAGATGCAAAGCCATCCCTTTAAACGGCTGCAAAAAATGCCAAGCTAGTTCTCATTATACTCCATGCTTAAACCAGGACCCAAAATAACTTGTATCAGAGTCAAGGTCAGTATTTGCAGTCTCAATCCCTACAGCATTATAGTTATATATTTGAAGAACTGAAGACCAGAAGCTCAAGAGCATGAGATGCAATTCTTCCATTCAGATCAATCTGTTCATTGTCTGCCCTGATGCCTGTGTCAATGCCATCACACTCAGAACTAATATCGCTGAAGATTCTGAACATCATCAGTGGAGAGAACATTAAAGTTCTGCTGTATTGATCCTTGACCTTCTTCCGTCTGACCTCAGGATAATATTGTATATAAATGAAAGACCACAAGCTAGAAGCACCTTGCTTGGCCCTATAATGTGGCTAGTAAACCTAGATCTACAGTGACTCAAAGAAATGTGGACTCAAACACAGCAAATGTGGTCTTAGTTAAATGTTTCTCAATCTCTATCTCCTCTACTACAAGAAAATGTTTATGTTCTATGAAGGAGTAAAATCAACTCCATCTGCTCTCCGCAAGGATTAGCTTGTTACAAAACAGGCATGGCCTGAAGTTTGATGGCTCAGCGTCTTCTGCAAGAGGCAGATTATGACATGTAGCCTCTTGGCTTTGCTGTTGGAGATTCAAGATTCATCTTTGCCTCCTCTACCTCTTCTAGTTTGCAATACGAACATGTGCAAATGAAAACATCTTTATTGGCTGAAACTACTGTTAAAGCCTGTAAGAAAAAAATGGGTCAGACACCACAGATTTTCTCTCTCATTGCTACAAACAGCAAGAGAGAAACTGACAGTTTCCCACCAATTTACTTTCATATTCTCACACCTGTATGCCTTCCTGTGTTTGGGAAAAAAAAAAAAAACACCACCAAAACCAAACAAACAAATAAAAGGGGGAAAAAAAAAAAAAACCACAGGCACAACAAAACCCACCACCAAATGAAAAAAAAAAACAACAAACAACAAAATCAGATCCCATCTGAACTGAACTGATTAAGTAAAATATACAACTAGGTGCAACAACATGTATGATACACTGCCCACTCACCTTCTTGAAGGCTCGGATGTATTACTTGCTTATGCCTCAAGGTCTTCAGCTCTTCCATCAATTCCTTTTCCAGTGCTTGTATTCTTGCTTGACAATCTGCTCAAAAAATAGAAAAGAGGTAACATATAAAAAACAAATACCATGCAAAAAATTGACTTAAATGATTAATTTTCCAGTGTGTCTTTTCAAAATTCCCTTATTGCAGGGAATAGCTACTTACGAAAAATTCAAAAGTGTACCTGGATCATTTGCAGTCAACAAGGGAGCCTGAAGATTCTGTGACTCTTCTCCTCCAGCTCTATCAACAGTGTGAATGTCAAGAGCTTCCTACATACATGAAGAGCTTTGAATAAGATACCTTAAACCACTGACTTAGATGCAAACTAGGCCACATGAAAATATCACTGATATATTCAAAATATGTTTAACAAACAAGTATGCATTCTTTTATAAGGAACTCTAGATCCCATTATTTCTCCCCAAGTTGCTAAGAAGAAAATGTTATGATTAACATAGGGTCAAGATAGCAACAGATTTGGAAGGAGGTCATAAATCTCAAAACTCAGTTTAAAATATACCTTCAGCTTGTAAGTATGAAGGGCTTAAAGCAAGACATTGGAAAAGGTTTTCAATTTTACTCAAAACAGTTGGCTTTTACCTTTGATGCAAAGGACACAAAGAGGACTCCATCAACATCTTCAAGGTCTGGCTTAACATCTGGAAGGACAGCCCCAGGCCCCAAAGGGGTGTTCTTGCTTGTTACTACAGTTTTCCCTATACCTTTAGGTGGTCGACCAGCCCTTGAAATTTTCAGTTTTCGAGGCCTTCCTCTTCTCGTTGCAACTGATGACAAGGTGTTTTGATTGCTACCAGAGCCTTTCAGGGACATAGGATTCTTCAGTACACCAGGCCTTTTTCTTCCACAGATCTCTTTAGCTGAAAAGTGACAACTTACTGAGCCCCTGAGGTTAAAATTAGGTGATTTAGAGAGAGGCCACTGTGCCTCTCTGATGGAAGAGTACTTCTGTGATATTTTACTCCCAGGAGATTGTTTTTTCATAACTAACTCTTCAGTTACAGAGGCTGTGTCTGGGCAAGGGCCTTTATGGTTTTCAAAACACACAGGAAATGAATCCAGTATTGTATTCAAAGGGGACTTATCCTTCTTGCAAGAAGAGAGCATGGTCTGCGGCAGCTCAGATATCTTCACTGTGCTCTTTGTGACTGCACAAGGCTCCAAATAGACCACAGGCATCTTCCCGCTATCCAGTTTTAACATTTTTGCTTTGGCAACACCTGAAGGGCTGGTTAGTATGCGTTTCCTAGACCTGAATTCTCCATCAATTCCATCTTTTTCACTGCGTCTTATCAGGTGTTTTTGCAGGATGGGATCATCATCATCAGTGTTGGAATATTCATCGGTTTCTTCATCTGTTTCTTCCTGTTTCACACTTATTCCTTGTGTGCAAACACTTGATTCGTAGTCATAGTCATCTGCTGGTTCCTCTTTGATGACTACATTAAAGTGTCCATTTGGGTCCAATGGGGATGGCACACGCGAACTGCTTTCGTAACTGCTAGCAATGGGGCTGGTGTGGGAAGGAGGGGACAAAAACAAAAAACAAGATCTTTATCAAATTTCTTCTTCCTTTACCAAAATTCCATCATCTCCCATAATCCTTGGTTACGTATTATAAAAAACTTCCAAAATGCTTTGAGGTATGAACCTGTTAAATCAGCTGACATTTACAAGCTTGCATTTTTAGCACTAAAAAAAAAAAAAATTGCCATCATTAAAAACAATCCAACTTCTTATCTGAGGGCAGCAGCACAATTTCCTTCCTTAGTGGTATTAGGGTAACATTTACACTTTTTCCTATTTGAGACACAGCATGAACTGAGGATACTCCATCACGTTTTAAATGCACAGAAGTGGCCTTAGTTTGCTGTGCTTCTCATTAAGTCACCTTACTAAAGCCACTCTGCTTGCAAATAAGAAGCCAAGTGAGTGCCTAATGCACTTCAACTTACCTGATTTAACCAAAATTTTAGCTAATTCATCCTAAAGCCGCATACAGACATCTCCTAAATTCAACTGTTGTTCTAACACTTACATAATGTGAATAGCCTACTGAATTATAGTCTATCTTCCACTGAGTATGAACTTAACTAGAATTTGACATATCATGCATTAGACACTGAAGACTAGCGGTGCAGCCAGTTACACTCCAATGACAGGCTTCAAGGCCAGGCTGGACAGGGCCCTGAGCAACCTGATCTAGGTGAAGATGAAGGGGGGTTGGACTGGATGACCTTTAAAGGTCCCTCCCAACGTGAACTATTCCATGAGGGACAGACACATCAGCCAAAAACTTGCAGTCAGCAATTTTGTTCAGCTAATCAGGAGCTGGCTCCTCATCATAAGAAGAAACAGCTAAGATAGGAAGCCAGACTCATATCCACAGTGAACCTCATAAAAGAATAGTCTGGACATATTTACTAAATAGATCAGAAAGTATTCCAATATTTCCTTTATATATATATATGCTACATGATACTACATATTATTTTAATTATGTTGAATTATTATTATACAAATTCTGTTAACCTTTGTTATTAAAATGTTACTAAAAATAACAATATTTGCTAGTGTTAGTTAATGTTAACATAATCTCAAATATAACTTCAATAGCAATATATTACATATAAAGAGAATATTGCTTTATACATTGTGCATGTATGTGTACACACCTGTGTTTTATTATTATCTACACACACCACCTTTAAAGAATGACTATGCTTAGTTGAACCCCTGGCTGGGACTGAGGAAGGGGAAGATGTGGAACAAGAGGCTCCTTCTACCTGGTGTAGACTGAAACATACTTAAGGGAGAAAAGCTGGGACACTCCATCTCCTGAAGAGAGATTGCAGTGTTAAAAGAGGGAGCAGACAGTCATGACACAGATTTATATATTTTCATACACAACTCCTGAGAACAACACATAACCTATCTAGAGAACCTGCTATACTTCAGAAGGACACTAAAAGACCAGAATTAAGCTTGAAGCAAAAACCTGCCTTGTGAAAGAATAGCAGACAGCAAGAAAGCAGCATACCAGCACTGTTTTGCCTACTGTCTTCTCTGGCAGGTGAGCTTCCTATCAGAAATTTTCTAGCTTTTATTCAATTCAGAATGTCAAATGTAAGATTAAAAAGTCCTTGTCAGATTAAAAAGCCTTTCTTCTTCAGTGAGTTTACTGTGAAAGGAGTTCTAAGACAATCCACTTACAGGTTACAGGAAACTCTCAATCCTGCCACATTACAGCTAGAGGTTCATTCAGTCAGTACCGGTGATCCACAATTTAAATGAATGTTTTTAAGAAGATCTGAGTCATCTGCTCCTCTGTCTTAAAATTTTCTAAAATAAAAAAAGACAAAAAACCCGAAGAGATTTGCTAATCACGAATAAATTTCTCATTTGAGTTCTACTGTTTCCCGTTGGAGGTCCAGTAAGGTCTGGAGTTCTACAGCCTTTCCTTTATATATTGCAAAATGTATACTCAAGCTATGGACTACCTTTCTATTAGGGATCAGGACAGCATCCAAAACAAACAAGCTCTGCTGTAAAAGTGAAATTTCTAGATACAGAAATGTTATTTTACTCTGCATATTGCAACCATAAGCCAGATGGTGACAAGACTGAGGCATCACCTACCTACCTGTATGTATGAGAAAATCAAGTATTTGCACAAAATGCTGAGCAGTATTTTTCTATATTTTTAAATTCAGATGGAATTTTTAACTTTTCAAACAATACAAAATTTCCTTTTTAGTCCCTAGTTTGTGAAGTTACATGCAACCTAAGAGGTCACAGAAACCTCTCTTTCTGTATTCTGTGGGAAGATGAATCATGCAAATTTGTCCCCTAAAAATCCCCAGATTATTCTGAGATCAGTAAAAATAGTGAAAAAATGTATTAAGTAGCTCTTTCTTTGCCTGATATGGAACAATACTCACATTTAAGCAAATTTCTTTATATACCAAGTAATGTATTTGGTATCCTCACAAGAGAACACTAAAAGCAGAAAAAAACATTTTCTTGCATTTTGCAAAATTAAAAACCACTTAGCTGCTCATGTATTGAAAGTACTGAGATATATGCTTTTTTTTTAGCTAGATCATTCTAAAACATACCATGGGGGGAAAAATCATTTATGTTTAAATTAATCTAGCAATCTGTGGGTGAGGTCTGAATGATGACCACTCGCTTTCCTCTTCCCAAAGGAAAGCAAGGAGGGAGCAAAAAGTAAACTGTCACACTAAACACAAGACAACTATATTATAAAAGAAGACTATCAGAGCATTAAAAATCCCACAGTATTTGTATTTTTGAAGCAGGAAATTCAAGAGACTTGGGGAAATTAAGAAGGGTACATTCGCCTGTAAGACTTAAGAACCAGTGAAGTTTACTTGTGGTTCTCTCCATGCCTCCAATATCTGACTGGTTCCAGGCATATGCATTCCTATAGAAGTGTTCACAACTCAAATGAAACATTTATTTTCTTTATGATACACCTGATGAAACCAAACATACTACCAGGTCACAGAAAAAAAAATAAAAATCATACCACCTTGTAGAAAGAAAACAGGCCTTTATTTCCAAAGTGTACTAGTAACTAAAGATTAACATTACTCTCAGGTATATACAACCTTTTACATAGGTCTATTCTCAAAAATGTCAGAAAAATTGAGCACTGGTGGTAAACACCATGTACTGCAGCACTAGGAATTCTACTTCCTTTGGAGAGCATTATCTGAGAGACAGCAGTTCCCAACTTCTGACTCTCACTCAAATATAAACTCCACAGAAATCACCGCCCTGCATAAAAGCAATATAGTGCCTATCAACTACTAGTAATAGCTTCCCTATGACCAAAAAATATTGCCCAGTCTTTATGAATATGTAAACATTATTGTGTCTAGTTTGATAAAGAAAAATGCCACTCACTCAACACTGTTCTTGAAAGGCTGACAAATTTATGAACAGACCTCAACTGCACAGCACAAAAATACTGGCAACAAATCTGAAGGAAAAAGAAGAACTAATGTTCTGAAAACTGAATATACACTAGTTTGCTTTACTACAGTTTGTCTGATATGAACAGAATGGTTCAGAAGTCAACACTAGATAAGTACATAGATACAAAATTACCAGAGAGTAAATTTAGGTCTGAACAGTGTAACAGTTATTCTGAAGTACTTTCCTAGGTGCAGATTCTCTAACAGCAAACATGAGGCAACTATTAACAGGTAAGCTACCTCATCTTACTTTGTGGAACAGAAGAATTCACATAAGCAGTTATTGACAAAATAGTGGTGTGCTGCCAGTTACAACTGCCTTGTAATGATACCTATGCAAACCTGACCAAAGTGCCCATCCACACCACAACATCCTCACTTGACCACTAATGAAAACTGAAGATACAATGACAGAATGTCACTGTGGTAAGCAACACTAAAAAGAAAGGCAATGTTCTGATGACTGCAATGTGCTTTGTTTAAAACACTGAAAACATAAATTTAGTCTTCTAAAACACTATCAGGGTTAAGAGAAATCCCTCAATGCTTCTTTACAAAGGGAGTTAAAGCAACACAGGAAAAAATACTGAACTCCTCAGGCACATTAGAAAGTCCAGACCGATATGTGACTGTTAAAGCAAAGAAAAGCTTTTAATAATGCTAAGTGTTCTGCCATTTCAGGTCACACAAACTTTAGCTGTAATCTATATACTGAGCACCCTATTATTTAATGTTTTACCAAATATCCCACTCAACCAGTATTCGTGCTAAAAACAGAATGTCAACCCACCTTTCAGAAACTTCTTGCTTTAGCTTTGGCATATCACCCAAAGGCAGGTCAGTGTCCAGAAAACCCAGGAAGTCCCTTTCTGCATTAAAAGACTCTTTTTCCAGATCACCATCTGATGGGTTTTGATCAATGAACGAAGAATCTAAGCTTCTCTGATGCAAATCTAATGCGTCAACTCCAGCAGGGCGATAACGAATGTTAGCAGCACTAAAAACATCACCTCCTTCCAATTCTAAGTTACTGTTTTGTTTCAAATCGCGCTGAGGTCGGCTATTCAACCCATCATCTCTGAATCCTTTAGCAAAAGGATTGTAGTCTATTTTCAGTTGTGTGATCTGGATGTTCTGATAGGCTGTAACTGCAAAGAACTCTGTCTGCGGAAAGGTAAATGTATGGACATCAGGGCCATTGAGCTGAATGACTTCTGTGGCTTTGTCTGCAGGCACCAAATGAAGTCGTGGCAGATAACGGTGCATAGAATGCAAGATTATATGACCCTCCTGGTCTAGAGTATTGTTGGTAAGTTTGAGTTTGTAGAAGGATACCGGCTGGTGCATCCAGTACTGCCCTGTGGAAGGGGATTCTGGATGAATAAACACTCGCCCAAGAACATGTGGTTCTGCCTTCCCACTGGGCTCCCACCAACGGCCATTCCATTTGTACCGGTGATTGTCCACAGGGGATATGTCCATGACTAGGATGTACTTCTGACTGGCATCCAGACCTGTAATCCAGTATCGGCAGTACGGGAACATGCGCCTCCCCTGCTTTGTCAGGATCATCTCTGTGTTGCGATGGTAGAACTCATTCCACATACTGTTGTTATCTAGGGTGACAGTAATGCCCCCTGAGACACAGTCAGCTGGGAGGCAGGTCTTGACTTTGGATTTTACTGGAGTTGCTACGCTGCTGGCGAGAGCACAAGCATCACGGTTTGCTACTAGGATTCCTTGGTCAGCTTTACCATTTCCCTGCTGTTGTTTCAAGATGACAAAAAAAGCAGGAGCTGCACCAGACACAGTCCCGCCATCCTGGCTACCCAAGACAATCTGCTGTTTCTCCATGACGAGCACTCTTACGAGCTCTCAAATTAATTGCAAATTCTACACAGTTCTGATAATCTTCTATGTGTGTTCACCATTCTGGAAAAAAAAAAAAAAAAAAAGGAAAACACAGTTAAAATTATCACTTTAGACTGTATTTGAATAAGTCTCATGAGAAAATTTTTGTCACAGTTCTCACATTAAAAACCTAAAAGACAATCAGTATTATAAAATCGAGCACAATTAGGATATATCAAATCAAGGTTGCCTGTGTGTATATAATTTAGGCCTTATAGAAAGGAGGGCTACGACGCCTTTAAACTGTATTTTCATATAATGCTCTGCCATAACAGGACTCCTTGCTTTGCTTGATATTCCAAAGTGCTCTATGTTTTGATATTGTCTCAACTCTTCAAATCATTTGCTTAATAAAAAGCCTTTGGCAAAACATGCAGTTTTCAGAAAAGCAAATGGTACACACATCTCTGACACCAAGGCAGAAGTTATTTGCTCTTTCCAGAAAGAGTTCCCAAAGGACCAAAACTCCTCAAAGATGAAAAAAAGGAAAGAAAGGAAAAAGGTTAAAAAAAAAATGTTAAAAATGCCTCCCCTGTATTTCTTTATTGAAAAAGTCCAAATTTGTGTAGTTGACATTTCTTTGCCCCCCTCCCCTGCCCAACTACAAGAACTTCCAAATGTCTGCCCAAAACAGAGACAAAGAACAGAAGGGGGAAAAAATAGTTCAAATGACTAAGCTTTGGGTAAAAATAGACAAATTAACCCCCCAAAAGGCCATGCAGCTAAGATTAAGTGGACGAATGTGAAGCAATAGCCAACCTTAGTTACCTCTATCTTATACAATTATGGAAATTGTTTAAATCAAATAAGAAAACATTTGTACTGTTATGATTAGCTTAATCTCTGTCAAAAAATCAGATAAATAGAGTGGGGAGAAAGAAATCACATCCTAAGTTGTATGTGATTTTCTACCAGCTTATCCTCTCTACGTATACATACAGCATGTTTGTATCTATATTGAACATACAATCACAAAGTGAGTTCATATTAATGCTGTGCAATATATATAGAATCATAGAATGTCCTGAGTTGGAAGGGACCCACAAGAATCATCAAGTCCAAATCCTGTCCCTGCACATGACAACCCCACAGTTCACACCATGTGTCTGAGGGCTTTGTCCAGTTTCTTCTTGAACACTGTCAGGCTTGGGGCCATGACACCTCCCTGGGGAGCCTGTTCCAGTGCTCCATCACCCTCTGGGTGAAGAATCTTTTCCTAATGTCCAACCTGAACCTCCCCTGGCACATCTTCCTGCCATTCCCTTGGGTTCTGTCATTGATCACTAAAGAGAAGAGTTCGGCACCTGCCCCTCCTCCTCCTCTTGTGAGGAAGCTGAAGACTGCTGTATTAGCTCATGAAAGAAATAAACCCGATTTGAAATTATTTTGGTAGTGTAAGATACGCACAAAGCCTCTAACTTTTAGTTTACTTGAGGTAGAAATTCCACATGCCAGAAATAAATTCAAAAAAGCTCAATAACCACGCATTCAGCATAAATTCTATGCATACAGAGAGCTACTGACTCACAATTTCTGTTTTCCAATATTTAAAGTTCTTACACTGTGCTGTTACAGTTATTTCTGCCATAAACACCACTCACAATACCAATTCAAAGATGTGTGTGGTTACAATGTGATTATGTGCAATTACAGTAGCTGAAAACTACCTTATTTCAGCACTAACATGGTCTATTGTGAGATCAATTTCACATGTTTTATTACATTTGGTCTTATACTTACTAGCCTATTCTATTACAGCACAGACTTTCTAATCCAATATTTCCAGGAAAAAGTGTGTATTTGTGGAGGCTGAAGTTCTAATCAGCTTCAGATACTTCACTATTTTACCCATATACAGACCTTATATTTGAGAAGCAACATCTAACTAGATAACAGCGGTTAAAAATACTGAAAAGCTGCACTGAGATGTGCTAATACAAGAAGATAATCAGATGTGGGAAAAAATGTTAAAACCAAACCAAACCAAACAAACAAACAAAAAAAAAACAACAAAAAAACCCACACCCCCAATATCCCAACCTACAAACAGACCACAAATTAGGTACAGAGCGCTCACGGGCAAGGAGTTCTGCACGATTTCCCGTGCCGAAGGCAAGCCCCGTTAGGCGCAGGGAGCGGTGACGTCCCACGGCAGAGGAGCTGCGTAGCGCGAGACGGCGGCACAGCCCGCCAACGGCCGCCGCGCTGCCGACGGGAGACCGGCGCCGGGTCCAATGGCAGCGAGCGCTGAACGCGCGGCGCTGCTGTTCAACACTGCGGCAGCGGTGCCGCCCGCCCGCCCGCCCATCCGAGAGGGGCGGCCCCGACCCGACACGCTGCTCCCGATGCAGCGAGCGCCCCGCCCGGGGCAGGTGGCATCACAGCCACGGGTCGAGCGGCGCACTTGTCGCTTTGAATGCCCTCCTTCTCGCCGCCGGACGGCTCCCAGTCGGGAGCTGCCTGAGCCCTTCCCTGAGCAGCGGGGGCCGGAACCGCCGCCTGCGGTGCCCGGTGGAGGCGGAGGGCTGAAGGACAAACACACGTAGAAAAGTCGCGCCGCTCTTCACCAGCACCCGACCCTGCCCGGCGACAGGGATGCGGCGCCGCCGGCGCTACCGAGGCGGCCCCGTCCCCGCAGCGCGCACGGCGGGGCAGCCACGGGGCGACCCCGAGGTGGCGCCTCGCGTCGCCGCTGAGGAGCGGCTCGCGGGCCCGGGCCCCGTCACCTCGTGGCTACGCCTGGTGTTAATTTTCGCAGTTGAGGCGGCAGACAGGAGGCGCGATAAGTTAGCGCGCGGTACGGCCGGTGCTGGGAATCGGAGACCCCTGCACGCCCCCGCTCCCCGGTAGTTACCGTACGGCGAGGCGAGGGGCCTCCCACTTCCTTTTTCCTCACGCGGACCGTGTGTCCGCCAGCTGGGGACAACGTGCGTGCGCACCGTGGTGACGTCACCGCGCTGCAGCGCGCGCAGGCGCGCTCCGGTTCGTGCCCCCCTCCCTCCCATCTGCCCGTCACGTGCCCGCGCCGAGAGCAGGGCCCGGCGTCTGGCCCGGCCCCACGCCGCGCGCGGGGAAGCTTCTCGAACGGGCACGGCGCTTCCCCGCGCGCGCCGCGGCGGCACCGGCAGCCGCCCCCTTCGAAGCCCCGCGGGGCTCCGAGCGGCCCCGCCCCCCGCCGCTGCCGCCCGACGAGAGCAGGCGAGGCGCCCGCCGCACCGCTCCCCCCGTCAGAGACCCCGGGCTCCGCCTCAGGTCACGGGTCTGGGCCGAGACCCGCCGGCAGCAGGGACGCCTCCCGCGTTGGCACACGACGGCCGGGGGGCGGCGCCGGTGTGTTGCGCGACCGGCGGCCACCCGAGCTGAGCAGAGTCGGCGAGCGCCGCGCTCTGGACCGGGCCCAGCAGAGCCCGGCCGCTCACCTGGCTCTTCCGCGACCTCCGCGCCACGGCGCACCGGGAGCGCCAGGGGAGCCTCCGGGCGGGCAGGCCGGAGCGGGAACGCGCCACCGTTCTCCTCTGCCAGGACAACGCGCACCACACCTCCGAGCCACTCGGGAGAGCTGACACTGAGGCACCAACACGGATACCCACACCTGCTGCCTCCCTGGGGAAAACGTCAGCCGAGGAGGTAACGCTAAAACCGGGATCCGTCTCCCTCCCTCTGCACGAGTTTTCACTGGTTGGCCAACACTCAAGGCAGAATTTGACTCTACAACACCAAAGCTGCAGAAGTGCCCCATGAACTTTCATACAGCTAAGATGAAGTTGCCAAACCATACCCCAGGTTAACCAAGTGCCCACAGCATGGTGTCCTGTGTCAGGTAAGGCAAACTAGTTCAAAAACAACCTCACTTAGCACCACCTCGACCTTATCAGAATCTTCCTGCCCTCAGCACCTAACCAAGCAGTCTGCCACACCACCCCTAAACTGGCAGTCCTTCACAGATGTCAAGGAGATAACATTTTGTAAACTTCTGAGAATAGGCTCACTAAAACACAACTCTGAACGTTAAGGGATTTCACACCAAAATGCAGCATGGCTGCAGGTTAACACCTCCATGAAGCCCTGTCCACCCTTCCTTCCATTAGGGATAGGTATTTTGCAACACTGCATCTATTACAAACAAACAGATATTTACATGGGAGTGCCAGGAAGTCAGGACATCAGAGTTATTAGCAGGCAGACACCAAGGTCCAGACTCACCAGTAGATCAGAATTTTGTACTGCCTACTGCAGACGGTAGCTTCACTAGGACTGATCCTCAGTGTAACACAGTTGTGCCTTAGGTTGCAGGAAATTGGCAAAACAAGAGCAACATTACAGAGACCAGACACCCCCTTGAAGGTTTCTTGGCAACAGAGGTATCTGCTGTGGGAGATCATCTCAGAAGCACGTAACTAAAGAAAACAAATTTTTAAGACACTTGGAAAAATGTGTATCCAAACAGTAACACAGGTAGATCTGTAGGAGAAAACCATGGAGTATTTTTTCCCTTTCAACTGGAATAATGAACTCAGGCTGAAAAAAGGGGGGATTAAACACATTTCCTAGTACAGAGAAACTGCTTAAACAGAAAACTCTGCAAATATGAAAGAATGCAAGACTGTGATTTTGCTACTTCTAGCAATTCATAAAGGAGGCATAGCACAGACAGAGGCAAAAGGGAAGCTTTAGCCTCACTATGCTGGTTTTGTCTGGGAGAGTTAACTTTCCTCATAGTAGCTAGTATGGAGCCATGTTTTGCATTTGTGGACACAACCACAACTGACCAATATACTCGGTATATAAGACTGGGGGAAGAGGAAGGAATGGGGAGACATTCGGAGTGATGGCATTTGTCCTCCCAAGTAATCATGACACGTGATGGAGCCCTGCTGTCCTGGAGGTTGCTGAACACCCGTCTGCCCATGGGAAGTGGTAAATGAATCCCTTGTTTTGCTTTGCTTGCATGCAGAGCTTTTGCTTTATGTATCAAACCATTTTTATCTCAACCCCAAAGTTTTCTTACCTTTACCCTTCCAGTTCTCTCTCCCATCCCACTGGGGGTAGTGAGCAAGCTGGGATGACATCACAACACCCATACACTAAATAAGGTTGGCATGGTGGAAATGAAACAGCCCAAATGCTGGCAACAGAGGAATTAGGAGGAGATACGAAAAATCACAATGAGACGGTACTCTTTTTTGTTAAGGGTCATGTTCAGCCGTTCTCTAAAACAACTTCATAAGATGATTCTCTCTTGTAAGTTTCTAAAATATCTTTGCACAAGAAAAGGCAAGGCTAACAGCCAAGTGCATTGATGTTTTATATAGCAAATGGGAAGCGGAAGAAAGGAATCACGAAAGCACTCCAGTTTAGCTATAAACCAGGGGTGGTGGCAGTGTGTGCAGCTTGACAAAGGACCTGACTATGGAGGGACCAGAGGAGTGGCACCAGCTGTGTGTGTATGCACATCATACATTGTGCCTCTCTAAAGGCCAAGGTCATATGGAGCAGAGGGGTGTTGATCATCAGGGAACCAGGATAGTCCCAGTCAGCTGAGAGAGAGACCACATGTATCGGCACCTGAGGCCCCAGGGGCTTAACTGTCCAGAAGCCAGCAACTGGGGAGACTGGGATCTGGGATCCAGCTACAGGGCAGACTGAGTGTGTAAGCCCAGCATCTGGATGAAATCTACCTTGCACATATATGTGTTGGTATATATAAATATATATTAGGTTGGTGCAAAAGTAATTGTGGTTTTGGACCATGAATTTTAAATCATTATAACTAGGTTCAAACACATCTTTATTAATCAAAATAGGAACCACTACAATCAACGCATTTTTGCCAATGAGAGAGAAATTAGTTTATTCCTGTAGAATAAAAAATCATACTTCAGGATTTGACAAACTCTTGGAAAGTATCTTCGGCATCCTGCTGGTTGTGGAAGCATTTTCCCTGCAAAAAGCTAAGATGCTTGAAGAAGTGGTAGCTGGTTGGCAAGAGGTCAGGTGAATATGGCAGATGACACAAAACTTCATAGTCCAATTCGTTCAACTTTTGAAGCATTGGTTATGTGACATGTGGTTAGGCATTGTTGTGGAGAAGAATTGGGCCCTCCCTGTTGACCAATGCCAGCTGCAGGCGTTGCAGTTTTCAGTGCATCTCATCAATTTGCTGAGCACCCTTCTTAGATGAAATCGTTTCACTGGGATTCAGAAAGCTGTAGTGGATCAGACCGGCAGCAGACCACCAAACAGCAACCAAGACGGGTTTTTTTTGTGCAAGTTTGCTTTGGGAAGTGCTTTGGAGGTTCTTCTCAGTCAACCACTGAGCTGGTTGTTGCCAGCTGTCATATAAAATACACTTTTCATTGCACATCACAATCCAATCGAGAAATGGTTCATTGTTGCTGCATAGAAGATGACATTTCAAAGCGACAAATTTTTTTTTTTTTTGGTCAGCTCATGCGGCACCCACTTACAGAGCTTTTTTACCTTTCCAATTTGCTTGAGTTCTTCAGCAACTTCTCATGTAGTTGTAAGAGAATCAGCTTCAATGATTGCTCTCAATTGGTCACTGTCACCTTCTGATGGCCAGACATTACGCTTATCTTCAAGGTTCTTGTCTCCTTTGCGAAACTTCTTGAACCACCACTGCACTGTGCATTTGTTAGCAGGTTCTGGGCCAAATGCATTGTTGATATTGTGAGTTGTCTCCACTGCTTTACAACCCATTTTGAACTTGAATAAGAAAACTGCTTCCATTTTTTACTAACATCATTTCCATAATCTAAAATAAATATCAAATTAACAGCAAGTAATAAGTCAGTATCAAAAAAAAACAAAGCAAGAAAAGCACATTAAAATGATGCATAATGTAACCACATGTAAAAATGTATTCCAATATCAAATAGCTAACCTCAACAATGCAAAAACGGCAACTACTTTTGCACCAACCTTATATATATGTATGTGCACACACACTCTCACTGACAGACCTTCATCTGGCTCAGATAGGGAAGGGAGCAGGATAAGGCTGTCGCTGCTGTCTGTTCCTGTGAATATCTGTGTGTCTGCCTGATCTATGTGGCCAGACGTGTACGCATTTATATGTCATATATATGAGTGCTCTGTGTGCTTGTGCCTACCAGGAATACATTTTCAGCCTTGCTACTGTTTATACCTGAGAGCACAGAGCTGCAGTAGCATCAAGCTGTCCAATCCAGCACAGTAAATTTAATTACACTGATTTAAAAAACTAAGCCACATTGTCAAAGATGGATCAGGAATACTCATTTTATACCTACAACAATCACGTTAAGTATAGCAGTCATCACGTTTTAGGGCCACAGGATACACTGATACACTATTTTGTTTAAAGTGATGTTTCTGAACAGTGACAATACAGAAATAAGTCTCTTTTTTTCTCTTCAGCAAGAAGGCCATTCATGTGACTACGAGCAGACACACCAAACTGAATAGCAGACAGCACCACATTCATGGCCCACAAGCCACATGTTCCCTGACAGTAACAGAATCAACAGCAGAGACTGTTGACACTGCCAGGGATTTTGCTACCATTTTACCCAACGCAGGTAAAAATCCTTGCCTGCAGCAAAAGCAGAACCTCTAGTTTGTAAAGAGAACAAATCCACCAGTAGAAGTCACAGCAGTACCACAGATTCCCTCCGGCTTAAGTAACCCAGTTCTGAGCAGCTTATAGCTGTCAAGCAACAGGAGTACTTCATAAGGACTACATCCCATTTAGATCAGTACAAACACCAGTTTTAAGGCCTTGTTTGTGCTAAACATCAACTGGCAGCATGTAAATGAACTGGTTTGCAACAACTGAATACTGCCCTTCATGATCTGAGGGAGTTACTTTATACTAACTAGCAATGTGATGGTCATACTTGAAGCACTTAAGTTCACTACCAAGAATTACTCTCTTCTCCAAAATGCTTCTTTCAAACATATTCCCTGCTCTGCAGCACCTTGAAAGTATGAACGACAGTCTTTCCAAACTGCATTTCAGTACCCAGTAAATCACATTCCTTCTCACAGTAATGCCTACAAAGCTTAAAATGCAAGTTCAAGCCTACACACTGTAAGTTACACACAGCCTGTAACTTTCAGAGCCCAGGAGTCCAGATAAATTGCTAGGTGGGAGAGCAACATATGTTGCAGACACATTTAAGCAGAACATAACAGTTGCCAACTTGTGGAAAACATAAAAGAGGTGCCAACTACAATTTTTGTTAGCATCCCCTTTTCAGTTCAAATACAAAGATCTCCATTACACAAGGAGAGGTACAACAGGACATTGCTGTCATATGATACACTTTGAAAGGCAGTACTACTGGAGCATAAAGGAGGCTTTTGGCTCTCAAATTCACTTACTAAAAATGAGCACTGGCTGAAATCAGACTGGCCAGCTGAAAACAACAGCTATCAGAACCAACTGTGCCTGTGTATTACACCCCATCAGCAGTCAGTCAGCAGAGCTCTAGTCTACAAATTTATTACTATGACCAGGCAGCCCTGACAATCAAAGTCCCAAGTTTTGGCCATAAAACAAACAAACAAAATTGGAGAGACTTGAAAACCTAGTGACGTTGTAGTCTGAAGTGCTGTGTAATGTGCACACTAGAAGGGTTAAAATACAAAAATATACTTCCTTTAGCCAATGTTTTGCCACTTTGGAGAACAATTAACACAGTAGCACCCCACAAGGTCTGTTAATTCTGAAACTCTGCATTGGATTAAACTGCCTACAGAAGGGTATCTAATCTTATTTTCTATACCATAAGTGGGCCCCACTGGCCTCCAACTGCTTCCCTGGAAGAGTATTTGCTTCCCAGAGTTGAATGTTTGCTCTACACAGATGTCTCCAATAACTTGCAGCATCTATGACAGCTCCAGACCCCTGTCCTTAGGCAACAGATTCCCAGCCCAAATCCACGTTAAAAAAAAGTTCACACTGTTTTATTTATGATAGAAAAGTAGCATAAATTCTTCCTTTAGCTATATTGAGGAACTATAATCCAGGGTCAAGAAGATTAAAGGTATAAGTGGTGGCAGAATCTAGGTTAAAAATGTTAGATTTTAAAAAATTGCAAGAAATGGACTGTTGCATAGAAAAATAGAAGGCAAGAAATCTGCTTGTCCAGATTCAAGTTTTCTTGCTGATGCAAACATGCTAAAACATGTGCTCCAGATGCACAAAGAATGCATCGTCCCCACAGCAAGTAAGACACAGCTTGTGCACCATCAGATTTCAGCCCAGAGAATTACTTCACGCTAAAACTAAATTCACTTCTTAATTACTTTATACTAAAAGCAAACTCCCTTCTTAAGGCTTGGAACCCTAACTGTGGCAGGATGAATAGGCAGTAGTTCAGGAAGTGCTTCACCAACTGCCAGCTACAGCCCCGGGAAAGCAGCAGCTTCTATTGGAGGAAGAGGGCAAACACTTGGGGGGGGTGGCGGGGGGGAGGAGGAGGGAAATGTCTGCTTCACCTCTCCAATACTAATACTTTGCCACAAGAGACTGAACTTTCAGTCCTCCATAAAGTTGGTGCTTTGTTTAACAGCATTAATCCCACAATGTACAGCGCACAATACTCTCCATCTCCCAAGAGTTACCTGAACTTCCAGGAAATACAAAAAACTTCCCAAATACTGAAGACTGCAAAACGGAAACACACAATATTATATAAAGTTTGAACCACTGGTGAGAAAGTAGGGAAAAAAGTCAGCGTTCTCTACAAATAATTGTTTTTTACCTCTATACAATGTTATTATTTCAACATCTAAAGCAATGTATTTTACGTTACTTTCCATATTTTAACAGAAAGTCATTGATATGACTGCTACTCATACATTCAATGATTGCTGTGTATTTTTCAATATGCTATTATTTCAATTACTAAAAATTACAAAATAAAAGAATAAAGCAATGTTTTGTGCTCTTTGCCACACAACACTGGCAGAAACAAGCCAGCAGCAGCAGCAACACCATTTTGATGAATTTCAGTCCCTTTATGGCCATCACGAGGAACATTCATCACATACATGATGAATTGTCAGCTGGGGATCTTGTCCACATCATAGAAAAAAAAAAAATCAGCAAAACAAATAAAGTAAAAAAGGACTCATCTGAGGTCAGGACTATCCTACTCATTCAGCTGTTGTCTTATAGCAATACTCATTGCTACAGTGTCACCAATGGCGCATCAAATTAGAAATGTGAGGGAATCTCTATTCCTCTTTTAAGTTATAGTAACAAAGGAGAGTAACAACAATTAAAGTACCAGACTGTTGGTGATGGGTTCCAAGTTTAAATTCATCTTCATTATTGACTCACCCTGGGGTCAGGCAGACCACATCGTATTACCAGAAGGCACTATACTGCAAGGGTTAGCAAAACAGCAGAATTCCATCATCACAAGTATTTGTTTAATGGTAATTAGGTCATAATCTTGTCATTCTCCAAATTGTCTTCTCCTGAAGATAGGGACTGCAACAATGACCGCAAGCATATTTTTTTTACTGTAGATGTGTTTTATCTGGCTCCCACATTCATTTTCTGTCTTTTATGCTGTTCACATCCCTTACTGCCTTTCTGATTTGAGCTTGATTAAAAAAAATAATAATAATAATTTCTTCTGGTTGCTTTCTTCTCATGGCAAGCCTTCATCATTCTTCTCACCCATATCATTCTCACTGCATTCTTCCTTATCCAGTTCAGAAAAAAGATATATCAAGGATTTATCATAGGTACTATTAACATAATCCAACAGTGAAAGCATGTTCCATCTTTCTGCAGAGAGAGAGGAGCAATTCCACCACCATCATTCAGTTCTTTATTCTAAAGTCACCCAACACACACGCCAAAAAATCCCCAAAAGCACACCACACCACATCCTTAATTATGGAAGAACAAGACACTGAGTAAGCCCTGCTGATGTCACAGGTAATAGTACCATTACCTATGTGTATACCATGGCTGAATTTTTTAGCAGATCCTCTGCTGTCTATGAAACAGCAAACAGACAACAGCCTCTTCTTACATAAGAGTTCGTTTTCGCTCCTGTAGGCAAAGACCTATTTCATTGTGTTTGTAAAAAGAATGTCTTGGACTTCCCATTCCTTAGGAAATTATGTTTTAAAAAGCCAACATACACAACACATACTTCAGAAACGATTTAGTTCATTTGAGTGTAAATGAAGCAGTGGCATAATCTCAAAGAGAATTTTTTTTTTCTGGTAGGCAACCAAGCAATTTTATCCACAAGTGGAACTAACATTGGTTTCCTCCGGTCAGTTTCCCTCCCATGGCAGGCACAATAGCATCTGCACCACCACTGAGCAAACAGTAGGTGAGATTAATAGCCAGCTGCTGCCAGACAGAATATGTAAGTGAATGAACACTGCCCATCTCTAAGAATGATGCTTTCCCCGCCCCCCCACATAAACACAAACACATGCACAAAAAAGCTCACTCACTGCAACACTTTTCGAGCAGAATCAATTATGGATTCTGGTTCTCACTACAGACTGACAAGGAACTGTGCCTGAGGGCACTGAAAGGTGCTACAGCCAGAATGAGGGGCTTTATCTGGAAAAACACCTTAAAGTGGCAAGACCAATGCATCAGCCTGCCCTCTTCTTTAAACAACCTTCAATTTTCCAAGTCTGTAGCAACTTCAAATCTTCAGGGCTTTAGCCCGCTCTGTCAAGTGCAATTAAAGACCACCCATTAGTTCAGACACTACATGTTAGGAGTAAGGTAGTGTGACCGAGTAAGGTTTGACATCTTAAGAATCTAAGCAAGAAATTCAAACCACACTACTGGGAACCAGTCATCTAACCAGGCAGACGAAATAACTGCTAACCGTCATGTCTACCGCCGCAAACTGAGCTCACCTTACCATTTATTAACCCGTGTAAACTGCTTATCAACTACTGAGGTATCTAAGGCCACCAACAACCACCGAATCCAACACCGGCACTACATCGCCCTTCTGGGAAGACACCGTTGTTTATTTATTCGGCTTCCCCCGGCGGTACATACAACAACAACCCCGGCCAGCCGAGTGTGCAATCCCACCACACGAAGCCGTCTCCCGCGCCACGCTGCCACGACCTCGGCTCGGTGGCGCTCGGCCTCCGTCGGGGGAAAGCTGGAAGACACCACAACAGCGGCGGTGGCCCTGAGGCGGGCAGCCGAGCCGCGGGGAACGAGCGCTGGCCGGGCAGGGCGGCGGGAGCGGGGGTGAAGGGGGAGTGCTGCCCCCTCCCGCCACCAACGGCCGCCTCACGCGACGTGCTAAGGCGCACGCGCGCCGCCGCGGGCCAGCGGCCGCACTAGGGCCGCTCCGCCGAGCCGTTACGCTCCGCCTCGGCGCGCCCGCCTGAGAGGCCCCGCTGCCACTCCCACAACCCACTCCACCCCCCTTCTGTGGCGCCGAGCGCGCAGTGGGCTGGACACGTCCCCCGACACCGGGGCAGGTCCCCGGGAAAGGTTTTCCCGCTGGGATGGGGCGGGGCGAGGCGCGGGCAGCCCAGCCCCGGTCTCCCGGGTAGCGCCGGCCACGCCCCCGCCGGGGGACGGTCCCCCGGAGCGGGATGGCTCTGGGAGGCTGCAGCTGGTCGGGGCCGGGCCTCACCCGACCCTTCCCGGCCGGAGAGCCCGGATGCGGAGCCGCGGCGCTGCTCGGTCCCTTTAGCCCTCCCCCACGTCAGGTGACTGCCAGCCACTGCCCAACATCCCCCCCAGCTCCCCGTCTGCCCGCGACACCAGACGAAGCGGCGTGGGGGTGGGTGAGGAGACAGGGCAGCCCGCCCGCTGTCCCCCGCCACGGCCGCTCAGCAAGCCCGCAACCCCCGCGCCTCAAACGCTGCCTGCCCGGCCGAAGGGGAGTGCGCACGTGTGATTGGGCCGCCGCGTTCACGTGACGCGCACACCTCACGCCACCTCCTCGAATAAAACTTCAAACCCGGGGTGGGGGGGAGGGGGCGGCGGGCAGCGCTCCCGGGCCCACGGACTCCTACCTGCCTCCCGCCGGCAGCTCCACGCGGCGCTGGGCGCCCAGCAACACCCTGGCTCACGCGCCCCGCTCGCGGCTCCTGTGGCCTTCGCCTGCCACGCGCAACCTCCTGCCGTCTTCATTGGCTGCAGCAGCCCATCACGTGGGCCGCTCCCGTTTTTCCTGCCCACTTCCTCTCGCTCACCCTCTTCGCGGTGGGGCCACCCCCGCAAGGCGAGTACCGGAGCGCCCGTCCGGGAGGCGGGGGGCGCAGCCGGCGGCGGCCGCGGTGAAGCTGCCTCGCGACGCCCGCCAGCGGCGCGCTGCCCATTGGCCGGGGCCGCCCGCCGACGCACTTCCGCTCCCCTCCGCCGGGCCACGCCCTTCCTGCCCCTTCCCCGCCCTTGCGCGAGGGAAACACGCTGCTCGCGCGTGGGCCGCAGAGGCCCGCGTTCGCCGTTGGCGGGCGAGCGGCCGCTGTCCCCGGGCCGGTGGCGAGGGGCCACGGGTGACCGGGCCGGTTCCGCTGCCGCGGGGGGCTCGGCTGCGCGGGGCGGCGATGGCGCGGTCCCCGCCGGCGCCTCCCGTGGGCGCTCTCCTCCCGTGGCTGCGGCGCCGCTGGCGGCCCCGTTAGGGCGCGGGGGGTCGCTGCCCGCCGCTGGCTTCCCGCGCGGGGGACGGGTGGCGCCGGGCGCACCCCCTTCCGCCGCCCGCAGCGCCGTCAGGCTGCCGTGTGCGCCAGCGGGGCCGCCGCAGCAGCCCGGGGCGTCCCGGTGCAGCAGCCGGTGCCTCCGCGGCCTCGTCTTTTTTCCTCCTTTCCGCCCAGCGGCGTTCGCAAATCACGGAGAAAGGGGCTCGCCTGCGGCGGGGTGCGATGTTCTGAGGGTGGTTCGAGCTACGTGTAAATGCCCAGGGTGCGGTGCAGTTAAACGTGGCTCATAAACGTTTCTGTGCCTGTTCAGTGCTGCTTGCACAAAACCTCCGTACCCAGCAGGACTCTGGGGCAAGCATATTGTTGACCATCACAGAACTGCAATCTTACCAATTGCCGACTTAGTGGGAAGCTACAGTGGTACTTACAAGCTTAAGAGCTTAAAAATAACGGCTGCATATGGTCCTTCAGCCTATGGATATACTCAATAGTATCGCCAAACAAAACAGCTCGGTGCGGCTTAGACCAAAGGTGATTCTGGAGATTACCATGCAGAAGGTGTGCAATCCACTGTAAGATAATGGAACAAATGCTGAAGAAAAAAAGAAACAAGCAAAACCCCATGAGCTATAGGCAGTGTGGGCACATACAGATGGGTGAGACTGGATGAACTTGATGGCAGCTGTAACCGTGTAACAGAAACTAATTAAAAGGGTAAACAAAAGGTGATGTTAATCAGCACTCTACTGTAGCCCTAGGCTAAAATTTCTGTGGCTGAAGTCTTGGCCTTGAGGGGTGCTCAGTCACAGCAGTGATCAGCATTCACTGGGCGTGGTAACGTCACTGAAAACTTGTACCAATACAGCTGAGAAGTCCGTGAAGGATGTAAAAAGGCAGATGCCTAATTAGGTATAGATTTATACTTTCACAAAATCAATCTTCCTTTCGAACTGATACTGAATTGAGTGGTTGGTTCCCAAGTCATTGAGAAGCTCAAAAATATCTTCTCTCACCTATTAGATATTTTTCAGGAATCTGTATACAAAGGTTGCAAACACATTAACCAGCGCATAAGGTAAACCTTTGGTGGGCTTGTACAATCTTGCAGCCAGAGTCTGGAAGCATTTGGGTGCACATGGTGGGTTTAGATTGTGTTTTTTGGGGGTTCATGAGCAGATCAAGGCACAGCCAAGTTTCAACCCTTCATTTGAAATTCCTGCTACTATAACAGATGTGGTGCCCAATTCCCAGCTGCAAGATGTGTTTTAGTTAATGGGCCGAGCAGAGGAAACATCACACAAATGAAATTTGCCATTTGACATTAGATATAATAATGTTGCAAACCCAGGAAAGAATACAGAAGTAATGCAGAGGCAACCAAGGGCGCTGGGGCTCTGAACAAATGAAAGAGAACACATGCAGGGGAAATAGGTCATTGACATTTATTTCTAAGTGGAAAAAGACATTTTGACTGGAGCAGTTTTGAAGGAAACCTGATGGTGTTTGTGAATATCTCAGAAATGAGCCAACATTGTGATACGGCTGGAAAAAAAAAGTGTTATTGTGTTCGTTAAGTGCAAAACCCATCCTTTATCCAAGAGAGGCAGATCTCATGTCTACTGTGCTGAAGTTGTTTCTATGCAAGTCAAATTTGAGTATCTTAATTTTGAAAATATAATTTGAAGCGGAGATGCCCAAATCACATGGTGAAGTTTTGCGGAAAAATTATTTGCCACTCGTTCCACCTGCTTTTTTTCACCTACAAATGATCTTCTGTTTGTTGGCTAGTCAGTTGGTGGTTTTTTTGAAAGCTGAGTGTTGGGCAGCAAGAGTTCATTAAAGATTCAGGGATCTTATATAAGGGAGAAAAAGAATATTCATTCTTTCCCACTCTTTTCCTTTCTGAACACAACCATTAAGAGGGGAAACTGGGGGAAGCACCTGTTCTTCCAGGGAGCTGTTTGCCTGGGGACCATGGTGCTTTTCCACATCATCAGCTCACCCAGAGTCTCCCACTCACTATCCCACTTCTCTCTGCTCTCCTGTTTGCAGGTCATTCACCGCAAACCTCTTCCCCTTCACTCTAAATCAAACCCCAACTTTTTCAGCTCTTCCATTCCCACCCATCCCAGTAAGAGTGATAAAACGGGCCTATAAATCCATCGAGAGAGTTCCTACTCAGGAACATATTTAGCAAATAAAGGCATATGTTTTACAAAACTGAGCAGAAACAGGCACATCCTTTTATAGAAAGAAGTTATACAGGTTTTGAGTGGGCTGAGCTTGTGGGAGGAAGGAAGCGTGATACAAAGAGAAAGGGCGGTGCTAAATTTGATCTCTGCCTAAGGCTGGCATTTTGTTGCCAAACTCATTACCTGGTGTGTTTATTCCTGATGGCTGCAGAATTCAAACCCTGATAAACAGATTTTGTTCTTCCATTAATAATATCCATTTATAATTAGTCATGATGTAAAAATAATTACATTTAAACAACAATAATTACATTTAACAACCACCACCCTTATGTTTTGAAGTATGTTATTCAAATGCTTTAATCAATCATTCAAAGTCTGCAAAATGTCAGAACTAAGGATGCGACTTCCAGGGCACTGAATGAGTCAGGATCATGTGAAGAAAATAATGTGTGAATATTTCATGAAATCAGCATTACGCACATGAGAGCCAGATAAAGATTGCTGAGATAATTGTGAAGCTGGCATTTACTAGCTTTCTAGTGTCAGTTTTGCATCCCAAATAAGAACTTTCTTATCTGAATACATGAAAAGGGTTCATTGATGGTGGCTACTTTCTAAGAGTTCACTAATGTTGTTTTTATTGGGCAAAGTTTTAAAAAGGTCAGTTGTCTTGGGTACACTTGGAGCTGCTGCTTTTGTGCATCATGATTTAAGCCTCAACCTTCCCTTTATACTTGTCACCAGAGCTTCAAAGGTAGCGGTGTAATTGCACAGCAAGAAAGGCTCTTCTTTCCAAAACCCGAGGCCAGGGATCAGCTGCTGGGACTGAAGAGGTACGGTTAAGAGGAAGGCCCATCCAGATTTTCTTAAAAAGTTCTGCAAGGAAAAACAGCAAGGAAAGTGGAAGGTCTGTCACTAGCTTTATTGTTGCTTTTTGTTTCACAGATGTAATAAAGCCCACCAAGAGCTCACCTGAGGTCTCCAGACTGCTTCCCCTAGTAGCCCTCCTTTTTATGTCTTCCTGACCGGTTGGTGGTCAGTGGTGGTGAGGACACCTCTCTGTCTCTGGAGGCACATGAGAGCCTGTACCGCTGAGGGTGGGCTTCTGGTTTTTCTTTTACAGAAGACTGCAAGATGGCCAAGCCCTCTTCTCCACAGGGGTCTTCCCATCCCAGCCTTCCTCCACAGGGACCAAGGACAGTCGCAGCCTCTGAATTTCCTCCTCACTGGCTTGTGCAAACTGTTGCCCAAGGCAGCCCAAAGGAGGCAGAAATGGGAGTGCACTTCAGGTGCTCATCCTGTCTTTCTCCAGGCAGGATCTGGGCTGCAGCACCCAAAGGAGTTGAGCCGCTGGCTGCAGCGCATCTCTGTGCTGTTTGCTCCTGGCACAGTGCTTATTTAAGGCAGAAACCTCCTAGGAATGCATCTGTGGTGAGAAGCTTGGACTTGACTTTCTTGCTGTGGGTCAGTTCCTAAATAGCTACCTTTGGGATCTGGCTCAAGATCATCGCTCTGTGAGGGAACAGCAAACAACCCTCCCACCGCTGCTCTTCCAGCCTTGCTGTTTCTCCCAGCTGCTTTGTTCACCGGAGGTTTGGGTCTTGTGCTGCGATAAGCCTTGCTGAGCCCAGTCTTTTTCCTTCCTTTTTCCTCTGTCAAAGGGGCCACAGCCTAACAAACCCTTCCCTGCCTGAATGGCTCAAAACCACTGTCCCCAGGCGCCCAGCTTTGTGCTGTCCTGTCCCTGCTGCAACTGCCGTCTCCAGGAGTGGGGGGTTAAACCTTCCTCTGTGGAAGTGGCCAGCAGGGAGGATGCCAGCACAGCTCTCCCAGGGCAGATCGTTACCACAACAGCACAGATCTGAGACCTTCCAATAAATGGGGGCAGGGGGGTGTGGATAAGCCTTTCCTGCAGTGGAGGACATTGCGCAGGGGACTTTCCACAGTCGCCTATGGGAAGGCAGCTCCTGTTGTGTGTGGCCACAGACACCTCCAGCGCGGCTTGGATTTTCTCTGTGCTCCATACACACAGAGCCCCTGTGAGAGGACACTGCGGAGACCCAAATGCTGGTTGCTCTTGATCCAAATGAGTAAGGAGCTGCCCTGGGGACCTGGCAGAAAGCACCAGCTGCAAAACCCCTCACACGCGTCTGTAAGCACCAGTGCAGAAACAGCTGTGGCTTTGAGG
This sequence comes from Patagioenas fasciata, assembly GCF_037038585.1. NCBI lineage: Eukaryota > Metazoa > Chordata > Aves > Columbiformes > Columbidae > Patagioenas > Patagioenas fasciata. The sequence goes on along the minus strand of NC_092524.1, from coordinate 30,586,619 downwards.
CACCTGATCTTGGTGCTCCTGGCCGACCTTCCCATAAGCGCCAAAGCCACTGCCTGGCTCCCAGGATTATTTCCTTCTCAGTTGCAAGTGCTGATGATTTCTTAGATATGTGAAGTCAGTAGTTCTCATGCTGCAATATTGTCATTTAAAGCAGCTTGGAGAGCCCCAAATTATATTAAATATCTAAATGGCACTAAAAGACAGACTATAACCTTGCCCTGCAACCTCTCCATCCTGTCTTACAGCGGTGCAAGGAGAGGTAAAGCAGGCACAGCCTGTCCCTGCCACCAGACAGTGTGCTGGGGCCGAGGTTGTGACTCTTCCCCAAAGTGGGCAGCCTCCCCAGGGGTAATGGGGAAGGAAAAGGAAGGGAGAGGAGAAAGGCGAAGGGAGGGGACAGGCACCAGGGGCTGGGGCACCACTCAGAGGGGAAGTAGTGGGGGCACCAAGTTTGCAGGATGAGTTGGAAACCGTCTTCAGACCATTGTGGCCTACCCCACACATTTGGAAAATTTTTGCCCTCCCCAAGGGTGTGTGAGTGGCCAACAGCAGGTGGGGGGAACCCAAGGCATCAGCTGTCCCACTTGTGCATGGGAGCACCCTCTTCCCTCTCCTGTCTCCCAGCCTCAGCAGTGCTGCCCTGGCAGAGCTGAGCAGTGGAATGGGCAATTTTACCACTCAAAGCAACTCACTGCTCTAAGCACCTGCCTGCCTGGCTGCCACCTGTGTCCTACTTCAGAGGCTGTTGCAAAGGAAAAATAGAGATCCTGAAGCAGGCACATAACCCAGAGACCAGTTCAGACACCCATCAGCAGAGCACCAGCCCTCACCATCTCACCTGAGGCAAGGAAACTTGCTCAAAAGCTAGGGCTGCAGCAGTGAGCAGTTCAGCCAGAGTACATTAAAACCAAAAAAAAAGACAAAAACAGTTTGTCCTAGCAAGCTGCCACTTGTGCTTTACTCATCTGGGGCAGGGATGGTTGCTTCAGTCCAGCTCATCTCCAGGCCTGGGAACCAGCAGCCCTTGTGCAGCCTATGAGCAGTAGGTGCATTCCCACAGCCCATCTCCCTGTGGGGCTTCATCCAAAACTCCCCAATGCCTAGTGAGTTGGGACCGTCACAACATTCACTATGAAAGCAGCTTCCTTATCCAAAGCAAGGACATGCTAAGGTGTCCACTTAAAGCCAGTGTTCATACCTTACATATTTCACTGTAATGCACCCAGAGAAATTTCAAAATGGCGCAGACAAGGCAACCATCAAATACACAAGGCACTTTCTCCATAGATGCGGCCAACAAAAAACACGACCACATCACAAAACTGCATAAGCATTGTAGGGAGCAAACATGCAACAAACTCTGCATGGAATGTGAGCTGGCATTTGTTGAAGGCGTTTCTGCATCTTTCCCAAGCCTGTTTCAGTGTTGGCTTCACAGGGGAACTCACCAACTGTACATCCATAAAGTCACCAGGTTTTGCATGCTGAATGTCAACACAAAGCAACAATTACTAGTCTGGGGTCAAATTCTCATTTCAGTTGCTTCCTGTAGTTTTGCAGGAGTCAATAGGTGTAACTGAGCAGAAGTAAAAGTCTGGCCAAGAAAATCTTCCAATTCTCAGACTGTGTGGAGCCAGAGACCAGATTTTTCTCTCACTCAGCAATCTGCTACTCCCTCTCAACAACTGAATCATGTTAAAATATATGTTCAGAAACATAACTGGGATTACTCTTCACTGTTCACCAGCAAGACCATTAAGCAGAGTGCCGAGGCCAGCAGGGAGAGCATCCCTGCTGCTCCAGAGCCCCAGGACAGTTCAGTGGTGTGGTGAGGAGGTCTTGAGCCTGTTGGCAAAATGAAGGATCCTGCTGGGCACTCATGGCACCCTTGTGGGCGGGAACACTGCTGGGGCTCCTGTCGGTGCTGGGGCTGCCCCAAGCTGGGCAGGATGTTGTCTCCTCACCCTAGTCAGGGCAGGGACATGAAGGAGAATATGGCTGAGGCAAGGTGTTTTAATTGTTTGCATTTGCAAAATAGGATTTCCTGGCCAGGCAGGCAGAAGGGCAGGCTGGAAGGAGAGCTGTGGGGGAAAACAGGAAAACAGGTGAATGGTGAAGGGTTTCCCCTATACAACTGCAGGTCATTAGATTAAAGTCTTCAGCTTTCTAAAGGACCCATATTTAACCGGTCTTCTAGGGCCATTTCTGAGGATGCAAACAATGAAATGGGAGGGATTTTAGAAACAAAAGCAAAGTCTGCTGTCAGCCAAGTCCCTAGAGCTGCTCCGGTGCCTGTTGCAGGAGAGAAGGCCATTGCTTTTGAGAGACACAAACATTGTGCTGCAGAGGATAAAAGTGTCCCTGATGGACACATTATCCCACTGCTGCCTCCTCTGAACTTTCCCAGCTCTCTGCTGAAGCAGCTGACACCGGCTGCCTGGCCATCCCTGTGCAGCTGGTCCTGGAGGGCAAAACTGAATTTGATCCTCAGAGTAAAACATTGCCCACTTAAGGCTGCCCCAGGGCTTTTCTGTGCACCTCAGGAACGCCTGCACAGCCAGCTCAGCTCCTCTTTCCGGCATCCTCCCTGCAAGCAAAAGCTCAAGTGCGAAGAAACTCAACAGTCACCATTGTCTGTGGGCTCATCTGCACTGAGGGAAAGGTATGTTGTGCCGTTCCACCATACCTGGTGAAAACAAGGCAGTGCCTTGCTTCCACCTGTGATAGCGGGTCCAGGAAAAGAGAGTTGTGGGGGAGTCAGAGATACACCTCACCTTGCTAGTGCATGGGAAGACCACAACAAGCCTTGTTGTCTTCAGGATTTTATGCCCATTTGGACTAATGTTGAGCTAAGAACATTATTTGCCAAGCTCACTGTCAGTGGTGCTCTGTTGCCCAGACAATTTGTAAAATGTTTACAGAGAAAATAAATCCATTAGATTTTTCTCATGAAAGTTTAGAGCCTTCCTGGAATGAAGACAAGTGCAGATTTTCTACATTCACAGATTTCTGATGCCAATAGAAATTAGTCTAGGAATCAGGCAAGCTGTAAAGCACGATGCTGAACTCTTGCCAGCCTTGTGACGGCATCATCCTGTGGACTTCCGTGAACTGCTGCGCGCTGCTCCTGCTGCGGCATCAGCGCTCGGTGGTGCTAAATGACACTTCAGTGGCTGAACAGGCATGAGCAGGAAAACCGACGTCACCTCAGCAAATCGTCTTCCCCTGAGAGAGGTCAGGGTACAGTATGAAGGCAGGCTGGGTGCTTTTTAAGGCTATGTCTTTCTCTGAGTTGTGCTATTTTCACACCAGGGAAACCACTGCTGATGATCCCAGTGTTTTTCTCACTGGTTTACACCAATATGGGCAACAGGTGATTCAGACCTGTGGTGCAGGGGGCCTCTGGGATAAGGTCTGCTCCACTGAGACGACAGTCAGATGTGAGAGCACAAATCGCCAAATAAAGTCCCCGTGGGCCAACTGCTGCCTTCAATTGCAGCACTGCAGCTCCTTACCTACAGCTTTACAGAGCTCAGCAGACTGGTAATATTTCCTGGAGTGCTTTGAGAGAGAAAAGGGAGAAATATCAAGCCCTATTATTTTCTGCTATAAACAGGTTCAGTTCTTCTCCTTTGGATCCTTGCCTGATGATGCCTGCAGAAAAAGTTGGCCGGCTGGCAGGGCAGCAGCCCTGCGCAATTTCAGTAGTGACCTAGAGAGATTGCATCAATAGGTGGAAAATATGGGAAATACTTCACGTAGCAAGCCCTGTCACTGCCTCAGGTACAGCCCAGCATATCAGCTTCAATGAAAGTGCCTTGGTGTAACTGGGAGTGTTGGCAGACAAGCTGGAGTGAATCAGACCAGGGGGTGGGAGTGTGAGAAGTCACCGGCTGTTTGCTCTGCCGGAGATTTCCACCCCCACAGCAGTGCTGGTAGAAACATGTGCCTGTGCTTCATCCTTTTCCGTGCATCGTTTTCTGTCTTCAGTACCTTCAGCAGCGCTCGCAGCACCAGCCCTGGCTGCTGGGATCCCTAATTCCAGGAGGTGGGGGGTGAACAAATACAGGGGACATGGGTCTTTAACTGCCCCAGCTGAATGCTGAGCAGATGCCAAGCCTTGAAGTTGGGATTTGACACAGGTTTTTAGTGCCAGGAGTTTTGGCAATAGCTAAGCACTTGCTCTGTTCCAGGGCACAGTTTGGGTTCCCTGCGTAACCCCCAAGTCTGCATCTCCCTTTGCCCTTACAGCCTGCAGCTTGGGTACAAGGTTCACAGGCACAGAAGGGCTATTACAGCTCAGTCCCTCCTTATATGCCCAGCCACAAGTCTGCAAAATATTTCTGCTCCTGCTTCTCTTCGTACATCTTTGTGCAAGAGGAGGGATAATGTAGACAAATAACACTGGAAGATGTATTAATTAGGCCTGAACCTTACCTGATGTTAGTAGAGGCTTGCTGCTTTACATCATCTAGCAATGTGAACCTTGTGATTTTTTAGCTTCTTTTAAGGTAATGTAGTAAGATGAAGCAGGGAGAGGCAGCAGTGAGTGACCAAAGGGCTCCCTGCTCCAGTTGACACCTGCGTCACACAAGCAGAAGCAGCTGTTGCAGAGACATTCATCGGTGGAGCAGTAGCAAAGAGGCAGCAGCCGTTTCCCACGCAGCTCGGGTAATGACAGGGTAGCAGCCAGGGTTGTCGTCTTACATATTAACAGAGAAAGCAGCGACCTTCTGAATTTGCTGCACTAATTGCCATGTTGCAGTGCACAGAGTGTGCTTCTCTCTGATGCCCCATCATTTCTCTCAGCTCCCACTTTTTTGTCACCTTTACTGGCAATGTGTTTATCAGCATGTAGTGCACTACCTTACATTCCCAATTAGATCATTTATGCATGCAAACCTTCTTTCCTCTCCACGAATTCCTGCTCCCTCACACAGCGGGCTGGCAAGAATCAGCTCCTATAAAGACTCTTCTGGAAACTAGTCTAGTCCTGTTGAATCCCTACTGAACTCAATAAAGCTTAAATCAACAAGTACCTTCCACTTCCCGAGGTCAAATATTTCTTTTAGTTCTATTTTAAGCCAGTGAAAAGAAACTGGAAGAAATAAAAGCTGTTTAGACAATTTCCAAGTGGCGGCTGGAGGCTCATTGGAGCGCCTGCCTGGAAAGCTGGGCTTGGTGGGAGCCAGCAACCGTGCTGCTGAAAGACCCAGCTCTTAATTTTGGTCCTGCTATCAAACATGACCAAAAGATGTTCTGTTTTCCCAGCCTAACTGCATTTGGGAATGACTTAGCTTGGCGTGCCTCGAGCTGTAGCATTCACAGAGTAATTAGGAAGCAAGGAGTCGATCATCTTTGTTTTGTCCCTGGACCTCGGTGCAGTGACTGAGGTCTGATTCATACTGACGCCGAGTTCTTTTTCTATGACAGAGCAAATACAGTCAAAAACCATGTCCGTCAGTCTTTTCTGTTCTTGGACTAAGTAATTGATTTTTAGCTTGGTTTCCCATGGTAACAAGGTTTTCTGATCAGCTGCATGTGTTGTCCCTAATAGCTTTTGAAGCCACTGCTTCAAGGTCTGAAGGATAATTAAGTTGCTACAAGTTTTCTGAGAACAGGCTGTGTGTGGCAGACTCTGTCAGTGCAGATGGAAATTCTAGGACTTCATATTGGACACTGGAGACTCCACCAAGGGAAGGCTCTTCTAAGTACCTCAGCTAGGGGCAAACCTCACCCAGGGCCTGCAGTCACCTGTGGGATGCTCCCCACCCATGGAATGCTCCGCATACCACACAGGTATTAGATCAAGCTGGAGCGCCCCTGCATCTGCGGACTGAACTGCCAGTCCAGCCCCTGGTCTGGGTCCCCTCAGTCAGCCCTGGCACTGGAGCTGACTGGGGCATCTCTTGTTTGTTACCCACCCCTACATGGCACAGACAGTGCTGCGAGCTCCTGCCCGTGTCAGGCACTGTGGGATCATGCTGCCTCAGGACTGAGCTGGTAACTGCCCCGAGTGGATTGAGGCGGTGTTAGAACAGAGGCGACCTTGTCGCATCTGCAGGGAAGTGTGAATGGAGGAGGAGTGTGGTCTGGCTTACTGGTGCATGACAGAGGTTGTTTCGGCGAGAACAAGTTGTGCCCCTCGTCTGTCATACCACATGGATGGGGTAAGGGCGCTGCTGCTTGAGAGGATGGGAGGACTGCGCCATTGTACCAGGGCAGTGGAAAAAAAGGGTGGTTGTAGGGGAAATGTTTGTATTAGTTAGGAAACCAGTGTGCCAGACTGGTGCCTAAGTCAGAAGGGTTAGGCTAAAGCTTCCCTGGGGTCAGGGTCATAGCACTGTCACCAAGTGGACACAGAGCCAGGCCAGCTGCCTACAGCTTCTTCATGATATAAGAGCAACAAACTGCAGGGCACCTGGGCTGGACCAGAGCATCTCATCCTTTACCAAAACACAAAGCCAGCCCCCATCACACACCTCTGCCTGGTCCCAGCTGGGGGACAATGTCTTCTCTGTTTTGCCATTTCATATAAAAAAAATTCCCCATCTCTGCTTTCTGATTCCCTCTTTTGCTGTCTTCACAGCTCATCCCATCTGTCTCCCTTTCAAAATCTTCTTCCCTCCATCTTTTCTTACCAGCTCTTCTTCTGGTGTCACTTCTCCCCTCTCCACAACAGCCTCATTCGTACCTGGTCTGACCAGGCTTGCGTGCAAAAGGATTAAATCATCATTTGAACCAGAACTGAGGGACATCACTGGGCAATGGAACCTTAAAATATTAACTAAATCAGCCACTTGGTGCTTTGGAAGTAATTTTTCCTGCATTGCAGGTGGGGGGTGAGTGCTTGTACCATCACTCTCCCTTCTCTGTGTGAGCTGGCAGGCAGAGCGTGTGCAACATGCTGTTTGCTGCTGAAGAATAAAAGCCTGAGGTATGTAAATACACCTTTTTTTCTCTGTGAGCTGGAAATCCAGGGGCTCTTTTATGTTGTGCTTGGAACATTTGACTCAGCAGCTGAATTTTACCCACCGCCTCCAAACCTCTCTTCCACAGAGAGCACTGCCAGTAGCTGGATGGGTGCAGGTGACCATTTTCAGGAGGAGCTGATGCAGAGGTTTTGCATTCCCAGGTAGGGCTCCCAGGCAATGGTCACAGAGCCTGTCTCTTTGTGGAACCACTAACCCAAATCTGTCAGCCCGATTTGCTATAACCCTACCTAGCGAGGGAGCATCATCACAAACTGCCACAGATAAGAGGCTGGGACTCAGACACAGTACATGTTTTATTATTAAAAAAAATGCATAAAAACTAAAGACATGCTTCCCAAAGTTAGAGTCCATATGTACATCTGCACTTCCCAGGCAGCTGCAGGGAGCATAGCCTGCCCTCACTGCAAGCGTGCAGCACACAGGTTTCTGTAACCCTTTGGTAGGTGTTATCTTCTCACCTGCATTTACAGCATTTCCAGCTAAATGAAGAAGAAACCCTGTACTGCCTGGGGTAGAAGATGGTGCAGTTTCTATCTGCAACTGAGAAACTGTACTGAACTTCTGGAGACATTTGCAGGACATCCCTGTTCAGTAGGAAATTTTACAGAAAGGATCCATGCCCAGGCCCCAGGCTGAAATTCCCCTTCCTTAGGAAGTGTTCTCACTAAGGGCTGAACCAAACAAGCAAATACTGGGCATTGAAGGGTGGAATGTTCTGATACCAAGTGTGCAATCTCATTGCACTTATTGGTCCCACCTTTGCCAACTCAGCAAATGATGACAACGTTTGTGGTATTGGTTTCTGAAGGAGAGCAATATGGAATCCCAAGTCCTGTGATACTGCTAAGTTTTGAGTGCACTGGAAATAATAGAAATTAAGATCTAGCAAATATTTAGGATAAGTAGAGTAAGATGTAACTGCACTTCCTTGCTGGGAACTGCTGCACAAAACAAATGCTGATTTACAGTAAAATATCAAATTATTAAAAACCACACAAGCGCTTGCAGTTATAGAAGTCAGACATGCTGATTAGAAAACAAAACAAAACCCGAAGAGCAAAACCATTAATTTTGCCCTGTCTGGAAGGCTGCAGTGATATTAGTCTATGTTCTGATGTGGCTTTTACAGCATGCCAGAAGACCTCCTGAACAGGAATGCCAGTGGTTCTCAAGCTTTTTCATCATGAGGGCTCTCCCTTCATAAAGAGATCTCCTAGTTGATCCTTTCCCCCCAATACATACACCTTCCCAAAACTGATTTCACACCTTCACTACAGCAGCTACAGCACTTGGTTGTTTGATAAAATCATAGGACTGTTAAAGAGAAAGATTAAAGAAATCCTATTTTAAAGCAAATGCTGAATCCTGCTCCCACTGGAACTGAAGCAAGTCTGCCATTCTATATCTGAGCTGTCTCCTTCCTCTCCTGGAGGGCAGCACTTAACAGTCATTAGCACTGCTTCCCCATACTGCTGTTAAGTCCTCTTTACACTGTTTCCTTTCCATCCTTTTGAAATTGCATTTTGTCCTCACACATGCCAGCTGCTGTCCTTCCCTTCACATTTTAATGCCAGCTGCAAGTCTGGTCAGGCCTGAATTGGCATCAAACAGAAGAAAAAGAAAGACAAAGAAGAGGTATGTGGAGTGGAGAGAAATGCTGGATTTTCTTTTTTTTTTTCTAATTCTCATTGCTCATCAAAATATCTGAAACTCTTAAAAAAGCCCCAGACTGAGGAAGCATCAAATGCCCCTGCATGAAATAAACCAGATGCTTTAATTCAGTGCTGGGTAGAAGCCGATCTGCAGATCAGTTTGAGAACCACTGAGGTAGGCAACAAGTCTAGGCAGTACTGCTGAGTGAACACAAGGGGAATTTTGCCCTCTTGTCCTGAATGACAGTGTAAATACCCACTAGTGTTTTCAGAGGTACCAGTCCTGAAGTCATGCAGCCAGGATCGAAGACAACATCTACACAAGAGCGAGCACTGACTGAACAGAAGGTGCATTCAGTTCTGCTCCAGCAGTCAGCGAGAAGGAGCAGAGCAGACTCTGACTTCCCACCTTAGCTTTGAACTCCTTTTAGCAGGGTGCCATCAACCTGTAACCCTACTGCCCCACTCCCCCAAATCCAATGAGTTGTTGGGGCTGTGGTCCTTCCAAGCTGTCTGCCACTGCAGACCACACAGGTGGTGAAAGCTACAAAAGCTGCCCAAGAGCTCTGGCCTGTGCTACTCAAAGCCATTCCAGACCCCACCTCAGAGCCCCAGGCAACACGGCACCGTGGCTGCACACATCCTGTCCCAGGGAAGCAGAGTGTCACTGCGATGTACAGGCTAACAACTTTTCTCTCCTTCTGTCTCCAGCTCATACAGAAGGCTTTTGTCCTCCCCTTCCTGCCCATCTGGATGCCTTTCACCCTCGGCATCATCTCCAAGGCACAAGGGGCTCATGATGTAGCGATAGTCACTTGTGACAGCAGCAGCTGCCCCAGCAAGAGTCTCTTCACCGTCCATGTTTCCAAAGGAGGCGTGCAGGGCAGGGTCACTTGCAGACACCTCTTTGTCCTTCCCAATGTTGACATAGAGAGGATCTTGACTGGAAGAGAGTATGGACATCCTCCCCCGGATCATTTCCAGCTGGGACCGGAGCAGTCCAAAGCTGGGGCGTAGCTTGGGCTCAGGATGCCAACATCTGCACATGAGATCATAGCTGTAAAACAGAGAGGGACAAGAGCACTGAGAAGGAGAGCAGCCACCCCCTGCACCTACAAACAGGGGCTCTGTGCAGTGCAGCTTAAAAAGCACAGACACTTTCCCCAAAACGTACTGCCTCCAGCCTTGCACAGGTGACAGCATGTGCGCAGCCATTACAGATCTAACTCCTTATTCCTTCCCATTTTCAAAAGCATTCTCGTTTTGGTCAAAATAATTATTCAGGCAGTACCAAAAAACCCAAAAGCCCTGTCAAAGGACGCTGTAGTTCATGGTAAAAGCCTCGTTCCACTGTCTCTGGAGAGCTATAATAGTAAGTAAGTGTGACACCACTTTGTAATGGCTTTTGAATTTACTCATAAAAAGCATCTGACAACCCCTGCTGTGGCTGAAAACATTCCTCCAAATTCTAGTTCAAGAGCAGATAAAACACAGGAAGAAAAACAGAGATCCAACTATGAGACTTGCAAGTTATAACATTTCCAGAATATTTTATTTTTGCAGCACGTTAACTCGGCGCTCCCAACATAACAGAGGTGTGCTGCTGTCCCTGCCTGGCAGGTTGCCAGCACGATGGGAAAAAGGGACAGTGGGTTTGTTTTGAAGTGCTGTGGAGGAAGGACAACACCCTCACTGCTGGAAGATGGATGCTGAAGCAGCCTTTCTGCTACAAAAGCACCACCCCTATGCAAAATCCACATTCAGTGCCATGACCAGCCTCAGGCCCTGTCCTGCAGCATTTCTCCTGTGGTCAAACTGCCTCAGCTTTGGTTGCCCGAAGGCCACTGAGAGGGAACATTGCTGTCTCTGATGGCCTGTGATCAGGCAGGGGGCGAGGAGCTCTGCGCCCCTGCAGCCCATGCTGGCTGGGCTCCCGCCAGCCAGGCCGCCCGCCCCAGCCCTCTGGGTCACAGCCATTGTCCCCCTCCTCCTCTTTGTGCATCACCCACAAGACTGGCAGCTGCATTCCTATGGTGTTATTGTTGCCAGTTCTGCAGGGAACAGGAACAAAGCACAGTACTGGCACTGAAAAACATCGCAGACAAACGAACCTCAGTTAAACTCGTAAATCGAAAAAATCTGATATGGCCTTTACCAGGAAACAGAGCATTTCACGACAGCTTTTATTTTACTTTTTGTGCCCCTTGCTTGTTATCAGCTTTACAAGACTGTTTTTCATCTCATGCTAGTTTTAGAGAAAGCTTCTATGGTTCAGTTGTCTTAATCCTGATTTATATCTTTCACAAACACTAGAAATTACTCTAACTGCTCCAGATATAACAAAAACTTCCTATTCTGTGGCACTGAATTAAATAATTTCTTTTACTCTTGCTGGCAAAGAGCAGAAATTAATTTGAAAGAAAGGTAGAAAACTACTGGCTGTACTGAATCAGCCCAAAAGTCCATTTGCCCCAGCACCCTGCCTTTTACACTGGCCAGTAGCAGATGCTTGGGGAAAGCATGTAAGCTGAGGATGAGCATGTAGTGAGGTTCTTCTGGTATATTCTCTCAGGTCTCAATAACTTGAAGCTCAGGGGCCTCTTGAAATGGAGGTTGTAGCTTTTCAGTAGTTTTTGATGGCTTCAATGCATAGCAGCTTTTTGAATCTCTTCTCTACTTCAGGCATCTATAACCTCCTGTGGCCATAAGCTCTACAACTTGGAACCAAATCTGCTTGCAGCAGTCAAGATGCAGACATATAATGAATTTAAGCAGTGGTATAACGATGTTTTTATTTAAACTCAGGAACAGGTAAAATGAACTGCTGAGAAGATAGAAGTGTACAGCTTTAATAACAACAGTACAGATTATTCCCTATGTGGAAAAAAAGCCTAGAGAAAGGAAACCACAGGAAATAATCCACTATGAGAGCAGGAGGGAAGAGGGAGGAAAGAGGACTTAATGTTGTTCATTTTACACACAAGAAATGGCTTGAAAATGCCACTAAAGTCAGTGTTCATAGTTATGCCTTGCTTTGGGCACAACAAAACAGAGACTTGGTTGGGCACTCAGTGGACTGATTTCACCTTGTCCAGATTAGGCAAGCTTTTACCCTGGGAGGAATTATTGGGGCACTCCCTGCGGAATCTCAGCGCCATGTGTGAACTCCAGGAAACTCCAGCCACCACCCATGGAGCAAACATTTCATGTCACCTGCTGGCCAAGAATGGCCTGTTGGTCACAGGACTAAGGCAGGAGCACAGGTTGCAACATGTGGCTACCTGAGTCCTTCCTGCAAGTCTAAAAATGTTTGAAACCAGTATCTGCAAAATTGTCCCAGTTTTGTTTCCACCTGTAACTTAAGGTGGGACACTGATCTACAGAACCTCAGATCCTGCGATCTGCCCTCTTCTCTTTCATCCTCCTATTTCTGTGAGGGTAGTAGACCCAGTTTTGAAAACTGGGCCCAGCTTTGAAAGACACATGCAGGCCATTGCCTCTGCAATCCAGTTTCCTCATAGTGTTGATTGCTTCTCTAGTCAGCCTTTAGGCTGTGCCACGACACTCATGCCTTTTCTCAGATGCTGTCCTGAAAGGTAGGGAGCAGGGAGTCTCTGGAAACACAACTATAGTTTCCACAAAGCCAAGTGCTGCTAAGTTTGACACTGCTCAAACCCTTGAGTCAAGTTAGCCGCTCAGGTAGCTACCACAGGTTCCAGGGAGCTGTGCCAGCAGAAGAGTGTCTGGTAGCTAACACAGAGACTTTTTAGAGAATGCCCCTGTGTATTGGCAAGTGGATAGATTCAGATCAGCATCCCAGCCAGCTGCCCCTGCTTCCTTCCAGTGAGCCAAATTTCTCAAGGAATCACATGTCAGCAGGGCAAGGAAGTACTCACACATCTTCCAGGCACTCCGGTGGCTGCTTCAGCCTGTTCCCACTGATGAGGTAGTTGTAGATTTCTGCATTCTCAATGCCAGCATAAGGAGTTTGCCCTCGGGTCACAATCTCCCACATGGTCACTCCAAATGCCCACTGAAAGGGAACAGAACGTAGAACAAATGAACAGACAGTTCTCTGCTTGCTGGGCTGGGGTTTCAGCATGGTTGGACTGTACCAACCCTCCAAACCTGGGGTAATGTCGTGTGAGTAGCTGTGGTGAAAGGACTCTAGCTAGAAAACAAAGAAATGACCTGGCTGATGCTGACACGTTATCTTGGGAGACAGCTGGAGGCAGGCCCATCCTGCAGTGGAGCAGGGGAAGATTTGGGAGCTAATGCTGTCCTCCACCTGCAGACCTCTGCCAAGCATCTCCTACTTATGGTTCTTTAAGGCATGCAGTACCAGTTTTGTGGTTCCCAGCTACATGAAGGTTTTGGTTTGGGGCTTACAAACCAGTTGTTTAATTCATGAGGCAATATTCTGCATTACTGGAAATGTACAGGCACAAATGAAAGCAGAGTTTAGCCAATAGCAGGGCAAGGAACAAACCACTCATGGTCACATTCATTTGTGCTCTGCACTGCAACAGTCACACTTCCACATTTAAATCTAAACTGCAAGGTTTGCTAGGTGCAAAAAATTAAGATTTTCGTAAGCAAAACCTTGCCCAGTGTCTATCGTAAAGTGGCTGAACTAGTGATCACCAATCACTAACCACTGTCTACACTGGTTGCAGCAAATCACTGGGCAACAGAGCAGCTGAATTAGACGGCACTCTTGGTGATCTCTTCAGGGACACTGCGACATGGATACCTGGGAAGGCATTCCACAGGCCTGAAGGACAAAACTAGTGTGAAACCAGATCAGAAGGCAGCAAGGAAGAGGGGACAAGGTATCCAAAGGAAACAAACAAACGAAAAGGAAGCAAAAATTTCAGATGAATGGGTTTAGCCTCACTCTCCAAGAGTGAAGTCATGGGGAAGAGTGTCTAAGCACTGATATATTCAGTCTACAAAGCTTCATCAATGCCTCCTGTAGGATGGAATACCGTTGCTGGACTTGTACGTGAATGTGTGGCTTATGTGCATTTCAAACCTCACCTTCAGATTGTCATTCAGAAGAAAAAGGAAAAAGAGTAAGAAAGAAGAGACTGAATAAAGTGAGAGGAAAAGGAGGAGAAGGGGAAAGCTGAAGGAGGGGATGGAGATAGGCAGTGAAGAAAGACCAAAGGACAAGAGTAAAAGGGTTCATGTCTTCCACCATGAACTACTCATACACATCTCCAGTCTTGAGTTCTGAAGCATCCAAGGTAGAGGTGGCACTGCCCCTCAAACACAAGGCAAACTTACTCTCCCATCACCAGGGCCTTTTCCCATCCACAGCGCACACAGAAGGATTCCTGCACTTCAGCAGGAATACAGGTGGACCCCAAATGCACCAGAGCAAAACTCACCACATCACTGTGTGTTGTGTACAGATTATCCGCCAGACTTTCCAGAGCGAGCCACTTCACTGGCAGCTTGGAAGCACAGCCCTGACGGTAGTAGTCTCCACTGTAGATTTTCTTAGAAAGCCCGAAGTCTGCAACACTCACGTTCATGTTCTCATCCAACCTAAGCGAAAATTTTAATAACTGAGAAAAGCATTTACTGGCTACCTTAGGCAAAAAGAGAGGTATGTCCCTGTCTGGCCAGGGAACTGGGGTACATAGTTCACCAAGTATTGCTCAGAAGGATAGTGACTTCATCTACCCAGTGACCAATGTGAAAGAGTTTAGTGGTCTCAAATCAGCTCCTTGAGACTAATGGGGAGATAATTAGGACTAGGGAAGTAAAGAACTGGCTGTGCTCAGATGGTCTACTCTGTCAGCCAAAGTGAACTCAGATACTTTCTGTACCTTCCCAGATTAACAGAGGACATCTGTGGTGTTCAATGCTACCACTAAGGCCTACGCCCTGTACAGGCAATCAGAAAACACAGCTACTTGCCTAGACTGCCTATTACGACTGGTCAAACTAGATCCGCATGATCTTCCCTCCAGGCCTGGTTAATTATCTCAATTGCTCTGTCACCCACTTAAAGCAAGACATGTTGGTAGTGCAAGTAAAGCCCACAAAGACTTCGTGCTCCCAGGTCTCATAAAGGACTCCCTGCTTTTCCCAGAAGACATGATGAAATAGACATTCAGCTTCCTCTGAAGGAAGTCTGTACTCTTAAAAATGCTTAATAGGAAATCAGTATGCGTTTGTCATAAATGTCAAAGCAGGCTAAACCATCATTTTTCATTATGACTACCAGGTTCCTGTCTGTACATCTGGACATTCAAATGCCTTTGGAAATCTGTGTCTCATTGCAGATTTTAGCAGTTGTCGTGGTTTTGTTCTGAGGCAGAGTTCTGTCTGCCAGAATGGGTCATTCCTTGCTCCATTCTCAGGGAAGAAGCAGAGAGGACAAAAAAGGACTTTTTCTCCCTTCAAAATAGGCAAAGCAGTTTGGGGACAAGAACAGTGATGTGGGATCATATAGTGTGTTCACCATGCAATTATTTCTAAAGGCATTCTCCAAATAAGCCATTCTTCACAAGCTTTCAGGGAAATTCTACATTTCTTATATTGTGATAATCAAGTTCTCAAAATAGATACAAGAAATACAGATTTCAGGCTATAATGGAAGTTCCTTTCTCCTAACACTGCCAAATCTATTCTCTCCTGTTGGTTACATTATATTACAGAACAAATAGCCCACGCTGACACACAGCCATTAGAGTGACTAATTACAAACATACATCGTAATCAACCCTATGAAAATATACGTGCAGACCAACGACAGAAAAGTTCCTTATAAACAGCGTCAATCTGGAAGCTCAGTGGGACATTAGAAGTTGTTCCCTGCTCCCAGCACCACCACCACACCCCCCCACCCACACAGCCTTGGCTCTCCTGTGCCTCACTTAAATGGAAAGACCAGCATCCTCAAACACAATCCCTCCCCTCTTCTGTCACGCCAAAGGCTTCTCATCCCTCTCTCACCCACTCTGGTCCTTCTTTTCTCTAAAAGCTCGTGTGTCACTTACATACAGTTCCGAGCTGCAAGGTCCCTGTGTATGAAATTTTTTGAGCTCAAGTACTCCATCCCACTGGCAATGTCAATCATGAACTTGAGGAGTGTCTGAACAGGCAAGTTCTGAAAGAAATAACAGATTAAGTTCTGTTCCTGGAAGCTTTCCAGCATATATGGAAACACTGCAAGATTTGCTGCTAGATCACTGAGCAGGGATGGGGGATATAGGGAGGGGATGGAATGAAGGAGTTGGTCCTCAACATGCATGGAATTAAATACTTCAACATTACATCCCACAACTTCCTCTGGTATCAAAATCTGGTCATCTGCCAATGCCTTTGGGAGACCAACCCTGAACTGATCCAAGTACATTCTCTAGAAGTCCATATCCTCCCAGAAGTAATTCCACAGTAAAACAGACTTACAAAAGGGTTCTCTCCAATCCGTGACATCAGCAGAAAAGCATGAAGATCTCCATGCTTCATGAAGGGCAGGATCACCATGGGAATTGGGAGACGGCCCTTGGGACGGCTCCGTAGACTGACTCCTAAGGAGGACACACACAAAGGGGTTTTAGAAAACAGGCCAGTCCCAAGAGGAATGTTACTGCCTGCTGTGCCTTTCTCTTACAAATTTGGAGGAAATGTGCAGTTTTGGTGGGTCGGTTCCATGCTCCAAACTCCTTTGTATGGTGTCATGCCAGAAGGTGTTAAGATATCCCTAACCTTGCTTATTTCAGCAGCAGGACTAAGTGCCCAGTGGCTCTCAGCTTTCCTTGCAGGACTGGCTATAAATGTTTCTAGGATCACTCCAGACCAGACAGCCTCAAACTCCCAGGTTTGCAGAGCAATCTCCACATTCTGAAAACCGCCCATGTTCCATAGTGCCCACCCATGAATGTTTTGCTTCTTACCCAGTATTTCGGAAAGCCACAATCTCCCTTCCCTCTATTTGCCTACCAACACACCTGTCCACATTCCACAGCAGTTCAGACATTTCTCAGCCAGACAGACTCTCTCTGTAGTATTTGCAAGAACTAAAGAAGTGGCTTAAATAAGAGATGCTCATTGCCAGTGTGTGAGGGCAAGTGTTGTGAGCACTTACACACACTCCAGCTCCCTCTAGGCCTAGGAAGGAGCAATGCTGATACATGCACGGACTCCAGGCAGCACAGAGGTGACTGCACTGGCAGTGCTGTAGGACAGCAGTGGGGGTGAGGACGCGAGGCTGTTTGGGACTGTGCATGACCGGGAGGTGCTCTGTGGCACCACAAGAAGCGGTGCTGGCTTACCAATCAGTTTAGTGACATGTGGGTGGTCAAACTCCTTCATACATGCAGCTTCTCGAAGGAACTCCTCAATGTCAGTCGAGGTGAAGATGTCCGCTGGGAAAAAAAGTGACTGTAAGTTTTCCTCCTTTGTGGGTGGTTCCAAGGGACTTTACAGATAACGATCATCAGAAGCTTGCTCTTTGCGGCACAGCACATCCTCTCAGATCTAGAGCTAGATGAGCCAGTTTTACAGCAAAGCAGAGCCTGACGCTTTCTCTGAGGCTGGGTGGCAGTAAGCACACATCAGGGACATCTGGTAAATTGATTCTTGGCAGAGTAAAGACCTCCTGATTAGCAGCTCTCTTCTTAGGAACAACTTGCCTTGGAAGTCATGGAAAATGTGTGTGTGTCTGTGTGTGTGTGTTACAGATATAAGACTTAATTACCTAAAAGGACCTAAACTACAATGTTGGAGAGAGGAAATGTCACATAAAATTAAAGAGCCCCTGGAGCCCCTGTCTGGCACAGTGGTCCCCAAGTCATCTCTGATGAGGGTGGCATGAAAGATCAATACTTTTATGTCTGTCGGCATGATTGAGTCTAAGGTACTAGAGCTAAGATTTCTTACATAATCACACTACTGGAGAACTTGGAACATGTTCAGCAGTGACACACATCAGCGTAAATCTGCAATAAATTATTTCTCACTGCTATTACTCCAGATTTATGGAAGTGTATCAACATAATCAAGAATTAGCCCAGTGGACTACTTCCCCCACTGCTGCTGCTGAATTTAGCAGGAGTCCTCCAGTCCTGCTGCAAGATCAGACTTAGACCTGTGAGGGAGCACTCACATTATCTGCTTTAGGTAAGTAATTTAAACATGGTTCAGAAGACAAAAGCAGGTTCCCTTTTTACAGTCAGAGAAAGGAAGGTGCCTCTGGAGGGTGACAGAGTTCCCGTTAGATGCCTGAAGGTAGACAATCTGACTTGCACAAAACAGCTTGCAAACTGATTAGATTTATTGTTGAAACTGGAGAAAATTATGGAACTTACACTAATGTTATTACAAACTGGTATTCTATGGCAGCCAGACTCAGCTCTAGAGATAAGCAAATGTGACTCTGCTTTAAGTCAATCACAGTTAATTTTTGCCTTACAGGCAACATGGGTGAAATAACATAGGTTAACATATATCTATCCATATACACACAAGCATACCTGCACATGCTTGATTTGGCTTATAGCTACCTATTAATTGCTTTTCTTGTTACAGACCTCTGCCTGATTAATGTGTTGTCCTTGTTATGCACACTCACCAAATGACAAATCAGAAGGGAGTTAGACGACTTGCTCAAATATGCCTGATGGAGATGAGTTAGCTATCGCTGCATTCAGCCCAAACACTCTTCTGTTTATCTAGGATATATGCTTGGAGGAATACAGTCATTCACTGCTGAATTACTGGGGCAAAGCAGACCTGTCTGAGCTGTCTATGCCACATGATGTAGTGCTGTGCTGAATGAAGAAACTGAATGAGATCCTCTATACACAGACGCTGTAGCTATGACTTGGTTTTGGTTGCACTCACCACATGCTAGGTGCTATACAAGCAACTAAGGTGGTACAGATCCTTACTTGAAGAGCTGTGATTCCACTACAAAAAGACTGACACAAAAAGGATGGGAGACAACATGGGTAAAGCAGCTGAGTAGGAAGCTCAGAGAGGAGTAAAGAGCGACAGGGGATGTTTGCTGGAGAAAACAACAGATAGCGTTTAATCTTTCCAAGCTCTCATCTCTTTAGGTACTTCAGGTAGCCCTGCTCCCACTTACCTTTCAGCATCTTCACTGCCACTTTCTGGAAAGAGCCATCATCTAACTTCAGTAGTGCCTCTCGAACTGACCCAAACTCCCCTGTGAAATGACCAGAGCACGCAGTGAGGAAACAGCTTCTTGTGAAGAAAGTATGATTCACAGCAGGTTCACTCCAGGGGTCACTGACAAAAAAAGCTGAATAACCATAAGAAATGCAGCTACCAACTTCATTTTTCATTCTGCAAGTTCCAGCCAGCAGCTTTCAGCATATGTGTGCCTAGAAGAGGCAGTACTACCAGTAGACAGGGGCTACTATGCTAGCAGTCCAGAAGGCAAGGGAAAACAAGAGGGAAAGAAACCAATCCTCCACCAGACTGACCATGCAGAATCAGAGTACGAGCTGGGATCCCAGGCAGACATTCCAGGGGAAGCCATATGGGGGATGAGGCTGAGAGAGGCTCTGGTCAGAGAGAAGGCTGTTAGTGAGTGCATGGGTTGGCTGAAGAAGCTCTCAGGGCTGACACCCACCAGAGCTGAGTAACAGTGCCAGGACAACCATTTAAGACACAATCAGGCCTTATCTCTCAAAACTCAGGGAATGGCTTCTATGAAATCACAGCTGACCAGACAAAACATAGAAGCCTATTTCTGTGTGCGAGATATGCTAATTCATGGGAGGAAGTGTTTACCCTGCTGTGCTCTCTAAGGGAGATAAGAGGAAATGCAACTGGCCAAACCCTCTTCAAATTATCTTAGCCTGAAGTGTTTTTATACCACAGTGTAACAGCCACTTTGCATTAGATCTGGCTCTAGATTTCCTCTCCCTATTTTTGTAACAGCTTAACTCGCCCCAAATGCATTGGTATGAGGAACTCGAACATGAGCAGTGGATCTGACCACAAAAGAGAAAAATGGGAAGGAGCAAAGGCATTTTGTGCTGCTTCTGTATTATGGAGCTGTTGCTCAGTTGCAGAGTCAGCAGAGCCCAAGATAACAGAATCATGCCATCTTATAACCTCTGTGCTGAGTGTAGGGTTGGGGAAATGGGGCTGACAACACCAAACCAGATCCTGCCAGCTACCATCCTCCCACCAAGGCCACGCCCAGGGGCCACAATGCAGCCCATTTCCAGTTTTTACGTGTCACAGGGACAGCTCAGAAGGGTTGAAGCCAGGCTCCCAGAAACTACCCAAGAGCTGACACTCACAAAAGCTGACACAGCTGTTTAATTATTTAGCATTGTTAAAGCCCTCTGAGATCTCTTGTGCAGGAAGGTCATCCTCTTGCTCTGAATGAAATGCATTTGTTCTGGGAGGGATGGAGGGGAAGAATGTTCCCAGTGGGAAAGAGTCAAAGAAAACTGCAATAGAATTAGTCTTATAAAGAAAAAGGAAGCCAAACACTTGAGCTTCCTTTTGCTTATGACCCCTGACTTATGCTCCACTCTTAGTTACAGGCTTTATTATTATATGTTTTCACTTAATTCTAGAGATCCTCTTCAGCCTGAGAAGTAGGAAGGATGATTTAATGATTAGCACACTGGCCTACCATTTGGGGAATTAAATTCAAACCCAACTTTTCACACAGAGTTTCTGGGGCAATCTTTTAGCTAAAGTTAAATGAGAAGCATCTCCACCTTTACTGGGGCCATCCCTCCTGACCTGAAATCCTCAGAGAAATGCTAGGAGCACCTGTGTGGGAGATCCAGTGGGAGATCTACAGTCAGAAGAGCTCCTATGGACCTACTTGAACTACTGTAGATAAATGTCAGCAAAATTCAATACCTGTTACAAATGTGCCTCTAGAAAAGTCCAAACTAAAATCTGGAGTCAAGCCACTCCAGATGTTGAGAATTAACTGAATTAACTTTTTTTTGAGGGGTTGGAATGTTTGAGGTAGATCATATCTGTCTCTGCATTGTCTCAGTTAAATACTTAACACATGCTTATGTAAATGGAAGGAATTCCATAGCACCACTTTGTTAGTAAAAAGAGAAGTTTAACTGAATATCCCTTTATTTAAAACTCTGAAAGAAATTCACACACCAGTGAATCAATAGTACTTTGGAAACCCGAGCATAGACTGCAGTGCATGACTCTGTAGAGCCATATTATAGGAAAGGCTTAGCAAATATCCTCTTAGTTATGCTAAACCTTTGAAATGTTTTATCCCAGCAGAAGGGCAAGTTCCATTTAAATTGCCATCCACAAGCAGAAGGAGAGAAAACAGGTTGCTCATAATTGCATCTCCCTGTTCAACAGTAAAGATAGCACAAGTGGGACTTTCAGTGTAAAGCCTTATTAAGTTTTTTGTTCTTACCCTTGCCCAGCATTCTTCCCAAAGTGAACTGCTGTTCCTGGATTAGAACATCTTTGAGTTTTGTCTTCAGCTCATCACTGATGCCTACACTCTCCACTGAAAAACAAACAAACAAACCCCAAAAAAACAATAAAGAGTCAAATAAGGGATACTTAAATATTCTTTCACAACATCAAGAATCACCTTTTCTAATCTCAATCTCAAATCCAATTCCCCTACTGTAAACAGGGAAACCTGAAAAACACAGAGGTTCCTTCCATGTCTTCTAGCCTCACCACAGACAAGAGGCAAGTAACTTTCAATCACAAGAAAATGTACCAACAGTATTGAAAGGGAGAGGGTATGATAACACCACCCTTAAACACACCAAGAGCAAAAGGAATACAGAATTACTGTAGATATTGCTGAGAAGACAAAATATCTAATCAGAAGGGACAGACAATGGTTCATACAGCTTCATGTAAGTTGATAGAGCTGCACCAGTTTTCAATGACTGGCTCTCAGACTATTTTAAGTACAGTAGAAGTCCCACGGTACCTGGCCAAGAGGGTAACACAATGTCCAAGAGTTTATGGTCACTAGATTTAATGGAGAGGCCTCTAAACCCAGGGGAGCAAAGTCAAAGATAGCTGGAGTACCACCCAAACCCAGCCATGCAGTGCTGCTCCAGGGAGCCATGCCCTTGCTAAACCAGGAGACAGAAATGGATCCTCCTAATGCTGGCCACTTGTGGGACTCAGTCTCCTGTTGGAGATGTTACTAATTCCAGGCCTCCCCACACCAAACAATTGGTTCATGCTTGTAGCACAACTCAGTACACTGAGTTTAAAGCATACTGCTAATATTGCTAAGCCATATTTATCTCACTGTTGCACAACACTACAGTTGAAGGAGTCCCTGTAGTGTGAAACTGGGCCAGGGGAGTGACAAATTTATGCCTTGCACTAATACACACAGTGACTGTAGCTGTAATTAGCAAGTGCTATGTAACTGGTACGGCAACAGCAGTTCTGGCCTTTCACCTCTACCACCCACAGTGTCTAAGCCTACCTGTACATTAGCTCATGTCCTTAATCCAAAAATATCAGTTTCAGTGAAGATGAAGAGGGAGCATGGTGTACACATGAACACAGCTTCTCAGGCACAATCACTCAGGTCATTTTACTTACGTGTTGCTTCAATGAGCTCTGGGCCTTCCCTATTGAAAGACCTGGCAGCTCTGAAGTGGACTGCTGGATCCCCTCTGCCAACCACACTGCCAAAGGCATGGCTAGAAGGTAGAAAAGACACACAGGGCCATGAATACATGGGCCGTTCACTTCTAAAAGGGTGTGCTGAACAGTATGGACAATTTCTCATGCCTTGACATATAAATACTACAGACTGTTTTGTTAAAGAGGGTGTAGCTGGAGAGGAGGAATGATGGGTGCTGAAGAACCTAGAGGGGGTTGGAGCCGTCTGAAAAAGGGGAATGACTTGTCATGAGTGCCTGGGAGAAGCTACAGGTTGGGGAAGGTTGCAAAGAATCACATAAACAGAGATGCTGCTATGAGAGGGAGGTCTGGGAGATTCTGAAAAGAATAGGAAACATGCTTGCAGCAGGGAGCAACACAAAGCCAAAGGGCAGAGGTGATGGAAAGGAGACTTTCGTAGGGATCCAGAGGGTTCTGGGTAGTCAGGAAGTCACAAGCAGCTGCTAGACTGAAAAGCAGCATGGGAGAAAGGGCCCAGCCCACAGGAACACAGAAAATTATTCACCTGTGGGTTTCTTCTCTTTGAATCTCTTAAGCAGCAGCACTGAGAACTTACACAACCACCTTGATCTAGTTTATATTTTCATATTCTAATAAAGCCCAGATATTGACATAGCATTTTTTTCTACTAGATTTTTTGTGTTCTCATTTTGAAGAAAAGGTAAAGCACTTTCCTGCTAGTCTCTAATACAGGGTCACCCATGAAATTGTGAAAAACAGTTATTCAAAGAAAGTGCCAAAAGTAATCAAGCCACAATGCTTTTTGAAAAATAATTGAGTCAGAAATCACACTGGAGGAGAAAGCAATGATCTCTCTAACCAGCACAAGGAGAACTTCTCTTACCCAAAACGGGTTTCCTTTCTTCTTTTTCGAAGGAGAATAAGAGCCAGGGCAACAGCAGTGACCAGAGCTGTGAGAATGCCCAGTGCCACAGGAACCCAGGATGTCCCATAAGGAGGTTGCCTTTGGCTACCTAGATGATGGAGAAATTACCAGTCAGGAAACAGAAAACTGTCAAAGGTAAACAGACCATACTGGGATATTTCTTCTGTTTGCTTTCAAATGGAAAAGCCATGCTGCTGGATCTGGTGTACACAGTGGATCATTGTACACTGGAATTTGGCATAATCAGCTACTCAGTCATCAGAAAAACAAGCTGTTTCACATGGCAAACACAGAGCGGATACGTCCACTTATCAGAAGCTATTCTTAGTTTTGAGCCTCAAGAAAGTCAAAGGTGCTGCTCCAGATTACACTACTTTACGTGAGCTCATGATCCGGGGTGCTGTAAATGGGAGTCTCAAGACAAAAAGGTTGCTTAATATGAGCATTTTCTGTGCAGGTTTCACATTGTCCTGCTTGAGGAAACCAGCAGAACTTTGACCAGGCTACACAGTGCTGCCTGAATGCCAACCTGATAGCATTTTGAAAGACAATACAGAAAGACAATTGCCTCATGGCAATCTGCTTGAAAACATTTACATATTCCCCCTCATCCCTCTCATAGGGAGAAGCACCCTGTGGGACTTAGTATTGGCTGTAACTTCCCAGTATTGTTGGTTCGTTGTAACTTCTCAGTGTGTCTCTACTAAAGAAAAGGTGAATTTTAAAAAACACCCTGTGAGACAAGAAATAAGTTAACCAGCATGCAGGTTCCAATTCCTGTCTAATATTTGCTCCCAAAATATGTATACTTTGGACTACAAACTGTCTACAGAAGAAATGGAAATTGTGCCAATCTGATTAAACTGCCAGAGAGGAAGATAAGCAATATGGTGATGAATAAAAGAATATTATCTATGCTTGGCAAACAGCAGATAAATTAATCCAGTTCCCTGAGAGATTTTTTTCTCCAAATACAATTACTAAAGCTTAAATGTGAACTTGAATGGGTTTATTAAAATCTAGGATAGCCCTCATACCTCCAAATTGCTTAAGAGCAAACAAGGACAGGTAACAGGTCCTCCTAAGCACTTCCTTCATCTTCATGCTCCCCTGCTCACCTTCCACAGTTGACTCTGCTTTACCAGAAGCTAAGGAAGAATCATCTTTGATGATACAAATAATCCTGTTATGTTATATGTCGTGAGAGTATAAGTAAGCCTGTCCTTGAAAGAGATGTTAGGTTAATGGGCTGAGATTTGTATGAACCTCTGTGTATGAACCACACAGATGTATGTGAAAAGGAGTCAGACACCCTGACTGGCAGAGCCCTGGCAGGTAAAAAAAGGCTTCTAAGGCTTGAATACTAGTTACTTCGTTGAGCTTTATCACCCAAGTTTTTAAAGAAACTATCGTCTAATAAACAGAGCTTTAGGAAAGAGAATTCTGGACCATCAAAGAAGCAGACTGGTACTTCTTCACTTGAAACAATTATTAGAGCTTTAGCACCTATTTTCTTATCTCCTTCTGTGACTCACATATTCTTTTCCCACCCAGAAGGCTTCATAGGCTCTGCAGTTTTATGATACTCCCTCCTGCTGCACCTTTTGACCTGGCCTTCAAGGCTGCTTATGAGGAGGGAGAGGGATCAGAAACAGAAGTGGAATGAAAATAAAACGAAAGGTAACTACAAATGGCTCCACAATTGCCAAGCCAATCACTTGGGCTGTTCCTGCCAGACAATCAGAGCAGAAACAATTAACAGCACTGATGTAAAAGGTCCTTTCTGATAGTTACCGATAAGGTTTCCTTCTCCCTAGGGTGAGGCAAATCTCTCTCAGTCTATTTTTCTAGTCTCTGTCTGCTAGCTGGCCTGGTGAGACAGCAGGGATTTAGGTCACATTCTGGGGGCTGTCTCCAAAACGAGAATGGATCAAAACAAACCAAAATTATTCTCCCTTTTCCTAAACTGCTAGGAATCAAGAGCCCATCCCACAGTTTATAACAAATAGGTCAGAAATAGAAATTAACACTGAAGTTCACTGCTTCTCCTCCTCTGCCCCACAGTGCCTTGCTTCCCACTCATGCCACGGAGCTAGAGAGGATGGCTGCAGTGCAAGTAAAGAATGGGTTGCCTGTCCTCCCCCAGCTCTTTTTCTCTCCCATCTCCTGTACCCCACTTTTTCAGCTGGCATAGGCCTTAACACTGCACAAGGCAGAGGGAAGACAGTACTATTAGATGAGCTTAAATGAGTATTTAGGAGTCATTGATGATGAGAGAACCCGTTTTATTCGTGTAGCAGGTTTATATCAAAAAGGTATGCAAAGAATGTAATCCAAGAGTCTTCTCCTACATAAGATCACAAAGATTATAGACAGGAAAAAGCTATTAGAACAGTCTGTTCCCCCTCTGCAATGAAAGAGCAAGGTTTCTATTGAGAATGTTTCTGAAAATATTAAACCCATCCTTGTTAATAGTGCACAAGATCTTGGCATAAGCAGGGTGGAGCTCCCACCAGCTTTGCTGTGATGACAAATAAGACTTAAAAGTTTCTGCAAGCTTAGTCATCCTTACTGCCGCACTGGGAGGTGGTCAGAAAACACTCCTGGCATTTCTCATATAAAGTAACCAGTGCCAGTTTGCTATTTTAGGAAAGGAAGCGACTTATATTTTCTACCAGGCCTGAAACAAAACTGCAGTCTTTCTGCAGCTCTGATGTTCAAGGCCTGTCAGTGTTTCCACAGCGAACCTTTATTTCCAGCCTATTATGCTTATGAAGAAGTATGTGTGCTTTCAGACAGCATTTGGCCAAAACAAGCATCGCTCCTGATGCTACTTTTTTGAAGTGGTTTGTAAATAAAATACAAGCAAACATGTTGTGCTTTCAGGATTATCCCATCACAGCTCCCTGTAAAATGTAAACTCTATACATTTTCTGGAGCTTCTTGCCAGTGCTGGCCATTTTCCAAATGGATCTTCTAGTCCTTTCAGGTACTCTTGTCTGTTTTGGATGCCACAGAAAATAACTGAGCAAAAAACAGGAGAAAAAAAATTGATGGAGCAAACACTCAACCTCCAGTAGAGTCAGCTCTGGACTCCTGCACCCCTTCACTCTGCTCTAAATAATTTGAGCCTGTGTGCTCACATGTAACCATCAGTACTGACTTCATCACAAGAACTAGGTTTCAAAGGGCCTTTCTTTGAGTAACATGCACATTAAAACCACCATTAGATGCACTACTGCAAGTAAGGCTACAGGTCTCTCCTGTTTGTTCTGCCTCTATCTCCCATCCCCTGCTTGCCTGGGAACCCCACTCTAGATTCCCCCTGCTATTCCTAAGTGCAGAGGGATCAGGAGGGATCAATGTTCATGTGATTCCTCAAAAGACACGTGGGTCAAGCAGAAAGCACCAGCAGATGTGTCAGCACCAGAGATTAGAGACTGCTGTCCCATCCTTCCAGGGGCACTGGGAACAAAACCTGAGGAGATTGTGGTATTTTTGCACAATCACACCTCTCTGACTTCTTATCAACAATGCATATTTTTATGCTGAACATCTTCCTCTTAGTTGTTTTACAGTTTCCTTGACAAGCAGCATTCTTCTCTCCCTTCTACCCACCTCCCCATATAACACCCTGCCCTGTTGCATGGCCTGACTCCCACTTCTCACTCACTGTGAAATACAAGCAGTGAGCAAACCAGTGCAGATGAGCCTAACTGCCCTTTAGCATGAGGAATATACTCCACACATGCATGTTCTTTGCTCTCAAGAAACCTTTCCACGTGGTACAGCTTCTGTACCATCATCTCCTCTTCTACCCAGAGCTCAGCTTTTCCATGGAGAGAGCTAGATTGGTTTAATGTAAACACATTCAGTAAAATAATTACAAAACTCCATGTGGCCATGGTTTATACGAGGCTCAACTGAAACTAGTCATGAACGGCTTCAAATTATATCAAAGAAGAGAACCTATGTTAGAGGAGTTTTCTGTCATATGTACTCTTGTAAATGTGCATGGCTTAAGCCTAAATGAAGGACTTCAAACCTTCATTTGCACCTTTTCTATTGTGTCTCTTCTTGCCCTGCTCTTCACTAAGCACAGCAAAAGCCCATTAAAGAAGACACTGTAGTGGCCAGAAGCTGGGTTTTTTTTATACCAGCTCTTTAAATATTATTTAATTTCTGCTCTGCTTGATGAAGTCTGCTGTTGTATAAAGCTACATGGCTCAGTCAGCTGTAAGCACTGAAAGGAGTAGAGTCAGAGAGAAACAGTAGTCCCAGCACTTGCGATTTTTTTTTCCCAAAACTGAAGGGACAGCTGTGGACACTCACCCATGACCTCCCGGGCTTCAAGCAGGAAGAGGTCACTCCAGGGCCCGCACCCTGCAGAGTTCAGCACACACACTCTGATGATCAGGTCTTTGAGAGGATTCCACGTGGTGAGATTAGCTTTTGTATCCTGCACAATCATCTCCCCCTGCGAGCAAACGGCAAAAAAATGTAAGCTTTCTTAAAGGAAATCTAGTCTAAGATTTCACTTTTAAAATTAAACCAAAACATTACTCTAAACTTCAGTGGTTCTATAAAAAGGGTTGGGTGTTGAGACTTCAGGGTCCTAATCCCAGTTAGGCTGTCATCTTGGTTTTCTCTTCTCAAAAATTGCTAATAGCTTCCTAGGGCATGGGAAAGATGTGAGGTTTAATGTTTTCCTCCTTTGAGGTCCTTCCATGAAAGTTGCCATAGAATTTTTTTTTTCTGCTATGAAAAGATACACCTCCTTCTTGTGGTTTAAACAGAAAGATGTGCTAACATCCAAGGGAGGAGTCTGTCTGTTTCAACTTGTTGACCAAACTCCAAATGGCTTCTGAATTTAATGGCAAGTTTCACTTAGGATGGCAAAGCCAACATATTTTCAACAATTTTGTGGATCTTCTTCATACACATCATCTGCAGTAAACCCATGAAGATTTGGCTGTCACCACTGACACAATGTAAATTCAATGGGATCTCAAGATATTATCATTCGAAGGCAATGGTGCTGACCTAGTACAAAATGGGTCATGCAAAAAAGGAAATAAGTCTTTTCCATCTACCTGTCTATTATTACAGGCTTGTTCACCATTAATAAGCACCAGCTAAACACATATTAAGAAGTGAGAAATCATAAGAAATGCTCTGAACTTCAAAGGCAGATAGACACCTGGGAAAGGTCAATGCTGAAGAACAAATAAAAAGCCTTCTACCTTGACAGGGTCCTTTCAACTCCCTACATATTGTAAATGAAATTAAATAATCAACAGCCTCCTTTCTGTATTTACAGTATAACTCATTCACTTGTTAAATATACTTTTGCTGCTAGGATTTGAAAAGCCAAGTCCCAGTCACAGGAGAGAAAAAGCCCAGATCCTGCACTGAGTTGCTCTTGCAAGAGCACTGGAAAGAGGCAGAGACAAACTGAATTCTCTCTATGCTGTCCTTGTTGCACAGGGAATGGCAGAGAACTTGTCTGTCCACAGACATTCAAATGAAGGAATTCTGAATAAGTCAGGAAGGGAGAAATGGGCCTAAATCTCGAAGTCAAATGCAGAGCTGTGGCAAAACAGAATAGATCCTCTTACACAAAAGCAATGCCAGCAATCTAGTCCCCTGGTATGGATAAGGAATGAGAGACCCTAACACCTAGAAAATTTAATATGAGCATTTTCCAACTCTGTGCCAAATGGCTCAGCTCCCTTCTCAATCTGTTACCTGAGTTACATTATCCTGAATCCATTCCAGCCTGTATCCCAGGACATTTTCTTTCAGCATGTCTGGAGCCACACCTTCCCACTCCAAAACCAGACCAGGATCTCTTTGGATAACATGGATATTTTGTGGGGTGCTGCTTGGAGCTGAAAGCAGAGAACAGAACACAATAACTCTGTGCAGGAAAATAAAGCACTATCCATACTGAAAATGGCTGAAGAGACAGTTTCACCCTCTTTCCTTGTATCAGCCAGAAGAGAGAGTGTGAAGGGAGAGAAGAACTTCTGCAAGCCACCAGCACTATGCTTACTTCAAGTGCAGAAGATAAGGTCGGTCAGTGTCTCTTGTCTCTTTGCGAGACGCCAAGAATCTCAGAGACCCAATGGGACATACGCCCAGCATGGAGAAGCTCATGGCTGGATCAGCTTGTGTATCACACATCATTGCTGTTAACCACATTTGACTGCACATTGTTATTTTAATCTTAGGTGTTAGGAGGCCCTTAGAGTGGACAAGCAACCTGACAGTATCACATTTCCTGCATTTCAGAATTAGCAAGGAGAAGTTCAATGAAGTTCATCATCGTCTCTTTTTCAGATTCAGAACTGCTTTCCTGTTCTCATCTGCTGTTTGCTTACCAAGCTCCAGGGTCTGGAAATAAACCCTGTCGGTGAACGGGGAGCTGCCCATCTCATTGCTGCACTGCACACGAACACTGTAGTTGGTGGAATGCTTCAGGCCTTGCACGACATAAGCAAAGGGGGGCACTGGGGTGACTTCAGTGGAGACCTCCTGGCCGTCTGTTGATTCAGCTACCTGTGTCAAGGGTAAAACAGAGAAGACTGTTACCCTATGCCTTATGACTAACAGGTCCAGAGGGATAAAAGTTCATTTAATGGTTAGTTTAGGAATGTGTAAGAACAGATATGGTACCAGTGCTGTTTATAATATGGAAAAGGGAGTTGTCAAACTAAGAATCATGAGCCATGCCTTAATTCGGTTTAAGTGACATCACTCTAACTCTGGCAGTACAACAATTTTCCACCAGCTGAAAATTTGGTTCCACATTTTAAAACATTTTCTTACTTATGTTACAAATTCTACAGTTGATTATTATTTCCTTTAAAGAACACCAAATGTGCATGTTGCTTTGAGTGCTAGCAGCTAGCTTCTGAGGCTTGTCTAAATTTGGGCAATGAGAACTGGTAGATTAACTTCCCTGTTGCTCAGTGTCACCTTTCTCTCAACTCCTTTTTCAGAAGTTTGTATATTTTGAGTTTTGTAGTGGATTAAAGACATGGTAGACACTGGTGGCTTGGTTCAACTAAACTGTTTCAAATTTAAACTGAAAAGAAACTTTTTACCACTCCTGCAACTGTTACCCACCTCCCATCCCCAGCCCAATCTGAACTTCTAAGCAACATGAATGTTGATTTAAATCTGATATCACTGTGTGCTTTTAATGAAAAGACAGATTCAGTGTTCCTGCTTTGTACCGACAATAGCAGAAATCACTGCATAGCTCTCAAGCTCAGCCTATCTTTCTTCCGGAGTGCATCTGAAATAGCAAAGCTGGGAGTATTGACAAAAGTAAAACACTCATGTGGACTTTGTATTCTCTATATAGCAGTCTTTCTCCCTTTCTCCCCGCCCTTCTGCTCATTCTCATGAACACTTTTGGCTAACTGATTTATTTGGCTAATAAAAAGGAAGGATCTCAAGCTTCCCTAACAGAAAAGCATATTGTTGTCATTATCAGTGTCATCCAAAGCAGGCAAAAAACAAGCAGACCTTTGTGTAAAACCCTGTCAGTTTGACGATATGTTTCTGCTCCACAGTCTGAAGAGTCTGGGCTCTTACATCTGCCCCGTTTATGCCCTGGAACACGGCTTGTGTTAACAGTGAGTAAACGCGGTGAGTCCCTACGC
Source organism: Patagioenas fasciata (assembly GCF_037038585.1). Classification (NCBI taxonomy): domain Eukaryota; kingdom Metazoa; phylum Chordata; class Aves; order Columbiformes; family Columbidae; genus Patagioenas; species Patagioenas fasciata. The sequence goes on along the minus strand of NC_092524.1, from coordinate 30,555,754 downwards.
TGTCCCAGAAGCGAACCCGCCTGCATGAACACAGTGCTCTTGGGGCACCCGCTGCACTTCCTGAGTGCCAGAAAACGACAGCCAAGTTTCAATTCCCCCTTCTCTTTCTGGGAGGCTCCGATTAGAAGTGCAATCACGGGGAGCTGCAGCATGTGTGTTTTCACATGGAAATGTGGGTCAATGTCTCTCACAAAATCTCTCAGCATGGGAGATGGAGGAAGCACTGCTTTCTGTCACTAGAGGGTTATTGCCAAGTTACACTGCTCCCTGACCAAAACACAGCAACTTCGTCCTCCCCAAATAGAACAGAAAAGGCTTAGAAAAAGGGCGAGAGACTGCTGAGTGGACAGAAACTGAGCTGCTCTGATTCCACCTCTTTTCTACATGACCCATCCCCCCACCCCTGCTCCTGCCAAAAGTGAGAGGGGGAACTCAAAACCCAGGGTGATTAGCATTGCAGCATGCAAGCCAGGGAGAATAGGTTGTTCCAACTGAAGATAACTCACATTGTAAACCAGAGGAAGAAAACCATTTTGGATTGCGAACAAGAACAGAAGCAGCAACAAAATCCAGATATTGGGGCCAGCTATATTCAGGCATTCCTCTTGCCAGTGAGTTAAAACGAGATGATGGTTTCTTTCACTTATGAAACGGAATAAAAAAATCAAAGCGTGAAATCTCTGGTTTCCTCCCCAAATAAAAAGAGGACTGCAAGTAAATTACCTATGCTGCTTCCAGTATGCCTGGTGTTTATAATCCTTCTCTACATAGTTGGCAACACCCCACAGAAATTCCATTCCAGCTCACATTGCTGCTGTCATCAGGTAGGGAAAGCACAGGGGCCCAATATTCATACCTGGCAGACAAATCCATGGGGAACGTGCCTCCTAGCTGTATTTGCATGGCCTGCTTCAGGAATTGCCATTTCTTTTTGACACTCAGTTACCAGCAGTTTGATCTGATTTTATAGTTAAGTGTGCAATGCTAGAAACTCTGCCTGAGGTTGGACACATGTCATTATTCCCACAGACCTGAAGAAGCAGTCCAGCTTTTCAGAGATGTTGAGTACTCAGCACTAGATAGAGCTAAAGGATATGATCACCCTTGATTTTCTGAGCAGAAATGGTCATTGACAATGGAAAACCAATCAAGATTTAGAGGCAAGGCTTAAGGTTACTCTGAAACATGCAAACAGGCCTGACTTTGTATCAAAAAGCCCAATCTGTCTCCTGCCTCCATCATTCCCACCTTTCCTGTACAACATCCAATACTCTGCAAGCTCCTCATCCATTGGGCTCACGGGTATGTCCAGACCGCAGCATCTCCTCTGGCACTGCAGAGCACAGGGCTGAGCTGGCACTGGAGCCATGGGCTACTGCAGTGGAACAAGTTACCACGGGCCAGCTGCTCCACGCGAGCAGGACGCGCAAGCACCCTGCAGCCACCCAAGGGCACTTCCCACAGAGTGATACGTGCTTCACTGTGCTGCAGTGCCCCACTCTGCATGGAGTGGCTGCCACAGAGCAACCAATGGGGCAACTGGCTGGGAGGGAGAATGGGGCCAGTCTCAAATTCTCAACTGGACGCTTCATGCTTAAAAACAGCCTTGTTGTTCAGCACCTATTTATGCCCTCAGTTGCAACCTGCCAAACTTTCACGTTTTAAAACAGTAGAATAAGAATTCAAACACCGCTACAAAGCAGTTAGGAGAGCAAAATATGGTCGAAGCAGTGTCATGGCTCAGGGGAGACCCATTCTACATGCAGGGAAGGGGATGATCCAGAGGGGCCATACCTGAAGACTGCAAGAGTGGAGGGGTGCATGGCCATCAAATCCTGGCACCCAGACCACGCTGGCATTGCTGCTGGTTACTTGGCTTACAGTTACATTGAGAGGCGGGAGAGGCATGGCTACAAAGGAAACATAGAGACCTTTCAGCATGCACAGAACTGAGCAGGTATTCACATGAAAATGGCAGAGACTTGAGGCTAAAAGTTATGCAATGAAATGGTACAGTATCACATTTTTAAAGAGTCTCCCTGACTGCCATGAATGAAACTATTATAATTGAACAAGCTATTGGCATCTATTCTTTAATAGTCCAGCATACTTGCTTGATGTATACAGGCAGCAGTTGATACCTCTGATAGCAACACCAGTGTGTGATGTTTACACCTTGGCTACTCAGCCCCCTTCATAGCAATGCATGACCCAGCCCTGCTAACACAATCACCTGTGGACTGACATTGTGAACCAAATCAGGGCTTTAAAACCTCTCCCCTGGTCCAGCCCCCCAAAGCAGCTCTGCCAGCACCAGTGGAAGGGTGGTTTGCTGTAGTGAACCCAATACTCTGCAGCTAGATTTGAAGCTTCATGCTGTGAAAGTGCTGCCTCCAGGTGTCCACTACAAGCCCTTTTTGAAACACCCTGGGACAGAGCCTAGACTGAAAACTGCCTCCTTTAGATGTGGGATGAATAAACTCAGAAAACACTCTCTGTTTTATAGAGGGGAAACGGAGGCAAAGGGACTGCCTATGACATACCACACTACAAATTCAGGGCAGAGCCAGGAACAAAAATCAGGATTCCCAGACTGGCCATTAAATCAGATGTCTGTGCTTCCTAGCCCCACAAAACAGCACCAGAGTGCTGGCCCTCTACTCTCACTCTGACCAGACACCTCCATCACTGCAGGGCCCTCTAGCATCTTGTTGCATTAACCAGAGCAATTTGCCTTCCTTTTAGGATCCCTGATGCTTCCCTGTGACTCCAGATGCATCTTCTACTCTGCAGAGAGCACCTTTGTCTCTCACTGCACTGATGACAGCCACAATACTGCCTTCAGCATCTCCACAGGGCCAACTTGCAGGAGAAATGCTTAGACCAAAGTCCCCTCCCAGGTCTCTGCAGAGGGCCCAGGAGAGAGGATGGGGCAGGGAATAGATGGTGCCACAGATTAACCCCATAAAGCTTTTGTTACCTGGTTAACTAGTTACCAGGACTCAAGGCAGAGGCTGCCACCTGGATAAGAACAGTGTGTGTGTGTGAGGTGGGGTAGCAGAGCACAGATCAGGGATGGGAGATGGACAATGAGTTCATTGCGTTTCAGTGAATGGTTTCTGTGAGTTAACTTAGACATTCCTGTTTCTTGGTTTCTTTTCCTTTTGATGTTGGGTATTTATGTTTGTGAGCTCTTTTTTGGAGGGAAAAAAAGCTTGCTTTCACTGCTTACCTGGGTATCATCGAAATATTGCCCTTAAGTCTTTTGTAAACACACTTGTAACTTTTGGGTTTAGCAACATATGAGAAAAAATAACCAACTGCTACACATCCTCTCTGTACTGGAGACAGTCACTGAAGAGGGTCAGCTTGCAAGAAGCTTCCCCTAACTCTGCAGTTTGTAGAAGAGACAGATGCATTTCCCCATCAGGAGCTGCGAAAAACCTCTGGGCAGCTGCTCCCTGTTGTGCTCTGAAACACAGGATACAACCCTAAAAGTCCCAGCTACACACACAAAGGAGAGCAAAGCCAGTCTGAAAATGCGACCTCCAGTTTTAACACAGTGAGAGTTAACTTCCCCTGCGCTTGTAGAGTGGCTGGAACAATGGGGCTTTGTACACGGCTCGGGACTGTGGGCTACAATAACAGTAATTTTCTGCTTGGAGTACACCCAGCACATTGTGGGCACTACAGAGAATAGATAATGAACAACAACAGCAGCAAATAGGAAGAAATTGTAACAGTTTGTAAATGTCCTAGAAAAAATATTTGCCTGTGGAAACACAGAAGAAACAAATTGTTTAATAAATTGTAGAAAGACTTGAGAGTCCTTATTAGCAAACGGATCAGTGTAAGAGAGGAAGGCCCTGACCATGTATGGATGGACAACTACTCCCAAGAGTAATTTCATTGAAGTCTACATGTTCACAGCATCAAGGACTAAATAAACATTATCTGGGCCTGCTCCTGTCCCTGCTGATGTCCTTGTTAGGAGTTTTGCTTCAATTTTAGCAGGGGCTGTACCAGATTTTCAAAACTCTGCTCTTCAGAAAAGCCTCATCACTTCCTTAAGCTCAAAGCTGCTCCTTTAGACATACCTTTGAGGTATTACAGTTAGAACTTTTACAACTACAGTACTGGACTTGCTATTTAAAACCTGTTTTTTTATCTCTAGGACATGCCACATACTTGCTGAATCACTTAAACTTGCTCTTCCTCGGCTCTGAAAAGCGCATGTGTGTGCGCACACAAGTGTGTCCCAGATAGGTTGTGTAGATTTCATTAGCTGATGATTGACCCCTACGGAGCATTTTTGACTAAATGCAGCTGCTGGAAAACGTGAGAACTCTGAGGCCTTCAGGCCATTATCTTACAATGGTTGAAAAAAAAAAAATCTGTGTTACCATTAAAAAAAAAGAAAAGCTTGTTTATGCTAAATGTTATTTCAAATTATGGCTTGATGAGATTTTTTTTAAGCATAATAGCTTTGTGAACTAAACTCTATCCCAGGATAAAAATATCCATAGAAGATATGTTCCATAATAACTAATTCCCCTGCGTAAACAAGCCTTTAAGGCAACAACTCCAAACATTTTTAAATTAAGTTATAAATCTTACTAGTCCAGCATACTGCATTCTTGGCATAGCAGCAACCACAATGTCCTGAAGAAAAATACACTGTAAGAGCAGTAGGTCTACAGCTGGATTTTAAGGAATCCTTTAATGAATATTAGCTAATACAACTGTGAGTTCTGATACAGACATTAATGCTTGCTCTTATTCGTGCTGAGCAATAACCTACCACTTGGAACAAATTATTTTTGTGACATGCCTCTCCTGGAACTGATAATCATGTCATTAAATGCACATTAAAGCATGACTAAAAATTCAAATGCAGAAGCATTTCCACATGAAGAGGAAGGGAAGAGCTGATTGCTCTAGTTATCCCCATTTCAGTCACCTCTAGGAACAGAGGAAATGGGACATCAACTTAGGGACTTCCAAATGACAACTGGTCATGCAAAGGCTATGAATTATCTGTTTTGAATGAGTTTTTAAAAAGCAAAGAATTAACAAAATAAAATCCATAAAAACAGCGTGGCTGAGTAGACTTTACTGGCCACTGGTGATCACCTTCCTTGTCTTTTCTCAGCATCTAATGTGATGCCAATAGAAGCAAACAGAAGTAATGGCCTCTTTGGCTCTAACAAGACACATCTATCTCCAAGAAGGGAAGATCTCCCCAGCTACAGATTTATATCCAGCTTCATCCCTCACAAACAATTCGACTGCTCTGACTCTCTCCTTTTCAAGGAAAAAATGTTATTTGACATCACACTTCCATTCCTGAATCAGATATCGTTTATTTCCAACAGCCTGGGATATGGCCCTGTGTAGCAAGCAGGAGCTGCTGTTAGAGCATAAAGCATTGTTTCAACTGGGGAGAGCTCAACCAGTGCTGGTTGCTGGCAGCTTTGAGACAACCCCTTGCATTAAGAAGCCCGATTTTCCCTCCCCAAGAGCAAACCCAAGTCCCTTGCCCATTCTCTTGCACTCTCTCACCTTTAATTTGAACAGTAGCCGTCCGAGACGAAGACAATCCCTTTACGTTGTGAGCTTCGCAGGAGAAAACTGTGCTTTGATTAATACCTGGAGATCAGCCAAGAAAAGGAAAGGAAACACAAACAGCTATATAATCCATCCTCAACCTTCAGCAGAATTTCAGTTATGTGTGATAACCAGTTCAAACTGCACAGGCGATTGGAGGGCTGAGCTGGGTGCCAAACAAAGGCATGCGAATTTCAATGTAATTAATGTGCTAAACCACATTTTTAATGGCGAGAGTATGGTAATGTAGAAGAGCTTCCACAGGAGCTTCAGAAAGCACTGAAAAAGAAAGATGAATCCGGCAGAACAGCAGCTCACATTGCTCTATTAGTAGATGTCCACTTCTTACTTTCTGGTGAGCATCTTCGGAAGAAGGATTGTGCTAAACCATGTGCTTATACAATGCTCTGGACCTCAGTCTTCCACCTGAGCAACCACCATCTTCCAGCAGGGCTATAAGCCCAGGCAAACTTCCAACCAGACACTGCAGATTTCAAGCTAATGCCCACCTGTCCATCACCTCACACCAGACTTTCAAAGACATGCAAAGGAAGTGGGAGTAAAATGCTACCACACCAGCACAGAGGCACTTTCCAAAGGTGATGCAATGCAAATGAGGATTATGCTCCCTCCCTTCTGTGAGTGTCCATCCATCCCACAGGGTCTGAACATGGCATTAAACTGATCTCCAGCTGCTCCAAGATGCATACATATATTGCTAATTAATTAGAATTGAGACAGATTGCAAAGCTGCCAGGAAAAGTGTGTCAAGCATATGCTTTAACTCCTCCTGGCCCTCCCTTGCCTTATAGGGCTCTACCCGAGAAAAGGATTGGCACACTATGGGCATAGAGTTTAGGAGGGAAAAAGACTTCAGAGATGCATGGAACAGCTTGCTCAGTGTCCGTCTTTGCCCTTTGATTCATCTCTCAATCCTGAGATTAGCAGCGTTGTGAAGAAGGTGTAGTGGAAGAGAGGAGGGACTGCTATAAAACAAAATAACAAAGTATTTTACCTTCTTTCACTCACTCAAGTTAACCAGAGGAAAATGCTGCCAGCAGACTGAAGGTCAGGCAGCAGAGCAGCACCTGATGTGGCAGGCATGTTCAAAAGACAGAAGCAAACACAGCCCTGCCCTTAGGAAAACATGAAACACACAACAAACCAAGATCTCCTTACTCTCTAGCACCATTGCCAACACTGCTTTCCAAATATAACAATCTTTTTACCAAACCAGCTACCTACTGAACCTTTTGCTTTCTAATCAGTATTTTTTTTTTCCCCCAGAATGTGGTATTTTCTTTAGCTAGCAATGCCGGTTTTCTTAACCAACCACCTTTTTTGACATGCTTTGGCAGTCTGACCATGTAGCTTGTCCTGCTATATTTTTTCCTTTGCAAAGACAAGATCTGCCCAAGGGACATCCCAAAGAACACTGAAAGGGGCAAAGAACAGTGCTGGTGACTAATAGATAAAATAGTAATTCATTTGGGGAATCAGTAAGGTGCAGATGTCCTTGTTCAGGCCCCCATGCCACTGCCCCACAATGGCAGAAGTTTTTTAAGGCACCATGGGATGAGTTCAGTGGAGGAGACTTATTTTTTACTGTCTTCCCCACCTTGACTATCAATCTTTTCAGTTTCCATTTCAACAGGCAGTTTATATCATAAGGGAGAAGTTCTCATTTCCAAACTGGAACAGCATCAAATGGCTACGTAAAAGAGGGAGCAGATGATAAAACTATTACTAATCACAAACCAGGTTTTGATTTACATATAAATTAGGTTCTAAGGGAAGGCTTAATAGGATTGGATAGCTCTAAGGATGGCCAAAGATACAGAGAAACTCCTCCTGGGTGTAACTATATTAACACTGATGAAGAGGCCCCAGAGATAACTCTGAGTTGTAAAACCTTTTCTTTCTAAATAGCTAGTTCAACTTTGGCTCAGGGCTGCTGAGAATAATAAAACAGCAGCAAAGAGAACTAAAGCAAAGCTGTTGGACAACTAACTAGAACAAAGTTACCTTTAGGAGGTAACTACAGGAATAGCTGTGGCTAGGTCCTGGCACACAGGGCCTCCTCCCTGTAAGGGGGCTGAAGAGAGGCCTGAACACCTCCTGGCTCCTGAGACCCTCAGCTGACACTGCTGGGGAGGGGGAACCACCACCACGCACCCAGTGTCCACTCCAGGGCAAACCTCGGGCTCTGAAGACATCAACCAGCCCACTTCAACACCAATACAACCATTCTAAAAGTGTCAAACAATTACATGAGGTGGTCAGCATCTAGCAAGCCTGCAAGAACAGAGGAGGAGGGAAAGAGAGGAGAAAGCAGTATGTGACACAGCTATACAAAGGAGGAGGTGGCATCTGCTACATGTGAACACTTGGAGATTGCCAAGCCAAATGTCACCAGCAGAGTAACTTAATAAAACAAGGAACACCCTCCACAAGGTGGAATGAAAGAGACACTCAATGCATCATCTGTCCAGCAGCATTTTTAGCACAGTGCCAGCCCCATCCAAGCTCTGAAGAGCCTGTGCACCTCAAGCCAGCAGAAAATACAGAGAGCAATGACCACCCCTCAAGATGATCTGGCTTTCTATGTGATGATGATGTCTCAGCCCTCAATGTACAGTCAAAGACTGTTCTCACACTATGTGGCTAGACAGCATCTCAAGGCATGATCAGAAGAGAGCTCTCCTCCTCTTCTGATGCTCAGAGTGATCCCCTGCATTGCCAGCAGCCTTACCTGACACATTTAAGATGGAGGGGGAGATGTCTGGAAGCCCCACTCTAGAGTCTCCCATCCACCAGACAATTGTCACTGGTTCAGGGGGACCAACAGCAGCACAGGCCATATGAAATGGGACATTAGGGGACACGGACACATCCTCAGGTTCCACAGTAAAGTAGGGCACACCTGGAAAAGCAACAGACAGGTGATAATAACTGGAGAGACTCTTTCTGTCTCTTATTTCCACTAATACCAGTGCCCAACGCTGGACACCCACCTGCCCTGCCTCTGTGCCTAATCTGACTCCCTCCAAGCCCTTCACAAGAACCAGGGGTCAGATATGCTGGATCAACTTGGGGCATGAATGTCTACATGCTCCCACTAGAAGTCTGAGAGACAAAGAGTGCTTGCTTCCAAAAATGTCTCTGAAAAAGCCCTTTCACTGAGTCTCCTTCAAGACTCCCATATGAAGTAGCTTTTATTGGCACTTATTTGCACAATTTTTGAGCTGGAGAGACTGGAGTTTAAAGAGGCAACAGTCGATAACTTCAGCAGTGGCAGACACCACTTTAAAAGATACCTAATCCAGCTGCAGATACTTCTTGCTATGCATTAAAACTGAAGCTTGTGAACGTGTTGAACTAGTGGCTGTAACAAATCCATGAATGAGGAAAGAAACCCCCAGGTGAGAGTCTGGAATCATTTACAATGCTGTCTCCACAGCTTAATTGACTGAAGCCACCTTGTAGCACACTCCAACACCACAAGAACCAGGCTGCCTTGGAGTTAGGGGTAATTTGTTTCAGAGCTGATGGTTATCCATCGACACAGCTCTCTTGATAACTATCTGTTCCTCACCGTGGAAAGATGCCTGCTTGGTACAACAGGCCTTAGATCAGGTACACAAGGAGCAAAACACAGCTGCAATGCTAACTACCTCAGGTCATCAAGAGATGCTGTTCCTCTTATGGGCAATGCCAAAACTCTTGTGGTTTCAGTGCTCCAAACCAGTAATAGAAAATTCAGCAGCCATCAGCATCAGTGCCGATCCTGCAGGACAGCCGGCATGTGCTTCTGGCAGAAGAGCTGAAGCTCCAGAGAAATGCTGAGTTCCCTTTTATACTCAAAACTTTGGGTGTCAAGCACAGCCACTACAGACTGTGTCAACACCAAAACTAGGTATGCTCAGCTGGAAAAAGCATGTTTTGGAAACTGCTGATCTGCCGCCTCACAGAAACAGAGGAACCAACACTGTGCATTCACATGCTTAAATTACGCTGTCTGTCCCTGGGCAAAGATGACAGGCCCAAGTGGCTCCTCTTGGCGTGGCAGAGGCTGCACACCTCCAATAGCAGGCAATAATGTAGATGCCTAAACAGGGATTTAGAAGCCTAAGGCTTGTCATTTCCCCTAAGCTCCAGTTGAAAGTGGTGCCCTCGGATTTTCACGAACGATCCAGTGGCTGTTTGTGTCTTTCAGGTGGCAGCTTCTTTGTGCCTTCCTTGTCTCCTTGCCACTCCCTTTATAGTGGCTAGTAAATGAACAAACTAAAACAGGTCTAAAAATAGGTCACTTCAGGAATGATGGTGCCTATCTGTACAAAGGCTAATGTTCAGGAGAAGTATACCTATCATCATGACTTACTAACGATTTTTACTTACATGTTTTACTTTATTTTTTTATTGCAGTCATACATAAACAAGAAAAGTTAATGCACTTTCCAGATACCAGCTGTGACACCTCTGTCTGCTTTGCTGTCCTTCTCCAAGGAAGATCAGAAGGGAAAACACCATCATTTCTTCTACCTGTGAGCAAGATCCCTGTCTCCTGTCCCTTTGCCATGGCACCCGAGGTAAACTTGTGGGAGGATCCTGCCCAGCTCAGCAGGTTTTCTCACTTTGGGAGCAGCTAACCAGACCAGATCAGACCACAATTAAAAACTCCTATAGTTCAGGGAGTGCAGCTGACTCATCCAGCTCAGGAACCTGCACTGCTCCTGTACATATGCTACCTGGATACCTCACTGTATGAGACACACTCAGCCTCCCAGCTCCTAGTCCAAGAGGCAAGTGCCAGCATCCCCTTTCACAGATGCACCACAAAGGCAATGAGCATCCAACAACCAGGAAATTGGTGGCAAAGCAAGGAAATGAGCACCTCTATTCCCTGTTCCCACACAGCATCCAACCTACAGGGCCAGGTTTTTTTCCTACAGCTCAGATTTTAGACAGCATTAATTCAGGTGGACGTGTCCATACAGGTGTGCTGGGGCTCTCACCACAGCCACAACAGGGGCCAGCAGCCCTGGGAACAGCTGCATGGTCAGAGGTGTAATTTCAGAGGGAAGGTTCTGTAAGAAACATAATCTGTATTTTTCAGGTGGTAACATTCTGTAGCGTACCTCTTAGATTACCACTCCAGGCATTGAACACTATCATGTTCTCAGTAAGGCCAGAATCTAGTTTCTAAAGTAGAAAATAATTTCAGAATAATTTTATGTTTGTAAATTCTGAGGAGTGTTTCATAAGATCAAGCATTTTAGTTGTATTACAAAGACAGTTCAAATACCATTGTTACAAATTCTGTCTGATACAAACTACCTAAGTGGATCTCAAGGCAGATACTAGACAGCACAAAAATCCATTTGAGCTCACTTTAAGTTAGATCACCATGCTTGTTTTGTGTGGCAGACTGAAGGGTGTCATCACCTACCAAAGGCTGAAAATGACCAGGGTAAAGATCCTCTCTCAGTTGAAGAGGACAACAGTTGTCATCGATAAAGTAATCACTTCTAGACAAAGCTAGTACATATAGCCATAATAGTGACATTGGGACTGATAGGCTTTAGCATAAGAAAACACCAAGGAGTGCACACAGCTGACACATTTTTAAAAATCCACCCCTTATCACTATTTGTTATTTTTTAATTTTTTTCCACTACCTCCCATTTCACGTGATTACATGCTCAGCTCAAGATTAACTAGCTTCTGCTGCACTTGCTTTTCTCATAAAGGCAACTAGTTGCATTTTTTTTTTAGCTTACGCTTCTGCTGTAAGCTTTGGCCTTCATTCTCAACACTCCCCCTTACCTAGATGCAGCTGGTTTTTTTTTGTGACTTGGGTATTTCTTGCCTGTGTTATCCAGAGGGTTCCTTTGCTTTTCAGATGGCTTAGCACACTGAGCTACCCAATCACTCCTAATGCACCCACCATGCAAATGCAGCCACCTCTGGAGCAGCCCATGATAACTGGAATAGAAATAGAAACTCTACACAACAGAGAGTGTTTTAAGCTGTAAACAATGTTCTCCAGCTGAAACTGTACCTGAAAATTTAGGTGGACAAAAGCTTGGGATTTATGGAAGGCAGCAGGTAAGCATTCCTCTTCCCATGAGAGCTGCAATGAATGTTTCCACAGCTCTGAGCAAGCCAAACCTTTGCTATAAAACACCCAGACCACACCACCTCCCACAATACCCCCTCCCTGCTCCCCCTCTTCAAGACTGTTGACTTACCTGTGGCCCACAATGTGACCAATTACATCCAAAAAGCCACTTCCTGCTGCAAATGCACTGTTACTGTCAACTTCCTTGCCAAATATTAGGCCACCCTATGACTGCTGGCTTCTCAGGATCTAACACAATCGTGGCTCAAGCAAAATGAAAAAAAGAGACAGTAAGAAGCCACCGATGCACACTGCCTTGGGTGACCTTTGGGCAACCACATAGAGTTATTCTTCATCAGACAAGACCGGGCAAAACAGTGCACATGGAACAGTCACAGCTATGAAGCACTGATGTATAGCACATCTCCTGAAACTCAGAATTGGGCTAAAACTGTACCTTTCCCTCAAAGACCTGTTTGGTTGATACACAGAACCAGGCTATGACCCTGCTTTGGAGAAGTGGGTTGGACCAGATCAGGCTTAGCTCACTGAGCTAAGCATGAGCATCCCATGGACAGATCCCTTTCAGCCTGAAACATCCAGTCACTCTACAAATTATTTGGAGACCAAAGCAACAACTGATTGAGGGCCTGGAAAGAAATGTTTGTGCATGAAAGGATCTTTCACTTGTTTCCTAACGTGCCAAAGTAAAACCAGAAGGTAAACCGACAGCTCCTCTCCTTAAAGCTAGTCTCCTACCATTTCTTACTCCTGCTCTGTAGTGATCTCACTGCAGTTGGCGGCAATGGTTGACAACCAAGAAGCCTGTCACTGGAGCAATCTGCTCTTACCCCATCCACCTAGGGCATATTGGTGGGTCAGCCCTGAAAGGAAACCAGCACTACTACTAGTCCTTACCTTCCACTATGAGCCACACTTGCTGTGATTCTTCCTTCTTCCCCCCGTTCTCAACCTGGCACCAGTACTTCCCAGAATCTGTCCGCTCGACGGATTTCAAGCTGAAAAAAGTCAAAAGCCATATCGATATTTTACGTGGATAAAGCATGTTTTTGCCCCAAAGGACCATCAAGCGTTTGTCAAACCAGATGCACAGACAACACCCACTGAGACGCAGTCAGCTGTGGGGAGGAGGGCAGCAGCTAGCCAGCAAAAAGCACGCGGCAAAACAGCAGAGATGGGAGGCTCCTCTCTAAAGTGGGTAGAGGGAATCGTCAGCAGAGCAGACAGCCTTCGTCTGAAATATTGTCACAGAAAACCTGCCATTTGTGTCCTGTGAGGATAGGAAGGGGTTGGTCATCTTGATCCTCAAATGTGACTCTAGCTAGCTTTCAAGAGTGACAGCTTGGCCTACAATGTCTGAGCTAGCAGGAAACTCCAAATCACAAACCTCCAATGAGCCTGACTGTCGTGCCTCAGTTAGGTGACAGGACTGGTGACAGCCTTGTCCAGGAACAGATGGGTCAGAAAAGGTCTCCCCCTCAGCTCAGCTGCACTCAGTATTATTCTTATCCCAAAAGAGCCTCACATTGCAAAAGTCCTTGGGCGTATCAACTGGTGATTTCAAGGGGTTACACTGGCCTACTCCAGCACAGTACCCACCCTACAAATTCTTCTGTGTCGTCCCTTGCTCAGCAACAGCTCCCCTTCTGAGAAGATGCATCCAAGCAGGGGAAGGCAGCCATCGGGACTGAGCAGCATTCAAGTCATAAGCCTCCAGTTCAGAGGAGAAATTCTGCTCCTCACTCCACTGCTGGAAATCTGCAGTATCCTCACTGCCATTAGCAACATGAGGCTGGCCTGGTAAGGGCAGAATTTGGTCCAAATGCGAGAAGATCTCAGCTACCCAAAGCACCAGTGTGACTCTGAGCGCCTGTCAATGTAGAAATGCTGATTGCCCCCCCCCCCCACCCCCGGAATGTGCAGCCATGCGTCTGCTGCCATGCAGGAATCCTCAGCAGATCTGATGCCCACCTTTCTAATGCTAGCACTCCTCCTTGGGGAAGGGGAAGAACATGTCAGGAAGGAAGACAGAAAAGGGAGAGTGTTTCCTGAAATGCAAAAAACAGACCCACTACAGCCCAATTTTCAGAGCTGTACCTTCAAATGGCATCAGCTGTCCTGTCCATCTAGCCACATGTTCTGAAACACAGCAATCGCAGCAGAGAGTCACGCAGTGGGTAGTAGAAATGCTCACTTTAGGAGAAGAAAGGAAAAAGGAGAAAAAGATATGGACACATCTAGATTTAGCACCCTATACTCAGCCATGAACTACAGAAAGTTCCCAGTGGAGGGAAATAAAGAGGTGAGAAAGGAGATCAGACTGAAAGACTGTGAGGAACAAAGAGAGTTAACTAGGGGAACTGGGAGAAGTAAATGCTATAGTTTCAAGACAAACTATTTCCGCAACATAATGTTATGCAATAATTTTACTGGAAACAGATTTTTTACCTATCAAAATGTTTATCACAGACAAGTTTTAGCACAGAGACTTTTATTTGCTGGAATTAGAGAGTCTGAGCAATGTCAATCCAAGAAACCTCACAGGAGACGAAGCTGAAGCTCAGAGAGAGTGATTTCCAGTCAACAGCTTTGAGCCCTCACGCTGATGACATTCTTGCTTGTATAAGTTCTCTTTATGCATGGAGAAAGCCAGAGTAGAACCCTGGGTCTTGTTTAACTCAGTACTTCCAGAACTAGCTGATACCCCCTTTCTGCTGAAATAAAAGGTACAGAGAGCTATTTTGCAGAAGAGAGTTTTTGCACCTCTGAGCAGTGCAGGACTGATATCAGGTAATGTGAACATATTAGGAAAGTCTCTGCAAAATGACTCAGGGATGGTTCAGGTGGAAAACACTCCTCCCCAGAGAATGGAAAGGGACATAGTCCTGGGAGTCTCATGTCGATTAACAATCCTCACCCTTAAGGCAGACTGACAGCTCAAGAGAGAAAGAACAGAATAAGTGTGAGAGAGAAAACCTCTTCATGTAAGACCTTAATCTTCCAGCTGTATGGCAGAACAAGATGAACAAACAAGGCCAGAACATCCTTTTGCCTTGAAGTCAAGTCTCAAGCATCACAAGCATTAGAAAAGCACCTATCACCACAGTAGTTAGGAAACCAATATGATTCTAGCGCATAAAGTCTCAGCCCTCAGTAGCTTCAGTTCTGCTCTCAGTTATGCCCTTGCCAAGAGTTGAACTGCAGACCTAAGGACTCTGCCCTGACAAGGTCGCTGCAGTTGCACAGATATAGCTGACAGCAGAAAAACTGTGCAATAGTTTCCGCGATATTCTTCCTTCTCTGCATCTGTTGTACCTGAGGAAGCCGATCCAGTGTTCTTCATCTACTGGAATGTACACCTGGTCTACGCTTTGCACCACTGCTCCATCCTTGATCCACAACATCTCGGGATCTTCCATTCCCTCGACGCTGCAATTTAGTTTGACGGGTTGACCCTGGGACACCTTTAATTTGATTGGAGGTTCTGTAAATTTCATACCTAAAAAAAAAATACTACTCCGCCCCACCCCCGGAAGAAGGGGGGTTGGAGTACAGCAAATTACTCCAGGTTGGTGGTCTGGAATTACATACCCTACAGCACACACTGCAGAGGGGTCTGTTAGTTTCGGCACTGCTCTACTATGTCTGCTAAGCAACAGTCAAAGGCAAGCACCAAAAGCACAACTGCTGGAGAAAAGCGGTGGCTCAGTCTGTACATGGGGCTTTTTTCAACTCCTGTAACAGCAGAGTGAGCTTCTGCAGAGCAGTGCCCAGGCAGAGTTGGACAGAAAAGCAGGGAGCTTAGTCGTATCAGTGATCCAGCAGTGCTAAGCGCGTTTGCTCAACATGGTACAACACCTCCCTCTTTTCCCCAGGCTTGAATTTCAGCTGTGGTGTTCCTGTGCTGCTAAGAAATCATTGTGCTCGCTCCATTGTATGCATTTGTAAAAGCTGGGATATGAGAAAGAATCAATTATGTCTTGTTATTCAGCGTACACTGTTCTTCTGCATTACAGAAAGCTTCTCTGCAATTTGCAAAACCCGTGAAAGCAAAGCCTATTCCACAGCACACCTCGCTGAGGAGCAGAACTGTTTACAGAACAGATATTTCTGTCGTGTGACGTGGGTGGGTGCTCAAACGAGCCTCCTTTGACCAGCCAAAGGACCACATTATGCTCAGAATTACATAGCTGTGACCCCACAGCAGCAGGACAGAGTTGGAGCTGCTCAGGTTTACATTGACACAGAAGTAATCAGGATTTGGCCTGGAGCACTGCCATATATGTGGGTGGATGGGGAGTGTTTCCCTGAAGCAGAAGCGAATATATGGAATGTGTTACCATGAGAAAACAAGGAAGCCAACTATCTAAGCGCATTTCAGAAAGAAAAGCATACAAAGGAGGAAACGGGAGGATCAAAGGAGACCGTGGGAAAGAAAGAAGGTGGTAAATAAATGTAAAGCTAGTTTTGTTAGAGAGTGGCCATTTCCTATGCAGTGGCACAGGACTGACAGACCAGAACAGGTCTAGCCTAGTTCCGTATTATGCCCTTACAGTGGACTCCACATCCTTCAGAAACAAATGACTCCATCGCTCTGCTGCTCTCGCACAGCCATGCATCACGATATATTACAACTTCATCCAGTTCGCTGGCTGGCTAGCCCCTCACAGGATGCCTCGCTAGCATACCAAGCCAGACAGAAAAAAGCCAGTTGTGAAATCCAGAGCACTGCCAAGTGAGCAGCCCTGTTGCTCTCAAACTCTGTTACAACCCGACCAGTGCTCAAAGACAGAGATTTCTCATGTGCCACTTCCCTTCTTGCCAACATGCCACTCTCCCACAGCTATGAGGGCACTACCTCGCAGGGCAGAGCAACAGCCCAGAGACTCACAGCATGGCTCTAATGGCTGCAAGAAGCGGGAGCCAGCACTGGGGGACCAGCCCATGCTCTGCCACCAGCAGCTGGTACCCAGCAGAGCACCAGTGGTCTGGGAGCAATCCCACAAGACAGGCAGAACTCCTTTCCTTAATAAGATCTCCCGGTCTGTTAACAGCTGGTTTCCCCACACTCAGTCCTTTTGCCTTTCTATTCGCTCTTATTAATTTCACAAATTCACAGAGAGCATTAAAAAAATGAGTAGACGACCATTTTAGTTTAGTTGCTACAGCTTGTTTGCTGGGCTAAGGATTTAATCACCTTAGGTGTGGATGATCTAACCTTGTGTTATTTAACTCATCTGTACCACAAATTACATGTCCCGGTGCATGCCAGAAAGCATCCTCCCTTTCACCACGCACAATATTGGAATAAAAAATGAAAGCTTCATAGAAGCTGTCTGTGTTACAGAAAACTGATACAGCCAGGCTGCTGAACGCACACAAATTGAAAGACACTTTCATTACAAGAGCCTTCAAGGAAAAGCAAACTTCTCAGCTTTCCTCAGACTGCCCTGCTGAAAGAGTTATCCACAAATTAAACAAATAAGTGTTGTTAGAGACCCTTTATGGTTTTCAGTTCCCATACAAATTAATAATGCAGGAAATTAATATACAGTACAAGTGTTCAGCCTGAGTTGTAATTCTCCACATCACCTAAGTGTAATCCCTCCATCAAGATCAACTGAAATGAAGAAAAACAGATCAAGGATTTTTAATAAATGCATAGGTTTTGGACAAAAATCCAGTTTCAGCTGCAGTGTCTCTTCCTACAGGTATCAGGAACAAGCACATAGGAAGCCAATATGGATTTTAATTTCCACCTAATTCCTCCTTCTACTCTCCTAGTCACCATTTCTCATTTGATAACATTCTTGCCAACACAAGAAACAACCTCATCCAAATAAGTTCCTCCAAGCCTACCTGTAAGAGCTGCAGGAGCTGAAATGTATACCTAGGAAATAAAATTATACTAAATTTCTTATCAACCAATTGTCAGACAATTGACAGCAAACAAACATGCTAGTTGTCAAAATACATCACTTTTTTTAACTTGCCACCTCTGAATATTTGGATTCCTAGGAGCAAAAGCATGCTTTTTGTTGAGTTATTTTGAGAGTGTAGAGAGAGGAAGATGTCTACCCATCCACACCAAGGGAAAGGGTTTTTGCTTCTCAGATTCCTTAGGACCCTGACCTAGCGATCCGATCTGTCCCACCGGCTCTCTGGCTCCATGTCACTGCGCTCACATCGCTCCAGCGCGGAGCCCAAACACCCGGCCAGCCGGCGGGAGCTTCGCCCGGGCGCCGAGGGGCTCTCACACGCCGTCTTTCCCTGCCGGTTCGGGTATGAAACTTAGAAAAATGAGTTCAGGAGAGAAAAACCAACAAAAGCCACTCAGGAATGCGTTAACGCCCGGATTTCCTCGGCGGCGATCCGCGCTAGGCAAATACCAGAGCAATGCCTCCGCAAACAAGGAGGAGGATTATCTGAGCTGCGACTTACTACTCTGGACTTGCAGGCGGGCGGGCGAGGCTTGCAGCACCGCACAGCTCGGGCTCCCCGCCGACTCCCCAGCGCCACGTAGCCGGCCCAGCCGTTGGTCCCAGAGAGGCCGCCCGCGACCGGCGGTGAAGTGCGGGGGGCCAAAACGGGCCAGCCCCGACCCCGACCTGTGGCTGCCCAAGGCCCCGCGGCCGCCACACCGGACAGACCCCGCACCCCGGCGCCGCGTCAGGCCGCCCCTGCCCGGCGGCGGGTCCCCGGGCAGCCAGCTGCTGTCGGCAGGGCAGCCCCGCGACCGGCGGTCGCCCTCCGCGGGCTGCCAACACCTGTAGATGCGGGGGCTGCCCGAGGGGACCCGGACGGCGACAGGGAGCACGTCCGGCGCCGCTGGCAGGGCAGCCCCCCTCACGACCCGGCGGCGGGAGCCGTGCCCCGCCGCCCCTCCCGCCGCGCCCAGGGAGCTCGGGGGTCATTGCCCCACCGCCCCTCCCTGCGCCCCCGGCCCTCAGCCGGCAGCGGCCACGCTCCTCGCCCGCCAGCGGACCGCTCGCCCCTCTCACCTGCCACGGCGGCGACGTCCCGGAGCGCCGCAGCCCACAGTCCCAGCAAGAGGAGCCGCGGGATCGCCATGCTCCGCTTCAGCTCCATCGCTCCCGCACCACCATCCTCCCCCCAGCTCCCGGCGTCGCGGGGGCTCCCACCGCCCGCGCAGGTGGCGGCGGCGACAGCGGCTAAGGCTCCTCCGGGAGGCTGCGGGGACTCTCAAACTTCTGGCTGCGGTTCCGGCCGGGGCGATGGGCAGGAGGCCCCGCCTGGGGTCGACGGAGCGGGTCAGCCGGGGCGGGTGCGTTGCGGGCGCTGCCGCCGGGCGGTCTCCCCCTGCCGGCGCGCAGCCGCCGCTCAGCAGCACCTCCGCGCGGGTCCGTACACCCGTCGCTCCTCAATCGCCGCCTTCTCCTCCAGGAAATGGCGCTCTCGGGCGGTCACCGCGCGCTGTTCTCCCCCTCTGACATCACGCTTATGAATATGCATGAGCCGGGCGCCCGCCGCCCCCGAAGCAGCGAATCACCGCGCCCGCCGCCCACGCTCCACCGCTCTGAGACGGGACCTGGGGCGCGCACCCCGTCGCACCGCGCCGTGCCCGGGGGTCGGACCCCTCCAGAGGGCGGGCTGGGCCGGAAAGGGGGCGGGCGAGGGAGGTTGTGGAAGGGGCGCCCCCCGGGGACTGCTTCACGGGGCGGCCTGGTTTCCAGAGCGCCGGCCGCGGGTGACCCACATCGGCGGGAGCTGCCTGGGCACCGGGCGGGGGTGGAAACCAGGTCACTTATTCCCCTACTTACTTATGGAAGCAGGAGGCCAGCCTGGCCCCTTCGTGCACCCTCCAGATCCCCAGGCGAGGAGGGCTTGGGGCCATCACGGGGGCTCAGCCTCTCCAAACCAAGGCTCTGCCGGGATGAGCAGCACCTCACCTCATGCACACAGCAGCCCCAACCCCATCGTCCCTGGCCGGCCCCATCCGGCTCCTTGCCTCGGCTGTGCTCCCCTCACCAGCCGGACCCCGACTCCAGGGATAACGGCCACTTCGTCCCGGTGCCCGGTGTGTAGAGGAGCACCAGCAACGTGAGAAGATGCACTCGTGCCCTTCAAGCAGAATCGGCTCGGCCTTGCCCGCTTTTCTACTAGTGGAAAAGTAGGGGGAGGTCTGAGGAAGGAGATCTCTGCTGCCACAGAGTTGCTAGTACGGTGATGAAAAAGTCACCAAATGAAAAAAAATCTGCTGCTGCCTGTTTGCAGGAGTTACGGTGAGGATCTGGGCTAAAAGGCACCATAAGGAGCAATATCGTTTCAACATGATGCAGCTTTCAGCTCTGCCATAGCCACCAGTGTGCAACATGTAGCCGGTGGCTCCTGCAATACTCTGGAAACCTGGCTAAAACAGGGGAGCACAGGGACACAGTGTTATCCCCACCAGGGGTATAGAGAAACCGAGGCATGACCAACTCACATAATTCCTTCCCAAGCTAATATTCCTCATCCTTCCCACACCCCGGTCCCTAGCCATTTGCATTTCTGATAGGAATTCCTGGGGGACTGAAGCAACGCCAATAAGATTTCATTACTAGAATGGAAATGTCACTCCCTCTCCAGCACCTCCCGCCACAATGAGGAGACTGGGAGGAGACACTGAGAAGCCATCCACCTGAGAGCTTGCAGCAAGCCTGGGTGCTCCTAGGAACATGAAATCGTGACATACCTCTCACTGGGATCACGACAGCTCTTGGGCTGAGACCTTCTGTGCTGGTGTTTGCTAAAAGCTTCATGCGCACTTGCTGTCGCTGCTCTCTCTCCCCCGTATATCCATATATACCCATCTATACAAGTGTGCATGTTTCTGCATTTACTCATGGTGACAGAATCTTCTAGAGAGCAGCTACTTTTCTAGATTTTAGTTGTCTCATGAGAAAAAATAATGGCCATTGGAATAATGCTGTGTTTTTCCAGCATTTTCCTTCTAAGGATTTCTTCCAGCCTTACAATTACTGAGGTGTATACTGGTCCTGTGGGCTCAGGAAACGCTGTGGTGTACAAGCAGGAGAGAGGAGACATGGGCAGCTGTGGTGACCTGACCAAGCCCACGCAGGGAGGCAGTGGCCAAGAGAGGCTTGACTATATGCTATGTGCCCGGAGCATGCCTCTGCCTCAGCAGGCACATTGTGCTTCTTCCACATGTCATTTGTGATGCTCCCAAAGACTTTGGGAAAGGGAAAGGAGCTTTCATCTGCAAAGGGGAGCAGGGGACAGGAAGCTGTAGCACGGGACAGGCCAGACTATAGGCTGGTGTAAGAGACCAAAGCTGTGCTGGAAGCAGTAAATCAAAGGGAACTTTCCCCGGCAGGGGATCTGGCTTCAGCTCTTCTGAGAAGGGCTTTGTGTGAACAGTGATAGGCAGGGGGAGTCATATGAAAATTGGACTGCAATCCTGCACGTGTTGCCAGCTGGAGTGCAAACTGCTGTGGGAAAACTTAGGGAAGAGTGCAATATTACCGTGCAGAAATCAAAGGAACTGGTGGTTCTGAAATGCTTTTAGGAACCAAAGACAAATAAAGTCTCCTGGCCTCTCCTGCCACTGGATTAAGCAACATGGCTTTGTTCGCCAGGCTATGATGCCAGTGGCAATGTTCACTGCTCACACACACAGGACACAGCACAGTGGCTTATAAACAAAACGGTTCCTCCCCGGCTTACGTTCTTTCCTTACTTCTGTTGTGATAATGTTTTGTCACATCTCACTGGACCTGCTGAGCAGCATGGGCATATTCTAGAAAATGCCTGAAGGGCTGCACAATACTCGAGAGGTGAATTCATGGTTCTGGGAGACTTCTGAAGATGAAGAAGAAGGAAAAAGGAAGAGAGGGAAGGAGGGACGGAGGGAGGGAAGAGAGAGAAGGCAGGAGGGAGGGAAGTGTTTGCTGGACTTTCTCACCTTCTTCTGCTGTTCATCCTCTTCTAATTATTGAGATACACAGGACACAGATGGATTATCCCAGTGAGAAAGCACCCCAAAACACCCATTTCCACATGAGAAGCCATAGTTCTAAAAGTTCAGCAAAAGATGCTGGCACTTGCCAGTACTCCATTTTCAAAGTTGTCAGTCTGCAATTGGATATACAATCCTGGTGTTTCGCACAAGGTATTTTCCATAGAGCTGCCTGATTTGCTCTTGGATTCAAGAACCTGTCTGCTCCATCTTTTGACTTGGGATTTGAAGAGTAGCATTACCCCCTCCATTGCTAGGGAACAGATTCCTCATCCTGCATTTGGAAGCTGCAGCAATGGCAAGAGCAGTGATGAAGTGGCATTCAAGGGTCACAGAAGTAGCTCTACTCTACCGTGTAGGAGACCCAGGGTGGCTGTTTAGGTGCTTCCTGAATAGGCAACCTATTGAAACCAGCATATTCAACCCCAGGCCAGAACAGGAGCTGCTCCCAGCTTTTCAGTCACCACCAGAGGCTACAGCTCCATGTCTGTGAGGGCTTTTGCAGCTTAGGGATGGCTTCTCAAATAAATGCCACAAAGTTGGGCCAGAATACAAGGAGTGAGTAAACAGAAACCCTTTGGGCTTTCCAAACCCTGTCAAGGACACAGCTTGAGAGCTGCTGGATATTACAGTGACTTTTGAGGACACTGAAAAGGTTAAACCAGGCATAAACCACCTCCATTCTCTGCCCAACCCATCATAATAATGGGATTGCCAGAGCTTGTTCATGTCAGATAATAATACTGTTTAACGTGGCCACTTCTGAGGACCCAAATATAACTCTCGATCTTGAAGTACATATGGAACCAAACTGGCCATGCTAAGTCCACAAGTGGCTGCAACAGCTACACAAGACTGAAACTTATTCTGCCAGTGTCTGGGCTAAGCTGTCCATAACTGAGTTATGCTGCTCATTTTGGAATTATCTTAGCTGCAACTGAACTCTGTTCTCTTTTAATTTATATTATTCTACCATATCTTCCTTTCTACTTTCTTGCCTCCCTCCCTACCACTTCCGTCAGTAAAACACTGTGTTGAAATATTCCAACTTCTCTGTTCCGTGAAGCTTCATTCTCCTCCAGATCTTACGTCTTCCATATGTGCTGGTTTTAACTTTTTGTGTGAATTAAGAAAACGACAGGTAACCATGTTATAAAGTTGAATTTACTTCATCTTCAGAATACAAGTTAATTGACGATGAATCTGAGCTCTGAGTTCAGGCCTTATCCTTTCCTAGTTTCGAAACTCCCAGCTCTGCCTGGGGGTGGTGGGTGGCACAGTGTAGAATGGAGGACTAGGTCTGGGTCACTGTAGGGTGGATCTAAGTTTGGATTTTTCTGTAGGTTTCAGTGTTATTTAGTTTGGCCCCAGCCCAACCATAGTCATTACCCTAAGCCCAAACCTGGTTCCTCCATGTGTCTAGGATGGTTATTCTTTTTTAGAGGTGACAAATTAACACATCATATGTGTTATCTATATTTTGTGATAAATGCCAAGCTGTCAGAATGAAAATGTCACATAAATCATACATATAGTATTTACATTAAAAAAAGATCGACTCATAAGAATTTAAACAACCTTCCTGATGGTACCATCATCTGCAACAGGTTACCCAGGTATTGCCAATATTTCTATTTCTGGAGCTGAAATAAACACAGCATATCTAAAATGAGTCATCAAACCAAAACATAATGTATTTAACATGATGCAACAGTCAATGCCATAAGAAATCACCATATAAGTATGCAGAGTTATATATCATCTACACATACGAATATGACTTTACAAGTCTCATATTACATGTAGATACACACAGAACAGACTTGGGAGGAAGCATTTGTTGCCAGCCCCTCTCGAGGCTCGCTTTCTTACCTACTTGCTGTACGAAGTGACAACACTGTTTTTCAAAGTGACTGTATTGCGATTGTATTGCATTCTCCTGTGAGTCACGGTGGATAATAGTCTCCGCCATCCACACGACCAAATGGTACGGAGATGCTCAGCATACGACCATCCCTTGTGGGATGGAGGTTTAGCAGGTGCAAGATCCCTGCTGGGTCCTCAGTGTGGCCATGAGCTTTTTGGGTTGGAGCCTGGTTCTTGGGGAGGTCTCTGGCTGGGCCAGGAGGGCAGCCCACAGCCCAGAGCACAGGGGTCCGCTCCATCAGGAGCGGACACCTTCTGGGTTTGGTACTACTGGGACTAATCCGATAGTCTTTGGAAGGCGCTGCACCTGCTCTGGGGAAGCCTTGTGGGAAGAGCCCAGAGCACCAACAGGAGCGGCTGGTGGGGCTGGCTCCCAGCTGTGCTCCCTGCCCCAGGCTGGGGTGGCTCCACATCTAGGCACTGGGCTCTAGGCCAAAACCCCTCCCCTGGGCACAGCAAAATCTGCATTCTGCAACTGCTCTAATAGATGCTGTGGGTGGAAGAGCTTCCTTCAACTCCAGACTATCGGTGGGAGTATTAATACTGTATTTACCTTTCCCTCTCCAGCCAGTCTCCTCTCATCCAGTCTGTGCTGTTCTGAGCAAGTGGTAGGAATGAAACAACCACAAACCGGACCCAGAATCCTAAAAATGGTGGCACTAACAGGGCACTGATCTACATTACGGCTCTCAATGATTGCTAAAAGGTGGAGCTGGGCAAGGTTAACTGCACCTGGAAACACAGCAGCATCTCTGTTGCAGACCCAGCAGGGCAAGGGGAGCAACCTTTTTTTTTTTTTCTTTATTGGTGTGTATCACTGCTCTGGAAAGAAAGTCCTCAGCACTTCTCAGGGGCATAGTCTGTGGCTGTGTCAGCAGTCAGTGACATTTGTGCAGTGAATACCTTATTTTTGCCCAGTGGAAGGCAATCACACCCTGAAAGACATCCTCAGCAGTGAGAAAACTGAAAAAAAAAAGAAGATGAAGGAAAACCGAGAGGAGGAAAACACAAAAAAAGGAGAGAATAAATGACAGAAGAAAAAAAAAAAAGATTGATGAAAACAAAATAAATAAAATAAATAAAAAAGCACCTTGTTTGGGGCTTGCAGGAGATGACTCAGCGCCTGCAGCTCTGAATTATCCTTCTGACTTGACTCTGGCTGGCCACGCACCTCTTGCCTTGCTTTGACTTTCTGACTTTGCAGGGCATCCAAGAGGGCAAATGCACTGCAAAGCGCAGGCTTCCGAAATCCTGCAGCAGCAACAGCAGTCAAACACTGTGACTGAAATGTTAAAAAAAGACTGAGGACGGGATGGGAGGAGAGGCACGGAACCGAGGAGCCAGGAAAGGGTGAGGAATGTGAGAGTGCAAGGAAGAGGGGAACAAATGACTAGGGAGACCAGCCGAAGGAGGGGGAGAAGTTCTTGGACATGAGGTTAGCCGCTAGTCAGAGTGACTACGTCCTCTTGCAATGGCAGGGGGAAAATCTGAAGCTTGTCCTGCCAACCCGCTGTGGAGACTGAGGCTTGCAGGTTCCCCACCTGCGGCACCTCTGCAAGTCCCATCCTGGGGTAGTGGAGCCAAGGAACCATGGGGGCCTGTCACAGAGAGGTTTCTAAACAGGAGGAGCGCCTGACATAGAAATGCCGCCTGTCATGCCCCTCTGGCCTGTGCACAATCAGGACAGGGAAGAAACGGGCGTCATGGTAGGTTGGGGGGTTTTCGTTGACAGCGAGCTGGCTGGAGTAGGAGCAGCACTGCTCGTCCTGGCAGCCCCGCTCCGCGATGCTGCTACTGCGGCTCCTCCAGAGCCCTGTCCGGTGGGAGCCGTGGACGCGGCAGAGGGAGAAGCGGCTGGTGTTGAGGGAGAGGCGGGAGTTGCCGCTGCAGCTGTGGAACGCGTGGCGTGAGAAGATGGAGGAGGTGCTGGAGGCATGGTTGCAGCGTTCGCAGCCGTGGGCTGTCTCACCGTACCGGCACACCGCGTAGCTGTTGTAGGCCGGGGAGTCAGCCAGGTCCATGAGCACAGCCTCTGAGTAGCTGGGGATGAGCTGCCGGTTGGTGCAGATATGCCACTCCAGCTCGGTGCTGTCCTGCGTGGCGTCTCGGGGCATGCGGTACCGGTACAAGGGCTCCTCTGCTGCCATGGGTGCCGTGTACTCCAGGCCCAGCAGCTTCTCCACATGGTAGTGAACGTAAGCAGTTCGATACTCTATGAGTACCCTGAGCGGCCACGAGATCATCAGGATAGCTGCCACCCAGAAAGCATAGTGAGACACATACCACGGGAGGTGATCTGGATCCCCGTAGGCCATCATAAGCTCTTTAAAGTCCACATTTTTGAGCTGCATGCCTTCTCTCACCTCCATGTAGTCATCCAGCCCCTCAATCTCTGTGAAGAAGTGAGCCCTCTGAGTTAGGTAAGAGTTCTCAGACTCAATATTGGCAAAACTGAAGCACTTGGTGAACCTCAGCTTGGTGGCTGTGTAGCTCTCTAGGCCCAGGAGCTCCTTGGAGATGTCCTTGTATCCGCAGTGAGAGTAGTCAAACTCAGCTTCAGCCACGTGGGTGTTGACCCTCTCATGGTAGACTTGTGTGGTGGTGTAGGCATCGCCATTGCGGTACCGGGTCACCTGCCGGGTTCGCCGCACAAAGTGGTAGCTGATGGCCTTCCACCAGATGCACGGAGTGGCTTGCTGCATGCGGTTGATGCATTCATAGACACTGTCCACGTCCGCCTTATACTGCAGCTCTCTCTTGACATGGCAGTGCCAGCACTCTACCAGGTACACCACGTACAGCATAGAGAGGAAGGCCAGTGGGATATAGACATAGCCATCCGAGCACGGACTGTCATGGTAGATCATTGACTTGCCTTTGAAGGAGCTATCGAAGCTGAGCTTGGTGACTCGGGCCAGCTGACACCAGGCCACCGCACCCAGGCAGCCATACATGAGGATGGAGAGGAGGAGGCATTTCCAGTGGGACTCTCGGCACATGCAGGCGCTCAGGGACTGCTTCACAGGGCGTTGCTTCAATCACACCATCAGGGAGGGGGAGAGAAAGACAAAGAGAGTGAAGAACCCATCAGTCATGCTGCTTTGTACAACGCACACAGTGACTGTTGCCTTCAAGGCTGCGTCTGGCTTTGCTCTCAACTGCCTGAGGACTGGGATACCACCCTGCTTAAAATAAATGTGAATATAAACAGAAACACCATGCCAGGGACAGAGGTCTCTCGATAAAACTCCTTCCTTGCTTCTTTGTGGCTCTGGGGATGGAATTTGTTTGTGCAGCAGTGCCTGCACCCCAGTTGGATGGGCCCCTCCACAGGGGCAAGACAGGCCTCCATTCCCCTCTCCCTTGCTGCAGCCAGCACCATCTACAGACCTCACCATCTTCCGAGGCTGAGAGGTCTTTGCAGCACGTGCACAGCCGAAAGTGTGGGGCTGTGGACTTGCCCCTTTGCTTTGCAGGTGCCCCGTGCCTGGGCATGGGTTCCCACATGGTGCTGCTGGGGCGGCTGGGGAGCAGTATCTGTTGCAGGACTGCAGCCGCGTGGGTCGTGCCAGCACAAAGGGACCAGCACTTTGTGGAGCTGGAGCTGCTGCCTGACTCAGAGCTGACTCACACCCAACCCTGAAACCTACCAAATGATCGACATCATTTTTCTTGGAGGTGAGCCATGAGGAAAATTACTAGATTCACACACATTTAGTTGAAAAAATTGTCAGGATTACAGTACGGTTGCAGCATAGCTTCAGGCTGGTTAGAAGACCGGCTCTGACCTAAAATACCTGTAAGCTTAAGCACTGGAGTTAAGGGTGAATGCATGAATATTTAAAATGTAGCACATCCCTCTCTTTCAACTCTCAAAGTTGGGCTTGAAGTAGAGCCGGGGTTCGTACTCTCATACTTGCACTGCATCCCCTGGGACAGTGTGATTGCAGTTCTTACCCCAGCCATGGTGCAGTGAAACAGCTGCATTGTCATGCTGTGTTGGGCTATGACAAAAAATGCCAAATCGAGCCAAACAGCTAGTGGAAATGGAGTTGTCTCCCTGCAAAGAGCAGCAGCAGCGTGAGTGACATTGCTGGCTGGCAGCCGCCCGTCTGCAGAGAGTGCGTGAAGCAGGACTTCCTGCTGCCCTGATAGGTAACATGGAGGGCTGTCTGCATCCCTCTTGTTACCACCATCCTTTGCCTCCCCTGTAACTCAGAGGAAATGACAGTGAGAAAGCAGATACACACTGATATTCATGCATCATCATGCCCTCTGCTGAGCCTAATCTAATGCAAAAATAGCAGCACTGTTAGTCCTTCTTCCAAGGGGCCACCTCCAATGTATCAAACTGCTCCATAGATGCCAACATATGATAGCTTTGGGAAATGCCTTCTTTCTACAGGGATAAAGTTCTCCCCTAGTATAGCTTATCTTGGACCCACAGCAATCAGGATTCAGTAAGTAATCTTGAACCAGCAAGGAACTTAAGGAGCAGCATATTATGACTCACAAAATAATAGTGCAGTGCCACTAGAAAGAAGAGTTTATTGTCTTCTCAATGAGATGGAAGCATTGGCATCTAATCTGGCAGGGCTATAAGGTCAGATTTAATACTGGTTTTTCTGTGTGTTTTTTTTTTTTTTTTTTTTCTGGGACAGAGAACCACTTCTAAGTAACTATACAGGGTTTTATGGCTTGCTGTGAGTACTGCCAAACTAGATTTCATGGAGTTTGGTTTTGAATTCCTAGCTTCTAATCTGACACTGTATAAGTGCAGAGTAGTTTTATTGATTTTAAGGAGCTACACCAGCATTCATCTGCAGGGACTAAGGGAAGAATCTGGCCTTTGATTCTTCCTGTTGCATCCAGAAGTACTCTGTAAAGAATTTCTATTCTTATCCCAAACCTTTTGTATGTGTCAGAATAAAGAATAATTATTCTGGGCTGTATTGTCTTTACAGTGGCCAAAATGGGTGTAGAGAAGCTAAGTGAGTTATTAAGGACACGGTACATAAGTTTTCTGTATGTAGGGCAGTGAAAATACCTTTATATGGGTAAAAATAATGCTGTTTTCTTAGGTTTTTGCTGGTAACCTTGAGAAAAGCCAAAAAGTGGCTTTAAGGAGTCTCTAAATGAGCAGAAAAATAACTATGGGAGTTTTGAGTGTGAATCCCGGAGTCTACATACAGTCATGGAGAGTTTCAGCTCTTGAGACTCTTGTCAAATACCCACTGCTCTGTCCCAGTGTGGTTACTGCCCCAGTGTAGGCTCCTGACACAGCTCTACACTGGACCCCAGGTCAGAGCCCCAGGTTCTCCTGACTCATGGAAACTCCACCAAGAATCCCTGTCTTCTATTCTTTGTCTCTTCTTGAAAAGGAATTAGAGTTTTAAACTGCTACAGTAATGCAAAAATATAGACTGGAATGAAGAATTGCAAACCTCTACCCTTTTTTACCCCTAAGTGTTTTCTGAGGTGAAGAAAACTCTAAAAATGAACATCTCTCTACTCCATTCACTGGGACTGTGCAGAAGAAAAGAGCGGGGTGCATTCTAACACAGGAATTTAAGTTCACACTCAGGTTTCCACAGGTACCTCTCATGTAGAAGCGCATAGGGTTAATATTGTAAAGAAAGCCAGTGGACCCAGCAAAAGATATCCAGCAGCCAGTTTTAATGTGAGTGCTTAAGTCATCCATGCAGTTTTGGGAACACCAATTTTTTCTGTGACTTATTCAAAGCACTGTCAGCCTGGCCCTGGGCAAAGCCATGCGAGAGGGCTGTCCTTCGTCAGTTAAGACTCTATTTGCCATAGGCACTGCCATCCCCACCTCCCTTTATCTCACTTCCCTTGACTAACAACTTCTCCACTCTCTGCAGCCCTCTGGTCCAACTTGCGACCCACAGATTATCTTCTGCCCAAAGGGTGATTCAACTAGTCCTGCTGGTTAGGGCTATCAGTAGCCATATCAGAGCAGGCAAATGCCTCCTAATGTGCTTAGCTCCATGAAATGCCATTTCCCTGTTGAGGGAAGAGATGGCTCTGGTCTCACCAGTCCTGGAGCAGCACTGGGCTGGGCTGGCAGCAGCTCAGAGGCTTGCAGGTCCAACATGACATTTCTGTATGCATTCTCTGGAAACACTTCAAAAATGCTCTTCAGGCCATGGCACTGAAAAGGCTGGATCAGCCCAAGTCAGGTTACTGCCACTGTTCTCACTGCATCCTGTAAAAAAGCACCTTCTCTCCTCTCTGCATTAGTAAAGATTGGCAGCCATGGAGCCCACTGCCACATCTCTCTGATTCACTCACCTACCAGTCCAGTTCAGCAGGGCCTTCATGTTCAAAACTCTTCGGGAAAAACATGATTCCTTTCTCCTGGCTCTTTGGACCCACTGTTTCATACTCTCCTTTGTTCCTAAGCAGATCCCACTCTCCACAGGTCCTCAGTTATAAAAGGATCTTTCTTCCAGAGTCTACTCCCACAGCTGTCCCTCCTATTGCAAGTTCTGAACATGTTCATCTGGCCTATATGCCCGTATTTCTCCTTCTTTTTGCTGAAATAATTATCTAACACAATCATACTATTAGAAACGCTATTACAGTGTTTGTAAGAAGGACACGAAATAGAACATAATTACAGTAGAAGTATCAGACATTCAAAAATCCAATAAGGAAATATATCTTGCCATCTCTTTAACAAATTCATTAATATGTTAAACCAGTGGCTCCCAGACTTTATTAATTAACATACCACCTTCTTGCAAGCATTATGTCTGTGGTGCTACATGGAATTTTCTCCTTTCTGTGCATAGTGTTTCATATTGAAACAAGGCAAGCTTGTATTTCTGGATGAGTACAATAAATGCTTAAGGAAACTAATAATTTCCATGATAACTTGGGCCAGCTGGCGAACAGGAGTTGCGTCCTTTGAGGAATGCTGTGGGATTTGTGTTGTTTTGATGTAGAACAAAAGCATAACCGCTGGAAAATATTAATAGAGAAACATAATTGAAGAAAGCAAAGTCAGAGAGCCTGACAGAAAGCCAGAACCAAAGACTGTCCCAGAACAGATGGAGGCTCAGTCACCAGGCACTCTGCCTGCAAGCTAGGACTCACGTATTTGGGTCTCTAACCCAAATCAAAAGAAGTGTCCTTCCTCTCCTGCTTGTTGGAGCTTTGCTTCCAGTGTTGACCGGACAAACCTCCTGACAGAAGCTTAAATGAGACACAGGTTGCCCAGAGAAGTTGTGGATGCCCCATAACTGGAAGTGTTCAAGGCCAGGCTGGACGGGGCTTCGAGCAACCCAATCTAGTGCAAGATGTCCCTGTCCATGGCAGGGGGGTTGGACTAGATGATTTTTGAAGGTTCTTTCTGAACCAAACAGTTCTGTGATTCTACAACCACTTCTGTGAAGACGGGTGGCTTTGACAAATCAAATGTTTCACCAAAAGGTCCCAACCAGCTCTGATGACAGTACAAATTATAAAAATCTCCTGGTTTGGATAGAACAGTCTGAAGAAGAACAGCTGAGCTGTCAGTATTATTGTTTATGAATTTCAAGTTGTGTTAAAAACACATACCGTAAATAATGTCTTGCTACACCCTGGCATGCTGCTAAACAGATTTCAGAGGCCTCCCTTCTCATCGCACCTCACTGGATTGGAAACTCCTGCTAACTCTTATCCAAACTATGCGTAATCAGAAGCCAAAATTCACTTTGCTCTTCCGCACTTAAAAGCAACAGTGAAATAGTTCCCAAATTCTTTAGTAGATCTCAGCACAAACGAGGAAAATGCCATGGGTGAAAGGTGGCACACATGGAGAGGGCTGGAGGCCTTATGGAGAGTGCCAAGGGTTGGGGACAGTCCTGCACTGAGCTGCCCTGGCCCAAGCGGTCAGGCCCGCAGTGCTGCTCCATGTTTGGGTTGGGGTTTTTTTAGCTCATCATTTCCAGAAAGCTCAGGCAGAGCAAAGAATCTGTGTGCCATGCAAAACACAGAGGGAGCTCCACATCCTCCCATGGTCTGTTTTCTGTCTGGTGGCGTGGAGCCTTCTGAGACACTAAATGACAGATGCTATTTAATTTGTTGCCGCGGTTGGTGGAAAACAGTCTGGAAAGCCCTAACTGCTGACAGAGAACTGGAATTTCAGTTGACACCTGTAGCAGACAGGAGTTTCCAGGCTGGCAACATTTTTATTATTTCTCCTTCAAGAAAGTTCTGTGCAAAACTTAGTTTGCAAATGATAAAACTCCCAGGCAGCAGCTGAAAGGGCAATTGCCTTCAAAGACACCCTCCGATGGCAGATGCCCAAGATCAAAGGCAGGTATGTGAGGGCTGGCATGGAGCACACCCACTCAGCGCTTGTCCTGGCTCAACAGCAGCCAGATTGGGTTCTGGCTGCAGCAACCGTAATTAAAATCATTAAAACGTGCTCTGTATTGTAGCAGCATGGAGCTTTGGGCTGCTAATCTCATCTAGTGTAAAGGAGAGAGAGCAGAGGGGGAGTGCACAGCCTGGCGCATCCCCGCTCAGCAGCTGGAGTTGAGCGTGCTCTGGTGGCAAGAGCAAGGGACTGATGGCCAGAGTTTCAGCTCTCTGACCCATCCCTTGACTCCTGGCAAACAAGCATTAGGACACAGGCAGATAAGTTGTGGCTGATAACCATTCTAAGTGAGCCTGCAAGCAACTGCATTGGTGGTGGCCAAGAATGCAAAAAATTACCTCCGTTCAAACCCTGATTTCTCCTTAAAAGGCGTATTTTAAATGTAAGACTGATGCTGAAGAACCAGAACAACATATTTTTGGGTGACCAAATTGTGCTTGTGTCTCTAGGTCCCTTCCTCTTGATGGTTACATAAGAAATAATGAATGTCCTGGGGTGCAGGCTGAGGTGGTCAGGGTGTCCCCATTCTTCCAAGTGAGCTCCCCTGCTAGCAGGAGGAGGAAGAGCCACACTCAGAGAAGCCCAGAGTGATTCCACCAGCCCAGGTTTTTGAGTGCCTAACCTGAAACTCTGGTGGCTCTGCTGTACTGGTGATGTCTCGCTGCTCTTGCTGACCTCTGGATACGAGTATGTCTGAGAGTGGGACTCACTCACTGGCCACATGGCTGTCCCTTGGTGATGGCAGGGACCCTTATGATATAATAAACTGCCAGGCAGCTATTTAGCACTTACAGGTATTCATAGAAATTTCCCCTGTCAACTTTAAAAGGCTATTTTGGATCAAGAAGGTTCAGCTTCTATTACAACTCAAATTACATCTACAGCTTAATGCTGGGAGACACTACACCTCCTCCACATAGCTCCTGCATCTCACAGGCAATGCAGTTTCACTCTACAGTCCTATGTACTGCCAGTAACTAGTGGCTGGTAAAAGTTCAACTTCCATGAAGACACTTTGCTTTAACTGATAGACTAAAAGACATGAAGAACCTGCAATCCACTTTGTAATTTGTTCTGGTGATGAAATTTTTGTGCCATTGTAAATTTGTCCCACTTCAGCCCCCATTCATGGCAGTGGAGATACCTGTTCTCTGGGTAATGAAAGACTCCTTTCATATTCATTAAGATACTTCTTCATTCTAATTATGACACCTCTCACCTGTTTTTTGACAATTTAAATGGGTCAAGGTCTTTAAGTCCTTCACTGTGCAGCTTTTTTTTCCAGCTCTTTTTGGTGCTCTGCTCTCTCTCCAGCACCTTGAGATCCTTCTTAAATGTATATCCTATAAGTGGATACAGGACTTCAACACTTTATTTCACTGGCATCATACTAAAACATAAAATCAGCTCCCATTCCCACTCATTCCCCCTTTTTACTGTCTCAAAGAGTTGCATTAGTAGATTTTTGCCCAGCACCACCCTGGGGGTTCATGCTCAACCACTCACCTACTTTTCTACCAGGTATTTTTTGAGTCAGCTTCTGAGGACAGCTGAAGGGCTGGCTGCACACTCCACCCTGAAATGTGTAACTTCAGATTTGGCTTCGGATTGAATAATTAGATTATCAAATGGAAGAAGCAGATCCCTCTGTAGGACTGTGCTCGTCAGATCAGCCTGCTAATATTCATGCCAAATGTACCTGTTACCAGCAGTGATTTCATTCTTATTTCCAGTGGATAGTGTCAAATCTGGTAATTATTCCTGCACAATTCTGATGGTCTAATGGCTAAATACCCTATTAAGTTATACAAGACAACTATCTTCATGAAACTAAGTGTCAGTCATAAAAAAAGACTGTGGGTGTTACGTGAACACTGAAGTGCTCCTCACACTTCCAGTACTCACTGCCAGGAGTAATCCCACATGCAGCCCTAGACACAATACTAAGAGAAACCCTCCCAAAGCTTCAGTGGAACACATTATCACTTAGCTTGCTGTTGCTGGACTCTCTTCATTAGTTGCTCTATTTTGCTCCGAAAGTAGCTGTATGGCAGTGTGGGCTTGAAGCATCTGTTCTTTTTCTAGCTGCCTCAGTACTGTTTACAGCATGCAAATGGTTACAGCAACAAGAAACCTCTTGTTTTGTCCATTTCTGATTTTGACGGGCAAAAAAATTTGAACTGAAAGTCACCAAACTGACCCCAATACAGGGGGAGAAATAGTATGTAAAGTCCAAAGGATGTGAATCAATCTATTTTGGAGTCACAGTCTCTAAAAATTTGATATATAACTTTGCCTTCTGTTTACTATTTCTCTGTAGTTCCCTATTGACAAAAGGACTTCTTTCTCTTCTGTCAGACTTAATGCTTCAGTCTCTTTGAACAACTCCAGCATGAGCTGTATAAGCGGGAAATATGCTGCCACAGCATGAATTTATTGTACTGTTTGTTTTGTGAACAGTTTGGGGGCCCAAATTTGACTCTCTGTGTCTGGTTCGCAGTCAGATATCTGGGTTCCCCATTTTCAAAAGCATTAAAATTCTCCTTCAGGGAAATCATGCCAAAAATGTTTCCTGTCCTTTTAAACCCCACGTGTGAATGTGTTTGCCCTTGCTGCTGACCTCGAGAGCTGCAATTTTGCTGAAGCAAAATGCTATCATGTCTGAAAGGAAAGAATGAGAGAAAACAGAGGCCACTGAAGATGTGACCTGAATGGAAACAGAGAAATGACGGGGAACCACAGGGGGTGGGGAGTGGTGGAGGACAGCAAAGGATAGTCTGGACATGCTCCGAATGCCGGTGCCACGAGGCAGGGGAAGTGCGTTGGCAGGCGAGGACAGAGACCGGCCAGACTGGGCAGGGGCAGGAGGGAACTGGGCCCAGAGAAAGGACCTGGGCGAGGATCAAATGGGGAAACACTGAATCTGACAGCACCAAAGCATTTCACAAGCCAGCAGAACTGCCAGCCCATCTATGACCTGCAAAGCAGTGCTCCTGAGCAGCTGCTTTCTAGACACAGGAAACTTCTCCAGAAAACAGATCCATGCCCCCATCTCCTCCCCACAGCCTGAGGGTGGGATAAGGTTGTGCTAAACTGGGGCAGAGACTCCCATGGAGGTGACAGCATGTTGCAGGGCTGACGCTGCAGCTGTGTCTCAGTGAGATCTGCAGCATCACAGCATTCTGCTCTCTGCCAAGACCTGGCTTCAGGGCTACAGGGTGACTTTATCACTGTCTTCAACAACAGAATGACCCCACAGCTCAGGATTACTCATGTGAGCAAAGAGCCAATCTTATATTTTTCTGCTTGTTTTTTTTAGCCCTCTTTTACTGAGCAAGAATAATCTTCTTGCCCATGGGGAAAAAAGAGTGGGTGAAAGACTGACATAGAACTGAAAGAAAAGAAATAAAAGTAGAGAAGCAGGAAGAAAAAAACAGGGATAAATTAATATCAGTCATAATTTCACTTGTCTCTCCAGATTTATACAAGTGATTAATATATTCCAATGAGACACATGAAAGGGAAAGAATAATCAATAACCACAAGTCACACACTTTGGCAGGTGGTGACCTGCCTGGATGAAAGCAGATTTTTGTCTCTGCCTTCGAGACCTCTTCCATCTTGATAGAGAGAGGGCAGTGGAAAACATTGCACCTCCTGATGGACACGGCAGGACATAACACAGAGAGGACCACCAAGTCCTTGCTAGGCAAGCCCTGGGCTGTGCTGTTAATCATAACTGAGGTGAGCTCTGACACCAGGACCAACCTCTGGTGCTAACAAACACTTCACCATTTGTGCAGTGGACAGGCATGATGCAAGAAGAGCAAGGAGATCTCTGCCTGCCTTCCCCAAGCAGCCGTAAGAGACGTGGGTGCAGATATAATCTTCCAGCTACTGAGGTGATCCTGGTAAAAGACTGGCCCAAGAAGTCTGGGGTGACCAAGGAGAAGACAATTGCAGAAGAGTCAGAGTACAACCTTTTGTGGCCTTCCAGGGTCAAGTGAACTCCTTGGTCAGATACTCGTTAGTACAGTGAGGAAGGAGCCTGCAGGGCTGTGCTAAACCATACGTTGGTGTGTGACAGGCAGAAGTGCTCCTCCACCATGTGACCCAGTCCGGGCACCACTTGGGGCATTGACAATAAGGCCCAGTGAGGGAAAGGGGAGATATTATTAATACAACACTCACCTCATAAATCTCCTCCTGGGGAAAGGGAAACAAAATCCTTCCTGCCATCCATCTCGAACAGCAAGACGCCCATTACCCTTCACTCATTCTAAGCCAGTAGCAAGTGCTCTCAGCATGGCTGCCAGCATGGAGGGAAAGGGAAATATAAGAGGTAGAAGGTAACAGAAAAAGTCATTTTGCATCAAAGAGAATTTCCCTCCAGTCCTTGAACATATAGGACATTGGTTGCTGTATGTATGTTTTGGATGCACCATTTGATCTTCTGCCACAAAACTCCTGTGAGAATGAAAACTTTCTGCAGGTGGGGGCTGTGACATCAAAGCCAAGCAGAAAGGATGCTACCTGGTTTGAAAATAATAACCTGCATGCACTCCACATGTTTGTAGCATCACTGACTCAGGCATTCGCTTTGGCAGTTGCCCTCCTGTGGTAAACAGGGATCACTTGGTTTCTTGTTAAGTCCATGCAGAGATTTAATCTCCTCCTTCCATTGACAGAGCTGTCAGGGGAAATGTCTCAGGGTGGGAAGGTGCATGAAATGGCAGCAATAAATTCTGTCCCCCACAGACCCTATCGCAGGACAAGACAAATCACGAAAAGGCACAAATCTTGCTGATTCACCTGAATTTCAGATACTTGGACCCCCCTGAAGTACTATACAAAGACAGACTGTTATTTCACACCATCCACCCTCAAGAATTCAAGCCACCATCTGAAGAAGAGGAAAGCAGAGGTCAAGACAGAAAGAGCCTCCAGTCCTCTCAAATGTCAGATTCAGCAGTAGCTCTTACAGGATACTTCTGAGTTCTTCAAGCAGAAATAAAGGAAAACCCAGAAAAGAAAGACATTGGACACTGATCAATATATATGCCACACATCACAGCAGGATGGGAAAGCCACTATCTAAAATATAAGGGTACATGTGCGAGTG
The DNA here is from genome assembly GCF_037038585.1 of Patagioenas fasciata. Taxonomy (NCBI): domain Eukaryota; kingdom Metazoa; phylum Chordata; class Aves; order Columbiformes; family Columbidae; genus Patagioenas; species Patagioenas fasciata. Next base: position 30,518,589 of record NC_092524.1, on the reverse strand, counting down.
GTGTGAAGAATTCGGCCCCAGTCACATCTGCTGGTGATGCTCCCACATATTGCTCCCAGGAAAGCTGTGCAGTTGCATCTTCAGCGCCAAGGAATCCTAGCAACAAAGTGGTCACCATTTGCAAAATAGAAATCAGGGCTATTTTAGTGTCAGCCTCCTACAAGCTAACAAAAATGCTATACTAACAAAATTATCCCTTTTCCCCCCAAATTGCTGATGATGCTGCCACTGGCTTTTGACTCAGCAGCAAAACAAAGAGCACATTCTGGCGGCAGAGGCTTTTTCCCAGTAACGTTAATGATCAGAATGAGCTCAGTGGGAAGGAAAAGCTGGGTTCAAGCTGCCTCAAAGCAAGCAAGTAGTTCAAATAATGTTATTGTTTTGTTTTTTTTTTCCTACACTTTAAGCATACACATCAGATCTAGCTCATATACCTCACTCCCTTGCCTTGAATATCAGTGGTACCTTGTAGACACAGGGTAATTCTTACAGGTATAACAATGTGGTTTACCTCAACACTTAGCAGTCAACTGATAAAAGCATCACACATGCTCAGGAAAGCTCCTGGGATGCAGTTCCCGGCCACTGCCAGATTAGTGAGATGGAGTGATTGGCATGAGCCATAGCTGTGCCACTCGGTATTTTGCAGCTTGCCTCATGCCCAGCCAGCTGCTTATCCCCACCACAGCCAGTGGCCAGCCCCACTGCATGGAGGGATCTGGGCAGGTGCTCTTGCCCCTGCTCCTGCAAGGCAGGGAGCTCCTGGAAGAGTTGATGGCAATGCGCATCAGTCCTTCTGTCCATCCTGTGGCTGCAGAGCAGAGTGATTCGCACCTGGGCAGGAGTGTGCTCCAGCCTGTGAGGGCCAGACTCAGCTGCCTGCACCCTTGGACAAGCTGCCGGTGACACAGAGGTGCCACAGCCCCAGGTGCAGCCTGCTGACAGCATTGGTGTTAGCCACGGCTTCGCTGACATGAAGGGAAAACTGACACCAAGGGAAAGCAGGCGGGCTGATGGGACCAGCTCCCATTGCTTCAGTCTGGGAGGGATGGGGAGAGCAGGGAGGGGAGAGGGGAGAGTAGCTAGCTGTTGGCCTCTGTGTGCTTGACAAAGACCCAGTTGGGTTCAACAGGAATCCTGTAATACCTGTTTCGCACCCGCCTTCACTCACAAGATGCAGCTCTCCAGGGGTGGGAGAGGAGTGAGCAGTGAGAGGAGGCTGGCGATACTCCAGCAGGTGTATTTTTCTTTTTTGCTGCGCAAAAAACCAGCCTGCAGCAGTCGATGTTAGAGCCATAGTTCGGTGGTCTACTAAAGCTTGTCTCTTCCCAGTTCTGGGTCCCCAGGGTTGCAGGTGCTCTCCCCGTTCTTGAAGAGCACGTGTCCTGAGCTTTACTGTTCTCATCATAGCCACAGGTCCTGTGTGCCCTGCCTGACCTTCCCTCTGTCTCAACACGGGGAAGTGAGGGACTGAGCCAGGCTGGACAACAGCCACACACCAGTTCCCTTGGGGGGAAAGAAGGAGGCAGGAACAGGCAGCCTTGTGAGGAGGAAGCCCAGTAGTCAGTTCCTTACCAGCTATTTGCAGCATACTCATTGAATGCCTCCATTTAGAGACTTTGCAAATGAGAAAAATAGTTCATTCTTATTAATAGTATTTAATCTTTGCTTACTCTGAAGGAACACTTTGAGATTTATATGGGGGATAGAAACATCTCTCAGGTTCTCAGAAGAAATATAATCCAGGACTCATCCAAGCTCCAGTGAAGTCAGGGGAAGTCTTTTAAAGTGAACTGTGAATCAAGCTTTGTCCAGAACCATGAAGTTTTATTTTTATTCTCACTTTTTAGCAAAACTGTCCTGTCATCTAGTAAAACCAGAATAAGGTGGCTGTGTGATTTGACCTCTCAACCTCCAGCCTTCCCATTTCCCATGTGTGACCTCCCAGCGACTCTTTAGTCAAGAACTTGCCAGCCCCACAGAGCTGGGCTGCCGTGGATCTGGCTGTGGTTGTGCCAGGTCCCTGCCACTGCTGAGCTGAGCATCCCTCGTGATAACACCCAGCCACTGCTCAGGCTTCAGCTGCTCTGTCAGATTCAGGGACTGTGTTTACCCACCTCTGCACCTTTTTGAACACAGCTGGGACCTCAGTGCTGTCAGGTTTTTTATAACGGTGCTTCTGTTAAGATGAGGTAGTATCCCTGCAGCTAATGCTTCCCTGTGAGAAAAGAGGCTTCATCATAAATATCACTTCTCTCTCCCTCTTGCTTCTCTCTTCTATCTCTGCAAGACATTCCGCAATAACGTGACAGCACAGCAGGTGAAAACTTCACTCAAAATTCACTTAAAAACCTAATGGTTAAAAGCGATACTGGGAGCCAGGACACCTGGATTTTATTTCTTGACTTGACTTTGACCCATGGCATGGTTTCAGCACACCTTTTTACATCTCCCAAAGGCACTGAAAAAAAATCGTTTATAACATGCTGTCACATGAGCATTGCAGCAGCACTCTCCAGGAAGGAATCTCATCTGCACATGAGCTGTCACATCCTGCCACTCTGACTACCAGCTGGTGGGAATCAGGGGATTTAGCTCCTGCCCTGGCCTGCTGACAGACAGTTCCCTGCAGACGACCACGGCAAACCTTAGGCCTGTGGACAGACTCCCATTGCCACCCTTTCAGCACACGTCCTCACTACTCCCTTCCTCCACCACATGCTGGCACTTCTGGCTGGCCACCTCACCTCCAGACAGTGACCAAGGGTGTTTTTCTCCAACTTTTTGGTCCTCAGAGGGACCCCCAAGCTGGCAAAACCCTATTGGCAGATTCTAACACCCAGCCTCCATGGTGCTTCATGCTCCCCCTGCCCATCGCAGGGTGGGGGAGATGGCATGACTTGTGCCTGTGGCCACTCAGGCTCTTCCAGCTCTTGTACTCCAGGACACACTGTACTGGTTTGTGAGACCTCCTCAAAGTAAGATGCTCATGCCTCATGCTGAATCACTTTTGTTACCAACTAATCAAATGTTGTACTCCACAACTCCCAGCCCAGCTCCTAAGGGCAATCAATAGCATGGGTATGAAGGCCTCCAGCCACAAATGGGTGGCCACAAATCACTTCTCTCCCATATCCAAATACGCTGTGTCCTGCAGAAGTCTCTGACTGAGCCATCTTCTTCCCTGGTTATGGCCAGATTATGCAGACCCCACATTTGCAGGACACCCCAATTACTGGTCGTTAGCTTTCTTGTCAGGACCGTGACCCTTCGTGACCTGCCATCCTTTGCTGTCAGCTCCCACTAGTTCCCACTCTCCCCAGTCAGCTGTTTCCAGCCCCTGTCTTCCCTGTATTACCAGTCTTTCCTCAACAAAGCCTTGACTGGCTGGATGCTGAACTGGGATGTACAATACCTCAGCCGTACAGAAAAGGTGCTATGTGTGAGTTGGGATTTCCTGTACATTATTCACCTGATGCAAAGTCACAGAAGTCAAAAGCTCAGGCATCTTTGGGGGGGTAAGCCCCTCCATCCTCTCCTGGTGGCACACATGGCACTGTGAGAGTGGCTGCCAGGTACACCAGACACCACAACCTTCACCCAGCTCCGGGATGGCTGCCAGCCTCCTGGTGCTGCCGAGCTGCCGGCACCACATGCAGCCAGACTCCCCCAGCCTTCCCACTCGCCATCTGTCCTGCTCCTTCCAGGCACTTCTCCTCCCAGCTTTTGCGGCTGTGGATGAGATGCGCTGCGGGCAGGCAGTCGGTGCTTAGGGAGGAGCCGGCATGGGCGACCTCTGCCCCTGACCTGCCCCTGGGCTCCTGTTGGCAGAGACCCTGTGGGCAGCATCCCTGCTGTAACACCTCCTCAGCTGTTCTGTCCAATGCTGCTTACATGAAGTTAGCCCATTAAGAGTTTTGGGTAGTTAACAAAGCCACTGTAGCAACCATGACCTCAACAAAGATTCACTGTGTGCTATTTTTAACTTTACAGTTTTTAAGCTCAGAGGAGCTTGATGAGTGATTAGAGTCTGAAAGTGAACTCTTGAGTGAACTGTATTTTCCATGATTAGAATTTAAAAACTAATTAACTACTTAACCATGCTTTTCCAAAAAGTAGAACTCCTGCTGTAAGTGAAAAATCAAACACAGACTTATCTACAGTGTCACTAACAATTGAAAAGGCCTTATAGCGCTGACGATAGCTCGGCTGCCACTGCTTTTGGTGTTAACTCACTACTGTGTGTTAGGGCACAGCTAGAAACAAGTCCCACTCACTAGAGACTTCCTGGGGACATTTCACTCTTTTGAATCTCAATTTCCACAATGTTCCTGGTCACTGACAATGATCTGAGCTATTTTCTTTCAAGGTGTAGAAACAGATGAGAGGAAGCCTCCTGCTCTGTTCCAGGGGAGAAGATACCTCCTACCTCACTCTTGCAATGGTTTGCAATGATTGAAAAGCATCCTTGGTATCCACACTTCCCTTCTGGAGGGAGATAATCCTCTGGGGTCTCCGAAGTGAGAAAGGGAGAACAAGGAGGGTATTTGAGGCTTCAAAAAAGTGTACAGACCCATTGCTTTTCCACGGGTATCAGGTGACTGTCTATCTACCATTAGAAACCAGGTCTGGAGGGGACCTACCACCAAGTCATCTGGTTTCTCCTTCTCCTGTGAGACACCATCTACATACTTAACAGCTATTTGCCTAAATTGTCCTTATAACCCTCCAATACCAGAGCTCCACGAGCTCCCCAGTCACTTAAGCGCAGCACTCCATTGAGAGAATTCCCTTCCTGGAGGGAATTGGGAAAGTCAGCCAGCTGTTTCAGCTGCGGTGGCGAGGGAGCACTAGCAGTTGGAGAGGATGGAAGACTTTGCCTGTAGAAGCCCACTCACCTGAAGCCCAGGCTGCCCTTCAGAGCTCAGACACACACATTTGATGTTTCCTATCCATCTTTTTTAAACCCTCGACAGCTTCTCGTGTAAAATGCAGAGAAGACAGACAACTTCAGGGCACCAAAACCAGACACGTGATCAGAAGATTAAGTGGGACAGTGAAAAGAACAAAAGCAGAAAAAAGATGTGATGCCTCAGCATCGATTTTCTTACAACAAGATCTGCAATGCAAATACTGGATGGAACTGCACGATCATGAAAAAAAAAGCTTTCCAGTTCCTCTGATGCCACTACTGCTGGACTTTTTCCTTTGTCTCTATGAGGGAGAACAAGGAGGGTATTTGAGGCTTCAAAAAGTGTACAGACCCATTGCTTTTCCACGGATATCAGGTGACTGTCTATCTACCATTAGAAACCAGGTCTGGAGGGGACCTACCACCGAGTCATTTGGATCAAGAAATGAGGTGCACTCCTTGGTTTCTGTCTGCTGGACGAACAGGCAGGAGAGGTAAAAACGGGCTCTGTGGAGGGGTTTTGTTAGAAGGAGATATGTTGTTGAATTAGTCAGGCCCAAAGGAATCTCAAGGCCACTTCGAGAAGCTGAGAACAGAATCTGCAGTGAGAAAGAGGGGCGTTTCTTCATTAACAGGGCCTCAGCATGGTGTGAGTCGTCAGACCTATCATCGGTGGGGCTCCAGCGTGTGGACTGCCCATGATACTCATTTAGCGAATCCATGCTTGGAGCGTGGACGCGTGATTAGAGAATAGTTGAGTATATAAGGAGACGTGTTTCTGTAATAAATGGCTTTGTGTGATTCACATTGAATCAGAATGCTGAGTCCGTTATCGCTCCAACAGGGCTTGTCCTGTTTGACTCTCACACAAGAGGGGGAATATTGTGCACTGCATAAAAAGTAACTAGTCAATCATACTTGCTTGGGGTGGTGACAGTCTTCCAGCAGGCTAAGCAGCAGCTATCATTCAGGGCATTAGCTGAGCAAGTCTTTTGCAAAAGGCTTGAGAGTGGTTTTGTGGGGAAGGAAAAGCGGAGCTTCCCCAGGACCCATGTCTCGTATTTCTTGTTCTCCTCCGAGCAGAGGCCATTGGGTCAGTGTCCTGCGCAGCTCCTGGTGGGGAGGTTTACAAGGGAAATAGCCCCTCTCTGGTGACTGGTACCCAATGGTCCCTCTGTAGCTTCTGCTTAAAAGGTGGCAGGGAACAACATTAACCTCTATCACAGGCCCTGTGCCCTCTCTCCTCTCCATCCCATGCTCTTGGGTTTGTTTCTCTTGAGCACAGAAGTCTTGATGATGACAACAAGCCTCTAGAGGAAGATATCGTCAGAGAGGAAGTGGGGAGCAAACAGGCTCCTGCAGATCTGCAAGGGAGGGGGCTTCATCAGACCATGGGGATCTGCTGGTGAGGAAGCTGTACCTACAGCAGGCCTGATTAACCTGAGAGGGTCACCTGCCTCACCTCCCCCACCACCTCTCAGCCCCACGAGTACACCTCAATCAATGGGGACGACATAAAGGCACCCAGTCTAAGTTCTAAAGGGCTTTATGCCTGATGTTTTTAAGGCCATCAAATAAGTCTTGACAAATAAAATTAATATATTTGACATTCATATCGGGGGAAAGGGATAAAAAAGCTGGAGAACGAAATGGAGTTAATTCCTCAAGCAGAAGATGTCTCTCCAGTGGCACGCTTAAGAGGAAAACATGCAGCTACTTTTTGACCTGACAACCTGTGAAGCTGTAGCCTGCAAGCAAAGCAGTATCTTTATTTTCCTAACTTGTAACACCTTTGAAGTTGTTGTGACCACAAATAGCACTTTTGAAATGAGCTCCTGTTGTGTTTTGCCTTGGCGGTAAAAGGCAGATGAGGCATTCTGTAACATCTCTGTCAGTGAGTTGATGACCATGGGTTTTAGGAACATCAACCCATGAGGTTTCCCCCCTTTTATTTAAATAGCTTAACTGATTATATTATGTCATGCCCAATTAAAGGTTTTACATATGGAAGAGAAGATAAAACCGGGTATGGACAACTGCTGTTTGACTCTGCCAGTACAGACAAGACAAATACATATTTCAAAATGTCAAGTGTGTGCTTTCAGCTTTCTTCAGTGATTACTCGGCTACGGAAGCAAATAAATGATGTTTGTACTCACCAGCTTCACTTTCCTGAAAAAGAAAAACAATTTCTGACCAGATTTTAAAGATTTAAATATTTAAGACCATTTCCCTATTTAAGTGTAAATTGGCAAGAATGCAGAAAAGTCCCTACCGACTCTTCAGTGTAGGTGTAGGCTGTCACAGTAATAACTAAGACAAGAAAAACCACTAGTCTGCAGCTTAACCGGGGCAGTACAGAGCAGCAGGTTCTGCCACCTCAGGAAAGAAAGTCAAGTCAAATATGTCCAGAGAATCAATGTACAGCAGTAACTGCTGAAACATTTGGAAAAACACGTCCTTTACATTCCCTCCTCTGAAAGGTCTTGATTCTTTTTTGCAGGAGTTGATGGAACGGTAAAATCCTACACCACGGCTGTTCCAGATCATCCAGCTTGAGCAATCGATATCTCAACAGAAAAAAACCCAAACCAGAATACTGGTAGCTGATCGGAGGGCTTGCTCTGACATTCAGCAAAGTCAGCAGCAAATCTAAGTGGTCCTTGGCAGAAGATGACAAAGGCCGCAGCAGGTAAGGGAACAGCCTCTCTCCTTCCTGTTCCACAGCTGCACTGTCCTGCTTTCAAGAACAAAAACTTAGACTTCAGACACATTCTCTGTTAGCAGCTCAGAGTTTTATCTCACATCATTACCCGATAGAGGTAATTTTTAGTTACTGTTAAGATTTAAGACCATGCTTTTTGATTTAAGTGAAATCTATAAATGGCAAGACTAATAGAGAAGCCTGTGAAATGCCCATTTAATACTGGGCATTTAAATGCAACTGCAGGTCCAGGCACAAAAAGACTACTTACATGGAGATGGACAAAGGAAGAGAAAAAGACCGATACCGTAGGATTGCAGTGTTAAGATATCATTGTTACAGGAATTTAAGATATTGACTCAATGTGCAAATGTTTGTGTCAGAACAGAAGAAAAACTGAGAACAGGGTGAGTGAAGTAAGATATAATGGGCTTAGCAGAGAGATCAAGTGCTCCCACGTCTAGAAATGGCTTGGATGTTTTTATGGTGGACTTAATCTATTGGAAAGCCTTCTGTAGCTGTTGGTCATAGACCAAATAAATAAAAAAATCCCTTCCAGCATTAACCATCTATTGATCTTCTGCAGGGCTGTAATTACATTGGGGAGCTCTACTGTTGGAACAGCAGCTGTATCCTGGATTCAGTCACAGCTCTTCACAGTGAGCTGTGTCACAGGTGTTTAGAAAGCAATTGTACAGGAGAAAAAGCCTAATTTTCATCCACGGAGGACATTTTTTTCAACCTGAGCTGCAAAGCCTGTTTTCTTTTATAAGTACTTCAAAAAGTGCTGTCTAGTTGTAGCCTAAGTATACTGCAGCTTCAAATAGGCTTTTTTGAGGCTACCAGATTTTGCGTACAGGACCATGAGGCTGCTGATGAGCCATGGGACCTCTCAACAAAAGCTTTAAGCAGACTAACTACACACAGCAATGTTCTGGGGTTGCTTTAACTTCTGTTTTTTGATTTTGCTGCCTGCTTTAAGGCTGCTCTCTGCAATCCTGCGAGTATGTACATTTAACTCTGTATTATGAAGAAAGTAAAATCACTTTTCACTTCTGTTATCTGCACATGGATTACACAATGTAAATGGCAGACCTGTCAAAACAGTTGGGACAAAGGCTACATTGCGTGTAGAAGAAAATCTCAGGCACTCCTAATCTAGGAGATTTTGCTGTCCTAAATGTGCAGCACTGTACACGCATTGTCACTTACTGCCACAAAGCCCTGCAGTTCTGTCTGGCCAATGCCTTGTGGCTCAAGATATTTTGAGTCAACACTCAGCTACATCCATCATTCCCTCCCTGTGATGTGTGAGGCCACAGTAAGTGCTTCCCAGCTGAAGAAACATTATCAAGCTGTATTTTCTATAGCGTTTTCTATCACAGATTAGGCAACAGGAATGCCTAGGCCCCAAGGGAAAAGGAGAGGGATGGCCTCCTCCATTGACCCAAAACATTTGAAAGTCACGGAGCTGCAGGCTGCAAACCTCTTACCACCCTCACTGTGTCTGTCCCTCCTGTCAGTTACACCAGCGCCTCGCAGAGCTGCAATTTTCCTGACCGTTTCAGAAGTCCCAGGGATGCAGCAGGCTGACCTAGGCCAAACCCCAAGGGGCGTATCTAGCCGAACTTCCACCGACCAGGCCTCCTTTCCCCCCACCGCATCGCATCGGTGCAGAACCGCTGCCCGAGGCGCCAAGCCACCGCCCCGAGCCCAGCACCTGGACCAGGGCTGCGCCCCGGGAATCCGTCGGTAAAACCCCGCTGCCAGCGGCCGCCCGGCTGCTGCCACCGCGCTGGCCCGGAGGGTCCCGCCGGCCACCCCGGCACTGCACGACGCGGCACCGCACCGAGCACCGCACCGCGGCGGCTGGAGGCTGTCCCCGCGGCGCGGCTGCAGGTAGCCGGGCGAACAGGCTGTGGCTGGCTTCCCGGCTCCCTCCGCTCCGCTGACATCCCCAGCTGGGGCACCCTCCGCTCGCCGCGGCTCCCCGGTATTTCTCCACGCCCGCCCCGCACCCCGGCCCCGCTGCGGGGCTGCCTTTGCCCCCCTGGTCCTCCCGCCTCGGCCCGGGGTGGGGCAGGCACCCCCGCCGCGGCTCACCTCCTCCCGCACGGCGGCAGCGGGCCCCGGCGTGGGGGTGCTGCCCGGCCCGCTCTCAGCAGCCGCCTCGGCTTCCCCCTCCGAGGACATCCTTGGCCATCACCGGCGGTGGCGGAGGCGGCGGCGGTGGGGGCTGCGGGGCCCCGAGACGGCGGAGTCCCCCGCGGCCCCCCCCCGCGCCCGGGCTGGGTCGAGCTGCCCCCCGCGCCCAGGGTCGCCCCGCCGGGTGCTCCCGACTCCCTCCACCATCCCAAGCAGGCGGGCAGGGAGGGAGGGAGGCGGCGGAGGGGAGGAGAGAAAGACGAGGCGGAGGAGGGGTGCCCCTGCCGCTCCCGGCCCCCCCTAGGTGGGCAGGCGACCGCCCGGCGGCTCCCGGCGCGCCTCTGCGGGAGGCTGGGAGCTGCGGGGTGCGCCCTCCCCTCCCGGGGGACGCCCTCCCAACCCCTACTCTCTCCGGGGCGCCCCCGTCCTTCCCCTCCCAGGGGTGCCCCCTCCCCTCTCCTTCTCGAGGTGAGCTTCACCCCCCACCCCGGGATGCGCCCCCTACCTCCCCGGGGTGCACCTTCGCCGCCGGCCACCCCCCCTCAGCGCATCTTCATATCTTCACCGCCAGCAGCTCAGCACCGGCCACCCCTCCCGCTGTTCCCCAGAGCCCGCACTTGGCCCGGGCTGACACCCCTCGGCGGGATGTGGCCCGGCAGCAGCAAGTGGAGGAGGAAGAGGCGAAGGTGGAAGGCTGCCCGGGGGGAGCGCTTCCGCACGGAGCAGTCAGACAAACCTGCCCGGCGCCTCCCGGAAATGCCCCGCTCCCCTGCCCGGTCGCTGGACGTCCGCACTGGGAACAGAAAGCGACGCTGCCGGGACCTAGCCCTGGGGCTGTCCCGGCCCCTCCAGGCTCGGCCGAGGAGCAGCAGCAGCCGCCGCTTTTGCCCTCATCCCCCGCAGGGAGATTCCTGCTGCACCGGTGCTGCTGGAGCACTGGCGCGGAGCTGCCTCAGCACGCCAGCCCTGCTGCCCACCTTCACCTACTTTCCCCCGGAGGAGCAGCTGGCAGAGGAAACGAAGGCACCCTGCTGCCCCTGCGCCTTCCTCCCCTCCCTGCTGCCTGAGCCTTTCCTACAGTCTCATCTGCCTCCACCACAGGTCTCCCCCGCACAGGTCTCCCCCACACGACTGCAGCCTCCTGCAAACTCCCTGCTCTGTCAATATTCCTTCCTCCCGCCTGCATCCTGTGCTCAGCACATACACAGTCATTATCTGCTCTCCTGCTGACCGGGACTAGTGTACTGCACCATCTTATCTCTGCATGTTTGCTTCATGTTTCATTACACTCTTGTGAGGCTAGTCTCATTTGATCTGGTTCTCTATCTGTGCCCTAGAGCAGTATATATTTTAAATGCTTCATAAAATCTTGCAAACAGGCAAGTGAGCACACTTGAAGCATGAACCTTCACTTTGATATTTGTACCTCAACTCCTGCTACAACATTTGCCACAACAAATGCTTGTTGCTTTTCAGGCATGCTGCTCTGGAACACTCCACTCTAGACTCAAGGCACCCAGGCTGCGTAAGAGGTTGGTTAGAAGGGCTGTAGAGCAGGGAACGGTGCTTGGTGTGTGAATGTAGAGAGAAAAAAAACCCCAACGTTGGGATTTTGTAGAAGTGTTGGGATCTGCTAACTCTGAATTTCAGGACGTTCATTGTGTTGGACAAGTCTTGGCTGATACCAAATGGAAAAACCCAGCCATTCTGGGAGGTGCAGCATGTCCCTGAGGGTCAATTGACAAATTCCCTTTGCCTCCTGTGCCTCTGAATCACACTGCAGTGCATCTACTGCCACTGTAGCTCCAGCCACATGTGCCTTGTCTTCCCCTGATGACAACTCCTCCTGGCAGGAATGGCATTTGTTTGCCTGCATCCAATATATACGCACAAAGTAGTCTGGCTTTTGCTCCTGTCAGCCCTACAGAGGAGCTGCTGGATGCACATAGGAGAAGGCAGTACGACACAGGTTTATAAACCACATGAAAACGCACATTAAAATTCCCTTGTTCCCATTCTGTAAGTGGCACAACAGGAAATGATCTCTCAGGGCTAAGACGGCCAGTGGATGGGCAGGGAGTGGGTCACATCTGAGACATGGGAAGGAGCAGTACAGAATGCATAAGGAGTGCCTGTGACTTACCCACCAAGACCTATAGGGGAAGAGAGAAACTAAATACCCATTCTGCTTGGTCAGCCTGTGCTTGTTTGCCTAGATGGTTTCAGTGACCTTATATATACTATAAAACCAGTGTCTGTACCTGTGCTAGGATGTGATGGAGTGCTGTGGTTAAGGGGAAATGTGCCAAGCCAGAGAACCATGCACTTAAAAGTTTGGAATGAACGTTATATTTGTGCCAAATTTTTACTTGTAGGGACTGTTAAAAAGCAACAGTTAAAAGAACCATGAATTGAGGTAAAAAAAATGGCTTCAGTGTGCCATGAGACAGCTGGGAAGGAGCACCCCCATTCAGTAAGGCAGAAGGGGGTGACTGTGGTCTGAAGTCAGGGACCCCGTTTGCACGGACGGCAGGGAGAGGCTGTGCATGGGAAAGGTGTCAGCCAGGCAAGCCAAGCAGCCCAGGAGTAAGAGCTTCAAATTGAAAAGCTGAGTCAGACAAGGACAGAAAACAAAGACCTGGCAGAACTCAGCCTGTCAGATTTATATGCTGTCCCAGTCCAAATAGTCACCTCTATTTAATAAATACATCTAATACCCACTGGACTTTGGGGCAGCCCGAACAGCTGCATGAAGGTTTTAAATTTATTTTCATTTCCACAAACACTCTGCTTTTGATATTGAACAACCTGTGATTTATTTCATCCAAACCAATCCTGACTGTCGCTTGACTTACGGCCGTGAGCAGTCTTAAGGACTGCCTAATTGGCCCTTCCACCCTCAAGGGAAGAAGTTGTCTCTGGGACTATGTAGCCTGCAGCTGACTTCAGGCTTTTGACCTGAAAGAAAGAGACATGCACATCTTCCCACCTGCCACGCTATCAGCGTTCTCCTGATACCTGAAACCAACACTTGGGGAAAAGCCTGGAGATGAAGCAGACCTGGAGAAGGGGAAATGAAGGTTGCCATCCCTGAGATTTAAGCTTTGGAAATGTCATCTCTCACTTGGTGCCTGTATTTCTACCTCACTAGCTTCAGATTCAGGGTATCAATCTCTGTTATCAAGGTAGCCTTCAAAACCTGAAGGAGCAGGGGAAAAAAAAGAAGCTTGAATCCCAGAGAGTACTGCAAAATCTATGTAAAGAACATATTTTTTAAATTTCAGAAATGCAGAGGATCAGTGTCACTGGTATGAGCTGCCTGAAGCAGCTATTTTTGTTCTTCAGAAGCTTTTCCCTCTATTCTAACACAGATCAATTATGAATATTTATGTATACAGCACCAAAAATGTGGTAAGCAGTTTGCAGGCTTGCAAAATATATATACCATATTGCAAAAACCAGCTCTCTCTTCTGAGCACCGTGCCTGATCACTCACTCCTCCTCAATGGCTAGCAAAGAACAGAGACAACACGCATTTGTAGCACTGCCACCTCTATTCAGAGCAAGAAGAAAGTGGTGCAGTCAGGAACTGCAGTTTGTGTTAGTTTAAAATCAGTCCCCTGTCACTCAGAGTGTGCCTCTGTTAAATCGTTGATAATCCTTTCTCTGAGCTTGGCTGGGCCATTGCACCAATTTAACAGGCAGAATTTTGTCCTGCTCTTTGGTGAGACACAGAATTTGGGATAAATTTGCAAAGTTCTGGTACCTGGTGTCTGGCTTTCAAATGAGACAGCTAACAAAATCCTGAGCATTTCTGGCCATGAGACCTTGCAGAGCACTTCATGAAAGAGAAACATTAAGCCATCTGTCCATGGGAGACTCCTACCAGGGAAATTGCAGTATGATTACTTCAAATTATTTCTCTGCTGCTCAAAAAAATATCCTAAATTAATATATGCTGCTAAAGAACTGCCACATGCTGTCCCAACGCTGACATTACTGGAAAAAATCTTTCCAATATAGATGGTTTGTTAGTTGGCTTATGCAAATAGGCATATTGGAAACGAGGAACTATTGCTAAGTATAAAGTCAATCATACTGTCCTACAACTCGCGAGGGCTGCCGAAGAACCATGCAAACTACCTGTAAGAAGCAAGTCCAGTGATTTCAACAGGCTTTCAATCAGACTTTAAACATAAAAAGGAAGTGTATTCCTAGTCAATAATAAGCTCTGCCTTTTTAAAATTACAAATTCAAATATCTATTGGAGTCACAAGTGGCATTTCCTTCAGTGTATCCGTTTATGAGTCTGTGTAATCCAAAACATGTCTATGATCTTTTGCAAAGCCTGTAAAGAGAGAACACTGCATTGTTTCAATATTAACGCTTAGTGCAATATTTGTGAATTAAATTGTGGATATAGCAAAAGAGAATCTGTCTGGACCATTCACAAAATGAGCTTTGATATCCTTTTAGTAAGTAAAAAGCTGAAAGGAGACATCAATAATTTATTAGCACTTGGATTATATCCTCCACTGCTTGTAGTTTACTGCCTTCTTGGAGGAAAAGAGGATGAAGGCAATATCATCTCTTAGGTTATAAAGTGTTTGCATACTCTAATATGGTGGTCCTGACAAAGGATGCCTCATTTTGAGGGGCATTTCTACGCTCAGTGTGATGGCTGTACCTCCCAGAATGGCAGTGGGATGAACCACCAGCCTGTTGCCACGTGGTACCTTTCTAATTAACAGCATGAAATGAGCCGGGCAGTATTGGTACCACCCTCCCATAGAGTGTAAACAGCTGGCTTGGTGCCCTGGAAGGCCTGAGCTTTAACAGCCAAAGTACAAAACCCAGCGTGGCTGTAAAGCATGGGTGACATCCATACAGGCATGAGACACAAGACGAGGGCCACCTCTAGAGAGGTGAAGTGCTCCTCATTTCTTCTCATCTCCTGCTATCGTCATCCCCCGGCACTGCTCGTTGTCTTCTCTTTATTTCTCAGCCCACCTCTACACTCTAGGCTTTTTGCTTCCATACTGTCTCCCTCCTATTCTCTTCGATGTCCCTGCCCTGCCTCCCATTTCTTTCCTGGTGGCAGTGATGCCTGTCCTCAAGCTCCAGGCTTAGTAATGTTATTGCCATGTTGTGCAGAGATGCCAGAAATTGCACTGACATTCATTCTTTCCTTTCAGGATGAAATGTTCTCCCTTCTCATCTATTCCTCTGGCTTGTGCCTTTCAAATTTGGCACCTGTCTCCTGTTTCTATCTTTCTCTGATCTTACTCATTCTGATGTGCTATTTCCAATACCTGAACAATCACCATCCCCCACAGCTTTTCAGTCTTTAAGTCCTGAGAAACCTTTCCTAGTTCTGTCCCTATCACTGTTGCCAAGAGCTTCATCTCCCCTTACAGTATTCTTTTGAGCCATTCCCAAGAAACACAGGAATAAGCAAAGGCTATTCCTCTTCTGTGTTGGAGCAGAATCCAGCCTCTCCCTTTGGTGCTTCTTCAAACAGTTGCGCTTCCTTTTTTGAGGCTGCTGGTGAGGGAGGACGTCTCCACTAACAGAGACGAACAGATGCTGTCCTCTCAGCCCCAGGTAGGACTTGAAGGGCCATGGGCAGCATGAGGGACCTAGAGCTGCCTCTGCCCTTCTCTGTGCATAGGGGCTTTGTCTTCTGCAGATACTGACATTTCGTGTTCTGTGAACAGTGAACGTACCTGCACAAAACCAGACAGACGCTCTTGAAGCAGGAAGCAGCAAAAGGCCATGCTTGCAATAGTTCACTAGCATCCTCCAAGGTTGCTGCTGCTGCTCCTGTTATGAGCTGATGTACCCTGCTTTTCAGTGGGACTTGGTAACTCAGCTTAATGCTACGCAGGTCCTGTCCACAAAGTGCTTTTGAGAAAATGAGGCCAAAAATCTTTTAACAAGTATTGTAAATGCATCCCAATTTTAATGGACTGCTGCAGACAATAAGGAATTTGAGCCCCCAGATTCTCTCTCCTCAGCACCGAGGGGCTTCGTAAATCAGAAGGAGTAGCAATAGAACAATCTGTTCACAACATTTCATTGTCTTAAATAGGAAAGAGAGTTCCTTAGACACTGTGGCTGACTGGAGGAGCAGTCCTAGGGCAAATCAGTGATGACCCCAAGCACCCAAATACAGTGTGTATGGCTGGAAGAAGAGCAAATACCTCTGGTCCTTAGCAGAAAATACGTAACTATCATGGGGCTTGGCCAACTTCTTTCCCAAGGTAAACTCGGAAACCCAAATCTATCCATTGACCTCCACGGCTCATGACTTGTGATGCAGAACAGCCATCTGGGCAGTGTCATTCCAGAGCCAAGTCGATAATTTGGAGAGTTCCCAAAATTTTCCCATGGGAAAAAAGCTGGGCAGTTGCTGCTGCTGAATGTCTCCAGAAGGCAGCCTGCCAGTGCTCAGGGCTGTTGGCCAGTGCCAAACAGACTTTTAAAATGCATGGCCCTCAGTGACAAACCAAAATGAAAAGGTGCACACGTGCATCTGAGTGATCAATGCTCCCACACGGTAACATTGAGCGAGCACTGGAGTCATCTTTGCTGCTTCCCCTGTAACTGTGCTACGGAAGAAAAGGGCTTTTAAATGCTGGTGTTGCAAGTGGTACCACTTGGCACTAACAGAAGGGGGGCTCTGTCTGTGAGCTTTCCTCTGGCCACTGTCAACTCCTTTGCTCCTGACGTAGGCAACTGTCATGAGAGATCACAGTAGCTATACCTATGTCTGAAAACAATAATAAAACAACACTGAAGAGAACTTGTTGTCAGGCAAATAATGAACATAAGAGGGTACTCTAGAAAGATGCTTTTACGTCAGCCTGGTAGAGAAGTGTGTACAGCTGAGGCTTTCTGATGACTTCACTTCCATCACCAAGTGTCACCAGTGAGGGAACAATCCTGTCCTGGTGCCAGGCATACGCCAAACTTCACAAGCACTGAGCCTCTGGAAAAAAAAAGATGCAAGTTCCTTCACTACAGAAAACTGGCAAGAGCACTTAGTCAGTCTATGAGGTGGCAACAGAGTTCAAAAGTGACTTGGAGCTATGTACCAGTGCCACATCTAGGTATGAGTTGTCCCATGTAATAACAATACAGCTCTGGTCGTTTCCTTAGAATACCGCTCTTCCACGTGTCTCTTCCACCTTGCTGGGCTGTCCTTTTAGACAGTCGTTTCTCACTAGGCTGCTTGCTTCTCCCTTCCCAGAAGGTTAGGTGGATGCAGCGTGCGTTGCTACCTAAGACACACAAGTGGACACCACCAGCATACTCCTCTGGGAATGCACAGCTTTTCCTGTCAAACCCAAGGAGACAGGAAACCAGCTCTGGCCTCGCAAGACTCCATGTACAAGCATTCACAAAGACAAGGCACAGGCACCCACCACAGCCCTTTGCGTTTTCAAAGATGAAGGCAAAAACCCAACTCTGTGTGACTGCAGTCAGTTAGTTCTGCCAGACCACTTAAATCATCAGGACATCGTGATCATCGCCACTGTTGAAACCCCTTGGCAGAACTCGCAGCATTAGCACAGCTATTTAGAGTGAAGTACCTTGGGCCTACTGGCAGCATGAACTGGCTGCTGTGCACACACTGACACTGAATATTGAGCTCCCGAAAGCGAGCGTGTTGCAGAGGCCATGCTTTCCCTTCCCAGGGTGCAAGAGCTGGAGCCTGGGAGAAGTGAGCTTCCCATGGCACTCCTTTCAGTACAAATTCTGGCTAGCACAAATGGGATCTGGGTAAAGCATGTATGCTCATCCTGCTCAGGTGCCAAAGTATAGCATTTTCCCCATGATACAACAGGAAATAATCTGAAGAGAAAAAAGGAACAAATCCCAAATCACCAACAAAAGAGCCAGCTCTTCAGGCGATTTGCCATGGGGGATAATAATCTGAGCACGTCCAGTGCTTGAAACTGTCTTAAATTGCATGAAATATCAGGCTTAGGCACTTTGACAGGCTTCTTTTAAAATCTATGACAGTAGACTTGAAGGCATCCACTATGTTACTCAGATTTTGGCAGACAGATCCCGCAGTAGCAGCTATGAACGCTTACTGTCCTCAGCCCAGAGAAGCTGAACTTCAGAAATGTTGCTTTTCTCAGTGACAGCAGAGGCAGAGGACGTTGTCAGGCAGGGTCAGCTCAGAGACCATTTTCATCTAAGCCCTCTGTGAAGCAGTGACTGTCAATGACAACGCCTTCGCCATCCACGCAAACACTGATTTTCACCTGCAATACTCTTCAGAGGCAGCGTTTCAACGACCTACCTTGAGAAACACATTTGCGTGACTGCCCCTTCTAATTTCCACAGCAGTCTGTTCTCTGGCATCTCAGCTGTACAGCAGCTCGTTTTTAGCTTGGTTTTATGTCAATGTTCTGATGAAGGGAGGAAAACCCAGTGTAATAGGCATACATTACATAGACTGAGAAGTATCTTTATTTGCTGAAGATGTGTACTATTTTAGGATATTTTCATTTAGTCTCATAAAAATGACATTTCTATAGAAACAATTGATAAAACAAACAACAAGGAGGAAATCCCATGCTAACTGTCAAAAGCCAACATAATGCTTGACAGATGCATTGCTAGAGATGAGTAATACTCTGCTGGTTTGGGCTCTTAAAATACACAAACCTTCCCTCTCCCTTACATGGTTAAATCAATTCACATTGGACACAGATACGTGCTTTTTATTGGTGAGCAAGTAGATGTTTGAATTAAAATATCCCTGCTTCACCAAGTCCCAGGGACGCCCAGCAGCCTTCGCTTGGTGAGGTGCTACTGCTGTGGAGTCCCAGGGTTCCACCCAAAAAGTAGACCAGAACTGCAGAAAAAGCCACCCAAAGCTCTGTGGGTGGGTCTCTGAGGATATTCAGACACACACACACACACACACACACACAGTCTCTGCTCACCTATCGTCTTCTCTCACCAGCAAGAAAGCCGCCATTGATTGCTCACAGTCCAGTTTTGCTCCCATGCATGCACATTTCTATAAGAATGTGTAGTTCTTCCACTACCACAGAGAGTCTCAATGTGTTCTGTGTGGCATGGCTATGTGTGTGTCCCTGCTTCGCTGGCTCAGGGCTCTGACTCTGTCAGCTGGATTCCTGCAGATGTTGGTGCTGATGTGCAGAGCAATCACTCCTTCGAGGTGCGATACGTTACCATTTCTTCCGAGTTCAATGCTTAGTCCCTTGCAGAGTTGAACCTTTAGCACAGGTGACAACTCCCTACTGAACATCTTTCCTATCAGACTGAACTCTTTTTTCACAAGTGTCGCATTTCATGATCTGTTCTCCATTTCCAAGCAGACCTGTGTGTTGCCCACCACCCTGCTCTCCAATTAGTCTGTTCTCCAGTTTCTTCTGGCAACAAACCACTGGGATTATCTGTCTCCTTGGTCACCTGCTTCTTAGACAACTCATCCTAATATTTATCATCTTTGCAACGTACATAACACTGTCTCATTTACAGACTTATCCTTTCTAATCCCACCGAGGCCTTACTGTCTTTGTCATCCCGATGCCTTCCCTGTTATAATCCAGTGAGGAAGCATTTGTCTGTAGGCTCTCATGCTCCTCTCCGCTTGGGAAGACCAAAAACATCCTCCATAAAGTCACATGACACTATTTGCTTGTTGCAAGGTAGAAGAAGGGGACAAGGCACATTGTCAGGACTTGTGACAAAACTGACGACCTTTCAAAATCTCATAAAATGGTTCTCCTTAAGTGAGGAATGTTTGAGTTCACCTCCAGTGACTCTTAGAGATGCTCTGGTGGGAATTTATTTGCTAGAATGTCTTAGCAGATCCACACAAGTGTGTTGGTACTTATAATTTATAGGATAAATATGAAGATGCACAAGCATGATTTATTGATAGAGTATAAGCTATATATAGTGTTCTTAACTGTATTATTAAAACTGAAGGTAAATAATTCATGGAAGGAAGAAAAGATACATAAAACTCTGGCTGTTTTGACAGGAAGCATTCCTGTCTTGTAGTAATTAAAATTGAATATATTCTGAGTACATTTCTATATCCTCCTGACAAAAACAATTATTTGCCCACTTCACATGCCAGAGTGCCTGTGCGTGGCCATAGAATCTGTGCAGCCAGCATAAGGGATGGAAAACGCTTATGGCTGCTGGGCTTGAACGCCACCCCGTGCTCAGGATGGGATTATCGTCCGTGGATATTGACCAGTTCTGCCTGGTTGACCCTCAGATTAGTTTCAGATTAGATATAACTCAAATAACATGTTAGTTTTGCCAATTCAATGCTGACCATTCACATGAGGAGTATTAAAGAAAGGTACAGGCTTACTTCAGCAGAAAGCAAGACACAAAGTTAACCTTTTTTATTATTAGAATCAGAGGACTACTCAGGCAAAGCAAAATTCAGCTCGCAATTTGTTATGTCTCCACAGGCACCTTTCCTGGGTTTAAGAGGAAAAGATGACAGGTGGATGACCCCAAAGAACCATAACTCAAGCATGCCCTTTCATGATTCGGGCCATCTTGATAGCACAAGGGGTAGTGGTTTTAAACTAGAGGAGTGGAGAATCAAGCTAGACATGAGAAATAATTTTTTTACAATGAGAGTGATGAAACACTGGCACAGGTCACCCAGAGAGGTTGTAGATACCCCATCTCTGGAGACATTCAGGAACAGGCTGGATGGGGCTCTGAGCAATCTGACTCAGTTGAAGATGTCTCTGGTCATCACGGGTGGGCTGGATTAGATGACCTTTGGAGGTCCCTTCCAGTCCAAACTATTCTATGATTCCATGATCTAGATTACTGAACTGATTCAGTTAAAGACACATAAGGTCAAATATCCTATAACACCTTTAGTATATCTTTTTTTCACTGGTTGAATAGTCATTCATTTACGTAATTTCCATACTAACAACATCAGTATGGCCAAAGTGACCTGCCACTAGTTGTTAAAATCCCTGAAGTCAAAACAGCTCAACCTCATAAGCAGTTGTCAGACAGTCTAAACAGTTTCAACACTCAACTTAAACACATTCCAGTGCAAACAATGCCAAGGCCTCCCTGCCTTATTGCCCAGGTAGAAGAACCCAAATGCCTTAATTGGGGCACATGGAAAATCCTTCCTAAGTTCAGCACCAGCAAAACCTTGAAGTGTGAGAGGTCTTCTGCTCACACCAATGCATCTGCCAAACCATTTTGTAGAATCAATGGTGCTCTCTTGTCTTGCCTGGAAATGAATGGTGCAATAAACCAAAATCCTAGTTGCACCTTTTGGCTCTAGCAGAGGCATAATCCATTGATTTCAATAGATTTTGGAGCAGTCCTACACAACCAAGAGTCCTGGAGATACCAGCAATGCTAGGTGGTACCACAGAAAAATGAGTAGAAAGGTTTAACTTGCATCCCAAACCAGCAGAAAGTGGGAATGACAAAATTAAGTGGCAGATGATGGTAGCAGTGTAACAGTTGATTCCAGCAAAATGGAGAATTGGACACTAAATTTCTCAGCAGTCACTGCTATTCCTGAACCAGGTTTGACTTTAATTTGATTCCAGTTTCTCTGGGGAGTACGAAGCAGAGCTCCACCAGCTGATGAACTGCAGGCTGGTAGGGCAGCACCAGAGAAGCACTCCAAACACTCCTGAGGCTCCCTTCTGAGAATCTCCAAATGTAATTAAGAGCAGTTCTATTTATTCCTCCTGCTATGTGCACCTACAAGCACCAGATGCAATAGTAGTAACTGCTCAAACACATGTGTCAGAATCAGGTGTTAGAAAAATGTCTGCTAATAAGGTTAGAATTGGGGTCACTCTTGACTACCTAGTCAGTTGGTCTAATGGGACATCTTCAAGTGATTTTTGTGACTTCTACTTCAAGAAGTGCTCAATGACCTAAAATAGGGTAGTTGTCAACTCCACTATCTCTGGAACAAGATTGCTTGTCAGAAAGCGCATAGCTGAGGGAGATGGTTTCTTCCCAGCATTTTCACTGATAATTTCCATTTTGTGTGAGTTCATCATGGCCCTGGTTCCCTGACACTGTAGTTAAGACTGGCTGGCTGTTGACAGGATGGTTTGTCTTAATATCTATATATTTAAGTGCTTTCAATGCGCATAATGGATAAAACTTGTTTCTGGCTGCAATTCTGCTGTGGTATGACAGCTTTCTGAAAGGATAAAAAAACCAGTGAGATCCAGTAGACTGGAAAGCGCTGCATTTCTTCCAGCATTGGGGAAATGTGATTCCCAAACAGTGGGAACACCTAGTCCAGCTCAAGCCCAGCACAGAGTCTGCGCCTGTTCTCATGCTCACACGATTCATCTCCCACGTAAAACGGCAACCAAGTACTAAAACCAATATCACAGAATCACAGAATGTTAGGGATTGGAAGGGACCTCGAAAGATCATCTAGTCCAATCCTCCTGCTGGAGCAGGAACACCTAGATTAGGTTACACAGGAGGGTGTCCAGGCGAGTTTTGAACGTCTCCAGAGAAGGAGACTCCACAACCTCCCTGGACAGCCTGTTCCAATGTTCTGTTACCCTCACTGTGAAGAAGTTTCTTCTCATATTTAAGTGGAAACTCGTGTTCCAGTTTTCACTCATTGCCCCTTGTCCTATCATTGGTTGTCACGGAGAAGAGCCTGGCTCCATTCTCGTGATACTCATCCTTTATATATTTGTAAACATTAACGAGGTCACCCCTCAGTCTCCTCCAAGCTAAAGAGACCCAGCTCCCTCAGCCTTTCCTCATAAGGCAGATGCTCCACTCCCTTCATCATCTTTGTTGCCCTGTGCTGGACTCTCTCCAGCAGTTCCCTGTCCTTCTGAAACTGAGGGGCCCAGAACTGGACACAATATTCCAGATGCAGTTTCAAATATTAAAACAAATTCTTCTGCGAGTTATGACAGCTTTCCAGTAGTTTCTGATAAAGCCTGGCATATATGAAAAATGAATAACCAGACATGAATAATAAATCACTGCCATGTTTATCTAGCTTTATGTATCTGCTCTCTTGAAACGCCCCATCTCAGGCACATTTAACACCCTCTAATAACGAAAAAGCACAGCCCATACATTTACACAAACGTGTTTCTGTATGTGCAGGCACACGCTATTGGACTCAAGTGTCCCGTATTTAGATCCTAAGAACGCGCCGGGGACAACCCGCACTCGGACCGCTCAAGCCAAGAGCGCATCGGGGTGGCGGTTCAGCGGCGGGGCTGTTTCAGAAGCGCCGAGCCGCCAGCAGCAGCGCGCAGGCTCCCCACACCCAGCCCCGGCCAGCGGGGGAGTGGGACCCGCGGTGGGACCGCGCCGGCTGCACCTCGTCAGCAACACGCCCGCGGGGAAACCACCGGGGAACAGCGGCCCCAGCACCCCGAGGGGAGCGAGCACGGCGTCGCCCACACTCCAGCCGAGAGGTAGTGGTTACCGCGGCCGGAACTGACGCCTTGCCGGGCGGAAGTAGCTGCTGTGGGGCTGAGCGGAAGTGCTGGCAGTGAGCGGGGAGGCTGGAGCGCAGGTGGGTGGCGGCTGGGGTTGTGGAGGTAGCGGAGCCTTCAGCGCCGTGCGGGTGCGGAGGTCCCGCCGCAGGCCGGGCAGCCAGAGGGGCCCCGCGGCTTCGTCTTTACCATATGGTGAAGAGGAGTGCGGCTACAGGCGCCATGCGGCCCCCGGGGCTCTGTGCGGCAGGGCCTTGTTTGCCGGCTCCCTCCCCCGAGCGATTCCCCGCAAGGAGAGGCCTCGCCGGGCTTGGCCTTCCTGTCCGTCCTTAGAACTTCGATTCAAACTCGTTTAGGAAAAGCCCATGAGGGCTGTGAAGGCGGTGGGTGCAGCGGGGTGCACCAGCTCTTTAGTTTGTTAATAGCAGCTTGTTGCTTTTCACTTCATTTTGTGCCATGCTGGTGTCTCTTTATTGCAGAAACTCTTCAGACAAGCCAGGTACTGCAGCGTTTCTGGAGGCAAGATGTTGTGTGCATGCACATGGTGTGTGCTCGGCAGGCAAAGTAACAGTTGCTGAGTCTTATGTGACCAGCACAAGATGTGGAGCCACTTTGAGGAGATGTTCTTGCAGCTTCTGACTGGGGTTTGCCTTCTGGTAGGAGAGTCTTAAGAGGTATCTGCTTTCTCTATAGCAGATGAAAGTTGCTGTCTGTCTTGTCAAACCCAGATGTTTGAGACTGTCATTACAGTATTGTGTGCAGAAAGCGTTTTTTGTGGCAGAGCGGAGAACGCATGTCACTATTTTGTAAAGTAACCTGAGTGAGGCTTTCATTGAATGCTAATCTGGAGTGGAGGAATTGTACCCCTCTCCATTGATGGCTGAGCTTCCTTGGAGAGCCTGAGATGTGACCCTTTGCTTCTCCTTACCTCATCCAACAAGTTCTGAAGAAATGTGTTAATTTGATGCACTGATTGTGACAGTAGGACCTTATATTTTTCTTTGACTCAAATAAAAAAACTTTAGCAAAAGAATGTGAAGTAGTAGACTTGAAGATGGGGAAAACAAGTCAGGGTTCAGAAATCAGTAGGAGCCAGAGATGATTCTTTGCTTTTACATATACTCACTACCTTTTCTCTATTTAACTGTGTCTGGTTCATGGCTCTTGTTGTGATGTCAGTGGCTCCCTTGGGCTGTGGGCCTCTGCTGCTGTAGAAGAAAAATGCTTTGTAAATGCAGATGAGCAAGAATAAAATAAAAACATAGCAGTATTAGTTTATATTAGGTAAGTACAATTTTTTGTAGCCTGATGGCACCTGTGAAAACCTTGGACAGGAGTGGAATGGCATGGTACTTTGCTCAAATAGATGTTGTGCCTGATTCTTATATGGTTTTATGTCTGCCGAGGGCAATGGCAGAGGTTGGTAGTATATGCTGCAGAAGCTTAAGTGCTGCTTCTGAAAACATTGGAGGAGTATTATAAACCTCATTTTTTCTGTAAAATAAATGCCATCCTCTGAAATACTGGTGCTGCTTTAATTGGTGAGTAGAGTCCCTTACTGTCCTAACTGGCCTTCCTTCTTAAGCTTACACTGAAGTTGAAGTTGGTTAATCCTAAAGTGTATCTTAGCACTTGAAGCAGTCTCTGGCTTTATTGCCTTCTGTGCTTTTGTATCTTCTTTTAGTCTGATTTAGACTGCTGGTTCCAACTGCATTTGTAAAATGTCCTGCAGCACTGATGGGCCTTTCTAACAGTACCCATGGAAAGTCCAAACCATGACACAAAACTGTTTATTGAGACTCTTAGTGCAGACAGGGGTTACAATAGCATATGATAGTGTATTCACATAATGATCACTATGTTCTGGTGGATATAGATGCTCATGGTCCTTTGACAGCATTTCTGATCTCTTATATGTGTCACTAGGGCAATATCTTCAGCAAGCTGCCTGTGTTGACTAGATGGTGGTCACTCTAGGCAAACAGTTTGTGTGCGGTTAGCTTTGAAGTGACCAGTTGCAGGATTGGAGGTAACCAGACCATATTATGCTGAGATTAGTGCTGATCATCAGTAGTGTATTATTTTTCTTGCATGTTTTCTCTGAGCACTGGTGGATAAGAGTTACTTCTTAGGATGGCCAGGTGAGTGTTGCTAATGTCCTTAGATGGCTTCCAGGGGACACGTAGTGCCATATGCATATCAGCAATTTCTAGCTCACTGGACTGCAGAAGGACCAAGTCAAAGGCCCTGCTTGTATTAAGTTTCTAGAGCCAGTTTGAACATGGAAAGAACACATTTAAAGCTTTTGTCTGTTTTTTGTACCAAACTAATGCCCACTTCTGTTTTACTATCTGGTAGTTATTTATGTTTGGGTGGCCTCTATATTGATATGGACTAAGGAGTGACTTTGGCAAAGTGATTTCTGTAACGAGATGTATTAATAACCTCTTTAGACAATGACTGCATAGTTGGCTTCTTGTGCCTGACAGTTTCCCAGACAAATGAAGGCTGGTTCAAGGCCTGCTATGTTTTTGATTAATATTTTCAATACACAGAGTCCTGGACAAGTGTATGTACATCCTTGTGTGGAAGAGGCTCATTGCAGAAAGATTAGCAACACACTTTGCTTATAACTTGATGTGTTGTGTCTGTTAATCTGAGTATCATCCTTGTATGGGCTTTGAAGCCTGTGATGTTAGGGCATGAAACACTTGGTTTCTGATGCATTTGGTGCTACTTATGCATATCAAAGAGGGACATATCAACTGAACTATGACTGTTGGAATCCCGGTTGTGGCGGAAACCTCCATAAATAAACAAGTAGGTGTGTGCTTATGCTAGGAGTTCACAAAAAGGAGCTGTCTGTAGAAGCTGCGATTTTTGCTATACAGTTGCAAGGAAACTGGGCTGAAAGGGAGTATTTCTACATTCTCAGCATTGGTCAGAACTGCAATAGCATCCCAGATGTTTTTGTGTTGAGTCCTTCTCTGACAGTAGGAGGGCACTGGAGCAGGGTGCTCCCTTCCCTTCCTGCTCTGAAGGAGCCTTTGCCTAGTGGCTGTGTTCCATATATGTCCGTGACAGTGTTGGCAGAGAAGTTGGACATTTTCCCTTTGTGCTGGGAGAGGGTTTTGTTGTTCAGAGGGTCCAGGGAAGTTCTTGTTGCTGCTTGTGCCATATGTAGGCCTGGTAAAAATGGAAGTTGTTCTGGGACTCTGGAGCTGACAGCTTTTGTTAAGGTCAGTGTCTTGAGATGTCTGAAATTGAGCAACTAACTTGTGATGCTGGCATTGGATGAAGAGGTCTGGTTCCTCAGTTGTGAAGTGCTGAAGTGAATGGCGTCCCTGGAAACCTCAAAACCTCTGAAAATCCACTTTGTTTTAGTACACAAAGCTCTTAAGTCTGAATGGTTTTAATCTGTTTTTTGCACAAAATGAGGAGCAGGAAAAACTTTCAACGGGTCTTATGTGGTTGGTGGTTTTACACGAAGGCCTTGATTAAAAAAAAATCAACAACCAAATGTAAAACTCCCTGGGACCTCTTTGTGCTGTTGGAACCAGCATCATCTAACCAACCTCGGTCAAGAATGAGGTCTCTGAAAATGGTATAAATATTCCAAATGTGGGTCATAAATGCTGCATGAGACAATTCTTGTGTCTGTTAGCATCCTTCCCACAAGGTGTCTCCCCACATATTTTACAATCAAGTCTGATAATAGCATAAGACAAAACATTGGCTTCAGGGCAGTGGCTGTGCCTGCACAATGACGAAACTTTGTTTTGGTCTGAGATTAAGACAGATTCATTTCCAAGCTTTGCGTTTTCTCATGTGTACAGCCTATCCATATGGCAGATAATTGTAGTTTTAAAAATCCATATCCACTTCCTTTTCCAACTTCGCAATAAATCATCATTGAATCCTGATGGGCTTTTAAAAGTGGAAGAGATCAAATATGTACAAAACATTTCAATATACCAAGTGTGGGAGGGTGTCAAATCTGTAGCATTAGTGCTGATCAGTGATTCAATTAGTGTGAAATGTATTTGCAAATAGTTTACTTGCTGCCTGTGAGAAATGGATTGACAGTCCCAGGCTCTGGGAATAAGAGGTGACGAGTAATACTCATGAATATTCTCATGCCCAGTAGATGGGAGGTGGAATAGTTGCCTTCCTAGTGAGTTTTCATATGCACAGAGGAAAAGTCTGTATAAATACCACCCTTGGCTTTCAACCCAAACTGGCCTGGGCAGTGACTGAAAATGCTTGAAGGTTGCATGGCTTCTGCCAATAAGAGGGCAGTGAAAGAGGGAGAGGGGGAAGTAAAGCAGGAGGACTAGATAAGGAAGAAAACCTTTCTTCACTTGGGAGACGTGAGTGAGAAGGAGAGCAAAGAGAATTAGTGAGAGTGAGTGCATTGTCCAAATCTACATAGGCAGGCTCTTGCATCCTGATAGGGCTGCTGCTGCCAGAATACTGAGAAGACTGTGCTGGAGGGGGGAGGTTCTCATGATACTGTGCCTCTGATGTTCTTGGTTGGTGTTAATACTGGAGTAAGTCAAATCTGTTGTGCTGGACCAGGTGCTTCTGTGGCTTTGCAAATCCAAGGCTGTGTTGTTGGCATTCTGGCAGTGATACACGTGTTGGCTGTTTTTTTGCTGGAGGGATGCCATTCTGCTCCCAGCTGTCTGGTAGACCAGGTGTTGGCTTGTCTAGTAGCATGTTCGGCAATGAAGAACAAGGTAAACAGTGTGTCTGGGACTCTGGTACAACTAATTGTGTCCTGGGGTGATCCTGAAGTAGGGTGTCTGCAGTATGTACAGGAACAGCAGAGTGGGACAAAAATAAATAGTTTTCCTTTGCTCTTCCCATCCTCTCCCCAGGAAATCCAGTTCTGTAACCAGTTTTCATGTCTTTAATAGATTCTATGTGAACAGCACACAGGGCTGTGCTGCAAGACGAAAGAGGCAGGATGTTGTCAAGACCAAAGCCTGGGGAGTCCGAGGCAGACCTGCTGCACTTTCAAAACCAGTTCCTGGCAGCCAGAGCTTCACCTGCAGTGAAGATTGTGAAGAAAGCAGACAAGAGGAAGGGGGAGGAAGGGAGCACAGATGCTGAGAGACACCCACTGCAGGACCACAAGGATGTAGTCATGTTGGATGGTAGTTTCCCTGATGGAGTTCTTTGAATTGCTGGGTTTCTCTGTCTCTTTCAGTACCTCAGTGCTTGCCCTTTCACCTCCCTCTCAACCCAGAGTTGCTTTTGCCCTGCATGTGTGTCCTCCTTGCAGTATTGTCTGTTCGTAGCCTTGTTGGAAAATGCACTTGTCCACTGTTATTAGCATCCACCAGAGCCACCTTTCCAACACATTGCCTTGGTCTACATTTGTCAGCTGTCTGTGGTATCTTGCCATTCTCAATACAAGGCATGTTTTCTGTGATTTGTTCCCGTTGGACACTCAGTGCTTATTTTGCCATCTATCCAGACCTTGTTCTCAGTCTCTTTGAGATTTATCTCTGCTAACAGCTCCAGCTTTCAGCCAGTAGATCTGGCTTGGTAAGCCTCCTTCCTGCGGTTTTGTTTTTCTCTATCTGTATTAACTGTAACACTTCTGTCATGTGCTTAATAGTCTCAAAAACTGAAGGTGCTTTCTTAAAAGCAACAGTTGAAATCTAGCAGTGCTTAGTTCCAAGTAAGGAAATATGGGCCCAGTTTATAGATAGTGAAAAGGTGGCTTTGACTTGCTCATGATCATACAAATCACTCGCTGTTAGAGCTGGCAGTGGAAATGTATCTTTCTGTGCCTGAACACAACCTGAAAGGATACTGTTTGTTTCTGTACAGTCTTACTTCTTCCCTTAATACTTACCGTCAGGTCTTAGTGCCCTTTCCTGCTTTTGCAGCTGTTTAAAAAGACCTTAGTGTCAATATATAAGTAGTAGAATTCTTGAGCATGCTTCTCTCCA
Source organism: Patagioenas fasciata (assembly GCF_037038585.1). Taxonomy (NCBI): domain Eukaryota; kingdom Metazoa; phylum Chordata; class Aves; order Columbiformes; family Columbidae; genus Patagioenas; species Patagioenas fasciata. The sequence continues at coordinate 30,489,372 of NC_092524.1, read as the reverse complement.
GTACCTAGCACAGGTCAGATGACTCTTGTCTTATCACTTCCTCATCATTGTTTCTTATCAAAACAACAACAGGTGCTATTAGGCACCCTTTGGTACCTGTTGCACAGTATGTATGCTTGACTGTGGTGGGTTTTTTTTTTGGGTTTGTTTTTTTTTTTTTTTTTAATTATTATTTCCCTTCCCCAGATTTTCCTGATGTTCTTCCAGCTCTAACTCCAGCTCCTCCAAAAAAGTCCAAGATCAAAAGTACCTGTGTCCACTTTGAGGATGAAGATCCGGAGGAAAGACTAGAGAGACACGATCAGCACATTACAGCAGTCTTCAGCAAAATTATTGTATGTCTGGTTTTAGGTGATGGTCTAGTGTTTTTTGTGAGTGCTCTGGACTAAGCAGTGGACAAGGATGAAGGGTTATGTTGCTGCTTTTTATTTCTACAGTGTAATGACACACTGTAGATCAGTGTCCTGAACCGCCTTGAAAGAAAAAGCTCTTTAGGTGTATTTTTGCTGTCAGTTAAATATGGTTTTGAATCCGTACTCCAGCACAAGTACAAACTGCCTACAGGTCACGTTGCTTGCATGCAGGCACATGCTTTAGTGTCGATTTGGGTGAGTTTCTGGACTTTTTAAGGGAGATATTCTCATTGCTCTGCACTGGCCCAGGTTTTCCTTTATCTGATTTTTTTGAGTGATGTGTGGAGATTGGCAGCCCAGCCTTTTGCCAATTAGCCTCACTTTGACTCTAAATAAGCGCAAGGTACTCTGAGCCTGGCAGTGACGTAGCAGAAAGCCTGTGACCTGCAGAACTGAGAGATTTTGAGTCCATTCTTAGCTAAATGGTGTAAGCATGCCTGGCTATTGCAATGGTTTCTACAGGGTTTTAATTTTTTCCTGCAGGAACGAGACACAAGTGCAGTACCAGTGACTATGCCACTGCCCACGGGAGTTCCATTTCCAAGGACGTTTCACCGCTCTGAGATAAAAAGTGAGGTAAGATTGGGAGAAGCTGTTTTATGTTACCTTCATTAACTATTAAAACTTCCCCACAACAAAGCCTAATGCTTGGTGGGTGGTAGGGCTCAGAGTAAGTGGCCTGACATGCTGGAAATTAGGAGCTGGCTCAAGAAATATATAAGGTGGCATTACCACCTTAGCATTGGAGAGAGTTCTCCTACCAAGCTCGCCATCAAGTATGCACTCCATACCCTGCAGTTAAATGACACTGGAATCCTTTGGTTTAGGAAAGACAGTGTTCCCCATCTTCAGTGAAGTAGATCAAATCTGTGCTTTTGTAATAGAATTGATCCTGTTCTTTTTGTTTTCCTCTGAGGAACAATCACTCTTCATTTGTCCACCAGGTTTGATTAAATCTATGCTTACTGACATTGCATCTGATTCTTCCTGGCGTCATATTTGAGTGTGATTGCACAGATTCTTTTGCAGATTTTTGGATTTTGATCTTTTTTTTTTTTTCCTGAGGCTGTAAAACTGGAAGCCATGGCTGCTATCGTCAGTGTTTGCTGTAGTAGGAAGGGCCACTCGCTGAGTGGGAGTCAGGTGCTGGGAATTGATATGTGATTGACAGCTGTGGTTGCTTTGAAGAGGAACCTTATTTTGAAGGACATCTTTTTGAAAGGAAAGAGTAGTACTTTTTAAACTACCAGTTCTGTTTACCTGACACAGGAGCACACAGAGCAGCTACCAAATGTTCAGACTACATTTTAAGCTTCTTCTCTGGACTGAGGACTTGCAAGAGTTCTTTTGCTTAGTCTGCTTTGGATTTCCTGTGCATCCTGTGCAAAACTGTTTAGAGCCCTGCCCTTCCATCACCTAGGCAAGCAACACAGTAATTTAGTAAGGATTATTTTAGCACCACTTGCCCAGTTCTTACTGTGTAAATCTCTTCACCCTGCTGCTCTCTAATCACCTTACGAGAAGCCTGTTCCAAGCATGTGGTGAGCACAGTACAGTACAGCCCCATTTATCCTCAGAAATGCAAAGTATTCAGCTATGCGGGGTTTCCAAACAGCAGGAAAGCTGGAACTGTTGTGCTTGGTGATATTTTAGGTGCACTTGCCTGGCTTGATTTCACATATAATTAATCATCTTCCTTCCTTAGGCAGCAAAAATATTCATGTTTTTTATCTCTCTGCTCTAGCATTAAACTCTGCATTGAAAAAGGACTAGCACTGACACAGAAAGGGGCAGGTGGCTACCAGCAGCTTCTCTGTGTCGTGTCCCAAAGTCTGATCTGAGAGTGTCTTTAGGATCAGATCTATGCATTTGTTAGTCGCAGGTGTGTTTGGGAGTCTGGAGGGGAAAGTAGTGCCACATGTTTTCCCTGTTTGCAGGTGAAGGTGGGATCTGGAAGAAAAAGCATCTTTGCACAAAAGATGGCAGCAAGAAGAGCTGCTGAAAAGGCAGCAACAGCTCCCTCCACTGCTGAGTGCATGCAAATAACATCAGCTGCTCCAGATGCCCTGGATCCTGAGGGGTCAGCAGGAGAGGCACCTCTCCCCACCATCAGGGATGGTAAGTGGAGAAGGTTCTGTTTATCCAGCCTACCATATTTATATAGCCTTAGTAACCATAACGTCAGTGCTCCTTATTTTTAAATTAGGGTATCATTGTTACCCTCAGTTTAGGAATCTCATACTCACTTGGAATGTCTGTGATGTGACAAGGATTTGAAATGGTCCAAGATACAAATTAGCATTCTGAAAATTAAGTTAGCTTTCTCACTGATTTCCGTTTTGCTTCACACAGGGCCAAATAGATTTATTTTTCAAAGTTCTTGTCCTCCTCTTCCTCTTTGTTACATGTGAAGTTTTTCTTGTTTCGTCAGTGATTTCTACAATTTTAGGAAGAGAGTTCTTCTTATGTCTGATGAAGGTGTTTAAGACCACTGTGATTCAGGTTCTCACTCCTACCTAGAAGCTGAAAGCTTAGTCTTCCGTTACCAGCTTGGCTGCCATGTGACTACGGCTTTACTCCATAAGGAATGCTGTGAAGCAGTGCTAGTGACTCAGTGCCACCTCCAGCAGTTACTTATCTGACAGCAACGTGACAAGGAAGGATGAAACCAATTCAAAATTCAACTGGTACCATCATCTCTGGGCTGCCTTATTTTATTTATTTTTTTTTTCTAACTTGGGCAGTCGTATTTGCTCAGGACCACTGTGTGTCTGGTTTTTTTTCCTGACACCCCTGTCTTCACATTGAAATAGAGGCCAGATGTCATTTGAGGGTTATTGCCATTTGGCTAAGGTTTCTGTCTGACCTGACCTCTGGCAGAGAATTGGTAAGAGAACCCGCAGATGTGTTGTGCTGTGCATGCACTAATCTGCCATCCAGGTCAATAGACTGTGCCTGCTGCATCTCCTGTTACAATTGTGCATTTGGGCTTCTTTCTGAGAAATCCCAAAGGGAAACACAGCAGCACTGTAACTGTGATCCTCCTGAAGTAGAACACTTCTAAAATGTAGCACTACCACAGAGGGATCAGAAAATGGCTTGGCCTCCTCTGCAAGATTCTTGTGGCAGGATCACTAGAAGCAAGAGAAGAGAGGGAGCTCCATTTCTTGTGGTAACAAAGCGTTTGTGGCTGGTAACTCTCAACTCAGTTGATAATGGTGGGAAGCTTACTGAATCTTTTACCAGGCCACTCTGTCTTCTCATCTCTTTCTGTTCAATACACAAGACAATTGCTGTGGAAATAACATCAAACTTTACTGATGTTGTGGTGAGTGTCATTACTGCAGTTTGAACAGCGGTTTGATGCTTTCAGGGTTGGCTGGTTTAGGGTCTTAGGGATGTTCTAAGTGACTATGTGAAGCATATGAACAAAACATAAGGAATAAAGTCACAAGTCTAGTCTTTGTATATTGAGACTACAGGACAGCTGAAGGGTCTCACTTTGACCAAAGGAGCATGTTGCCCTGCTGCTAGAGTTAAAGGAAATGAGCCTTCTAAAGGGATTTAGATCAGACGATAAAGGGAATTTGATTTTGTTCAGGGTAGGAAAAATACCCCCCCTTCTGGAACTCCTAGTGTGTTTAATCCTTAAAGGTGAATACAGGATATTGTGAGAAGCAAGCATGCCTCTCTTGAGAATGAATCCTGTATCACTCCAGAAACTATTTACCTAATAATTTTAATTAACTGTCTCACTCAACATGTATTTACTAGGTCATGGTTCAGCTGATATACAAATGTGAGTTCAGGTGTTCTTGGGCAGAGAAGGCCTGACTCCCCAGTTGTGAATTATGCTCCATTTTACCTTGTGTTGCTGCTGTTTTGCATTAAAGAAACAAAATTCCTTTTCCCCCATACTTCCCCAAACTCCTGAAGAATCTAGGTGGAAAAAACATTTTGTTGTGACATGGGTTGAAAGCCCAAATATTTTAGTTTTGTTTGAAGCTAAACTAGACTTCTTTACTCCTATTTTAATTTGGTTACCAAGGTAAAAAAAAATGCAAGCCTGATAGTGACAAAATTGAGATGCATTCCTAATGTTGTAGACACTTAAATCACTAACTGCTTTCTCTACCGAATCTTACAGATAAAGCTGGTGACTTTTTGACCTCTCAGCGGCCTTGTCTCATAACGGGAGAGGGTCTTGGAAGCCAAATGAGTGAGCAGGAAGCTCAGGCTATTCACAAAGAGAACTTGGAGAAGCTGCAGTCCATGTCTGAGGAAGAGATCCTGCAGGAGCAGAAAAGGCTTCTGGCTCAGCTGGGTATGTGTTTCTCAGTGTGAACTCTAGAGATGGGGAAGTTTACTGAATATGTAGGTGTCCTGAAGTCTTACCAAATTCACAGATCAAAGGTGGGAGCTTGGGATTCCTGCTCATTGCATATATGGATAATCTAGCTTCCATGTCATGTCAGTAGCTTATGAATAAGAACTAGGTGTGAAGGAATTAAAGAGCATTTATTTCTCAGTGAGAGAAGGCCTAGTGTAAGTCTGTCTTGTCTCCCCTTTGCTGTGGGATAAGATGGTCCATGCAGTCTCTTACTTTGCATACCACATACCTGATTACATATACATGTATTGAGGTCCTAAAATGTAGTAGTCTGAAACTGATAAGAATGAAAAGCTGTTCTTAGGATGGCTGTAGCAGTGCTGAGGTGAGAGAGAGCTCTTGGTCTTCCCTACCAAAATACGTAAGACTGGGCCAGAACTGTCAGTACCTGGACAGGGGAAACATGTGGGCATGAGAGAGATTTCAGTTCAAATCTGTACTTGGTAGAGCAGAAAAGCTTACAACTAGTCTTGAACTTTTTTCAAAAAGTTTTTTAATTATCTGGCTGTTGAGTACAGGTGTTCTGGCAGGGGTCTGGTCTGTGGTTTGGAGCCCACAGTGGTGCTCTGGGGATGCCTGTCACTTACAGCTGGTGACAAGATGGGGGGCAACACTGAGTGTGGTACGTTTGATAAGACTGTGTGTGACCTGCGGCACTGTAAAACTTGTTTGCTTTGGTTTCGGTGATTTTGTGTGCTCAAGAAGATGGGATGTACAGATGTAGGTGGCAGACAAGGGTTTTTGAAATTCTCATAATTTCAGATTCTCTAGCATCAAATCTAGGCGTGAGTGGCATTTTAGATGCACAAGTCTCTTATGGGTTTCACTTAAAGATCATATTAATGATCTTGACATATGCCCATGCTGCTTGCAAACCAGAAAGGTGGCAAAGGAACTGTGCAAATTAATTGCAGACAGAATGTTTAGGTACATCCTTCATTCAGAGAGCTGAGTGCTCCAAACTACCTGAAAAATATCTTGTTTATGTACTTTATTCTTGTGACTGATTTTTGATCTTTGCTCCTTGTCCCCACCATTCTGTCCTTTGGGATATTAGGGAAGTGACTACTTAGGGAGTTTAAAAAGGATAGGATGTATTTAAAATATTTTTGAACAAAAGATTATTTTCTAAGCCGGTGTATTTGTTTATATGCTCTATGGGTTAAAATTGTAGCTCTTTCAGTCTTTGAGGCCTTAAGGAAAGTGGGAGTAATTCTGGCATTCCTGAAAAACCTGTGGTTAGGGAATTATACATGATGAAGCAACTCCTAAACTAACTTGCTGTTTTATAGATGAACTTGGGAACCGTACAGGCACAGAGATGTGGATTTAAGAGACTTTTTCTGCATATTCAGGAGCATGAATAATTTGTGGGTGTTTAATGCTGCCCGTTCTCTGAATTAACCGTAGTTATGATGCAGTGGAGACGCCATGGTGTGGAGTAAGAGGATGGGTAGGCAATTCCATGCTGAGCAGTGTCTTCAGGGTCTTATTGTTAATTCTGTTCTGGTTTTGCCCATGGAGACTCTGGGCAGAAGTAGGCTTACTTTCTGACATAATCAGTGACTTGTTTGTCACTGTTGGAGTGAAACGGTGAAATACCGAATACAATCTTTTCCTTGATGTGTACAGTGAAGTGTGAGAAAGTGCAAGCTCTGCTTGCATTCTGGAAAAAAAATGCATGCTTTAATGAGACTGGGCTAAGGAGGGTTTAACTGCATGATGAGGAGAGTGTGTAGCAATCACAGGGGTGGGATAGATTCCTGGATCCTCTTTGAACTGTTTCAGAGATTTGGGAGTCATTTCCTTATTGGAATAACTTCTCTCAGGTACAGAGCACTTTTGAATTGCTTGTCCTTTGTCCTTCAATGACTAAATAATCAGTGTAGGTGTTATATTCCGTTACTTTATACAACTCTGACACTGCTTATTGGAGTATCATTGTACATTTTAGAATCTTAATGAACAGGCTCTTACTGTTCACCTCTGGCATAAGCATCTCTACACCATTTCCTAGATTAAGAGTATTTGAAGAGAAAGTGTGCTCCTTTAAAAATGACGTGGGAGATCTATAGCAGATCTGAAAGTAAAATGATGATCATATGACATTTTCCTTTTTTAGAGTCATAGAAATATTATCTGTCATTCAAAACATCCATACCTCTCAAATGTTCTTCTCCTCTGAAGCATGAAGAGAATGGCCATGTCTGTTTACTGTTGTCAGACCATAATTGACTCTCAGGATGGTTAGTCAGTTCAGAACAAACAAGATCTTCTTCTGACATAATATCTAGACTACGCACTGTGGCTCTAGTGCAATTTAATGAAAAGCAGGTAATTCTTTTTGTGGTGTCTATTCCATGTATTCTTGTAGTGTTCAGATTGGTGCCACTGAGCAGTCTGCAGGCAGGGTAGGCAAACTGTCAGGTTCTTCCCATAAATCACAGACTAGAATTCTCTCCACCATGCATAGTCTTATTTGGATGTGCCTTTTCAGTGGCAGCAAGGGGGAAAGAAACAATTATCTTTTTATTTGTAAGCTTGGGAGAATAACTTTATTTTTTTGTGCTTCCTTTACCTTGAAAGCCATTTTTCAGCTCTTCCTCTGGTGTTGCTCCACTGGTCAGTTGTTCCCAGCTTATATGCTCAAGAGGTCATGAAACAGTTAAGTGCATCAGTTTGAAGTGATGGTACAGAAGAAACAAGCATGTGGAATGGGAATGAAAAGACTAAAACATAAATAGCAGGAGCTATAAGCATATCAACTATTTTGAGACTTTCTGTCACTTCTCTGTCTGTCTCTTTGTCAACACTTGCAGATTCCAGTTTAGTTGCTTTCTTAAAGTCACGACGTGGTGGAAATGAAGGCCAGAAAAAGGAATTTAAAATGGAACAGAACAGATCAGAGGAGTTTGTGGAATCTCTGCCTGTGTCTCAGCATGATGTTGGATCATCTTTTCCCATGCAGGTGTCAGGTCTGGAAGAATCTCTAAGGAAGGAAGAAAATATGAAGGTAGAAATCACAGGTAAGAAACAAAGTGCATGTTGTTACTATTCTGAACATAAATTAAGGTTTATATGGTGTTTGCATCAATCCAGAATCGATTGATGTGGCACTTTGTTAGTTATCCAATTCAGAATTTTATCATGATATTAAAAAAAATATATATACTTTGGGTTGAAGAAGGAATATCTCTGTTATTTCTAGTTGGGGTCCATAAATTAGAAGGGTGATATACAATGTCACGAAGGTGAGCTACTTAGTGGGAGGTCTTGCTTCGGTTTTGAAGTTTGTGCTGAGGTCTCTGAAGTGAAAATGTATTTTAAACTGTAGGCATCATCACTCTTCTGTTCAGTCAGGAACAGGGAAACAGGGGAGTGCGGTAGTGAGATTCAGCTGCTGCTTGAATACTTTCTTGTGAGACTAGCTGGGGACAAGAGGGTGTTGGGTAGGTAAGAATTAGTGATCTGCTCACAGTCTGGCATGGAGATGACAGTTAATCTCACTTCAGGGAAATTGCTCATATAACACATTTGTGTCTTATCATGATGCTGCACTTGATGACCCCACTCTGTGGCTTGTGTCTCAGAGCCCACACAGTGATTTCCACAGGATATGGTTCCTCTGTGCTGTGGATGGAGGGAAGTATTAAGGTTAGAGTGTTGTTCTGCTTTTTTGGAAGAATTGTTCAGAGCTATTGCCTTTTACAGTCATACATTGAATATTAAAGAGTTCTGTTGTATGAGGAGAAAGCTATTTTATCCCTATCAGCTAGAGCAACCCATATATTCTCGTGGCAGAGAAAATGTTTTCCCCTTAAGCTTCTGCTCTTATTGTTGCTTTCTCCTCTGCAGTTTTTTTCTTCTTTTCTTTAGCCATTTCTTCTTCTGTGTGAGTTTAGGCTCCCATTCTCCTCTTCCCCAGACTTTTGTTCGTAGCATGTCTCTCGTTAGCATGCTTCTCTTCCAGTTTCATGTCAATTTTTGGCTGTCTCCATCTCTTGATCCTCTCTTTTGATGCATTCTTTGTGCCCCAGTGCAATGTGCAGGCTGATTAATGAGGTCTGTGAATCACTCCTGGATTTCAGCTTTGTGTTTACCAGAGATAACAGCTGTTTACCATTTTCTTGATGAGAGGGATGATTCTGTGAGCATATATGTGGGTACACGTGCAGGAGAATTAAAACTGATCAGCCTCTAGCGAGGAAAACACTTGAAAAGTCCTTGTGCTGTTTCTCCCCAGGTTTTATTTTTCCATGAATCCATCTTAATCAAAAGGACTATTTTTAGTTCCAGAACAATGGAGTGCACAAGTTGCACCAGATAAAATGACATTCTTTTATTTGCCTGGGAGCAATAGAAGTGGGTTGTTCAGCCTGTAAAGACTGAACAAGATTGTAGTAGTGCTCTTGGGAACACCTCAGTGTTCAGAGCGTTGTGTGCTGATAACATCTTTTGCTTCCATGGAAGACTGCACAGGAAAGGAGAAAAGCTTTCCCAGGACATTTGGAATAACAAGGAAAGGATGAGCTGGATCACAGTTATAAAACCCAGGGAAGGCTTTCTAGCACCTGAGTTTATGCCTGCAGCCCATCTGGGCCAACAGGAGATGTAAAATATTAATTTGACATGAGCACTTAGTGTTTAGTTTTGCATCTGTTTGTGCTCAGAAGTGAAGTCATCATGAATAACCCATCAGAAATGATCATACTGAGTTTTCCCAGGGACAGGATGATGGCACAAAGTAATGGGATTGCTCAAAAATCAAACCTGCCTCTCTAATGAGATAAAAGGCTACTGTTTCTAATAAGATAGTAAAACCTTTTTCCAGCAACCTGTACTCTTATGAAATGGAAAAGTAAATTCTGGCACCAAGACAAGGAGGGAAACAAAGCAGGAAGGGAAGAGGTTGGATGGTAGCCTTTAATATAACCCAAGTCAGGACAAATGTTGCATTCACACTGTCAGCTTGTGTTTCTGTAGAGGGATTTCTCCGTAACTGAACGATCTGCTGATGTCTTGGAATATGTATCCATCTTTTCTTGTTGACAAGATCATAATACTAAAGGTCAAATTAATACAATGATTAACTCAACCCTATCAATTTGGAGAAGGCAGAAACAATTTGTTGAATTACAAGTGTCAATAGATTTCATTTTTCTGCTGATTTTTATTTCCTCTAGTTTTGCACCTACCACCCACAAACATTTCACTTTCTTACATTTCAGATACTTTTTCCTTCTTTTCAATTGAAATGTGTGCTGAGCTTTTGGCTGAAATTCTGTGGAACAGCTTTCTGGCTGGGGAAAATAGCACTGTGCTTGGTTCCTTGCCTGACTCAATTGATCTTAAGGATGAAGGTACATCCTAGGAAGGATGAGTGCCCTTCCTGAAAGTTTATCTGCTAATTTGAGGAAAGTAAAAGGTTAGGTTTCAGTCCAGTTATCAGCAGGAAAAGATCTGCTGAAAGAAGAGCATCTCAGCGGGACCTATTGCTCCTTGCAAGAGCAGACTAGAGCACTAGGATTAATAACTGCAATGCAGATAAGTTCTAGGCCACTCCAGCAGGAGCGATGCTGCTGCTTTTCATGCCCTCAGACTTGTCTGTTCCTGTCCTTAGAAGTGCCCTCTCTTGAGACAGCAAAGACTTCTGAGCTCATCTCTCTTCATGTTGCTGCGGGGTAGTAGCATTACCTTTCCTAGTGTTCGGATTATTTCCAGTTACATGTCTCCCATCCCTTCACTTGTGAGATTCTTGCACGTCCTGATCTGTTTCTTTCTTAGGGCAACTATTGTGATGTCAGGCATAAATATCTTGTTTCTCAAATTCTTCTAGTCAAAGGTCTTTATATAGTTAAATCACTGATTTCTTCCTTTAGTACTTGCATCTTTCAAATTCTTATTCAACTGTCCAGCTTCCCCACTGAGCTGTTTCTCAGGCAAGCTGTGTAAATTTTCAGCTGTTTTGATCTTCCCAAGCTGATTTCATCAGGCCTTTAGAAGGGGACACAGAATGAAGTGCAGCATAGCAAATGTGACAGGATCACGAACAGTAGTGTTTGGGCTCTCTCCAGTGTATCTAGGCTGAAATCATGCTTGCTTCCAATAATTTGCTTGGACCACTCTGCATTAGTACCTTTGAGTCATTTCACACCTCCCCTAACACCTCCCTCCTTAGATTATATTAGTTTGCTTTCTCAAAAGTAGGGCTGATCTTATTTTTCTGACCTGGTTCTGATCACTTGCCGTATTGATGTCCTGACTTCTGTTCAACTTCTCACAAATTAGCCTTGTCTGTGAATTTCATTACAGTGCTGTTTACTTCCTCTTCTAGCTCTCATGAAAGATGAAAACAGCTTTAAACCTTTCATGTTTATGCCTCAGTTAACAGTCAGTTTGAAGATTGTTTTCTTCTTATTTTACATGAATCCTATATTTGATGCTGTGTTGAAGCCAAGTAGGTTGGTAAAGAGGGAATAGTATTTTCTTCATCCCTGCCTTGGAAGGTAAGAATGCCATTTTTTATCGCCTCACAAAGATGATGATCTGCCTGTGAAGCCCAAGAAGGAATGGATTCACATGGACAATGTGGAGTTTGAGAAGCTGGAATGGATGAAAGATTTGCCCTCACCCCGGCAGAAGAAAACCAAAAAGGTTTGAATGCAGAAACTGGTGTTTTTCTTGTTTGTGTCTGGATCATGCTTCTAGCAGTAGCAGTTTTGAAGACTTTAAAACCTAGTCGTCTAGTTACTCGGTCTGTAAGATTTCATCAGTTTTCCCCAGTTTCTTCCACAGGGTGGGATGATATGTGGCCAGTTCGGTCTGTAGTGCTCAGGAGAGCTTGGAAGTGAGTCTAGCAACTGTAATTTGGGATGAAAGAGGTCTGAAAGCTAAGAAATAAGGAAGGAGTGGAGAAGATTGTTGTGTGGGTTTTTTTTTTTTTTTTTTTTTTAAGAATTTTTGACCTGACCTGGGGAATTTTTGAACTCTTACCTTGCTGCAGTTGATACAAGAAGTAGTATTTAAAGTGATAAATAGAGTGGAAGGCAACAGAAATAATCTGTTTCTCCCTCCACAATTTCATTGTAGGGAATGCAAGCTCGATTCAGTTTAAAAGGAGAATTGATCCCTGCAGATGCTGATTTACCAACACATCTAGGCCTGCATCACCACGGAGAAGAGGCAGAGGTAGGTGTCATACAGTAGAGAGGGCACACCCATTTCTGTTTTCTGTGTTTGATTTGGCAGACTCCTTTTGTGTTGAGGTTTTCTGGTGACAAAAACCTTAGGAAAGTGCAGATGGATCATTTTCTTTTGAAACAAGCTCCTGAAGAGCAGTTGGGTCTGCATGCATTAGCTGCTTTACTTTCAGAAAACTCCACTAGTGCTTTTTCTCTGTAATGCCATTAAGAGTCCGTGGTGTTGGGAAAAGGTGCACACACATCCTTTTCTTAAGTTCAGTTTTCTCCCGTCTCATTGATGATTAGAACCTCTTCTGCAATTGCTACAAAACATCAAACAACATTGCATTGCAGTTTATCTCTTGTTATGCAGTATTTTACAGTTAATCTTACTTTAAAGAGCCTATTTTTACCTATTGCTGAGGTTATGTGTGGATTTTTTTTTTCTTCTTCTTCCTATTCAGAGGGCTGGTTATTCTCTCCAAGAGCTCTTTCATTTGTCTCGCAGCCAAGTTATTCAGCAGAGGACACTGGCTCTACAGGTCTTGGGTCGTATTGTTCAAAAGGTAAGTCACTTTCCATGGAATTTCTCCCCATAATCAAGTTTCTGGTAGATCAGGGCCCAGATTCTCTGGTACTAATTGTTTGCTTTCTACTGTTCAATGAAGGTGAGTAAAATCACCAACAGGGCATTCTTTTTCACCGAGGATCTATCTACTGTTAGGAAAGTTAAGTGTTGGGACATAACAGATTGAGTTTCAGGTTTCTCTGAAGGGAGATGCTTCCAAGTGTTGTTCAGCAGCAGTGCTGCAACTTCAGTTCTGTAGTTTCTTTGGACACACATTTTTTTGGTTTTTCGGTACTGCTTTTGTGACAAACCTATCCTTGGCAATGACCCTCTCACTCCTGTTGTCTGAGCCAACTTCATGATGTGCTTGTTTTGTAGGAGGTGAGAATGAACCAGCCCACTCCTAGAGCAATGTGCCAATACATAAAAAAATGAATATTTACTTCTGTGCACATTTCCACCTAACTCTAAGGGGAAATGCTAACCTTCCCTCCAACAGCAGTGGAGGCAGAGAAGAAGAAACAGTGTGGTTTTGAGAAGAACAGTGGGGCAGAACAGGGTGAAGACAGAAGATGGGTCCAGACTTTAGAAAGAAGGGTTTCCTGAATTAAGTAACTGGAGTTGTGTGGCTCTGTAGAATGAAAGAAGGAGCAAATAAAGAAAAAAAAATGACTTGCACACAGTTTGCCTGCTTTACAGCAGAAATGCAAGAGGAAAACACACAGAATGTTGAGATGTACCCAGCTGAGATGAGACAGCTTTAACACTGGCTCTGTGTGGTATACATTTCAGGCCAGGGCTGGAGAGTTTGCTTCCTCCTTGAAGGGCAGCGTTCTGCGTCTGCTGCTTGATGCTGGGTTTCTCTTCTTGCTCCGATTCTCGCTGGATGATGCAGTGGATAACGTCATGGCAGCATCTGTTGGTGCTCTCCGGGCTCTGCTGGTGTCACTCGATGATGAGGTGAGACAATCATTACGTGCCCGGGTTTGATTTCATGCTGAGCTGTTTACGGGAGTCAGAATGAGAAGATATAAATAGCTTGAACAAAGGCTTGCTGGGTGGGTTAGCGTAATGATCAATAGAACACCATTGCTGTGTTTTGGGACAGAAAAGAGAGTGTGTTATCCCAGTTTGAGAGTCTCAGATGTCTTTTCTCCTGTTTGAGCTACATGTGCCAGATGATTAAATTCAGTGCAGACTGCTGAGATTCTCTTCCTTTTGACATCTTTGCAGTCTACATCAGGCTACAACTAATGTATTTGTGCAATTTAGTTTTTCAGTGTGGTCTCTTATGTGGTTGGCTTCTTGCCGTGTAGTTTTCCTGCTTCTGAACAGATTAAATATTCTCCCTGCATTCCCTTATACCTCATAATGATGCTGTTTTCTTTTTTTTCTCATTGTCCGTTTTCTGCTGTTCTAATGTGCTTCTCTTACACTGACTAATACCTGTTTTCACCTTCTCATGTGTCTTTTTTCTCCTTGATGCTTTTTCTTCCGTTAGAAGGTTGAAACCTCTTTTGAGTATTCAAAGATACTAGAGAGCCCCGAGCAACAAGATTAAGATGTCTCCCTGGTTGGACAGAAGCAGCCCATTATAGGCAAAGCATGCTGTGGATGGCATTTCATGTTCCTTCCGTGAGAGCTGCTCCTATGTCAGGCTGCAAAGGGGCTGGTGATAGAGTGGGTAGATCTCAACTTCTTCCAGGCCTTTAGAGCTATCCCTAGGGGGGAGGCAAGAGAAATGAAGGACTGGATACTGGGTAGCATTCTCAACATCTTGGTCCTTTTCTAAGCTATGAACCTAATGATGTCCTGATAGATGAGTCCTGCCCACCCATGATTGGTAATTATTCTTATGAATCAACTTCTTAATGTGCTTTTCTTGCTTCTGGTATTACTCTGGTTTATTACTGTCTGCAGTGCTCTGATACTCAGATCAAAGCTTGTGTGGTATGACATCTCATACAAGTAGGGATTTCTGACTCTCGATGCCAAAAGCTGAATTGTGAGTGTTGTGTCAGTGCATTTTCTCGTTTGGAGAGTCCTTCCTAGAGTCTCTTGCTGCTGAGTTTCAATAGGTCTCTTGAGGGACAGAGCTGGAAGTCCAGCCTTTTGCTCCAGGATTCATAGGACAAATAGGCTTTATCTCCACTATAAACACAGAAGATCAACACACGTAAAAATCATGCTGTCTGAAGGCACTTCATTGGAAATTTTTCAAGGCAGCTCAGGGTTTAGTTGAAGTCTACTACTTCTTTTCTCACTAAATGTGATAGTTATTTCTGATTGCCAGTTCAGGAGATGGAAATTTAAAGTAGTCATTAAGTAGTGCAAATGTTTGATCTTTTATATTCTAAAACATTTTGGGAGAAGTAGGTCTGCTAAGGGAGCAATCCCCTTTCTGAAGAGTTGTAACCTCACCTATTGCAATATTGTCCTAGGACCTGAGACTATCCGACACTGTCATTAGCAGTGAAGAAAAGAGGTTTTTTTATTTGCTGAAGCTGCAGAGTGTTCAAAGAAAGACCAAACAAACATGAACAGATACACCAGACAGTCTTTATTTTAATGTGCCAGTTTTTACATGATCGTTCTGAATTATTTATGACCTGAGTTCCACATAGGTCCAGAAATGGGGCTAGACCAAATAAATGCCAAATTTCAGGTTAACTTCTAGAGCCTTCATGGTTTATTTTTATATTAAACATTTTTCAGTTAAGCTGCATTTCTGTTACCTGTGTAGTGAATTTAATTCACCTCACAGTAATTGCTTTTCATGGTTTCCCAAGGGTGTGTGGGTCATAGGTTGGAGTCAGTTCCCTGAAAAAGCATTACATTCTGCTTGTACATGTTTAGAATACCCTTTCTTGTGCTCCTGTTTTCCTGGGACGAAGTGGGAATAAAAAAAAAAAGCATTCTATAAGCATCCTTGAAAATGTTTTGTCTTCCATGATTTCTTTGTGAGAGTCTTATTTTATGTGCTTCTACTCTCCTTATAGAAATATCTTGATTGGACTTTTTCATGGTACCAAGGAATGGCTGCATTCCCTTTTGTCCCCAACAATGAAGAGGAAGAAGAGGATGAAGAGGAGGAATTAAATGGAACAGAGAGGTCTCAAGATAAAAAATTAAAGGATGAAAACAAGCCAGATCCAGATGTGGCCCGGTATGATGTTGTAAAGGTAAACACTGAGCTAGACCTGAGGTCTTTTTAGGAAAATAGGCTCTGCACAGTGACTGTGTGTGCTCTTGAAGCATCTGTCCTCCTGTGTAAGGCCTTTAAGAACATTCTGAACAAGAATTAGAACTTTTCCCTGGCTGTTGGTGTTATGTTTCTGTTGTATATTACCAGGAGTGTAATTTTATTGATCTCTAAAAATGTTGAAACTTGACCTGTGTGATTTCAGTATCATTAAGTATTTAAAACTTCATCCAGGGGAATTGGCAACAAGTACACTGCTGACCTTGTAAGGTGTGCTTGAAGGCTGCATACAGGCATGATTTTCAAGCTCACTTACTTGAGCTAAAAGCGAAAAGGTTCTAGCCACTATTAAAGTGTCTGTATACACTTTTGCAAAGTTAAACATGAGCTAGATAGTTCAGAACTAGTTAGATTTGTACAATGACATTCTTTTTGTAATTGACAAAAGCTGGCTACTTAGCACTTCCATAATTTCATTCTTCATATTTGCATTTCTTAGGTAAAGAGTTAGAGCATTTGGAAGGAATTCCTCACATATTTAAGCCTAATCCCACATTAGTGATAGGAGACCTAAAACCAGAAATCTTTATCGCAAACCCTGGTGGAGCTAATGCGACTCTCTTGCCTGGTGCAATCATTAAAACCTGTGATCACATCACTTGATCTGTGTGCTTGAACCCATTTGAATGACCCTGGTTAAAAGCTTCACTGGGAATATGAATTACTGTACTTGGGCATCTGGTCTCATTTAGAGGCTTCATGATTTGTGAGGTGGACTGCGAACTGGCTGAAGGAAAGAACCCAGAGAGTCGTGATCAATGGGGCAGAGTCCAGGGGAGGCCTGTATCTAGTGGAGTGCCTCAAGGATCAGTACTGGGGCCTATATTATTCAATATATTTCTCAATGATTTGGTTGAGGGAGTAGAGTGTACTATCAGCAAGTGCGGATGACACCAAGCTGGGAGGAGTGGCTGACACGCCACAAGGCTGTGCTGCCATCCAGCGAGACCTGGACAGACTGGAGAGTTGGACGGGGAAAAATTTAATGAAATATAACAAAGACAAGTGTAGAGTCTTGCATCTGGGCAGAAACAACCCCAGGTTCCACTATAAGTTGGGGAATGACATATTAGAGAGCAGTGTAGGGGAAAGGGACCTGGGGGTCCCGGTGGACAGGAGGATGACCATGAGCCAGCACTGTGCCCTTGTGGCCAAGAAGGCCAATGGCATCCTGGGGTGTATTAGAAGGGGGTGGTTGGTAGGTCGAGAGAGGTTCTCCTTCCCCTCTACTCTGCCCTGGTGAGACCACATCTGGGCAGTTCAAGAAGAACAGGGAACTGCTGGAGAGAGTCCAGTGCAGGGCAACAAAGATGATGAAGGGAGTGGAACATCTCCCTTATGAGGGAGCTGGGTCTCTTTATCTTGGAGAACAGGAGACTGAGGGGTGACCTCATTAATGTTTACAAATATGTAAAGGGTGAGTGTCATGAGGATGGAGCCAGGCTCTTCTCAGTGACAACCAATGGTAGGACACGGGGTAATGGGTTCAAACTGGAACACAAGAGGTTCCACTTAAATATGAGAAGAAACTTCTTCTCAGTAAGGGTAACAGAACACTGAAACAGGCTGCCCAGGGAGGTTGTGGAGTCTCCTTCTCTGGAGACATTCAAAACCCACCTGGACACATTTCTGTGTAGCCTCATCTAGGTGTTCCTGCTCTGGCAGGAGGATTGGACTAGATGATCTTTTGAGGTCCCTTCCAATCTCTAACATTCTGTGATTCTGTGATTTCAGATGTATTCTACTAGGTGACACTGTTTAAAAAGCTTAACAGAAGAGTTGTAGACAGAAGAGGTCAGATCAGTTTGTGATTCTGGAAGCAGTTGCCTGGTTCAGCATAATAGATTTTAGCTTGTTCCAAGTGGCCCAACCTCAGCAGATATTTGTGATTAAAATTTTCCACTGTTACAGTTGTTGTGAAATTCCATTTCACACCTGCTTATTGGCTGTTAAAACCCAATTACTCCACACAGTTGGAAAAATGAGTGTTTAAACTAGCAGCTGAACTTAGGCCTAGAAATACAATCATGCTTGGCTGCAAGTTTTTAAAAGTATCAGTGCTACAAACTCAGGTGTTGGGGAATTGCCTTTTCCCAGAACTAGGAATGCATAACGCTGTTGCTTAAACTGAAGATTTGTTTCCTAGGACCACCACTGTTCATGATCTTCTGCTCTGTGGACCATAAAATAAAAATAACGTAATTTCTCTGCATCTGTCTTCCTGCAAAATAAGATTGATGTCTGTTCTCTGCCTCTGTCAACTTTCTCTGCTGTAACAGGTACTCCCAGACAGCGCTGCATTAGTTGGAGGTGGTGTCCGTCCAACGTGATTCAAGGAGCATGAGAACCCTTTTCAGCCACTTTAGGTTTTAGTAGTCTTCATAAGGAAGCTTGTTTTCCTGTTCCCTGTTACTTACAGTTTTAAACTCTGGAAAACTCAAGTATCCAAACTGCGCCAGTGGTCTGATTCAGAACAGAAGTTCAGTTGTTCCTGCTCTCCTGAGGTAGCTCTTGCTCATTTGGTAGCATACTGGCAAATCCACAGAAACTTCTCTCTTTGTTTCCTCACTTGTAATTTTAAAACCTTCTCTTTGCAGAAGGTTTAGTTGAATCTTCTTTTCCTTTCAGGGACTTTTGAGGACACGGATCCAGCACCGGCTGAGGTACATCCTAGAGGTGGTACGACCTGTTCCAACAGTAGTCCTGGATATACTGCACATCCTCACACACATAGCAAGGCACTCCTCTGAAGCATGCAGCCAGGTAAATCTCCCATTTTATGGGAGCTCCGTAATGATAGAGAAAGGTTTGAAAAAAGGAAAAAAAAGAGGCAGGTAAAGTTACGGCACGGAGGTTGGACAAGCGTGTGTGTTTTGCATATCTGTGTAATTACATACAGTTAGTTATTTGTGGTGCTTGCTGTTTCTCTGCAGCTGCTTGACTGTCCTCGGTTGATTGAGACCATTGTCAGGGAATTTCTCCCTACTCATTGGGATCCCCAAGTGGCTGAACCCGGGTGTTTACTTACCAGCCTCCATGGAGTTGCTTGTGCTACTGCAATGAAGTTCATCAGAGTGTTGGCATCTGGAGGACGAAATGCTACAGCCAGGCTGGTGAGTGATTCTTAGAAGAGCTTTCCTGATTACAAAGGCCTTTATTCTCTGTGCCTTACTTTCTAAGTAAAAAAAAGAGGATTAATTGGAGGTGAATCTGAGGTGAAGCTGAAATAATAATTGTGTATATGTGTGTTTTGAAGAAATTGTTGACAGAATCACAATAATAATGCCTTCTCCTGTGTACCAGTAGAAGAGCTGTCTCAGGCTTGTCTCTGCTTTTTTTTTATCTGATGCAGTTATGCAAAATCACATAGCACAGCTCAGTGATACTGAGCAACAGCAGCTGTTTAGAACACACATTGGTGTGTGATACTCTGTACTCTCCTGTGTTCTGGCAGCTTAGGACTGTATAAACCAGAGATGTAATTGCTGTCCTTGTGCTTTCCTGACATTCATTTGTCTTAATAACTCTGAGGTCACTTATCAGTATTTTTAACCCCTCTTATCTACTTCTGGACAGGTTTTCCACTTCAGAGATAATTGCATTCATTCATATAGGTCATCACACTGGTGCTATAAATGTGTAACATCTATGAAGAGCAGCAGCCATTACAATGCAATGAGCACCTCGTAGGGTTTTTGGTTCAGTATTTTTAATAACATCTAATAAATTACCATCCAGGAAATTGCTAATATCAGCAGAAGAACACCAGTCTGTACTATATAATACATAGAATAATGTGCTGATAATGGATAGTGGGATATTTAAAGCCTGTTAAGTGGTACTAGGTACATAATAGAAAAATCTCTGAATATTACTCTATTTCAGGCTTTGTATACTCCAGGTATGTCAAGGCATGCAAAAATTGCTTATGAGGTTCCTGCCACTCAGGCTTTGGTGCTGTTGAACTCTCAAATGGCTTGTTACAGGCTCTTAAACATGGGAATGGAAGAGAATAAAAAAAACTAAATCAAAATCATCAATGTAGGAATTTATTTTAGCTAACAACAAAATTCTTCCATCTTCCTGCTCTGGAAGTAAATTTGACTTCGCCCCCTCTTCTGTAGGAGGGGTGTCAGAATTCATAGTTTGATTCATCAGCTCCTTTGCTTTCTTGCTAGTGTGCATTGATTTTCCTACAACGTGTCTCTAAAGCATTTGAATTTTAGATTATCTATAATATGTCCTTGTGTTGTGAAAAAAACATTGTTAGCTCGTTTGTTTAGACAGAGTGCATACAACCTTTTGTATGTGTGGGAGAAGGAGAGAGAAGCTCCTTTTCATGGTTAAGCAAAAATACCCAGTTGTTGGGGAGGATGAAAATTATTTCTAGAGAACTGCAAATGAGTCATGTCATGCTTAATTCAATGCTAAAATAACCTCAGAACATTTCCAAGGCATCGAAATTCTATAATCTTATAAAATTAATAGGCAGGAGGTACCCTTTTTATAAAATAAACACAAAATTGTAGAAAGATTTAGATTGTAGGGCCTCTAAAAGCCATTTATTGTGACCTCTCAAAAAGAATATTGGCATCAATTCAGTACTTTTCTATACATTGTTTTTCATACGATATATCTTTAAATGTAGTCTTGACTAATAGAGTTCTATTTATGACTGCTTAAAGAAGGATAATTATATTTCTTAAAAATCAGTTAAATGCTGCAGAGAGCATCCAAAACAAGAGTGTGTGTGGGTTAGATAAATCCCTGTCGGGAATGATTTAAGTGTGGTTGATTTGTGTTAGGAATGGATTAGGTAACACCTAGTCATTCCTTCCAGGAATATTTCTCTCCTAATAGCCATTGACCATCTACTGGTCCTCTGGAGTACGCTCCTTAAGATTACACAAGATAAAGACAGATTTGAACAGTGCAAGAAGAGTTAGAATGAGCTGAATTGAAATCTGCAGCTCTTTTGGCGTGTCAGAGTAATGAGCTAATGCTGCGTGCAACTGCTGTCACTCATCCCTTTGTCTTTTTTTGGTGTGCATTCTTGTTTGTTCCGTTATTTTACAGCTTAATAAATTTGAAATGAAAAGCCGGTTAAGTCGATTTATAGCTGAAGACCCACTGGATCTGCCCCTGCCGAGGGAAGAAGCTGTCAGGCTGAGCACGGAAGCCTTCCGGCTGTGGGCTGTGGTGGCTGGTTACGGTCAGGCCTGCGATCTCTACAGGTATTGTCCAAAGCTGGAGAGCTGGGAGTGGAGGCACCACGGGGGAAATGGACGTCCTGTTCCAGAGGGGCAAATACAGGCATCTCCAGGTTCAGTCTCTACTCCCTTCAGGGAGTCTTGTCTCCCCTTCTCTGGCCTCTTGCAGTAGAACTCACAGTTCCCTAAAGGTATTTGTGTGGAGGATCACCATTTTTCTGGTTGTCCTTTATCTCCTGTGTTTAAGCACTGGTATCCTGTTGTTTCTTCTCTGAACTATGGGAAACCCCCCTAATGTTTTAGGGCTACATCTTTTTCCTCTTGAAGGCATGAATAATGTGTGCTTGTGTGACATCAAGACACATCGTTTGCAGCACACGTAGGATTGAATCTGATGACCTAAAGGCAGACTGTGGGCAGCCGTCACCAGCATGCGTGCCAAGTGAGGCAGACTGGTGCAGACAAATTCTGTGTGCTGCCTCCTCTTTCACTTCAGTACAAGTTCTTGTGCTTGACCGTCAAGGTCTGCACTAGGATAAGTCTGACCTACCTCAAGCGTTGAATCTTCTTCTTGTAATTGCATTGACTTGGAAGCACGGGGCTGGTTGTAGGGTTGCTCTGAAGAGGAGTAAAAGGGAGGCCAGTGTTAGGTTTCAGAAGGGACATTCTCTCTCTGCAATGGCATTTTGTGTTCTCCAGCCCAATCAGGTGTATTGGTTAATAAAGAGTAAAAGCTATATATAATTCTTAGCACTGTAAATAATGTTGAGGAAAGAGGAACAGCAGAAGATTCCTTAAATTTGCGTGATTATAACTGTGGATACTTTGGCTGAGAATTTGAGAACTAGGAAAGCAAGAAAAAAGTAGTTTTTCCAAGAGATTATCAGAATGCGTGGAAGCGGAGTATTAGGTAGGTGCTATTCAGATGGATTTGGTATGACAGTATTCTTTCCTTGTCATCTTTTTTCCGTGTCCATTTAGTTTTGTTATTTTGGTTGTGGTGATGGTTCTCAATCTTATTTTAGCAATCTTTATAAATATGTGATGGGATGGTGTAAAGAAGATAGAGCCAGATTCTTCCAGTGGTATGAAGTGGAAGTACAAAAAGCAATGGGCACAAATGAAAATATGGGAAATTTCATTTAAGTGTAAGAAAAAAATTTACTGTAAAGGTGATCGAAGACTGGAGCAGGTTTCACAGGCAGATTGTGGACTCTCCGTTCTTGAAGATATTCAAAATCCAACTGGACGCGTTCCTGGGCAAACTTGCTCTATCTGGCCAGGGAGTTGAACTGTAAATGATCTCCAGAGACCCCTTCCAACCTCATTTCTTCTGTGATTCATACTATAGGGATCTCTACCCTGTGCTGGTGAGGATACTGCAGTCCCTGCCTGAATTCCTTAGCGCTTGCCATGGGAACGGACCTATGGTTGAGTTGTCTGTCCAGCGAGCTACAGCGGTGGTTACTCTGCTGACACATGTGATGCAGACAGCAGGCTGCACAGCAGAGCTGCAGGCCAAGCTGAGCAGGTAGGCCCTCTCTGTCACCAGTTCTGCATATCTGAGTAGTTTGCATCTTGCCTTCCCTCTCTTTGTTTTGGAGAACTGGCTGTCACTTTTTTTCTTTCATTTTGAATGATTTATTGTCCCACATGTGAATTCCTGCATGGTGGGGTGTATTCCCTGTGACACAGGGTCAGAAGGCATGTCTAGTCTGACAGCTGTCTACCTACTAGCCTGGTAAGAGGCAGAAGTAAAAATCTGCATTCAGCTGTGGGACAGAAGAGCAGTGTTAGCCAAATGCTCTGCTGAAAGGAGCTGGAAAGTCCCTTTAATGTTCCTTATGGGGAAAAGAAAGTAACCTCTCTGAGGAACAGAGGAAAGAACCTCTCTGCAGAGACCAAGATGGGTCAGAATTAAGAGGTTGGTTGTTTTGATAGATACCAAATCAGTAGGATTTGCTTCTTTCCTTCTGGTGAAAAGCAAGAAACTTTAACTAAAGCTGGATACTGAGGTAGTGTGTCTGATAAAACAGAATATTGCAGGTTGAGAAACTTCAGCTTTCATGAGTAGATTCTACATTCAGCCTTTCTGTCTGGATTGATTTGGTCTGGTCTGTGGGAATGTGCAAAGACTGTTTTGCTCTGGTGGCTGTTGACAGGTATCACCTTCTAGACTAAATGCAGCCTGAAATCTTGCTATTAAAAATGCTGATTTAGAGAAAGAATTGTTTCTGAGGCATGTTGGCTATCCTGTGTCATTGGTCCATTGTGTTTCAGCAACAGCTCTGAAGATGGTGAACAGATTCCACCTCCTCCAGTGGCGTGGAATCAAGTGTCAGGCCTACAGCCCTTCATAGAGACTGGTCTGAAAAAAACGCTTCAGGAGATATCCCAGACAGAAACTTGGCAAACTCTCCAGCCTCTGACCACAGCTTATATGATCTATTTGGGAGTTTATTACAGCGCTTGCAACCAACAGGTAGGACCTGAAAATGCAGAACATCTTTTCATCTCACCAGCATCAGCTTGTGTGTTACCTCTGAAAACCTGAACTTACAGGCAATACTGAAAGAGACAGACGTTGAAGCATCAAGCTGAGGGCTAGATTTTGTTGACCACAGCTCATATCTAGGCTGCATAGCATTTAGGGTCAGATAGGTCTGCAGTGCCAAATATAATTGTCTTCCTTTCTTCCTTTGGGCTCAGAGTCTCGATCGAGGTACGTGGTAGTGTTGCGACTGTTCTGATTCACTGCAGAGATCCAAAGGACAAAACAAATATGACCTAATTTGTTTTGGCAGTCCTTTCTCCTTGTGGGCTAAATCAAGTTGCACATTTTTGCATTTGCTGTGGTCTGAGAGCTTACACGTGAACAATGACACTGCAATGATCTGGCTGGAAGACTGAGCGTTGAGGGTCATGCCATGTGAACTTCAGACAGGAAACAATAAAGATAAATTTATTTGCTGCCCCACTGACATTCAAGGTCAAATTCTGTAACCCAGTTACAGTTGCAGGATGTGACTATCTTCTAAAGTGAGTTTTCTAAAGGTGGCACATCAGTGTGATACTATTGTAGAAAAACATCATGTACTTCAGCTACGTTAAAGAGTCATGTTCTAAACATAAATGCAAGTTTCCCCTTTGCTGCTTAGTTGACATGCCCAAGTTTTGACCTGGGAGAGCTGGTTTTGGGGCATGGGGGTAATTAATGGCTGTGGTTATTCACACTTCTGCAACTCCTCTGAAACTTGCCCAAAGCAACTGAGTTTGTTAGTTGTGGCTGTGGTAGAAACCACCAGTATCTTTCTAAGATGTCTTCAGTGCCCCAAAGGTTGGTCTTCATATGCTATCTTTAAGACCTGAGCATTAGAGGATGAGGATAACCAAGAGGTTAATACTCGTTTTCAACCTTTATAGATATCCCAGAAGAGTGGCTGACAAAATAATTTCTTGAGTCCTTGAACTATGACAGAAGATTTTTTCATTTCCACTTAAAAAAAAGTTCAATCATCTATCTGTGATTAGCTAATCTGATTAATATGTAAAAATAGAACTGCATGTAGCACGTTTGAATGGACTAGTGCAGAAAAAATCAACTTGTATAGTAACTAGATGAGTGTATACTGGGACCTTCTTGGAATATTTTTGTGAGGTGACTGAGAACTGAGGTTAACATTCATGTAGATTTTACTGATTTCTGGAAAGGGATTTCACAGTGGGTAAAATTAAATTTTATTTTATAGAAATGAGTATTTCTGTATCCTAAAGCATTCTAATGAAGGGAAAGAACATTAAAATTTGCCAGCATGTTCCTTCAACCTGGAGTATTGCTTACTAGGGTTGGAAGAATTTGGATGGTTCTCTAAAACCCACAGATCCTGCTCTGTGCAGTGTTCATCCACGGTCATGCTTTGATGGGTAGGTCAATCACACTTCATGCAGTTTTTATATATATATATGTTTTGGTTTTTTTTTTCCTAATGATTTTGTTTTGGAGACACTCATGGTGCCACTCAGTTTTCTCAAGGTAGTTCTGATCACGTTTGTGTCATCTTCAATTTAAAAGGAAAGACCAGCATGTAGCTGGTATGGGGAAGGGGGTTTAGCCACTTCGGGCAAGTTTTCATATAAAGAATCTTGATCCCAAGGATCCCATACCTTATTTTCACATAATTAAGAAATCTCTCTGATAATTTTAATACTTGAGTATAAGAACACTTTGAGGTCTGGCAGTGGGGCCAGCTCTCACCTGGAGCAGTACCACTATGTAGATGATGTGGTCTGGGAAAAAGATAATAAACACAGAGAAGGCAATTAAATCAACCTTTCTTTTTGCCCTCACTGGAGTGCCTTCGTTCACCATCTTTTCTTGTCTTTCTCCATGTCACCTGCAGCCATCAGTCAATCCAGTTGACTACTTAGAGGAACTGGAACGTTTGACATCTGAGGTGCTGCAGCCCCTTCTCAGCCAGCCAGCCATACACAGCATGTGGGACTTGCTCAGGTAAAATAATTTCACCGCTAAGATACTGTTGCCAGACACTAAAGGAGCCTCATTTCTGTACTGTGTGGCAGTTTTCCATCTTTCCCCTGTACATATGTGCCCTGTATGTGTGAATTAGAGTGTAGCAGGGCTCTGTCTGCACCCTGCTTTGTCTTCTCTCCCCTCAGAGCAAATAGCACGATGGCTGCAGAGGTTCTCCAGTTCTTCCTTTCCTACTGGTTCTGCTGCATGGTTCCCTTCCCTGTACCTGTGTTTTTTTCATATCAATTTCAGATTGATTTTAGTCACTCTTGGCTTTGATTCTTCTTCAGTTTCATGGGTTTAAAAAAAAGTAACATCAATTTGAGTCCCTTTTACATCGAGGAAGTGAATGTATATGTACATGTATGTGTACCATTCATGTGCTCTGTGTGATGCTGCCTATATAAAATGATTTAAACTAGACTCTCATCTTTAAGCTCCTGCAGAGCTTCACTAAGGCCTTGAAAGCCCCTGCAGGAAAGTGAAAGGCCATATACCAAACTCTTCTTTCAGACGTTTGGATAACATAAGCATTGTCTTGGGCTCTGGGAGTTGTTCAGCACTGCAGATACTCGTCTTTGCTGTAGAGGGAGCTTCGCTACTAGCCTGTGATCAATCCTCTGGAGAAAGCGGAACCTAAAAGGCCTAACTTGTGGTCAGGGAGACAGCCTGCTGCTTCTGAGAACATTTGATATAAGGGCCCTTGAAATCTTTGGGTTTAAGCGGTATTTGAATGGTCACCAAACAATTTGGCCCATGTTCTTTTATGACTGAGAACTGAAGTCTGAAGCTCTTAGCACTAAAGGTTCCAACACAAGGAACACTCATTAGACCCTTTTCTGCCTGTCCCTGAGGTCTGAAAATGACGGGTTTGGTCAAACTGTAAAAGCCCATCAGCAAGAATTCTAAGCTGATCTTAACGTTGGCTGTTAAAAATGAAGAGTAAACTAATCTCTGCCATAATATTTTGGCAATCTCGTCTGAGCATTCTGGGCAGGTTAGGGCCAGGAGTTCAGGGTGCTCTGTGAGCCCCAGAGGTGTTGACACATCTCCTACAAGGTAATGCCAGTGGAACGAGTTGCAATGCAATGGTCATTCTTCCTTTTACTGGTCTTGCCTGTAGAGACATGGTGTGTCTCATGTGGACCCCGTAAGCACTGCTGGTATGGAAAGTTCTAGTTTTGCCCGGAAAAAGTGAACATACACACACAGACACGCACACGAAGAGCGGTGTGCATGGTCATTGGCACATACATTTAAGCTAGGTTCTTTCTGGATAGACTTTAAAATTATGCATTTCATGAGTACATAAGGAGCAGCATTTTTGCAATGTCCATTTTAGGTATAAGCTGGCCTTTTGGCTTTGTCTGCCAGTTATTATTGAAATGTCTTGCCTATGTGGACAGCTTTATTAGCCTGGTTTATGTATGTACATGGGGAAGTGTGTATTTTTTTTTCAGTCAAAGGCCCAATGCTTTCAAATGTTTGACATCAGAGGTGCATCTCTGCCTCAGTACTTCTGCATGTCATGAACATTTTAGCTGAAGATGAGAGTTCGTGACAATTCACTGGTAGTAGTTTGTGTGGTGACTGTACTTACTTGACCAAATGTGATACTGGGTTTTTTTTCTTTCTTTCACAGTCTTCAGGGCTTCCATTTTACTGTGATGTGTGGCACAGTGCAGACAGTAACATTCCTACAAGACTATGCTTCAGCAGTGTAAGTGGTTTTGACCTGACACCTCTCTTTATCTGTTCACACAGGCCATGTTCTGCTTTGTGCAACCCTCTGTCCTGTTCCCCAGCACCAGAATCTGTCTTCAGCATTGCGTCTCTGAGTTGCGCTGGAGGCAAACCTCCTCTAAGCCTGGTTGGCTCCAAGTCACCTTTCCCCTTCCTCACGGCCCTCCTGTTTCTCATCAATAGCATCACTAACATTCACAAAGGCCTGAGCAGCAAGGTGAGAACAGACTTTTTCACTGTAAGTTCAAGGTGAATTATGATATACTTGTGAGGGAGGTTCATATTTGTATATTTCCAGGCTTAAGAGTCATGTTAGTAGGACTAAAAAGAAATTGTCATGTATTTTCATTTTAATAATATCAAAATACTATAGAGAGAAATACCCCAACTTTCAGAACAGGTGAGATGAGGATTTGAAAAGTATCTTCTGTCTTTGAATTCCAATATCCAGTTGACACTGGGAAGCTTGAATTATAGAACAGGTGATGAATGATGATGACGCTTAAAGGATGGATTTATAAAGAGCATTGAGAAGAGTGAAATAATTGTTTGGCTAAGTGCAATAAGTTAGCTGACTGTCAGAGGAGGAAAGGAATGATTGAAGGGTATATAACAAAAAATTGAATAAAATTAAACACGAGAATGAGTGCTGCAGTAGCTGGAGAGGTTTTTTCCCACTTCTGGTTGTCCTGAGTTTTTGGAATCAGAGAGTCATGGAAGATTGCAAACTGTGAAGAGGAAATGGCAGAGCCCTTGAGAGATGGAGTACTTAGCATAAACTTTCTCAAAGCCTTCTGAAGTCTCCTTATGTTGAATTAGCTAACCAATAACTAGCAGGGGCCAGATGAGAGAGAAATGTCTTAAGCCACTGACCAGACTTCTGCTTTACAAAGCACTGTGGAAAATATAGGCAGTGACTATTGGTTACCTGCAGTGGGGGGTGGTCATGATGGATGCAGGTGAGCCCTGAGGCAGAAAAGCAGATATTTATCAGGATATTTTAAATATCCCTTTTGGAGTAGTCAACAGGATTTCTTATGTGAGAGGGTAGGGGATAGTCCTTGGAGAGGGCTATATTTGACTTTCCTCCAAGCATGAGCTTAGTAGTATTTGTCTCCACTTCTGATTCCTTTATAGTACAGCTCTGTGCTGGGCATCAGAGGCTTGAAGGATTATCTGCATCAGAGCTGCCAGAACGGACTTCCCTCTGTAACACCCTCATCTGCGTGGATCCTGCGCCACGAGTATCACCTGCAGTACTTTGTGTTAACACTGGCTTCGAGAATGGTATCTTTATTAGTCCTTTATTAGTCTTTACACTTCTTTCACCCGAGGCATTGATTCACACTGGCCTCTCTACCTTGATGTGTCAGACTGGCAGCTTGTCTTTGCATCCATCATCTTTCTTATCTCTGACTTGGGTCTGGTGATTCTTCAGCTGTCTTTTATGCCCCATTAGCAAATAATATCTTTACAGTTACTGATGTGGGGATTTAGATCCAAAATACTTTGGCGAAATTATATTTCTGCCTGTCTTTGGGATACAGTGAGAACAAAGTTTTCAATTGTGCTGCTAAAAAATATATCTGACTCTTCCAGACAATCAGGGGGAAGCAGAAAGATCTGAGTATGGACACTGACTGTTCTGGCAATATGCCTCAGTCTCTGACTTTCCAGTGAGATCTGTATCTCTGTTGAACTTCCTGTCCTTGTTGATTGCCTTGACAAATAGTACAGTGCTTTTACCTGTTGTTTTGTTTCCTGTACAGGCAGGCACTTGTCCGGATTACGCCCAGCATGCCTCACTGCATCACTGTGTTGCCATGGCATTGCTAAGCCGGCTATTGCCAGGGAGTGAGCATCTGGCTCACGAGGTCCTACTGGATTTGGCCTTTAATCCAGAGTTTCTTCCGTAAGCTTTGAATTTTTTCCTTTCTGTAGTCTGGAACACGGGTATACTTGGGAAAACTGGAAAAGGTCACATTGGCACTGCAGTTTTGTCATAACTTTTGGCTTTTAATAGGGCCTGTGTTCAAACTTTAGTTACTCATTGTCATATTCTCCAGTCATGGAGCCGTCTAATCAGACAAGCGGTGCAGTTGCAGATTTCTCTCCAGTGTACCAATGTTGAGAAATGTGACTAGTTTCTTCTGATAGCCTCTGTGATAAGATTTGTGCAATTCCTGATAGCACTGATTCTCACTGAGACCCAGCATCTGCCATCCTGAGAGTAGTGAGTCTAGAAAATACATAGGAATTTGATGTAGCCTGAAAAGCTTATTAAGTCTTCCTCAAACCCTTATTATACAAGTTCTTATGCAAATTTTTCCTCATTTGACAACTGTGATGTCTTCCACCTCGCACCAGAAGAAATCATGAGCGTCTCGAATGTGAAGCCTCCTATGTCTGTTCAAGAAAATGGTAGCAGTTTATCTTGTTCATCACAATCTCTCTGAAATTTGTCATGGTACATCCCTGTAGGAGGTTGGACCAGGGTGCTGCAAGGAGATACTATAGTTTTCCAGAAATGATATTTCTGTGTTTTGTTTTTGGTTTTTTTGTTCACCAAATCTGCTATAGTGGTGCCATTTCATGAGAATTTGGCAAGTAATCTGATACCATGACCAGTCTCTGGTCTGAGATTGTGGCACATGGATTTGACAAAGATACCCCCAGTTTCTAACTGCTCGTCTGTATAGTTCCTTTGACCTTGCCACTACCAGCTGCAAAGATACTGTTTCAAGAATTGTCTCATTGATTCATATAGGCCTATATGATATGTGGTATTTCATCTGAGCACCCTGACAGCTGTGTTGGTATAATAAGCAGACTGCCTCTCTGGACAGGTTGCAACCTCCACACCAGACTGCTGGCGTGTGGAGTTTTTTCGTGGCAAGGCCTTAGTGTTGCTAACTCCAAATGTAGTTCTGTGAATTCCCTGTAGATGCCAAGGAAGCTGATGCTTTACTGACACTCAGAATTATCACAGCTGAATGCTGTTCAAAGTTTTGTGAGTGCTGCACATTTACCATGCTCCCTGATCCAGGAAGACTGTAGAGATTAATTTCTGTGGTGTTATGTTTGTTTGATGTATTGTAGTAGTGTTTTGGTTTGATTTTTTTTGTCTCTTAAACTGATGTTTGTCTTTACCTTACAGTGAAGGGAAAGCTGGAGGGCCAGAAGCAGCTGACTTCTCTGATATCCTGCATCTGGGTACCAGTGCCAAACTGGCACGGCCTGGCTCTGCGGCAGCATTTTTTCCAAAGGCTACTCGTGGTGCCCTGCTGAGACAATCGTACCAAAATCTGCCTTTCATCCGCTCCTGCTACCTTTCTCATTTTGTCCACTTGCAGCCTACCCTTACACGTTCCAAAGCATCCTACCAAGGACGGAATTACCTCATCCAGTCCATGTTGCTTCCTGAGGTCAAAGGGCCCATCCTGCCTTCAGACTGGCCATTCTTTCCGCTTATCAGCCTCTACAACAAAGTGACTAATGCAGAGACACGTGGGGCTGTACTGAACTCTCTCCCACTTGATCTTGTCAACACTGTGACCTGGAACCTGCAGTGGGTCTTGTTACTGGAAACCTGGCGCGCTAAAACCCTTCAGAGCATCCCTACTGCTGCCAAACTCGCACGGCTCATGTGTGTCTTCCTCACAGGTGGTGACCTCTTTCTAGAAGCACCAATCCACCACTACACAGCTGCCCTTCTCTCTGTGTATTGCCAACCCAAGACATTGGACTCCCTGAACTTGGATGCTCCTCTCCCTGGTTTGGCATCCTTCCACGATCTCTATATAAGTCTCCTGGTGCAGTTTGAAGGTGTCTCCTTTGGAGATCCACTCTTTGGAGTCTTTGTTCTTCTACCTCTACAGAAGCGTTTCAGTGTTCATCTGCGTCTCGCTGTTTTTGGGGAGCACACGAGTATCCTGCGGGCACTGGGAGTGCCGCTCCAGCAGGTAATCCTGGTTTATGGCACTTGCCTGTCACTGCATATTTCTCGGTTACTCGGCTCTGGCTTGTGCTTCTCCAACCTTGATTTGGGCATCCTCCCAGCACTTCCCTTTCTCCTGAGGGATAGTCTCTGGAGAACAGAGTCCAGCCCCTGTAGGTGCAGGCCCTTGTCACATAATCATTTTCAGAAACCTGTTGAACTTTGTTTTGAGAGCAGATAGTGTGTATTTGTGGAGGGCAGGAGCTGTGAAATTGTTCAGTCTTCAGTGGAAACTGTCCCACACCCTGCTTGGTCTAATCATTGGAAACCATCTTCTAATTTATGGCCTATATGTATAAAGGGCTAGTGTGCACCTCATGTTCTGCCAGCAATTGCCTTTCCCTTAAATAAGTCTTTTTTCACCTTGGTGAGAACCTTTTGCTTGCTCACTGCATGTTGTAAACCAGTCATTTTCCCTGTCAACCATGTTTCCACATTTAGTTATAATGGAATCATACTTTGTTGAGTAACTTGGCAAGAAACTTTGATCTGTCAAGTGCAGGACTGCATTTCTTTTGAATGAGCAGTGCACAAGAGATGGATTTTAGATGGCTTTAAGTTCTGTGTCAGTTGACAGACAATACCTGATCTATCCTGAAGTTTGCTAATGCAAAGATAGCCTTTCATTATTTTTTTTTTTTTTCCAAACAACTGTGAACCGGCAGTTTACCATTGTGTGGTTGCAGTACTTTTGCTCTAGTTGTAGTAGCTCTGTGGCCAGTTTTTCTATATCATTATGGCCAGATGAGCCTTTGTTTCCTAAGCCAGGTAAGCCAAGATATTCTGACCTGTTCATTATGGTAAGCTCTCTGCTCTCTTGATGTTCCCAGTAGCCCTTCCCTGTCTATTTCAGTTCCACAAATAGATGTAGGAACAGAGCTGAAAACCATATTGCAGTTGATAGCCGTAATTCTATGTCACATGCTTTATCTTGTCTTGATCCCTCAACACCAGATCCCTCAGTACCATTGGAGTTGTGGCACACATTACAGTGAGAGCATTTCAAAGCAGATTGTTTTTCTTGTGCTTAGGAATTTTATAAATGCCAAGTACTTTGAACAATGTTCTCAGTGCAGTGTTGGTTGAAAACAAACCATGTGTTGGAAAAATTGAGCAAAGCCACTTGAGGAGGTGTTGTTTTTCTGCATTTTTTCCCTTTTTGTCTTGAGTTAAAAATGCCCTAGTGGGCAGTAGGAGTACCCTAGCGGGCAGACTGCTTTCTGAATTGCATAAAATCAATGATTGTCTTTAATTGTGCAAAGAAGATGCTTCAAAGTGAAATATGTAATTTTAGCCTAGAGAACTTACCTCAAAATTGAGAAGAATAAAAATTGGACTTCTGGAGAGGGGAAAAGCAAACAAAACCAAGTTGTTACTAAAAGCTTTTCTAACCTGTTTTTCGAAGCCAAACAGTGAAGTCAAAAAATGATGGAAACTTCACTTAACAGCAACATTAATTCTGGCACATATAACTGCTTTCCTTTTCTGGCTAAACACATAGATCAGTGTGAACCTCTCTGGTACATGAGCAGGATATGGTGCTGTTGAAAGTACTCTGTCTCCTCACTTTGAAACTGCTCTTCCTACCTGTGCCAAAAAGCATCTGCAGTGATTTCACCAGTAAAATATCTCTCCATAAAGCTGAGGAGGTCTTGAGGATGCTTTGTCAAAGGCGTGTCACATTAGTCAGTGTGGGCTGTAACAACTCTGCTCAAAATAGGGGTCATGCCATCGAGGTACATCATGCTCCTGGAGAGTGTCCAGGGGAAGGCTACAAAGTTGGTGAAGGGTTTGGAGAGGAAGCTGTATGAGGAGTGGCTGAAGTCACTTGGTTTGTTCAGCCTGGAGGAGACTGAGAGGAGACCTCATCATGTCTGCAGCTTCCTTACAAGGGGAGGAGGAGGGGCAGGTGCTGAACTCTTCTCTTTAGTGACCAGTGACAGAACCTGAGGGAATGGCAGGAAGATGTGCCAGGGGAGGTTCAGGTTGGACATTAGGAAAAGGTTCTTCACTCAGAGCAGTCACAGCCCCAAGCCTGACAATGTTCAAGAAGAGACTGGACAACACACTCAGACACATGGTGTGAACTGTGGGGTTGTCATGTGCAGGGACAGAAGTTGGACTTGATGATTCTTGTGGGTCCCTTCCAACTCAGGACATTCTATGATTCTATGTTATATGGGAGTGCACACAGAAACAGCTGGGGAAGGACACCACAGAGTAATGAACTTTCCCTCACTACTTAAACCCTGACAAAAATTGTAATGTTGCCTCTGGGTGGGTTTGTTGCAGTTTCCTGTGCCTCTTGAGCGATACACTTCCCCTCCCGAGGATAACTTGAACCTCCTGCGACTCTACTTCCGAACGCTGGTAACTGGTGCACTGCGCCACACCTGGTGCCCTGTTCTTTATGTGGTGGCTGTGGCTCATGTGAACAGCTTTATTTTCTCCCAAGACAGCACGATGCAGGTAGGTAATGGATAGCAGAGCCTCACGACTGGAAGCTTTGGGTTCTGCACCTGCTCTTCCCAAGGGTCCATTGTGGCTTGTGGTGGTGAATCACTGACCCTGGACAGCAGCTTTTGTTCATGATACCCTAAAACACTTGCATTAGTGGTAGCCAGTCCTACATAAGCCTTTGAAGCCAGAAACTATGTGGGCTATGGTGGGGAAAGAATGAAGCAGAGAGGATGAGGGAGGTGATCAAGCAGAGAGAGCTTGTAATAGGTTTAGCCTTTGCCTGGAGCAATCTTAATGTGCAAAGTGATCTTTCACCTTGCTTGAATAACCAAGCAGAAGTCCTCCATGGTCTTGGGTCCTCTAGCAGTGTTTACTTGTGCTAACACTTCACCTCTGACCTACAACTGCACCTGAAAGTTGGAAAGTCAGCAGAGTTTCAGGTCAGGAGAAGGACAAGAGAGGCAGTATCCAAGTGATAGCCATCTCAAGCCCTTTCTGATAGAACAACCTGCTCTTTGGAGCATCATCATAATGAGCAAAACATCCTCCTGGAGTGCTGTGTGCACATCAGCAAAGGTAGCGTCATGCCATATTAAGCAAAGTGTGTGTTTTGTTCCCAGGAGACTGATGCTGCTCGGAAAAGCATGCTGCGGAAGACGTGGCTGTTGGTGGATGAGGTAGGATCTGTGAAGTTCAGTCTGTGCCACTGGGACTTGCATTTTTAGACATGGTACTCCTGCAGATTTACCTTTGGCTTTTGAAATTTGTGTTTTAACTACCTTGCTTATTTGAGAATACAAGGAAATTAGCAGCAGGATTTTGATCTGGAATGGCTATAAATACTGTTATCCAGTTCTTGTAGTAATTGAACTGAAAGCACTGAGCCCATTGGAACCTAAATGAATCTTCTGTACTGTATTTCTGTACCTCTTGCCCAAGCAACATTATATCTGGATAGTGAGAGGTCCTAGAGGGTTGATTCTAAGACAACTATGAATAAGTGGTCAGCAGTGATCTCCCTTGACCCTTGGTTGGATGCTTCCCCCAAAAAGAACAAAACAAATGTAAAGTTTCTCTTTTTCTCGGGGAGCTTGTCAAAGTCTATCAGTTTTTTGACAGAGCTGGGTCATTTTGGCTTTTATGTTTAGCCTCCAGGCTAAATTTTTAGATCCCACTCAAAACCCTGTTTGGGTGTCTGGCAAGAGGGCATTGTGAGGGGTTGTGAAGGAAACAGTAGAGTTGTATTCAGGAGAGGAAAGCTCATGCAAATCAAAAGTGAATTTTCCTGGCAGAAACTCACATTTTGTAGCTCTTCTATTGAAGATGATGCAATCAAATATGCAGGGTGTGATGGAATTGTGCTATCTGGCACGTCACTGTGTTGTGTTGGAAACAGGGTGGAAAAGATTAGATTATTTTCAGACATGCTTAATGGCTGCTGTTTGTTTCTTCAGACCTTGAAAAAGCACCTACTCTACTACAGGCTGCTGAATCCAGAGACCCCTTTGGGGTTTGACCTCTATGAGCAGCTCCCTCCCATGCGACTGAAGTACCTGCAGACGGTGACACAGAAAGAAAATAAGGAGAATGCACCAGCACTAGTCTCATAGTGAAACACTTGTGCAAGAAAACAGCCAGGAGGAAGAGTGGAAGAGCTTAGTTTATGCTTCAATGATGAAATGATGTGCTCTTCAGACAGTTTCAGTGTCTTGCCTGGAAACTCTTGGCATCTTTGCAAAGTGAAGAACTAGTGGAATGCTCCTAGCACTGCAGAACAAAACACATCATCTCAAGATGTGGCAATGTGTGTGTGGTGTCTGTGATGAATGCTGGAGCATTTTCCTTAATTCTCTTTCAGGTGGTTCTGCTTATCCACAGAGAAGGTGAGAAATGTGTCTGAGAGGCGCTGGACTGTTGAATAAACTGAAGGAAGTGGAAAAGCTATTTTGTTCTGTTAGGCTGGAGACTGTGGTTCTGCCTTCCCCAGATCTTTCCCTTGCTTTTTTTGTACCTTGAGTTTTGAATGATCCTTTCCCCACACTATCCCCTGTAAATAAAATGACAATACAGCAGGGAAGAAGCTGATCATGAGAGCTTTTCTTTTAAAAAAAACCATTTATACGAGCAGTTTCTCCAGGGCAGTGTTCTCTGCACACAGTTAGTCACACTGATGTACTATGTCAGACCTCTAAGAAATCGTAGTTCCTAGTGTAGTGGTGCAAATACTGGGTGGCTGTCTTTTGGATAGTCTCTAAACTTCTCTCTTTTCTCCCTTAATTCGGTTGCGTGTATAACAAGAACAAAAATAATTTCTTTGCAGGGCAGGGTGCTTGGCAGTAACCACTCCCCATTAGAGAAAAAAAAGTATCTGCTTGTTTAACTAGAATATGTATCGGTTGCCCTCTGAGAAGAGGGCAATGTAATTTAAAATTTAAAGTGGAGTTCGTAAGCTTAAACCTAATTTTAAATATGCACAATTTTATCCCATTTCTATATCCAAATTCTGTATTGCAGCCTCAGACACAAGAGCTATAAATAGAGTGCCCTAAAAGGCTCATCAGAAGTGCCACGTCAAGTCCAGAATTTCCCCTAGGTGTGATCTCACTGAATGTCTTGTTTATATCCAATATTTTTTGTAGAACTACGGTCACTCTAGCAGGCTTTTGTTTGGAGAACTTACTTTCACGAACAAAACTTGTTAAAGTTATTTATTTTGTTTTGTTCTTACGAATAAATTCTTCTGGAAGGTGCAGGGTGATGCCTGGCCTGAAGACCTAAACTTTACCCATCAAACAGGCCAAGCTAGATTCCCTCCAAAGAAACCATGCCTATAGTAACCTTGCTCCGGTGAATGTCCTGGTAAGAGTGTGAAACACTGTTAATAGGCCAGCTTGTAACTGTTGAAAGTGTTCCAGACAAGAAACAAATTCCAGCTAGCAACCTCATGGCTGTGGTGCTGTCTTCACATGGGCAGTTTTCTAAGTGTATCAGTCCCACTTCAGTTGCCAGAAAATAATACTGTTTCATCTTTTACCCTGTTATTTCAGATAGGACAAGGGCAAAACTGGTGTTTCATTTTAATATATTTTTTTTCATATTGCCCCTTCTGATCAATGGTGCATAAAGTAGCACAC
The DNA here is from genome assembly GCF_037038585.1 of Patagioenas fasciata. Taxonomy (NCBI): domain Eukaryota; kingdom Metazoa; phylum Chordata; class Aves; order Columbiformes; family Columbidae; genus Patagioenas; species Patagioenas fasciata. The sequence goes on along the minus strand of NC_092524.1, from coordinate 30,452,483 downwards.
AGTGGTCAACATGTGTTTTTTGTTGTCAATTATTTTAAAAGTACTTGATGTGATTAAAGTTTAATCAAAGGCATTTAGGTTTCTATTCTGTCTAGATGGTGAGAGCCCAGCAGTTGTCTTTCAAGAGCAATGGATGGTAAACCTCAAGGGCTCCTAGCTGCCCATTCAAGAGCGACCATCATCAACGACTTTTTTGCTTTTCCTTTTCAGACCTCCAGTTAGAAAAACTCTTCCAGTCCTTTCTGTGATGCAAATTTTAGTTTTGTAATGTGTAAATAAATATTTTGATAGCTCTTCAGGTTTTGTGTTTGGTGGTTTGTTTTTTGTTTGTTTGTTTTTTAAAGTATGAGAATGCTCTCCTTTAAATCTTTCTTGAGTTTGGGTAGTTCTGTTCGCAATTTGTCAGTCTCTTGGGAGGAAATGCACTAAGCTTTGGAACTGTGTAAGAGCAATTCAAGCCAAAAGCTTCATCCTGCTCTGGTGGGTTGCTAACACAGGCTACCAAATGCTGGGTACGCTTGGGGAAGGTGCAGGGTGGGTGTTAGTGACTTGTCGTCTGCCACAGGTTGGAAGACAGTAAAAAAACTCCATGGATGGTGTTTGTAGATGATGAGAGATGAGAGGGATTTAATTTATTTCCTGAACTCTGAGAAGGAAAGGATCAGGCTTTTGCCTGATTCTCAAAAGCTTCTCAAGTTCCCAGATGTTTCTCAAGCCATCAGAGCATGCCCAGAAAATACCTACATCTTTAGACATGAAATTCTGCTGCAAGCATCAGCAGCAGTTCTCCAGGGCACCCTTGTATGCAGATAAGCTTTCAAAACTTTGGCTGTCACTTGAGATGGTACAGCAAGCCTAAGCTTGAATTTTTAAAGGCTTTGGGTAGCCTTGTACCAGATTGCCTTGCAGAACACTAGAGGGCATTGCTTTATCTAGTTTAAATACAAATATTCTTGTCTTCAGTGCAATTGGGACCTCAAAACAAAAAACAACCACTCCTTAAACCTGGCTTGAATTTTATGAATTTTTTTTTGGGGGGTGGGGAAGGGTGTGTGTGCATATGCATTTGGAGAAGTTGTGGAGAACTAAATAATGTTAATGTGATTGGTTGCTAAGAATCATTTGGTGATTTGCCAGCAGGAGCATTTTGGAAAAACCCTGGTAGAGTGAATGGAAGCTTAGAACTTAAACCGAATGAGGTTTACGTGAAACAGGACCAAAATGTGCCAGTTCTCTTAATCCAATTTAATCCTGATCAGAGTAAGTGAGGAGATGAAGAAAATGAAAACTGTCCCAAAAATTGATGTGACTTCTTAACTCCTTATCAAAAGCTTAAGATTTCTTTGAGAAGAAAATAATTCTGCTGAAATAAGACCCACAAATTCTTTTCTAGGGTACAAGGAGTTCCCACTCAGAACAGCTTATGTTGTCTGATAACTCTGATCAGGAGACAATCCAACAACAACCAAATAAAAAAATCCCCACAGATACTATCTTTCCATTCTTAAAAGTAAAAAAAGATTTATTCTGGTCCATAATAACTAGAAACTATGTGGTTTCATTCAAGCTACTGATGCCATCCCAGGTAGGAACAGTGGGAATCTGCATTGGGACAAATTCAGCTGGCACTGTGCTGCAAGACAGCAATAACGTGGTTTTAAGAACAAGTGGCTGATTGGACTGGAGATGAGTTGAAGTTAATCCTAGTATTGCTGTTGAGTTGGCAGGTAAGATTGTGGGGCTGTCACAGTTTTGCATCCCATAACTTTTAACAGCAGTAGCTGCATTTCAAAAGGGGAGAGAGTCTTCCTATCAGCTTGGAAGCATGTCCTCTATGTAGAAATGGAGTTCATTTGTAGTCCTTCAACTATGTGAGTCGTTTGAATTCCCTGGATCGAGGATTCCTTTGCCCACTCTGCTGAGCAGAGGCAGCTCGTAAAGAAGATGTGGGCAACTCAGAAGCTGGCTGTGCTACACACCAGGGTCGGACAAAACCTGACAGAAGAAACTAGAGTTGGGCAAGGAAGAAACCAAAATAGGACTGGAACCCCACTGTATGGGAACTTCTTAACAATAAAGTAAACGTGGAATATTACATGATTAAAGCACTTGCATTCCACTGTATTTACTGACTACTTCAGTCTGACAGTGGAATTTAACAATTCATTTCTAGACTAATGCACTCTGTCTGGCCACCTAATATCAGGCAAACCCTAAACACTTTTTGCTGATGAGGTCATGGACAGATAGAACAAGCCATAAGATGTGGGCATATAAATATATTACAAGTCAGACAAATGGGTTTCTTTTGGTGTCAGACAGAAAGTAGAGCAGAAAAGCATGTTAATCCTCACTTCTGCTACTTCCTAGTTCTGCAAAGTTCTCCTTGGAAAGCTCTTATCAACGAAGCTGCCTCCGGCTGATAGTCAAATCTGGGGGCAAAACATGTTTTCTTTCAGCTTATAGAAGCTCATATAAGCTCTCCATTCAAAAAGGTGGCCCTCTGATACCCTTGTAAAAAAACTTCAATTTACTGGCCTTTGCCCTAGTTTCTAGAAACTGTTTTTCCCCATGGTTTGAATGGAGAATGTGCCGTGAAGACATGCGCTCAGAAAGGCTGTTGTTTTGCATGATGAGAGGTATTTGTACACAGAGGGGTAATGACCACCGTCTGCTCCTCTCCCTCCCTTTTTCTGTGATAATCTTGAGTCTCAAAACAGCTGCTGCAAAAAAGCTGCATGTGGATTTCTGGCCAGCAGCAGCCCAAAGAGGAAGAGCCTCGAGAGACCACACTCAACATGACTGAAGTTGCATGGTGTGAAAGGACCAGGTGCTGCCAGTGGTGTGAGCCTCCAGCAAACCCTGAGCAATACCCGTGTGCAGGTTACTAACTGTAGTAACAAAGGATGTTTTAGACAGAGCAACACCTGACCTGTCTTTGCGTCTATTTTTTTATGTTCTGCTGGGGCATAACAAACAGATACTGGCAGACACCTGTGTCTCCAGAGATCAGCGCAATATCCTTTAGCCTGCCCCTGGGCAACTTTTTTGCAGTACTGTTGTCAGTTGAGCAACCAGCTCAAAAGTCCTGTCAGGGCAATGGATGGTTCCAGAAAACACTGTATATGGAAATCATAACAAAGTCTAAGGTTTACAAGGAAGGCCTGGGACATCTACCCTTCATGTCCCCCTGCCCCAATCTAATGTGGATGACAAACCAGACCTCAGACATCGATGCTTTTGAAGCAGCGGCTTGTCCCAGCCACAACAAAAAGGGGGCTTGCGTAACCTTGAAGTGCTACCATGTCAAAGCATGGCCATACATGTGACAGGAGTGTAATCTAAAATCTGAGGCTCGTGCACTAATTAATTGTTAGGCCAGAAGAAGTTTTCTGGAAGAGCCTGTGTGCTGGGAGCCTGCCCTGAAGGGTGGCAGCTGTGGGGCTGGGCAGGTAATGGGGGACACCTGGGCCCAGCCTCAGGAAGGGAGGGGCAGCATCAACCTTCAGAGAGCTTGTGGAGTGGCAGGCAGCATCATCCATGGGAAGAAAATACTGCATTTCAACCATTTTACCTGCTTTTCCAGAGTGCTGCATGGCTGGCAGGAGTTATTGAGGCTGCAGACCAGACTGATGGTACTAAAACATGTTTTTTGTGCTGGGGCTGGTGTGGTCCTGTTGGGCCTGGCTGAGGTCATTGCTCTGTTCTTGGGACCGTGCTAGCGGTTGCCTCGTGCTTCCCTCAAGGAAGGAGAGAGGGTTGTCCAGGTCCTCAGCGAGGCCTCACTTTGGGGTGGTTTGTGGGGACCTGGAGTGCACTGAGGGTGCTCCGGTAGGCTCCAGGTTCCTCTCACTGCTGGTGTGGAGGCAGAAGCCCAATTCTGGCAGTAGCTGAGGAGATGGAGGAACCAGAAAGCAGGCATTGGAGGTCTCACCGCAGCACAACCTCACTCCCCTACTGCGGTAGCTGGTCTGAGACTTTGGGAAGGGACTAAGGGGAGGATTGAGTGAGCTGATGAGTGTGGAGGGTGGCTCAGCTTTCAGGTGCTGTTGTTTCTGAGTCTCTTGAGGTGAGGTTTGTGGTTCCCTCTCTCTATACATTGTTCCCCTCCCTCACTACTCCCCTTACGTGCTTTTTTCTGTGTCCCCATTGCCCCTTACCAGGCTCTCCTTCCCTCCCTGTCTCTGTCTGCCTTTCTGTTTTGAATTTTCCCCTATCATAGTAACTTCTATTTCTTCTCTGTTGGGTTTTCTCACTCTTTGGCTGTTTGCAGAAGCAGTCAGTAATTTAATAGTTAAAACTGGAGAACTGAGATGCTGCCACTGACTTTGAGGTGGAAGCTCACATCTCTTAGGATGTTCATCTGAATGTCTGGGCAGATGTCCATAAATAACGTGCATGGCGTGGCCATTTGAAAACCTTAGAACAAAGAAGGCTGTAACTTTATTTCTAAGACTCAGATTGCCTGCTGCATAGGTGGTGTAAGCATGCCACACCATTTGGGTATGATCTGTCAGATATTTGATGACACTTTAGCAATTAATCTGTTGGATCTGTCTGCTGAAAGGAAGACTGATGCTTGTGTATCAAGTGACTTTGCTTCACTGTTATTGCTTCCACCATGGTAAGATTTTACCTCAAAAACTGAATGAGCATTTTTCCAAAACAATATTCCAGGCTACCTCAGTGACTTTTGTTAGCAGCTTCCATCACAATGCATGTTCATGGTATCTCTGAGCTCTTCAGAGCTGCAGGGAGTGCAAAGAGCTCTGAATTAACTTCAGGTCTCATGTTGCCAGTAGTGAATTGTAGTTTCGGAGGAGGGTTTGTTTGTGTCACACCATGACAATACAATGACAGCCATGCAAATGTGCCATGCAACTGTGAAGATATGTTGCTAGGATCCTTCACAAAAAAGCAGCTTGCTACTCCTGGCATCAATATTTCTTTCAATATACATTATCAAAAATAAATTTAGAATGATACAAAAGTTTCTGCTAAAGTATCATGTGTCTCTTGTTGCTGACATGAGTGTCAGCTCACTCACAAAATGTTAGTAGTGCTGCCGCCCAGAAGATGCCACAGATGGTGGCTCATTTTTGTTCCTCTTGGTGCTGTCTGCTGTAAGATTGATCAGGTTTGGATTCATGAAATTATTTAGGCAGTAGCTGCCATTGTTCCCCTCCTGTCTGTCCACTGTGAAAAGGAGTGGAAGGAAAGGGGATGTAAAGTATACTTTTTAGGGTGTTTCTCTCTCTCTTCTGTACTGTTTTATGAACACTTAAAATATTTATGGAGGAGAGTGTGGGCTTGCTGACCAAGTTTCTTTGCAATGAGCTCTTATCAGCAAGTTTTATATTTCATGACCATCTCTGAAGCTCAGATTTTGATGGTGGTGATGGAGCTTTTATTTTTTGTAACAGTACAATCTGCAAGTTAAAAATAGGATGTAGAACTTGGGTATTTGTATTCAACAGTGACGGTGAATAGCTTCTCCTGTTTATCACAAGTGAAGCAGTTTAATTCTCTGTGTGCACTGGTGTCATGAAGGCCCAGTACTGCACTGTTGGAAAAGCTAACAGGTGTGCCCATGTGCATTTGCAGACCTCATCTAGAATTAGTATGCAATTGTGAGTATTGTCTTGGAGACAATAAATTGTTTATCAATCTCCTTGTATGAGTCTCTTCTGCTACCAAGATACTCTTAACGTTAAGAAACTATTCTGTTTTGCAACCTTTCTCTTTGAACAAGCGGTCCTTGTGTACTGCTTTCTGTAGCTATTTATTCTGATCATTCCTATAGCTATCTGCAGATTGAAGAAGGAAGCAATAAGCGTATAGCCACCATGGAATTCTTGTCCTTGATTTGATCAGAAAATACAATTTTATAGTCATACTAAATGCTTGCCAGGAACATTTTCCAGAATGTAGTTTCTAGTCTAAACTAGAGAGAAAGTGTGATGCATCCCAGAAAGACCAATAGCCTGAGGTTATTGTAATCTCTTGTGATGTGGAAGATGCTAATTACTGGGCTAACAGCTGTTCTGATGTGAAAGGTGTTCCCAGTTTTCTGATGTTTCCACTTTGTTCTCACGCTACAGTGAACTTAAATGTGAAGATGTCAAAATTGTACCCAAAGGTGAATTCTTGCTTTCTGCTTCATCCTCAATGGACTACTTATAAAGAACTAATTAATTATAGGAACAAGGTTCTTAAAGTGTGATAAATGTAGTTTGTGGTTTAGTCCAGGCTTCTGGTAACCGCATATGGTTCCAACAAATTGTAATAAATCAGTAACTGGAAAATGCTCCCGCAGTCTCCTCACTTCATACTGTAAGCTAAACTTCACTGATGCCTTTCTGGCTTGACAACTTTGTTCCCGGTGTGAGAGGAACTGGATAAAGCAAATGTAAGAGTGTTACTGGTGTTGTGCTCTCTTGACTTCAGTGCATGAGGTTTTACCAGAATGGTGCATGTATCAGAAAAATCTGTTATGTGCTCTTATTCTGTAGGCTCATCAAAGAAACAGCCTTTACCATGGGAAACAACTTTTCTTGGATCCTTTTTCATAAGTTGTGTTTGGCTTTTGGTTAGGTAGTGAGACTGTTGAGGTAAATGGATAGTGAAGACCAGGAGAATGGTAACCTATGAAGCTTTCCTGGTGAAGAAAACTTGGATGTTCTGCTTTCAGAAGATGCAGATGAGAACACCTCTGAAATCACCTGCAGATTAGCTTTAATATTTTCCCTAGGGAATCTATTTTTAGGTTTTAATGGGAATGGAATCATGGCCTCCATGTAGTAATGCCAAAGGATCATGAGAGGTATGATAAGTGCTGTAAGTAACCAGAACTGAGTGTTCGATAATGAGCTCTTCTCCTCATCTAGCCGCAAACTAATAACACGATTTCCTTGACAGATGGTTGTGAATGGAGAGCTCAATTCAAAATCAGCCTTTGCTGTTAGAGAGGGACACCCTGACCCAGGCGTTCTTGTGTGTGTGCAGGCATGCTCATGTTAAGACACCATGTCTCTCAAAGCTTGTTATTTCTGGTAACAGATGTGGTTGTCCTCTTACATGTTTATCAGAGTAAAAAATCCACACTATTTTACTACATCTGTATTTCACATCTTCTGTAGCTCAAACTGTATGTGCATTCAGGATTTTATTGCTGCTTTATTCCTCTAAGAAATAATTATTGACTATGTTGGGAAACTAACTCCTTACTGAATAGCATAGTTGGTGCTTCTGTTGTTTGGTTTTGTCTGCGCTCGCATCCACTGCTGTGGATTTCCATACTGAATGAATCCCAAGGGGTTTTGGGACTGCTGGTGATGCTCTTTGTAATGAAGTTTTGAAAATGAGACATGCTGATGAGTCATCTGGGGTGGAAGCTGGAAGTTGTGCTTAGGTTTTTTTTCCTTTAATGCCTGTCAAAGAGCTCTATCCTCACCTTTTGGAAGTTTACTGGTTTGGACTACCTACAGCTTCACCTGCTGACCACTGATGTGTTCAGTGTCCATAATTCAGTCAATACTGAGTTGTCCTGGTTTTGTCCCTGCCTTTCTTTGAATATTGCCTGGTAGGTTCATTTAGTGGCAAAGACAAAAGCATTCTACTCTCCTGTGTTTGTAGTTTATCTGTTAGCACTCAAAATTTGAGAAGCTGATTTCCTAACTCCTCTAGTGTGGAAAGATTTGCATGAAACTTGAACCATGTCAAACACCATCGAAAATTTTCTTATCCATTGTACCTATGCATCTCCAAGTTCCTTTAGCAAATGCTGAGGTTCATAACTCCCTTGTAGGAGTGGCAGTGAGTGCAAATACAACAGGTGTTTCACCTTCTGCTGGGATAGGGAGGACTCTTTTAGTCATGTACTACAGCACACAGAAATGCCACATGCTATTTTAGCCTGGAGAGTAGAGTGCTGTATTTAGATGAATCTGTAAGATTGATTTAGGTAGTTACCTAAATTGGATTGTTTCCAGACCAGTGGGATTAACCACCCTCTTTTTGCAAAAAGCTTTATGAGATCTTTAATGATCACACAAGGTCAGGACCTGGTTTTATGTCTCATCTGAAAGATCATGAACTTATAACTACTGATCTGTCATTGTCTGATCTGACTATCTATTCTAGAGACTGCTTTATTTCAGAAGAGATTTGTGTAGCTAGGAGTGTAAATGCCATGGAAGCTTTTAGTCCTTACCATATTCCTTGCCTGAGGAGATTTCTAACAAGTTTTTGTCATGATGTATCATTTTGATTTGTTTTTCCCTTTCCACGGCAGGCTAAAGTGAGACTGTGAAGAGTATTTTCCAGTTTGTGTGTCTATCTTTTGCTGTTATGCACAGAACTGCTTACTGATCTAGGCCCGAAAATCGATTAATATCTGGGTTGTTCAGGAGGGTATCCAGTTCCCAGTGCTTTTTCTGGGTGAGCTTGTCTTTCTGTCTACGTGGCCACCTCTCTGAAAGGCACCTCATTCCCACTTACTGTAAAACTGCAGCTGTAGCAAATTGCATAAAGGCAGCAGGTGTGTGTGCCATGCCAGTCCTGCTTTAAGCATTTCACAGTTAATTGTGTTTTGCCTGTGCATGTGTACACATGCTAAAAAGCTTCTAAGAATCTTACAAGCAAAACTTTCTGGTACCCTAGCTCCACTCCAAAGAGGCATATACCAGGAAATTAGAGGACCTCTCCCTCCCAGCTATTCTTTGTGTATTATATATAATTTAGCAAGTGTTTATAGCAGAGGTAGAGAGTATGGGCATGGCTCACAACTTCATTGTTTCTATGGTGTGGTCATCTGACTTCTGACCTCTCACATGCATGTTCATATGTGGCCATACAATTTCCACATTGCCCTCGAAAGCACACTTGCTGTACTGCTGTTTGATAGCACAAAAGTGTGTATTCATGTGGTTCCTGTCAGGGGCCTGTTGGACCTGCAGCAAGGAAATGTGTCTCTGCAGTAAGATCTCCCTGATCTGGGTGTTCCTGCTTCAGCAGAGGGATTGGACTAGATGATCTTTTGAGGTCCCTTCCAATCCCTAACATTCTGTGACGCTGTGTGAGCCAGATGTTATCCGAGATGGAAGAAAATGGACAAAGGAAAATGTTATTCTATTTTGGGGTGCCCAAGCAATGAGCTGTGCCAAGCCCTTCCATCTGTTTACTATGAAGTTTTGTTTAGCCCAAAGAAGATGTTGCTGCACGTCATCTCTGCTTTTAGCAGCTTCATTTCAGCAGCAGCTGAAGACGTGAAATTGAAATCAGAAGGTCTTAATTTCTAAGAGAAATAAATTTGTTCAGAGACAAAAGGCTTTTCTCTCTCGAGTCACTGATATATTATTACCCTTGATTTGATTTGGAACCTATTTAGGATGCTGTAGTCATATGGCTGGCTGGCAGTCTGGGTAACCTCATCACTGATGTGCCCATGAATGGCAGACTGTGAGTTGGTCACAGCACGGTATTTGACTCATAGACTCTGAAGGTCAAATGAAACAGCCTTGTTTGAGGGATTTGGTTGGCACCAGCAGTGAAAAGGGATGCATGAGCTTGTAGTGAAATGTGGGAGCATATGAGTCCTTTCTGAAGAAGTGGGTGGAGGAGGAAGGCAAGTACAAAAAATGAAAATATCGCTGGTGGTATAATTTAGAGTTTTTGAATCACCTGGGGAAGGTAACTCAGCAAGGCCTGCTGGTCTAGAGGAAACGTCTTGTCTCAGAGCTCTGAGCTGGCACAGCAAACTTGAAAGGCCTTCATGCCTTTGTTGCATGGCACTCTGCTGTTCAGAATAGAATAGACTATTTCAGTTGGAAGGGACCTACAATGACCATCTAGTCCAACTGTCTGACCATTTCAGGACTGACCAAAAGCTAAAGCATGTTATTAAGGACATTGTCGAAATGCCTCTTAAACACTGACAGGCTTGTGGCATTGACCACCTCTCTAAGAAGGCTGTTCCCAGTGCCTGACCACCTTCTCAGAAAATAAATGAATCACACAATCACAGAATGTTAGAGATTGGAAGGGACCTCGAAAGATCATCTAGTCCAATTCCGCTGCCGGAGAAGGAACACCTATGTGAGGTTACACAGGAATGTGTCCAGGCAGGTTTTGAATGTCTCCAGAGTAGGAGACTCCACAACCTCCCTGGACAGCCTGTTCCAGCCCTCTGGCACCCTCACTGTGAAGAAGTTTCTTCTCATATTTAAGTGGAACCTCTTGTGTTCCAGTTTGAACCCATTGCCCCTTGTCTTATCATTGGTTGTCACTGAGAAGAGCCTGGCTCCATCCTCATGACACTCATCCTTTACGTATTAATGAACATTAATGTGGTTGCCCCTCAGTCTCCTCTTCTCCAAGCTAAAGAGCCCCAGCTCCCTCAGCCTTTCCTCATACGGGAGATGCTCAACTCCTTTGATCATCTTTGTTGCCCTGCGCTGGACTCTCTCCAGCAGTTCCCTGTCCTTCTTGAACTGAGGGGCCCAGAACTGGACACAATGTTCCAGATGTGGTCTCACCAGGGCAGTGTAGAGGGGCAGGAGAACCTCTCTTGACCTATTAACCACCCTGCTTCCAATACACTCCAGGATGACATTGGCCCTCTTGGCCATAAGGGCACAGTGCTGGCTCATGGTCATCCTGCTGTCTACCAGGACCCCCAGGTCCCTTTCCTCTACACTGCTCTCCAACTGGTTGTTCCCCAGCTTATACTGGAACCTGATGTCCAGTCTAAACCTTCTCTGGTGCAGCTCTGAACCATTCCTACATGTTCTGTCACTGGATACCAGAGGTCAGCGCTCAGCACCTCCCTCCCTGCTTCCCCTCCTCCGGAAACTGCAGAGAGCCATGAGGTGGCCCCTCAGCCTCCTGTTCTCCAAACCAGACAAACACAAAGTCCTCAGCTGCTCCTAACAGGCCATTCCTCCCAGCCAATTCACCATCTTTGTTACCCTCTGCTAGATACATTTGAGGACTCTCACATCCTCCTTAAATTGTGAGGCCTAGAACTGCACACAGTGCTTGAAGTGAGGCTGCACCAAGGCTGAATACAGCAGGATAATCACCTCTTCTGATCAGCTGTTTCTGCTGTGTTTGATGCACCTCAGGATGTGGTCTGCCCTCTGGGCTGCCAGGGCTCACTGCTGACTCCTATAGAGTGCTGCAGACCAGCCTCCCCAGATCCCTTTCTGCGGGGCTGCTTTCCAGCCACTCCTCTCCCCATTTATACTTGCGCCTGCTGGTACTCCTTCCTAGGTGCAGAATATGGCATTTGGACTTGTTGAATTTTATACCCTGAATCATAGCCCAATGCTCCAGTCTATCTGGATGCCTCTACGAGACATCTTGTCCCTCAGGAGAGTCAACAGCACCTCCCAGTTGGTATAATCATCAAACTTGTAATGGTGTGTATCAACTCAGGTTGTTGATAAATACTTTGAACAGAACTGGTCTTAGAATTCAATCCTGATGAACACCTTTAAAGCTGATGCCTCAAAATTCGATCATCAACCCTCTTTCCCTGCCCCATTTTTTTTTCCACCCCATCAGTACGTCTTAGAGCAGTCTATAAACGTTAATGTACTAAGCAGCCTGATGCCTGCTTGAACTGGCCTATTTCTCTTTTGTGTTTGGCAGATGGGAAAACACAGCACAGACTACTAAGGTAGTTGCACAAGGTGTCACTGGAAGTCTGTGACAAAGGGTCTTTCCTTCTTTTCCAGTCTTGTGACCATGACCAAGTCCCCTTCACTGCTTTTGTGGAGGGTCAGCCTCCACAGCCTTTGAATTTGCCACTGAGTATTTGGCTGGGAAGCCCAACCTCAACAGACATTCACCTTTAAAAATTTGTTCTTTATCCCATGCAATTTCAAACTTTAGTCCCTGATTGTGCACAGGGCTTGACTGCAGGAACCGCTCTTGCTGAGGCTTAAGGATGCTGATGAGGTGAATCTGTCACCATGACTGACTCCCAAATGACTGTTGCTGCAAGTATGCACATGTGCAGACCAACACAAATATTTTTAGGCTTCAAGAATGAGGTCTGGGGAATCCTGCTACCCATCAGACCTTCTCTAGTAGCATTTGTACCCATAGGTCTGTTTGAAACCAGTGTAACAGAACAGAAAGCAAATATATCAAGTCTCTGTGTATTTCATGGGAACTGATGGCTGACTAGAAGAGAAGTAGACATCTGTTAGCGCCTCTACTGGGAGAAGAGCTCGACTATTTCTGCCCATGTCTGCTCAATCTGGTAGGAGCCAGTTGGCCAGGTAACACATCTACTGGCAGGCCACTCAGCAGCTCTGTGGGTCCAGACTGGCCACGGAGCATCCTCCCTTTCTGGCATGCTGTAAAACGGAGAAAGGCATGGAAGCCTGAAACTGGTAAGTCAGGTGTAGGAGATGCAGATGAGAGTGTAGCTGGAGACAATACATGGGAAACTGAGCTTCCTCCATCTCACTGTTTATGGAACAAGATTTTTTTAGTTATTACTGTTTTCCACTGCAGTAACTGCTATATCTGTGGCATAAATATATCTTGGGAAAAATATGGTGCTAATTGATTGGCTGGCAGAAATGCAGAAAGAATCCCAAACACAGTGGAAGTGACGAAAAATGTATTTGGTGACGAAAAATGTATTTGTATTGGTATGCATGAAGGCACTATCATGTGGTCTGTGAGTGAGCAGGAGGGCTGCATATGTATGGAAATGGTAAATGGTAGCAATGAAGCTGAAGAGCAACATCCTGGGCAGAGATGAGTGTTACTGAAGGGCTTGTTCTGTTCAAGGTCTTGAGTAATGGTTTGGGAAATAGCAAATGGTCCATTAGTTCACTGATGCTGCTAATGTGGAAAGCATTGTCAGTACCAGATAAATACAAAGGCAACTACTAGTCTTGAAATCTGGACACAAGTCAATACAGCAAAATTCAAACAAGGGATATAATATGAAATGTGGCTTAACTGGAGAAATAAACCTGTACAAAGAGGTTGAGAGAGGTCAACTTGGGCTCCTTAGGAACAAAGTGCCAGTCGAAGTGGTTGGGTTTGGGTGGGCACAGGCAGCAGCCTCTTTCCAGGGATCAAGGTGGTGATAAGCTGTGTCACTTAATGTAACTTGGAGCTGACGTCCAAGTGACATCCTATGGCAAAACTCCCCTGAACAAGAGTCCACTCTGAATGAGTTAAGAGAGGTTCAAGGGCAGAGTGCAGTGTAATATTTGATATGTGATGGTGTGATCTTTTGCTTAGAGCTCAGAAAAGAGTCAGAGAGACTGAAGAAGTGGGAGGACCTGTTTAGAAAAGCTGAAAAGAACGAAGTAGGCTACTGCTAGACCTTACAAAAATAATTAAAATAAAATAAGATCAGCTTTATATTAGTCTGTAAACATAAGAGAGGCAAAAATAGTAAAGAGAGAATCTGTTTTGGGAGAAGTGTTCTTAGAAGAATTATGAGCATTAATGGGAGGAAAATGTGCACAGAAATAATCCCTATTTTTTGTTGCTTTCTTCTAGATAATGGACTTGTACAGAAAACGCCTAAGGCATCTACACTGCAGTGGTTAGAGATCTAGAAACTCTCTGCTTAGCTTGGGACTCAGAGGAAACCTGAAGACCCAATTTTTGCTTGGAGGCATTCTCCTCTTCTGCTTGAGAAAGTAAGTGAACGATGACTCCTCTTGATCTTCCACATTTGCACTTTGATTGTGTTGGTTTTCAGTCATTTTCTGACAGGAAATTTCCTCACCTTCAGCCTTCAGTGTGTATTTTGATGGTGTGTTCAGGTATGCATTTATTTTCCCAGAAAACCTCAGGCATTTCAAGCTACAGCAGAGGGACATGCTGTGGTACCAAACTGTGTGGCACTGTGAATCCTTTCTGAACTAAAGTACACATTTAATACCAATTTGTCTGACTGGGTCCTGGAGGCAATCTATAGACGTCAGAGGGTGTGCTGGTAAGTAACACCACTTCATCTCTTCAAAGACTCTTAGACAAATTTGGTTTTATAACAAGTTATTTTCTCTCGCTAGGAAGGGCAATGCTTTCTTTCCTTTCAAAAGTCCCAGAGCTATTGGTTGATTTTTGGCAATCTGTTTTACAGAGGTGATGTCACAGCACTTAGCATCTCTCATGTTTCTCTGCCCTCTGTAGTCTTCTCTGTGGAGCGCCAGGATAGAGGATAGTATCTTTGTGCCCCAAGAAACTTCCTTTTCTGTCAGTCTGTACTGCCTGCAGTTGTTTTTGTTACATGGAGTAATTGTGAACTCACTTACTGTCCCTGGGAGAGGGGGAGGGGCAGGAAGAAATCAATCTTCTATGTCATTAAAAGTACAGAAAAAAAAAAACCCAACCCAAAACAGATTCCCTTGCAGGTATCCATGGGCTTGATTTTTCTTCTAATGAACAAGTTGTTTGTTTAGAGCTCTTAAATGAAGCTTTATCCTCAAGGGTAGCCACTGAAAGAACAGATGTGAGAAAGGAAAGGGGTGAAAGAAGAATGTGCAATGCCATGAGGACACTCACATGAATTGTGGGTTTTTTTTTTTTTTTTTTTTTTTGTAAGCTAGGGGAACTGCTCTACTTCACAATCTTCAGGCAGCTCCTCTGCTGTTTGCAAGGTCAGGATTTTCTGGCTCACTTGGAGAGGATGCTCTCTGACCAATGAGGCATGAAATAGCAGTTGGAGAAGGACTTGATAAATATTGATTCAGAAATTGCCATGGCTGCTGACTCTATGATTGGTCTGTTTACACGGCAAATGGAAGAGCAATGGAAAGAAGCTGTGCATTTCTCAGCCATGGTGGCACATGCATTTTTCAACACTGTCCTAGATATTTAAAAGGAAAGGGACTGAAAGCTCAGCCCGGCGTGTTCTTCAGGACAGCATTAATCCATTAGAGCAGATTAGACTTTGCAGTCCTTTCTCCTGTCAGGAGCCTTCTCTTCTTAGTGTCATTAAACTCAATAAGGATGGTTACACTGTCCTGCCAGGAGGAGGAAAGTTTTCCAATGTGAGCAGGCTGGGCATTTTGCTACTTGAGGGAATATCTGTGTAGCGTTCAGACTAAAATGAGTACGTGCTCCCCATCCTCTAAGCTGAATTAATTATGTCTCTGTATTATGAGCCTGAATCTGTGGTTCCCCACTGAGCAGTCTATGCTTCATACCCTGCTGGGTCCCAGCGGTAGAAAATATGAACCAGAAGAGTGATATCATACCACTGCAGGATTTTGTATTATGCAGTTGTGCCACTACTAACCTGCTTTGAGGAATCAAAAGTTCAGGTTTCCTGTGTTGCTGTTTGAAACCTGGATTAAAAGCCAGAATTTGGGTAATTAATTCAAGCTCAGTGCTGTGCTGCTGAAGTTACCAGATTTTTGGGTACTGTCAGAACACAGGTAAAAATGAGCTCTACATCTGCCAGATGTACTTGGTTGAGGCATCCCCTGGGTGAGCTGTTTCTCAGTGTCACCTGAGCTTAGGGTGGTGTCACAGGTTTGTCCCTTTCCTATAGACTCGAAAGGAACTCTAGGCTTATGCAGTGCTTCATATCTGTACTTTTCCTGTTAAAGATGAAGTTTACATATAAATTGTAAGAGGCGATCATTGAGTCTGTTCCGCCACAGGAATATTAAAACCTTCTGATCTATACTTTCAGTGTGTTTAAACCTCTGAAACATGAATGGGAGTTGTTTTGTTTCCTTTTGATTTATCTGGCTTAACAAAGTTACTTCAATTAGAGAGGTGCCTGGGGACTCTTGTCAGAATCAGGCGCCCTCCAGGTTAACCGTGGTGAATGCACATGGTATTGTGGAGAAAGCTGGGAAGTGGCAGCTTTTGTTCTAAAGATTTTGCAGTCTAGACGAAACAAAAGAGAATAGGAACAGGAGAGAGGAGGTATTTGATAAACTGAGATCTGAGTTCAACTGTGTGCAATCTTTTTGTAAATAATGAATCAATTGACAAAAAAAACTATGGAGTTTTCATAATATATTCATTAGCCGGTTGGTCTGAATTTGCTAGTGTTTTGACTGGATTTGTTGTTTGAAAGCCCTAAATTCACAAATAACTGACAGTGGTGAGATCAAGGGCTCGCTCCTCAGTGGTCTCCTGTCCAACAGCGCGGCTGTCCCGTGGCAGCCGTAAGTCCTGTTCCCTGTCTGTTTCTGTGTGTGTTCTCAACATCGGCATGCAGAGCCCAGAGAAGAGTTTAGCACTACAATTTGTGCATAGGCTGTCCTGTGACAATGCCTCTGGCCCAGAATAACCAGCTGTTAACAGTACCAGCTCCTCTGGGCCTGACCCTCTTGCACTGAGACCCCAGCCCCACAGGGACAGAACTGAGGTTACTTCCTTTCGCCACAAAGCATTGGGATGGTTTGTGGTCGGGTCACAGAGGTCGCTCTGCTCAGCCTGCCTGACCCAGCACACAGGTGTTCCCCGCTGCTCCTGTCACCTGGATGTAGTCAGCAAGGGGCTGCCGGTCTTTTTGCCGCTGGGGACCTGGCCCTTCCATGCCCTGGTGCCATGTGCTGGGAGGCATCCCTCACAGATGGGCAGGTCGTTTTGTCATGACCCTCAGGGCAAGAAAGGGAACTGAGGAACAAAACAATTCAGAAGCAGGTGTTGGCTGCATAGTAACCGGATGCTGCACTGCTACAAGCACCTCCTCGTGTGCTCCCTTCACATGATCTCCCATCTTGGAGTAATAACCTTCACAGGTCACTGTCCAGTAATGCCGCCTTCCTGATAACCTCCTTCAACTTGCTTGGGTAATGAGTTGCTTCTAGAGAGGAACATCATTTTATTAACATCTGACTGTAAAGAAATATTGCTGTGGGTTTGGGCAGGGCTGAGGGTGCAGGGGCAATGGTGTGTGGTGGAAAAGGATTCAGTAGGCTTATGGATGTGTT
Organism: Patagioenas fasciata; assembly: GCF_037038585.1. NCBI lineage: Eukaryota > Metazoa > Chordata > Aves > Columbiformes > Columbidae > Patagioenas > Patagioenas fasciata. The sequence continues at coordinate 30,435,549 of NC_092524.1, read as the reverse complement.
TTTCAAAAAAGCCCAGGGCGTACAAAATTACCACTGGAATAAATGACGCTGACACATTTTGGGAAACCCAGGCTGTTAAAACATAGATACTGTGACAGTGCCTGGCTCCTGCCTTCTAAAGGAATGGTTTTAAAAAAAAAAATTCTATTTTGCATTGCCTGGAGGTCGGAATATGATGATTTCCAAACCAAAGCAGTCAGTTTTATCTGAGTTTTCTAATTCACTTCACATTTAAGCAGACATGATTCTAGTTGATAAAATTTGTACTCAGCTGTGTGAAAGAGTCACACAGTGTTGTCCTCTAGCATCACAAGCCTGTGCATGCTGAGTTCTCATGTGGTTTATGCTGCGCTTTGTTTGTTTTAAAACTCATTGTAAAAACAAAACAAATCTTTACCGTCTATAAAGCAGAAAGAATGTAGCTGTATATTGCTTTTGAAATTGCCCAGTTACTTTTTTTTTATAATATATTTTTTAATAGCTGCACTAATGTAGGACACACGCAAATTGGTGTTTTTTCTATACTAGCCTGTTATACAGGAGAGGTGTCTCATTACTAGATATTTATGCAGACCAGCTAGGTGGTGTTTTATGGCTTTCTAATCTTGCTTATCAGATACCATAACATCAAGAAGCCACTTCTGATGCACTTATTCCTTCTCTGAAATTGGAAATGGAGTTTCGGGAGCCTGGCCGATATAATGTTATGATCTAGGAAGAATGGTAGGAAGGGATCAGTCTATTTAAGACTTCCTGTCTGGAGGGTAGGAGAGTACAGACTAAGCAGCAAAAGCTGCAGACACTGCCTCTGAGAAAGTTGGTTCAGGTGAGACGATAATCCCTGGAGTGTAAGGTGAATGGCAATACAAGAAATGGAGGACATTTCTAATCTTTGAAGATGATGATTCTTGTCTTCATAGCTGGCACATTATCAGATTTGCTCTCAGAATCTTTATTTTTCCAAGAAGTCCTTGTCCTTCATGCTGAAGATTCAGCAGTTAAAATCTCCTGACCTTTCTCTCTTTGGAGTTATGAGTTCATTATCAACAGGGTAACAATGTGGTGCTGTTCTCTTGAGAAACCAAGACAGGAAGGTGGCCGGAAGCTGGCTGATCTCAGTGGACCATAAGGGTTGGGACCTTACTCAAGCTTTTGGTATTAGCAAAGAGTTAGTGTGGTCAGTCTGAAATGGCCATTTCTGAGAAACACACACTACAGGAGAATGAGCAGGTCTCTCTTCTGTCAGTTCTGGCTCAAAGCCTTATCAAGACACTTGGTTGTTTCACACTTTGGACTAATATTAAAACCTGGTATTGATTGCCTGGGCTTAGCCCAGTTTGTAATCTCAGGTTTCCTACCAGTTGCATAGCAGCGCTGCTCCCTGCCAATTCTGCGTCCTTAGTAACTATTGTCCGAGGGTCTCAGCAACTGCACTGACTCTGAATGCATAATGTGCTGAGTGGATGGTTATGCTTCAACTAGTGTGTTCCTTGTTTGCTACTATGCATGCCAGAACATTATACCCTAAGAATGTCTACATGAGCAATACCATATGTCTGTTAGGAAAGCGTACTTGGATATACTTCCCAGGCGCACAGTTATTGGACTCTTATTATAAAATACTGGTTTTGAATGTATTTCAAGGCATTTTACAAAGGTGTTCAGTTTCATCATTCCTCTTTTACAGATGTTTATTTCCAAAGGTAAGAGCAGGGAAGAGACCTGCCTACAGTTACAGAGGAAACTGAAATCAGAGGCAGGCCTAGATTTCCAATCGTTGACATGCAAGTCTACCACTTGATCCAGCAGGCCTTTCTGCAAGGGATGGTGTTTCTACAGATCAGTCTTTTGGGGAATCTTGATAATTTCATCACTGTGATCTAGTTGTTATATTAAAAGGAAGCTCTTATTAGTATAGCTCCAAGTTCCAGATGTTCTTCACATCAAGGATTTCATAGTGCTGACCTTTCTCAAGAAGCTCTGACAGATGCCTGCCTATGCAGTAGTGCTATCTCTACAAAACCAAGGTAGGGAACAACAAAGTAACTTCCAGAAGTCAGGTTTCGAGGAAGTAGCATGTCAGTGGCATTTGCTGGGAATAGCTTCCAGGTGTGGAACAAGGATGTGCTTCTTCAAGCCCCACGTGCACACTCTCTTCTACCCATAAGAGAACTCAAAATGGTAGATGGTGATGGAGTACATATGCTCACAGGCTGTGATGGTGTTTCCAAGTAATTTTTAATACTCAACAGAGAGTAAATGGTGGAAGGACAATGGAAATGAAGGCAAAAGACCCTAACCCACGTGTGTATCAGAAATATCTGCTGCACATGTCCAGCTGGTTGCTGACTGCATGTCCTTGTACTTTGGGACAAGGCGAGGGTAGTCAGGTGTTAGTGCTCATCGATACCATACAGCAGCTGGTTCAATTTGGACCTTTGATTGCCTGTAGCTCTGGAGCTGTTGAAGCGTGTGTATGTTTGCACGCAGCCTAATTAGTGCCATTATCATTGTCATTAACGGCTTTTAATGAAGAACAGATGGTTCTGTCAAGGTTTCAAGCTGTGAAGTTCACTGACCCATTTGTGCTAAAAGGAGGGGGAAGAAAACAAAAAAAAAAACAAACTCGTTCCAAATTGATGGTGGTAGAGAGTAGAAGGGAGTGAAAACAAAGATTGCCCAAATGTCAACCTTATGTTTTCCTGTGCAGCCTGATTTGCAGGCATGTGCAGATGCTTACAAAAGCCCTATTTTCACTGGAGAAAACAGGGTTTCCTACTTATCCTCACGAGGTCCTGACACATCAGTTATTTTTGTCATGTTTGAACTGAGACCACCATGAAGAAAAATTATTGAAGGGAAGGGATTAATATAATATACCCATACCTTGAAAAGGGTTGTCACTAGCAGGACAGGTCAGTACTGGCAAATAAAGGCAAGGGAGAAAGGGAACATATATTTGAAAGGATTCTTAGTAGTGTCAAATAATCCAAGTCAAGAATTTTGAAGAATTTTAACTTTACCATCTCATTCTGTTTCACTTTTGCCCCAGGCTTGACTGTCAGTCAGACATGGTTCTGATAGACAGTTCTCTTCAGGGCTATAGCTCCAAATTTTTATTCCAGAGATGGAATGCTGCTATTCCTTTTTAAGAATTTGGATGGTCAGCAGTAAACATGGGATCATGGTGGAGACCATGGGTGAATCCCAAGCACAGATTATTTGATAGGATGTAACTGTGTAAAAGGACATGCATAAACTACAAGCTTACACTGATCAATGCAAAGTCTGGCTTAATTAAAAGAAATTCCTTTTCTCATTTAATTGTGAGGGAAGCTTTTAGTCTGCCTGTGATTCAGTAATAGCTATCTACTTTTGGCATGGTGACATCCATCTGGATGAACAATGTGATACATACATGTAATACAGGGTGTGTTTTCAGTATTCTGTCTTTTTATTGAATGTACCCCATTTATATGCATCATTCAGGAGTATCTGCACAGTACCTGAATGTCCCCATCAAAACTCTTACCAGCCTACTGATAGTATTCAGAAGGTTTCCTCTCACAAATCCAGTTAGAATTGCCAGTATGATGTGTGCAAGTCATGTTAGTACCTTTGCAGATGATGTTCGTGTAGGACCACGTGTCTGTCACTTCAGACCCATGGAGGTCCTACTTTCCTGTGTGGATAGGTTGTATTTGGGTCTTGAAACAGATATTGGCTCAATTGCCATGTCTTCAAGTTGAACTTGCAACCTTCCCTTTTGCTTAAGAATTTAGAAGAGTTTAAAGAGATTGCTGGAAAATATCGTAAGAATAATAAATAATGTTATCCTGGTGTTGGAGAAGTAGACTACAGGAATAAACAGTAGCTCCGTAGCTGGAAATACATCTTCCTCCCCCTGCAGTATCCCCCCTTTTTGCCTTTTTGTTGTTGTTGTTCATATCTTCATTTGGAAGAAGGAAGAAATTAAATTAATTAGCACTGATCCAGTGCCATATCTAATTAGCTGCAGTATGGGGCACTTCTAATAGTCTTGTGTCATGAGCACAGTGATTTAAGAGTGTGGGTGTTGTGTTTGTTTTTTTTTTTTTTCCTCTGCACCAGCATCTATTGAGAATTAAGTAGTGATATGCCTGATTAATTTACATTGCCTTTTTCAGGCTCCGGAAACAATTATCTCTCACCGGGAGAGTTTTCAAACAAACACAGTCACTTCCATGAAGTAATCTCCCAAGGAGTCTCTCTGGAGCTGCAAAAGGAGATTTAGAACAATAACAAGCTAAAATTCTAATGCTCTTCCTGGGCTCCTTCCCAGCACTTTCACAAAGGTTCACCCACCTTCCTGCCTGGTCCCTGCCTAGCAGGCAGAGGCAAGGCTTGTAGAAAGAAAGATTCCTTATTTCACCAAATGTGTAGCTGACTTGTCACTAGCCCTTAATTGTGTTGTGTTTTAGATGTGTCTGTGGGAGAAGTCCTTTGGGAGTAACATGCCTCATTATGTTCTGTGGAAATTTAGAGAGGGGGGTTTGGGATGGCAAATGGAAGTAGCAAAACAAAGGGGAGAGAATGCACAGTACTCCTCCCCATATATCCCAATACAAATACAAGCTAGTATGTGGGTACCTTGGATACACAGATGTACAATTCCAGCATGTATAGATACACTACTCTCAGGTGCCTCTGAGCCACTCAAAGATGTTCTGCTCTGGCAGAGCATCTGTATGTAATTGCTTTAGGTGCTTAAGCTTTCCTATGCAAACGTGCATAGGAAATGTGGCTGGTTATCTCATCAGTTCCCATACAAGGCAGCAGCTGAAGACAGAGCCTGAAGAGGAAGCATGGCAAGCTTCATTAGGCTGAGTGGAAACGTTTTCACAGGAGTTTATGGAGGGTGGAAGTGTTACACTGGGTCTGCAATCAGCAAAAGATTTAAAAGTGTCAAATGTCTGCCCCCATCCCGTCTCAAGCCAGGCTGGGAGATTCTTTCCCTCCTTCCCTCCTTTTCCTTATTTAATAGATGCTTTGTTATTTATGTATACAGCAAAACTTTTTAAGGCTTGTTTTTAGTATCTCCTCTGTCTGTTAACTTTGGTTTTCTTGCCTTTTAAGGCAGTCAGGGGTGTGTGTGTGTGTTTTCAAGGAGTGAAACATTTTCCAGGCAGGAGCCTGCAGGAGAGCCAGGGATGAGGAGAGCTTGACTGGCTGCTGTGGCCAGAGGAACACAATATGGACTGCCAGTGGCAGGTGGGAGTTGCCAGGAGGAGGGGATTAGGTCCGAAGTGAGGGTAGCAGTCTTGTTACTTGGAGAGCGAGGAGAGGACAGGCTGGTTGTGGGGTGGGGTAGAGAAATATTGAGATGCGAGACACTTTTGAGAAGCATCTGCTTGGTTGGGTTGGAAAGCTCAAATAGCTGAAAGGAAGGAGGGATTTCTGGGTGAGACAGCTAAAGAGGTACAGGGGCTTTCTAGGAAAGGGGCTTGGAAAGGGGAGAGAGAGAGTGGTAGGTGAAAGAGGGCTTAAAGAAATAAGTTTGGAAAGAGTCAGGGTGGGGGAGCTCTTGCATGGGGCAATGCCTGTAGAACAAGGTGGTTCCTAAACAGGTTTGGATGGATCAGGACAAGAGTGTGATCACACTTTTTGTGAGAAATAGGGTAGCTCTATTCAGTGGCATCAATATGTGCTTCTTTATTTCGGTCTCTCATGCTTTTGCTAAGGCATTTTAATGCCTTCATACTTTACTTTTGAGAGGCTTTCTCACCCTTGAGTAACGCCTGTATTTAAAAAGCGTATTTTTAGTACATCGTACTAGTGGTTTTGGATTAGTGTTTGGTTTTGGTGCCAGTGTGAGTATTAGGAATACGATTTTGAAGTTTAACATTAGTTAGTGCATCAACACCAGTTATGGTCTTAATTTGCTCCTGTCTGTTCTTTAGTATTTAAGCATTTAGACATGAGTGCGAATACGTGATCTCCACAACTTGCTCTTCAAAGGATTAGTCACTTTGCAGTGTTGACAAATCAGTTTTCTAAAGTATATCCTAGGGCAATGATTGCCAGTAAAGATCCAGCTAGCTTAAGCCATTTATTATTTTAGATCTTTGATTCCTTTCAAAACTATGCCATCACTACTGTTTACCACATTTAAGGTTAAAAAGATAATCGGATACATAATGACCTGAATGTAAATCTGTCCTCTAGTATTTTTCTGCATTTTCTCTCCTGTTTTGAAATGCACCAGATCATTAGTTTCAGAGGAAACAATTAAGTTTTGATGTAGAATTCATGGCTTTACAACAGTTTCCATAGAAACCAAGTATGAGACACAAAGACCGGGCATGTAGCTCACCGTTCAGCTCCACCCAGAGAACTGGTGCAAGTAACAAGGGACAGGTGATGCCATGTGACTGTCCTCACATCACAATTTGAGTTATAACCAGACACATGCAATATTTACAGAGAAATCTGAACCCAGAGCCAGTTTGGCTGGCTCTGTATTTTGTTACAAATCATATTAACCACAGGTTTAAACTTGCCAGTTTCGTATACAAAAATGTCAGGTTACAGCTGTGTTTGCAGAATTGCAATGAGAAATAGAGCAAATAAAGCAGATAATATTTGCAATTATGCACCCCCAGTATCTGATATGCTTAAGACATTTGACATTTTTTTCAGGCCATTTGTAAAATGCATTTGAATGCTCACTTAAATTTAAAGCATCTCTGGAGAGCCCTAGACCCAGTTTTCAATGCAGTCCTATTTTAGGATGTTGTACCATAATTTACATGCAAATACTATCCACATACAATTTTGAACCAAAACCCCAGCAGAATCTGACAGAGGTCAGAAAGATTGAGTGTATGCCTTGTATTTAGAAATCACTGAAGTTTCATTTAGCTGTCTTTGGTGCCTTATATGACTGTGAAGTGGGCAAATAGAAATGTATACGTAAGATTGAGATTTAAGGTTATGCTTTTAAGGTTATTCCATGCTGAAGAAGTGTGGGCTCTACAGTGGAAGGAATAGTCTTAATATTCTTGATTCTTGGATTTTTTTTTTTTTTTGAGGCTATGCATTTGTGGAAACTCTTGTTTTTTAGCCTCCTAAGTATCTTTGGTTTTAGCTGCTCCTCTGTGTGGAGTACTGTGAATCTTTGTTGATATGACACCTGCATGGCAGACATCCACTGACCTCAGAGCATCCATATCAACTTGCACCAGCTTGGGAATCTGCCTGTATCTGTTCACTTCTGCTATCTGTTTACTCCTCTTTGGTGTTGGATTCTTTTTGTTGTGTGCATGTGGATTACCTGACTCAATTTGAACACTGGGTTTCTTTGCCTTCTCTTTCACCCTTCCTTCTTTCTCTGTTGGACTGTACATCCAAGACAGTAGTGCAGAGGTGGTGAATTTTTGTATTCTCTCACTGAAACTGGGCTGTCCTAGATAGTAGGCTGGCTCCACCTATGGCAGGGGAAGGGCCTCAAGACAGGGTCTGTGGTTACCCTGGGGAAGAAGATATTCTACCTTTCCCTCAGCTTCTGCTGTGGAAGCGGCTGAGGGCTCCCCAGCAGGAGCCTGATAAGTGAAAGCTTTTCTGCTTATCTGCGCACAAATACTCTCCAGGAAGGTGAACTGTTGTGAAGTGACTTATTAATTTTCACTCTCTGCATTATCTTTCCTTTGTCCCTTAAGCAAATAGCAACTGAATCAGAACACTTTCTTTTTAACTCTGTATTTGTTTGTCTTTGCTATTCTATATCCCTGAAGAATTCAACTTCACACTTGCAGTTAATGTGCGGGAGTCACTGTGTCAACTTTAAAGGGAGATGGGACATATTTGAGAACTTAAGAATTTGAATTACAGCATCTTTCAGTCCGCATCTCAGGATGCAGCAGGTATTCTGCACTGAAGGTCATCCTTAAAGCCCCAAAGCTGTAGACAGTGCCTGTTGCGATATCTCATGTGTTTCTGATGGGCACTGGGGAGAGAGTGAACAGGAAGGCAGTGGGAGCGAGCTGGTGTGCTGGGGACAGGAGTTTTGGTGGGGTTTGAAGCAGGAAGGTGATGTGCAGAACAGAGCAAGGGATGGAACTAGTACAGGCAGGGGATAATTGACTAAAATGTTGAGAGATAAGCTCATTGCTGGAAGAGCAACAAGAGGTAGAAGGAAGAGGAGAGAGCAGTCACAGCAGTAAGGACCAAAACCATATTTTTAATATATGTGAATAGTAACAGACTTGTACAATAGGTCAGAGAGGAGAAACCAGGAGACATGAGAAACACGATAAAATTCCTTTAAAAAAACCAAACCCTCACAAATAGCAAAATTCCTTCAGAATTTTGCCAACTAATCAAGCTTCATGGGCACCTAGCTCCCAATTCCAATGTTTTTAAGTAGGAAGAGATGGGAGTCTGGACTTTACCCACTGCCACCAAACTGGAGCATTTGGGATGCAATGCACAGGTTGCTCAAAAACTGTCAAGTGTCCAGCTTAGGGGAAGGCAAATGAGTTTGATGCAGGACTCCTCCATACTAGGCATAGGCTGAAATTCTGTCAGAAATGTTTCAGTACATCACTGTGAGCAGCTGAACCCAGGTGTACCTGTGTGAATAACCATCTCTGATCAACTCCTAAACGAGATATTCAAATTGATATCTGTTATATATTAACTAGTATCAAAGCTTGAACCAACCATATTCATGTTGTTGGCCTAATGGATGAGTAGATATGGCAGCTGTGATGTGTCTTGATTTTAAGTAAGGCTTAGCACAGTGCTGCATAACACTCTCATACTTAATCTTGGGAAGCAAAATCCACATAAGATTGGCACAACCAGCGGAAAAAACAAGCTGATTTATCTATCAATAGTTCTTTGTTGAGCTGAGAGAACATTCAAGTATGGTCATCAGAAATATGTCCTGGGTCCAGTACTATTCAATACTTTCATCTGTTTTTTTTACAACAGGAGGGCAAGCAGGCTTATAGGGTTTGTAGATAACACCAAGCCAGAAAGTATTGTCAGCCTTTTGAGGACAAAATTAGAATTCGTAATGAACTTGGTAAATTGAAGAAATAATATAAAATCCAATAAGATGAAATTCAATAAAGATAAGTGGCTAGAAAAGAGAAAAATCAAATACACAAATACAAAAGTATCCCATTTTGCCACCATGTTTTGAGAGTGATAGACAAATGGGAGTGATTCGAGTTCTAGAAAATATAAGCTATATAGAAAGATGAAAAAGAAAAGAGTATGATTTAACATGTACTAATATATATGCCATGTGGTTGCAGTCAAGATACTGATCAGATACTCTCAGTATCTAACAAGGTGAGAATGTGATGAGTTGTATTTGCAAGGAGAGATTTGGATTAGATTTTAAGGGAAAGCTGTTTGTACAGTTGGGAAGATAGCACTAGAAGAGCTGCCTTGGGAGGTTACAAAATCTGAGGTTTTTAGGTATCCGTCTATGGTGTGTTTTGCATACCAATCCTCCCGCCCTGTGAGGGGATGGATTGGGCGGGTGATCTTCAATTAATCTCTTCTGGGCAGGGGTGTAATAGGAATCGGCATCTAGGGATGAATGGGTAAAAAAATGAAGTATCTGTTTGTCCCCTAGCATAGTTTCACCTTTTCTTTCATGCTGTTCCTCACAGGAGGCTGTCTCATGTCTGTGATCTCCAAATAATTCGGGAAAGACCCTGAGTAACCCTGTTTAGCTTTGGAGTTATTTCTGCTTTGAACAGATTGGACTAGCTGACTCCAGAAGTCCCTTTCAGACTCAGTTATTCTGTGAATCTGGTTTAGGTGGCCCAAGATCTACCAGAGTTCTTGCCAAAACTGTGAGGAAAAATATCTTAGTTTCTACTTTCAAATATATATCAACTTTTGAAAAGGGTGATCCTGCTTGAGCAAGAGACAGATAAATGGATGCCTAATGTTTATTTCCTTTGTACTGTATGCTAAACTGATATATTTTAAAATATGTAACTAATTCTATTAGGAAAGCATTACAAACATTCTTTGAATATCATCATCAGAAGCTGTATTTGCATTAAAATGGTAAGGTTCAAATTCATTCAGAGTTGTTTGAAAGATTTGGTAACTTTGCCAGTATAGAAAGAAAATGGCAGTGGATAGTATGCAGAAAGCATGCTTACTTGCAGTTGTAAGAAATGTCATGGTGTTCACATCACGCACCAACTATGACAACTAAATGAAAATGGTTGTACTTTGCAACCAACCTTTTCCATTTAATGACTTGGAGCTGACCCCAAAACAAGAGCACGTATATTGCTGTGTTGGTGGACAGCTAAATGTCTCCCATTCAAATGTAAATACGGAGATAAAATTTATAGCAGGATATGGCACAGTACACCATCATGAGTCAGAGCGAGGCAATGCATGAATAGCCTGAAGGTCAAGAGACAGCACAAAATGTGTGATGGGATGATCTTTGTGCTTAGCATGCAGCTGGTGAAACTTGAAACATTTGTGAAAAATGCTTTTGTTTCTAAAAACTATTTCATGGAGCTGCTTGAACCAGTAATACTGTACCTTTGCTTATCACTTCAAAAGAGAAATTGAGTTGCTTGGTGACCTATGTGTTGTGCATTCTCACACTGATCCTCTGGCTGTGTAGAAGGGTCCTCTGCTGTGGCAACTGGCTGATTTCTTGAATAGTCCCTAGACTTCTGTGACATCTCTGGTTCTTACCAGTGCATAACCATTAAAGGTTTATTAGCATGTTGACAATAGATGCTTAAGAGTTTACAGTTCTGAACAATGAATCATGGGATGCCTGTCTTGTGATACAGAATGGCCTTCTACTTATCCCCACCATTGCAGTTTTCATTGGGGAAGCTACATTTTAGTTCCTTGGGGAATTTCAGATCTTGGATGGTATTCTATGATTCCTGAGGATCAGAGATGCTAAGTTGGAAGGGACTCCAAAAATCATCTGGTCCTGCCTTTCTTGGCAAAAGCATAATTTGGACAAGATGGCCCAGCACCCTGCCCAGCTGAATCTTAAAAGTGTCCAGTGGTGGGGAATCTGAAGAGATTATTCCAATGGCTGATTGTTCTCATTGTGAAAAATTTCCCTCTTGTGTCCAATCAGAATCTTCCTGGGAGTAATTTGTACCCATTAGCCCTTATATTTTTCGTGCAACTTCTTGTAAAAATGGAGTCTCCATCTTTTTTGTAGCCACCCTTTAAATACTGGAACATGGTGATGAGATCTCCCCTCAGCCTTCTTTTCTCAAGGCAGAACAAGCCCAGTTCTCTCAGCTTTTCCTCATTTGGTGGCTTCCCAGTCCTTTGATGATCTTTGTGGTCCTTCTCTGGGTCCTCTCCATCCTGTCCTCATATTTTTTGTGAAGTGGGGACTAGAACTGGCATGAACACACCAGTTAGTGGACTATGCATCTAGGTGCACAGCCTCCTAACCACACGCAAATGAAAGACTTAATGAATTCTGTTGTCTCCAAGCAAAGGAGTTACAGATTCTGCATGCTGGTAGAGACCACAGTGTGAAAGAACAGTGTGGCTGGGAATGCAAGGCAGACTGCAAAGTAGAGAGAACACGGCCCACAGGAACATTGGAAAGTTGTGTTTGTCTTATCATACGTAACCACCTCTAGTTTCCTCTCCCACCTCATCTTGTTTCCTTCAAGGCAAATTATAGGTCCATGAAGACATTTTCAAGCAGGATATGACTGAATTTCAGATCTTTATTATGCATCATAAGAAGGGAAACTGAAAGCAACCTTCCTATATGACTTTCATTCAAGCACTACTTTTCTCTGACTGTAGATTCCTCTGTCTTTGTATGATATTTCCTGTTCCAGTGCTCCACGGAACCTTTATTTAAACTACAGCAAGCAGGACAATGCAGGACAATGGGTCCTTCATTTTCTGCATGCATGGCTGGCCTATATGACAATCTTCACCATCCTTCAGTTGTTCTGCTCTAAATGTCTCTTAAAGGTGGACTATGGAACAGGCATGTACAATGCACGCTGAAGAAGTTAAACATCTGTAAAAAATGGTGAGAGGGCTGTGTATTTCTTTAGTATGCTGGTCCACTTCCAAAAACTTGCAAAGCTTCCTTCATCCTGACATGCTGATGTACCTCACATTAGCGTGGTTAATCAATCCAGACTTTGACTTATTGAAATGACAGACAGCCTCTTTGTATGCTTTTGCAAGCAGCTACAAGCATCTCTTTATTGATTTCACAAATATTGTACATCGTGTCCAACATAAAGACAGCAATAATAAACCACTAGCACTGAAAAACAGGGATTTGCCCCAGCTTAAGGACTCAAGGTTATGAGAAAGACATTGCCTTCGTGGTTTGGCCCATCCATCCTGCAGTCTGCCACCTGACAGTAAGTTTGCAGAGTGTCTATCTCCCTTTTATCTTTGCTACTGTTTGCATGTGGTAAGCTGGTGGCTTCACTGGCTGGCCTGTGAACCATGATGATTAGGAGAGGGATGCACTAAACATTTTGTGGGATCTGCTATGGAAAAGGTAAGCATGGATAGGGAGGTATGGTAGCAAGCTGGGACTCCTGTCCTTATCACTACAGGTAAATCAATGTGCATTTGTGAATGAAAGCCCTGGGTCAACTTGAAGCTAGTGCAGTTTTCTTGTGTAGCAGAACCCTAAGGACTGCTTGCTTAAAGGCATGTTTGTGATGTAATTTTAGGACTGTATAAATGTAGGATATGTGTATATGTATAGTAGGATATATAGGATATATGTAGGATATAACTATTTGTATTTATACAGTCCTAAAATTACATTCAACCCTTTGAAGGCAACCGCAAGGCTGATGTGGGCCCCAGTGAAAATGAGTTTGACACCTCTGCTTTAAGCTGATGTGAAGGTGTTCATTGCAGCAAACTGAATCCACTGTTGTATTTGCTAATTCAGTGTATTTTACACACAGAAATAAGACTTGAGTCTGTCTTCTTACTACACAGCCTTGAGCATATGGGAAACTTCTTAGTTCATCAACTGCCTCATTACCCTATACAGAACATGTTGTACTGCAGCCTCCAGTAGTTGTAAACACAGATTGCATTCACATGCATGCATTGCTGCTTTGCAGGAATAAGCAAAATATGACTTGTCTCTCAAAGACTAGGTCAAGACATATTATCAATGATTCTGACTGGAACTCAGCTAAAATAGGGTGGGGTTTTTTGGTGGGGTGGGTTGGGTTTTTTTTGTTGTTGATATGGTTGGCTGTTTTTTAGTGCCTACTGAAGGTGAAATGCTGTTGTGACACTGCCCTTGTATAACAGGACAAACTGGAGAGCACTGGATGCCAAAACGGTTTGTCTTGTATCCACCCCTTTAAGTTTGAAACCCATTTTCTATGGGAAAGGGGAAAAAAGTGCTGAATGGTGAAGTAATTTGCTATCAAAATGCTGAGACTGCTGCAGGTATCTGAATTCTCAGCTTTGCTGCTGGCTGTATGTCATGTAAACTCACTGTGTCTGCTTTTTAAAGCTGTACAACCAAGCTGCTGTTTCCATGCCTTCCATTGTCTGTCTGTTCTGTTTGTTTAGCTGTTGCATTTCAAGTTGATTCTTTCTAATATGATTTGACTTCTTGTGTTCTTCCTGGCTTTGTGTCTCACTGCTGTTCATTACTCATCTGCTTTCCAGCTTTACATGTCGATGTGCACATGGCTGCTCAAACTAGTAGCAAATATATTTCAAAATTCCAGCTAGATGATAATATTTTCTTCTGTACTTCTCTACTTCTATTTAACTTCACAAAGCAACATGGAAACTTTTCCATAGCTAGATTTGTCAGCCTCTTTCTGCTGCAGCTTCCAGGCATGGGTATAAAGACGGGTCATGAAGAAGGGAAGAAGTCAAAGGACATAAGAAACAAGCAGGACCAAAACAAGCTAACGAATGCCTGGGCTGATGTGTAGCTCTGTTTTGCTTCTGGTCCTGAGGTTATTCCTTCTACCACATAAAGCCAAAATCTGTGGGACCTTTCCACAACCTTGGCTTCAATTTTGTGTGATGTTTCAGTCTGGGTTTTGTTGTACTTCAAGACAGTGTTCCTCTATTTTTAAAGAACAGTTCTGAACCAGTTTGGTCTAGTTTTCATTAAATCACTTACATTGGAAGAGACCCTTAAGATCATCGAGTCCAACTATAACCTAACTCTAGCACTGAACCATGTCCCTAAGAACCTCATATATAGGTCTTTTAAACACCTTCAGGGATGGTGACTCCACCACTTCACAACTCTTTCCATGAAGAAATTTTTTCCTAATATCCAATCTGAACCTTTCCTGACACAATCTGAGGCCATTTCCTCTCATCCTATCACTTTGGGTGAAGAGACCAACACCCTCCATGCTACAACCTCCTTTCAGGTAGTTGTAGGGGTTGATAAGGTATCTCCTCAGCCTCCTTTTCTCCAGGCTAAACAGCGCCAGTTCCCTCAGCTGTTCCTCATCAGGACCCTCACCAGCTTCGTTGCCCTTCTCTGCACTCTCTCCAGCACCTCAGTGTCTTTCCTGTAGTGAGGGGCCAAAAACTGAACACAGCATTCGAGGTGTGGCTTTGCCAGTGCCAAGTACAGTGGCACAATCGCTTCTCTAGTCCTGCTGGCCACACTATTCCTGATAGAAGCCAGGATGCTGTTGGCCTTTTTGGCCACCTGGGCACCCTGCTGGCTCATGTTCAGCTGGCTGTCAATCAACATGCCCAGGTCCTTTTCCACCAGGCAGCTTTCCAGCCACTCTTCCCTGAGCCTGTAGCGCTACCTGGGGTTGATGTGACCCAAATGCAGGGTCCAGCACTTGGTCTTGTTGGACCTCATAGAGTTGATCTCAGCCCAATGATTCAGCTGGTCCAGATCCCTCTGTGTGGCCTTCCTACCCTGCAGCAGATCAACACTCCCACCCTACTTGCTGTATTCTGCAAACTTAGTGAGGGTGGACTCAATCCCCTCATCCGGATAATTGATAAAGAGATTAGACAGAACTGGCTCCAATACTGAGCCCTAGGGAATACCACTGGTGACTGGCTGCCAACTGGATTTGCCTCTGCTCACCACAACTCTTTGGATCTAGCCATCCAGCCAGTTCTTTATCCATCGCAGAGTACGCCCATCCAAGCTATGAGCTGCGAGTTTCTCCAGGAGAATGCTCTGGGATATGGTGTCAAAGGCTTTACTGAAGTCTAAGTACACAACATCCACAGCCTTTCCTTTATCCACTAAACAGGTCACCTTGTCATAGAAGATCAGGCTGTTCAATCAGGACCTGCCTTTCATAATTTCATGCTTGACTGGGCTTGTATGTGCTGCATGGTGGCACTCAGGTTGATCTATTCCATGACCTTCCCTGGTACTGAGGTCAGATCAACAGACCTGTGATTCCCCAGATCCTCCTTCCAACCCTTCTTGTAGATGGGTGTCACATTTGCAAACTTCCAGTCAACTGGGACCTGCTCAGTTAGCCAGGATCACTGATAAATAATGGAAGGTGGTTTGGTGAGCACCTCTACTGGTTCCCTTAGTATCCTTGGCTGGATCCCATCTGTCCTTCTTCCAGCTTTCACCACATGCAGATATTTTTATATCTTGATTTTTGTTTGGTGTTTTTTGATGTGGAAGAGAGTTACTGTGTGTCAGGTAACAGAGGTGTCAGTGTGGGTTTGTGTTTACCACTGTCACCATGATCATAGCTCTATCTGGGCCTTTGAAAACAATGTTCAGCTCACTGGCTGTCTTAGTTCTTTGCTGTCTCTCTCCCACGGCTGTAACAGTAGTCACCAAAAATTCAGTTGGCAAATCTGCTCTACTTCCTGCCAGGTTAAACTTTACATCTCTGTGTTGACTGGCATCCAGCTGAATGAGGGGCTGTTGGCATCGGGCCTTGCTCTGGCTGCACTGCTTGCTCCAAGCACAATAGTCATCGTTCTGACTGTTCCTCATAGACCTTTTCCTAGCCAACATCTATTTGCTTAACCAGCCAGCAGAGCTTGGCATTTGCACATGGATATCTGAGGGCCAGTTGTCTAATTGCACTGCTGGCCTGGTCTAGTCTCCTATGCTTATTTTCAGTGGTGGTGAATGAGGGGAGAATAGAGAAATAATTTAAATAAATGAAGCTGGATTGATGCCTCATTTTGGCTGCTCAGTGTCCTGTTTGCAGGGCTAGAACTCTTCCATAAGCTGTGAGGGTCACACTTGCAAGGAAGAGGCCTATGTGGTGGCAGAGAGTATGAACAGTGGAGAAAATACATATATATATATATATATTTTTGTTTTAAACTGGTTGTTTTTGTTGTTGTTTTCTTGCTTGCTAGGTCTGTAACACTGTATGCTTGACAGATGTTTAACTTGGTAATGCACTTAACTGATTCTGCAGTTGTTAAGCATTATGTAGAAACAGCAGACTGAGAGAAGCTGTCAGACTGACTGTACTGAATTTCAGAATGTCCTTGTAGTTACTTTGCTGCTTTCCCATGATGGTGGAAAGAAGATTTTTTTTTTTTTCCCTGCTGCCGGTGCGTCCTTCAATTTCTCAAATTCTGTATCATGGATAGACAACTTGGGTGTTCAGCTTCCCCAAGGAAGAAACCAGTTTAGAAGAGGCTGGTAGTTGTACTTGTTGCCATAGGCATCTTTCTTAGTGACTCCTCACATTTGAATAAAGATGCTGTTTCTTATAGCTGTCCTATGAAGCACAGGGGATATACTATAATGTAACTTTTACAGGTGAAAAAAACAAGGGGGCGAATAAAGAGTTTTCTTTCAAAGATTCCATGAGGACCATGAACTGAAATCAGAAACCTGGAAGCAAGCAGAACTCACTCTCAAATGTTTCTGTTATGAATTTTAAAATAATAATAATTTGAATTTGCAGCCCTGAAGGAAGTTTAAGACTTAAAAGATAATACCTAGGCTCAAGAGACAGGAATTGTGCTCCTGCTTCGACCATCATTTTTTGAAAAATGGATTACATACAACTCTGTCTAGAGCTTGTATTAGAAATACTATTGGTATTCTTTGTCTGGAGAAAAACCCTCTCACTTATCCCATGCCTTGTTTCCATGTAGAAAACTGGCATGTTACTATTCATTTCTGTGGTATTTCTGAGTTCCTTTGTGGTTGTATTTAGGAAGTACTTCAAGGTCATCGAAGGGAGAGAGATGCAAAGTCATGTATTTTAACTTTCACAGGGGCTGTTTTTTGTTTTATCACTGCCTCGGGATGACTGGTCAGAACTCCCTTTGGGGTTTAGTTGGTGACAGTCCAGCTGGATCAGCAGCATGAGGTTCCAGCATCTTTCCTAACTCTTCCTCCAGGATTCCAATGTACTATTAGACTTCATTCAGTAGACACACATTTTTACAGGTGGGGGAATGGGACAGGTAGACCTAGGAGTGAAACATGGTTGTACAGAGGTTACAAAAGTTATTTTGAACATCTCTTAGTGATGTATCTTAGCTGTAGGGGAAAGTACATTGAACATCACCATTGCATTGCTACTCAAGAGAGCAGAAGTGAACTGGTAGCTTGATATCTTTCACATAGGTTAGTCTGATATGGAACTCTGAATGGGCCTTCTCATTAAAAGTGGCTTCGAAATTCAATTCTGCAATTGGGAAGCTGGAAGAATCATGGGAGCTAGACCCAAAGAC
Organism: Patagioenas fasciata; assembly: GCF_037038585.1. NCBI lineage: Eukaryota > Metazoa > Chordata > Aves > Columbiformes > Columbidae > Patagioenas > Patagioenas fasciata. The sequence goes on along the minus strand of NC_092524.1, from coordinate 30,417,852 downwards.
AGACAGCCAAAGAAGCTAGGAAGTGGGGGATCATGGTTGGTTTTGCAGTGGGCAGGCTGTCAGCATGCTGTTCTCTGGCTTAGTACCTTGCTGAACAGTGATTTCTGGCAGGCTGGCAGGTTTCAGTGGAAATGAACATCAAATTGACAATTTATAGCCAGTGCCTTTTAAAACAGTCTATTTGCCTCTAGCTGCCATATGGGGAGAGCTGTGGTCTCTCTGTGTTTCCTCACCTTGCCTGGGGGCAGGTGCTTCCCACCTCTGGCCCTGGCTGACACCGCAGCTCTTCAGTCTCAGCTCTTTAGGCCATTTTCTGCCCTATCTCCTCTGTTACTTCCTTGGCCAGGTCTCAAACTGTGAGGGGTGCTTCCTGTAAAGGTCTTGTTCTTTCTAAGCCTGTGGCATCTCCAGGGTTCAGGTTGTGGCTGGTTTTAACTTTATTTTGGAGAAGGACTGTGAAACTGGGCCATGCTGAGTATTTTCTTCCTGCTCATTTGGGGCAGAGAGGTGGTGTGTGGTCATGGACCAGAAGATCACTTAGAGATGTTATCCATCACACAGGCAGATAGAAAAACTGCTGATTTTCTTACAGGGCTAAAGATTTCAAATGGTGCTGAATGCGTCAATGCTAATCCTGCATTGGGCAAAATGCCAGAATATGCCTAATGCCATTGCTGCTCTGACATTTGAGTCTCCATCCTAATGGATGCCAAAGCGGATCCCTCCACCTCACAGAGCCATTAATTAGAGCTTAATGACTTTCTGTGAGAAAGGCCTCGGAAATGAGATTCAGAGAATTTCCTACTGATAATGCATGGCGTGCGTACCAGATTGGCTTGCTTTGGTCAGACTCTGAGGTCTTGAGTCCTATGGTCTGTGCTTCTGTTTACAGTATCTACCTAAACCACAAAATCTGCCCTATGCAGAATGACAGCTTCCCCTATATCTGAAGCCCTTTGGGGTTTTCTCTGCACAGGAGTTTTCGACTTTGCTGATAGTGGCATGGCAACAACTCTGTTGACATCCTAAAACTCTTTTCAGTCTCAGTTACCTGCAGTAGAGGTTTCTATGAATTTTTGCTTTATCTAAAGTTCATTCTGATTGAACAAAGAACACATTTTTTTTATCAATTTTCTTTTTTTTCTTTTTTTAGAAAATATCACCCTCTCTCTCTCTCTTTTTTTTTTTTAATTAGACATTCGAATTCTGTGCTCATTTTCAACCAGCTTAACTTTAAGTCTCCCATTTTCTTAACAGCATTGAAATGTGAGCTCTCCAAAAGGTATTGAGAGCAGTTTTTCATTCTTGATTTTGAATGTGTCAGTTTTCTTTCATATATATTCATGAAGATTCCTAGGCTTTAACTTCTGGCTGTGAATTGTACTTGTGTGTTGATGTTGCAGTATATGAATATGGAGTGTCAGTTTTGTGAGAAGTCTGACCGTGATTATGAGAGTTGGATACTTCAGTATTTTCTTTCAATATCTTTGCACAGTGATTGAAAATTCTGAGAAGTTTGAGTGGTATCCGTAGCAATCAAATACATTTTTCCAGTAATTTGCTTGAAACTAGCTGTGTATTCACCTACATAATGATTTTGTTAGATCTCCATTTGGTGTTGTTACAGTGTGGTTAGTATTGGCTTGCACAAAAGTTGGAGGAAAAAACTCTGAATTTCAACTTGTTAGCACAGTCATGTACTTTTGCCAGTATCACCAACAATAATACTAACTTCAAAGTGGTTTTCCAGGCATTTGGGTTCAGTTAATGCAAGCAAGCCTTAATGGAGACTTTGTTCTCGAAGCAAGACTATTCCATTTTGGTTTACTCTGGTTTGGGTCCATGTATCTAAGAGTTGGGTACAGTAGTCTCTCTCCTAGAAGGCTATTTAGGACACTTCATATGTCAGCTGTTCTAGCTCTTATGCTACCCTCTGTTGAGAGTATGTAAGAATTTTGAATGTGTAAGCCTTTTTTATTTTCTATACTTTAATCATTCTACCTGTATGGTTTTTACCAAGCCAGACTCTTCTGTTTCATTATAGAGTGAATCAAAGCTGAAGAAAATTTGAATTATTATGGCTTTGTACTTTTTCATAACAGGATTTTTTAAATGTGAAAATTAAAATAAAGTTTTTTCAAGTTTTCAGATTTATGCTGAGAGTAAAAAGATTTTTTTGAGCTGTTTTGAAAATCCTGGTATAATCTTACAGTTGAAAAGCCAAGTAGGAAAAGAGGAAAACCAGAATGTTTTGCCCTTTCACAGTATGATTTACATTACAGCTTGCTGCTGAACTTAAGCTCATAAAAGAGAGGAAAGCTGTATAGGAGCCATCCGCATGCACATGTGTACTTGTGCAAAGGGGCTGATTTAGCCAGAAGCAGAATGGGAGCTTTTAACTGGGGGTGGGAGAAGAGGAGGTTCTGGGATGTTTCTGAGAGGGTCTGCCACCTCCAAGATCCTCAGAGAAGGACACGAAGGTACCAGGGAGTTTTGTCTTCCGCAGCTGAACGGTTCCCAGCATGTAACGCGAGGAGTCCCCCTTCTGTCCCAGCACTGCTTTGTGATTGCAAGGCTCAGTTTTACTGTCATCTTTGCTCCTGTCACCCACTTGTTTCTTCCTTTTCTTCTTCCTTTTTTTTTTTTTTCATGAATTAACCTCTCATTGTTGAGCTTAAGATGACATAAATTTACCAGTGTGACTCACAGAAAATGATATCCCTCTCAGTGCTCTAAAGAAAAGAGACTGGCGCCCCACAGCTTCAAGTCAAAAGACCGATCGGACATGAATTCATGGTGTGTTTGACAGGACACTGTGACCAGCCCTCTCCAGGGACAGCCCAGTGCAGGACGGACTGGAGGGGGGCTGGTTCTGTAAGTCCTTTGGTTTCAGGCTACTTTCAGGCTTACGAAGCAGCACAGGATGTCCAGGCTGTTGCTTGCTCATGTGCATGTTCATTAGCTACATTAATCATGGTGCTGGGTGTTGCTTTTGGTAGCAGGGAAGCTTCACTGTTTCTTTGGGCTAGGATGACTTGGTGCTGGAACTAGAACAGCATTTGGCTTTTGGAGACTGAACTGGTTCTAGGACTGGAAAAGTGTAAAGTTTGCTTTGCTGTGGGCATTTAATAAGGATAGAGGACTGATTATTTGATAAGGATGGTAGATTGCTTCTTACTGAAGTCCATATAGACCTTTTGGATACCTAAGGTGTAACACATGTAAAAGACTTAGTGGTTCTCATTAAAATACATGAAGTTACTGGGACTCACCATTGCTGCATTGATACTAGGTCTATCTGAAATGCAGTGGACTCTGAATTTCACACCCATACAATGCAAAACCAGGGAAAAGCTCAAATTTGAGATTTCATGGCCCAGATCTGTTTTCATCAAGTGATAGCAGTAGGGGCTGTTGCTGTGCAACATTTTGTTTGGACAGTTAGGAGTCAAAAATCTCTAAATTACATCTTTTGGCAGAGGGGAGGAAAGAGGGAAGAACAGATTGTTTATATGTATGATTTTAATCATGTAGGAAAGTGGCAGGAGAAGGAGATGTTGTAAAACCCCAAACTTTCATACGGTTTCATTTAAAGATTGTAGATTTGACCAAATTTCTCTTTCTTCCTCTTCTTTTAGGTTCTAAATATTTATTCATTATTTTATTGGTTTTGACATCCTTTTCATTGATAATCTTATTCTTTTTTCAGCAATCCCTGAAAAATGTTCAGATTATGTTTAAAAATAAGTGCCTAATATTATCCCTTTGTGTGATTGTAAAATGACAGATAAAGATGTAAGTCAGGTTACTTGGAAGGTCTGATGTAATTCTAGAAATCTCTAGTGCTTTAGATACTACTTGGGAACCCAGTATACGAGCTAGACTCTGGTCTCAAGGCTGGAACCTTGAAGGACTGTGGCTGCAGTAGGACTGCTGCCTTCATGGAACAGAGAACATAAAATAATTAGGCTGTGGTTTTTTTGATATAGGGTGGAAATGATGGAAATAGTTAACTGCATATATATAAGGCCCCAGTTCTTGAACATTCAAATTGCTTAAGCTCAAGAAAGCTGGAGCAAATGTCATTTTAGAGAAGCATATGGGGGAGCATTCACCTGGGACAACTTGTACAAAAAAATTAAACAGGTTGCTGATTCCCCTTTATAAAAGAGGGGGTGTGGGACGGACCAGAGAAGTTGACAGAGGATAGCATCAGAGCAAGGTGAAAGAAGGCAATTCACCAGTCAGCACTTCCCCATCTCCGGAGGCTCACATTTAAGCACATCCATCCAGTGCAGCTGCAGCTTCATTTTAGGAATCAGGAAATAAGCTGAGTGGCAAAGAAAGACAGAAGCTGACAGCTCTCGCTGTTCAGGCTCTCCTCTTCGCTCTGGGAGAGCAAATAGAGAAGAGCTTTTCTCCTGCGGAAGTGTTTGCATTCACCGGTGGCATCATTGCTTAGCGGAGAAAATGGCAGGGAGAGAGAAGGACTTGTGGAAGTGTATGGTCCCAGCTGCCTCAGGGAATTAAGCACGGTGCCTGCACAAGTATTGCTGACTCTGTGCCTCCCCGGGATCAAGGCTCCAGGGGGACAGGGGATGAGAGAGCACATGGCAGGTGTGAATCTGCTGACGTTTTGTTTCCTTGTGGCTTTGCCATTAACAGCTAAGCTCATGCTCTCCACTTTAACAAAACCCTTTTGGAGCCCCATTAGTGCTGCCTTTGTTTTTTCTAGCCTGTTTCGTATATAATTGTGTTTTGTTTATGGCAAATCCTGAGGTGAAGTGGAAGCAATTTCTGTGCATTCCAGGTGGCAGCAAAGTGGAAGCCAAATCCTGCTCATGCCAAACACCAGCACGTTCCTGAGCCTTCATGTTTCTTCCTTTTTACCCTCCCGTTGTATTCTTGCCAGGACCAAAACCAACACCAACTTGGTGGGTTATTTAGTGGTATATGGATTCTTTCATACCATTTTGAATTGTGCTGTCTTTTGTGGAGCCTGGGACAAAAGGGCACACCTGTATGTGGGCAGATCATGTTGTTGATTGTGCCACAGCAGGGTGCTGCCATCACACCTCTGCCCTTACTGTAGAACTTTTGGCAACTGTACCTACCTGTGCTCTGAGTCTCTCCCAGCAACTTCTGGTCTTCTGTGATTATCTGTCAGAGATTTTAAAAAATGGTAGCGATGCTACTATCAGCAGACAAGACTGATTACAAATTCTCTTCCCAATGGGTAACAGGTAGAAGTGATATCTGCTCCTTGGCTCTCACAGCCCACACGTGGGCAGCACTAGCTACCCAAATATCTACCTACCTAGCCATCGGGTAGTCCATAAATAATAAGCATGTGTGGGGCATTGAATGAAGCATTGAATACACAAACTGACTGCAGAGTAACCCTTGTCCTGATAACATTTAGTTACAGCAGTAACAGAAGAAATACTAGGCTTCACGTATTTTTCTTCCTGTGTTACTTTTGGTCATTTAGTTGGTGCCTATGTAACTTGTGCCAAAATAGTGTAGTTTGCCCATCATTTGTACAGGGGCAGCAGGACGTCTGTGCTGCTTCATTGATGACCCCGTACAATTCTATGAAGTGATGTACAGAAATCGGCCCATTGATTAACACTATTTTCAAATCCTAAGTGTCATAAAGCCAACCACTGGACTGAAGAAACTTTTGTTTTTAATTCCTGCCACACCCCGAAGTTAGAAACAGAAAATTGTTTATTTGGCTTCAATGTAATGTTTCATTTACGACAAAGTATTTTCAGATAATTACAGTAAAAGCCAGTCAAGTATAAACTTGATATGTCATAGAATCACCTGATATCAGTTTTTTTCATATCTGGTCTCCGAATTGTTCTGGTATTTTTCCAGAATATATATGTGAGAGAGAGATCTGGACCCAAAATTGCACTCTCTGCCTCTCTCCCCAGTACTGTATTTCTAAGTTCCTCTGAGTTACTATTGCTGTGCTTCAAAACTTTGACTGGGAGTCTCCTCTTCATTCGAGCATGACCTGTGCTGTGAAGGGGCTTGCTGACCCCATCCTAATGGCTGGTTAAAACCATACAGTGCTCTGCCTTATAGATGAGTCAATCAGGAACAGTTTCCCTGGTGACTTCAGGGAAGCTCAAATCAGAGCAATGTTAATATAAAGTGATTGAGGAAGAGTGAAGGAATACCCTGTCATTGTTAATCTACTTTAAAACACCAAATAGTAACCCCAAACAGCCTCACTGCAACTACCCTGATACCCCATATCAAGTTGTTAAGACCAAATGGACAAGAAACAAGGAAACTTTCCTGTCTTGGGAGGGCAGCTCTGCATGTGCCTCTAGGCACCACTAGGACAACTATTTGCAGAGAGAAACCCCGTGTGTAGAATTAAATGTTTAGATGTATTATGGAGACTCCCATACGTGGGGGAAAAAAAAAAAAGCATAGAATGTATGACCATATATGTAAGTACATGTATGTGCATCGAGTTTTTGAATGATAGAAGAACTAACTTGCTTAGGCCAGTTGCAAGGCTGGTATATGGGCAAGCACATGTTACCACGTACCTCACAACAATAGAAGTGCTCACAGAAGTCCACAATGTAATGATTTTCATTTTCTTCTTGAGGGCAAGCTGACTGAATTATTGATGCTTGACCTTGCCACCAGCAGCTCATGTTATGGAGATGTAATAGCAGCTTCTCCTGCAGGTCACAGAGAAAGAGAATAAGTAACTTCATCCTCAAGAGATGAGTTTACTGATTCTTTCCTTTCCAGGCTATGTTTTGATTGCTCATTTCATGTGAGTGTCTGGTGTGTACTCTTCTGTCCCGTCATTGTTATTCTGTGTGTAATTTCGAGGGCTATCTTTAAATAAATAAATAAATAAAAACAAATCAAACCAAAAAAAAAAAAAACAAACAAAAAACACAGATTTGTGTCTCTGTGTGTGGCACATACAAGAATTCATGAACAAGAGTTCTGGTTTTGCAAGAGTGGATTTCCTTGGACTGGTTTTGTTGTGCTTATACGTATCATTCTACATTGCCTGCAAGTACACTGACTAGAGAGAAGTGTGTGCTTGCATATTTCTTACACCTAACTTTGCTTGAGTTTTCTTTTTTAATGTAATTTCTGCAGTAGTGCTCCCCTTGGCCCCTCATTCTACCTTTTGTTCTTCCATGCCTGCTTCTTTTGCAGTTTTCCAGCAGTTTCCTTTCCAGTCAGTTTCCCCTGCTCTTGAAAGACACTCACCATTCTGCCCACCTGACTGCTTTTCTTCAATGATTTTAACTGAAAAGTAACCTCTCCCCCAAACAATTTTGTCTTAATCTCTTGATTAGTATTTTTTATGACTTTACTTTAGATTTATGTTGTGTCTGCCAGAAGTGCTTTAGTCTGTAATCCTATTCAAGGTGGAAAATACGTCTGCGTTTATAACCCACTGTGTAAATCCATGATGCTATGTATACCTGATTTTACTAATTGCTCAAAATAATCCATGGATTCAGTAAAGGAAGACAGCACAACCATTGGGACAAAGGTAGCAAAAGAAGTGTTCTGCTTCAAAGAAATATGGGCATAAGGAAAGGGACAAAAACCAATAACTCTGTGCTTCTTTCTCACTTTCATTTATGTTTCTTGAAGTTGTTTAGATTCATATTACAGCTGTGCAAGGGAGGGATTTTAGTGATATTAACATGCTGGTGGAAAAGTAAAAGGTGTCTGTGGAGGCTTCTTTTGCTGTCTTTTTACCTTTACTAATTCATCATGTAGCAGAAGCTAGCTAAGACCCTACACATCTGTACCATGGCTTAAATGAACCATAGAGTGACGTGTGCATTGTTAGGGAGCAGAGCTTCCTTTCTGTAAAAGCTGGAGAGTATCTAGGATGGCAAATGGAAGAGATGGATCAGGGTAATATAGGACCAAGATACTACATCTCATGTGGTGAATGATACTCCTTCAGTTGTAGCCCCCAGTCTCTCTAAGAACCCCCTGCTGCTGCCAGTGTACAGTGCATGGCAAAAGTTTTCATAGCTGAAAGTCTGGGGCATGAGCTGGCTTATTTAGGATTTGGGTTCTACTGTGCTTGCCATTTAAAATACCTTTTTCATGTTGTTACTTCTTGTACTTGGGATAACCCACCAGCAGTACCAGCCTGTTCCGTCAAGGCCAGATAGAAAGGGCTCGAGGTTGTCATTGGGCTATCCTGGATGTCAGCTCAAAATGAAAAGTGAAGGCCTGCTAGCCTGTTAATGATCCCCTGAGATGTCCATTTATCCGGTGTGACATTTTTCTAGTCCTTAAAAACTCAGAGTAGCATGGAACAAGTCCTGAATGTGTCACTGCCACCACTCAGAGAGGGTGCAGCAAGAGATCTTTCAGACAAGTACTGGTACTGTGGCATTTGAAGTGCTGTTATTGTGACTTAATCCCATGATAACATGAATCATTTTAATGGAGATGTCATCTGCAGTTTAAGCCCTCACCATCCGGTCTGCCCCATCATTACATCCTCCAAATACATCAACATAACTCAATGATACCATTCAAATTACACCAACAAAAAATGATTGAAATGTTGCTCTTGGTTTCTAATTTTATGTATGGTGTATTCACCTCCTTCAGCACAGACGTCAAGCAAAAGAGGATATTTGAGGGCAGAGGTGCTGCTGCTCAAGAGCAATTCCCTTTTCCTGGCCAAACAGTACTGGTTTCCCTTTCTTAGGGTCTTTCATAACAATTGAAGGACAGAATTTCAGCTCTAAGGGATCGTAAAACGTGAACTTTATATTAAAATGCTGGATGCCACTTCTTCAGTTAAACATTATGGTTTTTTTTCCTGCTTTGTTAAATCTTCTTCCACTACAGCGAGAACTGCAGCAAATACAAAAGGCTGAGTAATTATGCATGTGTTGCATTTAAGGTCTGAAAAAAAAATAAATGAAACCAGCATGTGCAATCGGATGAGAGCAGCTAATGTTTGCAATGCTGGGTGTGGGACTAGGAGCTGAGGACGAAAGTCAGACTGGAAGATCTCTGCAGCCAGAAAAAAAGGGAGGTAGCTTAAAGAAAATAAAAAGCAGAATTCCACTGATCTGTGGCAGAATGAGATTCTTTTTCTGTGTATATTTCGAAGATTAGTTTTTAAGAAGCTGTTCCTTTTAATGCAAGAGGGAAGCTACACTTTGATTAGGGAAGTAGGCAGGAGAGAATTGTTTAGCAACCAAGCAAGCAGAGGTATGTTATTTCTTGGGTAATACATTACCTTCTCTGATAACCAATTGAAGTTCAGTTTCTGCAGTTCTTTCCCCTCCTAAGGACTGAGGTGTTTTAACACAAAGCAAAGAAACTTTCTCTGATGGTGCCAACTTTTAAGCACATGTAATGGGCATGTGTTTCTCAGGAACATCATACACTGATCATACAGTGACTTGCTGGATGTCTAGCAGTCAGAGAGCACAGGTGATCTAAGGATGAGGCAGCTATCTAGGATTTCAGAGACCTTAAACCCTGTCATGTACTCCGCTGTAAGGTGTGTTCCTCTGAGCTGCCTTGTAGAAATGTTTTGAAGATGACTGCAGTAGGGATGGCAAGGCATTCATGCTGCGGAATAAATAGTTACAGCCAGAAGTCTTTAATTAAGAATTGGTATTAAAGAACTAAAGCATATTTAATAAACCTCATTGTGATCAGCCTGGAGGTAACTAAAACTTCTGTCTTGGCATGCACCATTTCCAGATTATATTCCTCATGACAAATGAATCTCCCCTTCTCTTAAATGGGTGGTCAGGAATGTTCAGAAAATATTTTCAAGGTCTTAGAGCCTGGAAAGAAGGCTTTTTGTAGAGGCTGCCTTCCTTTAGTGCAGGCATGTGTAAATAGTGCTAACCAGCTATTTTATTATTACTATTAGCTGTTTTTTTTTTTTTTTTCCATGTTTAGCATAGGACAGCCTAAAAGTTGTCTATGCAAAGACAAATCATGCTACTTTTTGTTGGGGTCTTTTGATTGTACTAGTTTTTATGAATAACAGATTTAATATTTTTTCCAATTAGCATGAAAAGTGCTTTCTAGAGAGAGCACAGGTATTGGAATAAAATTCTCTCATTTGTTCCAAGAATCTTATAGAGTGCACCAGGATTGCATGGATGCTGTGGACTGGCACTGATGTTGAACTGAATATGGCTTTAGGCTGAACTGGAGCTGCTGTAGGTTCCTTAGATATCATTTTGGGCACTGTGACTTAACGGAACCTTGTGTCCCAATTGTAGAAGAAACTCTTCTGTACCTTAGAGAAAATTCCTCTTTAGGATTCTGACAGTGGTCAGAAACTTAGCAATATTATTTTCTTTAAATTAGGTTATTCTTATTTATAGTCCTCAACTGCTGGTGAACTAAAGTGTGGGAAACCTGGCTGAAATCCTAGGGAAACTTTTGAACTGGGGTACCTTACCCTAACTGCTTCTAGCTCCTTCTCCAACAGCTTCAAGTTGATTATAATTTAGAGAGTATGTTAGAGATGGTTCACTTGTCTTTGTATTATCTTTCTATTTGATGCATTGTCCAAAGAGAGGAACATTATAGAATTTGTTAAAAGAAGTGTTAAATTATTAGGAAATATCCTCAGATTTTCAGGAGTTATCTACATGAGTTATCTACATCAATAGGATTATTTAAATCGATAATAGTTTCAGATTTAAATAAAGGCTTCATTTTATAAAAAAAAGAGGTTCGGAATAGAAGAGAATGATTTCCCACTGTGATTATCAGTGAATGGGACAATCATCATGAAGCATGAATATATAAAAGATCTGTTTCCTATAGCTGGAAATGCAGAAGAGAGAGCTCTTAACACACACAGAAAGGAAAAAAAAAGACATGAAGGAAAGAATGATAAACAGAGTGGAAGCAGCAAGAATGTGAGACAGAGAGTGAGAAAATTAGGCTGGCTGCTCTGTATGCTTCCTATTGCACCTCTTTTCTTCTCTTGTGGTTCTTCATGGACAGCCAAGAGAGAATGAAGCAGGCAATGTAGCTCACGACTTGTGGGAACTGGCTTGAACGTTGCAATGTGCAGAGCTTTCTAGGATTTACTTCTCATCATTTTGGTATGCTTATCTGCTCATGCAGGACACATTATCTTGAGCTGTAGTGTCCTCTGGAGCAGCAGTGTGTGGAAAATGTCCCAACTGCTAAGGGTTAATTTAAATTCTAATGTGATAGAGGATTGATTTAACCCAGTCCTCTTTCACTGTGCTTTATTTAATAGTGATCCATTTAATAGATGTGTTTGAAGTAAATAAGGATCTTCAAATATGCTACTGAATTTTGATATGACCTCTATTTTTATTGTCCTCCTTTCTGGTGTATGAGGATGAGAAGTCACAGAGTATCCATAAGTCTTGGTTTTGTTTTGTGATAAGGAGAGAAAGTTCTGATGAGAACAGGGAGAGAAACCTTTAGCTGACAAAGTTTGTGTTTACCTATAGTCTTCCTCAGCCTCTTACAATAATCCAGCCTGAGGGCTGAAAACATACTCACTCCCAAGTGCAGGAAAATGTGCAGCTCTCTGGAATGGTTTCAGCTGCCTGGAAAATGATGGATCAGTTTTAGCACCCCAAAAATAAGGAGAAAAAAACCAAAGTTGGTAACACTGCTTTAGTTGTATCACCATTGTTGTGCAGAAGATAGCAAAATGGCAACTCAGTTCAGCCCCTGCAGAGAGCTAACACCTCTATTTAAGCATTTCTGCTTCTTGTTATGCCAAAAAATGCAGCTAGGCCTTGAGCCATTTGTAGACAAACAGCATATTAAATTCTACTCTAGCGTTGCTTGTGTAAACTAATTAAGCCCGTGACGCCGTGCAGGCTACTGCTGAGAGTGCCATTGGATGTGCTGTCAGCATGGAGGTGACTGCGTGGATGGTCAGGATGATGGGGAACCTGCCTGTCTGAGTGATGCTGTACTTCCTGGAGACAAGAGGGACCCTCCAAGTTAGCAGAGTCCATCAAGCCACTGCTTTGTTTGCCGTGTGTAGGCTATATTGCTACAGGGATGAATTCAGGACACGCATCTTTTCTTCCCATAGGCTACCGTGTGGATATTTCTGTTCACAAAGTCCAGGAATAAACCAGGTCTAGCTTCCATTAATGCTAAGAGCAAAAGTTGATCAGGCAAGATTAGAATCATTATAAGCATATGAAAGGCAGAGTGTGAGCGTTCATCTCAATTTAGGCTGAGAAGTTCTATTTCATTAAATTCAAAGACTGATGCTACTGATCCTGATAACTTGTTTTCAAAATATTTCCTATGAGCAAGCTTTCCAACCCAGATGTTTTCATTTGCATGTCAGGGAAAGCAATACATAACAGGATGATGTTCTGCAAGTATTAATAAGAAAACATCAGAAAGAGTAGCTCCCTATTAGCATTGCTAATTTATACCCCCAGTCTGGGCTAACTTCTCAAGCCAAGGGAATCTGAGAAATAGCACAGCACATGGCTCTACACCTCAGCTGCTGCCTCCAGCTTCTCTGCCAGCTGTTGTTACAGCTTGAATTATGTGCTAAGTGTTTGCCTTGGCAACCTGTCTATTCTCTTCCATGCACTGAGCCTCTTGCTCTAGAGAATAGCAGCGCATGATGCTTGTTTGACTGGGGCCAGTTAAAAATTTCTCTTTACAGGATGTGTTTTTCCCTAACAACACAGCAAATGCAGAAATAGTAGAATGGAGAGCAGAAACTATTCTTTCTCATGTTTTCTGGATGCATTCATCTCAGAGAAAGGACTCCAGATAATTGATGTCTCCACATCTATATAGAAAATGGTCCACAGAAGTTTTCCCCAAGCTCAGCTGATTGCAGTGATGATGCTTTCTGCCTTCAACCGTTGTATCGCCGGTGTGATTATATACCTCACTGTACTCCATCTTACACATGAAGCTGCTTCTCTGCTTTGCACTGAGGCCAAGTTTGGCATGAGAGGGAAATCTGTGCCTCCCACCCAGAAGCATGGTCTGTTTAGTCTGATCTGATGCTGTTGATTGTCTTGCCTACCTTTGTCTGTAATTGGTAGCACTGAATGAATATTTGGAAAGTATTCCTGCCTTAATTACGTTGTACTGCAATTGAACAATTGCATCAAGCACTGATCCTAAAATAACGTACATGATAAAAACTAAAGCCGCAGATGACACAAACATTGGCTTTAGAATCAATGTCTCTTTAATGTGATCAGCAGCAACATTCCCTGATTTAGCAAGACCTTCCACAAAGTTTCATAGAAGTTATATCAATTTTAATTTTTATTTAATTTGATTATTAAAAGGTCATCAGATACTGTGATTTCCTTCTAACTCATTAAGCTCCACTGTGATCCTTTATGTACTTTCAAGCCTAATTTGAGCTTAACTGCTTTTTGCAGGGAAATCTATACGGACAGAAAAAAGGGTCAGCAGGTAAGCTGAGCTGAGGCTTGTTTAAGTTTCTCAACTTTCCTCATTACAGTTTCCTAAAATTGTTCAGTTGCCAAGAAAATAAAGGAAGCTGTTTTGTGCCTGGGTGATACAGCTGTTTAGTAGTTTGTGTGCAGTTTGGACTGTTACTTAATGGGTTAAAGATCCCTGTGAAGAATCTGACAATTGATACAGCCAGTATTAAATAAAACCTAGGTTTGAGGAAAGCTCCATTCCTTATAATTGAATAAAACCACTGAGAAATGTCACCGCTCATCACTATTTGTCCTGAAGATGCCTTTAGGGATTTGGACAAATAGCAGAAAGATCTTCTCATGGGTGAAGTCATACACATGCCTACGAGAATGTGTCTCTCTGAATGCTGTCTTAATGCAGTGTGTAGTAACTGGTTAATTTTAAACCTTGCTAAAGAGTGATTCTTAAATGAGTGTATGACAGAAATAATATTTTCATATTTGCTAGGAAGAGCTGACATTGCAAGGCCATGGGAGACAGTGTTTTACTATTAAGAGCTAAAATAACAGCATGCATAGCCTTTCAGGTAACAAGCTAATTGAGCACAGCATCGTCTTAGAAATGCTGTTTTAGGGACAACCAGTCTTTCACAACATCTTTTGCCTATTTTATGTGTATATCTCCACTGTCAAACCAGGCATGAAACTCTGTGTACAGGATAATAAATCCATTTTAGCCAGCATTGCAGCGGGAGTGTGTAGAGCTAACTGTTTTAATCTCAAAACACTAAACAGGTCACAGACTGAAAAGTTCTTCTTTATTTAGCATCAGAGTAGGAGAGTTTTCCTTCCTGGAAGTGCATTTGAGATATGCACCCTTCATAGCAAATATCTGCTGTGTGTAACAAGTACTTTCAGCAATATTTTTCAAAGGTCCATGGTATTGCCTTATATGTAAAATATGCAAAAGATGTAGTAATCAGCATGAGAAGAAGCTTAAAAAGTATCTGTCTGGAAAATGTGTGCTTTAGATGAGAATCCTGTGATTAATTGTTTGATTAGGGGGATCTAGGAGTAAATATCATCATGGTAGACTGTGCAGCAGCTTAGAAGATGGAAGACCTAATTTATTTGTGTTCTGGACACCAATTTACTGTATGCCTTTGGGACAAATGTCAAACTGTGGTGGCTGAACATGTCCAATGCTCTGAGTTGAGCTTCACTTTATACCAGATAAAGCACTCCATTTCCAATTCAGAAGCTGATATTACTGGACATCAGGCAAATATCAGAGTTTAAGGGTAACTTTCTGCAGGCAACCTTCCACTGCTGGAACACTCTTAAGGGTATTTTTGAGGACTGGTTATTGTATTTGTTCAATTTGTGTGGTGTGCTTTATTTGATGTCTGTAAGCTATTGATCTGTCTGCTATTTCAGCCTCTTCTGCTGACATAAACATTACTGGAAAATAATTTAGTGAGACCCCCCTCCCCTACTTCTATGTATTTTGAATGATGACTGGTTTCTGGCTTTGGAATAGCAGCCACTGTGCTCACCACTCCGTAGTGGGCCAGAGAAGCTGTTTTGTCATAACTGCTTTAACTGCAGTTGACATTGGAAGCTAGTGGCTTGTGAGAAGGCTTAGATTTTCTATATTATATTTAGCATTTTTCTTTTTTAACTTGGGTATGATGAACTTTTTTTTTATTTTTAATGCATCTTTTACAAAATATTGATGCAAATATAATGTTAGAAGTTAAATAGCTCTTGTCACAAGTGTTTCCTAAGGAAACAGAAGCAATGCCACTATTTCAAAATTGGCTGACCATATTTTGGTTAAGTAAGAGTGACAGTGTGCATCTCTCTTTGATTAAATGTGGTTAACTGGATTTTTAAATGCTAGCAGTAAGAATAAGTTTTATTGATTTTTGTCGTTTCACCAGGCAAGCAAGTGGTCCACTATTAACAGTTGTTCTGAAGATAACAATAGTTTTTAAATTCAAGTCCTAATTCCCTACAGTTGTTCGAATGAAAGGATCTGATTTCATCAGGGCTGCTTTTGTCGATAGGGAATTGCAATCATGTCTAAGATATCTGTGGCTGAAAAAGTGTCTTCAGTTACAAACTTTGTTTTTCAGCTCACAAACTTAGTTTGTAATTTAGTCTGAGGTTGAACATTCATAGATTCTGAAAAAGTCACACATGAACAGGCAGAACTGGCCGGCTGTCTCTAGAGCACAGAATCTCTGCAAGGTATTCGCCTGGGATATTTGTTGTGCAAACCTGTTAATAACTTAAATGTTTAATGGCTGAAGTTTTACGAACTACCATTTAATGCAGACTGATACCAGAGTAAAAAAGGAGGATTTTTTTTCATGAGAAACCATGTCAGTACGTTGTTAAAGATCCATTAAGCTTCTTCAGAGTGATGAGCTCTCTGAATCTGCATCACTTCTGCTTTAGCGATAAATTCCTACTAAAATGAGGACCGGTGGCATAGCAGTGATATCAGTTTCACAAATTCTTTGCAATTTAACTGACTTTTAAAAAAATATAATGTTCAATGAAGGAAATAGTTCTATAATGGTGTTGGACAATCTGGATGTACCTTATACTAATAATCATGCATTTCTGAGAGCTACATTTTCAAGAAATGTTCACAAAGTTGGTAGATGGTTTCAGTTGTGTGTTCTGAGCTCAAAATTGCACACTTCATATGCAAATACTACCTTACAGCGAAAGTCACTGGAAAAGGTATGCATTAAATGAAAAAGGTGGGAGGATTATTTAGAATAATTTATCAAATTTTTATTTTCTCTCCTACTTACTGCAAATGATAATGCTTTTCACCTGCCTGTGTCCTCCTATCTGTAAAGCAGACTAAGACACTGAAAGGAAAGAAATACCTGAAGTTACAGTCAGGGTAAAGCCAAATCTTCAAGCCTGGATTGAAAAAGCTGATTTAAAAACCTTTAATACCTTTAAATAATGGTATATATGACCTTACTATGGATTTCCCAGTCAGTGAGGGCTCTGGTGGTTCCTTGTCACGGGATGGCACTATTTTATCTTGGGTTTTTTTGTTTTTTTTTTGTTTTTTTTTTCCCCAAAGCTGGCGCTGGCTCTGCACATGCACTTGGCAGAGGGAGAGCTGTCTGGAGGCGAATGAGGGACCTGTGGTGCTTGACACTCCACCTGTTTCCAGAGGCTTAAATGACTCCTTGAATACAGTTTTTAGCACAGTCCACAGCCTTTTGGCCCAAGCATCTTTTCCTCATACCATCCCTAGGCCTCTGCCACTTAGGGCTGCAACCACAGTGTTTGCCACCATGTTTGCAGCACACACAACATCCCCAGCTGGGATTTTTGTGTCCCAGAGGTGATGAGCCTAGTGCTACTGTCACCTCAGCCTCCTTTCCTGGGCAGCTTTCATTTGAAACTGAGAAAGGATGTAGGAAACCGACTGAAGGACTGGTGATATTTCCCACATCCATAAAGTGATAATTGTCTTTCTAGTATATTTTTCAGTGTCTATTGATGTTGAAGTGATTTGTTAAATCCTTCATCACCTATGTGAACCATAGTCCTCTTTTGCAGAATCTTCTTTGAGACTGCTTCTATAATCTCACTTTAGCATTAGATGGTTGCACTTGCTTGCCTTGTGTTTGCCGCAATAATTCATTGTAAGAAATGGTCAAACCAAACTATGTGGTCTGGGGATTATGCCATGGATCATAGGAAAGGATACATGCTCCAGTGCCCATGTGTCATTGGGTGAAAGCTGCCAGCCTAGTGCTCTTTGGAAGCAGATAGCAGGTGTGTTTTCAAATACAAGTTTAAGCTCTCTAAACAGATTTCCCCTGTTCTTTCCATTATGCTACTGTATTATTTTATGTCTATTTGAGTACCATTAAAGGTGACAAAAGTTTTCTGTAGGTCTGAGGCACAAGCACACTTATCTGTGCCCTGAACTTTACAGAAGGGGAGTCTGGAGGGGGAAAAGGGGGATGTTGTCAGGGGACCATTCCCAGCAGTATTGATCAGCTTTAACACCAACCCTTTCAGGGTGTTTTTGCTGTCCTCAAGAAGATATATTGTATGTTTGGTCTGAAGAATTTTAAAGCTTTTTCTTTTTTTCTTTTTTTTTTTTTTAATAGGCTATAGACTCATGCTAATTCCCTGGTGAAATTTCTCTACAGTATCTGCACTATCACGTTTTACTTCATCTGTGCAATAAAAAAAACCATACAAGACTGTTTATGTATCTGTACACTTGAATGTTAACTACTTTTTAATTATGCTCATTAGTAACTTATTGAATCAGGATGAAAGTTTTCCACATCCTTTCTCAGGGCTGTTCCCTCCTTCCCATTTTTTTTTAAATTGCCTCTAGTTAATTTCCTTTTCTTTCATTAGTTGGAGTGATTTTATTTTTCAGGAAATATTTTATTCAACAGGGAATATGGCTTAGGTTTCCATAAATTTCAGCTCTATTCACTAATTATCTTCAGTCTATAAAGAAATAATGAAAACCAAGGATTGGACAACTCATAAACATATAAATAAAAAATTAAGCCAGATAGCCTGGGAAAAGAAAGAAATGCTGGAGATGATGATATTGTCTCTCCCAGATTTTGAGATATTGGAGACCTGAGTTCAAATCCTGTATTTGCTTTTGAAAATGTGAGTCTCTGTCTACTGCAGAAATGCTGTGACAACTGTACTAAATAATATCTGATTTTGTTTCTCTCCTTGTTTCTCTGATAATGTTACTGGGAGGACATAGACTGTTGCCTCCTCCTCACAGGTTTTGTGGTTGTTGCTGAGGAGAACACAAAAAGTTAAGGGATTCCCAAAATCGAAACAAAACACTTTTGAAGCTAGTTGCAACAAATGTTTTATTCTCCCTAAAACAAAGAATGGTTAAATTCAGTGCTGTCCAGAACCAATGCTTTCTTTGATGGGAAGTGAGGAAGAATGGAGGGATATTATTTTGAATAAAGTCACTGTGGTGCACTCTTAGAACCATCATCCTTTATATGTCTGTACTACTACTGCACTGCACTAACTTTCTGGACTATGTTAGTGCTCTGTTTTTGACCCCCAATGATGTTTGGGAAAGCTTGACACTAGATTGGAAGCTCAGAGCTGGAGTCCTTCCATCTGCATGGCCAGCCCTAGGTGCCAAACCCAGACTCTTCTGCAGTCTGGGAAAACACAGATAGTTGCATCCGAATGCTGTAGCAATGAAAAACCTTGGTCTAGCAGAAGGGTGCATTTGTGGACTTGTTACACCTGAGAACCCAGTTGCAAAGGCGACAATCTGCTGGCTTGTTACTCTCCAGTGGCATTGGAATCCTATCTGTCACAGGTGAATCTCTTAGTCAGCTGGCCTGACTGTAAAAACAGGTTTTCCAGGGAGGTATCCTTCTTGATGCACGTAAAATGGGAACTATCACAAGTATAACTTTCTCACAGTATTTTGGCATTTTTGCTTCTAAGTGCAAAAGCATGTAAAAATAAAAGTAGCTCATTTGCAAAGTTTAATGGAACTCATCAGAACCACTAAAAAAGTTTCATTTAGGATTTGGGTGAATAAACACCTTAGGTTCTTACTACGGCCAAGCATTTCTTAAACAGTGATAATTTGGGAAGTTACTGTGTTCCTCTTGTTCAACAATAGGAAAGGAAAAGAAAGCCGTAAACAGTGGAGAGGTAAAAACCAAAACAAACCAACCAAAACATGTGCAGACATAAAAAACTGGTAATTTTTTCTTCCTTGCTAGGTAAAACTTAGTTGGATTCAGCTAAAGTAAAACCATCTGTCATATGCTAAACATTCAGAACATGTGGTTATAATTTTGAGTATTAAGTGGAAAACGACCAAGAAATAAATGACTGGATCACCTTTCTCACCTAAAAACAATGCTTTGCACTCCTAATAAAAAAACCTCAAACCCCAAAATATTTCCTGAAGCATAAGTTTTCCTTCCTGTTATAAAATTATGGAAGACTAAAAATCTGACATGAGCTTTCCTGTTATCACTGCATTTGCATGGGATCCATTCAGTAGCGGTGGGCTGGAGCCAGATGCCCAAACCAAATTTGAGATTTGGGAAGTCTCTGCTTCTGTGTTCTCTTCACCATCTTGTCGTCAATGGCTGTTTGAGCTGGGAAAAGTTGTTTATGATCTCTGTGTGGTTTTGTGCTTGTCTATATAGATGCATTAAAACTGTCCACCCACCTTACATTTTCTATTAGCCCAAAGCTTCCATGAAGTGTGAAGTTTAATAATTTGCAGATAATACACTTATATTGCATTGTAGTTACATGGGTTATTTGGTGTACACCTGCAAGAGAACTTCTTCCTTTCTGCCTCTACTGATGTGAAACAAAACAACCCACAGTCTGATTGCTTCCCCTTGCTTCTGACAAAGCCTGCTCAAAAGAGGAAAAAGAAGGCAGATCTGTTACATCTCCGGTGGGATTTTTTTTGTCAACTGTAGAGAAATTGCATCAGAAAGAAATTTGGACTTAAGGGACTCAGGGGCATGGGGAGTAAAAGCTGCAATGTGAGTTTGTACAAACTTGTATTATAATCTTGATTTGCCTTCTTTGATTTATTTACTCACAGGCACAGATGCACACAACCACCACCAACAGCCTGAGACTGAAATGAGTATCAGGAGTCCAGAATTCTGGAGCTTTATTCTAAGTGGTAAGTGACATTTGGATGCATTATTGCAAGAACTGTTGCCAATGACGTGAGACTATAATGTGAGAAAAACTTACAGATGTAGAAGCTATAAGAAGTAGTTGGGGAAGAAACATGACCAGCTGTTGAAGCCCGTTTTTTGGGACCATACATTACTTAGATTTATGGGGACAGAAAAAATATACCAAGGTCAATCTCAAAATAGAGGTGTTTAATATGAATAAACCTATACAATATGAGCAGTCTGTACAAAACGAGATGCAATCCATCCCAAACATGCATTTAAACACCTTGCTAAAGGGAATTGTTTGCAGCAACAAGGAACCTTTATTTTTGTATGCTGAATCAGATAATTAACTTTTTAAATTCTGTAAACATTATCCACTGTGGTATTCTTCTATAGTAAGTGTCAAGGGATTGCAGGAGTACCTATAGCCTTATGCAGTGAAGCATCAAGAATCTTGAGAGAAACTGATGAGAAGCATCACTCTTGTTTCAGTTAGTCCTTGATTATGCAGGATCAGAAAAGTTCAACAAAGCCATCTCATTTCAGCTAGCCATTGTTGAAAGGAGGTTTGCTGTACCAGCTCCCTAGTGGTTTCTGCACTATTTTCTGCACTATCACCCTTCTCTTGTCTTTGTTACTTGACCGAGTTGATATCACTTTAGTATGTCCCTGCATCTTTCTTCCTCAGAGCTGACTTGGGAGATGGTCTTCAGTGGTTTATGTCCACAGACAGCAGCTCATACGACCCCTCAGACTGTTGTAGCTTCAGATGCCTTAACTTGCAGCTGGAGTATACATGAGAACATTTGGCATTGCTTGAGACATGTGCATTTGCTACATATTTGGGTGCCACAGCCACATATGTTTTTTCTGTAGGAAATACTTCCTATTTTTTTGGTCTGTATTCCTTGTCTACCACTGTTCACTGTGGACCAGTGTCTTCCAGACAAATTAAAGTCTCACAAGGGTCTGGCCTTCGTAAGTGATTGCCTAAGTGGTGCTGAATAATTATTTTCCTAATTGGCCTGCAATACAGTGTACTTAAGTATCTTCTAACTTTAGTACCTATACTGTATCTAAACTACTGGCAGTGGCACATGACAAGGTCATCAAGGGTGTGAGTGCATGGCGCTTGTGATTGAAATGCTGAAGAAGATATAATCCCAAGCACTTAAGGAAACGTTTAGCCCAGGTTATTATAAAGTCTAGAGGAAATATAATTTAAACAGATAAATGAAGTTTCTGAGGACATTTCCCAACCACTATTGCTTTTCCTCACATTTGAAGACTTGGAAGACAGCACTGTATTTGATTATTAATGCATATGCTTTCCCACCTGTCCTGGTTTTTGTTAAAAACAAGTTTCTCTTCTAGTGAATTTGCCTGTCAGCTAAAGCCTTCATGTTAGCTGCATTTTCCTGGAGAACCCGACACATGTTTTGGTTAAACCTAGCAATGGAATGCAAACTTATTGATAAGCATGGATGGACATCTCGCGAGAGGGGCAACGAGAAACTGGTGATCGAGAGACTGACCAACGGTGTATAACATTCCATTCACGTGAATACTTCATATAAAGTGGGAGATCACGAGGATCTCTTCCCGTTTTTTTTCCTTCCCTTCTGCTTATGGCCAACATTAGGAGAGGACCTTGCTGGTCGTCCCTGCGAGCTGAGGCCTAGTGAGAGACTGAATACAGCTCCGGTTGGCTACAGAATCTAATCCAGGACTTTGGGTGCTGGCTCTGCAGTTGCTGAGACTTTCAAGATTGGTTTTGTATATTTTGTATTATTTTCTCTATTCTTATTAGTAGCATTAGTAAAACATCTTTAACTTTTCCAACTCTCTTCTCTCTGTCCTTCTTTCCCTCCCGATCGCCTGTCCTGAGTGGGAGGGGGGGAGAGGGAGGGGCAAGAGGGGGAAGTGGGGGGGGAGAGGAGGTTAACAATACATCTGCCAGGGTTTGATTGTCACCCCGCAATCTTAACCCTCGACAGATAATTGGCGCCCAACATGGGGCAAGAGAAAGGGGTAAATTTGGAGATTTTTGGCTTTTCTACTGCTCTGACGTACCTTTCAATTTTCTTGGCACGGTGCCAACTCATAGAGTTGTGATACTCGCGCGTCTGTTTGCTTTGGGTATTATTTAGTGGTATTAAAGCAAAGTGAATTACATTGATTTAAAGATGTTACGGCAAAAGTTGCATCAGTTATTTTCTACATTGTGCCCGCTGATCCCATATCTGTGTTGGTGTTTCTTTCTGAATCGAAGTATTCATTATATAACAACAAGAAACTGGACAGCGGTCATGATGATCCTGTGTGGTTTGGCACTGGTTTATTTCATTATACTGCAGCCGCTAATGTATTTTTACTCGTTTTTGCTTTACCTTGAAAAACCTCCAGGAGAGATAAAAGAGCAATACGGCTCTGTATTTGCTAATTGGTCAAGCGAATCTTTAGAAAGACTGACTAACAATACTTTTGTGTTTTCGCTAGGACAGTTTGCAAATGTTTTAGAGAACTTTGAATATCCTTGGAGCTTTGATAGAACTGTGATGGTGTTATCTGGTTTGCTGAATGTGTGTCAGTTTGTGTTACTGTTAAGAGAAATGAGGTTCAATAGGAGGTTTGCGTCTCTTTTTAGTCCTGAGATTTGCAGTGCGTCTTCGGAAGCTTTAGCAAAAAGCACTCCTAGCCGCTCGAGAAAAGGCAAAACAGCCAAAGCTGCTGCTGCAGCCACTGCCCCCCCAGCCGCGGCTTCACAGGCTGAAGCCACAGCTCCTCCGCAGAGCTCCTCTGCCAAGGTCGCTGCAGATAACGTTACCTCTCCAGCCTCAGAGGCTAACAAGGCAGCCCCCCCGTCTTCACACACTGGGCACTGTTGCTGCTGTAACCACAGCAATCACTGTGACAGTCATTCAGACTCTGAAAATGAATTAAATGATGGTGAACCCCTATCAGCATCAGTTACTGGTTGTAAGAAAGTCACTAGAAAGACTACCCGTGCAGCAGGTGATGGCACAGGGCCAACATCAACTCAAGGGGAGTCATCAGGGCAGGGAGGAGATGAAGTGACCACCACTCGGTCCTTTTCTCCAGGTGAGCTGAGAGACCTGCGAAAAGACTTTAGTCGTCGTGAAGGCGAGAATATTTTAACCTGGCTGCTGCGATGCTGGGACAATGGGGCAGAAACAATTGAATTAGAAGGTGGTGAAGCCAGGCAGCTGGGATCTCTGTCAAAAGATTCCACCATTGATAGGGCAATTTCAAGAGAGTCTAATGCCACTACTCTCTGGACCCGACTCCTGGCAGCTATGAAAGTCAGATTTCCCTACAAGGAAGATTGTATATCCACGTTAGGGAAATGGAATACTATGGAGAGAGGTATCCAGTTCCTGAGAGAATTAGCTGTGCGAGAGATCATCTATCTAGGACCAAACAGCCAAGAGGGGACAGACCCAGATAGAATCAATTGTACAAAATCTATGTGGCGCAGATTTGTAGAAAGTGCACCACCTGCATATGCTAAGTCATTGGCAGGAATGGTCTGGTCAGCTAGAGGTGTGCAAGAAATCAATGAAGTGATTGAGCAGCTCCGGTACTTTGAGGACAGCCTTGCTGGTCCTCTGCGGGCTTTTGTCTCCGCTGTGGAGAAACTGTGTGAAAAATCTGATGACCGGTTTGAAAAGCTGTTGCAAGAAATCAAAGAGCTCAGAGAAGACACGTACCGTTCATGACCTGCACAAACCTATGTTTCAGCTGTTAGGAGAAGGCGTTTCCAATCTCGAGAGAGAGGGCAGAGACAGCCCACAAAAAGAGGTTCACTGTGGTTCTTCCTACATGAGCAGGGAGAAAACATGAATAAGTGGCATGGAAGGCCTACCTCAGAACTTCAAGAACGAGTACATGAGATAAAAGGAAAAACTCCTAGGAAGGTGGCTGCTCCAGTTTACAAAAGGAGCAGAAGAGATTCTGATGCTCTTGAAGGAACCTCTAATTCACACCCAGAGACTGTGCAAAACAGGAATTAGAGGTGCCCTGCCTCCAACAAGGTGGAGGAAAGGGATAACAGAGTTTATTGGACTGTGCAAATACTATGGCCTGGTACAACACAACCCCAGGAGTACAAAGCTTTAGTGGACACTGGTGCTCAGTGCACAATAATTCCTTCTAATTATAAAGGAACGCAATCCATCAATATTGTTGGAGTGACTGGAGGATCCCAGGAACTGACTGTTGTAGAGGCTGAAATGAGCCTAACTGGAAAAAACTGGCAAAAGCATCCCATTGTGACTGGTCCAGATGCTCCGTGCATCCTTGGTATAGACTACCTCAGGAGAGGGTATTTTAAGGACCCAAAAGGGTATAGGTGGGCATTTGGTATAGCAGCTGTGGACACTGAGAAAATTGAACAGCTGTCTGATTTGCCTGGTCTTTCAGATGACCCTTCTGTTGTAGGACTGCTGATGGTTGACGATCAGCAGGTGCCAATTGCTACCACGATGGTGCATCGCCGGCAATACCGCACCAATCGAGACTCTTTGATTCCTATCCAGAAGCTGATCCGTCAATTGGAGAGCCAGGGTGTGATCAGTAGGACTCGCTCACCTTTTAACAGCCCAATCTGGCCAGTGCGTAAGTCTAGTGACGAGTGGAGACTAACTGTAGACTATCGTGGCCTGAATGAAGTTACACCACCACTGAGTGCTGCTGTGCCTGACATGCTAGAACTGCAATTTGAACTGGAGTCAAAGGCAGCCAAGTGGTATGCTACAATTGACATTGCTAACGCATTTTTTCTCTATTCCTGTAGCAGCAGAGTGCAGGCCGCAGTTTGCTTTCACCTGGAGGGGCATCCAGTATACATGGAATCGCTTGCCCCAGGGGTGGAAACACAGTCCTACCATCTGCCATGGACTGATCCAGACCACGCTGGAGCAAGGTGAAGCTCCAGAACACTTGCAATATATTGATGACATCATCGTATGGGGCGACACAGCGAAAGAAGTCTTCGAGAAAGGTGAGAGAATAATTCATATTCTTTTGGATGCTGGTTTTGCCATAAAACGAAGCAAGGTCAAGGGACCTGCACGAGAGATCCAGTTTTTAGGAATAAAATGGCAAGATGGCCGTCGTCAGATCCCAATGGACGTGATCAACAAAATTGCAGCAATGTCTCCACCTACTAATAAAAAGGAGACACAGACTTTCTTGGGCGTTGTAGGTTTTTGGAGAATGCATATTCCTGACTACAGCCACATTGTGAGCCCTCTCTATCGAGTGACTCGTAAAAAGAACCAAATTGAGTGGGGCCCTGAACAACGACAAGCCTTTGAACAAATTAAGCGTGAGATAACTCATGCGGTGGCCCTTGGACCAGTCCAAACTGGACTAGATGTTAAAAATGTGCTCTACACCGCAGCCGGAGATAATGGACTTACCTGGAGCCTCTGGCAGAAAGCACCAGGAGAAACCCGAGGTCGACCCTTAGGTTTTTGGAGTCGAGGATACAAAGGATCTGAGGCCAACTATACTCCAACTGAAAAGGAGATACTAGCAGCATATGAAGGAGTTCGAGCTGCTTCAGAAGTGATCGGCACTGAAGCACAGCTCCTCCTGGCACCTCGACTGCCGGTGCTGAGCTGGATGTTCAAAGGGACGGTTCCCTCTCCACATCATGCAACCGAAGTTACATGGAGTAAATGGATTGCACTGATCACGCAACGAGCTCGAATTGGAAGTCCCAACCGTCCAGGGATATTAGAAGTTATTACAGACTGGCCAGAAAGCAAAGATTTTGGGATGTCTCCAGATGAGGAGGAAGTAAAACGTGCTGAAGAAGCACCACCATATAATACGCTTTCAGAGACTGATAAGCAGTATGCACTGTTCACAGATGGATCCTGTCATCTTGTAGGAAAACATCGAAGGTGGAAAGCTGCTGTGTGGAGTCCCACACGACAAGTTACAGAAGCCACTGAAGGACAAGGTGAATCCAGTCAGTTTGCAGAAGTGAAAGCCATCCAGCTGGCTTTGGACATTGCTGAACAAGAGAAGTGGCCAATACTTTATCTCTATACTGACTCATGGATGGTAGCAAATGCCTTGTGGGGGTGGCTACAGCAATGGAAGAAAAGCAACTGGCAGTGCAGAGGTAAACCCATTTGGGCTGCCACACTGTGGCAAGACATTGCTGCTCGGCTAGAGAGCCTGCCTGTGAAAGTTTGTCATGTAGATGCTCATGTGCCTTAAAGTCGAGCCACCGAGGAACATCTGAACAACCAACAAGCGGATCAAGCTGCTAAGATTAAAGTAGCTGAGGTGGACTTGGACTGGCAACATAAAGGTGAACTTTTCCTAGCTCGGTGGGCCCATGATGCTTCAGGGCATCAAGGTAGAGATGCAACATACAAATGGGCTCGTGATCGAGGGGTGGATTTAACTATGGACACTATTTCACAGGTTATTCATGAATATGAAACTTGCGCCGAAATCAAACAAGCAAAATGGTTAAAACCTGTATGGTATGGGGGGCGATGGTTAAAGTATAAGTATGGAGAAGCTTGGCAGATTGATTATATTACACTTCCACAAACACGTCAAGGTAAGCGTTATGTACTTACAATGGTGGAAACAACCACTGGATGGTTGGAAACATATGCCGTACCTCATGCTACAACCCGAAATACTATCTTGGGCCTTGAGAAGAAAGTCCTCTGGCGGCACAGTACGCCAGAAAGAATTGAATCAGACAATGGTACTCATTTCAAAAACAGTATTATAGACAGTATTTTGCCCAGGGACCTGGCAGCACCTGGTGGGTGATGCTTAAGGATGGAGAAGTTCGGTGTGTACCTCAAGGGGATTTGATTTTAGGTGAAAATATGCAATGCTGAACTGTATGATGTGAATTACCACACTAACAATGTTTAATAAGTGTCTTTCAGATCAAGACAATGGTGATGAAACTAGAGCTAGCTTCTTCGAGTGGCGCCCGACACCTTCTTCGAAGTTGGTGTCCTTAACCCACAAACAGTGGTCGTGAGATGCACTTGTACCATTTTTCCTGCCCTGGGAGACTGTTGTGACAAAATGAACTTAATGAACTTTTCAAAGGATGGTCCACTGATTAATTACTCCTGTGTATATATGTACATATGTGTCTATATATATATATATAGTAGTAGTGATTAATTAGATTGTATTGATAGATTGTATTGATAAGGTTTAAGTATTCAGTGAATGTCATATTATAAGGGGTGGAATGTCCTGGTTTTTGTTAAAAACAAGTTTCTCTTTTAGTGAATTTGCCTGTCAGCTAAAGCCTTCATGTTAGCTGCATTTTCCTGGAGAACCCGACACATGTTTTGGTTAAACCTAGCAATGGAATGCAAACTTATTGATAAGCACGGATGGACATCTCGCGAGAGGGGCAACGAGAAACTGGTGATCGAGAGACTGACCAACGGTGTATAACATTCCATTCACGTGAATACTTCATATAAAGTGGGAGATCACGAGGATCTCTTCCCTTTTTTTTTTCCTTCCCTTCTGCTTATGGCCAACATTAGGAGAGGACCTTGCTGGTCGTCCCTGCGAACTGAGGCCTAGTGAGAGACTGAATCCAGCTCCGGCTGGCTGTAGAGTCTAATCCAGGACTTTGGGTGCTGGCTCTGCAGTTGCTGAGACTTTCAAGATTGGTTTTGTATATTTTGTATTATTTTCTCTATTCTTATTAGTAGCATTAGTAAAACATCTTTAACTTTTCCAACTCTCTTCTCTCTGTCCTTCTTTCCCTCCCGATCGCCTGTCCTGAGTGGGAAGGGGGGAGAGGGAGGGGCAAAAGGGGGAAGTGGAGGGGAGAGGAGGTTAACAATACATCTGCCAGGGTTTGATTGTCACCCCGCAATCTTAACCCTCGACACCACCTAACTTACCTACACCAGATAGTTTTTTGAGGTAGAGCTGTTGTTTGTGGTTCCTCTGCATTAATGATGGTCTGTCGCTTCCTGTTAATCTGATGGTCACCTTTAGCAAGTGTTATCAGTGCACGCGTAAATGCCGTGAAACTAAGCTTGCGATACAGATCCCTGTAATGTCTGGGTATGCAGAAATTGTTTTTTAAAAGTTGGAGTAGGCTTTGCTTTATGAGAAAATTCAAAGGAGGTGGGGGTGGCAATGGTGTATGGCCTTGCATTCTTCTTGTCCTTGAAAAAGAACACATAGTAACTCTATTACAAAGTCAGGATTATGCAAATTGGAAAAATAATTTTTGTTAGATACAGCTGGAATCTGTGCCAAAGCATGTCTTGTGCAAGGCATCTTGCTTGCTGAGGAGATAGACCTGTTGAGTATTTGACTCTCGGCCAAATGATTTCTCGCTTTATATTCACAGCTTTTGAGAAAGGCTGTGGCTGATTATTCTGTGCAAAGAACAAACTGGTCTTACCCAGACATTTTCTACAGTATATCTGAAAATGAAGTTAAATAGAAAATCATGAAAAAACAGAAGCTACAACAGAAGTTGGCCTTATGGCCAGTTATGTTTTCTTTTTGACACTTAAGTTTTTTCCTGGCATGATGAAAAATTCTGGAATTTATTTAATGAGCTTGAGCATCTCATTTTGATAAAATACGCATGTAAAATATAAACATATGAGGTTATGTTCCCCAAGCACTTGAAATATAAGAGTAATTACTGATGTCTCTTGGAATTCATAAGGGTTGCCAGGTTGTTGTAATGACTTTCCGTAAGAATACGTTATAATAATCTGTACTAATAGCCAATTTTCCATGCATTTTCAGGCTTCTCCACTGGTTTAGGACAGATATACAGACAATGTCATTATCTCTGAAGACTGGAGGCCTATAATGGAGGACAACAATGCTCAGTGTTTGCAGCTCATGAGAAGAATGCAGACAATTAGCCTTTGACAAAATGGAAAGTTGCTGTAGTACAGTTATCATGGAGTAGAAGGTGGGTCTCTGAAAGTTTCCACTGGATTGTTTGTGTAAACAAAGGCCAATTCATCAACTGTCGGTCATTTATATTGCATTCCAATACTTATTTTTGTATTTATTTTCAAGAATGCCTATCTTGTGTTATGCATGCTTAAACTCAAGAATCAGGATCCACAGGGAATGTGTGCTCCCAGCCAGAGTAACAGGGCCACGAGTGGGTCTCTAACACAACATAATGCTTTGGGAGAGCTTTGACAACACTCAAGTAAGGATCAGCTGAGAAAAGATTTAGGGTTTGAGTCTTGAAACTGAGTACCTTGCTCTTCCTTGTCAGCATGTTTACCATAGAGTCATGTGATAGAGCATCTAGTTTACTGGGGATTCAGCCTGTAATTCACTAGCTATGTATACTGAGACTGTCTGCTGAAGTAATATTGTTCCTCATCAAGGAAAAATTAGTGTCCTCAGTAACCGTGAAAACACCTATTGTATGTCACACTGAAGTTCTGTGTCACTCCATGAGAACAACTGTCGTATGTCAGACTGGAGTTCTGTGCCATTCAGTGTAATGTCACTGAAACACTGACAGCTCTGTAACAACCAACCAGCACATATGTGGTGCAGCTCAAGGCAGTGGAGACATACAAGACAAGCTGCACTACATCTGTGGTGGATGCTCCAGGCTTTCATTTATATAGCTGGGATTTCCCCACCCTTGTGATTCAGCACAGCATTGGCTGCCTTGCCACTTTTACCTCTACAAGCAAACCGTTTCAGCTTACCTGTGTATTGTACGGAACATGGACAGGGGGAATAGCAGCAGCTGTTATTGCTTTTGGCTGCCTTCCTTAGCTTGAATTTATCATGCTGCCCTGCATCATTTCATTCTGTAGAACATTTCTTTAATCTGTTTCTCTATATGTACTTTTATGCTTATAAAGCACAGTGTCCAAAACAGGGGCTTCTCTCTGTGTCACATTTTTTTCTGCAGTTCTTGAAAGTCTTCACCCTTTTAACCCAAAATATTCTGTCTGGTGTTTTTCTGAAGCCTAGTCAGGGTTGCAGCTGCCACAGTATTGGGATTGGATCATCAAAGGTTTGGTGTAAATCATCATGATGCTTGTTGGTGCAGCAACCTCAGTCAGTACCAGCTGAAGATGTTAGACTACATTGTCTGAAATGTTTATTCCAAAGTGGGCTTTCCTTTGTGAAAAATAATCATTAGCCATTTGTGAAGAAGGAATGATATCATGGTGAAAATACAGAAGTGTCTTCCAAGCTGCTTCTAGCTAGAAATTAGGTGTCCTGCTCCAAATAAAGACCAGTAAGAATCTTTTAATGCTTAAATCCTTCTAGGCTAGTAAGAAAACAGCAAAGGTTTTGCCTAAATTTCCCCATATGGCAAGTAGGGGAGACTTGAGAAGATAAATGGACTCATGTTTGCCCAGTGTTTTGAGCTCCCTCAGTGGGAAGTACAAAAACCAAGATAGATGACAGAAGGTTGCTTTGTAATAATTTGTTTAAAATATTTCAAAAGAAAAATGAAGGAATGTAGAAGAGGTTAGGAAACACATATCAGAGAGAACCAATGATAAAAGCTTAAGAAGAACTAGGAGATATAAAGCTATACAAGAAATGCCAAAAGGAAAAAAGTAGGAAAAAGCTTGGTGTACAGCAAG
The DNA here is from genome assembly GCF_037038585.1 of Patagioenas fasciata. Classification (NCBI taxonomy): domain Eukaryota; kingdom Metazoa; phylum Chordata; class Aves; order Columbiformes; family Columbidae; genus Patagioenas; species Patagioenas fasciata. The sequence continues at coordinate 30,387,048 of NC_092524.1, read as the reverse complement.
TAACACAGCAGAAGCCTAGGGTTCTTCAACACTGTGGTAAAATGCAAGAAGAGAAGAAATACATGAGAGAGAAATTACAAATTAGAAAAGGGAAGGGAACAGTAGACAAAGAAATATGTAGGAAAATGAAATGAGCAGGTTACCGATTTTTTTGCCATGCAAACCAGCTAAGTCTAATTTTTTTTTTTTTTGACTGATTAAGAGGAATTCTGAGTGTATAAAACCTAGGGATTGCGCAGGCAGCCCTTGAATCATTCCCAAACTCAAGGAGATGGAAAGCATTGAAAATATATTGCATTGCAAATAGAATTACTGTTTTTACAGCTTTAACAATAGTCATGGGAAACACATATCTCGGTATTCATTATCAGCCTAGTCCCCTTTATATCCAACTGAGATGTAAGCTTACACATAGATAGGTTTCTGCAGCACAACTTTCTTTTGAGTCCTGCCATTGTGCACTCTCTTGAAATGAAGTCAGTCTGTATAAAACATTATTAGGCACCTTTTCTAGATTTATATGATTTTTAGGGATTTCCTTTGGTCTGTTTGGTCATGAGATGAAGCTAAGTAGACATCCTTTTAATTGTAAAACTTCAAGAAGAAAGTAATAGACATTGCTGTATAAACCTCTACCTGAAAAAAAGAAGAGCAAAGGCACTCCAGGCATCAGTTCTTGGAATTACAAAGAACGCGGAATGTAGTTCTGGTTATCAAAGTGTCTCGGGACTTACCCAAGACTAGAGGCTGAATTAGTTCTACAGTCACCAAGACTCTTGTTACTTTGAAGATACTTCACATTGTAACATTTTTAGTGCTCAAAATTGGGACATTCCAAAGTCAAGGGCAAAGACTGCCAACCTATACTCTATGACACCAGTTCATAAGATTGTGATAAGAATTAAATAATAAAATACAGGAAGAAGGGAAAAACAATCAGGAGAGGCACTACAAATAAAAATAAACAAGACACAGAAAAACATGCGTCCACTAGATTGTGTAGGATTCCATCGTGGTGTAGATAATTTCCAACTCATTTCATACTGACTGGTTCAATAATTTCCATTAGGTGACTAGACTTTCTGAGCTAATTAACTAAAAGCATGTTAAATGAAATAGGAATGATTGGACCAGATAAATCCTTAGCAAATGTTTCTCTCTTGGGATTGTGTTATATTTTTTTTTCAAAAATAGTATCAGGCTTGCCTCTTTCCTCTGCTCTCTATAAAATAAAATACGAGTCAGCACGATAAGGTCAGTTATTCTTGCGTTCTTGGTATTTGGATTAATCTCACCCAGTGATATTCTGAGCTTTAGTGTTTCTATCAGTTAGAAATGGAAAACAAACTTCTAATGTTGCAAATGCATTTTATTAATTATTGGTTACCTTCTCACATAGCCTAGATACTTAGCTGAGCCCAAGGACGTCTCGTGAGGCCAAGACCACAGATAGCAAGATCCAAGACCATCTCTGCAAAGAATTAATTCTCAGAGTAGATAAGAACATTTTCATGCTGTGAAGGTCACCAGAAACCTCTACAGCCCTTCTAATGCTGCATGTGATTGTTGTAGTTAGACAGTTTAGGAACCAAAAGGCAAGTCAGTGCTACAAAAAGTGTGAAAGAGAGTACACTGATAAAAAGAACTTGTTTTAAAGGTGACATCGTGCTAGGAATCAAGCATAAGGCTGCACTCATAGACTGCAAAAATAGCCCTATGTCCAGTCTTATTTTAGGGAAATTCTGAAGGAGATTAGATGTATTCTCTGTAGTTAGGTCTGTCTGTGTGTATATACATATCTATAATTTTTCCCTCAGAGGGAACCCAAACAGCTTAAAGGATTAGTATAGAAGATGGCTTTGAACTTACTTGAAGAGTGGCTGAAATCCATTGACATCTGATGTCTGCTCAGTGCAGACAGATGCACATTTTTCCATCCTTTATCCTGTCCTAGGAGAAGAACAGGACACGTCAAGTTATGACATGGCTAGACAGAAGTTTATTCCCCGCCCCTAAATGTGCATATTTTCCTGCATTTAATTTCAGGTTACAGAGCTGTGCCTTGCATTTAGAATGGAAATTGTAAAACATATCTACGACTGATTAAATACCACAATAACAATCTAATATATTACAAAAGCCTACAGATTTATGGATTGGGCAGAGAGGCCAGTGGCTGGATGGACCTAAAGAGTAACCCTGCCAGTCACTCTAACAGTGTGCCTTATTATCACAGGAGCCAACAAGGTATAAGATGCTAGTGGTGCTCAAGTGTGTCGAGCAGGGTAAATCCTTTTCCAGTCCTAGCATCTGCAGAGAGCTGCCTTCTCCCAGGCTACCAATCCAAAACCCTTCAATTCAAGACATGGCAGAAGTTGGAAGAAATCTAAGGAGTCCTTACATTAACTGACAGCAGCATCTGAAGGGTCTAATTTCATTGCTTGCCTTTTCTAAGCCCTAAATCCTACTGATATTAATGGGACTGCTTCTATAAAGTCATCTGTTTGTCTAGGTGTCCAAATGCCTTTAAAACTTGGTTGTTCATCTCTCTGCGCTTCAGGTTCCTCTTTCTTCTAAGGGGCAAGAAAGAACAAAAAGCACTTTTCTGTCATACATTCAAACATCAAAGTTATTGAGATGTGTCCTTTTTGGTAGAATGAGGAGGAAAACAAACAAAAGAGAAAATAAAAGATTTTGAAAGACTCAGCATAGAAATGAAATATTTAAAAATGCTTATTTTATGTCTGTGTAGAGAGTGGGCTCTACTATGTCATCAGGAGGCAACTAAAGGAGCAGTCTGAGTAGAAAATGTTATGATGGGTACTTAATTTATTATAATAACAGGTGCATTAACAAACTCTAGAAGAGAAAGCTTGTAAGGGCTGAGAGGGATGTGTGAAACAACTTGTTTGAGGCACGATGTTCTAGAGATCTCCAGGAGCCACCTGAAAGGTGCCCTTGAAAGTCTCAATAGTAACAAGCGGGCATCACTGCTAGACAGTTTGCTCTAGCTCAAAAGTAGGAGTGACTAGGAGCTGGCAAGGGCTCACTGCTTTCTGTTGGGCTGCTTTATGTTGATCCTCAGCAAAGCAAGCTGTGAATGCCAATCATCTGCCACATCTGCCTCCTGGCACAACTGTGCACACAGTGACATTGCAGCAGCTTGAGTGTTAATGACTCAGTTACAAACATGGAGCCACAGACCTACAAATAAAGTGCTTAGTTGCTTACTCATAGCCCAGAAATGAAATACCAGAAGAATTTCTGTAGGAATTCAGACATGACAAAGTTTATTCTTGAAGAAAAACTTGGTATCAGCCCTGATTTCTTAGAAGAGTGTGCAGTTACAAGCCACTTAGCCATGTGATCAGTTCAAACCAGCATGTGTATGAAATCTTCTTTCCCTCCCCTTTTTATGACCGTCATCGAGAAGTCCTTTTCTGTCTTTTGGTCCATGATCGCAAATTCAAGTGAGAACAGCATTTCCTTGGACCCTAATGTGAAAGGATCAGTCACACACCGTTGTTTTTTTCAGTCACAAGAGGAAGAAAGAGCAAAGACTTTCTGTTGGCTCCCTTCAGGTTGAGCTTGTACACTCTTAGGACCTCAGCCTTCCATGGTACCATGAACCCAGGCACACAGCTACTGTACATCTGCATTTCTGCTGACACTTCGCTATTTTATGTTTCCACTGATAAAGTTTGTTGTGATCTACTGCTTAGACTTTTTTTTTTTAATGCTATCCACTTCTGAATAAGCAGAATTTTGTGGGCTTTTCAGTACAGAAGGTGAATCTCATACATGTTGTTAGACATAAGGGACTAGATTGAGCCTAAAACCAGGGACTTTAATAAGACAATTAAGGGACTTAAAGTCTGAGTTAGCAGTCTACTGAAGGATAAAGGACTGACATGATTTTTTTGGTGGAAAGAATGACCAATAAAGGAAAGACAGTGCTATACTGTGAAGGGCATTCAAAGGAAATACTGATTCCTGCAGCATAGCATTTATTTTTCAGGTATTTTATTTTTATTGCCTTCAGGTATAAATATTGAACACATAAATTAAAATATAATCTTAATTTTATTACTTTCACTAGTAACTATCAGCTTGAATATATTTTATTCTATAACTTTTTAGAAAGAAATTACTGAATTTTAACAGAACTAGAATTTGAAAGCAGACTATTAAACTATTTTAAAGCAAACAAACAAACCCACAAATTTGCCATTAACCTTTCATTTACTTTCTGTGTATAAGAATGCATTATGTCATAAACTTCAGTGTCTACAAGATCTTTTTTTCCTAATTTTAGGGTTATCTAAAAACGTCTTTAACACACTGTGAAAAAAAAATAGAACAAGTTAGCACAGTGTTAACATTTACCAGCCTGGAATTTAGTGGAAAGTAATGACACTTACCTGCTTAAGTAGTAACATATGGAATCAATTCAGTAATACTCAAAGCTGGAACAATAGATAAGATAAGCATGCTGGAATGTGAGAAATATGCATAAAAGCCCAATAAACTATTAACATAGGAGGATGATGGCACTACATAATCTGAAACTAAGATGTATGTGAAATACTTGAACAGTAATACGACTGGTTATAAAATTACTCACTCTGAATATACATGAAACTTTGTGACTACATCTTAGCGAAAAAGATATAATACAAATTATCTCTGAACTCATTTGATGTGCCTAATAAACACTATCAGTCAACACAACCACTTGGCCAATGTTGCTAATGAAATGTCATTTTTTAAGAAAATATATCTTAACTGCTGAGCAGTATTTCAGTATCTTTTAAACTGCAGAGTATAAAGGTTACCATCTTCAGGGACATGCCTCAGCTTCTTCATGTATGTAAGGCTGGCAAATTGAAATCTCCCCTGACGCTCTTTCGGTAAATGAGGCGATTTGATTTATTATCTAGCTGCACAGCCTTCCAGATAAAATGCTGTCTTACCTGTTGCTTGCTTTGCATGTATGTCCTAGGCAGTAAGCTGAAAGTAACTATTCATTCTCAGTTTCCATTAATTTGTAAATGTTGGATCTTCCACAGGTAGAATTAACATCTATCAGTATAAACACTAATTCATTTAAAACATCAATACCATTTTATTTTGGCATATTTTTTACATTTTCCTATGTTCTTGATGCAGTTCTATTGCTGTCTTGATAACACTCAAGGAGATAGTGGATTGCTCTATTTCAGCTGTGCGCTGTCGAAACAATTAGTAGAAATATTTTGAGACTGTCCCTTGAGAAATCAGAGGCTAAAGAGTAAAATACTTCTTTTATGCAAATTCTTTAATTGTTTAATTAACAGCAGAAAGAGCAGTCAAACTACTGTCTCTAATACATGAAGGTTTTGATCTATCAGGTATCTGGTATCTGTTATTGACGAATCTCAGGGGAAAAGACATATATTTTCCTGCTACAATAAACTGTATGTCTTATTAGAGATAATTTTATGGTAAACTTCGTTTACTTTGAAGTGGCTCCCAAAAAACCTTCAGGAAATCTTTGCTTCGCAGCTGTGCAGAAGTTAGTGTCACGACCCACTTTCACCTGACAATCCACTAGGAGTAACCAGAAAGTTGTTTTCATGTGCTCTGTGAGATTTCTTGCTATCTTAACCAGTGCTTGAAAAATTATTTCATCACTCCTTACAGAAAATGTCAAATCTTCCCCTCTGCCCCCATATATAACTGAATGGTGCACTGAGACACTGTCACGGTGAGCATAAATTAACTTCATAGAAAATATCCATTAAAAAGCAGAGGTGTATAAGGGACTTTCAGTAATCTGTAGGTGTTCCAGAGCTTTGACTGATACATTGCACTGAAGAGTGACATCATTTATGTGTAAAGTTTGTAGAGAAAGTTAGGATCCTTTGGTTTTAAAGATATGGCTTAAATACATACTATTTTTGTTTGGGAGGTGTCACATGAGGTGGTTTAGATAAACTAAACTGCAGACACCTGAAATCCAGTTATTCAGAATCCTAGCAGGGAAGCTCATCCCCGCAGCATATACCAAAAATAATGTTTGAACAGGCAGAGTCTCAACATGATCTCAATCATACCTTCTACTTGGGTGAGCCAGTCAGCTTCAGAGCAGCAGAAAGGAACTATGCCATCCAGGAGAGTATTCTGTGAAAACAAATTAAAATGTACCTTTGAGAGAAAGAAGTGAGATGTCTAGACACAGGATTAGCACTCTGCTGCCCTGTGTGGGGAAAGTAAAGGATGTTCAGGAACCAGAACACAGTTTATGTTGCCTCATGGTTACAGATCAAGTTTGTATGGGTGTAAGGACCTTAAACTTGTATGGGTATAAGGACCTTAAACTGTTTTCCTAACTCCTAAGACACTGTTTTATAAACATCAAATGGTCATGTAACTCCTAAGAGGCCTCTAGAAGAAATTCAAGATTTTTGACTTATGTGGGATGTCACACTGAGAAATTCAGCTATTTAAAACATTTCTCTCAGGGTGGTGGAACTACAGTTTCCCGTGGCTTCTAAAGGAGAGCTGGTCTCTAGTACTGCAAGGCAGGAAACTGACATGACAGGAGAGTTTTCCATCTTCTAAAGTAGTGCTTCCAAAAAGCGAAGTAAAAATAAGCAAGGTGAAAGCCAGTAATCAGAGGAGCATAGAAACATTTTTAAGAGGCATTATAGAAAGGATGAATAAGGAATAGTGCATAAATCAGGCCTGTCTGTGGCTGTGGGATTATTGAAAAGATCCAGTTTCTCAGCCCTGACCTGGAGTATCAGAAATAACAGCTGGAAGCAAAGATTTAGCAGAATGCAAGCAGAAATGGAGCACCTGAAACGGACCACAGAGCAGGGGGAAAAAAGAGACAGGTAGTGAAAACACCAGGAGAAGTCGTGTCCTGGTTTAAGAGAAAGGTAAATACTGATTTCCATGCCACTCTTTCAGTCCCTGACAGCTCAATGAAAAGTCATTCTGTGGCCAGGCTTTGGTACCTCATTGAACTCAGGCCATCCCTCACACCAGTTTCCTGCACTGGGTGACATTGGGGCCCTTTAGAGGAAATGAGTATCACCTTTATTCCCGTATCAATCTCTTAGTGTTGTTACTAGAGCAGATGGTCCAGCCACTGCCATGGGATATGATGTGCGATTTAAACCCAGCATCTCAAAAAGAAATTGTGTGTCATTCAGGTAGTCTGTGAGCTTAAGGTATTGTTGAAGAAAGAGTACTTCTGCACCCGTAGGCTCTTAGTGAGTTATGCTCATAGGTGGTGTCAGATGCTGATGGGCTCATTGATTCTAAGTGTACACACCAGGCACGTCAGAAAGCACAGTTTCCTGGGATTGTTACACAGCAACTGACTCACAGAGTGGCCTTTTTCTTCATTGGTTTTTTGTGTGACACACTCCTATGGCTTTGGAACGGTCTCAGCTGCTTTCCTGCTGTTTTGCATTCAGTTATGAGCTGTCTTGAGCAAATGGCAGGAGCTCTAGGTACTTCAAGCCATTTTTTGATTGCTGTTTTTCATCATCTGCCTCCTTAGATATCTGCAAGTCCCCAAAGGCTCTTGACATCCGTTTCTAGTAGCACAAGTACTCACGTTTTCAAATTTCCACTAAATTAAACGTCAGCACATAACAAGCCAGGCTTTGCTGGTGCCATGCTCTGATTTGACAGTGCTGAATATGGACTCTATCATTTTTCATTAGCAGGTGCTTTATTATTTTGACACTGCTTTCTACTGAGCTGTTGTATGGGAAATAATGGGAAGTTATAGTGACATGCCTTGTATGTACTTCACTGCAAGCTGCTATAACCCATGTTCATTACAGGTGCCCTATTGTCAGACATTACTAACGCAGGTATTCTAAACACAGCAGGGGTAGTACTGACATGCACAAACGACTCCTGTGCCCTGGCAGTCAAGAGGGCAAACTGCATCCTGGGTTGCATCAAACACAGCATCACCAACTGGTCAGAAGAGGTGATTATCCCGCTGTATTCAGTCTTGGTGCAACCTCACCTCAAGCACTGTGTGCAGTTCTGGGCCCCACAATTTAAGGAGGATGTCAAGGTCCTCAAATGCATCCAGCGGAGGGCAACAAAAGCTGGTAATGGGGCTGGAAAGAATGTCCTGTAAGGAGCAGCTGAGGACATTGGGCTTGTCTAGTTTGGAGAACAGGAGGCTGAGGGGCCACCTCATGGCTCTCTCCAGCTTCCTGAGGAGGGGACGTGTGAAGGGAGGAGCTGAGCTTTGACCCCTGGTGTCCAGTGACAGGACATGTGGGAATGGTTCAAAGCTGCACAGACTGGACACAAGCAAGCATTTAGTTACAGGGAGGGTGGTCAATCATGTGAACAGGCTTCCTAGAGAAGTGGTTGATGACCCAAACCTGTCAGTGTTCAAGAGGCATTTGGACAATGCCCTTAATACCATGTTTAACTTTTGGTCATTCCTGAACTGGTCAGGCAGTTGGACTAGATGGTCATTGTATGTCTCTTCCAACTGAAATATTCTATTCTCTTTTCTTTTCGATGTGGGAATGAATTTGATAGTCTGGGACATAAAAAAAAGTAATTTTTCTTTCAACCAGCAGTGACAAATCTATGCCTACTTTGTTCTGGGGGATTACTTCCCATCCCCCACCCCCATATCACCTGCATCTTTGCCACTCCCTCTGGCCTGTGCGACAGGCATAACAACAGTTTCCTCAACTTATCTGAGGCTGGTGTAAAATATCATTGTTCCTGCTTTAAGATTTTAAATCCCTAAGTGATTCTGTACATGTCCTTTTAAACACTTTTTTCTCTGATATTTGAGGTTTTCATATGCATTGAAAGAAAATAACATTTAACAATTGAATTGAACCCTTTATTACTTAGCATAGCTTTAAGGGGTAAAGCCACTCTGTTAACTATCATGAACCATTTGGAGCAACGAATATTATCTGTGGCACTGGCCACAATTCCTTTCTGCCCTCAGCAATGTCTGCAGCAATCAAAATTCACATTCTGTCTAACACCAGATAGATACTCTTTTTTAAAGAGCTTGCATGTGTAACAGATATAAAATCTAGTTCTGGATATTTTTGCTTCATAGATCTTTTGTCAAGCACTGCAGAGACCATGTGTCTAACCATCACCAGATCTTGCTTAGTTTTTATGCAACATTGCAATCATATATTTGAAACCAAAATACTTCTGTAGTCTTTTTGCTTGTGGGAAAGGTTAGGCTGAGAATTGCCAGGTCCCTTAGGCTGTAAAGAGTTTTATGATCAGTTTTAGCTCACACAATTCTTCCATACATGAAGATGTGAAGCTTTAATGGCTATGGAATAAAGCCAAAGCTTCTTTATTTATGTACCCTAGCACCCGATTTATTTTATGGATAAATGACTCCCCTCCAAATCTGACTATACAACTTCGAAAAAATTAGCAATGTTTTCAGTAGCAGAATGTGATGACAAGTAAATTTTGCCCTTAGATACCATTGGGCCATCTTTGGTTAATGCCTTCAGATTTCCAGATGTTTTTGTAACAGTTAAATACTATGTCTGTTAGACAGTTTTGTAAAGCACCATTCACGAATGCTGGGGCAGGTTGGCTAAGCACACATTTCTTCACACACTTGGTGTTTCAAATGAATGTTGTTGTACTCCTTCATCTTCGTGTGGCCAGTCTATATCATCTTACCACATTCAACTTGCTTTGCTGGATATTATTTCCATCATAAGGAATTTGCATGGTATTTCTTTAACTTTTGCCATACAGCTTGTTTTCCATGCAAGGTTATGAAGTCTCTGACTGCATTTTTCTCATATTTTTCTTAGATCAAAATGTCATGATACAGACTTTTGTACTATATATGCTACTACAAATGTGCTGTATCGTTCCAAGAAGTGCACACTCCAAAAGGGAAGCGTATGTCCCAAAGAAGGTGTTGAGACTAGGTGTACATTCGCTTTGTTTGTGTCCTATGCAGAAATGCATTTGTTATCAATGATCTCTCCAATGCTTACTTCTTGTATAAGGGGAGTATTTTCCACTGTTTAAAATTTTTGTCTCCTGACTATACACATAAGTGAAAACTCCACCTCTTTTTCTGGCAGTGACTAGACCCCGTTGTTGGAGCTCTGTTCGCTCTGCCAGTAAGTGCTTCCACATCATCTCCTTTCAGTCCTGAGAAATTTTGTTGGTAGCATGGTGGGAACTTGTCTTGCCATCCTGATCTGAATGTTTTGAGGTGTTACAGGGTTAGATCAAAGTCCTGTGCTGCCCTCTGTGTTGTGTTTGCAACAGTGGACAATCATGAATGCCTTCAGAAAAGTTTGGGAAATAGGACAAGTATATCTACTTCCCTCTCCTGGGCTACAGTAGGTTGTTCCTGAGTTGCTGAGCCAGAGATGGTATCATTATTTAAGACCAGCACGTTTTTTCAATTGCTGGTATCAAAATTCTGGCAGTGCTCTAGCTACTGCATCAGTGCCCAACTTAAAAGCATGTAATTGTCACAGTTGCTTCCAGACTGACAGTTCAGTTCTCTGCTGATGCAGCATTGTCCATTGCTCCTAATTACTTCTACAGAGACTTCCTCTGAATTAGTGGTGTTGCTGTCATTCTCTTTTTCTCGGGGTTTGTTTCTTGCTGTGTGTGCTCTTGTGCACTTACAAACTACTGGTGAGTAGCATTTGCTTGTAGTTCATGCACCTATTTCTAAATGCTGGGAATTGTTCTGACATCTGTTGGTTTCATACTCTGCATATCTTCTTGCATTTTTCATTGTGAAGCATTTGTTTTTCCTGTCATTTATCTTTAAAATCTTTTATTCCCTAGAATATCAGCTTTTGTCTGGACTGGGTGACTTTGTTTGCTTGGAAGATGTGGATTACCTTGTTGAGGATTAACTGTGGACCTTCTGCTAGACAAAGGTTTACTTTTCTGAGCTGGGACTCAAACCCTCAAAATTGGATGAGCCAGCTGGTCAGAGATTGGTCACCTTCTTCTCTGCTCTAACTTCTGCTTAAAAGCATCACATGCATCTATTTCATTTTTTACAGAATGCTTCACATTTCTGTAATGAGCCTCATCTGTCTTGGCCAAACTAACTGAAAACCGAGGAAAATATTAACTGCTTTAAAACTGATTAATGTCAGAAACGCTGTTACTTTGTCTGTCTCTGCTCCTGCTACCAGTTCCTTGCAGATATAGATTTTTTTACATTTCTGTTCATAGGAGGGTTTAGGCAAGTGTAGAAATTCCTAAGGTACCTCTACATTTTTACCAATTTGAGTAAAAAATTACCCGCTTTGCAGTCCACAAGCCTCAGCCTCAGCCAAGAAAGTTATTTATGAAGAGATGGAAAGCTGGCAGGCTTTTTTTTTTTTTTGTCTTTGGTAGGATACACACTGTACTTGGTCTACTGCTTTGCTTGGGGGACAGTTTATATGAACTTAGTTAATAAGCAACCAATAATGTCTGTCTGTCTTGCTACCACACTTCTGTAATTGATGTGGCCATAGAGGAAAGCCTCAGAATGATGTTTTTTTCCAAATCATCCAGGTTGTGTTCAGATATATGCCTCTGTAAATCTGTTGAAAATGGCAGTATGTTGCTGAACAAAGAGCAAATATGGAGATCCAAAAAGCAAATTCTACCCTTGAGCAGTGCGTACTTTTCACAGATATCAGTGGAAGATTCACAGAAGGAGGCTGAGGGGAGATCTTATCGCTGTCTACAACTACCTGAAAGGAGGTTGTACCATGGAGGCTGTTGGTCTCTTCTCCCACGTAGCAAGTGATACGACAAGAGGAAATGGCCTCAAGTTGCGCTAGGAGAGGTTTAGACTGGATATTAGGAGTATGTTCTTCATAGAAAGGGTTGTCAGGCATTGGAAGAGGCTGCCCAAGGGAGTGGTGGAGTCACCATCCCTGGAGGTGTTTAGAAGACACATATATGAGGATCTTAGGGACATGGTTTAGTGCTAGAGTATTGTGATTACAAAAATAATAGTTGTTTTAAAATAAACACCTTGTGAAGGAAAAACCCACATGCAAACAGACTGAAGGCAGAGTAAACTAATGTAATAGAAATGCTGATGGACCAGAAGTAAAAGGAGTTTAACAAGTAAACTGATTAAAGAGCAAATGCAAAGCTCAAAGGCAGTGCCTTCGCCTTACTGGGGTGCAGCTCCCTGTTGTATGTCTCACCAACTGAGACTGCCTTGCTCAGGAGCTCAGCCTATATGAAGTTAAGGAAAGAAAGGCAAATGTCCAGGCTGTGTCAATAGGTCTGATTTCCCTGTCAGGGCAGTCTGTGAGAGGGTTTCGAGGCCAAGGGAATCTTCTCTCTCATCTTTAATATGAGCTGAGTTTGGTCCATGCAGTCCATGTGTCTCATGTGTGTCATTGAAGCAGCTGCAAGGGAAGACTGAGAAGGGGGAACAACCCAGTAAGATGCTGAATTCAGCTTTTCCTCGTGAATGCTAATGCCTAAAAAATTTATAGATACATGTGTTCACGTCTGAAGCAACTGCCTTTTGCTGATCGTGCAGGAGCCGTATGCAAAAAGGAGGAGGAGGAGGAGGAGGAGGAGGAGGAGGGGAGGAAGGGGGTGGCTCTAGGACCTAAGCGAGTCTGGCTGAGCAGGAGGTGGGAGTTCTCCTCCGCGGCAGCAGGAGCCCGGGCCCAGGCTCGCAGCTCCGCGGAGCCCGCAGGAGGAGCCGGCGCGTCCCCTCCGGAGCCGCGCACCCGGCGGGACCTGCCGCGCCCGCGGAGCCATGGGCCGGCTCCCACGGCTGCTGCTGCGGGTCACCGCACTGGGTAAGTAACTTAGGTTTCTTTCCCCCATCGCCTTACGGTGCAAACTCCCTCTAATGCTCAGAGACTCAGACTTATTTCATTGCCTGTTCTCTTTTACCTTTAAAACCAGGAAAGCTTTATTTTCCAAATAGTGGGGAAAAAAGGAGAGGGAGAAAGTACTGGCATGGAACATGTATAAAGTAGGTGACATGTGGAAATATAAATCTTGGTGGTTATTGATTTGAAGTGAATTCTGTTCACTGAAATGAATAGGTTTTAGAAAGGCTGCTGCTGACTGAGGCACTTGGGCTGCAAAGAGCTGCTGTCATTGTACAAGGGTTCAGCGTGGGATTAACAGCTGTACTCCAGGACCATTTTGCTTCTCTGATTGCTAGATTGCTATCTCTGGGACTGTTTTGGAGAGGCGGGAGAAAGTGATGCTTCAGGGGATGAGTGAAGGTTGCTTACAGGAAAAGGTGCCGTTTGAAAAAGATGCTTTGTATAAGGAGAGAGATGAAGTAGACAGAATAAAGGAGTGGAAGGTATCGGGACTACGAAAGATGGAGTTGTGAGCTCCCACCTAGAAAGTGGTGCTCAGGCCGAGTTTTGAAAGGAATCTTTGTGCTGTTCTGTTTGTCATTGTCAGCTTTGGTTCTGAAATGCAGCAAGAAGAATGAATTAACAGTAGGAGAGAAAGGAGGAGATGTTAGGAGGGAAGCTGCAGTAATAGGAGAGAAGTTGGGAAGTGGCAGCATGCACACAAGCAACAATGGGAGAAAAAGATAGGTGTGGGACACATTTACCTTATGTGCACAGTGGCAAGCAAACTCATTATGAAAATTAGGGGAGAAAAACCTGTATCAGGACATGCCGAACTTCTCAGTGAGCTGAAGTTACAATAGTAGCCCCAAGGCAGAGACAGGGACATAATCTTGACCCTTAGACAAGGATCAGGAGACACTTCTGTATTTCTTAGCGTAACAAATCATATTGCTTCCAGGCAGGGAAGGAGGTAAGGCAAACAGGTTGCTGGGCACTACAGCTTGCTCTTGTTAGCGCAGTGAAATTCTCCGTTTCTGGCTAAATTCTGAACCTACATAAATATTCTTTTATATGAAGACATGCTGGGACATCATTTTTAAAGCAGGTTTCATAATTTAGTTCTATGTCAAGGTATAGCACAGAGTTTTTGACTTCAAGAATTTTCTGGCATGTTATTCCTATTGGGAGGAGGTTGTTTTACTCTCAGAGGGTCCCAGGGCAAGTGTACCCTGTGCGAGCAGAGCTGTGTGTCCCCACCACCTCAGTTCTCGTGGCATGTGGTCTCATCAACAGCTGCTAAGTATCATCCCAGTAGTTTTGGTGGAGTGACTGTCAACATGCAAGTAAGGTTAGTGTAAGGAATAGTCATCATATTTGCTGTATCTCTAAGTCTGTGATTTGAAGCATGACTGTATTAAGACAGAGATTTAAAAAGGTGTGTTTCAGAGAGAGCAAGTAAAGAGCTAAATTAAAACAAATGTAAATTTTACAATCTCTGTCCAGTCTTCTGGCAAACATAATCTCAGTCACCCAGGGAGAGGCTTGGATGCATGAGCATTTAACTGTGTAGCTGCTGTCACATTATTTCAAAAACCACTTGCGTTTCCATTGAGAAAGTTTTCTGGGAGTATGTTCTCAGAGTGGGTCTATATTTCCTACTTCATTTAGAAAGCCCAAGATCTTGATGATGAGGGAATTTACAGGTTCACTTTTCTCTTGTTTTACTGGCTGGCATATGTGTTTCTAATGAGCTGTATCCTAAAAGGGTAATTTCAGAGTTCCCATCCACTGAAAATTTTTGGCACACCAGAACACTGGAGGAGGTCAGAACTCCTTTTGGTGCAAAAAAATAAGACTGTATGAGAACATTCAGAAAGTTGCAGAGAACAACAGCAGAAAAAATAAAGTCAGAAAAAGAACCTCCAAAACAACAGGAAGAAAACCAGGAAAGGACCCAGTGCACAAATGTGCCTCGTTCAGTGCTAAAGCAGCTTCACAGTCATTTGGAGACTGAGGTTGCACACTAGCCTTGGATCTCAGGAGTTTGCTAGGGAGAGGTGAAAAAAGCCACCAGAGGAATATGTGGGAGAATTTTCTCTTCATCTTATGCACCAGCATTGCTTTGAGTCTTCATATTGGATCAATTTCCTTTCATTACTTGAGCTTGGTGGCGGAGGCAGGTCAGTCCTTTTCTCCTCTACAAAAGAACTGGGTTGTGCTTGGCTGGCTCTTGTGCTCTCGCCTCTGGGTGTGGAGGGAAAACTATCTGAAAAATTACAGCACAACATACGTCCTGGGCAAACCTCAAACACCTTTCCAAAAGTGCAGTCATGTTTATATTATTGCTCAGAGTTTAGATATTGGGTATAACCACAGTTCTTGAGATAATATTAGTAGAGGCATTTTGTCAAGCCTTTCTTTACAGCCCTTTCCAATACTTGTAGTGGAGCTGTCACAGAACAGAATAGAATATCTTGTGTTTAGTTTCAGCCTGAGGAATAGTTATGGTTTGGGGTTTTGTTTAATCCTTTCTAAGGCATGGTGAGGTTGATAGCAGGTTTAGGAATAAGACAGACAGCGTTTTGTTTGTTTGTGGAATGGTGTATCAGCATGGCAACGGTGAACACCCCGTTCCTGGATGGTACATCCTCTTTGCATTTGTCTAACAAACTGTTGTCAGAAGCCTGGAAGGTTTTATTCCTCTCCCTGCGTTTGTCTGCCTCTCAGAATTGAGATGGCCTGTTTTATAGAGTGAGAATAAGGTGGTTTAAGTTTAATCAGTCCATAGATGCATGAAGATGTTTACATAGGAGTACCTCATTTTGTTGTAAGCCAACTTAAAATATACCACTGCATCTGTCTCACTTAGACAAACCTTTACTGCTCCATGTATCCCTTTGTCTGTCTAGAGCAGAGCATGCAAAGAGTGGAAGAGCTGGGGCCCTGCATTCTCTTTTGCCTCTTCATTGAAGACCTTCTCATTTTCTTTTTCTTGACCCTATTGCTGCTCAGTTAAAGTAGCATAGAGGTACAGTAGTGGTTTCAGTATTTTCACTTAAATAGTTCCAACCAGGACAGCACAGATGATCCTTGAAATTAGTCTTAGGAGTTAGGTCCACGGTCCTTTACTGTGCAAACGACAACATATCTACAGATACTGTGCCCAGTTCAGATATGCAATTTAAGGCACAATGACTGTCACTGAAAGTTAAACATTGGGAGGGTGCCTTGAATTAAAAAAGAAAAAAAACAATTCTTTTTAAGTCACAGACATGACAAAGTTGAAGACCCTTTGAAATACAGTGGAAAAGGATAAGTTAGATATATAGGAATCCCATAGTAAAGGAAGCACATGCAGACAAACACTGGGCGTTTGTAAACTACATCAAGAGGGAGGATTAAAGTGTAGGAGGAGGTAATTAGGAAACTGTGTGTACTTTTACTTTAGAGACAATGTCTGGTGATCAGCCATAGGAAATATCCATCTTTCTGTCAGTCTTACATAGTTTCACATTTCCTAATTGATCCATGAGATCAAAGTTGGAGAAGAAGATGCCCCTCCCAGTGATGTCTCACAAGCATTCCTCTCCCGCCCCAAGTGCTAAACCGATGGGCAGGAGGGTCCCTGTCTTCAGCCTGCTCGTGTGTGTGATGGGGCACACACTGGCTGTGCTGGTGTGCAGCAGTGCTTCTGTGGTGTCTGTGAACAGAGTGCAGAGAAATTTTCACCTTGAATTAATTTTAGTGAAAAACGCTGATGTGGTGACACTAAAATGCTTTATAAAGTGGTCTAGGGTTTCAGCTGTTATGTATGACGGTTTCTTGGTGTGCGCACCAGTTCTTACTGAGACATTCAAATGAGTCTAGCTGGTGTTTTTTGTTTGTTTGTTTAAAATTCAAACTTCTCCTTAGAAAAGTCTTAAAAAATCTTAAACTTTAAAGTCTTAAAAAATCTTAAATCTTTATTAAAAAATCTTAAAATATGATTTTGTATCAAATATTATTGTTCAACACTCCCTTACAAGTGTTGGCCTTTGCAGTTTTATAAAACTTCTCAAAAATGTTGAGGCTGACCTGTGACAGGTGTTTTTCTTCAGTTTGTTGGTTTGGTTTTTATTTTTATTTCTTCGGCCTCGCCAGTAACTTGGAAAATCCTGTATCAAAGGTGCTCAGTTATCTTGTAATAACACCTACTGGTATGTACCTGGATGTGTGCATGCAGGTGGTTGTCCTCAGGCTGATATTAATTACTGCGCATGTGCACGGTGGCTGGTACTGTCATTTATTTCTTGCTATTGAGTTGAATTCCTCGGAAATAAAGGAAGCAGAGATAACCTGAACATTTTACAAACCTTTAGTAAAAGCAGAAGCACAAAGCAGCTGCTGAGAGGAGAGACAGGTGAACTCTTTCCAGAAATAAATGGATAGGAAGGAATCCATGGGGTTCTTGGCTAAGACAAATTGATGGACCTTTATAGCAATATAGTTAGAGCAGTGCAACATCTTGCCTTCTGTATCTGGAGACTTTTATCTGAGACTTTTACGAGTAAGCATGATTTCTGTATTGAATGCTTAAATCAGAGCAGGAAAATAATGACATTGATTATGTTAATTAATTGGATCAGGCTTATAGTCTTTTCCTGTCTCTCAGCATCAGTCCTTCCTCTTACAATTCCTCTTCCTCTCATTCCACTATAATTGCTCCCCCACTTCTCTTCTCTCCTGGCGTTTAACAAACCCGGTGCTTTGATGTGGCTTGCTATCAGCAGGACCGGGTGGGCACAAAGATGAAACCTGTGGAAGGTAGGACAGCAGGGCAGCTTGGAGAAGTGATGACTTGGGGTGCTTGATAAGAGGGGACTTGCAGCTGGTCTGACAGATGTGCTCTGAGTGAATAGGGTGAACTGAGATCTCTTGTGAGAGCGGTGACAGATCACACCGATGGGTTATATGTGTGTTGGGGAACGTGTAAAGCCTTTGGTTCAGATTGTGACTGGTTCAGCGTTAGGTGTCAGAGGGGCTATGCCTGAGGAATGCCAGGTTCCTGCCTTTTTATGCCCAGTGTGCAAGAGGGGAGCTAAGTGTGTAGGGCCTTTACCACTGAGCAAATGTGGCGTCAGGTCCTCCCCGGGTCTCCGCGCTGCCTGAAGGACTACAAGCTCCCAATTAAGTGTCAGGGTGTCACTGAAGCATTTTGCCTCCCTCAGGTGTACTGTTCCTAAGAGCTTTCCTCAAGGCAGTGTACTTCCACACTGCAGCTTCTCCCAGTACGTACCAGAACAACTGGGCCCATGAGGAGTGGTGAAAAAAAGAGAGAAATTACATGAAAGAGAACAGAGATGACCTTCCAGTCTTCCTCACCCGGAAAAAGCAACTCTGCTGTATGTACTGGGGAAATAAAGAACTCAGAATTTCAGTAAGATGCTCATCTGCACACCAGGCTTTATCTTTTTTAGGAGAATTTCAGGTTTGTTTTCTATATGTGCTCCTCAATATAAAGCTGGCTGGAAAAACAAGAAACTTTACACAATTCTGTACAACCTTTTCTTCCACTTGTTGGTGAAAAACTTGTTAAGATTTCTAACTGGCTTTATATTTATTTTAGGCAGTTGGACTACACAATCATTGTAGTTTCCTTTCAACATAACTATTCTATTCTATATGAAGGAAAGAAACTCCCTGACAAAACCACTGACTGAGTTTAAAAACACAGAAAAGACACCTGTTGACGCAGCAGGCTCATCAGAGGTAAAGGTAATCAAGAACGAAACTGAAGTACAGAATTAAAAGCTGATGTCTTTCCAAAAAGCACAGATCTGTCCTTGCAACTCAGCTTAACTTTTGGCCTATGTAGTGGGAGAGCCATGTCTGTTAATAAGACATCACAGATTTTCAGCTAATTGGTGTCTGAAATCCCATAAGCTTTGGCACATCAGCCAAGAATGATGCATTTTTTCATGCATTTCAGTTGCTCACTTAGGGGTGTTGTTTTTGTCATGTTTTTTTTTTTTCCTCTTTCCCTAGTCTGTAGCACAGCAAGTGTTTGAGGGCATAAACAGCCAAACTTTCTGGGGTTGAAGCATCCAAACATTTCCCTGGTGTCAGTGTTTACGAAGATACATATTTACATATTAAAACATAGGAGTGATAAAGTAACTGAATGAGAGCCACACTAGGAAGTGACCTGGAGGGATATGATAGTGTTTTGGTGCACAGGAGGTGAGAAGTGTCCCTGCATTGTCACGGTGAAGAGTTTTGATTGTATCCAGGAACCGAACAAAACCCGAACTGGAACTTTTTTCCCCACCTTGAATCAGAACTGACCCAATAATGGCAGTTGTATTGGAACCTCAGTGGGAAATGAACCCAACAGGTTACTGGTTCTGAGTCACTGTCTGCTGAAATCTTGCTTCCCACAGCAGAGATGCCATCAGCATGGGAGCAACCTCTAACTGTGATGGGTTTCTGAGGAGTTTCATGTCCATCTTCCACCTCCCCATGGCACTCTCACAAGCGCCTGCATCCACACAGCGATGCAGAGCAGGTTTGTGGGGCTCTGCGACTGGGACCAAGACATTTTCCAATATGCTCTGGGTAAACCCTCAGTGCTTGGACAACCCCCTTTGTAGCTCTGCCTCACAACTTCTGCTCCACTTTCCTGGCCTTAGGCAGGCAGGAGGGAACTGGGGATACATGGAGAGGATGGGAGTGGCCATGGCTGGGCAGAGGAGCAGGGTGGAGGAGCTCTTTTCCAGTGGAGACCATGAGCCCAGCCTGTGTAGGTTGGGATTACCGAAAAACACGGGTTAGCAGCTGTCAGCCTGAACCTGAGCAACTTCAGGCAAAAAAGAATTCAAACTGGAACTGAACTGAAATACTGGTTTTCTTCACTGCATAGTTTGTTTGGCAGTTTTGCAGACCTTGGTGTCTTGACTAATATTTTAGACGATGTAAGGAGCATGGGTGATTACATTTACACATTTCTGCTACCCTAGACGTCTTGATTTTTTTTAAATGTCCTGTTTCTGTTGTCATATCTAACTACAGTTTTAATTTTCTGAGTATCTGATAGATATTTTTTTCTTGCCTACTGAGCTCTGAGTGATTAATACATATTTGCTACTTTGACTTCAGCAAATAGAATCATAGAAAAGCATGACTGTTTGAAATTTCCTTGTTTTTTAAGATGTTTTTAGAGTTTGCTCTATGGCATTTTGATGTACACTGTGCTGGAGTCCAGATCACTTTACATGAGGAACACTTTTAAAGTATGTAATTCACAACAGGAGCATTTTCTGTGTTTACAGGCACTACAGGAGCCGAAATAGTATTTAAAACCTCTGAAATCAGCTTTCTTTAACCCCATGCAGGCTGACAGTTCAGCCTAGGTTTCAATGAAACACTGAACTCTATGAATCTTGTAAGCCCTGATGGCACAGTCATCACAGAATGCTTGCTATCACCATTTATTTTTCAGCTGTCCTGAAGTCCCACATGCATCCTGGCCCTTCAAGATCGGTCAAGTTCTTAAAAGAGCTAAATTTTCCCAGAGTTTGACAGATTGTGTTTGTCAGTCCTTGCAAGCCTAGAGAATAGATTTTAAAGTCGGTGAAATTTGCAAACAATAACCTTGTTAATTAATCATAAGCAAAATGAAGTGAATAAACCCAACTGGCTTTTATTTAATTATTTCAAAAGAGCTTGTATTTGGGCTATTCAGGTGCACAGAAAAATGAAAGACTTTTGCAGATCTGGCTCTTTTTACCTCATCTAGAGCTGTGCTAGGTTGGTTTGATTAGACACAAACATTCAGTTTCCACTCTAAAAGCCATTTTCATTTTTTGTTTCCTATTTATAGGCATAGTGTTGGGGGTTTGTCTATGTTTTTTTAATTTTATTTCTTTATTTCTTCCCTCACCATTGTAATTCCCAAACATTTTTTTCCTCTCTTGTGTGCCTTCCTGCATCAATATGCATGAAAATTAATGAAAGGAAAAATCTGGGTTTTTCCTCCTGATGGAAAATATTTTTTTTCTACTAATTTTAGGAGCAGAAAAGATACAGGAAAAAACTTTGCTTTAAACAAGCTGTCTTCCACGCTTTCCTCTGGGGATGAAGTTAGCCAAAACTGTACAATACTCAGGGGTTGCTTGTGACTGTTTATTATAATGTTATAGAATTCTATGATTCTGTATTATAGAATTCTGTGAGTCGATGAATATATAGATTATACATTTCACAGGGATTTATGTGGCGTGTGACTGTACAGGCTATCAGCTGCGGTAAATCTAGGTAATGGTTACTTTTAATTAAGCTTCAGTAGACTTTTCACTGCAGTACCAGGGTACATGTGGAGAAAGCTAGAGAAGTGATTTCATTACTGATAGAAAGTGCTTTGTGGCTGCAGGAAGGATGGCAAGAAGCAACAGCCCAATTAATAATGTTACTGACATTCTTCCACTGAGAATGGTGGAGGGTGCCTCAGGTCAAGCAAATGTAGAATTTCAAACATAGAAGTGCTGATTCTTCTGCTGGATTTCTCAGGGCTCTTGAGACTGGGTCAACACAAAGAGGGTCAATGTTCAGATGATGTTTGACTCAGTTCTCCAGCATTCATACCCACCTTGACCTCTTCTGCCAGCCCTCAAGCAGCAGCACAGTGCCATTTTAGCTATGTCAGCCAGATTGTAGGGATGCTTTGAAATTATTTAGGTTAAAAGCTACCTTTGGCTTTTTTTGTAAATCATTTTAATGGTCCAGTTACAGTGTGACCCTGTGGAGTTTGTGTAGATACAGTTGAAGAGATGGTGATTGCTGAGCAAGGGCAAGAAGGGAGTCAGTCTCCTGGTGGGACCAGAGGAAAGATTGTGGGGGAGGAAATGATTTGAGAAAACTCTTAAACTGTTGTTTTTTGTTTTTTGTATTTTGTTTGTTTTGTTTTTTTTCCCCGAATCTCTTCCTCCAGTCATTTAAATAAGTGTTTTGTGAAACTCACCTGTAGGGTTAGATACCTGAACTTGGGCTGTGTGGATACACCCTTACTGAGCTTAGTGATGTCCGCTTCCCATTCTCTTGCAAGGAAACAAGTGCGAGTCCTGTCAGCTGGATGTCAGTGAGCTGACAACCCCTGTATGAATTTGTATCACTGTGAAAATACCTACAATCCTGTTCTACTAAATAGAAAAACATTGTTAGCTATCTAGTTCTGTTTATAGTAATTTCTCATTTTTGAATCTTGTTAGCTTTTGGCATGTGGTTATCAAAACTTTTAACAGTTTTAGGGGACGCAAAAGTCAGACTAGTAGTTTGAATCCTATAGTTGATGCTACAGTACTGAGGAACAAGAGCTACACCATATTGTTGTTTGGCCTTCAAGGCTCCCCTTAGCCTTTCAGCCAAAGCAGTCTGTTTTCAGCTTTGACCCGTACTGCACACAGTTGTTTGAGGAGGTGCTCTGAAACAATTAGGGACAGGACTGAGTCTGTTCCAAAAGCGGTGGGAACTGGGCTTTACATTTATCATCTAAAAACAAGACAGGAAAACAGTTCTGGGCCCAGGCTTAAATTTTATACACAAAATGTTCTATAAACTCTACCGTGCATAGTAATGATCCCATGAGTTTTCAAAAAAAGGTCATCTACATTTAAGACTACTCTTAAGTATATTCTTTTATTCTTGGTGACCCAAAGACACAAAGGAGCAAGAAAAGAAGCTGGTGAAAAGTGACAGGTAAAAGTACCTTGCTTAGCCTTTCTGAGCTTGGCAAAAGGTAAATGTACATATAGCAGGCATCGTTTCTCTAGTACCTAAACTCTCCAAGCACAGGTTTCACATCACAAAATAGGATTAAAAATCATCAAATTAAACCAAACATATTTATGAGCCATCTGGTTTCTGAGTCTTTCCAGTTTGTGTTTGCTATCCTGGGTAACTATTAAGCAATTTTTGTTGCTGTAATTTTCATGTCATTACATGGCTCCAGAAACTAAATGTTTAAGAAAAACACTGTAAAGAAGTGAATTCAGAATAGAATTATAAGCACTGGCAGCACCAAAGACATTTGTCGTTCTTCCAATCATCCTAACATACTACTAAAAGTAAATGTACAGTATAAATTCATTTATCCTTTTAGTGTGATTTTGAATTTAAGTTAGGCAATGTGAACTGGAAGGTTGTATTATCGAGCTCTTTTACAATATGGTAAGGAGAGTCAAATTTCCTAAGTCTAGTTTCCAGTTGTGCCACAAGCTTTCTGTGTGATTTGGGGAAGGCTACTAAGTCTTGGTGCCCTAATCCTTTTCTCATTTTACCTATTTTATCTCCATTGTTCAAATGTTATGAGACATAAAACAGTATGTTCTATTTCCCTAAAACAGATCCAATGCACAGAATTATTTTAATTTTTTTTGCCTTTTAAAAATGAAATGTGATCAAGGAGAATCTATAACTCAGTTTCAGTAGAAATTTAAGTGTATTGCTTTGAAAACAAACAAAAAAATTGTTTATTCTTTCACATTGGATGTTGGGTTACTGATAAGAGCCTTCTGACAGCATTGGCTTTTCTGATGGTGGAGGAAACAAAAGTGTTCTCCTTAAAGGTGTGCATTTGTATTGCTTTTCCATAATGTATCCTTATCTGCTTCTGCGAAGGCATAGAACTGACGAATAGATGTAAAATTCCCTCTTGTGTTTGTTGACATGATTGATGTTCTTCACACCAGCTCGGTCATGTGTGGCAGTGAGCGAACTTTCAGAGTACAGTTTCGTCTTAGGAAGAGAGGAGAGAATATAGCTATAATTGCTGGTTTTGGGTTTCTAGGTGTAACCAAAATGCTGGTGATTTTCAAAAGTAACAGATTTTGTGAATGCTAACTAAAGTACAGCAATCAGCTTCCCTTTCTCCATCTCCCTCATATTTTTGACAGAGCTGTGTGCTGAATATTGTTAGTTTTATCAAGTCAAATTTGCTTTCATGGGTCTTGGGACCTTTCTGACAACTTTGCCTGTGGTGCACAGCTATTCCTGATCCCCTGCACTCCATCAGCCCTGCCACTGTGTCTTGCTCTTTCTGCTGTAGCTTGGTATCTCTTACACACATGGGGTAGGAGCACCTGGCAGGTTGAGCTCAGTGAAGGACACACTGGTGTCTTTAGGTCCTGTTAGAAGTACACAGCTTGTTTCTCTGCTTCTGTTATTCACACCTGGCATGAGCTTTAAAAGAATGCAAAGCAGTAACTTGGTCTCTCTTATGTCTTTAGTTTCAAAGCCCAGATTCTCAGATGCATCAAGAAGAAGAAGTAAGTGTATGCAAAGAATAAAGTACATGTTTCTCAGAGTGAGAGTCCTTCGGAGGGGAGCATTGCTTACAGTGGCAGAGAACACTAACCATGACACAAGGAAGACCTTTGAAATCTTGGCTGCTGAACTGTTAAGTGCCCTACTGAAATTTGTGCTCAGTTCCACATTCCACCTTCTTTGCCTCCTCTGAGTGTTTGTTTGACTGCTTTCCTCTTCTGGAGTCCAGCTGGCATTGAGAGGCTCAGCTGTTAGGAAGCCCATTTGGGAGTCTCATCTGGCACTGGCAGGCTCCACAATCTGCTGGAACACTTGCTGGCAAAGATGTGATTCCTACCTTGGAAGCTGGCAACAATTCCTAGCTGAGGCTGTGAGGGAGATGTCTGAAAGATGTTTGACTCTTGCCTAGAGCTGACAGCCATGCTGGGGATGTGATGGTAGGGGTGTTTGTTCACCTTCACTGGCACAGTAACTGCATCTTTTCTTCAGAGACACAGGCTTGGGCACTGCACTCTGCCCTTGACGTGTTCATGTGGAGGTACAGCAGTGGCCCTGGCTGCCTACAAAGACAAGCACAGGCTCCCTGTGCCCAGCATGCTGCAGCCTGCTCCCTTGTGGAGCTCTGTCAACGAGGCCTGCCTTACTAGTGTCCTGGGAACTGAATTGGCTTTCCGTCATGCCTCACAGTAACTTTAAAACCCAGTCTTGCTCTGAGTAGAGGACAATAAAGTAGGAATTCAGTGCCCCAACAGCAACTACTCTCTCCCCAGCCCTCCCAAAATATTGTAACATAGAAGGATACATTAACAGATTCTGGCTTGGATACTTCAGAGGTGGTTGTGGCACTATGGAGGGTTCCATGGGTCTCTTTTTCCTAACACAAGTTTAAATTACTTCTTGTTGAAGCCATTCCTATGTGGACAGCAATGCAAATGCTTCAACATCTGCTTCCAAAAGAATATACTATCTGCTATGTACTGCGCAGTTCCCTCAGACTGCATGTGTTGTGCATGCTCTGTCACCCTTTCTCATTACTGTAGATGAAGTGGAGTTTGTCTTCTGCTTGCAAAGAAGGAGTGACTTTTATTGACCTGGTAGCTGGCTGTTGTGGTGATAGGGATTCCTGGAAGTGCTTGAGGCACTGCTCGTATTTGCAGTGTCATTTGCAACTTCCTGATGCAGGGGGCTTGAGCATT
Source organism: Patagioenas fasciata (assembly GCF_037038585.1). NCBI lineage: Eukaryota > Metazoa > Chordata > Aves > Columbiformes > Columbidae > Patagioenas > Patagioenas fasciata. The sequence continues at coordinate 30,361,709 of NC_092524.1, read as the reverse complement.
CTTCAGAGCGAGCTGGCACAGAAAGGACATTTTGAGATGTGTGATTCTGGGAGAGTGCTGGAAAAAGCTTTGTTGAGCAATGATGGGAGACTGAAATGACACGAATGATTTTTCCATGTTACTCCCTCCTCCACTGGTATGATACCTAGTGGAGTACCAGGTGGGCAGTTGAAACTCTTGACAATCATGTATAGAAAAGAAAAAAAGAACTACTCAAATATGTATTTACTAATCATGGCTACAATTTCAGGCTGTTTACACCTGAAAAGGTAAAATGAGATGGTGGATGAGCAGTCCAAACATGATCTAAATGTACAGAAACTGCACCAGGTATGCTGCATTTGGTGGGCACAGTGAGTCAAGAAACCCATGCTTGGTCTGGTAGCTCATTTCTGGATGTCAGAAGAATGTGCACTGAAGATTTAGGAATTGTATGGCTTTAAAGAACCTTTCAGGACATGCCTGTGTTAACCATTTAAAGCTATGTGCCACCGCGAGGCATTTTATCACCTTGCAAGTTGCCTTATGTAAGAGACTCCACAGTGATATACTGCGTGGAGGGCAGAGCCAGGTTTGCTTTAGGACTTGTCATGATTCAGACTTTTGCTGGTGGCCAACAGAGAAGAAAACTGCTCAAGCTCTTGACCTTATGTTGTTTGTTTTCCTCATTCTGCTGGCTCATGCATGCTGGCTGGTGTCCTGTAGCAAAGAGCTAAGGCTGTCTGCTGTTCATCTTAGCTCATTCGTTTGAGGGCTGAGGAATAGAAAACTCATTTTTCTCCCTTGCGTGGACAGGTCTGAAGTGACCCCTTGCCAGTGAAGAAACTCAAGCTGCAGGCCAACAGTAGTCAGGCAGTGATCTTTAGGGAGACTCTTCCGGGATATGTAGTCTCTTTCACTATTTTCTGGTAAAGGCCTGGTTAAATTACAAGTAATTACTGAAAGGAGCTGATGGTCTCATACCATTTCCCCACTGACCACGTCCAGAGAGTGATTGCCTTTCTCATGATTCCAAAGGAACTTAGTACTTCAGAAGGTAAGTGGTGGTAGAACAGGTCTGGACTCCAGCAGCCACAGTGTTTCATGAATTCACTCTGATGGATGATGTCTTTATCTTCTCTTGAACAGATGAAAGAGTTTTAGTTGAGATATCCAGAGAATTCAACATTCATGTGTTCTGTTTGTTTGCATCTGGTAGTTTTCGTGTGGTTATTTCTTGTGCATATAGACACTTTCCAGATATACTCAGAAACGCATCCAGTTGTGTTTCCCTGCTGCCCACAAATGAAATAACTCAGAACTGGTGGGAGGGACAGTGCCCAGTCATTTTCTTTCAGGCACTATTTTTTTAAATTAGTATTAAATCAATTTATCCATGGTCTGAAAGGAAGTCAGAAATTTTCCCAAGAATCTTTGGTTTTTTACAGACACTTATTCTTTTTTCTTGTGCTTTGATGTCCTTGCGCTGATTTCACACTGATGTGATGGGTTTTTTGTGACATTTTTGTGACATTAAGCATGAAGCTTAAGACAGGCTGAAACATCTCTGAAAGGAATGGATGAGGGCGGCCCCCTTGTCTTAAAAAGGATCAGTTCAGTGCTGGTATGGTCTAGCTATCAGGCATTTGGGTTTTCTACTACCCATTCCCTTCCATAAAGCCGTCAGAATATGAGAGCTGGTGGATATTTTCAGAGCACACTTTGTGGGTGTTAAGAAAATCAGAATAGCCATGATAGTGTTGGCTGTGCCAGTGCTCTAGGGTAATTCATAAAGTTGTCAAACCCTGAAGCTCATCCTTGCAGTAATGAGAGATGGTTATCTGAGGCCCTTTTCCTTGGGAGGAAAGAAATACCTAATTTCACCATTTCTATTTTGGCACTGATCCTGAAGTGGTCCCTTAAAGGAACAGAAAGGCTCATTTTATTTAAGGACTTCCTGTCAGAAGTAAAATAAAAGTCTTCATATGAAATATTCTCCCTTAGCTGCTTTCTGGTTGGAAGCGTGGTATAGTAGCCCAAAGACTTCCTCTCTAAAGCCTACTTCACTCTCCAAATGACACCTTACACTCTCGGAAGCATAAAATAAAATTAAAAGCCAAAATAAGGAAGTATCCTTCTAATCATAGTAATTCTTTACAACATGACTGTCTGTCTTCTGGTTTATGTGTTCTGAGAACAGTGTGATCATCTGGCTATCATCCTTACTTTCTTCTATGTTTCTTTACTGGAGAGGAAAATAAGTCCACTCTTTTGTTTGCAAAGTCAGTTTCCTACCAAAAGCGGACTGGTGCAATTAATAAATCTTGGTTATGTTGGTTTAGGATATGAGCAAAACAGTGTTGTGTTTTTTCAACCTAGAGCTGATTTTTTTGGATCCAAAAATATAGTTCAGAACTTGGCAGAAATGACTGAAGTGCCTTTGAAAATAAAGAACTGATTTTCCAAACAGCCATAAGGTAGACTAAGTCATCCCTGAGTTTTAGTTCATTCAGGAAGTCCTGGATACCAGGGCTTTCCCACCCGCTGAGAATCTGTTACACAAAGCTCATTGCTTACAACAGTAATTCCAGTTGAAATTTGAAAAAAGATTCTGCACCTTTTACATTGTGCTGGCTGTAAGTTAAGGTGTTCATACTGGAGAGTCACCTCTCAGGTGGCAAATATTTCGGACAGCATGAATAAGCTTAGTCCTAATCCTTTTCATAAGAGAAACGTGCAGATCTTAGGAAGCTATCCAGACTCGCCTTCCTCTGAAGGCTTGGCTCTCATGGTACTCTGAAACAGTAAGCAATGAAAACATCACTCTTTTTAACATTCAGCATACCATCAGGGCTCCATGCTTATTAAATTGTCTCGTTATTAAGAAGACTGTTTATATTGGTGCTGTGATTTGAGTTAGCGTCCTAGACCTCTCTAGACAGATTGATTTCCTGGTTACAACTCCAACTCTGTCCTTTTTTATCTCAAGGTCCCTGATAGTTCACAGTTTGCTGGTTTGGCCGAAAATAAGTTAATTTTCTTCATGCAGTTAGAAATCTTTCTTTTTTGTAGCTGACACAGTCGTTTGAATTTAGTTTGAGAACAAGAGATAACACCCAGGACAGAGTGAATGTTTTTAATTGCTCTGATCTGAGAGCGAAGGAAGTTCTCAGCGCTCTGCCCACAGATGTGAAGTGACTAGTAAGGGGGACATGGATGGGGCAGAACTTGCCTGACATCCAGACTGATCAATAAGAGTATTCCATCCCATTAGTGTTTCATATTTTGTATTTCATGCTTTGTATTTAAGGAGAGTCGGGATCTTCCGGTCTCTCTCTGTCAGAGGCGGGACAGAGACCTGTTCAGGGGAGTTCTGTTCAGGACTTTATTTAGTTCAGCCTTTTGCCATTGTGCCACTTTGCAGAGGCCTCTGGGCCTTTCTGCCTTTTTCTCTCTTTTCTCTCCAGGATTGCTGTTTGGGACCTGGGTGCTGCTTCCTGGGACTGGCTGCTCAGTGTGGACAAAGTTCATGAGGAATTACATTATCTTTTATTTGATATTCTATTTCTATTATATATATATAATTACTAGTAATGTATTAGTATTTCATTATTTTATTAAACTGTGTTTATCTCAATCCAAGTTTCTTCCTTCCCTTTTGATTCCCTTTTGATTTTCTCTGATATTAGGGGGCTGCGGGGGGTGCAGGGAGTGAGTGAGCAGCTATCATGGTTATATTGCTAACTTGGGTTAAACCATGGCACAGAGCTTTTGCCAGCTTAATACATTCTATACCCTACAAAGGGCCCTTCTTGCCATGCCACTGTGGCCTGTCAGGCCTCATGGACAAAGGACATCAACGGTGATCTCTAAACCAGTCTCCCACTTTTTTGTTTGTCCTGTTGCTGTTGAGGAGGGACTTCCTCTTGGTCACTGCTGTCCTTCCCTCAGCCACTCTTCCCTCTGGCTGAGACCTTTGCTTTGCCTGCCTCATTTTTGACCTGCTCAGTCTGAAGGTGGTGCCTACCTGCCCCATCTCTGTCCTTGCCTTCAGTTTTGTCTGCATTGCTCTTTGGAGCCTGAGGTTACATTGCAACTTGGTGCTCCCACAGTTGCTACCTCTCCCTGCTGCACTCTGTAGCCCATTGTGTAGCCATGCACAGACTTGCTCACCTGCACACGTTGTACTCGGGTCCACAAAAAGGCCCTGTTAGCCTGGATTCAGGCAGTTTATGTACCCTGGCACTTTTTTTTTTTTAACTTCTCATGGGCCCATCTCTTTTCCCCTCTGGGCTACAGCACACCATGTCCATGGGAAGCAGTCTTAATACTTTGGGCCCACTGATTTCTGCTCTCTGCTTCTAAAAGGGTGTACTGTGATGGTACAAAACTACCAACTAGTAGCTTCCCCTCATCCTCATGTGTCTTTTTGCCTTTCGGTCACTGGTTTCTTATCTCTAGTTATCTGTTGCTTTTGGAGTACCTTTATCTAATTCTCTCTTGCGGTTAAATATGTGACATTTAGGACTAATGTGGTATGTTTGTAATTGATTTGTGGTGCTTTTTTGTCATTTGTGCTAAACTTTGCAAAACATTCCTCCAATTTCTTAAATATAGCTCATGTAAACATGGCCAGTTCTGGAGAGAAACTGGCATAGCAGCCTATGGTGCTATCACAATTTTTGCCGTTAAAAAAAAATAAATCCATTTTCCAAGTATTGGGTTGGGATTTAATGATATTGTGAACTGTCCTCTTCTTTAACAATTATATTATTTGTGTCTTGTTCTATTTGTATCTTTAAATACATGTGTGTTGATATACGCACTAAATTTGAAAATTAGTCATTGCTATTAAACTTCAATCATCTCTCTTTCCAATTTCAACCCTTCTTTCCATCCCTCTTCTTAATTCACATATTTTGGTTTAGTCATGGCCTACCTTGCAGGATTCCTTCAGAAATCGATAGATATCTGATCTAGGGAGTCTCTGTTCTAATCTTCGTCTTGTGCACCTGTGCTTAGCATTTGTTTTTATGTGTCTCTTTGTTACTTGTCATGACTGGGTTTCATGATTCCTGGTTTGTCTCTTCCTTGACATAATTTTTATCCCCTTCTCTTCCTTCATTAAGCAGGAATGTGGTTAGGGGACAGTGCAGATTAACTGGAAACACTTCTCACTGCAGTTAAACTAGCAATCTACCTACTCATAGTTCAGTGGATGTTGTGTGAGCTCTTTTTCTTCCAGGTTTGCTAATTCCTTCACTGGAGGCTGTACCAGTGCTGATAAAATTTTGCAATTTCCTGGGCTGCATGTAGAAATCTTTTTATAACTTCTTATTTCTTCCTAGACACCCATTTCCTTGGAAACCATTCTTTTTATGCCATGCAACTGCTGGAGAGGGTCTGTTCCTGCATCTTTAATCTTCAGGATTATTCTTCAAAGCTGCTTGTTGATGTCAAAGTTCTCCACAGCATAATGTAAACATCCTGTCCCTTTTCCGTGTGTTGATTTTTTTTTTTTTTTTGATTGGGAGAAGATGGCATGGAGAAAAATAATAGGATGTGACCCCAAGGAACTTACAAGAGACACCAAAGAATGAGCAGGATAAAAAGTTCTTCTGCTCTCTTTTTACAGACAGTAGCCTGGGCACTAACAGAACAAACCCCAGGTAACACAGGGTGTTGGTAATGCACTGGGATATTTAATCCAGGGTCTTGATCATGAAGAATGCAAGGCATACTGCCAGAAAACAGTTTTTAATCTTGTACTTTTCTCCAACCTAGTGTAGCCACTGAAGGGCTGATCCAGGTAGCTGTCTTTTACTGTCATGTCAGAGATTTTTAGCACATGTTAAGAGGTACAAAGTGAACTCGTGACAAACAAGTTCACTGTGTGGCACACACGGGAGGATTCATTTTGGCTAACTCGAGCTATTTAGGAGGTGAGCAATTTAAACTGGTCTTCTAGTCTCTTCCTGTAATGCTTTTTTCTCTCTGTAAACTAACTTAGATTTAACACCTAAGTACTAGGTGGTTGAAGTAATAAATCCCACTCTTATTTATTTACTGGACAATTTGTGGTAAGAAATAGTTTAATCTATAAACAGTACTCTTGTGAATCCCACCTTTTCACAGCTTATGCCTATGAAAACTAAATTCTGGCATGGTGCAATTGGAATCTCTCCTTCTGGAAAGGAATTTGGCAGATATTGAGAGGAGACTTGTGGCAGTACTTCCATATTTTCCTGGCAGTATTGAAGAGAAGTTGTAGAGGATGGAATCTTCCATGCTGCTCCATATAGCTGCTGCCAAGGTGCTAGTAGTGCAGGCATACAGCTAGAAGAAGTTTAGCTAAAAGTTCCTGTATTCATAGGCTCATATGAAAACAGAATTTGATAAAGACGGTCTTTTCTGACAAAGGAAAACCACTAGACCACAAGCTCTGATACAACTGCATAAATATGATCTGTTAACTGGAGAGCTAAATTAAAAATCGAAACACTTGTGGTATAAGTGCAAAGTAAGATGAAGCAAGTTACTGTGAAAAATAGGCATGGCACTAGAAGGAAAGTCAGCTGTTTATAAGGTGGGTATGAGCTGCATTTCCCTGATATTAGAATTAATGGCACACCTATTAATAACCTCTGCCTGGCATACAGGCTGTAAACAAGAGTACACAAATGTCAGTGATCACAGAGTGTTGCAGATATGATGGCAAAGAGTCCTCTCAAAAAAAGAAACAGAAAATGCACAGGTTGTATGCTTCTACAACCTGCTCTCCATGAACAGACCTAGAATGTCCCTGACAAAGTACAGCCGTTAATTTATCTTTTCAATTACATGCAAAACAGCTGAATGTCGCTGTGGAAGCCAGGAGCTTGCTGCCCTAACGCTTCCTGCTCTGTTCCCTGCAGACTCGGTGTGTTCTCTAATATCTGTACAGTGGATCATAAGGAATGCAATACCAGCAAATAAACTAATGAATGCCATTAAAAGGAAAAATCCATGAAGGAAGAGAGGGTGCACTTTCACACAGATTTAGCAAAAAATATCTCAGAAGTAATCTTTTGCAATGTTTTGGAAAGCTGTTGGATTATGTCCTTGTCATTACAAAATTGCCAGCTGCAGGTGTGGTTTTAAATTGGTGGGTTTGTTGCAACTTTAGAATGTTGAAAGACTAAAAAGAGTTCAGGATCTGTAGGGGCTGTTCATGTAGACAATGCCATTATAGTCTCTAAAGAATAAGGTGGGTTTAAGACGACCTTTTATTCCATGAAAAAATGTCTTTTCAACTGTGTTCTTTTTGTTAATTAATCCAACTTAATACAGTTTTTCCATTATTTTGCTCAAGTTTGTAATTGGGATCCAGCATATCATTTGGTTCTACTTTTACCCTTACTCAGTAGCAAGAAAACACTTTCTTTTCATACTGAGATGCTTTCTGAGACTTTCTAAAATGAGTGTTATGGCAGAGGTACAACCAGCCAGTTACTTAAGGGCTTTTGGATTCAAGCTCTCTAGGGCTCTTGATTTTTCAATTGTTTGTGCTTGAGAAAGTAGTGCTCTTACATTCATATATGGCATACTGTACTGTGGGGCTTTTTCTCCCTCATAAATACAGAATCTACTGTTAATGGAACAATTTGCCTTTTCAGCATAGTTATTGAGAGCCTTATGATTTCTATTTAGTAAATGGTCTTGTTTTTATTCCCTCTTGTGCTCTGTGCTACCTAATATTGAGCCATGTGACCATGTGCATTCAAATCCTGCAGGACTGAGGCAACAGTGGTATAATTTAGCCTGTCACTGATTCATCTCTTCTCTTACACAGCCTATCCTTCCTAAGCAGATTTATAATCTCATAGCAGCTTCCCTCATACGTCAAGGGTTCTGGAAAGGTGTGTTCCCAGAAGCTAATTACAGAGACAGATACACCAGTTGCTGGTTCACTGGATATCTGTTAATAATTTGATACTTCTAACCTCGCTGAATGACCTCAGATTCTCTTTCTTCTCTGTATTAGAGAACAACCATTCACTTCTTGTATTTCTGTACTGCGGTTATTTTATTGCTCATCTATACCCTTGTGGTTATCTGATATGTATCACTGTCATACGAGAATGAAAGCATCAACCATGACTTCTTAAAATGGGTTGGGAAAGTTTTGTACATAACCCAGCAAAGTGTGAAGGGTTAATAAAAAATGCTGGTAGATTGGACAGATAGTGCTTACAGCTGTTAGGTATGTGACCAAATCGATATTGGAGTTGTGTCAGCCACTGAGGTGCACCAAAACACCAGGTGTCTGACCACTGCAGGTATGTGACAAGGAAATGAATGTTGATTCTTGACTGATGTGAAGAGAATGAATGTTGAGTTCTACTCTGCAGCATGCCAGTAAAAAAGCTTTAAAGTGACCGGGAGTGGTTAGACAGCACCTGCTATTTGTGACAGTGATGTTGCAACAAAAGAGTTTACATGGAAGCACTTAAATTAGCAGAAAGACCTTAAGAGGAGGAGGCAACAATGCAGTGCATGTCAACATATCTGAGCACGTTCATTCTTAGGTCACCGTAATCAAAATTCCGTAAAGAAGGACCTCAGACAGCACAGGAGGGCTTTGATGTGACTGACTAATGAACAAAATAAGTCACCTTTTTATTATTTTTCACAAAACCTGTAGAATGGGATAATTTTGAAATTAGTGAAAAGCACTGAATGGATGATAGGGTATTAGCTGTTTACTTCTTTATGAGGGTAGATTCTTTAAGCATTGACAATAACAAAACAGGATTGTGGCCAGACTGAGGAAAGAGAACTTTAGAGACTAATTGATAGGAGTTTGTTCATGGGTAGAAATCACACAGCAGTAAACACTCAAAACCTGTGTTACAAATGCTGTAGCAGCCATCTACACTTCGGAAAACAAACACAGTGTTGCAAAAGTGCTTGCCCAGAGTGGAGATTGTAAGTTTTCTTAGAGACGTGCTCTAAAAGCACCATGTAATGAGGAGTGCCCCATCCTCTCCTTCCCTACCCCTAGACCTGCCCCTCCCTCTCAAAATCTGTGCCTAAATGATGGAAATGAGAGGTTTAAATAGAAGACTTGGAAATAAGGTTATTTCCAGCAGTACCCATTTCTGAAGAAAACAGCAACATGAGAACCTCAAAATTATCTAATAAAGAAGTTTAAGATAGTATTTTATGCAACTGGCCAAACTTCCAAGCATAAAAATGTAATATGCCTAGCACTTTAAAGTTGCTGAATATTTAATGACAATAAACATATGATTGTATGAAAATACAATACAGCATGCAATCAGAAATCTCATATCTCGACTTCAGTGCCCAAGTTATTACTGAGGAAAAAAACCAGAAACTTCTAACTTTTGTTAGTGTAGCTCTTGCCATTATAACTAAACATCAAAGTTAAGAAATACGTAGCCAATTCAGGAAGCTACATTAATTCCTAGCAGTGTTAGCGCATAGTGGGTCTTAGTCTACTTGAAATGAACAGGAAATATTTCCTTTTATTAGCTGTTATTCCAGTTTATTTGCAACTGAATTGGAATAAATCCTATTCAAATGCATCTGGGTAAACTTTAATTTTCATAAATTAAATGACAGTCACACTGAAAAAGTTGAGGGCAAAATTTTTTCTCATGTACTTCATATGAGCTGGTAATGCATGAAAAGGAACGTGGCCAGCGGGTGGAGGGAGGTGATTCTGCCCCTCTGCTCTGCTCTGGTGAGACCCCACCTGGAGTCCTGTGTCCAGCTCTGGAGCCCTCAGCACAGGAAAGACATGGACCTGTTGGAGAGGGGCCAGAGGAGGCCACAGAAATGATCAGAGGGCTGGAACAGCTCTGCTGTGAGGACAGGCTGAGAGAGTTGGGGTTGTTCAGCCTGGAGAAGAGAAGGCTCTGGGGAGACCTTATTGTGACCTTTCAGTATTTAAAAGGGACCTGTAAGAAAGATGGGGACAGACTTTTCAGCAGGGCCTGTTACGACAGGACCAGGGGTAATGGTTTCAAACTAAAAGAGGGGAAATTCAGCTAGACACAAAGGAGAATTTTTTTGCAATGAGGGTAGTAAAACACTGGCCCAGGTTGTCCAGATTGGTGGTGGATGCCCAGTCCCTGGAAACATTCAAGGTCAGGCTGGATGGGGCTCTGAGCAACCTGATCTAGTTGAAGATGCCCCTGCTCATTGTAGCGGGGCTGGACTAGATGGTCTTTAAAGGTGCCTTCCAAACCAAACTATTCCATGATTCTGTGAGACTTTCTCTACTTCCCTTATTTTCTCAGGGTTCAGTGATATGACAGTAGTTAAGAGGTTTGTGAACATGTGTATGTGGGGTTTGAGGCATTTTTTTTGTTTATTTTTGGAGCTGCCAGTAGACTGTATGAGTTTGGGTGAGGGAATGGAAAGCAATGCGTCAGCTGTGAGTTACAGCTGTGAGGATTCTGACATCCTTTTAAATGAAATTGATACTGCCTGGACTGTCCAACTGTTACCCCAAAGAAGGAAGGACAGGGGCATCCTTCACATTGTCTCCTGTTCACCCCAGCTGAGTAATGTTCTTGTAACTTTCACTGCCTTTAAAAACTGTGGCTAAGGTTGCCAAAATCAGGAGAATTAGACCACACCAGCTGTTTCTAGGATGTAGAAGTCACTTAGCTGTCCCTGGGTTTCTGATGTAACAGGGTTCCTGAATCCCTGGTAGGTGGAAATCCATCCCAGTCCTGACGTTTTAGATTTATTTTTATTTTAAAAAGAAAAAATACGGTTATTAGGAAGCTGAGCTCTTTCTCATGATTCCCCAGTCCTTTTGAGCAGAAAATGATCTCCAGTTCACTTTTGAGTGGCTGCAAAGTAAAGACACTCATCCTTGGCTCTGTCAGTGTCACAGTTCAGTCCTGAAACACTGGGATTCATTCCACCTAGGCTGTCCAGAGAGGATTCAATTCTGTCATAAATCTATGACTGGCAGACGAGCGGTGAACTGCCATCTAGAAGTACTTCTATCTTCCCAGTGTCTGTACAGGGAGCCCCTAGACAGACCATGTCATCTGGACACCACTCCATTTAGAGAAGAGTAATCTCATTTTACTAGAACTTTTTATTTTCTTAACAAGCTACTGCATTGTTTGGTGCCAGTAATTGCAGTCATCTACATCAAAGCTTCCAAGATGACAAAACAAAGCAAAGAAACAACCCCCGCCCCAAAACAAACAAACAAACAGAAAAAGCAACAAAAAAAATTACAAACCAATCAACCAAAGAAACCCACACAAAACCAAACCCACACACAAAATCCCCAACCAAACAAAAATCCGCACAAACCTAAATCTCATTCTCTTTTCTTTTAACCTTTCAGGAAGGAAACTTCCTTGTTGATTATTCTGCAGAATATGTAGAGTGTGGTCATGGTTGAAATTATGGGAAATGATGCTGTTAATAGTTCCCTGCATGTAAAGAAAAACTGGATAGGACTTTTTGAAACTAGTAAGCAGGTGAAAGAGTGTTATTCAGGGCTAGTACTGTGTGTTACTAGCCCGTTTCAGTGATGACTTCTGTTGAACATTCAGGGTTTTGTGTGCAAAATCAGAAGTAAGACTAGCAAAGTAATAATAGTTCATTTAACAACAAAGTAATGCAAGAAAGAAGCTTACTGCATTCTCTTAAAACTTGTCTAAGGGTTTAAAGTCAACCTGGAATGTCATGTCCCACAACAGCTGCACCATGACCACTACACTAGACGGGAACTGAGGTGCAACTTCAGATCAAAGGAAAACAGCCATCACTTTCAATCTCTTCGTAGAGGATTGATGAAAAGCAATTCTGTCTGTGTTAACCTTGTGATTAGATTTGATTAGCTGATGCATTCATTTGATGATTTCAGAATTTGATTATTTAAGACATCAACATTAACCAATTTGATTTATTGATCCAAATTCTCTGTGACCTAAACTTGGCTATAGTTAGGTTTTAATTTAGAGAATTTAGACCAGTTTTGCCCTAGTGATATGTTGGTTTGTTCTTAATATTTCCTTGCTAATTTTTAGAAAGAAAATCTATTCCAAGTGCATAGATCTATGTTGTGTATTTTCTTTGTTCTTTTAAACCAAGATGTCTTGAGGGGAAAAAAAGTAATATAGCTTTGGTATTTGAAAGGCTCTCTTTAAATTAAATCATTTGTTCCCACATATTGCACAATACTTCAAGCAGCAGCGAAATAATACCCTGTAAGTTGCAATTTGCTCATTAGAAGATCCAAAATTAACTAATAACGGGTAATTATACACAAACTGCTAGTTGCTCCTTTTGGCAGATCTTTTCAGTACATCTGTTCACACACATAAAAACAGATCCATACTTACTGTGAACTGAGTTAGCAGAAATGTCCGTATAAATAGCAAAAGAAAACCTATCTAAAACCCCAACATTTAGCTCCACTGAAATATCATGGTGTTGCTCAAAATGAATCATCAAATTCACGAATTCAAAGACCTGGTTGGGGGTCAAAAGCTTTTATATTTCCACAAGCTGCTTCAATGAAAGTCAGTTAATCCTGAAATGGCTGGGAGTGAGTACAATGTGCTAACGAGCTAGAACAGAGGGGAAAACACAATAACTTCAAACCGTGGGTGGGAATCATGACTGGATTTCAGTAGAGAGGTAAAAGGCTCCTACAGTTGAAGGTTCATTCTGCAGGAAGCAGAAATATGTGAAATATCTAAACACAGCCCCAGAGGATACCTTGACTCTATTGCTTGAGAATATCCAGAATACTGTTGAAAAACATTGCTGCATCACTGCTGCTAAAGCAGCCTTACAGCCTGATTTCTTCATGGCTTTTTGTCTGGTCTGGTGTTCATGCCAGACCACTTGAACTTATGTAATGGTGGTGGAACCTGCCAAGGCAAGGAAGAGTCAGTGTGTGACTTACTGACAGTGGATTCGCTTGAGCAGCCCAGCATGCTGCAAAAAACAGAGGATTATAGGAGCTGTTGGGTACCTTGTGTTATTTGGTACAGACTGTCGCAGTCCCTGACAGCCCTGTCACAGAAATTTAGATGAGAAAGGACCACAAAACATTCACCCTGTGCTAGGAGTGCCGGAAACTGAAAATGCAAGAGCTGACTGTGATGCTGAACTCTCAAAACTGTGGCAACAGAGCAGAGCTGTCTTATGGGTTTTCTGACCCAGGCCAAGTGTAGGAGCCAAGGATTAAGTCTGATCTCTTTTCCGTGTGCCAATTACATCATTCCACCTGAAAAAGATAGTTGCCTCATTAAATGATGGCTCGGCTTTAGCCAGCTATCACAAAGACTGCTGCAGTATTGCAGGAGTGTCAAACTAAAGTGGGTAACCGAACACGTGTTCTGTCTCATGTTTGTGGGAGCAGCAAAAAGTAATAGTATAGGTCCCTTTAACTAGCTTGGTCTTTCTAAACATCTGAAACCAATTTTGGACAGCTTAAATAACAGTATCCCACATGCTAAGATTCTTCCTGTTCAATGGAATATGCTGAAAGGAAATTGCTTTGCTTAATTTCTAAAATGTTTGTTTTAAATTTTCCAGGGAAATTGTCCTACCAGCAAAGAAATTAAGTAGTGACCGTGCAGCATGCCTGCTGCCCTGATTTTTCAAGGTAATAAAGAAATTCCTTGCCCCTCTGTAACTCAGTTATTAGACTGTTTTCTAAAGAAAGAGTGAAGTTAGTAACTAACACGAATAATGTTATTCCCATGGATGTCTCTGCTAATGGTGTTATGCAGTGCAAAAGTAAGATGTGCTTTTAGGGTATTTTCTGATCCCCTTCATACAAGCTGCAAGTTCAGTTAGATGTTCACTGATCTGCCTCTTTCTCTCCCAGACTCAAATAGCCATATTCCTGGGAATTTCAGAAGCAGCATAGGCAGAAAACACTTTGTTCAGTCTTGGCTTATGTGTTGAGTGCAAAAACCATCAAGGAAGGTCATTGTCCACAAAGTCTCACAGACGGTAACAGACTGGGACTTTCTCTGTTTTGTCTTAAGGCAGGGGCCTCTCTTGTTTCTAGTTCAGCTAACAGTGAGCAATTCATGAATGAAACAGGTGTGCAGAAAGCTCTCCATCATGGGCTCCAGGACCTTCTTCTATGGTCATTGCCTTGTCTCCTCTGTTGATCCCTCATAACAGAGCTCACAGGCTAGGTGGGAGAGGACATCTTTTTGAGAAGATACAGGGTTGACTCAGTTTTTAATTTATTTCTTTTGCAACACCTGTGACCTTTCCCCATCTTCTGGGAAAAGCAAACAAACAAAACCCCAAAACAAACCAACAAACAAAAATCTAATACAGAAATAAAGCTTGTAAGGTTTTTCTATCTTGCTTGAGGGTTTGTGAGCCTAAGAATTAAAGCACTGGGATTTCACAAGCACATGGTGGGAAATGTAAGTGAAGTGGTTGTTGAGTGTATGTAGACTGTAAAGCGACTTTAAAAACATACTTATGGGATGCAAGAGAAGGCAATCAATTAAAAGCTGTATGGCTTCAGGGAATGTGGGCAGAACAAGGGCTGCCCTTTTCGGGAGGAGGAAAGAGCTTCTTGGCCTGTCAAACATGTGATAGACATTAGTGGCAGGAATTACAGACAGTGCCCTGAAGAAAAAATCAAATTGTCTGTTAAAGAAGGATGTAAAATGTATATCCTTTCCTTTAACAAAAATAACTGTGTTTTTCCTCCAAAGTTCAAGCAAGTCAAGTGGCTTTCATCTTTTTTTTGTGTTTGTGGCCAAACTTTCACAACTGGGTGTAAAGTTGGGAGACATTTTCTCACGTAATGTAGGGGACTGTATCCTGTGTATTCATTCTCCTTTTGTATTCCTGGGGGAGCATTTTCATTACAGAATGTTGGGCAAATTCTAAATGTCTTTGGTCATGATTTCAGTCAAAAGAGAAATGTTGTTTGTACTTAGGACCACTGTGCTTTGCATGCACATGATTTTTCCTAGGATTCCTGGTAATGATATATCTTTTTCTCAGAACTAGGGTGAAGTATCCCAAGCAAGAGCTAGTCTGTCACACCTCGAAAGTTTGTATTGCCATCAAAACTGTTCTGTCTTTCCCCCCGCACAGTTCTTTTGGACTGCACTATTCACATTCCTGCTTCATTTCTTACGTTTAGTAGTATCTGGACAAGCCTTTGGTAGAGACACTTTTTTTGGAGGGGGCATACTAATTCATATAAGGAAATGTTGCAGTCCCTGGCTCTTTGAGAAGAGCAGGTAAGTTCTTTGCAGCAGACAAGAGCAAGAGGTAAGGAGAATATGCAGTAGAAAGAGAGTTATTCTCTCCTCCTTGTATATTTACAACTTCTAAAATACGATTTTGCAACATCAAAATTTGTCACCTGTAAGGATACAAACAATCTGGAATTCAGTCCTTTGATTATCTCTTGCCATTTCTACTTAGAATTTTGTTCTGCTTTTTTTCTGTCTTTGCTTATTTCTTTCACGGAAGTAAGCTTTTTTTCTTAGTAGATTCAACAGCCTGTCCATCATGCACGTTGGGGCTGCATGGTGGGTAGAAGACCTAGCAAGAATATGTGGGGACTGCATGAGGGTGGCATGAAAATGGCTGAGACAGAACTGAAGCTGTTACCTGAACTCCTAGAAGGACTTAGGTTGTAGTGACACATGTTCAAGGTCTAAGCTTATGGCCATAAAAATGCCTTTTTGAGTTTAAAAAAAAATATCAATAAGGCTTTCCTTACTCCAATAAAAAACATTGCACTGGCACAAGAAAAGTCAGTTTTACCAGGGAAGAATTGATCACATGACCAATATTAGTCTCTGCATAACTGCAGATATTCATGACTTTCTCTTTTTCACAAAGCAAACGTCATCAAATCTCAGTCACTAGTATGTGCAGGGACACACATGCATATTCACATTCATGTTTAGTGATACCTCTAGATAAAGGCTGTGGTAATGTGTAAACTGTAAGTTTCAATATTATACTGAGATACTGCCTTCTTATATAAAAGTTCACCATAATTATGGCGTGGTATATTTTTCCCTGACAGTGGATTTAATAAAGAATGGTGGTTGAGGCTCCTGAGCAAAATAATTCTGAGGAAGTCAGTATCTTATGGCAAAACACAAGTGCTGCTCCTCTAAAAAGGCATAGGTCTTGTACTCCCTTACATGATTAACCCAAAATCTACCTGCAGCCTTTGGCTCCTCATGAATGAAAACCTAAAGAAGTAGCTTTGCTACAATGTAGTACTAAGTTTTGTTAAGTGTCCTGTAGTTCCCAGGAGGTACCATATCTGGTCTTCTGCCCAGTGAAGCTGGAATTGGCAGCACCAATTGAGTTGTGTTTATCTCTTCCATCCTAGCATAACACGTTTATTCCTCTTCTCTCCATGCATCTTTATTTGCTGCGACGTTTCTTCATTGTCTCTCATCTGAGAATGTTAGGTCTTCTAGGCTGGGCTTCTCCCCATACCTAAACTGTTAATAATCAATGAAAGAGCTGAAAATGGGACCTAGTTCTTCAGGTCTTGAGGGCTTTTCTTCTCCTTCTGAATTTCATAAAATAGGCTTCACACAGCTCTAAGAAACCACAGCCTCATATAGCTTAAAAAGAAGTGGCCAGAAGCCAACTTTCAAATAAACACTCTCCGCTCTTTCATTAAAAGAAAACATTATCATAATATTAAATTACAAGTCAAATGGTGAAGGTATCTTTGTGTACAAGATATTATCCTTTGAAGTCATAGAGCCCAGAGTGATTTTCACATGAGGGTGACCAAGTAGGAAAAAGGGAAAAAGTAAACAAAACAGTAAGGTTGGTTGGTTGTCACATTCCTCTCCTGGTTATAGAAACACACGTGTTTGGATAACAAGCTTATTGTTACCCACATCTTTTTCTTTCCCTGAACTTTAACACCCCTTATTCTGTACTTGTTGTCTAGGATATGTTACCTTTCTGGTATGCCTCTCCATATTGACAAGAAAGGCTAGCAGTGCAGCTCTACCTTTGTGAAACATTTTGAAGTCAGACATTCTATTCAAACTCTCGTTGACGCTGTTGCAAGAAAGAGTAGGAAGCTTGCCAGTGAACCTAGCTGAGATAAAGGAGAAATTTAATGAAAAGAGCTGAGAAAAGGCCAATTTTTGTCCTAGTCCTAGATAACAAACCTATTAGATGAGACTGCTAGTAACTAGTCCTGCTGATTATTACAACAATGCAGATAAAACTTCTTCCTCATAGAGTAGCACGCTAGCTCTTTGTAGGATGCAAAACTGGGTGGTCAAGATGGGAAGTCAGGAAGGTGACTTCACAAAGCAGAATCTGAGTCTGCCTTATTCTATATTTGTGCCAACAACTATCTGTGGACTTTGTGATCACAGTTTCTTGTGCTCTGACCCCTTCCAGCTCAGTTGGGGGCTTTATCTCTGCTGAGAGGGTTTTCTTTGGCAGCTGCTGACTGGCCGTCTCTATCACAATATATCACAATGTATTTAGCATTCTAGATGTGACAAAGCAACCCGCAAATCTGTTTTGTTCTAGAGTTTACTTTGGATTTTTTTGGTTCTGAACTCTGTTTTAAGGATACCAGACACTCGCTCTTCATGAAACTTGTACAGTTGCTATCCATTGAAGGTTGCTGTCTCTTGGAAATTCTAATGTTCACCTCTGTTAGCTGAGTAACTGGGTGACATTATTGGCAGAGTCTTGCTGTTCTGGTTTCCCACCATGCCAGTGTTTTAGCTGTTTCCCAGATCATTTGTCTCTACATATAAAAACATCAAGCACAGGCAGTAACAATTGCATTCTCCTCTCTTTTGTGAGTTTGAGTTGGTAAGTTCTAAATGGTATTTTGCAATAACTATCAGGTCAAATTACTCACTACTTGTCCAGCTCACTTAGCTTGATACATTCGAACTTCTTTCAAATTAATTAACGAAAATGAGAACTGTAGACATCGGTAAAGTAATCAAAATGCAGTTTAGTGTTTTGCTGTGCTATTACTGTGAAACTCAGCTTCAGAAGAAATGTTAATAGCAGTTGCTCAGTAATAGTCAGTACCATTTCTGAATGGGTCTATACGAGCATCAGACCAAGGACAGCCAAGAATATAATGATTCTAGCAAATCTCTCTACTCTCTATGCTCTGTACCTACTGCTGACTCCTTCTCTGGATGCTTTTTTCCAACAAAGTATTTGTGCTATGTTATAATCAGAGATTTCAGCGTAGTTCTTACACTTTCGTACACTAATAAGTACTTTTAATGACACATCATGTTTTTGATACCAAACTGTGTTTCAATACTAGGAGGACAATAACTGGGAGCTTTTCCTTCTGCAAGAATTTTTGCTGCCTTTACAGAGGGTCTTTGTGTACCAGCACAACATTAGAAGTGGCCTTGTAGCTGTAAGCATCCTTATATAATTGATAGTTTAACTGCATTTTCCACAGTCTCACAGGAAAAAAAAATCAAATACCTGGTATCTGTGCATTTTTCCCCCGTTATTAATTACTCCTGCGCTCAAGTTGTATATCAATTGGCTGGGTTCATTTTGGTTTGGTTTTTAAGTTGTTTTTGGGATGGGAGCAGCTGCTTGGGTTTGATTTTTTTTTTTTTTTTTTAATGGTGAATTTGCAATACCTAAGAGTTTTCTTTTTGATAGATTTATTTAGACTTTTCCTAAGCTCATGTTCTTCCTTGGGCTGAGATGAATGTCATGTCTGGGGCAGTCTCAGAAGGGACACATAGAGGCTTTTGTAGCAGTAGCAACTAATTAGCAGGCTCTTTCAGTCTTTTTCTATAGGGATGTAACTCCTCTCTTTGTTTTTCATTAAAAGGAAGCTGAAAACAGAGCCCATTTTAAAGATAATAGGTATAGGCAAGGATAGCCTAATCTTCTTAATAAAACAGTCAATCACTAGTAAGGTTGTTGAAAGAAAAGAAGCTAGAAGAAATTCACAGCGTTATATTTTTACTACTGATTCCACAAGGAGGACCTTGTGATTTAGAAGGGAAATACAGTATGTCCAATAGCAGGAAATCATAAAGAATGTTTCTATAGGTTGGTATGGTCAAATGAAATGAGCACTATGCTTCACAAATGATATTATGCATGTTAGAAGGTCCTTTTTCTAATTAAACACAGATTTTTCAGCTTAAAAGATGGCATCTTGTGCTTTCCCCAATGGGTAGTTTCATATTTTTTTTCTGATGCATTTGTCACTGCCGCATCTTGGAAACATCTGTGTATATTGAACTGGTTGGTTTATAAATCCTCTATTGAATTTAATATGTGAGTGTTTTCTCATTATTAAAATTAAATGTGGTGAAACATTTTTCTTGTTTCATTGCTGGGCAGACTGTTGTGCAAATGGCTTTGTGTGTGTTAATATCATGTGTGTGAGGGCACAGTGCACAACTGTTCGTGCTCTCTTCAAAGAAAAACTGTATTGAGAAGGACTTTGCACACAGTTTGTGCACAGGACTTTGAGTACTAGCAGGGAAGCACTCTGGGAGCATGCAAGTCTTCAGGCATTTATCTCTACCATTATCCTCTCAGTGCTGCAGAATTCACTGGTAGTCATATGCTCTTCAGCAGAGTGTAGATTTTGCTATGTTTTAATGAAGCTAGGAGATTATATTGTTTCTGATAAGAAACTGGAAAAGGCTGGAAATTTCTGCAATGCATGGGTTAGTTTCTTATCCCTTGATAGTCTCCCAACTGTTTCATATAGAAGCTGAATACTGGAGGAAAGCTTGTAGCATTCCACAGCCAAAAGTCCTGGAGAAGGACATTAGTGTTGGCTCTGATAGTTCTTCTTCAGATGAACCAGAAGTGTCGATAAGACACCAGTAACCAAGTCTGTGCGTCACGCTTTTCCTTCATTTTACTAAAAACACCATCACCAAGAGGCTGATCCCACCAGATGTGTTACATGTAGTGACTCAGAGGGCTAAGAGCGGAGCGGGAACCCGGCTCATGAGTAATGTCTCTGCTAGACATGATGCTGCGGCGTGACAGCCCCTGTTCCAATCTGGGAGGAGTTACCAGAGAAAGGTGTGTGTGTAATAAAATTTATTTTAATGATGTATGTAGTGTCTTATAGCTGACTGAGGCTGCTGTGTAAGGGTTAAGTTCTCAAAGGGGAATCCTTAGATAATGAAGAGCTGTTGGCAGTCATCCTTGTGTCAAAAGTAGATCAAAGAAAAAAGAAGTGCCAGATACTGTGCCTTTGTGCTTGGATAGCCTCTGTGAGCAGAGCAGACCCTGAGGGATTCTTGGAGCAGTGCATATGTTTAAAGCATTCCTAAGTTTGTTCTTAGTAAAACAAGATTGGAAAGGGGTATTAAGGAACCCCAGAGATCAAGGGAGCTCAAGGACAGCTTAAAGTCACTTTTGTCCTCTTCACTTAGGTTATGTTGTGTGAAGTTAAGTAATGGAAAATAATTTTCTTTTTACTAAATTGAATTCTGCAGGATCAATTCCACATTCATTGTAATAATCCAATCAAGACCTGGATCTGAAAATTATATTTCTTTCACTTTCTTGCTGGCACACAATTTCTCTTTTGCTGCAAAATGTTGCACTGCTGTGCCTTAAAAGCTGAAGGACAGGGACAGAGAGCTCCTGCCACAGGCCACGAAATGCAGAGGCTTTGGAAAGCTGTTAGCTGAACACCTCCTAGAGAGCGGCTGTCTAGCAATTATGTCTCCCATTTCTCTTTTGCCTAGTTTAGTGGTCTCTCAGAGCAAGTTCACAGAGGAGTTTTTTGGCATCTTAGCATAGACTTTGATGAATACTGAATATTCTGACTCATGGGAAACTGATTTTGGAAATCTCGTTTGATTTCAAATCATGACGAAAACTCCAAATCTTAATATTTTTCGTAAGCCAAATTATTCCAAATTTATGCTTTGACTTAATCAAAATGAGTCATTCAGTATGGCAAACAGTCTGTTTTGAAAGCATTAAAGTATTTTCCTCCAGCTAGCTATTACACCATTTTACTGCATTGATGTTACAAACTCTGAACTCAGAGCAGAATACAGAGTAAAGATGACACGTTTCAACCTTAACAAAATGTTATAATCATTTCCTTGTGAATATTTGGAAGATATTATTAATTCCCATTACGTAATGAAACTTGCATTTTCATATAAAAACATGCCATGAGAAAATAGTCACTGCTCAGCATTCAACAGTCATCAGCAAAGGATGAGGCTATGGGCCATCTTTTGAGGGAGCCCTTTTCTTCCTCTTTCTAACTCTCTCTGCACCTACAGGATTTACATCTTCCTTCATCTTCCCTTGTGACTAATTATGCCGGTCACACCTATGTGTGTGAATTTACACGTGCATACATACACATACACATATCTCCTTTTAACATGCAATTGGAAAAAAACCTATAATGAGTGCTGTTTTGAGAGAATAAAACAATTATATTTCTTCTTCTAAATTTATGCACAAGAGCACAAAGTTTTTGAAGTGCTGTTTCCTTAGGAGGCAAAATATATTTCTGTCTTGTATTCCTTCTTGGTTCTTCTTTGGAGCTGCTTGAAAACTTCTGTTAAGAGTTGGACACAGCGCCCCCCCCCCCAGTTTTATTAATCTCGGAGTTGCACATCTAATATAAGGCAGTCATCAGAGTTATGCTACGTCTGTGATGATGGTTGGTTTTAAAACAGGTATCTAGAGTGCAGTTTCACATCCCTTTCTTCTAATGACAAAGCCAGCTTGAAAGGCTTGGATTCTTCCTCTTCCTCAGGCTAGTCATCCTTCTGGTTTTGACAATGCAACCGTTTGTGTGACGTGGCTGTTCATTAGATTGAAAATATTCACAGTTTAACCTAAAAAAATTAACCAATGAGAAAGGAAGATTTTCCTTAAGAATGGACAGTGTTTTTATTGCAGAAAAAAATGAATAAATGTTCTAAGGTTTGAAATGGGAATAAAAGGTTTCAAAGAATCAAAACTTTTTTTTTCACTTTTTTTTCCACTTTTTTTTTTTTTTAATTGAACACTTCTGATATCACTCCCCAGCCCCCTTCTTTTTTTCCACCTCTCTTTTGGCCAGATCTTATGAACCCAAGATGATCCATATTCCCTATGAGAAAAACAGTTATGCCTCTCAATTTATTTTAAATGTTTCTTTCCCCATTGATGTGCATGGAGAAACATGGGAAGAAAATATACCAGATTCAGAGTTCAGGATTTGGAAATTCCACTCTCTCCAACACAGATGTGATATAAGCAGCAAATGTGTTTTTACATGCCATCACCCCAGGAACAGCAAACTTTCAGATGCAAGGCTGTAGCTCAGACTAGTGAAATTCTACCAAGAAAAACAGAAGTTGATTGCCAAGTGAAGCTTTAGGTCATATGGACAAATTGCTCTTATTCAGAACCAACATTAGTACAACCTGTGTCAGCTGTCCGTATTGTGTTTGTGCACAACCCGCAGAAATGGAGTAGATGCCTCTTCTGCTAGCAGTCACCCCAGCCTGAACAGACAGAGGAGAAAGAGAAAGAAAGAGGAAGAGAAAGAAAAAGAGAAGAAGAATGGACCTCCACTGACCAGTGCAGCTCAAAGGTCCTTGGAAAACCTTCAGGCAATTCAGTAGTACATAACTGATTCCTGACAGCTTTAATAAAGGTGAAACACAATGCAAAATCCAGGCCTTATTATCTGTGAGTAATATGCAGTTAGTATGATAAAAACAGACACATGAGTAATGAGCAGCTGTGCTATAGAAGGAGACATCTTTCTAAGTTAATATGACAATATGTACACACATCAGTATGTGAATGTATACACTGTGCAATTAATAGATTAGGAGGATGCAGTAGATGGCATATTTTTTGATTTTGAGAAGTGTTTTTGGCATGCTACTTCTTATCTGTAATTAAAATAGTCATTCAGATCTATTTCAGTATACGTACACTGAAAACTGAATAAGACATCACAATTAGCAAGTGGCTATTCAAAGGCAATATGCCAAGTTAGGGAAGCAGTATCAAGAGGAGGATCCAAGAATTCCATCTTGCATCTTATCCATTAGGATAGCGTAGTGAGAAAAAATGTAGATGGCATGGGGCAAACATTTTCTGGGTGAGTTCTGTCTAATAGCTGTAGCACCGTGGTGGAAACCTGCAATGCCAGGTGCCAGAACTCGAAGAGTCTTTGTTTTTCAAGTGCAGCGTAGTGATTTTATTATGAGCAAAAATTTGAGGCTTGAAAGGGTGAGTACACACTCTACAAAGCATTGGAGAGGATAAAGAGTGGTTGGACAATGTGATTCAGGAAACATCGCTGTCCAGGGAAGGAACTGGCCACTGAGTGGCTGCACAGAGAAAGCGAGGAAACGAGAGACAAAGCAGCGTTTTGTGTCACCAGGGGCAGGCGGGAAGCAGGCATGCTGTGACCAGTGGGAAAGAGGACTGGAGGAATTTCATACAACTGTAAACGTCTAATCATTCTGTATGTCATGGAAACTGCAGATGACCTTTGGCAATCCAAGTGAGTGTTATAACAGGGAGTTGCTCAGTGCCTGGTTGTGAAAAGCTCTTCAGATTGATCCGCTTACTACCCTTCAAGGAAAATTCTTGTCAGCAGTCAGTAGGTGGGCAAGGAAGTGGTGTTCTGTCTTTTGTGGATGGGAAACCAGATAGGATTGCAGCAGCTGAGTAGGTTCTCTGAAGTAAATAAGCAAGGAGCTACCAAGGATAGTCTGTACTAGCATAAATGACTGGTTTCAGTTTTGTAGAATGCAATTGATTTTTAGAAATTTTCTAATGGTGCCCCAGAAGGACCTACAAGGTATGTTCTTAGATGTCATTCATGTTCTGCCCATAAAACAACACAGAAAGTTAAAATAAGTCTGTAAGTATTCCGCTAGCCTGACATGTTGTATGCAACTTGGATCTATGAAATGTATGTCTGTGTCCCCTGGGCAAAAGAGGCTGTGTGGTTTGGCTGGCCGTCAGCTCACTGGAGGGGAAGCAACCTGCTAGACTTGTTAAGACAGATTTGTCTGGATGGTATTATAGTAACTACCAAGGGATATTATAGAAAAGCAAGGAATAAAAATCACTTGTTTAACAGAGAGTGAAGGTGTTGAGAATAAAATTAATCTACGCACCAAGGTCTGAAAGGCAAGTTATTTAATTGCCTACTGCCAACGTGATGAGGCTGGCTAATAAATAAGTGGCAACAGAATGGACTTACTGATTTCTAAACCTAAATGCTGATAAGATGAAATTTCTCTGATTAGAAGGGAGGATTCTTGTGATTGGAATCAAAGGACAGAAGTAGGCTGAGAACAGCATTGCATGGCAAAAATGACATCTCCTATTTCCCCAGTCATTGAACCAGATGATCTCAAAGGCCGAAAGATCAACTAATACCTAAAATAAATATTGATGTGCTTTCTCATGACTGCTACAGACTGTCAAATCAAACTAAAGACCTGGAAGAAATACTAACTAGCCTGCTGTGTGTAAGGGGAGAAAAAAAAAGCTTTTGTGTGTGTGTGTGAATCCTTGAATACAAGTGGCATATTGGAGGTTTCATTCTGCCAGCATGAGATCATCTTTGCAAATGTTGAGTAGATGACAATATCTGAATGCAAATCCTCATATCATGTTAGGATATTGTCTTAGACCTATTCTCAGCAAATAAAGAATTGAGGCAGGAACTTAGCTGAGAACTAAACTTATACAAATGATTGTGGCTTGAATACACAGTTCTTTGAAACAGAATAAAATCTGAAGTGGTCTGATACGTATTTTGGCCTAGATGTTAAAATAAATGGACTTCGGTGCCTAAATAACATCTGAAGTGTTTTATCTTGCTACTCCAGGAGAGACAGATCTCCCAAAGTTTAAAACAACATCACACTAACTCAGTTGGAAGAAAGGCTGTGGACATAAAAATGGAAATAACAACTGGTTGTGTAAACAGCTAGAAAGCCACAAACATTTAGCTGAAAGGGCAGGCTATGCTGGTATAAAAATCAGGAATAAAGTACATTACTTGCATCTTAGCAACCATATGAATCTGTCATACATGTGTGTAGTAGGTTTGTCAATAACAGAGTCAAAAAGAAAAAGAGTTCTACAAAAAATTCTAGGAAAAAGCAAAAACCAACAATTGATACTTCACTGTCTTATAGAAATAATGTAATAGTTTTCATTACAACACAAAGATGTTATGAAAAAGCAGTTATTTAAATGCCTGGTTTGTAACAGGCATCAAGGCAATTTGTGTTCAAGAATTTTGAAAGAACTAGCAAAGGAGCTTTGAAAGACATCCGTGTTGAATTTTTCAGTAAGTGTTGGGATACTGAAGAAATGCTCGAGAATTGCAAAAAACATAATGTTGCATTAGTATGTAAAAAGGGTAAATAGAATGTGCTGAGTGGCTGTATTTAATTAAATGTGTTGAAATACACTCTACTCATGTGAATAAGACTACTTGGTAATATAAAGATTGTTGCCTTAACGTCAGTCTGAATAAGAATGTCAGGACCCTTGCTATAGGATCAAAGAGCTAGAAGATTATTTATAATTGCATGTCAGTCTAAAGGGCTCATTTGGAAAGAGTTCTTGTTGCAGTGTCATTTTTTTAATGAGTTTACAAGTTTTGTGAAGTTCAGTGTGTATGCAGGACATTCCAACTTTGGTCATGTACCTGAACTGGTAGTGTTTGATAGATCCTTTAATGCATGCTTGTGCTGGTACAAATCACTATGTCACATGTAGGTTTAGAGCAAAAGTATAAATAGGAATAATTGTTGATTAACTCTGTCTGTAAGTTTCCTGTAAGGGTAAATTCTAGGCTGTGTGTGGTTTAACAATTTTAGCAGAAAGTCAGAAGACAACATAAAAACTGTACTGATAATCTGCTGGTAACAGGAAGATTAAGACAGGGAAAAATAAGGCAAAACCCAACTCACCAATGCAATAAAACCAGATATCTCAAAGGGAAGTAATATAGATATGGAGGGTGGGAATACCAGTTCTGGAAGGAGGTATGCCAGAGAGAGACTTCATGTCATGGTGGATTGTAGACTAAGAGGATTTATTTTGGCCAAAATGACTAATGAGATCATTGCACAGATAAACAAGATCATCTCAGGAGGGAGCAGAATGGCCATCCTGCATAGGGCGGCATTAGTGTGCACTGCTGTCTGACTTTCAGGAAGAACCCTGAAAAACTGGAGAGGGCTCTCAGAAGATCCTAAAGTATCACCTTATATAATAAACTTTGGCAAAACTGTGTTTTGCCATGTTGCTCCTTTTTTTGACCATCTCCTGTCATGTATCTGGGCAGAGTACAGTAAGAATACCGAAGCAAGCAAGGGACATGGGGACCAACCAAATAATGAGCAAAGAATAAAAGAGTTTAATAGCAAGGAGCAGGAGATCACAGTGACATTTCCAAACTTAAAGTTGTAAAAATTCATGAAGGAGAGAGATTATTTATTGAGCTGAAAGTGGAAGGTTTAGGAGTAATTGAAAAATACTAGGATAGGTAGTAGACGGAGAATCTTCTTTTTGTCTAGTCTGACTTCCTGACAGTCAGATCTATTTATATGTTAGTTTATCTACTCAGAGAGGCAGAGAGAAATATTGAGTAGCTATTTTTATATTAGATGGGGAAAAAACACTAGAAATGCTCTGAAGGAAATTTCTGTTTTGGCAGGAAGATGGCTTAGCTGACCTGGAATTGATTTCCCATCATGAGTTCTCTAAGTATTTTCTGTAATTTTCTTCTCTTCTGCAAAGTAACATAAAGATTGAGGAAAAATTTCAGCCCTGGAGGTGTCTGAATGCTTTTTTTTCTGTAAGATAGTGAAAGAAATGAAATTACCTTCTGAGTGCTGGAGGCTTCTGGTTTTACTGTGTTTGATTACAGAAAAAGCAACGGATTTGTGCTGTGCTCTTAAAAGATCCCATATTTTTGCTGTGACAGTTGAATATTGTTACATGTACTGTTTCCTCCTAATCATTTTATGTTCCTTGATGGCAGACTTAGCTTAAAATCACAGATCTCCTTTCTCTCCACCTTTTATTTCTTTTTACTTAAATAATTGTCTTTTGCTGTTCAAGATAGAGAAATTATGTAGTTATTAAGAGACAGCCTTTATTACTTGTTTAATGCTGAAGTTCACGTCATGCAACAATTATATACAGCATGTATGAGAGGATATGATGTGGGTTATTGGAAGCATCCCTAGAGTTCCCAGTTTCAAAGGAAAGTGAAGAAGAGTTTATGTTAGTGATTGTGTTCACTTGATTTTCAGTTCAATCAGAGGTGTTGAATGAGTGAGAGAGAAAAATATTGGAGGCATCAAGTAAGAGTGTAGGCTGGACTGTAATGTTACAAACCCACTATCCAGATCTCATCATACTGTGAGTCCCTTTCTGCGTAGTCATAGCCAGAAATTCCTTGCCATGCGGAAAGAAATGAATGGGGGTATATTTTTGTGGGTGCCCATGAACAAATTCCATATACCATTTGGTATAGGGTCTTCTGTCCAAGTATATTTTGTCTCTCAGTGAACTTGACTGTAGTGACTGATTTTCCTTACTCTTGTATGCCAAATTCAGTAAGTGGCATCTTCCCTGAGTAGGTGAGTAGTGTTACTATGAGGCATTTGAATGAACCCTCTTGGCTATTTGCCAAAATTTAATAGGATGTTACTGACAGTCTGCGCAGTGGATAATGTAATTAGCAGATTAAGTTTTATGCAGTGCTCTTTGTGACAAAGCTGTCACTAAGTTTTTGTATATCCTAATACCAGACAAGCAAACTTTTTTAGACATTTATCTCAATGGTACAAAAAATGTTTTT
Organism: Patagioenas fasciata; assembly: GCF_037038585.1. NCBI lineage: Eukaryota > Metazoa > Chordata > Aves > Columbiformes > Columbidae > Patagioenas > Patagioenas fasciata. The sequence continues at coordinate 30,333,844 of NC_092524.1, read as the reverse complement.
ATCCTGTTTGTTTCAGCCGTCACCAATGGTAATGAAAATTTTTTTCACACTAAGGCAGTAAATTCGTGTTTCAAGTAGCTTAGGCCTCTGTTCATGGTATTCTGCCACGGGAACTTCCAAAGAGGAAAATCCCAAAGATATTTTGATTAAGTTTCAGTGGAACTTCTGCTGTGGCTGTACTGTGTTTTGTGGGTCTGTGATATTCAGGCTGTTTCCAAAATACGTTAACAGCTCGGGGCATGTGAGGAGATGTGTGGGTGGAACAGACTTTACAGAAAGCCCTGAGGGAAGTAAATACTGAAGCTACAGCAGCACTTAACAAAGATGAACAGATACAGAACTCAACACCACCTCAACAGACACAGAACTTAATTTGGGAGGAGCAGACTCAAGTTGTCAAGAGATTTTGTTCAGTTCCAGCAGAATTTCTTTTAATATGATGAAATAGATTTGTTTGCAATATGTGATTGATTTTTAGCATGGATTTCTGGACAGTTTTATGAGGTGATTTCCCCATTCTTTTCATAAGGCAAGCCAAGAAAGGCAAGCCTTTCCTAAGGCTGGCCAAACAAGAATTCACATTCTTTTTGAGGATTTAATCCAATTATTGAAGATACCTTACTTAGCAGACCAGTGTCAGTGTCTTATCTACAGTGCAGAATAACCTTTTCAAACCCTCCTGCCTCTACATATTTGAACACAGAGGCAGGAGGAAGTGTGGTGTTTGACAGCTGGGCTGTGGAGACCACAGATCAGCCTGTGTCTGCTGCAGCATGATGCTGTTCTGCTCTAAAGTTATCCTTTCCGTGGAACCCCATAAAGACTGATGGCTGTCTTCAGTACTATAATAAAAGATGGAAGGATACAGCATTCTCATGCAATGAAACATTCCACAACATTTCACTCACTGCGTGATCCACATTGTCATATATATTAGAATGAAAATTGTTTTAGCAGTTTCAAATCAGAGCAGATATTGCTGAAAAACTAAAGGCAGTGATAAGTTTGAAAAAGTTGAACATATGCTCTGAGTTTTGGGGTTTGTTTTTGTTTTCTAGTTCCTTCTGTATATTTTCATAATATTACTGTTCAAATTAGTTCTGTTGAGAATTCCTTGGCTGTTATCAATGACATGTATCTACATCTTTGTCTCAGCTGCAATTCATGTGAATAGGATTCCTATCTCCTCTGACATGATTTCACATTTTTATATTACTGAATTGGTAACACACATGGCTGAGATTTGAAAGCAACTCATTTTGCATCTTTCTGTCTTTGAACACCTTTTGAAAAGAAATATGTTTGTTCTGGTCAACTTGTTTGTGATTCCTATAAAAGAAAACACCAGGGACGACCTTAAATAAAAATTACTACATGTTTAGTTTAGGACTTGTGTATTTTCACATGCACAGATTAAATAAATAAAAAAGCCATTGTTGGTATGAGCTGTTCCAAAGAAAAGTCAGAAGGTAAGGAAAACTAAATTGTCAGAAGTACTACAATGAATAATAATTTGGTAAACTTATTTTACTTTGAATAACAAAAATTAAATCAAGAAGGACACCCCTATTTAAAACCAGCTAATCTTAGCATGCTGAATTTAATATTCACGTTAGTGAAGTAGAAAACAATTTCTATGGCCTTTTATATCTTCTGAGATGTGCATCTTTTTTCCAGCATAACCAGACTTTACATCAAGACTCTTAGGATTTTATCTGAATAAAAATGCACAAATGTATATGCATTGGTGTCATAATTATGATCAAAGGTCACAGTTACTGATGAAAGTTTATATAGATATATGGCAAATGGATCCCTGAGATAGAGCAGTGCAGGCAGATTAATAAAAAGGGTATTGGAGAGACCATGTATTATTAGATATTAGACACAAGAAAGTTACCTCATTCCTTTGAAAATCCACGCTTCGTGTCTGGCAGTAAGAAATGTATCTGTTCTCTGGATATGTGCAACAATGCAAAGGTTTCATTAGTGTTAGTTTCAGACGGGGTGTTGTTCTTGTGTGGTGAAGAGGAGAGCACTTGTGCAGGTGCTCCCAAAAGACTGCTGATAAATCCATGTTGTGTATTGTATGGCTAACATATATCTTACCATTGAACCCCTCTTCTAATCATAGAATGCTTTGGGTCAAAGGGACCTTTAAAGATCATCTAGTCCAATCCTCCTGCCATGGGCAGGGACATCTTTCACTGGATCAGCTTGCTCAAAGCCCCATCCAACGTGAATGCTTTATAAGTGCAGCTACTGTTATGCAACATAGGAACTACTGGAATATACAGTGTCTCTTTAAAAGTTATTTACTGGTAAAAATCAGGGTGGATAAAGAATAGGAAAGATCACATTAATAAGTAAAGTATTGTGTTGTAGTTATGCTTTCCGGGAAGCGGTAGGGATATTTTGAAACACTATCAGGACAGCGTTGGACCACTACACTCTAAGGAGGATGGGTGTAATATAACAGGGCTTTGTTGAATATGTGTTCATGTTTAACAATATGAGAGCATAGTTTTGTATAGAAATGACAAACTCTTCCCTTGTTCTTTTTGTTTTGTCACAGTTGTTGTCTCCTCTTCTGGATCACATGAAGAAAATTCTTCTTCACCAAATTCACCTCAGCATCTGTCCCAGATGAAAACCAGAATGGTGTCATTGCATCAGCCTTCTAAACCAGGTACTACAAGTCCTCTTCCTTATTTCTACTTCAGAATGTGAATACAAGGTAGATGCTGGTAGTCACAAGGACCCTTTGACAGAAAGCTGTGCCCCTGGCTTTCTGACAGAAAATGGAGCAATGACCCAAAAAGGCCAGCATAACCTTAAGGGAATCCCTAGTTCCTTATAAAAACAAACAAGCAGTAAATATATATATTTTTTAATTATTTTATTTATTTATTTTTAAATCTCCATCAGCACAGTGAAATCCACCGGATTTGGCTTTGGGAGTTCTTGAAATAAAAGCTAATTTGTGGAGCTGCTTTCCAGCAACTATAGAACAAAACACCTTTCTTTGTACCTTTTTCTTCTTTTCCCTTTCCTTGGGGGAGGGCAGAGAAGGGTTAACAGAGAGCATCTGCCACGCTTGTTGTTGACCTGCAATAAACAGTGACAATACCAAATGAAGGGTTTTTTTCAACTGGGGTTTTCTTTTTCTTGGCATTGCAAAAGCCCAATGAGCTGGACAAAATGCTTGTGAGATAGGTAGGATAAATTTGATCTTACTGTGGTTTCAGGACAGACATAGGAAATACAATACTTTATAAATGCCTAAGAGAATGAACCACTTGCTGTCAGTGGTGTGGAATCTTGGAAGCTGAAATGATACCTTTTCATTTAGTGAAACAATCACAGAATGGTTGAGGCTGGAAGGAACCTCTTCAGATGATCTAGTCCAACCCCCCTCCACCCTGCTCAGGTAGAGTCAGCTAGAGCTGGTTGCCCATGACAGTATCGAAATATATCTCCACAAATGGAGACTGCACAAATTCTCTGGATGGCCTGTTCCAGTGTTTGACCACTCTTATGGCAAAAAAGTATTTTCTTGTGTTCAGATTGAATTTCCTGATTTTTTGTTTGTTTGTTTAATTTGTGCCCGTTTCCTCTTGTTCTGTCAAGTGGACACTACTGAGAAGTGTCTGGATTCCTCTTCATTCCCTTCCATCAAGTGTTTGTACACATTGATAAAATCCCCTTGAGCATTCTCTTCAACATGCTGAACATTCCCAGCTCTGTCAACCTCTCCTCTTACAAAAGATGTTTCAGTCCCTCAATCATCTTTGTGGACCCATGCTGGACTTACTCCAGTAAGTCCATTTCTTTCTTGTGTGGGGGAGCCCAGAGCTGGGCACAGTACTCCAGATGTGGTCTCAGCAGTGCTGAGTAGAGGGGGAGGATCACCCCTCTCCCATCTGCTGGCAGTGCTTTTCCTAATGCAGCCCAGAAGGCTGTTGGCCACCTTTGTTACAAGAGTGCATTGCTGGCTTTTGGACAGCTGCTTGTCCATCAGGACCCCAAAGTCCTTCAGAGCTGTTCTGCAGCCAGTAAGCCCCCAGCATGTACTGGTGCCAGGGGTTATTCCTCCCCTGGTGCAGGACTTGGCGTTTCCTTCTGTCAAACTTCAAAAGGTAGCTATCAACCCCATCTCCAGCCTGTCTAGGCTGCTCTGAATGGCAGCACAGCCATCTGGTGTGTCAGCTGCTCCTCCTGGTTTTGTGCCTCTGTGAACCTCCTGAGGGTACAATCTCCCCCTTCAATCCAGGTCATTAATGAAGATGCTAAACAAGAAAGAAAGGCCTGTGCATGCTAGAAAAGTCACACACGTTCCTCACAGGAGATGGCAATGTGACCTGGACTTGCCAGAGAGGGGTTCCTTATAGTAACATTTTGCAGATGGTATCTAATTCTTTGAAGTGATAACCTCCTTTCTGACATGCCCTATGACTGTCCATGACCGTTTCTTCAGAGCACTTTTGTAACACCTTAAAATGTCCTTTTCTTATTGTAGTAAAATAGATCTATTTCTCTCTCTAATTTATTTTTTTTCCTTTTCATGTCTGTCACACTTTGCCTTTCTGGGGACCGACACTTGAAGTTCTCCAGGTTCATAAGTACTAAGCAAAGTTGGATATGAAGTGTCTGTAAGGTGGTACACAGTAGTGTCAGAGGTTGCAGGTTTCAGTATTCTCTTACACTGGGACCACACAGGTGTACCTAGTTCTCCTGCCCTGCAATTTATGCTGAACAACAGCTTCTTGTTGATTGATCTTTCCACCACAACGCAATGCACATGATCTGTTGCCAGAGAGCTCAGCGGCCTTTTTCTTACCAGTTGTCAACAACTTGTCCCGTTTATTTCAGACTCTTCTTCCAGGCATTCAGATCCTCCCAGGTCTCAGGTTGTGGCAAGTAGGCTTTATATAGCCCAGAGAGTATGGGACTTAGGTGCTTCTGAAGGAGAACATTGTATTCACTCACATGAGCTGCAAACTGCTTTTGTTATGTCAGGCATGTTCTAAGGATTAAACCTGCATTGCTACTGCACACAGGGGTATTTGTAAGATTTAATGAAATGATTTTGTCATAAATATTAGTTTCAAGTAATCCTCTATTTAAGAAAGAAAGGGAATGTTTTCTTTCCTGAGCAGTCACTTTGCTCTCTTGAACTGTTGTGTTGTGAGAGAAATTGCTTTCCGGATTTTGTGACCAACTAGACTTTTACCTGATAAAAATATTACTGCAACTGGCAGTAAGTCTGTGGGTACTGATTTAACCTGTCAAACTTCAATTGATATGAAACAGCACAGCAGGTCTGGATTCGGCCTGTGCTTTGTGTCACACAGCCATGGAGTTTCTGAGCTGTTGAGATCCCTAAAGCTGTTTTACTGGATCATCAAACCATAGCCTGGAGCTGTGCACAGACATCTTTCCCTGGGTCTGCAGAGCCAGGAGAGTGGCTGGTGTCCTCCCTCCTGTGCCTGGATGGAAGGTGGCGTTGCATATGCACACACACACCTTGACAGTTCACCTGCTTGTGGCTTCCATTTGAAATTGATGGGCTGAACAGTGCAGTAGGCCTTTACTAAGCCATATGGATTTGAGGAGGTGGGCTCAGAAGCTCTTCAGGTGGTTGGCCCAGCTGGTAGGTTGAAAGAGGCAGCGACCTCCAGTGCTAGGCAGGGCTGCAGGGGTGGGAGTTCAAAGCCTATCTCAAGCCACAGTGATCTGCAACATCTGCATTTCTCTTATCCCTGCATACTAGGTGCTGTTTTATAAAAATATAGTTACAGTCAACTTTAAAAATTAGGAAAACGTTTGTCTGCTTTGGCTGTTGCACTCAGAAGATGCTTCCATTTCTTCTTTTTTGAAAGTTTCGTTAAAGTATAGCCAGTCTTCTGGAGGCTCTTATGTTTTTATTTCTGCCCCACCTGTGTGGCCTGTGCAACCAACTGTCCTTGTTATATCCCTGACCTTAATTCTGTTCTTCATACCTGTCTTTTCTCCTCCCCAGAAAGAGAACTACCAAAAGGATAAATTATATCACTCATGTTTGCAAGGTCTGAATACCCTATGAATGTCAGGATCCCAAATACAAATGTTTAGTCTCTTATTATTTCTCATATGGCCTGGAGGTCCTCCAGTTATTACTGTGATATTATTATTACTACTGAAAATAAATATCATGAAGTTAATATCAACTTACCATGTCTATTCATCCCCCTCTGTGTGGGAGAGCTTTGTGCGGCTAACATCCCTTCAGGGACTTTATAGTGGATTGATGAGAGAACAGTGAATTACTTCTTGTCTGGTTTATAATATGCTGATTATGAAAAATTCTGACCAGGATGATCTAGTGTTCTCAATGATGCGAGTGGAGTCTGGAGTTTGTTATGGTGTTCTTGTCCATCCTGCCAGAGGAGAGCAAAGCTGTTTAAAAAACATAAATAAATAAAAAATATGTAAAATTGCATTGCTTGGCTATTTTGCTTGAGACCCTGTCAAGCTCTTTCTATTGCTGAGAGAGGGTTGACCTTAGAGTTTCATTTCTTCCTCTCTACCAAAATGCTAAATCCATTCAGTTTCAATATCCTTGCTGCACAAGGTATTATTCTCATTCAGGATTTTATGTAAATGTGTGCTAGACTTTCCAGTGGTGCAAATTCATTGGTAATACCAGTGGGAGGGTACTGATTACACCTGCCAAAAATTTGCAGGGTTGTTTTTCTTTCTGGCATGTTCCTGCAACCACCCTGGGAGAGACTCTGTTGTTATTGCACAAGACAAACTTCCTTTTTCCCGTTCAACTCATCCATTTCTTGGGAGACATGGCCCCATACGCTGTAGATCTGCTCATTCATGTGCCTGTATCACCCCTGCCCTTTGAACTGGGGAAGACCTCAATGAAACCTTTGGTTTCTCATAACAGAAATCTCTTGTATCATCGGCTCAAGCTGTTCATGGGTGACGTCTACAGACAATTTTGGAAAACCGGACTGGGTGTTATCTTCACTTGATGTCCTGGTGTCTCAGGAGAGGCAGCAACTGCTTCTGGAAAACAGTTCCTCCCGTGGGGATGTTGAAGGTAGGCAGAGCTACAGTTCCCCTCAAGTGGACATCTGCTTTCTCTCAGCACTGGTAGCAGCTGTGGGTGCAGCAGCAGGAGGCAGCAGGCTGAGGCCTCCAGCACTTGTCACTGAAAATGCTGCCATATGCACAACTTGTAAGTGCGCTGTCAGTGGCCAGGAGTCACTACAAGCCACATAATATGTGTGTACTACCTGAGTTGTGTGTGTATGTACCCTGTATACAGCCAGCCCCTTTATATGTTCCTTTTGTATCTCCCTGTCTTTTGCTTACAGAGACTGGATTTTTCTTAGGAAGCTCAATCGTTTACAAGCCAGGGCTGGCTCCACATGTCTGCTGTCTGAATTGCAAAGTCTTTCGCTTTCGTTTTGCTGAACATCTTCACTCTGCTTTGATTGGTTTCTTCACTTGTCATTCCTTATATCACTTCTTATTTCCATAATTTTTACTTTATTATCCTTTCTGTACTCTTAATTTTTTTTTTCTTTTTTTTCTTTTTTTTTTTTTTTTTTTGGTGCATAGTCCTCTCCTTTCTTCTCACAGTTCCTTTCTTCGAATTCCTTATCCATTTTTTCTCTTATTATCTCTCTTCCATCCACACTGTGTGTCTCTTTTGTTTTTGTTTGTTTGTTTTTTCTCACAGGGGACATTTTCCTTCTGAACACCAGTAGGCTCCCAGATAGATGTGAGTTCAGCCTGCATAGCCCCATCCTGCCTGGGAGCTTGGACTCTTGCTTGCTGGAACTGGCCATATATTCACAGGATGCTGTTCCTCTCCTCCAGAGATTCACAGTTGAAATCAGATATGTGGAGACAAACAGAAGTATAATAATTTCTCTGAGAGCTGGCCATGAGGAGGATGCCAGGTAAGACCATCGATCTGCAGCTGTTTGGACTTTGAATTGCAGGGTAGGGTGAAGTCCCTCCAGACCACTGTTTATCAGCATTTTCTCCCTTCTTGAGATCATTGCTGCTGTTATAGCAGAAAATGAAGGTAGAACTCTCAGGCCTGAAGCGTGCAGCTTCCTGACAGGATGTCTGTAACAGACCCAGGTTTTGTGTGTTCCTTTTGCAAAGAACACACTTGCTTGGGACTCACTCTTTTCTCCTCACATTTGGAAAGGTCAAGAGCAGTTGACTCTCTTACTGATGCTGGGAATATAGCCGTAATATTAACTCAGTCCAAAGACTGACTTGGCAACATGACCAATATCCTCCAAGTATTTGAGGGGTCCTATCATTGTTACAAGGGTCACATTTGTCATTTTGAGGTAGGGTTATCTTTACCTGTTTTCTAATTTCTTCCTGTCTGCTAAGTTCAGGAGCATCCTCTTCTGCTTCATTTGCAGAGTTCGTGGAGGGGAAGAACAGAGGCTAGAGGTGAGAAAAGGTGAAGATGAAAAAAGGAAGTGCAGCAACCCTGGGTCTTGTCCTGTATTCTCTTCTCTTTGATCTTCCCACTGCTTTCCTTTTTCATTCCAGTGTGTAGCAGAATGCAGCTAGGAGAAGAAATGGGCAAAATGAACTAATTACAGCAGGAAAAGAAGGAGAAAAGTCCATGTCATCAGATTTTGCCATTTTCCATGTGCTAGTTTTTCCTTTGCTACAATCTGCCTTGTAAGAACCTGGATCAGACTCACAACACAGCTTTTTATTTCCATCACCTGACTGACTCCCATGGAGAACTTAAGCGATAGATCCCAGTTCTTGTTTTCTTTGAATTCTTTGGCACTCCCCAGACTGCCTTAGATGTCTGTAGCCAAGACTCCTGGTCAGCCAAAGATAGCAGAGTTTGACTAAAAAAAAGTATTTATTTTCGATCAGATCCCTCTCTCTCTCCTGCTTTTAGCTGTTGCTCACTTCCTTCCTGGCTACTCCTTGCCTTCTTGTCAATTTCACAGGGAAACTGTTGCATTTTATGGGATCAGTTTCTAATGTCCTTTTTTTACCTATAGCTGCCATTGCTGCTTTTGAGTGTTTGACAAGCCTCTGCAACTGCAGCCAAAGCTCCATTCCCCTGTATAAACACATAAAACACGCTTTTGATTTGCCTAACTGGCCAGACCAGGCTCTGATCACAATCAGTGCAGTGTCACTGGAATGGATCATAGATGTTGTTTAACAGCTTGAGCACTGCAAAACAATTCTACCTGAAATCAAGGTTATCATCTATCTAAAAGTGATGGCATTTAGATTTATTATAATGGAGTTAGCTTTACTGGGAGTTGGCACAGACATTGGTATTACTTTTTCTTAGCGAATGAAATGAAACCCTGGTAAGCTCAGAGGGTTTAGTATTAAGGTTTTAAAGATGGAAGGTGGTTGAGTCCTGTTTTAAATCAAGACAGAAGGGAGAGGAAGGAACAGATAGAAGCAGAGTTAGGAGCTGTTTTAGGTCAAATAACCTTCCTTTTCTCCCTCATTATGTGGAAAATCTTTAAAATCTCTGCACACTTCCAGAAAAATCTGAGTGTGCAGGCAGGACAAAAAATTATTTCTAACAGAGTGATTGAGCTGCTTCTCATTAGGCAGATAGTCTGAAATGAACATTCCCTCCACGATTAAGATTTTAACGGCACTGGTTGTTAAGAAGAGAGACCACCCTGAAGCGTTCCAGGGGCTTTCCATAAGAGTGGAAGTTCTACAGGCTTTTGTTTTAACCAAACATTGCCACACAATTTAGAGCAGAACAAGGAGGAGAAAGAGCAAATGACCTTGAGATAGATGCCTATGTGTAGTACATAGTTTAACCATTGACAGGTACTACCAAGGGATTGTCTTGAGATCAAAGTAGAAACTTAGATATAGAAAAAAGGCTAGATGGCACTTTTCCAGATGATCTGGCACTCCAGAAAATCCTGCTTCAGTCCCTTTTATCATACCTCAATTCCAGGATCAAGCTGTACTTTGTCATAAATTCCAGCTGTACCAGACCACTTCAGTGAACTGTCCCCTTTCTGGACCTGGAAATATTTTCCTGATGGTGTTTCTTCAGGATCCATCAGCTACACAGTTCCCAAAAGCTTGGATATGTGTCATGCATGAGAGAAAGTTATGCTGTCTACTTTACTGACTGCTAGGATTTATAATTAAATTTGTAGTATTGAACCTGCCACTCATTTTTTCACACATGTATCTTAGTGAAAGAACAAAGAAACAGATGGAACTTGAGGCACAGTGTCTTCTTAACAAGTAGGTCAAAGCCAAGATATTTATTACTATATACCACTTTATAAGGTGTGGGTATTCCGAGTTATTACCAGTAGAGGGAGAATCACTGAGGAAGTGAGGTGTTCCAAATTCTATATATGTACAAAAAATATATAAAATTATATTTCTTATTATCTCAGTAGAGCTCAAACATCAAGAGCCTGTAGCTTTTCTTGAAAGTCCAAGCCTTCTTCATCTGGCACTTGGCACAGAAAGCTGTCTTCACTTTCTCAGGGTTACAGTTGCAGTGCTGGTTCAGATCACATCTAATGTCTTTTTTACTATTTTGCTTATCTCGCCTTTTCTCTCTTTACCATGCAGACCCAGGAACAGTCACAGCTGAAAATTCTTCTGAGTCCTGTGTACTTTGATTGTGAATGGCTTCACATGCTTGTGTTTGTTGCTGACCACAATTATTCCAGTATTGTCAGGTGAAACTGGTTCAGTAAGGGGCTAGTTTCTTTCAAGTCTCAGTAATCACACTCCAGTGAAAATAAAAAAGCATCACTTGGGGCAGGGATAATATTTTCCCTTTCCGTGATCAGTAAGCCAAATTGATCTTGACCTTCTTTCTTTCTGAAGTACAAGACACTGGTCATGATAGTCTTGGCAGGTCAAAAAGCAAAAAGTTCACAGCCATATGCACACATGGGTTTTCAGTTATCTAACATCACAAAATAATTACAGCTGAGTTTTGTGTGTGTGTCCCTTTCTTGGCAGGGGGAGACAAGGCAGGGGTGGCAGTGCTAAAATGCCCTGCCAGCTTCTGAGGCACTTGTAGAAACTGGTTTTGACACTTCTGTTCCACTAATGTGGTTGCTTTTATCCGCAAATGTTACTTTACTTCAACTGTCATACATGGAAACATTGCCATGTAGCTAATCTGAATATCTAGAAACAGGTAGGGTCATTTGGGTTTCATAAATTAGGTGTCCAACTACATGAGCCTTTGAAAGGGAGTAGTCTGGTAAGTGTCCTCAGAAAATGCCTAATATATACTGACAACAATAAACACAGCCATTTTGATTAAAAAATGTGGCTAGAAAAGGAGAGGTTGTCCAGCTGTTATATAGGACTCTTTTTTGAATACTAATCTGAGAGTATGATTTACTGCCCCTTGTGCTTCCATTGAAATTGCGCCCAAAAATACACTGGGTCTAACTGGCTGGTGAAGGCAGGAGGGGTGGACATGTGTTCTGCTCTCTCTTCTATTTCCTTTTAAGCCCAATGGCTAGAACTGGATGTTTGTGAAGGCTTGCAGAGAACAACTTTCTATCTGTAGAAAAGTAATGTAAAGTTTCTGATTTGTATGTTCATTGATTGACCCTAGAAGCATTTAGTATACATACCTTTGTGCAATAACCCATGCAGTGAGTTCCTCTAATTCAGAAAAGGTTTCAGCTTTCCTGTTTGGATGCATTAAATTGTTCATTCTTAATGAATAAATTCTTCTTAATGTTAAGATAGTCTTTCTTAAAACTAACAAACAGTTACATTTGTTGGATATGGAAAGGCATGACGTGGAAAGGATTGGTAAGGAGAAGGAAGAAAACTTTGGCTCTGCAGAGGAGATTTTGAGAGGTTAATAGAAATCAAAAGTTGAAAATATAAACCAAGGGTTGAAATTGTAGATTTGCAGAGTGAATCATTAATTCTCTTGCCTTAAGCATCAGGTTGCTTGCAACGCTAAACTTTCTATCCATGCAAATTTCTCAAAATCAAGTCAGAATCTGATAGCCCTCCCATACATACTGATAAATTTTCACATCTCTATTTAGAAGAAGAGTAATATTACCTCATTACTTGAGATCTAGTTTGACATAAAATCAATAGTAAAGGTACTGTCAAGTTGGGCTTATCTGGAAGCCTGCTGCAGTGATCCATCTGCTACAAGATTGACAACGGGCTGTATTCCTGGTTCCATTAAGAAAATTAAACTGGCTCTGACTGGCTCCTCTTTGGATAGTGAGATGAAGCAAAGAAAGTGTAATTATTTACAGCATTAGAAATCTTGCTGCAGCTGGATCTTTGGAGCGAGGCCTTCTCTGAAGGGGAATACCTTGATGATGATGAGACTCCGTATACAAAAGTATTCTGGATGACGCAAAGCTGCTTGTCATTTTTGCAGTCTCTGGATGCTTGCCAGCTTTTCCTGTGGTGTTATAAATGGAGTCAAATTTCAGTACTAGAGTGCACAACTAGAATGTGCCATGGTGCCTTAGGGCTCTGACTCAGAAGAGCTGCCAGTTCACACAAGTAGTGGTTTAAGACAGTGGCCTTGCTCTTCTACAAGATGCCACAATTCTCCCAGCAGAGATGGCAGAAGGGACAGCATGTCTTTCTCAGCTGTGATATTTCAGAGGTTGGTTTATTGATTTAGATCACTGGTGGTTTTCATTTATTTTTATATACAAGGCTATAAATGGCAAATTCAAAAGTGTCTAGCTCATAAACCATGTAGGATTAACGTGCAGCAGCTGAACTAGTCATTGTTTTCAGATGTGGGGCAGTAATCTCTTTAGTTCTTACTACTAAATCTACCACTGTTTGTGAATCAGCAGCTGTGTGCTACAGGCTCCTGCACTCAGGGGTGTGATAACACTGGTGATGTGGTGATATCTCAGCTGCGGGGTGGGTTGTAACTTGATGGAGGTACTAGAACTATGTCTCCATGCTTGGAAGGTCTAGTATGCTTAACAGGTAGATTCAAAAGGTTTAAAGGCTGTCGTTACCTTCATTGAACCAATTTGATTAAGGACCATTGATTTTTGCAATGGAGTGATGAACAAAGCTCTGTCAAGTAGCAGAAGTGATTCAGTTCTGAGTCAGTGCTGAATAGTCTTGGCTGTTGCGCCACGGTGTGGCAGGGGGAATATATTTGTGAGTGTATTTATATGATGTATATTTACATGCTGGACATTCCTGAAGCTGCACTGTAATACAGAATGAAAGTAAAGCAGTCATTCTCCTTTGCTGGGTAGTGGAGATGGCGCAGTTGTAATTCAGGGCTGGACATTTCTGAAGCTAAAATAAATTATATTGAGGTGTTGAATATGGTATGATGGAACAGGAAACAGCAGAAATAGGATCATCTTGGGAAGAGGAGCTCAACTTCAGATGAGTTTAGGGAATCTGCGGGTATTTATGTGTGTGCTGAATTTTTTTAACAACACCTGAATACCCTGCCTTTCGTCAGACTGATTTGAGAAAGGTACTTTGAAAATTTCCATTTGGTATCTCCAACTTTCGATGCCTAACAAGCATCTTTAAAATTACATAGAACTATCTGTCTTTCTCTGAATGGCCACAAGTGCTGTAGTTGAGAAACCTTTCCTGTCTAATGGTGATGACTTTTTTTTTGTGGTGTAATGTAATGTACCAGAGCAATCTGTATTTTCTGTAATATTCCTTGTTTTCTTCCTCTTGCTTTGTAGATGTACTCTAGCTTCTTAAGATGGGAGATTAGGCAGAGAATGCACAGAGAAAAAGATTCTCACACTTGACACAACTAAGAAGTGTTCAGGGCCAGACACTTCCTTCCAGGACATACAATCTCGGTATTAGCTTGAGGAGGTCCAGAGAGTGAACAGAACATAACCCTACATGTGGAAGGCACATATCAGGGGGGAGTGTCCAAAACTAGTGATAAATTAAGCCCCATTTTAACTTTAGAGTAATCCGTAATGGTGCGATCTTTTCAGCATTAGCAATAGGATCTGCTGCGAAGATAACCGAAAATGAGCTTGTGGGGCTGAGCATCACTTGTCTTATATTAACACCTGTTTGTTATGTTGAAGTTTACGTTCATTGATCTGTCCCCCTTGCAGAGACTATTACTCCTGTTTGGTACAGTGCAGAAACTTTATGCTAGAGACTCCATGGATTCCAGTGTGCTGTGTGTATGTCTGATAGTTCTTTGTTGTCTTCTAGGATGAAATGGAAATACCTGATGGCCCATATTGGCCGAATAGAAAGACCTTTTACAATCACCTTGCTGTATTCAAACTGTGGAGCACGAGAGGTTGAAGTGCTGGCAGTGGGCTCCTTTCAACTCAGGAACTGCTTTCATGGTATGTGGCAATACAGTCAGGTTTGGAATAAGCAAATGCAGTCAGAAAAGAGAGCAGCATTCTCACCAGAACTGATGAGTGTGATAAGGGAGTCAGTTAGATGTGAGTTAAATGAAAGTTGAGTCTCCTCTGGGATTTCTGGCAGTACTTACCTGTCGTAGTCATATTTGCACGTGTTTTATGTGTGTGCACACATGTGTATGGACTCTGAACACAGGGTTGAAGCTCAGAGTTATAGAATTGATTTCAGTGATCCTCTCTGCTTTTCAGATCTGCTTTGCTTGATCTTTCTATGAGAAAACAGGGCTTATGCTTCATCCAGCAACAGGGATGGAAAAAAGTCTTTGCCTAGATTATTGTGGCATTTAATATTTTTCTTTCTTAAATAATCAAGGAAAAAAGACTACCCTGTGTCACCAAGGCTTTTTCCATACTGGGGCTCTGTCTTCCAAATCTATAAAGAAAAATATTGATCTACACTCCATGGGGTATATTTGCTACTGCCAGGCTGATAACTTCTGTCTAAAATGAAATTAGTTGAAATGTTATTATTATCTCAAAATTACTGAGTGCTCAGCTCAGAAATCCTCAGTTTTACCTGGCTCTTACAGTCCTGTTGTGAATGTCATGCAAATGATATCTCAGTAGCTGTGCAGAACCTTGTCAATGTCATTTAGGCTTCCTGGAAGTACAAGAATCTGTCAGCACAGGCAGCCAGCAAGTTGGAGACATAATTATCTTCACTTCCTGTTTTTTATGCATCAATATAATGCTATTGCCTCCACTTTGCAGACAGTGTAGAAATAGCTTCAAATGTAATGTAAAAAGCTTCAAGTGTAAAAAAGAGAATTCTGGTTTCACAGAGCGGTTTCATGAGGCTACTTTTGATCATATTAGAGATTTAATTTTATTGCAGTCATTAGTCTTTTAATTTAACAAATGTTTTATTTTTAATGCAATGGTTTTTTTGACAATCACAGAGTTTTAAGGGGATGCATGCAGCTTGGAGCCCTATGCTAAACACTCAGTCCCTGCATAAGCCGATGCATGTACCCAGCACAACATAAAGAAATACTGGTTTCAGGCTGTGTACCTGGATTGCTGCAGAGATGTCCTTTTCTCATTCTTCTGGAGCTGATTGGCTAACTTTTTCATTTTTTCCAGAGCAGTAATAGTCCCAGTGGAACTTCTTTACAGAGTTCTGCTAGAGGGGAGCAGGTTGAGAAGAGATGTACGGACACCCTCAGGTCCGTAACAGACTGGTGCACACACACACATCCAAAGGACAGGTTGGGTGCATTAGCAGTCCTGCTTTTGGTAAATATCAGACTTTAAAATTGTGTTCAGTCTGGTTGCTGGGTACCTGTGCAGTCAGTGAAATGCTCCCAAAACACAGCTGACTAGACTAGCTAGTAAAGTTCCTGCACAGTGAGCTGACTTGCTGGGACAGCAGCGATTTTCACAGACTGGATGCCACAGAGCTGGCCCAGTGTTTCAGCAGCAGGAGTGTTAGTTAAGCCTGAGCCTCAGTAGGGCAGAGCAATGTGTCTGTCAGGACTGGAGCTAAGTGGGTATCTCTGCCTCCAGCAGCAGAGTGTACTGCAGCGTGTCACAGCTGCCCAGTCATGCGCGTGGAACTGAGGAGCACAGCACGGTAGGAAACTGCATGGTCCTTCATTAAAATAAATAAATGAAGATAGCGCAAACACAGCAGAAGATAATGCGTGAGAAAGAAAGGAGCAATAGATTTGGTCTCAGTGAGAGCTGAGGTAATCTGCAGGAATGTCATTCTGGACAGAAACCTACAAGATAAAAAGCAGAGGCGAATATCATTTACCACCCAAAGGACACTTTCCAAGGTGCAACACATGAAGGCTGATGCTCATGAAGGATCATACACATTCTGCAACTCATCTCTGGGCTTCTTTTTCTTTTTTCTTTAGATAAAGAAAACCAAGATCTTTCCATATATGATAAAGGCTCCACCTTCCCCTGCCTTCATGGAGGCTGTGTCAGCCACCTACAAATCTGTGAATTCATCAGTGATTGCCCTGCCAAAGAACAGGAAGGACTGAGGTGTGGTGAGTATGTGGCGTGGCACTTTGTGGGAACATTCACCCCATTAGAAGAAATAACTTAGACTGAAAAATAAGTTAAATTGATTCCATCTCTAGATTAATTCAGTATTTTACCTCCTGAATTATTTTATGCTATTTACATTGTTTGGATACCAAGATTCTCTTTGAAAATTCACCCTATATAGGATAAAATGGATTTGTGGGGTTTTTTTGTTTTGTTGGGGTTTTTTTGTTTTGGTGTTTGTTTGTTTTTTCAATATTGCAGTAAGAACCTCAATGACCTGGCTTTCATAGGTGCTGCTACTTCACAGAAAGGCAAAACCTTATGTACATCTTTGCAGTTGGGTGAGAAATTCCTTCTGGACCCAAGGTCTGAACCTCCCTTCAGTGGAAGGTGCTGACCATCTTTCTAGTGCCAGCCAAAAACATGGTCATAAATCTGTTCCTCCAAGATCCCAGTTCAGAATGCTTCTTGCACAACATGACAGGGAAATCCCCTGATTCAGTACATGTGGTGCTAAGAGGCATCATGTAGCTTTGTTGCAAGTACAGTGGCAAAGATCTGAAATAATCCATTGATTCACGTTCCTTTAAGTGAACACAGAAAACTTTTTGATGTCTCTAATTTCATATACAGCAAGGCCTTTACAAACATATGGCAGTGATTTACCATTCTTTAGACTTTGGGAGCTGCAGTTTTGCATAGTATCTAGAGCAGGACAGAACTGAAAAATCTCAAATATTTCCAAGAGCAAAGTGTTGGCTTTCTGAGGGTGGCTCTGGAAATAAAGAAATGAGACGTATAAATATTTCAATATTAAAAAGCTTTGTAGCATAGTTTGGTTAGCTTAGGCAACCACAATGAGTTTTGACTCTTGCTACCATTCATGTTCTTCCATAATCAAGTTTATCATATTTTTCTGCTTTTGCTTGTTCTCCATGGTAGACAGTCTCCCGGAGGGTTCACATTGCTCTTTTGAAGAGGGTCCATGTGGCTGGACACTGAATGAAACTGCAGCATCTCCTTGGTCTATTCAGGGTTTTAGTGAAATGACTCCATATGACTCCTTTGTAGGATCTACCTTGCAAGCCACTGGTGGTAGGTTCCTCATAGTTCTCTCTCACTCTCTGTGTGTATATGTGTGTGTGTGTGTGTATGTATATATATACAAGAGCCTTGAACCTAGGTTTTTAAAATGGTTTTAAATTTTTTGGCATTGCCAAAAGAACTTTAGCATCAGTGCTACCTATAAGAACTTCAAATGCAGCTAAAATTAACTTCTGAACATGATTCAAAACTTTATATGAAACAAGTTCTGCAACAAAGTTAACATGGAACTATCAAAGACACTGATTCTCCTTCACCTTAAAAAAATACATATATCTATAATGAATTTTCTTTCCTCCGTGTGTACTTTTTCCCTTCTTCTTCCTTTTATGAGCTATGCAACTGCAGAGTACTGCAGTAGCAGCATGATAACTGTTGCATCAAAAAGAAAAAAGTTCCCCAACACAACTAAGCAGCTTGTAGAAACAAATTTGTGGAGACTTCTGCCAGACTCCACCAGTAGGTTTGGAAGAGCATCACATGTAAGAGTATCTGAAGACCAAGTGTTCATACACTGTGCCATAGAATACCACAATAAAAAGAGTCAGATAATTCCCAGAACTGTTAGCTTGGTAGATAAGAAGGAGGGAGGCCAGACCCTCATGTGTTCAGGTTGAAAGTCAGAAGTGTTAGCACAGATGAGTCTTTCCTCACAATTCCCGGTCAAAGTGAAGGGTGTCCATATGAGTGTCCTCTTTGTCTCTTGAGAGCTTGGCCTTGGGAACAAAGACTACAAATAAGCTCTTCCAGCCTAGTGTTTGTCTCACCAAGAGTAATTGATACTAATATTGTAAGAATTAGGGCTGATTAGGAGTTCACTGTAGATTGATGTGAGCTCCTGTATGGGAAAATACTTGAGTGATGTCTGAGGTTTATGGGTTTACATTCCAGGAACAGGTTTGAGATATTGACTTTCGTGCTGCTGAAATCTGCCAGAGTGATTATTATATCCTCACTAATAGATTTGCTCTCGAGCCATGCTTGTCATCTTACTTACACTGTGCTTCAGCACACTGATGTTAAATTATTTCAAGAGACCATTAAAAAAAGGCAAACCATCGTCTTGCCTTTTGTGACTCCCTTTTCTGTTCACAGGACACTTCCTCTACCTGCGAGCAGACAACACTCAGATGAGGGGTACAGCCAAGGCTTACAGTACCAGCCTGCCAGCCAGTATTGCCACTGAAGACTACCAGGTATATTGCTCTGTCTTAGCACCTTTGTGGAGTTAATCTTCAGGCTGTAGGTGCTGTTTGCACAACCAGCTCATTCTCCACACTCTCCAAAACACTGAAAAGCAGAAGAGTTGGCTAGACTGCCTAGCTAGCTACTTGTTGAAAACTGCAAAAGAGACATGAAGTACATCCCCAGTAAGAGAAAGCAGGAGCCCCAAATCAACTCCTCTGTATGAAAATCTCCCCTGTCTAACTGCACCAACTATTCCTCTGAAAGGTACCCAGCACCTGGATTGTATGGGGTGGCTTTGGTTTGTAGGAAAGGGAACTGGCTGTCTGGATTGTTGAGCCATTCAGTATACCTGCTGCTGAGACTTCTCTACAAAAAGTCTGCAGTACTTTTGTAGGAGTTAACAAACTTGACAGATTTACTGAGAACAGGAGTGTGAAGTTAGTAGACATAAGATTTACCAGGAAAAGATGAAGATAATAGACTTCTGTTCACATTCTTCAGGGATTTCAAAAGGTGAGGGCAATCTGGTGTGTATAAAATCACATAACCTGCCTTCAGCTCAAATCTCTACAAAGAATAAGGGGAGCTCCAAGATGCTTGAATTAAAAATATTAAATAATATTGTACTCACAGCACTTAGGAAAATTAAGCTACAAGTTTGAGCGGGGGGCGAGCCCTGCTAGAACAAAATAGAAAACTTTGATGCTTCCTAATCAGAGCTGGCAAAAACAATATAGTGCAGGTGCCAAAAATGTAACTTGAGAATTTATATTTATTTATAAATCCAGGCCAGGTTTGCTGGGTAGTTCCAGCAAAATAAAATGTGCTTGGAGCTAGGTTCACAAAACCAGGAGGAGGGGAAGCAGTAGCTGTTGGCTGTAGTGTACAGGTCACACTGGCAAGGATTTGAACCCACATTTCAGGAGCAAGGAACCTTCCTCTGGTTGTTCTTTGCAGCATGTGCCTGTGTGTGCTCCCTTTCCTGCTGATGGTCTCTGTAATATAAAGACCAGCTGAGGGCTCAAAGCTGTGGTGGAAATAGCAGTTCTTTCTTGCTCTGTGGCAAAATGGAAGTGGTTGCTCCAAAGAAAGAGGAACGAGTCCTACTTCAAAATACTCTTTGGTCTGGTAATAGGTTTGCTCACCTGTCATATGGGTGTTGCCTATGACTTGGGGCAAGTATGTGGATGGAGGCTTCCTGCCTCTAGACACAGTCTAATTCCTCATTTCAAGAGCATTTGAGGCAGGGCAGCTCTCCCTTTGGAGTGCTTTTGTGTCCGATGTAGTTGGTGCCTGAATGCAGACTGAGCTGTATCAGTGCAACACACTGACCTGGGTGGTTACGATGGGAATCCTTCAAAGATTTATACTGTGGTTCAAACCCTTTCACAGGAATCTTTAAGCTGATGAGAACACTGAAGAGGAATGCATTTAGGACTGTTTTTCTGCAGTAACCTAACACTAGTGAAGCATTTCATGATAAAACATTTCCAGAGTTTAACCCTGTGTTCCTCTGCTTTACTGCCTTTTTTTTTTTTTTTTTTTTTTTTTTTTTTTTTTTTTTTTTCTGAAGGAGATAACAAGGAAACCAGTCTTCTCTCACCCAGATGGTGTCTGAGGCTGTGGGTATTGCTGTCAGTGGCTGGAGAACAGCTTCCCAACAGCGGTGTCAGTCAGGGTCTCCACTAAGAAAATTCTGTGCTAGGAAGTGACAAACCATACACAAGCGATGGGGGTCTTAGTGGTGTGCATGATTAAACAGTTTGACCCAGGATCAAAGGTTTGGTGTCTCAAGTACCCAAGTAGGGGGGAAGTGAGTACCTTTCCCTTTTTATCACAGGTTACCATTCTTTTTCTCTTCTTCCTCTGTTACAGATCCAATTCTCAGTGTATGTTTTTGGCAGCTACAATGGCACCGTCTCCTTCTCTGTCAGGGAAGAGATAAAGGGAGCTCCAGTTACTTTGCCAATGTGGGAAAGAGCAGGGAGCTGGAGTGACCACTGGTTTCTCATCACCTTACCAATGCCAGTACTTCAGAACCGGTAAGACCTCTACCAGCAGCGTCCAGGGCTATCCCTGGAGATTTAGGAATTTGTTACTGTCTTTGTTGTGAAGCATCTCTTTCATTTTTACCTTCTTCCAGAGCTGTTTCTATGGAAAAGATTACAGGAGTACTGCAATTCTTCTTGCTGAGCAAGTATTCTGTCACCCATGCATATCTTTGTGCACATACAGAGCCTAGTTCAGCACAAGCCCTCGTGGTGTGTCTGCACTTCCACGCAGCCTCAGGCAGTGCTTAGGTGTTGGCAACAGCAAGTGTCTGTACTATAAACTTTTACCAATTTGAGAAAGCCAGTATATTCACAGTGGCTCCCAGTGCTCCCAGTAGAGAAACAGCTGTATTAGCGTAGCTGTACTTTGTATTCTCACAGTAAAAACAACCATGTGAGTCAAAGGAGTGATAAAATCACAGTTGCACCAGTACAAGCCTAGGATCTACTGTCAGTGCAGCCGAGGCAGCTGGAGATCATTCATGGCCACATCACTGATGCAGCAATCTTGGGAAAAGACCGTTGCCCAAATCAGCCTTGCACAAAAGTTGTCACAGTTTTAGATGTGAAAATACAGCTTGACATTGGTTTTCAAATGAAGTCAAATGCTGAAAATTCAAAGAGTTTCAACCCAATCTAATATTAATCAGGTACTTTCCCTACCTTACCCACTGTCACTCCATCTCAAACCATGTAGATGATATTGGCAGCTGGTTATTTTGCACAAGACAAATTATTTTAAATTGCTTCAATCTGGTTTTCTGCATCTTCCTCAGGAACACCAGTTTCACATGACACTTAAGACAAAAAAATTTCAAAGTCTATGCAGAGAATACTATAAATGGAAACATATCTACCTAATATCGGCAATAAATAATGTCTCAAACTGCCGGAATTAGGGGGTGTGAGGGGATTTCTTTTAACTTCAGAGATTCTCTGCGTCTTTGTGTAAAAGGCTATAGGATGTGGGTCTGGAAGTGATAGCAATTCAGATCCAAGCAGCAGTAAAATTCAGAGAGAGAGAATGTTGTTCCACCCTCTTTCTAGTTTAATTTCAGTGTTATCTTTGGTCTCAGCATTATCATGCGTTCACCATAAGCCCCTTTGCCATGAATTATTCCTTTAGGTTAGGATAAGTTTGCATGCTAGCTGTGTATTTAATGTTCTAGTCTGACACAGTCTAGAGCCCTGTGGACTAGCATCTGTTTAGTTCTGCCTTTGTACAGTATGACCAGTGAATTTGTCCAGAACACCTCTTTTCCCCAGGCACTTTCATGTGGACCTAACCACTGCAGAGTCCTAGGGGCTATTCTGAGGTATTTAAGACCTTCTGCCTCCTCTGTTAATACAGTCCCTTATGCTTGTTTTCCAAAGCCTCCAATTTCTGCACCAGCCCTCCATTCTGAAGGGAAATGGATGTTCTGTGTCAGCAGGGAATGGACAGCAAGAGGGTTTAAGGAGTACTAGCCAGCACCGCGTGAAAAAAAAATTGGTGTTCTAATACTGTAATGGTTGAAAGAATTGACCACTTAGACAAAATGAAAGAAGTAGGTAGGCCATGCATGTGTGTATTACAACAGTCTGTTTCCAGTAGTTCTACCTTGTCTGACTTCATGTAACATTTTGTATGCCATTTTCAAACAAATTTAAAACTGATGTGGCACGACAGTGACAATCACTGGGGGTGAGGCTGGAACTGTTCAGTCTAGCAAGCAGACCTGTGCTGCCTGTGACTAACATAAGTAGCACGTTGTCATTCACTGCACTGATCTAGGACAGAAACAGAAGCAGCACATACTTTGCTGGAAGGTGGTGTAGCTATTTGCCCCAACTGAAGAAACCCTGGTCTTTGGCCCCCTAGGACACGGGGTCCATTCCAGGCCTCTTGCCTTGTTCCGTCCACGCTCTGCTTCTTGTGTCCCCTCTCACCTGCTTCTATGAGCACTCAGTGCCTTTCTTCCTTGTTTTCATATACTTGGTCTCTCTTCTCTTTTAGGCTTCCATTTATTAACCCATTGTATCTGTCTCATGCTTCCAGTCATAACTACCCTCTCTGAACTTCTCCCAGACCTACAGTAAAGATTTATTTCCAGTCTTCCTGTTTGACTGGTTATTTTTCTCTGTCCATAGATCTTGGATCCAAACCCCCCTGCACACCAAGTCCAAGCTCCCGTGGGATCTTTCCCAGGGATCTCCCTCGCCTCTCTGATACGCCACCTTAGAATCATAGAATTGTTTTAGTTGGAAGGCACCCTCAAGATCAGAGAGTCCAGCCATTAACCTAACTCTGACACTGAACCATGTCCCTAAGAACCTCATCTCTACGTCTTTTAAACACCTGCAGGGACGGTGACTCCACCACTTCCCTGGGCAGCCTGTTCCAATGCCTGACAACCCTTTTGATGAAGAAATTTTTCCTAATATCCAATCTAAACCTCCCCTGGTGCAACTTGAGGCCACCTTGTTCACTCTATATTCAGTGTAGGCAGCTTTTTTCTACATTTGGCCAGGATCAGCAAAAGAAAGAAAGGTTGGGGAAGAAAAGTGTATTCATTAATTTGGAAGGGCAGTTCTCACTTCACATAGCTGAAGCAGGACCCGACATATCTCATAACAGCATGACCATGGATAGTACGATTTAACCCCACACTTGAAGATATACAGGGAAGAAGAGACTGCAGGATTAAAAAAAAAAAAGTCTACCAAGCATCAAGTGTCAGGGATTTTAAATCTTCAAGGACATTTTACTAAAATTTGAATAGATTCTAATTCACATGGAAAAAAGCTCATCCCTGCCGTCTGACACTTCCTTGCAAAGTTCAGATCCCACTTCCAGTATCGGCTAGCACAGAGCACTTAAAAAGACGTCAGCAGTTTCAAGCACGTCCAGAATGATAAATCTCTGCATTGCCTCATGCTCAGCACTGGCAAAACATTTTGACTACTAGGCAAGTCATACCAAAATAGATAAGTTCAACCTAAATTGGTCTAAGGTTGGTGAAACTGCAAACAGTTGTAAGCAGAGGTATACAGTGAACATGGCTGTACAATCCTAGCACAGCTTAGTATAAACCTCCATGAATTATTTTTCTGTATATTTGTGGGTGCTGGCAGCTTTCATTGGTAATGAAAACTCCAGCAATGCTGCGCTTAGGGAATTTTTTAGTCCAGAGTTTGGGCTGGCATGTCTTTTTCCCGTATCCTGAATCTTCAGCAAACTCCTGTCCTTCTGTTGCTGTATGAACGGGCTGTATTTTATCCTGATTCCTCAAAGGGATGATAGCCAGCAGCAAAGTGGGTGGGAGGGTACAGATCACACAAGGAGAAAGGGGAAACATGAATTGCAAAACAAATAGTTGCTGTAGCAGGACATGAACAGCTTGATGGGGCCAGAAGGAGAGAAGCCTTAGCAGATAGAAAGAGGAGACCTTGGAGGGGGTATATGAGTAGATTTTAGCAGCAGCTTCCTCCAGTGAATTTATTTCTTAGAAGAGAAGGAAGACAAACTACACAGTTTGCTGATCAGCCTCCCAGTTGGGCATCTAGCTACTTGGAAAACTGCTTCTGATGATCAACTGGCAAATTCACTCACTGGGTTCACAGACACAGGGAAAAAGGCTGCTATCAGAAGAAAATCAGACAGGCAGAAGACCAGACATCAGGGAGCTGAAGAGTATAATATGCTGGACTCAGCAGAACGAGCTGAATGCACAGGAACACTGGAAATCCCTCTGGCTAACAGAGCACATAGTTCAAAAGGCAAATTCCTCCTATTTTCTCAAGTTATGAGGAAGGGGAGACATGCACAGCCCAGAGCTTATGAGATGTCTAGTCTCATGCACCGGGAGGGGGTGGGGGATGTCATTCCCCGGGCTCCCACTTGTACACATCTGGAGCAGAAATCTACCTAGTGACACAGCATCATGGACCCTCTCCTGCTCTGACTCCATGGACCAGACGCAGCAGGTTGACCTGGCCAAGGATACCCTACCATGTGGGTGCCTTAAGTAAGGGGTAGGCTCTGTTGCTGTATCTATGGCTGTACGTCCTGGAAGGGCCCTAGTCCTGGGCTGAGGGTGCTGTGACTTCCTCTTCCATCAAATGGCTGGAGGCATTACTGTCTTGTGTCAGTGGACTTATGTACAAGGACTGAAAATGCAAAAAGTGTTGCTAAACCTACTAATAAAGAGGCAGGTTTTTGTAGGAAAGAGATCTAATGGCAAATTCCCCTGCTGACCCCACAGCTAAGAGAGTGGTTATTCAAGAGACCCTTGATTTACATTTGCTCCACCAACACTTATTCCCAGAGTGCTCAGATCCTGGAGGTGTGAATGCTTTCATTTAGCACAAGGGGTCATTCTTGAGTGGAGTAAAAGCAGTTTATCCTTAAAGATTTTGATGCAGCTACATTTTATTAACTCTGGATATAGATCAACATTTGGCTGGTGGGTGGAATATGCACACATACTTTATTGCCACTAATCTGGGACAAGTGTGTTCCTAGGCTGAATGATTAATGTGTTAGGCAGGTTAGTGTTTGATCTCTCATAAATCATCGTTGAGCTTCACCTGTGACAGCGCTAGGGATCCTCTCCACATGCGTTTGATAATGGACTGGACATCAGGCACCTGTTTATTTCTGAAATGTAATGAAAAACAATTCAGTGCTATCCATTAGAAGGAGATCCTTCAGACCATTTTCTTTCCTGTTTGTGAATTCAGAACACGGCAATGCACGTGGGATATGACAGACCTCCCAGATAAGTAACTAAACACCTGGTCATGGTGGAAAAAGATGAGACAGCCCAGAAAGCAAACACTTCAGGGAGTTATGGCTGAAATTTAAGATGTCCTGACCTGTAGCTGAAATGAACTCATGTCACCTCGTTATCTTACATTGACTGAGTTTCAGGCCTGCTCCTGTCTGTTTGGGTATTGTTGTTCTGTTCAGTTTTTCTTCTGGCTATCTCTTTGGGAATGGAAAGAAGGACATTCTCTTTTCCCTCCCCTTTCGTACATGTCTAATTCCGTGACTGTTTATAACAGTTGAATAAGGATGTTTGTGTATAACTATTCGCAAGGGACAGTAGCTTGCTTTCTACATATGTGTGCAGATAGTAGGGCAAGTAGGGGTCTCGTTCTTGTTTCCCTGTGAAATCTGGCATTTTATAAATGTTAATTGGTCTTTACTAACTGTTGATGTGTGGATAAGATTTCCAGCAAACCCTTTTGGCTGCTGAGCAGGGCTTGTCTGGAGGAAACATTCTAAATAGTGATGATCATGATGCAATGATAAGGGAACATTCTATTTTTAGGGTGGTTTGGTTTTGTTTTATTTTCCCTCTGCCCCTTTGTCTGTCTTCTCTAAAACTTCTGTCTTATTGCAAAGGTTTCAGCTGCAACTCCTGGCAACCTGGGGCTGGAATTCCCAAGCTGACATTGCTATCGACAATATTACATTTGGACTGGACTGCTTCACTGACGG
Organism: Patagioenas fasciata; assembly: GCF_037038585.1. Taxonomy (NCBI): domain Eukaryota; kingdom Metazoa; phylum Chordata; class Aves; order Columbiformes; family Columbidae; genus Patagioenas; species Patagioenas fasciata. Next base: position 30,307,559 of record NC_092524.1, on the reverse strand, counting down.
TGAGCAACAAATGTTGTAGAATCCCTTAAGGAATCCGAGTAGTGTAATCAGCATTCCACAAGTTAAGGACACACATACTCTGTTCCCCCCACAGAGTGCACATGGATCATTTATGTTAGCTTTTGCAGCACAATGCCATTTTATCTCAGACCTACTGTAGACTGGAAGTAGAGGCAATTTTATTGTGGATCAGAGCCTCCTCATGCTCTTTCTTCCTCTAATCTGGGATATACTGTATCACATAGTTGAGATCTGACTGTGTGTCTTGGCAAGAAACACTAGCCTTATTCCTTAGCCCCTAAGTGGAAGGATTACATCACACTGTTCTTCAGCAGTCCTCGCTGACCTATGCACCCTGGCAATTGATAGCTGAAGGGAATTTGCTGAAATCAAAGGGGAAAGTCACTGTATTTTAGTGGAGGAAAGGAAGAAAATGGAGGAATTAAGTTGCTCTCTGACAGCAGAGCTTAGATTATTGCAACAAGTTTTTTCGCCCTTCAAGGAGGTATATCAGCTGTCACTGCCAGATATACAACAGATGTGCTTTCCTTTGCTTTGTTACTGCAAATCTGGCTGACCATAATGTATTCCACTGAAAAACGGTACCAGTGTTACCCTCTGAAGCAAAGAAGTGGAAGGAGGTTGGATACTTGGACCACTTGTGAACATTAGAAACTGCCTTCTTTTTGACCCTGGAGAAAAGACCTATATGCTCCATTGTAAAGGAACTGGAGAATATGCCACACTTGAATTGTGACTTCTGTTGCAGCCAAAATGTGCATCAGAGGTCCTGTGCTACCTTTCATGTGTCATCACCCCCAGTGTGCCAGCATTTGAAGTAATAACATGTCCCTGCAGAGGCTAGCTGTAGCCTAACATAACGTGGGAAGGTTTATGTCAAAACAGACGTGTTAAAAGTTCGTCATCAACAAAAGCCCTTTTTCCCTTCTCACCTTTCTCTGATTCAGTCTCCTGTTCTCCATCTCTTTGTTCTTTGGACAGTGAAACCATGCTTTTATAAAATGCTGAGCATGCACATTTTCATTTGAAATTAAGAGGAAGAGATGTTCCTTGATGGTAATGTAGTTTGCTTACTCCAGCTCCATAAAACCCCTGGCTCCCAAACCCTTTGGGACCTCCATGCTAACACTTTGTTTTGAAATCTTTTGAGGAAACTGAAGGGAGTGATTCCAGATGCTCTTGTGCCAGCTGATATGTGCCCAGCTGCTGGAGTTTACTGCCCTCCTGAGAGCAAATACAGCCTTCAGTTTACCCACAGACATTTTGCTGGCTCTGGTATGGGGACGTATCCTCCAGCAAATAGGTGGGGTCTAGTTGCCACTGCAGCAATATTATCAGAGCTTGTCTATTAGACTGCCCGAGTGACTCAGTATGAATTGCACTGATGTCCAGGAGCAGCTGCCACCTACCCCATCTGAGATGTGTGACTCATGCACAAGACAGACTTTGTGAAGGAAACATGTTTCTCGGAAGCCTTACACTTGCCACTGTTCCTTGAATCTTCTTCACAAACTGACATTTTCTCGCCTCTGAAAGCAACCCCCTTGCATTTGTCTTCTCATGACTTTAATTCAGTTAGGTTGCAGAGAAGCCCAGCAGCTCTGCTGTGTTTTCAGTAATGAAATTATTTTTCCCTGACAAGGAGAGGTTTCAGATGTCAGAGATGGAGCCAATTAAGATCCAAGCAGTGAATTCTTCGCATGAGGGCAGCAGGAAGGATGTACGGCAGGAAGGAAGAATTTGCTGCTTGCTAGTATGTAAATATTATTTTCTCCATTTGTTTCAATCCTGTAGTTCAAATGCTCTACAAAATCCAGTGCAGACTCTGAAAGCACTGCTTGTCTGTATGCGAACTGGGAAAGAAGGTGAGGTTTTCCACATATCTCAAAATCGAGAGGAAAGAATCAGTAAGATTTAGGAGGAAAACAAATGGGTAGTGAGGGCAGCTCAGGGACATCAATAAGCACAAAAACCAAACCAGCCATTGTTTGGATGGCAGCTCCTGGGCAGTGACAGATGTTTTCCCTGTGAAAAAGGTGAGATGAAACCACCTTCTGGTTCATTGAATCACATTGTAAGTCAGGATCACAAAGCAGATGACATGGGTCTTGTGTGTTGTGAGAACTTTTAGGGGAAAGGCATAAAGATGTTTTATCATTTTAGTGAACTTTAATAGAAAGAGGCCTGAATTTTGAGTGTCTAAATATGGAAACATGGCCTGGCATGACATATAGAATGCTTTATATTGTGTTCCTCAGTGCTTATGTGATCACTGCTTTTACTATTATCTTTTGGTGCTCCTAGCATTATATTGTTCCAATTAAGATGACAGGTCTGTGGTCTATCAAAGTGCACTCTACTAGGGATTACATTTCGTTCTGTGCATCATTTACAGTCTCCCAGAATACTGGTTTATAAATGGCAAGACTGTCCAAAGAGAGCTTTTTTATAGCATACCTCTAGTTTTTGACTTTGGAGTCCCCTATCCAGCAAATTCTGGTTCTGTTGACCTACCAGTCTCATTGATTGAGGTGAATGGTGGGGGGTGGTTCAAGTCTCATTACTGCCTCATTTCACTGATTTAAGAAGGTGTTGACTAGAAATGCAATAGATCAACCAAAGGGATGGGGAAGGGGGAAGGTGGTGCAGCTTCCTGATTCTCTGTCCTGCTCCAGGATGATCTGGAGAGGCTTCCAGGAATACTCCAACCTGCATCAGTAAAGTGGGATCTCTGAGACCATGCATACTTTGAGGATCCTATGTGGCACCTTACTCTGATGAAATCCTGGCTCCAGGCCCACTATATATTTTTTTTTATTACGGTCCCAGAGACAGATAAGTAGGAGTGAGTTACTTTAGCTCTTTTTCTACAGGAGATACCCTGTATCTCTTTTACACTTCCCTCTGTCCGTTTTCAGTGTGGAAATCAACAGAATTAGCTAAATCTTGGAGAAAGGACTCCTGTGCTCTTCATATGGTTCTGATATAGGTACACCTTAAGGTGAATTAGGTCTTGTTCCATTCCATTCACTTACAGTCAACATGTTTGCTGTCAGAGGAGGAAATGGAAGCTAAAACAGGCAGGAGCACCAGCCCCTGGATCCCTGGGCTACATTATATTTGTAGAAAATGCCACCTTACAAATTCATGTGGACAGGGTGATGTTCATCTTGTCTTGCAGCTTATCTGCTGCTCAACATGAAGGAGACAGAAGCTTTCTTCTGGTGTGTAAAGTTTTGAGACTGTTTCAAGAAGGAGGAAAGATTGTTTGTTTAGAAACAAGATTGCCTTAGGACACTCCATTGGAATGCTGCAAAAAAATCCATGCAGGCACACAGATTCTATTGCAGAGACTGATTTACATTCATTGGCTCTGGCAAACACACCTAGATTTCTTGTACATCTTTAAGTATCTTAAACTGTTGCGACCTTTGGGATTCGTAATTCAGTGCAGGCCTTGGGAGATCAAGCATCTCTTCTGGCTATACATTGTCTTTTTCATTTGGTTTTCCTTCTTGTCTTTGATTCAGATCATTTGTTTGGGGTTAATTTCATTTTTTTTCTGGCTTGAGAACTCCGTCCATTGAAGTTCTCTGTCTCAGCATGAACAAAATGTGTCAGGACAAAGCTCCCTTTTACTTCCATGCATCAATGTGCTTTCAGTCTGACCTGGGGGAATATTCTCAGGAGTAAAAGCTCAGCAAGGTCTCCATGCTTCAATTAGTTATTTGGCCTTTCTGACACAGCTAACAAGGGTGCTAATTATTGCTATTTAGAGCAGTGGCTTTGTGGCAGAGATAATTGTCCAGCTGGAACTGAGTGTGCCTCTTTTGAATGGAGCATCAAACATCTGTTAGATTCGCACAACTGGAACAAATTGAAATATCTGTAATGTTTTTCAACTGATGAAAAATGTTCAGTATTAAATTAACAGAGGGCTCTTAAATGGAAAGAAGACTCTCCTTTTTCTTATAGATATTTTCCAATCAAAGATCTGCATAAAAATGGGTAATTTAACTATTGAAACAGGATGCTTGCAGATTATAAGGCAAGGGATCAGTTATTACTTTCTCCTGTTGTAAGGCAGCTTTGGTTATGTGTGGTGTTCTTGATGCGTTCAGATGCTTTAGATCAGCAATTGCTTTGAAATCCCTCCTCTCTGAGAAAGGCCTAATTTTTGAAGGCCTGTTTCACTGGTCAGAAATGTAGTGTTTTCTGTGTGTTTTCCAAAAATGTTTGTCCAAAGATTTACAGCTTGTGTCAAGGGTATACCACAGTTTCTTAACTGTGTGTATTACTGAGACTTGTAATTTTGTTTAGTATTTTATTCTCTAAGCAAGGTTGGAGGTGCTCAAAATTGATTGCTGAGAGGGTAGCAATTAGGCTGGTTTACTTACCATGACACCATTCAGAACCAAAGATAACAATTTTTGCTTTCACTCTCCTTTACACCTTCATTCATTTAGCTGTCCAGAATTGTCACCTACCCCTTTCACCAGCAGAGCATCAATACCTAGTACCTGTTCTCACACACTATGCTTCCCCCAAAGTCTCAGTGCAATTTGCTGGCCAAGAAGCTTATCCCGCTGGTGAGCCTGCATGGGGTAACACGGGGAGTTTGTGTTCACATGAAATCCCACTGACTTCAGCACAGATGCAAGTAGCTAACCCAAGAGACAGACCTAAAAGAATAATAAAAAATTATGATTGTTTATAACACCTTTTATGACAAAGGTATTATTTACTTATTTTAACCAAGTTGTTGTACTTGCTTCATTCATGTGATCTTTACATTTTGCATCTCTCTTTTCTACCATCCTCCCACCTCTCTCATCCATTCTACAAACTACTACAGGAAGACAACCAAATCATTTTGGTGGGAAGAGCCAATACCCACGGGAGATTAATATCCTGGATGAGCATCTTCTGAACCCCCTGGAAGAGCCCTCCCTCCCAGGTAGATCTTTCAGTACTGAAAATGTATTTCTTGACTATAAGAGGTGTCTCCCTTCCCATCCTTTGTATGTGATCTGCCTGCCCTATAGCAACAGCACAACTAAATATAAACTGTCCCAAAAATGTGGAGACCATGTCAGGTAGTCTCTGGCGACAGGGCAGCAGTTTGTTGGAGCCCCTCACCAATTCTTAAAGAGCAGAACTTCTTTAAAGAAAAGCGAAATCTCTAAGTAAAGAAGCTCTAAGTAAAAGCAGAAGCTGCCTGAGTCAAATTCAGAGTGCACAACATCTGGCCCAGGAAAGAAAGATGTAGACCACTACAGAAAGCTGGGGATAGACAGTTTTACTGGGACTTGGTGAGTGGTGAAGCTGAACGTAACAGGTGGAGAATAGGGGTGTAAAGATGAAGGTCCAGGGAGCGGAAGTAAGTGAAGATCTGGAAATCCACTGAGGAGAAAAACTGGATTAAGAACTAGGAGAACAGGGGACACTAGGGACCAGTTTACTGATAGCAGTAGAGAATGCCACTCTGGGGGACAGATGACAACTGTGTGGGTGAGAAAACTGCCTAAAGGGCCTGAGGAGAGGAGGTCGTGCTTGAAGCTGCTATGCCGTGCACAAATACCTGTGCATGACTGCACCACCTGCTGAAGATTGTGTCTTCCTGAAGTGAGACAATCTGTCCTGCTGTCAGTTCCTCTGTTAGCTCAAGGGGCAGAGATTTCTGTAATCATAGAATAGTTTGGGTTGGAAGAGACCTTCAAAGGTCATCTAGTCCAACCCCGATACAATGAGCAGGGACATCTTCAACTAGATCAGGTTGCTCAGAGCCCCGTCCAGCCTGGCCTTGAGTGTTTCCAGGGATGGGGCATCCACCACCTCTCTGGGCAACCTGGTCCAGGGTTTTACCACCCTCATTGTAAAAAATTTCTTCCTCATGTCTAGCCTGAATCTCCCCTCTTTTGGTTTAAAACCATTACCCCTTGTCCTAACACAACAGACCCTGCTGAAAAGTCTGTCCCCATCTTTCTTACAGGCCTCTTTTAAATATTGAAAGGTCACAATAAGGTCTCGCTGGACCCTTCTCTTCTCCAGGCTGAACAACCCCAACTCTCAGCCTGTCCTCATAGCAGAGCTGTTCCAGCCCTCTGATCATTTTTGTGGCCTCCTCTGGCCCAACTCCAACAGGTCCATGTCTTTCCTGTACTGAGGGCTCCAGAGCTGGAGCTAATGTAGTTAACCAGCACTCTTATCCCCATGATTAATCTGCGTGTTTGAAGGATGGTGTCTGTTGGGGATGGTTTTACTTGCCTTTTCCTTTAAACAAGATTAGATAATTTTTTTTTGAAGTTTGTGGATTTTACTGCTGTATTAATCATTCAGCTCTTAGTTCTATTTCTGACCCTGGCCCTTTTGCATGCACTGCCTTGTACAGTTTTTAGGTATATTTTTGAATAGTTCTCTGCCCCATCTCATTCACTGGACAGGATAGATATGTCTGGCTCTTGGAAAAATGTTGTGAAATGGAGGAGATGGTTATCTGCTGCATTGTTGTAGGAACAAAAGAATGATGCTTAATGAGAGCCAGGAAAATGCTTGCTTGGACAGAAAGGGACTCTACTGAAAGTAGCAGAGGTTGTCCTCCTGACTGTTGCTGCTGGCACAGGGTTCTTGCGCAAGCCTGAAACAAGTCACTTAAAACTTTCAAAACCTTTTACAGATGGCCACTAGTTGTAATGGCAGATGTTTTCAGCCTTTATTTCTATGTATATACTTAATTTCCCATCTGGATAGTTGAATAATATCTTCTTGCTTCATACTGACATTGAGAAGTTTGATAATGTCTTTGAGACACTTGGATAAACTCCCTCAGAAGCTCTCCCCCACCCCCAAATGACATGTTAATCTACAGTCCGTAAGTTATTAAATAGTGTGCAGAAAATAAGGTGAGAGGGGTAAAAAGCAAACAGTGACTATATACAGAGCATTAGTTGTGCTATGACTAGTATAAATTTGGGATAATATAAGTACTCTGTGATAATATAATTAAGAGTCGTGTCTTAGTGGGTTGCATTATGAGGGAGCTGCATTAAAGCTGAATAGATAAATTTAACTTATCATATGCTGGCTTTCAAGTTCTCAACATTGTAAATGCAAGTTTAAGCATTTTTGTAGGATTATAATCCATGAGCATGTGATCAAATAGACACATTGAGTTTTAAAGATCTGTAGACAGCATATGCTGCTGCAACATGGTCTTTCTTATGATCATCTAGTTTTTATATAAAAATTATTAACATTCTTTGTGAACAACAATAATGGGAATTTTATTATTGGGGGATCACTAAAGAAACATATCAACAGGAACAATTTGTTTCAGTCATACTTTCCCTTTGGTTACCTAGTTCTGTGAGTTATTGTACATGTCTGAGAAATAAAGAAAAGCTCACATCTGCCGCAACTCTTGCTGTTTTGGTCACAGGAGAGACATCTATTGTTCTCTGGTGGTTCACAACCTGTGGTGCCAGTGGTCCACGTGGGCCAACTCAAGCTCAGTGCGACAGTGCCTATAAGAACAGCAACGTGTCGGTGACAGTGGAGAAAGAGGGCAGGCTCCGAGGAGTGCAAGTCTGGAGAGTACCAGCCACAAACCGATACCGGTGGGTATCAGTGGTAAGACAGCCACAGTTAGCTATTTTTTGTTTATGAAGCCTCCACAAGAGTAAGTGTGGGAGCATCTGTGCTGAGTGGGTGGATGGGACAGTGAAGTAGGAGAGAAATAGGAGCCCTGGCTGTAAGGATCTGTGTCTGTGAGCTACTGCAAAGCATGGAAGGGTGGAGTGGTGACTTAGGAGAAATCAGAACAGGAGTGACTGTGGGCATGTGGTCAAGTGGAAGTGCTGTCATCATTTCAGTCCTGAAGCCTTGGTCTTCTAGATTTGGCTATATCAGCTGATGCTATTTGTTCCCAAAGCCTCTGTCTCCAGTGCTCTAGTTTAGAGTTGCTCTATCCTCTTGAGCAGCCTCAGCTACATCTGTCTCAGAGAACGAATAGCCATGAAATGTGGCAGCAGGGGAGCCTGCTCTGAAGCAATGGCTGTTTGGAGGTGCAGTCTGGGGAGAGCTTGCAGATAGAGTTGCTTTGGGGATGACAAGTTTGAGATTCGTCTCTTTAACTACTTACTTTTTCTTCCAGGATTTCTGCCTATGGAGCAGCCGGGGGAAAGGGAGCCAAAAACCACAATAAGAGGTCCCATGGGGTCTTCATCTCGGCCACCTTCCAACTGGAGAAAGATGAGCTGCTATACATCTTAGTGGGGCAGCAGGGGGAGGATGCCTGCCCTGGGGTGAGGGCTGCACAAGCACATGTGGGCAAAAACTTTGTGCTTACAATGCAGTGGGTAGCTTGGAGTTTGGTGATGAAAGATAAAAATCACAGAATTCAGCAATACAATCCAGTCAGGAGACTGAGAAGAACCAATAAACCAAGTTAGAAAGAATCTCAAAACAAATATAAAGAACTCCAAAAAGAAAAACCATCCCAAAATGCACAAACAAATATGAAGCCCACAGGAACTGTGCTTTAAGCTCCTGGTGTTTGAACTAAGTTGTTCATCAGCTTTCTTCTGCTTATTTTAAGCAGGGAGCTAGTAGGCGAGAGTTGTGTGCTCCCTTTCTTACTTTTCCACAGCTTAGGTTTCTTTCTGTCTGCCAGGATTTCAGATGATTTACTATTATTTATGGGGGCATCCAGCAGTGTCGTGGCTGCACTGCGTTGTGTACTCTCTAAGCTTAAAGACTGAGGCCTTGAATCTAAAGCCTATCAAAACCAGTGGGAATATTCCCACTAACTTCAGTGGCCCCTGGATTAGGTATTTGTAAAGACAAAAAAAAAAACATTATGAGAAACAGAAACGGATGATGTGAATGCTTATATACGTGTCCTCCGATGCTCGACTCAATGATTTGAAAGTCCTTTTATTACTTAGGCTTAAAAGTTGTCTCTTTTCGTCATTAGTTCTTCGATGTTGCGTCTTTCCAGAAATGTGACCTGTCAGCTCGTGCCCAGGAATGAAGCTGTTTTGTCTTTTCCCCACAGATAGACTACTGAGTTCTGGGATGCGTACAGTATTGCTGTAGGCACACAAAGTTACCTGTTACTTTGCCTAGAGCATATGATGCCTCATCCAGATACTGCAACAGATTCTAAAAGCAGCCTTTTTCATGTTAGATAGTACAAGAATTGTATCTATCTAAATAAAACATACATTTGTATTTCTGCAGTTCCCTCTCAAGTGCACTCTCCAGGCTTAGGCCATAATCTGCAAAGCTGTCCATTATTCCCTCTCATTTCATGGCTTGTTCTCCAAATTGCAAAGTATAATCCAGCACTAACTAGGTCCCTTTGGCAGACTCTGTTGGAAAAAGTTACCATTCATTTTTCCCACTTCCAAAGCCCAACTTCCTTTGGCTTTGGAAATCCTGTCGAATTTATATGTTGGGTAACTAATGTTTGTTTTCCTTTCCCTGAAGAAATTCTGCTGTTCCAAACCTTCATTCTCTTTCCTTAGGTATACCCCAGTTGCTTTTCCCTGGTCCTCATCTACATTGCCACCTTTTGTCCTCATCTTTGAATGAGAGGAGGCAGTAAAACTGGCACCACGCTTCTGGCATAGATGTGTGACATGACCCACACGAGCAGGGATTTCACCTGCACTGAGACAACATAGCAATTTCTGAAATCATTCAGACTTCATCATCTGAGTGAAGCTGAGCAGATTTATGAAGTCATTGAAACTCATGGAACTCAGTGTCACCACAACAAAAACAAAACCCAACAAAAAAATCAAACCAAACAAAACAACCAACAAACAAAACAACAGCAAAAAAACCCTAAGATAGCCAAATAATCATTGCTTTTTCAGCCTTTTCAATGTTCTCTAGCATTTAGCAGGAATAGGGAGCTGAGACTCAAGATTTCTCTTCCAAGATGTGTCAGTAGTTCACTCTTAACTATGTGCATCATCTCTGTCTGCTTTATGCTTTTATGGCCTTGAGAAATACTTCATGAATACAGCAGTAAGGAAGTTCTGAGAATTACTCCATAATTCAACACGTTCTAATGTTTGTGGGTATAAGAAGTTCTAAATATGCAAAATATTATATGATATTAGTAGTGAGTTATTGCTGTATTGCTTTGGGGTTTTTTTCTGTGAGCATTTGTATTTTCACACCAAGTTTGCAAATCAGAGGTAAAAGACAAATATATCCCTCAGCTGTTGGTCCTTGTAGAAGAGTTCACTTTCCACACAGATAACATATCCTGATCTTTGTATGTCTAGTATACATCACAAACAGTGAAATATTATTATATTGAGATATACAGAAACTCTCAGTAGTTGGACTTTGCTGATATCTCTGTGCATCTCTTGTCTGCTTTCAGAGCAATCCTGAAACCCAGAATATCTGCTTAGGGGAGTCTTCTCTTATTGAAGAAGATTACAAAAAAAAAAAGGACCTGAAGGACTGGGCTGGAGGAGGTGGGGGTGGAGGAGGAGCAACCTACATCTTTAGAGTAAGTATTTCCTCTTTGCATCCTGCCTGAGCAGTGTCCAGCCGAACAACTAGCTTTCACTGTCAATCATGGCAAATGATACTCTGTTCTTAAAAAAAAGTGATGAAAAAAAGTAGTCTACCTCTCCTGCCTCTCTTTGTCTTTTTGTATTTTTAATTTAAATTATTTATCTCTTTTCATATTCTTGACCATACTTGTCACTGTCACTAAGCTAGCTGAACTGGGTCCTCAGGTCTTGATAGCTCAGGCCTGGGAATCTCACCAAGAACCCCCTTTAATGCTGGCAGCAGTCCTACCGATAAAAACCAAACCCAAAACCCTAGTGTTCAGTTAAACAGATATTTTTGTACACAGAAACACCATGTGAAACATTTTTGTAGTGCAGTTAGGAAACAATCAGTAGCAATGCCCTGGCCTCGGGCCACTCTTCATTGGGATTTTTTCATGCTTTTTGATGACTTTATGAGTTGACATATGCAAGGGATGTGAAGTTTTTCTGATGTTTAATGGGGGGTTTTCCAGCAGAAGGATGGGATTTTCGAACCTTTGCTCATCGCAGCAGGAGGAGGAGGAAAATCCTACCTGAAGGCTCAGGACAGCTCCCTGGATGACGTACCCCTGGAGCAATTTGAGAACAGCACTGCAGCACCTGGAGTCAGTGGGAGGACTGGGGCAGCAGGTGAGACACTAGGTCTAAACCAAATGGCTAAATGCACATGTTGTCTTGTAGGCACAAAGTGAGGGGTTTCTTTTTCATCTTTCGAAATTTTTCTGTGGCAGTAGTTGTTAGAAATATGCTGGTAGTCTATAAAAGAAGTGTTCTTGTGTGTCACCAGATAAAAGAGAATGCATAGGAGAGATGATAAGTGCTCCGCAGAGGCCATTCCATAGGAGGGCTCCTCTCTTCTATGAAATGACTCAGTGAGAATGATGTTTGGGGGTGGAGCCCACTCCTCCACACTGTAACAATGGCCTTTCAAGTGAAGACTTTCCCTTCTTATTCTACTGAAACCCTAACAACAAGAATTTTATTATGGGAATTATACCAGAAATAGAAGCTTATTTATAATCATGTCACAGCTCTGCCTAGAACCCACTCCTAAGAAACAAAAAAAATCCAGTGCTCTCCATCTACTTCTGTAATAGCCTTAGAGAGGAGCCACTAGATTGACATGAGGAAATCAAGTTTATTTTTATTTCCCTGGGAACTCACCATCTCACATGGCTGAAAGTCCTAACTAGTTATCCCAAAGGGGAGTGGTGGGCTCCTTAATTCCCTAATGCAATTAGGAATTGGTACTAAGGTGCTAGTTACAGAGCACATACCACAGGTTGTGCATTAGATTTCCACTTTGTTATCATCTGTGGCAACAAGGAGCTTGTCTGTATATTATCTTATTCGTAAAGAAGAAATTAATAAGGGGCAGTCTCTGTCTCTTTTCCTCTGCTTGTCCTTCACTCACCTGTTCTTGTTTTGTTCTCTCACTCTGTGACTGTGAAGGTGGAGGTGGTGGCTGGCAAGATGAGACGCTCCTTCCTCAGGCTGGGAAGTCACTTCTGGAAGGTGGAGAAGGGGGTCAAGCTTGTCCTCAAGCACTAGCCAAGCTCCAGTGGGACACATCTGGTGGCTTTGGTGGGGGAGGAGGAGCTTGTACTTCTGGTGGCGGAGGTGGAGGCTACAGAGGTAGGTCCGCTGGAAGGATAGTCACGCTGTCTAATTTTATGCACTTCAGAGCACCTGCAGTTAAGGGCTAGAGCTCTCAGCACAGAGGTGCTTTGCTGCAGAAGGTGATTTCACAGATACTTCACACTGAACAGTGTGAAACCTGACCTACTGTTCACCATCTTGTTTTAATTTGGGAAATCAAGGTTATAGAAGTGTTCCTACATGATTAAGTATTTGGAAGGTGTGCTGAATCATCCCTTTGTTCATCTCCAATTTGCCCAGGGAAAATGTTCCATGTCTTTTTTTCTTGTTTAGTGCAAAAGATTTTTACCTTGCTGAACTGAGAAACCTGCAGTGGAATAAGTCACTTCACTAGTATGGGTACTGACCTGGCTGTGTCAAGTGAGCATTTATCTATCAAGGACATTTTACATATTAATATATCACTGGAAGGTTGCAGAGTGACTGCAGGTGAAAAGAACCAGGAACGAATGCAGCCCTTCAGAGGCATCACATTTTTGCAGCTGCCATACTCTTCTTTCCCCAGGGGGACATGCCTCTGGTAGTGATGATATCACAGCTGGTGGGCAGGATGGCATCTCTTTTGTGAACCCCATTGGAGAGATCTTCTTGCATCCCCTGGCAGGTATAATACACTACTTTTTCCTGTTAGTTCTTCTTGTCCTACTTTTTCCTCCTTCCTCTCTACTTCCTCTTTTCTGCTCCCTCTCCTCCTGTCTTTGCTTTTTATGCATTTAATTCAGACATACTTCACTCTGCAGGCCAGGCCTTTGGCTCTGATTATTTGTTTAAATACAACTGTAGTGCTCTGGGACCTTTTTCCTGTCAATCTCTAAGCCAGGAGAGACACAAGTCATCAAGTTCAACTGCACATCCTCAGTCCCAGACATTTCCAGGTCAATTCACTTCAAGACCTCTCTGTTTGCCTGAGACACCCAATCCCTTCTTCCCTCCTGGCCCTCATCGGGTTTCTGATGTGTGTCCACACCATTTTGCGCTATTTGCTCTCCTGCAGAGGAGTTACAGGTGCTTGTTGGTTTGTTTGGTGTTAGGTTTGGTTTGGTTTGTTTTTTCCCTTACTGGAACAAGATGGGAAAAGCTGAACTAAGGCCACCTGTTGTGTCTGATTCCTTGTTCAGCCATGGAAAGTCACGGTGAGGTGGAGGTTCAGATCTATCTTAACTGCAGCCACTGCCACTCGGACAACTGTAAGCGGGACCCTGACACGAACCTGCCGGTCTGCCAATGTGAAATGGGGGCTGTGCTAGCCAATGACAATGTCACCTGCACTGGTAAGATGTGTGGTTTTATCCTGGTTGGATAAAGTCTGCATTCTTTGTATCGTCTCTCCTCCTGGTTTTTTTGATGGTCAGTCCCCCACGTTACAGCTAGTGGCTCCAGTGAACACGGTGTTGTGAGAAATGTCAGTCAAACATAGGACTGAAAATTCCTAATGTACTTTCCTACATGCTGAGCTGCATCTCTGTCACTGCCTCCAACGTTCAGGTTTGGATTAGGTAGAATGTAAATATCTGTAAAGAGACACAGTGTAAATTTCCTGAATGGGCACAGTGTATCAGATATTTAAGTGTAAATACCCATCTGGTATAACATACCAGCTACCACCGAGTTATTTAAGCCATAAATTACTTCCCTCCACAGCAGTTTCCCACTGTGCCTGTTCAGCTGATGGCTGGGATTCACTGTAATTTCCTGACACAGTCTTTTGGAACAACAAAGCACCAAGGCTGCAGAGAGTTTCAACTGATGAGTAGTGATGTTACCCATTAATAAAAATCTGAAGAATGGATAAGAAATCTGTGCTTTATCAGTTAGTTCTCTATTTTTACTTTTTTTTTTTTTTTAATTACTTAGATATTTTTTCAACCTCCGGGGCTGTAGAGGGATTTGTGGTAATTTTTATATGGTGGTTTGGCTGTGATCTCTGTATTGTTTTCTGAAATAGGAGCAACATGCAGAGGGATGCTTTAAAGCACCTCTGGTTGTTTTCTGATTATCTCTGTTTTTCTTTTTCCAGTGCCCCAGGGTCCTATCCCAGAGGGACACCTGCCTCTCCCACTCCTTCTCTCTGTGGTGGCTGTGATTGTGGTTCTTGGAATGATCCTCACTTGTGGCAGCCTATCTATCCGTAAGAAACACTCCTTATCACCCTTTGACTTGGCTTTTCGCAATTAAATTAGACAAAAGGAGACCACACAACCACACACTACTACTTTTAATACTTGGAACCAGATTGTTGCGGTCTCCCAGGTGGATGAGAGGGACAGGGAGAAAGAAGTGATAGAAAACATCTCCACCCCACAGGTAGGCACAGGCACAGTCTCAAAGGGTAAGAACTGCTCTCTCCTGGCATTTGCTACACAGGAAAGAGCCTGGGAAACCCTCTTAGCAGGCGTTTCTTTAGCAGCCGCTGCTATATAGGCTGAAGTCACAGTCTGTAATTAAACATATAATTAATTCAGGGAGATGGTATGCTTTTTGGGACTCGATGCCAGAAAGGTGTTTTGTGAAGCAGTCTTTCCTCAACCAATGTACAAAGAAGCAGAGGAAAACTAAGTTGCTCCCAGGTGATTAGGAGTCTACAGGAATAAGACTGTTTGCATATCCAGCATTAAATCACTACAAAGCATGGAGAGGAGAGTGATATTGGTGAGCTACAGATGCTTCTTGAGCATTTATAATTATGAAGTTGGTTTCCTTCTGTTCTATGTGGCCAGCATTGCCTTTTCTCTCCAGGTGTTGATCTTGTTTGTGCTTTTTTATTTGTCACCCATCCCCCAGTTTATCACCTTAAGAAGCAGCAGCTGGAAGGAGCCAGAGCACGACTGCAGAGCCCAGAATATAAACTGAGCAAAATCCGCACATCAGCCATCATGACAGATTACAACCCCAACTACTGCTTCGCAGGGAAGGCCGCCACTCTGAGCGAGCTGAAGGAGATCCCACGGAAGAACATCTCTCTGCTTCGGTAAGGTTCACTGCATGGGTTGTTCTCTGGCACAGGAGAGGAAAGGCAGCCTGAAGCAAAGGCAGAGGCAGGGCTCACATGCTTGTTTTACTCATCATCAAGGATCCAGGACAAGAAAACAAGGGCTACCTATCTGACTAACTGGGAAGCACCTGGTCCAAGCCAGCCAAAATACGATGGATGTGACACTTACTGTGTTCTCAAAGATATTTTGATTCCATAATGTTCTCAAGCAGAAGTATAAGTTCATGAGTCTCCTGTTCCACATTCCCACACAGAGCATAGGGTATTTCACCTCTGTGTTTTTATGTGATGTCCTGGATTACACTTCCCACCTGGCTGTAACTCCCCTCTAAATCTACAGCAGTGGTTTTTTTCCAGTATTACCTGTCACAAGGAAATGTCCTGTCACAAGGAAATACATGCTAGATTGCTCTTTGGCTCCATACTATCCAGATGGTATTGATCAAAGCTACATAAACTTTAGAAGGAAAAACTTGATCATTCTTATATGCTGTCTTACACCATCTCCTGAAGACATGAGCTTGCAGCTACCTTATTCTGTTGTTCTCCAGTTCTTTCCTGCCTTGCTATTGCCATCCTTGGTGATACGGTCCCAGAACTGAGTAGGTTGTTTTATTTGTTCAGAACCATAAGGATCCAACCTCCCTGCTTTAGTGACAGTGAGAGAAAATACTGAGAAGTTATGTTTAGAAGGTTTGAGATGAAAACAAAGCTCTGTTGTTGATGCCATCTCTTACAGCAGATTCTATTCCTGTTCTTGGACAGGATGAAAATAAGAGCTCAACCAATGCTGGATCCAGGGGTATAGCAACATCTGTTCTTTTTTGATTCCAGGGCACTAGGACATGGTGCATTTGGGGAGGTTTATGAGGGAACTGTGGTAGGCATTGCAGGGGATCCCAACCCTCTTCAAGTGGCTATCAAGGTCAGTGCACACAAATTTCTTATACACCAATAATTACCCATAAAAGCTATATTATCTTATTACTATTCCAGTTGGATATCCATGCTCATCGCATGCATAATGGCATACACATGTGTGTGAGGCAGGCCTCCATACATTGCTGCACCTGGGAATGATGAACTTTGATTTTTAAGCTGTATGATACAAGCAGCTGGTTGAAAGCAAAGCTTCTGTCTGGTCTGCCACGTGCCTAATGGCTGTAAGTTGTGATCTAACTAGGAGGAGAATCTAAAAAGGACTGTCCTGTAAGCTCCGTTCCTGTTACTCAGGAGAGAAAGAATCAGTGCCCTCAGATGGGAAATTGTGTGAATTAGTGACCTGGAGACTGCATAATACAATTAGTTGAAATAAAAGGACAAATTCTAAATCAACATAAATAAATACAGCTTCCTTGAAATCAACACAGAACCATCAGTTCACTGCAGAAGAGAATCTACCACAATTTTTTTTTTTGCCACAATGATTTAGAGATCTGAGTAGCCAAGAAAAAAAGAAACTTAAGGAGAAAAAATAGCAACAAACAGACACTTTGGGGATATTGCAGACTAGAACAGGATTTCTAAATCTTGTACAAAGAAAAGAAAGGCCTGTCAAAACTTATCATGAAACATTTATGTGACAGCAAACAGTAAACATTTATAGTAATGCTGATAAATTATTACTTCTGCATTTCAGCGGTTTTGACTGCTTTCTCCTAAGTTTTTCACATGACATTACTGTATTTTTTTCTCGGTTACTTTTCCTTTATACTGAGAGTAATGTTTGTTTACCATATGTAAAACTTTAAGGTAGTCTCTTAATATTGCACAGCTTTAAATACATGCTGCTGTGAATATATGTTGTGATATCATTCTAATTTCTATGTCATTAATGGCAAGCGATAACAGGCTCTTTTTCTGTGAAATTACTGCTGTTGATTCAGGATTTGTCACTACTCAACCCTGAAGTTAGGGATGCTCATAGCCTGCTTTTGTTCTTTTATGAGCTTGTGACTCAGCTAATCAAATCTACTTCTGTGAGTTCAGCCAAAACGTGGTCTTTGTTAATAAAAATAATTTCTATTGTTATTTGTCCTGTCTTTCAAATCGTTCTAGTTTGTTTTTTTTCTTTTTGCTTTGCTGGTCATCTAAATGTTCTCAGTTCTTTGATGGGATGGTCCTCACTGTCTTTACCTCTCAACAGACCCTGCCAGAAGTCTGCTCTGAGCAGGATGAGATGGATTTCCTGATGGAAGCATTGATTATCAGGTATAGTTTAAGGTTTTTGTACTGATGGTGGACGGCGGGGGGGGAAAAGTGATGCAGATAATAAGAATCATTAATCCACCTGCTTGAGTTTGGAAAAGAAATCCAGCCTTATTTTTCACCAGGTGGCATTTTAGTAGCATATGAGTTACGGATTTCAGCTACTTATTAATCTCAAACAAAGTAACCGAGGTGCTTTTGTTGCACATCTGTTGTGGTTTAATGCCAGTAGGCAACTCAGCCCCACAAAGCAGTGCGATGGGGAGAGAATCAGAAGGGGAAGAAAACTCACGGGTTGAGATAAAAACAGCCCAATAGGTAAAGCAAAATCTGCGTGTGCAAGCAAAGCAATGTAAAGAATTAATGTCTTCATCACATGTAACAGTGACTTGGGAAGACAAATACCAAACTCTGAATGTCACCCCCTTCCTCCTCCCCTCAGCTTTTATTGCTGAGCATGAGGTTACGTGGTGTGCAATATCCCTTTGGCCAACTGGGGTCAGCTCTCCTGGCCGTGTCACCTCCCAACTTCTTGTGCACCCCTGGCCCCCTCGCTGGTGGGATGGTGTGAGAAGCCTTAACGCTGTGTAAGCACTGCTCAACAACCGCTAAAATATCAATGTGTTACCAACACTGTTTTGATCACAAATCCAAACTATAGCACCATATGAGTTACTGTGAAGAAAATTAACTCTATCCTACCCATAACCAGTATACCTGAACAAAAAATTCTGCTGGTTGGTTCTGCTGGTCATATTCAGAGGAGTAAAAAGGCACAACATTTTTGTACAAACACGTTCTGTGTTTGAAATGTTTTCCTTTTCAAAGAATCCCATTGCCCCTTTTACTAAGTATAAGTCATATCCTAAAGTCCTTGCTAAAATTTTTGAAGATGAGATGGAAAGCAATGGAAAAGCTAAAGATTAGAGCCACCTGTGCAGTGACTCAGAAGTTCAGCCTCTGCAAAACCAGCACCAAGGTGGTACAACACAGCCTGTGTGCCAAGGAGGTGAGGTTTTAGGCTTGGATGCTGGGGCTCAAACTAGATTATCTCTTGCAAATAAAAGTAAAAGTTTTAGAAGAGCGGGTTTGTCAGCTGAAGAAGGAGAAAGTGTGGAAAGCTTTTCCCATTGTGACTTTCAGTTAGTAGCTGAGTGTATATGCACAGCCATTTTGCCTTTCCTATCTGTAGAACTGTTTGCCATAAGTAAGCTCTTTTTGCAGTGAAGGTCCTGGGCTTTTACCCTTTCCTTGCCCAAAAGTAGCTCAAACACTCTGAAACCTCTGTGGGGATAAGGTAGTGAGTATGGCTCTGTGTGTATAGCTTGCACAGATAGAACACAGCCCTTCTCCAAGTGTGGCCACTTTTCTTAGATGTCTTCTGGCTTTTGGTTTCTTTGCAAGCTTTACAGATCATTTATAAGGTCTCATGTGCATGACCTGCTGACAGTGAACTATGCGATCTATAAAACCTGCCCAGATAATATAACAGACAGCCATTCCTATTACCACCTGCACTTTCAGTATTCCAGTCTTGGAATTTACTTTATTAACCCAAGTCCGTAACCTTAAAATGATAACATAGTCAAGGGTGACTTAAAAATAATAGTATAGTCAAGTTTTATTGTAAGTGATTAAAATTTATGTAGTTTTAATATGTACATCACAAAGTTGTTCTCCTCATTGTCTGGCCCAGCTCATACATGGGTGCTGTTTTTCTGCTATTAAAGCATGAATCTCATGACATAGTGTTACTTCCTAAGGTCTGCAAGAACTTCGGCAGCTGAATGGGAGTTAACGCTGATGTATGCTTTTTTCAATTTCAATCGATTAACAGACTACTTCGATTCATTTAGTAGCACGACTCTTTCTCTTCCTCAACTTCCTTTCCATTTTTAGTTCCTGTGTTATGCAGGTATTCACTATCCAATGGAAGATGCTGTTTTTGAATGGCTGAGTCTTACTGAGCTTCTTGACAATCTCAGCTTTCTTTTGTAAAAGGTGGAATGCCATCACATAAGCAGCTGCTGCAGCAGGTATTAGCTGAGCCCCTCTTTGGCAGACTAGATACTGAACTGAGTCCACCAAACCAGACAGCAGTATATTTGTAATATCCAATGATGAATTAAAATCCCAACCAGTCAGGGTTTTGTTTCACAAACACCAATAATATTTGCATATTTGAAGTCCTTAGCTTTTTTTCCTCTCGCACCACCCCTGTCTTTCAGTCAATGTGTCCATTAAATTCTCTCTTTGCAGGCAGAATGCTTTGCTTTATTTCAGCTATTCATACCTCTGTTGAAAGCTTTTCATGGATAAAGGCAGGCATAACACTGATCTTTGAGTTATTGTAATCAGAGAGGCATTTTGATGTGGCTGAAGTAGAAATTTGCTTGATAACTTGCACAGCAAGTGTGATGGATGTTGGCCAGGTACTAATGCTGTCTTTCTCTTCCATGTTGCTGTGATCTTGGCTTTCAGTAAGTTCAATCACCAAAATATCGTGCAGTGCATCGGTGTTAGCTTGCAGACGCTGCCTCGCTTCATTCTACTTGAGCTTATGGCTGGAGGAGATATGAAGAGCTTTCTTCGGCAGAATCGACCCAGGGCGGTGAGATAACTTCCATTATATGCTTCTGTTTTATTTTAGTACAACTGTTTTTATGAACTGGATAATGGCACTGAAATCAAGCTGCTCTGTGTATATTTCCCAGCTCCTACAAAATTCTGAATATGTATCTGTTTCCTTGATGTAAGCAGATGTCAGTGAGAGAAAGTGAAAGCAGTGCCAGAACTCCAGTCTATTAGTAACTGAGAAGGAAAGAGTAAAAATCCTCCCATTCCAGAGTTCTCTGTCGACTGGATTACAAATTAAGTGGCTTTCTTTCCTCAATGTTTACCTTGTTTTCTGTGCACTGTGATGGTGTGTGAGGAGCTGAAGTTATAACACTGATATGCAGTAGTGGGAATTTGTAGCTCTAGGTCCTCAGCAGGTGTGCATCAGCACCATATAGAGATGCACAAATTTATACTAGTTGAAGAGCTGAGCCTGCTTGTGGCACTGTGATAAGGATCTAAATCAGTGCAAATGAAATTATCAAGTAAAACATTTTGTTTTAAAAAAACCCACCTTTATAAAAAGCTGTCATGAGTGGTTTTGAAGATTCTCTGATTTCTAATACCATGTTGATACCAACCAAGAACGGTGAATATTTGGAATTAATTGGTTTCAATGTTCTTATAATAAACAGCTGATTCAAGGTAAGTGTTCTTGCTTCTTAACTATGATCTTAGGCACCTCTGTTAAATAAGTATATATCTCTGCTTGAGAGGAAACTTCAAGAAAAAGAAGAGCTAGACCTGATTCTGCGTTATTTCTTGTTGTATTGAGGTACCTATGTTGGGGGGCAGGAGGAGGCTGACTGGTGCCTTATGTACTCCTTCATCACATCATGCAGCTGCAGAGCTTCTCCCACACACACACATACACCCCAAATAGTTCTGACAATATAGCTTCATGTGTGTATACTCCTATGCTGGAATTAACATGTTGTTAAAAGATCAAGCTTAATCTCTTTCTTATACAGGAGTAAATATATTAATTAAATGCACTTACAGTGGTATAACAGCACCCAGACAGAGGAGTCTGTATATCTTTATTTTTGGTATATATAGTGAAACTGGTACAACTTCTTTGAGTAGATAAAGTCTGTGGGCAGCAGAGAATAATAAATACTCTTATTTGAATATTACGTATAGTTGTAATATAAAGAACAGATATTTTTTAAAAATCATTTGAATACAAACCTTCTGCTGTATTAGCTGTTACGTTAGCAGACAGCAAATACAATAGTTGAAGTCCCCTTAGTACTCAAAAAATGTCCCGCTTTTCTGCTTTTCAGCTTTTCTGAAAACAGAACTAGCCCCATCATTAGTGTATTTCATTACAAGTTTCCCTGGCTGCAGAGAAAATCATGTCCATCTCAGTCTTCTGACAGAGGCGTAGCAGAGCAGTGAGGAGGTCTGGCAGTCTGTGGTTCTATTTCTCCTCCTTGCTCTTCATTTCCTCTCCAGAAATGCCTATTTTATAACTATAATAATTCTCCCCGGCAGATATCCAAGAACTTTGTACAACAATTTGCCTAGCCAATAAAAATAGTGCTCAATGGCTGTAGTGTATGTTATGTGGTTTGAGCATGAGAAATTACAGCAATAACAGCATCCAGAAACAAAAAATGATTTATTTGATATCTCTTGGGCTTTTGATCAGCATTGTAGTAATTTTTCCACAGCCTTCCCAAGAGCAATACAGAAGTTCCTGGAGAAACAGCAAGGAAATTTCCCCATGGGGAAATAAATGACGGGATGAAAATAAGCAGGGCTCCTGGAGAAAGATTTCTTTATTGTTCTGGGTTAGGGAAGTGCAGATGGTGAAAGGCAAGTGCCAGTCCCGGCGTCCTGTGGTAAAGCGTCCCTTTTTTGCATGCTGGTCCCAAGCGTAATCTGTCCTTCCGCAGGAGCGGATAAGTTGATGAATGCTGACTGCTGGTACAGAGATGTGCACTTGCGCATTTTTGCTCTGTCTCTGAGTTCATGGGCTAATTTCTGTTGATAATTTATTAACTCACTCTTTAAAAGTGGGTGGGTTTTTTTCTCTCCCATCTTATCTTTTAAACCTGCCTGTCGTTTGATTTCTCAAAGTCCAACATCAGCAGGGAATCATTCTCTCCCATCCCCTTTACCACGCTGTTCAGGCCAGGCCATAAATCTCTCACCAGCTTGCAGTCTTGCAGTGTGCTCAGGAGAAGTGAAGTCTTCTGAAAGTTTTTGGCTTAAATAAGAGTTCACGCATTTTCTGACTCTACTGTGATCTACTTATGTTCCTCTTTGCTCCTGACTCATTTAACCCTCCCCCTACCCTGTACATACATCTCTCCCTTTCCCTTCTTCTACCCCTTTCTGATTATCCTGTCTGTACCATATTTATCTACTCTGCTATTCTTCCCTTACCATTTTCTGTGTGTCCTTTTTCAGAATCAACCATCCACACTAACAATGCAGGACCTCCTGAACATAGCTAGGGACATTGCCTGTGGCTGCAAATATCTGGAAGAGAATCATTTCATCCACAGGTGAGGAAAAACAGCCCCCTCTGATGTATCTCAAGGTGCATGAAGCTCACAGGGTTTCTATTTGTAGTGGACCAGACAGAACTAATCTCCACGGGGGAGGCAGAGATTTCCTCTACCAATCCAAGCTTGTGATCAGATGTCCGGGCTGGTCTCACTGGTTTTTGGTAGGAGTTGGGCTCTGCACTGCTAGGTAGAAAGGAATCTTCTGCTCAAAGTGAACGTTTTCAGGTGCCTATGATGTAGACACATTTGAGATTAGCCTTGTAGTCCACTAGATGGTAGTGTCACACTGTATTTGCTTGTCAGACAATAAGGTATGGTTTCTCTTTCTTCTCATCTCCTTATCTCGACTTCATGTTTTCTCTGCACCATCAGCACAGGACAGCCCATAATATTTGAGCCATTGACTAGAGAGGGGTAGAGCATGGATAACAGGAGGAAAACCACAACTCTAAGGCTTTCTTCTCAGCTCAGTGGCTGACCTGTGATGTGGTCTTGGGAAGCCCGTATTTCTCTATTCACACCCTTTTTCTTTTTTTGTAGAGCAAGGAAGTGGTGATTTGGCAGGCTTCAAATAAAAATAAAGTATTATAGAAGAGGTAGAGGTTATTATAGGCAGCCTTTAAAAATTCCCAGTTGGATATTAGACTTCTTGGCTTCTGATTAAGCGTTATTTCAGCTCGTAATGTTCCCAGGCGGAGTGTGCAACTGAATTCCTCCCTGAGCATGCTGAGTTGAGCCCTTGTGTGTAAGGGAAAGGAGAATCCTCCGCACCAGAGGGTCACGTAGGCTCTAACTAAACTGATGTGCAGCCGGGAGTTATGCAAGGAGACAACTAATTCACCCACACACACAAGCACGAGTACGTACCCGTGACATTGCAGAGAACAAAGAGGCAGAGCTAAGCAAGAGTGGGTAAAGACTGGAGGAACTGAGGGAAACAAGTGGCAAACAGCAATCAGAGCAAAAAGCCATGAGGTTGAGATATGGGATGTGTTACGGCTTTATGATTAGAGCATATGAGGCAATTTTCAGCCTGCTTTATACTGGAACAATAAATAAGTTCCTTTGAAAAAAGGATTAGAGTTTTCTGTCATTAAAAAAGACCAGTAACAGTGTGCAACAAGTTTTGGCTCTTGGATCTCTTAATAAGTACATGAGAGGATTAGTATTCTACTTGGAAACTTCAGAGTGGAGTGAATCACTACAGCTTTTTTTTTTTTTAATATTTAATGTAATAGTAAAATCCTTCATCAACTTCCACCCACTCTGATCTACTGAATTTACGATAAGGGCAAATTTTTATTTGTGCTGCAAGAAGTTCAACAGAAACTCAACAGAAATTTTCTCCACAAGTGTTTTATAAAACCAGTTTTTATTTCTCCTGTCAGATAGTTGTTCCCTGGTTTTCTTATCGTGTGTCACTGAGCCCCGTGGTCATCATATAAAGCTTCTAACATTAATGTCAACAAATGCACAGGCCAGCTGTTATTGCTCGTGACCAATCTCGAAATCAGGAGAGAAATGGAAGAAACTAGTGCTTGGCTCTTTTAACAGCAGTATATCACTTCTAAAACAAACTCTTTGGGTCAGTTTTTGCACTGTTAGATCTCTGGTATGAGCAGCCTGGGAATGGACTTGCTTTGTTTCAGCCAATAATTCAGGAAATCAGCAGAGAAGGAATTTAATTCAGGTTGTGTATTGATACTTGTTACTGATGTCAGTATTACTTAGAGTCAGTAGGGGAGGGAAGAAGGTTATCATTACAGATAATGGGTATCCTAGGGGAAAAAGGAAGTGTAGTGGCATTGTGGAGATGTCACTAGAGGCAGATCTTGTCATCTCAGAGTCACAGCTGATGATGGAAGAGAAAGCTGAGCTTGACTTCCAAATTCCGAGGGATTTTTCAAGGCTGGCAGTGAGAAGAAACATATGAGTTGTTCAAGGAGCTCATTTTTCTTGGCAGTCAACAAGACCCCCGCAGTGCTATGATTTTTAATGAGTTCCTTTTCAGAAAGTGTATTTAAAATGAACACAGATTCTTCAGTCTTGGCCATACAGTCGTCACTACCATTTGTCACAAGCTAAACCTGCACCCAGCAAACGGCTGCTCACGTATGTAGCTTTGCTTGGTTCCGTGGGAGATATTCAGAAGCAACAAAGCAACAGTTTACTGAATCTGGCTCTACACTGACTTTTCAAGCACTGTACTAAGACTACCCAATAGCTTCTGTAAGTGATGGATGCAATGATGAGGTGCCACTCTTTAAAAAAAGAGAGCAAGAAAGCAATCTGTCTTAATGTGGTTGGAACAAAAGGGGTTGGATCTGTCTCTGGTTTAACATTAACCCTGTTTTCTGCCCTAGAGAAAGGAGATGGGAGTGGGGAATGCTTGGAAAACACTGGGTAGGAAATGTAATGTAAGTGCATTGCCTGTGGCTAATAAAAATGATAATGTAGCTGACATTATTCGTTTTAATAAGGCTTTTCTCCTCACTTGTGTAAAGACGATTCAACTAAGATTTGCAAGACTGGGTCTAATATTCTTTCTTTATTCTTTTAGCTCCTTTAGAATTATATCTGTCTGTCTATCTATCTATCTTTTTTTTTTTTTTTTTAAGAGATATAGCTGCAAGGAATTGCCTTTTGACCTGCACTGGAGAAGGACGAATAGCCAAGATTGGTGACTTCGGAATGGCCAGGGATATTTACAGGTAAGTGAACGGCCATTTCAGTCCTGTGAATAACTCAGGAATCTGTATCACTTTAACTGGTTTGAACTGTCTCATGGAATCTGAAACAGTAAAACCTTCCATTATGTGTCTGAATTTGATTATCAGTTAACTAACTGGAGTTAACAGACTGTAAATTAACACATCTATGCCTACTAGCGAATACACTTCAACTGAGTTTATTCCAGGCTGGGACCCAGGGAATGCTGCAAACACATATGGACAATAAACCAAGCAAAGGCAAATTTATTAGCTAGTTGATTATAAAGAATAAAATAAAATAAAATAAAATAAAATAAAATAAAATAAAATAAAATAAAATAATAAAATAACCCACATGTATATCTGAGCCCTTGCAGGCTGTATGACAGTCTCCATGCATTTTATCTTTCCCAGAGCAAGTTACTACCGCAAGGGAGGAAGAGCCATGCTTCCTGTCAAGTGGATGCCACCAGAAGCTTTTCTAGAGGGCATTTTCACCTCCAAGACTGATACCTGGTAACAAATGTCTTCTAATCACTTCTGCTAGTCGGTGATGAGGGTCAAGAAATGTACTGCTCAAGAAAAAAGTCTGCTCAGCAAGAACCTTAAAAAATGTCAGAATTTCCCAGAAAAACAGTAGAAATCTTCCCTCTGCTTTTAGTAGAAGCACAGCTAAAGAATTCTGAATAAGAATTTTAAAATCTAATGTAAATGAGGGTAATAAAAAATCGCTACACATAAATGTAGAGTATCAGATAAAGGTAATCAAGAAGCGAAAAGAGAAAGCAGTTCAGATTCCCAAGAAGTCTCAGTTCAAAAACCAGACAAATACCATCAGACATTTCTCTCAACCCTCAGTATCTGCCACTCAGTTTCTGTCAGTGACAAGCCCTGCTTACATGTCTTGTAAATGATTTTTTCTGTACCACCCAGGATTACTGTTTTGTGTACTTTTTTCTGTTGTATAGTATATAAAATGACAGCAGATTTAATAAGAATTCCTTGCTGGTTGTTGAGGAAACTATTTATATATGGATTCCTCAGGTAACTTGATCTTTCTTCACAATAAGCACCCCCTCAACAGCAGCACGTTCATGCACAGGTGCTGGGGAATGGAAGCTTTCCAGTTGCTTAAGAATGCTTCTCTCCCTGTACAGAGGATTCTTCAATAAACTGTACTGAGACATTGCCTTAAATGCCACACTGACCCAGTTTCCTGAAGTTGTTAGTGACGCCGGAATACAAGGGATTGCTTATCAGTGCCTAACTGTGAGCAGCCGGTACTAAATATTTCGAAGGAAAGTGCTACAGTTCCTGTAATACGCTATTATAAGTAACATGCATGTACTGGAAATTTCTTCCACCTCTGCAGCAAATAGCGACTCTTAAAATTCTGACACTGCTGAAGTCCTGGCAGAACTGTCTTGACTCCCATGGGTCTAAGTTATGCGTTATCTTCAGCAGCACTGCCTAACTGACCCGGGGGATGTAAAAAAGGAGAGCAACTGTATTGTGAAGAAAAAAATAATAAATGCTGCTGCCTTCCAGTTTCACTGGATGTCTCTTACTTCTTGAGCATCCTGGTCCCAAACCCTGACTCAAACATCTCAGGTCTTCCCAAGTAAGGTAAGAATATCCATGCCAGATCTAACAGTTCTTTTCAGTCAGACCATACATAGCAAAGGCTGCTCCGGCATTTCCTGCTCTAGAAATAATGAATGCAGCAAAAAGAACAACATCAGAGTTATTAAAATATTTTGAAAGCTCTGCAAAGCTAGTTTTAGAGCTTGAACAAAGGTTTTGTTTGATTGGTATTTTATGTCAAAATTGATTCATATTCACACTAATTGCACATTACGTGCCAGGTTTGCAGAACACAAATGAAATGTAATTTGTATTGTTGTTCTGATGCAGGTCCTTTGGTGTGCTTCTTTGGGAAATTTTCTCTCTAGGCTACATGCCCTACCCTTGCAAAACCAATCAGGAAGTGCTGGAATTTGTCACCAGTGGAGGAAGAATGGACCCACCAAAAAACTGCCCAGGACCTGTGTAAGTATTTCTTTACCTCCACAAGCCAAAGGATAGTGGGTATCAAACTGGTTGGACAAAGGCAACTAGACACGTTTAGTCAGGGAACAGTGTGATTGCCACCAGTGTTGGGTGGGTATTATTGAATGTTTCTTGAGCCACTGCCTCTTGCAGGCAGC
Source organism: Patagioenas fasciata (assembly GCF_037038585.1). NCBI lineage: Eukaryota > Metazoa > Chordata > Aves > Columbiformes > Columbidae > Patagioenas > Patagioenas fasciata. The sequence goes on along the minus strand of NC_092524.1, from coordinate 30,280,046 downwards.
TTGGAGCACTATAGGGTTTGCTTTAAGAAGTGGTCCCCTCATGGCTCAGGATCCAAGGATGCAGAAACGACATCTCTGGTTTTGCTCTGGGCCATGTACCGAGTGCACTTCCTTTGGCCCACACAATTATCTTTCTTGATTGATGCTTTTTTTTTTTTTTAAGGTACCGGATCATGACTCAGTGCTGGCAGCACAGCCCAGAGTATCGGCCAAACTTCTCCACCATCCTGGAAAGAATCAAGTATTGCACACAGGTATTGGTCTTTGGAAACCAAGTGGATGATAGTCCGTGGAATGCCAGCTATCCAAAGGCTTGAGTGCCCAAAACAAGTCAAGAGTCCTGACAGACAGATCTAATTACTTTCCCAATTGTGGTGGTGCTATTGGCTCAACTGCTCTTTTCACTTGGATTTTCTAGTATCCGTTCTCACTCTCCCATCTTCAGCCCACCTGAAAGGAGATTATACTGTTCTTATGCAAGTGGATGCTTTCAGCTCTCAGCTTGTTCAGTAGCAAAATATCCTTCACTTTGTGATGGAAAGATATTTAGAATCTCTTTCAGGTCCATATTCTGACCTTAACTAATGTTGCCTGAAAGCCACAGCTGAATTGGCATGGAGTGCAGGAAGGAATGAGATGGCACGGTGAGTTCACCATCTGGTAGCATTTCACAGCTATAGGCCTGGATCCAACCTCCTGAGGGAGAAACTGTACACCAGAGACCCCCAGTGTAACCACTGGTTTCAGTAAAGCACAGCCTCTGCTCAAAGGAAGCATGGAAATGAGAGAACATCTTTGTAAGTTCTAACAGCATGTGACACCCAGATGGCACATTGCACCTTGTACAACATGCAGGAATACTGCCCAAACCTGATGTCAGCCTCTGCCCAAAGCTTGTTCGCTCTCACAGCTATTTCTCTTAAAATGCAGGTGTGACAGTCACCCTGGAGGTGCTCAGAGTGTAACAGATTCTTGTCTCTCTTTTTCAGGACCCTGATGTGATTAACACTGAGCTGCCCATGGAGTGTAGCCCATCACCAGAGGATGAAGGGAGCACGGTCATGCGCCCAAACATTTCCAGTGGGATAGTGCCCCTGCTGGTGAGCCCTTCTCTCACACCCCAGACAACGCCAAGAACGCTGGAATCCCCCCATGGTGGGCACAAACTCGTACAGTGTCCACAAGAGCTACTGGTGGAGAACCTGAACAACCGGACTGCTCGAGGGCCCAGCCTGCCATGCCTCAGCGATTTCAACAGTGGGTCCTGGTTCCAGCAGACCTCAAACCAGAAGCTGGAGCTCAGCAATCCACCAACCCACAGACTTAAAAACAAAACAAAAAATCTTTGGAACCCAACCTATGGATCATGGGTGCTAGAGAACATCTGTCACTTCAGCCCCAGCTGCAAGCTCAAAGCAGCTCCAGAGCGGGAAGATTCAGGCTTTGATGGGAATTGCAGTTCTTCTCCCAGCTCTCGGGCATCTCCAGCATCTCCAAGTCGAAGCAACTGCCCTCACCTGGATATTGGTGGGATTGAACTGGTGAAACTCCAGAATTTCCCCTGCGGCAATGTAAATTATGCTTACGATGACCTGTGCTATAGCACGGACCAGCAGCCATCAGCTTTGGCAGAGGTTAAAGCAGCTGTGCTAAGGAGCTCCAGTCTCCATAGAGATGAAAAACCTTTTCATAAAACAGAAAAAACATCAAGAGAGAGGGACTCTGGCCTGTCTTTGTCAGATGACCTGAGCGTTACTCCAGTGTAACAGAAATGGTTCTTCCAAAGATCAGGGAATGTGTGTTTCTGGAAGGACTTCTTCCTACTTCACTCACTTCCTCCATTTAGGTTCCTTCAGATGGGTGATGTTTCAACATCAGCAATGTTCTGCTTCTTCCTTCTACCTGCCAGATCCCCAGATCATTAAAGAGAGTTGCATTTCTATCTCTGTAAAATGTGTTCCACTGAACCAGCTTAGAGGTGGAGAACAATGCCATTGCTGCTCTGATCCAGAATACTTCATAAAACGACTCCTCCTCAATCTGCTCAGGTGAAAAGAAATGGACCTGCCATCCAACTGCAGCATTTGGATGGAAATAATGACCAACACAGGTTGTGCTTCTTTCTGACTGAAGAAACCAAAAACGCACACTGTGCCGGCAGCAACTGACTTGCAAAGGCTGCTGTGTTCCTGAGGGCTTTTTACAGTCCTGGTGACTCACTAGTGATGTTCATGCACTGTAAGGGAAGTAAGTAAATAGCAGCTGCATTTGCATCTGTTTCATTAACAGACCCTGTGGAAAAACGTGAAAAAGAAGCTACTGCTTAAATTGCAAGCAGTAGGAAGGATGAAAAAAAAAAAAAAAATCCAGTCTCCTCTGAGCATGTACTTTGAAAACAAGCAATGAAGAGGAAAAACTTACTACTGGAAAAAAAAAAAAAAGTTGGTGGAGCTGATAGTATCCCTTTGAGCAGTGAAGGAAATCTGCTTCTTGCCTCATGGTGTCTCTCTCCTCACAGCTCCTGTTGTGGAAGGGGCAGGTGATTTTTGCAGAAAGGGTGAGCTGCATGGGCAATGAGAAATGGACTGTCTCTTTCTTTCAGTGGACTTTACTTGGGATGACCTTCATTTTTGTAAGTACTTTGATATTCAGAAGTAATTTCCTGTGCTAAGCACTGAGCTGAGGTTCTCTGGTAACTGTCTAGCATTTGAAACACTAGAGTTCTTCTTGAGTTTAATACCTGCTCCTCTGAGGTAAAAACAAAGTAATGCAAGGCAGGGGCAGCATGAAAGGGAGCCAACCACAAACACTATCATCTTGCAGTGCCCTTTACAGGGGATGGTAGATTAGCTCAACCATTTGTGAAAGCTAAAATCATGAGCTGGCTTCACACACCTGAGCAGGCCTTCATTTCTTCTCACTTTCCAGGCATACAGACTTGCTGGTAAAGAAGGTAGTTGTTGTCTGTTTGAGGACAGTTCATTTCTAAGGCTTTCTTCTGTTGCTTGTGGTCTAAACTGATGTTTACTGGTTAAAGCCTGCAAAATAAGGAGACTGAAAAAGAAAATAATTTGGATTAAGCCTGGACAGACTAAGAAGCGTTTTGTCCTTGTACCACTCCCGAATGATGCACTGCCATCAGTGGCAAATTACACACTGCCTTCATGTGTAATTGAGTTGTATGGTGAGCTGTCAGTCATAGACTCTGGTTCCTTTCTGCACGAAGAGGTGCTCTGGTACAAGCCTCATGCTTAGTGATCAGCTGCTTGTATAGTGTGAAGATGTGGGCTGGCAGGAGAGCATTTGCTTTGACCATAAAATCTTCCTGTCCCTGTCTCATTCAAGGATGGACACCACTGAGGTGCGGTACAGAAAAACACAGAATGAAGAGTCTGAATCCATTTGAGTGAAATACATCTTCAGCTCAAGTTTGTGCTTTGTTGGTCTGACTTTATAGCTGTTACAAGCTTCCAATAGTTTTAGGCCTTTGGGTTAGAATGAATAGTTTTATATACCATCATTTCCAGACCTGAGTGGTGATGATGGCCACCTTTCAGTAATGACCTGTGTGGTATGGAAATAATTCCAAATCTGTGTCAGGAAATGACAGATAGTCAGAACAGAGAGGTACCTCTGTGCATGGGCAAATGCCACAAGTGCTGTGGGGACTCATGAGCTCAGTGACCAAGGGAGATTGTTGCCCTTGCCTCATGCCCTTCTTTCCATTCCACCTTTGCTTTAGCTCTCTGGCCTCTCAGCCCTTCCCTCCCTGCGTATGTGGTAAAGCCCCAGCAGTGTGTAGTGGTCCCGGTTCAGCTGCAGTGGACATGACTCTGGAACACTTTCCAACCCTTGTTTGTAACAGGCACTATCCTGAGCAGAGCACTGCTGGTATGACCATGCTTTTGCAGGCCCATTATAGGACTGCTTTCAGTTCTCCTTAGCCACCAGCATGGGTGGGAAACTCGTGGTGAGGAGCAAAATACTGCCTTGTTCGGAAGTCATGGGAAGGTAACTATGCCACCTTTTCTTCCTCTAGACTTTTTATGAAGTAGCAGGCGCAAGGCCATTCTTCATTTTTTTTGCATGCAAATGACCACACAATACCCTAAGACTCCAGTGAGATGCAGGTAGGATCCCTGCTGTCTGTATGATGACCCAGCTTGAGCTACCACTGTTTTCCCCACACACACAGCACTTACCCAGCTTAACTCATGAATTTAAAAAGGTCAATAGTGATAAAACCAGCTAAGCCATTGAAAAGTGAAGTGAGAGAAGAGCAGAGCTCTGTCAACATTGCCGCAGGCAGCCTTGGCTGCAGCTCTGCCTTCATTTTTTTAATAAAATGCAAGTTCTTCAGTTCAGAACTTTAGACAAATACCTGTTTTAACTGAATAGCTGTGTCAAGGTACTATCTACAGGAAGAGCATTGATAAAGCTGCACTAAGCCAGAATAAAACTCCATCCTGGCCAGTATCTCGTGTCTTACAGTGACCAACAGTGGGGGGGTGGAAGAGCAACTCTAAAGAGTAGAGTGAGCATGTAGTAATTATTTATTCCTAAACATTCTTTGCTGCTTTACAACAACCACATGCTCAGGGATGTGAAAAGCCAGATGCAGTGTCTTGTAACAGGACAGAACATGGAGCTGCACATCCCAAATGGGCACTAAGAGCCAGAAATTTCAAAAGAATCTGCATTAGTAAACTAAATTTAATATAAGTTCTTAACTCTCTCAAATAGAACCCAATGTAAACGGTCTTCTGTCAGCACAGTTGCCATGAATCTTTTTGACCTGTGCAGATCTGACCTCTTAGCTGTTTCTTAAAAGTGCTCACAGCTAACCAATTTTTAATTAATATCCCAGAGGAAATAATGCTAATATTGCTCCTGTTGTGATGCTGTCCAAACCATATTATGTAAAAAAGAAATAATAATCACAATGATGTATAGTACAACCTACAATTCTGAGGCTGAAACTTCCTGTTCATACAATCACAGATTTCATAGTGCTCAATTGCTACCACTTTAAAGTAGAACTTCTTTGAAACTATTTTTAAGGAGACACTTTTAGTGCATAACCAATGAGTTGAACCCATAGTGTCAAACTTAGATTACTTTGGCAGCTGAAAGCCAAAACCTGATTTTGTTTCCTAGAGGAATGACATGAGCTGGAGACCTGGGATTAATTCAGTCCTGTAATCCATATGTCAGGTCTTCTAATGCTTCCCCACTGGAGAATCAGCCACTTATAGGATGATTATAAATCGCTCTTTCTCATAGGTGTCTGTCTTTTAACATGTTACCAACTTCATTTTAGCTTTGTGTGTATATGGTAGTTGTTTTTTTCCTTTGGGACTTGGCGTTAGTACTTTCTGTTGCTTCGTACAACCTCATAGCTACATTTTAAAGAGGGGACCAAATAACAAAAGATGAAATAATAATGCAAACTTCCATTTGTCTTTGCCTGTTTTCTTTCACATTGGTTGATATTCTCGCTTTGGATTTCTTTGTTATCTTTTCCCCTCCTCAATTTACGTATTTTGTATCTTCCTTTTCCTTTTGAAGAAACAGAACTCTTAACTGCACAGATTTAAAGTGTCCCCCTCCTACCAACCCTTTTCCTGAGGTAAGTTCTCCACTCATTTGCCCACAGGCAGGTGTGCACGAAGACATCTTTGCAAGTCTAATGAAATAGTTATGGGCTTTCGCAAGCATAACTTATTCCACATCCAATACCTTCCCCCCACTTACCCAAAAGAGAAGAAAATGTTCCTGCTGGGTGTATGGTTTTCCCCTGTGTATTTGCATCTCCACAGGTGTGTTGGACAGGTACCACACTTTCTGGCCCCTGGAGCAGCAGAGCTCTGTGAGACAGTTTCTCCTGTAGACATGGCCTTGCTCACTCTCTTGGCTGCCTGCCCTTTTCACTGTCACACAAAGCCCTCAGGCATGACATCATTAACATCTTCCTGTCTCGTCACATGACTGACTTTTTCATTTAATTGTGTTGGGTTTGATTTGCCCTCTGACCATTGCAGCACTTCTCACTAACTTACCTTTCTGGGTGACTACTGTACTTACGTAGATGACAAACCTGTTTCTACACAATTTAAAGCTGGATAAGTGTAAATTCTATATTTGCAACACAAAATAAAGAGACACTAATGGTGGTTACTTGTTTCCCTCTCTACTAAATACTCTTTGCACACAGGTAGAAGGACAGTCTCTTGCTGAGAAGTGTTGCCAGTACCGAGGGGTTGACTGCTCATTCCCTGCTGCCCCACAAAACTGCCCTGTGGAACAGTTAACTGCTCTGAGTCTGCCAAGTACCTTTGGGTGCACAATTTTTTGACAGACCATAGGCTATGAGCTGAGATATTTGAGACAGCTTACCTTGAAGGAAGCTGTCAAGCTTTGTGTGGAACAGGTCTAAAGCAAATGTAACTAATGGGTTTTGGAGCCAAGCTGCAACGTTAGCTTCTAGATGTCTTAGAACCAGTTTTGGTTTTGAAAATATTAAATGCTAAAGACTAAAGGCACAGAAACACTGAAAGAAATAGGTTTTTGTCCCTTCACTAAAGAAATTATTCAAGAAGAGATACTACTGTCCTGTGACCAAATCACAGTGGATGTCTTTTTTCCTTCAGTCTCATTTATTTAGTAGCATACACACTTCAGAGTAACAAACACTCAACCAATACAGTCAATGTCAAACGTGACCATGGGCAGCATTGCACTGTAGTGTTCAGAACGGATGCACCATGGATGGTACAGGCCATTTGATCTCAGTACCTTAAGAATAACAAATAATAACAGCAATACCGAAAAAAAAAAGCAAGAGCCCTCTGAGATACTTAAGGGTTTGGTCCAACTCGCACTTAAATCTTTCCCTATAATAGGAACTGGATCAGATTTAAAGCAAATTCCGCCCCCGCCCCCCCCATAAAACTAAGAGGGATTCCATTTTTACCACTTTGGTTAAATTTCATCCAAATTTACATCCTTGTGGGGCCTCAACATCCCTGATTTTTAAACCTAGCTGATGTATTTCTTTGTGCATTTCTTTCTATATTGCATCTTCCTCCAAAGAATCTCACAGCATCTTGCAAGTAATAATGAAGGACAGCCTCACACCATGCCTGTGGGGTAAGTAGGTATTATTCCCACCTGTGAAAAGGGAACAAAACTGAGGCCCAGCATAAGCTGGCCAAGGCCAAAAAAAACCAAGTCACTGTTGAAGCTGAGGGAAAGAAGTCCTACTGCTAGATTCACACAAGAATGCAGCAGCTAGAGCATTGAGCATTACTGCATCTGAGAGGTTGGCTGTTCAGCACCTAAGCGCTTCTGGGCCAGCATGCCTTCCCATGCTGCAGAAACACTTGCTCCCAGTGTCTCCCAAAGTGAGGCAACATCTCAGCAGAGGCATTACAGAATGACACTCTGCACTTGTACATGAACACGTACCTCAGTTATCACATATCAGCTCTTCTATGTTACATGCCCGTGCAAAGGCATCACGTTGACTCTCTGGTAAATATAAGCTTATTCAAGGCAACTTCCCCCATAGTGAAAGAAGTCTGCTGCTTCCTCACACCAGCAGGTGGGTGTACACAGGCACTGTGGCCCATCCGATGTGAATCAGGGTATCTGATCCTGTGGTGGTTTGCTCGTGAGCTCATAACCCCAGCCCCTCAGAGCTCCAGTGCTCATTTGCAGTCCTACACTTGCAGTTTGCTAATGAAAAGCTGCTTCTTTTTCTCATTTCCCACATCATCAGCAGAAGATTGTGGCTTCTCCCCTTCTAATCCCTTAGTAAGCCAAAGAGCCATTTCAGAACTAACTTGCTAGAACTACTCATCATCTAGAATGAGCTTCCAGACCAGGGTCTGCAATAGCAGAAGTCATTTTTCCCCTGACCTTTTCAGCTATTGCAGAGGAATGGATCTTTCTCCATGTTTCCCAAGACCACACACTGCAAATCCAGGTGCTCGCAGCAGTTGGGTTTTTTTGAAGCTACTGGTACCATATTGCTGCTAGTTCTGCTTTGAAACTGGACAGTCATTCTAACAGTTTGTCTCAAATTCTCAACTGACATTTGAACATAAACTTTAAACCTCTGAATCTCCCCACTAGAAAATAAATTACACTGGTTTCACATATGTAGTAGCAAAAGGAAGAAATTTAACTCTGAAGATTAATTAGGCAAACCACTAATGAATTCTATCGCCTTAACAGTCTCACTTCTAACTCTTCTAATTTTTTTTTTAATTTTGATAGGACTGCTTGCAATTGCAGAGTCACAGGAAAGGCATTGTTATTGAAGTCCTCCCTTGTGAAACCTATTTACTTCCTGTTCTCCTTACACACTGTTTACCTGTTGGCTGCAAGAGATGAGAAAGACTTTTTTTTTTTAATTGTATGAAATTCACCACAAAGTAATTCATCATCTCATAGCAGTTCAGAAGTCAGGAGGCATCTGGAATGATAATATTTGTGTTCTCTATTGATGGTTCACTGTTACTGAGAAGTTTCAGAGCGTTTCTACTTTAAGTAGAAAACTCATTAATGGAAAATTAATTAATTCATTACCATAAAAATAAAACTGAGAGGGATTCTGAATTTGCAGTGAACTGCAAAAATAATTACCAGTTTCAAATAACTTTTGATTTAGAATGAAATATTTCCATATGTCATTACTTCCTAGAGAATACCCACTTCATGTCATCTTTTAGGTCACAACTGAACTTGAACTTTTAATACTGCTGTTTCGTTTAGAGGTGATGAAAAAAAAATCATTAAATCTGACTGATCTCAGTACAGTAGTGTGTTATCTAAAGCAATTATTTTTAGAACCTATTTTAGACTCTTCAATTCTAATTACAAATGTTATAGACAGATTTTGTTCCAGATCTGGACTCCACAGTCATCTTTTGCTCATGATCACTATTTTTCTTGAAATACCAGTTTCCCAAAGCATAGAGTCACTTTCATATATCCTAAAGTTCTTAGCATCTCTCCTGAGCACAGAACACCAAGACAGCCATTTCTCATCAATGCATTACTAGCTTTAGATGTTGAAAGGGGATTAACAATCAAATAGTTATGTAAGTCTTGTCCTCATTTTGAAAACTACATCATCACATTATTAACATTAAAACCTGGAATGTGAGTGAACATGTGAATACTGATAGTATTTATACTGCTAGTATTTAAAGAACTGTTCAAGTGACTAGATGCAACCAACAGAGAAGGTATGTGAAGCTATTACAAGAAATCACTTCAGTCTTTCTTGACTTTAACCTAAACACTGTGAATTTTCTGTGGCTGTGCCTGGGCCACAGCAAAAGAAGAATGAATCACAGATGGCCCTGTGATTCCAGACAGCGACTAGGGGATGCGGTATATTGACATTCCTTCCCCCAAACTGCCCTGAGTTAACAGCTGGTACCTTGGAGGAAGGATGCCTGGGAATTATCCCATCATTAGTGTAATTCTGTGAATACAGAAACATGACCTTACTGCTCGCTGCACTACTCTATACTCTTAAGAGGCAGTGTCATATCTGGGAACAAGAACATGGCCAAGAAGTCACGTGCATTAGGAGACAGGCAAACCATGTTCTTAAGAGAGATCATACCGGTTGCTGGCTACTCGTGCATGTGTATAGGGGTTTTATCTTTAAAAATAAACAAGCCTTGAAAAAACCCTTTTCCCTGGTCTGTGTACTAAAGAATCATTAATGATATTCAGAACTGCAGTTCAGCTGCAAGAGGCCAAACTTTCCAAGCTAGGCACTTATCCAACAGCCCACCCAGTCTGAAAGTCAAATGTTTTTGGAGACAATAGGCTGCTATTCTCTCCTTAGAGTATCTGTAATCTCCTGAGAGGCTACATAAAAAGCAAAGGCTGTTCTTGGATAGAAGTGAATCCAGGGTAGGGTAAGGAAGAGTAGGAATGGTCAACAGCAGTTACCACATCCAGCCACTATAAACTGCTGTCTCCCTTTGCTCCAGGTTTCTTGTGATGTTCATCCATTTCCACCTTATGCACACACCGTTACACAACGTAGCAGAAGTTGTTGGTCCAACCTATAGTGTACACAGGAGCAAGGAGACTTGGAATTAAGGGGGCAAAAAAAAACAACACTCTTGCTGGTTTCAAAACTACAGTTCTCTGAAAAACTGTTATTCCTACCCTGAATCCCCAAGCACTTGCTATGCTTCACTAAGAGGTAAATCTGGAGTCCCATCTGTTTGCCAGAAGTCAGAATTGTTTGGTTTACCATACAGACCTCTTGACTCATGCTGGTGTGATTCCTGAGTATAGAGATCTTCACTCTCTGAGGACCAGTCTGGAGTCAGGCTGGTGCAATACAGACCAATCTGGAGTTATTTAGGTTCATAGAGGGCCGATGCAAAGTCATTTTGATCACTAACTGCTGGGTTCTGGATGCAGCTCCCTCTGCACTGATGACCTCAGGAGTCTGGAGAGAGTAAAGGTTTCCTTCTAACTGAGTGATCCCAGTAGAGCAGACAGTTACAGAGCAGCCCTGCAAGTTTTATGCCATTCTTTCTCAACTCATCTTTCAGTGATGCTTTCCAAGATGTCAATCAAATTGTCCAATCCCAACAAGTAACCATCCTCCCGGTTGCCTTCTTGCCAGGGGATCCTGTGATCCAGTGTCTGCCCATCAGGGAGAAGGGTGGTCTTTCCAAAATCGATCAGCCACACATTGGCATTCCCACTGCCATCATGTACAAAAAGTAGTGAACTTCCAACGACCTGGAAGACAGATTGAGATGATGTGGTTAAAAACGCATCTTTAGCTCTCCTCCACCACTTGACACCTCCCACTAAGGTGACCTCCTCAGATGACCTTCTCACATGTGACCCAACAGACTTTTGGGCTGCACTTAGACATCGACAATTTACATGCTCTTTTTGCAAAACTATATCAATCAGTAATGTGTAACAAAAATGCATCCAGTGACAAGAGGAAGTCAATACAGTAAAATAAAATGTCTGATCTGGAAATCTTGAGCTGTAACAAGCAGAACTTACAATGCTAACGATGCCTTCTCCACAACAAAGCATACGAGAACATACATAGCAGAATTTATACTGTGTTTCAACATAAATCCAATATAACTAATAAATCCTTCATTGTCAAACTACAGCTGAATGCTGCTGTACCAAATGCAAGCTCCCACATCACCATTCCCCTGTAAAGATTCCCACTGGAACACACCAAGATTAGAGAAACCACAGGAAACTGGTAAGAATAAACGATTCCCTGCAGTGGCCCAGAGCTATAAGTGCTGGGATGTTATAAAGATGGGAGGATTTATTACTCCTCAACTGGTTTAATCTCCTGTGATGGAGACTTTGTGGTACCTGTGTTGTCAACATATATTAGTTTTCTTCTACTACCAACTCCTTTCTATGAATGAAGCAGGCTATTCTGAAGTACATCTCAATGACCAAACAAAGCAGCAATGCAGGTCCACAGCATTATACTCACTGCTTACCTCATGTCGCTTGAAGAAGTCTGAGGATTCAAGAATGATATGAATTTCCTGCAGACGCTTGAGGTATTTTTTCTGGATGAAGTAGAGAAAACAAACAAACAAAACAACAACAAAAAAGAAAACAACACCCAAACAAACGTTTAAGTAAAGAATGAATGAAGATACTGTTTACAAGAGTCAACAGAATGAAGAGATCATGTTAATTTTAGGCTAGAGGTCCTTCAAAGCAACAGGTTCATAATTTAAAAGTCAATCTGAAAACACACTGCAACAGGCTTTCATAATGAATGAACAGACTGGAGTTCCTCTGCTGCATGTCTTGCATCAGGCACACTTATCTGTCTTGCTTTGGATGCAGTAAGACTTTCTGCATCCTTTTTTTTGTTTTTTGTTTTAATAAAGAGAAAAATGTTTCAAGCAATTAAAAATCTTTCCATCCTCCACAGTAAAAAGAGAATGCATTTGTCTTAAAGAGACAAGGAGCTCCACCCATGGGGGGGAGGGGAATAAAAAATTAAAAAATGCATAAAGCTCTCGTCTACATTTTTAATGCTTCCTTGCGTTACAAAGCATTCTCCTCCTGGAGGGCTAATCTGCCTTCATCACAGCTTCTACACTGCAGCAAAGCACTACGGCACCCTTTGAAGTTCTAAAGATGAGAGACGTGTTATGCGATCTACCACATGCCTGCTGTGCTACCCGTGAAGCAGCACACCAGAATTGCTCTTTGAGGAGAGTCTCACACGTAGGAGCACAGCCAGCCACCAATCGCACTTCAGGCCCCCATGCTCTGTTTTTATCCTCTCCAGACTGAATTCCCAAATCACAAGTTTTCCTGCCAACAGAGTCCTTGCTCAGACATCATCATCCCTCTGATGCACCCAACACCCATGGTTGAAGATGACAGCAAGCCACAAGTTAGCTTGACTGACGTTTTGCTAGCATGAGGAACTTGGGGTGAACTCATGGCAAGTGCTGACAAAACTGGTCTCAGCCAACTACTTCTCACAGCCCACCAAGTCCCCACATCCACTCCATCTGCTGAGAGGGACCAGAAGTCAAAATCATTTTCTTCCTTGGTGGTTTAATTTGTGTTTCTTGTACCAGAGGAAGCATAGACCTGAAGCAAGTTCACTGCATAAAAGATGAGTGAACATGCAAGTTTAAACTCACCAGAATAGTTGTGTTGCCCTCAATGAATTCCACAAAAACCTGCAGAACTTGCTCCCGTGTCTTCGTGGTTTTGAAGTTTGTGTTACATGTTCCATCCGCCTTCTGCACAAAAACACACAAAGACAGAGACAAATCTATACTACACAGATATCATTCCACTCATCAGTCAATCCTCTTGAACCATCAACAGCTTAGCTCCTGCTAACCAGATGAAAGTGAGTAGTTGAACAGGAAGAGAGCAGATAAACCAAGCAAGAGGTGGAGAAGAAAAATCTTTAAAAGCTGATTGGATAACTTTAAATGGCACTTTCTTCCTGTTGAATGCATTAAAAAAAAAAAAAAAAAAAAAAAACAACAACAACAAATCATGATATTATGAGCCTGCAGGAGCGTTTTCTCACTCATCAGTACTAGCAGTGCAAAGTTCAGTGGGGCAAACCACGATGACCTCTTTGGTTGTCCTCTCATCTAGCCTGGTGTCATCAAGCCCTGGCTGGGGGTGTGTAAGAGGACATTTTGAAACACAACTTTACTAGTCCTTTTTGCTTGAGTGTTTTTTTGTTTGTTTCTTTTTCAATAGAGAAATCAAAGAACTGTGGTTAAAACTCAGTTCTCAATATACTTTTGCACATTATTGTGACCCAGAAGTCACAGAACAGAAAGCTAGTTGGAGACAAGAAGAAGTTGGGATTTGCAATGCTGGCAGTGACACAAATGCAGTGACAAAGCAGGTGTGGGAATTTGGGCAAAGGACAGTGGAGGCATGCTTGTATCCAACTGGGTCCTGGAGAAATTCAGAGTATTTTTGTGCCATCAGTATGGCTCAGTCCAGAAGCATCTCGCTATGGGAAAAAAACAAGTGTTTTTATGTGCTGGCTTTGTGTACCAGTTTGTGCTTGTAAAGCTACAAGTAAGTAGGAGTAGTGCATGAATTGGAGATGTCTGTCAACATAGACTATATGAATATGCATTTTTCCAAGAACATCCCTGTTGCTTCAAGAGACACAAATCTGAGCTTTTAGGACATGCATATAAAATACAGCAACTACTGCAGTTGGTAGGCTGTATCCGTTAAAAGCCTGCAGGATTACCAAACTGTGTTCCTCTCCATTGTATCAGTCCAGTGAAATCCCTCATTTCCATTATAAGCATGAATCAACAGGTCATTAAAATGTCACTGCACCAAAACTGGGTAAATTCAGCTCCAGTCTCAGCAGGTGAAACACTATTTACTCCAGAACAGAACTCAGCCCCTGCTATAACATGTACACACCAAAAAAAAAAACCCAAAACACTGATGATGCCAAATTTCCAGATCTACCATGCAAGAGAATGAACTGACTTAATGGCAAAGTCATGTAGAGCAGCCTCCCACCTACCAGACTTTCTAGCAGCAGAATAAAGAGCTTTATTCCAAGGCTGTGGGCCAGATGCAAGCATGGCATGTCAGCCTGATGAGATGTGTAAGTTATGCAAGTGAAGTTCAGCAGGTAGGCAGTGAAAGTTAGGAGCCATCTGATCCGACGTATGATAATACTCCACAGCACATAGAAATGTGGAATTCAGTCTGATGCCTTGTACCTCTTCACTGGAGTGAAGTTATTTTAAAAATAATTTCTCTCCATGCCCCAATCCCAGAGTAAAGCCTGGAATAGCTGCTACGTTTTTGCTTTTCATTCTTTTTTGTCTGGACAAACTAGTTGCTTCCTTCCCTGCTGTTTAGAAACACTTTTATGGGTTTGTTCCTTTGCAGTGGTTGGCAGGAAATGTAACTGCTGCCTGTCTTTACTTGCTGTAAACAATATCCAGATTTTGAATGGCACCATCCCTTGTATTCTGTACCAGGTCCTCACAACAACTCTGGATGTACACAATCCCCAGGAGGTGCTCAACTGACTCAGTCCTTGAAGTCATACCTTTATCAGGGTCCTCATATACATTCCCACGCAGCAGAGCTGTCTGTTCACAGTGCAGCTAGTGGGTCACTTCCAGTACTTCTCATTAGATGTGACAGTGGCATGGCTAGCAGGAAGGCAGGTTTGGCAGCTCCATAAAATACTGACACCTATCTTAACCTTTGTGGTCTTGCTCATATTCCTCTGCAGATTTCCCTTACAGGGCTCTGGGTTAAGGTCATGATCTCAAAGGATTCACAAAGACTTACTAATTAAATCTGATGTCCTCTGGGGAAAATGGCTAACCCTAATCTACAGCTAAAGGAATGGTACCAACAGAAGAAGTAGCTTCCCAAACTGCACAGAGATTCAGGGACAGAATGGGAAGCCAGAACTCCTGGTTCTCAGTCCCATGCACCTCTGCTCTGCAAAACTATTGGCTTAGTGTTGTAGAGACAGCATTTGTGATGTCAAGCCTTCAGTGCACCCCTTCCAGAGAGGAAACCAGCATTCTGAACCTAGCCCGCACAAGAGACTGAGTGTCAGATGCCAGCTGCAAGAAAACCAAACAGTTCAAACTATTTTTGATAAGAGGAAGAGGGACAAATCCCATAAATGAACGTGTCTTCATTTCAGAGATACAGAAGCAAGGCAAGGAAAATAGATGGATCAAACTAAAGAGAAAAGGCACCCCACTGATGAAGGGGTGCAAATGGTGAATCACTTATCAGTAGCCACTTCACAGAAGGGCTTCTGTGATTTCAGTTGCTTTGCTTCTGCGTCTTACTCCAGCAGCCACAGGGCAGGAATATTTCTGAATTATCAAACCAAACATTTCTGTGCAATTAACTCCAGGAGTTATCAGGGTACTCAAGAACAACCGCTTTTTCCTATTAACCACTAGCTGGCACCACTGACCCTTGTAGGCTATCCTCTCAAAATGGGCATCTCTGCAGCACAGCTTCACTCCTCTGCAAATACACAGAAAGGGATGTACAGTTCAGCTACAGGGAAACAGTGTGATGAGTACAGACTAGTTGTATTGCTTGAACAGCTTCACTTTTGCCACCATTTCTCCATGGAAATAAGAGAATGACACCTACATCCCTTATAACAGCACAGGGAGACAGAGGAAAAGATAATGTACTGGAGTGCTCCAAAGCATTTCCTGTGCTTAATAAAAGATAAAGTATTCATGTCCAGTTTTGCACATGTACCGCATTGTCTCAGTAGAGTGAAATAGCACACAGTCTGTGTGCCATGTGGGTCCTACCCACCTCTGATAACCAGCCAAACCACAAAGAACAGGCCAGGAGGTCTTACTGGAGCTCCCCTGTGCTCCCTTAGCTCAGCAGTCACTCTCCAGGACTTGACATAAATCTGTGAGTCTTCTACACTGACCAGCTATCATTCTGAGAACATATGTAAAAGGTCTTGAGATCATTTGGGTTTCTGACTCCATTACACAGAGCATCCAAAGACCTAAGTGGTTTAGGAATAAAAGAGTTGTCTTGATAACATCATTAGATGGCTAAAGGTTAAGACAGAAGGTGTCTTGGCTGGACTGGAGCCAAATCATTTACCACCCAGACACTCCTTGCATGAGAATGCTGGTGTCTAACAGCCAGGAGTGAATGGCACTGCATACAGGGGGCCAGCACAGCATGAGCTGGAAGCCCTGGTTCCTGTCTCACAGCAGGAGAATCTGCAAATGAGGAAGGGAAAAGAAAATACATGGAAGCAGAGAAAAAAGAAAGGGGTATTTAGAGAGCCTCTGCTTTTCAGTGTCACCCTCTTTAATCTCTTTCTTCTTCCTCTGCACTTGAACGATGAAAAGGAAGCAACACTAATCCAGATTACAATTTACCATGTCCTAACGTAGCAAAACTAAATGTATATGCTCCGGGAACATCCTGAAATCACACAGGTTAACCCATGCTAACTTCTCCATAGCTATCCCATCATGAGCTTCAGCGGACGAGTACTCAGCCAGGGTCTGGGTGGGTTTCAGCAGCCCTCACCATGCTCTGTGCTGGTACAGGTACCTCACTATCTAAACCCAAGCAAACTAGTTTAGGGCCAGTTGTGACAGGCCTGTGCAAGCAGAAAGCAGCCTTCTGGATTCCAGCAAATATTAACATTCAAGTAGCTGTGTCAGGTGGCTGATATTCTCAGAGTAGGTCCTAATGGGTTTCTAGGTAGGTATCCAACATTGCCATGGGGCACAACAAATAAAAAGAATTAATGGGTAGGAAAGAAAATTGCCAGGGTTCTTCTATGGCTGTAAGGTATCCTAGGAATGGTATAGGGGCACAAAGTTATCAACTGAGAACAGCAGATGGACTCTGTTGATGGATAAATTTTATTTTTGGTTGTTTTGGTTGTTTATTTCAGCTCCATCTATACCAGATATTGTAATGTACTTAAAAGGAAAAGGGGTTTCCTCAATCCCATGAATATCTAAGCTAATGCCTTTTAAAATGCCTTGCAAATAAACATAATTGGAACAAAACCACTTTGCTATGATTCACTTGGAATAAACATGTATAGTTCCTGGATTTTAAAAAAAGGCAATTGCATGGAGAGAGACGGTTATTTCTTCAGTTCTGAATTATCCCTTATAACAGTCTCATTTTCATTCTCTCAACACTGCGTACATGCTCAAGTGCTTCCTGCAACATCTCTGTGGTTGAACCAAGTATTGTTGATGTGCATGTGATGCTTAACTTCACTGACTCTACTGTTTTAAGTACAATAGATGCTTTAAAACCACAATACGCAGAATTTTGTGGTTTCAATTAGTGCATTTTCACATAATCCTTTGGAAAACCTGGCCACAGATGCACACTAACTTTTTGATTAATTAACAAACCAAACAAAGTTTGGTCTCCAAGAACAGGCATAAGTGAAACTATTACCTTAATCCCTTCAATCCTGAAGCCCAGGTTGGCACTAGAGCTGATTGTTTCCCTCCACTGCATGTATCGGGGTTTGGTGACAGCATGTTGGGCATTCTCTTCAGCTGTGGGGGCAAGAGGATCCACTTCAATCATTTTCTTGTACATGTCCTTACGCAGCTTCGGTTTCTCACGGGCCTTAGTCAACTCTTCCTCCAGGTATGTCCTGCAAAAATATCACATCCCAACAAAACCATAAGGATTTCCCAAAGATTTCTTTTTTACAGCTTACAAACTGGCCTCAAGAAATGTCAATCAGGAGAGTGTTATCATTACCCCGGTTTTGTATATGGGGAAACTAAAGAACACACACTAATGACTGCATAGGTATATTTAATGAAATAGTTGCATGAATCAGGAATTGTCATTCACTTCTTGTTCTAACTACATCTTTAGAGTAGTGTTAAATGTTATTGTTATTTCCTGCTTACAGAATGGTAGAAAGCTGAATCCCTACCATGCCATGAAACAGAGCTGTATTTTGAGGGGACAGTTAGGAGAGATAATTTAAAATGAAATCAAAAGCAAATAGGGCTGCTGAAGTGCTATTGTCTCTCCTCAAAAAAAAACTAACATCAGTCATGTGTGATGGTTTTAGGCCTCAGAAAGCACTTAAGGTTTTACTTAATGCATCAGACAGTGAAAGACAGAATCACTCTTAATATACCAAAAATTAAAGAGTAAAGCAGATTATCTGAGCAGTTCCAAACCAGAAGAGGTAACTAAGAATGGCAAGGTGAATGGTTACAAACCTTCCACACTTTGCTGTTATCACTCCACACATTAACCTGGTCACCATTAGAAAGACACTATCCACATTCTCTACATGCCACTGGACTCATAGAGCTTGTCTCCCCCTCCATAAAGCTTGCACTTCGTTAGGCACCTGGAGTGCACCACCACCATCACACTGTAATAAACCGAGCTGGTGTTTAGGAGAGGCTGTCATTCATTACCAGAATGCCACCTACTTTGAATAAAATATGTACTACTGCAAATGCTTCTCCTTCTTCTGGGCATACTAGTGCTACAAATTTCTACTCTGATTTAGCTGACAATTCATTTAAAGATTCTGCACCTATTTGAACAGGCTTCTCTGCACTCCTTTAAGCTGAATAACTCGTTTATGACAATGACTCTTCAGCATCTCAGCTGGCACCCAAAAGATTACTATGAGAGTTCATACCTCTCTGCACTGTTACTGCAGGCTCTCAACAGATTCCTTATCTATTTGTTATGCTTAAATAACATTTTTGAGGCTTTTCTCTTAATCACAGTCAAGAAAAGGAAAAGAAAGTGAGAATGTGGAGAACAAGATGATAGCATCATGGAGATGTCATAGCAGAGGAAAAACATAGACCAGTCACGAGCAAATGGTCAATTATTTTCTTTACAGAAAAAAATCAATACCAGTGAAGACTCATTCAAGCACTGGAAATGGACTTTCACACTGCTATTCAGTCATTCACATTTGGAGACGGGAATTTTATTCTTTGTGGGGTTTTTAGGATCACTGCATACACAAAGATTAAATGAACTAGCAGCGAATGAATCACGTAATTTTTCTCCCATGTATTATCAGGCCACTGCAGGGAAACTTTGTTTTAAATCACCTCTGGAAATTTCTTGATATGGACAGTTTTTGAAGCTATACATCAGTTAGTTTCAGAATCCATGTACAAGCAGTCAACAATGGGACAGACTCTCCTCAGGTTGTCCAAGGTGATTGCCAAACCAACAACAGGTTGTCTGGACTGAATCCCAAGGCTCCAAAAATGTTACCAAACTCATCCAGACAGAGCATGACCACATCACCCCCACCCCTTCCTACAAAGGCACTTTCTCTTTTATGTTCCCCACCTGATCCCCATCTTGCAGTCCATCACGCAAGGCCCTTCAAAATCAGTAAGCAAGTCATCCAGCTGAATGTAGCTCTCGCCATCTCTCTCCACCACACCATGGAAGCAAGGGACGCAGGAGCGTAGCGGGTCTTTCATCAATCGCTCAAAACACTCTTTTTCATTCTCTGAGAAGCGTTTCAGAATCTTCCCACTATCAGCTGCCTTGAAACTCCCTAAAAAAGAAAATCAAACACATGCTGACAAGACTGAACTGCAAAAAAGAAAAACACCTTTCCCCACCACTCCAGTTTCATCTACCTCAGCCTCTTGACACCAGTTAAAGATTTCTCCAAAGAGAAAAGACAACATGCTTTTCATAAAAAAAACAAAGCACCCAGGACAAACACAGCTGTTGGCAGTGAAAGTCTGTTTGGATACATGCCCATGTCAGAGTTTATAGCTTTAAGGAGTGCAGCTGCTCCAGGCCATTGTTTTTTTTTCCATGCTAAACTCTTTGTTACGATATTAAACACTACTATACTTATTAAAATGCACAGGAAGAAGCCACAAGCCGGAATTCATTAATCCTCTGACAGGCTATTTTAAAGCTGTATAACACTGCCAGTGTTGGCTTTGTCCTTAATCCTCACATAGGGTATACCTGCTGAGTGTGTACGTAACTGAGGCAGTCTGGTCAATCAGTCATTGTTCAACAGCCACAAGCAGGCCAGAGCCAAGCACTGCCCTTGCTGTGCACACACTCTGTGACCGCACATGTGTGTAACCTCCAGGTTCTGCCTCTGCTCCGAAGCTCGGCTAATCTGCAGGCACAGCATGTGGTGCAACTGCTTTTTACAACTCTGTAACTGAATGGTATCCAGTACAAATGACAGTCTGCATAGGCCAAGACTGGCAGTAATTAGACTCCAGTTGTCTGGAGTCTCCTGTCCAGATGTTCTCCTGTCCTGCAACCTGCCAATAAGTCTGAGAAAAGTACACATTTCATTCTGAGGTACCCTTTAATCTACATGACATAAAATAGGCGTCAAAGTAGGAGCCTCATTAATCCTGTGGCTAACGCTGAACTTGCATCACAGCAGGATCCTTCAGCCATTGCAAAGTGGCTCTTCTTTGAGAAATCCTAGAACTGGCATTGCCACAGCACAAAGGCAAGGGTGGTGATAGCCCAGGTTTTAATTTAGAAAGAGCTTGTTGTATCAGAGAAAAAAAAGCTGCCAAAAGGATGGACTAAATGGAACCACAGAGAACTATCTAAAGCAAACTGCAGAATATCCCTCTTAACCCCCCTCTTCCACCTTACTACATACACAAGCCTCCAGAAGGGTTATTACACAACCAGTGCATCACTCCACATAGATCAAGCCAACCCCATACACACTGTGATAAAAACTGCAATAAGACTGGTCATCTTGGCACTCTGTATGTTGCAAGTCAGCCCCACCAAGAGTACTGTGCAAAATGCAGCTACTCCATTTCTAGGAGTAAATAAATTTCTCTGCACAGCTTTGAAGTGCATCATATTAGTGCATTAGCATATAAAGAGGTGTTTTAGGTACTGCATTAAAGCACGATACAGCGTAGGTGCCTGCCCACGTGTGTACTAATAAACCCCATACTAGCACTTCAGGAACAAGGGCTACATAGGAATTAAATGTCTTACCAATGAAACAAAGCCTACAAAGGCACACTCACCAACTTCTACAGATGCAAAACTACAGGGTGTTTCAAAAAGATGGATCCAATTTCAAAGATATAGTGATTTCAAATTAGGTCCATCTTTTTGAAACGTCTGTAGAACCAGCCAACTGAGCTGCTCCTTGCACTCATACAGTGAACAATGACAGACTCGCAATACAAACACCTGGCCAGCAATTCAACTTTCATCAGATTTGTTTTCCACCTAAGAGCTTACATTCAGATGAGGAGTTTGGCGTTGGTATTAGAAACACTGTCCTTGCCAGGGCTGAGATGCATACAGGCACGAACAGTAATCCTTCCCACTAGGGAACTAACATATTGGCTAATCAGTCAAGAAAAATGATCCCATACCACAACCAACAGCAACAGATGGACTAGGGCTTCAACTCTCCCATCCCTCTTGTTTCCCTCTAACATGTATTTTATGTATATCACCTTACAAGGATGCATCCAGAGCCTGGCCCTTCCTCAGAGTCTGACCATTGCTTCTTTCCTCATTCAGTTATATCACTCCCCCTTCCCTATCCCCACCACAACTGAAAAAAAGATGTTCCAGTTCACAGGTTCATGTGATATTGCCTGCTTCCTTTTTACCTGAAGGAAGGAAACAGAGAAACACAGGAACATGGTTTTCCTTCCTGCTGCCATTCCACTCTAGACAGAAACGCACTGAAGATACCCATCTTACCTGTATGCCCAGCCAGCTGCACCCATGAGTAGCGTTTCTTGAAGGGGCTGATGACTGGTAAGTTAACCATGGTTTTAATTGTATGCCATGCCTTTTTCTGGAATACAAATAAAAGAAATGTTAAGTTGGGTAAAAGCTGAAATCCTGACATGCCACAAACCTACCACATAGCTTCATGCACATTGAATTGTTCCCCACTAATCTGTAAGTGCTCAAAGGTGAAACCACAAAACAGACACTATGATCATAAGTGGAAAAATAGGTACATAAAACCAAGAATGGACAAATACTTAAATATTAATATAATGCCCTACCATCCAC
This sequence comes from Patagioenas fasciata, assembly GCF_037038585.1. NCBI lineage: Eukaryota > Metazoa > Chordata > Aves > Columbiformes > Columbidae > Patagioenas > Patagioenas fasciata. Next base: position 30,257,921 of record NC_092524.1, on the reverse strand, counting down.
AAGAAAGCTACCTGCAAGAAATTTAAAAAAAAAAAAAAATCATGCTGCACATCACAGGCCTGTTCTTAGCCACACCTGACCCTCTCTGTGTCTGAGTCATGCAGTGTGCGTGGAGCAGATACTGAACACACACTCATGCACATTTAAGTTTCCATGAGACACGAACATAAGCTGTTTGCCACAGTTAGCAATACTTCCTTTCCCAGAAAACTTCAGTATCACTTTGTGATTAACGGCTTTCTCCGAGTCAGCAGGTGAGTTTTACTATGACAGATGTAAAGAAAACGCATTTATAGTTGGACACGGAGGTCACCCAGGTGCCTCAGCATCCATTGGCAGCGTGCTGAAGAAATCTACTCCAGGTCACGGATTTTCCTGCTCCCTCCCCTCTTTCCCAATCTTGTTACTTTTTAACAAAGCTGGACATTGCTCTGACCACCTTTGGCTGCTGCTCAGTGCAGCTGTCTGGATATGGTTGCAGGCAGACAGGGAAACGAACAGCTGCTCACTAACAGCAGCTGAGGGCTCTGTCACAAAGGTAGAAAGGAAAATTAAAAAAAAAAAAAGTTTCATGCTCTGGAACTGAAACCCAGGTGGGAGAAAACACAGCCCATTGGCATTCACATTATACTTGGAGGGATCCCAAAGGCACATTTCTTCTGTCACTAGAACATGATAACCTCCTGGGTAAATTAAAAAAAAAAAAACACACACACACAAAAAAAAAAAACACAAACAAACAACAACACAAGAGCTGCACAATACTTGTGCATGACAATTTAGTGACGAGGGGTTTTTGCTGAGATCAAATGTAGCTGGGGATTAGGCTGCTTCTACAGAAGTGCTTATCAATGGTCTAACTGGGATTCACTGAAATCAATGGGAGGCAATGATTTCACTGAAAACAAGTGTAGGTCATTGTTCAAGACCTGAAAAATCCACCTTCAAAACAACCATGTCTGCTCTAGCAGGGACAGTGTTCTAACGACTTAGCTGCTTAGGATACCTGATTTTTGTTGTCTTCTACAGAAGTGCAAAAATACAAGAAGTAAAACTGCAGGCAATGATACACATGCAAAATGTAGCTCTCCACATCACACTCCGACCTGGCCAACCTTCCCCAAACTTGTTCACTTACGCTACATTTCTTATAAGGTATCCCCTAGCAATGTTGGTCATCGCATGAGGGCAAAACCATGCGGCTGTCTTCAAACATATCAAGAGGATATGTGAACTCACAGGCACAAGTGATCTTGCTTTTAGGGATTTGTCTTCACAATAAAGTTATGCTGCAAATTAACTGATAACAAAATAACGACCATATGGGCATACTTACTCTGAAGTAAGATTGGTTCTTCCTATTTAACTTCTTTTGGTTTTGAATGCAGTTCAAGCTGAAATGAAGTCACTCTAGATCTGATATAAGCGCCCCATGCAACAGTAATACTTTTGAAAACATAGTGTGCCAGTGAAAGGAAGCATCCAAAGAAAATCCAACATGTTTGAGAATCAAGAAGACCACAGCACTTATTGCAACTCCACAGATGTTACTAGCTCTAGCTAATCTCCAGTTTCACAAATACTTTCTGCAGATTTATATGACCCTTTCATATTCTATATTATTTGAATTTCATAGCCTATATTATTTGCCTTAAGTCATTCCAAACTGCAACCTTGCAGTGCTAAATAGCAGTTTGGCTCTATCACAGACCTAGTCGCTATTTAGTGAGGATGAGAGAGACTCTTGTACACCACTTATAAATGTCCATAGCCCCCTTCTGGAGGAAAGTGAAATGTAAATATTGTTATTCAAGTAGTAAAGATAAATTACTTTTGTATAATTTATTTGCCAGATGTAACTGAGAGCAGAAGCCCTTCAGTCTACTCTGCTGTTTCTATTCCAGAGGGATACAGCCCCAAGCTATTTAAAGAACAGTTGAAAGTTAACACCACCCTGAATTAAAATGACCCCTTTGAATGTAATTCCTGCCAAATATTTCATTTTTGAAGATTACAGCCCAGTTTTCAGGGTAATGCTGCTTCCCCCCCCCCCCATGCCTTAATCAGAAGTCAGCATTGCTCTATAACCCTCTCACAAGGTGCTATGCTCATCATAATGTCCCACTCCTAACAAACTGCAGCCTGTCTCCCAGTGACTTCCATGCTGCTACATCCAGACGTGATGAGCAGCTCAGGTTTTCAAGGAATGCACATCAACTGTCAATGCAGCACCACACTGCAGTGGCTTTCCCGCCTCCTCCCTCCCACCTAGCTCTGAGAATCTTTGGCTTTTATTTGTATTGTGGGCGTGACAGAGAGACAATCAGCCAAATTCAGCCCCACTTGAAGTGGACTTTGGCTGCTTAGGTTACAGCTGCTTTTGATGAGTATGTTTAAGCTACTCATCCAATAAGCAGACACTGACAATTTTTTATTATTATTATCTTTCTAAATAATCTCCTCACAAACCTTTTCCCGCTCAAGATAGGGAAAGCATGACGCTCAAACTAGGAGCCCAAGAGGTATGCTGCCTTCAGCAGGGGTTCAGTAGTTGCATTTCCCTCTACTGCAACTTCAGTCTCCCAACTTGCTCAACCCAGGATGCAAATTGCCAGGCTGCAAACAGGGCTGCATGCTGTTGGAGCAGTGGTGTGAGTGGGAAGATGAAAACTTCGTGTGTCTGCTGTGGGAGGAATCTTTCTCGCTTCTATTTCTAAAGCAAGATCTCTTCCTCTTTGTTAGCAATGGAATTACATGCTTTTCAAATCACTGCTTCATGCTGCAATGGCAAAGCGGACTACAACTACTGCCCATATGTGTTTGCACTCCATATGTCCTTCAGTCCTTGATTCTTCTAGATTCCTGCTTAGTCTTCCCTGACCTTTTGCTCTGCCTGGGTTTCTCCAAGCCCTCCTTTCTCCTATATTCCCAGACAGTATATGCTATTTACACACCTTCAGGAAAAATTCAGATCTCTCTGTATCGACACTGCCTGATTCAGATGCCCTTGATATCACCAATGCCATTTTATATGGCTCTTGAGATCCATATACTAAAGTGTTTTCCAATAGGAAAAAGGAAACCATTCGAAAATGGCCAAGAGGCAAACATGAGAAATATTAACATGATTAGATTCAGTATTTAAGTTACTCAATGTGAACTGTAACTGACACACTGTATATAACCCCAAGCAATAAAAGGTGTGGGATGCTAAAGAGTGGAAAAGCTAGTTTCCTGCCAACGGGTCAGCCTGCGTGACAGGCTGTGCCACTGGAACAGTGGCCCTGGTAGCAAATGAACAAAAATTCCAGGGAAGGTAATGGGAGAACCAATCCCCACAATGCAGCTACAACACATGCAAAGTATTGTGGCTTGGTTTCTGACATTGCTCTGTGTTATCTGGATTACTCTTCTGGATTTGAAGCACAGGACTGAAGAGAAGCACACATCCATGCAAGAGATGTGGCAGGCTTGCTCAGTGTTAGCACTGGCATACGTAGGCAAGATGCTGGCCAGCTGAAATATTCCCAGTCTATTCAATCCGGGATACATGTAGCAGTTGCCATCATGCCTATCCCATTAAGAAACAACAAAGATGAGCAGCAACCAAGAGCCACTGGTTACTGTGAGTACAGCTTTCTCCAGACCTTTTCTCATGATGAGAGCACAACTTTGTATGTTACTAGTATGCAGAAGCACAGCCACGATGACCCTGCCCAAATACACCAGTAGGACTTGGCTGAGCAAAACCCACTAAACTCACTGGGATGCATTTCATCCTTTTAACAGGGGTTTGGCTCAGGCCCACTGTCCCCAAGAATTAATCCACAGGAACTAACCAGCCTTCCTGAAACCCTCCCACCATTTCAGGACAAGGGCTCTAACATCCTAATAAGCTCACTGAGCAGATCAGTGCAGACTCCCTGAACTGGGTGAGCTTTTTTTAGATGGTCTTGTTTTACGAGCATAACAGAACAACTTAAATCTCTGAATATATGTTGAATCCCTCAGGGACAGATGAGATCCTCTGACTCCTAAGGGCAACAGAAGATAGGGACCTGAACCTTCCTCTGCTATTCTGTGCAAAAATAAATAAAATCTCTCCCTTATTTAAATGTAAAAGGAGAACCAAGATCTCAGTTCTGTGAACACCTTAAACACACATAACTACCCTCAGTCAAGCACTAACAAACAGTTAACATACACAAGAATTTGGAGAATTGAGTCCTAAATGAAGCAATTACAATAATTAAAAACACCAGTCATGTCTCAACTATTGGAGGGAGGAAATAACAAAATGCTTTTTTTCAGGAAAACAAAACAAAACAAACCAAACAAACCACAAAACATTAGTTTCAATAATCCTAGCATGTTACTCGAAACTATACCGAAATGTAACATAAACCAACAGGGTCCCTAAAAAAAGTTCATTCTTCTGTCATCAGCAGAGTGGAGTAGTTCCTTGACTGAGCTGGTAAATTTTCATAGAAATTCTGCTAGACTATAGTAAACAATGACCCTTGAATCTTTTTTTCCAGGAAAATTTCAGCAGTTTCTTTATCCAAGATGCTGTTGTCTTCTTTTATGTGCACTAGTACAAAGCCTACGCAAGCCTACATAGAGCTATTATGACAGCAAGAAACAAAAGGATAGTGAGAAATTTCTTTGTGATTTTTTTTTCCCCTAAAAGGCTTTAAGAAAGAGTACTTAATTGTCAGTCATCATAATCTACTGTTCTCTTAAAGTCTTCACATCAGTTAGGCTAAATTCTGCCACTCAGGGACATGGGGGCTGAAATCTGATCTGTAATGCTGGTTGCCTCTGCCTACTCGGTGTCTCACTAACTCCTAGAAAGAACAAAGTTCCTCCACAGAGACCTGCAAGGAGTACAGAAAACTATAATTATCAGAAAGTTACATGTGTTTCAAAATAATTCTGTAAGAGGCATGTGCCCGAAACACAAAAGCAATGCCTTACCTGACAGTCAGAGCCAACACAGTGCAAATGAGCCAGCAGTGAGAAGGAGATGGGTGTTGGCCTCTTTAGGGACACAGTAACCATAACAGCAGTGATTGGAAAAGTAACACCTGGGAACCCATCAGACAATGAGCTGGAACTGCTTTCTACAAGCGGGCCGTAAACTAACACTGAGCTTTACTAATCCAGGTATCAGTTATGACTTATTGATGCACACTATTAGTCATTCTCCAGTGGCTCACCTTTCTGCTGTTTTTTTTCCTTCTTCCCTCACAGGTCACACACTAGCACCCACAGTACTCTCTTGGAGTGAGAAAACAAATCCTGATGAGGTCTCTAACATTAATCACAGAGCTCTTCAAAGTATCAGTATGATCAGGTGGTAAGGTAGAGTCCTGCAACTCTCTCTCTTAATATTTGTTTCTCCTAAAATCTGTGTATGTTTTCCAGTTTTATTGTTTAAGTTTTACTTTTTATAGTATGTACACTTACTCATTAAAATGTTTCTAAATCCCTACAAATTAATTTTATCTACAACATCCTTGACTATTTTATTTACCTTACTTTATTAAAATTGAAGTAAACCAGCTTGAAAGCTAGTTTGTTTTCCTAATCCTATATGCCATTTTACACAATTATGTGATTTGGAAAATGAAATTATCATATTCAGATTTGTTCTCCATTTTCTGTATTTTTTGACACTTTATTTCAATTGGCTTTGACCTGACGCATTGGACCTGCAGGTGTAGGTCCAAAGCTACTAACCATATTATTTTAATGCACTAAGACCAGCATGAATAAAACTTAGCTGTCACCTTTCTCAATGCAGCCACTACCTGTCGTTACCATAAAAAGCATCCATGAGAAATCATTTTGGGTGGATCACAACCGAGACAGTTACTAGTCTAATTTAATTACCCTGTAATTAGACATATTTCTCTCTGTGTGTTAATGTAATCAATAACTGTAGTACTAAAATGACCACCTATTAAAGAAACTACTGCTTTGTCAAAATCACAATATTCTATTAGGACAAGTTGGTATCAGTGTAATTCCCACCAAACCAATGAGTTTTGCATGGGTGCTTCACAGCAGCCAGCTTCAAGGGTTATTAGAGATTTCATTTTTTTCAAGAGAGTGCATCTCTGAGACAGTCAACCACATGGTTTCATGTCACAGAGAGATCTGGGGATTTGAGTGATGTTATATAAGAAAATTAAAAAATTAAATGATAGTGAGAGTTGCTGAGCAACGTGGTATCTTTCTGGTTACAGTCACAAAATTTGCCTGCTGAGGAATTCTGGTTTTGAGTTCTTTCAGGTTGATACTTGGTGCATTATAGTTGTCTTTGAAGACACAAAAGAGGTAGGCCGGTGACTTGGTCAGATCCAAATCCTAGAGCAGCAGACATTTTTATGCCCAATATAGGTAAATTACAATTACTCTTCTTTTTTCTTATAACAATACATACAGAGATATATTTATACGCACATATGTGCATACTTTTAAAATATCTAAAGCAGTTAGTAAAAGCTTTTAATTACAGTCAATCAAAATTCCACAACAATCAAGATTTCCAGACTGCAACAGCTCTCAGGCTTGAGATCATTCGGTATTTGAAGAAACTTAGAAGACCTAACAAGGCACTGTACTGCAACGGAGAAAGTGAGGTATAGATGTCATTTTCCCCTTATTTGTCAGAAGAAACATAACTTAAAATATGCACAAAGGCTCTGTGTAGGGAAGCAAGGTGCAAGATTTGCCCGCAGCTAAAACAAAAACTATCCAAAATAACAACAACAACAACACACCTAAACTTGTCATATAAAGCTCTTCATACTTTCAACAGCTGGTTTCTGTGCTTTTGCCCCTTAGTAAAGGTTTCTGGAATCCTCAAACTAAGGAGATTCTTGCTGCCAAGTCTACTACCCACTTGGCTGAATCAGACATGAATCACAAATTGAGACAAAGATCTCAATGGGTGGGAGGTGAAAGAGCAAGTCAACAAAAAGAACGCTCCCCAAGCAAGCTCCGACAGGAGTACGTGAGCAAACAGTCACACAAACCTTTATAGCTAAGTTTCTGAGCACAACACTTGATTCAGCTCCCAAGACAGGGTGAGGCTCTCACAGCAAGTAACTTAGCCCTGGTATTACCACGTTTCATCTCCTCTTGTTACCGGGCAGTGAACAGGTTCCTGATGCACACAAACGCTAATCTGCACAGTAGTGATCGTTCACTGCTAGACAAAAAGTTACTTAGGGTCAGAACTGAAATGTTGCTCTATGATAACTTACATCAATGGATAGCCCAGCCCAGGGTCTGGGGATCTGAGCACCTGCTTTAAGAAGCCTGTGCCCTGACCTGATATGCACAACATCATTCTTCACACTGTCAGAGGTGCTATGCCAACCAACATCAACTGATAACTCATCCAAATCACTGCAACTGGCCTTCTGCCAGGGCAGCTGTATTACTTCAAATGCTGTCAGCTGTCACTCAAGGAATACAAACAGTGTAACCCTGTCCTCGATCAAGGAAATCACTGAGCAATCTCCACATGCCGGATGCCGGGGGAGCCTTGACCTTCCTTGTATCTGCTTCAGTCCCCCAGGGAACTAACACTCGCTGCTTTGTCACACAGTTCACCTTCCTATAGTGTACAAGTGCCAGCTGGAGCTGTAAGACTGACAACAGCAAGGGAGAACACATTCTCCTAAAGAAAACTGGCAGTTTGCACGCTCATGAGCAACTTCCTGATCTCCTCTCATCAGACTGCCAGGCAAACTGTGACTATACCTTCATCTGTCCTTCCCTCTCTTTCACCATCCAGCCTTCAAAGCTTTCAGAAGAAACGGTGCTCAGCCTGTACTTAGCCCTTGACACTTCCGGCTTTGCACTCAACCATGGGTGAGGGCCACAGCTGCTCAGCCCGTGTGTGGCAGGTGTATCCTCCAACTGCAGGGCTTTCATTTCCTGTTTGCACCGCACTCGACATGGGCTGGGCTAAACCTTCAGAGTCAGAAGAAACACTTAATGCAATAAGCAGAAACAACACTGCAAGACAGAAGCCTCAGGTTCCTGTGTTTTCTCCTCTGTCATGTCTCACCATGTGGTGAGATGCATACATAGTTTGGCTCGCAGCCCTTCAGAATACTTGGTAAGCTTGCGGCATATTCACGATGTATGGTGAAGAAGGGAAGGAAAGAGAAACAGATGGTCGGCATCAGACTGAATTACTAGAGGCACAAAATCCCATGTCTTGCTCCACAGTTGGATTCTACATGTAATTCCAGAAGCAGTCCCTCTCTAAATCAGACTAAAATGAATTGCAAAGTAGTGAAAGCATTGCTTGCCTTTCTGCAAACAGCATCAAGAGCCGCAGTCTGCTATTCTGTATAAATCAACTTCAGCATTTTTTTTCTTGATTATTATCAAGTGAAATATCTACAACCTTTATGTCATTCCCAGGCCAAAAAACAAAATAGTCCAAGAATCAGATGGCTTTAAAACTGCACTGTCACAAGGGTTTCCGTCATTTTTCTCACAGCGATGTTGTAAAAGCCAATACTGTTGACTAGAAGACAGATTTTATTTTCATAAGAATCAACATTTTCTGTTTTAAGGGATACTGAAATGTCTACCTTTAATAGCAGCCATTAAGTATGGCCATTTTCTCTACCTTCGCACTTGTGCTCTGTTCTGAAAGACACAGAGTCTCTAACAGGATGGAGCTCTGCCACCTGTCCCTATACTGAACTCAAGAAAATGGAACCAAAGAAGTTCTGCCCCACCAGGGTTCTGCCAGAACATCAATCTTGCTGGAAACCAAAATGTTGTTATCCAAGTAGTAAATGGAAAGTTCCTCACTATAGGAAAATTGACTCAGACCCACTCTCAGATCCCAGACATTTGAAATATATGCAGGCGGTCCATCACTCAGAACAATTTCGTGGTAAATCAAACATCACTATAGCAGATGGTGTGGCAGAAGGAAATATATCCTTCTTTACCTCCAAAATAATTGCAGTTTAAGTCTTCAAAAACTTCCTATGCCACTGTTTGGCAGTTGTAGAATTCTCTGCCCATCCTCCATTTATCCTCCACTTGTCATGGGTCATTGATTGACAACACCAGTCATGAAAAAGGGACATCTAGGAAGACAACAGTCTTTAGATGAAAAAATGAGCTTAATATCCTACTACGTAGGACACAGAATTACCAGTTCCAAACAGGATGAGTATTTGGGAATACTTAAAACCCAAACACATCCACACTTCTCTATACATAGACCAATAAATAAGTTCAGCCTAAAACATAGGCACTATTTGTTAAGGCATGTCATTTGTGAACTGTGTATGACCTTGAATCCAAATGTACCACAAGAAGTGTCAATCCATTTAAATGAGGTGTGGTTTCTGCATAACATCAAGAGAGGCTGTGTTCTGGTAGCAAGCCAGGAAATAACTTGAAGAAGTTAATCTCCCCTGAGTGAACTCCAGGCACTTGGGAAGGAAGCTGAGCATGCACTTTATCTTATTTGCTAAGGCGGTGCAGACTGTTACCTAGACACACAGTTCAATCCTGCCTGCCCAGCAGTTCAGGGCTAGGCTCACTACCAATTTAACACCCCAGCGATGCCATGGCCACAGGAGAACCTCCAGTCTGAACGTATAAAAATAAATGAAGGAAACTTTAATGCTTATCCTTTATTACACTTCCCCACTTGCCACAAACATCCATCAGAAATTGCAAAATTGTCTTCTATTAACTGGTCAAAGACTCCTCTCTTCTTATCACTGGCAGCTTGGGTTAGTGAATAGATATCGAAAGATTACCTGTGCTTTCCTTATATTCTTGTATAAGGGCCCCAGAAGCCCTATCCCATATAATTTTGAGATTCTGCCTGAAAGGAATGTAAGAGTGGAAGACTATTGAGCTATGATTCAATACTTCCTGTAGGAAAGGCTAGGAAGCACAAGGATACAGTTAAGGTTGCTGTAAGAACCCACTGGTTATCTGTAATGATTGTGCTCCATTTTGGTCATGACTCCATTTAAGTTTTGATAAACTGGAGGAAAGTTCAGGGACAAATAACATCCTATTGCTGAGGCTGAATGAATTGTGCTTGTTTATCCTTAGAGGACCAAGCATGGCAACTGTCTTCTAGTATGCAACAAGTTTTCATAATGATGAGTGCAGTCAATTGCTCTCCATGTCCACGGGGAAGGACAAGAACAAATGGCCTTAATTTTCAACAAAACCAAAACATTCAGGTGAGATATCAGAAAAGGTTTTGCCGGGGTCTCAGTGAGTTTTCAAATGGGCTTGACAAATGCCTATAAAATCGTGGTCTAGCTCAGTCACAGGGGACACCTGCCACCAAGACAGAACTGGGCTGATCCCAGTGTCAATGCATTGCAATACTTTTAAAAGAGTTCTAGTCACAAGTATCAAGATAGTTCATCATCACTGGTCTCAATATACTCATGTCCTGCAGGACAGTGAAGAAAGTTACATGATCCCTTTTTGTGCTTTATTTCCATTCCTAAAAAGTATTGAAACATTCATTTAAAAAAATAAGTCCCTCAGACCAACACTTTTCTGCAAATAAGGATTTCTGAAATTATTGTATGCATGCATGTATATACGTACACACATATAAAGAGGCTATTGGCAGGCATTTATTTTTAAAATGTACTTACATAACTCTTTTATTTCCTACCATGGTAATTCAGCTTTTGATATCCTAAAATGTTGGACACTCATTTGCAAAAGATCTAAGCAAACTCTACTGCCTCTGTATGGGATCTAGGTTCAGACAACTGTTCTTTCTCTGCTCCAGTTGCCACAGCTGCAGGCTGTAATAACTCCACTTCAGAACTGTTGAACAATTTAAGAAATTAATGCTTGTATACTAAATTAGGGGCACTCAAATAAGGTATTCAAGTTCTCAAATAAGCAGCACGATAACATTAAGTGAAAAGGATTATTAAAGTCTAAAAATATGTCATGTAAAAAACAGATCAGATACACTGGTAACAGTTCACCATCTGCTCTTCTAATCTATCACAAGACAAAGTCCAGTACTCCCATCTCCCCTCCTCTGTCTCCTCCAAACGCACACCTCCATTTTCCTCTAAAGAATCATCAGAAGTTACTGCTTCACCTATCACGCATTCCACTGCTCAAATACGGCCCACCCTTTGCAACGGAATGCAAGTGTCAACATGCGATAGGTACTGTTACTTAGCGGGGTGTGGTATTTACCTAGGGGAAAGCCACATCCTTCAGCAACCACTTTAATAAGTCTGAGCTTTAACATAGTAACCATGAGATTATTCCAATCCACTGTGTTGAAAGGATTAAAAAAACCAAAACACACACACACATATATCAAAAAACAAACCACCACCACCAAAGAAACAACAAACACATGCCTACTTGGGTCAGCATGAGAACAGAACAAGCAAGGCCAGTGTCCCAGACAGGATGGGAGCCCATAAATGGAACATGGCAATGTAGGAGAAACCCGGAATTAAATGGAAACGAGGACCCTTCACCTTCTCCCATAGGAGTGAGAGAACCTTCTGAGTCATGATGTAGTTGTTTGGTTTTGGAGCAAACCTAAAAGTAGAGAAACTCTTCCTGCCCCAAGTCAGCACTAGGAACTATGTGAGGAATCTGGAGAAAAGATTACTTCTCCCTTGAGCAAAACTACAGGATCAAAAAAGAATTTCTCTTAACAGAATAACACAAGAAAGGCAGGTAGAATTCCTCCTCCCTATCAAAAGCAGATAGTCCCAGCAGACAAGGGATTATTTAAGATTTTGATTTCCATAATGTAGCCTTAAGAGAGTCAAATTCAGACCTTACATAAGCAGGAGTGACTCAACGGAAGACTGAAACAAGGCATCTGCCTTCCTGAAGAGTTGTGGGTGTTTGAACAATAGTGAATGTGTTGTACAGAATATGTTTCCTCTACCCTGAAGGTAAACAAATGTGTTTACAATTGAGATCCTGGAGATCCCACCTTTATAGAAACACAAGCATCAATTGCCACTTACTAAGATGCGAATCTGACTAAAAATAAAATAAACAGGGCGTAGTTTCTACATAGACCATTTATCTACCAAAACTTTCATCTCATATTAAAAGAGGAAAAAAAAACCTCCGTAAAACTTAGAAGAATTTCATACTGTTGGTTCCTAGCAACAGAACTGCAAGGCGTACTCCCATATCTTGCACAACCACCTACACTAGCCTCCTGAAATATGGAGCAAGCAGCAGCTTCTGTGCCAGATTGGACATAGGTAGCAGAACCCACGAGTGACCAACATCAATACAGCAAGACTCAGCAGACAGAGACCAGACGTTTGAAATGTCATTTGCGGGTGGTTTATGGCTTACACTGCACACAGGGGAACAAGCCATGCAAAGGAGTTACTTCACAAGGGAAGGCTGATTTTGCTGCCCTGTCTGTTCTTTTTCTTGAAGAACACAACGTAAAAAGAAAATTGGTGACTTGGCTACCTTCATCCTATAGCCATCCCCTGTCCCAAACAGGACTGCTGCCTATACAATCAGAACACTGAAAAGGCAGACTGGGATCAAGAAACACAGCTATGACCATGGGAGAGCACATATTTCTAGAGATAATGCAGAAAATCCAAATGGATGAATAGGGATGGAAAAAAGATCATTAGTTTTCTGTCACTACAGTTTTAATATTGGAATGGGAAACCATGATCAGGTCAACAGCAAGTCCTACTGCTGGAAAAACAGTTGGAGACTGGTGGCATAGTAATTAACAAGTACGGGGCTATTAGACAGTATAAGACTTTCTCTCTAGGCTCATTGCCACGTATTATCTTTGATCATGCCATAAACTTTGGGAAAACAAGTCATGAAACTATTATAGGGGCCTGGTTAGTGCCCAAATGTAGATCATTAGGCCAGAGGGAACTCCAGAAACTCACTTCTTCCTAACCTATTTAAAATATGGCTTCATTATTTTTTCTACTGAATGCCTTTGGTAGTCATGATGGCATCATAAGCAAGTGAGAGGCAAAAGCATCTGAAAGTCAGGAATCTCTACTTTCAAATTCTCTCTGCATTTTAAGCAGAATAGAAGGATCTGTTCTAAAAGGAGTACCTCAGGACTTAATTGCTTACTCCTTCTGCATTAGTACAAATAAGGCAAAAAGTTCGTTATCTAAATTCCACAGAGCAAGACAATACAAACTAGATCAAATTATGAGCCCGAAATTCTGACACTCAGCATTTCGCCCTATGAAAAGTGAAAGCCAGAGTATAGGAAGGTTTCCTAGTTTCTTCAGATTAAATTCTCTTCTGAACAAAACTGACCCTTTGTGGAACCAGCATCACTGTTCCTACAGAACACACATGAGTGGGAACAGCTGAGGAAGGAGACCACAGCAGGCAAAGCTTATCATGATTAGAACATTTGGGTCAAGTGCATGTAGCCAACAACCCACTCAAACCCCATAAATGATAACAAACAGCCAATCTGCACACACAAACACTATTCACACAGATTTTTATCCTTTCTATCATTGCATCACACAAACACACAGCAATGGAAAAAAATACAGAAGCCACCTTTTAGGACTTGCTCTAGCTCTGCCTCTTTCAGAAGATCAGGGTCTCAAACCCCAGATTTCCTGTACAGCCACTAAAGCACCAACACAGAAGAAATCTTTCTGTTTCTGTGTCTCATTCTCCTCAGAATTGCTCTGTTACCTTAAAGAAGGGCAAAACCTGTTTGTTTCAGACTGAACAATTCCAACAAAACTTCAGCTGTTTCCAAGGCTAGAAACATAGTGATCTCATCAGAAAATTTCTGATGAATCCTCTGAAGACATTTTAACCTTGAATTTTGAGGAAGGAGCCTGAAATTGGCAAGAGGAAAATTTTCAAAGCAAGAGCAAAAGCCAACTTGACCAAATCTGGCAAATTGTAAGAACCTGAGGTTCATTTGCAGTAGATGCTCATTAGTCTTCTCACATTACCTTCTGTGGAGATTGCTGGGCACAGCACACACAACAGACTGATGGAGCTCAGCTGTGAAGGGTGTGTTCAACCAACCCACTCTTCAGACACAGGTGAGCTTGGGGAGGCTCAGCTGTGCATGAAGAAACTGTGATCCAGGTTTGCTAGGTGCAAGAGGGCCATCTCCTACAGGCCCTGAAGGTCCTCTCCAAGTACAGCACTGCTTTGAATGTCCCCTTTAGCACAGGCATGTTGAACAGGCCAGCCAGCTCTAATGCACTGAGCAGCATGTGCTTTGGGAAGGAAAGGTGGACAAAACACTATTGCCATGTGTCAACACCTTCCACTACTGGTATGTTTTCAGTCACAGAATTGTTTGCACCGGAACTTTAATGATGTCTTAAATGTAAAACTGAGCACCCAAAAGTTAGAAATTTTCAGAATTGAAGTTTTGTGTGCAATCTTAAGTTCTCCTTTTTATGTCAATGCTTACCCTTTTCTGCAGAACTTACAATACAGTCTTTATATAATAACATATTGTAGTTCCTATTCATTCAGTGTAAACAAACAATTTCCAACTCTATAAAAACGAGCTATTTTTAAATTCTGTTCTCATTGGCTTTACCATTTTAATTTCACTTACTAGAAATCTGCTGTAAACATAGTTACTGTGTTTTGTGCGGTAGTTATAAGATAGCCATCACTGCTGTAGTAGAGTGCTTTCCCAATGTCAATTAATGTCTTCGCAATCTCTGTTATGCAAACTGTTTTATTTGTATCTTCTAGCTAAAATACTGATGGAAAGATAGGCTAACATGAAAAGTACCCTCTAATTTTGAAAGCCCAGTCTGAGGTGTCAATTTTTGCTTTTCCTAATACCTAGTGTTTATACAATACCATAGAGCAAACAGCTGCCATTAACTTGGTTCCACGTACAAACGTTCAGCATTTATGCCAATAAGACCCATACTCTCAAGTCTGTCAATAGGAGAATGAGAAAAATACTATTAGTGGCCACGGTGACAGTCTGCATAAATAACTTGTCTAGTGTCTCCCAGGTACACTGTGAAAGGCAAGCAGTTCTCCACATCACCATTCAGCAGTGTTAAATCTGGACATCAGTCTTATTCTTCCTGTGATCTGCCTGATTTGTTGCATGCCTATCTATGAGGAAACAGAGGCCCTGCAACATGTAGCATCAGTCACTACGGAACTGGAACTTGTCCTTTCAGTAGATTTGAAATATAAAACAGCTGCTTATTAGTTGAGAGTTGTGCATTCTATGCATCAAGTACTATGCCTACTTGTAATTAAAGACTGTAGCATATTAATACACCCATAATGCAGTCACTTTAGTTCTTTTATTTCACATTTTCAATGCTTTACTGAATGATGACTTTTTAATATAGTTGTCTCACGTTTTCCTGATGTGTTTTCTCTGAGAATGTATTTTCCTTGTTTTTTAAAGCAATAGTCTGCCTGCCTATTGAGTTTTGAACTTCAGTCCAGTCTTTCCCCTCATATCCCCAGTGGCATTTCCAACCATTCCAAATCACTCCCTTCCTGTATCTATTCCATACCTATCAAAACCCTCTTACCTCCACCATCTCTAAAGTTTTGCTCTTGACTAGCCTGCATTAGAATCGCACAGCTTCCTATTGCAGTGTGTTTGCCCATAAGACTGGTCATTTGAAAGCACAAGAGAAGACCACTACCTGTGCCACATGCTCAGGGGATCTTTGAAGATTTTCAACAGAGGCAGTGCTTTCAGAGCATCTGAACATGTTCCAGTAGTGCAAGGTGTTGACACACGGCAATGGTGTTTCAACAGCCCTTCCTTCCCAAAGCACATGCTGCTCAGTGCATTAGAGCTGGCTGGCCTGTTCAACATGCCCGTGCTAAAGGGGACATTCAAAGCAGTGCTATACTTGGAGAGGACCTTCAGGGCCTATGGAAGATGGCCCTCTTGCATCTAGCAAACCTGGATCACAGTTGCCTCATACACAGCTGAGCCTCCCCAAGCTCACCTGTGTCTGAAGAGTGGGTTGGTTGAACACACCCTTCACAGCTGAGCTCCATCAAGCCCTTATGCGCACTACAGACATCGAGGAGCACTGGCACCTCAAAGGTCAAGTATGCATTTGATTCAGTACTCCACCACAGGAAGCAAAGAAAGTAGAGGACAGAAATGACATGCTGACCACAGTGAACATCACTGAGAAGAACCACTGCAGTGTACTCAACTATACAGAGCCACTTGAGAAAAGGTAAGACAAAGAAAGCTGTGTTCTCTGTAGCAGCTCAGAGTAGTGAAGGCAGCCATAACTAAGACTGAATCATTTTTACATAAGGATGTAGTAGAGACCAGAATCAGTTATATAGAAAGTGAACGATGGTTTCCTACCATCACTGGAAAACAAAGGCATTCTCTTTCTATGCAGCACTTAATGTGATTTACCAAGAGATATTGCCATTATCATATGGAAGTTGTATGAAGACTATAGCAATTTGCATTCTCCTCTGATACATCAGAAGTGAACTGTGCCATTACCATCAGCTTTCTTACACAGTTCTATGGCATCCCAGCTTCCTGTTGAACAGGTGATCATTTGGTGGACAGATGAATCACACACATTTCAGTGCCAGTTACAAGCAGACATAACATGTATCTGTATCTATTCTTTATCACCTGTAAACACATCTGTGTTATCAATGTAGCTCAAATATGGACGAGGTCAGGAGGCTGATGGAGAACAGCAGAAGTGAATGTGAGTAAAATAAAGGTTATATAGGTGGGCCGGGGTAAATGGTTCAGAACTTGGATTCACTGAGCCACTTTACTTGGATATTTCAGCCTGTAGATAAGGAGTGCTCCTGGATTCTGGGTTAATGCCAAGCTCCCACAAAGCAGCGTCTGTGTCATGCTTGCTATAGTCACCAACTGGCTTGGAGATTCTGTCCCAAGCTCTAAATCTGGATTGTGCCAGGTCTACAATATTGCTTCAAATGAGCTGCCAATTGGTCTTTGGCTAACTTCTTCCTAAGTTTCCCAAGGAACAGGAGGTTAGGCAACAGGCAATAGTAGCCAGGCCTGACAGGTTCAGGGTGGGTTTCTATGGCATCAGTCTCACTCTTCTGTGTTTCAAAATGGAAAGAAAAATTCCATCCCTTGTTGGAATTTCAGTGTCTGTCAATACAAAAACATACCCAAATGATGCTGGCTATGTGTTGTCCCAGAAAACATTCTTCATTACTGACAGGATGGATCAGTTAAGCACTAGAAGCAGTATACCAATGTGTTTGTTAGTGTGACACTGGATGAACAGGTAGCCTTTCCCCCTTCCTGACACTTTCACTCAGAATGAGCTGATGGAGACTAACACCTGCTTTAAAAAAATTAAAAATTATCATTTTCCCCAGGTATGCTATGCTGTGGACAGACAACTCCACCTTACCCAACTCAGGAGCTTTTTAGAGGAAGCTCGGTTGGTAAAGGAGGCTGAGAAGAGTGCTTAAAAATGCAATTTAAACCTACACTATGCAAGACTCAAATTAACACGGACTGACAAACCAATTCTTTCTGCCTCAGCTCCCTTTCTCTGCAAAAACTACACTGACAGAGAAGGAAGAAGAGAGACAGTGACTCTTCTGGTGCTGTACGTAACAGAAGATCACTTTTCCCTTCCAAGATGTGCAAGAATAATATTACCTTTTCTGCAAACACATTTTATAAGTAATCACCACAAAATGTGGTATGATGATCTTTACTTCTTCTCTCAGTCACTGCTAAACAAAACAGCTATCTACCACATAAATACAACATGCATTCTCAGCCTCTAGAAATACTAGCTGTATCAAATTGCATCACATTGTGAGCCTTTAATCAAACTGATTCACTTTAACACATTCCATTTATAATAAACCTCAGATGTGAGTAGAGAGGTTATTTTTGTCTATGTTAACTACCACACATCCAATTACAAAAAAAATGTTCACCCTCATCAAACCAGTCCAATTGGATAAAAGTGTCAGAACCCAAAAATATACATTGACACGAAAAGTTTCCAAACTATTGCTCCAGCCACTACCCTTATTTCTTTTCAGAATGGCGTGGGTTTTCACAAAATAATCTTCAACTCTGCCAAGTCGATGATAGCCTGAGAAAAATCTGCTTAGGTATACCCTCTTTAAATCTGATGAGGAGTTGCTGTTACTTTCTTTCCCTCTTTTCAGATGTAATAAGCATTATAAGGAGGCTTGAAATGTAGAAGTGCACAAACACAGAAACTTCTATAACATACCTAATCCAATAGGTTCATAAGAAAAAAAATATAACAGAGTTCTTCCAATTTTAAACTGTACACCCAAGCAGCAAGATGTTCTTTAACATACAAAAAGTGAAAACTATCAAAGGTAAATTCATTCAAAGAGAAGAATTTTGTAACCGGTAAGTCATCACTTCATATATACCTAGGATGAGAAACTCTTAGCAGATAAGACATTTAACTGCCTCCCTCTCAACTGATTTGGTAAGAGCTAACTCACTTCCTACTAGCCAAGAATCCACATTACTAATCAACAGTCGCTACTAGAACTGATACTGCTGATGTTGCGATATACTCCACCACTTGAGTGTAAACTGGAGAAGAAAACATCCTCAAACTGAGAAAGGCTCCATTTCAGAGTTTTGGCCCAATAACTGTGCAATGTGGAACTAATTCTACTGCTGTTCCCCTGACATTTGTTTAGTAAACAATATAAATATTTCAGTATACAGGACTGTCATTATAAATTAGCATTTTTTTAGAACTATGAAATATGTCCCACTAAAATAAGCTTTTCCATGAGCAGCAAACTAATGAAGCCTGGTGTCTATTTGGCTGGTATCTAGCATCCTGCACTCTTATCAGAGTAACTGCAGCTTGTCACTGTCCTCTACAAAGCTTGTGCCAACAAAAAACACTGATCCCTCTCATATTTCCACATCACCTTGTTCCCCTGTCCCTCAACTAGCACCTTCCACATTCCTAAACCTCACCAGCCCACAGCACTGTATGCTCCCTCCTATACTTTCTCCTAATTACCCTCAGGACAAGGGGCACTACCTGCTGTGGCTGGCTCAGCATGGAAGCACTAGTCAGTGAACGTGCTGATTCGCTAGTTAGCAAGCAACACAGAAGGCAACCATTGAACTCATCTTGCACCTTCTCCCCTTGAAAAAAGGATTGCACTTGTTTTGGTTTCTTCTACCCAGAGGCAGATCTTTGTAGAACTTTAAAGAGCTCCCGATGAAACTTTGAGATGTCTATCCCACTGCCAAACTTGGCTAAAATCTACTAAACTCATTAAAATGGAATTGATAGAGTGATTACACAAGCTTTTTCCTTTGGAAAGTAGGCTAAAAACCCATTAACAGTCTTACTTATGTCATCCCTTCTCTGCCATTCTTCATTTAAAAATAACAATTCTATTCTACTGCATTAGCTTATGTAACCCACCCCTGAGCCAAAGTAGTTGAAACTTTTGGTCTGTATTTATTGTGCGTGCCCTCTATATGTTTGCACAGTTTAACATGATTGGTATTATGAAAAATATTAGTGAGAAGATCAGTGAAACCAAATAAGCTTCACTAATGGCTGTCCCCCAAAGTTTCTGGACTGGTATCATTGCAAGCAAGAACTGAACTTCTTTTCCAGCAAGCTGTCAGCTGTTCTCATGGTTACAGATCTAGAAATTTGGAATGACAGGTCACTGTTATGAAAACGAGTAGATTTATTTGGCAAGTTTCTCTCTAGTAAATAACATTCTCCTATTAAGAGGACAAAAGACTGCTGTACATTATCATGGTGTTTATTCACTGTGAAAACCACTTTTTAAAGTCTCTGTCCCAACAAAGAAGGTCCTAACCAGATTTCTGTATTTCTTAAAATTGCTCACGCACAGAATGAAGACAAAAATCCATAAATCTTGTACTCTATTACTATAAATGGACCGCTGGTGCTTTCACTGCAAGGTTCAACTGTGTATACGGACTTTTCAGATGCTGTGAAGCAATGGCAGAAAAGCACGCTTCTTGTGCAAGGGAATGCAGCAATGTTAATTGCTGTCATAAGGTAAAATCTTTTCTGTCAACTGGTTATTTTTAAAATAACCAATATTTTTTGATTAAGTTAACTGCCAAGATTTGTGAAGCTCCAGCTACGGCATTACGCAAATTACATTAACACAGCTACGGGCAATTGGTTTTCACAGAACCACAAGTTCAGCTGACAGGACAGCAGAAGAACAGGCTTCTCTCACACTTCCAACTCTTCATTGCTGGGTCTTCCTCCAGGAAAGCCAGGGCAGCCCAGTTTCCAAAGCCTCTGTTAATTACTGCAAAATGAAATGCGGAACTTGTGCCGAAGGAACAGCTACCCACTGTGCTTCTCTCAGAAGTGGGCCTGCCTAGATGCGAAAGGCATTTTGTCCCTGCTGAGCCAGGCTGTAACTGTACTCCAGTCATCAGTCACTCCCTGCAACAGGGGCCCTAAGGCTCCAGGGACATGCCCACGTACTGCGCTAAGAAATAAAAATTCAACGTTGTCGTGATGTGCCAATTCATCCAACCCAGAATGCTCTGTGAAATGCTTAACTGAATCACTCACGCTCCTGGAGAACTCTCTGTTCACCTCATAAGCTGCCATGGAGAACCATCCTCCAAGGGGCAAAGTCTGGGACAGCACTCCCAGGCTCACCATCCCAGGATTTAAGGCCTGGTAACTCTGGGGTGGCAAACCCTGGACACAGAGGAAGGGCTCCAGATTTTCCTGTCTCTCGCGTGGGTCTACACAGGTAGCTTGAGAGCCCACAATACTTCAAAGGTCCAAAGAGGCCTTGATTTCCAAGTCAATAGTAGAGAGGCCTCCAGCTGAGAGGCCTGGGAGGGCCGCCTTCATCTTAGGTCTCAAGTTCCTGGGTCTGCAGATGGAAGCCTTGAAGCCCTGATAACAGGAACGTTATCAGAACTTCTGCTGCTGCAGTTGAAGACCTGGGCAAGTTTCCAAGGTCCTTGCTGAGCACTGGGGAGTCTACTAGGCTTGACAGTCCAGCAGTCCTCAGCGTTGGTCTGAGCTTACTCATAAGGTGCCAGGCTCTGAATTAATTTCTAACATTTCCAAAGAAAAGTGTAAGGAAATTCTAATACAAAGTAAATTATAAAAGGTCACAATTTCCCAAGAATTGGGGTACACCAACTTTGGCCCACTTCTGATTTCAGTTTCTTTGAGAAAAATCTCTATCCCTTGTGTTCCACTCTGGGAATAGGCCTTCAACTACTAAAATACATACACTGAGAACAATAAATATGAACAAAATGTGCCAGTTTACCTCTAAATAGAATCTTCAAAATATAAAAACATTCCTCTGTTTATACTAAAATGTCTAGTTATTTCCGCATGTATGTGCCTGCCTTGAACCCAAAGCCTTTGGTTCTAAAACACACATATTCAACCTGCTTCAATATTAATTAGTGGAAAGGACACATCCTGTAAAGTTGAACCCATAAAGGTTCAAAGCAGACTTCTCCTTTGGCATGCTATGTACTCACTGCTTCACTAAAGAAGCAGCGTCTGTGAAGACTAGACAGCCAAGCGTAGTATTACAGCATTGACTGGTACTGGAAGACATCAAACAGAAGATGGTCCTGGTCACCTCCAGGTATCAGCCAGCCCACAGTGCAGCCACCTGAGATGAAGGGCAGTGTGCCCAATCAAAGGGAAAACAACAGACTCCCAGGATTCGAGCTCTCAGTGGGTAATGCCACAAGGAAAGCAGGGAAGAACTACATGAGTATGCATTAAGCAGATAAAAGATTTAGCCCATTTAATTTATGAAGCAGTGTCATAAAGCTGGTGATACTTCTGCTGTTTTGGAGTCTCAGCTCTGGTTTGCCAACCTGCCACAGAAGGGACAAGAAGATAAGGGGACACCAGTCAGAATGCGGCTCCTGGTGGGCAGTTTGCTCCATCTGCCCCTACACTGCAGGTATGGAAAAGTAACTCATTCATTAAAAGCATTAAGTATTTTACCAGTTGAGTGAATACTTACTTTACCAATTAGACATTTAAAAAAATCCTGCAGCCCTACTAAACTTGGGAAACCTGCAGAAACTTTTTCCAAAAGCTGAATTTTCATAATACTACTTAAGTTTCCCACACACTTAAATGAATAGGACATTCTCTTAGAGTTTAAAATACTTACAATACAGCTATTTTTAATTTGTCTATAAATCATTGTTAAAGACCTTCTTCTTTACATTTAAAGTTCTCTTCTCGTCATTAAAAGGTGACTAAAGCCTTTTCCAATTTTGCAGTGCCTAGAAACTTCAAGTAATTTAAAAGAAAGTAATACCATTCACATCCACTTACACTCTATGTTTCAGACACATGCCTGTCATCTAAAGCATACAGTTCTACTGAACTATTTAATACTCAATATTGCATACAATACCAATTATTGCAAAGATGCAGAAACAAAACCTTGAAGGCAGCATGGCTTCTTGCCTGAAGAATAGTTTTTGCTTCAGCCTACATTCACAGACAAGTTAACCAGATGTCACAATGCCATCTCAGAGTTCTCTGTATTGCTAAAATGTCATCAGTAACTTCTTGTTCCATATTAACCACGCATACAGCCCACTGCAACAGCAGGGATACTGAACCAAAGGGTCCAATAGCCCTCTTCCATCTTTAATTTCTATTCTTCTGTTCTTTCACAAAATCACGACTAGCATAGCATGTATTTTAGAAAAGAAAGCCAAATTACAGTAGTAATTGTTTGCCCCACACATCAGATTCTGTCTGAGGATCAAAACTACAAGTTAAGTAGTATTATTATTGGTTTCTTGATATGCAATCTGACAAAGCACAAACCCTCTTTCTTTTTCCAGAACCAGGCCACAAGCTGATGCAAACAAAACCAATATCATGCATAGCATCTTAACTCCTGTATTATGTGTCCTCTAAAGTAATAAACCCACAATTACCATGAGAAAAGTCCAGCTGGAGGTATCACCTACAAGTCACATTACTTCTTGCTTATACATTTTTTCAAAACATATGTTCTGTTTGAAAATAATTCAGTGCAAATGAGCTGGCAGCAGACTAACAATTTAAGTTGTGGTCTCAATAAAGACAGGAGGGGGAATTCACTTAAGCAACATATTTCAGTTACAAAACCCCAAGAAGCAGATTAAAAGGAGTCAGGCAATATATATTAAAGAGCATTAAAATGCATCTAACTATATGCCTTTAAAAGTGCACTTCATGGATGAAAGCTGCCAAATTACGGAGGGGATTTACTGAAAAGAATGCATTATTGCCAGAACGGACAAAAGCATGCATTCTAACCATTCCAAGCTCCTCCCCATCTCCTGTCATGCTCACAGCAAGAAGCAGCTCAAAAACTGACAACCACAGACTCCAGGATTGGAAAAAAAAAAAAAATACCTGCTGGTAAATGCCTGGAAAAATTTTATTCTGAAGATCTGATGAAGGAGACTGGAAAAAAAAAAAACACGAAAACAAAAAAACACCACACTTACGATCAAAGGCGTCCCCCCCCGTGTTCTTGGGACATCAAACACAATTTCACTACAGAAGGGAAACTGCACACACCTAACTGGTTTTTAGAAGAGCCAACGTGCAGCAGCGTTTTTCGAACAGGCTCAGCAACCTGTACACCATATCACACTGCCACTGGCCGCCAAACAGGAGCCTCCCGGAGTTTACGTGGAGCTGAGTCACAGAAATCCCACTCCAAACGGGAGTGCCTGGTGACCCCGAGGCAGCCGGGGGGACACCCAGCAGGCATGCCCGGCCACCCCCGCGCAGCGCCGGCCGCCGGCAGGAGGCGCCGGCCCGGGGAGGGGGGCAGGGCGTCCCGGGCCAACCGACCCCCCAGCGCCCCCCTACCTGGTTGGTGTCCTCGCCGTGCTCCAGGTGCACGATGCCCTGGCTCCTGCCCTCCGTGTCGCTCAGCACGTCGTCCTCCGAGTCCTCCAGGAGGGACGACGAGCCCGTAGAGGAGAGCGAGGAGGTGGAAAGCCTGCGGGACTGCAGGTGCTGCGAGCTGTCCGTCCTCAGCCAGCCGCTCTCAGGGTGCGGCGGCTGTGCCTGGAGGCTGCCCTGCGCTTCTTCGCTCTCCTCGGCGGTGACGGTGAGCCGGGGGATGACGGGCGGCAGTACCCCGTTGGGGCGCCGGCAGCCCCTCTTCGCCGGGTCGGGCAGCTGCCGGGCGGCGGCGGCAGCGACGGCGGCGCAGCGAGCCTCGAAGAGGGAGCGGAGCTCCACCACGCTCAGACGCTTGGCCGGGCTGAGGTCCGGGCTGCTGTGCAGTGCCGCGCGGGGCTCCATGGCGGGGTCAGCGCCGGGCGCCTGCCGGGCAGCGTCCCAGGGCGGACGGCCGGAGGCGTGCATGGGGGAGCGCCGCGCCGCCGGGGAAAGTTCTTTGTGGCTCAGTCTCCGGTCGCTGCTCGGAGCCCGGCGGCGAGGCTCATGTCCAGCCCGCCCTCCCTGGGCAGCCTGACTCACCCGCGGCGACAGCCGGAGCCGGCTACCGTGCCCGCTGACCCGGCGCCAGGGCCATGGGGGCGCGCTGAGCCCGCCCGCTCGCCCACCGCCCCCGCCCCGCTCCGCCTCGGCGCTGAGGGGAGGAGCGAGCCGAGCAGCGCCGCGGGGAGACCCTGCCCGCCTCTTCCCTGCCGCTGCCTCCGCCCTTTTGGTTTCGCTTTCCCTGAGGTGGCCCCAGGGGAGCGGCGAAGCCCCGGTGGGGCGCCTCCCGCCGTACAGCTGCGCGCGCCGCCGCCCGCTTCAACGGCCGCTGCCTCGCGGCCGCCGACCCGCGCCGGGTAACGGCTCCCCGGGCACGGCGGCTGCGCAGCGCGGAAGCGCCCCGGCCGCCCGTCCCGCCCGAGCCCCCTCCCAGCGGCGGGGGCGGCTTTGTCGCCCTGCCGGGATTCCGACCCCCTCAGGCCTGCCCGTGGTGGTTTGGGGTCCGTGTGTGTCCCCCGGGGGGCGCTGCCTGCGGGACGTACCTCGGCGAACGCCCCGGCCCCCATGGCGCCGCCTGGCCCCGGTGCGAGGGCTGCCATGGCGGGACCTCGGCAGCCCTGGGAGTGGCGAGGCGACAAGGGGCTAGCTGGGTTGTCACCAGCCCGCGGGGACTGGGTCGTTGTGCGCGAGTGACCCATCTGTTGAGTGAGCCCCGCCGACGCGCCCGCCGGGCTGCGTGGGCCGGGCTGCTGCCTCCGAGCGAGAGGTTCCCACCGACCGCGCTGGTCGGGTTTCACGTCTCGCGTGTAACATCCTCCGGCGGTTTGCCTGCGTGTGACAGAGGCTGCAGGGCAGAGCCGTACTCCTAAAGCCTGAGTTTTCCATCAGTCAGCGCTTTACCTACTGAGCTGTGCTTAATCAGGTCGCCTTAAGCCCCAGGCTGCTGAGATACCCCAGCCCCCTTTACTGAATGAATTTCAGCAAATAACACCCCCCAGCTCGGTAGTTCTCTGCTTAACTCCCAGTCTTTACCGAAAATGTAACCCATGCTGGGCTGCGGCATGTGTTGTAATTGTAGCTATTAAGACCTTTGGAACAGAAAAGAGCGTCCTACTGTAGGGTTACATCAGCTGAGATGATTAGTAAAATTAATAATTTTGGAACCAAATGCTAAAGTCTTCAACTTAGTTTTTGCTCATTTACCTCATTGTTTCCTTGTACTCTCCCATCTGTCTCTCACCATCTGTTGTCTTATGCCTGGTACTTGGGCTGTGAGCTCCTTGTGAAAGGGTCTGAGCTCCTGCAACACACAATGCAGCGCAGCCCAGGCTGTGGCTGGGACTCCTGGGCCCTGAGATACTATAAATAATTTGTTAACCTGTCTCAGTTAATTCAGATTATTTGATTGCAGTTTACTGTGTAACAGCCCAGTCTTGCAGGTAGTCTATGGAAAAGTCCGTTTCAACAGGAACCACACAACTTACCTTCTCCTGAGCCAACTGCCGTGCTACTAGCAAAGCCCACAGCTTGGAAATGGCCAGGAGCAGATGGGGAGGTGGCTGGGGAACTTTATAAGGAAGAATTCAGGTATCTTCAGATGCTCTTCTAGAATTAGGTGGTACTTAGCCAAGAATTTGGACAATCTGAATTTCCAGCTTAGATGGCCACGTCTTGTGGCAGATTTAGTTCTTTGTGTAGAAGCAGTTGTGGGAGTTCTCCCTAGGAGCTGCCAAGATTTTTGTGATGGGGCAGGCAGGGGTGACAGCTACTGCCAAATTATATAAAAGCACTAGTAGTAAAGTGCCAAAGAAAATGGTTGGCAGTGCGGCTGTTTACCAACAAAGAGAAAACCAAAGAACCCATACATGGGTATTCCTTCATGATAGACTGGAATGGTTTTAAGTTCTTTCTGAAATAAGATACAGAGTCACTGCTTTTCTTACTAACAACTTTGTAATTAGTTTCAAATTTTATAATGCATAGAGGCAATCTCAAAACATTAAGACCGATAAAACCTAATACATACATAGAGTCATAATAGTTTAGTCAAAAGCATGATTTTATAATTCAGGACTTTATTAGAAGACTCGCAGTGATAAATTTATAGATAACAGCACAAAATGCAGAGGCCAGTTTTAAATGGGTATCCAAGATTACACACACACAGGTTGTAGCTGTGACAGCTTCCTTCTGCAGACAAGCAAGATAGAAAAGGGGTTTAATCACAGCAGAGTGGTCAAGTGAGAGCTTTCACAGGCCAAACAGGAGCCCTTAATGGAGCCCTGCTGCACATGGCAGGACAGTTCAGTTTTCAGCCTGTTTTAACCGTTGCTCTATCTGCTGATTCTGCAATTACAGGATTATGTGTGGTCTGTGATTAGGAAACATTTTAAAGGTTTCCGTATTTAGTAAAACTTAACCTCAGCAACAATTCTGAGACCACCAACTCATTCCACATAGGGCTAAGATAATAGTTCTGTTATAAAATATAATTTCAAGTGTTTTAATTTCAATAATGAAGATAGAAAAAATATATGCAATACATGTAATTTACATAACACATGTATAAAAATAGAAAATGCCATTTTAATATCAATTAGTGGTGATTGGATAAGATAGATAGGTTTAGTTGACAGCTTTTATAGCATATCAGCTTTAGAGAGCTACTGATCTCTGAAGATTGTGTAAGTTTAACTCAAAGTCTTTCAATGCTACCAGGAGAATAAAGAGATTTTTCAGTCGGATATCACCACCATCTGCTTGTAAGTGTACAACTGAAAGAAGTGGTGCTGGCGTCCTGGCAAAGTGCTAATGACTTGTACTTTCCACTTGTGAAATCCTGCATTCCTGACAGCAAAGGGCTGTCAGCAATGACACTTGGCAAGGGCTGGGTCTGGTAAGATATAGATAAGTGTGTCCCTTACAGAGATGCATTTTACAAATGGGCAAGCTGATGTAAAGACCATGAATGGGTTGGCTACAGACATATAGTGAGTCAGGGGAAGAAACAGGTGCTTCAGATTTGCTCTCTGCTGCTGTAACCGCCAGATCACGTTCTCACCTCCAGAGGTAAAAAGTTTTGTTTCTTTCATTCTGATTCATATTGGTATTGCTTCTCACTGTCTCACTGCCGGGGTTTCACATTTCGCACACTCGTGCTGCAAAAAGAACTTTCTGCCTTTATTTATATTGGGGGGGAAACAACAACAACAATTGGGGAAAAAAAAAAAAAAAGAAAGAGGTTATTTAATTCCCATGAAATCCCTTTCTAAACATTGTTATTGTTAATATCTGGCTTAATTTTACTTCTTTTTGATTTGCATTCCCACAGGGTGCCTAAGCCTTGAAAATACAAAGGCGAAGAATATGCTATGGACACTTCTGAGAGATATGAAAGATTCATGTAGACAACAGTTTAGATATGATCTAGAGGGGAGACTTGAATTTTAGCTTGGTCTGCTTAGCACAAATAAAATACTTCATTGCCCACATGAGACTTTTCAGAGGGCTTAGAGTGTGACAGCTGAGAAACAGTTCTCTCAGTTCCAACCTGAGCATGACCTAAGACCTGAAAAGTAATTGAGAGTTGTGATTTACATGTCTCTCTTGGATGCAACAGAACAAGCAAGATAACCTTTATAAGAAGTTATAATATCTATTTCAGGATCTGTGGGAGAAAAAAAAAATATTATTACATTTTCGTATAGGAAAACCCTTTTTCAGAACTTTGAGAAAGGTATTAATACATGGGCCTGAGAGCTGATCAGGCCTAAGGGAAGATTCCACCTCCTCCACAGGCCTTTGGTGACTAAGACTAAGGTTCCCCCCAGTGACTGAAGATCACAGCTCCACCTGGAGAGTGAAAAAGGAAGACCGTGGGTATGAATGGGCTGTCAGGAGCAACTCTGCAGAAAGATGATGCTTCTCTGCACAGAGAAGGTGGTAGCAGAGCAGGTTCTGGACTGTGCTGGCTGGCAAGCCTGGTGTAGCTTTCAGAGTCACGGTAGCAGTGAGGGTGAACAGCTTCATCGACTAGTCACCAACTATAAATGGGCTGGGAGCCCTGGTTGGGTGCTTTAGTTGCTGTCTCTGCTGCTTGATAGATTAAGTGAGCAGGTTAGTGCATGTTACAATCACAACCTCTTTTTGTCATGCAAACATAACCAGAACAAATTATCCAAGTGCATAGCTACTGCATGCAAGAGGAGAATGAGTCTCCAAACCTAGGTTATATGATATGAAAGCAATTGCTGCAAGAAATGTGAGCTCTTTAATTTTTTAGATAGATTTTTGTAGGCTATTTGCCAAATTCCCCTATGCTGAAGGCTTGGAGAATTTTGATATAAACTCTGGACATCTGCTCAATGAAAGACATATAAAAAGAAAGGATTTAGGAATCTGCTTTTACCTAACAAGCAGCATAGCTGTAACTGAGGCAGCAATTTTAAAAATCATACTGTGGCTGGATTATTAAGATGTGAAGTAACACAAACAGTGCTTCAGCTGTCCCCTGCCCTGGGTCTCTGTCCCAGAATCTGTGGATCAGCACATGCAGAAATAACTTTTCCTGTTCTCCAGCCCAGCTCAGCTACTAGTACTGTGTAGTATTAGTCCTGAGCAACCCAGGGTCTGTAGGAAGTTGTTGACCTGAAAGGAAAATCCGAAGCTGCTGGGTAAAGACAGGAAAGATGCTGTTTGGTTTAAACAGTGGAATAAATTGGATGCAGATTCCAAGGATATGAGAGATGACTTAGCAGGGATACTGGGATTTAAACAGATACTCAGCTAGGAGGGAGATGTAGTGTACAAGTGAGCATGATTATATAGATCTCAGTGTGTGGACCAGGTGAACCTTCAGGAAAGAGACAATAATCTGTGGAGGTCCCCTCGTGGCTGGAATTAAAATTACATTTCTAAATCAAGTCATTGAACAGAAGTCCCTAGAACTATTTAGCTCCCTCACAAACTCAGGTGCAAGAGGGCAAGCTAGCAGGGGAGACAATATATTAATACCTCAAGCACAGCCAAAAGCCACTGCTCCCTGGGAAAAGGGGTTGCAAGCGTTTGAGATCATAAGGTGACAGCCATGAGGGTGAGAAAAGACAAAGGATAAGGCCAGGAGCAAGGAAAGAGGATAATACAGCACCCCTGTTACCAAAATGACTCACAGTGGTCTATTCATATATAGGGATCTATATGATTACTCTATAGACAAGAGTGGGGAAATACTATGGGAAGTAAGAGCTACATGGGAGGTGAAGAAAGGAGAGGTCACAACCGAGTGGAAAACACCCAGGAAGAAACACAAATTTCTCCCACATCTGCCCTATCTCATGCAGCAGATAGTTACTGTTCTTCCTCGTGAAAGGGAGAGAATAAGGTCTTTCCTTCCCACTTCCTTCTCAGCCTGTCACCACTATTCTCCCTAGCACTCTTACTGTTGGCCTGGGGGCAAACACATCCAGGAGATAAGAATAAAATGGGGGAGGAGAAGCAGCCTGAGTGTGCTGTTCCATGATAAGAAGCATGTGCCAAAAGGAGCAACCAGGTAGCAGCATTGCTGGCTGCAGGCTTGTTAGTCTGATGTGTGAACCGTGCACTCCCTCCCTGGCATGGCTGCACCTTCGTAGAAGAGCATGTGAGATACTCTAATGGTTTCTACTTGTATTTTGCCTACTCTCAGCTTAAATAAATCATCTTCCGTAACTGTCATTTTAGCAGAAAATCCACACAAAAATGTCATAACAAAACAAGAGGAAGTTTCGCTGTCTTGTGATTGAGATGATTACAGGTAACACTTCACCCTTACAACCACATTCCTCATAGTTCCCTGTGAGCTGACTGTGAGAGCTTCAGTATGAAGATTTAATTTAAAGATAATTACTCCAGTGAAACCACTTATTAACTTTACACTTTATGTAAGTGTTGTGGTTTAACACCAGCCAGCAACTAAGTACCACGCAGCCACTCACTCGTTCCTCCCCCACCCACAGCGGGATGGGGATGAGAATCAGGGGGGGGGAAAAAAAAAATAAAAGAAAAAGGTAAAACTTGCAGGTTGAGATAAGAACAGTTTAACAGGAGAGCAAACAAAGAAATAAACAACAACAATAATAACAATAAAAGCATATAGAAAGTGAGGGGTACACAACACAATTACTCACCACCCAGAAAAACAATGCACAGCCCACTCCTGAGCAGCAATACCTGCCCCCCTCAGGAGAGCTCCCCCAGTTTATATACCAAGCATGGCATCATATGGTATTGAATATCCGTTGCGCTAGTTTGGGTCAGCTGTCCTGCCTGTGTCCCCTCCCAGCTTCTGGTGAATGTTAACTCTGTCCTAGACAAACCCAGGACAGCAAGCACAGCTGTTATTTTTGGCTAGCGATTTATAGCATCCTCAGAGCATCATGACACATTGGTCTGTGCTTACAGTAATGCTCACTTTAAATTCAGTGGATTTACTTCTGGTTTATAATAGTGTAAAGAAGAGCAGGGTATGTCTCATGGTGTACACAGGCAGACTGTTTCTAGAAGTTTAATTTCACATGTTCACCCTGCAACTCAGGGGTGTACTTAAAGAACAAATCATGGTTTTTCACTGTCAGAACTGATTAAAAGATATCTCAGCAAGAGGCTATTCCACTTTTAACACATTGAAAAGTATAAATTATAACCCTAGCAGCTTTTATCATAACAATGATATGTTACTACACAAATATGGTAAAAAATTTATATCCCAACAGTAATTTCTTATGGAACAATTTCATAGCTGGGGCAGGGCAGGGGGGAGGTTTAGTCCATAAAATATTTCTTTGTCCACACAGTTTGCTTTGCCAGTTCATTTGAGAGTGCTGCATTAAAAATCAAATAGATCCTGGAAAGTCATAGGCACACTATAGTGGTATTATTGATGCTGTATGAGTGTATTTTAAGGAAAAGGTAAGAAGGAGTAATTACTAAGCAGTGTGCAAGCAGCTCTGCTTTAATATGAAGGTCTAGTTTGCACTTGTGCAAAATTACTCAGAATGTCTTTTAGCATTTTTTAGGATATATAGATGCTCTTCAGCATGAGATAATTGCAAATTAGTGCCAATATGTTCACAATATTGTTCACTTTTTCCTGCATATTCCCAGCATGTCTGTTGGCACACACATGTGCCCAGCTTTTTAAACTAAACCACAGTATGATGAAGAACTTGACATGGATTTTTATTCAGAAGACTTGATTGTTTGTCCCCTGGAATCAACCAAAATACAGAATAAAAACTGGAATACAAGACAGAATAAAAATTAAAATAATTTGCAAAAATATTCAGGAAATGTTTTCTCTGGTTTGTTGTTGTTGTTGTTTCATAACAAAAAATTTTGCATTGTTTTTATTTATTTGCCTCTGAGAAATACGCATGTTTCATTTACTTGAAATCATAGGAACAAATTGATCACTAGTATAACTACATGCTTACTGTCACTGTCTTCAAAGGGTTTTCACTACCTGCTTGTGGCATGCTTTTTAGGCGGAGAGTGTTGCAAAGGAGCGTGTTGTGTAATGACTTCCTCCAGCCGATCACAAGCGTGTGAGGGAAAAGAGTGATCTATGAACATCAAAAGAACTGCAGCAGAATTAAAATATAGCATGAGAAGAACATTTCCAGCTTCACTGCTCAGGTGCGCGCTGTACCGTAGGGTTGTACCTCTGTACCGGCCCGGCCATCTGGCCCGGGCGCCGCGTTCCAGAACCGCGGACAGCTCCCGAGCGCCGGGGACCGCCGGGTCCTTCCACCGCCGAGAAAACAAACCCGCCCCGGTCGAACCCGCCCCGGTCGAACCCACCCCGGCCGAACCCACCCCGGCTGAACCCGCCCCGGCCGAACCCACCCCTGCCGAGCTCACCCCTGCCGAACCCACCCCGACTGAACACACCCCGGCTGAACACACCCCGGCCCCGGTGGAGCTGGGCTTTGGTGTGTCCACACAAGCTCTGGATAGCTTGCTTTGGTAGTGCCAGTCCTTGTCAGGCTATTGGTGCCCAGGCAGTGTTTAAGACCAAAACGAAGCTTCATGTTTGTACTGTTAGGTCAGCAGTTCTGTCTTCAAAACTGAGAACCCATATTTTGTCATCATCTAGAGGTCCCCAAAACTACCACCACCAGTAATGCCTCTGAAAAGTGTCTGATAAGATTCTTAAACAGTTAAGCAGTGATAACACTCTAACCGTAATGATGCTGCTAATGAAAGCATGACGTAACCATCCATGCTGTGTAGCCAATCACAATGGACAGCCTATTGTACTAGATGTTGCAAGAGGAAATCAGTATAAAAAGTAGATAAAATAACATATAAAATATATGCTTAAGGTCTGGTTCTTCCAAGGTTTTTCCGTGGTAATATGCATGAAGTTTTAATTACAATTTTTTATGTTACTTTAAAAGTGAAGCGAGTAATAGACTGCATGGAAATTAATCTCTGGTTTTTGCATTAAAGAAATATTAACTCTCAATTTCTGCTGAAGTAAATCAATAATTTTTTTTCAAGTCAGAATATAAATTGCTCTGTCTTCTCTTTCAGCCCAGTGGATAAATTCTGAGATTTCCTACACCATTCTTATTATGGGTTTCTTCAATTCTGTACATGAATAAGCTACTCAGGACCCTGCTGCAAAAGTTAATGCTGACATATCCATTTGCTGAGCTAATATCTGGCACTTGTCTTTGGTGTTCCTGCCATTGCTGAGAGCACAATGAGTTCTCTTCGGTAACTGAACTGGGATTGCAGATAATTAGATTTAGTTTCCCTCTCTGTTTCTGTTGCCAATACAGCAAATTGGTTGAAAAAGACACTGAAAACAAGACAGGGTTAAACCATCCATTTTTCCTCATAAGGAACTACATTACTACAGTATAAGCCAGAAGTGGTCAATCTTTCAGCAGATGCTTCTGATGCCTCTGACAGAATAGGTGGCTCGGCAATCAAGTATTCCTCCAACCTCCTGAACACATGGTGTTTTCCACTGTTTCATCTTTCCTATGGGACTAGTTGCACAATTTATCCTCATAAATGGTGATAAACAAAATAGCCCTGCAAAAGTACTAGGGGAAAAATACTCCATGCTTTTACTGGCATAAAAAACTATTAACGTGGAATTAGCATAATGGAAAAAATAGAGGGAAAAAAAAAAGAAAAGAATGTCAAGCGTATTTTACTCATGCATGCAACATATTGTTGCCTTAGGTAAGTACCATTTTGCAAACTGCATAATGATCAGACAGGAAGCAAAGAAAACTACAGGTTCTTTGAAACTGCAAGGAGAAGACCTTTGTTTCCCTAGTGGGGTTGTTATCAACCTGAAGAAAGGCTCTTTGCTTTCAGCTATGTTTTGTTTTATTTTGTTTGTGTGTTGTTTTGTTTTTTAAGATGACAATGGTGAATATTAATTAATTGTGTTTAACTAACTTCTGTATATCAGTTGGAGGAACAATAAATCCTGTTTCTCTTATAATGTTATCAAAGTACTTGCCAAAAAGTTTGAGAAGTTGCCTCATGAGGACATATGCACCTTTAGAAGTGGAAATTCTAAGGTGAGATGATCCAGGGACAATGACATGAGGTGTCTAGGGTGTTTGTTTGCTGGATTTCCTTTTCATTCTAGGAACTGCATTTCCCTCACAGGAAGTTTTTGGTAATTTTCCTGAAAATCTTTTCCCCTTTGATACACAAGCATATGGATTCCTTGAAAACAATGTTATCTGTAGGTTTTGTCATCAAATTGATTGGCAGAATTTTGGCTGAGAGTGATAATAGGGGAATTGAGCTGCACTTCACACAGAAAATGCCTAATGGCTGGTTAGATGTTCATACATAACCATATATCCCACCCCGTTTTTCAGATTGTCACGTGAAGATCAAACTCCCAAAGAGCTATTCAAAGAGGGTGAATGGATGTCTCCCTGAAACAACGACAGAGATTAATCAAAGCACACCTTTTCAAAGGTAGACAACTGAAAATTAGCTGTCTTCATAATTCATTTGTATATAACATTGAACCATAAAGTTAATTTATAGCTTAACAAGGGTGCTGATAAATCAAATCCATAAGGCTGTGTTGTCCTGCCCAGCTGCAGGCCAAAAGAAAAAAAAAAAAACACCAACCACCCAATTACTGGCACAAGAAAACCACTAGTGGCCAAATTGAAGCTTGTTCCAGGGAAAGAGAGAGATGATCAGAGGGAGAGAGAAACACGGGGAGAGAGAAACACAGGGAGAGAAAGAGTCTTGAGATACGAGAACTGAAATACACCAGCCATCCTCTCCTGCCTGGCTCACACATCACCACCAGATGGCCCCGTAGGAACTTGGATGAAGAACTGATCACTTCAAGGGTAGATGGGCGTTTAAAACTGTGATCTGTCTAATTTCCAAGGGTGCCAGCTGCCAAAAAAAAAAAAAAAAACCACAAAAACAAAACCCAAAGAAACACAAACACCAGCAACCCGCCCCCAACAACAACAACAGAAACAAACAAGCAAAAAATTCCAACGACAAAAACCAAAACAAAACAAACCACAAAACCAAAAACTAACAACCCTCCCCAAAGAAACAAACAAAAAAACCCACAAAACAAACAAACAAAAAACCAAACCAAAACAAAACCAAAAAACCCACGTCCAAAAGTCTAAATGTATGAGGCTGGAGAGCTTGAACAGCTCCAGGTACAAATGCTTCGATTAGAATCCACATCTCGAGTCCTAGGATGTTTGGATGCAGTATCATGGTTTAGTATAAAACCACAAAAGATGATGCACTAATACAAGGGTGATACAGAATTCACAGTACAAATGGGAATGTATTATGTGACATGCCCGAGTTCATCCTTTCGTTCTATTTGGCACTTGCAAAGTCACAATATCACATGCAGCTTTGGGTATCATGCTCCAGGAGAGGTGGAGACCACCTGGAACTGGAGAGAATTCAAAGGAGAAGAGCAAAGATGAACAAAAGTTCTGCAAAACATAACCATTGTGCAAACCCTGAAAAAATGGTTTGTGAAGCTATTTGATGAAGAGCTTTGTTGACCAGTTGCAGGCAGCAGTTGGCATTGTGGGCAGAGCCCTGAGTTAAAATCTGCAAGTTTAGTGGTGAGGACTAGGTAGGACGTTGGTGCCATGAGCCAGAGAATGAGAGATAACAAATCCTGGAACAGGCAGTCTCTTGAGGTCCCCTTCAGGTTCATTTTCTAAGATGTCTAGGAGATTGCTTTGTTGGGGAATTAACAGTTACACATACCAGTGGAAAAGCTAATTTCAACACCTTCAGGAATTCCACCAAAAACTTTTCTAGAAAAGGTGAAGTACGTTGTTTTCAGACAGCCCAGGCCTTTTGACATGGGTAGGTCATACAAATGTAAACTTAATTACAGAGCAGAGTTTAAGAGACAAGGAGACCTTAATTTCTAACCCTTAGTGGTGTCCCAAAGGTTCTTGCACACTTTGGAAAGAGGATTCAACTCAGACTTTCCTGTTCTCCTCTTCCAGGTGCAAGGTGTTGTGGGGACCTCTGCTAGCTCTTCATTTCTTGAAGAGAGGCAAGCACTCAGTAGTTAAGCACTAGAGGTCAAAAGTGCAATTCTTCTAATCTCTCGTCTATACTGTTGGAGCTAAGCATTTCATGAATATATTCTTGAATATGCTTGAATTACTACAGTGGTACTTTCCAAGATCTGTAGTATCTCCCGCCTATGATCACTTGAAATTCCTGGGCTGGACAGTCCTAAGCTCACAGCCTGCGAGGCATTCTTTCTGGTCAGTGTGCACAGGACACACCTGACCCACAGATAAAGGAGACTGATTTTCGTAACACACAACAGCCACAGCAAGAAAATCCTATTTTTCAGACGAGAGTATTAACCCTGGAAGCAAAAAAATTTTGGTGTAAGTCCTCTTCAGCCTAAATTCTAACGTGGAAAGCACTCCACATCCATAGCTGTAGGATAAGACATCTTCACTCCTCTGACAGGCTGATGTAATGCTGTGTAAGCATCCAAATCACCTTGCTACTTTATACCTGTATCAAGAAGTGTTGCTGTGCTTTTCAGTGTTCATATGTCTTCCACCCTGGAGGAATGTCCTATGGAAGTCTACATAGCCAGACAGGAATACGAAGCACTGCAATACAGCCCTGTAAAATATTACCAATAACTGAACAGAGCATCCTTCCCCTGCTTCCAGAGATGCACACATTGGCTATGCCCTATCCTGAGGGACACAGCAGGAAATAGTCATTTATGTACTGATTTGTTTATATATTTTACCCTTCAAACACCACATTATAATCAATATAGAGACCTTCCCCTTCAATGATAAATTTAAATTGTTAATTTTTACTGCAGAGTGTAGTACTGTGTACCCAAGTTAGGGGCCCTTTTAGGTGGAGCAGATTACACCTTTGCCTTACAGTGTATTGCCATGAGAGACAGAAAAGTATTCTAAACTCATAACATCTATGGTTTATTAGAACAAAAATTAGAAAAAAATAAGGCAAAGCAAACAGGAATTGCAATATGTGATATTTACTAAGGCTGCAAGACTTAAATTCATATAAAGAGTTTAAAAGCAGTTTATATAAGAAATAGGCAGTTAAAACATCTATTTCAGGGCTTTTTTAAACATATGTATCATTACATATTTTAGAGAGATTTTAAAGAGATTCCTAAACCTGCAGTTTACAGAATATGGGGGCCAAATCTGTGTCAGACTCAAAAACAACTGAACAGAGCAGACTGAAAAGCCTTGGCAGAGGCTGTAACAAATGCCAAACACGTAGGGCACAGTCAGCTGCCAGCAGTGAGACAGAGAGTTCCACAGCGTGTATGCCACAGCAACAGGAATTTAGTGAACAAATACAAATTCTGACATGTTATACAGCTAAGTGGGTGTGTGTCTCTGCACAGCAACAAAGAATATCACTACAAATAAAAGCTGTGACCTTTTAAAAAGAAAAAAAAATTAAAAACATAAAGGGCTTACCTGCAGCAATAGTTGCTGTGCAGCAAGAACCCCAAAAAGCCAAAGCTATAATCTCAACCTTCCAAAAATGTATTATTCAGTTACTGAATACCAAAAATCTTCAGGATAATAATTTGTTTATATTAATTTGATTGATTTTTCCAATTTTTGCTTCTCACTTGTGCAGTCTTTCTGGAACGGAACGCATCCAGGACCAATTGTTTAATGTTGAGATGTCAGGTGGATTCTCTCCTAACTGTCACTCTACTTTTTCATGCTTATCAAATGTTAGAAGTCTCAAGGAGCTGCTTTATTATGCAGGCAGCCCTGGGGACAAATCTCTGGGTAAACAAAATTTAATCCTGCAGAGAATGATGGCCTTTCATGAGAGAGGATTTCCTGTCTCTTTTGGTTTATAATTAACAGAGGCCTCTGAGACTTGATGTCGATGATCCCAAAATTAGCTTTCTCCCTTACCCACTAAACCTATCCAAATAAAAGCTGAGTTTGGTTTTGGGGCAGAAAAGCCTTCAAAAATTCCTTCACTTTAAATTCGCACCTCACCTTGTAGTAATATCTCACTTGCGGAGCAGGTGCTCGAACAACTTTCTCACACGAAAAGCCTCCTTGCAACGCTTGCAATACATCCAGCAACATGCACCTGTCATCAACCTGTGCCTGAAGAAGTCAACATCTGCAGCACCTCTTTGGTGGCCCCTGACTGTGGGAACTCAGCAGGAGTCCATACATGCAGTTCAGGTGAATACTGAGGAAGGGATCTGGGAAAAAAGGAGGAACGATGCAATCAAGTGAGGTGGGAGTTGTGATATTTGTCATAGTTTTGTAGGTAAAAAGCTTTCTCCATACTTCTGCTAGATCACTGAAATATACACTGGAGTGTGCCCACCTGGCTTTGGGTACTTTTGCTAAGTTCTGCTCTCGGCTCCAGGAGTGGCTGAATGGTTCTACCTTTGGTGGGACACCCAGAAAGATGTATAATCTCATTAACAATGTCTCCACAGTGTGGGACAATAGAAATTTTTGAGAAAGCTAAGCTTTGGTACATCTCCAGAAAAGCGACAAGAGGGATCCTGGAAGTGAAAATCACACAGAATCACAGAATCACAGGATGTTAGGGATTGGAAGGCACCTCAAAAGATCATCTGGTCCAGTCCCAATGCTGGAGCAGGAACACCTAGATGAGGTTACACAGGAAGGCATCCAGACGGGTTTTGAATGTCCCCAGAGAAGGAGACTCCACAACTCCCCTGGGCAGCCTGTTCCAGTGCTCTGTTACCCTTACTGAGAAGAAGTTTCTTCTCAAATTTAAGGAAAACCTCTTGCGTTCCAATTTGAAACCATTACCCCTCCAGGGTCCCACCCCTCCTGCTCCCCAGCCGGGGGAGGTGAACGTGAGGGGTCACCGTGCCCCGGGGTGGGGAAGATGTGACTGTCAGCACCTTGGAACCTACTGAGATGTGTAGGTGAGGACACAAAAAGTGTCTCACATTCAAGTGAAACCTCCTGTGTTCCAGTTTGTACCCATTGCCCCGTGTCTTACCATTGGTTGTCACTGAGAAGAGCCTGGCTCCATCCTCATGACACTCACCCTTTATATATTTGTAAACATTAATGAGGTCACCCCTCAGTCTCCTCTTCTCCAAGCTAAAGAGACCCAGCTCCCTCAGCCTTTCCTCATAAGGGAGATGCTCCACTCCCTTCATCATCTTCATTGCCCTGCGCTGGACCCTCTCCAGCAGTTCCCTGTCCTTCTTGAACTGAGGGGCCCAGAACTGGACACAATATTCCAGATGTGGTCTCACCAGGGCAGAGTAGAGGGGGAGGAGAACATCTCTCGACCTACTAACCACCCCCCTTTTAATACACCCCAGGATGCCATTGGCCTTCTTGGCCACAAGGGCACAGTGCTGGCTCCTGGTCATCCTGCTGTCCACCAGGACCCCCAGGTCCCTTTCCCCTACACTGCTCTCTAATAGGTCATTCCCCAACTTATACTGGAACCTGGAGTTGTTCCTGCCCAGATGCAAGACTCTATACTTTCCTTGTTTTATTTCATTACATTTTTCCCTGCCCAACTCTCCAGCCTGTTCCGGTCTCGCTGGATGGCAGCACAACCTTCTGGCGTGTCAGCCACTCCTCCCAGCTTGGTGTCATCAGCAAACTTGCTGACAGCGCACTCTATTCCCTCATCCAAGTCTGCTGATCCGTTGGATTTCTATTCTCAGTATACTGACTGAAGTTTATTATCACTTGACCTCTTTCTTTAAAAACAGTTCTTACCAGAAGCAACATTGTAACTGCACACTTGGGTACATTCAATACCCAGTTAAAACTTCCAAGAGGACTTCCTGAAATTTCAGACATCTATCAGCTAAATTCTCTGCCTGTTTTGATTTTGTTTGTTTTACATTATTTTATCTAAGTTATATAATTCAATATTTTTTGTTTTGTTTTAAAGCATGACCTTGCATATAATTCTGGAAGGAAGGGAGATAAGAAGTGCTGTGACAGGGAGAAATCATGCCAGGCCTACACCACAATCACAGAGCATGTGTCATTTTCTCCTCCTGTTTCCCTCTTTCTTTTCTTGTTCTAGCTCTGTGATAGACAAGCTAAGAAAACTGGAGATCATAGAGCTAAAAGATTTTGACATGTTAACAGTCTGAATGCAGAAATAGAATCACCTTCTAGCTGTGAGCCATGAGAGCTGCATTTTGTTTGATGTGCAATGACTTGCATGGGTGGTGTTACCTGTTCTTCCCCTTGGTCAGAGGACAGTTTTGTGGAGCAGCAAACACTCGAAGTTTTATTGCTCATGCTGTTTGTCTGCAGACACCTTTTATTCTGTTCACAGCTGTCCTGCTTTGGGAAGTTCTCTGAAACAAGAAACCACTAATCACAGTTTACCTGTTAAGATTCACGTTCAAAACTCTATGAAAAATTAGGACTGCTTAAGGGCAGAACCATCACTTCTAAGTGGAGGAAACACCTGCTTCAAGAAACAACTGGTAACGTGATCTCCATTGCTGACACACACTGATCAACTATCAGATCTGTTATACTTTCACAAAGAAAGTGTGATGTCAGGTTTCTGGATGCCTATCCTGAAAGGAGTGTGTGAGGATACCCATGAGAATGGGAAAATTCTCTCTTATTTCCTCACTGCTGATGGATCGATTTATAGGAAAGATGCACACTTGATTTTACAAGATTTTTTTGTTTCTCTGCCTTTCTCCGCTTGGTTCCGTCTTTTCTCCAAACTAGAACACTCATTAGTATTTGCTAATTCTTTCAAATCAATGTCCTGCGAGACAGCTTTATATTAATGTACCAAAACAGAGCCAAATGCCTTTGTATTTGTTGTTGTCTAATAGTGTGTGGCCTCTGTTATGATTTCATGAAACAGCTCCAAGTCTTGTGTTTTTTGTTAAATGGATGTTATTGTGAATGATGAACAAATAGATTAATGTGTTAACTCACTACAGTTTATTAAGGTAATCAGAAATGAAACATAGCAATGGTCATATCACAGGTATCTAACAATAAATCAGAGTTATGGCATGCTCTATGCCTTCGAATCCACCCTGGCGCCTGAGCCTTGAGCCACATCATGCTGACTCCACCCCTGCTCCCAACTGCAAACACGCACATTACTCCCAGGAAAACATCACCTAGAGCTATCACTCAAAGGAAAGAAGCTCCACTGGAGGTTCTTCTTTAGGCAAAAGCAGGAGAGAGGTGAGCTCAGCGTAGAGCCGTAGTTCTGGACAGCATGCATGCAGTGAAGACAGTAGAGGGAATCTTTCTCCCAGGCCATGAAGAGACAGTCATCTTACCATTTTCATCATAAAG
This sequence comes from Patagioenas fasciata, assembly GCF_037038585.1. NCBI lineage: Eukaryota > Metazoa > Chordata > Aves > Columbiformes > Columbidae > Patagioenas > Patagioenas fasciata. The sequence goes on along the minus strand of NC_092524.1, from coordinate 30,216,523 downwards.
TTTACAGGTATATTGCAATTCTTGTGGGCTAACTAGAACAAGGTCCAGAGCTTTCATCAGCTTTTTTACATTACAATATTAAGAACAAAGTAACAGTAAGCCCTTTCTCTTGTCGAACTTACAATGCTGTCCAGTAGAATGAGCCTTGGGGTTCAACTGGGGAATAAACAAGGTGATGTGGTCCTCACTCTGCTCTGGGCAATGAGCAGTTGCTCACACATCAGGAAATATTATAGACCAGAGTTTTCCACAAACATTGCCAACTTGACTATCACTAGAAAATACAGCGAACTCAATGCAACTACTGAACACCTTGCAATTTTCTCCCATAGACTCATTTTTTGAACTCAGCCCAAACTTCCATGCCCATCTTCACAAGCTGTGAAATCTTTTTACGAAGTCACCATTGTTTTAATTAACTCTGAAACATACTGCAGAGCTCTCATGTACTCTTGTGCCACTGCACAGCAGCTCTTGGGTGCGGGTGTTAGTCAGTACTCTCAAGTTCACAGAAATGGAAATGCATTAAATTGGGTTGAACATTATAAGATGCCTGCAGGGGAATGTTGCCAGATCCTTTATAGGGTAATGTCCTTTTTTTCTATCTTCCAAAAGATATCAACCCTTTATTCTCCTTTTGTTAGTGTTGGTAATGCACAACTTATGCTGTTTGTGCATGACAGTGGATCCTGAGCTTTTGTTATAAGAGCACACATGTCCTCTGCAGATTTTTTCTGTTGAGACCCACACTAGCTAAACAGCATTATAGCAGCCAGTGGTTCTGGGCAATGTGCTACTCACAGCTCCATATAGGCAAATGTTAAATCTGAAAGTCCATTGTGAACAGTTATAGAGACCTTTTTGCATCAATAGAGAGCCTGCTGTTACTCACTACCGGTTGTGATGAATGAATTAGCCATCCCTTTTTCTGTCACCATTGCAGGAAGAATATATGATCCTGTGTGAAAAAGGAAATAAGAATAGAAAGCCACGCACACCTACCAGCAAGCAGCTGTAGGGGAGTGCTAACACTAGAGTGCTGATAGCGAAGACACCTATCAAACTCTGTCACAGTTTTCCAAGACTGGCTGATGGTGCCAGGAAGTTGAAGTATCTTTGCTGAAACTTATAGGTCTGTAAAAGCAAGTTATGATGCAAATCTTATTCCCTTATTCCTCTGCATGATCTGGTAAAGAAAGTAAGAAAAGCACGTAGCTGGCAATGGTTCTGATTCAGGAAAAAGAGCGAGAGAGAGAGAGAGAGAGAGAGACTGCATCCCTCTGCATAGCCTTAACTTTGATGGGAGTAATTTCTGGCTTCCTCTGCCTCAGCATAATTAATAAATTAAAAAAATTCAACATGAACTACAGGGCTTCCAGGGCAGTGTGAGCAATCCAGTACTGGAGCATAGTAGCACTGTAGAGATACCAAATATGGTGATGATGAGCATAAGATCCAGAACCATTAATCACTCTGCATAAAATCACAAGCTATTTAAAAAAAAAAAAAAAAAAGTTTCGCTGTTCTTCCTTGGTCTTCTTGCTTTGGATCCTTCCTGTGCCAAAGCTGGCCCATTTATGGAATAGTCAGCCATGCAAGAGCTGCCAGATGTACTGAATGGTAGTCCTGGCTTTGTGCACCATCTGCCATCAAGGAGGAACACAGAGAACTTCTTCCTCTGCCTCCTCCTGTCACCATGGTTTCACCACTGTCTCCAGACAATGTCACTGTATCTTCCCTTTGGGATGGACCACCCCTGCATCCCACCCCCTGCACTGGGAGCTCTCCTCACAACCCTCATGACTCAAATCCCATGCCATTCATTTTTTCCCAGTCTCCTTTTCCCTCTCCCTTGGCCATGCTGCTGGCAGCAGTGGTTATACAGATTAGTGGCTGCAGTGTGATTAAGTTATTTTGTCCCTGTCCTTTTCTATGTAATGAGAAGCTGTGAGCCAACTTTGGATCCAAGACTAGCCTGTCAGCCTTTGTACATTTGCAGATATATTTGATAGAAACTAAGTGCATTTGAGAGATTTTCAAATTAGGTCCTGAGAGGCTGACATCCCCTAAAGGTGGTGCTAATACTCACAATTAGTTTCTAAAACCTGCTTCTATTAATATGGTCACAAATTAATTTTCAGAGTGACTAGGCTATAGATTAAAAAATAAATTGGACAAGTCTCATACTAAATATAGTAGCAGTTATAGACCCCTCAGTGATCAAAAAACAAAGCCACATAGGAATATAGGAAGTGGATAAAGATTTGAGTTGCTTCTCCCACATGCTTCATTGCTCCCCTCATCATAACTCTACAATCTATTTGCACTCAGGCCCCTGTGAAGTGAGAAAGCAACAGGTAGAACAAATGTGTTATCTGAGGTTACCCAGCTTTACCCAAGTGCCATGTTCCGGTAAGTCACAAGGGCTTATGGGCTCCAGCAGGCACAAATGGGGAAAGACCAAACATTGTTCTTCCTGTGCTGACTGGCCAGCCAGTTGGCTGGGTGGTAAATGCTTTTGGAGAATAGATAAGAGTCACCTTTCCAGTGAGATTTTAGATCCTGCACCACCCCAGGTTTACAGTTCAGAAGGTACCTCTAACTACTTCCCTAAAAGAGATATTTTTTAGATCTTCTCTCTTAAATCAGACCATAATGCTCACAAAGGTGGTGAAAAGAGTTTGCAAATTCACTGTGAACACTAGATCTGCCCTTTGGAAGGTCTTGAAGAGATATAAGGGAAACCCTGGCTGGATTGCTGACAACTATACTGCTTGAGGGACGAGGCTGGTGGGCTGTGGTGAGAGCACTGCCAGAGGGAAATAAAATGAGGCATTAAGTTCTGTGTAATGCAGCTTCAAGCATCTGAAGATTTTTGCTTATTTCCTACAAGATTCATGATTGAGGCTCTCGCAGATGAAGAGTGGTTAGAGTCTAAAGTGGATTATTTATTGCTTCGTATAATCTTTTCTAAGAAAAAATCAAAATTGTTTATATAAAAAATGGTGCTCTACAAATATTCATTGTGGAAAACACTCTTCATACTTCCCCTATCTCTTACCAACTGACCAAAGTCTATCATTTTTTAAAAAGTCATCATGAAACAAACATATACCATTAATGATCAACAAGAAGATAATAATTTCATCTAGGTAAAGTACTGTACCATACAACAGGTCACGGCAGGGATTTGTTATAAGAGTGCTTAGGATGATGAACCATGTCTCCAAACACCAGTAAAATCTCAGCATCAATCAGTTGCCAACCCACCTATCAAGCAGCTGTGAGGCCAAGTTCAGCCCATTTTGTACAAAGGAAATTGTTCTTTGTTTAACCTATGTTAGTCATGCAGGGAAAAATAATCCTTGTATTCCATAGTGTAGTTGAACATGAAAAAATCCATTTGATACATTTTTATTATCTTCTCAATTTGTGCTGAGTTCAATTGTCTGAGATACTCCAAGGTGATGGCACCACTAGTTCGCTTCTCTGAGCTATACCTCTTCAAGTTGGGGTATTGCAGGTTCTCTGGTGCTCCAATGGCCCTCAAAACATGCTCAGAATCTATCCCCAAAGTTTCATACTTACCCAGAATATCATAGTGAATGTTGCAAGGATCACAGAGCAGAAACATGGGTTTCCAGTGAATGTCAAGACTCTCTGGCCCTCTTGATATAATGAAACTGACAAACTCCTGGAAGCTCACTTTTTCAGAAGAATTTATGTTTTTCCTAAACATTGCTTTCATCTCATTAGCGATAGTGATACTGTAATATGGCTCTGAGTGCAGAAGTTTGTCCCTGTAAGCTGAAACCAGCCGTTCCAAGGGATGCCTGGTGAACATCACTTTGGTGTAATTGTTCAGAAATTCCTTTTGCATGGCAGGAGGATAACTCTCTAGCTTTTTGATCACCGAGGTTTGGTGGATCTGGTCATGCTCAATTTCAGAAGCTTCTGTATTCAAGTCTTCTTGGAGAATAAAAATAGTTCTCTTCCAGTTGGAGCAGCCTACTTTGGGCACCTCACAGTAGATAAACTTATGTTTGTGCTCCACAAAGAGCCGGCTTGCAACATAAGAATCCAATTTGCTGCTTAATTTACGAAGGTTGTTCTTCAGGCAGACAGAAGCCAGCGTGCTTTTGCGATCATTTTGAATTGCCAGCCAGTCTGCAGAGGGATCAGGAAAAACACCTGCAACCAAAGAAGAAATGTACACCATTGGTATGAAGTAGACTCATATAAGTGTCTTTCTTTGTGACAATCATAGCACTCAATCTATCTCCCTACATACAAAGCTAATGAAGATGCCAAAATCAATTTTTTGTTTAGTGTCACTGGACTCCACCATGACAACCATGCAATGAAGTATCCTGCTTAGTGAAAGGTTTGTTAATATTAACGCTTTCAACACGTTCGCAGTATTACTCTAAGCAAGATTGATGTTCTAACACTTCTAATGTCATTCTTCCTCTCATACACTAGTAAGATATCTACCACACTGACAGGGCCTTGGATATTTTCATGGTATTGTTTATCACTTAGGCTCTGCAGTTACTTTATAACACGTTTGGTAAAGGTGTCCCTGGTTCTAGAAAACATTAAGACTTTCTGTTGATAAATTCTTTACTCACCTGTTAGATTTTTTTGTTTCTTACAGAAAAACCCAAAAAGAAATATCCCAAAAAAAAAATTTGGGAGAAGGAAAACTAACACTTTCTGGTTCATATTATTTTCACAGGAAGGGGGATGACGCGATCTCTAAAGTGGAAATTTGCCTGTCAACAAGGAAAGATAACACAAGTTATATTTTGTAAGACTGATACAACAGAGATAATATGGTATTCTCTTAGAGAATTTATGATAGCAGAAAGATCTTCTAAGCCCCATAAACCCAGGCTTTGCTATAAGTAAAAATTCTCCTATGAAGAAGGCTCACCACAATTATACTGTTAAATCAACCCAACAAATAATTCAACCATTTCAAAGTATTACAGAATTCCCCCCTTTCTCAGAACAATGAACTGTGTAACACTGACCAAATACTTCTCCCTTCTCATTTAAAGCTGATGTTCTGGTCAAGAAAACTCTCTATCCCTTTGTGTTGTGTAACAATAACCTAATTTAGGATTACAGAGATGTATTTTGGTTTAAATAACCTTATTTTTTTGAGTCTGGGCATACAAAGTTTTCTGTAACCTTCAACAGACCTATCCCATCTCTTGCCCTGAAGCTTTCCACTTTGTACAAATAAATCAATATTCATTGCAGGAGAGACTCTTCCACATTCCAGCAGAGAATCCTAACTACTAATGATAGATTAATTCTCCCATTCTATCTTTCCCAAAGACACTGCAGTGTATATATTGTTGCTGCCATCACTGCTGCAGCATAAGAGCCCCAAAATGGTTCACTATGGCAGGAGGCATATAGAAGCAGCAGAGGAAACAACAGAAAAAGAGATGTTCCATGTTCACTGATAGAAGGAGAGAAGGCCAACGGAGTCCAAAAGTCAAGGTATTCCCTCTCCTGTGCTCACTTGTTCTGTTCCTTTGCACTTCCTAGAGAGAGGTCTCTAAGCCCTTTGTGCAATCTTACTTCATTGCCTCCATTAGAAGGGCTCTTCACCACATACTTTTCATCACTTTTTATTTGAAGTAGCAAAATTAAGTGCAAAACCATAGCTACTGGCAAACATGAAATTCTACTTCTGTCCCATAAATTCTGCACCATCAAAAAAAGTCAAACAACATTGTCTTCTGCTTTTCAATTTTTCACCCTGAACCTGCTGGCAAAAAACCCATCAGTGCCTGGGTTTCTTGATGATGTAACTTAAACTTTTGTTTTGTTTTGTTTTTACAATGGATGTTTGATTGTTTTTACAATGATTTTGTTTTTACAGGATCACTCTTGAAATTATTTGTGGTGCCTCCTGCCACCACCCCTCCCTAGTGTGGATGTACATAAACCCCAGCTGGTATAATGGAAATTGGTTTCCTGGGTGTTCTGAGACAACACCAGAGGCAGAACTAGTTAAATTGCTGAAAATGTACTTACATACAAGGCTTCTTCCTTTCAGGGCTGAGGAGTGATTATTATATCATACAACCTTGCCAGCATATCTTCAAATTCACACAGTTAGGATGATAACTAATTATTCATAAAATCACAGAATACCAGGTTGGAAGGGACCGCAAGGATCACCTGGTTCAAACTTTCTTGGCAAAAGCACAGTCTGGACAAGAGGGCCCAGCACCCTGTCCAGCTGAATCTTAAAGTGTCCAATGCTGAGGAATCCACCACTTCCCTGGGGAGGTCATTTCAATGGCTGGTTGTTCTCATTGTGAAAAATCTCTCTCTTGTGTCCAAGTGGAATCTCCCCAGCAGTAACTTGTACCCACGTCACTCCTTGTAAAAAGGGAGTCTCTGTCGTCTTTGTTGCCACCCTTTAAGTACTGGAACATGGTGATAAGGTCTCCCTTCAGCCTTCTTTTCTCAAGGCTGAACAAACCCAGTTCCCTCAGCCTTTCCTCATTTGGTGGCTTCCCAGTCCTTTGATTATCTTTGTGGCCTTTCTCTGGGCCCTCTCCAGCCTGTCTATATCTTTTTTTGTATAGTGGGCACCAAAACTGAACACAATATTCCAGGTGTGGCCTGAGAAGCACTGAACAGAGTGAGATAATGACTATGTCTCTGCTGCTGATGGCCTTGCTAATGCACCCCAGAATCCTGTTGGTTTTCTTTGGCACTTTACATCTCTCTTAGTGTAGGCACGACCTGAGAAATGGAGAGGATGACTGTTCACCGTCTCTGCCTGTGAACATCATTACAAACAAATCTGCAGTCACATATATTAACAATTTACCTGTGTTTACATTAAACTTTTACAATATTCAAATGAATGCAGTATTTTTACACACGATGGCTTTAGCCAATGTTTTTGCATTTTCTTGGCTGCATAAGACTATTAAAAAGGCTGCAAGAAAAAATATGAGTTGATCTTCGCCTTTAACTTTTTCTTCACTGCACGTCAATTCTCCCTTCACTGTGTCATCTATTGACTTCTAATGCATCAAAGGCTATTTTCAAGGCCAGCTAAAGTCAGTCAGACTGTTCATTGATCTCACAAGGTCCAAGATTGAGTGATCCCTTTTTATTCTTTTTTAGAAGTGGTTTGAAGACACAATTTCACACGGTGTAGCAATTAAAATAAATATGACATTAAATAATTCTGTGCAGAGACTCCTTGTTAGAGCATGCTTAGGAGAAAGAACAGCCCCAGATTTCAGTATAAGTTGGGGAATGACCTATTAGAGAGCAGTGTAGGGGAAAGGAACCTGGGGGTCCCGGTGGACAGCAGGATGACCATGAGCCAGCACTGTGCCCTTGTAGCCAAGAAGGCCAATGGCATCCTGGGGTGTATTAGAAAGGGTGTGGTTAGTAGGTCGAGAGAGGTTCTCCTTCCTCTCTACACTGCCCTGGTGAGACCACACCTGGAATATTGTGTCCAGTTCTGGGCCCCTCAGTTCAAGAAGGACAGGGAACTGCTGGAGAGAGTCCAGCGCAGGGCAACGAAGATGATGAAGGGAGTGGAGCATCTCCCTTATGAGGAAAGGTTGAGGGAGCTGGGTCTCTTTAGCTTGGAGAAGAGGAGACTGAGGGGTGACCTCATTAATGTTTACAAATATATAAAGGGTGAGTGTCATGAGGATGGAGCCAGGCTCTTCTCGGTGACAACCAATGATAGGACAAGGGGCAATGGGTGCAAACTGGAACACAGGAAGTTCCACTTGAATGTGAGAAGAAACTTCTTCTCAGTAAGGGTAACGGAACACTGGAACAGGCTGTCCAGGGAGGTTGTGGAGTCTCCTTCTCTGGAGACATTCAAAACCTGCCTGGACACCTTCCTGTGTAGCCTCATCTAGGTGTTCCTGCTCCAGCAGGGGGATTGGACTGGATGATCTTTCGAGGTCCCTTCCAATCCCTAATATTCTGTGATTCTGTTAAAGAGGTTGGACTTAATTCACCCTAAATGCTATCACCTCAGGACAATTACTGTTATCGTACCTGTCTCAGGAAACAAAAAATGAACTAGATTATTTTAGCCTATTTAGATACTTGTATCACATATATTTGTTAATTTAATTACTGGTACAGAATACAGGGTCTGCTGTAAGACACATTTCATGTTGAAACATATCAATGAGTCACCAGGGGCAAATGGAAATGACTTACCTCCTTGACGAAAATAAGCTGTTTGTGAGCTAGTCAAACAAAGGAGACAACTCCTCTTCTAAGATATATTTGCATATTTGTCAAAGTAAAAGAGTCCTTGTTTTAATTCAGAATGGTAAGACTATAAGGATGGATAGAATGAGCTCCAAGGTGACAGGTGAAATCTGTATGGACCCCTCAAAAAACATCAAAATGCAGAGTGGCTGTGAGAGCTAAAATTTTCCATCAACAAGTGAGGTCAACATGATGATTCAGAGAAGCTACCTGAAGGTGAAGTCCAAAGGCTTCTTCTGAAGATATTTTCTGATGGGAGACTCAGATAGAGAGTTCTGTGTAATGCAAGGTCTCCAACAATGACAATCACCTATGAACAACCTGAAGAAAAAGAGGAAAGAAAATACTGAGAAACATTTTGTCATAAGAGGGACAGGTCACCTGGAAATGAAAAAGGGGGAAAAAATCCAAAACAAAAAATACCTTTGTAATACATTCAGTGTTGGTAGATCAGGTAAACTTTTCCTTCTATTCCTTCACATATGTCTTTTCCAGATATTTTTAATTGTGTTATCTATTTTAGATGTAATGAATTAATACTTCTATTTGCATTTTACCTCATTCTACCTTGAATTAAGTGTGATTTAAGGTGACTGGGTAACTACAAGGCATTCCTCAGTCAAGGTGTGGTGAATCTATTAACACAACAACTCCATAATAAATAATCTAGTTCTGCTGTAACCAAAGGGCAGCAGAATGGGCTCCCACAGGTAAGATGGAAAGACAGAATCATAGGACTCAAAAATAGGGCACGAGTGTCTCATAGTGAAAAGTAACACAGCAGGATTCACAGATATAAATGTCTATTTGGAATTAACATATGCCCAAAGAGGGGAGAAAATACTAAAATCTTAATAGAGGGCATTAAACAGGTTTGTTCTTGTTACACATAGTTGTGGGAGTTTTGTGGATTTATTTGTTTGTTTTTATTTTTAATGAAGCATAAAATCTTCTAGATAACAGTCTTACACTGCACTGTTGGTTTTTGCTTGTTCTTCAGATCACATATGGAGCTACAGCTTCATATTTTCAGCTCTGCATGTCTTACTGGATTCTGCAGATTTCATCAGAAATCATTTTATGACTCTTGGACATTACTAAACAGTAAACCAGGCAGTAAGAGGAATGATCCTCATAGAATCTTTTCTTGCAGAACCCTTTCAGAAGGATTTCTATCAGGTGATGAGATTTTTTGAGGCCTGCCAGTTAGATAGTGTTTAATCCCTTCAATGTTTTGTCCTGCCGATTTGATGGTTTTCTGACTTCTTAGACAAAACATGTTGCAGTATCAAGTCAAATGCTTTATAGAATTCTAAAACCACTATATCAATGTTATTACCTTAATCACCCAAACACAAACAGTAAGTCAGCTTGGTGAGATCCACGTCCTATAACATAATCCAAAGTTTCTCTGTGAGAGCAACCAGAGCAATTGCTCAAACCAAGAGTGGTAGCAAACAGGGAACAGATTATTGGAGAAAGCAATGCCAATCATCTCATGTGCATGTGAGATGGGAAATAGTCTTGAAGTCCTCATAAAATGAGAAATATTTATTGAATTCCGATCATCTTTGCACTACTGATAATTCTATCATCTCCTTCTACTAATCCATTGTTAAGATTCTTTTCTCCCTGGCGTACGCACTTCTCATAACAAGAGCAAAAGGAGTTGTATCATGTTGTTAATATCTTTGTTCTTGAGATTGCTGGCCATAAAATGGTTTTTCCATCCTTCTGTTTCCTTCAAGAAATTTACAATCATTTTCTGCTTTTAATTACTTTCAACATCCCCCTTTTCTAAATGCTATGCTGGGTATGGAGGAGTGGTTGGCAACCTACTTGCACATCCCCTGTTTGTCAGGATATATCATTTGACCTAGAAGAGCTCTTTGTCTCAATGATGAGATGGTACTTTTCCAGAGCTCGCACAAAATTGTCATATGCCTGAGTTAGAGATTTTTTTGGTTAAATTGCTTCCTCTTGGTTCACTTGTCTCACACTTGCTTCCCATTTTGTGATACTACGTCTTCTGCAATTATCCCATACGTCTGTCAGCGGTCTCGACTTTAACTGCATGTACCATAGGCAGCCACTTCACAACCACTCACACTAATCCAACCATCAGCTTTGGTATTGTGATGAGTTTCTTCTCCTCTGACCAAAGCAAGGTCTGATATAGAATCTTTAGTACTCTTTCAATTAGGAAATATTTAGACAGTCCAAAGATGTTTTAATGATAAAGTCATGTGAGTACATGACCTAGCACATCACACTCAGACTGAGGCTCTCCTCCTGCCGTGCAGGTTTACTCCCAGCACAGGCACCAAAGGAGCAGACTGTGTTGCCTTTAGCAGGTATTACCGGTACATCATTCTGTCCTTCAACTGCTAAAACAATGATTCCTAATATAGCATTCCCCAATCCTTCTCCTGGAACTGCTGAACCACTGCAACTGAAAAATCTGACTTATAAAAGAAGTACTGAAAAAATCTGTCTGAAAAAGCAATATTTTGATACAATCAGAAGTTCTACAACTGGAAATGTTGAATAATGTTAAGTCTTTATATATGGCATCTATTACCCAAGTATGGAAATACCTGTCCACACACTCGTATGTGTGTATGTGTATATTTCTCAACTATATGCATGTGTACACATATGTGTAGTTCAGAAACACATTAGTATCACTTACACTGGCATATTATTTGCTTCAAGTAAACTAAGTAGGTTGATAAGGATTTAAAGTCTTCTGGTGATAAACTTACGAAGGCGTGCCTCAAGCTAACTTTTTGCAAAGACAGATTGTGGCCACAACTGAGCATATGGAGTGATCCTCTGCACCTTGCTTGATGCTAAGTGGGACTTTCTAGATTAAAAGAATGAAGTTACGACAATGCTTATTTGTGTTCCTGATACATTTGAAGCCAGAATTTTAAAAAGGTATCAGTAGGGCAGCTCAGTGAAAGGCAGGGAAAATTGCTGGAAACAGATAACATTCTTGGTTTCTGAGCCCCACTCTGTACTTAAGCCCTGTTAATCCCTTCAGAAAGACAACTGCAAATACATACATACTGATACTGATATGTACATGGGTACATAGAAGGTGAGGAGGGGCTGATGTGCAGAAACCCCCCAGGAGCAGCCAGAATGAAAAAAGAAACAGGAAAAACAAGCTTTGCTGGACGCAGTTCTGAGTGTGATGTTCTAACAGGGTGAATTGCGGCATTAGAAGCCAGACTCTTGTTCACCCAGTCCTGGAGTCCCCTTCTTCACGTACAACTTGCTGTGGATGGGCAGGAGGGAGGGAGACCCCAGAAACTAGAGTCTCAGAAGGCAGGCTGGCCTGCTCTGTGAAGCGGAAAATCAGTAGTGGATTAGGAACCTCCAGCAGGCTGCAGACAGCCAAGAGCTAGAAGAACCATATGATCTGGGTCATTTTGTGAATAAGGACCAGGTCTGACATCATATCACTTGCAGCACGGGCTGAAAGGTGTTATGCGAGAACAGGTACAAGTTCAGCAGGGAAACAACACGTGGGCTCTGCTGGGGGCTACTGAGGAAGAAGCTGATGGGTGTCCTATAGAACAGCACACTTCACAGCAGAGAGGTGGGTACAAAGTCACTTATTCCAACACAGGCACAAGCTAAAACTCTTGTTCCCTGCAGTGGCCATCTCAGTCCTCCATTACTTCATCAGGTTTCTTTCTGGTCTCAGTAACTGCAGTGCTGCTTTCCTCATCGCCATCATTAAACTGCTTGCTATACTCCTTACAGCACCTTCTATTTCTGCCTTGTAGCTTCTTCTCTATTTCATTTCATGTCATCTCCCTGTCTTGCCTTCCAAGGTTTTTCTTTACCTGTCATTTCTCATGCTGTATTAGAAGCTCAACTTTACTTTTTGACCAGCCCTCTACCATTAGCCCCCCTTTTCAGAAGAAATTCCTGAAGCACCTACAGAGCTATTACATTTTTCACCTAAAACCACTCCTTAAAATCCTCCTTTTCAGGGATGCCAACACCAGTTAGGCTGCCAGTGTACTAAAACTGCTACCAACCACCCCACAAAGGAGCATGCAAAAGGAAGAGCCAATTTGGGAATGAAAAGAACCAAAGTGAGGAGAAAAAGAAGAGTACATGGGAAAAGACAGCACAGAGTCTGACAGAAAAACTCCCAGAGAGGCAGGGAGCAGCAACCTGAAGAGAAGTGGCAGAGCCAGGGCCATGGGAAATACTATAGAAAGGCTGTGTAGCCTGCTCAAACAATGCTGAGGGAAAGGGAGGTTGAGAATGGGAGTGGAAAAGACACAAAGTATAATTCAGCAAAGTAAAGATGGAGAAGAACAAAATCAGGAAATTAATATAGAAGTAAATATGCAAAACTATCCAATAACTTACCACAGACATTTGAAGAGGAAAAAGCTTAAGTGTACTTCAGTCACTCATGCACTGGAACCCAACCCTTACAATGTGAGAAGAACACATTCAAGGGAAATAATATAGAAAGGAATATGCAAAATTATCCAATAAATTGCCACAGACATTTAAAGAAGAACGAGACTAGATGTACCGCAGTCACCCATGCACTGGAACCCAACCCTTACTAGGTGATCAAACCTCTCTCTGTTTTCCTTCCCATAGTTGTAGCCACAAAGCCCCTAGACTTGATTTTTTTTAAATACAGCCACTTCCAACTGATACTGTCAGTGAGCAGTGAAGGACAGCTCTTCCCTTCAGGAAGGGGAGCTGGGAGCCAAGTACAATAACCACACGGCCAGTGTGGCAGGGGCCTCACCAGCCTGGATCCATCACCAGCCCTGAAGGGTGAAGATCTGGAGATTGTGGCCAGGTACAGCCAACAGACCAGATCATCAGGCAGAGCCATGGTGACATCGGCTCATGGGTGGACTCAGCTCAGCTGGGCCCTGGGGAGCTGAAGACCAGCCCTGCTGCAGCATCGCTGGGACAGGGACTAGTGGCCCCAGGGGCCATGGGATCCTGGGCTATGGGCAGGGTGAGGGAAGCCCCAGGGGGCTGGGCAGCGACAGTCAGTGCCCTGCTAGTGCTTTTGTGGCCTGACAGATAATATGAGAACAAACTCTCAGATGAGAACAGATAGTATGATAACAACAGATAATATGAGAACAAAGTCGACCTCCTCTGCTTGGTTACCTGGTAAAGGACTAACACTCAAAGGGCTAAACACTCAATTCTGAATTCCACACGCATCTCAACTGCCATTTAAACTACTGCAAAACCAATCATAGGAGAGCAACCTTCACCACCTTCTTTTAGTGAATCTAGATGAGCCTGAGAAACTTGGCAAGAAAGAAGAAAGGGAGAAGAGGAAGCACAGAAGAAAAACCTAGAACGTGACACACACCTATTATGGTGGCAATGAATGACTTCCTCCTAGGCTTATTTCACAGGAGATGGGGCCTCACAAATCCCTCTGCTTTTCTCATTATGTTGATAAATTGGTCTCTGGCTTTTCATGTGTCTTACAGTTCCATCCCAAACTTGTCTTCTCAGTTAATGTTGGTACTAACATTGTTGTCCTTGCCATTCAGGTCTACCCATGTTGTCTCAACCCTAGATCCTCCCTGTCCCCTCCTACTTGACACCTCCCTGTGTAAACTTGATTCATTCATTCCTGCCATTGCACACCAGATAGCACAGCCAGAACCGTCAGAAGCAGTCCCAGTTGCTTAGCACACAGCCCTCAGGCAACCTCCTGGCTGCTGTTTACCTCATAATATCCTTCTTGTATTCCCTCCACTAATACACCTCTGCCATAACTGATAACAGCCATGATCTCTCCTTCCTATTTTATACTTCAGTGCATACAAAATGTCTATGCTTAAACTATTTTCCTTTCTGTTCGCACCTCCTCCAACTTCCTCTATCATTCTAGTCTAGCTTTTGACCCTCATTTTCAGGATCCAACACTGTTTTGTTCAAAATCATACCTCTACTCTCATTCCCCCAACTCTTTTATATACATATGCATATATATATATATATATATATACACACACACACACTCCTTCAAAGACTCCTGTACAGGAATCACGTACAAGTCCTTACACTGGTGTTTTGGTGCCTGTTCTTTTACAGAAATAACCTTTTTCCCTGGAACATCTTGACACTTACTGACAAACTGTGTGTATAGATTCTGCTATCTTACATGAATCTAGACCTATTTTTCCTTTCCTTTCTGGTCTCCTCTGTATTGCAGGACAAGATGTTCAGCAGAAATGTTATGTTTAAAATCTGTTTTAGTGAAACATGTTTTTACCTCACACTATGGCACATGCAGCATCAAATATTAAGAAGCAGGGAAACAGTGGGATTAAAGTGGTGTGTAAGCTAAATTATAGAGACCATAAAATAAAGTATCTCCTAGCTTTTGGCAGCATAGTCTTGAAACAAAAGAGCTGACATTTCAGAGTATTTAACACTACAGTGCACTCTAAATAGTCTTACTGATTCAGTTACAGACATGAATGCTCAAAAGATCTGCAAATCTGTTTTTCAGAGCCTGCTCAAGTACCCAGAAAATGGAGAATGGACAGTCTATGAGGGTTTCTGAAAAGGTGGGTACCCCACACCATGTGGGATTATTGTAACAGACAAAGAAACTGTCATCCTAAAAACTCTTGCTTGATTCACTGCATACCTTCCCTCACCTGCTGTAGATAGTGGGGATCCTACTGCACATCCCTAGAGCATCTCAACAGCATGTCCGTCCTGTGAATCCAGTGTGTCATTTTGTGTGAAATAACTTATTTCTTTAAAAAACAAGTGTTGAAAAACTACCAAAAAATGTATTCAATGTGACATTATAACATGCACCAAAATCATTGTCAGTGGTGAATCATCTAGCTCCCTTGACCAATCGTATGACATTCACTTCAATGGAATAAGCAATAGTGGCAGTGGGTTGCTATCTTGTGAACAAACGCAGTATCAACAATGAAGAGACCCAAGCTTGTGAGACCTACCTGCTGACAGCAACAAAATGGAGAGGTTTGGGCATTAAGGATGCCATTCCTGGCACTGGAGGAGAATGACCCCCAGCACAGCTTGTCCCTGCTTTCCCCACGCCCACCACCAGCACAGCCTGCCCCGAGTCTTCCACTCCCTCTACCCACAGCTCCACCTCCTTGCACCCCACTCCCCAGCAGCTCCCAATACTGAGTTCCCCTCCTGCTGGACATACATTTGCACAGGCACCAGTGCGTTTCCCTTGGCCCCCACCCTTGGTGTGACCCCTTCTTCCCCAGTCCCTACTTCTACTCTTCAAGTAAAATTTTAACCCGGTCTCCAGCAAATCCTCACCTCACATCCAAAAGCCATCATTCCCAGACCACTTGCCCAGCAAATCCTGTTTTCCAGCTTCCCAAATGCCCATCAGATCTCACCCTGATTCTGCTGTTCAGCGTTCCCCAGGCACAAGCCAGCTCTTTGCTGGCTCCCACTGCCAAACTCCTCCCTTGGTCTCCTCAGGCAGCCTCACAGCCCCCCACACAACCACACTTCTGAGCCCAGCTTGTCGGATCTGTCTCTTCTTTTGCAAGCCTCCCACACAGCCCCACGGCTTCTCGCTCTCAGCTCTGCACTCAGCTAGTCGCAGGCTCTGCACTTCAGCTCCTCTAGCTATTTTAGTACCTCCCAAACTATACTGACACATTCTCCTTTCCCTCCCACATCAAATTTCACACTACTCATCAAGGCACAGTTTCTTCCTGATTATTTCATTCTTTGAGTCTATTTTGCCAGTGATTCCCAACACTTCCCCCAAAAAATCTTCCTCATGCTTGCCTTGTTATTTAAAATGAGTGGTTAACTCCATTGTGCCACCTCAGTATAGCAGAGGTTTCACAGAGAATACACAAGAGGAATCCTCTTAACCTCATTTTTCAAATGCTTTTTCCAAAGCTGGCCAAGTACCTGAACTTCTTAGAGAAAAGATCACCAGAGCCATCTGAGATGAGAAGCAAGAGCACAGTTTCCAAAACACCCTGTATAAAAAGCTATAAATCATTTTTGCTCAAAGGCTTTTAAAAATTATCCCAAAGTAGATATCTAACATGGAAAATTTCTACCTAAACACTTGAAATTTGACAAAATCCTCTGCAGCTGCAAACTGTATTGAAATGAGAACAGTCAAAATGCATATTACCCTTAGCAAAGCCAGAAAGTGAATGAAAGCATCTGTCTTTTCATTTCAGGCACAAGAATCCCTGTAGCATCAACTTTCAGCTGTATGTTAACTCCTCTGTTCTTAACTGAGGAGAGCTATAGCAATGAACAATAGACTGCCAAAAAAATCCTATGTAGATTCTCTTCATCATGGCGTGATTTCAAAAGCTAAATAATGTCTCAGGTTATTTCTTGAGAGATTTGATGGCAATTTCTAAATATATTTAACAAACAAATGAACAAACAAACCCCACACAACCAAACAAACAAAAAACCAACCAACAACCAAACACAAACAAACACAACTCTGTGACAAAGGAATCTCTCTTTGTGGAGATTCGACTACACTATGAAAATAACTGTAACATGAAAAGCTGCAAACAATCCAATTTTACTCACCAGACAACCTCAGTGGAGATTTCCCATCCTCTGAGTTGTGGTAAATAGAAAATAAAGATTCAGACAAAGAAAGATCAGTCCAAAGAGACACATTATTTTTATTTTATGCCTAGGTCTGCAAAGGAAACAAGGCAGAGATTTTTGTCTTCTCCTTACCTGGACTTCAAGGTTGGGCAAAGTGCTCCTGCATCCACACAGATGCTTTCCCAGGAGAGCATCTGAAACACTCTGCGTACGTATTATTCGTCTTTGTTTTGATTAAATGCCCAGTTGAAAGATGCAAGTGTTTCCCTCTGAATGTTTAGGTAAGTTGCACGTTACAAATCCAAGTGCTGTGTCTGTCTCTGGGTATAATGAGCAGCATTTAACCACACCCTGCGTATGGTCTACAGCAGCTGTCAGAGCCTGCCAAGTGCTTCAACACCAGCCTGCCAAGAGGCTGCCTGCTAAGCAACCAAGAAGGAGGATGGTTGAGAATATGAGAGTAAAGGTAATTTGGTTGAGAGCAACTGTGATGTGATAATGTACATTATTTTCAGATGAGGAACAAGAGGAAAGATCAATTCAAACCAAATGGACTCTATACAAGAGGACTTCAATAAACCCTGGGAACTGGAAGGTAAGCTCTCATGGGAAACATGGCTAAAGCAGAAGGAATTCAGTAGAGTTGGCAGTTCCTTAAAGAAATGATGTTTAGGGTACAAACACAAACAATCCCACACAGTAGGAGGATAGGAAGTACAGTCAGCGATCAACTTGGCTAAGCAATGTGGTCTTCAGTGACCTGAAACCCAAGAAGGAAATGTACAGAAAGTGGAAACCAGGCCAAACCCCTAAGGACAAGTATGAAAGAACAGCACAAGATGCTGAAACCAAGTCAGAAAGGATAAAGCACAAATTCGACTGCAAAACAAAATGGACATTAGCAAGAAACAAATCTGTAAGGAATAGAAAAACCTAGTAACAGCAGAAGGCAGAAGTATATTTTCCATCATTCTTCATAAAAGGGTGATCTGTCATTACATGACTAATAACTAAATTTAGCAAGAAAAAAAACATCTAAAATAGGAGAAGAACACATCTGAAAATAATTTGGAAATAGTGCAGTTCACCTCATCCTCAAGTACGCATCCACAGCGTATCTCCAGAAGAGCGCTCTGTTAACCATTGACTGTACTAAGTCTCCCTTGACTGTGACAGGAACCTACAGCCTCACACAGATATAGATGGCTATCTTATAGACAGCTACAAGTAGGTGAAATGAGGCCTATCCATAGTGAGAGCTGGGCCCAAGGAAGTGCACATGAAGACACCTTGAGAAGAGAGTGAAGCAAGCTCAGTGCTGTTACCTTCCTCCGGAAACTCAGAAGTTGTGCAAGAAATCTATAAAGAGGTGAAAACAGTGCTCACCTTTAAAAAGCCAAGAAATGAGGGAGACCAGTTCTACAAAAATACTAGAATAAATGAAAAAATAAATTATTCGTAGAAGTTTAGAGATAGTTTAAAAAGCTAATAGCCAACATGCTAAAAGTATAAAGCAATATAATTTCTGTACCAGGGCAACAAGTCTCATAAACAGAGAAGCAGCAGGGCAACAAGTCTCATAAATAGAGAAGCAGCAGGTCATGTAATATGATTTAGTTTTAACAACATTATTGACATTAACTCATAACATTTTCAAAAGAAAATTAAAGTGAAACTACTTAAGGGAGAGTGCAAAACTACCGGAGTGGGACAAACAAACAAACAACAACAACCAAGACCAAGACAGACTTTAAGATTAGTTTTTTATCATTCACAATCAAACTCTAAAATATAATCAGTGAGATTCCAGATGGGTCTGTTCTGGGTGAGGTAATGGCCCAAGTCACTATTGACTTGGATAAAGGAACAATCTTTTGACCTTGTAGATAACAATAAGCCCAGACGAACAGCAAACACATTGCATGATACATTAAATTCAGAATGCTCTGACAAACAAGAGAAGTTAGCTGTAGGAGAAAACACCTTGCAATGCACTCGTTTTCACAAGTGTGAGGTTCTGAAGGGTAATAATAGTTCATAAAGATCCAGGATTGGCAATGACCAATTAGGCAGCCATTTTGCCAAGAAAGGTA
Organism: Patagioenas fasciata; assembly: GCF_037038585.1. NCBI lineage: Eukaryota > Metazoa > Chordata > Aves > Columbiformes > Columbidae > Patagioenas > Patagioenas fasciata. The sequence goes on along the minus strand of NC_092524.1, from coordinate 30,197,519 downwards.
AGAGCAGCAGCAGGCAGTCACAACCTCTACAGGAATAAGTGGCATTATACCATATGTGTACGAGAATGCAAACAGCATGTTAGAAAGATGAACCGTTTTGCTTGTACGATACGTTAAGGAATACCTCCTGTTGTATTCCTGGCTAGTACAGCAACGAGCGCAGCGGCACTGTGTCCTGTTCAAAGAAAAGGTGGAACAACTGGAGAGAGTCCAGAGAATAACAGAGAAAACAGTCAGTTCCCTGGGAGAGAGGTAAAAATAAAAACAAAACCCCACAAACCAAACCAAACCAAACCAAACAAACAAAACAAAACCAACAACAACAGCAAAAGACACAGAAGAAAGATTGAAAGAATTGGGGTTTCTCAGTCTATAGAAGAGAAGGACAACTGAACACATGAAAACTATCACCTACATAATTTACTTGTAAAGAAGTAAGAAAGGAGTAATTTTTTTTACCTGTAGTGGATATAAAGTGATGGGTTGAAACTATGACACTGAAGTTTATATTGCATATTAAGAAAATCTTAGTAACAATAAAGATAACTAAATAATTTTCATTTCTGAGATGCAGCTGATTCTCTCTTGGGGCTTCAGAATGCACAAGATAATATCTTGAGCTCTCTTCTAGTCTTGTTTTCTGTTTGTGCTTCATGCTGTTGTATAATTTAGAAGCCCCACCTTACCTCTCTAGAGAAGCTACATTTATGAAAGTTTTCATGCTAAATTATACAAAGCCAGATTGTTTTAATGTAGAGACTGGGAACCAGTGAAGCCACTGCAGGGCTTTTCCACTGCCCAGATTGACATAATGCCACTTGTTTTTTTTGTTTCGTTTTGGTTTTTTTCCCTGCTGTATATCCTTTTAGCTCTCATAAGAAATGTGGAGAGTTGTGGCAAAAAGATGGTTGTTTTCCAGGGACTAGTGTACCTGATGTTTGATGGTTGCACACTCCTCTTCCAAGTGTCAGAAACGTGCCTCTTTCCTGGGGATTGATTCCTAATGGAGTCTGCTAGAGAAGTATTCTTGCTATGAGCAACCTGATCCAGTCGAAGATGTCCCTGTTCATTGCAGGGGGTTGGACTAGCTGACCTTTGAAGGTCCCTTCCAACCCAGACTATTCTATGATTCTGTGATCTGCTGAAGTCTGTCCTTCTGGTGAGCTACTCCACAAACCACTAATAAGACATGGAGCTCATTTGCCTGTGGGCACTTATTATGATGAGAGAAGGATGAGCACTACACTGAGTGAAGTGAGATGAGGGCAGAAAATATGGAGACATACTTTATTAGAGGGCTGCAGAATCAGGTTGTTTCACCTCAGCACTTTTACATGTGCTTGTTCTTTGTATTAATCAAACTTCAAGATCATATTAATTTAATAAAGTATCCTCACTGGGCAAAAAAAGATTAAATTCCTTTTGTTTGCCTTCCACCGAAGATCCAATTCTGTCAATGTATAGACATTCTTGGCAAAAGGAGTGTATCATATGGATGACCAGGTGAAAAAAGATCTCACAGAGGTGTGTTTATTGTCCTAAAGCATTACAGAAGTTTCTAGAACATGACTCCATTGTCAGCAGATACCAGTGTTTGTTATTACCTTTATTGCCTCTGCAATTTGTCCACGTAAACATGTCAGGTGATTTTATAGAGAAAACCAAAACCAAACGCCCAAACCAAAACAAAGAAAAAACCCCCACCAAACCAAACAGCAACAACAAAACCCAACAAACACCAACTCCGTAAAGCAGTTTTAACCTTCCAGAAATATAACATTTTTTTCATTGTGTAAACTATTTGAACCAGGAAAAGTCCATTTGGTACTGTCTCCCGGCTTCTGAATTCCCATTGCACACTGCATTTGTCTAAAATACACAAGATAGCCTGTTTCTGTGAGACATACTTTTTAAACTCAGAATAATATTCATAGTTCACCCAGTATAGAATACTACAGGAGTCATACAACAAATATTGTTTTCACAAATTCACTATCCTATCATTTATGCCTGGATAAACTTTTCAGACTTTGCTGAAGAAAGGTTTTGGTGAGGGCTAGGTATTTCACCTCAAATAAGTCTGAGAAGAAAGTTGTTCAAACGAACAAATAAAATGAAGTGTTCATTTAGTCTATCAGAATTTTGAAACTTTTTATAAACAGGGACTAGCCTCACATCTAAAGGCAATGGCTGTCCTCCTGTCTGGGCACAGACATCCCAGCTATAACCACACCCATCTAAACCCACTGTGCCGTATCAGTGACTGAGCCCCAAAAGTAGACACCAACGGCTGTGCTCCTGAGCCCGTCTTCAACTGAAATTAAGTGGACGATGGAACAAAACAATTGATCAACTAAAAAGTCCCAAGGTCCATCTTCCAGGACATGAAGCAGTAGCTGTCACGAGGGAAAACATAAAAAGATGCCAGTGATATTTTCAGTTGTGAGGTAGATTTTCATGACACTGTTGAATTACTTTATAATATCAATATTCTTATCAGGCTGCAAAGAGAAGTTAATTTAAACTATTTTCATTAGTAACAACATTATCTCAAACTATGTAATAATTAAGATACACCACAGCTTTCCCACAACTTCTACTCCTCCAAAAAGAAAATAAGCAATAGCAGCATCTGGATTTAGGATAATTAATGTAGCCTTGCAAAACACATCTGCATGAAGCCCTGTAATGATACCCTCTGGGAAGACCATCACTTTTAAAATAATTGACTCTTCACTGACTTTTCTTTTTCCCCATAGATCCTAGTTCAGGTTGAATATAGTAATGCAATGAAAATAAGGCTTTTAATGGCCATTTTTACAATTATTTAAAAAACAGGATAAGGTATCATGCTGTATAACCACAATGCAGTAGTGCAAAGTTGACTGAACATACACATGCCCAGCTATGACCAGGGGCTCACTCACCACAGCAGAAAAAATAATGTCTATATGAATGAGAGGGGAATTCTACAACTATGTGCTTACTCAGAAAATCTGCCAGTACAGTTGAGGTTTTGTAACTAGTGAAGTCTGAGGGAAAAAAAAACAAGGTGATCCTTTGTTTCCATTTTCTTTGTTTCAAATTTAGAACTACCTATGGGCGACAGTCGTCAGTTCTGACTGTTTCAAAGACAGCAATACCTAGAGAAGAATCAGAAGACTGTTGTTCTTATTTGCGTGTATAACAGAACGATGACCATGATGTTCTATTCCCATTCCTGGAACCACACTGATACCCTCATGGTTCAAATCACAGATGTACGAGAGTTTCTTAGTGAAATGACGGAGAGCTTCAGTGCTGTGAAAAACATTCCTAGATCTAAAGGGGCAAGAGACTCTGGTTATCTAGACTAGTCTCTTGCGGAACTTACACCTGATTTAGTTACTGCTTGAAACGAAATACGTGGGTTTGGGCTAAAACACACTTTTCATAAAAGCACCAATCTTGATTAAAATGCTTTTAATTATAATTAATCCACACTCAGTTCTTCTATCTTGACTCACCACTACTCGTGTATTTCCTAATAAAAATTTTCACCTTATTCCGAGCCGGAATTTTCCTAAACTCAGTCACCAGCCCCAGAATCTTATTAAATATTTCTCCAGCCAGGCTGAACACGCTTCTTCCATGAAGCTTTGGTCTGCAAAGGGAGACAAAGACAGGAATGAAAATAAGTCAAGAGCAGCCAGTGACTTCAAAATGTACTCACCATAAACACATTTCAGGTATTTTGGTTATTCTTATGACCTCCCCAATCTTAAATATCATCCATAAAGTATAAAAAGTGCTGGAGCTGGTACCAGGAAAGAGCACATCTCAGTAAGACAGAGAAAAAATTCAGCCTCAATAAGTCAGTGTTTGAAATGCAGTATTTTCTCAAATGTGCCATACATGAGCCTAAAGGGCTGGCTTCTTGCTCTCTAGTCATGTGCTGGCTTGTAGCAGGCATTAGTTATCACTCTCTTTTATCCTTTTAAAACAGTGACCCACAACATAATACACTGATCTTGCTTTGGAATATATCAAGTAAAATATAGTTATAATTGCAAAAAGTAACAAGTAAAAATCAAACTTGCACATTTTCAATCTGAACAACTAAATTTGGGAAAGATTGTAAGTAATAAATTCTTATAGTGGAAAAAAATTGTACAACTCTAAATGTAGGAGTATCTGTATATGTCATCCTTTACCTCCATACGTGGATAAACATTAACATATATACTTACATGGTTGTTCAGAAACAGAATAATATCTGTGTATTATTTGTCCCAAGTAAACTAACAAAAACGGGTGATATGTATTTAAATCTCCTGGAGATAAATTTGTAAGTGCAGGTGTGTCTTAAATAAACACTTGGCAGGGAAAAATCTCATTCACAGTCAAACAGGGTGATCTTCAGCACTTGATCTGGGGATAAGATTTTTCCATGTAAAAAATAAAATTACAATAATACCCGTACATGTTACTGATACGTTTGAGTGCCTGAGGCAAACAGTTGAAGCGACATGGTTACCTAATAAAAGGCCAGCAAGACCTTTGGAAGCAGATGGCAGGATTAATGATTGGACTGCATTCTCTGCATAAACTCTGTTAATCTCTGGATGATTGATTTGCCACCCTGTTTTTCCATAATTCAAATCTGCTAAAATTTGGTTATTTAAATAATCAATACAAAATAAAGTTTGTTTGAGGTATTTTATAAAGAAAATCCTCCAATAGTCTTAAAACCAACCAACCAAAAAAACCCCACTGTTGATGCTCTGATCTGGGTTTGGAAGTGTTACATTTTCTCTCCTGACAGAGGAAAGGAGGGAAAGTAACATAGAGATCCTACACAAGAAAAAGCAGAGTTGACTAAAGAACATAAAAAGGAAAAGAGAATATGCAGAGAAACCTCCACAGTCCCTTGGTTAATACGGCTCAAAGAAATAAAACTCGTAATTAGATTGTTGCCCTTCACACATGAGTTATTAGTACTGCCTCTCCTCAGGCCTTAATAAATGCAGTCTTACCCTGCTGTAACCACTAATTCCAGAGTCTGTCATGTCCCATCCACTCTCTACATCTCCTTTCCATCCTACATTTCGATCACACCACACATCAATTTCTTGTCTGTACTCTGAAGACCCTGGATGTCTTCACTGCGTTCATCAGAAGTGCAGCTTCCTCAGCTTCAAGATTTTCAAACCAAAACCATATAAAAAGTTCTCCTGAAGTCCAGGTAAATTAAACCAACAGCAATCCTCTTAAATAGACCATTTCTTTTATCAAAGCTTTCAGATCAGTACATCATGATCTACCTTTGGAAAAATATATGTGCCATTTTATTGTCCTACCTTAATTACTTTTTTCCTTTAAAATCTGTTCTAAAGCTTTGTACGCTGTTGAGTCAGACTAATGGCCCTATTGTTGCCTCAATCAGTTTTACTGCCACTCCTGGTCCTTCTTTAATACAGGTACAGTATCTACTAGAAGAGTAACTGATAGTCCCGTAAAATGCGTGATCTGAAGCAGCCCAGAGCTGCAGTGCATTGAGCATGGCTCATTCCCCACAAGCACTGAAAGAATTTGTGTGCTAGGATCTGGGTATCTAACAATCATGCTAATAAGTAAGCTGCAGTTTTTCAAAGGTGTGTTTGATCAAAGTGAGCAGGTTCCATTCATCAAAAAAAAAGTCAAATCATTCTCCTAAGCTTTGATAGTACTACAGCTGTTCAAAGAAAATTCACTATAACTTTATTTTCAATGTGGGCAAAATGCCTGCATCCCCCAGACTCACAATCAAATGCCTGAAGTGTTTTGGCTGGCTTGAAAAGAAAAAAAAAAAAAGCATTCTTCTTGTTTGAACTACTTAGTATAATCATAGAGGCTTCCATTTCTGATTTTCTGCTTTATTGATCTTCCAAACAATTTGGTGTGTGGGTTTATTCAGTGATGAATTCTCTTAGGGGTAATATCACTATATCCAAAGTACCACCATTCCCCGTGTACACATATTAAAGGAACGGATCAATTAGGAACACTTGATCAATTAGGGTTCTTTCTCCTTACATGGAATTTGAATTTAGTCTTCTTTAATAGAGGCTAAAATACATGAATATATTACCAAAAAGGAACAAAACGCATTTTTTCGTTCCAGCTCCAAGAGAGAGGCAGAACAGAGTATGGCTGTGAATCTCAGAGCAGTTCATACCTTTGAGTACTAACAGATGAACGGCACCAAAGAGTCCAGCCTTGGCAGGCATAGCTAAAAACCTCCTAAATACTGTTTCCTTTCTCTGGAAAAACTAACCCTCTGGATATGGGGCAACTGCAGTCTCTGTGGCCTGTTTTCTCCTCTGCTGCATGCTGACAGAGACCAAAACAGCATCAGCAATCAATGGATACAGCTGAATGTCACAGATTTCCAAAATAACATTTATGAAATGCTTTGCTTGTTTACCTATACATAAAGGGTATTTATTAATTGGCATGTAAATGCGTAAGCATCTTGTTCAAGCCTGGATATCGCCAACTTACTAAAACTATGTTCTGAATAGAAATTTCCAACAAACTTCAGAAGTTCACATGTAAATTTTGGTTCTGCCTTTCTGGATATTTCTATCATGGTCATATACACAGCTATGACTCTGCTTTACTTGTGCTTCTTAATATATACTTTCCAACACTCATTTGATAAACTCTTTCTAGTTAAATAACAACCTATTATATTCGAGGTTCCTCTAGGATATGCTTAAGACCATCGTGTTAGAGGAATGTTTCTGGGTTTTAGTCTGTATCCAAAATGCCATTCCTTACAGGAGTCATGCATTTTAGGGTAGCCAACAAACAGGCAGAGCAAGAAATGGTGCCAAATACATAGCAGGAAGTATCAGATAAGCTTACTGTTATGCTAGGGTTTGTTTCAGAGAAAAGACCGAGAGCGATAAGTTTCAAGAAGTTCTTTATTAAAAGGCTAAGCAAACTTGATCAAATCTGTGTTTTATTCATTTTTCTACAATGAGAAGAACGGTAAGCCTCCACATGGGATCACTCAATAAAGACTTTGTTTTATATTCTAACATTGTTTTAAAGTTTATGCATTTTTCATGTTTACTTGCAATTACGGAGAAATGAATTTGCTCCTGTACCTTTTCTGTTAGTTTTCAACTATATATACATATTTATGTGTACTCCAATTTTTTTTTTTTTTTTTTGTATAGTTCAGTTATACTTCGACATTTCTAAATTAAAACTTGTACCTACTCTTTGTTTACTGTTTCTCATGGGGTCATGGCACAAGGGACATCCTACCGATTAAAGAAAGACTTTCTACAGAGAAATTTCAGTACTTTTTTACTGTCTTTCCTCTACTGTCTAAATTCTGAGACTTAGTAGTCAGTAATATTAAGTTGAAAAAATAAGCTAAATAAAACATAAGAAATACAAGACGCAATTTTCTTGGGGAATTAGCAACACAAGACAAAGTGTTTCTCTGCAGGCTCTCAGTTCAAATAGCACTCTGGCAATTAATGAGCAACTGTATTATTTCCATAGACAACACTTTTCTGACTGCTGACTCCTGATTTAGGTTGGAGCACACAGATTACTTATTAAATTCCACCAGCATCTACCAATATATGCTGAAACCCTTTAAAGTTTGTCAGAGTAGTCTTGCAATAATTTAATAGTTTGTCTTCGTTCAAAATGTGATATTTTCAGTGGCTTAGTTGAAAAGTGAGACATATTTTATATTAATGTATTTCACTCCATGGGTTCCTTTATCATGTTTTTCAGGATTATTCATTGAAGTGGTGAAAGAACACACAATGGTCTGTTATTCCCATATGAAGTTGGTGATCTCTGGCACAAATAGTTTCCTGTTTCTTCCACATAACTTTCCAGTGTACCTGAAAGACATTCACATCCACATGGGGCTCTACTCAGTTTCCCTGGATAACAAGTGCCAGACCGCGTTCCCAGGAGAAGTCACTGTTCCACTGAAGCGTCTGTACTATTCAGTAGTAGTCAGACATTCCTACTAAAAGGCTGATAAAGCAATGAAGTTTGGTTAAATTTCAGAGCTGGTCAAGCTAAGAAGTAGTTTTTTCCTCAATGGTTTTTTTTTTTCAGGACAGGTTCATTCTGTGGGCTACCATTGTGGAAATATTTTGTACACTGAGTCTAATACCTAGAAATTTTATGATACTTTCTCTGGAATAGTAAGACCACTTCTTGCTCTGCAATGGCTCCTTCCACATTGGGGAACTGTGGGACACTTTCTCAAATGTAAATCTGAAAAAATCTGTAAAAGTGATTTCTCAGCTGTCACCAAAGAAAACATTACAGTACAGTTCGACTAACATTGTAAAGAACACGTTTTTTATGACAAAGGACATTAAAAGACAAAGCATGCTAACTGAAATCTTCATTAGCATACACGATACATTACTTCTAGTCACGTAAAATCTTAGCAGTGACACTATAATAGGAAAAACCTTCACATAAGGAGAGAAAACTGGTTAAGAACAGCCACTGTGCTTAAGCTGCTGTGTCAATATTAGCACAAGTGCTCTCACCGTTGTTCAGATAAATCAATAATACGGATGTTCATCCGCATCATCATGTGTTGTTATGCATCAAAAAAGGGAGGAGACAGGAAAGCGGTATTGAAATAATGGTCAGTTCTCCAAAACTTCATACTCCAAATAGTTCTCATTAATTACAAAATTCACCTTGTTTAATAACCACCCATGATAATCTCAGTGTATTTGCTGGATGTTATAGATTTATCTTTTCTAGACCCAATTTCCTCAGTCTAGATGGGCCAAGTGAGCCACATGCAGTTGCAAAATAGTTTTATGTTTGGCAACTGTGTCACAAACAAATCAGAGGAGATATTAGTGTCACATTATTAGACTATACACTGAAGGGTTTGCTTTATAATAGAGAGAACCTGATACAATATTCCTGGACTGCAATGTTTGGGGCAACAAGGTGTTTATCCTTGTTGTGGTTGAAAATCCAGAAAGGTGCTGAGAAAAAGAATTTTAAGCTATTTCCCAAACAAAAACAAAGACATGATCTGCCAAGATTCTCATGTTTTGTTCAGCTTTGGACAGAGCACTTCAGAAAAGACACCATCAAACCAAAGACAACTCAGCAGAGAGGTGGAAATGATTAGATATCCAAAGACTATGGCCTTTGATAAAGAAATGTAAAAGCTAAGGTTATTAGGCTTGAAGAAGAGAAGACTCAGATGAAGCACAACAGTCTTCAAACATTTAAAAGGTACTTTTGCAAAGAAAAAGAAATAATCTCTTGCCTTTGGAAAGAATGAGAAATATTGTGTGTGTACTGAAGTGAAGAACTTCGGTTAGATATTGGAAATAAACTTCTAATGATAATGTAGGTAAACCCCAGCAAGAGACTGCTCAAGCTGCAGATTCTCAGCCTACTGGGGGTGGAGATTTGGTGGCTGATCTGCAAGTCTTTCTGTGACTCTCATGATACAGTTTTCTTGGTTCTCAATGCCCCCCCTCCGCTAGGACCAGAGTTACTGAGACTCAACCCTTTGCATCAGAGGGTCAGCTCTGGTTTTCACTTTCCTGAGGGAGAAAGGGGTTCTTTTTGCAGAGTGTGCTGTTCTCAGCCCCAGCCTACGCAGCCGTGTAGCTGCAGGACAGCAGCATCAGAGCTGCCTCTGGAGAACTGTCATCACTTCCCCACACAAAGGAAACTTGTTCAGCCCTGGTAACCTACCACAGGGACCAAAATCCTGTTCTGTTGTGGGGAGTCTATGCACAACCACACACACTAGTGTTGCTGCTTTTTCATGCTTGACAGTGAATACCACACAATATGCACACTGGTGGTCAGAGACAGACGAGAACAATGACTTTCATCTTTAATGCATACAACTGGTAGAAAGTGCTTCCAAAAGCCTGAAGCACACACATTGAGCTCTCAGAAAAATAAAGCTTTACTTTTTTCGAGCTTTATGAGCATTTCTCAATCAAGTCAGGGGTCATAATTATGTCAAAGATCATGTGTCAGCATGCTAAGATTATTATCTTGTCACATACCTCTACAGATGTGAATACACTACCAGGTGTGTATTATGCAACAGGTGAAGAAAATGCATTTATTACCTGGGCAAAGATTTAGCATAGGCAAGATATGGATGCCACAGAAAGAGTGATAAATACTCTGTAACTGCCTTGCATCCACCTCTTTGGACTCCACAGAAAGCTTAGGCTGAGTCCACTGTAGTGAAGTTACAATAATGAATAATTTGGTTTCTCTTGTTGCTAAGAAATCAGATCATTCTGAAATTCCCTGGCCTCCAATTCAAAGGGAGGAGAGTTTTTTCAGAAAGGTATGGATGCAGTTCAATTCTTAAAGTTCAATCAGCTGTGGCTCAACTGCAACAATTAAAATAGTGCTAACACGAGTCAGTGTAATAATTTAGAAAGCTTCTGAAAGTACTCTACAAGCTGTGACAGAAACGTAGTAATCAAGAGTGTGGTTGTCAGAAGTCAGTGTAATGTTTTATTGCCTCATTTTACTTGTTTAGTACGGATATAGCATAGGTGAACAATACTTGGATCCCAGCCTTCAGAACATAATTCTTATCTACCCACAAAACTGGTTCATTGTTTTAAAAAAACAATTTTCCTCATTGAGTTAGAAGGTACCATAGGAGGGTACTACAACAGTGTGTACAATGTTTGTGTTCATTTACCGGTTACATTTCACTGAGATGTATTAATGGTAAGGAGACAAAAACCCTTAGACACTGCACTGAACCCACCTATCTCTACTCTAGTCTTTGCAATACAGCATAAGGATGTTGGAAGACAGCTGAGGGAAACAATCTCTGTTTATCTGTTTAATCATTTGCAATACAGAATGGCCATTTGCCAAAATCCCAGAACAAAGTTGGTCTTTCAATACAAATCAGACGTGAACAACATGTATTAAGACAAACAATATTAAATAATAGTGTGGCAGTTACACATCCTCTGATGAGATCCAGAGCTTTCAATAGGGCAGCTGATGGGTCTTTGGCACCTTTTGTGTCCTCACCTACATACCTTGGTAGGTTCCAAGGTGCTGACAGTAACATCTTCCCCACCCCGGGGCACGGTGACTCCTTGCATTCACCTCCCCTGGCTGGGGAGCAGGAGGAGTGGGACCCTGGAGGGGTAATGGGTTCAAACTGGAACACAAGAGGTTTCACTTAAATTTGAGAAGAAACTTCTTCTCAGTAAGGGTAACAGAACGCTGGAACAGGCTACTCAGGGGGGTTGTGGAGTCTCTTACTCTGGGAACATTCACAACCCGCCTGGACACCTTCCTGTGTAGCCTCATCTAAGTGTTCCTGCTCTGGCAGGGGGATTGGACTAGATGATCTTTTGAGGTGCCTTCCAGTCCCTAACATTCTGTGATTCTGTGACCCTCGGTCAATACATGGTCCTCAGCCAAGGAGGTGCCCGGGCCCAGAGAAGCTGAGAAGCTTCTGGACCATGCTTGTAGTGACCATAGCCAGACCTGACCAGGCTATAAAACGGGGTCCCTGCCAAAGCCGCTCTTCGAGTGGCCTTCTTGGAGCAATGGGTGTGTGAAGAGAGCCCTCCCCTTAGATTGAGACACCATCTAAGGAGACTTCCTGTGACTGAGTGCTCTCACCTTCTCCTTGGTGAGTGATTTCCTTCTGATATATCCTTGAATAAGTCCTTGCTCCCACAGGGCAAATGATTATTTCTTCTGGGTACACCTGAGTGAAAGAGGCCTCTTGTTTTTGTGAATGAATGCATGCACACTGTGGACCCTCATTATTCTTAAGTGGTTGTACAGTAATAATGTCAACTGGTATCCAAACCTGTGGCTTACAACATTGTCAGAGTGCTGAGTAATTTTCAATAAGCCCCATTTCTTGCTGTTTTTCTTTGCTAAACAGTTATGGCTACGATAAAGTCAGTTTAGAGCTTGTTGCCTGCCTAAATTGACTTTTGGGGTGCCTCCATAATAGATCTCATTCTATGTTTCATAATAAAGTTTGCACCTAAACAATTGTTCCAGGGGAAGAGTTAAGACCTAATGAAGGGTCACAGATGATGTTTCAGTGCTAGTAGAAGTGTTAGCTGTGAAAACAGGATAGTGGGGTTGGAAGTGAAATCAAAGACAGGGCTGTCAATCTAAAGGGTTTGGAAACTTCTACTGGGAAGTCTCCCCTGACACTCGGAATAAGTTATCCCATTGAGAAGGGATCAGTGCACACTCACTAGATTCAGGCAAGTTCAGGAAGGGATTGTGCCTAACAAATCATAGAATGGTTTTTGTTGGAAGGGACCTTTAAAGGTCATCTTGTCTAACCCCCCTGCAACAAGCAGAGACATCTTCAACTAGATCAGGTTGCTCAGAACCTGATCTAATTAAGTCTTTCTGATAACCCCAGTGCAAAAGGAAAGTAGTGCACCCATACTATTTCTGGTAACAGTCATCCAGGCATTTATTGCTATCTCTACCTGTCACCGTATGAGGACAGTTCTTTTCTAGAGACACCTCCTCAGAAAGTCCCTGTACTTTCCTTAAGGCCATCATGGTCATTACATCCATTTCAGAGGCAGTGGAGTATCTTTGTATCTGACTTTTCTGGAACCTTTTCCATAGCCTCTTGCTGTACAGCTGAGAACAAACTAATGGGTTAAATCAAATTGTATTTAAATAGTGCAGTGCCAGCACTTACGGTCAGCTGTGCTGACTGGTTTTGATACAGTGTCTTGACTCTTTTCTTCTTTGTAGTGAGAGTAAGTTTACTGCCAGATTTCTGATGGCAATAGCTCAAAACTATAATGTACAATATAGCCACTATGCAACCTATTATCAGATTGCACTATACATTTACAATTGACATTTTTGATAACTTGGAAAGTTTTTTTTATTAAGTTATTTCTCTTAACTACATCCTGCCAGGAGTGATACTGTTTTATAACCTTAAGCAGTGTTTAAACAGCTCCGAAAGCGTACGCTAACAGCTCAAGCCTGTCAGCACCTGCCATACAAGTTAAACCCTTCCTGCTGGTTTGTGCTAAGCAGCCCAGATCATCCATCCCATGTGACAGTCTGCTACAACAGTGAGCCTTCCACTGCCATGTCCAGGGAGCACCCCTTGACTACTCCACAGCTGATGTTTGTGGTTGAAGTGGCCCTTCCTCATCAGTCTTTTGTCTCCTCCTGGGAGGAGTGAGCCACTGTGCCACAGCATGTCCCTCTAAGTAAGCTACAGCCTAACGGAGAGACTGCTGTGGACCATGTGTTGCACCCCTAAGGGCTGGATCCCTGGAAAGCTAATTAAGAGGACCTACATGGAGTTTGGTTCTGCTACTGCACAGCAACATCCCCGTTGGAGACAGAAAGCGGAAACAGCAAAACCTAGAGCCAGGGCCTCCTGGCGCAGAGATTCCTTGAAGCACTAGGTTGGGTGTCCCCAGCCAGCGTTCCCAATGGAAGCTGGCAATGGCGTGAGGAGGGAGCTTTCTGAGGAGAAAGGGAAAGGGCTCTAGGCAGGCCAGTTCTGAGGAGGAGACAGGCTAATATATTTTGGGCTATCACCTTAGAGCTGTCCTGGAAGCCAGCATATTACAGGGAGGAGGGACTGCAAGAATCCCTTCAAAGAGATAGAGAAAGCATTTCCTCTTCTTTCCTCACCAAAAGTTTCACAAAAGTAGGTTTTTCTGCCCCACAGGAGACTCCAGCCTTTACAGAAGAGTGGGGAAGGTGTGCAAGCACTGTGCAGCCTAATACTCATGCAACCATCTGAAAAACTGGGGAAGAAGAAAGTTTATTATTTTATTTAAAGGCATCCTCCTACATCAATAATCGAGTATCTCATCATAAAACAGAATAGGCTGGGCTTGCCCAAAATTTGGCGAGGATGTATGGCAAGGTGTTGAAGATTTGTTTATCATTAAACCAAAAAATGTACCTGTATATGAGTGCTTGGAGCAATCCTTAGTGATACTTATCACTTCATGTGTTTGAAAAAGCAATGTGTAACTTTTAAAGCTTTGTTAAATGAAATGGGAAACTGGAGCCTACAGAAATATCAAATTACTTACTCCAGTATGTTTTTCTGTAACATACAGAAAGGCACTAGGACATTGCTCAAATGGGAGGAAGCATCCTGCACTACATGATCTGTATTAATCTGCTAGAGTCAAACACACCACTGAATGCTGTGCACGAAACTATTAACTGTTCTAATATTTAATGTCATTTTTGTTACTCGAAACTGTTTGAGAAACATCCTAAGGAAAAGCCATTTGGGGGAAGTTTCAAAGACTACAAACTGAATTAAGATGACCAAGGCAGGGGGTATTTTTCATTTTGCAGACAGAGTCTCAGGCTACTGCCAGCGTAACATTCTTGCAGATGCCCAAATAAGCTTTGCAAAAAAAACTTAAAATCACTAGTGATTTGGGTTTTTTTCAGCTTTTTAAAGATAAAGCTTTTCTTCCATAAGCAAGGTGATTAAGCACGGCTTTCATCTGCTGTTGCTTTGATGCAAAAAGCAAAGTCCATTTCTGAAGTAGAAAGTAGCACCATCTTCAGCTTAAGAAGTTCCTAACCTCTGCTTTTTTGGAAACCCAGGGTGCTATACTGCACAAGCAGCTTTTGAAGCAGCTCTGTTTCTTTTGGCTTTTTTTTTTTAAAGATCAGTTGTTGGTCCTCTTTGGCATGACACAGCTACACGAGCTTTGGTCTCAGCCAGCATGATCATTCTAAGGGTTATGGATGCAGCACCATTAGTATTATATGTTTGTGTGCTTTAATTTTGTGCCTCTGATACTTGACTTGTTTGGTCCAATTCCTTCTTTTGCTGGCAGGCAGAGCACCATAGCTGTGTGCTGCTTCTGTCATTTTGATTCAATAGCACCTCCTTTTTCTTTCAAAAGAGCAGAGGCTTCTCTTCAAAAACTGCTGGTTCTTTCTTCCTGCAACCTGTTTTTGCTTTTTAAACATAACATACTGTAAGAGGATTAAGAAATAGCACTCTAGATGTGTCTCCAGGTTACACTAAGAGAAATCCCAGAATGGCCTCCTAAAACGTTAACATTCCCCCAACTAAAGCAACATTTGGACATTCATTAGAAGTCCATCATTTCTACTCTAATGCTTACAACAAAATCTGTAGGACTGTGCTGCTGAGAAGCATTCTGAACTCAAGGTGCCTGCTGTGGTCTGGTGTACGCAGCCCAGTATGAATTTCACCACTCCGTGTAGCTGACAATATCAAGTACTACTATAAGGGACCTAATGGCCTCTGCAAGAACAGATCCCATTTTGCCTCATTTTTCTCCTTGACATCACTACTGCAAGCATGCATGAATATCCAGATACTCCTTCTACTATATATATTCTTGGTAAAGGTGCCTTACTGTGTTTTTGTTACAGAAAGTTCTCCTAATTTCCCTGCCAGAAATCTCAGTAACAATTGAAGAACTAGTGCCAGAGGCAATCCTAAAGGAGGAAAACCAGACCGTTATTTTGGCTTCAAGACCAGAAGGTGAAGGTTGGGACTCCAAAAAAGCAAGATAACACACTAATCACTGTATCTGATATTAAGCACTGTCTCTATACTATCCTAATTTGAAGCAATATAGCTAGTAGAAACAAACAAATGTCGAGGATCTGAGCAATCATCAGATATTTAAGTGTCTACATAGTTGGGAAGCGGTGGGACAATAATTGTAAGTCAGGCTAAACATTGCTGATTTTAACCCCTGACCCTTCCTTAAGATAGATACCAGACACCTAAGAAATTTCCAACCAGAAAAAAAGTGATAGGAAGCCTGACTGAGATTTCAGACTCTGTTCACAGAGATTTGGCTGAATATTGATTCGGGATGGCAGATGAAAAATACAGAAACAATGAGATGAGAAGGTCTGGCCCAAACCTAGGCCCCCACACCCTGTGCAAAATCCTGTAGTCAAACACTGGAAGTGCCTACTGAAAAGATGGTAGCTGGCAAAATGTCAGCTGACAGCCTTTCTGTACTCAGGAATGCAAGATCTTTACTCACAGAACCAGGCAATCCTCATATCTGGATCTTCTACCAGTTTTTCCTCCTCCTACATGACTCAATTGGCAGCTGCCTGGAGCAGAAAAGGGAGAATTTCAGCCATCTTGCTCGTCTGAATTTGTTACGTGTTCAGAAGCTGTTAAAAAAGTTTTGTACTGTAGATAGTAATTTGAACCAGTAGACAAAGACAGGCCAGAACTGACTAATGGGACAGTGAATACAGTGTGTTTTTCCAGTCATGCAGAGCTCTGCACTGTATTTTTAGGGGAGTGAACTAGAGAAGCAGTTGTTACAGTCCAGTGAGGCCTTTCTGCTGATCACTAATGCCAGGCAGTCATTTCACCGAGGTTTTCTATAAATAGCCTGAGCTGGATCTTCTGGTGTAAGACTAACCAAGGATGGAGATTTTTTGCAGAGTATAAAGTATGAGATTTAAAGCTTCTCTTATTAATCTGGGGCTTATCGGATACTCTTTGGAGAAGAAAAAAAGTTTCCCGTTAAGAGGAACAGAATTTCAGGTAAAGCAGACTCTGTAGCGTCTTGGGAACCACCACTAAAACATATCACTTAAAACAGAGGCAGGAAAGAAACACACAATCTTTAAAACACAGTATACACACCAATTTTTGCAAATCAAGGCTTTTAACCTAAGCTAGGCCAAAAGAAGGAGGGGAAGAGTTAAGAGACAAGCAAGTAATCACCACAGGCTCCAGCCTTTTATCTTCTGCAGTCAGAGCTGACAGCAGGACAGAGCTGCAGGGTTCAGGTACCACAAAACACAACTGCATGCAAAGTTAGAAACAGGGAGTCAAATTAAATACCTACTTACCTGCTTACTCATTTGTCGTAGCATGGCTCTGCACTAATGATTAGAGATTAAAACCATGACCCTTCCTCAGAGCAGTGCTCCTCAAAGTGTGGAGACGCTCCTGCCTCTGTGCTGGGGAGCAGCGATGGCGGCTGCTCCTGCAGGGCTGGGCAGAGGGGGTCCCCAGGGTGGGTGGCAGGGCCTGTCCTGGCGTCTGCAGCCAGAGACAGCAGCTGGGTCCGGCTGAGAGGGCCCAGGCTCATGGTGCCAAAAAGCCAACCTGCAGGGCTGGGGTCAGCTCCAGGCACAGGTGGGTAGGTCTGTGGGGACAGGCCATGCCAGGACATCAGGACATTGGTGGAGGCTCAGAGCAAGGTGCTTGGCAGGCACAGCTGAGCTGGAGACCAGCACCACACCAGGCCACGCAGGGGCTGAGAGCCCTGGGCTGAGTTTAAGCAGAGCCTTGGGCCTGTGGGTTTAGGCAGGCCCTGCCTGAGGCTGGTCAGGGCCTGGTGTTGCCCCCAGGGCCGGGCACTCAGGGTCCCAGGTGGACCCTTGGCCTGCCATGGGTGCTCACAGCAAACTGTTGGGCTGGGCTGTCAGCTCCCTGACAGCCTTGCAACTCAAAAAATGTCAGTGTTAAGGTTCTTATCTTTCCGTTTATTATGCTATTGTATTTATCTTATGCAGTGCTTATTTTGTATTATTTAAATTTGTTGACTGCACTTTGTGAAAAACATTTTCAATGGTGTTCGTTAAACTCAGCCCTTTTGCTCAGGCTGGTTGTCCCTTCAAGGCAGCAGGATCCCACTTACCTGCAGCAGCCACAGCTTCCTTGTATCTCCGGCTGACAACAATTTATGGACTCTATTCTCCACTAGTCCCCCTACACGCTTTGGAGGCGAACAATTCCTCCCATCTAAACCTGAGTTAACACCAACTCTCTGGGGGTGGAGGGTTCACAACGTGCTCAGCACAAGCTCCCCAGCTTCCCTGCAGTGCCACAGCAACTGTTGTGTTGATGAGGCCTATAGGGCTTTGGTTCCCCATGAAGTGCCCACAAATCCTTATTCTCCTGTGTGCATGGAGCTAATCATTTTTGAAAAGCAACCTTCCCAACAAAATTTTGTATCTGTTGCTGAAGCTTTAATCTCATTTACTGGAGAAAGCAAGATAAATAGTGAATGGAAATAATACTGCTGTGCCAGAACTGCATATTTCCTTTCAATAACCTTCTAAAAGACCATTAGTTAATACTCTGAAATGCTCAGTTCACAATTCAGATTTATTTTTTTTGTCGTTGTTCCTTGTCTTGTTTGTTCAGTGCCTCACTGCCCCTGTTCTACTGGAAAAGAGGAGTGTGAGTAACTAAGCCAGAAATCATGCGTGCAGTAAGCTGCTACTATCAATCCACCAGTTCATGGATAATCCAATTAGACTAACACAGGCTAATTTAAAACTCTGTTTTTCTTAATTTATTTTCTGTTTAAATCGTGGGACCCTCAAATCTATCACACCAAAACCTCTGAACACTGAATCAAAAACTTATAAGAAAGGTGTATTTTTAGCATGGAGTTAAAAGACTGGAGGAGGGAAAACAGGAGCTTGGAACAGAACGAGGTATTGACAGAAACCTGGTGCATCTTGCATTGCCTCACATCAACAGCTGATCTGGGCTGATCGTGCCGCTTTCAGAAAGGGACAATTATTTTTACAACTCTGTCTACCACAAGAAAAAAGATTACATAAGGTCTTTTCAAATGTCATTTCATGACTCTCCAAAACAGCTCCTAGGATTTGCTCTCTACAGTGTTTGGCTCACTCCTGTCCCTCAAAACCATCAAATTTTAACAGCCTATCCTGTATTTTAACTTAGAAACTCCTACTTCCCTTTTTATTCCCCCCTTCCCATTTTTGTGTAAGAATTCAAATGTTCACTATTCCTTTTATATGCCTGATCATGTTCAATAATCTTCTTTCAGGAACCAAATGAAAATTCAGAACAGCCTCCAGTCTTTTCCACCTTGTTTGTCACTATCTCAAGTCTGCTTTTTTCTTGAATATTTTCAGTTTTGTTTTTCCCTTGTGCAAGTAACAGGTCACAAGATTCCCATTTTTAATACTGCCCATTATATTGTAAGGAAGTCCAGTTCTCTGCTTTTTACTAAAAACTTCCTAGTTTCAAATATTTTTAGCTATGCCAATTAAGAGTTTGGGTTTAACTACCTAGTCATTTAAAATGTCTGTACTTTTCTCCATAGGAATATTGGATTGTGGATACTCAATACCCAACAAAAAAATGGGTACAGCCATATCCTTTTGGAAAATATTGGAGTTTATAGTAATCAAATTGGGTACTATTTATAAGCAGTCATTGCATTTAGTATGGTATCACAAATGTACCAGATATTGTTTATAGGTGTTGGGTTTTTTTAATGAGATTACATATTTAATGCTTCAACAGTACTATTTCTGTGAATTGAGAAAAAAATACAAACTGGTACAGAACTTCTTTCAAGCATACGCAACAAATCTAGGCCGCTTTCCACTGCAGATCTTAAGTTTCTGCAGTTATCATTACAAACTTTTCTTGAGCGTTTCTGGTTTGTTTTGGTTTTTTATGTTTCACATTCTTTGATACACTTCTACATCTACATTCATTTGAGGCTAACAGTATACAATTTTAGCCATTTTTATATTGCGTTAGTCCCTGGAGCTAAAGCTAAGCAAATTGTACACTTTCATTCTCCATAACGACTACAGAATTAAGCCATTTAACAGGCTTTATTTTGTGTTCTATTTATCAAATTCCTCTCTTTGTTTTTACTGAAGCACTAAAGAAACATTACTAGTTTTGCTGGGGTTTTTTTGTTGTTTTGTTTTTCCCAGTACATCTTATATTACAGCAGTTTCCTTCTCACATCTTTACAGTATTTCTAAATTGATCATCATGTCTGTGAGTATATGTCTACCTAATGTACACATCCTCCTAACAAGCCCTGGCATGTTTACAGCATGGAATAAATATTCTCTTCTCTTAAAACAATTTTAAGCCATCTATTTCCAGTATATTATTTTATCTTTCAATTACTCACACCTGGGAAATTATTTCTGTGCTGTACATTCTCAATTATGTTTAACACGAATACATTTTTCTCATCTTTTTTCTAACTGCACATGAATTTAATACCTCACTGCCTGAAAAATGTGTATTAAGATTTCATCCAAGAAGGAGAAGTCCTAGTCTCTTGACACAGCTCTCCCTTTAAGGTCTTCAAAATAATTCTTTTGTGTTGTACAAAATACATTTACTTGGTTTCCTGGCAAGCATTTTCAGTCCTTGTCTTTGGGCTTCTGTAAAATGGTTTTGCTCCTGACAGGTGTACAGTTTCTTTACAAACACTGGCAGCTGCTTCAGCCTGTTATTGACTTGTGAAGACTCCTTGAACTTTTCAACTTCTATTCTCTGCCCATTTTTATTGCTGTTCTTTCTGGTGTTTATTTAATATCATCCAGGATAATACAGGCTTTTGCCCTTTCAGTGCTTGGTGGTTTTGTTTTGCATCCTGGTGCCGTTTGATTTTCCAAGTTCAAATCGGAAAATTCCATCTGTGCTCTCCTCAGTTTTGGATGTCAGCATCCTATTACAAGATGGCTTTGGATCACATAGCCTCTTCCCAACAGCTTTTCACTCAATTTTATCGTAAGGACAGTAACTGTATTTCTTTATTTCTGGAAATTCAGTGTTCTTTAGTACCTGATTGACTTTGCTTAACTTACCCTGTATTTTGGCAGATACCTAGCCTCTGATCCAGCAACTGTTTCAACAGCTGCTTTACTTCCCTTTCACTTGGCTCTCCAGGCACTTAGCGTGAGACACACCTCGCATCAGAGCACCTCCAGTTTGTCTGCCGCACTCCCGCGGAGTTTCAGGTCTCACAGTTTTTGGTCCCTTCTCCTCATACACAAGCTCTTGTGCGGCTTCTTGACACACACTCTTTCCTACCCTGCTCCTGGCACAATTGCCTCTGCTTGGCTGATAATGAAGACAATGCTCCTGGTAGCAGGCAGCGCTCTTTTGTGGTAGGAGAATTCAGTCAGAGTTGGCGGCTTAGAATTAAGAGGAGCCCTTAGTAAAAACCATCCGCTCCTCTGGCTGGGCACCCCCCTGTCTCGCTGCCTCTTTCCCTGAGGTTTCCTCTTGGCAGGGCAGGCAGGAGGGCCCGGCAGCGGAGCGATGGTGCTGAGGTGATGAAGCAACCGTGGGAGCACAGTATGTGTTCCCTAAATAGACAAAGGACTTTCCCCCACAGGGCTGCAAAATGAGCACCATTCACCAGCACCATGTTTGCCCAGAGTAAACAGATATTGCCAAGATATTGCAGATTATAACATTACCAGATCAGGTTATTGTTGTACTTTAGCACCATGATTTCAGCTTCTCCTGAGTGACATTTAAATCTTTCTGTAACACCATCTTCCTTCTTTCTGGATCAAACTGTTCACCAGTTTAAATCCATCATTGTGAGCCTGGACAACAGACTCTTTTGAACCCCAAAGGACAGATTTCTGCAGAGGACAGTCGTAGTTTTATTTATTCCTAATTTTTCTGTGAAATTCACATTGTGTGTGTGAGAAATATTCAGCCCTAACCCTAATGTGTTTAATATCTTCATTTAGACCCTGAGGAGAAGCTGAAAGCATGTTCAGGCTTGAGGGGAGAGAGAGAGCTGACGAAACAGCCATTGTGGTACACCATTGTTTGACCACTTGAGAACTGTATGACCTTTGATTTTATTGAGAAATATTAATAAACCTGTGAACATAGTGAACCGTTTCTCTTCTCTGAAAGCTTATTGTGTGGTTCAGGTTTTTGGAAGAGACTTCTGTAGCACTTCTTTTGTGTCAAAGATAAAAGACAATTCTTCCTAGCTACCTTTACTTAGCACCAGTGCACACATTGTGTAGTCTTTCCTGTAGAGCATGAAGAGAAACAACAACTCTAGGGAGCATAAATATTCGAGGACAGAACAGAATTTTCTGTCCCTGTCATACATTATTAAAATAAACTTGTTTTGATTTTGTTTCTGTTTTTCCAGGAGGCACAAGCAATTCTGCAGAACAGCTATTCTAGAGCATGGAACAGAAAGCTATGTGCATTATGATGTGGAAAGGAGAGCGTTACCAGCAGCCCTGTGAGGGAGTGATGGACAGGGTTGACAAGCAAAGGGCCCGGGATGATGTGCAGGAAAGGTAACACAAAGTTAAGCAAGGTCACCTCAATTCCTTACAAGCAATTGCATGTAAGCAGAGAAGTGCCCACCAGGCACCATTACGGGCAAATGCAGCAGCATGGCAGTGTGCCCCACTGGGGTACCTACGCACTCATGCACGCAGTGCAGGGAATAGACACAAGGAATTAGGGATCTGTGTGCAGCTGCATCCCATACAGTCTGGAGATACAATGGGCAAGGAACTGCTTTTCTTCATTATAGGAGCAATCTCTGAGCTCTAATCATAACAACTTAATATCAACTTTTTAACTGTTTAATACTTCTAATGGAAATGTTAAAGCGTTAATGAAACACAGCACCTGGAGTTTGAATGGACAGCAATGTCTTCCAAAGCCACAGAATGCCACAGTTAGGTTTAGTTACTGCATTGGACAGTGTCCTCTGCCCACACAAAGACGCCTATTCAGGACAGGATGCCGGAAGTGGGCACGAACATAAAAGCAACAATGTTTTAAGACAAAAGTTTTCATAAAAGCCCTGTGATTAATGCATGGAAGTACTGAAATGAATTCTTGTGAGTTAAGAGCAATCAAACAACCCATAGATTGGTTTTACATAAAATACATTCACATAAAACATTTGCTTTGTTCATTCAGATGATAAACACATTGGTAAAAATTCTCAGATGTCGAACAGAGTAAAGCAATCACGTGTTTTTTCTGTGATACTGATCTGACACTTTTCACAGGAGTTTCTCTGCAGGTTTGTTTGTGCTGGTAAGTTGAGAGGTGGAAATATTGTTTGCTCCAAACTGAACTGACATGAGCAGACGAGAGATCAGTATCTTTGAAAGGAACCCATGTTTGTTACCTATTTGAGTGGTGTTTGGAAAATGAACTCGCTTGATTAACAATTCCAGTTTCTAAGCCAAGCAGATCCTGCAGTTATACATTTTTTTTCCTTGTATCTCCTTTAAAAACATCCTGAGATTTTGGAAAAAAATAACATTTATGCAGTTGATATTTGTACTTAGTTACTCATAAGAGGAAAAGACTGAATGAAAAGATAATGTGTGCTTTGTTTCATTTTAAAGTGTAAAAAGTATGTGGTAGGGAGAGAGGACAAGATTATTATAAAGATGTACAGGAATGACAAAAAATTGTGATTTATTTCTGCCATCTTTCACCATAAAGTTAAATTTTCAGAGCCCCATCCTGATTTGTTTAAAGATTTTAGTGACTAAAAGAGAACTGGTCTTGTTTTTAACAAAACCAGGACACACCCTTACAAAAATTTCAGACAGGTTAGAAGAAAGGTTTTGTGAAAGGAGAAAATATGCGGAAGGCAATACAATTATTATCTTTGTGGAAGGTGAGAAAATAAATATTCTGAATACCCAGTATATGGATATAAGCTTTTAACCTGGAATACTTAAACACCCTTCAGGCTCATGGTTTAATTTTCTTTTCGAACACATTCAAATAATAGTTAAATAAAAAAATACCACTTGTGAACATTTTCTTACCCTTCTGCATTTCCACAGAACGGAGCTGCTTAAGGTGCTCCATGATGGGGAGCAGCAACCCCTTCTTCTCTACTCCGAGATGTCCCTGTTCGCTTCCGCACAGCCCACCTGAGGCACTCCTGGCGGCTTGTCCCAAGGCCCCATATTTGCCTTGGATGGCTCAGTGAATATTACGGTGATCACAGAACGGGGACATGAGTTTCTAATGAACAGCCAAACAGCTGAACTGGCAAATAAAAAAAAGCTGGCTTATTTTTTTCTTAGCTTTCAGCTCTTTATATATAGGCTGTGCCAGTGACTCCACAGGTACTAAAGGATTAGGAAATGTTAGATTTGAAAATTCTTTCCTCTCTGCTTTGCTTACCACGGTTTGTCACAGGGTGAAGTTTTCTGCCTTTTCCCCTGTATCTGCTCCTCAAGACACATCTGTGCTTTATTTGCTCTGTGTTACCTTCCCTTCTGCACTCAAGCAATGCTCACCTAGCAAATTCGTGACTAATCTCTTCTTCTGACCGTATCTTAAACCAGAAAACTAAAGCAAAAAAAAAAAAGCTGCACGAGGTATTAACAAACTGAAGTGGCAGCTTGAACAGCAATGCTCGCCAGCTGGCAGGACGAAGAACCAAATGGCACTGAGTCTGTGTCCCTGTCCCAGCCTGGAACATGGTTTCCCTTTAAACAGCCTGTTGGAAAAATCTGTCAGTGACTTGCAGCCCAAAATAAGGCTTCAGGAGGCGGTGCTGGCACTGCAGCAGCACCACCAGCAGCTGCCACTGAGCGTGGGCACCAGAACATCATGGAGAAATCTCTGCTGCTCGCTCCCTCTGGATGGCTGCAGCTCCTGGTGCCAAGACGTGCTGCCCAGGGCAGAGCTGGGGACAAGGCTGAGCCTGGCAGGCTGGGAGGGGAACAGGAGAGGGGGAACATGTGGCTGGAACTAGTGGGGGGTAGAGGGGAGCTGGGGGTCTGCAGAGGAAAGGGAAGGATGATTTGAGACCCTTGAGAGTGTTTGCACAAAGTGCCTCCCAAACCTGAGAAGCAGCATGGTAGAAAGCATGAAGGAGCTTGTCTGAAAGAGGTTTAAGTTGGCCATAGAGATTAGATGCAGGAGTCAGCATCTCATTAATGGTGAAAGATAATTAGCAGGGTGGGAATAAACAACAGAGAGCCTTGAAAACGAAGGCATATAGCCAATGCTTGATGTAATTAGAAAAGTGTATGCCAGAAAAGGGATCAAAAGGAAGAGAGAGTGGATCATATGCTGTTAACCCAACTGCAGGAAATAAGATTTTAGGACAGGTCCTCAACAGAGTTATCTTGCAATTAAATTAAGAAAGTCATGGGGTCAGCATATATCAATTTCTCCACAATCTTTTCTCAGGACAGCACAGTTCAGCCAGCTGAGCCCCAGCAGCAGAGGAGATTGTGAGCACGGCTGCCTCACAGAGGAATGCTGCTCATTGCCCCACATCAGCAACGGCCCTGTACTGGCTCTGCTCAGCCCCAGCAGGGAGCACCTGCCAGCAGCCAGCCAGCTTGGAGGGGTGATGGCTGGGCAGGTGCTCTGCTCTGACAACGCACATGTTGCACTTTGCTCTCTTGTTCCAAATAAAAAGTGGAGGCTTTGAAATGTACCGCTGAGATCTGCATATGCTTACCACAAATATACCTGTACCACCCCAAACGGAAAAGTACTTGAACAACCGTTTCCCCCACTACCACTTTTTCTCTTGGCTCCTCTTCACCTATTAATTGCTTGGGAAAATTAAAAAAAAACCAAAAAAAACCAAGACCTTGAGCAACAAGGCAGCTACTTGAAAATCTGCAATCACACCCACACTACGCAATTCCTCTGCAAATATTTGATGTGATGAAGACCATCATAATTTCTCCCTGACCCTTGCTCCTCCTCCAAGAGACACTTAATAGTGAATCCCAGAGACTGCTCCTCTCCATGTCTCTCGGTTTCTATTGCTCATGAAAAATGTAGTGGTTTCTGTCACTTTGCTCTTCTCTTGGCTTCAAAAGAGACCATGAACAAACCCGAAGAGGGTAGGTCTGCTGGTGGTTACCAAGTATAATAGTTTCAAAACAACCTCTGGCTCAGGATGGCCCTGAACTGGGGATGTTGAAAAGCTGGGAGAAGACATCAAAAGGAATATGCCAGGGGAGGGGAAGCCTCAGTCCATCCCACTCCTACCAGTTTGACACCAGAGCCAGCAACAGATGCCTGGAGAAGTATCACAGGTCAGCAGGAGGGAACCCTAAGAGAAGCACAAAGGAATTCCAGCCACTCCAGCCAGTAAGTCAGCTTCACTGGGGCCCAACTGAAATATCTCTATGAAACACATGTAGCAGGGGGAACAAACAAGAGTTAGAGATGTGTGTGTGCCTGCAGGGCTGTGATCTTATTGGCATCACAGAGATGTGCTGGGATGGAAACAGAGAGGCTCTTGAGGAGGGACAGGCAGCAGGCATGAGGAGGGGGTGTCACCCTCTGCATCAATGGCTGCCTGGAGTTCATGGAGCTCCACTTGGGGATGGATGAGGAGCTGACTGAGAGGTTATGTGTCAGGATTAAAGAGAGGGCAGGGACAGGTGACATTATAGTGGGGTTCTGCTACAGGCCACCCAACCAGGAAGACTGAGTGGATGACGCCATCTATAGACAGACAGGAGCAGCCTCACATTCACAAGCCCTAGTCCTCATGGAGAAATTCAGGCACTCTGATACCTGTGCAGCACAGCAGACCATAAGCAATCCAGCAGGCTCCTGGAAAGAAGTGATGGTAACTTCCTTCTCCAAGTGATAAAGGAGCCAGTGAAGAGAGGTACTATGCTGGACCTCATTCTCACCAACAAGAAGGGGCTGGGTAGGAATGTGTTATTACTTTTTTTTTTTTTTTTAAAGAGAGATCAAACTCACCCGGTGTGCTCCTCAAGGTCATGTTTTGAATGTGCTTGCCCAAGTGGATGGTTACCATAGCTGCCTGCCATGGCTGAATAGTGCTTTGCCTCTCCGAACTTGACAGATCAGTTCTTTCTAATACTGAATGACTTTCGACAATACCATGCTGGTGTTTTCCCAGGATTTTCAGCCACAGTAATAAGTTAACAATAGAAAAACACACATATATGTATATTGTTTTATAAAGAAACCAAAGGCAGTAGTAAACTCCAGGCATATTTTTTTTTCCAGAACCTAATCAAATACAACTGTGTTATTACCAACTTGTGCCAAAAAAAATGGTGAAGGCATCTGGAGGAGGGTGCTTATGAGCCACGGCTGAGCTGCGGGTTGTTCAGCATGCTCAGTAGCAACATTGCCGCCTCGCTCTTCTGAGCTCAGAGCACTGGGAAAGCAAGTGAAAGGACCAGTGGAGCAAGTGAAGCCAGGTCCTGTTTTCAGGAGAACAGTTTCCAGGTTAGTCTAGGTCAGCCTTCACAGCACTGCCTTTCATTCTGCTTGCTCCTGAGGCAACACAGCCCCAGCACCACTAGATCCCCTCACCCCAGACCTTGTTTCCCCTGAGCTGCACGCTCCCCCATTGCAGAGGGGGAAGGATGTGAGGTGAAGGTACAGTTGGAAAGGTTGTTTGAGGAACAACACTGATGTGCCTCCTTCCTGGTTTCTGTTATTGCCACCTTGCCAAAGCACAGAGCTCAGGTGAATCAGCGCAGGGGAGGGGTAGGGCTTAGACCCCACTCTTCATCCTCAGTGTTTGAGAAAGCCCATACTTAAAGGGTTAGAAGTGCTTTCATGCAGCGTGGACCACTTGCTCTGTCCTCTGACAGCCCACTCATTCCCTCAGCTAGCCTCTCCTTTCAAAGGGGAAGTTCAGATCACGTTTGGTATCTAGTTACATTCCTGGCAAACTCTCACTTCAGTCTGGCCATATTTTAACACCTGAGAAAAAAAAATACATTGTTCTGCTGTGGCCATCTGCTACCATCCCCAAGAAATCAGGCCAAAAATAACACTGTTCTTTGAAGTACCAGGGTAACTGAGACCTAATATGTGTAAAGAGAGCCTGGAAAATGGGATATCTTAAAACCTTTTATGAACGAATGGGAAGGACCTGGTTTCCACCTCCAACATAAGTTATTATAGTATCACTGATCCTTTTCAAAAGGGACTTCAGCAAAGGGAACTCATATACCATATAAATATGCAAGCTGTGATTAAATGAATTTACTTCAAGGTGGAAGTTAATGAGCAGGAACACAGGAAAACAGAGAGGTAGCAAGCAGCCTTCAGAATTTAAATAGTCTCTAACATTACATTCATGACTTACGGCTAGTAAGCAGGTATCAAAAAACTTGTCATGAGTGGTGACTCACTTTATGGTGGATTACAGTGGATGCCATTATGCATCACTTTGTGAAGAGAGAAAGACCAGAGCAATTAACCAGGCTGTCTCTGCCCACCATTCAAAACATTAGTGTTTGCCAGTCTACAAAGGCCTCGGTCTTAGCTTTCAGTAAATAAGACAAAATAATCGCCATGGGAACAGTCCTGCCCTGTGACTTTGCAATTCAGGTCACCTGCAAGTTAAAATATTTTTCATGAGGATTCTGTCCAATTCCCAGTGCCCCCACAGAGTCTTCCCATCCATTGCACCATTACATAACATTTGGGATTGTATGTTTTCAGGCTTCTGGGCACTCATCCCTAAAGTGTTTCAAGATACAATTTATTAACATACTTTCCCCCTCCTCAGTACTCTTATCTACCTCTGGAAGAGCACTAGCTGCTGTGAATAGATTGTGGGTCTTAAAACAGGCCACTCAATGACAGGAAACCCAGCATTCTGTAATATTAAGAACTCTTCCATGCTAAGCCATAAAGGGATTTTAGCTGAGGATGAAAGTTTTTGTTGAAGACCCACACAGATCCCACACAGTTAAAATAGTTCATTTCCACTCCCAGACTTTGCTTGCTAAGCTAAATGGCTGAACCCTTCACAGTAGATCCTTTACTAGGAGCAGAGCTAAAAATGTTACAAAATGCTAAAATTGTTCTCAGCTTACTTTTAATTTCAGATTTTGCCATCATACATTACTATCTTCAACATCCTGTCTTTGATAATTTGGGAAAACACTGCGGAAGTTTGCAATGGAAATGAAAAAAAACCCAAGCAGTTAACAATCAAATAATCCTGATTCAAAATTGAAAATGACTGCTTTGTATCTGAAATTCATCTAGATTTTTTCAGAGGAAGATAGCATTTCAAGTTTACCTTAATAGTAGAAAAGCAGCTTGGTTCCCTACTCTGTTATACTACTTCTGAGGCGAGAGCTTCATTACTTGAAGAATAGCTGCTCTCACTTTTTCATGACTAGTAAGTCTTCAAGAGCAAAGTATGAAACAAAAATTTGCCTTTGTCCTTTTTGGTGTTTATGCTGTGTACAATCTGCTTTTCTAGTCATATCGGTCATTTTTTCCCCCCAAATCAAAGCAGCATACAGTATCAAACCAACTGTTGAACTTGAGTTTGTGCTGTTAATAACTGCAGCCAGGAAAACCACTGGCATTAGGGCCACTCTTGGGAGAAGATGCAATTTTGCATAGTAATTTTCTACAACACATTGGGATACATGCAAAAATTTTGTTCTGTCACCATTAAAAGATTCAATTGTTGCTTGAGTAAGACGAGAAATTGCAGGTATAGGTAGGCAGCAGAGGGTGCACTAGAACTGCCACCTCAGAAAATGTCTGCACATCTGTTGCTGAGCCACTGGCGTTCAGGCGGCTTCCTCACCTAAAAACTCATAGCCACACATCTGATTTCAGGAGCTGATCTCTGACACAGCAATTTCACCTTAAAAAAAAAAAAAATGGAAGCGTGTTAGGTGTTGGCAAACACAGCACCAGAAAGAACTACAGGGAGGGATGAAGTAGCCACTGCTTGGGCTGTTGCACTCAATGCAAATACTCCTGTGCCCCAATTGCAGATTTGATGATAGTCACCAGTGAGAGCAAACAATTTGAGAATTGTCCTTCATAAAGCACAAGGTCAAAGTCATCATGGATTTCAAATAAAATTGTATCTGTTTGATTTAGCGGCATGTTTTACTGCTCTGGAGATTTCCCCCTCCCTGCTCTTAGAGAAGATCTTTTGAGTTTCCTTCCTGCAGCAGGTGCAGTGATAAACGTCGCGGTGATCTTGTTCCTGCTGTTGACAAAGGCAGCTCACTCCCCACTTCTAACCAGTGCTGCCCTTTCCTCCAACCCCCTTAATCACAAATCCAGACTCCCAAAAGACTTCATGAATTTTGGTCATTGCACGTATATAAACTCAAGACAGAAAACAACCTGTATTCTTTGCTTCCATGTACATTATTTAGCATTAAGCTGTATTTATGAATCTTATCTAAAATAGGCTTGAATAACTTGACAGTTAATCACCTGCAGTGTAATTTATTACCCAATCCACCCTTGTATTTTCTGCAGAACAATCTGACAGAGGTTTACTAACAAACCAAAAACCTGAAGACTGAGGAAATATAGTATATTTTACTTGAGCATTAACGTGAGATTTAGGACTGAGACTTTCAGGAAGTTTTTTTTCCAATGGCTTTCTACCCCCTCTCCTTTTTTGAGGTCATAGGTTTCTGCACTGACCTACTGTAATTTCTCCAGAACTGTATTCAAAAACATAGCTCACATATAGCAAAATTTTATATATTTACTAAAACCAAACAAACTTGTGCAGGACCCATGATAATTTATGCACATGCAATTAAGTCAGAGATGTTGCTTGCAAGTGTTTGTATGAGTAACCACTGATTCCCCAATTAACCTATATAAAAATTCTAGTGTTCCTTAAAAGCAATTTCAGAAAACTATTTACTGCCTGATGGTTTCCTACAACATGGGTGAAAATAACATGGTTCACCCAAACCAGGCACCACATTTGGCACAGGTGGAAGGCTTGCTAGCAGAAAGCAGCATGTATTATGCCTTGAAGATTGTACAGCGTTCATCCTCAGAGACCAGAGGTTCTCAGTATCTTCCAGACTATGACCACTCTTTCTCACCCTCATTAGGGCTCAGTGTTACTTCTGTTGTCACAAATGTGTGGAAAAACAGAAGCTCAGAATGGCAAATAAATAGGTTTAGTAGAGCAGACAGTCTGCAGTTAGCTTTAAGGAATTAGAAAGACACCAGCTATTGTCAGGATATAAGGAAAGTCAGTCAACTTTTTTTTTTTCAGCTTGAGAAGGAGGAAAAACTAACCAACCAAGTAACCCCACCAAAAAGCAACCACAAAGAAAACGTCTCCATAACTACTACTCTTTAAGAAAGGAAATTTCACTGTCTTTCTTGATACTACATGAAGGTATTAAGTCTCTTAAAGCATTCAGCTCACTTTTTGACACTAAGTGTGAGCACTTCTAGAGAGAAAACAGTCCTTTTTCCATTTCAAATTATTCCTTTCATGTTTCAATACTGAAGATCAAGTGCAAAGTCAATGATAAAGAATACATCCTACCCCAAATATGTTCTACTCAACCTAATCACACTCAGATTAGTTATTTGCTCTACAGAAAATACCCTTTGTCACCAAGAGACTACTGCGACGCAGGATGCTGAGAATTTCAGAAGAACAAGTTGTTAAATTCCAGGTTCTTCCTCAGGAGAGCCACTCTCCCCCCAGCAGTGGGCTACGGTGACAGAACTAGTCTTTACGTTTTCCATTCAATTCAAAGATATAAATTAAAAAGAGATATAAATTAATGGCCTGTATATTTAAAGACAGACTGCAACTAAATCAAAAGCCTATAATCCTCATTTGCAAATAGCTAAGTGCTGTGTTTGGCAGCCTGGGTAACTCCTATTCATTGTCTTCAAAAAGCTTGACTATGAAGCAGTCAAGTTACAGCAAAGTAAACTTGGGTTTCATTTAGAATTTACTGTAAATAGGTTCATAGAATAATTTAGATCAAAAGGGACCTCAGGAGGTGCCAAAGATTAACCTCCCGAGCCAGCAGGGTCAGCTGCAAGGCCACATTGCTGAAGGCTGAAAACCTCCCAAACACAAGCAGCACAACCTCCAGGCAGTCTGTTCCACTGATTCACTGGCCTCACAGAGGAATTTCACTATCCTTAATCAGAACCTCTAGTTTGCAATTATGCTATTGTCTCTCATCCTCCCACCACACACAACCGCAAAAAGCAGACTGCTTTCCTGACAACTTCTCCACATTTACTGGATGGCTGCTATCGGCTCCTCTGCTACACTGAAGATATTGTTTACAGGCAAAGAGGAAGCATAACGTAAAAGTAAAGAATTTATTGTTAGCATATGGAAAATGTAATAGCAATCCTTGAATTAGGTTAAGCTATATCTAATTATTACAGGAAAAGAAAGACTAATAATGCGGTTAGAGAACTTTTATACAGCAGTAGTTGCAGTAATACAGTTAAAATCATAACACACATTTCTCCATTTCTATCCCTTTCCTAAGGGTTATTTTCACCCTTCTGTTGCACCTCTGGGTCTCAAGGTCAATAGCTCCAGACTGCTGGAAAGGATAATGCAAAGCTGTCAGCATCTGGAGTCCTTTGTTGGGAGGAATATGCTGCCGCTTGCTTCCTCGTCCCTCTAGGATCCACTTACGGTTCTTTTTATGTTAGCTAACATGCTTTTGCATCTTTCTCTTTTCTCATTGGTCGACAGCAGAGTTTTGCTCAGTTCTGGTTCTGCCTTTTTTTTACCAAAAAAAAAAAAAAAAGTAACAACAACGAAACCTCAACCAAATAAACAACAAACATCCTCCCCCACCACCACACACATACTTGACCACTGGTGAGCAACCACTCACCAATATATGATTATAGGGTCTCCAGTCCCATCATCCATATGTACTTCTCTATGCTACATCTGTTGTTTCCACTTCTAAAGGTCTCTGTTGTCATATCTATGCCTGCCTTTCTCTCCACCATGTCATTGTTTTGGTCATAAATATCTCATTCTACATAAAACAGTTGCTTGTTGCTCTTACATGTGTAAAGCTATGGTTGCACCACAGAGAGATAAACAGAAGTAAAATAAATCAACCACAGGCATCTGGCCAGTTAGAGAAACCCTTGTTGTAGCTAAGTAAACTAAGGATACAGGCAGGTCAAGAAAAGTCCAGAAAAGGAAGCCTGGTACTCCTCATTCCTGAGGCCTTGCAGATGCAGTATTAAGCTCATGGCCTGCTACCAACAACAGCAAATGGTATTATGGTGCTACACCATCACCTTCTCCCAGCTGAACAAGCCCCAGCCCCTGAGCATTTCAGTGGCCTCCACTAAACTTGCTCAGGGTGGTTGAAATCTGCCTTGAATTGGGGAACCCAAAAGCTGAACACAGTATTCCGCACGTGGTCTAACACAAAATGCCAGAAATACCATCGTAAGTACTAGTAGTACTCACCCTGTCTTACATTGCTCACAGGTAATTGCAATTTATTAGCTACTCTAGGGAAGCTCCTACTTTAACTGCTCATACTTTCAACTGGGTACTGCTGCTTCTCAGCTGAAAGGAGAAATACTAAAGAAAAACAGTCAAAGTGTACAAAGGCTGGCACAGGAGGGAGACCTACTTGTCACAGCCTGACACAGCTGGGCCAAAAGGAGCCTTTAACATCTAGATAGATGTCAAGGCATAAAGAATCCCAAGGGAATATCTAATGGCTGGCTTTCCAAACAGCTGGAAAAGTTTTAAGATGTTACCACAAGTCTCTTCATGTTTGCTACTCTGCAGTCCAACTGATAAGGCAGAAAAAAAAAAAAAACATAGCTTGCCCTTTTTTTTACCCAGATAACTCCACATGGTATGAGACTAAAGAAATAGCTCATACAATATTCCTTCAGCTGCTGAATAGGGAGGGGCTAAAATCTCAAGTGTTTGATGGTGGTGGTAAGGTAGAACCAGTGAATGCTTAACCATGTCAGCTAAAAATAAAAAAAGAAAATTCACTCATTTATTTAGCTACTTAAGTATCTCCCTCTAAAAGAGTAAGTTACTGTGCTGAAGGTATTAAGACTGTATATGTATCAGTAGTTTAACTATCAAATTTACAGCATTTTTTCCTCACAATTAAGAACCCTCAAATTCAAACCTTATAGTGGTCTGGGGAAGCTTAATTAACTTCTAGCTAAGATGGGGGGATAAACAAAGCTGCCCAAACCCATATTTGAGATGACATCCGTGTGCCTTTTTATTCCCCAGCATTGTGAAGCATTTGTGCAGACTCCTCATTTCCAGTCTCACCTTTTGTTTCCACATCTGCTAGGAACGAAGCAGCTGTGAAGCACTTTCTTCACAGCTGGTTTATTCCTTTTCCTTTGAGACATAGCATTTTTCCTTTGGTTCACTATCCTTCCCAAAGCCAGCTAAAAACTGTTAACCCATCCTCTCAAGACTCTTCGTCCCAAAGATTCTTTGAAAATATATGACCTGGCACAGCAGCTTAAAAACATATGCATTTATAAAGGATCATAAGGAGGTGGAAAACTCAAAACATATTTTCCTGTTCGAAGTGCAGCAAAGGAACACTTTGCTAATCAAATCTCAGTTACAGCTCTTCACTCTGCAGCATAACAGACCAAGTCTTCCAGCTTGTTCAGTGATAAATCTATAGAGACAGTGATACGGAGTAACTCCAGTTGTTAGAGAATGATCATAAGTCAACAGCTGCTCTTGCAAAAGAGGGGGCTTACTTTTCATTAATTATTTTACAGTATTAGCATTTAAAATAAAATCATCCAGATTGATAAATGAAGTGTCAATTTCAGAAAACAGAATTCCAGACAGGAAGCCCTTAGCACCTCAGATCAAGGGATAAACAATCAACCTTATTAAACCAACAAACCAAGTTTATTTATAGAAGGCTGTACAATTGTGATGAACTATGCTAGGACACCAATGGAACAAAGCAAACAAATCTCCCCCTCTCTGACAAGCGGGAGGTGTAGTCACTCACCTTTACATGCACTTAAAGGAAAAAAGATTACAGCTTTCATACACAGTTCTGTAACTATTCAAGAGTACTTTCTTGACGTACTATTCTCAATATAAGAGGTCTGCATGGTAATTTACTGATTGTTGCCTCTCTTAAAAAAAAGTGTATTTCAGCAGAATCCAGAGACTTTGAGAGGGTAAGTGGCAGTTTCATAGTTGCAGATAACTAGGGCATAGTCCAATCATTCAGATCTGCATTCTAAGCTCACTGCATTTCCTCTCTTTCGGTTATCTCCACTAAAAGTTACTGGCAACACTGTACAGGTCTTGTCAATGTTTTGGCTGTACTACAGACTATTCTTGTGTTACCAAATTTAGAAGTTACCTAAACCCAATACATTAAGGGCAAGCATATTAAAAAATACTGAATTTGAGTTAACTTTACCTTTAGAGACCACTTGTCACTGAGCCTCAGAGCTCTGAGGCATTTCCGTGGAAAAAACAGATCCTGAATTGCTTGATTTTGCTATTATTTCTATAAAGCATTGGAGAGTGATTATTTTGAAAACTGGCTATTGCAAAATAAGTTTAATTTTTTTAATTACAAATCTGTAACATCATTGAAGCTGTTGAAAAAAACCAAAATCATATCAAATGCATATCTACAAGTGAATCACGACGTCTCCTACGAAGTTATCATGGTGGATTCCATAAAGCTGCCCTTAAAAAGTTAAAAGTACATAGATGTGAGAGCCTACTTCAACTCCAGAGTAGCTGGTAAAATAGGCCATCAAATAAAGCAGTCAACGATTATGTATTTACAGAATAACCTACATGTGTCCTAGAACTATGGGCTATTCCGTAAATAAGTATCAAAGATTCCTAATTATTTGTTTACACGATAATTAAGAGATGCTTCATAGGTTGATTTTTTTTTATACACAGTTCATAGTATCAATCTGCACACAATTACATGATGTTTCTTTAAAGCTACTGTTAAAAAAGGAAGAGAAAGTTAAATAAGAACTAGATTAAAGTTCCATTAAGAATCCAACAAGACCGTATCAAGCACAGGTTTAAACATAACCAGTGTATGATTTCAGAAAAACAGTAATGCTCTGACACAAGAAGAGCATCAGCATTTTCCCCCTTCAGGGTCCCCCAGAAACATTCCTATCCAGTTCAGTGCTTAAGTTATTATGTACGTACTGGCCTGAATAGGAACACACACGTGCTTGCAGGCTTACCTGAACGAGGGCCTTTAACCTTTCAGACTTCCAATTCTCTTTTAATTTAGTTCTTAGCTCCATATGTTCAGTTGTATCTTGTTTGGAAAAGTTCTTTGTTTAATGTCACTTATATTTA
The DNA here is from genome assembly GCF_037038585.1 of Patagioenas fasciata. Lineage (NCBI taxonomy): Eukaryota > Metazoa > Chordata > Aves > Columbiformes > Columbidae > Patagioenas > Patagioenas fasciata. Next base: position 30,161,562 of record NC_092524.1, on the reverse strand, counting down.
CACTTTGATTTTTTTTAACACCTGAGTGATAATTTAGCTGTCAACTTGTGTCCAGTCAAATATTCCATAAAGCCAAACAATTCTTGTGCTAGTTTTGCACTCTGCTTGTACCAGCTTATATATGAAAAATGTGCATCAGCCATCTCTTGTACATCACCCACTGACCTTTCTACTATGTCCTTACTGTGTCCTTCCCCTTCCACACAAAGTGATTTTTAAAAAAAATTCTTTACAGAAGCCCTGTTTAAATGGTTCACAAAGCAAGAAATGAAGTGAGCTGGAGCCCAGTGAAGACATGACGACTTAACAAACATATAATACTGGAGGCTTGGAGAAGAAATCAAAGCCCAACCAATGAGCAGCCCAAGGCCATTCCAGAAAAAGCTATTCCACCCAGTGACAGCTGGAGACTCCGGATGTGCCACAGATGACAAATCTCACATCAAGAGCTGTGTACCTCTCTCTCATTAGTTAAGAGTAAGTAAAAAAGGGAACGTGAAGTTAAACAGCTATATCAGCCAAGCCGTTTTAGTAAGAAGAATCACATTTAATGAGTTTCTTTCTTGCAACTTCAGATGCTCAAGTACAGCTGGTAGAAATTCATAACAGCCGTAAGAACTGTGACAGACGGATACAAATAGTACTGCAGCTTAAAAATGATAAAAAACACCTGAAAAAAAGTCACACAACCCTCCCAAAAAAATTTACACTTTGAACCTAAGCCAGTTTTTGAAGATTCCCTTCTCCAAAGCTAGGATGAAGGAGTAAGAAGAAGAGGAAGAAAGTGCAGATGACCTTCCAGCCACAAAGGTCTTGTGCCAATCACTGTGCCTGCGGTGGTGTGTAAGGGGAGATCACCAAGTGCTGATTCTGCAACCACCAAGAGGTTCCTATGGAAATCCAGACCTCAGGCTAATACTGAACACAGAGTGGACCAACGAGCTGCATCAACAAAATAAAAACAAAACTCAAACTAAAAGAAATGGGAAAACCCCAAATAGCACAGATCCACATTTGTGAGAGGGGCAGGAAGAAAGGGCAAGAAGGGAGGTCTATACAGTAAATAGTTGAATGGTTTATGTTACAGATGACTGGCAGTTTTAGAGTCTCTTCCCAGCTCCATTGCTGCTCCAACCCAGAAGGGAGAACTGAAAAGGGAGGAAGAAAAGGTAGGACATCATCATGGAGCATGCAGGATCAGAAGCAGCAGAGTGGGTACGCTCAAATAAGCCCCCGCCTCTTTTTGTAGTCCTCCAAGTTCAATGATCGCCGAGGGGCACCATCTTTTGCTGGTGGAGCCTTGGAAGTGATGGCCAGTGCCTTAGATTCTGTTGGGGATAAGAAAAGAGTGAGGACTGAAACACATGAAAACTACAGATTTTTACTTGTTGCTTTTACTGACAGCTTCACCACAAAATCACATTTGGCTTCTCCAGTATACATCAGGTTAGGACTTCAGTTAATACAGGCAGTACCTGGTAGCTTATCTTCATAGATAAAACACGTGTAATTTTGACTCTGTTCGTTAATCCAGGTTTCTGCCAATAAGTATACTCACGTTGGTTAAGAAAACTACAAACAGGAATTCCTTGCTCCCATTTTCAAAAGCCCACCAATGCTTTTGAAAGAACTACTCTGAAAGAAGTGAGCTATATCATAATGAGCTGGACAATCACATCCCCAAACTCAGCTGGAACACTTACCTGAACTGGGTACCTGAAGATCAATTTTTACATCAAAGTCATGCACTTTGAAAAGATCTTCTGAGAGGTCACTGGCTGATTTAGAGTTCACATCTTTATCCTTCCCTTGACCCTGAAATAAAAACTACAGGTAAATCTCCAATCTTTATCTGTCCAGATAAACGCAGATAAAAATGCTTTTTTCTCACTTCTGTCACAAACATACTTAATTTAGCTTTCACACTGCTAGAGACACTTAATTTTATCTCCCCAAGAAAAAAAAAAACTGTTTTTTTCTACGATAATGCTCTACAGGATACCTATTCCTTTAACTGAAGTAGGCACTTCTACTATTAGTCATAAGCTTCTAGAGCAAGAGAGTGACAATGGGAGGAATATAACAGAGACAGAAATGGAAACTTGCCTTGCTCATGTCCTTTGGAGCATCTGGTAATACACCAGACCCATATTTTGCATTTAGCTGGGCAAGGATGGCAGCTTGGACAGCAGGATCTCTGGACTGCAGAGGGGAAATAAATAAATAAATAAATATTATATACACACACACACACATATATATATATACACACGTACACACTGTATTTAAATTAGCAAAAACTATACTGCTGTTTTGTTAAACCAGTCCTCGTATCCATGAATCTAAAACCAGAAGAAGCTGTATATTGGTTATCCCAGCCTTCAGTATCTCAGAGACAACTGAAATCGTCCTGATACCTGTGTAATACACCTGAAAGTTACAGACTAAAAGTTATCCTTCAGAAAGTCTCTCTCTGAGAAAATGAGAAATACATTTCTTGATTATATGGTTTGCTCCCATGGCTAGTCTTAACACTACTGTTAGATGTACTTGCTTTCAGCTTACAGTACTGGCTGAAACACTCTACTAGAGAAAAAAAATCTTTAGGAGACTATTTTCTTTACATCACAGCTGTTTACCATAATTAAGCCACTCAGTTATGATTATTTTCTAATAATTATGTCAGAAATAATTATTTAATCCAAGCCCTGCAATAAAGTTCTTTTTGTATATCCTTGCCAGTTTGTGGAGATGGATGAGAGCCAACCTGACAAGGGTTTTTTAGATACCAGAACTATATACTACTCTAGAACAAGCCAGATTGCCTAGAAGTAGGAGCTGATCACCTTGCTATCATCATTTATACAGCTAGGTATGGCAGTAGCAGCTTTTGCCACAGTATCATGGGAAGTTTGCATTAAACTATCCATCACAAGCCCAAAATATCTGGTCTCCCCTTCCAGAGATCTTTCAGGAAAGTTGCAACTAAATAGAACTGAAACTCGCATCTAAAGCAAACTGTCTTCCCAGAGCTAACTAAATCTGAGTAATTCTACATAGAAGAATTCACTACAGAAGTCTAAACCACAGTACATACCCACATCATGTATGTCCTTCACACTTGGCACTAAAAAAAATACTGCTTTTTCCTTCTCTTGGGATAGTGAGACCAGGATCTCACTCAACTACATCTCACCCTGGCACCTGGAGTGCTAATAGCAAATGGCACAGTTGGGAATGAATACAAACATTTTTCTTCCTACTCTTGAATTACATTGGTTGCTGTTTCTCTGTAAATTGCCTCAACCGAACTTCAGTATTACACTCACATTAGACACTATTGTGGGCTTGCACTGTCGCCTAGTAAAGGGGTCCATTTGTTGGTTTTTCATGCTGTGACTTTCAGCCTGAAGAAGAAAAAGCACATGGTTTGCCAGAGTTAGCTACTCATACCCTTGGAAATCCTCCCACAGCACCTCATCCATGCAAGCATTCGGCTATATATAATATCGAGACCAGAGGAAAACCAGCAACAGCATTACACAAAAAAAGATTTTTGCACACCCACAGTCTTATGCCTCACAAGGCAAAACTGTCCTTATTGAATAGAACACAGAAAATAGGTGCACAACTCTCAGGAGAGTTAAGGCTTAACCATTTGTTAACAAGCTTAACATTTCCTTAATAGAAGTGTTACTGCAGAGAATCAAGTATTTCTTTTACTATTTCATTCTCTGAAGTCTCCTTTCCAATTTCTTTCCCATACAAAATGCACTAAGTCACTATTACAGTCAGTACTCTGCTGATAATCAAGTTGATCAAAAGGATAAAGCAATCTGCTTTAAAATAATGTAATTTGCCTGTATGAAAGATTTTGCAGATCATTAAGAAAATGGAATAATTTCACCATGCAATTATCCCCTTTTGTATCATTTCATCTCTACTGGTACAGAAGTATTACTTCAGCACAATTTACCACAAGAGCCTTTTCAGACTCAACGATATTCCATTCTCTATTTCTCTGGTTGATGTAACTGCAGAAAGAAAAAAAAAAATGGGGGTGAGGGAAAGAAAAAGAGAGTGACTGTCACTTATCAGTCCCCACACAACACTAACAAAGCCATCATGATACACATTTCATCAATATATTGTACAGGAAAGAAGAGAGAAAACCTTGCCGTTAATTCACTACTGCATTGGTTTCTCTTCTTTGTATATTTTGATTGATACTATTTAAGAAAGAAAATTCCCAATATCTGCTTCTTACCTGATTGCAGAAATGTTTTTTGTTCGTTGACGATCCAGGGCCTCTGCTCTCTCTTCAAGTTCATTAAGCTGATCTTGAATCTGTTTGGCCTTGTCTTGGTCCCCCAAGTCCTCAGCCATAGCCTTGAACCAAACAATAACTCATTAGGCATTACTCTCTACCACAGAGCCAGCCAGAAAAATGAGGGACAAACCCATGAATCAGCCAAATAACCCTCTTCCCACTGCAAATATGCAACCCCGCACAGTAAGGAATACAACAAAGAGCTAAACTCTGCTTACAACTCAAGGCAAACTCTGAAGATCTCTGAAAACCTTTGAAAACCCTTAAACTAAATTTAATACTACTATTTACCAGCTCAGGAAAAAAAAATATTATTTCTGCAACTGTCAGTTGTCACTTATTTCCGGGAGTTCGGAAGTTCCCTACCACACCACGAGGCCAACAACAGTGGCTTCTTATGCCACCTGGTGACAACAACAAGCAACTGCACCCTTCTGCAATGGAAAACTAATAATTTACATATTCATGCCTAGTAAAATGTGGCCAAACAATACAGTTAAGCCAAATAATGTAGAACTAAAGATTAATGCAACCTCTTTGTTTTTACTGTATATGAAGCAAAAATGTCTTGAAAAAGGACTACACAAATAAAAACATGTTACACCTATCTTCAGACTGCTTGTTTACTTGACTTCTCAGCTTTGGCTTCTCAGCACTGTAAACTCTATTTGTTCCAGGAGGTCTACACGTAAAGCAGTTCAGTGGCAAGTAAATCCTTCAGCAACGTATTCTTTTCAATGTAAGTACTGGCCATAAAGTGACAATACAGTCACCCCCTTAGTAAAAGACAGTTTGACCTTTTTTCCCCCCTATTTTAAAAAGTATAGGACATCAACTTTCAAACACTATTATGGGGTACCCTGGGGAAAAAAAAAAAAGGTTTCTAAAACAGAAAAACTTCAGACCTTCAGACCTTCTTGTTTAAAGGACACAAAAAGCGATAGGTATAATCGTTGGCAGTTGCCTTTAGAAAAAGAATGGAACAGCTTTAACTGGGTTCTAACTGTTCTAAACCCAGCAATGAACCTCGAGATCCACCTTTTAGCTGCATAGTTAAAGTCAAGCTTACTGCTGACTACTGCCAAAATACAGCTGAGCTCCACTTCTTCAAAATCAAAGACTGCATTAAGCTTGCAGGCATCATCTCATCTCTCACCTTCTCCTTTAACAGCTGAGTTTTCTTCATAGCATAATTTGGAGGTGCTTTTCTGAACCTTTCCTTTTCTTTCACAATCTGTAAGATGCAAAGAAAACAAGAACATGCAGATATGAAATGTTGGATTTCAATGCTTGGACATTCGAAGCATCAAATCAACATCACCTAAGAAATGTACTTACTTACACAGAATTTTACTCATGCTCTTTCTCTGCTGCATTTTTAAATTTGTGACTTGGTAATGAGTTACAGCTCCATTTCCCTCACTTACGACCTACAAAAATCTGATGCTAATCACATTTGGTCAGCATTAAGCAAGCATTAAACCGCAGAAACTATAATACATCTATCATGATGCTGTCAGCTTTTTGGAACTTGAGAACCAAGTTACCCTACTCAGGTTTGGAGTTCAGAGCTCTGCAACACGTGTTCAAGAAGAGGTCATGGGGCACAAAGGATGAAGTTAATCAGGACTAAGCACCAAGCAACAGCTGGATCACCAGGCTACTCTATCCAGTTTTGAGCCTTTTATTTTCTTCTTAAGAAGCAAATAACATTATCATTTTGCTTTGTAACAGCAAGTGCTCTACTCCACGAGTTCTTGTCACCTTTAAGCACTGCCACGGCCTTGCTACAACACAGTTTACCTCCTCAATGTCCTGGTCATTAAACTTGTAGTTGAGGGCTTCTTTGATGGACACTTCCTTCTTGTTTATCTCATCTAGTGTGGGTAGCTGCATCCCAGCAGAGAACATCTAAACACAAGAGACAAAGAGGTTACCTTCCATTCAAAGTACCCTTGGCAGAAAGCTGCTAAGAAGAAACTAAAGTCTGGCGAACTTACCGCTTCCTTCCACTTCATAAACTCACTTTCAGTAAATTCCTGATTCGAGACAAACTCCAAACGAAACACACGTGAATCACTGCCATGCCTGCAACAAGAAAGTGTAACAACATCACTCTCTGATGGTACAGAGTTGTGGTCTTGGATCTACATGCGTAAACTGATTCAAGAAGCCCGAAATCAGACACTTATGGCTACTCTTGTGGCTATCTGTATTCCTAAATTCAGTCAGGTCAGCTATAGTTCAGGTGCCTACAAGAGCTATCAGTAGTAATGCAAAGGAACACTAGACAGAGTCTGCAGGACATAGTCACTCAGCTGTGGCTGTAAAACCCCCAGGAGGAAACAGAAACAGGCCTCTCTCACACCTAAACCTAACATTTGGTGACCCATGGCGTGATCTTCAGAAACACAAAGGTCCTTCACACTTGGATCAGCAGACGTAACTTTTAAGCAGTACTGAATTATACAATGCTGGAGCCAACCGTAATCTAATTTTTATTTTGGTGACCCTCTCTCACACCTAAACCGAACCATTTGGTGACCCATGGCGTGATCTTCAGAAACACAAAGGTCCTTCACACTTGGATCAGCAGACGTAACTTTTAAGCAGTACTGAATTATACAATGCTGGAGCCAACCGTAATCTAATTTTTATTTTGTTGGCCAGTCAAAGTCAGAAATCCCTAAACACTTTCTGCAGAGCATTACCTTTCACACTACCAGCTAAACTACTATACTGCTACTAAACAATACTAAAAATAGTTGCCATGGTGCGAATAGCCTAAGAAGTTATTGAATGTCGCAACTGATTCAGGTAAGACTTCTTTTTTACTTCACACTTGCACCCACATGCATTCTCCACGTCTTCTTGTTTCTTCCAAATAGTTAATATATTCTTATCCTATTTCACCAGGATGTTTTGCACTGTAACAGTTAATCTTCACCTCATGACCCTTACAAAGGCCGCAAGAACTGAGAAATCCAATACTACATTCAGCTTCTTCCCTCCAAAGTACCATTTTATGTTGTAACACATATGCCAGACCCAATCATGTATGCCTTTAAGGTGATACATATTTCTAACATCTGATTATAACAACAACAGAGAAAAGATTTAAAAGAATATTGCAAAGCTCAAGAGGCATATAAAAACAATTACAAGTTACCAACACAAATGAATTTCTCAGATGTCAACACAATCAGAAGTCCCAGCATGAGATTTTTGTAATAATTTCCATTATGCCCAAGGAGGCAAAAAAGACAAACCAAAACAAAACCAACAATACCAAACTCAACCTCAACATTCCAGCAATATGTGACAGGCTCAGTTTGCTTTTTAGCTCTCATCTCCAAACCACACACATTACCTTACTTGCTATGAAAAGGACATCAACTCACAAACTCATGAGAATTACTGTGGTATCTTACCGCAACTGTAATCCTTTGTTTGTCCGCGTACCACCAAGCTGGTAAACCTTTGCAGTCTCTACCACACCAGTTATCTCAGCAACCTACATCAAAAGGAAAGAGAAAGGATGCAAGAGGGTTTTTTTTGTGTTCCTGGAATATATCTGGCCTATTCAAGACTTTTGACTAGAAATCAAGAACCTTAACCTAACAATTCTAAAGAGATCAAGGAAAGCAAGACTCTTCAGTGTACATTATCAGGTACTGAATTAGTTGCTTCATGCGTCACCTTTGAGCTGACAAATTATATTATTTGAACACTTGATGCAGTTTTTCTATTGTCTCAGTTCAACCTTTCTGACTAAATGGCATACACTTTCTTACTTTTTCTATTTCCTTTTCAATTAACATCGGTTTGGGTTAACATTACGTCCCAAATGAAATATACCAGTGCTGCTCACACGCTAAACACAGCCCCTGTGGGGACCTTTTTAATGCATTTTAGAGAATATTATTGCACCCTATGATTGTGCAGTTACAGCAATGAAACAGAAATACAAAACTGTGTTCTCAATCACTTTCTCTTTTGAGGTACACTGATGTACTAGAAACAATCTCTAAAAAAAAAAAAAGACCACACAATAACTTGGGAACATTCCCAGAAATAAGGAGTGAATGTTACTCATCCTTACTTGGTCAAAGCAGAGTCCTGAACTCTAGTTTGCAATACAAATTATGAGACAAGAGAGCACGAACCAAAGCTGGAAGAACACGCTTTGTTAGTGCTCCCGCTCTCTTACTAAATATATTTCTTCACCTAGCTGGTCCCATAGATTTATTTATTTTTAAACCAGTCTCTTCCATTTCTTTGCTAGCAATTACTTTTTCTAAATATAAGCAATCTTTTTATGTTAATCACTCAAACAATCACAGGTACTTAAGAATTGCTAAACTGCAAATATTACACTACAGCACTATAAAAAGAACTAGATCCCTTGGAACTAAACTCACCCGATAAACGGGTTTGCTGTTGTGATTTCCAATGCCAATCCGGACAAAGCAGCCAGTGACTGTCTTGGCAAAGAAGGGCATATGACACCAGCGTTCCAGCTTGTGTCGCGATAACCGTACTCGGTTCAGTTCTTCAGGCAAGGAAACTGGCTGGGATTTAGGGGGAATTTCTTCTTTCCTGATTTGGGAAAGATGAGAGGGAATAAAGAAAAATGTAGAGATATAATCACCAGAAAAGGGGTTCTCAGCAAGGTGCAGCACGAGTGCTGGCTATTTATACTACTAGTAAAAGGAATGATTCATCATGGCCCAGTTGACTGTAGATCAAGTGTTCATGAGAAAGGCTTAATGCAAAGTCCCAGACTTGTGACCCACTGCCCCTGCTACCAAAAAAGCAGAAAGACTCACACAGCAAGGCAGTTTGTAGGCCAGTGCTTTAAGATATGCCAGCACATACCTCTGCCCTGCTAACATGCCAAGGTGCTGCAGTTGCTAAACTGTAGGACTAAACAAATCTCTGAACAATTGTGTAAATGGGGCTAAAGGTAACAACAGGGAACTAAAGCTGCAAAACCATCCAAGATAAATCAGCCCCATGTACCATGATATAAAAGCCAAGTACTCAAATTTGAGCAATGTAAGTGTGCCCAGAGGCAAAACAACTTTAGAGACACTTAACGACAACCAAACAATCCTCTAAAATGGCATGTGCCAACATAAAGTAGATCTCTGTTTTTGAACATACACTTACAAGTAATCATAGTCCAATGTTTACTACTTACTCTTCCTCTTCATCAGAGGATGAGGATCTGGATGAGCGATCACTTTTCTCACTAGACTTATCATCCTCCTCCTCCTCTTCATCATCAGAGTATACTTCACTAGTTTTTAATGGCTGTTTTTTTGCAAGCAGTTCAGCTGTGGGAAGGAGGAGAGAGAATAAGGAAAAGTAAGCTGTAAATCTTTCATGGAAGTTTCCTTTTAGAGCTGAAACTTTATTGTTTGGGAAAAAAAAATAAAAAGAGGCACACAGGTGTGAATTTTACACTGGATAAAAGTGCCACATGTTAAAAAACACTAGTAAGCTAAGAACTCCATTGTATATGTTCAAAGAGAAATCCAAGTATCTAAAAGGATCTTAAATCTCAGTTACACTTATCTTCAGTCTCCCAACTTGACTGCACAAAGCAATACAAGATGGGCATAACAACTGGATGTACAAGATAAAGCTATTATGATGAGATAACTCATTGTTATTTTGCAAGTGAAAAGAAAATCTCATGTTTGGAAAGCAGCTCAACAGAACCCAGTAGAGTAATAAAATGGGTTGCATCGAAAATCTGTGACAAGATGGACAAGATGATGAAGAAACATGCAAATATAGAGAAGGTAGCACAAGTACAATAAATACAGCTTGGATGGTTCAGAGATTAAAGAACATAATTTAACTGACCAATTAAATACACAAACTAAACATTACTAAGTGCCATTCAACAGGCTGGAATCCAAGCTTGCTTTGTTTTCAGACCATTCTGGGGAAGGCAGGGGGAAGGAATAGAGCATCAGTGGTACCAAACAATACCCCAGGTGGTCATACTGGGCAACGGACTGAGGAAAACACAGACAGGGAATTCATTCACTCCAAGGTGTAGGGTTGTGGCATCGATTCCAAACAGGAAGTAGCACTTTCCAAAAGCTGTATTAATGCCTCAGATATTGTAGCAATAGCAACATGCTTTCATACCTGTTCTGTTCTTCCTTTTCTCTCTTTCTGCTTTTAGTTCCTCCATTGCCTGAGATTTCTTGTCAAGTTTCTCATCCCGCTTTGATCGTCGCTCTTTGTTATGTGACATGACCTAAAAACATGCACAGAAAGACCCTCAACTTTAACTGAAATCCATAAACTGAATGCATTAAACAAAGATTGCTTGTGCACTTTGAAAGCTTTTCAAATATAAACTACTAACAAACTTGATTTTCAAAACAGTTTTTTTCAAGTTCATTTTTACAGAGGCTAGGAAGAGGGAAATCAATCTGAAGTATATTTATTTTTTCTAATTCATATCAAAAATAATGAACATATTTACACCTCAACATTTCTGCCACCAAGTTTTAGTCTCAAAACTCCTCCTTAAAAAAAGCACTAGAGAAATAAAATTGAAGTAATTCTGCAACTACTAAGTAACAAGGACAAATCGCATCAATATTATTCTCATTTGCTTCTCCTTCTGCAAGGCCAAAACAAGGCACTTGTTCTCATTCATTAGCAAAGAGAAAAGTTATGTTAAAAGATACTTAAAGTAAAAATAAAGTTGAGTGTGAAGTCTGCAATATAGTTCCAAATCTTAAATGCTTTAAGTCATCTGATATTTTACATTTCAGGTCTATCTGGAATATCAGGTAGCACAGAATGCAACTTCTATAATAATCATAATAGACAGTCACTTGAAGTAAGCTGAAGTAATTTCTAGAAGGCACTGTAAAAGAACTCCACATAAGATCCTTTTATATATACATATATGTACATTAGTCTACACATTATTTATTTTACATGTGGACTATATAAGTTCATATACACACAGAGTTGGGAGGGGTTGGGAGATAAGATTTAGGTGTTAAACATTTATTTCACTGGAAGATAACAAGGAGTGAATTGCATGCTGGAGATGCTCTCCTCCATTGCAAAAAGACAGAAGGGACAAATGCAAACAATAGGCAAGATGAATCCCATCCCATTCTGGAAGCCCATCTGCCCAGACTCTATAAACAGTTAAGGGCAAGGTCTTAACCATTTGAAACTACAGACAACTAGGAGAGGAGCACTGCTGGACCTCATCCTCACTAACAATGAGGGTCTGGTTGAAGCAGTAAAGGTCGAGTGCTGCCTTGGTTGCAGCAACCATAAATTGGTGGAGTTCAGGATCTCATGTGGCAGGAACAGAATACCAAGCAGAATCGCAACCCTGGACTTCAGCAGGTCAAACTTTGACCTTTTCAAGCAATTGATAGGGGAAATCCCATGGGCAAGGCTGCCTGAAGGTAAAGGGGCCCAAGACAGTTGGTTAGTATTCAGGGACTGCTTCTACCAGGCTCAAGATCAGAGCATCCCAACACGCAGGAAGTCAAGGAAGGGAGCCAGGAGACCTGTGTGGTTAAACCGGGAACTGCTGGGTAAGCTCAAGGGGAAGAGATTTTACAGACCATGGAAGTAGGGGCTGGCCACTTGGGAAGAATATAAGGCTGTTGTCCGAGGGTTTAAGGAGGCAACTAGGAAAGCTAAGGCCTCCTTAGAATTAAACCTGGCGAGAGGGGTCAAGGACAACAGAAAGAGCTTTTTCAAATACATGGCAGATAAAACTAACACTAGAGGCAATGTAGGCCCACTGACGAATGAGGTGAGTGCCCTGGTGACAGAAGATACAGAGAAGGCAGAGTTACTGAATGCCTTCTTTGTCTCTGTCTACTCTGCTGGAGGTTGTCCTGGGGAGCCCTGTACCCCTGAGGCCCCAGAGGAAGGCAGGACAATGGAGGAGTCTGCCTTAGTTGATGAGGACTGGGTTAGGGAGCAATTAAGCAATCTGGACACCCATAGATCCATGGGTCTGGATGGGATGCACCCGCGGGTGCTGAGGGAGCTGGCTGAGGTCATTGCTGGACCACTCTCCATCATCTTTGCTGAGTCTTGGAAAATCGGAGAGGTGCCTGAGGACTGGAGGAAAGCAAATGTCACTCCAGTCTTCAAAAAAGGCAAGAAGAAGGACCCAGGTAACTACAGATGGGTCAGCCTCACCTCCATCCCTGGGAAGTGATGGAACGACTTAGCCATCTCACGGCATATCAAGGATAAGAGAGCCATTAGGGGCAGTCAACATGGCTTCACCAAGGGGAAGTCAAGCTTGATCAACCTCATAGCCTTTTATGAAGACATAACGAGGCGGAGAGATGATGGTAGATGTGGTGTACCTTGATTTCAGTAAAGCATTTGACACAGTCTCCCACAGCATCCTCACAGCTAAACTGAGGAAGCTGGTCCGGATGATCTCATAGTGAGGTGGACTGCAAACTGGCTGAAGGAAATAAGCCAGAGAGTCGTGGTCAATGGGCCAGAGTCCAGTTGGAGGCCTGTATCTAGTGGAGTGCCTCAAGGGTCAGTACTGGGACCAGTACTATTCAATATATTCATCAACGACTTGGATGAGGGAATAGACTGCACTGTCAGCAAGTTTGCTGATGACTCCAAGCTGGGAAGAGTGGCTGACACGCCAGAAGGCTGTGCCGCCATCCTGGACAGGCTGGAGAGTCGGGTGGGGAAAAATTTAATGAAATATAACAAGGGAAAGTGTAGAGTCTTACATCTGGGCAGGAACAACGCCAAGTTCCAGTATAAGTTGAGGAATGGCCTATTAGAGAGCAGTGTAGGGGAAAGGGACCTGGGGGTCCTGGTGGACAGCAGGGTTACCATGAGCCAGCACTGTGCCCTTGTGGCCAAGAAGGCTAATAGCATCCTGGGGGGTATTAGAAGGGGGGTGGTTAGTAGATCGAGAGAGGTTCTCCTTCCCCTCTACTCCGCCCTGGTGAGACCACACCTGGAATACTGTGTCCAGTTCTGGGCCCCTCAGTTCTGGAAGGACAGGGAACTGCTGGAGAGAGTCCAGCGCAGGGCAACGAAGATGATGAAGGGAGTGGAGCATCTCCCTTATGAGGAAAGGCTGAGGGAGCTGGGTCTCCTTAGCTTGGAGAAGAGGAGACTGAGGGGTGACCTCATTAATGTTTACAAATATATAAAGGGTGAGTGTTGCGAAGATGGAGCCAGGCTCTTCTCAGTGACAACCAATGATAGGACAAGGGGTAATGGGCTCAAACTGGAACACATGAGGTTCCACTTAAATTTGAGAATAAACTTCTTCACGGTGAGGGTAACAGAACACTGGAACAGGCTGCCCAGGGAGGTTGCAGAGTCTCCAACTCTGGAGACATTCAAAACCCGCCTGGACACCTTCCTGTGTAACCTCATCTAGGTGTTCCTGCTCTGGCAAGGGGATTGGACTAGATGATCTTTCGAGGTCCCTTCCAATCCCTAACCTGTGATTCGAAACTACAGTTCAATTACAGAGGCCTCACCCCCAAAACTGGTACTATCCTCTTTCTACTGGAGGCGGAAAAAACTATAGTACTGCTTCTGCTCCTCCTAGCATTCACACTTTTTATTCACACCCCCACCAGCAGAAACTAAGCATTCTTTCCATTGCATGTGCATGCAAAATAATTAAGACAACAGCTGAGCAGTTTCTGGCTCGCTCTTTCAAACTTTCACTTGCAAGAAAGACCACGTATGTAATGTTTCAGACTGAATGACATAAGTTTGGCTAAAGGAATTGTATAAGGTTGCTTTCCTGTTCTCCTATGGGAGGACTATCACAGCAACTCTAGATATAGCTGCAACTTTGCATTTTTCATTAAAAGGAGTTACCAGTGCACCACTCAGAAGGCCAAATGTGTTAATTTCTTTCAATTAACTGGAAAGGTTAAAGATAACTTGAACATATAAATGAACTAAATTCTGACCTGCTTACCACACTGTTTGACATTAAGGAAAAACATTAGCGGCAGAGAGAAGCAGCATCCTATCTCCTATTGCCAAGGGAAAAGGGTTTGTTACTAAGGAGAGTTCCACTTCCTACCTGGGATTCCTGGATCTGTGTGAGTTTTTTCTTCTCCTGCTCTTCCTCTTGCTTTTTCTTTTTCTCTTTCTTTTCTTTCTTTTTTGCCGTTTTTAGTTTCTTCTTGATTTCAAATCTAGTAGCAGAAATTGAAACAATGTATGAAAGAATGCTCTCCATCTGAGTGAGCAAAGTACCCCTCATATGCTATCTTGGCTTAACTTGTTAGTAGGCTGTAAGAAGCACATCCACTGCTTGCCCCAGACAGATAACCCTCTAATGCTATCCTGTCCCCTATTCCCATCCCCTACCTTCTTCAAGGAAAATAAGGTGAAGTACAGAAAAGTGCAGGCTTACAGAGAGCTAACCTAAAGGGCTGAAGAGATCACACAGGAATGGCTGTTCCCCAGAAATCTGTCCTTACTCCATCTTCATCTTTGCCAGTGTAGTGACCATTGCATGCTGCCTCGAACTCTAAAAACAATTGGCTATTTCACATCATTCGAATCTCAACAGCTGAAAAATTTGGTTGTTTAAAGCCACTGTAATGCTAACTTTTTTATGCTTAAACTCCACCTTTCTACCAGCACTGGTCTGTAATAAGAACAACTGCAAAGAAGTCCCAGTGAGTCCTCCTTCAGCAGCTACATTCCAGTCAGGCTCTGGTAGTTTCTGCAGTCCAATTTAGGCACTTCCATTGCTACTTTCAGGAAATATGTCAGCCTGAAATCTTATTATCAGCCACTGTATTCAGAAGAATAGTGATTTCGCTGGAATTGTCCTGTGACTGAGATTCCACTGCACCATAGACTGGTCAATGCTTTAGTGAAGGGTGCATGTGGAGAAACACAAGAAAAAAAACATACTTAACTTCCAAAAACTGAAATTCAAGATGTGTTATCCACATCTATATTACACAGTCTGTTTTTCTTCAGTCCTTTACACCTGGATTTTGTAGACAAGAAACTGAAGTGCCTGATGAGCTTGCTGCCCTTCATGACTTTAATATGAAGTATAACACACAGGGCACAGGCATTGTATCACATGCAATGTCACGTGTAACCCAATAAACTCACAGCACAACATACACACAAAGAACAAGACAGCATTTCAAAAGATTCAGCTTACCATAAAGTTAAATAACTACCCCTCACCACCACCTTCTTAGTTCTACCTGCCAACACCTTTCCATAAAACAGGACAAACCCGTTTAATATTGAATCAGTAACTCAAGCTTAGATTGTTCAGCTTGTTTTTATCAAGTACTCTCCAGCATTCACTCTAAAAGAAAGACATTCAGTTACCATGGAACAGTGAAAGACATTTAAAATATGGTGTCCTTCTATCTGATCTAAATCCAGTCTTTCACTCATTTTGATCCCTTTGAGGAGAATAGCAAACTACAGAAGACACTGAAAGTAGCATTAACACCACAGGCAGGCAGTGCTCTAACTGTGGCTTGGACAAATACACAGTCTGACAGCAGTTTGTATTGACAGGATTTACTCAACACGCGTCAGTCCCCTAGAGAAATTTGTCAGTAAGTGAGAAAAGAGAGGTCACTGAAGAGGGAAAAGACTGGAGAAAACTTGACCCACACATGCTGAATGTTTCTGTTAGACACATGACAAGAAAAATACCTTTACTACTAGGAAGCCGCCTGACAGGACAGTGTTACAGTAACAAACCAACCCACATCAACTAATGTAGAAATCCACGAACGACAGATACAACACCACTCCTCATTATTTCAGTATCTCTCTTCTATTAGGACCCCAAGCAGCTTCACATGCATATAGAGGCAACCCTAACACTTCTGTACTTCTCCACTGTTTTCTGAAAAATTCCAGCACCTCATACACATCTTACACTTCGTTTGCTTTTTTCCACAGTATCAGCATGTGACAGCTAATACAAAAAAGACAGAAGGGAAAGCAGTCCTTCTGACAGCCTGGCATCCAGTGTGCAAAGTAGTACTATGGCTACAACAGTAGCCGACAGAACCACATGTATTCAACAGTTGAGAGACTTTCAGAAACTCACTTTTACAAGAACATGCAGAATTCCTGTGGTACGCTTCTCAACTAGCTCCAAGGATCGTTTACGCAAAAACTTAATTCACTTTATAGCGCTCAGTGCTTGGATCCCAAACATGAGAGCACGATTAACATTTCGCCACACAGACTATATGAATTCGCTACCAAACATCAACAGATACAAAATTCACCTTCTCTTTAGCACTTCTCTCTTCTCTATCCGGTTAAACAGCTCCTGTTCTCTCTCCTTTTCTGTCATTTGTTCCAGTCGAGCTCGGTCTTCTTCATCTCCCATCAGATCTTCTCCATAGCCATCATGGAATTCCTCATCTTCAGAGGAAGAATCTGAATCTGAGCTAGATGAGGAGCTGTTGCTTTCCGAGTCAGAGACTTCTCCTGAAACAAAAGCACACGGCAGTGAGATTCACTTTGGGCAGAGCCCAAACACTTCATTGCAGCATGTTAGCAAAGGATATAAAGAATTAATTTTACACTCCTCTTCCACTATACTAAAAGCATACATATAATGTAAACTAAACCCACGAGTAAATACTTTATTATTGTAAGATACGCACGCTAAAAAATTATAAAATGAGTGGTACTACATGTAAAAACAAATCGGGTTATAAGAAAAAGTTCTTAGGAGAACAAACAAACTCTGGGAGGCCTTTTGGTTAGTGTGTTAGAGTCTTAAAGTTACATTTCTCTGCCTATAGACTTATGACCTTGAGAAGTCGTTTGTACATCCATAACTTTGTAAGTGTATGCGCACACCTGAAATGCCGCTGTTAACTGCTACCAATACTCCTCACTCCTCATTATAGCAACTCGAAGAAACAAAATCGTTATTTGAAGACTGCAACACTACAAAATGTCACATCACAAGATAAAGTTGGAACACACTACCCTCAAGACTGGCAAGGGTGTGATGCTAGCTTCATTACTGTAACAAGCCCTCCCAGTTACACACGGGCTTAGGGAACAGCTGCTTCCCCACAAATACTGGGTAACACCACCTTTAAACTTGATCTAAGTCTAAGTGCTTTGATTACCTCACCTAATTGACTACGTTACAGGAAATCACAAAGGCAGACATTAAGATTCTTTCTTTGACTTTCATTCTCCCCTCAGTAATTCTGGAAACTTCCAGCTCTGCAAGCTTACATCATGGAAAACCTTGATTTGTACGCACCGATACATAAAGGTTCAATCACTTCATGCTTTGTCTGCCTCCGCTGTGCTTAATATACTCAAAACTGTAGGCTCCTTCCTATTCTCTCAACTTTTTTTAGTATCAACTGAAATCGCAACCTGCAAAACTCCATAGGCATGATGAAAACAGGAAAGAACACAAGAAGTTTGCCCAGCATTGGAACGGATTCAATATTCATGCAAAAAAGTTCTGATGAAGTTACAGTAATGATTTTTCTTCTTCCATGTCACTATAAATGTGCAAGAATGCCAATTCAGAGAAAATGCATGCCAGATAAGATCCTATTTACAATCACACAACACTACACACCTCCCCTTTTGTCATCACAAGAAGTTTGTGAAGGGAAAAATACATCAATGGAAATAAAAGCAAATGCTACCCACACTGCAGATGGAACATGCTAGAAGGAAGAAACCAATTTTCCAGGAGAAAGTCAAGTAATGAAACATGCCATACTTTCTTCAGTTGAAACAGTACTTGTTGCATTTGTAATGGAGTGCCTACAGCAATGCTATACTGAATTACATGCACTTCAAGCCATGGCAAGTTTAATAGTCATCCAGAGTACTGGTTACACAAAGGAACTCTTCGAAGGCAGTCTTTAACAGCACCATTTACACATTACTCTTCAGTGTGCACAAAAGGGTAACTTCACTGGGAATTACACTTTAAGTAGAGGCACATGCGTTATCTTACCCTCTTCAGGTGCTGAGCTCTCAGCCGAGCTGTCTTTATCTGAGCTGCCTGACGAGGCAGCTTTGTTCATCTGTTTCTTCATGGTTCCTTTCTTCTCTGCCTTACCCGCTTTTCCCTTTTTTTTGTTTTTAGAACCTCCAACAGTCCACTGCAAGGAAAGAATCAAGAAAGGGATCATGAGACACAAACATCACTTTTTTCCCCTCACACAAAACCCTGGAGTTAAAACAAGTGAGAAACAGCCTAATACCTCACAGCAACAAATCAATCATGCAAGGCTAAAAAAAAAAAAAAAAAAAAAAGAGAAAAGGAAGCCAATATGAAACTTATTAACTGAAAATGTTTAAACATTTTACGAGGTTTTTTGTGCTTGGTGGGCTGGAATGTTGTGTGGTTGTTTCGGGCTATTTCTTAATAAAAAAAAAATCAGTTATCAGTACAAGACAACACTTGGTGGGATAGTCCTTTCAAAAACAATGAAGACTTCAGAGTCTGCAATATTTGCCAGTAAAATAATTTTAAACTACTGTCCAGCTGCATTTGTAAAGCTTAGCTTCAGTTTACTAGTCTTAAACAGAAAAAGCAAGAGATGTGTTTACAAAACTAGTTAATTCAACAGCAGATTTTAGATTTCTTGAAGGCACACCAATTACACATGATAGTCTTTCCAACATCTCAGTTTTACCAGGAGTACACAGCATCTGCATTTTTATGCAACAAAACAACAGCGTACTCGCTCAGAGACAGTAATGCCACTGCCTGCATCTATGTATATAAGTAGAATCAAATCAGAATTGCAGAGGTTTGGAAAAAAAAAAAGTCAAATGTCAAGTCTCAATTTTAATTTTCTCTTAACATCATGTCCTCAATTTACTTAGACTGCACTTTCCAAGTACAGGACTTACACCACCACACCGACAGACAACAACTGAAATCCCAACATCCCAGGAGAAGAGCTAGTATTTACCTTAGAGTGTGATTTCTTATTAGTATTTTTTGCATTGTCCCATGTAAAGCCACAGAACAGAACTGATAAGGATTGCTTGTGTATTATTTTAAGGCTTTGCAATATTTTCCACTTCACCACCTCACCTCCCCAGGCGCAAGACCTTCATGCATAAGACAGTTTCTCTCTAAATAAATACATATATTTGGACTGTTATCCTCTTCATACCTGTACATTACTCATCCTTCATGCACATCACCACCTGTTCAAGCATGCAGTCTACTAAAAAATATATGCCTAACTCAAATGAGCAAACACTCATTGCATAATGGAGATACTGTGCTCAAAACTATTCTAACTGGAAAACTAGATTTGACTTCAGGTGCACACAAACTTCAGGCTTCTCACCCAACCAACCCTTTCTGGGGTACAAATTAAGTCCATTCCTGCAGGCAGTAATCATTCCATCAAATTTGATGACAACTTCTGCCTGATTAGGAACCATCTTCAGAGAACCCTGGTGTTCAAATACTCTAAACTCAATGGAGTACTTAGAAGCTACTACCTGATATCTACTAATATCTTTAGAATTTCCTAGGTTTTGATTGCTCTCACATCCAGCCTTGTACCTTCCATATTACCACCTGTATATTCAAAAGTATCCGTCAAAGGCCAGGTAGAAGTTTTCTCTCCTGACGGTAAAAGTATAGCTCTCTAGTGGTGAGCCTCCAATTGCAGTCCATGCCCTATGCAGTTAGCCCAGTCTGTTACAGTCTATAGGACTGATGAGAAACTGCACAGAAAGTATCAGCCTGTGCTTGCACTGAAGTCTTTACTGGCTTCCACATTAAGGTTTTACTTGTTCAGTGTTTCAATACTGCTGTCTAATAATATTCCTGGTTAACTATGCTCATGTAAATGAGTTAAGAACTCACTTCTATTCTGTCTGAACCTGCTCAAACCTCAATGTTAAGGACTCACCTCCTATGTATCACAGAAAAGTGCATTTCTGCTATTTGTTGAAGAGGTCACCTACTGCCAGCATACCAGTGAAAACACAACAGTGACAAAGTGAAACCGAGCATTTAGCAGAGAGCAGCAGAGCCCCCTGAACCAGGGATGCAGAGGTGCCTCCTGCCCAGAGCTCTGCCACTTCTTTTCCACGTTCTAACACTGAATTATACCTTACATCAGCATGCTGTATAGCAAAGAAGCACAGAGAAAGCCATAGTACACACCACAGTTATATTAAGACCTTGAGAGGCCATGCCAGAACGAAAGAAGTTAAGATCAGACAAAAACAGCAGGACTTCAACTGGTAATAAAATGTTTAATAGCTGTAGATACCTGCATTACAGATCACTGCTCTCAAACTTTGATTCACAAGCAGAATTGTGGAAAAAACCTGGGTCTGGGAAGATGGGACTGAAGAGAAAGCTGTGTGACAACCTCTCGAGCAACAACAAAAAGGTAATTAAAAAAATCTGTCCTAAACTAGGAAATTTTGCTTTGTTTTTTTAGGTACCGCTGGACATTACACTTCGTCTCATTTTTGTTTATGCAAGTGACCTCTACATCTTTCAAGTTATAATAACTGTTTGTCACCTTCCAGTTTCAGTGCTGTCATGAAGACACATTCTTCCTCATCTTCAGGGGTTATTCAGCTACCCCAATCTCTCATAAATGCCTGGTCATTCCTGGTACCACTACAGGACAAGACAGTGGTTTGAACAAGCCTTGAGGACAAATAAATGATCAAAACCAGGACATAGCCAGCATGAGGCTCTTCTAGGTTCACAAATTGCTCTGCAGGCTCAGGGACCATCAGTTGTCATTTGGACACTGAATGACCATTCTGTATTGTTCAGAGAGAGACTAGCCAACATCACATTTCTTCTTACAGCAAAGGAAGACCTAGTAGAGGTCTTCTTAGCAGGTCTGGCACAAGGAGAAGGGGGAAGACAATGCTGGAAAGCACGGCAACCTGCAGTCCCAACCAGAGTCTTGAGCCCCTTCCTCATGCTTTAGCTCACCCATGGAGATCAGAAAGGAAACAACATGTCTGCACATAACATCAAGTAAAAATGTACACACAGGTATAGTCAGAAATGTTTGTTCTCTTTCCCTCATCCCCACGCACCTCAAACAGCAAACAATAACCGTATTTTCCAAAATCTGTCTTCTGCTGCAGCTTCTCCAGGTTTCCTTTTCCATGTCCAGTCAGGCAGAGCCAGTCAACACTTCTTACACACTTTCCATGATTATAACATCTTCTCTAAACAGCCCCTTAATTCACTCCTTCCTCCTCAGCCACCATCTGGAACCCTCCATGGTTCCAGACACAGCAAGTTAGTAAACTCAGGCACAAGTAAGCTGCCACATGGCTTTCTGCTTATTGTTTAGTACTGTCACACAAGAGAGTTTTATGGTTCATTCACAGGAAGTAGCCAGAAGAGCATTTCAATTTTTCCTCTTGCTTCAAAGGTTCACAGTGCTACTAGCTTGTTTCCCCCAAGTCCAACTTAAGCCATCATACCCAGAACGGACTGCCAATAACAACAACAACAAAAAAAAACCCACAACAAAACAAAAAACACCAACCCCAAACCCCCCCCCCCCCCCAAACCAACAAAACCTGACACATTAGAAATCAGCCAGATTTAGAAGTCAGCTTCTACAAAAGCAAATACACAAAATGACTGAAGAAAACCATTTTTTAGCTCAGCAAACCTGGAACATATTTCCACTAGGGAGATGAAATGAGATTGAGGAGAAAAAAAAAGAAGAAAAAAAGTGATCTCTCAGAGTGCAGTAAGCATACTAATTGTCTTACCCTCACTGCTCAGACAGTCACTGTTTTCTTCTATTCACACAGCACCTAAACATGTTATTCACTGAGATTTTATTTTGCAAATAGGTATTCTCCCTGCTTTTTGGTGGGTTTTTTTTGTTTGTTTGTTTGTTTGTTCTTCTTTTAACATCACACCAAACAGAGATGCAAAAGCAAGGTTACTGGCCTCTCCTTGCCATATCCTTCCCTCCTAGATAGGCTTTTATAAGCAAAAGGCAAAATTACAAGCCACAACATCAAAGCAAGACCAGTCCCTTACCAATGTGCTCCTTTCCTAGGCAACATAAACTTAAATGCCGCAACAACATGACAGCTTAAGAGTGCCAAGGTACATAATGTTAGCCCAGCTTATAAACTTTCATCCATTCTCCTCCATTCATACAGGGAAACAAAAGGCAACCCTCCAGGCAAGTCATCAAAACTGCAGTTTCAGCCTGTCTGAAGACAACAGCAGGCAGTGCAGATATAAAGATAAGGCAGCATTTACTGTCTTCAGGGTTTCTCAAAGCTAGGAGAACTCTGGAGACAGCACTCCAAGAGCTACAACGAAGAAAATCTTACCTATCACTACTGTTTAACTAGCAAATAAAAAGCCCCTGTTACCTTTCTTGCTTTTTGAAGTCTGCACTTGCCATTCAGATGCATCAAACACCTTCGCAATGACAACAAGCCTAACAATTAGAAAACGTAAAGGACCATTTTAGACATTAGGCGACTGAAGGTGTCAATAACAAAATGGAAAGGAGATAAACACCTTCTGAAGCCACAGAAGGGGCTTTCCCAGGAAATGGCTGAAAAAGAAAGCTTCACGGGCCAAAGTATCACCAGACACCTGATCCACCCTCATCTTCCAAGTACAGCTCAAAAGAGCTCCTAGAAAGGTAACTGCGGGGAAAAAAAAAAAAAAAAAAAAAATATATATATATATATATATATATATATATATATATATATATATACACAC
Source organism: Patagioenas fasciata (assembly GCF_037038585.1). Classification (NCBI taxonomy): domain Eukaryota; kingdom Metazoa; phylum Chordata; class Aves; order Columbiformes; family Columbidae; genus Patagioenas; species Patagioenas fasciata. The sequence goes on along the minus strand of NC_092524.1, from coordinate 30,138,445 downwards.
CTATAGTAGGTTGAAATTCAGTTTAGGCAGCAAGTTAAAATTTGTTCTAACAGTACTTTGAGGGGACCATGTGTTGAAAAATGGCAAGAACCTCTAAGTGACAACATCGAGATGGTAGTTACCAAATGGCAATGAAGACAAACCTGGGCATGGTACTGGCTCTGAAAACCTGCAATGTTTTATTTCAGAAGCCTGGGCTAAACCACTGGAGATGGCAATAGCTATGTCTTGCATAGCTGTAGCATCACCAGCCAGCAAGCATAATCCAGACTAACAAAAGTTTAATAACTTCTCTAGACACTAGATAGTACCTCATAACTGAATTGCTGTCAGCAAAAACTGCTCCCTGGGTATAAAGGAAAATTTCATTCAGTGAAAAAAATTTAAATAAAATCAGACTCACAGAGGTACTGGAATTGAATGTATACTTCTAGAGCAACTTTCTCCACTTCAGAACTTGTGTAGACTCTCATACCATGTAACTTTGGTGGACCTGATTTATCCCCATGCTAGTTTACAACTTAAAGAAACTACTTGGAGACCAACTTTTATACCTGTTTTGTCCACAACTGGTTCACATTACATCTTTGGACATGCCAGCCTCCATACAATTAGCCTGCGCTATTCAGATTTGTACTTTCTTTGGTGTGGGAAGAGTAACAGCATCTCTCCTCCTTAAGAAAAGCTTTACTATTCTTCTCTTTAACAGCTAAAGGAAACTGCCTCTAAGGAAAGTCAAAATTACAAAGCACACTGCCTATATGGCTGTGTATAGGAAGGTTAAAGTACAGCCCATTTCAAATCTCTTAGGCCTGTAAAATGTATGGCAAAGGGAGATACCTCTAGCCCCAGCAGTAACTTGGCTAACATCAAACTGGTTACATGGGATGGTGAGCTCTTGGGTAGTCATGGCCACACGTTGCTCCACAGCTAAAGGAACTGCCTGTCTCCACATCTGCATCCAACTTAGTACATCTCTTTGTGAAGATGGTACTTTTTATTGCAAAGCCCTGTAGTCATTGCTATTTATTAGTTGTCAGAACAACAGTTCATATTTAATTGAGTCATGCGTATTCCACAGACCCACCAGAAGACTGTTCAGAGCATCCTTCCTATTTCATTGCCTGCAACTCATCTTCAGTCCCTTGGCTGGGTAATTTGATTCAGCCCACACAGGTACTTAAAATGTTACAGAACCCAGCATCTACTCCACGAACACCCGATGTGGCTATGAGCTTTCACAGAAGCATGTTCTCAGAAAGGCACATAAAATATATCATTAAAGATCTACTGAAATCCCTTGGGCATCACTGAATAGATGTGGCATGATTTGTACATGCTGTTACAGTATAGTTCAAATACATTGCCTTTCTCTTCCCAATGCCCCCCAAACTTCCTTCCTTTTGAAAAATGCAGAATGCAGTATTAGACTCTGAAGCAGAGATCCAGGCTCCTTTCCTGTACACAGGACATAGTGACAATCCCATAACGTTTAGCACTTGTCAGGAATCACAAAGGATCTACACACTACAAAACCTGCATGGAAACAAATAGCTATGATTAAGCTCATTTGCCCAGGGCAACAGTTTCCATGCTTTTGCCTCCTCATCTTGCAGGAAGACCAGTTAAGACAACGTCAACATTTAGACCCCCTCTCCCAGCGCTCAGGGTTAAGCAAAGGTCAAACTAACCACAAGAACACTGATTAAAACCAAAGTTGTTCAAGCAGTAGTGTAGTCAAGCCTAGGGATCCACAGAACTGAACAACTGGCAGAAGCAGAACCGTCATAACCTCAGCCTGCCTCCCCCTGCTGTGGCAAGCAGCAGTTCCAAATGCATATTTCAGGCACAGGAATAGAAGCAAATGTCCTAATTACTTCCTCTCTAAATCTTTTTCCTCTTGCTGCATGGAGGTCAGAAAGAACACAGTATCAATTAGAAATTACACAGATTAGAAAGTATCAAATGCACATAGTGCAACAAAGACAACTACTGCCATCTACAAAGTCCGTGCAAATATGTCATATTCTACATAAAACAGATAAAAAACTTTATCATTGCTCTCCACACTTAAGTCTACTTTTCCAGACAAGCTGGTCTCCACACAGCTTAGAATAAATAAGCTGCATGACAGCAGATTAGAACATACAGTGACAAACTGAGTGGTCACCCAATATCAAACCTAGTATCTAGTCCATTCATAATTTTCTCTCTCCTTATATTTTAAGCATATATTAGATACAAGAGTCTTTTTATTATTTATTTTTTAAAGAACAGGATTGAAGCAGAGTTCCAAGCATATTTATTTCAAAAATATCTCAGAAATAAAACTAAACCACATGTTCTTTACACTTACTGGAAGAACTCTGCTACACTACCAAAGACTTAACAGCTAATAGTTTATCATTTGTCTACCCTATTGGTCTCCAAGTTGTCACAGTGAATAATCCTTCCTGTACTTTCCAGCAAAAGCCACACCAAACAGCTCCCTGTTGAATTTTTAAGAATTAATAAAGAACCTCTCTAAGTTGCATGGGAAGCCTGCAAAAGTTATTTGTAACTTTTCAAGAAAATGTTTTTATTCAAATACCTGACTGACCTGTTTGTCAGTTCCTCTGTTTTCGTAAGTTGATTTCAATTTTCATTTATAGATGAAAGCAGAGATTTTAACCAGTTTTAGAATGTAGTACGAGAACAAACACTAAAACCAAATCTAGCAGGCAAGAACTGCTATACAAGGAACTGACAAAATTCCAGGACAAAGTAATTCTAAATTCTTCCTTGCCTTGCTTTCTTTAAAACTGTCTATAAAAACACACTCTGTTGCATGTTCAAATGACCTGACAGGCTAGTTCACAGTAGAGTTCCCGGAAAATCAAAGTAGCTAAACAGAACAGTTTTACCACCTGTAAAATAGTATCCCCAGCCTTGACCCTTTTCCTCTCTGGGGAAGAAAGCTCTTTTCTGAAGCTGAAAACCTCTCTCCGTTGAATGCAGAGTCCAGGTTTAGCAGCTTCACAGCTACTTCAGCCACAAGCACTACACAGGAAAAACACTAGTTTTAAGTAGGCAGATCACCAGACCATTCAGACCATATGAACATGAGATTAAACAGGCCGTTTTTTTACAGACCTTCTGACTATTTTGTATGGAGTTACAATTCAAAGCATATTAATTAGAAGAAAAAAAAAAAATTGATTACACATCCTCTGGGCTTAATGCGTATCCATCTGTGCCATGGATGGCCAGTCCCACTTTATGAAGTCAACAGGCTAAATATACTGTATGATAAATACACTTTCACTGCTTAGGTAGAATCAGACAAATAACCCATAGTAAATTCATTGATAACATGACAACTCACCTCATCGTCACTGTCTGACGTCTCAGAGTCTGAAGATGCTGTAGGTTTGCTCACAGGTGGCTCCTTTTCTTCTGAGTCACTGCGTTTCCGTTTGGCCAATGACAAGAGTTCCTGGTGTGAAAAATAAAACATTTATTTTAAAATGTCATAATTAGTTTTACCAACCCAGGTCACTGTACATGCGCCTTCTCTGTGACACCTGAGCATATTCCAGCAATATGATTATTCCCACTGATTAAAGAACAAAGTCTGCTTGTGTTTCATAAATACATATATACACACACAATTTTAATACAACAGGATACTATAAAAGGATTTTGAGGATAACAAGCTAGAAGTAGTAAACACAACTACCATTACTTTCTTGGTATAAATGACATAAACCAGATTATTTTCAGAGACATGTCTAGGTCTGTTTTATTTGGATTAGGTAATAATTCAAAAACATCCTAACTACAATGTGTAGCATTAACCCCCAAAGCCAAATGCCACTAGAGAGCACCTCCTTCTTCCAAGAAAAATAGATGTTTGCAATCATACACTTTAAAAGGGACATACTTCAGGCCTCACCACAATGACATGGCTGACGATATTCAGTCAGCCTGTTCAATTCCTTCTCACTGTCCCTACATACCACAGAATGCAATCAAAGCTTTGGATGGACACAGATCAGGCACTGAGCCCAAAATCTGTGAAATTAAGTAGAGCTGTTTCTCCAAAGGAAGCATTTGCAAAGGCAACACATACCAGCACAAAGAACTAAATAGCTCTCAAATAATCTCATCATCTGCTGTTCATAGCTTGTTCAGATGATAAAAGTGGTATCATAAACATCTCAGAAGCTGCATTACTGTCTTTGTAGTCTGTGACACATAATTTATTCTTAAAAACATTGCTCTGGGGCTGATGAACCTCAGCTATGAGTAGAAATACAGTCATACCAAATTCTGCAGTCTTGGGAAGTCAATACTAGACTGGTTTGCATCAGCTTTACAATTGGAAGATTATGTCCACAGCAAATGGATTACAATTTAGTACCTCAAATGAGAACATAAACACTGCAGAAATGGATGGGCTAGACTAGTTATCAACAAAGAAACCTTCCATTAGTAAGGGCATTTTACAAATCTCGCTCTGAAGAAGGCATGCAACATCAACAGAGCACATTCGTACAATCAACGATTCTCTTTAGCTCCTAATGTTTTCTACAATCTTTTCCAGAATTTCTCTCTCTCAATTGTCTCTAAGTAGTCTTTCAAGCCAGATTACCTTCCTGGATGGTATCTTGGCATATTTACCACTACTTTCATGCCAAGCAATTTTCCTTCTTTCTTTCTATCCTCGTTCTGTTTTCCAAGATACTATATTAGTAAGACTTCTACTCCTTTTATTCAACAAGCCTAGATTGCCAAGGGAAGCTGTCAAACATTGAACCTACAGGGACCTCAGTATACTCTCATCCTTAAATCACACAACAAATACACTGCTTCCCTGATACCTAATCTTTATCCCTGCACATACATATCCCTGCTGTTATAGTTGCTACAAACAGCTCAGTGGAGGCAGAAGCACCTGTTGGTCAGCTACAGATGCATTCTTCCAAGGAATGATGGAACAGATGCAGAACCATGTAGTTATTCCTACCACCATCACTCCTCCTATTTTCAAGCTCTGAAGAAACTACCAAACTAATGTATGAGTGGTGAGTGTTGGCAGCTCTAAAGACTCTAGAGGCATGCAAGATCAACATCAGGGCATACTCTGCTCCAGTATATTTGTGTAACGGAGTCTCTGATTTTTCTGAAGCGCCAAGCTGCAAAATTATTTTTGAGTGTTTGGGAAGGCTTTTTATTGCAACACAACAACAGCTTTGATATTAAAAACTCTGAAGGTCCAGCACGTAAATTACATCAGACCTGTAGGCTTCAGCATAGTTAACCAGCCAAACCTCTCCTAGCACTACCATACAAGCTGCAACACACTTCACCTACAACGTCTTTATGTACCATTTGAATCACATCACCAACACCTGGCAACACCAAAAGATGAGTCTTTGAAAGCAGTCTCCTCTACAGAGGAAGATGCCCCCTTTGCAGCCCTGACAGGGTTAAACTGGTGCCAGACAGAATCACAGAATGTTAGGGATTGGAAGGGACCTCAAGAGACCATCTAGTCCAATCCCCCTGCCGGAGCAGGAACACTTAGATGAGGTTACACAGGAATGTGTCCAGGCGGGTCTTGAATGTCTCCAGAGTAGGAGACTCCACAACCTCCCTGCACTTCCAGTCCCAGGAGATGCCCTGATAAATAAACAGTTCCCCTTCTTGCACCTACAGGCTCCTAGCTCTGTGCAGTTTCCCATCAAGAGAGCTCCTCCAGCTCAGTCGCCAAGATTGAGGAGAGCACATTGCACATGCATTAACCACCCCTCCTGGAGCCGCCTGCCCCGAAGGGCTCCCTGGGCCGGCGGGGGCAGGGACCTGACACGCTGCTCTCCCCGCGTGAGAAACCAGCACAGAAAAGTTGTCCAGCCCTTTGGGCTTTTACCCCCACTGCCCCAGGGGTGACGACCCCGGCAGCCGAGCCCCGTTCCTCCCTCCTCAGGGCCAAACCGCCCTGGAGCATCGCCCCTCCGAGTGCCGCCCTCCTGCAACCACCGGGCCCGCTGCAAAGAGCCCCCAAAACCCGCCAACGCGGGCCGCCTGCCACGGGCAGGCCGGGGACCCGCCGGAGAGGAGCGGGATCTCTGCACAGAGGCCGCGGGAGTCCCCATGGTACTGAGGAGAGCGACGGCGGCGCGCGGCCCCTGGGCGGGAGTGAGGGAACGAGGGGGATGGCGGCGCCGAGCCCTACGCGGGCCGGGGATCCCAGGCCCCGCGTCCGGGCTGGGCCTCCCCGCGCACCTGATCTAGGTTCTCTTCACTACCGCTATCCTCGGTATCGGAGTCGATAAGGACGCGGCCTTTCCGCTTCTTCACCATGGCGGGGCCGGCTTTTTTTTTTTCCCCCCTCCCTCCCCACCCCGGCGCCGACGGCGGCGGCGGCGGCGGCGCGGCGCTCACAGCGGCCCGGCCTGCCCCGCGCCGCCCGCCCGACCGGTACACAAAGGGCACCGCGCATGCGCAGCGCGCCGGGGCGGGAAGGAGGGCGGGGCCAGCACCCGTGAGGGGAGAGGGGCGAGGAGGAGGGGGAGGTGGCAGCGGCAGCGGCTGGTTGTTTCCGCCTCGTCCCTCTCTACTCCCCTTACCTCCCCTTACGGGCGCCGGCCCCACGTAGAGAGCGGTTTATCGGCCCCCATTAGCGTTTATTCGAGCTATCCCGTTACGTGTCCCTCACAAACAGGCGTGTCCCCCCTCAGCCTCTAAACGCAAAGATATTTGCGAATAAGCCGCTCAGTATAGTGTAGCAGCTTCTCTATGCCTGCAGAGCGAAGGGAAGATTTCGCCTTCGCCGTCGGTGAGGGTGGGAGCTCCATAGCTACCGCCGGCGGAACCTGAGCGCCACGGTGCCTGTTCCCCCGCCGGGCCGGAAGCGGTGGGACCCCCGGTAGTGGCGGGAAGGTGAGGCGGCGCCGTAGGGCGCGGGTGGCGGTCAGGGGGTGAGGGGTGTCGGTGTGGTCGCTTTTGCGAAGAGGCTGCTACCGCCTGTCGCCGCGTCCCGGCCTCGCCTCTGCCCTCCGTGCTCGGGGAAGGCGGGTGGGATCTGGGCGCTGCGGGGCGGTGAGGTGCCGGCGGGGCCGCGGCTGGCAGCCCAGGTTCGGTAACTGCGGTGCGGTGAATCGGTGCCAGCGTTAAATCGGCATGCTGGTATAACGGTGCGTAGGGTCAAAAACCGTGCAGAAGTAACGTTTATTAGCATTTCGCGTTTTTTTTTTCCTTGGTACTTGGAGGAAACAAGGACGAGACTGCCGAGCGGGATTCAGCCTGACCGCGGGCCGCAGCTTTTCTGTGCCTTTCCCGTTTTGCGGGGTATGTGTTGGTTTGGGGCAGGTTTGCCAGAAGCGGCCGGTCGCGTTGAGGCTGTCCCTGCTGCCATGGTGCGTGCTGCATCTCTGTTCCAAGAGGCATGGGCACCTTGCGCGTGGGTTTGCTTTTTTTGGGACTTGCTTCCTTGCTGAGCATGTGACAGAGAAAATGTGAGTTCGTCCAATGCGGTTTTAGACTACAGTGCATAACTTCAATTGGAGTATGAGAATAATAGGAGTGAGTTTCACCATTAGTAACGGGAGGTATGTGACGTGTAGAGAAGACAGTGGCGCTCACCACGAGTCTCTCCGCAGTATTGGCTAATACAAGTTATTATCTGTTTATGTATATTGTGTTTGGATGACAGACTGCAATAAGATGGTTTGCAAGTGCTATCACTACAGCTGTTTAAAGATGAAGACTAGTTTGCTGATAAGGTGTTATGCTGTGTAAAGCAAGCATCTGCATGTCAGCTCATGTTGCAGGAGAAAGAGGGAATGAAGGTGTTTAAACCACGGAAAAAGAAAGGACTGTCCTACTGGTGCTCTGTGGGAGTTTGTAACTGAGCTATGTGGGCCTTCCAATTAAAATTTCCAATGGGCTTTCCAATAAAAATTTAATTAAAAAATTAAAAATTCTTAAAGGAATTGAATAGGCTGAATGGTCCAGTATGGCACTTCCATAATTTTGTTTTGGTTTGCTACATTCTTAAAAGCTCAGAGATGATGAACTGATTTGACATAATTTTACAATTTATTCTGTGAAAAACAAACAAACAAACCCAACAACCCAAAACCAAACCAACAAACCAGGCAACTAGTCTGTTTAATCTTATGTGTCGGAGATAATAGCCTTTGTAAGAAGTATTGAACATTAAGGCTCTCCGTTACAAATTAGAGAATAATGGAGTGTCACAACTCTTCTTACTTGCAGTGATGCAGAGAGAAGCGAAGAAAAGATTTTTAGTTTTTTTTTTCCCCCCGAAACTTAAGAAACAAAAACAAACAAACAAACGAAACAACCACAAAAACCTATTGAATTTCAGTCTTTCTTGTTAAATCCTTTGATCTTTTCAAACCTTTAATCTTAAACCACACGAGCAGAGGGGGCAAGGGTCTGGTGGCTGCTCCGGCAGGGGGATTGAACTAGGTGATCTTTCAAGGTTCTTTCCAGTCCCTAACATTCTGTGATTCTGTGACTTATGAAAGAAACATGTATTATGGCTGCTGTAGGACTTCATATCTGAAAAGTCTTGTCATCTGTCATGTCAGATGAGATTGTCATTCTGGTCCATATGGCAGCAGAGTCTACCTGTTGCCAATATGTGATTTTCTTGCAGGGGATAATACTTTATAGTTGTATAGATGCCATCTTTTAGAAACATTCTTCTTGAGGTTGTTTTTGCTGGTGTTACTCATAATACCTAAACGTACAGGGAAGGGGATGAAAAGGAATTGCTTTTTTTCTCTTTTCAGTTTTATTTGAAGTATTTTACTTATCTTTTTTCATATACATGGGTATTTTGCATCCTGGTGGAGGGGTTTCTACAAACCGTTAAGTAAACTACAAGTCTGAGAAAGTGTCATACTTGATGTTATTTTTTATTCCTCTTTCCAATGGCTTAGATTTCTAGTTAATATCTGTTTTAAAAATGAACAGTTTTACAGGCATCCTATACGTAATTTTTTTTTTAATATATTCCCTTTCATTAAAGGTGGAGATAAACTACAGTAACTTCCTCTGGATATTGGTTTTGTTAAATTAATTTCAAGCCTGTTAGTTGCCTTACTGGAAGTGAACTCTTCAAGTTTACCATAATGGCTCTGACTACTACGTTGCTGAGCAGTGCTTACTTACGTAGTAGATGCTACAGGCACGAAGTTTTGCACCCCTTACTTGGACCTCTCCTCAGCGATTCCATGTCAAAATCGTATAGCAGCTACAGGAGGCCAGGGTCACAGCCTGAGAAAAAAATGTCTTGGCAAGATATTGATTTCAGTTTTAAGAAGGGCTTTGATGTCTTAAAGACTCAGCTAAGCATGCTGAAGAAGGAGACCAAGGATTACTTCGTAGGGCCTGGAGGCCATCGATTGGATCAGTACCTGTTGGAACAGACAAAGGTGGTGTGGGAGTTTCGGAGCCAAGAAGATTTGAATAAATGGGTTATTTCCTCTGATGTGGAGATTGGAGGCAAAAGTGAAGTTTACCTCCAGTTGGGTAGGAATAACCAGGCTGCTCTGCTCTATGGAACCCTCAATACAGAAGTGCCTCGTGATGGGGAGACACAATACAGTGGATATTGCAGTATGAGAGCGAAACCACCCATGGTAAGTACAGCTTCGTGTTTGCATAATTTCTGTTATTTAATCAGATAGCATTTTTGTGTGATCCCAGTGACAAGTAGTGAGCTGTTATTTACTGCGGTTGAAGCAGATCACTTCCAGGAGTATGAGATATTCCTTCACGGATGTAATTGCTGCTGTATCCTTTGACCTGGAAGGAACTTAAACTTTTTCTTGGATTTTGTTTTCCTTTCTTAGAGAAGGAATGATGTATGTTTGATCATTTACTTACGCACAATAGGGCATCCACTCATTAAGCCAGCCCTGTTTGCAGCCTCCTTGCAAATGAAGGAGCCTTTATATCAAAAATTGGTATGATTAAAATAGATGTCTCTCTAAATTTGAAGTCAATTGGATGTGTCATTAGGACAAATTTTCTGGGCTTTTGCTTGACCTGTTCATCAAACTTGGTGAATGTGCTCGTCTTTTTTCTCACAGGAACAGAAAATAATGCTTTGAAACTTATTTTTAAAGGTCTGACTCCTGTTGTACATCAGAAAAAGCACGACACAAATCTTTGATAAGCTCAGAATTGAGCAAAACAGAACCAGAAGGGGATGTTCTTATTATTGATACTTCTTGTTTCATCCCTTATTTTTAAGCACCTTTAAAAGCAAGGGAATATTTTGATTCAGTGTATAAAATGCTTAACTTTTTAGTCCATTTTATTGTTTGTGACTTGGCACAAGTACACAGGTAAGATCTGTTCTGGGCCAGAAACTTGAAGAGCAGAGAACATGGGCAAACAAAATCAATGGGCAAATGAGAGGCAGATAAGTACGGATTAAAGTGGTGACACTGGGTGAGGGCAACGGAACAATATGTTGCATTTCACCTGAGTTAAATTCCCAGGACTACTGCTGACTCGTGCAGATGTGACTCAAACTTTCACCTCCTAATTCTGAAGTAGAGGAGTGTAGCTGTCCAGCTTTATAATGCAGTTTGAAATCAGAGGGTGAAAGCATAGATACAAAGACTCTTTTTTATTTAAGAAAAAAGGCTCAAAACGGGCAAAACCATAAAATCAAGTAGCCATAGCCATTGTATTAATGTATTAATGATCTACTCCTCCTATTCTTGTAAGATGAATTGGTAGGACAGTTGATAGGTAACGGTAGAAGTGCAGTAAGATAACAGGGAAACTTCTGACTTTTTTGTGCTAATTCTGACCTGGTTTAAGCAATTCTGGCCAAGAATAGCCCTGCCCCCTGCCCCCCATCACTCCAAGTGACTTCAGTGTAACTCTCCGAAGACTCTTTGATCTTCCTATATGTGAATCGCAACACTTGGACTTCTAAGATATTTAGGAAAAAATGTGGTTGAGAATTAGATACGCTTTCAATCCATACCATTATGCACAGTTAATGGTAAAAAGTGTTGGGAAACATGAAATGCTTCCAGTGCTTATGTCAGCATTCAATAGGGAAGTTAATTAAAAAATTATACCGCTTCTTCAGTTTCTTGTAATTACCTCCGAGTAAGGTAGTACTGACCACAGAATGTTAAACTTAATGAACTACATAACTAGTGATCCATCACTCTAGGGTTTGTGTACTTGCCTGATAGGGAAGGAGATCTGGTTTCTGACAGTTAAAAGATTGTAGTTTATTATTAGAGCGTGAGTCTTCAGAGCAGCGATACTGCAGTTTGTAGGCTCGAATACAGTGCTGAAGGAAATTCAGTGAGATCAGCAGCTAGTATGATAAAAGAGTAACCCAGTTTTCACTATATTGCAGTAGATATTGTCATAGTAATGAGGGTGCTGATTAAAGCAATAGTGCTCTGTTCTTCATAATGGAAATTTCCCCCTATCAATGAGGAATAATTTTATTTATTAATGATTTGTAGGGATCTTTTTTTAGGAAGAAGTACTATGACTGGTCAAACTTCAACAGTCTGTATTTACGTGTCCGTGGAGATGGCAGACCTTGGATGATAAACATTTATACAGACCCTTACTTCTCTCATCAAAAGGATGACCTCTACAACTACTTCATGTTCACCCGAGGAGGCCCGTACTGGGAGGAAATAAAGGTGAACTAATGAGTCTTTCAAACTAAGGAGGCTGGCTGGGGGTCCTGGCCACAGCTCTGTGGAAGGAAATTCTTTCAACAGTCACAGTTTGGTGTTTTTGTTGTCCATTCAGCAATGTCTCTCTTACCTGTACTTATGCAATAGACTTGCATTTAGCTTGGGAGTTCCCAAAATTGTAAATTGCTGGATTGTGGGAGGGCCCATTGTGTCAGTTGTGTTAAAAGATTTGATCCACCATACTTTCACTTGAATATCTGCTGTTAGCCCTTACTAGAGTAATCAAATGGATACAGCGATTGAAGCTTAGCAGGTGTTGTCAGGAATATTCTGTGATAACCATTTTATTTGTAATACAACTTGATGGAGGTTGGTGTAGGATTTGTACCCTGCGACAGGATTTGCACCCTGCGACAGGATTTGCTTAACCTGCTGACTTGCTAGAGTTGGTTAGAGACTCAAAGATGTGGTTTGTCATTTGTGGCCTTTGAATCTGCAACGCAAAATATTTGTAAGAAGGGGGAGTTTCAGCTCTTTTCTGATGAAACTTGGGGAACTTTTGTGATTAGCTGATGACAACATTAAGGAGGTTTGTACGTCCTTATGAATTGCTGTTCAGTGCTTCATAATACTGTTGTCCAGTCATATGAGAGCAGCCAACTGTTTCATGGCTGAGGAATCAGGAGGATGAAAAGCAGCGAGTCATTGCTGGCTTGTGTGATTTCCCCTAATCCACACCTGCCAACCCTCCTGTGTCCTACCTCTTATCACAGCCCCTCCTCTTTCTTGCTCCCACTGCATTCAAGGCTATTTTTACATTATTCTGAAATGCTTTGCTAGAGTATCAATATTTCAATATGAAGTTTGCACTGTGAAAGACACAGCTTGTGTATAGATGAGCTGTCAATATACATGCATGCTAGACTTTAGACTTTTCATTAACTTCTGTTTTATGCTGACATGTTACTGGAAGGTTCTATTGTAGATGTGAACAACTGCTTTCTGTGCTGCAGCTTCTCATTGTATCCTAACAGGGTAATGATCCTGCACAACAGCTACAAACAGCCTCCACAGAACAGCGTGGGGCTGGAAGTGGCTGCCAGTGATCAATGAAAGGGTTAATGTGGCCCACTTCTCTGTGCCAGTTCTGAGTACCCAGCTAGTGCTGGTACCAGATTTAATGTGCTAAGGGAGGGTTTTCTTAGTTTTTTTTTTCTATGTACTGGTGACACTAAAGCCTGGTTTGTTTTTTCCTGTCAGATTCCATTCTCCAAATTCTTTCTCTCCAGTCGGGGAAGAATCCAGGATGACCAACATCCTATCTGGCTAGACAAGGCAAGTTTTCTATAGGCTTTATCTGAAATATCCTTTAAGATTATATTTTGATTATATAGATAATTTACAAATCCTTTAATGTTTATTAATTTGAAATTAAAGGGCCTCTTTATGTCATAAGGGTGCTTATTCTTGTGTGTTTGCCTTTAAATTATCCTACTTTGTGATAGCAGTGCTAGTTTACTTCAAAGTAGCTCCAAAAATATTTTTAAGAGATTTAGAAAACCAAGAAACAATTCACAACTTATGGGGCCTTTCAAATAATGAAAATTTTTTTTTTTTGAGGTGTAATCAAAGTGACTAAAATCTAAAGTGCCAGCTGGCACAGTACCGCCCAAAGTAACAAAAGTATCATAAACTTCCTTCCTAACAGAAGACTGTAAGGGATATAATATTTTGAGATTTTATTTGAGGATATAATGTATCAGTGACCTTAATGGTGAGCAGTAAACTGGTGTATTTATAAGAAGGATTAAGTAAATGTGTTGAGCATTTTTAATTTTGTTTCTACAAATAAGTAGACTAATTCACTAATTTAGTGGAGGAGACATGTTGGAAAAACTTGTTTCTGTGTCTTTTTTTCTTTTAAATTTCAGTGACCCTCCTGTATGTAATTGGGGGCTGCTTAATACTCAATGATGACCAAAAGGAAAACAATGTTAGCAATACATGTGTGGAGAAAATAAAGGGCCCATTACTTGAATCAATGTTAGTCACCTGGAGTGCTACATTCAGTTCCTGATTGCCTTAATGAAAAAAAAAAAAAAGGGCAATTGAGTGATTGGCACCATGAAAACAATCTTTTAAAACAAGTTGAAGCTGTAGAAAGCAAGTATGAAAGATACTAAGGAGGAAGAAAAAACAAGCTTCATGGAATAAAGTTGGTATAAAAAAGCCTATATTTAAATACACACTGAAGAATTTATCCAGATTTGGAATATACAGTCATTAAAAAATGGTAAATGAGAACATAAAGTTGTATGTGGGGTGTTTAAAAAATATTTATGAGGAGTTGAAGGGACAAAATGATACTTGATGTAAGCATCTGTTTTCTTTCCTTGTTATCTTATGCTTAGTATTTCATAGTAGAAATTATGCACTTGTATATAATACAAAGTGTAATTTTACAAATGAATTTTAAAGAAACCTAAAAATAGGGGAAGCAGTGTGAAGGCAATTAAACAAATCGTAGTACCATGAGGGACCAAGACATTTTATCTATTATATGTTTTCCCAGGAGCCAGGAAAGGTGTTACACTGGCTATTTCCTGCCTTTTTATTCTGGTTTATCTAGGACTTGCAAAGGAATAGATTCCTCAGAGCAGAGAGTTTAGGTGACTCCTGTAGTCAGTATGAACCAGAAAGATAGAGCTTTAAAGGTTCTCCAGGCTCCACAAGCCAAGGGGCTGATTGTAGGAGCTTGCTTCGGGGGAAGAAACAGCATTTAAATCATTGCAACGATCTGAGAGGAACATTAGTGCATTTAATTTCTTTAGCTGTGTTCTATTATTTATTTAGCATACACTTATGACTTATTTAGCCTTAGCCTAGAATCATTTAACTTTGTCTGACACATCCTGGGCATTACTTTACTGCAAGTGCAGCAGTAGCATTGCAGGTAGAGCTCAGACCTGCACTTGTAAGCAGTGCTTGGAAGCAGCTGGAGCTTAATAGGTGGTGTGGCACTGGTGGCTCTAGCACTGGTGGCACAGCTGGTTCAAGAGCTGCTGAAGTCTCTGAATGGTGATTGGTAAGAGCTGGGAGAGCTTTCAGGCAAGCCACAGGCTGATAGGAAACATGCCTGAGCCACCTGAGTTTGTATGGACTTTATCAGCCAGAATCAAAATTATATTAAAAAAAAAGTAATAGTGGAGAACATTATGGGAAGGGAATGAGGAACATTCTTATATATAAGAACATTATTTGAGTTGGGAAACAGTAGCCAAGAATTTGCCTTAATATAAAACTCAGTTACAAAGTTTCATGCTTTTTTAAAATGTCTGTTTTGGTGCACTTTCCCCCTATACCCAGTGTATGACAATCTAGAATAAAAGTTCACTTCCATCTTTAATTACTTTGTGTTTGCTGCTCACATAAGAATTGTAACAGACTCTGTGAAAATATGTTTATATGCAGAATCATAATGAAACTGGCACTACACAGACCTTGAAGGATAAAAATTAGAGTGTTGCCTCAGCTATTTCTAATAAAGGGCTCAACACTGTGGTAGAAAGGCAAATGGGAAGTAGTTTCTCCTAGGGTCTGTATCAAAAATGTGGTACTGTAGTGTTCAAGCTTTCAGAAATAACACTGCACTTTAAACAAATACCACTGTTTACAGTGGATGACCATAAGTTGTTTGTAAAATATGGAAGTAGTAGATAGTATGTTACAGTAAAACAATTCTGGTCTAATGTAGGTATCTTTTAATTAGGTTAGTACCCTTGGCTTCACCATTGGAGATAAAGTAGATGGTCCATTCCAGCTGGAGATTGATTTTATTGGCTTGCTAAATGATAGAGCTCATACAGAAGAGTTTGCCTATGAAATGTATGAAAAGAATCCTAGAGTCTAAGTTGGACTGGTTCTTCAGATGCTTGGTTCATTTTAAGAAAAGACTTTACCATGTGGTTTGTAACAACTTGATGCTATGTAAACATTGAGGTAAGTGCATGAAGTGTTGACTGTAGTGATCTGACTAGAGTGACACCAGTGCCATCTTCAAGCTGCCAAATACAGAACCCTGGAGACACTGTACATACGTGGACTGCAACAGACCCTGAGACTTGCAATGCACTCTTACAAAGTAGGAACCATTGACTAAGTTTTGGCTTCTGCCCTGACCTTTACAGAAATAAAGGTATTTCATGAGCCTGTTGTAGTTCTTTTTTGTACAACAATTTCATTTTCTACAGTATATGGTTTGTAGACTAGCTGCAAAACACATCTGCTAATTTTAAACTTGAAAAAGTATGATGGGAATTAATACCCCAAGGAATGGTGCTGTGGTGTGACTCAGCCACTGAAATTTACTCAGAGCAGCCTAAGAAGTGGAAAAGGCCAAACTATTTTAACCTTTGGCTCCTCTGAATAACTAAAAAAAGAAAAAACTGCCACTGCCAAAACTGAAAGAGCAGCTATGCAGTAGGCTCAGCTTTTTTTCCTAGAGCTGCTGCTGCTGATAGCCCTACAGCTTTACAGACCTAAGGTTGTTGAAAAGAAGCAATGCTCCAAGAGGGGGCAGGGGGGACACCCCCACCATTCTCTACTCCCTGAGGAGGCACAGCTGAGCCTGATGAGCACCATTAGAGGTCAGATCATGCTTTTCTGCTGTGTGCTATTAGCTTAACTCAGGTGTACTGTAAGAAGTCACAGCCTCAGCTGGTGGCACCAAAGCTCAATACTTCCATTTTTCGGAGAAGTCTGGTTTTCAGTAGGCTGAGAAACACTTTAAAGAACAAGTGCTGAATGTCACAAACTTAGTCTAATCAAAGCACTGACCTCCTCTGCAGTGACCTTAAGTGTACTTCACAAATATTAAGTGCACCTATATTTTATGTGGAAGAGGCCGCAAAGCAAGCTGGAGCAGGGTCTTATACTATCATTTTCCTCTTGCACAGAATTAAATAGCTCAAAAGGGGGGATGGTTATTGTTTCTAAAGGCTGCAAAACAAACATGCTTTCATAAAGTGATAGGGAGGCTAATCAGTAAGGAAAGCTTACCACAAAAGACACAGTAGAAAATAGTGTAGCACTAGTTTTGTTCACACTTCTAAGAAGGTACATATACCTTGTACACCAGATGACAGAGCCAGTGATAAACAAGATATACAAAGTATTTATTTTCCTTTCTTTAAGTTTATATTAAAAAAATTGCTTGTTCTTGACATTTCATATTTGACAGGACACTAAATTCACTGAAATAATTATTTGCTCACAATTCTAGCTGAGGTTACAACTGCTAAATTACCTTTCCAGTTCCATCAGTCAAATTCAGACAGCTTTTCTTTTATTTTTTAAAAACTAACAACAGATTTTAAATCTAAGATATCAAGTGTGCCTAAACTCTACTGTAACCTCTTTTAAGTGGAGTTGAAAAGCAAAATAATTAACATCTGGTATTTACCATAAAAAGGAACAAACCAACCTTAACTGTTCAAAGCATTCAGTTGCTAATTTGTAAAGCCACTTTTCAGTGGTAACTTTTAAAAAATATAGTATTTTACAATTATGTTATGCTGTAAGCTTTTAGTTTTCCAGAGAGCTTGCATAATTTTTCTTCTCCTGTAAATTCCCTACAACTTCATAGACATGCAATTAGAAATGCTGCCTAATTGCTGTAACAGTTGTGAAAGAATTTAAGGACTGGAGAACAAGGCAAGCAGACATCCCCAGCTCCTGGAATTTACCAGAAGAAGGTTTTTGAAGCTTGCTGTCCAAAGCATGCATTCTAGTGGGTAACAAATGCATTCTGGTGGAGAAGTCTGTCCTAAGTTGCAAGGAGGCTTCTTGAGCATTTTTTTTTTCATTTACATTTTCTCATTTAACATCTTTTAGTGAAATTAGTTAAATATTAAGCAAATAGAGATAGTTCTAAGCTCCTAAAAGTTTAAGACACTCATCTTGTTGGAGAAGCTGATCACTAAAATACTACACTCAGATAGGGTTGCATTCAATGCTCTCTGGATTCCACTACCTAACAGCAAACTGAACCATACACAGACAGCACAACTATTTACATGACATGAACAATATTTACAGTGATTCCTTAGATATTTCTTATTCCTCCTAACCCACAGATAGTCCTCTGCGGTTTCCAAGAACCCGATCCTTTTTCTTTTTCCTCTCTTGCTCATGTTTCTCACGCCTTTCTTCCCTGTAGTGGAAAAAGAAGAGACACAGACCATATCAAGTTATACTAGAGATAAGAGAGACAAGCAACCAAAGGAACCCAAAGCTGACGAAGGCTCAACATCTATTTAACCAGTGTGCTGCATTTGCCATAGTAGAGAAAACAGTTCTATTTTGGACTGAATCTAAATCAGGTAAATACTTCTGCTTAGATGTAGAGGTCTAACATTCTAACAACATGTCAATATTCACAGCTTCTTCCAAGGTTAAGGTAAATCTCCAAATGCCAGAACTGACAGCATTCCTAGAACAAAAGTCCGTCTGATTCTGCCTTCCTGACTGCAGACTATTGGAGGCAAAAATTGCTCATATATTAAAGCATTATTTCCTGAACTGTGTATTTGTCTTTTTAAGATTTAAATAAGTCACCACATTATTTTAAACAACACTATTAGTAAAAAGCTAGTGACGTACTAACCTTGTCTGGAGATGTGGCTGTTTGTAATCTTTCTTACGTGAAGAGATGTTGCTACCAGCAGACTTATTTAGGACGGTATTTTCTTTAGATTCTCCCCAAGGTTTTAGTGGTCCTACAATTTAGGGGCAAAAACAGACTAGTTTACTAATTGTAAGTAGTTTACTAATTGTTTATACTAGCTAGCCTGTTTTTGCTGGTTGACTTTGAGGAAATGCCTCTTCAGCTATATTACCAATTTCACCAGCCCATTCCCTACAAGTAGTTTTCCTATAAGCAGTAACAGGTGACTGCACTTATAAGTAACACTACAGAGTTCGGCTTCTCACACAATAGAGCATTTTAAAAAACTAAAAAAAAAGCCTTATTATGTAAGGACTATCTCATATTTCCTGCACATACATCTATGCAGTGGAATACAAGAACGTTTATTCTCACATTTATGGCCTTTTGTTCATAAGGACTTATTCTTAAGTAGGGATGCACTTAAAGCATGTGTTATGCAGTAATTTAACATCAGTACACAAACTGTATGGAAATCCATAGAGAAAGGGAAAGGGACAGGAAAAGAAACTGCAAACTTTGCTGTTGTAGTTTGTATCAATGCCTCACTTGATGAGGCAGTTCAGTAAAAGGGCTATGACTGACACAAACTGCACAGGATCACAGTACCTTTGTGTGGCTGATACCGAAGTGGCCTCGAGAGACTTGCTTTGAGATCAAATGTCTTCTTTGCACTTGTGGGTTCTGCAGAGTGAGCTGCAAACTTGAAGGGGGTCATAACTACAAAAGGCATTAAGATATCCTGCTTAGTTATAGTAATAAGAACATGACTGTATGGTAGCAAGTTGGAAGGTGCCTGTGAAGACCACCTTGCAACTGTCAAGACCAAAGAGCCATTATACCTATCATAGCTCTTAAGACAGAATTGCACAAACACAGATCACTTCAAATAGAAAGCTTTCAGGTCTGGAAAGAGCAAGAGTTGTAGGTTATTAGGCAATTTGTGCTGATTATGCTATGCAATAGCATAAATAGCTCCATTATTTTTTCTAGTCCTTCAGAAAACGTTGTAGTTCCTAGTCCCTGTGTTTATTTCGAAGCAAGTGGATTTTTAGATTTAAAAAAAAAAAACAACAGCAGCATTCTTCCAGAACACTGCAGCTTCCCATCAGCAGTGGAACTTTTCCCCTAAAACACATCAGTATTGCCATACAGCAAGACAGGCAGCTCTGGGTTCTTGGCCTGTGCTAATGTACCTGTGACTCTAGGTTATCAACAGTTAGAGAGCAGAGCTGTGCTGGTACAGAGATCATTAGCAATCAGATGACCTGGTGCACACCAATCCTGTGAGGAGAATGAGACCTCTGAGAACACATCAGGAATTCCTGTCACTGCAGACAGGGGATCACTGTACCTGTTACATGAATCTTTTGCTATATGTAATCCTTAAAGGTCTAAGAAGATTTTCTGTCTCCTTTTCTGTAGCTAGGTACCATATGTTTTAAGTCTTAGCACCGAGCCATTTTAGACAAAACGCTCAGAACCAAAGGAAACCAAGAAACTATTGCAGTTTTTAAAGAGTCAGTCATAAATTAAAGAGCCAAATATTTAGCATCCACCTTACCCTTCGGCACAGTCAGATTGTTATTTCTTGCATTTCCCTTGCTGTTCTTCTGACTTATTGGTTTACAGCTCTTTTGGCTATTAGGTGTGATCTCCTCCAAGTATGGAGACATTCTAGATGGAGTCTTAGTAAGAGAACGTTTATGCTCATTATCTTTTGTGGCTTCTGAGAACCTGGGAATTATTAGAAATATGAAGACAAAATTAGTCATCTACAAGGAATGTAAGCAACATGATAGAGCACAGAAGGTTCTGCGTTCTACTTTTCTCACAGGTAGGAAGTTTTACTGTGTATACAATGTACACAGCTTACGTATAAACTGCACTAAATATACCCTCACCAGCAGCTTTCAAGTTATGAGCCATCATTAATAGCAGTAAGTAATATTCCTTAATAATGACAAAGAACAGACTTTTATTTGGATGCAATAAGCTTGTAGATTTCTTCACCAACAGATATTATTTACTTTAGATTTGGATTCTGTAGTAAAACATTCTAAACATTATATATAAATTTTGTTAATTTTAAAATTCAAATAAAGAAAAAAGAAAAATAACTGACAGAACTCTATAACTCAAAGATCTACAGAGGAAGAAGACAAGTTTTAGTCAAAACACATTACCTGCATACCACACACATATGCTGTATGTGAATATGTACACACAGTTTTAATGCATTTGTTTGTATATAGATATGTGTGTATGTATATATAAACATAGCAAAAAATTCAAAATCTTGCATGAAGTAATAGCCTTATCAAAAAACTACTGAGAATAAGCTGAAAACCTGCAAGATGTGGAAAGACAGTGGGTACATGTTGAAAGAAAGCTCTGTTTTGAGGGCAAGCAAGTTTATGAATGAAGTGCAGCTTGCAAGATCCACCTCATCACATCTTTGGACAAAGAGCAGAAGCAAATTCTAAACGTTGTTTTGGTGTACATATTGCTAAGAATCAGGCAAGGCTGCAGTGAAGACAATAAAAATCATCCAAGTAGAGGCAGAATGAATGTTATTTTCATTTGTTATCTATCAAAATCAAAGCACCTTCAAAGTAGGAAAAAAACAGTAAGACTGAGCTTGGTTTTACAAGCAATCTCTACTCTTGACGTTTGAGTGGCAAAAGAACCGCATACAAAAATTACAAGTCCCATGATTATTTATTAGTTGTTGTCAGAATTAGAACTTGCACTGGTTTAATAATAAGACACACACACACTTTATTCAGGGACAAAAAAAAAAAGCATCAGCAGCTATAACCTTGACATGTAAAAGCTGAGAAGTGAAGATTAGCAGAAAAATGGAAAGTAAAACAACTGAGCCTAAGATTAACCAGATATTGTTAGTAGGGGAGGAAGGATAAGGCTAAATTATAGAATGTCTAAATCTGAACAGTCACTGTGGATGGTTAAATAAACTGAATAAAATTGGAATTGATAAAATACTTAGAAACCAACAAATAGTAGCGACAAGGACTTTCACTGAAAAGAAAACAGGATAAAAGTGCATTTATCACTGGAATATTATATGGACTATCCTTTTGATTCCTCCTAAAAGATATTAGTTCAAGACTTCAGAAAAATTAGTAATAAACTAATAAAATTTACCGACAACTAAAGTTCAGGAAATATTAACATAGAAAATTAGATTACTGCATAGGAATAACAAAGTGCACCTGATGTTTTAAAGGACATGAAATGAGGTTTAATAGCATTGAGTATGAGTTCATTTATTTAGCAATCCACAACTTTGTGATGTCAACTGGATTCCCATCTGCTAGAAACAATCTGCTTATAGTAGTCAATCAAAAAATGAGCCCCTGCTGTGATATGGGGGATGAAGAAAATGATGAGTCCATTGTGAGACTCATCTGGAATATTGCATACAGTTCTGGATAAGTCATCTCAAAAAAAAACTAATTCAGATATAACAGATTATTAAGTTGCCTGACAAAATGGGAAACCTAGCACAGCAAGAGAAGAAAAATAATTTGGCTTGGTTGGTTTAGCAAAATGAGAGAGTAAAAGAGGAAAGATTCCTCTACCATCAGACATCAAAATGAAGAATCAAGGTAGCAGCAGGACAGTAAGGCTTGAAACCAGTCAAAGATAGACTGAAAGTTAGTAATCAGAATTAGTCTTATGTAGTTCATGTTTGGAACGGAAGTAACGCAATCAACACTGAGATTTGGCTATTCCACATGTATCACATTCAGTTGCTCACTGAGTTTTGGTTTGTTCTTTTTACCTGACATTCATTTTGGTTGTTGAAATGACCGAAGGATTAAATGAAGATTTCATAGATAAAATACTCCGACTGGCAGTGTTCAGAGAATTGCGTGGTGAGTGCCTGGGGTTGCTAGGAGTGCAGGTGGCAGAGAATCTACCTCTTCCCAGATCTGGGCTGAATAAAAGTGTTTTGGCACTGGTTTGTTTCTAGGGAAAAGCAAATAATGAGTTAGCATACTCTGCTAAAAATGTATCAGAAAAGCAGCTAAGAGGAAGGGAAGATACACAGTGAATCACAAGCAGACAGTCTCTTCAGTTTTTCTTTTTTCTTTAAAAACATATTTTAAACGTAAGTAGTATTATTAAATTTATCTGAAAACACATACCTTAGAATTATTACGTGGAGTACCTTTTTCTGACGCTCTTAAGTGATTTGATTTTTTGGCCAGCACCTGCCATAAGTAATTGGTCTTGAATATACATTCGTAACGCAGGAGTTTCAGTGTTACTGTTTTCATGTGTCCATTGACATATGCTTTCATATATTTATTGACACATTACTCTCACTTTTCTAAAGTCTGCCATGCTCTGAAAGAGGCCCTGTTTACAGCTTTTACTCATGCAAGTGTGAAATACAAAAACTGAGAATTGAGGCTACTAAGAAGATATATTGCATACATTTTAAAGGAGCCACATTCAGTCATTGCACAATGGTTCAAAGCACAAAAGAGAAACTTAATATTTAATTCCCACTCTTTGAAAAGTTAACCCATCCCCTTGGTTAAGCAATTAAAACAGTTGCAGCCAAAAGTTCCAGGAGATCCTTCACAAAAGTGATTGTTACAATTATTTTAACTCAAAACGGACAAGTTATTTGTTGGTTCCTGTAGCTGTTTATAGCCATACACTGTTAATACATAAAAACTTCTATAACTATACAAGGCATATACATTTGTATAACTAGTTGGAGGACTGCAGTTAAATTTCACTGATCATAATATTCCACTACATGTGTACCTGACCAACTGTTACATTTACTGCTTTAAAGAGACTCTATGGGACTTTTACAGAGAGGCTCTGGAAATAAATTAGTCCAGGAACAATGGGTATCTTTCTGTGTTATCACTTACCTTAACTTCATTGAGAGAACTGCTGCAGTTTTCAATCATTTTTTTTTTCCTCTCAATGTATTCAGCAATAGATTCCATTTTGTTGAAGTGAGCCTCATGCAACTTTTTAAAGTCTAAGAAGATCCAAAAATAAAAGTCACATATCTGATAAGTTCCTAAGGAAGTTTACTACTTAATAGAAGAATCTTGCAACACCTATAGTTATGGCCTCAAAGAAAATATAACATATCCCTCTAATTAAAGACTGTATACACAGGTAACCAAACAGTATGAAATAGGATCTACTTCACCAGCTACATGACCAGTTACCTGGTGCATGTTCTGGAGAGTTATAGAATGGTTTGGCTTGGAAGGGCACTTTAAAGATCAGCTAGTCCAACCCCCAAGATCTGCAGTTAAAGAATAAATACTTCCACATTTTAAATGAATGAATGTGTTTTACAAAGTGATAAAAATGAGCTAATATATAGTAATGCAGTGCAACAGTAATATTTATAAAGTAAAAGCTAAACAGGCAGGAGTTGTAGCATATCTTTCTGCTCTTTGTTATTTTGAAATATCATGAACGCAATTATTATATCCAAAAGACACGAAAGCGTTCAATAAATCACTTTTCTAACATAATGAGTCATTTGCTACTATGAACTTACAGGTTGGAGGATATATCTTAAAATGTAACCTGTGGGAACTCTTTTGTTTGCTTGCTTTTTTAAAGAGAGGATGTTCCCTTCTTGAAGCAAAAATAGAAATTTGGGTTGTTAAAAACTATAAGTCAAATCCCCCTTCACACACAAACAATACATCTAGCTGGTAGGTTAGCTTACTTGGTGTAGTAGCTTTCATTGCTGTTTTCCTAGACTTAGATGCACGGCCTACAGGTACAGGGATCTTCCCTCCTGCATGATGAGCATCACCTGGTACAGTAAGATTGGACAAAATAATTAAAGCTCCTGGAAAATATTTTAATATCATAACCACTCAAAAAAGTATTTATTCTAAAACAGACCTTAACTCCTCAAAGTGGGTTTAGGTTTTGAGAAATACATCAGCTGGAATAGGTATGTCCTAAGCCTCTCAAAAAGTAACAGAATGTCTTGACAAACTACAAGCCCAGCATGAACCTTACAGTTATATGAGGTCATTTTCTTTGATAGTAAACTATTTTACAGGGAAAGTTAACAGGAGAATTATGCTTGTGGTAGCAAAAATAACTTTAAATTCACAGGTCTTGATCTGCTTAATAAGCTAGAGTTTTATAAAATGTTGATAAAGAAGAAATAGCTTTTGGGCAGCTTTTCTGCCACTGTCTTATATTACACATACAGAGTCTAAGTTCATTTTATCATCTCTGCTCTCAGGTATGGTATTAAGCTCATGCTCGCATTTTAGTGATTAATTTCATTTTCTTAAGAAAAAATACCAGGTAAAAACATCAAGTTCAATATTTGCATATTAAAACCAAACATTTGCTTTTTAATTAATTCACACCTCCTTTAAAGTAAACTTGGATAACCTAAATATATTGAAAGAAATCCCCACTGGAAGCAAATAATGGTTGGTTGTTGAAAATAAACTTTTCAACACTAAATGCAGGCATAGTACTTTTCTGTCACACAGCTCTTGCTGTTTGAAATTACTGAAAGAAAACCCACAAAACCAGAAAGCAGTACAGACACTTATAGCTGCAGTTACAGGAAGAAATGAGTACTGTGCCAGCTGTCAGGATGAATGCTGCCTCAAAGCATCTTCTACATATTCTATTGCTTCTGTTTCTAAAAGAACTTCCATTGAAAATCCTCATTTTCTGAATTAGTTTCAAAATTATAGATCGCCTCCAATGAGAATGTCCTTGTAAATTCTACTGAACAGCAAGAATATCCATAATATGTCTCAAGAACTACATACACTGAGTCTAACAGGAACAAGTAATAGTATGTGCCTTATTTGAGAGACTCACAATATTCATAAATTATCAGATTGGGCGAACTCAGTTCTTCATGTCAGCTACATGCATGAAGAGGGAAGAAATGAATTAATATTTTCAGCAACAATATGTTCAAAGGTCTAAAAAAGCCACCAGATGGAAGAATGATTCACTGTAATACATTCAGATATTGTTAGGGAGTTTAAGCAAATTATAAAGGATTCTGTCTGTATCTCCTCCTTTACTAATTTTACTCCTGGGAAGAAAATTACAAAACCCATTCATGTGTAAAAAAAAAAAAAAAAAAAAAAAAAAAAAAAAAAAAAATGCAGCATGAGGGAGGAAGCTCTCCCTTTCTTGACACTTTTTAAAGGAGCTGAGTAACATCTCAGGAGTATTCCAGAAGGCACTGATCCTAATCAAGGTGCACGACCAAAATAGATTCAGACCTTGAAGAACTGCTTCCCTAAAAACATCAGGTCCAGAGTTCTAAGTCAAAGCCAGGAGAATTCCTGCATTCCTGAATTTGTGTTACAATACATTAAACAAACCCAAACACAGATTCCCCCCCCATCACCTCTGGTATCCCCAAGCAAGGTCCTGATTACCAAAGATGACACAAAAATCTTTGCAGACACAATTAAATGACCAAATGGTACATTTTAAGTAGTACAAGTTACTAAACCTACTTTTGGAATTTTCTACTTACATTCATCTCTGCTACTTTTAGCAGAAGCTGCTTCTGGTTGTTCACTCTGACCAGCAGCCATTCCTGGACTTTCAATAGCTCTCTGTTTAGTTACTTGTTCCTCATTTTGGAATACCTTCTGTCCCTTTCCATGCTCACCCTGAGGCACTTCGTTTTCTTTCCTTTCAGAATGCTCCTGCAGTTGACACATAATTTAAACAGTTTATTACAACTGGGTGTAAAGAAAGGCTGTTGTTCTGAGAACAGTCAGCCAGTGGAACAGGTTGCCCAGAGAGGCTGCATAGCCTCCACCCTTAGAGCTTCACAACATCAGATCAGATAAAGCCTTAAGCATTGTGTTCTTACCTCATAGTTGACCCTCTTTTGGCTGGAAGACTGAGCAATAGACTTTATCAAGTCCAACCTGAATTAACTCGCAAAACACTTATCCTGTTATTTCACAAACAAATCTATTTTAGAAAGCTGCTCACCTCTAACATTTCAGTATAAAATTGCCTTTATTGACAAAAGTTAATTACTTGCAAGTAAAAGTATATTGATTTGCTCCATTGTAGCCCTGGTTATTGTACAATTCTCCAGCACTACCAGACTAACAGTCATCTTCTCATTTCCCTCCTCTAAATCAGTAAAAGTTTTTCACACAGTTCTTAATTCACACACTATTTGCATGTAATTCTAGAGAAAAGTAATTCTACCCGATCTCACTTTGAAATTTCCCCTCCCTCAGCTATATACAACCCATGAATAAAGAACTCAGCGAGAGGAGTGGGAATTAAATTGTGAGGATTAAGCAATCATCTAAATCATTAATTTTGTCCATATAAACAAAGTGAAAACAGCCTTATTTTAGATAGATTCTGAAACTAGTCTAATATTAAGAATACTATGATGAACTAGTGAGAGCAGTCTTACATCCAGATAAAATGTGTTTAAATTAAACTTGGGGGAGGAGGGGGTGGCCACACTAAACCAAGCAATGCAAATCACCTCTTTCTCATCAGAAAGGCCTTCATCACTGGTATTAGTTTTCTCTTTGGAGTTCCTCTTCTTTCTCACTATTTTCTTTTCTTTACCACATCTTTTTGTAACAAATGATGCTGAAGGAGGCATAATTTCCTCCTGACTCCTCATTTCATTTGATTCGGTGGAAGAAGATGCACTTTTTCCAGAGTCCTGTAGCAGAAAAATACTATAATGTGGAACATATCCGACACAAACATAAATTAGATACTCCAAAGAGACTGTTTCAGTTTTATTATGGGAAAAAGTATTTCACACAAAGGAAAACCACTAGCATTTAGTAGCATAGTAATCAAGAAATTGGCAATATTTGGATTTCCCTAAACATCAGAGCTCATAATTTGAAAACTTTGAAAAGCCCTACAGTTTATTATATAGTATTGTAATAAGATTATAAAAAACTAATACTTCATATTTGAAATCTGACTTGCATGACGCTGTGACTCTCCCAGATTTGTGCATAGACTGCTCTTCACCAAAACAAACAAACACAAAAAAGCAGAACTTCTTCCATGCTTGTTAAAATCAAAAGTAAGCTGACAAGGGTTACACCAGTTCTTCAAGCCTTTAAAGAATATTTTAAAGGAAGCATTTAAAGGGATATATATTTTAGAAAAAAAATACCCCAATTTACTTTCTATCAAAAATGTAAAATACATTGCCAGGCCAAACAAAATAACTCAGCTTACAGAAGAGAAGACTTTTTTTAAAGTGAAGAAAGTGCAAGTATATTGTAGTAGATTAAAACTGTTTTCTAATGAGTATCTAGTCTCTTTCATCTAGGTATGCAAAGTTAATAAAATATTTTTATATTTGGTATTGACTAGTGTCTAGAGCTAAACAGGCAAGAATAAATATCTGTTCGATGGAATTTAAATGTTAGTACAAAATTATTGTTTGCAAACACTGATGCTGAAAAAACATTTATAGCTTTGTAAGCTGAAAGGATATCAGCTTTCGGTCATATAGGAAACCAGTTCAAAGCTAATACTAGCACATCTGTTTCTATCAGTACATGAGTGGATTAAACCAAAGGCACTATTAAGAAAAAAGTATTTTTGTTATAGTACGCATCATGGTAAAAGCCAACTTTCAGTACGTGCCCTGCTCTACTAGTTACAAAGTTAGATCTATTGCTCTTAAAAAGAATGGTTCATCTGTTACCATATTTTCATTTCCTTGGTTTGTACCATGAAAATGTTGCTTCAGTGCTTTCAACAATTTGTCTGCCTGGAGAGAAAACAAACAACATACGAGTCAAATATTGTATGAAGTCATCAAACAAAAACCAAATTAATATCCTGTAAATTGATGCAGTGAACTAGCAGAACATTTCCTGAATCTAACAAAATAAGGCATCCCTTCGTTCGGCTCAGTCACATTAGACAAAGTGCTTAAGGCTGCAGACAAACATGTAGCATGTTGTCCACAGTGGCACAAAGACAAATTTCTGTGACTAGGTTTCTCCTGGTCCATCTGTTTTCCAGAAATTATTCAAGGATGAATGAGAGACTGCTTTCAGCAGCACTACCTAGCTGAATGTGAATTAAAATTGTGGGAAATTTCTGCAATAACTTCTGTCTTGCCCATAATACATGCGAAGCATTTTTCTTATACCTTGTATATATTCAACAGCAGCAACAGAATGACAACAACAAAACCACATCGTTGATATTTTATGCTGTGAAACACTCAATACCTAATGGGAAAAATAAATAAATAAAATCGAGCCCGAAATAGAAGTTTAAGAATAAAATAACCCAGAACTAAAACCCTAAGCAAACGTCTTAGTCCTGCCAGGACAATGAGTTCCTTTGTTCACTTAAGTCGTGGATCTTCTTGCTTTTAGGGTTTACGCCTTTCTCCCGGCGGCCGTGCAGGAGCCTGGCTGCTGCCCCGTCACTCGCTCACAGCGCCCACGGCGGGAGATCGCCAGCTACCAGAAATCTGGAGCTCTCGACAGACCTTTCTCGTTCTTAACCACGACTGGCAAACAACCAAAAGCACTCACACCACTTAAGGCACCCTATATGACTATTTTTCTGACTCCTAGTCGTAAAAAACACCCTGCAACTGTGCGCGCTGAGAGCAGCTGGCGTGGTAACCCGCCGCGGCCGGAGGAGCAGCCGGCACCGCAGCCCTGAGCACGGCAGGGACGGGCCCGCAGAGCTGCGGGCGGGCCTCGCGGGGCAGCCCCCACCTCCCTCCTTGGTGCCCCCGGGAAAACGGAGCCTGGCACCGTCAGCCTTGTTCTCTTGAGTGTCCGCCCGTCACAAAGCTGGACGAACACAACTCCTCGCGGCACGGCCGGGAGCTAAGGGACAGACGGACGCTGCAGCGGAAAGCTGCCGCCGCCACCCCCCAGGCCCAGCTGTGTCCGCGCCAACACCGCCTCCAGCTCCGGGAAACGGACCGGCCTGAGGCTCCATCAGCGCGATACCTAACATGAGAACGACCGCCACAGGGACGGATAAGGCATGTTCCCTTCACGACACCCACCCCGTCAGCTCCTGGCCGGGCCCAGGGGAAGCCCCAGAGCCAGGATTGCTCTTCGGAGGGCGGGCAGCCGGAACTTCTCCCACCCGCCCCTCGCTCAGGTGCGCAGTGCTTCTCCCTCCCGAGCGCAGCAGCTTCCCCCGCCTCACCCGGAGATTGGCCTTCAGGCCGACAGCCTTCGCCATCTGCTGGAGCTCGATGTATTTCAGCGAGTCCAACTGCTGGAGCGAGGTGAGCGCCATAGCTGCGCCGGCTTATCAACCGCCGCGCTTCGAACCTCGCGCTCAACTGACACGGCGTCCCTCATCCCCGCCCCACCGTTCGAACTCGCCCGCCGCGCCCGGCTATTGGCTGTACGAGGCAAAGGGGTCGGGTCTGGGGACACGGAAACTACCAATGGCGGTGCGGCCGCCGAGGCGTGCTATTTTTTTTTTTTTTTTTTCTTCAAACACGATAAGAGCAGCTCTGCCTCCTCCTGTTGATTGGGCAACGGAATGACTCGGTGCGGCCCACTTCCCAATAGTCTCGGGAGATGAAGATTGATGCGTCCGTTGCCCAATGAAAACTCAGATCTGTGAAGCGCGCTCTAGTTGTGAGGCCCGGAAGGCGGGCGCCGCGCTCGAACGCAGAGCGGGAGAAGATGGCGGTACGGCAGAAGTTGCTGGAGCTTCTCGAAGAGCCGCACATCAGCGGGACCATCGTTCTAGAGCAGCCGTCGACCTCTGCTGTTGCCGCGCGGGTCTCACCGTCGCCGTTTTCATCGCCACCTTCCTCGCCGCTTTCATCGCCACCTTCCTCGCCGCTGGCCGCGGCCTCGCTACCGCGGCAGCAGGGGCCGCTGCCGCAGGACTGCGCCGTGTTCCACTGCCGCAGCTGCTGGGCGGTGCTGGGGGACTCGCTGCACCTGTGCGCGCAGGAGGAGCGGCAGCTCGGCCTCCTTGTCTGCTTCAGTCAGTGCCTTCCCGGTGGCCCCGGGGCGGGGGTGGTCTGGGCCCGCCTGCCGCTGGGCTCTGCAGGGAGGACGGGGGCTGAGCCGTGCTACACCCCCCGCCCCGACGAGCCGCCGACCTTCCTCGGGCCCGGGGGCCGGGCCGGGCTTAGCGTCGGGTGTCCTGAGGCCACGGGGCGGTACGACGCGGGTGGGGTTGGTCCGGGCGTGGATCTTGTTTTCAGTGCCTCTCGTGTTCCCTTCAGAAGTCACCAACGTTGTGGCCTGGGAGGATTCGCTCCTCGTCGGACTCGAGGGACCGCTCCTGGGCTGGTGCGTAGCTCGGCAGGGTCTCGCTTTCGGCATCGGGTCTGCCGGGAGCGGCCGCCGCGGTACCTGCTGGGAGCTCCGCTGGGGTGGGCGCTGGGGGTTCCTCGGGGCTCGGTAAACTCCAGAGTGCTTTTCCTACCCATGCTTCGTCATTTCGGATGGAGAAGCCTTTTATAGGTATGCAGCTTTCATTTTTTGTCAAGAAGTTTTGCTGCCCCAGCCTTTGTTGGTGGAGAACATTTGGGTGATGGAGTAAAAGACGGAAGGCGGGCTGGCCTTCAGTTCTCTTTCTTCTGCTCCTTACCCAAAAGGTGTATTACCTAAATTAAAGCATCTCTGTTTGGCGGGGGGTGTGTGGTTTGTTGTTGTTGTTGGTTTTTAATACTGAAAATTAGTAACTTCTGCTCTACAGCTAGTAGCAGGTTCGGTAACTCTGGGATTAGTCTGATGTTATGGATGTAAATACCACCTGAGGGTTCACAGAACCAATAGTTTGTCTACTCCATGATCTAGAAGGGCTGGGAACTTTTGAAATAAAATACTTGTGTTGTTTTTTTGTTTGTTGGGATTTGTTTTTTTGCTGGGTTTTTGTTTCGTTTGTTGCTGGGTGGTATTATTATTATGTTTTGTTTTGTTTTTCAAGGGGAGGAGCTCTCTGAGGCAATAGGCTGTTCTGTCAGGAGGAAATGTTGCATCTATGACCTGTCATATGCGTGGGCACAGCCATTGTTTTACCAGTTGAATCATATTTGAGTAGTACAACCTAAAGCACTCTGTGGTAATAAGCTGGGCATTTTCTCCCCTAATTGCAACTTCACTTATTACAAATATTATCTCTTACATAATATGCCCAACTTTTTATGTTCATGTTTTCTCTGTGTGTATTACTTCTTTAAGGAGGAGGCATTATTATGTCTTGTTCTGATAGAACAATTACTTAATGTCGTCTGAAAAGCATGCATTATCTGTGGTTTCAGAACCTTCTTTTTAATAATATTTTTGCTTTTCTCTCTTAGTGCTTACGCTTCATTATCCTGTCGGTCATGTGGCTCAACTGTGGGCTTAATTCTTTATTCTGCCTCCAGTGCCCTGGCGTATCTCCGAGGCTTATTCTGTTTCTTCAAGGACAGCATCAACTGGTGAGTATACTGTATTCTTAGGGTCAGTGATTTCACAGGAATTTGCAAGTTATTACAACACGATGTACAATTAATCTACAGCTAAAAAAAGCAGCTTTACTTTTGTCTGAGCACATTGGTGTGGGATTTTAATATCTGCTGTGTTTCAGTTGTTCATGTTGGCATGACTCCATTTGATTTGCCTTCTACTTTTTGAGCATCCTCATAATGTCAAGGTTTAAATGTAGTTGTTTGCACTACTGAAATCTCCTTCAGTCCCAGATTCACTTAGCTAATGTGAGATATCAAAGTAGTTCCATGATAGCCTGAGGACTTGACTATAGAAACTGTAAATAATTACTTATAGCTGGTGATGAGAGGATCTTATGATTTCAAAGCAAAACCATTGTTAGGATTTTAGTATTTTTACAATGTGCTTGCTGCTTTTGGCAACAAATCTGTATCTGCTTTAAAATCAGCTTATATATTACCTTGTAAACAATGAATGCAATTACGGTATGTTTAACTGGTTTGGTTTGATTTTTTTTGTGTGTGTGTTTTGTTTTTTTTCCTTTCTTCCCTTTCCCCTTTTGTTTTCCAGTTATTTCTTAAAAGACCAAATGATAATAGAAGCTTCTAAGGTGAATTTTCCTGTTGTGACCTTAAAGCAACAACTGCAGCAAGTAAGGTTTCTACATTAATTTGTATGGAAAATGTTTTTTAAATGCTGATACTTCTTTTAAAGGCATAAGATGGAGAAAATGCTGACTTAGAATACAGTAAATTACTTAAATTTGTAAGAAATGCAAAATATTTTTTAGAACCCCTTATGTGCAAAACATATCCAGTTCTAGCTAATTTTCTGGCAAAACTGAGTTATTCTCTTATTGCTACATCTTGAAAAGAAAAAAATATCCTTTAGACAGACTTCACCTAAGTATTGCTAGTAACACTTGTCCCTAGAATTGATAAGTCACTATTAAAGAGTTTAAAAAATAGCAATTTGTAAATTTGAAAGGGATTCTAGTACAGTTGTATTTACAGCTATGTAACCTCAACACAGCATGGTAGTATATACTTGTAGTTTTAGAGACAACACTAGAACCTCCCTCCTTTTTTGGTGTTTAAATTGGGTGTTCTTTTCCGTAACTTGGTTAGTCATTAACTTAGTAAATTACAGTTGCTATGTGTAGGAAATAGCCAGTATAATGAGTATGTATGTGCTTACTTGTTCCTTGCTTTTTATTTCTTTTTTGAGTTTCTGTTCCAAACATGGAAATGGGCCCATGACACTTCTTAAGTTTTGTCATCTTCTAGTGTCTTATCATAAGATCAGAGTGTTTTTATATGTCGGGTGAAGCTAAAATGCAAAAATCTTATCCAGGCAAGACTTCTAAAGTTGAGATACATTTTTCTGAAGTAAAAAAAAATGGTAGTAGTTCATTGCAACCAGAAATGATGTGACTGTGGAGAGTTTGCTTCTTGGTTAGAACAAGCGCAGGAATCTGATTTTTGCTTTTTGAGACATAACGTGAGCAGAATTTTACTCCTGTGCTTTCGATGTGTTAACTTAAACTGTAGACTCTGGAAATGGCATTTCTGAGGAACTGTCCGCATGTATTCCTTAGCTAATGATGAAACAGTCTTTTCAGATATTGTCAAAAAAAGATCTCTGGCTGTGTAAAAACTTGTAATGAGTTCACTAGAAAAGACTGGATAAATCATAGTAAGGCTCCAGTAACTCTGGCTCCTTAAGTAGCGCGTTTCCATACATGTGTGAAAGGGGTTCTGCTGGCACACGTTGATCTAGCTCCTCTTTGTAGTGCAGGCCTCTGATTTGGGTGCCAGTTTTGGCTGTACTAGACATGCAGTATAGAGATTAAAGCCCAGCATAATATTCCATCTTGAAAGTCAGCTGCTCTTTAGCAACTGAAAAGTGGAGTTCAGATTGTTCAAAGATCCAGTGTTAGGACATTTTTCTCTAGTTTTAATACTAATATTTCTCTTCTTTTCTAGCTGAAAGAAAAGCTTGTAGAGGTCCACACTCGCATAGAATCGGTGATGAAACAGCTGGAGGAACTGGCATAAAAGAATGATTTGGCAGAAAGGCAAAGCTCTGCATCAGATGCAGTTGGCCTTCTGCCAGGATATGCAATAGGCAGGGTCAACATTTTCAAGAACTGCTGGAGTTGTTTCTGCTTCTGTGCAGAGCTTGTTCATTATGGTGAAATAATGCACCAGAACAGGTCTGAGTCACTTTATAGGAAGAAGTGATACTTAAGTGCATCCCTTTGACCTAAGGGGAACACCTGAAACCTGACATACTGAAGTTATGCTTGGAAAGATGAATAGCTCACCCATGGAGTGCATCACCCTCTGAGACAGCATAGCTATGACTTTGATTCCCTCTAATGACTTCAGGGGAAAAAAACAGCCTTTGAAATACTAAAAACGGGTTTCTGGAACTATACAAAACATACTAAGATGATGATATTCAAGAGGAGCTATTATAAACTGAATGTTCTTAGAACTACAGTTCTCATATTTTCATATAAATGCAGCGTTAATGGCAGCCAGCTGTTGGTCAAGGGGCTCTTTAGCTGGTATGTGAGGCACTGCTAAATGGGCTCCTGATGAGTTGTTTTAGATTTGCTTGTGTACGTGGCCTGCAAAAGGAGCAAGCTAGCATGTCACAGAAGCTGTAGTGTCTGCTTAGTGCATGAATTTGGATGGCATGATGCTGGCTGAAGCAAAAGGTTTTACATTTCAAATTCAAGGGCAACCCATATGCCTGCCAGGTCCTCTGGAAATGCAGCCCCATGGCTGCACAGGACTGAGTCAAGTTCTTGCTGCCCCAGGAGCCTTAGGCTGTGAGCAACTGCCTTTAATAGATCTGAGCCTTTCTTTCTGAGCCTGATGCTGTGGAACCAAGGAATGGTCTTCTTTGCTTCTGCTCAATCATGGGAACACTGCTCTGCTGAAGTTGTGATGATCTGCCTGCTGCCCTCGCTTGGGCAGTCGTTCCAGAGAAAATACCTAATGGCTATTCATTTGCATTGCTGTTTTGAATGGGTTCTGCTGCTTTCCAAACATCTAGAAAGTAATTTGATGGCCGAGCACTACTTATCCCTTGTTATTGGGGCAGAATATCCCTGATGCTTGTTAGCTGGAAGATAAGGGTCTTTTGCTGCCTAAAAGGCTGATGTTTTAAACCTTCCATAAAGTTTAGTAGTCTGTAGTAGTCTAGAGAGGGTTGTCTTTACTTGATCAACTGAATTCCAGTGATGCTATTTGCCACATTCCCTTCTGTATATGGTTGGTAGATTGTGTTCCCTGTTGCTGCCAATGCCAGTACTCCCTCTATTTCACAGTCTTAATTGTTTTATTTGTAAAATAACTCTCATAATGGGCAAGGAGCAGAGGGGACAAAACTTACTGTGAGGTACCCCAGAGGCTTTAGGTGGGGAGCTGGTATTTATACTATTTGTTTCTGCTGTGCTGCTTTGGAGTTCTGGGTTATCTCAGTTTGTTCTGGTTAAGCAATAACATAAAATCTCAACAGCCATTCTGCAGCGAGAGGAGGGGTGCTCTCTGTTAAATTCTAATACTACATACTATCTAAATTATTTTTATTGTTTATGTTTTACAACTTTGACAGGCCTAAGTGGGCAAATGCAGTGCAGCTAATTAAGGATATCAAAAGTAACTACCTGAAGTAAATGTTACACTCTTGTTAAGATCTGTTTCATTGCCTGTAATGATAAATGTTACCGTCTCTAAAATGCTGGAAGGCTGTTCTTCACACTTGTCACTGTATATTCATGTGAAGTTTGTAGCTGCTGTATTTGATTACTTCATTCTTAAGTAAAAGGCATTTTTACGGTTGTATTGTACAGTGACTGCATTACTGGGGTCTTGTGACTAAGCTCAATTTGTGCAGGCATCCTCCCATCTCAGGTAAATGTTTTCCACTGTATAACTTCACCTTTGTGCTACTTTCTAACTTACAGCCCTTTTGGTTTTGCATCAGTCATAAGAAATATGATAATGGGACTACTCACAGTATCACAGTATGTTTGGGATTGGAAGGGACCTCAAAAGATCATCTAGTCCAATCCCCCTGCTGGAGCAGGAACGCCTAGGTGAGGTCGCACAGGAATGTGTCCAGGCGGGCTTTGAATGTCTCCAGGGAAGGAGACTCCACAACCTCCCTGGGTAGCCTGTTCCAGTGCTCTGTTACCCTCACTGAGAAGAAGTTCTTTCTCAAATTTAAGTGGAACCTCTTGTGTTCCTTCTTGATCCCATTACCCCTTGTCCTATCATTGTTTGCCACTGAGAAGAGCCTGACTCCATCCTCGTGGCACTCACCCTTTATATATTTATAAACATTAATAAGATCACCCCTCAGTCTCCTCTTCTCCAAACTAAAGAGCCCCAGCTCCCTCAGCCTTTCTTCATAAGGGAGATGCTCCACTCCCTTAATCATCTTTGTTGCCCTACGCTGGACCCTCTCCAGCAGTTCCCTGTCCTTCTTGAACTGAGAGGCCCAGAACTGGACACAATATTCCAGATGGGGTCTCACCAGGGCGGAGTAGAGGGGAAGGAGGACCTCTCTCGATCTACTGACCACCCCCCTTGTAATACACCTGAGGATGCCATTGGCCTTCCTGGCCACAAGGGCACAGTGCTGGCTCATGGTCATCCTGCTGTCCACCAGGACCCCCAGGTCCCTTTCCCCTACACTGCTCTCTAATAGGTCATGCCCCAACCTATACTGGAACTTGGGATTGTTCCTGCCCAGATGCAGGACTCTACACTTTCCCTTGTTAAATTCCATCAGGTTATCCCCCGCCCAACTCTCCAGCCTGTCCAGGTCCCGCTGGATGGCAGCACAGCCTTCTGGCGTGTCAGCCACTCCTCCCAGCTTAGTGTCATCAGCAAACTTGCTGATGGTACACTCAATTCCCTTGTCTGAATCATTAATGAATATATTGAATAATATTGGCCCCAGTACTGACCCCTGAGGCACTCCACTAGATACTGGCCTCCAACTGGACTCCGCACCATTGACCACCACTCTCTGGCTTCTCTCTTTAAGCCAGTTTGCAACCCACCTCACTACTCTATTGTCTAGACCACACCTCGTCAATTTAGCTGTGAGGATGCTGTGAGGGACTGTGTCAAAGGCTTTACTGAAGTCAAGGTAGACCACATCCACCGCTCTGCCATCATCCATCCACCTTGTTACATTCTCATAAAAGGCTATGAGGTTGGTCAAGCATGACTTACCCTTGGCAAAGCCATGCTGACTGCCCCTAATGACCCTCTTATCCCTGATGTGCCTTGAGATGACACCAAGGATAAGCTGTTCCATTACTTTCCCAGGGACAGAGGTGAGGCTGACCGGTCTATAATTACCCGGGTCCTCCTTCTTACCCTTTTTGAAGACTGGAGTGACATTTGCTTTCCTCCAATCCTCGGGCACCTCTCCCGTTTCCCAAGACTTGGCAAAAATGATGGATAGCGGTCTAGCAATGACTTCAGCCAGCTCCCTCAGCACCCGCGGATGCATCCCATCTGGACCCATGGATTTATGGATGTCCAGACTATTTAATTGTTCCCTAACCCAGTCCTCATCGACTAAAGCAAACTCCTCCATTGACCTGGCTTCATCCGGGGTCTCAGGGGTACAGGGCTCCCCAGGACAGCCTCCAGCGGAGTAGACAGAGACAAAGAAGGCATTCAGTAACTCTGCCTTCTCTGTGTCTTCTGCCACCATGGCACCCACCTCATTCATCAGTGGGCCTACATTGCCTCTGGTATTAGTTTTATCTGCTATGTATTTGAAAAAGTTCTTCTTGCTGTCCTTGACCCCTCTCACCAGCTGTAATTCTAAGGAGGCCTTGGCTACCCTAGCTGCCTTCCTGCA
This sequence comes from Patagioenas fasciata, assembly GCF_037038585.1. Taxonomy (NCBI): domain Eukaryota; kingdom Metazoa; phylum Chordata; class Aves; order Columbiformes; family Columbidae; genus Patagioenas; species Patagioenas fasciata. The sequence goes on along the minus strand of NC_092524.1, from coordinate 30,100,646 downwards.
TCCTCTAACAGCAGCCTTATATTCCTCCCAAGTGGCCAGTCCCTGCTTCCATGACCTGTAAACTCGCCTCTTCTGCTTGAGCATACCAAACAGATCCCTGTTCAACCACGCAGGCCTTCTGGCTCCCTTCCTCGACTTCCTACGTGTGGGGATGCTCTGATCCTGAGCATGGAAGAAGCAATCTCTGAATGCAATCCAGCTCTCTTGGGCCCCTTTTCCTTCAAGCAGTCTTGCCCATGGGATTTCCCCCAGCAATTGCTTGAAAAGGCCGAAATTAGCCCTGCCAAAGTCCAGGGTTGCAATTCTGCTTGGTATTCTGTTCCTGCCACACGAGATGCTGAACTCCACCATCTCGTGGTCACTGCAACCCAAGCAGCCCTCGACCTTTACTGCTTCGACCAGACCCTCTTTGTTAGCGAGGATGAGGTCCAGCAGTGCACCTCTCCTGGTCGGCTCCTCCACCATCTGCATGAGGAAGTTATCATCAATGCACTGGAGGAACCTCCTGGACTGTGGCTGGCTGGCTGAATGGTCCTTCCAGCAAACATCAGGGAAGTTAAAATCACCCACAACAACCAGGGCCTGTGACTGTGAGGCCACTCTCAACTGCGCATAGAAGGCCTCATCAACTTCCTCAGTCTGATCTGGTGGCCTGTAATAGACACCTACAACCGTATCACCCCTGCCAGCCTGTCCCTTGATCCTGACCCATACACTCTCAACTCGTTCCTCATCCGCTCCTGGGCAGAATTTAGTACATTGCAGTTGCTCTCTCACATAGAGAGCAACTCCACCACCACGCCTGGCTGGCCTGTCTTTCCTGAAAAGGGCGTAGCCATCCATGACCACATTCCAGTCATGTGAACTGTCCCACCACGTTTCTGCAATTGCCACCAGATCGTAATCTCCCGACCGAACATAGGATTCTAACTCCTCCTGCTTATTCCCCATGCTGCGTGCATTGGTGTACAGGCATTTCAGGGAGCGAGCAGAGCACACCAATTTCTCCCTAGGGGCACAGGAAGCCACCCGGTCCTCATCTGTTTTAGAATGCTGCCCCACTGGGGCAAGCCCAGCTACAACCCCATCCCCCTTCGAGCCTAGTTTAAAGCTCTCCAAATGAGCCCAGCTAATTCCTGCCCCAGCATCCTTTTGCCTCTGCGAGATAAGCCTTTCCTGCATAACACTGTCCGGACTGGAGTCTTATAAAACCAGCCATTATCAAAAAAACCAAAGCCCTGCCTGTAGCACCAGTCTTGGAGCCAACCATTTAGAGATTGAATTTTCCCATTCCACCCCACATCGTCACTTGAAGAGGGAAGGAGTGAAGAGAAGATCACTTGAGCCCCTGAATCTTTCACCATCCTTCCCAAGACCTTGAAGTCATTCTTCATTCCCCTCAGACTACGGGAAGCAACTTCCTCCCCATCTGTCTGGAAGACCAGCAGCAGGTAGTAGTCTGTCGGGTGCACCAGTCTGGGGAGCTCTCTAGCAATATCCTTGATCCGGGCTCCAGGTAGACTACAGACTTCCCTAAGATGAGGGTCAACCCTGCATATTGGGCCCTCTGTTCCTTTCAGAACGGAATTTCCTATTACAATCACCCTTCTAACTTTCTTATCAGAGGTAGTCTTCAGTTGTGTAGTCAACCGCCTCTTCCTATGTGATCTTGTAGGCAGGCTTGGCACCACCTCCTCACCTACCTCTTCTTCAAGATCCAGGGCCTCAAACCTATTACGGAGGGGCACCTGGGGAGGCAAATCAGGCAGGGAGGGGGGCTGCCCGTGATGCCGAACTGGAATAAGCTTCCAACCCTCATCTTCTTTTAGGTCATTTACCTCTGCCCAACAGCGACAAGGGTGGGGCTGTCTCAGGACCTCCGCCTCTGTCCGGGAGGGCAGGAGGTCCATCTCCTTTTCGGGGGTACCTCCCTGGGGCCTTTCCGACCGGCACGTGAGGGTGTTACTCCACCAGTCGATCTCCCTTTCACACTCCCTGATGGACCTCAGTGTCTCAGCCTCCTCCTTAAGCTTCACAACCATGTCGAGCAGATCTTGCACCTGCTCACACCTCACACAAGTAGAGTGCTGGCCTCCCTCCTCCGGCAGCAGCAGGCTCTGGCACTCCCTGCAGCCGGAGACCTGAACAGCCACCGTTTGGGACAGAACCTCAGTCTGCGTTGCCACAGTCTTTTTGAGACATGCTCTCCTTCTGGAGGCGACCATGGTCATCAGCAGTCTGGGACGCCGGCAATAAGCCGGTGGGAATGACAAACAACAAGTGCTCTCTGCACCCCGCTGCGCTAGCAGCCACACCCGCTGCGCTAGCTAGTTGCTCCTCTCTGCACCTGGTGGGCAGCGACTAGTCGCTGTCCTCCCAAAGGTTTTTTCAAGGCAAGGGGAGGAGGTGTGGTCGCCGTCACCGTGGGAACGCCCGCCGCCACGTCAGCCGCTCTCTCGCAATGGCTACCGGGGCTTCGGGGGGATCAGGACCGCCGGGAGTCACGCTGTCCCTGTACGTTTCCCTCTGGGCTTTCTAATCTCGGCTAAACCTCGTAGTCGACTGAACCCCGCCGGCTCTGGCTCTCGCTGCGCTGGCTCCGATCAGCTGACTCAATGCTAGTCTCGAGTTTCAGCCGCTTTTAAACCTCCCGCCGCCACCGTGGGAACGCCCCCCGCCACGTCAGCCGCTCTCTCGCAATGGCTACCGGGGCTTCGGGGGGATCAGGACCGCCCGGAGTCACGCTGTCCGTGTACGTTTCCCTCTGGGCTTTCTAATCTCGGCTAAACCTCGTACTCACTTCTGCTTTTTTATTCTGGTTTCTGCATTGAGGCTGTTTCTTCTTCTTCACATCTATATGTGTGTAATAGTGTTAAATTGTCTTGCTTCATTTAACTAAATGTCCACTCCTAAAAGGGAAAGAAAGCTGTCAGTTATGTTTTTATATTATTTTTACAGTTGTAAAGAAGAAACTTTTTAAATTTAAAAAAAAAAGCTGAAATTCAGAAATATATATTGTGTGGATCACTGATAATATCATGTGAGTCATAAACCCACTTTTCCTTAGATTATGTTTGCACAAAAAAAAAAAAAAATCAGTTTATCTTGTTTAGGTCCTGGTTCATAATGAAGCATTAAATTAATAGTTCCTTATATAATGTAGCATGAATTTAACCAAATGAGTGTGTGCTAAATAACAGCTGGTAAATTTTTAACTACATTTCTCTAATCTTTAGAACTGGGAGGTCTGCTGCTCTGTTGAGTCCTTCATGTCTATTCATCAAATCATGTTTTTGCTTGGCATTGTTGCCTGATGTATGAGCTGATGCTCACAGCAGTACAGTGTTCCAGACAGATTCTGTTTTAAGAAGCAAGCCACTTCAATTTACAAAATATAAATTTGTTATCTTCAGTTATGTGAGATGAATATTTACTGATATATCAACTTACACCTGTGGATGCATTTTGATTTAAGTGATGCTTATAAAATTTTATTCCTGAAGATTCAGCTTTTGATCCCACAGCCTGTGCTGGGTTCAAGTTCCTCTTAATCTATAACTGATCAGTGATTATTTGTTTTTCTTATTCTAGTGCAGAACCCAATCTCCTCTAAATAGGCATCTTGAGAGACATGTTCTAGCTTTAAGTGCAGCCAGGGCCAGTCTGACTTGGCAAGGATGGATTCTCTATTTAAATGAACAGCAACCACTTAGCAAGCCAAGTCTCAAGGTCAGGTCTGTTAGCTAACCAGCAGCTGTTGTCTTTGGAATCTAAAGACAAAAACAGCTAGAAAATGAAACAAATTAAGGTGGCTGAACAGGTTACTGAAGTAACAATCATACAGTGAATCTTCTGTAAGCCAGCATAAGCTAGCAATCCATAATGGAGTTTGAAAAGCTCGCAGCAGGGCTGGGAGCCATGGTTCCTTCAGCATAGTCCTTGCGAGGAGGTGTCATGCTGCCACATTACAGCGTTTCCCAAAACTGCAGCAGCAACTGCAAGGAAAGTTGTGCCTTCCTGCAGGCTAAAGAAGTTTTTCAGAAACGTAGCGGCTAAAACAATAAACAGTCCGCATATATGAAACAGTTTTCTGAAGGACTTATTACTTTCAGGCAATCAATACAAGAAGCAGAAGCTTTCTGCTACCACCTAAAACAACCCTGGAAGCATTTATCTGGTAAGTTGATGACCTTATTATGACTGGAGTAACAATTTTTCTTAGTTGCCTTCCAAGAAGTCAGAGACTCTTGTGCCTGAAGTCTGCTGGAACAGCTTAGCTCAAATTGTTAAGTTTTGACAAAGGTACAGTAAGTACAAACACATCCTGGAAATAAAGTGTATAGTAAGTTAGTTGATTTGTCTTCTGAACAAATGACACATCCAGGTTTAGTGCATTCTCAGCCTGTGCTGCTTTATTGCTAAAAAAATTTGTATACAGGTGCAGAGTTTCCAAGTTCATTTTTAAACAGTTCCTCTTTACAGCGTCAAAAGAATAAAATCTTATCTTGAAATCCTCAAAGATGCATAGATATCAAAGCAAGCTGCCTTTTGGAAAAAACATCAGAATTTGCAGGGAGACATTCTTTCACTGTTACCATGTAAAACATGTGTGGAATGGGAGTACATATTTCCAGTAACACCAATAATTTCATCCACTAATCCGTGTGAGCACGCCATCAGAAGTTCAGTACAAGAAGTATTTTCTAGCCTGTTTTTCAAGTACTAAGATAATTTTAAAGAATCCGTAACTAATACTTCTCCTTTGCTGTTATTTTTTGACATCCTGAAGTAGATTATTCCCCAGGTTTTACACTGAAGGGAAGAAGCATTAACAAAGGACACAACTGCTTAATTATCACACAAAGGAAAATATATTTAACAGGGTTTAAAACTATGTGAAGTGTTCTAAAAAATACCCACTAAGAGTTAGGTGGCCATGGTTAACCGTTTGGCTAAACTTGTTTTACAAATTCCCTTCTTGCTTGAAGAAGTTGGCTCAAAGGATTTCATTTAGTCTAACTTCTGATACCATAAAATAGTTATCATCTTCTACAATATTCCTATCTTCATTTGGCAGTTCTTGTATGTCTGGAAAGAACATTCATGGCCAAAATGCAACCCCCATTCTAAACCCAAGTTATGGTGCTTTATGGATGGTTTGCTATGAAGTATGAACAGGAGTTAACTTGACACACAATTTCTTCCTCCAAGACAATTCCTCTTTCTATTTAAGAAAGAGGATGGAGCCTCTGTACATGGAGAAGTGTTCTGCACAAGTTAAGCCCACCTACAAAGTTAAGCTAAGGTAGAAGTATGGAATTCTGCAGTAACAAGCTAGTATTCAACATCTTTGAATACAAGTTTAAGCTTGGAAAGTATTAGTGATGCAGGCTTTGCCACATATTCTATGTTATTTTCAAACTGCCAGCAAAAATTGACTGCATTATCCACTAAAAGACTTGGGAAATATTACAGAGAACACACTAAAAGTTTACAGAAAGATGGCACCCAAATTCCCTTTTATGTAATAAGTGAAATAAAGAAAAAAAGACTATTGCAACCTGTGTTGCAGAAGATAAAAGACCTTCAGCGATCAAGTCTCATTTTCTGTTTTTAAAAATCTCTTTAAAGAACTTAAAAAATATACAAGATTACCAGTATTTTCAGGTTCATTCCTGCAGGTGCCATTATTGCTGGCTAGTACCAGTATGCTTCAGTACAGCTGCCTATGTGGCTAGAGAGTTACCTGAAAATACTGTCTTAAAAAGCTATTCAACACCTGAAATATATGTACTGTGCTTATTAAATTCAGTATTCTCCAAATAATTTTTCTCACCACACACAAGCTTATTACCTGCTGTCTGGCAAATACCACAGTCAATTTGAGTCTGTGGTTTCCATTACGTGATTTTTGTGTGTTCTGTGTTTGTTTGTTTTCTATTTCTTTTTTTCCCCCCCCCAACTAGTTGCTCCCCCCTGCACCTCGTAAGAAACTCTGCACCCTTTTCCTTGCTACAGCTGCAGCAGGTGAGAAACCCCATCTCGCCCCTAAACATGCTTAGTTTGTGCCCTGCTTTTTACATGCTCAGGGCACTAAGATGAACCAGACAAGAGGTTATAAAGGTGAGTTCTGCTGATCCTGGTTCCTGATTTACAGTTTTGGTGCCATGCTTCTGTCCCTATCTCTACATTGTGCCCCTTTCTCTACAGAGGCAGCACATTCTCTAAAAAAAAAAAAAAGAAAGACAAAAAAGAAAAAAAAAGAAAATTTGAGAATCAAAGCAGGAAGTTCAAGCTATTGGTATATTAATTCCTATTGCTTCATTATGTATAAATGCATATCTCAATTTACTGGTAATAACTATGTTACACTAGACATTTTGAATCATGCATAACTAGAATACTAGGTCTAAGATTTGGTTTGTGGGTCTGTGCCGCTTTCCTTCAGTTTCTCCATGCCTGAGGCATTACAAACTAGCTGCTTTTTATTTGACCTGCAAACACATTCATCTGGAGGGGAAGTGGAAAAGCAGCCAGGGTTTACATAGGACACACTAAACAGTGAGTTTTAACAGTAAGTCACCTTTTATCCTTAACCTTAAATGTTTTAAAACCTTAGGGAATCTGTCTATATTACAACCTGGTACATAGGCTCAGAGCCAGAAATACGCTCTGCTACATCATGAACACCAACACTTTATCTAGAACTCGGAAGGAAGTGTAGAACAGACTGAAAGCGAACAGACATGAGAATCCATGGCTGGAGTTCTGCTCTGTTAAATGAGACAACCTGGTTCAGCTGCTGGCTTCTGTGTGCCAGCCAAAGTGCTACAGGGGGCAAAATGCTGGATCATTCTGTAAAAGAAACCCAATGGAATCCAACTGGAACCACCATTATGCAGCTCTGTACCTGAACAGCAAGCAGGATTGTTAGTTTTGGAGGAAGACCAGGCAGTTTCGTAGGGATACAGGAAGCAGTTATTTCTAAGACTGGTTATCCATCAAAAATTTTTCTTCTCTTCGTATCTTTGCCTTCTCTGCCCAAAACCCACACTGCCAGCTCTTGACAATGTAATCCTTGTGTAAATTGTCAGTGTCCCGAAGCCTGGTAACATTCCTTCTCACTCACTATGAAGGAGTGCTTGCAAGACTTTCTTTTTGTCCTAAATTTGACAACTATCCTCAGTTGCAGAAAGTGCAGCTCCTGAAAGTGCAATTCCCAAGACAAGTACTAGCTAGACCTTCTGCAGCAGCACAACAGGGTGTGGAAACTCCATGTACTTGTATTATCCAGGTGTAGTACTGCTAAAGAACGGCATGCCAGTACGGGGCACTACACCTTTGATATCCCACACTGAAATGTAGTAGCATCTCACACTTTCACTTTGTTTTAGAAGCAGTGAAATCAAGGGATTTGAAGCAAAAGTCATGCCACAGTACAAGAGCTGAAAGGCAGAGGTATTCCTTCTGTTGCTGTGAATAGTAATTTCTAGTCTGGTACAGAATACAGATAATTATAGAAAGTTTGAACTGGGAAGAATATGCAGATAGATCGCCTGGCTACATCAGTCTTCATTTACCACCCTCCCTCCCCTGAATGAGTAAACCCTTGAAGAATTCTGTTCAGCCACAAAATTCATACTTCTGAAGTACAAACATGACCGTGTTTTCATTACTATTATTATTATTTCATTATTGTGTAAATGTACTTGCTGACCACAGACTAGAAGAAATTTATAATTTCTCTGATGTAATCAGATAACAATCAAATTAAGGTCCCCTATGGCCAGCTTCCAATTGTATCAATAATTCAAAAGCTGGAATTTAAGCTGATTACAACCTTCCAGATCAATTAGCCTTTCATACACATATTACAAATTAGCGCACATTTAAGTCAGACATCCTCATGCTTATCTTGGTTACTTTGTGTTGTAAAAATGCTCACAGCCCTCACAGTCCCATTATCAGCTTATGAAGAACCAAAGGGCTTCACCTCCGTAATTTTGGAACATTAGAAGCCTCCCTTCGGCTGTAACTTACAGTACAAATTACTTCAGCTTTCTAGAAGAAATCCAGCCAGCCAGATCTAAACCTCTGATGTAATAATTCTGTTCAGAATACAGTATTTTCTGTTGGGCCATACTATCTCTATTGACTACATTTCTGCACTGAAACTATTGTTAACTATGGACATTTTAGAACTCCTGCAGCTCTTTTATGTAACCCTTTGATAGCAAATACTTTCCTGGGTGCAGAGGCTACAGCTGTAGATCAATAACCCTTTGTGTTACCAGAGGCTTCACAGTACTTGCCTCTGCAAAATTTCAGGCATCAACAGAAATCAATTACAGTCTGAAACAGTGTTGAGCAAGGCTGAAATTATTTTTTGCTGTAAAGTAAAATTTTTAGAATTGTACAGCTGTGCTTGGGATGCACAAATGTTTTGAGCGTCAAGTTTAATTTTTTTGATTTTTAGACCATCTCAGACTGGTCTTTTCAAACAAAGAAAACAAAATTACTTCCCACAATAAAAGCTTCTAACTTCAGAATCAGGTTCTCTTCACAGTCCAGTATTTGGAAGGGTTGTTTCTTCTCAGAGAAACAGAGTAAGTGCTAGACTACCAAAAAAAAAAAAAAATATACAGAAACTTCAGCTATCCTTTCAAAAAGAACTGTCTGCCTTTCCCCCAGCACTCATTGACAGTGCTTCAAACATCTCATGAAGCTAGGTGGGGTTTTTTTATGTATCAGGTTCGTTAACTAATTATTCAAGTGCCAAATTCCCTCCAAGGAGAGGAACGTAAGAGGAATTCACCCATCTTCTCAGGAAGGGACTCTACACGCAACTCCCTGCAGCACAGAGCGCCACAAACTTATTTGGTTATTACCCACTTACTCTACTGTACAGTCTTGCTAATGCAAGTTATTTACTATCACATGCAAAACAGTTATTGCTACTAAAGTTCTATTTTCTTATTAAATCATCTTATGGCTTTGTTTGCATCAGGGATTCTTCCCCCTACATACTGTGCTATTTTGCATTCCAGTTTCAGAGGTATTTTTCAATTGATTCTCCCAAGCACTAAACTACATTATTCAATGGTACAGCTACTTCCATTTAGAACTGAACAGAAATCTCAGCACAGGTCCCCTAGAGCTCTGCTGTAAATGGCCCCCCTGTCCAATTTTTTGGAAAAGTATTCAATGCAGAGGGTTGTTTGTTTGTTTCCGTTACACACATTAACTCTGCACAGATTACTGGTTTTGCACCAAAGTACATGCTTCTTGATTAATTACTTTAGAGATGTATCATATCAAAACCAAGCTGCCCATGCCCTCCCTCCCCCTAATGGCCATTTACAGGCAGGTCTCAGGAAAAGAAAGATGCAGTATCCTCTCTCAAGTTGAAAAATATGTTTTTTTCTAGCAAAAGAGAGAAATATGTGAAGAGCAACACTGGCACCAAATAAAAGACTTTTTCCTAGGAAATCAGAGGATGACATCCACAGAGCATTGCATGTCTGAAGAACCATACCAATCTCTTATTTGATCAGTCCAAGCTGCCCATTGAGTGCTAAATCATTTGGACTTCCCCTGGTCTAAACTTTCTTTCTAAAAAAGCAGAGGGAGAAAAAGAAATTATTCCAATTTAGCTTAGAGCTGGAAAGCAATACTGGCAATTCCCTAAAATACAGGATATTGAATTCTCAATAATACAGGAGTGGGGAATCTCTGATCCACAGGCTCAAGACAGCCTGCTGCACAGATACAGTCTGCTATGTTGTTTTTCAGCTACAGTCTGTAACATTGTTTTTCAACAGCCCTTGACCTTACTATATTCTTTCTTTATTATTAACATTAAGATGTATGTAAATGCAGGATCCACCAATGGTTTTAAAAGATTCAATAGGACTCCAGTAAAAAAAGGTTTTCCCCGTTCCTGCAATAATGGATAAAAGTCTTCTATGCATAATTGGCGGATAACGTTTTGCAACCATTAACTTATTATATAATGAGGACAATGCTTAACTAGTTATAACAATTACATAGTCTGATCTGAACAACAAAAAAGAAATACTTAATTAACAGATTTTGTAGATTATTTTAAGGTAACAGAGCCATGTACAAAATGCACACAAACTCCTTAGCATATTCATACTTTTCTGAGTATATCACAGGATGGATAATAATAAAATCGAAAATGCTGCACATGGAAGAAAACATCTTCAACAAAGACTAAAGAGAAAAGAATCCCACTGATGGAGATGAGAATTCTGGATGCTTACATACACTAGCTTACTACTGTAGCTGGACAGACAGACTAAAAACAAAAAGTCAACTATGGTTCTATGAAGCCCATTAAGTGAATGCATTTCATTTCTAAAGTTAGCGTTGCCATTGTCAAAGGGAGGATACTGCATGTTGAGACCATGTTTGCGACATTTCTATTGTATCCTTTCTATTCTTAATTACATTATAATCACTGTTTATTAATAAATTTGTCACTCTGAAATTGTAAAAATACTACTAGGCTCATGCACTGATCCTAACATGGCACTACAGTTTGCTACAAAGCACTAATGCTTATGGAACTATACACATCTCAAAATGGAAGACATTGGTGATTTTGTTGTTTTCAAACAACTTGTAACATCATTTTGTCCACAAGTATTAAAATATATATATGTGTATATATATATATGATCTATTGCACATGCCCCTTGTTTCTGTAATCTTTCACACAGGAAGATTTCCAACCAACAGAGAAGAAGTAGAGCAAGAAAATGAGGCTGAGGCAGCATTTCCTAACACAGCAGTTTTAGAAAGGTGCTGGCCAGAAAGGTACAGCAGTGGGGGTCTTCTGGGCACACACTATTGGAGTATTACTTCTGTGAAAGACACAGATGCTTAGCCCTACTAAAAATTTTACATTCTGAAAACTAATGTCATGGATAGGAGTCAGGAAAAATCAGCAATTCTAATTTTTTTGTTACAATGCAGGGTTTCAAAACGTTGAGAGTTACTCCTGTAACCTCAAAGACGTTAAAGCGTCTACTCTCTAGTCAGCCAAATTCTTAGGTTTTGTACATGTCCACAGAAAAAAAAAAATACCTTTTTGTCCCGCAAGTATTTTGTCATCAAGCTATGCAAGAAACAGCTGCTAGCTCTAACATCAGGACAACTACAGGCAGAAGGAAGAAAAGGAAATTCCAAGATTTAAAAAATCAGATGTTGCTTATGCCAGATACCTCCCAACCACTTACAATCCTAGGATATTGACAGTCTTTTCCATCGCTTAGAGATGGATCCTGCTTCTACAGACATCTACGTTAAATCCCATCAGTTTCAACATAAGGAGGCCCTACAAGGAAATGTGCTTTTCCACCTGCCTCAAATTCCAGAAAATTCAGACTGTATTCAGCAAAAAAATCCTATGTTCATTTAAGAAGTGAGGCCAAGCTGGTGGTTGCCTCATCAAGATCAATGTAACTCTTAACTAATAAAGGCAGCACAGCTCATCACAATGTTACACAGAATTTTAGTGCACCTCTCTGCTCATTACAGTTGGCATTATTTTGATACACAGTGTCTTTTAACTTACATGTCTGATCTTTTCTTCATGGAAACAAAAAATGGGTAAAGTTGTCATTAAATCTTACTGTTACAATGCAAGTCTAAATAAACACAGAGCTAAGACCACTCTGAAGATGGGGATCAACATCAACACTTCTCCTTACTCTGCTACAGAACTTGGTCCCATAAAATGTCACCACATTTTAAATATCAGAATGCTGCCTTTGCAATCTATCATTAAAATTTAAGAAGGATTTCAATTGCTGCCTTTTTCAGCCATTTTCAGGCTGTCTGGCTCTCTCCAGGAGTTTTCTAAAAGGAAAAACAGAACAAACCATAAAATCTAAAACACCCCCCAAACCATGCTATTATCTTCCAAAACCTATTAACAGAACCTATATACCTTTATTTGATCCAGATTTGAAAATACTATTTTAAGCTAGCAAGTCACATTTTCTAAATCACAAGCTTGGAATAAGGTGCAGTAAGAAGAGTTCCAGATTTGAAGTGGAACTGAATACATATCCCAGTTCTGGGTGATTTTTTTGCCAAGAAATCTTACTTGCCATGTACAACACCATAGCAGGGAACATGTAAACAATATATTCTCCCATCTCAGAATGACAGAAAACATCCTATATAATCACAAATGATGGAGACAAAGAATCTTGTGTAAACATAAGAACAACAGATTGTGCCTCAGTTTGGGAAGGATTAAGAGGAACCAGTAAAAGGCCTGTCCTAAGTGTTTCTGCTCGCTCTCAACTAATCACTTTTGTGTGGGTAACAGTCCATTCTCTTGGGCCTATTTCTACGTAGATGATGGAAACATACAGGTCATCTCAGTTCTCAGTCACAGAAGAATCAAAAAACTGATTCTGTCAGTGGTATGAAAAGCTGAAACTGTGCCAAGGAAGCTGAGTAGATAAACCACAACTTCACACCTCTGGTCTCTTCCATCCCACCAGAAGTTAGTATCTTTAATAAAGAAAGAAGTTCTGCCCCATTTCTTCTACCATAGAATGTTTTTGTTCCTTTCGCTGCTAAGGATTCACAGAAAGCCAGAGGGAGAGAGTGATTTAACATAAACTTAGTCATCATCATCCTGTCAACCCAGAGGCCTTTAAAGCTTCATATTTCTTTGCTAAAATTGAAATGGTGCAGAGTAACTCATCCTTCTGGTGAAAGCTCTTCATATCCAGCACTTACCTAGGGTTACACATGCAAATATACATTTTGATCGCAGACTGAGATGATGTACTTATGAGCAAGGTGATTCTGCATTTGTTCCTGTGCATTAGCTGCTTTATGTGAGGTGACAACAAGACATCTATCTACAAAGTCAAGCCTGGGTCCTGGACTAGAAAATACCTGTATGGGATGTCCCCAGTTGTTTGGGAAGTTTCTTCCTCATGTCAGAGCAGAAAATATGTTCTGGTTTTCCTGCTGCCAGTTTTCAAGACAGTTTGTCATAGCAATGCATGCAGACTCTTTATCTGCTAGGAATTCCAATATGACACAGTGAAGTACTTAACCTTCCTAAAATGAAGGAGGAGATGTCAGTGCAGAACACCAGCTTCCACTTGCATCTGATTACCAAGTATTTCTCATTTTAGAACAGAATGCCGAAAGCTGGATGAAGAGTTGGCACAGAAGATGTTTCTTCAGGGAAACAAATGGTGAAATCTGTTACTCTGCTTATGAGTTTTGATAAAATGGTGGCGTACTTCTGTGGGAGAAGTCATCTGGGGAATCAAATGTTGGGTGAGATGGTTGAAACAGGAAGTGGAGAGATCTTTGTTCGTTCAGCTCCATGGAAGTGAAGGACAGGGTTCTGCTTGCTAGAGGAGAAACATCCACATCTCACAGCCTATGAGCAAGCAACACGATCACCTTTTCAAATGTCAGGAGAGAATATGCAATACCAAAATTAAAACAAATAAACAAACAACAAAAAAAACCCAACAAAACACCACCACCACACACACACACACACAAAAAAAAAACCAAACACGCCCCCCCCCCCAAAAAAAAAAACAAACAAAAAAACACAACACAAACAAAGAAACAAACCAAACCAACAAACAAAAAAACACCGAGACGTAGTTTAGAAAACAGAATAAAAATACATTTGACATTAACATGCCCACAGGTTCATTACTTCAAAAGCCTGACTCCGCTGCCTGACAAAATTAGCTGGCTTCACAACCTGCAATAATCCCCTGCTCTGTAAGATTTTCTATCTTTTAATGTCCATAAACTGGCTAAGGAAATACTACAGAAATGCTGAACTAAACACTTACTCAGAAGTAATGTATCCATAAATATACCAGTGTTAATTATAATAGCTATAGGGCTCAAACATATAGCATGACAATGCTGAGGTAGCACTAGAATGCACGTTTCACACAGAGAGAGTATATCCTGCTACAGCAGGTCACAATTCAAAGAGACACCATAAACCATCACCTAATTAACTATGAAACTGTCACCACTGTAGAGGAAAAAAGCACCTCTGACAGTTGTGAGATCACACAGACTAGGTACTTACTTTTACTCCTCTCTCCCCACTTATCCACAGTGCAGACATACTTCAAAAACTGTCATCTTGTCACTGATTTCCTGGCCTTTCATTAGTGACACTCCCCTGGTATCACCTAGTCACAGGAGCTGCTAAGACACAAATTTTGTGCTTTAAGTTTGATGCCAGCCTGCACTGGAAGGTAACGTGGGTGCACTCCTGCATAGCTAGCACCAGAAGCATTTGTTAACATCCTCCTGTACTACAATGAGAGATGTGAAAGACTATTTTTTCCTTTGGTTTCATTTTCTCACATACAAGAACATGAGGGTACATCATATTTTCTAGCCCTTTCTATTTTATCTGTATTTCTCCTCTTATTCTAATTACCTTAACACTTCAGTTGATCAAGTTCAGAAATAATCTTGTGGTGACAATTTTCAATTCCTATGCTAGAAGTAGAGAGTAGATAGTGAAAACTGAAATACAGCACACATCACCGTTGCTTTCTCTCTGAGGCACTCAAATATTTCAGCTGATCATGAGCTTGGCCATCCGTGTTCATACTGTTGGGAAAGTCTTATTCTTGTTATGAAGATGGGGAAAAAGAGACCTGGAGAGCTGCAACAAAACAAAGATTTGTAGCAGAGCTTAGAACAAAATATAGAACTCTCTTACACATCTTAACTACCAGATTATTTTTATTTCATTCACTGGAAAAAAAAAAATATTGAATGTACTTTTTTCCATTTGATAATTGACATTTGGTTATCTTTCTTCCAATTCTACTGTTTAACAAATACAAATTTTAAGATAACTACTCCACGTTAATATAATTACACAATTAGTGTCTCTTAGCAGAGCAAAATAACATAATGAGACAGGAATTTTACAACTTTAAAAGCATTTATTCTTACTAGAATATATAGTTAAATCAAAGTTTTTTTCAAGCATAGCCCAAGCTGAAAGTTGACAATGTGGCAACATTCCAGTCCTCTGAAAGTATCCTACAGAACTGATTTATTTAAACAGGGCCCAAAAAAAAACGAACCACCCCACACAAAAACAAAGAACAACAAAAAAAACCACACCAACACAATCAAAATAACCCACCAACCCACAACACCTAAATCAACCAACAAACCTGACAAGTTTAGTAGCTGATATTTAGTACCTAAATAACCTCATGGCTTCACTCACCTTTTTTTTTATCAATCCACATTCTCTCAGCA
Source organism: Patagioenas fasciata (assembly GCF_037038585.1). Taxonomy (NCBI): domain Eukaryota; kingdom Metazoa; phylum Chordata; class Aves; order Columbiformes; family Columbidae; genus Patagioenas; species Patagioenas fasciata. The sequence goes on along the minus strand of NC_092524.1, from coordinate 30,085,319 downwards.
AGCCTAGAGAGAAAGAGATGAACACATGAAATTAAATTTGCATCTATGAAGCTATTCAGATCATACATGATTATCTGTCCAGGACACAAAAGATTAGCTGTACCCTCTAGGAACTAGTTAACATCTTTAGACATTCTGCATAACACACTGATGTCACTTTTCAAATGATCATAGCCACCCCTTCCTTTAGTTTAGGGACAGGATGGTCAAGTGAATTGGGCCCAAGGATGGAAGACCCAGGACAGGCAAACTTCAACTAAGAACAGGCTGGGGAGGAGAAGCGTATACACAAAACATGCCTGGAAAGCTTTTGTTCACAAACAAGTCTGGAGTAAAATCATGTGTGTTACCATTCCAGAGAATGTAGTTTACACAGTACTGAATTCCCTTTTCCCTGGATTTTTTTTTCTGTTTCACTGAGAACAGCCTACAGCTCATGCTCGACTGACTATACCTGGCACATTAAGTATATCACTACCCACACTACTTTTTAATTGTGCATGTTTTGAAGATTAATGACCTTGTTACGATAAGCTATCATCAACAGACACAGGTTTCAGTCTCACAGGAACTGAGGTGGACACAATTTCAGCCTCCGGTAAGGCAAGAAACTCTTTCATGCTAACAACAAACCACTGTAGCAATGAAGCATAATGCCTTTTCTCAAGGACATGGAGCTGACACCCAAGAATAATGGATTGCTGTAAGCAGAACTATCTCATCACACAGAACTTACATTATTAAAAACTCCCAGTATCCTCACCAACACATGACGAGCTTCCACCCTCCCACACCACGCCACATTTCTGCAAGCTCCAGGGACCCACACCTTCCAAAAAACTGCAGTCCACAGGTGATCCCCAGCCCTCTACTTCAGGGTAGTTATTCCATTCTCATGTTGTCAATTCTGACCCTTCCCAGTCGAGTCCTCCCTCAAGAACCTGCCAAGCACTATGTGACTTTCAGAGATTGAGGAACAAACAGCAAACGATTCACAAAACAATTCATTTGATAAGGAACAGTTATCAGGAACTCTCCACTTATCACGATGGAAAAAATTCCCAATGCCAACCTTTGAAAAGTTGGGGTTTCTTTCATTTATCTTAAAAATAAAAAATAAAGGCCTCCAACACATATTTACTACATCGTCGGTACAATGCTGTAACAGTACTTCCTACAGCAGCAGAGAAAATAGGGAAGACTATTTTCCAGCTGAGCTTTCTGTTCCATGATACGCACACCCTAGTCATGTGTTACTTGAATGCTGTTTAGGTAAAGAAACATCCTTTCCTCTGCATCCTATTTTAGAGAAATTATCTGGTTTTTTTTAATCCTCCAAAGTCTGTGCAGGCCCTTGCATTTTGTATTCACATAATCTCCAGAATGTTAGGACTCGTTTCAAACACTGTTCCTTTTCTAGTTTTGAAGAATGAAGGTGGGAGGTGTTCAAGAAATATTCAACTCTTCACACTCAGTCAGAATTTTTAGCCTTCATTAGCCCACGGTTTTTGACACCCCTGAATGACAGGTCACCAGTGTAAGATGCACAGTTTGTGCAAATCGTCACGCTGCAGACTCACAGCACTGTGGACAAGACTGTAAAGCAGCGCACAGAGCTGATCTGGCATATACCAGGGCAACAGAAAACTGATTTCTTTTTAATACACTACTTCTCACGGTTCTTGTGCATTCAAAGCAATTAAGAATAAATATTAATCCAGATGAATTTCCTTACTGCTAAAACAGTGTACAATTTCACATGAAATAAAGTTGATTGTTTATTATTAGTTTATTAATATAAAGCAGAGTTATGGTTATGCGTAATATGCCGAAGGCAAATCCTCTGGCATATTTTAACAGTTCATACATAGAGGTGTATAAATAGGAATATTCATCAGTAGCAGCATACTGTGCCTTAATGTTATGTTGCTCATAAGCTGTTATTACTGTTAGTACATGAATAACAGAGCACATGAAATTGGTAAAATGTTCCCTGGGAAATTTTTCTCATAAACAGCTACTGCTTTCAGAACAAGTTGCTACAAACACATTTCTCATATTTCTTTTGAGTTATTTCACTAGTTACAAACAACTACTTCAATATCTGATCATGTAAGACAACATGCCACGCCTCCACAAGATCTAAAGCTATGCTTCTCATTTAACCACTTCAATTTTTTATTTTTACCTGACATGAACACTGAAAACATAGTCACTTAAAATTCTATGACAAACTTGAGATTTAAAGAATTGTTATAAAATACAGAATATTAGGAATCTCATGCCAGTGCCAGTAATCCTTTTGCTTTCAGTAAGAAGCACCCCTCCCCACTTTTTTTAACTTAAACAAGCAGCATTCTATAGTACAAAATACCTCCAAAGTTGAAAAATCTAGGGCATATCTGACCTGCATGTTAGTAATGCAGAAAAAAAGAAACAGTGATTTTAGTAAGTTTCATCATGTCTAAAGTCCTTTTCACCTTACTACCAATAATCACATTCATTCATAAGGCTACAATCAATTCCACTATCAATATAATCTCCCCATTCTCCATGAAACTTATTTTGCACTGTAGACTAGTCGTATGTTCTGGTTTTCTCCAGTGACTTGGAAGCCATCCCCTTCACGCACTCCTGCGTCGGTATGACATAAAGAGATCAAAGAAAGATGTAACTATTCCGATTACCAGATTAGCAAAATCCTTCCAACACACAGATTCCATGAATAACAACGACAAGAGAGCACTAACTATAACCGGTGCTATTTTCGTAGCCGGAGATGGAAAGCCTAATTTGGGATGACACATTTCGGTTGCTCCTCGCCACGGTCGCAGTCGGCAGCAGCTGTTCCCAACCGGGCTGCGGTGTACCGCTGTGGGGGGCGCAGGCTCCCTCCCCGCCATCTGCTGCCGCCCGCCCTCGCCCCCCGTTTCCAAGTTACCCGGACTTTTCCGGGCGGCGGGTGGGTCGAATCGGCCCGTTCCCACCACTCCGCCCGCGCCCCAGCAGGTGTCGCCGGGGGACGCGGCCACCCCCCGGCCACGCTCGGGGCCACCCCCGCGTGGAGGCCGCACAGCCGGGTGAGGTGGGCGGGGGTCTCCCGGTGGCGCTCGCCGTTCCGGCCCGACCCAGCCCCGGGACGCGGTGGCGGGCAGCGCGCGCCTCAGAAAGCGGCGGGCGCGAACGTGCCCGGGCCCAGCCCAATCACGGAGCAGGAGCGGGAGGCGGGTGCGCGGGAGCCCGGGCCCAGCCCAATCAGTGTGCGAGACACCAGGCACCGGGCTGGGTGCGGTCCCGCGCCGGAGGCCGTTGTTCCCCGCCGCACTCACCTGAGCGCGGCCAAGGCCGCCGGGCCGAGGCCGGCCCCGGTCTCTCCGCCTCTTCCTCTCACTCCGCCATCTTCCCCTCCTTACCTTGGCCACCCGGCGGGGCGCTCGCAGCGCCCGGCGACGCCGGGCCCGCCCACTCGTCCGTAACCCTATTGGGTGCCACTTCTATGCATCAGGCGTCCAGTTTTAGCGGTGATTGGTCACTAGCGCCGTTCATCACGAACGCTGGCCTCCCGCCTCCAAGGTTTTTCTTTCTGATTGGCCCCGGGGAGGCATATGCCTGGAGAAGGATTGGTTCAAGCCGCGCGAGCTGGGCTGGCCTGGGGCAAATTCTCCGGTGACCTCCACAGGAATTTAAAGGAGTCGTTCGCAAACGGGGAGGGGCCAGTGGCGGGAACGGCTCTCCCGCACTACCGGAGAGCGAGGGGGCGCCCGCCCGCCCGCGCGGTGAGGTGTCCCGGCCCGGCGGCCCTGGCGATCCACTCGCCCCGGGAGGGAAGAGGGCAGAGGGGACAGCGCGCGACCCGTTCTGTCATGCCAACCAGCACCTGCCGTGGGGCTGGCCGCAGCCCGGCCCGAGGCGGCCGTGGGGAACGGGGCCAGCTCCGTATGGCCTGCACTCGTACCCACAGGCACGGCCCGTTCGGCCGGGGATTCCTCTGAAGAGCTCCGGGGTGTGACCGTCAGTGACCGCTCGGGGCGGCGCTGCCGCTGCGCCGTCCTCCATTTCACCGCAGCAACGCCCGCCCCGGCCCGCGCTGCGGGTGTGAAAGCCCCGCTGGGCCCGGCCGGCCGCTGCACCAGCCGCGGTTACCGAGCGATCCGGTTGCTCGAAACGACTGCCTTCATTCACTCTGTCGGCTTTTGTGTCAAAAGCAGTAATTTACACTTCAGGCTGATGGGTGAGAGTATTGAGCAGTGTGAGGAGGAGCACCTACCCATTCAGAAAACTCCCGAGAAACACCCCCCTTTGACCGTGATTCATCATTGACTGCTACGAGCCGTTTCAGTGGAAATCTTAATCCATATAATACGCATTTTTCTACTGTGTAGTGTTTTAATGCAGATTGTCAGCTTAAATTAAACACTTCTGCCAACTTAAATATCTACCGAAGTTGTAGTTTCAAAGAACTGAAAGCAGACCTGTAAATAATTTTCCATTCCAAAGTTACTTTATTTTGCACTCCTGCTCCTCACGAGTCTAGTCCTGTATAGATTCCTTTGTTCTGCCCATACTTGATGCCAAGCTAAAGGGCCTACAGCTGTTTAAGTCAACTGATGTCCCTCCTTTCAGTATTGATCAGCTATCAAATATATTTTTGCTTTCTTTTGTCTCCACGATACTCTTAACAGCTAATTGTAACCACAGACTTCTGCAGCCAAACACCCAGAGATTCTCAATGTAACAAACATGAGCCTGCCAACTTGAAACTAGGCTTCCTACTGCCCAGTAGACTGGAAAACGTTTCTGTGTGTAAACACGTACCCCTTATACTGCTTTTTCAAAAGACAAAGATGAAATATTAACTAGTTCTACCTTTGAGCTGATGATCTTATCCCTCTTCCAGACTTTAACCTTCACAAATGACCTTTGTTCTCAAAAAGATCTAAAATAATTTTTACAACCAATCAGGTATGCTAAAAATATTATTTTTGTGGAGATCTGCTTGTATCTCTAAATCTTGCTTTTGAACGTTTTAGAATTTAACATAAAGTTAGGATCTTTGCTCTGTAACTCCTTCTCTTACTGTTATCCATCTTTTAAGTCCCATGTTAAATACATAGATTTCAGAACACTGAATAAGAAGATACTATGTGCCTTCCACATGATTTATACAGCCAATAGCAAAGTTAGGTTCTGATAGTTGGGGTTTGTTTTATCTATTGATTTACTGCAGGAGAGTGTGGTGCGTTGTCGTTTTTGGTGTTTTGTTTGTTTTCCTGTGCTCTGAAGTATTTGTGTTCACCTTAAAGCACATTAGCAAAAATAACTGATTTCTAAGGTGGGGGCTTATAGGCACAGACATCACAAAGTAGTATTGTTATTATATACCATTTAATTAGAACAATGCTAAAAGACTATGGGGAGGAAAAAACAAACACCCTAGTTTGGAACCACAGGGAGGCATAAAGCTTATGTTATGGGATCCATAGTGCACTGAGTGCATGTCCTCTCCTAGAGCTCATGTTTTGCACTAGTTGCCTCACTTCACCAGCAGAATGAAGTATTGTTAATACTCTGAAAGCAAGCTCAGGTATCAAAAAAAAAAACAAACCAAAAACTGTACAGTCTGCTAGCACCACTCTACTGGTATTTAACCTTTCCCATCATTGAAGGATAGTCAATTATCATAAAGGAAGAGTGGTTGTTGTGTTTTGGTTTTAATACAATTGAGGGTTTATTTATGGATTGATAAATAAAATATCCAGTCTCAGTGGGACAATAAGGCACAACTGTAGGTTACAACTATATAGCCAGAAGAAAGCAACACCTACTTTTAAGCAGATCACAAAGCCTACAAGCGCTTTTTTTACTTTTTTGTTTTCATTGTTACATTCCTATTTTACATGACATGGTCATAAAACTATAATGTTTCTTGTACTGAGTTTTTAATTTACATTCTTTCTGGAATTGTGCCACATTCTGCAAAACAATAAAGTGCAGCATTTCACTTTACAATTCCTTAATTTAAAAACAAACCAAAAATCCTTCAGAGACTTGCATGTTATTTTTTAACACAAATGACAATTAAAGGAATCAAGAAAAAGGGAAATGCATATTTGAGGGTAGTTTGAGACTCCTAAGTATTTATAGAAATGCTAACACGCCATCATAGAGAAGACGTTATAACACTGATTCTTCAATAAAGAAGCTCCCAAGGGGTGTTTTTTTGTTTGTTTTATTGGAAGGACCTTGCAGAATACAGGATGCTCCAGCTGAACTAGATTAGATCACTTGCGAATCTAGCCACAGAAAATGTTACTATTGAACCTTCAATAATTTTTATCTCTTGAATTTATCAGCATTATGTTAATGGTATTAATCATCTTAATCATCTTACCCTTGCAAAGAAATCTGTCTAGAAATGTATTCTGAAATATTTTGGATAATATGTACTTCCCCAAATTACATTCTTATGCCAGAGCTTTCATAAATACAGCTACCACCCCCAATGCAAATCTGACAGACCAGGATTTCCATACTGGAAAACATAAGTAATTACCGATTATCCAGGCCACTGTGATGTTAAAAAAAAAAAAAAAAAAAAGTACTTCGTTTCATGACACTATTACCCAAGGGCAGTGACAGGTCTACAAATTCAGATTTTGGCATGACTAGTTTTCTTGCATTATGTACACCAGCAAACAAATTTACACTTCCAGGGGTGAAACCACTCCGATGAGAGGAGGGATCCTACAGCAAAGCAACCTGGAGAGGGTACTTCATGGTCCAGTGGCTGTCATGCCTGCAAGCTACTCAAAGGAAAGAAACAAGTTTCTTCATCTGCTACTGGAACAATTTATGTTACTTACTGCAGAATTCCTATTCCATCTGAGGACACCACAGTCTGTCTCCACCACAGATTCTCCTGTTGTATCTGTGAATCTCTCCCACAAAGAATAAAATCTATTCACAGTACTTTAAAGTACTCCAGGTTATCATCATGCGTTCAGTGCCAGTTTTACAATAAAGCCATAGAAATTGAGAAGTCCTCAAGTAAAAGGCAGATTTGGAATCAGGGAAGAAACATGTGCACGTAAAGAGTCAAATAGGGGAAAAAAAAAAAGGCAGCTCTTGTGGTGTTGCTACTGGAAGCAAAAGTGACCTAGTATTTGAGTAGACGCTTGTCTCCAAAGTGTTTCAGAGGGTGCTTCTGTCATGTGTTCTCATTTTTCCATTCTGATTCAGAGCCCAGAAGAATCAGTTTGTAGATTAAACAGCAGTACATAAGGAGAGACATTTTTGCTGAAACAGTAGTGCAGAAGGAGATATGGGATAAAGGGTAAAAATATGAAAGGCAAAGATTTTTTTTTTAAAAATGCTCCTTTCCAAGTTGCATGGCAGCCATTTCCCTTTGTTCCTGATGCACAAGGAATGTTCACATGGTGGAACAAATCAGGGAAGGGTTGGAGATGTATTGTATATGCACCAGTAGCAATGCTCTGGGGGAAGGTGCCAAGGAGAAAATGAAGTTCTATTTATTATATAGTAGGGGCAGAAAGGAATAGGTTCTCCATGCATCAGTGAAGAAATCGAATGCTCATTTTCTGCTCCACATCCACCTTCTCCAAAACCTGCAATAAAATTCAGAAAGAGCTACTTAAATTACTGTACATACTTCTCTCGTACGAGGCTTCTTACTCTAGTGTAGAGGAAATGGGCAGGAACACAGGATGTCTTCAATTTGGCATGCCAGTCTTTCATCTAGAGACTATTTTTCATTCTGGACTAAGGTCCTTCCAAGGAAAGAAACTTCAGCCATTAAAGCTGGAAGAAGGCTGTCAACCAAAATGTAACTAATGCAGTTTCAGTCTGCCAGCCTAGGAAGGCTGGGATTCCCAAAATTACACTGTGTGGGAATGCCTGGCCAGGAAACAGAATACAGAACAGTGTGGGGGAAGTGGCATGAGTAGTCACTGAAGAGCTAAAATCAAGACCACAGCATCACTAATGCAGATTGTTGTAAAACTGGGGTGGTAACTATAATACATTCAACAAATTGCTATTAACACCAAGGTACAAAGACAGTAGTCTGCTCCAGGCTTTAAGGCAGTAGACTTCAGTGTTCCAAGATCAGAATAATTTAAGTCTGAAGAGGTTTCTGGAGGTCTTTTATTCCAACTCCCTCAACTCTTACTTCAAGCCAGGCCAGCTAAGATCAGGTTGTTCAAGGCCTTATCCAGTTAAGTATATCCAAGGAAGGAGGCCCTACATCTGCAGCAGCTATGACCATGCCATTAACAAAAAGGTTTCTTATAGCTAACTAGAATTTCTCTTGCTCCCTAACCAGAACTGCAACTCGTTTGTTGCCTCTTGTCCTGTCTTTGTCCATTTCCAAGATGGGTCTGGTTCCCATCAGGTAGTTGAAATTGTCTGCTATAAGACAACTTTCTGCACTGACTATATAATGGCTCTTTACTATTACCTATTTGTGACTAACAAAACATGTAATTCAAAGGACTAAAGCTAGGAACTTGAATACTGATATGGACTAATTAATAGTATCATGACAGTATTAAAAAAGCCCTGATAAAGACGGGAAGAAAAAGAGGAAGCACAGGCTTGCTTTGCCCAAATGCAGGGAGGACTATTTGAACAACTTCCTCTCTGTCTCCATTTGCATTGTCTGAATGACTTGCCCATTACTAAGCAGTTTAATTTAGTCATTAAAAATGTAGTTTACCAACCTTTACAAACTCTGCAAAAGAGATAGCACTGTCTCCATCTTGGTCAGCTTCCTGGATTGTCCTGTCAGCAATGCTGCCCAGCTGCTCATCTGAAATGTTTACACCAACCATCATCCGTAATACCTGTAATATACAGAAATCCCCATTTTTTTTAATAAGAAAACAAAATAACCATTATTGACATAGGAACTGAAGTATTCTTAGTGCTGCTTTTCATGTGCACATTGTCAAAATAACACTATACAAGAACAACCCGGGAAGATTTCCATGGAAATAATTTCTAGACAAACTTGTGTTTATTCTTTGTATGTCAAGACTTTCAAGAAAGAGAGCTTCCTTTTGTAGCCTCCTTTCACAAACAATCCTGCATTTTCACGAGGCTGCAAGAAGAGGTGGAAGTATGACAAAGCTTTTGGAAGTAGGAATGAGTATGTTTTCTTCCAATGCTTCTGTCTATTTTTTTCCCACAAAACATACCAATATTTGACTGAATATCTGCTGTTTGAGATGACTGCCTACAGGAATCTTCTAAGTGTATGGTCAATGATAACTGTCATTACTGTCTACAGTTACTAAAGCATTTTTGTGCAGATAGAAGGCAGTTCAAAAGTAAATCCTTGTCATACATCGGGAACCACAAATTGCCGTGTCTACTTCCCAGGATTAGTAGTATGTAATTACCCCTAGCTCAAGCCTAGTTTCATATATATGCAGCACTGATGAACTTTGATTACCTTTGCTGCAATTTCAAGAAGTTTTATTCTATTGGGAAGACATGCAAAGGATCAGGCAAACAACCTAATCCCCATTAAGAATTATTAGAAGCACCTTTGAAAGTTATCAAGGTAGTTCCTGAGAGGCTTAGTGTATTTGTTGGATATTTAGGTATCACTTCCAATAGGATCTGCTTAGCCTAATGCTCTGGTTTAAATTTGAATCTAGTATTCCCAGTCTGATAGAACAGCCTCAGCTACCAAATGGATTAAAGTCTCATTCCATATCTAAAGCTTTAAACCAGAGCTAAGCAATTAGCCACCAAATTCCTTCAGGGGTTCTTTTGAGAAGACTCTTATAACTCCCCTCTTCATTCTAATGGGTATGAAGTCACAGAGAAAGTCACGATGGAGTGATTCAAAGCAGCCCTGTGCTATTTACCTGAAGAAGCTCATCCCTGGAAATCTTGTCATCTTTATCTAGATCATATAACCGAAAAGCAACTACAGGAAAGAAAAGAATGAGCAGTTGAATTCAAGTGCAATTCATTTACTTCATAACAATAAATTTATATTAAAAAATTGTAAGTATTCATAAATCATCTAAAGATAATTAGCTTAGAATTTTAATTCACCATACAATTAATGTTCAGTTCCATAAAGTGTTATTACTGCATACAGGAATAACATTGCCAAGAAGCAAAAAAATCTTAAAAGTACTCTGCATGAGTACTTCCAGAAGCGCTCTGTTTGCAGAGGTATTTCCTCAAAGCCCTGAGTCGTGGAAGTATAATTACCACTGAGATACAACCAATCCTTTAACTTCAGAGCCAACCATTTTTACATTACCATTCATTCTCTTTGACTATATTTTGGATGAGATATGACAGAAAGTTTAAGTGCTCTGAGGACTGTTGCCAACATTGACTAGCAAGCAAGAGCATTCTGCCCATACACTGTAGGTAGACATGCAAATACTCAAGAGAGTACTCAGCTGAAGGTAGGAAAAAAAGCACTATATTATATGGAAGACTGCAGAAAGATGTGGAAAAGCCCGTTCATGTACGGAATGTGGCTTCTCAATCTGAAATAGCTTTGGATGCAAACCATTTTGAAATACTTCTGTTCTGAGAAGTTTGGGAAAACATAGAGATCATTCAATATTCAACCAATTCCACCAAATTCCAATACATGAATGAGTCATTTGTTGACATTCTGAAGGTAAGCTTGCAAATTAATTTTTAGAAAAATCAGGTATTACAAGGATATCATTCCACAGGGAACAACTGTACACAAGATCCCAAGCCCTTCACTCCCTTCCCAGAAAAGAAAAAAAAAATTGCTTCTGTAGGAAGGTTCGCATTTCTTACAGTGGAGCTTGTTACTTCGGCTGTTCAGTGGTTCCGGTCCATTCTGATCTTTGCTCTTTTCATTATCTTCTATCGGTCTGAAGTGGGCTAGTGTTCTCATGAATCCACGGAAATTCACCTGGTCCTCTCTGTGTAAGCATTTCAGCAGGTCAGTCTTAGCACAGCTTATGCAGATTCTTTATTTCAGTAAAGAAGAATATGAATCTCTAAAGCATCAAAACCATACAGACTCTTCTATTCCCACCTCCCCATGGTTTGGCTGTCTATGCTCAAACCCAGCTGGAATAGAGAGCAGGTGCAACTTGGGATCACACTGTTGTGAATATGATGTAAAAAAAGCAAACAAAAAAAAGCAGCTGTGAGGAGCCCCTTGCCTGCAAGCTCTATTTAAGCTCAAGCCCTCACCCTTGGTCCCTGCCTGAGCATCCTGCAGCTCTGCCTGAGCCTGAAAATGCAGCGTGCTGATCTGGACACCAAATCTCTGACCCGAGTCTTGTTCCACCACTGCCAACTTGTCTGGCAGCCACTGATAAGACAACAGTCACTGGACCTGCTCTCTGTGCCCTTTGTCAGCAAGGATCTTGCCCCTGCCAACTCTGCCATCACCCTTGACTCCTGCTTGTGGGGCAGCCATGGCTCACCGCTCCCCAATAAACAGCTCTCTTCTCTAGGGTTTCTGTGGGAACAGCTACATAACGACTTCCCAGGACTCCTGCTTTCTGCTCAGGAAACCCTGCTTGGTATTAGGCGATATTATGACTTGATTAGACAACCAGTTTTTCATCAATTGGTAATGACAAATGTCTTCAAGAACAGCAGCAGATTCCATAGAACAATCTAGAGACGTGTAATGATGACAGACAGTACTGCAAATTTGATCATCTCTTCGGGTTTATGTTAGAAATGCCATAAGCCATGTCTTAAATGTGATAAGAAACCCCTAAAACCAAAGAAACAAAGCAAGCTCATCTAATAAAGGTACATTTAGAGACTAAAAGGTGAAAAACAAGACTTGATTTCAATCCTACTTAGCATAAAATAGTATTGCTACAAGTTTGCTTTAAGAACCGAAGTCCATACATGTCCTTGACTTTCTTTAGAAGTGTTCAGCAGCGCAGCAAGAAGAATGGAAAACAGTGACACGAAGCCTGAGTTTGCCAATGAATGAAGCACACAAAAGTCTTGTAAGATTGTGAAGTATTTCTCATTACAGAATAAAAACATGCTGAAGAAACAATGTACCCACACACATTTCATTACAAGTTTCAGGTGTTCCACTATTAGTAAATTCAAATTTCATGCTTGAATTATCAGCATTTCACTCCTATCAAAATTTCTGATGAACTACAAATCTTGTGCCTGCTTGCAAATTCAGCCCATTGTAACTCACCCTTCTGGAAAGAAGGCATTGATAATTCTGTCTCCCAGAGGATTGATGGCAAGCTCTGGAATCCGCTGGAAGTCTTCACGGCTAAGTAAAGCAAGAACACAAGAAGTCTGAGAAGAAAAAGTTTATTTAAAAGAATTAATAGTAAAACATCCATTCTGTTCTATTTCTGCAGCAAGACACTTGGTGATTTTTAAAATTTAACTCTAAAGCAGGTTTTCCCTATGACTAATGGCACAAAACAAAGCCAAAGTCAATGCCAAGCCTATATTACATTACAGACTAACTGTGCTTTTGTCACATTAATGGCACTTCTCAGATACCAACGTTGTGCTATAAACTCTCCTGTAATGATGCCAACTAGTTTGAAATTTAAGGAGAGGAAAGCTTCTGAAATGGCTTTGAAGGAAAATATGGCATTCAAATGATTTTTTTTAATAATTATTTTGGTATTGAATCATTTAAGTTGGCATGATTTTTCCAGATTACCTCATTCCAGATTCTCAGAAAATACCACACTCCTCCAAATATACCACAGGTGATCTGCATATTCTAACAGATTTTTTTTTTCTTATGCAACGATTTTATATCTTCTTATTAATGCCAAATTGCAGATCATTTTAGCTTTAATCAAGCAGCACTCCTATTTTAAAGTAGTAAATTTAGACTTGGACAGGGGCCTGTATACCAGATGTAACCCCAGCAGCACATTGCAAATACTCACTGCTCTTGCCAACCATTCTCTTTTCTGCTCATGATTATAGGTATGCAGTATAGAATAAGTATCACTGTGCTTACATTATTATAGCTTTCTATGATCTGGAAGACATCATGAGCCACATTGACCTAAACACATTTTACATCAGTATGACATGAACACAGGGGTCATTCTATTAGAGTTGCACTAATCATTTTTCTTTTCTTTTAACCTAATATAATGCCACTGACAGGAAAGTGGGACAATCTTGGTGTGACCAAGGCAGATACAAGAAGTGTGTCTTAGTGAATTCTTCAGCCAACAGGGTTTGGTTTATTATCTTGTTTTGTCTTCTCCCCTACTACAACAGGGCACAACAATTTCTCAATACAAGATGTAGTTCATAATCATTTAGATTTCAAATGCAAAGATAACAGCAATGGGGTAAGGCTGTAAACACAACCTATTCTGTCTGTATGCATAACTTGACATTTCCTGCTCAGTCTCCAGAAATATTGGAAATTCCCTTCAAGTCAGATACAGTCCTGATGCTTTTGAAGTTTGGGTCAAAGTTTCAAGCTTGGTTACTAAATGTTTGCTACTTTTGGAAACTATGCTCACAAAATGAATCAGCAACAAAGTTTGATTCATTATGTCACTGAACCAAAAAACTGGCAGAGTAAACACAAACAGATTTTGAGATTAATTATACCGGCCTTTATAACACTGTGAGACCGGGAACAAGGAACTGCCTAACTTTATTACTAGTCTAACCTGGGTAAGACACAGAAGCAAGACATTCTAGTTTTAAATGCATTCTAAAGCACTCCTTGTACCCAGTCACAGCACTGTTAAAGAGTGCCAACTGTAATATATTTTTACAGCATGGTTAAACTGTTTGACCTTCTAATAGAAAGACCTGACCATATTTTTAAGCTATCCCAGCAAACTTCTGCTCTGACCAGGTCTGAATTATTTTTAATACGCAGAGTTAAGATCCACATAACATGACCAACTTGTTAACAGACCCTTCAGGACTGCTGCATTTCAAGCTATAGCTGAAGGGCAAAGTATGCATTAGCAATTTAGGCAGGAGATGCAGTGATGTAGAAAACCTATGTCCTAGTAACTATATTTCAACAACAGGACTTCAGTGTCAATGCTAACATTTACAAACTAAAAGTAGCAGCTGCCCTCTCTTTCATCTAGAGCAAAATTCTAATGCTTCAGAATTTTTTACTTGCATATCACTATATTTTAGTATTCAGCCGCAATTTACACTCAGTATTTCAGCCTCCAGTTACTCTGCTTTCTAGCAGGAGATTAACAATTAACCACAAATAACTCCCCAGGTTTCAAACCTATTTGCCCTGTCATTATCAGGATTGCAGTTGACAATTGTTGCTTATTAAGAGCACATTACTGGGTAAGTGTTATAATTGAAATAGCTGTAACAGCCATAAAAGTAAATGAATGCATAAGGTAAGTTATCTGCCACTTCATAAAATAAGGCTTCCTGCAGCCATTAGGAACCAAGTTCACCTGGCTGAGGCTGGAGCTTACAGGAAATTTTATGCCCTCTAGTTCTTCTGGGGTCATGAGCCATGGCAACAAGGCTCTTCTAAGTACCTTTCCAGTAACCTGTCTTCAGTTAAATCCTTTCCTAAATGTAACATGCAACGCAACTTTCAACTGCATGTTATCATTATGCAGGCCAACCATTTAATATATACGCCAGTGCATTTACACCTAGACACACTTTGCAGTAAGGAATTTGTAGATTCTAAGACAAGTATTTCTAAGCATGAATATACCCTCCAAGGCACACAGCAGATCCTTACTGTAAAGGTGTTTCTGCCTTACCCCAAAAGCTGCAAAAAACCTACTAGACCCTTTCTTCCATTATTTCTGGTTGTTCCTGCTCTTTTTACTTCTAGATAGTAGCAGAGTACTGTTCCCACAACAGAGATGAGGAGGGTAGGGCTATCTAGAGCTGAGGGAAAGTAAAACAATAGAGAGAAAACACACCATATGCAAAACAGAACTGGTAGAACAAACGAAAAATGTCCAGAAGATATAGATAACAAGAAATCACTTGAAAAAGGGAAATAATTAAGCAAGGTATATCATGCAAGGTGGTCAAACAGATTTAACAGGTCACTACTGAACGGGTTTCATTGCTCCCTTCCATTGCTAATATTGGCTGGCTCATTCATCAAACCTTTCGGTCATCTGATTTATCTCACTAACACCCAGAAAAGCTCCCCACCTTCCTCCTCTTTATCCTCCCAATTATCTTTCTGTTGAATTAGCAACTTGAAGCAGTCCAAAAAACTTTAAAAAAAATCTAAGAGCACCATAGCTGAGAAAGAGGCGCTGGGAGCTTGGAGAAATAACAGGGAAAGAGGATGGACACCATCCTCTTCCACAGCCAAGTCAGCTATCTCATCTAACTTCACCCTTACACATGCCCTACACAAATTTTAAAAGTTGGTTAGCTATCAGTGCAGTTTATAAATACTAGGCCAAGAAATACACTGAAAGTAAGGTGATCTTTACATGAACAACGGGGAGAGGGGAAGAAGGGGAAAGGCAGTGTGAATAAAGTGTGGCTGAGGATGGAATTTGCAATCCATACTCATATCCTGCCTGTCCTCTCTGTTTTAGACAAAGCTAAAAATCATTTGCATTTTCTTGAGCAAAGGTAAAGAATTCCATGTTCAGAGAGCTAGCTTTTATGCTTTACCTTGAAATCTTGCAATATCCATTTGAACTAATAAGAACAAGCCTGACGTCTTTCCAGAGTGAAATGATTCGGTTCACTGACAGAGATTAACAGATGGTCCAGCTAGCTCTTGTTACCCTACTCTTAGGACCAGGGGCTTTCTGAAGTTCTTCAGGAGACACCATCCTGTGAACAGGTTTCATAAGCATGAGATATGCATCAATAGCTCAGTGTGTAAATTCTCCTCATTTATCAGCTTTCAGAACACTTGCCCTCCCTTACTTCTTCCACTCTCACCACACTATACCAATTGCCATGCAATAAAAAGTACTTCTGAATTAGTTAACTTGCCATTTCCCAAGTTAAGAAAATGCCATAAGGGGGAGGCTCCATGCAAGTGTTAGATGGAAGAGTAGCAGTTTAGACAAGTCTCTCCTTTTTTTTACAGCTCCATATATATCTGTCTGGAGCTATTTACCAGTAGATAAGTTTTGAAACAGATGTATTATTGTGTGGTGTATACTTCAGCACCAGCCCAACAAGGAGACTCACCGAAGCAAGCACATACTTATTCTGGTCACATGCTTCAGTTGCCTCATCCTAGAAATCAGAATATAAAGAAGAACACATGCACACTGGTCTCCTCCTGACCTATAGTTAGGATGTAGGCAAACAAGAATGTTTCAGATTTCACCATTTAGATGTCGCTCTGGACATCCACAGGTATCAACCTTTTGTTTTAGCAACTCAGCATGTCACAATACTGAAATAAAAGGTGACAAAAGAATTTTCAAAGTAACAGTTTTTTTCCCGGTTTCCATGATCTGGTTTCATTCAGATGGCACAAGTTTGAGGGAGCTTATTCATTTTGTTTAGGAAAAGTGAAACTAAAGAACAGTACAAAATTTTTCTACACTTTTGAAGATTTGATAAGAGCTAATGAGTAACTATGGCTATAGTCATTTAGATGATAAGGATGGAAAGGGGGGGAAGAGCTCAGACAAGACATATGAAGTTTTGTCTCCATCAATAACCTTCTCTTAGGTCTCATTTATGTAAGTAAAAAGAAAGTTCCTTGAAACTGCACATAGGTACACTGGATAAAAACATTAGGCCAGGAAAGATTTCAGCTTTTGATTATAGTTCCAGAATGAATTACCTGTCTCTTATAACCACTGGGATTAATCATCATCATCTACCAGATCTTCTGTACCAAGTGCTCTTTACCTTGCACATTTTTAATACATAGTTAAGAAGGACAGCACAGCTCTTCCCCTTCTTCAGAAGGGTGGTACACATTTAAACATTTCATGCCATAAAAAACTGCCTAACACTTCTTTTCCTCCTCATAGTCTCATAAGCAATTTCTGTCATGTTTGCTTTGTAAGTCAAAGGTGTGAAGTCATCCCTATGGAAAAAGTCATTCTTGCTCACAGGAAACAAACAGAAGACATGCCTTCTGAACCCTTTGGCAGTAGTAAGCAGGTGACAACTTCATCTTGCTTGTCTCAAAGTAGCAAGTTCTCTTCCATCAGTATTTCAGAAACCAACACTTATGAGCTTCCAAGCTGTAGTTCTTACTCTCCCCTCATTGTTTTTTTCAGGAAGTAGCTTTCCCCTACTTAGACTTAATGGTTTCCACATATTGTGGGTGCCAGGACAGCTATCAAAATTTGAATGCCACTCTAAGTCAGGCACATTTGGGAGGAGGCTATGCTTTGATGTCAATTATTGGAAGTTAAGGCATCACCATTTGCACAGTTGCTGGGATTTTCCAAACAAACTTCATTTCCTTTCTGAAGTACCATGTGATTATCGACAATGAAAGTCAAACTCCTCCTGATACATAATACTATGAAACTACCCATTGTGTAACAGACGTTCTTAATTAATTACTCCTCTTACATAAACTGAGTACAATCACTTTAAAGTTTATACAAGCTTTACGGACTCAATAGGTGAATGTGAAGTTGGAGGGAAGAGGCGAGGAAGAATGTGTTCTAGAATACGTTCAAATTGTGCTAGACTGGTCTGGCAGCCATCACCTTTATTAATCAGTGAAGATTAAACCCACATGCAAGGTCTGAAGAGGCTGTTAATGTTCTTCTTATTCAAGTAATTAAAGTTTGAGACATACATACTATTAACCTTACCTACAATATCATCAGCTGATCTGTATGTCACAATTGCTAATTAGCCTGTGCTACAATTTATATGATACATTGGCTTTGGTGACAGAGTGGCCTTAAGAAGTTCCTGCCCATCCCAAGCCAATTGTTTCCACACCCACAATCCATTTTGGCATTTCTTCAGTTGTGCAAGTCCAGATATTTACAGTACAGCCACAGTCCAAATCACTGGAGTCAGTCAGCTTAAAAATACCTATACAAGCCAGAAGAGGAGAGAGTATTTTTAACCAAAAATAATCACTCAGTGGTCCTGTTTACAGTACAACTCCACAACCAATTACTTAAATGTTAACTGAGAAGTCAGCAATTTGTGGCACCAGAAGGAGCTGCACATTTCCTTCAAGAAAGGAAATGGTAGTAGACTGGCTTTGGCAGCGCTACCAGCTTATCTTACAACTTGTCACCATCTTCTAAGCAGTGATTCTATTATATATAGCTTTACAGATTGGTTGGTTTACAGGTATGTCTAGCTTTTATAGGTTCATAGTGCATCCTACAATCACATTTTGCAAGATCACATACAAAACCCCAGGCAATCCCTAAATCTGTGTTTACTGGGTTTGACAGGGATAGAGTTGCTATGAAAGAAATCAAGTCCATCCCAGCCAGACCCCATCTGCTATGCTACAAGGTCCCTTTCCCCTTCCTACTCTCTACTGCATTCTCTCCAAATTCCCTGCACACTGGTTCCAGCATATATGGTAAATGGGAAACAAAATCCACCTGAAAACTCATCAAATTCTTTTCTCATTGTTTTGCCTGGCAAGTTTTCAAAGCTGTAAGTTAGTTTCCAAAGATGAGTCCCGACTATCAGCATCAACACAGAAAAGCAAGAGACTTGCAGTGGCAATATGGTCTCAGACCAACTAGGTCGCAAAATTGCTGCCCTGGTGCAATCATGGACAGCTCTTATTTGTCATGTTTCCCTAATATTAATCTGCAGGAAACATCAGAAGAGATGAATAATAAACTTAATACAATCAAAATTCATCATTAGTTCAGTAAATAAAGAGCAAACCAATACCAACATGCAACACAATAACCAGAGTGGGGAAGGCTAGAGAAAAAAAGGCAGCAGGCAGAGAACTATTTTAACAGACAATCATCCCACTAGAGTTTACCTTTCAGTTGAAAATATTCTTTCCAGCAGACTCAGTCCAAAGTGAACGATGTTTTGCAGATAAAGTTTAAGCCTCATCTTTATTTAATTGATTAAGGCGTAAGAAACTGGTTCACTTTCATCGTTTTCAAATTGTAGACAGAAAACAAACACTTTAAAAGTCTTGGAATATCCCTGACTAGCACTTTAAAGAATAAAATGTATATTTGTTTAGTCACAGTGACTTGGTTCCAGCTCACTCTTTTTATTTTTGAGCTTGCTAACAGGCATGGTTGTTCAACAGGAAGTGTGAACTTAAGAACAGTAAAGGGCTTGCAGATCAAAGTAGTGTTAAAAGACACTGGGTATCAGAAAAAAAATCAAGTGTCCATGCTCTGAAAAACATAAATGATCTTTTTGTTATGAAAGTCAGGATGAAGAAGATATAATGGAACCATTCTTGTAATAATCACTAGAAGCAACATATAAAGGTAAAAAATAATCTATAAACGTGGTTTAACATTTCTAAATAGTTGTTTTAAGGCCTTGAATACCACATCTGACCTTTCTTTTATTAACTGCCACAAAACCTCAGCACTACAGTACAGACAATTGGTAGTCAGCGCATCTTAGTTCAACAATCAGATTTCTCCTGGCCTTTCACAGAAGAGAACAAACTTTAATATCCACGTACACATTAGGTTTGAAAGAACCTGTGATAATAGCCTCACTGATTCACTGTGAGGAAAACAGGCAGGCATCCCACAACAGCAAGGTACCATTAGAGATATGTGTCAACAGAAGGACAGCCAAATTAGTGATGATACCCACCTAAGAGTGCCATTTTCTCCTTTGTCTAGGCTGGTGAAGCGACTGTACAAGCGAGTAATTTGACTGTGGGAGACTGAAGAAAAAAAGAAGAAAAAATTAGCATGTTTACTCATAGGAAGAACACATGACACAAAACTACTCCATTGCCAGAAGCAGTGTTACGAAAAAAAAAAAAAGAAGAAAAAAAAATTACACAAGATACTTTGGAATCACACAGCAATCAGCAGTTTAGGGACTTCTTGAGCTGTATATTGTATCTTAATATTCAAGAATCCATAAATAAGCCTATTCTTCAAAAAATTGGCTAATTCTGATTTTTACCCCCTTATATTTTTGGTCTCTAACATCCTTTGGTTATCTGATGGCAATTAAAAAGAAAAAAATATTTGATTCACAGTTCCCATATTTCCTTTACAATGAGAAATAATCCAGAAACAGCCTCCACTGATGACCTGTACATTATTCGCGACACTGCAGACCTTCGCTGCTGCATCTTTCCTTTTCTTTTGTCATTTACATCTAAAGATGGGAAGTGTACTCAGTTTCTCTGCATGTGGAAAATGGTCAGAGAGATTTTACACCTGATCACTTTCCTTTTATAGGACTGCCTGAATCTAAACAGGTTTTTCATTTTGCAGTTCACTAAGGTCACGTTCAGACTTCCAGGGCATCAAGTTAAAAGATAAAAAGCCTATTTCTAAATAAGTTCAGGAAGGAGTTGGGACATAAAGCAAGCAGCAAGTTATCGCAGACTTTTAAAATCAGCAGTTTGAACAGGACATTGCAGATCCAGTGTTAATTTTACCATTATGCTATCAAGATTACCAAGGTCTCAGACCACCCACGATACTAGCCATCTAGGTCTTCAGAAGAGTCCATGATGGGAGCGGGTTAAACCTATGTAGACTAGCAGCTCTTTTAACACTGAAAGAATGCCCTATAAAAGATCTTGTTTTACAGAGCCTCTTCAGATAAAGTTAATAAATACATGAAATAAGACTGAATTGAATTCTAATGTTTACTTGGTAAAGATGTGATTTTTCTATAATGTTCAACTAGTACTTTGTGTCATTTTCAAATTCAATTGTTTTAAAAGCCTTCACTAGCATGTGTACAATACTTCCTATACTTTTGTTACTTGCTAAAACTTAGTTGGGAACAGGTTGCACAACAGTTGTTTGATCTGTGACAGAGTCTTTTTTTTTTTTCCCACATTTGTTCTTTCTCCAGGCTATTTGTTTAGGTTCAACTGTTCCCTCCTTTAGGAGGACCTGCCAGAAGCTTTTCCCTCCCCCCCCACGGCCCCTTGTCTCCCAGGCAACTTTCATTCTTTACATAGGGTTGGGCAATTTGCTCAGTTCCACCTAAGGCAACTTCTCTACAATCAGATTTGGCATCTTGCTCAATTTCAAGTTAGCAACACACACATAGAAAGCAAGCACCAGTGTTTTAAAGCCTTCAAACTTTGCATTTCTGATTTAGTATTTTAGATATGATATGCAATAACAACTGATAATGAAAAAAGAATAGCCTGAAGTTACATCTCCAATAAGAAGCCCTGTACACCACTCCTCCCTCGAAAGAAAGTAAAGAGAATTCTATTTGGTAGCTACTATTTCCAAACTAATGCCAGTAACTCACAACGAGTGTGATAAATAGTACGTACCTATTGATAGGAGCAGAGATGTTTTTGTTATCATCATACTAGACAAAAAGCAGGGCATAGCTACACAAGAAACAAAGATGAATCGGGTCCACCACTGTAATTTTTCCTAATTTCCTTTTTGGCTCTCAGGCCTCAAGAAAGCTCCATCACTAGACACTTTTTCGCCTTCTCATTCAAAATAAAGAATCTGACATTCCCTGCTTATCATAGGAGAAACAGAAACGAGATCTGCACTTTATGACCCACTCTTAAAGGCTAAGGCTTAAAGCTAGTTGAAACACAGCTATTCCACTAAGGCCCTTCTAAAAATTAAGTCAAAACCTCTAGTATAGGAGCTGTACCCTCTATTTTACTTCTACTAAGTCATTAGAAAGTTTTTTTGCAACTAAACATTCTGACACTTGCCTAAAACATTAGCAGAAATCCATATAAATACATTGTATTTATATACTTAGAAAAATACATAAATAGCCATCAGGATATCCGGCCCTTGTTAACACTAAAATTTTTTTTTCCTCCTGAGCTTTGATATGAGTACTAGTTTATTATTAATTCTTAGGTAGACTACTTCAAAGTATGGGAATAAAGGGTGTGAACCAAACTGTCTGAATACTGTTACATTCCAATGGTTTTCCAAAAACTTGGAACAGAATGCAGACAAGCAACATCTCCAACCTCTCATTTGTTTCTTCTAGTTGTTACTGCAATACAAAAGCAATTAAAACTAAGGTTTTTTCAAATTCAAATTTCAAAATGCTTATATGCAAAGCAAACAATTTCCTTACATTATATAAGACTTAGGACTGTCAACTTTAGGCTTAACGCCTGTTACTGGAAATCTTCCATCACTAAGTAGATGTTTTAGTGGACACGTTATTATCCAGTTCTTGGAAACATTACCGTAGCAGATTTTTCTAAACTTACTATGCTACGAAGTTTTTACCACAAGGAAAAGTAACATAGAACTTTAATCCTAACTTAAATTTCATTCAAGAAATTAAGTCTCATTGTATGGCTTTTGAAAGAGTATGCTTGAAGTTCCCTAAAAGATAACCTTTTAGTCTGTTTGGCTACAGAACATTAACATATGGTTTATCGCTCATGTTAGTATCATTAACAATTCAGTTTTGTGCTATATAAAGAAAATAGAATACCAGGTTGGAAGGGACCACAAGGAAAATTCTAGGAATGAAACACCACTGACAATAAATCAAAACCTTTCAGAAAAACATTCCAGATTTAGGGTTTGTTTTTTAAAGTACCTTTAAAAATGAGGTGAGGCTACTTTTACTCTATGATCAGGAAAAAAAAAAAAAACAAACTAAAACCAAAAAACCTACAACAAAACACAAACAACAAGTTCTTGCTGTATAAGTGGAGTTTGAAATTCATATTTGTTTATCGTAGCCCTCCAGTAGAAGGTTCTCTTGACAGATGGCAAAAGGATCATGGAAAGCATGTTAACTCAGCTGTTGATTATGCCAGTCAGTACTGTCTTAATCTCCTTCCACTCCTTTTCCTGAAGCAAATAAACTATCACCTAAAATGAACATATGATAACATTTCAATTCGAAAGAAAACTGAGGAAAGTATTTTCATAAGGCAAAAGCAAACGAGCAAGCATAAGCAGGAAAAAAAGCATGATCTGGGAAGACCTTGTTTCCCCGAAGGGAAAAAAAAAAAAAAAAAAAGAACAAAAACCAACAAAACCAAACCAAACAAAACCAACAACCTACCAAACAAACAAAAAAACCCCACAAAACAAAATAGCAAAGTGATAAATATGATGTTAATACCTCCACTCTTCAACTAGTTAGAAGGGCACCCACCCTCTATTTACTACCAATCAGTATTTGCTAGAATTCTGATGGACAACATTTTATCAAGCAAATTAACAACACTGAGTTTGTGCTTTTCTAAAGTACTTTATGTTTATTTATGTTTAGGGAAAATAACTCAATCAAATACTATATGGTATATACCACAGTCCAGCTTGAATAATGCTCTCACGATTGCCAACTAATGCAGGAATTTTCACTTTAGTTAACCATACCCAATTCCCACGAGTTATGTTACCTCCTCTATCTTCTAAATGCCACTAATTCTGAATATCCTTAAAGCAACTTTAGCGATAGCTAAAAATACTGTAACAAATACTATAATAAAAAATACTATACAATGAGAGCTCTTTCGCGCTATAAACAGCTGCTGGAAAACTCCAGAAAAAGACAACTGGAAATCCACCGAGTTCTCTGTGATGGAACGCAATCGCACAGGTACCAAGAGCGCTGGCTCCCTCCCTGCTCGCACCTCGCTGCCTCTCTACAGCCGTTCTTCGCCTCCTCAAGCCCCAGTAACGGCTCCCAGGAGAGGAGTCCCCCGCAGACCCAGCACTGCCAGACACCCACACCCCCGGCTGGCGGGATGGCAGCCTTCGCTTTCTCGTGCGCCAAGCAAACACCAAGCCCCGCTGTCCCCGCCGCGTTAAGACCAACCCAGGGAGCACCGCAACTCCCAGCAGCTACAGTTACAGCCGGCGGCTGCTGCCAGCCCACAGCGAGCGGCAGACTGGCGGAGTCCCAGAGGGGACGCGTTGCCCGCAGATTCCTGCCAGCCCCGGGCTACTCCTGCGCCGCGACCGGACCAAGAGACGCTTGCCAGGTTTCGACAGGCCTACGCGACATGTCCGCCCCTGGCCGCTGGGGACAGCGGGGTCTCGGCCTGGGGCCGGCTGAGGCACAGCCCGGACGGGAAGGCAACAATCGCGCTCGGCTCCCCGCGCCAGGCAGGGCCGGTGCGCCGGGGAGCACTCAGCGCGCAGCTGCCAGCAGACGGACAGCGGGGCGGCCAAAGCACCTCCTCGGCTTGAGGAACGGGGCGCTGCCCCGCTCCGGGCACCCAGCCCCCACGGCACTTCCCGGCCCGCCTCGCCCCGCACTCACAGCCGGTCTCCTTCTTGATCTCCTCAATCTCCTCGTCCCGCAGCAGAGTGGATGCCCGGGAACCCATCGCCGCCGCTAGGCCTAAGGAAGCGAAGGGCCGAAGTACGCGGACAAACAGCAACAGCGGTACCACAGGTACCACAGCTACCCCAGCACGGGCCCAACCACGGCCGCCCACCGTACTGAGGCAGAAGATGAGCCTGCACCGACTCTTATCGCCCCGCCTGCAGCGTCCGTCCCGGCCCAGCCGTCGTTGCCGCTTCACCCCGCCCCTCAGCCGCCCGGCGGCCGCGGTGACACCCGCGCATGCGCACGGCACAACCGGCCAAGGCGCAGGCACCACCCTTCGGCGGCGGTTAAAGCTGCGGTAGAGGCGGCGCGCTACAGCCAGCAGGTGGCGCGTGGGGCGGCTGCAGCTGTCCTACCTCGCCCCTCTAGCGCCACCGTGGTGAGTTCTCCCGCCGTGATTGGGTGTGGGCTCTGGTGGTTCCGCCCGCTGGGCCGTGGGCGGAGCCTCGGTGTTCCGCCGCAACCCGGTGTTCTGTGCTGCTGGAGGAGTTGCGTATTGCTGCGCTTCGGACTGCTGGATGGCCCTCAACAGCGAGCGCTTCGGTTCCCTCCTGGGGAGAGCCGTTAGAGTCACGTTAAAATGCGGCGTCTTCCAGGGGGTGCTGCAGCACGTGAACCGCGACCGGAGCCTCCTCTTGCGGACAGGTTCATGCCCTGGGCGAGCGGGGCTGGGCCGTGCCCGCCTCAGCGTGTGTGAAGGCAGCGGGAAGGGCAGCCCAGCCCGCGAGCCGGGGCGCTGATCCATGGGTGGCGTGGGCGGCCGGCTGCGACTGTAGGGCGTCCGTGGGTGCTTCCGGGAGCCAAAGTGGGGATGAATGAAACGTGCCCATGGAGTTAGCAGCACCTGCCCGTAGCCTCAGCTGTGGGACTGTGTAGGTGTCGCAGCCCTGAGTTCCACATCTTACAGAAACCCTCTTCTGTAGAGTGCAATCTGTCACTTAAAATAACCTGTTTGTTGATTTTTTTTTCCCTAGTTGATAGTACTACCCAGTCTTACTGTCTTGTTTTGTTCTGCAAGTGATAAGCTTTTACCCCAAACAGTGGAACTTGATGTGTATCATGTTGGTTGGTTTGGTTTTTTCTCTCCCTCTTTTCAGTGAAGAACTTGGAAACTGGCAGAAGCACTCGAGGAGTAAAGATGTTCTTTGACCATGAAATAGTCAATGGTGAGGCTTTTCTTAGCACATTGTGGGGCACAGCGATCATGCCTGCTCTTCGTTCAGCATTTTAAATCCAGGTTTTGGTCACTCTGCTGAATTTTTTGGTTGCACATTTTTTGGTTCTAAAATCCTTTCTTTTAAAACTAGTAGGAATTAGAATGTTGTATAAATCACACAACTTTTGTTCCCCAGTTATCTATCTGTGGAATAACAACAATTCCCTGTTTTGTGAAGGTCTTGTGATTGTACTGCTTTAAAGCTTATTATTTAAATAATGAATAAAGTCCAATAAGGCCACTAATGAAAGCAACCACTCTGAAGGTAATCAGTTGTGCCTGCTGTTTATGTCTTGGAGGCAAGTTACATTTGTTGTTTATGATCTTACATAAGCAAGACTTTTACTAATGGGCTCTGCTGGGAAGTTAAATTGCTTAAAGTTCTAGTTAACTTGATTTTGCTTTTACTCACACAGGCAAAAGCACCTCTATAGCTGAGCCCCTTTCTATCATTCACTAGTGATAAGCATATGGGGTAGTGCAGGAATAGTTACAGTTGTACAGTCCTAAAATTACTTTTGGCCCTTTGAAGGCAACTGCAAGGCTGATGTGGCCCCCAGTGAAAATGAGTTTGGCATGCTCGGGGTAGTATATAAAGGCTCTGCGCTTTTCCATTGGCATCTGCTTTGCTTTGGGGATAAAGAGCAAAGTGATGAGGAGGAAAGAACCAGAAGGCAGCTTCCATCTTGCCTTTTTCCTTGTGCATACTTTACTGTATATGTAATAGTCCGTAAAGTATTCAGTTGTGGTTTGATATTGACTTTAGGTTTGGTGGGATGCTAAGTCATTAGTCTTGTTTAAATGCTAGAGTTCTGAAATACCTTATCTAGGCTGTTGATGTAAGTTATTTTATATGTAAGTGTATTTCAGAGTGAATTTAAAATTATTTGAATTATACTTTGAGTTCAATTTTATTTATTTTTTTTTTTTTTTTTAATGTATGGCCATGTCCTATCATGCTGCTATCAGTTATGGTTCTTTTTTGGGAGACAGCAAGTGTCAGAAAGTTGCTTGTCAGCAGTACAGTATAATTTTTTCTTTTTTTAATTGCAGTGGAATTGCTAGATGAACTGGATTCAGGGAAAGGAACAGCACTGCTCTCTGAGTATGTTGAAATGTTTCTTTCACAGTATGAGAAGGGGTGGGATGCACTTGCTAGGGAAGTCACAGCTTACATTTAGTATAATACGTTAAGACTCAGCTTACCAAGTTGTATTTCTCTGCTCTAAAGAGGCGAACCAGGTGATGAGTAGAAGTCTTCAGCTGTGTAAAAGGTTCTTTCAGGCTATTGCTTTCCATTTCTCTCTCTTGCTTTTTGCCTTTTTTTTTTTTTTCTTCTCCTCCTTCACACATGTGTGTTTAATATAAATGATAATCTGCAGAAGCACCATTTCCTCAGTTCTTGTGGTGATGTTGCTGGTACTGGGCTCTGGGGAAATCACCAGCAATGGAATTTTTAAAGAGTTTGGGTTTGTGCTCCTCCCCCCCCCCCCCCCCCCCCCCGTTATATGAAAGTTTTCTATTCATCATGAGGATTTACTGATTGTTCTAGGGATATGGGATAATTTAATATACAAAGACTTGGCAGTTATAGGGGAGCATATTCTTTTAGAAATGCTAGCAATATGTTAAATCCAAGGAATTCCACTCCTAGTACTCTGTGGGGTCATAAATAAGTTCAGTGCAGGGGATATAAATATACATGACATCATTTAAAAATCAGGTACATGACTGGACTATAGCTATTGAGTTTATGTTTCACTTATCCCTTAGTTACTAAGGTTAGTAACCCCTCCCTCTAACTTCCATTACGCTTATTATTTTACAGCTGAATAAAATCATATATATATGTAATTCGTGGGTTTGTAGTCTCAGGAGGACTTACGAGCTAGAATTAAATGGAAATGCATCATTCTGCAAGTATCCCAAACTTTTATGGAAAGTAAATTCTTACCACCCCTCCCCTCCCAGTGCTAACTGTCCAGCTATGAAATGGGGCTATATCTGCCCTCTGAGTGAGATTTTATTGCTAAAATAAAGTAAAAATTGTTTTAAAACAAAGAACACACATTTTTATAGTAAAACTCAAGTTTGTTTTACAATTAGAGAAAAGTGTTCTTAGGTAGAATAATTTGCTTGGTTTGTTTCCTTGTCAGCTGCTTGATTCAGGGGGGATTTCCCATGAGCATGTCGTCTGTGGTAGAACAGTTTCAGGACAATTGCACTGGGAAGGTTAGGTTTATACTGTCAAAACATAGATAAATGTGACTTTGAGAAGCTGGTAAAAATATGTTTCAAACATATTTTGAATGGCTTTGCTAAGTCTTCTTACATTTGAATAGTTTAGTCTTCTTAAGAGAAGTAGGAATGAAGTGTTGTCTGCTGAACAGTCCTTGAAATATCCTTAAAAAGCACATAGAATTGGGATTACCAGCAGTCTTGTTCCTTGCTGCTGTCTTGTCGTCTTCTTGTTAAGTAAGCCTACGTTCGCATGTACATGAATATGCTCACCTCGATAACAGATTCCTGTGTTAATACTTTAAATATACAATTTTAATATGAGATTCTTCAGCTACATATAAAGGCTGACCAGAAGGGGTTTTCGATGTTCTGTTGAGATAGAGAGGTACATGATTGGAGCTCTGTAGTCATAATGGGATGGTTTTATATCAGTATAAGAAAATTTATACTAAGTAGTCATATTTTGCAGTGAAGTATTCTTGACCTCAGACTGTCCTGTCATAAAAATTCTTATTTGTGACATCTTTTGGTCCTGAGAAGCTATCATTTTATATGATTTAAGAACTTGTATTTGATTACAATGGATATAACTGTTTTACATATTGGTAAATGTCATGGAGGCACCCCAGAAATCAATTTAGGCAGATGATAAGCTCCAAACAGACTTTGTTCTAACCAGAGCTATTTAGCAAAGAAAACCACCTAGAAACTGGGTTTATCCAGAATTATTCAGCACTCCAGCAACATTTAATAAATTGCAAGTTCAATAAACCAGATGGGGATATTATTACTGTTTGACCACCCAAGAACAATGATCCACACTGTGCATACACCCACTTGCAAAAAGAAGAGCCCTCTTTCATTCAAGGATACCCAAAAGAAATAATCACTTGCCTGACAGGAGCAAGGGCTCACTCAAGGATATATCCAGAAGAAAATCACTCACCAAGGAGAAGGTGAGAGCACTCAGTCCTGGGAAGTCTCCTTAGATGGTGTCCCAGTCTGAGGGGAGGTCTCTGTTCACAGACCCGCTGCTCCAAGAAGACCACTCAAAGGGGGACTTTGTCAGGAACCTTGTTCTATAGCCTGGTCAGATCTGGCTGTAGTTTCTACAAGCATAGTCCAGAAGCTTCTCTAGGCCTGGGCACCTCCTTGGCTGAGGACCCTGCCTGTTGACTTGAAGGTCCTACACCTCCTGCTCCCTCAGGCAGGGGAGGTGAATGTGAGGAGTCAACTGTGCCCTGTGGGTGTGGGCATAGTGAGGTGACTGACCAAGGTGTGGCAGGTCAGGCACAGTGGGGCACAAAAGGTGCTGAAGAGCCATCCATTGCTGTCTTGAAAACTCCCAGTCTCGTTGGGGTGTGTGTAACTGCCACAATGAACTTGTAAAATCACCTTCCAATTACAGTACTAACTAATGGATCAAATAACCATTCAGTGTAAAGACTTAGATATTTAAATTGTGTGGTTCTTGGGCTCAGCTCAGGTGCTTCATTCCTTGTACTTTGAACTCTTTCTTCCCTTGAAACCATTGCTGAGCTTTACAGTGAACATCTGTTCAGGTTCTGCTTTCACCTTTAAGAATAAATGTGAAATTTTATATGAAATAAAGGTCCTTGTGTGCAAAATAAGCTTATTGTTGGGTAGTTTCAAGATCTGCTAGGAACCATGCACATTGGATTGGGAAGTTGCTTTGTGTGCAGCAGTTCATTGCCTGGATGCAGGTAGATGTCATTGGATAAAATAATTTTCTTTATTAAAATGTCTGTGCTGAGGGAATATGTAATGTTTTTACTTCTGTATTATGTATGGTTACCTTGCTCGTGCAGGTGCACTTCAGCTGTTGAAGAGAACAAACAAGCAGACTCAGGACCAGCAGATTGTGGACCATGGAGTTCTCCTTGTGTTTCCCTAGAATGTCTGTTCAGAGACTCAAATAGCTTAAAATACTCCCTCTCAGGTAATGCAGATATTGGTCAAGGAATGTAGTTAGTTTGTCTTTGTAAGACAAAGTCTTTCCCAGAGGTTATGATCTCTTGATTTGCCTGTATCAGAACAGGATGTACACTGAAAGAACAGTGGTCACAGAAAGGTAGGTACAGACCTTGTTATCTGCAGATGTGCTCTTTGCCTACAGATAGGTTCACAACTTGAAGGATGTTGTGAACTTTCCAGAGTGTATCATCTTGTAGCTCTTGTCAACGCTAAAAGTAGCTGAGCAGCATGACTGATCTTTTGGAGAAAGCAAAGTGCTTCCACCAGTGAGCATTCTTCTCTGGTGATTGCTTTCATCTTACACTTGTTCCTGATGTGTACATAGCATGATCAGAGCTCGTTAAGACTATGGTGGTTTGGTTCTGTGCTGGCTGTCATGTGCTTGCATTAATTTGGTTCTGTGGTTCCTGCTGTAAACACATACACAGGTACAGATCTAAAATGGGATCAGCTCACTCCGCTCTCAGAGCCGTGACCAGAGTGCAAGACCCGTCCAGGCTAACAGAATGTTATCTGCATTTACCTGAGTAGTGGGGGAGAAAATGAGCACAGGTTGATGTGATCTGGGAGAGCCTTTAAAAATTTGTTCTTATGATCAGCTGGCTTATTATTTTAGAGTTTAGAAGATAGTCCTTACGTTGTCATGGATGCATATTATTAACATTTGCATCTTACCTAAAGAGAAGATAGAATCTTTAAGAGAACCCTTATTTACCTGTTCATTAGACATCGTTAAGCAGAAGCAGGTGTTAAAAATATTAAAATCTGGCTTAAATTCTCTTTCCCCCTTGATCACTTAAGTTGTCTGTGTTCTGTGGTGTTACTGTCTGTTAGTTTTGTCTTTTTCCTTTCTTGGACAAGCCTGGAAATTAGGGGGCTTTTTTTTTTTTTTTTAAATTGATGTAATTTTTTAAACAGAAATATTTTTATTTCCTTTATACACCATCACACTGCAACTCACTTTCCAACAGACAGTTTTTCTGTCAAAAACCACAATTTTGGCTCATGCTCTAGACTGTACACATCCAAATCAGACCGTTCAGTGATTTGGGTGTGTTCAGGAAGTAGGGAGGGAAGAAGTAAACCAACTGAACCAAAAAAGCAGTGTGATTGTACAACTAGAATACGTACGTTGTGCAAGTTGTATTTGAGTAGTGGGAGCATATAATGAGGTTGTTTTTTTTTTTTCCTTTTAGAGAAGAAGAAAGAGGAGACTGTGGAATACATAGTTGTTGATTGTTTCCAGCAGAAATTTGGTCCAGCAGTAAGTACTACTGGAAGCTCTTATGCAGTATATATGACTTCTAAGCCTGTTCCATTCTAACCGTCAGTAGATCCATTAGGTGGCAAGATTGTTAGCACTGATTCATGACATCTTACACTGGAAATCACTTTTGCAGGCTGTAGTGAATTTTGACTAATAGGTGGTAACTGACTTCTTTAAGTCAAGTAGAAATATAGTATCTCTGATGGCATTAAATATGTTTGAAGTGTGCATACATACAGGGAAAGAATGCAGTGCATGTGAGTTTGCAGCAGGTAGATGTGAAGTTGCATCAGTGTGTATTGGCTGCCATTTTCAGACTCTGTATTACCAGCAACTGAGCTGAAGGGTCAGTTTCACTATTTAGTGAACAATTACTTTGTTTAGGAAGGGAATAACATGAAGATTTGTTGGCATTTGGAGAAGAAATTGATTGTGTTTTGGAGGTGTTTGGAGCCCCAGACATGTTTAGACCTTTTTATCTTAAATAATTTATAACAACATAAGTGATTTGGTAGAAAGGCTTTGTTTCAGAACTCAGAGCCAGTGATAGTATTGGGGCCCGTTCTGTTGAATCTCTTTATCAGTGATCTGGATGAAGGGATTGAGTGTACCCTTCATAAGTTTGCAGATGACACCAAGTTGGGTGGGAGTGTTGATCTGCTGAAGGGTAGGAAGGCCATACAGAGGGATCTTGACCATCTGGATTGTTGGGCTGAGGCCAGTTGTTTTTTAAACAAGGCCAAGTGCCAGGTCCTGCACTTGGTTCATAACAACGCCAGGCAGTGCTACAGACTCAGGGAAGAGTGGCTGGAAAGCTGCCTGGCAGAGAGGGATCTGGGAGTGTTGATTGACAGCCGGCTGAACATGAGCCAGCAGTATGCCCAGGTGGCCAAAAAGGCTAACACCATCCTGGCTTGTATCAGGAATAGCGTGGCCAACGGGACTAGCACTGGTGAGGCTGCACCTTGAATCCTGCGTTCAGTTTTGGGCCCCGTGTCATAAGAAGGACACTGAAATACTAGAGAGAGTGCAGAGGAGGGTGATGAAGTTGGTGAGGGGTCTGGAGCACAAATCCGATGAGAAGCAGTTGAAGGAACTGGGGCTGTTTAGCCTGGAGAAAAGGAGGCTGAGGGGAGACCTTACTGCTGTCTACAACTACCTGAAAGGAGGTTGTAGCATGGAGGGTGTTGGTCTCTTCTCCCAAGTAGCAAGTGATAGGATGGGAGGAAATGGCCTCAAGTTGCACCAGGGGAGGTTTAGATGGGATGTTAGGAAAAAAGTCTTCACAGAAAGTGTTGTCAGGCATTGGAACAGGCTGCCCAGGGGAGTGATGGAGTCACCATCCCTGGAGGTGTTTAAAAGGTGTTTAGACAAGGTTCTTGGGGACATGGTTTAGTGCTAGAGTTGGGTTAGGTTATGGTTAGACTTGATGATCCTGAGGGTGTCTTCCAACTGAAATGATTCTGTGATTAAATTTAGTGCTATTTTTTAGATCCTGAATTAGACCAGCAGTACTGTAGGTCCTCCATTCAATTTTGTCTTGCAGTAACATCAGTTGTGATTTGGACTCTTATTACGGTAAATCTATTGCACATAGAGAAGAAAAAAATCTTCCCCACAGGAAGAGATTTCCCTGCTTACAGAGGAATCTTAAGTGTTCCTTGAAAAAAAAAAAAAAAGCTCTTCTTAAAAAATTTTGTTTCTCTTCTACTCTTGTGTTACATGCACACTACAGGTTGCTTTATATTCATTGTCTGAAAACTTTTTCTGAGAGTAGCAGGTTTTTCTTTTATACTTAGAAAACAAGTTTTCCTTTTTAACTAAAAGGAACATTTTCTTTAAGTGATCTTAAGGAAGTTCCTAAAACCCACTTAGGTGAATTTCCTGGGAGGAGATCAAGGGAGTCTGTATTCTTTAGTTACTTGTAATCTCTGCTGAATTAATCATTGATATTTCTGGTTGCCGAATTTCCAGCTGTTGTACTGTAACTGGACTGATACTGTGTCTGTTTCTCTTGGATCACTAATATATCTGAGAATCATTATGGTTTTGATCTGTATTTATGTTTTTAAATATGGATTATGACGAGAAAAGTTGCAGTTTTACTATTTGTCCCTCTGCCCATCATTTTCTGGCACTATTTATTTTATCCCTATTTTTTTCATTAGGTGCTGCAGCTACAACAGCAGTGTGTTGTCAGTGTAGCAGGAGAAGGTGTTAATTTGAGTCGTTATGGAAAACTTTCATGGCTTGAGGTAAGAGGCAGATATTTTCCAAAACGTGCCAATAAACAGAGGCATAACTGGAAACATTTGGGGATTATCCCGTGTTTCAGACTGACTCATGTAACTGTTTTGGTAAGGGGTATGATTTTCTTCAAGACAAGTCATGTATTTCATAAAAGACCTGTTATGGAAAGAATTATGCCATTATAAGGCAATATAATAGTAACTCTAACTTGTATGTAATATCTACAGATGTATATAGCAATGTAACATATTTGGTTAGCCATCTTTGTATACTTGTATACAAGTACTAGTGCATTGCACTAGTACGGCTGTTACCTATTGAAAAACTGCAAGACCTAATCACAATTTAAATTTAATTGAAGGAGTAAAATCTATCTAAAGATGATACAGTATCTTAATTAGCTCTGGTATTAACAGCATCTGAAAAGGAAGGGAGAATAGCTTAATGTTTTCGCTCAAAATCAGTTTACCTTTAAGTAG
The DNA here is from genome assembly GCF_037038585.1 of Patagioenas fasciata. Lineage (NCBI taxonomy): Eukaryota > Metazoa > Chordata > Aves > Columbiformes > Columbidae > Patagioenas > Patagioenas fasciata. The sequence continues at coordinate 30,051,445 of NC_092524.1, read as the reverse complement.
GTTTAAAAGTGAGGGTATTTATTCAACGCAAAACTTGTGTGGGAGTTCATACTTCAAACTTACTTATGCAGAAGTAGTGCCCACAAAATGTTTGCTTTGGTATGGCTAAATTCCTTTCAAATAGCAGCTTTTGTTAAACCATTATGAATTTGAAAATAGGCAAAACCTGAATTTTATATCCTGTTTGAAATCCTGGGATGGAAAACTATGTCCTTGTTTTTTTTGGGAGTGGTCTTTAACAATTAAAGGAATGTCATGGGCACAAGAATTTTGTTGGAAGTAGTTGGTTAGAAGTGTCACCATAAGAGATACAGAGACTTATTTTAAGTACTATGCATAGGATTTGCTTTTGATGTGTCTCAAAATGCTATATTTAACTCTGTCTAGTAGATTACTGGGTCATTCTTTCTAATTATTGTGAGAGTCTCTGAGCATCCCTGGAAAAAACAAAACTTGTTTATGAATTAGTAGTAAGGAAACTAAACCTGCTCTCCACAACATAAGCCTGTACATAGGAGATAATGGTTTGTGGGTGACAGTGCACTCTCTCCTACTTTCAAATCCTCTGTTCTTCTGTCCATCACTCCTTTTCTCTGCAACTGAATTTGTTGTAGGTGGCAACAAAGAGCTGTATTTTTCTATTTGATATCTTCCTTCTGGGACCTCAGGCTTTCAAAAATGGATTGCAAATGGTGCTGGAAGATAAAAACATCTTGAAGGTAAGGGTACAGGATATGTGAGGACATTAGTGGTCATATACATAAATAATGATCTAGCTGCACCAAAAAGTTGCAGCTGGACACAAGTTTAACAGCTCTTTCTTGCCTCAGGTCATGCATGACTGCCGCTGGATCTCAGACTGCCTCTTTCACCAGTACAGTGTCCTCCTCTTCAATGTCTTTGATACACAGGTACCCTTCAAATATTCTGGTTGGGAACAGAAGTTTCAACAAGAGAAACTTCAGCCTTGTTCAGGGCATTCTCTCGGACGTGGTTTAACATCACTAGAATGTGACAGTTGTTGAACCATGGAAATCTAGTGGTTTTGTTCTAGCTTAAAACAACCAGCAGGCAAGGCTGATAATGTTATTTAGAGTCTTGGGTAGACTTATTTTTAAAGGGTAGTTAATATCTGATATTAGCAGCATGTGTAGATTTTTTTTTTTGTTCAGTGTTTTTGTTGTTGTTGTGGGTTTTTTTAAGGTGTATTAACTGGTCTTGGTCAAACTTGGCACAACCTGAAGTTACTGTGACTAAAACAGGTTGGCCTGTGCTTTATATTATTTGGTTTTGGTGGTGGGGTTTTTGTGTTGTTTTTTTTTTTTTTCCCCTTTCATGAGTACAGAAGCAAATTCAGGCACTGCAAAGCACCTGCTAATAAAAGCAGTGGTGGAAATTATAGGACAGGCCAGGTTATTACAAAAGATCTGGTTTTGCTGCTGCTGGCCCTGGTAGTTGTGATAGTTAGTGTTGCATGACTAACAGGAGAATTAGAGCCTTTTGAGAGAGAATAAAATTACATAATGTCTATAATCTTTCATAGTGGGCATGGATATGTTATGCATAGTTAATGTATGATTTGTCCTTGCCTGTATACTGGCTTTTCATGCCATAGATACGACTGTCTATAGTGACTCTTCAAAGCCCTAACCTGGGTGACCTAGTAAGCTTTATAAAGCAGAGGTTTCTCTCAGTGCTTTTCTCATCTTAGTTTGGCCTTTTGCTCCTAAAAATATGTTAACCCATTACAGGTGAAATACTAGTCAGTGTCAGTGGTAAGTCTTGACTGCATGAAAAAGGCAGGGTTGAAAATTCCCGCCAGTGCTCCCAACTGTGCTGGCTAAAACAGCTAACTGGTACAGTGGAAATTATGAGAACTATCCAGAATTGCATTCATCGTTCTGTTGTCTTGATATGAACTGACATGACTGCTTTCCTTGCACTGATACATTTCTAGGCTTACATTCAATTACTTTGATTTGTTGGATGGAATACTACTTCTAATGTAACTAAGCTAGAGAAGTATCCTGGTTTTGGCAACCCTGTAGTGTACCTGCTACTGTGCAATTGAACTGTCTCGTCTTTTACTCTGTACTGCTGGAGCAAATAACTGGGAGATTCCTCTGACCAAACTGTTGTGGATGCTTTTTGTGAAGCACTTCTTAGAGACAGCTTCTCAGTGTGATTAAAATTGGAACAGGCTGTGTGTGCAAGTGAGACTCTACTTAAAAACACAGCAGTGGAATGAAGAACTCTGGGTTAGGTGGGATTCTGCCTGTACAAGTTGAAAATGTATCTGTGGTTTTGGCCATTTGCTTCAATTGTTTATTCCTTGCAATAAGTAACCTAATGTAATTAACACAGCGTGCAAAGGCAGTGAAAGGTTTCTGATATTCACTGACTGTCTTCCCCATTGATGTTCTTACAGTACTTAAGCATCACCTGTTGAAATGTTTGTGGAAGTCTGATTCTGCTGTTGCCCATTTGACTGCTTTGGGGTATGTGTGTGTGTCCCTGTTGGGCTGTAGCAGCCTAAAAAGCTGCATAGTGAGCCAGCTACCAGCTGTTGTCAGTGCTTATGCCCCTAACTTTGTCTTCTGGGACACTTCTGCGCTGCATTATGAGGCTAGAGCATGCTCACACTCTTAAATTACTGCCTGTTGTAAAATGTTGTTGGTTGAGTATCTGTGTACTATCAAAAGAAATAATACTTATTCTTCCTAGAGGTGTGTGCTGAAAGAATAAGGAAAATTTGATAGCTTGAGATTTTCCATAAGACAGAGGCCAGTGCAAGGTTTAATCATAAAAGGTACAAGTGAGGAAGCCACTGTTGCTGTCTGGTTCCGTAGATTGACGCATATATGCTACTCTTTAGCATGTTGTAGTTTTTCTGTCCTTGAAGCCAAGCCATTAGCATGCAATGGCTTTGGACAAAGATTTTCAGAGTGAAAGCTGAAACATGATATTCATTGTAGGTGAGTTTATTCTATAACCCTGTTCATTCAGCTTAGCCTTCTTATGAATATTGATCACAAAGATGCTTTCATTTTTGTTTAAATATTTAAGTTTTTTTCCTCTCCTTGTTTGGAAAGCATTGAAGCCTTTTACTAGAAACTCTCTCTCTAACCATCTAGAAGGATGGAATATATTTCCATAGATTTTGATCATCATCTTATTTTGAATTTGAGTAAAAGTAACTGATTGCCTGAGGAGATCTTTCCTGAGATTCCTCTTCATCTGCATTTGGCCACTTAAGAATGAAAAGCTGGAGAAAGTTTTAGTGGTCAGAAGTACAATACAAAGGACTGCTCAGTGATGGAAACTTCTCTACCTGGTGATTTGTGCTTACAATCCAGTGAAGGTCAGCCTCACCTGGGTCTTCTCCATTTTCTTCTCATCAGTTTGAATTGTTGCAGTTCCTTTCTCCAGGTACGTTTCCTGCCACTTTTCAGCTGGTGGTTGTAGACTTCTTTGGACTTCAACAATATAGTAATAGTCAGCCTAGCAGAAATATAGGCAGTCCTGGATTCTCTGTCCTATCACAGAGCATAGGAGGTCTCACATTTCTTTGGGCAGTCCAAGATTGCTTGTTCTACTTGTGGTGCTCTGACATTGTGCATTTTCTTCATAATACCTTCATGCAATCTTTTATTCCTTGGAAATTCAGTAAATGGATTGGCTTAGCTCTTTCTTCTGGTAGACTTAGCAAATACATGGCTTCTTTCCCAGAGAAGGCAGCAATTAGCTATTTAGATGATGTTTTAGAGGCAGCTCTAGTCAGTGATAAATCGTACCAGCTTGTTTGCCTTCGCTATTGGACAGGAAGAGATCCCCCCCCCCCCCCCCCCCCCCCAAACACTTTATAGGTAAGTTAGGAATGGGGGTTTGGTCTTGGAATCTACCCTCACTGTAAGAGGCCAGAAGAGGTCACTGTTGCAGGGGTTGAGCTGGTGCTGCTAGGCACTACATGGTCTGGTCTTAGAACATGGGCAGCGTGTGGTAGAACAGCTCAAACAGTGGCTTCAGATGTAACCCTTGCAGTAAATCTAGGCTGCCCTATGAGCTCATAGTTTGGTTGGTGGGATTGTGGATGCTTGTGTTGACTCAAGGTTTTTCAGGAGACCACAGTAGGGAGCAAAGGGCTATGATGTCAGTGGGGGCTTCTGAGTAGTTGAGGAAGCCTGAAGGGCAGGTTGTTCTAACAACAGGCTCAGTCTCAGATTTTGAGTGTGGGTGAAGGCTTTTTTTTTCCTCTCCGTTCCCCTGGATTCTCTTTGAGGCTTCCTTTTTCCTTTGTCTTCTCTCTGCACCTGTTGCAACAGTCTTACTCGTCTTTGTGTTTGCTATTTAGCAGCAAGAGTCAGGGCTGTTCCTTCTCTTACTGTAAAAGGGTTGAAACCAGGACAAGAAGCAAGTAAATGCTATGCCATGCAGTTACTGCTGGAGGCTGTTGTCTGCTTCCCTTCTGGCTCTGTCTGCTGTCAATGATTAATGTTACTGGCAAAATCAGATTTTAGACAAAAGGTTTTGAACAACTTAAATATTCTGTCATCCTGTTTTCCTTATATTGCATCACTATTTCCGGTTCAGGATAGAAAGCAAAACTGTAACTATCCTGGGGAAGTATCACTGTATGTTTACTCTCTCCTGATATTGCCCCTAAACACCTGCTGCCTGGAGATGAGTACTGGGCTAGGAGCCCCTAGACTAATACAACATGTAACTTAAAGTCATTCTTCAAATTTAATTTATACTTTAACTTAACAGCTTTAAGGAGTCGGATTACTAGCTCTGCAACTGCATGCAGTCAAAATGAGGATTAATTTGTTTGCAGCATACTTGTAATATGCACCCCTGCTGTCAAACCTCCACATTGTTTGCCCTAGGTTAATGGATGCTGGTCATGGCATATTTATCCCTTCCATCACAGGTTGCTGATGCTCTGCAGTTCTCAATGGCAACAGGCGGCTTCCTTCCGCACCGTGTCTGCATGTTACATGAGTGCTTTGTGCAGCACTTGAAAATACCTTCCAAATGGGGTTCCATCATGAAGTGCACGCAGCAGATGGCTTCAGTGAGTGATTCAGTGAGGTACCTTCTGAAGACTCAATTGTGAGCTGTGCTTTGCCTGTCTTGAGATGTTTCTGACTTTTTTTAAGAGCGTGGTACTATGCAGTGGTCAGATTGCTATAGTTAGGGACATTTCGTAACACTGACTTGAGAGATGGATGTAAACTTTAGTTGGCATCAGGGCTTATGCTGGTGTTTCCTAATAGCTCACTTGAAATTGAGGTTTTGAAGAACCACAAAGCTTGTACAATAGAGGATATATATAACTTGGGTAAAAAATGTTCTGGATATCTTAATATATTTGACTAATTCTTAAACCTAGTTCCAACAGAACAAGTTGGTTAAAATGAATCCTGAAACAAGGAGGGAAAGAGGAAACTTTTACTGCCAGCACTATTAGAATGAAAAAATTAGTGTGTCAGTTTTCTTCTTACTTGTGCAGTTCAACAGCATTTGCCAAATCATTATTCTCTGTTGTCCTTGTTTTGGTTAATCTTTCATATGAGGACAAGCAAGGGAAAACTTAATGAGCCAGGAGCTCCTAAGACTTGGTGAACATAAGCTTGAAAAATAGAATGGAATGGAAGAGATTGTTTCAGTTGGAAGGGACCTACAATGATCATCTACTCCAGCTGCCTGACCACTTCAGGGCTGACCAAAAGCTAAAGCATGGTCCCAAATGCCTGTAAACACTGACAGGCTTGGGGCATAAACCGCCTCTCTAGGAAGCCTTTTCCAGTGTTTGACCACCCTCTCTGTAAAGAAATGCTTCCTGATGTCCAGGCTAAATGTTCTCTGGTGCAGCTCTCAACCATTCCCACATGTCCTCTCACTGGATACCAGAGGTCAGAGCTCAGCACCTCCCTCCCTGTTTCCCCTCTTCATGAAGCTGGAGAGAACCATGACGTGGCCCCTCAGCCTCCTTTTCTCCAAACTAGACAAGCCCAAAGTCCTCAGCTGCTCCTTCCAGGCCATTCCTTCCAGCCCCATTACCAGCTTTGTTGCCATCCTCTGGATACATTTGAGGACCTTCAAATCCTTGAATTGTGGGGCCTAGAACTGTACATGGTACTCAAGGTGAGGCTGCACCAAGGCTGAATACAGCAGGATAATCACCTCTTCTGACCAGCTGGTTCTGCTGTGTTTGATGCACCTGAGGATGTGGTCTGCCCTCTGGGCTGCCAGGGCTCACTACTGACTTCTACAGAGTGCTGCAGACCAGCCTCCTCAGATCCCTTCCTATAGGGCTGCTCTCCAGCCACTCCTCTCCCCATTTTACTTGTGCCTGCTGGTACTCCCTCCTAGGTGTGCAATCTGGCATTTGGACTTGTAAATTTCATCCCATTAATTATAGCTCCGCGGTCCAATCTATCCTTCTGCAAGGCATCTTGTCCCTCAAGAGAGTCAACAGCATTTCCCTGTTTGGTATCATAATCAGACTTGCTAATGGTGCATTCAATTCCTGCATCCAGATTGTTGATAAATACAAGGTGTTTCAAAAAGATGAACCCAGTTGCAGAGACAGTGATTTCAAATTGGGTCCATCCTTTTGAAACACTGTATTATAGTGAGTGGAACTGGCCCTCAAATTGAACCCTGAGGAACACCACTGGTGACTGGTCACCAGCCAGTTGTAGCCCAAGTCACTACAATCCTTTGAGCTCTGCCCTTCAGCCAGTTCTTCCAACAGCGCACTGTTAAACTGCTCACCCCTGTCAGACAGCTTGTTCAGAAGGGTGCTGTGAGGGACAGTATCAGCAGCCTTACTAAAATCCAGAAAAACCACATCCACTGCCTTCCCTTCATCCACTGGGTGGGTGACCTTACAGAAGGATACCAAATTACTTAAATAGCATGTAAATAAGCTAATACCAGTTCTGGCACCTTTTTGCTGTGTTTTTAATCGCCTGACCTTGCTTTTTTGGGTGGATGGTGGAGAAGACTTCCAAAGAAGCTACTGAATATGGAAACTAAATACTTAATGAGACCTCACTCTATAGATAGGATTTCTTTACTGAACAGGAATAATCTCTTTCCTCCCAGAGTGTTTTTTCTCCTTTTATACTGGTCTTGTAACTTCCTGAGTAAATCTGGGTGGTTTTGCACTGCCTAGTCATAGAGTTATAATCTTTATTTAAAATCTCGATTAAATATTCTTTGACTTTCCTATAATAGCTACTCAGTGAAACCTCTAATTTGAACACAGCTTTATTTTTATATAAGTTTTTGAATTCTGATAGTGTCTCTCAAAATTTCAATTTAGAGAATTCAGTATGGCAAATCTAAGCCAAATGACAAGATGCCTTCCTTAGTTTACCAAACCAAATCCTCCTATTGGTCTGAAGACTAAAAGTGGAAAATGACTGTGTAATATATATGTAGGAAGTGTATCAGAATGACCCACTCTGTAGTGCCAATTTTGCTGAGGGTATCATGGTCATGCTGCATAACTGGGGCTTATTTTCACATTTCTTCTGGTTCTAATTGTAATGGTTGAAGGTGTTGCTATCCCCAGATGCTTCCCCAGCTCCTTTGACGGGATTGTGTGTTTTGTTTTGTTTTGTGTTTTTTTTCCTTTAGATCTTTCAGCTCAGTCCTTAGGAATCCAACCTACCTAGTTTCAGGGGTGGGTGAGAGAAAACCTAGTATTAAATGCTGGAATATGCGTGTGTTTGGTTTTGGTTTGTTGTTGTTCTTCACTTGTTTTGGGAGGAGGGATTGATTCTTTAAAAACAATCTCCGTCTTTGCTAATATCCACAGGCTTGTACATAGGTGGCCTTAGAAGCTGCAAGCAGTCAATAGCACTGAAAATAGAGATCAGCATTGGGAGATATGTTGTAAACTGCAGAAGAATGTGATGAAAAGCTTTGTTATAATTTTCGTTTCTTAAGTAACTGTTTTCATTTGCTTTGGAATACACAGGAGAATCCTGACATGTGGTTCTTGAGACCTTTTCCAGCTTCTCTACTTGAAGCACTTGCTCTGAAGGCGATGTACCTGCTGCTGCTCCACTCGTCTCTAATGGATAGTTTGATGTCTGACCTAACAGCTGTAGTACATGACTATTTAAATGTTTATCGGACTGGGTCTGAAGATCACCTTGGGAGCACAAAGGTAGGTATCTTCTTGCTTCTTTCTCTGGTTAGAGATTTGGTATAAGGCTCTGATGGACAAACTCTGGAGAACCTAGATACAGCAGCTTCCTTTTCTGCAACTGCACACCCAACTTTGTCACATACCTTGTTTCTTGTGTGCAGCAGCAAAAGTGGTGGTGCCTCTATCTCCCTTAGCTGCATTTCGTGTTAGTCTATTAGCACAAATCCACCTTGAGTTAGTATTGTGAATGCTGAGCTGCAGCTGTACAGGCACGGGCACATGTGCCTTCTGCTCACTGACCTGAGACTGAGAACCCCTGGGCTCAACAGGGGCTGTCTGTGTGTGAGGGCATGGAGAGGGACCAGCAGCTGGGAGGTGTCGGTACCTGGAGCTGACAAAGTTGCTTTATTTTGGTACAAGCATTTACCCCCCAAATCTTGTTCTGTTTTTTTTCCTGTCATCTTTACTGTCATACTGATCATACTGTCTGTTTCTGAGAAATGTTGTCTTTTGTTGGCCAAAGATTTTTATTTCTGTAAAAATGTGTCTGAGTTATCTTGTCTGCCTAATTTATTCTCACCTGTGCTATCTAAGAAAAAAAAAAAAAAAGGAACACTTTTCATCTTTGGTTACACAGAACCAGTAGTACTGCATGCCCAGATACCTTGGAGTGGCTCTCATATGGTGTGGATACTTCTATAATTCCTTGTTAACTTTTAAAGTGGGAGAAAAGGAGATTTTGGATGAGGAGCTTGACTTCCTGCACTCATGGAAAGAACAAGTCCACACAAACCAAACAAGCAGTGCTACTGGTGTGGTCTTTTTCTGTCTTCTCAATGAAATAGTCTTAGGAAGGTTTGCAATAACTTTTTAAGATCTTTCTGGTATTAAATTCAGGTGAAAAGTGAATGGTCAAACATCCTCATTCATCACAAAGAAACTGAATTAGCATGATTAAGTCCGTTACTGCATCACTTTTGCAGCTGTAAAAGCCCTGAAATACTTTTTAGGAAAAGAGAATGCAGGTCTCTCTTAATGGAAAAACTTGTCTTTTTCTTTGCCCTGGTTTAACAAAGCACTCAAGCACAGACTTGAATCCGTTGAGAATTACTTGAGGGCTCAGAGCAGTAAATCCCATTACTGAGGATTTAGGAAGAGATTAGTTTTGATAACCACAAGAGGTCACAGTGGCTTCACAGATGGAAGAGATGAGGTCATATCTGAAAAACTTTTCTTTGTAGAGGAGAGCTGTCAAAAAAAGAAGGTTGATCATAGTTCATGGGAAAAAATGAACTTGACATTGGAATTTTCAATGTGAAATGTGTGCAAATGTAGGGAAAACACAAGGGAAAATAAGTCTTTAAAAGTGAAAAAGAGTACAAATTCTCTTTTGCATTGGGCTATTTGTAGATTTTTTTTTTTTTAAGCGGTACTCAGGTCACTGAAACCAATACTTTTATAAATCATTTATTCAAAAAAAAAAACCAAGGAATTAATCTGATCCTGTGCATTTCAAGTGGTACTTTGAAGGTCTATTTAGTATCACATCTGAGAAGCATACATCTTGTGGTTGCTTTAGAAATCTTGTAGTATGGATAGTAAAAGTTTTGACCTTTGTTTCACTGTTGTTAATTTTCTCTTGTTTTTATATCTTGCAAGAAGATCATGCGAATGAAAGTTTCTTCTACTTTATCTAAAATGTGCTTGCCAGACATACGTAAACTTCAGATATGGTGTTTGGTTTAGTTAAATCTGGTCTGTTATTTCAGTTTCTAAAAGTAAAGTAAATGAAGTTAACTTTAAGGGAATCCTTTGCAAGTTGAGGAGTGCAGCTAAATCTGATTTATGGGAAAATAAGCATGAAACAAAAAACCCCACAAAAACACACACCCCCCCCGCCAAACCCTCAAAACCAACCACCCAAACAAAACCAGGAAAAAAAAAAAACAACAACAAAAACAAACAAACAAACAAAAACAACACCGAACCCACAACTTTCCTTGTGCAGCTTCTAGGTTTTTCTGGCTAAGTCTGTATTAATTCTTTGAATCAAGAACTCTTTACTCAGATTTGATTCTCAGAATGAAGTAATAGTGAGGTTACTTAGGCTCCATATTTATTCTAGTGAATTTTCATGGATATTTAGAAGTTTATCCATCGCTAAGCTCTGTGTTATGCCTTCTGTGCACTTTGTGGAGCTACAGTTGAAAATTACCTGGAAAATGCTTTTGTTGGACTATTTACTTTATAAACTGACCAGTTGCAATTTACACTTGTGGTCCCTGTTGGAGCCTTGGTCAACAGCAGTCTGGTACAATGAGCTTGACTTCATCTTGGAGCCAGTCTCCAACAACAGCAATGTTGGAGTCCCTGTGCTTGATGACTGTATTCTCCAGACATGGTCTGGTGCAATTCCAACACTATATCAGCAGAAGTAATGGATCTCCTTGGATTCTGAAGTAAATACCCATGCCAGGGGATCATTTAGGAAACCTAAAGTATGTTATCTACTATGCCTGCTCCATGCCAGAGGACTGGAAGACAGGCCTCTGTTGAAGCAGGACTGCTGCAAAGCCAAAGATAATACAGGCTCCAGGGCCATAAAGATACCTTGCACTACTTCAGCTTTGATGTTGGAAGGTGGACGTAATTCCTGAGTGAACAGGAACCATCTGTGGTACATCAAACCTTTACTTGAAAGTTGGCAGGCACTTGGAGAAGATGACCAGATCTGGAAACTAACCTCTATCGCTCCAGGTAAGGAATCCTCTTCTGGGCCCTTCTCTGTTCCATTCTAGTTCTTGCATTGTGCACTCTGAACAGAACCACCAGGTCTTCAGCCTTTTGACAAAGTTAGTTATTATAACATGCCTCCTGTTGTGCCTCTGGGCTACAAAAGTGTTTGAATACATCGTACATGACTAGAAAATGAACGGAGTCGTGTTTCCCTGACCTGCGCACGTTTCCTCTGATCTTACTGAGTGACATCATGTCACACAGAAGAATGCTTTTTTTACCTTCTGCCATTCACCCAAATTTATGATGCTCCGATGGAAACTATACTTGCAAAACAAGTACACAGATACAGACATGGTTTCAATCATGAGGTGTCATTAAAAATGAAGTACTGAAGCTGGATGAAATACAGCGCCGAGCCACATTCCTTCCTTTTTCCAGCTGTCGTGTTGAATCTCAGCTCCTGGATCAGGGTTTACAACATTGAACTTCAGCTTGGACTAGCATGGGAGCATCCTTCTAATCTTCCCTGCGTCACTGTCACGTCTAGAAGTTCATCATGCCAATGGCTTTTGAGTGTAATAACAATAGCAGGATATACTTGGTGAGAAAGATGTTTTGGCTTTAAAGTCTGAGGTTGCCTGTAAATTGAATAATGCTGAGTAATGACCAGTGATGTTGAATGATGACTACTGAGGCAGTTATCTACTCTCCTTCTCCTGTTGGATCAGGGGCTTCAGCCTCTGGGAGCAGATCTCAACCAGACTGTTTTTCCCTCTTGGAAACAGCAGCATGGAAAAGTGAAAATGCATAATTGTGGAATAAAAGCCAAGCCTGTTCACTTGTCCGTATGGATCACTGCATCCACTGAGAGCTGAGGAAAGACAAGTGTGAATTGTTACCACCCTTCCTTGGGCTCTGTATGCCTAGTTTCTGCAGTCAGTTTTCCACATGCATCTCTTGTTCCTCAGTGAGAAGTTTCTATGTGCTCTCTCAGGCCCTCATTACTGGCAGAATACAAGAATCACTTTCTGGCTAAATGCACAACTCCTGCTAGGGTCAGATCATCCTCGTCGCCTTCAACATGCTCAGGAGCACTTGATTTCAGACTTACGCATAAGTGCATGTACCTGTGTCCAATTTTGCCTTGTTTCTTGAACATGCATGACTGGTGCGGGTTTTGTTTTGTTCCAGCTTATTTTGACATAAGGGAAAGTACAAGCTTAAGTTTTCATAAATAACCTATGGGTTTGTCCCTATCAAATTATCAGAGGTCATCCATAAGCTGATAGAAATTGAGATTAATGACAGTTTCTTGCTTTCACAATAATAAACTGGTAAGAGCAAAGCAAGCAGCAGTTATGTATTTTGTGCAAATATTATGTTTGAGTCCCTTTGACTTGGATGCCATAATTCTTGTGAGCAATTGCAGCAGTTACTGGCAGTAATCCTGGTTTCACCTGAGGTTTGAGCCATCTTTTCTTTCCCTTGATCTTTAAAATGTTTTGCTAGAAATAGCAAAGAAACGGAGTCCTTATGGTTAGCCAGTGGGCAGCCCTTCCAGCAAGACTTCTACCTTGCTTCTGGACAGCCAAACGCATTCTTTTGTCACTTGATAATTGTTTCAGCAGTAACAGAAGAGCTGCTGAGGAGCTGGCCCATGAGCTGGGACACATGCTGCCAGGGTGGCAGGATGCAACTCAGTGGATCACAGCTTCTTTCAGGAAGGGTTGTGGAAAAGATGGGTGTCATGCACCCTGGCAGTTGCCAGCAACAGTAAATATTGCCAGTGGTCCACAGCACCCAAAAACTATAATGCAATACCCTTTTTGATGTAGTTTTGGGAAAAGAGAATGAAGAGGAAAATTGAAGAAAAAAATTTTTTTTTTTTAATAAAAACAAACGCATCTCATTGATCCTGACAGTTTTGGAAATGTATGTTGACACTTTCTGTGTTTTCCTGTGTCATCACCTGCAAGTAGTAGTGGAGTCTTCTGTACACTAGACACTCCCTCCTAAGCAACTGACTATCCACAAACCAAATGCACAACAGCAACCTCTGATCCCCAGCCCTTCATTATCAAAATCCACAGCTTCCCTCTTCAGCATCTTTCTCAAACTGATAATCTTCCTTACCACTGAGGGAAGAGCACAAACTTCCCACCCTGAAGGTCTCTGCATTTTCAGCATAACTGTCTGCCAGGAGTAATTGTTCTTCTTGTGGATGCAAACATCAAGTACAATGGTTTTTTGTGCCTCTGCAGCTCCATCTCTAGAAAAGAGCTAGTATAGAAGCTATATATACTACATTTTTAATTCTCCTTCTAGGTTTGTATTGTGTGGTGTTAGGTGCTTGGAAATGCAACTGCATCTGATGTTTAGAAGTTAGATTCAGAGAAGCAAAGGCAGCCTGGGAACCCATCACTGTAAAGAAGCCAATGTTCTCCTAGAAGCGCAGTGCTTTGTCATTTAAGACGTGTTAGCTCACAAGCAAAGCTGTGGTACCATAGGGGAGTTCCACACCCCTGTGCAACAGAATTGATTTCCCAGTGCACTTAGGGTAAAGCTGCAGTAGTGTGCTGGGTTTGGCTGGGATAGTTAATTTTCAGAGGAAGCTGGGAGGGGACATGGCCAGGACAGCTGACCCAAACTAGCCCAAGGGATATTTGATACCATATGACGTCAAGCTCAGTATATAAAGTGGGGGAGGGAACTGCCACTTGGGAGAGGGCTGGACTTTGGTTTTCTGTGTGGTGAGCAGTGTATCCCTCGCTTTTTATACATTTATTGTATTGTTTATCTCTTCCCTTTGCTGTCCTGTTAAACTATTTTCACACTAACCCATGAGTTTTACCTTCCCCCCCACCCCAATTCTTCTCCCCATCTCACTGGGCGCAGGGAGGAGTGAGTGAGCAGCCATGTGGTCCTGGCTGCCAGATGGGGCTAAACCATGACAAGTAGATAAAGTGCAGTGCAGTCTGTAACACCAGATAACACGTTCATGACTCATGATGGCATAAACTCTGTTCTCTGTCTAAATATAATTGCATGCCTGAACCAGAAGATTTCCTTATTGGCAGGTGAATTGGGACTGCACACATTGCATATTAATCATTATGAACATACAGCCTGAATTTTCGTGTAACTTGGCTTTAAGTGGTTTAGGGTGTGGTTACATCTAACTGTAGGATACTGTAGCAGGTAGGAAGCTGTATGTAAATTCTTCTGGCTAAACAGAATTGAAGGTAGGGTGTTTTCAAGTAAGTGCTTGCTCTGCTTCCCTGCCCCCCCCCAATCCCATCTGAATTATTTAGCTGCCTTCTGGATCTGTGCAAACTTCTAGACATAGGTTGTATGAGGCGTGGCTTCCTTTTGCAAAAGACATTGTAACTCTTTTCCAGTGCATCACATCTGCATACGCACTCATTCTGTTCTTTTCTACCAATGTGTTCATACAGACATCTGACTTACTGGCATATTGCTTCCTGTATCCTTCCCAGGACCTTCTTTATAAACATTTGCTATCTTCCAATCCCTGAGTATCAAGGCAGGTTTTAAGCAAGATGCTGTAGGTACTAGTTCAGCCTTTTCACCTTCCACTGTTCAGGAATTGTGGGTGAAATCCACCTTGCTGTTTGTATTTCAAGTATCGCTATTAACTGTTCATGGGACAATCTAAAACAGGTTCTGGGTACATAATGAATGTTTTTGGTATTGGAATCGCCACCTTTTTTTAATGCTGAATGTAGAGGAGAAAATATATGTTTTTTACTGTGCTGCTTTTGTATTCTGATCATCACTTGGCCCTGCAGCATGTTTGACATTTTGTGCTACTCTCATGTTCAAAGAAATTTTTTATTAGTTCTGTTTTTGTTAAATATTAATATTATTCTGGCCTGCCCAGTGCTTTTTCCTGTAAGTTCAGCCTTACTGTTTTCTTCACTTGGATGTCGCTGTGCTTTCCTGAAGGGTTCTTACTTCATAGCCTCCATCACCTAAGCTGTAGTCCTGCCAGTTTCCTTTCATTCTTGTGCTGTTAGGTAATGCTTAGTCTGTGCTGCTTGTGCATTGTCTTGAAGTTGTCTCTATGCTACCTGCATAGGATTGAATTTGCTTGGCTGCCTCTTACTGCTTTTTAATCAAGCTTCCTTATTTGTGTAATTCCCCTTTCTACAGCTGAATGCAACTGTGGATTTTTTGTTGTTCCTGTAAAGATGGTGAGCACTGCAGTCCTTGTTAAGGACCAGATCCTTAAATGTAATGTTTTGAACAGTGACCCATGCACTGCTCAGGTTCAAAACAAGGAGTGTGTCTCCTTTCATGTACTTCCTAAGCAGCTGTTTCATTGATTTCCTAATTATGTTGGCTTCTTCCACAGTAGGGTTGGGTTTTGTTGTTGTTTGGTTTGTAGTTGGTTTGTTTGTTGAGTTTTTTTTGGTTGGTTGGTTTGGTATTTTTACCCATAGGATAGAATACCATGAGTTTAAATGAAAAGCTGGGAAAGCTGCCTTTGCAGTGGCTCCTAAAAGAAAATGTGAATTGGTTATGCCTCTTTTGAGCATAACAACAGCAACGTCATAGTGCAGAAGGTTTTTGAGGACACATCTAAATCCCATATGTGAAGTTATTACTTAAACCTTTAAGCTCTTCATAATAAAGAAGTAAACAATAAATGCAAGTCTAATATTTTTCCCTTTGGGTTGCTTTTAAAAGGAAGAGTGTGGGGGGACTTTTTTCCCCGATGTATAATTTGTGTAAGCAGGCAGCTGATGCATTCTATACACCTAATGAAATGATTGTTCTGTTGTTACATTGGCTAATTACAGAAGGAGCTCTTATCTGGTACTAACAAAAGTAGAGCATATGTATGCATATGTATTGTTTTGATTTATTTTCTGTGTCCTTATCAGCCCATTTGCATGGAGCTACCAGAGGAGCTGCGTCAGCTGGCAGACATCCAGCAGCTGCGAAGGGAGAAAGCAATAAAAGAATACAGAATGAATGAGGATGGTCTTTTGATCAGACCAGCCATGGAATTAAAAGAGAGAGATGATCCTCAGAAGGATGGAAACTATAGAGATGATGGAGATTGCTTTCCCACAAATAAAGTGGTGTCTCATATTACACCCTTTTTTAATGAAGGTGTACTTTTGTCCAGAAAAGCTTGAAAATCAAAAGCAAGTGGTAAATCTGTGGAAGAATCTTCAACTGCCCTCAGGCTGGCTGTATGAATCTAATTCCTGGTAAAGGTGACTTGGTGAGCTTAGACTGGGTATTGAAGATATCCAAATGAAAAAAGAGGCTATTCCCCATGCAGTAGTGTCAAACAAAAGCTCCTTTCTTTACAATGACAGGTAAACCATTGTTGAATGGAAATAATGATGGCCTTTCTTTTGAAGGAAATTCCTTCTGTGTCTGGCTGTTGTTCTTGAGGTCTGATTTTGAGGTCTTTTTTTTTTTTCTTCAAGAGCTATTTTTTATTTTAAAACAGTGGCTTTCTTTCTTGCTTTGTTACAAGACCAATGTCTGAAATTGTATTGGTTCTCTTGTTAGCTGTTCCAGGCATGTAAAACTCTCATCCAATCCAGATACATAAACAGAAGAGCTTATAAGATGCCTGTTCACTGAGATTAGAAAGAGTTTGCTTGGAAAAATTAAAATACCTTCTGGCCAAACCACATGGGCTTGGCTTATATACAGATAAATCTCTTGGCATAGCTACAATAACAGTGTTTTGTAGGAGAAACAGATCACACTCTAATGAACCACCATGCTGGCAAAACCAGCAAAGAGGTGTGTTAGTAAAAAGGACTTTTCTGCCAAGTCAGAGTTATTTTAGACTGAGAAAATAGGTTTCCTGCTGAAAGTTGTACAGCACCATTGTTTGCCAGCACTACTGTATCAAACTTGTGTAGATGAGGCTGTAACACTGGTGTGGTGTGTATATAGACAAGTGTGTATAAAGGGGCAGGGGAGAAGCAGTTAAATTAGTTTAAAAGATGAAAAGTTAAAATTAATTTAAAGGCAGCTTAAATTGGTTCAAAAGACAAAAAAGATTCCCCTCCCTGCTAAGCAAAATAAGATATAA
This sequence comes from Patagioenas fasciata, assembly GCF_037038585.1. Taxonomy (NCBI): domain Eukaryota; kingdom Metazoa; phylum Chordata; class Aves; order Columbiformes; family Columbidae; genus Patagioenas; species Patagioenas fasciata. Next base: position 30,034,454 of record NC_092524.1, on the reverse strand, counting down.
AGACAAAACCAGTTTATTTCCAGTATACTTGCTGTGGCTGGTATTTAATAAAAATAAAGCTTGTCTAATGGATAGTACTATTCTACCCCACAACAACATTAATGCAGGCTGTGCCTAAGTCTTGGAAAACTGTTTTTGGAACATCAGTATTTTTGACTTGCAGGCACAGGATTGCTGAAAATTATTTTGCTTTTGAAATTCAGGATTTATACACATTCATATATTTAAATACATAAATACTGGATGTTTTACCATTCAAATACTTCAAAACGAGTGGGGAATACTTTAATCAAGTAAAAGGAAGGTTTTGTTCCCAGGGTTGTGGCTATGAGCATCGGTGAACCCTGAGCAATGTGGAATAGGGAGGAAGAGAAGAGATCACAGTCACTGTCCCAATCCAACTGCAGCCCAGGAACCATCTGGGCATCAGGGTGCAGATGGTTTAACAGCAATGGTGCCAGGCTGCAAGAGTTGTGACATCTGCATTTGAGCACCTACCAACTCCTGTTGGAGCTGAGTTTCTTTGGATGTAAATGGGTCTGACTAGATGTTTATGAGGTATCTGTGTGTTTATTCTAAATATTGCTGGGGGAAATCTGTGGTGTTTGGGGGATTGTTGGTGGGTTTTTTTCCTCTTCACAAAGAGTAGCCCAGCCGTATGTAAACAGGTCTCTTCTTTGAAACTATAGATAGGACTTGCTCACTTCTGGGAGTGGCAGAAAAACTTGCAAGGTTTGGTCTTTGTCAGTACTTACTTTTTTTAAATCCTTAAAAGTATTCTGTAATTAAACTGTATAGTTCTTTTTGTCTTGGTTCACTTCTGAAAAATAAAACAGGTTTGGAACAAGTTTGTCTTACCACTTTTAATTTGGAAATTGAGTCTGTGTTTCATTTGGTCTGCTAGGAGTTGCTGGCAGTGGACTCTCCACCACTGGAGCTCTTTTCATTTTATCTGGAACAAAATTATTCCAAGCAGTGGTGAGTTCTCACAAATCAGTGAGGGTATAACATGGAACCTGGAGCTATTCAGAACCCGAGACAGTTCAGGAGCACATACATTATACTTCCACAATTTACATCATCTAGGTTTATCCAGTCCTACTAGGAGAGAGCAAAGGGCAAAAAGGAGGATGGGAGGAGGAAGTGTGATATAAAGGCATCAAGTCTGGGACGTAAAGGAGCGGCCTGGAACATCTCTTTGTAGGATACAAACTAAATGCGAAAGGCACCCTGCTCAGTGAGAGACTGAGCTACATTCTTGACCTCTTCTAGGAAGTAAATCTCTGGAACTGTATGATGATGGAATAAGGATTTCCAGACAGGAACTCCACAGTGTAACTACACCTGTGCCACTATATTGCTTTAAGTAGCAAAACCTTTTCGGGTAAACATGGCAGCAGCTTTACCCTGTTCTCTTCTGGGAACAGCAGGAGATTTGGAGTCATCACTCATTCACACACAAGATTGAAAATGACAGTTTTCTTAAAGGACAGAAGTTTTGGTGTTGGCTTTTGGGATTTTTTAGATGATTGATAAGACCTTGTCATGCTGCTCAGTTCTAGCACTAAGTTTGGTAATAATGTGACAAAATCATGTGCATTTCTTAAGAGTATAATTGCTGGTTGTAGCTGGGGATTAAGTACTATAACTTCTTAAGGACAACTCTAGTGATGTTTTACTTTAGCAGCAGCAATGGTGTGATCTTTATTTCCTAGTGTCCTGGGTGCCTACTGTGTGCTAGGATGACACAGCTTAGTCATGAAGTACAAATTTGTATCTCCAGGCAGTAAGTGCTCTAGAGTAATCACTGATTTCATGATTTACTGTAAATGTACTATTTATAGGTTGTGGAAGATGTTGCAGAGCAACCTCACAATTCACCTTGCAGCCCACTTTGTTCCGAGCTCCCGTGATGCAATTCTTAATGCAAGACGGAGGGAATGTGGTAAAACGCACGTAGCTCCATCAAATCCCCGCGCTGTGCCCCCGTTGCCGTTAACCGTGACGGCGCCCGATCCCAGCGCCGTCTGCACCTCAGCGCTCCAGTCAGTGGCGGGGCCGGCCCTCCTCGCTTCTGCCCGTTTTGAAGGGAAGTCTCGCCGCGCGGCCGGGCGGGAGCGCCGGGTCCCTGCCCGCCCCGCTCCGGACGACTGTTGGGTCCCCCGGGGCTGTGAGGAGGCCCCACCGCCCTTCCGGCGGCTCAAGGGCGAGAGTGCGCCACTTCCGGTACACATCCGCCTCCCCGCGCAAGCATCGCGAGAGCCCACCCCGCCTCACGCGAGACTCGATAACTCACCCGGCCGCTTCGGCCGAGTACCTTCGGCAATTTCCGTCAGTGCCAGACTCTACCAATCGGTCGCCGGAGCGCATCGATGGGAGCGGGCCCCCCGAGGGCTGCGTGTGCGGACGGCGACCGCGGTGTGGGCCCGGGGGCCGTGCGGCGGCTGTGGGAACGCCAGCGGGGCGGCGGGCCCGAGGCGCGGGACCGGAGTGGCGGGGTGGTATGCGGGGCTCGATTGTTCAGGCCTGGCCATGGCGCCTCTCCTCCCCCCCGCCATGGCTCCCCGTGTCCCTGCTCCTCTCCTCTCAGTGAGCGAAAGTGGCCGCCGCCGCCGTCCCAGCGCCAGCAGCCGCCGCCTCCTCCTCAGCAGCAGCGCGGGCGCCATCTTGGCGAGGCAGGAGTCGAGAGCGCCCCGCGGCAGGAGACAGGCAGCGCCAGCCCCGGCAACGCGGGGCGAGAGGCCGGGTGGAGCGAACGGGGGAACGAGCCCAGGAGACACCCCCAGCCCCCTGCCGCCGCGGCCACCGGGCCGGAGCCGGGCCCGCAACCCAGGTGAGCCACCGCGGTGACCGAGCAAGGACATGCCGGGCCGGGGCTACGAGAGGCGGTAGCGGGGTTCCGCCTGGGCAGGCCGCGGCTTCACTCCCCCCGCTAAGCGGCGGCGGCCGCAGCAGCCGGGCCTCTTCTTAAAGGGACAGGCCCCTTCCCCGCCCTGCCCGCCGGATGCGCCCCGATATACCGGCTCCGGGAGCCGCCCCTCCCCCGCCCGGCGCGGAGCGCCCGCCGGGCCCCGCCACACGCTGCTGGGGGGAAGGGGAGAAGTGCGCGCGGCGGCGGGCCCGGGCGGGGGGGCGGGGGCGCCGCCGTGCACCTGCGGCCGCACGTGCGCACGGGGGGCGGTGGCGCGTGCGCGGGGGGGAGGGGGCGCCGCGCGGCGAGGGCGGTGGCGCGGCCGGGCCGGGTCGGGCCGGGCAGGGCAGGGCAGGAGGCGCCGGCAGCGCCGCGTCACGTCACGGGCAGCGCGGGCGGCGGCGGGAGCGCGCCCCCGTCTGCGGGACCGGCCGGCGGCGCAGCGCGGGGCTGGGACTCTCCGGCCCCCGGGGAGCGGCGCCGCGGGGTTCACAGGCACAGCCCGCCCCGCCACGGGGCAGGTCCCGCCCGTTCCCCGGGGTGTGCGGGTGTCAGAGCGGGGCCCTCGGCCCGTGGCCGCCCCGGCTGCCGAGGGAAGGGCGCTGTGTGCGCGGCGCAGCCCCGCGTGCGCACCGTCCCCCTGTGAAACTCGGGGAGTTCCCAGCGCCAGCTGCTTCCCGGCAGCGCCCGGGGTGTAACCGGCCCGGTGCGAACGGCGGCCGCAGGAACGTGTTCGTGCCAACCGGCGCCCCTCGTGACAGAAAGTACCTATTGGGTGTGCATAAAACACAGTTTAATGGTGAATCCAAACACTAGGAAATACCTCCTTACAGCTGTGGTGTAAAGTCGAATCCTGTTTTGCTGCAAACACATAACCTCATAAAATTTCTGCTGTGATTAGTATTATTTATCATTGTGCATTCTTTTTGTTACCCTGTAGCTAATCTTGAGTGACAAGTTTCCTTCTCAGCCTTAGATTATTTTCTTCTTCACATGAAGAAAATGGTGCAAGTCAAGTTCCTTTTTTATAGTGAAATGTACTTATATGCATTATTAGAATTTTACTTCTCTCATACATGAATAAATATACTGTATGGATTTGTACAGCATGTCTGATATGCCTGTATGTGACCAACACTTTTTTTTTAAACTTACATTAATCAGAAATTATGTATTTGTGTTGTTATTTCTTTAATGTGTATGTATAAGAGTACATCATGATATATGTGTTGGTATGTCTTACCGTGTTGGTAAGACACTAAGGGAAAAGTATAAGAAACAGGACTGTAGCTTGAACCATTTCCCAATGTTTAAGGTTATTCCCTGTAATTGACTTCTAGTCCGTCTCTCACTTGTATATTGTTTAAGTTGCATATAGGACTGCTCTGCATTTCTTGACTGTTTAAATGAGCAAGTTTTGTTCCACTTGGGTATAACGTAATATGCTGTAAATTCTGTAATAAGCATATTTGACAAACTGAATTACATGCCAGGGATTGTTTTAGATGGCAAGATGAAAAACATCCTCTTAGAGCTTTCTTGGACATAGTTCCCTTTTCGTGGTCTGGGGTGGAGGGAGTAAAAACCAAACCAAACTGACACCACCCCTGCAGTTTGTGTTTCGTGCACGCAGAGGGAGGAGGAGCGAAGCAATGGCAATTGTGAGGGTAAGAGTTGGTGCTGTTACATGCTAGTTGAAATGTGGAAGCAGAGCTGTGACATGCCAACTTTTGTGTTCAGTGTGTTTTAAGGTATTGCGTCTTTCACTTATGTGTGTGCTTCTGACAATTTTTTATAGAGCTGTATAGCTTTTTTAATGTTTTTAATAATAATAAATTAGGTCCTATTTGTGACTGTTATTTCAGCAGATAGAAAGTTCAGAGTCTGTGCCTCACTGACACTTCTCTGTATTTAAAAGCAATTAAAAGGTGGAACAGCGATCAATGCAATGCTGTCTCATTCCTTGGAGAACAATATAAAACCTTACTACAAAAGCAGAACAGTGAAGTAGAGTACTTTATATAGGACGGTATCTAGTTTTAACTATATTTCATTACTCAGAAAATGAGTTAAAATGGCTTCTTTGTCATTTCAAACTGAAATGGTGTGAACTCACACTTCAGTTGTATGTATGTGTCTTTTGTTCACTCAGCTTGAGTTCAGTGGAGACTAAGGGCATTAGGTTCATACAGAATAACCTCCTATCTGCTTTTTTTTAAGGCAATAATCACTTGTGTATGAAGGTTCTATTTAAGACACTGCCATAAAAGACTATATGGAGTTTGTTTTGCTTTAATACCTGACATATAGTGTACTCTGGAAAATAGTTCTCAGTGTAACTATAAGCGTTATCAAAGCGAGCTAAAATGTGAGAGGAGGAAAAAGAATATGTAATTCTCCAAGAAAAATATCTCTTCAGGCTTTTTTTATGACACCAGAATTTCTGTATTAGAGATTTTACACTTATAAAGACATCTGACAAAAATATACCTAAGTGATATTACTGTAGTAATGTAAGTTTTCCATATAGATCTTGACTCAGTTTTCTGTGTGGATATCTATGTTTGTGTCAGGAGTTATTCTGGAGATGTTACTACAGGAAATTCTTACAGTATTCTGCTATTCTGATGAGAGTTGTATGGCTTAATTATAAATTTTTTCAAGAAAACAAAGTATCTTAGGTGTTCATATCAATTTCGAAATATCTCTCTTAATAAGTTGATGTCAAAATGCAGAGCACAAAAAGACTGTGTGGAAAAAACCCAGAAAAATACTAAAATTGTAAAGGAACTAAGCATAGAAGGTTGTATTCTTGTTCCTAGTTTTTAATCCTGCTTAATGGATCAATCTTTCAATACTGTCAATAGGTACATGAATACATACTTTCTGTACACAGACTGGGATTTCAGCTTTTTGTCCACTTGAATGTTTTGTTGGTGTGTTTATTCCAGTTGGATGGAGGAGAGGTAAGAAACTCTGGTTCTGCAGACTGAAGTGTTTGAACTAATAAGTATGCTCACCTGCTGGCTGGCAGTGCTTCATGTACACGCACTTAGTGTGTGGCAGGCCAGGCAGCTTGAATTAGTTTTACCTCCCTGATTTGCCTTGTGTTTGCCACAGGCTAAGAAGGGCTGCTGTGGATTAGCTGCTGTGTTGCACCTTATGCCTCCATGGCAGCGTGTGTTTGTGGATGTGTCCTCAACTAAGAATGTAGTTGTTATTATTATTTACTATAACGTTTCAAGTGAGTGTTAGGCATAACGAGAAGAAAAAGTAATCCTCTGGGCCTTACCTGAAGGTGAAGAGATGCCACAAACTGAAGGAAAAAAAGAAAAAAAAAAAAGGAAGAAAACAAGGGGCTCCAGGAGGAAAAAGTACTATTTCAAACAGCCTTTCTAACTCACAGCTAGGCACAAGTGCTGAGCTCTGTACTTGCCACTTATGGGGCTCCTGCTTTAAATTAATATCAGTAACAGAAGCTTGTATTTCATTCAGAAATAGCCAGTGGATGTTTGTTTAAATGCTGCTTTGTGAGAGTGGTGGTTTTCCTGTTTGGTTGGTGTGGGTCAAGGGGTATAGAATTTAGGAAACCTTGTTTTAGAACATAACTCAGCTCTCTGAGGATGTCCTTGGAAGGTTCTTCTCCAATACTGGGTGTTTACTTACTGACTAGACATTGTAATGGGCAATCTTGAAAAAACAGGGTGAAGAAATCCTGCACCTACGTTAACATTGAACTAAGCAATGTGATTTAAACCAAGGTACTTCAGAACTGAGTATAGGTCTTAAAAAAACATGTATGATTATGAAGATTATTTGTATGAAGTTGGTATATATTAGGTTGGTGCAAAAGTAATTGTGATTTTGGACCGTGAATTTTAAATCATTAGCCTCAAACACACCTTTATTAATCAAAGTATGAACCATTACAGTCAACACATTTTTGACAGCAAGAAATAAGTTTGTTTATTCCTGTAGTGTAAAAATCCATGCTTGAAGAAGTGGTAGTTGGTTGGCAAGAGGTCAGGTGAATATAGTGCATGAGGCAAAACTTCATAGCCCCCAGTTTGTTCAACTTTTGAAACGTTGGCTGTATGATGTGCGGTGGGGCATTGTTGTGGAGAAGAATTGGGCCCTTTCTGTTGACCAGTGCCGATGGCAGGCACTGCAGTTTTCGATGTATCTCATCAATTTGCTGAGCTTCCTTCTCAGGTGTAGTGGTCTGGCCAAGATTCAGAAAGCTGCAGTGGATCAGACCAGCAGCAAACCACTAAACAGTGACCAAGGCTATTTTTGGTGCAAGTTTGGCTTTGGGAGGTGCTTTGAAAGTTCTTCCTGGTCCAGCCACAGAGCTAGACATCACCTGTTGTTGTATAAAATCCACTTTTCATCTCACGTCACAATTCGATCGAGAAATGATTTGTTTTTGCGTAGAATAAGAGAAGGTGACACTTCGAAACAGTGATTTTTTTTTTTTATTTTCGGTCATCTCATGAGGCACCCATTTACCGAGCTTTTTCACCTTTCCCATTTGTTTCAAATGCTGAGCGACCGTAGAACGGTCACTGTCAAGTTCTTCAGCAACTTCTCGTGTAGCTGTAAGAGGATCAGCTTGGATGGTTGCTGTCAGTTGGTCATTGTCACCTTCCAATGGACGGACACTACGCTTCTCATCTGTGAGGCTCTTGTGTCCTTTGTGAAACTTCTTGAGCCACCACTGCACTGTACGTTCGTTTGCAGTTCCTGAGCCAAATGAGTTGTTGTGAGTTGTCTCCACTGCATTATGACCCATTTTGAACCTGAATAAGAAAATTGCTCGAATTTGCTTTTTGTCTAACATAATTTCTATAGTCTAAAATAAATATAAAATAAACATCTAGTAATAAGGCATTAGCAAAAAAAATTAAAGCTAGAAAAACACATTAAAATTACGTATAACGTAACCACATTTATTTAAGAATGAGTTCCAATACCAAACAGCAAATTTCAACAATGCAAAAACCGCAGTTCCTTTTGCACCAACCTAATATATAACTAAACCCAGATCCTGCTGATGTTTTACTTGTGATTTTAATGATTCAAAAGACCACATGATACAATTAAATGATTTCAGTGTGGACTTCTGATTGAGTAAGAATGTTACAGGATTCGAAGTGCCAGCCAGGCAGTGCAGCAGCTGTTTATTTCCAAATGCTGATTTTCTAAACCTTTATAACTATCGGGGAGGTAAAGGGAAATAACCACTGAATTTGATGCTGAAACTTAACATAAAATTGATGTTCATCAGTAAGAAAGTTGTGATGGCAGAGGATTACTCTGCAACATCCAGTCATTTTACTACCTGTAACATATGAGTATTTACTTAAATATTACCATCAGTAATGAAAATGTTTTGAAAATCTGTATTTCTGTACTTTTCCTTAAACTGAGAAGGCGAAAGGATAGATTTTGTTTCAAGAATGGCAAAGAGGAATTGAGTGAATGTCATCACCATATGAATCCACTGAAGCAATGTCTTGGTGATGTTCTGGTTTAGGGGATCGGGCTGCAGTGTGACTCTCACTTGTTTGTTCCCATCTTCTCTCACTTCGGTATTCAAGCAATTCTTACCATTGGAATTCTTTGTTTCTTAAAATCTATGTGGGAACAAAAGAACAGAGAATAAAGAAGTACCTCTCAATTAGCTTCCCGTATTATTACTTTGATCAAGAGAGAAGCACTGTGCGACTGTTAGCATATAAATAAATGAGAGACCGAGTTCAATGGCTGAGCTATTCTCTATTCAGTATTCCTGCCTAGCACTTATTACATTTGGTTTGGGTATTATTAATACATTGAAGAATATTGTTAAGCTGTCCTCTGTTTGTTTATTCAGTAGGTGGGATACAGACAAGTAACTGTTTTGAGGACAAGAGTAATTAACTTTGGATATACAGGAGCTTCTTGGAACAGTTAGAAGACAAGCAGAAGCATGTCTCTTTCTACAAGTGAAATGCAGAGTACTTATACTGTGTCAGCACAGGGAGGACTTAAATTCGGAAATAAAAGGTTTCCTGATCTGGGAAGTAATATTTAAAAACATAGGTATCTGAAAAAAGTACGGATGAGAGCACATGCTTGGCATAGTGTGCACAACAAGGATTTAATGTGCTAAAATATGGAATGAAACCTACCTCTGCAGTTACTGCAGCGATTGCAGACGAAGGGTATTATTACTTTCAAATTTGCCTGGGAACTCTGTGCAGCAGCGATGAGCCACTCCTGAGAAAACATCTTATTTTTCTAATTACTAAATGCATCTGATAGCATCTTCTTTTCATAGGGTCATTTATATCTTACAAGTGAAGAAATAGTCTTCTGTGGATCTCCTGAGCAGTGTGAGTGTGGAGCTGGGCGAGCAGCAGTGCTGGTTGGAGCAGGGACACCGATCCAAGCTGGGGCACCTGCTGAGACCAGCACGTAGGCAGGTGTTTCTGGGCAGCCAGAAAAGCATCCACTTACTAATTTGAGATCAGGAATATAATTGTGTTTGGTTTGCCTCTGGCCTGTTTGCCGTCCTGCAGTTAAAAACTTCAAATCTGTCTGAATATCAAATCTATCCCTTTATTTTGCTGTTCAGCTTGTATGGTTTTCTGAGGACAAGGCTCACTGGGGTGCAGAAGAACCTATTGGGTTTGGTAGCTTATTTGAAGGCAGTGAATCCAAGAAAAGTCCTGTGTGCTTTATGCCATGTGGGGTGTGTTTCTTTCTGGATGTGTCTTGAGGACAGGCAGTGCTAGCAAATGTTGAGTTTTGGGAAGGAGGTTTACTGGAGAGAGCAGACAGGTGAAAGATGCCCTTTGGTTCTGAGCAAAATCATTAAGCAGTGATTGCACATGATGTTTTGCCTGAGAAGATAAAATACTGCCATGTTCACATAACACATGCTTTTGTTGACGGATACATTTTGTGATGGGGTGATAAAACGGATCACCGTACTTCTTGTGGTGTGGTACTAAAGGTTGAATCTTGCTTCTATAGTAGATATCATTTTTATTGGTGATGAGAAGGAACACCATTTTCATCTTCTTAATGTCCTTTTCTATCCCCTCCCATAATGATTTAATCCATCAGACACAACTTTTATATTTCCTCTCATTTTCTAACCTCATTACTTTCTTCATGACCTTGTCTCTTGCAAGACCGTTTTTAATTTTAGTTTGGTTGGGGTTTTGGTTGTTTGGGGTTTTTTTGTTTTGGGTTTGTTTGTTTTTTCCAAATGACTGTTAAGGAATATGATATATGTAGATGAAAGTTTCTTGGAAAACATGAATCATAATGCACTTATCAAACGGAAAGCTTTCAGGTGCTTTGGTCTGTCTGTTAACCTCTGCTGGAAATGGGTATTTGATAGCAGAGGTTGTTCATTCTGTTGCTGTCAGGTGTACAAAGATCAAGCATATAGGAAGCTAAACCTAGATGGCTTCAGTCTAAAAATAATTTCAAAATTAGGGCTGTTATACTGTCTAACAATTTCTGGCATGCTCTTGTGTATTCTGTGTGGGTAAAGATGTTAAATCAAGTCTAGGTTTTTATTAAGAAATAATAAATTTTGCTCTTGCTCAAACACAGCAATTAGTATCAAGATGGTAATCACATCATAGTGTTTTGTAATGTTGGTTGTTCTGAATCTGTTCTGTATTTTTTGACGATAAAAATGTGGAAAAAGTTAGATGCTGTTTTTTTGGACTGTATACACAAAGAGAGGATAATTTGAAGACCAGATACTCTATCTGTGTTTTCACTTATGTAAACTTGAAACAATTTAGTCATTAACAATTTAATAATTGAACAAACATAAGGTGTTTTGCAGTAAATTGTGAAGTTTGCTTCAGGTTTTGTAATATTTTCTTAAAGTTACAGAAACCAGAAAAATCGTTCAGAAGAGCAATTAATCTAAGTCTTTCAAAAGCTGACTGGTCTTATTTTTGTACTCTACCAGAAGCAAGAGCTTAAGACATTTATTTATTAGTAAGTGGTATCATATTTAGGGTATTGACAGCACTTTCATTTATACGGTAAGAACTGTGACTTAGGAAATAATTTAAAATTATCTTCTTCTTTATTTTTATAACAATGATGAGATCTTTTGTAACAAAAGAAAAATAAAATTCCAGTTGACAGAGCTATTACTGTAACAGCTGTTATGACATCTTTTGTAGCTGAAGTAAAATAAAACTGCAGTTGACAGAGCAGTAAAATATTTGTATAGCTTTGTTTTTAAAGTATGTATGATGGAAATATTGCAGGGGTGATGTGGTATTTTTTGAGAATCTAAAATCCTGAGAACAAATAAATGAAAATCTGACTATTTTTAGTAATTGAAAAAACAGAGCTAGAGTATGTTGTACATTTGTAAATAAACAGAAGTATGTAATAAATTGCTAATTATGTGTTACTTTAATAATGATAACACTTGAATTTTAGTATGGAGGGTTTTTTGGTCAAGTAGGTGTAGATTGTCAACAGGTACCAGCTATGTTGTTAGTGCTGTAAGAGTGACATTACTTTAGAGTAAAGTCTTACAGGTATTCTGTATGAACTGAATGATAAAAACAAGAGAAGAACGATGTTTACCATAGTTCTTCCTTTTTGGAGTAAGTTTATATACGTGATTCAACTTTGCAATAATTTAATTGCTTTAATTCAACTTTAATAATAGCTGTCCTCTGCAGAGTTAAACGTTTTGTCTTTAATAGTGATGGAAATTTACTTTAGATGTTCAAGGACGGGCTTCATTGTACTTTGCATTTCTCTGTCAGCACTTGGGCTCCCGCACTAGGTCAGTGCAGCACTGGTTGCTCTCAAATGGTGTCTGTGACGTCATCAAACAGAAAACTAAGAATCTAGTTTTTGGCTATGGTAACATTGTGGTGTAAGGTTCAGTGTGAGTTTCTGTTTGTTTGTTTGTTTAATATACCTATTAACTGCCACCTAAACTTTTTGCCCAGAACTACCTTGGTGACGTGTGCTGTGAAATGTGAGCATTTGGAGTACCCTGCAGTACATTCTCCTGCTCACCCAATTCCTTCCTCTCCAAGGAGGTGGTGGTGATAGTGCCTGTTGTTCCTCATTGACAGCCGTGTGTCCAGAGGCTCCTGTGCATGAGGAGAAGTTTGTTCTATGGCCTCGGAGCTGGGTGCTGGGGAGGATGGCAGCTGCTCAGAGCTGGCAAAACCCCTTTATCTGCAGTATCTGGAGAAAGCTCTGCGACTGGATCAGTTTTTACGACAGACCTCTGCCATCTTCAACAGGAGTATATCCAGGTACCAAAACCTTTTCTGTTGCGAATACCAAGGAAAGACAAGCATTTCTATTACATTGTTTCCGGACAACACCATATTATGGGTTTAGTAGCGGCTTGTTCATTATAAACTCTTTGCCTTCAGAGATCTTGTACTGTGCTTCTCTTAGCTCACACTGATAATTCAGTGTGTTGCCAGCCGAGGTACAAATTAGCACGATGTTTTAAAGCTCATTTTTGTAGCTGAGTGGCCAAAACTTTCCTTGCAAAAAGTAGGTTGAACAAGCCCTAAGTTGATTTCTCAGGGAGATGGCCTGTAGCCATAAGTGAAATACAAAGACTGTTGTCAGATGCAGAATTCGTATGTGGATTGTAGCAATGAGAAGTGAGTCATCAAGCTGCATTTCTGTCCCAAAATAATTTACTACGTTTAATTTCATCAGTGTTTTGGAATTGTAGTGTTACAGAACTGATAACTGTCTGGGTAATAGATAACAGGTATACTTAAATGCATGTACTGAAACCTGCACTAAGAGTAGAAAAAGTACAGTTTTAGATTTGTTACAGGTACAGTAGTGCTGGGGATGGCAATGTTGTGCTTTAGTTTGACTTGATATTGTTTTCTTACTTAATTCATGCTTCTCAAATTAAGATACCCATTTAAAGACTGAAGGTGCAGGTTGATAGCACAGCCAGGCTGGTCTGATTAACTGCTGCTGAGGGGTTAGTGAGAAACTATTAACAGCAATATTTCTAATGCGTAAAATTACATCTGAAGCTGTTCCAGTTCTCAGGCCTTAAGACAAATGGCCACATGTAAGGAAGTTGCATGGACATCTCCTTTTTTGAATATTTTCCTGTCATTGTTATCATATTACGCATCTTCTTGCAGCGATGAAAGTGAAGATGGATTGGATGACAATCCTTTGCTGCCTCAGTCTGGGGATCCCCTGATGCAAGTTAAGGAAGAGCCTCCGAACTCTTTGCTTGGGGAGTCTTCTGGAGCAGGGAATTCCGGGATGCTGAACACGCATTCCCTGAACGGAGTACTGCAGCCAGGTGGGCATGCTCTAGACGGAGTCTCTGCCTTCTTTGCGATAAGCTGGGAGAAGGGTTATTTCTTAAGAAATTTATTTTAATTTTTTCTCTAAACAGAACCAAAGTCTGAAAAAGGGAGCTTGTATAACTTTTCCAAACTGAAGAAAAGCAGAAAGTGGCTGAAGGTAAGAACATTGGAAACAAATGCAGCTGTTATGAAATCTTTGAGTAGAGTTCCAGTCCACACCCTGTGGACAGTGGTGACTGGTTCCATCTTGTCATCCAGCATAGGTCATGGTGTAGAAACATGTAAGCAAGCAGACAGAAGCAAGAAAAGAAGTTGAACACTGGTCAAAGCATTATCACAAATTATCACAAATATGATTTCCAAATACAGTAAGTTTACAGTAAGTTTGTTCTCATCTCAGTAGTCCTTTAAATTTTACTTTACATATGCTACTGAGAGCTCAGAAAGTTGACTAGTGTGTTTTAAGAGCTGCCCTAAATCATGTGATGCAATTTAATTGATGCAAAATCGTACACTGAGAAAGAGACATAAGATGGCATAGAGATGTGGTAATATTTTGCATTGCTGAAAAGATGGCTCCAAATGAATTCTTTAGTCTTAGCCTTGTTCTGTATTTACTTATTTGCTGCACTATTTGGTTGGTTGGTTGGTTTTGGTTGTTTGTTTTTGTTTGGTTGGTTGGGTTTTTTTACATTAAGAAAAAGCATTTACCAAAGCAAAAAATAGATTCTATAGAGGCTTCTCATCCTGGAAATGGAAAGAAGAGTATGTGATGGTTGAAAATAAATATTGTATGAGACCTTGGTAGAACAAAATAGAATTATAGTCTCTGTAGATATGAGGCTTTCATTTAAATTGTGCAGCAAAATGGACAGTAGGCATTTTGATTTTGGTGAGCAGCAGCATTTTAGTTAAATTGCATAGTGAGTATACATTCAGAAGCTTGAAGTAATTTTAGTACACTGTCCAAATTCAAATGAACTATTATGAAAGATATTAAATGGACATTTGGGACTCAGCTGAAAATTTGTTTCTAACAGGAACTCAGTACAAGGTCCAAATGAGGGTGGAAGGAGAGAGTGGAATGGTGGCTTTATGCTGTCTTTGCATTTTCTTTGTGCTGTAGCCTTCTGTAGTTTGCAAAGGTGGATTGTTGAGAGGTCAGACAAGGGCCGAATGTGCTGCAGCTGATGCAGGTGCAAGTGACAGAATAGCAGGAATGGGGTAGGAAAGTACCTGCAACCACAGATCACAAGAGGCCCCTACTGGTATCCTGGATTTTTTCACTGCTGAAAAGAGCCTTCTGAAGCCACAAACAGGCAAAGTGCATTCTAAAATGACTTGCCTATCACCAAACTAACAGAAAACCACCTCCCCCAAAATTGGAAAATGAGCATTGGATTCACTGCTACCCAGTTCTGTACCTCAGCAAACTTTTCCATTTGAGGTGTTTCAGATGGAAGACACTTCGTAAATGTGCAGTATTATTGTTGGGCCAGACCTGTAGCCCTTTATTAGGTAAAGGCTCCAGAGTGCTTTGTATAAATAAACAATTCAGTACAGGAACTTGTGATTGTTAAATTAGTCTCCATTTATTCTTGTTAGAGTATCCTTCTGAGTGATGACTCCAGTGACACAGATTCACCAAGTGATGAGGATGGAGAGGATGAAGAAGAATTTTCTCTTTCAAGGGAGGAACTTCACAATATGCTGCGATTACACAAATACAAGAAACTGCATCAAACTAAATATAGCAAAGACAAAGAGGTAAAAATCCCGAATTTTTACATGTCCTTGATTTTTATTCTTTCCTTTAACTGCATTATTTTAACTTCTCTTCCATTTTTCTGGGGAAAAAAAATCAAAAACCCAAAGAAACATAATATTTTGTGGACTGGAAAATATCTGGTTTGGTAGACTAGAACAATCGAGCATCAGTTTCAGACAAGGGTTATTTAATTATGTACAGACTGAAAAGATGTTAATGCCTTATGCTCAGAATCTCTCAATAATTTATGTAGCTAGTGCAGGTACATGTGTATATATAGCTTGTATTCATTACAGCAAGTACAGGGTGCTAGAGTGCAAGAGTTGGAAAACTGAGGTGCTGTGCGTTAAATTATAATACAGGTAATAGCTGCTGTTCAAGACTAAAATTGTGTATTTAAATCCAAAGCAGTATGCTTGTATCATCACTGAGACAGCAAGTAGTAAGGTGATGTTTACCTTTTGTAAGGGAATTCCTAGTTTTCTCCCCTGTTTTGTCATTTTGGGGTGTTTACTTGTTTGCTTTTTTACCCTTATTTTCTTTAAGACTTTCTTCTCATACTCTCTTTTTTTCTATTCCTTAGAAGAAAGTAGTGTGCCTTTTTTTTAGTAGCAGGCCAAGTTTTATGACTGTTATGAACTAGTAATATATTTCTTCAAATTACAAGGACTTCTGCACAAATTATTTTCATTGCTGTTTTGCGTTGCACTAGAAAGTAGGTCTCAGATGAAGGAAGTCATCCTATTCTGCTATCAGATGATGTACCTGATGTGAAAACTTGTTGTCTTATTTCATATTCTTCTGAAATTTCTCCAGTAGAGTGAAAACATAACTTTCATACCCAAGTCCTTGCTTCTGTCCACCTCTTTCCTGTGTTTGTTTGTGAAGTTTTGAATGCAGATTGTGTTAGTTTCTTGAAATATTACATAACTACACAAAAATTCATGCACCAAATTTTCACACAGGTCATAACTTTTGTTAGATTATACTTAAATACTTATTTCCAGCCTAGTAAGAAATAATACCCGTGAAAACAACCAGGGTATTGTCAGATCAGCAGTACAGATACAGTACCTGATGGAGGGGCAGGGAGGGAAACACGTCTGTCCAAAAAAGTTTATGCGGATGTTCTCAACTTTCAAAAATCTTTTATTAAGTTAATAGGATGCTTAGGCTTTAAAAAATATTTTCTGACCTGTACTCTCTTTTGTTTATGCCTAACCTGTGTATAGTTCTTCAATATTTTAGTTGAATAATG
This sequence comes from Patagioenas fasciata, assembly GCF_037038585.1. NCBI lineage: Eukaryota > Metazoa > Chordata > Aves > Columbiformes > Columbidae > Patagioenas > Patagioenas fasciata. Next base: position 30,018,168 of record NC_092524.1, on the reverse strand, counting down.
CTTGGAATAGACTGACTTTTTTGATAATTTGAAAAAAATGCTGAGGCAGCTCTATTTTACTTGATAATCTGAATGTTCAATTTGTTTCTCCTTGTGGAAATCTATTAAATGCCTTTTACCTAAACCTGTCCTTTAACATCCCTTGCGATGATAAAGTAGAACACGTATGTGATTTGGGAATGTAAGCAAAACAAACCAGGGGTCCGTGATGGGACCCCTCCATGTAATGGGATGCCCTCGCTGGGCAGCAGCCATGTGGAATAAAACTAAAGTGATGTGTTTTGAAAGCGTGAGCTGCGCTGCCCAGTCCTCCTGTCGCGCTTAACTGGGTGGGTTTGGTTCCGTGTGTGCAACTTGAGGTCCACCTTTGCAGCCGTGGTTTCACTTTGGACACTGTACAGCCCTTGATAATAATGCTGACTGTGGAGAAAGGCATGTTTTCTGTCGTCTTATATTTATGATCGAGATCTGAAAGAGGTTGCCTGCTGTATCTGTTTTCCACTACTGTGCTCACTTGCATCCACTTCAGTTGCAGCAGTATCAGTACTACAGCGCGGGGCTGCTGTCTACGCATGACCCTTACTATGAGCAGCAGCGCCACCTGCTAGGGCCCAAGAAAAAGAAGTTTAAAGAAGAGAAAAAGTTAAAAGGTAAAGTCACTAATCTTATGTTTTTAAATGGCTACTGTGATTAAACTCCTTTCCTATGTTGTTTCCTTTGCATAAGCACAAATGTTCAACACTTTTGGATTTTGCTTGGAAATATCTGATTCTGTCCCAGAAGAAAATCTTCAGAAAATACTGTGCTTTCTCTCTGGCTTCTAAAAAGCTAGAGTGATAAAAAGCAGTGTGAATTGAGTTCATGGCTTTAGATTTTCTTTGTGGACCTCTGAATCCAGAATGAAAGAGCTATGCAGTAAGAACCTGATAGCTTTATTCATTACTTACATCCATAAACACTGTTGCATATCATGGTCTACACACTCAAGAGTTTTTTGAAAATGCTATAGTTCCTTGAAAAATTTAAGAACTTATCCAGTACTTGATGCAGCTATTCCTGAATATGTAATTCCCATGAACAAGAGATGATAGGGAGAGTGTTTTGTGAAAATCAGAGGGAACGAACTCAGAATTGATGTTCAGTGTGAGTTAAAGTAGAATTACTTCTGTAATGTCTCAGCTGCCATTTCTCAGATGCACATTTGCCAGGAAGTACAGTTTCCTTTCTTACTTGAGCTGGCAGCAGCTGTAAAGCTGTAAGGAAGCAGGAAGAGAACGCTCTGAACTGTCAGCAGAAGGTGAATTCTCTCTAGTGCAAGTACTTCAATTTGAGCTGTGTTTTAAGGGGGCTATTTTGAGCATCCTTCCTTCCTATCTTTCTGCAAGTTCCTTTAAATACATATTTTTTCCTCCACTAATCTTGCAGCATCCATGATTTTGCATACTCAGGAAGAATATTTTTAATATCCAATACCAGAATCAATTTCCTCTGAAAGCTAGTATCTCTAATACATGGTAACATGCCGATCTCTTTCAACTACTGAGAAGATCGATTTAAGATTATCCTACCAAATGCTAATGTTGTTACCTTTACATGTCTTTAAGTGTAATTTTACCACAAACTAAGACAACATTGTACCAGGTCCCAGACATTTTAACTCCTAGGGCATGTTTCCATGGGTGGAAAAGCTGCGTTTCACCACTCTATTTATTAAACAGGAAGAATCTTTGCATTGTAAAGTAATGAGGAAATCTCTAACATGATAAATGGATGTTACCAGAATTGACAAACATGGATACATTTGACTTTTTGTTGGTTCTGCATATAAATTGACTAGGCTAGTTTATTCAGGAGAGTTACCTGATAACATCTATCCCAAAAATAGAAAAATAAATGGATTTTTATGATAATTGTTCCCATGCAGGCAAGTTGAAAAAAGTAAAGAAAAAGAGGAGACGAGATGAAGAACTCTCCTCAGAGGAGTCACCACGACGCCACCATCACCAGACCAAAGTTTTTGCCAAGTTTTCTCATGATACGCCGCCACCTGGGTCCAAGAAAAAGCATATGACTATTGAGCAACTTAACGCACGTCGGCGGAAAGTGTGGCTTAGTATCGTTAAAAAGGAGCTGCCAAAGGTGAGCTTGGCTAATGGCAGTAGGTCAGTGGTGATGGCAAGAAAATGAAACAGATAATTAATGTAGAGTTGACATTTGGAAATACAGAGTGAAGTAAAACCTGATTTTTCTGGTGGTCACTAGTGGCCAAACTGATGTTCTGCAATCTGTAAGCAAAGCATAGTTTGAATTTCTTATCACCAGTGATACCTAAGTGGAACATGCGCTACTTTGCCTCCACGGTCATTTGTCTGCCCACCCCCTTTCTAGGAATAGTACAGTAAACTCCAGCAGCTGCTGCTGTTCAGCTGCAGGATAGCAACGTAGTGCAAACTAATATCTAGGTTTTACCTAAAGTTCAGGAAAGGAGTGTTTCAGTCATCGTAGCAATGCATGGGTTTGGAAACTTATTTCAGAAACAGTCTAGGGAAAAGTGTTTGTACTGCTTACAGGATGAGCTTCAGGCACATTGAAATAGAAAGCTGGATTTTCTGAGATGTGATCAGAGTGGACTTTAAAACGTGCTTTTCGGAGTTCACATCTAACAGACTTTGAATTCTAGGAAGCTGAACGTGAATGATGGCTGTATAATTCTTTATGAACTTAGAAGCTAGGCAAAGAATATGTGCAGTATGATAGATTTCATTTTTTCAAAAGACTGATTTTGCTCACATGACAAACAGGATCTACATTAATTCTTACCATCTTTGGGAAACAATGGAAATTTTTGTTGTTTACTTCAGTGATAACAGAAGAATAGGAGAACCCTGCTTTGTAACAATAGCAATTAAAAAACAATCCTGAAAAACGTGTTTTACATGCTTCCTTCAGGAGTTGGAATACATTTAGATACGCCTTCAGTAACTAAGGATGAAAAGCTGTTTCAGTCAAAACAAAAAATATTTACAGTAGCTGTACCCAATTATTCAACAGTGTGCATGGCTGAAGTTGGCATGTGTATCTGCTGAAGACTCAATAGTGATCTTTTAAAATACTGTAAAGCAATTACCCTTTACCTGATTTTAGTATGGTATTCTTTTATAGGCATACAAACAGAAAGCCTCAGCCCGCAACCTTTTCCTCACCAACAGTAAAAAGGTAAGTGGTGTTTAGCTTTATACTGTTACTTGTACTAGATTTAATAAGCCAACTGTAACCTCGTTATGTTTCATCTGCCTCTTACAAAACTGACTATACTAGCAGAGTAGTACAGGAGAAAGCACTGAATTTTGTAAGTAATTTGTGATTTTATATAAGGCGCTTCATTTTTTAGATGTGTCCTTTTGGCGCGTATCATATGCAAGATATGAAACGAGCAACATTAATTTCTTTCATGAGGTCTTTCTGGCTTTCATAAGATTTAGTTTCTACATTTTTAATTTACTGATTTTTGATACAATACATGAACGCCTTCAGTACACTTCGGCTTTTGAACTGCCCAACTATCTCTTAGCTAGAATTTGCTCATGTAAGCATTCTTGCTTAAATCAAAGGGGCTCAGGAATATTAAATGGATTAATTTACATAAATATACATATGAACTGAGGTTGAAAATAGAAGAGTCTTCTGCGTTAAGTGATTGCAAAAGGAATTTATCTCCTCATCTTCTCTGAGAAGTGTCATTGTTTATACCTGGAATGCTTTACCTTAGAAACACTTGGTAATGCCTTTCTGAGCATTTTTCAAGTGTTACACTCAACTGTCTGATTCATTTGTATGGCTAATTAAAAAGGTAATCAAGTGTATGGCTGAGAGTCATCACAGAGAAGACAATGTAGGAAATTTTCCATTCTGTGCATACATTATCAAGAAAGGGAGTGTTTTCTGTGTAAGGGATGCGAAAATCAGGACCTGCACGTATGTATTTAAAAAACTTTGCTGTAGGTACATTCTCGCCTATGGTCTTCCTTAGCTAGCAGAGAGTGGTTTTCTCTGTGATGTCTGGGCAAATACCCTAAAACTATTGCATTTGTAGGTATGACAGATTGCATTTTAGCAAGTGAGTAATGCAGCAGACTTAGAGAGTTTGAAAGTCTGCTTTTGTTTCTTTGTTTTCCTTTTGTTTGATCATTTGAAACGTGTTAGAATTGTTGATGTGCAAATTTTATTGGAGGAAAAAAGAACGGTCACAAACATCAGACCCAGCAATTTTGACCATTATGACAATGACATTAATTTATTTATACTAGAACGAAAAAATACAATGTATTATGCTTCTTCATGAGATGGTAGGAGAATTGTAGGATACTCCCCCAACCTTTTAGTATATTAACATGTGGATGGGATTGTGTTCCACCGACACTGCTGTTGGAGCAGCCTTGTTAAAACAGTGAGAAAAGAGCCACAGAAACGTGTCTAGAATAGGTGAGTTAGAGTTGCAGGTGGGCCTTGAGCTCCTTTCAGGCACCTACCCAGTGGCTCAGTCCTTTAAGTACCTTGCCATGCTGAAACTGTCCTCAGGTTTTGAATTCTCTACCATCTCAGGGGGTTTTTGGAAGTTCACATTCTCTCATGCTGTTTCAAAAGCGTTACTACTAAGTAAAGTATCATAGTTTTTTATCTTCTGAAGGTTCACTCTTGGTTATAATTAAATTTGTTGGTGTTTATTACCAGCTTTCTTTAAAATCTGCACATTTTACCACAGTTTCCAAAACCTTATTTCTCTCTAGCTTGCCCATCAGTGCATGAGGGAGGTACGTCGAGCTGCTCTGCAGGCCCAGAAAAACTGTAAGGAAACTCTACCACGGGCACGTCGCCTTACCAAGGAGATGCTTCTCTATTGGAAAAAGTACGAAAAGGTAGAAAAAGAACATCGTAAACGAGCTGAGAAAGAGGCTCTGGAGCAACGCAAGCTGGATGAGGAGATGAGAGAGGTACAGCTAAAATACAGATTGCTGATAATTAATCTGTTGAGGAGACACAGAAGTGACTGGATAATTTGAGCTTCTAAATCCAGGCTATGAAATTCAGTTATTTGTTCTGTTTCAGCAGTATTCCACGCATTTCTTTTGCTGTCTTCGAACTTTTTACATAATCCTTCTAATGTTAGCTAGAGATGATAAAAAAAGCTTTTGAACTGCATAAATTCTTTACAAGTGAGTGAAATGAAGGAAGAGGTAGAACAAGCAGCATGTGTCTCACAGACATACCTAACTCAGTGTTGGTAAGGACCTTTTGTGATGGCTTGTACATCGTTCTGGGTCCAGAAGGCGAGCCGCCTTTCCATTCACATTGAGTTTTCTTGTCTTTTTTTTCCTGTTGGTTGGTTTTTTTCCCTCACAGTGAACTGATATTGTAATTTATGTATGGGGCACAGAATTTTTCTGTGATAGCTTTTTTGTTGGCCAAGTGACAGCTTCATGGACTCCCTTACAGAGGAATAGGGATTGAATTTAAGCAGCAGCTTCCTTGCCAAAGCTCTCTAGTGGATGTATAGTTATTACCTTACAAGTGTCGTAAATAGCTGAGGTTGAATCTTTAGGATACCTGATGTTTAGTTTTAGGCTCAAATTGTGCTTTATTTAATGTGTTCCTCTCATTTTTGAAATTCATAAGCATTTTGTGAAGTTTTCAGCTTAGATTAATAGACAACTTCTAACTGTAGCATTTTTAACCAGAACCTAAGAATGAACAGTTCCTGCAACGTCTTGCTGAACCCCAGGCAGTTACAGTATCTCAACTGTATTAGCTAGTGATATATTTCATGTATTCTACCATAATTCTTTTTACTAGTAAGAAACAGAATGTTGGAGTTCGGTTGCTATGAGAGGGTTTTCTTACTGTTCAGTTCTTTTAAAATCCTGTTTATTTTTGCAGTCTCTTAATTCTTCAGTGTAAACAAAACTTATAAGCTTTCTTTTATTAGATTATGGTGTTCTTTGCCTTGATTACTCAATTTGAAAGAACTTTACAACAATTTTATATTTTAATATAGATGTTTATGGTGCTGGTCAATATTCTTATATGCAAATAGTAGTCTAGCATTTTGCTATCACTGTGATGTACATAATATCATCTAGATAGATTAGTTGCTGATACATTATTAAGTTATTTCTTTTCCTTTAATGATATTAATATTTTAATCATTAAACCTTTGTCCTATTTTTTCCCTTCATCTGTCTTTTTGGAAATGCTCTTTTCTTAGGCTAAGAGACAGCAGCGAAAACTTAACTTCCTGATCACACAAACTGAATTATATGCCCATTTTATGAGTCGTAAACGAGATATTGGACATGATGGAATACAGGAGGAAATCCTACGCAAACTGGAAGACAGCTCTACCCAAAGGCAGATTGATATTGGTGGAGGAGTAGTGGTCAACATCACCCAAGAAGATTATGGTAAGTGATTGATCTACAGTCCTTCTGTGCACTCTGAAATTTACTGTGCTCCACACGTTATCGTGCAAACTTACAATTTCAAACACAAAAACCTTCTGTCTAAGAAACACTGCTACGATTACTGGTATTTATCTGTGTGTTAATTTGGGTGATTACTGCTGCAGAGCTCTGACGTGGAGATGTTGTTTTCAGATAGTAACTATTACAAGGCCCAAGCTCTGAAAAATGCCGAGGATGCTTACCAGATTCATCAGGCCCGGGTATGTATTTTTTGGATCCATAAAGTAGAAGAGAAAGCAGAGTAATAGGTAGAGGCCTCAGAACCAGCATCTTTCACAGCAGCCAAGTCAAGTAGAGTTGTTTAATGCTGGGTGCAGTATTTGAATCTAATCCCATTGCCACTTTCTGTGGTGATCAGGCAGAAAAATACCTTATAAAGATTTGGGCTATAGCAACAGGCTTATTTTCTGTTAGTTTCCGGCAGACATCCTGTGTCTCAATGCGAAGAGAAAAACCTTTTACTATGTAGTCTCTTGGTAAATTAATATGTTCGTCATCTTATGCATACTTTCCTCTTCCTGTTTAGACGAGATCATTTGATGAAGATGCAAAGGAGAGCCGGGCAGCTGCTCTACGGGCTGCTAACAAATCCGGTACTGGCTTTGGAGAGAGCTACAGTTTAGCAAACCCATCTATCCGGGCAGGAGAAGATATTCCACAGCCTACTATTTTCAATGGAAAACTGAAAGGTTACCAACTGAAAGGCATGAATTGGCTGGCCAACCTATATGAACAGGTATCTTAGTTACTGTTTAGTTTTTAAGACTTCTAGAGTAAAATTGGTTAAAGACATTTAATGGTTTTAAAAGTAGACTGTGTATACTAAATCTGTAAAGTCTTTAAAAGAAAGGAAGCGATCATGTAGGCCACCTATCGGTATTCTTGATTATTAAGGAAATAAGAACTTTGAATGGGACATTAAGTCCAAGATTCTTCATGTGGATGTTTATACAACTGTTTATCACTTAGATTATACACTGAGAAAACTTACACTGCTCGGAACCACATACTGTTTCAGGCTTGGTAAACTGCAGGCAGCCTCGACCTGGTGCGTGAACCCAGCTGGTGTTGTGATAGCAAAGTGCAGACGGGCTGAGAAAAAAATCAGCCCGAGTGCAGTTGAGATAAATTGTCTCTTAGTAGTAGACCTAAGAAACACCAAGTTGTTTCAGAGTTTTTACACTGGGGCTGTTCCCCCTAAATTCAGTTGCAATTGTTCTGCTAGTCCGGTATGGATAAAAAGTAGTAAGGTAAAGGTGTTCATTTATGGATCTTTTTCAGGGCATCAATGGAATCCTGGCAGATGAAATGGGTCTGGGTAAAACAGTGCAAAGCATTGCTCTCCTTGCACATCTGGCTGAGGTGGGTGAATTATAGCTTATTTCTGGTCGGTGTGCTTGATAGCAGATGCACACTTTTCACACTTGAAATAAATTCTAGATTAGAAAGCTTAAATGTCTTACAAGGCATTTTAGCTATGGCATTTCCCGTTGTTTTAAAGCTACACCTCTGAAATGGTTTGTGTATGTCAATAGGTGTGTGTATGTAGATAACGTGTGTGTGTATGTAGATAGAAGTATATCTATAAATAAAAATAGAATTTTCATTTGTTCACAGTGTAATATCTTTTCACTTGCTCTTAATGTGAAAGCCTGGTAAGAGAACAAGTTGCAGACTTCATGATTCACTGACTTCTACAAATCAGAGAAACATGTAGAAATGAAGACCAAATTCTGAGCTTCATGGCAATCAGTGTGGATTCCCATATTTATGGGTTTTTTTTCAGGAAGCAGTTATTCTTCTGTGCCAAGACAGACAAACAAAACAGAAAAAAGCGATGGGAGCTTACTTCTTTATGCAGAAATAGATACCTTAATTAAAAAAAAAAATCTTGATTGGCATCCAGTCACTTTCCTTAAGTAGGAGATACCAGCCAAGTGATACTGAGAGCAGAACTAGCTGCACTAGTGACCAAATGACAATTATGTGCGTTTGTTCGTGTTCCTTTTGATAGCGGTTTGCTGGCACTGTCAGCCACAATAGCGGGCAGGTGAGCAGAGCCGAAGGCTCTTGAGCTCATCTGTACGGAAGAGAGAACAGATTGGCTTGTCTCCCCACTGCAGTGCAACTTAGAATTTTTGAAAGCCTACACAGGGATTTTACTTTTTCTGGCTCTCCCCCTGTGGGCCAGCTTTTAGCTACCAGTATCCTAATGGCACAACTTGGTTACTCACCAGAGGGCATTCTGATGTGACATGGTGGACCAAAGCTTGCCGATGCCGCCTGAAGTTCTTTTCCTACCCAAAATGACAGGGGCTGTTAGTAACGCAAAGGTGGCAACTTTCAGAAACAGAGGAGTGAGCCAGATGGAAATGGTTTTGGTGGTTCTGGTTTGCTGTTACAAACTAAGGCTTAGTTAAACATTAAACCTGCTCTGTTTATCAACCTGCTGTGCTGGAAGGAAGTTTTGTTTTGTTGCATGTAGTTCCTTCTCTTATGTAGCCACTGTCATTTAGTAGTTGTAAAGCTGTATCAAACTGTCTCTGTGTCCCTTTTTTTCCTTTTTTTTTTTTTTTTTTTTTGATGTGTATATTCCAGAGAGAGAACATCTGGGGACCTTTTTTAATAATTTCACCGGCCTCTACTCTTAACAACTGGCACCAGGAGTTTGCAAGATTTGTACCTAAATTTAAGGTAATAAGCATGTGCAAGAAAGTTCTTTCTCTTTTCTCAAAAGCAAACTGTTTTTTTCTTCCGAATTCTTTGTCACATATGGATGCCTAATTACCTTGGAATTTGAAACGCTGTAATGGACTTGATTCTGATTTTTTTTTTCTGGCATCCTGTTTTTTGTTTTTTTTTTCTGGAGCATTCAATTATCTAGTGTTTAAAATGCTCTTATTTTAATTGTATGATTTTACTTTTACAACAGCTTAAGGACACCTTTTCATTGAGGAACTGAAGCGGGGCGGGGAGTGGATGTTCAGTTCTAATATGTATAGACCTGCCAGCAGATACAGGAACAATATTTCACTCTTAGATACTGTCTCTAAGGTCAGAGAAGTGTTTTCAGTCATTCATATGAATTTGGGTAAAATATTGTATGTGAAAAAAGCAACTCTAAACAGATTAGAGGGAAGGAGAATTCAGTTGTTACTACAGAAAAAATAGAAGAACCATAGACATACAACTAGTAATCAAGAAAAAGGAGAGAAATTAAGGACAAATAGATAAGAACAAAAAGATTGTAAGAATTGAGTTCTTCAGGTATATTTTGGATGTGAAAACATAGTAAGGTAGAAGCAAGGAATGATCAGTTACTGAAAAACAAGATGGTGTTCCCTAGTGAAAAACATTGGAGAATTGCAAAGGAAGATTTGGAAAAAAACATGTACTGCTGGAACAGTGCTGAAATTTTAGAAGCTTGCAGTTACATCTGCAAAGAAGAATAGATTATGGTTTAAATATTTGAGTTGTTAATGCAATAAACCTTTCATGTGGAGAGGTCTTGATCAGCTTTTTTTTTTTTGAACATCTGATTTTCTTTTCTGTAGGGAACATGTAAGAACAGTAAAAGACACCTTGTTATAAATAACCAGTATACCAGTAACATCCAGGCTAATTGTTCTAATGTCTTGGCTACTTAATAGATGAAAGAAAAGACTCGGAAGTATTACTATAAGCAGTATTTGATTTCTTGGTGTGTGGTAGGGCAGTATTAAAGGACTTACCTGTTATCATATAACTAGCTCTGCAGGTTCTTGATGGGACCGTATGTTGGTTATGGTGGTGTATAGTTTGAAGAGAAGTTGTGTTGGAATATAGTTTAATACTGGATCATTCAAGTGGCTTATATTTTGGTATAAACTGGGATTACTGATGGAATAGAAATGCTTAAGTTAGTGAGGACTTGCTTCCACAAACAAAGAAACAAAAATGAAAAATAGCCATTGTATATATTTGCATAACCCAAACCAATAGAGGGATCCTGACTAAAAACCCTGGTGTAGAAAACATTAAAGCACTTGGTCATTTGACCTACTTAATTTCTCCCATTTCCTTTAATCAGTTCATTGTGTAGAACAGATGAGCAACTGTTCATGCTTGCTTCTTCTCATGAATGATATGCAGCAAACATTTCAAAAATGCAGTCAGGATGCTTATGAAAATATATTTACCCTTTTTTGATTAAAAAAAAAATCTGTTTCTGTCATTTTATATAGCTTGTCCACAGGGCAACATGTTTTAAAAATAAGTTTTCTAAACCTGTGATTGTTACATGTTTATAACTTTGATCAGTCTTTTTCAACCAGTTTTGTTCTTGCTTCTAATAATACAGAAGTGTGTGGTGAATTATGCTTGTAGTAAATCACAGTGAATTAATTTCTGCAGATCCATGGCAGAATATGTGAACTAAAAGGCAGATCACTTTTTGGTTAGTCTGATGGTTTTTAACTTCCATCCTTGGTTCAAAACAGTTGAAAGAATATTCAGCGAAAGGCACTTTAAAATTTGGAGCTTGTCAGTTGAAGGATGGAGATGTTTAAGACCTTTAACACCCTCAGAAACCAGCTTTCTCGGTTTCAGTCTTAGTGTAGTCCTTTCACCAGTCAGAAGATGGCAGTACAATATTATTAACCAGTAACTCTGGTTTTGCTGCACTGCAAAGATCTGTTCCAAGTAATGGGACCTATGAAATTCTTAGCCATAAATGGATTCATGGATTTCTCTGATAGTAGTGCCTACTTTTTGGAATTCTTGTATTAAGTATGGCCAGACCAGATGTTTTAACTTCATCTAAAATTTGGGGGGATAGTTCTGAAATAAAAAAAGAGCAACTGGACAACAGGGAAGATTAAACAGGAGAATGAGCCCCCTAGGCCTGTAGGGTTAACTTTGGCAGTTGAGGGCAGACCTCTTTCTGCCATAAGTGAAGTATCATTTTTAATTTTTAGAAAAACCTGACTAGGTCTAATGTGCTGCTGGGTTTTTTGAGATCCTCAGCATGGTTTGATCTAGTTGTCGTACTAGGCATAATTTGCTTCATACCTTTGTCTGGAATACTCTGAAGTATTTTTAAGGGCTTTCTAATTTTTCTCTGTGTTAAGAAACATAATTTCCCTTTTTGTTGTTTTGGAGAAAGAGGTCTGTCTTTCTCATTTTGTAGAATGCGTAGTATAAAATTCTAGAGCACCTATGTACTTTTTTTTCTTCAAAAGTTTTTCTACTTTTGTGCTGTTCCAGGTGCTACCTTATTGGGGAAATCCCCATGACAGAAAGGTGATCAGGAAGTTCTGGAGTCAGGTAATGCCAGCGTGCCCATGTGCTTCAACCATCTTTGTTATTTGTGCAGAGTAAACCAGAAACTGTTGCTACACCCCACCAAGCTGAACGATGTGTGGATACAGAGTCCTGTTTCTTTGTCCATGTAGTAGCATTTTCATTAGGATAATGAGACAAAAGGCTTTTCTTGTGCTAGAGAGCAATACAGTACAGGGCAGTTCAGGGCATTGTGGGGTTCAGTTGAAGAAACTAGAGCTCTGTAAATAAAGTGAGAAGTTTCAGCGTCAAGGACTGTTTATTCTGTTTGAGTAACATAACTCAGGATGACGAAGCCTAGCATCCCTGCAGGCCTGTCAGATTGTTCCCTATTTAACAAGAGCATTTTGTCAGGTTCAGTGCCTGGATCTTGTCTGGCACATTAAGAAGCATCTGAAATTGTTCAGGGACTAATGGGCTGAAGTCCAGGTCCACCAGCTGAATAACCATACTGTAATTAATTTTAAAAGTCAGCTGGGGTAGAAGGCAGTAATAATGAGAAAAGATTATGAAAGCGTCTGAAGTTACGGTATACACAAGCGAACTCTTCACAATGTATTGACATTATGCGGATGTTTGTTTCTTATTTTGTGGTTCTAGAAGACGTTGTATACTCAGGATGCTCCTTTCCATGTGGTAATTACCAGTTATCAGCTCGTAGTACAGGATGTGAAGTATTTCCAGCGAGTGAAGTGGCAATATATGGTGCTGGATGAAGCACAAGCACTTAAGAGTAGCTCCAGGTAATAAATTAACTGGAAACAAAGTCTTCCTTCTGTATCAACCTCTTGAAGGGATCTAGAGAAAACATCAAGATTACACAAATGGATGTAAGTTAAAATTGACACACTTAAGACCCTTGAAGTATCTAAACTGGTTAAGTATCTGTACAACTCTGTGACGGTGGGTTGATGTACTAGTTTTTTGCATTTAGATTTTCCTTCTCCAAATATGTAAAATCTAATTTAAAAGTAATTATGAAACAGAAACTTATACAAAGTACGGGACAGTTAAACAAAGCAGTGTGAAATGCTGTTCACCTTCTTTTCTGACTACTCACAGAATTCTGCCTCACGAACAGCCTGTAGTTTCTAGTGCGTACTGCTTATATTGGCTCCATTAAATGCATTATTTTGATTCCTTCTTCAGTGGCACTTCCAGGCACAAATGAAGGTCAGAACCCTGAGCTGCAATCTTGGCTGCAATCAAGCACAATCTTTGTCATAAGACCCTGTGCCAGAAAGTTCTCTGGTTGTTTTTAGCGATAGATTTGTCCATCTTTACTTGTGTAATTGCTTTCCCATAACCTTTGCCCAAGTTGCCACTGTACACAGTAAATTAAAGAATGCTTTAGATGCAGACTTACTCTGACCCAAGTCTGTCTCTTCAGCATTCTTTGGAAACTGCCCCCCGCAGAGGATTGTGCCGCACAGCTCAGCGCTCCTGCCACAGTGGCCCATACACTTAGTGTAGCAAAGTCTGAAAAATATATGGCATTCTGATTCACAATAACTGTTTCTTTTGGGAAGTTAATTAGGCTGATGATGAGATTTTATTAGTATCCAAGCAGTTGTATTAGAAATGAGTAAAAAGATACTTAGAAAAATAAATTATGCACGTTTCTTTGTAATTTGTAAACAGCTACTTCTTCCTGTAATTGTCTTTTGAAAGACTGCGGAGTAGCTGTGATAGTTTTACACAGTGACCCCCAAAAAATGATTTGGGAAGGTCACTGGAAGCAGTTGGTCTTAAAATACCTTATGTTTCATATCCTTCCACAAATGACAGTTTTAATGATTTTTCTTATTCATCAGTGTTCGTTGGAAGATCCTACTACAGTTCCAGTGTCGAAACAGGTTGTTGTTGACTGGGACCCCAATTCAGAACACGATGGCTGAGGTATTTTTGAGCTAGCAAGAGTGGACTTTTCTTTATTACCAGAATATATCCTAAATATATGTGGACAGTTTTGAAACCTGTTGTGTTTGTGTGGTTGTGGGATTGTGCTTGCAACAAACCACTGACAAACAAACATGGAATCAGCTCTGGGAGGGGAAATATTGCAGATGTGCCACACATTCAGATAAAAATAACTGAAGATACCTGGTGGTTAGTAATACCTAGATTACACAACGAAATCTAATTCTTGTGGCTTTTCCTTCTGTTGGCTGCAATAATTGTGCCACGCTCTGCTGCAGCAACGACGGTGGTAGCTCGTGCAGTGGGGTGCAGAGGTTCTGTTCCCCCTTGCTGTTAGACCTCTCACCTGTTGCTGGTGACACAGACTGGGGCGTGGCAGTGCAGGTAGGCTGGACACAACCAGCTCTTTTAGGTGAGTTTGTTGGGGGTTTCATTTCGTTTGGGTGGTCTTTTTTGTTTGTTTGTTTGTTTTTAAATAAAGGCAGTAATGGTTTCTAGAAAAAGGAAAGCTGTTGCTGCTGCTGATACAAAGAGTGTGTCTACACAGGAGGTGTCTACACAGACACTACCCTCCAAGAAGGATGCAGCCACCCAGGTTTCTGGCTGTGCAGAGTGTCTGTGCCTGGCATTGGTAACAGAGGATGGTGTGGGAGGCACCTGTGTACGATGCGAGCAGGTCAATGACTTACTGTGCCTAGTGGCAGAGCTCAAGGAAGAGGTGGAGAGACTAAGGAGCATTAGGGAAAGTGAAGTGGAAATTGACTGGTGGAGTCAAACCCTCTTGGCTCCTAAGGGTGTGCAACCAGAGATGGTGAAGCCCCATCCTTCCTGCCATAAGGCGGATGGAGCAGAACTAGCTGATGAGGGGGAATGGAAATGGGTCCCTGATCGGAGAGGCAAAAGAGCACTCTCTCAAACACCATCACCACCCTTGGTGCCCTTAACAAATAGATACGAGGCCCTGGACCCAGAAAGTCCATCAGAGAACAGCCAAGAAGATCTGCCTGGAGAGCCTCCTAGACAGACCTCATTTACAAAAAGAATTACAACCGCAACTATAAGGAAAAAACAAAGAAGGGTGGTTGTAGTCGGCGACTCCCTTCTGAGGGGAACAGAGGGCCCTATATGTCGCCCAGACCCATCCCACAGGGAGGTCTGCTGCCTTCCTGGGGCCAGGGTGAGGGATATCAATAGAAGACTGCCGGAGCTAATTCAGCCCACAGATTATTATCCCCTGTTAGTAGTCCAAGCTGGCAGTGAGGACATTAACAGAAGAAGTATCAGGGCAATTAAAAAAGACTTTAAAGCACTGGGTCAGTCAGTTCATGGGACAGAAGCACAGGTGATATTTGCCTCAGTTCCTGTGCTATCCGGAATGGATGAGGAGGCAAATAAAGAGAGAAACAGAAAAGCCCATCTCATTAACAGATGGCTAAAGGATTGGTGCCACCATAAAAATTTTGGTTTTTTTGACCATGGGGCAAACTCCATGGTACCTAGTCTCATGAAATCAGATGGGCTTCATCCCTCTGGGAAGAGCAAGAGGACTATAGCCCATAAGTTGGCAGCACTGATCAAGAGGGCTTTAAACTAGGTTTGAAGGGGGAAGGGATTGAAACTGGGCTCTCCAAAGATCAGCCTAAGGACAAAAAGCCTGAATTAAGAGTGAAATCAGCAGCCCACTTGAAGTGCATGTACACTAATGCACGCAGTATGGGCAACAAACAAGAGGAGCTGGAAGCCATCGTGCAGCAGGAAAGCTATGACATAGTTGCCATCACAGAAACGTGGTGGGATGACTCGTATGACTGGAGTGCTGCTATGGGTGGCTACAGGCTCTTCAGAAAAGACAGGCAGGGCAGGAGAGGTGGAGGGGTGGCTTTATATGTTAGAGAGTCTCTTGACTCTGTTAAACTTGAGGTCAGTAGTGACAAGGTTGAGTGCCTGTGGACCAGAATCAGGGGCAAGTCCGACAAGGCTGATGTCCTTGTGGGTGTCTGTTATAGACCACCCGACCAGGATGATGAAGGAGATGAATTATTCTACAAGCAGCTGGCAGATGTCTCAAAATCGACAGCCCTTGTTCTTGTGGGGGACTTTAACCTGCCAGATATCTGCTGGGAGCTCAATACTGCACAGAAGAGGCAGTCTAGGAATTTCCTAGAGTGTATAGAGGACAATTTCCTTCATCAGCTGGTAAATGAGCCTACCCGGGGTAAGGCCTTGCTAGACCTACTGTTTACAAACAAAGAAGGGCTGGTGGGAGGTGTAGTGGTTGGCGACCGCCTGGGGCATAGCGACCACGAAATAATAGAATTTTCAATAGTTAGAGATGCAAGGAGAGCCACCAATAAAACCTCTACACTGGACTTCCGGAGGGCAGATTTTTGCCTATTCAGAAGTCTAGTTCAGAGCATACCCTGGGAAACAATGCTTAAAAACAAGGGGGCCCAGGAGGGTTGGACATGCTTCAAGCGGGAGGTTTTGAGGGCACAGGATCAGGCTATACCAGTGCGCCGAAAGGCTAGCCAACAGGGAAGACAACCGGCTTGGCTAAACAGGGAGATTTTGAAGGAAATCAGAAATAAAAAGAGAGTTTACAGACTGTGGAAAAAAGGGCTGGCTACCTATGAAGAATTTAGGAAAATAGCTAGATCGTGCAGGAAAAAAATCAGGGAAACAAAAGTGCAGTTTGAAGTTAATTTGGCCAATTCTGTTAGGGATAATAAAAAGTCCTTCTTTAAATATGTTAATAACAAAAGGAGGGGCAAGGAAAACCTCCATTCTCTACTGGACTTTGAGGGAAATATAGTTAACAAAGATGAGGAGAAAGCTGAGGTACTTAATACCTACTTTGCCTCAATATTTACCAGTCAAACAGATGGCCCTCAGGATAACTGGCCTCTGGAGATGGTTGACAGGAATAGGAAGCCAAATAGTCCCCTTGTATTCCAAGAGGAAATAGTTGGTGGCTTACTGAGCCATCTGGATCCTCATAAGTCTATGGGACCAGACGGGATCCATCCTAGGGTGATGAGGGAGCTAGCAGAAGAGCTCGCCAAGCCGCTCTCCATCATCTTCCAACAGTCTTGGCTCACTGGGGAGGTCCCAAATGATTGGAAACTGGCAAATGTTACCCCAATCCACAAAAAGGGCTGCAAAGCTGACCCTGGCAACTACAGGCCTGTCAGCCTGACCTCGGTGCCTGGCAGGGTGATGGAGCAGATCATCCTGAATGCAATCACACAGCACCTCCAGGATGGACCAGGGATCAGACCCAGCCAGCATGGGTTTAGGAGGGGCAGGTCCTGTCTGACCAACCTGATTTCCTTTTATGATCAGGTGACCCACCTAGTGGATGAGGGGAAAGCTGTAGATGTGATCTATCTAGACTTCAGCAAAGCCTTTGACACTGTCTCCCATAATATACTCCTTCAAAAGCTGATAGCCCATGGCTTGGACAAGTGCACTCTCTGCTGGGTTAAGAACTGGCTGGAGGGCCGGGCCCAGAGAGTGCTGGTAAATGGGGCTGCATCTAGCTGGCGGCCAGTCACTAGTGGTGTCCCCCAGGGGTCAGTGTTGGGTCCAGTCCTGTTTAACATCTTTATTGATGATTTAGATGAGGGGATTGAGACCACCATCAGCAAATTTGCTGATGACACCAAGTTGGGGGGCAGTGTCGACCTGCTGGAAGGCAGGAGGGCTCTGCAAAGAGATCTGGATAGACTGGAAAAATGGGCTGATTCCAATGGGATGAAGTTCAACAAGGCCAAGTGCCGGGTCCTGCACTTTGGCCACAACAACCCCCTTCAGCGCTACAGGCTGGGCACAGAGTGGCTGGAGAGCAGCCAGACAGAAAGGGACCTGGGGGTACTGATTGACAGCAAGCTCAACATGAGCCAACAGTGTGCCCAGGTGGCCAAGAAGGCCAATGGTATCCTGGCCTGTATCAAAAATAGTGTGGTCAGCAGGACAAGGGAAGTGATCCTTCCCCTGTACTCTGCATTGGTGAGGCCACACCTGGAGTATTGTGTTCAGTTCTGGGCCCCTCAGTTCAGGAAAGATATTGAGGTGCTGGAGCGGGTCCAGAGAAGAGCAACAAGACTGGTGAAGGGACTTGAGCACATGACCTATGGTGAGAGGCTGAGGGAGCTGGGGTTGTTCAGCCTGGAGAAGAGGAGGCTTAGAGGTGACCTCATCACTCTCTATAACTACCTGAAGGGAAGTTATAGTCAGGTGGGAACTGGTCTCTTCTCCCAGGCAGTTAGCAATAGGACAAGGGGACATGGGCTTAAACTCTGCCAGGGGAAGTTTAGGCTGGATATTAGGAAGAAGTTCTTTACGGAAAGAGTGATCAGGCATTGGAATGGCCTGCCTAGGGAGGTGGTGGACTCACCGTCCCTGGAGGTTTTTAAACTGAGATTGGACATGGCTCTTAGTGCCATGATCTAGTAAATGGGCTGAAGTTGGACCAAGGGTTGGACTTGATGATCTCTGAGGTCTTTTCCAACCTAGCCAATTCTGTGTGTGATTCTGTGTGTCTTTGTCACTACTTTCTAGTGGTGTTTTGTTGACATATCTGGCATTTTTGGGGGTTGGAGGGGCAGGAAGAGGATGTGGCTGCTTTTTGTTTAATTTCACAGTGTCTCATGATATAGTAACATGATTTTACTCATAAAGAGCTGCAAGGGTTTAGGATCCACAGTTACCTTGTCCACAGCAGGGTGACTTTTGCTGATCTGCTTTCTCCTCTCCTTTTAGTTGTGGGCCCTGCTGCATTTTATCATGCCGACGCTGTTTGATTCCCACGAAGAGTTCAATGAGTGGTTTTCTAAGGACATAGAGAGTCATGCAGAAAACAAATCCGCCATTGATGAGAGTGAGTGCAGTGTGTAGCTGCCGTAGTTTCTACATTAAAAACCTATTGCCTTTTCCAACTAGTAATGAACAAACTTTATCTCTAATTTTTTGTATGAGAAATGCAATCTAAGCAGAGGGTGCATAATAGGGTTGGAATGTTATGGATTGTTTTCCACAGTTTATGTCAGAATTTCTGACTGTAATGTAGCATGTGTGATGAATAGAAAAACACATAGTGAAAATGTTGTTTTGCTACTTGTCTCCAGTTTTCCTCCTTCACAAACACAGGAGAACAAATGGTTTAAATATTTATACATTTCTTCAGAGCACATCATCTTGAAGATCTCCTAGGGGTGTTACAAGCTGTAGATATAAAAATTATTACACAAAGCACTAAACTCCTCTTGAGCAGCAGAAGAAAAGCATAATAACTCTTTAAAAAAATTAAAATCTTCGCAGTAAATTTTAGGGCATAATTATGTAGAAAATTCTAGCTAGGTAAAATAGCTGATTTGTAACTGGAGTAGAACACAGCATTGTTGGAATGTGTCACAAAAGTAAAAGTTTCACGAGTTCTCAAATACACAGATCTTTGTTTTTACAGGGTATCGTAAAGGCTGCAGTTTTCTGACAATGTAGTATGCCCTGCTTTTGTGGTGCTATGATTTGGGGGGTGAGACTTAAAACTTTAATGATTTCTCTTCATGAATTAGCCATGTCTCATCTGAAACTTCATTCTTCACTAATAGTGAGTGATAAATTTAAGCCCATACCATTCAGCCCAGGGAAATATAGAACACATAAAATGCTTCAGAAGTTAACTCTTTGAAGCAGGTCTCTAGATTCAGAAGTTAAACAGTGTAGCTTATCACTCATTTAAAAAAAAATCAGCAGAGAAATGCCAACTCCGTGCTGTAAGAACTCATATGGCAGGAAATGGCTGAGCAGTAAGGGACCTAATTTGTGGTGGGACACCATGTAGTTTCTTTGTCTTTGATGAAGAACGTGTTCCTCCTTTCCTATTCCCTGTACTTCAGATCAGCTCTCCCGCTTGCACATGATCCTGAAACCTTTCATGTTGAGAAGAATCAAGAAGGATGTGGAAAATGAGCTGTCAGATAAGGTGAGAAAAAGTACTGTTCTGATATCAGTATTTCAACATTATTGTCACAGCTCTGTTCTCTAATCTGGTTTTTGCAAACTCATTTGTCAGGCTGCATACCTGAAATTTGGTTGCAGACTTTTCACAGACCTTTGATTTCTGGCAGCGTGTTGTAGCAGTCTCATCAGATGTGAATATAACTGGAGAACCCCTAACTAATAAACTTCTCCTGTAGGGAAAACATTTTGTTAACAGTTACAAATAAAAAATCTTTAAGCCTGATTAACAGAAATATCACTGGTTGAAGTGAAGGAGGTTAATACAGGAATGATTGGGTGATAAATATCTTCCATTTCCTTTGTGAAGGATTTGGCGTGAATTTAGAATTCTTTTTGCTTGTTTGTAAAAAGCAAGAAATGCCTCATGGCAATATCATACTCTACTGTCTTGTTAGTCTCTTAATTTCATGTGGTTCTTAACAGTACTGGAAGATCTTGTGGTCAGCATGTCTCCAGGTTTTGGGACCGCTGGCAAAGAGACATCTGCTTTGTTCTGATGTGCTCATTATTGTCAAAACTACAACTTCCCAGAGTCACTGTTGTTATGTGACGAATCTGTTATCATGGGCTCCTGACCTGTGTTTAAAACGACTCTAAATGGCTGTCATTTTAGCAGTAGGATATTAGAACTGAGGTCATATTTTAAGCTGATCAGCTGCAGATGTAACGTTTACTTAGTTGTGCTCATGTACATATAAAGGTCGGTCTCCGACATCGTTACCTAAGCTTTCAAAAAGACACTTTTTGGTTAAGTCCTTCCCAGGTTGGATCCTGAAATACAGATCTGAATGCGACTGTCTATATATGTATTTTTTTTAGAAAGTTATGTTTCCATTAAGATATGTTTCTCTCTGCTTTGTGTGTACTGATGTGGTCATCCCCCATTTCAGAGAAAGAAAAGGTAAATCTTCATTACTATTTTGCAGATCGAAATTCTTATGTACTGCCAGCAGACAAGTCGACAGAAGCTGTTGTACCAAGCTCTGAAAAACAAAATCTCTATCGATGACCTCCTGCAGTCCTCAATGGGCACTACTCAGCAAGCACAGACCACCACTAGTAGTCTCATGAATCTAGTAATGCAGTTCAGGAAGGTAAGGCTATTTTAAAAAGTAATTTTTGAAAAGTATAATCATTCATTATCACAGAGCTAAAATATGGCTTCTAGAAAACACCATATTAAAAAAGTTCTGCCGTAGGCAAGCAAAATAGCATGCAGTATAGTGTGATGATGGGGTAGAAGAGCTTTAGCCAAATGGTGCATACATCTGCTAACTGTTTTGGTTCCAAATTGGTTGTTGAAGGAAATAATTAATTTGGGAGGAATCAGCAATAGCTGCTACGTGAGTAGAAAAAGATGTGATGCAGTGTTCAGTTTTGACTAGACATTCTAAAACAGCTGTGACATACTAAGAAATATTAAAGTTTCTGTGATCAATGGTTGTAGTTCATTTGGGATGTAAATGCTTCATTGCACTAAATCAGTTCCTCCCGAGTATCTGACATGTGCTCTTTCTTATAGGTGTGCAACCACCCAGAGCTGTTTGAGCGGCAAGAAACTTGGTCTCCATTTCACATCTCCCTAAAGCCATACCAGATTTCAAAGTTCATCTACCGTCATGGACAGATCAGGGTCTTCAACCACTCACGGGACAGGCAAGCCTACTCCACTTCCTCTCCAGCTTAGCATATTTAGTATTATTACTTAGACTTATATTTAGCTTTGTAAGTGCTAATTAACTCCTTTACCTGATGTACTTAAATGACATTGACCAAGTGATACATTCCTAGTTTTCTTTCATTCATCCAGCTGCTAAGCATCTGATATCTGATCCTCTTTCTTGGTGGAATTCTGATCACCAAATATCCGTTTGATTGAATAAGAAAGTCAGGAAAAGGAGTTTATATTTTTTGCTAATGATGCGTAATAGAATTAAGCTTTAAAGGAATTCTTAAGCAAAAACCACAAACAAAACATCCACCTAACAAAAAAAAAAACCCCAACCACAAGCACCCCTGGTTTCCCTTCAGTGAGTTCTCATGTTTAAGGAGGCTACTTGTGTCTCTCCATTGTGACATGGTATATCATGAGCATCTACTAGTGCTGTGACAGCTGATAATGCTTACTGCTTGCCTTGGATGAATAGAAGCTGCCCGAATGCAGTTTGGTTTTTGTTTGGTCTTTTTTTTTTTGAGTGTGGCAATTCCTGATTAATTTTGTTTTCATACAGTTATGGGAAATACTCAGGGCAGAGATGAAAAAGCCATGTTTGAAGATAAGACTCTTCTACAGTGTAAAATACAATTCCAGAACAATGCTGTGTCTCGGTGTCAAATTAACAATAGTGCATGTGGACTGATGATGCTTTTTTCTGTGCAGTTCCAGATATCTAGAGTGCTGAAATACTTACAATGAAGAACTGAATGGTTACTCTGCATTTTCTGTTGATTGTGTGATGGAACATTATATGTGTTAACACCTTCTTAGTGATTTTGTTTGGTTTTGTCGCTTTCATTTTCAGGTGGTTACGGGTTTTACTTTCGCCATTTGCACCAGACCACATCCAGCAGTCTCTCTTCCATAGGAAGGGTAGGTTTACAGTCCTGGGAAACATGTGATGTTGTAATATTATATCTTACATATCTTATTCGTGGGGTAGGCTGAGAGGCCAGGTCAGTTATTCATCTGAGATAATCTGATTAAAACTTGTTAGAGTTCTGTTAGCATTTGTACATGTATTTCATTTGCTCAATGAGGAAAGGATGGAAGCAACTAGAAGAATTATCTGTGGATAACTTGTTATTTAGTCACTGCTTAATGCTACTGCAGTCTCTTGTTCTATTCCTCCTGTCTTGTTTTAACTTGCTTCAAGGGACTAATACTGCCTTTTTAGTCTAATGTGAATTTTTCACAGATTCAATTCAGAGAAATCCTGGATTCATTTCAGTACATTCTGTACTGTATGTTGAATTTCCAACTTGTCTTTCAAGGAAAAAGTAGACGTGAGGTGCAAGTGACTCAGGGTATAATCAGTGAACAAAGAATCTATCTAAGCTGATGATATTGACAAATACAGTTTATTATAGATGGTTGATTTTTTTTTTTTTTTTCACTGAAAGGAGGTAACTAGATTGCTCAGCTGCTGTGGTGGGAAAAACTTTGGGAGAAAACAGCAAGAAAGATACTGGCTGCATTACTGTGCTGAAATCTGTTAGCACAGACCTGTTCAGCTGTGCAAAACCCTTTTCAAGTGAGCGAACCAGATGCAGCTGCAGGAGTCTGCACTAATCTGTAACCACCTATCTTCTGTTTGTCTTGCTGTTTATCCTGGTTTCTGTTGGGTTCAGCATTCATAATAGGCTTTTTCCTGGGGACCCTTTTTGGCATACCATAAAAAGGAAAATAATTTGGGGAATTTTGTGTAGAAGTTAAAAAAGAAGAAGATATGAATGATATGGGGGATACGCAGTGCACGTGAGTGGGCCTGAAGGACCTTCTTCATTAAAAGTGGAACGACCCTCTTCTGTTCCCTACCCGTCACTGCGGTGTGCCCCATGATCCTCACCACAGCTGTTGTATCCTTATGCCCATGCTCACATTCCCTTACCAGTTCCGACATCTCCTTCCCGCTGGTTTGACTGACTGGCTGGGTGTGAGGGAGCGTGTCTGGCAGGCATCCTGAGGTGTGTGTGTTCTGGTCAGCTGCCTGGCAGATACAAGTTTGAATACACAAATGTGCTGCCTGCTGATTCTTAGCAGGCGAAATCAGTGTCCTTACTGGCCGCATGGCTTTTCTGGCCGAGAACATATTTGTCTTTCTTGAGAAATGCTCTTCTCTTGCCCAGACTGGAACATGAACTAGAACTTTTGAGTCACGCAGCAGCAATTAAGATTAAATTTTCACTATTTCTAAAAGATCTAGGTTAAATTAGGATCTCCTGTTTATTCACCTAGATTTGTCGTATGTCAGAGAGTGTGTATCTTGAACTGATGAAGTAAGTTTCTTGTTTTCAGCCATGAGTGCCTGTGAAACATGTTGGCCTAACTTCAGTATTTCTGTGACACAGGCATCAATGAAGAAAGCTGTTTTTCTTTCCTCCGGTTTATTGATGTCTCTCCAGCAGAAATGGCAAACCTCATGAATCAGGGACATTTAGCCAGGTGAGGACAACTTTTTTTTTCTTTTAGTAGTTATAGGAAAAGTACAGGTGATGTTAGAGGCATCTCTCTGTAAAACCACGTTTTCTGTGCCTCCCAATATTATAATTTGTCTATCGTTATCAAATATTATAGCCACTTCTGGAATGTTCCTCAAGGTATACAATACCATTATGCAAGACAATTTTTATGCCTCTGTCAAAAGAAGACCTCTGTTACAAAGATTGGACGTAAATACACAAGATGGTGAAAGGACAACAGAGAGTTGGTTGCTGCCATTATCAAGCACAAAATTCAGACTTTTGAAGGCCAGTTTGTTGCTATGCTTACCAATTGCACTTGAGCATATGTTTTAGCTCACTGGGAATAAGCTTGTGCTGTGATAGTTGTTCTTTAACTCTGAGCCATATTGTCTACTTTCCACATGTCCTGTTTTTAATATGAAATGGAATTCCAAGGTGTGGGATTAGGATAATGAACTTTTTCAGCATTGTGAACTGTATTATGGAAAGGGAGGAGATCTGTACTCTGCAAAGGACAGTATTCTGATGGAAGTTAGTGACTGTAAGAAATTTGAGATTAAAAGCAAGTCTTTATAAATAAATAAAGGTGTTTTGCCTAGGGCTTTATAATTTTTTTGTTGTTGTTGTGGTTATTTTGGACTACTGTTTCTTTTCTGTATTTCAGTAATGTAATACAAATTTCTTTTAATCTGTCTGAATGGTCCTTTATGATAAATTCTGCATTTATTATGCAAGTTGTTATGAATGATTTATATATGGAGCAATTTACAAGGAAGTCAGAGTGCAATTCTAAGTAGTAGTGGCTGACTTGAGCTAGACCTTTTTAAATGGAGTGCTTCAAAGTCTGTTCTGATTTAATAATTTAGGTTCAGTTAAGCAACCTTCGAAAAAAATGAAAATAAGAGTAAATATAATTGGAAGATGTCTAGCAAAAATCATTTCCTTTAAGTTGGGATGCTATAAGCCTGAAATTCTGAAAAAAAAAATCTGTCAAATAAGAGTTATGTTGTAAATATACTCAAGTCTTTCTTTCACAAAGAGTCAATGAATGTGTCTGCTGTGTTTTGTTTCAGATGGTTAGCTCTTTTCCTGTCTCTGAAAGCATCCTACAGGCTCCATCACATGCGCTCCTGGGTGGAGACAGAAGGGGAGAAACAGCAGGTGTCACATTGTCTGAGGAGCAGGGATTTCTTGCTTGATGTGAATTTCCCACTGTCTTTCCCGAACTTGCACAGCTGCACTTTGCTGCAGGTAAGCCACATTTCTGTGATGTGGACACAGCAGCAAATCCTTGTGAATAAGAAATTATGAAAACTTTTTTATCCTCATGAAACACAGGAAAACAAACTTGGAAACAGGATTACTTTCTTACCTGCTTTATTAGGCGTGGTTAACATCAGCGTGCTGAACAGAAAAATAGTTTGGCTGCTATCTTCTTCCCATGTGATAATACATTTCAAAATTTGGTGTAAAAAATAGATCCGTTTAATTAGAAGTCTTAAAAAATATTACTGGAGCAGCAGAACTAGACTCGTGATTTGTTAAGGATAGATTCACATGTAAGCTTCAGAGTTTTGTAATGTTTTTCTACATGTAAGATACTTGTTTTCTGACTTGTCAATACTGTCTTTCTACTCTGAAATTTGCTTTGGCTGCTGTCTCGGTAGGCTCTAAACATGTTCATCTTACAGTGTAATGCAAGACCATTTTCTCTAAATTTTTACCTGGGATGTTTTTGTTTTTGGAACATTTTGTCTTTTTATGACTAAATTGCTGTTGATTTCCTGAGTTAGGTTATAGCTCCCTTGATTTGTTTCACTGGGAAATAAGTTCACAAAAGCATTAGCATCGTCAGGAAGGCATCTAGGGCACTTAGCAGATATGCAGTAAAAAATGTTTTCTGAAACAGTGAGATCATGCCAAATTTCTCTAGGGAATATTGCTTCTGTTCATGAGTCTGGAAGGGGAAAGAAGATAGCCAGAATTCAATTGAATAGCGTGTAGAGGAAGTTGAAACTGAAGACGCATAAGCAGTAGGAAACCAACCTTGGGCTTGGTGTCATGTTTTGCCACGTTAACAGCAAAGCCAACAAAATGAGTCCTCCTAGTTATCAAACAAAGAGCAAGCCAACTGAGCGTGTATGCCAGTTAACTCCGGCTGTGCTGGTGTTTAAATATTCTGTGTTTCCATATCTAGCTTGCTAAAATGTCTATACTAAATGGATTTGTTTTCAGTTTGCTTTTTTGAGATACATGCAGCCATTTGTATACTGACTGTATAATGCTTATCTCTGAAACTGTGCTGTAGCTCTGTCCTCTAATCGGTATGGTTAAGGAAAACTTGAACAGTGTCATAACAGTGTCATAAACTAGTTATATTTTCTCAAAGAACAGAAGCTGAGTTCACATGGTAAATATTACATATGAGATGTGGAATATGCACATGTAGGTTTTAATATTAACAACTAAATGTAAAGCATTTGGATAGGCTGTAGGCCCACCTATACCACAGCTTTGCAAGACCTAAACATATAATTTGGTTTCTCCAAATAATTTCTGTTGTTTGAGGAAGTCATTACTTGTGTCTCAGAGATCTTGGTGCTGTGACTCAGTGTCTGGAGACACAGAGTCACAGCCAGCTGAGGAGCACAGTTCAGCGGAGTGTGCAATATAGTGCATTTGTGATAACCAACTTAGCCCTACAGTTGTGACAGGTTCTTCAGATCTGTTTTCTAACCTGCATGTTAGGCAAATTACCACCTGAAGTCACTTTAAAATAAGCTGTGCTTGCAGAATGTTGTTTGCACAGCTTGCACCCTTTTTTTTTTTAAGATGTTTTATATGTAAAATCAAAGGGAGAGTTGAAAGACAAACCCCTTTATATGCCTGTCTTTTAGCAGCATGCATCATGGTGAGTGAAAATGAACTCACTGGTTGTTTTTTTTTTATCTTAGCACCAAACTTGAGAAACTTTCAGTGTAGAATTCCCCAAGGCTTTCTCTAGGGCTCTGTAAGATAGTAACGTGTTAGGAGTGAGGAGGGGGAGAAACAGAGGAAAAAGGAAATGGTATAAATCTGGAATGGCTTTTCATAACTGCACAGATCAGCATTTCTGATACAAGAGACAAACTATGAAAATAAGTCAGTAGACAAAAAACACATTTATTTTTAATGGATCTTTCTGAAATTGAGGTAACGTCTATCTGAAGATAATATGGGTTTCTTCATGTAAACACAGAATTCCCTTGTAGTGAAGTCTCTTCATTCTCCTTACTCAGCACCTCCACAACATGTGTATTAATCTGTATACATTGATTGAAATTAATATAAAGTTTGATCTGTTGAGATGAATCCTTGTCTTCTTTGCTTTCCAAATTTAATTTTCTTTCTATAAAAAAAGTAGGAGTTTTAGTGAGCTTAAAATCCTGGTAGCAATCACCCACATTTATGTGCTGCTCTGTTTGCAATAGAGGAAAATCTTTTTCAACACCTACTTTGGATTGCACGCTTGCAACAGAAGTGTACGCTCTTGTTTTTTAACAATCTTCCTGTTCAGTTCTCGGCTTTGTACTGAGGTATACGAACCATTTCAGAGCCATGGCTGTGGTCAGCTCTGTAACCTTACCCACTCTTTTCCGTGTATGTGGGTGATGGGACGCTGCTTTCCACTGTCCCTGTTGTATCTGGTGTCTGCCCTCTTCGTGAATACTTAATAGCTGAGTGTGTCAGGGAATTCTGAGGGGATGTTTCTTCTGTGACCTGCTTAGAATTTCTACACAGGAAGCATGGCACTGAAAACCAGATTAATGCCCACATACAAGACATACTTCTAATACTGTGTGTATTACAAAAATAGTATTTTTCTCTTGTTTTGAACACCACCTTGGAAGTTTCCTTTTGTGTTTCATCCTGGGTACTCGTAATTGGACTCAAGCCATCTTAAATGGTTCTTCGATATTGGCATCCAAAAGATAATTAATTAACAGACTTGCATAGGTTTGGAATTACAATTTGGTGGCTTCCTCTCTATCCATTTCTTGTACTCTCCAGGAAATAAAGCAAACCCCTCCAACGACCAGGCCACGATCAGTATGCCAGTGCTTGCTGTCATAGAACTGACTGGAAACCTCTTGTGACTGATTCCTCATCGTAAAACCAGCTGCACCCCCAGTGTCTGGGCCAGGGGTGGGGAAGGTAGATTCTGAGCTCCAGCAGTGGTTCTGAGTCCCTCTGGCAGCCCACTGTTACCCACAGGAGTCACTCTTCCTCTCTGACCCTCGCCGACAGCCACTGAATCCTGTCTCTGCTGATGTGGGCCTGCACTGGGACATCCCTGCATGAGCCAACCACAGAAAACTTCCTATTTTTGTGTCTGTTGAGTTTATCCTCTAATTAGATGTGTAGCTATTA
Organism: Patagioenas fasciata; assembly: GCF_037038585.1. Taxonomy (NCBI): domain Eukaryota; kingdom Metazoa; phylum Chordata; class Aves; order Columbiformes; family Columbidae; genus Patagioenas; species Patagioenas fasciata. Next base: position 29,989,798 of record NC_092524.1, on the reverse strand, counting down.
TAAATAACTTTATGGAGGGTTGTGACAGGTGATAAAACTAGCACAAAAGTGGCACAACTGTGTCACAGGAAGGGACTCCCTCTTTTCAGCAGCAGTGCTGGTGCTTTGTGCCACTGTGCCTGGCCCTCAGATGAGTGAGCTGGCGTTCACACCCGTTGTAGGCAGCCGTGTCCTCCCAGCCTTGCACTGCCCGCTCTGCTGCTTCAGCACATGGCCTGTTTTACCAGGTGGTGGAACAGATCACAAAACTCACTTGGACTGGAGGGTTTGTTTTGATCTGGATCAGCATCTTAAAGAGTGCAGACAGCCAGGCCAACCAGAAGGGGCTCTGTGGCGACAGGAGTGAACACGTGAAGCAGTGGTTGCTTAAGCTAGTGTTACTGGTAAAGAATTGCCAGCTGAGTAAGAGTCTGATTTTGGAATCACTTCACATTATCCACTGTGGCCCAAGCTTTGACCTGTGCTTTTTAGCCCTGCTGAGTGTCAATAAAAGGTTATTGTCGGCTCTTTCTGCTTTACCTTTTACATAGAGGAGCAGATGTTCCGTCAGAAAGTATGAACTTTCTTCTTGCCAGCTCCAGACCACAAGTCACACTGGTAGCAGCTGAAACACCCACTTACATGCTAGGATTGACTTGTATTTCTTAGGTGATGCTTGCATGTGTGTACAGTAAGACTATTTTTCTCCCTTGTCAGCAGGTTCCAAATTATATGTGCTAACCATCTGCGTCTTGCCCAGTGCATCTACATCTGGAAATAGAAAGGGCCCAGAATGCATGATCCATAACAGACTACTACTGGGGATAGTTACTTGCATTTTTGACATATGTAGAATTGCATATATCCAGTGTATGACATGATACATAAGGTGTATACAAGGTCTGATGTTTAGAACTTCAAATACTGGGCTTTTAGAAAATTGGGAGGCTATATAAAATAAAGGTAGCATGCAGTTGATTTTGATGCATTAGTAACTGGGGCAGAACAATGCCAAAGCTTTAGACACTGTTTACGTTTAAGTGAACTGCTAGAATTGTCAGGAAGACACACCTTGGGATTCTATGGCAGTGAGAGGTATACCTCTTAAAGTTTTTTTGTTACTTTCCTATAATATGCAGAATAATGCCTAGGTACTATAGGAAACAATTTTACATAGCAGTATATAATCATTGGTCGCTATGAATATAGAAGAATCAGAATAAAAACTAAGTAGCAAAATTGACTTAGTATATAAGGATATAGGCAGTTTATTGCCTTGTGTGATGCAGATATTTACAATAAAAAGGAAATATAATAACTGATGCAAGCAAAGAAAATTTAGTTTTATTTTTCAGTGTAAAGTTGAGCATGTCCAAAGAGCTCTCTCTCTTTTTTTCTTTTTTTTTTTCTTTTTTTTAAACTGCAGTGTAGTCTCAGTGCTCCCACTTTTGAGTCATCAAATTTTTCTGTATCAAAAGGACATTGGTACACTTGTGGCAAGTGCCAAGTTTTACACGTGGGTGTGTGTGTTCGTGTGTGTGACTAACCACGCTAGCACCTTGAAAGTCTTCAGGATAAAATTCAGAGGCATTTTCCACAGGAAATGAAGGAAAGGTTGGAAAGATGAAAATCCAAATATACCAGTTCAGTCTCATTTAGAGTCTTTTTTTTTTTATTTTCTGTCAAATTTCATCCTACCTTCAGAATACATAAAGGAGTAGCTGCAAAACAGCTCGAGGATAAGACCTACTAGAAAATTACTGTACTTCCTTCATTATAAAAGCTAAGGTCAAAAGGTTCAAAGAAGGAAAAACTTGTTTCTGGTTCCAGCAGAACATAAAGACAAGTATTGATACAAGCTATTCTGATTTCAGCCATTTCGGGATTTGAATGTTCTGATAATTACACAAAGATCTTCTGCGTTGTCACTGCAGAAGATGCGTAGTTTCCTTTTTCAAAGATAAATACTTGGTGAATGTCCTTTGTCTGTCTTGTGGGTGGTTAAAAGATTTAAGAGGAGTTCTTTAAAGACATAGTAACTTCTCAATTTTAATGTTGTTTTCAGAACCTTGTGTTCAGTAGCCACTGTAAGGCAGTTACTGGCTATTCAGATCATGTCATCCATCGAAGGAGATCAGCTACCTCATGTGTCCGGTGCTGTCAGGTGACTGAGCTGCCGTCCTTCCTGTGCATAGCCAGTCCACGGGTAAGTCCAAGTTAAGTTGTAAATTACATACTTTCTATTGTGTTTTAAATCTTGTTAGAATTGTGTCTTAGGAACAGGATGATCTATTACTTTCTTTTGGTTGGGTAAAACTGTTGTGAGGATATCCTTTTGCTACCGTATTCAATCGTGGTTTTTTTCATAGGGGAAGTGACTGTAATGTGTACTGAAGGGAAAAGGAAAGTTCTAAGATGCACCCAAGAAGAGTTGTTCAGAGATAGGTAGATTTCACTTTCTCTCCTAATACCAAAAGCAGTAAAATTTCAGAAGAGATTGTCAAGTAGTTTATTCCCCAGTAATCTAAGGGTGACGTGTAGGTATGATATGAAAAGAATGGGGTGATTGTTTGGGCAACTCTGATGACAAAAGGGGGCTGAGGAGCAATGCTTTCTTCAAAAGAATGTTCGTCTTCTCTCATTGCCTCAGCTATGCTCCAAAAAGGAAACACTAAATTGCAATATATAAGGATACTCAAGTTGGTGTTTTCTAAATCTTTTGGATATTAAGAGGCACTGCTTGGGATTGTCCATCATCTAGTAACTGAAGTTTGAAATTACTGTAGCTGAAGGTTCCTGGGCTGACACAAGAGACCTTCGTAAGTCTGTGGCTATTGTATTCCACGTTGCTGGATCTTGACAAAGCTGCACAAAATGTACTTTTATTACCAGACCATCGAGATGTTGCAGTCTTTAGTCACTGCTGATGTTATTGCTGTAGGCTTGATCAAATGGAGCCACACGTGCAATCATAGATTTGCATCTGGAGAAGGGTGGCTGGCAAGTGGGACTTTCTGCTTATTACCTACCTGCTGCTGCTTGAGCTGAATCCCTCTGTGCCTGCAGCTCTAGGGGCCAAAAATCCAACCAAGCTTCTCCAAGCCACATATCACCTCCAAGTCACAATGTATTACCTGGTTCAAGAACAAGCAGCTACTTGGAGAGTAGATTGTGAAAAACACTCCTCCTTCAGATTCCTTTGATTTGTCACTCTTTGCATTATCGATGAAGAATATATTGAGTACTTTCCCACATCAGGAAAGGAGGAGAGGGGCTTAGAAGGCTACTTATGCAGGGGAAGGGAAAGGCAAGATTTTATCTGACATTTATGCTAGTGAATAAAAGTTACTTGGTTTCGCTTGGCTGGTGTATAAAAGTGATTAAGTGGAGGCACGGCTTTTTGCTTCTAGGAATACAAAGACTTAATTTTACGCTTGTTAGAAACTTTTGGCAGGAGTGTAAAAGACCTGAAACAGCAGAAAGAGCACATATGTTCTCAGAAACTATAGCCTTCTGTTGTTGTTTGACCTGTGATGAATTTTGGAAGTTAATGGAGCGAATGATAGAAATAGGAGTGTATGTTTATGTAGCAGCAATGGATCGGCGAGGGGGGTTAGTGTTGTAGTTTTCTTTCTATGCACGCCGTTTTCTTGAGTACAGATAGGTCTCAGTCACAAAAAAGTGGCTTGGAGGATGGATCCTGTATTCTCATTAAGAAACTGATTAATTCAGTCTAGTGTAATATTGTTTGGTTTAGTTTCAATAGACCCCAGTGTGTCAGAGGTATTGAGCTGAGAAGTGGTTTCGGGCATCTCATAACGTCTGAAGGGTTGACTTTGCGTTGAGATAAATGCAGGAAGATCTTTAACAGTTTACCTTAACTAAACTAAGTTACTGAATTTAAAGTGGCAATGCATTCATATATCCCTATTACAATATTTTTTGGCGTATTTCTGAACTATGACTGTTACATTCGATCAGTTTGACAACTGTGTTGACATAGGAGGATTTAGTTCGAAGGACTGTACTACCTTTTCTTACTAATAAAACCACAAAAAGAAACACGGAAAAAAAAATTAAAATGGCATCATGACAAAAAGGAGAGAGGGGGATCACGAACAAGCTTGAATGGAAGATTTTTTTAATCTGTTTCAGAAATGTGTTGTTTTTTCTTGTATGGCCATGTACAAGATGCAGAGCTTTACACTAGAAGTACATTTCAAAAGGTATGGAGCTGACAGTCAAGATAGTCTCATGTCCTCAGGTGTCAGCGAGTGTTACACAGACTACATGGGAAAATCAGTTCTTGTTAATGTAGAAATTGAAGGTGAGGCACACACAGCGTTCGTTTGAAGATTGTATCCTATTAGCTCTTCTTTTGGGTGAGGTATTACTGAAATGTAGTAGCTTGTAGATTTTTATGATGTGACTTCGTTTTTCTTTTAAAAATCCTAGTATATGAATTTCCATATTGATTTCAGTAGATAAGCCATGTTTCTGTGTCAGAAATTATTTTGCGTGGTTTCGTGTACAGTGGCTATCTTTCCTAGGTGTCCTGGCAATAAATAGGAAAAGTTGTCTGTACTTGGAAAGAGCATTTGTTCCAGTCTGTCCAGTGTAGAAATATGAACTGAAATGTGATGGTTAATAGCGTCCCTTAAAAAACCTGAGTCTGTACCATCATTTGTGGTGTACCTCAGTGCTGGAGTAACAAGACTTGCTTGTGTTTTGAATTGGGAGGTTTTGTCCTCTCCCACAAAAGTCAGTCCTGTGTTTTGACCGCAGATGGCGGTACAAGACCTGCACCAACCTTAACAGTGTTTTTTAAGTAGTAGAAATGTGTACAAAGTCTTAACACAGTCCCTTTTACTTTGCAACCTTTCATCATGGGAAGGGTTGTCAGGCATTGGAACAGGCTGCCCAGAGAAGTGGTGGAGTCACCAGCCCTAACATTCTGTGATTCTGTGATCCCTGGAGGTGTTTAAAAGGCATTTAGACAAAGTTCTTAGGGACATGGTTTAGTGCCAGAGTTAAGTTATGGTTGAACTCAGTGATCCTGAGGGTCTCTTCCAACCAAAATGATTCTGTGATTCTATGTGGCTTTGTGTATAGGCTGGTAAACCAGTCTGGTTTAAAAATAGCTCTTGGCATATTGCAAAACAATGGCTTTACTGTTATTGCTAAGGGTTTGTATGTTCTTTTTCTTCATTTTGATATGTACTATAATTGTGCTCGTGAATCTGTTTAAACAATAGTTTGGCCCGTGCAAAGAGAAGTCTCAGTTTGTGAGATGAATTTATTCCTATGAAGAGCTCCTGTAAAACAGGAGCGGACCACAGGCTCCCACCCAGGTGGTCTTGCTTAATACCTGTTACTTTGAGTTAGGTGATAACTGTTCAGAGGAGCAGCCAGCATTTAAGGTATCAGGCAGCCTGTCCTGAGGTACAGGTTGCTCCTCTCACATTACAGTTCTAAAATGCAACATTTAAAATTGTTGCTGTTTAAACTATTTTACTGCTTATCATTTAGTTAAGCCATTAAAATATTTTAATTTGCATGATATATTGCTATGTATATTGTTCTCAATACATAGCAGTTAATTATGTCATGCTAGAGTAAGGTGTAACAAAAGCTTAAAACCTCTTCAAATACATAGAAGCTTTTCATCTGCAATACAAAAATAATTAGTTTACTGTGTTTAATGTTTCAATTGTCCAGTTATCACACTAATTCCCACCCCTACTCAATTCTGCAGAAACTCCACTGCTTACTGTTCACTACTAAACCCTATAGACTCCTGCACTTTTTCCTATGCAGCTCTGCCTCTTTTTAAAAATGTGAAATCTTTTACAAGTTTGATTTCTTCTGTGTTCATTTTTATTTGTTACATTGCTTTCTGTAGTCCCATAGGTAATGTCATTTTGCACAGTGTTGGGATTCATTACAATGTTTTTAACTTGTGTGGATTTACGTGGATGATTTTTTTTTTATTATACTTCTGAAATAAAAGCGACAATTTCTAGATCAATGGTATATTTGCTATATATATGCTATATTTGCTATATATGATATATTGGTGAAGAAACCTATAAAACATTGCAAATTTATACCTTTTCTTTGTTATAAGCCCATACTATAAGGTTAATTGTTTAATATTAAATTTTAGTTTCATTTTTAAGCGAGTTTACAACAAGTTACTAAGCCTCCAGATAGTATGTGAAAGTTTTCTTCTAGCTTTCCTTTGTAATTTTGGTTATAAATAGCTTTTGGAAACACCCCAGAATGTTGACCCAGAGCAGACTTACATTCGGAAAAGAAAGGAAGAGGTGTGCAGTCTGCATTTTATTGGAAAAAAATTTGTGCTAAATAGTGAACTGATGTGTGTTTGTGTTAAACTGTTGTAGTTGCTGTGCTTGCTTTGCATCATATAGTTTCACTCTCAGTGAAGTATCTAAAGAAAAACCCAGCAGAGTGGGTTGTCCTGGTACGCACCATGGCTCAGTTAATGCTTTTGGGTTTTATTACTTCAGTATGTTGAAGTTGTCCCATACCCTGTAAGGGAGAGATAAGAGAAAGCGATAGGTGGTATGACGGACAGCCATGGCTGCTGCAATGAACTCTGCTGGAGGCCTGTGCAGACACTGGGCACACAGTGATTTGGCCAATGTGGACTTTCCACTCTGCACAGATTTGGGGGCATGGGGCAGAGCAGGGGGAGTTAAAGTGATGGATCCCTTCCAGAATAGCTCACATGGCATGAGATCAGAGTTCCTGTGTTTCTGCCTGTATTATATGTACTGAAACAGGTCATAGGGCAAGGAATTCATGGTGTGGCCAGAAGAAAAAAATCATCCTGTGCTCACTTGCACTATTTCTGTGGCTCACTTCTGTTCAAATCAGCTGTCAAGCCCAAGAAACGTACTGTTCCAAAACAGGACTGTTTTCCTGTTCATTTTTTTCCTTTTTAATTTTTGTGTCTCCCTAATTTCAAATTACACATGAATTTCTGTTAAATGCGATGTGCAAATCTCATCTCTGCTAGGGAGGTACTTCATTGTGAACTGAAAAAATAAAAAAATTTTTTAAAGAAATCTAGGTAAAATGAGCAGTGCAGCAAGGATATTATTCTTTTACTCTCAACCTTGCTATTAGTTGTGTAGCAGTTGGCACAAGGCATTGCTTATCAAAATGTGCATAATCTGTGTCTGGTTGTTCACAGGGTGTTTTTTGTGGTGTGGGGAGATGTTGCATCTTTGCTTATTTTAAGCCCTGCCTAAGATTGTTTTCTGTTTGCAAATGTCAGAAATGATTTGACTTTTAAATTTTGATCCTATGGGGAGGTACCTGAAGTGTGGGTAAGGGAAATTCTGAACAAGACTATTGATTGTTATTTTACTTGTAGGTAACAGCTGTGCCACTGGAGTTCTACTGCAATGACCGGAGCGCAGAATACGAGCGCAGGGCACTGAAGGAAGGAGGGAGTCTGGAAGCAAAGCAGTGTGTGCTCCATGGAGCCCCGGAACTTGCAGCTGCCTGGCTGAAGCAAAGCTCCCAGTTCTTCCCAGGGCATCCAGGAGGGCTGTTAGGGATCAGGCCTCAGAACGGCTGGTCTTTCATCAGGATACCAGGTAGGTTTGGAGGTTGTCATGGAACAGAGATGGCATAAGTAAGGATACTTGCTCTTTGGTGGTAATTAAGCTTGGTTGTGGGCTTTCCAAGGGGATGGGGATGGGTGTGTGTTTGATTTTCCTTCCAAGTGAAAGTTAACCCTGTTATCTTAAAACATGCTGTGATTTCACATCCTCTGTCTGAAATAAAGCTGTCAGTGGATGCCGAATAAGACTAATATAGATTTTTCTAATGCTTACAAACCTCTCTTAGCATGTCAGCCCTCAAAATGACTGTAAAGAGATGGATTTGCTTATTAAAGCACAGTCTAGTCTCACAACCAAATACTATTTCGAGATTGGAGATAGGAAGATTGCAGGAAAAATAGCAGTCAGACCCTGCCTCCTAGTGTGTTGAAAGACCTTCATATTGACATAAAAGATTTTTTGTTCATCTTCCTAGTGAAAGGAAAAACATTACATTTAGCAGTCTGCCATGAGAAGGGTGGGTTTGTGGACCAGGTTCAGAGGAGATTGGCCTGGAAAACAAGGCATGAGGGATTTACTGAGTTCCAGTTGGAATAAAGACTTGTTCGTATTTCCTGGTAAAGCGGGAAGGCAGTACCAGTGTACTAGTAAAATAAATGTACTTGATTTTTTCCTAGACTTAGACTAAAGTTATCCAAGATCTGCTAGAATTTGATTGCCAATTTGCAGTGACTTTACTGGGCCAGGCACACTCTAGCTGTCAGAAGATGGTCCTGAGCAGTGAACAGAGTTCTGCAGAAAGTACTAGAGATCTGAGAGATAGCCAAAAGGAAAAACAGCTTACACTGCCAGATGCTAACTTATTCCCAGACCCTTTTGGGTCAAGGATGTTTGGCAGGGGAAGTTAGTCAGTAAAAGGAAAATGGCCTTTTGCTTGCTACAGTCCGGTTTAAGAGTTCCTCATAAGTACTTGGAGTCATTTGAAGCACATGCACGTTTGTACCTATGTAACGGAGGAAATATTTTTTGTGAGCTTGCACTAGATTAATGTTCAGTGACAGATGGTGATTTTTGTAGATTCTTCAGGCATTCATTGAATTGTTTATTAATTATTTGGAAACAGAAAATGAATCGCTGTAGCAGAAAGGAGGGAAACAGTGAAGGGATAAATGAAGGTAGAAGGCATGGGCAGAGAAATGAAGTAGTTGATGTAGAACAGGGAGAGGTCTGCATTCTCTTGAAAATACTTCCATTTTAAGCTGATGACTTTGTCATCAACAAAAATTTGTAGAGGAGTAAAGATGAGGTACAAGAAGCTTACAGGAGCGAGTGAATAGGTGTAAGGTTAGGCAAATTGTTGTCAAAGTACAACAAAGAATTTGCTTGAGAAGGTGATTGGGATGAGTGCAGGGCGTTACGTAAAGCTGGCTTAATTCAGGAGGCGTTGGAGCTAAAAGGGCATTAAAGCAAGAATAGTTTCATACATGTGTGTTTTAATTAGGCAGAAAGTAGCAGTCTAACCTGAACTTGTTCTAAGAGGCAAGGGCATGTACCACAACAGGCCAGCTGTGTTCATACATGCAGGAGCAGGTATGGGGCGTTGCAGAAAGTGACTGACATGCTAAAGGAGCCATTTGCAAGGCTGAAGTTTAGCAAGTGTCGAATGGAACAAACAGTAGGTGTGAAGGTTTGCAGTAAATAGGTGATGAGAAGAAAAGGGGATCCCTCTCCCTCCTCACCCTGGTCTGTCCTTTCCCAGACTCGGTGTTCCCAGTGCCCTGGCAGTAGGCTCAGCTGCGATCACTGTGGGAATCTCTTGAGGCTTTTCCTGTTCTTTGAAAGAAAAATGGTCCTGGATTAAATGGCAGGAAGTGTCTGAGTCCTTTCAGCATCGATAAAAAGCACCGGCCTCGCTGGCTGTTTACTGTGAGAGCCAGCTAGCTCCTCACTGACCCCGTTGTGCCGTGCAGACTGTCGGGAGGGGAACCAGGGGTGTCAACTTGAACCCACACTTTATCTCTCTTTCCTCTGCTTTTTGCATGTCCAGAGGCACTTTTTCTCATTCTCCAGAGAGCGGTGAGCCCAGCTACCATCATCAGGCAGAGCTCCTGACTGGGGTTATTTTGAGTCATGATTATTTGCAACTGTTCTTCCCAGGCCGTAGGATCCCACTTTATCCCCTGTAGATAACTTATGTCCATATGCCTGCATGGCCGGAGGCAGGGACTTTTTTTTTTCAGACTGAAATCCATAAGCCATACAATATGATTTTGCAGATACATTATATTTGGTCTGGTTCTTTTTTCTTGTTTACTTCGTACAGTGCTGAAGAACCCAAAAATTGCATCCTAAGAGGAATTTTTTGACTTGCAGTTGAGGACTGTTATCCCCTGATTGGCTTTTAAAAAGTTACTTTGATACTATCGAGAAAAAATCCGAAGATATTGTCATTGGAACTTTTCATCAATCATTAAAAATACAAAATGTACATATTTTGGAAATCCAAGTTTAAAATAAGCGAACTGCCTTTTTCTGCTCTCAAGGTAAAACAGACTGAGCAACGGAAGTGAGAGAAACCAGAGGTGGAAGACTTTGTTTCTTCTCTTTTGAATAATTGTGATGTTTTTTGAAGGTGGCATGGATAGGGAACTGCATTTTCTGTTACCGCTTTCCAGAATTAGTCCTTTGAAGCACTAGGTGGCAGACTTCAAGCGTGCAAACATATATTTGATCTTGGAAGACACAATGATATCAAGATAGCATGCTTGAAGATGCCAGGTTAAAGTCGAATAGCTTTCTCTTCCAGAGATGATAGGTCTTTTTTTGCTAGTTCTGTTTTTCTTTCCTAAAAAAACCCAACTTTCTCAGCAGTGCAGTCTGTTCTGATGCTGAGATACTGGACAAATTAACAAGTTGCTAAGTTTTCAGGCAACTTTTTCTTGTTCTCATTTCTCAATTTCATTTCTCAGGACCATCTGCAAATAAGTTCTTTACTTGTAATTTGCATTCTGTTGCTATTTTAAAGTAGTAGCTTACACAATGGTGACCTAAGGAACCAGCAGCAAAGGATGCACATCATTTCCCGTTACCAAAACTTAATTCTACCTATTCATGCCTGTATGAGAAAAACAGTAGCATTTTGCTTTTGGAAACTTTCTATTTGTAGAATCTTTTTGGTTGGAAAAGACCTTTAAGGTCATCAAATCCAACCATTGACCTAGAGGACTGCCAAGTCTACCTCTAAACCACATCCCTGAGAACCTCATGTACACGTCTTAAACACCTCCAGGGATGGTGACTCCACCACTCCCCTGGGCAGCCTGTTCCAATGCCTGACAACACTTCCCATGAACAAATTTTTCCCTAATATCCAATCTAAACCTGCCCTGGTGCAACTTGAGGCCATTTCCTTGTGTCCTATCACTTGCTACTTGGGAGATCAGACCAACACCCTCCACGCTACAACCTCCTTTCAGGTAGTTGTAGACAGCGATAAGGTCTCCCCTCAGCCTCCTTTTCTCCAGGCCAAACAGCCCCAGTTCCCTCAGCCGCTCCTCATCAGACTTGTGCTCCAGGCCCCTCACCAGCTTCATGGCCTTTCTTTGAATCTGAGTCAGTCAAGACTGGCTTTTGAACGGAACCTGTTTTTTCTCTCCACTTCCTTCCAGTCATGTGGCTTTTGGTTAATAAGCATACTATTTTGTTATGTATATCTAGGTTCCTCATGTTTGTTCGCGTAGTTCATTCTGAAATAGCGAACTGACCAATTAGAATAAAAGCAGAATGTCATGGCTGTATGAATTTAAAGGAAATAATAACATTTTTAAAAAGAGTAAGCATTCCTACTGTGCAAAGTTTTTGACCTACATAAATGTATTTTAAAACCACATAAGTCATTTCCATTTTTACCTAATTTCCTAAATTTGAGGTTTTGTTTTCCAAAGGTTTTGGTTTTCCTTGGAAGAATGCATGAAATTATAAACTATTTGTATGAAATTGAGTTCTGTTCTAGAGATGTGTCATTATATATTATGTTGCACTTAGAAAAAACACCAGCCTGAGCTGTGGTCCCGAGTTTTCCTTACAGTATCTCCTTGGCTTGGCTCTCTAGTTGACAAGGTTCCCTAAGGTAGTTGCTAATGATTCAAGTAATAATGTGGCACTTGCTCCTGGCAAAGCAACAAGATCACCATCAAAAGGGAGAGCAAGCTGGAGAAAAACAGTGACTATCTAGAGAAGCAAGAACAAGCAGAGCTCTCTTGTCTTGGATTCTGGGCTGGTGCATTGCAGGAGCATGGCTCTAAAGTTTCCAGAAGAGAGTGTGTTCACAGCATTGGCTTGAAGTCCAAATATAACAACTAATAATTCTGAGCAATATTGACAACTCACAATTTTTTGGATTGCAGAAAACAGAACTGTTGGCTGCATCTTCTGATGTCCTAATGTAGATCTCACTAATTCCTGCATGAAGTCCGTTATTTATATTTAAGCTAAAGGATTTTTTGAAAGAGATTTTGATAAAAATACTAAAGTGATGAAGGATCCCCCATGTTTCTGGATAAAAGTGTTTCTGAATAGTTTTCCCTCACTGTTGGAAGGGTAAGAGGGAAGCGTGCCTTGTTTTTACAATTTTAACAACTCACTGGATACTGTGCCTTTCTCTGTTGGTATGAAGTTCTCTTCTGTTCGTAAAAAAACCTTTGTCCAAAAGAAGAATCTAGAGTAGTGCCAATTGCTCTTTGAAAAATGGAAATGCATCAAGATTCTGAAGTTCCTCTCTGCAGGAGAAGATTTTTAGAACACTAAAATCTTGGAGGTTTTTCCTGAACACTTTCTGTTTTCTACAGCATTTCTCAAAGATGTACTAAACCCAGGCATGCTATTTCACAATGATCTTTTAAATTAAGTATAGAAGAACCACATTCTTTCTTTTCTCAGTAAACCCCTGGTTGCATGTGCCAAGAATCAAACTTGACCCTTTCTGCCACATGATTGCACTTGGGCACTCATGGACTGTGTTGCCTGCCATGCTTATAAGATCTTTTTAGAAGCACCGTTTTGTGATCTGCAGTCTTCTGTTCCACTAGTATGAACTTGGGTTTAGCTATATTAAAATGCGTAGTGCTCAGATGGATTAATTAATTTTAGTATATACCTTTTCCTTTTTAATTAGAATATTGTGCAAGACAGCTAACTGTCTTACAGAAAGCTGGATTTTCTTCAGCCCATCAGTTAATTCATTCTGTTCGATGGGAAGCATGCGGAAGTGTTACCTCCTAGACATTAGAGAATGGTACCTGCTAGACATGTCAAAAATATTTGGGTTCTGTACTAGCCTGCACCATCTGCAGTTGTCAACTTTCCGTTTTGGCTGTAAACCTAATTTCAGACATCCCAAAGAATAAAGAATCGTCAGTGGCCTTTCCAACTGATAATATTTTTGGAAGAAAATTTCTCTTCATCCTTTCAATAGTAATGTATTGTTTACTGAAGTTTATGTACAGAATGTACAAACAGGAAGGCCTCCTTCCTGAAAAATACTTCACGAGCATGGCTGAAATACAGAGGACGTGAAGTATAAAATCTGAAGTGACTTAAGAGATTGCAATCTGGAAACATTTCTTAAACAAAACAAAACAAAAAAAAGAGCAGAGGACAGGGAAGAAGAAGATGGTAGTGCTGTGAAGGGGCTGTTATTTTACAGTTCCCCGTTTTCCGTGTTGGTGAAGGGTTTGATCATGAAACTAGATCTGTGGAGGATAAGTCTAAAGCATAGCAGCAAATGTCCAGAGGACAGTGTTTTGATGTGTGAAGTGGGGGAAAGCTTGTTCAACTCTGAAGGCATGTTGTGGTTGTTGATCTGGTCAGAGCGAATCCTTAGACAAGGGAAATCACACACAGAATCACACAGAATTGACTGGGTTGGAAAAGACCTCAGAGATCATCAAGTCCAACCCTTGGTCCAACTTCAGTCTATTTACTAGATCATGGCACTAAGTGCAATGTCCAATCTCAGTTTAAAACCTCCGGGGACGGTGAGTCCGCCACCTCCCTGGACAGGCCATTCCAATGCCTGATCACTCTCTCCATAAAGAATTTCTTTCTAATATCCAGCCTAAATTTCCCCTGGCAGAGTTTAAACCCATGCCCCCTTGTCCTGTTGCCAGCTGCCTGGGAGAAGAGACCAATCCCCACCTGACTATAACTTCCCTTCAGGTAGTCATAGACAGTGATGAGGTCACCTCTAAGCCTTCTCTTCTCCAGACTAAACAACCACAGCTCCCTCAGCCTCTCCCCATAGGTCTTGTGCTCAAATGTGGCTGTCCAAATAAGGGCTGAGTCCGTACTCATGGGGAGGTCAATCTGGGATGAGATTTTGCGAACTGAGTATACTCATATACACCTGTCCCAGCAAACAAGTTATAGTGAGCCGTGCAGTGTCATTGTGTCAGTCTGAAGGGATGTTGCAGTTTCTTCCATCACAACGTGTTACTTTAGGGATTATGATGCAGTGAAATGCTCAGAAAACTTAGAAGTCAACTTGTTGCATGTAGTTGTTTTGGCTTTATTAGTTACCTGCTTTTCTTCCATTTCTTTTCAGACAAGGAGAGTCTGATCACTGACAGTGGGAAGCTTCATGCTCTTGATCTGTTGTTGACACGACTGAAGTCTCAAGGACACAGAGTTCTCATCTACTCCCAAATGACGCGGATGATTGACTTACTGGAGGTAGGAGATCTGTAGCCTACAGAAGACAAATTCTGAAGATGCAGATTTTGCAACGATGTTTTGGAGAAAATATTATAATTTGGATGCAGCAAACCTGGCATAAAATTATTATACTGAAGGCTACCCAGTAAATGCATCAATATGAGAATGTGAGAGCTGCCATACAATGTTAGAATTAAGGTCCAGCCTAGTGTCATGCTTCCACCAGTGTACAACAGCAGATGGTATGAGGAGAATGTACAAGAATAGTGGTATTTCGCAATTAGTCTCAGTGTCCAGCAGTTTGCAGCTCAAGGGCTGTCTGAGCCAGATGTGCATTCTGTAGATTCAGGAATCCTCAATGGCTTCTTCTTCCGTGAAATTGTTCAGTTGCATCTTGAGTCTGTGTAAATTTTTGTCATTTACACTGCCCTGTGGCAAGGGGGTGCATGTCTTAATTATCCATTTTGCTGGTTTTGAACTACTTCTTTCTCTTTTCATTTGGTGCCCATGTGTCTGTTTATTGGGAGAAAGAGAGAGAACAGTGATTAATTTTACATGGTTTATGTTGCTTGTAATTTCACAGACTTTTACTGTTTCCCTCTATCGTCTTATTCCTGTACAGAAGCTTGGTAGACACTAATAATAAGAGGTTCCCTGGCATGTATGATGAGAAAGAAATTAGGAGTTAAGTCATTATTTGTTATTTAAATACAGTCTGTCTGCCTCAGAAGAAGAAAAGAAAAATCGGTATTTGATGAGCAGCCATGCCACCAAAGAGCTGGTCTGAAGAGACATTAGTAGAACTATTAATGTGGTTTCCTATTGGTAATACTTATAATGCTTAGAAATAAATATTTTTATTTCTTTGGGCTTCTGTTGAAGACAGCAAAGTTTGAGTTTTCATCTGGATCTGAACAGAGGAGTATCTTCTGTCACAATGCCTCTGTCCCTTATCAGTGAAGGATTGGTAGTAATAACTTCTACGACTATCTAATTCTGAGAAGGAAAATAGGAGATTTGATGTATGTTAGTTTCAAAGAGGCAATCCTGATAAAGTTTTCTGACTGTGAATAGATAGTAGGTGGGAAAATATTTGCATTTGACAGTATAATTTCAGTACTACTAAAACCTCAAGATGCTGTGATCCTTCAGCTATTAGTCCTAGGTGTACATGGGCTCTCTCAGAGGTGTTTGATGTGGGATACTGTCGTCTCCACAATAAAGAGGAAAAGTGAGAAGCCTGAATCAGTAGCTGACTGAATCATGAACCCTGTATGAACAGAAGTGCATTTTAAGGTCAACAGTTAATAGTTCAATTGCAAATCACAAGCTGAATTTTTATTTTTGCTGCTATGAGGGAAAACAGAATTTGCATGGTTGCAATTCTGTATTTTGGCTCTTTGCCCAGCATTGCTTCCTATGGTGCTTTTTTGGCAAATATTAGACATGGAGCAGGTTTGTTGACACCCTACATTACACCATGAAGCTCCTAAAGTTGAGTGCTCAGTACTTCTGTCTTTTCTGTTAGCATTTCGTTTTAAAGGCTTGGGAGCACACCATTTTGCTCTTCCACCTCCTAAATGCTCAACTTTACTTGTTGGGTTTTATTATTACAAAATAAGCCACCTAACAAGTCCTCTGTTTATCCTTCTCCTCACCCATGTAACACAACCTGGAGCTGAGCAAGCTAAAAATCAAGCAAGGACTCAGTTTGTAAGAAAATACTTGCAAAATTAGTGTATCAGTAGATTTTTATTTTATTTTTTAACCTGAGATACCAAAATACATCCCCTCTGCCTGCTTGAATATGAAAGAACATCAGGTGTCCTCTTTTCACAGTATTTTGACTGTGTCAGTGTAACTGCTATGGTATCATACTAACCTAATCTACACAGGGCAGAGAGCACAAAACACATTGCTTGCAAAGTTACAAAACCATGTTTGTTTGACGTTGCTGACCTAAAGAACTGCTGTTTAATTCAGCCGTTATAAAATGGCACATATAAATACAAAGAGGAAAGCTATCTTCTTTCAACAGAAGGGGATAAAGTATAATTTCAGTACAGTTATTTCATGCAGATATGTATTTCATACTTTTTAAGATTGTCACGTTTGTTTTTCTCAATATGATTACCTTCTCCTATACAGAAGAGTAATCGTCCCTGATTTCAGTGGGAATCACATTGCATTTGTGTGATGACGGGTCAAATATATTCTGCATGAAGTAAAATGTCGTAGTTATATTCTACCAAAAGTTTACTAGTTGTGTTAAAACACAAGTGTACTCAATTTGGACTATGAAATAACATGAACGGAAAACACATTATAGTTATTTGAGAAAGGATCAATGGCGAAGCCCAGAAGAGCTCTGACTTTAACAGCACTGCATTAGTGATGTACTTGAGTCATTCTGTGTTGCTTGTTTCCTGCACAGGTGCTCTGTTGCCAGTGCCACTTCCATTATTTTCCCTAGATTGATACTTCTGGTGGCTTGGTGACCCCTTACACTAAAGAACATTGGCAGGTAGATTTTTCAAGCAGATCTGCTATAAGTCTATATGAGATTAAAGCCTCCCCATGAAGCTTCCCCCACCCCCTCACTCCTTGTGGGAACTATAAAAATGAGCAGTCATAAAGTACCTTCCACAATTAAATAGTTTGTTTGCCATCGGAGTGCTTTTATTTTTTTTTTTTTTTATCTGAAAATGTGCTGTTTCTGCAAGTGATCAAAGCACTAAACTGCTGACAAGTGTAGTATAAGTTGCAATTTTTTTTTCTTACTGAATTGAAAGAGTGTAATGTTAATATTTGGAAAAATACTGGTTAAAAACAGTTCACAAAAAAAGGATGCTTCATATGAGCGCTGTTACACTATGACCAAAGGAAGGTGGATGGAGGCAGACCGGAACCTGCTGAGCAGAGTGTGGAACAGATGATTAGCTGAAGACCAATGTACTCACCTAGTTTGCAGGGTTGGGGCGAACAACCCATGAATACCCATATTACAGATGTAAAATAGTTTATTCTTTTGTAATTTGTGCCTTAGTGGAAATGTCTACGGTCTGAGGTCAGGATAAGTGCACCTGATGGAATGAAAGAAGTTGGTTTATATTCATGCTGAAGTTTGTTTAGAGGACACTAGTGAAGAGATGGTTAATACTGAGGTGAGGGAAGACTAAATCAAGATATTGAAAGGTTGAGTCATCATAAAGACAGATAACAACAGTAATAAAGGAATGGAAGGAAAAGGCTATTGTGATGATAGAGGATTGCTCAAGTCTAGAGAAAAGATCATATAGTGCCCAATTGACAACTGTATCTTTCTGGTCTTAGTTGGTGACAGAAACTTGTCATAGAAATGGAATAAATCAATAGTAAATTAGGGCTTGAGTGTCTGTGTGAAGTAGCTGTTCCCTGCTTTGAACTTCTATTATTGTACTCCACAAATCATACTAGTCATGAGTTCTGTTTTGTGAAGGTAGACTAAGTGTCACTTTGGCCATTTCCACATTATTTGCTTATTTTTCATCTGCCATATGTTGAAGCTTCTTTCCACTACAGCAGTCTTTTTCCCAGATTCCTTATAGTATGGCAGCTCTTTCACCTCATCTGCGCTAGCAAAGCAGAACGAAAAAAGGAGCAGGAGCCCTGAAGCGCAGGTGAAAAGCAAAACTGAGCTTGGTGCTGTCAGCAGGTTCATTAGAGTTCAAGCGCTGCCATGTTTTCTCGCAGCACATCAGTGCTGTATCTGCTGAACGCTGCAGCTTGGAGCAAGATGAATCCGATAGTTCTTGCTGCTGAAGCACCATCTGTCTTCGTTTACAGTCACAGCATCTTAAAAAGACACGTGCACCAGTAGGGTTAGATCTAACAAGCGTAACCCATAGCATTTGCATCTCGTCAGCCAAGGATCACATTGTTAGAGTATCAGGGGGTATCTTTCCAGAGAAACTCTATGGACATCTGTAAAGCCTGGAGAGCTTTGTATGTAATTCAGTTTCTATTGGTAGTTGCACAGGTATTAGAAAATGCTGAGTACCTTAGTGCATGGAAAATGGCTCATTGTAAAAAGCCTTGGCCTGCAGCGTTTCTGGTTGATGCCATTTGATTTGTGTCCCAGGCAATGGTTTCGATTCTGTTGCTTGTCATGAGCTGTGGTCTGACACACCAATGTAATGTTCAAAGTGTTCCTGTATGCAGTCAGATTCACAGGCTCTTTAGGAGCGAGATAAAGCCCGAACAGACGTCAGCATACAGTACCAGGTTTTAAAAACCACTAGTCAAATGGTTTAAAATTGACAGGGCACAGATACAGTTGGTTTGTTAGGCAAGGTTTGCTTCCACAGTGAAAGCTCAGGATTTAGTAAAAATTTAGACTTTGTGAAAGCAAACCTCCTATGTTAGTGATTTACCTATTTATTTATAGAAAAAAAGGCATGTACCATAACACTGTCTGCAGTGCAGCAAATGCATCCCAGCTCTGAACAGACATTGTCATTTATCTCTTATATGAAAAGCAAAACATGACATATGACTGAGTAGCTTAAATTCCTGAATTTCTATTATTGTAATGTATTGCTTACATAAGATTTCTTATAGCATATTTGTCGATAACATTTAGGGCTTTTCTACTGATAAGTAGCAATTCTGCTTTTATTTTTTTTTCTGGAAGAATCAAGATTGAACGATTTCAAGAACAATTTCTGATGTGTGTTCTTTGCAGGAATACATGGTTTATAGGAAGCATACCTACATGAGATTGGATGGTTCTTCGAAGATTTCTGAACGAAGGGACATGGTAGCAGATTTTCAGAACAGGTAATATATTTTACAAGGTGTTTCTGTGCTAAATTCTATGTACATAGAGAGTTGGTATAAGATGTAATGGAAATATCTTAAATTCCTGATAGAAATGCACCTCATTTCTCTGAAGCAATTTCTACATGGTTCGCTGATGAGGAGTTACTGGTGTAGATACTGAACACAGTTGTATTTAGGAATTTGTCATCTGTGAAACAGTATTGTAAGCAATTTTAGTGTGCCCACCTATTGTGCTTCTTGCCATTACAAATACACTTGCTTATAAAGAAGCTCAGTAGAAAGGCAGCAAGTACTCATTGGTTGTTATATACTCTGACACTGTCAAGATGAGATTCAAAATCTTGCATATGGTAGAGCTTTGCAAGTGACCTGGTTTTCTGCAAAACAAACAATCTCAGCATGTCCTATCTAGAAAGCTTAAACTAACAGACAAGTGATAAAATGAGTATTTTAATTAGATAGTAAGATATGCTAACCCATTTCATTTAGTAAAGCAAAATGGATTCTGCAGTTTTTACAAGCACGTTAGGAAAGGGGAGTATGTGATCTTATTGTAAGTTAATATCTTTTAGTATAAGTTTGTCTCTACTAGGGTATATTATTTATAATGATTGAGTTTATGGTTATTAAATTTCCTTTTAATCTTGGGATATGGCTTGATATGATGTCAGTTTGGTGTGCTAGTTCACAGTAAGGTTATTGTTCCTGGATACTGGCGGGAGCTTGTACGAACATCACTTTTCTGAGGTGATAGGTTCATAGATGGTTGTTTTCTGTGAGGTGAAAGCAACATTCTAGACTAGAGAACAGTCCTTGCGTTAGCAGTGCCAAGGTATCATAGCTGAAGACAGGAGGGGAAGCCATACGGAGCCTTTCAGGCCTCTGGTTCATGAGGCTTAAAGACCTGAAGGACTGTATTGCAATGATGAGTCTTCTAGTGAACTCCTCATCAGAGCAATAAACTTGAAAAGAATATGTGCAAATACCTGAAGTGAGATGACCATGCAGTACCTTTCTACCCACTTCCAGGTGTCAGAAACAGGTTCCTTGCAGGTTATATTTTCCTCTTGGAATCCTGACTGTTCTTCCTATAAGGTGCTTTAACCAAAAGAAGTGAAATAGTTTGTTTTTATTAATGAACAGGATTTGTTTTTTATTAATTAATAGAAAAACTGAAGAAAAATAACCATTTCAGCAGGAAGTCCCTTTGAAATATATAGGTCAGTCACTCTAAACAAGAATTCCTATTAAAATGTTGGTTGAGTTCCTCTTATACACTATTAACTTACGAGAAATACTTCCAGGGAAAAAAGCCTGACTGAGACTAAACTATCCTACAGGATATCCTAGGAGGGTGCTGAAAATATATAGCTATGGAGTGATAATATGTTCCTGTAGTCTGTGGCACTGTCTACTTTCTTTCCTTGCCATATGGCATTTCCAGAAGCATTTCACAGCTGGATGTTCAGGTGACTGTCTATACACATGTTCCACTGTTGTTACAAGAGTGAAAATATTTCCTGGCCAAGGATTTACCTGCATTGCAAACAGGCACCTGTTGACTTCTTTGGCTTGGTTACCTGCAAGATAAAGTCTAGAGACTGACAGCTCGGCTTCAGCTTCTCCCAGCTGTCCATAGCTCGGTGTGGATTTTTGCACTCTTATATTTTGTACTGCCACAGTATCACAGTATCACAGTATGTTTGGGATTGGAAGGGACCTCAAAAGATCATCTAGTCCAATCCCCCTGCTGGAGCAGGAACGCCTAGGTGAGGTCGCACAGGAATGTGTCCAGGCGGGCTTTGAATGTCTCCAGGGAAGGAGACTCCACAACCTCCCTGGATAGCCTGTTCCAGTGCTCTGTTACCCTCACTAAGAAGTTCTTTCTCAAATTTAAGTGGAACCTCTTGTGTTCCAGCTTGATCCCGTTGCCCCTTGTCCTATCATTGTTTGCCACTGAGAAGAGCCTGACTCCATCCTCGTGGCACTCACCCTTTATATATTTATAAACATTAATAAGATCACCCCTCAGTCTCCTCTTCTCCAAACTAAAGAGCCCCAGCTCCCTCAGCCTTTCTTCATAAGGGAGATGCTCCACTCCCTTAATCATCTTTGTTGCCCTACACTGGACCCTCTCCAGCAGTTCCCTGTCCTTCTTGAACTGAGGGGCCCAGAACTGGACACAATATTCCAGATGGGGTCTCACCAGGGCGGAGTAGAGGGGAAGGAGGACCTCTCTCGATCTACTGACCACCCCCCTTGTAATACACCCAAGGATGCCATTAGCCTTCCTGGCCACAAGGGCACAGTGCTGGCTCATGGTCATCCTGTTGTCCACCAGGACCCCCAGGTCCCTTTCCCCTACACTGCTCTCTAATAGGTCATGCCCCAACCTATACTGGAACTTGGGATTGTTCCTGCCCAGATGCAGGACTCTACACTTTCCCTTGTTAAATTCCATCAGGTTATCCCCCGCCCAACTCTCCAGCCTGTCCAGGTCCCGCTGGATGGCAGCACAGCCTTCTGGCGTGTCAGCCACTCCTCCCAGCTTAGTGTCATCAGCAAACTTGCCGATAGTACACTCAATTCCCTCGTCTAAATCATTAATGAATATATTGAATAATATTGGCCCCAGTACTGACCCCTGAGGCACTCCACTAGATACTGGCCTCCAACTGGACTCCGCACCATTGACCACCACTCTCTGGCTTCTCTCTTTAAGCCAGTTTGCAACCCACCTCACTACTCTATTGTCTAGACCACACCTCCTCAACTGCCAACCTTCTGTTTCTAATTTTAGAGCTTTTGGTCCTTTTTCTGTTGGTGTTAATTCATAGTTGTCTATTGGCAATTTCTTTAGGAGTGGGAGGGGGGAAAGTCTTGCCTTGAATCAGCACAGGTTCTTTGAGAGTCTGGTTTTTATGATCCCAGCATTGCCAGGTACTTGTGAATGTCTTGAAGTTTTGAGTCCTGCCGAAACAGTCGGTTCCACTTGACCTTCAAGGATATGGATTCCAAACCCCCTATATTTTTGCATTTGTTGAGTTGTACTAGCACATGCGTTACCACTTGAGTTTTCATCAGTACTTGGTCATCCTGCTCACAGACCTGTCTCCTTATTTGCTCTATTCAAAGCACCAAATTTTGAATAAAACTTCCATGTATGCAGTTTCAATATTTATTTTTCTTTCTTTATCAATTGAGCATTGTTAAAGGCAAGATTTTTTTAGCATCAGTTCTGTGAAACAATAAATTGTTCTTTGTCCATATGAAATCTTAATTTCTAATGTGAGCAAGATAAACAAACCCTGGTTTGTTTTGATAGAGATTAATAAGCTGCTATTGCACACTGACTGTTTGTGTGTTCCAACAGTCCTGATTTGTAGATTAACTTCTCTCACTCATTCATTGATTTGTTTTTCCTTGACCATGAATGAACAGCACAAAATGTTCTGAAGTGTTCAAGTAATAGAAATAGCCCTGATCACATTGTATGGGCCCAAAACCAAAATCTACTTCTGTGGTTAGTTCTTGTTAACCATGCACAAAATAAGGATGTTTTAATCTCTTTCCTCTATAGGAATGATATTTTTGTGTTCCTGTTAAGCACAAGAGCTGGAGGCTTGGGCATTAACCTTACAGCTGCAGATACGGTAGGTGAAGTTTGGTAAAGTAATACAGAATAAATACTTGGCTTACTGGTATTTAGTTTTCAGTATAAATGTTTCATTGGTTTTCCTGCCTCATATGCCTCCAACCACTGTTTTTCCCAAGCTGCTCATTTCCTGCCTCCCAGTCTCACAATTTATGTAGGAAAATTGGTCTTTCTGTGTGAAATTGGCACTCTCTTAGCCATGGTACTACCATTCACATCATGAAATTGCATAACCTTGTTTACTTTGTTCATATTTACAAGGTAGTATTATCTTGATTATGAAGTTGTAGAGTGTTGGACACTTGGTACACAGTTTTTGGTCACGGTTGGAAATATCTTCCTTCTCCCCACATGCTTTAGTACCAGAGTCGAGAAAGGAGGTGGATGCCTGAAGGGGTCTACAGGTGCAAATGACGCTTTCATACAGTGAATGCTGTTTCCTGTATGACTGTTCGTTCTTGAGGTTCAACTGCAAAGGAATCAGTAGGACAGGTGGAGGTTACCCTGTTTTCTGTGCACAGAAGAACGAAGCAATGCCTCTAAAAGTTCAAAGTCATTTATAGTTGAACATCAGATAGTCAGGAAGGATAAATTGCTTCCCCTCTACTCACCCAAGGTGTAAAGGCATACAGATTTAAGTGAATTGCAAGGATTTGCACTCTGGAGCAGTTGCCACTAATCACCAGGGATGGAATGCTGACCTAGCTGAACCATTTATCTCTTCAACAACAGCTATTCTTGTGCTTCTAACCCAGTACCTTGCGTGCAGACAGGCTGTAATCCTTAGCCACACAAAACCAAAGATCTCTGAATCAAAAATAGTACACAAATAAAAAAATATATATCCCATCATATCTTGCTGTTACTTGAAAGAAATCAGAAGAAAGCAAGTATTTGGAGGATATTCAGAGTTGAAAAGTTCTGTTGATTGAAGTTGCTTCAACAGAGGAAATAAACAGGCAGAAGCACAGGCTCCTGCAGGCTTGTTGCTTAAGCATTTTTAGTTCTGTGGTTTTGTAACTTTCTGAACAATTTGTTGTCTAAAATTTGTTTCAGTGGTTTTGTTTTGTATGTCTACTTTGCACAAGTACTGTTGGAATGATAAGGCAATATGAATGTAATGTGGTGGTTCAGTTTTCTGTAGTAAAAGCACTGGAAGTGTTGGATTAGACTAGTCTTTATTCAGTTTTGGAGAAAAAAAAAAAGACAAGTATTACTTTTTGTGTGATAACTCTAATTTGATAGGCCTTTTCTTCTTAAGGTAAATAACACTAAAATGCATTAATGATGTGCTTAGCCTATGATTAATTACATGTCAGTGACTTAATGAGCTAACAAACTTAGGAATTTTGTGCCTCTGAAGCAGATTTGTTGAAGAAGATATTAAAGACGTTCTGTGGCAGTTGAAACATCCACAGTGTAAATTAGTTTGATTTCATCTGAAGTGTGGCAGAAAAGACTTCATCAGATAGGGCAAAGCTGGGTTAATACAGCCTGCAGTGGGGCAGTAAAGCTCTGGGGTGTGTAGCAGAAGTTTAATTTTCATTAGTATATTGGATTTTTGTTTGTTCAATCACCAGGTGCTCTAAATGTATATTTTTATTTAATCCTTTCTGTTCTGGTGTTCTTTTGCAGGTAATTTTCTATGACAGTGATTGGAACCCAACAGTAGACCAGCAAGCCATGGACCGGGCACACAGGCTGGGTCAGACAAAACAAGTCACTGTCTACCGGTTGATCTGTAAAGGCACCATTGAGGAGCGCATCTTACAAAGGGCGAAGGAAAAGAGTGAGGTGAGAATAAAGAAATCGCCTGGAACAAGAAGTGACAGAAACAGTACCAGAAGACATGTATCCAAATGAGTAAAGAGAGAAAAAGTATCCAAATGGAGGCAGAGGAGAAACCAAAAGGGAATATCTTTGTTCAAATAAACAAATCTGTGTCCCTAACACAGCCGCGTTACAGCTGCACTATAAGAACGAGCCAAAGCTGATATTTACACTGTGACTTTGTGAAAACTATTTCTTATGATGCAGTGAAGCTACTCAGGCTTCTTTAAGACTAGAGCTTCTGTCTGCTGTGTCAGGGCTACTGATTCCTCTCATGTATATTGATATAGCACAGTGGAATTTTATTTTAAAGAAATTTGGAAGGTCAGCAAGTGAAAATGATTTGAGGTGCGAGGGTTGCCAGAAGAGCTCAGTGTCCTGTAGCATCAAGCAGTAAGTGTATTAGAAATGTCAAACCTCGTGACACTTTATTGGCAAGAAAAAAATAAGCAGATTCACTTTCTTTGGTAGCAGTAGGTATACTATATACAGCATTCAGACGTTTTGTGTACTCAGGGTTTCTTTCAGCTTTTGTCCTAATTAGATGCTGATCATGGTGCTGCAGCAACTGAAGCATCTCCAGCTGAATGTATTCACATTTCCCTTGTTGAAACTTACCCATTTTCTCCAGGACACTGCACTCGAGTCACTTGATATCAACTTGAAAGTAAAGTGTAGTGTTTTTGCTAGTGATCCAAATCTGTGAAATGGGCTTATGCTAAAGCTTGTTCTCTTTTGCTAAGTTACAACTTCTTTGTTGTTTTTTGTGTCTGTCTTTGCTTGTTTTAATATAGTTGCAGTAAGAGGTTGAGTGAATTGCTTAAACTGCGAC
Organism: Patagioenas fasciata; assembly: GCF_037038585.1. NCBI lineage: Eukaryota > Metazoa > Chordata > Aves > Columbiformes > Columbidae > Patagioenas > Patagioenas fasciata. The sequence goes on along the minus strand of NC_092524.1, from coordinate 29,964,375 downwards.
ACTGACTGAATATGGAAATATAGTTTTCAGTCAAGGAGACTAAAAATGTTGTAACCTTTCAGAATGTGATCTGTGTGATCCTCTGTGCAGATTACTTGAAAAATTTGACTGGTAGTTTATACCTGACAGGAGTACTGTGGTATTGCTCCTTTTTATTCAGCAGTCTATTAATACTATTATCATTTGTCGTTTATTTCATGGTGGTTTAGAAGTGCAACTTTGGACAAGGGCTGGCAATTTCCTGCTTTCTAGCTCAGTTGCTTCTCGTATATTATACTCTTAATAAATCGTCCCTGAAATATTGCTACTAACTTTGGTATGATAAAGAAGTTGAGTCAATTTTGATTTACACAGATGCGCTGGCATCTTATTTTGGCTGGCTTTCAGTGACGGGTATTGAGAAAATGGTTCATGGCTGCTTTGAGCAATTTCTTCATTTTTTCTGTCTTGTTTTTTCCCTTGTAGATCCAACGAATGGTGATTTCAGGTGGCAATTTCAAACCCGACACCTTGAAGCCAAAAGAGGTTGTCAGCCTTCTCCTGGATGATGAGGAACTAGAAAAGAAATGTATGTTAAATTCGTGTTGCAGCATTTTCCCCATCTTCCACTTCATTAGCTTGTGAAATCTGTACTTTTATCTCTACAAACATGTGTTGCTGATAACAACTTCTGTTTCCTGGCTCTTTTTGTGTTGCCAACTCTTGTTAGTACAAGCTGGTTTGATATCATTGCTGAGCTGAAAGATGAAGTTGTGCAAGAGAGACACAATGATGTGATAAAGCTTTTATTGGCACTCATTCAGGATCATTGCATTGTTCCTGAATGACAGAGCTTTGACAAGAATTATGTGGGTCATGACAAGAAAGTCTTAGTAAAAATGCTGTGTTTTATGATACTTTTTTTTTCTGTATTAGAGGTATACACTTTTATGTTGCTTGAAAGAAGAATTTCACTGTAAGACTTTTTAGTAATTTAGATACAAATAGTTTTAATACTTTTGACTTCTCTTCACAGTTCTGTTAGAACTAGAATTTTTTGTAATATTCACAAAGGGATATGAAACATCTTTCCAGTGGTGACAGCTTTGTTTTTCTTTTCCAACAGTGCGTCAGCGTCAAGAAGAGAAGCGACAGCAAGAAGAAACAAATCGTGTGAAGGAACGTAAACGCAAAAGGGAAAAATATGCTGAAAAGGTACTTTGATGCAAAGAGGTTGCCTGTGTCAGCAATAAAGCTGGATGAGCTTCAGGCTCGCTATTACATGGTGTGGAAACACTTTTTGCCAAGACATTCTAGTGAGAAAAGCCTTCTTCACTTCAGCATTGAACATCAATCTGTGGCACTTCCATACACAGAAGAGGAATATTACAAATATGTAATGTGTAGTTATCTGTATTTTAATATCATTAGCAACTTGAAAAATAAGGAAGTACTGCGTACCCAAACAACGCTGTAGATCATCAGTAGTCAACAGGCAACAATTTGAGGACTTACGCTTGAAAAAATACCTACATCATCAACTGATCATTCTATGACACATAAAATGATGACTTAATGAAGATTTTGTTCTGCAAGGACAAAAAGGGAATGTAAATGAAGCACCAAACATAGACAAAGCCCATAAAACTATGTGACTTCTGTGGAACAAGGGAAGATCAGTTTGTTTAAAAAAGATGATTACAACTGCTTTATGAAAATGCTGAATTTTTGAGACAGGAAGGCTTACATTAATAAATCGGAATTTTGTGTAGTGATAAAGAATTTCAAGCTCACTCCAAAATGTAGTGGAAATCAAAGTAATTCTTTAAGAGTAATTGTCCATCATTCCAGCTATTTTACAAAGGAAAAAAAAAAAACAAACAAACCCACACAAACTACTTTAGAAATCTTAAAGAGGGAGCCTTTAAGGGATCTGTTACTATGTCCTTCAGAAACTTTTTTGGGGAAATACTGGGCATGGCATTCCTTGAATTATAATACTGGATTAGATGTTGAGATTTTGGGTTGCTTATTCCCTTTCTTCTCTTTTATTGTCTTTTTAAATCCTGGCATTATTTTATTTATTTCAGAAGAAGAAGGAAGATGAATTGGATGGGAAGAGAAAGAAAGAGGGCATGAACCTTGTGATCCCATTTGTCCCCTCAGCTGACAACTCCAACCTGTCTGCTGATGGAGACGACTCCTTCATTAGTGTAGACTCCGCCATGCCCAGCCCTTTCAGTGAGGTAAGACTCGCTGCTGCTTCAAAATATACTATTTCAGTTCTAGCCTTACATGCTGTAGGATTCTTGCCTTCTGTTATTATAGCTCATGTGGAACTTTGAGTCTGTGAGAAAGTGAGATGTCGTAAAGGTGAACCATGGAAATGAAAATTATTTATTGAAAATATAACAACTGCTAATAAGCTGCCTTACAGCTCCCCGTGTTCTTTGACATTCCATTATTCCCCTCTTCATTTGCTCTCTGCCTCCCTTTCCTTACAGCAAGTTCATGCCCTGACTCTCATCCCTTTCAGCCCCTGAAATTTTTCCATTCCTGCCTGCTGTCCCACTTATTTTCTTCCTACTTTTTTCTCCCTTTTTCCTGCCTTTGTCATGCTCACATTTATAACCATGTGCCTTCTTCCCTACCAACACCTTTCATAGCAAGAACGGGATCTTTCAGTTCCTGAACCAAACTGTCCCTCATAGCTCCTTGACATTCAGTTTCTTTACAAGTACTCCTCTCTAGTCTCATCTACATCCTTCCCTCCTTCCTTCCTTGCTTCTGATTCTGAATGTTTTTTATTTTGGAATTTAAATTGTACATTCTCAGTGGCACACATTTTCCTTCATATTTTTATAAAGAATTGCAAACCAGTTTTGGCAGCAGATATATTCTGTTCTATAGATTTCTATGTTGTATTGTACTGACAAAGATTTTTATTACCAGTAGTAGTAGGTTAAGAGTTCTGTTTTCTGTCATGCAGTTGAAGATGCACAGCTGGACAGCAGTTTTCTTAAGTCTCTGCTGAGCCCATTAGTCTCCTGCTTCTTAATTCAACATCTATTTTCATGAATTGAAATTAAGTAGCTCCTGGAGGTCTTAACTGCTGCTCAGTGTGTAAATAGAGGATGTGCTGTGATTAGGCAGATTATGTATCTTGCTGCTAGTCTCACACAGAAAATGAGAACAGAACAAGTACTAATTAATCACTTGTGATTGTATGTCTTTTAAGGATCTTACAATGTTTGTACCCATCCCTTTCCTAACCTCAAAAGCTAACGGCTTTGTTTTCTGTCACATGTAGATATCCATCAGCAGTGAATTGCATATGGGCTCAATCCCTCCCGATGAGAGCAGCAGTGATATGCTTGTGATTGTGGATGACCCAGCTTCTTCAGCACCTCAGTCAAGGGCAACAAACTCTCCTGCTTCCATTACTGGCTCAGTGTCAGATACCATCAACGGTCAGTACTTTTGCCTTGACTTACTAGCATCTATTAAACATTGACTTCGTATGGCTAGGTGGTACATTTTTGGAGTAAATGCATGGTTGGTGAGAAGGGACAAAAATGCCTTTTCATTGAGAAATCACTTTGGATTTGATAGGAAATCTGTTCCTAGTGTCTCATTCACCACACTTTTCCTCTTTTCTGTGTTAGTTACTCTTAGAAGTTTTGTTTGTTGTTCCTGTGTTATAGAGGACTCTCCTCCCGTTATATGAATATTACCAAATTACAGACAACCACAGAACAATTAATCTCTAAGCTCTTCCTTGAATTTGCTGCTGGGCTAATAAACAGTTCTGTATTGCCTGTGGATGATTGGAGCAGCTGAAATTTTAAATAATGGTGAATGTTTTTAACTACCATAGTTTTCTATACTGAAATAAGTAGAGCTATAGTTCTTCATGAGTTTCTTTAGAGATAGATGTTTTCTTCGATTTGCTGTCTTCAGGTAAGAAAATGCTTCATCTTGAAGCAGAACCCAGAATCCTCCACCTATATGTGGATTGGATTCATAATAATAAATAGTTGGAGTTCATAAGTTGTGGTTAATGAAGAGTGAAGTTTTGTATACATAATTTGTTTTCATGGGTTCACTGTTTGCCAACAGTGTCCACGTTACTATAGCTGAACAGAATCGGTTAATAGGAACAGTAGTAATGTAAATGGGAGGTAGTTATGATGCTGTGAGTCACCAGAAATACTACAGCAGTTATTGTTTTAACATTCCTTTTTTGTTAAGGTATTTCAATGCAAGATACATCTCTCGCTGGGAGAGGCCAGTCAGGTCGAAGCCGAGGTCGTCCCAAAGGTGCAGGCGGTGGATCAAAAGGTGGCACTGGGAAAGGCAGAAGCCGGAAATCAATAGCAGGAAGCGCAGCTGCGATGGCAGGTGCCAAAGCAGGGGCAGCAGCAGCCTCAGCAGCAGCATACGCAGCGTACGGGTACAACGTCTCTAAAGGTATGTGGGGAAGGGGAGGCAGCAGACTACCCGGAGCAGAACCAGCCACATGAGTTTGGGTGATTGTTGTTTACAGCCTGTCAAAAAATAGAAAAAATGTGGTGTATTTTTGGTATTGCTTGTCTGTTATATTCTGAGATCCAGGCAATACACAATGTGACATGATAAAAGTGTGAGAGGATAGCCAGTTGCACCGCAAATAACGTTGAGAGGCTAGTCCTGCAGAAGTTTCATCTGCCCTTTGAATTGTCCCATACCACGTATTTTTCCTCTTGTTTTTTATTTTGGTGCCCAGAAAATTGGGTAGTGTTGTTTATCCCATGGGTATGGCTTTGGTTTTCCTGTACGCTGTCACATTTAAGTTACAGCATCAGGCTCCAAAATCTGCTAAACTGATGGTGTGAGAGCTTCAGCTTTACACCAGTTGAAGGTGGCCAGGGCATAACTGTAAGATGATTTGTATCTTAGGGACATCCCTCTCCATTAGACTCTGATAAGTCATGAATACAGGGTGCTCTTAGGACTGATTGTTAGTATACTGTTTGTCGTTGAAGAGTCACAAGTGGAATAATATATGGCATTTGATTCTCTTTTCCATTGCTAGGCATGTCTGCAAGTAGTCCTCTACAAACAGCAATTATTCGGCCTTCTGGACTTGCAGATTTTGGACCTTCAAGCGCCTCTTCTCCCTTGAGCTCCCCTTTGAGCAAAGGAAACAGTGTTTGTGGGACCCCCAAAAGCTTAAACCTGACCAGCGGTCTCATATCAGAGACTCCAATTCGGAAGCAAAGCAAAGGTGCCCACACCTCAGGTGGTCGGTAGTAATTTTGAACCCCCAAAGCTTGTCTGAACCGCTTTGGCTTTCAGAGTAGACCACCCTGCCAGCTGAAGGCATGCAAACCATGCCTTGTTGCTGCCCAGCACGTGTGTGAACAGAAAATCAAAGCACAATGGGAGTGGGTGGTTTATGTGAGCACTTTGATTATGTGTATTCCAAAAAACTGTCTTTGCAGACACTGCAAGAAGGAGGGATGGGAGTCTGGGGTAACTGGAAAGGGTGTCAGCTTGTGTTCTATTGACACATCTGACAGAGATTCCCAAGAAAGCATCCAGCTACTCCATGCAATATCCTGCACCTGTGTGTGCTTGAAGTCACACACCCATGTACTTTCTCTCCTGTAGCTTGAGGTGGAACCCAGCGTTTGTTTTATCCTATGAAATCAGTATCTGAACCCCAGGAGGATCCATGTCATTTCCATGCTGGCAGCTGGTCAGTGTATGTGCGGGGGTAATTGGGGGCTAAGCTGAAGATGTCGTGTGATCAGAAAAATCTTGGATTCTTCTCATGTGGGCCTCTGGGTTTTCTAAAGGCTTGAAACACAAAGGAAGGTATCTCAGGTGGTTTCCAGGGAATGGACTGTTTCCAGCACCATCTGTCAGGAACAGGTTCAGAGCCACAGAACACAGCACTGACAGGCCTTGTGAGAGCAGGAGTGCTGCCCCTGCTTCATGTAGTGGAAGAAGCCACAAGCCAGCGGTCTGGTTTGCAATTCAGACTTCCCATCAGCACGAACACTGGCTGTGTTCAGAATTATTTCTCTCACTTTTGAGGTGCGCAAAACTCTTAGAAGCTTAGAAACAAAGTGAGGCTCTGTTCGTACAAATCTCAAGAAGAGGGGAAGCTGAAGTGCTGAGGAAGAGTGCCGCTGCTCCTCTCCCTGTGCCACAGCAGAGCATGGTTCTGCAGCTTGCAGCGCTGCAAGGAGAGCAATGAAAACCAGTCCTGAGAGAGACAGAGAGAACTGTGCTGTTCCCCCTTCCAGCCAAATCCTGGGAAAAAAATTGTCTCGTACCCCAGCCATCTGCTGACTATTCTTCCAGTGTGTTTTCTCTTCATCTCTGTGACCATCACACATACGAGTGTGGCTGAGTTCACCGCACTGTGTGGGTCCCAGTAGCCGTGTCCCGTCAGGCTGGTAAAGGCAGCGCTGCCAGCGTGCATCTGTGCTCTCAGTCTCTGATCCCTCCTTCCCCATTCTCAATGCACAACCCCCCCGTAGCCCCTCACTTTGCTGTGAGCGTTGTCTGCATTGCACTGAGATTCAGGTGTTGGGGCAGTTCTTCTGCCTGACACGTTGAATTAAAAGGCTGTTCTGCTGGGGCACTTTCATCCCGTGAGAGAGAAGCGAGTTGAGTGGCAGGTCTGGGCTGTGACAGCAGAAGATGACTTTTTTTTATTACTATAATTTTTTTCCAACCCCAAATCCTTTGCCTGGCGTCCTACAGTGTGGAGCAAGTGCTTCCTGTTGGCTCTGCCTCTAATTTGCACACCTGAAAATAGCAGAACTGAGCTTAGTTAGATTGATTTTTAAACAGATTTGCAGGGGATAATTGAGGGGGAGGTAGTGTTTAATTAACTCATGAAGACTTCCCCCTTCCCCTCCTATTCACATGTATATATGATATTTAGAGGGAATCAGACAAATGCCAAGCCTTTTTTTCTCTTTGAATGTGCTGTCTATTTTTATAACTGAACTTGTACATATGTATAAAGAGAGACACATCTTTCTTTTACTAACTGGAGAAGAAAATCTTAAATAAAATGGAGTGAGATAATTTTATGTAAATCAGTGTCTTTGTGTTTTTAATGCAAATAGCTGCATGAATGAGAGGATTATGAAAGGAAACATGGAGGGAGTGCATCTGGAAACACATCCAGAGACACGTGCTGCTCAGTGTAATGCTCTAGAATGTCTGCACTCTGACAGGTATCATGTTTGTAACCTTTTTCAGTTTCCACTGTGCACATAACCACATGTCTGTATTCACTGATTCTCTTGTAATCTGTTTTGGCGTAGGTATGCAACAAATCGCAAGAAAACAGAAGCAAGCATAATATGCATAGTTACATAGTACATGAACTATGATGGTTGAATTCAATACAGTTGATCATTTTTGGAACATCATTCTGTACAGTTTTTCTCCCTGCCCCCCCCCCCCCCCCCCCCCCCCCCGCTTTTTTTACCCCAGTGGGAAAAGACTTTTCTGTGTGCAGGCTTGATTTTCAAACTGCCAGCCAGTTGCATCAATTTGTAATCCAAGTGGAGAGAAAAAAATAAATTCGTAACTTGAAAAGATTGCAAAAATGTAATATGTACTGTTGCATGCTATAGTTTTGGAATATTAAGTTATGGATATTTTAAGAACTGATAATATAAAAAAATATTTAAAGTAATTTAATCTTCAAAAGAAATACCAAATGACATCGCAAGTTGTGGCAAAAGGAGAAGCCTGTCTGCTCGCAGAACGTGTGTCAGGCTAACAAATTCAGGAAGATCTAATGTAGTGGAGAAGTAAATGAACTGCTAGATCATATCCAGTTCAACATCTGCAAAAAGTTAAATTGAAACATCTGCATTCTTTGTATTGTGCATCGCAGAAGAGCTGAGATTCTGTGATATTAATCAAGGAATTAGGATGAATTCATGTGATGGCTGTTGTATTTTAATTTCTTGATTTGGGGAAGGAAGTAGTGCTAGAAAGACAAAGATTGGGAATTTTTTTTATGGAGGTGGAGGTAGTTTTGTGATCAACACTGTGGGGAACACTTCAAATGGGCGTTCACACTGGAGCTTTGTTCTTTGAAGTCTGAGCACGTTTTTACTCCCATGTGTTGTCCACTTGTCTTGTGGTTTAATGGCAAAGAAAGACACTTTCATTTGAGGGGTCAAGGTATTTGCTAGTGGCAGAAACAGAATATTAAATGAACCAAGTTTGTGTTTTCAGCTGGAATGGTGAAACAGATATCAGTATGTTTTGGGGGATGTTGGGAATGCTGAGTATTCCTCATGCAATTCATTATAGCATTTCACTCACCAATTACTACAAAACTGTTATCTACAGTTCACTGATTAATACTACTGTTGAAGACATGAAGACTAAGAGGTGCTGCTGTGTCCCACCCTCACACACAGTTTTGTAGTTTAGCCTACAAGGGATTTAGTTCAGAACACCCATTCTTCCCGCTGCCACACATGGTCAACAGAGTTTTCCCAAGCAATGACAAAATTAAGTCTTAAAGACCAAAAACTGCAACTGCAATATTCCTTTGGAAGAGAGCAAGAGTGGTTGAAACCATTACCTTCTATCAAAAAATATTACAGGGAAGTTGGACCAGATAAAGGGATTTCCTTGTGACCTCCAGTGCCGAATTTAACCCTTTGAGCATGTGGCCAGGACACACCAGTCAGGCCACTGGTACCATGCAACATTAAAAGCACTGATGCAGTTTGCCTTACATCTTCTCTCTGGATGTGGTTAATCATCAGCACCCTAGAGGATGGCAAACCAAAAAAGCTGGGGAAGAAAATACAAACAAAAAAACAGGAGCCAAATGATGCTTCAAAGGAGTGAGAGAAGAACTCCTTCCTCATTATAGGCTATGAAAGCCAAGTTGTACGATTATCACATAAAAACAGAGCACTGCAGTATCCTTTCAACTCCTCTTCAGTGTCACATGTATCAGCCAGGCACTCACATCACACTGTCCTCAGAAATTCTCCTTAGCTGTACAGTCACTGTGCAGTGCCTTCCAAACAACCTCTTACTGCTGCCTAAAAATTGGCTCTGTAATGGCATGGTATCTTCAATAATTCTTCTAACTTCTGTTTTTAATTGTTCTGTGATCAATTGACGTCCATTTAATTAATCTACCCTTGATTTAGATTAGCCTGCAAGCGATTTTCTGTCATGGGTCAAGTCTCTTGTCCTTACCAGCTGTCCTCATTCTGCAAAGAGTTAAACAGGTTGCTGCAGGAGGGTTTTCACCCAGAGCTGCTTTAATTCTTAACTTCAGGTTATTAATACTGCTCTGTACAAATGTACTGTTATTTCTGTGCCTGTTCCCTGTTCTGTTGTGTGCTGTCCTCACCACCGGGTATCTGCTCCTTGCTGTCTCATGCTCTGTTTGTGGAAAGCTGCCTGTCTGCCTCGGGGCTCTATCTTGTTTTATTCCCATATTCCCAAAGTATGTCCTTTAGCAGCATTTCCCAGGGGGGAGGCACACAAAGCTCAGTGGGAAAACCTCCGTGCAGAAGGAACAGGGATCAGCAATGCTTTGATCATAGCTCAGGAACAGCTGAGCACAATTGATATAATCACTTGGGGGCAGGATGTGGATCGGTGTCATTTGGGAAATGCTGCCCTGTGACCACTGCGCTGCCAGTCCTCATCTCGGTGGAGCGAGCTGGCCTGCTTCTGCTCCCAGATACACCTGCGGTCTCCTCAGCTTCTCACTTCAGCCTCTATCTTTCCTTTTTGTTGACTCTTCAGTCTGAAACACTTATTCTAATTCTGAAGGGGCCTTACTAGTGTGTCGGGTGCTCCCCTTCCTGCTCCGCGATGCGCTCCCTGCTGTCCTTGGGAAATTTCTGCTCAAGTGGCCAGAGAAGACAATTTTTAACTCACTATCCAAAGTGCTGCTACTTGCATGTGAAGTATAACTGAGACATACATGCTAAGGCAATCACATCTTACACTCCTAGGTGTAAGGAATCACTGAATTGCGAAGGATTTTTTTATTTGCAGCCTGCACCAAGTGCGTAGCAGTGAATGAGAGAGGGGACAGGGCGATTCGTCCTTTCCGTCGGGAGTATCATTATTAGGATGATACAGGTAGCTCAGCTCTCAACCAGCAGGTCTGTATTGTGAACAAGTCTTTCTTGTAGCACTCAGATTAGCATTTGCTCCTCTGAAAACCAGCAACAAACACCTTAGGAAATGGAGGAATGCATGGTGAGTTGGGTTTCCTCCAGCTTCACTCTCCTCTTAGCTCCTGCCTCTCTTCCCTCAAGAAAGTGAAGTAACTCCAAAGCTAATGGGTCTTCTAGGCATTTAGTGCCAACCTTTATTTACGTAATGTTCTTCTAGAGGCATTTGAGGGAATTCTTTTGCACCTCAGGCATGAGGAAGTGTTTCATTCCTCAGGTATGACACAATGACTCCTTCCTTCCTTCCCTGATGAGCATCACTGATAGAATGAGGTAGGGGAGGAAAACATTGAAATGCCACTTTTATGCCTTCTCGAGTTTCCCCCATGGGCTGTCTCTTCCTTCTTCGACAGTATCGCTGGTTAAGTCGGCTGTACGTAGCACGAGACAAGTGTGATGTGAGCTTCCAGGCACCCAGGGATGACAGGGCCCCTTGTTGGCTCTGTGACCTTTGTTTGCAAGCACCTGGTTTTGCCTACCTGCTCCTTGCCTTACACAACTCTTCTCAAGACCCGTGTGTTGTCTTTCAGGGCTTTCAGGTTCGCAGGAGAAATGTTTCTGTTTAAAGGTGTTAATTTTTGTGTTTACATGACGCTCATATCCTTGCATCTCAGCACTATGTGAACTGTTAAGATTAAGCATTGTGTTTTGTGGGCATTGCTACTGTGAATGTTCACCAAGTTTTTAAAAATCAAGAAATATACTTATTGTTGCTCAGAGATTAGAAGAACCTATTTGGAAATTTACTACTGGTTTGGACTGGCACACAAAACTGATGTGTAGGATCAGACTATTTGTTAAATTTATTCAAATTTTCTTATTAATAACAAGGAACTTAGTGAATTTCTTCTCAAGATGTGTTTAACAAATGTTGTCCTACTATGAGAAACCATTCCTGTTTATCTCACCTGTCATCTATTCTTTTAGTTCCTGTGATGTATCCCTACACCTTAACTTCCCACCTGGGCTTTCCTCTAGGAATCACAGGCAGGAGCCCTTTCTCCATACCATGAGAAGATGTTGTCTGTCTTTATGGTTTCTTTTAATTCTGATGTTACAATTTCTCCTCGATATCATAGTAGAGTTTGTATTCAGGATAATGGGTACATTTCGGAATCCCACAGCTGCCGTGTGGACACGCGGTTTTATGATGCTTACTCTACAATGATGTTCCTGAATAACTCCCCTCCTAGGCGGGCTCCTTGTGGAAAAAGAGCATTTGCATTAAGGGTTAATTGGGAAAAACTATTATCTGATTCACATCATTCTTGAATTCGAGTAACTTTTCTCCATAGATGAGCCTAAACTAGTATCAAAGTAGCACTAGAAACTGTCTGACTTCCTCACAGAGTGTGGATGCATTGGTCCATAGTGACCTGACATCTGGAATGGCAGCACACGGGGTATTCCTGTGCTTCGCCCAGCCAAGAGAAGGTTGCTGGGCTTTCTAAGAATGGAGTAGTCAGCAAATTTCACAGGTAGTTGGCTGAATGTTGCTGTTATTTTTTTTAAACCGCCCTTAGCTTGTAGCACGTGACTGCAATGAGCTGTGTGCTGATGAGCCAGCTGCTGCTGCCCAGTCAACACAATGGCACGTCACCAGGGACGCCCCTGTGTGCCTCTTCATCGCCTGTGACAAAGCTCCAGGGCAAGCAGAGGAAACAGAAGGGATGTTCAGACTGCATGAACTTCTGGAGAATCTTGAAAACTAACATTAAAAAAATCTCTTTTTTTGGTCACTCTATGCGTCTGGCAGGTCTAGATGTGAGGACTCTTCTGCATCTTGTTGCTCCTGCTCCTTCCACAGAGTTCACGTGAACACTTGTGGACAACTTATGCATTCCTTCAGACTTCTCTTGATGTTTAATCCAGATTTTTATTAGTTTTAATCTTAGTTACAGCCATAGTACTACAGTTCTCCTTTGAAACGGTTAACACCTGAAATAGATGTAAATATGCATAATGGTTCAATTTCAATCTCTGTATTTGAAGTGCTGCTAAAAAAGTAATTCAGCTTCATGATGTTTGCTTGTCCAGGTGATTGCAGTCTGTTGTCATTCTCTGTCATGTTCAGAGTTTGGAAAAAGTTATTATCTATAACTTGTATTCCTCATTTTACTGTTAACTTATAGTCATTATTTTACCATGATATGTATTTAATCTAGTTAACAAGAAAAACATAATTGCTGTCTAGCTTTTTGCTAAGTTGTCACTCAGCTCAGTTCCTATCAACTAGTTGAAAACTTACTGACATCGTGATGCTGAGTCTGGAAAGTGCAAGTAGCTTTTTAAACCTGGTGTTAATTTGAGACTGGAAGTCATGGCGATTTCTTTTTATGGGCTGCTATAACCCCAAGTGATTTATGTGTTTTTGAAACACACCATGATGAGTTTTCCAGGCGACTTGCTTCCCCAGCTTTGATAACTTGTTATTAGCATGTGCAATCAGAGGTATGTATTGTAAAATTAATGTAATTTGGTTACCCTGCAGTTTGCTGTCCTTAGCTATGGATCATTGTGTCTGTCTGGAATCAAATAGCTAAACGTTAAGAGTTTGGTGGAATATTTGCAGACAGATTAGAGGAGTCCAGCTCTTCCTTGCAGTGATATAATTGATAGCAAATGAGAAAAGTAATGTCATTTAAATTTTTTAATTTAAAACAGATCTTGTGTCTGAGATGTTACAGGAATAAACCTGTGAGAAGGCTGGAACCGCCAGCAGCTGTGAGCCTTAGCCATGATCTGAAAAAGCTTGAGGGACTACCACAAATTTGAATGATGTGTAGAAAAGAAAAATGCCCCAAGCTATATAAAAATGTTACTCTGAGCTTAGTTTTTAGTTGGGAAATAAGTACTATGCAAGCTTACGTATGTGTCAGTCTAAGAATACCAAGAGCAAATGACCAGACTTGCAACCACACAAATCCTCATTGGGCAATGGCAAACATAAGAGTGTCCATGAAAATTTCAGATGACTCTCGCATGTTTGTATCATGACGTATCATGATGCTTACATAAGCAGACATCATCTTTTTTTCTGACATGGTATCTCTGAATATCTAATGTACAGTTCCCAGTACACTGAAAAACATCATCCCTCAATGTTTCACATTGTGCATTTGGAGTCACTGAATGCTTTTGAAACCATGTTCTTGATGTGTCAGTTCCCCATCTTATAATGGAAATAATACATCTTCACAAAGGTCTTGCAAAGAGGAATTAAAGCTTGCAAAGGTGCTACAGTGAAGTGCAAAGGTTGCTCTAGTGATTTGCCAGAGAAAAGTCAAAATGGGAAACAGTCCCCCTGCATTTGGAGCAAGGTGTGCATAACCAAATATAGGACCATACAGGAGAAAAAGGAATTGAATGGCTGTTCATTTTTAGCATCCTCCCATCTGTGAAATGAAGCAAGAATCCTCTGGGCAGGGGGGGAGAAAAAAAAAAGTGGATATTTATCCACTATGAGGTTAGTCCCACAGTTACTTTTCATCCTCAGTCCTGAACTCGTCTGCCCTCAAATTATAGGATGTATTTCTAGCAATAGACACAAATGCTGCCAGAATTGACTGTGCTGTGCAGCAACAAGAGACACGGTTTCATATGGCTCCTGCCTAAGAGGTTGAGAGGTAATCGAGTCTCTTAACAGGTGCTGTCAGAGGGAAGATGAACAGCAGAGTCATGGCCACAGGGAGCTGGGCTTTCCTGCTCTTTTCCCTCTAAAAATGGGATTGTGTGTTGTGGAGAGGAACATCTTGGAGAAAAACACACTTTTGTACAGCAGACCAAAAGAATTAATGTATGTAAAATCTAAAATGAATTTATGTATAATCCACCAATCTGCTTGCTGTTTCTTTTGGCTCAATTTTACTTAAATAAATGAGCACCCCACTGGAAACCAAATGTGAGAGGTTTCAGCCCACGATGTCTGCCGGAGCACCTTGAGGACAAAGCTCCTGACCCCAGCTGTCTGTAACAGGATCTCTCACGCTGCGCAGCCCATCAGCACCGTGTCACCCCCAGTCCTGGGAGGTCACTTGCAACGCTGGTGACACATGAAAGGACACAGGCCAGCGCTGCCTCGGTGTGAGGTGCTCACGGGGTGAGCAGAGGTAATGTAAACACATCCACAGGCAGCCCCTGCTCTCACTTGCTGTCCCCAGGGCCAGAGCAGCGCCTGCGCCCTCCCTGCCTTGGCATCATATACTTCATTGGTACCAGCTTCCAGTTTGGGGAGGCTGGTGTGCAGTCTACACAAGGAGGGCACAGAAGGCTGCTTTTTTAGTTTGTTTTGTAAATGTTTTCAAATGTCACATATGGCTTTGTGTAGGGAGAATTTAATATCAGCAAGCTGGCTGCGGTTGCCCCCGGGGTGGATTGTTTGTAGATGAGGTTATAATTGCTGTAAGTGGGCTGGATGTGAGTCTGTGAAATTACTTCAATATTGTCTGTGTTGTTGGTGTCTCTCGGTCCATAGCTCCAGTTCCGAGGCCATCAGCTGGTGAAACCCAGCGCTCACGTTCACCTGGCCGTTCCCAGCCCCCCTGCACTGGTGAGTGAGGGTGCGTGGGGCAGGGGCCATGCCATGCAAGTGAGCACATTGCGTGGTTGTGTGCACGTGCTAATGAACCCTGGTCTGCAGAAATCTGCAGCTCTGAGCATGTACGAGCAAGGGCTTGGTGCAGAGTGGGGGATGGTGTGCCCGATGCGCTGGGGGTTGCTGTGGCCGCTCTGCACGCTGTCTGCTTGCACGGCACAGCTGACCTGTGTGTACCCTGCCTGTCAGACCAAGTGCAGATTCATCATGTTTCTGAAGGACAGGCTTGCTAGCCAGCAAGGCTGAATGAGACCTCTCTTCTCCAGAAGTCATCCTCTGATTTGTCTTCCCATGGGTGAAGTGCTTGCAGATGTCCAGGTGCTGTAACAGCTGATAGATGTTTGTGGACGAAGCAGAACTCTGGGGCTTGCTGCTACTGTGTGAGCCAGGGGGGGTTGAGCAGTTGGGATAAAAATCTCCCCTTTCCTTTGGTGACAGGAGTTTCAAGTGCCAGTGTCCATCAGGTGTCTCTTCAGTTGTCAGGCTCAGGCCAAACTGATCTCTGGTGGTTTTAATTGAAGCTTCATGGAAATTAGTCCTGTTAGAACACTGAGGTGAGGGAGTCAAAAAACGGTGTAAACAGGAGGACATGAGAGAGAAGTCTTTGTTTTTGTGTCCCCAGAGCAGCCCAGCATGGTCTGGGAACAGTGTGGTGTCCCCAGCTAGGAAAATGGCAGCTTTGAACTTCCCTGACCTTTTACGTTATTTCAGTCTCATTCTCTGGAGTTCAAGGTACTGGCTGTGCTTCAGGAATTCACAAGCATAAACACTCATCAGTGTGGCTGGCACTATGGTACGATGAAAAGGGAGTTGGGAAAGAATAAAACACATCCAAAAGCCAAACAAAAAGTGTACAGGGTTTGTAAACAAAGCGTGTAGAGCTTCCCCAGTGCTGCCCAGAATGCCCACTTCCTTCCACCCTCCCTGCCCGCCTGGGCCCAAGGCTCTTTCAAAGCCATACGGGGCTTGTCTCATGACTTAATACAGCATATAAATTAGGGAGGTTTTCACTTAAGCCAAGGCAACCAGTTAGTAGTAAATTCCAAAGTTCGCTGAGTGGCTGCTGGTTTTTCTGCAAGTGTAGTTTTTCCATATCCTCACTGTAAATCTACTTTTTATCCCTTCCTGTTCCTCCCGTGCGCAGGGAAGCATGCCGTGCTGTGCTGGGCTGTGTGCCAGGGACACATCGCTGCCCAGTCAGGTGCTGGGACCGTGCTTTTTTATGTTGCATCTGTCCTTGTGTTCTGAAAAAACCCTTTGGATTTAGTGTACCGAAGTATGTGGCATGTCGTGAACACTGACAGTGCCAAAGCAAGAAGTCCAACTTGGAGAAAATCTCTCAACCAAATACTGCTCATTCATTTTCCCCTCTGCCTTTGGGATGAGGTTATTGAGCTGAATGTGACACAAACCGATTTAAAGTTTCACAAAGGATTTCCAGGCCTAGATTGACTCCCAGGTTTTGGGACATGTTGGCAGTGCTACCATTCTGGCACTGAACTATCTGGAACATGTTATATGGAGAAGTGCACAGGTGACCACATCTGAATGTTTTGTGCTGAGCATTTTATGCAAAGTCAGTTTCACTTGACCTGGCACAGCCTTACAGCCAGTAGACCTCTTTTCTTTCTCCTGCTTCACTATCCAATCTTTTCCTGGTAGCAGGAGCAGAAGAACAGGCTGTAACCAAGCCAGAGGCTGTTTCTGGACACATGTTCTGTATGTGGTGAGCACCCAGTGCTGCCCAGCCTCTGCTGCAGACAGGAGTGCTTCTCAGTGCAGCCTTTGCAGACTCCGGAACAGAGGCTCACCGGCTGCTTGCTTGCTTGCACCTGCCTGTCAGCCCATCTGGGGCTGTGGATGCTGTCCAGAAGCAGAGAGAAACATTCTTTGGGTTTTTTTATCTTTTGCTTTTCCTTTGCCTTTGAAACATCTATAGGTAATTAAATCCACATTTCAGCCTCTCTCTTGAGCGGCAAGCAGACACATATGGAACAACACATGTCCTACATACAACCAGTTGCAGCTCCTGTGACAGTTGCTAAATCCAGTGTGTGGCATTGATTCCCTGTGACTCGCACACCACCTGCAAGCCTCTCCCTGCCACACATGGCAGAGCCCCAGGGACCCTCGAGAGACTGTGGGTCCACATGCAGAGCTGTGCTGCTGCCCCTCAGCTCTTCTGGGACCGAGATCCCACACTGGCTCCGCCATTGCCTTCAAAATCTGTGCTGGATGCTCAGATGTACCCTCAAGTAGACTCAGCTAAGCCATTAGCTGCTTTTGCGCCCAGCTGAGGAATGCTGGTCTGTTCCCTACCCTTCCCCTAGGCCATTGTCCTCTCCTACCACCTCCTGCCCTCGCTGAGCTGTGTGCCTGTGTTGCCATCGACCATAAATAAGAGTTTGGGATCACTAATTTTCTGACCTGGCATCTCATCTAGAAAAGTAGACCAAGCATGGGTTAAGTTCACACTCTGGTGATGCTGTGTTTAAACTATGTTTTACTAAAGCTGGAATTACCTTGGTAGAGATTTACTGCTGTGAAGTTTCCTTAGTTCTCAACACTCCACCCTGAAAATGAGATCATACTGTAGCACCTAAGAACCAGAGATTTTTTCTTCTGGTTTTGTCTTGAATCTTTTTACAATTTCTGAGTTTTTGTATCCTTTCTCCTGCTCTATTAAGGACTATGTACCGTCAGGAGCACTTTCTACATATGAAGGCCAGAGCTGGATTAACTGTTGTCATCTGTATTTAGCTGTTTGTGCCACTGCAAAGCAGCTGGGTTGGTCCTGTCCTAATATACTCAAGGAAGTGATGACTCAGGCCCTTGTTCTGGGGGCTGTGTGGGAACTGCTGGGAAGGAAAATGGAAAAGGCTGAAGAAGGGATTGAAATCACGTGAATTGTGCTGATTTTAGACTTGGAAAGTTTGTGATTGATAGTGATTGTAAACGTTTCTGTTGCAAGTGGTTTCTAATGCGAGGTGACCTAATAGGCACGAGGTTGTCACAGGGAAATCAGAGAAAACTCCATGTGCAAGAGGAAGCCACTAGATATGGAAGCATCTTCAGAAATGTCTGGCAGCACTTTTCAAATGAGGGCGGTTGTCTCACCCTCTGATGACATGAGTGCCCTTTCCCAGGTCAGCCATCAGGTCAGTGGTGGAGCTGCCAGAAGCTGGAGCTGTGTCCACAGCCAGCTGCTTCCCCTGGGCTGGCGAGTTGTGACACAGGGAGGGGAAGCCTGTAGTGAAATATTTGTGGGGTAGCACACTGTCCTTGTGTGTCACCATTGGCCCATCGCTCCCAAGTGCCATGGCTGTATGGCTGCCTCCAAGCAGCGTGTTCCTCACATTTGGTTCCTCAGAGACAAGCCACTGTGGTCCTGTCTTTGAGTAGCAGTACAAGCATAGGCTTTGGAAGTCCAATGCAAAGACCCCATTGGGAAGAAAATGATGGTTTAGTGAAGTGGTCTATCTGTGCTTAAAATACTTAGTTTATCAAGGGAAGAAGAAAGAGCAGCTGCAGGAACATCCCTGGTGCTGATGGGTTTTTCACAAATACTCACTCCAATTCTGAAAAATCATGGGGCCAGCCCAGAGTAACCAGGATGGGCAAAGCAAGGGGCCCTCCATGTGAGGGGGCATCTGCTGTTAATTCCTGTCAGTGGCATCTTTGTACCTTTGTATACTTGAAAGGTGTGAAGGTGTTATCTGGGGATATTTTAGTACCTGACCCCAGCCACATACTAGTAAGGGCATGTTCCCCTGCAGGTAAGTTGATTCTTTAACCCTTTGATTTTCCAGCCGAGGGAATCTCCCCATGGGGAGATGCAGCTGCTCATTTGCAGCAAGAGCCATCACAGAACAGGGAAAGTGTAGTTTTCCTCTAGTCTATTATCCTTGAAACATGGACCCACCTTTAATTAGTAGTAAATTCTATTGTTTTGGTTAGTTTTCACTTCATCACTCAGGTCCTGAGTCAGGTAATACAGATAGGTACAGTGATCTGCCAGTGCAGAGGCAGCTGGTAACCGGAGGACTCAGAAGGGCAGCAGTACAGTGCCCAGTGCACCAGGCAGAAGAGAAATCACCATCCCCCATGCTGCAGTCAGCAGGTCTGGCTGGGGGGGGCACCTTCCTGTCCTTTCACTATTACTTATTGGAAACAGCAATGCCAAGTTACACCAGAACAAGAATCCTTCCACCTGCCAAGGGAGAATTAAATTTCTGTGACTGCCCTGTACAGTCAGGATGGCCGGCTCGTGTCCGCTGCCAGCCCCAGCACTTCAGAATCAACAAGAGCAGGAAGCTGGGAATAGGCAAGTCTCCAAGGGAGAGAGTCAATGAGTGTCTTCCAGTAGTTCAGCAGTGAGGTTGCCTTTTTTTTTTTTTGGGCCCAAAACCACGCAAAAACTAAACTAGCCTTACCTGGTAAGGTTTTTGTTTGTTTTTGCTTTAAAAAAATAAAGTTCAAACTGATTATTTTTTAATTAAGTCAGTAATAAAAAAGACCAACACCAAAGTAAAGAAGACTAACTTTGTCTGTTTTATTACTGGGCACAGCACAGTACCACTTCATATACATACAAGCCACAGTAATACAAACAGTCCCTATCCTATTTTTTTTTGACAGTAAAAAAGACATGATATTTGGGAGGAGTCAAATGTCACAGGGGTCGATTCTCAAGATCTATTTTGCTGCGGTTGCAGTAGCAGCAGTTTTCTTACTAAATACTATGGGTTTTCATGCTGTTAATACATAAAGCTGAAGAGTCTGAGCTTGCAGCAGTGGCTCTGCCTAGTACAATCAAGGCAGGCTTTGCAGTAGCTCAAAAGCTTGCAAATATGCTCTGTCATGGTCCTTCGCAGCCAAATAAAAGCATGACAGACTCCCAGGTGTGGAACTAGAACCCTCCAACGCTTCTGCAGAAACCCACCTCATCCTGAAGCACCAGACATTTGTCCAGCACAGGGCTAGTTAAAGTGCTGCTGCATCCAGACAGCTTCCCTGCAGACAGCACAGGCTGCCCGCACAGGCAGGGCCATTTCTTATGGAGTCAGTCGAGTCTGTAGCAGCACAAGGTCAGGGAAGCTCGGAGAAAAGCTTCCATCATTAAAGCAGGCTTAGCTCCTCAGAAAACTAATTTAAAACTAGAAGGCACAAATGCAAAGTTGAATATGGGCTACATACCACTGTGGCATGTGAGCAGTTCAGCTACCCCTCCTAAGGAGAAATACAACACATAATAAATACAACATTTTAGAAAATAAGTGCATTACTGTGATCCTTCACAACATAAGGAAGTAGGATCTAAAGAGCCTACAGAGACTAGTTCACTTCATATTGCACAGAAGTCCTGAAATTTAGTGTCAGGTTCTACAATTTTATACTTTTTTCAGTCATTGTACTGGAGGTGAGACATGGCAGGGGAAAAAAAGGTCTTATTTGGCAGACCCTGCCCAAGTCTCCAGCACCACACAAACAGCTTTTTGCCAGTCTGAGGTAGAATTACATACATACTGCTTAAACCCAGTCAAGTCCTGCTCAACTAGCTTTCAAATTACAAAAAAAAAAGAAAAAAAAAAAGTGCACAGAATAGATGAGCCCCTTTCTTCTCTAAAGAAAATGAGTGCTTCAGGTTTGACCCCTGGAAGCAAGTCTTACAGAGCAAAGTTCCAGTGAAGATCCCTGCTCCCCACCTGGAAAGCGGTGACGGCTATCGTGGTACTACAGGTAAGGAGCGTAACAGGTACTAATCAAGTCCTACAGCAAGTGCATTTTACTCCACTTCCTCCCTCCCCTACTACTTGCTAATTCTCCCTTTATTTGCTCAGTCCAGTACATTTTATCAGAGTTGACTGTCCCCCTTGCTTTTTCCCTTATGTCCCTTCTACTGGGACCCTGCAAAAACAACTTTCTGCTTCAACCCTTAGACTTCTGAGGGACACTTGCAGTTTCTTCTGCAGACTCCTCTGTGCAGTATAGGCATGGAAGGATGGAAATAAGAGCCTCTTCAATGGAGAAGAGATGTTTATCCTCTGCTTGAGGACAAAAGTAACGCATAAAGTCTGCCAGTCTCAGCAAGTACTCAATGTTATGACCAGCACAACCACTTGAGACAATGATTTGAGCTGCAATGTCTTCTTCAGACGCTGGGCCAAGGTAAGAAGGGTTCTGGGGTGTTGCAATGTAAACAAGAGCCAGGATGGGTTCCTCTGCATCTTTCTCCTGAGGGTGGAACTTCACCAATTTGGTGTCGTAGCCTCCCAAGACAGCTTCTCGCATGTTGAGATACTCGAGCGATGCAGCAATCTGTTCCCCACGGACTTCGTAGGCTACACCCCACGTGCATGCCTAAAAATGAAAGAGCAAGGTGGTTATCGGATGCTGTAGCTGCAGGGGACGAGTCCAGTGGTATTTCAAAGCCCACCTGCCCTGCTTTGGGGTTTCTGCACAGAGAAGAGCAACGCGCGCCCCCACGACCCCGGCGGGCAGCAGAGCACTCGGCTGCCTAGACCCGTGTGCAGCTGCTGATGCTGACGCCCCCGCCCCGGTCCCGGTACTCACCCCGCGATCCTCCAGCAGCGTCACCACCCGGCCGGGCTGTGCGGGAGACAAGGGGACACCCGTTAGAGGCCGAGCCCGCGCCAGCCCGCGCCCCCCCAACGACCGCCCCCGCGCTTACCATCCTCTCGCTGCCGCGGTGGAACGTGTCTCCCTGCCAGAAACGCCGGCTGTACCCGCGGATGAAGCCCACCTTGCGCGACGTGAACTCGAAGCCCGGCCTCCACACCAGCGAGCCGTACCCGAAGATCCACACCGGCTGTGCCAGCTCCGCGCCGCCCGGCTCCCCCGGGGCCGCGGCGGAGAGGAGCGGAACGGGCGGCTGCTCGGGCCGTTCCTCGAGGGGCAGTGGGTCTCGCTTCATGGCGCGGTCGGTGCCGGGCCGGGGTATCGCGGGCCGCTTTAAAGGGCGCCCGGGCCGCCGGCCCCGCCCCCGCCCGCCCCGCCCGCCGCGGGGGGCGCGGCTCGCGCCGGGTGATGCAACGCGGGCGGGATGTTTCGCCGCGCGTGGGGCAGAGCGAGCGGGGTTGCGTCAGGCGGGCGCGCGCGGCGGCCGTTACCCTGAGCCCGCGCGCGGCGTGAGAAGACCCCGGCCCCTAGTCGGGGACAGGGCGGGAGGGCCCGCGGTGGCAGCCGAGGGGTCGGCCCGTTCTGTCAGCGCTCGGGGAAAGCTGCCGGGGGAACTCCGCGGGATTCCCGCCCGGTGACCCCAGCGGACCAGCCGCTGTCAGATCCCTGTGCACAGGGGGCAGCGGCTGCTCGTCCCCGGCGCGGTGGCCCGGCCAGCGCCGCGGTGCTGGAGTGGACAGAGCAGACTGCACCGTGCCCGAAGGGAGCAGAATGCGCGGGCAAGCCCGCCTCGGGAGCCTGCCCCACACTCCCGGGTTAGGCTTCATCCGACAACGTGAACTGCTGCTCTTAAAAACCAAGCAGTTAATATTAAACTGGGTGAAGCGACAGCTCCTGACGTCAACAGAGCTGAAGCGTGGGGCATATAGGCAAAACAGAGCAATAAAAATCCACACAAATGCAAGGAAATGGTGCTGCATCCAGCCAACTGAGTGAATTTTCCCTGGTACTAAACCCAGGCTGGAGTGTGAGCTTGCAATATGTAACATGTTTTATGTACATGGGTCCAAGAGCTGTCTCTGTACGAGATGGAAACTTGTCTGTAAATCAGCTTTAAGCAGGTTGTGTCTGCTAAAGAGCCATCTAAAGAGGTGGGCTCAGATTACAAAATTGTTCATTTTGGTAGCAGGAGAAAGAAGGAGGGAAAGAATGAGAAGCAAAACCATGGAGATATTTTTATAGAAGTATTTCTCATTATTGTTCTTGTCCTCTGCATCTAATCACTCCAAACAATATATTTACAGTCTTTTCTTTAGTTTCCTGTTGGGTCCCATCCAACCAGCACCCACCTTTCCATTTCACTTGACTGGGCGTTCCAGCTGTGATGCACACAGAGTACGGTGAGTTCTCCCTGTATTTTGGCACGATCACCGCAGTGATATAAACAGCCTGCATGGCTCTCACTTCTGTCCTGCATGCCTGTCTCTCCTTCCCTGCGTGACGGACTCTCTGACTTGTTGCCTTGGATGACCCTTCACAAGGTCAGCCTTAACAGAGCTCCTTAATTTTCCTCTCCACTTGCGCTTTTCCCAGTCACCTTCTCTGTCTTACTCAGGCTCAAGGGTCAGCTCTGCATCATCCCAGCCCTTCACACCACACACCCATCCTATTACAGGCTCACAGCCTCTTGGTCCTTCCCCACCAGTCCCTTTCCACAGGCGGAATGTGAATCCATCCCCTATTTGTACAGCTGTTGTACTCGGAGGCCTTAATCACAGACAAGAAAGTGCTCTAGAAAGTGTTCTTCGTAGCAGCTGTCTGTATCGAAGCTCTGCTTGGCAAAACAAGAAATAAATCTCTTGTCTTACATTTTCAGTCTTGCGGATCCTGGCTACTAAGATACAAGACTCCTGCCTTATCTGTGCGGTGTGTCAATGCTAAAATAATGTGGCCTTTCAATCAAATGAAACCAGTTCGATCTGGGAATTAAGCCAGTACTCTGTGTCTCATTGCAGCAAGCTTATATTTTTCATATTTAGTTCTTTATTTTTTTCCTGCTAAAATCAAGGTCATATGAACAAAACCCCAGTATGTAGGTGCTAAAAGCATTTAAACATTTGGCTGTAACTGCATCATCCTTATCAGGCAAGGGCACAAACAGTGACTGATAAATCAGTGTCTAAGAGATAAGCTGAAGAAGCCTTTGCTAGGTCCTGGTCTTAGTGATACCAGTAAAGAAATCTACTGTAGCCTCTTTCTTCAGCTTTCCCCAGGATGTGAATTTTCTTCATTTGAGAAATGCACTGGATTATGCATGTCTTACGAATGAAGAACTAGACATCTGCTGGTACAAGCTAAGGAAAACTGGATAAAGAAATAAAGAATAGAGTACTGGAAAGTGACTGATGGGGGAGAAAAATTGCCCCTTTCTGTTGCAGAGCTGTCTGGGTTGTACGTCTTACCTGGCCAAAGCACTCTGCTACACAGCTTGGCCAGATTTGCAGTGGAGAGCCAATGCCAAAAGCAAAGCCTTAGGGGACCAGCTTCAGATCCCACACCAGTTAAACATGGCAGATCTTTGGTCCCTTCAGTGCTGTTACACCCAGATCAATTAGGTATGAGGTTAGAAACTCCTTTTGAAGTCAAGCGCCATTTTTCTTATGTAAAGGGATTGGGATGTTGCTCCATCATTAGGAGCACAGCCTGGGGGAAGGCTGTTACTGAAGTTGTGACATACACAGCAAGAGGTTAGGAATTTTTTTCAGTTTCAAGCTTTCATTAATCCATTTCTTGTTTCTGACTGTATCTTTATTGTACTTCAGTTAAATAAACCAAAGGGCATGAAGATCACCAGGGATGAAGGACTGAGCAGAGGAAGTGTCTGACAGATGCTGTAGATGTGGCTACACAAGTAAAGCAGGTGGATACCAAGGAGAGAATTTAGTGTCTGTTAGTGGTATTGGAGCTGGCGCTCATAAGGTAAGGAGAACAGTCTGCCAAACTAAACCACAGGAAATGCTCAAATAGGTGTGAGGGAGGATGTGGAGCAGCAATGGATTTAACTGTTAAGGAACATGATGTAGATTCAGAAGTATTACAAAACAAGATTAAAAAACAACAACAACAACAACAAAAAAAAACAAACCCAAAAAACACAACAAAAAAACCCCAAACAAAGAATCACAGGACTTCAACAGTTTAAAAGTGGCGAAGGTGAAAAGGAATGGAAGATAATGGTCATGTTCTGTTAATTACAATTTTTAAAAACTGCTTAGCAGCAGTAGGAATATTTCTTTTGGCCTGGAAACCTTTAGGAAGGAGAAAAGGTTACTGTAGCTTTATTTGTTACATCCTGAAAGTAGTTTTTCCAGGTTCTGGGAAGAGGAGGAGCTAGTTTCTCTCCAGCCCTAGGTGCTCGGCTTCCCCAGAGTGAGTGTTCCCATTTCAGTACTGGGTGACTAACCCATTGCCAGAGCTGCCTGTTTTTCAGGATAGTGGTGAATCACCCCAGAGCCATCACTCCGTCACCCCATCAACCAGGCCTGGCATGACACGTAGCAGTGGGTTGAAACTGTCGGTAGATTCATCGTGCGTTTCAGGCTCTTGCTTCAGTAAGCTGAGGGTACACACTGGCTTTTACCAAAAGTTGTTCTATTCAGAAAATACTGACTGGGGAGAGGATTGCCAGTCCATTTCCAGGTACTGCCACATCTTACTCCAAAAGCTTGGCAATGCTTTCCTCTCTCGATAGTGAGCAGACAGGAGAATCTAAAAAATAAATCTGCCCCTTTTCCTTAAGACTTCAGTAGAAATTACAGCTACTGCAATTGGAGGTGAAGGTCAAACAATGCCACAGATGTAAATCAGTACTATGCCCCTGCTATTCATGATGCCATATCCATGTGCATCACCAAGGGTCTTTCTTACTCATGTTTGGTGAATCCAATTCTTGTGGTATTTACAAATCTCTCATGTAAATATGCAGTCACCCTTGTTTCAAATGTGGAATTATAGAAGTAGCATTGTCAAAGCGTGGGGATTGGGAAATATGTGTGGAAGAGTAGGCAGGGATGTATTTGGCATTGTTTGCTACATCCAAAGGGAATGCATTTTGTTGTTAAGCATTTTAATTCATTGGGTTAAATAAAGTCCCAAGCAAACAAAAGAGAGAAAATGCCAAAGGACATTCCGACAGTTTAAGGAGAATGATCCTAAACACTAATGCTAAGTGTGCAGTGCTGTAAGGACACCAGACTGAAAAACAAAAGCCTGCATATCTAGGACAACATGGAAACTGTGCATACAAAGGACCATTCAGATGGAAATCAAACAAAGCAGTGAAAACAGTCTCCATGTTTAGGTGGCCTGCCTGTCAACACTAATAATAGGTTTAATAATTTGGGAGGTCCTTCTGCAAGACAGAACGTTGGCTGCTGCTGCCCCACTGCAGGTTCAGTCTGTTTATCCCTATGGCTGCTGCAGTTCTGAGTGTTGTCAGCTGTGCTGGCAGTTTTTGCAGTGTGCCCAATTCATATCCAAATGACTACTGAATGCCCACAGATGTGAATGACAAACTTGACTTGAGCCATGACAAATTTGATTTGTATTTGAACTAGTTACATAAGGGGCAAAAAAGGTAATCATAGATACAAAGAGCATCAATCTCTAGTGGCCTGGTAGTCAACTGAGAAGTTCTCTGAAGAAAACTCAGCATTATCTTTTTGGCTTTTGAGTCTTGTCCACCAAAGTGATCTGCTGCACTATATGCTTTTTGCCAACTTCCCTTCCCATTCTCACTTCAAATGTTTGGGCAGTTTTGATGCTGCTGGCACGAGCTGGTCTCTGGTGCTCTGGTCACCCCACCCCTCTGTCACATTCCATGTTGCTGACTGATACTGAGGCCCCCCCAGCACTGGCACATCAAAAGTTTCTCCATAAAGAATCAGAACTCAAATTTCAGACTGGATTTTACCTTGGTTAAAGGCAGATACAGTGAGCAGAGACTGAGGAGACAGTGTGGAGGGTTTTAGCAGGAGCTTAGGGAACTTTGTCTTTTCTTCTTTTAGAGTAGGAAAGCTCAAACACTTCCCACTAGCACAGCTTGAGAGATAAGCCAGTTGGATACTGAATATAAAAGCCTGCTGGAAACCCCTTCTGCGTGAGCTCACAGCATCCCAGTCCTAGGAGCTCACCTGCTTGCCAGGCTGTGAGCTGTGAACTGGCTTGGCTCATCCTTCGGTGCAGCCTAAGTCTCTGCTCTTCACTCCTCAGGGCCTTACTCTGCTGCCCCAACACTGTGCTGTCATCTGGAAGGGTGTTTTGAGGAGTCATGTGGATGTCCATGTTGGCATCTTCAGGGTGAGACAGAGACAGAGGTGACATGGGCTTCCATGGCTTGGACTGGGAACCTCAGCCTTCGCTGGAAATGTCAGCATCTTATCTGGGCTGATTTAACATTGTCATTTAGTTTCTCTTCAGGAGGTGATTTAGTTTCACTTCCAGTATAAAGAGAAGAAAAATGGTTTACAGCTAAAATTTTAACAAAGTTAATTTGAGAAAAACCTGAAGGAACTGTGTGATGCAAGCAGGTAGGCTGAAGAGTCCAAAGACGGAAATGTGGAAGACCTTCAGAATTTTAAGTTGAAGGTATAAAGCAATCTACGATTTGCATCCTAAGCCCAGAAGTAAAAGTGTTTAGGGAAGTAACCAGCTGATTTCAAAAAGGGTTGAAGAAGTAACAGGGAGCTCATACAGGATAGAAAAGGGATAATGCAACAGAGAAACCTGTTTTGGCACTTTGCTATGCAATGAAGGAAGAGCTGCAGAAGTCAGGAGTAATTTACACATTGCGAAGAGTTGAAAACTCAATAAGAAGGTTTCTAGTCAAATAAGAAGAGCATCAAGAAAGAAGTGAGATAACAGGCAGTGACATGACTCAAGCATAAAGATAGCTTAGATGCAAACCAATACAAGGATGGTGATTGTTATGAGGCTTTAAAAAAATCGCCACATCTGAAGCAAAATCACAGTTCTAAAACCTCCTGGTGCTTGTGTCAAGGGAGGTGAAAAACCAGACACAAACCAAGAGTTTATTAGCAAGGAATGTAAATATATCTAAGTGGGACAGGTACCACATGACTGGAAAATAGCAAATAGTGCCTGTATTTGAGACATGAAGAATAAAATGCAAGGTAGCAAACTGAGGACCTGTTAGCCTGGCCTCAACAACACACACATCATTCTATTATGTGCTTTGACAGAAAGAATAACTCAGGATGCAAATATAGTTGAAATACACAATGGGCTTAATAGAACACATCACTGCAGAGTTACTTCACAGCTGTCTTCAATAGTTGACATTTGCAGAGAAGAGAATGTGCAGCAGTTACAGTTTGTCCAGGCTTCAGCGAAGTGTTTATTAGTGTAATGTACAACAGGTTATTAGGCAAGATGCAGACAGGAACTGTAAAGGGGACGTGACTGGTACTGTTATTTGGAGACACTCCAGTGTGGCTCCAGGCTTCATGAGGGGAACACCTGCCAAATCAACAAGAGTCAATGCTGTTGCACAATTCTGTGCTGAAGGCGCAACTGAAAGACTGTTTACAGTTCAAAAGAGAGACAAAAGTGTGGACAGAACAGGGAAGAGCCATTAGCCTGATCAAGGGGATGAAGAGCCCTGCCTCCAGGAGGATGCTGGACTTGCTTAGTCTGGACATTTGTAAACATGGAGATGGGACTGGTTTACATCATAGGGTTTATTCTGGTGATTGAGGGAAAGAGGAGGAGAAGGGAACTGTTATTCAAACTAAACTGGCACAAAAACACATGTGCATTAATTGGACGTGAGTGGCATGGCCTGGAGATTGAAAAGAATGTCCTAACTTGCAGAACAGCACATTTGTAAAATTGGAAGAACCAACAACAGACAAATAACTACTTTATATAGACTTAGATGCAACAGAGATTGTGTGATGTAATTATATCTATTACCTACAGTACCTTTCCACCCAATGCTGTTGTTTGAAGAACAGAAAGTTTCCATTTCAAGAGCAACACGGGAAATAACTAGAGAGTAGCCTCGGTCAGCTGGAGCCAAGCCTCAGAATTTTTTCAGATTTTTGGTGTCAGAAAGGGTTCATCAGTTGCCAACGACAACATTTTGTCCTGACTTGCTTGCAGCTGTTCTTGGCCACATTGTCACAGCTTTTTCATACCAAGCATTGCTTCTCTGTGGCCTATATGTTACAGATTGATTTTCTACTAAGCCCAAGACACAGCTAGCAAGAGAATGACCACAAAGCC
This sequence comes from Patagioenas fasciata, assembly GCF_037038585.1. Classification (NCBI taxonomy): domain Eukaryota; kingdom Metazoa; phylum Chordata; class Aves; order Columbiformes; family Columbidae; genus Patagioenas; species Patagioenas fasciata. The sequence goes on along the minus strand of NC_092524.1, from coordinate 29,935,620 downwards.
CCAAACAGGCACAAACCGAGTGACCTGACATATCTGATTGATGTACTAACAGCAAAGCAAAAGCTGCAGAACCAATGCAAACCCTGAAGCACCGTCTTAACCCCTGTCTCTGAGAAAGCCCAAACACAGTGACATTACAGCATGTTCTGGAATCTTGAAGGGTTGATGGTGGCTGAAATTCACATTCTAGTCGCCAGCAGAGAAATGAGCTACAACAAGACCTGTCACCAAGCTTTAAAAAAGGACCAGAAATAGCTGGAACACTCTGAAGACAAGAAGCAGCAGGTTCCCAAGTGTTAACAACAGCACAAGAGGCTTCTTCGTGGAAACAAAGTCCATAAACCACACATCTAAAAAGGTCTGAGAAAGGCCCATGGCGAGAGAGGAAGGGTGAAGTCTGGAATGAGACTGAGCAGCATCAAGAGGAAACAAATTGTCCCTCTCCCAGCCAGCACTGCTGTAAAGAGAGCAGCTGGTCTCCAACAGCCCCATCTCTCCTTGCCACAGACAGAAGGAAGGATTTACCCCTGCAGCAGCCACTGAGAGTCTTCATCTGAGAGAAACCTGCTACCATCTCATCCAAATCCTTAACAAGGCAATAAGGGAGGGTAGTAGCAGTGCTTCTGTTTAGACTCTTGATTGCCACAGGACAGGAGGATGTGTGTGTTGCCTGTCTCATCAGAGAAATAAACCAATCACTCACCATGTGGGTCTTGAGGATCAGTGTGGAGAAAGAGACATAAGCAGCTACCTTGATGAGAAGCTGCTCCTTCACCAGATCCTTTCTCCTTTACAGTTTCTGATGTGTAACTATGCCTCTCTTACATTGCACTTCACTCTCTTGAACATTTGATTGTTGTTGTAAGCAACCGAGCTGATTAACGTGATGCTTAATACAGAGGAAGACAAAACATTTTATGCTGTTGTATCAGCAAATGAGATACGCTTATTTCTCAAATTACCAAAAGTCTGGTTGCTGTGACAAAACCCCTTAATTGTCCTGAAGTTGTGGCTCATACAAAAGAGTTTATTGTTAGTGACAAATACTGAAAGACTGTGCTTTAAAGATGGCCACACTGGGCAGAATTTTGTGTTCTGATGTTAGGACCATCCCCCTGTCTGAAGGGGATTTACAGTCCTGGAGAAAATTCCTACAACAAACAGCTGAAAATGTTTGTCTTTATATTTTAGTACCTCTGGCAGCTATATAGAGAACTGTTTGAAGTTTGAAAAATGGATGTGTTTTTATGTGAGCTAACATGTTTGGTTTTGTAGTATTATTAAGACTTAGGTTTTGGGCCCTTGGTTCTCATCTGTTACAAAATAAACCCCTGCTTTCTTCTCCCTTTAGTTTGGTAACCTAGGTCTGCAGTTTCCTTTGCTGCATCTTTTTGTGATTAACCAAGCAGATCTGAAGATCTGCCGTTAATAATTCCAGGTGCTCTTCCCAAAGACGAGGAGCAGAACGCACCAATGATCACCGCTTTCCTTAAAGCATAATGCTATTTATTTAGAACAAAATGTTATGGAAAAAACACTTAATAAGCCAAAAAATAACTTGCACACCTGCTAAGCATTGCCTGTCTTCCTTGTGGTGCCCTGGCAAATATGATAAGCAAGTTCTGCCAGCTCTTTAATTCAGAGAGAGCATCTGTGTGTCAAATCAGGCTGCCTCTCTGCCCCAGAAGACAAAGTTGAGTGCCAGGATAACAGGCATGGAGGACTTGTGTGAATACGTGCAGGTTCCATAGAAATGCTCTCGTTCAGCCAGGAGCACAAATGCACAAGTAACGTGCTGCTCAGCAGTCTGTCCAGACCATCCTTTCCATGCTGTGGGCCAGTGGTCAGCTCTTGAGCATTTCTCCAAAACTGGATATGCTCCTGCCTGTAACCTGCATGCCAGTCATGCTGCTCCATGAAGTCAAGTGCCTGCCACCTTCTTGCATGGTGGGACAGCAAGAACTTGTACGGCTGGACAGCTGAGAGTATTCAAAAGTAATCAGTAGCTGTTGGACTTTCTGTATGGCCAGTAATGGGTATTGTCCTCCTACGCTCAACCACATGCAAGATCAAAACAGTAAAAGCATCGGTCTGGACAGAGCTTTTGCACATGTTGGCTGTGACCCATCCTGGGTGGTCCTGGTGTGTTCCGTGCTTCGTAACCTTTGTGGCAGTTCTCTGTAGCAGCATTTGAAAGCTTGGTGTTATCACTTCCATCATGGGGTGTATCATGACTCTCAGATACTAAAAAACTATTAAAGATAAAATTATTTCAACATTAAACCTCTTTCAGTTCAGTTTAGGAGATATGATGTTTCCAAGCCCCCTGGAATGAGAGGTGAGAGAGTGCAGGCCATCTGGGAACAGAATTTTTCTAGTGATATAAAATTGATTTTCTTTTTAAGAGAAGCCATGATTTTTGTGGTTTCTTACCAGATTGGCAATGGCTCTGGTCATAGCCTCTTTGAAGTATGGGTTTGGCTTTGAAAAGAAAAACAGCCATACTTGTGTCTTACTGTGCTCTTTTTTGGGGAGGAAATGTTTTCTTTCTGTTCTGTATGAAAAACCTGGGCCATGTGGCAGAATGGTTGTGCTGTCCTGCACTAAGATGGAAACAGAAGGCTTGTGAGGGCATATTGCATCAAGTCACAGGCTGTGATGGTAACAGAAGGCAGAGAGGAGGAACACCCATGGCCAGGCTTCAGGCACTTGCCTGCCTGGCCAAGACTGCTGTTGTAGTGGCTGCAAAGAGAGAGGCTGATCAACAGGGTGAGTCAGAACATTGTCATAAATTGGGGTGAATTCCCTGTGGCCACACTGTGCAAGGGGGTGTGTTTCGGGGAAGGTGACTCCAGGCACGTATGAAGACTGGTAGCAGCTGGGCTGTTCCACCTCTACTGCTCGTGACTCACGGCACATTCAGGGCAAAGAGCCTTGGCTTGTGCGGCTGTACCAGCTGGGCTTACTGTGATCACTGGCGTTGCTGCCCTAGCTTCTTGTCATCATGATGTGCCTGCACCTGGAGGCACCATCTTCACTTCCCTTTTCCAGGCAGAAATAAGAAGTCATTACCCAGATGCAGTGTCCTTTGCCTTTTTAGCCTGGGTATAATAAGGCACAGGTGCATTTTGCATGAAATGGTAGCTGTGTTGCCATACTGGGTCTGAATGCCTGAGCAAGCAGGGCTCCTGCAGCCCGAGCAGCCAGCCCATTAATCAGTCACAGCTTCCTGCTCTCAGTGCAAATGGGAGAAGGCCACTGCCAGACTCTTGGTCAAATGCACAATAAGGAAGGGTAACTCAACAGCTTTTCTCGGTGCAGCAAACATGTTCTTGCCACACCTCCTCCCCATGTAAGCTGTGTGTGGGAAGTGTTGACAGTTCAGATCTGTGGTCCGTGCTCCTCATTGGGAGGCAACAGGAAAGTGACGCATGTGACATTGCACAGGGAACATGGTGACTCAAGGGGCAGGCACTGGGCCACACAGTAGCTGTGAGATTGACAGCAAAATGATATGGGTTGGCAGTGACCAAGCTCTTGGCTCGTTAAGATCACTAGTGAAGGCACTGAGTTCCACCTAGGAGTTCCTCAGCTATCAATGGCCTGTGGGCATCAGAAAATAGAGTTCTGCTCCATCAAGAACTGTCATGCTTTGCCAGTGTTTTAATTCCTGTGACTGAAAACAGCATCCAGTGTTCACAGAACAAGGTATTTACTGTTAGCCAATTCTCATGTCTGCTTGGATCACTCCTCCATGCATGTAGCTGCAGTGGCATAGTCTGAACTTCTTCCTGCACTCCCTGACCATGTCTTGGCGTTGCTCCTCTCTTGGCTGACTTATCCATCCATATTCCCTATGAGATTGTTTTTCTTCAGCTGCTCTGATTTTGCTATTGAACCTGACCTGGCACTAGCCTTTTCCAGCTCTGCCATGACATCTCTCCATTGCAGATTTTAATTCTTCTCATGCTCCTAACTTTATCTTATCTCAGGCTCTGCTACATACTGAGGTTTTTGAAACTGACCTAAGAGCAGAAGCTAAACTTAGCCATGCTGAATTTGGGAGTTCATCTATTCATACTAAGGACAGCGTTTTCCTTGTTTCTCTTCCCCCTCTAAAGTCAGCTCTCAGCAGCTCTTCAGTAGTTTGAGGTGCTGTGGTATCTTCCCATTGCCAAATACCCTGCTTAGTTACGTCTGTCTGTGCGTGGTGATAGTGACGATGTCACCAGATTGGAATGTAAGTGCAGTTTATCTGCCTTGTCTGGAGTCAAGGGTAGTGTGGGATACAGACATCTGGTCCTATTGCGCTCTTGAAAAGCAACAAGACTTTTTTGAGAGGAGGTGGAGAAGAGGGAGAGGTGAGGTTCATATGGCTTATGTGCTTTTTGCAAGTAATCTGTTCATCTGTAGCACTCATTGCCCAGAGCCACGCAGCAGTCATAACAACACAGAGTGAAATGTGATGTAGTTTGGATGAACCTGCATCCAGATTTTACCAGGGCACCCTCCCTGTTTAATGGCCAGCATGGGATCTGGCAGCAAGGTGTATGGTGCTGACTATGGGGAATCTTCTCTGGTGGCAGGCTGAAGCTGCAGGCATGCTGCTCGCACGGACGCTGGAGGCTGGTGACTGGTGTCAGTGGAATATCAAAGTAATAACCTGAGTGATTGGTACATGACGTAGTGATTGGACTGGAATGTTGTACACAAGCAGAGGCATCGTCATCACCTGTTTACTAACTCTGATGTTACACTTAGCCTGAGGTTACACCAAGCCAAGGGGAGCACTGCCAGATTTTTGTGAGGTGGGAACACTAGACTGGTGCCAGGACAGCAGCTGACAATGTCAGCTTTTTTTTAATAGGTATTTTCCTCCTCTCATCTCGAGGAAAAGCCTTGAAATGTTCCCTTGATGGTATCCTTCATATAAGATTTCAGAACTCTCAGCTAACACATGTATCTCAAACCCTCAAAGATGCATGAACCTCACCTTGGTACAGATTGCACTGTTAAGGAGAGACTCTCTGTCCTGTTACCTGTGTGCAAGGGATAGAAGCAAGTTCTTTGAGTCCATGTAAGAAAATAAGTAAGCTCTCACCCCATAGCCCCCAGACAATCATAACAAAGTGGTTGTAGGGCTGCTTGCATTCCAGGTTCTGATGAATGTGAAATTGCTTTCGACAGTGCTGAGACATGCACAACCACTTCTTAATTTTGTGGCATACAACATGTCGTGTTGCAGTACAATGGGGGCTTTCCAATATATGTTAGGTTTCTCTAGTAGAAGACCCATTTTAGGAAATCAATGCCAGCTAAGATATGAAGGCTATTGCCTTGTAGCCCTTTAAGAGGCTAATGGTTCTTTTGGATAATTGTTTCCTCTTTTTAAAATTGCTCTCTAATCTCACAGCCTCCAATCCCATAGCGCTTGGCTACCAGACCCCAGGACCTGTTGAGCCCCAGCCTCTGGCAGCAGGTTGCTTGCCATGTCAGCTGGAGCACCTGGGCACTGCCCAGGGAAGAGGGGCTTCATGTGGAGGTGGATGCAGGGTGAGAGGACAGGACTGTTCTGCTCTCTAGGATCTTGGTGGGTGGAGGCTTATTCCTAAACTCTGTTACTGCATGCTAATGCCAAAATCTTTAGCTTTATTCCATATTCTCCTGCTTCCAACAGGAATGGACAGTCACTGTTCTGCCTACTCATGGGCTGGCCTTCTGCGCAGATTATTGTCAAGATCAGACCCCCTTCTGTTTTAAAGCTTACACAAGAAAATAAGGACCTTACCAAAGCAAGACTTGATCAAAATTATCAGTGGTTCCTGGGTGAAGACTGTTAAGAAAGTGTTTAAATCAGTTGATGCTGAACTTAGTCATGTGCTTAAGATCAAGCAGTTAGTGATTCCTTTCATTTGAGTGAGTCTATGCATAACAGGTGTCTTCAGAGTCAGAAGTATGAAGAATCCCTCCAAATCTGCCAGCGCCTTTTCTCGACAATCCTGGAGATGGCCAAGGTGATCAAACTGTTGTCCAGGGACCATTTAATGCTGCATCTCTCGTTTACTCATTGGCTGCCTACTCCTATCCCCTGCTTCATTACCTTCTGTACTGAAATGGGAGCCTATAATTATGAAACCTCTTTGAACAAAGGCTGTGGATGGCTGTTGTCTTCTAGATGAAGCTGGTGGGAAAGTTCACCACACTCAGTCTGTGTCAGCTTGTACTCACTGCCTCTCCAGACTTGCTGGAAGAGTTGAGCGTATACATTTTGGCTTAAATGAGCAGGGCAAGCAAACTTACCTACAAGCATTCATCTTGCCCCTTAGCTGCCTCATTAAACAGCCTTTCCAAGTCGGTACTGCCACGTAGTGCAAAGCAGCACAGCAGAGCCCTGGGATTTCTTAGCCCTCGAATTTCCATGGGTGAGCAGACAGAGGGGAGGGGAGCAGACAGCTCCTTCATGTCAAGGGTTTGGCTATGAGTAAGTAATTGTGGATGGATATATGGACAGGCAGGTTAAATGCAAGTGCAGGAAGGATTTAGATTTTGCTGCAAGGTGATCAAGTGGCCCAAAGCAGTGGTGGATGTAGCTGATGAGACCTCCATTCATCTAATGCAAAGCCTACATAATGCACTTCTTGCAGTCAGCTGATACAAGAAGGAGAGAGCAAATCTAAGCCAAGAACTGGGTCTCTTCCTCCCTTCAAGCCAGGGTGATTTGGTGCATGTTGAACATAAACGTAGTTCTGTCGTGCATCTTCTTTCGAACATCACCTGATGTGAGGTCTTCTAGATCTGTCATGATAATGAGTTCTGCATCAAAGTAGAGTCAAAACTAGACTCCATAGCATTCTCTGTGAAACCTTCTGCCTGAGAAGTAAACTCTCTGTTGAACTTCAGCCACTTTCCCATAACAGAATTTGCCTATTTTCCTTGAGCTATTTTTGGATGTTCTTTAGTTATATATGTGGTAGAGGAAGATTATGAGAGCAATTAAAAAGGAATTGCAAGACGCTGTGCTGGCGGTAATGGAAGAAAGGTGTCATGGTATTGTTGTGCAATAACTTCGTGTTTTCCATATTGCTCACACTGGAATGCACCGTGAGGCGAGAGGACTCAGTACCTGAGCGGAAGGGTCATTGTGGCATGTTGCAGTATTGGTGATATATGTAGCAAAGGTTGCATCAGATGGCTGAGCATTAGCAGTGAAGAACATTTAAAGAGCCCTAAAGTGGGAGAAATCTATGTGGGAAGGCCAGCTGGTAGCTACATGTGCCTTTTCCCAGAAGGCATTGGATCAAAATAGTTACAAGCCGAATCCCTCTGGTTTTTTTTGTGCTGTTTGCTGAGAACCTAGTGCAGTGTATGTGAAAACAAATAATTTCATACTCTGTGACCAGGCTAGTCAAAAAAGCAGCTATAAATGAGAAACTGAGAAACAATGGCAGGGCAGAAAACAGCATTGAGCTCTCAATATGACCCTTTAAACTGAAAAAGCTAAAAAAGGCTGGCATAGATTTCATAAACAAGGGAGCTGCGGACAAACACAGTTTGAGAGCATTGTTGGTTTTCATCAATTTTTTATTGACAAATCTTTTTCCTGGTATGTTGCCTCTCTATGAGAGAATTTAAAACAACTGCTTAGATACTGTTCTTTGTCAAATGTTGTACCTATGAATCCTGTAAGAAAACTGAGCTGGCAAATTGCTCTGCTTCCCATGCAGGGTTCTCACCAGTTTTTTTTTTCCTCTGCTAACCTTTAATTTTCCTCATTCATTTCCAAGGGCACTAAGCAGAACCATTTGCTTCTCAGCATGTCTAATCTGCGTATGGAGAGATGATGTGAAAGATGCTGATAACCATGACACCTGAAATGATTTTATGCCTTCAGTAGACCACAAGTACCATGGAACCATGGCACCGACCTCACTGTATTCATTGCCTCTAGCCTGAGCATACCTCTTGCCTGAGCAGGCTCAGACATTGCATCAGTGTCCTCTAGTAATATGCAGAACTCATCTTACTCCAGCTAATTGAGTCTAACTATCCCTCTCAGAGGCAGATGAGTGTTAACCCCACTCTGCACCTAGGAAGAGTGGGAGGGGAAAGTGGCTTCGCCAAATTTAAGTGGCAACTGGTGTGAGTGATGTCAGAGTATCCTGTTTGCCTGCATCTGAGCCCTGTGCATGCAGAAATTGTGAAGTTCCTTATGGAGCATGGGAGATGAGTTAAGTGTTGGGTTCTCCTGTGCTAGATGTTCCACGGCTTGCTGGGCACTGGGTAATGTACTGAGAAAGGCATGAGGGGAGCAGGCTCAGAGGCACAAGGTGCACTGCCAAGCAGAATGACACTATTAGTGGAATGGTGGCAACAGGCCTGCCCTGGCCTGCTGGGTGCTGGCAGGAGGACAGCCTGGGTAGTCTGATGGCAAAAGGCACGCTGGCCTCATTTCAACTGCTCAGTCTGGCTGTATCAGTGCTCTGGTTGGTATTTCCTGCCTTCTTCTCTAGAGAAAAGACAAGATAATTTGAAGTGCAAAACCAAGACTTTGCCCTCTGGAGGGATTCCAGGGTTGCAGATGGACTGGGCTCTTTGCAGTGCTGCTGGAAAGCAATTACATTTGTGGTTCAGGAGAAGGGAAGAGGAGGAGGGAGAGTCATTGAACTGACAGCAGGGATAAGAAGGTAGCTCATTAGCACATCATCTTTTCTGCACCCTTCTGTGTGGGAGCAGATCTCCATATGATGACATTCAGAGTCTGGCAGGAATGTCATCGTGAGCTAGTAGGAATTTCTGTGCAAGAAAGTGACAGTGAGTAGGTTTAAAGAGATCAAAAGTGAACTCCTCTGTGGTCTGAAAAGCATAAGAGTTCATCCTTCATGGTCGTTCTCAAACTTCATGATCAGCTGCTGACCTGGAATATAAGGAGGAAGCATGGAAGTAATGAAATATTAATTAAAAAGAAAAATAAAACATAAAACAATGACAACAACAAAAAATCCTTCTGCTGTGCATCTCAGCCACTTTTCTTGCTCCAGCCTTGGAGTGCCCTCCAAGAAATACCTGTTTATTGCACTGTGTGCGTGGTAAGTTGTAGCTGGGAAAGATGGTGTCTCCCTTTTTACCCTGTGAACATCCTCTATGGCAGATGAATGTTTAAGTCAACATTAGAAGTAGAGAGCTGATCATGTACTGAGCAGTGACTTGTGCTTGGAGAAATCCCAGTAGGAGCTGCGCAGGAGACCTTGCTGTCTCTAGGGCATTCATAGTGATTTGAAGAGCGTAAGTCCTGTGGCAGTGACAATGGCCTGTTGGAAACCCACAGTACACCAGTAATAAAGATATAATACACTTAATTATGAGCTGAAGAGTGAATTCCTCACAGACTTATTCAAAAGACTCATGTGATGCCTAGCAGTGCTAAGTTGTACACTGTCTCATCCCCTGAGCAGTCCCCACGGCCCCAGAGGAAAATGTCAGTAAAAGCTTAACTGTTCCCTGAAGGAGGCAGTTGCGAGTGGGAAACCTGTGCGTGTGTTTCACCTGCCAGGCAAGCAGAAATGGCCATGCACTGAAACAGTCCTCCATGGCACAGCTTGTGTCTCTTATGAAGATGACTGTGTTACATGTGAAAACTGTGTGAGGATCTTGAGTCCTTTTGTTGAGATGGAGGGAGGAAGAGGCAAAAAATGAACCCATGCTGAAACCTTTTGAACCCAGTGGAGCACCAGGTAAAGGCCAACCCTTCTTATTTTCTCTTAATTCTTTTGTCTCCTCAGTATAAATGTTTTTCAGCTAGAGTGGGAGAACTGGAGTGCCCATAGGACCCACAGCGCCATGGTGTGGTAGCACCTCTTTGGACAGGCAATCTGCTCTGGCAGTCTGGTTTTGCAGCCAGAAGGAGGCTCTCAGTATTTCCTTCAGCTTGTGTCAGTCTAGGAACTGTGCCATTCACTTGGACACATCCTGCAAGGTGACAGTGACAACAAGGTGGAGGGCAGAACTGGGGAGAGGTGTTTGTCTTTAATGGTAACGCAGCCTCCACTGACAGAGGATCCCAAAGCACTGTACAAACACCTGCTGTAACCCACAGTGGATAATTATACCTGATAGAGAATGTGAGGGACAGAGGAAGGGCAAGTTTTGCAAAGCCAGAACAGTAGGAGCTGGGAGAGGAGGGAGGGAATAGCTGCCTTACCTGTGATCCGGATTTATGCCTATGTAACTCTGTTGGAGTCAGTACAGTTACATTAGTAGGAAATAAAAAATGAGCTCCAGGTCTCATCAGCACTTGTTCTTTGTACTATTAGCACAAGCTTTCTTCACACTCCAGAACATGCTTCATCCAGGCTATAGGAAAACTGCATGCTGCAACTATTCAGCAATGCTTTTTGTATATAAAAATAGCAGAGAACAAGAGGAAAACACAAGATGTGTGCATCAAATACTGTCCAGGTTACTGCAAAGGCATTTTGGACCTAATCATCCAGCCCTAGAAAATTACAGCCGGGGCTATTCAGCACCCTCAAGGCAGGTGTGTGCTTGCATAAAGAGATGTTCCCTTTCATTTGGCAACTGCAGCCCTGCGGCATTAACAGCCACAGAACACAGCAGAGTGGTTGAACTAACAACACTAGGATGAAGGTGGTGTTTATTGAAGTGAACAATTAGGTGAGAAAGATATAAAGGGTGGCATCCACCTTTCTGGGAAATTGCTGATCTCTGTGAGTCTGGTGTGGGGTCTTTGCCTGTGGTATCCTGTGTGGTTGCACATCCATTCCTTGCATGCCACTTGTCTCTCTAGAAAGCGAAAGCTTGGAGAGCTGCAGTTCATTATTCTCAGGAAGGAGGTGGCAGGGCCTGAAGAAATGAAATGGGAGCTGGAGTGAAAGAAGAGCAGAGGTGGACAGTGAGGAATCCTCTTCAAAGTAAGTGTGCACAATGCAGCTGCTTGCCATGACATGCTGATGCCTTGTATTGTAGACTTGCAAATATCCCTTAAAATACTCCAACTGCCCCTTCGCTGGTATAATTTCCAGCGTGTGTGCGAACCTGAGAAAAATAAATCAAAAGCCAACCAGCCATACCCCAAAACATCAGTGCTTCAGAAGTGACCATGCTGGTGTCTCAGGGGACATAGTGACATCTTCAAGCAAACCCAGAGTAGCACATGGCCTGCTTTCCCCACCCACCTCCAGGCTGCCTTGGGAGTCAGGCTTTTGAGCCTGTGATCCCACTGACACCCGTACTGCCTCTCCTGGAAACCTGCAAAAGCCCTGGCCCCTCTTCCTTTGTGCCCTGTGGCAGCGATTAAACATTGACATGTTAATGAACCTCCGGGAAGAAACCCAAGGCTGGGAGGTGGAGGCTGCCACAGGCAGCTGGAGCTGGGTACCAGGGACTCCACTGATGCTGCTGAGCCACATGGCCACATGTACAGGTGTCTCCTAAAGCAATGAGACAACTGAGAAAACCAGAAAGCTTTCTGCCACCTCAAAGCACAGGCCAGAGGGTGGCTGCTCCACAGCCTTCTAGTCCAGCTATTTTCAGTCAGTTTTGTGATAGCAGGCTGGGGAGAGATGCAATGTGCTGTCTCCCACACAGGCCTCTTTCTCTGTTATCTTGCTTGTTGGCACCAAAAAACTCCTCCTGGTGTGACAGCTGCAGCCCAGGAATCCTGCTTGTGACTGGGGGAGCAGAGTGGAGGAGGGTCCTGGGGTAGAAATCTGATACTGAGGGGAAAGGATGCTGTTTCCTGCTGTTCCACAGTAATGCCCCTTGTGCAGAGCCACAGTCTGAAGCTGAAATGTGAACAGTGACTGTCAGAGAGATTCCCTTCCTGGCATTGAACCTTGGCACTGAATTAATGTGTGTTACCTGGTGTGCTGCATCATGTGCCATGCAACAGTAAGTCACTGAAGGCCAGGGTATAAATTCCCCAATCTCTGTGGGTTTCTCTAAGGGTGGAGTTTCTTCCATTTCTCACAGCTGTGGGAGAGGGGATTAGGTTACAGTCTCATTGAAAATGCCCAAGTTGCCTCCTTTGGCTGCAGGGGCCCACTCTTGTACCTCATCCACACTGTGGAGTGGGTTTCAGTGCCACCAGCCCTCTTCCCGTGACTCCAACCTGGCAACTGTCCTTGCAGACAGTATTTTGCAATGCCTCAGTGCACTTCCCATGGCGATACAGTTTTCTTATTTACAGGGACACTTGTGACCTTGCTGTTTCTGTCCCAGAGCTGTGCAAAACCTTCTAACTCTGTTAAAAAAGTATTTTGGCCAGACATCTTCAATCTGTGACTGTGCAATAATGCACCCATAGTCTCCACATTAGTAAACTTCCCCTACAGCCACGAAACTTGCTCACAGCAACAGTACATGCCTGTGGCCATGCAGCAGAGGACTATCTACTCTCTATTTGCCCCACAGCTCTATCCCTCACTAAGCAGAGTGCACGATGACAAAGCGCTGCTGTGTCTTCACTTACAAGATTCTCTGGCAGCTCTATTCAGCTAAGATGCCTCTTGTGATGGGCAGACACAGTCTGCCGCCTATCCTGAGCCTTCACAGCCTCCCAGCTGTCCTCACAGCCTCTGAGCTGCCGTCTCAACCTGCGGCTACTCTACAGACCTCTGCTGGCTATGCAGCACGGGTCAGGGATACTCAATTCTGGCTCCGAGGGAATGTGTGTGCACATGCGTGTGTGAGGCATTTGGAACTGGTGCAAATACTTATTCCCCTTTCCTGCTGCTCTCCCCGTCCCACGGCACAGGTGGACGTACTTGGCTTTCCAAAGATAAAATGCAAGAGCAATAGCTGATGCATGGTGAAGAGCTGCTTCAACACCAGAGCTCTCACCCACTCCTACATGTTGCCAGTTTGGATTCGCGTGGATTCTGTTCCTCTCCAGCCTGTTGCCAGCATCATGCTCCACAGTTACTCAAGGTAGGGTCCATAACAAAGTAAATGTCCAGAAAATGCCCTGCTACTTTGTTCAGATTTCTGACAAATGCACTCAAATTGAAATCATAAAGCTGTGTACTACCATCAGACCACTAATAGTGGTATACTCTCATTTCCTTGTGTTTTAGTAAGAAAATAGCTAGTTCAAAGCATGCATATGTCATGTTCATTTAGGGTCAGATAGGGAAATCAGCTTTCATTGTTTTTTGGTCATAGCTCAGTTATTGCCACTTTGCTGTCTTCATTCTGCAGTTCACAATGTCCACGGTCTTTCCTGTGCTGCATCTCAGAAACACCTGAATATTATGAAAGCTGCAGCAAAGGACATTTCCTTCCTCGAATAGTTTACAATTTAAATAGGACAAGCAAAATGTGAAGAAACCGGAGTACGTTTTTTTCTTTTCCTACTGTACGTGAGATGTGAGGAAATAAAGTGCCAGCTCATGGTTTCACTGGCATTCTGCTAAGCTTAAATAGGCACGTGACTCTGGCATATGTCTGGAAAGGCTATTTATTTTTCTCCTTATTTGAAAGGTAGTGACCTGACTCAGTAAGTAACTGGTAATATGTATTAGCTGGGTCAAGCCCTCAAATGGGTACTGGATGCTAAAGAGGATTCACTTAATCTAGCTGTGACAGGTTATTGTGGTGGTGACTGCAGAAGAGCAGGTAAAAGCACGGACTGGAGCTACGTAACAGCTCCTAGGAAGCTCCTGCATGCTTTACTGTGAACAACTATTAAATGCAGGTTGCTCTTCCATGTGTCCTACCCCCCAGCCCTTTAAAAATCGAAATGCAGAGTGTTTGCTTTCTGCCAGCCTTCTCTACAGGATCCTGTTAGGACTTCAGATACACCATCACGTGACTGATAAGAAAACCTCAGTCTTCCAGGGGTTTAGGAAAGGGACTCTTTTGTGGGTCCACGTGATCCTTGAGTGCTTAAACAAGGGTGTAGAGAGTAGGAGAAGTTGTTCCTCCTACCAGAGCCAGGGAGCTCACCTCAGCGTTACAGACTCTGATGTTCAGGGAGAGACTGAAACAGCTCAGCTGCCTCAGGTGCTGAAACAGTACAAGTACTGAGAGAAAATACTACATGCTAAATGGCCCTAAATAGAGCAGAGAAAGACATAACCAGAAGTGGCTGGATGATAAAAGCAAATTGAGCTATGAAAGTGGAAGTGTCTGCTGTGGCGGTGATGAATCACTGGGACTAGCTACTAGATACCACATTAATTCCCTGTACTTTGATGCCTTAATGTGTTTTCCCACTGCATTTGCTTTAGCCAGCTCAGCGCTGGGTTACTGAGTAAATGGAAAGACCTGTGACATACATGTCCCGCAGATCATTGCCTTCTCTGTCCACCTCCCTCCCATGTTACAGGGCACCAGGCTGCCATGCGCTTACTTGTAGTCAAACCCCAGGAGTTGCCAGCACCTCATTTATTTTACAGAGTATGTGAGATTTGCTTCTTTTGGGCTGGAACTGGATGCCCAAGCATGGAAAGTGCTGGTGGAGGGAGGGAGCTGTGCTTCACATGGCAGCCAGCAGCACCCCCACCACCAGGCCTGTGTCCATGGTGGTATTTTTGCGTGAGCCGAAAAGGGGGTGCTGGGAAGCTGGTTCAGGCTTGGGAAAAACAGTTGGCATGGTCATAATCGGGCAGGAAGCAGGAAATGGTGTCATGAGGTAACAAACAGGAAGCGATGATGGCAGCACGACGTGGCCGCTTTGGGCCCAAACTCAAGGAAAGCGCTGCTGCACCGTGAGGGGAGGTGGTAGGGCCATGTCTGGCTCCATCCTGCTTTGCCCAGGTGCTGTTTATGCTGAGCGGCTATTTAAACAGTAACACCAGGCTGGTAAAGGCTTATTTGCACTTCTGCAGCTGCGAGGACTCTGAAGGATATGAATGAGCCCTTGCAACATCCTTCTGAGTCACGTTAGCATTATTAATGCCATCCTGGATTATTAACGGCATCTCATGTGTCAGGAGAGGGGAATAGGTAGTGGCCGAAGTGGAGGCTTTCTCAAGGACAAGTAGGGGTTAAGCATCCATGTCTCGCTCCTTTCAGAGGACCATTGTCTGCTCCTCACATTCACACCTAAGGATGCCTCTTGCACAACCCGAACCATCTTAAAGGTAGTTGTCAGGTTTCAGTTAGTGGTGTTGGCCCTTCCAAGAGTCACCCTTTGCTCCCAGTCACTTCAGGTGTCTCTCCACGGGAGAATGCTGGAAGGACCCACCTTTCTCTGTGAACCCTAGATAAGCTGTGTGGTTGGCTTAAACAAGATGCTTCATGCTTGGATGGCTGCAGTGAGGTGAGATGAACCTGCATCTGCTGAAGATGACTGAGAGCAGTTTGTGGAGCAACTGCCAGAATGGCAAGGAAATCCTTCCTTGCTGCGTATGAAAAATGTGTATCTGATGTAAGGGCTTCTTAATTTTTCTGTCTCCATGGAAAAAAAAAAAAAGGCAATTTTCATAATGGTAAGCACATGGGCATTTCTGCCTGTTCCTGGGATGTATGTGAACTCTGTCTCCAGAAACCTGGCCATGCGCCGTGATTGTATCTGGGGTTTTGGAGAACTTCAAAAACCTCCTCTTAAGCAACTTATGACAAAACTTACATACCGTTAACAGAGTGAAAAATCAGTGTAATCTTAATGAAGGGAGGGGGTCTGGAGGAAGAAAAGAGCCTCTGTGCTGTAAGGAGACAGAAGAGGAGGTGAAGCTATTGATGAACAAAATAACACCAGGACCCAGTGGGCTGAACTGAAAGAGTGGATTACAGCAAGGCCAATACTTTTGTAATTATCACACTTTTGTCCTGTGTGTGTTCTGCAACCCCCCTCCTCCAATACATTTTGTAGAGATTGTCTTGTGTTTCTTTGCTGACAGTCTTCCAGAGAGCAGAGTTTATGCACAGGAACAAAAATGCTTTGGCAATAGTTTGGCATTTTCTGCCAAAGGAGAAAATGTAAGGCAAATATTAAACAGTGAAAAGGAATTTCACATTCACAGTGATTCATATTTGCACCAGGAATTTTGACCCTGCTCACAAACCATCATGGGAGCCATATGCCCAAGCACAGGGATCGTCAGAGCTCTTGCATGTGCCGGGAATGTTCGTCCTGTTCTGGTTGGTGATGGCCTCTCCAGCTATAAACCCAACTCTCAACAGATCTGTTTGGAGATTAAATAAGAGTTGTTTTAATTTAATTTATAAAAACAAACATAGTGCCTTTGTGACGTTCTAGGCAGTTAGCTAAAAACATAATCAATAAAACATTGTGAAGCCAGCAACAACTCAATAAGTCATAAAGCACAGATAAAAGATGCCATCACCGAACAGCCTCTCCTCCAACTGCATGCTTTCCTCATTTATCTGTGTATTTGCAAAACATGACTATGGACAAGGTGCTGTTTTGTACCTTGGGACTCTTCCTGGGAATGATCTGGTCCTCCTGCAGAGCAGCCTGCAGGATGGGTCAGCTGCAGGGGTAGATAGAGCCCGAGCACTGTTCCCATCTTGCTTGGCAGGAGGAAAGGCACGATGCCCGCAGAGCTACTGAAGAAGTATTAAACCTCTCTATGGTAGTTACGTACTATACTACTATCTATGTGAGAGGCAAGTCCATCACTATTCTACAGCATATGGAAGAGATAAAGTCATCCTGGGACCACCTGTCTTATGCAGGTCACGTAATATCCAGGGTTACGTTAACTCCAGATGCAGACCACTCAATTTGCCTTAGCTGTCAAGTCTTCCCTCTCACATGACATGTGAACCATAAGCCCTGAGTGACCCAGTCAGAGGGGAGGACAATGAGATGGAGACTTGGGGAGCAGCAGTTATTTTCCAGCCCACTCCATGCCCTGCACTTTTTGAATTTACCTGCTTTTCTTCCTGCCCAGGCGTGCAGCCCAGCAGCTTGGAGAGTTGCACAGAGCCTGTCACCACCGAGCCCCTCAGCGACCTGCGTGGTGGGTTGTTGGAAGGCAATGAAGACCTCAGGGTCAGGAGCAAGAGTGATCAAGAACAAATCTCACTGCTTTGGGTGTCACCATCCAGCAGTCACTGCCTGTGAGCCCTGGGAGCTGAGCTGGCACAACCTAAACAGAGTATGGAGTGGGGGAGGAATCCTGATGTTGACTTTCCAGAGAGGCTGTAAAATTGAAGTTATGAAAACACTGAAGGGTGGCACAGGGCCCCTGAATTATGTCAGTTCTCCACAACTGGAGTTTGGATTGTCAGCAAAATGTGCTGGGAGTGTCGTATCTACTGTGTAAAACCAATATGTATTTGTGGATCAGGTATGTGAGATAAGGGAATGACCGGCAAACATAGATACATAACTGTCACTTAAGCCACTGCAGTACAGGCTTGTTAGTGATCTGCTGTGCCTTACTCATTTTAGCATGAACTAATAAAAAAAGACTGAGGAGCAATGAAAATACTTGAAATGTGTTTTTACAGAGATAGTTGCAGTTGCACCATAACTAATTTAGGCATTCTTATCAGCTCTTTCAATGGTGAGAGCTGTTTCTGGACAAGTATTGTGCATAATAAAATCTATTCTGCATTGTAACCCATTTTAGGCCCGTCCTATATCAAGCCTAATTTCTACAAGCATCCCTCATCGACACTAATTTAACTGAACTCTGTGCCCTGTGCTGTGTTTGCATCAGCACAGTCCTGCTGCATGTTGTCTCAGCACCAGTGGGTGCTGTAGGTACGGGTATATCCCGGCGTCGATTCCCCTAATCAGCGAAGTGCTTAAAGAGGTAAATGATGACGGACTGAAGCTGTACATGGAACAGCTCCAGCAAAGCACTGCATGGAGCAACACCCCTGTCACTTGATCCAGCTCAGAAATTGTTTAGACTGAGGTGCCCTGCGTGGCTGTGAAATAGCTTCTGTCAGGTGCTAACACAAGGAAACATCAAAGAGTTTCTCAGGATCAGGAGTCCACTCTTAAAACTGTTATTTTCTCACATTGCTTTTAAGTGAGTTCGTGCAATATTTTAAAACTGAAAGCCAAGTTTAAGTGCAGTCCTTGAGCCAAATCTGTAATCTTGCTGTAGCTGGTGCAAATGATGCTGAGAGAAGTTAGTTGTACAGTTGGGTCTGAGAACTCTATAACCTTGTAATGAGAAAAGTAATGATTTGTGAGTACATTTATGGTCCTGGCATTATCTGTGGTCCTCAAGAGGAATCTGTGAAATTCAGGTTGAGTCTTTACAGCCCAGAAGGATCTCAGAGCTCCTCCTAGTGAGTTTGTCCACTGTGGCTCTGAGATGCACTTGCTGGGGAGGTGGGGCAGACTGGTGAGCAGTCAGTGCACAGCAGCCCTCTGTGAGGAAATATTTGGCCAAAGATGTGAGTTAAATCCAGGTCATGTTATGAGTTCAGCTAATTTGCTTGTAGTTTCTTTGGCAAGGACTTGGGGATGTGCACACGTGCACAGATTCACATATGCTTTCCATCTCCTCCTGTGTGGAAGCAGGCACTGCTCCTGTTTTTCCTGTGTAGGATCTGTGATCTATTCTGGTAGCTGCATAGTGCGGTCCTGCCTCCAGTAAATATTCACAGATTTCCTTGTAAGCTGATGCTTTTTTTTTTTCCCCCTCTCTCCTGTGTGGATACACAAAGGCATGTGTTGTACCTGCTTTACCCTGTGGGATCTACATAATCAGGTCCACGGGTTTTAATGGATTCCAACTCCCTTCTGTCTACCGATCGGTTTCCTGCCTTGTTTTGAGCAGGAAGAGCTGAGTCTTTTTTGATCTTAGCATTCCTGCTTGCCTAGGCTTTGGGAAGAGTTCTCTGGCTATTTTCCTGTTTAATTTTTGTGTGTGTTTTGTTTTAAGCAGGACAGAGTGCATGTGTGTATGTAATCCATGTGCTCAATTAAGAGAGGCATCTGTTGGGTTTATTTCACATTGCCGAGGAAGGACGGCAAGCAGGGAGCATCTGCTCGGCTTTTTGTCAATGGCTTGTTTTTCATAATTTGCTCTACAGGGTGAATGTTTGGAGAGGGGGAGGTGGCTTTTTATTTCTGAGTTTCATCTTAAATTTATTTTTACAGTATCTGGGGAAACTGGCTGGGATTTGAAAGTTAATTTGGCTAAGAAAAGAACTGAAGAGGGAGAAACAAAACCATCCAAAGGAAATAGTCTTTATGTAATCTTTATAATAGACTCAGAAGGACCCTTATAACCCATTATTTGTAGTATTTTAATGACAAAGTAAAAATAATTTGTTACGGTGCATTTTTAATGCCAGTGTTGGTTTTGCAGTTGGTTGGTTGCCTTTTTTTTTTTTTTTTCTTTTTTAAACCAGCAAATTTTGGTTAGATTTCATTTTGGGGAAAGATAGGAAAGGCATCCAACACCAAGATGCTTTTCTGGCATTTTGCCAGCAACAACAACAACAAAAAGTCTGGGTTTAAAATAGAGCAACAGCGGTTTCCTGTTCTTATGGTTTTCTGCTTTTGTGCATTCAGATATTGGTTGTATTGCACCTCACTGATCTAGTGAGAGACTTGTCTGTACGTGTATACACTTCAAAGGCTACTAAACCTGCTGGAAGGGTTTTGTACAAGTGTGCTTTTTACACTTTTTTTGGTGAAGTCCTCCCAAAGGGCTGTGGAGGATAATGACTTTGCAATGTCCTGAGAGGACATGGCTGCTGGTGCAGCATAGGGAACTTGAGAGAAGAAAGCCTGAAACTCCCCCTAATCCCACAAGTGAAAGACAAGTCTTACCCATCGCAATCAAACAAACAAGGACACAATCTTGCAGGTGTTGATGTAGCTGCTGTGTAAGACTGACCTGAGCAGGGCAAGACTGGGTCTTACTGAAAGTATTTAAAGAAATGGGATTACAAAATAGTAATCATCTACAAGTGAACCCCAGGCCAGCACATTTATTAAGCCACAAGCCACTTTGAAATGGTATCAAATCTGTATTTTCCATGTCACAAGTTGCCATGGAAGAGTGAAATGTTAATAAAAATAACTGCCCTGGCAGTTCAGTCCCACTCCATAGCAAGAGAATATATATATGTATATATACAATTTCAATATTATATATCACTATAAATATGTATAACTTTTCTGTCAGATGAATGCCACTCATCTGAACAAATTTGTTGACAGCAGTAAATGATTATAAAAGCAGCTGACAGCAGTTGGTGTGCAAAATGTAAATGTGGGGCTGACTGCAGGGAGCAGGCAGACAAGCTCACTTCTAGGGCTTCACATAACCCTGGCTGTCACAGAATCATGGAACCTGAAGTGTAAAAGGACAAACCACAGTAAACGTCACAGTAGCAGGAAAGTATTTTCATTGCTTGAAAAAAAAAATAAAATTCAAACTTTGTCATCACATTAAAAACATTACATGAGAAGTAATAAACATATTTACACTTCTGTTTTGATTATAAATATACATTATATACAAAATAATGTTATAAAAAGTAGAAAGTTCAGTGCTTCTGATTTTTTTAAATTACTGAAATACTAGTCTTCAAAATAAACTACAAACAGACAAACTAAAACCCATATTATTGATTTCTGAAGGTCATCTTCACAATGGTCCTACGTGATCAGAGCAGAAGGTCAGTAGCGGACATTATGAAGGGGTCTTGTCTGCACAGTTCATGGCAGTAGATGGGCTAGTCCAACAACAGGATTTACAAGGGCAGGAATATCGCTGTCTGAGAGAGCACGGTCCAGGTTTCTTCGAAGAGATCTTGTTTCCTCCCTCCTCATTCTGCCCCACACCACAGTCTCATTTCATCAGTGTCACAACACTTTCCATTGGGTGTCCGATATTACTGCTGTAAGTCTGTATATAAGAAAAGAGCTTCTGCACACCTCTGGTTTCCAGGGGCGAGCTTCCCCTTCTCCATGTAGTGGTGGGTGGGTATGAAAGAAACAGGACGAGTCTTGAACCTTCTAACTCTAATCTCCACCTGTCTTGGCAGAGGGCATCTCAGTGGGTGCTTCGCTATTGGGCATTTGGAACCGAGATGACGGACAGGAGTTGGAGTTTTGCAAAGAGATGGAGAAATTGGGAGTGTCACTTCCTCAGAAGGTAACAGCTGCAACTTTGAGACTACTTGCAGTAGAAAGTGGCACCTAATTCAAAAACACGACATAACCCCCCAAATTTATGTCAAAATAAGGGGTGGGGAGAGAATGAGGAAGGAGAAGAAAAAGTAATGTCTATTCACAATCACTGGTAGTGCAAAGGGCATGAAAACAGCTGATGCAGCTCAGCACATATAGATTCTAGGAGCCGATTGATTTTAGACGCATTTGTAAGGCTTTAAACAGAGCTGGGATCATGCCTCTCCTCCTTATCAATGGGGAAGAGGCAGTACACATTCCTCATCACAACTTCTCCTTCTTAAATGTTTAAATCCACAAAAATTCTGTCTCAAATTGTGGCTTGGGTCAATCAGTTCTCCAAAGCATAACCAAATGAGATGACACATAAATTCAATATTCCTCTTTCCTTCCTTCTCTTGCCCCTTACACTGTCTCCAGCACATGCAGCAGGAGAGAGGAGACCCAAATAGATGTGTGGCCGAAGTATCAACCACCCCTGCCCAATACTGTTCAGGTAACTGCAAAAGGAGCAGTCAAGTCTCTGTTTGGGCTTGTTAGATTCTCTTGACACATTTTAGGCACTTTTAAACCCAGAAAAAAATTCAGACCTCGTTTATACTGTATCCATTATCTGCATAGCAATGTGTCTTTCTTTACACCTTCCATGGCAACATTCGTGATAGTTAAGTGCCTGCTCGTCTACTGGCACGTCCCATAACCAGAGTTCTGGAAAGCCAGGGGTCTGTCCATGAGGAACTGGCCTCAGTATCTTTTAAAAATGAATTTAAACAACAACATTTTAACCCCTCTCTCTTCCCTCTGCCTCCCCTCTTCTACAGCCAATCAGATTTCTGGTATCAAACTTCGAACAAGGGCAGTAAGAACAAAAAGGTGTATTGCATCTTTCAGTAAATTCACAGTCTGTCCAGTTCACCCAGTTCCATCCTCCGCCTGAGAGCAGCAAGTTGCATGTAATTAAAAACAGTCCACTCCAGTTCTGAATTGTAAACAATGCAGCAGGAACGTCCATCTACTGGCATTACCAAATCTGAGGTGCAAATGGGCTGATCTTCAGTCTTATACCTGTCAGGAGAGAAAATATCAGGAATGAGAAGGAAGCACAACGTACAGAGTACTGCAGAATTAACACATTATGATTCAAGTATGTTAAACCAAAGTAATTTAACCCAGACATTACTGGAGTTTAACTATCAGCATTCTATGCTTTTGGCTGGGTCCAGAGACAGAGAATCACCAGGAAACCAGTCATCTGTATAATGAGTGGCCTTTCTACCTGGACTGAAGGGAAGAATGCTTAGGGTAAAGCTTACAAATCTGAGTGCTTAACATTAGGTCTCTGAAAAAAGCACATGGTACAGTTAAATGGCTTGTGTTCAGAAGCATTAAGCCTGAATGATGTGCAAAGAGGTTTCAGGAGCTGTCACTATGAAAATAAAAATAATGCTGGAGATGCCTGATACAAATCTGGGAGTCTAGCTTTCATCAGCAAGATCTTCAAAGGAAGATACAGTATCTAGGTCAGTTAATGGGAATGAAGCGTCTAGCTGTCATTTGTATCTTTGAAAATCCTTTCAGTTAGTCTTAAACTTCTAATATTGTTGGTTGACTTGTGTTCCAGCTTGCCTTCAAGAGGAAATCTGATATCCACGCTGGCAACGGAGAGAGAATCCTGCAGATCTGACTTCACAGATCACTGCTATATGGTACAGAGAGCTTACCTTTCCTGGAGCCTGAAACTACCTGACACTAGTCCTACAGATGGCCACGCTGAAGAAGGCAGATATTGGATAATGTTAAATTGCCTTTAACTGCCATTAGGCCTTTTTCCAACGGGTCGGTAATTCTTCAGGAACCGGTCAATTCCTCAATAGCTGCTTTTAAAATTCTTTGGATTGTACAATGCTTGGCCCTTCCTTTTTTACATTTTGTCCTCTGACTTTTCAAAATAACATTAAAATCTAGACAGGTTTATCATTAACATATGAAACAGCATTAACTTCTGGTAGAGAATATATAGCTGGAGTGTAAACGCCAAGAAGTTGAAATTAACTTATTACAGACTTCCTAAATTGCTGTTATCCCTGTCCACGAAGACATTCAGCTACCTTCCATCTTCTGCTAGAAATCTATAGCTTTGCTTGTTTTCCCAGAACACAGATTATCCATTGTAGTAATGGGAAAAAAACATGGCTTTACATCAATGGGCCTATGAATGATTATTATTTCAATTTTTGCTGACTACCTATTTAAGAATATGCTACAGTGTACTGAATGTTTATGGGTTGATGTTCCGTGCTTTCATCTCACAATGACTTATCCACACTCAAAATCTCTGGTTTAATAAAATCAGAGCTGCTGATTTCTCTATTTTTCCCCACTGAATGCTCTGTTTGCTTAGACACTCCTGTGGGCCACAGAGGAGAAGAGGTGAATGCTGGGGAGTATCTTGGATTCCTGGAAACAGAGTAATCCTCTCAGATGCAATTCTAAAGGAAAATTTGCCCCTTTGTGCATTTATGCCTGTTCACCTGTGTACGTACTTACCTCTGTGGCTATGATGCACTCATTCCTTTCTTCTGTTATCACAAAGACGGACTGGTACATTGAATCCCTTGGAGAGCATATCGCTGATATTCTACATTCCGGCTTTTCACTACGGCAGAGCAGAGAGGAAAGAATGTTATTTGACTGCTAACAAGCCTGACTCCCAAAACCTACCATGAATATGGAGGAGTGGAATGAGATAGCCATGGAGGTGTGGGAGGGAGTGCAGAGGATGAAGTTTCGCATGTTCTATATGATGGCAGGACATTATACTAGACAAGTGGAGGTAAAGAATAGTTACTGTCTTCCTACGCTTCTGCCATGTCCAGCCTAATAGTGTGCTCCTCAGATCCCTCAGTGAAACAGCCACAAGCAGACTTCAGACAAGACTTTCAATACACAACATATCAGAAGACTGATGAGCCAGTGAATACCTGCCCTTTACTTTTTTGAAAAGCTATTTTACTCTATCATTCTTCTCGGTAAGCAAATCATTTTGCCTTCTTAAGAAGTAAAACGCTTATTTTTAATCACTATATGCCTTTATTGTTCTTCTTCCAATATCTGTCGAGGAAGGAAAGACACTTTGTACTTTCACCACTGGACTAGCCACTCTCATTCTCCTTCACAGTACCCATACGAGCAGCACCCAGCACAAACTATCTAAGTGACCTGGCTAAGGGTACCACTTGGACGTCAGATACATAGCACAGCATGAAGATTCCTGGTTTTGCTCTGGTTGGTTCTGTATATTACCTCCTTGAGGTTTTGCTTTTCCCCGTATTTTCTCATCTGCTTCTAGACTGGTATGAAGATGAGGGGCCTTAAGAAAGACTAGAAGGAAGACTGCACTCTCACCTGTGTAGTCGGAGGGGAGACTTTTCTCCTAAACATTTTTCACTTTTGTAATATTTGTCTTCCTGTGTCCCTCTACTTGTCAGGTCTTTTACCAGATTGTAGTCCAGTTTATGATTCTTGGGTTTGTAGTTTGATTTCTCCAGCCCACAGTCCACTTCGAGGTCTTTATTTTTATTGGTGTTTTTGAGCTGGGAAGCTGGGATGAGATTGTCCTTCTGGAAGTCAGACAGGTTGTTCATTGTCTCCAAGTCCTGCTCTGGGTGCATCCTCATCTGCCTGATGACCATTGCTATCATGCAGAACAGTATGAGCAGCGCCACCAGCCCCACCCCCATGGATATAGCAATCCAGGGGACTGGTTTAGGAGGAAGTGTAACAGGCACGGTATACACCGGCAATTCGCAACGGTTGCCCATGAAGCCGGAAGGACAGTAGCAGACAAAGCTGGCACTATAGAGTCCGCTGTAGCACGTGCCTCCATTCTCACACGGCCCAGATGCACATTCATCTCTGGTTTTGATGTCACAGTTCCTGCCACTGTAGCCTGGCAAGCACGTGCAGGTGTAATCATTGATCAGGTCATGACAAGTTCCCCCATTGGAACATGGGTTTCTGGCACAATCATTGATGTTTATCTCACATTTCTGACCAGAGAAACCAGGACGACAACGACACACGCGAATCTGGCCAAGGTAAAAGCAATTACCATCTGAGGAAACAAAAGTAAAATAAAAAAAAAAAATTAGGCTGCAATGCACTTCACTCAGAAACCTAAATCTCTCCCTGGTAAACATTTCGTACTATCTCAAGAAAAGGCAGGTTATTTTACAAAACAACTGTACATCTGAAAGTTACTTCTAGTTTACCTAATTGTGCCTTAAAATACGCCCCTTCTAAATATGTAATGACGTTAATTTAATTACTAACTTCTGCTATTTTCCCCATCACATCATAAACCTCATGCATTGTTACGTTGCATAGAAAATGTCAGTGAAATCCCCCCTCAGCAGGAGACCAGAATTAGGGTAGATGTGGAATACAGTGGGGGAGAGGGACTAATGTATTAGAGGAAGAGTAGAGGTCAGATTGGATTTCTATCACTTCTGCACTGAAAAGCACAAACGAGTCAGACATGAGATTTTTTTGATAAAAAAACTCACCATTTGCACAGGGGTTGCTTGTGCACCTGTCTACTTTCTTTTCACAGTTTGACCCTGTGAAGCCAAAAGGGCAAACACAAGCGTAGCTGGCCCCCTGTTCTTTTTCCAAGCACGTGCCGCCGTTAAAGCACGGAGAATCTATACACGTCAAAGCGCTGTGCTCACAGTGAGTGCCATAGTAGCCAGGGGGGCACAGGCAGTGATAACCGTTCTCCATATCCTGCAAAACACAACATTAGAGCACTGTTATTTGATGCTAGCAAACGATAGTTGCTTGCACGCTTCTTTCTGGTCAGCAGTGAGTGCTGTTCTGTCCCTTCTCATCCACACTCTGATGTGGCAAAAGCAATATTTGGGGAGTAAATAACTGCAGGCTGGACTGCAAGGTGTAGGAGCTGTGAACCAGCCATACTTGGTGCGTAGCAGTAATCATGCAGCTACACAAGCAGAGCAGATGCAGTTGTAGGGAGCCTACAGGCAACTAGGCAAAAACATTACTAACACCACTACTGTCTAATGGGATCACTGCGGTCCTCCCAGAGCAGAATGGCAGTTGTCAACCTACGCAGCTGTGATCAGACTGTTTATCCTCAGCATGAGAGCTTTTTTTTTTTTTTTACAAGGGCTTACATTGCTTTGTCATGGATAAGTCCCACCACTTAGATCACAACAAAACTGTTACTTCTTTCCAAGCGCTGTACGTCCAAGGCCTTGGGAGAAGGGAGCTAGGGTCTTGTGACATTAGCTTTAATCTAAACATGCATCAGATTACATTTGGTATCTGCATCAGATTACATTTGGTATATATAATCAATCAGTCTTTATCAAGAGATAGAATCAATCATTGATTTGGTCCAAAAACAGCCTGAAACACTAGACTGCAGGAAACTAAAAGTGCAGAACCCTGTTTCGCTGAAAGCTTTTCAGCTGATTGCCCTCATATTGTCTGGCACTACACTCCCATAGCAGAAAGCAGAAGTTTTATTTGTTATTAAAATACTGACTTAGGGCATTCCTGTATGGACCTTGGTTTGAGAAGCTTATTTTCTACAGATCTGCTCCCTCATCAACCTTGGATCTTGCCAAGCTCTCATAATGGCTGCCACAGAAACCCAAGGATCAGTTGACTCATTCTAATCTAGACGATACATCTCCTCCTGTAACAGACTTCCTCCCCTGACACCTCTTGGGAAGGGTTCAGTTTGATAGTGGTGAGCGTCAGTGATGAACCTGTGTACTATCGAATTCCCGTTCTGTTGTTACAGAACCATTTCTGAAAAGGGATACCGGGCCTTGCTTCACACAATACTTTACATTTAAAATGCCCTTACCGTGCAACTGCCACCATTCCTACAGGGATTGCTGTCACACTCGCTGATCTCATGTTCGCAGTCAACACCAGTAAAGCCGGGTTTGCAGGCACACGTGTAGCTGCCCTGGCCAGTGTTCATGCAAGTTGCTCCGTTTTTGCATGGTCTGTGGTGAGTGCAGTAGTTTAGATCTGCAAAGATACCAGGAGTTAGAGAAAACATCTTTGACAGCTGTGAAAAGACATTAATGCAAAATGTTTTAGTCAACAAAATGGCAGAGTTTTTGATTAATTAATTCTTCTAGCAATTGGAATATTGGAGACGATCCAGGTTATTATCAGTAATCATCAGACATTTCAGATTATCATTGATTTTAGATGTTTTGCTACATCTGTTACTGTAATACACGAGCTCTGAATCTTGAGAGACCTGGCAAAAATTTAACTTTCTTAGCATTTTGGTACACTCTCCCTTTTTTGTGTGCATAAACCCATTAGCTGTAATGGGATTTAGATACTAAATCAGAAAACATACTTGGTAAATATGTGTTCTCCAAAAGACTCACCACAGCATTAGACACTTTGTGCACAACATGTCACATAATAAACTGGTGAGCCCCACCTCTAGAAGGTGTGTTTCAAGGCTTGTTCTGGGGAGGCAGGGTGGAAATAAAAATGTTTAGGCTTGGAGATTTAAACAAACACTATAAATCTTTTATTGTTTATTTACCATGCTCTCTTGTTATGAAAGTTAGTAGTTTAAACTGTCTAATTGCTCTGCCAAGCTTGACGGGCCTCTTTTTTTTTTTCCATTTAAATTTGAGACAGAGGTTAAGCACACAAGTTCATAGAATATAAGTAGATTTTTTTTAATAAACTCTATAAATACCATTGAGTAATTGGAATATAGCTGGTTAATAGATAACTACAAGCAGAAAAAAAAATCTGCAACTTTACTTTTCCTGTTTAATTCAGACTTCTTCATCTTAATCCTATAACTGTCTTGGAAACACTTAGCTTGCTTTGAGCACTTAAAGATTTCAGTGCCAACATTGCATATATGGCCTTGAGGACATGACTGCTCAGCTGGCTATGGTTCAGTGATTCAATGAGTTGAATAGGTGGAAGTGGTCTGGCGTACCTTAAAATGGAACCTGTACTTTTCATTCTTGCTTACATGATTTTTCTCTCATGCTCCAGACTTATCACATGAGTTAACTTCCTTGTATGCAAAATAAGGAAGGCCCAAATGATAGTGTTTACTGCTGCTGGAAACTGTTTAGTAAATTGTTACAGTTGTACAGGGAATAAGTTAAACTTGGCTGGATCAGGCAGAAAACCTGCCTGTTCAACAATCATACAAGTTGTTGTTGGTTTTGTTTCGGTTTGTTTGTTTTTGTGGTTGTTTGTTTCTTTGTTTTTCAAGGTAAAAACTGCAGTTAGCAAAGAGGTTTGCTTGTTTGCAACCAAAATTACTATAAATATTGGTAAGACAGCCGTGGTACAAACGGTGCCTACGAACATCTACCTTGTGGAAATTTATTTCTAGATCCGATGGGTCAGATGCCTTAGTCCAGTGCCAACGAATACCCAATCGAGAGCCATAGGCACAACCTTCAAAACTAACCTTGATCACAGAAGAGGCCACCCCATCCTTCATCACATATGCACTGCCATTGTGTTTTACAGGTCCCGTGGCGGCAGCCTATATGAGGAATGCATTCATCACAGTAGCGGCCTTGCCAACCGGGACGACAGCTAGAATAAAAGTCAAATTAAAACATTAATGACATGGAAAAGAGTTTGAGTTTCTATTACAAGGTGACATCTTAACTGAAGTTCAGATTGCAATTTCCATCTACTCACATGCACTCTCCGGGCTTGTTGCAATATCCATTCTGTTCAGTACATCCAGACAGACAGATGGCTGTAAAGAGAACATAAAAAAGCAGAAATTTTAGGTAAATACACATGGCACTACAGAATACACTTTTAAAAGGGGAAATGCCAGCTTTAACAAAAATTCTTCGAAAACCAGTTTTGCGCTTTCAAAGTTTTGTTTTAAAAATTCTCAGTGCGCGGAGTTCTGGGGCAGGAGGAAGTGAACAAGGAGAGCCAACATTTGACAACTTGTCCTTTAGTTTTTCTGTTTATACAACAAACATGAACTCTTGCTAGAAAAGGAGCAAGAGGAGGCAGCTTTGGCTTGTGCTAATGAAAGGCTAAAAAAACCCAACAGGATTCCAAACACACAACAAAGTTTCCCACTACCACATCACAACACCTGTCTCACCTCCCCTGGCAGCAGGAACAGTGGAAGCGTTTGTGTGGGCAAGGGGCTAGCATTTTAACTTGGAACAGATATCTCTGATTTAGGGTTATTGGCCAAGATCCCTTCTCTGCCAGCCCTTTATTTGCTGCTCACGCTCGCAGGGGTGAAGCGCAGCATTGGCAGCTGCAGCCAAACGGGCCAAAGTCCTCAGCGTGGAGCTTTCTCTCTCCAGGCAGGGTGTGGAAAGGTCAGCATGAAAACACGGCCCCAAGCAGCTCCCAGTACCGTGCACGGTGCTTTGTCACCGCGTTGAAGCCACCGTGTTTTAAGGACTGGCCACAAAGACAGCTACAGCCAGGGTCAGACAAGGGGATGTGCTTTTGGGTCCCTCCGCCAAACAGGCTCCCTGCTGCCTTCGGGGCTGCGTTTGCTCCAAGGCCCCTTAATGGGCACCCACGCCCCAAGAGGGCAGGGGAGGCCTAGAGAAGCCAGAACGGGACACGTTCTTCACGTGCTGATGCCCGCCAAGGCCCCGGCTCTGCCCGGCGTGGGGGGCGCAGGGGCCAGCGAGGCGCTCCCCACTCCGGCTCCCGCGGCACTGGTGCCGCCGGAGCCCCTCCCCGCTCCCCCCGCAGCCGCCGCCCGGCGGGGGGCACTTACGGTCGGTGCAGTACTCGCCGGTCCAGCCGGGCAGGCAGGCCAGGCTGCCGTCCGCCTCGCAGACGTAGTGTCCGAAGCGGTCGTCCCGGCGCTTGCAGAGGCGAGAGCAGCTCTCGCCGTAGTAGTTCTCGCTGCAGACCACCCGGTAGGAGAAGCGGAGCTGGGTCAGCGGGCCGCTCTGCACGTCCTGCAACCAGTCCTCGCCCACCGAGAGCGATCGCTGGATCGACATCTGGCTGATAAGCCAGTCCTCCGACGGCGGCCGGGAGCCTGCGGGAGAAGCGGCCCCCGCGTCAGCGGTCCCCGGACACCGCCCGCAACGTTTCCCCGCGCCACGAAAACCACCCGTCCCGAGCGGCGAGGCACCCCTTGCCGCGCCGGAGAGGAGCGGAGCGGGGTCACCCGGCTGGCAATTATATACATATATACATATTACATACACGTATGTGTGCGTATGTATGTACATAAGGGTATGCCCCGCGTACAGAGGTGGCCACCGCGGTGTGCGGGGCGGGAGCGCTAACCCCGGCCCAGGGGGGCTCACCGGAGGGGCCTTTGAAAGCGAGGGCTGCCGTGAAATATCCTTTTCCTCTCTGCTCAGAAAAACATCCCAAAGCCATTATTCCTTTCCAAAGGGCGGAATTCGAGCAAGGTGTAAAATACAGGAAAAGGCGGCCGGGGCCCGCTGGCAGCCTCCCGGCTTTCTCACCGCAGCCCGCCTCGCTTTCCCACGCCAAAAATAAACCGGAGGAAACGCAATTGTGTTGGAGATTAGGCCGGGGCAGAATCAAAGCGGCCCCTGATGGATATCGTGGGGGGACCGGCTCCTGATGGTGGGATAAAGCCGGCCTTGCAGTTATAGTATAAACAGCTGAGCCGGGGCGGCCGTTAACCGTTTCGGGATGGGGGGCGGGACAGGGTGGGGGACAGAGGGACCGCGAGGGGCGCTCCCGCCGCGCGAGCGCCCCCTGCCGGCGGCGCGCGGCTGTAGTCACCTTCCGGCAGGTAGTTGGCGGGCGCGTGCCAGGCCTCGATGATGAGCGAGAAGGTGCCCTGCGGAGGGGAGAAACCAGCGTCAGCCCGGCCACCCGGCACCCCGGGGCTCTCCCGCCGCCCCCCGGCCCGGCCCAGCCCCCCGGCACCCGCTCCGGCCCGCCGGGCCCCTCACCGGCGCTCCCCCCGCGGCTACGCGCTTCCCCCTCGCCCTCCGACAGACCGCGGATCCCCCTGCCCTTTGCTTTTAGTTCTCTTAACAAATAACACTAATTATCCCCAGTGCTTGTGCGCTGGATGCGCTTTTTTCATCGCATCTTTTTTCCCTTTCCCTCCCCCCCCCCCCCTTTTTTTTTTTCCTTCTTTAAAGGAAGTTCTGGAACTAAGTCTAAAGGCGAAAGTAGTTTGTTTACATTACAGATTAACAGCGCGCTGCGATTAGCCTTCCCTTGCCGCCCTCCTGCCCCACCATCGCAATCGGGTTTAAAGTGGAATCTCACCGGCCACGTGAAGTTAAAGGGCAACTTAATGGGGCTGTCAAATCTCTCTGTATCCTTGATGCTGAAGGAGTTTATTCCCAGGACCGGGGTGATGATGCTGCCGAAAGTGCAGGAGCCCGGGGAGACCACTGCCTGAAAATGCTTCAAACAAACGCGAAAGAAGGTCCTGCAGTGGGGAGAGCAGGGCTTCCCGCTGGCCAGAGACCCGTGGCTGTTCACGAATTCGTGCAGCTCCAGCTGGAAGACGCCAGAGCTGGACACCCTCTACACAAAGGGGAGACACACAAAATAGCCAAATCAGACCTTACCCCGGCTTTGCCATGCAAACTTGTTTCCATCACCCACTTTACATTTCGCGAACCCTTTTTTTTTTTTTTGATGTGCGATTACCTGCTGCAAAATCATTAACAGAAACGTCAAGCCAAAGATGCGCAAGGCTGTCATCCTTGTGTAATTCAAGCTTCCAGTTCTTAATAGGTTTAGTTTTCCTCCTGTATTCCTCAAATGGTCCAAGCAACCGCTTCTCGGTCGAAGGAGAAAAGAGAGGCGTCACGGCGATTCTCCTGGAGCAACCTGCTCTTTCAAATATTCCCCGAGCACCAGCAGAAATCGGAAGGTAAAATCCAGGTGTCGATCCGTCTCCTTCTGGGAATTAATCCTGCAGCCAACCGCCGACCTCTGGTCGCTGTCGTCGCCTTTATAAACTCCAAAGCCGGGTGGGTTTGGTGAGAGACGCGGAGGGGAGTGCTTAGTGTGGAACCGCTCCTCCTTTAACCGGTGCTAGCAGCGCTCAGTAAATGGAAAACTTGCTTCCCTTCGAGCTGTTTATATAGTTGCCTCGCATCCTCACAAGCTCATTATGTAAACTGTCAGTCAGACTCACGGCCGATCCCTCCCCTTTTCCATCTTTCCTTTCTGGAAAAAAAGAACCAAATGTTGCGGAGAGCCCTCATATCCAGAATTAATACCCTGCTGCCGCCGCCGCCGCTGCCGCTCTGACCGCCGAGGAGCCGAGCTGATTACGAACAAGCCAAGCATCTGTTGAGATATTTACGGCGCCCACACTGGGAGAGTTCCCTCGAAAATCAGACGCCTCTCCACAGAGCGCCTTTTTCCACAGCACCCGAACAAAAGAGGATGAAATGTTTGAAAAACACTCTTAGTTAGTTAGTTAGTTAGTTAGTTAGTTAGTTAGTTAGTTAGTTAGTTTGTTTGTTTGTTTGTTTGTTTGTTTGTTTGCTCCTTTCCCCCCGACCGCTACGTGTGTGTGCGCCCTTCACGGCCCCCCGCCCACCCTCTCTCCGGCCGCTTCCCGGGGCGGTGGGACGGGGCAGCGCTGCGCCCCGCAGCCGCGGCCGGGCCGGCGGGCATGACCTGCTCTGCCTGGCGAGAGCTGGCCCCAGGTGGAAAGTAAAAGTAACACGGTGCTTGCCCGACAGGCGGGCACCCGGGACGGCCCCGCCGCCGCCTCCGGGGCGCAGCAGCTTGCTTTAGGGGCCGCCCCTGCCACAGGCCCGGCACTGTTCCCGACCCCGGCTAATGGCGAGGCGCCCAAACCCACCGGGGAAGGGGGAAACAGGGGCGGGTGGTGGCAGGGAGACGGGCACGGCGGGGATCCGCAGTCGCCCTGCCGAAATCGGCGGCAAACGAGCGCTGAAGCGAGGTGGCCGAGGCTGGCTGGCGGGCCGGCGGCGGGGAGGGAACCTGACTTCCCTGCTGCTGCCCCGGCCCCACAAAAAGACGAGCAAGGGGGAGCTTCGGGCACTTGCAGGCAAGCGGGGCGGACGCGGGGGCCGTGTCAAGCTGCTTGGCGGTGGCCGGTGCCGGGCTGCGGTCTGGCGTGTGCCAGTAAAGCCCTTGGCCTGATTGCAGCGTGCGCTTATTGTTGGGTCGCGTGTCCCTCATTAAAGCCAAGCACAGAGAAGGCCTTTCATGTGGCTTTTTATTTCAGCTTGTTAAATGGATGGGAGGCCGGAGTGGGGGGGGAGGGAGAGATAAACCCTCAGCTGTATGATAATGAGGTCTTGTCACCTTTATGCCAGCGCCCGGCTCGCAAGGCTGTGGACCTTTCCGCCGTGGATCACCTGGGGAGCAGCACCGAGACGCAGAGCGACGCAGGCCGCCCTTGAGCTTCTGTGCTCTCCCGAAGGGTCTTTTCTTGCGGCGTTAATTCCCCAGTCCAGACTATTTTAGGGAGAAATAAAGAAGGAAGGCAGAGGATCTGGCTCATTTGGAGGCAGCGTGGGGAGGGTGCAGCCCAGCTAAACTTCCCCTGCCGTCCCGCTTCCCCGTACATTTCCAACAAAGCGACGGCTTTTCCTGGAAACCAGCTGTGGTCCGGGATGCGGCCCATGTGCAGCCAAACGCCCGGGGTCGGGCCGGGAGGGCAGGGAGGGCACGTCACGACTTCCGCGGAGAAATAGCTGAGCTTCCCGCGGGGAAAAGCCACGGACACAGCCGCGACCGGCAGCCACAGTGAATGGTGCCATCCCACCAACGCGGGTGGGTGTGGAAGGGTTGGCGGGCCAGCGGGGGGCAGGCCAGGAATCGGGGTCGTCGCCAAAGGGGGATTAAAACTTCTCCTGGTCCCGGCTGCGCCAGGCAAAGCCGGAGCCGGAGGGCACAAGTGCTGGCAATGTCGGGGGGCTGCAGAGGGGGACGGGCGCCCTGGTCTTGGCTCCGTCCGGAGCGGCCCGGCTGTCGCCTGGGGGGTCCGTGGCCACGGCGGGCACGGACAGGTGCCGTGTCCGTGATGGAGATCAACCGCAAGGCAAAGGCACAGGCGAGAAGCTCTTTTGTCTCGGCCTCGTAAACAAATGAGAAGGAGGAATGTGTCGCCGCTGATGAACTCGGAATTTTGCAGCGATCCGTCCGGCCAGATCCCGGCTTTACCAGCAGCAGCGTCAACTGTCAAAATCAAATCTGATGCTAATAGCTTCGGTACTAAATAAAATGAGAGGCCAGATAACATCAGTGCTTGATAAATGGTAATGAGTGTCTAACCTAGGGGAACAGAAGGGCTGTGGGGCTCTTTAATTCAGTATTGAAAGGCTAGCTGGGTACTGCAGGCTCTAGCAGATGTTAGTATGTGTGTGTTTTGATTTTTGACTTGTATTGGACGTTTATTAGGCTAACCAGAGCCACCCCACGCATGGCCACTTGGTCCAGGCACCATCTGGCACAAGCAGGGCGGCGTGCAAGAATAGGGCCTCGCTTTGGTGCTGCGGATCCACAGGCAGCATCTACCATATGGACCCGGAGCTAATGTAGGTTAAAGCAAGACAAGCTGATCTCTGCTTTTCACAGCTCTGCCAAACCTCTCTGCCATCCTGGCGGCGTTCACCTTGGTGGCTGGGGAAGCGCTCCCACCTCCACCTTCCCCAAAACCTGGCAAGAGGAGTGCAAACCCCCCAAGTTCTCCCCAGACCGCTCAGCCACCCTTAGGGGGCCGCTATTTTTTCGAGTCAAACTTTGCACCTAGTTTCGCTCGTTCCCGGCAGGAGCAGAAGCCGCTCTCATTCCCCACGCGTCCCCCTCCCAAAACAAATATTTTCAGAAGCTCGAGTGAGTGGTGCAAAACAGATGTAAAATCCTCCTCGAAACTCCAAGGCATTATTGTGATTGCAGCTATAAAAAGAGCTCGTAATAAAATAATAACCGGGGTATATAATAAACCACCTGCTGCATGTTGACACACACGCACACGAAGTTCAGATTAAAAAAAAAAAAAAAAGGTTGCATTAATAATCTCAAACAACTGAGCCTGGAAGTCGATCGAAAGCAGATTAAAAGTACAACTCCTGCGAACCCTTTCCTGTCCCCAACGCCCCATCCCGGATCACTTTGGAGAGCAACAGCCCAGTGACCTCTGTGAAGAGCCTCGGCTCATTTCAGGAGGTGCACGTCCTCGAGGCGGGGGAAGCCCCTGGCTTTGCCCGCAGCCCCTGCCCAGAATGCTGGGCAGTGGCCGGACCTGCCCTGCGATCATCATCGCCGCCTCCCCAGGCTTTCCACCCTGCTCCCCATCCGTCCAGCTCACTTTCGGGAGGTCAGGGCGCTTCCCCCCCGGCCTGTGGCGCCCCATTTGCTGCCGGTTTATCTCCAGGCTGGCCCGTCTCAGCATACGCGTGGCCAGACCAAACGCATCTCGCTAACGAGACAACGTTAATTAATTCCGGGCGGGTGAAAGTTGCCAGCCTGCCCAAGCCTTCCCTCCCCCTCCAGACCCATGCCAGCCTGTCCTTCTTCGTCCAAGTGGGAGGATGTCCAGCGCTCCCCACCCGGGACGTGCCCGAGGTCCCACGGCTCCTTTCTCCCACCCGTGTCCCGCCGCTCTCAGGTTGCGCACCTCAGGAAAGGGGTGCGGGTGTAGTGCGAAGGGCTCGGTATCGCCAGAATAAACCCAGCCATGAGCACCTGCGTCGCGCCCCCCGCCATCAGCCCCGCTTTTCTCTCTTTCTGATCGCTGCGTGCTTTCTAATCTGCCCGACCGCCCCACGGGGGAAGCTCCCGCGGGGGTGAGTCCATGCATGAGGTAATGTCGCGGCCACCGGAGGCTTTCTACATGGCTTGTGCTTGGCTGCTTTCAAGGTCTTACAGATACAGAGCACCTGTACCTGCGTGCGGTGGGGGCAGGACCTGCAAGGTGCTCCGGCCATGCCATGGTGCCACCCGGGGCTTTTGTAAGGGGACACTGGAGCTGGAGGCTGCCCCTGCCTCCCCCGTCCCACACGGTCGGGCACACGAGGGATCCTGAGCTGTCCCCTAAAGCAACACGAAGCCACAGCGAGGCTGGCATGGCTTCCCGGCAGGGTCAAGCTGGGTTGGGGGCGTCTTGTGTCTTCCCCTTCTCCCTAACCTTGCGGGGCCAGAGCCTCCGGCCCCAGCCCTTCCCTGTGTCGGCGGAGCGGCGCGGATGCCGCGGTCCCGCGGGGGCGCCGCCGCTCACGCCCCCACCCGGCCCCCAGGGCCAGCCGCTGCCCGCCCGCCCTCCTCCGCACTGATTTCGGAGCGGGTCGGGGGGCCGCAGGGGCGGGCAGCAGCGCACCAGCACCTCCGTGCCCTGCAGCCGCCTTTCCTCCAGGAGCCACCCCTGCCTCTCCACCGGGGCCGTGGTGCTCTGAGATGCCCCTCGCAAAGCGGCTGCTGGCAATCCCAGAGCCCCGCGGGCTGCCCCGCGTTTGGTCAAATTTGTCGAAATGATTTTGTCGCTCAGTACAGCATCCTCAGTGCCTGTGCTGTGAGATGTTTTGTTATGCACCTTGCGCGCTTTTCTCGGTAACGTTTCTGCTTGCTGGCTCTGCGTTTTGGGGCTGGCTCCGCTGGTCGCCCTTTTCATCCCCGAGTTAGCAACTCGCCCGTTTATTCAGCGCTCGCCAGCCCCTCCATGTGCACAGCCTCACTTTGTAAGCCGGATTCCCCGATGGCTTTTAAACCCTTTAGCTAGAAAGTTGCCCATCGATTCAGCGCTGACACACACCGAGAAGCCTATAAGAAAAAAAAAAGAAAGAGAGAAGAAGAGAAAAGAAAAAAAAATCCCCCTTGCTTGTTTTGTTTCTGCCTAAATGTCCATAGCGCAGAGCATCTCTCCAGGGAGCGCCGCTCCGAGGGGTGTTAATGTGGTCGATTTGGGGTACAAATGTTTGGAAATGTTTCCCGATTTGCACAGAAGGAGGGGGGATTTGCAAACTGTTGCTGCCACATGGCTCCTCCAGCCTGCCCATTCTCATTGTAATGAGGCCGGCGCGTGCCTCATCTGCCGCGCGGGCGCTGCCACGAGCCGCCCGGCCACGCCGCGTGGCCAGGGGCACGGCGCCCACGAGGGGCCACGCGGCGCCACGCACCCGCCCCGCGCCGGGCCCGGACCCAGCGCCCCCCCCATCCCCGCACTGGCCCCGCTCCGCTCCCGCCACCCGCTCTGCCCGCGCGTCCCCGCGCCCGGGCCCTGGAAATGGGAACATTTCTGTTCGAGGCTGTAACGATCACTATTGAGTCTCCCTCTACAAATCGATGGCTTCTTTTCCATACAAATGCCCGCTTATGCCTTTATGTTCTCCATCTGTTTGTAGCTAACACCTGCCATTCAATAAATCGATTTGGCCATTTAATGTAACAGCTTCCCGGGACATTTTTTCGTGCCAGATGCCACAGCAGCTCCAAACCTCTACCCCAGCCCAGCGCCCCACCAGCACAGCCGCCCAGCTTGGGGCTTCACCTCGGCAGAAACCCTCTGCTGGGGCACAGAGCAGAGCTGGAAAGTAAATAAAACATTAAAAAGCGCTTATTTATTTATTTATTTAGACACTAACTGCACCAATCTCGCCGCCTTCTTTACTGCCACAGTTTCTGAACATCCTGGGGAGTGGCATCCTGGCCGACCCTCAGCCCCACTGGCAGGTGTGCATGTGGTCCTGAGATTCCTGTTTGTGGCATTTTTTGACTCCTTTTATTTTACCCACTAACAGATACTTTGCGTGTTTTAAGGGATTTTGTCTTTTAAGGACACAAAGGCACTGCCTGCATGGTCTATCACCCCAGGGCCTGGGGCAAGGCTGGCCTGGGCCTCTCTCATAGGGACCTTGTGAGACGAGGGGTCCCATCCTTCTACTTTCTTGTTGGGGGGGACAGCCCTCCTTGTGGGGGCACTTTGCTGGGCATTGGGGCCAACTCCCCTCGGCCTCTGAGCTGCAGCAGTGCTGCGGTCCCTGGCAGCAAGAGCAAAGTGACGTGGGTGCTTGCCCATATGCTGCTCTGCCCCACACCAGGGCAAACTGTGGGTTTCCCTCTGGCCACGCCACAACATGCCGAGCCAAGCTGAGGGAGAACTGTGGATCTCTCTCGATGTTATCCCGCAGGTCTCAGGGAGGGAAAATGGCATCACTGGGGATATGAGAAAATGGAATGAGTAATACAGCATGAGGAAGTTACGGGGCAGTTCTCTCACGGAGGAAGGGAGCAGTGTCGGGCCGGCCCCATTCCTGCGGAGCAGGCGATTTTAGTACTTTTGGGATTTTGTTTGACTGCATTTGTTGTATAATTTATTGTGCTGGGAGTGCCTTTGAAAGACACCTTTATTGCTTTAAATCTGAATAATTACATAAAATGAAACATGTAATACCCAAAAAAGTTATAGATATGTACATATTTTAGCTATGGATTTGTTTCTTTCTTAATTCAGTGCAGGCCATGAATACCATTTGCAAATGCACCTGGCTGTAAAAGCCTAATTTCCTTTGAAAATCAGCAAGAAAGTCATGCAGTCATTTGGCATCTTTACCTGACATAGCTGGATAAAATTGGGGTTTCTCATAAAAAGAACCCCTGGAAGCTATGGCTGGAACTGAGTAGGTACCTGGGAGATGACCAAATCTTTCTCTTTTTTTGAACCTCAGAGTTTTGGTTGAGAATGGCAGGTGGGAGTTGATGTAGATGTCTCACTTGGATCAGAGGTTCTCAGGTTTTTGTTCGTATACATGTCATGTATGGGTCGACATTCGTGGATGGGATGCTGTCCTGAAGCAGCATAACAAAACAAGTACAGACTGGCTTCAGTTAAAGGGGAAAAACTTCCTTTGCAGGCTCCCATGGGCCGGGCTTTCGGAACTCCTGCCTCAGAAGGTCTGTGTCTTCAAACAGATGGCTGGGCAGCCTTTGGCTACTTAGAATATGTTTGGGGCTATATTATATAGCACTGAGTAAAGAGATCTGTCACAGAAAAACAGCAAAAGGCAGTTTTAACCCTTCCCTGGGGAAGTGGTGTGGATCCACACTCCGTCTGTGTGACCAGTCCCTCCTCTCCCGTTCCCAACACTGAGCCCGCAGGATGTTTGGTAGGGGCCCAGCATTGTGGTGCTCGCTTCAGACAGTCAGAGGAAAAAGCCTCAGGACTCCAGCATGTGCGATTTGGCAGAGCAAGCCCTGCAGTCAGACGCGTTCGGCCTCGGCACAGCTCTGTGCAGGGTCTCCCAGCAGGGCAGGACTGAGGGCTGAGCGGAGCAGGGTGCCAGAGGTGCGTGGCATCCAACCCTGCACCCAACCAGAGGTCAGTGATACACTGTCACCCACCCCGAGGGTATCTACCTCCACCAGCCTGGTCCCTTATAGCAGGGGGTGTGTTGCCATCAGGTGTGGTGGCTGCACCAGGTTCTTGCTAAGCTCTTCTGGTTTCCTCACTCTCCTGGTAGCCTGGTGTTGGGCAGAAGCTGTTGAACGCCCAGGACTGAGTTTCTGGAGAGATGTGGAGGCCAGCGCTAGCGAAGGTCTGTGGGACTCAGTGGAGCTGCACCTGCTGATGTACCAGGATAAGCTGCAGCAAGGCGGTTGTAACTTCTGAGGCTGCATGCTGATAAAAGTTAAAAGTATTTAAAATACAGCTGGCCACTTAAGTAAGAAAATCCATTTTAAAATCCCTTCACTGGAGGTAAAACTTGCTAATGACTGAAGAGAGAGAAAGACCATATTGACTTTTTATTCGCAGCATTTATATTTATTCCTAGTAAAAAAGATTTTAACCGGGAGCAGCTGCTTCCACAGCCCATCAAAAGCAATCCTAGATTGTCCAGATGGAGTCACTCAAGACAGAGTCATGAGCAAGGGCTGCCACCGGCTCCAGGATTTCTGAGTTTGTCCTATTTTAAGAAGGTCTCACATTCTGCAAACACTGCTTATGGGAAATGATTGGATGCAGAAATCCTAGTGGGGGCCCATGAGGCAGACTCATGTGGAGATGTGGCGATGTGGCATGCTGACATTTTGACATAACATGGTGATTATTTTATGCCAGTATCAGCCCTCCAAGAGGAAAGTAAATATGTGACATATTGTTCAGGGAAACAAAACAAACCAGACAATGAAGTCCTGTGCCCAGTGACTGATGTAGCCTCTGCAGGCCCAAGCAAGACCTCTTTTTCTTTGTGATCTGGGGATGCTAGGAGAATGAGTGCATCAGGGTATCCAATACCCGTCCCTGGCCCATCCAGCCCTCCTCGCTTTTTGTCTTTGTGTGCGGCCATGCAGGGAGCAAACACAGAGCACCCGCTGTGTTTCTATTGTTTCTTCTGTCTAATGGCCCTACTTAGCCATGGAGGAGCGGGATGGATTTGCGCCTTGCGCACATTGTTCTTGGGGTTCAAAAGAATACTTAAACTAGAGCAGTAGTTAGTATGACAACGGAACAGAAATGAACATTCACTCCAGTGGTTGTGGATGGCACAGAGGCTT
Source organism: Patagioenas fasciata (assembly GCF_037038585.1). Classification (NCBI taxonomy): domain Eukaryota; kingdom Metazoa; phylum Chordata; class Aves; order Columbiformes; family Columbidae; genus Patagioenas; species Patagioenas fasciata. Next base: position 29,895,005 of record NC_092524.1, on the reverse strand, counting down.
AGATAATGGGACAAGAAGAAAATTAATGAATCTGTCTCTCTGTCTGTTTACCCATCAGAATAAATATCTTGTCAGTCATATGTGACAGCAGATCTAGTTGGCTGGCAAGAACTGCGCCTGCCTGGCCTCCCAGCTGTATTCTTTAAATCAAAAGTTTCATCAGGTAATTTAGCAGACTGAAGAAATCTGGTACTTGACCACAAAGTGAGCCCCAAATGGATGAGCAATAAACGCTTCATCATTGAGTGTTAAATGATGCAAAACAATGGTACGCTGAGGGTACCAACTCCTTCTTCCTGCTCTGTACTCATGGTTGGTCAGCGAGATGCTCCTTCGCAACCTACAGAGAAGGCTTTATTGAGCTGAGAAACTGTGAGGACTTCCCATCAGGCTCTTTTCTGCTCTTAGGTAGGGCTGTGCTGGCACCCTTTGCTGGCAGGGACGGATGGGAAGTCTGTCACAGGGTACCTGTTGCCAGTGGCTGTTTATGGGGGGCAGCCACTGAAGTCTTCCAGGGTGACTATTTCCCCTGTGGGAGGGCAGACAGCAGCATCCACCGTGGAGGTGATGTAGCTGCCATGATGGACAGATCAAACAGCTGGGTAAGGCTGATGTGCTGTTTTTTTTAAAAGCCTGGGGTGAGGTGTAGGCCCATTCTGTGTGGCTTTTCCTGTATGTACACACACAAATCCAGGGTGGAAAACCCTTCTTCTCACAGCGTGGGACGGGGTTTGCGTTACCTTACTTTAGCTGTGTAATAGGCATATAGGCTACGTGAATTATCTGCGTTTCCTCTTGAGTCAACAGAGAGACACAGGACCATATTGCTCATTCTAGGAGGGGACTCTGTGCTAGACAGGATGAATCATCATCTTCAGAAACCCTTCTCTCCATTGGCTCTAGAGGAACTTGCATGACTAGATCATGTAAGACTCCTCATTTTTAGAAAGCTAAAGTGAGGTGAAATTAATCTGTTTCTTCATGCCTGAGTAGAGCAGCGGTGGTGTGTTTTGCCCTGATGCACAGCAGCCTGTGGAAGAGCTGGGAGCAAAGGGTGGCATTTCCGAACATCAGCCACTGGCCAGTGCTCAAGATGTCTGGCTGAGATTAGGATCAGGGTGTCCCAGTTCTGCTAGCAGCACAATCCTTACGATCAAAACTTGCAGAACTAGCTACAAGGCATAAAGAAATACAGCCTCATAGGTTGCTTGCATTTTGACACTCTTTCCATTGAAACCTTCCTTATGCCACAGCAGGACACCTGAGTAAAAGGCATCACTACAACCCAGAAAAGGTGCAAGCTGGGATATCTGGATTAAGCCAGGGATCTGTACCACAATCATGATGCTGAATGGATAAATTGGTAAAATCAGGTTGTGCACTGAGGATTGGATTTTGAGCACGTTTTCAACTGTGGGAGAAGCAGAGTGTAATGCAAAATTCTGTTTTAGGCCCATACCTAACAAAATCTGGAGTGTTGCAGCAAAAGTAGAGGAAGGAATGTTTAAAACGACATATACCACAACTAAAAAACTCTTTGTAGATTACAAAGCATTTCCATCTTATTCTTTATACATCCAAAATTCTCCAAAATAGATATTGTGACGAATCAATGGTTTTTAATTGTTGGGTTTTATTAATTCATTAGGGTAGCTGATAGCTAACCCTTGAATAACCAGCTTAAAAAGCAGAAGGCAGATTTATTGGCATATGGTTTTACGTGGACATTTTGCTGGTCAAATGCCAAGACATATAATAATTTAGATGTCCAGTGTGTTTATTCTCTAGGATCTAGCAGAGGCTTTAGACCTCAGTCTTGAAACGTATAAGTGGCAGCTCAAGTCTTTGGAGAATATCACCAAACTGGGATGCTTTATCTCATGTACCGGGAAACGTTTTATTCTGTTCATGATGAATTGCCCAGTGAAGGCACTTTACACAATATATTGTACAACTGCTTATTTTGGTGCCTGCTTGTTTTCCCATTTCAGAGTTTTGGCCACAGTTTTAGGTTGTATTTCATTTCACTCCATGCTTGCTGCAACCCCCCTGCAGATGAGTGCTACTTCTTGTCTCATTTTAGAAACGATTCACAGCTGATTAATTTTTGCTGAGTCTTCAAACTGATGAAAACAGTGAGCATTCATTTGCAAGAGCTAATTCCAGCTTTAAGGTATTCCTAGATGTAGCTTTTATAGTTGAGATTTTTGGCAAGGCCTTTGAGTCTTTTTTCTCATTATTTCCCATTCCTTCTCCCATCAGCCATGGTAGCAGCAGTTGGAATGGAAGGGCAGTCTATGTTTTGTCACCTTGAATTTTAACCACAATGATATCTGCTTTTTCTCAGGTGAAGTACAGATGACAGGGCAGAAAAATCACCAGGGACAGCTTTCCCTGTGTTAGCTCTCCAGCAGTGATTGCCACCAGTGGAGCTCTAGCAGGGAAAGAATGACAGAAGATGCTGGAGATGAAAGTCTGGCAGGGTATGACTGCTGGTGCAAATTCTGCTTGTTCCCTCCTGCCTGCTCTTCTTGCTTGGGGGGACACAGTTCACCGGTACACTTGGGGTAGGTGGCACAGAAGCTGTGTAATCTCTCAAAATATCCTCTATGATGGACCTGTTTCAAAATATCTCTTCATCCTGCAAACAGTGGGGAAATCATTAAAGGTAGGAAATACATCCATCTGCTAATGTACTTTTGTGTTTCTCCTGAGGTTGTTAATGAAGGAGGCATCACTATGCTCACTCAAGGCAAGACAGTCCTGCCAAGAAACTCTTCCTAAACCTAGGTGCAGAAGTTCCTCATGATGGAAAATACTGCACTGGCCTGAGTTCTGTTGTTAGCCAGCACTATAACAGGATAAGAGCAGTGAGTTGGAGAGAGATGAACTGTGTGAGAGGGAAGAAGCTTATCCTTGGTCTGCTGCTGGTACAGTTTTGCTTGGAGTTTGCAGCTTGGGTCAGAGATTGTGGGATGTGCTGGATGTCTAAGGGGAGAAAAAGCGCTGGACAGGTAAGGTGCTGTTGCCTGTAAATATTTCAGCACAAAGAATGAAGAAAAGCTGACAAAGGACATAAGAACAGTGGGAAAGGAGAAAAAATGTGGAGGTACTTTCTTTGTGTGGTGTAGAGAAGGAGGCTGGTTCTAAATAGGTGTCCAGGAAGCCTGCTTGAGCACACAGACCTATAATATCCCAGACATGGGTATATCTGCTCTTCTGAAAGCAACAGTTTGGGAAAAAAAAGCAACCAACAGCTACATGCCTCTGCTGTATGTTGGTTGTCATCAGCTCCTAGAACAGGTTCTTAGCTCTGACTTCTGTTTCTCTTCTTATTTACCTGATAGGCAAACTGGTGAAATAGGGCTCCATCTTAAAAGCCCTAGTCATGTTACTTTCATTGACATCACTTCTAACTGAGCAATCGTTCAACAGCCAACAAGGGTGGTTAGAAAAGTGATTCATACAGATCTTCATACTCTGTGTGACTGTAGCCTGAATGATGAAATACCAACAAAAGCTGCTGTACAAGCAGAATACTTAAAGAACAGGAGCTTTCCTAGCAAAACATAGAGATAATCCCAACATGGTTGGTGTTTGTGGTGTACCAACACCAAAGTGGTTTCAGTTCACTCCTAAAATAACAGAGGTTGGTAAGTTTTTTTGTTTAGAAATCTGCTGAAGAGTTCAAGCCTTGTACTGCTGTGGACTCCAAAGCACCTCTAACAACAGACTTGGTACAGAGTATTTTTTTAAGTGCTTTGTGTAGAGCTTAGCTAGCCTGGAAATGTGCTGTCTGTAGTCCTATCGGATACTGTTAAAGCAATGAAAGGGGCCACCGAATTCTGTGCCAGTGGGTTGCAATTCAGGCCAGGTTCCTGCAGTGCTCCAAACTAATTTTCCATGATTTCCATGTTGCTGGGAGATTTTGGGCACACAGATTTACAGGCTGATACCTTCTCTTACCAACAGATTCACTACACCACAAGCAGCAGCAGTGCAAGCTATTCTGTACTGCTTTTCTAATACTCATTCATGCCAATGCAGAGGGGTAGCCAGTAGTGTTAGAAAGTTTGTACTACACCCATCAGAAAAGATGCTTGCAGGCTTTGCATGTGGATTGGTATCCGTTGGCAGGGGCGCAGAAACCATCCAATTCATTGTAGATGAGGCGGGTACTATGTATAGATGGCAGTGACTTTTGGTCACTAAAATATGTGGTGACCTGGAGAGATGACACAAGTCACAACCAGTTCCCTGAGCCAGAGGCTCTGCTGGTGATTCTGCCAGAGACTGCCGAGTTGTTGGTTTCTAGCAGCCGTTAGGCATGGGGGTTGTACTCCAGAAGGCCTCAGGCGTGGGTGAAACATGGAGCTCTCAGTTGATAACAGATGAAAATTAATTTACTTGCATTGACCTAAAGGTTAGTGAATGACATAAGTCATTGCCATGTTAGAAGTCCTTGAAACTGGAGTGCCAAGGTTGTGTCTATACCTGGTAAAGTCATGTAGGGATAATCAGAAGGTCCCTGACTTCTTTTCCTGTGTTGTTGTCTCTATTCTATCCTGATGTAGTGCCACACTAATGGGAACACGTCCCTTGGCCAAGCTCAGGGCACCATTCTCCAACAGGATTTGCCCTGTTAGATCCTATTTTCCTCCCCTCCACCTGGGTGAGATCTTACTGCATTTGGAGTGCTGGATGGCTTTTGCCATGGGATATTTGCAAAGATAAGGCATTAGGGGAACAGGGAACAGAGCAGCACCAAGTGGAGTGTAAGCCTAATTAAAACATGCAAATGTGCATTAATGTTCTGCATCAATCAGCGTTTTTTGGGTTTTTTTTTTTGAGGCTTGAAAGAGGTTTTCCGTAGTGACCTAGCTCTTCAGTGTCTGTGAGCAATTGCTGATAACTAGTCTGGTGAAGGAAACTGTTTCTGTGGAGATGAGATAATGGTTGGCTGCTTGTGCCAGCTCTTTATCAGGAAAGCAGCTCACAAATCAGAGGAAACTGAAGTATGAAAACTTGGGGGAGCAATGACTTCTTTGCTGTGGTCACTTCCCTGGAAATTGGGTGTGAGGACATGTGGGAGAATGTGTGCTAGTTGTTCAGATGAGCTTTCTTGATTAGACCTATCATTAGCATATGCTTCCTCTCTCCCCAGACCTGAGGTGCTTTAATGAGTTGTCAGAAATTCATAGATATATGATGATTCCTGTGGAGTTTGGTTGTGAGCCTACTGGTAACAGCTAACGCTTAGAATCTGTTCCTGATGATCTCTTGCTCCAAACTCATGCAAAGACCGACACCACACCAACACCATATACATATCCATGCTGAAGACTTGCTGGTCTTCCAGGATACCTACTGGACATTGCATGGTTATAAAAAGCCTTCCCTTGCTACGTGCACAGGCAGGGCCTGAATCTCAAGTGACATTTGATGGCCCCGTGTTATGCAGGAGGTGGTCATTTCTGCCTGTTGAATCTGTGAAGTTCTCAATAGGCCAAGTTTTCTTATGCTTGCTCTTATTTTTATTCCTCCCTTTATGAATGGATGAGTGGAGTGTCAGAAGATTTTAGGACAGGAACTGGGGATGAAACTCATGTGCCTGCAATTCAGGTCTGTAATATTGTAATCTCTGGAGCTCTGCACAGGCTTCTAATCCCTTCATCCATAGGAAAGTGACAGGAAAGGGCCGCAAAATGTTTGAGGACATGGAATGGTGACCGGGTGAGGGACCTGTGAGAACACGCACTCTACCAAATCCAGATGACCTTGGACTGACACAATGAGAAGAGACTGGTTAGCTTAGTGGTGTATTTTTGAAATAGACACTAAATAAATGTTTAACCAGAATTATACCTTTATTGCTTCTGTCTATCCAGACATGAAAAATGTAGGAAACAACTAGAATAAACAAGAGCTACCCACTTCTTTGGTACATTGCCACCCACATGTCTCTATACTCACAAGCAGTCATAGGCTATTCATCTTCACAGTGAGTTTCCTTTCACTCCCCAGATATTAGCCTTGTCACTCAGCCTATTAACCTGATTTCTTTGAATCACTCTTGTGGCATTAAATTAGCTGTAGCTGTAGAGAACTGATATTACCTTGAGATTATGGATCTGTTCTTGCCACCTGGTGAGCCCAAGGCAGAGTTAAACTGGAGTGTGACTTAGAGGAACTGAAAGCAGGCGGTACACTCTCATTTACGGTAAACGAGAAGTCTGCTGCAAAAAGGTGAGTCAACACCTTTACCTGCTGTCTTGGTGTGTCATACACTAGTATCTGCCTGGCTGTGCAGGATGGGCTGCATCCTTGCTCCCCTTATAACCAGGAGAGCTGCCAGCAGGCAGGGTAGCACTGAAATATGTCCTGCACTTGGCTGTGGTTTTCGCCCGTGTCCCTATCCATGCTAGGTTGCAGGAGCCATGTGAGGGTCTCGCAGTTCCCTGCTCCCTGCAGGGCTGCTGGGGTCTTGTTGCTCCAGTGTGTCAGGCTTTCCTGCTTCACCTGAGATCAGGAGTGTTAATCTGGAGGTACCTTCCTGAAAATCACCTGGGGAAACAGCCCAGTGCATAAGCAGGATTGCATGATGTGTGTCCTCTAACACAGTCCTGTGGCCAGAGAAAAGCCACATTGTGCATCTTTCTCCAGTCTCTGGCAACAGTTATGTGTCCCCCAGCCAGAGAGGCTGGGTGCTGCCACCTGATGCGCCCTCAGCCCAGGCCATGATGGAGCTTCTGAGGGAGATGAGTGGCTGCACATCAGCTACACAGAGAGAGTCATGCTGATGTAGCTTTGCTAGGAGCTCAGAAATGGTGACACAGATACAGCAAATCAACGGATGCATGATAACCTTTCCTGCTTTTTAGCTCTGCCTCCAATGAGAAAATACATACTTTTGTTTTGCACTCACACAAACCCAGCCAGCTCGGCCAGGGCCCATCAGAATGTAGTTTTGTTGGCTCAAGATTATTAATTTAGCAGATTTCCGTTGGAGGTGCTCACAAATGTGGGAATTGCTGGGTTAATCTTCATAAACGAAAAAAATTGGCAGCAGAAAGATTTTTTGAAAAAGCAAATTAAAATAAAGGAAAGAAGCGGGTGTGAAGTAAATTATTTGCAGTGGAGTGTTTTCCTTTCTGAGCTAACAGAGAATGTAAGGGTATTTCCTGGGGAGAAGAATGTCACATTTAGAGGTGTCCTTCCTTTGCTAATAGAGAGGTGAAAATCCCTAACAGTTAAACATTTCCAGCTCAGACAAGTCCATTACTGGCAGAAGAGGCTCTGTGATTAGTATTCACTGGCCCTTTGGGCTTTTTGTTTAGTTCCCACATACACTTAATTTGCCACAAAGAACAAAGTTGTAGTACAAATGATCAAGGACATTCTTCCAAATTGTGTTATTGTTTCGTATGTGCCTGAGTAATTCCTGTGATGAAGGAAACATGAACTAATATAACTAATATAACATATTTATCACATGGCTCAGAGAATGCCGTGGCTGTTGCCAGAGGAGATTTCTGTTCATAAACCTGCCTATTGGATTTTTCATGTGAGAAAACATTTTGCAGGTGGCAACTGAGCTCAGAACCCTGCCCTGTAGGCATCGCTTTGAGAGCAGCTGAGCTCTGGTGAGCTCGGGGGAACAGAGCGTGCTGCACTGCTCTTGGGGCATCCTGAGAATCTTCATGCTGAGGCTGGAGCTTTGGATCCAAAAACTGATGCAAAACTTCTTCTGAAGGGGTCAACAACAAATGAAATTAAAACAAATCCATGGATCTCTGTCATCTCCCAAGTCCGGACAACTCAGCCAGGGCATAGCCTCTTTGGTAGACCCTTTGAGTCTGGTAGACCCCTGGCTATTTGCTGTGTATCTTCATCTCTTATAACCTGATCTAGTAGAAGATCTCCATGCTCATTGCAGAGGGGTTGGACTAGATGACCTCTTTTAAAAGTCCCTTCCAATGCAAACTATTCTATGATTCTACAATGCAAGCAGAAACAGGTTTGTTTTTTTTCTGTCATTATAACAACATTTGTGTCAGGACTAGCTTCAGGATCTGGAGGAAGAGATGCAAGGCAGTTCTTTGGGTGTCTATCAGATGTAACTGATATGTTTATTTGAAGAGGGCAGACACACACCTGAGGAGGGGTTTTAGACATTTTGGCTTTCACTGCTGCAGCCAGCTGCTCTTTCTGGTGCGGTTGGACAAGCCTACTCTCAGCTTAGTTTCAAGTTTAATTTGCATAGAAAGGGCAAAATACTTATTGTTTTCCTTAATGAGAAGTTTCTGCATGTACCTAGCTTCCTCATGTCTTGCAGCAGATCTGGCTTTGTTAGTATCAGGAGTCTTGAGATACGGCTTTACACAACCTGGAATGACGCTGCTTGAGAAAGGTCTCCTATGCAAGGTCTCAAGTACTTCTGACTCCCTTTTGAGTGAAGAGCATCATGAGAGCAGATTTTGCCTCAGACCTGGAAAGTGGCATGAGTGAGCCTTGCATTGTGAACATGATTGTGTATATCTGTGTGCATGTAGGGGAGCAATCACGTGAAGTGTAGGAAGTCTCTTATTGAAAATCACCCTTGCAATTGAATTGTTCAGCAAGGTGCTGCAAAACTTCTGTCCCAGTCTGGGCATCCCTCTGACTGAGGTGCTTTAGGAGCTGAACTTATGGTTGTGCCCATGACAGAAAAATCATCAGCTGAGTTGTCAGGGCTGGAGCCAAATGGTGATGTGTTTGAGCAATGTTGATATTTAAAGGCAGGACCAATTCAGATTCTGCGTTTCAAACAATGGATATAGAATGTGCAAGACAGTTTTTAATCAACCTTCAGTCCATTGTATTTCTCTCATTAATCCTGCAGTGCAACTAACCTTTGCAGTAGGTGAACTTTTTCCTTTTCCCCTTGTCACACATCTAGGTTCCACTTCGTGTCTATTCTAATTATTAGTGAAATACAGCATCTTTATGATGCCCTGGTAGCCCAGAGATTCCAGTCTGGGGCAGGAAATTCCCATCATTAAGGGTCTGCTGAGCTCTCTCTCTCCAGAAAATGACATTTACTAATTACATCATTTTGATGTATATGATACCCAAACCAAACATGTTATAAATTAGCAAAAGCTCATTTGTTTAATGAAAAGTATTGTTCTTCTTTTATTCAATGACCTTTTTGTTCCTCTACATCCTGGACCAATCAAGTGCCGGTGCAGTCGCTGACTTCTGAGCACAGACAATAGCTTATTCCGTCTATTCTGTTTAGATGACTGTAGGAATAGGCAGTCACTTTGTCATGTGGAGACTGGAGGTTGTGTAAAACCCTTTTTCCCACCATTTAGAGAGAGTCTGAATCCTGAGAGGAAAACCCTGTCATAATAATAATAATAATAATCCAGAAGCTAGAGCCCATTGAAGTTTTCTCAGCTTTATGATTTGGGTGGGGTTGGAATGCAGCCCTCCCCAGCCAAGGCTCACTTGAATTTTTGGAGCTATAGCATGGATTGTATTTCTCTATGTTTCTAGCAGCAAGTTGCCTTTTTTTTTTTTTCCAATGAGCTTTATACACCATTTCCACAGCAAAACTCCAGCACTTGCGAATGTAGCAGGTCCAGGGGCTGACTGGTGCAAGCCTGTTGTTTTTTCCTCCAAACCTTCTGGGACACAGAGTGCCTTTCTCCTGTCTGCTTGTTGAGGGGTCCAGCATGATGGTCCTGGGCTGAACTGGATGCCCTCTGAGCAGCTGTCATTCAGTTGTTGGCCATCTTCTCGATGCTGTGGTCCCTGATACTGAGGCATGGCAGAGGGCTCTGCTGCACATAAAGCATCCTGTGGGAAATTCCTCTGGGAAGGCTCTGGGCTGGAGAATGGATTGAGTTGATGGGAGAGCTGACACTGTAGCAAAATCCTCAGGTGTCTTCTGCAAGTGGTCTCAGCAAATGCCACCCTGGCACAGGGTGAGGAGAGTTGGGATGCTGGGGAAGTGCAGGTGGATGGTGGCAGAGGCTGCTGCTGTGCCAGGAGGCTCTGACTGGCATAGTTTCATACCATCCTTGCACCGAGGCACCACGTCCACGAGTTCCCTGTGGCCAGCCAGAGAGGAGCAGTATCTGGGGCACCTCTGGGGCAAGGTCAGAGCTCATGGCTGCCCCATACCCACAACCCAAGTCCGCAGCAGCCCCTTGTTGTGCTGCAGGGTCCTGGGAGCAGGCAGGGACAGAGGCAGGAGGAGGACTAAGACCTCTGTAAGCTCCTAGAATGGCAGCAGCTCTCCAGTGCCACTGGTATCAACAGGGGAAGCACTGAGACATGAGCTGAGAGGCGTAACGTGTGTTTGGTGGGGCCAGGAGAGGGCTGAGAGACCTCATTAGCATCATTCATATATTTCTGAGTGGTCATTTAATACTGTTCTTCTTCCTATCAGCCCTTCTGGAAGCCAGCATGTACCATTCACAACAAGTGTTTATCTCCCAGCTTTAAAGACAGACGTCAGAATATTTCCCTCCTTATTCATGCTCCATCTTTTCTCACAGCCCAATTATTCATGACATCACCACCTTTTCCTCCTCAGCCCCAGACACAGTGTTTCTGTGGCTACAATTTCCTGGACAAGAATTTCAAGTTTGCATTGTTGGGGGGGGGAAACAGGAGGGGGAAAAAAAAAAAGGGTTGTTTCATGTGGAAACATTAAATGAGAAACACAGCCATGGAAAACTCAGATGCGCACATACACACACATGCACACATGCAGTGCAACAACAACAACCACCACCAAGGTTATTATAATTAATTTAAAATCTGTTTAGAAAAGGGTTCCTTTTATGTTGGACGGGCTCTTTAAGCGGCTCAAGAAGTACGAAAAACAGGAAATCAAACTGCCTCATTAGGAATTGACTCTGCTCAGTAATTAGAGGCTAGAAAACAAAACAAGGAAAAACAGGTGGTGAGTGAGCTCCGAGCAGGCAGCTATTGTATCATTTCAATGTTCTGCATGCTAACAACATTATTTTTTCAGAAAAGTGTTACTTCCATAGAGAAATGATTATGAGAATCATCCAAAGTTTAATGGGAAAGTGCTGCTTGCTCAAACTCAATACGGAGGCGGCTAGCTTGCCTCAGCCTGGAGTTTAATTCATAATTAGGCGGTATTTTGGTGTGTTTAAAAAGACAACTGTTCTCCAGCATCGACTGCTCTCCCATGAAAATCATGTTAAAAGTAATTACCCAGTGATGCCATATTTTGCTGATACAATCAGATGAAATAACCCTAGACATTAATATCAATTATACTGTCTAACAATAACCTTTTCTGAGCAAATGCTGCCAACGATTCCCAGCAAATATCTGTTGATGTTTTAGTCATGCTGGAGTAAGGCTTTGCCTGCTGTACCCCCTTACTCCCTCAGTTTTGCAGGAAATAACTTTTTGCAGAAAGCTCACTTCCAAATGCCACCCACAGTTATTTGCCAAAACCAAATCTGAGTTGTGCGAGCACTGGTCATGCTAGGGGTTGGTGCCTGCTCTGTACTTTGGTGATGGTCAGGGGTCTTCCTGACTCATTTCACTGCACTCAGTGAAGGCACATGTTGCAAAAGGCAAAAACTGGTGGGGAGCAGGGACAGTTCTTTATTGATCTGTAAAATATGTTTGTAAATAAATCAAATATTTTCCCAAGAATTAAGTAGATGGATGCAAAAGATCTAAAAAGCCAGCACAAACATCATCAAACCTTTTTGTGGGGGCAATAATGATGAAGGAAATGGCTTTCTTTGTATGGCTCTCCCATAGGCAGAAAATAGAAGCTACTTTTGTCATACATCTATTTTTTTTTAGTGGGAATTTTAGTCCAGGTCTCTAAAAACAACAAATACCGACCGATGATGAAGCCTGAGTATTTACCTACTGTTTACTGCTGACATCCTGTCAGGATATGGTGCAGCTGAGTGAGTGCATTTTGGCTTAAGAGGGGCCTGGTGACTTTTCAGGATGAAGCCTTGATTGGGAATGTGGAGTGAACAGAGGCAGCAGAGCCGGGGGATTTATCTACTTGCTGTCCAGGTACTTCATGGCTTCGTGGTGGCCTGTCCCTGTGGGCAGGGGAGAGGGCAGTGCTTCCCACAGGGAATACAAGGAGGGGTTATGTGCTGTGCTGGACGGGGCTGGCAGGGAGAAGCAAAAAGCCAGCTGCAATCAAAGCAGGTTCCCTGGTGTAAACAAGGTGTCAGTCACATTAAAAATTAGCTTTCCTGTGGCTAAGCCAGGGACAGGGAAGACTTGCAGTCAGTACCAGGCTGGCTTACACCGAGAATGGCACTGCAGAAGAGATTGCGGCCAATATGAGGGTTTGTGGCCTCTGGCATGTTTCTTATCCTGTACCAAAACTTAGGTGGACAAAGATGGAGGCATCCACTGGCTGTTCAAGTTTATGTGGAGAGCAACTTCCAGCCCAGTCCCCGCAGGGACTGTGTGATTGTGGCTGTGCTCTGGTGCCCCCTGGGTGGGCTTGAGGTAGATCTGTGCTCTGGGAATGGGCCACAAGGGCAGGATACGTGTACCAGGCCTACAAAATCCATAGAATAAAAAAGAGAAATTATATCAATTTTTATTAATGATGATTCCTTATATAACTTATTCATTCGGGCAGAGGCTTCCAGCAGCTAGGAGGGGATATGGCTGAGCCTCCTCAGTTGAGATGGAAGCTCCCTGTAGCTTGGCTCCTCTGCTACCGGCAGTGAGTGACTGTCCATTTTCTGCACAGGAGTCCCCAGTTTTGGGCTGTACCCTGCCCTGGGCAGGCTGCTTAGGGAGGGAGAGGCTAGAGAGAGGATGAAGCAGTTCACAGCCAGCCCAGAGCTGCTTTGGGCTGCACATTGCTGCCTGTGCCCTGCCTTGTGAGGGATCTCTGTGCCAGGCAGCTTTTGAAATCAAACCCTGGTCTGCTTTTCTGTCCTGAAGACAGTTTTCTTGTAAGAGGTAGTAGGGGTGAATCCTCTGGTTTGCATGCATGGAATGCATAGAATGGTGTGCAGCACAGACATGCCGTATTTTGCTTGATTTATCCATTACGGAGTTTCTTGCTCCTGGCCAGCAGGCTGGTGTGATGGATCAGTCCATTGGTGGAACATGGGCAAGTCCTGTGTCTGGTGGAGGAGGAAAGGTGTGGGAGTGTCACCTTGCTAAAGGGTGCAGGTGAGCATTAGGAACATTCCCAGACCCACGTGCTGCGCTTCCAGAAGGGAAATGTGCCCTTTTCACCTGGTGGTTGGTGGCTGCTGTGGGAGCTGGTTCTGGGCTGCCAGGAACCACCCTGCCGAACAAAGCAACCTTGTGCTGGGAAGGGGGATCAGATATGCTGAAAGCACCACAGATCGCCAATGTTCCCTTGGCAGAATGGCACCAGGAAATATGGATGTGGATTTGACTGTGCTTTTCTCTCCCATTTCCCTCTTTGAGGGGTTTCCTTCAGTCAGCAGGTTTGAATTTTTTTCCTGTTGTGATACATGTGTTTGGCTGCAAGGCTCGAGGTTTCCTTACCAGCAAGTTGAACCCTATTCCTAGATCTATTGACTTTTACTATAAGTGCTTGAGGTGGGGAAATAATCCATGAATATATGTTGACATTTCTAAATCAGTTTGCTTTGGCTAGCACTACACCTGTCTAGGGATTACTCTTTGCAAACATTCAATAGACTGACTTCGCCTGCCGTAAATATTCACAGAAAGTGTCTTTCAGCATCTCAGATACCACATTCGAAACTGGGTCATAAATATGCTAGGGTTGGACCTGCTTCTCTGTGTATTTATTAGGGAGCAGATGTAATTTCCTGACTTAATTGCCTGATTGCATCCAAGCATGCTACTTAAAACTGGGGTAACTGTAACAGAGGAGGCCTTCGAACTCTGCGTTGCTAAGCTTTATCTACAGGGCCAAACATTAGAAGCTGCATAACTCGGCATCTCAAACGAACCTGTGGAAACCACAAATCACTTTATACAACCAAAAAAAGCTCTGAGTACATCAAATGTGAATAAGTTTTTGGGATCCAGTTGTTAGTAGGCACAGCTAATGATTTCCTGTGGTTTCACAGCGCAGTGTCCAAGAGAGAGGGACGTGGGGGAGAACGCCACACCGCCTCCCGTATTGTTTTAATCAGGCGCTTGTAGGTGGAATTTGTGAACTCATGAGAATGAAAGTTTCCCAGTCCTGGCAGGGATCCAGGCAGAGTTTGGGCAGACATCGTGCAGACTTCCCTGCGCATCTCCAGGGGCTGATTTACCACAGGATGAATGGGGTCCCCCAGCCTCCCCACTAGCGTGGCCCAGCATTGCCCACACCTCCCAGCTGCAGGGCAGGCGAGTGGCTGGGCTGCCCATCATGGGGCTCTGCCTCCTTCCATCCCTCCTTCTGCCAGAGGAGGAGGTCTCGCTCCCTCCTGCAAACCGGCCTCAATCCTGATTTGCATCAGGCTTGCTATTTCAGTCCTGGGAACCCCAAAGTTGCCAGATTAGGTTCTTTTGTTGTTTTTACACATGTCCCTTTGGGGCTGAGCTGAGCTGTTAAAAATAAGGCATTAGAAAGACAAATGGTTTCCGGGGGGGGGAAGGGAGAAAGGAAGAAGCCTAGGACAGCTGTAAAATGCTGCAAGGTTAAATAAAACATTTGACTGCTTGTGTAGTTCTTCCTCATGTTCCTGAAACCACTGACGACCTGAAGAAGCTGGAGGAATCATTCTGCTTGCTGCGTATGTTTTCTGTTTTTTTTTTTTTTTTTTAAACTTGTTACACAAAACATTGTTTTTTCAATTTCAGGAAGTCTCTTGATGCCCTTTGGTTGATTTTGTTTTGCTTGTTATCTGGACAACTAATATTTTTTCCTGTTAGGGGGAAAAAAAGATTTTCCCAAGCAGATTAAAGATGTTTTTTAAGCGTATGAATGGTGACATGGTTCACTTTCATTGCTTTGTTTATTTTTAATAATGAAAAACACCTTAATTTATCGTAGCAAGACGTCCATCCTGGAGTAAACCTTGAATTGAGTTTTGGCTTGTTGTTTCTGATTTGTTTGTGGCTTCTTATCTAAGAGAAGGCTGTGAATGTTTTCTCATGCTTTTGTGAAACCGTGGCACATGACAGAGTTTTCTTCACAGCACATCAGTGTCCGCTGGACAACGACAGCCAGATTGGTGAGAGGGGCTGACTTTATTTGGTAGTTTCGAAGAATTTTGCCTATTCTAAGTGTGTCGCAATTACCTTTAAGAAGGTAGGTCCATCCAGCCCCAATATTAGGAAGATTGTTCAAGATGACCACGGCTCTTTTTTTAAAAGAATGGGAGCGAAATGGGCTCTGTGAGTCAGGTGCAGAACTGCAAAAGGGCAGCTGAAGTATAGCTGACCAGGCTCACTTTTGGGAGTGTTGACCCTGATTGTCCCCTTCTCCTTGGGAGCTGAGGTTGCTATTCAGTTCTCTTCGATGGCAGCAACACTCTCAGTGCCTTCAGGCTGGTAGTCTACTTTGCACCTACATGGGTATGAGCAAGGCAAGGGGAAATCGGCTTGTTGGGCTTTAAAGGAGAAAGGCCAGAATGATGAAGATGATGGGGGGGGGGGGAAGTAATATATATTTTATTTTATATTTTATATTTTAATATTTATATTTTATATTTTATATTTATATTTTATATTTTATATTTTATATTTTATAATATAATATATTCTGGGTATAAACCTCAGAGGCTGTCCTGTGCACCACTGGTGAGCAGGTGCCAGAGGAGCCTACCAGCATGTGGGGCAGATCTGTGGGGAAAAAATCATCAGAGGGCTGGAACACCTCTGCCGTGGGTTGGATTTGTTCAGCCTGGAGAAGAGAAGGCTCCAGGAAGACCTTACTGTGGCCTCTCAGTACTTAAAAGGGGCCTATAAGAAAGATGGGGACAGACTTCAGCAGGGCTTGTTGCAACAGGACAAGGGGTAACAGTTTTAAACTAAAGGAAGGGAGACTCAGGCTAGACATGAGGAAGAAATTTTTTACAGTGCGGGTGGTGAAACCCTGGAACAGGTTGCCCAGAGACATGGTAGATGCCCCATCCCTGGAAGAATTCAAGGTCAGGCTGGATGTGGCTCTGAGCACCCTGATCTAGTTGAAGATGTCTCTCCTCATTGCAGGGGTGTTGGACTAGATGACCTTTGAAGGTCCCTGGTAAGCCCGCTGGTGAGCATGATGGCTGCTGCTCGGCCAATGGCTACAGAGCTCCGTCCCGTGAGATGAGTGCTGGTGGGCAGGCAGCTGCCTCCAAGCTCAACAAATGTCCCCATTTGTCCCACCAGTCTGCAGGAAACCAGTGGGGCTGTCCTGCCCACCAACAGCACAGAGGAAGCATGGCTGAGATATTTTTCTTGGCGCTGGGAGCTCCGGCGTTACGGGCCTGCACGTGCCGCCTGACCCCAGCCAGCTGCCTCCTCCGGCGGCTGCCGCGCGTTTCCTCCCACTGCGGAGAAGAGCCCCGGCTACTCCTGTGTACCGATGGTTGCATCAGGATTGTCTGCATATAGGTTTTTTCATGCTGAACAACAATGTTATTCTTCCCAAATTGCACAGCTCCGGTCCACGATGGAGTCACCGGTTTTTACCTCCGTCACGCACTTTTAACAACCTGTGCAAATAATTACTTGAACTTGTACTATAGCTCGAGACCACAGAGAATGTGAGAAAAATCTCATTTTCTGGAGAGAAGCCCATCCTGTCCTTTTCTGGTCTGAGTTATTTGCCAAAGCTCTTGTAGATATCTACCTTGCACTCACTGCTTCAGTGATTTTCATTTTCTTAAGCCATCCTATATGCATGGGACAGGTTAATTTGTACTATTTCAAATGTACTGTAGGTAGAAAGCAAGTTTGGGGAGCAGACATAGATGCATTTCTTTGCAGAACTTGCAAGAGAGGGGCTTCCAGCGTGAGAACTGGCCTTACTCCACAAAATGCCTGCAAGCAGAATTCAGCTTTTGCCTTTCCTGACTATCTAACAATAAAACCAGCCATGCATCTCAAGCAGGTGCTTTCAAGGAAGAAAAACAAAATCTGTAAGCAGGATTATGGCACAATTTCAGCAATAACTAAATGGATCTGGATCTGTTGGTGAGAACAGCTGCACCTAGAGACCTCTTGGACAAACACCTGGACCAGACCCAAAGGAGGGTTGTAATTGCTGCATTATTATGTTAGCTACTGAAACATGCAAGTTGTTGCGCACAAACTCTTTTGCAAATGATGGTGGTATGGCTATTACTATTTTTATAAGCACATATTGCAGCACTGATGGAAAAGTCCTGGTCAAGACTGGAAACCTAGGGTATTAATTTCTGCACAAACCTGGGGAAAAATGTTGACAGAAGGGGATTATGGAAAATGAAGAGGGGCAAATACTGAAATCATGCCGTGCTTGTCTGTGTGCATAGATGTGTGTTTCCCTTGCACAAGGAAGATGCACCACTCCTGTCCAAAGAAGGATCCAGCTGGTGACCATGCCAGGCCCTGTGGGCACCACCAGGCTGTGGTGACCATGACCAGCCTCACCTGGAGCCTTGCTGTGGCCAGGGGCTCTGTGTAAGATCAGCCCAGGGTTCTCAGCCTTGCAGCCTCTTAACCTTTGTGTCTTAACTGCTCCATCAAATGCATTTGAAAGCTCATTGCCCTGTTTTCTACTGCTGACTCATCCAGCTTTCATTTGTTTGATCCTGTAGCAAGTGTGGGAAAATGCTGAGAAAGGAGTGATGGAGCCTTGGTGGATGGGGAGAGGGACAGAGAGGACATGAAAGACATGTCCCATGCAACAAGCACCTCACTGGAGTCTCAGAGTTAATGCAAGTGGTTAATTAACAGGTTTGCTTCACAGTACTACTCATCCTCCAAAAAAATGTACCACTTGTTTAATAACAGGAGAACAAAGGTTTGGGAAGGTATGGCCAGCACTCCAGGCACAAAAAAATCAGAAAGGAAACCAAAAAGTTTTTGATGAGGTTTAAATGTGGGCCTCGTAACAGTGCTGGGAAATGATGAAACATCCTAGGCATCCATCATTACCCTGATTTCAAGACAATAGGTCTGAGGGCCCGCTTGGTGCAGGGTTAGGTCAGCTTTCCTGCCAACCTTGTAGCCGCAGTGAGCTGCGAGCCTGAGGAGCCCCTTGCCAGGGGCACAAGAGGAAGCGCCAGGGTGATGTGGGGAGTTGCATGGACAACAGCTGAGTTGGTAATTCACAGCCAATGGCTTTGAAGTGCAGGTCCTGTTCCTGGCTCCTTCCCTACTAGCTATCTCTAGCTGACTGGCTCAAAGGGATAGCTTTGCCCAGAGGACCAAGGCTGATGGACCATGCTGCTGGCCCAGCCTAGTGTGAACCCTGGAGACCCGGGACAGAGATTTGCTGCACTGCTTCTAGCACTGCTGTAGTTGCACTTGACCTGTCTCAGGTCCCTTGTTTGATGAGCAAAGGTGATTACTTTTACCCTTCTCACAGAGCTGATGAACTGTTGATGACTATAATCTCATTTGCTCAGTGCTGCAGCATCACTCATTGTGAACAGGAAACTCTGGGGAATTGCTGGCCTTGGCCAGTGTTCCCTGATCTCCTTGTCAGAAAAAAATATTTCTTGATTCCTCCAACTCCCTCAACACAGACATACAGTGTTCCACAGTGAGCCTTGGCTTTGCATTGCCACCTTCCCAAAGGGCCGCAGAATGGTGCCTAGCTCAGAGCAAGCTCAGCTCTCTCAGTAGGATTTCATGTGTTATTTGTGCTTGGCATATTCTGCTGCTCATGGTAAATGACTTTGTGCAGGACGTTGTGACACTTCTTGCTTGACCTGATGCTCAAAACACATATCCTGCACCCAGGAGGTACATTCAGCTGGCTTGCTAGATGAGTGGGTCAAGTTCTTTTCCTCACTGCGATTCTCATTCCGTGTGCATCGTGCTTCAAGTATTCTGGATGGAAACCTGCACAAGGAGGTGAGCAGCTATTGCTGTTTCCCTTCTGCTCTGGGGTGGGTAGCCTCCAGCACAGCAGTCCCTGTGTGTGCATTCAGTCCTGACCACAGCATCAGGGAGCACGAGGGACACGGCTGGGATCAGCACTGTTTGCTCTCTACAAGGCAGCTGAGCAAGAGAAGCTTTAGCTAAAATTTCTGCTTTCATGAAAACCACCCACAGGGCTTCACAGAGCTGTGTGTGCGAGCGTGTGTGTTTGGAGACACAGGACGCGTGTTCCCACTTTAGCCATTCAAGAGCAAGAGTGTAAATGGGATCCCCAGGGAGCCCTGGCTGCCTCACTGCTGGAAGAGACACAGCTGCAAAGCATCATTCAGGAGGAGAAAGCAAGCATGAGAGAGATGGAGGTTGCCTCAGATGCTTTTAAAAAGCTGGTAGTATTGAACTTAGAGCTACTGTTTTCAACCTAGTCTCCTGTTTGATTTTGTGGTAAAATCACATGGCTGGGTCAGTGATCACAGCTGTACAGAGATGTCATTTTTAAGGATGTAAGGCTCTGACTTACGATCCTGTGAGATCAAGTAGAAAGAAAATCTTGACCTTGAAAGGGGGAAAAGCCTCCAACTCTTAGACATGATAACTGCAAAAATAGCCAAGAGAGCTAGAAAAAAAAAGTACCCAAATATATTCCAGTATGTATAAATAGGATCTCTTTTCTCCAATGTTCTTCACTACAAGAGGAAATGTCATGTTGAGTCAACTTGTGAGCCAGATGAAATGACATGTATTTGTTTATTCTACTTATCCTCCTGTTTACAATGTATTGCGCTTGGTGGACATATTTTTGTGCATCCTTTTGCATTCCTGTATCAAAATTATCTAAATGCATTTCTGTATTTGCTGCCCAAACTCCGGCTGAGAAATTGTGTTTCTCGGTGTCAGTCACATAGATGAAAAAGCTCTGTGTGTGCGTGTGTGCACTTGCTAACTAAGAACTGATTGCTCTGCAAATTAAACCTAATTACGCATACATAATAGTGATGAAAGTCTCTCTGCTTTTTATCAGCTACATGATTTTAAGAAGGAGGAAGAAATGGGTTTACTACCTGGGCCAGTACCAGGAACGTGTTTAGATGGACCTTACACTGACATTTTAACCCTTTTAATGTCTATTACATGTATGGCAACTATAAGATATCACTCCAAGGAGTATTCAGGGTACTCCTTTTCACCCTTCTGTTGCTCTAGACATGTCTTGCAAATAGTGAGTATGGACAATTTGGTTGATGATGGATTTTGTGGGCCATGGAGAGTGCTTGCCACATTGTGGCTGGTGGTCCCTGCAGTGTCCTTGACCTGTGGCATTGTGCTGGGCTCCTGTTTGGGTGACGTATGCTTCACAGATGGGGATGCCTTCTAACTACTTGGGAATCATCAGTAGCTGTTTGTAATACCTTACTTTATTTGATAAGAAGCTATTTTCTCACTAGCCACCTGGATGCTTCCCATACAAACTGCACATGCTAGGGCCTATTCATGTTGGCCTACACAATGGATTTCCTCTCTGTGAGCATTCTTGGAAATAAAGCTCTGCTCCCTGAATATCTGTGAATAACAAGGTTTATGGATTCCACCTAAACAAAGCAATGGTTTTAGTAGCAAGAACATTTGCTGATATTGTTGTGCTGCATTTTCCCAGCTCTGGGTTATTTCAGCAGCTTTTGTTTCAGTGTTAGCACATAGGTACAGAAGGGTTGGCTTGGGAGAACATTGCAGGACGGAGACCAGAGCCCTGGATTGTTTTATTGCAGGAATTGGATTAACTCATGTGAGCTCATTCTCTGCTCTTCATTGCATTGTGTTTGGCAGTTCCTACAGTGTGATTGCATCTAGGTTAAGTGGCATTGTTCTGGAGTACAGCAGAGAACAATTCTATATTGACTAAGTGTGGGGGAAGGACAATATGATCTCATAAGTTTACACCATTTTTTGTACCTGTGTTTCACTTGTATGTCCATTCTTTTAGCTTTCTTCTCTACCCAAGGGTGATAATTCTCCATGTTCAACAGATTGGATAACTCCATGTTGTAGGAGCAAGAATGTGAGAAGGGAAGAGAGACCTTCACATGTCACTCTTCCAAAAGCAGTGTTGGGTTTCCCCCAAAGACCTGGAGGACCTTCTCCACATGACTTGTTGCTGGTGCTGTGTCTTCTTGATTGTCCTTTTTTGCATCAAATGGAAGCACCTTTAGCTCTTGTAGGGCAGATATTATGGAAGAGCTGACAGGACGCAATGATCCTGGGACAACTGGGATACATGTGGGTCTGGCAAAGGGTGTGGAGTCACTGTGTGAGTGCATGAGCTGCTTGTATGTACCCAAAGACTACTCAAGCTTCCCCCAGGTTTGTCATTGATGGGAGAGACTCTGATCATCTGCCTATTATGTTGATCTGGGAGGCTCCGATCTGCAACCACTACCACAGTGGGACCTGCAGCATTTGGGCCTCTGCAACTCTAAAGCATGTAAACTTACCCCTGAGCCTTCTGGTCACAAAAGAGATTAAATAAACAGGAGTGTTTGTGTCTAGCTTAGTTGGAGACAGCTGTTAAAGGTAAATGCACTCTTCCAGTCCTGAAACTGTTTTATAGGAAGAACTTTTTTATAGGAAGAACATCAGGACCTCCTTCCTCCATCTCAGTTTTTGTCTGTCTTTCTGAGCAAACCCCAGTTCAGAAACAACCAGAGTGGCTTCATCCCTGTCAAACAGATTTTCTTTTATCACAATCATGTTTTATGTGGTACTTCCTGCACACCTGTGACACTCAGTGTCTGGCAGACGTGGTGTGTGCCAGGCACCAGGGTGTGTGCCAGGGGTCTGGGAGGGGTCCCACTCTTGTGGGCTGCTGGACAGGAGTTTGCACAGGTCTCGCTACAGCCAGGTTTTGTGAATCTGTACTTCTGTGGCCTGTGTGCATGTCAGATAAACATGTCTGTGGATCAGAAACAGCAAAGGACCCTCTGGGAGCTAGCTGGCTGATGCAAAGCAGGGTGAACCTGGAAGGATGGTAAGGCATGCTTGCCATTACTGGTTTGAGTTATTCTAAGAGCAGTTGGGTGACAAAACTCTGCCCAGGGCAATTTTAGAAATATTTTTGCTTTCTGCTACAGCAGTGGCAAACTCCAAGGGTGTACTGTCTTGCCTGTTACAGGAAACTACAGATGCAATTTCTCATCCATTCACAGAGGCTTATCTAGCTTGTGTTTAGCTAAAGGCTTCAAAAACCTTCTGAAAGGAGACCAGTGTTATTTGCATGTTCCGCGGAGGAAAATGGAGGCCTCAAGCAATGAAGTGATGGATTCAAGGCCACCTAAAGACCAGCGGCAACTTGAGCATTAGATGCACGTGCTCATTCCAGCATGGCCCCCATAGCCTCATGCAGCAAACCCCAGCACCCTCCTCCTGCTCAGAGAGGGGGCAGGGAGCTGAGCTTGTCAGAGGCATTCCTGCAGAAAGGGAGAGGCAGGTTTCCTTGGGGCTGAGTACATAAAATACCCTGGCAATGAACAGTAGGTGCTGTTGCACAGGCATGTCACAGAAAGGTCTGTTTGTTCCAAACACATCGGATAAATTGTTTTGGAATGGTTCACTGGTGTGAAGATATAGCCCCAGAATAGTGCCAGGAGCAGAGTAACTGTAGCAATACGCTAGGGACGTGCCATCTGTCTGCATTAGAGACAAGGTGATGGATTAGTAAGGAACATGGGTGCATTTACTCCTCCATATTTTTTCCCCCAAACTCTTTAAAAATGTCCTGCGGGAGAGGACACTCTTTCCCAGCCGTGGGTGCTTTTCATGACAGTGCTAAGGCAAGGCAGGGCTGTACTGCCGCTGGGGGAGCAAGACAGAAGTGATTTTCCCCACAGGGCTCACTTGTCTTTGGTGGACATCGGAAGGTGCATGTAAGATAATGGGTAGGAGATGGGACCTTTGGACTATGTGGAGCTTGAAGAAGCAGGTGAATCTCAGGGATCTGGGGAAATTTCTGACCCATTTCCTGATTGCTCAGGTGTGATCAAGACATGCTGTGGGTGTGTGTGAGGGGAAGGGTTGTACAACTACCCCACATAGCCCAGCCTTGGGCACACAATGCCCTTCCAGTGATGGGGCAATGTGGCTGGAGGAAGGAGTTGGGTTTAGGAGTTGCCTCAGCCTCCCTCCTACAAGCTGTCCCTGAACACTCCCTTCATGCACAAGCACAGTCCTCATTGGCAGTGTGATGCTGCAGCTGCCCTGAGAGATCCAGGCAAACATGATAATAGCGGTGTAGGAAAAAAAAGCAACTGAGGGATGAAAAGAGCCCTCTGTCACATGTGGGTTATTTTCAAAGGGTGGCATTGTGGTTTTCCCAGGCAACAAGCAGGCTGCGAGGCAACTTGGGTGGGCAGGTGACCAGGGTGAAGCAGACAGTTACCAGCTCCAGCTGAGATGGGGATGCTGTTTACAAAAAACAGCTATAAGAGGGAGGGACTGTGGAGAGGGAGCTGGGGAGATCTCCATGGAGACACTTAACCTGCAGCAATGGGTGCCCTCAGGGATTGAGACTGACCAGGTCCTTGGGAAGAAAAGTGCCTGGCACGGGCATGGCAGGATTGTCGCTGCGAGGGGGAGCTTTACAGGCCTGCTATTCAGCACACAATAAAAATGGCATTGAAATGACATTAAGATTGGGACACAAGCTCTAGAAAGCTAAGAAATTATAAAAGTGATGGCCAGCTGTTTGCTCTCAGTGAGGGGCTCAAAGCCCTGGGAGAAGGGGGAGTGGGCAGAGGAGAGTGAGGGCAGGGAGAGGAGGCTGCCTTTGCCTGGGCTGACAGTGTGGTGGCTTTTCTTGTCTCCGAAGATGGCAGAAAGTATCCTCTGCATTTATTCTTGCAGTTATTATTTTGCAGCAATACTTGAGAGTGTGAGAGGTGTGAGAATAAAGAGACTTTGCTAGATGATAAAGGACTTGGTGGTAATTTTGTGATTCACTGGGAGGAGGAGACAGCACCTGTTCCTCTGCCTTGGGATATGGGCAAGTTCATTGCCTGCTCCCTGTCTCCTCCAGGCCCCTGGGTAGGCTTGGACTAGTATTTGTGGCTAAGCTCTGATGACTGTGCTTTATGGCACTGAAGTTGAAGTTCCCTCCTCCCTTTCCAGCCGTGGGGAAGGTGTGGATGTGTGCTGTGGTGTGCATTTCACTCATTCATGCTTTGGGTTAATCCTCTGTGATTATTGCACCAGAATATCTTCTAACTATTGTGCTCTGCAAAGGGGAGAGGGGTCTGAGGCTGTGGGTGCTCAAGGGCAAGACCCAGGCTGCTTACTTTAGGGTTTCAGAGGGCGTCTGCACAGCGAGAAGACCCCTCAAGCTTACTCACAGCCAGCACGCTGCAGGTACACCCACCATCCTTGCGTTTAGCTATTTACCCCCACTTTTCCTGTGGAAAGCGGAGGATGCCACCAGCTACTCCTCCTTTCCAAGCTGCAGAGTTCTTCCAGATGAAGTGCAAGATTCATGGCATTAGAAACAGATGAGACGCAGAGCAGCTGTACTTGGTAAGCTGTGGTGCTTCTCTGGCAGTGCTGCACTGATATTTGGGATTGTCCTGCTAGAAGGAGGAAGGGATTGAGGGACACAAGGCTGCAGTTTCCATTTGAACCTGACACAGAAGAGTGAAGGGAAATGACAGCGTGGAGCCAGCCCTTTTACCTTCTTTTCTTAGAGCTGGAGTGTCAGCAATGCATATGATGAAGTGATGGTATGGGTTGTGCTCATGTGCCAAGTTCTGCGTCACATGGAGATGGAAACCACCGAATCCACCTAGCATAAACAAAGGAAATGGGGAAGCGATTTACTGTAAAATTAATAAAAACGCGATCCATCTCAAAAGGGAAATGCACAGACTACATTTCAGGGCTTGGGAAGGGTCAGCAAGACAGAAGGGGGAGCAGGGCAGAGAAGAAGGTTTCCTCTTCAGCCTTGGGCTGGACTCATCCAGCACTGTCATGCTCTGGGGTGTCTCTTCCTGGGCCCAGCACAGCAAGCCCAGGAGGACAGCCCTGAGGAAAGGTGGCTTTGCTTCATGTCCTGGAGGGATCACTGGGCTCTGCCTCTGCAAGCAAAGTGGAGAAGAACATGCTTCTTCCTCCGCAAGATATGCTTTTCAACTGTTTCAGTGGCCTCTGGGTATCAGTAAAAGGGATCCTCAGGGACAATCACAGCCTTGCTCAGGGCATGCTACTGGTTGAGAAACCACCTCTATGGTGTCAGCCTTCACTTGCCTTCCTCCTGGGCACACTGCACAGGGGAACCAGTTTGGGAGCACGCTCTTGTTGTTTGGGGATGCAAGAGCCAATAGAGCAGCCAGCTGCGTGGTGAAACCCTAACACCAACCGACCAGAACAGGAGGCATTTCCCTTTTCCCACATTCCCTGCAGGAAGCAGTGGGGTATCAGCAGGTTGCATGGGGTTAAACAGTCACATCTGAAGTGCTTCTCTGCCATGGCATGTCTAAACTTCTGCCATCCCATGCCTGGCCCTGCACACTGGCTATTGCCAATAGGGGCGCGAAGTAAAGCAAAATACCCAGGGTAAAAAACCAGTAAAAATTATAAGGGAGCTGTAGGGACAAATACTGCCTGAATTTTCGTTTTTATCCACCTATTTATTTCTCCTGAGTCAGACTAAATTTGTCTAGATTTATTCCAGCAGAAGTCAAAAAGGGAGTGAAGCCATGAGAGAGATAATTACAAGAATTAATTACAATTTGTATACTTTGCTGTTAGCTTGGCTAAATGATGTGTAAGTATAGACTGGACTGTGTAAGACTGCAAAGATGATGTATTGAGATGGGTGATGGAGGTGAATATTTCCTCCTGACATCTGACATGCAGTGTATGGGGCAGCCTCAGACAGAGAAAGGTGTTGGTGTCATTTAAAACTGGTCCGGTGGAAATATAAAAAACTAATGTCCAAAGGAGTATTACTGGGTTGAGACAAAGCCACTGTGTCTCAAGATATCCTGTCTCTAATTTATAAAATTATTGGTAGCAGGAGGTAATTGAGAGAGTGGACATCTATTTAAGTGTGCATAAGACAGATAAAATGAGGGAGGAACTGAGTAATACTCAGACCAGCCATTTATGTTCCTTTTGTGCTTTTAACAGGAGACTCTGGCTCTTCATCAGCCTTCTCTTTGCATTTCTCCTCCTCCCACCATCCAAATGCCACCTCTTAGAGCAGCCCTCAGCAGCCCTCCTGCCACAGAGAAATTTGCAGATCAAGATGCAAACAAACACAAACACACACACATGCAAAACCACCAAACCCCAGGTCCTTTTGTTGGTTTGGTGATGCCTTTGGTTAGAGAGCAATCAGATCTCACCCTTCAAGACATCCTCTGGCCAGAAGAAAATTGCTTCCACAAACCAGCCATCGCACAGCAACAAAGTCCACGAAGTAAAGCTGACGAGGGACTTTGTACAAGGACAGGTAGTGGTAGGGCCAGGGGTAATGGCTATAAACAGAAAAAGGGTAGATTTAGATTAGATACAAGGAAGAAATTCTTCACCATGAGGGTGGTGAGGCACAGGAACAGGCTGCCCAGAGAAGCTGTGGATGCCTAATCCCTGGCAGTGTTCAAGGTCAGGTTGGACAGGGCTGTGACAGGAATGTGTCCCTGTCCGTGGCAGGAAGGTTGGACTAGATGGTCTTTAAGGTCCCTTCCAACCCAAGCCAGTCTATGATTCTATGAAGTACTTTCCGAGGGACTTTTTCTCTGTGTCCCAGGTCTGTCAGGCATGGGATACCAGCGCTAGTGGAGAGATGGTTTGAACAGAAGTAGCAGTGGAAGCTGCCCTCAGGACTAGGATGGCTTTTGGAGGCCGTAAGTTGTGACAGTCATGTTATGTAGCCCAGATGTCCCCTGCTTTTCAAGTATTATCTCTGAAATCTCCAACGCATCTTCATTCTTACCATCATGACAGTCCTCTAGGCTCTTCCCCTTTAGGCTATTATGAAGAAAAGCTCCATGGGGGTACAGAAATGGATGAAAGGATGACCAAGTTTGAATGGACAGACAATTTCATGAGCAAGATCCAAAGCAAGAGCAGTAGGCCACTGGCTCAGTGGAAAGGCATGACTCAGGAAATGTGATCAGCAGTTACCTGAATTACTGATTTGCATTTCCCCTCAAAGAGTCACTTTTCTGAGCTCTGCCATTACATATAACCTTTAAAAGTGACAAAGCTATGTAAACTACATGATTAATAGACCAAATAATTTTTACATTATTTTCAACGCAATGTTTCTTTTATGAAGCAATGCCAGCTACTAACACAGGCACAACTTCTTCTGAAAATGCTGGATAAATGCCTGCTCTTACTGGTTTTCTACACAGCTGGAAAAAATTCCTGGAGTGGAAAAGTCCCTGGGCAGACAGCATGTATCAAAAAAGATCCTCTGTGGATGCCATATGAGCATGCACATCTTCAGAGCCTTTCTCAGAAGCACGCTGGACCTGGGGAAGGTGCATTTATGGGGGACCTGGCTCTGCAGCACTTGTCCAGGGGTCCTCAGCAAATGGTGGGGCAGAGCTGGGTTGGTCTTTGCTGGAAACAAGAGCCGCTTACATGTGGCCAGGTACTGTGTTCACAGAAGATCTTCCACTGAAAACACAACTTCTCTTGAAGGACATCTTCTTTGGTGCTTTGGAGGCAACTGGCCCCCTATCCAAAATATTTCCCTGAGGCTGTGTGAGGTCATGTTGCTATCCCCTGGGATCATCCGGGCTGGGACTTTGCTGTCCAGCAGGCTTGGCCCTGCACACTGTCCTGCATCTGAGCGGGGAAGGTGGCATCGCAGATGCGTGCTTGCTGTGTGCATCATGGGGAGGTGAGCAGGTCTCGGGGCCACTCTGCTTGCTCCGAGTTGTGGGGCAGCCAGGGCCATGGGACAGTTGTGCGCTGCAGGACTGGGAAACAGTGGCATCTGCCATGAATCTGCCTTGGGCAACAAGGGAGATGCAACAAGTCATGAGTCTGGAGCTAGTTCGTGTCTTGCCCTGGGAGAAGCCAGCTGTGGGCTGCCCATGCTCAAGTTGTAGGGAATTGCTTCCACCGGGTAGAATAATTCACACAGACTTTTTTTTTTTTTTTTTTAAATAATTTTCACCCTCTTCTTTATTTTCAGAGTCCCCACAGTACCCAAAATAGTTTTGTTTGAGCACTTTGGTAGCTTCCTGACCCAAAGAGGCTTGAAGCAAAATCTGTTTTACTAGTTCAAAACAAAACTATTGCTTCTGAGGCACAGGGGAATAGATGGGAGAGGCTATCTTTAGTAGTCTTAATGTATTGTAGTCTTGTAGTGGTTTTGTTCATTTAGATGAAATTTGGCATTAAATATGATTTCTGCACATAGTGTGGAAAAAATGGATGCTAGGATTCTTTTTCAGTACAAAGAACCTTAGATTAATTGACCAAAAATTATTTCTTGCACATAATCTTTCATTTCCAGACCATCATATTTTCTAAAAATAAAAGTGGGGCCCTGAGACAAATTGTGATGGCTCCAGACTAGCTCTTGTAATGAAGCTGAGATGCTCTGTTGAGCAAATCAACTATTTCATCAGCCTGAATTTATATTATAAGAAACTGCATTGTAGTATGATAAATTCACCATCTGGTCACTTAGGGCTCTACACATCTGTATTGTATTATCGGATTAGACCATGATGGTGGGAATCATCGCTTTTTTATTTAGCAGATAGGTGTTTAGTCTAAGTCAGCTGTCTATGCTTTCTGGCAGACCATTGAGGCATTTTCAAATGGCAGTTTAACCTTTCTTCCCCCTGCTAATACCATTTCTCTTGGGATAGGATGAATTATCCTTTGGAAATACTTCCTTTTCTCCCTCCATTGACTTTAGAGACTGCAAAGGTGACTGGCCTGCACCAGATGACAAGATGGTGAATGGGCTTGGATTGTACTGACATCCTCTGGTTCTGTGTGCAGTGAATATGAATATGTGAATTAAAATATATGTGTTAATATCTGCAGAGATACTAATGCACCCATCCAGGCTCAGACCACCAAAACTGAAAGCCTATAAGCTTTATTTGGATATTAAAACAAGAGCTTGGCTCTTGAACTCAGTGGAAAGGTTCTCACTAACTTCTGGCTGGGGTTGCCCCCATTTCCAGGAGTGCTGTGCACTCACAGTTCAGCTGCTAGTGGAGGGGGTTGCCTGAATAAGTACTATGGACCAAGGACTCTGGATTTGGCCCCATTGTAGAATAATTTCCTGGCAGTTTTCCTTTCGTTGTGTCTCTCAGAATGTTGAATATCTCCTCAATTTTCTATATTTACTTTCCTTCCCTCCTTTTGTAGAGCGCATTGTACAAGTCCCTGGTTATGACAATGTCCTTTTGTTTCAGGAAATGTTCTGAACATCAAACCAGAGCAGTTGCTGTGCAGTGTGGTGAGGTCATTTCAAGAGAAAGGTTTTGCAATGTGTGTAAGGGTTTTTTTGGCCTGGGGGTGGGCAGCCAGGTCTGGGATCTCCGGACAGGGCACACAGGAAAAGCTGGTGGAACCTGTGCAGTACTAAAGTCCCCTCAGTAGGAGGAGTGAGCAGAGTCCCTCAGGAAGCAGACTGAGTTGATGCATTCCCCAGGAACATGTGGTACAGAAAACCAGATAACCTGGAAAGCACAGAGCACAAGCAGCTTGTGCTCTGTGGGCAGTCATGGTCCTGCCCACTAGGAAACAATTGTCTTAGTAATATACAATGATCAAGATAAGTTTTCTTAAGATGTCTGAGTTTGATTCTTGCTTTCTTTTATCAATGGCTATTTAAACAATGGAATGACTTGGCAATATCCTTGTTCTTTAAACCCAGTAAAAGCAAGGGTGTGAGCATTGGGTCCACCAGTATGGCTGCCAGGGATCTTGTCTTCTGCATTCAGGAAGGTTATCTTAAGGCAAAACTAGTAGGGGAAACATGTGGCATGCAAGCCTGGCCATAACATGGAGGTTACTGCACGCAGGTGGCCCATCGTGAAAGGTTCCCGTCTTCCATGGGGCATTTGTGGGAAAGCCCCACCGGACTGTGACCTCTGCTTCCCCCTGTGCACTCACTCTGCCCATGCTGACTGCTCAGCTCCCACCTCTGTCAGTAGCAGACAGGCTTTCAGGGCAGTTTAAACAAGCTGTTGAATTACACAGGCCATTAAAAGTGCAGAATTTGCTGTGGTGGTGTCTTACCCAGCCCGCAGTTCCCACGAAAGGAAACTTGTTTTTATCAAACTGGTGCTTGTCCTGCAAAGCACCATGCAAGAATGACCAACCCCACTGGCTGAGTGGAGCTCCAAAAAAAAATATGGTTTTGCCAACAATGAACAAGCCAGGCACATGGATAGATCAAACTAGAGATATGCGAGTATATATTAAACCTTGACTACATTGAACAGTGCATTTAACGAGATCTGCTAGAGAGGAACACATTATTTCCTGCCACCGAGACAGGCAAAAAATGTTCTTCCTTGTTTCAGCAGTTTAAAACATTACATTTGCAGTTGCACATACTTTTCAAAATTTGGTCCATAGCCTTTATCTGAGCCTGTCTGCCCAAATTTGCAGTTCAAACAGGCAGAACCTGGATTGCCACCCAACGAGGTGCAGCCCACAAGCCACTCCGGGGCCTATGGCCATGTAGGGTGGGATGGAGCTGCCAGTGGCATCTACTGCAGGGCTCTGACCAGCAGAACCCATCACTTTCAAGTTATAACTAAAATAAATATGTTATGATGAAGCTAAACAACAACACCGCCAGCTTCTGATGTAGCTGGAAACAAAACCAAGCCAACCCAATTCGGAGAAACCCAGAGGCTAAGATACAGCCTTATTTGTCTCTGCGTTTTCCATCTGGAACAGAGAATTGAGCTGAAATGTCACTTCTCTGTGAGAAATTGTGCCTTCCTCCGCACCCTCAACAACAGCAAAAGGAACAATGCTTTGCATTTGTTGCCAAATCCTATTGTAACGTAGTTTATTCTTGTCCCTGTGAATGCACTGGCCTTCTCCGTACTTCCGCAGTGCAAGTTCCCTCTGCTGACAAAGGCACCAGCAGTTGAGCACCCTGTCACCTCATTTCTTATGTGATGATGCAATAAAAATGCAGCTGTCTGATGCAGGGAGCCCTCCGTCTGGATGCAGGTGACTGGTCAATACCTCACACTGGAGAAGGACAAACTCACTTTTCCCGTATCGGACTTCTGGAGAAGAAGTCTGGAGAAGAGAAAGCTCCAGGGAGACCTTATAACAACCTTCCAGTACCTAAAGGGGCCCTACAAGAAAGCTGGAGAGGGGCTTTTTACAAGAGCATGTAGTGATTGGACAAGGGGCAAGAGCTTTAAGCTGAAAGAGGATAGTTTTAGATTAGACACAAGGAAGAAATTCTTCACCATGAGGGTGGTGAGGCACTGGAATGGGCTGCCCAGAGAAGATGTGGATGCCCAGGCCCTGGAAGTGTTCAAGGCCAGACTGGATGGACCTTTGAGCAATCTGGTCTAGTGGCAGGTGTCCCTGCCCACGGCAGGGAGGTTGGAGCTAGATGACTTTCAAGGGTCCCTTGCAACCCAAACCAGTCTATGATTCTAAGATTCTTAGTGAACCCCATTAAAACTTGAGATTTTTCCATCAACAACCATCTCAAAAAGTTTCTGACTCTTCAGATAGGCCAACAAAGTTCATTTGTCGCAGATGGTTCACAAACAATGAAATTGATTGTCATATATCTGTGGGGTGAACTCAGATTCCAGCACAGCCTGATCAGTACCTTGGCCAACCCTTGGAGTGTTCCTTTAAACAGCTTTCTGAAATTCCCAGAGCCGCTGTCTGAAACCAGCACTTCAGTGTGTGACCTTTGCGAGTTACGGTAGTATTAGGCACTGGGCCACTCTGATGCAAGTTCCGCGAAGCCTTAGACCATTTCTAAACTTCCATATTGATATATTTCCTGGTTCCAGTGGTGCATAAAAGAAACAAACTACAGAAAGCCCCGCTCTGGGTTTTCCCTTGCTCTCTTGTGAGTCTTAAATCCATCATGTTATTCATTAGTAGTGTCCGTGCTATTACACAGGTTCTGTCGGGTGTCCAAGAAGAGCTGCCCACCTTTCACTTGCTGACGCACTAAAAGGCCAGCAGGGGTTCCATCGCAGTGACATATTTCTCTTTTCTTCTGTACATGACAGGAGTTGATCGCATTACATTCTGTCTCAATTCAGTTTTCTGAGGTGCCTTTTCATCAGTTATATATTGAAGAAGGACAACTCTTATCCTTACCCTACCATGTGCCTTTGCAGGTATATTGCGTCTTTCTGCCTACATAAAACATCTCTGATGCCAATGAGCTCACTCAAAGGAAGACTCCTCCTGGCAAGGGATCCTTTGGGGATGTAATCTCTATGCAGAGCTTCCTCTCCTTCTCTGGCATATAGCTGATAGCCATATCTTTGTGTCCTGATGACTGACTAGCCATGTTGACCCTCGTGAACGTGAGTAGCCAGCACAAATAGTGACCAGTCTGGTACCTAATGGCCCAAAGTGTGAATGAGCACAAATTCTGCAATTCTGCTGTGTGCCCGCTCACATGAGGGCTCATATAAAACAGCCACTAATGTTTTCTAGGCATTAGTGTCACATCTTTAGCCTTATCTTCTTCCATTGCACCTCCAGGTCCTTCTCCGCAACTTCACGTCTTAACTCTCCTGGAGTGCATCTTCTTCTGTGGTCTCCCTAGGGGAAGAGGTCCATAGAAGGTCCTCCATGATGTATGTGAAGTTAGGTGTGACAAATGAAGACCTTGCTTACTATGTCCTCGCTGTCTTGGCACTAATGACTCCCGGGACTAAGCCAGTGGATGAAGAAGCTGTAACAGCCCAGTCTGAAGCTCAGGGAGGGTTAATGCAGCTACATGTGGCTGGCAAAGGAGTATGGTATCAGAAAGAGCCACACCAGTGATACACTTTTGCATGGGGGACAAATGGGGATGGAAGTACTGGGGGAGGCCATGCTGGGGCGAAGACCAATATGCCTTTGCTGTCACCTCATAGAATCATAGAACCATTTTCATTGGAAGAGATCCTCAAGATCCTTGAGTCCAACTGTTAACACTGTCACTAAACCATGTCCCTAAGAACCGCATCTACCTGGCTTTTAAGCACCTACAAGGATGGTGTTTCAAGTACTTCCTTGGGCAGCCTGTTCCAATGCCTGACAACCTTTTCCATGAATAAATTTTTCCTGATATTCAGTGTAAACCTCCCGTGGCAGAACTTTAGGTCAGATCTTGCCACAGATTTCAACACCACCAGTGTTGAAATGTCTGGAGTTTTCTATAAATGAAGAGGTGGGGAATTGGAAAGCAAACAAATCCTTTCTTCACCCTTTGCATCTGCTTTTGACCTCTTTCCTGACCTTTCTCCTGAGCTTCATCTTCCTCTGCAGAAATATCTCAGCATGGGCAGTGGCTCTCCTTGCCCCGCTTGGGCTGTGCTTGATGCATGAGATCCGCCACAGCCACCACCAGCTTCCTCTGGGCACCGGCTCATTGCAGCTCCGTGTCAGGGGGGAAAAAATATCCTCAGAAAGCCATGCAGGGTGGGCGAGTGTCAGAGGGAAGTGCTTGAATGGTGCAGAAGACAGATGCAGTTTGCACACAGTGGAGCCCCTGGGGGCCAAGCGTGCTGCCAGCACTGAGGACGTGTTGTCCTCTCCTGTCCACTGAGCTCCCATGAGACACAGCACCTCCTCCTCAGATCAAGGACTCGCTTAAGCTTTCACTGTGTCATGTCTGAGG
The DNA here is from genome assembly GCF_037038585.1 of Patagioenas fasciata. Classification (NCBI taxonomy): domain Eukaryota; kingdom Metazoa; phylum Chordata; class Aves; order Columbiformes; family Columbidae; genus Patagioenas; species Patagioenas fasciata. Next base: position 29,861,110 of record NC_092524.1, on the reverse strand, counting down.
CCAGCGTATCTCGTGTTCTCTTTGTTCCTTCCCTACCATTGCTGAAGAGCTTTTCACTTTGGCCATTTTGGGAGTAAATAGCAAATATTAAAGATTTGTAGAAGGTTCTATGTTTTCTAATTCCCCCCTGCCAAAAAAACCCCAACCAACAAAGCCTATGAAAACCTTCTCAGTGTATATGTTTTTGTTAAAATATTGCCTTTGACCGCAAAGAGAACAGCATTAGAAGTGAGTAAGTACAGTGGGCTTGAATTAGTGCTGAATGCATGATTTGTGGTTATTACCAGGAACCCTTACGTTGTATCACAGCTTACCAAGCAAGCCCAGATCTCTTTTGCTTCTCAACTTTTCATAAACAAAACCGGAAAAAAAGATTAAAAAAATCCTGGATCCCTCTTTTCAGCTGTGAAAAGCTTCCTTCTCAGGCTCACGTTCCACACAATGCAAGTGTTTGGATCCCTCCCCGTCTGAGGAAGCAGTGGCCACCAGCTCACCACTGGCTGGGACACATCCGGGTCTCCTGCCTGGCTTGGGCTGTGTCTCGCCAGCCCTCAGCCATATGCTGGAGCACACCTGTTTGGTGAAACAGTATTGTAACAGGACGAGCTTTCTCTGTATGGACTTAAACTGCAGTAGAAACTGAGCTGGAATTTCTCCTGGAGTTTTCCCAGCCTGCTGCTGAACCCTAATTGCTCCCAACAGATGGTGCCTTGGAGATACAGTCGTGGGCAACTACTTTAGCATTTCTTTCTAAGTATTTTCTCTCAAAGTGTCTGATATTTGCTACCTGAGTTGTCTGTTGTTTGCAGTGCTCAGTTGCTTTCATCACATGGGGCTGTTTCAGTTCCTTAACCACAGGAGCAAGCCAGACGTTTCAGCAGGACTTTCTAGGTTTTCAAACCTAGAAATTGGTTTCTATGAAGGTTTATGCCCACAGTGTCAGTGCTGGGAAGATTCTTGCTAGAAGGACTCAATCACAGGACCCTCTCCAAACTCCACAGGGGCTCAATAAAACAAACTAAAATCCTTTTTTTTTTGTATCCATTTTCTGTTAGGAAAGGTGAGATTTGCTATTACCTATGGACTTCGCAGCATGATTGCCCTAGAGCAGGCAGAGCGTCTTTCTCCACTCCAGTTTCCTCAGCTGACGATTTTTCCACCCTGGCTCTGCCATTCTGTTCGTCTCCCAAAAACGCTTGTGACATGAGGCTCCCCCTTTTCCTCTTGCTTCACCACCCAGCCAGTGTCTTCCCGCCTCGAAAGGTCAGGATCTCTGAAGGCAGGTGCCTGGTGTGCTTGGAGGGAGCAGGGGAGTGACAGACAGGAAGCCTTTTACTCTAATTAGTCTTTGCAGAAGTTTGGCATTTCTCCTAGGAGCGGTTTCCCCACTGATGAGGAGCACGTATCCCGCTCTTCCTTCTCACCTCGCACGTCCGAGCCTCTCGCCGTCTCCCGCTGGGCTGCTGGGGTTCGGCCGTGGCTCATGTTGCTGGGAGGAAGCAGGCAGGGGATTTGTGAGGAGATAAACACTGTTTTCTGACAGTGGGATTTCTTTCAACTCGGCCATGTTCACAACCTGAACCCGGATCGTTTTTGCTACCCGCCCCCCCTCGCCTCCTCCCGCCCGGCCCGGACTTGCCAGGCTTTTGTCTGGTTAATCAGCACAACTCCTTCCAGGGCTTCCTGGGGGCTCTTTGGCTGCTGGGTTATGAAGACCCATGAGTTCATTGTTTAAATTAAGTTCTTCTATATGGAAACACCACTGGTTTCCCATATGGTCTTGGCAAAGTCACCATCCGCTCCCCACCTAAATTAGATTTCACTAATTGAATTAGTTACCATTTTATCAGCTGCCGCTTTGCAGTAGTTTGTGAACCCCCAGGGGCCCAGGCCACGCGCAGTCAAGAGCTTCCCCACCTCACTCTCTCATTTATCATAGTGACAACGCACAGCGCTGGGAGAAGCAGGGGGGTGGAGAGTACCCTGCCCTTTCCAAGCATCCCAGCCATCTCTGAGCATCCTAATGATTGACCTCTGCGAGCGAAGCAGCCCTGCGCTGACCCCAGGCTGCTGAAAGGAAGCATTCTGCCCTTTGTAAAAATCCCCCTGCGACTGCAGCACGGGCTGTGCTGAATGCAGGAGTGTCAGAAGGGAAGCCCCATGCGTGGGCAGTGGTGCCCAGGGACATCACAGCTTCCATATGCCAGGGGACTAATAGTGACAGACCTGGGCTCAGGGAACGACGCTGGCCCATGGGCGAGAAAGGGAGAGGGGGACACGTGGAAAGGGACAGCCTGTAATGGGCCTGCCAGCGTCTGGCAGCGCAGCGTGAAATGTGTCACCTGCTCCATCCCCCGCCTTGCCTGGGCAGGCGCTAGGGCTCAGCTAATGCTGCATCCCAGTGGGAGGCTGGGGATGCAGGGATCCTATGCTGGCGCAGGTGGTGAGCACCCAGCACTGCCCTGGGTGCTGCAGCCATCTGCAGGTGCTGGTGACTGCTTGGAAAGTCTTGGCTCTCATGTGACAGCTTTTGGGGGGGCTCGGGGAGGGAGAGAAGTGTGTAGAAATGTCATCATCCCATGCTTCCCAACCCGCTGTCACTGCAGCATGATCTCCTCTGCAGGATGCGCCTGAATAAGAGCCACTGGCTCCTATAGCCAATCTCCACTGCTTCCAGGATAGTTTGTCCAAAGGGTGGCCTGGGCTTTCCACTGTGGACATGTGTTGCAGAAAGCCTGTAGATGTCCATGAAGGGAGGGTAGCCATACCTGAGAACAAAGCTGCTACTCTGGTGTTGAGCAGGGTCAACACCGTTCTCCTCACAGGTAAAAAAAAATCTGTTAAATAATGATTAAAGCTGAATGTGCATTGCACTGAAGTCTGGCTAACACCCAATATATCATGTCCTTGATAAAATGCCGACTCCTTTCAGAAACTGCTCAAGGGTGTTTGAATATCTGAGAAAGAACAGTCCCAGGAGTACTCTCTTTCATGCTCAGAAAGGGGTCGGCGTTTCATTTTTAGTACTAGTCACCAATTAGTGCCCCCTGACCAATTTTAACATTTCCTCATAAATCATCAAAAAATAGATACAGAGGTCACAGCAACAAATGAGTCAGAAAGCGTCCAGAACAGATTTCTTGGATAGGAAATGGGATTTCTCTGAGCTGATTACCAGTTTCACCCTTCCCAGTTATGCTGCAGGTTTTCACCTGGCTTTCTGCTAAGACATATCTCTTGACTCCCATTTTTTCCTCTCCAAATACACTTTAACAAAGATGAGGTGGTGATGACTGGTGGTGGTGACCATGACTGAGGTTATGAGATGATGTACAGAAGCTGTGAAAATGTGTGAAAAGTCCAACATTCACCAAAGCATTACAAAAGCAGAAGGGCTGAAACCTCAGAATGGCCCAGAGGTGATGGGGATGCCAAAGTTGTGGGGATGGCAGCATGGAAGTGTCCCAGCTGGTGAGGGATTTGCAGCAGCAGCTGCAGCTGCAGCATGGAGAGGAGGGTGTTGGGCCAGGAGTGGGAGCAGGAAGCTGGGGTGGGGGGAACAGGCAGCTGGGGAGGGACATCTGGCTGCAGGGTGCTGAGCAGGGGTGGCTGGGACATGGGGCACTAAGAGAAGAAGGTGTGGGAGGTGTACTCCGGGTATTACCGTGGTGTTTAACCCAGCTGCCTTGCAAGACACTGTTGTGAGCCAGGGATTGAGATAGCCTGCGGGTCCAGCACCTTCTCGTGCATAATATGCAACAGGTTTAAGTGTGATTGAACTCAGGAGCAACCTCTGGACACCCCAGATGCATCAGTTTAGGCCTGTACTGCACCTCTGCTCTGTCCCTGTCCATGCAGAACTGGTGTTGAGCAATCCCCCAAGTGTTTACTTTGCTTTTGGAAGACAATGGAAATTTACTCCAGAGCTTTACCTCATCGCTGCTGGAACATTTGTGGGCAGCAGCGTTTCCAGCATCGTTCTGGTTCTTCCTCTGTCTGGCTCCTCCTGTACCAGAGACAGCTGGCTTTGCAGCAGTGTTATTTTTTCCCCAATTTCATTTGAACCCAGAATTTCTATAAAAACTTCATTCACATCTTCTTCTGAATTTGCACAAGCCAACATGTTAGTCATCGAAACCTCTTCTCCTCCACACTTAAGAAAAGCTCTCCTTTTCCGTGGAGGAGCCCTGAGGAGCCAGGGGCTCTGCATGGGATCATGTCCCCTCTCCATGGCTGCAGGGTACCTCCAGGAGGGAGGACAGCCTTGCCAGCATCCATCCGCTAGCTCCATCTAGTGAGAAGACTACCATGGCATCTGTCAGCAAGGGGACATGGGGCCAGGCTCCCCAGCTCCCCTGGGACCCCTGGCAGGATCACCCCGGCTTCTCTGTGTCCCCAGGTGGGTTGTGCTGGAGGATGCGAGGCTGGCTGGAAACCTGTGGGTAGAGTCACTGGGACTGTTGCTGCAGCAGGAGGTGGAGAGGAGATGTGGGAGCAGGACAAGGCATGGTGTGCTGGCCCCACGTGCTCCATGAGCTCCCTGCTGAGTGAGGAGTGAGCTGATGTATGTTCTGGTAGGCTTGGGGCCAGAGTGCTCCTTCCAGACCTCTTCATCCAGGACAGAGCATTTACAGCATGGATGCAGAGTGAATCTGGTCTTCACACTGGGGTTGGACCCGCTTTAAACTGGCAATGTCTTCCTACTTCTTGGCACCATGATATCATGGCCATAAACATCATCCACTGCCTGTCAGACAACGATGCCAGCACTAGGAAGTTCATCCTTTCCCTGGACAGGCTGTTGAGGACAGAGATATCAGTGTGGTAAACCTAAGTGCATGTCATCTGCAAGAGAAAGATTGTGGTTTAGGGTGAGTCTCTTTGTGTCTGCACAATTTGAACAGTGTCCCAGTCCTTTTCACAGCAGGCACAACAGGTCACTGCACACCACCCCTGTACAGAGTTGTGCTGTTTCCTGGAGGAAAGGGGTGATTTTGTGCTACCCAGAGAAGTCACAGTCTTCCCTTTTCCACTACTAGCACTCATGGTGCACCTTTTGGAAAGCCATGTCCCACACAACTCCCTCTCTTTTTCTAAGTCTATTAGGTAGAAAGCTCTGAAACAGATTTATCTTTTCCCTTGACTGCTGAACATTCTGGATTTAACAATGTTGTTTTTCCAATCTCTAGCAGAAGTTCATGAGTTTCAGAGTGATCTAATAGATCACAGTAACTATAAATTCTGCAAAACCATGAAAAAGCCGAAGTTGAGATTTAAGACTGGGACTCCTAGCATATCCTTGCATGCTGCTGTTGGACAAGATAGATGGAAGTAGAGATTCATCTGGAATTTCCTTTGTTCACTCTGTAACTCTTTGCTTTGTCCAGTGGGTTCTTTCAGTGACCAAGATAAAACTTATTTGTATGGTGTTTATTTGTGCTCACTGCCTATTGAACTTGTTACTTTCATGGGAATGGCATCTTGGAAGATGATTATCTGGGAAAGACATGGGAATTATAGATTAACTTCTGGGTATGATGACCTAATGTAGCAACTTGGCAAAAAAAAGGCCTGTATGGTCCTTGTGGTGTTCAAAAGGGGAAATCAGGGTGCCTCAGGAGATCACAGAGAGGATGCACTTCTCTGAACTTCAGTGGTGGGAACCCCAAGGGCATATTGGGTCTGGCTCTGCTAGCCCTGCTTGGAGAGGTTGAAGGAAGCTGAAAAATTACAGATGGGTCATGTAAGAACTAGAAGAACAAAAGTATCTGCAATATCAAAAACTTGCTTTTTAGTTTATTAAATAATATACTCATTGAAGAAAGTTAAGAGGTGTTTTATCTTTGCCTATGACAATATGTCAAAAGGAAGTATCTGATATAATTGATTTTTTTTTCATTTAGTCAGCAAGGCTAATACACTCTGCTGGCTGGAGGTTTAAGAATCTAAAGCTTGAATAAAGGCTGCGTTTTAAGAATAAGCATAACAATCCACTTCATTTGAGCAATCTGGGGAACTGCACTGTTATTCATAGATTACATTCCTCTCTGCAATAAAAAAAAAATCATTAATCTTTTTTTTTTTTTTTTCCTAAGAGCAACATTGTAGTAATTCCTATCTCCCAAGCAAAAGCAGATGATTTATGTGTGTTTTGAAAATAATTCTGTGCTTGGTGCGTGCAGCTACAGAGGATGAGACTTTGTGACTCAAGACGTCTCTTTTGCTTCTCTCCATTTAATTTAATTTAATTTCATTTATTTCATTTCATTTCAATTTTATTTCATTGTTTCATTCCCTCTTCAACAAACATATTGAGCTGAAGCCTTCAGCAGTTCGGAGATTAAATGGTGAAGGATTTTTTCCCCCTCAGGCTGTTCCATGGTTTGGTGAAGATGAAACCTTGTGCAAAGCTGACCCACGGCAGGTCCCCTCTCCCATTGTCTCTGGAACACATGCTCAACACTGTGTCATGAAGCAATGGAAAAAAATAGCAAAAAGTCCGTTTTGTTTCAGCAGATAAGTCCTTCCACCAGAAGGAGGACAACTGTGGCCTGATGTCCTGTTTCTCTGTCACTCAGGTGCTTCAACCTTGAAATTTCATTTTTCACCATCACCCACTGGTTTTTACCCACAGTGTATCTCCTGCCTGGATGCCCAACAGAGATTTGAGGAAATGCGGCACATTCCCTCACACTAAGAGAAGCATTGCAAGAATGGGAAGATTCCAGGAATAGGAAATGTGGTATTACTCAATAAACATTAAATAACAAACACCCCCTCAAGCCATAGAAGAAAAAACGTGTTCATTGACCTTTTGGGGACAAAATAATTAAGAAAAGGGTGTTTGATTTGAAGATGTTTGATGTCTCTCTCCAGCATGCATACTGGATTTACTTACTGGAATGTCTAAGGCTCAAGCTGGAATGAGGGGAAGCAGGAGAGGGGCTTTCCTCTGCGCATACTATAAAGGAGAGAAGTCAAGTGTCTTTGCATTGTGCAACACACAATTTCTGTAACTTTAATCGAAATGTGTGTGGGGGCAGGGGGTGGGAAGGAGAGCTAGATTGTGTTGATAGGATATTGCTTAGAGAAATTCCAGTTCCTGAAGCTCTTAACAAAAATATTCGCCATGAGGAGGGGGAAGGGTTGGCAATGAAGGATTTTTTTTCTCAAGAATTCCCATTTGGAACATATTATGCTCTTGCAACATGGGACAGATAAACATTGTATTAATGATTAGTTGGAGACCAAGAGCTGAATTTGTTTGAGTTTGATAAAGTGGTTGTTCTATTGACTGTATGTCTTTACTCTTGCGAAGAAGTGGCTGTTAAGAGAAAGCACGTCTCTTTTTGTGAAAATAAACTGAACTGTGTGTAGAAAGGAGGAACAGTCATTTGAACTGTGCTTAAAGCCACTGACATTTTACCTCTGTGCCAGTTTCACTTTCAGAAATGAGATGTCAAGTTGTCAGGCTGAGAGATGATAATTTCAATCTGCTAGGTTTCCAGTGATACATGTGCCAAACAGCACAGGGTCATAATGAACTAGGATCCAACATACCAAAAGCAAAAGGAAAACAAACAAACAAACAAAAATCCATACATCTATAGAAACAGATAAACATAGAAGTGAGGTATTGCACCTGGGCTGATGCAAAGGTGCAGAAAAGCATCCAGATTTGCCCTACGTAGGGATTCCAGCATGATCTTCTGGGTCTTTTTCCTAAATCTAACTTTTAATTTTTAAGCCATGGCCCTCACGATAACAGGTGCTCTTTCCAGGTGCAAAATGTTGCTTGGAAGAACCATATCAAAATCTCAGCTTCCAGCTGTCTGCCTGGACAGGCTCCTATTTGTCCTGGCCAGCTGAGAAGCGGAAGGGATCCTCCCAGAGAAACCGCTTCCCGTGTAACCCAGATGGGTTCTGGAAAGGGCATGAACAAATGTGTTTCTCAAGATTTTGTGCCTGGGGCTCTTGTACTGAAATTTTTAGGAATTTTTACTCTACAGCTGAAAACAGTGATTCACCTTTTAGATAGAAAATCAATTCATTGGCAGATTTTGAGCTGGGATTTCTCTCCGAGTAGTCCATCATCAAGAAAAGGTCCAGCAGGGGGATGATAGCATTAGCAATTTTCAAATTTGACCCTCTGTTCATCTTGTAATTTCTTTTCTTTATTTCAAAAATGAACCGTATCTTCTTTGCTGTTTTTCCCATGGTACGGAAGATATGTGGTTTCTATAGAAAATATGCATTTTATCTGGATGCTAAAGTTTACCCCAGGTATCACAAATAGTCACAAACTCAGTTTTGAGCCCAGTGAAGTATCTAAAGCTCCTGAGGATGAAAAATGCTGTTTTTTTGATAAAAGTAAGTACTTTATGAATAGTGGTATCTTTCCCAGATCATGCTGTGGTACTGCAGAGAAAGGCTTAATCTGCTGCCTTGCTGAGGGATTTCCTGCCTCCCTGAATCAAAAGCGGAGAGTATTCTGAGCATCCTGAAAGGCTGAGGAGATCTCCATTATGAGTGAGACCAGCTTTCCATGCTTCAGTGTAAGGGCAAGTCTTTTTCCTCCCTTATCCAGGAACAGGAATGACTCAATGTCAAGGAATGACAAGTGATGAAATTTGGGATGCGATAGACTGCAGAATAAAATCCATGTGCATGGGGGAGACTGCTGGATGGAGAACAAAACAAGACAGGGCAAAGAGAAATGGGGAGGAACGTCTACAGACATTCATCATTGTGCAGGAATCTCAGAAGCGAGGCTGGAAGAAGAGGTTATACATGTGGCGTGGTTGGGAAGGATGCTAAGTGGAGAACAGAGAAAATCTTCAAACTGGAAAGAGGAGAGCAGCTGAGGGAGCTGCCAGGGTCACAGTGACAGAGAAGTTGCATTTGATCTGCTGAAGTGTTGGGTGTTCCCAAGACATCATGACTTCTAAAGGAGGCATTGCCTTAAGGCAGAGTAGAAGAAATTGGACCTATCTCAAACAGATGTATGGGAAGGACAAGGAATAGTAATTCATCCAGGCTAGACTTATTTCCAGGGGAAACACAGGAGATGGAGGCAGATCATTTGGGCAGGCTCTTCCAGTCAACACGGAAAAAGCGTGGAAAGCAGGGGGCTGGAAGAAGTTCAGGTATCGCATAGGAACAAACCAGGTGGCAACACATGCAGATTTGCTGAGGCACCAAAACTGAACATTGTACAGAGTTCACAGAACTGGACACAGACCTGAGAAGAGTGCAGTGATGAAGACCATATATTTAGGCATGATGTCTAGGTGTCCTCACAGGACCTGAAGCTCCACTGTTTCATACCACTTGGTCTGGCAGTGCCAGAAGAGCATGGGGCCGGTTCTCAGTGCCACAACTGGGAAGGGGATTATCACTTGATTTCTCTTAGATGGGTGTGAGCTACCATTGTGCAACCATCTATGGTCTATCATATCAAAAGCAAAAGGAAGAATTTTCTGTAGAAGCTATTCCTCCCTTACTGACAGATTGCCAGTTTCTTTCTACAGGAGATTTCCATTGTTTAGCTGCAGTGACTGCTAGAAAAACAAACAACCAACCCAAAAAAACCCAACAAAACAAATCCCAAGAGTTAGAAGCTACTGCAAGAAAATTGCAAGCCGTATGAAATGCCAAAGGCAAAGTGGTGTCTTCTGGTGCCTTCACTAAAGAAGCGATAGGGTGTTTTACTTAGGTTTGAAAGGGAGCTGGTAGTCAGTGCACCATACGGAAAAGCTAATGTAAAGGTCAGATGCCAGGTAGCGCAGATTGTTGGAAAAGTTTTCTACAGCCTGATTCCCACTGAAGTCTGCAAGTGCAGGAGAGTCATCTTATGTGGATGGTTGTGAACAGTCACTAGTTTGCTTTTTACCTAATATTGTGCTGATAATTTAAGCTTGAAGCTTAAATTAAGTTGGGGCATTTTAAGCAACCTGAGACCAGGCAAGGAAACACAAGCAGAACCCAGCAGCCTTTCTGTTTCCTCTCTCAGGATATTTGTAGCTCATTAGATGTATTATATTATATCAGCATTTTATATGTCTGTAGATCAACTCATTGTAGAGCATTTGAGAAATCCTCATCAGCAGCTGCTGGCTGGAAATCACATGGATGTGAGTGTCAGAGGGGAAGTGTAGTTTGCAAGGAGAAAGCCAGTTTTAAAAGACCTCTGTGGCAAAAGGATGGACAACCTCTTCCAGCTTGTAAATGAGGTGCAATGAATGATGTATGCAGAGTTACGGGATCCCACCTAGAAGATTCGCACAGCCCATTTCCAGGGAACCAGGACGTTCTTTCTACATCCAAAGCAGCTTCACATTGATACTTGTGTAGTTTTTAGGTGAGTGCCAACCTCCACCTCAGCCATGGGTGTCCTGCACATCCCCTGTCCCCCAGGCTGTGTTGCTGCTCTCCAGAGTTGCTGATGGCAGATAGGAGCTGGTGTAGCTGCTGTGTCAGCAAAGAAGGGAACTTCCCTGGGGGTCCCCGCAGTGTCTTATCAGAAGTTCATTGATCCTGTCTCCACGGTGCTTTCACTGATGCTCTTCAGGATCTTCTTTATTCAAAGCTGTTGGGTTTTTTGGAGTGAGGGGAGGTAAGGAGAGATTCGGAGAATGCTAGGCACTGAAGCTCCATAACCCTTTCGAACTTGACTTACAACATTTTAGCATTCTGGTTTTGGCCAAAAGGCTGGAGAAAGTCATAGTGAAATTGTGTCCCTTTACTGCAGCTGAAGTTTACCCAGTGGCCAGCACTCTGTATTGTTTGTGGGAAATATTTTCAATTAGGTGACAGGGCGAAGGAGAGATTTTTCTCTGACCTGAAGTCCAGTGTTTGTTGTGCATTTCATTTTGCGTTCCCATGCAGTTAACTGGTGCCACATCTTGTATGTTCTTTCTTGTGATTTTTGCAATAAATGGATGGGACAGACAGGCAAAGTCAGGACATTCAGGCATAAAGCAAGGTTATCTGCTGGACTCCATTATTGTGCTGGCTTAGGGAAACAATTAATTTTATCCTGTATCCTGGGCATCGCTTTGAAGAAGGGATTGATGGGTTTAAATGGGAAAACCAAGAGACAGAGGAATTTTACTTGGGCAGTGGAAACACTTCCATGCATGGAAGACACTACAGAGCTAATGGACCAGCCATATCCAAAAGAGATGAACATCCTTCTGACACCATGTGGGATTATCTGTTTGCAATCTGATCCATAATCACTTAAAATAGATACAAGACTTCCCAGAGTCCTTTATTCTGCAAACAAGTTTATACATAGGGCTGAAATCTTTTGGGATTAAATGTTTTAAGCCTGGTCTTCAATGATTCTGACACTGAACTGGGGAAGTAAGATTTTGCTTTGTCAGCAGGAAGCTATGCAGCTGGATAGAGGTGTGTGTTTGCTGGAGAGCTAAGGGAGTTGTGTTGTAATTTACTATTAGCACAGCTACTATTGTGCTAATTAACTATTACTATTATCTCTGGATGCTAATAGAGGTTCCTATCCACAGAATCTAGGACTTTCTAAATAGCTGTTCATCTTTCTTTCCAGCCTTCCCTGAAGTTGCATCCATCCTGACTTTGGCAGATAGGACAACCTCAATTAAAACAGCTTTGTCACATTCTTGATGTTATGTTACAAATATGGTCATTTTTAGGTAAGTTGTCAGGACTGTTTTTTCCTTCTCTGAGAGGAAGCACATGAAATTTATTAAGGAGGAATAGAGCCCCATATAGAAAGGAATTTGGAGAAGATATGCCCCAAAGCTTCCCTGGTACTGTTCTCTCTTCATGTCTTCAGAGTTGTCCGAGTAGAGGATAGAGAAAAGGCACTGTTTTTCTAGAAATACTGGTGAAGATCACAAGGAAAGGAACTAGGCACCTCATGAGAAAACGACAATTCAACCCCCAAAAGAATGTTCCCCCTCAACAGTTCCCCAGGTTGTTTTCTGCTTGTAATTTGCTTTTTTTGAGTCATTTCAAAGACTACCAGATACAGATGACTGCTGCTGAGTGTACTGGTTTGTAGCCTGGGAAATCACTCTCTCAAGAGCCCCCGGAGGGAGACTTCCCAGCAGAGCGCTGCCAGCTCTGTGCCCACCAGAGGAGGCTCTCGGTGGGGTACCAGGCAGTGCTGCAGTGACTGGCACAGTACATCGTCTTTCAGAGGCAGCCCGTGAGGAAAGCACACAGGAGATAAGGGCTGTCCCTGGGAAGGCTGATGTACATCAGCGGAGCCTGTGAAATGCTTTTCCCTGCTGTTTCTTTAATGTGGAGCCTGGCAGCCTCGGGATCCAGTGAAGCCCTGTAAACTTTCAAACTTTATCTGACATCAGTAGATTGAGTGAGATTTTCAGCTGGCCTGATACCAGTTTTCTCCTGCCAAGCAAGTGGACAAGCCCATGGTCTCAACGTACCAGGACAGGATAGGGAATGGCTGGTGTCCCTCACAGCAGCTTCCCCACACAACCATCTGCACGAGGGAAGCTGCTCCACTGCAGCATTTTTAGTATTCTCTTAAAGCTGGGTGGGTATTGACAGTGGGTAGCACACATCCAATTTACATTTGGTCTACATGGATTTAACAAACTCAGTAAAATAGATTGTGTACCTCCAGGTAAAATACATCAGCATTTAAACTCATATGCTTCACTCAAAAATACTGTTATAATGTTAGGGTAACATTGTCTTCTCTTGTTGCATGTGAAGGGCTTACTTTGGCTGTAGATAAGCATGCTACTGGGCAATAACCTCAACTGCTTTTGCTTCTGGCTGACAAAAAGGACCTCTTTTCTCTCCTTGAGTGCTCTGATCAGTATCTGAACCAGATTTTCTTCGATAAGTGCTGTTGCAAGCCACGCATGAGCCCCAAACCCAAAAAGTTTAAACCCGGGGCAGTGGGAGCACCTCTTGCAGCTCCAACATGTTGGAGTGGAGGTGGCAACTCTGCTGAGAGGTTCATCAGTGAGTGTCATGGTTGCACCAACTTGTATGACCGCATTCATGACCACAGATTAGGATCAAGGAAAGGAGTGGTATATGAGTGTTAAAAGCTACGAGACACTGGCTTCCTTGAGTTAGCCCTTTAGGGAATATTTTGCAAGAATGCCGCTGGTGAGACATTCCTGCTTATTTCAGTCCTAATTGAACTTCCCAAGAGTTCATGACTCTCCTCAGCACAGACAGATGCACATCAGGTTCCCAGGATGGCAGTGACACTGGCAACAGAGGTGTGTGCATCATTGGCAGCAGGGGACAATCCCAGTCCTAACCCCTCTTGGGGACCTCAGAAATCTCTGAATCATGGGACTTCACATGGAGTGAAGGGCAGTATTCTTTACAGCTATTTTCCCCAGTGAAAAACACAGCATAGTGTAATATATGTGGAGGAGTGAATGGCTGGTGAGACTGCTTATCTGTAAAGTGGCATATAGCAATTCTGCCAAGGTGGATATATGACTGTCATTTGTCCTTGGCTGATACCAGCATCCCGGCCATGGGAACGTTTCTTTGTGGTGCCATTATCTTTGAGTCCCTGAAATCATTTGTGTGACTGAGCTGCTGCAAAGACCTTTTGTCATCCCAGCCAATTGCTAACAACAATAATGTAAATAAATACCTTTCTTGTAAATTAACATTTAATTACTTCAGTGGAAGGAGTTCAGGGAGACGTAGCCTAGAAACAAGATTTTATAGGAAAGCCTCTGTGGCTTCATGGCCTGACCACCTCCAACTCTGCAAACCAAGCTCATTGGTAAGAGTGTGCTGGTCATTCTCTGAGTGCCAGCATCTCCCAGAGGGACCCAGCAGAGGGGTCCAGCCCCTGGCCATGCAGTATGGGAACTGCAGGCTGCTCCATGGGATGCTCCCCAGAAATGTGCAGGTTTTTTCAAGTACACTTGAGGACGACACTGTGAGGTGCCAGAATTCTTGCCTTGTAGATACAGGGCTTGTGGTGGCTGATACAACTACACTGATGTCCATGCAGCAATGGCTGTCTTGGGCACCTTTGAGTTCAGGGTATGTAGACACAGAAAGATGTATTTTATTGCAGATATTAGTACCAGCATCGCACAAATCTCTGGCCGAGTCCTGCACTCACTCCTCTCGTTTCCCATTCTGGTCTGCTCTGATTTTGCTTTTGCACTGTCTTCATTGTGGGGCTGTGCAGGGTGATACCATGGCACCACCTGTCTTTTCCTCACTTGTGATGACGGTGGAGGGGAACTGCCTCCCACACAGGAGGTGATTTTTAAGCTCAGGGTGTTTCTGTTCTGGGATGGATATGAACATGGATACATCAAGTTTCACTGAAAAGGACTCTCTTTCCTCCACACCGCTTCTGACTCCAAGGACAAGGGCAAGAGAGAAATTGCTTGAACATGCAGAAGTCTATAATATTTCTGTGGAGGACACATTGTGGCTCCTTTATGTGGTTCCTCCATTTATCACCACTCATTTCCAGACAGTCCAAATCCTATGTGCCAGTATGACTTACCTCTCCCTGCACTCCTACCATGCTCTAGCACAAAGAAACAAGACAGAGTTCTCACTTTCAGATTTATTTCCAAACCTCTGTATTTTCTTTTCACAGGCTCTCAGCAGAAGCAGGGAACAGCTTTCTGTACTTGTCAGCATGAACTAGAACACTTCCTAGCTTGACCTGCTTCCAGCAGAGTAAACACAGATGCCTGTAATGTGAGTTAAAAATTGCATTCATCACATATAAATAATCTCCAGGCTCTGGTAGTAAAATAACACAGCTGTCTCCTCTAGAACTAAAGGAGTCAGACTCTCGTGAATAGATATACTCATCTCTGGTCTTCTGCTTTCCTGAAAGCTGCTTTTTTACCATGGAAGATCAACAAAGTCATCACTTCTCGGGTCTGGGGGGTTATGGCGTGCTGCTCTGTGGTCCCTCCCCAGGAGTTGTTTGGCAGCTGCCCTGTGCTGTACCCTGAGGTGGTGTTGCCATCCAGGCCACAAGTACATCCACATGGTCCTATGCCAGCAGATGTGGTGGACTCTGTCAGATGTGCTTTTTGCCTGTGTTCTGACTTGTTTGGAGCTGGACACAGTCATGTACAGTGTCCTGTGCCCAACTCCCTGCCAGTCCAGAACCGAGTTGCTGCACTGCGGAATCCTCTTACTTCAGTCAAAAGCAGCAATGGAGGCCCCATGCCCTGGTGTTGCAGACCAGAGGTGCTGCCACAGCGCTGCCAAAATACTGCCTCCCTCACAGTGGTGGGGTTGCGATTGTTTGGCTCTTGCTGCCAGAGATCTGGTTCAGATTTAGCTCAGCTGCCTTGAGCTGGGTTACTTCAGATATTCATGGTGGTGTTTGAGAGCAAAACAAGGTTCATAAAGCAGCTGGGTCTCAGGGAAAGGACTTTTTTTGGTAGCACCTCAAAGGCAGGTGTACTACAGAGCCCAGGGCAGTGCTTACAGTGCTGCCTTACATTGCTGCTCTAAAGATCCTCTGCTATGGAGGAGGAAGGGGAAGAAGACTCAGGGCTGGCAGGTATTCAGTGCCAAACTCCTCAGCTCAGCCAGGGCGGCACTTTATTCACCTCTTATCTTTATGTTAATCTCAATTTATAATTTTTATGGTTAGGAAAAGCAAAATAAAACGTCAGAGATACAGAATACCCTGAAAGCAATACTCAGGCAAATATACTCTTTTTTGGCTGACATAAATGCACCTTCTGATGTTAGTTGTATCCAGGTTCTGATCTTCCTCCATGTCAGCTCCTCACGCTATCTGCAATAAATATACATCTATACTTACAGCAGTGCAAGTAAGAGATATGATCCAACGATCCTGGCACTCTGTTCATAGGAAAATTTTGGTCTGAGTCCCATTTCATTTTTTTTCCAGAGACTCCTGGCTGTGGTGGAATTGCACTGTGAAGAGAAGGAACTTTTTGCTTAGAGCTGCATCTGCCAAATCATAATGCACTAGATGGTCCCTGAATTTCAGCGTGACGGGAAATTCCCCCAAGTTTCCTTCACTACTCTAGCAGAAGGCAGTCTCACAGATTTTTCACTGTTTTGGAGAACTCTATGAGCAAAGAATTTACCAGGGAGGAGAGAACTCACGAGATTTCAGAGGATTTTTTTTTTTGTTACTTGCTCTTTCTAAACCTCCTGGGGTTTCCTAGCAGTGCTGTGAGGTCAACCCACGATTCTTTCCTGGCTTCTCATCTCTGTGACTCCCTCACAGCTGGATCTGCTGATGAGACACACGTGCCGTGGGCACTGCACAGACCGCGCAGAGGAGACACCGTTGCAGGTGAGTGTCCTCTGCAACACAGAGCTGGCAGCTGGAGCCCACTAGCAGCAGACACGTGGAAATTGTATGCTGGAATTCCCAATCTCAGAGGAGGTGAAACACTCAGTGTGACACCCCTTATTGATCTCTTCAACTACCTGAAAGGAGGTTGTAGCGTGGAGGGTGTTGGTCTCTTCTCCCAAGTAGCAAGTGATAGGATGAGAGGAAATGGCCTCAAATTGCACCAGGGGAGGTTTAGATGGGATATTAGGAAAAACTTATTCATGGAAAGAGTTGTCAGGCTGCCCAGGGAAGTAGCTGAATCACTGTTCCTGGAGGTGTTTAGAAGACACATAGATGAGGTTCTTAGGGAAAGTGTTAGGTTAATGGTTGGACTCTGTGATTTTGAGGGTCTCTTCCAAAGAGAATGTTTCTATGATTCTATGAACAAAACAATCTTGTAAAGCTGGGATAATCCTTTCTATAGTCAAAATCAGTTGCCAGTGACTCTCCAACTATTGGAGTTGTCTTTCCTATGCTCTCAACCCATTTAGCTGACTCCTGCATTGCAGCAGTCTCCTCACCTCCATTGGCATGAGCAGCAGTCTTCTCTGCTGGCATATTTCAGAGTCCTACCTCAGAAGTGGATGTCTTCGTTTTAGCTCAGCCATGAGCCTTTCATTCTCTTTGATGAGAAGTTATGCTTTTCAAAGAGTTGGAGGTTGACGTGTGCACTTGGCAGGAGGGAAGTTCTTTCCTTCCTTCCCTTTTCCCCCTTTCTTCCTTAAGAGGAATTTTTTTTTAGTCTCTCTTAAAAATGGCTTTTTGCTTACTCGTAGCCTTTGCTCATATCCCTTCTTCTTTCAGTTGCAACTCAGATTTCTGCTTCATGATGCTGCAATGCTGGGATTTCCTAAAATATCTGGGCAGAATCTCTGAGGAACACAGGAAGGGGAGATTTGGTCCCCTTAATATACCATAAAGAAAATGTGGAGAAAGTCTTTTACTGTCATGAATGAACAACAACAACCACTTCAAAATTAAAATCCTGAAGAAACATTTTCACTTCATAGTGGATCTTTAAGGCTGAGATGATGCTTCTCCACCCTGGGTTCCTGCAGTGGTTGCTCCCTGAAGCCAGCTGAGTTGCCGTACAATTCCCAGCCCCCCTTGGCTGGGAACAGGGACCGTGGTGGCTGCAGCAGCAGTAAAAACCTGAATGAGCTCAGCCCCTTCCCTGCCCGACCAGAGGGGAGACACAGGCTCCATGGCTTCAGGTCACAGCCTCTCACCAGCACTTCATCACTGCGGAAAAGGGAAAAAAAAAAAAAGGGGTTTCCTAATGGTGAGCTGTATCTGAACTCTTCTGTTCTTGGTAGTGGACCTCACAGTGTTAAACAGGAGAGCGTATACTTGAAACCTGTGGGTTTGTTTTAGTTTGTCTCATTAATCTAACTGAAGCATTGCTGGCTTCAGCCACTGGGAGGATTAAGTGGGGCAGCAAAACAAACGGAAGCCTGAATATCTGCCCAGGTTATCGGCACCTCCCTTCCACCAGCAAACACCCTGGGACTGGTCAGCAAGGGGGGACTCTGACCCCTATTCTATTGTCTGACTGCTTGATTACTGAAATTCCTCTTCAGGCTTTTACTGTTGGCAATATTGATCAGACAGACATGAAATACACAAAAATGGGAATAAATCATCACCTGTGCTGTCAGCCTCAGAATTGAGGACAGACAGGGCAGTTCATCCTGACAGTTCACTTTCTTGCTCTTATGTAGCGAATTGACAGCCCATCATGACCTGAATAACACCAAGTGTAAGATCTATAGATATCGCGCTCATGCTGTAATTTGCTGAAGGATATTCCTGATTATTTCCCCCGTGGAGCTCTAATTTCCTGATCAATGCTCACAAGCTTTCCTTCTTTTAAACTCATCTTTTTATTCATTGGGGGGTGATTTTTAGAGTGTTTGCTTCTTCTGGCTGGCTTAATTCAGCTAGATCATTTTGACTCTGTTCATGACCTATCCTCTCTATGATTCAGAGCTAAAGCTCAGGCCTTGGAAGGACAATGTGCTTTTAAATCAGTGAACCTCTGCTTCTGTCCAAGACCTGTAGAGATGTCGCAGAAGTAACTGAGCACCAGTAGGGTCACACCCATGCAAAATGCACACGAACAATGGGGACTCAGGCTGCGCAATGACCAGGAATAATATCTGCTGGCCCTCAGGGTGCAGTTTCCCATTTAAACTTAATCTGATCTGATGGTGGGCTGCTGGTGAAAAGGGTGGTCGGGCTCTTCCTGCTTGCTCCGAGCCATACGTTCCTGGCACCTCCCTTGCAATCCTGGAGGATACAGAAAGAACCAACAGATTTTTTTTTTCTTTTTTTGGTAAATTAGTTTTCAGATGGATCAACAATTAAATCTGCCACAGCAAGATCTCTTTGTACAACGCAGTAGATCACCAGGTCAGCTGGCAACCTAGAGTTAGGCTGGATTAAGGATAACCAGAAAATGGATTATGTGTCTTCTATACCGATCATTTACACTACAGCTTCTGGGGAACCACTCCTCTCTCCAATACATGGCTTTGTGTGAAACCTTCACTCTACCAACACAGACTAAGTCCTGCAGAGCAGCCAGCATCAGAGCAAGGGACCATGATGAGTCCTGGGTCTCAGCCCACAGCAGTGCTTCCCACAGCTGTCACCTTGCCTGCATTTCCAAAGCTCTTCCTCCAGCTGCTGTTCCACCCAGGTCACAGAACCAACCAGACAATGCTCTTGCAGGAACCTGGGACCCTTCCACAAGCTGTTTCTGCTTCAGCTGTGGTGGAAAAAAGAAACAGGTGTGATAATTTTCATCCTCTCTCTTGCAGGTCCCTGGGAGTGGGGATGGTCGTGGGAATGACAGTGGTCCCCTTGTTGCCCGGGCTGGTGTGCTCCTGCCTGTGGTGGGTTGGAAGTGGGTTTTGCCTTCAGCCCTGTTGCTGCCTCCCCTCCTACCATTGCACTTGCAAAGCAGCCTGGCAGCATCAGCCATCCCCACAGATTAAGTTGTGAGATGGGCAAGTAACTGTGACTTTTTGAGGTGTATGTGTGTTCTGCAAAGAGGAGACATGCACACACAGTTTCCAAGGGGTAAACCCTGCTGCAATGGCTCCTGGATGCTTTTCTTAGTCATTATTACATACTCAATCACCCATTTATATTCTTAAGATTTAGCTTCATTTATGTAATCTCTGACACTGGTTTCTTCTCAGGTTAATTCCCCTCTGGTTTCCAGGAGAGCGGGATGTGACCCCTCCTGACATTTGTTTAGTGAGTTATTCTTGCCTTCCGGAGAACACAAACAAGCTGTTGGACTTCCTCCCCTCAGCCCGAGCTCTGGTCCAACTCCTTGCTGCACTTACTCTGGCCTTATGCCGACAGAATGGAGATCGGCATCAGACTTCTCAAGTTCTGCTTGCAAAAGTGGCTATGTGATTCGGAGTTTGTGCTCTGTTTTCAAGAGGGTTTTATGTCCAACCATGTTGAAAGAGATGTGTGTGATCCCCTTGATTTCACTCAAAATGAAACATCTGACTGTCTTTGAGGATCTGGTCTTAATCACTTGAGAAAGTTGCTTGGATTTAGATCTGTAAATAGTGAAGTCATTTCTAAAAATAAACCTTATACTCCAAAGGCGCCCAGACAATGCCAACATTGTCCCTTCTGTCCCACCCTAACCAGCAGGTAGGAATTTGAGGACTATAATAAAAATAATTTCCATCTTACAACAACCAGACCTGAATGTAATTACTGATGAAGCTATAAACCCAGCTTCCCAATAATGTTTAGTAACAAAAACGAAGCACCCTCCTTGTTCGTGGGAACAGAAATTGTATTCACATAACAAAAAAATTAGGTAAGAGGAAGTATATTGAGGAACTCAGGAAGTGAAAAGTCTTTCATTGCTATATTCTTGCAAGAGCTAATACAAAGCAACATGATTAGTTGGTTCTTCAGCAGCTTCCTATTTCCATCACCAAACTGCTTTAATCTTTATGGTACTGAACACTGTGTTATTCTGAAGTTAATCTGGATGAACTTGACGCCTCACAGTTTGTGTCCGAGTTGCTGTGCAGATGTGTAGTATGGAAGATCTGGTGGAGATTGGATTTCAGTGGCATCTTTCACTCCTAGCCTCTTGCTCTCTTATCTTTTCTTATCTACCTCAGCCACAGCACTTCTTGGTAGAGCTTTTATTCCTTGCATTTTCCTTATTGTTTTCCAGCAATGCAGTACTTGGCCATGGGATGAGGAGCCTGGTGGTGTATTATGTCTGAGCATCCCATCTTCACACCAGGCTTACAACATTAAGGCCAAAATACTGGACTGTTACTGCTGAGTAAATTAATTCCACTTCTATGACCCTTTTTATGTGTGCAACAGGAGTTAGCTCAACATCATCCTCCTCTCCTCTCCTCTCCTCTCCTCTCCTCTCCTCTCCTCTCCTCTCCTCTCCTCTCCTCTCCTCTCCTCTCCTCTCCTCTCCTCTCCTCTCCTCTCCTCTCCTCTCCTCTCCTCTCCTCTCCTCTCCTCTCCTCTCCTCTCCTCTCCTCTCCTCTCCTCTCCTCTCCTCTCCTCTCCTCTCCTCTCCTCTCCTCTCCTCTCCTCTCCTCTCCTCTCCTCTCCTCTCCTCTCCTCTCCTCTCCTCTCCTCTCCTCTCCTCTCCTCTCCTCTCCTCTCCTCTCCTCTCCTCTCCTCTCCCCTCCCCTCCCCTCCCCTCCCCTCCCCTCCCCTCCCCTCCCCTCCCCTCCCCTCCCCTCCCCTCCCCTCCCCTCCTCTCCTCTCCTCTCCTCTCCTCTTTCTCCTCTTTCTCCTCTTTCTCCTCTTTCTCCTCTTCTTCTCTTGTCTTCTTTCTCTCTAAGGGAGACAATTTAATTCTTCATCCCTCCTCATGCCCACAGGTCATGGAGGAAGGAACCTTGTACCACACCTGCTATCCATGCCCCTGTGGAGGACACTTTCCAGACACTTACGATTAGGAGTGAGCCCTGCATGTATAAATTCAGTTTTGCAGTCCTGATGAGTGTGCTGCTCTCCAAAAGCTGAGCAGCCTCATGACCTAGGCTGCAAGTGCCAGCTTGGAGAGATGCTTTGGGAGGCTTGAGATCCCTCTTCATGACACTGAGCCCCACTGGGCAGAGGAGACCAGTGCGTGGCAGCACCATGCCAGCATTCCTTGCTCTTGGCAGGCTAGAGACAGTCAAGTCGTCATCAAGGAGAAGGGAAACCTTCAACCCCTGTGCACAGTGGGGTGTGACTCCATTCCTTATGCACCCGCAAAGCTGAGGTTCAGAAGGACAAAAGTGACCCCAAGTTCCCTGGCCACCTGCTTCTGCACTGAGCTTAGTTTACCTGCTGTGTATGCCTCTGCTTCTACCTCACCATAGTTGCAGGCTGGACATTTCCCTACAAGCTGCCCTCTTTATGCTGGCTGTAAACAACAAAATAACACTGGTACAGCTTTCCTTGGTAAGACCTGTATGGAGCTCCATCCCCTGCCCACCTTTGGCGAAGGGGACTTTGCCTGTGGTAGACAGCTGCAGCCAAAAAGTACCTGGAGCAGAGGTTAAGAGCAGTCACCAGGATGCCTGTATCTGCCTGTTTCTTCCCTGGAAGGCAGGGGTTCAGTGGCAACAGGACAATACGTGACAGCAAGGAATTTTTGTTTAAGTTGTCAAAACAACAGTCTATTTCTAAGATGATTTTTAATGAAAAGTGTCTATTGACATTGCAGTCAGAAGGGTGGAGGATGCTCAGTTTTCTTTCAGGTTGTCTTTCCCTTCACCTTAAAAAATGAGGATGGAGGAAGAGAAAGGGGAGCTGGAGGTGAGGAAGAATGTGAACAGGAATGTTTTCAAAGGGAAACTTTCTATTTAACTTTCTTCACAGTATTTTGCAAAACATACCCATATTTCAAATGGAAACATAAATTCAAAAACCTAGATAATGTCCTCAGCAGAAACAAGCTGGCACCGTGCCAGACTGCCTCTATGGGCAGGGACCCAGCCTGGCATTGCAGCACGTATCCTTCTCATCCCACCTCCCTCCTGGGAGACAGCACATCCCAGCTTGGTTTGGTCTGCAGAGGAAAGGTGGAACAGGTCACCGTCTTCCTTGAAGCATCCCCATATCTAGGACCATTAATTTCAGCCAAGCCCCTTCTCATTTGTGCTGATCTAAGAGAGGAAGGATGTCCCAAATGTATGGGACCAGGCTCCCATGGGCATAAGCTTATCTTGGCAGTGTTCAAAATAGGTGGGGATATGATCTGAGAAGTACGTGAGGGGGAGAATGAGGGCAATAGGGCTAAAAGCTAAAAGGACACTGTAAAAATTATATTAGTGGTTAAGACTAGCCAGCTAACATGTTCCTCTGTTTGCAGGTTTGCAAAACAGGCACCACTCTGTTGTTTAGCACTGCGAACAGGGAGACAATGAAACACCATGTCTAACCCCACTCGAAAGTTCAAAAAAGAACTCTCTGTGTAAGAAGAGCTGACCCGATGTGAGAGGTCCCCTGCTACTCACAGTCACCTGTCCCAGTAGGCCCAGGGAGAGTTGGTGGGTGCTAATCGCAGGGTATTGTGCAGCCACCTGGTACAATAGTGGAGAAGCCATTGGTGCCTTGCAGCCTCCCACAAGCAGATCTCACTTCACCTGCTTTACTGAGACCCACTTGACTGTTTAACACTTTCTCAGCCTCCAGTTTGAGATGGGTTTGTGGAAGGTTTCAGGTGGCAGCAGTGATTTACAATGATGGGTTTCCTCACATTCATCCTGTTTGGACTATTTCTAGTTGGGAATCTTTCCTGCATGAATCTGAGGTTAGAATTGAGCAACCTTAACCCAGGAGTGCAGTGGCTGGTGTTGTTCAGCCAGCAGCATTGATCTCTGCTGAGTCCTGGAGTTCCTGCCCTGTGTCACACAAGTGGCAGCAGCTGTGCAGCACCTTCTGGCTGCAGAGGGAAGATCCTTCAGAAGCAGAACATCTGCAACACAGGATCAAATCACTTGAGCCCGAAGTCTGATACCCCCATCTCCAGCAATGGCCAGTGATGCCTCAGGAAAACATCTCCATTTAATATCTGCCCTTCCCACTGTCGAGGGTTTAGATTGTGGGGTGACAATCAAACCCTGGCAGATGCATTGTTAACCACCTCTCCCCACCCCCACTTCCCCCTTTTGCCCCTCCCTCTCACCCCCTTCCCACTCAGGACAGGCGATCGGGAGGGAAAGAAGGACAGAGAGAAGAGTTGGAAAAATTAAAAATGCTTTACTATTGCTACTAATAAGAATAGAGAAAATAATACAAAATACAGAAAACCCATCTTGAAAGTCTCAGCAACTGCAGACCCAGCACCCGGAGTCCTAGATTGGACCCTGCAGCCAACTGGAGCTGGATTCAGTCTGTCACTAGGCCTCAGTTCACAAGGACGACCAGCAAGGTCCTCTCCTAATGTCGGCCATAAGGAAAAGGGAAAAAGAGAACGAGATCCTCGTGACCTCCCACATTTATATGAAGTATTCACATGAATGGAATGTTATACACAGTTGATCAGTTTCTCGGTCACTTGTTTCTCGTTGCCCTTCTCGCGAGATGTCCATCCATGCTTATCAATAACTTCGCATTCCATTGCTATGTTTACCAAAACATGTATCTGGTTCTCCAGGAAAATGCAGCTAATATGAAGGCTTTAGCTGACAGGCAAATTCACTAAAGGAGAAACTTGTTTTTAACAAAACCAGAACACCCACAAAGCAAATTACTGGCTAGATGTGAGGACAGTATGAGCTGCTCTCCTGGTCTCTGGGCTCGGTGAGCCCCAGTCCAGCAGTGGTGGTGGTGGGGGGACAGACAGGAGCTGGCCAAGCACATCCAGCCAGTGCCACAATCTTGTGCCAGAGAGGGCACAACAGGAGTCCTGTCTCCCAAAGGTAATCGAACCTGTTCCTGAAGTGAGGCATTTTATCATCCTTATCTTCCCTGCCTTGACTACTGCACAAATGTTGCGACTTTCTCATAGTATTTTGGTACATTAATTTTGAGTGCCAGCTGAAATCAGGAAGTGTGGCAGTGGGTGGAAACATATAAACCTCAGTATCTTTATAGTTGGTGCCTGAAAATGGGATAGGTGTCAAGGCAGGTTAATTTTACAGCCTACTGGTGTTGGCAGTATCACTTTTGCTATTCCCAGAGCCATGTACCTTCCCTCTGACCTCACCAACGATGCTCAGCTACTTGCAAGGAAGTAAACAAAAGGGACTCATGGGGACTTCGGTTCCATAGAAACGGCAGGGAAAATGTCCATGCGTGCCAAGTGGAAAGGGACTAAATCAGTGGGGAAGGAAATTTTATTGTCACAAGTTCAAAGGGGATGTTACAAACAAGAGAGTAGAGGGGGGGAGAGGGGAAGAAAACTTCAGAAAGCAGTCGCTGAAGTCAGATCACAAAATGCTCCTAATGAAGCCTGGCCTTAGAGCAGTTGTCGCATATGATGTGGTATTTACATCAACAGTGATTCAGGTAGTATTTACTACTTCACTTTTAGACACAGCAGGATGCTGCCTGCCCTCAGAGATTTGCAGATGGATGGATGGACCCAGTGCTGGTGGATGGATGGATGGATGGATGGATGGATGGATGGATGGATGGGAAAACAAAGCATCAGGCAAGGGGATGGGAGAGCATGCAGCTCTGTCAGCCGTGGGTCAGTGTCAGCTGGGGCTTGGTGTGAGGGAAACAAGTAAACGGTGTTATAGTGGTGGGGGGGTACACACCCTGAGACATTTCTACACTGGGGGGGCTGCAGCCAGGTAAAATGCACTCCTGGTTCCCAGCCCAACAGCTCTTGCAGAGCAGGGGGCTGGCTGTGATCTGATCCTGGTCTGACTCCGTGCCAGCAGTGCCCTGGGGCTCAGGTGGGATGGCTCTGGGCTACGCCATCTGGCCACAGTCCCCGGGGGCCACCCCAGCTGGGGTATGCTGGAGGGGAGCAGGCGCTGCCAATGCCCCTTTCTCCTCTGTCAGTGGTGGAAGGGAAGGTGCTGGGGCTGTCTGACATGGCCTGTGGGAGAGTCTGGAGTGGGCTTCCCTGGCACACAGCAGGCCAGGGATTCTGATCATTTGATCACATCCTGGCAGGGGCAGCATTCAAGTAACATAGATGCCAGCCCCTAATTTGGAAAGAGAGTTTCAAAAGGGGAAATACCTGAAGACTGTGATGAATTTCACTGTAGGCCAAGTGCAAACATGGTTTTGGGTCTCTGAGGAGGAGATTTAGGGTTACAATTGCAGAGGGATGGTACAACCCAGCCACTGTATCATTCCTGTATTTAACATTGCCTCCTCCAGTTGTGGAAGCCGTTCATAAACGTGGGAGTGGCAGAACTCTGCAATTCACAGGACAAAGTGGTCACTACGTTTAAGTGCCGCTGGTGGCAATGGTTGCATGCATCTACGTGCTACTGCACACTTTCTGAAGGCTGAAAAAAAAGGTAGTTTTCACACCCCTCATTTTCCTGAGGTGTCAAAAGGCAAAACAGCAAAGTGCTGTGAACAGGAGGGCAACCCGCAGGCAGGCAGTGCCCTCTGGTTTGTGGAACAGTATCAGTCCAGGAGCCTCTTTCTTCCAAGGAGCCCTTAGCTCTTCACACCCCCACGAAGCAGGGAGACTGTTCAAGGGATCAGCAGGGAAATAAAACACAAGGTCCCTGCCCCTCCTGTTGCCACGTAACTGTCAGTACTCATCCAAGCTAGCCTCGAGCAAGCTTTTTAAGCAGTGATTAATTTTTATAAAGCTACCAGTCTACATTGCTCCTGCTTGCCTCACTATTGTGTCAGGCTGCAGAATCTGAGAGCGCCTTAATCCAGTCTCTGAAATAAAACCTACAGCTGATCAGGTTTACGTCAGCTTACAGGACATGGTGGCCAGGTTCCTTGCAAGCTGCAGCAGCTCTGAGTCACAGCAGCGGACTCCATCTTCGCAGGGTGAAACCCCACCGAAAACACCTGTGCTCCTGTAAAGCTGTAGGTTGGCCCCCTACTCTGTCCTCTGGTTTGCACATGGGCAAGTGCATGTGGATGCTCACAAAGGGAGCACAGGAATAACTTTAGCAGCTACTTTTGACCATTGGGGTCAAAGACCCTTGATTTGGGGCTACATGCACTGAAAGTGGAAGGATATTTTCCAAATCCTTATTCATGCCAAATTCACTTTTCTTCTACCCTCAGTATGCGGTACATGACTGAGCTTGTTATCTTTGCCTCTCAGATGATTATTTGTTCACATTACTTATTGAAACCTTGTGGCATCCTAACACTCTCCATAAGGATCTCTAAGAATCTCTACCACAGTGTCAAAAGCACAGGCATGTGCTCTGCAAGTGCCAGACTCTTGGAAAGTTGTTTTAACAGGCTCCTGCTTTCAATTAGCAAGTAAACTCCTTGGGGCACATGTCTGGCTTCCCGTTAGTCCTGGCAGGCACTCTGGTACTTTCTAAGCAAATCATTCTCATCCTCATCTTCCTACTCAGGCTGGCAAAAATCCAAAGTTAGCTCAAATTTCAGTCACCCCACTTTCCCTACCTGAAAGGGCTGCAAGCTGCTCTCTGGAGCTGGTCTCATAAAGAGAGCAACATCCCTACAGGCTGCCTTCAGGTCCAGTCCATGTTATTTAGCATTTGAAAGAGGTTTTTTTGACTCATATCTCTCAGCAATGCAAACAAGACATGAGCAAGATGCAAGTCACACCTGTATGAACATCACCTGGTTAAGCTTCTCCTTGGACTTCCAGCTTACTGGGCTTGTGATACAGTCAGGTCTCCCTGTGCTTGCTAGAGCTTTAGCCAATTCAGCACTTGCCTGCTGGGATTTTGACCCCTCCCATCCCCCATGTGTTTGTTTGAAGAGATAACTCCTTTTATATATATATATATATTTGCTCTTTGGATGGGGGGGGAAACCTTTATTGTTGTCTCTGAGCTTCTGCAGCATAAAGTTCCAGGATTCCTCCATTCCCAGCTGCTGGATTCAGAAAGCTTTTCCTTTTCAAGCTTCCTGTTCACACAGGGTGGGGGTGGGAAGTGGGGGATGAGGGGGGAGGTTAGGTATTGAATAAAAGGAATTAACCATTTCCCTCCTCTGACCTTTGTGAATTTCCGTATGTGAAAGTGGCAGCTTGTGTGTCTAAGAATTATAAATGATGGGACCTTGCAAGTTACTGAATGGATGTGTGACCAAAGACCAGAGGCTGCTCCCTGAGCAGAGCTGGGAGTGAGGAGGGCAAAGAGGACAAATAAGAAGCAGGAAAGACTACAGATACTGAAAGACCGCATGCTTTATAGGAATGAAAACTGCTTATTGTGTTCCAGAGAGATCGTGCTATTGCGGCTTCCCTCTACCATGTCTGAGTTCATCTTCTGCTCTCAGCGCACAGCAAAAAGGAGGCCAGGAAGTAAGTTTCCATGAGAAGCTCTCATGACTCAGATCTCCCTCTTGTAGGGTTTCATCAGTTTCCCTAGAACAGGGTCACCATCCTGAAAGGAAAATAGCCATCCTGACTGGTGTTAAACTGTACGTGTATTTAATAAACATAGCGTGTGTCTGCACAATCCTTTCTAGACCCTTAAAATGGACTTGACAGTGCTTGGAAGTGGAACTTGCATCACTGTTTCTGAGAAACTGGTGTGTGTCCTCTAAGTCACCCCTGCCCCTGGTTTCTGGGTGCTACACAGACCCTCAGTGCACACCCCTACAGGCTCCAGCTGCTTAGCCCCTCCTGTGACACACGCTGATGCACACATGCAGATGCACACACACACAGGTGCACACACGCACCTGTGGGACCATGGCAGCTGCAGAGCAAGGGGCAGTCCCCATCACCACTGCAGTTTGTGGGGAGCAGCAAATACCCCTGGAGGAACTCCCTAGCAAGCTGAGACTTGGCATGGGTGGTTTAAAATCTAACGCAGCTGTATCTGGATGCAGTAAAGAGTGTGTATATATTTGTGTGTACACAGAATCACAGAAACATTTTGGTTGGAAGACCCTCAAGATCACAGAATCCAGCCATTAACCTAGCACTGGCACTAAACCATGTCTCTAAGCACCTCATCTACAGGTCTTCTAAACACCTCCAGGGATGGTGACTGCACTACTTCCCTGGGCAGCCTGACAACTCTTTCTGTGAAAAAAAATTTCCTAATATCCAATCTAAACCTTCTCTGGTGAGACCCCATCTGGAATATTGTGTCCAGTTCTGGGCCCCTCAGTTCAAGAAGGACAGGGAACTGCTGGAGAGAGTCCAGCGCAGGGCAACAAAGATGATGAAGGGAGTGGAGCATCTGCCTTATGAAGACAGGCTGCAGGAGCTGGGTCTCTTTAGTTTGGAGAAGAGGAGACTGAGGGGTGACCTTATTAATGTTTATAAATATATAAAGGGTGAGTGCCACGAGGATGGAGTCAGGCTCTTCTCAGTGGCAAACAATGATAGGACAAGGGGTAATGGGATCAAGTTGGAACACAAGAGGTTCCACTTAAATTTGAGAAAGAACTTCTTCCCAGTGAGGGTGACAGAGCACTGGAACAGGCTGCCCAGGGAGGTTGTGGAGTCTCCTTCCCTGGAGACATTCAAAACCCGCCTGGACACATTCCTGTGTGACCTCACCTAGGCGTTCCTGCTCCAGCAGGGGGATTGGACTAGATGATCTTTTGAGGTCCCTTCCAATCCCAAACATACTGTGATACTGTGATACTGTGAAATTGAGGCCATTGCCTCTCGTCCTATCACTTGCTACTTGGGAGATCAGACTAACACCCTCCACGCTACAACCTCCTTTCAGGTAGTTGTAAACAGCAATAAGGTCTCCCCTCAGACTCCTTTTCTCCAGGATAAACAGCGCTCGTTCCCTCAGCCGCTCCTCATCAGATTTGTGCTCCAGACCCCTCTGGAGCTTTTTTGCCCTTCCCTGAACTCTCTCCAGCACCTCAATGCCCTTCTTGCAGTGAGGGGCCCAAAACCTAACACAGGATTCGAGGTGCAGCCTCACCAGTGCATGCAGCGATAGAGAGGTGTACTGAAGTGGCATCCCATGGGGGCAGACTGCAGTTCTGCTCACACACTTACCAGGGCAAATGACACCCAACAGAACTTGGCAAGTGTTTGGTGCTCCACCCACACACAGCCTGATGTCCCTTGTGGTCCAGACACAGGTAGTGAGAGCCTCAGGTCTGTCTGAGCCAGGTGAGCAGAGATCAGCCTGACTTGTGGCCACTGCCCTTCTCCCGGGCAGGCTGCCACCCAGCTGCGCTGTGGGCACCCCGGCCAGACCCCAAGGGTAGGCATCTACATACACCTGGAGGAGAAACTTCATCCAGGGAGGTTTCTGCAGTTTTTTTCTGCTCTCTCCCCGTAACCCACAGGAAAATCTGGTTTTGAGCTTTACTTCTTCCTGAAGCCACCAAGGCTCATGGGCAGGTGAGGGGAGTTAGATGAGCCTGAAGGGTTTGCCCAGCAGAAAGGAGATGGCAAAGGCTGGCAGCTGGTGAGGGGATGGTGTGGGTGGCACAGATGGGGCTTCAAGCATGGCCTCATCAAAACTAGTCCTGGCCTACCAGACATCCCATCCGTTGCTCTGAGCTGATGAGCACCTGCTCCCACAAACACACACATGCAGCTGGTGGGATCTATTACAGGACTTCAGGCAGAGCAAGCCCACAGCCCTTTTCTACTTTCCTGAAGCTGCTTGAGATCACTGTGTCCTCCCTGAAAGTGATGGTCTCACTGGCTGAGTTTGTGAGCTACATTATTTCATGTGCCTGAGAAGTGACTCCAAGCTGAGCAGGCACCTTCACGCTGATACACAGAGCACACTCAGCTCTTCCTTCTTCACCACCAGTGGCAGAGAGACTTCCTAAACACAGGAGGAAAAAAACCTGCTTGTACTCACTGCTGGCTGTGATTTGCAAGGCACAGAGGAAAAAATATGTTGCTCAGCGGGGCCCCTGCTGTATCCTGTATGGCATTTCTGTGGAACTAGCCAGGCCCATCTGTCTAAGCGTTCACAAACTGTAAACCTAATAGGGATGACCTGGGGAGTCCCAGACCCTGCTGCTCTGCCAGGATGACAGAACCAGACTGAGGACGCTGTACTCCCTGCCATGCTGCCACAGGATGGAGGTGGAGGGAAGTGCATGGCCGCTTGCCTTACAGGATACAGAAGCATGTAACCTGCATTTAGGGCAAGCCTGGAAGGGTGATATGAGGTGGTTTGGGAATTATCTTATCCTCACCCCTCTTTTTCTCCCTCTGCTGTGGGATGATAGGGACAGCTAAGAAGGAATCTTGGTTCCACTCTGTAGCTGAGCATCCCTTGTCCGCTGCTGCCCTCAGCACTTTCATCAGCCTGTAGATGCGACAGGGACCAGCCGGTGCATCAAAGGCTTGTTAAGCTACTGCTGTGCTGTGAAAGAGAGGGCAAAAAAACCCTGTTGACTGTGACGAATTAGGGAAGTTCAGGGGTGGCACTCACCCTTTTATTGGAGAGCTGCTTGAGCCTGTGCACTGCTAAAGGGATTAGAGCAGCGTGTGGCATGTTTCTGGTTCTGACAGAAACTTGAACACGCTCTAGTGGAGCTATAAAGAGAAAGGCCACATCAATGGCGGGAGGGCTGGGGAGGGTTGTGAGTGATTAGCCACACTTGGGAGACACCAGGGGGTTGTGAACTGTACATGTGGTGTTAGCTGTCGAGGTGCTGAATTCTCCAAAGCATGGCATTTGCAGCAGCATGAGTGGGCTGCCTCTTCCCACCTGTGTTTTTGGGCACACTGCACTCTCACAGGACTTCTGGCAGTGTTGCCTCCTGGAGTACAAGGACCCCCATGTGGGGCTCAGCCCGGACTTAAAACAATCTCCTCTAGGGATGGAGAGGACATTGGAAGGGTCTCTGTTCCCATTCAGACCTTGCTCATGCAGCAGAGTTGGAAGTGAAAGCATCAGATCTTGATAGATTAATGTTAATGTGATATAAAACAACAACAACAAAGTCATAATTTATTGGGAGGTAAGACAGTCACCATGCCTAATGCTCAGCGTTCATTTTGGTTTCCAAGCGACCAAGCTCATAATGGATGGGGACCTCACTTGTATCTGGTTACTCTGAGGTAGGTTTTCTAGAGATTTCAAGGAAATGGCCATTTTGAACATAGCACGCTGGAAGTCTGCCCTGAGAATGAGCTCAGAAACTGACTGTACTGCCTGCTGCACAACCTGGATGACAATATTCTTATGCAGGACATCTGCTTAGTAATAGGGACACAAATTACAAAGCTGAAGATGTTACGAGCAACCCGGCACAACAGACTTGGAGAGGTGGAACAGGAATGTCTGGAAGGAGCATCACAAGTTGTCAAGCACTGTTTTCCCAAACACAGCCCTAAAGTAGGGTTATGCTGGAGTTCTCCAGACGGAGCAGGCAGCACTCAGATGGGTCATTCATGTACTGAAATAGGTTTACGTCAGCTCTCTGGGTTATCAGAGCTCATAGTGAGTTGGCTTCAGAAGTGTCTACGGTTTATGTATAGTATAACTGGAAATGAAATTTAAGTCGAATAGAACAGTTCAAAGCTCCAGAAAAACTATCAGAATCAGTTAATAGACAGGACATTAGAGCAATGATTCAAATCAGACTGAATGACAATTTTCAGCTGCTGCAAGACCTAAAGCCACTTTGAGAAGCCAGCAATAAGTCAGCATGTGCCAGACTCCCTTCTGCATGACAGTATCAGCAACAGCTTGGTGAGTCTGAGTGGTTTCCTGAGAAGCAAAGGTAAAGCAGAGATGGCTGAAAATACTCTGTGAAAGTAAGGAAATAAATCAAACAGAAAGCTGTAGGAAGAGCACTTAGGAAAGAAAGGTAGAAAAATGGCTGTTCAAATAAAAGAGTAAAGCAATAAGAGTCTGAGAGGTGACAAGAGATCCTCACAGATAATGCTGTTCAAGAAATTTAATTATCTGCTGAGGAAGCTGATAGTAAGACAATTTTCCTACTGGCAAGGTGTGAGCTGGACACAAACACAGGGGTTTTTGCATTCCTGTGAAAATATCTGAGACTGCAAAAAATGCCACTATTCCTATTTTTGTCAGCACAAAGCTGAGACTTTTGGAAGAAAGGAACCCAATTCCATCTTCCTTTTCTCTCACCTCAACACAAAAAGGCGAACAGTTATGTATGTGGGACTGAGAAGTGGGTTCATGTCCTTGGATGAGGTTATCTCTGGTGAATGAACCAACCGCCCAACCACTAGCCCATTTACTAACCTGAGAAAAGTCTAGAGACTGAGAGAGACCGAAGGGCTTGAGTGGGTCAACGCATCCCCTGGGCTCCTCATCCCTCAGTTGCAGAGAGCAACTGGGAGCAGAGCTGGACACAGTCCAACTTATCTGTGCCACCAAAGCAGAACATGGCAGAAGGGAGCAGGTCAGCACAGTCCAGCTGGGCTGCACAGATCCAGGAACTTAAAAACACTTCCCATGTGAGTAAAACAGATGCAGGTTTCGTAGCTGGTTTTCATCAGAGACTTGAGAAATCCACCCCATAGAGTATTCGTGAACTCAAACAGCCCTGCAAATCTTTATTTTTAAGGAATCATCATTTGCACACACCCAAAGAGAAACATTATCAGAATATTTTCAGCCAATTTTGGTTCTAGCAGAAATATTTACGGTGACTCGCTGATAATGAATAAAGAGAAACACTAATAATACCACAAGGTCAGAAAAAGAGGTAAGGAAAGCACACGCAAGAGACATTAGGTGTACAAATTCAAAAAGAATAGTGCCTGTGAAATGGTTTGCATTTTAAGTAGTGAGAGGTACAAGTAAAAAAATTAAATGCACAAGGTGAAGGCCTGCTTAAAAGATTCTCCAGTAAATCCACTGTAGCTTTCAGTGCAGTTGGAGAAAAGCTCATGAAGCCAGCGAGAGCAACGCTGTAGTCAGCATCACTGAGAAAGCCCGAATGCGACACATGTCCAGCTGCCTTTTGGAGTTTTGCAGACTTTGCCTCTTGTGGGCGGCAAAGGAGTGATTGGGGCAAAGTTAAAGGAAAAGCCGGCTGAATTTTGACCTGGAAGATCAGACGGTGACCACATTTTAAAAAACATTCATCAAAGAGAGCACAGGATGGAGGAAATTACTCATTGTTGCTACTCATAAGAAATCATTTGCTAGTCTTCCTCATGAATTTGGAGTGTCAAGTAACTAGCATCATGTAAGACACTGGTTAGACAAAAAGACCAACTGCGTCAATCCCTACCCTAAGCTGTGCTGGAGAAGGAAAAGCAATGGTCTGGGGCTTGACAGTACTGGTGAAGAGTCACCCAGGCAAACACCTGGAGCCTGGTTTGAACCAAGTTTCATGTTCAGCTGCTATAAAACGGCAGGGACGGCAGACAACTCTTCTTTCACGTCTAATTTTCCTTTCATTCAACCGTTATTCGTGTCACTCAGGTGAGCTCGGACTAACTGGTTCACAACAGCAGTCACTGAGAAAATAACTAGGTTCTGAGATCCTGACTTTCACTGAGCATGATCTTCAGGTGGATTAACACACAATTTCACTTGCTTGCCAATAGCTTCAGGCTTTTGATCAGCAAGTGATGTGGCCAACACTGATCCACCAAATCACAGAAAAATATTTCTTGCAGTGTTTTGAACTCTCCCCTGGGTGCTAGTTTCACCTTGCTAAGCAAAAATGTGCAACGTATTATTTTGTGGGATGTACTGGTTTGCTTGCTTTGGCATCTTATATCAAACCCCTCAAATCCCAAACCTGTATTTGCAATACAAGCTGGGAAGGTTTGAGAAATGCACAGGAGATCATCAGCTGCAGCAGAAATGGGGCATCTCTTGCTTTTACCCCGGCTGCATGAAATGCTAGCAAACATCTCTCGCTCACTTATGGTCCTTCTTGGATGCTCAATTCTGTTGCCTTCCCCTCCTCCAGCATGATCCTGCTGGTTTTCACCACACCATGCTCCTCAGTTGTCCCAGCACACAAGGCACTGCCCGTGGTGGTGGGAACTTTGGCCGCCTGGAGTCCCTGGCTGTCAGCACCGGTGCCAGCACAGGCTGCAGCAGGATTTCCCCCAGAGATGTCCCTTTGGATCTCACTGGGAGCCCAGAGATGTCACCTTCCTCTCAAGCTTCTGTGTCTGGGCCAGCGCAGACCCCGGTGGCATTAGCTTCCTCACAGCAGTGTTGTTCCAGCCCTGAAAGGCCCCAGCTGGGTGAGCTAAACAAAATTTAGGGTCAGTTCCCATCCCCGGCTTCAAACCATGAGGATACTCACACCGTTCGCCTGTGGCCAACTGGTTGCAGCAGAGGGGTGAAGAGTGCTGCCTTCTTCCTTTGGTATGGGCTGTGCTCACTTCCTACACCTACAACTGAGCCAGAGCTACATCTCACTGTTCAAGAGGATAAATCAAAACAAAACCTCCTCCTGACATTTTGCATGTGGTTAGTCTGACAGTACTGCACTGCATGGACATGACACACAGTGACCAAGGAAAAGTACAGGAAGAGGTTATTGACGAGAAGCTCCCTGGCCTGCAATTAAACAAGAGGCTCTGATTTAGCAAGCAGTAAAGTTTTCCCAGCTGCACAGCATATATTGGACTGTGTGATGTCTTGTCGCCCAACGTTTGCAGCTGCTGACACAGCATGGATTTGCAAAACAGACATTAAGGATGGGCTGGGTCAGCAAGCTGTGTGCATTTTCCACAGAATGGTTGGAATACTGCAAGCAGGAGCCGAGTCTGGCCTGTCAGATGTGTTCTCCATGAGCAGTCTGGGATCCTTCTCCTGCAAGCTGAGCTGACCATGGAGCTTTTAGCTGGGAAAGTGCTCTTATTCCCCTACCACAGGAAATTTCCTCATCAAGCTGTCTTGAAGGCTTCTAGTCAAGTAGTAGTCAATCTAGGGATGGCAAAGAAGGCTAGCAAAGGCACTTGGGTGACTCGAGGTGCTGGAGGTACCCCACTCCCACAGCACAGCAGTATCCTCAGTCACACAGGAGATAGTAGCTGCCTCTGGCATCAGAGGAAGGCACTTTTCTGGGAGCACTCCTTTGGTGGTGCAGAAGCAACTGCCTGCCACTTGCTCCCGGGGCATGTGTTCCTCCCATCCTGGCCAGAAAGGCTTCGAAAGGAGGGCTGTTCTGAGCACAGCTGATTGACTCTCGCTTGCTAATTGAATGGTCTCATTGATTTTGGTGTCCCTTGTGGGTTTGCACTGGCACCTGCAGTTGGAAGTCCTGTAACCCTGTGGGTGCACACCAGTCCCCCCTCTGCACAAGGACATGCTCTCATGTCCTCACAGACAGAGCTGACTGGGAACACAGCTTGGTTGGTCTGCCTGGATAATAGGCCAAGGCAGCATCTCTGCCAGCAAGTCCTGCACAATTTAGGCAGGACTTAAAGTTCACCTCCCCAGAGACACCCGGAGGGGAAAACAGCCATAGCAATACCTCCAGCGGTGGAACGCAGGGCGAGCGGAAGATCTGGGAGGTGCATCAGGAGGTCAGCCCAGCCCATGCTGCTCTGTGCGCAGCGCACGGATGGGACCCTGGTCTGTTTATCTGTAAACAGTGGCACTGTTCAGCACAAACATGCAATGAGCCTGAGCTTGGAAAGCTTCACGTCCTTCTTGGTAACAGCATGATAGAAAATAGGGCCTTGGCTCATTGCCCTGAGTACATTGCTGAAGTGGGCTGGGTGAGGAGCAGGGAAGAGCTGGAAGAGAGAACTTGAGCTTTGATTTTCAAGTACTGTTACCCCAACAGCATGTTATGGGCAGTCCCAGCAAGGGAGGCCCTGGAGGTGAATATCTGGGGAGGGTGCAGAGCCCTAGGACAGCTCTGAAGAGCTGCTCAGCACCCTGGTCAATGCTTGTTTTCTGGGATAAGCTACCTCTAACACCTCAGGCTACACATAGGTACTACCTGAAACTTTTTGTTTGTACTTAAGGCATCTATCACTCCTGTATCCAAGAAGCCCCACAGATCCCTCTCTTCTTATGAAGGCAGAAATGTCATCCTAATCTCACAGGTGGGGAGATGAGGCACAGCAAATTCGAATGATTGTGGAAGAGCCAAATGCCCAACCCGTGGTGGCACAGCTGCCTAAAAATAAGAACACCATGGGCTAGAGCTGTCTGGATGAGTGTTGTGATGTACCTTCCCCCGCAGAAGAGCAGTCTCCTCTATTTGAGTTCTGCATGTCGGAAAACTTCTAATACTAGAGACACTAAAGGCCAGGATATTAGTTATGTGGTATTAATTTATGTAGCCCTGTGTGTCCCCATGCTCTCTTTCATGATGTGAGAATATCTGCTTTAAAGGACAACCTGCTTCACAGGGAACTGGTAGCAGCAGAACAGCACCCACTTCCCTGCTGCGGACAGAGAAGGGGCATTTCAGTTTACAGCTGGTGAGAAACTTTCTACTTACAATCATGCACACAGACCAAAAAAAATGGACATCCAACTATATGAATGCGGTAAACCTAGGCAGGAGTGTAATAAAAAACCCACTGATGTGATAAAGCTTAAAATCCTGTCCAATGGGCTGAGTTAGTATTTTCCCTGCAGTGATTTGTTTTAGCTAGCATGTTTTAAGTTATGATTTGCATTCACTAGATTCACTGAATGTGTTGATAATTGGCTGTCTTAACACTCACAGACAAGATCACTGTGTTCAGATTTCATCTGAGGCATCAGCCATGCAGCACACAGCAAGGGACATGACCTCGACTCCTCAGGCATGTGAAAGGCTGATGAGACTTCACAGTCACAAGTCTGAGTCTTGATAAAGTGATCCTGTTGCCAAGACCTCTGCATCCCCAGCCCACCTTTTGCCTGGTGGACCATTTTGGGAGATGGACTCACCAAGGTGCATGCAAACCCGCATTTGTGGTGGCAAAAGAGAAAATTATGCTCGTGACTTACTTAACAGGAAAATCCCCATTAAACCTCCCTTTCCCCTCCTCCTTGGGAACATCCCTGAGTGACTGGTTCACATTTGCCACAGTATTTTCAAGAGGGATCTGTGAGCTCTGCGGTTCCTCCCCGGCAGGAAGCCGGAGCAGCACTGTGCTCTCCCTGACAGGCCTTGAGGACAGAGTGCAGGAAGGGGGCTTCTGGAAAAAGCAGCCATACTCTTCCACTCCATGCAGGTTGTTTTTTTGCCCACTTTTACTTCACCAGAGAAGTCCTTAGAAGAAGAGATGTGCATGCAGTTTACCTCCTTACGTTTACTTTGGGGAATCTTTCCAGACATTGTCCCCAACAGCATCTTATTTCTGAGACATTAAAAAGCCACCCTATTCAAATGCAAATCAAGTCCTTCCTGACAATAACTGTTGAGTAATTTTGACGTCAATACAAGCACTCTAGCCGGACGTTCCAAGAATAGACCTGGTGTTTGGGAACGGAGCAAAAAGGAAGCGACCACAGATAATACACAGGAGCAACTCTTTAAAGGAGAGACTGTGAGGGGAAGATAGCACAGCCAGGGGTATCAGGTACCAAAGTGTCAGAGGTTTAGAGCAAGGGACAGGCATGGAAAGCTAGGCTGGAGAAAGCTGAGATGCAGGTTCTCCTCAGACCCAGGGTGAGAAAGCTGGAGATTCCATCTTGGGTGAGTCCTTTTGCCCAGAGTCAACCCCAAGCTCTGTCCCATAGACTGCATTT
This sequence comes from Patagioenas fasciata, assembly GCF_037038585.1. NCBI lineage: Eukaryota > Metazoa > Chordata > Aves > Columbiformes > Columbidae > Patagioenas > Patagioenas fasciata. The sequence continues at coordinate 29,823,016 of NC_092524.1, read as the reverse complement.
TGATCAACATTTATACATTTGGAGCTTGCTTACGTTCCCCTGCCCCGTGCTATGTTTTATGATGTGCCCTCTGGAAGTTTTCTTCTGCGCAGTGTCTGCTGTCATGCTCCTAAAGCTAGTCAAAGAAAGGACACTGAACTTGCATGCCTTCAGACGGAAAGTCTTTCAACCAGCACTCGATACCAGAAAGTACATTCAGACACAGAACTAGCCAGCTCACCCCAAGGAAGAGATGCATGCAGCTTATATTGCTGATGGGTTGATAGAGCAAACCGCTGGTCCCCCAAGGATCTCCAAGGCAAACAGCATGCTCTAGAGCTGAAGTAGACCCCTTAGGAAACATGATCCAGCAGAGATGCCATTGATGTGCCTGCATGATCAGAGGAATACATGCAGGGCTTCCCGAGTGACGTGGCATTTGAGCACGATTTGGAATACAATGGCCTTTCTGCCTGTTTTGGAAATTTCTGACATTCTAAGTACAATCGTATTTGTAATGATTACATCTTGCCTTTCTGATCTGCTCGCTCATCAGCCAGTAGAGAGCCCTCAGGTACAAATCTACTCTCAGCTCTGGCCTGTCCTGATACTTCATCTTGTGCTAATTAAACACCCAGGGCTCTCACAGAGCTTTATAGCATTAACTCGTTCACCTCTTTAAAACTTTCCTCTCCTATTTACAATGAGTTACATATTTATCTGCCAGATCAGTGAAGCCCAGAACCACCACACAACAGTATGCAGTTATTATTTTATCATCCTGCTTTTGCAAAGCTGATTTATCCAAATTCACAAGGCAAATGAGTGACAGAGATGGGGAACAGAGATGGTATTCAAACCTCCTGCAGCCATTGGTAAGCATTCTTCATGAAAATGCTTTCTCACCTTGTCATACAAACTCAAGCATAACTTCAACAGGCTGGAGCCTACCTTTAGTCATGGGTAGGACCAGATTTACCTCCTGAGGGCCCTTCTGCCCATTTCTAAGATGCAAGATGTTCACATGAGTTCAAGGGGACACCAGGAAGTTGATGAAAGAGAAATCCAGCAAGGCTTGTTAAATAACCAGAAACTATTTCTGCCTTGGGAAGTCCTTTCAGATGGTTGGAGACTGGGAGAATATTCAGGGAGTGTATCATTAAAGGCGCTCTATAATTTCAATACTTTTCCTTGGGCATCCACTTTTGCCACAGTTGGAGAAGGAGCATGGGGATAGACAGGCTTTTTTGTCTGATGCCGCAGAGACGCTCTTATATTTTCATGTTTCCTATGTTTCAGCTTGCATCACAGCCTTGAACAGTTGATATCTGCTCACAAAATTCTTCCCTAATGAAGGAGACAAACTCTGTGTCTTGTAATGCATAGCAAGACTTTTTATTATCTCATAATATTATTAACAATTAGCAAGGTAAAGTGTATTGAAAAATTCAAGAAAGCAGATTTTTAATGCATGGCATATACAAAATGCACCTGTAATCTGCCATTTCAACAAAGAGTAAGCTCATTTAGTAATAATATTTTTAAATAGAGGTGTGGATACCAAAACACAGCTTTTCCAACACTTGTAATGATCCAACTTTTAAAAAAAGCCTTACACAAAGAGTAGGGGAAATCTAAGATGCTGAAAGTTTATATATGAGTTACATTTGGGGAATTTCCCTTTGTACTGAATAATGATAAAAAGTTAATCTTTTAAATATCACATTATGATGCATCTGTGGCAACAATCACTCATTATAAGTATCTTAACCACCTTTGTTTAGGTTAGTATATTTGTTAGTATATTTTTGCTTTAAAATTATTGAAGACAACACTGTCTGTGCAGCTCATGATTATTGTTTTCTCCAGCTTTCTGATATTCCTATGTGTATTCTCTGATGCATGTCAAACATGTTTGGGGTTTTCCATGAATCAGAAACCAGTCAATCAGCCTGGCAGCTCTCAGCTTCCCAAGTTTCCCCCTACACCCCCCGGGCACGGGGCGCAGGCTGCACTGCCTGCCTGACCCTCAGCTCCCACATGCCTTTCGCCACACAGCTGAAGGAGACTATGCGTCTTCTCTTATTACCAGAAAGTGGCATGGTAAAATACAAACTTCTTAACAAAAGGCTGTCATCAGTCACTTTATGCCCAGTTAAGAAGAGCAACTCATCAGTAGATGCCGCCTGCTGTTCTTTGTGGTCTGCTTCTCTTCCATGTCCTCAAGGACAACGTCACACACCTATGTCCTGGGGGAACTGTGCTGTGTACACTCCCAAACACGTTTGTCTCCCACACTATTTTTTCTATCAGCTGTGGGTTTCCTAGAGGGGAGAGTGAGGACATGGTCATGCAGCCCCTGGTCTGTCACTGCTTTGTGTTGCATATGCTACAGACCACAGCGTGGGGCGACCACATACCTGTACAACCTTCCCAACCAGAATGGGCCCAGCTTCCTGCCTGAACGCTGGTGTTTGCACCTTGGCTGTGCACAGGGAAGGGAAAGACACACTCTGGATTTCCTATTTAATATCTTTTTAATCTTCAGACAGGTCTGGAAACAGTTCAGTATGTTAAAAGGGATGGAGGAGCCACACTCTCCAGTAAATGTGGCTTTACCAGGAGGGAAAAAAGAGAGATAACAGCAAACAAAGAGCAGATTTGCTGAAGTACAGCTGACACATGGACCCCAAAAGAAGTGGTGATCTCATCCTTCCTCGTTAATGTGATCTATACTGCTGCATACGGAGGAGGCTATTGTCAGGAAACGATGAACCACGTAACCCTGCTGTGGACCATCCTGCTGGCTGTGGGGCCCCTGGCAGCCAGTCCTCCGTCTTGCCTTTGGGCAGGGGACGCTGTGGGCTGTGCCCAGGCTCAGCATCTTACAAAGTTCACTTCATGTTTAGGGTGGAGAGACACCCTAGATGCCCTTCAAAGCCCCAGTTTCCTTCTTTGGGGTGCCTCAGGCAACCCATCTCACTTTCCCCATCCCCGGGTGAGGCCAGGAGAACCAGCATCCTCAGCCAGCCATCCTCACAGCTCACTGCCACTCCAGGTGACTAGAGGTGTCAGTGGCATGTGGCCATCCCCTTCCTGCCGGACTCCACGCTCCCAGGGGGATGTGGGGGGTTTAGCATGGTGAACACGGCTGTCTGCCTGCAGCAGGCAGCAGACATTGGGCAAGCAGTGGGCAGGCAGTGGGCAGTGGGCAGACAGTGGGCAGGCAACAGGCAGCAGTGGCAGGCAGCAGGCAACAGGCAGGCAGTGGGTAGCAGCAGGCAGTGGGCAGTGGGCAGGCAGTGGGCAGTGGGCAGGCAGTGGGTAGTGGGCAGACAGTGGGCAGGCAACAGGCAGCAGTGGCAGGCAGCAGGCAAAAGGCAGGCAGTGGGTAGCAGCAGGCAGTGGGCAGTGGGCAGGCAGTGGGCAGTGGGCAGGCAGTGGGTAGTGGGCAGACAGTGGGCAGGCAACAGGCAGCAGTGGGCAGGCAGCAGGCAGTGGGCAGCAGCAGGCAGTGGGCAATGAGCAGGCAGTGGGCAGGCAGTGGGCAAGCAGCGGGCAGGCAGTTGGCAGGCAATGGGCAGGCAGTGGGCAGGCAGTGGGCAGACAGTGGGCAGCAGCAGGCAGTGGGCAGGCAGTGGGAAATGAGCAGGCAGTGGGCAGTGGGCAGACAGTGGGCAGGCAACAGGCAGTGGGCAGGCAGTGGGCAGCAGCAGGCAGTGGGAAATGAACAGGAAATGAGCAGGCAGCGGGCAGGCAGTTGGCAGGCAATGGGCAGGCAGTGGGCAGGCAGCAGGCAGTGGGCAGGCAGAGGGCAGCAGGCAGGCAGTGGGCAGGCAGTGGGCAGTGGGCCGGACCGGCGCATGGTGCAGGAAGCACCTGCTGCTGAAGTGACGGCTCTTATCTGACCCTGGTCACATCAGGTGGCTTCCTTGTTTGCCTTGGCAGCGGGCCCCACAGGCCCCTCCAGCTGCCACTGGCGAGCTGCTCCTCCGCTCCTTTTTTTTCCTTCTTCTGAGTGTGTCCATTGATCTGTGGAGAAATCCTCCCAGAGATGTTCCCAGCGCACGGCTCCAGCCCCTGCATCCCCTGCCTGGGGCAATGGTGGGGAGCAAGGATGAGGGATCTGTCCCACAGTAAAGCTGCCCATGCACTGGCCATGTGCTTGGCCAGTGCAGGTCCCTGTCCCCCATAAAAGAGCCAGTGCATGAGGACCCCTTTGCAGTCATGGGGAACAGTGAGGGGCTGGTAGCCCCCATTGTGGGTGATGGGAGTGCAGTGCAGCCTACCCCAGACCAAAGGCTGCCATGTGGGGCTGTGGCCAGCCCAAGCTGGAGTGACAGGGCTTAAAAAAAAAAAAAAATCAACGCTTGTGGTTCCTTTTCCTTCCCCCTCTGTCCCTCCTGCGATCTGGATGATTTACTAAGCAACGGCTGGCCCTGGCCGCAGGGCAGCCATGCCGGGGGCCTCCCCCGGGCAGCACCGGGGGACACAGATCCCACCTGGCCATGCCGAGGTCACCCCAGGAGCCAGGAGCTTTCAGGAGCAATTCCCTGCATCTCCTTCCAGCTCTGCCTGGGGGGCAAGTCATGGGATGAGGGGCGCGGGCGCTCCTGCTGATCTGCATTTCAGCCGCAGAAGTTGGCCAGCCTCCAAGATTGTGCTGTTTCAGTACGACATCCAGCTCTTAAATAATCTTCAAAATAAATTTAACCAGTTTGTTAGATACTGGCACATCCAAACATAGTGCTACTGCCATATAAAGATAACAGCAGACACAGAACACACGTATTTTAAAACCATACCCTGGCCAACAGTTCCCTGTAAATTATAGATGTAAGATAGAAATTGTTTGGCTTTGGATTTTATGAGACACACAAGGAACAGTCTTGAAACATATTTTCTTTTTCCTTTTTTTTTTTCTTCCCCCCTAATCCTTAGTCTTAAACTCTTTTGATAAGGAGAAATCATTTCTCCAGGGGAAAAATTTGCAATGAAAAAACCCACAGAATAAACTTTTCATACTTAACATACTATGCAAAGAGGAACAAAAAGATAATAATGGGGCTGAATATTCATTATGCTAATCAAATGTTAATAAACTGTGGGATAGCATGTGGCCCAGTTTGACTCCCCATCTCCCTTTCTCCCATTCTTGCCTGCTTGCTTCTTTCCTCCTTTCTTCTTTTTCACTTCCACCCTTCTCCTCCTGCCACAGGAGCAGAGCCTGGGGAAACCATCTTGACCAAGACAAAAAGCATTCAGTTTTAAAGCATTATTTATTTAAAACAGTCCTGCAAATAGTAAACACTGTCAAACAGATGTGCAACATCTGTGTAGTTCACGCAGTTGGTGAATATTTCTGCTCCAACCTTGGGGAAGCCTCAGATCCAGAAAAAGACAATAGCTGATAATCAGAGAAGCCCCAAACAGATCTGTGCAACTATGCCATGTTCAAGAAATGAATAACTAAAAGTGAAGACTACTTCACGCAACTGTCACCTTAAAATTGAATAATAGTTATGTTTGGGCATCAGACATCCTCACAGTTATGTGGACAGTATTTTCATTTCACTGCATTAATTATGTAAAGAAACAAAAAAACCAAACCACAGGGCAGCACACTCATGATCGGTAAGAGCAAAGGCTTGGGTATAATATCTGTAACCAGAGACGCATCAACATCATGGGTCTCCAGTTCCAGATAATCACCTGGTGTCAAATCCTTTGTGCTGGGGGTGTGCTGCAGAGCAAGGGATAAGAGACTAAACCAGTGTGCAATGCTGAAATACAAGACGGCAGGTGACTCTCTCCCTCTCCCTCCAGCAAGACCCTGCCCTAGATATACCACCGTGTCCCTTGTTGCCTCCTGGGTGAGCAGCTAGGTGAGCAGTTGGCCAGACAGCATTGCCCTGAACCCGCTGTGTTGTGTCTGGGCACCTGTGGGACGCTGCCTTGATCAGCAGCCTGATGGCCAGGGGTGCTGTGGGGCCTCGCTCCCTGGGCTGGGGAATCCTCACACTGGGGCCCAGCAGTCCACGTCCCTTTTGCTCTACTGAGGCAGGCAGGCAGCAGCATTGGTCTTGTTCTCTTTAGGCAAAGAAAAGCCTGCTCAAGGAACAGCACAGACAAAGTTTTATGGGTCTTGGAGGTGCCCATTCAGCGCTGCAGTGCTGGAGGCTCAGGGTCTGTCACCAGCACGGTCACAGGAGGCTTGGTCTTCCTCTGGTGGCAGGGTCAGAGCTGCCCTGATCTAGGCTTTCATTGCATGGCATGTTGTGGGAGATGAATATTAACCTTGCTAAGTACAGCAGGAAAGGCTGCAGGGTCACTGCAGGGTTGCTGAGGGCAGGCCAGAGCGAAGGTCAGGTCAGGAAGAGCCGAGTGGTGTTGGTGGCCCTGGTGAAGGCACAAACTTTGTGTCAGCCCAGAGAAGAGAGCATTCAGTACTACAGCTCACTCTGGGTGTTCTTACGAGTGCTGGCACCAAGGGGCCATATCCAGCCCTCTTGCTTCTATCCCAGCAATCCAGAAGAGGCAGTAGGTGTGAAAGGCAGCTGCCAAATCAACCCTGAGGGCATACCTGAAGGATCCCACCCCCTCTGGCTTGATCTGCAGCTGTGCTCAAAGAAGCTGTGCTCCTTCTGAATTACAAACCCTGAGCATCCCTCTCTGGGAAGAGAGAAACAGCAGCTCCCGCAGACACGCTGCCTCTGTAGCCCTGTTTTCTTCCCTGCCATCACACACATGCCCGCTCCTCAGTCTGCCTCTTGAGAAAGGCCAGCGGAGCTCAGACACGCAGACTCATGACAAATGCTGCTCCAGGTTGCTGTAAAGACCCACTTGTTGTGCTGCCGTGCTGTGACTTCCCAAGCAGTGGCACGGGTATTTAATTGCTTTAGCTGAAAGTAGCAAAGTTTTGCTTTCTTGATCTGGGGGTTTTGGGCTGTGGTCTCCTGGAGGGGTCCTTTTGTGCTGCACTAGCAGCATGATAGGGAAAGTGCTCTGCTGGGTGGGCAGCCAGCAGACTGTGAAATAGACATGACTCTAAAGCTTGTAGCACAGTCTCAGGTTGTGAGTAGGTGCTGATCAGGGGATGGGAAGGAGCTGCAGTCTCCTTTGTACTTAGGGACTTTCATAATGCCTGGCCTTTGCCAAACTGAGTCTAAATGAATATTTCCATTACTCTCAGTCTAGGACACATAGCTAAGCTGAGCCATCTAATCTTGCCTTAATTTCTCACTGGCATTAACTTTCTTGGCCACATTTGCTTTTCTCTCCCACTCTATAAAATCTGCTTTACTGCCTGTTCTCCCCCCTTCCACCAGCTTGTGTCTGGGATCCACTGGCTTTTTCATGTGGCTCATGCTGGGCCCTCACCCCCATGAAGGAAAAAAAAATAAAAGGAAAGAAAGAGAAAATAAGAAGACCTCACAGGAAGATGTTTCCAAAATCCAAGTAAACATCTCTTGTCATGCAGCTCCACTGCTCATGGAGTCATTTTGGGATGAAATCAGCCTTATCAGTTCTACATATCTTCCAAATGTGTAGGAGTTTGGGTGGATCCATGCCAGGCAGGGCATCTTCAAGCATGTATGAAAGCTGTTACCCTCAGGATGCCCCACAGCCCCCATCTCTGGGAGACAGAGATGTCCCTGCCTCCTTTGACACAGCTTCCAAACAGGATACATATTTTAAATGTCCAGGTGTTTGCTTGGTAACCAACCAACACCAGCCTTGCAGAGAGCCCAGCAATGCCATTTGCACTGCATTGCCTGCATTTTTGCCATCTCTGATGGGCTGCCTGTGGAAGGGAGAGCTGGGACTCTGGTGTTCCCTGTGCTGTGGTGTCAGATGGCTGCTCTGCAGTGGAACTGTTTATTCAAGTTGCTCATTTAAATAGACCAGATACCTGGATACCAGGGTCTGAAGGAGGAGGGTGCTGGTGTGAAGCTGGGTGTGAGCCTGTGGCTGCTGCTGGGGAAGGTTTTCAGTTTTCCTTCTTTGGCCAAGCGTCTGTGTTTGTTTTGGCAGAGCTAGGGTGCTGGTGACACTGGGGGCAGAGTTCAGGACATCACCAGAAACTGGATTTCTAAATTAATTTGTGCTGAAATAACAAAGGCAATTCCCTCTTAGCATGCCACACTCCACCCACTCAGCTGTGCTCGCTGAGGCTGGGGAGGCTCTGCTTCCTCCCACTGAGACCTGGAGTCCCAGCTCTCCCTGTCTGCCTGCTGACGGCAAGGAACGTGGGGTGTTTCCAGGGGCTTTGCAGAGGGAAGTACTGCCCCACCAATGCAGGATGCTTTCTACTAGACCTTGCTGTTGGCAAACATGAAGGTCAGCGTGGTTGTCCTGCTACTCCTGCCAGCAGAAGGACGCATTTTGGTGGCTGCTAAAGAGCCTGGTGGCTGTGACTCCAAGAGAATGTCTCCAAGGGTGGGACTGAATGGGATCTTCCTTCCCCGTGGCCTTCCTGCTGTCAGGAAGAAGGAGTAGGAGGCACCAGGTTTCTTTGCTCACTGAGGCTGGAGACACCTGCCTTTCTCAGCCTTTTGCAGGACACAGGAGCAGAGGAGAAGCTCAGCATGTCCTGGTGTTCTTACAACATCGATCAGGTGCTTCCCCAGGGAATATCTCCACAGCAGGAGGAAAGGGATGCAGCCGTGGCAGTGTCCTGCTCCAGCTAATGTCACATCTCTAGGGACGCGGACAGCTGCACACAGGTCAGGTCCACCTTGCCCATTGTAGGAGTGCAAAAGCGCGCTGGGAGGGAGGAAGCGGGACTCCACACACACTGAGTCATGGCGCATTGCTGCTACATGAGGGCTCTGGGTTGTAAGCAGGACAAGGTGCTACACTTCCATGAAAGCTGAAAGCAAGCACAGCTGCTTTGGAGAAGGTAGCTCATGGGGTCCCACCTGCATCAAGTACAGCACAGCATTTTCCTGCAGCCCTTCCCCTCCACCAAAAATGCTCATACTCCTCTCTGCCAAGCAGCTCCTGTCCTACATGTAGCACACCCAGAACAACATGACTTTGAAAAGCCGATGGGGTCCCCGAGCCCGCACAGCACTGAGCATGCTGTGACAGGGCCGAGATGTGAGTTCCCTAGCCAGCACACGGGGTGTCAGATTCCCTCTCCTGGCACATGGTCCTGCTTCTACATTTCTCATCCTGTCAGTCTTCTCCAGAGGCTTGTTTGTTTTGCCCCTCATCAGAATGTGCTGCTGCACGTTGAGGCTGAGAAAGCAGAACAGCCAATTCCACAGCTGCTGGATTTGGTGAAGGGGACGGAAGGGAAATGCTTTCAGTTTTGACTTTTAACCACAAAATGCATGCTGGATTCTTCCTGGCAAAAGTGACAAGAAACAGAGCCATAGGTCTTTGCTGGGAGCAGAGGGAGAAAATGACAGAGAAGGTACTCCCTAACGTTTGTGTCTCTCTGGTGTTTTCTGGCAAGAGCAGAGAGGGGAGGCAACGAGTCAGGCAGGGGTAGGTGCTGCTGCTCCACTCAGCTGAGCAGAAGAGGGCTACAGCTATGGCCACATGCTGAGCTGAGCAGTGGACTCAAAAGTGGACTAAAGCCTACCGAACCCTTGGGCCTCCTGCTTTTCATCCACCTTCTTGGCTGTTGCTCAAAGTGTCCATACCGAGCCTTGGAAGATCTGATCTTTCACTGCAAGACCAGGTTGGTGGAAAGCCAACAGGAGAGAGCTCAGCGTCAGGTCTGATGTTTCCAAACCCTGCCACTCCTCAGCAAGGGCACTACCTCGACATCTCCAGTGCTATCTAGCATACTCAGTTGTATACCCAAAAGTCCTGGCAGGAGAGGTGCTTGCCTAACACTTAGTCTTGTGCTGTGGTCTTTGCCAGGAGAAGAACTCACCACACCTGATCATTGATTCAGGACCCACTGACACCCACCATTCTGCTTACTGAAAGTCTGATATGCTTTTTACTCTGTCCTCGCACAGGAAAGTCACATGCTGCTTGAAGGCAGACAAACCACACCGTGCTTGAGTAGGGGTGGAGCAAACTGTAGCTCTGCAGAGCTGCTGACTTACTCTGTGCAGTGCTTTGAGAGAGCTTTGCGTCTCTACGCGCGGCTTTACATCTGAACCCCCAGAGATGCCATCCTGTCTCCCTGGCAGCCAAGGCTTATGTGAAGCACCAAGTCATTTACTCTGTGAGGGCTTTAAGATGAGCTCTGATAGACTCACTGTGGATATGGATGCACTTGTGGTTTTTCTTTCAAGAGAGGACAGTTACTTTGTTAGCAGGAAGAAAGGCCTACTTCTGGTCAATGTGTCCTTGACTGCCTCAGGGAAGGTAGTGCTGCTCAGTAGGAAATACTCTTTTGGATCCATTTGCTCTATAAACAGAAACAAGGAAGGAAGAAAGGAAGGAAAGAGAGAAGAGAGTGACATGGTGTGTGTGTCATCAACAAAGCTACCCCTTATTGCATATATTTATTTTCCAACTTAGGGTGAGAGCTGCCTTGCAGATGTGGGGCTATGCTTTTGCATGGCAGAGGTCCACCAAGTCAGTGCAGTGTCAGTGTGGATGAGTCATGCTCTCCATGGCTCATTCCCAGTCAATAGTCAGAGGTCTCTGTACTCGCTCCTGGCCTGACACTACAGTCCCCAGCAGCAGCAGCACAGGCTGGCTTGTTGTCCCCACAGCTAACAGAGGGGCCATGCCAAGGCTACATGTTCCAAGGATGCAGAAGGTGCTTGTTGTGCAGCAGTTCGGCCAGTGAGGAGCAAAGGGAGCCTGCCCAGGTCTCAGAGGCACTCTGCGACTGCCCAGCCACAGGAGAGGTTACTCTGGGACAGGAGGAGGCAGAGGGACTGCACTTTTGTCAGACCTTGAGAGCACAAAATGGTGTGGAATCTTGTGCCCTCTGTTCCCCTCATGCAGCAGTGCAGCAGTCAGGTGCAGTCAAGCCACACGTAGCCCCATCCCACAGAGGAACGTTTCCCATTGTCCCACTATTTTTTTTTCCGCCACTGTAAATTTTATTACCTCAAGGGTATGGAATTAGGAAATGAAAGATGTGGAAAAATTCCTGAGACCAAAGCACTCATTTCCATCATTTCCACCTTGCCTTGGATGTCCTTCTCGATTAGTTCCAGCAGTGTCCTTGGTTCAAGCCTTGGAGTCATTAAAGTCCTTTTGAAGCTCTAGTGCCCCACGTTAGTTCGCATTGCTCAGCAGAATGAAACATCAGGAATAACAAAGTCTACTTTGATCAAGTACTTCCATCCTTCACAGCTGTTTCTGTGGGAGTGATTAATCCCAGCCCTTCCTCCGCTAATAATAAGAGCATAGAATCAGCTACATCCTTTGTTGTTGTTCTCTTTTTTCATGTCCCTTTTTGGGGAGAGCTGTGTAAGGGACTCAGTGTCTTTGGTCCTGTTTCTGGTGGAGAGCTCAGGTACCTAGTGGGCTTGGGTGGACCAAACTCTCCCCCAGTTAAGCTGTGGGTTTCCTGAGCCCTGAGCTCCCCTTGCACCTGTCCTGGAAAGCTTTGCAGCGCCACTCGTGCCTGAAATCCTACCTACGTGCAGGAGATTAGCATTTCCTATTGGCAGGGAGCCTTTTGGAGATGCTAGGCCATTCAATAGGAAACACTAGGCACAGGGACTTTGCTGGGAATTAGGCCACTTTTTAATAACCTCCACAGTCCCCTGGGCTGCTGATCTGGCACCTTTGTCTTCCATGAACATCTCCTTACAAATAAAGAGTATTCCAGGCCTTTGGTTTCTGTTTAAAGCTGACACTGAAAATTGCTCTTGAATTGCTCTTGATTTGCACTAATCTATTTGAGAGAAAGAGGAAACATGCTGTTTATTTAACGACAAATGCCAGCCAAAGAAAAGAAGGTTTAATTATCAGTGACCACCAACTTTTACAGACGAAGTTCAGTGTCTAGACGCACAGTCCGCTATGTTTTGAGGAGTGCAAAGATAAAAGCCTTGGACATGGGAAATACCCCCACAGAAGAGCATTTCGGAGCAGAAGTGGAGCTGTAAGTGCCCTGTATCACCTCCTGGTTACGGCTGACGCAGGTTTAACAATGCATTATGCCTGCTGCATATGAGGGAAGGACAGTGTACCTTTAAAACTCATCTGTCTCTTTACTGAAATAGCTCGTACCTGAGGTGTATCCTGGGCATATAGACTTCCAGATATCTCTTCCCTAGTCCACTTGTGCGATGCTGACGTATCAAGCTCCATGCAGATTGTCCCTGGTGCAGTGAGGGAAGGATTTGGCATAGCCAACCATGGGAAAGGGAAAGAAGAGGGAGATGTGGCTGGTGCCTCGGTTTCTGCCCCAGGCACAGGGCTGGAGCCCCTCAGTGCTGTTATGACATGAGAGGTGCAATGGGGAGAGGAAAAGTGCAAGTGCTGGAGTGAGCTGGTTTGTGTTTTCTGTGAGATCTAGTTTGGGGAGATGCCAGTTTGGCAGAGGGCAGACTACGGCATCAGACCATTACTCCTCAAGCTTTTGAGCTTCTGGCTGTCAGCTTGGCTGCTCAGCACCTACTGCTCTGGGGGTGGCACATTGCATACTGAGGAGGAAAGAGGTGCATCACAAAGCACCTCAGCTGCTCCCCTAATTTCTTAACACCTCTCCCCTCCTGGGTGTTACAGTTCTGGGTGGTATCATCTTTTAGGTTTGATGTTTGGAACAAACAAGACACCATTGTTGTAGCAAGAAGGAACACTGATACCCAGATATCTTGTCCAGCATGTCATGTGTGTAACACTTATTTGCTAAATCAAAATATGCTGGAGTCAGAGGCAGGCAGTGAGAGCACTGCACTAAAATACCTCTCCCTAAACCCACTTAGGACTGTCTGTTCCTCCAAAGCATTATGTGCATAACTGCACTTAAATTAATAACATCCAACTGGAGTCCCATAGAGCCATCCTCAGATCTGTCACGTCAATATAAAATCAGAACAACTCCTGGTGCACTTTGCTGCACCACAGATCAAAATCTGCTGCCTCATCCGCTTCAACAGAAATTGACTGGGCTGCACAGGTACCAATAAAGGCAGAATTTATTCCAGAATGAATGTATGTGGTTTTTTTCAATCTTTGGTGGGGATAAATACGTAAATATGTGAATGAAATCTCCATGAGTAATCTTTCCGCTTTGTTTTTTTCAGGTATTTTGGCGCTTTTTAAAATTCACACATCCCGAGTTCTGAGAGTCTTCTGCAGCTCTGATGACAGAAGCAAGTTAAAATACCTGCATCTCTGACAAGCATAATCCAGCGCAGCCCCATGGACTTTGCTGATTTTGAGACGGCTGAGGCTACAGCCCAACCACACAAGGAATTTTGTCTAACATGTGGTTTCAAGTGTGCTGACAAACTAGAGAGGATTTAGTCAGGAGGCCTAAGCTAAACGAAATAATCTGCTGTTTCAGTCTGAATGCGGCAGTTATGCTTTGCGTTCTAATGCCATCAGGCCTCCAGAAAAAGGCTTAAAATTCTGAGAAATCAGGAGAACTATGTAAGAAATGTGTACTTCTTCCCATTAAACTCATCTAGTCATAAACTGGTCTAGACATAAACAGATAAAGAGAAACAGGTCTGACAAAACAGGCTGAAACTTGCAGCTGCTTTGGAAGAGCAGCCACGGCATGCTGTGGGCAAGGGTCATGGCCCAGAGATCACACGTGTCCCTGAAAGGGCTGGAGATGGCCAGGTAGAGCGGGTGAGGAACAGCTACCAGTAGCCTGGAGAAGCAGCTCGAGGAAGAAACCCCCATCATGGCATGGGTTAGAGCTCTTTCACTTTCCAGTCACATTTTGTCATTTTGCTGGCAAGGCAATGCTCCAGCAGCAAAATAACCATCCTTTCTTATGGATTTCTATTTAGAAAAAAATATTTACAGTGTACTTCTGACATTACCAGGCAGTAAAGCTGTCAATGTATGATTCCTGTGAGCGTACAGGGGCATGTGTACCAACAAACATTGTGTTACATTACTGCGCATTCCTGCACCATTATAGAGATCAGGCTTGTTAGGCTGAAAGATGAGGACAGAATGACAAACTATAATCCAGATTTGCCTGCATGCACAGGCACAGCCTGAAATGGGCCACTGCTGCCAACATGTGCCACTTCAGAGCCATCCGTGTACCACTGGCTGATGCAATGCACAGCTGAATTATCTCTGACTTAGGTAATGACTTCCAGTGGATTGTGCATCCAAACAGTGCACTTTCCAAAATAAGGGAGGAAAAAAACAAACGCACAAAAACCCACCTAGAAAACAGATTAAGCCACCATCCATCAGCTGGGCAAGGCAGAAGTTTTCAAGGGGGTGACAGAGCAGGAGAGGAGGACACAGCATCATGGCCAGGGATGGACACATTCATGCATCAGTTATTAACTCTTCTGGCCTCAGTCCTACAGATTCATGCAAATACTTAGCACCACTCACAGGGATGGAAGTGTTATGTTGTCACTGCTATTATTGCCATTTATTTTAAAAACCGTGGCATCATTCTGATCTTTTTATTATCGGACGCAGCTCAAGTCAAATGACTGAACTTGATGGAACAACTCCTCCTCTGAAATCAGTACTGAGAACAGAAACAGGCTGACGTGTGTTTTTCTATCATGTGCTAACTTGTTCTGTCATCCTGTGAATGAGCTTCTTGTTTTCTTCTCTTGGATCAGACAGTTCCACCTAAACCAGGACTGGACACAGAAGTAAATCTGGTAGGAGAATACACTTCCTGTTTATAAAAATACCTTTCCTGTGTGGAAGAGCCCTCTTCCTGCAAACACTCATCTGCGTACAGCATCCCAGACTTGTTTCCATGCAGACACAGGCAGAGCTGCGGCAGGTGAGGGGTACAGCTACTACAGGTGTTTCATCAGGCTGAAGTACCAAACAACCTATTTGTTGTACCACCTCTGGAAATCAAACAGAACCCCAAGCAATCCCAAGCTATGATGAAGATGTCATCCTTATGAAATGAAGGGCTTTATCTCTTTGGCCTACAGCTAAATCAATCCATGAATTTCCGGAACCGGTGTCTCATTGCCATGAACTTATTTAGCTAACCTATACACAGCATATCCGGCTCTTGTGATTTGATTGTGGCTTATGGCTCGCACGTTTACAGCAGCTGAGAATTGGAGCTGTGTACATGAATTGATAAATAAAAAAAAAAGAAAAAAAAAATCAAGTCTCAAAAGGCAGTGAGCTGAATGTTTCTATTCATAGCCCTCAGTATGAGTTTTCCTGTAACTTTGTCTGAAAAGACCTGGCCAAGATCTTCATCAGGTCTGGATGGGTTAATCCACTCTCTCCTTAGGTGGCCTCTCCTGTCATGGACATCAATAGCTTAGTGGTGAGAGGACCAGATCTCTCCTGCCATGACTCCCAAGAGCATCCCCAGACCCTGCAAGATTTCAGAGATGCTTAGACAGATGCGTTCAATAACTGGCTTATGAAAGGCCCCAGCCACTGTCCCACCTTCCCCTGTAGTCCTTTTCCACCTTCAAAGACTTCCTCTGCTTTGCCTCTTCCCAAGACCTTTGGTGCCCGTGCAGCATGGTGGCTGTAACAGCTTCCCATAGGCACACGCACTCTGCTTTGCTTTCCCTATTGCATGGGTCCCACTTGCATCGTTGCATGTCGGAAGTCAATGTTTGCTGTCACCACCTAGCCAACATGTTCTGCCACCTCATCCCATGCTGATCATCACTCAGATCACAATTCCTCTGGGCTCTCACAGAAGATTTTCACATTCTCTATTCTATGCTTATTTCCATACCTTCTTCTCTGGGCATTTCCACCAGAGTCCTGGTCAAGTGCAGGATTATCATCACGTCATACAGAACTCCAGTGTCATTCTACAAAAGGACATGTTCCTGGAGAAAGGGTTGCTGACATGTGGCTTCCTTAAATCTGTTTCTTTTTTCAGTCTTTTCTAACTTTCCAGTCAGTGAGGCCAAAAGTTGGTTTTAAATGCTACCTTGAAACATCCCCTATACATATGGAAAAGCCACTAAATTAATATTTGTGGGAAAGTCCCCCATAACACCTGATTAAAACAGTGCGATTATCTACATCCAGAAGGTTTATATGCAGGGGTCTTTTGTCTCTCAGCCCAGGAACTTGTGAGTGAGAGGGTGGGTACAAAATCTGAGACTTTGTGTTGTGGGGAAAAACCTGCTCAGGGTGCAGGAGGTCTGCCCCAGTCCCTGGGCATCTTGTAAGGAGCTGCAGCACCAGGCTGTGCAGGTGAGTACTGGAGATGGAGAGGACCCACATCAGAGATGTGTGTGGCTGCTGCAGACACCAGGGACTGGAAAGGATCACTATAAGGCTGATTTACTTTCTTCTGGAAACCCTGCTCCCTGCTCTGGTAGGCAATGCCACCTCTGCTCCTTGCTTTGCATACCCCGAGGTCACCTTCCCAGCCTGAGTGACAACATGATGATTAATCTGTTATCTTTTTCCTCATCACAGCAACGTTATTTTGTGCAAATTCTTGTTGCCATACAGGGAGCTGGTGACCTCACTCCACCAGCATTTATCACTTTTATGGCCATGCAGTGTTGGCAAGAAATTAGCTGGCTGGAAGGCAAGGTACTAGGGTGGAGGAAAGTCCACCTGGCTGGGACAGTGCCTGCTCTTTGGGTCTTCTGCCTGTGCCACCTCCCATGCCCTGCAGCCCTCACTAGTGTCCCCAAGCTCCCCTGACCGCAGCTCTCCTGGGGTGAAGCCATCTGGTGGTGGGTGCCCCTGGGCTGGGGACTCCTGCTCTGCAGGGGCAGGGGCAGCCTCCGGGTGGCACCTGCCTTTGGGGCAGGTGTGTGGCAGTGTGTTCTGCCTCTGCTACCCCAGCCCCTCCATGGCTCCGGGACCCCCCGGTGCTTTTCCGCCCCCCTTGCCCAGATTTCCTTCGCAGGGAAAACAGGATACAAGCCGGGGGCGGGGGGGAGCAGAGCGAGCCTCCAGCTCATCCTGACAGGGAGGTGACAGACACAAACATGACCGTCCCCACGGTAGCAGCCATGGGTCCCACGCTGTACAGACACGCTCCTCTGTGGAGCCTGGGGAGAAGTCTAGGAGGCCACTTTCCTAAATTTGGCACCTGCATTATGGCTTGAGGCCGACAGTACAAATATCCGCTGTCCTCTTCCCACTCCCTGGTTTTGAATAGTTGGCTCCCCAGTCTGAGTAGCTGACAATTTGAAGAGTGCTCGCCATTAGTTTACCAAGTGTCATTCACTGAGTTCGGTGACAGAGACAGGATCCAGTCAGAGTCCGACGTGCTTCTGTGCTTAAAGAGGTTGAGCGAATTGGCTTGAGGGAGGCAGGGACTGGCCATTCTCCTGTCAGATGACATCTGTCAAGTTCATGTCATGCCTGAGTCTGTTGACGATGTCCGGGGGGGGGGAAGAGCCCAAATTTGACTTGGTTGTTTTTGCAAAGATCAGAGGAGTAAGGATGACGTTTGACCGTGTATTTGCTACTGAAGTCAGCAGGTCTATCTCTGAATGCACACAGGGATCAGATTGGGCAAGAGCTATTTATGCAAAAGCACTTTGCAGAGTTCAACTGCACTTTAACACCATTCCTGTAAAAAGGAAGGGAAAAAAGTGGCCTGAACATTTGAAGGAAAAACACTTGTTTCCTGTAAGGAGGTTCAGTCAGTGGAGATTGCACCTCTGCTGCCTGCGCCTCATCACTGTACTTCAGCCTCAGGTACGACTGTCACCAGGAAAGGGCAGGAGCTGTGCCATCCTCTGCAAGGCAGCACAAGTATTTTCTGGGGACCAGTGGGATGGTGACCTTTGTGCTCATCATCATGAAATCAACTGATGTTATGCTGAGGTTCCTAAGATGCACTCAACTCCCAACCTTTGCTTTGGATTTGTGACCTTTGTTTCTGCTTGCAACACCTGAACTCACTGATCCTGCCCAGACTCCTGCTCAAGTCCTTACCAGAGATCTGCCAAACTGCAGCTCGGCAAAGGAAAGCCACCAAGTTCATTTGCTGTTTGTCCAAAATGCCCAGGGCAACTTCTGTTAACCACACTGGTTTGAAAATAAGCTAGAAATTTCACAAGTGCTCTGCAAGATGTCTGATACTTCCTATTCCTGATCAGGCTGTAAATATTAAAGCAGCTTCCCTTCAAATAATTCTGCCCCTGTGCCTTTGGTTCAAAGAGTAAGCAGGACGCAGAACAATGTAGGTAAACTGAAGCTGGCACAGAGAGGAGAAAATCTAAATTTGAGGTAAGGATGTGTTTTATTTAGTTGAAGAAAGCAAGGTTTAGGCATGTGAACACACCTGATACCAGGGCTTTTGCTTTTGCAGCCAAAGCCTCAAGCTCTGGTTCGCCTGTGATGCAAAACAGCTGCAAAAGCAGTGCCAATGTTTTACAGCTGCTTGTCCTCATCTGAGTAATCCAAAATAGTCAGGGCTTGAAAGTGAACCTGCCCTTTGTTCACTCGCAGTTCCTTTGCTGGGGATACATCACAGGGCTGGGCTGGTAACCAGCCCAACCCCAAATCTGAAGCGAGGTGACTGATTTGCCATCATAGCCCAGGCAGCCTGTCCTTGTCCTGCAAGAGAGTGGTGGGACTGGTAGAGATCCTGGCACCTCCTTTACATGAGCCAGTGCCAGACTCCCATTCTTTGAGACCTTGGGATCCATCTGGCAGGAACAGCCATCCTGGCCACTATGACACAGGACTTGGGGCCCACAGGTGGCAACCTTCTAGACCTGGACAAGTCACTTATTCCTATCATTTCTCAGTTGTCCTGCTGATAAAAGATGAAAGTTTGTTATCTGCTCCTCTGCACCCCTGTACCCTATCCAAGAGGGTTCCCCTGAGGTTAGAGGAAAGTTCAATACATTGTGAAGAGACTGTACCAGCACTGTGGTGGGCCCAATGGATCTAGGAGGGACAGGAAACAGGTTGGGGAGGAAGAATATTCCTGGGGTCTAGAAAACGCTCCTTGCACTGTAATACAAACATTTCCTTAGCTCTGTGAACTCAGAAAGGAGCCCCAGTTTTGCAATGATTTCTGTGACTCCTCCAATAAAAATATTGTGTTACAGAGGCATCACATGCCCTGCTGGCCCTGGTATCCTGCACCCAAAGTCTCTGGTCTCTCTGCTCTGTGAATAAATAACAGAGACAGCAGTGAGGAGAAGGGAAGTATTGCCTCCCTTCCTCTTTATTTTGGCAGGCATAGGCCAAAAAGACGTTGAGACAAGCCTGGAGTCCCATTGCAGGTTGGTGAAGGAGCTGGAAAAGGCTCTCAGCAGCCCTGATGCCTGGTCTCCTCTGTCAGCCAGATGTGACTCCAGCAAAAGAGGTCACTGAAAAGTGCTTTCGGCTTCTGATCTAAGGTGTATCCTTTATTCTGTCTGTAGAAATGGGACAAGAAAACTTCTCTCCCCAAATCCATCTTCTGTTCATAATTGTGGGGCAGCTGGTGAGTCCCTCTCTACTCAGAGACCTGAGCTCTAATTTGCTCCTGGGAAGAGCCTGGAGGGCTGAGCTGGCCTTGGGCACAAGCATCTGCAAGACTGCCTGCAGCTGGGGCCATACCAGGATGGGGGGAAAGAGATGAGAAATTTGCTATAGAAAAGACATTTTAAAGGTTAGCTGTGTTATTTGGGGCTCCACGTTGCTGAAGAACAACCTTGTCAGGAGGACAACCCAAAACAGGTCCCTTTTCATTTCAAGGAAAAATCTGGGAGAAACTGAGAAAAAGGGTTTTTTTCCTTACATTATCCTGAGAAGCGCAGGCAGTTATTTGACAGTGCAAAGATAGGAAATGTTGTAGCATAGGCAGCCAGCCTCTCCTGCTGTGGCCATGAAAATAAACATGTTGATCCGATAAGCAAAGAGTTGGTCCTTGCTTGCAGTATGCTAGTTATGAGCAATTAGGATAGATACCACACAGAGACTGGGTTATGGCTGATCAAAAATGCTGGAAGGGCATCTCCTGCCTTTTCATATGCAAGGGATTACATCAAAACTCCTGGCCATGTTGCTACACTGAGACCATCCCCCAGTTGCTTTTGGGAAGTAGGACCATCCGAAAAACCACGGACAGAAACATCTGGGAAATAAGCTGGCCAGTCCAAAGTTTACATTTCAGTTTAGCCCAACCCATTGAGATAAAATGAGAGCTGTCTCATGTTGTTAACCTCAGGGGCACCTGGAATCAGAGATTTGTGTCAGATCCAAATAAAATAAAAAAACAATCCCAAAATGCAGACTAAAATGCAAATAAAACCAGAATAGAAACCATTTGTTTAAAATAATAATCACATAAACAAAAGAAAAAAGAAAAAAAAGGCAGAAAAATTGGCTTGAGGAACCATAAGAGATTTTGCATCATTTCCTGTATCTAAAAGACTGAGGTGGTTTTTATTCTCCATGGCGTGCAGCAGAGGGGACTTTGTGCTGGCCCAGATCACAAATGCCACCCTTGGTCCAGCTGTCACATCTCTTCCCATTGGAGGGCCCTGATGAAGCCTTGATGAGCAAGGCAGTGGTCCCTTAAACCCTAAGTCCTCAATTCAGAATTCAGTGTGAAAACTGAGATAACAGTCAGAGAAGCTCTACCTAACCAAAATCCTCCCCAGGGCCTGTGTCAATATGATACAGTATGGGCTGGGGGCAGCTTTGGCTTGCATGAGGCTGCCTATAGGTATGGCTGCAATGAGGTTGTAGCTGTGAGGACAACAGCTTTGCTTGGGTTAGTTGTAAGAGCGAGAATATCCAGAGCAAGCAAGCTGCAACAGTGTGGAGCTTGGTGTGGGCTGAAAAAGATGGCTTAAAAGCTCATGCTGAGCTCCACGTTGCCCCAGCTCATCAATTGCTGCTGGCCAAGCCAGCCCACCACTGCGGGCAGGTCTGCATCGCACGGCCAGCACCACTGGGGTTCTCTTGGTGTGCCACCTCTCCCAGGTACTCCTCTTACCATGGGGTTATAGCCCTCTGTCTCCCAGCTCTTCATTGCCCCCACTGCTGACTTTGCAGGCATTAGCCTGGAGTCTGGGTTATCTGAGGCTGTATTCTGAAGGATCAATACTTTGAAAAGTGCAGGTTTACGTTATGTGAAAATCCAGGATTTGTTCTTTGCCGCTAACTCCACCCAAATGAAACTCGCTGGTGTCCCTCCTGACTGATGTCAGGCTAAGTAAAAGCAGTCTTGAGCCCTTGGTTCCTACATGCTTAGCAGAATTCATGCTTTTCTCCATAGGGGGAATGTTTGAATTAATTATTGCACTTGCACAACATTATGCTGAAGTGCATTGTTTCCTCTGTATAATTTCTAGATCAAAAGCAAGTTTAGAGTGAAGTTACACAATATAAGAGCAAAGAAAAAATGTACGAAAGGACACAACTGCAGAAAATACCATCATAACCCATTAGAAACCCTAGAATTCTGAAGTTCAATAAAACCATGAAAGAACTCCAAATGCATTGTGGTAAAGAAATGCACCCTTAGGACACGTACAGACATTTAATGGTGCCCCAAAATAGTGTCTGAACAGGGAAGAGTGCTAAAGAAGTGAACAAACAGGACTTTTTCTGAAAAAATGACTTTCAGGTAAGTATGAATCGCGAACACTCCAATGGATTATTCTAACTACAGCTATTCCTGGAGCTGGCAGAACACAGGGTGATGGTCAAGGTGTTGGCAAACACGATCACCCTTCCTCGCACTAGTAAACATGCTCCTGAGTGCATCCATCCACCACCTGTGCAGCAGGAGCTGTGCCTCTGCCCTCCTGGGGCCACAGCGCAGGGCTGGGGGAGGATGGAGAGACACAGTCCTTTGTGGCTCTGCCCCATTCCTTGGTTTACTCTCCCCAGCTCTCCTCCCCAGGGAGCCAGGAGATGCTGCTGCACTGTCCCGCAGATGGTGTACAAGGAAACAGCCCTTCTGGGGCGCTGTGATCAGAATGGCTTGCACCAGCCACCCTTAAATGCCTATAGTCGCTCAGCCAGGCATAGGGAAAAGACCTGTCTGCTTTGGCGATGTGCTTGAGACACATCCTGGACATTGCTTTCCCAGCTGGGCCCATCCCATCCCGATCAGTGACTCAACTGTGAGAGAGATGGAAGTGTCGCAAAGCCGGTCATCCTGAGTCATCAGCTATTATTGTTGTGCGCAGGTGGACAATGTCGGCAAGAGGAATTTCTCCAGCGTTGCCAGAAAAAGCAGAATCTCCATCTCCACATCAACTCTGTAAAAATAGACCCTTCTCTTTGGGGACTGCTACTTCAGATTGATTTCTGGAAGCTTGTGGCCTCCTGACAGAAATGGGATGAGCATGTCTTCACGTACAGAAAGCTCAGGGACTGTGTGCTGGCACTAAACCTTGCGGAAAGTTATGTGTGGGTGTTCTGCCTGGGTTCTGGTTCACTTGCCTTACACCAGCACCCACCAAGCCTGTACATCTGGATGCTGGATGGGATACATGTGCTGTCCACACGACCCATCTAGTGTGCCAGTTTATACATGGCTTCAGCAAAGTTGCTTTTGCCAAACTGAAAACTTCCTGATTTATCAGCCGTGGTCTCTTTGGCAGAAGATCATTTCAGCAGATAAAGTTTTGCAAGAAAGCACTGACTATACTGGTTTCTGATGACGTCCCATAGGTTTTTATTTTGAGAGGGATGCTGTTCTGTGCTGTACAAATGGCAGAGTCAGATGTGGCCAAAAGATTCTTTTTAAGGAGGGAAGAAACAGGTTCATTTCTCCTGCCAGCTGCTGGGGACTTGCAGACAAACCTACTCTTCTCAGGTGTTTTCATCCTCTTGCAGATATCAAGAGGAACCATTGTGCAGCTGCTGGGTTCACAGCAGTGCAAAGAAGTGAAGCTGGGGAGCGGGGAGGAGCGGAGTCCTGCCCTGGGTCCAAGGGTCTCACGGCACTGGCCAGTTTCCCCACAGGGAACCAGGCTCTCCGGAGAGAGGCCTCTCTGCCAAGCTGTTGTGAGGAGCACCACCATCCACCGCCTGCCCAAATGACTCCCAGAAGTACACTCCCTAAGGAGCTGCTAGGGAATCCCAAACTCCATTTCCTAGGGAAAGGTTTAAATCTGAAGCAGGTTTTGGCTGTGGGCTGCTCACAGGTTCCCACCGTTTTCCTGAGGAAATGAGGGCTAATGGCATCACTCAGCCCTGTTTGGTCCCGCGCTTCCTCAGCACCAGGACATCTGGTGCCTCTGGCTGCGCCCCCAGCGCCGAGAAACACCGTCATGCCTGCCCGCCCCGGGGGCAGCACCGCTCCTGCGCCGGGGGCCCCTCCAGGCTCCCGGGAGCCGGCAGCGCCCCGGGGCAGCGGGTTTGGGGAGAAGCGGCAGCCCCGGGCGTCCGCTGCCGGCGGCCGGGAGAAGGCGCTGGGGCAGCGGGGCGGGGGCAGCGCGCCCGACGTCCCCCGAGCCCGGCCGGCCCGGCCCGCAGCCGCTGGCCCTCGGTACCCACCTAGCGGCCGCCAGGCCGCTATCGGGGCCGGGGCTTCCTCCGAGCCGCCGGGGCTTCCTCCGAGCCACTGGGCCCACGGCGGCCCCGCGGCGACTGGGGGGCGGAGGAGCCGCCGCTGCCCTCCCCTGCCCGCACACGGGCACCTGCCCGCGTCTCTGCCCCGAGCTTGCCAGCGCTGAGATATTCGCGGGACAGGGGGGCTCCGCTGGTTCATTAGCGAATGGCATCGCCACCAGGAAAAGAAAATTTCAGGAGGTGTTTTCCAGCCTAAAATGTTATGGGTGCCTAAAAATGAGAAAAGCATCCAACAGTTTTTTGGTGGCAGTGTTTCTTTCGCTTTCTCAAAAGGAGTCGGGAATTTTTAGTCGGAGCTGAAGCACTTTTCAACAAACTCCAGTGAAATTCCTGCCCATGTTGAAAAACCTTTGGAAATCTCAAATGTTGCTTCCAGGATATGGATATCATGTTGGGTAAAGCCAGTTCAGACCTGGCTATAGGTGGCCAGGGCAGAGCAAAGAAGAGGAAGGTGGATTATAACTTGTGATGATGAAGACAAAGCTTTGGGTCAGCTTCAGAAGAGGGAAATCCTGGTCTCAGCGGGGGATGCCTGCAAGATGGCTTCTGCCTGGGACCACCAACCAGAGCATAGTCTGGCGATGCACCAGCAACTAGAAACATGACAAACCCCCTTGAAGAAGCACAGGCAGATTCCTCTTCTGTGCCTGCAGGGGCCCAAGACAACAATCCCCTGGTTGACCATGAAGCGCTAGCTCAGTCATGACGCCCTGCAGGTTATTTAGGCTGTCGCCAGGTCTGAGTGGCCTTAAATCCGTTGCAGGACCTGTCCCACTTCTAGCTGCTACCTTGGTGTGGGTGAGGAGACAAAAGGTCTCTGCATGAGAGCCCCAGAGGGTGCGAGGGCTGTGTTTAGCTGGCCAAGGCCTTCCCCAGTCGCCCCAGGACTTGTGGCAGGACCCTGGCTGTCACTGCAGTGCGTGGTCACAGCCACATACCCACTGGGACTACCCTGGCTTTCTCCCTGCTAGAATCTCCTTGGATTCTACGGCATCCAGACAGCTTCCCAAGCAGGAACAAACCCTTGCATCTCTTAGGTATCTCTTCCTAAGAGGAGATCAGTGGCTGTTTAAGCCTCGTTTATGCCACCTGCTCTCTTCAATGGGCCAGCCCCTGACCTCTCCACACAGGGAAGTTTCACCCATCCCCATCTCCCTTGCCGTTTGGTGGACTGTGCAGGAGGGGCTTGCAAAAGCCAGGCTGCTGGAGCTGCTGTTCTCTTTTCTGCAGGAGAGTGTGCGTGTTCCCGTGCAAAGTTGGTTCCCAGGCTGCAGTTGAAAACAGATCAGAAATGCAATCAGGGATCAGCTTGGAGGCCCCAAATGACAAGAAGAAAGCAGGTTTGTGTGGCTGCGGTGGAACTGGACTTGCCTTAAATCATGATGGGGGCATTTTGTTTGGAGCAAAGACCAGAGCTGAGTTTTTTAATTCCTGACCTGGTAGGAATCTGAGGTTCAAAATCCCCCATGCTTAGGCAATATAAACCAGCTACTGGTTCTTCAGTTCTGCAGGGGACCTTTCTGGTTGCAGGAGCCCAGATTAATTTCTCTTTACCTTGTGCTTCTGGATTTGATGAATCCAGTCCATAATTATCCTTAATTTGAAGGGTGTAGAAACTGGATGTCTTGTTGGAAGTGCATGGAAAGCTGCCTGCTGACCTGTGCTTGCATTTCACCCAGCGGCTGCAGCAAGAGTGGTATATTAAACACTTTCAAATCAAATTCTCCTGTATAGAGAAATATCCTCAGTTGCACTGACTGTGGGGAAGTGACCTCTTGGGTCAGTGTTTATCACAATGGTGATGAGAAACCAAGGAGGAGCTCCATAAGGAGGGAGAGAGTCCCAGGACAATGCCTCTGGTATGATGAGAACCTCTCTCAAATCTCCAAGGTTTGCGACCCTCCCCCTGAAATGGCAAGAGCGGGGGCTTGGGTGACAGATGTGTTTCCTTCTCCCATTGGTACGCTCTGCAATCTTATACAATTTTATTAAGCATCCTTCCTATTTCCCTCTCAGTAAAACAAGGACAACACCACCATGTTGTGCAAGACTCCAGCATGACTGAGCTAGATACAACTTGCATTGTGCTGCAGGATTCGGCGGCAGCTCGACCTTCACGGCTCAGAAGAGGAGGCAAATCACTTGCTTCTCTCAGCTTGTGGTGACAGCAGTGCCGGGGTGTGGGTATCGCCTCACTAATCCCTCTGAGAACCTGACCTGCACAAACTGGCACTTGGAAATAGTCTCCAGCTTGTTTGGTCTCCACATTCACATGTCCCACTCCAGTATCTGACCTAGAATTCTGTTGTCTTTCCACACACAATAATATCATTCAACATATTAGGCCATGGGCTTTTCAAGGTCAGTGCCATCAATATGTGGAAAGCACCAGAGGACAATAACAGGTTGATAAGTCACATGGCAAACTAGGAAAAGGCCCTCAAGGGTTGTAAAATGTATCAGATCCACTTATCACAACCCTTTCTAATAGTTTCTGTGAATCTCCGGTAGTAAACATCCTGCCTGCCGCAGTGCCAAGGACGCTTCCCCATTGTGCGACAGCAGGCGGCTGTCAATCCCAACCACTTCTGACACAAACCTGAAGTTCTCCTTTCTTTCTCTTGACAGGATCAACCCTAGTCACTCACCCTGCAGAGCTTAGCGAACTCTTCTGCCTTCAGAGGTCATGAGACACAGCAGAGGGCCAAGTGAAGAACCGCTGCTGAATCCCCTTGGGCTGCGCAGAGAGGTTTCCACTCTTTGCTTTGCTACAGGGTCAGTGGCGGTGGGAACAGCAGGGCAGTACATACAAGACTCCTGTCAGAGAGTGATGTGTCTGGGGTAATCTAGGATCTAGGCTCCTCTATACTAATAAATGGGCTATTGCCAGGCACTGGAAGATGATCACCTACCCCGTTAAATAGAAGTATCTCTTGCACAGTTTTGTCCTGAGCTGACCAGCGCACAGCTCCAGGCATGGTTCAGGAATTAGCACAGCCAGTGTGCACACAAGTGGTTCAATGCTGTCTGGCCTCCACATCAGAGAAAAGCCTCGAGTTCATTTAATTTACTAGTACAGATGTAATACATGGCTTTCTCAGAGCTGTAATTTGCTGCCTCTTGGAAGAAAGAAGCGCAAACCTGTTCCCTGTCCTAAGCATCTGATACATGGAAGGAAGGTGGCTCACCGTTTGATTTAGGAGAACAGGGACTCTGACACACGACAGAAGAGTCTAGGAGCACACACACTCCTTTCTACCTATCCTCAAAGTGGGATTCGCCACCCCTGAGAACAGCTGGGAGTCTGGCTCCCTGCAGAAGGATGCAGAGGGACAGACACCTCCAGGACATGATCCATCCCATCCTAAGACACCGAGAACCAACAAACCCCCTCTTGCAGCGCCCATCTCTGGCAAAGCCCAGGTGACCTGGCCCATGTTGGGTGCCTAACACCAGCCTGGCTGGAAGAAGCTGTTTTCTCACGGCTTGTGGGCTGGGATAAGCTGACAGGGCAGTCTGCATCCTCCAGCCAGAGAACAATTCTCCCAAAATGATACAGACACAGCAGGCAAGTAAAAGATTCAATGAGGAAGAAATGGCCCAGTTATCTCTATCCTGTTAGCTCTGTTCCTGCCACACTGTGTCCAGTGTCACTCAGAGATAAAGACCAAGTACCTTACTATCACCATCATGTCTGCCCTTGAGGGTTTATTCTTTCAACCCCTCCTGTCTTTGTTTCTTTCCCCCTTCCCTGACTTTTTTCTGTGTTGTCTCCCTACTTCCTACCATGCAATTCCCACTTCCCATATGGGTCTCATTCCTCCCCTGTCCCCATCCTGTCTGCTAAAATAATCAGCAGTGAAACACTGAATATGGCCGTTCACATTGTTTCTGTGGGACTCGGTGGCAAGTCTCCTAGTGCGATGAATGAAGGCAGGACGCGCTTCTCAGAGCCATTGTTTCAAGCCGTCTGCCAACTCAGGAAAGCACTGCCAGCTCCATTTACATTGAGTCCTTGACTGGTAGGTTTTCTTCTCCATCGGCTCTGAGTAAGAAAAGCATCAGGCCCTTGTATTTTAAACAGTGGCAGCTTAGTTTGTAGAGTGCATGCTTCATAACCAGCCCATGGGCCAGCGTTGATCCATGGGAAGGATGTTGGATGAGACCATCATGACGTGGTCCTTTGTGAGTAGCCGTGAAATCTCTTTATTCACTCCCTGATGTGGTTGTTAAGAGCGGGAATCTGGCTGGCGCAGCAATGAGTGTAGAACGAGATTGCCAAACCTGAGCTAAGGCTCTCCTCCTCTCAGGCAGCCCTGATGTCATGTTCATCACATTTACACAGTTTTCAGTCAGCCAAAAGCACGGAAGGAGACAGTTTGGAGAGAACTGTGTAGACATCTCCTGACTCAGAATAAGAGCATGAAAACATGCGGCAGCACTTTCTAGCTTGCACGCATGGTACCTCCCAGTCTGTACTGGTCACTGGGAACATTTTACTCCACAATCTAAGACTGCCCCCAAAGAAGTAGGAATGACAGCAGATCAACCTGGAAGATATTAGTGGATTTTCAGGTTATAAAATACTCTCTTCTTGGACATTTCCAATTGTTTTAATAGCTTCCAGGCTTCTGGCATACAGAAACTGTCAGGACCTTGCCCAATATCTGAATAGCTGCACCGTACAGTTTACAAACATGATTCACCAAAAGAGCACTAAGTGGGGTCTCAATATTGACGTAACAAAAATTAGTATGAAGTGAAACATCCCATCTGCTGAGGAAATTGTCCAGTTTGCTGGTAACTGAAAATTCAAGGCATTCTCATCTGTTTCAGTAAAAACATCTTCCCATACCAGGAGAACAGCTTCCCATCCATATCGTGCCCCAGCATTGCAAGAAATGTATTCTGTCTGCTATTGCTCTTTCCCTTTTGACCCAAGCAATGGATCAACATTCTTCTGTGCAGTTTGTATACTCTCAAAATGTGTACATAGAGGCCATAATATAACAAAGCCTGGAGGGTCCCAACTCCCTATCCTAAACAAGAGTTTCGCTGAACAGAGGGGAGGACGACACAATTTCTTGTAAAGTCCCAGTCCTTTCTCAACCACAATGAGTCCTCCCAAAGCTCTCCTACTCCACCCCAAATCAGGCTGTGAGGACTCCTCTGTGGTACATAGAGTGGCTTGCACTCCCTCAGCCTAAGCAGGAGGCATTTCTCCTCTCCAAAGACCTCTGTGAGGATCTGCCAGCTCTCATGACCACAGAGTGAAGTCCTGAGGCCTCCTTTTGTAGAGCTCCAGGTTGTGTTGTTGCTTTTGTTTTGAGTTGTTTCTTGTTCTGCTACATGTATTACCAGCATAAGATTGCAGATTCCTGGGAGAAGTGGGTTCAGAAGACAAACCCCTCCAAGTCCCATTCCTCTGAACAAGGAGAACCTAAATTATTGTGTGATGCTGCTATTCAACACTGTCCCTGGCTAGTCCCGCAAGGGGAATGAATAGCTTCAGCTCAACAGTTTAAGAGCACCCTTTCTCTCCAAACTATAATGTCATACAGGAGATGGAGTGTTCACCTGAGATGCAGATTTAGGAGAGCGAAACTCCTCCAGTTGGTCCTACTGATTGAAGCACCAGAGAGCAGGTGACCAGGGCCCTCAGTTGCAGTCCAATGGTTACTACTCTTGGGTGGAAGAGGGATGGATGGTTTCAGACACTGATACTTGAGCAGTTTCTGCTCCTTGTATGACAACTGCATATTTTACAAATGCATCAGAACACATAGTGCCCACATAACATCAGTGACATGGCTATGACTCCGGCTGAGCAGGGTTTCAACAGCACATGATTCAGCCTTGAGGGCCCAAGTCCTTTTTTAGCCTAGGTGACTTACCAGTTTGGTGAACTCAGGTTGCTCAGGGTAAATAGGTCTTTAACCACCACACTATCCTGTTTCCTTGCCCTGCTTGCTATTTCATAGTATTTTCCTGGTTGCTGACAGTTTCAAAAAATCAATATTTTTGTTGAGACAGAATTTCCTGGTAATTACAGTCCTGATTTGCTTTGTCCAGTTGGAGGAAGAGGTACAAGCATGTGACATATGTAACACTGTGGGTGGGGAGGGAGAAATTCTTCTGCAGTATTTGTACACTAGAAATATGGCTGCCAAGAAGCAAGTTCCCAGATGCCTGGGATCCACATGTTGTGTAAAAGCAGAGTAGCATCTTGGCATGGAAAAGGAACATCGCATGAAGGAACCCAAAGTCTCTCCAGGTCACATTGTCCTCACAGGAGATGAAAGCCCATGAGCTGCAAAGTGGTTCCTCATCAGCTGTGGTTGCCACGAGGCAATGTATTTTGCTTTTACTGCCTTGAAAGCAAACCCCTTAAAGGAAACATGTGCTGGGTATACAAATGCAGTGTTTCATTTATGTAAGACACAAATACAAAACCAAACAGGCTTTCACAGTTCTAAGTCACAGATGTCTTTAACGAAAAACAGCTATTGGAATGTTAATAACAGCTCCTTGTACCGTAAGAAATGAGTCCACTCAGACACGCTTTTAGGAAACTAACAATTTCAGCACATCAACCTATCAATCACTTAGCCTTCTAATAGTTCATTTAAGGGCACCTTTTATTAATTTGTTAGTGTGCTGCGCTGACAGTTCACCAAGTGGTATACACAGCCATCCCATATTCAACTCCTCTGAGGTCCTGAAATGACAGGCTCTCCTCTGAGATATTAATGAAGAATTCATTTGACCCAAACTACTTTATTCATTCAGTTTTTAGTCACTTAGTTAACTTGGAAATGCTCCTGTGGCTACTAAACATTCATCAGTGCTAAGATGACAATTCATGACCACACACCAACAACCCTGGAAACGCAAGAGAGTGGCTGGCATAGTGCAGTCAGTGAAAGATGCTGATTTATACTGGCCATGAGAGAAACTGTGAGGTAAAATCGTTGTTTTCTTTCACTGGAAAGAATCAGGTAATTTGGATAAGTATTTTTTAAAAGTATTAGCCTGGAAAAATTGGGGGTTTCTGTTGTCTGTGCTCTACAGTTTCATTTCTGAAAGCCTTCATGTAAAGCTGCTTAAAACTGATATGGGATGAAACAGACAATAACACTTGTGCGTTTTGGTTTTTTCTTGGTTGTGTTTTTGTTTCGTTTTGTTTTTCTTTTTTTTTTTTTTTTAATTTTTATTTTGTCTTGTCCTTGTTTGTTTTTGTTTTGTTTTTTAATTTTCAGCCAGAAGCATACACAGCACTAAACTGCACCACGTAAACTTATTACTTCTATATATTTTTAAACGTTCTTTCAGGCTTAATCATTACTGTTGACATTAGAAAGACAGGAAAGACTAGATACATCTGGATTTTCCTCTCCTTAAGCTTCAGCTTCAGGAACAAACAGCTGGAGCTGATGCATGGCATGGAGTTACAGCCAAGGGAAGCGTTAGCCGTCCATGTTCTCACTCTCTGGTTCCTCTGCTGCAGACCCCGATGCTTAACACGGTGCCATAACTCCAGCTCCCTAGGCTGTCAGTGGATGCGTTAAGCTAAGACGTGACGTTTCCCAGACTGGGAAGAGGTACGTGTGATGGTGCAGGGATGGCAACTTCTGGCACAGGACCAGGGCAGGCAGGTGGTAGTCCTGAGTCTGACTGTCAAGCCCTTGAACCAGCAGTTGGTGGCAGTGCAGAATGGTGTCATTTATCCTCTCTGCTAATGGCATGAGAAATGCCAGTAGCAAGGCACTTCATGGGAGGATACAAGGCAGATGAAGTTGCTCATTCTTTGTTTAATATCTTTGCCTTACCTGGTGTTCTCTATAGTTCCCTCCTCCTCTCTGAACATTACTGACTAGTTACATAATGAAGGTGACAGCCTGGAAGACATTTTCACATTTTTTCTAGTAAAAGCCACAGAGGCTCATTTTTTGGACCAAATTAGTTTCCCCAATGCTGCAGAACTCGGGTCATCCAGCTGGAATCTGAGTCAAGTCAGAGCCTCTGCTACAGCAGCTGACCCAGCACTGGGCAACCGGCTCCCGAGGAAGAACATACTTTGTAATTGGCACAGCATTGTCTACAAAGAGCAGCGCAAAGCCAAGACTCCAAGGAGCCAGTGTGTGTCCCTGGCTCTCTGCAACCCCTTGTTCCAAAGGATGGTCACATTTTTAATCAACGCATTCCACTATTAAATGAGAAAATAGTGTCTAACAAGTGCTGACCCATGTGATTACATGGTATATCCAGCATTTCTTCTGTCTGTCTCTGCTCACACAATTTGCTGCCCTCACCAGGTAAGCAGGTAATTTTTCTCCACCTCAACAAATCATATTCCAGTTATAGAGACATCTAAACTTATGTTGCAATGCTGGACTGCACATTCAAGACACATTCCTTGCTGTTTCTGTCCTAATAGGACGTAAGCATTTGTGCCTGCCCGTGTCACCAGGAAAGCTCTGAGCTTACTCCAAAGAAAATGGAGTCCCATAATCTGCAAGGATGTGTGCACACATGCACATGCACGCACACCAACACACATGAAGTAGGAAAATCATCAGCTCTTTCCCAGCAAGATCAATTCACAGATAATAATTGATTCATGGAGATCAAACAGGAAGGCTAATAAGAGAGAACTGCTGTAAAACGCAATGGCTTGCTACATAACCCTGCCGTTTGGCCTGTTGTCA
The DNA here is from genome assembly GCF_037038585.1 of Patagioenas fasciata. Classification (NCBI taxonomy): domain Eukaryota; kingdom Metazoa; phylum Chordata; class Aves; order Columbiformes; family Columbidae; genus Patagioenas; species Patagioenas fasciata. Next base: position 29,790,743 of record NC_092524.1, on the reverse strand, counting down.
TCAAAGGTGAAAGTTTAAGAATGAAGCATCCTTGCCTCCCTGCGCTGCAAGAGAAAAGCCAGCGTCACAGGCTGCAGAAGTCAGTTGTTTTTGTGCGGGGTTCCTGTTTGTTACTCATTTCCCCTCCCTGTCCCAACACTCTGCCTCTTTAAAGCTCTTCCAAGATTCCTTATAGGAGAAGGTTTGCTGCCAGCTCCGAGCTTCCTGTTGTACTCTCAGAGAGCCTTATCTCCACAATCTTCATGCAAACTGCAAGGGGATTTTTTGTTTGTTTTCTACAACCCAGGCCATTTCTAGAGACTAAGCAGCCTCTCTGTAGCTGACTGAGGTGGTGCTATTTTTTGGAAAATTCATTAGATATATTTGTTTAGATTGCAGATTGCAAAGCAATCTCTGCCTCTGTGATTTCTACAAAATTAACACTGCCAGGTTGCCTTATTTAAAAGTCCTTTAAAAAGTTCTTTAAAATCCTCAAGAGGGGTGCCTATGCATCTGGCAAGTGCAGCTCTCCACCTTTCCTTGGTTCTTTTTGTCTTTCGGTTTTCTAGCACAACTCTCATCTCTGGCCCTTTAAAACACACGTTCTCAGGAAATATTAGCCTCATTTTCTTGTAGCTCTTCTCAACAGGAAGAGCCTCACTGTATTTCTCAGCTTCACTGAAAGCCTGGCAACATTCAAAGGGAAAAGAAGGCCTCATGTCCCAGATCTTCCTTAATTCCCAATGGCCCCTTACCTCTGCACTTGTGCATCTTTGCACAGAAGCTGTATGAAAGCTTTTAGAAGTACAGTTGTATCAATGAACTCTTCTTACTGAGTTCTACTCCCGTACTGGATGAAGATACTGCTGCTTTGTCCATCCTGAGGTACAAGTATCCTTATGTTGCAAGGCCATGCTGGTGTTTCTCCCGCGGCAGCCCAGACAGCTGCCAGCAACGAGGTCAGAGCCCTGGCTGTAGCTGCCAGCAGACCTTCTAGCCAGGAGAAGTCACCCTGACAACAGCACAAGCTCCCTGGGTCAAACTCCAGATGCTAAATTTAGTGAGAAGCAGGTAGTATCTCTAAGGAGACCAAGGTTTGGGGCCTCCAAGATGTTCCACTGATTGCTACAGCTATTGACCATTGATATATTGGAGCATGTGGGTTGTAAATGGTAGTAAAGTGACCAGCAGTGGGGCTTGCTCTCAAGAGGAGCCTCTCACAGCAGAGTTCAGAGCAGGGAGCCCTGAATCTTGTCTTTGCCCTGTGCCCATTTCTCTGAAGCCACATTGCACTTGGGTACATAGACCCTCTCATGTTGGTGAATAACTAAGGACCTTCTCAGACACTCAGTCTATTTAGGAAAGGATTTCTCTGCTGTTTCAGGGCTTTTTAAATTTAAAATAAGAACAGCAGGTGAAGACCTAGTATTTTGGGTCAGATCTTCATGCAAGCTGAGTCAGCTTTGCTCTCCACATGAATCACTCGCTGTTGTGGTTATGTCCTGGAATGAGGCATGGCTGCCCCAGAGGCTGATCTCTGGGGAAAAACTGCAGCATCCCAGTGCTGCCATGAAGAAGGTGGTTTTGTTATTTATGTTCTTCCAGTGAAGCTGGCAGCAAATAAGCTGCAGCGCACAACAGATGACACAGTTTATTGTCTGAGATGTTGCAATGAACAGCCTGGGCATGCTCATGGCTTTGGTATCAGCAGGGGCAATGTTGTCTAGGCACATCAATACAATGACTCCAAAAAGAAAGACAGCTCAAGAGAGGCTGAAAGACCTGAAAATGTGGCAGTCTACTCTGTGTTTGCACAAGGAAGTGTTAATTCCAGCTTGTGTCTTCCTGTGGCTGGATCTGACAAAACTTGTGCTGAGTGATGGCTTTCCTTTCCCTCTGTGATGGGAGTGAAGAAGTCAGAGCTGCTCATGGCACACCGCATGGATGAGAAAGGTGAGCAGCATTTCCATGACCCAGAATATGACAGTGGCAAATGCTGCCCTGTGTGGCAACATGGGCTAGGGAAGGTGCCAGCTAACGCACAGGGTGGTAAATACTCCATGTCTGTAAATGGAGAATGGAGAGCTCTGTTAAAATCAGTGAAAGGAGAATAAAATTACAATCTGCTGAAGGAAAACTCTGGAGATTCTAACTGGGGCTTGAGAAAAAAAAAAAAAAGAGTATTGAAGAGGTGAGAGAAGTCCTGCTGGTGCTCGAGAATGAACCAGCACAATGCTGAGTTACACCTCCTCAAGTGAATTCTCAAAGCAAGAGAGCAATATGTAGCTGAGATCTGGCCTCCCAGCCCATGGCAGACACTCAGCAGCCCAAGAGGTGATCATCATTACCAGGATTTCATTTGTGAGGGCACGAGAGGAAAACACTAGGTTTGAACAGACCCATCCAACTAACGATGTTGGCCATTTTGCCTCATAGAAATAGACTTGTGGACTCCTAGACAGCACTGGCCTTACAACGCAACTTCATGCACTGTGAAGATCCTGTTTCCCAATAGGATAATGAAACTGACAGAAGCAAATTTTACTTCTCATCTCTGAACAGTTTTACTCCTCTAACGAGGTTGTTCATCTCTGAACAGTTTTACTTCTCTAACGAGGTTGTTCATCTCTGAACAGTTTTACTCCTCTAACGAGGTGGTTTCAATTGTCCTCACAAGAGACCTGTCAAGCCAGATTTGGGCAGACTGTGACTATGGCAGTGTCAGATGGAGAAGGAGCAGGTGGCCATGCCCCTAAGCTCTTTTCTTCCCCCCCTGTCATCCTTGAAGAATGGTTAGCAACGCAGCAGCCTTGCTTTTGGCACCAGAAGTTAATTTCCTAGCAAATTATTGAAAACTTAAAATTATTCCCATTTCCCACACAGCAGCATATAATAAACTGTTAATATTATCTTGACTTGAAGACCTGTGCAGTTTGCCAAAGCAAGATAATTATTTGGCTACTTTGTGCAGACCACATCAGGCAGCCTTTTGTGGCATTTGCTTACTGCTGGGTCCCCAAAGCCTCCATACATGATGTCCTGGGGAAGATGTAGAAAACTCCTCTCTTTCCTCTGTCAGCACAAGATTGTGTTATGTAGTGCTGAGTATTTGCGCCCACAGGGCTTCAGAGCATGCACATGGCTCATCCCTCTGGCTTCAAACAGAGTGGGAGATGTTGGTGTTCCCTGGGGTTCTGCTACCCTGGCTGTTCTAGGGGTGGGGTCAGTTCAGCCACTTTATCTATTTACAGCTTAGATGTCTACATTTGATCTAGTTGTCTAGACTCCCTCCTAAGCGAAGAAGATGCAGGCACTTCTGAGGTGTGGTTCATCTCTCCCTAAAGTGAGAGCTGGAACAGCTCAGATGATTTGCTTTCTCTCCACTAACTGAAAGATACCTTCTCTTAAATTTGGGAGGAAGAGTTTGCTCTGTCTGCCAAGGACTAACTTTGACAAAGCACTGACCTGGGAGCCATAAGGTCTAGCTTTTAATGTAAAGACCTGGGGGAAGCTGAGGAGCCTGGGTTGGGCACCTCGACTCCCAGCACGGCATGTGGTGATGGCAACACGCTTCCCAAGGGAAAGCTGCAGCACCACAGCCTGCACAGGGACACTGCAGCAATGAGGTGGCTCAGCTGGTCACACGTTTCACCCTGCCACCAGCTGCCACCAGCCTTGCCTGGGTGAGAAAAAGGAAGATGAACTGAGTGAGAGAGCAAGACAGCCTGATAGCCCTTCTGCCTACTTCTGAGTGCTTTTGAAAAGGTACTGCTGTCATGCTGATGGTTTTGCTTGGTCATTTGTAACCAATCCTTCTTCAACTTCCATCCACTCTTTGTCTGGTACCCTTGCAGGTTTCCCTTCCAAGCTTGAGCAGCCCACCTGCATGGAAGACTGATTATTTATGCTGGGAAAGGGACAAAGAATGGTTTAAGTGTATTGTAAGTAAGGCTGTCTCCTAGGTTGTTACAGAAGCTCTTCATATCACATGCCCAGCTCACATTTTCTGTCTGCCAAAGTGGGTCACCCCTTCATCTGGGGCAGTTATCAAAGCTGCCATGCATCCTGCGTTGTCAACTTCACCAGCATTACAAACTTGCCATGACTCCAGGCTCCTTTCACAAATAACAACCTAATGGCAAAAGCAGAAGAGCAACAAAAGTTCTTCTCTTGCACTTCTGACCAGCATCAATAGCTTGGTAACAATCACTAATTTGATTTGATTTTTTTTTTTCATTTCCAGGCCTGTTCAAAGCAGGGAGGGAGAAGTGTATTTTAAACTCATCAGTGATGGTGTGAGGTGAAACTGAAAAGTTTCTAAGGGACTGAACGGCCTAAGTCTCCTTCTTGAGTGTACCTCACACCCTCAAAACCCTACATCTCAGTGGAAGTCAGAGGGAATGATGGCCTTAAATGTCTAAATCACTTGAGCAAGGGACAGCATGTCCTAAGTCTACTCTGATGCCTTGGAAAATTTTGCCTATTTATAAATAAGCTTTTTTTTTCTGGCTTTCCTCAGTGCCAACTGAGTGCAAGTGTTGGCAAGATCCGCGCTAGTTTGTCTGGACTCTGAACCACTTTGCTGAATGCTTAATCAAGCTGCCCGCCTCCCTTGCCCAACAGAGGCCATTTATACAGTGAGAGAATCAGCTGGTCGATGAAGCAGACAAGTGGAGCGGGGGAGAGGGAGCAAGCTCTTTGAATGGGATGAGAACAGAGCCACCGGCACCTCAAGAAACTTTATCTGCCTCCAGTGCCAAGCACACACAGTGCTAATCTTTTGTTGCCATGAATATTCAAGCCCAGCTGCCAGCAACAGAGGGAGCAGCTGCAGTGGCAGAGCTGGCAGGTCCCCTCGTGGTGCCCTCACTTGCCGACCCTGGCATCTGGGTCTGTCTGGGGGTGGGGAGGGGGAGATGCTGCTCGCATGGCAGACGACGAGCAGTCCAGCAGCCCAGCCCCATGTTTACTCAGCAATGAGAAGTCAGGAAGATGCTCACCCTGCAGAGCCCAGGACTGTCCTCTCCTGCTGACATGGGTATGCCAGATGCTCCAGATGTGTGGGGTCATGTGAAGTCCTGGAGGGAAGGGGTGAGCCTGGGACAAGAAAGAGCAACAGCTGGGACAATATAAGATTGAAGAACCCCTGCTTGTGAGACAGAGGCCTGCAGGCCCCATGGAAAGCAAGGTATACACAGCCCTAGGCAGACTGCAGTTCTCATGGCATATTTAACAACGGGGCATTTTTGGTGGCAGAGTATGGTGGGCTCGTGAAATGCCATTAGAGAAGTGCAGCACAGGTCACAGACAAGTTGGCAGGTGACTGTGCTGCTACACTGTCATGGAAGAGTTGGAGAGTTTTTGCTACTCCAAGTGGCAGGCAGCAGCAAGAGGAAGCCATGAACTCTTCTCAGATGGCCAACTTGACCTTCTCCACAATTTAAGGCAGCTTTGCAAGGCTGGGTCCCTCTAGCAGCAGTTCTTCATCTCTGCATATTCCATAGAGATAGAGAAATGCCCTGGAACAAGTGTCGAGAAACACCAGGTCACAGAAGATATCCATGCTGCCATGGCAGCATTCTGCTCAGCACTAACATCATCAGAGGCAGTAATGACACTGCCCTGGCATAGAAGACCACTCATACCCCACTTTGCTTAGCAGATTTCCCCTGTAATGCACTGAAATACTCTAGTGAAAAAATAAATGGAAAAAAAGATGACTGGAGAAGGCAAGACCAGGCTTCAAGGAGCACCCAAGAATCAGACATCCTGCCACCAGACCCACGGTGGTCACTGTCATAGAGCTTTCAACAGGAAACCGGCTAGAACTGCTACTGAACTTGTTGCTTTTGCCCATTGAAGAAGGTGGTTCCTGGAGCACTTGCTATGGTCAGTTGTCAACTACTGACATTTAAAAACATTTACTCCTGTTCCTCTGAGTCTCAAAGTCCCTCGAGGAAAGCATCACCTCAGAGCAGCAGTACGTCAGTGTTGCAGTGCCAGAAGCTCACCACCTCGTCACCAGGAGTGCAAAGTCCTGCTCTCTGGCACATAACTTCCCCTTGAGCACCCACCTACAGCCAGCAGGCTGACCAGCTCTCCAGGCTTCCTTGTTGCAGGACTCAGAACTGTGGAGTAGTTTATATCACTAGAAAAACTACCAGAACCAGAAAAACATCAGTCCCTCAGGAGAAAGAACAGCATTTGAAGGCCAGAGATTGATACTGTGTAGTTAGCCACTGCTTTCCAAGAAAGGGCGGATCTGGATTTTTGAGATGATGATCAGACCTGGGTTTGCATCCATGAGAACAGTTCCTGTGAGCAGTCCATAAGGAAAAATGAGCCAAATGCCTGCCTTGGGACACATTTTAGGATGTCACATGGACCAGGGTAAACACTCTTAAGCAAGCAGCTAGCACTGGATAGAAAAGTCATCTCCTGAGGCTGTTGAACTTGCCAGTTCTCTGTCCTGTCTCTGTCCTTTCAAACTCAGAAAGTCCATCCTAACTATATTTGCGAGTAGGACATCTCAAAGGGGAGAAAGCAGGAATAAAGCCAGGAAAAATCACATCTACCAAAACATTTGTTTTTACTTTGTATTTTCTTAGCCTTTTTGGTATCAACATTAGGAACAAAAACTAATTTCAAACAATTAATAAAATATCTTAGATTTAAGAAGGAGCTATATTGATCCAGATTAGCACAAATGTAATGTATGTACCTGTTTGAATAAGCTATTTTTTGTCTAATTGTAATTTACCTGATTTTCTGGCAAACTTCTCAGAGGGTAAGAGCCCAGTCACCCCTGGGCTCCCTCACCTGGCACACGTCCCATTTGATATTAGAATTGACACAGAATATAGGTGCTTCCCATGGATTTATGGCTATCTTTGTCCCTAGTTTGATATAAACTATAAACAGTTTGTGGATAAGAGCTTCATCTGCAGCAAATCCACCTCCTCCTGCTGCTGCTTTTTCACACTAAGAGGTCAAGGGTTTAGAAACTGATTTCAGACTCCCAAGCTGTTACCACTGAAGTGCTGATATAGCAGAAGGAAGGGCCATGGTCACAAAAGGTATCTTTGTTTGTGAGGATTTAAAATTGCTTCTCATATTCCCTCAGTACTGTATTTCCTTCCTCCAGGTTTCACCTTGGTTTGAGCTCCATCCTTCTGGCCTTAGTACCATCGTATATATTTTTCTCAGTTTTTTTTCTACATTTGAACACACTAATTCCCATGAAATCCAATGGTACTCATCAGCGCAACCTTGCTCTGGGAGTCTGTGTTACTTTAGACAAAGCGGTCATTATGATCTCCCATAGGTTTGAAGTGCTGGTCTGCACTCTCAAACACCGCAACAGCCCCAAACCCTCCAGGTGCACCCACAGCAATGTTCTGTGCCGCACAAGCACATTATAGACCGGATCAGCGTAAAATGAGGCTCTAGAAAAATGATTCAGGTCACAACTAAACCATGAGGGACAAGATGAAGCAGATTCTCCCAGGGAAAGTAAAAAGATGGGCAGAGCTGTACCTGGGCTCTCCTTGTGGCACAGCACTGGGACAGAATGAGCCTGCACCAGACGTGGTCAGTGCCTGAGCCAGTCCTGCTCAGCTCTACAATGGGCAAACACCAGAAACTGACATTTATGATGTGCAAATTCATCTGATGGAGTTGGATGCTTGGTTTAAGATGAAATATTCAGGGCTAGACTACTTTGGGATAGGAGATGGGCCTGGTGGCTCCAGCAAGATACACAAAATGATAAAAGCCCTACAAACATTGCCTATACTCCTATGAGACTCAAGGAAAGAGTTTGGGAGAGCTAAGAAATTCCCATCACAAAGCACCACAAAGGGGAAAAAGGAGATATTAGGGAAACCGTGGGAAGCTGACAAAGCCAAGAGAGATGTGAGGGAAAAGAGGGAGAAGGGAATGCTTTGACTTTATTATTACCTGTGTGCTATTGAAAACAGAGCAGAGATGCTACCAGAGTACACTCAGCACCAGGTGTAATGGGTTTTAACCCCATCTGAAGGAGGCTAAGGGAGTGGGCGTAGCACAGGCACACCTAACTCCCTGATGCCCAGCATCCAGAAGCGAGTTGAGATCTACAGGCTGGGGAAACACTGTTGAGACTCCTCCTGAGACTGTTCTACCTTGCAGACTGACCAGAGGGGGAATGTGCCTTTCCCACCCAGGAAGGCAACTCAGCAGAGAAAGGGATCTGGGCTCCCAAGGGGATATGGAGCCAGGATCCCTCTTCCACTCATCTTCTGGCTCAACAGATATTGGGTTCTTTCCCACACAGTGAAACTTTTTGAACAAGAGCCATCAAAACTACTCCCCAGCATCCTGTGTCTCTTCTCTGGCAAATACACGCCTGGGAATGGGTTACGTGAGCTCTGAGTGAGGCAGGTACTAAGTTCTTTAACGCAATCAAAATAAAGCTTTTTCTGGGCATGGTGGAGTTGATTTCAAGGTGAAAAAAAAAAAAAAAAAAAAAGTGGATTTCCCCTGGGTAGGAGAGGAGAGTCAGAATTTCTTGGTTCATAACCTGGACTCAGCTTCCTGAATTCTGCAAAACCCCCTGTTCAGACACCTAACTCCTTACTTAGGCCAAACAAATTATGAATACGGTTAAACACCTATATTTGCAATCTGTAAATTTGTGTGTGTGTGTGTTGAGGCAGAAAGGAGGGTGTCATGCAAAGACTTGTGGACTTACTGTGTTTGGCATACATATTAAAATTTCCATTCACTCCTCCAGTTTGACATAAGATTAATTACACAGAATGGAAGTGTCTCATTTTTTGGTGACATGGAAGTTCTCAGCTCTGCGTCCCATGCTCCACTGGGAGCCAGTTCAAGCAAGGGGTGCTGGGGGGAGCATATATGCTCAAACTGATCGGCTGCTCTTGGTATACCTGCTGGTCCCAGAAGGGGAACTAGAAGTGAATGGCAGTAGCTGGAAGGAGACTAGGGAAAGAGGAGGGAGAACTGATGGGAGAATGAATATGTGACACATACCTTGGGTGCTAAAACATCTCGTTGCAGCCCTGACTTGAGGGCAATCAGTAAGAAGGGAACTGTTTCGGGGGGCTTTCCTCTGGTGTGCTCAAAGGCAGGAACAAACAATGCCAGCCACGGTCCATTCTGCCCCCTCTCTCCTGAAATTCAGCCCATGGTGCCCTTCACAGGGAAGGCTGCACTGCTCTCTGACAGCCCCATTCCCCAGAGAGGCTGGAAGCATTCCCTCAGCTCGCTGTTGTCTCCAACCCACTGGCCATTTAACTTTGCTAAGCCTCCCCCTGCTTCCTGCATGTTTGACATCTTCCTCTGCCAGGCCAGTGTTTGGCCTATTCTCCCTGTTTAAATACAGGCAAGATGTTTATTTAGTAGTTGTTTTGGAACAGTTTCTTCAGATTTTTCCTGGTTTTCATTTTGTTTTCCCTTCTTAACACAAACTGCTTTTTAACCCTTATGTATTCAAGGCAAGAAGCTGCCCAGTCTGCAGTAGCACTATTTGGTACACCTCCTAAGCTCTGATTACCTAGCCCATTCTTTGCAGGGAAGCAGGCCCGCCAAGAAATGCACTGAGTCTGTCAGGTTGTCTGCTGGAGCCTGCAGGCAGCCTGAGAAAAGTTTGGAGGGAAGGACCTGACTTGTCCCAAGGGCATCTGTCTTGTTTTGCCAGGTGCCAGAAACTGCAACTGGACTCCACGCACTGCCTGGTGGGTGCAATATGCCTTACGGTTTCTACACCACTTTCAGTTTCCAATTCTTCTGTGGAATTTCCTCCAAAACTGCTGTATCACCCAGATGCTGCTGCAAGTCACTCTGGTGCTGCTTTAACATCTTTGATTCTTTGCACTAGAGTGATCCAGAAAGCAGAGGGTCTTGCTGGCAGATTTAACTGCAGCTTGGCACAGAAAACACAAAGACCTTAATTCTAGAATTCACATGACACTGGAAAGTTCAATTACATCTGCAATTCTTTCTATTGCACCCCTTCATTTGCAGTCCTTCAGAAAATTTGTGCCCAGAACAACAAATATCACCAAGTCCTGCTATAGTTGAATCTATTCAAATCAAAAACAGTGACATCAATTTCTAACCAAGTCTCATGCAAATAAGACAGTTTTCCCCAAAACAAGGACAGACAGAATTCCTCGAGTCTTTCTAAGATCACAGGAACAGCCTGGTGCTCATTACCTAACATGTGACCCTCTGTGGCTTTTGTGTTCAAAGGAAGATGGGGCCATTGCCTTCTCACACGTTGGGAAGGACAGGCTTTACAATGTCCTTAAGTAAGTGGAGGATGATCCTTCTGCACATCATGTGTCAGGCAGTAACGAATTCTACGCTCACTAGTGGGCGAGTCCTTCACTAGCATCAGTTGGCTACAGGGTCACTCTTTAGAAATGGGATATCATGAACCAGCAAACACCCAACACATGTGTTGGCCAAGGTAGCTCAGGGCTGCCCAACTCACCTAGAACCCCTTCGGACCCAAGGAAACTGCTGCTGCATTCTCCACATTGACAAGCCAGCAGAGTTTGCCGTCTCAAGTTGTGCTCACAATACAGAATGCAGCTTCAAACTCCAGTGGCGGTGGTGGTTTCAAACGAGGACTCAGATGTGTGTGCAGCAGCAAGAGGAAAGCTGTGCAGCTGCCCCAGTGCAGGTTCAAGATAACTGTCTCCCGTGCACAGGAGTTCCTTGGATCCTTGACAAGTGACAAAGCTTCAGTTTAGGTATGAGAAAAGGATAAGGGTGCATTCCAGGGCTGGAAAGGGATATTTCAGATACTCTTATGCCACCCTATCACTATCGGCCTTATAGGTGCTTAACTGTTAATGTCGTTCTTTTAAGCCCTATGTTGCTCAGGTCTGTGTTATTTAACCTGCCCTCATTGCCTATGCTCTGTGTTTGGCTGCAAGGTTTCCCCTTTCCGATGGAAAATCCACCAATAAGAAAAGCCTGGAGACATCTGTGGATAAGGACTTGAAACTGAACTCAGCCCCAGTTCACCAAAGTACTTTAAATGCTTCCACTGAAGTTAGGTCATAAATCATAGTAAGCTGCTTCTGGACAGATCCTTGTTCAGCATAACACTGCACCATGACATTTTAATATGAACACTGTCTGATAACCACACAGGTTTTGCCCGCTTCTACAGCTTACAGAGCTTAAAAGTTTAAAAAAACAAGGAAGAGATGAGGAACCTAAACAAGTGACCACATGTCTGAGCCTAAACTACTCAAACAAAAAAATCCACGTCTCTATTTTGTTGCCCTCTAAATAATGTAATTGTTGCCAGATGTATGTTGCCTATTTCTTCAAAGTAAACCGAATTTTAGAGGAAAAAAAAACACAAACAAAAAAAAAAATCAACCACAAAAACAAACAAAACACCAAACTCATTTCGCAATTTGCTGATGCAGTACATCAAGCTTATTCCAGAGAAGGGTTGGCTGACATGCAAATTTTCCAGTTCATGCATCTTATGGATAAATTATCTTTTATTTATGCTTCTATGCTGAGTTCAATACAAGAAAATTTTCTACTGGGTCACTGAAAAACTTTATGCCATGTCTGAAAAATGATTTTCTGTATGCACAGTGCATACTGCATCACATGTGTGTCTATAGCTACAGCTGGGTTCAATGGCACCAAACATGAAGCTGTGTCCCACCCAGGTCCTGCAGCTGGGAACCTCAGAGGTGACAGGTAGTCAGGAGGAACTAGGCTCGGGAGGCGTGAATGAGCCACAGAATGGGTAAAGGCACTTCCTGACACAACACAGCTGCAGAAAGGTGCACCTAAGCAGAATGAACCAGGGAGGGGATTGAAGCTGGACTGGGCTTGAGCTGCAGTGGAGCTCTAATCCCAGCTGCCCCTGTGGCAGGTGACAACTGAGGCAGAGCCTGGGGTATTCTGTGTGCCTGTCAGTCATGTGCCATCGCCGCAAGAGCAGATGGGGCAGGCACGGCACGCAGGGACCTGCCTGTGCGGCAAGTAAATACACAGAGCTCATTCAAGGCGCTTTCCCTGAATACGCTCACTGGTTCACCCTCAGCCCAGTCCCGCCGGTGGACAGTCGGCAGTTTGGCCTCAGGCCCAGCCTTGAGGCTGCTCTTAAAATTCAGCGTCGATGCAGCAACAGTGTCAGCTTCAGCATTGCGTCTCCCATGAGCTCAGCTCCCTCACATGCATGTGGAGCAGGACCATGGGCTCCATGCTCTGCTCCCCTATGATGGACACATCAGGCCATTTTTCCAAAGTAACTGCTCTTTACTGCTCGGAGGATTGCAACTGCAGGGCAGAAGGAACTCAGCTCTTCCCGACAAAGCAAGTTGCATGGAAGCAACGTGTTAGCTCACCCCAAACTGTGAATCACTTCTGAAAAGGCAGAATTCTTCCTGGTATGTTTATACATATAGAGAATCTGCATAAACATGCCACATGTCCAAGCACATGGACTCAGCCATATGCACCCATGAATACACACATGCTTCCTTCCGTGTGTGTGTGTACGTCTCCCTCTGCCAGCACCAGATTTCTGGCAGGCAGCTCCTTCTCCCCTTGCCCCACAAACAGCAGGCACTACTTCTCCCATCTGCAGACTTCACCCCTTTTCCTTGCCTTGCTTTCTTGCCTGCCAGCAAACATGCCCTCTCTTTACCTACTCAGTCTTGCAGCCTCCCCACTTCCTACACCAGTGCTTTTTATCAAGCAAATTCCCTGCTGAAGGGTGGTGCCATCAGGCGGGGCTGGAAGGATCAAACACTGTGGTGACCAGATTGCACGATGTGCCAAAGCCTGTTCATGTCCCACCTCTGACCAACACCACAATGGCACAGCTGGGCACACCTGGAAGCCCCAGAACCACACACAACATTCCTCTTGTTTCTGCCTTTGCTTACAGCAAACTGCATTGCATACTGATGATTTCAGCACCATAGCAAGAGATCACAAAGAGGGGTGTCAAATATGCTGATTTCTATTTTTCTTTTGTTTTCTGAATTTGTCTATTTATAGGATATTGTAATTCTCTTTAGCATAGCAATGCTTTGGCTCTGGGCCAAAGGTAGCAGTATTTTAAGGCAGCGGACTGCAACGTTAAAAATTGTGTGAATACATTTTAAAAAAAACAACTTTCATGTTAGGTGGTCAACTGCCTTCCCTATTAGGTCAGCCTTTTTTAACCTTTAGCTATGCTACTGTATGCTGTTCATGCAATTCTACAGTTACCAGCAGACCTTTGTCCCTGCACTTCTATCTTACATCTTTCAAGAGACAGTATCTAATCTGGCCTCATCCACTGCAAAGATTAAACCTTCACAGAGGACCAAATTAAGTCTGATTAAAGTAGAAATGCTATTACACTTTCTTTCCCTGACTCTTCATGTAACTTTTCTAAACCATACAAGTGTTAAATTCAGTCTGGGGTGGAGGTAGCGCAGATGTCTGTTCTGAATTATTGTTCACTTATTACCACTTTAAAACAAGAATGACAAATTTGAGTCCAAGTCCTGTAACATTTGTTTTGACATAACTGCTGAATTCAGAAATCTTGAGAGACCATCCTGATGTCTGTCCAAACCACCTTTGTATATCAGTTATGTATATCAGCTCTTTCTAGCTCCCTAAGAAAAACAATCAGACAAAAACGAGGCAAAAGAGGGTAAAAAAAAAAAAAACAGGGAACGCAGATGAGGATAATTCTGCAGTTTTGACTACAAGGATTCTTGCAACAAAAACAGTTCCAAAGCCAGGCAGCATGTCTCTCCCATATTTTATACTCCCCTTCAAATCCTTCCTAGGTTATGTCATTTTAAAAACCTGTAAGCTGGGACATCAAAGGGAGTCTAGGCATAAGAGGAAAGCAAACACAGAGGCACAGTAAAGAATTAATACACAAAGACCTGTGAGATTAGTGGCTGAAGATTTAGGTCTGTGCACAGTCATAGAAGAGACTGTACAGACATGGCATGCAAAAAGATCTGCCTTGAATATCAGAGTTTTCTGGTCTAGGGTTTTGCCAGCTCTGCCCTGCAGAACGGGAAGGCAAAGGCAGCACGAGCAAATCTACACTGAAACAACAGCTGAGTTACTGCACCAAGACATGATGCCCTCCTCCCGGTCAGGGCTGTCACAACAGCTGGTTTGGTTTTGTTGGGGCAGTTTGTTTTGTTCCTAGAAGGATACACTTTGTCCTTGAATGCTTTTTTTCTTTGGACAACCAACATTTGGGGCGATGCCATAGATTCCATCAATGCGGGAGCCTGCTGCGCCTTTTCTTTCTAGACTGAGCCCCCAGCCTGCGAGACCAGCATGGTATCTCTTGATCCTTCCAAATGAAATTAGGAAAATGGGCCGGCTGACTTGCATCTGCCCTACGCTGCATGAAATGGCATTGCAGAGAGGGCACATTTGCTAGGAAAAGCAATAAATGTAATTTCCTCCATGAATTAGTTGTGCCACACTGGCTCCAAAAAGGGTCAGAGGGAGAACAAGAAAAGAGCCACTGCCTGTTAAAAATACCAGTCCCTGACTTATCAAAGGAAGTTGGATATCGGGTCACACTTCAAAACCTAATGACAGCAGCTCAAGAGATTTGCTCAGACCCATTTCCTCAGCTCAATTTTTACAGGGCACTGGGTACCTTAGAGCAAGGAGCCTTCTGTTCCTTTGAGGAAAGCTGACTGCAGGAGAGACCAAGGGGATGGAGGAGAGGGCAAAGCAGGGCACCGGCTTGTAGCCCCAGCTCGGTCGGTGCCTAAAGTGACCTTGTGTAGATGCAGGAAGAATTCCAGGTCGGTAGAATGTAATTATTCTGGTTGGAAAGTCGCCAAGATTCTGGCATTAACATCCCTACTGCCTGTAAAAAATGCCACAGGCCCAGAACTATAGATTTCTCCATCACTGGAAAAAACAGCACTGTAGAGGTAGGGGAGCCTGTAAGCTTTGTGAGCAGCTTGAATTGTTATAGTGGGGGTTGCAAAAGAAGCTAGACTTTTCCAATCTCTCACTTAATTTATAAAACACTGCTAAATTAAAGGGAAATGGTGGATATTCCTTCCCCCCCCACACATCCCCCATTTCCTCTCTCTTAGGAAAGGAAAAAGAAATTCCCACAGAACTGCGGCAAACATCCTGGCACAACGCGCACACAGATTACTATGTTTGCATTGCACCAGATTATTTTTCCCCCCTCTGCCCCCACTCTCATTGCTCTTTGCAAATCAATCTCATTCAGGACAAAGTCTACAGCAGACAGAACAACATTCAATTCTAGCACTGTTCTGACACCAGATGAAGACTGAGGAGTTACAGTGCCCCCAACAAAACAAAGGTGACGCTCCTTTTTCTAAGCACCTCCTTCTACTTTGCTGGGGTGCGGGGAAGCCAAACCGAGTACCTTACACTGGGCGAAAGTTTTAACAGGGTCCTCTGTAGCACATGAGGCAACAATACTAATGCAGAATACTGGGCCTTGCTGAGTTGCATTGCAACCAGAAACATTTTGTACAACCAGGTGTGGAGGTTTCCTATACAAGTCTTCAAAATCCAAGGGCCAGCTCTGGTGCCAGAGGAGAGGAAGGGACATGCTAGAACAACAGCTCTATTGGATTATATTCATAATTCTCAGAAACATGCAGAAACACTTTCCAGCACTTGTGTTTCAGTATTAGTCTTGAAAAGGCAGAAGAGAATTCTTCCCTTTCCTGGCACTCTCCCCTTGACCCACAGGGGATCAATCAACTTGTGAGCTGCAGAGGAAAATTTGCACACAATAAAGATTCTTTTCAGATACAGCATTTGGCAGGGGCTCATTAGGGGAAAAAATGGCACTGCTTCAGTCAGGGAATGGCATTAAATTTTCTTCTTGCAAAAGGCAGAAGATATCAGTTACACAGAAACAGGCATGAAGTTATAAGGACAGGAGGCCTGTAGGCAAGCCTGGGGCCTTGGAGAGAGCCACATGGCAACACCAGGTATTGCACGTGCTGCCATGCCACATAACAAAATTGTGGCTGTGCAGTGTGAAGCAAGATGGCACAGTCTCTGTCACCCTTTTCTATTTTTTTTTTTTTTTAAGCCCAGTCTCTGAAAGCAGATCATGATGAAACACTTTTCTGTCATTTTCAAAGTTAGTTTCTGTCACTCTCTATGAAAAGAAAGTATAACAAATGCTGGAGGCCTGGAGCAGAAGAACCTAATTTTTTAAGTGTAATGATTTCTTTGTGTCACGGTATTAGGGGCTTGCTCTCTGAGTGGCAACACTGCCTGAAGGCCTTGAAGCCTTCTTCCTTGGGAGCTCACCTTTCATACCTGAGCTGCAACATCCAAACATACATTTGGGAACACCACATTCTTTCATTGCTGTCCTACCTACAGTTCTTGCTCTTGTAGTTATTCCTATTTTATGAAAGCTGACAAGAGAGATGCATAGTCTACCTCTCTATGAAGGCTCTTTCCCAGGCAAAAATCAATAAGCTATGCTCACAGTGATACTGCCTTTTTTTTTTGTACCCAAGAGTCAAATGAAAGTTAACTGCTTGTGTGCAGATTTTGGTGGAAGTGCATTTGTTGCTTTTTATAAGAAGGGAAACCAGAGTAGTCTGCTAAAGAAACTTGCACGATCACAAGTGAAGCACTTTCTTGTATACCTGCTATTTCTTGTACATGCATGGAGTTATTCATTCCCAGTGCACCTAATCCTCAGAGCAGAATCTCCCCTTCCTCTATTTTGACTCATTACAATTGCATTTCACATGTAGCATCAGCCCACATTGAAGCTCAGACTGTTCCATGTGCCAGAGAGAATAGTTCTACTGGAGAGAATGAAAAAAAGACTAAAAAAAAGTCAGTCATGGCATATCTTAGAATATCTAAGACTATGGACTGCTGTAATACAGGAAGACACCCCCAAAAGAGGACCAGTATGAACTCAAGTAATAAGAGAAACAGGGAAAACTGGCTCTAAGCTTGTATTTTGGGGAGGGAAAGGAAGCTCAGCCAGAGTGGCATTCCAATATAGGTAAACATTACTTCAATCACAGCATATTTTTGAAACTACGAAACAAAGCTGCCCATGGAAGCTTCCTCAAAGGCACTGTGCAGGTCCAGCCCAGCTGAGATTGCATAACAGTAATAGCTTGATAATGCTCAAGCAATATATCCCCACCCTGAACTCCCAGGTCTGTAGCTTAGGGCAGGTAGATAGCAACTGCAGCTGTTGCTTTTATGAATAACAATTTTCAAAGGCTTAGGCACATCTTAATCAAGGTGCAAACATGCCACACATCTAAGGAAGCAGCAGCATTTATCTATTAAACATTGAAGAAGTGATTTGCCCCTAGGTTGCAGCCTTTGGAGTGCTCCTTAGTTCCTGGAAATGAAGACATGAAGGAAGAGCAGCAAGAAACCACCAAGGACTTACTAGGTGCTCACAGTGAGGTCACTGGATTGCAATATGACAGTCCCAGTGGAACATCAGGAAAAAAGTATTTTCTTTTTAAGAATGGCAAGACTCTAATTTTCTGGCCTGCCCATGCATGATTGAGAGTCTCACATTTCTGGATGATCTGGATTAGTGTAACTTTAATCTGTTGCACTGCTCATTCCATCACCAGCTCTGGCAGCAATCCAGACAGAGGACAGAAAAACACAGAAAACCTTCAACACGCCTTCTCTGGGAGCCTTCCTCTCCCTGTCCCCCCCACATATATGGCAAGGGAGCTTTTTCTGACTCAGAAATAAGCCTGTCTTACATTGCCATTTCCTCTGGGAGCCTGAAATAGCCACACAGCCATCTACCACAGGTATCATCATAACATTACTTAACTCAAAAGCCACAGAACAGGCAAGTGTCAGAACCAGAAAGGTGTACTAAATTTTTACACTTTCAAAGAATAAAAGCATTAAGCAAATAGCAACTTACCGTGAGTTATTTTATTTGGTTCTGGTTTGCATCAGTTTTGAGAAAAAGGTGTCAACTGCATGAAGAATTCTTCACTCTGTATCATACCAAGGAACGGGGCGGGGTGGGGGGGTGGGGGAAGAAATCAATACTCAGTTAAAAATAGATTTCCAGCCTTTCCTTTGGTCAGGTAACTGAGAGCAGGAAACAGAGCCCTGCTGAGCAAAAACTAGAATTGTGACATTTTTCATACACGCTGACGGATTAAACCATTATAGTTATGAAGAAATCCCTTTCCTGCAACCATCCATCACGTCCCTTGTGAGTGGGGAGCAGCATCCCTATTGCAGGATCAGCTGGTAAAGAGGCACAGCAGCTCCTCTACCACCATCACGTATCCAAGTTAACTTCTTGGTGGTTTTTTTTTTTTATATCTCCTGTAAACTATTGAGAAATAAGATGCTCGTCCTACCAGATCCTCTGCTCTTAGCAGAGCCGTTCTGCCTGGCTCAAGAAAATACTAAAAGTTCTTCTCTAAGAGTCTGAGCATTGATTTTTCTCATCTACTCAGATATTCCCCAGACAACACCACTGCAAGGGAACAACTTTGGAGAGAGACAGAACAGCTGGGGATCCTAATCAGTTCAGCCATCTCAGCTTAATCTGCTGCCTATATGCTAGCTGCACCAGCCCTGTTCTGCAGTTTTTACCACTTATACAGAGCTTCTGAACACCAAGAGGCTTCTGAAGCATCCTGCCTCATTCACGGCCTGGCGCAGACTCAGGATGTACAGCAGAGTGGAACACTTCGTGGGGGACCCAAAAACGTACACCATTCATGGCTGCAATGCTTCCTAGCTCTTATTAAAGAGAAAAATTAGCCTCTATAAGTGTGAGGTCCTCTATCAGAATTACCCACCACAACACATGCAAAACGGTCTGAGGTTCACTCTAGAGCTGGGGCTGCTATGAAAGAGTCCCTTTAAAGATAAAGTAAAAGTGTGCCATCTGTAAATAAAGCAACCTGCCCCTGTGAAGCCAGGCATCTTCACTATGGAGAAAGGGCCTCAAGCTGAAGGCAATAAAATATCTCTGTGGGACTGTTTGAGTTTAAATTCCCTCTTTGAAGTACCACACAGTACTGTTGTTATGTGTGCTAATGAATAGCTCAGCATTCTCAGACTAGTTAAGCACTACAAGGAATTAGAGATGTAATGTGCCAGCCACTATTTTCTGTGAAGTCACTGGCAATGCTTTTGCTGCAGTTTGACCCTCTGAAGCTTTAAAAGTGGCATTGCTGAGGGTTTCCATAGGAGGGAAGGAAGCAAGTGGAAGCAGGTGTACTGGATAAAGAACAAAAACCCTGCGACTTATTTCTGAAAAGCGCTGAGCACGAATTTCACAGCAGCAAACACAAGTATTCAGCAGCACTCTGGATACGCAAAAGCATGTAGAAATGAGAGTCACCTATTCTCTAATCCCTCTTACTCCTTTTGGTTATGTTCATTTGCAAGAGACGAAGGCCAGGGAAAGCATTTAGGTATACTGCAATCAATAACAAATAACTACTTTCGAACATAAAACCCTGCACCTCTGTGCTGGCTCAGGACATCTTACACAGGAGATGCACAGTAGTACCAGATGGACCCAAGCCAGGAGTCTAAGACGTGATAGCAGCAGAGAGAAAATAACTGTGAAGAACTATTAACAGCAGCTCAGTGGCTTCTAAGCTTGGCCTCACTTTTGCCAGCAGGAAGGTTCTGGGTACTGCTTCATTGAACACACTCCCTTAAGCAACACAGAGTCATTCATTTAAGCATCTGTTTCACCTGCTAAGGAACAGCATTTTTGGTCTCGTATGGACTTGAAGTGACATTACACTGCATAGCAGCATTAAGAGCACTTTCGAGGAAACTTAGGGAGAGGGATGCTCTTAAAAAGATGAAAGGCCCTCTGCTTCTGTTTCTTTACTCTATTTGTCCCCTAAATAAACCATCATTCTCCATTCCAAGACTTAAAAGGCTGATGTAGAAACTCCAGTACACCTTGTGAAGCATTTTAACTAGTGTGACAGCCTCAGCCTCCATGGGGTCCCTGGGAATTCAGCAGCAGGAACCTTCCTACTCAGCCTCACACAGGAGGAACCAAGCTCAGCAGCATCACTCTCTGCCAGCAGTCAGGTAACTTGGCTCTACCACCTAACAAATGCAACGGTCTTTTAGAAAAATTAATGAGGTGGGGGGAGATGGACACAGTCCAGACTCCAGCTCCTCTCCCAGAAAGCCTCCCTCCTCACACACACATCTCCAACCCAGCTAAAGAAGTTCCCTTTGAGAGCCAGGGGCACTTCTCACCCGTTTCTGCTGGCCAATGAAGAGCTCTGCCCTTTGCTGTTACTGTCTCCCAAGCAGCCTGCGCAGACTCAAAGCAGCTGTCCTGCCACAGTGTCCCTCAGTTCCCCATGGCAGAGGATCATTAACCTCACCGCAATACTGCACCTCGAAGTCTGCTGATTACCCTGGAATCAGTTACACCAGGCAGGTGTCTGGGTAACAGCAAAGAAAAAGTATTAACAGACAGTGCTCTTCGGGAGAAACGTAACAAACAAAAACAAACCCCCTGCGCACACACTTGTTTTTACTTACACTCTGATCAGTTCCAAGAAGTCTGTTTTTCACCCAGCATGCTGCTGTCAGGATACACACAGTCTCGCAGTTGACTCCCATTTGTCATTATTATTGTTTCCACCAAGAGAGATCCTGCCATAGGAATACGCATTATCTTTACATATTCAAACTCCTAGCAGCCTAAAGGCACAGTAAACTAAACAGCTCACCATCATCAAGAGATCAAAGCCCTTCTTCCCTTTTCCCACCTCTTCCTTCTCTATAGTTCCCTGTCAGGTCTGTGTCCACTGTTGTCATCCGTAAGTCAGAAGAAACGAATGCCAGCTCAGATGCACATGAAATCTCTGCCTCAGGCTTTCCTCCCCCCCTGTAGGGCTTCTAGGCAAGACCCAACTTAATCAGGGGTCACCTGCTCAACACAATGATTAAAAGCTCCCATATCTCTTTAGAAACATCAGTGTTTCTAACACAGGAAATGATCCAGCCATTCTCTTTCCAGAAAATAAACAGAACATGTTAATAAGTGTCTCAGCACCTACAAGGATAGTCTGTAACATCGTGGTGGTGCTAAATTAGTAGATCACATAAAAAAAATAAAAGGAGCTCGTTTGTTGTGGTTTTTTGTTTTTTCCCCGCCCCCCCTCCCCCCCCCCAGTAACTAGTTCTCACAAAGAGATGCACAAGTCAAATTAGAGAAGATGGCTATTATATGAATTAGCATTTGGACTCACATGTGTCTAACGACCCCCAGTGTCAGAGGAAGTTCCTCTGATCACAGTCTCCCCAATTTTTCTTTCACGTGGATTCTCTACTATCTCAAACTTTGAGCATACACCATGGGTGTTGCCTATGGAGCCACAATTAAGAGCCACTCACTCTTCATCACCTGTTTTCATGGAATTTATGCAAAGTCAGTATCTTTTATATGTATGTGTCAAATAAAATTACACTTGGCAAATACATTCAGAAATTGTAGAAGGAAAACACAAAGGATATAACAAATGTGCATGAGCTCAGATGCCCAGGTATTGTTTCCTTAGAAACCAGGCTAATGACAGGAAAATCCTGTAACAAACAGCAATATGTGTAGCAGAGCATCAAGATCTAATAGTAAAGCCTTGTGCTTTAGAGCACAAGCTCAAAAATAAAAATCCCCCCTCTCCTCCAGATGATACAGCTGCAACACACTGACAGAAGATAGCAATTGCCTTGTGAGGTTCAGACACTGAAATTACTAGTGGTAAGTGCATGACCACACATGGTACAGGTGAGATTGTGATAAACATCATCCTTCCGGAGAACTGGCAGGAGGCTGCTGTATTATCAGCACTTAGGGTAGAAAGAAAGGATTCTCAGGGAAATCGTCTGCATTTACTGTTCTGTGGAATCAAACTCAAATTTCAAAAAATTCCATCTCGATCTTGAACAAAGAAAGGGATTTCACAAAGTAAAGGGGCTTGATGGAAACTCATCCACTGTGTCTACCAGCCCATCTAGGGAATAAATGGAAAACCACTCAGCATTGGCACATATTGCATATGTGCAAGGCTACTTTTTGAGAAAGTTCTTCAACTCAAACCCTTTGCCAAAATTCACAGTGAATGACACCAGGATTATTTCAGGGTATGTGTTACATGACTTGTTTTGTATAAAGATAGTTACTAATAGAAACAGTCTAAATGCATATATGTTTCAAACAGTAGAAATCCACACCACAGGTTTTACATAGCATAGGAAAACAGAGAGTTCTCAAGTAGATAACTTCAGTAACTCTGCTCTAGAGTATGGCAGAGAAGACTTCGTCCTGCAAGGACTCCAGAGTAGTTCAGCTGTAGTCTTGTAAGTGGCAATGGTGTGGCTGCCTCAATGTGCAAAACAGCAGAATTGGATTGAAGAACTCCAAAGCACACGGAAGTGGAAAGTCATTTTTTTAGATTAGGCATTGGACAGTGCAAAGGTGATGGTGGTCCAAGGGGGTCAAAGATCTTCCTGCCTTATGGTAGAGCTGGGGAAAATTGTCTCAGAAAGGACAGAAGGGAAAGTATTTCTGACTACACTGGTTGGTTACAGGTCTTGACTGTAAGAAGACTGAATGTTCATTCCTAGCACTCTGGGCACAATCTCAGACTCTCTGAATAAAATCTTCATCTGTCAGTGGTGGAGAGTATATGTATCTTCAGAAATCTTAACAGTGGCTGGAAGAAATAGGTTACTTCTTTAGTATTTTTTTAACTGAAGAGAAGGTGCCTGGTTGTCCAACAGTGCAATCTTTGAGCCAGTGGAAACACAGAAAAAATCATGAAACCTGTTCACAAGCTGATTATTATGCAGATCAGCAATCGTTATCCTTTCTCTCATTACCTCAAATGCTTTCTGCCATCTGTTGGTAACAAACCTGCATCTGGCAGATTACCAGAGGAGCCCTAATCAATGGGTAATTGGGGTAGAGGATTGTGTGGACAATCCTGGCAATGAAAGCACAGAAAAACTTACAGCAGGAGAAGAAAGTTTGCCTGTCGTGTGAGATCCTACATCCAGTGCTTCTCTGCCATTCTGAGGTGGGGAGACAGATTTGTCACAGGCAATGGGATGAATTACACCAGCCTCTGTAATGATACCTCAAGTGAAAGGTTAATTTCCAACAGATTATGCCAGCGAGTGCTGCCAGGAGAGGCACAGAGCAGAGCAAGTACAAACATGCATGGGTTTGCATTTCCACAGTTGCCTCTTAGAACCATCTGTTAATGAGACATAGAGGATGCCACAGACTCTTTCAAGTAATGGCTCCTAATGTAGTCTCTTAGTGCCTTCTGATAAGAAATGCTCAAAATATGTCCTCTGCAGGTTTTCCTTCTCCAGCCATGCATTCAGGGTCCTGCTTCACTCCACACAGACCTTCCAAGTCTCGATTACAGCAGCTTAGGTATAATATTCACATCATTTCTCTGGCTTCCAAAAGAAACAAAGCTTTTTTTAAATCAGACTTACTAGTGCTGACGTCCCAACAGAGACATACTGATAGATTTCAAGCAAATTTCAGAATGAGGCAGAGTCTCAAAGTTACCAGATTCTTACAAGTTTCGAGGGAAACTGCAGCTGAGTAGAAAAGAGAAATGCAGCTGGTGCTGCCATCAAGGGAAAGCAAAGGGGAATTTGCTGCTCTGCATTCCCATCGTCAGCTGGCTCGTTGGTCAGCAAATGCTTCGAGCTACTCTGCACACATGGAGGTGTCAAGTGATCACCACTGCTGCTGTCCTTCTCTACCATGAGTACCAAAGAGTAAGAGACCAAAGAGTAAGAGACCAAAGTTTAAGTTGTAATTGTAAAGACCTTTGTAACAATCAGACTTTGTTGATTCACTTTTCAAAGAATGAATCAAAATAACGACAGTACTGTACTGTTCAAAAGATCCAATCCATGCTGTCTGCCCTCCTGCCACTCTGTATAGACCCAGAGGGCAATTTCAACCAGAAAAATGTTCAGAGCATTACAATGGTGCTTAAGATGTTCAAGATATGAGTTTAACAATGGCACAATGAATCAACAGGGCTAAGTAATCTCCCCAAACTAGATGGAAGCAGGTGAAAAAGGCAGTGCCTTTTTTTTTTTCCTCCTGTGCTTGGCAGGCCCCTGCTGTTTATACCTGCTCACACTGGTCCCAGCAGCTGGGAAGGTACATACGTAACATCTACTGCCCAGACACCACCCTGGAAGTGTTGCATTTATTGGAGCATGGAAGGAACAAGGAATTCATGTAGTAAGAATGTGGCTCAAAGAAAAGAAGGAAGTAAAAATCCCTATAAACACCCAAATGCTGCCCATGCATGCTGGGCTGGGATCCAAAGTAACTGTTTTAGGGTGATAAGAATCCTTATTAAGCACCTGAACATGGGAGAGGGGCACCAACACCCAAGCTATGATGTTAATGAGACACTGACAGAAACACAACATCCTCCAGTGATCCAATACCCAAGCTGCTACAAATAAAAAGTGAGAACGTGAATCATTACCATTCAAAGGGACTAAAAGGAGGCAGAGGGATGCAACTGAAAGTTGGTTTCAGAAGCGTGTTCCCAAGAGATATAGATCTTATTTCCCTCCTGCTATTATGGGAAAGGGGTCACTTTGATATGTACTGGATTACATTAGAGCAGAGAGCACCCCCCACATTTATTCAAATCCAACAATTTTTTTTTTAATTCAGCATTTTGAGGACATGACTGCCATCTCCATCCAACAGCTGCAGCCTGCAACATGCTGGTTCAGTTGCATGTACATTCCCACAGACAGCAGGCATCCAAACGCAGTACTTGGACTGCTACCAAAAACCAAAGGTTCCATATAGTTTGTGACCCAAATTTGATAGCTTAAAACTTTCAGAGAGGGAACAGAAATAGAGCTGGAAGAGAGAGATTTGCTGCACTGCTTTTGGGGGGTTTGGTTTTGTTTTGAAATGGGGATATTGTGTGACCCCATCCTGAAAAGGGGAAGAACTTGGCCTCATCTGTGCAGGATCAGATAGCTGTTTGTCAATGAAATACTTTATCCAGCCCTCTTGAGCCTCCCATACTCATTAATGGTATTAGTCAGAAAGAAGGGGGCACAGTGAAAAGCTGAATTCTCTTCAGATGTCATTTGTGGCACTGGAAAAGCAGTGAAAAAATAAAAAATGTCCAGACTTAGCTCTTCAACATGACTCTGCTACTGTGGACAATCTCTTTAAATTTTAATCTCAAACTATTGCTTTGTTGCTTCAATGGCTATGAACAGTCACACTGGGCATGGGAGAGGTGGCATTAATCCAAAGACATGACACTTAATTGTCCTGCTGACACCATAGTAGTGACTCAGCTGTGTAACCACCTAAGAGTATTCTAGGAATCCTGAGTATTTCAACATGCTTTTAGGAAATAAAAGCACCAAAAAGGCAGATATGATCTTCAGCAGCACCTAGGAGAGCTGGTCATACATCAGTAACCCTCTGGAATACAAAGTATGCTCTGTCCTACTCTCCAACTCCTCCTTGTTTCAACAAGATAGGATATCCTCTGTGTTCACATTAACTGATTTTCACTCAACTCAAGCTCACAGAAGATAACATTTCTGTCCTCATGTATTCCTTGAGAAGTCTGAGCTGAAAGAAATTAAAAAACGTTACTTTAGAGGTTACACTTACCCACTAAGAATTTTCAACAGACTGAAAAGAAACTCTAGGTTATTGTGGAATGGGTTTTAGTATGTTCTGCTTTCATTAGATGTTTCCTGCACCGAAATATTTTTTTGCTTTGGAAACTCTGCGACTGCAAGTCTTTGAAGCACATACTGATGACTACCATAAGCAACCTTTCAGAAGAACATAGCAGAAAGATGACATGGTCCTAGTTATTACATTCTCATAAACTGGGCAAGCAGGCAAGTGTTTGAAACAGACTGCAGAACATAAGGAAGTGCTTTTCTCCCCAAAAGGCTGCTCAGGAGAATGTACCACTGTAACACAAATTCAGATGTTGCTCTGAGACAGGCATGCTGTGTCTCACACGCAAGTACTAAACAAAAAATGGGGATATTTAGGAGAATAAGCCTCAACTATTTCTTCCTCACCCAGCAACATTCTGCTCAGCCCTTTCATAACAACATTATGGCCCTGTTATAAAGGATAGCAACATACAGTTCAGCTATACATGGAATATTATTTAGATCAACTATACATATTAATGTCATCTTGATAGCTACTGTGAGGAAAAACTGGACAACAGCTATTTTGCTAGAACCATGTTAATTAGCCAAACACCAATTTTTGAGTATCCTTACCTTCACAGGCTCTTACCAGACAATAAGCATCTTGTTCATGTGGGGAAAAACATGCAGCAGCCATCAAGACCAGCCAGGGCAGCTGCTAATAATTGTCATGCAGTGTCTGTAAAGTCTTAAAAAACTACTACAGCAGCCGTTGTGGTCTTCTTTGTCTGCAACATTCCTAATTCATCCAAAGGCATTGGTCCAATATGCACATCGTTGTGTGTGAAAAAGGGAACATTAGAGAACAAAACATGCCAGATCTACTCTCAGAGAAAACCACACTGTGCACCTTGTTTTTAATAAATGTGGGAAAATAAAAGAAAATCTATAGATAGGAAGAACTTTCTTACAAACCCTGTTCCACAGTAATAATTTATTTATTAAAAAAAATCTGTTCAGTATGTACACAAAAGTGGATGAAAAGACTGTCGAATAACTGACTAATTGGAAAACACAGATGTCTGCTTAAGGGGAGTCCAGCAGCCTCCGAGTTCAGGCCATGTTCTGAAGATCATGTCCCATGCCAAGTGACTAGCACTTGGATTCCAGTTGTACAAAGTGGAGAATACCTGCTTTTGGATACCAATCCAGTTGTTCAATCCTTTCATATAAGCTACCACTACAATGAACCATTCAACATGGAGCACGAAATGGGGTGTAGGATACCGTTCATCTTCTCCTGGACACTTCCATTGCAAAAACCTCTATCAGTAGTATTCTCAGTTACATATAAAGCAAACAAGCTATGTGTTAAACAAGCAAAAGGCTGGGTCAAATCCTCTTCTGAAGACAACTCAGCCTACAGCTAACACAGCAACGTAGCAGGAATATATGAACCTCTGCAAAGCAGGGAAATGCCAAAATTACCACCTGACACACATTGGGTACACCCTATATGTTCATAAAACAAACGTATTTATGTGGTGTTTGGAAGCATATGATGGAAATCTCTGTGCAGCGGGACACCCTGCTGTTGTACAGACACATCAGCTGTGCTTATTCCCACACCAACCAAGCTCTGCAGCTAAAGAATTAAATCTACAACCATCATCATGGGGTCATGAAGCACCAGCGAGTCTGAACCCAATACTGACTTTTTGCAAGTCTTCTGCAAAGCTGACAAAAAGTCTGTATATCAGTTCTAGCTGTATTTGCAACCTTAGGGTGCTCCTGTAGCTTCCTTGTTCCTAAGCAACCCACCTTACTCAAGCTGCCTCCAGTACTTCTGGCCATTAGAGAGGAAACACCGGAGCCCCTTTTTCTCACCATCCCAACCACTTTCAACAGGTAGATCTAACAAGCTTATTTAATCTTTTTCCCCTCCTTCCACCTGAAAGCAGCTGCAGACCAGGTTGCTTTGAATCTCATACCCCCAAATAAGTAGCCTGATGGCTTTCCATGAAATCTGGGAGTGAAAAAACCCAGACACTGAGTTGAGAGGGAAATATCATCAGTCTCCCAAGTCACAGTAAGGACATGAAGCTCAAATCCTAGAGGGCTCATAAGGTGTAAATTCTGAACTGGCATGATAAGAGACAGCAGATAGTTTAAGAACTGAACCCATACACACCGCACAACAAATTTAAGGCCCTCCTGTAATGTTCCACTTTCAAGCCCTAAGCTCTTCAATTCTACCAAAATTCCTATTCCAGCTTTTTCTTCTTCAGCACCTCAGTGTGAAAAGTACAGATCCATCAATATTGCAGTTCTAATGGGGAAGCTTCTCTGAACTCAGATACATAAAGTTTGGCCAAATTATTTAATAGAAACCATCATTCACTCTCCTTTCTAGGGTATCCCTTCCCCATGTACAAAAGGGTAGGAGATCCTGGCAAACCACTCTCTGCTTTGAGGATGCTGTAAGATACTCTCATAAATGCTACACAAACCACAGTAAAACACATGGTACTCTATCTGCTCTGAAAAAAAGATTTCATCTGTTTGAATAAAAACAATAATTCAAAAATCAAAAATTCTACAAGCCTTGTCTATTTCAAATCCCAAATTCCAGCTTAGCACACTTGTTGCAAGGAGGAGGCCTGTTTTCAGTCTTTCTTCCCACAACTCAGTACAGAGTTGTTGGATGCAGTGATTAAAGGAACAAACTTCCCATCAATTCCCTCCAGAAGCTAAGTATTTGCACTTGTAAACACAGTCTACACTAACAATGACAGAGCAGTAGTAAATGGGAACTACATGCTAACACATGACTACAGTCTGAGTCAAACTACAACATCTAATTTTGATGAAGTACAAGATGTTCCTACTCCCACCTGCCCCTTTATTGGGATTATGACCCCACAGCTCAGAGGCAAAAGCAAACACACTAACTTTTCTGTTCACACAAGTTGGTGTCCAATATCAAATTACAAACCCAGCTTTACTGGTGCTTTTAACAACATACACTAGATGTGAACTCAAGCAACTAAGCAGCTGGCTCACATTCACTTCTACCATCTCTGCTGCTGGGACAGGGTGAAGAGGAAGCAGCAAAAATGGCCAGACCTAAGGCCACCAGACATTTCAACTCCAAGCCCAGGGATGCTTTCTCTACAGTTTACTAAATCAGCTAGGTCTGTAGGAACTTAAACCAGAGTGCAATTAAACAAAAGAGGACTGATACTCATTTGTTAACATAATAAATCCAGCTCCTGATAAACAAAATCTGAAAAACAGTGACCTGGTAACTGAAATTGCATCTTAGTTAGAGACAATTTTTTTAGCGTCTTTGCATCCAATAACTGCCATAGAGGTCTGTTTCCATCCTCCCCCCTCAAAGGCACTGAGAACCTCACAGTTCTGTAGCATTGTTCCTCCTGCTCCAGAATACCTTTTGCTTCTCTGCAGCAAACCTCAATATTTACAGAGACAGCAATGACATCTAGTGGC
This sequence comes from Patagioenas fasciata, assembly GCF_037038585.1. Lineage (NCBI taxonomy): Eukaryota > Metazoa > Chordata > Aves > Columbiformes > Columbidae > Patagioenas > Patagioenas fasciata. The sequence continues at coordinate 29,761,514 of NC_092524.1, read as the reverse complement.
TTGTTAAGAAGTTACCTTACTATATTTCCAGCTCAGTCATGTATTTTCAGAAAGTAGACACAACACACAGCTATCAGCGTTTCAGTTAGCTGCTTCCAACTACATATACCAAAATTCTCTACAAAGTCTTCCATAACACACACTCACAGTTGTCTCCTCGAACTCACAGTATTTCCCCAATCCGCTGCTTGAAGCCCAGGAGAGCTGAGGTAGTAGGGGTAAGTTTGCTTTAGGCCTTGCCTGCACAACTGCATTTCTTCAGCGTAAATCTAGCACAGGTTATTCACACAGGCAAGGACAAGGCCACAACATTTGTAACAGCTGCTACACAGCTGATTCACAGCTAGAAAAAACATACAAAAGGACTGATTTCTAAAATTTAACTGTGCAGAAATTACAAGGAGAAAAGATAAAAACAGCATTCTGAAAACAAAGAGGAAGAGATTTTGCAGATTAGATTCATGGGAGAACAGTAAGCAGGCCACTTCCCTCCATCTCCCCCCAAAAAACTCTTAGCTTTTTCACTGAGTGATACTGCAAAATTGCCAAGAAGCACAGGTGAGCAGTTACTGAAACTTTCAAAGCACGTGACAAGGTAAGGAAAGTTCACAAGGTATCTTTATGTAGCTTCCTGTACTACTAGCACTAGTCATTTAAGGACTGCTGGAGTCTTTGCAGGCATTAATGCTCTCCACAGCCTTGACAGTGAATGACCTAAAAGATTTTTCAGTTAACAATGGTGAGAAAGCATGAGATTTGTGGTACACATAGCTTAGTGCACAAGCCTACATCCATCAGACAATGTTGCTTACTAGTCATTAAAAAAACCCACCTAGTTCTAGTTTTGTTAACTGTGATATATTAATACCTAAGACTGGAATCAGTTCTTGAGGTGCCTTCCCCTGCTACCCCATCTCAGGTAAAGACCTGAGGGGTTTTGCTAAGCCTCCATTCCTACAGACACACACTTCTTCCAATATTATGGACAAGAAGATCTCCCTGGAGTGGTCTATAAGCAAATAATACTGCTCATCTTCAGAGAACAACAGAAACATTTACTGAGGCAACTCTCTGGTAGTGCTAATAGGAAAACAACAGAGGACTATAATAATTCTAATAGACCAGGAAAGCAACCTGTAAAAACCCAAAAGTAAAGAGATGGAACAAGTATTAAGAGTGTATCAAACAAAATAAGTAACTTGAAATTACTCCCTGCATAAGAATGAGCTATTACTCATGTTTTTGCTAAAGGACAGAAAAACAGCCACTTGCCTTTGACCAGAAACCGGGCGGGGGTTACTGTTGCTTTATAATGACATATACAACCTTAAACACCACACTGCTTACTTGGAAAGACAATGAGTCAGGAGTGGCCAGTTATAACAGGTCTGATGCTGAACTTCAAAAGACATCACATTTGGTTTTCATCACAAACTCTTCTGCAGACCCCTTGACTTATTCAAAGCAAAAGGCTATCCAGAGCCAAAGAAAACTACAGCCTGTGTGGTTTCTGAACCACTGCTCAATGGAACCACAAAAGCAGTGGTTTCTCATAAGCCAGTAACAAACACTACCAGGTGGTAATGAGACTGCCTATCCCAAGGTTCTAACAATGAAAAGAGGATTTCAAAACCTCAGGTCTTCCTACTGTCAGGTCTGTTTTTTATTACTCATGACATTTTACATAGATAAAATGCATTCCAGGCTGAAGCTCCCAGCAAAAGCATGGATGTTCTTCTGGAGCTCTGAATGGTTATCAAAATTCTTAGGTCAGCTCCTAGAGGAAACCAATTTATAATTCCCTTTCAACGATGTGAAGACCCATTTCTGCAACCCTATGAACAGGGTGACTAGCAGGTTGAGAGGGGTACTCAAGACAAGCACATACATTCACATCAGAGAACTGCAGAGGTTTTTCAAGAGACAGTGTTTTCCATGGCCTTAATTACAAGAATCATCATTTCTCATTTAGATCATTCCATTCTTCTGCCAATTACTACCCCAAATGGCAGAACTTCATTAAAATTTTAGTTTCTTAAAAAATAAAACAAGGAATCCTTGCTAAATCACTAAAGAAAAGTGTCTGTTCCATCACCCACAACGTAGGAATCACCACCTTCTGGGAAGAATTTTCCAAGTCAGAACAACAGACAGCAGCACTGACCTCAGCCATGTCCAGAACATATCAAATACTGTCAGGAAGTAAAAAGACTGCCTGGACACAATGTACTTGCTTCAAATGGCAAAGCAAATTTCACACCAACAGAACTTTTCTGCAATCTACTCTTGAGGGAACCTACGACTAGATCTCTAGCCTAGTTCAGTGCAGCTTGGAGGACCACAGCAGGACAATACAAACAGGCTGTGTTCCTGCTTGCAGAGTTTCAGTTGAAACATTACTACTGCATATATCAATTTTAGTTTGGAGTGAACACAAAATCAAGAGTGAGCAGGCTAGGAAGTATTGCCAGAAACAAAGTGAAGAGTACCTAGAGACAAGTCAAATGTATGGGCTCATCCATAAAGCTTGTGGGAACGAGAATTATATACCTTGAACTGCAGGCAAATGACTGAAGTGTATTATGAGACACTTTTGCTTGAGAATTACACACATTCTTATATTACATTGTGCAGAAACATGTATTTGTATAGCATGATGTTTACAAAATATATATACAAGCGCATCTGTTCTTTTGTGTTCTGCCTATGTATGTGGTTATAGACTCTGAGCAAAAAAGAAAGAGAAGGCAATTCTAGTTTTGAAAGTGAAGACGACTACACTACTTAGTGTTCTTCACTACCTTTCCCTTTAAGCTTGTCTTCACCAAAACAAGTACCACACAACAGGGAAGACAAATCACAAGCTGTTCCCATTTCCTTCTGGTCAACAAGGCACTCCATTAGCTTCACATTGAGAACCTCAGAAGAACTGCACGGAGCAAACATCTGCTAAAAGATATTCCAGTAGGTTACCTCTAACTATTTAAGTTCTTAGACAGCCACAGCTGTATCTCCCCATTTTCAAGCCTAGCTCACTGTAATCCTGATAACAAGACCCAACTACTCTTTCTTTAGAGTTCCACAGAAGCCACCGTGTTCCTGCTTCTGGAGGTGATATTCCCACCACAGAAGCTCCACAAGTTGCAAACAAAACCACTACGGTGCATTGACAGTTGCAGATTTGGAAAACTACAGCCAGCTTTGCATCTCCTCTTCATACTTTTGGGGATCAATAAAAGGCTTGTCAATGGACCGGATCATCAGCTCACCACAGTACACACATTCTGCTGCCACAATGTCATCAATGTCAGCTTTGATCTGTTCCCGGCTCTGCTGCCCCTTCCCCAAGCTAATGTTATCTGCATCCTTGGGACGATGGTGGCTCTTGGAAGGCTGACTGGTAGCTGCCAGCTTCTTCTGAAGATCTTCAAGTTTTGCCTGCTTATAGGCAGGAAGATTTGGGAAAACTGCTTGGAGGAGACAGTCATAGTGAAACATGTGACCACACAGGAAAAGGTAAAAAGGGCGGTTTAGAAGTGGAAAGTCACAAGCAGCACATTTTTCTTGAGGCTCCACAGAGCCATACTTATTTCTCATTTCTTGGATGTCCTCTCGGATTCTCTTGGCACTCTGTGTGGCTTCCTCCATCTCCCTTTTCAGTTCCTCAATGTGCTTGTTGTAGTCCTCCAGGGAGTTACAGATTGCCTCCTTGAAATGGTCAATAGTGACAAAGTCTGGGAAGAATGGCAGGACATCTTCAATCTTCAGCAGGGCACAGCTGGAGAGGCAGGCCATTGCCTTCTTGACATCCTTCTCTTCCTGAACAACATGGCGAGCGATCTTCAACCAAAGTTTCTTCCGGAGTTCTTCATCATCTTCAGGGAGATCTGCACAGGACTTGGCAAGATCAACATCCACCTAGAAGTTGGACAGACAAGTGTACTGATTTAAACTTCCCTCTTTGTTTATCTATCATTCCACTTCAAAGCCTGCTGTCCATTATAGGAGTCATTAACAGAAAATTTCTCTTGCTATCTTATTGCCTAGAGCTGCACTACTGACCTGCTCCTTGTTTACTTGTCAAACACCTCCCCTCTCCACCAGTATTCCTCCCTGAAGATTCACTTGCCAGGCAGCAGAGAAAAACAACAAAGCCCAGCACCGCAATCAGGGCAAATTCATGTTACAGTATCTTTGCTGGCCACACGTTTCAGCAAAGACATAGCAATGCCAAAACTAAAAATTCCAACATCTCCCTGATGGTCAGACTTAGCTGACAAAGGCATTCTTCTGTGATAACTACCACAGATACGAATAGAAGTAATTAGAATCCTGAACAACAGCTACACAAGGCTTGCATAAATGCAGATATGTTAAAGGTATTTTATGCTAGAGAGTGAGTTTAAGACAGACACTACTCCCCCTTGTACTTTCCGTACCTCTACCCTCAATTATGGCTTGTCACAGTCAGCTGTCTACATAAAAAAATTGTGAAAGCACAGAAGTATGTTTAACAGAGACAGGTCTTTCTTCCTAGACTTAGTTGCACAGCTCCTATACTGATGAGTCTGTTCAGTTCCTCTCAATGTTTGGTTGTTCAAGATAAAGTGAACAAGCTACATTCCTATATATCATAGTATGCACACACAGACACACATACCTGTAAGGCAAGATCCACAGCCTCCTCATATAATTCCATCACTTTGTAAATATGGACACATGCATGGTGGTGCCCGTGCTCTGCACACAGGCGCAATGCATACTTCAGGTCATAGTGGATCCTGTTTGGGTTGGTTCCTGCTTGCTCCAGGTATGACAGCAGCGAGTCCGGCCGACACAAAGCATAAAGAGACAACAGGTAATTGTGAATGGCTTGCTGGGTTTCCTCCAACTGATAGACACAAAACTCCATGTATCTAATGGCTTCATTGATCTGCTGGGTGCTGGCACTCTGGCTATAGTTAACAAGGGCTGGAATGAGGTTCCTGGCATCCAGTCTAGAGCCCATAGAAATCCAAGCATCAACTACCTTCTTTGGAATATGTTGGATGAGGACTGGAGAAAACTTGTAGAACAGCTTCTCATCTCTGTGCCTGGACAGCACATTTAGAGCTTCATCATACTCATCATGCTGGCAGTGGTGAGCTACTACACGCTCATAGTCGTGCATGATGACTGCAAAGTAGACCATGTGCTCTGTGTCCCCATGGCTTGCCAAAAGCTCGTAAATAGATGCCCGGTTATTAAACAGACAGTCTTTGTTTTTAGGGCTGCTCAGGAAAGTGCGAAACTTCTCCCGTGTATCCAAATAGAGATTTCGCTGCGAGGGATCTCCCTCCAATATACCTAGCCAGTTCAGGTACAGCTCCGTTAACCACGTCGTCAGCAGAGTTGTCTGCGTCTTCTCAGAAGGCTTTAGGTTACTTAGCTTCTTAATCAGAAACTCCATCAGGGCCTCCTCTTGCTTCGCTTCAATGAACTTAAGAGCAATTTCCTCAAAGTAGTTCTGGGTCAGTGCATAACATTTGGCACTGTCTAGATACCTCTTGTTTTGGAAGCAGTGTTCTGCCTCTTTTGCTAGAACAATATCTAGGCACTCCGGACGATCTTTACAATACTCTTTGGCTAAATCAAATTTGTTCATATTCATATACATCTTCCACACATCTCTAGATTCCCGCTGGACATGGTAACGGAACACTACTTTCTCAGTGTGGATCCATATCTGCTGAACTGTGGGATCTTTGATCATGCGTGTCAGTAAGCCAAACTTCTCCAGGAACAAATCTTGAAAGACAACCTGCCCATTCAGAGTGCATACAGCTTTGACCCGATCAGGCAGCAGCAACAGGAAGTGGAACTGGGTAAGCACAATGGATATTGGCTTGTTCACAGTTATGTCAATATCAGGAGGATAAACCCAGACCCGTTCATCACTCAAAATTGAATCAGGACGACTATAATCCAATGTACCATATAAAACACCATTTCCCATCATCCAAGCAAAGGAGCGTGGGTTGGAGCGCAGTTTTGGGGTGTAAAAGGCTATCTCACTGAAACCAAAACTGGCTGGAAACTCCCGGAAGCTGGGCAAATGGTCAGCATGCAGAGCAAATATAGAGCTGAAACCTTGCTGCTCTGCCCCTTCAGGCACTTTGCCAACAAACTGGAAGAGTCTCTTTCTAGTGGTAGCTATAATAAAAAATTTCCCTTCTATCCCTCGTTCAATCTCCAAGCAGCAGACTGGGGCAGGTCCTGATTCCTCTTCCAGAGTGTAGACCTGGCGGAAGTACTGGTCAGGATTAGTGCTGAAGAGGCTTCCCTCGCTGACAGAGATTTCGGCCTCGTAGATCTGCCCCTGGGCTGTCCCCACCAGGATAGGCCCAGTATTGGTCTCTGATCCAAGAAATTTGTTCCAGCCCACACTTTCGATCAAGTGGCCTTTCCAGCGGGAGAGTGCTCGCACTTTCTGAACACTTCTGTTCAGGTAAAGGCATTCACTGGTGTTCAGAGCAATCAAGAGATGAGAGCCTGCCAACAGGAGAAGGGTTTGGGAAGGAGAAGGAGAGAACAAATTAAGACAACACCTAAGCAAGCCAAATTCCTGAGGCTTCTAATCCTCACATTTGATAAGCTCTGGTATCAACATACTTAATCCAAGACGTTCCCAGGCATTCGGAGGAACGTGGGAAATTTCCATGCTGGATCAGAATGGCAGTTTTGCAACAGCAAACTTAAATTACTAGTCCTAGATGCTTCAGCGAGAAGGTATTCCGCTGTTTCAATAAGTGTTCTAAGGACAAATAGTTCCCAGAGTTCTCTTCTATCCCTGGCAGTTGGTGACAGATATAAGCAACTCTTTCCAAACTTTTTTTTTTTTAATCAGTCAAGGCTGCAGATATTTTATAGTCCTTTTAAAATATTCTTATATAAACACACACAGCACATGCCGACAGCAAACGTTTCCTTTTATTGGTTTTAGCAGCCTTGCTGAGAACAGTCTAATTGCATGTGTTCATTTCAGAGAGTTCAAAGGCAACAAGCCAGTGTTCTCCTAATAGCACAGGGGCAAATCAGTAGGCAGGGCCCTTGCGCAGTGCAGTCCTGCCCACAGAAGAACCACCTGTTCTCCTTAATGACAGAGCAGAAAGAGAACTTCTTCACCAGTGCTTCTTATGCACATTCAATTGCATCTGCAGCCAGCCACCATCTGTAAATGTACATAGTCCATTGCCTCACCTGTGTGGTCCAAAAACATCTTGTAGACTTTGGCTTCATCTTTGCGTCCCAGCTCTACCTGATTAGGTTCATCTGGCTTCCCAAGATCAATCCTGCAAAGAGAAACCACGAAAGCGTGCTTCTAATAGAAGTTCACGTAGGCGTAATTGCTTACTCTTTTCCATACTGGGTTCATGGTTTCTTATCCAGTAAGTTCTTTAGCAACTTAATTAAAAAAAAAAAGGCAGGGGAAAGGCAGGTCTCTGGCAGCATTACCTGAGAAGGGTGTCTTTGCCAAGGCTCATACAGAGCTGATTAGATGAGACCACTAAGCTGTTAATTTTCTCTGGAGGAGTAAAATCAATCCTTTGCTTGTTAAATATTGGTGTTTCCTTCTCCAGTCGTGCATTCACATATCCTGGAGAAAGAACAGGAACACATAAAAACAAAGCAAGACAAAAAGCCACAACAACCACCCCGCACTACATCAAAATCTAACCTAAAAGACTATAAGGATCATCACCTGCTCCGAGTTTTACTGAAAATGGAAGGCACTCCATGGAGCATGAACACCAAGAGCAGCAGTCACGTAGATATGTGTAACAGGAAAGAAAAGTAGTAGTACACTTTACTGTCTTGTCACAGAACTGCAAATTTGTCACAAGCATAGATTTGAAAGCACACAGAATTCCAGGGGAAGTCACAGAACTGTCACATAAACCGCATAAAAAACTGAAAAGGAGAGTAGAATCAAAGTAATTTGTTTTCTTTCATTGATAGTTTATTTGTTCAAGACAGGAAAGAATGGCTGGTAAGGCACAAAAAGGGCTCTGGTTTGACACTCCCATACAAGCTACCCAAGAGACCACTGTGGCACTAACTGAAATATATTTCTCTCCTATTCCATGTGGAATTGAATGATCTACCATAATTGACATCCACAATTCACAAGCTGAAGCTATTTTTAAAGTCATGTCAGTTTATTCGTAACCACACAGCAGACTTCACCATAGAGAGAAGTCCCCTGGATTACTTTCTGCATGGAACACAGCTGGAAGTCACAAAGATGCTTTTACTATAACCCTGTTTTACCACCAACAACACTATCCTAATTGCAACTTTCCAGTTGCTGCTGGAAGGCATGCGAATTACTTATTTGAACCAAAACAATAACCAAGATCTGGTGATTCCTGAATCAATGCACCAATTCTGGCACAAATTGCTTCCTGAGCCAAACCCCATTCAGATTGGTTTAGTGTTTCATGGCAAATCCCAAAATAGAGTCAGACTAACCTAATCCTCTGATCCTTTCAAAAACCATGCCTGAATCTTAAGAAATGCCCAATTAAGTTAAGGTTAAAGATTGAAGTTTGACAAGACATGCCCACCTCATGGGACACATGCTGAGTTTTAAGCCCAACCAAGCAAACCTGACAAATCAATGAACTGAAAATGGGAGTGTGTGCAACTACAGCAAGTCAGCTCATGCAACTAAGTATTCAGTTAGAGAGTTTAGTCCCAACCAGCTTGGGAAACGTGGCATCCATAAAAAGGTGTGTTGAGGGATTACTTATGAAAGAGATCTAGGTGGGAAAGGCAGGGAATGGCGAAGTAAGGTCTGATTTGAGGGAAGAGGCATGCTTCTGCAGAAATACGTTAATAAATAGATAGGTAGATCTTAGAAATCTATTGCTTTAAAAACCTCTTATGATCTTCAGTGCAAATGGGCAAAGCACAAGATGCAGTTCAAACTCTAAGACTCGTTCCTTTGGCTATGACAAAGGCAAAAGCCCAGCCATAGGCATGAGGCCAACCAACTGAAACTCCAGACGGGTGAACCTGTAGCATCATGTGGCAGTACACAGAAGCAGCATGACAGATTTAGTTTTCACTGAAGATGGCTATACCTCTGCACCCCAAAAAACATGGGACTTGCAGAGATCATGCCATTCCATTTCTACATGAGGACAGCACTCCTCATGGTTTTCCTATGAGGAAGCAAAAAACTACAAAAGAGCTGAGATATGCCAGTGAACTGAAAAATAAAAAGGCATTCATATAAAACCAAAACCAAGTGACGATGCTCATTAGCAAAATCCTGGAACATCTGTGCATCCACAAACAGATCTTATCACAAAGTTTCATCCATATCTGTCCCATGAGACAAGTTTTCCCAGTGACTGAATTTCCGATACACACACAGTCTTACATAACCCTGTGACAAAGAAAACAGTAGAGCATCTCAGTCTGACCCAACTACCTCACACTAGAACACAAGACAGATTGATACATTGCTAGGTTAACCCATCTGCTTTGCTTGACCTCTGAGTGATTTCTAAAGCAAGCAGTTAGCCTTGACAGGAAGATTAAAAACAAAAGGAGCTGTAGCAAGTTAAGACCAAAGTAGCTAACTGAGAAGATACAAACATAAATAAAAAAGAAACCTGGGATTGTATCTCAGGGAAACAAACTGCTTCCATCCTAAAGAGCATAAGCCTGACATTCTCTAGACTGTGACTCACAGCACCACTTCAAAGCACACTCAATACCTACAGCCTCCTCCAAATTATCCTGAAAAACTCAGTCATATTGCTTTTGAAAAGGCCAATGTAGTAGTGGAAAGCAGCCTGTTAACACTACAAATCTTTCAAATGCCTATTCTACCAAAGCCTTCTCCTTGCCTCTACCTCAACACTAGACCAGCTACAGGATCTTTAAAGGATTCTTGTTTTAGATGAAAGATGCTCACACAGGAATAGACAAAGCAACCACAATCTGAGTAGGCAGCCTTTTGCTCAGCACATGCTTCTTTTCTTACGCATCGATCCACATCTTAATCATTACCCACTTACAAAAATGTGCATTCCTTCCAGATTTTTACAATTAAGCAAAACATATGTTCTTCATTTCACACTAAGGAGCTGCAATGCCACAGCTTAAATTCACTGGCATGAACTGTGGTTCAAAACATGCACACAAAACTCCCAAGCTGCAGACTCACAGAATGTCACAGCTAACCAATGGATGTAAGTACATGTGTTTACATATAAAAAGGAAGGATTACTCTGATGGGAAAAACCCACATACCAACAGATCACCAAGTCACATTCATTCATGCAATGCTGATTTTTTTTTCAAAACAGGGCTGACTGAGACAGCAAAGAAACCCAAACACAAGAAGGAAAGGGAGCAACCAGCACCAATGCAGAGGGAAGGGTTTTGAATTGGGGTGAGTTTGGGATTTTTTTTATTCAATCATATTTCAGGCCAGTGGGTTGGATTCCAGCATTTTGGGTTCTTTAGGACTGTACCCATTAAAATTATAACAACTGTAGGATCATCACTAACAGGGGAATTTTAGCCAGTGTCCATAACAGGAGAAGGATGTACTTCATTAACTTACAGTTCTCTGTACAAAGGAGATGTCTATTTTACGACATACATTCCTTTGAAAGAGTCTGCTCATTCATACAGACCGCAATGTGCCGTGTGCCACTTCTGGTTCAGGCAAGATTCTACTGCAGCATTTCCCACTCTGATTTCTGGATAAATCTGCATTTTTCCTTAATGCTTTTAATCTGTTCAAAGATCTAAGCTCACAAACACCAGTCATGCCTAGTGAGTCAAAGTAGGTCTTTTCATGCTGGAACCGTATTATTTCAAGTTTACACTGCAGCAGTACTTTAGGTTGGCAACAGAGTCACTGCTTGGTTACCTAAAACTTTAAGAAACAGCACCTGCGGTTTAACAAGCAGAGGGAACAGCTAACTGAAACACAAGAATAAGTTTGAACATCTACTAAAACGTCCAACTTAACTTCCTGAAAGAAGTCCTGAAAGTTAACTATTACTTGCATCTTTTTCCAAAATTAATTTGTTTAAACTTCAGATTGCCCACAACTTCTACCAGTTTTGCCTAAAACCATCAGTGCAATCTGATTTAAGAATAATTAAAATCCTGATTAGGCTGTTCCTTTGCATATAAGTAGCTTCCAAAACTTCATTTTCCAAGATCAATTGTCAGCAAATAGATTTCTCAACTGTAAGACAGTCATGACTAAAGACAGTGTTGCAGCAGTCAAGAAGAAAAGCTGAGTCCTTGAAAATTTATTTTCAGTAATACAGCTTGTCCCAACACTGTTTTGCACAACATCTAATCAGGACAATTATTTTTTATCTAACATTACACAACAAAATAACTACACATGCTAAAACAAACACGGGGAACATACCTACCTCAGTACTTAGAGAAATTCTGTGTATTTATACTCAAGAATATACATAATATGACATAACTCATCGATTCTTACCACATATGTAAACCTCACAACCTGGTTTCCCCAAAGGTTAACAATGGGCAACACTGTATGAAGAAAAATCTTCAAAGAATGCATCCATGCATTTCCAAACTCAAAAATGCCAGCTCTGCATGGCAGCTGATGCTACCATGACAAGACCAGGCAGAACAGAATCCTCTCATAACTTGTATTTCCCTGTTATACTCAAAAAAACGTTGTGAGGTGTCATCTAAAAGGGAACAATTATAGAACCTAATAAACCTTGAATTTATCACAGTATATGCTTGCCATTTGTATACTTTCTCACACATGAAAGGAACAACTGGCTCATCATCACACTGTTACTTTACATTGATTATACACCTCCCTGGACACTGCAGTATATCAAAACTTCACAGATCTTAACAGAAAAGTTTAATTGCTTTCTTGGTAATCCTTTTCAGCAGTAACCTTGCCCTCACATAGTCAGCCTAGGGGAAACATTCCAAACAATGATGCCTTTGGTAAACTGCACCTGGGTTAGGAAACTAATTCCAGGCAGGTACAGCTGTGCCCACAACCAGAATACTGTGGCCATAACAGCTGAGTTCCTCAGAGAGGATGAAGGGGGAAAAAAAAAGGAAGCAAGCTGATGTGACAACGTCAGATAATTACCACAGCTCCGAACCGAGTAGTGCTGAAGTGCGGTTATAACTTGTGACTACAAAGGCCGGCCAGTTCATGCACACACGTTTCCACCACATCCCACTCACAGCACTGGCAGGTATGGCCTTATAAAGCCCTCCCACAGATAACCAGCACGTCAGTTTTGCTAGGATGCCCTGCACCACCCCTGAGCTTCATCAGGAATTGAGTGGCCCTTGCGTCAAAACATTTCACACAGCAAATGGTGGAAAAACAAATCACAGCTGAATGTTACACCACATACGCAGTGATACACTTTTTTACTGGAAGCATTCCCCTCAGCCTGACATCCACCACTCCTCAACCCGCCCACAGCTAAGGAGCTGCCACCTTGCCTCCCCTTCCCTGCAGGGAAACCCGTAGCAGGGCTCCCTGCCCACCAGGGGCCCCGCAGAGGGACTACTGGGGGAAGCAGGCCTCCAGTCGGCCGGACACCGGGCCTAGACCTCCCCTGGGCGGACTGGGGGGACACGACGTGCCCAGGGCCTGGCTGTAACCTCAGGGCCCCGCTGCCCCCGGGGCCGGCGTGGGCAGAGGGCTGCGTGGGCAGAGGGCTGCGTGGGCAGAGGGCTGCGTGGGCAGAGGGCTGCGTGGGCGCCGCCGCGCACCTACCGGAGTGCGGGATGCCCACGCTGGCGCGGCTCTGCTGCACGGAGGCGGAACGGTACAGGGAATCCTCGTACTCGTCCAGGATGGACGCCATGGCGGCCAACGGACGCGGGCACCGGCACCCCAACCCCGCGCCGGCCACTTCCGCCAACGCTCAGCTGACCCGCGTCACGTGGCCGCCCGTCGCGCACTGCGCCTGCGCCACTGCCCCACCCCTCCGCCGGGGTGGGGAGTCGCCTTGAGGGAAGGGGTGACACCCAAAAAGCGGGGGGTAAAATGTTGGGTTCATTGCTAAGATTATGATTGTGGCAAAGCATATGGCGATGCAGCGTATGGCTGTGCATGAACTGTGCTAGATTTGCTCTGCGAGTTTATCTCAGCTTTCTAGACTAGAACCCGGCTTGTGTGTCACAAAATAGGAATTCAGAGCTGGGGTTCTGAAGTACTAAATAGTGCTTAAGGACTGTTGTTCTAGCCTCATGCTCTAGATTAAACTAGCTGAATTTATAACAATGGCATTAACAAAAACGCTAATTTGTTACACAACAGTTGAGTTTCATCCTATATAAAATGAATACAGATGTACATACTGTATGTATGTTATATACTGTATATCATATTGAACCCTCACAGTGCTTTTTGGACGAAATAGGGAAATGTTGTCTCACAGGGTGCAGGACAGCTTGCAGCACAGAGGGATCCATGACAAGGTGCAGGAGTTCTTCCCACCCCGAGCGAGGCAAGGCCAGCAGCAGTGGCTGTGCTTGCCTTTGCACAAGCAAGAAAGTGGCAGCTCCTTGTTGTCTGTGCTGGCCCTGGACACCTCACCCCCAAGAAGCTAGGGCTCCTTCTCCAGGCCTTCTCCCCAGGGCTGGGACAGACACACAGGTCTCATGCCAGCTGGGTCCCCAGAGGCTCCTGTGGTGCCCCTCTATGGGGTCACCTCTGCCAGCTTTGCTAAAAACATCAGATGGCTCTTCCTGACTCACCCTCCCTGCCAGCGCTGGCTGGAGCCAGGACCCAGCCCCAGCCTCTGCTGTTTACCCTCTATATGTGGCAGCTGTGAGCCAAAACAACAAAACCACATTCCTTTGCTCTTCAATCATCCTGATCATCATAAACAGCAACTCTTCTCTTTCAGCTTCTCAAGGGGTACACACAAATTCATTAGGTTTAGGGTAATGAGGTAGGAAGGGACTTCTTGGACTATCAGACCCCACTCTTGCAGATACCACGTCATATAGTCCTTTCTCTGTTCTTATCAAGCTCTGGCTTGAAGCATGGGTATTTTTAACCCTGACTGGTCCAGCTCGTTCCAAATGCTGGTTACTCCCATGATTTCAAGCTCTGATTTCCAGTCTAACATAAGCTGTGGCTAGTCTGAATCCATTTGTTCTTCTTCAAACACTGCCCCTGAGTGTAAAGGAGATTTTAGTGTGTTAATTGTATTTGCAAAACTCCAATGCATCAATCATAGCCTTCATTCAGATGTACCAAATCCAGGATTTAGCAAACCAAGATGTTCTTTCCTTTTTCCTCTTAAGGAGAGGAGGTCATTAGTTTCCTGGAGCATCCGAGTAGTCCTCCTCGGCACTGGTTGCAGCTTCAGCTCATGTTTGTATAACAGGGTTGAGCATAGTTTGACCCCTCATTTCAGATGAGAATAGAATAGCAATAGTTGTGCACGAGAATAAAATGCTTGTGCATTAAATATTTGTGGATGAGGTTCTCCCCTGTTGCCTTCAGCAATGCTGCTTATACTTTTGTGTATGTGTGTCAAAATTTTAGCAGTAGAAGACTGAAGGGTTATTTGGTAAGGAGGAAATAAACTCTTTCAAAATATGTCTAGAAATCAGGCTAAATTGAAATTTGTGCACAAATTTCTGACTGTCCCACTGTATGGGATGTTTCCATTCAAAGCCTAGGTCAGGACATATCTTTATAATGTTGGGGCTTTTTTTCTTAGTCAGATTCAGAAATGGAACAGACTTTCCCATTCTGGCAGATATTATTGACAATTGGGACTGATATCTCATGATAAACCTTTGATTTTAGTGTGGTTAAATTGGAAGCCAGATCCTCACTTTATTTGGAAATGAAACATCAGCCTAAAGCTAATCCAGACCCACAAGCCTGCTCTGTCCATCTGCACTATCATCTGCTGTGATTATTTAGTTTACAAACATGTGCAATAATTATATATCAGTATTATGTTCACAGATTCCATATTCTGGAAAAGCGGGGGAGAGCGGGGTTGCAGACAAATGATTTATCAGCTCTTTTGTTCACCAGGAGTGCATGGAGAACTAGATGGTTACATTTTGTGTGTAGCAGTGGTGTAAGTCTATAAGTGGGACCTGTGGGAGAGAATTAAGTGAGTGATTTCAGTGATGTGTTTATGTTGAAAACCTAAATTCTGGTTTTGTTTTCATGACTGTGGTCACACTTGCAGCAATTTTGGCTTAAGCATTTTCTCCAAACTGTGGACACAGCTATCAACGTCTACATGCTGTTTTGACATGCTAATCTCTTTAGCTGCCTTGAGGAACAGTGTGGAGATAATGGCATTGACAAACACATACTGTGTCCAAGATCTGGATTCCCAGCAGATTAAGCCTGTCTAAATCTGGGCTTCCACAACTCTGTCTCTGTCACTCCCGGCTGCCCTGTCTGCCCATACTTTGTGCCAGTATTAGTTCATGTATGACTGCAGGGTGAGCCAGCTCCCTGCCCTGCAGCAGCTGACTGTGTGATCCACAATCGAAACACAAGTGCTGGTGCAAAAGAGAGGGCAGGAGGATGTGGCTGTGAGAAGAGGTAAGGGCAGAACAAAGGCAGCTCAGATTTAAATGACTGGAACTGCCCCTGAAATACCCTAGTGACACTATTATAATTTGAATTAAATCCTGGACTTCCTCACAGATTGACAAAACAGATGTGGTACTGATCATCACTACACCTCACTGTATGTAGAATATTCCTTCACTGTGATCAACGTAAAAAAATACACTGCATTCATAAAAGCCATAGGCAAATACGTGTATTTCCCCAAATGCAACAGCCAACGTAAGATGCCAACAAAAATGTAGTATACAGCCAGGCTCTCTAACACCTCTGTACCTGCCTTGAGGAAAGTGCTGCAGATACCGATGTCCCCCACGCAATCAAGAGACCTTCTCCCAAGAGCAACACTTCCCCAGTGACACGAATATTGTCTTTGAGTGACTGCTTGAATTCTATGCACAGATTTACTACAGTAAAATAAAGTGTTGTGGCTGTGTACCTATGGGTACCACGGTTACCCATGAGAACCTGAACTGGAGACTACGTGGGAAGCCATGCAGCAATTATACTTTACACTGCAAGAGATCAAAGCTCAGAAATCCATCTCGTCCTAACCATTAACCATACGCCCAAGCTCCCCAAAAGCTGCATGGAACTGTATTATGCCAGCGCAGCAATTGCAGACTGCTTGCCACAGCTCCTCTTGACACCTTAAGAAGTTTTCCCACAAGTGAACTATCAATACCTGTTGATGTTACACATGCACTCCAGGGTGTGCTGCTGTTCAGAAACTCTACGAGCACAACCCGTCAGTCCTAGAATGAGCACACAAGCACCAGAGAGAAAAGACAGAAACATGTTTTTACAGTGAGGAAACCTTTTTCCCATCACCAGCACCTGTGGCTAATCCCTCAGTTCTGATCCTAAAGGAAGATCTATGAATGATAAGCTTGAGAACTGAAACTGGTAGTTTGGTGGAGATGGTAGTCTTAGAGCATTTTATGGTTTTGCTAGCAATCCCTCTTCAAGCCAGCCCCTCACTGTTCGGTATTAACTGCCTGCCTGTCCCTGTCTCACGTGGGGGCCATGAACCTTATCACATTCCTCATGCTAATTCCCTCACCCCTTCCAGTTAAGTGTTAACTGATCTTTTCCGTAAGGTGTCTAATTGAGTCACATAATTAAATTAAGCTCACACCATTGTCTCCCAACCAATCTTTAGTCTGAAGTTTGCTGTTTCTATTTCAGATATAAACGGCTTTGAGTGCCTTAAACCTTGCCCACTTTTTCACATTTATCAGTTGATTTATTAAAATATGTATGTTCTCCAGCAGATGGCAACATACTTCTTAATTATTTATAGAACATCTGAGAGGTAGGACTTGTTCCTGTGCAAGTCAGATAGGAGATTAATTTGTCTTTGTGAAAGGGGCTGAGTACAAGATACATGCTTATCTTTCATTGGAACATTTACGAAAATATTTTTGAAGCTAGTGCTGTTGTAATTTCATTTTAATTTATTATTCTGTAATCTGAAAATGTGGTATAATGTTGTTGTAGCTCTTTGCCTCCTCATTTAACTAGAGTGGCAGTGAGCAGATGAACCAGAACCTCTCTGTACAGCCCCCATGGCATTGCTTTTATTTCCAAAGAGAAATAAAAAACAGGCCAGGATAGTAGGTGCTGTATTATCACATTGTTTCTCTACTTTTTTTTTTATTTTCTTAAAAGGCATTCCAAAATCACACATCTTCAGGGCACACCAGAAATACCCATTAGCTGCTATAGAATCATGAAGTATTTTTATTTCTGTGGGCTTAGAAACTACAGAGCTCCTATCAATCAAGAGCTCTATATGGGAAGGCAGATACTAGGATCCTTCTTCCTTTGATTTCAGCTGTAGTAATTTTTCCATGAATAGCCAAAGCCTGATTTTCCACTGACTCGTGCATTGTATCTATTTCTGCCTCTGCAAGGTTGATAGAAAATGATATGAAGCAGCATTTGACATCACTTCCTGCAGGTTGCAGTGACTAGACCAGGTACACTGC
This sequence comes from Patagioenas fasciata, assembly GCF_037038585.1. Lineage (NCBI taxonomy): Eukaryota > Metazoa > Chordata > Aves > Columbiformes > Columbidae > Patagioenas > Patagioenas fasciata. The sequence continues at coordinate 29,743,871 of NC_092524.1, read as the reverse complement.
CAGGGAAAACCAGGCTCAAGCTCTTGCCTTCACCCTTTTGTGTGTCAATTCTTTTAAGTGGTAATTACACTTGATTTTTCCCAGGGAGGATGCACACTCAGGTGCATGACAAAATGCTGGTGACTCAGCACTGGTTGTCTCATTGCTTGTGATTATGAAGGAGACTGGCCGGGCAGCTGGGATACCAGATCCCTCTTGGTATCAGGGGACTGGGTTTGTTCTGGCACCTGCACCCCAGTTTAGTCCCTCTCCCCATCTAGATCCTCAGCCCCTGCCCCAGTGCGTGATGGCATCGTTGTCTGTTCTCATCATCCCACAGTTTCTTGTTGTTTCTCATTGTTTTGTGTTTCCTCACACGTAGCACTGTGAAAGGATTCAGAAATGTGATCCAAGGGCATCGTTTGCAGAAGGAGTGGATTGACATACACAGCCCACTTGTACAAATGCAGGTAAAGCTGGAGGGCAGGTTTGCTCACTGCTGTGTTAATAATGCCCAATCAATTTTTCTCTCTCCCTTAGTAAGAGAGAGCTCTGCTGTTTGTAAAACTGAGGTCTCCCAACTCCCACAACATGCAATGCCTTTCCTGAGGCAATGGGGGTAGTTTGGTAGGCTTTACCAGAGACTGTGATAGTGGCTCCCACTCTGTGACTTTCGGGCAGACTGGTCCGTGGCCACACAGTTATCAAGCTAGAAATGAGATCAGCCAGGGAGGCAGAATACGATGTTATCAGAGGTGCAGTATTGTTCAGGAGCCAGTAAAAGTCGGGACCATTAGCTGCAAAAAGTCCCAGCGTCAGAATTTCCCCCGTTTTAACACTGCACTTCAGTGGGGAAGTTATATGGAATAGTTTGAGCTGATCCATAGTTTTGTCCCCATCACAAGGGAAGAGCCCTAGTTTCCTCCTCATCCAGATGGGCTTAGTTACTGTTTTTAACTTAGTCCACAAGCAGACTTCTCCTGCCATAGCTCTGTTGAGAGAGGTGGCTATAATTAATAGAAATGGGCAGAAAAGGAAGTGTCTTCCTCTAAATAACTGTGCCTTTTTAGTAATAGAACTTTGAACAAATGTATAAAGTTTGTTTGGTGGTGACAATCACATACTGCCTAAATATCTAAATTGATTTCCACTATAATTCACTGTGTACTCTAATGGAGCAGCTTTTCTGTTTAATTTAAGCAGCTACATATGATGATACAGCCCAGCTGAATAATGGCTGAATGCCAACAGTACCTGAAATCTATATTTGGTCTGGCTGAAAAGAGTTTGATCTTCTGCACTTATTTCCCAGTGGATGGGAATTCACATCATGAAGAATACTGTCGTAATTGGTACTAATTATAATTCCTGGGAGAGAGGCCAAACATAGCCTTGCAGACTGCTTATTTCCCACTCAGCCGGAGCTGGTCTTGGCAGAGGAGCACATCAGGGAGGCAGCGTGCGATGGGGTTGGGGTCTTCTGCTGTACCTGCTACCTGCAAGTACAGAGCCTGTCCTTGTGGCTGTTGGCTCAGCAGCTCTAGGAATGGGAGAGATTTTCACCAAAATTAAAATTAAAAAAAAAAAAAAAAACACCTCACACAAAGAAACAAACAAACAAAACCAAAACTGTACAAAAATCTTGCAAAACCAAAATGTCTGACTCCTTGCTGCATTGTGAAACTAAACTTGCATTTTCTGTTTGCTGTCAGGAGGAAGGCAAGACCTGGGAAACAAACCCATGGGAGCTGCCCTGTTTGTTTGCTTAATGACTTAGTTTAAATATAGATTAAAAATCACTTAAGCTCATCCACAAGTTAAATGTGTGTCAAACAATGGCTGTCAGAAACTGCAAGGGGAAAAGAACACAGTCACAGGAGGAAGAGGTTTAAGGAAGGGAACAAGAGAAAAAGGGATTCAGTCCTTGAAGTGGGGCAACAGTGTATATTCCCGAGGAACATCCATTTCTAAGTAAGCAGCGCATAGGAAACAAGAGCTGCCAGCTCCTCTTGGTCTCTTCCCCTGGCCGCTGCTGACACTTGCTAACAGTGAATAATTTGGTGAATACTGCCTCATTTACATTCATTCCTTCCAATTAAATGGAAATGTCATAGTTCACAGAATGTCAGCCTGTGCCTGAAATGCACTGGAAACCCTCTGCAGGATCCTCGCTTGCTGTGCTGCCGGCCCCGTCTGCAGTGCAGCGTGTCCCTGCCAGCCCCATTGGAGGGACAGCTGCACCTCACACATTACAGAGTGTCACCTGTCCCAGCACTTTCTGCCTCTTCTGGAGCAGTTTAGCTGTCACCTGGCTCTGAACTGGTGCTGAAGAGTATGGCACTGCTGAATAGAGGACTAGGTCTCATGTAAGCCAGTCACTTGAGCTGGCAGCCGCTCACTGTAGCAAGACGATCTGGCACACATTTTGGCGGCAGCCTGGTTTATAATGCCATCCCCATTTTTTGTAGCTCTAGAAATGTAAGGCTGTGCTAGTAAAAATACAGAAGGAGGAGATTAAAGCAAACTACTAGAGAAAACTGCAGAGGAAAAGCCTTCATGCCCAGTGCTGTTCCTAGGAAGCTTGTGGGCTGTCTCCAGAAAGTGGACATGCTTTGGAAGTGGAACCAGCTGAGATTCTTGAAGCCAAGGAGCTCTTGACCTTCTGTCAACCCTGGGGAAAAGCATTTTAGGCTGTGCCTGACTTAAGGACATCTTCTCAATTTTAGTTTTAATATAGGTGAAACACCTGGGTAGCTTCTCAGCATGGATGCAGAGACACAAGCTCAGGATCTAGCTAACCAACAGCTCCTTGCAGCACGAACCTGCCCATGCAAACAGGTCTCCCTTGCTGAGAGCACAAAGAACATCATGTAACTAAATTGGTGACATTCATCGACAGCCAGAACTTCGCTCCAGCTTCCAGCTGATGTTGCAATACTAGATATTGCATGCATTAATACTTTCCCTCCAGTGTTTTCAATCACTTGGTGGTGATACACTGGGGTGCAATGGTTGCTGTGATAACTTGGCCACATCTTTGCTTTTAAGTGGTGTGCTCCCACTCTTCTGTTTGTTTAGTCGTGCTTTTTCAGACAGTGAGCTCCCCAGGGCAGGGATGGAGTCGTCTCCTCCACTGCCAAAGGCACAGTGTAGCGTGTGAGCTACCGGAGGTGAATATGAAAAAAGGCAGTAGAATGGGAACCCCTGCGCATGTCATGGGAAAATACACTTTGTGGCTTTTGCCAGCATGTAGCAACAGCTCAGCTGGGTCAGAGGAACTCGGTAATGGCAATCATGTAGTTAACAAAAGTGATGTATTTCTGTCATTTGTTTTCTGTTGTCCCTCACAATACTGACCAACACCGTTGATTTTGTTCCCTTCTTTCAGAAATCACAGGTGCTCCAGAGGGGGGCTACCTGTCAGTGGAGATAAATACATCAGCGCAGCTTCTTTTTAAAATAAAAAGGGGGCGTGGGGGGACCGCGGCTTTCCCCTGTGGGTGCACAAAATGAAGTAGGGTGGAGCACTCGGATCCTACCGAAATCCCGAGAGTGAGCGCTGCTCGGGGGCCGTAGCAGCGGAGGGGGATGCGGCACCGGGCTCTGGCCGGAGGGAGGCGGCGGGAGGAGGCGGCTGGGCCGGGCCGCCCTCCCGACGGGGCGGGCCGGGGCGGGACTAGGGAAATGGGGGCCGGTTTTGGGCGCAGGGCAGCAGGTGCAGCGATGAGGAGCGGTGTCAGGCGGGTCGGAGTGGGTGTCACCGCACGGCAGCGCGCAGCCCCAAGAGCAGCCCGCCCGGCCGGGTATGGCAGCGGCCTCGCCGCGCCGCTCCGTGCGCTGAGCCCCGCCGAGCCCCCGGTGTCACCGGTGCCATGCCCCCTCAGGAGCTGCTGGACTACTCGCCTGCCCTGCGGAGACACAGCCCCGCTCGGGGCAGCGGCCCGGAGCTGGGCATCAAGTGCGTGCTGGTGGGAGATGGCGCCGTGGGCAAGACCAGTCTGGTCGTCAGTTACACCACCAACGGGTACCCCGACGAGTACCAGCCCACCGCCCTCGACACCTTCTCCGGTAGGCGCCCGCACGGGCCCCGCGGTGCCTCGGCCGGCCGGGCGAGGGGTGGCAGCAGGGGGATCCCTGCTCGGTGTTCCCGGGGCGGCTGGGTGGGCTTTCCCGGTGGGACGGGCTACCGGAGATGGCTTTGCGGGTGTAGGGTGAGCACAGCCTGGGGACACAAAGCCCAACGGCGTTTTCTACAACTCGGTCTGAGTCCCTCGGGTGTTTTGTGAAGTTTAGCAGGTGGAAGTCCTGCATTTTGTAGCTTTATGTGTCAACAGGGCATGTATCAAGTCGGTTTGCAAGTTCTATGAAACTGGACACCTTCCTGGTTTTGTGGTGTTATTGTCGCTAAATAGAAGGGGACTTTATTTTCTGATGGTGCCGGTTTTTAGCTTCAGAAACATTGCAGCATTGCACTGCTATATTCAACTGATACTCAGCAAAAACATCCTTTTTCCCACATGTCCACTCAAGTTATTGTTGAATTGAGGTTGCCAAAAAGTTGAAGAGCTCTAAGTTTAGCTAGAATCACCTTCTCTGTCAGCTGATGAGTTCTCATTAATTTCCACTTTTGTAAATGCCATCTTTGTTCTTGTCCTCCACTCCTTTTGTGCTCCAGTTTCTAATATAAACCCCAGGAAAACACAAAACCCTTTGAAAGATTTCTGATCTTCATCTGATCTGAAGAAACACAACAATACATGACAGTATAGATCAGTAGATTAGAAATGGGCTCAAGTCAGACCAGGAACAAGACTTCTAATGTGTCATAGTCTCAGGGGTTCTTAGAGGGAGTGTTTTGTTTGTCTGACTGTCCCCCCAGTTGCTCACTCTTACACTGGGAACTGTTGATTTGCCTTGCCTTGACCTTCTCCAAGCTCTTCCATTGTTCCTTGGACAAAATGAACTGGGAACACGAGTCCAGTGGTCCTTCGGGAACAGATGAATGGAACCCTCAAGTCCTCCAAGGGACAGGTTGCTGCTCTCTCTGCTCCTTTAGACTGATGTGTGCAGTTTTGAGCTGAGAGAGGCTTGACATTATCTTCATTAGCCTCCACGTTTTTGTAAAGGGCAAATCCATAGTAAAATGATCCAGAAAGCTGGAGGCAGTTCAGAGACTGCCCAATTAGGAGCAAGTAATCTGAAGATAGCTGCACATGGGTTTAGCCCTATTTCAGGTGTCCAAGTACTGAGCCTGATCCAGAGGCATGTAGGATTTGCAGCTGATAGAAATCAAAAACATTAAAAGCAGGTCTTCCAAAGTTCACTTTCTGCTTATTGGGAGAATAGAGAAGTTTCCCTTCCCACTCCTACACTTAACCTGGATAAACTTGAGGAAAGTCCCTCCTTGGATTCACTAAGCACAGTTCAAGATCCATATCAGAAATTTCCGCCAAATTCCTTCCGCTCTTGGGGAGTACTTGCAATTGAAACTGCCAGCAGAACTGAGCTTCACAGTTTACATCCTAACCCTAGTTACGGTCAAGGCACTGCAATGCCAGTACCAGTTGAAGAAGATGGAAGAAAGTATTGTGTTATCTGAGGAATGGTTCTGAGAGTGTGGCCCAATTATATCCCATATCTGTCTGTCTGCCACGTCCTGCTGGGTGTCACTGCCAGGTAGAGCAGTGTACCTGGTGCCCTTTCTCCACCGGGCTGTCCTGTTCTGCTGGCCCCTTTGCTGTTGTCCCAACACTCAGCCTAGTCCTGAGGGTGTGTGCCTTGTGAGGGCGGTATTGGGAGGGCTGTCACAGGGTTTCTAGCCCAGTTTAGGCTAGCAGCAGGTACAGAAAAACCTTGTGCAAGCACTGGAGCAGCAGGTAATATATGTGATGCCTTTCTTCTGAAGATTATAAAACATTTCAGAGATGTTAATTCCTTCTCTCAGCACATTTGTGAGACAGAAGAAACCAGATACTAGAAAGGCAAATGCCCAGTTCCTTGCAGATCAAGTCAGGATCTAGCAGGTTCTTTGATCAGGAACAGGTTTCTCTTCCTCCTCTGGGGCCCAACTGTTTCCCAGTCACAAGGGAACGATGACTCTAAGCTATGCCGTGAGGAGTGGCGCTGTGCTGGACGCACCCACCCCTTGGTTTTTCCATCAATTTCACTCTCCCACCAGACTTAAGCTCATCTTTTGTCTGTGTCTACCTCCTCCACAAGCTGCTTTCAGGGAGGAGTGATCTCCTCCACGAACTTGTGTTAAACTCACCATGTCAGTTGTTCCTATCACTTTTCTCACCTGGCTGATTACTTCAAGAACCACAAAAGATCATTCCATCTTCTGTTTTGTTTGTGGTTTGTTGTTGGCTTTTTTTTTTTGTTTAACAAAAAGGACAATAAAGCCTCATCCTGGGCACAGGGAATGCATTTAGCTACCATGTGTCAAGTGCCACCCATTGTCACCTTAGCCAGGATGTCTGCCTCTATTTGCCAGAGCACAGCCCCATCTGCTTTGTCAGGACTTTCAAGTGATTTCCAGCTCCCCTAACCCCTCTCTCCTTTTCCTCTGTTCCCAGCCAGTCTCTGTGGTGTCTGTGCACTTAAACATCTATCAGTTTCATTCCAGGTTTCCATCAGAGGTCCTGCCAGCCCTCAGTCTGAGTCAGCTGATACCACATGAAGGCTTACTGTGATTAGGGAGTGAAAAGGGAGCAGACCTTACATGTGTAACTCAGCAGTTTTCCAGTCTCTGAAGGGGATTTCACTCATCACTGTTTCCTTATTCACTTCTTCATTTCAAAGTTGGGTTTTGGTCTTTGCTTTTCCTTAGCTAGGACACTCTTTTTTTTTTTTTTTTTTCTTTTACGTCCAAGTTTCTGGCCCAGATGGGAAAAATCTCCAGTAGCTTGTTTAGTGGAAACTGATATGAACTTCCACTCTGGGCCAAAAAGCTAGACATATGTTGCTGAAGTTGTCTGTGTTTATCTTTATCTGCTTTCTCGGGTTATGGAAGAACAAGTTGTTCTCAGGGGGCACCATTTGGCTAAGGGTCCAGTAATATGGGATGATTCTTTCAAAACCCTGGAGCCCAAAACAGCTGAGGGTTAACCAAATCAGAAAGCTTGTTGTGGGTCTCTTAATGTTTCCAGTGCAAGCTTCAGCTGATTTGTGAGGTTTGGGAGGATGCTCAGCAAGGAGGACAGACTTGGGTGACTCCAGGATGTCTGTTCAGTGGGACACAAAACAGGATGCTCTGGGAAAAATACTGTATAAGTGCATGTGTGAATCCTGGGTAGCTCCCTTAGACTCATGCTTGTTCCTTTCTGCTACAGTGCAAGTCCTGGTGGATGGAGCCCCAGTCCGGATCCAGCTGTGGGACACTGCTGGACAGGTAAGCTCTATCAAAACAGCTGTCAGTTCTGGTCCTATGTGACCCGGTCTGTGTGCAGGCTTTTGAAGAATACAGTGTTTAACTGGGAAGGAAGGAAATGCCCTAGTCCAGCTGTTTGCTGGTGTGGCAGTCACAGACAGGGGTATGACAGACTTCTTCAGCTCTGAGACTTATGCTGGAACTGTAGCATTGCCACAAAGTCAGCACCATACCCTGCCTCTGAGGATGTTGCTGTCTCAGTTAACATGTGAAAAAGCCACTGCAGCACTATGCTGCCAGGAGATCAGTCTAGTGAAGAATTTTTTGCTTTTTTTACCCCCTCCCTCCATTTTCTACAGGAGGACTTTGACTGCTTGCGCTCACTTTGTTACCCTGACACCGACGTCTTCCTTGTCTGCTTCAGTGTGGTAAACCCAAGCTCCTTCCAAAACATTACTGAGAAATGGATCCCTGAGATACGAACTCACAACCCCCGGGCACCGGTGCTGCTGGTGGGGACACAGGCAGACTTGCGGGACGATGTCAATGTCCTTATCAGCCTGGATCGCTACCATGTGAAGCCCGTGCCCCGGCCCCAGGCAGAAGGTCTAGCTGACAAAATCCGGGCTGAAGCCTACCTGGAATGCTCAGCCCTGACCCAGAAGAACCTCAAAGAAGTTTTTGACATGGCCATTGTCAGTGGTGTTGAGCACAAAGCACGGCAGGAAAAGAAGATGACTGCCAAAGGCATCAAAACTCTCTCCAAGTGCCGCTGGAAGAAATTCTTCTGCTTTGTCTGAAGCTGCTTTGAGTGGGGGGAAAAAGAAACACTCAATGCCATTATTGGCTCTGCACCTTCTTGGGAGTGACTGCTCCTATGGCCCCAGCAAGGAGGGTATGATAAGCTGGTGGGCTTGGAAACCTGGCTCTTGCTGGGTTCCAGTATCTGATGCCCAGGAGAGATGAACTGGATTTCCATTCTGCCAGGATGTGGAATGGTCCAGGCAGCTATAAGTACCTGCTGGACATGTCTGTATTGTCCCAGACTAATGGGAGCCTTTACTACACTAAGACTCAGTACCCCAGAACAGGCAGGTTCCTTACCTTGTTCCAAATGACCAGATTTCTGTCCAAAGCTAACATGCTTTCAGAGTTCTGATGCAGCATAATAAACGCGAGGGACTTTTGAAGTCTGCTTATGTTTTGGCTGATTTACAGGCTTGGCAGAGAGTAAGGTAGGGACAGTTACAGGCGGCTGTGAGTTGGTAACACGAGACTTGGGTTCCCTCTCTGATTCTGCTTGCCAAAATAGGTTCAAGTCACTTGGCTGTGAAAAAGCAGTGCTCTTTCTTAAAGGCTCTGCATCGTGAGTACCCTTGAGACCGTTTTTTCTAAATAAATGCCACTAGCAGCCTGAAGAGAAAATGCACTGGGAGCTACAATAGTTCTTTAAACAAAACGTTCTCTGAGAGAACTCTGTAGTCCAGTGGGTGCCAATGCTACAGTCCTACCTGAAGAGGTAGTCAGAAACTTGGGGACCTATTTTGAAAGGCCTTTGTTGTTTGTGTTGTTTTGAGAGAAAGAACAGGTGAAGAACAGTGATGAGTGGCTCTGTCTGTCTAGCAGAGGCGAAACTGTGTCAGTGAAGGGTTTGTAACACTAACTACCAAGGGGTGAAACGTTGATGGAGAGCCATGCATGTAACAAAAGTAAAAGAGAGAAGGAAGAAAAGGAAGAGAATAAAAAGGGGGAAGAAGAGATGAAAGGGAGATGGAGAAGGAAAGAAGAATGAGCATTGTTAAATGAAAGTTGTGATTCTACTTAATTGAGATGCTAATATTCAGGGAGTCTTCTAGGTACCTGGAAAATTTGCTAGTGATCTCAATTTCAAAGTCATATTGTTCATACATTACATTCTGAATCAAAAGGAGGAGGTGAGAGAGAGAATTCCTCTTGGTCAGTAAAATCCTCAGTTTCAGATCTATACAGGAAAACAGAATTTACTTTGTACTGTTCTTCCTAAGGCTGCAGAACAGGAACAGAGGGCTCAGGGCTTCTTCTTATTGTGCTTCCTTTTCTTAAAAGTCACTGCTTGATCTGCTGAAATCAAAAGTAAAGGAAATCTATGAAGTTCCTGCCAGAGAAAAACATTCACTATGCTCTGTTCCCCTCTCACCTGTTTTTAAGAGGATTAATTTCCCAGTGAGTCTATTCACATTTTATTACAGAACTTAACTAAAACTTCTTTCACAGAGACATTTCATTCTGGTTTATGTAGCAGAGAGTGTGACAGGTCTGTCAAGCAATGGTTTCAATACTTGGGGTGTTCTCTGCATCTGGCCATGACCCATGACTTTGGGGATGCTCTGGAGTAATGTGACAGAAGGGGACATAGCTGTGGATTGTTTGCCCTGCACCAAAAGCAAGCATACCTGAGCTAGTGGGCCTGTAAATGAAACAAATGAAAGTAAGGCAGCATGGCTCTAGATCCAAACATCTCTCACAACCATCTCTCTCTGTGGCACAGCTCATGTGGTCCCCAGGGTGTGAGGAAAGCCTGCTGTCTCCTTGGGCAATATTACAGTGTGAAAGAGGTGGGCAAGTCTTCTTGCAAAGAGACGTGGCCCACAGCCTTGGAGCTGCTTGTAGTGTAGGGCTTAAGAGACCTGAAAAGGATGGTGTGTCAAAATGAGCTAAACATTGAAAGGGCTCCCCAAGCTGAAATGCCATCTGGCTCCAGTGAGGAATCTAAAGAGACAGAGAGTACAGAAGTGGTAGCCAGAGGTGCCATGTCCTACACTCCTCTAGGCAGGACCTACCTCCAGAACAAAGCTCTCACTCAGCAATGCATTCCTGTGTGTTTCCTACCTGTACATTTACCTTTACTGTACCACCAGTTCAGTTTGTTTGTTGGGTCTTCACTCATTTCTTTAGCCTGTGAGACCAGGGGCTGGGGTGTGACCTGCTGAGGAGCTTGCCATACTGCTATGGAGCAAATCCACAGGTGGAGAGAACACCAGCCTCCCCTCCTGCTGGGGAGAACAAGGGTTGTCCTGCAGTAGCTTAGTATGAAACAGGGATTATTTCACTCTGGAAAAGTGACTGTATTCTTCCTCTGTGATTGTGTCTAATATTTGTTCAAATAAATTTTTTTAATGTCCACAATATGTGTTTGTAGTTTTGTCAGTGAAAAATAAGCTGGGGTTTAAGATAGAGGAGGAGTTATTCCATTTTACTGACAATAGCATAAGGGGAAAATTGCCTCACTTGTCCCTCCACATCATAACCCACACTAGCAATGATAAAAATCCCCTCATAGCTGAAACCTTCCAAGACCCTTCTGTTGCCTCAGTTAATTTTCCTCTCCGCTCGGGGTGGAGGCTGCCAAGGGGGATGGAGCAGCAAACATCCAAGGCTTTCAGTGCCTCTCCCCAGAAGCCACCAGCCAGGGACCAGTTAGGAGGCCCTCCCAACACTCACTGAGACAAGCCCATGTAGGACCTGGCATTTTAAGCCTTAATAACAGCCTGCTGCTCTGTCATTAGGCTGATGGGTAATTTAGCGACCTGCTTGATATAACTTACCTTGGTAGTTAAACACTGCTGAAGTGCTGAAAAATTTTGCCCATGCCAGATAGGACACAAAGCCTCTATCTGAGATAGCTCATAGGACTCATCCTTTTAGCCTTATCATCAGCATCACAGGTAGGTCAGGGCTCCTGTCTGTCCACATGTGGGGCTCCATAGCTGCTCCAAAGGCAGAGGGCTGGGAAGTGACGCTGCTGGGGTAGCTCAGCAGAGAGTAGTATAGAAGGGTTAATGAGCAAATGTCCTTCAGAAACCAGAAGTGAATAGGAAATTACTGCTGATATAATGTCATCTGGGATTTTTTTTTTTTTTTTTTTTGTTTTTATTTTGTTTTTTTGTGAGAGTCTCAGGCCACACTGGCCTCCTGCAGTCTGCTCTTTGCTTGATGTGAGGTGACCTGTGTGATTATTTGCAGCCAGCTCCCAGGTTTGCAGCTTCCCAGCATTAAAGCTTACAGAAGAAGCTGTAAATGGAAATAGCAGCAAAGTGTGAATTAACTTTATGGAGAGTGAGTCATTCCACTGAGCCATATCCTGTCTTGTGCACAGTAAGCATCCTAAAGCTCCCTGCAATCCTTGAACAAAGCTGAGCTCCTGAGGGTGGGGGTGAATCTATCTCCTTACATGGAGTGTCCTACCAAGCCACCCGAGGCATCTCTGAAGCCTTACTCTAGTCCTCTCCATGGTGCAGTACTGGACCTGTGCTGCTACCTGGCTCTGGGACAGTTTGGGCTTGTTTCTGCATTGCATATGCTGCTTGACCAACCTGTATTTTCCGATGATGCTGTGAGCACAGGGAAGTTCCTGGGAGACTGTTGCTAACACAAACCACCCCACCAGGTTGGATGAAGCTGGCCAAACCCATTACTAGACCAGCACAATTCCACACAAGTGCCACTTACTTTAACACCAGAAAGGATCTTTATGATTAGTTGATCTGACTTGGTCCATAGTGCAAAGTTCAGCATCAAATGCTAGAAAAAACAACGTGCCTCTAGGGTAGAAACTCTCTAGTACCTTCTTTCTTGCTCAGGTCTCTGAGTTGGATCCTGGTTAGCAGACTCCTGCACAGTCCTGCATCCAGCAGAGTAATTCATCTGAGCTTTCCCACCATCATGAGCAACACTGCAGGTGCTTCAGTAGAGGTGCCTTCTACATCTTGTAATTCTGTGCGAAGTCAGTGCGCTACCTGCCACTCTCAGCTGCCATCTCCAAAGGAGCTGAACTCAAGTGTCAGCAACAGGAGGAACACAGTGTGGAAAGGACCCTTTCGTTGCCTTTCTCTGTAAGGAGCACACCCTAAATGTGCTTAGCTGTGTCGAGAAGGTTCCCAGCTGGCAAAACTTTCCCAGGCTTCCACTGAACCCTGACTGGGAATTAATCCTCAGAATAATACCGAGTTTCATCTGACTCAACGCAGACTCCTTTCAGCGCCAGAAGGGCAAGTCTGAAAGGTCCTTTCAGGAGATCTTTATGCCCTGTAGGCTATGTCCTATTTATTTTGAAGGCACAGGCTAAGTTTTTACCAGGTCAGGAGCTGACACAGTCCAGCAGCAGGAACCTGGCTGTGCTTGAACTCTGTGGAAATGCAATTACCAGGGAACAGCACCCTCCCTTATTTCCTGAGAGGGATATGATTGTGTTAACAATGTTATCACCACCTTAACACCCCCCAATTTGATCCTCGGGTGCTAACTAGCCTTTTCTTCAGATTGTTCCAAGTTTAAGGCAATTTATCAATTAGGCAACCATTTCAAGCTTGGAAGCAGGGTCTGACTTGACTTTTCCCAGCTGTAATGGTAGCATAAATAGCTTGCTTCAACTGTGCTCCTAATGCCTTCCTGCACCTGATTTGGGTTGGGCTGGTCCCCTCCTGTGGTCTTCTCTGTGGCCTCGCAAAGGGTGGCATGGGAACATGAGAGGAGCAAACAGAGGCTCAAACAGGCACTGGCACCACAAGAAATGTTTGTTGTCTTGCAGCCTGTGTTTCAACCAGACTGCTGCTCTTCCAGCCCTACTGAGAGGAGAGTCCTCTGTGCCCAGGAGGCCACCCTTGGCCCACTTGGTCTGCTTAAAGACCTTACCTCTCCTTCGCATCATTGCCTCTCTTGGACCCATGCTAAATCACTCTGTAGGGGGCTCAGGAGATAAAGCATTGTAGAAAGAAACCACTCAAGTTTTACAGTATGGCTCCAAGACTGTTCTCCCTGTACTGGAGGATGCTGGTCAAGACCCAGCTCCCAGCCTGCATCTGCTTCCAGGAGAAGAATCAAAGAGCTGGCCTAGCCAGCACCTGGGCCTCCTGGAAGCTGCTTACTCATGCCTTTGCGGAGTCCAGCCCTGGGCTCTCCGTTCCCACCATATAAATACAGCATTGTACTTGCAAAGACCTATTGTGCAAGAGAGCAGGGTATGTTTCAACGTATCCCTGAGACAGGTTCCCTCGGCTGCAGCCCCACGTGATCCCCGTTCCCAGGGTGACACCATGCCCTTTCCAGCTCCCGGACTGAGCCGCTCGGCATCCAAACTTGCCGGACTTGTTCTGGAAGAGCAGGAGGAGATGTGGGTCCCATCCTCCCCCTCCATCACCTCACCCCCAGCGCTGCCCCTGGGGCAGTGTTGTGAGCTGAAATACTCTGGTTTCTGCTGCTATGGAGGAACATCAGGTGCAGGAAATTTGGCTGCGGGACAGGTTTCACCACAAGTCACTGAGCCAGGCTTTTCTTTCCCATGAGATAATCTTGGGCGGGGCAGACAATCTCTTAAAATTAAAATACAATGAAAATACATGGGCTTCCCAGGGTTCAGGGTAAATCTCTCTTTCCGTGTTTTCTCACACAGCAAGCCAGTTGCCAGGCTTGCAATGCGGACGGCACTGCTGCAGGACCAGCAGCCGCTCAGCCTGGGAGCCAAGCCTGGATTTCTGGCCAGGGCATGGGTTCTGCTGCTCCCCCAGCCCTGCTGGCAGCAGGAACCCACCTGTGGTTCTACTGGCAGTGAGAGTGGGAGAGCTCAGCCTCCTGTGGAGGCACCTCCACTGTCCTGTAGAGGAGGATGCATGGATGGATGGATGGATGGATGGATGGATGGATAGGAGAGCACTGGTTAACAGGTCAAACAAGGACAGCAAAGCTTCCTTCCCATGGCACCCAGGCAACAGTGCTGCCATGTTTGTGCTGGTGACATGATGGCACTGGGACAGTATTGGCGATTTCAAAGCGGCCAGGCACACTTGTGCTGGTGCTGTCATCACCACTGTTGAAATCTGGGAGGGCTCTGGGCACTCAGGTCATGGGCCTACCCTTTCTCTACCATGCCTGTAAGTGTCTTACCCTGCCACCAAGATTAACCCTCTGCTTCTCCAGGTGAAAACCTGGTTACATAGCTCAGTGGCAACAGGGACACAGGGAGAAGTCAGGGATGTAGCTGGGATCTTGCTGACGGCGAGCGTCACCACCAGCCCTGCAGACTGAGGTGCTTTCTCATCGAAAGGGAAAAGTCAGCATCACGTGCTGCAGCAGGGCCCATCGTGGGAGTTCTGTTCTCCCAGCAGAGGCTGCATCCCTGCAGGGCTAGACAGCAGAGAGGCTGGGAAAATGCTGCCTGAGCAGTGAAAATAGGTTTCAGATGGTGTTGCAGAACCCTTTGCTGGGCGGCCTGCCCAGGGAGCAGTGTGTGCCTGGGGACGACTGGTGCTCGCCACTGCCAGTGCCACTGGGATGGCTCTCTACAGGCTTTGGGGCAGGAGCAGCACCCAGCTATGGGCAGAGCTTCAAAAACTGCACATTCATCTTCCCTGCCAGTAAACCAGAGAGTGCCTGGGGCGGGCTTATGACGCACGGCACACCTGAGATCATTTTCATGGGAATAGACCCGTGAGAGACAGCAAGAGGAAGAGTCAGGGAAACTCTCCCAGCACTTCAGCCAGTGTCAGCATTCACAGGGCAGATTTCACAAGATAAACAAAAGCCTTTAATAACCGCACTGGAGAGAGGCTTTGAAACCCTACGAAACCTCTGCCAGGAAAGAAGAGCGGCAGGCTGCTCACAGAGCCCCAACACCGCCAGCCAGCCAGAGATGCGGCAGCCACAGAGAAAAAAAGCTTCCAAAAACCAAACCGTAAAGATCTGAGTGTGGCCACCCGGGCTGTACTCCCAGCTGTGGATAGTAATACACATGGTGCTATATATAGCAGAGATGAATATTCATTCCTCCTGCTAAGGGGTTTTAATAACATGGAGCAGATGAAAGATGTCAGCCTCCCTGGAATATTATCTGGGCAGGAGTGTATAATCTGAAGGGAGGGTAAGAGAGGATATCTAATGTTGTGATAACTTCCATAGGATGACTGTAGATTTGTAGAATAACAAGAGTTGTTAGCATCTAACAGTAAATCTTACACGTACGAGACTCCTGTCAAAGGATGCTAAGCCTGAAATACAGGGACTCTGTGCTGACCAGTAAAACACAACCATACCTTGGGAGGAACAAGACATCCAGCAGCACCTGGCTGGCTGCCTCGTGAGTATCAGCAATAGCAGCATCCTGCTTTTCCATGTAGATCATTTATTCACTATCTCCAAACATCTCTTTCCAGATGACAAATACACTGCATTAAGTGCTAGAAATGAGAGGAAAGTCTAAATACAGTTTTGGTCACTGGAAGCCTGTAAGTGCTAACTCAGGTTTTAACATCATTTCCATGTGTGGTTTTGGGTGAATGACATTCCCTTTTGCATTCCCAAAAGGGAGCTCCCTCCCCTCCATGGGGTGTGATACACATTTAGTAACTGGTATTCACAGGGTGTCATAGCAGGGGAAGGGATATTGCCAGGAACATCACAGCACTTCTCTTAGACCTCAAAACAGGACAAAAGCCTTGAAATATGTCCAGACACCAGTCTCCATTATCACATTCTGCAAGTTCCAGAGAGATCTGGAAAACCAAACTCTGTGATTATAGCTGCAGCTGTGGGGCTCAAGCAATTAAGGGATAAATTCAGTATTCATTTAGAGCAAATGTTTCCAGCCTTAATAGCTATTGAACAAAATCTGAAACCCCATGGTGTGGAAAATTAGGAGATAAATACAAGTAAGCTCCATATATATTTCTCATTAAATGGTACATATTCCACTTCGATGATGCAGCAGGAGAGGAGAAAAAATGAAATGTTGGTCTTCATATAGCTAGTATTATCAAGTCCCCAGAGAAAAATAAAGAAATGGACCCAAAATGCAATGTGGGACATTCATGTCTGGCTCCACTGCTTCCACACAGAGCCTGTAGCACAGGCATGCCTATCTGAGCACAGCCACAGCCCAGGGGAATGAGAGGACACCACACAGGAGGTCTGGGAGCCCAGCAGGAGCAGGAACTGTTCCTGAACAAGACTCAGAATGAGCTCTACTTATGAGTGGGGAAGCAGCATCCCACCCTGAGTCTATCGTGTTGTAGGATGGGGAGAGGAGAAAGAGGCATTTTGACTATCGAGAGACCTCTGCACAGTTTAGTAGTGAAGACCAGTAAGACAAGAGCAGCAGGAAGGCTGGGTCTCTGGGTGAGCAGCTGATGGCCCAGGCAGGCGTACCCGAGCCCATGTTGATGTCTGTGCTGCCGGGCTGTCGTGGTACCCAACATGGCTGGATGAAGCTAGTTCACCTCCACCCAGCTCTGATCACGCTTCCTAACTGGAGAGGCAGACAAAGTCTCGGGTGCAAAAACATACACTCGAGGGGCTTGAAAGCCTCCTGCTGCCACTAGCTGTCAGGTGAGAGGTGAGACTGGAGCAGAGCTGCTGAGCACAGGGAGTGTTCACCAAGAGGGAGCAGTACACTCCGGAGTCCAGGCTACCTCCTGCCTCATCCAAATGAATGCTCAGCCAGTGAAGGTGCCTTTGCTTCTGCTAAATATCAATGCTGACTTCATGGATGCTGCCCTTCCATGTTTTATTGGCACCTGCTGGAAATCTCTGGCCACATCTGTGGTCTAAATAATTGCAACCTCCCAGCAAGAAAGGATATGGGGGCAGCACAAACATTTGAATGTTACAAATGGGACTCTCCAGCAGGCACTGGTTGCTCTTCCCTAAACTTCTTTCTAGGACCATAAAAGAGTAGGAAGAGATCAAATCCTGCTCTCTACCATGCATCCTAAAGCATAGCTTTATTGGTAATTAAAAACTACATCTCAGCTTAATTTTCTTCCCACACTTGCCTATATTCTATCTTACCCCCATCTCAAAGAGGCATGTCAGTCCTTTCATATCCTCACTGGAGTTCACAGAGGTTTGCCAGCATTCATCAGAGGCAATTACCTCTGCCTCTTTAAGCAGGGATATCAGACCTGAGCCTTGGGTGACTCACTGCAAGATCACAAGATTGCTTCCCCCTGCGAGGATCTTCCAGACATCTCCTTTGCCTGGAGATCTCAGCTGCCTTCGGTCATTCCTCGCCTGGGAAACTCTTCTGGCAAGGAGCAAGCCCTAACTGCTACCCAAGCCTGTGTATTCCCTGTCCCTGTCGTTTGACCTCACCAAATAGAAATGGTTAGAGGGTTACAGGCTGGTTCTGGCTAGGAATTATCTAACCAACATTTTCACATTTTGATAGATTAGCTTTTTCCAATGGATTTTTAGGTGGAAGAGACCTGTTTTGGTGACCAGTTACTGCAGTGCAGCCAGGGCTGCTGGACCCCTGGCCTGTTCTCAGCAGCCGGTCTGGATGAACCTTGGAGTAAACCAACTGCACTGACCACTCCTAACTTGGACATCTCCAGGATTCCCACCTTTCTGCTGAGAAAAAACGAGTCACATCTCCAGTCCTTGCAGCTCTGATGCCCAAAAAGCCCTGGTTGGAAGGAGATCCCTTTTGAGATCCCTTGGCTCTATGGCAAGAGAGATCCCTCGGAGACAAACAGACATGCTGTGTCTTTCATTTAGGAGAGAAAGGACTTGTAATTTCCTACAGGAAAAGTCTTCTGTCCTACAGAAATCCTAGGATTCAGTGTGGGTCATAACAAAAACCTATTTTAGAATATTTTCCGGAAGTATTCCAAAGTAGTAAAAATATATGCCCCAGAAAAGAAACTGAGTTTCAGCAAGCTATAGCACTTGGAAAGTGAAATCTATTGATATTACGCACATATGAGGCAGATACTTTTTTACCATTTATGTCATTATTACTTACTACTAAATCACACAGAATCACAGAATGTTAGGGATTGGAAGGCACCTCAAAAGATCATCTAGTCCAATCCCCCTGCCGGAGCAGGAACACCTACATGAGGTTACACAGGAAGGTGTCCAGGCAGGTTTTGAATGTCTCCAGAGAAGGAGACTCCACAACCTCCCTGGGCAGCCTGTTCCAGTGCTCTGTCACCCTCATCGTAAAGAAGTTTCTTCTCATATTTAAGTGGAACCTCCTGTGTTCCAGTTTGTACCCATTTCCCCCTGTCCTATCATTGGTTGTCACCCAGAAGAGCCTGGCTCCATCCTCGTGACACTCACCCTTTACATAATTATAAACATTAATGAGGTCACCCCTCAGTCTCCTCCAGGCTAAAGAGACCCAGCTCCCACAGCCTTTCCTCATAAGGCAGATGCTCCACTCCCTTAATCATCTTCGTTGCCCTGTGCTGGATTCTCTCCAGCAGTTCCCTGTCCTTCTTGAACTGAGGGGCCCAGAACTGGACACAATATTCCAGGTGTGGTCTCACCAGGGCAGAGTAGAGGGGAAGGAGGACCTCTCTCGACCTACTAACCACCCCCCTTCTACTACACCCCAGGATGCCATTGGCCTTCTTGGCCACAAGGGCACAGTGCTGGCTCATGGTCATCCTGTTGTCCACCAGGACCCCCAGGTCCCTTTCCCCTACACTGCTCTCCAACAGGTCGTTCCCCAACTTGTATTGGAACCTGGGGTTGTTCCTGCCCAGATACAAGACTCTACACTTGTCCTTGTTATATTTCATTGAATTTTTCCCCACCCAACTCTCCAGCCTGTCCAGGTCTCGCTGGATGGCAGCACAGCCTTCTGGTGTGTCAGCCACTCCTCCCAGCTTGGTGTCATCAGCAAACTTGCTGATAGTGCACTCTATTCCCTCATCCAAGTCATTGATGAATACATTGAATAGTACTGGTCCCAAAATAATACTGGTCCCAAATATTTTTGTTGTTAAGCTCAGTCTGACAACACAGACTCTCTGTGAGTGCTGGCTGAAGGCATCCTCCCCTCTGAAGCCTGGATCAACCTTGCAGAGATCCTGACTCTGCAAATACACACTCAGGTGGTCCCGGCCTACCAACCTGCAGGTACCTCCGGTGCTCCAAGCAAGTGCTTGCAGAAGAGCAAAAGAAATCTGCCTGTTTAAAAGAACACAAACCTCCAGCACATCATCCCAGTGTGGTCAGGGAGCAAAGCATTTCACATGCACCTACCATACTATGAAATAAAGTCGGAGAAGTACAAGTAATGGGTGTCCACTGGGATAACTCCATGAGGATCACTCCCCCTCTATTTCTTCCCTTCCCCTCCAAGAAGCCCATCAGCTAGCAGAGATTTCTGCTGCTCTGTGATAGTGCAGATACACTGTCTGTAGGTCTGGCTTTGTGGGGCTGCTGTGCAAATACACTGGATTTGTGTTCTGGGGTAGAGAAGGGAAAATGAGCAATAAGGAAAGCAACCGCTTGAAAATAAACCACATCTGAGTAAAGAGATGAAAGTCACTAAGGGATAATCTAGTTTCGTGCAGAAGCAAAATCTAGGAAGCTGCAAAAGGGCCTGGCTCTCACAGGGGCTAGGAAACAACTGGGGGGATTCACCCCACACATGAGGTGCTGCCTGCAGAGTCCTGTTCCATCAGTGCTGACTGAGCAGGGCACAATTGCTTTACGCAAAGCATTTCCCTGTGAAATAAATATAGCTCTGGCTGCAAGGAAGCTGCTTGGTCATAATATGCACCACTGATTGCAAAGTTGCACAAGAAGAAGCTGCTTCTGACGTCAGCGAGAGCAGCTTGGTGAGCACCCCAAAATGGCAGGGGGTGGCTGGGCAGCAGCGCATGTCTCGCAGAGTTTCCCACATCACGCTGAAGGGAGACTTATTTTTAAAGGCCTCAAATCTCAACCGAGTGAGCAGAGAGGGAAAATGGACACAAGG
This sequence comes from Patagioenas fasciata, assembly GCF_037038585.1. Classification (NCBI taxonomy): domain Eukaryota; kingdom Metazoa; phylum Chordata; class Aves; order Columbiformes; family Columbidae; genus Patagioenas; species Patagioenas fasciata. The sequence goes on along the minus strand of NC_092524.1, from coordinate 29,723,781 downwards.
CAAAAATGCAAACGTCTTCTGCACGCTCCTTCACAACATGCACATATGTGCTCAACTGTTGGCAGTGAGGGCAAAACAAATGAGCTGTCACTTCCATCTCAGGCACTGCCGGTGACAGGAAAATCTTCTGATAATAGGGACAGATTTCCAATGAGGAAAACAGCTCTTTTTTTTGACTGGCACTTCCCTGTTTTCTGAAACCTGGTTTTGTCTCCTTAGCCAGTGTGTACATCCCCAGCTCCTGTTCTTTAAAGGTGGACAATAGCCGCTTTACTGGTAGGAATTACCTCTGTGTTATGAAGAGGACAGGGACATGAAAAGCAGGCTTGTCTGACAGGGCAAGCCTTTCCATCACAGCAAAACACTGCGGTGCATAACAGGCTGCAACACTGTTTTGGTGCCCATTGTTCCTTTGCATAAAAGCCTTTGAACCAGAGTCAGTAATTATGGGAGCCTCACTGTGCACAGCTCCTCAGCTGCTGATACGTTTATCAGTGGAGCATCAATCTGACTTGCTTCCAGGAGGTTTAGATGGCATGGGGTCATGCTTGCATCAGCTAATAAACTCCTCAGAGCTGGGATTATCTCTTTCTTTTGTACCTATGAAGCAGACAGAATCAGTGAAGTCCCTATCACTGATTTAAATAGCTGCCTCAATTCAGCAAAGACAACATATAAGTCTTTAAAGCTTGGGGACGGCAGAGGCATTGAGAAGTTGCAGAAGTGCTTTCTGCCATTTTCAGGAGGTGGAAAACAGAGTGGTTTTTAAACTAACAAATAAATCTTGCTATGCTAAAATATATATTTTTTCATGAAAACACAAAGCTTTGCTTTCCTCTTTCCCTGTCTGAACTTTGGCTGAGTACCACTGGCAAACAAGTGACCTAGAAACAGTCACTAGCCACAGCAGGATCCTGTTTGACTCCCTTACCTGTGAGGAACAGGGACGCTGGGCAGCAGGGCAGTCCCTCTGATTTGTCCTAGGGTGAATCAGCAAGCCTCAGCCTCCTTAAATACCCTAAGGATTTCTGAAATCTCTCTTATTTTGTGCAATTTATTGCTAATTGTACAGAGGTAGGAGATCCAGTGCTCTAACCATCAGATACATGAATTATTGCAGTTCAGGACAAACTGCAAGGAGAAGGTGAGACATAGCAACTGGCTAGCCTCTGCACTAGCTTCTCAGCTTGCTCATGCTAGGGGTAGAAAAGGAAATTTTAAAGCAAAGAACAGTTTTTGATGCAAATTTAATAGGTACAAACTGGACAAAAGTCAAGACAGATTGGAAAGTAGAAGATGGTTTCTTGATCACAGAGCCTGGAGATTCTGGAGAGGTTTTCAGCTGGAACAGTGTGAGGACAAACCCCTCCCCTTGAAGACTGAGCATGTCTTGTTTATGAAAACTACTGGATGACAAAGTTGTCTAAAATAGTAGGTAAGTGGACATGAGTCAGGAGGCCCCTTCCAGCCCCACATTCAAAAGCAGTTTCAAAGGACTGCCGTACATTACAATTACAATCACGCTGGGGATGGCTCCCAAGCTTTGCTCAGCTCCACAACACTCATCTCTATGAGAAATTTGGACCATACTGTGTGCAACATGTATTACTCCACTCTAATTGCAACAGAGACAAGCATAGACTTGGTTAGGAACTGAACACTGTTTGTCTCATTGCTTTCAACGGCCAGTGTGGAGAAGCACCTGTGCATCGGCTCTTCCCTCCTAACAGAGTCTTTAGTCAGGGGTCTGGCCTCACAATCGTCACTTTTTTCCTAGGACAATTGGGCAGAGAGCTGATTTCCTTACTGCCTGGGCTAGGACAAGGACTCTGCCCCCATCAGCCACCCACAGGTTTGGGCTCACAAAAACTGACCCAAGACACTAGGCGTGGGAGCACAGCACCTCAGCAGACAGCCCCAAACCCATGTCATGGCGGCAGCATTCTGATCACAGAGATGGCTAGTCAAGCTCTGAACATATCAAGGAGGAGCTGTTTTGTTCTCTGGTCCAAGGAGATGAAAAGCACCCTTAAGATGGGTGAGAAGACAGCCAGGTCATTTTTACCTCCATGCTGCTGCTGGAGATCTCCCACGCCTACGAGCTGGAGTGGGGGTCTCACATAGATACACTGGGGTGAACATTTCCTTATCTTGAATTTTGCTACAGGACACTCAACTGAACATAGCTTTCTTGACACAGAAGGCTGTTTTTGCAGCCAAGGCACATTTTCAGTTATTAGGCTTCCCATTGTGCTTTCCGCAAGGTTTGCAAGTGTCCCACCCAGACTGCTATTGGAGTGCTTTGCACAGTGCCAAAAATCTCCTCAGTGGTTCAAACTGGGATAATATTTTACCACTTCCTTTCCTGACACCGTTGCATCTGGTGCAGAAAGCTTACAGGGTCCCATTTACATGAGATATGGTGCGATATGGTGCTTCTGTGACTGCAGAAAGTTGCTATCTGTCTGCCTGATGCTGTGATATCTGGATTGTGCCACACGGTCTGGCAGTTCCAGACATCTCGCAATGCATATCAGAAGTCTCTGGGGAAAAAAAAAAAAGGTAATCAGGGAGTGCTGAGAGTCAAACAAAGGTAGAGTTTATGGGAAAGTGAAGGAGAGGGGGGCAAACAAGAGCAATAGGAAGTTAGAGTTTGCACAAGCCTGGTCATGCCTTGGGTACCGGTTCTACCTGCCCGCCACCTGACCACAGCCCAGTTGTCCCAGTGACTGCACTGGGAACCGAGGCGCAGAGCACCACTGTGCGAACAGGGTTTGTTTGCTGCGGATGTTCCTGCAGAGGGGAGGTGGCTGAGACGCGCTGCCATGAGCGCGTCAGTCATCCATCAGGCCTTGCCAAAGGCCCCTGTGCCGGCACCAGAAGTGGCTCTGGAAAGGAAACGCTTGTTCACTGGTGACATCTCTCTTGTAGGGCTTGGGATGGTGACGGAGGAGGATTCAGTGATCTCTGCATCTGACCTTGGGGTGCATCTAGTTACTGAAAGGGGTGGCAGAGGAGGCCGTGGTGACATGACCAGGTATATTCACATGTCATCGCAGCTTAGCATCATCTCCTCTTTACGGAAGAGAAACAACCTCCCCTATCCAGAACATCTGCCTTTCTCCTGCGCTACAGACTATAAGGATCTGGCCAAGCTCTAAGCTTGGTGAGAAGAGGCAGCACTCAACTAAAATAGCAAACACCTGGGCATGTGAGCCCTTCTCCATTTTGAAACAGAAGTAGCAGACTCCAAAGCCAATTACAAGCTGAGATTAACTGTTCTGGGTTTCATTAGTTGTGTATCAGTTAGGCCATCCCAGAAGGAAAAGTCACTAGGAGCTGTGGAGTAGAAAGGGCATTAGTGGGATGGAGTCCGGTAAAACAGTCATCTTCCAGGGAAGGACAAGCATCCTGTGCTCCCCACCATCCTCATTTCCCCAATTACTTCTCAAGGTCTGGAGACAAAGACTGTGCACTTCTGCTTTGTTTCTGCTGAAGAGAGCGAGCAGAGGGAGGCTGAGTATGCAATCTGCAGGTTGTCTGAGGCTTGAGAATGCCCCAGCTACAAAAACCTTCTGGAAGAACTTCACTGGAGCACAGGAAATGGAGCAGGAACACAGGGCTTGGTTCCCTCCAGCCTAGAAATCTGCCGAGCTCTTCAGAGTTACAAAAAAAAAAAGTCTACCACCACTTTTTTTTTTTTTCACCCAGACGGAAACAATGACCAAGCGGCCTTTTGTGCCTGCTTTATGTACAATGCAATGACTGTGTTTACGAAATGTTGGAGCATGTGGTTCCAGAGGTGCAGACCCTGTGAGCAGGGACCCAGGGCGCCTCTTCTGGCTCTGGGAGCAGCTTTTCTCATGACTTACAGAAGGTCACAGGCACAGCCCTGCCAGGCAGCCCTCAGCCTGCTGTCTCAGGTGACTTATGCAGAATAGGTGGCTGCTTTTGCCTCAAACGCGGGTTCTGCTTGAGCCTGGGCTGTCACAGCCTGCTCCTTCTGCTGCCGAAATCCAGGCTCAAGGGAGCTTCTGCAGTTTTACATGCGGGTTTCACCACTGCTGTTTCTCAGCTCTTTCCTCACCATCTCCTTGGAACCGGCTGTCAGAAGAGTTTCCAGCCCACAGCCGGTTAATCACACACAATTAACATAAACCTGAGCATAGTGGAGAAAAAATGAAAGCTGGGAAAGCCCCCTGTTCCCAGCAGCTGGATGAGGCAATTTACAGAAAGCCTGGAGGCGGGAAGAAGGAGCCTTTCATGAGGTTTCAGGTCCATGTGAAAGGGGGGATGAGGGCAGTTTGGGGCAGCACTCCTGGCTCCCTCAGCCCCAGCACTGTGGGCCAAGGCAGGACAGCTGGTGAGCTGCCCACCCCAGACACCAGCCCCACTGCAAAGAGTGACAGGGAAAGCTCCCTGAACCACCGGGAGGGCTGGGATGTGAGATGGCAATGGTGCTCCCGATCTGCCGATGAAGAGTTACACGGAGCGGGGTTGTGATTTGCAGAAGCTGGATACAATTTTCCAGAGCCTCAGTCTGGTGTTGTAGAGCCAGGGCATATGGGCCAAGGGAAATGTCCAGGCTGATAGGTATGGGTATGGTTTGACTCTTTTGGGTTAACTTCCCTCAGAGATGTTCTCCAAGGCACACACTGTAGGTTTTCTCCTGCCAGTGCTGGTGCTCAGCTGATGCCCTGGGGGGTTGGTTAAAGGAGCTGCATGAGCAGAAAACAAATTCCTGAAAAGCGCATAGCTTTTTTTTTTTGCCAGCATGTTTCGAGGGGGGGCAGTGCTACTGTAATAAAGCAGCGGAAGGGTGGGCCTAACCCTTCAGCTGTAGGACACGCTGAGTTGTAATGTCCAGCTTCTCCCTTGGGCTCAGCTTTCAGCTCTGTAGGCTGCTGCTCACGCAGGGCTACTGCTCTGTCTTGCACCATAGGCTGCAGGCTCCCATCAACACAGAAGAGCAGCCTGGCTGAAAGCTCACCCAGCAGGAAATAGGAATGTCCCTTCCAGCCTGTCCCACCAAGTGGATGCGGCTGGAGCTTGGCCATACAGGGACCAGCACCCACGTGAAGGAGCCCAGCTCACCTCCAGTGCGTGGAGACAAACATGTTTGGCAGTCTGGGGGAAGCTGCAGTCAGTTGTGGGATATCAGCTGTGAAGTACAGCATGTGAGATCTTAGATCGATATCCTTGCATCCAGGGCCTTGTGGAGGAATAGGAGCCTAGTGGTGAAAAAATACTGATGAAAACAAATGGCTATTTTCTTGGTACTTGAGTTTCCTTCTGGACCTCACCCAGTTGCCCCAGGGCTGGCCAACAGTGGAAGTTTCACACATACGCAAGTATTCAAATGGCACTATTTGCCTTCATTGACCATTTCCAAGCAGAGTCCTTCCAATGCTTACTCATTTTCTTGATGGCCAGGTATTTGCAGGGGATTTACAGCCTTGTGTGCTTAAGACAGTGATGTGGCTGGAATGCAACAGAAAAGGAAGAAGATAAAGCCTTGCTGGCTGAGAATGTGCATATCCAGGGTGATGGGAAAAATTATTTGGGGCACACACATTGTGTCAGCTCTTCCCTTTATATACAGGGTTGTGCTCTGAGCAGATCCTGTCTCTGATGGGTCCCTTAGCATCTGAACAAGGAGATAAGGGGAAGGAGGGTGGAAATTGCATGGCTGAGCAGCAGAGTGCTGATGGAAGGATCAGTTGGAGAATCTATGGCCAGCAAGAGGCAGTTCCTGGGCAAATCTTTTACCCATTTAAAACAGATGAGCCCAAACTTCAGAGTAAAGGGGAAAAGACCTCCCCCTCTCCCAAAACTCTAGGACAAGAGGGAAAGGAAGCTTTGTTGACAGGGTGTAATTCTACAGCATAAGCAAGGATAGTTTCTAAATATGAGAGAGAACCAGTTCAAACTGGTTTAACAGAAACTTCGTGCATTAAAAACCTCTAGTGAGGACATTAGAATAGGAGCATTGCATCCTCAGCAGCAGCTCACATCTGCTTGGCTGCAGAGCCACACAGTCCATACAACAACCCCACAGCTCCCCAAAGCATCTGCCTCTGTCATTAAGCCTCCTCGAGTGTGTTGCCAGTGCCCCTTCATTCTCTAATTTTGCAGCCACCTCCAAGGCATAGAAAAGGGTTGTGTGGAGAGTCTTGGAAGGCAACACTACCAGCTTCAGAATTTGATGACACTCTGCAAAAGGACTGTTTTGGCTTGCTTTGATTTCAATGAAGGCTCTGTTGCCTGAAGTCTTCTGATTGAAGGAAAAAATACCCTCTTCTTTCTTTCAAAATATCAAGAGGGAGAAGCGCTTACATGCCCTTTTTTATTTTTTTTTTTTTTAAGTCTTACTGTCAAGTTTCTGCTGCTGGACTGGTGACCCTAGGACCTGGGTCTGGCTCTGTATAACCCATACAAAACGAAAGACCCAGGGCACAGAGGACCCACAAGAGGCTTGAGAGACCAGCTGTCAATTTTCTGTTCTTCTAAACCGGGGCGTCAAACTCATTTTCACCGGGGGCCACATTGGCTTCGCAGTTGCCTTCAAAGGGCCGAATGTAATTTTGGGCCTGCATAAATGTAACTACTCCTACTCCTGTTCAAAACGTTGTACCATCTCTCCCCTGTCTTGCAGGTGGCTATGAGGCTTCAAGAGCAGGGGAGTACAGTAATATGGACCATAATATTACCATAGATGGGGAGGGAGGGAACACGACCTCACACCTTATGGAGCTCATAGAAGCCCAGAGCATCTCACACCTTAGCACCCAACTCCAGCAGCGAACAATGTCCCTGCAAGTTTGACAGTACAGTGTTCAAGGTAACACCGTGTGGGATATTAAGATATTGTTGCCCCCTCTTGTGGACATCTCAAAGGAGCTGGCAAACCACACTGGGCAGCTGCTCTGAATAACCCCATAATGAACAAAAAATGCAGCAGTGCAGCCGGGAGCTGGAAGTGCAGGCAGGAGGCAGGCAGCAGAGTTCGGGTCCCCTGGTGATGCAGCTGGGGGAGGGAAGGGCTCCCACGATGCCTCTGTGAGAGGGACACTATCATTTAAAGAAGAGTTTCTGGCTAGGGCAGTCCCGGCATCTCAAATTCCTGGGCCAGTCTTTTGCTTCAACCATTCACAAATATTTTTTTAACAATCCTGAAGCATGTGGGTCAGGTGTGTCAGGGCAGAGAACAAAGACACAGACACTTTGTCTGCACTGAGACTTGTAGAAAATTTCCCTTCTTGTTGCCGGAGCGCCTGGCTGGCTCCAGCAGAGCTCCTGGCCTCTGCAGCTCCTGTCAAATGTTTGCTGTCATTCTGTATATCTTCTCATGTAGACTGGCTCTGGGCAACTTAGTGAATATGGTAATTAAATGTTGGGTCTGGCCTCTGTGAAATCTCCTAGAGCTGTTACAGGAATCGATGGTGAGTTTCAAAACTCCTGACACAGCTGGAGATGAGGACATCTTGGAGAGGCAACCATTGACTGAGGGCAACAGAAACTCTGTCACACCTTAGGTGGCACCTTGTCCAGGAAACAGTCATTTCCCGGTGACACTGGTCAGCCAAGCTTCCTTGAAAAAAGGTTCCTCCATGCCCTTTTAGACCTCAGATTTGATCTGCTATAATTTCTGTAGCTGAGTGTATTTCTCCCTGACTATAAGCTCTTACAGTAACATGCAGTTCTGTGCTTGATGACCAAGGGACAATATTCCCAATTTCTCTCTGTTTCTTCAAAGAGAAAAGAAGAGTGTCTGGCAAGTTTTTGTAAGCTGTTTCCCACATGAACACATCTCTAGCATGCAATGTTTCCATACTGCATTCTGGCCTAACCATGGTACTTCAAATCTGCCTCTGCTCGGTTTAGGTGCTCAAAGCACGCTGCAGTAGGAGCGAGGGGGGGAAATTACATTCACGCTTTCTCTTTATGTTATGCAGAGTTTGCATACAACTCCAGCCCTCCTTCCCCCAGCTTTAGAGCTCTCTTTTTAACCTAAATGAACTGTTTGACCTCAAAGTCAAAATAATTTATTCCTTAAGCAATTAATTAGGCTGGAGAGCTGAAGTAACTTATTGGAAAGTATCACATCACAGTGGCTTTTGTGCAGGAGGCAATATTCTGGCCTGCCACTGCGGAGCCATCCCTTGTCATACGGGGGCGGCTGCTGTGTTTATTTGCAGATTTATTTGCTTATTGTGTCACAGGGAAGCCAGAGGCACCCGATGTTTAGCTGTGAGCTAATGCTTCCTGCCTCCAGCCCAGCAGCCACGCAAAGCCTGTGAGGTCCCCTCCAGCCCTCTGGGATTAACTCGGCCAAAACCTCGGGCAAGCTCTCTTTCCTGGACGAGGTGGGTCACAAGCTTTGCTGGCAGGGAAGGGATGAGAAGTCTGCGTTTTGCAGCGATGGAGGCCACCAGCAGATCAGACCAGGCTCTTGTGAACGGGCAGCAGGTTTCCCTGATGGAATGGCACAGTGGGCAGGAGCACAGCTCTGTAAACCACACAAATACCCTCAAAAACACTGACCTTGGTGGGTAAGGCATTGCCTGCACTCACTGCAAGGACAAGGGGCCAACCTCAGAGCCCCAGGAGCCTACTGACCACAGAATGGCTGTACTGGGGTGACAGGCTCAAGGGAGACACTGGGGAGCTCTGTGCCCAGAGGAGCAGCTCTGCCCAAAAATGACCAAGACTTATCACATAACTGCATGTTTCTGGCTGCATCTGGAGGAATAGCAAGTATTTGCTCACCATCAGGCACAGCCAGTGAAACAAAGCAACTCAGTTCTCATCAAAAAGTGTTTCTTAATCAGCTGACAGCAAGGCAGTCTTCAATTCTGTGGGGGTTTTGGGTTTTTATTTGTTTGTTTTTAATGCGGAATTTTCCTTTTGCAGAAAGTTTCAAAATCTGGCCTTCTGTTCCAGTTTGAAAAAAATAACCAATTTTACAGTTCTGGGATTTTCCAGAGAGCAGAAATACTTGTTTCTGGTGGGGGTGAGCTGTCCCCCCAGCAGGGCAGCACAGGGGTGCGAAGGTGGATGGGGGCACAGGAGTGCAGGGCCTTTCACCACCTGCTCCAGCGGGAGCTGCTGGTGCAGCCCGAGTGACCCCACACGGCAAAGCCTGGGGAATGCAGATGCCCAGGTGTGGGTTACAGGTGCGGGCATGCATCAGGGCTGCCGCCACTTGGGCCTGGCCCCAGTGCCAGATGCATGTCTGAGCCTCCCTGGGTCACGTTGTACCAAAATAGTGTCACTGCTCATGGCCCCCATCCCCCCTGTGTGTAGAGCAGCAGCTCCCCTTGCAGCTGAGGGTGCCCACCAGGTGCCAAGCAGGGGCAGGATCTGGCCCCTTCGCTTGATGCTACATCCCCTCTCACTGTCCCTCGGCTTTTGGGGCTGAAGGAGAGAGCGCTGGCTGGAGTTGCAGACTCCACCAGCATCACGTCTGACACCAGGATACACAAAGATGTGTGGTTGAAATGAAAGAGACTGTATTACCTTTTCACTTCAGAGATGATAAAGAGAAGCAGCCTTGGTGTAAAATTGCACTCTCACATCAGGGGTTACCCACACTTTGCCAGGACTGGGGACCCCATCGGCTGAGCAGAGCACAGCCCAGCAGAGAGCTGCTCCTGGGGCAGCTCTTCAGGGGACATGGGGGATAACGTAGGTGCAAGTAGCTGGGAATGGCAGGATGGGAGCGCTGATGCAGGTGAGGAGTGGGGGAAGAGAGAGGTGGTAGTGACAGAGCAAACCCCACAGTCCAGAGCAGAGCATGGGGGAGAATCCTTCCCGCCGTGGAGCAGTGGTTGGAGGTCCAGCTCTGCCAGGTCAGTGACACAAGGGCAGGTTCACCTGCTTCCCAATTAGCCACGTTTACATTTAGCTAACTTTGCATTGCAGTGCCTGAGCAGCAATCACCAGCCTGAAGACATAGCTAAAGCGACTCCTGTTTGAAGAATAGTGTCTGCTTTTAGTTTCAGACCCAAACCCCAAACCAGTCTAACCAGCCGGAATCTAGTTTCAGGTTACACCCTACCTTGGTCTCTGGGTGACTTAGTGGGTGATGATCTCACTCCCAGCACTCCCCAGCCATCTCTCCAGATATCCACACAGGCTGCACCCCCTCTCCCAGCCCTCCCCAAGCCACGGGACCACTGCTGCACCATCTGAGAGCTCTTTGAGCTACTGCCGTCTGGGCAGATGAAAGGGTGTGAGATAGCAGGCATGGGAACAGCACCTGCCCCCTCCACAGGTCATTGCTTCTCAGACACCACTCCCAAGTCAGATAAGACAAACAACTCCTTTTTATTGCAACTTGTATTATCGGAGTGAGCGCACACAAAAAAAAAAAAATAAAATCAAGATGTTAGGTTTATTGCATAGGCCATGATAGGCTGTGGGAAAAACAAAGAGATGGAAAAAATGATAACAGATCACAAAAAGTCATGAAGCAATCTGACCAGCCCCAGGGACACGGAGGCAGATGCTTGTGACAGGGGAAGCGTGCAGTCAGATTGCCAGCAGGCTCTGGGCAGCAGCTTCCTCCCTTCAAGCCCAGACATCAGCCCAATGAGGCAGCTCTCCTGGAGCTGCACTTGAGAGGACCTGAGTTGGGCATGGCTTCACCAGCCTCCCAGAGCCACTCTGCCCTCAGCCCTGAAAGGGTCCTAGCATTTAAACTAAACTCTGTACATCGGTTTATGCTTCTTATACACACACACACACACACACATGTGCACACATGCAAACACACATTCACAGATTTCCTCTCTCTTCAGAGCAGGAGTTCTCCAAGAGCAGCAGGCACCGGGAATTTGGGGATTGATACCAACCCCACAGCCCACAAGGCATACCAGGCACTTCAGAAATAGCAGCTTCTGCCCCCCAACAGAAGTCCCCAGTGCCCAGAGGTACAAGGCTGGATGACAGAGATGCAGCAGTACACAACTGAGGAGCACCCCACTGCAAATAGCCTGCAGAGGAACACACGAGACCTCACTGAGGTGGGGATGTCACATTCTGCCATGGAGTAAGGGATGAACTCTGGACCTCCTGGGACTGGGATCATCCTGCACAGAGAAGGACAGGCCAGCAGGAGCGAGGAAGCCCCAGGGATATCAGCTGGTGGCATCCTGCCCACTCCTGTGCTGCATGCTCTGAGGAGAGCACAGTAAAATCAAAGCTGCAGCAAAGGTCCAACTGAGCAGGAGTTGGGTCCTTCCACCCTGCCCTCATCATCAGTGGGAAAAGTAGGAACATTTCCTTTCATTTCATGTAAGAATAAATAGATATTTTGTCAAGGTGTTTGTGGTCAGGCTGAACACTGGAAAAGCAACCAGAGCAACTCACAGAGAGAAAATGGTGGACATGTACTGTACATAGGTGGCTGTAACACGACAGCCAGACAGAAAAAAATCTAGGTTTGCTTTTCTGCTAAAAAGCAACGCTTAGTGATTAAAGCAAGTATTTCTGTTTCCTTCCCTCTAGAAAACAGGAGTCACTGGAGAGTGTCACAGAGCCCTTGAAACAGGTCTGGACAGCTACATGAATCACACAGCCCTCAAGAGACTCACCACAACCAGGAGGACTGCTGGGAGGCAGGGCCACCTTGCAGAGGACTGTAGAAAAGGGAGAAAAATACAAGACTGAGTGTAAGAAAGTGGCACTGCAAACAAAAAATTGCTGGCTCTGGTGAGCTTGCACAATTCAACAGTGTGAATGCTACACAGATCCATTCCTAGGCTCCTTCGGTAAGTTGAGCGGAGTTGTGCTCCAGGTTTGAGCAGAGAGAAAGATGTAATTCAGAGTTTCACTGGGTTGTTTGAGGTCAGGAAGGGTTAGACATCAGAGAGCATCAAAATGCTCCCAGATCTTCACTTTCCAGAGCAGCCATTTAGCCAAGACAATCACAAACACTAGCACTGCCAAATCATGGCTAGATCTTGGCCTGATGCTACAAATGTCTTCAAAGAGAAAGAGTCCTTCAGGCACAGGCCCGTGTCTGAAAACAGAACTCCAGAAATTTTGGGGACTGTCCCAGTGCTGGGCTGGAGAGAGGCTGTAGGTCAGACTGGTTTGGTGCTACTGCTGTAGAACAGATGCTCAGTGTCCTCCGTGGTGGAGAGGGTTGAGTTGGTAGCAGTGGTTGGCTGACGGCGGCGGCTGTTCCTCTTCCTGTTCTTCAGGAAGAAGTAGCCAATGATCGCCAGGACCACCATGATGGAGATCCCAAGGAGGACAGCAATCACTACCTCAAAGGCACCTGAGGGGGATATAGGAACGCGTTAGAAGGGCTGCTCCATGAGCTCTGATGCAACACGGTCAGGAAGAAGCATATCCAAAAGCCACTGCAGGAGCTGTGCTGGCAAAGAGAAGAGTTGGGCAACAGTTGGCCTGACAGCAGGGTGGTCACTGCACAACTGAGCATAGAAGACAGAAGGCAACCACATGGCATAAGGGTATGCTCAGGGTACAGCCAGCCTGTCTCTCCCTAATTATGGTTCCCATCATTTCCCAGATGCACCACGCCCTCTAAAGGCTATTTGGTGACTTTGGCAGGCTTGGCTGATGCTCCTATGAATATCAAGCTTTTCTGCAGTGCTGGCCTTCCTTCTTATGTCAACAGGGAAGCTAGCAAACATTGGTCACAGAAAGCACCTCCTGGTTAGGATAATGCTGTCAGACTGAGCTACGGTGGACAGGCTGAGTTTGTGGGGAAAAAGCTCGTATAAGTGCTGTGAGCATTTGGTAGAGCCAACTAAACTGCATCATCAGTGGAGACTGTCAAAGAAGAACAGAAATGTATAATTTCAGGAGTTCTCTACTGAAGAAAGAGGCCTTACAGCTCTGTGGTGAAAGGACACTGACCTCAATGTGATATTCTTCTAAGAACTTGTAATCCAATAGCTTTGGTGTTCTTTACAGTTGTAGGCAGGGTGTATAGGGTCATCAGATTTCACCACAGCCTAGCACCCAACATTATTTACATACCCACTTGGACCTTCTTCCTTGCAGAAGTTAGTGGTCCTTATGTGAACCTGGCCCTTAGGAAGAATTTTACTTGACATTTTTTGATGTTGACCAGTGGAGCATTCATGCGAGTTGATGGAAGGAAAATCAGGAGCCTCTGATAGGAGCTACTGAGTCACAGACCAAGGAGAAGTTGGACCATAGATGGACAGTGCACAGAAGTCCCATAAATCCCACATTGCTCCCTCAGCTTCAAAAGCGGGGTGGGAGAAAAGGTTGTTACTTGCAAGGAAAGACAAAGTATTTTTCAAGACAGGGTAAAAGCAACAAGCAAGATCTGTAGGAAAAACTGTTACTCACCTAAGATAGCACTTTGGGACTCAAATGATTCCCATCTCCGGCCAATGGCATCTGCTTCTGAATTGGGAGCAGAGAGGGGGAAAAGGTTTTATAAAGAAGGCTGAGAATGAGGGATAAGACAGGTTTCTGAGGAGCATATTTCCAGAGCTCCAAAGTGACTGAATGCACACAACCTCCCTTCTGGCAGCCATGGTACTGAGTTCTCAGGGCAGAGTAGCTGCATGTGGCACTTCGGAAAAGCAGCAACAGTTTGCCTCCTAAAAGATATGGTTTGGCATAATTGCTTGTGTTCCAGCTGTTGGCCTCCACAGCAACACTACAGAGATTTACAGTGTAAACCTTTCCCTCTTGTTTGTTTAAAACTTCTGCCTAGTAAGTGCCATTGAGGATTTTCTCAATTTCTCCCCTCCCACCTGGGGAGAACTGGAGTCAAGCTAAAAAGTTTGATTCTCTTTAGAGAGGTCATACCACATCTTTGATTAGTTTGTTTTCCTCCTCTGTCCCTTTTTCAATATCAGCTCCCAAAATGTTTTCCAGCCCTGAGAAATAACAGGCTGCTTTGCAGCAAGGTGATGTAGGTACACACTGTTACCTGTGAGCCATTGGTCATGTTGAAGAATGTGCTGTGAGGCATGACCAGGGTTTGAGAGCAAAGCTGCTTTGACTGAAAGCTCCCAAGTCACTGCCTCTTTGGGACCACAGAATTTAATCTGGGAGTAATTTTCATAGTTTGATCAGTAAAAGTTCAGCCCTCACTATGTCTGCTTACTTGTGATGCCTGCACATGATTTCATGCACTCTTCCTCTTCTTCAAAGTTGTTGTTGTTGCCACCACAGCCCCCATAGGTGAAGGGGTCACATTTCTCAGAGAATGGGTTATAGTACCAGCGGGGGATGCTCTCGGTGCACTGTCCAGTATCAGGCAAGTCCACACAGTGACCTGGTAAAGCAAGGGAGAGGTGCTTTAGCCCAGGCAATGCGTTCCCAGAACAACAACATTTTCTGCTCACAACAGAAAAGCACAAGCACCATGGCAGAGCAAATCCATGGCCAGAGCTGTGGCTCTCAGGTCCTCACTGCCCAGTTGCCAGTTGCTCAAATTGGCATTGCCAAGGTGAGATGCCACCTGCCTATAAACCTGACTAGCAATGAGGAAAAAGGAACATCGGAACATGCAGTCATGCTAGACCTTGGATTCATCCCCTGCAGAAATGACCTGTCCTCCTCAGGAGGCAGAAGGGAACATGAAGAGCCTGGACACACAGAAACCATGGTTTAGCTCAGATCTCCTCTACAAGCAAGTTGCGTTTAAGTTGCCTTGGGATATACTCATTTAGTCCAGTGATAGTGCCGCTGTCTACACTAGTACAAACAAGGCAAAGGTATGGGATCATGCACATGATGACTCTTACTGTGCCATTGTTGTGTCCCCCATCCTGCTGTGGTTTGCACTATTTCAAAAAAAGTGCTGCAGGGTTTTGTACAAGCCAAGTACTGTGCCCAACAGGCAACGTGCATGAGATTTGCTTGTGTGGAAAAAGTCTAGGCAGGAGAGTGAAAGCCTGCTAGAAACAGCTGTCCTCAAGGCCAGAGAACAGGCCCTTGCTCACTTCTAGTACAGGGACTACCCAGATGCTACAGCCCTTTTTGGAATTACAAAGCAAAGCAGTTTTATCATGAAACAACAGACTAAAGGAAAGAAACAAAAGCTGATAGATGTCAGCCTAGGTGCTTCAGACAGTACGTACCTTGCTTACGTGTTACATTGATTTTCTGCAGTCTATTGAACTCACGAGCATCTGCAAGAGAAACATTTCATGTTAAAACTTATCTTAGCAGTTGGATAAGAACAGAAAGTACAAAAAAGGATTGAGTTGGCACCTGTAACTTACACTGCACTCATCCCTTGGCAGATGCTAAGTTGTCTAAGCCAGAGTTTGAAGTACTTACATTGTTCACAATACATCTCATCCGATCCATCAGCACAGTCGAGAGTTTCATCACACTCCAGGTAGGCATCAATGCAGCAGCCATCCTTGCATCTGAAGAAGGGGGGTTGACATTTCCCATTGCACACTGCATCAGAAACAGGTCAGATAGCTCATTAACATTCATTCTTTCTCCCTGCCATACAGATGCTCTATGAAGGACTTAAAAGCTGTTAATAGGGCTGACAAACATGAAACAAAGCAGGTTGGTTAAGGTCTGTCTTCAGTGCCACCCTGGACTGAAAAAAACAAGAAAAAAAATTAATCTTATTTATAAAGGAAACATTGCTGTGTTTCCTCTTAAAAAGGAAACACATGAATGGTGGAAGCAAGAGCAAGATACTCAAGGAAGAATGTGGAGACATTGCTCAAGCATGGGGATTAAATTAGGAAGGCCAAAGTGAAACCTACACGCTCGGCTGCGAGAGCCAATGGAGAAGAGTGATTATTTCCCTCTGCCCCAAGTACTGAGTCCTGTGCCCAGTTCTGAGCTCCCCAGTGCACAAAAAGCATTGCCATACTGGAGTGAATCCAGTAGAGGCTCAGCAAGGGGCTGAAGCACAAGACCTAGCTGCAGTTACGAAAAAGATAGAGACAGACTCATTTGGAGCGGCACCGTAAGAGGATGAGAAGCAACAGGTACAAGTTGTAATGAAGGAAAGTGATTTGATATAAGGGAAAAAAAATAACGAGGACCATCAAATACTGGCACAGGTTGTCCAGAGAGACTGTAAAATCTGCTTCATCAGCTATACCCAAAACTGGACTGGATGCAGTCCTAAGCAACCCGATATGACTCAAAGTTGGCCCTGCTTTGAGTGGTGGGTTGGACCAGATGACCTCCAGAGGTAATTTCCAACCTGAATTACCCTATGACATGGAAGTGAAAGGGTAAGTAGAGAGATTAATATCCAGTGCCTCACTTTCCACACTGACTGGGCACTAATCAAGAAGCCACAGGAATGGACATGAGACACTAAGCCTGAGCTCACAGCGGGATTCCACAGTGGCATAGGAGGCTCACCTGGTCGTTGTCGCCCACCAACAGCACCTGAAGAGACATGGGGAAAAATAAAATAAATTTACCACCACAACATTTTGTCAGCTCAAGATCAGCTTTATATTGCCTTCACATCTCACCTAAGAAATGCATAATTTCTGGAAGCAAGCCCTGTACATATTAGGGAGGGGAAACATGAGTGTCCACCACTCAGAGACCCCAGATGAGAGGTACTCATGTGAAGCAGGCCTGGAGAAGCACAGAGGAACCTCCCATCACTAACTAGACCATTCCCAAATGTTCTTTCTTTTCCAAAGCTTTTGCCTCCTCCTTAACATGTGCACCACAAAGAGCCTGGCAGAGGCTCAGCCCATTTATTTGAGGCAGGGCCAAGTCATTCTCAGACTCAGCTAAGAGGGTGCCAAGGGAGAAAATTAACTTCATCTTGGGGGTGAAGCACTTCTGGCTCCCCCACAGCACAATGCTACCCTCTGAATTTAGGTTTCAGATGTGGCATGAAGATTTGGTGAGCATTTCTGCAGCCAAAGACACACCAGGGATGCTGACTGGGGGAGCAGTGCTCCAGGAGCTGGGTCAGACACGTTCGCAGTATAAGACTAGGACTCGCCATTGATAATTAGCCAAGTCTCCTCAGCTCTCTGGGCTCTAACTACCTGCCAGCTGAGAAGCTGCAGTACCTGCCTACAGGGTCATCCCGATCCTGTGACAAAGAGGGGGCTGATGTTGGAGCAGACTCACCTCTGACATTCTTGCAGGTGAGTGTACACTCGTCTTCCCGTAAGTAGTTATTCTTGTTGGGCTTGCAGCCACCAAAAATGAACTCCTCACACTTCTGAAGGCTTGGGTTGTAAAACCAACGTGGAAAAGATCCCCGACACCAACCCACCTTCTTAGGAGTCAAGCAATGCTCTATCAAGGAAGTTAACATAAAAGGCTCTGGTTAGTTTGCTTTGCCTTTGTGTTTACAAAGGAGAAAATCTTCTACAGGGAAATTTGTCAACAGTGTAGACACATGCCTGAAAGATTTATAAAATACTGAGTGATACGGAGAAGGTGAGTAGGGAGTCATCACATATATTTTCTTATATGAAAGGCAGGGTCACAAAATCAAATTAGAAGGCGTCACATCCATAAAACAAGAGGAGCTGCTTCTCTACACAGCATATAGTTAGGCTGTGAAAGTCCTTGCTTCAGGATGTTGCTGCTGTGCAAAGATTATATGAGGTCAAAAAGGGATTAATCCATGGCTATTAAACACAAAGACACCACCTTCTGCTTAAAAAATCCCCCAGCTGCAAATTCCTTGGGCCCTAGCCATGCATAGTAGGGATTTACTGATAGCATGTCATGTTCTTGTACTCATTCCAAAATATCAACCTCTGGACACTGTTGGATGCAGCGTACCAGATTCTGGACAGACCATTAGAGTCACCTGACATGGCTGTTCTTATATTTATATGGTACCTGTGGTAGCAGGAGAAATTCACTGCTTAGCTACTTAGCTACTAGTCAATCATTTGTCCAAGAACTCCCACTCCTAATGCATTTGTAATGCTGAATATTTTGATCATTAAATATGACCATTAAAATAAAACATATAAATAAAGCCAGGGACACTTTGGATGTCATACGGATGGCTCCACCTGTCCTGTGGCTTAAGGGAATTAGGGCCTTCACAGCAAATCAATGGAGCCAACAAGATCTTTCAGGTTCTCCTGTCATACACCCGCAGTTGCACCCCAGGCTTCAGCCACTCTGGTGTCACCCAGCAGAGGGCAATGACATGCAGAGAGGATGGGTTTATTTCAGGCCACCTCTTCTGCAAGAGGATGCAATAACCCTAAAATAGATTGCTATGAATGCAGAGACTTTCCACTACCGGTCAGGTGCAGGCTTTTACTGGGAAAAGTTGACATGCAAGTCTGGTCTCTTGGTTGTGCTCTTTTCCCATCTACCCCTCCGAGAAGAGCACCAGCAATGCCAGAGCAGCACCCAGGCCGGGGGACTCCATCTAGATGTCCATGGGCTCAGGCTCACCTTCAGTCTGCTCAGAATTCAGCACCGTGATGGTGATGTTGGTGAAGTCTTGCTGTTGCGCGGTGTCCGTGACAGTAAGCTGGAAGACGTAAGTCCCCACCTGTAGGTTGGAGATTTCTACCTGGTCTTCTTCGTGCTTCTGAGAATGCAAAAGAAAGGCTTATGCAGAAGAAGGTACATTTAATGAGGGAGTGACTGAAGCCATGCAAGGCCCATGTTCCTGCACTAGGAAGAAGGGAACTTGGCTGGAAACACACAGGTAGAAGTCTCAGAATATCTGAGTGCTATACAATCACCCCAAATCCATGGGCTGGTACCCAGCTGGAATTGCTGAGAGAAAGAATACCACTAAGCTTAATGAGATCTTTCATATTTTGTGCCATTATGAAGGTGCAAATGAAAATAAAAATCTTTGGAGATAAAACCTGCAGGTTTTATTTCACTTTTTTAAAAATAAAACTCATTATTAGTCATTTACTTAGCACATAGGGAATAAGCTAGGTATATTTAAGAACTAGATACTCCTTCATTTTGAATACGACAGGTATATTTAGTTTTAGAGATGAAACAAGTGCCTATTTATTTGCCTGCTGAGAGGTTTCTAAAAGAGAGGGAATTATTTAGTCAGAACAGAAAGCTGTGATATTATTAACACAAACATTTTCCCTATATTTGTTAACAACACCAGTCCTCCGTTTCCATATTATCTGCCTTTTTGGTTGGGTTTCAAGAGAGAGCACAGTGCTGCCATATATCATCTTAATGTAGTTAACACAGCACAATATTAGAGGAATTTACTGATAGCATGTCACGTTGTGGGTTTATCGTTTCTTTTTTTTTCCCTATGAAAGTTGTTTTGGTTGGACTAGGGGGAAGGGGAAAGGAAATGAGCCTTTCCAGAATTCCACAGCCCCTCCGCATGCTAGAGCATTGCTGGTCTTCAAAATCAGCTGTAGGCCTGATGCACTCATTTGCTAATTCTTGCAAAAGGTGCCACAAAAACTTCATGTGAGCTCCAAGGCTTTCCAGAGCATTTTACAGAAGTTTAACAGTAACCATTTGCTCTTCTAATGCCACAATTTGTATTTAACATCTAAGATAGGCAGCGTTCACACCCCAGAGATCTTGGAGACAGTCAGGAGATGTGACTTCTGCTCCAATTCAGATAAAATGGGAGGAGGAACCTGTGCTCTAAAGAGAGGCAAAGTCCAGGAAAAACCCCAGGAAAACAGAAGCAGAGCCTAAGACTGGATTATTCAGAGCCAGAGAAGAAGCAGCAAAGTGGAGCTTGGCAAAACTAAGGGCAGGCCCCTGACTGCACTACAGCAGCATGAAGCAGAGGA
Source organism: Patagioenas fasciata (assembly GCF_037038585.1). Classification (NCBI taxonomy): domain Eukaryota; kingdom Metazoa; phylum Chordata; class Aves; order Columbiformes; family Columbidae; genus Patagioenas; species Patagioenas fasciata. The sequence goes on along the minus strand of NC_092524.1, from coordinate 29,704,039 downwards.
AGCTCTTGCACCAGAGCTGCTGCCCTGTGGGTGCTCCCACCCAGGCAGATCAGGTGTTACACAGGAAGCTCTGAGATGGCATCCTGGTGCAGGGAACCCGAGACCTGATGTGGCCAAGAAATACCACGTCCCAGTAGTGCAGGAGTAGGGGGGGGACAACTGCAAGGAGTACTCCATAGCTTTTGGGAACGGCCTCCTGGGTGAACTGGCTCAAGGAAGGAAGGACAAGGTGATGTCTAAGTCAGTGGCTGCAAGAACCCAACCTAGTGCAGACCACAGGTGACACTGAGCAAGCTGCTTGCTTCCTGCAGTTCCCTACCTTCATCTCCACGGAGGGGTCACCGAGGACTTGTTTCCATTCGTAGCTGACTATCCCTCGATCATCTGTGCTCTCTGTCCCTCTCAGAATCACTGGTTCCCCTGGCTGTACCCTCATGTCCATGCCAGTCCGAGCTATTGGAGGATGGTCATCTGCAGAAGGAAAGCAGAATAAGGCTTGGGTAAGAGACTAAAGAGTCCAGCCCTTGTCTCTATTACAGTCAGACAAGGGAGGGGGTTTCTTCCATGTTACATCAATACAGATTTCAGCCACTAAAAGGACAACACTTTCATACAGCTGTGCTTCTTGCAGCCTAAGAAAGCAACAAGCAATCAGTACTGTCACTACTGTCCTCACTAATTTGATAACTCCACAACCCACTCAGGCAGTGCCAGTTGGCTCCCCAGCCACTTCTGGCTACAGTACCCACTGTGAGAGGGTGTCCCTGTGGCTACAGCTCTTGTGCTCCTGGCTGTCAGGCCACATCCTCACAAAACAGCACAGAGCAATCTCCACCCTTCACTTAGGGAGCTGCCCTGATGTGGGTGTTGAAGAATGTGGAACTGATTCTCATCATTCCTACAACAATCTCTAAGCACTATCTGAGTATATTGAACCAGAGCTATGCAATGTGGGATTTGGATGGGAAATATCCCTCTTGCACCTCATCTTTCATCCCACACTCTGACACGTGTGCCTTAATAAACACACACAAATGCCATTCGTGAGATCATTGTTTTTGTGCCATTCCAATGATTAGCTTACTAGCAGTCTCCACCAGCCATTAAATACTTTTCCAGTCTGTAAGCGTACGAGATGAAAACTGATCCCTGCCCGTGCCAGCAAGAACAGCCTATACAATCATAGAATATCTTAAGTTGGAAGGGACTCATAGAGATCATCAAGTCCAATTTCTGCTCCTCGCAGGACTACCTAAAACTAAACCATATGACTAAGAGCATCATCCAGATGCTCCTTGAACTTGGTCAGGTTTGCTTCTGTGACCACTTCCCTGGAGAGCCTGTTCCAGGGACCAATCACCCTCTCAGTGAAGAACCTTTTCCTAATGCCCAATCTGAACTTCCCCTGATGCTTCATGACTCATTGAGTCTCACTTAGAACTCCTTTTGGCTTGAATGTCTCTGATCGCAGGCTTCCCACACAGCTCAGCCCGCAAAGCTCCACCTGGTAGTGCCTGTACCAAGTCCAAGACTCAATGTTCAAGTTCAACCTGAGTCTTTTGTAAAGGCATTGATTGTCATTTATAAGCTAGATATAAATCAGTCTACCATTATGCTGTTATATTGCCTGTGACTGAAGGGGATTAGTGCCCAAACCTCTTGGAAAACTACTCCATCAGCTAATTCCTTCTGTTGTAGACTTGCTCCTAATATCCTGTTTGTTTCTTGATTCAGGCCTCTGCTGCTCACTCTTGCTAGACCCTGCTGAAGGGATCCTAATATCAGGTATATATATGAACAAACCTGACATTTAAAATACACTATTTTTTATTTCTTTCATCACTAAATTCAGTAGGATGGAGGGCTTCGCAACACATATCCCAGATCGGTAACCACACATCCATCCAGAATCTTCTATTTGCTAGTACCTTCTGCCAAATGAAGACACATTCATTCTATCCTGCTCTTACAAATGTTGCTGCTACTGGAAAGTCACAGGTGAAATAAACCTCCCCTTGTTTATACATTTGAGCATTGTCCTCAGGCTGTTCAGCTGCAGAACTGGGGAGGGTATGTGCATACCAGCCCTCCAAGGTCTCCAGCCACAGCCCTGCACCTCACCTCCCACAGCACTGGGCTGACCGGGCTGCAGTTCTCCTATATGAGAAGAGGTCAGCTACTTCCAACTTGTGCAGCTTCAGAGCTTCTGGTTACATTTACTGCACCAGCCTGTGTGCTCTCTGCAGTCTGTCACTGATTTTATCTTTTATTCCATCTTTTCATGTACGTATTAGGTGGGAATAGTACAGGATCAAGCTCGTGTTGTTGAGCTTGATCCAATCACCCAAATAGGCAGAGGGTACCCAGCTGGACTGGAAGAGGCCAAGACGACAACGCCTACATCACAAGCAGAGGTGCCCACCTTGGTGTCCTTTCAGCTTTGGGTGAGGTGTAGCTCCCTCCTGCCCCTTCTTAAGGGCTGCAGCCCAGGGTGATAGTTCTTGTCTCAATCAGGCACAAAGACACTAAGCAGGGCCAAGAGAGCCTGGAGCAGGGCCAGCAGAACAAATAAAGGAGTTTGGCTCTACTTTCAAGCTGTCTTGCCATGAGAAAATTCATAGGTGAAAGCAATGACTGGAGCTGGCAGCACCTTTGAATCCAAACAGGTAAAAACAGCCCCACAACCACCTTTTACACAACACTAGAAGCCCTGGAAAGAGGGCACATTCCTGCTGTTCCTCCCAAGCAAACACCATGACCCTGCCAGGGAGAAGTGCAGCCTGCTCTCTGCTGCCAGGGTGAGCTCAGCAGGTGGATGCAATTGCACAAGGCAGAGACCAGTTCTTCAGCACTGTGGAAGCTGGTCATTAATTCACAACAACTCCAAATCACGTTTTCTTTGTCATTTTTAACCATGTATACCTAAAAAAAAATAAAAATAAAAATTGTGGGCCACGTATTTCTCTACAAGACAATTTAGTTACTTTGGGTTGTGGATTGCACGGCGAAGTAAAAGGTTGGTTCTGATCAATGGGTCAGCAACCTTTCCAGATGCAGTCTCCAATTAGCCAAATTCCCCGACTCTCTTTACCTTCAGAAAAACAGAGTATTTGCTTATGTGCAGTGACTGCCACGTGACTCCCACTAGAAATGATCCTTCATTTTAAAGTCTTCCCATTTTCTCCTTAGGACATCTGAAAGCTCAGTGACTTTGGAGCATTCCTGCCATACTGACTAGATGAAGCCTTCAGTGGCAATGCGGTTGTTCTCTACCTGAGCTTCATAACCAAGTGCTGCCTGAGTCAGAGTGAGTATCAACAAACTGCTCCTAGAAGGGAGATTCTCCACTCAGTTTGCTTCGCTCTGAAAGTCTGTTTGAAAAATGAAAGTTACCTTTGCTATAATGCCCTTTTGAATATGAAAAGCTTCTGCTGTAAAACTCCGTAATTAACAGGGAGATTAAAGCTTTATGATGCTGTTCTGTGTCGTGCTCTTTACTGTGGAGCATGTTCTCTTGGAGCCACATCATTAAGTGACAACTTCAGTTTCCATTTATAAAATGCATCAGAAGGTGAAATATCTTTATGATCCTGGAGAAAAGCTTCATAGTGTAAATCCAAAATGCTTAAAACCAAATTTATTTGGCTCACAGTACAGTCATGCTCAGTCCTGGTTTTTTGCTTTTTTAAAAAATTCATGTCATTTTAAGGCTTATGCAGTCAGTGGTTTGTCTGGCTTCACCTCTAACAATGAGTAATCTTGAACCGAAGTTGATGAGGGAACAGGAATCTAAAAGATAGTAAATACCTACAAGGGTTGCAGAAGTAAGCATCTAGGTGGGAGGAGAGACCCCGCTAGGGACCTCACTATCTGAACATGCTGGCGCCAGTGAAATCCTGTAGCAGAAAGTGCGTGCAGACCTCCTAGTTCGGGGACTTCTCTTGGAGCTCAGATATTAGCTCTTGCCCTCGAGACACAAATTCACAGAAAACCAGATTTCCTCCATTCCAGCACTCACGCAGATTCACCCTGAATACCTGAGACTATAAAGCAACACTTGAAAATACCTTAGAATGATTTGGGGTTGCCACTAGAAAGAGCTGGAAAGCTTTCTCATGGTCACCAAGGAGCTCTTACAGCCACTGTTGACTGGCATCCAGGAGCAGCTCACAAACAAGAGGGGCATGGTTTGTGCTGGGGACACTGAGGCACTGCGAAGGGAAGGACCTCCCTGGGGACAAAAGCCACTGCTTAAAGCTACTGGGCAGGCCAGTAGCAGAAACAGGAGAAGAAATGAGGCCACCCAAATTCCGTCATCCATGAGACACACAGCCTTCGCAACTCGGGAGATTTCAGGCTCCAGAACCCAGCTGAGCCTGCCTGCTGTCAAAGCCAGTGGGCAGAGGCGGGCAGCGGTGCAGCTGCTAAAGCTCTGTTCTTCTCTCCCCGCAAGCACTAGCTAAAGCTCTGCTCTTGCGTGGCTTCCAGGGAAGTCATTCAAATGTGAGGGTTTATTTAAATCTTGCCCATCAACACTAGAAAATGCTCCATTGTAGCAAGCAAAGGTAATGAAGGATGCTGCTGCTGCCACAATGTGAATTTGCTTGAGGAGGGGGAGGGAGGGAAAGGAACAAAGCAATGCAACATAGTGCCTGGACAAAGAGAAGTACAGGCTCTTTCTGTAGGGATTCATCTCAGGTAAGCAGCAAATACAGTCATGATAAAGCCATATAGCTTTCTGACAACTCATGCAGAGCTAAGCAGCTTTCAGCATTAACTTCTAGAGGTTTCTATAGTGGCTTGTAAGATGGGCACACAGCAAGTCAACTTAACCTCTCTAAAACAATGCAGCATGACTGACCGGATTATATTTTCAGAATCATGCAATCTGCTGCTGCCACCAGCTTCCTTCCATCCTTCCTCAGGGTGTGGAAAACCAGTATGCTTTGCTTTAGCAGGCAGAGGGGAAGACTCTCCCATAGGTCTTTGTGCCATTTTAGTAAAGATTAGTTTGTTCCTCCAGTCTCCTTAAATAGCTCCAAAGACAAGACACGAGGCAGCCACAACATGTGGGACTTCAGCAAATCCTGTGTGACAAACAGTAATTTCACAGCAAGTGGAGTGGAAGCCGCTCATCACCTGCACTGAGCAGGGAGCTGGGCCAGTTGGTCTCCAAGGCCCATTCCAGTGTGCATCAGCCTCTGAATTGCGGCATGGGCACGGAACGTGCAATTCCCCCTCTCTTGGCCTGAGCTGGGCACTGGAGGACGAGCAGCTGGCTCTGGGCTGAGCAGCACCAGCCAGAGGGACACCAGTGACTGGACTTCACTCAGCCCCAGACAGGATCCCAGTACCACTCATTTTAGGTGCACTATGCCCACAGAACTGAAACCAGAGCTGGACCAAACATTTGAAGAGGGGTGAGCTTCAAACCAAAGTTTTAACCTGCAGATCTCTCTCCACAGTGGGGCAGGAGCAGACACATCCTGAGGCCTCTGGTTCCCCAGCGCTTCCTGTCTTCCACTCACAAGCCCTGAATTCAACAGGAGGAGGAGAGTGTTCCTGAGCATTTCACAACCACCACAAAAGCTTCAGTTCAAGAAATGGACAAAGGTTCAGGGAGGTTATTTTCCAGTTTCACACCCAGAACTGGTTTGCCTAGACCAGAATAAACTCGGCGTAGTTACTTAAACACTTGGCTCCATTATTACCAATAAAGTGCGTGGTGAGCCTGCCCCTCCCGAATGAGCCAGGCAGAAAACTCGCACCAAAGTTCAGTCTGGGGAATCATTTAAGAGGATAGTGCCTTTTAACAATAAGATCAGAGACTTCGGGCTGTACGTCAGCTGGAACAGGCAAGAGACAGAGCCACCCTGTTGTCAGCAGCTTATAAAGGACTCAGAAATGCTTATGATCCAAAATACTGAAAATATACTCAGATAATGTGCAGAAGCTAGATTTCAGCTGCATTCATTTGTGCCTGTACCCACAGGTTTTTCTGAAGTCATAACATAGAAAGAGTGGCTGCAGTGGGTCAGAGCAAGGGTGCCTTTGCCCCTGTGTTCAGCTGCCAACAGTCTCGCTGTGGATGCTCAAGCAAAGAGCAAGAACAGCGCAAGCATATGCAGTGCTTCCCCTGTAATACTCTCCCAGCTTTCAGCTGCTTCCATCAGGCTCCAGAAACACTTTGCCCACTCGGCAGCCCCTAGCAGTGCTGTCTCTTTCAAGTGTTATCTAGTCTCCTCCTGAATATATATAAAAATCTTAATTCAACAGGTCTGCTCCCTGTAGTAGCAGTGTGCGTCTTGCAACATGTGGGGTTTTTGTTTAGTGTCACCCACTGGGATCACTAAATACACATTTCACTATTCACTAGATAAAAACATGCTTTTAATTCTCATTATTGCAGAGGATGTCTGAAGATTGCCACATGGGCATACCCTAAGGGCTCCTAGGACACCTGACAGCAGCACATAAAGGAAAGGGATGGATGATAAAGCAGCATATAAAGTTCCTGTAGAGCCAGTCTCAGGGGCCAGACTCCAGAGCAGTCACATTTTAACAGCAATAAAGCACAACAGCAGGAAGACAAGATAGTTTTGTCTCCAGTGCAAAACCTGGGCCAGGATTTTTTGGAAGGAAAACCTGACATGCCAGAAACAGCTTCCTTAACCCTTATTTCACCCGGACTTTTCAGGCATCCTCAAAAGGTCCAGAAGCAAAAATGCTGTAAAGCTTCCTCATGCTGCTAGGTGGACACACTCAGTGCCCAGCGGCTCATTTGGCCTCCTGCACTTTCACACCCTTCCCCTCTCCCCCTCACTGACAGCAAGGCACCCACCTTCCCGGCCAGCCAGGCCCATCCTCCTGCATGGACTCACTTCCAGCATCATGGCTGGAGGGGCTTGAGCTTTTATTTTGGATTTTTTTTGTTTGGATCTGAACGAAAATCGAAATCTGCATTCTCATGTGTCTCATCAGCTGCTTTGGGGAGGAGGGCCCAGCTCATATGGTCAGATTTAGCCCTTGTTATTATTTGCTATTTCTCCGGTAAAACAACACATTTTCACTCTGGATTAACAAATAGTAATAGTCTTTTGTATGTTTTCCTGTCAGCGCTCCAATGTCATTCAAGGTGATTCAGAAAGCTTTTGGTACCAATCAAAGACAGCGCCTAAAAAATTCAGGAGAGGAGGGAACCTCATTTCCCATGGAAGCACAGCATGAACATTGCAGCCAGATCCAGACACAAAGCAGCAAACTTCCCAGTGTCTGCCTCTACATCTGGAGACCCTCCTGGCACCCTGTGCCCTCTGGAGTGCAAACAAAGGGTGTAGAAGGGACCAAGCCCTTCCTACACTGACATATTGGTGTCTGGGATGCTCCAGCTGGGTGCCATGAAGTGGCAAACACAGCACTGCTGGTGGCACAGAAAGCTCAGTGACCCAGGGACGCTTCCTAGAGACCTGCACACTTGCAGTGCCAGACCCTGCGAGAAGCCCAGGGAGGAGGGGGGCTGCAGTCTCCTTATGTGGGGCACTGGTCCACTGAATTACTCAACAGTACATTGTATTTTAATGTAATCTTGTGAAATCAGGATGTATTGGAGACGATGCATTCCCTTTTCCTCCTACAACAATGTGTGTAGGAGTTCAGACAGCTGCCAGCATGCCACCTCCAGTTCTGCAGATGTGGCCTTCAGTTCCTCACTAACTTCAGCTCCTGTGGAAAGGATTTTGGGCCTGGAATGGAGACATAGGACAACTACTGCAACAGTGAGATATTTACCAGAAGGCCCTAAAATGGGGTGGGAAGTGACAAGCAGGGACCAAGGACAGGAGAACCACTCTGCCACATTGCTGCTCAAACCAGCAACATCCAAGGACTGCTCCAGAGGAGCCATATCCTTCTCTGAAACCCCCACACTGGTACTGGATGGATGAAAGTAGTCAGTCTGGGGCTTGGTGCCATTTCACACCTCCAGCATCTACAAGGCTCACAGGCTGGCACATCTCAGCAGAAGATCTAAGTCCTGTTCAGCTCATGTGGTCCGCCTAAGCCCATCTGGCTGCTCCTCTTGTCATCTTTGCTGATCCTTTCCATCCCTGCCACAGCTGGGCTGAGAGGAGGCATGAGGAGTATGATCTGTACAGATATCCCCTAACAGCCCTGCCCATGCATTAACATATAATAAACTAGTTATGGTTGCTAAAGCCCCAGCCAGGCTAGAGACGTCCTGGCCTCATTAGGCTTCCTTCAAAACACAGAAGAAGGAGACAAAAGGAAGAATTGCCATGTTTTCAGTGTTTCTGAACACACTGCCTTTGTAGATGGCAGAGCGTGTGGCAAGCAGCCAGCTCCAGATTAGTTTGTTTGTTTGTTTTGCACCTGGTTTTCTGCATCCAGGTGCAATCTTTCAGATCAGGGAACCAGGGATTAGGGAAGAGAAACCAACCTCCAGAAGAGAGTTTTCTAATCAGCCCCCTCACAGCTTCTCCCTCTCCGTCCCTCAGCAGCAAGAACCAGCCCCAACAAGCAGAATGATCCTGAGACACCTCACCGTCCAGGCTGCTGCTCACAAGATTCAGGCTGTGACAAAATGAAAGGTAAGTGGATTGAGTCCTGCCTCCAGCCCCTGAGCAATTAAGAGATTAATGCAGCCCTTTAAAACACGGTGATGTGTAGATTTTTAGAGGATTTCACTTTCCAACCTCAAAGGCCTAGGGGGAGGGAGAAGAAAAACAATACCTTTTTCTCTGTTGTCAAGTATCAAAAACTCAGGCTGTATTTGGTAAATGCTTGCTCCACCCACTTCAAATAGGTGTACCCTCTCTGTGTACTTATAGGTAAACTGAGGCACAGATCTTAAGTGAGTTCATCAAAGTTAGAGAAAACCTTTGTGGTAGAGGTGCATATAGAAACCCCATATTTAACACCGCTTTATCCTGACCATTTTGCACCACAGCTGCAGAAATTATGGCTGCAGGAGCTGGCTCTAGTGGCCATTAGTGCTCTTCCAGCCCTGGTTTGCACAGATCCATTATGGGCACCTTACCACTAGATCCATGATTCTGCATTGCCAGGTAGGAATCGTACACGTCCTTCCTCAAGAAGTTGAGAAAGCCGATCTTCCTGGCAAACCTGCAGACAAAAGCCTGCTCGTAGAGGCAGTTGAGGAGAAAGCAGCCCTGGATGTGGTCTTCCTCTGTGCCTGGGACCAGCTCCACAAGAGCCAGGTTACAAGCGAAGTCCTTACAGCAGGCTCTCATGCAGTCCCTGCTCCGTTGGACCACGGGGGACGACAAGAAGGTGGCTCCGTTCTGGACAGAGGCGTCTGTATCCAGCACCAAATCTGGCACCCCTGCTGTAAAGTCCTCCAGGCACATTTCACCGAAGGGTTTTTCCTTGTTTCCTTCACCAAAGTCCACCACCAGCACCAAGGAGACCCAGAGCACAAACCATGGACCCGGACTCTCTCTGGCCATCTTGGTGCCCCAATCCTCGCTGCCTTAAGACCTTATTTCTTTCCTAAAGGAAGGGAGAAGATAGATGAAGCTAAGAGGGATGGTGTCCAGGTGCATGCCACCCCTGGAGTGCGACCTTAGCTGTGCTCTGGATCCCCGTTCACCCCAGGGGTGGCGAGTGTGTCCCCTCACCCTGCAACTCGTCCCCAGGAATGCGCTCTCAGCCGCTCACCTGGGTAGTATCCGGTGAAATTGATGCTGGGAACGGGGTATCCCCCTCGTCCCCCGCCCTGGTGCCTTCACCCTTCAGGTGTGCTTTCAGCTGCGTCCAGCGGAGACAAAGGCACAGAGAGTGCAGGAAGTGAAAACCAACTCCCTCAGAGAGGAGGGGAGAAAGAAATCAAGTCACTCACCTGCATGATCAGTTGCGTAAGAGGAAGGGGAGGAGAGCCGGGCTGATACCATCTTCCACTCCTCCGGCAAAGGGAGCAAAGGCTCCCTCTCCATGGGAGCCCAGGGCAGCACTGTTGCTCACGCAGGTGCAAGGGCTCCCACTCGGATGAGCATCCTACCGGCCGGGTGTTTGCCGTATCCCCGTGCTTAGGATACTCCGAAGGAACTGAAAGCTGGGGAGCACAGGTCTGTGTCCTCCAGTGGCAGCGCTCAAACTCTGGCATGGCCAGCTGTGTGGCACGGAGCACCATTAGCCCCGGTCTTGCTAACCTGCATGAGTCAACTTCACAGCCGCATCTACAGCACCCGCTGCCATTGTTGCTGCAAGAGGTTTTGTGCTCAGTGCAGGCAACTCGAAATCATGAGTTCCCTGTTCTTGGGACACAACATTCCTGAGTGAAAGCACTTGGGAGTGTACCTGGAAGCTGCCTGCATGGAAGGAGCCCTGGCACAGCAGCAGTGAAAACTTATAGTAATGATGCCCCTACTGATGAGAAACATTTCACTATTCTCCTCAGTCTTGTATAGAGCAGTCGCAGTCTATGTATAGAGCCCTCGCCTCCCAGGACGATGCTGTTTGGGGCCACAAAGGCTGCCTGCAACAACTTGCACATATTTTCTACCTTCCTGATTCTACTTGCAGACCCCTGATCAAATTCCTCTGTTCAACAGACACACCAGTGTCATCCACCTCCTTTGTCTGTAAATAGTCCTAAAGCCCCTGGGTAAACTGTTCTTATCCTTCTGTCTTAGTCCTTAGAGGAGTGGGGAGTGCTTGTAATTTGCTTGGACATGATTTGTGATGAAATATTGCATCACTTAAAACAACAGCAGCAAATGTGAGATGATATTGAGTGGTGTATCTTCAAAAAGAGTTTGTGTGCAGCAGCCATGTCTTGAAGAGCACCTGGCTTTGCAGTTTTGAGAAACATTCTGGTGTCCAGTGTTTCAATTCCTGCTGCTTTTTTCTGTACCTCTGATCCAGCCTCATGTGTCCTCATGGGATCTATTGAGAGTCCTTATACACGTTTCCCTCTCCTGGCTGTCACAAACACTACGGGAACATAATGTGGGAATATTAATTTTCAGTCTCTCGTGACTTTCTATGGCCTGATGCTAACATTTGTGTATAATATTGACTTTTGTTTAGAAAACAGACTTGCTTTGATCTGGCTATGGTATTGTATTATTTAAAAAAAAAAAAAAAATACAGGCAAAGCCTAAACCGTGAAAATAGATGGTAGGGCATCAGGAAATGTGCAGGTTTGCAGAGCAGAGATGTTTGGTTTTCATATTGGCTCTACAGATCTTTGTCAAAGCAGCATGGGTGCTCCACTCCGCACTCAGACCCAGTTCTATACCAGGTGTTTGGGACCTGTCTGTAGACTGTGCCAGCAGTAAAGCAAGAGCCATCCTTGCTGGCCTTCATGTCTTTTAAACACATGCAGGACAAATAAAACAATCACAAGCTTGTCTTCTTCTTCTGCACTACCTCACACTCTGCTGGAGGGAGTCTCTCTTGTATTCAACTTGGAGGAGATGTTTTTCCCTGAATATTTAAAAGCTTCATTCTGGATCTGAGTGAGACTCAGTGCAGTTCCTGAACACAGAAGCATGCTGCTCAGGAACATGTAAACCCCATGCCTTTTGCAAACCAGTGACTGTGCTTGGATCTCTGCACTGGCAGGACTGCCCTAAACAGCCTGGTTTGGTATTTTTGTCTAACTGGCAATAATCCAATCTTCCTCAACAGTCCTGTTGTGTTACAAAACCTCTGTCAAGGGTTTCCCATGAACCTGAAGGACATGACGTCTCTTCTGCTTGTGCCAAGTAACAGAACTCCTACAAACATAGAGCTGGGAGGATTTCTGGATTGGTATCTCTAGCTTCTTTTTTTTTTTTTTTAAACATTTATGAAGGGGTGAGCCCCTCACAGCCTGAGCAATCCCAGTCTTAAGAGTAGGAGGTTTTAACCACTTTTGCTCTCAGCAGAAGGCTGTGCAGGCATCCTACTGCAAGGTTTTCTGCTGCTCACCCTAAGTGCATTTACAGTTAGTTTATATTCAGTTTTCTTGTGCAGTATTGTCCTTTAATGTCAAAAGCTTCACTCCTTCTGTCTTTTCCAGTTGTATTTATTTTAGTGAAATCATATCCTCAGTCCTCAATCTGGTAGTGCAAGGAAGCCATAATCTTGCAATTACTTATTTTATGGTAGAGTCTCCATTTCCCTTCTGTTATCCTAATGGCCTTTTTTCTGCACATTTTCCAGTTTCAGGGTTTTTTTAGTTATTAAACATGTGCTACAGAATTCTACGCCACAGTCTAAAGAACACATCACCATTACGAAGTATTTAATCTTCTCTCTCTCTGCTGGAAATACATTTCTGAATACATCTTGGCATCATATTAGTATCATTCATAGGCTTACTGCAGAGCCTTCTTATGAACAGTACATGTGTTTATGGATCTTGGTCTTGTTCTCTCTGCCATTTTCAGCTGATCAGTCCCCAACTAATATTTTTGTCACAATTTCCTAAGTATGTGATCTTAGTTTTTGTTTTCTTTATATTCTTAAATTGGACCCATTTTTTTCTGCTTGGCAGATTGGTCTGGGTTGTTTGTTTGACTTGTCAACATCACATTTTTGGTACTCCACTATAGGAGGGATGCAACCCACCTCTGTGCCAGCAGCACAGTTTCTAAATATGCTTAGTTTCTTTTGGAGAGGTTCAGTAATGAAAAATCATAATTGAGATGAGTCCAAGATCAAGGATGTCAACTAGCAGCATTTCTTTGCAGCAGTGCTTTTCCTTCAAACTCAGCAACCTATTCCTTGCCTCCTAACCTAGATATCCCATCGCAACCCTCCTCTTCTGCCAAATGGATAAGTTCTCGTGACTTCAATCGAACCATGTGTTATTTGTGTTAGTACGAAGGGAAAGTAGGGTGTGTGGTTTTTATGACTTGGGAGTGTTTTCTAAGGGGTCCTGAAAGAGTGAGTCATTGTCAACATTTGTCTGTCTTCGAGAAGTGTCTGCTTTCAGTCAGTCCTGCAATAACTATTCAGGAGGTGACTCAGAAAGGGTAGACTGCACTGTAGTATAATATTTGACTAAGATTATAAGAGCTTTTAGACACGCATGGCTTGTAACAAACTTGCTGCAGGACCCTGCATCACCCACCTTCTTGTGACTGCTATGGACACCCCAGTGCTCATCAGTAGGTGGATGCTCACCCTCCAGAAGTGACCCCAACAGGCAGACAAACAGGTCCAGGTCCCCTTTGTGCCGCTGTGCAGCCCAGCTCTGTGGCATTACCCCCTGCAGCCACCTCCTGACAGCAGCTTGTCCCACGGGCTGCTGCAGACAAATCCATTCTGTTGTGCCTGGGAACCGCTCCATGTGTAATTAGCACTTGGGAGACGGGTTTGCTTGCTTGCTTGTTTTGTTGTGTTTGCCTCAGGTTAAACCTCCTAGTGTGGTTTAGGGGTGAGACCCAGATGCAAGTGACGGCACAAAGATGTGGCAAAGAAAGGAGACGGGGAGGGAGCTCATCAGGCTATGACTAACCCCAGGTCCTGTGGAACGGAGCCAGGGAAAGGATGACAGGCTGCTGAGTCCTCCCGAGAGCCATTCCCACCACACTGAGGGCAGCTTTGGGGAAGGGCGGCACAATGAGAATATATTGTTTCATTGGAGAAGTTCTTGTCTACAGTCCTGCATGGCACCAGTTTTTATTTCAATCTTGCTGGTCAAGGTAAACACTGAGAAAGGAAAGAGGGAAAATAGTGTCTAGATACACTGAGAAATTATCAGCATTTTTGTCTTGTCTATGCCAGGCTTTTACAGGGACATATGTATGGAAATGGCTCCTCTTGTGAAGCACAGCACCTTCAATTTGCAGGAACTAGAATAAACTTAACATTTCCTATTGATGTCCCCATAGGCAACCGGAGCTGTTCCTTACAGTGCCTGTGAGTGGAACATGATCAGCTGTGAGGTTCCCCACAGCCCCTCCTCTGTCTTTTCCTACAGTGACTGCATCCTTGGAAACCTTCTGACTTTCAGCACCTCCAGGCCAGCTGCCAGTGCCTCCTGTGAAAAGCTGCTCTCTCCTCTGTTTGTACATGGTTATTTCCCTGCAGGTGTGAGCTGTGTAGTCCCTGCAAGTATAATTGCATTCTTTCAAGGGGATTGGGTCACAGTAAACTTCTTGGTGCAAGACCTATGCAGATGGCCTCTGCAAGCCTGAACTGTTGAAAGCAGGTTGGAAAACAAGGAGGATCTTCATCTATTCAGCCAGTGTCTCTCTGGTCTCCAACTCTATCACTGAAGGACTTGTTGAAACCTCTGTGCCACATGAAAACACCAATAATGCTTTCAGTGCTGCACACCTCTTTCTGTAGAGAAACAGCAAAGCAACACAAGAGGGAGGGCAACAAAACAACATGGAACTGCTTTCAAAGATCCGCAAATAATCAGTTTGGCATCTTATTCAAGTTGTCAGCTTCACCTAAGTATTCAGTTGTTGGGGGTGAGGCTTCCTCCTCAGTGGAGGTGCTTACTCATCCCACTACCTACAGGATGTCTGAGGGTGGACACAGATAAGCAGAACTGACTGCTTAAATAAGAAGGGAGTCCAGGATTAACTACTCCTTTGGTGTACCAAAGCAGTAAGTACAACTATTTCTCATTTACTCTTTTCAGTTGCTGATGAGCCTTCGTGCTTCACTTGAATGCCAGTAACAGAGGCAGGAGGGCAGGCAGGCAGGCCAGCTCATCTGACCTCACATCTTGGTTGCTGAGACCTGTGTATTTTTTTCTGAGGCGGTGCCAAATAGTGCAATTTTGAGTTGATCAGTTAAATACTAAGTTGGGAAATGTTTTCCTCTCTCTCTTTCGGCATTCTTCCTTCTCACTGCCATTTCACTGCCGTAAGAAAGGCGAGACTTCTGGGGAAGAGGGGTGACTGATTACCAATGGCCTGAGGTTGTACAGGCACCTCTCTGCCTGCTGATGGGAAGGGAGCAGTACTGCCCAGGTGAGAGGTGGGAACTGTGTGAGCTGGAAGCGCCTGGCTGCTTCCTTAACTTTCCAGGAGTGGAAAGCAAGAGGAGATGACATGCTCTCCCTCTTCTTGCTAGACCTCTGGGGCAGCCTTTTTGGTTTCCACACTCCAGTGGAGACATTGGAGGATGAGGGAAGTGGATGAGGGAGGTCAGGGTGCTGGGTGTACCAGGACTGCTCACTCAGGCCTCTGGACTTTTTAAATCTCCAGCCAGCCCTGGCTACATTTTATGATCTGCACAACTTATTTCTGTGCCTGTTCCTGCTCACAGGAGGATGCAGAACCACTTTACCTTGTGGTGTCAACATAGTATTGATAGTCGCCTCTCCTGTCTTCCCTGGTTTAATTTATGTTAACTACCACATTTGCAACGACAGATAAAGTTATTATTTTCTAAAGCAGGTGGAGTGTGGCTTCTGGCTGCCTTGAAGGGAAACGTTCCTCTGTAGGCTGGGACGCAAGGGAGAGAGGCCGATCTCGTTCTCTAGAAAGATGAACTGGGGCCCTGCTGAATTATTGAGCGTGCATCACAGTCGTCAGCTTGGGGACAGAGGGAGGCACCAGCTTAGGTCACAGGTGTGGGATGGAGATTATCAGCTTCAAGAACAGAGCAGTGTAACCCGATCTGCCTCATGCACTTGGTTGCTATGCTGCCTGGATCAGTGTCACAGCTGCTTGGCACTGCAACACAGATGCTCAGCTTGGTTTGGTGGCCCTCTCTGACGCCCTAGAAGGTCACAAAAATCCAGCTCCACAGTACTGAATCCCATTCTCCTTTCAGAGGTAAAACCTCACTCTTACGTCAGGCCTGGACGAACAGTGATCCCAGGTCACACACATGGAAACTGAGGTACAGTGTTTCAATCTAGAGGTGCGGGCCACTTTTAAATGCAGATTTGCAGAGGACATGATCACCAGCAACTGTGGCAGGAGTTCCATCGGAGGTTATGTGTGCTCATCTCTTGTGAAAAAACGAGTTGCCTGATTAGATTACTTAGTTGCCCAAGTATGTGTGTTCGCTTCTGAAATTTTGGTCCCAAATTTTGCACCCAAAGAACACGCTGCTTTGTTCAAAGGAGATAATATCACTTATCCTGCATGAGGCACCTGATCCTGTGCCTGCAAGAACTTCTACCACACCCTCACAGAGTGATCTTGCACACAGTCTTTTTGCTTCTTCCTCTTGCTTTAATCATAGATTAAGACAGTTTATTACTGGAGGAGGAATACTTTATCTGTAAACATTTATTTCTATATTGTCTCCACCTCATTACAAAGAATTCATGACTAAGCTCATATAAGCCAAAGCAGTTTGATGAACATCCTGTAATCTGTCTCATTTTGGCTTACAGAGGGCCTCTGACGTCCCCTGGGTATGTCTGACTTTGCTGTAGGGTGACACTGGCAGAGCAGCACAAGGGCACCAGGGACAGCTTATTGCTTTGTCAATGGAGTACAGATGGTGGGGTGAGTCTGCCTGTGGACCTTCTCAGATATGTTATCTCAGCACATTGTTCATGCTCAAGTGAGGTGACAAATCAGCAGCAGCTCAAGACGTTTGAAGAGCCATTAGGACAGGTTATATTCCCCTTTCTGTCTTCCTCACACCTATCCTGTGACACCTGGATCCTCTGCTTCATAAATTCAACTGAGCTGGCAGAAGATTCACAGGGCAAACCCCGTCTTCCATGTAGAGTTGAATGGGCTTGACAAAGAGCCTGAGTCAGCGCAGGGGCTGGAGGAAGGGGGCAACTTCCCTGCCAGCCCTTCAGCCGCTGCAATTTTTTTGTTTGAGTCAGAGGTGCCAGGGAACTTCTCTTATAAGCCTGGTCTCTTTCTCTGGTCTTCATGCCAGCCTGTCTGGAGTTCTTCGGGACCAAGGAGATTATACGTTGTTTTCCCCCATTAAAAAAATGTCAGTCCTTGAACAACAAACTAGAGCATTTGTATTTGGAGATGGGAACTTGACACCTGGCAGTGTGTGTCCTTTGGTCGAGAGTTACCTTGGTAAAATCTCCCTGTGTCGGGCCAGCATATTAACCTTTGAAAAGTCAATAGTTGTAAACACATTATAAGCTATTCAGTGGGTTTTGCAAGGTTTCTAACAATTAAGAATCTCCAAAGAATCTGCACTCCCCAAGTATGCTCCGAGTCTCTCAAAACATACATTTTTCTGGGAAATTTTGGTCTGAATAAGACAGTTTTAGGAGTAAGATTAGGGGAGGGGGTACAGCGAAACAGTGAGGAAACAATAGGTAAGCTGCTTAAATTAAATAGCTAACAGTTGTCTTCTGAATAAAAATTTTAGGCTGTCTGAAAGGCAAAGATTATACCGGTTTCAGGTATACTTTAATGCTTATCTTTCACTGATGTGGAAGCAAGTTTCAGGATCAGCATTTTGTGGAATATTCTCTCAGAAAGTACCTTTATTTTTTGCTCAAATTCAGGATGAAAAAAAGGGCTGGAATGGCCTTGCCTTTTTTTTTTTCTATCACCCTGTGTACAAGATGTTGCTGGCTGGCTGTATCACCTTCCCTCTGGGCACAGGAACATAGCTTTGACATGTACAAATTGGAAGTACCTTGGCTGCCAGGAGCAGCAGAGACTTACTTGCTTTTTCCACATTAATCATGAGACTTGGATTGTTGTCTCTGCTTCACAATGGAGGGTCTTGTGTGGTTCACCCATTCGATAATGGGACAGGGCAGCTCCCTGGCCAGCTCACAAGAGGACTCTGGAAACAGAAGAATAAAGAGGTGGGAGACAGCAATCAGGAGGGAGCACAGGTGTCCTAGCACCCTGGCGCTCCATAAATATAGCCAGCCTGATTGCTGTTCCTCTGACCAGTGCCACTCACATGTCCTTCTGAAGTGGCACAGGTTGATAAGACTGCAAACCTTTAACCTGGCTTCCAGTAAGAAAGAGATCGTAAACCAAGCAATGATAATATATAGTATGATAGTGGTTTATCACACTTCAGCAGGTGAACCTGTTTATTGTGAACACTTTTCTGTGGGGACAAAATAGTGCTATATCCCTAGGCAGGCCTTCCCCTGCAGTGTCATCACATCAAATACTGACCTTTTTTTTTTTTTTTTTTTTTAATAAGAGTACCGACATCTTGTTTTATCTCTGAAGTGCCTTGTTCAAATGATCTCAAATTGAGGCCCCTGGGACTTCTACAGACATTTTTGAGAAAGCTGGAATAAATTTACAGATTATACAGCAATGTAAAATGGGAATGTTGAGTCCAAGTTTGGCTTGCAGTGTCACTGAGTATTCCCACTCGTGTAAAACAGTGGATGTGGCCACCTGATTCCAGACTACTTCTCCTTAACTGTGCAGGGTCCTATGCTTTAGCTGGAAAATGTCAAATACACCATTTCAATTGGACCTAACCTACTTTGCTGCAGGCAAAGTAGTTCACAAAGGCTCCTTGAACACAGCAGGATTCAATGTATTATGTATGGATCAGGCCTCTGGAATTGCGCATGCACCCAAGTCATGCCTGTAGGAAAACAGTTATTCAAAACCTCCTTCTTCCCCACCTCTCCGAGCTGACTTGTGTTAAATATTAACAAACTTGGTTCATCAATTCCGTGGTTCACTTGGCTTCTTTTAACAACAGATATTATTACAACTCCTCTCTCTGCCTCCCTGCTCCTGTCAGCAGGGCTGATGGTGAAACCCAAGAATCTGCCGCTGTAACTCTGCCTGCAGAGCCTGGCTGCTGCTTGGCCGCGTGGTCTCCCCACCTCTCTCCCTGGGACCTCCAATGCTGCCCACCTTTGGCCTCTGCCAGTAGCTTCTGCTGGGAGCCACAGGTTTTGGAGAGGTGTTGGTTAAAGAAGAGGAGTGAGAGAGCCCACGGGAAGCTGAATTCCTGCTGTCAGCGAGAGGAGGAGGAGGAGGCAGAGGAGGAAGCAGTGAGCATGGCCAGCGATTCCAGCGCTCTGCCACGGGTGACTTTCCAGACACCAGAGAAACCCGGGGAGGAATCATCACACAGGAAACTGGGCAAGTTAACCATCAAGTACAACCGCAAAGACCTCCAGCGCTGGCTGGACCTGGAGGAATGGATCAATGCCCAACTGCAGGAGCTCTACCAGTGCCGAGTGAGTAGCTGGGGCAAATCAGCCCCTTGCTTGTCAGGTGGATGGGACCAGAGACCTTGTGTGCTGGAACAGAGGCTTGCTTGCTCTGCCTTACTGGAAAGAGCTTCTCATTGTCAGTCTTAATGACTTGACTTATTGCCACCTGCTACAGCACTCTCTCTGACTGGTGTCTTTCACTAGTCAGAGACACTTGCACTGATATAATTCAGCGAGCTTTGAACTGCCTGGTCTTGCAACGACTTGGCGGGGCAGGGGGGGTTTAGCTATTGCTCAGCATGAGTACGACAAACTGGAGAGATGTACAAACCAGAATGCCTCTCGTTGCTGAGCTCCACGAGGTGGGTCATTTTGCTGCAAGCAGTATCTAAGCTGGCTGGGTTAGAGCTATCAGTTATCAGTGTAGCTATAGCTGCTGTTTGAATGAGACACTCCAGATGATGCTGTATCTGCAGCTGCAGTCTGGATACACTACTGGCAGCAGAGGGAAAAAGAAAAAAAAAAAACATGTTCAAATGATGTGTGTAGAGATCTTATGCCTTCATCTTCACAAAGCCCCACAGCTGTCTCCCTTTGCAGCAGGAACAATCACTCCTAAATGCTGCCTGCCTGTCCAAGAGCCGTCCCAGTAGGAGCGGTGCAGGAGCGCTGAGGCCCAGCACTTGAATGATACTTCACTTGAGCTGTTGCAGGGTACACGACATTTTTCATTCAGGATGGTGTGAAGCAAGTCAAGTTCTAGCACTGGCTGGGTACACTGAAACTTTAACGTGGTACTATCGCTACTATTAATATTCATATTTTGTGCTTAGATGGCTGGTGCTTACACTGGGAGCTTTCATAGCGCTTTTCCGTGCTTGAGATAATTCCTTTGGAGTGTGGCGCAAGAAAAGGTGAAAGGATTTGCCCACCTTGTACATCATGGTCTTAAACCCATCTAAATATTAATAGCTTGACTTAGGTTTTTGCTTTAATCTGTAGTGCAATGGCTGATGTCTCAAGAGAACATAGCTTTCTTGACTTACAACTCAGTACTTCTTCGACAGAAGACGCAGACGGGTTTAACAAATTGTGTAAAACGGCTTATTCTTGTCCTGGATGTGGACAGACTATATGAACTGCCAAGCCCTTTCTGCCCTGTTTTGTGTATTTGTACCCCAGTACAGTGTGAAGCACATTTTTTAAATACAAGGAAAAAGAGCTGATGATTGCATAGAGTCTTCCACTCTGAGCATCAGCAGTTTCAAAGTGCAGTCAACAGTGGAAGAGGACAAGCCCAAACAGCCCAGGAAAAGGAGAATGCTGTACTATATGCTGAGATGGCACAGAGAAGCTTTGGTCTGTGCTGGGAGAGCTCCAGCCTGATTTTCTGGGCCCAAGAGCCATAGAATGATGTCAGCTCCACAGCTGAAGAGCCGAACTTCAGGAACTGTCTCCAAGGCTCTCTTTATAATTGTTGTTGCTGTTGTTGTTTATTACCATTGCTATAATAATTTTCTGTGTGACTATTTGATATCTGTGGGAGTGTACTGGGTTCTTATGCCAGTTAATTTGTTTTAATTTATGCTACATGCAAAGAACAGGTAACAGAATACAAATATGGAGAAAAAGGTCCTTCTGTTGCAAATGCATGGCTCCTTTACAAATGAGAAGATTGTTGCTCCTGTTCTGTTAATGGACATTTTTAGATGTCCCAAACAATTTTATAGCTTGATTAGTAAAAATGACAAAGGATAAAAATCTCATAATCTCTGCAAAACTTAATTCTGAATTTCCAGTTCTTCAGTTTATAAAATTATAGTAATAAATTCTCATTTGTGTCTTAGGCCTCTTGAAAATGCATTATGAAATATTGTAGTGCACCCAGGAGCAGATGTTACCACTAGACCTAGTTAGACAGGCCAAACCCAGTATGTCTGCGAAGTGCCAGAGTGGTGTTCTTGGTGAGGGAAGGCTGTTCAAAAGAACAGCAGCAGTGACAGTGGCACTTGCCAATCGCGCCTGCGCTGGCATTTAAGAGACTGTCCCCAGGCTGGCAGATCAGTTCAGAGCCTTTAGCCTAACTGTCAAGATTTGCCAGAGATGAGCAAGGAGAACAGCTGCTGCTTTGAGGAACAAGGCATCTTGCCCTTTGGGGAATTATTGTAATTTTAAAGTACTGGTTCAGAGGTTTTTTTGAGATGGACAATAAGGACTTCATGGTACAACCAGTAACATGACCCAAGACAAGGTTCCCTGTGTGCTACTCTTATTTGCTGAACTCCACAGGTGTACACTTGTAAGGATGTCAGAAAACCAAGTCAAATTACCTTATCACTTCTGTTTTTCTGAGAATTGAGTAATTGGGAGCTGCTTACTGTCATCAGAGTTACTGCCCAAAGGGGATATTTTTCCCTTCTACAGAATCCCAGCAGGCACAAGTGAGAAATCCAGCCATGCCCTTACAGGAACGGATTGCCAGGGGACTGCCCTTGCTAGCACCTCTCCAGCACAACAGGTTTCCCAGCTTCCTGGTGTATTTGTGCCAACCAAAGAGCTCTGCTACCAGGAACTACATAACATGATGCTGTGCCAGGTCAGAGACTGTTGACAGGGTATGACAGGGGTTTACATAGGATCTCTTCAAATAAATACATGTGCCACAGTAAATGCCAGGTCCCAGCAAATCCTCCTTTGTGCATTGTGGCAAGACTATTTAATCTGCCCTGCTAGTCTAGGCTTCCTTGGATTCATTGACTTGCATTACATTGTCAGCTTCTTCCTCTGCTTCACCTGTCCATAGCAGCGCACAATTCCTCCGTGTCATTCAGAAACCCACGTAACAGAGTCAGAATAAACAGTATTGCAGATGCAAATGCCAGCAATGTTAGGTCAGATATTGCCTCCTGATACAGATAATCTGAATGCTATGCTATCTACTGTCACGAGGGCTTTTTGCAACAAAACTAAGACTCAGGAGACAATTTCGGTTTTCAAGACTATTCCCTGCATGTGGAAGCCAGAACACCATCTATACTAGGAGGAGAAAGGCATAGGGAGCTAAAATGTGTCTGACCACATTCACAAATGTTTCCAATTAACACCCACATACATTACAAGATTAATACTCAAATCACAAAAGCTTGAGGTGTCTCTTAAATTAGAGATTATTATATCCCTGTTACGTCTGTTAGAGAAAGCTGACAAAATATTAAGTTATGCCTTTCAAAAGTGTAATACTTCTTCTCTCTGCCGCTGCAAAAACCCTTAGTGTAAGTATCAACCATGTGAATGTATATAGCCTAAAATCTCCATGTATTAGTTGTGTCTTTCTAAGATTAAGCCCGCTAAATTTCTGTTTGGTGAACCCGGGAGCGCTTTCATAGATGAGAGGTGCCCCAGGTGGCTTACATTGCACTGCAGTTGGCAATTGCAGCTAGATATTCTTAAAAGGGTCTTCTCACGATGGATCATGATCCCTGAGCAGCATTATTAAGTGTTGAGGTGGGAAAAGACAAAGAATGTGTGGCTGTAGCAGACACCACAGAGAGGCTGAAATCTGTGCCCTCTTTATAAGAAGCTCCTTATTTTGAGGTTATTTGTATCTTAGCCTCAACTTTGCAGCATGGTTTTATTGTAACTAGTTCCTTCTCAGCTGCTCAGTGCTTCAAAGATGGCCTCTAGAGTTCTTAAATTTTGAAGGTTTATTAATTGTGTGTTTTGTTTTCCTTTTAGCTAAGAGAGGAAACAGAGGCAGCAGCTCCTGAACCACAAATTGATCTTGAAGATCTCCTGGAGGTCCCTAACGAAGAACAGAAATTAAAACTACAGGTCGGATAGAGGGACATGTTGACTCTACATTAGGGACTTCCTACACAAAGAGCAGCTGTGGTGTGTGGGTACAGAGTGCACATATGCCGTGTTGGCACGCTGCTTCCTTATGTCTCAGCCTGCCAAATGTAGTACGATTATATACCTACCCTTTTTGGAGGGAGGGGAGAATAGGTCAGCTCATAAAATACTAAAATGACTCACCTTTGGTTTTTAGGAAATCCTCCATGAGTGTTCCAGCCCGACAGAGGTGAGTGAAGCACCATCGATACATGTATGTCACACCGTGTCTACATTGCTGCTTGGCTGAATGGCTGATATTACTATGCCTAACATGACACTGCATGTTGGTTTTGTACCCAATGGGAGGTGTTTGCCACTTTATTCTGCTGTGTTAGAAAAATAAATGGAAATCTGTATGGGTAAGCTGATGGCAGAGCAGTGGAGCAAATAACAGATTATGCCTTACAGCCAACATTCCATGTTTTGGTCACCCTGAGCTGATGAGCCTGAGTAGCTATTTGATCCTCAGTCCTCCAGAAAAGTCATAGATAGCGATACAGCTCACATAACCATCTTGCACACTGTTAGCTAAATGCATTCTTAGCTTAAACCACTTAAATGTTATGGTTGAGAAGAATGTAGGATGGCCCCGAGTCTGGATTGGGCAGTGGCCACAGTAGTTAGTTTTACATTTTTTCTTTTTCCCCCCATGTGAACATTACAAGTGCTGTTTTGAGTTGGTTAAAGAAATCCCACAAGCTGTCACAATGTCAAAAGGACTGGAGCTCAGTACTTTGCAGGGTTGGGCATAGATCACACAGCAACTGCCTTTGCTGCAGTGCACACCTGTGCGAAATGGGGTCCCCCATCACTGCTCCAGTCACGTGTGCTGTGTGTGAACATTGTGCTTGGCCATCAGTCATCAGGCTCCACGTCTTGTCAAGCCTATGCAGCTGTACAGTGATGCACGTATAGAAAATTAGGTGGATGAATAACTATCATAGAAATTAAACTCGACTGTAGTAATCATCACAGATAGTCTGCTAGCAGGGGGCAGACAAGGTTGGCAATGGGGAATAGTTTTCAGAGTGTCTGAATTTCAGATCTTGGGCAAGACTCCATATTCCCAGAGGGAAAACTGAAAAGAGTTTGCTCTACTGATCCATGAGCTGTGAAAGAGTCTTGCAGACAGTATGGTACTTGCTAACTACAACCAGATACTGCTGCCCCATTTGCAAAAGTATGTACTCTCACCCTGGTGGATTTTGAATTCAGTCCCCTTAAAAGATCACAACAGCCTATCCCGTTTCCCTGAAAATAAGCCCTAGCATGATTTTTCAGGATTTTGAGGACGCTCGAAATATAAGCCCTACTCCAAAAACAAGCCCTAGTTACAGTTCATAAAAAAAAATCTAAATAGTGTCCAGGCAGCTATGCATGTAAAAAGTAAGCATCTTTCAGAGCAAAAATTGTGTAAGACCCTGTCTTATTTTCAAGGAAACAGGGTATTTGTAGAAAGCAGGCAGAGGAAACAAACTGGTTTCTTCTGAAGGGACTGACTGAAAAAGTGTGTGTGATCCTAGGCATGCACTTCGAGAGCACGCTGCAGCAGGCAACCTCTCCTCACCCAACTGAGGAACTGGGGCTTCCACACTGCACAAATGGTAACAAGCTGTAATACTTCCAGTGACCTTGACTAATTACAAAGACACGTAGCTACCTCTTTGGGTGAAGAAAGGCTGCCCACTCCTTCATGGTGATATTGTCATGCAGGGGGTAAACTTTGCACTAGTCACACTGACTTCTACTTGGAATAACCAGATGGTTCAGTTCAGTTCATAGTCCTCGGTTGTGTCAGCAAAGTAGTCAGGGTTTATCTCCATTAACTGCTCATCTATCACCTGCTCTGCCTGTCCGCAACCCCTGCTCCAGGTTATCATTAGTCCTACGTGTGTTTTGCTCCACCTCTTTTCTGCCAGCCACTTCCTTGTAGAATTGGCACAGATCTGAGATGGTTCGCAATCTACAACATGGAGCTTTACAGGTCCAACAAGAGGGACAGCTTGCTTTGCCCTGGATTGGGAGAGCAGGAGAAGTGGGCAGGAGGTTATAGTGGCAAGAGGAAAGAGTGGAACCTAACAAAAGACAACAGCATCCTGAGGTCACCTCAAGGTAGAAAAAGGAGGCATCTGGGATGAAGAGAGGTTGGCTGGCTCCTGAGCAAAAAGTAAACATGGTTTCTCCAGAGGAAGCCAGGGGGAGGGAAGTAGAGGGGCTTTTAGACCCTTCTCATCCATCAAAAGGTATCCTTCCCTAAGCTAAAAGATAGGTTTACTCAATACATGTCAAAATTCTGGTTTCTGCTCAACATGAAGGTGAATGTGGGAATAATGCTAGCACCATAGTACTCTTCACATGGTAAGCACTGGAATTAACATGACACCTTTCTTCGACCAATTCTCATTGTAGGACTTTATTACGGAATTGCTTAGTCGATTGAAAGGTCTCCGAAGAGTCATCAATCCCCAGAAGAAATGACCCTGCCCACATGGAATGCCCAACTTTGGTCAGAAGGAAATTTATATTTTCCCCACAAAAACCAGGGTCAGCAACATCACTGCAGAATATGTTTAGAACTTACTGAGAAACATCACCAGGTTTGTGAACTTTGACAATCAGGAAAACGTGCAGTTTAGCTCCCTGCTGTGTGTGTAGCTCTGGAAGGAGTGGAGACTTCAAACCACTGGTACAAAGGGCATATTAACCTGGGGAACAGGACAAAATGTCGTTCCTTTAGTTTCTTCTAGGGATTTCCACGCTGGCTGAGGAGCACTGAATACAATTCTCAGGAGCTCATCAAGACTTCTTTCTTTCCATTCACTGCAAGGAAAACAAGGCATTCGTTATCACTCATTCAACAACATGGAAAATCAGTTCCTGTTAAGCTGCACCCTGTTTCGGTGTGGCTGGGACCCCGCTGTGATCTCTTGCCTGTTACTGCTGTATGTGACTCCACAGCATTGCACGTCTTATTAAGTCTGTTATTCATGAAGGTTGGAGAGAAAATACACAGTAGGATAGAAGGAAAATGTTTGAGTGCATCTGGTCTACACAAGGGGAAGTTAGTGAAATGGCTGCTAAGGCTAATGAAAAAAAATTATTTTCCTTTTTCTGGAATTTAGGACTTAATGATTTAGAAGTGTCTTCTAAAGGAGTAAGGTCTGGGAATGATTTTTCCTCATAGTTCAAAAAGATGTTGGAAAAAATCTTATTTTGTATATTAAAACAGAGAAAAACAGCTGTGCACAGCTTGCTTTGCTCTCTTTTTAGACAGTAAAGAAAAACTGAAGTGAAAAAATACCTGCTCCCCATTTCCCTGCAGGGAGCATCTCACAGTGAGTCTTTTGCAGACAGGCAGGTCTCACAAATGAGAAGTGAAGTAGGACACATTGGCTTGCTGCACAAACTCTTCTGCCTATAACTAGCTTGTGGCTGGAAAAATACAGAGGAAACTACATCCAGCCTCTCAGCAAGTCAGTAACTTGACACACGTGGCTAGGAAATAAGAAAGGAAATGGAGGGTGATTGCTTAGGCAGAGCAGGCTCTCACATTATGTCCTGCCCCTACCCTCTCATGCCTGCCACTCAAACACAAGAAATGAGTTGCGGAGTCACATCCAGAGAGGCTCCTATGTACCAGTATGTTCAAGGTTAGCTTTTGAATATGTGTTTTGTCAGACAGGGACAAGAGAGGCCAACTCTGGAACAAAAGGGACATTCAGGTTACTAACAAACAAGGACTCTCAGGCTGGACTAGTAATATCTTAAATACATTAGCCTGGGTGGACAGGCCATGAGCTGAGTGTCCTAGAATAGAGCTGTAATTAGCTGCAGCACAGTAGTTCACAGAAGTCCAGATTAATTACATACCCTACCAAGAGGCTTTGTTTTATTCTGCTGAGCTGTGACAGCACAGAGACCCAAGATGTCACTCCTCTGACCCAAGAGATAGATTTTCTCCACGCTGGCACTGTTCTGTATTCCGTCAATATGGAGTGATGCAAAGAGAATTTTTGTCTATGCTTTAAGGCAGACACTGTTAAAACCCAGGAAAAAAAAAAAAAAGGTTCTTGAAACTCTGCTTGACAGAGGCTGTCTTTGTGCTTATTCTGCAAGCAGCAGAAAAAGAGTAAACTGCAGTCCCTATGATGTGCAGTTGGTTCTGATATACAAAGACATCACTACCACAGGGGTCTGCTTCAAATGAGCACAGTGTGATCATGGGGAACATGATGCAGAAGAAAAAGCAACATAAGTCAGAGCAAATTATTTTTTTTCTAGTTTTTAAAAGTGGTAAGTCATACTAGCTTTTTGGCTGTTCTCAGCCTAGACCATAGACTAATTTTATTTTATTAAAAAAACACCAAAAAAAACCCCAAACAAACAAACCACAAAAAAAAAAAAAAACACAACCAAAAACCACACACACACACACACACAAAACACCCACACAAAAACCACAACACACACAAACAAACCCCCCGCCCCCAACCAACCAAACCAGCTTCCAGTTATCTTTGGTGTTTCTCAACACCACCACTAGCATCAGGCTGTAATGTCTGGTATGCAGATACCGGGTAAGAATGGTTCTTTAAAGAAACTTTGCCCTCTTTATTATTTCAAGATAACTCAGAATGTATGAAAGTCCATGTACTTTTCTAATTGAAGGTTTACAAAGGTGTATATATAAAAAACCTTTAATGCCATTTTCCCTTAGTTGTGATTAAGACATTGCCTTTAAAAACATTCTGGCTGCTACATTTAGACACGTGACCATGTTACAGCACCAGAGACAACACACGTCCTCATGCAATTTGCTCACAGCAAATGCAAGTTAATGCAGCTTAACTAAGCTGAGACCTCTCTCTGTAAACTAATCTGAGTTCAATCTTGGTTATAGTTATTTTTAATTCTTTTGGGGGTGGAGCCTACATTTTATAGTTCGCATGCAAAATATTTTGAGAGGGAAAGAAAATCTTGTGCTCTCACAGCATGTTACAAAAACAGAAGCAAAGAAGCTGATTCTCTTGAAGATACCAAACTCTCTTCAGTCCTTGAACGGCTGTGACTGAAGTTGATCTGGCCCTCAGGAACCAACTGTTTACCACTATCTTTACTCATTCACCAGCACCTTTTGAAGACAAGGACAGAGAGTAAGCAGCACAGCTTAAAAGTGCACTGCCCACTTAAAGGTCACACAGCATTCCTCTGTCACAGTGACAGTTCAGGAGGTTTGCTTCCTGCAGAGAGGACTTAGATAAATAACCCTTCCATCCCCTCCTCCATGGAAGTCACTGAGGTAACAGCTCCAGCGGGAGCAGCTTTTCAGGGGAAAGTGACTGGGCTGCCACTAAAACGGCCAATTACATGCAGAAAGCTCAGCAGCCACAAAAATGCCTATTAGTGGTGCAGGGAAAGCATCAGCGTGTGTGTGTGTATGACTGAAGAGACTCTTCCATGTATGACTAAGTTCCATTCAGGTACTAGGCTGTGTGTGTTTCTGGATTCCTTGGGATGACCCCACAGAAACCAATCTCGGAAACTACATAAACTGCTTCCAGCTGTAACCTGCTCCTTTACTGCTGCTGTGAACAGGGCAGGGCTTACCAGACACAAGCTGCCTAACTGCACAAGGAGCTCACAGTTCAGTTGTGGCTGATGAAGCATTCAAAATGTTGCACGTAACACACCAGCTCATGCTAAGATATTAAAAAAAAAAAAAGCACAGCTGTAAAGCAAGAATTAAGTGTCTATTAACTGCTTGGAAAGGGCACAGGCTGAAGCCCAAAGGAGTGGATCGGTCTTAGAAGGCATATAAGAACAGGTATTAGCATCTTCTCCTGTACACAAAAAACACAAATGATTTAACAGAACTGGGTTGCCTTGCTATCAGACTAATTATTTGGGTCAAACAGCAATGAAAAAGAGTCACTTCTACAATAACACAAAGCCAGAACAGCACTTTGTTTTCATTTTTAAGACTGCAAGCTCCTTAGGCATTAACTCTAGTTAAATCTTGTGTAACACAGGTCTCATTGTGAGCTGTTGCATCAGAACTCGGGTAGTTTTCCTGTCTACCCATCCCAAAGAGACAGGCACTGGTGAAGCAAGGACTGCCAGGAAAAAGAAGATCCCCCACAAGAATCAGGTTTTTCCACCCCTTCCCAACACAGAGTTTTGATGGCACTGCTAGTTACACTTGCACTTTTTAGTGTGTTAACCTGCAGTATTACTATTCCACGTTGTCTGATACAGGCTTCTGTTGAAAGGCCTGATCCAGTCCAGCATGTCAGCACTAACCCATCTTCAGCAGTAGTTTAATTTCTTTGCTGTGCTCTGACCAGGGCTGTCTGAGGTGCAGCAAATGCTGTTTTGTCAACTCATCTATGGAGGCAGTGACCTCAAGCACAGGGCAGGGCAGAGAGCTGGGAGCGGCAGTGTCAAACCAGACAGGCAAGATTCATTGGAAATTCCCCATCAAAGGCAAATCCTTGTGGGTTTTTTTTGCCATTGGAATTTGTCAACCTTAGACAGCTGTCTCAGAAGGCACATTATAGTCCTGGTAAGAGCTCATCCTGATGAGATATTACAGCCAATTCAGGGCAAGCTTAGTCAGGTCTTTGTAGTGATTCTGAGTGCTTTGGTCACTGGCAAGTGTCACTTGCATCTGGACTGTCTCCAGGGAAGGATATGAACATATTAAACTGAGGTTCTCTCACAGCCACATAAAGACCGTCACACAGGTAAACCTTTTTTCTCCACCAGGGGACCAAATAATAAACAGAGCCAAACCCCACTTTCAGACTAATACACAACCCTTTCAGACTAACACGCTGCTCTTACAGCACACATGGAACCTCAGCACAGCAGATCACAATGCTGTGCACCACTAGCAGATGACCTTTACAAAGAAGCCTTCATTTCAAGCATGTGAGCAACACTGCCCATCAAGGCAGAGCAGCCCCAACATCACAGAAACGTTTTTGATGACTTCATGACCTTTCATTTCCTTCACTAAGCCACTTGACACTAAGATACCATCACAAGAGGGCAACACTTTTTAAAGAGCTATTGGGCATTTCCAGGACAGACTTTAACCACAGACTGCTGTGTAATAGTTTTTTATTACGTTTTGAAAGTTCTCATCACACATGTGATCACGACGTAGACAGTTTTATTAGTGCAAAGTGCTTTGCTGCCTGTTGAACCAGCGTGTAAGCTGTTAGCAAAAGCAGGAAGTTACTTATCAGTCAGTCAGTACTGCCTTGGGCACACATCTTTACAGCTACCCACATCTCCTTACCGTCTGTATTCACAGACTCAGACCCACCTCCTCACATCAAGTCCTCATTTATTCCGAAGTATGCACAGCAAACCCTGCACTTCTCTGGTTGAATTTGTGAGGACAGCCTCACACCCTCCAAGCCTCTCCCAGATTACAGCACATCCTTTAACTGTCCAAAACATCACCCGTTTTGGTTGCAAATCCACTTGGATGCTTCCCATCTGGACAACTCATCATTTTTTCCCATTCTCCATCTCCTTTTCTGCCCATGAAGAGTCTGATCACTCCTACTTGCAAGGAAGATGATAGCGGGAGGTGTGGTGGTCCTTCAGGTCAAACTCATCATGGCCTTCCCTGAGAAGCAAACACAAAGTGTGGTCAGAAGTAAATCCCCAGGCAGGGAACTCACCCTTAGACACTGCACCAGATGCCTCCCAGCACCCCTTAACCAGAAACCTCTCCCGGGGTTGGCTGTGAGAACCTGACTGGCCGACACAGACTACTTGTAAACAGAAATCTCTGAGGTGCTTTGTGGAAAGGTCTGCTCATCTTTGCCTGCTGGAATGGGAAATGACAACTGGTTCCTCCCTTTCCGTCTTTGAGAGATTCATGAAACTGGTGGCTCATTTTCAGTACCATGTCAGTGATTTCCAAGCACACTAGCAACTCCCGTGATAACAGTCAAAATGACTGTCTGCCTCACACAACTCTGAAAAATAACTGCTGTGGCTAAAATGCAGTGTATTGGCAGCTGTCTTAACCATGCTCAGCAGCAGGCAGTGTCGAGTAAGACACACGCCTGCATCCACAGCAGGTAACTAAGACACTCGCTCACCTGCCAGACTGCTGATTCTTCTTTTACTGATGTTTGCTGTCTGATACTTTTGTTTGTTTTGTTTTTAATCACCTAGCATTGCCAGTCATATGTTTTCTTACCATGTTCATCTGTTCTTCCCCACTCCATTTCCATCTCTCTACACAAACATTTCCAGGAAGTGAGAGAATATACAAAAAAGCATCTCTTAGTATCCCAACCAGATTCTTAGCATCCTGCTGTCTAAATGTCATGCAGCACTCATCTGAGAACCCAGTCAACTACCCAATACTTTTGAGATATGAAAAAGAGAAGCCACAGAAGCTGTGAGGAATAGCTTTGTATTCAAAGAAATTAACCCTCTGAATCTGAGACATTCAACGTTTTTGTCAAAAATCGAGCGACGGATGTGTAAGAACCAAGACTATAGCTGCTACAAGGCCTGACTGAGAAAAAAAGATTTGCCCATATATATTTGAAGGAAGTTTTTTTATATGGTTTAAAACTGCAAAGTCTCAACCTAAGAAAAGCCTCAGGAATTTATACTATTTCATCTTCCCTCTTATGGGAATCCAGCTCAGATCATCCACCAATGTCATTAACAAGTCATAGGAGTCACTGAACAATGGTCTCGCTTATCCCATCTCACACAACACAGCACATCAGCTGCTCCAGAGAACACTCAGACAATGAGCCCAAACATGCACTGGAGTGGTACACACAGAACATTCCTGCCTAGGACAAGTTTAGTCCCTGAAGCCTGGGATAACTACGGATTGCACAAAGTATTTCCATAATACAGCATTCAGTTCCTCAAATCTTCCCTTCTACTGTGCACTTTGCTGCCCAACAGGAACAACAAACAAAAGCAGCCGAGCTTACCTGTGACTCACCTCTCAGACCAAGAGGAATTGTGAGACTTACTGAAAACAGCGCTGGCAGTAGAGGTCCCCATCACAGCCATGGCAACGCAAAGTGGCATCTTCATTGCAGATACAACACCATGGTAACTCATCCTCATCACTGTCATCTGCCCTGGCAAAAACTGTGGTTGCTGGAGTCTGGCTCTAACTCACAAAGAAAACATAGACACAGAATTCAAACCCCAGCAGAGTCAATACAGGACTTTGATTGTAATGCATGATGGCCACAATGACGTGTTGATCCTAAGTCTGGGAGGTGAACTTGCCCAGAGCTCAAGGATAGGCTCCATATGTATCTAGATTGTTAAATAAACACCCAAGATACTCTACCATTTCTTCATGAGTCTATATTGCTCAGAAGGTAAACAGGTATTCACCTTCATTTAGTGTCTTTAACAATATACACTAACATCGTCCATACTGTGTTAAGGGCACGAAGTTCAGATCTTCTGGCAGGCACCACAGCAATACCAAGTGACTGACAATCCCTGCTGCAAAGGCACTTTTGCTGACAGCTGTTATGTGGGAAGGGAAAGCAGTGGGGAGGTGGAGAGGGGTGTTTTCTCCCTGTTATAGAAAGGAGACTGGAGAACAAAGGAAGTGATTTGCCAAAAGGCCCCTACAATTTTGTACCTGAGGTCAGGCCAAAAACATCTTCTGAAATAATAATCTAAAATATATCAATAAGGCCATCTATTGCCTCTTCCTGCTCTACAGAGAACTCTTGTGGAACTGAACAGCCATACACACACCTGGACACACTGCCTGGGCACTGGCAAAGGCAACTTCCCAACACAGGAATAAGGCAGCACTATCTTTTCCATCAGTAAGCCCAGAACCGCAAGGTGGCACCCTATGAGCTGGATGTCTTCAATAATGCTTACAATTAAATAATTTCTTCCACTGTGGACAGGCATGTCAGGTGTCTGTGAGTCACAGGTCCATTTAATTCTTGTACATTAGAGAGAGAAGGTGTATGTATTTCCATAATCCATTCTGAGCATAGGATATCTTGTTAGTGATTCCCTCCTCTGAGGTTATATGAGAACAGTCGATTACTATCTAGAGGTTCTGTTCTGCACATGCTGAAAGCACTGGCAAACCTCCCACTTCTCCTAGTTCAGACTGTACAGTACTAGACAGTGGCCTTCTTGGTCTAACTATATGGGCAAGCTAAAAATTCCTTCTTTTAAATATCCATCTTGCAAGGTCTATGCTATCTTCTCTGGGTTTAGAGGACTCCACCCCATTTAGCAGAAAGCCAGTCTGAAAGAAAATGCATTCTAGAGAGCAATTCCTTTTAAAAAAGTACAAGGATGATTCACAGCTGTGCTCAGGGCTGGGTCAGCCCTGAAGAAGACACTTGGCTTGCCTGCTCTGCAGAAGCTGGTTGAGTTTTTTGTTTTTGTTTTTATTTTTTTTTCCTTCATCAAGCCTAGGACACAAAGAACTTTTTCTGCAGAACTGTACTCTCCTAAAGACCCCAGAACATGTAATTTCAAGAGATCTTGATCAGATCACAGACCTTTTGCTTTGCTTTCTTATGCAGGTTCTGTTGCAAGGGTTGGGTGGTCTGATCAGGAGGAATGTTGAATCCACTTGCTTCATCCAGGGCTGCTTCCTCTGTGAGCTGGTAACAACAGAAAGCAATAAGGCTCTTGTTTCAAACACAGTTGGGAGTCCCATTCTAGGCTCTAAACCTCTCATGCAGTGATAGATTCAGACTTATCATCTATCTGCTGTTATCCAGACAGGTGTGAGCTTGCTCTGTCTGCACTCTGAACACTGTGTGTACATCGTGATCAGTCAGTGCAGCAGCAGTGGCTTTCAGCTAACACACTCTGCTTTGCAGCGCAGCTATCAGCAGACCCTCAACATCATGCTAATCATGTGTGTGGGGTCTGTAACCAGGCAGAAACTTGAGCACAGAAAGCCCATGTCTGCCTGCAAGACAATTCATAGATGTTTCAGAGACGAATTTAGGCATAAGCTGCACTGAACAGCACACACATGATCCATGTTCTAGCTGGGTGGGGAAATGATGAAACAAGAAGCAACGAAGCAGAGTGGGGCTGGAAAGGAGACACCACAAGAGACACTAAGCGTGAATTAGAAAGACCAGGTGACAGACTAGAAGTGATGTCAGCTGCTTGTAGCCGAATGGCCCATGGGAGCTAGGACTGCAAAAGCACTAGGAGGGGAAGGAATGAACCTTGGCCCAGGAAGAGAAACACATCCTTTGCACACTCACTGGGTAACATACACACCGGGAACAACTGAAAAAATGACAAACAAGGCCACAGCTGCCACTTCTGACCTGCTTTAGCACCCTGCGAATAGCTTCCTCCTCAGCCACTTCCTCGTCGCTGTCAGGGAGTTTATAGGTTTCCAGGGAAACTGCAGGAGTAAGAGACCGGAGACTGTGACCCACACCTGCCTCAAACCTTGGGCCCACTGATGTGCCAGAGACAATCCTTTGTGGTATAAGCTGGTTTTGGCATTCTGGCTCTGGCACAGACAGATCCTTTTCAGATAGGGACTCCTCAAAATGGCCATTACTGTTTGTTTTTAATATTGCAAGAGGGATGGGAAAAAAGTCCCCACCAAAACCAGAGCTTTGCTTTTAAAGGCTTTGTTACTGTCACCAGAGGGTAATAATTCTAGCGAATTATCTCAAAAGAAGGGTGCAAGACAAAGCAGTCTGACCTTACAGCTCCAGCCTTTACTCTCAACTAAGATCTCTCATGCTGACTTCATGACGAACCAACCTGTACAACTTCACAGACAGAACCAAATCTCAGTCTGTTGCTTGCAGAACAGAGGAATTAAATGGATAAACACCTCTCAGAAAACAACTCTGTCACAGGAACTTGCTTCCTCTCTTAGCACTGTTTTCTCATCTGCTACTCACCTTTCTCTGGGTCCTCGCCTTTGAGCGCTGCCAGTCTCTTGGCAACTTGTAGGATCTTTTCCTGCCTAGTGTTCTCTTCCCGCAGCTCCACAGCAGCTTCTGCCAGAAGTTTATTCTTCTCTTCCTCTAGCTGTTTTGAGTCCAGATTTGCAGGGCAAACACAATCTTCACTTTCCCGATTGAGATCATTCAGACTTCCGCTACTAACAGCTGCAAACAAACAGAGAGAAGATGGTGGTGACTCGGCAGCGATGTTCCTTGGGTACAGACAACACAACTGCAGCAATGGTACAAGAGCAGCTTGCTGCTCTCCATTAATCTGGGCAATAAAGGGAGAAGGCACGCCACAGTAGGATTCACACTGTACATGAAGAGAAGAAAGTGAACTGATCTGTGGTTTGCAGTGAGATTACAGAGAAAGCACTGCAGCTAGGAAGATAACAGCATCCCAGATTCTGATGTTTTGTAACAGAGCACAGGCGTCTTAGGAGCAGCAACAGCTCCTCCCCAGGGAAGGGTCACCTTGGGGAAACAGAGGGGAACAATCTGAATAATACAACCCTGAGAAGGAGGAAACATCTCCCAAGCAAAGACAACGAGACCCAGTATGGAGTCAGACGGCTGCTCTTGGTCTACTTGTGTAAAAAGGGACATAAGTCATAAGGACAAACTGGACATGCAGCTCACCTGTAAGCCAGACAGGGAGGCACATATTCCCTTCTCACTATAGCACACACATTATTAGACAGAAACAGGTCTTTGGGAGCCAAAATAGATACCTTGAGGCTGGACTCGTGGTCTGTAATGCTCATCAATGGCAACTTCCTCAGACAGTTGAGTTAAGAGGTCATCTGTCTGCTGGACCAGACTTCTGGTATCTGGAGGCTGGTGTATCTAAGAAACAAGGAGGGCATGGGAAAAGGCAAATGAGAGGAAAGTGGCATACTCAATCAAAGGAAAAGTGTGGTAATCAAGATCACCTAGGTGGGAGCAGCATAAAAACATGCATCCGCTGATCTTTAGAGCCTCACCTTACAA
Organism: Patagioenas fasciata; assembly: GCF_037038585.1. NCBI lineage: Eukaryota > Metazoa > Chordata > Aves > Columbiformes > Columbidae > Patagioenas > Patagioenas fasciata. Next base: position 29,668,099 of record NC_092524.1, on the reverse strand, counting down.
TTGTGTGGTGTAAGTCTTTCTGGGCTTAATTCTCAGAGCCGTGGAATGCGCACAGCTCTAAAAGCAGTCACTCAAACAAGGCAAAGTGGTACTGAATGTATAGGAGTGCCTGATGCTGGCTCCCAACCCCAGCTCTGCCACTACCATCAATGTAAACAGAGTGCCACTCTCAACAGTGCCAGCGAGCAGCCCCACCATGGCCTGTGGTAACAGCCGGGTGTGCAGCACTGCTGAAAAAGGAGCAGCCATTTCTCACGGACATGATCATTCATACGGGCTTTGAAGGCATATATTCAACTCATTCCACTTCAATCACCAACCATTCTGTGCTTCCATTTCTGGAATAATTAACAGTATTTTGCCCAGCTAGGATGCAGTAAGAACTGCAATTAGAAGGTGGGGCTGGTAAGACCCAAACACAAACAACTCTGAAAAAATATCAGACCCCTTAAGCACCCAAATGGGTTGAGAGCAAAGAAATTTGGCATCTATTGTTAAAAATAAAGACATGAATTACAGCTGACATAAAGGAACATATAGCATTCAAATGGAAGCAGTGAACTGGTAGAGGCTGGCCATTTGCTTCTGGAGCAGCAACATAAATGGGAAATGGAGATATCTGAAGGGAGCCACTTGCACACAAAAAAGCTGAAGAAGGAAGAACAGCTAACATGCTGGGACACCAGTTACTGTGTCAGCTCAGAATACATTGCTGACTAAAATGCTGACGGAGCTTACAGGTCTGGGAGCCTGGGAAGGACGATCTCTCCCCTGCAGGGCAGCCAACCGGTCCTCCATTTCCTGTGTGGATGGAACAGGTCCCCAGCAGTCCTCCTTCAGGGCAGCCAACCTCGCTTCAATCTCAGCCTGAGTGGGGATGGACTCTGCAATTCCGAATAACACAAGGCAGAAGATTATCCTGCTATGGAAACAAAAGCCTTATTTTTTTTTTTTTTTCTTAAAACTGTATTTCTTCCTGAAATCAGATTCTGAAAACCTGAGCAAAAACATCCCTCAGCCCCTGACATGAATGAGGGGTCACACTGCAGTGACTCAGAGATGAGCCTAATGCTAACTGCTGTCCTCTTCTTTCAAGTACTTGCCTCCTCCGCAGTTTACCTCCTAGTTATTAGGTCAGTATTAGGGTAATGTCATTTGGCAATCAGCTGACTCGGGATACTAGAGACAGGCAGAGAAATAAGTGTCATTTAGGCAGTACCATCCATTGCTCCCACGCCTCTTAATGTAATCCTAGGCACATCAGACTGAAATCCTCCCCTGCCACATAACAGGACAAGAGGAAATGGTCTTAAGTTGTGACAGGGGAGGTTTAGACTGGGTATTAGGAAAAATTTCTTCACTGAACAGGTTATCAAGCATTGGAACAGGCTGACCAGGGAAGTAATTCAGTCACCATCCCTGAAGGTATTTAAAAAACATGCAGATGTGGCACATAGGGACAAGGTTTACTGGTGGACTTGGCAGCTTTAGGTTTAAGGTTGGATTTGATGACCTTAAGAGTCCTTCCAACCTAAACGATTCTATGATAATCAGGTAGCCATTTTTCAGTGTGTTCTTTCCCTTTTAGAGATCACATATAATTTTTTAACTGTTTATTCTCCTACAAGCACCACAAGGCTGTCAAAGAACCTGACAGCTGTGGACTGGGATAAGAGTCTTTTTTCTCCTCTGTGAGGCAAGGCTGGTAAGAAAATGATCCCACAGAGACTGGCACTGATGTTGTCCAGGACAATGACTCACAGGAAACCACCTGCAAAATCATTTGGCCAAAGACCCTAATTTCATTCCGCTCCTGTTGGGCTTGACAAAGGCTCTTACCCCAAACAATGGAAAATGTGAAAGTGATTTTAGAGGTAAGACATGGCCCCAAAATTGAGATGCAGTTTCAAGGAAAACCCCAAGAAGCAAAAGAGAAACTGGAACATTAAAATCACTGTAGAATCTGGCCATTGTGGCAGCAGAACATGGATACTCTGTCCAATTTTAACCCTTCAGTTCCCTAAAAAAGACAGGCTCTGAGAGCCCAGCACCTCCCTCTCCCTTCACATTTCATATTTCCCAAGTAGCAGCATTCCCACCCAAAGTATCTCCAGTATCCTCCAAAACTCACTCGGTTTCCTTTCCTCCCTGAGCCTCTCCAGTCTCTCTGCAATAGCTCTGTCCTCTTTTGAGAGCCTCTGGTATCCAGAGCCTGCTTGACCTGGGGGTTTTGCAGCTGCCTTCTGTTGTTCTCTCAGCTGGTTTTGCTTGGCCTCAAAAGCTGCCACACGCCTGTGACAAAACAAAACAAAACAAAAAAGAGACATGGCAACTGAGCACAGGGGTTTAAACCCTGAGATACAAAACATCCTCTGTGAACCCAACAGGCTGCTTGAACAATGTTGGTGTAGAACAGAAACCACTTCCTCCTGTACCAGGCTCTCTGATATTGTGACACTGAGAGGTACTCACAATGAGGTACTTCCAAGAGTAAGGAAAACCTTAGCTCATAGGAGCAGTACACCTGGCACTATTTCCAAGGAGACAAATAACTTTTCCCCATCAGGCTTCTGTTTCCAAGCCAGCCCAAATCAGTCACAGATAAAGGTACACAGGTGGCTGTCTGGGAGTCTATTCAGAAGAGCACACTCCCCCACCCCCCAAAGAAACAAATGAAAAATCAAAACAATGAAACAAAAGCCCCGTTCTTAATCTAATTCTGAACAAATACTGACATTACAACCCCCACTTCTGCTGGTCTCTATAGGGGAGGAGCAGCAAGGGCCTGGAAGGCTCCCCCGTGGCAGAAACAACCACCTGATTGGCAAGTGCAACTCACTTTTTGTAGTTTTCTGGTGGTGACCATTTTGCTGAATTGCTTTGAGATCCCTCTCTGGAAGAAAAAAAACAATTTCTCTGAACTCAAGATACTGGCAGTGCTTCAACCATCTGGTCTCTCAACTCAAGAGGAACCAGTACACGTTTCTTGACCTCCTGCTACAGCCCTTTCATAACCTCATTAATATGGAGAGCGATCAGCTTATGGAAGGGATTAAAGTAATATAGCTGCCTGGGACAGCAGGGAACTTCATTTCTAGCCCTTTGGTGCATTTTTCTTGCATCTGTATAAAATGTGATGTGATGTAATATGGGCACCAGTGACCCAGAGGAGGGAGGGGCTGAACCACCCTTGCCTCCCACAGCCTGCACCTCCCAGTTCAGAGAGCAGACAGAGAGTAGTTAGGTACAACTCCCACTGCAATTAGCTTCCATGCAGCAGGACACTCTGAAAGGAGCTGTGGCATGCAACAAGCACAGAATTATACAATGTGTAAGCTAAACAAAATGTTACAGACATTATTATATAACCACCAGTATCATAACAACACCTAGCACACATGTGCACTGCACGCCACAACCACATCTTGTGTAACTATCTTCTACTTCGTTATATTCAGGCTGAGCTGGTAAACTATGCACTTATGTAATGTAGTTAGAATATTTTGTTCTTAGAAATCACAGCTACAAACACATCTGTGCTGTGCTAAGGCCTGAATAGCAACAAATGAATGCAACGCTATTGGACCGCTTTCCAGTTCTAAGGTTTCTGTTTTGAAAGCTATTTGCATGAAGAACAAAAATATATGCAGCTTTATGCAGCTACAGCCTACATGTATTATCTACCTGCTATCCAGACAGGGAGGGCTTTTTTTCTGCTGTTGCTCTATAGTACTGATATTAAACAGATGAGATAAAACCAAACAAGGAGAAAGGTTGCCTTGTTTTCTTAATGGCTTTGGCCTTATAAAGGGAAATCAGAAAATTTAAAAACTGAAAGACTGAATGGTGTATTTTCACCATTGATAGCTCACACTGTTTTCATGAGCCAGTGCTTCTGAAATGATGACCTCTGCTAATGAGAAGCTCTTCTCCTTTAGATGCCTGCAGAGCCACAGAATTCATCATCTGCTGGTGAAAATCCCTTGCTATAGGAGAAGTGGGGAAGAGAGGAAAGAGAAAAGCAAGAGAAGGAAGAGGACATGGAAGAATTGGTTGAGAGAGGGGCCCTGGTGTACACTTAATGCTCTCGTGTTATTCCCGTGCATAATCCATACTTCTACTTAATTACATTTTTTTGTTTTCAACAGTCCATTTGCAGGCTATATTTGCAAATACTGTTTTTTTTTTTTTTTTCTTTTAAAAGCAAGCCAATTTTATGCTACAAAATTTTAACTCTTTAGGCTACACACAGCAGAGATCTCCCAACAATGAGAATTTGTGTCACTGCTTGCCCACAGAGGTAATGACACTTGGAACATCTTATTGTCACGCTGTTCAACTACAACACCTCAGAAAATACTGCCCGTGATTTCAAAGGGGTGTAGATTTCTGGGCAAAAACATGGTGGTGCTTAACCTGGTCTCCTATAGCCAAGGTATCCTCAAGCATTCAGTGTCCATCTGTGAAGATTTAAACCTCCTTCTTTCAGACTACACTGTGACCACAGAGAAGAGCCTCACAAATCCTTATTCCTGTCTTTGGACTGCACAGCTCTCACGCGGAAATCTGCAACACAACATGGAGGCACACAGAATGAAGAAACAAAGCGGGATGCTGCCTTTGGGTGAAGAAACACTCTCATCTTACCCAGTTAGTTTTCCGTGACACTGCTTGCACACCTTCTGCTGAGCGCTTCCACAGCGGGGAACAACAGCGCTGAAGCTGAGGCAGCCTGAGCAGAACGACCGTCCGCAGCTCCTGCACCCACACTGCAGAGACACAAGAGAGGGGCAGGACTGGGCTTCACCATCCAGTCCCCACACTCACCGCTGCTCTGGCTGTGTGGGAGCAATGCCCATGCCCATGGGCACTAACAGCAGCGCTGGGGTTGTGCTGGTTTTTAGAACTGTACCACTGGCTGCTGCTGGAGATACAGACGCTCTCAGGAGCCTTTGAGCAGCAACATGTAACTCCTGCTAGAAGCAGTGACACCACTTCATCCCATAGTATAATAAAGTGTGTGGGGGAATTCTCTTAGACAATGACCGAATATTGGATCAGAGGGATGACATCCAAGGACATTTTTTTTTTTTCCAGTAAACGCACATACTTGAAGACAAATTGAGACCAGGCACCAGGAGGACTCACAGGGCACGGAAGGACAACAGGCCACGCCGCTGGCCGGGCAGCGTGTCCCCGGTTCCCCTCTCAGACCCTCGCACTGCGGGGAGGCACCCGCGGGCCGGCCGGTCCGGGCCCCACTCCGCCGGACTTGCCTCTTTCTTGAAGACAGAGAACTTGGACGCACATCCATAGCACCGGCGATCCATGGTGCTACCGGAGGCGCGGCCGCCGCCCTGCCCGGCGCTCAGACCCCGCAATACCCAGCTCCGCAGTGCTGCCTCAGCTCCTCCAGCTGCCGCAGACCCGCGGTACAGCCGCCAGCCGGAACTATCGGTGCCGGGACTATCAGTGCGGGGAGGCCGCGGCACCGCCTTCCTCGCCTCCCACACAGCCCGATGGGAGTTGTAGTCCTTTGAGCGGCCCTCCCCGCCTCCAGTCGCCGGGCGGCTCTCCAGGGTAAACTACACTGCCCAGGGTTCCGCGCGGCTCCCCGGGCTGCCGGGAGCCGCCTGTCGCTGCTCGGCACCTTAACACATCCGGCTCTGCCGCACGATGCATTGTGGTACCTGTAGTCTGGTGCCGGTGGCGCGGCTGTCAGGGGGGTGCTACCAGGCAGAAAAGCGTGTTCTCTAGTCCTGACAGGGCTGCACTCAAGTTACTGGTTTTTAACTTAAACCTGTGATGAGATCCTGGTTCAGAAGAGCATGAAATGAGCTGAGCTGCTAAACTCCCACTGTCCCGAGCCAATGCTCCTGCCCGGGTCTGTCTGCATGCCTTTGGAAGTCAATGTCCTGCCCTGTTTGTAGGAAAAAGTTACTGAGCGTAGTTCTAGGTACCGTTTGTTCCTGTGAGTCATCTTGTTAATTGTGCGGGTTTGCTATTACATTTTGCATTCTTTCCAGTTCAATAGGTAAGTCCACACTGTAAAAACCTACACAATTAAATTAGGAAACTGACTGACCTAGTCAAGGAAGTAAGACTCATTAATACCTGAACAAAGCTAAATTTAAAGGTAAAAAAAAGGGGGTGGAGGGTTTTCAAGCCTTTGGGGTTTTTTAATGGTAAAGAACATTAGAAGGAAAACTAAAATACTTGGAAGTGAAACTTTGCACCTGGAAATTCCACACACTGTAGACATAAAACAGGGATCGCAATAAATACAAAACAAAATTATATATATATACACACACATACACATATATATATATATATTTTTTTTTTTTTTTTCTGTTGAGCTGGTCAGACGGAAAGAGGACATTCCAGTGAATGCTACAGTGCAACCTACCGATGGGCAGGTGTAATTTGGAGTGCCGTTCTGCAACACAAAATACAAGCAGCAACCCGAAGAACCTTCCTATCCAGAGAGCGCCACCGGCAGAGGTGCACGGGAGGGAACCAGTCCCTGTTCAATGACACTTCGGCTGTATTTGGTGACCACGGTAGGACACACCCCTGTCCCCCGGCTGGTGAAGGAGGCGGCAGGCCCACGTCCCCCCGCTGATGCCCACCAGAGGGGGCCCGGCCCCCGCAGCTCCAGCTCCTGCACCAGGCGGCCCTTGAGCAGCTGCACAGCAGCAGCTTTGCTTTATTTCTTCTTTTGCCTGCAGATGTTTCACGTAATGAAGTGAACTCCGATTATGAAAGTCCTGTGCCACGACTTTGCCCACAAGGTTTCCAATTCCTGTTTGAAGTGTAGGAGAGGTTAGATGGTCTTTGGTTCATGTCTTCTTGCCAAACTCTGTTGTAGCACAGTAGGTTGTACATTCTCAGTCCTACATAGTTATAGCTGCAAATGCTGTGTTCTTTAACTTGTTGTGAAACTATGCCCCAGTGTATTAGACTTGGCCTTTATAATCTTGGGGCTTGATTACTGTAATGGAATGCATTAGAAGTAAAACTTTTGGTCTGAAAAAGATCAGATTAATAAAAATGGGGCCAGCTGCCTACTAAGTCTCCCCAGCTGTAATGTTTCTCGTTGCAGTTCGGTGTGATAAAAACAGTAAATCGTCACCACAGTGAAAATGAAAATGGAGTATCAGTAGGCTCGTTTTCTTCTTCTAGATGAGGAACCAGCTGTACTATCAGCATGCCAAAAGCTGCTCTTACTTTCTATTAGGCATTTGGGTTCTAGTAATGCAAGCATCATTTCAACCACAGTTATTTACTTACATAAGGGAAATGTGTTTTAAATTAAACACACCAAAAAAACCTACGATTAGTGCATTTTTTGATGTGTTTCTGTAGGAGTCAATTGCAGGCTGTTTTTCTCTTACATCAGTGAGTGAGAGATCTCTGTTCTGGTTCTTACAGATTACAAAAACATACCACTCAAAGGCCCTGATTTGCCTCCCAGATAGGAACCTGGACAGTTCCAAAACAGGTAGGATTGGAATATATGGGCACAAGTGCTCTTGTCTCTTTCACATACTCAGGCTTGCAGAAATGGATCTTTCTTAGCACAGATCTGGTTTTGTATGCAATTAAAGTAATAGCCTTTTGTGTCACGAGGTATGTACGTATGTAGGAATACATATATACACACATCACTGCTAGGTACCTCTGTTTAAGGTTAAATCTTTACATGTGGGATTTCAAAAGTGTGTTAAGTGAATGCTGAACTTTCATTAGAACCTCTCAAAATCTGCCTATGGTAGTATTTGAATCCTAAACTTTTGGCTATACTGTCCATTGTGTCTACTGGCTGGTCACTCATAATTCATATATCTCAGAATATGAATGTTATTAGCAAGCTTATAAATAATTTTTATTTATGGGCAGTGCCTGTCATGGGAGGATTATTGACTATCAGATTCAAGTCCCCTTACACTGTGCAGCTGGGTACACCTAAGCTCTTAGAGTGTTTGTGAGTTCTACAGCTTCTCCATTTAAGATTTGCAACTAACTGTGGGTGAAAATGAGCAGCAGTCTTTATAAGAAGGATGCCATTCATCAGGATGTTTTGTATCTTGCATTCTTCTGTTTGGTGGGCCACAGATTTATACATGAGTGTTGTATAACTAAAGTGAAGACTGCTGGTAGGAAACCCGAGATTTTAGCAATAATCAGAGGAAAGCTGAAGGTTTTGGTATCTGCAGAAGGTTAGGAGGTTGTTTGGAGCATGTGTGGAAGCTCCAGCCAACATGTGTATCCCTTAAGGAAAGCAGTTAACAAGGACCCCTAACAGAACTCATGAAAAGTGGAACCATTAGATCTCAGACTGAAAAGCGTTTCCTATGAAAGAGAGAACTTATCACGTTATATTTTAGCCTGGCTGTACATTCAGGAATGCATTTCTACATCATTACTGTTGAATTTGCATTTTCAAAACAAATGAGATTGGAGTCTTTAGTGTGCCCTTAGGGCTTACAGCTTGCCTGCAGGAAGGGCTGGTTTACAAAGGACGGACCCTAATTGAGTCACATTGCCATGTCTCAGATCCATACTTAAAACTGTATTTCTAGGGACAAGTTACAAGACTAATTATTCCTATATGTGGTATATTTGCTGTTTCAACAAGTTGTTCATGACCCATTCAACTTTGTATACAATAACAGTTATCATGAGGTTATTAACTTCTGCACCTCCATGAAAGCTGTCAGACTCAGAAAGAAGAATGAGCTGCTGCAGATTCTGAAGTCCAAGTTAAATATAGAAACAGAATTTAATTTTCTCTCATGCTGTTGACATTGTTATATTCTCCAAGAAGATGTCAGTTTAAATAGTGAGCTAAATTAAACAAAGGATTACTTTTTATAGCCAGAAGACAGGAACTTGTAAGAACGACAAATATTTGTTGCCTGCTGCACATGCACTTTACCACCATGATGCAAGCAAGTTCTAGACCTTGATGCCCACAAGTTATCATTCTTCTGAAGGTGAAAATACATCAGTGCTTAAAAATGAAAATATTACAGATCCTTAAAACAAACAAACAAAAAGTCAGCATAATTCAACATTTTCTTGGCTGCCTTGCAGCACCAGGAAAGCAAATTGGCAATTTCTCTTCTTCACAAAGGCATAATTACAGCAAGAATTTTTATTGTTCATTACATTTTGGCACCTTCCAGTTTGACACTGGCATTTAGTTCTGAATACACCAAGTGAAGGCAAAGCATTAGCTGTCTACAGTGGTGATTTCTTTATCCTCTTCAGGTATCTCCTCAGAGCTGGAAGATTTCTCTCTACAGACAAGTTATTTCACACCTGTTATGTTTTCCAAAGTTACTGGCTCCATTTACCTTCAGTAGACTTCGCATTAGGTTTTCAGGCCTCTTTTTTTTTTTTTTTTTTTTAAATATATATTGGTGATACCCGATGGACAATTTCAATACCTGAGTCAGGCCACAGTGAAGTGGCAACAACAGGTGCTTCACTTCACTCCCTCTCCCTTGCTGCTTGTTCCTGCCACTCTTAATCATTTCTTTAGTTAAATCTGTTCCCTGACCTGGTTCATCGCAGAGAGGAATAGTGCAATTCTTTGAGCTGAGATGCTGTACAAACATCCTAGTTTTCACCTTCAGTGTAAAGTGGTGATTTCCAGGCTAAGCTAAGGTGCTTATACAAACTTCATAAGTGAGCTTGGCTTCAAAGCATAAATATGTGGGCCACAGGTTTTTCTGTATGCACATAAGAGTTGTGTGATAAAATTTGTCAGAATACAGGTTAAAGCCATATTCTACATCGCCATATTCTGAAATTTTTATGGGCGTACCTTCTAACACTAAAAGTTCTTGAAAATCTGCTTACATAGTTTCAGTTCTGCCATTGTATTTCACCATGCAACACCAGCAATGTGAATACCATAACAAAAAAGCTTACAGTTTCTGACAAAAGCATCTGATAGGCAGGAATATTTTTGTTCTTAATTTGTCGTGCAAATTACACCACTGTAGACACAAGACTAAGAGATCAAGCCTCAAGCTTATTAAAGGTATCAGGAAGCTATATTATTTGCTGAAATTGGTGGCATCTTTTCTTTTACCTGTGGCTGGCTGGTCTCTTACTTTCATTCTGTGTTTTCCAACTCCCGCCCATATAGTACTACCTACCAAATGTATAACTCATCATGAATCCGGGCAACTCCCAAACTATATCACTGTGAAATTCAACCAGCACGAAGTTCCCAGTGGAAGTGAAGTCTGCAACCTTCTCTGTCCCGCAGTAAGGGCCAACTGCAGGTGATGTAGGTCGGCTTCCATCATGTATGAGCAAGTAGTCATAGATGCATCTGTCACTATGTTCCAGCTCAAAGGATAACATTTTGAGAGATATCTGGAGAAAATACAACCAAAGCACTTTGCTTCCTTTTCTATTATCCTTTGTATGTGGTAGGCACAAATAGTCTAAATTCCTTATGTGCAGGCACCTTTTTTTATTCTGTGTTTGCACGACATCCAGATCCAAATATTGTAATGCAAATTAGTAGCAAATAATTTGCTTAGGTCATCAGCATTTGGATTGGAAGGAAAAGCAAGGAACAAGATTGATCTTCTACACTTGTAATTCTTTTCTCTGGAGTAATACTAAAACAAGACCTGTGCAATGTTTCAGTTTTCTAGTGGGAACTCAGATCTAGGGATTATTCTAAACAAAGCCTACTGGTACAAGCTAAATTCATAAGAGTTCACACACATGTGTAATGGTTTTCCCTTGTTGGACAACCTGAAACACCAAGATCCAGCACATGTTCTTACACTGGATTTTTGTGTTCAGATTTTCACTCTGCGAATTCTTGCTCAAAAAGTGACATTACAGCTGTTATTCTCCAAGGCAAAAAAAGATTCCATCAGAGAACACTGATGAAACACACAGATGAATTCATCTGTGCCTTACCTTGTATTCTACTGGAGAACTGATGACCCAGAAGCACGTTCGGTTTTTGGGGTATTTATTGGGGTAGTTTGGAGATGTGATGACTCCATTTGACTCTGTGAAAGTATCTCCACAATTCACTGAGGAGTAAAGGAAAAAAACAGAGAATGGCATATTAGGAAGAGCATTTTGGCCATAGAAGTGAGCATGCTTATTGTTTTCTTTCTTCAAGCCATGAAAAAATGTGATACCATGAAAATCTACTGCTGAAATATTTTCTTTCCTTACTATTTGTATTAGCAGCTGTACTGAAAGAACTGAAACCATAGTGCTAAATAACCTGTGGAGGAGAGGAAACAGCTGCTTCTAAGGCTTTATCTATCTTTACAACTGAATGTTACCATATTAGCAAAGCATTCTAATGGTATTAACTTACTACACTTTCAGAAAATAATTATCTCAAGTATTCAATATTGTATTATCGAGCTGGATCTAATGCTATCTAGAATTGACTCCATCAGGACTAGTGCAAAAAGAGTAAAAATTACACACTTCTAAGACTTCTTCAATTTATGCTGTTAAAAAGTTTGCATTTTGATTTGAAATAAGGCAATAACAAGTTATTTGGGCTCCTGCTTTCTAACTGAAAGCATGTTGCAGCACGACAGAATTTTATCCAGCAGTCCATAATGCATTGTATGTTTGTAAAACAGACACCCCTCAAGTGACTACAGCAAGCACTGTGTTTCATGTAACATAACAAAAGCCTTTAATTCACAAAGTGTAAGTTACCCAAGGTTAGTACCTCTCCAGCTGCAGAAAATGCCACAAATCCTCAAATAACATATTGCCCACGTACTGGCTTACATCTCATTGGTTGAGATTTCTCGTTGAGTTCTTCAGTCTTTGTGCACTTTGGCTGCACTGCTCCTATTAGTTACAGTTGTTGCATTGTTTTTATTTAAATAAATAATTCTAAAGGTGCGCAGAAGCCCAGCAGAGGCTTTAGTGCCCCATCATTGCCTAGTCCGCTGCATTAGCGATTGCTATGCAAGTGTAAAGAATAACGTACGAAAAAACCTACTCTGGAGTACATGGTCAAATTTTTCAGTTCTTCCATACAAATACTATTAATGCTGGTCTCCAAGCTCTGGAAAGGAGTGTTCATACCCCTGTTGTAGGAGGCTCTGAATCCTGTGGCTGTAATGCTCTCATCACTTGCAAACTCTACCAGCATTGTCGATCCAGATGCCACTAAGGAGGGCAGCGGCCCCTTCCCACAGTATTTGTCCAGCAAGACAGGGGAATTCTTGCTGTTCCCGTTGTAAATTTTTATATAGTCAGAAGAACAGTCTGGGGAGGGTTGGAGATCAAAAGCCTCAAACTGTAGGAAAATCTTGAGAAACAAGAAAACAAATGTTGGTTTTAATGCTATACACAGGGAAAGATTTGAACCATCTCAATGTTATGAAATGAATTAGGATTTCATATTCATTGTACTACCTATGTATCACTGAAATTTTACTTTCTGTATTAAAAGAGCATAGAATTTCACCTAGCTACCCTGTTACTGAGCCCAGTGATTGATATTTTGACTATGGCTACTATGGCTTGTCTTTGAAAAGCCATCCAATCTTAACTGGATAAAAATCAAGTTAAATAATGCATCTGATAATAGTCTTATGAAAGCTGTTGAGACTGTCTTTTCATTCACTGCATGACAAAATAAATGTCTTGGTCCATGAAAATGACTTCCAGAGAGCAGTCATAATAATGAAATAATAGCCTAATGAAACATAGCCTTGACACTCTGGTTCAAACCTTTTTTTCTCCTAATAAAAATTACCTTACTTTGATGGATGCGGATCAGCCACAGGCAGTTGCTGCTGTTTGGGTATGGGGATGGGTAATTGACAGAGGAGAAGGAGCCTCTGGGTTTAGGCAACACAGAGCTACAGCAATCTGAAGGGAAGAACCAAACAGCATTGAAGAGAATGAAAACCACACAAAAATCTTCTAGAAATGCCTGACAAGTCTCTCCAACCATTTGCATCAGTGAAGCTTGTAAAAGATACATTAATTATAATGCTTACAATTGTGTTGATGTTCCTAATGTGTCATTCAAAACCTGGGAGTGAAAATAAAGCTAATTAAGGTACTTACCTGTTTCATCTACTAACGTTTATTTCTTTTCTTTTTTGTTGTTTTTTTTTGGCTTGGTTTGTTTTTTTAAGACAGTGGAGCTTCACTCACATGTTTTAGTTTACTGCCTTAACCTAAGTCACAGAAGTAGCTTCAATGACATCAGTACATCAATTCCCATAAGCAAACGTGTGTGTATTCAGGAATGTATCCAAAATCAAGCTTGAAAACTAGATTCTGTCAAAGCACAGAGAGGTAGTCACTGGGGGAAAACAATAGCAGAGAGCACTGAAGTCAAGCTCAGACCTACTGACTGGCATACAAAGTCTGATCTCATCTGTCTTTCATCTTTCCACATGTAGTCTTCATTTATTTCATTATGTGTAACTTCCCAAATTGCAAAATATGAATATATGACATCTAAACATATGAATTTGTGACATTTTTCTCTTGCTCCCTACTTTCCCTGAGACAACTAGACTTTTTGTCCCTTTTTAGTCTCTGAGTTTTTGTCCTTTTTAAAAATAAATTAGCCCTTTTCTTCAAAAACATACAGATCTAATTATGAAATTACAGAATAATGGTACTGAAGTGTGATTCATTTCTAGCTTCACTATCAAGAATAAATATCATTAAATACTTTCTATCACTATCTGTGAGACTATGACAAACACTTAAATTGTAAACTTGTCATGTTTGAAGCTAAGAATTTGGGAGGAACCACTCTCAGCAATGATTTCTGTGCCTAATTGTCCTATTGAAGGAATGTTGATGCCCACTAATTACTGATGTTTATTTAGCTAAGTTCTAACACTATTCAGAGCCAAATTTGCTACACTAATATTTAGACCATGTTAATGTTTCTTGCTGGTTTGGTGGAAACTAATTGAATAACATCTCAGAAAAGTAAAATACCTTGTAAACCAATTAGCCTATGTACTGGGAGGTGAGGAATAGTCCATTACAGAAGCACATTTGGTGTTTTACCTGTGTTTTGTGCATCTCAGCTGAAGAGTTCCTGCTACAGAGGAATGACAGGTATTTCTAGACCTTAAGATACCACAGTGATGAGGTAAGAGACTGATGGGGCAAGGAAGTAGATAACTACACAAAAAGCCCAGGGAATTCCCCTCAAAAAGGTGTTCTAATCAGCCTAAATGGCACCCATACCGATAACCCTGGGGTAATTTCTAATTGAAAGAAATCACAAACCTGCTGGCACGAGTGATGCACATGACTCTAAGCTATATCACAAAAACACAGAACGGTTGGGGTTGGAAGTGACCTCTGGAGATCACCTAGTCCAATCCACCTGCTAAGGCAGGTTCACCCAGAGCAGATCACACAGGAATGCGTCCAGGGGGGTCTTGAATGTCTCCAGAGAAAGAGATGCTACAGCCTCTCTGAGCAGCCTGTTCCAGTGCTCTGGCACCCTCAAAGTAAAGAAGTTTCTCCTCATGTTTAGACAGAACCTCCTGTGCTTCAGTATATGCCTGTTGCCCCTCATCCTATAGTTAAGCACTGCTGAAAAGAGTCTGGTCTCATCCTCTTGACACCCACCCTTGAGATACTTATAAACACTTATGAGAATCCCTCTGAGCCTTCTCCAGGCTGAAGAGATGCAGCTCTCTCAATCTTTCCTCATAAGAGGAGAGCTTCCATGCTTTGCAACCTTCAGAGCTGCCCTGAAATGAGAAGTTGACAGAGGTACTAACCATGATTTCTCTGATGGGTTTGGCTTATGTCCAAGAGCAGGGACTAGGGGAGGATAGTTCAGAATGACAGTGAATTATTGAAAGTAAAGTGTCCTTTCCAAGAAGGCAGCACCTTGGCACAGGAACAGGTCTGTTTCCACACCCATACCAGCCCTCTTGTAGGGTGAGGAAGAGATTTATTGAAAGGACTGTAGGCTGAGTTCCTTTAGGGGATGTCTGACAGTGACTACAGACATCAGCTGTATAACAATTCACATGCCTTCTATCTACAGCACTTACTGCACTTGTAGAGCTTGTTAATTTTAGCTACATCCAAGTTACTCAGCCCTTCTCTCTGCCCAATGGGTATAGAGGGGTCTGGAACTGGAACAATAGTTGGTTTCCCTGGAGTGCTGGAGAAATCATACCTGTAGAAATAAGGAAATCAGATTTCTGATCACTTCTCTCAAACAGTGAAGTTCTCTAACTGCATAATCACATTCATGTACCACACGCACAAAATTTCAATTGAAAAAGGCAAAAAGCTTATTGGAGACCAGTTAGTCTTCCCTGAGGAGGACCAGCATGGTAGTCATTTTGTGTGCAGCAGCTGAAAGCAAGAAACAAGAATCACAGAGTGTTAGGGATTGGAACGGACCTCAAAAGATCATCCAGTCCAAAGAAAGAAAAAGCTGCACTGTCCTGAGTGAGGAGAGCTTTCAACAATGTCCTGGCCAAAGGAATTGAATCCCACCTTCGTGGTTCCAGAGGCAGAGGAGCAGGAGTAGTTCTGTCTCAGTAACTTATTGCTTATTTGATATCTGCAATTTTCTGCCTCCTGCTAGGCAAGTTTTATTGCATGGTTTTATTCAGAAAGAGTTACTTGCTAGTGGAAATAAAGGAGAAGGTACATGATACAAGCTTGTACATTGTGGACTAAAATGTAACCTTAGACAGTGTTTGCAGATGAATATGAGGCAGTACACAACATCTTAACAATATTTTAAAAAATCAAACTCTCTTTTCTCTGTACCTAAATATTGTTGTCTATGATCAGCTGTTATCACTACTATAGCAAGAGACAGGAATACAGTGAAAGAAAACATTGTCCCTGCACAGAGCATTTCCTTCTTCCTAGATCAGAGCAGAAGATCTGGAAGCTGTTTGCTCCTTTGAAAAGACATCTCAGAAAACAACTTACGCGCCATAGTGCATCACTGAAGAGTAGTCATAAGGAAGGCCCAGGTTTTTGGAATTTACTTTTCCGAAATTCCCTTGTTCCCCTGTAAGGTAGGAAAGCAACATTTCAGTCAGAACAGTTATCACTGTTCTAATAGTACACTGCCTGCTGTCACAATCCTGAGAGTAACTTAGGATACAAATACTTGTTCTCATGAGATCCTGGATGTATCAAAACTACCAGAGCCTTTTGAAGCCTGTGGGAACCCATTTTCACTCAGTCTAGTAGATTTCAGAATATAAACCGAATAAAATAAGGCAAAATTTTTATATAATCAGTGTATCTATTCCACTTTTCAAGTAAAGGTATTCATCCGTCCATCTTCACTAGGATGTCTCCAAATATATTTCAGTGCATTATCATTAACATCATAAGCATCCAACCTATGTTCCCAAAGCTGCATCCATACCTTGAGAGGGAAATCTGGCTGACCACCTAGATCAAAAATTCAGAGATGTGTGTGGGTGACCACCAACCTGTCTTGCGGAGTCCTTCCACAAAAGAGCTCGAAGAACACAAAGGGATACAGTTTTCCTGTTACTTGCACCAAAGGACACGTTATCAGCCATGTTCTGTCTTTGTCTCTGGTCAAAGCCATCAGCAGTGACTACAGTGAAGTAATATGACTTGGATGAAGCAAGGGCACTCAATAAGATCAGCTAGAAACATTCTCTCTGAATATAGCTGCTGATATAGCCCCTCTCACCATAGCTGCTGAGCATCTCATCACTTTTTATCTGTTTATCCTTAGAAAGCCCATATGAGGTAAGAAAATACAACACTGATATGGGACTGGAGCCCCAAGACAGACTGGAATACACAGCACCTGACTTTATCTCTCTTAAGTTAGACACTGAAGCTATTTATTGAAGCTCCAGGATAGTCAGAGGAGAGAAACACAGTTAGAGGCAGTTTCATCCGAAGGCACCTATTTCTCTCCATTGACTGGAAAGCATGAATACGAATCGTCCCCTGGGTCTCCTGTCCATAGTAAGGTGAGCAAGGAAGCAATGTCAGAGCAAGGAGCCAAGTGCAGTCAGCTGGCCTTGAGGTGAATGCCCCAAGCACCGAGCACTCCTTTCCAGTTCAACATTTGTACCTTCATTATTGGAACTAGCTGTTTGTGAACCACAAACCATCTGGACAAGAAAGAGTTCAGTGCTGGATGCTTGTCAGAAAAATCTCTGGAGTTTGCACAGCTTGTCTGGCAAGCTTGCAATCAGAGCCAGTCTCTTCCAGTAATGTCCTTCAGCACTGCTCCCAGTGAGGGGTAGGAAGTGCAAAGAGAAGCTTCAAAATCCTGTATTATAGAAAGTCTGGGAGCTCCATGACTTTGGAGCTTTTCGTAACCCAGAAACTGATTTAGGGCTTCAACTGGTTCTAAACAGCATTGGCTTTCCTCACTCTGTTAGGTTTTTATCTCAGCTGCTCTTATCTGCTATACTGACTTCAGAAAGAATTATCAGCAAGTGCACAGCTTCTTCTGAGGTGATGAACAGCCAACACAGTTCAAATGCAGTGAAACATTTAAGCATATGGCTACTGTTTGGCACAGAACTGCTTTGCTGAATCGGTTTGCTAAAAAAAATAGAAAGTAACAGCAGCCTGCCTGGACAGAGATGCTGCCAGAAAACTAGTATCTGCCTCATGACATGCCAGAGGGATTTGGCTATCTAGACCTGCACACATGTGGGGACTTACCCCATATTTTCCACTCTAAAAAAAAATATATATATATATATAAATCTATCTCTGCCAGAACTTAAGTGTAATGACTCAGAAGAGCTGAAAAGGAAGCTTTGGCTGAAGATTCTGAATACAGCTTTTTTCCCCCCAAAGTATGGGAAAAACAAGCTGAGTTTCAAGTAGTTAAGTGGACAGCAACCAATCAGGCTGCATTTTGTCAAAACAAAGCAGCAGGATGGCTTCCAAGGTAAATTGCCGGTTAAAAACAAAACCCAGCAAACATCCACAGCACTGCAGTCCTGGCAAGAGAAAAACAGCTTGTGTGGGAGAGCTGGGAAGGTGCAAAAGGTCTTGAGGTCTAGTTCTGCATCACTGAGGTCAGCGGGAGCTCTGCCACCAGCACTGGTAACAGCAGCATGTTTTTACGGCAGATGTACATTAATGGTCCTCACAAACATAGCCGTGTTTCTTCATTTCCTTTTCCACGCATAACTTTGCATTTTTTCCCCTGCAGTGCTTGTGATGCACGCACACTCCATTCTAACTCCCTTGTCGTGCCAGTCTTCTCAGGCTCCGCTCCTGGTGCTTGCTGCTAAAACACCCCATCTACTTTTGCATGGTCTCGTCTTGTTCACCTCTTCCCCCTCTTTTATCCTTTCATGATACTGTGCCTGAATCAGAGCTTGGTTACATCTGTATCCTTGAGGAATGATGATATCAGAATCTGTGGACTTCCCGCAGCAAAATCAGTGTAAGATTTCATGTGTGACTAGTACCTTTGTATAACTTTGTGTTTTCACCTCCTTCTTCTTAGCACACCTTTTACTAGCCTTTCAAACTTGGAACACCCTCATTGTACAATGGTAAACAATTCATAGTAAAATTACAACTTAACATTAGAGCTGAAACCTCAATAAAGAACAGCACAAAGGGAATTTACTTAGGATATCATGGGAATAGCTGAAAAATTTGGAGAACAGTGTGTTAGGAATTTGCAATAAAAACAATCGAGTTCCATCTGGAGAAAAAGATAGATATACTTTCAGCTGTGCATGACATAGAAGAGTTTAATATCTTACTTGTTGAAGAGACTTATTAGAATTCGGTATTCAGTTGCCCTGCATCATTTGCTCTCATTTTCTATAAAGTACGCTAAGTATACTATTATCCTTTTACAATTGTTGTGAGTTGTCCAGCTCTCTCATTGGTGCCAAATGATTCCTTGCATCCTTTCTTCCCCTTCTTTCCTTCTGTGTACCACCTTCTTGCTTTCCCTGCAACCTCCTACCATTCTCTCCACCCGCCTCTCCCCAGAACCTAGAGCTCTGTATGTGCTCCCATGTTCACATGCTCAAACTATTCATCCTGCATTCCTTTCTATAAATAACATTCACTTGTTTCCCCCCGCACAGATTTACCAGTCCTGATTGCTCCCCATTGCTCCTTCTTTTCATGGCAGTGTACATTATTTTGTCCTCAAGGAGGAAATAATTTCAGTCCCGGCTCTCACATCATGCCAGGTACCAGAATTTTGCACATGCTACTGGCTGCATCTGCTTCCATTCTCTCCACATCGAGTCCCTTGTTCATCTACATTTTAGGCTCTGTGCATTTCACTCACTGTCAGTGCCCAGACGCCTCCCTCCTGCCTTCTCTATTTCTGTGGCTTTCCCCAAGACAGAGTCGCTGTGCGATTCCCCACCATGATCTCTGAATACCATGTTTCTCCCCTCCTCAGCTGAAAGTCCAATAGTCTTGCCGCCTGACCAAGTCTTTGCTACAACATTTTGCGTTTCTGATTGTCTTGGTATTTTGGATATAAGGTGGGCCTGGGCTCAAGATGGTAATCAAAATGAGAACACAGAGATACTTTCAGGTTGCATCTGCATTGGAGGACCACGCTAAATAGGCGTAGCCACAGAAATTCCCCCAGTACAAACCCTGAATGAGAAATTCCATCACACTGAATGTGCTGCTGCTGCAATTCAGCCAGCATTAATCATGATTCTTATTTGCATTGCTATTCACAGAAGAAACATTCTCCTTTATCTGAAAGTATATGTTTTCTCTCAAGATTTAGTGGACATACCTGCCACAATGTGTTCCCACATAATCTTGACAAACCTGTCCCGATCACTCCTTGCCTGTTCATGGATGAAACCCAGTGCGTGGTTCATTTCATGCTGAATTGCTCCTTTATCCATGCAACCGTTTTTCACCAAGCCTACTGCTTGACGTCCTCCAATTTTTCCAAAGTAAGACCAGCAGCTAAGAATAGGCAATCAATAACCAAAATGATCATGTTCAGCAAATACAAAGAAATAGATGTTCTGATGCCACCAAGGGCCTCCAGATGTGCAGCCACAGAAGGGGACATGCAAATAGTCAACTGGCAGGAGATACCCAGGCTTCTGAAAGCTGCCAGACTACACAGGGGGAGAAATAAAGCCTTTGTGATGAGTATGGCAAATTTTAAAAGAGTAAAAGGACTATATCAAACTAGGATGAAGCAGTTTAAGTAGTTAAGCAAAGAACCTGAAACATTTATACTTTTTAAAGATTTTTACAACAATTAAGGAAAATATCTCATTTTGAGTTGTGCTCTATCACTTTTAAGTCCACACACACATTTATTCCTGCAGCCCATTAACTGATGTAACTACCAGTATATCTAAAGAAAACTGAAAAATTGCACCTGCTCTCTGAATCTTGACCCCTAGGATAAACAAAGGGGCAGTTTTTTAAATGCAGATCAAAAAAGAAAAGAAACTGATAGACTTTTTGAGTCCTTCCACTCTCAGGAGACAGGGAACTTACCTCTGCCCACGTTCAACATACACATAATCTGTTTCTGTAGTGCGATTTACAAACTGCACACAGGTCAGCGTGGAGATCTCCTGCAGAGCATCAGCAATCCAGGACCTCTCTGTCACTGCTAGAAAGAGAAAGGGACCAGGAGCAGTCTTCCTTCATTAATCAAAAGCAAAGTGCATTCATAGAATCATAGAATGGTTTGGCTTGGAAGGGACTTTAAGGATCATCTAGTCCAACCCCCTGCCATGGGCAGGGACACCTTCCACTAGACCAGGGTGCTCAAAGCCCCATCCAGCCTGACCTTGAACGCTTCCAGGGATGGGGCATCCACAGCTTCTCTGGGCAGCCTGTTCCAGTGCCTCACCACCCTCATGGTGAAGAATTTCTGCCTTAGATCTAATCTAAACCTACCCTCTTTCAGTTTAAAGCCATTACCCCTTGTCCTGTCACTACATGCCCTGGTAAAAAGTCCCTCTCCAGCTTTCTTGTAGGTCCCTTTCAGGTACTGGATTGATGGGGTGCATACCTTTAAAACTTCACAGCACTTATTAGCTTTTTATCATACATATAAAACAAAATAAGGGTCAAAAACCTTCAGAGATCTTCAAGTTGATTGGACTTTTAAGGGGACATGTAAGAATTATAGGTAGCCGTTATGCATATTCCATAGGAGACAGCTGATGGGAAGCGAGACTGGCATTGTTTCTTTCATTAGATAGGACAGAAAAAATGAAACAATTTTAGATATAAATAATTGGATTAAAGTATCCCAAATGAGCCATCTGATCATAGCTAAGCACCTAAAAACCTATTTTGTTCATCAGAGATAACAAATGTCTGCCACACACTCCTTGGAATCACTTGAGGCAGCAGGGTTCAGAGGCTCTGAATATCACAGTGTTTCTATTCAGGTACTAAATAAAGTATGGAGTGTTTATCTACTTCTGAACATTTTGGCCTAATTTGGCTTCCTCAGTTATGAATCATCTACAACTGATTTGTATCTCTACTTCCTCATCTATAGTTTGGGGAGAGGGAGGTAGATGGAATAACCCTCACCTAACCACAAGCGCCTGTGCTGCAGTTCTGGAAGCACACAGGCAGAGGAACAGCTCAGATACTGCAAAAGCTGGGCTTTCCTCAGCTCAAATGATAACACAGATTCCCTTCCCCCAGGAATGGGAATCAGGCACGGGCTGCATTTCAGTTATACGCCATTTTCTCTCTAGGTAAGATCTTTTAAGAGGGGTCTGTGTGGAAGCCTTAGACCAGAGATGCCTCGCAAGGGGAGCGATGGAAGCCCTGCACAGCCTATACGAAGACTTCTGGAACAGAATTTTCTAGATTAAGGCATCGGTCCTGCAGTCCTTTGCACAGGACAGAGCAATTGACTGACTAGAGAGAAATAATATGGGAAAAAATATCTCCAAGGATCTTTTCCTCCATTTTTACATCTACAGGATTCTAGTGTGAGAATATTTCTATGAGAGATTTGAAGAAAAAAAATAAATTATTGTGTTCCAAAATGTGCTCCTAGTGGTAATTTTGACAAAAATAATAATGTAAACAAATTATATTTCTTCTTCTTTACTTACTAAATATCAAAGTGCATTGTAGCTAGCAGGAATGAGCTAATATTTGTAATTAAAATTAATTAGCTGGTATTTATATGACAACTACTGCCCAAGTAACCACATATATAGTGTCTGTAACCAAAATGTTTTAGCTAAACAGCCATAGGGCTAGCACATAAGCAAAAGGGACATATCAATAAATTCTCATTTGGACAAAGACTGTTTTTGATGCATGCCACAGCAACATAAAACAACAGAGTACAGGGACTGGAAGATCAATGCTGACTTTACAGCATCCATTTGCATACACTTACAGAAATCAGAAGAGATGTTAATTGGGACCTTGACTAGTCCATCTTGTGACTTGGGCCATAAACAGCTCTCACAGTTAATTGCACTGCGTCGTCCTCTTCTCAAGAGGATGTCTTCTTCAGACACAGCTACTTCACTACCTGGCAGATGAAGAAAATAAAGAGCATACAAGGCACGGAGAAGACAAATAGATGTGCAAAAGAGAGATGAAAGCTATGCTCTAACCAAGCTTTTGTACCTTTGGAAATTTCTTTCACTGAAGTTCATTTCTCAATAATGTGAAAAAGTATTAGTAACTTCAGACTGAGTGAATCTAGCATTCACAATATGCTAAGACTGGTTAGGTCTGCCTTGCCTCTTGGATAGAAAGAGATTAATATTAATATAGATGTCATAGTGCAGCTGTAATCAAAGTCATGACTAAAGATATTTTAGGTTAAGAAGCTTTGGGAACCTTCAGAGTGGAAGGCTAAGTATTACAAATCATTGTTCACTTCATTAGAGGTTGTGGAATGAAAGACAAATCATAACTGACCTCTGTAAAAATGGGATGAATCATACAAAAGATATTTTTATCATGCATACTGAATGCACGCAAGCTATTAATTTCCAAGTTAACTGTTAATTTGACATGAAACACTGTGACATGCTCCTCAGTTCTGACCCCAAAATACTTTGAATGCATTTCTTACAGACAAGAGCTACCGGTTATTATGCTGAAACAGTACAATACTCTTGGGTACAGCAGATAGGGAAGAGCCTTATATCACATAGGAAAGAAATCAAAGTGAAAAGTATTCTGATTTGCTGAGGCTGCATAAGGAAAAGAACATTCCATGTAGCAATTGTTCAATAAGTCTTCTTAATTTCTTTATCATGACAACATAAATAATCACACTGAATGTTACTTTAAAACACACCTGAATTCTGTGAATTGTTTTCCACTGATGCTGGAAAATATTTTCAAGAGAAAAATATACCAAATAATGAGAATGAGGTATAGAGAAGCAGCCCCACCAAAATCTACAGTAATTTATATAATAATTACAATCAAACTCACCTAAGCCATTATTTCTTGTAGCTATCTGAAAATAAAAAAGCATATCTTTTAATACATGTGTATCTCCATAGCAGAAAACAACTATTGTGTAGAATCACAGCAGTAAAAGTTTGTAACTAATTTTACAATAGAGCAACTCAGCAGCAGCAATGTAAATTCTAAACATCTGAGATCAGGAACACACCTGGACAGGTTTACTTAGTGCAAAGCTGTAGAGAAATGCTAAATGAGTTGGCAGAAGAAAGTACTTCATCTTCAGGTTTCTGAGATGATCCTCTCTGCTCTGCAGCTCAGGTCTCAAAGCTGTGGTTAGTTTTCTTGGGGCAAGTTTTGTGGGAAAGCTGCTGCTGTTGTTAGCAAGTGTAACAGAATTAGATAACAAGGAGTATTTTCACAAAACAAACACACTGCAGGACCTCTCAAGAGAATTTCCAGGCTCTCATTTCTTATTTATCTTCAGAAAACAGAGGAAATGGAGCAATAGGAAAGAAAATCCAGCGACCTTAAAGTGACTCATCTTTGATTCTAAGAAGAACCCATGAGCTGCTGCAGGTCCCCTCACTGCTGACCAAGGGACAGGATATCCAGTAACGTTCTGTTTACAGCAAAACTCAGAGTCAAGGAACTCTTTGATCCCTCCACGCTTGACTACCTGTCCTAGAAACTCCTTCGCTTGCTGCCAGGAGCCACCCTGCTCCACAGAGCCCGTCTGTCAGCCTGCCCGCCCTGTGCACCTCAGCCAGGCACTGCTGGCCACGACCACTGGCAGATCTGCCGGAGCCAGAGATGAATCTGATTGTTGGTTGAAATTGTTTTTCCAGTACCATATCTTGCAATATCATCATCACTGGCAGTGATTGTGTGTCTTTCTGGAGCCTACAAATAAATAAAACCACCAGCTTCCAGAGTTTTGGCTTCCCAGCTTCTGGGAAGGCCTCCTTCCTTTGATGTCCATGATTAGAGACGAGCCTTGAAAGGCAGGCTGCATCCTAGAAAACCCACACTGGAAGAGTAAGCCACACAATGGGAATATTCGTGTTGAAGCCACATGAGCTCGACTCCATCTGCAGGCAGATGTTGTTTTCTCCTCCCAGCTTCAGCCCCTGCAGAAATACCCAGGTGCTATATAAAATGCTAAGGAATTGCTGCATCAGATCTTTAAGGAACAAGCAAGAAAACCTCTGGAATTGCCTGCAAAGGCAAAGTTCAGAGGAATCTGTGTGGTTCACAGCAGATGGAGATGGCAGAGGGTGCCTTTCCAGACAGACATATGGGCTGGTCCTTTTTTTTTAAGGAGTACTTTGCGAGGAAAATTTTAGCTGCTATTATGTAAAGCTTTGCTACTAATATTTTCATACATTTCTGAGCAACCTCCATGTCTATTCAAGATCAGGTTCAAAGGAGAGACAGAGGGACTCGCAGGAGCACATTGCTGCTGCTACACATCACAAGATGACAGGGGAGAGAGCAAAAGTTATTACATAATAAAAGCAAGAGAACAAGATCCCTGGGCAGAGCCTGGGGCTGGGTCACTCCAGGCCTGCAGCAAGGAGGGACCAAAGAGCCCTTTGAAGTTCTGCCATGCAGATTTGCACATCCATTCCCTGGAAGGCTGTGATACCTCACTGACTCCAGCTGCAGACCACAGACCACAGTAACTCTTGAGTCAGAACATTTATCTCGTGATTTAATTCATTTTCCTACCTGCCAGGAAGAACTGGGTATTTTTCAAGGCTAATTAATAGACCAAAGTCTCATATCACCCAATAACACATTATCAGAAGTTGTCCCATAGATGCAAATTTCCTTTTTGATGCTGCTTGTCTACATTGTCTGCTTTGATATTCTAGCAGGATAATATTCAGGTCTCGGTTTCATTATCTGTCCAAATAATCTGATTACACAGCTGTAACTTGCATTCTTTCTCCTGTACACCTTTTCTTACACTGTCTTTTGACATTTCTCATTCTTAGCCACACTGTCCTTGATCTGCCACATCATAGAATCACAAAATGTCCTGAGTTGGAAGGGACCTACAAGGATCATCAAGTCCAACTCCTGTCTCTGATAGGACAACCCCCAAATATGGTATCTGATCATATTGTTTGTTCACCACATTCTTAGTGATGCTTACTGAGTTTCACTTTCATTCCACAGCAGAGAATGAGCACTTCTTTCACCATATAATCCAAGTCCCTCTTGGCATAATATTTAATGACAAAGTTAGAAAAACCTGTTGATGTTTAAGTATAGGGTTTTTTCTTAGCTCTGTATCAGTAATAAGTATCATCAGAAGCAACAGGAATAGTCAAATGATCTTTCCATAACAAGGAAGTACAGAGGGCACTTTCCCTGGCTAAAGCATTAGAGTGTATGAACCTCAAGGGAAACAAAATTGAGGGCAGCGAAAGGCCCCGTGGTTGTCTCAGGACCCAATGGAACATCCCTCTAATGCTCATTTTCTCGGCTACACACACCAGAGATTATGCAGACAATTGCTGTTGAACAAGCAGTCGGCTTAACTAAACTGCGTGTTCTCCTTAAGAAGCTTATTACTTTTCAAAAGGCTTCACGATATCTCTATATGTTTAAGCAGGTCAATTGTTCATACTAAATTAAGAGTCCTAATTTTTTATTTAAGTCACAATCATAGAAAGTATTGCCCTTACTAGATGACAATAATTTTTAAACCTGTTTTGTGTGACACTGCACAGCAGATTCTGCTGGAGAGCATTTTTAAATAAATTTGTATTCATTAAATGAAACTATTATCTAATACTATAACAGGCTGAAAAGAGTTAAATAATAAAAACATGCACAAAACTTCCTTTGTATTTGAAATGATGTTATTGAACAGTTATCTGTTTACAGGTACTGTGTACTTCAGGATGCTAGGATTAGTGAAAGCATGCATTCATGCCTCATTATTTACTGATTGGGAGAAGAAAATGAGCCTTCTTGCTTTTCAGTTGCGAGTCAGATAGTCAGTTTAAGATAATTAAATCATTGACCTTGATCAAGCGCAATAAAACACTGTGGCTTTTGTAGAAAAGGTCACAATCAGGAAACTAAGATTTTGTAAATCTGGTCCCTTGTGCCAAGTCCTTACTTTGTCATAGCTACCAGCCAGCAAAAGCAAACCTTTAATAGAAAAGGTTACTATTGAGCATAGTACGTGCTTGATATACACTTGATATACACTTGAAGGCTAGTTTTAATACAATTAGTCAATTTTAGTGTAAGTTACAGTATATTATGCCATAGAATGTACTGACATATTTCTACATTTTATGTACTTTTTTATTTAAATGAAAGATTTACTGTATTTAAAACAAACAAACAAAAAAACCCACAACAAAACAAAAACAAACCCCAACTCTTTTGTGTAAGTACTGAGATGTGTTGAAATTAGTTTGAAATCAAAGAGTGTTTGGACTCTGTTCCTCCTAAACCACTCCTGCAGCAATGTGATCTCTGCTGTTTTACCACCATTTATCTTTTACTTTCCAGTGTAAGAATGATATAACAATGTTAGAAAGGAGAGGCACATATCCAAAGACTCTCCACTGGAGATAACTACAGGTGTCTGTGAGCCTTAACCTGAGATGATGGCTAGAGACACAAATCAGCTGAAACTTTTACAGCTAACTTGGTTTTATTTGGTTTGCAGTAGCTGTAGGCTGATCAGAACTTTACTATAGTTTTTTAAATCAATGCATGGGGAAAGTTGTGTTTCTGGAGACAAGCTACAAAGGTTGGTTTCAGTACTTCAGTATCTAAGTACCCAAGGACTAAGCTAGATGGGACTGGCTGGTCTATAGCTTCCCTGGTTCTGATAAAATCTGATCTGAAACCAATGTCTAACTGCAAACACCACCCCTAACGCTGTGTTTTGTTCACAAGTTGTTCAGGTACGTTTAGAAGTCTTGATCTAATGCTGCTCTCTAGTGGTTTGCTATTTGTGCAAGTGGGACATGTTTCCGGAAAGTCAAGAACACATCACCACTCACAGCCTATTTGCTCCTTCAGTCCCTGTCTGCACACACCAAACAGTAGCTGCTTCCTGCAGAAAATGCTTGCAGGCATGAAGCATCTGTCCTGTAATCTCTGCTGAGGAGTGATGAATCAGTTTTAGCCCAAATCATCTAAAAACTTTGTTTTAGCATCTGTAGCTTTTTACTTCACTATTCACCTTCTCCAGGTACTTCGAGATTATACATACAGATGCCACAGTAGACTTCTGAGGCACTCAGATGGCCCATTAGAAAAATAAGCCATTTACCTGCACCACTTTCCCTAATGGACTTTAAAATCTTAATTTTTTTTTTTTTAATTAATGATTCCTCCTAAACGCTTTTGGAAAGCTTATAGTGCAGAACCCAAATACTGTTCTGCCTCTACCCTAGCTTCACTTTGACTTCACAACATCAGTCATTGCCCCATCCCCTGGTTTGCCCTAAAAGAGAGCCAAGATAAATTGACATAAGGGGAGCAGCAAGAAGACAGCTGCCCCATAAGGGGGGTCCCTAGGAGCTGTGACTACAGCACAGCCCCACAGTAACTCAGCACACAGGGGTGGGCAGACACCACAGCCTCTTGACAATGTGTTGAATCACATCCAGAAGCTGAAGGCAGAGACAAGACTGAAGACAGGGATACAACATAGGTCTGAAGTCCAGCAGGGAGACTGAGACCAAATTGGAATATGTACTCCTCCAACACAGCCCAAGCCAGAAGCAAAAGCAAGGCCAGAGCTGAAATGGAGCCCCTGGGACAATGGACAGAGGCTGCGGGTGGAGGCCCCAGGTGAGGCCAGTCAGCAGCTATTCTGGTCTGTTGTCACCCTCCATCCCTGAAAGCTACGACATGCTGCAACAGTCCTCCTCGCTCCCTATACACCAGGCGTGGGCTGTCCAGTGAACACAACTATAGCTTAGATAACCACATCCACTCGGTCACCAACTAGGTCATCACAGTCTTCTTCAGAGACCTCTAGGAGGTTATATTTCAGGCTCTGTGAAGGTTATGTTGACTCAGCCCCAACATATTATATTTATCTTTGAGTCTACTACTTCCATTTTTATTGCATATTTCTTCCAGCTCTAGGTGTGGAGGAAATAACAGTCACTCATCCTGGATCCTTGTTAAAGTTTGATTGCCCATTCCCATAGCTCTGGCACTGCAGTGATTTAAGCGGCACTTACCGAGCTCCCTCAGCAGTGGAGCAGTTTCATACGTGAGCTGCCTCTGAACTCCTGGGTGAGCGTCATCTGCTCCTACCGAGATGTTACTCTTTATTGCACTGATTTGTGCTAAAACCCTTTCTTCCAAGCAATGACACTTTCTCTGAGATGTTCTTCCTAAACCTGGGATTTCCTCAAATTCAACCCCTGACAGGAATGATCTGACCAGAACTTCCCTGTCCTGCTCTGTAGCATTTGTCAACCTAAGGAATGTGCAGCTTTTCTGAAGTTACCTTATCTTCCCTGAGAGCCTCTTTCGTATCTGGCTTATCTACTCATTACATCAACTCTGACAGACTTCCAATTAAAAAGAAAAAATAATAATAAAAAAATCTCTTTTTACCTGTTATGTTTCTACTTGTCAGAATTTACATTGCTCTTTATTTTCATCATTCAGGTATGACTTCTACTTTTTTTTTTTTCTTTCAGGGAGTTACACTTTTTAAAGTGTCATGTTACAACCATACATTTTTCAGCCCTTTCTGTGCAACTAGAACATTGACTTTACACAAACATATATACATGACCATATGCATTTCCACAGTGGCTTTCAGGGAAAGAAACCTGAAACCTTTCTAAGAAATGAAACCGGTTCCATACCCAAGAGACTGCTTTCAGATAAAATTTCTTACTAGATAAACATCAGGCAACTGGGCAGGAATAAAAATTTCTTTCATAAATCTGTCAGGAAGAAGCTTTAGAAATAGAATAGGTTCAATTTCTCTGTGTGTTTGTAGAGACAGTGCACATCTTGGGAATATACATTGCTGGGCTAAAAAATGACATGAAAAATATACAAGCAGGTATTAATAATAACGTTCAGTACTTTCTTACAATGTCTCATTCAAAGTACTTTGAAAAGATATTGAAATACTGTGCTGACAAATGGGACGTTTAGCTGCGCTTCATTAATAAAGAAATCCAGATGCTGACTCATAAAAAAGCCTATCCAGGATCTCTCAGTAGCAGAATGAAAACTAGAAGCCAGGAGTCCTGTGTCATCCCTCCCTATGGGAATTGCTATACTTTCCTGACAAGTAATATTTGTCAAAGGAACAGAGCCTCCAGTCTCCAAATGTTCTCTTGCTGTTGCTTACAAAGCAGTTGAGTGCTATTACCTCTGTTCTAGGTAAGCAATTAAGGTCAGGTGTTCAAAACTGATTGCTAAAGAGAAGCACCTTCAGCCAAGTTTAGGATTTGAAACAGGTGTGCTAGTTCTCCAAAGTGCTTAATACCTGCAGCTTACACAGAGTTCAGGGATCCAGTTTTCAAAAAGTTGTATCAAGGGAGTTGTCCAGCTTTGCACAGGGGAAGCTTTGCTAGAGTCAGTGTTTCTGTGGTTAATCTCTTAATACTTAGTGATGAAACACTCTTCCTTGAATCCCCAGGGCTGCTGTGGCACCGGAGAGCAAGTAGTTAACACTAAGGACTGGATCTTTTGCACAGGATCTTCCCATGTAATGGAAGAGGGTTGTGCCACCCTTCTAAGTGACTTAATAATTGTCATTTTAGTACTGTAAATCCTCAGAGTCTGAATATAGTATATGCAGTGATGTCTGTCAATACAAAGCAAGCACAGTGGATGCACATGTGCATGAGTAAAAAAACTACAAGGACCCCTCAATGCCACTTATTCCAGCTTCTGTTGGTCAAGGTATTAATGTCATACATTAGCTTCTTTCAACTTAAAATCTGCCCATTTTCCCCTATAGCATATGTGCTCTTGTTAGAATACTGTTCTAAAAGTATATTTTGTGAAATACAGGTACCGATGATGGTTTATTGAGTGCTCATGGGAGACGCTGGAGACCAAGGAAACATTGGTAATGACCCAAACTATCCTTCGATGTGAAGACTTGTGATGAAGACGGATTGTAACAGAAAGCTCTGCCTAGGGTTAGGTGATCATTACTACTAAAATAGCTGTATTCTGGTCACCACTGCTGACTTTTAGAGCACTGGTTTACTTGAGAGGATACAACTCCACAGTCCTACAGCTCTAAGGTTGTTCTTTTCTGAAGTAAGAAAAAAAGTTGAGGGTGCTGAGCTCTGAAAGGCAGTGTTGAAGATGCCCAAGACAACCTGGCAAGCTAAGATTTTTTGGTTTTCAGTTAGAAAAAGTCAGCTTGTAAGGTCTTTTTTGGGGGTCTCTAAGTGCTCCTATTTTTCACCTCCCAGGGAAAAATTAAGATGCTTAAATGGAATTGAGGTGCTCAGGACCGAGAAGAAGAGGCATAAATAATCAAAGAGCAAAGTGATCTATACTCAGCAAGTGGGATGGGTGTCTTCAGGTGTGCTGGAAGAATGGGGCAGCATGGGGACAGCAGAGAGTTCATTTGCCCCATGGGAAAATGATGAGGAGAAATTTGGGAACTAGTATAACCACATTACCCTTCGTCAGTTTTGGGATATGTAAGCTTTCAACAGCATCAGACCTGACATCACATGTTTAAAAAATGTGCTAGGAAAGCTTTCATGAAAATAAATATTTGAGTTCCTAATCTTATAGCTCATCTGAAATGTGGAGTTTCCAGACAAAAAGTACTTCAAACACCAAGCTGTGAGTATCAGCTGGTTATAATGCACAGGAGAAAAAGCAATACCTTTAGAAATCAGCACAGTTTCTCCTATTTGTCTTGCCTATCTGAAAAATGCTTTTACACAGGTATCTTCTAAGTTTTTGTTTGCTTTTGAAACCTGATGGGCTTACATGTAGCAGGCTTATTGCACTGCTGGGATTTGACATTAGTAGCAATTCAAAGATTAGAGTTGCATTATCTCAGACATCTCTAAACTGTTTTTTCAACTGCTTATTGCTGCCAAGCCATTTGAGAGCAGGTTCCATGCTGGGGCCATGTCACATGAGCAGCCCTATAGCCTGTGCTGGTAGAGAGAACAATCGCCAGCTGCGTTCGAGAGTCATACTGCATTCAGCCTGCACATCTACTGCTACATGATTTCCTTATAGGTTGGTGAGATTCTCAGGGAGGCATCACTCTCTCTAGCGTGTTACCCATGCCTAGAGTTCCTCTGCTTTGCCTCTGCAATGTTTATGAACAGCAGCTGATTTCCAGGTTCTTTTTTTTATCAGTGGAATAGATGATGTAAGGGAAAAAATAACTGAAAGGCAAATCTTGAGAATTTGCTGTGCTGTCTTAGTGCTGGCTGACACTGAAGTTGGGCATTTTAGATCTCAACATTCTGCAGGGAAAAAAAAAAAAAAAAAAAACAAAAACAAAGCAGTTGGTCACTGCCTTTCACCTGGAGACTTAAAAGGGGCTGGACCAGCTATATAAGGGTACATGGCTGTCTCCACCAGCAGAAGAACTGGATACCGCATGAACAGTCAAATCAAAGCAGGGAAGGGAGAAAGAAAAAGAGGTGACAATGCTTTAGGAAGACTGTCTGCCAGAAGTGGGATTACCATGGCATCCTTTGCAGTTCTGTTATGCAGAGTTGGTACCCTCCCTGAATGCAGTGGTGAAGTGCATCTGAAGCATTTTGCTTGTTAAATAATTCATATATATTTTTCATCTATTGCTAGAATCCATATAGCTCGCCCGTGCTTTTATCTCCAGAGCAATGTAATATCCTGACTCCATGGTAGCGCTACAGCAGGTAAGGCCAGCTTGCCTTTTTTCCTTCCAGAGCTATAATTGCCCAGGCACAGCCCATTAGTGGAGAATAATATGAAGGGTATGAATGAGACGAAAATTCCCTTTCTTGGCAGTAATGGTCCTACCACATTTCACTGGGATTAGAAAAAGGACTAATGGCACATGCTAACCCATATGCATGCATAAAAGCATAAGTGCATGCATAAATGCAGAAGCACAGAGATTTGCATATGGGTACTGTCTCTTGCAAGCACATAGGCATACAAACATTAACAAATATTTGCTCTGCAACGGATTTTTAAGAGTGTATAAAATCTGTAACAGGAATTTAAACAGCTTGTGCAAAATACTTCTGTGCGTTTGTGTGGTGAGGATAGGGTAGGAATCTACTTCCCGCACCTCCCTGTATCCACTGCTATGAGTTGGGTTTGAGATGCAACTGGATTCCTACCAAAGCAGTGGTTATATATTATACTATCAGCTCTGAAGCATTGTCGTCATGCACTTTGTGCACAACTTCAATTAAACATTCATAAACAAAAGGCACATCCTTTGACCGAAGTCCTGCCAGGCATTTTTTTATATGTGCGCCCATGTCATTCCTGTTCATGTAGCATCCTCGGTGCACGGTTTGATTCACGGTGAATTATTCCCTCTTTCATGCAGCTTTTGCTCAAAGTCATTATCTGGGAGCCTCTGTTCTTACTAAAGTGAGACTAGCACTTAGAAAATGAAAGAAGGTCCTCTAGAATTCATTTATCAACCAAAGACAGGAGCCGGCTCTAAAATTAATCTATAAAGAGGGAGTCAGTCACCTATGGCAGCTGGCAATATCTGTGTTGACCATAAACTGCAAAAGCCACATGTGGATTGCATATTATACCAACTAAGGGAATGCACATCCCTGTTTCATGTTTAGTACTAGTCATTCTGGGATTACAAATCATTGGTTCATGCAGCGTTCAGCACCCTCTGGGACTAGATACCATTCCCGGTGCTGATATCTGCCCTAGCCTGACACAATAGGCAGCATGAACACAGACGTGATTCTGTGGAAGCTGTCTGGGGTTTTTTAGAAAATTTTTGCCTAATGATTTGACTTTCCCATCAATACTAATGTGTATTGCCAGCTGCTCTCAGTGGAAAGTTGTTTTGAGCAGAAACTGCTGAATGTAGGTAGTATTTAAAGCTACATAAACTGTGCCTCTATGAGAAGTGACGCGTCTCTGCCAATTACTATATTAACACCGTGACACTGACATTTCTCTTCTCACTGTAGGCTGCCAGGTGTTCAGTCTCTGCCTGTTTCACTACGCAGTTCAGCAACACTGTCGCTATTCCAGAGGGTGTGTTGGAACATTACTATGGGTGTAATCCAGAGCAGTGGATGCTTTGTGGATCAGTGGTCAGGCTGGAAGGAAGACCTGGGAGATGCAGTAAGAGGACACTATGTCAGGACAGGGGCATGTGGCTAAAGAATCACAGAATGTTAGGGATTGGAAGGGACCTCAAAAGATCATCTAGCTGCAGTGGAGAAGCAGATCTGGAATTAATTTACAGCCCCAAGTATACCTGCAGAGCTTAGAAGAGTTTGCACAGTGCTCAGCAGAGAAGAAAGCTGTTAATCTGTCTTCTCTAGGAATACTAATTTCTACACAACTAATTTATTGAACCAAGAGTAATGGGATCAGTGCACTGGAACCTACCTGTCATTAGGAAAAACACTTATGCAGTCCTTCCCTGTTGTGCAGTCTAACTAACAGATACAAGTCAAGATGTCATACTGTGGGATGGCCCCACCAAGCCTAATGCATTTTTCCTAATGACCTGTGAGAATCCTAGAATACCAGGTTGGAAGGGACCAAAAGGATCACCTGGTCCAGCGCTTCCTGGCAAAAGCAGACTCCGGACAAGATGGCCCAGCACCCCGTCCAGCTGAATCTTAAAAGTCTCCAGTGTTGGGGAATCCACCACTTCCCTGGGGAGATTATTCCAATGG
The DNA here is from genome assembly GCF_037038585.1 of Patagioenas fasciata. Lineage (NCBI taxonomy): Eukaryota > Metazoa > Chordata > Aves > Columbiformes > Columbidae > Patagioenas > Patagioenas fasciata. Next base: position 29,633,783 of record NC_092524.1, on the reverse strand, counting down.
CTGATTGTTTGCATTGTGAAAAATTTCCCTCATGTGTCCAACTGGAATCTCCAATTGAAGTAACTTGTACCCATTACCCTTTGTCTTTTCCATGTGACTCCTTGTAAAAAGGGAGTCTCCATCTTCTTTGTTGCCACCCTTTAAATACTGGAACATGGTGATGAGATCTCCCCTCAGCCTTCTTTTCTCAAGGCTGAGCAAGCCCATTTCTCTCAGCCTTTCCTCATTTGGTGGCTTCCCAGTCCTTTGATTATCTTTGTGGCTCTCCTCTGGATCCTCTCCAGCCTGTCCACATTTTTTTGCATAGCAAGGACCAAAACTGAAAACAATATTCCAAGTGTTGCCTGACAAACGCTGAGTAGAGCGGGGTAATGACTTCTTTGTCTCTGCTGTTGATGCCCTTGTTGATGCAGCCCAGCATTCTGTTGGTTTTCTCTGCTGGAGCAGGACACTCTTCAGTCATATTGAGCTGCTTGTCCACCAGGACTCCCAGGTCCCTTTCCACAGAGCTGCTCCCCAGCTGGGTAGATCCCAGCCTGTGATGCACCCCTGAGTTTTGCTTTCCCAAGTGCAAGACCTTATACTTGTCCTTGTTGAACTTCATAAGGTTCTTGTTAGCCCACTCTTCCAGTTCATCCCAGTCAAACTGCAGCGTGGCTCTCCCTTCTGAAGTGTACTCTTCCCCACACAGTTTGGTGTAATCAAAAAAACTTCATCAGGCTACACTTGATGCCATCATCCAGATCACTTATGAAGATGTTAAACAGTGTTGGGCCCAATATTGGTCCCTGGGGACCCCACTCATGACAGAAGAATCCACTGAGAGCACTGCTAACACCAAATGAATCTCCTCTTTTGGTAGCAGGTACTTTAGGACATCAGTCTACTTTGCAACACAATTTGCATAAAGCCATGTGACTGCTTAATCAAGATGCACATTTGCAAATGTTGACATGCACCTTAAGTGTAGTGGCAGACACCTGTGCAGGTGAGGCTCTCTCTTAGGTGTGGGGGATTATGGTGGGTCTGTGGATTCCCTGACGGAGGGCATGAGAACAGAAATTAGCCTTGAACATATCAAGGCCTACCTGTGAGAAAGATGGGAGTAAAGGAGTATCCAGAGATGTTAAGGATGTACCCATGAGAGAGAAGGGAGTAGAAGAGTAACATTGATGATAGCAAAATTAGCCAATGAGATGTTACTACTGTAACTTGTAACCAATAGTGAAGAGACACGTGAATTGGTAAAACTGTATAAAAATGCACTTGTGGCAATAAATGGCATCTACTACTTTCATCCTGGAAGAACTTGGTCTATGTCTTTTGTCCGTCTCAACCGTGACAGTTGGGATGCAATTCAACCTAGCAGAACTGGGCTGTGAGACAAAATCCTTAGAATCTCGTGGTGCAGACCCTTGATGCAGGAGCTACAGAGCTGGTTACAGAAGCAGCAAAGCTCCATGAACAGTATGTGGAAGCCCCAGCTAACATCCCAAGTTTTATCTGCTTTGCTGCTTCATTATGTTATTTCTCTCTGGTTCCCACTACTAACAGCAAGTAGAGGGAATGACACTCCAGTTAATAGTTTATAAACATCCAGTCTCATTTAGTTGTGCAGAGGCTTCCCTACAGAGACAATGAGCAGAGCAGGGGCCTGAGACCCAGCATTTCAGAGGAGGAACTCTTACCAGGGAGAAGGCACCTGAGGAATGTCCATGTATCATCCTTCACTTCTCAGCTGCTAGAAAGGTGGGGATGGTAGGAAGGGATGTTGGTTGGGCAGCAGCACCTGCTCAAGCTACATGACAGAGATGGTTCCAGAGTCCAAGTGCTACACATGACAGCAACCATGATGAACATCTGCAGTGAACATCAAGAACAGTATTTGTGGAGAAGGCCGAAAAATGACGGAGAAAATCATCCTTCCACGTATTTACTACTGCAGTATATGGCCAGAAGATAAAATGGGAGAAGGTCTTCTTCAGGTGGTCCTCAGAGGTTCCTCATAGACATGTGCAAGGTGGTATGAGTAATGTAAAATACTGGACACTTCATGTCTTACCTACATTTAAACTACCACTGGCTGGATTAGAGGGCCTTGTTCTCCTTTACTGTGTCCACCATCTCTGTTTCAACAATGGGAAAAGAGGGGATTTTGCCTCATCTTTTTCTTTTCTGTGTCTCATGGGACAGATTACTCACCTTTTTCCATCTGCAATTGTGGGACAATTTTATTAAAAGGGATATACAGATGTGCATGTGTGTGGTGGCGGCAAGGTGGGAGGAAGAAGATTGTTTCACAGGAAAAACAGGGGAAGGGAAAATCCCATCTACTCCAAAAGCAGCTCAGAAACTCAGCAGAATGTTAAGCAGACCAAAATTTAATTAAGCTTTAAGAATGTAAGGTACAATTTATGCTGGAATAAAAGTCTATCTCAGTTCAGTGCCACTAACAGTCTTTCTGAACCAGAGATTCTGAGCCTGGAGGCTGCTAGTTGACATCTCATCCCTGTTGTTATTGATGTTGAGAAGAAACTGTAAGGGAGGGAGGTCAAAAAATGGATGATAAATTCATTAGAGGATTTTGGCCAAAAACACAGTAACTTTGCAAGCATTATCATGTCAAAGCCTCCTTCCTGTAAAAGAATTTACTGCCTGTGTAGGTGGAAAAAAAAAAAACCCAACTTAAATCTAAAAGGTCAGAAATACCCTGAAAAGAGAGACACCCCCATATTAATTCTACTGTTCATGAAAAGGATGAAATATCATCTAGAGCCTTGTTCTGGCACCCTGAGAACAAATCACTGGTGATTCCAAATGTCAGCAAAACCTATGAGCAGAGCTTTGCTGTCTGTACAGTCCACAGTCTTTGGCATGAGTTCAAAGTAAAAATGAATCTCAAGATTTCTGAAGTCTGGGAAGCCCATATGTGAAGCCAGTTATGCATCCTGGTATTTTGGCAGAGATAGTTTCCTACTGCAAGACTTTGAAGCCTACATGAAAAAAAATAAATTGCCTTCATGCTCTTTAACTAAAGGCATGTGAAACAGAGCAGCTTTGTTTAAGTGAACCCAAAAGTTCAAACCCACTTATTTTCACTCTTTTTCCTCATTAAAATTATCAAAACCTGCTTTCATTGCCAAATACATGGCTTTTTATGAAATGCAGCTTCCAGTTGCTTTTAAGGCTGGTGAATCTCTATAGATTTTTCAATTAATCTCATCTGAGTTTTAATTTTGGGACCATATAAGCATAGATGCTTTCACAGTTTATTTGGTATAAAGTGCTTTCAGGACTTGTCAGTTTATTTTTCTCAGTGATGCAAAGCTAACCATTTATTATTTGAACAAACTGACTACTTTTATTAAATTTTATAATGAAACTAAAATATTATCTTATTCATTGTCAAAGAAGGTGAAATATAATAGAAAAGAGCAAAAATATAAACTTCAGACAAAATACAAATCTTGACCAGTTTGAGAATTAAAACATGGGGTATCTAATAGACTGCTATCAAACTGAAGCAAAATACCCTACAGAAATCAGTAGGAATTTTGTGACTTCAGTGACTCCCTATAACTATTATCTAAAGAGCAGGTGGTGCAACTATTATAGTTATGCTTCTATAATGGTTATTCTAACTTTATAATTTACACCATCCTTCCAGGTGGTAGCATTTTCTACCAAGCATGTACTGTGATTGCAGGGATGTGCATGATATAAGATGCATGGCAGGTGAAAAATCAGGTTCTAAGCATCCTTGGTTGCCAACAATATGCTTTTTCTTATACAACCCATTTTGTAAAAATCTCTCTAGAAGATGCCATCATCTGTTGGTGGAAGTGCCTTGGCCATGTAATCTAGGCATCATGAAATACTGCCTGCCAGAGTGTAACAGAAAATCATTCTTTCTTGGTGTGCTGAGAATAAGCAGACCATGGTCGTAGTTCAGTGTCTCCTCATATCATCTTTGACATATTTATTTTCTTGCCACGGAACAGTTTGTGAAGGTTCTGTCACAGTCATGAAACAGCTAGCCTCATTTGACAACAGTCTTTCAAAGAACTCTAAAGAAACATGACAAAGAACCAAAAATAGTGACACAATAAGCAAAGCTGATACTTGGAGTTTGGGATTTTACACAATTGAGCAAAAAACCATTTGCATTCAGAGAAGCGGGCAGACTAATTACAGTACAGCTCTAGAAGGTAATGGTTAAGTGTGGTATCCCTGTGCAGAAGGATCTTTAGTAAAGAGATTTTAAATGGATTTTATATAAGAACTTTCCCAGTAAGAGGGGAAAAAACACCAGACTAAAGCCAAAGTACTGATTTCAATCCAAAGCAGCAATATGTACCAAGTTCTTTTCACATATCTACTTGATTGCTAGATGATTTCAGCTTAGTAAAAGGGCTGATATATTTTTCTTTCTATTACTGCCTATTGAATGTCAGCTTTTGGCATCCCAAATTCTTCAGCTTGAGTGCCACAGGCTCCCGTCAGGAGAGGGCAGGTAAACACCTGTAGACCTCTGGATGATCCTTTCCACAGCTGTGAATCATGGCCTCCAATGACACAGCCAAATACCAAGACTGTCTATGGTTTCCTTGTTATACCATTATGATTTATTGGTGTTTTAAAATGAATAGGGACAAATATTTAAAAGGCGTCAGTTCCCGAATTAGGCTGTTACCAGTCCGGGATGTAGGAGACCAAGTGATGCTCCTTGCTCTGCCACAAATGTTATCTGTGCCATCCAGTATCTCATTCAGATTCCAATGTATGGTGGTGTTTAGGCAACTGATTGCTGTAGGTATGTAACTTCCCTCGGTTTAGTCACCTTTATACTTTCAGAAATCTGAACTTCATTCTCAGAGAGAGTTTTACAAGTTCTCTTTTGGAGCTTTTAGCCTTTTCCAATAACCAGGTACCCAATGCAGCAAGTACCTCCCCACCTTCCAGGGGTGTTGTAAGAGTGAAGTTGGGAAACAGAGAATCAAATGCTGCTGTACTGACAGCTATATAAGCCTACAAAATATACAGGTTCAGGGTAGTTATCTCAATGCACAAGTCTTTCACCAAGACAACGCACCAGAAAAGGCTACTGCTTACATTTTTCCAAAAAGGGGCTAATTTTTTGCTGTGTTTTCTTGGGATGCTTGTTAAGGCCAATGGCAAATTTATTTTCTCAAGGTAAGGGAGAATTTTTTGATTCATAACAGAGAGGTCTGGAGGAGTTGTAAATGCTACAGTCATTACTAGTCAGCAGCTTCATTGTCTGGAAATAATTTTCTTTCTACCAGGACTCTTTAGCACATGAGCCAACTACTGCCCCCATATTGTGACTACCTATTACAATGAATTATTACTGCTTATTGTTTCCTTGTCTTATATCACGTGGTATTTGCATTTCCTTTATGCTGCATTATCCTTTTTAACAGCAGGCAATGTGAAGGTTACTCAAATGTCACACAGGGCAAGTACATGACATAGGAAATAAGGCTGAAAAGAGCATGGAGCTAAACAGGGGTAAGAAGACAGGGAAATTAAGCTTTATGATGCCAGTCACCTACACTCAAGTGGCTGGTATGGAAAGACGAAATAGAACTTTGCTGCAGTCTAATCTAGTATCAATTCTCTATATTTTAATGCTTCAGTCCTCCTGAAGGCTTTACAATGATCATTAATTATTTCAATATATAAGGGAAAGCTCTATCATTGTAGGGGTGAGATTTGGAATCTCATTTGTTGATCAGATTCTTATCTCTGAGCCAGTATCTGGTCATCAGCATAGGCAAAAACTGCTGACATCTTGTGCAGAAGTTAGCACACATGACAGGGAGATGCCATTCTGTTATGCTGTATCTGAGGAGTGTGCTTTCCAGCCTACACAGCAAAAACTACACACACACACACACTCACCCCTGCACAGAGAATGATAACATTTATTAAATTGCATTTCTTTTTCTTGTAAAAAGTTATTTAGGAATGTACTGTGACAAAATCTGAAGGTCAAAATAGTTTTTCACTGCTTTCAGCACCTTGCAGGAAATTATAAGTGAACCATGCTTTAGTCACTTAAGATGTTTGAGATCCTCAGCCTTCACTGAAAATTCTGGGTAGGTAAATCTCCTGGAGTGGTCTGTGCTTTAGGAAGGCGGGGAAGGGAATTTCTGCTTTATAAAGACATCACTTTAAATTTATAAACAGTACAGTTTAACAATGGGAACATCTACACTGGCCCTTCTGCTTTGATAAAGACACACTTTTGAGGTGAATCTTACCAGAGGAGCCTCGGAGTGCATTAACTGGAATGAATCCTTTTGGATGAAACTAAACTGGAAAAACTTATTCCAGGTGCACAGTTGTTACAGTCATTAATGGGCATTCAGTCTAAAGTATTAAAGCTTGTTCAAAGCAATCACCCCCTGAAATAAGTCTAATAAGGACCTTGCATCCTCAGCACCAACTGTTTCACTGAACAAAGCCATAACCTGTGAACTCCACTATCTGCTACTGTGCACGTAGCCTGTACTGTTTAATTTTTTGTTAGCAAATATTTTTGGTAGCTGCTGAAAGAGTCTCAGGAGTAAAAGACTTTCTGTGCCTAGTATAAACAGCTTTTTACTTCCCATTATTTTTTAAATTTCCCCCTAGATTTGTCTATCATCCAGAATATTCTCAGTCGTCAGCTGGAACATTCTTTGAATGTTCTACAGACATCACAAACATGACAAGCTGATGTTAACTTGTTTGAAAGATTGTACATATTTTATTTTAGGGGCTTGGGAACTTCCTGACAAATCATGTTATGTTCATCTGAAATTTTGAATTTTAAATGTAGAAAGCTGCATTATTTTGAACTTCATCTTACCTTGATGAGAGAAAAGATAGCTTACCCTTTAAACCTTTATAATTTCTTTTACTGGGAGTCGGACTATAATTTACATGTTAAACTCAACACAAACATGATAGAAACTTCTTTCTACACACCATCTGACTAGAGCATAAATATGGATTTTTATTATGCAATTAAAAATCAAATACAATCTAATTCTACTAATACAATTGGCAATATTAGTTGATATAAGTTTTGTTATACAGTATACAGAGGAAAGGATTTATTTTGGTTATGTTATTACAGTTAATATTATGTATATAATACATAGGGTAATATCTCACACACATATAGCAGGTCTGCTTATATATGCACATATACATATGTGTACATGTCTGCAGAAATCGGTGTGGTCTGTGAAACCTTCCCTGAATTCACTGGCTTCCACTACTGGTCTTCTGAGAAGATTCACATGTTTGAAGTATGTGTACATGTGCAGAAGATGTTGTAAAATCTGCTATGAAACTCTGTGCCAGGAAATGGTTGCAGGATACTTCCTCTGAGAATCAATCCAGAAAATGATTTGAGGCACGGCTGTGTTGTGAGAAGCAAAGGAAAGGGGTCTCTGTAGTTTTCAGTCCATGTGGGGCAAGGGAATTACTATGTTTGGTGTCTTTCAAGAGTTCCCTATCTAACTGAAAAATCAATACTAGTCTTAGGGTACCATTCCACATCTACTCTCCAAGGAGGTTCTGTAGATTAGAAAAGACAGTATGAAACCAAAAAAAATAACTGCTTTTCCTCTACTATGCTCTGAGAGAAGGCATTTATAGCCTTTAGCTAGCACATTTTGCCTTTTGTGTTTTCTGACTAAACAGGGTCCACTGTGCTGAAAAATGATTTAGAAGACAGACATGGCTACCAAGGGCATATTCTTTTGTGAATAAATTGGTATGATTCTCAGTCAAGGGGTGAAAAAAGGGAACAAAAGCAATCTTTCCTCTTTTGAATTGAACTGCTTGTCAAGTTGTAGTTATGTTCTCTACATAACTTATTAACTCAGTATTCACCTGTGGAATACTACTACATCAGAGAAAACTGAACTCTCATCGACATCACTTGCTTAATGTCGTTTTATCTCCCAACTCCAGGAACCATTACTTCCAACCACCTTTCTTTTTGTTTTGCTTTGTCTGGCTCTCCTCATTGCATTAAACCATTTGCCAGCTCTCTTCTGTATCCATGTCCTTCCTGCTATTCCCTCAGGTCCTATCACTGGTTGCAGAGAGATCAGCACCTGTCCCTTCTCCTTCCCTTATGAGGAAGCTGTGGACTGTGCTGAGGTCTCCTCTCAGTCTCCTCCAGGCTGAACAAACCAGGAGACTTCAGCCACTCCTCATATGGCTTCCTCCCCAAACCCTCAACTTGCACCAGGGGAGGTTTAGACTAGATATTAGGAAACATTTTTTCACAGAAAGGGCTGTCAGGCACTGGAACAGGCTGCTGAGGGAAGTGGTGGAGTCACCATCCCTGGAGGTGTTTAAAAGACACGTAGATGAAGTTCTTAGGGACATGGTTTAGTGGTAGACTTGGCAGTGTGAGGCTAACAGTTGGATTCAGTGATCTTAAAGGTCTTTTCTAACCAAAATGATTCAATGATTCTGTGTGTGTGATTATACCTCATGATAATTTTAAAGCAACGCGTAAAAAGTTTTCGTGCCAAGGGCAATTTCTAGACTCTCTCACCTTCCCCACTGAACAGCACACCCTTGTGTGAAGCAGCAGCAGCAGCCGGCGAAGCTGCAGACACACAATGCTGGCCCAGGGTGACATGACCCTGCACGGGTTTGGGGCAGCCGGAGGGCGGCAGCCACAGAGCAGAGCCAGGGCCTGGAGAACGGGCCCCTCGTCTTGGCCAAACGACACCGCAGGTCCATTCCTCCCCCTTTGCTGCATTCGCATCGAGCATACCACGAAAATTGGAGGTGGTGAATATATTATAATTTTAAAGCACTCCAACATCTAATGTCAGGGAGTGTTTTTTACTACAGTGCGGCTGGCAGGGTTTCCCAGCGAAGGCTGCCCGCAGGCCTGGCTGCGTTGGCGCTTCTGGGCTCCGAGTGTCTTGGTCCATCCCTGGAAGCCCCACGCGAGCTCCCCGGGCCGCCCCTCCGGGCAAGACAAGGCCTCGGCGCCGCGATTAACCGCGCACAGACCCACCCCGGCTGCCCCCCGCCAAGATGGCGGCCCTGACCCCCGCGCTTCCTCTTCCGGCCGGGGTTGCCATGGCGCTGCCCCCCCTCGGCCCACCCTCCGCCTCCCGCCGGTGTGTGTTTACATCGGGCAGGAGCAGCCGGAGCCCCAGCACCGGGGGAGACGGGGACGCAGCCGACGGCCGGCCGCCCGCCCTCCCTCCATCCCCGCCGGGCGGAGCTCCGGGAGACGCGGCATGAAGGTGATGCTGGCGGCTGTCAGCGGGGGGTTCCTGTCGGGGGTCGGCTATGGGTGGCGGGGCGAGGGGCAGGGGCCGGGCCCGGGCCCGAGGCGGTAACCAGCGGCGGGAGGTGGTGGCCGCTCGCTCTTTTGACGAAGTGCAACTTCCAGAAGCTTCCAACTTCGCGGGGGATGTGGTGCCGCTTCTTGGAAACGTCTGCCGAGAAAGATTCCTTCCGAACGCGGGTCTTGTCCTGCAGCGCGGGGCCGCCCGCCCGCTCCGGGCTGGGATCTCCGCGGAGGAGCCGCCCCGCTTCGCGGGGCACCTTCCTCAGGCTCCACATCTCGTGGGCAGTTTTCCTCCTCCGCAGGTTCGTGCTGCCGGGAGCAGCTCCCCCGCCGCGGGAGAGGGGACGCCGGCGCTGGGCTGTGAAAGTAGCGATAGGGTGGCTCTCAGGTGAGGGGTTGGCTCTTCAGTTCTGTTGTCAGCAATGCTGTGGGATTGGGTGTTTTCCCGTGATATTCTGCGGTATCTGCTTGATTTGCAGGATATGACTTTTGAAAAGATTGCCTCCCGTTAATCAGTCTGAAGCATGAGGCACACCAGGTATTCTCTGTCTCCTCAATTTGTCTAGCAGTCGAAAGGAGCATTGGTCAGCTAGACTGTAAGGTCTGTGAGGCAGAGACTGTATGTAGCTATGGTCTGTACCTATCCTGATGGAGAAATTTGGCTCAGGCCTTCCTCCAAGCCTCTGATTGGGTAAGTATGTGCTACAAGTTCCCCAGGTTGTGCAGGTGCTGGGTTCTGGGCACCGAGCGTGTGTCGGTGCCTCAGGTTGCCCATCATCTCTGGGCACAAGGGGCTCTCTCACTGCTAACAGAGGAAAGAAAAAGGATGGTTTCCAAGTACATGAAATAAATACATACAAAAAGAAAGTTTCCTTCTGTGCAGTGATATTTATTTGTTTATATTTGTTCAAAACCTGATAATAAAGAGTATTTTTTTCTTTCTCTCTGAATGTTTGTTAGTTCAAATAGTGTGGGATAACAACAACAAAAATACATGCAAGGTAGTTATTGGTAAACAGTGCTATGGCCCTGGGTGAGTTGTTGACATACTACAAAACAAAAACCTCAGCGTGCTGCCTGAACAGTACATCCAGCTTGCGGCCAGAAATGAAAATGTTTCTTTCAGCTTCTGTTTTATTGCATGCAGAATAAACTACTGATTATTCTTGCTAAGCCAATTACTTCTGCTGAATTCCTCTTTTGCCCCACTGGAGTGGGGAAAGCTTGTGGCTATTTTAAGTGGTCTGTCTTAAAATACAGCAAGATGTGAGTGGAGTTATGTTCTGACTGTAAGGAAAATGTGTTTGAGGAAAGAGTATTTTTGGTTTTTTAACCAATTATCAGGTATAAGCACTGTATAGAGTTTTTCAGTATAAAGGGCTTCACAGTTTTTTCTCTGACTGGGTAATTTCTTTCAATGTGTGTTTCTTTCCATATGTACTACCTTTTGCTGTAGCAGTTGCCTCAGTTTCCTCTGTGTAAGATAATTGGAGATGCATGATTTAAAGTCTTAAGCTGGGGGTGGGATAATTACATTTTTAATTAACAAATAAAATGCATCAAAATGTTTGTGCACAGCTTTTTACCTCTTAAAAAGGGGAGGAAAGGAGAAGTGGGATGAGGGGTGTCTGTGTGGTGTGGGAATTGGTTATGAACCCCATTTATGGACCTGGTTACAAATAGCTCAGTATGACTTTAAAACAAATTGAAGTTTAAGTTATTGATCTTTTGTCGAGGGTTAGGATTGCGGGGTGACAATCAAACCCTGGCAGATGTATTGTTAACCTCCTCTCCCCGCCACTTCCCCCTTTTGCCCCTCCCTCTCCCCCCTTCCCACTCAGGACAGGCGATCGGGAGGGAAAGAAGGACAGAGAGAAGAGAGTTGGAAAAGTTAAAGATGTTTTACTAATGCTACTAATAAGAATAGAGAAAATAATACAAAATATACAAAACCAATCTTGAAAGTCTCAGCAACTGCAGAGCCAGCACCCAAAGTCCTGGATTAGACTCTGTAGCCAACCGGAGCTGGATTCAGTCTCTCACTGGCCTCAGTTCGCAGGGACGACCAGCAAGGTCCTCTCCTAATGTCAGCCATGAGGAAAAAAGGGAAAGGCAAAGGGCCGAGATCCTCGTGATCTCCCACTTTTATATGAAGTATTCACGTGAATGGAATGTTATACACCGTTGGTCAGTCTCTCGGACATCAGTTTTCTCGTTGCCCCTCTCGCGAGATGTCCATCCGTGCTTATCAATAAGTTTGCATTCCATTGCTAGGTTTAACCAAAACATGTGTTGGGTTCTCCAGGAAAATGCAGCTAACATGAAGGCTTTAGCTGACAGGCAAATTCACTAAAAAAGAAACTTGTTTTTAACAAAACCAGGACATCTTTGCAGGGAACACATCAGAACCAAGCTTTTTGAAAAGTCATCTTGACTATTTCTCCCCTAATTGTTGTTTTATCTTGGGAAATACATTTGAGTTTGTGTATTTTTAGCACTGTTGGTTTTGAGCTTTTCTCATTGATTCTGGTTAGCAGGTTGCTGAGAAGGCAGGGCTGTCCGAGTAAAACAAGTTAACGTGAGTATGTATGAAGATGGTCATCCTGCTTACAGGAGGGAAGAGGCAGGTGGAGAGAACTGATAACATCAGGGGAGTTCTGCTGTGGGAGTGATTATTTCAGGATCCATCACTAATGTTGGTTACTGAGGAAACTGAAGCTTGATGTATTTTATTTTTAAGTAATAAAATAACACAAGTATCCTATTCAAAAAAAGTAGATTGAAATAAAATAGTGTGGCAAAGTCATACTTTACAGCTTGAGGTGCTGAAGCTGGTTCGGATTCAGGGTAGTCTCTGTTTGTTGCTTCTGTTCTCATCTCTTTCCAGCAACAGCAGCATTTGAAGATAGCCTGAAAAGGCCCAGAGAGACTATACAAAATATAAAACTGGTTGAAAGCCTGTTTCCTGCACTACAGGACAGGAATGAGAGGCAATCAGCTTGAAAGTGGACTGTTCTATATGTAGGAATATTTAAGTGCTAAGTCATGAATACACCAAGAGTGTTTGCTTTCCTTCAATGACAGATCTTCTTGATGGCAGGAAATAACCTTTTTCAGGTGGGGTGAAAAGGGCAGTTCCATTCATTAGGGAAATGGAGAATTGTGGGGAGATGACCCAACCCCACCTGTCCGTCACACTGTCAGCCACTAGTTACTGCCCACAGTACAGTATGTTTCCAGTATTCTTCTGTTGTGGCCAAGTGCTGGATTTCTCTGGTCTTAGGGCAGCACTGGAGAATGTACTTGTGTCCTTGCTAACAGAACCTCTTCATGCCTTCTTTTCAACCAGTGAGGGAATTGGGGCATTAGGATGGTCCCTGATGGCTGCCTGGTAAAACTGCTGTTGCAGAGGCTGTCTCTAATGCTGCTCCTGTCACTGCTCTAACTTCAATCCAAGTTCAGAGGAATGAGAGGCATTGAGAGTGTCACGTCATATTGAAGTTTGGGAAAGCAAGATCAAGATGTGATTTCAGTTAAGTAGCTGCTTCCCTTTTCATTGAAGTGATTCTCCAAAGTACTTTGATTCTCCTGGTACTTTGACATGTGCTCACATCTCAGTTGCGTGTTTTGGGATAAGACAGATGTCACAAATGTGACATTTTGCTTTTGCTATATTTAAGAGAAAGAATGTGAACTGACTGCCTATAGTTGTTTTGTATTTCTGACTGCCTGTGATGCTTGATGTTGGCAATTGAATCCTAGAGATCAGATAAAGGTGAAGTCTTTGCAAGATGAAGCATCAAAAGTTATGGAAAGCCTGAGTAAATATTTATCTTGCTTGTATTACAGACAGCTCTGTTCCTGAAGGATGTAATGGATTGTCCTGCCGAAACTTGATGTATATGTAACTTTTTTGTTAACATGTCTCTGATCCTGTTTAGCAGGACTTTTGGGTGTTGAAATGGAAAGTACTTGGGAGCTTATAAAAAGGAGAAGAGACAAAAGGTATTCCTTTCTATGGGGTATATAGTTATATTTTTTTTTTCCTGGCATGTAGTCCTAAATTTGTTATAGGAAGCAGGAGGAGAGTGAATGTAAGTGATAGAATAAAAGAAAACGTGAACTATATATATTCTGTAGATAATTCTGACTTAAATATTTGCCTACGATTGGTCACACCCATTTTTCTTTGTTGGTGAACTATCTTACAAACTTTCTGGTGTTTTTCCTTTCCCAGTGTTTCAGGTGAATTTCAGAGAGATGGGAAGAGGTTACATGTCTTCAGAGTTCTGGGCAGAGTCCATGCTGACATTGGTGAGGGCAGTAGTAGAGCTCTCAAACAGTTCTTTCAAAAGAACTGTCATTGGTATTGAACTTAGTGGAAGTCACAGAAGTGGCTTGTGCTTGTGTTGGTCAGTCTTACAACCTTAACACTTCTGCAGAGCTGCCTAAGGTCTAGCACAATTCTTGGGCTTCCTTTCAATCTGAAAAGTCATTTTGGAGAAGAGAGTCTGTGCACCTTGGAGATCCTCAAAAGTAAAAGGCAGCCATTCCCAAAAGCTATTGTTGCTAGAATGAATATTTACTTTTTAAGTTGCATTGCTTGCATTTGTAACAACCAAGTGTTATATCTGTCCGATGGCTGTTTAGTTGCTGAGTGAAGTGACTCTGCTTGGAAACTTGTATGCAGCAAGTGGTGATCTTTACACTTCTTGAAGTTAGCTTGGAAGAGAATGAGATCTCTGTGAAGCCTAAAATAAAAGGGTCATTATTGCTGGCAATGCTTCTGGCTGTCAAGTTTAAGGCATGCAGGCTAGCTGTGAAATAATAGAGCTTGATAATACCAGAAGATATAGCGTCAGCTCTGTAGAGTAAGCAAATATTTTATTTGAAGTGTTATGCCTTTAAAACACTACAACAATAAATGCATAGAGCAACAACTAACGCTAAGCTAAAAGAGCTCTGATCTGAGTTCAAAACTCATTTGTAAGGAGGGAAATAGACTTAAGTACCTAGCCATCAACAAAATCAGTTTAAAATTGTGTGATAAATACACCATATTATAATCTCCCAACTAGTTCAGAAATGTTTGATGTTTTCCAGAAAATGAATTTTGAAATTCCTAATGAAATAAAGAGAAATAAGTTCTAGATTTAATAAAATATTTTATTTTTAACCTCTATTTCTGACATTGAAAATTACTGTTGGTGCTTTTGGAACAACTTTTTAAACTTCAAATGGATTTGCAGCACTATTTTTTTTCCTTACCTAATTAAAAAAAATGAAATTAAGATTTTGGCAAGATGACTTGTGTTTCAAACTGCCTCAGTGATGCCTCTTGTGACTCTTTTGGGGTGGGTGTTCGTATTTTTCAAGGCGGGTACATGCTTATATACTTTGAATTCAGGTTTTATTGAAGAAATTACTATGTTCTAGCTGCAAGAGCCCTTGAAAAAATTAATTAAATTTCAACTCATTAAAGTTAAAACAGCAGTTGTGCACTTTTAAGGAAATAAATGCATGGAAGCCAGGTAATTCAAGTTGGCCATATGAAACCACTGTTACAGAATACTGCTCTGATGCATCCTTCCATGAGTGTTGCTTTTTTGTTTGTTTGGTGTTGTGTTTTTTGTTTTTTTTTTATTGTAACCCTGCTGAGGATAATGGAAAGGGTACTATTTTTTCTTTTTTTTTTTAAGTCTTTAGCATGGGCATGGTAACGAAGATCTTAATGATCCCTGTCATATAGACCTATATTATTAAGCAAAGGAGTTCTCATTTTAATTTCTGACAAATTTCTCAGAGTGTCTGTTGCTTTCTAGAGTGGTGTTTTCACATCTTGCTAGGAAAATAGAAAATATTCTTTCTGCAGTGTGCGTTATCTCATTGCTTTAGTCTGAGTGAATGGCATTGTGAGAAATGCAGTTGTAATTTGTGCTAAGATGTTTAATGTTTACAGATATAACCAAATGAGGCACGGGCTCTGAACCTGGAAAAAAGGAAAAGGTGGTTAAGTTCTATGTAAAAAGTTATGAAACTTGTTTATGAAGTTATATTGATAGAGGGAACTAACATTTTAAGGGTTAACCAACCACATCATAAGGGCCTACTAACGAACTAACACTTTAAGCCACATAACGAATATCTAGTTTAGAGCTGTATGTAACCAATTGTGTTAAGAAAAAACCAGAACCTCATTGAATGCCGAGATAAGAAGTTTTACAGCACCAGCTGTAACCTTGAGGAGACAAGATAGCCAAGATTCACAGCAAAAAGGGGGCACCAGTCTGAATTCGGTCAACTTGGCAGCTTGGGTTCCAGCCAATTCATCATAATGAGCCAGAGGTAAAAAGTTCACTCTGATGAAGCTGAAGGAGCCTTGACCCAAAGACCCCTCCTCAAAATCACCAAGTGACACTGCGCAAGCACAACAGGGGGGGGGTAGGGGAGGAGACTATGGAAATGGTTATCTGAGACTCATTTTAATAAAAAGTGGGGGAAGGTTATGAATATGTGTAGGCATTCCTGGGGTTATTATGAATATGTAATATCTTACTGTATTTAAACACGCTTCTTATTGTTAAAAGGTGTGCGTGTTGGGTGGAGCGAATCCCCCATGCACCCAGCGCTGTTTTGCTTTATGCTCTAAAGAAGGAGTACAGTTAAGGAATCGGATTAAACGTTGTTTATCCATAGAAAAAGTGTAAGTTATTTATTTCAGCATTAACCATTCAATCCACTTGTCAAGGACCAAACTGGAGAAAATACATTTATGCTACTTTTGCTAATTGTAGTTATGTAGACAGTGCAATAAAACTGCAGGTCATTAAGTCTTGTTATTGCTTACATTTGATTCACCAGCTCAACTGAATGAAGTTTTTTTCCCCTGAAGTCTTTATTGACAGCCAGTGGATCACTGACAGGCTGTAGGAAGGCTGCTTCCCACTGAAGTGACTTAAATCAGTGCATGGTCAGTTACCAATATGAGTTGATTGATATTTTTGATATATTGTTATTGGTAATTATGAAGTTGCTTTGCGGTTGGTTTGCTCTGATGCAGGGTCATGCTTTGCTCCCGCATCATTCTGTGTTGTCCTTCCCTCTGTCCCAGTGTCTGTTGGGTGTTCCTGCAGTGGCTGCTTTCCCTCTCCCTTAGCCTGTCCCCAGCTTTAACAGCTGCTGGTGTTTGAGCTCTGCTGTGCAATGAGACGTTACCTTCAGGTAACTTCTTTTTTGTTTTTTTCCAAACAAATGCAATTTAACATAGTCAGTTTTTTAACATAAACACTGTTCTGGACAAGGCATACCCTTCCTTGTGGAGGTAATGATTTAAACTAGAACTGACAGCAAATTATCCAGCCTCTTTCGGGGTAGCTGTTCAACTTTTACACTGCTGTATGGTATCCTTTTGATAATTATCCTGGTTAACCTGCTTGGAGTGAGAAGTGTTCTCTTTGGACCAGGTCAGTACCTGATCAAACGAAGTGTGGTTTGTTTCTTTTAAAAACACTTTCTTTCTGTGCTGACAATGATTTTGTAGGTAAAGTTCAGATGGAAAGTAAATGGTCAATCAAGACAAAATTCAAGACAATAATTAGTTCAAAATCCAGAGCTCTGTGAACTACCACTGAGCAGACCATTGGATTCTTGTTGTCTAAATGGTGTTATCTGCCCCACATAAAGTGTGAATGTAAAAAGTGTACACCAGGCTTTTTACTTGCTTGCTGAATGGAGGTGGTGTCATTAGGCCTATTGTGGTGTCATTAGGCCTATTGAAAAGTTATTTATGCCAAGTAAACCCTGATTAGGATTACTCAAAGTATAAAGTTGTTTTATTGCTGTAGAAATAGGATTTGACTCTTCTGCTGAGAACAATAGAACTCACTCTTGATTTGGAATTTGCACCATTAAAACTTGCTCTCATTGCCTCTCTCCTCCAGTCCTGTTGTCAAGACAAAATTAAGTGTTGTTAAAATCATAGTCTCCCTCATGTTTTTGTCCAAATGCAGGGAAGAGCAAGTAGTCTAAGCAACTTTTCTAGTTTTTTCTTAGACTGTATTGAACAAAGTGCTATAATTTTATATTACTGTCATCCTCAGCGTTTCTATTTCTGTACTTTCCTTTAGTGTTCTAAGGGATTTGTAACTGCAACTCAAATTCCCCTTGGGCTGAATGCTGGCACAGAAGCTCTCATTATGAGTGAACCTTGTTTTGCAAAATTAAAAGCAAAGCATCCATCAAGAGGCTTTCTTAAACCTAGAGGAAAGCAAAAAAAAAAAAAAAAGTTTATGCTTGCAGATCAATAGCTGACTTTGGAAACCCCAAAGGTGTGGGTGTGCAATCAATAGTGATGGCAGATTCCATGGAACATTCCTATTACATTTAGAAAATTTTAAATGAAAGTCTTAATTCCTCAATATGCTGGAAGTTCATTGCTAAAGTGGAAGCTGCAGCTGCAACAGATACCTGCCTAACAATGGTACAGTGGTAGTTTTAAACTTGTTTCCCCTGAGGGTGGTTATCTGAGCAGCAGTGTATTATACACTGAGATGGTTGGGTAGTTATGTACTTCAGCTGAAGTTAAGCACCTGTAGGCCCTCAGTGTCTGCTTGTTTACAATTTATTTAAAACAATCCAACCCTCTATTTTCTGTAGGAATTGAAGGTATAGGTAGTTGTGTAGAAGCAGAAAGGACATTATGAGCCATGAACCATTTTCAAATATGGAAGATGGAATAATTGAGTTTGATTAAACAGGAAATATCAAAGATGAGTTCTGAGGAACTTCATAACAGTGACTGGATAGAGGAGAGATCCCAAATTAACAGTGTCATGGCTGATAATGTTGTAGAAAAGCCTGATGAAGGTCAACTTCTTTAACACTGGATCTGACAAGCCCTTTGGCATCTGCACACATTTAGCCCAGTTGTAATATGTATAATTTCTTACTCATTTGGAAGAAGTGAAACTAGGATAAGAAAAGCTGAGAATTTTGTGAATTTAGGAAAGGGCAAAGTATGCAGATGTGCAGGAAACCATGTGGTTTTTAGTCTTGTAGGCATGCAATAAAGTTCTTTAAACATGATGCAAGACTAGTCAATGCTTTCATTAAGGTACTTTAAAGTATCATTGTACTTTCCCAAAGCACTTACCAAGCTGTCCTGTGTTTGGGTATTACTTCATTTGTTTCTTTCTGCAGACCCACTCAGTCTTGGAATTCTTTAGGGCTGCACCTGTCCTTTGCAGTTATCAGTTGAGATGCATTTGATAATGTATAAAAAAAGGTGTTGGGCCTGTGCTGGGAAAGCTTACGAGAGAAGTCACAGACCTGGAGGGGTGAAGCCTGTGCTGCCACTAATTTTCCTCTGCTAAATTGCTTTATTGGAATTGTGCCTATATAGAATGCCAGGTCTGAAAGTCAGTGTTAGGCAGGACAGAGGACATGTGGTTTAGGCTGGCAGCTGAAGATTCGCATAGAATGAAGTAGGTCTGAACCTGTGGGCTCTTCAGGTGAGGCTTTACAAGGAATGAGATGGTTTTGAATGGGGAAAGAAGCGAGATTCTAGGCTCAGGTCCAGAATGCAAATAAATGTGAAGATGAATATCAGAACAGAAAAACTGGAGTAAAATGTTCAGGAGCAAGAATGGAAATATGAGGATCTAGGTCAGGAAATAAATACCATTTTCAGTTGAAAATGCACAGGGAAAGTAGCAGGTAAAGCTGCAGTTTTTAGAATAGTTTTCAGAGGTTAGTCTCAGAACTAGGACAGTAAACTGCTGCTGAAGTCATGATTGTGGACTTTACATTCATTCCTCCAGCTTCTGTCCTGCAAGGGGAAATGATTGCTAATAAAATTCAATATAATCAAGAAGAGTATTCATGTTGCGAATTTTCTTTTGTTTTTGCTTGTGTGTTGGTGGGTTTTGTTGAGTTTTTTTTGGCTTCTCCCTCCCCCTTGTGCCCCCCGAATACTGTGTTTCTAGGGGTCGAGTAGGCATGGCACGGAGGTTGAGAACAGCAGTAAAGTGTCTCTCTATTAGTAGTCATAAACTGAAGGAAACTTGATGTTAGTTGCCCCAAACTAATTTAATTTTGGTAATAATTTTTCACAGGATTTTATATATTTTTATATATATGTATATATATCTATTTGATTCCCACCCTGCTTCCCACCGTTGGACCTTGTTTTGGAGTTTTGTTTTTTGCTATTCATTAGCCTGATCCTGGCCCAGTGTACAGTCAGTTGACAGACTCTACTTTGGTTTAAGATTATATACCGTAGTTAATGTAACGTGAAATACAAAAGTAGAGTCTAAAGACCTAAAAGCACTGGTGGAGGGTAGGGGTTTTTTGTTGTTTCAAGATACTCTGTAGGGACTTTTTAGAAAGCTTAGCCATTTCCAGTGGTGACTTACCTGTCTGGCCATTTGCAGTGACAGTCTGTTGTTGCTGTTGACTTACTTGCGAGATGGGCCTATAATGGTTGCTGGGTGTTGGGGTTGCTCCTGATCTATGTGGGTTTTCTGAGTACTTAATATTCCATTGAGACTGAGATAATATTAGGCTGCTTGTGTGACTGACCGTGATGAAATATTTTGTTAATACACATGTGGTGATAAATGCAGCTCTTGGTTTCAGTGTCATAGACATGACACAGTACCTTGTGGAAAATACTGACCCTCAAAGGAGAGGAACCTTCTTCCTTTCTGTCATGCACGGATTTACCGCAGCACTTGTAAAATATACAGTCTTTAAATGTACTGAAAAAATAACAAGCTTGTCACTGAAGTTCTGGTCAGAATTATTCTCAAAAGTGTTGTATCCCATGGAAAAGCATGAGATGTAGTTTGAAATGCTAGTGGGTGGTTTGTCATGCTGGTTTAGTTCAGTACTGGCAGTCCTCTCCCTCCATAAATACAGAGCCTTATATGAAACATAGTATAAGACAGCAAATTAACACTAATTTGCCAGGTCACAGCAGCCCGTAATATTTGAGTTAAACATCACTGTAAGGTCAGCAGTGATACAGTGTGATCGGAACACAGGATATTATGTTTCCCAGGCAGTTTCTGTGAGAATCCCTGTAGGTTTTTTTTTCTCTTGATCTTAATCGATAATTTGCCATGTTTAGACAAAGGTTTTCAGCTTCCTTGCAGTTCATTGAAACTGTTGGGAGGGAGAGAGAGTGAGATACGTTGGAATTGGCACACCTGCATCTTCAGTTTGGAAGGGGTGGATATTGCTTCTGCTTGAGTTGACTTGTTTCTTTCTGGTCAGCTTAGATTTTGTTTTAAAATACGACATATAAAAATTACCACTAAATCTTAATATGCTCGTGTTCAGAAACCATCATTTGCTGAAAGGAATTGTACTGTGTGCTTGCTTGTGGGAGCAGGGACCATCTCTGGAGAGCCAAGAGAGGTTTTTTTTGGCTATATGTTCCTAGGCTCTATGCCGTAACCTAATGCTGTAATAACACCTGTGTTATTACACCGTTAAATCTGTGTTTCTCCAATGGCTCTAGTGAGGAGGGATGGAAACACATTCTGAATTAAAAAGGTTATACAAACCCTAAATAATTGAAAGAATATGTACAGGTAATAATCTACTGATGTTTCTGAATTGTTGATACATCTTCCTGCATCCCTGATGCTCCTAGAGGGGACATCAAAGCAAAAGCAACGTATGTGTGCAGTACTTCTACCGTGGCTGCAGCTCAAGAGGATGATTATAGAATTGCTGGACACTGTATGGCCACTTATCTACAAGCCATTAACTTTATACAGTTGTGTGTGTCCCATTCCCTTGTTTGTCAAGGATCCTTAAGGAATGAAAAAACAAATGTAACTGATGCTTCATTCTTGAAATAATAATGTAAGAAGTTGAGACCAACATCTTTAACTACAACTTAATTGTAAATCTTCTTAGAAGACAATTTCCTGGAATTTTTGATTGCTATAGAATACCATTTTGTCAGAAATCCAGATACATTACATATTGATTACCAAACTTGCGGCAGACCTGGTGAATAGAACTCAGCAGATATAACTAAAAAAGCAATGGACATGGTAATCTAAGATACAAAGCCGTTGTAAAGAGACTTTGTAGTCTTGTTAATAACATCTGTCAGTGTTTGAGTCTTAAGTATTGCTTCTAGATATGGATATGAGAACTGAGGATCTCATCTGCTGTTAACTGTTTTACGTTTTAATTACTTGGTGAAATTCAGCACCAACACTGTGCACACTTACTCACTGGCCTTGATGATTAAACTGATACACTGAAGTCTGATAAACACAGTTGTTTACAAGACTACTTCTCTGAGAGGGTCTCTATATTATAGGTGCTTACATATATAGTGATATCAACAAGATAAGAATTTCGGTTATTCTATGGAAAACGCTTCTAACTTCAGTTTAGGAACTAGGAAGTCTCAAGGTTTCAAGGTTTCTTGCAAAACAGTTCTTGGAAAAGTTAAGTTTGTGTTTACTTGACATGCCATTTTTCAGTCTAGACTGTGTTTTCAATTTTTAACATTGTATTTTGAAATAACAAAAATTTGTAAAGACTTTTTTCAGGTTGTTGTTTTGTGTGTGTTTTGTTTTGTTGTTGGTGGTTTTTTTTTTTTTTAAGATTTTCCAAAAAATACAGGAAAGGCATACCAGATACAGTTCAAAATACACTGTGTAGGTATTTTTTTTTTTTTTTTTTTTTTAGTAGTGGAAAAAAAAGCACCATAAAAAATCCTGGCCATTTCTGTTAGATACTAAGAATGTTCTATAAAAATAGTAGTCTTGGATCATGTATTTTTCTTCTGTCGAATTCTTATAGCAAGGGTTAAAGTTTTGAAGTAGAGGGAAGTAGGTGATGGCAAAGAGCATCTCAGCCATGGATTTCATAGTGGTCTGTAGCTTGGTTTGTTTATGCTAGTCCAGGGCTAAGGTTGACCTTCAACTGTTAATTCAGGGTAAGTATTGCCAATGGTAACCACCATTCTTCAGAGTTGTATTGCTGGTGAACAGGGAGTAGTAATGCCACTGCTCACTTTTGACACTTTTGATAGCATTTTGCATCCTCTTTCTATTTATGTAGATGACATCAACTGTAACCCAAAGGAGCATCACTGTCATGGATTGTTGTTGGGAGAAGCCACTGAGCAAGTTTGTCTCATGGTAGTCAAGTGAGACTATTCTGAAGAAGGAAAGATAATGTTTTTAGTACTGGCTTTTCCCTAGTCCTTGGAATTTGGATTGTCTCACTGGGCAGCATAGAGTTAGGAAGGACTTAAGCTTTGCCTGGTGCAGATGGTTTTGTTACCTGTTTTGGTTTTGGTGGTGTGTGTTGTTTGTGGTTGTGGGGTTTCTTTTTATTTTTTTTTTTTTGTGTGTGTGTGTGTATGATTTTTTTTTAAGTTAAAATGATTTTGGTGTTGAAACTGGAAAGTACAAGCAAAGAATTTGAGACCACTTCTAGGTTTGGGATTCTTATAGTTGTTCAGAATATTTGCAAGGCAAACATTGGTCGTGTCCTATATGTCTGCATCTTTTGTATGAAAATAAGTGTTCTCTGATTTGGTATACTGATGTAGCCTCCACTTCTTTATCTCTTTAATATTAATGGGTGGGAAAGAAATGTGCGTAAATACATTGCCGCTGGCTGATGTAGAACCTTATTCAAATACATACTCTATATTCAATTTGTTGCTTCTGTGCAGAATTGTTTACACATTCTTAAAATCTAGATCACATTATTTAGGTGAATGGAGGAGACACTTAGACCTCAGTGTTGATCACTGACTCCTGGGCTCAATTTTTTTAATTGGACTAAGTCAGGAAACTTCCCACTTTCTCATCTGTACCCTGTGGTAAAAATATATTTTTTTAAATGAAGAGAAATAGATGAATAGCTTAGGTAAAGCTTGTGTAGTCATAGATGCCAGAAATCAAGGTTGTAACAGCAGCATGAACACAGAAGACTTGTACACTTCACCCTGGGTGTCCTGCTTTTCCCTGTGATCAGGCTCTTGACAGTGTAGTGGTACTACTTGTTTTCGTGTCCGTTTTGTTGAAAAATGGGGAATGATGAAAACGTAAGCTACTTGTGCAAAGGAAGAAATTTTACAAGTGTGCTAGTCTTCATAATGTGCAAAATGAGGAAACAGAGAAAGTGTGCAATGCTGTTGGGGGCAACTTTGTAGTCACAGGATTTGGAAAGTATGAAAATAGATACTGCAGCTTTAATGCTATGAGCCCTTTGCAAGCTGTTGCTGTGCCAGTGTTTAGGCTGGCCTCTGTAACCTTCCAGATGCGGATGTTAATAAATGTTTTCAAATAGTTCAGACTACAAACCCATTCATGTTTTCAAAGTGTGCAAAAGCCTTTTTTCCTAATGACTGCTAACTTTGATTTCACTCTTGACTGTACTAGTATTGTAAAAGAAGAAAATTGGTTGGGTTTTTTTGTTGTTGTTTTGTGTTTGTTTTTTTTTTTTTTAGAAGGGGGAGGAACAGACAGTGTCTTTGTTTTTTTTTCTTTGATCGTTTGAAACTGAAAAAGCAACTACACTTTTATAGCTCCAGAAGTAATGAAAATAGTGTGTGCAAAGTGAGTTCAGTGGCCTTAAATACATGTAAATGCTCTCTAAGTCTCCAATTCTGATAACTCTGCTCACATCCTTTGGCAGTAACATTGCAGGCTATTTCCAAGATCTTGAAGGCTGGAAAGTGGAAACATAAAACTTTGGAGGGCAATCTGGTAGTTTTTCAGGAGTGTTTAATTAAGCATGTTACATGTGCAGGCACAAATGCAAGTACGGGGTGCCAGGAGCAAGCTACATCGTCAGTGGACCTGGATGGGTTACAATATTGTCAACAAGTTTGCTCTGTCTTCCTTTGAAAAAATGAGGTGTGGGACCATTAGTATAACCCATACTGATCTTCTGTATTGAACAGGCCACAGACATTTCAGAATCTAGTCTTGGTAAGACAAATCAAAGATTGGAATTTTTATTTTTATTATTTCATTCTGTGTTTTAGAAATAGTAATTTAGAAGTTGTGCTGCACTGTTTAGTTTCTGGTTTCTAGTGTACTCAGACCCTTGTTACTTTTCTTGCTAGCTTGAAGAATCTTTTTTATTTTTTTCCTTCTCCCTTCCTTTAAGTAATTCTACTGCAAACAAATCTCCCAGCAGCTTTCTTCTTCATCAGATGAAGTGAACTAGCTCTTTGTGTCCTTACTGTCTGGCATATTGTCTAATCCTGTAATTACTTCTGTGGTTCATTTCTGAACTTTCTCCAATTTACCTTCTTTTGCTGTTCTGTTCTGCAGGGACCCAGCTTAGAAACACAGATGGTGGAGGATGAAATTGAGACAACAAGTGAAGAACTGCCGCCTCATCTGCGGGAAGAGCCTCCCGAAGGTACAATACTAGCAGTCGATATAAACTCTTTGCATTAAATTGGGGAAAGTGTTCTGGCCAAAGAAGACTTATTTGTTTATCCATCTGACTTGAGAGCCTATGTCTGTCTGTTTTCTGAGAAGGATAAAGCCTTGTCAGTGCTGACAGCTGAGCCGGCCTCCCAGCCAGAGGTCTAGCCAGCCCCTAAGCCTACTTTTGCATTCAAAGAAAGCTGCACCCACTGAGGTATGGACATTGTTCTGCATTCTCTTTGACAATATTGTTTCTGATTAAAATTGTCCTGCTTGATCATCCTGTCTGTAGGCTTAGGAACAAAATTACTTTTCTGCTGTCTTGTTTGTGATGTTTTGAGCCTTCATTAGGGAAGACTTCCTAAGTAGTCATCTGTTCTCTCCATACCTCTCACTGCAGCATCCTGCTATTGAAATTGTCCCCAGCAGAGACTTGCCAAAGTCAGGTATTCTTGTGATTTTGTTTCTTTCTGCCATCTCTTTTGGAAGCCAGTTTAGCCATCTGAGGAGGAGGCAGTGGGACACTGTCAGTCAGCAGGAGGCTCAAAAATGCCAATTTTAATTAAATCCTTGTTTTCAATGACATGCCCTGGATTTATACAGGGAACGAATTTTTCCCACTGTGTAAATGTTGCAGACATTGTATATATGCCACAAAATGAAGTGTTGCTTTCTTTTGAATAGAAGCTGCTAACATTGCTGCAAGTGATAATACATTTTGAGCTTTGTCTGCAGTTCAGTGACTTTTAAAACACAATCACTCATAATCATTGTGGATTGCTGAAGGGATGCAGAGAGTGCTGAGATTCTTATTAGCAACTTACTGTTAAAATACCATGTCATGTCTCTGGGAAACAGGAATGTGTTTTATATTTTTCCTTTAAGAGAATAAGATGCTGATACAACATCTATATGACAGCCATACTTAAAGGGAATATGAATAAAGTAGATGGTTTTAGGAATTTGCTGCTCTATATCCTCTTGTTGAGCATCTTGTTACAGTTTTCCCATTAAGTTGTGATTTCCTGTTCTACTGTTTCATATACTCCATGTTGGCAATTACAATATACAGAGGTAAGTGAAAGGCAGGTTTCTTTTTGTAGCTCCTGTAAAGCCAGAAGGAAATAAATGTGGAAGATGTTGTGATTTTTATATATATATATATATATATATGAGATAATCTCGATATTTTAAATTTTTCCAAGCCTCTTCTTTGTAAGTAATGCCAAGTCAGCATGTAATGACAGTGCATTGTTGAAATAAGAATTCTGGTTACCAGCTTGAGCTGATGATTACATGAGCCTAGAGACCGTACCCTGGAATGTAAAAACACAGGAGATCATCTTGTCTCATCAGTTTATCAGGAATAGTCTTAGATTTTGGACAATGGCTTTGAATTGTGTAGTCAGAAAGGGTTTTTTAAAATGTGGCTAAGTATTTTTGCAAACCAAATTTTTGTAATTGAAAGTATTTGTTTCTGCTTGCAACCCTGCTGGTTTGAATGAGGATGAAAAATGTCAGTATTAATATTCCACTTCTGTGTCTTGTTGCGAGGTCTAGGAGTAGTATGTGCTCTGGATATGCTGATTTTGCTGATGTGAGGAAAAAAACTTTTTAACAGTTGAGCTGATGTGGTTAAGCAATGCTACAGTAGATACTGTGAGTTCTTTTAAAGTCTGAGCTCAGTATGTACTTTTTAAATTTACAGTGACATTAAGAATAACAAAATAGGAGGGATATTGAGAGCACAACTGAACCTAGAGATTGCTTGGGAGAAGAGATGGAAAAATTGCTGCTGAAAAAGGGCTGTCAGGATGATGCTGAACTTACAGTTCAGTGTATTAGTGGAGCTGAGTAACAGGAGCCTTCAATCATGTACATGCAGGAGTGGTTACAAATACCCCATGAAAGAAACAGATCTCTGAAGTTCTTTTACTATTAAATGTCATTAAGTACTGTCTTCTTATTGTTGCTCTACTACTGATTTCTGGTTTCTTCTGATAGCACTTTCCTAGTTAAATCAAATGCTTTGCAGTAAGTAAATAAACCATGTTGTCATGACTGCTGCACTTTTGTTTCCTGGGATCTATGAATTGGAGACTGTGTCTGCTCGCCTTCTGGTAATGAGCGCGGTAAGGGATGGGAAGCTCTCCAGAGTCTGTCTCCTTCTAACACAATCCATTATTTCACCAGATTGCATCATAGTGACTTAGTTTTCTAGCTTGCCCTGCATGTTTACTCCCCTCCTCAAAGGAGGGGAATTGGAAGCACTGTGCTCTATAAATATTGCAGTAAAAAAAAAAAAAAAGAGGTTACCCTTCAGGGATCGTCATCTTTCTGAACAGTGTTGCATATGGACTTCTGCAAATGAAGGGGCAATTTTACATAACTAAATTAAATAAGTGACTGTGTGGGTAACAAGTAGTATAGAATAGTGAGCCTTGGTTTTGGGTGTGGTGTGGCAGCCTACCAATATTTGAGACAAGAGAAAGTTTTGTGGTTTAAAAAGGAGGTTAACCAGGAAATCCCTGAAAGGTAACCAAGGCAGAGACTATTATCTGTGTGTGACGTGAATCCATTTATTTTATCTACTGTCAAAGTTAAGTGTTTTTATATTTAAGTAAGCCAAAAGAGTAAGTAAGTACAGCTGATGTAAGATCCTGTAAGTGATACTGGATGTCAAAAAACGCTATTTATTTTGTAATGGAGACGCGTTGTTATCAGTGGCATTGGTGCACTGTGTCTCGTCCTGAAGCGGAGAAGCCAAACCCGGTGGGGGAGCCCCGGGCCGCCCGGAGCGGTGTCTGTGCCCGTGGAGCGCGGGCGGGCGGCGGGAGTTGCCGCGCTGCGGCCGCGGGGGGGCGCTGCAGGCCCGGCAATGCCCCTAGCGGCCGGCGGCAGGAGAGGGGTTCGAACACCGCCTGCGCACATCCCGGACAGCCGGAGAAAGTATTTAAACCTATTAACTCCTTGCCCGTAAGCTACTTTGTGACATTACCAGGGAAGCTTTCCGCACTTCCTGCCGCAGGAAGGCTGTTTATCCCCTAATGATATTTTATCTCTCAGCTCCATGATTCATCTGCTCAAGCCACACATTTATATTTTACTCTCCCTTCATCTTTCCTTTCTTTTTGATCTTGTTAACATACTTTTTTTTCTCCCACCCCCCCACCCCCTTATGTAGAAGGCAAGCATGTGGGAGCAGTATTAATTAGCATTTGGAGTGCTGCTGAGGCTAGTGTGCTCGACACTTCCCAGGGAAGGCTGTGTGTGCAGCAGAATTACCACCACCAGTGAAGGACAGCGATCTCTGGAGAGGAACAAATCTGTTTTAAATGGTTTGAAACGCTTTCCTCTTTGCAAGGATTCAGCACTGCTGATCTGTGTTGCCATGTGTTTGAGCACTGAGCTATTTACAGGTAGATTCTCAGTGATCTTGAACGGTTGCTGTTAAATCACACTCTGACCATAGTGAGAGAACCAGATTCAGTTACCCAAGTACAGCAACACCTTGCTATGGCTGTTGCTTCTTTATTCACGATTTCAGAGCTCTGATGGTGATGATTTAATACAGTGCACTGTTAATTGTTATAATTGCGTTGCTTTTCTGTTCTTTTCCATTAAATTACCCAAGGAAGGTGATGGCAATGAAATCTGATGGTGATTAAATCTTCTGTAGCATGATAAGTTATGAAACAGCAGCATCTGCTTTATCGGACAACTTGGATCTTGATCTCTTGTATTTGATGAATCGGTGACCCTGACCTTATTTGTGCTTCTTTATCGTGCTTCCAGTGCATTGAGGGGAGTGATCTGTCCGTTATATTCAGCACTGGTGAGGCCACACCTGGAGTACTGTGTACAGTTCTGGGTTCCCCAGTATAAGATAGACATGGACATACTGGAAAGAGCCCAGTAAAGGGCCACAAAGACAACTAAGAGACTGGAGCATCTCTCCTATGAGGAAAGGCTGAGAGAACTGGGACTGTTCAGCCTAGAGGAGGATCAGGTGGGAACTTATCAATGTATACTGATACCTGAAGGGAAGATGTGAAGCAGATGGAGCCAGGCTGTTTTCAGGTGATGCCCAGTGACAGGACAGGAGGCAGTGGAGATGAACTGAAACACACCTGAGGCTAAGGAAACACTTATTCATTGTGGGAGTGACCAAGCACTGGAATGGGTTGCCCAGAGAGGTTGTTTAGTGTCCTACCTTGGAAATACTAAAAAGCTGTCTGGACATGGTCACTTTAATCAGGCTACACAGAACCATGTTTGAGCAGGGAAGTTGGACCAGATGATTGGTCTCCGGAGGTCCTTCCCAACCTAAACCATTCTGTGATGCTCTACCTCATAGGTACTATCTCTGTGTGTTTAAAGTATCTTTCTGAAGGTCCTGCATATAGTCCCCACCTTTTACACTAATTCTTATGGGAAAAGTAGCCTTGCTCCATCAAACTGCTAAATGTTATGTGTTTTGGGAATGCATGTTTGGTAGAAACTGGGGTATGGCTGCAGTTTCTTTTGGCCCTATGTTGCTAACTGGTACTGAGTATACTAAAGCTTAGAGCAAGTTGGTATGGTCTGATTGAAAAGCTGTGTCACTAGCTAATGGCAGTAGCCACTCTTGGGAGTTTACAAACCAGTTCTTTCTTCCATGATCTTTAAATATTAAGCATTAAAATTTTATCAGCCAACCTACCATGACCAATTTGGCGATGAGTCTGAGCCTTGTGTCTGAACCGTCTGCTCTCTCTTCTGCAATTTTCAGACCTAGCAGAGATGTTTCTTCTTTGTTGCAGACAGATTGGGCCTTGTGGAGTAAAGCTTTATTAAAAGCAATGGGTCTTAGCAGCTCTGCAGTATATAACAAATCTTGGGAAATTTACTTTCCAAATAACTGTGATGGTCCTAATTCAAACTGTTTTACACTTGCCGTGGGTAAAGAGCACACACAGATAGTTACTGTAAATCAGATGATTTGCACCAATTTAGAACATAGTATCTTGTGTGAGACTTATAATCTGTCTCTATGGAGGCATATAGCCTTTGCTGTTTTATATCTTCTGCAAGATAAAAGTATATTGCATACTTTTGTGGGAAGCTTTAGGACTCCTTATCCACAGTCTGGGAATCTCTAGTCCGAAGTTTGTGGGAGTTTGTGGAGCTCTCATTTAGGGTTGTCTATGGATACAAGTATTTTACCTGGATGTATTATGTGTACAAATCTTGACTCAAAAAGAAGTATGGTTGCATTTCAG
Source organism: Patagioenas fasciata (assembly GCF_037038585.1). Taxonomy (NCBI): domain Eukaryota; kingdom Metazoa; phylum Chordata; class Aves; order Columbiformes; family Columbidae; genus Patagioenas; species Patagioenas fasciata. The sequence continues at coordinate 29,603,754 of NC_092524.1, read as the reverse complement.
TGCAGGTACTACCATTCATTTCAAGTTTTTGAAATTAATTAGACTTCTAACTTTATACTGTCGTAATGTTGGGGTATTTTCCTACAAGAACATGAAAATTTCTTCAAGCCAGCAGATGCTAGAAGAACATGACTGTTTTAGGCATCTCATCTGAGGTGCAAGACCTTGAGTTCAAGTCCATGATATAGGTGTCTAACTTTGAAAAGGTACATTCATAGAAACAGATCCAGTTTTGATGAATGCGTGGCACTTTTCCAATTAGTTTGCTTGAAGTATTCTTTACAGAGAATATTCTCCATCAGGGACAGAGTTTTATTGTTGGGTCAAATGTTTGCTGCAGTAAGTGCCATACCAAGATTTAAATGCTGCAAACTCAAGCTGCACTGTGTTTTGCATTGTCTTGGTGCAAGTCACTTTTAGTATGTTTGCCTCCAGGCTGCCTATATCCAAATAACCACAAAGAAATCACCTTGGAAAATGATGCAGTTAGTAGCAACTCTGTTTCCTTTCAGTGTTAAGTTCTGTAATTAAAACTGTTGCTCTTTCTTATATAAAGTAATTTTCTTGGAAGTTGCTGGTGGCACTTAGGGTCATGCTGCATACATGCTTATGTAGTCTACGAGACTAGTAGCTTCAATAAGTTATGGGTTGACAGCGCAAAACTCTGCTGTCTGCTAAGCCCTGTTCTGCTTTCACAAGTCAAATTGCTCTTCAGTGTGCTACCTCCTGAGGGCCAACAGTCTAATCCTTCTACAGAGGAGCTCTTTAAATGATCTGCTTTTTTTGTCTAATGGCCAATTGGCAATGTTCTCAGCCTGGATTCACGTCTGCATTTCTGTGGTCTTATAACTAGAGCAGAAGGCTGGGAACTGGGATAGCTATAATCCGTTCCTAGCTCTACTGTTGACTTACACTGTGGTGCTAGTTGAGTAGTTTGGTCTTCCTTGAGCCATAGTGTTCTTTGTATATGAAACAGAAAAGATTGTTCTTATTTATAAATGAGGATGGTGAAAAAGCAAATTGTAACTTTTTAAGCTTTTAGAGGTAGAAGATACTTGAAAATGGAAACAGAAAATATGATCGTAATGTATAAATAATACAAAACTTTGCCTGGTATATAACGTGTCAGGTTTTTTTTTTTTCTCTTTTGAGTCCTCAAAGAGGTGATTGGACTTGTCAGATAACTTGAAATAGAAAGGCAGGTTTCTTAAAAAGCAGAGAAAGAAATTAGCAGTGAGGCTGTCTGTTCTTTGGAGCTGGGACTTTATGTACCTGGCGTGTCCTCTCATCTGTAAAAACATTTCCTGAGCTGCTTCTGTAAATGGCCTGAGGGCGAAGAGCAACATTTCAGTATCATCTGTCTCTTTTTAAGGCACAGATTCTGTGCAGCCGTACTCTTATGTTGGCCAAAACAGTTCTTGTTCCTGCAAAAAGAAATGACCTGGAGTGTCAGCTCAGTCTTCCGCACAAATTGTACCTTAATATTTTTAGTAGAGCTGTGAAACACTTTTGCATCTATTCAAGTTCTAATACTGTGTTTCTGTTTATTATCGTTATTGTTTTAGTAAAACCTCAGACTCTTCTTTGTTTAAATTCTTCAGTATCTATATTGGCTTCTTTGTCCTTTCTTTAATTTTCTTCTCTGGGGGAAATCAGCGGTCTGAAATGAGAGTGATACCCAACCAGTGTCTGTGTGTACTCCTTTTGTCCTCTTCACTCCCCCCAGCTGGTCTGTATTACTGCTGCCATATGCCCTCCACTGACAGTGAGCATCTTCCATTCAGTGGCTATGTTATGTGGTCTCCTAGAAACAGCATAGAAGCTATTTAAATTGTTTTTATTCCACTTCTCCCTCTGCCCTGTTCTTTCCTCTTCACTATTTTCATATGATATAATGAGATGTTACTCTGACAGCTCAGCATCCCTTTTCTCTAGCCTACTCCACACCCTGCAAATCATTCTGTCACTAAGTGTTGTGTGTGTTCGCAGCATATGCTGTTAATGGCAGCATAAATAGCCTCCAAGTGCCTGGTGGATTCCAGAAGAAACGTTCTCGTAACTTAAGTGTGGGAACGCTCTTATCGGTGGATCTTGTTAATACAGTAACGTTGTGCAGTGAGTCGATAACCATCTGATTTTCCCTGAGGGTGTTTGCACGTGAAATGGGGCAACAGTAGTTTTGCTGTTTGCCTTGGCACAGTAACTGTAAGTAATGTGCATTGTCCAAATGTAAAGACATTTCAGGGTGAAGGGCCATTGGGAAGCCTCTGTCAGAAGATACATCTTTACCAATTACTAGTGAATGTGTTTTATTCTAGCAGTAGGTTTTCGAACTGCAGGAGTGACAGGAATCTGTCTCATGAATGAAAGCAGTGTATCTTATTACCTGGCTGAAATGGCAGACATTTGTCCCTGTTTGTGTGCTGATTAGAGACATGTGAAATTAAGAATGCAGGAGTATATTCTTTTACAATGTATTTTTCATTTTGAGGAGCAAAGATATTAACATAGAGATGCAGGCAATTGTTTTCAATATAACATTTGGACTGGTAGTTATCAGTCCCTGTTCTAAAGGTGAAAAAGAAAGCGCTTCTTACTTATTCCTAATGGACTAAAAAAAGAGGCAAGCAAATCTCACTTATAGCTCCAGTGTGAAGTACTAAATAAGAATGAGCAATGCAGTAAATCCAGGTCAGGAGTGAAATTGAATCGGTAAATCAGTATGTTAACAATGACGATGTCTTGAACTGCTAAACTATCAGAGTATTATAGCAGGCAATTAAATCATAAGGTTGGTACATGAGGCTATTAATTCTGCCTCAGAACTGAGAGAAATGCCCAGTTAACATTTCATAAACATATGTAGCCTTGCCCTGGCTGCCTGTTTTGATTTCAGCTGTTTGTGAGGAATCTGAGCCACAATGTTGATTACCAGTGTAACTGCACAAACCTGGCCTCTCCTGTACTCATCACTTTGGATCGCAAAACCAATCTTATTCTGAAGAACAGGTTTCTTTTCAAAGCTCTGTATGAACTTTGGGATAAACTGTAAAAGTGAGGGGTCTTGTGCCAATTTTCTTGCCCTTCGGGTATTAATAGTATTCTAGAAAAAGAAAATTTTCATGTACTTTGAAATTAGGTAGGACTCTAGTATAGGTTTTTATAGAGAACAATCTTGAACTAGTATGTGTATGTGGAGTTTTCTGTCTCGTTTTCTGATCACAGTTAAGACCAATGCATGTTTCTTATTAATGTGGAGGATTCTCAAGCCATTGTAATACACTTCTTTGGCATATTATGGGGGATCTGTCCTTTTTCTGTCTGGCTGACACTTGCCTGGTCACAAAGAGTTCAGCAAAGGCTAAACTTTGTGTTTACTCCTGTCGTCTTTGTTATGCCCTCTCTGTACCATTAACATGCTATTTTTTTTTTTTTTTTAGTTTTTGCCAAAAGTATGTATTGTAATAATCAGTAGGATATACCTGCTGAAAAAATTCCAGATGGCTTTATATTTTTGAGTCTTGTGTTACGAAAAATCGGTGTCTTTTTCAGATCATATAAAAAAGAAAATAACATAAATGTTCTTCATATAAAATATTATACCCACTTTGCAAGTAGTGCTAAAAATTTGACCATGATATTTCTGTGAATTTTGAGAGGATTTTAGGATCTGGGATTGTTAAAAGAATGTATTGGAATCTTCTTGCAGTAGGAAGAACAGATTTATAGTCGTGGATTATAAAAAAACTTTTTCTATCACCTGAGACCTCATCTTTGGAAGAAGTAAGAGGTGGTGAAGAGGTTGGCAGGAGATGAAAAGTTTACAGTATAGCTGTGTGAGCCATTCACCGAAACACCTGCTTATCTTTTAAGACTCTAAGAAATAAACTAGTGATTCATTTCTACTGTTTTTACCTTTCTGGAATTTAAATTTTGTTGTAAAGATGTAGCAAAAATAATAATCATGAAGGTTCTGCCCCATGCAGAAGTTCGAAGTCCAATATTGTTGTTTCCTTTACCCCCTCCTCTGCAGACTTCTCCAGAGATTTGTGGGTGGTGGAGTGTTCTGGATTTTATTTTTTGTTTATTTTCTCCTAGAAAGTTACTGTATCTGTTGAATGCAAAATTGGAATAATTCTAGCTAATTATGTGAAGTCATGCTCTTTGATCAACCCAGCCATTTGTATATATTCAGTACTGGAAAGTGTGATTGTATAAAGTGCCCAAAACCTATCACTCATCCCTCCAAAAGCCAAAGAACAAAACCGGCAAGATTTAATACAATGTTATTACAATATGTTAAAGTTAGGGCTCGCTTTGGGAAATGCAAATTGAAGCTACTAGTTTCGTTTAGTGTTTTTACAGCTTGAGAATGTTATTGTTGCCATTATTGCAGTGTTTTGTTCCTAGCATCTTGAGGGCTGTTGTTTTTGCTGTAAATATTTGACTTGTTTAGTCAGGGAACTGGGTAAGTGCTTCCAGTCTATGGATCTTGTATCTTTATGTTGAAAAAGGAAAAAAACCCAACATTTGCCAAGTCTGAATATTGCCTGAAAATCTCCTTTACACTATGTAAAGAAATCTGTTTCCTGTGGAATCTGCAGACACTTAAGACTGTGATCAGCTGAACCCAGCTGTAATTACAGTATGGTTCGGTCACTGGTTTAAGCTTAACATGTGTCCATGCAGCTACTGAAAGTAATGTTCCCACACACAGTGCTGGCTCTACATTGCCAGTTTTGCTTGGCTGTGTGTGGTTCCTCACAGAAAAGCACCAGGGCACCCAAAGAGAGAGCACCTCATTCTGGAGAAAGGCAGGGATGTCACCATGGTGAGTAACATTCCCAACATTCCCATAGTTCCCGTGGACCTCAGACTGAGGATGGGTTCTGCAGCTGAATAGAGTCTGTAGCACGTGAGCTTGTGTGGAACCAGAGGGGCAGGTTTTGGGTCCAGTATGTGCTGTGGGGCTCTCTTGGCTTCCTTGTGATTGCAGTGAGGAAGAGAGGTGTATCATTAAAAACCTCTTTAGTGATAGCATATAAGAGGTCCATATTTCTAGCAACTTCAGTGTAGCACAGTAATTAAGATAGTGAGGAAAGCAGAGGGATCTTGGCTTTCAAACTTGCTCCTCCTGGCTTCGATCCAAGTATCATTAATATGACATGAGACGTTTTGTTGGTATTTGATTAACTGGGAGGCTTGTTCTTGTTTTGTGTGACACATTGTAAGTTAACCACCCGGCATGCTGACATGTGCGATTAAAAACAAACACTTAAAACTAAATTGAGAAGCTGACTGCCAAGTGCAGCGCAGGGAGGAGCCAGAGCCAGAGGAGCTTCCCTGGTGAGACTCAGCCAGGACAGGCCTTACCAGCTTCAGAACAGGTCTGACATCACCAACTTTTGCTTCAGTACTGTATTCATGACTATTTATTTTTAAACATGTTCTTCAGCTGTCTTGTACAGTTAAAATGCTTCTGACAAAATATGGGAGTGGCAAATGGCAAATTAGAGTTGCGCTGTTCGAGCGGACTGCTGTGTGGTGATCGCCGCTGCTCTTCAGCGGTTGTCGGCACCTCTCAGCAGCACCGTGTTCCCACCACCTGGAATGCAGACGCTCTCCAGCCATGGGGATTTTCTGCTCTCAGGGCTGGCCAAGGCCTCCATCAGCAGGCCCAGCTCTGGCCTCAGCCTCTGATGACAGATATGATGAGATTAATAGAGTGGCGTTTTTTGATATCGCTACCTTACATTTGCTGTTTCCATGAGTTTAAATTCCAGGACATAGAGTGTATCTGGACTTTCTTATTTTATGATTAATGAATTTGAAAAAAACAAAACAGAACCAAACCACAACCCTGAAGAGTTAGCAAAGCTTCTTTTCCCTCTAGTCCCCTCTTCATTCTCCTCTTTATTGTAAGGTTTTCAGCCTTCCCTTTCTTGTTGGGGACCTTGGTGTGCAAATCATTCCATGCTTCCTGGTCAGTAGCTGGGTGTATTTCAAAGAACTAATACCCAGGTGTGAAACTAGAGTTATGGGTACTAGATATTCAAATAATTGAATACTGTAGCATACACAATAGCTGTTGTTGAAGTCTTGGTAAGGTTTGCTTTATTTTCAGATCCAAAGTGTGCCTCACAGGATAACAAGAAACCTTCTGCTGATTCAGTGGGCACTTTCAATTCCACTTAAAAGCAAATGTACCCTCTGACCTGTTTCCAGACAGACGGGCAGTGCTTGTAAAAACACAGAAATCCTCTTGTCTGGAACATCTAATATGCATCATGTGGCATAGCCTGGGGTTGGGTGGTCTTGGAGGATCCAGTCAGCTCCCCCTGGAAGGGAGGACCATGGGGAGAGGTGCAGGAAGGTGGACACCCCCCGGTCCCTATAGGGGTTACTGGGGGTTGCTCCTGTGGCTATGGTGGGGCCATTCTCATTTTTGTAAGCCCTGCAGCCAAAAGTTTTTCTTCCTGTTTGCCTGCTGATTTATTCCTAAAGCAGAGTAGCTCCTTGATTGATTATTGACTTTGTGAGGATCTGTTAGAATGTGTTTTGGGGAAGGGGTAAGCAGGCCTTTGTATAAAGCTATCTTGCTTTCTTGAACAACAGTATCTCCTTTTTTTTTTCCTTTGAGGCAGGTGCAAGGGAAAAAAAATCTTTAAATATACCTGCTAATTCCCAAGTTGAGATTTTAGTCCTTTTGTTTGGAATGATTTTTTTGTTTGTTTGTTTTTCCAGAGGAGCAAGTTTTATGCTTGCAGGTCATGGACTGTGACTAGAGTAGAGGGAAAACAGCAGCAGCACATGAACTGCTGGGAGGAGACACACATACATGTTTTCCTGCTTCTGTCACGAATTACAGTTGAAAGTCTGTAAAGATGCTTAAAGTACAGAACAAATAAGAGTGTTTCCAAGTAGTTGGAGTCTCCATGACATATCAGCACTTCTTGTAAATGATCTATGAATTTATAGTAGCTTCTGGCTAAAAAGTGTTTTTGAAGTAAAAGAATGGAGTGCTTTTTCACCTGAGTTCTCTTTTTACTGTAGCACAAGAAAATTCGGGACTTCAGAATGGAGATAAGGAGGGTCCTGCGAGGACATCTTGGAAAAAAATATTTTGACAGTCTCTCAGAAGGACCTGCTTGGAGTCCATTAGCAGTTATAGGTTTGATTTGAGATCATGAGAAAGCTTTTAGTTCACAGAAGCCAACCATCCTCTGCCCTCAGGTTGTCCTGAACAAGCTCTTGTTCTCAGATGGTCACTTGAGCTAAACTACATCTCTCTGCCACACTGGAAAAGAGATCTGAGAGTGATGAGTTGACAGGAAAACAATCTTCAACCCTACTTGGAGTACCTGGGATATATGTGGGACATTACAACTGAGAAATAGGGAAAGGATAGTCTTTGAATTGTGCAACAACTTTGAACTGCAGATTTAACTCTTGTTTCTGAAAACTGTGGTCAGATTTTTCCTTTCAGACATCCAGCCCTTCAGATGTAGGAATCAATATCTTGTTGGACAACTGGGAGTTTCACACTCTTTAAATGGTGGTTTTGAGGGGTGAGCCTCACCCCATGTATTTTTCCATTTCTAGTGCTAAGTTTGGAATGGACACTCTTTGAGCTTAAAACTGTCTTTATTGTAACAAGGGAAGATACCTCACTCGGACAGAGAAAACAAAATGATGTTAAAAAGTAAAGCAGTAAATACGTGCAAATCTGAGTGACTTCAGGAAAAGAAGGGAGGAAATATGGAAAAGGAAGAAAGAGGTAGGTAAACTGACTCTAGTCAAGATTTTGACAAGAATGTAATAACCTTAAATGAGGTTTGTCCCCAGCAGACACTGAAGACATCCTGACCTTTTTTAACTCTGATTTATTCATCATGGGAATGGATTCTGTACCTCACCCATTCTGTGACTGATGGGCAGGAATAATTTCTCTCTCAATACAGATGAGTACACTGTGGTAGACTCCATTTGCCACAGTGACAGGAGCAGAGTGCCATCAGCCACAAAGTTAGCTGAAGAAATATTTTCCTTTTCAGTCTTGCACTCTAACATGTACATGATGTATGTGTAACAGTAGGATGGGGGGAAGGTTACTCAATTGTATGAAACTTGAGTCATGAATTTCCTCTGCTGTCTGAAATCTTCTCAAATCACATTGAAAAGGAGTAACTGTGGCTTTGCTTGAAATAATTCAAAGTTGGTGTAAAAAAAAAAAAAAAAAAGACAGCGAAGACCATTTTCCCCTTTGCCCCCAATGCCACTCTTGTCCTTTTTGACATAACACAATTTTATGGATTTTTGCTTGCAAATACATTCCTTCTACCTGTAGCTTCTTCAACTGTCATCATCCTTGTATGCTGAGTTTGCTTTGTATGAATGTTCTGTCACATACATGTCCTTGAAAGCAGTAATGTCTAGTCCTTTAGAAGAGGCAGTTATATTCAGCTTTTGTTTCAAAAGATTGCAGACAGATCAGTTTTCACAACTACTTTTTCCTCACAGATGGCTTTGGGGTGAGAGTGGGAAATATAGGAAGGGAAGAATGGGAGAGTTGAACTGATGCTAAAGAATATCACATTGCCAGCTTATGGTATTTCAAAATATGCAAACACAATGAAATCTTGTATCACTGAGCATCAGAGATTTAAAAACAAACAAAACAATCACAGAAGCATAGAATTCTGATGGTGGAGTAAGAGGAGGATAGTATCTGTAGTAAAAAATTGTAATGAGAAGTTTTATAAACCCTGGGGTTTTTCAAGCACAAACTCACTGGCTCTGGTCACTAAACAGTCACCATATTAACAGACTATTCCAGAGTCACCCATTGTGACTTGTGCTGTCTGTTGCAGCATGTATGCAGGTTTCATGTCAGGACAGATGGTGATAGTGCTTCTATTCTACTTTTTTTTTTTTTTTTTTTTTTCTGCTGACCAAAAATGTATTCAGGAAATAACCAAATCCTATGTCAGTTATCATAGTGATGGCAGGGCATCTGTAAATAAAGGAGGAGAGAGGGGTGAGAAAGACAAGTGTCTGGCCTCAGTGGAGCACCATAATTTTCCATTCTAACCGTATAAGCTTACATGCTGAACTGCAGTTCCAGCACACGAATGCGATGAAAACTGCCACAAACCCTTTCTGCCAGTGTAGTCTTGCTGTTCGAGCATTTCTTTCTGCTAGTAGGTGAAGCCTGTGTAAAGATGGGGTAGCCACCATTAGATGCCATAGGGTTCTTTAGAGGGTCCTTCTGAAATTCAATATGATCAGTTCCCAGTGAACTGAAAGAACCTCTAAAACATGGTTTCTTCTGCTGGATTAACAAACTTCTGGGCTTTTCAGAGAACCAATAGCTCAGCTGAAGCAGACTCTGCATCTTGGTGTTGTTTTCCCCATCTTTATTCAGTAAAAACTTGAAGCCCACTACTCTTAATGTCTCTTTCTAGATCTTGGTCTACTGGAGATGTTAGTTGATATTAGATATTGATACACTGCAGACCAAAGCAGGCATGAAATGCTATAGTCGGCGATGCCTATTTGCTGTATGAGATTCGGGACCTCAGCCGGGATGTCATTCAAACAGATACCTTGGGGCAAAAAGCTTCAGGAGTTGAGAGGTTTTAGGAGGCTTGTGTAGCTGGGCAGAGAGACATTGCTTCACTGATGCATTTGGAGTTCTGTTGCTGGCTCATTTGGGATTTGCTTGATATCTCAGCTTCATTTGAGAGTCTGAAACAGGCAGGTGTAAACCTGTTACACAAAGCCTGTGGTATCTGCCAAAGTTTGCCTGCTTTTTCTGGAAGGTTGTCAAAGTACAAGCATGTTGATGGTGCTTTAAGAAGCTGAAATTGAGAATATGTTGAATTTTTTTTTTTTTTTTTTTGTCTCCTTTCCTCTTTTCCAAGGTGGCAAACGGTGTCTTCACAGGACTCTGGCCTGGTTGGTTGCAGAGAAGTCAGTGTGGGCAAACTGAGCAAGTCCTCAGTTTGAAACAAAATCTATATGTTACCTTTCTTATGTCTAGGGATTTTTTTCTAATGACACGTATTTTAAATGTAACTATAATAGTAATGTCTTTGAAAAAGACCCATCTCATTGCTGTATTTATCTCACTAATTAAAAACTGGTTTTATGTTAATTTTGCAGGACCTCCTAGTTCTCAAACGCAACTTCTGAGACTATCTGCTTCCTATCAATGTCTGTTATCTGTGCTGTTATTAAAAATAGAAAACTTTGACATACTAGGAAATGAATGTAGGAATACCATCAAATATACTGGACTTTGTATCAGAAGTAATGGAGGTCTTATGTGATTAAAAAAAAAAAATTATATTTAAGAATGAGAGCTTCCCTCTATTTGTATAAATATACCATTACAGAATATGGAAATTCTGTCACTGAATTTTGCACTTACCTATTCCATGATAAACAATGTTTTGGTATTTGACAGCTGCATGACAAAAGCTTTGGTATTTGCAGGAGGAGAATGAGGGTGGTTGGCAGGGTATGATGGTTTAATTTCTTCATACCACTTGCTGCTACTGGAATTCTGACATTTTTTTTCCCCCTTTAATGATTCTTTCCTTCTTTCACTTTCAATAGGTACTGTATCACTGCCTCTTAGCTTTCATGACTGTTTGCTGCTGACCTTTAACAAGCCCTGTAAATGTTACACTAAGTTGTAGAGTTTGTACACTTTTTAACAAATAAGGCAGCTATAGAGCTGGTAAATGTTCAGTATCAGTGAAGCTTTTTTTAATTGTGCAAAACCCGAAAAGCATGGCTCTAAAGGGACAAAAGGGACAGCCATTAGAGAAGTGCCCTTTTCCTGAAGGGTTGTTGCCTTAATTATAGAGTTTCTGTATAATACCAGTTCTACTTCACATTTCCCTTTTTCCCCATAAAGTCATGACTGATATACCTCACGCACACAGAAGAACACCCGTGGCACTCTGAACCGTTTCCACCAGCTTTAGTCTCCAGACAAGAACTGTTGATCTGGTTTGCATTGATTGCCCTCCCCCATCCCTTTGCCTTCTCCTTACTTCTGCCTATATGGAACTTGTGATAAAACCGAAATGTACTGTGAGACACTAAAGTAGCTTGCTCTCTTTTTTTTTTTTTTTTTTTAAATGTTTAATACATTTGGGTATTTAATTTCAAACCTGACATTAAATTTAATAAGTTCAATAATTCTTTAAAAAAATGTCCTTAATTAAACAGTGTCATGCTGCTATTCAAACACAGCTTTCCAGTCTCTCTGAGATGCAGCAATTTAGCTTGTGCACTAAAACTGTAATGACCTGTATGACAGTGTCCAACATGCTGTGATGTTCCCAAAGCTTAAAATTAACTTCAGTTTGGAGGGTGAAAATCTATTTGTAATCAAATGAGTGATTCTGACATTAGCAAGATGCCAAGTGTTGTAGTATTTCCAACTGATGGTGGATAATAAGTGCTTTGTTAATGGAATGCTGTCACCTCTTCCACGCTTTCCTTCTTAGAGGGCTTAAATAAGCTTTTGATATCGCCTTGGGAATTTTAATCCTTACTAACCACAGCATTTTTTCTTTGGTTTGCCTCTTTCTGCTAACCCTACAGTATTTGGCATGGCTGCATCAGAGGTCATGGCATCTAGATGCCTGAAAGTAATAACCCGGTGTTCTTTCTCATTAAAGGAGAAAAGAAAATCCTGTTTGTGGGGTTTCTACTGAAAGAAACCCTAAGCGCTGTCATGACACTGCCTAAGTGATCATGAGGGATCCAGCTCCCAAAGACAACTAAAAAGATTTTTTTTTTCTTCTCTTGAAGTGAATATGCTTAATCTGCTGTCTTCTGTAGTCTAAATATTTTGTGGGTTGCTTCTGTCACATTGACTGAAAAATCAGCCTTGTAAGAACTGCTTGTCCACATAGTATTAGATTCCAGCCTACCTACCACTTTTAAGGTAATGCAAAATATACCTCAGTGAAATTAAGGCTTCTTTCTTGCAGCTGATCAGTCAGAATTTTTAACTGGGATATATATAGTGGGCTGGGTCATAGCTGCAGTTTTTGAGGTACGTGTGTTTGCATCACTGGGCAGACGGCTTAATTTCCAGTTCTGCTGCTCATTCTTCCAGTACCAAGCTACCTCTCAGTGTCTGAATCAACACCTCTTTAGGGTGCTGGGCTTGACATTCTCAAACTGGCACATCTTAAAGAGTCATCTAGCTTAATTTTTAACTTGTCAAAGAAATAATTTGGGTTTTTTGTTCTTTTAAATGTCTCATTGGTTCCCATCAAACTGTCAGGATTCAAGGAAGAGCACGTTTGGGTAGATTATGATCTAAAAGATCATATTTCTAACATGGGCAGCCTGCCAAGTCTCAGAGATAGCAATGTCATAGTTTATCATTTAAAAACCAACCAAACCCCCTATAATTTACTCTGTTATTTAGTAGCCCATATACAGTGCAAACATGTCAAATTTTGTATCTTACCTTGTATTATAAAAATTTCTAGTAGGCTAAGTAGTCTAAGAATGCATTAATCAGTAATGAACTCAAAAGGGTAGATCTAGGTAAGGAAACATGGACCTTTCTTCTAATACATATGGGCATGCTTTCAGCAGCAGGTCTTACTATTCATGAACTTCTGTTGCGCTTGTAACCTAATGGGGCCATTTTTGTACAATCCTTTTATTTTACCATAAATCATGAGGTAGGGGAAGTGGCTGGAAAAGTTTTCCTGGGCGTATGCTCTCTAGTGCTGTGCCCATCCAGCCTTTCTGATCCTCTTCAACAACTCTTGGTATTTCCTCTTGGTTTTGGAAGTTGATGTGGATTCTTATTCTTTGGTGGCAATAAGAAGGTTTAATCTCAAGCTGGTCTCATTTCTCCTATGGAAGATGTGAAAATGTCCTGAGTGGATTTTACAACTGATGTTGGAAAGAGGAATTTCTGCTCGAGCAATGCTTTTTTTTTTTTTCTTTTTTTCTGATGGAATCTGGGGGACATGAATTCTATGGTCAAGCTTGTACATATAACTAGAAAGGTAGTGAATTGGAAGTGAGATGCAGGACTGTGGTATCTGAACTGAATTTGATCCCTTGGATTTGATCCATGTTCTACTGTTCTGTGCAGGCTCCTTCAGTGTCTGCAACTTTTCGTTTAGCAAATGTAACCATGTGCATATTAAAAAACACACAAACAAAAATCCACAAAAAAAAAAAAAACCACCAGAAAAACCCGTAAACCAAACAATTGTGTTGCCACTGACATTGTATTTTAATTGGACTATTGTATAGCTGAGAGGGTGGGCCACAAGGGAACAACCAACTACTCTGTGTATCTGTCTAAAAGCCTTTTCATTATAGAATACTGATTAAGATTGTATAGCTTCATATTGTTTCATATTATTGATTTCCACCAACTACAAGTCGATGGTTTCATTAATCGACAATTACCTTTTTTCCTCATGTTTCAGAAAATTGACATAAGCAACCTGAGGTGTTAGGTTCAATTTGAACTAGGTATCAACATGCCTGTTTAGTCTTTAATAAGACCCATTAGGGTTCCCTGTTTTAATTTTACACAGGTCATAAAGGCTTCTCTACGGGGAGGCTATGACCCTCTGAGTATAAGGAGAGCAAAGATAGTCTTTACAGAAATAATAGGGAATATCTATGGGTAGGACTTTTTGCCTGTCTGTACTGATAGGAGGAAATCGATATTTTACCTGCCACAGGTGCTTTAGTAAAGTTTGGGGCCATTGACATAAACCAGCTTGAGTTGTACCTTTAATTTGCTTTACTGTATGTGTCTTACTGGAGACTTTGGATACAAGAAGTGAATTTTTTGTGAGAATGTTTGAAACTTAAAGCACAGACCTCATTCTTCTGGAGGGAGAAACCTCACGTATCAAATGCGAAGCTGGGGTTTTTGTTTTGTTAGATATAGATTGCTTTTGTTTGGGACTCTTAACTTCCCAAAAAAGCTTGCTCATGTATCTTATGTAAAACACTCGGCTTTTGATCAATGGTGTGTAACATCTGCCCTTCTAGCAGCATCCTCTAGCTCTGCTTGTTGCCACTAGCTGGTCCTCCAAGTTCCATCTCCCACTGGACATGACAACACTGTTTCTTCAGTCACTGTGGAAGAGACGATACAGAGCTAGGGGACATCAGCACAGTGATAGTGCCACAGCCCCATCTCTTAATGAACTTTCCCAACAGTCCTCAACCACAATGAGTGTTTAGGTCCTTTTATATCTTCAGAAGGGATGCTTCAGGGTGAAGAAGCAATTGAAACAACAACCCTTTGTGTTTAATCAGAGAAGCAAAAATGGAGCTACTTGAGAGCAGCTCTACCTAGGCCAGCTCAGCTGTGTCAGTGGGACTTTGTTATAATCTGTGGCATCAGAGTTTTTCTCATTGTACAAAGAACAAAAATTAACAATGCTACAGTGCTCGATTTTAATTGGTGTTTCTTGGTCTCGTGCAGTGGCTTAATGCTATGAAGTTAATCATATGCAAGGGTTATGAATTTGCAGATCCTCAAAAGAATTATTTTCCACAGTCTGCATCCTTTCATGCACTTCTGTGTCCCCCTGTACTCCACTTGCATGCTCTTGAGAAAAGCGTAATTAATTGCATTTGTCTTGGAAAGGTTTGTCCTCTGGCTGGTGTCTGACACAGCTGCTCCCCTGACTGACCCACGCTGGGAAGAGTAAGTGGGTCCCACAACTGCTCATCGGTGGGAGGTGGAAGGACACTTGCATGTCAATAGAAACGAACCCTTGTTTGGACTGGGCAGTGCCATGTGCTTGCCATTGCTTTGGAACCTCCTGCTTGTTACTGGACAAATTCAGAAGTCAAAGAGTAACCTATGCGTACATTTGCAAGGCCAAAGGTCAGGTAGCTGTTTCCAAGTGTAGAAAGAGATGAAAAATTTCCTATTATTATTTTCCAAGAATTACAAGGAACTTCACTCAGTTTCTTAAAAATGATCAGCTAGAGACAGTCTCCCAGGGTCTACCCCAACCATTACTACTGTGTATTGTTTCACAGAACTTATCTTTCTGTCTTCTCGTCATAGTTCTGTTCCACTGGGTAACCTCAGTGACTCAGAAGATGATCTTGAGAGAGTTTCTTAGGAAGCTTGTGTTAATTTAGATGAGTCTTCAGACTGTCTTGAGTACTTCACAAGTATAGACTGTAATCCCTCTTTCCCAAAGGTTATTAATTCATCGATTATTAATTGTATCAATGTTATCCTTAAGAACTTGTGACTAGAACACAAGGACTCCAAGTTTTAGAGCTGTTCTTCTTTATGTTCCTCATACTTTCTTTCTGTTTTTTTCCTCGTGTGGATTTTAATGAAAAATCATTATAATTTTACTTTGAAATAATATTTTGTTTTGCTACTGCTAAGTATATCACTGTAAATATCTACTGTTTTAATTTATTTAGTCAATCTCTCCAAGAACAAAGCAGATCTATGGTTCAATTACACACACTTCGATCTTCAATGGGTTATGATAGGGGAGATGGTAGCAATCTTCAGTAAGCCAGAATTTGTTACCGCAGTTTTCCAAAGAAACAGTTACAATGTCTATTATGCTGATGAGTTTAAATATTAATTTTAGATTCTCTTCAGGTTAAACACTTGATCCATTTGAAGCTGATTTCAAAACTTCTGCTGGCTAGAAAAGCGTAGGAATTTCCCATGTTTCCTCTTTCCCATATTACAAAAACATACTTTCCCTTAAGCTATTGCATCAGACAAAAGTGTGTTTTTGAAAGGGATTATTGAACATGCATTACATACATGCAGCAAAGTACCCGTGTTGGTTTCCCACTTTTCTTTCTTGTCTTGACCTGGTTTGGGTTTGAATCTCTCCTATGTTTTATTTTGAAATGCGATAATATTGAGGAAAAGGTGGGTGGGTGGGTGGTTGGTTGGTTGTTTTGTTTGGGAGTTTTAGTGGTTTTCTTTTCAGAGGAGATGGATCTGTTTTTAACACCGCCTCCTCCTTTGCTTTATTTGATTCTACTTTCATAGTTGGTTTGGAAGAGCAAAAGGTACAATAAACGTCAAGCTTTTTGAGGTTCTCACTAAAAGGATTTGAAGCAGGATAGGTTTGGTTTTTTTTTTTTCTTTAAGCCATTGACACAGGCTGAATTGATGTGAAGCCTCAGGCCTTCCACTGCAGAATTTGTCTAGAGCATGAAGAATCTCGTTATTAGAGAGTGCACTTGAAGCTTGAAGTATCGAGAGCGTGATGACTACGTTGATGGTTAACTTCTGCACCCTCTGAGTCAGTGTCATCCGTGCATTTAACGTGGAGGTTTGTGCCCACGTTCACATCCCTGTGCTTGAGTGATGGCAGATGATAATGACTCATGCTTCATTTACTGGTGTCCTATCACTTTTTCTCTGGCTTCATGGACTGTTCGTTGAATCTCAAAGAGCAATTACTGGGAAAGAATGAATTCTGCATGTGTGAATAAGGGTCAGAGAATTCAGAGGGATTCTGAACGTTGTTTTACAAAAGAAGGCAGTATGTTTTTCTTTCTTCAGTTTACCCAAAATGTTGTTTTGCTTGTCTTTTGCTATTATCAGAGTAGTTTAAGATCCTTTGTTGCAAGTTTAGCCACAGAAATTCATAAGGTAAGGTGGCTTTGCTCATGTGTCCACTTCTTGGTTGAAAAGTAAAGGAAATGTGGTTGCTTTAGTTTAAAAATTAAAATAAACAGAAGCTGTGATGTTAAGATACATTACATCAAAAGTGGTCCCATGATCTCCATCCATATCAGGAAAAAACAGTAATGTAGTAGTAGTAACTAAACAGTATTATTAAAGACCTGGAGAGGCTTTAAGCTCATTTTTTACTTAAACAATGCTTTAATGAACTAAATAGAATTTTGAAGTATTATTTAAATTCAGGACTTTCAAAATACTAGACAAAAGACTTCTGTCAGACGTTTGGCACTTCCTTCTTCTTCTCTCTTCCCCATTGTCCCTGCTGGCAGAAACAGTGCAGAAAGATTTGATTGGTGGCATAACCATGTGAATGTAAAGCAGCCAAACCAGTGCCTGTTCTAAAGCTGCTTTTCATTGCATCTCATGGTCTGAAAGTCACAGAAGAATTGACGCCCTTGATGTATTTCTCAAAGGGATTTAAGGTAAGAAGCATCCACAGCAGTCCAAGATGGAAGACTGCAAAGTGGTCAAATTTGGAAATATGAAAATATTTTCTGGCATGACACATCTGTGAGAGGTCTGGGATTTTTGTATTCCCATCAGATGTGCAGTGTTGTGCAAATTCTTTTGTGAGCATGAACAACTTAAATTGTTTTCCTGATTGTGCGACTGAGAACTGTAAACACAATTTACCTGCTTGTGGAAGTAAAAAAACATATTAGAAAACAGGGTGAGTAACAGCTTTTTGAGGAAGCCTGGAGACATTTCTGTTGCCTGCAGGTCACTTTCTTCCTCCAGCTGAGAAAGAAACTGAGGCCAAAGCAACTGAGAAGGTCTAATGTGTGCTCTGTAAGGCAGCCTTGCATATGGTCTCAAAGCGCTTGCAGAGTGATGGCTGTGGTTCTTTAAAAATAAGGAAGCTGATACAAATACTAGTTCTCAAGCAGTTCTTTTCCCTGTAGAGACATTGGAAAGGAAAGCTTGGGTAACACTCCCAGCTACAGCAGCTGGGAACTTGCGGTGTCTCTTAGAAAACAAGGATGAAGCTGTATGAGATGCTTGGATCTCATTCTGCCTGTGAAACTGTTGATATTCCTCAACTGAAGAGCTGAAATCTCTGTTTGGATGTTGTACCATATGCTATGTACATTTGCAGTACTCCTAGGGGAATGCTGTGTGTTTATCACTGATTCAGACAATCCTGAGTAAGTACATAGGGGCGTTAGCAGACCTCTCCTGCTCGAGGCAGTTTGCCATGGCAGACTAGTGCTTCTAAGGTGCTGCAACATTTGAGGTGTCAGTACCCCCCATACTACTGATAACTCGGCAGTGAGTCCTGTACCTTCTTGCATTTTAGGGGACAGTAGCTTGAAATATGCCCTTGTTAAAATACAGTTTTGGATTGGAACTTAATTACAGCCTAGCAGGTAACGATACCAACTGGTACCGGAAGACAGTAGCATACACTTAGATGTGGAGGATCCTAGAGGATACACTCATGGTATTTCTTCAAGGCCAGAGAACTAGGTAGTTAAGGCAGAAGCTGGATATGCAATCTTTGCTCTGCAACAAAATCATTGCATGTTTTTCAGTATTGAGGCTACTTGTCTGCAGCAAGGAGCTGGAGATGTGCTCACCACCTGGGGCAGTGTCCTGACTGAACGCACACAGATGTACTGGGCTCTTTTTGAGGCAGTATTTCTAATTGTGTGTGTTGCTTTTGGAACAAAAATAGACCTTTTTTTCTCAAACTTGGTTATTTTATCCTTTTGGTCATAAATCTTTATTTCAATTGATTTGAAAAATTAAAAGCAATTAGAAAGTTTTAATAAAAGACTGAACATCAAAAAAACTTGCTAGCTATTAAGAAAATCACTGGAAGACATTGCTTCCTATAGGGAGTTAGAGGGAATGTAAAGAGAGCCGGGTTGGAGTTTTTTTCCTGAATTATCATTATGTTGTGTAATGAAGCAGAAGCTTACACAGCCATGAACTAATTTGTTATGGCTCCTCATGAGGTCTGCAGTCCAGCTGGAGAGAGGTAAAGAGATGGCAGTGCTTTGTTAGGAAAGGGAAGGAAGAAGCTTTCTTCAATGACTTATTTGACATTTTGGATTTTGTAATGCCATCTTTGTTCAAAAGCCATTTGGCTTAAATCAGTTCTGTGTGATTCATAAATTGCTAGTGCTTACGTATATTTTTTTTCTCCTTTTATCAACATCATGAGTGCAAAAGAGAAGGTGACTAAATACCAACAAGTGATGCTGTTCACACACTAGCAATCTGTTACCAGCTTTAACACTAGGATGCTGTTTTAGATCTGTTTAAATGAGAAATATGTTTATCACAAGGGTGCTGAGCTGTGCTTCCTTTTTGATTCCTTAATTTTTAATATGTAATGATTCTGCTGAAAGCATTTCTCTCCCCATTTTTCTTGAGGCACTGCAATGTTCATTAATAAGAGCATCACTGTTGTAAGGTGCAGTGTGTTGCTGCTGCATTAAATAATATATATTTGAAAACTGCATTTAAAATGATGTTGTGAAGATATGTTTCCCATTAGCAAAACAGAGGAACTGCTACTTTGTCCTTAATTCACCTTGTTTCACTACAGATCACAAGAAATACAAGAACAGAAGCATTTGGAGAAAGTTGTCTTCTGCTTGTGCTTTTTTTTTCATCACATGTGACCTGTTGTTTTTAACACAGGTTCTAGAGAATTTCATAGTATTTTTTTATTAACAAGTAGTAATTTATTTTGCAATGAAAAATCTGACGAAACATGCTTAGAGAAGAATTTCATGCTGTAGCTCAGAATTTTCTTACAGCTTTTTTCTGAGAACATGAGTAAGGGTTTCATCTTTGAAACTAACAGCCTGTCTGTGGAACACAGGTCTTTTAAGGTCTTTACACAATTTTGTTGCACCAGGTACTTAACTTTAAGTTTTCTGCTCCATGGCTCACCATTCTGGTAGATGAGGTCTGTCTATGGATCCCTCTAACAAATGCAATATTCAGGTTTTTACACATGAAAAGGGTATCTTAATTTTATTGTTTGTCTTCCTCTAAAAGAAAGAAGCCGTTCTACAGGATTATGGAGTCCTTGACTGAGATTTCGACACCAAAACAAGCATCTGTGCTAGTGCGAATCACAATTGCTACCAGCTTTGTTTGCAAGCGGTCCCAGCGTGCAGCTCTGTCTCTTACAATCTGGCTTTTCTGGCATGGGGCTCATCTGCTTTCCCTTGATATGAAACAGGGATTTTTTTCTGAAGCCCTTCATCATTCAGCACCTTTCCCTCCTCTGCATGAAGAGTAACAAACCCAAGGGCACAGAGCCAAAGTCTGTCATTTCTCCTTAGATTCCCAAGGATTTTCTGGAGGAAAAAAATATCCAACTCTGTGTTGCAGCAAAGGGGATGATATCTGCTTGTCACTGCCAACCATCCTAGCTTTTTGCCAGCTCTTTAAAAATACTAGTGGTACTTAAAAACAGCACTGGAATGCTCCCAACTTTGTGGCATTTTCCATGTATGTAAAAAAACACTTAAAGTTCCTCTGGCTGTTTTAGACAACCAGTGTCCTCTTGCTGGAAATAAATATGCAGAACATCTGTGCTGCCATTTTGATTTTGAGTTGTCAGAATGAGCTTGGACAAATTTGCATTAGGGGATATTTAAGCAGTGGAGCTCTCGACAGCATGCTTGTGAAAAACAATACAATGTTTGTGTGATTTGAATCTGCAGGTGTTCCTTGCTCCTTGCTTTTGTATGGAGAAAGACAGTGAAAAACTCCTCTGTTTATCCGTGTTTACCGGGTTTATTTACCTGCCTGGCTCCAGCAACTGTGTCTGCTGAAGTTCAAGACAGCTTGTTATTAACTGGTCATCAGGCTCCTAATTTATCCGGTGCAGACCACTTAACTCCCTGTTTGCCAAGATCTACAAAGATCAGTAGAAGGGAAAAAGAAAGCAGAAACTCCCTACTGAATAAATGCCAAAGAGAAATGAAACACTGGACTCAGCAAAGGTAGTGAGTGTTGCCTTGCAGATTAATTCTGATACTGTCTGGCAGATGTTTAATGCTTGGAGTATACTGACCAGTGGTTCCAAAAAACTCTAGAATTTTGGGTCATGACCAAAAAAGATGCATTCGTGTGTTTTCAAGTAGAAAGACAGTCTCCAAACTGCTGAAGCCGGGCACTGACAGGAAGACTCTGAATTGGTAATTATGAGAAACATGTGATTAACTGATGAGATCTCTTGCTATGGTGGGTATCCCTTCTGGAATTTTATGAATTTGGTTATTCTGAAAGATGGTATTTGGGGCATAGCAGAAAAAATATAATTTGTGAATAAATCTTCTCTACACAGGACTGCCTTTCTGCTTTTCTGGTCCTGGATGAGTGTGTAGACCTCGCACAAGAACACTCTCTGTGCACTTCAAACTACAAATACATATATTTAAAAAAATATACATGCAAAGTGGTGGAAATAAAAGCTTTGTTAGACTGAAGAAACTATGATCTTGTAAGCAAACAAATCATACTGAATGTACACAAAAATAAAGGCTAATGACCATTGCACAGGCAAAAGGAAGCGACCTGTTTCATTGCATGAAACTATAATATACATGACTCGCAAACAGGAGAAGGGAAAACCTTTTCCTTCTCTCACACAATAGCAATCCAACAATGATTCTTTTGTATGATTAACTCAGCCAGGTTCCAAATGTGAACCCACATGGTTCCAAGTTGGTAGATATTGCCCCCACTTGTGTTGTTGGCTAAATGAAATTTCTTCCCTGAAAGCTTGTTTGATAGCTCCTCTGATCACTCTGTATAACAAGAGGATTCATCTCACAGTGTCTTATTTGGTGTTAACATACTGTTTTGATTTCAGAGTAGTAAAACAATATGCTATTGCAACAGGTCAAGTGTTGCTAGACCATTAATATGTACCTTGGTCACGTGAGAAGGCACCTCTTCTTAAGTTGAAAGTGAAACTTCACCATGACTCAGATGTGTTGAAGGATGTCTGAGGCAGGGAATGTTTTAATGGTGTTTTTCAGAAAATCATCTTGAGTTACTTAGCGTGTATAAAATACAGTATAAATATATAACTTTGAATTCCTTCCCATCAGCCTTCCCAATGGTGCTAATAGAGCAACTCCTTTTAAAATCTAAATAAGCAGCTGCTAAACTGCCCATTTTATGCAATGTGCTTGGACCATAAGTAAAGGAGTTTAGGAACAACAGCTTGAGGTGTTACCAGCTACAGCCATCTGTTTTGCTGTGAGAGACTATCCCAGTAGTAAATGATAGTGAGAAGTGCATCCTTTACTCAGCTGTTCCAGCCCCGTCCACTTTGCTGTCTTAAATCACTGAAAAAGGTGGGTTTGAGCTGGAGTGTGAAGCAAGGTACAGACACACACGCTGGCTTGGCCCTGTAATGGAGGTTGTGACCTTTGAAAGTGAAAATGTTCCCATATCTGTTTTGCTGGAGGTATTGCATTGCTTTCATCAGTCACCTCATTTGTAGTGTGGCTTTGGTTCATGGAGTTCAAGGGTCAGTTTTAGTAGCCTAAAGACAGGAAGGTGTTGGCACTCCAATACGTTCTCAAAGTAATGATCCTAAAGGTGCATAGCTGAAGGAACATGGTATATCAAAAACCTTGTTTTTCTTTGCTATTTTGTTAACACATTTGAAACCTAGATCGAAACCTGCTTTCAGATGATATTGCTTTTTCTCTGGTGTTGCCTTATTTACGTAGATAAGCAGGCTTATTGACTGCTGGCCCTAGTAAGCTCGCGTGTGTCTACGTAATGACTACATCAGTGGACAAGGGAACAGCTATGGGTGTCATCTGTCTGGGATTCTGTAAGGCCTTTGGCACAGTTCCCCCCAACATCTTTCTCTCTAAATGGGAAAGATATGGGTTTGATGGGTGCGCTGTTTGGTGGATGGAGAAGTGATAGAATGGTCTCATTCAGAGATTGGATGGACTTATTCAGAGTGATCAACAGCTCGATGTCTGGATAGAGATCAGTGATGAGCAGTATCCCTCAGGAGCCTGTGCTGGGATCAGTAGTGTTTAATATCTTCATCAGTGACACAGACAGTGCCGTCGAGTGCACCCACAGCAAGTTTTCAGACACCGCCAAGCTGAGTGATATGGTTGATAAACCTGAGGGGATGGATGCCATCACGAGGGGCCTGGACAGTCTTGAGAAATGGGCCTATGTGAATCTCATGAGGTTCAACAAGGCCAAGTGCAAGGTCCTGCACCTGGGTTGGGTTAACCCCTGGAATCAATACAGGCTGGGGGATGAAAAATTAGACATGATGAAAAACTGGACATGAGCCAGCAATATGAGCTTGCAGCCCAGAAGGCCAGTTTTATCTTGGGCTGCATGAAAAGGAACGTGGCCAGCAGGTCAAGAGAGGTGATTCTGCCCCTCTGGTCTGCTCTGGTGAGACCCCACCTGGAGTCCTGTGTCCAGCTCTGGAGCTGTCAGTACAGGAAGGACAAGGACCTGTTGGAGAGGGGCCAGAGGAGGCCACAAAAATGATCAGAGGGCTGGAACAGCTCTGCTGTGAGAACAGGCTGAGAGAGTTGGGGTTGTTCAGCCTGGAGAAGAGAAGGGTCTGGGGATACCTAATTGCAGCTTTTCAGTACTTAAAAGGGGCCTAAAAGAAAGAATGGGACAGGCTTTTTAGCAGGGCCTGTTGCAACAGGACAAGGGGTGATGGTTAAACTAAAGGAGAAGAGATTCAGGCTAGACATGAGAAAGAAATTTTTTACAATGTTGGTGGTAAAGCACTGGCACAGGTTGCCCAGAGAGGTGGTAGATGCCCCATCCCTGGAAGCATTCCAGGCCAGGCTGGATGAGGCTCTGAGCAACCTGATCTACTTGCAGATGTCTCTGCTTATTGCAGGGGGGTTGGACTAGATGACCTTTGAAGGTCCCTTGCAGCCCAAACTATTCTATGATTCCATTCTATGATATCTAGTATACCTACCATCTTGTTATGTGGTAGATGAAGACCCTCTGACAAGTGTCTCCTCTTTAGAGAAGACTAGATAAATCTGACAGTTCAGATGGTCTGTCTGTGGGGATGACGAATGCTGAAGTATATAGTTCCCTGACATCATGCCTGTACATTTCAAGGTCAAGAACTATAGGCAGCTATCAGAATTTCACAAAAGAAGCAACAAGCAACACTTCTACATTTATAATCTATAAACCTAAAGGGAAGGCCAGAATCTGTTCTGTTCTGCACTTCCAGAGCAAACGTGTACAAATGCACCTAATTAGGGATTATGGAAAGTGTCACCTAAAAGCTACTTGGGCCACAGTCATATTAGGAGAAATGTTCCAGGTCAAAGAGGCAGAGTAGCAGCATGGCACCAGAAAGATGCGTCTGTGACTACCATTCAGTAAGACAACTAAAGCTGTATAACATCTAGCTGCTGAAATACAGTAAAATGAGGAAAAAAACCACCAAAACACAAAACAAAAAAAACCCAACAAACAAACAAACAAAAAAACCCAAACAAACAACTAACAAAACCAATAATTAAGAATCACTGCTCTGGGTCCTTGCTGGGAGGCTGTTATGCTGGAGACATTCAGTGTCAGGCTGGACAGGGCTCTGAGCAGTCTGATCTAGTTGAAAATATCCCTGCTCATTGCTGAAGGGATTGCACTAGATGATTTTTGAAGGTGCCTTCCAACCCAAACCATTCTATATGGGTTGTTCTAAAAACCCCAGAAAATGTTAAGCTTCGCAGTCCTCAAAGCATTATAGTGTAGTAATGGAGCTGTATGTTACGCTGTAGTTTGGTGCCCTCCTCCACCATAAGGTTTCTTTCTTGAAAGCAGAAGATAACACGCTTGTATGCGGTAAGTTATGTCTATTTATATAAATTACGTATATTCTCTTGCTTCAGTTCTGTTTGTAGCTTGTCCTCAGTCCACTATCATGCTATGGCTCTGCTACTCTAAATTATAACTTCATACTTTACTAAAAAGTTGTACTAACTTTTTGACTTTAAAAAATATTAAAATAAATATGACCTGCTGACCCTGCATTTAAAATGAACTAGTGCAAACAAGAGACACTTGCAATAAGGCAATGTGAGAGCCTGGATGTGCTTATCCTCCCCTTTCTTCCTAAAGTCTGTAATTTTGCAGTTTCTGCAATTCTAAAGTTTTCCTAAGTTGAATCTAACACTAAGACTTTGTTACACTGTGTTTTGTCTGACTTTATATAGGCTGAAGTAGTGCCTCTTTTCACTGTGCTCTATTGCTTTTCTGCAGAAGCCTATGGGTAACACGGTCTTGCCCCACTGTGAGAGCAGGGGCTTTGACTGTGTTTCTGTGTAATGAGGCAGCCAACCTGAAATCTTCGCTCGGTAGAGAGTTCTTTATCCTGGCTTACGCTGATTCAGCAGTGCAGGTATCGAGTCTATGCTCCTTCTTTTGTGGGCTGACATTCTAATCTTTTCTTTTCTCTGGTCTCAATTCCCTCTCCAATTCTGAGAAATACTGAGTTAGAACAGCGTTTTTCTTCGCACTTCTTGGTTATCTTTAATGCTGATGAGATAGGTACCATGCAGAAAGGCAGATCATGCTGTACTGTACACTGTAGTCAGTCCTAAAATCCTCCAAAGGGTTGGCAGCTTTGGCGATAGCTTTCACCATGGCAAAATGCATTGGGTGTGTTTGAGTCTTCATTCCAGGGACCGTTTGTAATGCTAGTGAAACTGTATGAGTGTCTGCAGGATATACCAGATCTTGGAGTTCAACAACCCTGAACAGCCCTAGTCTCTAATCTTTTTCCCCTAGACCATGTTGTTAGATACCATAGGCAGCGTATAATTTTAGAAAGTTGCGTATTTTGTTTTCATTTTTGAGCCAATTAATATCTGAACTCTTTCATGCTAATATTGAAGATTTGGTGACTTCCTCAAATTATTTATATACAGAAACAGTATGTCTGTGATGTTAAGCCATTTACTTGTAGGCTGATGTATAGCTAAAGTGGAGAATTTAGGAGTTATGTTATTTTTCTACTTTGTTTACAAGTTACCCATGTCTCTGAAGAAGCATACTATTGACCACCTGGTAAGTAACATATGTAAGAAAAGTGGAACATATTCTAGTAGCACAGATACAATAATTAAGATTAGTATAGTGTAAACTGGAGCTCAAAGTAATGAGTGAAGTAGGATACTTCATATGAGGCCAACAGAAAGTCATCTTGGGAGAGGAAAAGCTTGATCAGCAATGGAGGCTGGTTGTAAACTTCATTTAGGTTATCGTAAGGTCAACTTCTGGGAGGATAGCAGTGCAGGAAGGCTGCGGCTGTAGTCTGTGTTGGGAGGATCAAATTCTGTGTGCTTTCCTGCACTCTTTACAGATTTTGATCTGCCTGGGAACCAGAGACTATTTGGGGAACTTTACCCTAGACTGGAGGCTGGAGTACAAAGTGGTGGAACCCCTTCCCTCCCTCTTTCCTTCTCAAGGTAGAGAAGCCCATTACATTGGTGTGATTCTCTCATGCATTTTCATTATCAGCAGATACTTCCAACACCTCTTCCCTTGCTCCTCCCAATGCAACCACCAAAATAAAAACAACCCAAAACCTCAAGAATTAACTGCTTTGATCTGACATTTGGTGAGGAAGAACTTGGCACCAGCTGGTGCTGGAGTAGGTGGGCTGCATAGAGGCCAAGGCACAGCTCCAGCAGCCTGCAAAGGAGCACAGAAAAGATGAATATTGTGAGAGTGTGCTAGTGTCGATTCCTAGTATTTTGGCTGTTGTTTGGTTGTGTGTGTATTCAGAGTAGCAATGTGAGTGTTGATTGTCTCTGGCTAAGAAAAAAATTGAAATGGTGCAAATCCAAACTTGCGCAGACTGAAATCCTTGCCCTGGTAAAAGATTTCATGCTGTGTGGTGGCAATTCACTGTATGCCTTTCAGTCAATACCTTCTTAATTTCTGAATCTTAAAATGTGCCAGTGTCTTTTTGCTAAAGACTGGTTGGACCAGTTCCCAGGTTGATGGGTTTCCCATATTCCTTTGTTAGAAATTGTTTTATTTCAGGGAGCGGACATGACAGTTGAGGAATTTTAGGATGGGGTCAAATTTGACTAAACAGAGTTGCACCAGGTATGTGGTGGTATGGTTCAGATGTGTTCTGCTCACTATATTTAGATTTTGGGAAAGGAATTCCTAGATCTGGTTATATAGTAGTGAAGCATAACCAATGTGCTTTCCTTGCCACCTCGCCCCATGACATTGTTTCTTTCTGTGGCTGAATGAGTATATGCTTTATAAGGCAATAATCCCTACGTTAAGAGAATATGTATATTTTCTCAGACAGATTTAATGCAAGTAGTGACCTTACAGAGTTAGTTTGCGAGTCCAAGGCCACTGTTTGATTCTGTGACTTCAGTAAAAGGGGGTTAAAAGTGGAAAAGACCTAGAAGTCATGCTATCCACCCCTCAGTTGATGCTTGGGTCATGAAGCATTAGACTCTTGTGGCATTTGTTAATGCTGCACCATGAGATTGTCCAGACTGATTTGTTCATCCACCCATCATCAACTTGGCTTGGAAAGTGGTGTCAGACATGATCCTCATTCCTCTGCTTTGTGCTGGCAGGTTATTGTTGCTGGTTTCAGTTACCATTGCATCAGGCACAGAAAATAGACCTTTTCCTCCCCTCTCAAATTCAATTACAGCTTTGGTTGTGGATATCAAACACATTCATGATACTTCATAGCATCAAAGAACAAAAATAGTCCAAGGATGTTTGTCATAGCCACAGGCTGCAATATTATACTGACTCATTTTGGTGCACAGTGAAGTATTAGGGAGGGAGAAAAAGGGGGAGGTGAAGCACTGTGCAGATGCTGCGCAAGGCTGTCTAGTGCCTAGAAATAGATGAGTAGTTTTTGTGGGGCCAGGCCTTTTCTCATAGGAAACCTTGAATTTACAGATTCATTCAAAGTGATTTGATCTGTACCATTTCCTGTCACACAAAGTGCTGTGTTCAGATACTGCAATGCATCTGTTTTGACAGATATGGTAGATTTGGGGAGTCATATGAATAGAGAAGTGGGGAAGCTGAGCTATTCGTAATTCTCTTTCAGGATGGCTACCTGAAAACAACCACTTAATGTTGGGGTTGGTGTTTATTCACTCAGTTTATCTCTTTAAGGAGAAAAAAGTACTCTGGCACTCTGTATATTAACCTTTGCTGAAAACTCACCTGGTATTGTTGCTGCTGCTCTCCATCGTCTTTCTGTCTAAGTCTTTACTGCCTCTTTGTTGTACCATATCTGTAAATGTTGTCTGTGTTCCTTGAGGTAGGAAGCATGGCTGTCTATTTTGGTCGACTTCTGGAGGCTTTTTGAGTGATTCTTCAGGAAAAAAAGGTGAAATAAAAATGTGCCTGCTGACTCGCAGAGAGGTTGCTTCCTCCTGCTGAGACCTTCCCTGTTTGTTGGTACCCTGTGCAGACAGGAATGGATCTGGAGAGAACTCTGTGCGAAATTCCTCCTTCACCACTGCTACTCTGTCTTGTGTTTCTGCTGTGCAGACCTTGTTAGAGTAAACCACGGCTGAATTAGCATTTCAGAGATGGTGCAGTGTCTCAGATGGTTTGGGTTTTCTGGTTTGTGTGTATGTTTTCTTTCCCTTCTGCCTTTCTCCTAATAATTAGTGCTGTGTGGAAAATCTGATCTGCTATCTGCTTGTTGTCTTCATTATTGAGTTGTAGCACTAAAGTGCGGTGTCATTATCCATGAATCTACATGTATGTCTTTAATAAATTCACTCTTACTGCTTTACACAGGGTATTAGATTGATGGAAAAAGCTCAAAACAAGGGAGCAAGTTTCCTCAGTGTGTTGTGCTACTGTTCAGTCACCTTTGAGATCCTGGTCCTTGAGCCATAGACATGAGGAGCACAATTGTTTAAATTGTGACTTTTCAGTGAAAAAATGGGAGTGTCCTACAGAGGGTACCTCATCATTGCAGAATGGAATGAATGTGTTCATTTGAATCGTAAAGCTTGATGACTACACAGATGGATTTGTTTCCTCCTTGAAATGAATGGGTGTTTAGGTTCATGTAGTATGTGCATGTTTTCCCAGTATCAGAAATAAAATTCCTTGCCCAAAGACAGGCTGGCTTTTCTCTTTTGCTTTAGTTTCCAGTGGTCATACAATCTGATTACGCATTTATGCATTGAATGACTCCTGCTGCAAGGACAAAATAAAGGCCTTGAAAGGTTTCTTAAAATAGTCTAGAAAGTAGAAGGTGAAAAGGTGAAGGTGAGAGAAGTCTTGTATTTTATTTTAAACCTTCTCAGTTTTAGCTCACAGACTTAAACTGAATCACAGCTTGTTCAATTGAGTCAGCTTAGTGAATGAGATGGCGCTTGTTTCCAGTTCTTCAGACCACACATAGTAGAAATTAATTTCCTGAGTAGTTGGGCTCTAGGGCAAATCTCATGTGCATGCCTACAGTGGGCATGACCACTCAATCCAGAATTACAAAGCAGCAAAACTAGTGGGAAGTGTGTTGAGGTTGTGCCACCAGAAGAAAGATCTGTGTGCCTGTTCTGACAAAACAGGGATATGGGGAAGATATTAATTTTACTCATTTGCTGGCCATTAAACCTGCATAACACTGGGTACATCATACCTCACTGGTGTTGTATGATAGAGGTCGGACCCTCATCTTCGTGTTCATTATGTATTTCAGCATGGACACAGGCAGAACAGTGGCAGCCAATCTGATATAATTGTGTTAAATTCTCTTAAAGCATTGCATTGTTTATCAGGATCAGCAAGCTGTTTTCTTTCGTAACTATACTGTTCTATTACCTCTCTCCTTCATGAGATGCTTTCCTCCTCAGTGAAAAATGGCTATATTTTTCTCTTTTAAGTAAGACTGATAACTTGCTATTACTCACATGGAGGATGAACTTCTGTGAGAGAAAATCCTTTCCTCAGATAAAATTACTGTGATTCTTCCTTGTGTTGAGTAACTTCTTCTCTTCAAGTACATGCTACCTAAGTAAGGGCATGCCCTTCAAAGCCCATCTTTCATCTCCTTTTCAAATCTGTATTAATTTCTGGCATGTCAGTCACCTCCATGGATTGTGTCATTGTCACTATAGGATTAGATTGGATTATTCATTTATTAATCTTTCTAAAGTAACATTTGGACACATATCTAGAATTAATATAGCTATAGAAATCAGTCGTAGATAATGAGTTGCATACAGGCAGAGAAGCTACCCTATTTTGGATAAACCTGTTTAGAACAGTAAGGTTTCCAGTACCATGAGCACAGTGGAGGCAGGAATAAATTGGTTGACTGCTTCTTATGTAATGATCGAATTTTACTTCCTTTGCTATCTTCTCTGAAATTACCAGACTGCATGGAGATCTTAAGACTGATAAAGAGGAGCTGTTCTCAGCATAAAGATGGACCTCTGTTAGTGACAAGGTACTCTGTAGATTGCCTTATCTGCCACAGCAGATTGGGAAGGAAGTTGCCTTGACATATGCATATTAATTGTTTGTTTTTAATAAACTCCCAATTTAAAAACTCTTAAGGGTAGAGTTAAATTCATTCTCTCTCACGGTAATAAACTTCCCAGGGAAAATTCTGGAAGCACTCTGTGGTAAAGCTGACACTTCAGACGGAAAGAAGTTGAAGTGTTGGTTTCTTCTTGTGTGCAGCGGAGCTATGCAGGGCATGGCTGTCACAGCCCCTTATGTCCTACCTCCCTTTCTTCCTTAGCCCAAAGCACACAAACAAGAGGAGGAACTGTCTCCTGAGGAAGAAAGATAGGGCCATTTCTGCATGTGCTTTGCTAAAGAGTCATTGCAAGTCTTCGCTGAGTATTGATCCTCATGACTTTCAAGAAGGGAAATGCAGTTAATCCTACTTCATGGGTGACGAGACTGAATAAAAAAGCAGCTTACTGAGTTGTCCAAAATGACGTAGCCAGAGCGTGATGAAGGCAAGGAATCCCCAATACTCTACCCCCATGCTCCCCCTACTCCGGCAATTTAGTCTCACTGGCAGCAGCAGTGTTTATAACCTTTAAATTGTGATGCAGTCCGGTATGTTCCAGAAGCATGCATTCTGCTCTTGCACGAAGCAGCAAGCTCCCTAGCACCTGAGATTACCCTAAATAATGGTCATAGCCCATTTTTGCTCATGGCCATGTTTATTTCCCGGTGCCCTGTCACGCCAGCTGTGCTGCGCTTCCAGGACTGGGACTCCTGTTTGGTGCTCGTGCTGCGCGGCACCGCTCCGCGTCCCGCTGAGACCGACCTCTGCAGAGCAGGGGAAGTTTGGAGCAGAAGGCTTGGGATGCTGCGGTCAATCAGCACTTTGAAATGACCACAGTGCAGTTGTGGTGGGATTTGTATCCTCAGGTTTATCATAGCAATTCTTAACCGCACTTTCCCACTGTTGCTCAGAATAAATGGGTTTTACTGTTGAAAACAGGTTTTGTTTTGGAGATTGTTCTCATGGAATGGGCTCCTTAATGTTTTTTCTGTTCCTGCAAGGACACAGGAGTAGTTTTTCTGTCTAATGAAAGAGGACTCTTTATTAAGTGGCAAATTAATGCAGAGTATTTAAAGCTCTCAAGTGACTTTCTGGCTGTGGTGAAAGTATTTTTTCCTCTTAGGACTCTACTGTGGCCGTTGTACTTTTTTCTCTAAACTTTAGTACTGATCCTTGCAAGCTAAGCTGTTCTTCCCGTATGTTGCTGTTTTGAGAAAGCTGAGCCTTGTATAGTTACAGGTACATCTTGAACATAACTTACTGTGTCTTCTCTTTACAGTCGTCATAGAAGACTTTGTCTGAAGATGGTAGTATCAACCAGCAGGACTGCTACAGAGTACTTTCAGCTCAGCCTTTCCATTGTAGATCTCCCCTGTGAGTGGCTTATCCTCTAGCTCAGATGTTTGAAGTGCTTTCAGGCTGAAACTAAATGTTTGAGTTCTCTGCCTAGAAGCAATCCCCGCCCTAATATTCCCTTAAAAGCAGGTTAGCTGCAGAGAGCGTAATGTAATCCTCTGCCTGCTTTCAGCGCTTTCCAGCTGAAAGTGTTTAAACACTTTCCAGACATTAAATTAATACTTGCAGCACTTCTGTCAAATCAGTGGCTTGATGCTAAGGATAAGTAGATCAATTTTGTACATATGAAAACAGGAGCAAAGTGGCGTACAGAAGGTCATGATTGCAGAGCTAGGAATACAAGAGTCTAGTGTCATAGATTCAGCCTGTTTTAAGAATGAGAGCCCTTAAAACAACTGATGAATTATTTGTTTTATGTTTTTCTTCCATCTGAGATCCTCTTACTGTTGCCTGAGATCTGTGTGGTGGTGGTAAGTCCTGTTTTTTCAAATGTACTTGTATGGCTCTTGACTAACCAAGCCAGCCTCTTGATAGGGGTTTCTAAAAGTAGCCTTAATAAAACAAAATAATAAATCATGTTAAGATTCTGTAACCAGTGACCTAATTAAGGTTGCACTATAAGTAGAAAATACAGTGCTTTAGAGCTTACCAGCCTCTGCTTTCAGAAACTTCTTTAAATGGGTGGCATACAAGGGTGTATACTTCAGTTGGGCAAAATAAACACTGCCTTGCATTTATGCTAAGAAACATATCATGTTGGATGGACTCTTTTGTTTAAACTTGACATAATTATGCCAGTTTCTCTCAGGGAAACAAAAGCCTTTGCTGTCAATGATTCTGTACTTGTAGGGTGCAACAATTGTCAGAATATGTTTAGTAATAGTTCAAAGAAGGAAACTTTTGATCTGAATAAATTGGATGGGTAAGTTTTTTGCTTAAGTTTTTTGCTTTTGTTTCTGACCTTTCCCCTTTCTCTGTATTTTTCTGTCTTAGTTTTGGCAGATACAAAAATGGAAAAATATGATTTTGATTTGATCTTTGGATCAGATTTAGTCTATCTTCTCAGTGTGTGTTTCCTCATGACATGTCTTAGCCTCAGTGATTTCCTCAGGCTTTTGTTCTTAGTCACTTGCCCCTGGACAGTAGTTGGCATCTTCCTTGTTTGAATGCTCTTCCAGAAATGTCTTACTGTAAGCAACTGGTCACTGTATGTCTGTCTGGCTATTTCCTAGTCTAATGATCTAGTCAAAAATTAGCAACTGTGAAGCCAGCTGTTTGACATGGGTATTTGGAGAACTGTGAGAGGGTTGGGTATACAGAAAACTTGGCAGATGCTTGAGGCAATCAGCTTGCTTGTCTAACCTGAAATCTCTCATCTGGGAAAATGAGGTATATTACAGCACGAAACAAGCCATTTTCCGAAGTGTTTCAATGGGCAAAGGAAGGAAATGGTGAATTTAGACATCTGCAGAGAGACTCAGCCTCTTGTGTCTAACTGTTAAACAACTCTGCTATGCAGCAGCACAAATAACTGAGTTTCTATGCTGTCATCACTTTAAGACCAAATAGCAGCATTTATATATTTGTGTTTAATAATATAGAATTGAGTGCAGGTCTTCAGTTCCCTGCAGAGACAGCAGTTGAAACCTGTGAAGTCTACACAAATGAATCAAGAATTTGAAGATTGACTTACTTTATGAATTCTAATAGGTCTTTGTTTGCCGTTGCATGCTAATAGGAAGATGAAGGAGGAAAGCAATAAAGACACAGCATGTGTGAAAACAGATATTCCATTAACCTGAGATCCTGTGGCTCTTGATGCTCGATCGTCACTCAGGATGCATCTGCTCTCGAGACCAAGTTACTTCAGGGCACAACTTTATGCGTACTGACTAAGGGATCCAACGGTAATTTTCCAGCTCTGTGCTGGGGCAGATGATTTCAGTGACTTCAACAATTATATAATGGCATCCTATATCTCATGCTTGTTGCTCAGGCTTCAAGAGGGAGATTACCAAAAGCTGACTGAGATCTGAAATAAAAAGGTTAAAGGAGACAGTATAGTCAGAGATGATGCTACCAAAAACTGGGGAGAGCGCAGAGGGGAACAAGGAAAACAAGTTGGCCAATAACTACTATTTCAAGTTCAAAACACACTGGGGAAAGTAACCTGTAGGATTTTGACTTTGTGTCTTGCATTTTAACTTTTCTTCCCCCATCAACAAGCAAATTAGGTACAACTTTCAAAGGCAAGTTTGCAATATTTTCTTTTCCTCTAACCTGCAGCTCTGTTTCTCTTGCAGAATTATCTGCATTTGTGTGGCAACCAGATCATTGTTCCTGCTAGCTGTAGAGGTTACATTAAAAAAATCTGTGTACTGTATGCAGCATTCGTCTTCACACCTGTTTGCAGAGGTGCTTACCCAAAAGGAAAGGCTGCACTCAGGTGACACCATATTCCATTGCTCTAGATTGCCCACAAAGGACTGGAGAGCTTCAGGTGATACTCAGCTTATGTGGAATAAATACTGCAGCCAAACCTACTGTGTTTGTTGTGTTGCAGTTTTTGAGTCTGTAGACTAAACACAAACAAGCCTTTTTTTTCTTTTTTTTTTTCCTTTTTACTCCTGTAAAGATAGGTGCTGCTCCTCAAAGTCAAAAATATGTGATTTTGATGCTTTTGCTGAACAGACTTGTTGGGTCTCTTGAAGTGTCTGACACATATTGGGGCAGATGTGTGATTCAGTGATGAGACACATAAATTTTAATTTGCATCCCTTTTAAAAATTCCCTTGACACAGAACCTTCTGTGAACTGAACTGGAGCAGATCAGCTTCCTGTGCCCCAGATCTCTGCAGGGGCAGGGCTGCAGCCACCTGTTAAAAACTCTTGATATAGTTCTGTTTAATGAGATCATGTGTGTGCAAGTACCTGTAGCAACACTTCTGCGGTTGTCTTGAAGAGCAGAGGTGTTGTAGCAATATCTAGCACAATAGGTGGCACTGGATTTTGTACTATATATGGGCTTACAGATCTTCTTTACTGCATTGTTAGAAATTGACAATTGAAGTCTGTGGTCATTTTTTTTGGTCATTTTTTTGTTGTTGTTTTTGTGTGTGTGTCCTGGGGGGTTGTCTTTGTTGTGTTTTGTTTGTTTGTTTGTTTTGTTTTGTTTTGTTTTGCTTTTTCTGGTTGGTTGGTGTGGGGTTTTTTTTTGTTTGTTTGTTTGTTTTTTTATAAACTGTAACTTGTTCCTTGCTTACATATTACTCTTGCTTCCTTTACTGATACTGATGATTAGAGCCTTAGCAAACATTCACGATTCTGCCTCTGTTTTTGCATCTTACCATGAAGTGCCTCCTCCTTTGCTTATCCACGATCTGTGCTCATATGAACATTGGATTTTTTTTGTGGAGTAGCTGGGCTGAAAGGCATGCTACCATTTTGAAGAGATACTGTAGTGCTGGGAGAGCCATGAGTACAGGGAAGGAAAAAACATTATAATCAGCCAGTTGATGATATTCATTCTGACTTTTATGCAGAGAATTGCTCATTAATTTTTCAAATTAGCCCCAAAAATAGGTAGCTGCCAATTACAATACCGAGCATTGGTTCACCAGTCAAATTCAAGTTACCGCTTCTGGCAGCCGAACTGCAAAAAAGAATGGTATCTTCGCAGTCAAATATGGAAGACCTTTCACCCAAGAGATACTCCGAGCTCTCCTGTAGGAAAAATATCAGATGCAATGATAAACCTTAATTCTGAAAGTCGCAGCTTGTCTGTAACTAGCCAGTCACTGAACCCTGAGAAGACAGACGGGTATGCGCTGGCTTTTCGCAGCTGCTAGATGTTCCTGTGTGGCAGGCTGTTCTCTGGGGACCTGTAACTGCATGGTCTATGGCTGCCAAAACAGAGAGGTATCATCCCGGCCAAGTCAAGTCTGAGGGTTCTGAGCACCTGTGATGCATCTAAAAAGTAACAGATTAATAAAGGATGGGAAAACAAAACCTTCTTTGTCTTAGTTTTGCCCAACTCCTCAAGCTGTGGCCATCTCAAATTCATGTGTGTTACTACGCAGGTGCATGTCTCTCCTAAATGCTACCAATGTATGCCTGTCCTTATGCTTGGGTATTTGGCAACGAGGAGATTTTAAGATACAACGTTATTGTCTTAAGTAGCAAATTAGTTTTCTGGTCTTTGTGCTCCCTTATTTCCCTTGGCTCTGTACAATCAGTGGAAGGAAAGAGGAAGATTTTCTCAAGGGATACAATAAAGCAAGAGCCTGGTGTAACTGTTCTGGAGGGTCTCCTAGAAGACTCTTCATCTCCTTGTGTTGACTACGTAGGGGTGTTGTACAGCTGCAGATCCGTAACTGTCAAGGTTTAAAGTAAGGCGACGATAAACCATGGCAGATGCTCTCTGTTACCCCCTCACCCTCCCTCCACCCTCTCCTTTAGATCAGAAGGTTGATAAGGAATATAAAGTGGAAGGAAGAGAGACTTAGACTTCAAGTTGGAAAAGGTTTTAAAGGCTTTACTAATGCTACTAGTAAGTAGAGAAAATATACAAAAGACACAAAACCAATCTTGAATGCCCGGTATGGAGTTGGCATCACTCCAGAGGCGGCAGATCTAGGAGCTGGTGGCTCCAGCAGCTGCAGGGCTGGCACCCGGAAGCCATGGGCGAGACTTCTCAGCAATCTGGAAACTGGATTTCGGGGATGCAGGGCCTGAGGCCTGTAGATCGCAGGCAGACAGACAGGGCCCTCTCTAAATGTCAGCCATGGTCAAAGAGGGAGGAGACCATCGTGATCAGCCTCTTACATAGGGGGTATGATGATTATGGGATGGAATACTCAGTAAGTTTTGGTCACCTGTTCCGTCTGACCCTCCTGGCAAACACACCCCTCTCATTTATGGGATGTTATCATAATTCTTAGCTGTCATAGCAATAAATCTAAACATGAGCTTCTTCAGCATTCCGTTGGTCCTCTTATTAGCACCAAGTACAGTGTCCGAAAAACACACAGGCAAAAATTCAGAGAAGTACAGTTACTGAGAAGAACTTAGCTGAAAGGAAAAAATCACTAAAAGAAAACTGGTCTTGTTTTTAACAAAACCATGATAATGACCTACAATTGTGGTTATGAACAGTTCCAGTATTTTTAATCAATGTCCATATAAGTGGTTTGATTTAATAACCTCATGGAATGTTGATTTCATAATGATACCAGTTTTAAACTAAATGGTCTCATTAAGGGTTAACTTGTGATGATCTTGATAACATCAGAAATAGATTTGATATTGTCTTCCTTCACTCAAGGGCCTCGCTCTGCTCTTGTAAGGTTTCAGTCTTTTGTTATAGATTGAAGTTCCTAAGAACTTTTTTGCCACCTTCTTGTCTAGGGTGCATCTCTCCCCTGTTCTGTGAGTCTCTGTTGCATAGGATCTCTTGATGTTCAATTATATGTGTACTCAGATTCTAAACTTCCTTCAAGTTGTGTCTTATGTGAAAATCAACCTTACCAACAGTGGTTGTACATTTATATCAAAATTAAGTCACTGCTCTTGCAGAAGCAGTGATTGAGTAACCCAATTTAAAATAAAAGCAATGATTTTGAGGGAAAAAAATATTTTTTTACCATTTCCAAAGGTCCAACTGCATGCAGGTGTCCAGTG
Organism: Patagioenas fasciata; assembly: GCF_037038585.1. Lineage (NCBI taxonomy): Eukaryota > Metazoa > Chordata > Aves > Columbiformes > Columbidae > Patagioenas > Patagioenas fasciata. Next base: position 29,566,414 of record NC_092524.1, on the reverse strand, counting down.
ACAACCTCATCTTTGGTCACATAATGCTCTCTCTGTAATAAGCATCAATACAAAGCAAGAATGTGATTATATTGTCACTATACAGCTAGGATATAAATAGAGTTTTAACGGATTCCATATCACTTGCAGGGCTCCTGCTGTGCACTGGTGATGGTGATGCCTTGAAATGTTCATTAAAATGACTTGAAGTGTTGTTTAAGCAGAGTGTCTCACACAGTCAGCTAAGTTGGCTGCTGTTTTCAATTCACTGTATCAATCAGGACTTCAAGTCTCTACATTTTAATTTCTTTTGTGTCAGAGTCAACTTTGTTGGCTCGTTTGTGCACCTCAGTTGCATAAATTTCCTTCTCATCTGTCAAAAATAGGTAATGGACTGCTTTGTAAAGAACCCATACTCTGAGGACTCTGGAAAGCTTTTTCAGAGTCTCAATTTATGAAAAACAGTTTTAGCTTTTTCTTCTGAAGCTTAGATACTACAGCTTAGGTACTGTCTAGTATTTTTAATAGCCAGTCCTAAAGGTTCAGCCATAGGACCTGTTAGCTGCTAAATGCTGACAAACACTGTCAAACACTGATTGTTTAGAAGAGTTTGGCAGGATTTTAGGATTCTGATCAAGCACAGAAGTAGAGCACCAATGAGTGTCCAGAGGTCAAGTGATTCTTTTTAAAACTTGAAAAGGTGAAAAGCTATGCTTTCACCTTCCAGATTAATTCTCTTCCTGCCCTAGGGAAGTAAGAGGAAAGAGGACGTTGAAAGCTATGGTGCTGGCGTACCATAATGATGAACTTTCATTTCAGTAGTTCTAGTGTTTGATACAGACACTTTGTTTTAACTCATCTGTGATGTTTCCGTTGTAAAATAATAAATTCAATCAATGACTTAGTATTTTTACAATCTGAAACCTGTGAGCAGCCTTCAGTAGAAGCCCGGCTTTTTCTAGCTATTCATAAAAACGCATATGGCTGAGTTTTCTTCTTGTATCTTCATCCTGCATCATAATATGCAAATCTGGTACCTTGTCTATATCAGACAGGGCCATATAACCTTCTGTATCAAATGATGAGAGGGCCTCTTGGGGCTGGTTAAATTATTGGTCCTTGGAGTAAGTATTTCCTCTTGCAGTTAGAAATCTCTTAACTCCTTGTCTAAAAGGGCAGTAGAGCGTATTAGCAGTTTGGATCCTTGAGACTGTAAAGAGATTAGTTACAACTTTCTTCTCAGACTTCAACACCATCCCATTTTGACTAATGAAATCCCTGGCTTAGGTGCTAAAAATTAAAAAATGGTAGGTTTTGTTTGCATATGCTCCCTCTCTTTTTCTTCTGTGATGAGTGGATTTATACAGCAATCAAAATCCTATTGTTTTCCTCTTCCTTGATAATGACTGTGCCAAACACCAAGGGTGTTTTGTGATTTCAAGCTTCTGTTTTCTTACTGGAAAATATTCTGGCTCTTTCACAACCTTTTAAAGGTGAGCTGTGTGGATAACTCTTTGGGGACAGTTGGTTCTATCTGTGCTTTCCTTTAAGATGACACTGCAGTGAGCTTGGCAGTTGTTGGAATTTGAATTTCTAATGACTGTCAGAAGAAAAGGGTCTCTGCATTAATGACTATTCATGATACTTTTAAAAATATCCATAAAGTTTCAGTGGCTATATCCATGCTTAAATGTTAACAGCAGTGGATAGTGACACCTTAATAGTAGATGGTAATATGAAATTCATTTGCAGAAAAATTCCTGTGTCTGAATATTTTAAAAAATAAGAATTAAAAAAAAAATCTTTAAATAGTTGAAATGTGTGCTAGTATGAGACCAAGGAGATCAGTGTTCTGTGGAAGCCAGTAGTGATACAGTGTTAATTGTCTGACATTTGATCCTGCAGAAGAGCTGCTGGAATTGCTCATTGTATTTATCTGTCTTATTTCAGCTTGTTTGGGGCAGAAAATGGTCTAGTGATATGGAAAGAATCCTTTACCCAAACCCCACAGGATCTCTTGCATCTAAGAAAAAGGGCAACAGGTTTCACACTGAGTTCAGTGTCAGCAAGAACAGTGTGGGTCTGAAAAGTTCACACCTATGCTATTTCATTGCAGTTACCCTGAAACAGTGTTCCTCTAGTAACAGCAGAAATGCGAAACCCAAACAATGGATTTAGGTTCAGTTTAGGCATGCTTCCACCCCCACCCTCCAATTTTCACTTTCTTGAGACCATTTTCATAGTTATTTGTTGGAAGTGCAATATGAAATGCTTTTTTTTTTTTTTTTTTCCAACTGAAATTAGCTTGGTGATTCTCAGCAAGATCTTAATTGCTTTTGGTTCACAACATACTCGGGGTTGCTAGGTAGTATGTAGCTCAGCACTACCTCAGCCTGCTGAAATGAGTCTCACAAGAAGAGTAACTGAATTGGGGAGCTTGCGAGTTAGGTATGATTTACAATGTCAAATAAGTGGTGGAGGAGTGGACTAGAGTTGGCCTTCAACAGCTTTTTGTAGTCCAAGAATAAGAGAGACTGGCACAGGGATAAATTTAGCCCCTGGGGTCAGAACTGCAGTAGCTGTCTGGGCTGCAGGTCCCAGCTGAGTTGTGTCACCAGAGCTCCGGCTGAAGGGTTTAGCAGCATCTGCCTTCTCTCTGCTTGACTTGTAGCATATGAGCCTGCTTTCGTGACTGCTAAAATATGCTTGTATAAAATTATCCATCATATACTATGTGTAAAAGCTTTGTATAGATTACTCAAGAGAAGAAGTGAGAAGGATATAGACTCCTCCTGCTGTGTTTGTTTGGAGGTGGCAAGTCGGCTTTGTCAGCTCTGATGATTTCCCTGAAAGGTCTGTAGACACAGTGAAGAGCAAAGCACTGAGAAAAGAAAATTATAAAAAGGGCACATACTAGATTAATAAATTGCTGACAGCCCCATTGTATTCCTAATAATCTATCCCACAAGAAGAAAAACTTCTAGCGCACAGCCTTGAATTTATTTTACATCTATCGTGTTTTGTAGTCCTGGCACCATCTCTGTTTCAGATTTTTCACATTCTTCATCTCTCAGGTAAATTAAATACTATTGAAACAGCTGTGTGTTGCCTCTGAGAGTATTACTTCTATGTGAAAGACAGCAGTTTTCCGTAGGACAGAAATTAGATAGGCTCCTCTGGGGAGAAATATTTGTAAGACTAAATGCCAGCCAGTTGAGTTCAGCACCCATATTCTCCTGTGTTTTTTACTGCTGATCTCTCCTGTTATTGCTTAAAAAGTATGTCCTGACACAAGGTAGACAAGTGAGAATGAAATATCTGCTAAGGATAAGGGACAAAAGGATGTACTTCAGATGTTGCTGATTGAGAGTATTGCATGCATTTGACCTATGGCTGTTGAAAACAGCATCTGTTGGGTCACTTTCGTTCACTAAATGCAGTAATTTTACGAGAAGAAGGTAGGCAAAGCTTTTTGACACTTAGTCCTTGTGAACACAAAGCTGCTTTTCTCTCACTGTTTTATCCTCCAGTTATTTAAATATTCATTTTATAAATATTTTGCTACTAAAATCTCTGTACAAAGAGTGGAGAGGTTTGTGTAGAACCTCTGCCACCTTCTTATCTTTCTCCTCTCCCTTTTCTCATTCTTTCCTTTTCCAACAGTACTCAAAGAAATAAATTATCATGCACTTAGCTATGCCAGCCAATATTTTGGTGTTTCAAGACGGGTATAGTTTTGCCCCACTGATATTTGTTATACATACACATAGACTACATTAAAAGAATATGGTGATGCACTTGTTCTAAAAAAAAATGCATTATTTAAGACAACCTGTATCCGCTTCCTGTGTTCACCGGTATTATGTTACTGTTTAGTAACATGTTCACATGCTACTGCAATTTCCCACAGAACATCTGCCTTAGTGCATTTGTTTTTTCTCATTCTTTCTGGGACTACGTCTTAAATACTGCATACAATGCAAATCTCAAGGTAAGCTCAGCAATAATTTCTTCTCATGCGTGGTCCTTCGTATTACTCCAATACCTGTGTTTGACGTGTGTGTGTATAGTCGGCATTGTAGCAGTGAAATGAAGGATTTTCATCCCAACAGAAGCTGAAGCACAGCAGAATCTCTGAGTTGTTTGTGCTTTGGGTTCGGCGTTAATGCAGGTAACTGGCAGAAAGGCGGGGGACGTGCAGAGCTCTTCTGTCCCGGTGCCCAGGCGTCCCCCAGCACTGCAGCTCGGCACAGCTCTGCTGCAGGTGCCTGGGTTGGCTTCTGGGATGTGCAAAATGGATTTTTGCAGAAGCTCATGAACAAATCAAAAATGGATTTCTTAAAGTGGGAACACTGAGGTTCACAAGCATTATCTGGTTGTCACGTTTTGCCTCCTGCTTGCTGATAATCTTTAGCAGTTAATGAGAGGTGGTTGGCTTTTGATTGTATCTTGATGTAAAGTCACTCTTGTGTTGACAGCCCTTGATAATTAATTGTTAGCAGAGCAAACTTTTTTGTGTGAATCATTCTCCCCTTCATTTTCTAATTCCACCTGCCACCCAAAACCTTTTATTTATAGTAGGTCACAATACAAACAGCCAAATTACAGAAGTTTTCAACATCTCCTCTGTTAATGTGTGGGAATTATTTTTCCCTCATATGAGCGTGCTTCTGTTGCAGAACAATACAGAGACTCTGCCTCAATGACACCGCTGTGTCTGTGTCTGAGCCTATAGAAAACAGAAGCCCAGCTGAGGTTGTAGGAGAATATATGCAAACATTTCTTCATAAAATGGATGTTCTGTGGCAGACCGTATGGAGGTCATGATAAACTCCATTTGCTGGGTTTCCTTTCCTGTTTCTTTTGACCAGTATAATGTGTAACAAGGTAGTTCCTATGTAGTCCAGGATTGTTCCTGGTTTGTTCCTTTTCTGTAAGGGGAGGGTATTGCATTGATATTTTTGGTGGCACGTAAGTTGCAGTTGTAATGTGAGAGTCTGAAATGTTTTGTTTAGTTATCCTCAGTTTAAATTAATTTTGCTGTGAAGTAATGGAAAAGCTTTGTCTTTCTATCTTGGATAAAATTGTTGGAAGGAGTTAGATTTTATATTCTGATGTACTAGAGTATCTTTTTTGCCAAATAAAATAGATATTCCATACTATGTCTTCAAACAAACAAACAAAAAAATCACCTTTTTTTCTATGTTTAACCTCTCTTGTGTCAGTAGTTTCCAGTGGAATTTATTCTAAACACTTGAGATTATTAAAAAAAAAAGAAAATTCAAATGGGTACTCAAGTGATGCAGGCAGGCAGATGATTCTAACTCAGTGAGACATTGAAAAAAAGGGGGAGGTGGAGGGCAAGCACAGAAGCAGCTTGGGCATCACAGTGCTTTGTCCAAGAATAGATGAGGGCTACGTAAACAAGTGGGACCTGGACAATTCTCATTTCCCATTCAGTAGGAGCCAGAAAAGGCTGTGGAGTCAGCTGGGAGTTGTGTAGTTGTTTTTATGGTGTGATCCGTAAGACTGAGTCCTAAATGCATGGAGGCAATCTTGCATGCTTTTAACAAGAGAATTGGCTTATAAATCTGCAGCTGTTGTGCACTGAAGTGCAGGATGTGTGAGTTTAATTGCCAGGCTTTGGGTTTCTAGCTGGGATTTTACTTGAACTTGGAAATCAAGGTCCTACGGAAAACCAGCAAGACTGACAAGAAAAGACATGAAAAGCTGGAGTGGTCCTATCTATACTGCTGAATGCTACTGATAAGAGAGCTTCAGGTCAACTGATCCTGACCAGTATAGAACATTGTGACATGCATTAGGAGCCCTTTAGCCCCGAGTCACCGCGGTGTTGTAAAGGTGCCTCTCCCTGCTCGCACAAAGTGGTGCCAGCTGACCCCAGGTGTCCCCAGCACTGACTACAGCAGCACACACAGCCTCTGGGTGTCCTCTGTGAAATGGACCTTTGCCAGCATAAAGCTAAGGTGGATCTCTGAGAAACTGGTTTTTCTTCTTTTCAGTTTTCTTATGCTTCATTAGAGCTCAAAGCTCCTAATAGCATGTAAAATCCTCTCTAGAAGAAAGGTGATGCCAACAAGGAACAGACTCTAGCTACAGTCACTTCTGTAGTTTCTGTTTTGATGCAGGAATATAACAAAGTTAATGCTAGGTAAGAATTTCCAAAGTGATGCCCAGACTTTTTTTTTGGGGGGGGTGGGAGTGAGCGGGATGTGGGGTGTGAATGAGTGTGAAAGGCTCTTGATGGTGGAATAAAATAAAAGCTCAATCGTAAAATGAATGGACAAAGTTCATAATCAGATTAACCGAGTACCTGGGACACAGAATGCTGTTTAAATTGTTAAGATAACTTGTTGTTTCTCCAGTGTCTCCTGGGAAATATGTGGAGAGCAAGGTCTGAAACCAAAGGTTGTCATGCTCCTGAAACTGATTTGTCCTCTGAACCATCCTTTCCCGGATCTAGTTACCAATTACCAGTGTCACCAAGCATTAGTCATCGATCTTGTTAGAAGTGCCACCGGCAACAGGGTTTTATGAGAAGGAAAGTAAGCCCAATTGTAGTCCGAAAGTCCTGTTCTTTGTTCACTACCTGAAGTTTGCAGAGCTCCTGTTCATATTGCATCTCTTCTGTAGATAAACAGAGGGTATGTGTTTTAGAGCCATCCAGCCTGCAAATCAGCTAAAATGACCTCTTACTACTCCAGGGAAGCTTCTTTTGTATCAGCGCTGGAATAATTCCATGAATGTCCTTACTTCATCTCTGGTTAGATTTTCCAGCCTAATTTAATGCCAGATATAAGAGGTAGTGAAGAGATGGCTGGTCATCTCCTCTCTCCTGAGTCCTTGTGGTGTGTGAGATTGTCTCTACTGAATATTTATGAAAGCTTATCTATTTTATTTCTGAATATTTATCCAGGAGTAGGTGCTTGCACTCTTGCCTTGAAGAGCATGCCATATTCTCGTTCTTCTAACTCTGGAAGCTTTTCAGAGTAGCGAGACTCACTTCTCTCCAGAGGTACGTTCTTGCTAACATCTTGAACAGTGTATTTTACTGCTGCTCCGAAGACATTTTGAAGGTATTGGCAGGCTATTATCTTGGCATCTAATATCTTTTACCTTCAAAACTGTAAATATTTGTTTGTCTTCATGTGTCTGTTTCTGTGTGGTTTTTATCTTATTCATGGCTGCCTCTTTTCATTTTGCTTCCTTTTATCTGAAGTCTCAGGACTTTGGGGAAAGGGTTGTTTAGACCACGTTGTACTGCACCGGCAAATGCGTTAGTAGAGCAATCTGGGGAGCCCGTATGTCTGCAGCACTGATTCCTCCCTCTCGTCCCTCCTTCAGTGGACTAACTAAATTGATTTCCACCTGGTGAGGTCTGAGGGGTATCATTTATACCTTGAGTAAATTGATGAAATTTAGACATTTTTTTTAGTCTTATTCTTTTTTATTCTCATTTTTAAATCTTCTTGCTAATCATTCATTGTCATGCAGGTGGCTGGTACTGACCCCTTGTTCCTTTTCATTGCACAGACTGTGCATATTGTAGAGACAGCGGATTTGCTGCTAGAGCAGGAACAGAGTATAGAAATGTTTATGTCTCCAATGGGGGGGTTGTGGTTTGAGCACCAGGCTGAGGTTTGGGGACTTGTTCTCAAAACCCCCCTCTCTGTCCTTGGGTTTTGGACAAGTTATGTCCAAGTATTTCTCATCTCTGCTGTTCTACCTTTCAGTTAAAAAAAACCCAAACCAGACAAAAAACTCTGCCAAAAATACCCAAATCACCCAAGTTACCTAATCCCCACAAGACATTACAGAGTTTTCCTGTGCATTAATAAATGTAAGTTACAACAAATGTGAAAAGTGCTGTACCTTATTAATTGTAACTTCACAGCATGCACTTTTGTTTTTCTGACAAAGGATTGGCTTTGACTGTTTAAACAGGTCATGTTTCTCTGAGGCCTTTGAAAAGAAACACTGGCTAGTGCAGCGTTTGTCCTTGAAATGTGTTTGCTTGCTTTCCTTACATGAGTACTGGTTTTGGTTTCTGGGTTGTTTTTTTTTTGTTGTTGTTGTTTTTTTGTTTTTTGTTGTTTGTGTTTTTTTTTTTTTTTGTAAAGGAACACAGGCTTTCTCCTGACTTACTGATCTCAGAGCCAAAGCCTTTGCCTGCCATTCTTGTGGGAGGATGGAGATGTCCTCTAGCTGCCTGCAGAAAGGAGGGGTCCAGGGGAGTCCCGAGACAGCTGTACAAACCACATGGTTCAGCTCCCAAGGGAAGGATGTGAGACTCTCTCAGGCAATGCCCCTACAAAGCAGGGCTGGAAGAAGAGGAGAGAGGAGGAAGGATCCTGGAGTCTTCCTCACAGGCATGCTGGGCAGCATAATGACTCATGGTCTGTTAAAGCTGGGCCATCCCTGTTTTGTGAGTCATAAAAGGCTGGTTGGAAACACTGTGTTTGAGTGAAAGCTGGGAAGAGAAGTGAATAGGAAATTAAATGTCGTTTCTGTAGCTATTTCTTAACTTAATTCTCCAGTGCTTCCTGTAAAATTGTTCCAATTTCAGTCATTGTTGTGGATATTGAGTTCCCATTTGGACAACGCAGGGAAATGGTCAGCTGCCATCTGCTAACAGAAGTACCAGCCCTCCCTGCAGTGCACACAGATGCGGCTGGAAGATCCCATGAAACAGCCTGTGTGAACTTGAAATACAACTGGTGAGTGCCCTGGGAGTGTTGCTTTCTGGGAGTCATGCCCATCACCAAGCTGATTGCATCCATGTGTTTCAGTGCTGTACGGCCTTTAAAAGAAATCAGAAGGATTGCTTTTGATTATTTCTAATAGAGGAGGATGTGATTTGAAAGGCACTTCTAAAACTAGCTAGGTAAAAATAAGTGAAATATGCTGGATAATGAAAAGCCTTTGAACTCCAGTGATGCATCGAGACTGGTAATGTTCACTGCTTGTTTTTGTCTTATTAAATATATAGTAGCACTTACATTGCTTTGCTTAACACCTCTACATAGCACATGCTGTAAAAAAGGAGAGTTGACCTCAGAGTAACTGTTAGCAAGGGACTCTCAAGTCACACAGCATTATCACTGTTGTTGTGTATTCTTATGAGTGTACGGATAGGAGGGACTATTGGATCATTGAGCATACTCCTCCGTAACAGCAACAACTGTATTAAGCTTAGAAGTATTCACAGAATATGAACTCCATGTATTATGGGTGATGGTGTGCTTCTTAACAATGTAGTACGAATTGATAACCTGTAATAAAAGATCCGATGGTGTGACTATAATGTGCTATATAAAGCACAGCAGGAGAGTTTGAGGATATCACTGGTGTCTTAGGCCTATGTGTTTGTGTGGTATTTATCAGATAAAATTTGTAGATTAGCCTAGGAATTAGTCTGTATACCTCATTACAGAGGATGGCAAAAACCAAAACAAAGAAACTCCTAGTGTTCTGCCTGGGGCATGAGTTAGTGGCACAATGTAGTTTCTTTCCACTACAAATTTTTGTTAATGACTTAACTTCAGATATGAGCAGATCACATCACTTTGGCTACCTTGGTCCATATAATTGTACTAAGAACAGCAATAGATCCTACCCAAATTTCTGCCCAACTGTGGCCACTCTCTAGGGCTTTGAAAGAGAAGAAAGCATGGGCTCGGGGGAGCATGACTTTTGTTTTGAATTCTCTGAACGACCTATGAAAATCTGAATCTGGTATTTGTAGGAAAAAAAAAACAGTGGAAACTGATCCAGCCCTGTTTCAAGCCTTCTTCAGAGACCCAGTCACACTGTTTCTTCCATCAACTTTTCAAGATGTCTTCGAACACCACAAGTGATTATTGCTCCCTCTCTGCCTCCAAGATACAGGAGAAGCAATCTAGAGCTTTGTTCTAGATTCTACAGTCATTTTGACCCAGCTGAAACATTGTCTTTTGACTGAAATAGTTTGTAGTTCTTCTTTCTGCCTCCTTCTCCATCTGTCTACCCTTCCCATATTTGAAGAGTAATTGTAGTTTCTTGTCATTTACCTCTTTCAAAGAGACTGTCTCTCTAATCATTCTAGTAACCTTGCTCTGCAACTTTCCCAGTTTAAACTCTTCTTCTTTGATCATAGATGACTGGAGTGGTGGTACAATATTTCAAATGAGGCTTTACAGGTGCCTGGAACAATATTGAGAAGGGATTGGCTGCAATATGTAAGGCACTTGAGAGCTGGGAAGTGAGAAGCCATCAGTACCCTTGATCCCTTGCTCAAGTTCTGTCCCTGCGGGGAGGCCAGTCTGTGTGTCGGTGCCTCTTTCCCCAGTGTTCCAGAGCCCTGTCCGCTTCTGCACCATTACTCCACACATGTGCTCAGACCTGTGTCCTCCTGCTTCCTGGGTGGAGAAGTGGAGGCCAGAACACTAAGCATAATTTTATCTTACAATAGGTTTACTTTGAAAAACAAGAAAGGAGATTTGGGGAATTGTTTGGCAGTGGTTCTGCCTCAGTCCTGGTTTTGACGGGATCAGCAAAGTTAGGCTGGAGTCCTCTGTCATAGGATCATTTTGGTTGGAAGAGACCCTCAAGATCATTGAGTCCAACCATAAACCAACTCTAGCACTAAACCATGTCCCTAAGAACCTCATCTAAATGCCTTTTAAACACCTCCAGGGATGGTGACTCTACCACTCCCCTGGGCAGCCTGTTCCAATGCCTGACAACCCTTTCCGTGAAGAATTTTTTCCTAATATCCAATCTAAACCTGCCCTGGTGCAACTTGAGGCCATTTCCTCTCGTCCTATCACTTGCTACTTGGGAGAAGAGACCAACACCCTCCATGCTGCAACCTCCTTTCAGGTAGTTGTAGACAGGCATAATGTCTCCCCTCAGCCTCCTTTTCTCCACGATAAACAGCCCCAGTTCCCTTCTCTCTGCTCCCACCGTTCCTGAGCTCTCACAGCCAGCTAGTCTCTGTCTCTCTCTGCAGCTGTTTGAGTAAGCTTTCCTAACTGATTTGCTCATATCTTTTTGCTGCTTTTGTACTGCATATCTGTCCTTAAAACAAACTGGTGCCTTACCTTCCAATCTCCTTGTTTGAGTAATCAGCATGTGGTCTCCGGCAAAGAGAGAACAAGAGTCTGGAGTGGGAGGCTTGTGATGACAACAAATCAAGTCCTATCACACACTGGAGTAAATGCGTAGTAGTGTTTTTGCTTGGGCTCTGCATACATGCTACCAAGGTCGAAACACTGTTCTTTGCAAATCTGTCCTGAAGCACACACGGATGCCTACTGAGCACCTAAATCGTATGGAGATCAAATGGAAACAAATCTGTTTCATAGCTTCTCAAAGTTAGCAGACGTGTGGGTTTTTTTTCCTTCCTTGTGCCATAAAATCCCTTGCATCAGTGCTTGGGACAGAGTTACAGGCATTTGCTGCCTTTTGAAACTGGTCTTTGTTTCCTCCTTGCTTTTGAACCTTTTCTGTGTTGGTATTTTTCACCTACTGGATGAGAATGTGACAACAAAAGATATTTTTTTTATCTTTGCCTTAAAAGTGTGGCAGACGGGAGCTCTTGAGCCCACACTAGCTGCACCATAGCTAAATGATGATCCATTATTGCTTCCGTTTCTTTGCTTTCTCATTCTGCTGCCAGAAGGACAGGGAGGTCAGGAGAAAACAAAGGGGCAGGCTGCTTTCAGAGCTGGGAACCTGAGGAAGGACGACTGTCACAACCAGCAGCAGGGAAAAGGAGGCGTTGTAAAGGAAAAGGAGAAGGTGCCTGTTGGAGGTCAGGTGTGGAGGCCGAGGGAGCGGAAGCGCTGGAGCAGTGCTGGAGGGAAGGGTGGCATGTGTTTGGAGCTTATCAGTGGAGGCACAGGCGAGTTTGCAAATCATGTTGAAACGGTCACACAACAGAGACAACTTGAACCTTGGCACATACCAAAGCATTTCCTTAAAACATTCAGATTTCAAATTGCTGTCCATTTACTGCTTGGAAAACAATGTGTGTACAGTAAATCTCTTCCAAGACAGAGAGCTAACATGTCAATATTTTGTTCTTTTCCCTTTGGCGGGATGGAGGCGTTTGGCATGACTTCCACAAAGCTGTGGTGCATGTGACCTGCTTGCCAGTGCCCCCATGTGCAGTGGGTTCCTCAGCACTGGGTATGGGTGGGAGCTGGGGGGCGTTGCTGCCCTACGGCTGCTGCCCCAGCTCGAGTTCTTGAGCACGACCGGAACAAGTGGTTGGATGTCGTCCCAGGCCATGGAATTGAAATGAAACTAATGGTAAACTTTTAAGTGTGTCAGAGAAATAAATAATAAGTGATAGACTTCATATATATATATATATATATATATTTTTTTTTTTTTTAAAGCCATTTTTAAAAAAATCTATGTATACAAAAAAGAGAAAGAGAAGGTTTTATCTTCATGTGCAGCTGGAGGAAGAGAAGTATGAAAGAACACCTTGAAAGAACTAAGGGGGATGGAGGAAGGACAGTCATAATGTACTTCTTTTTTTCCTGCTGGAAATTAGGCGAAGAATTTCGCTGTAACTTTTCTGAGCAAGAGCAGCAGTTGATTGATTGTTTTTGTAATTAGGCGCAGTCACACGCACACGCTGTGAATGCACATGTCTGAAATTTCGCCCTAAATGAACTCAGTAGTAGAGGACTTTTTTTTCAGTGCAGTTAACAAAACAAACAAAACCCCAGACAGAAAAATGCCTTTAACTCTCATTCATTTGTGGACAATTTAATTCTTAATTTAACAATGTTACTTAAATTCTTATCTTCTAGTGTAGTATATGAGCACCTTTTAATAGTTGGGACACTTCAGCAATGATTTAGGAAAACAGACCTGCTACCCGGGTACTTCAGAGAGCATTTAAATACAGTTAAAGTTGGGGTACCTTGGGCACATGTTTAATTTAAGACATGAATTTGACTGCTTTGCTGAATAAGAGTTGAACATGGGCTTTCCAAACTCGTTTGTCTTTAGAGTACCCATTATTACTCAGAGAAGCAAAAAAGGCAACAAAACACTTACTTTAGTTGAATGAGGTATTGTCTACTGAGCTTTTGGGAAACCATTTCTGCCCTTTTCAACACGGGAAAAAAAAAATGATGACTTATTTTCATTTTGGAGGGATTTATAGTTTTAATAATGCAGCATTCCCCAATAATACTGCCAACCTATTTTGTTTCCTCTAAAGATCATTTGGAAATTAAAACATAAATCTCTATGTTTTTTAAAGTAAATCTGATCACGCTAAATTGAAAATCAGTAGTTTTCACAGGAGCTGTGATCTGGTCCATTAAAGGAGACATGAAGAGGTTTTTTGAGTATTTTTCTTTCTGTATCCAGAACTCTTCATTCAAGAGATGAAGAAGTTAAAGCAGTGGAATTACCACCTGAATTTTAACAAGTAGTCTAAAAATTTGAGAACATTCTGCAGGAGAGATTTTAAATGTAGATAACTATTTCAAGATTTTTATGTGAAAATTACGTTGAAGAATGAAATCTTGGAGCTCTTGGCACAGTTGTAGCTCTCATGCTGTCGGCTCAGATGTTCCTTGTGTTGCTGCTGGCAATGGGGGGCTGGTGGGATGGGACTGGTAGGACGGGGCTGTTCTCACAGGACACCAGGTGAGGTTTCAGTTGGCACTCGTCTGGCCAGCCGGGCTGGAAGCCTGTGTGTGGTTTGTCAGATGGTGCATCAGCATTTGTAGTGTTTTGCATGTGATGAATCAATTTCAGATTTAGACAATCCTAAAACACAGTCCTTCATATGTGTATTTCATGTGTGTTGTGCATAAACAGAGGAGCAAGGGATGCATTGTTGATGAAAAGAGAACGGCTTTCAGTGACTCTCGGGTGTGTGAGAACCCGATGTCTGCTTACCCTTAGAGAATTTAATAGTGATGCTGTAAACAGTCATGTGGAATTTGAGTATTTTATTAGTTGGGAAAACACTAGAGGAGTTTGTTTTCTGATCTGTGCTTTTATGACATGCAGTTAAAATGGAAAGGTGTAATTCTTCTCCGTCCTCCTGACCCTACCCTCTGACAGAAAGGTCAATATATGTGTTTGTGATCTCCTGTGACATTTGTATCTAAATTCAGCTGGCATGCTCTGTTGACTTGTTGTAAATTTGTAATGCATCACAAGTTCATAAATGACAACAGCGACATAAAATGGGGTAGAGACCTAAATGCAAAAGGATTTTGCAATGTCAGCTGTATTAACATGTAAGCTTCTCTGTTATATTTGTGGTAGCTTAGACTGCATCTCTTCCCAGTTTTTCCATTCTCATTGACAGGAAATGTAACTTGTGACTTTTATCTGATTAACTATTTTGATTATAAATGATGAAGCATTTTCTAGTGAGTGTTACAGGGGGAAGTCATATTTCCAGTGTATTAGCCCCTGGAATCTAAGACCCCCTTCTGTAATGGTTCTAGTTTTATTAGTTGGTTAAAAAGAAGTCCTTACAATATATAACCTGCCTTTAGAGAAGTTAGTATTCACCCAATTGTAGCTTGTGGAAGTAGACAGAAGGCTTTAAGATAGAAGATTAAAGATTATTTGGAGACCTTACTCAACATACTCTAACTTTTTTGAGATGTAAAGCTCTTTCAAGGATAGAAAGTAAATGACTTTTCAGAGGTTGGATGGGAACTAATTCCATATGTTGCTCTGGGTGGTAAACATTGATTTCCTCTTCAATTCAAGAAGCTTAGAATGTGTGAAATCCTCTTTACTGCAGAGAGCTCCCAGTACATCAGTAGGGCCAGTTTTTGCTGCAGTTACTGCAGTTTGCTGCAGCACTTACACTGTTGTGAATTTAGCAAGGAATTTCATTTAGCTTTTCTCAGTACATAAATTTGCAGATTACACTGGGAGGCAAAAGGTCTTTCTTGTGATACACTTTTGGAAGGTGTTCTGCATGTGGCTATTTTCCAGTTTTATTCTTAATTTTAAAATCAATAGAGGCTTATGACCATAAACCTCTCATTGTAAAAAGATTAATTGGTGGTCAGTTATTGAGAGTGAATTAGAGCAATACTGTATTGGGTTTTTAAGGGAGACGGATAGGTGTTGATCTAACATTTTTAGCGCCATTCTGTTTTAGCAGATGTCTTTTCTTTCCCTGTGTGTCCCCATAATGGAAAATATATGAGATTAGTAATTCTAATGAGCCAGATGCATTCCTGAGTTAAAAAAAAAAAAAAAAGGTTATAACTTTAGAATTCCAGAATAAATAAAATGGCTTTTTTTTTGTTCATAACAGTATGATCTAAAGTCTAACAGCAGTTGGTATCACAAATTCTGTATTTGGTTCTGCCGTAGGTGGTCACCAAACATCTGCTTTAGCAGACTTCACCAAGGAATTGTCTCAATAGAGCACTATCATTAGTTAATATACTTCGTCTTCTTCTGAAGTACTGACACCTTTTTCTCAGTTTCTCTAAAGTCAGATAATACAAAAACAAGAGCTGTACTAATTATGGATACATATATATTTGTTTGACATTTCCTTGATGAAGGCTGTCAAAATACTTCATTTCTGTGGACATAATCAAATGCCTGGATTCACTTGAGGTATAGAGAAACCAAAAGCAATCTTGTCCTCATGTTTCTCAAGGAATAGAAAAGTTAATGTAAAATAAGCATGCTGCAAGTGTATTCGTAATATAGAAAGATTAAAGCACTGGATTTTTTTAGGGCCTGTCAAAATTTTCAGCACTTGCATTTGTTAATAGTGTGTTCGTTTTAATTGCCTTGTATGTGAGGGTACATCTGCTCCAATATAAACATGCATTCTCAGAGTCTGAGGCAGAGGTCCTCTGCTGAGGAGCTGGTAGATGACTCTGTCTCTGCCAATATGAATTTCAATAACATGTTTAATATTATCTTGGCATTGTTCTGAGACCAGTTTGAGTGTCTGTTATAGATGTGTTTGGGGAAATAAAGAAGGATATTCCCCTTGGAGTACTTATGTCTGGAGAAAACTGCTGAGTTTTCACAGCACAGTGGTCTCCAGTATGGATGGTCCAGAAGCTGTCAGCTCGCTGTGCCCCTTGACCATGGGAGAGACAGAAACCTGGAGGGGCTATCCTGGATCAGTGGTACTCAGCGCTTTCATTCGTGCTCTCCATTCTCTCAGATGGATTATAATGACTAAATTTAGAAATGATATTAAGTTGGGAGGGATTGCAGATATGTTTAAGGACACAGTGAGAATTGAGTATAGTCTTGGTAGGTTGGAGAAATGTTTTGGGAGGAAGGTGGAATGGCACCGTCTAAGGAAAAGTGCAGTCTCTGGGACTTCAGGGTAATAAAGTGCATAAAATGCATGAAAACAGAGTGAGTAGTTTCATAGAAGAAAGATTTGATGTTAACATTTAGTCGGTGATCCACCTTAAGTCAAAGCGTTAGACTTGCAGAAAAGTATGTCGGGGGTGAGTACAAGAAGACTCATGAAATAATCCCCAAGACCTCCTCTGGAGTCTGGTGTTTGGTTCTGGGCATGCCCCAGGGAGGAGGTGACACCATGGAAGGGAGTGCAGAGGAGAGCGATGAGGGTGATCTGCCTTGGGTGATTTGGTGTTTGAAGGGGAGCGGAAAGACCTGGGCTGGTTAATCTAAAGAAGAGATGATGGGAGAGGGGATCTTAAGAATAGTCTTCAGACATTTAAAAGGCTTTTGAAGAAAGAAAAGGAACCCAAGGTCTGTACAGAGTGCGTAGAAGAAGTGGTAAAGAGCTCTAAGCTGCTTGAATAACATAGATTCAAGTTGGGAAAATACTTCTAACATGATGAACTGTGTCAAGTAATGGAGTTGGTTGGGATACTGTGCAGTCTTGATCATTGGATGTTTTCCTCATCTGTTGTTGGGCTTTTTTCAGGAAAACCACAACCTTTGATTCTTCTATGGATAATGGGTGGACTAGATGGCTTTTTAAGATTCCTTGTAGCCATGTGTTGGTTTTTTTTTTTCCCCTTTATTTTTTTCTTTCTTCAATTTATATTGTACTGCAGATCTATTTCAAGTGCTTTTAGGAAAGAGACATTCTGTAAACAGTATACGTCTTTTCAAGTGTATAAACTAGTAGAAATTATCCTGCTGGTTCCAAATTTCTCTCTACAATTCTGTGCAAGATCTAGTAGCAAAAATACTCTTATAAAGAAAACTGACTTTTAGAGACTATCAAGAATGGGTAATTTTCCTCTGTAGAAGGATGATTTGAGAATTACGGATTGGGGTCACATCAAAAACTGCAAGCAAATTTGAGAGTGGAATTGTTTCATTGTCCCTTTTCCTTTCTATTTTATCAAACTGACAATAGTAGAGAGATGTTTTAATTTTTCATATTTCACTTTTTAATTTGATCTACTAAATTAATTTTAAATATAAACTAGCTTCTTGCACTTACTTAAGACCCTTTTACAATCTGAATATCTTGGCACATTTTATATAAAAAATTGTATAGAAATTACCTTAATATCTATTCTGTATTGCTTTTTACTGCCGACCTCATCATTTAAATACACATAACGTATGCCCAGCTGGTATAACTTAATTATGTTCAATTTATGTAACTTAATTATTAAAGACCAGTTTAGGGAGTTGATTTCTATGCTTCATCCAGCACTGTTGCTGGCTTAAAGGAACAGCTGTATATAAAAACACATTTTCAAGAAGATATGCTTGAAAAATTGCACATTTGGTTTTACTTTGTTTTCCCCCTCTTGTCTTTCTGGGATCCTTTTCTTTCAAAATTCTTATGCAATAAGGAACAGAAGATAAAGGTGTAGTTTGTCTAAAATTAATATACAATAGTCTCAGAAATTAGACCCTAAGGTGATTACAAAACCTGACACTATAATAGCGGGACAACTTCTTCTTTTCCTTCTTCTCGGCAGAGAATACGTGGAACAGTTGTCTGAACATAGCGCTGCGAGTGCCAGGCTGCAAAGTTTGCTGCTCACCCTGGGAGATCAAAGAGCAGCTCTTGTATGGCTGCAAGGGCAACAAGTTTTGTGGGATGGAATCATGTTGCCTGGGAGGAGGGAGGGAACGGGGGGGGGCTGAGTGGTGTGTACGTGTGGACATCGCTGTCATGTAAACATACATGGCCCTGCTCCTTCGGTGGGCAGTGAGGCACTTCACAGGGCGAATCAGAACTCAGGGTGAATCATCTTCTGCAGGCCTTGTTTGAGTAGGAAGATTAGGAAAATTGGGCCTTCCATTCAGGGCTTCAGTCAGCTGCCTAAAACTAGGCTGGATGGATCTGAGTCAAGGTCTCTGCATCTTTGGAAAATAAAAATTCAAGAACAAATGAGAAATCATATTAGTAATAGTTGCTTTGGTCTGTCAGATGTGGTTCAGGATGCAAGATGACCTTTTAAACAGGAGTTGCCAGGGCAATGAAACCACTGTCCCGTTCTGCTGGCACTCTTGACTGAGTGTCATGGCCTTTACTCCAGGCTTTGGACAGCAATACCAAATACCAGTTTGCACATGAGACCCTAAAATGTGATTAAAAGTCACAGCTGGGAAATTGATTCACAGTAAGCCTTGCTATTGTAAAATAAACAAATACATTTACCACCCATTGCCTCCCCCTCTGTTTCAGTAATTTTACTGGAGAGGCGAACGGTTCTGATCACCACTGTGGTGCGTTCCAAGCCCACCTATTTTGCACCACGTTGGCAGAGTTAGATTGAACCAAAAAAGTATGCATAAAACTCTGTGGTGTGACCCTCATTAAGTTCATTGAACTCCTTAATGTAGACATTTGGACTGTCCACATATTAAATTTTGTGCCTGTGCTGAAAACAAATAGAATTAACCTAACCCATTTCATTTGACACAGAAAATGGTTTTGAGACAGTATTTGAATATTTATTTTTAGAACGCTTGCCATTTTAAAACTGAAAGTCCATAGTGAAAATTTCTATGTTTTTTTGTTACATTGTTTTGCTTAGGGTTTGGTTTTATTCTCAGAGGAAAGATAATTTCAGATGTTTTTCTTCTTTTTCATCTTCGCTGATTCATTTTTTCCTATCCATTCATTAACTGCAGCCCTGCTTTGTTAGGCATGTCTTTTTTTACCACATCTTATGGGCCATGTTTGGAGTAAATTTAGAGGGAGCTTCACCATTTGTTGCAGCCCTCTATTTGTAACTGCAACAGCTACGAAATCGATCCAAACTAAATTAAAAAACAAATTGCTGCTGTTGATCCCACTGTTTGGATCACCTGAATATTCATTCAGCTAGTGATGCTTCTCAGATGGGCAAATTTTTGTTTTTGAAGAACGGGAAGAAAAATACCCAGCTGAGCTTTGACATCAGAGACCTCTCTTGGTCCTATTTCTGACTCTTTTTTTATCCGTTCATGGACCCCCATGGCAAAGTGCTCTAGGCCTGCTGGTGAGAAGATGTCAATAATTCAGATCACATTACGCCAGCAGTTCAATCAAATACAAAGTTACCTACGTTTCAGAAACGTTTAAATTTCCTAGTTACGTAGGAAGTTAATTTGAAAGAGCAGCTGAATGCCTCCTGGAAAATGCTGAGAGTTCCTCTTTAGTACCCATTCTGCTTGCTTGCTCTTATTGTATATTTTCTGCGTTTCTCTAACCTTGTTCTTGATGACAAAAGACATTTGCATGAAAACAGGATCTTTGTTTCTTAAGTGTTCGTCTGTTCCTGCTGTTTATTTCCCACCTAAAGTCATAATCCTCCGTTTGTGGCAACACAATTGGCTGCAGTGGAAATTATTATGTCGTCACAAACGGAGGATTATGACTTCAGGTTGGGGGGATAAGCAGCAGGAACAGATGAACTCTTAAAAGCAAAAATGCTGTTTCATGTAAATGTCCCTGATAATAAAGAAGAAAGGGAGGCGAAACACAGAGAAACAGAAAATTGGTATGAGCAGACTTGTGCCTGAACAGTAGGGCAGCAGATTTTCCTTCAGGCAGGAACAGCTATTTTAAATTAGGGACATGTCCATGCAGAATTTATTCTTTTAAATATTTTTCCCTCAATTAAAAAAAAATATAAACACTGATGTTGCTACTCAAAATACTGAAACGATTACTCAGTTCAGGGAGGGATTTTTTGTCTTTGTCAAGCATTCTTTTATTCCTTTGTGTGTATGTTTGTCAGGTCACTTTTAAGATTAAAGGAGTTTCCCTTTTTGTGCCTGCTGATAGGTTTTTCAAGCCCAAACCCCACCATTTGGAACAGAGCAGCTGTCCTGTGTAAAGCAGGATGACCATGCTGGAAGCTCATCTAAACCACACTGCCGAGCCAATCAGCCAAATGCTTTTCACAGACTGCTTCCATTTAAAACCACAAGCAGCAAGCTGACATTTCTCTTCAGCATCAGGAGACGGAAAGCTCTGAAATGCCCAGTAGGAATCTTGGCTTGTACCTTATTTGGGTTTTATCTGAGCTTTTCCTCCCTCTGCCTCCACGTTGCAGCTGCTCTATTCTTTAGTAACAGGAGGTTAAAAAAAAATACTGGTGTAAACCAAAAGGTTTATAAGAACAGAAACTAAAATACCAAATGGAAATGAGGGTAAGGAAAGATTAATAACGAAGCCTTTTGTGTGCTTTCTGTGGTAGCAGCCAATTTGCCTCGCTTTCATTAAAATTCTCCTTGTTAGCTCGAGTGATGTGTTGGGGTGATGGACTATTTGATGTCTGAGAAGTGGTGAGAAGTTAGCTGTCTAATGACGGACTAATTAGAAAGCCCATCCTAGCAGGATCCATGGAAATTGATTTGCACAGTGCCGTTTTTGCTAACGAGAATCATGAATACATGTTTGCAGCCTTTTACGTACTCTTCTTACCCACAGCTAATGAAAGAGAAGCAATCATTAAGAGCTCAGCTACAATCTATCCTGAGTTTCCTTTGCCTTGTAGGAATAGCTGTACTTTAAGAACTTCCATTTTAAATAATACTCCTCATAGAGAAGCAGGCTCCACGCGTCTGCCTCCTGTAAAAAAGTGTGTTTTCTAATGCATCTCTTCTCAAGAGTTATCCTCACTGAATAGAGGCTCAATATCTTCTC
This sequence comes from Patagioenas fasciata, assembly GCF_037038585.1. Lineage (NCBI taxonomy): Eukaryota > Metazoa > Chordata > Aves > Columbiformes > Columbidae > Patagioenas > Patagioenas fasciata. The sequence continues at coordinate 29,545,314 of NC_092524.1, read as the reverse complement.
TGTGCAATTTACAGAAAATTATCATTACAGCATGAGACTAGAAGAAACCATAAATATGTAGTCTGAGTAAAATTAAAATTAATTAGGTGATTTTTCCTGCAAGGGCATAACATGTCCATCCACAACTAGCTCAAACATTTTTAATATTTCTGTGTCTAAGGCAAATAAAAATCTTATTACTTTTAGTATGTCATTGTATGATTTTATTTGAATTCATATTTACCCAGTTGCTTTCAGATGCCTTTAGTCTGCTCAGACAGTATATGCCCAGTTAGGCCCGTATGACTCAGACAGTATCCCCAAAACTAGGATTCTTTGCAAAAATAATTCAAAAAGAGACTGGACAACATCCTCGCACACATGGTGTGAACTGTGGGGTCGTCATATGCAGGGACAGGAGTTGGACACGGTGATTCTGTGGGTCCCTTCCAACTCAGGACATTATATGATTCTGTGGTCTCCTGGATAAAATGTGGAGTTCATCAATGCGGCGTGGCTGCCCATAAGCACATCCTCCATCACCCCTAGGACTCTAGCTTCCCATCACCTCCAAGGTTTCTCGACGCCTTCTCTGGCCAATGATGATCTGACATTGCCTCACTTTTCTCTTTCACCTGCTTTTTTCCTTTAAATTTTACCATAGTGAAAGAGAGCTATTGACCTATTCAATTATCCTTTAACTTGACTATTTCAGGTGAATTTTGGCTGATGTAGCCAATAGCTGGGGATATAGCATTTGGCTCTGGGAGCTAGCTGTAGAAGTTTTACTATATTTTCAGTGAAATGGGTGTCCCATAAGTGCCATCAGGCAAAGGTGGAGTTGAAGACGTAGATGCTAAAAGTATAAGCTGACAAGCAGCTGAAGGTTGAAAGTAAGAGGGCAAGCAAGGGAATGGTGAAACATCTTTGTGGGCAGCACTGAAAGAGTCAGAGCCCGGGGAGGGAAGACTAGAAACAAGGGGAGTGGGTAGCTTGCAGCTGTTGTTACCTGGGTGGATCAGAAGAAGGGATAGCAGAGAAATCAGAGTGAGTTATCAGAAGGGAAAATAAGAATAGAAAAGGAAGGAAGAAAATTCAAGTGACTGTATCTGAGTTTCTTATGTTTCCTCTTAGTTAGAAAGAAAGGAAAAGGAATTGTTGAGGAGCCAGTAATAGCAAGCAGGTGGGGAAATTTGCAAATCTTCATGAGATTGTAATAAGAGGACAGTAATTTGTTCTGGGGCAGGGAGATGATGTGTAGACAGCATCACAAAACAACATGGTACTGGTGTTGGATTTAAATATGAATGAGAAACGTCCAATTTGTTCTAATGAAACTGGGTTACCTCAACATAACAAGGAAGAAAAAGATCTTCCATCTTTCCACAAAGAAATTTAGGTGAGGTCAGCACTTCAATTTATTTCTTAAGTTGAGCATGTCCAGTTTATCTTGTGCCAGCATTCACTGTTTTACTTCAAGGAAGTTCCTGTGCATTAGTTCCCTGAAGCAAAAGCCTGATCTGATTTTAGCTTTGAAAACAACTGTGGGTGAATTCATCTAATGGCTTGCTTTGTCCTCCAAAAGAAGAGATTTTCTAATTTAAAAATTTACTTGTAACTGCTCCATTGTGATGTAGAATCCGTAGAACATATACCCATGTGTATATTCCATATATATATATATGAAAAGCATCTAGATATGGTAGGTACAAGATTTTGAATTTCTTTGCTGTTCTGTGTTACCTCTCAGCATTAGCTACTCATTAGTTTTGTGAGGTTTTAAATAATTATTCCTTTTTGTTCCTGTAGTGGAACCCGCGTAAGAGATTAAGAAGAAATGTCAAACCCTTGTGCACTTTCTGCACTGTTATTGGAGTGGGTTTTCGATCATCTTATAATGCATACCGTTCAACATCGAAATGTGCTAACACATAAGAAGAAACAAAAACTAACACTTTCTTTAAATTAGCCTTTTTGGACATTTAAAAATTAAAACCTGCAAAAGCACTTGGATGGATGCATAGCTCAGATAGAGATATTCCAAAATGGCAATCAAGGAATGTTATTCAGTATAGCAGACTAGAGAAGATTTGTTTGTGGACCACATTATGACTATCAGAACTAATATTTATTTAGCAAAATACATGATGAAAGGTAGGGGTATACAGTAATGTGATCCACTAGCATTCCATGACATACAGTATTAATAAATGTTGCTGTATACAGGCTCAAACATTTAGGTTTAATTTAAAGTTCAGGTCATATAGCCGTTTACTTACTGATAGTCTCGATTAATGATTTGTTGGCCTGCATGGGACAAAAAAAAAAGATGTAGATATGGGCTAGTGGTTTATAGTGTCATTTACTCTTGTACAGTCCTGATAAACATATTAGTTAACTATAGTATATGGTATAAAGCAAATATAAAACCATACTGGGTGATAGGATTTTGCTGGGACATCATTAATAGTGGTCATGTAGTTATCTACACTGCACTGAAGTCTGACATGTTCTTTCTGTATAGAAGACACCTGTGCACCCACAGAGCTGCTGTTTCCTAGAGGATTTGATAGCTGTTAAAAATAGATGTAATGGGGAGTAGGCAGCTACTGGACAATGAATTCACTGTAATAATTATGGAATGGTTTGTGAACAAACCTTTACCCTTCCAGTGTTCAGGTCAGAGGCGAAGTCTTCATATGCACAGAACTACCTGGGTGCGATGAACCAAAGCAATACAGGAAAGACCACGTTAATGAGAAAGCAACAAGTGATGTTAGAAACCTGAGACAGAGTTAGAAAAACACTAGTGATCTACCTCGCTAGTATCTGGTGTCGTGCCGTGTAAACAGAAATCACCTACACAGTTCTATTCTCACCTAAATGCAGCCTTTGTTCTGCTTTACACACTCTCCCCCTTCACGTGCTCTTCTCATCTTTCTGCCCTTAACCTGGTCTTTTCATTTTTTTCCCAGTGGAACTGCTCTGCCTCCTGCACAAGCTCCTTTTCCCAACAACTTTGTGTCCTCTTGTCTCTTTTCTTCCACAGTATATTGTATTTACTTGCTACTAAAATTTGCTTTTATCAGATACACTATTCTTGCTTTTCCCAAATTGTGCCTTAAAAGAGGAGGAATTTAGTTTCATTTTATGGTGGTCAGTCTTTTAAGGTGGATGTGTACCACGGGACTTCAGTATTTTTCCGCTGTGAGTTTTCCTTAAGCAGAGCCAGTGGCCTTGTGAAGCGCAAAGCTTAGTTGTTCACTCACTTCCCCTTGCTTAAGCTGGAGATCATTGTAGTAGATCTACTGAAATATCCAAAGATACCTAGCTTTTTGTATCATGCTTTATTGGGCAACGGTTTTACTTTTTAAAATTTAAAAATATTTTCTTGTCCTTGTCGTCTTCTGTTCACTTGAGTTTAGTGACAAAAGCCCAGATGACAGGCTAGCTTTGGGTAAACTTTAATGCCAGGAGCTTTTCCTGGCTTGCCATTGCTTGTATCACTAATATTTTCTGAGTTTTGCTCCATGTTTTACTTTCCTTTAAAATGTTGTTCAAATGTAGTCCTTCACAACCGGGGAAATAAAAGCACTTAGCCCGTGGTAAAGAACGCATTTGTATTTTGTAGAGTCTGTCCTGGATTTCATAATTTATTCAAGGCTGGCGAAGTATTGCAAGTATCATCATCCTTTGCTGAAGGGTGGTTGGAGGAAGCAGTTAAGAAAAGCCTTTTATGCATTTTCAGTGGGACGGTTAGGAATCCTAGTGAGGGAACAGAGAACATCTTTGGAATTGAGGTGATGAATCACAATGCTAAAGTTCAGCAGCAATGATTATTAGAGTGATTTTTGAGGAACTCATTGGCTGAAGTATGTTTTTAGTAGTCATACTTCATGTTACACACTTAAAAATGGAAACCTTCAGATTTTTTTACATGTATGGGGTAAACATAAAGAATAGGTAAGTTTTCTTGGTTTTATGGACTGTAGTTGCCTATTTAGAAGGTGGATGGGTAGAATATTCTTGTGTTACCTGTTCATCAGTCATGTGAATTTGCTGCACACTCTGATTTCATCAGAGATAAGTTTGTTTATTGTGACTGATCCTGCACTTGGGTGACCCTCCTAGTCTACCCTCTCCCAACAACCTGGCCTAGCAAAACCAAAAACTAATCTGCTTTGCTCTTCAGGGCCCCCTCCCACCCACCATGTATGCCTGACTGGTTGAAGTCTGTGTGTCTGGGGTTTAATAAACCGTGTGAGGTCCAAGAAGAGGACCCCACTGAATGTTCTTGCTCACCACGTTGAGAACCAGCTTGGCATATGCACATTGCCTATTCATAGCTGTGATTTCATTTTTCTCCTTATTCCCTTCACAGTTGGGTAGCATTATTTTTAAGAAAGCAACAACAAAAATCCTCACAACATCTTTGAAAATCTGCGGTAAAGAACAGGATCCATATCTTTATTCAAAACTTGAGACAGAATAAAAAAGGTTTGTTTATAGTTTTCTCTACTGACATTTTTCAGTCCATGCTAAAAAGAAGATACTTGCCTAGGGAAGCATTTTTGAGAAAACACTTATGAAAAAAAAATAGTTTATTTAAGTAAACTTTTTATTCATTTCTTAGTTTCTGTATCTATCCTACAGTCTGAAGTTTCCCAGAGTATTATGTTTGCATGGAAGTGATCATGGGTCATAGAACACCAGGTTTTTCAGTGTATTTTTGTTAGGATTAAGTCCTTGTCTCAAGAGCTCCCAGCTGTTCAATACCCCGAAAGTTTGGTGTATGAAGCCAAAGAACAGATACAAAGATGTAATGACCAGTGGAGGCATCGTTGAGTGTGATACTTTGCTCCTATAGTCTTGCTCGCTTTGTCCAAACAGCTCAATAGCGCAAGAACAGGAATTTTGAAAATTGCAGCTTAGATATGAAATGTCTGTTAACACGAAGCAATTAATTAACTTAGCAGCAATTGTGGTTGGTTTCTCATAGTGGACATTCATTGCACACACAGGTATTGCATGCATTGTCTCTGCAGTGCAGGAATTTAGTTCTTAAAGTTAGACATTATTCCATTTAATTTCCACATGTATGTTTACATTCAAATCCAGTTGCAGAGAGTAGCTCCTTAATTAAAAGGAATTTAATGTTGGAAGTTTTAGCCCTGCCTGAGAGACCCAGGTCCCCCCTCAGGTTTTTTTCCCCAGGACCTCACCTGTCCAGAGTTCCAGGACAAATTGCAGAGCACTGGCCCAGCAGACAGGGCAGCACTGCAGCTTCTACTTACTCACCAAGAAAGTGGTTATCACCTTGCAAACACTGGCTATTACTGACATGCTATGTAAGTATTCCGGGAACTTTTTGTTTCTGAGGGTTCAGTGGAGGAACTGATGCTGCTACCATTGTTCCAGCTGCTCCTGCACCTGCCAGTAACAACTGGATGCCCGTTTACCGCATGACTTTAAACTGTTCACAAACATGCTGGCTTTCACAAAACCCAGGTCTCATTTCCACATGTGTAAAAACCGGGATACTCTCTTAAAGCTATAGAATATCTCTGGGCTGCAATGAATAGTGATAGAGAAAACAGTCTAAATACACTGTACTTTATCTGCCTGAAATACTTAGAAGTTGTAAGGGGGAGAGTGCTTGGGGAATTGTACGTTTTAGCCAATATTCAAAGCAATAGGTGCATTCAAACTAAGTCAATGTGTGTCTCTCTAAATAGATTTTAAATATGAAGGTATTTCACCCTGTAATTATCTATTTCTAATGTGTAAGGGGTATCATCTTGGTTGAGTATTTCACGCTCTTCTATGCAGGTCAGTCTTTCCTAGCGTAAGACCATTTTCTGTCACTGGAAGAAGAGAGTAACAGATTTATATTGACTGACTAACAGCCCACCCAGTGATTAAAGTTGCTGAGTCTTCTGAAATTGCCGACTACTGGCAGAAGAAACCAGAAATGAGAAGTAAAGGACTACACTAGAACTACCTCTATTAACAGTAAAAATGTAGACTTACTATTCTCACTTTACTAATGGATTTTTTTAAATCTTAATTTCTCTTAGTGAGAAAGGACAGGGAGTAGACATCCATGCCTGATGCTACTACAAAAATATGTTTTAATTTATATTAATATATTGATTATATGAATTTATATTCATGTAAGCAAGTAGAATGCTTTACTGACTTGGAACTATGTGCTGCAATATTAATTTCATCCATCTGCCATGTCAGACAGCAGGCCAAGTGTGAGACAGTCAAGAATGTACCATGAAATATTTTCATTAGACATCTTTAGTCAGGGGTGCATGTTGGGATGTAGCATATTGTACAGTGTCGGTACTCTCAGAGTATTTTGATGCAGGAGATGCTGCTTCGAGTCTGCAGAGAACAGTAGCATGAGGGAAGAAAGGGTGGATGGATATCTTTCTTTCAAGTTTCTCTGTCAAGATTTTTAGCCGTATTTTGTATCAGAAGATTCTGGAATTATGCATAGGTGTGTCCACAAAGAAGTCTTGTGTACTTTAATTTCATAATCTGGCTTTGTTGCGGTAGTATTGCTGCTGGTCTTGTGACAAGACCCTGCTTTCATAAGATTTCAGGTCTGCCTCTGCAAGCTTAGAGACCTATGAAAGAGACTAGACCTCCAAATATCTGAGTTTTTTACAGGTAGAAATTGAAGGATCAATAAGGTGAGAGTTCAGAGCATGATTCTTTACTCCTGTGTTCTGAGTCGGAGAAACATGAGAAATGCTTTTTCTTTCCAACAGTAAAAGCAGGTGAAGTACTTGGGTAGAGAGAGCAAGGACTACTTAATGCAGGTGATATGTTGATGCACAGTCTCAGCCTGAAAGTATTGAAGTGGAAAAATTTGATGAGATGAAACACTTCATAGCATGGCTTCCATTGGAGTTCTGTGGAGGTGAATGGATAGCTGGGACCACTATGGACTGAAGAGCTGTAAACTGGTCTCTACTGCTGAAGGTGGTGAGACTAGTGATTACTGAACACATGAGATGAGCCCTCTAGTAGCTCTGCTGCTCCTTACTAAGGACGTATTATGGAGACGGGCTGTAGAATCTGCCACGGTTTTAGCAGAGGGAGCCTCAGCTCGCAGTCCTGGCCCTGCAACACCAGCTGGTTCCCAAGCAGGACTTGATATGGAGTCTGATCAGTGTAGACAGCTCTGGAGCAGCGATGTCCCTTCCTTTTGGGATGTGTCTCCAAAGGTGACCAATAGCCTGTGTACTTTGTGAAAGTGCTTGCTTCTATCAAGTGACTGATTACTGTCATTTGACACCCAGGGTGTTACACCTGGAATGTCTGTCAGGTGTTGGAGAGAATATAAGCAGGCAGATTGATCGAGGTTACCCTGTCCTCCCCCAAGGAACTTCAGGACAAGATTTTTTTCAGGTAGAAAAAGGATAAATACTAACAAATTTCTCTTTGAATGTAACATAAGTTAGACTCAATGGTGAAATGAAGAAAATCCTGGCTGAACGTAACGGCCATCAAAATTGACCTTAGGAAGAACTGGGCAGAAGGAAGTCTGCTGAGACTCAGGGCATTGTAATAAGATTTGAGACAAGGCTTTCTATTTTTTTATTATTATATATAACATTCAAAATTACCAGTAAATAAACTTACAAATCCAAACTTCGTGTTAGGAGTATTAGTGACTGTTAGGAGAGGAACAGAGAATAAAACTGAAAACATCATTATAGTACTGAATAAATTCATGGGGCATTCACATCTCCAGTTTTTTGTGTGGTTTGGGTTCCTTTGTCCCTCCTATCATCACTCCCTCCACCTCAGAGAAAGGAAAACAACAACAACAAAACGCAAACAACAAAAAACCAACCAAGATGGAAGGACTAGAAAAGGTGCAGAGAAATGTGGCAAATAATTCGAGATTTACAACAATTTCTGTATTGAGAAATGAGTGTAGACTGAGTCTCTGCACTGTAGAAAAGAAACCACGTGGAGGAAATCTGGGATACAGGCTTCTCAAATCATCAGTAGCAAAACAGGGAATAGTTGTTCACTCTTTCTCCTTGTACAAGTACAGGAGATCATTCGTGAATTTATTAGCTGGTAGGCTCAAAACAAATGAAAGGCAATATTTTCTTTTCACAGCATCTGTAAACTAGGATCTTAGTGCCACAGGTTGTTTTGATGGAAAAGTTTACGTGGGTTTAAAAAGTAAAAATAATTTGAGCGAAAAAAAATCCATCAGGACCTATTAAATACAAGGTGACCAGGTGTAGCTCAGTTCAAATGCCTTAGCTGTAAATAGCTAGAGACTGGGAGAGTGTACAAAGGAAGTATAATTCATTATAAACTTGCCTCATTCTTCTCTTCCTTTGTGCCCAGGTGTTATTACTGAGAGAGACAGATCCTGGGCAAAGTGGGGTTTTAGTCTGATCCAGTTGTAAGGCGTTCTCACTTAAAAATAAAATCCAAGGTTCTTGCTTCAGGATATTCTTGATGTTTCCTTTAGGCTAGTTATTTCCTGGATGTGCTTTTCAGAACCTGCCCGTGGAACATCTGATACTGATTGCTGTGGGAAGCAGCCCTGCTGCATCATACCTGTTGTCCATATCAGCCAATGTAGTGTACCTCGCTGTGCCTATGCATTCTGGTGTAAGTTGCTTTTAAAATACAGAATATTTTCATAGCTATGGTGTTCAGTGCCATTGTGGATGATGATGGAATTATTAAAAGGATACTGTGGACTCTGAAATCATAAAGGTGCTTAGAGACACTGGTTACATGGTAATTAGGAGTACTTTACTGACAGTGTTTAAACTCCTCTTCCTTTTCTTTACTGACACCTTTAATGTAAAACTGAAATCTAGAGCTACAAATGTTACACAGTGTTATTTAGCACCTTATGTTGGCTACAGAAGTTCATATCCTTACCCCACATTTGCTCTCTTTGTACTACTCAGGGGAAACAAGTGAAGTACTGAATATGCCTGAGCATGGGAACACCTCCAAGGTCATCTACCAGCACATTTGTATGGTGGTCATAAAAGCAGCAGCAGTGTATTGTACACGTGGCAAGTAACGACATACACAAGGCTGCCTTAAACTCCTGCTGCTCAGGATGTCCTACGCTCAGACTAGGTAGCTTAAAGATGTTCCTTCAGGTGGCCACAGCAGATCTGTGCTGCATCTTGCAGACCTCTCTCTGTCTGGCATTCCCACCACCTCTGACTGGTAGGTCACCTGTTTGAGAGCACTGCCAGCCTGCTGATCTACCTCATCCCCAGGTGGCTTAAGGTGACTGTGGGACAAGCTTAGAATAAGCTGTACAATAGAATAAGCAGTATACTTGTCAAGTAATACAAACATTTTTTGGTCTCTTTATTCAGTGTAAAGCATTTTATGGAACTGTGGGTAAGCAGATGCTCAGCTAGAGGAGATTCTTCTGCCTTTTCCTGCTGCCCCCAGGTACATGCATCTCTCTGACCGTGGTTAGGATGGGGTAAGCAATCTCTTGCTGTAGTTCTCCTCTACTCCCCAGTGTCTGGCTGCATGGACTGGAGTATCTAAGTGCCTGTCATTGACTGTTCTGCACACATGGATGCAAAAAGGCAGGTTAGTGGGAGTGACACAGAATTGGTGACATCCCGAGTACTGAACAAATGTTGGTTGCTTCAAGGCTGGAGAAGCAACACATACAATTGTTAATTCATGATGTTGTTAAGAATGTTCTCCTCTTTCAAGGAAGCCTTGGGATACCCTTAGCCATGTGGTTGTCGCGTAACAACACATGACCTTTTTAATCTTCTTGATCAGTGCTACAGTGAATTTGCAGAGTTGGAGAATATTTTGCCTGAGTTTCAGACATGTCCTTCTTTCCTCACTTTTTCATTTGAACAGTTTTACTCTGTCTCACTAAAACCATTCGTGATAATGTGGTTCTCCTTGCTTTTGTGACTTTTCATCCCTTTGTAGAAGTTGCCACAATAAAACTTTTGTTCTGTCATTGTATAATTTCTTATTGTCATAGTAACTAGGTATGAATAATGCAGCTATTAGTATTTTCAGATACAGAAGGGTAAGTGACAGAATTGAAAGAATACTAATGCTTTTCACCACAATTTGGGGGACAACATATCTGGTAAGATGGTATTCAGCTTGTCATCTGTCTGGAAAAGCAAAGGGGAGTCTATTTTTTCGAAACTGAAATGAGTTTGTTAAGTCTTAGACTGATGCACACTGGATACTCTGCTAGGTGGTGAAAACTAGAGTTTTTGCAGACAGAGGAGGAGATATGAGATCAGTGGCATCTAGGACAACACTGAGTACCTACTGCTACTGGAGAGCACGCAGTGCTGCAAAAAAAGACCAGTGCAGAGCAGCATGGATGGCCCAAGCCAGTCCAAGGATATTGAGGTGGTTCTTTGGCGAGGACAGAGGGGTATTGGCATGCTGGGCTGGATTTGCCTGGGGTCAGTCTTACCACCTTCTTAATTTGAGTTTGACTTTAGCTCTAGATTTGCCTAGATTTAGAGCCAAAAGCCAGAACTGCTCGGATGATCTTTCATTTTAATATGGCTATCTTTGTTTTTCTTCTTTTCTGAAAGTGAAGAAAATAGGTGTGGTTAAATTGAGTTGCTAGCTCAGTTATTTGGAATTGTTTTTTTCAGTGTAAGCTCAAGAAAAAAAAAAAGGTATGGTTGAAAAGTGTTCTGAACTGTCAGCTCAGATGAAGTGTGCTCTGTGCAGCTCGGTGCAGCATTCAGTGTTTACTGTGGACAAAAGAGAGGAAAGTATTGTTAATTCTTGCTACACCATTTTCTGTGAAACTTGAAGAGAATGCTGGGAGGATTTTGATTTCATTTCTGATTTTGTAAAAGGCATTTCGTGTTTCCGAGGGTGATGTTTGCAACGAGCCAGATGTCAGCAGAACCCAGACCACAACTCAGCCCTGCTTTCCCCAACACCCTGTGGTACACAAGGAGCCTGGCAGGAGAGTCTCAGTCATCCATCCTTATCCCATCCTATTTTGTCACTGTTTCCCCTAACCAGTAACCCAGCAAAGTCCCACCCCTTGCTGGTCTCGGCTGCAGGCTTTTCAGTCAGCGCCGATAATTAGACTTTGAGATAAGCCATCTGCTTGCTGGCCCCGGTGGTCCCTGGGCTTGGCAGCGAGCGGCGGAGGCCGGTGACAGGTCTGGTGCAGGAGGGGCCTGGCAGTGACACAGCAGCTGCTCGCCGAGATACCGAGAGCTCTTGCAATTGAGCACTGACGTGCTGGGGGTTTTAAAATGTCACTGACCAGGAGGAGCAAACAGCACTCCCATAAACAGTGTTTTCTGTCTCTCTGAAGCATTGGAGAGTAAAGGGAAGGGAATGGGCTGCACTAATGAAGGAAAGTCAGGGCGGCAGGGCAGAGAGGGCTGAAGTAGGTAATGAATTCCTGAATTTGTCATGCTTTTGAGCATCCAAGCAGGGAAGGGATGTTTTGACCAAGTTCATTCTGGTTGATTTTAAATGGAGGAGGGCAGGGAATAACCTACCTCTTAGATGTTGTTTGTTCTGTGGTTTTGACACTCTTGTCTCTGTCATACAAATAAGCAATACATGAAGCCACAGTTGCAATGGGATAAAGAGCTCAAAGTAACACCTTACTAGAGGTTTAAGAGTACTGTGCATCTATATCAGGCTCTATACTGTGACTGAAGGACCTGCTTACCCCAGAGTCGTTTCCAGTTTTTCCTTTTCCTTCTCCGCTCACCCCATCATTTGGCTAGAATTCCCTTCCTTACTGCCGGCTCCTTTCTGCTGTGACTCTGACATTAGAGTGCAAAACCTTTGTCATCATTATTATTTGTCACTATTAAAGCCCCAATCTAGTCCAGTTCTTATGGGTGAACAAATGGGCTGTTTTTTTCTCTTTTTCCTGTTGTGCAGTGAGCATCTTCTGTGAACTGTGAGGGATAAATGTTTGGATTCTTTTCTTTCCAAAAGTGAGTGGAAACTTAGCTCAAGTGAGTCTCTTTACACCTGGCTAGATTAACAACGGGATAACTGCAATTTTTGTTTTATTTGGTAGAAAACTTTTACTTACAAGGGTAATCCCATGAATTCCAGTTCTGTGGGTCAGCTGGCTTCAAGGACATCCCAGAGGGTGTAATGGCCTCATTCTGGACCTAGGAAGAAATGTAAATCTTTCTGTTCACTTCATGGACAGAAGCTTAAATCCTAATATTTAGAGGCTGATTCCATTTACTTGTCTAGTGATGATGTGAAATTGTCAACAATTGCGGAGAGAGGACCAGGTGCCTGCCTCTCCCTTCAAAGAAAGGAAACAGGAGGATTGGTGTTTTAATTACTTGGAATGTACTTCCGATTCTGCAGTGACGAAAGCTGTGAAAACACCCATGTTTAAAAGCAGATGCAGCAGTGGGTGCTCTATGCAGTGTGGGGGCCATGTGGCGTGAGCAAGTGCCCATCTATCTATTTAATTACAGCTGGGGTCTAATATCCCACACAGCAGTTTGTCTTTCTGCCTTCCCTGCTGGACCAGATGACACCGGTAGAAAGAGAGGAGAGAGACTTTGGAATAAGCAAAGGACAACAGGGCGAAGAAAAAAAAAAAGAAAGACTATCAGTGGAAACCACATCAGATTAACAAACTTTAATTACATTTAATTTTAATCCTTAACATTTATCTAAAAGGTGACTGAGGGAAGGTTTATTAGGATTCTGTGTCCCTATAGCCCTTCTTTGAAAGAGCACTGAACAAGATGATTGCTTACGTCTCTAATTAGAAGTTTTTCCCCTCTTGATCACCTAAAGTCAAATTCATTTACTCTGCTTGAAACAAGGATTTAATTTGATATTTTTTTTTGCATCAAAAGATGTCTCTCAAACTTGATACAGAACCACAGCCTGTTAATCAAGACAGAGCCCATTACCAGCCTAGTTTTATGAATATTCACATCAGAGGGCAGCAGCAACCTCATTAGGAAGGGTGTTGCAATCATTATTAAACTGTTGGAGTCCATTATGATTCATAGTGCTGTAATGATGACTGATACTCACTGAGGGCAGCCGAGAAGAATACTGGAGCATAATGACCTCACTTTTTTTTCATAAGCCCATGGGGTTTTAAAAGCTTTCAGCTTCTGTAGTTTGTATTCTTTTCATCAAGTGCATTTAAGTGGTCTTAATACTCCTGATTCTCTTGCACAAGCGGTGTGAAGAGAAACACAAGAGCAATTAGGGAACCTGGTGGTTGTGTTTGGGTGACATGGTAAGTCAGTAAAACTACTAATTCCTTCAGATCTTAGGTCTCCATTAATGAGTTGTTTCTTGTCAGTTGGACTCAAAGCTCAAAATTTATAAGCTGGATCAAAACCCTTCTGTTCCTTCCTTGTAGAGTGAAAAGACCGTACTGCTGTTAAACCTGGGTTTGGTCAGTCGGGCAGCAGAACTGCTGTGGTTAATGGACCGTCAGCTCTGTCAGCGTAAGCCCTTTCTCCACTCCTCTTGCTTTCCTGCTCTGAGAGTAAAATCCACTTAAGGTTAAATGTTACTACAAACAATTTGCTACCCCTGTCTTGCTTTCTTTGGATCTCTGCTTTACTCAGGTGCAGTGAAAGGAGGTTAGCCTGAACTCTCCAGCTCACATTCCCAATCCTGCCTTGGTTATATTTACATAAATTAATTTTGTGCAAAATAACATAGTATTTGTGGAGTTTTTTTGGCCTTTACGGTAGTCTGGAGGATGTGTATAGCTGTTAGTACACTTTCTGAGCTCAGAAGGAGGTTTCTGATGTCAGGCTTCATGAATTACACCCAAGCAAAGGCATTTGTACAATTCTTACAGTCTCCAGTAGCTGAGAGATGTCTGCTGCTTTTTTGTGTCCTCAAGACAATTTACTGTCGTCTTCTAATGATCCTCCTCTGTTTTCCTTGTATCCTAGAGGTCCTCTTTCAACCCAGGATGCAGCTCTCTTTGGAGTCTTTTGGGATCTCTGTGTGCTCTGCCCTGAAGTGTGCTGAAAAAGTTGTGGAGGCTGTGTGTGCCACCTCTGTGTCTCCTGCAGTTGGGACTGGAACCTGGGTGTCCCTTTTAGCTCTTGCAGTCTCAGTGCATCTATTTTAACGTGTTTTTAATTGCCATTTCTTGTTACAATGTTCTTTTTATAAACTTGCAAGAGACTGTTGCATTAACGGGCTGATTGTAAATTATTCTGTGATAATGATGCTGTAAAAAGGAGGCATTATGGGAAACTAATTGTAAATCTCAAGCAGGACAGCTATGTGCCACTAAAGAGCATCTCTCGCTTCATTCTTCTTCCAGCTTGGCTTCCACAATAACTTCTGTGAGATCTCTCTGACTTGAGAGCTCTCATTTCTTCGGCTTCCATCTTGTGAAGTGTGAGTGAATGTGCCCTAGTTGGTTGAAGCACAGTTGTTACAGCTGTTCACAGCACAAGTAACACTGGTCTTTCTAGGACAGAAGAGGAAGGAGCTTTAATCAACCACAGTGTTAATTAAATCTAGTGAGGGGAGTGGAAATGTAAGGGGTCTTGTAATAAGCAGGGCAGAATCCGCTTTTGATTAATGATATTGCCAAGTGGATTAATTAGAAGATTAACTCAAATACTACCTAGAGAGGTCTGTGGAGAAGACTGTCTAGCATTTCAACAAGAGATACTGCAGTAGGCATCTTCACAAAGACGGGGACACATCTCCTTTCAGTGCTGTGGCAGAAATACCGAGCTGTGAAGCAGCCTGCCTCTGGCAGCAGAGAACACCTCCTAATTAGACTGTTTGCACAACACTTGTTGGCAGGAGAACATATCTTTTTTATGATCTTTGGGGATGCCCCTCAAGTAACCTTTCCAAGATGAGTATCTAGACTAAGCCATTACGTTTTTGTCGTGTCCTGATTCACCCCGATTTCCAGATTTTATTGCTGGTAGCACCTACTAGACCATTTATCCAGTAACACTTGTGTTCAGCAAAGGCCGTCTCTGTTCTGAGGTAAAAATGGACCTTGTAGGAGGCAGATTTAGGGCAAACCATTGCTGGATGACAAAATGATTGGCACCACTTCCTGTGTGAAACCACCTTCTCGGGTTGATGTATTCCTTTGTTATATGTGGTAATAAGCAACAAGTGGAAAACCTGCAGTTTAGTCCTTCGGTTTCTTTTAGAACTATAGTTATAATTTACTTCTAAAACAAGTGTAGAAAGCTCATCAGAACTTGGTTTGAGAAACAACCATTTCTTTAAATAGGGAATTTCCCTTGCCCCGGATTACATTGCATGTGTCCTTTTAAACAGCTTTATTTCAAATAAGTCTATCTTAATTGATCCCCTGAGAGCCTCTGAGAGGTTTCCTGCTGCACCAGCTCTTACTCATTAATGTGTTTTACTATTAATGAAGATGTAAATACCAAGTTGTTTAAAAAAGGGCTTCACCTCCATTATTGCACACCAGGCCTGCCATTCCTGCAGATATTTGCTGATGTTAGTTAACAGCACTGCCTATTCCTAATGATCTTCTTGCCCTGCAAAATAACTTGTGATGCATTGCATGGAACTGAATGAGAGGCAATATATCAGCTCTGGCAGCGATATCCAGTGCATCAAGGGAAAACAGTTTGCTGTTCCCTCAAGGCTTAAATTTTCAGGAGACACTACAGATACTAGTTTCCCACCTGCATTGACTTTTGATAGTATTTGAGTACTTGACTCTTATTTTCCTTTAAAAATCTCCACTTAGGTGATGTGTGCAATCTTGAAATTGTTAGAGAAATTTTGTCCTTATACACCTCTGAAACTTGAATTGCTGACTCTTTTTCTTGTCACTCAGTACAGCTGCCATTTATAGCAACTCATTTTGTTTGGCCATTGACAGACCCATATAAACCCCTAGGTAGAAGAGTGAGGAAAGATAGAGGAAATGCACCCACCTTCTGGGAGATGACAATTGTATACAAGACAAACGACAGAAGCGGTTCAAGGCAGGTGGAATTAAAGCACTGACGCAGTAAGTATAAAGACTGAAACAGTTTTGTTAACATCCCTTCAATATCCATCACAATTGGTCCTTCTTGCAGCTTGTCCAGTTTCCTCTTTGTTAGTCATCGGAGGGTGACTAATAGGCTGCTATTCAGAAAAATGGGGCTTTTATTGGCAGTTGTCATCTTATGCAGCAGTAATGCTATTTTTAAATTATAACATGCATTTGGCACATAAAATTCTGCTGATTTTGCTGTATCTTTTTGTTTATTCTCTGCAGAAAGCACAGCAGCCTTATTCCTCCTCTGATAGTTGGTTTTAAGTTATTGTTGCTTCACTGATATCTAACCTGATGTTTTCAGGAGCACGAGACATCTGTTTTTCATACTGGTTTTAATAGGATCTATTGTGTGCTTATATGTCACTTTAGGTGTCCAAATGTATACAGCATGGAGTTCAGCTTGTGGCCCCAAGCTTTGGCAGTCGTGGTTAAGATCTTCTGAAGCTTACAGCACAAAGTTTGTCCCTTCTTAAACAGATGGATATTTAGCCAGGAATTTTCAGGGGGCTTGATTATTTCGAAAAGCTGCAGGGGCGATGAGAGTGCAGCTCTGCCTGTACCCTTCAACAGATTGTAAGGATTATGTGATAGATGGAATTTGGGACCATGTGTCCCTGAAGCACTCAGAAGAACAATCCATTGCGTTGCCCATCTCCTGTTTCCTCTACCAAACAAGTGAATCTTCTTTGGAATTTCACGAGCAAAAGGTGTTCAGAAAGTGAGACTCCAGAAATGGGCCATGTTTCCCTTTGTTGCTCTCTGTGAAGTGACCACACTGTTTTGACTTGTCTGTAAACCCTGTTGTGTGGGAGAAGGCTGGCTTGTGGTATTTTCTCGTGTTTGCAGGTTCTTCAAGGGATTTGTCCATGGACAATTACTTCCAGACAAGTACTGGCTTTTTCGGTGTTGCTTTAGATTGGAACAGTGGTTTTTACATGTGCAACTTCAATGTAACTGTCGGAAAATCTTTCTGACATGTTTTTCTTGATAAATCACTTAATAATCATTGTCTTGTGGGATAGGACACATTTCCCAAGTGTAATTAGCCTGTCTCATTTCAGTCTTCACAAGGAAACGAAATGAGTACTTTTCCATCATATTAAAGTTGTCTTTCTTGCTTCCAGCCCACACTCCAATTTCGTGTGTCAGACTTCCTCTGTGAAGCCAGAGCTCTGTTCTCAAAGAATGGAAAGGAAGTACGTAATGAATCAAGAATAGGTTCATTTTATAACATCTTATGTGTAAATGGCACAGCCAGTTATGTTGTTTTAGTATTTGTGCGTATATGTTTAGTGTTTGTTATGTGTAACAGCCCCTCCTCTGTTGAGCAGTGTCTGAATCCTTTACCAGGGTGAAGATCTCTAAGACATGGCACAGAGAAAACCTCTGCCAGCTGGGACTGAACTAAGATTCCTACCTGTGAAAGGGGGCAATGACACACATTTTTGCCTACCTGTTGTATGATTCTTTATGTGTATATATTTGGCATACATATATGGTGCCAGTTTCTTTAGGATCTATAGTTACCTAAGTGTTCTCGGTTTAATAACCTGCTTTCAGTCACTTAATTTTGTTTACATTGTCAGCTTCTGCATTAAATTCCGATGCTTCCTCTATGCCAAAGGTAAATATTTCTGAGAAATCTCAAGGGGACTTCTCTGAGTACAAGAGGGGGGAATAAAATGTCTGAAGACAGTGTGTTGGGTTTTTCAGAGCTATGTAGTGTCTGTAGGACTTCACAAGTAAGAAGCTGAAATTTATCATGGAAGTACATGACAAGAAGTGGTTTTGCATCCTCCAGTGAAGACTGGCTTGGTGCTTACAATATGACTCCTTGAAGACCTTTTACCTGATTTATGGTATGACGTCTTCAAAAGAAGGTGTTCAGCTCTGAAAAAACATGCAAGACAAATACTTTTGATTTGTAGTCTTTGTAGTTTAGTAGCAAAAGGGCCCTTTAGACCTTGGTGTTATATATGGAGTTTTCTTTCTAGGACTTCTTTCTGCGGTCTGAGTGTGCAATGTGGAAAAAAAAAAACAGAGAATGTGGTTCTCCGCATATTTTTATAATCAAAATTCAGGCAATAACAGCATTAGTGCTGCATACACAGCCTTGTTTCTTTTCTTTATGTGAGTTTGTGCATACTGTAATCTAATTCCCTTGTCACATAGTGTCTCTCAGACACGTGTGCATTTTTGTACAAGCCTTAGATCCCCTGGGTAGTACCTTTAACGCTCCTTTAGTCTTGTCTACTTTCTGCCCCTCTCACTGTTGTTCTGGTTTAGAATCTTTATAGAGTGGGGGTTTTTCTTGTCTGTGACACTGACCTTGGCATCAAATTAACTGTATGCTGAAAGCGTGACATGTAGAGAGTAGTAATGAAGTGAATGCGATGCTTCAAAGGTATGAGTATTTGCCCAAGTGGTTACAACTTGGTGTAAGGTTGGGGCTGTGGACTGTAAGCATGAGTTACACACTTCTTTTTTCAAATAATAACCTTGCCTACATTAGGTAATTTCCAGAATTACAAGGGCTACAAAAAGGCACTTTTATTGGAAAAATAACGTTGCCAGAATACACACATTTGCTTCTAATCCTGGAAAGTGCCAACATGTCTTGAATTTTAATAAAACACCATTTTTATATGTTTAAGAACTATGTTAGGGATGTTACAAGTTTTAAAATATAGCGGTTACAATTTCCCTTTGCTTCCAGGGCATGCACAGTTGGACTTAGAGTATTAAGGTGACCTGGTTTTATAGGCTATATGGAAAATAGTGCCAATAAAATACCTCAGAACTCTTTAAAATAACCTAAAAATAGAGCAGCATGGTGGATGGTATAAAAATTTTATTTCTATTCTGTTTTAGGTGACCAGTATAATTTGCTTGCCACCTATTTAAGTCTTTTCATCACGCCACACAACTTTGTATTTGTTTGATTCAAAACCTTTAGAAATTCCTGGCTTGAATGCAAGCACTGTGTAGTAAAGAGAGATTATAGGTGATGAATGAATTGAGAGCAGCTCTGCAGAGAAGGACTTGGGGATATTGGTAGATGAAAAAATTAATATGAGCTGGCAACATGCAAGAGCAGCCCAGAAAGCCAAGCATATCCTGGGCTGTGTAAAAAGCAGCATGACCAGCAGGTGGAGGGAAGTGATTCTGCCCCTCTGGTGAGACCCCACCTGGAGTCCTATGTCCAGCTCTGGAGCCCTCAGTACAGGAAGGACAAGGACCTGTTGGAGAGGGGCCGGAGGAGGCCACAGAAATGATCAGAGGGCTGGAACAGCTCTGCTGTGAGGAAAGGCTGAGAGAGTTGGGGTTGCTCAGCCTGGAGAAGAGAAGGCTCTGGGGAGACCTTATTGCAGCCTTTCAGTACTTAAAAGGGGCCTTTAAGAAAGATGGAGAGGGACTTTTTACCAGTGCTCATAGAGACAGGACAAGGGATAACGATTTTAAAGTACAAGAGGGTAGATTTAGAGTAGATATAAGGAAGAAATTATTTACAATGAGAGTGGTGAGACACTGGCACAGGTTGCCCAAAGGCGTTTTGGATGCCCTACCTTTTGAAGTGTTCATGGTCAAATTGCACAGGGCTTTGAGCAATTTGGTCTAGTGGAAGGTGTCCCTACCCATGGCATTCGCGGTAGACTAGATAGTCTTTGAAGATGCCTTCCAAAACTAACCATTCAGTGATTACAGCCAGGGCTCTGCCATGCCATTAGTTAAATTTCACGGAATATATTGTTGGCAGCTGTGCTCTTTCAGAGGAAAAACTTTCAGAGACATTGCATCGTAGTGAGGTATTTACCTTTAGGGATTGTCTCATGGATCATTCATGTTAGATGTACGGAAGTTATGCTTGAGTTGGGATAATGCAAGCAGTGGTGACACGGTGCCCTTTTGGAGCAACATTCATTGCAGGAGAGCAACCAACTGCTTCACAGGTGTTTCTAACTGACAGGTACTGTCCCTTCAGCAAAGGGTAAGCCCTGGTGATCAGCTCATGTGTTTTGTTAGTTGTCCTGGTTTTGTTAAAAACAAGTTTCTCTTTTAGTGAATTTGCCTGTCAGCTAAAGCCTTCATGTTAGCTGCATTTTCCTGGAGAACCCGACACATGTTTTGGTTAAACCTAGCAATGGAATGCAAACTTATTGATAAGCATGGATGGACATCTCATGAGAGGGGCAACGAGAAAACTGATGACCGAGAGACTGACCAATGGTGTATAACATTCCATTCACGTGAATACTTCATATAAAAGTGGGAGATCACGAGGATCTCGTCCCTTTTTCCCTTTTTTCCCTTTTTTTCCTCATGGCTGACATTAGGAGAGGACCTTGCTGGTCGTCCCTGCGAACTGAGGCCTAGTGACAGACTGAATCCAGCTCCGGTTGGCTACAGAGTCTAATCCAGGACTTTGGGTGCTGGCTCTGCAGTTGCTGAGACTTTCAAGATTGGTTTTGTATATTTTGTATTATTTTCTCTATTCTTATTAGTAGCGTTAGTAAAACATCTTTAACTTTTCCAACTCTCTTCTCTCTGTCCTTCTTTCCCTCCCGATCACCTGTCCTGAGTGGGAAGGGGGGAGAGGGAGGGGCAAAAGGGGGAAGTGGAGGGGAGAGGAGGTTAACAATACATCTGCCAGGGTTTGATTGTCACCCCGCAATCCTAACCCTCGACATTAGTGAAGAAGGGAACATCTGAAAACAGTTGAAATTATGTTTAATATTGATGGTGAAGGGAAACTATACCAGCGCCAGATGCGACCTAAAATTCAACCATTTAAAAAAAAAAGCTGTCACTTGCTCGTGTGATTTTTTTAATTCCTGTCTTTAGCAGAGAATGTAGTGGAGGTGGAAGGTGACAGGTTTTAGCCTGCATGCTGGCATCATCCGATAGGCTTGGTTGCAGTGAGAGAAAAGTCAAGATGACTCTTTTACATCAGTAAATGTGCACACACGTGCAGGTGGGAGGTTACGGCTCCTCTGTTAGCAAAGCTCAAACAGTCAGGTTTGCACGTCCTAATTCAGGCATTAACCTAAGTTTCACTAGTAGTGGGATTTCAAATTAGAATATGAGCATGTGAAATGGACAAGTCAGTCAGCTTTTACATAATTAAATAGTTCAAACTTCACTTCTAGAGCACTTCTACTGGGGTGCACCAACAGAAACGTCCTGTGTAAGGTTCGAAGAAGACGTGTGAGACTGCTGAGGACTCATCTGGTTTTGTTCTCTTTACCTCAAATGTTGTGTGGATGGTTTAGTCAGCTGGAGATGATTAATCTAAAGGGGCCACTTACCACAGTAAGACCAGTTATCTCAGGAACAGAGGGTTCATGTGAAAAACTGGTACTTACTGTGCATGTTGTCCTGAAATGAAAGAGGTAGAAGGCAACTTTTCCCACAAACCTTGAAGTCCCAGCATTTTAGTCTAATACAATGGATCAGATTAGCAAACGTGGCTGCTCATATATTAACTAAAATAAGTGGGCGTGAAGGGTGATGAATTGGATTAAAATGCAGAAAGTTTTAAGTGTAACTGATAACCTTATTTGTACACGTGCCCTTGCACTTCATACAGATAACAGGGGAAGCCTAATTGTCATTCAGAGTGGGAATCTGCATGGGAAGAGAAAGGCTGGTGGCTGGTTTGGGATTTTTTTTTTAAAGGAATACACCAGGAGGATGCGTGTCTACCAAGTCCCTATCTGTTTCTAGCGAGTTTCTTAGAAACTCAGTGTGCTTCATCAAAGATGACTGGAGGTGTGGCTGGGAGAGATTGTCTACCTGGTAATGCTGGCTTTTTATGACATTTAGCTATGGCAGCAAACAGATCACAGGCCAGAGAAGAAACAGCCTAATGAGAGTATTCAGAGGTGTTGAAATAAAGATAATATTGTCTAGGTGGTGACAGAAGAGACAACTTTGTGTCTAGAATGGTAATGAGGATGCTCCCACCTCTCAGGCTCGTGACAGATTTTTAAGTAAATGGGAAGAAATGCAGTGGAAAGAGAAGAATTTGCAGTGGCCAGGAGACAGGGTTGGAGAGAAAGTAAAATGCTGGCAGAGAGAGCTACCAGCAAATGCTGGAAAAGCACCCATCCTGTGCCTGCCATATGTTGTGAAAAATAAATACGTGGTAAAGCCCTGGTTTTACCATCTGCAGACTGGCTGACAGCCTCAAATGAGTGTATTCTGAATAAAGCTTTTAAAGAAACAGGCTACGGAAAGCCTCTTACTGACACCTCCGGCAGCCCTTTCCTAGGCCTGTTGTCTCTGCTGTCACCCCCACAGGGTCCTGGTGCCCGCTGAGGATTCTGCCAGCAGCTGGGCAGGTTTTGTCCTCCCGTCAGATCCTGCCCATCCCACCTCTGCTGCCTTAAAGCTCCTGCGTGACTGAGCTCCCTGACTTGCAACCTTCCACATCTCTTTTTAAATGTGCCTTTTTATATGGTAAGTTTTGTAAAAGCTGTGGTTGATTCAGAGAACATGATTGCTTGGAAGCTTTGGTAAATCCCCTCTTTTGGTTAGCAGAATAAAACCAGGTAGCTTGACCCAGAAATTCAAAGAAAAGAGGGAGAAGAAAAAGGAGAGTTAATGGATTAACTCCACAGAGTAGCTGAGATGAAGACTCCATGTTTCATTCTGCTGCTGTTTCAACAGAGAGGGTTTTCTCAAGTGTCTGCTTTAACCCATGTGGGTGGATCTCTGCTAGATTGTGACCCAGGAGAGTAAAGAGCTTTCATCTGTACTAAAGGAGTGCACAGGTCCTTTTTTTCCCCTTACACGCACATTTTAAAAAATATGATTCTGTTTTATTTAGTCAGAATAATGAAATGCAGAAGGTGAAAGGTTAAGAAGACAGGTAAACAGCAGAGGGAAAGTGTTTTCTGGTTAGCCTAATGGAGAACATACTTAGAAAAGATGTTATATGTGGCAGGGGCTACAAGGGAGATGCCTCTGTGCAACAGAGAAAACTGATGCCCAGTGAGCAGAGGGAGCAATTCAATGACCAAATCTTTCAGAAATCTTTGTAAAACAAAGTGTACAATTATTGTTTGGATTCTGAAAGGCCGTGAGGCTCCTGTGTATTTTGTAGGAGGCTTGTGGTTGGGTCAGTTGCAGTGTAATCTCAATATTATTCTGAAGGATTCTAAAAAATATATTTATTTGCTACCTTGCAGGTGGCAAAGGTCTGCGAATTTCCTCCAGACAAGCCTGTTTCCTCTTAAGAAGATGCTGATCACTGACATTTAACATCTGTGCCCAATAGAGAGCACACAGTTCTCTGAGGGACTTAGATTTGGGAAGGAGGCAGAGACCTAAAATTGTTTGTGCTCCACTGAGACATTCATATTTACTCATGTCTGAGAGATGCTTAAAGGGGTTGCCTGATAAATGATTTTACTGTCTTGCTTGACTCCGTGTCTGAACATTGGAAAGACAGAATTTTGTTGTTAAATGAAAAACACAGGAGCAAGTTGCTACGTGTCTCCCTGATCTGACTGTGCCATGGCTTTGTTGGCACCATCCATCTCGCAAAGCAATACGCTTGCTTGTAACCTAAGAGATAAACCCTGTGTCACAGAGTGTACCCTGCTCTTGTCCAGCTGTAAAGCAATCATTAAAAGAGCTCTGACCTTTCAGCTCCTTTCTTTATGTAGTTTCTGGTGTGATCTAACAACAGTGAAGTAACAGTCGTGGAGTCAGTAGTTCCCCAAATTATTTTCTTTCACTCATAGAGATTTACCGCTTCTGCACCAGCACACTCACAACACAGTTTGTAACAGACTTTAAATACAATTCTGTAGTTCTTAAAAATTCAGCTGTTTCTCTTTGCTCATGTTTTGATGCATTCAGATCCATGGGATACAACCTTATTTTCTTTTACTTCCAGACTTTAAAAACTGTAATTTGATAATTTTTTAACTTATAAACTTGGATTTTTTTTTTCTTTTGAGAACCTTTTTATGCTACGTTGAATTTTAATCTTTTCAAGTCAAAGGGCAGTTCAGGTACCTGCTCGCTCTTTGCATTTAGATGGTGTTTGAGGTGCAGATCTTCCATTTATCAGAGAACTGAGATGCGACACTCCAGCTGCTCAGCCCTGCAAGTAATACTGATTACCTAGAGACTTGGATGTTTTAACTGCATTGCCTCCCTTATCAGATGTGTCAGTGAGGATGTCCAGGATCATCTTCTGCTTATGGTTTCCCTTCTGAATCAGGTAGGGAATCTGGCTGCCATCCTGGAGTGGGTGTCCTTACATTTGTCAATGACCAGTTAACAGAAGGTTTTAAAATTTCAATAATCTTATATTTGCAGAAATGCACATTAGTTAGAAAGCTACATTATCATCCAGAACAACTGGTTTACACAGCTACACAGATCGGCTAGTAAGGGATGATCATAGGAGGAATCCAAATGGGAGAAGTGCCACCTGAAACAGGGCACAAACAAGTCATTCATTTAAAATTGGAGGTTTTAGCCTGACACAGGTATGGAGTTGATCTTCGGTACAGTGGATGATTCTTCACCTGTACATTGGCAGATTTTCCAAATCATGACATAGCCTAAGCTGGAACTTTCAGTTTTTCTTGTTCCATTACATGTTGCCCTGCACTTGTCAAGCAGAACATAAAAACTCAAAATATCAGAGTACAGACAGTGAGAAATTAAATAATACATTTATAATCTTATCCCATGTCATAAAACCTAGTGTCTCTACTGCAGTCTTTAAGATAGACTTATTTATGACTGAAGAATAAATTTTTCACTTCAGTTGGCTGATGATGCATGCTTCTTGATCCTGAAGTAAGAGTGAAGGCTTGAGGCACAATGTCAGTTTTTTAACCATAATTAAAATATATATACACCTAAAAGAATTGCAGTTACACACTTGAGACCTTCACTTGTGGTCTGTGGACAGGACAGTGTTACCATGAAAAGAAATGAGACTCAGGAATGTCAGACTCCAGACATGGTGCATAGTCTTTGCACCCGGACTCTGAAATTGCCATAATAACGAGACAATACAATTGTGAATCTTATATATATTTAAAAATAAGACTGCATATCATTTATGTTTTTGTTCTTAATGATCACATGCTCAAGCAGTTTTTTAATTTATACTCCAGGTGAGATTCTCCTCTCATCCTGTAACTCTGGTTGCTTAAGCTTTATACACTAGTATTGCAAGCTTTGTGACAAAATCCGAAATGTTAGCAATGTTATAGGTAGAAGATTATGTTGTTTCAGGTTATAAATGTAAAGAATTTGCAAGACCTGTGGTGGCTTTTAAGTAGTCTTTTGTTGTTCTGTTTTTTTGAAGGAGGTGTATGAAAATGAGCTGAGAGCTAACAGCACATAGAATGGCACAGGAGGGAGTTTGTCATTACGGTTGTATTTATCATTTAGCACAACCCTGAGCTCTGTCAGACTTAAATGGCAAGCTCATTGTTAATTTCAAAGTTCAAAGTATTCTTTAATCTTTCTCTTATTTTCCTCACTTATAAATAGCACTATGGTTTTCAGTGCCCGATTCCAGGGTTCTCGCCAGTATTATCAGGTTGTCCTTGATAGGTGGGAAAATCCATCTTGCTAAAGGAGCCATGATTCAAGAGGTCAGACCATTGTCTGTCTCTGGAACCAAGGCCCATAAAATACAGCTTAACAAAGGGGTCTATTTGCAATGTGGAGCCTCAACATATATCTGGTGAGTGCCTGGATGTCAGAGCTGAAGAAAGAAATGAAAATAAAGAAAATAAATACCCAGCACTACTAAACATTTGCCAGTACAAAGACGAGAAGAAATAAATCCATAAAAGGAGCCACTTTTTCTTTTTAGTAAGGATTTTTCTTAACAAGGATTATTTCTTACTTTTTGAATTGTACTCATGGTGTTTTCACTTTCTAACTAAACGGAAAGAGGAGCATTTTGTGAGAGGCTCTTGCATTCATCCCTCCTTTCCCTACAGCTTTCATGCTAATAAGCTGCACAGATCCCGGAAGCCGTTTCCTCTGTGGCTGTGGCAGGTCTGTTAGTAGATTAAATGGTCAAGGTGGATTTATAAAGAGATTTAGTATGTTTGGAGCTTGTGAGAGATTTTGAGTTTAAAACCCACTAAGGTTGATTATTCCCAGAAGAGAGAAAGGCTTGGCAAAAAATGAGGGAAATTTCCCTTTCTAAACCACCTGTCTCGGTCCCTCAAAATCTAATATCGGTGAAAGAAAAAGGTAGTAATGACCTTTCCAATCTTGAAAGTGCAGCCAGGTTGGCTAGCTTTGGTCATAATTCAGTAATTCTGTCTAGGAAGTGGGTCTAGAGCCCCAGCTCCACGTAGACCTGAATGTTTGGCTGGATTCCAGTCTAAAGTGTATTCACATTGGTAAACTAGAAATGAGAATTTCCATTGGTGATATGCTGAGCTGGCCAGCTCCCTTTATTATATTATTTACTGGCCTGCTGCCCTATTGACCAAGTCCATGTCAGACTTGAATGAATGCTCACGAAAGGTGTTACATCACCTCCTTCTTAGAAGCCACTGGAGTTTTGTGATGCCTGTTTTTTCAACCAATATTCCCACCCTTCCACACAGACATTCACAAGTGTATAGACTCTTTGTAGTTTTCCTAAAAAATTATTGAATTAGTTTTGATGATTTTCTGCTTCATGTTGTCTGCATTAGATGTGCATTTTCTATATCGGGACCATAGGACTGGAACTCTTTTCCATGGGATCAATATAGGTTACTATTGATAGAACTATTTCACAAATGCGTTTTTTGTGAACTTTAGTTTATTTTTTGTTACTACACAATACCAAAAGACAGAGGTGGCTTCTCAGCAATAAGTGATTCTCCCAACTTTCAGGGCACAGAGAAGATAATGCTGACTCCGGTCATTATGCCCCTCTGGCTGATGCTGTACAGTCAGCAGTGGTGGTCCAGTGCCCTGCTACCCATCCCCATGCCTCCTGAAGGCAGCAGAACCAAATAAACACACATATTCTGGACTTGCCACCATTGGGGCAGAGTATCAGCCTCAGAAAACCAGAGATAAAATAACTGATTTAATTTGATATTAGGAATGCTTATTGATTCCCACAGAAGGCTGTCTATTCTGCCTTTATATGAGTAGCCACAATCAGCAGCATAAAGCTTGTTTTAAAAAGATAATAGTAGAAAAGTGAGATTCCCTGGGTGATGGGTCTGCAGCAGGGTCACGTGTACTGGAAGGCACAGGAGGGCTGAAGAGGTCTTCTCAACCTTCTGAAAGATGCAATGGCATTAATTTAGTCTGTTGTTACATATGATCTACCCCTCTATGCAAGCAGGTGCAGGTAGAGTCACTCCTGAAAATAATCACTAATAAAACACTCACCATTTTTTCATGTGTCAAAATTATGTTTGCAAATGGCCTCAATTTCCCTTGTCCATGTGACCAGGCTGGTATTCCAAGGTCTCAGCTCACAGGGCCGCGTTCAGCTACTTTCTGCCTCTGTGTTTTAGGAGTCTCAGTAAACGGAAAAGCAGTTCCAGCCACTGATGCTCCTGCTGCCTCAGCAGCTGTTCAGCTCCATGGTGTCCCGGCTCCCTCACCCCTTTTGTGCTGCTCACCCACATGGCCCAGCACAGGGGGAATACAAGGGGAAGGGGACAAACAAACAGACTCCAGCAGGAAACTGGAGAAGAAGACACAGTGCTTTTGATGGAGCGAAACACCGCTTTCCACAAAAGAATTGCTAAATTAGGTGGTCTTTGTATTAAGTGGTTGACAGTGAAAGAGCCTGTGGGGCCACTCAGAGTTCTCAGGAGTACTTTTTTGGGCTCAGCAGAAGGTTGGACATGGGACAGTTAGACTGATTTCCTGCTTTTAGGCTGTCTTTATGTTGGTACGACTTCTATATTTTTTCCTAATCCTGAGATTCTACAGAAGATCATTAGTCTCATTTAGGTATATAGCTGGTTTCTACTTTGATTCATTGTACTTTGAGGAGGGGGCTGGACTGTTACCCCCCCCAGAGGTCCCTCCCAATCTGAACGATTCTCTGGTCCTGTGGTTCCGAGTTGCAGGCAGCCAGTTCAGCTCCAGCCTTTGCTTTGCAATCAGCAGCTTTGCCCACAGCGTTAATTTGCTTGTGTTGTCTGGGGGCACCAGCTGGAGCCATTTGGAAACGCTGTCTTTGTGGAATAAGTCACAAAGTGTTTTGTTTCTTAGCGTGAATTTAGTTTTCAGGGCAATGGCCATTTCCAAAATTACGTCAATTTGTCTTTCATGCAAAAGTTCTCCTTTGCCTGAGACTTCGTAAGCTTTGTAATTATTATTTCTGGGTTTGGAAGTTACAGTCATAACAGTTCTTCAGGCCAACACTAGCTTTGCTCTTGCATAAATTTTGTGGCGCTGTTTGTTTGTTTGAAAGAAATAAAATTTCTGAAATTCTCAGGCTTCCATGTTGTGATGAAATATAATTGTTCTCAAAAGCACTGATTATAATGTGGAAAAGAAACAAATTCCTGAGAACCCTTTGGTTACTACTGCATGTAATCTTGTCTCAATTTACATGAGGTCACTGTTCTGTCAGTAGATGCTGCAGTACCTTGTCACAAACTCGGGAGATTATTTAGTGTAGATGACATAGAGCAGGTTTTATTTGTTGTTGTTGCTGGGTTTGGGGCTTTGTATTTTTGTTTATGGCTTGCTTTGTTTCAAGTAAACACATCATACAGGCGGCAAACTGGGTTTACAGTGATTTCCCTATTAAGGGCAGCTACGCTGCTGTCTGTTCTCAGCTTTTAGCTAAATACGCTGACAACTGTGAAGCACATCCTGTGTTTTCAGGAGGTGAAGCTCAGCTGTGATCTGTTACTATATGTTACATATAGTTACATTCCATAGATCCCAGTTAGGTCTACTATGTAGGTATGTAACTATGTGTTTATAGTTATGTATGTGCTTAGCTGTTTGTAACCAAGGTTCTCACATGGGGAAAGATTTGCTTATGCAACTGTTTTCAGAAGCAGCCCAAAGAATTTCTACTTTCTGCAATAAAGCAATTCCTGAACTTCTCTGAGTATTTTAGCTGTGATTTAACTCCAGTAAGATAATGTCTGCAGTCAGCTTTGCCTCTGACAGAAGTCATTTCCGCCCCCAGCCCTTCATTCCCTCGCTCATCTCTTTTGTCAGTGGAAACATTTGTGCAGCTTTATGGTAAATCGGATTGGGGAACTGACATGGGGTTTTTGGGCAGGACAGCGCAAAGGTGATAAGAAGAGGCAGGGGTGGGGAGGGCAGGACTGCTTTCAGCAGCAATGGCAGCTTATGGCAGCTTTACCTGTTAGTGATACCACAGCTGGAGGCTCTGGGAATTTTCAAAAAGGGAGCATTAGTCATCGCCTGAAACTTGAGTTTTGCAAACCAGCATAGGCTGGATGTGGTGTGCGTTGGATAAGAAAACTTAACCAACTCCCAGGAACCAGTTTCCACTTGATAATAATACCCTGGATGGATTAAGTGCATGCTTGACCTTTTAAATTGTCCTATGCACGTTTGCCTTCAGTGTGTGTGTGCACCTGCTTCAACACCAAGAGATTATAAACTTAGCTCGTTTCAGGCTCCTTAGTTCTGCTCTGAATCATGTCATCCATGGGCATGACAGAGCTGTGATTCAGTCGGTGGGTGAAGAATATCGAGCTGTTTGCTGAGGGAGAGTCCCCAGATTCACTAGGCAGATGTCAGGTAACCAGTCTGGGAGGAACTGGGGAACCGTGTCCTGGCAATTGCTTGTTACAAGGATAACGATTATGTTCAAGAGGATAAAATGTGCATAAAAATGACAGAGAGAGAACTCTCTCCACTTTACTTGTAAAGATGTTGGTTTGCAGCTGGAAGACAGTGATAAGGAACATAGCCGAACTGGAAGTGAGCAGTGACCATCTTTGCCTTCTTTCAAGTGTGTTGTGCCCTCTTGGGACATCAAGGAGCTTTCTGGTTTGTAAAGGCCAGTAAATGACTGATGAGTGAACAAAAAGGAGCTGTAAATCCTTCCAAAAACACGCTTTGCATTTTTATTAAGTAAAAAGTCCCTTTGAATGATGTGTGATCAAATGTTTTTGTATTTCCTATCAACTAAGCTAATTGGTACAACGATTCACTGTACAGAAAAGCTTCTCTCATGCATTTCATTGCTTCATCTTAGTTTATATTAGCTAGAAAACAGATCCTTTTTATAGACCAGCAGTGACCTTCAGGGCCAATAAATAAGTTTCTAAGCAGAAATAAGTGTGTCATTTCATTGTCCTCTGCCCTTTTTCCACAGCAAATCTAGGTGCCCTCTAATGCTGCCCATCAATATAGCATGGAGCATTGGCTTGTTCGGTGCTTTTGAACTGAGGAAAGCCTTAGAAAGCCAGATTAACTTAATTCAGTGTGAACTGTCAATACGGTCATGAACATGGTCACCAAAAGTATTGAGTATAGGAGAAATAGGTATCAGCCATAGATGACTACCAGTGTCTTCACAAGAGCTCTTAATGCCATTGACTTAGTTTGAGATGAAGCAATAAACTGGACTGGAATTGAAGTGCTACCAGGGGAACATAAAGCAAAATCCATAGAGAAGTGGCCCTGACTGACTCCAGGCCTGTGCTGACCTGCCCTCACTCTTCTTCACTGTAAGTGGTTTTAAAAGCCTTCCCATTTTCAAGGGAAATAACATAACCAGCTAGGGAGAAATCGGTCTGGATCCACGCTTTTCTTATATGGTTGCTTTAACAAAATGTATATCTTCATTAATCAAATTACAAGTGTAATTAATTTTACTGAATGAATTTAATTGGAAGACAGTCTTGTGGAGAAAATACATGAAATGAATGAATGTGATTTTTTTTTAGCATCTGGAGTTGAGATAATCTTTAGTTTCACTGCACAGAACAAAAATAATTTTTCAATTATCTGTTTTCTAGACTCTACCTTTAAAATTCTTAGCAGCTGGTAGAAGAGAAAAATATTTAATTGACTTGTCTTTCCTTTTGCTTTCTCTGCTTGAGCTGAATTTGGGAGGGTTAGGTTTGCTCCAGTGGCAAGTGATCAACTTGTCCCTGTGCTTTTTTTTGTCATTACTTGCCTGTCATTTTCAATCCTCTTCCTTAATTCTTTTCAATAGAACATCTCAGATGCATTTCTTCTATCATCTGGGCATCCTCTGCCTCTCCTCCTCTTTGCTTACCAAGTCCTTTGCTTTTCTTTCAAGTGTGCTTATTATTAGCCTCTGCTGACTGGAGTCCTAAGTATGCGTGTTGCTTAGTTTTCCATGGCTTAGAGAGACTTGTCCAGCATCTTATTAAATAGTTGGAGGCTATTCCTTGCAGACGGACTACGTGCTAACTTTTAGAAAGGGTTTCTATGCTCAACTGGTACAGTCATCACCACCAGACTGAAGGAATCTGCTTTGTAACATGTCAGCAGTACAGCTCCCCACTTTGCTTTGTATTAACTGAGTGGTTTTATCTCCTTTCTGTGGATTTGCTGACTGACATGTTGCAAAATGTCTCTCCCATCTCTGCATTTTTTTTTTCCCGTCTGGCTGTATTGGGATACAGAAGAGATTCCGTGTGCAATAGAGTTACATTAGTGCTTGGATGCTATAATTACCTATGCAAAACTGAGCTGCCCTTTCAACTGAATTACCAGACTTAAATGTTGGGTTTTTGTTGTACCAAAAAACTGTGTGTTTGGGCTTGCTTTTTGCCCCTTTTTTTTATCTCAGTCCGTGGCACAACAGGTAGGATAGCCTATTTGCTTCCCTTTCTCAAGACAGAATTATGTGCAGCTGCATTCCTGAGACATGATCACACGGTCTTACATTGCTCTTAAGCAGTCTTGATTTTCAGTTTCTGTTCAGTCTACATTACATTAACTTAAGCTTTAGCGTGCTGAAAAGCAGTAGGGCTGTAAATCTAATAGCAAAACACTGTTCTGCTCTCCCCCCTACTGTGTTCTTCTCCAAAAGAAAGGAGATGAGAATGGAGGCAATGGGAAGGGAAGCCATAGAACTTTCCAGCATTACAATAATACTGTTCCTCTTCCTTTTAATACTCTGTTAAGGAAAGGATCCCTAGGACAGGTGGATCTTCACTTGTATTTTTTGGCAGCATGCTTCAGATGTGACCCAGTGAGAAAAGAAGCAGCTGGGACTTCAGCTTCGCCTGTTATGACAGCTGGGGGAAGTGTGGTTGCAAATCAATGCTGGTTTGTTTGTGTTGTTTTGGCTTGGTTTTTCTCTGCATGAAAACAAAAGTTACTTACACTTGCTTTTCATCAATATAAAACCAGAGGAACTAACCAAAGACTTTGTTTCTTCCCCCCGCCGTTTTTTTTACTTTGTTTTTATATACCACAGCCTTTTATATCTCGCTCTTATAGTAACTAGCTGTACCTCCAAAATGCCACCAATGGAGGCACAAAGCCTCCAACGAGGACTGAAAGAAGGAAAACAGGATTTGCAAACTAGAGCCCAACACTGGCAATATCAACAGATTGATGGTGTGCAATGCTCCAGCCCTTCCTACTTCTTCTAACCCAACCCATCTTCCTTCAAAAGCTGTCTTTGATTATGTCATCATCAGTAGTGTTAATAAAAACGGCTGTGGACGCTCAGTACTACTGAGCAGTAGGTCTGTTGAGAAAAGTACGGGCTGTTGCCGGTTTTCTCTGTGCTTGGAAGCAGCCTATGCAGAATGTTCTCTGGTGAAAGCCAGCATGGTCTGTGGCCCATCCATTGATGTGTCAGTGCAGCTGCTCATTATCCAGACACAATGCAGTAGGAAATGTGACTTGCAGACAGAGGAGAAATCTTTGTGTGAGACTAGAGAGACTGTGCTGCCTGGCGTGGTAGTTGGTTCTCCTTGCCAGCTCATCACGTTTCTGTGAGGTGCATCACGTTTCAGTAGCACATATTGTGTCAATGATGGTGACATTCATCTGCTTCTTTGATGGGCAGACCTAGAATAGTCACTGGAAAGAGAATAAGAAAATAGAAAATATTATCATTGAATGATTTGGGTTGAAAGGGAGCTTAAGGTCATCTAGGACTAACCTCCCTGCCATGGACAGGGACACCTTCCACTAGATCAGGGGGTTCAAAGCCCCATCTAACCTGGCCTTGAACACTTCCAGGGTTGGGGGATCCACAGCTTCTCTGGGCAGCCTATTCCAGTGCCTCACCACCCCCACAGTGAGGAATTTCTTCCTTATATCTAATCTAAGTTTACCCTCTTTCAGCTTAAAGCCATTACCCCTTGTCCTGTCACCACATGCCCTTGTATAAAGTCCCTCTCCAACTTTCTTGTAGGTCCCCTTTAGGTACTGAAAGGCTGCTATAACATCTCCCTAGAGCCTTCTCCAGACTGAACAACCCCAACTCTCACAGCAGAGCTGTTCCAGCCCTCTGATCATTTTTGTGACTTCCTCTGGCCCCTCTCCAACAGGTCCATGTCCTTCCTGTACTGAGGGCTCCAGAGCTGGATGCAGTACTCCAGGTGGGGTCTCACCAGAGCAGAGCAGAGGGGCAGAATCACCTCCCTTGACCTGCTGGCCACGTTCCTTTTCATGCAGCCCAGGATACAATTGTCTTTCTGGGCTGCAAGCACATATTGCCGGCTCATGTTGATCTTCTTAACAGCCAGCAGCCCCAAGTCCTTCTCAGAGCTGCTCTCAATCTGTTCTCTGACCAGCCTGTGTTTGTGCTTGTTATCTGTGCTTGTTATTTGCACTGTTGTGCAAATGTTATTTGGAATGAAGAGATAAAAGGTAAAGGAGAGGACCACAACTTAAAATCCGTCATAATTCAATAGTAATACGGTATTAAGCAATGTATCTGTGTCATCAGAAAGATCTTCACAGGGTACTGCAGATTATTTAACACTTTGCTGTGTTGAGGTTGATGAGAACTTAAGAAAACACCTTTACTGAAGACTGCAGATCTAGCATTTTAATGTGGTTGGTACCATGTGATTCTTTCTTTTCAGTCCCGGAAAATCCCCTGAAGGTTATAAGACACAAGAACATATTTTATTTCGCTAAACTTTCACAAGCTTGAGATTATAGGAACTCCTGCAGTAGGCTGCCAAGGCAGCGGAGAGTCTCATTTTCCTTAATACAGGTAAGGCATCTTGCCATTCTTCCTTCTGCTAGGATTTGAAGGAAAAGGATGAGCTACAGTGAGGGGTGTTGCATTCAGAAAGTTTATTCTTAAAATATGTTGTGCTGTATCTGTTTTGGAGTTTGCAGAAAGCTTGGTTAAAGCTTCTCTGTGTGTTTGGCGTACCTTCACTGCAGGGTGGGAGAGCTCGGCTATTACAACCCTAGATAATGGGCCTTCAGTGTGGGTACTAGCCCTGAAAATTTGTCCTCTCAAGGCAATGTGGTTGGAGTTGTTTGGACCAGGGAAACTTAATATATATGAGACTAAGAGTGGGAAAGAGTCTGGCACTGCACGCAGCCCAAATATCTGAGACACAAACCACAGCTTCTTGATAAAATCTATGAACTGTGTTTCTCTAGTAATACTTTTTATTGACTGTCCATACAACTGAGTGGAAAATTAGTGTATGAGTGCCAGGCATTGGTTCTGGAGGATGTTGTTACATGAGAGAAACAGGGTGGTTCAGGTGGCGTCTCATCCATTTCTTCTGCTGACTGAGAAGGAAATAGTTTCGGAGATGGATCCACTCAGTCGTTCTCTAAACATTTTAAAGTTTCTCTCGCTGTCAGCAAAATCCATCAGGGAGAACTAGTTGTGACACAGAATCAGAATGACAATGCCTTGCAAGGGCTTGGTTAACAATAAAAAAATAAACGTAATGTATCAGAATTCCTTAAATACTATAGTGCTATCTTTATGCTAGACGTGCATAGATGTCCAGTTTTAAGAAGAAGTAAACGAAGAATATAAATTTCTGGCATCCTCTAGACTTCTCTATATTTGCTTGAGGTACTTCAGGCTTGACCTGGGAAGAGGGAGTGAAACAGTTTGATCCCATGTCTGTTCCAATTTTGGTCTTCTTGCTGACGCAGCTACAAGGAGGATAGTTGTGAATTGTTGCTGAAACTTCATAATTTGGAAGTCGAAGACACACAATGAAGAGATGATGTTACAATCTCCTGATACCTATTGAGTAGGTGGTCCTGCCACATGTTGCTTTGTCTTTTAGTGTGCTGCCTGCATTGCATTCAAGAACCTGTAATCTCCTGCAGTTATTCCTTATCTTAAAGACTGTGAGGCACAATGCAACCAGAAAACACAGCTAGTGAACGGACCACAGGGCTTCTAGTAAAGTGAACTAATCCCATTTCCAGCTCTGCTACTGTTTCTTTGTAAACTTTGGCACATCACATCATTTTTGTGCCTCAGTTTCAATGTCTTTAAATGCCACCAGTCCCTAGAAACAACTTTGGAATAAAAATGTTTACTGCTTTCTCACAAGGGAACCTCCAGATCACAGCTGTATGAGACCCAGTTTTTATATGACTGCTACACATCTGGATGAGAGCCCCTGCTTTAGCAGAAACTAAATTTAACAACTGCTGAGTGCTCCTTTGAAGGTCAACCTTTCTTAAATATTCACTGGGCTCTGTTGCATTTTATATCTGTCAATAAATCTCCTGGCTCCTATTGCTCTGTAACCAGCATTGTGAAAACTGGAAGGTTTTTTCAGAAGTGCTCTGCTCCCTGTGCTGCCTGGTCTCCCACTCTGTCCTCTTCAGGTTCCTGTCTCTCTTGCTCTTGGTCTCTGTGCTTCTGGTATTGCTGGCCGAGTCTTGCACGGTCTTCTTTTAACTCTTATTAAATGCAGTTTATCTCTCTCCTGTTAAGTAGTGTATTGATTCACTTTAGAGTTTATTAGATTATCGCTGTCTGGGTTTTGAATTTTTTTAAAGTGGTTTTTCAGATGCCTGTGTGTGCACGTATGAAAATAAATCAATGAACAGGGACAATGCATAATTATGTACATGGCTACAGCCGCCACACTAATGTAATATTATCATTTAAATGTTTGCGGTGTTTTCAGATGGTGAAGGTCTGTGCTGCATGCTCTGCAGTGCTGGAGCCCTAGGGTAATGTTTTTCATAGCTGTTTATTCCTAAATACTCTTGATGGAAATACAAATGCCACCAAAGCTCCATATGTGGTTTCAAGTATTGGGAAAAAGGGGAATGGAGGGGCCTGTATTGTTTCGAAAATGGCACTAAAACTTTAAAATGTGTCTGAAAAAGAAACTGAGATGCAATGGATCTGTTTGAAAGAAAAGAGCGATAAAACCAAGTAGAAAATTGATCTGCAAAGCCTGCAAGTTTATTTGTAAAACTCCCCTCCAGCAGAAGCTTAGACACTCCAGTGAAAATACGGTGCCAGTGCCAAGGTTAACCCATAGCATCCCAGAGTAGTTTTCATCACCCATGCCTTCTTGGGGAGACCTTTACTCTTGTCTTTGCAGGATTTCTCTGTCCAGGGAAGGCAAACAGTTTATCTCAGCAGTGCCTCACAGTTGTGTCTGACAGGATTCGTATTTGTTTAAATTTACAAGTGCACTGCACTGTTTCACATTGTGGTGGAGCTGTGCGATGCCCAAGGGTGTTCTATTTTTCATTGTGCTGATGGGGATCAGACTTCCTCTGCTGGATCAGTTTCAGTTTCACCAGCTGGTGGGAATAGGGACAGGAATTTGGGGATTACAAATGTTCATGCAGCCAAAAAGGAAACGAGCCCAGTTTAAAGGGACATTGTTAAATTCTGTCCCAGGAGCCTGGCTTTTATTTTCCTGAAGATATGAAGACCTCAAAAGACTTTTTAGTGTCACAGTTCATCACTTCCCCATGTTCTTGGTAATGTATCCTCCATTAGGAAAGTGCACTTCTGAAAATCTTTGCTCACCAAAATGACATAGTTGCACCAGAAAAGACTCTATCTTTCATGTAAAACCTCCAGTTTGCTACTGATGTGTTTGTACAGGCACAAGCCTCAATTTAGCAAAACTCTAAAAGACATACCGAAACCCTGCTAATGCTAATTGAACATTTGCCAAAGTGATTTACACTTGGGGCCACACTCTTCATATGGAGAAGAAATATGTAAGTATACACACATGCATATATGCTCAAGGGAAGAGGTTTCATATCTAGTATTAAAACTGACCCAGGGCTATTGATGTGGTTTACTTGCAGGGTAAAGTCTCTTTCAAAGACCTTTTTGTTTGTCACCTTATTTTGTTAACCAATCTTTCTTTCTTTGCTGAACTCTTCCTTTTTCAGTCCTCATTTCAGTTGGGTTTTTTCTTTCTGTGGTGCAGCCATTGGTGTCGTACAATCAGAGCTACTCTGTTCCATTCTTCTGCTAAAGGCTTCCTCCAGCGTGGCTTTATTTTAGCCTCTAAGGCTGCTGAAAAGAAACTCGGTTGGTTTCCTGCTTATTTTAGACAAGCTCCACTGTAAAGTTAGCATTAGTTCAGGTGGAGGAAAAAACACTTAGTTGTATTCTATACTAGATTATCTCTACTGCCACATATACTGATGTGTATTGTTTCATTTTAGGATGGTTCTGCAGATAGCACTCTCCCGTACAGCCTCAGGTTTTCGTTTCATTGTCCCTTACGTGTGGTTTGTTGATAGAAAAGCAAGGGCAAATTGTTGATGTTATCCAAAATAGATTGCATTGCTGGAAGTGTGTGGGCTTAGTTTCGGGTGTTAAGAATTCCTATTCCGTGCACCACGCGTCTCTCTGCTACTCCCCTTTCCTGTACCTGCTTTGCTGGAGCAGTTTCCATAGCAATAACCTCTTCAAGTTTTCCAGAAGCGTTACAGGAATGATTTTCTATCTCCTCCTCCTCAACAATTCAGGAAAACGGAGCTTATTAGAGATATTTTTTTGTCCCCTGTGCCTTGATGGGAGCCTAGCAGGGGCACTCTGCAATCCCAGGTAAAGCCGTCTGCAGCGCACAACTGCTCTTCGTGATGAGGAGCCCAGCTGGGCTGCCCACTGCTGCAATTTGCTTGACCTAATATAGGTTGTCTTCCCTTCTCTCTTAACTCGGGCAGCAGTATTTTTATGTCGCTTCAACTTCTCAGAAGAATGAGCAGGACAAATGTAAAAAAAAAAAAAAGTTTTCTGAAAATGAGGAAAAACTATTATACATCGTAAAGACTGAGAGCCAATCATTCAAGTTTCCATCACGTTTCTTTCTTCTGCCAGGCATGTGAGGCACTACACAACAGTTCAACTTGCAGCTCAGCAGCATATGGGAAAATATAAATCCCTGGAGATGGAAAGCATTAAGCAGCTGCCTGGAAAACCTCAGGAGCCTGACAAAAGGGGGAGCTGGATGTTAACATGGGACAAACAGTGATTATCTTCAAAAGTAATGCATTCAGGGGCAAATAAAAGTTTGTGGTTTTAAAGTGAGATGTAGGTGATGGGATCTTTAGCAATGTGGCGGATCCTTACTTTGTGACCTAGTAGGCCAGAGCGGAATAACCTGATGAACGCAGGTATCTGTACCAACAGCATCCAAGGAGCAGTCCTGAGATACAGCCTGGACATACAGCACTAGGACTGGACATTAGGATACAACTATTTCTAAATTGACAAGCAAACTATTACACCAAAGAAAGTCATTGTCAGGTAGAAATATGTTGAAAGCAGTTTATAGACAAAGCCATGTAGGATGACACATGCAAAAATGGTTGCTAAGCATGAAGGGGCTAAGTTCATTTAAAACAGGGTTTGCCTAACGGTGACCTTGGAAAGAGCTGAGTTAGTCTGAAGCAGCGTCTGAGACACGAGTCTGTATGGCTCCTGCTTAATATTCACATTTGGAATTGAAACAGGACATAACTTAGCTTTATTTGTGCATTCTTTCTCCAGATTTGTGACCAGACAGCAGCAAAGTTGTGAAGTTCATGGGAAAAGCCTCTTTCTCTGGACACAGGAGATGAGCCCCATCCTGGAGCTAAACATGTGCCCTTGGGGTTTTACTGCATATCTGAAGTCTGCCAGACCCCTCACTGTGTAGGCTTTCTATTGCACCATTTGTTTCAACCTTGAAAAGACCTTTTTGAATCTTTTAAAATAACCATGTTGTTTTTCCCTAGTTAAAAAAAGAGCTTTTCTTCCCTCTGTTTTTCCTCCTTCAGACTCAGTTGTTCAGACTTTTTAATAATTCATACCCATTTTGACTTCGCACACTTGCTTGTGCGACCTGTGGTGCTCAGTGAGAAATGTGCTCTTTGCAGAGCTCGAAAGATCAACTGAGAAATTAGTTAAGACGAAGGAGGTGGAGGGTTATGTTTCACCTGCTAATTGAAGTACTAAACCTACAGGTGTTGGGGCTCCTGCAGCAGCCTGGCAAAAATGCCAGTGCTATTTATTGCTGGCCAAGCTCTCCAGTGAGCCTGGATGCTGGCTTTGTAGAAGTGAGTTGTTGCTGAAGAAACCCTGAATTGGCAATTCCCTATCTCTGTGTTTTACATCTTGGCTGCAACATTGTGGTGTTGTGTTTCGCACATGGTTACGTGCACAGACTAGTAGAGGGAGGGCTGGAGAACTCACCAGTCTTTTATCCCTTTTGCACTTTCTTTAAGCTTCCTTTACTTGGAAATCCCAGGTGTTGTACTTTCTTGCTGATTTAAAAAATATCATTTTGACAACCTAATCTTGCAAAAAGACAAAGTCAGAGTATTTCTTCAGGAAAGTGTCATAGCTGCATACATACAAGATTTGGTTTTTAATTATTGCTACACCCTCTAGCTATAATAAAAGACCTGTCAGCGTATTCATGCTGTCCCTATTCATATTCAGAAGGTTGGAAAGTAGAGATTTAGATTCATTCTGGATTGAGGTTAGGCAAGCAAGGTCTTTTCTTCAGCATAATGACTTTCGACTCAGTTTGGTGACTGATCAGTTCAGTTGCCTGAATTGTGTATGCGCAAAGAGAAGTAGGGTTGTGCTTTTGCATACATTCAATTTTCATATTTATAAATCAGAATCTGCCTCCATTTAAAAAATGAAGTGTCGTTGCCTTCAGCTTATAAAGAGCAGCTGCCACCACCATTAAAACTTTGAAATGTTCCCTTGAGAACTCTGAGAGTGCATCTGTCTGAGCCTGGTAGGGGTCTGAGCTTACAAGTGGGAGCAAAGTGTCCCTTATTACTTGAGAGTTTAGACAATAGATCAAAGACTTGAGGTTTAAGCAGCTCTCTTTCTTGGATGAGTCTGTCTGCATGAGTAGTTGCAAAGTTCCAGCTGAAAAGGATGGTCTTGCTGCTGGCAAACTTAGGCAAAGTACTCTGGTTGACTTCTTCAGGAGCAACACCGGGTACTAAGCTGGCAAAACACTTCACTAGCATAAGACAGACCTCTGGTAGCTTTTGGCAGAAAGCTTTTTCTCATCATTCCAATGGCCTAGCGACAGAAGTTGAAGTGATGTTCTGGAGC
Organism: Patagioenas fasciata; assembly: GCF_037038585.1. Taxonomy (NCBI): domain Eukaryota; kingdom Metazoa; phylum Chordata; class Aves; order Columbiformes; family Columbidae; genus Patagioenas; species Patagioenas fasciata. The sequence goes on along the minus strand of NC_092524.1, from coordinate 29,504,776 downwards.
TCTACAGATCTTATGCTGGTATTTCCATATGGCGTTGCACTGCACAGGCTGGGATTTATGAGGAGAAGGAGGATACGTCAGTGTTTTTTGCAATGTTTGCTGGGCTTAGCTTGCTTCTATGACTGGGGCAGCTCGGGCAGTGCTACGCTGTGGCTGCCGTGGTGCCACAGGAGGTGGCAAGGGTTGAGGTCCCTTTCTCAGGGCCTGTGGTCTGTTGGGACTGTGCTGTCTCTAAAGATATCTGCCCCTGCCAGGCGGCGATTTCCTCCCCACAGCTGGCAAAGCTTTGCCATGGCCATGCTGCTTTGCAGAGGCTGCTTTCTAAGCATCCTTTCCCACAACGTCTCAGCTTCTGTCAGCCAACTGTGCCCCCACTGTGCACATCCCGGAAGGAGGAATCCTTAGCTCTGTTCACGCAGACGTTGTTTGCTGTGGCTGCACTGTAAGGACACAGCTGCACTCTTGGAGCTAGCTTGGACACGTTGCACTTACCCTTAAATATCAAGCACATCAGTAAGACAGGTAGTTGTATACTGTAATATCACTATGTTGCAGCTGAAGCTGTGCCTCAGTTTCTGCAACTGTGAAATGCTGTCTACATATCGGGGATCTTTAAAAATGAATCTGTAACTATGTCTTCCTCAGCTTTGCGACGTCTTGCCTATACTTCTTGTCTTGCAGGTCCCAGTTACAAACACCCTCTTGTGCTCCAGATATGAGTTAATAGTCAAATGAGTTTTAAAGATTTTATCCTCTGTACTTTGTACACAGAAAGTAAGAAGGGGCAGAAGAGCTCAAGTTGTCTGTTGGTGTAATTTCATGGTGTCTTTTGGCCTTCTGGGTTTTACATCTAATTAAATAGTTCCTTTGGCATCTCTGTAGGTTTTACAGCCCTGAGCTCCTTATTGACACCTTCAAACGATGACTGTAAAATGTTCGGGAAAAAAAAAAGTGGTGGTGGTTGAGTGTTTCTGTTTTTTTTACCAGCAACATCATCTAGATTGTCTTCCTTCTTATATATTTTCATTGTTCTTCTGTTTCTTTCCTTCTTTATTTCTGAAGGTCTTCTCAAAGAGTAGAAGGTAGCGAGGAAACATGGTGAGTGTAGGTGCTTCCTATGCACTGGGCACTGGACAAGCAGAATTGTGGTATTTCCTCATGGAGTATTACAGCTCTTGTGTTGAGCTGGTTTAGCTTAGGAATAGGGTTACCATTGTGCAGTTTGACTCTCAGTGCCAGAGAGCTGATCAATAATAACACTTATGTGAGCCCACATTCTCGTTTCCTCTCTGAATCACGCCAGCTGGGGCAGAATGGTGTTGTGGGTGGGTTGTAAGTGGGTGGGTTTTGGCCTTTCAAGCCACAGTTAGTCCTGTGAGGTCGGTGGCTTTGTGTAACAATGTGTGTTTGGCCAGGTAAGTTGGATATAAAGTAGGTGCAAGCTCAGACTGAGAGTTCCATCTGTGACATCAGTCGATGTCACCTTGTGGATTGTTGAGCGTTACCTGGTGCTTGGCAGCACTCTCTGCGTGTGAGCTCCGAGCTCCTGCTGCGCCAGAGGGAGGACAGATCAGCCCACGGGGCAGGCATGGAGGTGTCTCGGCTCAGGGATCAGTGGAGTCACAGACTGGTAAGTGTCAAGCCTGCAGACCTTCCAAGTTCAAGTGTTTGACTGCACTTGAATTCTCTTCCCCTGGGGGAGAAGAAAAAGCTTTAATTTATGAAGTGTCACAACACATTACAGCACATCACATCCCAACACGCCACTGCATGGAGCTGACATTTGTTTGCTTTAATTCCTCAAAATAGCTTTTATTTAGAGCAAATGTTCCCTGTTAATTCAAACAGTTCTCATTTTCCTGTGCTCTGTACTTGCCAGTTCCCATGGGGACTGTTGTTCCTGCAGTGCTTTGCCCTGTGTTGGTGAGCTGTCAGGCCTTGTCAGGGGGTTTAATTATTTTTCTTATTAATAATGAAGAACTTCTTTGTTGCCTCTCAACCCAAGTACTCACTAGACAGGGTGCAGTGATGCTTATACCTTTTAATTTTAGTACTCTGACATACCAAGCGCTTTACAATCCTGCAAGAAATGGGGGTGCTTTTTTGGCAGAGGAGCAGGCTGGAGGTGTTGGGTAGTCACCTCAGCTGGCAATGGAAGCCCCACGCGCTCTTCCCAGTGGGTTTGCTGTAGTGGCCGGCCATGGCAGAAGCAACCTCCAGTAGGTCTGTCTGCAGACCGGTGGTGCTGTGGGAGCTGCTTTGCTTGCCAGACTGCCATCCTGGGGGAGGTCGCAGCCTCCCTGAGGTCAGGGCTGGGCAGCGCTCCTGTCGTGTGGGGCAGTGTCCTGCCGAGCTCCCTGGAATGGACGGGCTGTTTGCTCTCCCGAAACTGTCCTTTGGCAGGGCTCTGACAAGCTGAGGTTCGTCAGCAAGTAGCCAAGCCACAGGCCTAATTGGGATTGATATCCTGCTGTGATGGGGGCTGCACCCGCACAGGAGAGGCACCTTCACCTGTAGTGAAAAACTAGAGAAGATTGCAACTTGTGTATTCAGCCACAAGTTTTCATCAGGTTTGTGTACGTGTTTTGTGGGAGGATGAGGAGTTGTTCTCTCCTGAGAATAGCAAGTACTGCATGTCATGTGAAAGGCTAAAAAGAAAGGAGAAAGGAAGTTCCGCCACCCATCTCCTACTGTGCAGTACATCTTCTGCCTCATCTATGAGCGATGTCTGTACAGCTACAACATTCCAGATTTCTGGGATTTGTCATTTAATGAATTCTAGGATGGCCAGTTTAACCACCACATCTAACTTTACCTAGAGAATCAATATGTCTTTTATTTTCAAAGTTATGGCCAATACCTATTTTGCATGTGTTTATTTTCTTCAGGAAGATGCATATAATGTCTATTTGGCAATTAGTTGCCAAACCATTTTCACAGGTGTATGTGGGACTCTTGGTCTTTTTTAACAACTTCATGATAATTGGGAAAGTTTTTGGAGCAGAAATGTTCTTTTGTCTTTCTTTAGGTGGAATAAGCAGACGGGTCAGGTAATTGTCAATGGTACTGCTGTTTGTTTTTTCGAAATCCTTTTCCTTCTTTCCCAGTCTCCTTTACTGTCCTTCATTTTGCTGTATCTCCTTTGAGGAGAGAGCAGGAGCTGCCTGTGCTCAAAAAGCGTTGCTGGCATTCACTTCTCCAAGTGGTTCAATGCATTAGCAAATCCCAGGCCTATGTTGTATCTAGCCCCTCTGTCACACTACTTCTGCTGGAAACTGCTGCTGTCAGGAAGTGTTAACTACAAACAAGGTGAGAAGGACACTGAACAAGCAGTGGAAAGCACTAAAATTTTTGATCCTTCCTGCTTTATGTGCATTCCTGGAAACATTTCTGCTGTTTCCGTTCTTGATTCTGTACTTGGAGCCATACTCGTCTCTAGCCAGGTACTGCAAAAACAAAATGGAAAAAATTCAGTATGACTAGCAAGCTTGAAATGGGCAAAAATCATACGTGAAAAATCTCCATGAAGAGCTTGTGTTTCTGCTACCTGCTGAGATTACTGTCTACTGGGCTTTTAGAATCACAAATAAATTAGCTCTTCTGCAAATCGCACATCATGCAAACAAATCTGCCTTGACTTCTGATCGTATTTGAATACTCTCCTTCGGATGGAGCAGTGGCTTGGGCTATTGATAAAAGCAAGAACTTAAGATCTCGAAATAATGTCAGAACTCTCTTATTTTCAGAAACATTTTCCCTTGTGGTTGAAAAAGCTAAATGAGTAAGAGAGGCTGTTTTGGAGGAGAGCGAGTGGGGGAATGGTGTGAAGCAGGAGGGAGTAAGTCAGCAAGCAAGTTGGTCTGTTGATAGGGGAGTCTCAGCACAATCAAAATCAGTGTTTATATAATTTAATAGCAGAGTGTGCCTCTTACTTTCTTTTTCCTTGCCTCAAAACAATTTTATTCTATTACGTTGTAAAGTAACTTGCGTACAGTTAATTGTAGGTGGTTGTGATTTTTGTTTCCCATAGTCTCCAGATGTCTATGTAGGACTTGGCTTCTCTACTGAAGTGAAAACCCTGCAGCAAGTAGACTCTGAAATGTAATGGCCTGAGCTTTGAGCACTTGGAGCAGTCCTTTCTGTAGCGGAGGGCTCAGCTAGAGCTGATGCCACTCTGAAGTTCACAAAATGGCAGTGAATGCTCACTGTGAGTAGGTGAGCTACTTTTGCATCAAGTCCCTTCCTTCCAAGCGTTAACACCCCAATGGTATACTGCCTTTAAGCAGAGTCTAAGGGATTGTTCATATACAAATACGTAAAACCTATGTATGGTATTTTCCCCCATTGTAATAGCACATTATTTTCCCACTGTCTGTCAGCATTTCTGCGGAGCTGATCTTGTTCGACCAAATAGCATCCTCCTTCTCTGGGCAGAAACCCAACTCACTTTCCTCCTTCCCCTTTCCTTCATTTCTATTCCTCACTATTCTCCATATCCGATAGCAAATAAATAGTGACTTCAATAGAAACCACAACCGCCCAGTTTATTCCATACTGCTTTGTGCTTTATTTTCTGCTCACCATGGTGGGTTTTTTTCGGGATTATGATTTATGAGTTAAAACTCAGAGAGCAGCAAGCTTTTCAAAGTGCGAAGAATACCAGGGCTTTCCCTGCTTTTGGCATGGGAGCTTTAAAAGTGTTTTGACAATTTTCATTTAGTACACAAAAAACTCCCTCTCAGTTTATGTAAAACAGTTACTGTTTTGTATTTGGGAGACCACTGTGTTTCCCATTGATTCTCCCAAACCCAAGAGCTGTGGGACAAACCTCAAACAGTGTTGATTTTCTGTCTGCAAGGATTATGTGTGAAACTGCTTTTGACTGCGTTGTTCATTTTCTGAGATACATTTCTCTCAAGGGAGCATGTGACACTTCTGTCTCTTGCATTCCTTGTGTAATTTAAGGTGTCGGCTTTAACCTTTAAAGCTTGAAATAGGATGAATGGTGTGTGATATAGCTCAGGTGCATCTGTTGATTTCCCCTCCTGCTGACAGCCAGTTGGTTTAAGGAGGAACAGTTTAACTTGAGGCCTTTGGTTCTGTGATACCTTTCATGTGGTGTCTTGCCAGTGTCTGAACATGTCATTCTATAAGATGAACGATGGATCTTCCTCTGTGTAGGGTGTGGAAGACAAAGGAGCGCTGGCTGGGAGGGGGCACAGCGGGGAGAAGTCCCTCGCTCCGCAGAGCTCTTTGGGAAGGTGCAGGGTCTGCGTGCAGGTCGCCTGATGTTATACAGGCATGAGATAGGCAAGATCGTAAAAGCTGTGAAAGAAATTACTACAATTGAGCATGAAGGGAAACAAGAATGTAATCTTTTCCTCTGACAGGTCAAATGAACAAGGGCCAGGGTCATGGTGAAGTGGGTGATACTTTGTGCAGCTGCCTCTCTTTCCTATTTTCACTTTCCCGGGAAGGGGTTGGGGCCAGATGGCACGTTCCCTCAGCTGCTGTGCTCAAGCTCAGTTAGGCAGAGCCAATGGATTCACTTAATTTTGTGTCCTCTGACTTGTTCCAGGATCTGTACTTCATTCTCACCTACTCCTTGCTGCCTATTGTAAGGGATAATGTGAACTTTCTGGGAAGCTTTCTCTTTAAGTGGTGTTTATTTGTATTGCCTGGTGCCCTAATGCATTGCTTTGCCTTCAGCGAAAGAAAAAGGTACTTGAATGAAAAGAAAGAAGTAATAGCAGTGAAAGAAGAGAGTTGTTATGTATCATAATGTTAGCATTCTTTGGAGAGATGCTTCTCTAGTTGGAGAAACTAATCTTTGCTTGCATAAGTAGACAGAAATGCTGGCAATTTACAGCATCCGCTAGTACCCAGATGTCAACTCACATTTCCAAACAGAATCATCAAGTCAGGAGATAAACAGCTGGTACAGGCAAAAGGAAAATAAGCTTGTAAGTGTTTAAAGAAAAAAAAAGTGTTAATTTTTATGGAGCGTAGTGTGCTGGCATCTAAACAAATGAAAGTTTACAGCCAAGAGCAGGGAAGTGAGAAGGCTTCTTTTTGTTTTTAACATCTGAGAATTAAAGTCTTGGTTCTTCTCATAGCAGATTCAGAGCACCCCTGTACTTCTGTATGAAGTTCCTTCTAGTACTGCTTCATGTATGCTAGCAACAAAGAGAGAGCTAGTGTTGATGGTATTTGGATATTCCCACAGTCCTGTCTTGAGGGCCATGCATGCCTCTAATTTTAGATTTTAACCTGACGCACTTGTCTCATGATCGGAGACAGTCTCAGTAGCTGCTGCAGTGGCTTCAGGGGCACCGATGGCCAAGAGGCAAGGTAAGGTAGGTCTCGGAGACAACGTCTGAGGGTGCTCAAAATTAGAGTCCCTTTCTGCTTGAGAACTGAGGCATTTGCCCGAACTTGTGTCAATCGCTAGATAATTATTAAACAGTTATATGTAAAACAAAGTGTTTCTGTGGTCAACAGGCATAGAATTGTGGCTGCAGTGAAAGTCAATGCTGGCGTTATTGCTGAAAGAGCATCTAGTAGGGAACGCTGACTTGCAGCATCCTTTGCAGGGAATGAGAAACAGCAGGTCTGCTGCTGGCCTGCGGACATCTTTCTGTACAGGCAGGAGATAGGTTTGCATCTAGTTGAGTTGATAATAAATCAGAGTAGACAACTCTTAAACAAACAAACAAACAAAAACCACCAAAAAAAATGAACTATAAATTCTCTACTCCTTGAAGGAAAATAAAGTGCAGAGTATTTACTGTCTCTCTCCCTCCCTCCCTCCCTCCTGTTCTTTCTCACTCCAGTCTTCTAATGCTCACAGGGCCCAGCATGGTTTTATGTGGAAATCGTTGGGATTATCTCCCAGTTTTTTCTCAGATAATTCAGTTGAGAAGTTATACAGAACTGAACAGTTTGGAGACAGGGAATCACTAAGCTAGAGGCTCTGAACAGAGCAGTTCGATATTTATTGGATGTGCTACTAATTGGCTGAAAAATCCATCTTTGCTACTTTTTTTTTGGTTTTGTTGTTTTTGTTTTTTTTTTTTTTCCTCAAGGTCATTTTCTGAGGTTTGGGAAGGGCAGGAGGGTAAGTGCATGCCCCAGTGTACTGAGAATTTCTGTGGCAACTTGCACTTGATACTACGTGTTCCCTTGTGATGCTTTCCAAGTGAAGAGGGTCTTGCTGGCAATCTGCATACTGTCCTGGGGTGAAAATCCTACCAGGTAGACCAGCCAGACAGCACAGCTTGGAGAGCAGACCTGGAGACATATTTATGTGCATGTGTGTTGAGAAGGTCCCCTGGTTAAAGGGGGACAAAAGGTGCACGTACAGACTCCCCGCCGTAGCTCACCCCCACCAGCCATGCCTACAGCAGCAGTTCTGTTCCCCTATCTTTTCCAGGAACAGAACCTGCAGCTGCCAGCCCTTCCCTACACTAGTGTTTGAAACAAATAAATTGTAATGAGATGAGCTGTCTTAGCTGTTACAGTATTTACAGGATAAATAGTTTCCACATCACAGCCATCAATACCTCCGCCCTTTAAATCCATTAACTTCCTGACTGCTACACGCAGCTTTAGTAATGGGCTGACACTGATTTAGGGCTAGAAAAACCCTGTTTAGAGGTCTGCATTAGAGAGAGTGAATGTAAATTGTGACCACACCATTTGGCCTGGGGCTAAACATGTCTGCAAAAGTGACACATTTCAAACAGTGCATTGGGTTGCAACAGTGATGATGCAGAACATTCTTCTCATCTTAGTTGGTGGATTAGCAGGAAACCTGGAAATTAGCAGTGCCATTTTTCCTCAGGGTTTATAACCTGAGAACTAGAGAAGCATGGCTGGTATGGACAGCTCTGTAGCCTCTTCTGAAACCCAGCTCTACCCTGGACCATCATGCCTACAGATGTTGGTAGTGTTGACTCCCTGCATCAGCGAGAGTCTTCCAGAAAGATAAATACTTTATTCGAGCAACATTCAGTTTCTCTCTCGAACCTGCACAGTAGCATTGAAATGGTTACTATTTTTAATCTTTTGTAGCTGATTGGTTTAGGGGAATTGAAGCAGACTTCACTTATTTGTTGATGGGTGGAAAAAAATACCCTGCAGCCTCTCTTGCATTCCTAGTGTGACTGAGAGAGGAGAGGTGTAGCACTGAAACAGAAGATCTATCACATTCAGTCTGTAAGGGTATTATTTGAGCTGTCTCAGAAAAATTTAAGTTTTTGCTGTTGTGTTAAAGCATCAGCAGTTGGATTTTGTTAAAGATGACACAAGCAGAGAGGTTTTATTTGAATCCCACCCACATGATCTTCAGGGATTTATATACAACTGAATATGAAGCTCCTTCTTATTTTTTACATATCGCAGATTGGCCTTCTTATCTTGTGATGCAGGGAGTGCATGTATTTCAGAGCCTGGGAGAGAGGAGAGGGGAAAGAAAAAAAAAAGAGAGAGGTGCATCCTTTTTGTAGTCCCCTGTTATATTTTGTGCGTGTTGCTTAAAGCCTCTACAGCGAGCTGCAGCTGGGCACTGAGCGGGGCAGGCTCTGCAAGGACAGTTCAGCTGCGCACAGGCTAGTGGGGGATGCCATGTCAAACTCTGGCTGGCCTCTCCACAGCGAGACCTTCTGCATCGTGTTCTGTCTGTAGGCAGCAATTTTGCAGGTGGGAGCATATGACCCCGAGCAGCTAATACAAGAGTGGCTTCATCCTGCATGAGCGATCAGCACTGAACCCATCTTCTCCAAAGGCACAAACCGCTTGTAATTTTGCTGCTGATGTATTTCTCATGAACCTTTCCTCTCCTGCTTAGATTGTTTCAGTCAAGGACATAGGACAGGCAGTGAGAATATGATTTCTGACGCTGTATCCTGCAATACCCAATGAGGACCCGTCCCAGTGGGGTTTTTTTCTACTTGTTCCCTTCTGATTATTGTAGTACTGCTAGGTGATTGCCAGTCTCCCTCAGAAATAAGCCTCCTAATTCCATTTGAGGGAGGACCATGTAGAGAAAATGTAGGGCAAGAACTTGTGAGACGCAGCCTGTCACTTCCAGGAGGTGAGAAAATAAAGGGCAGGTTGCTCTGCAATCTGCCACCAAGTTCACTTGTGTGTGCTTTCGGAGTGAGGGAGTGTGGGGCGTTTCCTACGGGACTATTCGTGCATAAAGCAGCCAAGTGACGTTGAGCATCTGTTTCATTATTAAACCATTATCATTAGCTAATTTCTTAAAGCCCAGTCAGTGGAAGAAGGGCTTTTCGCTGTGTGTATACCTGCAGGTTACTTCATTTTCTTTTTGGATATGATGAGTCTATTTGATGGCCGTTAGCTGAAAAACAATGAAGTCATTAAGGGGCCATAGGTGCCCTCTGGAGCCACTTGCTGTATGTTGATAACGGAAAATGGCAGTGTAATATAAAATATAATCTGATCACTGCATCTAATTACATACAAGAGTAAGCTGCTAAAGAATTATTCTGTAAGAATATTATAATTGTGTTCATACAGTATTTCCAACTTGAAAGCTGTGAGCAAATATCAGCTAATCCTCACAACAGCCCCTGAGGGTGGGAAGGTAAATCTATTACTGTTTATTAAGAACTTGTTTCAATTAACTTTAACCAATGTTAAAATAACTGTGAATTGCTGAAAAAATTAACAGTGCTTGACTTGTAACAATTTTGAACATCTTGGATGTCCCAGCACGGAGCAGCATTTCTTGTATCTTGGATAGAAGGGCATCATTTGACTGGAATTAATGCCTGGAAGCATCAGAAAAATGCCTATAACTTTTAATTTCCATTTATTGTTAGTCTCTTATTAAATACTAAATATTCTTGTTTGGTAAATATTTAACAAGCTCTCTAGGGTTTTGCAGAATGTATTGTTTTCAATAAACTTACACAACACTGTTTCTATTATTATTACTATTATTATAATTTGAGAAAATATTTTTCTGTGCAGCATAAAGCTGTAGATGTTAGTACTAATGTCTCTTTTTACAGCATAGAACCACTGTGATTTTACTCCTTTAATTGGTAACATTCTCTCCCAGCCCCAGGCTAGGGCACAGGAGTGGAAATTATACATAAAATCATCAAGCATAGCTTAGGCACCTGCAAGACACAAAATGTGGTTTTGGCTGCTTCAGGTTGGGGGGTTCTAGATTATAATGCTTGACAGTGATCATCTGGTTGCCAACCCCTACAAGTTTCCAGCTTGTGCTATGGGTACTCAAACCTTCTCGTGGAGGAGTGACATCCCCTGTGAAAGGCTGTTATTGGAAATACAGTAGTTTTAAACTTTTTCCTCATCTTACAGGCTGAAGAATTCATGTTTAGTTTTATAATGTGTGTGTCTCAATGGCAGGTCAAAGATGAGGAGTCATTTCATAACGTTTCCTTTTTGTTGGCTTCTTTTGGCAGTGGTTGAAGCTTTATTCCAGATTTATACATAACATATAGGCTAAAAAGATCGAATATTCTGAACTTGGAGGAGAAAATGGAACATTTTTATTAGTTGCATGGGAACTTGGCTTACCTTAAGCCTCTTCGGGCTTCTGAGGATTTATGCCCTGGGCAATCTCTCTCTCTCTCTCTCTCTCTCTCTCTCTCTCTCTCTTTCACACACACACACAAAAATGCAGCCATAGTTTGTTTGGGTTTTTTTATTATTTATGTATATAATCACATGCATATTTTTCATTTGGAACTATCGCCTCCATGCAGACACATGCTGCAGAGCCTGTACCGTGTTCTGTAGCTTTCTCAGTGAATGTTTTCTATGTCATTTTGTTATATAAAACTCCTGGATTTGACTCAATGCTTAAATAGTTGTCAGGTGCTTGCAATAGATGACTGAGTGTCTTGTGCCCCTTTTTTGCTCGTGTGTGCTGAATGAGAAGCTGCTGTTTGTCACTTCTTTGGCAGACTCTCAGTGCCCATAGGCAGCTTGCATTAATGCTAATGGGAGCTGCATACACACTGAAGAGCCAAAAGAGCCAAGTTCCTCCTTAATCTACACCATCAGATAGTGAAATACCTTGTCATAGTACCCAAGGTGGCCTTTCACTGCCCAGAAATTCAGTCTACCGTGCCCTTATTGCTTAAACTGCATCTAGAAGCTAATCGGGTTCCTCCCCCACTCTGACAGGTGAAATATGGGGTAGTGTTTGAAAGACAAAGTTTGAACCAGCAGTAACAGTTGAGTAGGCAAATAGATCTTTCATCCCTTGGCACTGGAAATCATTGGGTTCAGATAGGTGCTGGGAAGACATCAGCCTGCTGGGGCTGAAGGTTTTGAGCAGCCTTCCTTGTTGTTTGTTCCTCTTCACATGTAGCTTCTCACGCTTCTGCTTTTGTCTGTAGCTGATGTGCTGAGTACCCAGTACCTGCAGCAAACGGTCTGTCCAGGGAGGCTTAATGAGCAAAGATCAGAGGCAAACAGTGAGCAAGCAGCTGATTCTTCAGCAGTGCTGGGCACTTCCTTCTGAACTCCTCTTGCTTTTCCTCTTCTTCTTCTTTTCTTCTTTCTATTAAGGTAATCTCTTACTGTATGTCTGTTAGTTAAGAACTGCCTTTTCATCTTCCATATCTTGCAATCAAATGCCAAAGGAGTTGGAACTAGGTAGATGTTCTGCCAGAAGCTGCTTGGAAGCCGAGCCAGTACTTCCTCGCCCGACCAGTTCTCTTCCAATTGTGTTTCCCCTACCAGCTTCTCTCCGAAACATCTCGTCCCTCCTTGGTGCAACACAGTGTTTTGAAGTTTGATCATTTTTCTACTTTACCTGGAATTCCTTTTTATGACAACTTCAGCACTGAAGAGCAAATTAAAATGATTGGGCTTTTTGGTGGCTTTTATTTTTTATTACTTTGTCTTCAGAGGCATTGATTGAGACTCCCAGCTGAGATTCTAGGCATGCTTTGTGTACTGCCTGCTCCTACTCTTTTCTTGTCCTGATGTGTTCTTGAATCCCTGAGCAGCCCCAGAGTTGCTTTTTCCTTAGCCAGAGTTGATTACGCTGATTTTGAGACAGGAGAGTCTATTTTATTGCCCCTCAGCCAGCCTGAGCGTAGTCATCCCAGTGGAGCTGCTGACCTGCTTTGCATGGACCGGCTGGCGGAGGCAGCAACTGTGGGTCTTCATCGGTTGTCGTGCACCTTTTACAGATTAACCCCCATGCTCTTCCCATGACATTATTTTGTAGGCATGTTGACAAGCTGCTTTGATAATAAGGAGTGGGAGTGTATTAGCTGGGAAGATGCTTTGGCTCACCTTTACTTGTGGTACAAGCCAATTAGGCAGCTGCCTCCCTGTTGTTGTAATGGGAATCTGGGTGGATAAAGCTGATGGTTAACTATAGGTGGCAGCAGTTTTCTAATGCTGTTATTATGTGTGCATGTTGTTCAGTTTCTCCCAAGCAGAGGTGATGCTTCATTGAAACCTCAGCTCCTAGTCTTCTTTATTTAGCTGAAGCTTTTTTAGCTTAAGCTTTTATAGGAAAAAAAACTAGCTAGCTTGACAAGTCATTACTACTTTGAGAATTTTCCATCTGCGGAACAGGACATGCTCTAATTGTCGCATTCCTTGATATTTGTTAATTTGTAATTTGTACCTATTCCCAGAGCTACAATTCCAGAACCATAATGTTTAAGAAGATTTCTGGCTTGGCCTGATTTCTGGCTGCCTTCTCTGCTGTGCTCTCACAGGTTTTCTTGAACTTGGTGGAGATGTATAGGTTCCTACACCAGCATCATACTAGTCTTGCTTTCTCTGTAATCATCCCTCGAACTGCCGTGCTGTGCCTGAGCAGCAGCCTCCAAGCTGCAATCATCAGGCCCTTGGGGACCCATGTGCTACTTTAGGGAGCAGGGGGTCTGTTAAAAGCAACTAAGAAAAATCAATTGTCTGTGGAGCTAGGCTTGCTTATAAGGTTCTGCACCCTCCCTGGAAAATGCCTTCAGGGTCTGTAAATTGCAAAAGGCTGAAAAACACTGAATAATATACTGTAAAGAAAAACAAATCTGTGCACTAGGAATCAAAGCTAAATCTGTCAGTACTAATGCTATAAATAGGATCATTTTGGACAGCAAAGCACAAGCACTTCTTTTAACTGTTCTGTAATACATTGGTTTGTGAGTCTTATGGCAAATATGGTGATAGATGTTCTGCTGAAACAGAAGAAACATGCATCTCTCTTAAATCCCTTGAACTGAAAACCAAATTAACTTCCAGTTTTATTTGCTAGATCAAAACTTTGCACTTGTCCTCACACCTGATCTTTCTTACGCTTGCTGGAGGCTGCTTCTCAGTCTGGCGGGCAGGATTCCCCCAGCAGTGTGGCAGCGATAGTGGAACAGAGACTGCAGCAGGACATTTGAAAAGTCTCATACCTGAAGGCATTATCAGAAAACTAAATACTTAGGAAATGCCAGTTTGTCAAAAGAATGACTTTTAGTATAGAAACTTTCGTGGGAAGAGCATCCTGTTTTCAGGAAGGAATTCCATGTAAAATTTGAAAATCTCCCTTCCATGTTCAGTACTGTCACTTGAGATGTGAGACATCATGCTTCAGCTTCTTCCTCTCCCTAAGACCAGGCCTTGAACTTCATTGTTCCCATACTAGATGAGAGTCTTGGCTGATGACGTGTTGGGAACTCCTAGATGAGCACTTTCTTGCTCGGCCTCTCTTGAAGCAAGAAGCCTCCAGTTTTCATTCAGAGAGGGAAGAGGAAAATGCATGAAATCCTGGGGTGGCATGGAATGAATAAACCATTGCCACTGACATGTAGACATGATGTGTGTTGCCATCTGGATATGTGTTGGTTTCTGCAGGCTTCTGCGTTCTGACAGGTGAGTGTATGCTTATTTTGCACAGTGCATAGGTGAATTTCCCTGTAAGGACCTTGGTGTTAAATGCAGCTGCACAGGTTTTAGTATGCAGGATAAGGGGTTAAGGCTACTTTAGCTGTCACCTCTGCATAGTACCAATTAGGGGACTGCAAAATTAAATCAAACCATTCTCATACAACTGAAAGGGTTATGCTTCCCATTCCAAGGCGCTGGGTCTTTCCTCGAGTCCCCAGTGGCATTTTATTATACTGTCCCTTTATTTCTCGTGTTGTTCCTTTCACCTCCAGTGTTACCCATCTTAACTTCATCCTGCAGTCAATTAAAAAAAGTATTTGATTTCCTAGATGTTCAGTGTGCTCATGCAAAAGCCCTTTAGCATTAGTCTGTGAATCAAACCATCAGGTAGAACCTGCGTCCCTCTCGCCCTTATGTGTACAGACTCTGCAGTTTTCCACCGACCAGGAGAAAGCAGCAGCACATCTGACCCATGATCCTTCCAGTTGCTGCTGTTACCTAATGAAGTGCTTCAAAGCTAGAGGGATAACGTTTTGGTTTGTAGTCGAGGCTCAGAAAGTGGTGGTTGTGGATGAGACTGAGTTCATAAGCTAATGCTTTCTGTCTGCTGGTAAAAATTACACAGCCCCAGCACTGCTCATTTTTTTTGCAGTCATCATTCCGTCTTCTCATTTGTTTGCTATATACTTCTGAGTGGAGACTGTAGTGGGACAGCAGATGAATGTGGCCATTAAATTTTGCTGGAAATGATGAAATGAAAGTGCATATAATATCCATACCTGATGCATCATTCTCCCGCCTCTACCTTCCGGCCCATCACATTCCAGTCTATTTCAGAGATTTAGATGCATTTATGTCAGATCTCCCATCCCAGAATACAATCTACATCCAATTATCAACCCTTAGGGATACATTAGACATAACTATTATATCTTCTCCTGTCAATAAAATTATAATCATGGAATGCACAAATGTCCTACTTTGGTTTCTAAAAGCACCACAGGAAAGAATGAGATGAAATGAAAGGACTGTTATGCTGCATCTTACACATGCTTATATGCATAAGAGTGCCAAAAATCTTGAGCTGAGGTATGTATCTCCTCTTTCTGTCTGCTGCTGACAAATATTTAGCTGTGAACAAGCAAGTGCCTGCATAAGATCTGACAAAATTAGATGCAAAGATGAATTAGGCTTTTCCTCCATTTGTTCGCGTGCCATATCCAGGAGAATCATGAGGGCCCGAGTGGCTTGTAGAACTTCAGTCAGCACTGTCGCATACAGATTTTACAGGCCTGTCTACACAGAAATATTTCATTAAGTGAAACCAAATTAATGACAGGGTTGAATTTCAGATATATCAGAGCTTGCTAAACTTCTTCAGAACTCTCCTTGAGTAAGAAATTGCACTGAGATCTCATTAGTTTGCTCAGACCCCTTCTGACTGAAAACATCTGTACAGGGGTTCTTTAGTTTATGCACCTCAAACTTACACCTGTAGTTAATTTGGTTTAACTTGCCTAAGTTTCCCTTAATTGTAGATACACCCCAAGTGAAACATGCCATATTTAATTAGCTCAGCAGAGTCTGGAGAGCAGTAGTCACTCTTTATCAGATAAAAGTCCTGTTCTCCCTTTGAGGCAGGGGTGGTTAGGTAAATGTGCTCATGAAACAATCATATCCAATTGTAAAGATACTTTCACCGCCTTAAGAAAACTCCACAGCACTGGAAATTAAAGGAGTAAGGGGAAAGGGAGAATTTATTCTGTGTGTAGATTATTCCGTAATAGTCTGCTCCAGTGTGTTTTTGCACCTTTGTTTAATTTTTCTGGTAGGGACCACTGGTAGAGATAGAATAGAAGGCTAGACAATCTCCTGCTGATTCAGGAACACAGGAATTTCCATCCTCTGAGCTTAAGCCTCTGTGGCAGGGCTGCCAGCAAGGCTAACAGCATCGCTTTCAGCAACTGCATAAAGCAGAATTTCTTTTTCTAATAGTTCTAACCCAAACATTTTAACAGCCAAAAATACTGATTCGAAATAGTGGTATCTGGCAATTTCTATTTTAATTCTCAGGTTTTAAGCTGGAGCTCTTACCTAAGTGCCAAGGAAATGAGGAGGATCTCATAAGCTGCAGAAATACTTGAAGGCGAAAACACATGGGCCGAGGTTCACGTGTTTGATTTGGTTTGGTTGGTTGGCTTGGTTTTTGTTTGTTTGTTGTATTTTTGTTGGGTTCTTTTAGTTTGGTTTGGTTGGTTGGTGTTTTTTGGTGTGTTTTTTGTTGTTGTTGGGTTTCGTTTTTAAAAAAGGCAACCAAACAAAATGGTCTGTTTCCCTCCAAAGTATTTAAAGTTTAGACACCCCCCAAGAGGAAAGCTTTCTTGTCCATGTTATCAACTCAGTAAACAGCTCCTACCAACTGTTCTACTCTTTAATATCCAGGAGAAAGGTTTACCTAGATTCAGAAACATACTGGCATATTGGTGGGGTTTGTGCAGTAGCCTGTGCACAGGCTGAAGGAAGAGATGGGGTCTTAGGAGGGATCAGGAGCGTAAAACTGATGGTTAATGTTTTAGGAGTATAGAGCTTAATGGGCAGTCAGATGTTCAGTTCAGTTCTCCCATGGGATTATATTCACCAGAAATTTGCTGAGAGATACCATGGTGAGCGTCTGTAAAACTCAGACATTTATTTGATCAGATCAACAAACCTGCAAGGACTGAACAGGACTAAATTTCGTCCCTGTCTGTTACACCTTAAAGAGTTTGTTATTGGTAAACCAAGTACAGGTAAGGACTTGACAAAGGAAGTTTTACAAAGAGGAGAATTCCGTCTCTTTTTTTTCCCAAATTCCCCTTTTGCCATACGCCACTGCCATGCTGAGGCAGAGGACCTGTCACTATCAAGAACTGCATGTGTATCCTTCCAGTTATCACCGTTACACCCTTTCAACGTACTGCTATTCACAAAATCATTGGCATTTCTGTAAGATTAGATTAGTTGTGTGTTTATTTAAAACTTCCTTGCAGAAATTGCTTTCCCTGGTCTGTTGCATGCACGTGCGTGCACGTCTGCACACTGGTATATTATATAAAATAATCGGCTGCTTAGGAAGGGTACTCTTTTTTTCCCATTCCTTTCTGTGCCTCTAATTTACAGTGTCCTATGGGCTGTTTGTGCTTACGTACATTGCTCCAATATAACCTCAGGAAGAAAACAAATGAGACTTGGAAGCGACAAAGCAGGTCCGGTTGCAGGAGGGTGGGTAGCAAAGGAAATGTGCTAAAAAAAAGGCTCTCCAGCTTTCCGCCTTGAAGGGCTCTATAATTTATAACTGTTCTCTGCAAACAGTCTGAGGCAGTGCCAGGTGGTGGGGAGTTAAATTAACCCCTGTGGCATGTAGTTATCGGCAAAGGCCAGACCTGTGGATCGATACCTCGGTGCAGTGAGTCACCGTATCAACTGGGAAAGTGAATCTGTAAGCTCCTTATTTCTCCATTCTTTTAATCGCAGGGCTGTGTCTGGCAGTGATGAAGATGGAGCAGACGCAAATGTCTGATGCTTGAAGCTCTTTGATTTCTGAGTTGATGGGGTGAAGCCAATGAAAAGCTGTGAGAGAGTCGGAGAGCTGATAGTATATTGCCTTTTTCCAAGTCTCCTCAGTCCCTGTTCTCCTTTTTCTTCCTTTCCCACAGATCTGGTTACACTCAGTAGCTGCATGATCTGTACTTTGCTTGACCGACACAGATAATTTCTGGCATCGCTAGTTAAGCCTATTTTTTATTATTATTAATAATAAAGACTGTTTTAGTCATGCTTAAATGGATTAGCCTTGCTTCTACCTGCTTTTTGATTGTTTTTGCTGCTGGGGGTTCACTCTTCCGATGAGAGTTCTTGCAGATAGAGTTATTGCCAAGCTGGTCCGTCACTGAGGCATACCTAATATGGATCAGACCAGGGGATGGTGTAATTGGGTTTTCAGAGAGCTACCGCACCAAGAGAACGTGTCTCTGTCCAAGAATGAGAATTTTGTTTGTAGCTGTGGATGGTACTTGCACAGCTGCCGAGTCAGCCGCCTCCACTCGCATGCCCTCAAAGCTTGTGGGTGCACCCGTTTTCTGCCCACAGCCCCCTGAATTCGTGCCTGTTGACAGCTGAGTCTTCCTCCTTCCCTAAAGACCGTGTGTGTCTTCCAAATCTATTACCACCCCCTCCACCTACCTTTTTTTTTTTTAATTTAAAAAAAAATCAGTTTCGTTTTTCTCCATTCAATTTTTCCAGACTCTGAGTTACTCATTAATTTTCCATGTAGATTGCATTGGTAAAATCAAGTCGCATTTTATTCTTTCCTGACTGCACCCACTTCTCTAGAGGATGAGGAGCTTGGCATCTGTAGCCATCACGTGACAAGAAAAATAAACAAGACTAAACAACTTCAATGAGTTTCTTGTAAAGCCAAGTGTAGCAAGCATATCAAACCCACTCTCTTTCCTTCCCCTCACAATAAGTGAACTTTTTTGCCTTTTGAACAATGACAGGGGTCACAGGCCTTAAGACTACTTGTCCCTCAGCTGGGACTTGAAGCAATTATGAGATAAGCTGGTCTTTCAGTTGAGCAGTGGTAGCTGTGGATGGGCACCTTGGGTGGTTGGTTTCTGTGATTAATGAAGGCTGAATTTACAGGGGCTCCTCAGCTTAAGAGCTGAACTTCTGGCTCTTGTTCTAAATCTTCTCCTGTCCATCAGCTTATGTTCTGACTTCTAACCTCGCTTTCTAGTACAGTTCCTGTCCTGGCTCTGCATCCAGTTGCAAACATTGATCCTAAACACTGGTCGTGACTGTTCATACCGTGCTCTCTTTCTCTTAAAAAATCATCTGAGTCAGGACTGAACATTCCAGGTCTCCTGCTGCTTCTTTCTCAACCCATGGTCATCCTCTCCCAGCCGTGGAGAGTAAAGACATATGTGCAGATTTCTCTGCATTGCTGTTCCTAGCATAGCCAGGGACATACCTGCGTTGTCCAAACTAGTTATCGCCACCCACCTTCTCCCCAGCTTATTGCACATAGTCAGTTCTTTATTCCTCAGCTCTCTTCCTTTCTAATTAATATGTGAAGGCACAGTTTAATATTTACTTCTTCGAGTCAAATAAAAAAAATTACTCTTACACTGAAATAAGAACATCTACAGAGGGATATTCACCCCTTAGTCTTATTGGGAAAAACATTAGATGAGTACACGTTGGTTTTAGATATTTTGACTGAAAAATGTCTGTATGAGCTTGAACAGAAATAACCAGTTTTAATTCTTACAACTTTCACTTCAATGCAAGTTTGTTCGTGATCCCAAGACACTGGGTGAGGTTCATGTGGGACTCCCAGGATGAGCTTGTGGGTCTTTGAGCTCTGATGACAGCACCATGCTTCACCTCGGCCGTAACAGAAAAGTCACTGTTGATCGTAAGCATTGTGCCAGCCACAGGCAAAGGGCTCATGTTGCAGCAGAGCTGCATTAAGGACGTTTTCTTTGGCTCACTGGTGCCTGAGGAGGGATTGTAAACAGGCCATTGCAAGGAAGCCAGTGCACAAACGGGTAGACAGTAGCTGATGTTGTCTGGATCCTGCAGATGGGAAGTTGGTGGCTTTACTGCTGTACTTCTGGCTTGGCATTTGTTATGCTTTGTGCATCAGCACAAAGATTCTCACAGAGGTGGAACAACTGAGATTGAAAAGGTATTTATATGAAATAAAGGGGAGCAGAATCAGGTGCAGAAAAGGGAAGAAGGCTCAGTGTTCCCCTTCTTCATCCCAGTGTGTTCTGTGTTTGGGGGAGTGTCAAGAGAGTTGCGAATGAGTTTTCCACAGACCGATTCCAACTGGCTAGGTGAGGTCACTGGGCTTTTGAAATGTTTGTGGTAGTGGTTTTAAACAAGTGACTACCTCAACACAAACAGGAATAAAGCAATCTTGTATACTCTTGGTCATACAGTGACCGCTTTGTTCTGCCTTCCCTGCTTCCAGTGAAATGAGTTGGCTTGTTAAACCGCAGACTTTTTGCATCTCTTTGTGGTCATCTACCCCCATCTGAAGTCTGCCTGAGTCTGCATTGCAGATGCTCTGTGCTTTTGCTCTTCCAGAACTGAATTTGTTTCAGTTCTTAAAGTATCGAAGCTGTGGTGAAAACAAGTAGCTGGAGTCAGAAAAATCTTTTGATTTAACCCTGACCCTTCCAGCATGTGATCCAGTATGAGTGATCGAGGGGAAACTCCCTGCATCCCACTTCATGCAGAAGGAGCCAGCAGCTGGGAAACCTCCTGAAACTGGGCACCTTGTGGTAGCAGTGCTGTGGTTACAGTTATGTGCTAAAAGAAGTTTTAATTGGGGTGTATTTTTTGCCTTCTGAAAGAAGATCACTAGCCAGGGACAGATTACACATAGATTTAGTTCTTGTGTTCTCAGATGCTTCCCTGTAATTATTTGTCATTTTTATTTATAAAAGTTTAATATGAAGTAGCTGAGTTTGGGTTAAGGCTAAATTATGTATTTCTTGGCAGTCCTGGTTTTCATTATTGACCGGAGAATTTGAAACGATACATCGCCTGTGTCTGTGAGGATCTCTCAGAAATGCATCTTGAATAAATTTTCCACACTGTGTATATATGTATATGTATGTATTTATGCTGGATTTAGGATTATATTTTGTTGGTGCACACTCAATATAAGCCAAAGTGCTGGAGAGTTGGAAACAGACAAGATTGAATGGGTCAATTTTATGAATTGGCAAATACAAGATTCCTTCCTTCACATACTATGCTTCTCTGTTAAATGCTCTGCTATAACAAAGAAAGATGAAATGTTGGGTCTGTGTGGTGTATGAAGGCTTTCTCAGAGGCTAAGCACACTTCAAATAAGTAAATAAAGCAGAGGTTTCAAGTACAGACCTTACATGTGAAGCAGAATGACGCTACAGACAGATCTAACACGATGTGGGCTACAGTGACCGAATCCAACTACTTCAAAACAGGTTTGGGGTTTTTTTCTTTATTTGTAACAAGAGCAGAAAGGGGAAACCCCCATCTTTTACCAGCTCTTTCATGCCAAGAGCAACTGCTTGAAAGCTTCAAACGTAGCTCTCATTTTCCCCTCTTTCTTGTCTCTGCCTTCCTGCTTCATACTTGATTTGCAGAGAGGCAGGGTCAGCCAGACCCATTTTGCTTCCCCTGGGAAGTACTGGTGTCTTCTGCAGTGCAGAGGTGAGCTGCTGGAGCAAGGGGAAAGCTGTGGCCCCAGCTCTGCACACCCATTTCTGACATGAGTCATACTTCTGCCAGAAATATGTGCTTTTTCCCTGGGGGACCTTGCCCTGAATCACCAGATCAGCTCCACGTTGCCCTAGACCTGCCTCAGAAGGACACTGCTATGCTTTGGAGCAAGGCCATGGTCTTGCTGGCTATACGAGAGCCAAGTTTCCCACTGCTGAAGTATAGCTGCCTCTCAAGAGGAACATAGCAGCTGTTTTATGACAACACTATTCGACAAAACTACTTTTGCTAATGGCGAAGGGTTGCATTTCAGCATAGTATTAGTATTTCTTCTGAAACATGAAATGTAAGTGCAGCTTATATATGTCCTGGTTACTGATGAGAGAATAATTCATATGGACTAACTTTCTGCACTGGGAAACACTGGCATTGGGCTGTGAAATAAAGGTGGTTTTGGGGTTGTGCAGCTCAGAGTAATGTATTTCACAGTAGGACACATAGCATCTCTGGGAGTTGCACAGCATTGCAAGAACCAAAGTTACATACATGGACACGTGGGCAGCATCAGACCTTCCACATCATGCGCTGTTCTGTCTTCCCACCAGCAAATAAGCTTTTTTAACCTTCCTGGCTTTGAGTATCTGGTTGTTTGAGATGACTTTTCTGCAGTTGGCGTTGTTCTGTTGGCAACCAACATCAGACATCTTGTCAGGGAGCAGCTGTTCTCTCCCTTCTCCATCCTATCCCAACCCACTTGCATGTCAGCTGCAGTGTACTGTTGTCTTATCAGTCATCTTGGAGGAGGGATGGTTGGAATTATTTTCACCAGGAACATTGTGCCTAGTAGTTTCCAGTGAGAAAAATGTTCATAATTCCGTCATAGATGGAAAAAGATGTTACTTTCTCCCTTGCGATGTCCAGTAGCAGCAAGACACTTCAGGTTATATTTTCTTACTCTTCCATCTCACAGGCTGGCTGGCTGGTTTGCTGAGTTGTATAGGGTGATCACCATGTGCCTGCATTGTTCTCCTCTGACTGCGTTTCCCTTCCTTGTGTTCTTTTAAGGATTGAATTTGCACACAGCTCAGTGTGCATGTTATTTTTTGCCTACCGCAGGTGTGAGCCCAGCAGAATAATACGTGTGACCCGGGTGTCAGGATACCCTGGTAACAGGACCGAGATGGGTAGGCTGTGTGCTGGATGTTCCAAAATCATTTTCACATAGCTGATCCGGTAATTTGTGAAATGCCTGTGACTCCTGAGTCTGTGAGCTTTATGGGGTGAGAGTGTTCACCAGAGAATAGCTTACAAAAGGATGAAAGCTTTCTCTGAGAGAAAACACTGGAAAAGGAGCATGTGCAGTGTATTATCACGCTCAGTAGGAACACAGATTTTCTGGAAATTTGAGCTAAGTAGAGCTAGAAGTCAGTTGTGTTAAGTCATCCAAACAGGGTTATGCCACCTGGTTGGGGATCTTATGACAAGCTGAGCTACATGGATTTTTTAAACTCATTGCAAAAATCAGGACTTCCATCTTAACAAATAACTTGCCAATGGCTTGATTCTAATTAAAAGTGTTTCTTTTGCCATCTTTGATGTCAGCAGGGGCTATAAGGAAACAAGGTATGAAATAGAGTGACTTGGACCAGTAGATAGATGGAGTTAAACGTAACACAGGTAGGCAGCATGCCACATTTAGAAATCAGGGTACGCTTAAGTTGCAGGCCGCAGCAGTCCATCTATTGCCAGTTCTAGGCTTCTCTTGAATGTACTCTCAGATAATCAGTTAACGCTGGCAGAGAGCTTAAAGCCCGACTTGAGGGCTAAACGTTGTGAAGAGGCTGGTGTACATCATGCTGTCTGCTGATGTGAAGACATGATGGTGTAGACTGATCCCAATTACTCCTCCTCCCTTGCTGCCCTACTTCTGAATTGAAAGGCTGCTGCTCTCACAGTTCACTCTGATTCTTCTCCATGTGGATTTCAGAGCTTTCACATATAATTGCAATGTAAGGGTTTATCTCATGCCAGCCACCTGCATTATCCTGCTTTTCTGAGCATCACCTCTGAAAACCACTGGTTGGACCATGATCTACACAAAACCTCAGTGGGCAGTGGCACTCCTGCTGCTCAGTTCAGGCAAGCCCAGGCAGGACACAGGTGGGAATGTCATCTGCTGTCAGCATCTTCACTCTTGTTTCTTGTGATGCTGTTGATCATGGGGCTGCACAGCAACGATGAAAACTGGAGTAACAGGAAAACAAGAAGTTTTTAGACAAGTTTTCAGCAGAGTGATTGAGGTTAGACTGAGCTGGTGTTCAAATGGCTTGTCCAGCTTCCTTTGCATCTCAAGGGTTTCGTTGCTTTGTAGCCCCTTCAGCTGCGCATGAAGTCAATCTCAGGGTTTGAGGCTTTGAGGGCTTTTTCTTCCCCTGGCAAACTTGTGAGGAAAGATTCTTCAGAATTATTACCCATTGGCTGTTACTTGTTAGAAACTGTAACAGTTGGTGATGGTAATAGCCTTGGTTTGAAACTCGCAGGGAAGCATGGGTCTAGCATATGGACACCTAAAATCTATGGAGTGATGGAGCTGAGGAACACGACATGTTCAACTAGCTTTTGAGTTGAGGGCTCGGAGTTCAGGTTTTACAGCATCACGCTGTCTTGGAATTTGGCTGCAGTAAGCAGTTAGTGCTTCAATAGAGAAATTTCCAGCTAATCTTTTTTGTGCATTTACTGGGCAGACTGCACTGAGTCAGCTCAGCCCGGTCCCCGCTGTGCAGTGGCTGCAGCCAGTCTCACTCCATCACTTTTAATGAAACGGAGTCTCTGTGGTTTTCACTAATTTACTCATACACAAGAGAAATGAGGAAGTATTTTCCTGTCTCTCTCCGATAATGAATGAGATATGAGAGAGCTTCATGGCCAGTAAGCACCCTGGAGGGACTTGAGTTTGTCAAAACGTGCGAAGCGTCTTCATCAAAGTAACAAAATGATTTTCTTTCCCCTTACTCTATGAAGTGAAAATTCACATGACAACAGCCAGAAACGTGCCCAGTTTTGCTTAGACAATGGAATTGACTTTGAAAAATTGAACGTGTGGCAAAACCGATAACATCTCTTGCATCAGTACTTTTCGGAGGTGTATCATGCAATAATAAATGGTTGCCCGAGGCATACTTTAATGTGGGGCTTTTGCTGTAAGTCTGGCTTGGTGTCTGCACTGTGAACCCTCATTGCACAATATAGTGTGTTGCTCTCAGAGCACAGCGTGGGCAATAAACATCTTTCCTTCAAGGGATGTGTCAAATTTTGTTTACCAAGAATTCCCATTTCTGTTTGCTGCCCTCCTCAAATGTACTTTGTATACATCAGAAGGACAGAGATAAGAGTTTACAGAAGATTAAACAGGCACAAACACATTAAGAGAGACAGTAAGGGATGCAAATTGTTAAACAAAAATATTAAAGTCCACTTTAGATGTCTTCAGGGCTTTTCACTACCCAGGCTTAATAAAATTAACCAACTATTGCAGCTTAGCTCCTGAGCTTAGCATTGCTATCAGAAGCAATCGATAGGAAATCCAGCCTTATATGGTATGGTTTGGGGGTACAAATTGTGAGTTGTGCTCTAAAGTGGAGAACAGCTCCCCAGGAATATTGTCAGACGTGCGATTTCGAGAAGGTAACTTGTCGCAGTGCTTCTTAGCGCACATTTGTACTTCAGCCCTTTTAAAATGCAGCCTCCTTTGGAGTGGAGAGTAAATAACTTGAACTGTTACTCCAGTTTTATATATAAAAACAGACCTTGAAAAGCGAGCTGAATCCTTATTAGTCCAAGAATTAAATTAGCTGACCAAGAGAGAATTATCACCCTACAAACCTCCCATTGAAATCTGAAGGGGTACAAATACTTTCTGACATTTCATTTGAACATATGGTTATTCAGTGGTGACAAATATTTCCTGAACCTACTATTTAAACAATATTGCATATTAATTGAATATCATGCCATTTGAGCATCACTCAGTAGTCTCCTCTCCTATACTCACTACTTCACTTTGAATCCAGCATTTCCTGGGCTCTTAAGCGTTTGTCATGTATTGATTCCTCTGGAGTTCCCAACTTCTCATCCTTCCAGGGAGCATGTTTACTGGTGGTGGAAAAAGGGGAATATCTTGGTGCTTTAGTCTTTTTGTTCTGGATGTATGCTAGATAGTGACTGGGTTTGATACTGTTTCAGATTTATCAGATTTTTGTGATTTTATTGCTTGTGTCAGGTAGAGCCTGGAGGCTCCAAGACATTCAGGAGCCTGTTGTGGCATGTGCTTTGCACACTCCTGACAAGACACAGTTTCTAGTCCGAAGCGCTTGTCTTTGTTGTAAGATGAAACCTACCAAGTGAATGCAACAAGGAAGGAGAGGACAAAAGTTAAGATAATCGTGACAGAAACACCTCAATACGTGGATTGTCTTCCTGCGTCTTTCACCAGTTCAAAATCCATTTTTTATATGACTAAACTATTAATAACAAGCAACCCTGTTAGCAAAGAGGAAAGTGTCTCCAGTGCCACCTTCTGTATGTGCAACAACAAGCGTCACAGCAATTAGTGTCCTGCAGTCTATGGCGTGTCCCTCTGGAACGGAGCGTATGGCACCAGCCCTGCTGAGAATAGCGGGGTAACCTCAGGTAGCACGAAAGAAGCTCCGTTGCTCCTGCAGTTTATTAGCTTTCATCTTGACCTAGCTTCATCTCAAGGAGCAGGTCTGAGGAAGCAGCTGCTTTGAGGCTGCTTGGGCTCACATGTGCTGAGTTGTGGTTGCCAGCATGTCTCTCTGGCCTGTGGCCCTTGCGAGGGAGGGCTGAAGAGCAGGAGGATCTCCTGAAACAGCCCCCACCAGCGCTGGGTGATCCCTGCTGGTGCTGAAGGCAGCTCTAAGGGAAGACATGGGCTGGCACATAGAGATGACCTTCTTCTGGAAGGAGCAGAGTGTGGGGGAGGTGTTTGGCCTGCGTTGGCAGCGGGGCTCTCCCTGGTCACCTGTGCCCTATCAGTACACATCAGCAGCTGAACATCTGGCGACCTTTCAAAAGTGATCTCTGAGGTTGTTATTTCCCCCACTGCCAGATCCTGAGCAACAGACCTGTCACCTGCAATACCTGTTGCAAATCCGTGTCACTATGAGTTTGAACTTGAGGCGTCTGGTGCTCTACACAACGTCTCTAATTCGTTGCTCCCTGTCAGGAAGTTTGCACAGTTCCTGTGCCAAGTGAAGTTCTGTGTTAATCGGGAGCATGAAATATATCTCACCTATAGAGAGAGAAGTTCCTCCAGATAAATATTCAAGTCATTAAGAATGCATTACATGGAGCAAAAGCTTCAAACACAGTTTCCACTGCTGTGGGTCCTTTACTAGCAGAAAGAATGATTCTAAAAATCTATTTAAAATTAACAAAAAGAATCATTAAGCAGAGTAAGATTTTTAAAAATGCACTTTCAAGCTGGGAAACCACCTCATTTAGGATAATGAGTGAGCAGATCCTTGAGCCCTGAAGAGAAGCAAATTGAAACAAAATGGCTCCAGAACTGAGTTACATAATGATGGACTGAGCACGTGTCCTGGCATGTAATGATCCCATCTTTCCCACGGGGCTTCAGAAAACAGCGTTTATTGTGACAGAAGGCTCTGGCTGGGACATGTTTCTGTCAGGAAAAAGAAAAGGGCTGGTAAGAGCATGAATGTGGAGTGGAAGAAGAGGAGGAGAAAAGTTAGCAAAGCTTACGGTCACAAGCACTGGAGAAGAGAATAGCGATAATGCTCAAAGAAGTAGAGTGAGAGGCAGGAAAAGGGGAAGGGCTCCAGGGGCAACACATTTGGGAGGAAGGATGAGTTGGGGCAGTTAAGAGATGCTTCGAAAAAGTGGCTGGTTAACTGGGTTAAGAATGAATGAGCAATCCCCGGTGGGATAGCTAGCCCTCACTTGATTCCTTTTCATCTCCTCTTCCCAAATTGGCACAAGGATGTTTTGAGAAAGAAGGAGCTGACCCACCAAACCTGTGGTGGAGCAGCAGCGATGGCAGCAGGACACCCAGCAGCTGCATGTGCTTGCGCCAGCTCCACGCTCTTCTGCCGCTCCTGCGCAGGGAAGGACTCCCCGCAGCAGGAGGAAGAGTAGGCCAGTTTCATCCTTGGCCTTTCTGCTGAAATGTCAGATGCAGATAAGAGAGTGTTGAAAGACCATATGAGATAAAGAGCAATGAGATGTGGATGCCATCTCCAGAGAACTAGACTGGATCTCTCAACTGCTGTTTCATATTTTCTGTGCTATTTGGTGGAAGTTATGGGCACCTGTGAAATGTAACTGGAGCTGTGGATCTCAGCTGACAGACACTAAGATTTTCCTCTGCCACCTGATAAGTCCTTAGAGGTCTTGCTCCATTTTTAAGTTCCAGCTGCTACTTAGTCTGTTCTGGCTAAGTAGGTTTAGTGGGTCACTGTGCTAAATATTTCCCTGCAGCAAAATCACTTGTCCACTTTGCAGGTACAGACTGGAGAGTGGAAGATCCTTAATTAATGACCCACTTTGTGAAGGACACAGGGGGATCGCATTCTCCAGAACGTCAGTCAGCTGGCCCAAATGAAGCAATGGTCACAGCATAGGTACTTTGAAGCTAGATTTCTGCCCTTTACAGTAACATCAGAAGAAGTGCGACTGTCTTCATCTGTGCTAGCTAAGAATTCAAGAAAACACAGGACTGATGTAGCAACCGCACGCATACTGATCAAAACTTGGTGGTCCCAATGGAAGGAGGCTGTGCACCGTCTGTTCTGCATGCAGCCTGCCTGCTGCCTCATCCGTCATCCGCTCCCTTTCATCTATCATTGTGCATGGGAAGCAAGGAGGGTCTTTGCTCCTCTGTCTGTGGCTCCTGTCATTTTTTTTCTTACGGCACACTGTCAAAATGTTGTCTCTCCCCACACCTCCCTTTTGACTGTCTACCTTTGGAATTTGTGTTGAAAGATGAAAGCAAAACCATCTTTCTTGTCTACTAAAAAGCCAGAAGGTTCATTCTGACGTGTGCATGGCCTGTGGAGACAGAGAGATCACACTGGGGATGAAGAGGAGAATATTTGGGTGGAGAGAAGCCATCTGTTTCTCTGGCTAGAGCACAACCTACCTTGTGCGCTCTGGGAGCTTGTACTTACTGAAAGAGCACCTATCTTATTTACCTAAGCTGCTACTCTGCCACTTGAATGCATCTGTGATCCAGTCCAGCACAATATTACCAGGCAACACATCAACCTCATCTCTAGACAAGGACTCACAGATCTGTATTTCGTACTCCTGCAAATCTCCGCTGACCGCAAGACTGTTGTGCCCGCCAGCTAAAGCCTTTCCTGGGAAGGCAGGCACACGTGAGTGTCTGTCCCCACGTTTGCACTGCATGCAATGTTGAGAGCCAGCTCTTTCATTCCAGAGTCTTGTTTCCAAGGCAGTGACTCCTTCAAAATCAGTCGGAGAGGAGGAGGGACTGTGGGATGTTGGCATTTGGTGTGAGAGGCCCTGGAAGAACCGACAGGCTCTTTAGCTGTCTGAGGGTAACGCTGGGAGCTGTAAGGGAAACTGTGGTCTCTTGAAATATTGGTCTTTCTGGCAACTTTGCAAATGAACAAGATTTTGAATGTGGAGTTGTCTTCCTTTGTGATACAAAATGAGATTTGTGTGTTCCCTCACGTGTGTCGCCATCCTGCCACCCTGAGTAAGAGCTGTGTTGATGAAGAGCTTGTTAAGAAATAAAATGTCTAATGTAACCTTTGAAATCTGGCTGTGCTCCCTCATTCTTTTTCTTTTTTTTTTTTTCCCCCACCCTCTACCTTGTTTGTATTTTCAGTAATTGTTAGAAAATTTGTGTCCCTCCATGTTTAAATACATTAAGGCTGGGCTATGATGGATGGGACTGAAATACTATGCTTCATTGATGTTGCAAAGCACCTGAATGTAGTAGAGGCAGTTTTAGGTTTCCAGCGCTTCTACCACCAGGAGATTTGGTAACAGAGAGGCATATGTAGTTGTGGCATCAGATTTAAGGATATTGCCAGAACTCGCAGTGTTACTGTTCGGGATTCCTCATGCCTCTCCATCCGAACCACCATCCTAAATCTGGTTGAACCCTGAGGTCCTCTCTCTTCAAAAGAGCTGAGCTGTCGAAACCTGCTTCTCTGGTTGGATTTCAGCAAGTGTGGCTCTGCCAGCATGCACCTTGCTGCAGTTTCAGCTGGATTCTCTCACCTTTGCTTCCTTTCCTACATGTTTGTGTGATGGTGTTACGTCTATTCCCTCACACATCAGAGACCACTGGAATTCAGGGTTTATAATTGCTTTTTTTTCCCCAAGTACTGACTACATTCAGCACTGTTCAGATTTTGTCATTTGAATGTCTTTAGAAGGCCATTATATTTGGGTTTTTTTGTTATTGTTGGTTTGTGTTTTGCTTTTGTTTTTTATAGTGAGCTCTTAGTTACTCCAGTTAGTTACTCCAGTCCAGTTACTGTTAGCATAAGTCACAGGAAGTATTGTTCCAAAGATTTTCTTCAGCCTTAAGAAGAGAAAACCCCATTTTGTACCATCCCAACCCTACGTGCCCCAGCAGTTCAGCTGCAGCGCAGACACTTGACACCCCGCAGTGTGATCCTTGGTCAGCCCCAAAACTGACCTCCTGCAGAAAGGATTGCTGGCAGCGGCATAGCAGGGTGGGATTAGAAGGAGAGGAGTGGATTATGTGAGTACAGGCGACAGGTAGGAAGGAAATTAAGTCTGCCTGAACTTGGAGGAAGGAGTGAGCAGTTTTGAAACAGGAGCTTTTCCTAGTTTTTTAGCATTTATGGGACTTCATTTATTCTGCAGTCACAGCCCCGGCTCCCATTTAAAGACAGTGAGATATTCTGTTTACTATCGTTGCTACTTGGGAAAGCGAAGGTTTATCACTGTCCTTGAAAATAAGAATTAATGTAGTTGTTTCTATAGTGCCAATTAAATCCTCTGTTTAATTCTGGGAGCCAGCTGGAGATGTTTGTTATTGAGACTTTAGATGTGCTCATCTTAATGCATCTATCTTGGCTGCTTTTGGTGTTTTCTCTCTGGTGCCTTATAACTCAGGAGAGCTGCTTCTGAGGTCGTTAGCACTTTCTAATCCTCCACGTTCACTGCCGCCTTGTCCAACCCCCCTCTTTGATCTCAGACCAAAAACTCCATTTAGTCGTGCAAATATCATGAAGCCCAGGGCAGTCTCATCCTTACATACAGAAATAAAGAGTTAAGAGCTGGTTTAAAACTGTCCAACTGAACAGAAACTTAGTGCTGGTTCTTAGAGGGTTATGGTTCCTTCTAGTAAATTGGATTTGTGTGCAGGGGTTAACAGATAGGGATGAGAGCTGTTTTGTTAGTCCAGCATTTCTAGATGTTGTGTGATGCTCCTCATAAAGCTTGCTGTTCCCCACAAGGCTTCTGATGTGATTGCTGTTCTGGGATCTGCCCTTTACCTGCATTGATAGCCTCGGGGTGCTTTTAGGAAAGCTTTTGGCCAGTGGTAGGGCATGGAGAGCTACCCATGTTTGGGTTTCTTCATTAATGCAAATTCTGGTTTTTCCTGCTACTGAAGCATCTTTGCTGCTTCTTGCCGCAGCTGCAGGCCAGGTACAGGTGAGCAAAGGCTGCTGTCCAGGGAGCGATGTTGAATTCAGGCTGAGGGCTCTGATTCATTATCAAGCTTATCTGTGTCCACCAAACTGGAAGAGCTTCTCGTATGTGTATTCTTATACAACACAAGGTAATTTGATTGATTCCACTTCCCATTGAAAGAGCATTACTGGATTTGTGTTACCTACCTTTGCTTTTCCCACTGATAATCCCTGCCCACAAACCAGAACTCAATAGTTACTGAATAGCTGCCCAAAGCACAGTACCTTGTGAATCTGAAATACCATATGTTTATGATCTTGAAACTTTGCAATGACCAAACGATAATTTAGCAAATGAGAGTGATTTTTTATTATTATTTTCTTTCTTTATAACTTAGTGAGCCTTTCCTGACTGTAGTTTAGAAAAGCTTTGCAGACGTAGCTGACTGTTACTGTATTTAGAAATATTATGATGATGACAGCTAATTCCTTGAGTAATGTGATTTTCATCTGGCTGCTACTGGTCTTGCAGAGCTCCGGGTGATCCGTAGCTGTGGGTGCAGAAACCTGATCAGTCACACTTCCAAGAATCCACCCAGGACTGTCTGGACAGAACTGAATGCCCTTTATTTAGCACTTTGCGTAACAATAGAAAAAAATAATAAAAGAGAAAGCTGGTCTCAGCGTGTTCTGTGGCAGTCAATTAAGTCAGAGTAGCCGGCACTGTCAACACACATCATGGAACAGGGAGGATTTACCTTTCTCTGATCACTTTGCTGGTGTTCAGGCTTCTACTTTTCACTTAGACTTGACTCATTGGAGTACTTGTCAGCTGGCTTAGCTCACTTGTCATGTTATCTGTTGTCTCTTTGACCATTCTGTCTCCCTTGCATAAATGACATCTCTTTAATTAGGATATTAAAGGGGTATGGACCTGGCTGCAGGTCTCTGTTAGAAGCATCACCATCCATTCTCAAGATGAACAACCATGTTGCGTTATTTGCCAAGAGCTCATGTAACTGGAGCTAACTTTTCCAATGAGACTTTTATTTTTTGATGAAGAAAACAATATTTTCCCTTTTTTTTCTTTTATTTTTTTCCCACAGGGAGATCTGCTATTGAAATATTCAGCTGTCTGTCTCATTTCTTAACATGCAATTTGCCAAGAAGCGAGTTTCCATTTATTCTTGATAATTAGCATACTTGGACTTTGATAGACATTTTTCTTCTTTGCAACAATATTTTTTTTGTTAGCTCATTATCTGCATGCAAGATCAGTCAGCTAAATTCCTCTCTATCAGACATCTCTATCTTGGCTCATTTTTAACCAGTTTGAGGTCCATAAGTAAGTATTGCACTTTATCTCAGATTTTACATGGGTCACAGGTGAAATGAGTTGAGAAAACTCTGCCTAGAACATGCTAAATGCTTTCTCCTTCCTTGCTACCTGTTTTGAAATTATACTTTTCTCTGTTTTCTGTGCTAAAAAGGGGAACAGGAGTTGAGGCCAGGTCAGCCGTGGGTGGTATCTAGAAAGCCCGAATTCTTGAAACGGGGTAGTTAGTATTCAGTGCCTCCTTTGGAAGGGACTGGCAGGACTTAGGGCAGCCTCTCTATGTATGTTTATGCTTGGTTATAGCTGAGCTTATCGAGC
This sequence comes from Patagioenas fasciata, assembly GCF_037038585.1. Classification (NCBI taxonomy): domain Eukaryota; kingdom Metazoa; phylum Chordata; class Aves; order Columbiformes; family Columbidae; genus Patagioenas; species Patagioenas fasciata. The sequence goes on along the minus strand of NC_092524.1, from coordinate 29,472,280 downwards.
TTGTCACTATCACAGGCTCTGGATTCAACTAATTTTTTATTATTCATCACAATGTGTTCTTTGACTAAATTGAGTTTTCCATTGCTATTGCAGCTGCTTTCTCAAAAGAGCTGGTTATAAATGCACAGCCTCTTTTTTTTTCTGAACATACCGCTTAAGAAGCACATGGACATGGCTGTATTAACATAAAAATCTCTTCTTGCTTAGTTGCTCATCCACTGGCCTTTTCTCCCGTGGGTGGCAGTTGTAAAAGAGCTCTTGGAAGTGCAAACACTGCTGCAGGTTCTCAAGTAGTTCTGTCCAACAGCTGTCAAGATGTCAGAGGGGAGGACAGCTGTGGCAAAACTCCAAGCCCTTACCCCAGATGACATCCGTGGCAATGCCCAGTAAGTTTTGCTCCAGGGTGATGCTGATGTAAATTATATATTAAAAATGAGTTAGGGAAAGTAGCAAAGAGGTAGCAAATCCCACTAAGCTATGGACTAGAGAGCGCTCTTGGCCACGAACAGGGAGTGATTCCACCACAGCTGGCCATAGTGGGCCGTCCTGTCACATTAACTTCGAAGGGGTTCTTGGCAGCTGTAGGTTCTCTCAGACATACTTGTACCATCCAGGAGCAGACAGAGAAGGAAAGGACACTCAAAGGGGACAGACTGGGTTGCCCACTTGACAGTTAGTGAAAGGAGATTAAGGGAAAAGTAATAATTGTCATGGTTCTGCATAAATACATTCCTCCGTGAAGGAACGTGGAGACTCTGGGGTGCTCTCACATGAAGGCAGGAAACACAAACAGCAAATAATATCAAAACCTCTTCTAAAATTATTTTTCTAGTGAGTCCTCACTGTGCACATGTGCTGTGGTCCCAGTGCTTGGTGTCAGATACTGGGTAGCTCCCACCCTGCAACCAGGGCAGACAGGGAAGTGACATTTGGAAAGTGAGCCAGGCTCTGCGTGGCTGCCTTTACATCCTTTTGGTCTGGAGTGCAGATGGGAGCGTGAGCCAGCTCTTTGGCCTTTCCTGGCCCAGAGCAGTATGGCTGTTGATGGGCCTCAGGTCCCTATTTGCAAGTGATTTGAATCTTGTGCACTTCAAAGGTATTGCCTGCAAATGATAATCCCTTGTTATGCATCAGCCCATGGTTCTGGCAGCCTGACTTTAAAAGAGGTAGAGCAAACTTTGAAAATAATACCAGAGGGTGTTGGTTCCTATCCCTCTTTCCCACACCTAAACCTTGCTCATACCGCTGACGAGTTAAGTGTTGAGAGAAAGAAAGTGTATGGAAATCAATGCAGAAGTTGAATGTAAGCTAAGGACCAAAGAGTCACACCATGACCTGACCATAATTCTGGGACATGCCCTGCTTTGGGAGCCCTCATTCTGTGTGGGCTACTTGGACAGCAGGGCAAGGAGAAGACTGTAGTTTAACAGAGCTTGAGTGTTTGCTGTTGAATTATTCCCTTCAGATACCAATATTGACGCAGGATGGTAGCTGAGGCCATCGGACTTTTGCTTTGAGTAGGTGAGTCACTTAGAAGCCACATGACTGAAAGGTTAGCCAAGGATAAGAACAAGTTGCTCCCACCACCAAGGTGGCTACCAAGCCACCGTGCATGGGTGTGAGGTTGCAGGCAAGTTGTGAATGTGCTGGCTCCCAGCTGCTCATCACAGTCAGCACCCTTCCCTTCCCTTCCCTTCTCTCCTTCAGAAGGGGACCCTGTCCTCATTTCTGAGCTGCTGCAAGCCGAGTGGCTGCTTTTAATAGAGTGTGCACAGAAGATGGTTGCAGGCAATTGAATTAGGGTTGCGTTATTAGTCCATCTGTGCAATATGCTCTGTTTATTGACAATCTGGTTACAGTGGCTGGAGCTTATTAAAGGTGAAGTGTTTCCGACTGTTGAATTTTGGGAGTTGTCCACCTGTTAAGAGGAAGAAGCGCTGGAGGAAGGGCTCTCTTTAGACTGAAAAGGGGCTCGGTGTGAACTGTCTGCACTATTTTCTGTTTTTCTGGAAGGGGGAAGGGTTGCATGGGAAAGGACCATCAGCAGGATTTCGCTCTGCAGTTTGTTGTGGTGTGCACGCTCCTGTTCCACCCACTTGTGGCAAGGGGCAGCTATTGGCATGTGTGATTGTATGCAGGGCTGCAGGGAGAGCTCTCTTTTGGTCATATTTCTAAAGGCTGCCCTGTAGGATCTGGTCCGTGGCAACCAGAAGCCAAAATCAAGTCTCCTGATGTCACTGTGTCCGTGAGGTATCTTTGTGAACAAAACACACGTGCGTCAGGGGGAGGATGTCTGTGCTGCGCTGGTGATTCAGGGAAGTGTGACATGACTTTTGCCGCAGGTTTTATTTGCGTGTGTCAGGCTCTTGCCTGTAACCGTAGCCTCACTGTGGTATTTGAGATGGAAAATTTATCTTTAAGGATGATCTTTAAGAGAGTAGGGAACAAATACAGCAATCGCTTATGCAACAATTACATTGCTTTTTGAAGACAGCAGGTGCATACTGTTGCCTGCGGAATAGAAAAATGGCCAGAATCATAACTCTTTACCAAAACCATGATGCTCACTCGGGCTTGTGGAATCCCTTATTTCAGAGCTCAGCTGTCAGTGTACTCCTATTCTGCTCACCAGCATCAGATGTTTATTCTGGTATACCAGAGCTGTCCATAGTGGTCCAGTCACATGTCTTGTAAATAATCTTGGTGGGCCCTTTTCAGTATTAGGCCCAACTAAGTGATCTTGATTGTTGCATGTGAACACAAAATGTCTTCAGTATCGTATCTGTTTATAGGCTCACAGTGAAAACCCCATGCAGAGAAGCAGCAGTGATGACTAAAGAGGGTGTGGGTGTGACTTAGGAGAACAGACATTGAAAAGCCAAATAGGTGTAACTTGACTACAAAGCAATTTACAAGACATTCTGTAAGTGTATTTAGAGCTTGAAAGTAACAGGAAGAGGGATAATTGTTCTGGGTGATCTAACGGGGATTCAATTTAAGCAAAGGATCAAGTATCACTATTCTTTGTGATAGGGATATGTAAAATCTTCACTGTGAATAAAAGGAGCCTCTATCACTTTCTTTGTACAAAACAAAAAGTAGTCTTTATGTGTGGAACAACACTGCATAACACAGGAGATGTGTTTAAACCTTATAGGACATATTATATATTGTTCTCAAAGTTAAGTTGTGAAGCAACTTTAATTTCTACAAGTCCAAGCTCCAGAGGATGTCTGTTGAGCACCGCTAGGGTTCTGATTGTGGCTAATTATTTTCAAAATAATAAGGAGCTAAACAGCACACTTGTACTGAAACTCAGTATGCAACTTAGAAATGTCAGAATTTTAAGCAGTTTCATTTGTGCTGGCATGAAAGTTGACATGAACCTGGGAACGCTTATCTTCAGTTACCTGACAGTGGCCTGAAGCAACACAGTATGAAAAGAGGAGAACAGTAAAGGTGCATAAAAGTTTGCTGTTCTTAAGACCATACACATTACTGTAGGGTGCCGGTTCTGCACGGGAGCATCTGCAAAAATCACTCCATATGAAAATGAGCAACACAGTTTAGAGACAGTCTGTATTTCTAGAGATCAAACCTTGAGAAGCCAAAGATCACATAAAATGTCTGCATTGTGTATTCATTCTCTTCATCTGGAAGAAGGAAAAGTTTAATAACTGAAAGCTAGACTAGGGAATCCAGTCCATCCAGTTACAGAGAAAGAAGAGTGTGGAATATCAATGCACTTTGAAATTGGTATCCTGGTAGACTCTGGTGTATTTGTGATGATTTGCTAGTAACCTGACAGTGCATGAAATAATTGTCTTTGTAGATATGAAACAACATTGACATCGACTTTGAAATTAAAATGAAAGAAGCACAGTAGAGTTCTTTTAGATGCATAACCTTGGTGCATTGACTTATTTTTTCTTTATAATAGGTTAATTACTTGAACAGGCATTAGTTAAAGAGGTTTCTATTTTATTATAAAGCAGAAACAACCATGTAAAGATCCATGTTCTTGAACAGTTACAGTATATTGCTTCCCACCGTGTAAATAAATATGATCTAAACCAAAGTGATTTAATTGTCTGGGAGTAAATACTTGTTATTCAGTAAATGCTTTGTTTGGCCTGTCCTGTTGCCACTGTGAAATGCAAATTCCAAAGCAAATAGCAATATAACCTCGTTTATTTGTGTGCCATGTGCGCTGCACACGGCAAATGCACAAGCAGCAGCTTTGGTAGCTGGTTAGAAAGTTCCATTGGTGTCCAGTGTCTCTAATGCAATTTCTTAGCAACAAATGATTGTATTTGAGCAGAAGCTTTCATTGAATAGTTTTGTCTTTTTCAACATCTCGGGTTTGCTATTGTATGGCATTTGCAGATGAGTGGGGAGTTATTCAATATTAATAGGTTTATTTTATCAGGTAGAATGTTTATTAAGCAGAGTTCCCTAGTATATGATAAAATTTTTGTTCGAAGCTCTGAAGTAGTGATAGAATTTGATGATCCTTCTAATGCATTTGGTACAAAACCATGTAACATTTCCAACAAAGACCATTGCTGCCCTAATTACAAAGTGTTACAGTCTAAATAGTAGAATTTATCTCAGTCTCAGGATTTGCTTTATCAGTCTTGTCAGGTGGCATTTGTTGGGGGGGCATTCAATTTCATGCCATTTTAAGCAATTGCACTGGCAAAGCACATAGATTCACAATATGTTTAAATGGAAAATGGAAATTCGCAGAAAAAACTTGTTAAAATCTCATTTGAGTTAGTGTTAAGGTCTCTGTGGGACGTGAGTCCGTGTATAATCCCAGCCCTTTCTGTAGCAGCATCTTTCAACAGTCTGTTCTGAGTTGCTTTGTGGAAGAATATTTGGTTTAGTTTTACCTTCATCACCTGAGTTCCCAATTTAGTAATGGAAGTCAATTCACGGTGTAAAATACACAGAATTGAGAATATCAAGGCAAACCTGGCTGTTGTTAGCCAGAGCTGGTGAGCCATGTGCTATGTTGTAGATTGAAATCTGTATTTTCCAGAAATCCAACACAAGGTTACCACAGCCAGTGTCGTTTTTGGTGGAGGGGGAGCACCAATTGCATTGGTGTCTGTGGTTTGCCTGGGTCGGGATGTGCGCAGAATCCAAGTGCACTCCGGGGAAAATGTTTCCAAGTCCTCAGAGCAGCACACGTGAGCACACGTGCAATGAAATAAATTTGCTCTTCTGCTATAAAACGTGGTACATTCCCACTGGAGGAACGTGCTCTGGTAGGGAATTGAGCGGTACAGGGAGGCTTTTCTCACACAATCCCAAATTTGCAGGTAATCTCTGTGCTCTCCTTTTGTTCCTGAAGCCACTTGACCACAGCTGTGGCGACCGTGCTGCGCTGCTGGCAGTGTCGGTGATGCAGACGCGAGGAGTGCATGTGAGCCGTGGGGAATATTTGTTCACCAGGGCTTCTTGCCTTCCCTCCCTTCCTTCATTTTCTTTCCTCACCTGCAGCACAAGGGCATAAATCGGTAATAAGTGAGAAAATACAGCTTGGGTTTATTGTTTAATTCCCTCAGTGCTTGATTTCTGGAGAGCACAGGTTTGGTTTAAAGCAGTCCCTAAGCAACAATCTGGCTATAATTCATGCTTCCTTTTCTTACCAATATGTAGGAAGCCCTAGGTTTTCACGCAGATGAGTCTATCTGAGATTGAGAATATAACTTCATTGCTCTTGAATGTGCTTGGGATGTTAGGTCATCCTGGACAACATTCACCTCTTGGTAATGGGAACCTGACTTCCAAAAGAATCACATTTGGCCTGACATTTGTCTCTTTTGCCAGTTTTTTTCCAAAGCTTTTAAAACGAGGGCAATATCCAACTCCCACTGAGAATCTGACTATTTCTCTTTAGTACCTCCATGGGAAATAAAATATCTTGAAAATCTGGCTCCAGTCTGTGCTTGATGAGTGGACAGAACACACTTCCAAGATTTCTGTTGAGGTATCTCATTCCATGTCTTACTGTAGAAATCACTGAAATGAGGAGAGGCAGGAATGCAGCTGCAAATTTGTGCTAGCCAGTCTTTTTAGCTCCCTGGGTTTGATGAAAGCACCATCTCAATTTGGTAATACTAACAGCTAAGCCTGGTTTCATTACTGCCTGCACAGACTTTTGTGTAAAAGAGATCAGAAAAAAGCTGGAATTGTAACTAAGAACCAGGAAAGGAAGTCAGAGCAGGAAATGGGCATGTCGTGTCCCATAATTTGCCAGTGCATCTTAGTTCTCCATTGTTGTAAACTTCGTATTCTATTTCTGTTTATCCATCCTTTTCTCCGAGGCTGCAAAGTCAGAATAGCTTTGCTTGTGATATCCCCATCTGTCCCAGCTGTGTGCTATTTCTGAGCAGATGATGCCATTTGCAGTGTGTTGCCATACTGTGTAACTTCTGCAATGGGCAAATATCCTCCACAGGCTGTGTGGTATCAATCTACCTTCTGCTGTGGTACTGTTTCAAAATACCTTCTGCATTTCAGGGAATGTCTTCAGTTTGGTACATTTAAATCACTTCTTAGGTTCAATAAGATAACTCTTTTGCTGATATAAAATGTCTGTAGGTATTTTGGGAAGAAGGGTTGGTTTGAGCTGGTGTTCATAATGGGAAGATTAATGGGGCCACTGATCCCATTAATTTGTTATTGACCCTTAACTTCATATAATGGGTCAGGCGTCCCTACTTTCAGCTTCAAGGCATCTTGTTGTATAATATCTTCCTTCAGAAAAGTTTCATTCATCTTTAGCATCTGGTTTTAATAGGTGCTCTGCTTTATATCCAGCCGTACATCTGTGTAATGTGAGCTATGGAGACAGGTTACACAACTTGGGCAGTGTCCCACGGCACATCCTGGTGTATCCCCAGGACTGTAATGTAACTGTAAAGAGATCTGTGCTTAGGGAGTCATAGGCAACGTCTTTTTCAAGCTGAATCTATCTTGGGTCATGGCTTTTCTAGTTCATCTGTACATCTAGAGACATATATGAAATGTTTTGTAGGGCAGTTAGAAACAGCGCAGCCTGCCTCCATGGAAGACAGCCCCAAGGAGAGTTAGCATTTCTCTAAAAGAAGTACCAAAACCCAAGCTCAGCTGGTATTGTGCCCAGAGGTGCAACCTCAGCCAACGGTGAAAATGGGTTATGCTGAGCTTGTTGCAGTTGAAGCTGCTGCGCTGGCATTGGTGTCTCATTAAGCTGCTGTGGCAGAATTGGGAATATAAGCTCTTAAATGTGTCCTTCTGGCAACAGTCTCACTGTCAAAGAGAGGTGTTTCCATTAGGTGTTATCATAATAAGGTAATTGGTTGTTTTTCAGTAATCGATTTCTTCACCTTTTTGGTTTCTCTGTCCTCCCATGACAAACAGAGCCCGCCCATCTTCCCTTATGAGAGAAGCTTTTCAGAAAGGACCTCTTCAACAGCTGAGAAGAGCACTGCCTGCTGAAACAGTGCCATGTCAATCACGGTGGCTTTTTGTCAGGTGTCTGCTGTCCCCACAGGCAGTTTGTCAGTCTGTCTGGCCTCCCCAGTCATCAGCGTGGCAGCCGGCTGGTGAGAGGGACAGTGCAGCGGTTCTTCTCCATGTCTGGGTGTAACGTTCCCAGCCCCTGGTACGGTGTCGCCTTATCTCTGCCACACTGGAGACAGTATCAGAATTTGGAGGGAAGGAGGGAGCAAGTGTGGAAATAAATAGACTTCTTTTCTTCTTAAAACTTTATGACAATTTGTCTTCAAACTCCAAACAAACTGTGCCCTTTGTTGAGGATTCGTGTGTCTCCAGGAACTGGTGGGTGTGAGGTGGGCCTGGTTCAGGGTGGGAGTCTCTTCCCCCCCTCCCTGAAGGCGCCGTAGGTTTCATACATCACTTACCCAAGGCTGAGGTACACTCCTACAAAAGCAGGTGCTATGTGACAGCCGAGGTACAACATACCACCTCACAACACGCTTCCCTGCTGTTGCAAATAAAAGCGAAAGGTGCCTTTGTTCACATTTCCCCATATATTTGTAACCCCTTTACCAGACATTTTGTGTGTGCCATCTGTGCACCCCACCAGCGTCCATGTGCCCCGACTCTCTCTCTGCACATGCCTCAAGGCAAGCAGCACCGTGCCTGTGTTCAGCAGCTCCTGCTGTCTTCTGTGCTCGGTGGGTTGTTGAATTGCTGCTGTCCCATCATGCAAGGTGCCTTCTGTCTTGAGCCTCTTCTTGTCACACTGCAACGTGATCTCCTATGTGGGAAACATTGCCACCTTCTTCTGGCTCTTAAGGCTGTTCTTTGGCTATGCTTTTTGCACTTCTAAAGGCAAAGAATTTCTTATAAACTCTTTTTCTAATCAGTCTCATAAATTCATGTTTTCTAGTGAGCCTTTTTATTAAGGAATGTTATTTATACACAAACATACAGTAAAAATATGAGGAAGATGTACCTTGCTGAAAGCGTACTGACTGGAACTTTAAAGGTTGGTTTAAGCCTCTATTTTAGTCTCTGTATGCTTTTTATCTCTTGCACTACAGAGAACAATTTCCTCTGATGCCCTCTGCTTTGAGGAAGTTCTGTAATTTAACTTCTGGTTTCCAACGTCCTTGTGTGTCTTTTATCTCATGTCTCATAATTTTAAAGAATTTCGTTAGCCACTTTAAGGACATTGCTTTAGCTAGAATCTACCTTACTCTGTAAAGCCTTTTAAAAATCTTTTGGAGCCAGTATTTCTTATGCTGGCTCTTATAAGGGCTGTATTTGGCACTCAAATGAATACTAGTCTTGCTGAAGTCTAGATCTTCCTGACAACTCTTTGAATTAAAAGTATTTGCAGGGTTTCCATGTTCCGCCCGGGTCTGTTTCATGAGCACCTTCACAGCTTCTTCGCTCACACCCGCAGGTCTGGAGCTGCTCACCCCTGCCGTGGGCTCTTTGGGGTCTGAGCAAAAGGGAGAAGATGGCCCCAGCTGCGGGTCTGTTCTTCACATTGTCTGGGTTTCTTCTGCCTCTCAGCTGGAATCACCACCTCCAAAGCAAGTGCAATTACAAGACCAAATTTTCCAGGTGTCTTTTTTCTAAATTTAGGGTCTTGTGTTCCTGTGTAACTTCTTGGAACAACTCGTCTTCTCTAGAAGGTTTGCTTTCGCTAATACTGCTTAACTGCAGATTAATAATGATCTTCTAGCCACCATGCGTCTTATTAAATATTTATATTGTGATAGCACGTAAAGGCTGTAATCGAGGTCTAATTGCGCTGATTTATTCAGACCAGTTCTGAGACCTTTGCTACCACTAACTCTGCAGCCAGCAACCCTCCTACGTGTCCTTGGCCTTCGCTGTCATTTCCCTTGCTCAGGTCAGCACATGAAACTGATCCCTGATTCCCTGGAGTGGAAATTGAACGGCCAAACACTGTGCTGCGCTGACAGCTCTCTGTGCTTGTTCTCTCTTCATCCCTTCTTTGATTTATTCTTGTATTTTTCAAAAAGAAGGGGACAGGGTAGCCTGTCTCCTGAATTCCCCTGCAAATTTTTGCCCTCATCAGTGTATCTTTTATATGTCTGTTGATTATGAAGTTTGTGAGACAGCCCAGGTGAGCAACCACCTTCTTCCTTCACACGCATAATGCAAATTGCTTCTCAGCTCGAACTACATAGCTCAGCTGCTGCCAATGCCTTATACATGTTGAAGAATCTTAATATCTTTCCCATTTCTTAAAAATTAATCTCCTTTAATCCTGGCAGCACCGTAAGGTTCAAAGATGTTCTACATTATGTACAGGTAGGATTATGGCTTATTCGTTAGTAGAAGGGAAAGATTGATTTTTTTTTTTTTTTCCTGCCCTGGTAGTTTTTTCTTTGCTGAAATCCTAGTTGGTGCTTTTTTTCTGTGCTCTGACTGACTCTGCAGAAGGTGAAGATATAAGTCTCAATATGAAAAGTAAATGCCACAAGTCCTGTTAAAAGCAGCAAACTAGCATCACTCTTTCTGTGACAGAGAGGTAGTATTCTGAATTAAGTTGTGCAAGGGAATCTGCCTGTACACCCCCCACTCTCCTGTTAGCCACTCTGTTATCGTCTTCAGTTTTCATTGTTTTAATGGTTGCTCTGGTCTGGAACAACGAGAATTTTGGATCGACAGCAAGACACAAGCTTGTCAATAAATATCCCCTTCCCACTTTAGGATTTCCTTAAACTCTTAGGTCCAATTGTCAACGCAAATCTGTCATATCTTAGGCAACAAATCACTCTAAGGCAAAGCAGAAGAAATTCTCAGCTTGAAGTGCCTCCAAAGTCTTCTGATAGTGATAGAGACACTGCAAGATGTGTTTTGCCTGGTCTCTCTGGGTGATTGAAAATGGAGCTTTGTTGACAAGCCATAGACCAATCGTTTATTTTAAGAAAGTGGGACAGAATACATCGGTGTCTTACAGGGCAGAGTTACCTAGCAGAAGTAATGAAGACAATTCTGAAATAACACCATTGTTTTTATCTTTCCTTTTTTTTTTCTTTCTTTTTTTTTGTCTTCATCGTAGCTGGAGGTGTTTATTAGGACTGTGCTGAAGGTTTGAATCTTTTGTTTGTGTCCTCATGTCTTGTAAGCACTAGACAGCAAAAAGGGCAAGTTAGCTGTGAAATAACAGGTCCTTATAGGTCCAGTGAGTTCTTTTGCACAAGCACATAATCTAGAGGGTGTTTCAAAAAGATGGACCCAATATGAAATCACTGTATCTCTGCAACCACAAACCGCCCGTGAGTGAAACTCTCACAGACCGTACAGCAGGTAGAGGGAACAAAGAGCACTTATAAAAAGGTTACTGAAAGTTGATAACTCATTAAACCATTTGTAAATTTTTGTGTAATTGTAACATCTTTTTGGAACACCCTGTGTTGTACAACTCTTATTTGTGTATATCAAAGAAGCCTTTAGGGCTAAAAACCATTTGGCTCCCAGTCACAGCTCAGATAAGTCCTGTTTGTAGAATATGATTGCTAAGATCTGAGATGGAACCAAGAGATTTAAGAATTGAGGGGCTTCTGTCTTGATTCTAAGGTGAATGTAAACTACTGGTGTAAGGAGAACATGGAGCAGAATGTGCATGCTTCAAAATTTGGAAAAGGGACAAATAGGAAGCCTCATGCCACACTGAAGATCTCTAAAATTTACACAATTAGCATGGCAAACGGGGAGTTATGAACACGAGAAAAGAGTAAGCAGTACAAAAATAAGCACCAGTTCAATCTCTGAAAGCTTCTGGCATGATTCAGTAACTGGTGATTAATAAACAAGGAAGATGCAGAGAAAGAAAGGAAATCTAAAAAGCAAAAGCTCTGCCTAGTGCTGTGGGTGATCCAAATCTTGTAAAACTTAGTTCCTGGCATCCTGTTTTTAGCTTGACTCTGCTAGGCTGCCCCACAAAGCCACTATTGACACTGATGCCAGCCCAACGTTGAAGTTTACAAGAAAGAGCAGAAGGGACAGGGGCCAGTTACCTAAGCTGTAGCCACAAATATGAAAGATGGCGATTTCAGATTCCTAAAGGAAACTGGAGGAACATTCTTTTCCTTTCTGAAGAATTCCCATCAGTCAGCTATGAGGTAGGTTTCCGTTCTGGCCATTATCAGGTTTGTGCCCTCAATACCTTACTCTTAAAGTCTTTCATGCCAGCATTGTAAAGTTAAACAGTTCTACTTTGTTCTGCTTTGTAGCTGCGAACAAGCGCATTGTTCGTCAAATGCATCAGTCTAAAATGCAGAGAGCTTTTCCTACAAGTGGGTTTTATCCTTGTTGCACAGGAGTCAAAAACTGAGATGCTCGTTCTGTCCTCCATGTGTTTCTGGTGAGACTGCCAAGAACAAGGCACCCAGTTAGCATCTGCAGTATTTACATTTTTGTTGTGGAGAGTCTTACCTAACTAGGAACTGGTTTGAATAAAACCAATTCCAGCTAAATCTGAGACATTTTATATCTTCTTCCTGTTGTCCTGAGCCATCCATTTTCCCTTTACACATCATTTCAAGTAACCCGTTAGGTCAGAAATGCACGGTGAGCCAGAGGGACCTATGCAGCAAGGGATCTGCAGAGGTGAGACAGCCGTGCCACTTCCAGAAAGGGAACAGAAAGTGTTGCTTCCCACTCTCTCCTGATCTTTTCTAGGCTGCCACCTTCTTTCCCCTGCGTAGAGTACCGTCTGTGTGAGTGTAATTTAGTGCTAATTACGAAGTGAGTGGGAGCCATAAGCTCATTTCATTTAGAACCTGGCAATGGCCTCCTGGGAGCCCGGAGAGGGTACCGGCTGCTTTCTCGCCACAAAAGCTTCTCCACCCCACTGCTGTAATTCTAACCACCAAGCTCCAGATCTCAAAATTCAACGCCAGCTCAGATTTACGGAGCATTAAGTGACTGAATTAAATCCTCAGCATTCACTCGGCGTCAGCCTGACTGAGTAAAGGATTTCATGGGCTGGGGTGCTCTACAAGGCCATAATTTATAACATTATGCAGAAGCTGCTCCTTCGAGTTTTATTTTGGCTTGCCGCAATTTCTTTTTATTAAGGCCCCAATGGTATTTGTTGTTTTTCTGTTTGCTTTGATGTGGGAGTTTTAGATTAAATCTAAATAAATAGATGAGGTTTAAAATTAAATTAGGTTTCATTTGCATGAGTTGGGGAGTGAAGTGCATCTTTCTTTCACCATATAAAACCTAACAGACCCATTACCCATCACAGAGCCCTCAGTTGCTCCTGAAGAAAAATGACATTTCCCTCTGCATAGAAAATACTTAAAAGTCCCAAGAATAGATTTATAGGAATATTTTAACCTTTTCTTTGATCCTTGAAATGTCATTGTTCTGTAGGCTACATTGCAAAACGTGACCTTTTATAGGAACCATGGGATGGATTTGATCTTTGGAAGACGTTTTAGAGATAATGCACTACAGGGTGCAAAGAACGCTCACTCCTGAAAAGGAGCTGAAAATGTTTTTGTCTGCAGATATTTGTGTTTGTGGTATACCTTAAGGACAAAAAGATTGTTTACGATGAGGCTTATACTCCAGGGACAACAATGAAGGAAATAATAAGAGAACATGGCATCTTCTTTTGTTTTAATGCACAACAGTTTTATTTTCATTACATTTAAAAGAAAAATTTAAGTAGCAGAAATTGTTCACATGGGAGATGCTTGCAAATGAACATGTTTGAAATATAGCAGTTTTTTATAAGCACTAGCTGATTGCTTTCCAGAGTGCACCTTGACTTCTTGACTGGCAAAACACAAAGATGAGTAGTTCAGGGAGGAAAAGAACTGACCCTTTGCTTCAGATCTCTGTTTGCTCTGGTAGCGAGTGTCCCCTTTTACGGTTCTGCAACCCATCTCTCTGGAGTCCTTTCTCTAGCTGAATTACACCCAGCGTTCTCCATGGTGCCCACAGTATGAATCCCCAGCAAGAGATCTCAGCCTGAAAACACCTCACCTGTTCTGATGTTTTCATGTTGACTGTGAAAAGCTTGTGAGCCAAGGCAGGGGTGAGTCTGTGGGCTCATTCTGTGAGCGCTGGCACTTTGCTTTGCCAGTAATGGTTGAGAGGACAAAGATCGGAGTTTGGCGCCTACTCGTTGGTTACCCAAGTTTAGGGTAAAGTAGTGGACAAAAGCACCAAAGGAATTCTGAGCCACATCAATATTAAAATAAGTCCTGGGTCTTTGGGCTTCTGGCTGCTGAACTGCCTGGCCCCTCAGGTGAGACTGTTGTGGATCCCAGTCACTCCAGAGCTTGGGATGCAGACATAAAATCAAGAATTCACAAGTGCCCTAAGAAGTGGGAGTGCAGAAGACTGAAGGGTAAGAAATAGGTGCTGTCCTGGAGGAGATTAGGTTCTAGATGGCAATGACCCTGTGTTGCAATGACTCGGAATTGTGGCACAGCACAGACAGTCCTAAGGGTCCGAACAACATTGTCTTCATAGACACTGGGCCTGAAAGGATTTTATACATACCTAATGTGCCGGAAAAAGAATTAGTGTCTGGGAGTCACTGGCCTTTTTCAGTGTGACATGACTATCGGGAAGTGATGGCTGATGACATTTTGAATGTAGGAATTGAAATGAACAAAATAAAGTATATCTCAGTGGCAAGTTGCAGCAGGAAATGATGCATGTGTGCCAAAATACAAGTGTAGCAGGTAAGACCCAGTCTCCTTGCTTTACTCAAATAATTGAGCTGACACACTGATGTTTTGTGCAGTTACTTTTTATGGGGTTGCCCCTCCATTGGAAAGGCAGAGCATAAATGGGTTCTGCATGGGACAGACACCCCCTTTCTTAAATTGTCTTCTGTCCTGTCTGTGTATCATGTTGGTTTCTGTGTGCAGCCAGAGGTGAGCTGAAAATCAGAAGTGTGGTAAGAAGTTATGTGAACTTTTCTCTGAATCTGTGATAGTAGTGATGAAACACTGACGTGTAACGTAGTCAACCCCAGAATGCTTTGGAACAGCTGAAAAAAACTTGCAGATGAACATGGGATGTTTCAATTGTATTGCAGAAAAAAGGTGATTATGTATAAACCTTCTGTTGTCAAGTAAGTCATCAGCAATTTTGATGTGTGTGTGGCATCTAGTTGAATCTTGCACCCTGCTAGAGGTCACAAGGTTATCAGAAAATTCTTACAGGATGTGCAGTTTTTATGCTATGTGACTTGTACAATGCTGTGAAATCAAAAAGAGGATTTTGTTGTCTATGGAAGCAACTAAATATGTGGTAATCCAAGTGTGTTGTAAGTCATAAGAAAACACTGCATCTAAAAACTCTCTTGACAACCAAAGGTGGACTTTGTCCCCAGAGTTGTTTCTTTTGCCTTCGTCCCGTATGTCACGTATCCGGCTGCAGGATAGTGTATTTACCTGTATTAAAGAGGGGGTGAGAAGTGGGAAGGCAACATTAGGTGTCATTGATATCACCAGCTGTCCTTGCCCTGAGAGAAAGCCACTTCTAGGCATTTAGTGAGACTGTACTTTAAGTCATTATTTGAATACATGGGAGACCATACTGGATTGTGAATTCAAGCTCTGCCCCAGCATCTAGGAAGCATCTCCAAGTTAGTTCTCAAAAATAATACTCAATAATGAAGGGTTACTGGACTTATCCTCTACACCTTAATGTGAGAGGAAGCATTAGACAGAATCCAGAGTAGAAACTCAGAATTAAGTTTCAATTTGATATTAATTCACTTTGTGATTTTCCTCATTTCCCCAAAAGGCTGAGAGTCATCATGCAAAACTGACACTCCCAAGATTCAAGGAGGGAATGAAAGTCTACAGCAGAGCTCCTTCAGAAATACTGCACCTGTTTTTCTTCTCAGTTGTATAATCCAAATAATTGCCTTTGTTCTGTAATACAGTAAAACTGATTTATCCTCACCTAAATCTCTTTTAGATTAAAGAAATCACTCTCAAGGTGATCTGCGATATGAGGCACGCCATTCCACAAGCCGTGGTCTATCTCCCTGGGGTGGTGGTCAGACTTGCCTTTGGAGTGAGACATTTTTAAGGCTTTTAAGTGTTGGTATTTGTTCCCCACTCCACTGCAAGAGGAGGTTTTGAGCGATTCTTCCCCATGTATCTCTTTGTTTTCTAGCAATCTGTGTTTTAGGCATTTCCTGAGCCAAGGACTCCATCTGAACCATCATGTTTGATGACCACAGATAGACCTGTCCGCCGTGAATTTATCTGATCACACTTGGAGCCATTTTTACTTTTGACCTCCACAGAAGTCCCTGGCAGTTTAATTCCACAATTCAAGTGTGTGTCATCTGAAAAATCATTTCTTTCATTTGTTTTAAACCTGCTGCTTGATCGTTTTACTGGCTGCTTCCTAGTTCCTGTGGTATAAAAATAATAAATAATCATCCCCTATTCAAATTCCATATGCCATTCATGGTTTTAAAGCTTTTTATCATATTCAGCCTCAGTCACATCTTTTTCAGGCTGCAGAGATCTAAACTATTTCTTTCTTTCTCAGCTGGAAGCTGCTTTACACCTCTCAACCAACAGCATTGCAACGTTGTTGTCATTCTTTTTATTATTTTCTATAGTTCTGTTACATCCTTTTCAAGATGGAAAAAATATAGCTGTGCATAGTTTTCTAGACGTGCACTCTCCATTCATTTATACAGTAAACTCTTTCGGATTTCTTAATTCCTTCTTGATCAAGTTCCTTCATGATAGCTACACCCCTGCTTTAATTTTACAGCAGAAGAATACAGAGGGATGTAATTGGAAAGCTGTGATCTATCCGGTGGAGTCAGAAGAAGCTGTGTTCCCCAGAATTGCAAATCTATAGCTCAAATCATGATTTATCTTATTTTTTTTTTCCTACGGTCTACATCCATCACCCTTAATTTCACATTCTAATGCTCTCGTTTCTTTAGTGTCATGAGTTGCTCGTCTAGAAAAGGTACTAATGGAAGGTGTCAGAAATATAGGTGGATTCTGCTGCTCTGTTTCTTAGAGAAATTAACTCCTGGATGCCTTGCATTTCAAAGCTGTTTGTTTTCACTTAGGATGCTGTACTTTCAAGGAGTTATTGCTTAATAATGCCAAGTTGCTCTAAGATAGAAGGACAAGTGTCTAGAATTTGCTTTGTCATATGAATTTAGTGCAACCCTCATTGCCTCAGTAAAGACCACTTTTCTCCTTTTTTAAGAGGTACCAAGCAGGGACTATGGGGGGAAAAAAAGTTTTTCTGTAGCATGAGCCACAGTGCATGAGTGCATATTCTAATTCAGGAGTGATTTTGTCATTCTCATTGGCATTCGGAGGGTTTCAGAACACTCAAGCTTTGCCAGCCCTCCTACCCACAAAAGGTAATGTTTGAATTGATTGTTCAAGGAACGTGAGTTTTGAATTTTGTTATTTGTTTTAATTTTGGAAATCGCATCCCCATCCAAAACCTTTTATTTCATCTGCCACTTCCTCCACCACCCGAAACTCTAGGTCTTCACTGAGCTGTTTGATAATCACTTGCGCCACTGTTCTGAACATGGGAACACATGATCCCCTCTCTTCACTGCATCCCCTTTCTGCTGCCAGTGACTCTGGAGAAGCGCAGTCACAAGACAAATGACCCATCCCTCAGCAGGGATACAGTTTGAAACTTACCACGCTGGCACAGTACTCGCATGTAGAACAGGAACAGGCTGTGGAAAGCTTCACAACTACTTTAAAGTAGCTTGAGATTTTTGCAGCCAGCCTCCTGACAACTTGTGCTTGGAGGAAAAAGGAGGAAAACCAGATGTATCGAATTATGGGCTGAAAGTTCTCTGCATAGGTCTGCTCGAGATCTGCTGTCACCCAATGCAGACACATGATGCCTGGCCAGGGATCACGATAGTGAGTCTGCAGGATGTTTTTAGTCCCCAGTGGTGTAATGTCACTTGCAGTGCTGAAAGAAAACCTGTCTAGCTGTGTAAAGAGACACCTGAACTTTCTGTCACCTTGAAGACTGTGCTTATACTTTCCTTTCTCTTCCCCTCTGAGCCCTCATCTGTGCCGAGGTTCTTAGAGCAACACTTTTTCCAAGTGTTTGAGAAAGTGTTTGGACCCAAGGACCTGTATGTGTTGTCATATAACGTAACTGCCGTGCATGTGTTAGAATATCTCCATCTTCTTCACCTCACAAAGCCCAGATGTGTAATTCTTTGCACTTACTTTCTTCATCTTCCCCTTCCCATGCTGACAGGGATGTACAAGAGATGCATTTGTGATTGCATCTGAACTCTTGAGTCACAGTGCTCTGAAATTTCAGCCCTTATGAGAGACAACAGACCATGGAAGACACAATTTTTTATTGTGCCCTAAGGTTGTTGCAAGTGAATCATCAAAATAGTATGATTCAGTTGTACTCATAAAGTTGTTTTTTCTCTGGTGCCCTGAGTGTGGAAATGCAGAATTTATATGCTCTGCGTTCTGGTTGCAGGTGTTGTCTGGGACCGTTAATGCACAAACTATAATGGTTCTTATTTCTAGTGGATCTAATCTCTAGTACATGACTCTTCTTCTCAGGCTAGGCTTAATTAGAGGACAGATGGAAACATAGGGACCTTGCTCATCTGTCTGTGTCTGTCTCTTATTCAGATGCTACTCTCTGCTGTGCCCCGTGCCTTTTTAGATCTTTCGTATTAGAACACACATGGAGCCTAGTGCAGAGTGTTGGGAAGTTTTTAGTGACATGTCACACAACAATCCCTGACACAGATACCAATCAATACAGCCCATCCCACAGGATTTTTTCTTGTCCTGTTTCAAAATAACTGTCACCTGCGCGTCCCCAGTCTGGGCCCTGAGACCATCACTGCGTATAAACAAACTGCGTCAGGGGAGAAGAGATGCCTGGCACAGATGCTGGTTAAGATGAAGGACTAGATAGTTCTAAAAACTTTTTTGGTGTAGCTCAGGTAGGTTTGTCAGATTGTCAATCTGTATAGCATGACTCACTCATGTTAATTCTGCGTCTGGCTCACAGGCTAACAGCGAATTCACCTCAGTTCTTACCATGATGACAAACTATCTTCCCTTCCTGTTCCTACTTATAAAATGTGTCATACTTGTCAAATTATGGAATTAAACCCTCTATTTCAAACCAGACGGTAACTGCAAAAATCCTGAGAAAACTTCTATGGGGATTTTTTTTTCCCCTTCTGCATTTTCTTTATGTGGTTACTTTTTTGTTTCTTCCCTTCTCATTTGTAACTTCTGAGAGCAAGATATGTTTCAAACCAGTGAACAGGTTTTGTCTCAGGGCTTCTCCTGTGTTTTCCACACACGGTTCTTCATTCTTGTCTTCAGGCCTGGGCTTACACAGTAATTGTATGGGCCTCCTGCTCTGCATCTCCTGCCATGAATCAGCTTTAGTACTGTTCATTATTTCTGTGACTGTCAGGAAACTAGATGGAAGTTGCCTCTTTAGATCTTGTCTTTCTCTCTCTCAGTATTGGACATGACAAATAAATGAAGATCTCTGCTCCAGAAAGTTTACAGAAGGCCAGAGGAAGAGAGATGCTCGTTGTCTGCCTCTCTTTGGGTGGTGGTATATTGGGCAGGATTCGCTCAGCGTGCTGCTGGGAGCAGGGCTTCATGGAGAGCTGTCATGGAGTGGGGGCAGGGGAAATGAAGCAGGATGTAGGACGAAGGGAGAGACAATCTTCAGAGTAAACGCTGGGAAAAGCTGAGGATAGCAATGGCATTAGCAAGTCTTCAGCATGTGGGTTTGTTCAGCTAGCTCTTGCTTACCAGGTCTCCATCGCTTCCCTGAAGTTACATGGCTAGAGAGCGAGGGTAGGGCCATGCAGACCTTGACGGCCATGTAACTGATGGGAGAGGTAGAATCATTTGCCTGCTGTCTACTGATTTCCAAATGTCATGAAAGAACCTTCATTTTTCTTCTACATTTCATGTTCCGTGCCCTTTCTGTTACTCCTTTACAAAGGAATAACAGACAAAATCCCATATTTTACCGAAGTCTGTACAAAATACTCTATGAGTTGCTTCTTGTCATAGTGCATTTTTCATAGTGCTCCCACTCCTTAATGGCCAGCTTTTGTGTTTGGTCTTACATCGCTCCTTCCAAAGGCATCCTGAGGATGAAATCTAATGGCTGGCATCTTCTGAAAGATTGCTGTAAGCCTGGCAGGGCCTCAGCTCACAGAGTAGAATAGTGCATCAGTGTAACACAAGGTCTGGGCAGTACTTACAGGCCAAGCAATTACAATACACCAGTGACCCCTAAAATACAGTGTCCTGGCATACAGTAATTTTTTTTTTCATGTTAAAGGTTTATATTTCTTCCTTGTGAACTGTTTTGGGAGTTTTTCCACATCACAGTCTGAATGTAATTGGTGCGTTTATTCCTCCAACAGGTCAAATAACCAGTATATTTCATTGCTAAGCTGCGCGGGGCTTTTATTTTCTCAAATTATATTTCTATCAAATATTCATTTGTCTGTTTTGTGGTTCACAGAGTATTTGGACTGTTTGATGCTTACAGCAAGTGGATTTGCCCAATGGGTTTGCTCTTCCTCCAGCTTCTCCTTTAGCAACAGCTGTTACCAGTGGAGTCACAGTTTGAGTGTGGGCACTAGTGTGTCATTCATCTCACCATGGCTTTTCTCCCTCCCAGGATAAAAATGCATGAGGAACCAGCTCAGTAGATGACTTGGAAGCTCTTAGTATTGCAGCAGTCTGGGGTCTAGCAACAGTTCCTTTGTTTGCTGGGTTTCCAAAGAGTTATTGTCTTCTGGTGTGAGCAGTTTCTACTGAACTTGAACTTGATAGGCTGTGTCCTACCATGGATCAATGGAGAGTAAAGGACTATTGTACGGTCGAGGAGAAAGTATCCTGTAGGAGAACAGTAAGGATGCAAGGGAAAGTGTAGAAAAATAAGAAGATGCATACTATCGGCTTTCGCAGACAAATCCTATCTCTGCTTCTTGCTGCATTTGCATTACAATATTCTATTTAATAATACTATGACAATGCTGCTCAAATAATACAGTGTAATGGAGTATGATAATTTGTATGCAAGTTTAGAAACATTTGCAGGATTTTAATTTTTCACTTTAGGTTTCCCAGCTTTTATTATCACGGTGTGTCTGAATTAGACCTCTTACAGACACTGTCAGTAAATCATTTACACCAAGTAGCCTTATTAGACATGTTCTTTACTGGAGTTAAGGCAGCTAATGATGGACCTGATTTGACCATTTGTACATATGCCACATGCAGTACTCCTTAGCTGTAATTTAGGGACTAAGGTAAATAAACAGGGATCTAAATTATATGCAATCTTACACTAACCCTATATGCATTTCAACTTTCCCTTTTTCTCCAGGAACATAAAGTCAGTCTGTGCTCTGTTAAGGTCAGTCTGCTATATTGAAATTGAAGTTATGTTCTTTAAGTGCGGTTGCTTGTCATACAGAGTTGAGCTTGGCAGCATTTTTTATAATGTAAGTATGTTTGGGGAGAGGGTTGGGAGATAATTACTTAAGCACTTGTTCGTTTAAACCCACATTTTCTAGTAATGTCCAGTGATGAAACAGGGTGAGCAGAAGAGATATCAAAAGAAATTAGGATCTTTGTCGTGTCCTACCTAAGACTCTGGCTTAAGCATTTAGGGAGAAAATAGAAGAAACAGATGCAAGTCCGCCCTTTCAGGCCAGAAGGCTTTCCATCCCTTCAGAAAGCTCCTTTTCCAACAAACTAGAGAGTGTTTAGAGGCCGATGCCCTCAGTCGAGCATCGCACAGTCTTGTGAAGGTCCTGATGGATAGGCTGATGGTGAGAATGCTGAGCTGGCAGGGAGAGTGTTTTAATTCCACTTCTCGCTCCACTGCATGGTTAATTATTTTTGCATAGAAGAAAACACTAAAAGAAGTCCATCTCAAAATACCGAATAGTCCAAGTGCATAGTACTCCACAAGCAATTTGGAGATAAAAATTTGAATCTTTATGGCCATTAAGCCTCGTTGTCTTCTATCCTTGGTGAATGCTCTCGCCTCTGAGCTATTACATAAAAACTAAATGCACCACCAGTTTTGTGAATCCAACCGTTCATATTCCTAAATTTTTTTTTTTTCTTCTAACAAGCACTATAAAGTGCATGTTTTATTCTGGACAGATTAGAATGTTTCCTGTTGAGCAAAGCGATGGTTTCCAGTTGCCTCTTTTCTGTGCTGAAGAATTTTAAATTTAACTTGATCTGGAGCAAATCTTTATCTCAGATTAATATTTTTTCATAAAACATCCAATTCAACACACTTGGAGTATTTTATCGTTGTTATTATGATTATTATCATAATCATAATTATCATTATTATTAATTTGATTGATTAGCTTGGGGCCAGTTTTACTGCATGTCCTGGCCCAGCGCTTTTCACTGTGATGCCAGAAGAGTTGCGAGGCTCTGGATTACTTTGAATGGGTCTGCAAACTTGGTTATGACCAACTATACCAAATCTGCAAAATTTCAGAGAGATTGGGATCTCTGTTAAAAACTATTCTGGGACCACAGATCAAATTAATGGAAAACCACAGCTCAAGTCTGATCCAGCAAAGCACATGGACACCTGCTTAATTTTAAGGAATATGCAGTGTCCCGTGGACTTTTGTGAGTCTCGTGGTTTTATGAAGCATTTTTCAGGACTGAGGTAGAACACTCGGTACAGAAAAAAAATCAGCTCCTTAATGAGCTTACCAGAAAACCCCACAGGCATGCTCAGCATGTGCTTTTTAAACATGTATAATTAGGTCAAATGAAAACTAATTCCCATTGGAGTCAGGCCATGCCCAAGGAACCCTTCCGGGATCATTCTTTGAAATCCTTCAGGCAGAAATATTTCCGTGCCAATTTCAAAACCTTTTGACTGTGGAGCTGTTCAAGAATAGGCTAACAGGAATTCTTCTGTGAGAACTGTTCCTGTTCCATATCCCTCCCCTACCATCCCTCTTCCTCTTGTTTTCCTCACCGCCTCTGAGCACACTAGAAAAGGTCAGGAACAATTTGATCAAACGTCCCAAGAAACAAGGGTCTTTGAAGAGATTGCAGGCCTGCAGAATTTGAATATGAGAGGTTAATATTTTGAGGAATTGTTAGGTCCTGGAAATAGAGCTTTATAACGAAAAGTCACCTTTGGACCTTACATCTAGCTATTTTAGTTGAAGATTAATAAGTCTTTTTATTGGGGAAACAAAAGACTTCCTTACTGAAGGTATCTTCTCCCCGCTTTGCTGCCTGGGTAATATATATTTGGGCTAGTTTTACATGCCTTGATACATATTCTACAGACACCATGAAATCTAGGGAAGAAACAAATGAATTAGCAGTCCCATAGGGCTGTCGAAATGCAAAAAGTTATAAATTAAAGACAGACTTGGCCTAAATTGGTGTGTCTGAATCCATTAATGAATTGACACGTGGCTGTGCTTGCTCTCTGAATCTCTGCAGCTCTGACCTCACCTTCCCTCGCAAGAACTACCTGGTCTTGCCTTTAACTGATCGTGCATAATAGGTGCTGTATCTCTCTTGAAGCGTACGTCATTCTTATCTGCTGGTGAGACTTGAAAAGCTGTCTGTCTATTTACTTATCGATATAATCTGAGACTTCACTGGTTCTTCCGCACGTGTTAGCGTACGCTTTCTCCTTGATACCCCAGTTGGATTTGTCTGCGTTGGAGACTCAGCGTCTTCACTTTTGCTTTAGCACATTTAAAAACGTGCAGGATGTCAAGCTGCAGAGCAACTGGTTGGCTTTCAAAGTGGAGGGGGAAGCTTACACATCCCAGCGCTGTACCTTAAATCTGGAAGTGAGCCATCTGACTTGGCTTACACATTTCGCTGTCAGGTGTTGGCCTTTTCAGTGGCAGCAGCATTCCTCCTTTTGGCTTAGAGATGCAAGCTGAGAAGCCCTCCAACACTTAGAACACAGGCTTTAACTCCAAGTTTTGGTGCATTTCGTTTTGATCTTGGCTTTCTGATTTCCAGAAGTTCCACTTCACTTTGAGATCTTTCCGTTGTTCAAGAGCTGACACACGATGTGATACTTCTCACAGAAAATGGGGAAGCATTTGCCAGAGGATGATGTTCACCCTCTCTGGTATGAGTCCTTTAATGCGAAGCCACTGCTAAATGGATTCTTTGATCTTCTCTGGGATATTTTTCATTCTTGACAGCGAAGACAGACAATCTGTTGGGAAGAAAGGGGCATTATTTCTCACTTTTTGGAAGGGAGGTCTTGCTTCGGTTTAGGACTGCTGCGTGGAACAGCTAGATTTCATCTCTGGCTGAACTCCTATCTTCACACTCCCGTAGGGACACCTGCAGGCAAGGAGGGTTTAACTCCCTCCCAGCCATTGACAGGGGAACACAGCTCATGTCACAGACCTTCTCTAGCTGTAGCTTACGCATTTTCCCTTCCTCACAGAACATATAGTTGTCTCTTTGTCTATGCTGGACTGTGCCAGGGGGGACTGATAATATGCATCAAAGGGTACAACAATTGTGATACCTTTTTTTATTTTAAATAGAGTCATTTAGGCTTTCTGGCTTGCCTGTCTTTTTCTTCTTTTTCAGGTGGGACAGTACTCTAGTGCTTCTATAAGAAAAAATGAGTGCTCTTGTTGGCAGCTGCAGAGGGTGGATTGGTCACCATGCTCCAAGGCAACTCCTTGGAGCTGAATTCTGCCATAGGGACAGGCTC
This sequence comes from Patagioenas fasciata, assembly GCF_037038585.1. Classification (NCBI taxonomy): domain Eukaryota; kingdom Metazoa; phylum Chordata; class Aves; order Columbiformes; family Columbidae; genus Patagioenas; species Patagioenas fasciata. Next base: position 29,448,007 of record NC_092524.1, on the reverse strand, counting down.
CTGGTCATGCAGAGCCCTTTAGAAGGGAGAGGGGCCTCAGGAGCTGGCACAGCCATGGGCAGGGTTTACCCTGAAGCAGACAGGCAGCTGCTGGGGAGCGCATATCGCGGGGTTTGCCCGTCAGGCAGCAGCCCCAATGTTCGGTGAATTTGTAGATGCAGTCTAGCTTAATGTGTGCTGGTGCTTTGGGAGGGCCCAGAGCTTTAGAGGTTTGCTGCATTTAAACAAATTGACATAGTTGTCGTAGCAAATGACTGGTTTTTCCTAAAGATGAACAAACTGTGGGTCTAATGGGGACCTGCATTTTCTCAGGAATTTCACAATGCTGCTTCCCTAAATGAGGCCAGGGAGGATTTTTCTTACTCAAACTGGTCTCAATTCAGGCACTGCTAAAAGGTCAGCCCTCCAGTCCTTTTTTCAGACTTTTTTTGTTGTCACAGTGAATAAGTCTTATCCCCGACAACAAGTAACACCTAAGAATGATGGGTTTTGTGGTTATTATCCAGCACAGCTAAACTGGAAGTCAGCCCTGGGAGATCTGTATGTATCTGGTGTAGCATTTGCAAAGTTCATCAGAACAAACGAGAATTGACGACATCTTCAGGGAGGAAAAAAAGAAAAATAAATCAATTGGTCCTAGTGTCAGAGCTGATCAAATGTACAAAGAAGGAAAGCATTGCCAGGCTCTATCTGGGGCTGGCTGATTCACATCAAAATACTCCCTGTGTCAGAATCAAATAGTCTCTGTGATGGGAAAATAATTTCACCCCAGTTCAGAGGATATTGAGTACCAAGATTTTTACATCTTCTTAGAAACCTGAAGACAGCCCTTTTGTCCCTATCAGTGCTGGGTTGTTGGTTTGGGTTTTCTTGTTTTGTGGTTTGGTTTTTTGTTTTTTTTTTTTTCTTTCCCCACTGGAAAAACATTGATTTTTCTTGCTGCCAAACTCTGCATTTCTAATGGAGCTTGAAATTAACATGACTTTTTTGTGGTTGTTGTTGTTTACCTCCTTGTTTGCACACCAACAATCTAAATGATGTTGGCACAGCCTGAGGAAGGTTTCTTAAAGTTTTAGTTGAATGCCACAGGGAAAGCACAATGCATCTTTTTCTCCAGGCGCTACACGAGTAGTGACCCCCACATGGTACCAAGGGGTGGGTTTATGTATCTGTGACACTGATTGGAGGGCTTGGGAAAGCTTGCATTTGTTGAAGATATTTGGGATCGAGAGGACATTCCTTATCAGACTCTGCTGGGATGATGATTTTAATGTGCTGCACATACAACCTTGCAGTAGCAACTGCTGCAATGTCCCGTAATTCTTCTCTTGAAGTGGAGGACCTAGTCCTGTGTTTTGGAGAAACCTTTTGTGAAGTCTGCAAATCAATCAGAGATATCTTAACTCAGAGGAAGTGGCAATTAAGCTGAGAGAAGAACAGTGTTTCTACAACCTTCTTGCGTGTCAGAATTCACTGTCCGTCCTGACCTAAACTGAGATGCTGAATTGAGGTGCTACCCTTGTACAAAGCCTTAGTTAACAGAAAAATCCACCCTTATCTGGCTAACTGTAGCAGTTTCAATGGCTATAAATCACAGCTTGCACCTTGTACAGTAATTTGAAAATCTAAATGTCTGAGTATTCTTTTGAAACTTTGCAGCTATCCTTTGGTCCCCATGCCAGTTCCCCTTAATCCTATCAAATACACTTGGAAGAATCCTTGTAGTCAGAGAATGGTCTTATGATGTGGCTGAATTTCCTTGCTGTAAGTATGAATAGATAATAATAGCAACACATTACTCCTTTCCATTGATGTTCACACAAATGGTTAAAACAAAAAAAAAAAAAAAAGGAAATTTTAAAACCCTGTAATTAGAAAGAACTAAAGATAAGATACTCCTGAGTCCTTTCACTCAGGACCTTTTGGTAATGCGGGTGATTTGAGAGAGCTTTTCACCTCTCCATGGTAAGAAAGGCTATAATTAAATCCCAACTTTTCTCTCAGCAATTTGGATCCATATGGGCCTAGTCTCATTTTCTCAACTATCTGCCAAGAATAAGATGTGATCTTTGGCAAGAGTTCGTGCTCCTGTGTATTGAGAGCAGGAGAAATACACCACAGAACCATTCTGTATCAAACCTGATGGGCAAAGTGTCCTGAATATTAGGTCAGCAATTTTCCATCAAATTGCTCTCAGTTATTGTTGATACAGAATGAAGGTCATTAATTAAGCAGAAAGGATTTGGACAGTTCAGGGTCAAGACTTGGGCAGCATTTATTCAGTAAGAGCCTGCTATCAACATCCTTGTTAGCTATTGCAGCTGGAAATTCTTTTAAAATTAATGTGTTAATGTACCATTCTACTTAGGAAAATGACTGAGTGGCAATGTGACACTGTACATTTCGTATTTATTTTCACTCACTGACTTCCAAACTCAAATCTTTTCACATTCCAACTCCAGCAGTGATTTTTCTTTCTGCCAGAGGCACAGACTTCACCTGGGATCTGAAAAAAATCAATCTATGGCACCTTTATCATCAATGACGATGTATGGAGTAGACTTAAGGCAGGACTCAAAGCACGTGTTCTAGAGGTGCGGAGCATCCTCATTGGTGCCGCCACTCCTGGCTCCAGTCTCTTCCTCCTCTGCTAGCTCCACAAGACCAAGAAATAGCAATTCATGCACATCGGTTACATCAAAAGTTTAAAAAGTGAGGAGGGCAGGGAACAGCAGTGGTGGTTAAGAAGGTCAGCGCTTCACAGTGCTGCCTTCTCTTGCCAATTCCTCTCAGTTTTTTCTATGCAAAGCCCCCAGGAGCGAGGTTGTGCACCAGGATAGCATTGCTCTCATATGGGAGAAAGCCTTGAGATTTGTGTGTTAGGAGAGAGAGTTTGGAGGAACTCACTGGGGGTAAGCCAGCAGTCTTCCATCAGTGAGATAAAGGTGTTAATGAACCAGCACCTTTGTTTGGTCAGGTTTATTGCAAGCCATGATTAGAAACATTTTTTCAAGGTCTTTTGTATTTCTTGGCTGTGATGCTGTGGGGCTTGACTCAGCAGCAGTCAGTGGCGTTCCCTGCCCTGTGTTTTACTCCTATTCATTTCTGCTGTTAAGATTGAGATGTCATATTAGATTAAGAGCTCTACAGTTGTCACCAGTGTGAAAGGCTTCTCTTTCACTTTAGCAGGAGTGGGGACTGAGGTGCTGAGTTGCTGAGGGCATCTGATAGAATCTTGCTAATAAGATCTGATTTTATGAGGTTTGCATCATATTAAGGCAAGTAGGAATCAGGCCTGTGAGCATGATAGAAAAGTGCAAACACAATAGAAAGGCTTTTATGAATATTAATAGGCCATGAAACAATACAAAGCAAAAACGGTGATGAGGTGTGGGGGTAAGCAACACTATCTGGCGTAGCACAATGGCCTCCTTTTCACTTCACTTCCCCCGCCATCTGCCTGTGGCCTGTCACTGGCAAACCCTGACATATTCAGGGATGGGGCTGGGGAATCTGACAGCTTCCCTGAACCAGGTCCAGCTCTGCAGCTGCCTGCCTCTGTGTAGGTACAAGTGCAACTGAAGTAGCTGATCCCTACGCACCACTTGTCAATCTTCTCTACCAGCCCTGCCCGGTCCAAGTCAAGATCAGCTCTCCAACTAGCCAAAAAGTTGTTATTAAAAGTAGCTTTGCTCATCCTTAATAATCCCCTTCATAGGTGAGATATCATCCATGCCAATGATTAATAATCTATGCCTCCTCTAACCTCAGTATAAAACATCAGCTGGTAAAGCTCCTGTATTTCTCTGCGGTTCTGGACTAGCTCACAGCCACAGCTCTGAGTCCCTCCTCATGGATTTGCTGCTTCTGCTGTAGCTCAGGAAACTGCTGGTTGTGTTTGCACGACCTGTCCTGCGATGCACCAGCTTTCGTGCTTTCCTGCAGTACTTTCACAGAGGAGTCAATTCATGCCTGCCTGCTATGCACTGTAGTTTGCTTTTCCTACCTGCCTACCAAAGAATTGCCCTCCTCTATGCATCTTTAGCTTTTGAAATGATAGGCAAACATGAGCCATCGCAGCATCATACAGCAGACCTGCCCGTAGCCCCTTTTTTACAGACTGAGAAACAGAGGTAGAAGAAATTACCAACAAGATGGAATTAAATCTTCTGCTTCTACAAGTGCACTCGCATGAGTGGCGCCTCAGCATCCCCCTGCCCAGCCGCTGCTGCCAGGGCAAGCGCTCCTGGTTCCTCAGGCAGCACCTGAGAGTTGCCAGACCTCTGGGCTACGGGAAGTCATGGCATGTACTGGCCTTACCATTTGTTTGTGTTTCATTTCTGAAAATGCCAATCTCTCTACTGAAGTGCTTGAGAACCCCCCAAGACATTGATTACCTTTCTTTACACACATTTCTTTATCAATTGAATTATTTAGTAGGAGGTATGTTTGTGTTTTGTTGATATAATTTGAGGCATAATCTTACTCCTTTTCCCTTAGCACTTGTTTAAAGAAAACAACATTTTCTTCAGTGTTGCTCTGGTTTGTTTTCCTTTCATTCATCCCTGAACTTCTCAGCATTTTATTGCTTGTTTTATGGGAGGCAGCTGAGTCGTGGAGGTTAAGTGATTTGCTGCCATTCATAGAAGAGAGCAGCAGCTGATGAAAAGGAACATACAGGTATCACGCCTGCTATTCTGGTGCTGGCCACACTGCAATAGTATCAATAACATGTGGGCCAGTAATGCTGTCCTTCCACTTGTTAGCAAACTGCCTGTGGCAGGGCTTTTTTTTAAGTAGACCCTACCTAAAGCGATGTTTTCAATTTATTGGTAATGGTTTCCTGTCTTGAATTAATTTTCTTGCTTCACTGCTTGCTTCCGTCATCTTTGCTGTTACTTTTAGTTGCTTTCTGCCTCAGTTTCCCGTGTGTTGACTGGCGCTAGCCACATCAGCCCATTTCACAGCAAAGGGGGGATACATCCAAGCCTTAAATGTTGTAATGAGAACTGTAGAAGCAGGTAAACCCAGGTAGCCCTCTTCAGGAATATGGCTTTGTATTAATAGTCTAGAGAAAAGCTGCCTAGAAAAATGGCGCCCAGGCAGGTTTGACTGAAGGACCTAAAGCCTGTTAAAGAAGTGAGTAACGGTAACTTAATTAAACTGCCCTCCTCTTTGTCTTTCTGCTCTTTGGTAGAGAAGTGAGAAGCCAAGTCCAACTGCTGCGCTGTCGTCTCTGGCCCCTGGTTGGTGCGAGGGGTGTTTTATGCTTGGCCTCTTCAGGGAAAGGCTGCTTGTTTGCATTGTATTTGTGGCATAATTACTAATGGTACAGATCATTTTTATTAGCCAAGCTGTCTGCATTAAAATGATCTATTTTTTTGTATTATTAAGAACATCCAAGGGAGTCTCTGCAGCGGCAGGAGAAAGATGATAATTTTTCGTTTAGCTTAAGAGCAGATGGTTACAGAAACATTCTGTGTAAATAAATTAGGAGAAGCCACCCTCGCTAATAGTTAAGTAAACAGGTTTGGAAACAGCCTGCTCAGGACCAGGCTTTTCTGTTCTCTTCCTTTCCACAAGAGCTTCGTTCTGCTCTTCAGTTTCTAGCCCCATATGGAAAGAGTGTTAATAAACCAATTTGCTTTTGGCCCAAAGTAATCTGAAACAACTTGAGTCCTGCTAAAGCAAGACTCTTACAGGCAGCTTCTATGAGCTCTAGAGGATACTTATCTCGCCAAAGCATCTGGGCTGTAATCAATGTTATTGATAAGCATTTCCAAATGCCTTTTGTCATGGTAGCAAGGCAGTGAGGGATCTGAGAGAGGTATCACTAACATTGTATTTTATAGCTGCATTCTGCGGTCTCTCCTGAGTGCTGTATTCACAATGCCATGCTGCCCTCGAGAATTCCAACTCAACAAAACAAGTAAATTAGAAGTGGAGAAATTAGAGGTAATTAGGGGAGGAAAGTCAGGTTCTGTAGCACAAGGGCTACAGCTGGAGAAGAAAGTAGTGCTTCTCTTCCTACCATCCAAAAGTGAGCAAGAGATGTCAGAAAGAGGAGATTGTGAAAAGCCGTGTCCTCAATGGTTTCACAACATGAGAAGCTGCAAGAGCTATGAGGACAGAGAAAGTTATGATGGTTCTCTTTCGAACAGTTCTCTGCTGCCCACCCAAGTTAGAACAGGAGTGTGGGCTCGTTCACAGGAAGCAATCCCCTCTTTCACCCTCGCAGTCAGACCGATGCAAAAACATCACCTGGGCGATGGGCTCATTCCCCAGGTCCCCGGTGGCACAGCCAGGATTCAACATGCTGGCAAGAGGGTTTGGAGTCTCAGGCAGTAGCAGAACGTAGCTTGTGCCTGTATTGGGAGGAGACCACATGCAGACAAACTGGTTTTCTCAGTTGGTGGAGGCTGGAGCTGGAGGAGAACCGCTCCTCTTCCTAGTCCGGAACAGATACTTACCTGGGATGACTTGAGCAGTTTCTAGATTCCGGCATAGATTTTTTGGTTGGGTGTGGAGGTACGAAAAGTCATGATAGGAAGCAGTTAGCATAGTACTGTTACTGGTAGCCATACTTGGATATGGTACAGCAAAAACCTATGACCAGTGACCAAAATGATAGAAATGTAAAAATTTTTAACAGTACCAAAAAAAAAAGACACTACACCTAGGACTGATTACAAGAATGAATGGTGTAAGCTGAGAGCTCATTAGGGAGGTGAGGAAAGAGAAGGCTTACAGTATGTTAGTTAATGAAATAAATTACTGTACCCTATTAATGTACTGAAAACCAAATTCAATCCTAGGTTGTATAAAACAAGCTGTCCTTTGAGGGAGAAGACAGTGTACATGACTTTGAAATTCTCTGCATGCTACCAAACACCTATGTGCAAAAAACCTGACATCAACCTGGCATTTAGGTAGAAAGAAAGGCTTCTGGGGTGGTGGGGGGAATGGAAAATCCATTGTATACATGAGGACTAGGAGTGTATGGTTTGTTTAATCCAGCAAAAGAGAGGCTGAGAGGAGATATGAATGCTCTCTATAAATATATCAGAGGAGTAAACACCAGGGAGAGAGAAGAGCAATTTAAACTGAAAGACAACATTGGCACAAGAGGCAATGGGTATAAATGGCCCATGAATAAATTTAGGCTGCAAATTAAGTTTCTAAGCAAAAGACCAGTAAGATTTTAGGAATCCGAGTACTAGGGCAAGTAACCTAACTGTTTTAAAAATGGGATTTGGTTACTTATACAAGGATGAATAACGTGCTTAGCCATTGGTAAGCTGTTGCAGCTCCACTACCTTACCTGACAGTGGAGGCCTGAATGATTATCCTGTGGTTTTATATTCCTATATGGGGGAAGATCAGTGTGAAAAAGTAGTCTCCATATTTGATATCTTTATATTCAGAGACATCATATGTGTAGACTGTGTGCTTCACAATAAGTTCTGCTACTTAACTCTTCATAATTAACAAGACTTCCTAAGTAAGCGGTCAGCCCTTCAGACTTATGAATATAAAGTAAAACTTGTTTTTACTTAATCAACTATGATAGGGTCCTGATTTATGAGAGCAGGCTATTTTCTCAAGGCCTAGGACTGCTTAAAAGTTTGGAAATGCTCAGATGCAGGTGTTAACAGCTCTAACGCCAAGACTGAAATTATAATGTGTACATAGTGAAAGTTTTCCAGCCAACCTTAACTGCTGCTGATGTTTCACCACCCAAAGCCAGTGACAAGCCTGTTCTCAAGCAACATCTATCTTCACTGCATCAGTGACTCTGGAAATTGAGAAGTGATCTCTGTGTGGTCTACCTTTCTCTTGTTTGATAGACTGATTTTTTTTCTCCCTTACTGTAGCATTTAAACCCAAGTCTGTGTGTCTCAAAGCAGCAAACTACTTTAAAAGAAGTAGTTTGCAGTGAAAAAAATTCTGTGGTTCGCTAGAAGTAACCACACCATGAACTCCATTGACCAGAATAAAATATGTAAGGTTTTGATATATGCCATACACCTCAATGGATGACAGAAGTATGGATAGAGGTGATGTTTATGCAAACACCAGATCTTTGTCTACACAAACAACATTCATATATTATATTAGAGATTCAAGCCTGCATACAGGTAATGCCCTACATTTCTTTTGTAAACCTCCTTGTTAACAAGTCCTAATCTGAGTGTTGTAGGCTAGGAATGAAGGTAGGAGGTCATAAGGAGGCAGTGTAAAATTTTGAAGCCATTTAGGGCAGTTGGGGGTTAAGTGACTGAGCAGTGAATTTGCAGCCTTTTGGTGGCTGGAATAGCAAAACTGAAGGATTTCTGCTGTGATTAACAAGATAGTTAGAGTTGTATTGCAAGTATAAGCTTCACTGAGCTTTGCAAGTGCTCATTTCTTACCTTGACCTCGGAGACTCACGGTGATCCTTAATGCTGTGCAGAGCAGCCCCAGGGTGTCTGTTTCAAGATGTCCTGTGCCCTTGGCCAGTGCCTCTTTCCTGCCCTGTGTTAAGCTCCCCTTTGGCAACGGTGCAATTTCATGGCTCCTCTGTGGTTTTTTTTCTTCCAGCTTGCTGTCAGTCAGCTTAAAAAATTCTCACTGAAGTCATTAATGCAGTGAAGTTGTGTGAGCCGTGGGGGCCGGGGTCAGGAAGCCATGAGCCTCCGTGGCAGCAGGGGACAGAGGAGAGGGGACGGGTGGCATGACAATGGGGCTGCCTGGATGCCGATCCCCCGTGCTGACCCAACACTAGTCCCATATCTCTGTCCTCCCCATTCTCTCTGCTCCTTTCACAGTGGAAATCAGTCCCACCAAGCAAGTCTAACTTGCAATAAAGTCTGCTGACTCCAGAGAAAAACTAAAATCCTCATGAATCATTTTGCCTATATGATATCTCTCAGCAGGCAAATTTTCTGCTGGCAGCATCCACTGTCACTCTTGAACTTTTTTTTCAAAGCCCCTATTTGTTAGCTCCAACCTATACACTAAATTTGAGAAAATTTGGTGTCTTGGGTCAGGCGTCTGTGCTGTTCTGAGTTTCCAAACTAAATGAATTACTTCACAAGTAACAAACTAATCAACCATGACCCTTGAGCTGGAAAGGTGAAGGGCAAGAGATATTGGACTGTGCCATCTAAGCAGGCTCAGCCATGAACTGGGAGATCTCCCCGAAAATTAAATAGGTGGTACAACACAGCTAATTTAGCCTAAATCAACAATAAATCAACACTGATTCTGCTTTTGCACATCCTGCGTTGTAATTACACATGAACTTAAGATGCTTAACCTGAAAGTTTGCAATCTGCGTTGAAATGTTGAAGTAGTGGACACCTTCTGAAGTTTGTTGGGATATGTGACATTTCATCCAGGTGGTTACTGCTGTCCTGGTCTCTCAGAGGGAACTGAGTATCTTGAAAACTTACAATGTGTTCTGAGGTCAGGTTCAGTCTCTCTAGCCAAATTTTAGTATTTATTACCTAACAACTGCTTTTCCATTTCCCACTGTTAATGGATGGAAAGTTTGGTGTTCCAGAATCGGTCATCTCAATGAAGGTTGATTCCCAGACAAGCTTCATTCTCTGTGGAGACCCTGGGTAGGTTGTGGGACAGAGGAGGCAGGTAGAGGTAGAAGCGAGTGGACTCCCGCACTGCCTGCATCTGTGGAGTGGTTCGGTTGCTTTCCTGGCGCTCAAGACCAGCTGGAGTGAATACCTAGAAGTGCTCTTCCGTACCTGCCAGCTCTGTCTCCAGGCACTGGCTCCTGGGAAGCTCTGGTATGCAGAATCCAACCGTCATCAGGGCTTTCCATAAGGACAAATTTGCAAGCAGATCATTTTTGGCTCTTGCTGCAGCAGTCTCTGAAAAGAGTCCTTCTTTCTGTCTTTCCTCCACCTCCCTTCCAGAGACATGACCAATGTTTTCCACCAACGGAGAAGTTTACAGCTCCCCACACTTCGCAGTCCCTGCCAGAAATTTTGTTTTAGTTGCCACAGCAACAGCTTTACAAATTTTAAAGCCCCTGCCGCTGGCCGTGCCTGTGCCCTGTTTGTTCTTCCCATGCGTTTCCACAGCACTGCACGAGGCTGCAACAGCAGTGACTGAGAGCTCTAATAACCCCAGTAATGGATCCAATTATGGCTGTTAGCGCTTCTGTTGAGAATACGTGAATAAGTAAATCCATGCATAAGGATGAAAGAGTGTGTTTCTAAAGCTGCCTGAGCAGCCTCTGGGAGTGGTGGCCACGTTGCTCTTGCCAAGCCCTGATGGAGGACGGCAGCTGAGGACTCAGCAGCTGCTCAGCTCCCCTCTGGGCCACACAGGCACACGGGTCCCTGTGAGTTATGTGGTCACTAACTGGTGTTGGGACCTGTGGCCGTTGACTTACAGTCATGGCATCACACCACAACCATTGGTTAGTGCTTGTTGCAGTTGCACTTCAGGTGCCTCCATGGGACAGCTGGGTGCTGGGGTGTCTGCTAGCAGAGCCTCTCTGTTGATGGCAGTGACAGACACAGTAAATAGTGCTCCACTTTCATTAGAAAGTGTCAGCATGTTTGTGTAGTTATGGGCTTTGTGGACTGGGCAGGACAGAAAAAGCACTAGTGAACTTTTGCAGGACGTATTCCACTCTTTGAGTGCTGTTCCATCAGCGCAGGATGATCCTTGCGTCCTCTTCATGCCACCAGAAAAACTTTTGCTTCCTCGGACTATCACTGGGTCTTCCTTCACCATCTTCAGATAACACAGAGGCATCTATCCTCACCTGACTCTCACCCAAGGTGACACATTCTTGCAGTCTTACATCATCCAGCAGTTGATCAAATGGGCAAAGGTGCCCTCTTTTGTCCCAAATTATTTCCTTCCTTGTCTGACTCTTCCTAGCTGATGCTTGGAGTGGCAGGAGAACAAATGGCTTTTGGACAGCATATAGCAGGTTTTGATGAAGGGGTACTGAACAACAGCTGTCCCAGTGCTGACTCCTCAGATGTCAGAATGGAGCTGGAGGGGCAGGCGTCTCAGCAGGAGAGGCTGGCTGCAGAAGGCCTGTCAGCAAGCGGTGCCCTGTTCCATCCCCTGTTCCCTGCATATCTGGTGGCAGGAGAAGGCAGTCACACTCCAAGCTCACTGCACTCAAAGTCATCTGTAGATGCCAACTCCTAATGTTGTGCTAGGAATCCTTACTCCTGTTTTGGCTACTTTACCCCTTCCTGTGTCATTGTCCGTTTGTCCCAGAGCCCCACAGTTGCACAGCTGCACTGCCTCGGCTTGTTTTTCTGATGCTCTCAGAGTGACTCTGTGTGGATTGGGACAGTCTGGCTGCCCAAGACCATGAGGGTAGTTCCCCAAAATCAGACTTCCGTGCTTTATGGAGTAGGGGTTGGTGAATCTCTTGAGAAAATTATGTCCCGTAAGATACCTAATGGCCCTTGTGAGCCTGTGAGTGTGAGGCTGATGGTCTCCCATTAGCATTCAGAAGACAAGAAAGAGCTGTGACAGGGAAGCGGTATTAGCTTTTTCTGAATTGAAGCTACTATTTTCTGATGAGTTATTGGAGGGCTGCTTTACAAATGAGCCTGTGAGGAGTAGGCTGGGAAAGGCTGACAATACCTCTGTTACTGGACATAGATGTCCCCTTGAAACCTGAGATACATTTCTATACACCGCACATTGGGTCTGTGTAGCCATTCTTTCTGAAGTGAAGTCTCATTTTCCTGCCCCACAGGGGTTTGCAGTATTAGCCTGCTCTTGTTAACTGCTGGAAATCTGAAATAACTAGAGTAGGAATTCCAGTTTAGAAGAGGTCTCTGAAAGCAGTTTCTGGAGAGTGAGCCCATTTTACATATAGATCTTGCCCAGGCTATCCAGGTCCCAAGAAAAGTTTAAAGTACTCTGCAAAATAAGATGTTCTTTGTCATCTCCCAGCCATCAGGGAGGCCGAGAATAAGAGTCAAAGGAGGACTGGTCTGCTCCCTGCTCAGCTGATACCTCCAGGAAAAAGGAGTGATTCTTTTCCCCCTCACCTAGCTGTGTCACAGGAGAGTTCATCTCCGTTATGCATCATTAATCTGAGTTTCTAATAGCAGTAAGAGACTGAACTTGGTCGACAGAGAAGTTAACAACCAGTTTCCTGGAGTTCTAACAGTTGATCACTTAGCCTTGGTTATTAACTGCAGGCAAGGACCAGTTTCTGGGAGATAATTGGGGTCATAAACAATAGCTGTGTAATGGAGACTGTGCCTTAGGAGAGGGACTAAACACGTTCAGCTGCAAGAAACTTACAGCTTTTGGATGGCATCCAGGTGCTGCCATCAGCCAGCTCGAGTTCAGCCAGCCGAGTTGTTGCTGTAGGGGAAAAGCAGCCTTCACTGCTCAGCAGACAGCATCTATCTGTGCTCAGGATGGCCTCTAGCTGGAAAGATGCTTGAATGCAGCCACAGGAGTCTTGACAAAACTTGCGAAGCAGAAATCTAGAAGGTGTGGATAAGGGGCCATGTGTCTTTTAGTCCATTTCAGAAACAGGACTCAGCATTTAGGAGTGGCAAGATCTGCAGCCTGGGCTGGGGTTGGTGGTGTCAGCTGGATTTCCCAAGCTGAAGGTCTCTGAGGGTTGAAGTGGTCCCTTTAGGTTGTTCTGGCCGAATGGCGAACAGGACTCTGAATGTCCTGCTGCCAGAGCTTTTGCTTGAGCAGATGTGCACTTGTGCACAGCAGGTGTGAGATGTGTGTGCAGGGTCTCCCAGGCCATTTGGGTTCTGCTGTAGCACTGCTGGAGAATTAAGATTTTCCTGCCTGGAATTCCTTAATACAGAGTTGGTTTGTTGCTAGGAAAAAAGTTCAGAAAAGCACCATTAAGAGCTAGGAGGGTATTTAAATAGAAAGGATTTTTGTTTGTGCTTCCTAAAATAAAACCCAGTTTCTGACTACTGAGGCCATTAAGAATCCCTGCTGTGGACACAATGTACACAAGGGTTCTCCAGGCCATGACAAGTTGTTTTCTTTCAGTGGAGGGCCTGTTGGGACTGGAAGATAGCTTGATGGGATTTCTGATGTGCCATCAGACTGTGATTAGATTCATGTCACTCCAAGTGTTTCCCTCTATGCATCTGATTGGAAGCAAAGGAAGGAAAATAAAGGTGCAAATGAGTTTCTGTAATGATTACACAAGCCAAACTGGAGTGTGGCATGTTGGAATCTGGAGTTTTTGAAGATTTTGGCCAGTCGAGAATGAGGGTAGCATGTGCATGCATGTGGACCACAAGCTGAGCTGAGCACTTCGATATGAAAGCTGGGAAAGTACCTGACACACAGATCACACAGCTCTGTACCATGGTACTTGAAAGCATCCTTGGCTACTCCTTCATTTCTGAAGGAATTAATCATTCTGCCCCATTGCTTCCCATGTGTACAGAACCACAGAAGAAAATTTAAGGGGAATCTGTGGAGGAGGGTAATGTTGCTCTTCAATTCCCAAAAGCAGAAGTGTGACAGCATTGCTAGGCTGGGCTATGTTACAGAATCAAGACAGTAAATGTTGTCTTAATGTGGAGACCTGAAAGGCTGCTGTAGGTGTGCAGCTGAATTTTTCCAGTGAGCCCTTTGCTCTGAGAGCAAGTCTGGCTTTGCATGGCTGCGATTCGAAACAGGTAGGTACCAGAGAAGGGCGGCAATCCTGGCAGGGTCTCAGGTTCTCCAGGCTTTCAGCTTTCCCCACCATATTGCTGTCCCAGTCAGGCATATGGGAGGATTTTCAGCAGTTGATAAAATTAATGAGAGCAGAAGCATTAGCAATATTTCTGATACTGGTCTCACATGAAATCCCTGCTGGGAACTGGGATCACCAGGGTGAAGGGACACCTTTGAGATAAGGAAGGTCCTGCTGAAACTGGTGGGAGGTTGTTTGATGTCACAGAGACGCACTGCATACTAGAAACTCCTCAGGAGAACTGGGAACAGAGCAGGGAGGAAATCAGGCTCCCTGCCCGCACACGCTGGAATTCCAGTACTTTATGGTCAACCAGTCTTCTCTAGGCAGTGACAGGGAATACCCTGAGCAAGAATCCAGACTGACTCATGGGAAAGCCAAGAGGTGACAAAGCAAAGCCTGTTTATCACTGGTGGGTAGTGGGGGAAGCAAGCTTAGACCTCCCAGGAGGGGCTGTGAGTGTGAGGCTGAGCTGGTGGCAATGCCAGAGAGGTGGGCAAGAGTATCTCTTGTTCTAGATATGCCTCCAACTACATGAAGCACTTGTCTCAAAGGGAGGCCTAGATATCCCAGCATGTCTCAGAACCAGACTAGACCCTGCCTCCGTGGTGTTCCTGCCATGGCATCAAAGAAGAAATCCAATTTACCTGCAGCACCAGGCAGTACCCTTCAGTACCCACCAGGAAGCTGAGTGCGCATGGGATCCCTGCTGCACCATATTGAAATCTGCTCTGGAAAGAGCAAAAACATGAATATGGAAGGAAGTGAAGGGAACTGTCACACAGCTTCACGCTCCTAAGCAGCAGCTCTTTGTCTGTGCAGCACAGAGGAGGAAGTTTGATGTCTCCTTGGCCAGTGTTAGTGCTACCTCTAATTTATGCTTTCAGGGCAGAGATTTCCAGGTGGCAGGCTCACCAGGAACACGACAGGTAGGACCAGCTGGCTCACTTTGAAGCAACAGAGGTGAGGGGACACACAAGAGGTTTGGGTGTAGAGCTAGGGCGTGATTTTTGCACTGGAATAGATCTAATGGTCTGAGGTGTGGATGGGTCTTGTCCTTCCCTGCTCAGCCTGGTTGTAGGAGAGGGATGCTCTGCTTGTTCATGTGTTTGCTCCCAGAGGCAGCATATCTGCCCACTCATCACTGCAGCACTCCCCTAGACAGCTAAGATGGGGAATGAGTTTTTGAGACTATGCCATCAAACACCTACCACCAGCAGAATAACAAAGGTCCCATCCTGCCCGTTGCTGCCATGCTCAAGTGTGAGCAGACAGATGTATTTGTGCCTCACCAGTAAATCCCCAGCTCAACTGCTTCTGTAGCACACAGCCTTTACATTAACTGCCTTGCTATTCTTTGGATGGACAGAAATACTCCTGAATAGCCTCTGATGTGAATGGGTCGTTTCAGTTGAAAAATCTTCACTCAGACCTTAGGTCAGTTAAAATTTGTGGCTTTGGTTTTTGAGCTGCTGTCCATTTTTAATTCATTTCCTTCAGATGCCTGAGGTGGGGGGAAGGGGAGGTGTGGGAAGCACATAACCAGAATAAATGGGGAACTTCTGGGTTTCTCACTGGTGCCAGCCATCCTACTGAAAGCATCAGCATCCATGGCTCAGCTGCTCCAGGAGTGGGAAGAAGAAATGCCTGAACCTGGGTCTTCCTGTCTTAGCAAGGCAGGATACGTTCTCAGCTTTACTGGGAGTATTTTTGGACAAATTCTCAAGATACCTCAGCTGTAAAATGCTTGAGTGACAAACATGTATCTTCATAAGCTAGAGAAATTAAGCCTTTAATAATAAGGTAGCAGACTACACAAAATATTCACGGCAGTTGATGAACAAGCAAAGCAGACTTTTGATGTCTGATCTTGGCAGCTTGTAGCACCTTCCTGCTGGTTAGACATGACTGTCTTTCACTCTCATGCCCCTTCCCAGACTGCTGCTGAGACCAAACTTCAGGCACTTTTTGATAAATTGTGAGTTAGCAGTATTGTTGTGGGAAGGAATTCTAGCCTCACTGGACAGAGGAGGCTTAGCTGAGTCTGCCTTTGTTTAAAATACACAGGGTAGCACTAGAGCATGGAAGAAAAGTCATTTCTTACATAAGCTTGGATTATGTTGTTTACCCTCCATTGTTTGTAAGGGCCTCATAGAACCATGAAAATGACCTTTATTTCTCTATGGATTTTGTCCTTTTTCATTTTACAAATATTGATTTTTTTTTTCTCCTGTGTCTTTATCAGAGCTGAATTAACAAGGCTGTTTAACAGGAGCCTCTGATTCATTTGGGGTCTTTTTGTGCCAGGTACTATCACAAGCAGCTGAAAGCAGCTCAATAAAGAATGTGCAGCCGCTGTTACAGAGTTGACAGAGTAGGTGATGTGCCCTGACAAGAGCTGAGCTTGCATGGGTCAAAGAGTAGGCTTAAAAAGATGGTCTCTTCAGCCTAGGCAGAAATGCTAGGAAGGTTGTTTGTAAGGAATATAATTTCATGTCTGAAAGCTCTCTTCCTCAGGCCATTAAAGCTTGAGGCCACTGCAAATCACTGAGTCTACTGGATTATTCCAGTTCCACCCACGGATCCCCAAGTGAGATCAAGAGACCATATTCACAACAAGAGGCCATTCCTGTCCTTGCGATCCAAAATCTCGGTGTCGCAGCAGTGAGACTCCAGTAGGAAAAGAAGCCAGTGGTGCAGCTTCATGTGCTCTTCCTTGCCAGGCTTTTAAGCAAGCCTCTTGACTGACTCAAGAGCTGTAGATGGAGCAGAGGGTGGTAACTGAAGACAGACAGGGACATAGAAGTTCAAAAAAGTGTGATGGACACTTTTGATACCTTTAACACAATGGAAAAGGAAGACATAGGCCAGCTGATAGCTGTCCATACTTGCCATAATGCACCACTGCGGTTTCTCACACAGGACCCAGAGGTTGGCGAGGGTGGGGAGGAAGCAGCTGTCATGTACTGTCCTTCAGGGCGAGTTGCAATCTGATGCCTTTGAGGATCATCTCTCCACACTGTGAGTGGCCTTGAGGCATCCTGTAGGTTTTTTAGTGACCTTTCTGACCAGGAGCAAAAGCCTAACCTCCTGCATATATTTGACATTGAGAAAAAGAGATGTTGCAATGGAGATAGAAATGTTATGTCCATATTTCTTCCCAAGTAGGCGTTGTAGCTCTGCTCTAGGACTCGCCTGTGGGCTCATCTTTCTTACAACCTGTACATGGTGGTGGGAGGTAACAGTTGGTTCAAATAACACTGAGAACAGAGCTGGGTGTCCAGGCTCGTACCTGATCCATGTCCTTTCTAATAGACAGTGCTGTCTGTCCTGCAACTTCCTTGCATGTTTCTAGAGCAGAAGGAGCATGACCTCTGGGCTGTGGGCCATCCTGGTCTTCAGCATCATTAAAGACCATGTCTGTGTCATTAGAGTAGCTAACATCCTGTGAACCTAGAGACGAAATAAGGAATTAAGAATCAAAAAAGCCCCAGGGAATCCTGTTTGAAGGGAGACTCTGGCTGTTCCTTACAGGCTGTTATAGCTATATGAAAGAGATATTAATATTTCTGGACTAAGAAAACAGAAGGGCAAAGCAAAAGAACTGTTTTTTTTCAAGAATAAGAAACTCATCTCAGGGCAGATCCTGGCTTTGTTATTGAAAGTGGTTGGGAAGTGAGAGGTCAAGTTTATATTCCTTCTCCAATTAATGTCTCTTCTTGCAAAGGGAAGCAGTTCAATAAAAAAGACTGAAAATGGCATTCAGCTGCTGCTTGGGCTGTTCAGCGAGTGTGTGTGAGGCTGGGGGGTGTCCTTGGGCTGATTCACTGCTGGTCAAATGTTTTAACCACTGGGTTATTAGCTGCTCTGGGGCCGATCTCCCTGAGTTCTCTTTTCAGTGGAAGTTTCAACAAGACCACCATGTCTTTACGAACAATTTCTGGTTTGGTGAGACAACGCTTCCCACCAGAAAGAGTCAGAAAACTCCCAGCCAACTCTAAGCCTCATGCTTCCAGAGTCAGAGTTTCATCTGCTTCTCCCTGAAGGCTCAGCCAAGGAAAACAAGCCACTCCATATCACTGTTCATTTACCCTCCTGAACCTTCTCTCTCAGTGCTTCAAGGTAGATTCTTCAGCAGTTAATACTGCTCCTGGGGCATGTGCAAGGAACAATTAAAGCTCATTGTGCCAGTGAAGAGCCCTGGGGTGAGCTGGGTGGTGGAGACAGTTGCCCCCATTTTGCTGTGTGCAGCAGCTTCCCGAACCATCCTTTTGCAGGGAGAAGCAAGTGTGTCTAGCTGATTGCAGAGCTCAAGGGTTAAATTCAATGTGGCATTTCTAGGGTTTTAGCTGGTGGCAACCGTCTTACTTTGTAGCGTTCAGCGCCTGGGTGAAGCAGGGCTGGGGAGACCACAGCTGCCGAGCCTGCGAAGGCGTTTCCAACCAGCTGCAGCATGGGACTGATGGTGGGAGCAAAGCGTGAGTGTTTAAAGATCAAACACTTTGTCGTGCTCCCTTTAATGCTTCACCTGTGACACTGCAGGTATCTACATCTTTGATCCTAAAATGACAGGAGGTGAATGGTAGTTCCTTCATCTCAGACATAAATGCTCAGTATAGCTGTGCCTCATGAGGGTCAGCTAAGCGTTCTCCAGCTGCGGTCAGGAGGCTTGGAAGAAGGTGCTGTTGGCCATTCCCTGAAGAAAGGTCCTGTGAGGTGCCGTACAGCGGCATTTTGTTTGTGCCCTGTACTCAGACTGGTCTCTGCCTGCTTCAGCTGCTTGTACTGGAAGAGGAATGTATCACCCAAATGGAAAGTCACAGCTACAGGATAAACTTGGGTAGCTCCACACAGCAAGCTGGTGTGTGGAGGGGACAAGCTTTCCTCATGCATTTGTGACTGGTCTGGAAACTGGAAGCCTCTCCAAAGAATTGTAAGTTGTCATTGGTGTCTCACTTGAGAATGTCAACAGGAATCTGTCAGCACCAGTCATGATGATAGAAACACAATCTCCCCATTTAAAGCATCTCACTAACTGTACCTAATTAACCTTCGTGGCAGCAGAGCAATACAAGGAAATAGGGATCATTAACTTCAGTTTCGCTTTACAGGAGGGGAAGAGAAGCAGCAGTGCTAGCCCCATGCATTTCAAATTGAGGTAGGCTCAGAAAAATCACTAGGTTAAAAATAACAATAATCCATTTGGGGTTCTCAGAGCCTTACGAGTGCACTTGAATCAAACTTTCAGGTTTTTCTCTAAGAAACATCAGGACTGGAAACTTCTCTCCCATACATGTGGAGACTCAACAACCAAGGCTTTTAAAAAATTGCACATTCCCAGTCTCAGTGGTTCAGAGGCAACAAACGTCAGAGCGGTTTGCTCAGTGTTGCTTAAAAATCATCTGGGCAAAGCTGGGACTAGCCTGTGTGGGTAGCTGAGCCTCCACCCCTTGTTCCTTCCTCCAGACCAGACATTGTCTAGGTAGGGGAACCTGCCTAAATCCACCAGTGGTTATTTAATAGCTGCCAGAGACACAGTTCAGGCTTGAACTAATGACGTCATCCCTTCCTCTCCTCTGCTGAGGGACAGACTGATGACATTGGCTGTTTACGTTTTGGACTCTGAGCCAGCTCGGCTCCTTCGCCTGGGGCCCAGCAGGGATCAAAGTGTCGTGAAGATGCAAAACCATATGTGCCGCTCCCTGACATGGCTTTCCTGGCTTGAAGTTGTTCTTGTAAGTTAGGAGGAAAGAACAACTTGTATTAATCCTTTTAAAAGAGTTCTCCGTGCCTGTCTTATCACGGGTCGAGGGGAAGAATAACACCTGTGGCATTTGTGGTGGGCACCAGCACAAGGCTATCGTTTCGTCTCACCAATAAATGTGATGCAAAGCCCCGAGGAGTCACTGTGGCAGTTCTGAAAGTTGTATCTGTCATTACCAGCATACTGATCTCACTTCTGCCCTGAGCCATAGATGCCGTCAGGATCAGAGGAGAAAACCCAGATTTGTCTGGAGCCCCAGCAGGCAGGAGCCCTGCTCTGCAGAGAAGCCAGTGGGGACTTGGGAGAGCTGTGGCCTAGGAGAAGAACCTGTTGTGTGGGGAGTCAACCCCAGCCCAAAGAGCTGGTGTTCATACAGGAGTGTGTTTTATTCATCTCCTTTTCTCCTGGTTCTTCTGTTCTAAGCTGACACGGAGTGAACCAAAGCTGAAGGGACCCTTGAAAAGGCCAGGTCATTGATGGAAGGATAAAGGGCTTGGCAGATGGTGAAAAGCTCTCATGAGCAGCATGGGCTGTGGCTGGCCCCAGGGAACAGAATTGTTCCCCTGCTCAGGCTGTGTGTCTGTCTCTCTGATTATTTTGTGTATTTCATCTCTGCTGTCTGTCGCACCCTTAATCTGGGCTCCTCTGTGCCAACAAAATGCTTAGCTCACTCCATTGTCTGGGAGACTAATTTGCACTGTAAATCTGATCCTTATCTTACATGACAGCTTACTGTGTGGTTTATTGCAGTCCTGTAGACAAACTAACCAGGGATGGCTAGAAAGCTTTTGACACATCATCTGGAATATAGAACGAATATGACCCATTTCGGTTTGCTGCCAGGTTAGGATGTGGCCCGTTGTGACTGGGGTCACAAGGGTTTATCTTTTCTCATCTATTCAAACCTGAGCTTGTTTGGGTTTGGTGTTTGGTTTGGGGTTTGGTTTGTGGGTTTTTTTTAATGGTACAACTTCTATTCTGCACTGGAAGACTTCTGGAACAGCCTCCCACCTCCTAGGGCCAGGTGCTCCATCCCTCCTCCCTGCTACTTCAGAGTTTTAAGGACCAGGAGAGATGCTGCAGGCCAGGTGCAGGCAGCGTATGAGCACTGGTGCTCCAGCATGCTGCAGCTTTGTTGTCTCTGTCTGTCTTAATCAGAAGGAACCTTTGTCCTTGTCTTTCTTCATTAGTATTTCCTGACTCTTTCTCTGATGTGTTTTAGCTCTTTGCTGGCAGAGTAACATCTCCCCTCAATCTTGTCTGCAGTTGCCTCCTTTTCTCTGGTCCCGGGCTACACACCTGCAGGCATTCACATATCATCTAAGGTATTTTCACACTACTGTTGTTCAGATAGCTGGGTAGCTGAATCCTCCTACAGAGGGGTTCCAGGTAGCCTCAGATGCAAGTTTACCTGGGAAGAGCCACAAAGATTATTGCTGCTTTGGTACAGCTCTTGATTCTGCAGCTGGGCGTTGCAGTCCTCTGGGATGCAAAGGATCCTGCTTCCCCAGACAGGGGAGTGGGAACACAAGACCTGCTGTCCTCAGAGGATGGTGGTCGTTTGGAGGACCAGTCTGATTTTTACTGAGTAGGGTCTTGCTCTACAGTTTCATGGATTTCTGGCAGCTTCTGTTCTCCCCACCCTTGGTCTGAGCACAATACACAAAAATGGCTGTACTGAATAAGCTGCATCCAGCAGTTGTGGGGCTGGAAACTGAACTGGAAATGGAGCCATGGGGTCTCAGTAGTGTTGAGGGAGAGGAGCAAAAAGGCACTTAGAGAAATTGTTGAGGAATAGGCAAGTAATGTGTTGTATACTGGGTAGAACTGTAGCTGCTTAGGCTACTCCAGAAACTATGTACTGGCCCCTCTCAAACTCCATTTTGCTGCCTAGATTATCAGACAGATGTGTAACCTAAGACTTATTCCAGGTCATCAGAGCTGGTGAACACCAGACTCCTCGCAGGCAGTGTCCTGAGACCTACCCAAGGGACAGCTCTGTACAGCCTGGGAGAAGCTCAAGCGAAAACATACTGCTTCAACAAGACTCCAAAATCTACCAGATTTTAGAAGAATCCAGGACAAAAATATCTACGAAAGGATCATCACCCGGCCTAATTCAGGCTCACGCCTAGTCTAGTTTAAGCTACTGCACACAGCCTCCTCTGAAGAAGCCACGTTCTCTTCCCTGGCTAGAAATGCAGTCAGAGGAATCAAATCACATCACCTTACTTAAACTAATATGTGAAGTGCCTGAAAGTTGGCAACTTGAATCTGAAGACATCTTAATTTGTTTCCTAAGAGGCCTGGAAAATCCCCCTTCCCCACAGACAAGGTGGTGCAATCTGAGAGTCCCCAGTGTGACTGACTGGCCTCCCGTCTGCCCTGGCACTTGCAGCACAGTCAGCAGCTCTGATCCATCTGCAAGGTCAGATTGTCCCTCCAGCTGTGTGCATCCAGCACCCCAGGGCAGCTGGTGCTTCCAAGGATAAAATCTGTGCCCTGCTGCTGCTGTTTTCTGTCAGATTTCTGGTTGGTTTGTTTAAAAAAAAATAAATAAAAGAAAAAAGCTTGTTTTCAAGCAGCACTTAGAGACCCTACTGTGTTGCATGGCACGTGGACAATGGGATGATAGACTCTACTCTAGAGGATTCACAGGATAGCTTGGCAGAAGTACTCTGAATAGTAAATGTGGTAAAGACACTGTGTGAGACAAGTTAGTAACAGTAAGGGGAATATGTTTGCTTAGACTGACGAGGTCTGACATCTCCATCAGCCAGGGTGTGCAGCGTGCGAAGGCCCCACAACGTGATGAGCGGTGGGGCCAGCCTCCCAGCACTCCCAAGGTCTTTGCTGTCTGGCAAAGGAAATCCATGGCGTGCACCAGTGTCGGCTCTCATCTGCATGGAAGTGACAGCGGGTGGAGACCTCAAAGAAGGATTTCCAGGTGGAGTTTTCCGCTTCCTGGAATATTATTAACAATCAAGGAAACAAGCTGCTGCTGGGCTGGATAAGCAAGGGCGGCTTTCTTCTCGGGGGGTTTTAGAGAAAGGGCGTGGGGGAAGCTGAGAGTGTAGCAGAGTGTAGGGGGAAGGGCTAGGATCTCAAAAGAGAAAGTGAGTTCAGCCAGCAGCCCTCAGCTACCTGCCATTAATTGCATTAAGCTTGACCCCCTGTCTGGGTTAGCTCTGTGTGCATTTGTGCAGCCCAGTCTGGGTGGGCGGCTGAACCGGGGTGCCGCACGTGGGCTGCCTCCCTCTTTGGTCCCAGGGACATGTGCAACGCCTGTCCCAGTGCCTGGGCCCGGGGACGGACGCGCATGAGGCTGTGCCGTGCAGGTGCCTCTGCAGTGCTTTGCCCGGAGACACTGGCCACTGCTGTCACAGCCTCTGTCCTGGGCTCTCTGCAGAGGCAGGACTGCACCGTGTTTTTACACAGGCCTTCAGAAAGCCACTTCCATCCCTGTCATTTCCCCTTTTCTCAGGAAATGGGATGCACATTTAGCAGGGGGCTAAAGCCCTCCTATTGCATCAGTGCTGTGCAACTTGTCTTCTGAGTAGGTAGTCGTCAGAAGGCCTGCTGCTGCTCCAGGGATACTGTATTCCCAGCTGGCGCTTGCTTTCTTTCCTGCCAGGATTGCTTTATTATATTTTTGCAGTTATTAGTAACTCATCTCTTGTACAGAACTGTCAGTGAATCAGAAGTCAGAGTATCCAAAATATCTCGCCCCACAAAAAGAGCAGCTCCTCCTTCGCTGCCTACGTGCAGCATTGTTAGCTGATGCAAAGGAAGGGGATTGTGTGGAGGATGGCGTGAGGGCTGTCAGGTTTGAATCCCATGAGCAGCAGGTCAGAGTCAGCCCTTTCCCAAGAAGCGGTGAGCTGTGAACGTTATGTCTGCAGCGTTGTGGGCAGGTGTGATGGCAGCTTGGGTGGGTATATCATGCTGGCTTTGATCCAGTTGGCACAGGTAAAGCAGCAGTGACATAATATAGCAACTTAAGCACTGTCTTAACACTATTAAATACATAGCTGAGATCTCTGGAGGGCTTGTACAACCTGAGGTGACGTTTGTGTCACTGTATCTTTCCTGCAGTTTGCTATCTGTGCTAGCTCAATTACAGTTGTCGCAGATAGGTCTGTGCTGTGCCTCAGTCCCTCATCTGACATTAGTGCAGACCTGCCTCCAAACAGATGCTTCGGAGGACCTGGGGGCCATACAAACATCAGCTGTTGCTGTCTGTAGTTCATGCCTCCCATGCTGGCATTCGCTTTCGTGATTTACTGGAGTTAGCCAACACGCAGGGGAGGGGAATTGCATCTTTTGTTATTGGGATTTGCTTTGCATTGCAGCACTGAGACTTGCAAGTTTGGGACTGTAACTGAGCTGCGTTCTTCCCTTCTCTGTCGTGTGGGCAGTTCTGCTCCCACTCTCTACCCTCCCAAAGTCCTCTCCTGCTGTGCTGCAGGCCTGGGGTTGCCCTGGTTCCTCCTTCAGGCACCAAGAGGTCTGGGGCTGCAAGGCACTGCACACACGGGAGTGTGTGCTGTGGTGGAGAACTCTCCGGGGCTGGAAGAGGCGCCCAGGGAGAAGGTCTGCAGTGTGGACTCTTCTGACTTTTTCTTTCTCTCTCTCCCCACAGATGTCAGCAAGGACCATCCACAGCAGCAGGCAGGGGTGATCTGGAGAGTGACAGGCGGCCTATTCAGTATCACCCGGGGAGCCGTGGGGGCCACATTGGGAGGAGTTGCCTGGGTGGGCAGCAAGAGCCTGGAGCTCACCAAAACAGCTGTGACCAGCGTCCCCGCTGCTGGCGTTGGACTGGTGAAGGGCAGCGTCTCGGCAGTGACCGGCGGCGTTGGGGCCGTGGGCAGCGCAGTCACCAGCAAAGTCCCTTTCACCGCAAAGAAGAAGGACAAAGCTGACTAATTCCCATCACTGTTCCCTTCCAAACTATCAACCTGCCCATACTCTCCCCCTACACAGCACCTCTTTGAGTTGGAACCAGCTGCTTCAGGGAGGGTCAAGCACTTGAGCAGACTCCAGCTGCAGCCTGCTCAGCACCGCCTGCCTGGCTCAGAGCTCACAGAGCCGCTGTCAATGCCTTTCACTCCCGTCACCTACTGGGAACCATCTCTACTCCGAGGGCTTTAAAGGCACTGTTGTCTCTGTCTTACAGTTTCCTTCCTCTCTTCTTGCTTTTGTAAGCACAAAGGGGCAGGAGAGGGTGTCAGACTTCATCTAACTGGAGATGGAAGGAGTAATGGGAGGGGAAGGAACTGTGCCTGGCTTGAAGTATGGGTCAAATTAAACTTCAGCTGGGAAGACAGCCTCTGAAACACCCATTCCCGTGGCTCTGGGATGTGTGTTTTGGAGGTCTGCCTGGGGAATAACTGTAGAAGAAAGTCCCATTGACACAAAGGAGAGATACTGTGAAGAGGGGGAAGCCTCCCTCCTGCCCTGCACCTCTTACCTTTTCTTTGCAGGGCCTATCCCACAAGCTGCTCCAAATCACTGCGTGGCTGAATTGCACCCTTCAGAGAAGGAACCCTCAAGCTCAGCAGAGCAGCTCCAAGGATGATGACACACAAGGGTATCATATGTCCTGGGCCATCAGCTTTTGCACAGATTTTCTTGGTGAGAGGCAGGAGGATGAAAGCTGCTGCGTGTTCCCATTCCCAGCTGACAGTGGTATCTGCCAGGCCTCTGTGATATTGCAACACAGGTGGTGATGCTCCACAGAGAGACAAACTGAGCCCTTGGGTTTGATCCTTGAAGTCCTGGCAGAATCCCCATCTGCAACAGGGGCATTTTGACTCTAGGCCACACTCTCACTCCACAGATGTCACTAGTTGCCATGAGCAAGTGTGTTCCCAAATACCACCCAAGTTCTGCTGCAGGGTGAGAGGGGAAGCTTTCCCTGTGACCCCAGGAGTGGTGGCCTGACCATGAGCAGGCTGAACTGTGTGTTCCCCAAGGGGCTGAGCATGCTCCAGCCTGTACAGGGCACCAGCAGTTCCTCCTCCCCCACACACTGCTGCTGGAGTTCCAGCCCGGCTCTTCTAAATGACCGTGTTGCACTAAATATCCCGCTCGCACTCATAGTGCCGCAGAAACCCAGACACCTGCATTCATCTGGGAGTCACAGCCATCCTCAGCCTGGCCCAGGATGCTCACGGGGCCATGTGGCGTCACATAAACACACACACACATGCACACACACTCACTCCAAGGTCCCCTGTAGTTTCTCGGGATAAGGAAAGCCACAGGCTCTACCATTAACTCTGCCGCTCCTGGCTTTGGCAGGTGATTAGCCTAGGTCATTAGGTGTTGGATGCATAGGCAAGTGAAGCAATGCTTTTGCTGTATTTTATAAATATGCATCTGTGTTAGAGTTTGTGTAGGTATCAGACCACAAGCTTGTCTTCAGCCAGATAAACAAAACCATGCCACTGCCATGGAGCTGTTCACATGGTCATCTTTGGCACTTCCAGCATATAGATTCTATATCGGGTCCTGGTCAAAGTAAAAATCATGTTTTAGAGGATGTTTTCCCTTTTGTTGCCCAAGAGCATAGTTTATTGAAACCAAAGGAATGTGAAATATCCCCTTTTTCCTGTCTATGCAGTTCGTTTACTTTCTGCCCTATATTTTGCATATTGAAGCAAGCTTCCTTGATCTTCATTTCCCGTTGGAGGTTGTTGTGCTTCCTGGCTGCTGTCTTGTGCTTAGGACTCTGACATCAGGGAATATTTAAGTACAACCCCACCCCCGCCACCATTTTTGCTGAATGTTCTTGGGCTTGTGAAGTAGTTTTGATTCTGACCTTTATTAAATCCACATTTTGGGCCTGATTTAAGTAACTGTTTCCCTGTGCTGGTCATGCTGGTGTTAGTCTCTCTCCATACCCTTTGCTGGGTAGTCCCCGCTGTTTGCAGTGACAAGAAGTTGCTGATCTCCACGGTGTGTTACTCTTGATAGCATGAGAGTGGTTTAACCTACATCTTTGTTTCTTGAAGAGGAAACAGCATTTGGTATGTGTGTGTGTTTCCTTTCCCTGTCTCTTTTGTTCTTGTGAAGGCCAGGTTGACCCAGACATGTTGGTTTTGTCTCTGAAGGCAGCAGCTTCACAGAAAGATCAGGCCTTGATGTGTGCCTGCACTTTGCTGGGACACTCGTGGCACTTGGCAAGGCCAGAAGAAGTCTCGTCTGTTCTTCCTTTGTCTCAAACACCCTGCAGAGCAGGAGGGCAGTTCGTACTGTGCAGATCTCTGCTCTCTGCTCTCCCTGAGCACATCTCATTTCTCATTGCAGATCACAGACTGCTCCTGAAATCAGCTCTAACCCCAAAGCTAAAAGCCTAAGTAGCTGTGCTGTCACCAACCCTCTTAGAAAGATACGGTTTCTTACCAACTGGGGCAGAAGACAGTCTTCTTCTTAACTGCCTTTCCCAGGCCCCGGATGGTATCTAAGGGCTTAATTTACCAGCCACCCTGGGCAGGTGACAGGAAGCTTATCATGCTTTTGGCTAACCAGTACCCCACACAGGCTCTTGCTGGGGGAGGCAATACATCCTTCCCAAGACACTGTCTGCAGGCACCATTTGTGCAGAGCTAGGCATGAAAGATGGGATAAAGGTACATTAAGGAAGGCCATAGGGTACCTGAGGGTTTCCTGTCTTTTTATTTCTGCTCTTCTGTGCGTCCTGGCAGTAAATGGAGTAAATCTCTCCATTTGTCTGGAACTGCCATTTCCTTGAGGAATGGCGTGGAGAAGGGGAGAAGAGGTGTGAGGGGAACTCACAGAATTGGCTGTTCTTACAGCCCAGCTAATGGAAATCTCATGGACCATAAATAACAAAAGAGAGCAAATTAGCAGGCAGGGGTACAGTATTGAATCTACTCCCAAACCAGGGCTTCACACCACTTAACAGGCATTCAGGGATATGTAGCTATGCAGGACTCAAAGGCTCTGGAAAGCGTGTCTCTATTATTGTGCCAGGCCTGCTCAGTTCATCCAGGTGACCCAGCCCTGGGCTGGGTTGGTGTTCCCAGTCCAAGAGCAAAGATGCCTCCTGACAGCTTTGGTTGCAGAATCGTGGAACCTGGATGAGATGGGGAGGTTGCTGGCTCCTGGTGCCCTATCCTTTTCCCCCTGCCACACTACGGAGACTCCAGGCAGCTCAGAGTCCACCTGGGCCACTGGTGCAGCCTTTCTCCCACCGCCTCTTTGTCATAAGAGTTGCAAAAACTACATTGTGCGTAAATCCCATTGCTACGAGGTGACGGAGGTTTGGTGCAAAATAGGGGGAGGCAGCACCGAGGAAGGGTCAAAGTGAATTAGTACAAGGAAGATCACCAGTTTTCAGGTGATGGCGAGAAGGTGAAGAGAGACTGGTGACAGGAGGAGGCAAGGACTGGGGGAGCAAGAAAAGGGGAAGCATGAAGGGTATTTATTTCTTAGGACTGGCTCTGAGTCAGCAGATTAATATGATGGAGTTTGTCCTAGGGAAGAGTGTGGGAAGGGAAGTGGATGAATGTGGGTTTCGGTGTGTGATGTTGGTTCACACCTGGTGGGTGCCCTGCTGCCATAGTAGTGGTGATTGTGAGATCAATGAGCCCAGCAGATTTCCAAGCGCCAGATCAGCTCCCTCCTTACCATCCCTGCTTCCCAGATCTCCCTACAGCTTTTGCCATGATCTCCCCATGGTGGAGGTGGGATGTGGCCCTGCACACAGCCCTGTGCCCCAGGTGGCTCGACATTCCCCATGCCCAAGGAACATGGCCCGGCTGAGAGGGGAGCACACAGGCACATTCTCTCCTCCCTTTTCTCATCTCATTGTTCTTCACTTACTTTTTCATCCCTCCCCTGTCTTTCTGTCTTGCACCTCTATAGACCTCTACAAAGCTCTCACCTAGACCTTCGTTAAACATCCGCACTCATCTTGGCTGGGAGGGCAGAGAAGGTGACTCTGCCCCTGGACCTCCGCTGACTGGGACAGAAGTGCATGTCTTCCGCCCCCCTCTGTCCTCCTGTGTTTTGTGTGTGGAAGATCTCAGCCCACTTCTGAGTTCCCACCTTGGCTCTTGTCCCTGTCATTTCTATTTCTCTGTTGCAAAGTCGTCCTTGTAAAAACAATAGCATGAGTGGGGATGTGAAGATGGCTAGAGAGAGCCATAGCGCTTCTGGGACAGATGCCAGGGCCCAGCTCTGCTTCTCTGGGAGCCGAGGAGCCCTTTGGCAACCCAAAACCGTCACTGCGGCCACGCAGTCGCGTGCGCAGTGCTGGGCTCTGGAGAACACTTTTGTTCTTTATCATTTCATTGTCTGTAATTGGTTTCCTACTGAATTTGTTTGCTTGGTTTGTTTTGCAGTGTGTTTCTGGGAATATTCTGCATCTCTGTATTTTAATTACAGTAAAATTTGAGGATAAAAACCTTGGTTATGCTGGCTCTTGTTTCCAGTGGGGAGAATATGAGGAGAGGAAGCGCAGTTGAAGGAAGATGTTAGAGATTCCTTGGGAAATCAGATCTCTCCCCTAAGGGCTCTACAAGAGGCACCAAGCAGGGCTGAATCTCTGTCCCTGCTTAAACTAGGACATGGCTTTCAACTGCCATTCAAAAGCCATTTTGCTGCAGGCGCGTTTCCTGATCAGAATGATAAAAACAGTTTGGATAACACTTCTAAGCTCAATTTCTTGTGTTGGTTTAAAGACCACTGTGCACGAGGACTTTCAGGATGGGTACATCTGGCCTAGCCCCAAAAGGTGGGATCTCGGCAGCCAAAGACAGGAAATTTTGCCTCTACAGCAGCTGCTTCTTCCTGCAGGTTTGCATGGCCACTTTTCCCAGCTGAGGAAGCAAGGGAAAGCCTGGTTCCCCCGCTGCAGCTTGACCTTTCTGCAGGACGAGGTGGTTTGACATCCCTCCCCAGAGCTGTGGGGGAGCCCGTGGGGCAGCCAGACCCTGTGCATTTGCTGGCAGGCAGTGCAGCTGCTGGGAAGGCCAGAGCTGGACACCTCGGCTACGCCACCCTGGCCACCTCAACCGCTTCACGAGCGCTAACCCTGGGCAGAGCTGCCCAATGGTCCCAGGGACACAGCCCTCGTGCAGGCAGGATTGCAGCCCCACGGCCAGGCTGTGCCAGATCGGGCCCCCAGACACCGTGTTCCTTTTCCTGGGGCGAGGCCAGGAGCCAGCAGCCTGGCATTTGTTAAGTGCTGACAAAAGGATTAATTTGGTAACTAATAATGGGGCAATCAAGCCATTTATTTGGTTGACGCTTTGCTGCCAGCTGCTCAGTAAGAGCAGCATGGATGAGGCTGGCTGTGGCCACCACTGCCATGTGCCCGGCTCCTCCATCCTCACCCAGGATAGCGGCTGGTGCTCCTGCCCCTGAGTGAAGGTGCCTGGGGTGGGGGTGTTCTCTTGATGTGGGGAGGCAGATGGAGGAAGGGCCTGTCCCACAACACGTGCATGTTGTCACCCCATTCCTCCTCATGGGGCTGGAGCCAGCCATGTCGTCTTGCTGACAGTGTAGCCGATTTAAAGGTGCTCCAGCTGTGAGCCCTGAGGAGAGGCCATCAGATGCATCACCTCTGCTCGCCTTTTCCACAGCACAGCTGGAGCAGGTTTGCCGTGTTAAGCCAGTTTGCAAAACGCCACTAAAAAGCAGCCCCTCCAGAGCTGTTTAAAGGGGAAAAAGGATGTTGGAAAATCACCTGTAGAGGAGACCTGACCAGGTAGGTGCGTTGCGGGTGGCTCAAACACTCCTGTGCCAGGAGTGGCTCCAGCGCTGGGAGTGTGCAGCTGTGGGAAGATGTGACCAGCTGTGGTCACGTCTCTCTGAGTCCCTATCCTGCCTGGCTCCAGGAGCAACAGAGCCGGGAAATGCTGGGGCATTGCTGTCCTCTGCCCTCTGGGGACTGGCCCCTGTGTCTTCCCATCTGCAGCTGCCCATGGTCTGTGGGACATGCCCCAAGGGCTGGGCTGTTTGGAGGACTCTGTCTCAGTAGGGTTGGAGGAGCTGGTCGGCTGTTCCAGCAGCCAGAGATCAGACAGAGATCAGCCAGACCAGCAAGGTCCTGTGTCGGGCTCTGGGCACACTGCTGCGGTGCAGCATTGCTCCTGCCCTGCCAAAGTGCCCTGTGTGGGTGGCTCTGCCTCCGCAGGCAGCAGGCAGCTCATGAAGAACTGGTGCATTGCCAGGACCATCATCTTGCCTGCTTGCTTCCATTTTGGCAGTTTTATGACCTGAACTCAAGCACTTTTCTCTGGTCCTCCATGCAGGGCACACCAGTGCTGGCATGAGCAGCATCAGACACGGCGGGGGGGCAGTGTGGGGCAGCCCCATGGGGCTGGGCTCACTGTGCCAGTGCCACCAGGCACTTCAGTAAGTTCTGTGTCCCCACTCAGACCAACATGCTCTCAGGTCTGTAAATAACCACAGGTTCTCTATTTTGGCTTAACTACTTGCATTTTGACACACTTCAGACGAAATATACACATGCCCAAGGAGGTGGCTGCTGCCCTGGGGTTCGGGGCAGCACGCCCCACCTTGCCCCCCAACTCCCAGCCCCACAGGAGCCGGGCAGAGCAGGAGATGCTGCTCTCCACCTGTTGGCGCTTCCACCCCAGTTTAGTCACTGAGGTCTTCCAGTTCACCCCCAGGTCAGTTTTATTGCACTTTTATTTACAGAAAACACAGAAATAAGCGTTAAATATGTTGGGCTTTTACCAAATCACCCAACCACTTTTTTTTTTTTCACTTTTTTTTTCTTTTGTGGGTTTTTGGCACAAAGAAACATCACAGGTGTTACCAAACAGCCACATACAAGCAGCTGACCCACTGCCCAGCCCAATAACAGGACTTAAACAAACAGACATGTTGCACTGAGATCAAAAACAAGGAGATTGTTCCACGTTCAGCTTCCAGTCTAACCTGCTCATCAGGGGCAAGGGGAGTTACTCTGGAGGGGACAACACCATTCATAAATTATATTTATATTTACCTCTTACATTGTAAAAGTAAACAGTGCAAAGTACAGTACCCCAGGTACCCTTCGGTTTGGAAAGCTTGAAGGTTGCTTTATACATTTTATGTGTTTTGTAAACATTGTTACCCATCCACAGTTCTAACTCTTGCTTGTAGAGACCCAATTCCTCTTGCGTCCAAAACGTATTGGGGGGCAGCAAATTGCTTCCCCTGGACTCAGCTGCTGAGATTCCCGCTCAAGGTTTAGTGCAAATTTTGAAGAAAAAAAGATGAGAGAGAGAGAAAGAGGGGGGGAAACAAAACAAAAGAAAATAAAATAAGGCAACAGTTAGAAACTGTCCATATCAAAACCGGCCCCCCCCGGGGCTGCCTTAGGAGAAGGGCAGGAAGTCTCTCTCCTCCACCAGGCTGATGGAGAGGTTCTTCAGCTCCTCCTCGGAACCAGCGGTTTTGTAGCCGAGCTGTGCCAGCACCTGCTGGCAGGCGTGCTGGGTGAACGCCACGATCTCGTAGGACAGACGGAACCGCCACTTCTCTGCCGTCGCCGCTGAGTTGCGCACTGTCCCGTACTTGTGTTTGGAGGAGGACCTGTCTCCTCGGGTGTTGTTCTGTATCCAGCGCTCGACGTTGCTGTCCATGGGGATGCCCAGGAAATCGTAGATCTCCTCGGTCTTTTTCATGGGATTCCTGGCCAGGTCTTCGTACCGCACCAGCATGTATTTGCCCTTGAGCCACGGTGGCCGGTTGAGGCCGGTGGACACAGAGTTCCAGAAGTCCTCGCACACTGTGGTGAGCTGGGTCACATCCAGGTTGTATGGCTTTCTGCCGGTGCCGTCCCAGATCCTCCACAGACGGTAGGTGTCCCGGAAAGTCTCGCTCCGGGACGCCAGGATCCCCCGAGGGTCCCTCACCAACTGGATGACCTTCAGGTTCAGCCGCGGGTCCTCCACCAGGGCCCGGAGGTCGCTGACCTCAGGCACCCGCACGGTTTTGATGGCCACGTGCCCATGCTCTCTGCAGGACTCGGTGGCCAGCGTCAGGTTCAAGGTACCGCACTTCTTCACACAGTCTCCCTCCTCCAGGTGGAGATCGACAGCTCCCAGGGACTCACAGACGGGTGGTGAGCACAGGGCCTTGCTGGCTCCCCTGCGGAAGAGGCGGTCGGTGGTGTGATTGACAGGCTGGGGCTTGATGTAGTTCTCCAAGAAGTAGAGGTCGCAGTCGTACAGGCTCCTCAGCAGGTCTCGGCTGGCCCCAAGCATGACTCGCCTGTCCGTCGTGCTCTTGCTCTGGGTCAGCTTTGGGATCAGGGTGTACTGGACGTGGTAGAGGGGCTCGAATAAATAAAAGACATCAAAGTGCTGGTTAAAGAGCTGCCCAACAAATGAGGAACCACTGCGGGTGGTGGCGAGGATGAGGACATGTGTCTTCCTGGAGAGGTTATACGCTAAAGTGGGGCTCTCATCACACAGCCTGTCGGCCACATCTATGTCCTGGCTCAGGCTGCAGTTCACGGGGTTGGGGATAGGGCAGCTGTGGAAGGACTTGGCAGTGAAGGTCCGAATTGCTGTGTACTGGATCGCAATGGATGCCAAGGCTAGTAGGAGGACAGCCTTCCAGGAACATTGCATGGCTGATCACCTTCATGGAGCTTCTTCACAGGTCGTCTCGGTGTCTGCAACCCAACAGAGAAGTCATGGATTGAGCAAGGACTGCCAAGGATGACCCAAATATCCAGCTGCTGGGGGTACCAGCAAATATCCTCCTAATGCTTATACATCAGCCATAACCATGTGGACCCCAGTCACATACCTCAGAGCCCCATTTCAAAGGAGAGGAAGACCAGGCAGTGGCTGGCAAGCCTGCAGAGACTCTTTCAGCCAGGACTTCAGCCCCAGAGACTGCTTCCTTCCAGGCTGGGAATGTACACAAATCTGGTTCCACACAGCTCACCCTATACTCTGCAGTCAGGCTGGGAGCTGTTAAAGCCTGGTGGCCACACCATCTGTGTGCCTCTATCCAGCTTCTGTGAACCCTTCACCCCAAGCTGCCTTGTGAGTCACTTGTCACCCATCAGCCAGTGTCTTCAACACTCCGTGCAGGAGCCATGGCAGCAATGGGGCATGGGATAGTGTCAAGCACCAACTCCGTTCTTCCTGTCCAGCTGGCAGGGCAAGGTCATCCAGGCCATCCAGGCCAACAACCTCCTGCTTTAGAGTGGGGCAATGGCTCAGCTGGAGCTGCAAACCTCTTTGCTTAGAGGTGCAATAGGCAGGTCAGCTCAGTCTTTCAGCCTCTGTGGATGAGCAGCAGCCAGAGCTGTGTCCCAGCTGCCAGCCCATCGTGGCCCCAGCACTGAGCTCATGGTGCTGGCCAGATCCTGCTCATCTCTGGGATTCAGAACCACATCCTATTAGCACCAGAGGATGAGGAAAGCAATACTTCAATGGAGGAAGCATGAAAAACTGCATCCCCTCCATTGTCTACTGGAAACGGTGAAGCAGCCTCCAGAGACGGGTGCAGGGAAGAACAGGGCTGCAGCTGCCCTGGCCAACTTCAGTGGTGCCAGCCCCTGCCTTGCTGCTGCCTACATGTGGGCGAGGGTAGGGAGAGCTGAGCCGGACACTTGGATGGAATGTTCATGGACAGTGAGGTGAGGAGCACCCCTGACACACCTGGGGAGCTGTGGCATAGCTGGGAACGTAACTGTGATGGTGCTTTAACATTTTCCCCCTCTTCACTGACCAAACAACATTCACAGACTGCCCTGCCATTCTCCAAAGCACAGGGCTTCACATCCATGTGCTATCAGTCCCTGAGGCCAGCGGGGCTAGAGGGAAGGAGACGGCAGACTCATTCCATAAACCCCAAACAAGCCAAAAGCCCTGTGCAGGGGAGATGCCCCAGTATTAGCAACAGCTTTGAAGCTCCTTTGCATCCACTTTCTCTTGCCCATCTTCCTTCCATGTGTGTCCTCTCCAGTGCTGTATGTTCACCTGTGCATGTGCCTCTGTAGCCACCCACCCACCCTCCTCCTCAGGCAAAACCAAGGGGACAGACCCAAATATCTCTGCTCTCCACCCAGCAGAGCCCTTCCCATAGCACCATCGCTACTGTTGCTTCCCCTTCCCCACCCCTTCTTTCACGGTCCCTGCGTATCCCCAGGGAGAGTGCCAAGATGGCTCTGAGCTGGTGGTGAGCTCCTCGTCCCCAGCCACTGGGACTGTTGTAGCTGCTGCTGTCACTGCTGAGCTGAAGTCTCCAAGGGAGAACGGTGGGCCAGGATTTCAGCACACAGGGCCTGTTCAAGCCCAGAGCACACTAAAATCCCTGATGGGCCTGGGACAGCACAATGTTCCCAGTGCACATTCCCTGCAGAGCCCACAGCAGCTGGCACAGCATGCTGTTCCTGTCTCCTCAACATGCCCTGCTCCTCAGAGAGACCCTGGCACCCAGTGAGGGATGCCAGGAAGGCTGCTCAGACATGCACATGAGTTGAAAACTTCCTTTTTTTTTTTTTAATTATTATTTACCAGTTGCTCCAGATGCTTGGTGCAGGCGGGAAGTAAGAGTTCCAGAGACCTCTTGCCAAGAGCAGAAATTTAGAGCAGGACCCCAGCACAGGGGCTCCAGCACAGCTACTGCAGACAACCCCCTGCCAGCCATCCCCATGTCTGTGCACTGAGAGCTGTGCTTTAGATCCATAACAATGCTTTGAATAAGGATTGTTTTCTCCTGGGCAATAAGGGATGCCTTCCCCCGGGCTGCCTGT
Organism: Patagioenas fasciata; assembly: GCF_037038585.1. NCBI lineage: Eukaryota > Metazoa > Chordata > Aves > Columbiformes > Columbidae > Patagioenas > Patagioenas fasciata. The sequence goes on along the minus strand of NC_092524.1, from coordinate 29,412,763 downwards.
CAGGGTGTGACATGTGTCTGAGGGACCGAAGCCGCAGACACTTGGCTATTGCTGCTCCTGGTTTGGGGCTACCCACCCTGCAGAGGGGAGACCTGGCCCTAGTGTCCACATGGGATCTTCTATCCCTTGGATAAAGTGTTTTTCCAGGTGTGCTAAACCAGGACAGGAGGGTCCCTGCTGTCATCTCCTGACCCAGGTGGCTCCCATATGCTGCCTAGGTGGAAGCTGGAGTGGGAATGCTTTCCTGCTCTCTAGTGATGGCCAGCCACACTGCATCCTTCACACACAACCTCAGCTTCTATTCCTTGCTGTGCTGCTGAGGGATGCTGGAGCAGACACCACTCAGCTTGTCCCGGGATGTGGCAGAAACCCGCTGCTGGCTCCCCTGCAAAAGACAGCCAGAGCCCAGGTGCCTCCTTGGTCCCAATTCCTGCCGGATCGCTGACTGTGAGCATTTCAAGCTCCCCGCCCACCCGCACCAAGCTGTGGAGAGGAAGAAACAGGGCATTGATTCACCTCCTTGAGAGAGCAGGTGTGAAAATACAGCACAGTTTCAGCCTCGTCTGCTCCTCATCACCTTCCGCATGTGTCCTGCCTGCCTACTGAGCCGCAGCCAGGGAGGGGCAGGTTTTTGGAGAAGACTTCTCTCCCTGATGTCTCATTTGTGGCCTTTAAAGCCAGACAGAGCCTCCTCTCAGCCCCCCATTGGCTCTCCTGCCTCCTCCCATTGCTGCCTGTCCCAAGGGGCTGCAGTTCCAGCCCAGCCCAGCACCGGGTTCCAGAGGCAGCAGTGACCGGCAGCAGGGTGCCCTCAGGGTGCTCCTGGGGCAGCACAAGTGCCTGGTGCCCAGGAGCTGCCAGCACAGCTGAGGATGGCTTCCCCTCACACCCACCCTTGCTCAGCTGTTGGACACAGCCAGGCTGGTGTTAAACACCTGCCAAGGAGGAGCTGCCAGTGGCACCACACGACTTCGGGCAGCCTCACCAAGCAGTAGCTGCAGCCATCACACTGCAGAAGGATGTCTCCTACACACACATGTAGTGGATAGCCACTTGCTCTCCCATCCTTGCCACAGGGGACCTTTTTCTTAAATTGACCTCTTCGCCTTCAGGCACCGATACTGGGGCCAGCAGTCCAGACCAGCAACAAGCCCCACGTGGGGCTTAGACTCCTGTGTGAGGCAGAGACTCGTTTGGCTACTCAGCCCTAGACTGTGGGATGCTGTGGCCATGGGAGTTATCCGAAATGCTGGACTCACAGATGTTTCCATGCTATAAAGTGTTCCCAGCCGAAGTCTCCCCCTGTTCTGTCTCTAGCTCAACTCCACCAAGGATGATGAGCAAATGCAGCCCAAGGGCGGGAGCTGAGTCTGGTAGGTCCCTCCAGGCAGCTGGGGCTACAAGAAGGAGAGCTGGGGTGGGGGTCACTCATACCTTCCAGCCCCCAGTGCTGCTGGTACTGCAACGGCCGTGCAAGAGGGCACATGGGCTCCTGTTTGCACTGTGCTGGGGTCACCACTGCCCCTTCCCTGACCCTAACCCCCCTCTGGTCACAGCATGCCAGACTGCACTCCACTGCTTGCCGGCAGTTCTGTCCGGCTGCCTGCAGTCGAATCAGGACCGGGCTGTCCACGAGGGATGCACGGCATCCGGCAACTGGCTCCGAGCCCCGCAGGAGGCTGCCAGTGCCTGTCAGGGGGACAGGAGCATTGTCTGTGGGAAGAGGAAAGCGCTGAGCCTTTCCTCTCCCCTGCCCTGCTTCCCACAGCCTCGAGCCCAGAGGAAAGGAGAGAATGGCTGCAGGCAGTGCAACCCCCCCACCACACACACCCACGAAATGGCAGCGGGTGCGTAACCACCTGCCTTCCTCCTCCTCCTCCTCCCCTGACTCCCAGCGCTACTCTAGGGAGGATGAGCAGGCGAGAAGCCAGCAAGGCAGCCCAGGAGCGCTGGGGAGATCGGAGGCAATGAATTAAGCTGAAAGGCATCTGTGAGTCACCGGCGCGGGGAGCAGCAAGCGCGGCCAGCCAGCCGCAGCGCAGGCCTGGGAGGCAATGCTGAGCGGTCGACTCCTACTTTGGGGATGGTCTTCCCAGGTTTGATGTGAATGACCTGCTTTTAGACAGTGCAGCAGGACCGTGGCGCCAGAGGCTACACTGGTGCCTGTGCTCAGGTGCTGCCAAGCAGGCTGGACTCGCGGGGCTGCTGCAGGGAGCGGTGCAACTCACACATCTTCTCCTCTCCAAAAGCTGCCAGGTGCTACACAGAGCAGTGCCCTGGACCAGCCAAAGCTTGTTCTCGTGGCGGGGGGTTGGGGGTCCCACAGCAACGCAGCTGCCCTGCCTCCTGCCCCAAGCCTCCTTGCAGGTTCCCTTGCTGCTCCCTGCAGGTGGCCGTGTTTGAAAAACTTGGGGGTGGTGGCAGGAAACCTTATAGGAACTGATGCTGTCATTGCTGTTTCCAAGGCTTTCTCACAGGGCAGTCAGAAAAACCTGCTCTTTTCAGTTGCCTTACAGGCTGCCCCCTCTCTCAACAGCTCCCCAGAAGTTGTGCCCTTGGCCCAGCTGGGCTCACCCAGGCTCCCTCACCACTGCCAGGGAAACCCCTCTGCACTTCCCGGTGGCAGGGGAAAGGAAAAGGGAGTGGAAGAAGGTGCAACGCGGGTGCCTGCTCCAGCCCCGGCACAAGCCCCAGAAGCAGGGCAATGAACTGGAGAAGTGCCTGTGCCCCGCAAGCCCTCCCTGGGGCCTGCTGGGTCCCGGTCCAGCTACCAGCACCCTCTACCCCCAAAACCGATTCCTGCCAGCAAGGCCGTTTCCATGGAAACGGCAGAGTGACTCAGGACTTTGGGACTGGCTGGAAAACACAACTGTGAGCAGCGAACAACTGGGAGGTGCCAGGGTCTCAGTAGGAGGAAGAAGGGTGGGTGAGTGTAGAGACAGGGCAGAACTGTCTGCCCGCCGTGCTTGGGCATGGCCACCCCAGTGCAGAGGGGCACCATGCACACCTGCATGAGGTGAAGCCCACGCCAGAAGTTACAAGCCAAAAAAGCTCTCTCCTGACACAAGTGTGACTGCAGCAATTGGAAGGCATAGCTGCAGCGTGCTCACTGGGGGACACATCCCAAAACGCGCCTCATCACAGACAACCTGTCACCCCCAGGGAGGGAGACCCACACGTGCAGTCACCTACAGGGTTCACAACATCTATTTCAGCAGCTGCTCAGCCCTGTTCCCTGTCCCCTGCCTAGCAAGCAACACCCCTGGGTGCCCTGCCCAGGGTAGAGCAGCTTGGAGGGCTGGTCAGGGAGGGGGAGCCGCAGCCAGCGCCCCACGGTGCCTCCCTGCCCAGCCAGCCTGGCTCCTGTGGCCCCGCTCCCCCCAGCTTCGCCACCCAGGCACAGAAATTAAGTCGCAGGGTTGCAAAACAACTCTCGGCCAGGGACCCACTGGCACGGGCTCTGCTGCTTCGCAGCATTCTCCCACTGAGCAAAGAGTTTATCTCATAAAACAACGTGTTGTGGTCACTGAGGCGGGGAAGACGGGCTCCTGACGGGGTTTAACGACGAGCATCCCACTCGGTCGCAGTGGCTTAGTCATGCTGGTAGTTCTGCGAATCCAGGCAAGCACTGAGCACGCCTGTGGCCCAGCCACCCTGGGCACAAGCAGGCTGCACCCCACCGCTCCCCAGGGGAAAGGGGTACTGCTGAGAAATGCAGCACCAAGCAGCCTCCCTTCCCAAAGGTGCTACCTGATTTTGGACACCACAACAGCTGTGAGCAGGGCTGGTCTCTGTCCTCACTGTCCCCAAGCCTTCCGCCTAACTAGGCCCACCAACACGAGATCCTGATGGGGTGGGAGTGAGCATTCAGTCTTGCCTCCTCTTCAGCCCTACAGCATTAGAGCTTCTCTAAGGTGACAGCTTCAAATGCCAGCTGGGAACTCATGTCCGCCACCTTCCTTGGGTGAGCACCGTATGCAGAGTGGAGGTGCTTCATGACTGTAAAGACCAAAATTCGCTCTGCTCTCACATGCATCACCTCCTGGGGCACTTTTTTAATCATAAGGCACAGCACCCCAGTGCTCAGAGCCACTCCTGGCATGCCCCCCACTTCCCTGTCTCTGCCCATCCCAGAGATCCTTTGCCACCAAAAGATTACTGCCCACTTTGATGTGCACTTAAATCATCACTGAGTCTTCAACGGATATTTCAGTTTTTCCCTACTGGTACTCTGCATACACATTTTGAGTTATTAATCACTATCAAGTAACAACAAACCCCAGCCAGACCCAGAGTTTTCTTATCGCAACATCCACCTGTGCCTCTTTATCCCTCATCTGCTGAACTCCTCGCAAAGATGTGAACGCCTGGGTAAACCTGATACAATTTTTTTGTGCTCTCCACCTTCCCCAAAGACATCCACCAGCCTGTTTGTGCATACTTGCTCCCTCCCAGAGCGCTCCCCTGGCAGGAGCTAGAAGGCTCTTTTTGGATGAACGCGCTCATTCACCACCTCAAAATACTCTCTTTGCAACGTACCCAGGGTATGGCTGCATCAGGAGCCCAAACCTCGAACCGTGCAGCTTTCCTGTAGGACTGCTCCATGCTATGGCGTGCTTCAACCCCGCTTTACGAGCTCTTCTCGCCAGCCTGCGTCCTCACGGCAGGTTTATCAGACCACTTTAAGGTCTGACAGCAAATGCTGGGGCATTTGGTCTGCCAGCTGGCGCGGCTCACACGACCGGGCAGGGCAGCTGGCCTCCCCTGTGCCACCGGGGACCTACTGACTTGTTCCAGGCGGCAGCTTCTCGCCCAACAACAGCCCAAGTTTCGCCACAGCTCCTTTTTCCCGCGGCTCTCGGGAGCCACGGCTGCCGACCCCCGCTAGAACAGCCGCGGCCGTGGCTTGCCGGGCGCTGGCAGCGCGGGACGGGGTCTCGCCGCACCGCCGCCGGGGAGCAGCGGGGAAAAGTCCCTCCCGCCGCCGCGGGTGATGCCTCGCTGCCCTGGAAAGTTGGTGGCGCGTAAAGGGTTACGGGAGAGCCCCGGTTCGCCACCCCCGCCGACCCGCGCCGCGCCAACCCACCCCACCCCAGCGCCCCTTACCTGGCAGAGCGCCGCGGTGGGCTTCCCCCCGCATCCCCGGCGGGCCCCGCCGCGGCTCCTGTGGCGGGGGACGCCGAGCCCAGCCCGGGGGCGGCTGCCGGCGGCGCTCAGCGGGCCGCGCCGCGGGGGCTCATCCCTGCCGGCGGCCGCGCGCTGCCCGCCCGCCCTGCCCTGCCTGCCCTGCCCGCGCGGGCAGCCCCGCGCGCGGCCGCCTCTCCACGCCCCTCCGCTCCGCTCCGCGCCGGCGGGCAGGGGAGGGGGCTGCACCCGCTTCCCCTCCCTCCCTCCTCCGGACCGCCCGGCAGCGCGCACAGGCAGAGACTCCGCTCCGCACCGCCCCGCACTGCCCCCGCCCCGCGCTGCCCGCACCGCTTCGCGCCGCCCGCGCTGCCCGGCCACTGGGCAGGATTTGCCGGGCAGGAAACTCTCCCTGGCCCTTTTTTTCTCTCCAAGGGGGCCCAGCCGGAGCGGGCAGAGCCCCTCCCGCGGCGGGGTGAAGACCCGATAGGGCTCCCCGCGGAAGACGAGTCGTCCCCACGCTGGGTGTTGGCGGGTGGCGCGGGGATCCCCGGGGACCGGGTCAGGCCACCCCGCAGACGGGGGCTGATGCGGGCGGCAGGTGCCTCCCACCCTCCTCACGCCCCAGTGCTGGGGCGCAACCAGCGCCCCGCTCACCCTGGGGACCCAGCCGGATTTGGTAGCGATGGCAGTGTGCAGTCGTTCGCTCATTTGCCGGTGGCCTTTGCTCGTCAGAAAACACACTGTCATGGGGACTAGTTCTTCAGCGCCAGGAATCCTCCCTGCGCCGCCGTGGCCAGGGCTCACTGCCACGGGCAGGGACCAAAACCAAGCCCGGCGGGGCAGGAATGCTAACAGAAGAGGCGGGAAGGTGCCATCCTGATCACCTGGGGCAGAGGAAATGACACACGGGAGACCGTCAGGGATGTTGAGGTGGCTGCTGACTGATAGCCACACTCCTCCTGGTTTCTGCTTCTGTTCCACCCTTTGAAATGGGTCGGACATTTACTTTCGGCAACTTATAATGTTTCCTGTTTGTCAGGCGCTTGCCAACTAAGCTGAGTTTTTAGCACTTTAACTGCACTTCCACTGATATGACAGCTGCCAACAAGAGCCAGCTTATGATTCTGGAGATGCTACAACAGATATTAATTTTTTATATCCCCATTTTACTTTGTGCATGTTTGGTGCTGCCTGGACATTATAAGGCATCACAGCAGTTTTCTTACATTGGTATGAGCAGCACCCAGGTCCTGACAACCTCCTGAGCTCTGCAAGGAGCTGCCTCCCCAGCTCAGGGATTTCCAGATCTTCACCTCTGACTCCAAGATTCACAAAGTGTAACTGCAGGGTCACAGTACCAGCATGTCAATCAGCAGCTCAGAACGACCCCACTTGGCAGTGAGTGGGCTACAAGGAACAGCGGAGCTCAGGTGTCTGTGCTGCAATTGTGTCGAAAGAGGAAAATAAATCCCTGGGAATGCTGGTATCACCTCTGATCACATAGGCCTGCCCAGCTGTGACAGAGAGTCCAGGGCTATGACGTTGCCTTTAAACCTTGGGAAGCACAACAGCATAGTCATCACTTTTGATGTTTAGCATTTTGGACTTGCATATGCTGTTTTAGGAGTATCCAGATCTTGTGTGTCCAAAAATACTGGTATTTCTCAAGTCTTTTACAATATCCTGACAGCTCTAGCCCCCTTAATCTAATTTTAGGAAACTTTGTAGGGATTTTATATTTATAAACAGTTGGTGCTTAAATATTATTTCCCTCACCATAGCAACAGCTCCCCATCATAGCATTCAGTATACGGTGCTAGCGCATTGGTGTATCCTGTTTTGAGTGAGAAAGCGCTGAAGCCACTCTCTCGTGCTTGTTTTCCTATGCCAGGCAAAGGACAAGGACTGAGGTTCTTGGCTGTCGTAAGTTCTTCCTGGAGCTGCTGGAAACACACTGGAGGCCCTGGGATTTCTGTCACTGGTGTTCCTCAGGTGATGTGCCTGCTCAAGCCATTCCTTTCCACAGACACGAGCTGCTGATTCATCTGCTGTGGCACAACTGACCTTGTACCTACGGACTCGTAGGATCTGTACAATAGCCCTGAGTGCCACCCCCATGCAGCACACAGGCCTTCAGCAGCTCGGGGTGCCCGTGGTGTGTGTCTGATGTGTTCTCAAACTTGCTTGGCACATCCAGCGAGCAGTGGAGGGGAACTGGGAGTGGGCACCCAGTTGGTCTGCGGCCACAGCCATGCTCTGCTCCCACTAGGGTCCAAGGTGCTGGAAGCGCAGGAATGGCAGGATCTCAAGGAGTTTGGCCCAGTAAGACATAAACCAGGCCAGAGACCAGTGCCAGGAGGAATTCAAGTGGCTCACGGTAAGAGCAAGAGAGCAGAAAGGCACCTGCATGCTTCCCAGTCTTCCCAAAGAGTAAGGATTTTCTCCTGTCTTAGACACTAAGCCAGAAATAGTCTGGGTGGGCACTGAGATGCCTCCAAAGTCCACCTGCAAAAATCCAGGGTGCCCCACAACTTGGAGCAATCCCAGGGTGACTGGACACATACTTCCTGGTGTTGTGGGTTGTCTCCCTGCCTGTGGGACTGGCACAGGTGCCTGGAGAACCTCCAAACATCAGCAATGTGCATTGAGTGTTTACACAACACCTGGGCTTAAAATGGTGATGCTGAACCAGGAGCAGGCAAAGTGATATGGCTGTAGAGGCTTTCTCATAGGAAGGAAAGAATTTTGAGAGAATGATGAAAAAAATGAGGAATAAAAGCATGGCTAAAGGACAGATAGATGCTTCTCATAACTTCATCCGAGCATGATCACATTTTCTGATGTTCCCTGGTATTTTAAGTGTTAATCTAGAGAGATGCTGTTGGTTTGATGGTTTTCACATTATAGCTCTGTATCTCTGACCAGTGAGTATTAAACTATTAATTAGGCTCTGTGGTGTGTGTTTGTGGTCAGTTTGCTTTTCAGAGGTAGTGACTGCTGGGGCTGTGCCTCACCCTCATCAAGCAAATTTGCCTCTGTTTAAAAGGCGTCCTTTTTTCCCTCCATGGCTCTAGGCAGGAGAGCGGAGAGGCTGCTGATGACTTGGAGAGTCAAAAAAGCTCACCTTTTAAAATTTTCATCCAAGCTCAAATGCAGTTTGAAAGCATCCAATTTCCATGCTCTCCAGCAACAGATTTCTGCGAAGGCTTTGTATTTTCTCCTCTTGAGTTATGGTTCAAAAAATCTCTCTTAACAACATAATCTGCTTGGGAATATATGTAATAAAATACCAATGTGGCTGTTAAGGTGATGTGAAGGTTACTGTTCTAATCACTCAAAATGCAGTCAGGAGAAAAGTTATGATTCTCACAGTAATCTGGCCACGTTATATCCCCTGTACATCTTGCGAAACGCCGTTAACATAAAGAGCAATGTATTAAGGCACATAAATTTAAAGGCAGACTAATAGAAAATACTATTTGTGTGCTTAAGCACGGCATTTTAAGTGCCTGTGTCAGATTGTATTGTAGCGTTTGTAAACCCACCTGCATGCTATGGTTTTTCTGCAGTGCCGCTCTGGCCGGCTCTGGGGGCAATGGAGATCCCCCCACCGGCCCGAGGCTTTCCCTGCTGCAAGGCAGCACCGCTCAGAGCTGAGATGATAAAAACTTTTCAGCTGCTCCGCAGACAGAAGATGTCAAGGTGTGTGGCAGAGCCAGAGCTGTGGTTTGGCTGTCCAGGGGCTGCTCGGCAGTGAGTTGGCTACGGCAGGGCTGTCTCAGCAGAGTGGGAGCAGCTGGAGGGCTGTGCCAAAGTGGGGGCTGCTGCCACCTCCTCCCTGTCCCCTGGCTCTCTTTGCAGGGTTTTGGGGTGCAGGTGAGGAGTTTCTCAAGTCTGTTGGAGCTGGCTGGTGCATGGAGTTACCAAAATCATTCCTAAGCCCCGCAGGAGTGCCAACCGTGATTTCTCACAGAGTGATTTTTGGATACCTTGATCTTAAGGGACAGAGCCTGGAATATTTTGGGCACGCATGACTTTCAGAAAATGTCCTCTCTTATTGGCCATCACATAGAAGCTTTAACAAAAGACTTCGGAATTTATGTCCTTCTGTTCTTCAGAAGTGATGACGAACAGTTCGTGCTATAATCCCTTCTCTTGAGGAGCTTACAAATGCCCTGTGTGCAGAAATGGTAATGTAGCCAAGGATGTGTTTATTTACCCCCGCCTTTCACTCCTTTTTGGTTTTCCCTCCAAACAGTCAATATAACACATAATGTAAAGGAAATGAATGAGGGCAAAAGTAACCATATCAATGTTATGTTGTTACTAGGTTTTAAATTGCTGGAGGCAGGGCAGGCAGGGAAGGGAGATTGTCCTCCTCTCTACAGAAATAAACACGATCAACTCTCCATTTGTAAAATCCCAAGTTCTAAGGTCCAAATAGTTGTTGTGACTGTTCAGCCTTTCCCCTGTGGGTGACAGGCTACTGCCTTGTACCCAGTAATTCCTGTGTCAGAGCCATCAGTGATGCACAAGCACACCTGTGTCTCAGGAGAGATGCCATCGCTGCTGTGGGTGATCTGTTCCAGAGCTTGATGTGCCTGATAGTGAAACGTGCCCCTTATATCTAGTCTGGAGGCATCGAGTTTTGGCTTCCAGCCACTGCATTGCATTATGCCTTTGCCTATTAGATTAAAGAGCTATCTACTACCTGAACTATTTCTCTGGTGTACGTATTAATAGATCATGATCAAGGCATCTCTTAACCTTCTCTCTGAGAAGTTAAATAGACTAAACTTCTTTATCTCTTACAAAGAAGTAGGAGTTTCTGGGCTTTTCATCATTCTTGCCTGCCTCTCCAGCCTGACTGATGCTTGTTTGGAAACACGGACCCAAGAAGTCAGAGAGTAACCCAGGACCGACCATAGGAGATCATACCTCAGCTCAGCACACCTATGGGCAATTAGCCCACCATGATCTCCACCAGCCTGGGCAGATGGCCCCCTTAGCATCCCATGTAACTCCTGAGAAACCTCCCAGGAAAAGGTCAAACCTTACAAGCTCCTGGGGTCTGTGTTGCTCATAGCACAGAAAACAATATAAACAAGACATAGTACTGTTCTCCTCCAGCCTTGTTGCTCAGCTGTCAGCCACCTTCATCCCTCCCTGGCTCATTTCCACTTCTCTTGAGGTGAGGTCAACCCAAAGCCAGCATCAAAAGCTGTGCTGGACTTTCACATATCATGGCATTTTTGTTTTCTTCTCTAAAAGTGTACATCAGGCTTCATTGTGTTAAATATAAATCACACTGTAGCCAAGTCAACACTTTTATGTGGCCTTTATCATTCGTAGTCTCATTTTCTTGGGAGTTCAAAATACAATGGTAAAATTAACACTGATTCTGGTATTTTTAATTTAAAAAAAACATTCCCATATTGTGAATTTACAGAGGTGTTAGGTGGCTATTTACTAAGTGACTGCATCTTTCACTGAAGTGAAAAAGGAGGGTTTATGAAAGTGTCAGTAAAAAAAATAAAGATTAAAAGTCTGGTTAAACAGCAGTCTATCTTTGGGGCAATACCTCCCTGACCAGTCTGTGCCGCTGCATGCCCACTGGTCCAGCCAGTCAGCCCAGCTGGCTCAGGCAGGTAGGAAAATCCTCAAGAAACAATTTCCCAGGGCTGCTTGGTGCCATCAGGTACATGGGTTGCTCTGATCTCATCACGAACAACAGGGCCATCAGAGCCAGCCGTGTGTGCCACCTTCATTTCATGCTGTGCCAGTGTAAGGTGCTCTTGGTTCATATTATTATGTATTTTATAAACTTCTGTAAGTGGCTGAAAAGTGGGAGTCATTTAATCACGGTGCAAAATCACAAGATCTTACAGAATGGGAAGATTACTTTATTATGCAAAATCTCTAAGCAAATTGTTTTTACCCATTCATGCTCTCCTATGTACAAACACCAAGATGCATGTCCCCCAAGGGATCTTCAGGATCTCTGTGACACAAAGGACAGGCCATGCTGGTCACTGGGTCCTCCCTGTGTCTCCTGCGTCCTCTTGCTGGGCAATGATGAACTAGTTTTGGATAGATCTTGTCTGTCTGCTTGGAGTACATTCTTGCTGGGTTAGCAGAAACTAACAGCGCTCTGATATCTTCTGCTAACACAGCGTCTGTGCCAGGGCTTATCAGACCTGGACTTGGTGGTGCTCAGATAGATTAACTGAAAATGCATCCTCAGTTATGAACACAACAATTCTTTTAGCCCTTGTTCTTCTGTTACCTCAGTGCATACACACATACTTGCACTTGTCCATCATTCATATCAGACTTAATATTTCCATTAAAAACCTCTGCAGTGGCAGAAATGAGTAGCGGCAAATGAGAACCCCTCCTTGCCAGCTGCCCAAGGCTGGGATCTTGGGCACAGAGAAACAGGCTCTGCTGGGTTCAGGAGCAGGTCTGTCCCAGTACTCTAGAGTTTTGATCAGATTAATTTCCTATTTTGAAAAAGAAGGATGCAAGTTGTGAAAACTTGTGTGGTGCTGGTTGTTCTTATTCTTACTAAGAATATTTTGGGTTTGTTTTTTATCTGTTTGTTTGTTTTTAAGTTTCTCTGCTGTTGAGACCTGATAGGGATCCCCTCAGAGCAGAGGGACATTGGGAGGAACTGGCCAGTCCCCAGGGAAGATGGGGAGGCTACTGGATCCTGTTTACAGTGCCTGAGACTAGAGGAAAATCTGGCTGGAAGGCTGTAATTCCATCCTGAGACAGTTTTGCCTCTACCACAATTTGGAGGACTGTACATGATGAGGGGCACAGCTGCCAAAGGGGCACGAGGGAGCAGGTGCTCTCACGGGAAGGGGCTGCCTGCCTGGTCACACAACATCAGGAGGTCCTGTGTCCCCAGCCCTGGCCTGAAGAGGCAAGAGCTGTGGCAGAGGGCCTGGGGCAGTGATGCTCCCCACACCCCAGAGAGCCAGACATGACCCACACCACTGACACGCATAGGACCCTGCTCCACCCCCCAGACCTTTTGATGTGGATGTCATGTTCCTGCAGAGACTCGAATTAGCCCTCATTAAGTCTCTGGGGAAGCGGAAGGCATCAGTGGAGTCTCTCATTTTGTCTTAAATTGCCTGAAGTTCACAAAGCCTCCATGGGAGCTTGCATGCACCCAGGATGCACATGACTTGGTGCCATTCACACTTCGAGCCCAGAAAGCACCCCGAGCATCTGTACATCTCCCTAAGGACAGATGAGTCCCTCTCCATCCACAAGAACACCCTGTCTACTCCAGCTACTGCTTGGAGGGTGCAGAAAGTTGTGTCCTGAAGCCCCTGCAGTGAGCCCTGTGCCCTCTCCCCAAACCATTGTGGCATTCACAAGATGGGAAAGGGCTGCCCCACTGTCAGGCACCCACCCCTCCTTGCCATCGTGCAGGGCTGCCCCAGGAGGGAAGGGGGTGAGCCTGCTACCCTCCAGGTATGTGCTGGCAAAAATGCGGGGCTGCCGTCTCCCCCTACCCACAGCCTCCCACATACAGTCCATGTGGTTGGCAAAAGCTTCCTGGCTCCAGGTTTGGGAGAGAAAATGTCTTTTGCCATCTGACAGGTTACACAGCCAGGTCACCACGGAAGTAATTTTTGCTTTTACACACTTCTTTGGTGCTGTGGGCCAGGAGAGCCGTGGGCTTTGACGCCAGCACACTGCTGTCCCTGGAGGAGAATGGCCCAGCCTGGGCCCAGGGGCTGCAGGTGCCGGCTTCCATCACCGGAGATCTCGGGGCTGGCTTCCCCAGGCAGGCAGCCTTCCTTCCTCTGTTTTGCATGTTTACTGTTGGCTGCAGGAGCTGCTGAGGACCAGGCAGAGCTGCAGTCCTGCCACCGCTCCCTCCACAGCCAAGTTGGGTCCCGCTTGGCTCCGTACGATCAGGGTGGAGCAGAGAGCATGGGAAGCATCCAGCAGATGCTTTGAGGAGCACTTGGTGGTGGTAGCCTAGCTGAGCAGACATGCAGCATCATCCCAAGGGGCTGGGACTGGGCTTGTGTGAGAAAGTCAGGTCTGGGGAGCCCAAAGAGATGTGATGTTGTGCCAGGGTGGTGGGGCCAGCAAAGAAGGGGTAAGAGGATAGTGCAGGGGCTGCTCTCATTTGGGAGCTCCAGAAGTTCTTGTCGAGTGCCTCAGCATCCTGCAGCTCCCAGATGCGGGCAGTGTTACAAACCAGCCTTTTCACTTTTCATGGGAGCCTGGGAGGTTGGGGCTGCTGCTGACCCGGAGCACAGGGCACCCACTGCCCTCAATGCTGCCTGTGTCTCTGCTGCCGCCGACAATGAGCCCTTTCAGGGAGCCAGGGCCAGCACAGCCGTGGCGGCCGTGTCTGCAAGCACAGGCAGCGCGGAGAAGCAGGCTGCAGGCAGCATGCCCAGGGGGCCCAGGAGTCAGGATCCCATCCTGCAAACCTGGAGGCATCTCCCACCCCAGCCCTGTTGCCGCAGTGTTGCAGCTCCCTCTGTTCCTGGGTATGTGGGCTGATCAGTATCCATGGGCTTCCCCTGCAAACTGTGCTGGGGGAGAAGTTGGAGGGTTCAGGACTTTGGCCAAGATGTCAACATGGAGTCCTAGATGGTCTCATGGGGACATGAGGGCCGTGTGAGAGCTGGGGGTGAGCACCAGGCAGCCGAAGACCCCACAGCACTGTGGCATGGCCAAGGCATGCTGGCTGGGGTGCACTGGGGTGTTTGCTGCAGGCTTCCTGCTTGGGTAGCTGTGGCTGCTGCTGTCAGTATCTGAGCATTGAAATCCTGGATTAGCTCTATGATACAGATACAGCAGGTGTCTTCCAAAGTCACCTAACTCCTCAAGCCCTTCTGCTGCCTCCTGCTCCTGCTCAGGGCTTGACCATACTCATGGCTGCAGCTTTTCAGCATCCAGCACTGGCTGCTCTGATGGGTCTGTTGAAGGGGGAACAAGGGAACAGCTCTTGTCCCCATGGAACACCTCTTCTGCTGAGCCTGCATGTCCATGCTGCTTCTCCTCCAGGCATAATGCTGGAGCTGATCCCGAGGCTGCTGACCCAGCACAGGGACAGGAGCAGGCAAGGACACTGGCTGGGGCAGAGATGCTGACTTCTCTACCCAAAGGAGGGTGAGAAGATGCCCTGGAGCCTCTCGGGCCAGAAGCAGCCAGAAGAAAAGGGTCTCCAGGGCTATGACCCCCATGCTCTGCACAGACACTACTGGCTTCCCCATGAGAAGGCCACAGAAAAGGTTCATGGGCTGCAAAAGTGAATGCCGGTATAGATTCACATTTGTGCACTGTTCTCATAGCACCCAGCAGCACATCTTGGGATTGTCCCATGGCCTGATCCTTCCCTGAGGAGCGTAGTTAGATGTCATGCAGTGGAGCTGGAAAGAAGGCAGGGTCATGAACAGAATTGAGGAGGAGGTGTCAGCACGAGAGGCCAACTGGGGCCTCGTGCAAGCTTCCCAGACAGGCTGCAGGAAACCTCTGTAGAGAGAAGGACACTATGGGGACTCGATACTGGAAGTTTTATGTCTTGAGCGCTTTTGTAGCCCCACATACTCTGACTCTATCTTTGTTCTTCCTCTGTGGCTTCACCTGCTGTCTCGGGCAGCTGTCAAGCTTCTTGCTTGCACCTTCTTGTTTGATTTTGGTGAGACATTTGCTTTTTCTTTTGTCATACCTGTTTTAAAGCTGTGTCGATTTCTCTTTTTGCGTGACTTCCACAAAGCTGCTCTTTTCTCCCAGCTGGGGACGCTGCTTTTCACCATCCCTTCACTTCCCTTTGAAAATGCTCACCCCTCTAACCGCTGCAAGCATGAAGACACCTCAGACCCTTGAGTATGGGTAGATGAAGGTCTGGATGTAGTCTCTGGTGTAAACTACAGCAGCTTTGGGTCTGCTGTAGTTTAAACAGCCTCCTCTGAGCTGGCTGTGCCTCATCTACATTCCACCCTCTTCCCACTAGAGCTGCTCTGGAACTGGCAGCAATTTGGTGAGGGCCAAGCAGGGTTATTTGAAGTTTGATGAAACTGCCCTTTCCCAAGGAGCGCACTGGACAGCATCCCAATTCACTATGGCTTTCACCTGCCCACATGCTACTCTGGAACCTGGAGACCCCTCATGCTATCTCCTGGGGATGGAATTGGAGGCCACCACAACACCTGCAGAGTCAGAGTTTCTGCTGACCTCCTGTAGCCTTTGGGGAGGCAGAGAAGAGCTAGGCAGGGATTTCAGGCACTCACTGGGGATGAACTGTGGCCTCCACCTTTGCTGGACAAAGAGATGGAACTGGGAAGCTGCCTCACTCTGTGAAGGATCATGGCTGTGGCTCCCAAGGGAAGAGACAAACCCAGGCATCTGGCTGGGACCTGTCTGGAGATGCCAGTGCCATGGGAGAGCATGTGAATTCTCCACTGCCCACTAGAAACACGTTCCCTCTTCCTCCTCTCCTGAAGCAGGAGCCCCCTGAAGCCCTGGGTGCAGCAGGCAAGAAGGCTCATTGCTTTTCCCCTGAGCTGGGGCAGCTGGAGCCATCTCATGATGAGGTTGCATCCAACATGCACAGGCATCATCTGCTCCAGCATGGTGCTGCCTGTCCCTGCTGCCCCACCACCCTCCCCCCTCCCCCACACGATGCTAGCTCCAGCCGTGCTCTGAGCAGCGCCGACAAGCCATGTGTATTAAAAACTTCATGCAAAACTAATTTGTCAGCCATAACCAAGTTGCAAGGCTTTAGTGCATGTTCTGCCTGTTTTATTCGGCTCCCTCACTGGAGGATGTGTGCCTCCTGTTGCTGCCAAACAAGCTCCAACTCTTCAGCACTGTGGTTGGAGCATGGCACTGGCAGGGCAAGAATGGATCCCTCCAGGGAGGCAATAAGGGAGAAGGTTTTGGGGTTATGTAATAGAGGGAACACCTGGGATCACCCTATGAGCAGGATAAGGCATGGAGGAGGGAGTCTGGCACAAGTGGCTGCTTCTGGTTGTGAGAGGAGACCTTCGAAGAAGATGCCCCCACCAACCTGAGCCTAGGCAAAGTTTAGCCTGGGAAAGGCCTGGGGTCACCCCCAAAGTGTGTGGGGGGCAGAGGGTTAGTGCCACAGGAAAACTGAGGCTGGAAGAGGGATGTGAGGAGGTCTCAAGTCCTCCCTCCTGCTCAAAGCGGGGTCAGCTGTTGCTCAGGGCTTTATTCAGTTGGGTCTTAAAAAACACCAAGTATGGAGAACGCCACAACATCTCTGGGCTTTCTGTTCTCAAATAGTGCCACTAGGCCCAGTTATCAGGACTGTGAACCGTATGGAGGAAGAGGACGTCTTGCTGCCAGGGGAAGGATGAGGTAGGGCGCATGAAGAGACAGCTCCTGGTTGGCGTGGGGGCCATGCTTCATGTTTTGCTTGGGAACAGGGGTAGAAGGATGGTGGGTCCCTACAGCTGCAAGTTGAAATTGTGAGCAGGTCTTGAGGCTGGGTATGTCCTTCGCGTGGCTGAGGGTGTGGATGGGCAATATGTGCCTCTGGAGATCCCCACCAGTGTCCTGGAGCACCACACCCAGCCTAGAGTAGGTTGCCAGAGAAAGACTGAAGCAGTTTGAAGAAAAAAAGGTTGGAAAGCTTGTGTGTGAAGAGAGACTAAAAAAGCCTCATCTCTGGCCTGGCTAGATGGAGACAGAGTAGCAAGGTGCAAATAGCCAGGGAAGGAGGGAGAAGAGGGATGAAGCTAGAGAGAAAGCGGTGAAAGTGGGTGGGGAGCTGCCTGGTAACCTCAGGTCTGAGGCTGCAGAATGGCCCTGGGGAAGGAAGCAGAAAGCTTTCCCATCAGCCTGGACAAAACTCCTGGAGGAATCAAGTGCCAGCAAGATGCCAGGGAGCTGTGTGCTGGGGGGGTGCATGTGGCATGGCCTTCCCCTGGGCTGCTGCGGGCAGAGTGACAGCAAGGACCGGGTGACATCTCTAGAGGACTCCACTCTTCATGTGACACCGGTGACTCACCAGCACCTCAGACCTAAGTGGCAGCCAGGACGTGCTGGCTGAGAGGTCTGTCCCCAGGAGGGAGCTGCTCAGAGGGGACGTGGGTGAGCTGGTCCATTGGGATGTGCCGTAAGGGTGGCAGAGCTCCACTCCTGGCTCCGCTCAGCCCTGGGAAGCAGATGAGACCCTTCTGCACTGATGAATGGTGTCAAATCACCCCAAAAAGCATCATCTGAGAGCCAAGACTGCTCATCCTTTCCCACTCTTCCAAAGCAGCAGGACCCACAAACAGGAGCCTGCAGGGCCTGATTATCACTTAGCCCTCTGGTCATCAGGTGCTTCTTCAAAAATATTACTTTAAGGTCATTTAAAGCTCTGAAACAGCTTTGGCATCTGAATATCTGTTTATATCTACACAGTCAACATGTACATGCACATTTGACATTAACATGCACATAGAAATGCCACAATTCAACATAAACTAAATAACCATGCATTATACTAAGTACATGTTAATCCAAAGGGCTTTGTATTTCTGCATAGCAGAGTACTGAGTGTGCGATGAGGTATTTAAATTTGTAACATCTATTACTACTGATGCACGTTAAATCATATATTCACCAGAGGTTTTTTTTTATGTGTATAATATAGCATGAGAAGCCTTCCAAAATATTTTGTCCTCTAGTTAACATGTCTGTGATACTGGGTCAGTGTGGGTCAAATGCTTAGCATGCCTTGTGCCTGCCCTGAACACCTGAATCACAGAATGCTAGGGATTGGAAAGGACCTTGAAAGATCATCTAGTTAAATCCCCCTGCCAGAGCAGGAACACCTAGATGAGGTTACACAGGAAGGTGTCCAGGCGGGTTTTGAATGTCTCCAGGGAAGGAGACTCCACAACCTCCCTGGGCAGCCTGTTCCAGTGCTCTGGCACCCTTACTGAGAAGAAGTTTCTTCTCAAATTTAATTGGAACCTCTTGTGTTCCAGTTTGAACCCATTACCCCTTGTCCTATCACTGGTTGTCACCTAGAAGAGCCTGGCTCCATCCTCGTGACACTCACCCTTTATATATTTGTAAACATTAATGAGGTCACCCCTCAGTCTCCTCTTCTCCAAGCTAAAGAGACCCAGCTCCCGCAGCCTTTCTTATAAGGCAGATGTTCCACTCCCTTCATCATCTTTGTTGCCTTGCACTGGACTCTCTCCAGCAATTTCCTGTCCTTCTTGAACTGAGGGGCCCAGAACTGGACCATTTTATTTTTGGCACGATTCCAAACTGGGCCCAGTTGATACCTGGCATTTAAAGAACAAGGACAGGTGTCACTGCAATGGCTGAGGCTCTGAAATAGCAATGCCACCTCTTCTTCCATGTGTGCATCCTTGCCACAGCACTGACATGGGAAGCGTTATTGTAGAAATCTCGGAGGTGAAAGTATTGGGATTCCCCTGTTGTCATTTTTATGCTGGATCAATCAGAGCAAATGCTGTTGTAATTATTTCTTCACTGTACTCATGTGGCAGAACAGCGTGTTTGCCCATTTCTCCCCGAGAGCACACATCCTTTGACACAGAGGCCAGCAAGGGCTGGAGCTGCCCTGGGGGATCTGGCAGCCAGAGAAAGAGAGATTGAGGAGTGGGGCTGTGGGCACGGGGACTTGTGGGGGCAGCTGCTGTGCTGACCTCACCGCAGGAGGTTTGTACAGCAAAGCTGAGCCCTGCCAGGCTGGGCACAGGGTTAGCAGGGAGCAGCACTGGGAGTGCAGGGCTCATCCGCAGTTCCCCAGGGACTGTGGGGATGGATGTTGTGGGAGAAAGTCCTTGCCTCGAGGAGTGGAAACAGTCAAAGAGCAAAGAGGGGAAGAGAAACTCAGAAGAAATAGCATCTGGGAAAAATCCCAGAGTGAGGAATAGGCTTCAGCCTCACAAACTTTATGGTCTCAGGCAAAACCATTCAAGTGCTGGGCAAAACCATCCCCATCCTCTCTCACATGCCTGTGGACCTGTGCTAGGCACCCCCAGCCTCCTCACTGCCCTTGGGTAAAGATGGGGCACTGCACTCCCTCCTGGCACTTTGTAACCTGTACTGCAGCCCTGGAGCTGGGAGCCAGGACATGGCCTTGAAGATGGATTCAGCTGCCTGTGCTCCAACAAGGTGGTATTCAGAGGGTGCCATCTGCCAGAACTTCTGTCCCCAAGGATCCCAGCTGGTGCTTGCAGTACGAGGCAGCTCCATGGACCTTGTCAGTCTTAGGAGAGTCTGAATCAGCAAAGCTCCAGCCCCACAGCACAGTCACACTGCACCGAGGTATGAGCACGTCTGGGATTCAGCAGAGTAACTGCTTTGTCCCAGCTGCCTCCCTCAACTGCTGTCTGGAGAAGTGAAGGATAATGTGCTCAGGCAGCCAGTGATGGATGGCAGGGTGAGTCCTGAGACGAGGAGACGGATGGTACCGCTTGCAGGAGGAACAGGAGGGAGGCTGAAGGGCAGGGACAGCCCACGGTTGCTGGAGTGGTGCAGAACTGCTGATACGGGAATTACAGACCCTCATCATTGCAGCAAGGTCCCTGGAGGCTGAGGTGCAGGGGAGAGGCGTGGTGGGAGAGGCATGGTGGGAAGCAGGTGGAGAAGCGGAGTTACTCGAGTTAAACTGACTTTGCATCTTTCCTCTATTCTGAGAGGGCTGGATGGAGTAGGGGAGGAAGGGATAAAACAACACCCTGCATCCACTGCTGCCTCAGGGAAATGGGCCACTGCAATCTACACCCCTGGGTAAGTCTCTGCCATATGTGTAATTACCAGGTGAGCTGAGGCATCGGGGTCGCAGGAGGCAGCAGCTGTTGTCTGCCCCTGGAAAGAGCTGAGCTGACACCCCCCCACCCCATAGCCCCCTCCACACTGATCCCCAGGGAACAAGGCACCATCAGCAGTGGAGGCAGGAGGAAATCCCAGGGGGGAAAGTGTGACAAATCATCTCTCTGCATAGACCCCATGGAGTCTGTGCCTCCCAACGTCACTGCAGAGATGATGACACCTGGAACCAGTAGAAACAGTTGAGGGGCTGCTCAGAGCCCACTCCCAGTATCTTCTCACTGCAGGTGCCGGGGTGTGGGATTACACATGGGTTAGGGTGTGTCCTGCAGCACTGAGCTGCTCTCGCATCCACATCTCAGCTGCAGAGAGGAACTTCCTGCCATGGAGGGGTCTCCTCCTTGGGGTACAGAAACACTACCAGTTTGGAAAGAGGGGGAGAAAAAGGGAAGAGCTGGCAGCCTGAGCCACCTTTTCAGGCAAGCGGCAATTAAAGTCTGTCCTGGGTGGGCACAGAGAGGTGGTGTTTGCTCAGAAAATGTAGCATACCTTTAGTTGTGGATGGGGGGGTTGCTTTTATTTTGATGGGCAAAAATTGCAAAGGAGCAGCCGCTCTCCAAAGGTGTAGGCAGCTCCAGAGTCTGCCTTCCACTAGCAAGCTCTCCCTTTTCCACTGGGTTACAAATCAGGGAACACTTGTCTGCTCGTGGGGTGCAAAGAGGGACAGTGAGTCCATTGCTGTCCACAGGGCACCTGCTGTTGCTGTCATTTCTAACCAGCTCTGTGAGAGGAGTGAGTGGGAGAATCTCATTTCTGCAGTAAACCCTGTTTCCCAACAGCAGAGATAAATGCAGGCTGTATCCAAAAAAAAAATGGCAGGGGAAAAAAACCAATGCATCTGTCTAGCTAAGGGCTGTGCTATATCTCACAGAAGCTCCCTCCTCAGCTGGTGGGATCTGTAGAAAAACAGGGGACACATAAAATGTGCCCAAACCTGCCTGAGAACAAACTGCTATCCTACCCTCTCTAGTTCAAGAAGGAGGGAGGAAAGCCATGTGCTGGCACCTGGAGGTGCCAGCAGGCTCATCCTCTGCTGGAGAGTCACAGCTGAGGTTTTGGTCTGGCAAAGTAGCGAGAGACAGCCCCTGCGAGTGACAGTGGCCAGCACAACCTCTCAGGTTAGGCACAGGCTCACCTAAGAGGGAAAGTGGGTCAGGGGGGTTTCCACTCAGATCACTAACAGGTTAATTTGATTCCTTGTTTATTTGGAGCAGAAAAAAAATGTGGACTTCAACTCCCACCTTTCCCTTTGATCTGTCATGACTGTTTGCAGGCACTTGCTTCTTTCTGCAAGGGCTAGATTCAGAACCCCAAAAAGCTGCTGGTTGTTTGCAAGGTGAGATTTCAGAGCAGAGCCCTTTTGGAAAAGGGCCTGGGGGACCCCCTTCCCTCAGCAGGGCAATGGTGGGAGAGGAATCCCATTTTTGTGAGAAGGGAAAGTTATCCCTCCCTGGCACCTCTAGAACAGCCTCTCTTGCTTGTTGGGAGCCTAGGAGAGGTTGGGCAAAGAGCAGCATGGTGCTAGCAGGTGGCACCGGTGCCTTTGCAGCCTGGGAGCTGTGTGTTTATCCCATGTGCCACAGCTGGCTGATCCCAGTGTGGGCACCATAGCAAGGGCACCACAGCATGGCCACAGCTTTGAGTGCCGCAGGTCGTGGCTGCACAGGAGCTGTGGGTTTCACCTGCTCAAGAGCTGCACAGGGTGGGTCCATCTGTCCATTCATCCTGCTGCCTCCAGGGCTTCGATGCACATGCTTTGGGGGGGTGTGGATGCCACCACCTGAGCATTGTTGGTTTATTTTGCAGGCAACGATGATAATTTTCTGCCTGCTGCACACTCTTTAATTAACAGCTCAGAGGATGTGGGGCAAGAGGCATAATGAGCGTTAAGTTTGCATATCAAAAGGCAGCATCATTAATATCCCTGCACTCAGAAGAGCTCTCAGAAGGCAGGTGGGTCGCAGGCAGGGATGCCAGCGGCGGCTGACAGCCCCGTTCAGTGTGTGTGTACGAGGGGCATAAGTGAGCAGCTGGGTGCTGAGCAGGGAGCAGGCAGCCAGAGCATCCCATCCCAGGGTGGAAAGTGGAAGGGTTTTTCCAAGGGGGCTGGCTAACAGGCCAGCTTCTGGGCAAAGGGGAAGCTTGCCGAGGATTTTTGGCCAAGTCACCCAAATCCAGCAATATCCCTGTCTGCTCTGCAGCAGCTCCTTTTCTTGACTCTCCCGCCAGAGTGGAAGAGTTGTCCCCAGGAGACCCCTTGCTGGCTGGTGCCGGTGGCCCTGGAAGGCTGTGCTGAAGTGGCTGATTGTTCAGATAAAGCTGATCCTGTTACCCAGGCTGTTTGTCGCTGTTCGGCGGTTGCACAGAGAAGTCCCTGTAGATCTCAATTTGGTTGTGCTCAGCCAGCAGGATTAAACGTTCCTTTGCTTCTGTCTCCTGCATGGAGGAAATCAGCTACCCGGGTGATGGTTTACTCCTACACATGCACTCCTCTTTCTTTCCGTAACTCTCTTCTGATTCAATATAAAAATTTCCCAGGGGGATAGCGGGATGGCATGCCAGGGCATCCTTGGTTCTCCCTGCAATTCCCACCGTGATGCGCTCCCTGGCAGCCCAGCCTTGTCAGGCTCCTGCAGCTTTTTGTCAGCAAGAGGCTTGTTTTGGGAACTAAGGCTGGTTCATCCCGTTACCTGCAGCCAGAGGTTGAGCAGGCAGGCCCAGGTGGGACTGATCCAGCAGGCACTCGGTTTCCCCCAAGCAAAGCTGGGGGAAGCCTCCATGGGCTTTGCAAAGTCCTGGATGAGGAATGTGATACCCAGGTTTTTTTCTGCTTTTCTCCCACTTTTAGCTCCTCCTGTTTGTGCACAAGCTGGGTTTGTGTGGGTAACTTCAGCCAGGTGCCCTAAAGGAGATGAGGATTGGTAGCCTCTGGAGGAAGTGGCTGAAAGACTTTCTAGGGCTCAGTTTTCTTCCACAACATCCAGTTAGACAGGGTATGCCAGACACTGAGAGATACTGTAAGGAACGGCTTTTGTGGAGGACAGAAGTGCTCGTTTGGTGGCAGAGCACATTACTGAAGGTATTCCTGCCCCCAAAGTTCATTATCCATGCTGCAGGTCAACAGAATAAACTACAATAATTTCTGTGTTCTGCCTCACAAATCTTGTACAAAGGCCAACCAAGTAAATGTACATTTAAGTCAAGCACATTGCAGGGAAAATTTACTACCAGGTTCCTCTAAGCCAGTTAGAGGTGGAACAATACAATCATCAAATTAAGGGCATAATTAAGATTAAATTGATAGGTCTGAATGTTGAAGTGCCAAGTGAACACAGCAGGTAATCACATCAAACACTGAGAGTGATATTAGAAAGAATGACATGGTGTTCATCTTCCTTGTGCTGTGAGAGTTGAAGGAACAGCTGAATAGCTTTCAGGAGGGGCTCCAGCCAACATTATGTGGGGACAGAGCCAGGGAAGGAGCTGTGGGACACACAGGACCCTAAGATCAAGGATCCACTGCTAAGGGAAACTCTTGGTACCAGCCCTCCGCCTCCTTGAAGCTGAGGCTACCCAGGGTGGGGTGGCATGGAGGTGCCAGCAGACCATTTGCCTCCTGGGTTTGGCTGTTGAAAGGACACATAGAACAGAGCAAAACTAAGGTTAAATAAGTATGAGTTTGAAAAGCTGTTGATCAAGGCCACCAAATGCTTCCTTGAATTGACAGATCTTTACAAGGTCTTGTGTATTGACATCAAGCACTTGAATGAATTTTAGCATTTTCATCCTGTCTGGGGAGACAAATACACACTCCTTGACACGCTGCCTTCCTTGTTTGTCTGTGACCGGGGCAAAAAGCCCATGTAAACAAACCTTTCTGTCATCCCAAAAGATCTCACTTCCTTTTCTAGAGTGTTTGTTGGGGTTCTTTTGTTTTATTGTGTTTCATTTCTTCCAAGAATGCTGCTCTGTCCATAGCTCTTTTTCTTGGGAAGGAAAAGAGCTGCTGCCCATAAACCACCACAGGAAGGATGTATGGCTCAGTAGTTTGCAATTCACAGCATGCATTGCTTTGGTGAGCAGATGTCTGGGAGGAGGAGGAGGCCAAGAGCTTCCTTCACTTGCATAGCAAGGTCTTGATACACCTCCTGTTTTGGAGATCACTTCCCTGAGGAGCGTTTGGCAACTTCTTTGTGCAGCAGAAGGAAGGGTTAACCATGAGCATCATCACTGGTACATCTGACCAAAACCCAGGGACTCTTGATTTAGAACTCAAGAGGAGGAGCTGTTACGGTGTGTGTCCCACACAGGTCCAGCTGCTCCTTGGTGCTGTCCCTCAGTATTATTTACCTCTGCTGCTTCAGTGCCCTGTTCCTTCTCTGGTCCCCTCTTTCCCACAGGGTCTGGGACAGCCGGCCATGCTCATGGGCAGTACTGGCACACGTGTGGGTGGCATTAGGTAGGAGAAGAGGCTCCTTCCCCGTGTGGAAGGGACATGTCTCAGCAGTGTGCCCACAGGTGACAGCCTGGGCACTGCACAGCCCAGGGGTCAGGGTAGCCAGCACAGCATTGCTGTTTGGGGAGAAATCCTGACCATCCTTGGGTTTTTGCCAGAACAGTTTAATTGAGTTTCCTCAGAGAAGCATTTTCATCTAATTCAGCTCTTAATTAACCCCGTACACCCCAAACAGGCTCTGCAACCGCTTGTAAATTAAATATGAAAAGCATTATTTATCTAGGAATAGCAGTCTAATGGCTGCAGCTCTGACGTTTATAGTTGCTAATGATGATGGATCTGGGAGAGAGAAGTTGGGAATGGAGTGGAAGGGAAGAGTTTCTTCTCTCGCAAAAGATACAGAGAGAGATGTGTAAGGACCAGGTTCCTGGGGCACAAGTGCGCTATTTCTTTCTTTGATTAAAAATGAATATGAAAGGACCATGGAGAGGCTGGAGGAGTATGTTCCTAGTGTAATAACCTTCATCCTATACTTTGGCCAGGTGAGCCGTGGGGCTGGTGTTGCTAGGCTTGTGGGGAAAATGGACAGTTGAATCTGCTTCTTGCAATGGGAAATAATTTCGTGGCTAATAGGAGCCAAAGAGAAATGCTATGAGCCTTTTGACCTTTCCCAAGGAGAGAGTGAAGAAGGAAGGTGCCAAGCAAAGGCCGATGCACTTGCCTCTCATGTCCACAAGCCCGTCTCCAAGCCTGGGTTTCACCCCCAGTGGGATAACTGCTGGGTTCACTCATTTTATGCAGGTCTGTTTGCCAGCATCAGAAAAAAACATGTCAAGCAGCAAAGACATCTCTAAGGTGGGCTCAGAGGAAGAAAAAAACCCAGGAGAACAGCAGTTCAGGGCTGGGATTCAGGGAACTGGCTGGGGAACATCTGGTAGGGCCAATGGGCCGGGGTGCCAGGGCTGTGTGTGAGCTGGCTGGGGCTGGAGCAGCCCCAGAAGCCTCCGTCTCGGAGTTTTGTTAGAGCTTTCTGCTTCCTATTTTGTCTCCACTCCAGGGTTTTGTCCCATTTCATGAAGCTGCCAGCCTTTTCAGCCGGCACAGGAGCTGAAGCCAGCTGCCTGCCTGCTCAGGCGGGGAGGTTTCCTCCTGGCGCAGATGGAGGATATTCCCAGTGCGGCGTTCCCGTCCTCTGGGGCTCGGCATGGCTGGCACTGCCAGGAGTGCTGAGGAGTACGCAGCTGTCACTCAGATGTGGTTGGCAGGTGGGGTAGTGCAGATGGGGTGACACAGGCCAGTTTTGGGGCAGTTCCCCTGTTACGGGATGTTCTGTGCTGAGAAGCCTCAAGACTGTCAAAAGTTTGCAGGGGCAGGGTGCCAAGGAGGAGAGTTTCTGCTCCTGAGGGCTTTCCTGTGCCGTCCTCCTGTTGGACATCCATCATCCCCTTCAGCAGAGCAAAATTAACTCTTGCTAGCAAGGCCCAGATGCGTATGAGCAGTGTCTCTGCCCCTGGGTTGCTGCAGGATCCCTGACTGGGGCAGGGTAAGGCATGCAGCCTGCAGAGAGGGCACAGGGTGACCCGACCCCAGTGGGCAGCCGGAGCGCCAGGCACGAGGCTTCCCTTCCCCATCACAAAACGCAATAGCAATGCTCTGGATTTCGCTGCTATTCATGTGTATATCTAATCCAGCATTGAATCTCATGGAGTTTCTGGTCTTGAACAGCTGTTTCCTGGGAAAAAAAACAAAAAAGAGTTGTTCAATTGTACGTCGGGTGAAGTGGCATTTTCCTACCCCGTCTCCACATCTTACCGATCAGCCTCCCGCTCTCCTGCTAGATGACAGGGAAAACCAGGTTTTCCCATCCTCTCCCTGCTGCTTGATGTTTTGTAAGTCTGCCTCATGCCTCCCTGACAGCTGGGTTCCCCCTTGGGCCCCCTGCTCCTCTTGGTGCCTGTTGGGACAATAAAGGACTCAGCACTCCGATTCAATGTGAATCACACAAAGCCATTTATTACAGAAACACGTCTCCTTATATACGCAACTATTCTCTAATCATGAATCCACGCTCCAAGCATGGATTCGCTAAATGAGTATCATGGGCAGTCCACACGCTGGAGCCCCACTGATGATAGGTCCGATGACTCACGCCATGCTGAGGCCCTGTTAATGAAGAAACGCCCCTCTTTCTCACTGCAGATTCTGTTCTCAGCTTCTCGAAGTGGCCTTGAGATTCCTTTGGGCCTGACTAATTCAACAACATATCTCCTTCTAACGAAACCCCTCCACAGGTGCCTGCCCACCCCCGCCTTGTAAGCATGCTGGGCCCGTCCCTGCAGCCCTGTGCTCGTCCCTGTGCTGCTTGCCGTGTGTTGCCCGCCCAGTCTCGACTGCATCCATGCCAGCTGCTTCTGCACCTTGAGCAGGGAGTGTGGACAGAGCTGCTCCCAGGGCAGGCCTGGCCTCCTCTGAGGATGGTACAGAAACCCTCCCAGGTTTACTCAAATCACACATTTTATGGTGCGAAGTGCATTTCTTTGCATTTATCAGCATCAATACAATTTGTCATCATGGTACCCATCCATACAGTACATTTGGGACTCTCTGAAGCTCCTTGCTGCCTCCTGTGCTCATGAATCACCTGAGGAAGTTTGAGCTTGCTCCTGTCTCCTGCCTTCACTCCTGCAACCGCACCATCAACAACCTCCTTGCACAGCAGGAAGCCTAGCACGCATCTCGACTTCACCACTGTTAATCTCCTGCCGTTATAAACCCTGACTATTCATCCTTCCTGGTTTGGACCCCCTTGCCAGTTTCTCATGCAGGAAAAGATGGTACCTTTTGCCTCCTGGCTAATTTGCTTTTTTAGAAGCCTTCTGGACAATCTTTTGTCAGAGGAGCTCTAAATAAATAGCCACTTTGTTATTCTGCATCCACCACTGGGCTGATACATTCAAGAAGATCTGGGAGATTAGTGAGACAGGATTTTCCTTCGAGACATGCATACCAGGCTGTATTATGAGATGTTCTGTTTTTAATTATCATTCCAATCAATTTGGTGCACACAGATGTGCAATTTACTGATCTGTAATTCCCCAAATTACCCCTAGAGGCTTGATTTTTATTGTCAGTATAACATTTGCTACCAGCTATCTGTTGTTTGTTTTTTTGGGGGGAAGGTTTTCTTCTTGTTGTTTTTTGTTCTTACACCTTTACACATCTGCTCTCCAGAAATCCATTTTAGTTCATTTTTTTCTTTCTTGTTACCTGCTGTAATTTCTTGTTGCCATGTGAGGTTTTGATTTCCCTGTTTCGGAGCATCCCCGTGTGCCGCAACCAATCTGCAGGAACCTGAAGTCTGTTCTGGGCTCTGGCAGTGATTTACTCTGCGGTCAAACCTTTTCTGCTGTAACCCCGTCTGGGTTTCCCCAACGTAGCAGGCAGATACTGATCCCACTGCAGCTCAAGGTATACAGCTTAATTAATTAGTGCTTGTAGACTGCAGTCAGGAGGTGCCAGGGAAGATGAACATATCATAAGTGCCCTCTTTATGGAGACAGGTAATCGCTTTTTTGGGAGAGCTGCCAGCGTGGGGTGGAGGTGGCTTCTGGGGCTGGCACAGCTGGACCCTCTGTGGGAAAGGAGGCAGTCAGCTGCATCTCCTCGAGGAGATACGGTTTCCTCTCAGGAAATGGGATGGGGGAGTTCATGTCTGCTGGAGACCCTGCTCTGCCACCTGGGGCGTGTCACAGGTGCCAGCCTGGCAGAGCCCTCTCCCAGTCATCCCTGGATTTGGCCATGCCCCTGCCACTCGTGAAAGGCCTCTCTGCATCCCAGCTCTGCATTCATTTCCCCAGGGCATCCCCACCCCAAGTAATACTCCCCATACTCCCATGGCACAGCTCACTGGCCACAACCTCAGCCCTGGTATCCTCCAGGGCACACTTCATCATGTGCTCCTGGGATGCCCGGAGTCCTGTGGGGTGGTGCAGCCCTCTTCTGCACTACTCTGTGGGTACTTAATTATCAGTAACAAATCCTTCCAGCCCCACTCTGACGTAGGGAGCCACAGATGAGTTTGTTGCCCCTTGGGTCCCCCATATTGGGCCCAGGTGCGGGACACAAAGAAGATTTAAATCCAGTTATTGTGATGCTGAAGGACCTGGGCTGCCAGTGCTGCTGGGGGCAGGGGTCTGCTGGGAGAGGGAGATTTAACAAGCACAGCAACCTGGCCCTGCCAGTGCATGCTAGGCTGGAGATAATCTCCATTTAATTCTCTTCCAGATAATCTAGTCTCAGATGCGGTCCCATGCTCCCTGACCCCTTAATCCTATTGCCATGGATCCTGTTTAATGGGGAAGCTGGTGAGAGCTCCTGTGAAATGGCTTGAGGCATCTCCATGACCCCCAGCTCTTTGTCTGCCCCTCTTTCCTCCCCCATTCTTGCCCAGCACGGACCTGGCACCAAAATACCTCCTTTCTCCCTGTGTGGCCTCTTCCTTGCTCTCTCTCCTTCTTCCCCTCTGGCTGAGAGAGACCTGCAGCAGATCAGAAGTGAGGAGCAGGCAGGAAAGGGGGATCCAGCTCCCAGACACTTTTTCCGGGCAGCTGTGAGGTGACCTGTGTGACAACACAAGCTAGACACCGGTTTTGTAAGCATTGCTCTGCCTTGGAAAGGGGTGGCTAGGATGGACATGGTGGGGATGGGGAGAGCAGAGCAACCCTTCCTTGTGCACCGGCTTTTGGGTAGAAGGCTGGTGCACTTGGACAGCAATGATAAGGAGATCGCTGGGTAATAAAATCCAAAGTGAGATCTGATAGAAAGAGAAAAACCATTTATGGTATGAAATCTCTTAGCAAGTTGACCTGATGTGCAAGCCTTTCCAGCTCAGGGGATCAGGGTTTGGAAATGTTGACCCTGAGGGTGCAGATGATACACATTCACACTACTGCGGGTCACTTGAGTAGTTTTCCTGGGTGCCTGGTGAGAACTCTTCAGCTCAAAACCTTCTTCTGGGATGGGTTATCTCTTTGAGAGGGATCCACATTAGCTCAGTTAGGCAGTGTTGGCTGTGTCTCCTGGTGACTTGCCAGGGCTCGCTGGGTTGCTGCCAGCCCACAGAGGATTCTGACCCTCCTTTGTGGCCATAAAAGCTATTCAATCATGAACAATTTGTTCCTGGGAGGCATGCAGTCAAGCGGCGTGGTTCTTGGGGGACATGAGCCGTGGCTGACAGCCTGCACTCCCTTGTTGGCTTTTCATCGTCCTGCTCTGGAAGGCTGGTGGGGCTTGGATGCTGCCATGCCCTGCAGGCTCCCAATGGGAGCCTTTACCCCCCACTGAATTTGGAGTGCAGATGTTCAGCTCCTTGGACTTGGACAACAGGGAAACAACCTGTTCCTGTTCTTCTTCATGCTTCCCTGGGCTGACACAAAGGGCAGATTCAATCATTTTGGGCCTGGAAAGGAAGTAGAAAGGTGCAGTGTCTCAAATAGCCTGGGAACAACCATGTGTTTTCTGTTTTGACCATCACCCTGCATCACATTCTCCGTGGGAGCAAAACCATAGAGGAGTGGTGGGTTCAGTGCAGGCTCTGATCAGCTCCAGAGATGCTCCTTCCTATCAGATTTTGCTGCAGTGCCTTTCCTCGGCTCTCCAACAGTGCCTGCAGAGCTGGAGCCCTACAGAGGTGGTGGGTGGCTCTGCTAAAACCATCTTTTGAACCTGAAGTTTTGCAGGCAGACACTTCATCTCTTGCTCTTTTGCTCTCACATGCATATTCAGCCAGAGAAAGCGCTGCTCCCCTAAGGTGAAATGCTAGGATATTAATTTTCTGAAGTTCTCGATAAGCTATTGAAGATTAATTTTAGGGAAAGCCAGGGGATATGATGGATTGGAGCCCAAGCCTGCTTAAATATGCAATATTAAAAATTGATCGTTGTCTCTCCTTGTCATACACCCTGCCCCGGTGTCTGGGGCAATCCCACAGTCTGACGAAAAGCCAGGAAAATACTCAATAAGCCCCACGCCCAGCTGAGTGCAGATTTTAATAACTTGTGTTGCCATTATTATTTTTAAAATCACTTTTATGAGTTTCTGTTTTGTTTAACGACTGGCTCTCTTGCATGGATTGGCAGCTAGGAGCCTGGAAATCCTCCGCTACCTGCTGGGCTGTGGGACATCACTGCCCAGCACAACCTGCCTCCCTGACCCCCTTACCAGCCCCTGCCCTGGAGGTGATGCTCCAGGAGGACAAGGAGCTGCAACGAGGGCAGCCTGTGGTGGGATGGGAAGGCTGTGGCAGGTGCAAGGGGCTGATTCAGCCTAGAAGAGATCCAGGTACCATGCAGCATTGTTCATGCTTTAGAAGTTTGCCTAGACATTGGCTGCAGCAGGCAGCATTTGTTACATGGAGAAGTTGCATCTCTTGGTTTTGTATTGCACAGTAGGAGATCTGGGGCAAATAATCTCTTTGCTTCAGCATGGCTTGTAAGCATTGACTCTGACGTTTCTCACTTACAGAAAAACAACAGAATCTTGCCAAAATATTGGAGTTTGTCAAAACAGTGAAGGACTCTTACTGATGTTTTTGAGATTGCAGAAGGACCCTAACTTTGCAGTCAGTGTAAGGCCCAAGATGACTCTATTGGGGCCCTCAGCAGCAAGGAGAGAGCTCTATGAGATTCATCTTCATCCCTGCCTGGCTGAGGGGAGTCCGGGAAAAGTTCACCTGATCCACTCTGATCAGAAAGCTGCTGAGAATTTTTTCTTCCCCGCAGTTAATGACTGCAAGAGCAGGGATTTACTGGCATTTGCACTTCACAGAGTGCCGCAAGGGGAGAAAGCAGG
Organism: Patagioenas fasciata; assembly: GCF_037038585.1. Taxonomy (NCBI): domain Eukaryota; kingdom Metazoa; phylum Chordata; class Aves; order Columbiformes; family Columbidae; genus Patagioenas; species Patagioenas fasciata. The sequence goes on along the minus strand of NC_092524.1, from coordinate 29,381,466 downwards.
ACCTGCAGAGGATGCAGGCAGAGCAAGAGGCATGGTGTAATCTAGCATCAGGCTTTCCTAGAGAATTTCTGTTTTCTACAAAGCCAGGCAGATAAGCAGCGTAGCAATACAGAGATACTGCAGTGACTGATGGGACATAATGATCTTCAGGGCCAGTTTGACCACTGGCCACTCCTTTGCCATCCACCAAGGGTGACTGAGCTGCAGCTGGACTGCAGAGCCACGTGTGCGGGTCCCTATGAGGTGGCAATGTGACCCCTTTTGCTGTGCATCCCCTGCAATGGGGTTAGCACAAGGAGCCACAGTTGAACACAGAAGAGTAGCACACTTGAGCAAAGAGCTATTATTTGCCAAAGGTCCAATCTTCCCTGATTTGCACTTGGGCTGTAGTAGCACTTGTCCTAATGATTCATCCATGCTCTTCATCGCAGCAGGCTGACAGTGAGGGATGAGAGTGTTTCTGCAGCTCCCAGGGGTGTGCAGACTGTGTTTGGAGCCCTGTGTCCCTCATTAGCAGCCCCTGCAAAGGGATGTGTCCAAAAAAGCTGCCTGATCTGTCCAAAACCAACGCCACCTGGCCTCCATGGCTGCAATCAGTGGTGGCCACTTCCTTCTCCTCCATGTCCAGAGGACCAGGAATGGGCAGGCCTGGTAGAAATCCATGACAAGGGGAAGAGCACACCAGCAGCAAACCCTGGCTTGAGTGGGCAATCAAAAAATTATCACAGGCAGTGACATGCTGGCCTGTGTGCCGGGGAACAGTGGCATGTTCCCTGCCACCAACGCTGCTGATGGTGCAGGTGGCTCATGCAGCAGCCACTGTTGGTTTTGCTGCATCCTACTTGGAGCCTAAGGTATTGAGATGGTGGCTGCATCTGCAGCGCGAAACCCACAGCAATGCTCGTGTCTGGTTTTGGTAGGTCCAAGATGTGTGACCCAGGGGAGCAGGAGGGATCTGAGCACTTCTCAAAACCCTTTAAGAGAGACGTGGAGCTGCTCCAAATGTGCAAAGACCACTTCCAGCCCTCACCAAGGTCTTCTCAGAGAATTCTGGAGATCTGTTGTCATACCTGTGCAACACACATGTAGGTCAGCCACCTTTACGGGACTGGTTAGTCCTAAACAAAACTGAATTTGGACTCAAAATGTGCCAGCTGGCTTGAAGCACATACTAAAGAACACTGCCAGGCATGGTCCAGGTCACTTTGGATGGTACTAGTTCGGCATGCAGAATTTTTATGATTACATTTAACAGCGTAACACAGCATGATGCTCTGCAGTGTGACCTCCTCGATACCCAGCAAGATGGGCAAGTGTGCTAATGATGTGGCCTTGTGCAGATAAAACTGCCTGCAAGTGCCCTGCAGAAATATCAACTCTGTCCTTGCCTTAGCAGCTGTGGGACTGAGTGCAATTCGCTTTTCCATCATTGACAAGGCTAGGGAGAGGAAGAAAGACAACAGGAAGGGGTGAGGAATGGTGGTGGTGTGGGTTTTTTTCTCCACCAAATGTAGTTTTATTTCTATGTTAAAAATTCATGAAGCCCTTCATTTAATATTTATAAAGTGCGTGTCTTGGTGATAAATTACTGAGGAACACAACAGGGGACTGGAAGCTCCCCCTGCATCCAGTCTGCCTGCACCCTTCAGCCAGCATCTCTCAGTGACGCTGGGTTTGTGGGACTGATAGGGCCGCAGGGCTGTGAAGGAGGCTCCCTGCTTCCCCCACCCAACCTTCAGGGTGACTGAACTGAGCTGGTGTCTGAGCTGGACATCTCCAAACAGGCAAGGGAATGGGGACCCATGGAGTGACACCTGAAAGGGCTGCATGCCAGATGGCACTGACCAACTCTGTAGCAAGAAGGGGATGCAGCTGAGCCTGTGGCTCCTGGGTCCTGACTCCTGCCTCAGCACAACAGCCCTGAGCTGAAAGCAGCTTCTGAGTGTCCTGTACACAAATTAAACACCTGTAACGATCCTTCTCCTCTCAGCTGTGTACAGTGGTCGGTGGAGGCTCTTGATAGTCAGTTAAGTTGCCTCCTGGGCTTTGGCATCTCTGCAGCTGGGAATCATCAACCTTGGGCTCCCTGCATGGGGTCTTATTGCTAAGAGCTATAGCTCAGCAGCAAGAGGTTGTGGCACTGCTAGCTACAGCATCCTACATGGAAACGTGGCTAGGGACCAGCATCTGCAAGCTCTAGTACAGGCCCTCCTTTCCACCCTCAACCTGCAGCCATCAGAGAGGGGCTGACCTCTCATTGTCCCCTGTGAGCCATGAGTAGCTGTGAGGGACCTCAGAGCGGGATGGCAAAGGGTTTCCAGGCATCCTGCAGCACCTGTCAGAGACAAGGGAAGTAGGGGTCTATGTGGGACCAGACAGCAACTATGAGGAGCTTTGGCTAGAGAGGCTGGGCTGCCACAGGCAAAGACAATGAGCATCTCAAGGTGATACAAGCATCCTTTGAAAATTGAGCTGAATCAATGCAATCGATCCTCCTAATCGTTTCGTCTCCACCAAAGTGCGGAGCAAAAGCTCTGAGCTCAGAGTCACCCATCAGCCTCCTGTGACAGTGTCCCAGGGACCAGCCAGGAGCTCAGGGACTGCCATGTGGGGTTGGGAGAGCCCTTCCTGGTAGATGGGGACCTCTGGGACCCCTCTAGCTCCTTGCTGGTGTGCCAGAGCTTGTACCCCAGCAGGAGGTGGCACAGGGCAGTGTGGGGTGGCTGCCCTTGGCATTGGGGAAAGCACATCTCTTCCATGCTGCTCCCCCCTTTCCCGAGGTGGGTTTCCTAACCTGGGGTGGTGGAGCTGGCAGAGGAAGGGGGTGGCCACGATGTGTTACCTGTGCTCTGTCCCGACCTCACACAGTTGCCCAGCCCTAAATTTTCCTGCTGCTGATGCAGGTGTAATGCCCCCAGACAAAGCAAAGGTGAAAGCACCCAGTAGGCAAAATATCAGAAACTACTTCCACTTCAGCTACAGAGTCAACAGCTGCTCTGGACAGGGTTAAATGATGCTTCCCTGGGGCATTTCAGGATCATTTGCTACCTTGCTAAAGCTCCCTAACTAGGCCCAAGGAGGCAGCAAGGGAGCTGAGAAGGTGGCCGAAAGCAATTTCAGCCCTTTGAAAGAAATAACTGGCATGTAACAGTGACAGGAAATTGTGCAATTAGTACAATGGGGCGATGTCAACAAGCTGTTAACGCCAGTTGTTATGGCAACACCAGAGAAAGAGATATTGGTGCTGGAAAAATCAAGAGACTGAGAAATAACAACAGCAGTGGTGGCACCAGGACAGCTCTGTCTTTGCTTGCAGGGCACGGTGGCATCCCAGCACCACCACAGGGCCATGGCCACCACCTCGAGGCCAGCCCTGGCCCAGTGCCAGGGAGAGTGGGTGAGCAGAGGTAAGAGCACTGGGCAGGGACTGGGAAGGGCTTTTCCACCTGCATCCCCGTGAAGCTCTTCCCTTTAGCACTGCCCTGCAGGAGGGGCTACCGGGGCAGCCCACCTCATCTCTGCGCATGCGTGCAGAGTATCAAATGGCTGAGAGCCGGCCATTCCAGCTTGGCTTGTCATGCTAATAAAGTAGCATTGAGGGAGTTGTGTTAGAGAGAATACTGAGTGTTTCTCTGCTGGCAAAATTGTGATGCTTTGGGTCTGCCAGCACATTTGCTAATTCTGGGCAAACATGTAGCTAGGCATGGTGACAACGTGTGTCTCATGTGGCTTTGCAGGCAACTGGCTCCTTTGCATCCATGCCAGGCAGGGCCAGGCCTCTGTAGCTCCCTATATGCCCTCACTTCAGGCTACCACCTTGATCACCATGCTCATATGCATGGTGCAGCTGTACCTGCACTAGCCCAGCCACCTCGCTGATCAAAGCCTGACCCACTGTTGTGAGCTTGGCCTTGTCTGGTGATGGCTGGGCTGAGGCCGTCCCCACTCAGTGTCACTGGCCCACCTCTGCACCCCTGGCTCACCTACAGTGGGATGCTCAGCTGTCTGGAGGGGCTGTGATTTGTGGGGTGCACATGGGAGTCTGGTAGCACAGGAGAGAGCCATTGATGCTGGAGCTCAGGGTGTATGCAAGCTTCTGTGATGCTCACCAGTAGAAAGGTGAGAAATTCGTCACCATGCACAAAATGTGCCTCTTGTACCCTGTTCCTAATACACTGAAATTGAAAGGATTTGATTTCAGCTTACTGGGGCATACAGCGGCTCTCTGCTCCCTGTGCTCCTGCCTACCAAGGCAGGTCCCACAGCAGGGTTCTCCCAAGAGCCATTCAGACACCTCTACCGTTATGCCCTCTGGTTTACCCCAGCATATACCAGCTTATTCTCCTTTCTCAGCATCAGTATAGCTCCCTTGGTACAAAATTTGGTGCTTACAATGCTAAGCAAACGATTCAGGTTACTCCCAGCTCCCTTTTGTGTAACACTAGATCTTTTCTGGGCAAAAAAAGCCTTTGCAGTAGGGGCAAGAGAAAACATGTGATGCTTTTGGAGAGAGGTAGAGCTCCCAGAGTCACAGGGAGCATCATCCCGTGCAGCTCAGCTCTGTCATTATGGGGCTCCCAGGTCTCCTCTAAGGCTTCAGAAGGCAGAGGGGCAACTGAGTCCCTGACACAGCAGAAGGATCCCAGTCCAAGTGAAGTTGCTGCGGCATATCAATGAAAGCTAAAAGCATATGGCTTTAAAGGGAGAAACATCCTGAGCCCTTTGGAAAGAGCTGAGCGATGGGAGGATCAAAGCACTAGAGAGAATTGTGTTGTGTTTAAAACTGAGGTCTTATGGCAGCTTTTGAGTGTATCTTAAGAAAACGTAATGGGATCTCTTAGAAAACAGCAATATGAGCCTTGCAGCTGATACAATGAAGAAGAGTGAAGCCCTCCGTGTGTTATTTGTGAAACATTATTGCCCTTGCAACAATAGTCAAGTTAGTCATTCAAGTAATTTAGGATGTTGGTGACTGAGCTTTTGAATGTGAAGGGGTGCTTTTCTGCCAGCTGAGAGGTCTGTGTTGTGCTTCCATCTGGCCAGATGTTAACACCTTTCTTCATTCCACAAAGCATCTTGCCGTGGGAATGCTTTTACTTATTTTGCTGGAGCCGTTTGCAGAACAAACTCTGTAACATGTCTGTAAGGAAGCAAAACTAAGTCCGCAGTGAGGAGGAAGCTTCTGTAAGGCTAATGAGCTCCTAATGAAAGTGGTTGATTACCTGATGCTCTTGCCTCTAAATGCAATAACAGCGTGTTTGTGATGGTAGATGACTGTAGCATCACTTCATAAAACCTCTAGCATTGATCCTTCCCAAAGATGACAGAACTATCAGGTCTCTGCACTTTTGGGCCTGGTAGGGTGCAGCATGGTCCATGGGTCCACTGTGCAAGCCAGAGCAGGCTGATGGAGCACATCAGTGCAGGACAGGTAGATAGGGAAGGAGCTGCACTGCCCCTGTGCCTCTCTGCTGCTGCCACATCTGCGTTTTGGAAAGGAGAGTCCATTCCAGGGAGGTAACGGGAATCTTTGACAAGGTGATTTCCCATCCCAGCCCACAGGCTAGGAAACATCTGGAGAGCTGCAGCATGACTTTCCCTCCTGCCTAATTGGCTGGTTCCCTGCTGGGCACCACAGTGAGCATCCATGTTGCCTGTGGCCATTTGATCCCTCCTTGGTCTCCTGCCTGGGATGAGAAATGAGGTGAGAGTGATCCCATGTCTCACCTTGATCCTCAGCTCTGTCTCATCTTTGCCTCCCTCCTTCTCTTCACCTGTTTGTGCCCTGATCCCAAGTTAGCTGCTGGGGTTATTTAGCATTGAGAGACAGAGGCTTCTTCCCCTTCCTGGTGAGTGTGGCCACTCTTCAGCCCATGCTGAGCAGCAGTGGGAAGGAGACACCCCAGCCACTCCTGGAGAGAAGATCCAGCCTGTTAACCCATTTCTCTCATTCTTGATCCTAGTGTGGCACTGAGGACAGCAGGGCTCTGATGCCATAAGCAGCCCTGGGATGCTGATCCCAACCTGTGGGAAACAGGTCCCATCATCTTCCTCCTGAAGTCACTGAGGATGTTCTGCTTCCTTACACCTCTACCAACTCTCTAGTCTGCATGAACAGACAAAGTAAAGAAACTCACACTTCTGGAGCATAGCTCATTTGACTTCCTGAGATGTCTAACTTGTGGTGACCTCATGCTTCTCTGGTGGGAATAAGGTGAGATGAGTGGGCTGGAGAACGGGCACAACACAAATGTGGGGAGGAAGGTGGCACACTAGCAACACAGGAGGCAGGAGTTTTCCAGCAGCAATCCCAAGTTCACCTCGTTCCTAGCATGCAGGGAATAAAGGAGGAAAAACTTTTGTCAGGGTGGTTAATTCCTCCCTAGAAATTCCTGTGGTCCCATTGCCTCCACTCCCCCTCTCACAGAGAGCAACCCTGTACCGGTCAGCACTCTTGGTGTGCTGCTGGGACACACAGATGCTGAAGGCGAGTGGGGCACAAGGTTCCACTCAAACATCTAGTGCCTCTGTTTTCTCGACGCTAAGCCCAGAAGAGGTCAGAAGCATGAGGAACCTGGAAGAGTGGAAAGGACTTGCTTCTCTGGTAGGAAAATCTGAGCAAGAGCTTTTGAATGTGAACAATTACAGTTTGGACAAAGGAAGAATGTTCAGAAAGCATTAGAAATAGGATATAGGGCAGGGTCTGTTGTGCTGGGTTTTTTACAGGGCAATTTTTAACCCCTATGTGAAGCTGTCCAGAGGCTGCAGTAAATCTGTGGGTCAGGGGAATGCTGTCCCTGAATCACTGGGCCAGGAAACACAATGTGGAACTAAACAGTGAAAACAGTGCACCTAGTAGGACTTCTCTTAATGAATGATAAAAAGGAGGAGCGAGAAAGCAATCTGATTTACCCATCCCAATGTATTTCAGCATCCCTGCTATTATGTCTCTGAGGCATGCAACCTGCCTACTTCTCCTTCTTCCGGTGGTCAAGGTTTCTGATGAGGCTCAGTTATCAAAGTCCTTTGGTTAGCCAAGGCTGACCTCACCTCCTCCCTCCTTTCTTTGGGTTGTCACTGGGATGATACCCACAGGCAGCAGGGAGAAGGCATGCGTTCTCCCAGCCCTGTTCCTGAGCGGTGTATGTTTAGCTCCCTTGGCTTCCCCTCACAGTCTTCTTGCTCCTTGGCCATACTGAATATACACGATTTCTGTGCTGTCTCCTTTGATTTCTACAGGGGAAGCCTTTGCCAGCAGTGGATGTGTCTGATTTTTCTCACTCTGCTGTGGCAGCTTTGGAGCCGTCAAGATCCCTGGAGACTCAGTGAGTCTTCAAACAGTCAGAGGAGCTGAGACTCCGTCTCCTGAGACATCTGAGCACAGCACAGCATCAGCTTTTTGATACAATGCTAGCAAGACATTTCTCTGTATTTCTTTTTTTGCAAATCGGTAGAATGGCACTGGTTTCCCTCCTGCTGTTGTTAGGGGCTGTTGGAAAAGGAGGTGTTTTCATTTCAGCTCTTAAGTCAAAGAATAAAGGAGGAGGAGAAGGTGAGGGAAAGGAGTCAGGAAGGAAATATCAGAGAGGACGATGAGGGAGAACATCTGCTCACAGCTTTTCCATAAGGCTGGCCCTCTCTTGCTGTGGGAGGAGGGAATCAAAGGGCACTTGTCTGACGAAGGGGATGGTGCTGGAAAGCAAAGGTTGAGTGGTTGGAGGTGAAGAAGGGTGGGCAGAGGGTCTGCTGGGGCTGGGACACGCCAGTGAGTCCCATGAAGGTCTTCGCACCAACAGACAGCAGGATTGGGCAGGACGGGGCTGATGGAGCCAGCTGGCTTTGCCAAGCCTCCAATCAGATGCCTTGACTCTTTAGCCACTAAACCAGCGTGATACGAGCTGATTTCTACCTTCCACCAGTGCGGGTGAGGTATTGGCTTTTCCTCGCTCCCAGCTCTGTGGGGACACCTTGCTGCACCCCCAATGCTGTGCAAAGCCAGCCACAGGGTTTTCCACTGGCCTGCAGGCTCCTGGCCTGGGGTTTCACTCTCAGCCCTACACTGCCACCCCAGCCCACCCTCTGGGAACCCCAGATCCCATGGCTTGGGAGTCACCTCTGCTGGTGGTTCCCAGACCCCACTCCTGCCCTAGGGCACTCTCCATCAGAGACTACCATGGGGATCGAACTGTTCAGATATGCAGATGCTCTGGGTTACCTGCATGAACACCCAAATTGGCCCCAGGTCACACCTGCCAAGCAGCTGGGCCTGGCACAGGACCTGGCCCTGTGCCACCTTGTGTTACAAGGCCATTGTATTTTTCCGAATCCCCACTGAGCTCCTTCTTTGTGTTTGGCCTGTGATCATTCTTATAAAAAAATATCCTTGGCAAACTATGCCCTTCACAGTAATCCTCCCCTCCTGCTTGGCTCAGCTCCGAGCTGCTGGCCATCCCAGAACCTTCTGCAGAAGTCTGCTTTGTCCCTGTTCTGCTTTGCCCTGGTTTAATCTCCACCCTGATAAAAGGACCTTGAAATCAGAGCCTTGCTGAAGCCCTCCACGCTTTCTGTCTGTACAGGTACTCCCTATTGACTTCCCTGGAGTGTCTCTTGGCACCAGTGGGACACAAGATCTTCAGCCAGGCTGCTGCTGACCATGGGGCATCTCAGCAGAGACCTTGCCTTTCCCATCTCACTGTGTGTGCAGAAAGTGTGTCAGTTGTTACTACTCATATTTCTCATGCTGCCTATATTCTTCCCTGTTCCCATAAGCATACTCTCCTCCAAGCTTCTTTTGTTCTACCCAAAGCAGGTTCATTTTAAATTCAACCATAGTTTCTTCTTGGAGCTTGGGGCACCCAGACCATCTTGCTCCAACCCCATGTGAGAGGAAAGGGAGCAGTGAAAGATGCTGGCAGAGCACCACACTTCTCCTCCTGCCTCTTTGCATTTGACCCCAGCATCTTGAGAGTGACCCCAGCATCCTTCCCACAGAGGGTCTAGGAGGCTTTTGAGTACCCCCTCACACATGCATGCACTCAACTCTCCACTAATCCATGTTGCCATTTAATAACAGATCCAGCAAGGGCTGGGAGAAACTTGTGAGTCATTAATTCAGCTGGAAGGATGAGCTAATGAGACGAACCTTGTGAGCTTCCCTTCCCACTCCTCGTTGCTCAGTGCATATTAATCTTCCTGAGCACACGTGCCAGCAGCATCTCCAGCAGCTGAGCGCACTGCTGTGTGTTTGCTTTATGGGCCGTTGTTCCCTGTGCCCAAGACCTCTACTTGACTTGCTATAGTTCTTCCCAGTGAATTTGTTCCAAACCAGATGATTTAGTGGCGTGTGGAGACCTGGAGATGGTAGGGGGAGGCCGCGCACATTAATGAAGTCGCTGTTAGTACTGGCATGCTGTCACCTGGGCAGGGGCACAATGAAGTCCCCCATTCCTCTTTGCCTGGTGGGACTGAGTGCGGTCCCTTCTCCTGCAGATGGTGAGGGGCTCTGGGGTGTGGATTTGTCCAGCCGGGCTGGATAACATCAATTCAGCTGCTATGGGGCAATGCTAGTGTTGCTGAAATGTAATTAGTTCTGTGTACTACCCAGAGGATGAAGGGAAGTTTGAATACTGAGGCTGTAAAACTCTCCCAGGTGAATGCATCCATCTTGGTTTGAGCTTTGTGAGCTTTCCCAGTTGTATACCTCCTAAAAATATTCCCATGGAGCCACAAATTCCTGTACAGTAACTGTAACACTGCTGACAAGAGGCTCGCTTTTCTTAGTTACACTTAGAAATAGCCCACAGCACCCCTGGGTTCCATTGACCTCTGGCTGTAAACCACTGACCTGCAGCTTGTAGAGGATGGAAATGAGAGGGCAGCACCGTGACTTCCACCCAGATAAAGCTGTGCATACTGAAAATGCCAGGGCAGCCTATTAGTTTAAAAACTGCTGTCTGCCATTATAAATGTGGCACCATCAGGTCAAGGGCTGTGTGGTCCCTGGGATGCCAGGAGCATCCCAAGAGGGAGCCGGCAGCTGTCCCGTCCCCGCTGGCCTCCAGCACAAGATGAGGCTTGGCGTGTTGTAGGCTCCATGTGCACATTGTCTTCAGCACAATTTTCAGTTTCTCTTTTCACCATAAAGGTTTGATTTCTCTTTAAAGGAAAATTTCAGAGGTCTTGGTCAGTAGGCCAGTGGCTATCACTGCTGGAAGGACAACCACCAGGTCACAGCCCAGGCCAGGGACAGAAGCAAGTGGGTTTGATACCTTCAAGCAACGACCAAATTTAGGTTTGAGTGTGGGAGGACTTTGCTTCTTCCTCGAGCTCAGATGGCTGCTGTTGCCTGAGCCCTAGGAGCAGGATGTATTTAAATATTACTGCTAATTGAGAGTATTTTAGGTTTGTATTTCTCCTAAAAATTAACTCTCTTGATTTGAAACTCTGTCGAGGCATAAAATTACTGTAGGTTATTAAACCCTGTGTAAATGTAAATACTCACAAAATGCACATTTATTGCTCAAAAGTTAATACTAAGCCAACAACTCAGGAGGCACCCAGGCCCAGGAATGAAATACAAAACCAGAATTTGGCAGCAAAAATGGTCTCTGTAACTGCAGTGAAAAGACTGACTTCAGCTCAAGGATGAGCTTGGTCACATTTGAGAAGATGCAAACCCCAAAAAGCAGTAAGGCTTATTTTCCACCTTTGTCTTAGCAGTGACATCTGCAAGGTTGAAATCTATACTGCTGAAAATCCTCAAGGACCCCAGAGCCAGAAACCAAGCTGAATTCATTAACCACTTCTAATACTGCCTTTTATAAATTGTATGGCTTTCAAACACAAACATATATTGAGAAACTGTTTTTGTCCTGTATCTAGGACAGGTAAGGCAGGCTCATAAAACCAAGTACAGACTCTGAGTTTGCACGTTTCAGTTAATTACCATCCAAATTAAAGCTTATTCAACTGATGAATTTAAAAAAGAATTAATCAGCTAGTGAATAAATGCAATATTAAGCCTTTCAACATGAAGTGAAAAAAAATCTGAATAAATGTTAATTACATAATAACTCTAATAAGCTGGTTTAACTACAATGGAAGCTGGCAAAACACAAGTACTGGGTTTTGCTGACCAGCACCAGTCTGCTTGCTTTAGGGAAACAGCGAAGTAGCTCAAATGTAAAACAAGATTAGAGTGGATTATTTAAAGGCTTCCTGTTTACAAATTTAGATCAACTTGAATTGAAATCAATTCATCCTTCCTGCCTGGAGTGGGTTTGCTCAGGAAGACAACGACAGCAGTGGATCAGGGATCGTGGCAGGTGTGATACCCCTTATTCCCTCTTCACCTCTCTCCATAGAGGAGTGTTTCACGCAGTTTATATTGAAAAAAAAAGTGAGATGAGTGGATCATCTATCAGTATTTCTATGGAGAAGAGATGGTTTAGCAGACTATTTCCATTTAACGGAGGAAGCCACAGTGGCTGGATCATGCCACAGAGCCACACCACTGGTGATACCCTTGAGGATGCACCCAGGATGCTGCTGGTGCAGCACGAGCAAAGGTGGTCCTCACCTTCACAAGGAGGGATGCAGGGTGCTTGGTGCCTGCCACCATTCCCATGCACCACAAAGCCACAATGAGACCCTTATGCCACCCGTGTGCCCAGCCGAGAAAGGGCCCCCTCCTCAGTCGCCCTCACAGCACTGCTGCAGATGGAGCTGGTGCGACAGACAAATCCCCAGCGCCTCAGCCGTGCCAGATGCCTGGCACATCAGTGCTGTTAAGCGAGGAGAAGTTTTAACGCGTTGATTAATGCCCTGACTCTGGGTGAGTAATTAGAATTAATGTGGGATATCAAATCAGGAAATCAGGCATTATTAGGAGGAATTAGTGATTTATTTTCATTTTACGCCTGGCTCACCCCAGTCCCCCAACACAGACGGGGAATCTGTCAAGAGAAGAAGCTCCTTACTTACAGCACAAGGAGAAAGAAGTAAGTGGCAATGGGAGGAGGAGGAAGAAAGGGGAGAGTACAGTTTTGGCGTGGCTAATCACAACATCTCATTGCAGCCTGTGACTGCTGTGAGCAAGGGGCAGAGCAGCAGTGAGGGACCATCCATCACTGTGACTGCTGCTTGGGGTCCCAGCCAGCCACATCTGGATGGACAGCGTGAGCCCAGCAGCCACTTGAGCAGGGAAGTGCCATCCTGGCACAAACCCTGGCACTTCCATGCTCTGGTTTGCTTTTGCTCTTATAGACAGTGGACAGGAAGAACATGCCAGAGGCAAATCCATGACCCGACAACAGGGGCACAGTAGCAGGGCAAGGCAAGGGTGAACCTCACTGGTGGGTCTTGCTCCTCAGCAGGGTCATGCTCTGGCACAGCAATGGGGACTGAATTGTTTCAAGTTGCACTGGGCTGCCGAGCCTTTGCCCAAGCAGCCAGCCACACCACAGCAGGTTGCTTCGAGGCTGCTGTCAGTCAGTTCATGGCTGCAAGCTGGCACACGTGGCTGACAAATGGCTTAGGGTAGGCTGGAGATACTGACTCTGCAGCCTGCCTGTGCTAGTGCACGGGAAACAAAAGGGACAGGGGGGTGAAATGGTGCAATTTGGGATCTCCAGTACCTGAGTGGCTTGAGAGCAGTTGCTCTGAAAGAGGAGAAGTGGACCAAAGCTTGGAGGGTAGAGGAGCTCGTTGGACCCCAGGGCCAGCTTGTCTCATGCCAGCAGCTGATACAGATGCCTTGGCAGCATCTCTCCCCTTCATGAGGGCTGTTACTGCCCAGGGGGCTCCAGGAGGCACAGACAGGGTGTGAGCCATCCCAGCTGCAGCAGGTTCTTCAGTCACACAAATAAGAAGATGATGTTTCTTCATGGCTCGTTGATTGTGTCTAAGAATGAATTTTAATTATGCTGCCCAGGCTCAATAAATCACAGGGGCAATTAAAATCCCCTTTTGCACTGACTAATTGCTCTGAAGCATGGATCGTGGTAAGATGCTGAGCTGCTTAGACATGGTACAAGTCAGAGATGCAAAGGAGCGGAGTGGATTTGAGAAAGAGCACGGAAGGGGGATGCAGGCATGGGAGATGGAGCCCACCGATCTTCCCCAGTTCCCATCCCACATTCTTGGTTGTCTGTTTAATTTGATGACTAGTTAGAAAAAGCCCAAGGAAATCTCTGCAGGTGGCAGGACTTTTGATGTGCTTGGCTCAGGTGTGCCGGCTATGTTAACCCAGTGCCCTTGGCCACCTTCTGCCCACACCTCTCCATACGTCCCTTGCAGCTGCAGCAAGCACATGCTGGAGCTCATTCCTTCTCCTGGGGGTCCAGCTCAAGTTCCCCCAGGTGCTGGCTGGCCGGCAGAGGTATGTGGCCTGTCCCACCTGCCTCTTTGCTCTCCTGCTCTGCCAGCATTGCCACTCCCCCAGCCCTGGCACGGAGAGGAGAGTGCGAGGCAGGGAGGGACTATACAGGAGAGGGACAACTACAGGGGTAATTGCTGCTGAGACCCAGCTGTTAGGGAGACTGGGAGTGGGGGCGAGGGGCAGCAGTACCTGCATCCCCAGGAAGGACAGTGAGAACATCACCTCCTTGGGAGACAGAACCCTCCTGAGCAACCCTCCTGTGCCAGACCCAAAGCCCATGGGTTTTCTTCTGGCCAAGCCCAGGAGGCCACAGAAGAATTCCTGGAGTTGTAAGGGAGTGTCAATGTCTGAAGGCAACAGCTCCTGCAGGACTCAGTGGATGCCGTTTGGTGGTTTGTCCCACGTGCGCTGATAGCAGAGGAAGTTCTGACTTGCTGCAGTTCTGCAGGGTGCTTCCCTCCAAGAAGCTTAAGGAGGTCTTGGCCTGGTAAGGAGGTAAAATGGACTTTGCTTGGCTGTGATGGGGACGCGGGGAGCAGGGAAACACACGAGCTCCCAGGTTGTTGAGAGGGCCTGTGTCATGACTAGGACATACCAACACAGCCTCCCAGGAGCAAGATATGTCCTGGAGCAGGACACGCTCACTCAGCAGAGTAGGAAAGACACTGTCTCAGACAGCTTCAGCATCTTCAAACAGGGCTCCCTTTCCAGTTCCATGACCTCACAGTTTAATTTCAGGTAAACCTCATTTAACTGAGACTTAACCAGGCTACTGCTGTTGCAGAAGCCAAGGCAAACCTTCATTACAGCTTTGGCACATGGGCCCTCTGCCTATGCACCACAGGTGTGAGGTGAGATGGGTGTACTGATTCCCTTCTCACCCTGCCCTGGCAAATCTCTCTGGGAGTGGTGCAGATCAGCACTACTGTTACACCCAGCCAGGGCACAGGAGCATCTTCCACGAGTCTCTCACCTCCTAGATGCCTTCTGCTGCGGAGCCACTGCCACAACAGGTTGAGCCTCCAACGGAAAAGCCAGCATACGGCTGATCATTGAAACCTCCAAGATGGTGCAGACAGATGGAAACTTCCCATGGTTCCAAGCTGCTGGGGAAAAACAGGTTAAAAGGAGGAAGTCTACCTCTCCTAGGGTGGGGGTTACAGGGCAGACACCTCAGTATGGTAACACAGCCACTATGGATGATCATCCCTCTTGCACTTCTGCATCCCAGTGCTGGTTTGAGGAAGGGGAGGAGCCCTGGGCAGCTGGCAGCAGCAGCCAGCTCAGGTTTTCTTCCCGTGGGGAACTGCCCAGAGGGGATGTGGGTGCAGTGCCGGCAGGAGCTGAGTCTGGGCAGGGGCACAGCTGAGGGCAGCAGTTCTGGCTGGGCAGGGCTTTCCCACAGCTGCATACTGACCACTCTGGCATTCCCCGCAGCACCCCAAGCACAGCCTGCCTTCCTTGTCCTCACACAGCATCCAGCCTGCCCTGGTCGAGCCAGAGCCCATCACACCCAGGGCTGTCTGGCATGGGAGGGGATGGGGGTGAGCAAACAGGATGAATTGACGGCTGTTCAAGTCCTCCACATCTTCATGGGTACACGTAGCAGAGCCCAGGCTGCCAGGCCAAGGGAAGCACACTGAGCACTGTCACCTGGGGCCACCAAAGGGTGTGATGAGCACAGAGCTAACGCAGTACAGCAATAGGAGCAGCGGAGGGACTGGGAATGCTTGGAGCTGCATGGCAGGAGGTAAGGAGCCAGCTGCTCTCCTACTCCCCAGGGGGCTGAGCAGGGACAAACAGCAGCAGCAGCAGCACTCCACCAGCTTTTCAATGTCCAAGCACTGTAATTGTGGGGAGTTTAAATGCTAACGAGCCCCAGGCTGGTGGTGGGGGGAGCAGACCCAGCACTGTTGGTGCCCAGGCCAGTGCTGGAGGATCCTCAGTGGGAATTAAAGGGGGGTAACCTCAGGTGGCAATGCCCCAAAGAGCTTCCCTCTGTAATTAGACCCATTTGCAAATTCATCTTCTCAGGCAGGAATTTCAAGCAGAATTTTTTTCACTCTTTCTTTTTTTTTTCTTCCCAAGATGAAAACATCAGTGGTATAGTTCATAGTACCCTCTATAGCATCTCAGCCATATCATATCGTCTTTGATATATCTCACGTGCACTGTGCATCCCAGTAGCAGTGTGAGGAAGCTTCAAGAGCAGTGTTCAATATGCACAAAGGCTGCCTCTCAGGAGGTTTATCTTCACCAAAAAAGGTAGGCAACCTTTCTATTTCAAATTGCTTTGAGTCTATCAACAGGTAAAAAAGCCCTCTCTCTCTCTTCCTTTCTCTCCTTTCTGCTTATTCACCAGAGAAGAGAGAAAAGCAAATAAATATGATAAGAGATGCAGAGTCTAGGTGGCATACTCAGGCCGTGTGGTGCAAAACCCAGGTGCTGTTCTGGGTTCCCTGGGCATTGCAAATGGATCCTGACTGGCACGGCTTAGCCTTTACCTTGTATCTGGGGTTTTCATCCCAGCTGAAGAGACAGTTCAGTCTCCTGCTCTTGCACAAGGCGAAAGCACGTCTCAGTCAGCGAGATACCCCAGAGAAACCAGTCCCTGCCCTGGCTCACAGTCCTGTGCAGGAAGGCAAGGAAGAAGAGCTGGGGTTGGCAGGGTGTGAAGACAGCTAAGTGCTGCTTCCCCAGCAGGAGGGCTTGGGAGATTTGAGTCCCCATTAAGGTTCATTGACCATGCAGCCAACACTCTCTGAGGACACATAAGAGATTACAGAACTGACTGTTAAAATGCAGCCTGCTGTGAAGCATCACATGGATTTACACGTAGATTTTCATTGGAATTGAGATGTATTTGTTTAATTAGCACCACTGTAACATGGGGTTGGATGCAAAAGCTTCACCAGGGAGCTGAGTTAACGTGGAGCCGGAACCTGGGCACCCCAAGAGAACAGGCTACAATTGAAAAGCCGGCTATGCTGGGACAGCTTGATCACTCCTGCACAAGCAGCCAGGAGAGGCTTTCCAATATGGTACCTAGCAGGGCAATCAGCTCTTGGCTTTGACAGAAGATGCTTTAGCCTGAGGAAGAAAAGCTAGAGGCCATTGCGACAGTCTGCAATCCCAGCCTAAGTGTGGCAGAAAACAGTGTTTTCTCACCAAAAGCAGCATATGTCACTCAGTTGAGTTAAATGAGGCTTAAAAAAAATGCAGAAAGAAACAACATGTCTTAAGAATAGTCTGCACTCCAGCTGGTGTCTGGGATGTTTCACCTCTGCCTAAAGACACTCCAACCAAATCAAGAGCAGAAGTGATTGGGTGATGCTCTAGCAATGATGTGCCAGCTGGCACCTGCCAGCCCAAACACCAGGACACGCTCTGGAGGGATACAAAGAGCTGCCCTGGTTCCATCTGAAGGGGTGGGGTCAGCCAGCTGGGGTTGGAACATGCTCCCAGGTGCTCTGTGGTGACATCGACAGCCCCACTACACAGTTGCATTCATCAGTGGTACCAGCAACAAACAGACATGAAAATACCATAAAAACCCCACAAATGTCTGCATGCAAATGTTTACCACCTCAGGTGTTTCCAGCCTTGCAGAAGGAAATGGGGCATCTGCTCAGATATGCTAGCAGAGCAGTGGGATGCCTGGGGCCTGGGCTTGGGCACAGCTGGTGAGGGACACCGATGGCGGGGGGCTGGTGAGGGACACCAATAGCAAGGGACACAGCTGAGGCTGGGGAGAGGGAGGGAGGCAGTCCCATAAGGAGGGGACAGCCCAGCATGGAAGGATGTGAAGGCACCCATGGGACGAGGTGGATGGCAAGGGACACTGATGTAGATCCTAGCTGGCGGTTGCCTGCTGGCTGTGGGATGGGCACTGCATCCACCTCCGGCCATTTGCAGGGAGCAGCAGGGGCCCAGGGACTTTCCCTGGTCACCTGGGAGGGAGGACCTGGGTTTCTTCAGGTGCTTGCTTTCAGTGCTGACTCCTGCAGAGGGTAGGAGCGAGGCAGGTCATTTTTCCCTGAGGATTTTATGTAATGAAGCAAGACATGCCTGTGAGCTCAGTGATGGATAGAGAGTGGCATTAAATGAGACTTGGTGCCTGTCTTTATCTTGTCTTTAGCCATCACAGAGGAAGGTGAGCTAAATGCTGAGCACTGAGGCCTTGGAGCTGCTCCGTTCACAGGCAACACCAAGCACAAGAGGGGTCAGGGGCATCACAGACACCACAGACCCCTTTGATCCACAGTGCTCTGGAAGTTCCCTTCTGAAGTGAAATGTATTTGGAGGTCTTGTTGCCCAGGCTTAGTAAAAACTGAATCATGAGTCTTCTTATGTATACCCAGAAGCCACTGAAAATTCAAAAGAATTTGAGGAAGCACAATGCAAATCAGACCTAGATTTTTTTATCTGAGGTATTTTACCTCATTACATGTAGCTAAGAGAGGTTTCTCCTGCCACTAATATCCCTGTGACCCCCTTCCCCGGTGCTGTCAGCTCTGATGCCACAGGGACAGGCTTGGCTCACCCTCTCTGGGTCCACAGCTGCCCCAGGGGCAGCTCAGTGTGGCAGAGGGTGGAGGGGGCAACCCCCTAGTGTAATCACAGAATCACAGAATGGTTGGGGTTGGAAAGGACCTCTGGAGATCATCTAGTCCAACCCACCTGTTAAAGCAGGTTCACCCAGAGCAGATCACACAGGAATGCGTCCAGGCAGGTTTTGAATGTCCGCAGAGAAGGAGACTCCACAACCTCTCTGGGCAGCCTGTTCCTCAAAGTAAAGAAGTTTCTCCTCATATTCAGATGGAACCTCCTATGCTTCAGTCTGTGCCCATTGCCCTGCATCCTATTGTTAAGCTCTGCTGAAAAGAGTCTAGTCCCATCCTCTTGACACCCACCCTTGAGATATTTATAAGCATAAATAAGATCCCCTCTCAGCCTCCTCTTCTGCAAGCTGGATGGACACAGCTGTCCCAGTGTTTCTTCAAAAGAAAGATGCTCCAGACCCCTAATCATCTTTGTGGCTCTCTGCTGGACTCCCAAACACTGGGCTCTGTAGAGCTTGCCTCGGGGGTCTGCCATCCCTCCTGGCACTTAGGCTGCCATGCTGCCTGCCACTGTGCCCCTCTGCTCCTTTTTGTCCAGGGGCTGAAGTGGATTTGCTCATTGTTGGACACCAGCGCCCTTCTCCCCCTCTTCTCCCGGGACCTGCAGGGTACACCTCGGCCAGCCCGAAGCAGGGAGCTGCTGAAACAAAGCCCTAAGGAAGGGAACAGCAAACACCACGTGCAGACAGGCAAGGGGCCAGCGCAAGTGCAGAGGTCCTTGGCTCCATCCCAATGCCTTGCCTGCTCCTCTGGCCCCAGGATGGATCTCTGCACTCACAGGACTGCAAATGAGGCAGCTCCCAGGCAGGGGAGAAGGCATCGCAGTAGGCTGCCTGCAGGCAGGGTGCTGCAGGCAGGCTCTGGCACTGGCAGCAGCAGGCACACAGGCAAGGCTGGGCTCCACCATGGCAGATTGATAGGTGTCTGGCGGAAAACGTCCTGCTGATAGCCTGAGAACAAAACACAAACAGGGAGAAATGACAGCTGTTCCTGTAGCTTTTCCATCATCTCTGCCGATAGCAGCCACGGCGCCTGCAGCTCCGCGATTGATGCATCTCCAGGGACTCCGGGAGCACGGATGCCACAATCAGGAAGGATAAAAGAATTGCTGCTGGAACCCAGAGGAGACTTCGGATTCTTATCAGGAACAAAAAGGACATCAATCTGGTGCCAGCACAGGCCTGTCAGACACAACTGCACTCTCAGCAGCCAGCCTGACAAGGCTGGCAGGGCACATCCGTCGCAACTGGGCCTCCTCCCCTCCCAGGGCAGCCCTGTTCCAGCCCCACAGCACCGGGCAGCCATGTTCCCAGGGCAGCGGCACCAGGACCCAGCCACTGCTTAGCCAAGAAAAGCCTTGGCAGGAAAGATGTGGAATGCAGAGCAGGAGATGAGCCTCTTCAGAGTCCCAGTTGACTCTGGTGGGGTTGGTGTCGCAGCCTCACACAGCTCAACAGCCCATAGAGCTGCCCAGCCTTTCTGCACTGCCTGAGCCCCAGCCTGAGCTGCCATGCCTCACAGCTGGTGCCCTGCTACCTGGTCCTCTGTTGTCCTCGTGCCCAAAATGTACAGGACTACTTTCAACAGCCCTGGCAGCAGTAAGCACTGACCCCTCAGAGGCAGACGAAGCTGACATTTCCCTTCTAGGTCTAGCTTCTGGGCATGGTGAGAGGGACGAGGCACATAAAACAACTGTTGGTTGGAAAGCGACCAGGTGCTTGCGTGAACTGGTCTCCTGGGGCTTCCAGCCAAACCCTGCTGTGGGATGCCAAGCTGCTGCACCTCCAACCTGTGCAAGGGCCCTGGTACTCACATGTCATAGCAAACACACATAGCATTGCTTCGGCTGCCACCCCTTGGCAGGTGGCTGGGAGCTCCCTGAATGAGGACACAGCAGGCTGCCATCTGAAAGGACCCTGCTGCTGCCTCTCCTGACGCAACCTGCCACCCAGGAACCCCATAGCCAGTGCTGCCTCCAGGCTTTTCTGGGGTAGAGAAAACCAGCCCTTGATAACCACACCGCTGCAAACATGCAGAGGTTGAAAACAGACACACAGCATGGTCTGTCCCCTGGGCATGGCCAGGTCCTGGGCTGGCAGAGGTGTCTGTTTCAGGGGTGGTCAGAACAGCTGGGCTGGTGGGAATGGGAGCTGACCACAAGGATAGAGGCTGCTGGCACTGGTTCTGAGCCGGCTTTCTGCAGCATCCACGTCTCCTGCAGAGGTGTCCCATCCTCCGAGCAGGTGTGGAGCTTCTCTGCCCACCAGTGGGCCAGGACAGGACTGAGGGGAGCGTGGTTGCTTGCAGGACCATGCTCAGCCCCATCACACACCGCACTGTCCTCTACCCCAAAGGAGATGCATGCCAGTAGGACCACCATTCCCATAAAGCCTGTCCTTGGACAGTTGATAGGCATTGCCACTCGAAGAGCTATTGCTTAATGGTCCTGTGGCAGTTTTCAGTGAAAATACAGCTATTTCTTAAAGTCCCTTCCCTGCCTGGCAGGGGGAGTAGGACATCACATCAGCAGCCTGCTCTCAGCTGCTCCCCAGCCTGCAGACTGGCTCATGAACCATGAAATGCCATGGTACAGGAGCATCCTAGGATTTGCAGATACTCTAAATCTCTTATTCAAAGTTTCCTGGTCATGGTGATCAGTAGCAAAATCATAAGACTTGGGTAACAACAAGGAGCTCTGATCTTTAGTAACAGGTATTTCATTTGGCTCGGTGCACACGCATATGTACACAGAGCCCTCACGCATGCACAGCCAAAGGGGAAACTGTGCTGATCGAGTTAAGTGTGTCAAGACCTTGCTACAGTGTGGAGCAAATACTAATGCTGTGTAAAGAGCTCTAATTAGTTTAGAAGCGAAGCCCAATAACTATTTTCAACATCTTGAGGAAATTGCATTGTGGCTGTCTAAATCTCTGCAGCTGCTGCCCTCTGGAGAAGGCTGGCGATGTTTCTCCCTCTCCTGGAATAATGTTTGTCTCTGTGACTCTGTTTTGCGTGACTACTTCAGCTGATGCAGGGCTACTGGAGAGCTGAGTTCCAGGCGAGGAAGGGTTTGCAGGATGGGCTTGGTGTGCAGCAGCCCACGTGGGCCAGCAAGGCAAGCTGCAGAGGGGAAGGAAGGTAGGAAGAGGTATTTGGAGGCAAAGGCTTTGAAGCTCACAGCAAGATGGAGAGCTGCGAAGGGTGGACCTAGCCAGAGCCAAGGTTTTACATGTGTACCCCCAGTGCTGTGCCTTTCTCAAGACTTGCTGTTGCTACTGCAAACCCAGTTCCTGATGGCAGGAGGTGCTTGACTTGCTTTTCTCTCTCCCACCTCACTTCACTTTTAAATAAGCTTCTATCCCTCACTGCTTGGAGGAGCACTTTGAAAACCTGACCCTGGTGCACCCTAAAGGCTTGGAAAGCAGTAAGTAAATAAAAAGACCACCTTCTCTTCTGACTTAAAAAAAATCACATTTAAGAAAAAAAAACAGCAATCTCCTAACCCTTTTTGCCCTGATTCAGGAGAAAACTTTTCTCCTCTCTTATTTTAAATCAGGTGCCTCTGGGAGATTCGGAGTTGTGGTGCCACTGCACTAAGAAGTCATTGTGGCCTCTGGACCCCTTTCTGAGGATGCTTGGTCTCTCCTGGTGGCTGGCTAGTGCTTTCACCAGCCAGCCAGCCTTTGGTGGCTGTGGGGAACCATAGCACTTCTCTCACTGACATCCTTTCCTGATGGAGAGCTTCATGAGCATGGGACACAGCCACTGAAACCATGCTTGTGCCAAGCATCCTGACACCCTTTTCCGGCCAGGGTGACTTTTCTCCTTATAGCCATTAGCCTTGAGCTTGAGCTTCCCAGTGGCCAGCTGGTCCCTCTCCTATTCCCAGGTGCCTGTCCCATGTATGCAAGTGTCTGTAGCAGAGAGAACATCCAGTCCTCAGGGCATCCAGGCTTCAGGCAAGGCTGAATGAAGGTGCCCTCCATGTCTGCTCCCCACTTCTACTCATCAGCTATAAATGCTGGCAGGAGATCTCCAGTTGGAAGTGGGCTGCGAGCCACTGGCAGGTAATTGCTAAAGCAAGCAGGGCTGCATTAATTGAGATGACGGCAGCCAGCAATGTGCTCTCTGTTAGTCTTGGCTCTGCAGCAGCTGGTGGGGAAGCAGAAAACCCAGAAGGCCAGGGAACAGGGTCCGTTTCACTACAGCAATGCTCCAGGCAAGAGCCTGCAAGGGGCAGGAGAGAAACCTGTCTTTCCCCTCTGTTGGTCTGAGTACTCAGTAGCTGCACCTCTGCTGTTCACTGTGACTCCACACCACGCTGGTGTGGGCTGTGCCATGCCCAGCACTGGAACTGGCTTTGGTGACCTGCACTGGAGGATCCCTGTCCTGTGAACTGTCCTGCCAAAGAGATGCAAGAGCCTGACGCAGCCGCGGGGTGGGAGGGAGGCAGCCATCTGTGACAGGCATGTGCATGCCCAGCAGGGAGGGGGAAGGGAGCTGCAGCCCCCCCCCTTTCCACCCCCTCTCCTCCCACCCATGCTAGAATCGTGCCTGGAGGTACTGTGGGCCCTGGGGGGGTTTGCAGTACCCTGTCCCCAAATGACTCATTGACGCAAAGGGAAGATGTCGCTTGGGCAGCACAAGAGAGTGCAAGAAGAGGAGAGCAATGCAGGCTAGGAGTGAGGTGTGTTAGCAGAGCTGAGTAGGGAGCCCAGGGCTGCTAAGGCAGAAACTTGGCCCCCCAGAGCCTTGGGGTGTCTGCAGATCTGGCAAGCTGAAGATGCAGTGGGATGGAGGAGCACAGCACAGCCAGATGTGGTCCAGGTCCTACTTTCTGTCACTCCTCAGCCTCCTCCCTGTGACCCCAGATCCTGCCTGTGGCTGTTCAGCCAAGCTGCTAGAGTAGGGATGATGACACTCACTTTGCTGTCTCAAGCCACTGCTGGTAAGTGTGGACTTGCCAGCTCAGACCTCCAAGTCTGCCAGGGCAGGATCCAAGGCATCGTCCAAGGCTGCTCAGTTGCTGGGGAAGAACCAGGATCTGCAGCCACAGCAGTTGCTGGCTGCAAAATAAATTGGAAAGAAACAAGTTAGTTGCTGTGGTTTGCCTGCAGCACAATGAGATGAGCAGGGCTGTTGTGAGGTGCCCACAGGGTGGGCAGCAGCCAGTGACCTCATGTGCCATCCTCTCTGCTGGATGTCATGGGCTACAGTGCCCTGGAGATGGGTGCTCCTGGAGCAAGTGTGTCCCTCCTACCTGCACCACTGCCCGGGGAAGACTGGCACTGAGATGAGGGACTCTGCCCTCTGCAGGGACCAGAAAATAGCCCCAGTTGCCCAAGGCTACACTCCACAGAGATCAAAGCCACCCTAATCGCAGATGTTCCTTTGATATCAGCCATGATGCTGCCCACTGAGCTGTAGGGGAATTGTTCGGTCAAGGGCTTTTGGATAAATGGTGAAAAAAACACTCGCTATCATCACCACGGGGCTTGAGGGCTGAGCACAAAGGCAGACCCCCTCTGCTGTGTAATCAAGGGGTTGCAGGCAGCGGCATGGCCCAGAGATGCTGTTCTAGCAGGCTGCCTCTTCCATGCCCTGCATGTATGGGGACAAGGAGGGACATCAGCCACCTGCAGGAGCATAAGCATCTCCTCTGGCCCTGATCACGGGTCCTCAAGGACCCCAGAAGCAGAACCCCACTGCGGGTAGTGGGGCAGATGGCAGGGAGAAGGGAGGAGTTGGATGCAGCTGTTATGGCAACAGAAGCTCTGGAGATTAAGGGAAACAGAACACTTTAAAGCATGTTTCCATGGCAACAAGCATCTTCAAAGGCCTCCATAAAAAAAGAGGAGGTTTCCATAAAGGTGGGGACTTCCACATGCTGCTGCGGGTGCTTTGGGAGTTAAACAAAGAGCCTGGGTCCTCCAAGGAGAGTATGGGGCCAGCCTTGCAGGGCAGAAAGGGTGGGACAAGTGGAGTTTTGAAGCCCAGAGGCTGCACTGTGCCTGCTTCCTCCTCCACAGCTTTTTGCTAGCTGGGCCTTTACTCCATGAAATGGTCAAGTCCAGGAAAGAGGGCAGGGAATAAGTAGCCTGATGGGAGCTAAACGGTAAAGAAATGCCTGTGCTCCTGCTCTGGCTCTTCCAGCCTTGCTTTCCCTACCACGGGAAGGACAACCCCACAACATCGCCACTGCAAAGGCTCATCAGCTCTACCACTCCCAGGGACAGGAGACATAGGTGAGGAGCTCTGGGTCAGTACTATAGCTGGGAGCATGCAGCCTGGCTGCCTGCTGGGGGCAGGGATGTGAGAGTACAGCCATGGCTGATGTGACAGCAAAGGGTCAGGTGCCTGACAACCAATGGTAGGACAAGGGATAATGTGTTCAAACTGGAACACAAGAGGTTCCAATTAAATTTGAGAAGAAACTTCTTCTCAGTGAAGGTAACAGAACACTGGAACAGGCTTCCCAGGGGTTTGTGGAGTCTCCTACTCTGGAGACATTCAAAACCCGCCTGGACACCTACCTGTGTAGCCTCATCTAGGTGTTCCTGCTCCGGCAGGGGAATTGGACTAGATGATCTTTTGAGGTCCCTTCCAATCCCTAGCATTCTGTGATTTGGTTAAAAGATTCAATCCAGATGGCCTATCCATTCTGGGTATCTTCAGTGTGGGATGCACTCAGTTTTAGCTGATATAATTGAATCTGTGGGCATTCTTCACTTAAAAAAAATAAGCTTGCCATTAAAAGGAGGGACAATACTAGTTGCCAGAACCCTGGTGCTGTGGCTGTCACTGGTTTTCTATCAAAGTATTCCCAGAAAGGTGACTGACAACCCCAAGAGTTGATTGACCACCCTACAGTGCCTGGCTCCACATGGGCAGGGGATTGTTCTGCTCCCCCAGCCCAAGCCCAGCCCCTTCTTTGCAGAGATGTGGACGTCCGTGCTTTATTTTAAGGCTACTGCTCAGTTTGATGACTAACAAACTCAATGCTAAAATGATCCCACCACAGACTAATGCCCCTAATCCTGGCCAGTAGCCCCTGGGGATGCTGGAGAACAAGCACTTTCCCAAATCCACGGGCTCTGCAATCACATACCTCCTTTCCCCAATGTCTGATGCAAAGAACCTGCCTATGCTCCAGTTGTACCAATGGATTTGGAGATATAACGTTACCTGGAGAACCCTTTGGGGGGCTTCTTTGTCTAACTGTCTGCAACAACACAGTGTCATTGGCAAGTGGTGTAGGAGAGTTTGGCCTCACACAGCATAGCTGGCTAGATGCAAATTTAAAAGGACAAGTCATAAGGCAGAAGTGCATTAAAGGGCCTCCTTCAAGGGTATGAGTGAGGGAAAGGTTCTGCATGACCAAAAAGGTGCAGGTTAAAGGACTGTATGAGCTGGCTGGATAAGCAGGGCTGTGTGGCAGAGCATTTCCCTACCTCAGAGGCAGCAGCACAGGAGCAACCCAGAGTACAGCACTGACTGCCCAGGATCCTACATGCCACAACCAGGTAGGAGCCACCACGGCTATGCTTCAGATACCCTTAATTCCCATCAGCAGCTCCATGGAGGAATGCCAGGGTAACCCAGAGGTGTCAATTACATTTATCAGGTAATTAGAGTCACAGAAGCCCCGTTAGCACACAATGAGTGCTAGGCAACCATGTGATGAGGAGCACATTGCTCAGCTTGGGGTGTGTAATGAGAGGCCTGGCCAGCAATGCTGGGGGAAATGGGGTGATGCCATTCCTGGTCACTAGGAAGCAGGAGTAGGGGATGAGCTAGGAACAAGATGCACACGGATGAACCTCGCTCCTCTCCCTGCTCGCCCTCAGCCACCTGCAGCAGGATCATTTACCATGGGACCTGTTATTGCACAACCAGTTGTGCCCATGAGATAATTCCCCTGCAGCCTCTGGTACTTGCCCTTTTCCAGCCTGTCTGCTACAGCTGGCAGCCCAGGGGCTCAGAGCAAAAAAACAGGGTGGGGTCTCAGGACAGAAGTCACACAAGTGTTTGTGTCTAGTGAGCTGCTGGGAAGAGTCTCTATACCCTGTAAGCAATAAATGCAAGCAAGGAAGGGATGCTTACTGAGGAAGGAGAGCTTTTCTTACCAGAAAGGACACGTATGTGGTTTGTTGTTTTGTTGTTGTTGTGTTAGGAGTTTTGTTGTTGTGGTTGGTTTGTTTTGTTTGGTCTTTTTAATAACAGTTGGTTCTGGCTATCTGGACCTTGTGCTAACCCACACGGAACATGGCAGCAGGGATGTGGTGCCCCACGATGCACCTCTGCCATCACATCACTACACTACAGACTGCTCCGGGGAGCTGTGCAGCTCCTCAGTAACATTATAGCAGACAACAGCTCCTCTGTGAGGCATAAACTGGCCTTCTCTGCCTTAATTCATGGCATGATTTGCAGGGTGCAGCTTGCTCCATGCACTGGAGAATCGTCAGCAGCCCCCTCGCTGCTCGTATTCGGTGTGGCTGATAATCCCAGCAAGATGAAAGGATGGCTCCGGTTGCACAGCAGAGGGAATCATGAGCCACCTTCCCGGCCCCATGCCAGACCCAGGGCTGCTTCTCAGACTCGCACTTGCTTCTCCTTGGCTGTCCTGGGCTCATGGCTGGACAACCAGCACTAGGTCCTGTCGGTAGACAGACCTCGCCTGCTTTCCCTCCACTCTGAGAGGTTTAGGAAGTCAGTGCTCTTTACCCTATTTCCTCCAACTTGTTCACAAATGCCGGGGTCCTGTGGGTCCTGCAATCTCTTGTTAATATTCTGGGTGTGAGAGCATTCAGCATTGCTCCACCAGAAGCCAGAGGTTAAAAAGTACAAATATGATTATGGTGATAATGGTCCTGTGCAGCCAGCTGGAATGGCAGGAGAGAAGGAGGCTGCAGAGGACTTTGCCATCAGCCTCCACTCTGCCTTGGCTTCCTGTGACCAGGTATCTTTTTTGTCTGCTTGGGGTAATGCATACTCAGCACCAGGTTTCCAGGCCCCAGGGAGGCTGAGAGCTTCAACTTATTAGTTTTGGGAGGCACAGCTCAGAAGCACGTTTGTTCCCTTGTGCTCCATGCCAGCTCCCACACCCCCTCCATCGCTCACAGGTCCTTCAGGAGCAACAGAGCTGGGTGCTGGCTTTAAAGCATCCACTTTTGTTTTTGCAATGTGGTCTTCATGCTAACCATATTCATTTAACAATAGCCAAGGCCTCATGTATTCCCCAGAAAGCTTGACCTAAATTCATCAGCAAGGCTTATTCTGCAGCTTGTACTGCACCGGATGGGAGACTCTGTAGCAGCTGGGGGAAAAAAACAAACCGTGAATGGGGGAAGCTTGGATTAAATTAAATCTGAATCAAATCACAGCCATCTCCTCTGCGTTTCTTTAATTGGAAGTTCAAATTCAGTATATTGTTCCCAGCTCCACCATTTTTAGTTTCCAATGTGCTGCAGGATTTGCAGTCTCAAACGGCTGTGATGGTTGTGCAGGGAAATTTTGACTGCTGTGGTTGCTAGAAATTGGGAAAGGGCTATGGTATAGTTTGGATGATGGCTTATTAGGTTTCAAAGTTAGCCCTGAGTGGAAGGTTCCCACCTCTGTGAGGCATTACTGCCTTCTTTCATCTCTTGCGGAAGGTATTCACTGGGCTGATTTATTTCGTGTTATTATAGTGACACTCAGGCATAAAGGGCATAAAGAGGTGGTTTCATCAAACTCCATTCTTGAGAACAAGAAAATGGCCAGGGCTTGATATTGACACATTAAACAGGTCTCACGCATGTGCCTTTAACCACCATGACCTCAGAAGGGTTAGAGTAATGATATGCTTAATCCTGGCTGTTTGGCCAACTCTTAAATTTGTTAGTCAGCTCCCTGGAGAAGGAACAAAGCTGCTCATGTATGTACAGCTCTAAGCCATTGGCTGTGCTCCAGAAAACAGTTCCTCTTTGCTGCTGGAGAAGGACCCTCACCAAAGCTTTGCTTGTGCTCATTCAGGCACACCCCCTGAAGAAATTAATGCTCAGCAGACACCACCTGAAACATGCAGAGGAAGGGAAATGCCACTTTTCCCTGGAGACTGACAATGGATATGCTGTTGGTTTTAGGTGTAGGCAGAAGCCAATGCTGGGAGCCTTCTGGTACTGCCTTGTGCTCCCAGGCAAGCTCAGGCACTGGCACCCTCCTCAGGAAGGTTTAAGGCCCACCTCCACCGTCTGCCAAAGCAGGTAGCTCAGCAGCACTGTAAAAGACCAGAAATGGAGCTGGATGGAGGAGGATGAGGAGAGCTGGTGTCATAGTGCCTGATCAGAGCTTTTCCCCAGCCTCGGTGTACGTGTTTCATCACCATCCCATCACAACCCTCCGGCTCAGCTTTTGGGAAATGCCTCTTCCCTGCCAGAGAGACTGTCTCTGCTCCACCACCCCTGCCTTGCCATACCACCCTGGCCCTGGCAGCAGCACTTGCACTCTGTTGGCTTAAGAACCCCAAAGCCATCAGTCCCCATTAGGCAGCTTCCAGCTCTGCCACCCAACACCTCACATCAGCCAAACACTGAAGGGCTGGGCCCCACCACATGACAAGAGCCTGGGGCCTGTCACCTCAGGCTGCTGGGACACTCCCCTTTGGCATGCATAGGGGGAACTGCACCTCCAGCTGCCCCAAGGATGGCTCAAAACATCCTCCCCTCTTCCCAGGAATTGCTCGGGGTACTTTGGGAGAAGAGGCATTTTTGGTTTTGTTCACATTGCTGAGGCAGTCAGTGATAGGACCCAAGGGAATGGCAGGAAGATGTGCCAGGGGTGGTTTAGGTTGGACATTAGGAAAAGGTTCTTCACCCAGAGGGTGGTGAAGCGCTGGAAAAGGCTCCGCACGGAGGCAGTCACAGCCCCAAGCCTGACAGTATTCAAGAAGCATTTGGACAATGCCTTCAGACACATGGTGTGAACTTTGGGGTTGTCCTATGAAGAGACAGGAGTTGTACTCCATGATCCTTGTGGTCCCTTCCAACTCAGGACATTCTATGATTTTATGACTCTGTGAAGAGGAGGGAAATGCAGCTCTTCTTCTCTGAGCCCAGGTGAGTTAGCCTCCTTGCCTCCTGTTACCCCCAAAGTGGCTGGGGATAACACCCTGCTCCTCAGAGGGACAAGGGTGGGTCCTACAGAGGCTTTGAACCCTTCATTTTTATCAAGAGAGAGGTGAGACAGCACTGGGAACCCTTTGCAGGCCAAGGGTGCAGCCCAAATATGCCCTGGGCCTTGCTAGGCTGTAGGAAATGGTTCTTCTGGCAGAGAAAATCAGATGCTGCTCCATAAGTAACCTGCGTTTTGGCTAGAGAGGCAGAAAGGGGGCTGATGGCTTGGCATGGCATGGTGAGGGGGCAGCAAGTGCTGGATGGAAGGGTCCTGGATGGTGGTAACTGTGTCCCGGGGCAGCTGGCTGCTCCTGAGAGGGTGCTGATGGGGCATCTCGCAGAGATGCCTCAGGTGGCCATCCCCAAAACCACATCAGAGGAAACCAAGCACCTGACAGAATCAGGCAGGGGACTTCAGAGCCCCATTTGGGACACACTCTGCCCGCTTGGCTGCCAAGACAGGGGAACAGCCCTGCCACACCAGATCCATCTCTCGCCTGAAAAGCCAACTTCAGCCCAACCACTGAGAACAGAAGCCAGAGCAAAGCGAAAGCAGAGTCACCTTTTGGGTTCTCCATCTGACCTAGCCTTAAAAACTCAATTTGAAGGTGGCATTAGGGAAGAAAGATATCGTTTATCAGGAGCGACAGATCCAATCTATAAATTAACATGCTCAGCCTGCGAGTCAGGAGGCAGAGATATCTATCAATTCCTCCCCAGCAGGCTGACACAGGTGCACAAATTTGGCCAGTTCTCCAGGGCAGCATCCAGTCTCCAGCAGCTCTGAGGACCCAGAACTGTTGGGGGGAGCAGAGACAGTGACAGGGAAATTATATAGGAGAGCCTCGGAGAAGAACCAAGCTTCCACTCCACCCCGTCCTCTGTGACATGGGGACAAGAGAGCCCCCAACAAAATGGGGTTCATGTCTCAGTCCAAAAGCAGAGTATATTTTTAAACACACCATCAAGGCATTCAATATAGGATGAATTGCAAAACAGCTGCTGTCCATTAGGGAAAAGCCGGCTATTGTAAGATACATCTACATAGTTCGCCTCGATCCTCCACAAAGAAGTGATGAACCAGGGAATTCATATTTGCTTTTTAAGTAGGACTTATGCAAATATAATTTTAAGTATATAGAAACTACTGTTTCTGTGCACACTAAATCAGGGGGTTCACGGCTGCTCATCGCCCAGCTCTGGGAGGTGCCGGCTGACTTTTGGTGATGCCTGGCATGACTGCAGTAAAGGACAAGCAAATGAGGACATTCACAACCCTGTCACGAGGCACTTGTCTTGCTGAATCCCTTTTCTACATAAAAACAGAGAGGCTGGGCCAAATGGTGGAAATTGCTTTGATCAGGACCCCCACGACAGCCTTGCTCCCACCCCAGGTACCCAGATCTCTGCATCAGCTGCTCCCTGCAGGGAAGAACAACCAGTGGGGCGGCCAAGGGGACTGCTCCCTCCGAGGGACATGGAAACAAAATGATCAGGAGGCTCAGATGGTGCAGCTGGGAAACCTGTTAAAGGCCTCATAAATAAGAGCCCATGTAGACAGCAGGTACTGCGGGGCTTTATAGGCCTATAAAACACCCTGAGCTGCCACCAGGGCTGGAAGGGATGGGAAGGGAATCTAATTTCACAGGATTTAAAGCAGGTGAGAGAGATATAAATGGGTGTTTTTAATAGTAATTAATGTTGCCATTCAGAAGCACTTAAGTACTGGGTTCAGAGAGTTTCCAAGGGCTTGCCTCATAAATCACAGCCTGCTACCTGCCCACCCTTCTCCTGGGGAGTCAGGCTGCTACTCTCTCGCCTGACCCTGCCATGGCAGTGGGGCCATTTCCAGCCCCAAGCAGGGAGCTCAGCATCCTTGCAGCCAGGCTGCTCCTGAGCAATGGCAAGTGGAGCCATCCTCAGACATCCCTTTAAATTGGGGGCCACCCCAGGATGGGCACAGGGATGACTTTCCCCAAGGTTATCCCCTTTTCTGCAGAGCCAGAGGGACTAAGCATCAGCTTCCTCATACCTAACTAACTGTTCACTTCTTGGGCTGCCAGTTTTCACCCTGCCTTCTTGAGTCACTTCTGCTATGCAGGCAGTCAGCTCCCAGCAGCTCCCTCTGTCTGGTGTGGCTGGGGAGCAGAGTCTATTGAAGCCCACAGGGATGAGGTGGAGAGTGGGGTGGTGCATGGGAAACACACAGTCACCAGGCAGTGTACATAATCCCTGCTGGTTTGTGTGGTGCTGTTATATGTAAGATGACACCATGACCCTTGGGGGCTGATTTCATACCACTCCTGGATGGTGACAGAGGCCAAGTGCTTAGCAGAGAAGCCCAGTGTGGGCAGCCGAAGATGCGCCCCATGCCTTAGCACCCCCACACACTCCAGAAAGCAGCTACAGAGCTCACATCCTTTGCTGGGTGCTGTGCCCCCACTCCTGCCTCCTACGCCTGCAAGTGGGCAGGCGAAGCAGGACAGGGAGGCAAGAGCTGCCCCCCAGTCCTGCCCCGGCCTCGCCCCAGTCCTGCCTGCCTCTGCCCCAGTCCATCCCAGTCCAGCCCCAGGCTCGTCCCATCCCTGCCTGGGAAGGCTCCAATCGTGTGCCAGCTCTGCCATCTAGTGTCACTTCTGCCACAACCACACGTTCTGAGCCACACCATTCCCCAGCACGTCTGGTGCAGATGCTCAGTTGGGTCTAAAATGTGACTGTTTCAGGCAGAGCTTAACTTTCCTGCCAGGCGATCGGGGCAGGGGAAGGATCTAGGCTCAGAGTTTTGCCACATGGTGACGCTGTAACTTCGGGTTGAAAGGAAATTGCTGCTACCTTCACCTTTGGTCTCTGCCAATGGTTAAAGCAGGTCCCTGCCACTTCCACAGTCAAGGCAGGAGCCCTGAGGAAAACAGGGAAGAACAAGACAGCCAGAAGAAACCCTCAATAACTATATTTTCTGCACTATTCTTCCACTTACGTGCAGTCAGATTATTCAGTTTGGGGATTCAGCATGCCCCAGATGCAGAGACAGTCTGTGATGTGGCTGAATTTATTAGCTGTACCTGTAACGCTTCCAGAGGCAGCTCAGGTCTGGAAAGCTCAGGGCTGCTTTGGTGTGGCACAGTGCCCCCACAGAGGTCCTGTCGGACCCCAGCGCCTTCGTACAGAGCTGAGTCAGCATGACTGCTCCAGGGCCCTGGCACCAGACATGCAGAGGCTGAAGAGCCCAGGCAGTGCTGGTTTTGATCCAGTTTCAAAGGTGGTTTGAATCCAGCTGGGATTTAGCTCCTTCTGGGCTGAGTTCCAGCAGATTCTGCATGAGTTGCCCATGTCCTGGGGTCCAGGAAGGTGTGTGAGCTGGGTGCAGCTGCATCCAGGCACTCTCCAGCTGATGCCACCAAGCTGCTGGAGGACAGGCATCTGGGGCAGATACCAAAGCATCTTTGCAGCATCTGCATGGGCCAACAAAACTGGCACAGAACCACAGCTAATAAACCCACCCAGACCAAATTTGCTCCTGTTTTGCAGTGACACCAGGATGCCTCTGCACTGGACTCCACAGATGCTCTGTGTTTTTCCACAATGTGGCTGCAGAGACAACTATTAGATTATCCTGCACAACAGAGAACTATGGCAGTGCAACCCGGCCATGGCCATTTCTCCTACAAAGAAGGGAGAGTCTGGGAAGACATCGTATCATAATAGGAAACACTGGTGCTAAATATGGGTGATGTCTGAGGATGATACTAAGAGATTTCTCGGTTCTCTCACTCACATTTACTGCCTAGGAGAGAGAGACTTGATCCAGCTGTTCTGATCTGACAAATCAGGCTTGGATTTTGCATTGGTCTCCTGTTTCATTTATGAGCAAATATGAAATAATGGTGTGAGAGGTGAGATCTGTTGTTGCCAGGCAATATCTGCAGTTTGAACTTGAAATCTTGAAAGCTCAAGCTAATTTTGCTGAGGTACACAACAAAACCGAGGAATCACCAGTAGGTTCAGTAAAGTAATACTCCTGTTACAGGTGAAACCTCCTGGGTTGTTGGTCCCTGCTTGGATGCCATTGTGGGGTTACACTGACTATACACAGGCTGAGCGTACACACACACACACATATGTATGTATACAGATATACATATACTCACATGTATGTTTTTATATACATGTGTACATGTGTGTATACATATATAAATCTAAATTGATGCCTTGACTCATTAGCACTTTATAAACATCTGCATGAGGGATGCGCAGACCCCCAAACACACAAAGAACAATAAGGTCTTATATACTTTGGAACAACCTCACTGGTGAGCTGGTTTTTTCCCATGTCCCATTCCAGATAGTGGAATGAGCCTTATTTCTGACCCCAAAAGGGTCTTCCTGAACACGCAGAAAACTGGTGGTGTTTTACGCTTCTTCCTTTTTCTCTTCTATGTGACTTATAAAGGGCTTATTCCCACACTAACATGCTGGTCAGTATGTCCAGGACTCTTGTATGGCCAGGAAATGCAATTTATGCTGACTCAACACTGGGTTTGACCTACACCCCAAACCCTATTGCTATTTTATCAGTTGGGCTGCTGGTTATCAGCTGATTCTCTTGCTTTCAAGTAGGTCATATAATTTAAGGGGGAAGGGGAGAGCTTTCCCCTCAGTGGAGCACTGCCTATCATTTTTTAAACCATTTTCTGTTCACATAGGGAGGGGTTAAATGAAAAGCAGGAGTACCCGCATGTGTGTGCAGGCAGGCAGGCATGGGAGCTGCTGGCAGCAGTGCAGGCACCTCACAGGACATGAGAACAAGGACACTACCAGGGCAGCCAGAGTTCCCAGCATGAGGAACCCATGAAAGCTGCTCATTTTCCAGTGATAACTGTTCACTTTGAAAGACTTGGGGAACCTGAAGCAGCACACTTCTAAGCCAGAAATAATCCTGTGCTGGCTCTTCAGGATATGTGCTGCCATGTTAATATACAATCAGGAAGCACGACAGGAAAATATCTAGGTCTCATCCACATAAGGAAGTGAATTGCTGCTGCTGCTATAGCATAAAACATTCTGTAAGGAAGTTAAACATATTTATCTTCTCAGTTAACTAGGTGAAAAGGTAACTTCATCTGCCTGTAAGTGCTTGCTTGTGAAAAAATCAGCAGAGCTGTAACAACGTACAGGGGTTGAAACCGCAAACCCGGCAACTCCAAGCACAAAATGGCGTGTACATTATTTAGTGGAAAATTACCAGCCATCCAAATAATATTGCTTGTGCCCTACTGAATTCAGTATTCCTGGAAGTATTTTTAATCAGAACTGATTTTTTTTCCTAGAAGATCAGATTTAGCTAAGCAGAAAACCATTCAGGGAAGCCTCAGGCTGATGCTATGCAGGAGACCAGGCTACATTGTCACAACAGCTACAAACAGCATTATAACCTGTTAATTATCACTTTTAAAATGAAACCTCTAAATCACCTACAACTCTAAATTGCTTTCCTCCAAAGCAGAGCATCCCTGTGAGGCAGGTAGGCAGGCATGGCTACAGCAGAGTAACTGCCAGTCAGTTTTTGCACCTAGGCAAGACTTTATTCAAAGCACTTGTCACAACCATTGCCATGCTGTAGACAAGCTCTGCCTGGAAAGATTGACCAGCACAACTATCACAGAATTACCTGATTATTTGAGAATAAATCACTTTTATTTTGGAATACACTGTCAACACCAGGGAGTTATATTGGCAGAGCTGAGAGAGCTATTCTGGTCAATTCTCCCATGCAGATGTGCCATACATGTGTGATAAGGCTGGAGAATAATCCTCCGGGAGAAGCAATGAACATTTTATTGATTGCGATATTTCAAACTTGTGCAGGACAAAGCAATCTTCTATGAGCTGAATGAAAAGACCAGATGGGACTGAGGGTTGTTGTGTTTTGTTTTGTTTTTTCCCATCTCTAATTTCTGTGTTTAGTTTAGAGAAGACATTTTGAACAACATTAGCAAGTGGCAGAGGGAAAAAACAAAAATCTATATCTGGCTCTGATCCACCAGAGGCACTGTCATACTTTCAACATCAGCAGTAGGAGAGGTAATTTCCTTGAAATGCAAGATAAACGTGTGATGCCGAAGCCACAGGTATGTGTAACAGGCCACCACGACCTCCAGAACCACGTCAGCACCTCACACCCAGGCTGTTTGCTTTTCTTACCCAACAGATGCTGTTTAGGGCAGAAGCACAAGGCCAGGCAATAGAAGGAGGAGGGTGGGAGGGCATGCAGAATAGGAAGCTTGCAATGAGTAAGTGCCAGGTGCACTTATGGCAGCAGAATCAAAGCACAGCTGAGCTAGAGGGGACAGCGGTTAGTAATTTCCAGCACATCAACAGCAGCTTTTCCTGCCTTGGTGCCAGCCCCTCTGCAGAGTCACAATCTCTGCTGTTTCCAGCTCTGTGTCCGTCTGCTCTCACACTCCATGTGCACTTAGACAAATGCCATGCACCGCTGTGGCTCTCCCTGCTGCCTGCACAGGCAGCCGAGCAGAGAGGTAGGTGAGGAGAGGAGGCAAAATTCGCTTGGGGTTGGAAGGGCTCTACCAGGCTGGAAAGGCACCTGACAGCCCATCACAAGGTGCAGGGGTGAGAGCTGGTGCTCAGCACATACCCAGAGCTCTCCATCACCCTGAAATGGGTACTTGGGCTGTCTAGAGCAAACACCCAGGCACCAACTTTCTCTGTCCAGAGGGAATGTGGTTCCCACCGCCCATGTCCTGTTTACAAGGAAAGGGCTATGAGAAAAGACAACATATTTTATGAAACCAGCTGATGCAGCTGGGAGAAAAAAAAATCAAGTGCCATTTCAGAGGTTTGAGAAAAGCATGTTATGCCCAAAACATTTTCCAGCTGCATCAACTGGTCTAACGAAATACATAATTTCCCCACAACACTTGCCATGCTTCTGTCCTTGACTGCAGGAGCATGGCTGCTATGCGGGCAATTAACATCACTGTCCTCACCTCTGCAATCCCCTTAATTGTGCTCTCTGTGAATTGCTGGGCCCCAGGACACTGCAGACCGGACATTTTGCAGCAGTCTCAGCTGAAATAAGGAGTGGGGGATCATACTTACCAATGTTTGACACTTAACGCACCACTGCGACCCCCACCAACATGGACCTGGTATTAATTTCAATTTATTTTGTCCTGCAGTTTGAATCCACAGCATGCTGGTTTGGTATTTGAAAAGGCTCCTTTGTTATAAAGCACCATTAAGGGAAGGTGGGACCTTATGGCATGTGAGTATGGGCAGATGGGTCTTTTATACCCAGAATGATTTGGGACTGTGGGGTAACTGTTTTAGCAGAACTACATGCACAGGTTACCCCAAAACGCAAGCTACCTTGACAGTAGTTAGCTCCTGTATTGCTTGCAATGTAGCAGGGTGGTGCAGAGTTCAGCACAGGCTGCTCATCAATACTGGGGTAGTCAATGGCATTGGCAGTGACATTCTGCTGATTAGATTTCAAAGTTATTGCTGCAGAAAGACAAACAAGGCAGCCCATGCCTCCCTGTACTGTCCTTAGGAGCTGTTTGCAGATGTCACCGTGTCTTACTTCATTCAGGTCATATTGAGAAGGCTTTATGCACCTCCACAAAAATGAGAACTTTATTTCTGTAAACAAGGCTTAGGTAGCAGAGTACAGACCTGTCCTTTGTGGTGGGCTGCGGGCAAAATCTGTGTTAGAAAATCACTGAATGCACAAGACCCGGACCCAACCAGCACAGCACGGTGGCACTGACAGGAGCTGGCGGAGCAGGTGTTGTGCCCCACACAGGGGCTGCTGCCAGGTACCCCCCGCACGCCCGGCCCCGCCGCCCCCGGACAAACGGGGCGCCGGTCACCTCGTCCGGCTGCTATAAACCACCATGAACCCCTGCGATGTCGCAGCGCTTCCCCCGCGGCCCCTGCCCGAGCCCTTGGCTTCTGGCTGCACGGGGGTGCACGAGGAAACGCGTTCAGTTGATTGCTCTTCACTAAATTACCCGGGTTGTTAATTGCCCTCGCTGACCGCCCTAGCGCTCCATTCCGGGCTCCCCGGCCTGCCGCGGCCGGACCCGGGGCGGGGCGGCGGGGCCGGGCCCTCCCCCGACATGGCGGCGCGGTCGGCGTGGGGCGTGAATAAAGGGCGGCGGGCGGGGCTGCGGAGCTCTGGGAAGAGCGGGGCCGGCGGTGGCAGCTGGTGAGCGGGGCTATCGGCGGGGGGGAGGCCGCGGGCGGGCCGGGGCGGGGGTCGACAGCCGCCGGCTGACGTCCCGTGCCCGCCATGAGCAGGGCGCAGCTGACGCGGACGGGCATCCTGCGGATGGCGCTGGGTGGCGGCGCCACCGACCCGCTGCTGCCGGCGGAGGGCGGCGGGGACCAGCAGGCGCCCTTCCTGCTGCGGGCCCTGCGCATCGCCGTGGTGGTCTGCCTCTACTGGTTCACCTCCATCGCCATGGTCTTTCTTAACAAGTACCTGCTGGACAGCCCCTCGCTGCGCCTCGACGCCCCCCTCTTCGTCACCTTCTTCCAGTGCGCTCTGACGGCTGCCTTGTGCCTGGGCCTGAGCCTGGGGGCGGCTTGCGGGCCTCCCTGCCCCGGCCTGCCCGCCCTCCGCCTCGACCCCAAGGTGTCCCGCAGCGTCCTGCCCCTCTCTGTCGTCTTCATCGGCATGGTCACTTCCAACAACCTCTGCCTCAAGCACGTCGGCGTGGCTTTCTACAACGTGGGGCGCTCCCTCACCACCGTCTTCAACGTGCTGCTCTCCTACCTGCTCCTCAAGCAGACCACCTCCATCTATGCCCTCCTGGCCTGCGGAGTCATCATAGGTGAGGGGGAGCGGGAGGAGGCTGCACCCACCCTGCAGCTGGCCCCAGGAACCCAGAGAGACAGAGGTGGGGTGTCTTCCCCTTGGGAAGTCATCCCCATGTGCATGGCGGCTCCCTGGTGAGGTGGGGTAGTTGTGGGCTCGTGCCTTGCTCTGCCTTGGGCAACCTGCTTCGCGTGTCTGGAGCATGTGGGTGAGTTGTTAAGAGAGGATCTTTCTCTTATTCGACCATGGGTTCACTTTACCTTTGGGCACTGAAAACCTCTCTACTCTCTAATTAAGTGGAATTCACTTTGCCTTTTTTCCCCCCACAAAGGCCATTAACCAGCAGTTGGCTTTCTCCCTGTTTGCAAGTGTTTGTTGATTATTAACTTTGGTAACAATAACAGTATTTATGTCAGCACCGTTGGGACCATACAATGGAGCCAACCAATTCAGATGGGCTGAGTGCCTGATGAAGGATTAAGTGATCAAGCCAAGCATAAAACACAACCAGAAGATCTGGTTGTGTGGTTAGGACATAGGAGGGCATCAACTAGGCTTAATGGGAATTGCTTGTAAGTCTTCAATTCCAATGGCATTGGTAATGCCAAAAACTATCTTCACTGGAGGGCCACTTAGATGCCCCTGGTGGTGAAATGTTGACTTCAGTCCAGTTCCAGGTGGACATGTGTTCACTTTGGTGCTTTGACAAGTAGATGGACTTGAATGAAAATGAGACAAGAGAATCCCGTCTCCATAGAAAAGGTGAACAGGAACAGAACTACTGTTTTTTCCACCCAAGTGTTGCAAGCAATTGCCTTCAGCTAGTCCTGTGTTCAGATATTGCCCGAGGCAATGGCATTTGCCAGCCATACAGTTTCTCTAAACCCACCCCCCTGGCTCTATCTCCTTTAGCTGTGGGAGTGTTGGCCTGTAGCAGCATAGCTGAGCATCCTCTCTGGCCTGCCACAAAGCCCTTCCTGTCTGTGCATTGAACCCAGTTGTATTTGGGCTTAGTTTAAAGCATGTTAGTCACTTTGCAGGCAGCTTTCCAGGTGACCTCCAACATGAAGCAGCTACTGGAGTGCTCCTTCAGTAGATAATCTCTTTTATGTTTTGCTTATCAGCTGAATGGGGAGAGGTCTCTCTCTGTCCTGGAGAGAGAAACCCTGTAGCTTCTGTTTTGAGGTGGTTAATGAGTACATTACTCATTAAAGAAGCTTAATGTGGTGAAGACACTACACTCAGTTTCTGCCTTATTATCTTTTTTTTTTAATCAAGCTTCTTAATATTGCATCCATGTGTTTACTATCTTTCCTTCTTTTCTGACCTATTAAGAAAAAAACAAAAACAAACAAACAAAAACACACCAAAAACAAACCCACACCTTGAGGAATATTTCTTGCTACCTTTGTCGGTTTGCTGCCTTTTCAATTAAGAAAAAAAAATCATATGATCTCCTTCTGAAAATGACCTGTACACAGAGTAGCTTTAACTTCAGTTCATGGGTCTTCAGAATAATAGTTTCTAAATTCATGCTGCCTGGTTGGTGTGGGAATCAGTCCTCTGAGATTGAATGATAGCACAGTAAATTACCTGAACTCCCAAAATAAATCTCCCAAGGACAGTAGACGTTACACTTTGTGGGTTCACATAATAGAAGGGGGAAACCCTTAAGCCTGTCTCTGCTTGTAGTTTTTCAGTTTAAGATAGATGATGAATTGCTAACTGTATACTTTGAGTCCTTCAGCAGTTGTTCAGATGCCTGATTTGTTTGGTTGCAGGTGGCTTCTGGCTGGGTGTTGACCAGGAAGGTGCAGAGGGCACTCTGTCATGGACTGGTATATTCTTCGGCATCTCAGCAAGCCTGTGTGTCTCTCTGAATGCCATCTACACCAAGAAGGTGCTGCCTGTGGTGGATGGTAGCATCTGGCGCCTGACCTTCTATAACAACATCAATGCTTGTGTCTTGTTCTTCCCCCTCATGATGCTGATGGGCGAGTTCCACACCCTCTACCACTTTGACAAGCTGGGAAGCCCTAGTTTTTGGGGCATGATGATCCTGGGGGGAGTCTTTGGCTTTGCTATTGGGTATGTGACTGGACTTCAGATTAAGTTCACTAGCCCACTCACCCACAATGTGTCTGGGACAGCCAAGGCCTGTGCCCAGACAGTGCTGGCTGTTGTCTACTTTGAGGAGACAAAGAGCTTCTTGTGGTGGACAAGTAACTTGATGGTTCTGGGG
The DNA here is from genome assembly GCF_037038585.1 of Patagioenas fasciata. Lineage (NCBI taxonomy): Eukaryota > Metazoa > Chordata > Aves > Columbiformes > Columbidae > Patagioenas > Patagioenas fasciata. The sequence goes on along the minus strand of NC_092524.1, from coordinate 29,341,229 downwards.
GGCTCCTTTGCCTACACATGGGTGAAGGGGCTGGAGATGAGAAAGGTACAAGAGGATCCTAATGTCAAAAGCAACGAAAGAAATGAGACTGGTGTGTAGGCGGCTCCTGCACCTCCATTTCTGTGCCTGGGGCATTAACCTTTGGTGCTCCTTTCCTCCTGGGGAGAAGAAGACCAAGGAGCAGGAAGAAATTCACCTGCCAAGTGGTGTGGGGAACTGTGTCTGGAGCCAGAGCCAAAGACCTGACTGGATCATGTTTTAGCCATGGGATCTCACCCTGTACTGGGGTTGGGAAGAGCATGTGTTGTAGAGAGCAATCAGGGGATTTGTGATCTTTTTTTAAATTTGATGTTGATACTGACCTAATCTGGGCAATTTGCATCTCTGGGAGGCTGGGTTTATAGTGGATAAAGAACAGGATGGAGCTTTGTGTAGTTATGGATCTAGAATTAACTGAATGAATGCAGTCTGAAGTTAAAAATCCTGAACCTCCATGTAAGGAAGAGGCAGGTAGTTGAACTGCTGAGGTTAGACTCCAGTAAACTGTTCTTTTGTAAAAGGATTGGCAACAGCTGTTCTTTTCCCTCCTTTCTGGCTCTGTCTACCTGGTTTCTTAGTTTGGGAAATCATGCTAAGAAGAAGGAATGAAACTTCTCATTCCCTGTGTCCTGTGATGGACAGCATACTCAAGTGGCCTTTCTCAGGGAGGAGTGAGCTTGGCCTCTGCCTCCTACAGTGACAGGCAGGAGGTGAAAAGTTACTCCAAAGCACTTACATCTGAAGGCTGGAGATCCCAGTTCATTTGGTTTGCAACACTTTTCCTCTTTACCCTCTGTGCAGGGGGTAGATTTCTGTTTGAAAACATGGTTCTTACTAATTAGGCTTGTTTGGAGGCCCTTATTCTATACCTACTCTGGATCTTCTCTGATGTTTGAAGTTTGTCTTCTGGCTCGTTCCTTTTAAACATCACCTCATGGCCAGCTCAGTGAATCCTTCATCCCACAAAATCGTAGTTTGCTCTGATACATCAATCCTTTTACTTGAGACTTGCTGCTGAGCAGTTCTGCAGAAATCTCTACCCCCCACACACATCTGGTCTCATGCAAGTGCCACCTGAGGTTGCTCTAGAGCCATGATTTCTGATCCCAGGGGTCAGTAGTGACATCCTATAGTCAGCTGTCATGTTCCACCAGCTTCCCAAACCTCTGGCCCCTTTGGGTGGTCAATATTGCTGCATTGTACTCTGCCCCACAGATCCGACACGATGTACCGTGTCCCCTCACGTGATGTCTGGCTGCTCCTACTGAAGGACGCTCCATTTCTGCCCAGAATATATTCCTGTCTCATTTGTGGGGGGGGAATACTGCTCCAAGTTTCAGGTCCGGCCGCTAGGGGGCGGCACGGCGCCTTTAGAGCTCCGCCCCCGCGCGCCGACCGCTCTGGCCCCGCCCCGCCGCGTAGGCGGCGGGGCGGGGCCAGAGCGGTCGGCGCGCGGGGGCCGCGGCGGCAGTTGATGGCGGCCATGGCGGCGGCCGCACCGGGCCCAGCTCCGGCCGTTTGCCGCTCGGTGCATTGGTTCCGCCGCGGACTGCGTCTCCACGACAATCCGGCGCTCCAGGAGGCCCTACGTGACGCCGCGTCCCTCCGCTGCATCTATATCCTGGACCCCTGGTTCGCCGCCTCCTCTGCCGTGGGCATCAACCGCTGGCGGTGAGTGGGGCTGAGGAGGCGCCGGGCGTTCAGGCCGCGGGCGGGCCCGAGGGTTCGGAACACCTTGAGGACGGGCCGGGTGTGGGCCGTAGCGGCGGGCCCGGCGCTGGGGAGGGTTCCCGCGGCAGCTGGAGCGCTTTCGGGTGTGGCGGCTGGGCCGGGTCGATCAGGCCGCCGCAACAGCGGGAGCAGCACATGGTGCCCTGCCCGGCCTATGTGCTGCTCTCGCCGGTCTTCTCCGTGCAGGAAGGGTTCCTTGTCTGGCTGGCCTCGCCACGGTTTTTACAGCGGTGTTACTTGACTCTGTGGGAGGGTGCCCTCAACTTTATGTAATGTCATTACATTTTCTCCTTACGAGCTGGGCGAATGTATGAGAGCGGCAAGCGATGGACGTTTAGCTTTAGTGAACGTCTTTCCCAGAATTTAGAGACAAGTGCAAAGGTTCCTCGGAGCTGCATGACCATACCACGCCTTCGTTCTGCCCCTTGGCTGATGAGTATGCATAGGCATGTGTGCGTGCCTGCCTTCCTCCATCCCTCAAATTTTTACACAAATATACTTTAGCTACTGCTAGCAATGTAGAGAGAAAGCTGCGGTTTTCCCGTTTCTACAAGTGGGAAGCTGTATGGCAAGACTTTGTGTACGGGTGGCCAGTAACGTTATATGGTGTCAGGTCTCAGTTGCCTAAACATTTGGAAACCAAATACGGGTAGAGATTCTCCTCTCCAAGACCCCCCTTCATAGAATCGAAGCAGATCTCGTGCTGCCCTCACACTATTTCATCGGGGTGGCGGACAGGACAGCCACCTGGCTAAAAATCCTTTAAGTGCTCTTTGAAATCTCATGTTGCTGTGCATTAGGGAAATCATAGTTATTACAAATTCCCTCTGCTTTGCATCTTAGCCTCATCTTAGAGAAACGGGATGGTGTGGGTGATTTCTAAGCATTTCAAGAACCCACATCGGAGAATGGATTAAAAATTGTATATGTGCTGAAATGTCCACAATGTAGATGTTCAAATTACAGAAAATTGTGGATTCTGTTACAGCTCAATATCCTAGGAGCCTGAAGAGATCTTTTCATAGACCAGACTTTCTACAGGCAGCAGCAGGCAGAAATGCCTTTCACGTGCTGCTGTTATTGCTAACTGTCCTCATTTGGAAGAACTAAAGCAGTGCTCCCAAAAGATTAATTCCTGATCCATTTAATCCTTGTTTGTTTCCACCAGCATTGCAGTGGGAGGGAAGCAGGTAGTGGTTTTATTTATGTTGTAGTCATGGAATCTATGAGCATATGAAGTTTTTAAAAAACATGTTTTCTTGGAGGTGTGCATCTACTGCAAATGTCAGAAAGTAGCACTACTGGCTGTTAGGCAAAAATGTATTAGCAATTTACGTATGGGAGTTGCATTGGTTCACATTGGGAACCTTGGCTTTGTTTTGCTATTTTTTAAATGCAATTACTTGTATTCAGAGTTCTGTACTCCCAAACCAAATGTTAGTGTTTTACCTAGCTTCCATAAATTTATCATGTTAAAAATCACTTGTTATTTACCTGCATACCATGTGTGAGCCACACAGGAAAAACACGTGTTTAATTTTTAGAACACCTTGGAAAGTTGATATTCCTGTGTAATAGATTGAAAGTGGGCTGGAAGTTGGGGAGTGGTTTCTTTAGGTCACCCAGACCTGGTTCTGAGTCTTCTGTACTGTGATACAGGGCCCTTCTTTCCATGAGCCCCGAGTTCCTTTCTCCTGCAGGAAGTGCAGAGGGAACTTGTTCTGTATCAAAGCTTGCAATTCCCATTATGGGCAGCGCAGTTGAGAGATGAAGTACCCGGTTTGCAGGGCAGTTTGTGGCTGAGCTTTCCTCTTAGCTGTGTGCAGTGTTAAGGGAGCTGATGCAGGTACTCATGTCTTGCAAGTCACGCTGCAGAGTGGGACTGTAGGAATGAGGGAGAGGCAGAGGTTGGCTCACTTACAAAAGGTTGTGAGTTTGTCAGCAGTGCCACATGCTGTCATAGAAATTAAAGTTTTAAAGCTGGTGTATTTTGCAGACTTAAACAAAATGAAGTGACATTACGATGTAGATGGGGTGATGTGTGGCTGTGAATGGAAAGATAGTACATTTGATATTTTATAGCACAATGGGGGATCAGTAAGACACACCATTAAATGTAAAATGCATTTAAATGTTTTTTTACAGTTTAGTGGTGGGAGGAAATAGATAAATGTCTTGACATGCTCTCATCTTTGCATCTTCATGGTGGAAAATAAATGGCAGTTCTGTGTGCAGCTATTCCAACTAGAGATAATTTTCACCTCGGAAGATCTTGCTGCCTAGTCTCCTGCTACTGATGAGCTAGGACTGTATGTTTCTCTGCTGTGACATTGCCTATTTGTAGCCAGAACTCTAAAACTTTCACAGTTCTCGTAGCAATTAATTACTTTTCTTGGAGTAGTGTGTCAACATGTTTCTGTTTCCTATGCAAAATCTCTCCTACAGCAGAACCCATGGAAGAATATATTATAGCAAATTATATGGTTTATGCTTTTCTCCTTGTCCTAATGTGGAGACAGCAGCTAGTTGCCAGCTATGTTGCCAGCTTTGAGAAAGAACATGGGAAGGGCGTTGCAGGAAGAAGAAAATCCTTGAAATCTCTTGCATCTGCACAAGCAGAAGGTAGATGTGAATGGCTGGGGACTGGCTGGTGCTGCAATCTTGGAGCAGTTGGTAGACAAACCAGGGATGGATACAAATTATTGTCTTCTGTTTCTTGTCTTAACATTCAGTTTGATTTGGTCATGCAGGTTTGCTGGAGTTCCATGCAGATTCTTCTCATTTGTCTTTTAGCGGTAACTGGACTGACTGACACTAACTGCTCTTGTTTCTTATCTGCAGATTTCTGCTCCAATCTCTGGAAGATCTGGACAACAGTTTAAGGAAACTCAACTCTCGCTTGTTTGTTGTGCGAGGGCAGCCAACAGATGTCTTCCCAAGACTCTTTAAAGTAAGAGAATCAAGTAATTTTCTGGAGCATAGTGAAGAAAAACTGATGTCTCAGTGCTATCCTTGTTTTCAGTCACTAATGATCTGCTAGTTGTTGGAGACCCCCTCAGCTTCTCTTTAAGTACTATGCCTAAGGGCCAGCTTGGGAGCCAGACATACTCTTGAACTCAGACTTGCAAAGAACTTTAGTAGTAGAGTGTAATTAGCATGCTTGAGCTTTTGTCTTTGTATGGTGGTCTTTGCCTTTCTTTCTGTATGTCAGGTCTTACACTGTAACTGACTCCTCTGTGTTGACAGCTTCTACCTCACTGGCCATTTTCTTCCTGCAGCTTTTACTGAGGAAGACTGCTGTGTCCATACACCTTCACAGGCAACTGAAAAAGCATACTGATCTGTATGTGAATTGCAAATAGGCTTTGTGTTAAAATTTCAAAATTCGGAAGTTTTAATGTTAGCTGGCGTTCCTTCTCTTCTATTCAAGGCTGAAGTTCAGTCAGATCAGCAGCAAAATACAACTTGGGCCCAAACTTCCTGCTGATATACCATTTAGAGTGGTAAAATATGCAGTGACCTTGGTGCTCTACGATGGATTATCAGGATACATTTCTAAAGTGATATGTCAGTGCAGCAGATTGTGTCTTCACTAGAGTAACAAAGCTAAAAGGGAAGAACATGGTTTGCAGTAGTCTTATGAGTTGGGTTTGTCATGTGGACTGTACCTTATATACAGTCGACAGAACTAGTGTCCCCAAAGCCTACTATAGACCAGCTGCTGAGAAGGAGTGGTAAACGTGGATTTATACCCTCCTGCTGTAAATGGTTCTGATGTCTATTTTCTGGAGGAGGGCAGTACTGTGGAGAGTAATTGGACTATGTGGGTGAGAAAGGGCACTGATATTTATTTTGGCTTCTGCATCTTAACACGTGACACAAACTGTGTGCTACTTTTAGCTTTTTCAGAATCTGGGTTATTTTTATTTTTTTATCTGCAAATAAGTTCTGGCTAGTAGTAGTTCATGCCCTTCTTATTTTAGTTCAAGGTATTCACAGGATAATTAAGACTTTGATGGAGAAAAATGTTTGCTTTGGTCAAAGAACAAAAAGTACTTGGCAGAGTCTGAGGTTTGGAGAGATGGTTGTGGAATCACCCAGACCTGCTTTTTGCTGCAGTCTGCTTTGCCTGGGCAGGTGAGCTGATGAATACCTTAGATGTGCTTTAACAGAGCTGAAAAGAAAGGGCAAGGGGGAGGAGGGGGGCATTACGCTATAATAAGGTAAATGTATGGCTTTCATGGGAATTCAGGCCTCTCCAAAGCTGCTGCACTGAACAGTGAATTAGCAGCGGCTCACGCCTTGTTGTCAGCTATTGTGGGGAGGAGAGTTATGTCACATTGAGTAATGCAACACTTGGACCTCATATAATTTCTGCTCCTGCTGCCAGTGGCTGAGCTATGTTGTCAATAACAGTTGCCGTGAAAGCACTATTACGCGTACATACTGTGAGGAGAAGTGTACTTGTTAGCTCTGTGTTAACCTTTGCAGAGGTTTTTTGTCTCGCTTCCTCTGAACAAACATCTGTAATTTTACCTCTTCTATCAAAGAAAAGTGTGTCATTTGTTCACTCAAGTTTGCTCACAATCCCTTTGGTGTGTTTTTCCTACAGTTTTTCGTTGCTATAGGCTAGATACTAAGAGACAAGTCAGTCGTTATTTTTCTTCTGTGTATCTGCAGCAATTTATTGTCACACAGCTTGTTTTCTGGTTGGTTGTGCTCCGTTTCCTGTGTGCTACTGTAGCACAGTGTTAGGCTTCTCAAAACTGTAGGAAACAGCTGAATTTGAAGTTTTGTATTCGTATTTAAAATCTGTTAGCCTTAAATGTTTTTATCCCATTCCCTTATTTCAAAACAGTAATGTATGATTCTTCAAGACCAAAACCATCTTTTCCAAGCTAATACTGTCTTTCTTCTAAAAGAAACAAAAGTTTAAAATGAAGCTGTTAAATCACATAGAAGCAGGGCAGAGCTTGGAACATGTCTGTTTGAACCCCTTCTCTGAGTTGTGGATGCTGTCATGTTTTTATTTTGAAAAAGGAGTGGAAGACCTCTCTGAGATGTTCATTCAGTGGTACATAACTGGTTTAGTTCTCTGTGCATCCTAATATCAATTTTAGGATTTAATCTGAAAGCTTAGAAGAGGACTTGTACGGTTGTTTTCTGCTTCTAAATTCCCTTTCCTGTCTTTGGCATTAGCTTTTAAGGGTCTTTAGTGAACTAATCACATCTGTTCTTTGTGATTTGTTTCTTGTTCCAAGGTGGAAAAAGACTGTCTTGTATATATAGAGGTGACTTCGACTGTCTCACTTGGAGAATGTCGTTCATATCTTAGCTGCGTGAGGGGGGTTTTAATTATCTCTATAGATTTCTGAGTGTGTTTGACTAAAGTGTTTGCTAAACAAATCTGTGGGCTGCTGCTCTGCTTGATGGATGTCTCAGGAGGGTCGCTGTGGAAACCGTTAAACCTCTTCTCATAGGATTCATTTTCTCAGGAAAACTAGGCCATAGTCTTTGAGAGCCTGGAAGAGGCTGAATGCTATTTCATAAAGCCTATTCCATGTGATCTGTGAGTGATCTATTAAAGGTGTGAAGATACAGAATATGTGCATGGCTTGACCAGGGTAAAATAACTCCCCAAAGGTAGGACTTTAATTTAAATCTGAACTGCCATATCATATTCTACTGTGCTAACCAGAAAGGTTCACTCAGTTCTCGTCCTTTGTCCTGCATTTCCCACTACCCTGCTTTTGCTGCTTGTGTTGTACAATGGTTCTCTATTACGTAATGGCTTTAAAGAGACATTGGAAAAAATAAGTGTATTGGTTTTACTGATAATAGTCTCCATATAAAAATAGGGGGTTTTGAGCAGAACTTGTATTGAAAGAGTTATCTGAAATGCTGTCTCTCCAAATGCTGGAACAGAATGGTAGGGTTACTTTTGGACAGCATGTGCAACAAAACAAGATGTTGTTAGGCTTGAGGACTGAGCTGTAACCTAAGAGTAGTAATAGAGAAGAACTCAAACCTCCTCTTACATGTTTTAAACCTGACATTGAGGAATTTGCAGAACAGATGTGATGTCTGCTAGAGCTGATAAAATTGTTAATTCTTTGGTTATCTCGACTTCAGACTGCTGTTCTTCACAGAAAACCTCTCTGAGTTTCCAGGACTTAACACTGACCAGGAATTCTGACATCCTCCTTTGTAATTGCGCTGGTTAGAAAGAGTTTCCTGTTTGACAGCTGTGTATATTGTGTGTCTTGCAGGAATGGGGAGTCACTCGTCTCACCTTCGAATATGACTCGGAGCCGTTTGGTAAGGAGAGAGATGCAGCTATCATCAAACTGGCCAAGGAGGCTGGTGTGGAGGTGGTGATAGAGAACTCCCACACCCTCTATGACCTGGACAGGTACGGGGAGAGCATGGGCAGAGGTGCTGCCTGGTCTAGGCTGGGATTGTCATGTCTGGGGAGACTTCAGTCTCCTCCGTTACGTTTATCGCTATACGCTGATCACTGTCATCCTGTGTGAGCCTAGAAGGTGTCAACAGGATTAGTCTGCACGCTCGCATTTTTGATTAGAGCACGTCAAAGTGCTGCCAGTGACGTGAATGTACAGAAAGGTGCTGCCTCAAGCTGATTAAACTCTGTACTTGATAGTCATTTAAGTTGCTCAGCTGTGTCCTATTGATTGATCTGCTTGAGCATGTCCCCACTGCGTGGACTGCTTTTTTTAAATTTCATTGTAATAAAGATAGTTGAGCTGTTGTCTCAAGCAGGTTATGAAGGTAGGGCTTTTAACTGATGGATGTGCCGGGACGGCTGGAAGAAGTAGAACAAGGTAGATTGGGGCAAACTGACCTTATTCTAAAACCTGAATGCCTTGTCTTTGTTGTGTATTTGCTATGGGGGAGCCTTACCTTTATGTTGAGTTTTATATATTATCTATATAATATATAGTTATGAAAATAATCTCCTTAAACAGTGGAGATGGTCTTTCAGCTAAGACTCTATGATATGCTTGACTTCAACTATGTTTCGGTACTGTTCTTACGGGTTGCTTGTTTTGTTTTTTTTTTTCCCTATGTATTGTGCCAGCAATGCTAAATGTAGATTTCCTCCTATAAATTTTTGGTATCCATAATTTCCTAGGGGAATGAGCTTTGCATTTAGCACATGCTGTGAGGAAATGTTTGTAACAAGGGAGATTTTTCTTGAAACTGTTGTGTAAGCAGACACTGCTTACAAATCTTTGCATTAGAAGAGACCATAAGTGCTTATTACATCCTCACCCTGTCAGTGTCCCTCACATCCTTCCTCATGTCATTGTCTTTTCCAAGGTGGAGGGTCCTAGTTTACTTATGTTTTCAGGTGGAATCTGTTCCATATCTCTTCCAAGTTTTGTCACAGTTCTTTATAGCTCTAGGTGTTTCTAGAGATAGAGAGCAGTGGTGAAAACTGTCGTTAGTGTTCAAAATGTAGGAGCGACGTGGATTTTTATAGTGCTGTAATGTTTCCTGTCTTCTCCTAATAGTCACTAGTATTCTTTTCGCTTTTTCTGAGTGTTGCTAAACACTAAACTGATGTCTCAGGGATTCTTACCAGAGTGGTCATAGGTATTTGAGAGGCTACCACTATATAAGTATGTTTAAGATTGCCTATCTGTGCATATGGAGAAACAACGCGACCAACACTGGATTTTATCTGATATTTTTGTGAGCTCGTCATGTGGTACATAAGGAAATTTTTAAGCTGCCTTTCCTCTTTAGCTATTCCAGATAGCTTATTGCATCAGTAAAATTTACCATCATGCTTATTTTTGTCCCTTTCCATATATTTTATGAATAATGTTGAACAGCACAATCCCTAGCTTAGCTCTGTATAGGATTTCTCCTCCTGTTGGAAAAACGGATTCCTACTCTGTCCTATATCAAAGAATTGTCTGTCTGCAGGAACCTTTTACTTTATCCCAATTTATCGTGGTTTCTTTAAAAATTTTCAGTGAAGGATCTAGTCAGACGGCTTCTGAAAATCCAGGTAGAGTGTATCAACTGAGTCTCCCATGCCCCAGGCTCAAATGTCACGAATAGATTTTAAGGCACAACTTCGCTTTACCAAGGCCAAATTAACCCTCCAGCATATTGCATATAACCTTGCATTCACTGATTCCATTAGTATTTTCTACCTGTCTGCATAATGCACGTCAGACTATTCTATCATCCCTCTGCCCTTGAAATGCTTTTTAAATCTGAAATTATATTGGCCTTTTTTCTTCATAGTATTTGAACAGTTTTAAGGCAAGTGTTGCATACAGCAGCTATTAGTTTGGGTATTTCTTGATGTCCTTTGCAACTCCTGGGTAAATACTTACTGGTCCGCAAGCTGTTGCTGTTGAAGCATAGCTTTGTTTTGTGGCATTTCTTCCTGACCTCGCAGTCTGTGACATCTCCTGATACATTTCCTTAAACAGATTCAGAGTTGTAATGTCCCCGAATATCTCCATAGTGAGTACAGGTGCAAATATAAATGCAGGGGTTGTTGCTGTGCTGTTACAGTCTGTGCTTTTTTTTTAATAACTTGATCGCATCTTGGCCATATAAATATCCTGGAGTGTCTGTGAACGTTGGGTTGTTTCATTGGTGGGTTTTTTTTTTTTACTATTTATATTTTCTGGGGTTTTTTGTTTGTTTGTTTTTTTAAGGTTTCTCAAATTTCCATTTGGCTTGGGAGGTGCAAGGAGGCTGCTTTCTGGTTTTAAATTTAACCTACCAGCATTTGGGGGTTTTCTATCTTTATTTGGTCTTCATTTTTCTGAAGGATTTTGCTTTCTATTATCTGTACTGTTCTTTATTTGTGATCTTTTTGGACTCTTTTTGATGGCTTGTGTGCAATTGTTGGTTTTGTTTTGTTTTTTGTTTGTTTGTGTGAGGGTTTTTTTAAATTTAGTTAGTTAGTTTCCCCCCCAATGTCATTGTCAAATCATCTCTATGTTGCGTGTCAGTGTTTTACATCTCAGCTTGTTCTTTTTGCTTAGCACACTTCCTTGGTTTTATGCATTTCTCTTCTTGAAATAAAAGCCACTATGGTATTGTTGCTCCTGGAAGGATGTAAAATTGATGCATGCCAAAGTCTCAGTTAGAGCAGGCAAGTGATAACTAACATTTTCAGCTATACCGAAGTGCTGCCTACGACCAAATAATTAATTGCCTTGTGTGTTCTTGATTAATCGTTCCATGGAGCAGTCATTTATGGCAACTAGAAAACTGGGTTTTGGCAGGCAGCGAGGTGTGACAGCTACCCAGTCTGTGTGGAGGCAGCTCAAGTCTCCGGTTACTCTGACATTTCCTGGTTCTTGGCATCTCTGAGATTTCTCAGCATGTGGCAATGCAGTTCTGATATTGTATTTCTCCTGGAAGCCTCTCTCAGAGTGTATCACCCTCCAATCGTGCTAACCCAGTCTTTTTAATTCATGCTATGTGTTGTCCTTCTGCTCACCCTACTGTTTTTCCTGCATAATTAGTAACGTGGTGATAGCATCCTACTTCTCATCTTCCTTTTATCAAGTTTCCAACAAGATTATCAGGCCTGATTTAAAGCAATTTAGACTTCTACATAAATTATTCCAGTTATCCCTCTCTTGTCTCCTGCAGTGTATTCCCAGTGCTACCTCCACCAGCTCATTTAAACATTTACAGAGTCTATTCCATTAACTTGTGAATTTGACCCGGTTTACTCCATAGAAGATTACAATATACTCCTTGTTGGTACTGCCAGCATAGCTGTGTGATTACCAGAGCATCTTTCCCCTCCTCTCCCTTCCAAAAAGGACACAGCTATAGAATATCAGCATTAGTACTGGAAAATACTCCTAAGAAAATCTAGGAATTCCCAGTCAAGATTAGCCATGTTGAGATTGTAGAAGTCAGACAGAAAAGGTAATCTCTTGGGTATCAGTTTAGCCTCCTCAAAGCCTTTACTTGACAATTACTCTATCTGACAACTTCCAGCTGACAGGTTGTTTTGTCCCTTCTCTGGATCTGCCTGTTTTTTCCTCCTTAGGATCTAAATCCTCTGCAGTCTGCTTGCTGATGATCAGCATTGTGGTTTTTGCAATCCTGAACAGGCTGAGGCTATTCGGGGGGAGTGTGTTCAGTCAGAAAGTAACACTGTGGGCTTGTATGTTTGTCGCAGGCATCAGGAGCAGCTTTTCCTTAACTATTTTATCCTAAGGCTGAAATGATATTTCAATATGTTTTAGTATGAGTGCATAGTAACTTTAAAGGAACCAGGCACTGGGGGAGTATGCATACCTTGGTGATTCTGCAGTTCATAATTACACTACAGCAAAAAAGTGGTTCATTTCCATCTAAAAACACTAAGTCAAATCTCTGCCTGCCAGATCTTGTTATCCTTGCCTGTCTTGCACAGTGCTCTGGTGTCAGGTGTTTTCCCTCTGTGGTGGTACTTAGCCTGTCATCAAGTCACTTCTTCATCTTTTATCTGCTCATGTGTGTCATTCTGTGGAAGTGGAATTGTTTGTCCTTTGCCCAGCATTTGTTGTGTGGAATATCTGTCAGTTCTCTCTCCGTCTCCTCTTTGAATCTGTAGGAATACCCCTTGTCTTAGGTATGTGTAGCCCTACACAAGCTCTGAAGTGAGGATTTAGATCAGAGCAATTGCATAAGCTGGCGAGGCTAACTAAATAGTCTGTGTGAATTGGTAGTGGGGTGTGCTGTGGAGCAGCCTGCTTGCTGAGTGCTGGCAGCCAGCTCTTCCTTGTGCCAGGAGGCAGAGGGGGGCACATTCAGTCCCCTGCCAGAACTGGGCCATCATTTGCAAGCAGACTGAGGTGTCAGGTTTGAGGCAAGCAGCTTTCCCTACCCCGGTAGCCATCCTGCTGGGGCACTGTTGTGGAGGTGAGTCAAAACTGACACCTGTGAGGGTGTGCATTTGAAGTCTGCAGACACTCTGCTGTTAAAGGTGACTGACTGTAGGATACCTTAGAATCCTAGCAGCACCATAACCATGTTTGGTCAGGTTTTTCATTGCCTACTTTATTGAGGTAAAGTGTGACAGTCACAAATACCCGAATAACTTCTGGCATCCTGGTACTACTGTCAGGTGGTGCTGGGCAGTATATTGCTGTTCTGGTAGTGCAACCATTTTTATATGTGCTCACTAACATCAGAAAGGTTACATTTTGTGTGACGAATACAGTGATTCTGTTCTTCTTCAAGAAAACTAGAATAACTGCCATGTGTATTTTGAGTTGTGTTGGGGGAGATGGATGAAATGGGACTATTAAGTCCTGGGGAGAGTCCTCCCTTTTTCTGTCACTGGGTAAAGTCCTGTGAGATTGTACTGCCTCGGTTAGAAGGACAGTAGGAAGAAGGAAAGGACTCCTGCCTGGGGGACTTCCTGTAGAAATGTTTGTACAGAAGACTGAACAACAGTACAATACCCTGTGTGTATCATATAGCGTCCAATATTGTATAATACCCAATGTCTGATACTTCTGTTTCATGGCTGTATTGTGAAAAGTTCAAATTTTGTTACATAATGCCAGTGTCAGGTGCTGTGAAATGTGCAACTTGTGCCCCAGATCCAGTAACCGTTTAGGAATTTATGAGCTGTTCTAGGTAACTTCACTCATATTCACGTTCTTGAGAATATCACATACAGACAGTGGCATCCACCTGCAAGTCGCAGCGATTTGCGCCAAGTAGCTGTGTGTTCACAAAAGTTTTAGCTGTGGATCTGGGATGTGGTATAATACAGCGGATCTGGGACTGAGCAGCAGGCTCAGCAGATATGTGGAACAGGACTGAAAAAAAGCGGCTTCCCCGCCCCCATCCCAAGCACCTCAGGGCAAACAGCGTGCAGCTCTGTCACGTTTTCTCTTCCAAGCTCTGAACTTCTCTGGAAGCAAGTGAGCCTTGTGATCTTGTACTGTCTCTGGGGGGGTACACAGGGACAGCACCCCAAAAAGTGTGTGCATGAAAGCAGAGGAGATGGTCTCTGGTGTGGTGGTACAGGACTGAATATGTTCCCTTGCAGGCTCACCTCAATGCAGTTGTTTGGAGGAGTGGGAGAGTGGCATGTAGTGCTGTGCCCACTCTGATCATGTTTATAGCCTGGCACTAAAATTGCAGTGTGATTTGCACCCAGTGCACATCCCGATTGCCCTCCCCTGTCCTATGCATTTTTTTCTCCCATTGTTTACAACTTCTACAAGCAGAAAACCGTGAGGAAACTGCAGGAAACCTTACTTTTAATCCGCACACCTACACTGCCGGCTCTGAAGTGCCCCTTTCCCCGGGCGGCAGCGTGCAGGGATAGCGGCGGCGGGCGCGGCGCGGGGCGGTGCGGGAGCCGGTGGAGCGGGGAGCACGCGTGACGAGGGGCAGGGGGCGGCCGGGGCCGGCGTGTCGCTCCGCCTCGCTACACGTGCGGCGGCGGGGGGATGGGAAGGCACATGGCGTCCGCCGTAACACTCGGCTGTAAGCCCAGCCCCTTGCATAAGCTGTTGACTCTGATGGGTGGGGAATGCTGCTCTGCTGAAGCTCCTGTGTGAGCTGTGGGGTTAGCTGCCTCAACTTTATGTAATGCTGGTGATCCCCGTGCTGTCTGTTTTGCTGTTAACGCTTTCCTCTCCGTGCAGAAGAGGGGGTTAGAAGTGGCATCTTTCATCCAGGGGAAGCTTACCTTGCCCAGGGGTCTTGTGAAAGCTCAGTCCCAGGAAAAATAAGACTGCATGGCCCTAGCAGACTGAATGCTTAGTAGAGTAGTGAGGAACTGTGTCAGCCCTTTCCATAGAATGATCTGACACAGGTGAATAGCATGAGATAGGTCTGCTTGTGACCTTGTGGCATGGCACAGGATGGTGATTTCTCTAATCACGAGAGGAATGACGCAGGCTGGGATTTGTCTCATCTGAGATAGGTGGAGGAGGGGTCACTAGGAGGCTGGGGCTTTTTGTGTCAGACGGAGGCAGTAAGGTCAGATTCAGGTTAGGATACCATGAGGTGTCAGGGCAACAGATGCAGGTCTGGGATTTGGCTTCTTGGGAGACAGAAAGGCAGTAATCAGAGATTTCCTACAGGGGCCTGATGAAGAGCTGTGGGAGAGATGTGATGCTAAGCCTGATGCAGCCAGAGCTCTTTTAGTTTTTTATTTTCCCATGGAGGTGCTTTAGTATGTGGTGTGTTGTTTTCTGGTGTATTTGGGGATTTTGTTTGTTTCTAATATCCCTTTGAGGGATGCATGAAGGGGAAGTTGGGTCTATAAAGATTTCTGCATTCAAAGTGAAAGGCCCTTCTGAGCAGAGATAGTAAAATATGGTTTGGCTGTTATTTCCTTGTGACTTCTGTGGTACCAGGGCTGTGTTTTTTCCCCTTGCTTATTTTATCTCCAGAATAATTGAGCTGAATGGCCACAAGCCACCCCTCACCTACAAGCGCTTCCAGGCCATCATCAGCCGCATGGAGCTCCCAAAGAAGCCGGTGAGCACCATAATGAGCCAGCAGATGGAGGCGTGTAAAGTGGATATCCAGGAGAACCACGATGACGTGTATGGGGTCCCATCCCTGGAAGAGCTGGGTATGTGTTGAGAGTGAAGGCAAAGGTTAACTGCCAGCTGAAACAGCATCTAGTGGAACTGTTTCTGATGGCTGGCATGTGCCCAGGCCAGCTCTAGTGTTCTCATCTGACCTGGGCTGTATCTAGCCATAGAAGCAGCCTAATCTTTTCAGCGAGAGCTGCATCTCCTGAAAATAGGCTGCTGTCCCTTGCAGTAGTAGATGCACAGCGTCTCCTTTGGTGTTGCTATGAAACACTGCATCTGTCCTTATGTTCTCTGATACACTTAGCATGTAACCACTATATCTATGTCTCATATCCTTGGCAGCTGCTTTTCTTCCACTACCATCTCTGACGTATCATGTAACAGACCTGAGGAGGTAAAAAACCTGTGTACCAGGCTTAGATCATTTAATTCAGTCATTGCGAACCAACACCAGTTTGGGAGCTTAGCAAGATGCAAGTTATTACAGAAACTTCTTTCACTCATCCTGCTATGCCTTATGGTCCTGTATTTTTCTTTGGAGGAGACGTATGAATAGAGAGCTTAGGCATGGGGAATGCAGGGCTTACATCAGGAAGGTGAATCTAAGTGCAAGGGAAGAAAAGATTGATGCAGAATACTGTCTGTATGTGTGGCTGGAGGCTCCATACCAGCTTTGTAGGAGTATCACCCTTGTACCTTAAAGCACAGTTTCAGCAGTCATGTAAAAGTGGGGAGCTTCACAACAGGAATATCCTAAAGGTTGCAGTCCTGCGTACATCTTCTTCCTTTATTGTCTGGCCTAATGTGAGTCTGCCTGCAACCTTACACAGCTCTCTTTGCTGCCAGGGGAGGCTCATGTGTCAGCCCAGAGCAGTGCAGGACAACTGTGTTATTGCTTGCCCTTTTGCATCAGTTCTTCGGCACTAATATAGCACCTTCCACAGCACCAGCTTTCAACAGAATAGGAGCCTCACCAGGAGTAGCCATGCTATCTAGTGAGCTGCTGATGTCCATGGCAAGGTATTTTGTAAGGCAGAGCTGTGGAGCACATACTTCTTTGCCAGCTGCTCTGGCCTTTGGAGAAGAGCCCTGTGGATAGTGCTGACACACAGGAGAGAGTGCTGGCATATGAGCAATGGGAAAAGTCCCCAGAAAGCTGCCTGACGCATTGCAGGGAGAGAGGCCCTTGTAGGGTAGTGTCATGAGCAGGCTCTCCACATGTTCCTCAGTATTTGCCTGCTGTAGAAGAACTAGAGCAGCAAGTAAGCCATGTTAGGCAACTGCAGTATGTAATGTCTTGCTGTTATTAATGCTTAATCCTATCTGTACCCTTTGTCTAGGCATGGCTTCAAATCTTACCAAGTTCTTTCCCTCAGGCTTTCCTACGGATGGCCTTGCCCCTGCAGTTTGGCAAGGAGGGGAGACGGAAGCCTTGGCACGGCTGGATAAACACTTGGAAAGAAAGGTAACCCCTGTTATTTAAGTGGTGATTTCTGCAGGCTGCCTCCAAATGAAAAATGTTGAACATTGGCCATTGCCCTATTTCCCTGCTGGTCCTAGCAACCGTCTCAGCATTCACCTCTGGCAGATGTGTTTGGTGTTACACTGCTCCCGTGACCTTGGGTCATGTGTGGGACAGGGAGCTCATGGGCTTGCTCAAACCTGAAGAAGTAGAACTGTGTATTAATTATGCTACTGTTTGAAGCACGCAGGATTCTTTTCCTTGTTTATATCCCTCTTTTTCCTTTAGAGTAGTGCAAACTTGGAAACTCTCCTCTAAGTTGCTCAGTCCCTGTTACACACTGCACACTGTCACCATTGCCTTTATCTAAGGTATTAGAGCAAATACATGCTTGTAAAACAATGCATTTCCCTTGTACATTGACTTGTTAATATTTTGTCTCATTGGTGTTCCTTTAGCCCCTTGCTGAAACACTCACATGTCTTCTGTGGGGCACGTGATCTTCATTACAGTGCATGAGGCATATCATTTCAAAGTAATGAAGGGTGACACAGATGCAGAGACATGACTCAATTTTGAACAGTTTGTATCTTTTTAATGCTGGATGGATTGGTGGCAGTTGTAGAGATCAAAGCACAAATTCTTGTTCTGAAGGGGGAATAAGCTGTCAACACTCTACAAAAAAATCTGAATGTCCCCAAATTTTCATGGTCAGTGTGTGAAATGAGATAGACATACCTGCACATAGACTGTGGTGTTAGCCTATGTCCCTAGGAACAATTGGGGTTATAAACTCCTGCATGCAAAGCAAATTTAGTCCTTTTCTTGGCCACAGTGACTAAGTAGTTTAAATCTTGGCCTGCGGAAAGGGTTTGCATATCTTGAATGGGGTTTGAGCGTTGGGATTGACCACTTGAGGTCTCTCCCAGCAATGGTTGAAAGTGAGTAGAAGAGACTGTGCTGTCAGTGTTTTTGCTACCTGCACAGATGTCTGCCCATAGTGTCTCACAAGTTTGAGAGGTTTGTTGTCTCGTTTTTTCTGAATATGTCTAGGCGTGGGTTGCAAATTATGAAAGACCAAGGATGAATGCCAATTCATTGCTGGCCAGCCCTACAGGACTCAGTCCCTACCTGCGTTTTGGCTGCTTATCGTGCCGCTTGTTTTATTATCGTCTCTGGGAGCTCTATAAGAAGGTAAGACAAGAGGTTTGTCTGGAGAGCAGGCTGGGTTTTAGCATGATGCTGGTTTCTGAACAGTGTGCCACAACAGCTGCAGAAGTTACTGTTCCCTCGTGTGTGTTTGACCATTGGGGTAAGCTTGCTGGTACCACAGAAGAAGCTCTTGGGTGAGGAAAGGTGATTCTCCTGTGTATAGTCCAGCAGACCTTAAACTTGCTGATACCTTGTTCTTCAGCCTGGACTCTTGTGTCCTGAGCCACGTAAGAGCTTTATGCTGTTATGTTTGGGTCATGCAGGTCTCTTGTCAGTGTGCTGAGTGAGCTAGAGCCAACACTGTAACTTTACTACCTGGGGTTTCTGGTAAAGGATGGTCTGGAATAGAGCTCCTTTACGGGGCCGGTTAATAACTGACTTGGGGATTGTATATAAATGCATGGGTGGCCTGCAGCTCAGCTTAGTAAAGCCAGTCCTCCCCTGCTTGTGAATACTCATGTTCCCTTCTCCACAGGTGAAGCGGAACAGCACGCCCCCCCTGTCTCTGTATGGACAGCTTCTGTGGCGGGAGTTTTTCTACACAGCGGCCACGAACAACCCAAAGTTTGATCGCATGGAGGGGAACCCCATCTGCATCCAAATCCCCTGGGACAGGAACCCTGAAGCCTTGGCAAAGTGGGCAGAGGGCAAGACAGGCTTCCCTTGGATCGATGCAATCATGACCCAACTGAGGCAGGAAGGATGGATCCACCATCTGGCCAGGCACGCAGTGGCCTGCTTCCTGACCAGGGGCGACCTCTGGATCAGCTGGGAGTCAGGAGTCAGGGTGAGTCTGGCATTTCCAGAGGCTTGCAGGAGGCCATAAGGAAAACAGTCTCCCTGGCACTCTCTGCAAGAATGGGCACACAGGTATGGCTTTTGCTTCACATGTAAAAGTTGCATGGAAGAGAGGATTTGCTAGCAGGCTCTTGGCCTGCCAACAGCCTGACTTCTTTTCTGCCTTCTGCTGTGAGGCTCTGACAGTATCAAGAGTCTCCAGTAACTGTAACTAAATGTTAGTGGGAACCATTGGTAAATGTGGACTGGGGATTTGGGGTTGTTTTTATTTTTTTTGTAAAAGTTCTCTCAGTCCATCTGTTTTCTTTGCAAGTTCCATGTCACTTTGTAACTGGACCTTTCTCCTCATTGTATAATACATCACTGCCAGTCAGGAAATGCTCCATGACTGTGAAATCTGGGTCTAGAGTCTCTCAAGGAAAGAGGTAAAAGACCTTCCTTTTGGGCCATCTGATGGGACAGCCAGCTTGAACCTATCTGGTGTACATATTGCCCTATGCAAAAACTGGAGGCAGGAGCATCTTGTCACAAAGCAGAGCATAGCTGAATCTGTGTCACCGGGTCAAATGCTAGAAGTGCAGTGCCTGTGCATAGATGCGAGCAAGTTACTGCTGAAACCCGTCTGCCTCTCAGTGGCAGTGCCCTCTGGGACCTTCAGAGGAGTTCTTCCTTCTTGCTTTGGTGCTTATTCTCCTGGGCAGCATCTGCCTGCTTCCCACAGCTGGTGCTTTGCAGTTGTTACACCTCCCAGGTGTTTGGATCAATACACAAGGCTTGCTGCAGCACTAAGTGGTGATTTAGTCTGTAGCTGCCTGATAGATCAGACAGCATTTCATCATGGTGAGCAGACAGTGTCTTCCTATGTGAAAGCATTAGGAAGTGAGATGTATTGACCAGTCACCTGGCTTCAGCCGGCAGATTGCCTCTTTGCTGCTGCTGTGTTTCCTGGGAGCTGCTCTCACGGCTCAGTGCCTGCCCTTGGACTTGGCATCTTGGGTCCTCCTGCTGCAGAGTCCTGCCTGGGGAAGCTCTCACTGCCTTTTCCTCCCATTGCTGCAGGTATTTGACGAACTGTTGCTGGATGCAGATTTCAGTGTAAATGCAGGCAGCTGGATGTGGCTTTCGTGCAGTGCATTCTTCCAGCAGTTCTTCCACTGTTACTGCCCTGTGGGCTTTGGACGTCGCACAGACCCCAGTGGTGACTATGTGAAGTAAGTGATGTGACTGGTGCTTCTCTCTTGTTTGATCTGTGAACTTACATCTCATTCAGTAGCTGACAGGTGCATGATGCTTTCTGTGCATTGTGAATGCTGCATTGCTGCACTTTAAGTGGTGTTTGTGCACCTTTTTGCTTGGGTTGCAGGAGGTATCTGCCCAAACTAAAGGGCTTCCCCTCACGATACATTTATGAACCATGGAATGCCCCAGAGTCTGTGCAGAAGGCCGCCAAGTGCATCATTGGGGTGGACTACCCCAAACCCATGGTGAACCACGCAGAGACCAGCCGACTAAACATCGAACGCATGAAGCAGATCTACCAGCAGCTGTCGCGCTACAGAGGGCTCTGTGAGTACCAACAATTGCAAAAGATTCTGTCTTTAATAGGAGATAAAATGCTGGGAGGAGAGCTCATGATTTAAAATAGATAGCGCTTGTTTTTCTGGCCGGTCCCTGCAAGATGAAGCAGTCCCTGCCAGTTCTGTTCAGTCAGTTTCCAGAGAGAGCTCCACTGAGCTCCTGGTCAGGTAGGAGTGGGGTTTGATTAGTTCTGAGAGCTGGTGATGGCACAGCACCATCCATATGCCACCAGTGATCCAGTCTTCACTTGGGAAAAAGTCTAGACAGAACATCCTGAATAAATATGCTGCTAGGTCACAGTGTCTGTCTGTGGTCGGTACTGGATGAGCTCAGGTCTGAACTCATCATGCTTTGGGATATGAATGTACTGGCTGGTGATCACTAAGGTGTTTCCATGTGAAAGGTTTTTCCCACTCCACATGTCTCTTGTTTCTTAACTCTGATCCTTTTGCCTTTCTCTAGGTTTACTGGCATCAGTCCCTTCCTGTGTGGAAGATCTCAGTGGCCCGGTCACAGACTCAGCTTCAGGGCAGGGCTGCAGCACCAGTACAGGTGAGCTGGAGCTGTTTGTGTGCTTCTGAGATAGTTTCATGTCAACTTAAAGGCTACGAGCAGGAAAGAGAGATTCTTCTCTAATAAGAGGAGGATGTGTAGCTAGGAAAACAGATCACATTCACCTTCCTCTAGGCTTTCTTCAGAAGTACCCAATGAGCCTTCATTCTTAAAAGGGCTGAAGAGTAGGAGTTGATTAAAGTGAATCTTTTATTGCCTGTATGGGATCATATGCAGCCACTTAAGGGAAAAGTGCAGATGACTGTAAGGCTAATCAGGTGTAATTAAGCTGTCCTTCATCAAAGGAGGATACTTTTGTGTTTGTTCTGGGGAGCTTAATTATTCTGATTTTTAACAAAGTGTTTTCAAAAGTTTTCAAGGAGGCTGTGGCAGCATCTCTCTGTACTTTTGCACTGCATATTTTTTCTCCTGTGGCAGGTTAGGCTAGGGTGTACTTGTGAGGAGATCTAAAGGCAGGGGAACTGCTGCAATGACTCTTCTTCCTCTACAGCGATGAGGCTGTCGCAAGCAGACCAGGCTTCTCCAAAGCGCAAACACGAGGGAGCAGAAGAGCTGTGCACTGAAGAACTGTACAAGCGAGCCAAAGTGACAGATCTCCCTGCTCCAGAGATCCCTGGCAAGAGTGTATGATTGTGAGTAGCCCCTAGTGTTATCTGTCCTAAACTACCTTGTTCAGGCAGCTAGCTAGGCTCGATTTAATTTTCTCCCTGCACATTAACAAAATGAACAAAATGGACTTGCTTGTGGAGGGAGGTGGCTCCTAACTAATTCTGAATTCTGGCAGTGGTCTGCCCTCTGGTTGTTTTGCTTTTGCTTGACAAGCTGTTAACTCAGTTGTCCAGCAGAGAGCAGTACCTTGTTACCAGCACAATCACAGAGGACAGTTGTTCATGGGTTTGCTCTAGTGATGCTGCTTCTCTTCCCACAGAGGTGTTAGCAGGCAGATGTGGTGAGGATATGGGCTAGAGGAGGGAAGCAAGCAGGTCCAGCCATCTGCCTGAAATACTCTTTTGAGGGGAGGAGTTGGTTGTGTGTTCTGCCAGCTTTTCAGTATGAGGGGGTGTTCAAGTCAAATTTTCTCTTTTTGCTTTCTCCTGCAGCCAGCAACAAGCACCTTGCAAGTGAAGAGTGAAAGTGCTGAAGAGCTGACCAGAGTGGGAACTTCTACCACAGAGGGACTGGAACTTGTGATCCGCAACAGAAAATCGAGGGTCTCTCATAAATCTGTAATTCCAATAGCTGCCACTAAAGGGCACTGTGCTACTTGTGCTTAGGAATATTTGGCTTTCTGGTCTCCAAAGAGCCAAATATATCTCTTCTCAGCCGTGCCCAAAATCTGCCCACATTTAAGAGGGAAAGGGCCTTCTATCAGGTTGTTCACTTCTAGGTGTATCTTTCTTTTCTGACAATGGCTCAGTGCATGTGACTTGATGCATTGATGTAGGGAGCAGCATCTGCACGTCAGAAATAGTGAACATAATTTTTCATCACTAATACTAGGCGATGAAGTGTGCTGATTAATTCAGATTATAGTAGGAGTTGAGAAGGAAACTGCTACACTGTCAAAAATAGAGTACCCATCCTACAGGAGAACAGGAAATACTCAGCCTTTTGTTAGGCTACTCTGATGGGGATATAAATGCTGAATAAATCAAGGTGGTACTCATGTGGGAGGGAAACGAAATGAAGGACAACTGTAGCACAAGAACAAAGAGACACAAACTGTCTGTATGCTTGAAAGGCAGTTAAAACTTTCCATGCAGAAGAATCTCACTGCTGCAAGGTGAGCGAGCCGTAGTGCTGTTACCTGGAACGGGCAGCTATGGAGGAGTTTGACAGCTGGGTGGGAGGGACTCTGAGAGAAAGAGGAACGATCAGAGAATAAGATCGTGCCTTGGTATGAGTAAAGCTGTCTCCCAGAAGCTTGCTGGTGCAAATTATAAGATAGCTACACCTGTGCCCTGCACTCTACAGCATTTCCTTCACTGAGTGAAAGTTCTCTCAAAGGGAGTGACCAGTGCCTGGTGTGTAGCCTCATACTGATAGGGATGTATTACACATCACCTCCTTGAAGTGAGTCTTCCTCAGGCTCAGTTTGTTGTCCATTTGTTGTGGATGTTTGCTCTTTCCTGTGCTGGCATCTGTGGTTTACGTTGCTACACGGTGTATTCCTGTACCTCATACCCTGCACATTGCTCCTTCTTGCTATTTGCCTTCACGCTGGTGCTTTGTAGTCTAGCAGGATTATTGTGTAGCTTTCCTGGCTCTTGACCATATACTCGTTGACCTGGTCCAGTTACATGTCATTTCAACATGGTGCTGGCAGAGAGCCTCTGCTTGCCTTTCCCCCTAAGAGGGCAAGGGAGGGCAGTACTGCAGGAGAGCCTCTCCTGGCCATTTTCAAGAGGAATTAAATCAAGTAGCTAATCCCATGCAATGGGCGGCTCTTTGCACCGTTTGCATTTGCTGTTGTTCAAAGGCTTTCATCCCTGCCTGGCACTGATAGCATGGGGCTGTGTGTGAGCTTATGCACCTAACAGCTTTGGGAGCACAGGAGTTGTCTCCCACTCTGACTGGGATAATCAGATTCAGTTTTGGAGCCCAGATTTGAATCCAGAGCAACGGGGCTGCAAATAGAAACTGACTCAAATGCATCTAGAAAACCTGGCGTTGTTGAATGGGGGGCTGTGAGTTAATTTATTTCATAGTTGAATAACCTTTCCTTTGCACTCCTGTGCCTGGGGCATTGACCTTAGATTCCTTTCCCCGATGGAATCCATTGGGAAGACTGACCAAGTAAACCAGAGTAACTTTTCCTGCCCTTAATTTCTTCTAAACTACTATTCATAGAGTCTGTGTGGTGGGTAACCCAGTAATCAACAAGTTTTGTCTCCTTCATTCTGACCCAGACATCACTCTCATTGTCTTGAGGGTAGAAAGATGTAGAGACCCTCCCCCCTCACCTTCTGCTACAGAGAGAAGAAATGGGAAAGACATGCACTTTGTACACTTGGGTTATAGAAATCGTGAGTTCTGTCATTTGGAAAGTTCAATGCTTAGGCAACACTCTGTAAATATTACTTTTTTATATATATATAAATGTCTTTAACCCTCTCTTTGCTGTCATCTGAATTATTTTGTTTGGTAAGTGGCATTTTTGGGGCTGGATCCATGGGGATAAGGAGCCAAAGGGAGGGGAGGCGTGATCTCTTAAAAGACCATGTGGGTGAGGAGTAAGTAACAGTTACAAGGTTTTTTGTTGGTACCTGTGATGTGGTGGCACCTGGAAGAGCTGCATTTCAGCGAGTAGCACTGGGAAGGGCACAGAGAAATACAAGGGCAGCCGAAGATAAGGGAAAAACTTCCTGCAATAAACCTGTTAAGTATGCTGGGATTCGTGCACTGTGGTATCTTTTCCCAACTGAAACGATAAAGGTGTGTGAAACTGTGTGATAAAGGGACAGGGGGTGATTGTTCACTGTTTTCTGTAATGTTTAAGATTGGACATGGTCAATTAAATTACAAGATGGCAGATTGAACCAGGCTGCACCTTCCTCATATAAATGTTTTTGTGGCAAGCTCTTTCTAATCTGTGGGTGCCAACAGCTTGACTGAGTTAAAAAAGGCTTGACCAGTTCTTGGGGAAAGAAAAAGCCATCAATAACCATTAGTGAAGATACCATCTTTTTTTCAGGAAGGAGCTGAGGAGACTGAGATAAGGAAGCATCATGAAATGGGTGCCAGTTTGGGGATTTCCACTTCCTGGGATAACTTTTCTGGGACTAGGTGGCAATATCTGACCTGGTGAAGGCACCCCCAAAACAGGCAGAGGTTGAGCTCACTGCATGGGAGGAGAGAGCAGTTGGGTTTTGATGCTGTGATGAGAGCAGTGGCTTTCAGGATGTTCCCCAGGGTGGTGTGGAGGCTCCTTTAGACTGAGAGGGTGGGCACTGGGGCAGAGAAGTTCTCTTGCAGTTCTGCGAAGTCATGAACTGGTACACCTAAATACACTGTGACTTAGCAGGCTCATAACTAGCTAGGGCAAAGTTGGAGTAAAGTTCTACTTGTGCTTCATGCCATCCTCCTGAGTGCTCATGTGTGGACTCAGTTAATGGAATGTTTGATTTTTGGTTTTTTTTAATCTTTGGAGAATTACATGAGGTACATTATTTTCTTAGTGACCAGAAAGGCTTTAGGAGTTGCAAGGAGCTGTGACATTTCTCATTCAGGTTTGGCAATGGGGCTGGTCTAGAACAGAAGGTGCTGGAGCCTTAGCCTCACTTGGCTATGTTCAGATACCACCAGTGCAAACACCAGCAAAACAATTATTACGAACAATCCAACAAAGCCAAGACACAATTTTAAAACATTCCACATTATAAGCATTTAAAATTTGGACCTTAATTTGTTCAGTAAGCTTAAGATGTGAAATGCAGGTTTTGAAGATGCAAATTAGAGTGTTTCAGAGAGGAGCTGGAGATGAAGGGCACGCCTGGTCTGCAAGGAGAGCAATGTGTACAGTGTGTTGGTTAACTGAGTGAGGGTGCAGTCAAGGTTCATGCTATTGCTGCGTTGTTCTGTTGTCTCTGGCAAGGACCTTGTGGGCTTGAGGAAGTATTGTTTCAATGCTTAAAGTGACTCCTACGTGACAAAAACCTTTTGAAAATAGCAGCCTGTGCCTTAGAAGATGAAAAGCCAGAATGACAGCAAACTCGGTCCAGCTTTCTCTACACAGAGTGTAATGCTGTAAATAAACTTGGAGAGGTTGGGTTTGGGGCTCCTTCTCCATGCTGGACAGAACATCTCCCTGTCAAAGGAACAATGATGATGTGGCTAAGGATAGAAACTGCCTAACCTTGGATTTCAAGTGGAGACTGTTTCCGTGCTCCATGTGCTGGTGGCTAGGGCAATTCCCTTCCCCCAGGTGTCTTCTGTCTGCACAAAGGAGTTGGAACAGCTTCAGGAGGGACCAGCTGAAAGGTTTGAAAGTAGAAAACACACCTGGCTTTGAAAAGATGGGAGCCAGTGCTGTGGCCATGGGGCGGAGGGGACACGGGAGCAGTGAGGAGGATGGCCGGTGGAACAGGAGCAGAGTGCTGGTCTGGTATCACACCCACGTGAGACACGGGCTGGGACAGAAGCGTAGTCTCTATTTTGCGGGAGATGTATATGCAGTCTCCCAGAAGCTAAGGGCTCTACCGTACATGTAAGTGACCAGCAGCGCAACCAGAAAGGCTGAAGTGGGTCTTCTACCAGGCCAGCTGGAGCCAGGGCTGGGATGGAAGGCCTGATGACCAGGCAGGGGCAGCTCTCGATGCTTGGTGCCTCAGCAGAAGGTGAGATGTGCTGCTGGTGGTCTGACTGCAGGAGGAGGCAGCCTTATCTCCTGCCGCAGGTCAGAGGCCAGACAACAGCCATGCTGCAGAGGAATCATGTTTTGGTAGCTGGGGTTTATGCTGCAAGACAGAGTTGTGTCAAGGCTCCCTCAGTCCCTGAATGGATACTGGTCAGTCTCCTGGGTCCTGCATGTAAGGCAGGTCAGTCTGTGTATCCAAACCACGAAGGGGACATCTAGCCCCAATCAGGAGGCTACCCCAGGGGTACCTGTGCATGGTGACCCTGTGGGTGTGTGCTTGTTTATGTGCTGGCCCAGGAGTAACATCTCTCTTGTGTTTGTCTGGCAGGAGACCAAGACTCCTGAGAGAGTAGGGCTGTGTGCCTTGGAGGGCTCTGCTTGCTCTTCTCTGAAGGGGCAGCTGCTGTCCTGGTTCTTGGCCAAGAGCTAATACCATTTCCTCAATGACAGTTAGCTCTGTGGTTAAGAGAACACTGATGTGACCTGCAGTATCTTTAAAGTTTGAGCTGCTAAAGCAGTGCCACCCAAAGCATGGGGAGGCGAGGCAGGGGAGAGAAACTTGCTGCTTGGGCTGTTGAGGAAGGGGAGCAGTAGAGAGCATTCACCCAACATAAGATGCTCCTGGAGACGCAGCTGGATTGCAAGAGTGGGTCTGCTGGTTCTGGGGAGAGACCTGCAACCTCGAGATGCATTTTTTCCCCTCCTTGTGCCTGTGGAATGTGTGTATAAGCTGCTTGTTTTGTTTCCCTCACTGTGCTGGCAGCCATGGCAGGCTTCAGTAGGGGCAGGGTTTGTGCTGAGGCTGCCAGACCTGTTGCCAGCCGGGGGCTGTGGGAAAGCACAGCCTGATTTTAGCTGCTACCCCACTGCCACCAGGCATGTCTCTGCTGCTGCGGGGACCCTGGTGGGTGGCCCTGTGTGTCCAGTCCGTCGCCCTGGGTTACTGCCTGCCAGCCGGCCCTGCTCCTGTGGCTGCTTCCCTGAGCCTGGGGGAGACTGCGGCCGTCACCCGCACCGGGGGCTGTGGGGCTGCTGCCGCCACCTGCGGCACATCTGCCCGGGGGGGCGCTGTCTCCAGCTGCAGGCACGATGGGGGGATCCAGCTGCGGACGCATCTGCCCCGTCGGGGCCGGCGTTTCCGAGGGCCCGGGCGGTGCGGCTGGGGACGGGGTGCGAGGTGTCGCCTCCAGCTGTGGCCGCATCTGTACTGGAGCTGTCGCCGGGGGCCACAGGAAGGAGCCCCCGGGCTGCATCCCCCCGCTCCCTCCCCGGCGGCAGGTATGTCCCTCCCCGCCAGCACCGCCAGCATCCCCCTCCCTTCTTCCCTGCCTCCCTCCCTCCCGCCCGCCCTCCGCCTGCATGGAGAGAGCCACGGAATGGCGGAGCGAGAGAAAGGAGCCGCATCTCCGCCCGCCTCCTCCCCCTTCCTGGGGCTGCACCTCGCATCGCCCCCAAATTTCAGGTACCAGCCGCCCCCCCAACCCCGGGACCCCCGCGGGGCTGCCCCTATCCGCCTCCCCGGGCAGCGCTCCCCATCTGCTGCAGCCCCCCGCCCTGCCGGGCCCGCGCCTCGTCCAGGGCTTCTGCCTCCTCCCCACCAAACCCTTCGGTTCCCCACCCCACTGCACCGTCCCTTCAGCCCCCCACCCCCAGCACCACTGAACCCCCACCACATACATCACTCCAGGCCCCCCATCACTACTTCAGCCCACCCACCCCGTATGTTGCTTCAGCCCCCCCTCATGTTGGCCCTCACCCTATGTGCCATTGCAGCTCCTGCCAGCCCCATGTCCCCCTCCAAATCCCCCAGCCTCATTACCTGCCTTGTCTCCTCTTCAAACATCTCTTCCTCATGGAAAAAAAAAGCTTCATCTCCCTCCCCACTGCTAAGAAAGCCTTTTTCTAGCCCTTTCCTAGAAATCCCAGGTGCTTCCTCTTACTTCCCACCCCTGTGAAACAGGAACCCAGTGAGATGGTGTGAGAGTGCCAGAATTGATCCTCTTGGCAATACCAAGTGCTCCCATCGATTTGGGATGCAGGGGGCTCCCTCTCCTCCAAAACCCAGTGACGCTGCTCACAGGGACTTCCAATGGCAGAGGCCAGGCCAGGGACAGCCGGAGGTGCTGACCTGCAGGGCCAGGGGCTTTGAAGCTTCTGGTGCCTCTCAAAAGCAGCTCTGGGATGGGAGCGGACATGGACGGGTAAGGGAGCTCTGCTGCTGCCTGTGGGTGCTGTGCCCGGCATTGTTTGCTTGCCATCTGGGGGAGGCTCACTGCTTCTGGCACCCATGCTGTCATCAGCCATTGCTCTCTGCTTGCTTCTGACACCCAGGGGTGCTGCAGGGCAGCTGGCTGAGAAGGAGGGATCAATACCAGCTGCTTTATGTGGTGAGATTTTGGAGAGGAGGGGCTGGTCCACACTTGGGGCCACGGCTGAGCTCGTGTGTGCCTCTGGCAGGTCCCATCCCCTGGGGCTCGGGGGCCAGCAGGTCTGTGTGAGGAAGTAAGCAGGTACAGTCGAGCTATGGTGCTGTTCAGCCCCTGCAGGGCTCCTCTGCTCCCGGAGCCCCTTTGCCAGGTGGCTCCAAGGCTTCAGCGGCCACCTCCTATTGCAGCACTGCCTGCGAGAGCTGCTGGGAGCTGTTGCAACATGGCTGGGTAAACCCTGCAAATCGAGCAATTAAATGCTGCCTCTGGAAATGTCCAACATGGAGAAGGGGCTTGGCCACCAAGCCAGGGGCTGGAGGCCGAGCTGCCGAGCAGCTCCGG
Source organism: Patagioenas fasciata (assembly GCF_037038585.1). Lineage (NCBI taxonomy): Eukaryota > Metazoa > Chordata > Aves > Columbiformes > Columbidae > Patagioenas > Patagioenas fasciata. The sequence continues at coordinate 29,312,147 of NC_092524.1, read as the reverse complement.
GCCCGTAAGAGGGTCTGGCTCACCACCTGATGCTGTCCTGGATGCAGTGGCTGTCCCCTGGGCACCCTCCTCCTCCCCAGCAAACAGTAACACTCTGGGAAAAAGGAATGAGTTGCTGCTTCTTGCTGTGCCTCAAACCTTTGGAAACGGAGCCCGGTGCCCTGCCAGCCTGCCCCAGGAAAGAATCTACCACCACTGGGGAGGCCATGCAGCCAGACGGAGAGCTGGGGTGTTCAGGAAGGAACATGAGTTCTTCCCCAGGTGCTGAGCTTGTGGTTGTGTGATATGAAGCAGAAGAAGATGCCAATGATGTACCTGAGACTGGGCCAGGGTCTGGCAGGCCAGTGGTGACACTGAGGTGGGGAGTGGCATGCAAGGAGGGAGCCCTGTTTGTGAAACATTTCTGAGCTAGATGATGTGGCACAGATTGGGCTGTGCCTGTCCCAGATGCTGTGTCCCCACCGTGGGGCCTCAGCAAGGAGACATCCCTTGCAGCTCAGCTGGGGCTGGTAGCAATGAGCATGGTTTAGGGTGAGGGATCATCCTGTGGGTGACAGTGGGATCCTGTGGGAGCCCTGCCCTCTCCACAGCTTGCTGCTTACAAGACAAAGTATTTCAGCTCTCTGGTATGTGCACCTGTTCTTCCAGTTCCCTGAACAGCAGCATACCAGTTCAACTGTTAGGTGATCAGGTGGCTTGAATCAAGAAAGAACTTGGTGCTGGCCAGCATGTGGCCCGATGGGCTGAGGTCTGAAGCTCTGGTGGCCAGAGATGGTGGTCTGGCAGGTCCCCATTGCTGTTGATGGTTTAGTGTTGTCTGAGAAGAGATGGGAAGAGAAGGATGCTTAGGTGAACTCTCCTTTAGCCAGGAGGTGGCTGCTCACCATGACAAGAACAGCAATAAAAAAGTTCTCACCCAGCCTCCCTGTTGTTCCTTAAAGCTCCCAAAACCTTGCAGCTGGGGCTGCACTCCACCAGAGCTCCTTAGCATCTGTCCCTGGGACACTGTGTTGCAGTCCCTTACCCTGCCAAGATTTGCCAGTGCTTTAGCCCAGACTTTCCTGTAAGGGGCTCTCTAGGACCTCTCCAGGAGTGGGTGTCCCTCTGCCCAGTATAAGAGGGAGCAGGGAGAACCAGCACAACCAGGGTGCAGCTGGGTGCAGGGCCCTGCAGCACTCACTGTGTTGCCTGCCCCACTGCCCCCAACTATGGCTCTGATGGAGCTGGGACCTGCAGGGTCAGTGACTGATCTCTATCTTCTTCTGGTTTCCCTAGTCCATCTAGCTGCTGGGTCAGGAAGGCTCCTGGGGAAGGAGACACTTAAGGAGTTTTTGCACAGGTCGGGAGAGAGGAGGAAACTGTTCTGTTCCTCGAGAGCCTAGCAGAAATCGCAGACCTTTCCCATGCTGTTCCCAGGGCCTCAGGAGGGGAGGAGGTCTCCAGGGGAAGGACCCCTCCATCTCTTCGGGAAGTTCAAGAAAGCAGCTTCAGGCTGAGGCAAAAATCAATTTCAGCTTTATGGGTTGTTTTATGTGTCTGCCATGCTCACTGTAGCCGTTGGAAGAGCCTTTTTGGAGGTGATGAGCTGGGCATCAGAGTGGGACTACCTGTCTTCTTGTGATGGGAGACAAAAGGGATGTCTTCTTGATGGAGAGAGAGAGGCACCTTCTCCTCTGTTTAACTAAAAAAGTCTCTGTGGCTAGTAAGACAGTACTAATTTTCCCACAGATGGTGGTTACAGTACTTCCACACAGCAATGGCTGGGAGCAGAGTGTCAGGGTGCAGCCCAGGGAGCCAGGCTCATTGGAGTCCTCAGCTCCATCATGGTGTGCTGCCCTGGCCAAGTCCCTGCATGGGAAGCCCTGCACGGCAGTGGTGCGCTGGGAGGCGATGCTGAAAATCCGCTTTTCCCTGGCAGGGGATGGAGCCAAGGGAGGTGCAGTAGCCAGGCTTGATGATAAGGCTGTTACTGGGATTGCGATGAAGCTGCTCCTGCTAAGGGCAGGTAACATCTGCCTCCGCTCATGCACCCACGTATGCTCCCCCACTTGCAGTTCCATGTCCTGAGTTTATCAGTTCCCACGCACTCAGCAGGGCTGCCAGCATCCAGGAGCCTCTCAGCTCATCCTTCAGAAGAGGATGTAACATGTAACCTCCTCAGATGCAGGGCTTGCCCACCCTTGTGGTCAGGGGCAAGCCCCATGTACCTGTGACACCGTGATGCCTGCCCACAGCGGCACACAGGTGGCACCCATGCCTCTGCTGCTGGGGAGGGAACATGGCCAAAATACCTGTGTAGATCCTGCTCGGACTTTTACAGTCCTTGATAGAGCTGAGGGGAGTCAGAGCTGTCTCATTTTTCTTGTATTTTTGGTCTCTTTAAGAAGCAAGAAAGGAAGGCAGGGGTGTTTCCAGCACAGGGAGCTGGGGGGATAATGGAGAGGCTTCCTTGTATCTCCTAGGAAGTCCTGAAGCATCCACGTGAGAGAAGGAAAGGGCAGGAGTAATATGGTGAAAGAGATTTCTTTATTCATTGCATCAAGTGAGGAGGTTTTAAGCAGACAAGGTGCCTCCAGGCAGAGCTGGTAGGGAAGATGGAGCCCTGGATACCATTATCGGGGATCTGAGAGACAATGAACATGAGTGACATTTTCCAGTGGCACGGCACTGGTGGGGCGAGAGCCAGCAACCGGCGAGCTCAGTGGAGAGCTCCAGGCCACCCAGTGAGCTGGACTCCTGTGCACATCATGCACCTTAATCCGTCCAGGGATGAAGCTGGGTCCCAAGCAGCTGGCAGTGCCAATCAGGTTGGTGGGAACACACCTGTCACTTACAACCCCCGAGCTGGGGGCCCAAGGAGAGCTCCTGGGGTGGGTGCCAGAGTGGGGCAGGAGGGCAGCACTGTGACAGGCAGCAGTGAACTGTGACGCCCCTGGGTGCCAGAGCAGTGTGCATACAGCTGGTGGGGAGGGAAATGTCCTGTCACCATCTCGAAATTGGTATGGGCACCTCTTTCCCAGGGCTGATTTGGCTCCATCCCAATGGGACAAGGGGAAAACAGCTCCACAGAGGCTCATGGTCTGTGGGATGTCAGTGGGTAGCAAATGGGTCCGAGAGGAAGTGAGTGATGGAAGACTATCCAAGGCCACTGTGCCAACAGTTTGTTGGCAATACCTGGCAGCCCCTCCTGGGAAAGGCCCCTATTTCTTTTGGCAGCAGAAGAGGGGTGGGAGATGGTAGAGCATCTCACCAAGTATTTCTCCGGGCCTTAACAAGGTCAGAGGTTGGGGAAGCTCAGGGGTGGCCCTGCCTGAGGCAGAAACAGGGCTGTGGATTCGGTGGGGGCAGACAGGAGCAGCTGCTCCGCACCAGCTGGGCTTGCCCCTTGGCAAATGTGTTTCTCTTGCATCCCTTCAGTTGGGGAATGCAGCCGGCCGTGATGCCAGTCCCACTGTGCTGGAAACACTCTGGCCTTTGTGTTGGTGAGCAGCCCCGCTCTGCCTGGTGAGAAGCCGGACGAATGATCTCGTCTCCCACAGCAGGGCACAGAGGGGCAGAGCTGCTCATGCCTGGCTCAGACAGCGATGCTGCAAGGGCAGGAGGAGAAGGCCAGGTGGTGCAGGCAACCGTGCGGGGGTAACCAGATCCCCGTGCCCGCTGCAGGTGCTGGGGAGCGGGTGCTGGAGCAGGACCAGGAGCCGGGCTGGCTGGCTGGCAGGCGGAGGCAGTCAGCATCCCCGGCAGAGTGCAGGGACTTGGCACTGGCTCAGCTGGGGAGGTTATTTTTTTTTTTTCCCCCTCCAGGACAGCTGATTCCATCTATTTTTAATGAGCTTCCCCAGGTTGCGCAGTGAGGAGACAGAGCAGCGCCGGCAGCCACAGACTGCGCCGGGGCAGGCAGAGGGGCAGCGGGTGCCTGGGGCTCAGCTGTCACCTCCTTCACTCTTCTTCAGCCCAGGCCCAGGGATCTTTTTTGGGGTGGGAGTGTGTCCCCCAGGGAAGGAGGGTCTTCCTCAATGCAGCTGCCCCTGAAAATGGAGTCGAGCACCGAGGAGGAGCACTGGCTGGAAGATCAGTGGGAGAAATGGTAGGAAACCGGCCGGGCCTTGCGGGGGGAGGTTGTCCCCACGGGCATGCAGGGGGACAAGGGGCAGCCCCTCACCCCTGGGCTCATCGCCCTTCTCCATGAGCGATGGCCACAGGACAGGAGCAAACTTGGCACCCAGTCAAGCCTAAAGTTTTCCCAGCTGCGCAGGGAGCTGCGTGGCAGCTGGGCACCGGAGCAGCAAAGGCGCCGGCCACATCCTGCCATGCACCGGCATCTGCAGGCAGGGCTGGTGCTGGAGAACTGCGCATCATGTCCCTGTCCCTGAGAGGATGGGCAGGGCTGGCTGTCCCCATCCCGGAGCTGGGGGCACTGCCACCCACCCCATCTGCTCCTGCAGCGCTGGGGAGCCCCTACCGGCCCCTCAACAATGTTATGCCTCTTGCCAGGACCCCGCAGCAGCCGCTGCACTCCCCTGCCGAGTGGGGTGGAGGCCCTGAGCATTAGCAGCTGATGGTGTCCCACCCTGGCGACCCATGTAACCGGAGAAGAAATCGATTTGTACTTTGAAGGCTCATCATGAGCCTCCTGCTCCGCGTTCCCTCCCTCCATGGGCAGCAGCAGCAGATTGGGGGGGAGGTTCTGGACACCCCAGCCTGTGCTGAAGGCTGCAGCTATGCCCCCCTGATGCATCTTGTGGGGGCTGCCCCCGTGAGCACAGCTGTTCCCAACCACATCACCCCTGGAGCCCACCACTGGCATGGTCCTCAGAAACACGGAGAGAAGATGCTCCTTCCCCCCTGGGCTTCTCCTGGGGACCGGGAGAAGGGAGGTGTTGCCCCTCCATAGCACTGGCATAGTGCCACTGCAAGGGAGGAGCCCCAAGGAGTGTGTTTAAGCAAGGGTAGGACCTCTGCACGTCACAAAACACCTTTCCCCTTCCTTCCCTGATGGTGAGGACCAAGCCAGAGCAGGGTGCTGGGTTCAGCATGGCACCTCCACTGAAGCATCTCCCAGCCCGAGGAGCTGTGAGCAAATGGGAGCAGCAGCACCCATGGTCGCTCCAGATAAACTTGGGGGCCTGAGTTGATTGGCAGAGGACTTTCGACCTGGGCTCTTTTATTTACCTGATGGTAATGAATAAGTGGGAGGAGAATCATGGTACCACCATGGAGAAATATTTTAGCACACAGAAGCTGGAAGCGTCTTGCTGTCCCCCAGGGACACAATCAAGCACGCAAGGAGCCTGCTCATCAGCATGTTTCCAACCGCTAAAAGGATATCTCTGTAAACTTCTTAAAGGGGTGTAATGAGCCTGTGGGGCTGGCAGCCCTAAGGGACTCCTGGGGCCATTCAGGCAGGCTCTGCGCTCCTGATGGCTGTGGGGATACCCACAGTCACCTCGAGGAGTGAATTTGGTGCAGAGGGAAATAACTGCCCTCTCTTACTGCAAGCACCTGGGCTGGGACACTCCTCCCAGCCATGGCTTGGAGGTTGTCATGCCACAGCCAGTGGGTCTGTGGTGCTTGCAAGGTCTGTGGGTCTTGATGTGGTCATCCATCCCAGCGGGGCCATCCTCCAGCTGTGGCTTGCCAGGACCCCCAGCTTTTTCCCCTCCCCATAACCCCAGCCTTTGCCCTGCTGGGTGTCTGTGCCCAGCTGGGACAACTCCAGAGTCTAACTTGGGATGGTGGAAGCCAAACCTCTGGGATCACCTGGCTGTGCTGTCCGTCCTGTCCTCTCCCAATCTGCGTATCCCTGCTGGCTTTGGTCAGGCAGGGGCTGGTTTGAGGCACTCTCCTCCTGCCTCCCGCAGCTGCAGACCATGCCAAGCCCAGCTGTTCGGTGGGGACAGACCCGTGCCCTCCAGAAGGACCCCCATTCCCAGTCTTCCTCCCCAGTCAAGACCAAGAGAGCCTCTCCTTGGGGTGGGCAGTGCTGGTCCCTGCCTGCAGGCAGCACCACCCTGCACCCTCCTGCCTTCTCAGTGAGTGACCGCATCATCTCCACTCCCTCCAGGCTCACCCATGACATCAGCCTCGAGGAGTTTGAGGATGAAGACCTCTCCGAGATCACCGATGAGTGTGGAATTAGCTTGCACTGCAAGGAGAGCCTGGCCACCCGGGTAAGCGCCATGGGGATAAGGATGGAGACGGGGATGGGCAGAGAGTGACAGTGGGGTTGGTGGGACTGTCAGCTCCCATGGAGGACCACGAGGTCCCCAGGCCAGCAATGCTTCCTCAGCATTACCACTGCCATGATCTCAATTCCCTCTGCTCAACAGTGCCTTCTTCTCACTGAGGCATAGCATAGACCCTTTCTGAGCCAGCTAAACCGAAGGGACAAAAAGGCATCTCAAAGCTGGTGCCTGTTGGTCCACGCTGCTGGAAGGGTTTGAGTTTGTTCCTCAGGGATGAGCCTAAGGGTTTGGGCATGACTGCAGACTTGCCCCTCATTTGAGCAGGATGGCCAGCAAGCCCCTGGCACCTGATGGTCATCCTTGGGAAGCAAAGACATGTGTGAGGTGGCACCAAGGGTCCTGCACAGGACCTGCTCCTTGCCCCCATGTGCATCCCTGGCCACGGAGGTGCAGCTGGGCTGGCATGGTGGGAGCCCTCCTCTGCTTACCCAAGGCATTACTTCTGGCTTGTCAGCTACCTTGGGCATTTTGGAAGTGGAACAAGCATGAGGCCTGGTGTGCTGGTGAAACTGGGATGGAGGAAGAGGTTCCAGCCCCAGCAGGCAGCAGGTGAAATAATGGAAGCCATGAAGCCTGTGCAGATCCTGCAGGCAGGTCTCCCATCCACCTCAGTCAGCCCAGGACACTCTGTGCAGGCCCTGACAGATTTCACACCGCTATCTGAAGTGCATGAGAAGGCCACAGGGGCAGAAATATGGAGATAAACTGAGAATTACACTTGATTTGGAATTATGCATGGAGCCTGCATTTTGCCAATGTGTTTCATGCTAAAGGGATGCAAATTCTGGAGGAGCAATCATATGGTTTGAGAATCATTTCATCTCTCAGGAGAAATATTTTCTCTGCAAAACTGATAAAGACCCAGTGAGGAGGGGAAAGGGAAAGGAATTGCTTGCAGATTTAAAATTAGGAAATGAGTTTGTGGTGTTGGGAATCCCTTGCTGCAGGCAGGAGGGTACAGACAGACCTCATCCCTGGGAAGTGAAGGTGTTCTGCTGGGCTCCTTTGTCTAATTCAGGACCTTCCCAGCAGAAATTTGTCTGCTGCTCCACATCTCTACTCTGGTCACAGCCTCCTCCTGCTCCGGGATGTTATGGCCACAGCAGGACAGGGAGAACCCCAGGCTCACGGGCTATGTACACCAAGGGAAGAAGGGATAATGCTGGAAGCAAAACCAAAGGCAAACCTAGTGCTGGGTGTCCATGAGAACACAGCGACAGCAAGGGCAGAGCATTGGTTAATCCTCCTGTCTGCAATAGATGAGGAAGGCAGGGGCTGTGGGTGCATTGCTGGATGCTTCCCATTAACTGCCCCAGTTCTCTTCTGCTTATAACATCACTGGACTCTTAGGACAATATTTCTTCTTTCTTCACAGAGTGCCAGGCCTTAGCTGTGGTTTGGTAGGCAGAGAAAAAGGAGGTGAGGGTACTTGCAGCTCAACTGCTGCAGCTCTTCCTTGAGGGTAAGGAAAAATAAACTGTTTTGCCATTTAAAATAGTTGACTGAGGGGTTTCTGCATCCCTGTGTTGTAATGCAGAGACCTGATTCTTGGCAGAGGGTTTTCTTGGGCTCCAGCAGCGAGCCTCACGCCTTTCCCAGGGACAGCTCAGAGTTGCTCTGCACCAGCACTGGGTGCACTGAGAGTCTGCTGGGGTGGAAGGGAGATGCACGGCTGCCCCCAGGCAAGCAATGTGCTATTCATAGACACTGCAAAGGAAGAAGCCTACCACACTCAGAAAAAATGCCTACTAAAAATATGTCCAAATGGTTTATATGGGACATGGAGGATTGCCTGAGGAGCAGAACTGAAAGCGGTGACAACAATGGTGGTGAGAGGGGCTCTTCAATCCCAAATATTGAAGGCAAGAGCCAGGGAGCTTTCAAACCCAATTGCCGTCCAGAGCGAGCTTGGGGCGACGAGGTTCCAGGATCCGTCTGATGGAAGCAGCCAGGCCCAGAGGGAGCGGCTTGGCCGGCTCTGCACACAGCGCAGGGGCCAGCAAATCAGTAATGACCCGCGGCCAGCATCACCAAGCTAATTGCATCACGTGGGGACGGCTGGCTTGGCAAGTCAGCCTGATGCTGCGGCCAGGGGAGCCCTGCACTGATGCCCTGCCCGTGGCAAGCTCCCGGTGCCAATGGTGCAAAGCTCCTGTGGTACACAGAATGGAAGGCTGGCCCTGGATAGCGAAAACCTGGTGACAGAGCGAGGGATGCAGGGTGAGAGCAAGCTGCCAGATCACCAGAGCAGAGAGCGATGGGGAAAGGAGAAACAGAAGCTCTGGGGAGGCAGCGAGCTGCGGAGCTGGGGGCATCCAGCTGCTCCAAGCTTCCTAACTGGGCAATGAGTCTCCCGAGAGATGGGAAGACACCATACCTGCCCCAGCAGCAAGCAGGAGAGCACTGGGAAGGAGCGAGGGGACAAGCCCTGCCAGAGGGCTGGAGGTGGCGGTTGCTGGATGGGGATGTCTGGTGATCTTGGCAAGGTGGGGGCTCCAGGCAGAGCCACTTGGCAGCAAAACCCTGTGACAGGAATGGGCAGCCAGTGTGGAGGTCAACACCCAAACAGAGGTGGGGTTTGGGTTTTTGTCAGTCCTGGTTAAATGGAGATGACTTCATCGTGGGCTATTTTAGCAGCTTTCCAGAAATAGTGGCTTAGACACACAGAAACTGCAAGGAGGCGTAGACTGATGTTTGTGTGAGAGGGAACTCTATACGATGACGAGGACTGCACCTCATGGATGGGAGACCTTGTACTAAGAATGAGGAATGTTCCCAAGCGTGGCTGAAGCACCCCTTAATTTCAACAAGAAGTCTTGGGTGAATGAAAACCAGGAGCGAAGCGAGGGGTGGGCTGAGGAGAACGCTTGGCAGAGGAGTGGAGCTGCCTCAGGGCTGCTGAACTCAGAGCAGGAGCAGGGATCACTAAGGCATGGGATGTCACCCCTACCTCGCAAATGGCAGCTGGCTCCAGTGGGGCAGTCAGGAGTGTTGAGAGGAACAGTTCCTACAGAAGCGTCGGGCCTTTGAGTTTGATCTTGGTCTAGTGGCTTGGAAATCTGGGGTGATGATCCTTGGTTTCAGCAAGATGGATCCCAGCAAACAACCAGGTTGTGGTTAATAAAGGCTCAGTGCCTCATCTGTATTCCAGGAGCTGCAGAAAATAGTTAATGCAGAAATGAAGAGAAAAAATATTACCCTTATTGGAAATACCTCTGAGAGTAAGACCAAGTGCCCAAAGCAAAAAATCAGAAATAGAACTGTGCTGAGCCTTTGTCATCTGTATGAAAAGACCTGAAGCAGCCATGAAGACGCAGATATGTGGAGGAAACAAACAGACAAACAAACAAACAAACAAACAAAAACCCCACAAGCAAAAAGCCCGCTTTGGTTTTCCAGCATAATAAGACTGCTGGAAATGCTTGGCTTCCTCTTGATGTTCACTGTCACTGACCCAGCGTGCTGCTCGCCCCTGGGAGGCCAGCTGGACCCACTGCAAAGGGGAAAGCAGCTGCAACGACCCAGCCAACCTGCTGATGTGGGGCTGGCATGGAGCCAGCTGCATGGGCTGGCAGCAAAGGACACAGCAGCAAGGCGGCTGCTTACTCCGGGTGGCTTTTCAGAGCCTGTCCCGTGAAGCTGCCACTGTGATCCATCGCCAGCTGCAGCTGCAACAGGCTGGGAACAGAGGGGCTTCTCCTGGTGCTTTGAAGACGGGAGCAGAACAGTCACAGATGGTGGTAGGGAGAGCGGACACAGTTGCTCCCTCTGTTTGGTGAGTCCCCTTTGCTTCCCCATGCTTATACAATTTTTTTCCCAGCCTAAGGTTTTGTTACTCCTCTTCTGACAGGGAAGGCTGGAGAGGCTGGAGGGGTGAGGGAACAGGGAAGAGCCTTTCACCTGGTCTTAGGTTACAGGAACTTGTTCCCAGAGGACTCCCGAGGCAACCTGTTCTGGCGAGGCATTGTCCTTCCAGTTAGAAAGACTGCCCAACATCTAGTCCTTACCCTTGCTTTGCAGATCACGGCAGGTCCTACTCAGATGGTAAGGTAATCTATTGCTGTGTGGTTTCAGAATCACTTTGTGGTGCTACAGGCCATTAATAAGTATCTGCAGTTGGTTGTAGCTTCCTCCTAGCGATTGAACCTGGAAAGGTGTATCGCTCTTAGGGCACACATTTCTTCAAAACAGGTACTGTTTTGTTTTTCTGCATCCTTCTGGGACTTTCCCTCCTCTGTGAGTTTCCGAGTGATTACTACAGGATTATTGAGGCAGCATCATTAGCAGTCTAGGTTGAATGTCACCAGTTGACTCAAACACACCTACCTTAGGTAGGTACAATCTACTTAGCTAGCATTTCCTCTCTCTGTTTTTTTCCTTTGCCTTTGTTTCTTTGTTAAAATCCATGTGGTTTGCCACAAGCAGTGTGACTTGCCGCAGAAACACAGAACTTGTTGTATGAAGGCTAACATTAAAAACAAGGGAGTTAAACGTTGAAAGCCCTGAGAAGATGGGTTTTGTTGGCAGTACTCCTCCAGGTGCTCATCTTGTGCCTGCCAGAACTGCAGCAGGGGCAGGGGGATGAAATGGCACCCATGAGAGGGGTCAAACACTGCCTGCAGCAGGCAGAGCCCTGCCTGTGCTGGTTTTACTTCAACAGTTCAGGAGCTGGTAGCAGTGAGAGCTCTTGGAGGAGCTGCCAGAGCTGCTGGGGCTGTTTCTTCTCCCATGGTTCAAGGGACATCTTCCGTGCAGCCGGACACACAGATAGCATCAGCTGCAAAAACATGCCCTACTCCACGCCTGCCCACTGATGAGCTTTCCAGTCACCACAAGCAGCTGATAACATGGGGAATTCAACTCACTAATGCCAAGTCACAGCCTTTATTGCTGGTCACAGCAAACTGTGCATGTGCAAGCCCCAGTTGCTGTAACAAAGGTGGCTTGGGAAGGAAACCACTGACCTTTAAACACCTGCAGCTGTGAGGGGACATTGGTTCCTCTTTGTCCAGCAGCACACCCACAGGGGCATCCATTCCTTGCAGCCCTCGTGGGCCATGGTGGCCACCTCGCTCCAAGGGTGCATGGGGAAGGAGCAGAGAGGCCCCCAGCCAGAGCACAGCCACCACCAGTGGGTGACTGGAGAGCTAATGCCAGGCTGCCAGCTCATTCGGCATCCCTTCTGCATGGCTTTGTGTCCTGATATGCACAAATGCAGGGTGTATGAGAAGAGGCTTGTTCAGGATAAGGAAGCCAAGGGGAACATAACTGCCGTCCTCAGCTGCCTAATGGGTGTTAAGGGGAAGAAGGAGCCTGACTCCTCTCAGAGCTGTGCAGAGAAAATGTCAACCCCATAGAGAGAAAACATAGCAGTAGCGCAGCACTGGCACTAATTCCCAACGCAGTGATGGGTTCTCCATCCATGAGAATATTCAAATGCAACAGGCAAGGCCCCAAGTGACCTACTCCAGGAAGTGGTTGGACCAAACCTCCAACCAAAATCATTGTGTGGTTGTATGAACACCAGAACAGGAACCAAGAAAGGGCACGGTCTGCCTTGGGAGGAAGAATCATAGGACAGCCCAGGTTGGAAGGGACCTTGAAAGATCATCTGGTCCAACCTTTTGTGGGGAAGGGGGCCTAGATGAGATTATCTAGCAACCTGTCCAGTCATGTCATGAAAACCTCCAGCAAACGGGGACTCTATACGTGCCTGGGGAGGTCGTTCCAGTGAATGATTGATCTCACTGTAAAAAAATGTCCTTGTTATGCTGAGATGAAACCTGGGCGTGCACATTTGTGCCTCTCTTGGTGAATGTGATGGTTACATGTACCTACAGGCACCTGCCAGGAATGAGGTGCTGGGGGTGTCCCATCACGGGGGGGCGGCAAGCAAGGACGGATGCTGCCCCGGGTCTGCCTGGGGAGGCAGAGAGAGGGTGCGGGGCTCCCCGGCTGCGGGAATAACATCCCTGCCCCTTTAAAAGGAAGAGGCCGCCCGGTGCCGATGCGGCTGCACCGGCCCCCCCCTTCCCCGGCCCCGGCGGGAGGCGCGGCGGCTGCGGGCCCGCCCGCTCTCCCGGTGGCCTGATCGCGGCCGCTAATCCCGCCAGGGCCATGTGAGCCGGCCGGGCGGCGGTGCCCGGGCGGCGGGCGGCGGGGAGGCCAGCCGGCTGCAGGCGGAGATGCTCCAGCTCGACCTCATCGACGCGGCGGGGGACGCCCCGGCCGAGGAGCAGACGGCGCCCGAGCCGCTGCAGAAAGAACCCCCGGCCGGGACCACGGATGTCTACAGGCCGAAGAGACCCACAACTCTCAACCTCTTCCCGCAGGTGCCTCGCAGCCAGGTGAGGCCGAGCCGGGGGCGCTCGGGGCGAGCGGGCCGGGGAGTCAGGGTCGGAGGAGGGATGCTCCCGCTGCTGGGGGCTTTTGTCTCGGAGGGACGGAGGGAGAGAGAGAGACGTGGCGGGGCTCAGATCGAGGGATGGCGGGGAAAGGTTCCGTTGTCCCTCCCCGCCATGCCCGGCGGAGTGTCTCACCCCCTGGGGATCCCTCGCCCACCGCCGCCCGCATCCCCGGCCCGAGCGCGGCGTAGGCTCGGTCCTTACTGCGGAGCCGGAGGGAGCGGTCTGCGGGCCCGAGGGCCACCGGGGACGACACGGGGACGTGCTCATTCCCTGTCGTGCCACCCCCTTTCACTGCCGAGCCCCCGCAGGCTGTGCCCCTTGCCCAGGCTCTGCGGTCAGTGGGGATGGATATTGGGGCTTAGGGGCCCGGTGGGTCCTTCGTCCAGCCCTTCTGTCTAGGTGGAAACAGGCCAGGAAGGGGCAACAGTGGGGCAGGGCTGAGCTATACCCCCAGCAGAGCCTGTGGGGCAGTGGCAAGGTGGGGGAGCAGGGAAGGGACCCTGTAGGGATGGAGAGTAAATGAGGCATGGTGTACCTAATGCATGAGTGAGCCATCACAGGACGGGGCACCACGCCACGGGGATGGTGAGCCCAGTGCTGGTACCGCTGGACAACAGCTGGCTGGGCTCCAGCCCCAGGCCAGGGCAGCAACAGCCTTGGGGCAGCATGGTGACACCAGGTGCCCTGTGCCTAGCAGTGGGGACTCAGTGGCCACCGCTCCTGAGCAATGGCGCCCGGCAACAGAAGCATTAATGTCAGCACCCCGTGCAAAATTTGAGAGACAGAATGGCAACGCCCAAAATGGTGGCTGGGAGGATGAGGGGCTTCTGTTGTCTTGCTCGCGCTCAGATTTTGTACAAGGTTGTGAATGGTTTTCCTCAAGACTGCACACCCCAGGCAGATCTGGGGTTGCTGTCATCCCTGGGGCAGGCAGCATTTCGGTGCCCTGTATGCTGACCCACTAAGCAGTGTCCGGAATCCCTTTGCCCTGTCTCTCCTGCAAACTTCACAAACCCATGCAAGCTGCGCAGCACATGGGGCTATTTTTGCCATGCTACCGCATTCAGCCATGCCTTCTGCGCAGTAGGAGGATTTCCATCGTGGTGACGTTCAGATGAGGAGTATGAAGTGAGAGGCAGGTGTCCCTGTGGGTGACAGATGGGGAGTAGTTGGAGCTGGGTGTCACCAGCCCAGCACCAGCAGCTGGTGCCAGCTCTGTGCCTGAGGCCACGAGTGGGAGGAGGAGGATGGCACAGAGCCAGGATGGGTGCCCACAGGGCAGCTGGCACCAGGGACAAAAGCAGCAGGGCTGGGGAGGCGGGGGGAGCCCCACCAAGCATAATGGACAAGGGGACAGCAGCAGCCTTGTCCCACACTGCACGGGGACCCTGAGGAGAAAGTGGCACGTGGCAGCCACATCCAGCTGGTCCTAACCAGTGTCCAGGGGTGGTAGCAGGCCTGTGGAGAGCAATTTGGTGGGAAGGGATTGTTGCATAGACAGTGGACTGGGGAGAGGGAGCTGATGGTCACCTTGAAGGGGGATGCAGGAGGCTGTGGGGCCACAGGCATGGCCAGAGCTGAGGACATGTGGAACAGGAGGTGGGGGCTTTGCTGCAGCTGCCAGCAGGAGCCTGGGGCCAGCAGGGCTGGGGTCACAGGGCTGGGGTAGCGCTGTTGGTGGCATCTAGTGAGAGGCAGGAGAAGTGCTAGAGGCAGACGAAGTGCCAGAGGCAGGCTGGCTGCAGGGTGCTTGGCATGCCTGTTCTGGGCACCTATCTCTAGCCAAAGGCAGTTTTTCCCTGCCCACGTGAGGTGCCCTGAAGAGAGGACAGGGTGCATGGCATCCCTTGGGGACTGGCCTGGGAGATCCGCCTCCACCTGAGCCAAACCGTCCTGCACCCTCCTTGCTTGCCCAGCTCCCTGCTCCTGCAGGTGGTTAGAAGAGAGACCATGGCTGTGTGTCCTCTCGCAGATGCTCAGCTTGGGCACTGAGCTGCCCTCCCATGCCTCCAGCCTCCACATGCTGGGCAGGGTGTGCATGGGCAGGGCACGAGGCCACCTTCTGCTCCAGACTCTCCTTGCAGGACCAGGAGCTGGCTCGGGGATGTCTCAGTTGCTGCTGGGCTCCCTGTGATCATCAACCCGGGCAGGTGGCCTGGATATGGTGAGAAGAACATCCCCAGCTTCTCAGAGGGGAAGAAATAGCTGTCTAAGTTCATCCTCTAAGAACTTATGAGTGTTTCTCCCACCTGGCTGGGCATTACAGACCTCAGAGCACCCTGGCCCCGTGGGATGAGTGGACTTGGTAGGCCCTGCCTGCTGGGTTGCTGCCTCCTGTCCTGATCGGGGCAACCTGGCTGGCTCATGTGCTGGCCCCGTGGCACTTTACACGCAGGGTTCGTGACTACGGCAGCTTGCCTGGCCTGCATCCCAGCCCATTGTGTCCCTGGGAAGGGCAAATGGGCATGCACCATTGTTTGCCTTGGCACAGGAGGGGATGGCAGGGGCCATGCTGGAAGGTCATTGAAATCCCCTAGTGGGGCTCTCTCCACACCCCGCATGGAGGCAGAGATCTGACAGCCATGATTCAGCAGCAACATGGTGGAGTTTCAGGGCAAAGGTTTGCTTCATGTTGGTGGGGAAGCAAAGCAAAGTCGGGGCAGCTCCTGCACTGCTGGTAATAGCTGCAAGTTGGTGATAACGCCATGAGAAAATCCAGGGAGTCCCAGCGGGGCTTAGTACTTGAGCGAAAACTAAAGATGTGGAAAATGCCACTGCTGCAGCTGTGGGAGAATTATCTGGTGCCCCAGAGAAGGGGCTGGGGATGGGCAGCCAGGGAGAACATGGAGGTGAAGGGGAAGATGAGGACTGGGGCTGGGGCTGTGGCAGGTGGGATGTCATGCTCTGCGGAGATGGGCAGGGAGGACTTGTCCCCTGTCTGCAGGAGGGTCCTCATTAGAGGGGACCTGGTGCCCTTTGGTCCCCAAGTCTCACAGTGGAGCTCAGCTTGTGTTTCCCTGCGCACACGAGTGTCCACACGCATGACCCGTGGCCAGCCACCCAGGGCAGGGCAGGCAGGGCACAGCACCCACCCAAACTCCCCCAAGCATGGGCAGCACAGGCAGCCCGATCCTGCCTCACCTCTCTAGATTATTTGGATTGACATCTGCTGGTGGACTATATGTATGTATATATATGTATATGCTTCTGTGTGTGCATGTATAGATACATATCAATACACACATATGTGTGTGTATATGCATACCCCTATATATACCCAGCATGGATGACTCCAGTAGCAGGTGTCAGTCTGTCTGGTAGCTGACTCCCAGCTGTGCCACAGCACATCCCCTGGCCCTTGGGACTTCCCCCCTTAATAACATTGGGTGGTTTGAAGGTGAGCAGGGCCAGAGGGATCAGAGCAAAGCATACTCACCTAGCCCAGGTGGGCTCCAGTCAGGCTTAGGTCTTGAATTTTTTGGCTTGGGACCATCCAGCCATGATCTTCTGTGTCTGAGTTTCCCTGGGGCGGATGAGTGCAGCCATCCAGGCCAGGCATCTGCCTCCCTCCCCACTGGCTCGTTGCCCGTGCTGCTTCAGCCACCACACCAGCTCCTGCAGCAGCAGCATGGCGAGATGTGGAGCTCTCAGGGGGTCCCCCTGAGCACCACGTGCCCAGGCGAGGGGAGAGCCAAGCGGAGTGCTGCAGACCCACAAAGGGATGGGTGCTGCCATCACTGTGCCATGTGCTGTTTACTGTTTGGGCTACAAGGCGGCTTTGTTCTTCTCCTCAGGACACTCTGAATAACAACTCTCTGGGGAAAAAGCACAGTTGGCAGGAGCGGGTGTCCCGGTCATCGTCCCCTCTGAAAACGGGTGAGTTCTTGGGCTGCTGGTCAGGGGCAGCTCCTTGCACCTTTTCATGGCTCTCAGGAGTAAATCCCCTGGCCAGACCCTGGGGCAAGTGGTGCCAGAGCAGAAGACTGGAGAAAACATCCCAGGTGGAGGCAAGGCATGTCCAACTTGAGTCTGGTGGCATCCTTGGCCCCATTCACCACCTGGGAGCATCCTGCTCTGCGGGGTTCTCAGTGCTGCTCTCCTTCCCCTTCAGGTGAGCAGACCCCTCCCCATGACCATGTTTGCCTGAGTGATGAGGTCAATCACCAAAACAGCACAACCTCCACCAAAGACCGAGGCACGTCCACGGAGAGCCCATGCCGGCGCACAGCTGCCACTCAGATGGCACCCGCCTGCGTCACCTCATCCCGGCCACCAGAAAAGCACCAGGCCACCAGCCGGCCCCCACCTCACGGTGCCAGTGTGGTGGTGGTAACATCGAGGGGCCCCGAGGCCCATCGGGACCGCATCCGATACCAGACAGACGTGAGGCTGGAGGCCACAGAAGAGATCTACCTGACACCTGTGCAGAAGAACTCAGATCCCCTGGAGACTGACAAGCCGTTCCTGTCTCAGTCCAGTGAGAATCGCATGTCCATCAGCTCTGACATTGACACCTCCGGCTATTCGGCCCTGGCAGGGAAAACCAACCCCTCCATCAGCGAGGAGGATGAGGTGCTGGACTACATGTCCTCCCCCGACAAGACAAACCTGCCCAGGGCCTCCTGCGGTGGCGGGAGTGGTGGCTCTCGGCCAGGGCACAACCTTCAGAGAGCATCGGTGAGTTCGGACACCAGCGCCCTTTCCTACGACTCGGTCAAGTACACGCTGGTGGTGGATGAGAACGTGCAGCTGGAGTTGGTCAGTCTCAAGCAGTGCTACTCAGGCTACAGTGATGAGAGCGACTCAGCCACTGTCTATGACAACTGTGTCTCCTCGCCCTACGAATCAGCCATTGGTGAGGAGTATGAGGAGGATGCACTGAAGCGTGACTCAGTCTGCCTCTCGGAGGACTCCACCCCAGAGGCGGACATCCACTTCTCCAAGAAGTTTCTCAACGTCTTCATGAGTGGCCGGACACGCTCCTCCAGTGAGTGCTGGGCACCGGGGGGGTGGGCTGGTGGCTGCTGACCAGACAGCCCTGCTTGCCCCTGGTACAAGGCTGAGGGCATGCTCTGTAGATGGAAAGCCACCAGCAGACACCAGCCACAGCTCTGCTTGCCACAGCTTGTGGCTTTTTTTCCTGGTGGCCAGGGAAGCATGGGGGGACCTGGAAAAGCCTTGTGAGCTGCAGGCAAAGGTGGCCAGAGCCATTTCAGACTGCTTTTTTGGTTAGCCTGAGGTATGGCCATGATGAGGAGGAGGCTGGGTGGTCTTGCAGAGGGACAGCATCCCTCCTGCGGTGTGTCACCCCTCCCCAAGCCTGAAGGAGTACTGTGGCTGGTGGCATGCCCCACCAGGCAGGGCTTCCCATGGCATGGCCAGTTCCACAGTGCTGGTGACTGTCACAGCTGCATGGGTTGGTGCAGGGAGGTCATGGTCCCAGCGGGGACCAGTGGGCACCAGTGCAGCAGCTCTAGCCATGCCTTCCTTTCCTGTGGTACCATGTGGCTTCATCTCAGCCGAGCCATCCCCCAGGAGCCTCAGCAGCCTGCCCAGCCCCTGTCCTTCCCTTGCCTGTGGTGCTGACTTCTCAACGCTGAGACGTCCCCCTCTGCCTTTGTCCCCAGGTGCTGAGTCCTTTGGGTTGTTCTCCTGCATGATCAACGGGGAGGAGCAGGAGCAGACCCACCGGGCTGTCTTTAGGTGAGCCTGCAGGCGCAAATGGTGTCCCAAGCCTCTTGCAGGGGAAAGCTGGTGTGGCCCTGCCATCATGACAGGGCCAGCCCAAACTCCAGTGTTTCCAGCTTTTGGGAAGCCCTGGGGACCAAACCATTGCCCATAGCTTGTGCCCTGTCCAAGCTGCTGCAGGTGCAAGACATCTGAGGGCGGCTGGGTCTTCTCTGAGGAGCAGCATGGGTAGGGAGACCTCTGCCCTAGGTGCCAGGATACTGCCACCTTTTGAGTCTAAACCTGCTCAGATGCTTTATTCAGCATCTAAGCTCCCCATGGCTAATTACACCTGCCAGGGTACTGCCTGCCTGGGTGGGCGGTGGGTTTTACATTGTGCCCCCAGCAGCGTACTGGTGAGAAGGCCGCCGGTGCTGCTGGCCAGCTGGGTGCTAGTGACTCCATGCCCAGGTTTGTGCCTCGCCATGCGGATGAGCTGGAGCTGGAGGTGGATGACCCGTTGCTGGTAGAGGTGCAGGCAGAAGATTATTGGTATGAAGCCTACAACATGCGGACGGGTGACCGGGGCATTTTTCCTGCCTACTACGCTATTGAAGTCACCAAGGACCCAGACCACATAACAGGTATGACATCTCTGCGTGAAGCCTGCTGATGTCCCCCATTGTGTGTTCACCTCCTCTCTGCTGAGCAGAGCCTGGTGCTGAGCAGAGGGACTTAAGGAGGACCAATCTGGGCACCTGGCAGGGAGCGATGGGCAGCTTCTGGTGTGATACTGGGAGCTGGTACCTAGTCTTGCGGGGAGCCTTCCTGAGCGGGGAAACAGGCAGGGGAGGGAATACGGAGCAGGAGGGTGGATCTCGGCCCACGTTCCTGGTCACTGGAGATGATCCCCACTACATGCTCTCTCTTCCAGCTCTGGCCAAGAGCAGTGACTGGGTGGACCAGTTTCGGGTGAAGTTCCTTGGTTCGGTGCAAGTCCCTTATCACAAGGGGAATGATGTGCTGTGCGCAGCTATGCAGAAGGTAGCGTCCCACCCCAGCCCTGGGAGCACAAGCACTGCCTCCTGGCAGCAGAGCAGAGCCTCAATGGGAAGGGAAGGGAAGGGAAGGGAAGGGAAGGGAAGGGAAGGGAAGGGAAGGGAAGGGAAGGGAAGGGAAGGGAAGGGAAGGGAAGGGAAGGGAAGGGAAGGGAAGGGAAGGGAAGGGAAGGGAAGGGAAGGGAAGGGAAGGGAAGGGAAGGGAAGGGAAGGGAAGGGAAGGGAAGGGAAGGGAAGGGAAGGGAAGGGAAGGGGTGAACCATCATTACTGCTCACAAGTGCTGGGGCTTTGTCTCTCTGTCTTCCTCCCAGATTGCCACCACACGCCGCCTCACTGTGCACTTTAACCCACCCTCCAGCTGTGTCCTGGAGATCAGCGTGCGTGGGGTCAAGATTGCTGTGAAAGCTGATGACTCCAAGGAGAACAGCAAGGTAGCACCCTGCTCCCTGCTTGTCTTGTCCCTTCTGTGGCTGCTGACTCCTGCCCCCTGTGCTACAGGTCATGTTTACATATGAGAATGGAGGATCTCCACCCATCTAAGAGTGTGAGAAACACCATCAGTGGGGTTGTAGGCTCACCATCAGGGTCCCTGTGCCTCACAGGATCCTAGCTGTGGGCTGTGCTGCTGGCTGATGCCCTTGCAACTGCCAAGCACGTTGCTTGTGTGGGGATGCTGCGAGCTGAGCTGTGCTGGTAATCTGTCAGCTGCTCCTAAACCTTTCTGCTACTATTTTGAGTGGTGTCCTCCAGATCTGCCCTGTAATCTCTTTAGCTGGTTATGGCAGGTTGCTAATTAGTGTTCTGCGTAAATAGTCTAGCAAAGCATGGCCAGATGCTGGGCAGAGCCAAGTGAGGGCTTTGCAACAAGCCTGGGAACCCTCCTCTACAGCTGAGGGCTAGCTTATGGCCATGGGTGCTGTGGCAGGGGGCTGGGCTGGCGTTGCTACAAATCTTGCCAGGATCTAGAAGATGCCATCAACTTGGTTGATCTTTAAACTTGTATAAATATGTTCTCATTTCTGGCTGGGAGCTTTTGAACACACAGGCTTGAATGACTTGTTTAGTTATACATCCACGTTCTATCATCTGCTGCTGTTTTGGAGAACCTTCTTAGCAAGGGAGAAGGGCTTTGTGTGCTGGGCAAATAGCAGCACTGACCCCAGCCCAAGCAGAGCCTAACCCTGGGCCTCCAGGAAAACCCGCTGGAGCTGCTGGAGGTAGAGGCAGCCAAGGTAGGAGCCAGCATGGCTGCCTGCAAGATCCCCCTGGGTGCAGGTGCTTGGACCTGCCCTGAAACTGCTGCTGGTGGCAGCCCAGGGTCAGGCTCCAGTTTATTTCACCTCTGAGTCCAAGTGCTTATTTCCAGGGGACAGAGACCAGCTGTCCCACAGGGGCAGTAGGGAGGAAAGCTTTGACGGTTCTTCTCTCTCTCCCCCAGGTAAACAAGTGTAGCCATTTTTTCCAGCTGAAGAACATTTCCTTTTGTGGATACCATCCAAAGAACAACAAGTGAGTAGTAAGGAGGTGCAGGATGGCTCTCAGTGGCAGCAGGGAGGCTTTGCTGCCTTCCCGTTCCCTGGGTGCAGCACAGCTGGGGCTGGGAAGGGGAGGGGAGGCTTCCCAGCACCCTGGTCCTGAGGGATGCCCTTTCCCTGTGAGCCCAACACTATAGCTTTGTGCAAGAGCAACAATTGGATGGGAATTAATCCCAGCTCTGGGCATGGGCCATGGGAACTGGTGGCCACTGGGTTTTGGGGCGGGGAGAGAGGGCATGCAGGTCCCAGACCCCTGTGCCTGCTTGCCTGTCAGTCCAGTCTCACCCACTCTCTCCACCTGCAGGTATTTTGGATTCATTACCAAGCACCCTGCTGACCACAGATTTGCCTGTCATGTCTTTGTCTCGGAGGAGTCCACGAAGCCTCTGGCGGAGTCAGTAGGGTGAGTCCAGGCTGGACAGGGAGGGAGGCACTTGCTACCGAAGGGCAGGAGGAAGGAGGCAGCCAGGTTGAATCCTGCTATCTCCCCATACGTGCGGGGTTGGACCTGACCCCAGGCTGGCACCTCTTCCCTCAAGTGAGAGGTTTGGGGTGAGAGCCAGGGCTGACAGGGCTATGGGCAGCATATTCCTGACAGCCCTGGAACAAGGCCCAGTGCAAGGCTTTGCAGGCAGATGGCTGAAAGTCATGCACTATGCGGGGATGGAGACCCTGCAGCTCTGATGGCAGCTCTGGGTGCTGTCGCAGCTGAGCTGGGCATGGGGGGTGAGGAGTCAAACTGCCAGTGGGGCAGGGAGCAAGGGTGGAAAGGGAAGCGGGGCTCTACAAATGCCTCGCTGGGAAAACGCTGCTCAGCTTTGCCTGGTGCTGTGTTGCAGGAGGGCTTTTCAGCAATTCTACAAGGAGTATGTGGAGTACACGTGCCCCACGGAGGACATCTACCTGGAGTAGGGGCTGGCACAGGCACCTCCTGCATAGCCAGGGCTGCCATCTCGCCCCTTCCCCCTGTCGTGCATGGACAAGAGCTGCTTTGAGCCTGGAGGAGGAGCAGGCCTGGGGCAGGGCTCCCCAGGGCACGGAGCATCATCTTTTTTCATGACTCCCCTTCCTCGGGCTAGGGGACATGGGGGCGGGGGGTGGCTGGACAAATTGTGTTTATTGAACAAAATACTCTTAGTTTATTTTATGGGAGAAGCACCTGCTGGGTGCCCCTGCCTGTAAGTGGTGGTGGGGTGGGCAGCAGTGTGCTCAGGCCCTTTCCTGCTGCAGGCTGGGGTGACAGCATCTCCTCCTTGTGACCATGGCCCAGCTTCCCGTCACCCCCCTCTGAGGCGACTTTTAATGCAGTGGCGGAGTCGGACTCTCGCAGTATGAAGACAGAGCAGCTACAGCAAACAAGACCCATATGCTGGTTCCAGCCTGGGAGAGACGCTTGCCCTGGCTGGGCATCGCCTCCCAGCCAGGCCCTGGGGACAAGGCTGCTGAGCAGGGATGACAGAGGGAGCCCCAGTGTCTCCTCTGCCAGAGCCAGCACAAGGATGAGCTGAGACAGCTCACCCCTGCCTCTGCCCCCATCCCCATTCCTCCCCTTTTGTATCTGTGCCCTGGGGAGAAAAAGTTTTCCCCCCCATACCTCCCTGCAGTAACTACACCCTTGGAAGGGGAGCTTTTTCTGCACCTTTCCCCCTCTCCCCCCAGCTGTGGGAGGCAGGGGCAGGGCTGGGCCACCCCAGAGTTGTGGGGCTCAGCCACTGTGCAGAGCTGGGTGGGTGCCTGCCAGCAGCAGGGCAGGGAAGGGCTACAGCCTGCAGGGAGCCAGTTCAAGGCAGAAGAGTCACCCGGTCCCTGCAGCCAGCAGTCTCTGTGCTTCAGCTGGATCTGCTGTGATGGCAACAACTATTAAATATGATGGTTCATGGAGCATGGTTGCTGTGCTTTTGTCCCATTGCAGTGGGTTTGGGCCCTAGCTTGCTCCTTCCCTTGGGACCCCAAGAGGAGCTGGAGCTTCTTGGGTTTGGTCCTGCAGGCCAGAGATCATCATATGCTGATCAAAGAGACCTTTGGAGGTCATCTGCTCCAGTCCCCACCCAAAGCAGAGTTTACCCTTAAACCCACCCACCCCACACCTACACTGTCCTGCAGCAGTCTGGGGTGGTCCCCAAGGCCAGGCTGCGGTGGGCGCAGGGACACAGTGGCTCACAGGCGGGCATCATAGTAGTAGTCCAGCAAATCAAGCTCATCGCGTTTGCTTTTGCCAGCTCTGCGCAGCCCCACTGGCCGCTCCCGGGCCACCTTGGTCCTCAAGCGAGGCTGCTTGGGCTTGATGCCATAATCTGCAGGTAGAGCAGAGAAGCTGGGCTCAGCCACAGGCTGCCTATGAGGCTGGAGACAACTGCCCACCTGGAGGGGTGAATGCATGGAAAGTGGCAAGGAGAGAGCTGTACCATCCACCAGGCCAAAGTGTTGCTGTGGAAGCTCCAAGGGAGCAGAGAAGTCCTCAGGAACTGAGTAGCTGTCTCTGTGGAGGAAAACCAGGGTGGGAGTGAGCTGAGACCCTACAGTGCTCACCCACGCCAGCACAAGAGCTCCCACACGCTGCTTGCCTTCACCCAGCCCAGCCAGCTCTCAAGGGTTTGGTACCCTGGGGTACCTCAGCAGGTACCAGAGCTGCAAGAAGGTGGAGGAGGAGGGAAGTGCCCTCACCTCTGGGGCAGGGGCTGTGGCAGGGCAACCCCCAGTAGCAGGGCAAGCAGCAGGAGCCAGCACTGCATGGTGCACCCTGGCAAGGGCTCCGCAGCGAGGTCACAGACACCCCGGTGTCCCTGGGCACCAGCTGCGTTGGACAGGACACAGGTCCCTGCCCAGGTGCTGCTGCCACAGCCTCTGGTACATGGGCTTCTAGTCCTGGGCTGCCTGGCCATGCCCAGGCCTCACCAGCTGCTCACAGCCCCCCCTGCACTGGTGCACATCCCTCCTGTGCAGCCAGAGCTCCATGGCTGTGTCCCTGTGCCTCAACACCACCCTTTGCCTCCCTCTCAACCCCTCCAAAAGTAAACCCCTTCATCTCAGTGTCTCCCTGTCACCAGAAGTAAACCCTCCAACACTTTCCAGACGTCACAGCCTTCAGCATCTTTCCCTAAAAGCCCAAACAAAGGGAGCGGAGTCCCTGACTCATAGCTCTTGCCCACTGCCACTGCTGCATCACAGGGCATAGCTGCCAGCCGGGGTGGCACCAGAGAGCGCACACATTGCCAAAGCCCCTGCAGTCCCCAACTATGGTGCCCTGCTACGGAGGGTTGTGGGGGGAACTACATCCCTTACTCCAGGTGCTGAGGCAAGGCCGTGCATGACCACTGCACCGCCTGAGTCCCTCAAGGATGGGTCAGGCAGGAATGCTCCTGCCACCCATACCTGGCACTCTCCAGCTCCCAACCTCTGCACAGGACTGGCAGCTGCTTGTGGGGCAACCCAGTGCCATAAGCTGGCTACCCCTTTGTTCTGGCCAGGGGAGCCTCCACAGCAGCCCACTGAGCACTGATGCATCACGTGTCCCCCAGTTCGCAGAGCAGGCACAAAAGGATGGCCATGGATGTCCAGGTCTCTCCTGGGCCCTTTATAAAGTGTGGCATAACAGTATTTGCTGAATTAATCTCTTCATTTCTCCTTTGCCCTTGGCCAAGCCCCTAAGCACACTGGCTGGCAGCCATTCTGCAAACCCTCGTAGCACACATCAGGTGCTAGGAAAGCAACCAGGCACCTGGAGTTAACAGTCACCAGCTGAGCAACATGTGGAACCCCACCTGACACAGGCCAGAGAAAAAGGCTTCTAAGTGAGAGCGTATCCCAGGGCAGATAACTGCAAAAGCTGCTCTTTCTCATGGAGAAAGACCTGCTGGCAACCAGATGCAAGGGGAGCCCACAGAAACAGGGGAGGAGAGGTCCTTCAGCTCAGTTCTTTCCATTAAATCAGTTTATTTGACAGACAAGGCCGCTCCAAGCAGATCTGCCAGGGACGGCCAACACGAGCAGGCTGCAGGTCAGTCTCGGCGCCATGAGGTGGGAGACAATGCTCTCCAAAAACCACTGTGCTGCCTGGCTTTATTATAGTGCAGCCGTACAAAAGGAGAAAATTGAAGTGCTTAAAAAAAAAAAAAAAAAAGAAGTTGCCCCATCACCATCGCTGCAGCCACAGAATGGCCCAGAGAAAGAGGTGGCCAGGGTCTCTTCACACATGTAGTGTCCATCATTCACAGCTAGACTTGTTAAAAAGATTACATACACCCCTCACCCCACCATGCAGAACAGGAGCTTCTCATTGATGTTTTAACTGAAAATTAGACATTAACAACATCCCTTCCCCAGCCTGCTTGCCCTCCTTAGAAATGTCCAGCCACAATCTTAGCAGAGAATAATCATCTTCTCATCAGCCCCAGTTATAGAAATAGATTTTCTGCCAAGCAGGCAAGTAATCCATCAGTGGTCCTGAAACAAGAAAAGGGAGGGATGATGCAGATAACAAACCAAGAACTTCAAGTATATGAGGTATATCCCTCCCTTCTCACTATGATCTCCAGCAATCCCAAATCTCCAGTATACAGCTCACACGAATGCAAGAATAGAACAGTTACTTGTGCCAAGATGGGAGACAATTCTGGGATGTGGTGGCAGAGACAGAGCAGGACCAAGTGGGGCATCACATGTGCTCAGCACACAGTATGGAACACCATTCCCTCCAAGCTCCAGTGGGAAGGGGAGGCTACACTGTGCAAGGGAAAAACCTGCATGCAATGGGTCAGGACACTGCTGTGGCAGAGGAAAGAGGGAAGACAGCTCAGCAGTAATGAGCAGGTGCAGACCCAGAAGCAACCACTGTAGAGTGAAAATGCTTATGTAGCACACGGCTCAATGCAGGCTCCAAAGCCTCTGCAAAATCACTGACTGGAGGCTGTGGCTCCTGAGCTAGCCAGCTTTGTGATCTCCCCAAGGAAAGGACAGTCCCACAATGCCAGGTTAATCTAATGCTGTATCACTGCCATGAACGGCTTCACATCAGCTGGGAAGAGGAGGCGGTAAAATTCTGGCCCACAAAAAAGGGATCCTCCAGTGAAGGATTATAAGCCAGACCTGGTTCAGCCCTTTGATTTAAAATTGGCTCCTGGTTGGGTCAATACCTCTAGGCAACTGTTCACCCCTTGTGCCTGCGTTGCAGACTGGGGATCAAGAGTTGCAGACTGGGGATCAAGAGTTCAGAAACAGAGGCTGCAAAGCAGGGCTCTGGTGTACCAGCTGAGGTGCGGAAAGGGAGTCCAGGAGAACAGCCCCAGGTGGCAGAGACAGAGCTCTGTAGCCCAGGAGGGCACAGGGAGGTTTACCACCGCAGTTAAGCACAGGTCTCCAAGAGCCTGGAAGCAACTCCTCCTTCCCTGTTCCAGTTTAAAACAATATAAGCATCAATACCAGATGCACCCGATGCTAACCATTGCAGAAACTTTAATTCCTTCCTTGGGTTGGAAACTGATGGACAAACGTTCTGCGCAATTCCCCTGAGTTTTCTCCACCCAACATGAACAGGGATATAACAGTGGGGCCCACTTACGTGTGACAAAGCCAAGTCCAGGCACATAATCGGCCAACAGGCGCAGAAGGAGGAGGATCCTGCCCCTAGGAAGGGAGAGAGTACGAATGAGTCCAGCAGGACACCTCCTGCCCCAACTGTTGGACACACTAACAGCAATGGCAGCTGTTAGGCAAAGGCTCAGGTTAACCTGGTCAGAGGCACCCAGACCTCTCCAGATCTACTTACCCAGTTCCCTAAGGGTACTTCTGTTAAAAGGGAAATTTTCAGCAAAACCTAGCAGGGGCCTCTTACTCTGAATATCGGTCATAGAAAGGCGATCTCAGCAGGTAGTACAGCAGTAGGATTGTTCGTCGCCTCAGCTCTGCTCGCTCTCGCCTGTTTAGGTCTTTCAGATCACTCAGCAAACTCAGACTGCAAGGAGAAGGGCAGAGAGCTAACTCATGGCAACAGCAGCTGGCAGGAAAAAGAAAGTGGGTTTCTAAATGCTCTTCTTTCTCAGCTCCACACAGAGCAGGCTGCACCAGAACAGAGAGCACTCTAAGTGTTGCAGAAGATAACTAAATGTGTCAATCTCCCAGATAAAGACCAGGCCCAGCCCCTGTGCATGTTTCTCCCAGGCCTGTGCCCAGGACTGGGGAACCGGGGAAAGCGTGATGCTCAGCCACCACCAAACTCAAGCACCCGCAAAGACTCTTCCTCAGACTGACCTCGAGATGTCCAGGACCGCTGAAAGGAGCCAGGGTTTCCACGATCTCTGGCCCCACACTCCTAAACTCAATACTAGGAACACACAGTCAAGGAATGGAATGAAGCAGAGATGCCTAATGAGAGGCATGTAACCAAAGCCATCCCCTGAGTACCAGCAAAGCGCTGTTGTGTGCACAAGAATACAAGCTCGGGCAATGCTGGGGGCTTAGGGAAGGGGTTGGAGCACTTGCACCCACAACTCCAGTGGCTGAGGTGAGCATCAAGGCATAAGAGAAGGGAGGAGTCCTGAGGGCTCTGCCTAAGCAGAGCAGCAGCAGGGAGAGAGAAGCCTGGCGTGGCACCAGCGCTGAGCCTGCAGCACCTTCTGCTACCACCGAGGGTACAGTCTGAGCCTGCACACAGCCAGGGCAGGATACAGTGGAGGAGAGGACGGGTAATGTAGATGGATTCTGCGATGGTTTCTTGGAGACCCAGAGGGGTGGGAGTCTGGTTCATCTCCTCTGCTCTTCGGCTCTGCGACTCCTCCCTCTGCTGGGGGGATCCCCAGTGCCGGGACTGCAGGGATGGCGCTGAAACAAAAAGATCAGGTCACCAACATAAAAAAAACATTCTATCATGCTTCCTCACACCACCATCCCACTGTTTTCTGCACTGTGAAGGTGTGAAACAGGAAAGCTTGAAGAACTGCACACACAGCAACTGCTTCAGCGGACCAGCACCCCCAGAGCTCGCCTCCAGAGAGTACAGAGCAGGAAGAGGTACTTATAAAGTCTGTGCTCCTCAAAGCATAACCACACTGAAGGGTTGTGTCTGTCACACAGCTCACCTGGGAAAACACAATTTAAGTCATGGCTTTGCAGCCTGTGCCTGAAACTCGTTGCTTTGATAATCCCCACACTCACAGGGTCCAGTGACTGGCAGGATATGTTCCAATACAAGGTTCTGCTCTTTACTGCACACACCCAGGTCGCATGTATAGAGCACAGAGCAGAAACAGCTCAGACAAGGACAGAAAATGGGCTCAGTTACTTACTGCTCTGGAGAGAGCGCACAACACGGCTGGAACGCTTGCCAATGTAGGTCTGATCCTTCCCCAAGGAGTTGTCTTCCCTGTCTGCAGGAGAAAACAGCCACAAGGGTCAGGCTTCAAAGGAACACACCTCACCCCAGAGCTGGCAGCACCTCTCCCTACATTGCCATCAAGAAGAGCAGATTTAAAGTCTGATCTAGCGCAAACTGGACCATTCTGAAGGGGCAAACACTATACAGAGCTGTCAGAGGGTGAAAAGGTAAATCTGCCTGACATTGCACAGGCCTAGGATCATCTTCCTCACCATCAGACCAAGGGGCATGCAGCTCCACTCATAGCTCAGCCAGTGGTTCCAGGCTTATACTCCTCCACCCCCTCCTTCCAGACTGCAGGACAATCCCACCACTAAGCTACCCTGTGCTCTGCAGAAGGTAGAAAGTACAACACAGTTTGGCTCTGCATGCTGAAGCCTTACAGTTCCCTGTGTCATCCAAGCTGCTGCTCTGATGAGTAATTCCTAGCAGGACAAGACATGTGGCCCAGCAAAGTGCCCAGCCAATAATAACAGCACCATGGGGTCACCTTGAGGGTGGAGAGGCTGCTGCTGCTCCCTATTCAGCGGCACGATGGGAGGAGACGTCTGGATGCCAGCTTTGTACCACAGCAGGAGCAGGAGACGAAGGACAGCTCTACAGATAGACACACAGAAGCCTTCAATATTAGGCTACGGAGCTGGGCTCCTGTTGCACTGGAAAGGTGGCTTCCACAGAAGAGAGAAACACTCAGGTCTGCTCAGGGCAACCAGCAAGATGAGAGGGGTAAGTGTCCTCTTCTGTGGCACAGTATCCAGTGCACTGTGGGGGTCCTAATTCCCACAGCCTCCAAGATCAGCAGCTCAGTCCTGCTCAGACTTTTTTTTGGGGTATTGCCAAGTCCCCTCCAGATCCCCTTTCTGAGTGCACACAGCCCCTTCCCCTCCGCCCATGGCACTTACTTAGCCAGCTGGATGAGGACAATGATGGTCCACCGGCCCATCTCCCCCCACACCCTGGCTGTCCCCATCTCTGCAAAGACCTCCACGCATTCTAGCACGCTCAGCCAGGTCAGCAGCTTCTGCTGGGGCAGCGACTGCAAAACACAGAGGGGAGGAGGGGAACAGGATGCAGGTTCTGCTTGGGAGTTAAATGGGGCAGAAGCACAGCCCCGTCTGGCAGAACTCTCAGAAACAAGCACTGAATGGCCTTGGAAGTCACCACCCCAGAAACAAGAAGTGGTGCCATCACTGTGGCCAGAGTCTACACGCAAGCCCACTTCTCCACCTCCAAGCAGGGACAGACTGAGACATCACAGCATCACGCAGAGCTGCTACCCCAAAAACACAGAGAACATCACAGCTGTACCCTGGATTGCCTTCTACCCCTGCTGGGGGCTGACCCAGCAGGACAGTCTCTTGGGCTGTGGCACTGCGCCTGAACTCCAAGGCAAAACTCTCTCCTCCTCCTTCTCCTGGAGCTGGGCTACACAACAAACCTCCTCCTCAGTTAAAGTTGCTGAGGGAGTATGCTTGGAGTAGAGGAAAGGGGACCAGAGTCCACAGTTACACCAGAGTGAATGGCTGCTGAATACAGCATCAGTCTAGACCTAGGCATGAATCCCAAGACAGTGGGTGCTCTTTCAGCCCGAGTCCCTGCTCCCCACACAGAAGCTTGCTGGTGCTGTCAACCATAGGTTTTAACCCTCTGAAAGCATCAATAAAAATAACACAGCTGAAATTCACTTTGGCCTTTAACAACCAGTGAAGCAAGACTTTCACATTTGTCTGACACCCCAGCCAGACAGCTACTAACATCCAAACCCACACAGCAGGCAGACTTGCAAAACAAGAGGCCTGTTGGGGAAAAAAAAGTGCCCTCCTCCTCATCCTCAAAGGGCCTAACGAGTACTGGGAGCCAGCCTGAGGCTCCTGCAAGAGAGACATACAAGCAAGGTGCTTTGTTTTGCTCAATAACATACGCAAAAGTTGAGGGATGGAATCAGAGCTTTAGCAGTCCAGAGCCACAGTGAAGGTTATTTGGCAACACTTTTACCTATCTCAAATTCTAAGTTTCTCAAAAAAACAGTGGAGCTCCTTGTGCAAGTCAGGGACTGATTTCTGTGGCCCAGGGAGAGCTCTGGCCACTCCTTCAAGCCAGCAGCTATGGGGCAAGGCTGCTGTTTACCTTCATTCAGAGGTTGCCTCTGGCCTCTATATACCTGACAGCAAAGAGAGGCCACAGCAAAGACCTGGTAGTTTCTACAGACACTCCCTGAAAGCTTCTGCAAGGAAGAAAACACATATCCCATATCCTCCTCCCACACACTCCAGCCTTACCATGGGCAGGTTCTGCTGCAGCTCCTTTCGGAGAATCCAGTCATTTAACAGCACAAGGAGGTTGGAGGCAGAGTACACTAAGAAAGGAACAAGAAAACCACCATTACAGGATGCACGGCAAGTAAACCAAGGAGAGGATGAGGGAAGAAGCACAGCCAGACATGCCGATTCCTTCACAGCCTGCCGGAGGATGCAGCCAGGTGCCAGTAACACCGGGGCTCTCGGGAGCGGCCCCCATGCACCGCGCCGAGGCAACACCAGTCTCGCAGCCGGCCGGCCCGCCCCGCGACCCCCGCCTGCCCCGCGATCCCGGCCGCCACCTACCCAGTTCCGACAGCGCGTAGGAGTCCGAGAAGCGACCTGCGAAAGAAGGAGAACGGCTGTCAGCCAGCGCCCAGAGTGGGAGCAGCCTCGGTTCCCCGCTGGGCACCAGCCCGCCGCAACCCCCCGGGGAGCTG
This sequence comes from Patagioenas fasciata, assembly GCF_037038585.1. NCBI lineage: Eukaryota > Metazoa > Chordata > Aves > Columbiformes > Columbidae > Patagioenas > Patagioenas fasciata. Next base: position 29,281,128 of record NC_092524.1, on the reverse strand, counting down.
CCGGAGTGGGGCCCAGGCCAGGCCCAGGGCCCGGCCGCCTCCCTCCCGCACCTGGCAGCAGGTAGGAGAGGCCCCGCACGGTGCCCTCCAGCTGGGCCGTGGCGGCCGGGTGTCGCCTCACGTACTCCTGGTAGCGCTGGCACAGCATGCGCAGCCGCGCCGCCGGGCCGCCGCAGGCAGGTCCCGGAGCCGCTGCCATGGCCGCCATGGCTCCCACAGCCCCGCGCTTCCGGGGCCGCTACCGCGCCTGCGCGCCCCGCCCAGCCCGGCCGAGGCGAGTGGAGCGGGCTAGGCGCGGCGGCCGAGCGCCGAGCGGCTGATGGGCGGCGGGGCCGGGGGTTAAAGGGCCGGAGCAGCGGCAGTGGCGGCTGGGCAGGTACGGGGCGGGCTGGGGATGTGGGAGCTGACGGTCACCGGCTTCTGTGCGGGCTAGAGTGCCGGCCTGTGAGGGGCCCTGGGGCCATAGCTGTCCCGAAGGGGGACGCGGCTGCTGCAGGGTGAGGAGCCGGGGTGCGGGTCAGTTTTGGGGAGCTCCGGGAGAGAAACGTTCCTCGGGCGCTGCAACGAGGCGGGGCTCGGCCCACGCGTGGGCCTAGGAGGCGGGCAGCGCCGTGCCTGGTGAGGCTGCTGGCGGCGGGGTGGCGGTACTGGCCGCCCCGGGATCGCTCGGGCGAGCTGCTGGTTCCTATGGCGGCGCCGGTAAAAAGTTCCTGGTGGTGATGGGGAGGGAGCGTGTGCGTCTGGAGCGGCGGCTGCCACATCTTCACCCGGCGGGGACCGACGTACCGGAGCTGCTGTTCCGACCGGACAGCCTGTGCCCCCCTGCCCCCGGGGGGGCTGCTCTGATGGGCACCTGGGGACCGTGTTTGGGTCGCTCCCCGGGAGTCACCTCTTTGCCCCTGGCGAGGGCTTTATTCCGGGAAGCGCAAGGTGTGACCGAGCGGGCAGGGGCAGCCCTGCTCCTTTCGGAGGCTGAATGCACCATGCCCGGGTGCGGGCAGGAGGAGCTGCTGCCCCGAGGGTCTGCGAACCGCGGGTAGGGGCTGGAACAGGCTGGGGGGCGCTTGGGGACGGGGACCTGCCGATCCCGCGGTGTTATGTGACCTTGCGTGGCAGCGCCTCTCCTTGCCCGGGGTCGGGGGTTCGCAGGAGGGAGCGCTGGGAGGAGAGCGGGCTGTGCTGTCCCCGCGTCCCGGCTCTTTCCCGGAGCATGCACGGGACTTGCACAGCCACAGCCACGCTCTAGGCTTTACTGTATCTAAGCATAATCCCCGGCTTACAGGTGGGAGGCTCCAGCCTGTTGCAGGAGGGGGCTCAAACCTGCGTTTGGTCCCACAGACCCTCCCTACCGCGCCGAGCGGTGCTGGGCTGCACAGACCGTGCTCCGGCTCTGTCTTCTGCTCTGCTGGGAGGGCTACCCTGTGCAGAGGCAGCCCGGCCATCCCCTCCCGGCTGTATGCTGCTCCCGGAGCTGGGCCTGGCCCTCAGCACACCTTGCAGTGCAAAGATCGGCCGAGGTGCACATGGGTACAGCTGCACGCCTCCTTGCCACACCTCTGAAGGTGCGTGGGGTGGGTGAGGAGGGTATTTCATGGCCTCTCGCAGGTCTCCCAAGTGCAAACAGAGCTCTGCCAAGCTGCCTCTCCTTCCTCCTGTCCAGTTACCTCCACACAATGGACGCAGTGTGTGCCTGCAGCTTCCTCTGCAAGAATTACAGTTGCATGGGCCAGCACTTTATCCTTTTGATCTCTCTTCTTCTTCCCCCCTTGCCCTGAGGGTTTTTCTTTCCAGCAGGCTGGGTTCAAAAAGGGCACGAGATACTGCTGGCAAACAGTCTGACACTAAATAAACCTTTTTAATCCAAATTGCATGGATTAGACCCAACTTCCCATTCACACTCAGTGCTACTTGTAAGCTCCTCTGAATTTCATGGTGGCTGAGCTGCTAAGTGTAAGTATCAAGGTGGGTGAGGTAGCACCTGAAGCCTGTGTGACAGAGGTCTGGAGAGCAGCTTGCTGGGGGTAGGTGACTCTAGGGGCATATCCAGTGCAGACTGCTGGAGCTGCTCTCCTTCAAGGAGAAGCTCCGACTCTGCCAGACAGCAATCTGAGAGCCAGCTGCCTAGGAGACTGCCAAAGACACCTTGTCTTCAGTCAGAGGTGAAGCTTGATGCACAAAGTACTTGGGCTACTCTGAAGAGCATAGCCAGATAGTGAAGTTCTCTCCCTCAGCAAAAAGCTTTTTGGCAGATGTTTCCTCTTCATCCATTGTCCCTGGCCTCCCTCCCACCCGCTGTCTGTCCTGTCCCCCTTTCTGTTCATCTCTGTCCTGCAGTGACCGAGTTTGGAGGACAGTTTGAGTAGCATCATGCTGCCTTTTTATGGTAAATATGCTGCAAGGGAGCACTATAGGAGGGGCAGCAGAAAGCCCAGGAGATTGGGCAAGACTTAAATTGCCTTGGCTTATGGTGCCCACAGTGACGGGGGGGTGGGTAGGAGGTGAAAGGCTGGGCTGGGGGGCTTGTTTCTCTCTCAGCTGTACCCAGAAAGCTCTCTGAGCAGCTCCTTTCTTAGCACTTACTGTCAGTCTGGGTGCTGAGGGCTTGTGCTTACTGGAAATCCGCTGGCAGTAACTGAGGCCAAATAGTTCGTATGCTGCAACGATGAGGGGTGCAGTCTCAGCATTAATGTCACGAAAAGAAGCACACCAAAAAAAGCAAATTATCTGCCAGCCCATCAGTGGGTATGGTGCTGAGGTTCAGCTTGCTTATCTGCCAGCCTCTTGCTCTTTGCTCAAATCTGCAAGACCAAACCATTTCTGGGGAGCCCGACCCCAGGCGAGGCACTGCCGTGGGTCTGAGGCAGTTCATGCTAAGTAAGCCCATACCTTGCAGGGTGCTGGGGTAGATGAGGACATATTCTTACAGCACTTGTTAGTGTTAGAGCTGGGAAGCAGGATGAGAATAGACATGATATATCGAAGCATGGCTGTGTCTTGGGAGGTTGGCAGTTTTCCTTCTGTCCTTCCACTGTGAGAGAAGGAGCCTGGCAATGTAAGGTCTGGGATGTGGACCTTTCCAGCTGTGGTTGGAAAGGAGAAGTCCTGGTGTGGGATGAGATGGCCTTTCTGGCCCTCTCTCCTTGGAGCATCCCTTCCTGCCTACATTGTGGTGTGCCTGTCTATTTTCTTTGCTGCCGAGTGAGCTCAGCCAATCCTTTGGGATAGCTAGGGATATATTGTGACTTTCTCCAAATAACCTGTAGACAGAGGCACATCGAGGGAGTATTTTAGTCCCTGACACATGAGCCCTGCCTAGAATGGGAGGCCTGATTCACTCACAGTATCTCACTGGAGGCTAACACCTTTCAGGAGAGCTCCAAATCTCCATCCAAATCAGGAGACAAGCACACCAAGCTCTGAGCATGGCATTTCTGGTGCTGGCAGCTCACACCTCTGATCTCCAACAGCCCTCCTGGGAACTGGAAAGGCACTGGTGGGCAGAGGATGTTGGTGGTGTAGTCCTTGAGATCCTCAAGTGCTGCTGACAGGTCTATTGCTTGAAGTGGTAGTCTGAAGGGAAGGGAAACCCAGGTTAAACAAGCTTAAGGGGCCTTTTAATGACCATTTTGACTTGAAGGCTTTTTGTTGCCATTCTCTGTCAGGGTGCCCCTGCCCTTCCCAGCTTAGCTGAGACTTGGCATCTCAGGATGGAGACTCTTTTTTTGGCTTCCTGGCAAAATGTGCAGAGCCCTGCTGTGAGATAGTGACTGCCTCCTGCCTCCAGATGCCTTTTCCAGAAAAGCATTTAGAACCCCAGGCTGTTACTTGGATAACTCCCTTCCCTGATTCATTAGCAATGTGCAACATGCAACGTCTCTCCTATAATATCCTGAATCTGCCTGTGCTAAAGGCTGAGAGGGAGAGGAGATATCTTTTAATAACCATGTGATGCAGTTGGAAAAATCTTCTGGACATGCAGTTCTCCGGTGGCCTGTGTTAATGGAAACACTCCAAGGGAGAGATGCAGCTGGATTCTGAAGGAGAGGACGTGCTGCAGCTGCTTTTGGGTGAGCAGGGCAACTGCTTGTGGTTGCTGATCTGCTTTTTAGCCTCAGCCTAGCTCCCCTGGCCGCACCTGCACAAGGCGGCAGACCTGGAGATCTGTCCCACCATGCTGCAGCTCTTGCAGGCCCTGTGCGTGGTGCTGTGTAAGTAGCTGCTGGTGGCTGGGTTGTGGCCAGTGGATGTGGGCTTCATCCTGGAGAGTTATCTCTTGCCATTGCGCATGGCCAGTTTGCTTTCCCAGTGACGCTGGTGGCCGTGCTGTGGCAGATGCCATTGGGCAGCGCTGCGGTGTGTGGCAGGCACGTGCCTGGCTCTCCCCACTCATGATTAGCTCTGCTGAAGGTGCCTTTGGTCTTCCAGCTCTTTGCAATTGAAACTACTTGATCTTCTGCTTTCTGTTCCAGGTGGGTGTTAGGGACTTGGCTTTTACCTGCTGAACTACTCCCTGTAAATGCAGGGCTCTGGTAGCACCAGAGGGAGGGTTGTGACTGCAAAGGTGATGTGTGCTGGGTGGATTTGGCACTCTGGTTCATATCCAGTTCCCCCTGCTCCAGAAGTATCCATCTTCGAGGTTCCCTGCTTAGACCTCTCTAATCTGAAGTGGGAGCTGACAGATCAGGCTGAGCAGAGCAGGGCTGATGGAGGGGGTAGATGTCTGTTTACTGATGTGTGTCCTCCTGTCCATAGTTGTCCTCTCTCACTGGCTGCTGCCTGGTAGCTAGATACTGTGGGAGACTCACAAAGCAGAAGTAGTGTCAGGCTTTGTTGCTGGAGGAAGGTTTTGCTGGACAGTTGTAGTGCTGTACTTCTTCACTGGACTTGGTGGGTTTCACTGTTCAGGTGAACAGCTGTTGTAAAGTATTTCTTATCTCTAGCCGTTGTTGGGATTGATATCTCCCTTGTTTTATGTTGTGCTGTGCCAGGCTGACCTGGGGTTTGCTGTGGTGTGGCTGGTGCCCAGCACACTGCACACTTACTTCTCTGTTTGGCGTTTTAAAGCAGGTGGGGCAGACCAGAAAGATGGTTTTGGTAGGTTTTACCTGCTTTGAAGGTTCTGTTCCTCCTGCATCTTGAAGCAATGACGTGTGGATGGAGAGGTTTTAAATCGAAACTCCTAGTTCCTCTTTGATTCCTTTACCCCAACTGTGTGTCTCTGTGCTTCAGGTTTGGGCTTTCTCCCAGTGAGGAGGTGATAATTCCTGTAGCCTCCTGGGAGACTGGCTCATTCATTCCAGCCTGCTGTTGTAGGGTGTGGGTGCCCAGCTCCATGGGAGCTGGAGGAAAGGGATTTCCTGGCAGCATCCCAGCAGAGGAGGAGGATCTCCTCCTTCTTTGAGAACAAGTGACATGTGCAGGCTGCTCTGCTCTCTGCAGTGCAAGTTGTGTGGTGGTTTTTGCCTACGTTCTCTTTTCTCTGCCTTTATCCCTTCTCTCTCCTTGTTGTGCATCTATATGGATAGACTCTCTCAACTCCCCTACTGGGACTGCCCAGGATATGTCGCAGAGTCTCAGGTTACTGGACATGATAATTAATCCCTTCATTGCCTCAGAAGCTAAATGCTGCTGCTATCATGTTTGGGAGGGGGCCAGAGAACTTGCTTCCCTCCCCCAGCTCCTTGTCCTGCTGAAGAGTCAGTGTGATGACTCACGTGTGTTGCGATGGAGCCTGGTGGCTGTGGCTGTACACGTGGCCCCAGAAGTGCTGGCAGCGTCCTCCTTGTGTGGATGGGGAATGTGCTACAGGACAGTGCCATGATCTGGGACTAGAAACATGCAGATATTCTCTTGTGGGGTGTCTGGGTAGCCTTGGGTGACACTGGACTGTGCATTGTAACAGACTGGAGGAAAGGGACAGAACCAAGGCGTTGGGTGCTGCTGATCTATGACGCTCTCGGCTGTGCAGGGGCCTGTCCCCACAGCATTCTTACACAGTAGCTCTTCACGTGACTGTTTGTCTTTTGGGTTTCAGGTGACAGCAGGCTCCAAAACCCTCAAGTACAGCTGAGATGTGTTATGTGCCTTTCAAATTGACCATCCGTGGTTAAAAGGCGGTACTCGCAGCAGCTGCCAGGCCCTGCCAGCTTCTCCAGCTGTTCCTGGTACCCCTGCAACAATTGGCAGACTCCAAAGGTTAGTTATCTTGCTTGTTAAGTAGACAGTTTACATGTGCCTGCTCCCCTCCTGTCTTAGTGCTTCTGTACCCAAATTGGTAAACTGGGGATAATGGCATGGCAGAAGGTCATGGCTCTGTGGGTTTCCTCTCTGCTGGGCATGTGGATATTTAGGACTTGTGGGGAGGTTCTGGAAACAAAACTGGCACTTGTAAGCCCCTGTGGCCCGGTTCTCTGGAGGTAAAGACCAGATTCCCCACATGAATCTGTGGAACAAAGTGTGGTCTCATCTCTGTGGCTGTTTCACTTGAACTTCCCTTGAACGTGCATGTTTGTATCCTTCTCCCCAACTGTTACGATGGTCTGTTGCCTGTTTCTAGTGTAGGGGGGCAGTAGGTGTCTGGGAGCTGGAACAAGCTTCCAGGGGAAATGGGAAGATCCCCTTCTGAAGGCAGCGGGTTTGTGCTGGCATTGTTCTGCCCTAGCAGCTTCTTTTCCCTCTGTCCCTTGCACCGATGTTTCTGTGAGACCACTGTTCTCAGTGGCTGCCTCTCTCTCCTCTGCCCCTCATTAGTGCAGGGCTTGGCATGTCAGCAGGAGAGAGCCTCAGCATGTCTGCGCCTTGATCGGATTTGTCAAGGCTCCTTCCCTTTTCTTCCTGTTCATTGAGGGCTGAAACAAAGCAAACAGAAGCGAGGAATTCTAAAGAATAGGAGTGAGGGAAGAGATGGACACTGGATTGACAGGCTGCCCCTGCACACATGCACCCCCTGCTTCAGTCTGATGAGGCAGAGCATTTTGTGAGGTGAGGCCCTTCCCCGGCACTCCTGTTCCCAGACACCAGCTGCCCTGCTCCCCATACTGTGCACCGTGGCGTGTTGCAGCCCAGGGGGCTCCTGTCCCCACTTGACTGGATTGCTTCCTGAGCAAGGCTGTCCCCTCTGCATGCTGCACAGGCACATAGGCCTGAACAGAGCTTGAGGTAAACGGGCCTTTGTTCAAACTGTTTTGTTTGCCATGGGCTGTGATAAAGGGTTTCCATCTTTACCTGTGCCAGGAAAGGCTCCCTGGTTGGGCAGCACCAAAGGAGCCTGGCGCAGAGATCAAGGTCTTGCTTGGTGCCAGGGCAGTACTGGCCCCTCCCCAGCCTGGAGCCAGATAAGTGCTTGAACAGAGCCCTTCTGTGCAGGCAGGTCTGGGAGAGGAGAAAAGGCAGCCTAGCTCTTGTATTGTTTCCCAGGAGGCAGGGGAGTCGTGGCTGGCCAGGTGAGGCTGCTGCAGGTAAAGCTTCACTCTGTCTGGTGGAGCTCCTTGCTCCCTCCTCAGCTGTCCTCAGGCCATTGCACAGGTTCCTCTTCCTCCTGCTGCAGATTGGATCAGGACAGGCAACAGGATGCTCGGCAGCCCCAGCATAAATCACTTGAGGTGAAATACATCCCTACCCAATGACATCCCATGCATTTAAGCCACAAGGAACAGCCTTTAAGCCACAGCCTCTGTTTCCTTTCCTTCTTCTTCCATGTTCTCCCCCTTCTGGCAATCTCTGCACTCTGTGGTTTAATTAGAGAGTACAGTAAAGTGCTTAGACTCCAAAATGTGCAGATTAGGGGGTTACTAATCCTCTTCCTCAACGGGTGCTCACATCCTGCCCAGTCTGTTATTGAGCTGCTTTGCACAGAATGGAAACTCAGCCAGACTTGAGACTTCTGCCTCTCGCTTTCTGTGCAGAGGAAGAAGGGCAAGGGAGGTACAGGAGAGCCATGGGGAAGGAGGGAAGGAAGCCGCTGGCTTCTGAAATTCTCAAGGTGGGTTTGTAGTCAGCATTGACCATCTTCACTTCTTTTGTCCTGGCTGGTTTTGGTGCTTCAGGAGCAATAAAGCAAGGGTTTGGTGTCTTGGTTCTCAGTTTTTTGAGTGCTGTATTCCCGTTCTGACCAAAAAACCCCTTTTTTTCTGTCAGAGGAAGGAGCTGCTTCCCTGTACGTGTGTGTGCACGTGTGGGTGATTCATTTCAGGTCTTGAGCCTTCCCTGTGTGTCCACACCTCTCCCCAAGTTCCCACTTGCCTGCCTTGCACTCTGGTCCCCAGTGTGCACCCAAGGGAGCAGAGCTGCAGTCCTGCTGAAAGCGTGGGGCTCCCAGCTGAGGGAAGGAGGCTGGTGCCTAGTAGTGCTGCGTGGGGCCTGGCCTGTCCTCATCTGTGGAGGCTGAGATCCCTTTATAGGACATATGCTGTCAGTGTGAAGGGTAAGGTAGAGTTTTTGCTGTTACAGATGGAAACACCAGCAGGGAAGAGGGAGTAGGGAGGACGGGTGTGGTGGGAAGGATAGACTCTTCCTGGAGGTAGGAGGAGAACTTGACCCTGATGGTCACAGGCTGGGCTGAGCTCTGATACCTCTTGTCCCACTCCTGTGGCAATCTGCGTGCTGCACAGAGGTTGCTGTGGATTGCAGAAGACATGAGCTTTTGTCTTGAGCCACTCATCTGCTGCTTAGCGTCTGAGTTGAGGTATGCTGTCTCTTCCCTGTCTTTGTCCTTCAGTGTGGGAGTTTAGGGTTTAGCTCAGCAGCGTGAGAAGCCCCAGAGATGGGAGCACAAGGAGCAGCAGGAGTGTAGGAGTGCTGGGAATGGTCAGTGAGGAGTTTGGGTGTTGGGAACATTCTCCTTTCCACCTCCTGGATTTGGGAACTGCCTCCCCTCTGGGATCCACTTCCCCTCCATTTTTACCTCATTTCCAGTTTGCGAAATGCCCCATGTGTGTTTTTGCAGATATGTTTGCAGTCTCTTAGCCCAGCCAGCAGTTTTTCCTCCACATGTTCTCAGAGCCTATTTGCAATGTGTAAGCCTCTCTGTAGCTGCACTATCACTTCAGGTCTTAAAAAATGCCCAGGGCACCCTGAGTGGATGACACTATTGCTGCTTGAGTTTTTTAGAGTCTGTCCTGAGCCATTCTCATTTGCTATTTATAGTGCAGTTGTTCCGTTCCTCTGTGGTTGAGCTCTGCTTTCAGCGTTGCTTGGGCACTGAGGGCACCAGTGCCAGGAATAGCTCTGGGCAAGGAAGACATGGGAGCGGCTGCTTGAGCAGAGCTCCCAGTTTGGGCCAGTCCCTGGTGGAAGAGGCACCAGGCTGCATCTGTGAGCTCTGCCTCTGGGTGAACATCAGCCTTCCGTGGCACAGCTGCTTTTCCTACAGGGCAGTGAAGGGATTGCCTTTCCTCGTCAGATGCCCCGTGTGTGTGCCTGGCACTGCTGAGGCTGCCAGAGTAGAGTTTGCCACTGGGAGAAATGGCATCTGGAAGAGTTGCTCTGGTGCCATGTACTGGCAGGACTAGCAAGGGACCTCTGTGTGATGTGCTTGCACTGTGGAGGGCAGTTTGCATGCGAAGCCCTGCTCCTAGTATGTCCTTCATAGCAGCAGCTGTGACCTCTTCGTTCTGTGTCCTGAACCGCTGCCCACTAGGGTGGGTGGCTGCCTTTTCAGTGGAGCACCTGCCATCCCTCGCACAGGGCCGTGCTCTCCTTGCTCTGGCGAGTGCTTGCTGGCCTCGAGGGAGCTGGAGCTGAGGTCTGCACAGAGCCTGCAGCACAGAAAACACCAACACCCTCCTTAGCGCTGCTGCTTTGGCTCGTGATGCTCGCAGCTTGTCTGGAGAGCAGAGCTGAACAAATAATTAATTGCTTGATTTAGTGCCCAAAATGAAATGCTGGAGGAAAAAAAATCAACACAGCCGAGTTTGAGAGACCCTTTATCTTTTCTCTTAAACGTAATGCAGCTCAATTTCAAACAAAACAATGCAAAATGAGACTTTGCTTAGAAAACAAAGCTTTTTGTTCTTGTCCAGAACTTGTCATGAAGTAGCAAATAGGTCCAAGCTGTCTGGAAACTGCAGTTTTCAATCAGTAACTATTCAGTTGAAACCACTTACCCAGCTCTGCTGCTGACAATGCTCGGCGGGCACCTGGGGGCCTGGCTCGGAGCCATGACCTGGCGCCTTCCCAGAGGTGGTGGGGAGGATGGTGGGGTGCTTCTTGTGGACTTCTGCAGGCAGAGTGCTGGTCCGGGGTTGTTGGAGTCCCTTTGCCTCCTTTTTTTGCTGTGATTAAACTAATTAATTTATATGAGATTAGTGCAGACTCCACAAGCTTGTTAGGTCTGGTCAAGGTGCACTGGGATATGGTCCCCCTTGTCCCACCAGATATAGGTTGTTCAAGAGTGTTTCAGTGGGGCAAGGAGATTTGGCAGGGGGAGAACAGACAGGAATCTCCTGTCAGTCCCTACCCATGGGCACTGCTATCTGGAAACTTAAGACATGGTTAGTTCACAGGGTTAAATTCCCACCCCTGTGCTGTACAGGGCATGGCACCGGCTGCGTGCTCCAGCCGTGCTGATGGCAGTGCTGGAGCTGGCAGAGGGCTTGCTGCAGACTGCTGTGGGAAGGAGCAGGAGCTCCAGGCTGCTGACCCTGCTGTTGCCTCTTAGCTCTGACCCTGGGAACTGCTGCAGGCCTGCGGCAGTGGAAGCATCAGGAAACAGCAGGGGTGAACAGGTATTGATGCCCAGAGCACATCCGGAGACCGGGACACAGTGAACCTAACGCATTTGGAGCTGGCCATTGGCTGCAGCACAGATGTCAGCAAAAATGCAGATATTAGAAACCTAATCCTGACAGAGGGAAGGGAGCTGGAGATCAGCCCAAATCCTGTTCCTCTTCTTTTTCAAGAGGCAGACGGGGGCCTCCTGCCCCTTGTAGTGCTCCTGTACAGTGCCCAGACTTGGTCTCTCCTGTGCCTAGCTGTGTGGAAGAGATTTGATCCAGGACTCTGTAGCCTCTGTGATAGTGTCAGGGCAGCTGTCCTGAGTCAGGCTTATGTTCTGTCAGGCCCAGAAAAAGGCTGGTCAGTGGCAATACTTCACCTGCTGATTATCCTTCTGGTATCAAACAACTTGTAGTCCAGGAAGGTAAAGCTGGAAGCAATATGTTGAACTAGGTATCTCCTCTGTGAGCTTGTTGGGGGGGTCTCAGCAGCACATGGCAGGGTCTCATGGCGGGAGGGAAGCAGTGGGGATGCCTCTCCAGGTGCCAGTTTGGAGCAGGGCTGGTGTACTCCAGCAGGCTGTACAGAAGCAGGGGCTCGGTGGGAAAACCATGACCAGCATGGACATGTGGGATGCTCCTTCATCCTGTGCCTGGCATGCGGGGCACAGAGCTGGCTGAGTGCTGGGGGAAGGTGGTCTGCTCCAGAGCCACACTGTGGGGCTGCTAGCTGGGTCACCCCCTCTTGCCTTGCCTGAGAGTTGTGACAAGATGCAGCTGCCCAACTTGTAAGCATTGCAGGATGTCTGGTAGACTTAAGCCTCCTACACAAAGCTTGCACACTCTGCTGTGGTACCAGCCTCCCCAGCCTGCCCCGCACAGCTGAACCCAGTGCCCGGTCGTGGGCAGGGAGACTGACTGCAGTGCTGCCCTGCAGAAGTGGACTGTATCTAGCAGGGCCTTGTGACTGGAGTCCCTGCCAAGAGTTGCTCCCTGATGCATTCCTGGGGTTTCAGACACGGAGAGGTAAGTGGTGAGGCATGCTTCCGTGTCAGACCCAGCCTGAACTTGCTTGTTTCATCTGGAAATGAGAAAACAGTCTGGTGATGAAAGTCCCTCCTTCAGCCAAGCTCAGAGCTTCCACTAACACCCTTCAGAGGCTGTTAGTTCCTCTTCCCAAAGTGCTGTGCTTCTGTCAGAGAAGATGGCTTTTAAGTGTGACCTTTGCAGAAGAAAAACCTGAACTCTTAGAGCAGTAGAATCCTACTTACTGATGATCTTATGGGCCTGAGATGCACAAGAATGAGCCATAACTGAGGCACAGCTGACTGCTGACCCAGGAAGATCTTCACCTTTCTGGGATTTTCTCTGCAGCTTGGTGGTACTGGGGGCAGTGGGGAGATGGGGATACTTCCTTGTTTTACAGCTCATGTACTGGTATCTGACTCTGCTGCTGCTGCTTGATCCCATCTCTACAATATGGAGACTGTTTTTACCACAGGTTGCTCTTTCCAGGGAAATATGAAGATGAAATTCTTACTTGATTTTTTTGCTTATCATAAGACTGTGGAGGGAGGGGTGGCATGGTAATCCGGAGCATGGGGTTTTAATCCTGCTCTCCTGGCCAAATTCCATTCCGCCTCTGTAAATTCCTGCAGTTGCTCTGCTCTGCACTGCCTGTGTGGTATCCACCGGCTGGGGCAGCCCCCTCAAGTGGCAGTGTTTCGGCCCTGGGGAGGGGGCCAGGGAGGTGACCCCAAATTGTAAGGCACTTTGTCAGATGAGTGCTGCGATGCGTGCTTTAAAGGTGACCTGCTGAACGAGGAACCTGCCTGTCCCCTCCCATCTCTTTGTAAGGGCGAAAGAGATCAACCCCAGTTGCCTCTCTTAAAAGTGTGGTGCTTTTTCTTGGTTTCCCGTCTTGCTGTGTAGCTCTCACCACAGCTCTCAGGCCCTTTCTCACCTCCTGCAAGCCGGTAAGCTGCTGTGTTGTGCTCCTGCTGAAGCAGCCTAAGCAGGTCAGCTAAAATGTTGCTGCTCTCCCAGCTCCAAAAATGAGACCTGGGAGAGAAGGATTTGCAGTTTCTGTCACCTACAGCTAGGCTCTGAAGTCACTCCTCTCCTGGCCGGGGACTTGTAATGCTTGGGGGACATGGCTGGGGGGCTGCAAGCCTGAGGCTGTCATTGTGCCCCTCAGGGCTGCTGTCCCCGTGACCTGCAGACTGTCTTGCTGTGCCCCGCCATTGCCTCTGTGGGTGCACCGTAGCTCTATGAGTGACAGCAGGCTACGATGCCCACCCTGCCATGGGCCTCACTGCCAGAAAACAGGGCTTCTCCCCTCTGTGCTTTCAGGGCTGGGGGAGAACATGCTGATGTGACAGGAAAGCTCCCACTGCCAGCTCTGCCTAAACATTAACTACTCACCTGATAGTCACCAAGTCACGGAGAGCGAAGGCCAGTTGGGCTGAGCCATGCCCTTACAAAAAGAGAGAATCTCAGAGGGGCGGGGTGCCCGCCTGTGGGCAGCTCTGGGGGTCTGGGGCAAGCTAGGTGGGCATACCACCCCAGAAGCAAAGGCTGCTTGTGCATGGAGGGGTGGCTGGTGGGCAGCCAGCCCTGGGCTCCTGCCCACGTCTCAGAGGTTGGTGTGAGTGTGCACCCAATGTTTGTGCAGCTGCCTGGCTCTGCTGGCTTGACACTCCCTGTCCCCTGGCTATCACCCTGCTGACACTGGAGGCAGAGAGTCCAGGCATGAGGAGAGACTGGTGTCTCTTCCCCCGTGTCTGCCATCAGCCTCTCACAGTGAGGGAGGGCACCTGGCTGTCTCTTTCTGTCCCATTTGCTGTGTCCCTGATCCCTGCTGAAGCAGGGTGCTCCCGAGGAGAGTGTGGGGGAGGGAGGATAACCTGCTTTGAACAGCACTTCTGCCCTGCACCCCTGTGCTGGGGCTGCAAACCAGCAGTATTGGTAAACCTCTCATCTTACTGCTGGCTGCGCTTGTCTGGCGCAAGCAAGGAGACTGAGGAGGGAGGACAGAGAGGCTGAGCGTTGTGGCTGCAGGGATTGGAGATCCGGGACACTTGCATATGTCCCATGGCCATGGTACTCCCTGTGCCCCTTGCCTGGGAGCCGCTTCCAGCCTTGACCTTACTTTCCATGCCTTTAACATTTCATGGGGGAGGAGAAGCTGTGTATCCACCTTCCTGCTTGCCTGCCTCCCCACCTCCATGAATGTCCTAAAACACCTCCACCTTGTCTATGTTCCCCTAGCCTGCCTGCTTCTGCCCCACCTGGGAGCGCCTGGTTGGCTCCCCCTGAACCCGGCCTGGGCCTGGGCCCTCTCTTGATAGGGTAAGCAAGACTGGGCAGGAAAAGCGTGCGGGGAGGTGGTGATGGTCACCGGAGCACTAGGCAGTTTCCTTCCCTGCAGCAGTGCTGTTGGCAGGAGGTCTGGGCTTCCCCCGGGAGCTGGGTAAACCCTATGCTGCCTGGGATGCCTCAGCTGGAGCACTTGTTAGATGATGGATACCATGGCCTGGGACAGAACAGTCCTGAGGGCTGAGCTGCATGTACCCCAGGGCCAGGTGGGGGAGCAAAGCAGGGGGCTCCTGCTCTGGGGAGCCATGAGCTGGGAGGAGTGGGGCAGCCTGGGGGTTTCCTATCTCTGCTGGGGCTGGGCTGGGCAGAAAGGCGCTATGGAGGCGCCTGTTGTAACCGGGGCTCTGCAAGGACAAGCAGGAGCTGCCTGAGCGGGAGGTAAATGCATCTCCCGGAGCAGTGATTTCAGTGCTGCCTGGGTGGAGACCCAGCTCGCCCCTGCCCTGAGGCTCGGGGGCTGCCTTTGCAGGCGCTGCTCCGCCTTTGAGAGGCAGGCTGGGGCTTGCTGCCCCAGCTCGCCCTTGGGTTACGGAGTGGGGGGCCATTTATGTTCCATCTAAATTGCTGTGCAGACAGTTTGCATGCTAATCGCTCCGCCTGCTATCGGTGGCAGCCTCTTCCCAGCGCACCCTGCTTGCTCTGGGCACCCTCCAGCAGGCTCCCGCCAAGGCAGGCAGGAGGGCAGGGGACACCTCCTTCCCCGCCGGCCCTGGGCAGGAGCCTGCAGCCTTTCCCCAGCCCTGGGGCCGGGTGCGGGGGGAGCTGTAGGTAGAGCCTGTCTCTGCATAGTTATCATTCCCAGCCCCGGCCTCCAGCTCCTCCGACTGCCATCCCGTTTGCTCCTGGTGTGCTGGGCAGGTCTGGGGGACACTGTGCTCTTTGGGGAGCCGTGCCCTCCTGGGCTGCTGGGGCTGGAACAAGCCTGGGAAATTGGGGCGCAGCTCTTCCTTTTTCACACCTGTAGTGGCATTTACACCCTGTCCAGCTCGGAGGCTCTCGCTCAGACCCAGCTGATAACTACTCTCTCTGGGTAGCAAGGACTGCACCCCATCCTTACCATCCTGGGCTGGTCATGTAGCCCCTCGGCCTGCTGAGGGGAGACAGCATGGGCTCTGTTGCCTTCCAAAGTCCCCTGAGTATCTGTGTGGACAAAGCCTCATGCACCTGCCTCCAGAAAGGAGGAGGCAGGTGCTGGGTAGGGGGTAAATAATCCTGATGCCTCTCTTATCTCAGCAAAGGAGGGATATTTGAGGCCCAGGAGTGGGAAGGGGCTGGAGGGAGGGCGGATTCCTCCCCGCCTTACTTTGGGCAACTCCGTGCTGCTGGAGCTGGGGGCTCTTAAGTAGAAAGCGAATTTAATCTCTTGTGTTGTTTGTTCTTTCTTCCTCCGAAAGGGGGGCCAGCGCGGGGCATGCGGAGGAGCTTGGGTCTGAGAGCAGGGAGGAGGGGGGGAAGTGTCAGATCGGGAAGGGAGGAGTAAAGGGAGGACGGGAACGGCAGACCCGGGCGGGAGCAGCAGCACTGGGCTGCCCGCCGGCTGGGGAGGCGCCTGGGGAGGAGGAGAAGTGGAAAGGCAGGTAAGGAGATCACCTTCTGGGGGGCAGGTGAGCTGCCAGGTGAGGAGGGGGAGAAGGGATGGTGGGAGGGGTGGGTGTGCTACCCGGGGTTGATTGGAGTCCTTGAGTGCTTCTGGGAGGCTCTTTGCCAACTGGCCTAGTGCTGGTCCCATCCTGTCCTGGTAGCATGCTCACATGCAGGCTGGGGTCGGTGTGTTGTTCCCTGGACTGAGGACTCCCCAGAGCTGCCACAGGGGCAAGCAGGAGCTGGAGGGGTGCTGCTGTGTGCCTCCACCTTTTTCATTTGTGTTAAGAGTTCCTTTCCTGTCCTTCAGCTTCCCAGAGAGCCTGGTGCCAGCTGAGATCTCTCATCTTGCACTACCCCCCACCTCTCCTCCAGCAAATTCAACACAAAGATTTGGGGATGCCCAGGCTGGGCAGAAGTGGTGGAGATCAGGTTGTGGGAAGGGAGACAGGCTGGCAGCAGTGTGTGGAGACCTTGCCAGGTCCACCACATGGCCATGGCAGCGATAAGGGGTGCCTGGGTCTGGCGTGCTCCGTGCATCAGCTCCCTCTTCCCTGCCATGCCTGTGCTTGGCCTGCTCTATAGAGCGGAAGAGCAGGGCAATGCCGGGGAGCTGTGGTGCCGGCAGAACCCCTTCTCCATCAAGAAAGGGAGTGCAGCCCTTGCGTGCTGTGCAGGCTGCACAGGGGCTCAGCTGTATCCCCCAGTGGGTTAGGGTGGCTGTGCTCCCTTAGGCTAGCCTTGCCCCAGCCCTTGCAGAGCCTGAATCTGCTGTTGCATGTCCCTTGCTCCTGGTGAGCTTACCATCTGCCCTCAGCAGGCAATGAATGTAATGAGCAGGCGTTTTCACCCGGGCCCCATGGGCTGCTCAGGGTGATGTCCTCCCAGGCTGCCTATTTCAACCCCCAGGCGCTGGTGGCCCCATGGGCATCTGCACATCAATGGGCTCCAGTGGGATTTGTGCAGGGGGGAGCAGACCCTAATCCGTCTCATTCATCCCTACGGCAGCTTTTGTTGAGCCTCCAGATGTTGCGCCGAGGGCAGGGGCTCAGTATGGAGCTGCGGCGGGCAGGCAGGGGCATGGAGCGAGGGCACTCTGCGGTGAGAGGCTGATGTTGCCTTGCTTTGTGAGGGCTTTGCCTCACTTTGTGGGGGCTTTGCCTGCCCTGGGCCGGGTGGGATCTCAGGCAGGACTCTGCTGGTGGGCTTTCTGTCCCTGTGCTCGTCTGGGGCGCGGGAGCAAAGTGCAGTGCTGTGCCCAGTGGGGGATGTCCTGTCACCACCCAGGGATGGAAGCGGCACAGTCCGGGTGGTGCGAGTGGGGGCGGTGAGGCCAGGGGGCCCTAACCTGCCCTGTTGAGCCAGCAGTGCCAGGAAGCAAGTTTCATGAGGTGTTTAGGATTTTTCCACCAAACTTTGTGGGGGCAGGTGGCTCTGAGCGGTTGGGGAGGCGTTTGGCCCGCAGCAGTCCTGCATGCAGGAGGTCCCCCAAGCCTGCTGGCGGGAGGGCAGGAGCCCTGGGAAGGAGCCAGGGAGCTCCTCACCTGGCTCTGCGGGGGCTGTGCACCCCCCAGCCTGCTGTGTCCTTGAGGCTGCAGCTCAAGAGCAGTCCCAGCCCCTCCAGCCTCTGGAGGCAGTGGGGAGGGACCCGTGCTCCCTCTCAAGGGCAGGCTTCATTAACCACCCTGCCCTGCCACCCACCTCAGGGTCTCTTGCCTCTCCGGGGAGCCCTTCGTTCTTTCCCCTTGCCTGTGGGATGGCAAGGAGCAAGGTTCAGAGCTGGAGGGGCCCTCTTGGAGGGCTTCTTTCTTTCTCCTGTGTCTGAGGGCCCCCAAGCGCCATGCAGCCACAGCAGGGCAGCTGGGCAGGCCCTGGGGGGGTTCAGATCCCCCAGCATGGCTCAACTGGTTCTGGCTGTCACTGAAAAAATGAAGGCCGTGTGTCTTGCTGCTGCGCTCAGCCAGGCGGTGTCCTGCAGGGAGCAGGAGACGGGATGTTCTGCTGGGGGACGCAGAGGCAGCGGGCTGTGGGCTGCAGGGCTGCTGCTGACACTGCACTCTCCACTCCCCTATCCTTCCACAGGCTCTAGGATGCTGGGGCCAGCCAGGCTCGGGCTGCCCACCTGATCCACACTGCCCCTGTCCTGCCAGCACACCATGTTGTGCTCCTGGCGTGTGAAGCTGAAGCTGTTGCTTGCCACTGTGACCCTGGCCGTCCTCCTCTCCTGGCTCTACCTCTTCATGGGCAGCTTCGAATGTGAGTGGGTCCTCCTCTTCAGATCAAGGGATGGTCCCCAACAGGGGGTGGGCAGGGGAGGTTGAGGCCTTGGGGTGTTTGCTCTGTAGCCATGCAAGTCACTGCAGATATATCTGAGCTCTGCATTTCCAGGGGCATCCTGGAGGGTCAGAGGAGCAGAACTGTGACATTGGCTGAGCACACATGGGGAGTGATGGGACCTCTCAGTTGGGGCTCAGCCTCACCATCCACACCTGGTCCCTCCCGGCTAAGCTCTGCCTTGCTGTGCCCATCGCATGCCCCGTGTCTTCTCCGCAGATGGCCGCTTCCTCCTGCTGCCGCCCTGCCTGGGCGAGCAGCCGAGCCGGGACATGGAGCGGGAGGCGCTGGCCTCGCGGGTGCGCAGGGTGGAGGAGGAGAACCAGCAGCTCCGTCTGCAGCTCAGCCAGGTGCAGGGGGAGGGCAGCGATGGCAGCCCGCAGTGGGGAACCTCTGCCGAGGATGGGGACACCGCTGCGGGTGAGAGGAGAAACGGCACGGCCTGCCTCAAGCAGCAGACAGTGCACAAGTGTGAGGTGAGTGACGGCAGCAGCACAGTGGAGTGGTGGATTGGGGATTTTGGATGGGAGACTGGGACCCTGACTGAGCATGGAAGTATGTGCGACCCCCTTGGTACTGCTTGCCCTGTGCTCTGGCCATGCTGGGGCCTCGTACTGGTTTTCTGTGGTACTCAGTGGTACGCAGTTGGAGGCTGAGGGTGTCTTGCTTCTCCAGAGAGGGAGGCCAGACAGGAGGAGTGGCACCCAGGCTCCTGGTCCCCATTTCTGAGCTGGGTGTCTCCCACCTCTCTCTGGGGCTCCTCCCCCAGGGGAAGGACTGGGTTGTGGAGTCTCTTCCCATAGCACTGCCCCATGGAGGAGCTGACAGCCCTCTGCAAGGGGTGGTGGGGTGTCCAGTCTCAAAGGCACTGTTTGTCTCTGGGCAGCTTCTGCACGTTGCGATAGTGTGCGCTGGACACAACGCGAGCCGGGATGTGGTCACCCTGGTGAAATCCATCCTCTTCCACAGGTAACGTGGAGGTGCTGTGCCAGAGGCCTGCTGGTTTGGGGTTCCCAGATGAGCTACTGCAGGCTGCTGGAGGGACAGTGCTGAGGGAGAGGGGTGCTAGGGCCTCTCTCTACCCCTTGTGCCACTGCTTAGAGGGCCAGCGGGGGATTTGTTTTCCCAAGATGACCGATTTTTCTCCATCCACTGTTGTTTCTCCCCTGGCAGGGGTGGGAGGGATGGGGACCATGTACTCTTCCTCCCACCGTTGTGCTGAGTGCTGCTGCGCTTGCCCTTGGCAGGAAAAACCCCCTCCACTTCCACTTCATCACAGACTCGGTGGCCCACCAGATCCTCCAGACGCTCTTCCAGTCCTGGATGGTCCCTTCCGTCCACGTCAGCTTCTACAACGCCGATGACTTGAAGGCAGGCACTTACCCCCCTTTGCCATGTTCCAACCCAGTGCCCAGAGGGCAAAGGGGAGCAGCAGAGAGGGGCTGGTGGGAGGGGGTTTATTAACACTCTTCCTGCTGGTCCCTCGTTCACCTGCTCCCCTTTCTGGATTTGTTGCTGGTTCAGCTGAGAAGAGGGGCACGGGGCTCATTCTGGAGTGGTGGGGAGGCCCCTTGGGGCAGCACTGCCTCTGCAGAAGAGCTGGGCGCCCCCCTGAGCACTGAAACACTGGGGTTCAGGTGTGGGTTGTTCTGGTGGCTGGAGGAGGAGCCAGGCCAGGGTGATAGTGAAGGAGAAGGAAATGCAGCCAGTAAGTGTATGAAGGGCCTGGGGAGAGAGGTGTGTGGCTGCTGGTGGTGCAGCTGAAGAAGATGCTCCAGGCTCCGCTGGCTCCACAGCTCTGTTGTGCCCTGCTGCATGAGGTGCCGGGCACACACAGCCGTCCTGCCCGGGCAGGGGAAGGGCATGGTTGTCCCCAGCCCTGAGGCCGTGTTGCCTTGCAGCCGGAGGTGTCATGGATCCCCAACAAGCACTACTCTGGCATCTATGGACTGATGAAGCTGACGCTTACCAAGGCACTGCCCTCCAGCCTCTCCAAGGTCATCGTCTTAGACACCGACATCACCTTTGCCACTGACATTGCTGAGCTCTGGGCTGTCTTTGGGAAGTTTTCTGGTGAGGACAGGGTGCCCCTGGGACTTGCTGGGTCCCTGGCAGGGCCCTAGGCACTGCGAGCCCACTGTCCCCTCAGGGTGGTGGTCCCCATCTGCCACAACACCAATGCAGTGGGTTTGCTTGGGCTCTCTGAACCTGCAGCTTGGCCTAGATCCACATCCCTCTCTTTCCTCAGACAAGCAGGTGATCGGGCTGGTGGAGAACCAAAGCGACTGGTATTTGGGCAACCTCTGGAAAAACCACAAACCATGGCCAGCCCTGGGACGTGGCTTCAACACGGGTGAGCTTGGGCTGCTGGGGTGGACCCTGCAGCCTGATGGTGCATCCAGCTGAGGTGGCACTTGGCACAGGGAGGCTGGGGAAGGCTGAGGTGAGGCAGGAGAGTCTGGTGGGTATGAGGTGGCTGCTACAGCATCCTGGGGTTGTGTGGCTGGGCACCAAGAAGTGGCATGTCCCAGGGGCTGAAGGCACGTGGGCTGCTGTGCTCCAGCTCTTTAGTGGCTGGGTGCTCCCTGGGTGAGCCAGTGTCTTCCTCCTGGCATCCAGGGGTGATCCTGCTCCTGCTCGACCGGCTGCGTCGCCTGAGCTGGGAGCAGATGTGGCGGCTGACAGCAGAGCGGGAGCTCATGAGCATGCTCTCCACCTCACTGGCCGATCAGGTAATGGTCCCTTAGCTGGGGTGGATGGCCCTGCTACAGCCCCGTAGTTCTGCTGGCATGGGGGTCTGTGCTGTCTTCCTCATCTACCTGTGCACTCGCCTTCCTCTCTTCTAGGACATCTTTAATGCGGTGATAAAGCAGGACCCAGCCCTGGTGTACCGGCTCCCTTGCTTCTGGAACGTGCAGCTCTCTGATCACACCCGCTCAGAGCAGTGCTACACTGAGGTCTCAGATCTCAAGGTGGGTGGGTTTGCTGCCTTGGAGACTGGGGAGGGCCTGAAGGACAGCACATGCACTGGAGGTCTGGAGGAGTCAGCGGGGAGTCTGGGGACTTGAGAAGCATTGTGTGCTGCTGACTTCCCCTCCATGGGCTGACACGCCATTGTCCCTAGGTGATCCACTGGAACTCGCCCAAGAAGCTGCGGGTGAAGAACAAGCACGTGGAGTTCTTCCGCAACCTCTACCTGACCTTCCTGGAGTATGATGGGAACCTGCTGCGCCGGGAGCTCTTTGGTTGCGCCAGTCTCCCCAGCCCACCCAGCAACCAGGTGAGAGCGATTGTGACTCTGCCACTGATCCCAGAGCCTGGGGAGGACAGAGACCCCATGTGGGTGCCCCAGCTCCCCGCAGGGCTCCTGCTCTCCCTCACCTTTACGGCATTGCAGCTGCAGCAGGCACTGGAGGAGCTGGATGAGGACGATCCCTGCTACGATTTCCGACGGCAGCACCTCGTGCAGCACCGCATCCACCTGTTCTTCCTACAGTATGAGTTCTTGGCCCTTCCAGACCCCACCGATGTCACCCTTGTGGCCCAGCTCTCCATGGACAGGTACTTGCTGGTGGGGCTGGTGTGGAGTCAGATTGCACCTCCACTCCTCTGGGGTGGCTACACAGCTTGGGAGCCACCAGGGATCTTGTAAGACATGTTCCTCACCCTCACACCAGCACTTTGGAGGGAGGAGCAACACCCTGAACTGGGAGCAGCAGTTCCTCCCACTCACTCAGAACTGTGCTCAGGTGGCACACAGCCTACTGGCAGGTGCCCAGGTCTGGGTTTGGCCAAGCTCCCACAGGCCAGGTCTTCTGCTCATGCAGTGTCCTGTGCTTCACAGGTTGCAGATGTTGGAGGCCATCTGCAAACACTGGGCGGGCCCCATCAGCCTGGCGCTGTACATGTCGGACGCGGAGGCCCAGCAGTTCCTGCGCTACGCCCAGGCCTCAGAGGTGCTGAGTGCCCGCCGCAACGTCGCCTACCACATCGTCTACAAGGAGGGGCAGTTCTACCCCATCAACCTCCTGCGCAATGTGGCCTTGGCCAACACGCAGACGCCATATGTCTTTCTGACAGACATTGACTTCCTGCCTATGTATGGCCTCTACGATTACCTCAGGTAAGGCTTTCTGCAGCTGGCTTTTGCTCAGCCTGCCAGGCTCCCCAAGCACCAGGGTTTGCAGGAAATGCCATGGGCAGCAGTTCTCAACATGAAGAAACTTTTTCCTCTGTGTTCAACCTTGGGATCCGGCCCTTGCTTTTGTCAGTTGCCAGCGGGTGAAGCAGCAGCTATGGGTGTGAGGGGTGCCCTGTTCCTCCTGCCCCTGCATGGCACCCCTCTGAAGTGTCCAAATTCATTAATACCCTTCTGGAGTGGTGGGCAGGCTGGAGGGGCTGAGGAAGGGAGCTGTGGCCATGGCTCACAGCGAGGGAGACCTCACACCCTTCCTACCACCACAGGAGTTCCATCCAGCAGCTGGAGCTGCCCCATAGGAAGGCAGCTCTCATCGTGCCGGCGTTTGAGACCCTGCACTACCGCCTGACCTTCCCCAAATCCAAAGCAGAGCTGCTCTCCATGCTGGACATGGGCTCTCTCTACACCTTCAGGTAGGGACTGGAGCCGGTTTTGTACCCGTGTGCCTTGGGGCTTTGGGGCAGCTGGCTCGGAGGCCCCCCTGTGACCTCTGCCTGTCTCAGGCAGTCTCCCATTTCCATCTCTCCCTGCAGGTACCATGTGTGGCCGAAAGGCCATGCCCCAACTGACTATGCCAAGTGGCGGACAGCCACTGTGCCGTACCGCGTGGTGTGGCAGCCAGACTTCGAGCCTTACGTTGTAGTGAGGCGAGATTGCCCCAAGTATGACCAGAGGTTTGTGGGCTTCGGCTGGAACAAGGTGTCCCACATCATGGAGCTGGATGCACAGGTGGGTGAGGGGCTGTTCCAGGCACGGCTGGGTGATGGGGGGCGCTTGGCTGGGCAGTGATGTGTTGCTACCACCAAGCCAATGCTGATGGTAGGGGCTGCTGCTCTGCCCCCAGGAGTATGAGCTGCTGGTCCTGCCCAATGCCTTCATGATCCACATGCCCCACGCCCCCAGCTTCGACATCTCCAAGTTCCGCCTGAGCGCAGGGTACCGGGGCTGCCTCCAGATGCTGCGCGAGGAGTTCCACCAGGACCTGTCGCGGCGGTATGGGGCTGCTGCGCTCAAATACCTCACTGCCGAGAGAAGCCTGTGATGCCTGGGGACAGTGGGAGCCCTGGCCCACCACTGCAGCCTGGCCTGAAGGACCCAAGCCGGTGGCACAGCCTCTCCAGCCCAGCAATGGGGTGCCCACAGCTCCAATGGGAGATGACAGCTGCAAGAACAGGCAGTGCCTGCAGGTCAAGCTGCTGTGGCGTGGCCAATGGTTTTTTTTTCAGAGCAGCAGCCTTCCTGTGTTACAGGGAACCTCCTTGTGCCAGGGGCCAGGGGAGAGGGTCTCGTCCCTCCCCTGTTTTAGCAGGTTTGGATTCTCAGCTTTCATTAGCTCATCTCACCTTGAGACTTGTCTCCTTGAGAGTCCTGGGAGCTCTACCTTACCCTGCTCTGCTTCTGCTTGCTCGTCCCAGGTCCCAATCCTCTGCACACCACTCTGGGGCTTTGGTCAGTGGGAGATGAGGATGCAGAGCATCCTTTGGCATCCTTTGTGGAGCAGGCTCAGAGGAAGCTTCTCAGCATCCTGGGAGGTGGGGCCAGGGAGTACCAGGAGTTGTGGAGACCAGGTGCAAGCTCAGATTGAGGTTGGTTGGTTAACAGGGTAAAACACTGTTACTCCCCATCCATATGGATGCAAAGTCTTTAGTCTGACTGGTCCAGTACTGGTGGTGTGGGAGTCACCCAGAGCAGGACAGGCTGTCTGCTGTCCCCAACAGTGAGCTCCTGGAAGGGGTCTGTGCCTCCTGGCTGGAAGCAGCCATGCCAGTGATGGGCACCATCCTGGGGCTGGCAGTGCCCCACGGGGCAGGGCTGTGAACCATCGTTATGGGCTGAACAGCAGCTTTGTGGGCCAGCACACACTTGGAGAAATTCCTGGCAGGGGACCACCCTGCTCCTCCCCAGCTCTTGGCAGCACAGATGTTGCCTTTGACAATCAGGGTGTGGTTGACACTGGACAAGCCCGTAGCTGAGCACTGTGGCTGGATCCCTGCACCAGGAGCAGCTTGGCCAGGCACTGTTCCACTGCTATCACACACTGGAGCGCAGAGGATAAGTTGCTTTCCTCACGCTATTTAAATTATTTAATACTTTTCTCTCAAGAACTAAACTGTTAGGGTGTCTGGGGTGTTTCTTTTAATCCTTTCTTCCTCCCGGATGATTTTGCTGGTGGCCTTGGAGGTTCTCCAGGCCAGTTGCTGCTGCAGTCTCTGCTCTTCTCTCCTTAGCATTACTCTGGGCTGCAAGAGCCAGCTCTGTGCAGGTGTGAGGATTTCCGTCCATGGTGGAGCCATACAAAGTGCGGGCTATGGAAAGGGCACAAGCGCCTCTTCCTTATTCTCTCTTTTTAATTTAATTTGTAAATTAAAGCTTTTTTATTCTTTTTCAGCTCCTGGTTATTTATTTTTTTCTGCTGTGAGCCTGTACTTGTCCCCTGGAGGGAAGGTAGTGGGAGGAGAGCAATGCAGGGGTGGCCTGAGGCTGGGCTGGGAAAAGGCATCGCTGGGCTCACTCTGCCTGTCACATTCAAAGCCTTTTCCCCCACAGTGGGACAGTTAGGGAGCCCCGAGCAGCAGCAGGCACAAGAAGTGCCCGTGTCACCAAGGGCAGGCGTGCTGCCCCCTGCTGTTGGTTGCTGACTGCTGTGTGATTGAGTCTGCTGGTTCCCTGTGCAGGCAGCAACCTTTAAATGGAGCCTGGGGCTTTGTGGCTTAGGCACCCAGTCAGTTTAATCACACGCAAGTAGAAGAGATGTGTTTTCTTCTGGCGGTGCCAGGGCTTGTCCCCGAGATCTGCGTGCCGAGCTGGCTGCTTTGACCCACAGGACCTTCCTCTCACCACCACACAGGCGGCAGGACTTGACTGGGGCTCCCCTGCTGAACAGCCCTGGCTTTGCAGGACGGGAATAGACACTGGCTCTGAGGCCACACTAGCCACTAGTCTCACCTGCTGGGGGGAGGACAGGGTCGTACACCAGGAGCAAGGTGTTGAGGCTTTGCTTGGGAAAGGGCTGGAAAGACATTACTAATCACTGTGAAGCCAGGTGCAGCTCCATACAATCAATCCCTAGCAGCCAGATTTGTTTAATACAGCCAAAGGTCAGTAATATTGCTCTGCTTCTGCTCTAAGACTTAGATCAGGCGTAGACAAGTAGTTTAGCCTGCTCTTTCCTAGGGACACAGAGATGGAGCAGTGCCATGATGGAGTAGGCCTCTCCTGGGCATTTCTTTAATGGTTAGTTGGCTGCAGAAATGTTGGTTCTGCAGGTATTTTGGAAAGTGTACTGCCATGCCTATTGCAGGAGGAGTGGGTGCCATCACTGTCAGATAATCCTTGCCAGCCTAGCCAGTCCTTAGCCCTAAACATGCCTACAGGGATTTCCATACCTGGAATAAACCCAGCTCTGTTTTGGTCTCCATGTGCCCTCTGCCGGGCAGCATCAGCTGAAGGCAAATGCTGAGTCAGAGCCCATGGAGATTTTTTTTTTTTTTGACCGAGCAAAGCCCCTTTTACAGCTAAAAATAATTTCTACTAATGCAGAAACCTTCTCCCTGCCACAAGAGCAAGCCTCCAGCCACAGCCATCCCGCAGAGACACGCTCAGGTCCCCTCCCGGGGCTGGGAACTCTCTGTGGACACCACACCATCCCCTGGGGCTGTGGGACCCACTGTCCCCGCCTGGTACACACAGCTAAGGAGACAAGAGATTTTTATTGTGTTTTATTTAGTAAAATGTTAAAATAAATAAATACAAATTGATCAGATGCTCTGTTCCCCTCCCCCCCCAACTTTAATTTGCTAAAATCTAAACACATTTGTACCAAAACTGAAACCACAAGGGACTTGAAGGCAGCAAAGAGACTGCAGATCACTATGAGCATCAGGCTAAAAAAAATAGAGATATTTAAAAAACCCAAACCAGCTCACAAGTCAGTGTTCTCATGGTGTGGTTCTGTGACAACAGAGCGGTTCCGGTCAGAAAGGGCATTTTACACCAGGGCCTGCAAGGATGGCAGAAGGGCAGCACAGGTGGCAGCACCTGATGGAGGGCAGAGCCATGGCTTTGCTGGGCTGGGAGAAGAGCCACCACCATCTCCTGGCAGCACCAGCCTGCAGCTGCAGGAGGCTGCACCACCAGAACTGGGGGTTGTTCACCAGAAGCACCTGGAGAACTTGGGCAGGCTGGGGAGGGACCGGGGCTCAGACACTGCACCCTTCAGTGTCAGCTCCTAGTCTGACCCCAAGCCAGGACTCTCACTTCACAGCTTAGTCTCCGGTAAAATGCTGAGGGTGTGGAGGGACTGGAGGAAGCACAGCACGTAGGCGGAGTGGTGGTGTCAACAAGTCTAATGAGATGGTGCCGGCACAATTGCAGGAACGTGATGATGAGATCAAGGCCTGAGTATTTTCTCTACACAAGCTGAGCTGCCTTCACAACCCACCTGCCCTCAGATGCAGACGACACAGCGGGTGTTTGCAGATTAGAGCCAGTTAGTCCCCAAGAGACAAAACACCACATGGGAAGTCCACTACTGCACCAGAGCTCCCAGGCAAGCAGCACCTCACCACTGCTTGTCTGCACCACTGGCTCCGCTGCTGTTCATTCAGAAAAGTCGTTTCCTTCCTCCACAGGAGCCTGAACAGTTTGCCACTAGCAGTCTCCCCCCTTGCCAGTTATGGTACTTAATCTTTGCTTAATGGAGTTTGCAACCTGTGCTTTGCTTCTGTGGGACGAGGAGAGGCAGCCAAGACACCTCTGCCAGGGTAAGAGGGTGCTCAGGGCGGCCCCGCAGCTGTAACTGGAGTGAAGCTACTGCTGGGACAGACTGCCTGCTGGCTCTGGTCGTGTGGGACTGCCGGGAAGCTGCCGCAGCCCCAGGGGCTTATGCAGTGGCAGAACCTCTCTTTAAGGAGGGTCTTGGGTGCCTTGTCACATATGGCATCAGGAACGAGTCAGAGACAACATACCTTCTAGAAGGGAGAGCTGATGGGTAAGACCCAAGTCCTAGCTCTAGAATCAACCACTGTTTTGTTGCCAGTGATAATTAAACATATGAGACTATGATTAGAAATTACACATTAGGCCAGAACGAGCAGACACATGCAGCCTCCTGCCGCACCCAGCATGGAACACGACTCTGCCTCTTCTTTGAACAGTGCCTGTTCCCAGTTCCTGCAGACCACGAGGAACAGCTCTCGCAGCGTCAGAACTGCCAGCACCACCTTTACAGGGGGGAATGCGAGGCACAAAGGGATTTCTGTCTTTTTTAAGTGAACTCCCCCATCAATTTTGGCATGCCCCAAGATCTGGATAACAAGCAAGGGGAGCCCCTACCCTTGCTTGCATATGCACAGCATCTTCCCAGTGCTGCTGCACTATGAACCCTCAGCACTGGGGATCTAAAATCAAGGGTGGTAACTGAACAAGCCCCAGGAGCTGGCCTGTGCCAGCCCTGGACTAGGGTAAGCCACTGCCTCCCCTCCTTGCTTGATCTACACCCTCAAGGCCATTCTGGCTGCTCACTGAGAAAAGGTCTTTCTCGAAGCTCAGACGCAACAAAACTTCATTGCTTTTCCAACAACAGATAAAAGAAGGCAGGTGACAAAGGGGCAGTAATTTGTTGAGGTCTACATTTGCAAGTGTAAATTTAGGCAAAAGAAAAAAGATGCAAATTCCTCAGGTGGTGCAAACTCTGCTGGGTGCCAGCAGACCGATACTGCTCGCCACTTGCTGCCTTTCTGTGCCACCTCTCTACCCAGGACAGACAAAGCCAAGCTTATATGGGTTTCGAGTTCCCCAGGCACTCCTGATAGTAAACATGCCCTTAAGTACTTCTTCCTTCCTTGACGGGAATTGGGCTGAGTTTCTCTGTCTGAAGCATTTGACACCTGCTTGGATACTGCAGAGTGAAGAAGAACAGACACAGAGCTTACTCCCTGCTAACACACAGGGGCTGGGACAGCTGCTCTCTCAGGAGGGTGCCCCATGGGCTGCTGCTTAATGTAGCCTTGACGCAGGCCCTCAGCTCCTGAAGGGTTACCTTAAACCCACCACATGCCCCTGTCTGGCTGCACAGGCAAAGTGCCCCTTTGCACATGTCCCTAGATGAACCAGAGCCTCAGAAAACAGGGAGGCGTTGCTGCACAGAGGAGTTTTGGCACAGGAATGTCCAGACGCAATAGCCCAGAGAGCAGGAAACTCGCACAGATGCTCCCAAGAGGTGGCCAAGAAGTACTGGAGTCACAGGTCCTGCCCCGCAACATGCCCTCTGCTCGCTCAGGACCCAGGACCTCTGGAAGCTGACACTGGTTTCAAACAGGCTGATCATGACACCAGACTAGGTAGGTGCAGTAACACCGGCAGAGCTGAACCTTTAGCTAGTCTTGGGAATATTTCTAGCCATGAAAATTTTTAATTAATGCAGTCCAGATGAGAGCAGGCTCTGTCTGCCCCAAGGTCTGCTTGATCTGCCACATGCGATGTGGTAGCACAGAAGTCAAAAAAGGCTCTCGTCAGGCTGGGAATCACTTGGCAGCAGCGGAAGAGCTAGGGATGACTTGATGCCCACTTCCTTCCCCACCTGCAGCCGAGCAGCTCTTTTTTCCCACTGCCTTTGGTCCTTTTGGAATACAGATCAGTCCAAGTCAGAAACAGAGGTAGTATACAAAGCCTTTTTGTTCTAGTCTTTCCACTGAAATTTCAAACCCTCTAACTGCAGGAATACCTGTCTCCTCACAACAGAGCCCCGTTTCATTCCTGAATTTTTGCTACCATCACTTTCCCTCCTTCTCATCTCTTTCCATTTCTTCCCTCTGCTCTGCTTTACCTCATGTAATCTTTTTTCCTCTGCCCCTCCTGCTTCCTCTTCTCCTTTCCCCTGTCTCCAGCCCTGTGCCCCTTCTCACTGCCCTCACTTTTCAAAAGAAGCTTCTGTCCTTTCGCGTGCCCCTGCAGCACCCCACCTGGCCTGGCTGTTCTCACGCGATACACTCCAGGGATGGGCACAGCACAGTGACTTTCACAGCACTGACGCTCTCAAGGCCTGTTTTCCGTTCAGTAATACTGACTGCAGATACAGACAGACCCTCACACAGGTAAGGTCTTGGTTTTCTGAAACAAGCCCACATCTTAAATTAACCTCTAGGAGAGGTGTTTGTCTTTTCATGGGTCTATAATTACCAAGCTTACCAGTGCATGGTATAAATAATTTTATTTATTGGCAAGTTTCAACTATGTGCTCAGCCTATACAAGACACAATGATGCAGAAAGTTCTTGTCCCAGATAAAAGATAAACAAGGGCAAAATAGGAGCTAATGGTAAAGTGAGCCATATTTTTCAAGTATTACATTCCATTCTGTAGGTGTTACAAACAGGACTGACGCTTAAAGAAGGCAATAAGTGAGACAGCAATAAGCTGGAGACAAGATGTCTGCAGCCTTGGTGTCTTCCTGAACCCACCTGATTTTCAGGGCATTCCCTGGTCCAGGTCTGATGCCTGAAAACAAGGATCCAACAGTGCCACTGCGAAACTCGCCCACATGCCCTCAGAGACCAGTACCTAGCTGGCTGCTGGAAGGGTTCTTCAGAGAAGACCTTTTGCCTTCTGAATGCCACAAGCTACAGAATCCACAGAATGCTTGGGAATGGCCTTTGCTGAGGTAGTTTGTTGGCTGGGGAAGCCTACATGCCAAATGAATTAGCTGCACGACAAAACATCTTCCTCTTCCTCCTGGTTCCTGACTCTTCTACACACTTGTCAGAAATCTCTGCAGTAACCCAGCAAGGCTGAACTTGCCCTGGATCTTCAGAATCCCAAGGGAGGACAAATGGAGGTGAAGGGTCAAAACAGTTCTGAAAGACACAACAAATTCTGCCCGAAGAGGCATGGTCCACAAGGAAGTGCAATATCGGTGTTTCAGTGGTTATCTGAGCAGCTAACTGAGGCCCACAGTAAGAGTGTATTTTGGTTTGACATAGGAATATGAACAGGAATATTTTAAAAACATGTCTCATTGGAAAGCACGTCTTCGCCATCAGTGCTTCAGAAGCAAAGAGGGCAGGGTGCAACCCAGCTGGGAAAAAAAGGAAGAGAAACATGTACACTGCAAATTCACAAACATTTTCCACTGCATCCACATGGGAAGGGAATTTCAGAGTCTACTCCCTGTACTGTGGGCTGCCACAGCCTGGTGGGACTGAGAGGGAGATCTCGCTCTGGGTCCTTCTGAATGCTGATCATGCTGCTTCTCACAGCTGTCTCTGCAACAGTACAGGGAAGAAGATGATTTGAAGCCAAGGAGGTCAGAATTAGGGTTCGCATTTCTAGACAGCTGGAATACAGATTTGCTTTCTAAAGCCTGGTCAGCTAGGAAGGATAAAGTACAATATTGTTTCTCCTACCAACAACAAACCCATCAGATCTGCACATAAAATTATCACCTTTTTAATTTCTAGGTTACTGGCTTCTAATTTATCATCCCCACCAACACAAACTTGCTTGCAACAAAGAACCAAATCCTTGTTTTGCTTATGCAAACAATTTGTTCATCCTACCAACATGGTAACTCCTGGCTAATGATGTCCTTGAAGAATCATCCATGCTACTCACCCTACCTGCCAATCATGCTTACAAGTACTACCTCAGTGGCGTTTTGTACAGCACTAAACCTACTGCTGTCTCTAAGAGAAGACAAAGAGAATACTACTAACAAAAATAATTCTTCTGGCCAGGTCATACGCTCACTTTCCCACTCCGACCACAACACACCTTTCCAGCTGTTTAAAGAACAGACTGCAAGGAGAAGGGAAAAAAACTACTTCTGCAGTGCTTACTCTGTTTCTGAGCAAAGAAGCCCTTAGCACTGGGCTGAGAGCCAGGACTGTCTCTGATAGGAGCTTCCTCCATAGTCTCATCTCCTCCTTTATAAAAGAGATTTAAAAGCCACTTATTTCCCACCAACGACAAGCAATGACATAAGAATTAGTTAATATATTGCTGGTGGTTTGGAAGTACAAAACACCAGTCATTATGACAGCTTCCCAAAGAGCAGAAGTTTCAGTACAAACTCACTCTGTCTCAAATATTACATGAGAAAAAGCCCAAACCAATCCAAACCCAGATGACAAGCTTGAGCATTAAGTTGTCAAAGAGTTTACATTTCTCCCTTAATTGGAACCTTTAGAGCAGCTAGAAAAAAAAAAATATCTCCCTCAATATTTAGTAAATGCCAATTCCTCTTCCACCCTGTTGTTGCTAATTGGGCAGAGATAACCACAATTTACTTGTGTCTATGTAGCAGCACCATTGCCAGTGTCAGTGCGGCCCAGGGAATGCTCCTTGCCTATTGACTGATACTGCTGCAGAGCCAGGAGGGAAAGCTTCCCAACGGGATCAGTGAGAGAGAAAACTACCTAGCACCATCAACATGTCTAAGTAGAGATCATTTCTCTACCAGGTAATGATTAACTAAAGGCGTCTTTTTACAGTCTGGAATACAAATGTTGTAACAGAAGGGACATAAAAGTCTATACTTGTCTACTCGGATTCTGGAGACAAGCAGATGCCTCAGAAAAGCAGTAATAGATGTTTTAACATCTCCTGGCTGGTCAACTGCACTCAAATTTAAATATAGCTACCAGTGTATTTCACACCCATCCCCTCCTGAACTGGCAAAGAAAACAGATGGACTATCAAGATGTCAGGCATCACTTGCTACCCCCAAATAGTGCAGTGCTTCCAAGAGAGCTCAGAAGAAAACACCAGAAATAAGAACATGAAAACCACAAAGACTCAGTGCACCTATCCTTAGAGACTGTCTCTTACCGGGAAGGTACTTGATGCTTCAGAAGATGATGTTAAGAATTACCCAAGTGGCCAACTAGAGAACAACCTGGCCAAAAAGGCAGTTTCTCCTGAGTATTGGGCTGTTAGCTGCTGGCTCATTTTCTAAAAAAAAAAAAGAAACCTCATGTTCAGTTTGTTTTTTCTCTTCACTCCTTGACATACATAGCCCCTTGTTTAAATGCTACAGGTTGCTGGCCCAGTGCTGCCCTATGGTAATGACCCCCACTGGTAACTGGGTTGATGCGAGGACATTTTTAGTTTGATCAGTTTTGATGTCTGCCCAGCTGTCTCCCTGCCACTTGTGCTAACTTATCCTTCCAGCTCTGCTAGTTCCAGAACAGAACTCAAACATCAAAAGAGTCGAGGTTATCATGGGTTCAGCTGAGAAGTGCACCTAAGAGTCACTTTCCCAACTACAGACAAATGTGAGAGCTGGGGATATCAGTTCTGAGCTCAGAGCTGAAAATAGTGCACATTCCTACTGGAGGAATACAAGACCTTATAAAGGGCAGGAGGGTAACCTGAAGGAGAGGGAAGAAAACAGCTCCAAGAACTTGCAGAAGCATACTCGGTTGTGGCAGCAAAGGGACTCTCTCACGCTATGTAGTGTCTGGAGTATTCACTTCTTGCTCAGAAATGCATCCTTGAAATCCAAAGCTTTTCTGTCTGCCACTAGAAGCAACAGCAGGTCTGCTCTCACGGGCTCCACACCACGGACTCTGCCTCACGTTGTGTGTGTAGTGGCTCAACTCTGCTCCCACTGGACGTAAAGGGAGTTTTCCCAGTACTTCCAGTGGAAACGGGGTTTGCCAAATGTGCATATGCAGCAGTGAAACAAGGCAGCTCTGGGACACAACCCTAAGAGACCACAATCAGCATGTTGAACTGAGACGGACCTCACAGCAACAGGAAGCATGAGGCGAGCTTTGCTATCTACAGGGGAAGGATTATGCATAAGGGATGAACTTCTTCAACAAGAGAATCAAACAGAAGGTGATTTCAGTCCAGCCAACCCATTGCCTCTCATTCTCAAGCTGTAACCAGTCCATATCACAAAACTAGAAAAGCCTTAAACAAGCACGCTGCCAATTGCTTTCCTCTGGGTTACAAACACATGACAGAATGGGGGAGATACGGCAACAGCAGAGACAAGCCTGGCAAATTCTCCAGGTGGGGTGAGATCCAGCACTGTAGGCATTTGATTCTCTTTAAAGAGTTTGGCCAGTAGCATGTATGGTATAAGCTATGGAAACTGTCCCATTGGATTTTAAAACACAAACACAGCAGAATGTCATCATAAATAAGCAAAGTCTGTGTTAAAAAATTCTAAGTACACAGCATTTTCTCCAGTTCTGACACCTTTTTAATAGAAATCACTTGTTTAGGAAACAAATAGCACTTTTGTAATTTTTTTTACAATGTTTCTTACCTTGATCTTATTTTAAGTAACACTAGGAAGACCTCAATATCTTTTATTTTCCTTTTTAATTTAAAAAAGTTGTGTGGTTTTTTTTCCCCCAGATACAAAGATTTTGCCCTTGCATAAAAAAACAGTGCCCAAAACGATGACACAAGGACTCACAAAGACTCACTGTATCTCACTGACACTATTACTTCTAATCTATACCATGCAAGGTCCCATCTACCTCTTTAATTAGACTGTCAGCCTGAAAAACAGCTTTTCTATTCCTTATTTAGTTCTTGTTACCAAAAAAAGAGAAAGGAAGTGAAAGAAAAGGACATTTCTCTGTTCAGTTCACACATCTGGGTCATGTGCTACTTTGTTCAGGATACCATTGTTGTTTATAAATATATAAAAGGGTTGGAATCTCATTTTCAAGTAATTGATGCACATTTTCTCTTGGGACACCTCCATCCAATGCTCCAAGCTGACCCTGGGTTCTGGCCCTCTATTTTCCCGTTCTCAACATAGGCTTTCTGGATGTGTGTCAGGACCCAAACCAATTCTCCAAAGCATGTCTGTTGTTTAATGTGAAGAAATAGGATTAACCCCAAATTGTTGGAACAGTAGATCCTCAGCCTGTACATGTGCTGGTTACTCAGTGAAAAGTCCATCTCCTTTCCTTTTGTACATCTCCTGTCTAAACAATAGTAAATACTGCTTATTTGATAGACTTGTCCCTTCTGGGCACTGGGATTTGATAATTTATATTTCTGTGTTTTTTTGGTTTAATAGTACTGAGAGTTTAGAAACAGGAAAAGCCCACAGGCTCTTTGGACTTGTTTTTGTTTTCCCCTAGCTAAACAAACTGTTCTGCAAATAAGGATTTGAAACCTGCTCTCCTCCCTCATCCCTGCTCCTCACCCCAAACAAAAATAAAACAAACCTATAGTGGCTGTGGAGGCTGCTGCAGGCACACACTGGTGTAAAATATAGAGAGAGTAAATATATTATTTCACTTGGCATGGTGCTGGCAAAGAACCCCCAGCTGGCACTATTCATGTAACATGATCCGAACTTCGCATGTACACACAGAATAAGAAGGATCAATTGGCAAACTCCGGTGCCGCCTGGCACAAGCATCTTCACGCTCTCTCTGGAACCAAAGAACTAAAGAATTCTGCACTTTCCAGAAGAAATCCGGTTTTGCTTTTCTAGAGTTTCGTTATTTTGCTCTTCCTCCTCGCCGCCACCTCCCTTGGCTCCTTCTTAACTTCACTGTGTTATTTAGTCTCATCGCCCTTGTTACAGTTCACCATGCAGCTCTGGGAAGGGGAGGAGGCTAAGGTGGAGGTGGCAGCATTAGTATTGTTAGTGGAGTCCATGCCATTGGAGATGGCTACTGAAGTGACCTCAGAGTTTATGGGTTTTGAAAGGTCGATGCCTTGGATGAGGCGGATCAGCTGTTTTACCTTCTCCAAGGAGCTGTGCATCTCCTTCTGTTTTGCAAGGATGGTATTCTTCATTTCCATGCATTTCTGCAGCAGAACAGAAAAGCAGTAAGTTCAGGCTTATGAATGAAAGAAGGTTAAGAGAAGGAATAGGATGTTCTCAGATCTAAATGCAAGTACGCAAGAAAGATGGCAGCTACAATTCCACTTTCTCAGCCTAGATGAAAAAGAGTCTCAGGGCTGTGTTCACAGGAGAATTTGTATTTGCAGAATTAAATTGCTGATACATAGCTGCCACCCGGTATGGCCTCTCTTCATCCCACGATGTTTTGCAAATGAACACAGACAGCTCCGTACTTTTGTGTTCCTTTTGAGGAGAAACTTCCAAGTATATGTTCTTATTACTTTTTCTATTAGTATTTCATTGCTGAAATTTCTTTAGCTCAGTTCTGCAAACTCAGGCATCCTACTGCAGCTGACTGCTGACAGCATGTGTGTTTGCTGCTAATGGGATATAGCCTTTGCTTTCACATACATTTTAGCAGGAACATCACTTCCTCCTCTCAATAAATAAAGGGGCACTTGAAAGGAAAAACAAGCCCTTCTTCACTTGAAAATCTTATTTTGTGGCCACTTTTCTCTTAGAAGCGGTAGTAACCTAGCTAGCTCATCAGTCAAGAGTCAGGATATGACAAGTTTTAAAAAAAGCCCACAAATGATGTTTCAAGGGCAACAAACCTGTTTATATCTATATTTGAAACTCTCAAAAAGGAGGAGACAGTAGCTATGTCTGTAACATTCAGGTTCTTACATGAAGATGGCAACCTTCCTACATTTTTTTAAACCTTTTATCTACGCTGATCTGCAGACACTGTTGGTTTCAGCTTTACTATTTTCATACGCAGCCCATAGCATCATAAAAACACCACAATATTTAGACCTAATGTGTCTTTTCCGGACAGTTCCAATGAAAGTATAAACAATGACATGACCACAGAAAATAAACCATTCTCCTTACCTACTGTCAATCCCTTACATTGAAGGCTTGCACCTGCCTGGGTGCATCACTGAGAAACGGTGTTAGTGTTCTAGTGCTGCTCGGGTTATGCTCAGCTACTGCTG
This sequence comes from Patagioenas fasciata, assembly GCF_037038585.1. Lineage (NCBI taxonomy): Eukaryota > Metazoa > Chordata > Aves > Columbiformes > Columbidae > Patagioenas > Patagioenas fasciata. The sequence goes on along the minus strand of NC_092524.1, from coordinate 29,245,105 downwards.
ACCAGAAGATGACAGTCTCCAGAACTGCAAAGCAGCACCTCTCATCACTTGTTTGCTCACAACTCTTTTATTTGTATTGTCAGCATTTAAGGGTCTATAAACATGGGGCACTTACTTTTGTTCTAATATGTAAAGACAGGCAGACTGGAAGGTGCATCTGTTTTTAAAAAGAAACGTCTGTACTCATGTATCCAGCCTTACAGATGCTGCCACATAGGAGATTTCAGTATTCTTCATTCTGTGATACTAAGGCTACACTAAGTGAGGGGCTCAAACTTTACACCGGCAACTCAAGAGCCTGATTTGCATATGAAGGTGAGAAAACAGAGCAAATTAATATGTATGCTCCAATTACTGTGATAAACTAAGGTGGAAACCACAGCTTCTGGATCAAAGCACAACATTTAATTAATATTATGCAGAGGCATGCACAGGGTCCAGCTGCTGACTGCCAAGGTAACAAGTCAAAAGCCTGAGAGTCAGTCATGGGGAAACGCTCACTTTTGTATGAGGAAGGTCTGGAAAGCACACCAAGACTGTAACTCTTACTACACACAGAGGCCCAACCATTCTTATTTAAGTGAGCCACTGGAGAATTTAACTTAATCTACTGCCCACAGACAATAATGCTCTGGGTCATGTTTGTCCCCTGCTGATATTATAGGCCACAATCTATGGCCAGCATGGATCATGGCTAAGTAACTCAATGTAAGTATATGTTCCCTGTATTTCATTCCTGCTCCCCGAAGTCCTAAAAAGCAAAGGAAAGCGCTCACCCAATTCTCAGTAAATCCACTGGGAGACAGGTTTAGTACTTGGAGTCATTCCATAGTTTTCTCTCTGCATTCTGGCACCAGAACACCTGTGCAGAGTTATTTGGGAGGGCAATACTCACCGTTATAGAATTGCTGAGCTGTTTGACCTTCTGCTCTAGCTGTTCTCTTTCCTGTTTTAAATCTGAACTCCATTTAAGCAATTTCTGTTTTTCCTCTTCTTTCGCTGCAAAAGAGAATATTACTCAGAATATTTAAAATGTTCCTGTTGCAACGGTGGATAGTGTGTCTAAACTGCTTCATGTAAAGAGGGTAATTGTTTTTTAAGTCAATTCAATAACTTGTGCGCTACACCACCCCCAAAATTTCACCTCCACACTCAAGCATCACAGAAGGCTTAACAAATATTTAGATTGCTATTTTCACTTCAGGAGTGATTACGGTTCTTCCCCTTTAATTTCCTTTTTAAAGGAAGTACCATTCTAGCCCATTCCAGAAGTTAACATCTTCCATTATTAAAAGTGAAACAAAAGTATCGTTCTCCATTTTCCTACCTGCTTTATATGCAATATATGAATGAACAATTGCTAAAGTTCCTGGCCATGGGATTGCTTCTTCCTTCTTTAGCATCTGAAAGAAAAGTGTTCAGAGATTTAGCTGGCACACAATCTACCTCTAAGAAAGCAAAAAGGAGAAAGAGAAAGGGGGAAAGACAGGATTTTCTTTTATGGCTATCATTACCCTCAGCCCTGTTAACAAGAAGCTTCACAAACCTGTTCTGAGATTCAACAGAGGGAATTATTCACAACTGTAGTGTGGCTCCCACAAAGCAGGCCCATGCCTTACAAATGTCAGCATTTTCTCAAATTCCCTCTGTAGCCACAAATAAAGCCTACTAATGAAACTGAACAACTTAAAAGAGGAACGAAAGGATAATATATCTGAACTCAAACTTGCCAGGAGACATAAACATTATTTCGTGGTTCAGACAAATCGCTGATCTTAGTTGTTCTGGGAGAAAAGTTTTCATGGCACAGAACAGTCTCCACACCGTACATTCAAACACCACACTCCCTTACTAGTAAAACACAAAACTGACTTATCTCCTCTGCTTATCAGAATCATCTTAATAGAGCTGTCAAACCCTCTTCATAATGGTAAGCACCATTTATGTCTTTCAGATCCCTCCTACATATTCCCTCCTAACAAACTTTGAGAGGAAAGACATGTATTTTTAATAAGTGAATCAGAGAGGCGTCTCAGAAGATAGAGGACTTAGTCACTTTACAGTGAAATTCCTGGGGTTTTCCCCCCTTATCACAGAAATACAAAGAGGAGGGATATGGTGAGAGCAGGAATAGGGAAATGGTAACACTCCCTCCTGTCTTAACTATTGACCAAGTCACTTGAGTTCTGCATTTTCGTTCTTCTGAACAGCATATTGTATGTCAGGCTGTTTTCTTACGTTACCATCTGGCTAACAGGAGGTCACGTGGGTGACCAAGCAATATGCTACATTAGACAGGACGATAACAGCTTCAGGCTGCTGATTATCAGCAACTTCCAGAGTTCCATGTAAGAGTTAGAAATACAATGGTTTACTTCTCTGTCTTGTAATCTCAACACAATTATAAACAAAATATTAAAACATAATCTGTTCACTTCAATTGTGTACCTTCAGAGAGGGATCTGGAAGGAAGAACCACCAAACTGTTCACCTACTCTCATTATACTGATGCTGGATGATATTATTAAAGCGATCACTGAAGACAGCCTCTCTGATGTTTGATTTATAAGAGCAAACAGGGGCTTATATTTGCTCTATCTATTGAGGTAGGCTTGTGCAAACGCTTTATTTATTTGTCCAGAAGAACATAATAATAACTTTTGAAGAGACAATGAGCTTAACATGAATGGTAAACTTTCTGTGGGTGATAGAGAACCTCTCCCAAAAGATTGCGTGCTTTGATCCAGAAAGAGTAACAACACGAGGGTAATAAATAGAGACCCCAAAACTGGGAGCAAAACCCAACAGTTTTGTATTTGCACGCATTCCAACAGAGGTAATTCAATCAAATTCACACAAGCCTTACTACAAATCAAATAGATGTGTTCAGTGTCAGGCTGTCTTGATCTAAGTAAGCCAAGTGATCTGGTTATATTCTTTAACACTGAAAAATCCTTATAATGCACTGTATATAACTCTCCCTCTCTCAAACAATACCTGGTCTTGACATTTGGGACAGATCCACATGCCCTTGGGAATGGTTTTCAGAGGTGGGTCCAGACAGTCCAGGTGATAAACACGTGAACACGTGTCACACATCAGCAACTGCCCACTTTTTCTGCAAACACTGCAAAAATCCTCATGGATATCGCCCTATAAAATTAAGGGGAAAGGGTGTGGGTGAGAGAAAGAGAGAGAGAGAAGACAAAAAGTGAACTTTGACCTTTGACACCTACATCCTAGTTGAATGTAAAATATACAGCACAAACTGTTTCTAAGAGGATTCCAAATGGTCAAGACCTTTTTTGGCTGTGAAACAGGAAAACCAGGCAGGACATCTGTCCTCCCCAACAGTCCCTCTGTCCTCCTAACGCAAAATGTTACAGCAAACGCTTATTACCATAGCTTCTTTTAACAACTACTACCCCACAGCCTTTTTTTTTAAGAGTCCCCCTTTATCTTGTTGGTTTTTGTTGTTGTTTTTTTCCAAAAGTGATGAGCTACCCATTTTCTTAACCCTTCTCATTTCTGGATGTAAACACAACTCTACTTCAGGAATGCTGACAAGGCTGTCTCTTGCCAGTAATAGTATGTAAGAAACCCCAGCTGAGTGACTTAAAAGAGCACTGTCAAATATTTAGGTCACCTTTAAAAATGAAACTCGAAGGAAAAGGTGTTGTGCTTGTAAACGAAAAAGAACAGAATTAATGACATTCTGAGACAATTCTTTTTACTTCACTTAACGTTACCCCAAGTTGCATCAAAAAAGCTGTGACTCAAAATTTTCTCATTCTCTATAGAGAGTGGTTTATGTTTCATCACTAACATAAGTTGAGAGCCAGTATGAAGCAATACTACAAGAGATTTTCTAACTAAGGTTTTTTAAAAATAAAAAATTGAAAACATTACTGGCAGTGTCTCCTAAAAAAAAAATAGGTTTAGTTACTATTGCATCACCATCAGAGAGAATTTTTTTTCTACAGCCATTAGCTTCCCAAAAAGGTAGGTCTGATTTCTGCCACTTTTTCTTCTCTCTCTCTCCTCCTTTTACTCCCATCTCATGCTTGGAGTAGTGGTGCTGTTTCTGTCTGGTTTTGGTTTTTTTGGGTATCTGAACAAAGAAGCATGAGAGAAAGGTGGCTCTGCATCCACAGAGGAGAACTGGGGTACCCCAGCCTGCTCCTCTCACTGTCTATGGGTTGTCCTGGCTACTTGACATATTCAAGGCCCCACCTGGACTCTGAAATACGCAATTCTCACCAACCTTGGTTGAAGTTTCACACACATAACGCATTATCAAGATCACGATCTTGAGATGTGTGTGTTGAGTCAAAGTGCGTGTATATGCTCCCCCTGTATGAAATATCAATGTGTGCAGGGTTTCATTTTGACCTGTACAGTCTTTTCATGTGTGTGACTAAGTTCTATCAATTTGGAGTGATAGCAGATTTGGCCATGCACTTACACATTAAGCTGCCAGGCAAGAAAAATGACACTAATCTCTACTATGGATAAAATATTAAACATATTAGAAATATGACACACAAGCAATCTGCTCAGGTTTATACTTCCCGGCTCTATCGCTGATGAGGCCTTTTTTTGAAGGGAAGGCTATTCTTCTCTTAGTTTCCAAGGTTAGCACTGATGTCATGTTTCGTAAAGGATCAATCTTTAGTGAATCCTCTGTGTCATGTTTTGGTTCCATAACTCCCAGGGATCACTGAGAGCTGGGTTATGGTATTACTTCATGCTTTAACACCAAAGAGTTCCTCAGTGTTAAATAAAGAATTAAATGAGTGACATTTCATGCCTCTTGTGAAGTGAGCTGTGCAACCAGGCTGGGAATAACTTCTTTTCCTGTGTCACGCATTCTGTGAGTACAAGGAAAAGAAGAAAGGCAGGAGAGGTCATACAAGCTAAACCAAAATCCTCTGCAACCTAAGGAAAAAATTAAGAGGAAAATTCTCACATTTTAGAAGAAAATTCTCGTTCTAGAGAACTACATGTGTTAAGATGCTTTGATTGCCACAGACTACACTATGGCACGTGGTAGCTGGCTCAGGTGCAAAATTATCAGTGTGTTAACAACCAAATCTGTTTTGTCTAATACCCTGCAGAAAGAGGCCTACACAAGAGGCACATGCAGTTGGTTCTTGAGAGAGAGACGTTTAGAAATTTAGACCGAGAGCCTTCTAAATTCAACTGAATACTGCAAAACCTGAAGTGACACAGCTGATCAGTGTGCAGTATGGCTGAATGCACTGAGATGACAACACACATGCACAAAATTCACAGTCCTATTTTTGGTAACAGAAAATTCAGGGCATTTCCTCAGAATTAATAACTGGCCTTACCGAAATCCCGGCCACTGTTTGATTCCAAAAAAACGCTCCAGGTTTATGAGCAGTTAATAAATACATGCATAAAGGGGGGCTGGATGTGATGTTGTGACATCACTTTGTTGTGATGTGATGTCGTGGCAATCACACCCCCGCCCCCAGCCTTGAAAAAGCCTCAGGGAGGGAAGCGAGGTGTCGCTGCCCACCAGGTGCTGGGCGGTGCAACCTGCATGTGAAGCCAGTGAGTCCCACCCACACTGTGCTGCAGCAGCGGGTGTGGTAGCATGTGCAGCAGGGTCCAGAGGTTGTCGCTCCTTGCTTGTTAGACCATCTCACCTATTGTCAGTGTACCAGACTGTTGCTGACCGTGATCTCCAGACGGAGCTTGTCACAAAAAGGCTGTGGTGACTCAGACGGAGCACCTGCCCTGAGCTGTGGCTGTTCAGGTTTCCGGCCACAGGGAGTGCCAGAGCCTGCTGCTGCGGGGGGAGGGAGGCAGGCAGTCCCCCTGCATGAGGTGTGAGCAGGTGGAAGATCTGCTCAGCATGGTGGTGAAGCTTAAGGAGGAGGTCGAGAGACTGAGGACCACCAGGGAGTGTGAGAAGGAGATCGACTGGTGGAGTAACTCCCTGAAGTGCAGTCAGAAAGGCCCCAGGGAGATACCCCCCTAAAAGGTGATGGACCCCCCACCCTGTCGGGCAGAGCGGGGAGACCCAAGGCAGTCCCTGTCCTGTTGCTGTCGGGCAGAGGCAGGGGACCAAAAAGGTGAGGAGGGTTGGAAGCAAGTTCCAGTTCGGCATCACGGGCGACCCCCGTCCCTACCTGCTTTGCTTCCCCAGGTACCCCTCTGCAATAGCTTTGATGTCCTGGATCTCGAAGAAGAGGTAGGTGAGGATGTGGTGCAAGGCCCGCCTGCAAGGTCACATAGGAAGAGGTGGTTGACTCCACACCTCAAGACTGCCTCAGAAAAGAAAGAAGGGTAACTGCAGTAGGTGATTCCCTTCTGAGAGGGACAGAGGTCCCAATATGCAGAGTTGACCTTCATAGGGAAGTATGTAGTCTACCTAGAGCCCGGATCAGGGATATCATCAGGACACTCCCCAACCCAGCACACACTCAACGGACTACTACCCACTGCTGATCTTCCAGACAGGTGGGGAGGAAACTGCATTTCAAGGCCTTGAGACAGTTGGTGAAAGTCTAGGGAGCAAGTTATTTTCTCTTCCTTCCTTCCATTTTTGGGTGACAACATGGGATGGAATAGAAGAATTCAGTCCATGAATGACTGGCTACAAGACTGGTGCTACAGGCAGGGCTTCGGATCCTTTGATAACGGCTGGTTTTATAAGACACCAGTCCAGACAGTGATACGTGGGAAAGGTTTATCTCACAAGGGCAAAAGGATGCTGGGACAGGAATTAGCAGGGCATTTGGAGAGCTCTAAACCAGACTCGAAGAGGGATGGGGTTGTAGCTGGGCTTGCACCAGTGCGGCAGCACTCTAGAATTGATGAAGACTGGGAGATCTCCCATCCCCCTAGGGTGAAATCAGTGTGCTCAGCTCATTCCCTGAAATGCCTGTACACCAGTGCACGCAGCATGGGGAACAAGCAGGAGGAGTTAGAAACCTGTGTTCGGTCAGGAGATTATGATCTGGTGGCAATTACAGAGACATGGTGGGACAGTCCACGTGACTGGAATGTGGACATGGATGGCTATGTCCTCCCCAGGAAAGACAGGCCAGCCAGGCGTGGTGGTGGAGTTGTTCTTTACAAGAGAGAACAACTAGAATGTATTGAGTACTGTCCAGGCACGGATGAGGAGCTATTTGAGAGTCTGTGGGTGAGAATTAAGGGGCAGGCTGGCAGGGGTGATACTGTTATGGGTGTCTATTACAGGCCACCAGATCAGGGTGAGGAAGTTGCTGAAGTCTTCTACAGACAGCTGAGAGCAGCCTCACAATTATGGGCCCTGGTCGTCGCGGGGGATTTTAACTACCCTGATGTTTGCTGGAAGGACTGCTCAGCAAGCCAGCCACAGTCCAGGAGCTTCCTCCAGTGCATTGATGATAACTTTCTGATGCAAATGATGGATGAGTCAAGTAGGAGAGGTGCACTGCTGGACCTCACCCTCACTAACAATGAGGGTCTGGTTGAAGCAGTAAAGGTTGAGGGCTGCCTTGGCCGCAGTAACCATGAGTTCAGGATCTCATGTGGCAGGAACAGAATACCAAGCAGAATCGCAAACCTGGACTTCAGTAGGGCAAACTTCGGCCTTTTCAAGCAATTGCTAGGCAAAATCCCGTGGGAAAGGGTACTTGAAGGTAAAGGGACCCAAGACAGTCGGTTAGCCTTCAGGGACTGCTTCTACAAGGCTCAAGATCAGAGCATCCCAACATGTAGGAAGTCAAGGAAGGGAGCCAGGAGACCTGCGTGGTTAAACTGCTGGGTAAGCTCAAGTGGAAAAAGAGAGTTTACAGATCACGGAAGGAGGGGTTGGCCACTTGGGAAGAATATAAGGCTGTTGTCAGAGGGTGTAGGGAGGCAATTAGGAAAGCCAAGGCCTCCTTAGAATTAAACTTGGCGAGAGGGGTCAAGAACAACAGAAAGAGCTTCTTCAAATACATGGCAGATAAAACTAACACCAGAGGCAATGTAGGCCCACTGATGAACGAGGTGGGTGCCCTGGTGACAGAAGATACAGAGAAGGCAGATTTACTGAATGCCTTCTTTGTCTCTGTCTACTTTGCTGGAGGCTGTCCTGGGGAGCCCCATACACCTGAGGCTCCAGAGGAAGGCAGGATAATGGAGGAGTCTGCCTTAGTTGATGAGGACTGGGTTAGGGAGCAATTAAGCAATCTGGACATCCATAAATCCATGGGTCCAAATGGGATGCACCCACAGGTGCTGAGGGAGCTGGCTGAGGTCATTGCTGGACCACTCTCCATCACCTTTGCCAAGTCTTGGGAAACAGGAGAGGTGCCTGAGGACTGGAGGAAAGCAAATGTCACTCCAGTCTTCAAAAAGGGGAAGAAGGAGGACCCGGGTAACTATAGACCGGTCAGCCTCACCTCCATCCCTGGAAAGGTGATGGAACAACCTGTCCTTGGTGCCATCTCAAGGCGTATCAAGGGTAAGAGGGTCATTAGGGGCTTCAACATGCCTTCACCAAGGGGAAGTCGTGCTTGACCAATCTCATAGCCTTTTATGAGGACATAACGAGGTGGAGAGATGATGGCAAAGCAGTGGATGTGGTCTACCTTGACTTCAGTAAGGCATTTGACACAGTCTCCCACAGCATCCTTACAGCTAAACTGAGGCAGTGTGGTCTGGACGATCGGGTAGTGAGGTGGACTGAGAACTGGCTGAAGGAAAGAAGCCAGAGAGTTGTGGTCAATGGGGCAAAGTCCAGTTGGAGGCCTGTATCTAGTGGAGTGCCTTGAGGGTCAGTACTGCGGCCAGTACTATTCAATATATTCATCAATGACTTGGATGAGGGAATAGAGCGCACTGTCAGCAAGTTTGCTGATGACACCAGAAGGCTGTGCTGCCATCCAGCGAGACCTGGACAGGATGGAGAGTTGGGCGGGGAAAAATTTAATGAAATATAACAAGGACAAGTGTAGAGTCTTGCATCTGGGCAGGAACAACCCCAGGTTTCAGTGTAAGTTGGGAAACAACCTGTTAGAGAGCAGCATGGCGGAAAGGGACCTGCGGGTTCTGGTGGACAGCAGGATGACCATGAACCAGCACTGTGCCCTTGTAGCCAAGAAGGCCAGTGGTATCCTGGGGTGTATTAGAAGGGGGGTGGTCAGTAGGTTGAGAGAGGTTCTCCTTCCCCTCTACTCTGCCCTGGTGAGACCACATCTGGAATATTGTGTCCAGTTCAGGGCCCCTCAGTTCAGGAAGGACAGGGAACTGCTGGAGAGGGTCCAGCATAGGGCAACAAAGATGATGAAGGGAGTGGAGCATCTCCCTTATGAGGAAAGGCTGAGGGAGCTGGGTCTCTTTAATTTGGAGAAGAGGAGACTGAGGGGTGACCTCATGAATGTTTACAGATATATAAAGGGTGAGTGTCACGAGGATGGAGCCAGGCTCTTCTCGGTGACAACCAATGATAGGACAAAGGGTAATGGGTTCAAACTGGAACACAGGAGGTTCCAGTTAAATATGAGAACAAATTTCTTCACACTGAGAGTGACAGGGCACTGGAACAGGCTGCCCAAGGGGGCTGTGGAGTCTCCTACTCTGGAGACATTCAAAACCCGCCCGGACGCCTTCCTGTGTAACCTCATTTAGGTGTTCCTGCTTCAGCACGGGGATTGGACTAGATGATCTTCTGAGGTCCTTTCCAATCTCTAACGTTCTGTGATTCTGTGACATGCACCCCATTAATCTCAGCTTCTGGATCAGCTCTGTGAAGGCTATAGGCAGTCAACTTGGGCAAGAGCAGAGCTCACCAAGGCTGCTCTAACACATGCTACAGGCTGAAGAGACTAAAGAATATTTTCAGAACAAAGACTATAAACGGTGATTTAGTGTCACTTTTTGCTCTACTTCCTCTGCACGAAGAGACCAGGAAAATAAATGAAAGCTTTCTGGACAGCTAACAGTTTACTTTATTTTTATAAAGTGTCTAGAGCAGCAGGGCCTGGCTTTAGGCAATAGAACTGCATAATACAGTATTGAATCAGAAGTATATGTAGTTTGTGTGTTTGAATATGTAATATGTATACTTATATGTACATTTCACTGGAGCAACATGACAAAACTAAATATTCTGCAACAGGAATTGTTCATGACCATATAAATAAAGCTGATCATAATGTATGATGTAAGTGAACTACTAGAAACAATAATAATTGTTGCATTTCCTAACTCATATGGGCTTGACTTTGCAATCTGGATGTTCTCTAATGCCCCTCTCAATTGAAATGTTGTTTTGATATAAAAAGTTTACTAACAAAAAGGCATTTTGTGACCACAGACTTGAATCATCACTAGAACAGTGATTTTTGCACTGTTCTTACTGCTGAGCAATTGCTACCTTCAAAGGCAATTGCTATCATCCAGGTGAATATGCCACGACTGCGTGAGGGAGAATCTCACATAACCAAGTGGTTCACAGCCAAATTAAAAAAAAACCAACAAAAACAACAGAGAAGTTTTGCTCAATCCTGCCTGCTGAATTACTTAATTTTCCCATATTCTGTTCCTACTTTCTACCCCTCCATCTTTATCACCAATCCCATCTCAAATTCCTGCTTCATCCTCCCTTCAAAATTTATCCCTGTCATTCAAAGAACAACAATTCAGGAGAAAGGCAAGAAGGCTGATCTGGGCCATGGTGCCTGCTGCCAAGTGCTTGGCCTGATTTGTTTTCATAGGCTGGCTAAACACAAAGATTACTCAAGTGCTAAATATTGAATTTCCATTCTTAAACCCGACAGGAATTAGACCTTTTCAGCAAATTAATGCAAAAATATTTTACAGATGGGCAAAACTGCAGTGTTCTTCTATATCGGTCTGAGGAATTGCTCAATTGTTTTAACTGAGACTTCTGAAATAGCCTTTTATTTAGGTGTGTCCTTGTCATGTTCTCATTTTTAAGTCCCCAAAAGCTGGAGAATGTAACTACAGACATTTTCTGTCTTATCTAGAATAAAGAGACCTTTCTATATTTGCATCATCTGCTAACAGTGTAGACCCTCTTCAACATGACATGGGCTGGCCTCACTGCCAAGAGAAGTGATCTGCCTTTTCTACGTGCCCAGATACTAATTCCTGCCCCCTGCATGAAGCTGGCACAAGAATACATGTGTCTATAAAATTAACAGGATTAGGGCACAATCTTGGCGAAGACTAACAAGTTTTAGCTGTGCCAGTTCCTTTATGCAGATCACAATGTGGCCTCAAGATATATCTGTGCTGGAACAACACATGAGACATTAATGGATGAGCAAAGGCTGCTGGTGGCAGGCAGGACAGTTCTCCTCAGTGGTGGCAGCGGCCACAAACTGTGGCACAATCACTTCACTGTATACTGTATTCTATATCTAATTAAGCTGACAACTCCTTAAATGCCAAAGAACTGATTCTCCTCTTTGTCTTCACCTCCAACACAACTCATACTGTTGGTGTTTAAACATATAGGACTTTTCCAGCATGATGTAGCACTTTTCCAGCCAAGGATGCTAAAGGTTTTTACCAGTATTGCTAAGTTCTCAAAACTCAGATGGGAAAAGGCAGCACCATGCTAAGTGGATAAATGTGGAGAACTGAATCACAAAAAATGGATGTGACTGCACAAGCTTATACAGCAATTTTATAAGAACATGCATTCCAGCCCATGATAGAAACGGGAAACCATTCCTCTCTCTGTGATCAGCAAGTAAGAATCAGAACATGCAATAACAGAAAAACAGATCTCATATTTATTTCCTTTCCAATATTTTGCTGTCTCTGAAGATTCAAATTTCAATAGTTTATTTATAGTTTTTAAAGAATTATGAGCACTTTGAAATATATTTTCTACTTTTACAAGTATTTTAATTTATATGCAATTCAACACCAAATATTTTCTGAAAAGTCTACCAAATTAACCCAACTGATAGCAAATATGCATTAAATGAGACTTTGTAACAAATTAATTAAAAAAAATTTAACTCAAAAAATGTTAGTGCTGTTGCCTATGTACAAATTAAACAGCTTGTCTGGAAACATGTTAAAGGAAATTTCTTTATGATTTGAAAGGTGAAAGAGTGCTACTGTGCTATATTGTAATATGCTCAGGTAAGAGAGAATGTTAGTTACCTGCTCTGTAATCTTACATTGTCTCCTTTAAAATACTTTTCATTAATCAATGAACACTACAGCAACCCAGAATCTAGGCCTAAATACTATCCAAATTCACAAAATTCGGGGCATTCAGAACTATATTTGAATGCTACAGAAAATCACGATTTTTTTACATATCTTGTTGCTGCTGGGCACTGCAGAAAACAGGGCAACAACTCATTATACTGTTTTGAGAGATCTTACACAGTGGGAAAAGACCCAACAGTACACACACACGCATCAGATGGAAAAGACCCCCCTCCACATTATCTAGTCCTTCTCTTGGGGCCAATGTAAAAAAATCTGCTCTCCAGCATGTTTGCTGTTTTTTCCTACCTCTTACTTTTAAATGAGCCCAGAGATGGAGCTGCCCCACGTTCTCCCTGAGGAGCTGTTCCATAGTCCTGTTCAGTTGACTGTCAGGAAAGGGTTTTTACAGTCAAGTGCTATTCTGCTTTCAAAAACGACTATATGAAAAAGAACCTTTTAATTTCATATACATATTCCCTGGGTATCAGAATTGCATCTATTTATTTCAGTGACTCAGACAAACTTGTACTATTTCTATTCCTGTTACCTCTGCAGAACAGATACAGTTCAGAGGCAAGAAGCTGGTTTCTATTCCCTGTCACATGTGGCCAGCAGAGTTCATCTCTCATTCTGTGTACTTACAGTGGTGCAACTGTATAGATGAAAATAAAGCAGCTCAACTCCTCCTTAAAGCCCAAATGGTTAGACCTCAATTATATGTGGTAATACGTTTAAAAAAAAACAAGGCAGGGGAGGTTGGGGAGGAGAGAAAAAAGAAGCTGCTCTTACTCAGATTGCAGGACTCCACAGCACTGGTATGAAGAAATAAGCAAGTGCCTTTTTATTTTTAAATTGTGCCCAGTAAGTACTAGTCATTAAAACGCAAGCACTTTACTGGAAGTACACTACAACTCCTGAGAATTTTTGTGCAATGAATTGTTTCACCCATACTGCAGAGTCACAGCACACTTTCAGACAAACCACAGTGTACAGTGCCTTCGTTATGTTTCGGACCTACACAGTGACCCAGTCCAATTCTTCCCACAGAATTTATTTTCTAAAGTTTATGTATGACCTTTAATTTTTTTCATTGTGTTTTTGTAAGAAATAGAAACACTGAAATAACTGGATAGCTCTCGGCAGTTTAAAAATGGTTGTGCTTTGAGTAGCAAAACTTATATTTGAATTAACCTGAGGACACTTGTTTCTTTATTAATTATAACAATATGACTAGATTTCACTCAAGACAGATTATGTGATCTGACCATAAGGGTGATGTATTTAGCTATGTCAGTACACCAGAACTGCCAAACCAGGGCTGCAAACACTGCCCCTGGCCGTTCTGTGTGATCCAAGTGGTTTCCCTCCTTCTCTCATTACAGAAACATCGCAACTTTTTGCTATTATGGTCTGAAAGTAATACTTTTCATTCTCCCCTTCCCCCTTTTTCATGGATGACAGATTCAATTCAGTTAGGCAAGATCTCAGACACTGCACAAAGGAAATGAGCTCATCTAGCATGCCTCGTGCCTCTCAATATTTCAATCCACTGAAGGAGTTACAAATAAAATTTCTACAGGACAAGAACATAGGTGCAGGAGGAAAAAGGAAGGGTGTTGAAAGAATGCTGGACTGTTCCACTGCACTGAATCAGGACAAACGATGAGTGAGACTAAAGAAACAAAATCTGCTACAATTTTCCTTGTGGCTGTTTCTGCTTGTCTTTCTAAAAGAAACCCCTCCCCAAGAGTTACTTACGTCTGTGGAGCTGGGGCTAGGCAGGGACACAGGCTGAACAGCTGCGGGAAAAGTAAATGTGGTCTCTGTCTTTTCATTTTCAGGGGAGTCAGGATAACTGGACAGAGGGGATGTGGGGGTCAAAGCCCCGAACCCCAGCACCGTGTTGTATTTAGGTGGACGACCTACATATTAACAACAGGGAACACAAAAAAAAAAAAAAAAAAAAAAGGAAAAATGATCTTACATACCTTTGGCCAGTGGTCCTCATTGGCTAGCGTGAAAAAGGAAATGATGTAGCACAGAGAGGAAGTTAATATAAAAGTTACAAGTGGGAAGACAGAAGCAAAGATTTAAACATTTTTTAGAAAACTTTAAGTAGAATTTTTTAAAGGAAAGAACATTTAAAAGATGTATTTCAGAAGGAAACAGAAATAAGCTCTGTAGAATGTCAAAGAATCAATCCCACAAAAGCAGCATGGGGATACTTGCCACTCCTAGAAATGAGGCTATTCAGTTTTAGGGAAAATGTGCTGGTATCAAAGCTAGAAGAAGCTACAATAGCTACTATTAAATCCCTTCTACTGTTATCCCACACCTCCCTATCCTTCTAGTGTCAGCATAAATCTACAAAAAGGTTAAGTCCTTGATCAGAGGCCAATACTCACCAGCCCCCTTCTTCGCCCTTTTCTAAACTCACTCGCCCACAGGTCAGCAATTTCTGCCCTACTGGTACGTGTTTTAAATTAGACAACCTCAAGAGCAGGTCCTGTTTCTGACCCGTAACACCAGCACTACGAGTTGTAACCTACCACCGGTCTTCCACTGTAACCCTCCCCAGATTCTGTATTCTTTCTTAGACTTTCTCAGTCAAGCATGTTTGATTATGCACAACTCCTATATGCTCCTTTACACTAGCAGAAGTGCAAAATCTGTAATAAAAATATTCATAAAATTATGTATGCAAAGCAAGACAACAATAAATCAGTATGTAACCACCATTTCTGTCACCCTTCTCTGAGGTTATTTATGGATATGTAAACATAAAGGAGTTAGGATCTAGGAATAATTCCCCAGATCTTATGTTTACAGGTTGTCAAGTCTATACCTATTAACATGCTACACCTTGCATTTAAGGTCTGGATATGTTCCAGAACTAAGTATGTCCTTGGAAACAGATTTCTGATAGTGATGTCCAGGGCTGAAATTTCTGACATGCTCAGCACCATCTAGAATTAAACTAAAGCTCTCGAGGGCACATGCTTGCATAAGCTTTTCATCTAATATATTACTACACTAAATCACAAAACAAATATATACATCCAAGTCTTTTGTCAATTGAAAATGTGTGCTACTAATGTGGTGCTGATGCAAGCTACAGGTTCACAACAGAGTGTGAGAAAAAAAAACCAGTACAATAGCAGTCAGCGTGCAAAAACAAGCTAGGAGAGTATCAAGTACAAAAGCATGCAATCGTTTTCATTGATACAGTAACTGTTCACAGTGAGTTATAAAACAGAATTAAGAAATCATTACTAGGAGAAACAACATTTAGTTATCCACAGAGTAAATGCAAAACTCTCTACAAAATCTACACCATATCGTTTTAAAAAACACATTAGAGGATGGCAGTAGAGAATTATGCCTTTTATTTAGAAACAGTATAGCTGCCAAAGTGTCAGCTTTGCCACATTGCCTGCTGGACTGAAGAGTTTTATCAAGGAGATGTCTAATTAATATTTGACCTTGCAGCCAAAAAAACAAAGATAATGGAACCGGTCAGTGATAGGTAGGATTGTGGCTTTTTTGTTGTTGTTGTTGGTGTGTGTGTGTGTTTTTTTTTTTGTTTGGGGTTTTTTTTTGTTTGTTTGTTTTTTAATCTGATTGATTACCTTTTTTTAGACAGTTAACTCAGGAGCAGAGAAAGTATCATGAGTCTTTAAGGACTGCAGAAAATTATAAAAAATCAGGAAAAGAGTGTCTTATACATGTGGTTGATGCCATGCACATAAATTGGTATCACGTTCTCTCCTATGCTGTTCTGACTCATTTGTTTCACCACAATCAAAGTCTTAAAATTTCACCTGTTCTACAGCAGGATTTCTACTGAATAGTAACACATACTTATACAAAAGATCATCTCTCATTTTAGGACAAGTGGCACTCTGGTTGCAGAAAAGTGCTCAGTATGAGCACAATAGACTTTCTTGCTCAAGATAAATTCATTTGAAGGACCCAACTCTACTGCCAGTGGGGAGCAAAGCTTTTGTCACACTAAGTTTCTTCTCCTGTTCAAGGCACAGACGCTCTTTCTGTAACTACCTCCTTTTTGACAGTAAGAATACAATTTAGTTATTAGCAAGAGGATCTTGACAGAAGCTTTATAACACTAAATGATGTTCAAACGTCTCGTTTTTCATTTTGTTCTGTCTACTGTATTTTATTTTTATTTCTGGAGAATGAAACTGAAATGAAACACTGAGCTGCCTAATAAAACCTGCTATGCTAATCCCTACAAGTCCTGATCTTTGTCTATCATGGAAATTTACTGGACAAATGAAGCACTGTAGAGTCCTGCTTTGTTTTGCTGTTCAAATCAACAAGGGGACTGCAAATGTAAGATGGAGGAAGAGGCATACAAGAGGAAGACAGGTCTATGTGTACCTCACCTCTTTTACGTGTCCCGGGATGCATTGTGCTGTTTAGGTACGTGACTGCACTCTTCTTGCGCTGCAGGGAAGAATAAAACAATTTTTGTTGGCTTACATTTTTTGGCAACAACTGTATGCAATAGCTGAGTAGTACTAAGTGAGATTACTGGCTGTTCTCTTTTCTGAAGCACAGCTTCAGGAAGGTTGGCTCTTTTACACTACTTCTGACATCTGGAGTGCTTCAGGCTGATATGCAAGCTGACCTAATGGTAAGACTAACACACTGCCATTTAATGTCAGCTTTACATGGGAGAAGGCAGAAAGTAAGTATTAGAAGAACATCCTGATCTATTTACTGTTTAAAAATCTGCAATGGCCTTTTGAATTATAAATGATAGCTTGCCTGTCGAGTTAGGACTGAGATAGCTTAGGAGGTACCAACATGGCAGAAAGACACACAAGATCAGAACAAAAATACCAGCTTCCCCCAGCAAAAACTTAATACCTCAGGCTCAAAAACGGCTCCGCTGTACACTGGATTTGCTGTTGTTCTTCTTTTCCTCTCTTGTCGCTTACTTTGGATTTCTTGTAAAACAAAGCATTCAGGTTAGAAAACAATGGGTCGTAGAAATTATATAGAGTCCTCTGAATTCACTTTGCATGTGAGGAGTGCTGTGACGATTTCTACAAAACACAAATCATGCTGAATATAGGCAAATTTGTTATACCTCTCATTTCTGAAGGTTTGGAAACTAGGTGCTGACAAGGAATACAAAAATACAGTGCTCAACTAACTAACGAAATGATTGCCATCTTCTTGCCAAGTACTCCTCGACTAAGACATTTAAACTCATGGTCAGCTTAACAGGGATCTAAAATGAAGGGTTTACGGTAAACTTGTTGATACTTAAAACAAATACAGTACAGAAATATGCAAGCCATTGAAACGTTAGGCTGTATTTCACTGTATAAGATTAAAGAGCTTAAATGACAAACCCAATTACAATCTATTTACTCATTCAATACAGATTACAGTCCCATGAAATAAATGAAAAATCTAGACATCGGTTACAGCAAAATTATCCATGGTGTAACACTGTAGATACATGGGTTGTCCAGGAAGCAATGAGACTGTTACAAATTTCTTTCCTTCCATCAGACCATATACTTTGTTCCCAACTACTCATCTCCTCTGCATAAGCAACTGTTTTGTTTCAATGTAACATGAGGAATAAAAAAGTATGCACAGCAAACTAAGTTAGATCAAGAGTACAGACTTACAAAATGTACTTGGGTGCAAGAAAAGAGTGTATTCAATACAGAAATATTTTGGACCTGTACTTCCAGTTCAGAATGATCATGAAACAGGTCAAGAACCAACTTAAGACATTCTTCCTACCTTCCAGATGGTCATGAGTAACTAGTCCAAGAGACACCATGAAGGCAAGTTTCTGTGAGGGGGAAGAAAAAAAAATCATGACAAGTCCAACCACTAGGATGAGCGATGTCACTTAGGCCCTTTAAAGTCAGTTGACAGGTAAATAAGCACCAAAAATGTTATTAGTAATACTTTGCTTCTAGAAATCATTTTTTATTAATATACGTCAAGTTGCTTTGCAGAGGATAGACACTAGTCCCATTTTCTAGATGGGAACCCAGGTGGAGATACAGGGAAACGCTAATTGCTCCAGATCACAGGGTTGGCAGAGCTGGAAACAAGAAAGCAGTTTCCTTACTTCCAGTCCAGCACTGAACCAGCTATGTGATTGGTTCTTAGTAAATACCATACAGTTCAATTGCCAGCAAAATATTGCTTGTTGAAGATCATCGTCTATATATTGTGAACTATAAGGAGAAACTCTGGTTTACATTTGCCGTTCGATAAGGGCTGTGGCTCCCTTAAAGGACTCGAATTTTAATGCAGGAAGTGCACAGACATGTAAACATCAGAATTTGTACTGACAACAGTTAATGCTCACACAGTAGTCAGTTTGAATCCACCTACAAAAACAAATGTAGTAGAGCACTTAGCTGTAATCAGTTTCAAAGCTTTGCATGGCAAAAAGGCTTTAAGCAACAGCCATTCTGGCCACCCTTTCCCCCCAAAACCAACTGGAATAAAACCCAGGAAACATGTGAGCATACATTACTCTTTCCATCCTGCTCACCAGAGTAGAAATATTTTATAAAGCAAAATGCCACAATAAAGACATTTCTCCAGCATTAAAAATAACTCCAGAAGTCTGAATCCTCAAAGGAAGGGAAATCAAGACTGTAATCTAAGTCTCCTGGTTGAAAGAAGCATTAGAGGGAAATTATGACTGTCTAACTTACATAAGCCTCAGAAGCCAAATGCATTCCAGGACTGAAAAATGCAATGAATTATTTTTATTTAGATTTCTCATTATATAGCCTTATCAACTACTGCTGTTCAACAGGAATGTATGGAATGTTAAAGTTAAGCAGTCTTGAGTGAACAGAGGGGGAAAAAAATGTTTTCTGAAGGACTGGGTGTTTCCTTTTTTTCTTAGAAGAAAGCTCTGGGTGTGTTCCGATACCTGTGGATTTTCTTCTCGTTTTGGCTTCGGTGCAGCAGGTGGAGTAACTGTATGACTTTCTGTTTGCTTCTCTTCTGTTTCCACATGTGGCTTAATAGCCTGAAAAGAAACAGTGTTTCTCTCATTCAGTGATAAGAATGACTTTTTTTTACTTTGACTAATAATGCAAAACAAATACTTTCACAGATACAGAAGAAAAACAGTTTAAAGCTGGCAGCGTACTAACAAAGACTTAATTGAGGAATCTGATGTGAGAGGAAGGTTAAATACAGTGTTTTTCTTTAACAAAGGATGAAACAGCCTTATCACCATTCCCATAACCCACTCAGCCACACAAGCAATAAAAATAATCGTAAGAGTTAACTCCATTACAGAGATCACTACACCGTACCAGAAAACTAACAGACACTTTAAGAAAAAGCATCCTGTGGAAGACTGGCAGGTAGAAACCATTCTGCATGGCACATGCATTTTGTACTTCTCACTCCTCAATATTCGCATTTCATTGAATCACGAATAGTTCAAAAATTGTCTCTCTCGACTCCTACAATCTCAGATGTTTCTGAAGCTTTTATCTTTTCTGAAGTCACAATCTTCTGCAATGGTATCACAAACCCTGCATGACAACCCTCAGCCCATGGCATCGCTGTGAAAGCCACAAACTGAGCGAGGCAAGCTACAGAGAGACAAACTTTTCCCCTGTATGATATGGAGAAAGTCTACACAAAAATTCATGTATTATTAAATCACTACCGTTTTTCTGTATGTTTTTCAACAGTTGAATTGCCAATAATTATTCAAAGAGCAAATGAATCTTGCTGACATCAGAAGGAATAGGCATCAAAGGTATAGTATTGTAAAAGTACAACTTCAAATCATACAAAAAGGGCACACATTGCTGAGAAACTTGTGGAAGAGCCTTGAGGTATGGAAGAACCTACTCATGAGAATTCATAAGCACAACTGAGTATGAGAATATCTTTCATGCACATGGTTTTCACAGTCTCCATGGGTGACTTCAAGAGAAGAAGGTAACTCTAAGGCCTGATAATCTATGAAAGAGTTGTAAGTGAAATATACACTATTATTGTTTATATAAATTACATAAATATTATCTGTTATAGATAATGTATTATATAGTACACAATATACTATTACTGACATAATATATGGAAGAGTTAAAAGCAAAACAGAAGATTGCTTTACTTGAACTGAATAGCAAGGGCTCTCAGTTCCAATCCACACTGACTGAAGTCATGTTTTATTTTATAGAAGTCTTCTCTGGAGAGAGACTTGAAAACTAAACATCTAGAATTCTCTGTTTCTGAGGGTCTCCCTTCCACTCAATCAATCCAATTTAGTCATGGGGAACTATCAGTCTTCAGAAGCTGAGCGAGACTATTTTGCCTCCAATCACAAGACTGCAAGATCAAGAAAGAAATTGCTACATTTATCATATTAAATACCCCAACGATTTTGCGTCATTTTGGCTTTTATGTAGCCACCCCTCGAAAAACAGCAACACAGAAAATATTTTCCCAGTGTTTCTTAAAGCCTTGATATGAGCACGGATTTCAGTTTGTACTTCATCTCCAAGCTACTAGTACAGCCCTGCAATGTAGCTTGCTTATAAATACTGCAGCTAAGACAGCAGAGGGAGCATAAAACCACTGAAGCATGAGAAAAATACTCCAATGGCCCACATTAAAGAAAACGGCAACTTCTATCCCAAGAGCTGCAAGTCTTTCTGTAAGTTGTACTGTTGATGGAACATGAATATCTATGGTACTCACTGAAAACTTCCCCATGATTGTCATCCTCTCCAAACCGGCACATTAAAGCAATAAACCCTGTTCACGTTGCATTAGTGGACATGTCCTTATCTGTACCTGTTTTTCAACGTTTGGTTTGCTGATCTGTACAGTCTGAGGTCCAGCAAGCCTGGTGCCTGGTGCTGCTATCACGATGCTGGTGAGCTGTGCCATAGGGAAAGTTTTGGCTATGGTTGCTGTCTGCCCGTTAACTACACGAACTGGATGTATGGAGTTCTGAGAGTTAGGTAACGAGGTGGGTGTGAACTTTGTTGTCAACATCACAGGTCTCTGAATAAGCTGAGGAGCTGCAAGCATTGGAGGAGGTGCTGGGGCAATAGGAATGTTATTTTGGGCAACTGGTTTAGGTCGAACCTAAAAAAAAAAAAAAAGAAAAAGAAAAAATATATTATTATGTCAGTATATCAGATATGTATATTATTATATATATAATTTTTTTACTAAGTCTTCGAATTCAGCCTGTATAATCTGAAGAAGGTTGCTTGATTTTTTATAGAAGGTAATTTTTAGCATAGTGTTCTGAGTATGCTAGGAGAAGGAAAAGCCACATTTTCAAACCCACTTGCATAAAACCTATCCATAACATTTGCATATGCAGTCACTGTCCCTGAAATAGTATTTGGATGCACAGACATTTATATTGCATGTTTACTGCCAAGTGCCTTATCTTTATCTAAATCAACATATTGGTTTTGCAACCCAAAAAATTCATGTAATATTTACAGGCATAGCTGAGGCTCTCATGTTAAAAGTGTGTCTCAATGCTTTATACTGAACCTCCAAGAAATCATGAACAATTGACTGGGCCCTGAAAGAAAGAATTAATTTTTTTTCAGCAAATCCCTGTTACCTTTATCAACTCTACGTATTATTTAGACACCTGCAAAAACAACCTTGCTAAGCAAAAATATTGTCAAGATTATACATCAATCCCTCATTGAAAATGCTTAAGGCTACAGGTAAATGCAGTTATCATTCTCTTCTTCTTTCACAAGAAAGAAAACAGCCACAAGAATCTTTCAATATTCCACCAATACTTGCATATTTCTTGCCCATCTGTACAAGTTTGTACTTAGCACATCATTAGAGAGTACAGAAGTAGAATATATTACATTGAAAATAAAGTATTCTTCCATATTTGATTCTTATTGTCCCATCCACCTGTAATACTCCATAATGAATTTTATCACGGAAAACTAGGTCACATTCCAACAGATCTCACCATCCCCAAATCTTAATCAGATACCAGCCTATACTTTCTTCTTTTTTTAAAGAATTTAAGATTTTTATTCGCAGCACAACATCCTTCTTACAAATGAAATTATTCCTCATAGATGTTTTATTTAATGAAGAAGAAATCTATGTCTTTTCCAAACCATTAAAAAAAGCAAAACACAGGTTTTACTGCTCAGATGCAAACAGAGGTCACTATCTGTTGAAACACATAAATACTTGAGAATGATCTAGCGATATCTTGTTTTTCCTTTTTTGCTTGTGAGCAGCGAACAACAATTAGAGCAATTTAAGGCCTTGGGTGATGCTTTGATTTTGCAGCCACCTGTTCCATGGATTCATTTCATTTTAAGCAAGTAGGATCATATGTGATCACCATATGCAAATTTCATAATCACAGACTCATGCAGGTTGGGAGGCAGTTCAGGAGGTCTCTGATTCGACCTCCTGCTCAAAGAAGGGCCAACATTAAATGCAGACCAGGTTGCTCAGGGCTTTGTTCAGATAGGTCTTGTAAAACTCCAAGGACAGAGTTTCCACAATGTCTCTGGGAAGCCTCTTCCACTCCTAATTGTCCTCAAAGAGAGAACTGTTTCCTTATATATTCCTATACTTTCCCTGTTCCAATTTATGATCATTGTTTATAATTCTCCCACCAAGCACCTATGTCTCCACTTTCTTAACTTCCTTGTTGATAATGGAAATAAGGCTGATGTTAGGGAGCCCCCAAAACCTGTTCTCCAAACCAAATGGGTCCAGATGCCTCAGTCTCCCCTTGCAGGTCATATATTCCTGCTCCCCAGCTATCTTAGTGCCCTTCCGCCTCTGGATTCATTCAAATTTATCAACCAGGGGCTCCAAAACTTCATGCTGTGTATCAGATCCAGTTCTATGATTGCTGAGGAAAGGTGGATAATCCCTTCCCTCAGCTGTGATCCTGTTGGTACAGCCCAACATACTGCTGGCCTGCTTTGCTGCCAGGGCACACTGCTAGTTCAACTGTTGTCAACCAAGATCTTTTAAGCAGCACTGCTCCCCAGCCAGGCAGCCTGTACCTGTGCAGGGAGTCGGTCCATTCCAGGTGCAAGACTCTCCTTTTTTCCATGCTGAGGCTCAACAGATTCCTGCTGGCCTATTCCTCTGTCTGGTGTAGGGCCCTCTGAACATCAGCACTGCCCTCAAGAGCATTGACTGAACCCTCAGATTTGGCACCACACGCAAACCTGTTGAGGACCAACTGTCTCCTCCAATAGATCACCAAGAAAGACTGACAAAGATGACGTTCATAGAAAGTATCTTCCATCTATGCTACAATTAAGTTCATTCTCCTATTGCTTGTTCTCTGCACACTCACCTGTGGAAGAAAATTTGGACGAGGAGTAAGTCTGGGAGGAGGGATGAACTGCGGCACTTTTATGGGCTGAGGCGTAGCCTGAACCTGCTATAAGAACATAAGAGTTCAGTAAGAGGAAAATAGCTTTGAAATTGTTCACCAAAATCAATATCCTGAATGTATTTTCAGACCTCATGTCCCTAGTTTTCCACTCTGTAAATAATTTTTCACAGAAGCAGGTTATTAATTAGAAATGTATTAATATTAAAAACAGAGTTAATCTTACTTTCCAGTTCCTACATACCTTGCTTCATAAATTGAAGGTATCTTTCTTTTTAGTTCAACTGTACTAACTACTGTGCTCTGCAATCTAAAATCATTTTGTTTGAAGATAATGACAATTCCCATTTGTTTTAATAGTTAAAAATTGGCTTTACAACAGGCAGAAAATAATAACAGACTGATGTCCAGCTACACGAACCATTGTCCTTTCATTTTGAATGACATATAGAAGAAGGAAAGAGCATCTCACACAAATAGAAAAGATTTGGAAGTTACAACTCTTTTAGCAATATTTATGTCCTATGAGGGGCTCTGAATACACAACTTGAAATTTTCAAAAGTAGGCCATTCATTTAAAACTTTTCAGATCTGATTTTAACGCTTCCTAAGTACTTCCCTGTGTAACTGAGATCAGTTGGATGGAGCCGTCACACGATTAACCTCTGAACAGCACTACTAGCTACTCTGAGTACCCAGTGAGATCCTCTGAAATTGTGTCCATGTTATTTTCCACCATTCTGTACTTCTGTCCACACACGTAACATTGCCATTTACTTCATAAAGGTCTTGTACTGATTAATTAATGCTTAGGAAAATATTCTGAGATTTTTGATGAATTTTGCTACAGAAACATAAATCACGGACTATTATTAACACAGAATCACCTCCCCAAACCTAAGTAAGTTACTCAGCAAAGGAATGAAGCACAGACACAAAGGACAGATGACAGTGGTGCAAGGGATGACATGGGAAAAGAGAACAGCAGAAAAAACTCCACTCAAATAGCTTTCTCTATTCTGATTGCAAACATATGTTTCATTAGGAAGCAAAACTACTTGCTTTTGCATTACTAAACTGTATTTCTTAATAAACGTAAATTGGATTTATGCTTAGCGAAGCCTTGGGCTTTACTCCAGAAGTAAAATTTCCCTGTCATGATGCTATACAATGCCTGGTTTTCAGACCAAGAAGCCTATATAACCCCATTCTCTAAAAGTGCTGTTTTTATTTCTAGGTGGCTAACTATTCTGGAAAAAACTGTGTGATGTAATCAAAGCACTTTTAAAATATATGCTTAAAGAAACACGATCTGTCTATGAAAAAGTGGTGAGTGAAGATATGCTAGTGGGTAGAGTTAAGTGACTTTATCACACAAAGGGAGCGAGAGAAATTGACTCAAAAAAATTGAAGATGAAAACTGAAACTGATCAAATGAAGAAAGTCTGACATCTCCTTTACCAAAGGACACAGGAGGAATTCTGCAGAACACAGCCACACAGATCAGGTAGGGGCGAAACAATAATTACTTCCCCATGACTAACAATTACTAGCAGGGGTTACAGAGGTGACTATAGTGCTGACTTAAATCTATAAAGCAAATAAGTAATAACAACCCACATAAACAGTAAATGTTTTTCTCTTAGACTATAATTTTAACAATGTCAAGCAGTGAAGACTCATGACATGTCCCTACTATTCTCCCTTCTGTGCAAAAGCCTGACTCTTTTTGGTTTTTGGTGTGTTTGTTGTTGTTTGTTATTGTTGTGTTTGTTTTTTTAATTCCTATGGCCCTCTTGTAAACCAAACCCACACATATCTGCAGGGCAAACACATGAAACGCTTACCAAAGTTACTGTGTTTTTTGCCACTATTTGGACTGCCTCAGGTCCTGGCCCAGTGACCTTATTTGTTGTCTGGAGGTTGACTGGTGCACTCTGCGCATCAGTGCTGAGGACTGCTTTCTGATTGTTGTTGATAGCAGTAACCATGGCAATGGTAGGTCTCTGACCCACAACAGAGGCAGGCATGGTCGCAGTTGCTGCTTTCAAGACGAGAGGTAGTGTCTTAGTGGTGATCATAGAAGCTGTAGTTACAGTTTTCTAAGGGAAACAGAAAATACACTGTAAGAGACAGAGACACGTTGTATCAGACAGGACGTGGGTTGGTTAGTCAGAAACAATAGACAGTAAGAGAAAGAGAAGGCAGCACTGAGTCTATCTACCTGCTGTTCAGACAAGCACATTATCTTATGCCTCTGAAAACTGGATAGCTAGAAAGGATTCTCATTTGAGGCCCCTGTTGGCTTTATTTTGATAGCCTGCAGCATTACAGATTGATTCAAAACCAATTCCTGAAAAAATGACAATCAGGTGTTAGTAGTGGCATATGCATTTTTCAATCTTGTAGTTTCATATTACTTCCAAACACGTACTGTCAATATAAAACCTATAAGATGGAGGTTTATGAAATACACCAGCAAACTAGATTCTCACCAATTAAAACTCAAATTTTCAAATGGAATTTTGATTTAGAGATATCCTCACAATCAGAGGAAGAAAGAAAAATCACTTATAAATCGGTTTCTTTAAGAACAAAAATGTATTTTGATTTTGGGTATCTCAAATTTCAGTTTTAGCCATATATAGTTACTTAGCCCTTAACTTCCTTTCTGAAGAATATCAGTGGGGCTGTCCTGAAGTTTTAAGAGCTGGCTGTTAATCTGTCCAGCTGCAGGCAATCAGGTTTAAATTCTGTGGAATGGGCTGGTTTTGGAACATCCAAGTGACACCATGATTGCTTTTGGCCTGTTTTAGAGAGAGTAGTTTTGAATCACTTAACGCCAGCATTTATGTGAAATGCCTGAATACATTACAGCCACAAATTCCAAAGTTAAAGCAACTGTAATCCCACAGTTTTGTTTTAAAATGTACTGTCTTCTAAGATGTTAAGGGGAATGGACAATTATGAATTTCATTCAAAAGGCAACAAGGCAAAAGAGTCTCCATATAAAACCAGAACACAATATGCACAGAAAACTCATGACAAGTGACACTCAACAGAATGGCAAGTGAGCTTATTTCTTTTCCCTTTGGTGTAAAAAATCCATTGTACCAATGGCACCGCATCTTGGAAACAGTTACTGGCATGATCAAATGTTCTTAGTATGAAATAATCACCATTCCCTCCTAATGTCAGCATTAGGCTATACAACAGGGAAAAATGGAGAACCAGGGATTGAGCAGTCTTCTTCATGTTCTGATCATGCCTGACTTAGACTGCTCGATTTTAATCACACAAGACCTTTCTCTTCTTTTTAATAAAATAATATAAATACATTTCCCATTGGATTCTTCAGTATTTTCACCAATACTATTTCCTTAAACAAAAATGCAGTTTACCTCCACACCTCTAATTTAATAATGCTTCAATTATATCTCCTAATTGTTAATTACACACAAGCATGAAAAAATTCAGACACTGTGTAATGCCAAATTAAAAGGATCATTCATGCTTCAATTTTATACATTTATACAAAATCCAGACATAATTAACTTTTCCTTGTTTTAATATGAACAATTCCCTTAACATTTTATCTGAGATTCAAGAGCTTCTTATCGACCTCTGCTGCACCTTCTCCAAAGCAAGAGGCTCCATTCCCCTAACGCAGTAACATTATTCAAGCTTTTAAACTGAGATGTAGCAGGGTATCATTTTCACAAGCTTTACATTCACCCATGAATGTTTTTAAGAAAAGTGTAATCAATCCTGTAATACAAGACTGTGACTCTTTGAAGAGGTTCTAGTAAGTCTGTAAGTACCAAGAGTACAGTTTCAGTCAGCAGATCACAGAGCTTGAATATCCCTGTCACTTCGCTGAGCATTAAATACTTTGGCTATTATACAAAGTTTTCAGTGCATGAATTCATACTGGAGTGGCATTCAAAGTTGGCATTATTTGACACAATAACATTGCAATAATATGAACTTTAGCAGTTAGTGCTTTATGAAAATTTAAAAAGCTGTCCTTACTGGACTATAGTAAGTATATTAAAATATCACTATTAAGGTAGCATATATATCTTGATTCCAAAATTGAATTACTCTGAAAATAACCTTGAAAGATGTATTATTTATTAACGTAAGCACCAAAAAACCTTACAGAGAGACAAAATATTTGACATTTCCTTGCTGAAAAAGACTGAGGGGCAACAGGACAGAGGTACAACCCTAGATGCAAAATGTGTACTAACGTGAGGTTACTCCGGATTTATGCCAACATAAATAAAACCAGAAAAGTGTTAAGTATAAGGGTTGGCTTACTAATTCAAGTGAGAGGATGACCTGCCTTTCAGTTTGTAATTACTTTCCAAGTACAACTGTACCAATGATAGTCAGAACGGTGTAGCAGTTTTTGACTGTTTCACTAGAGGGCTCTTTAACTTTGAACAAAACCTCAATTTTTACGACCCAAGAGATGACCTGGAAGTTAATGCACGATTGCAAAGTGCGGAACAGGGAGAAACACATAAAACTGCCTTTGCAGTCATGTTTCCTCACTGAAAAACAGAGATCAATGATACAGCAAACAGTGATCCATTGTTTGCACATACAAATTTTAGGACACAGTAATATTCAGTTCTTTGTTCTGTTTCAGCTTTGATTTTGATGTTGCTGCTCAGAAATGTCACTTCCTTAGTTAAGTTTGCTTCATTTTGTCCATATTATTTTCTCAGAAATACCATTATGTAAGCCTCACAAATGTGTTTTTAGAGTGCATCCAAACCAACTTGCAGAGTTAATGAGAGAACTAAGAGCCCAACCATTTCTCCCTCCTCTACTTCCAGCAAAAGGAAAACAAGAATCACAACTGGTCAAAGCTACATTTGTCATTCACTGTGACATGCATAAAGTAAACGTCATGGGTGAATTCTGTTGTCCGCCTAGCCAGCTAAACACGAGCTGCTGAGATTTCACCAACAGGAAAAAAGACCTCACAGACACTTTTTTTTACAAAACACCTCCCTGCACTTTCTACTTGTTTTATTAGCATACTTTTCAGATTCTAAATATCAGAACAGGTGAAACCTGGAATTCCCCTCTCAGTAGAAGTGGACCACTTCCCGTGGTGAGTTTTGGGATTATGTCTGTGTATACTGTAATGAAATTCAGTGTACCTTCCTTCCCAATAAAGACTCTACTTTCTAAAACTCGAACTTTGCAATTAACATTGTATACTTTTAGATGAATCCTTGCAAACTCAGGTACTATTTGATATGAGTTACACCTGTTTTAAAAGAACCAAACAGAAAGAAGGGGGAACTGTTTTCTTATATTTTGTTCACAGATACAGTGAGCACTCTGTTAGTCTTTTAAAAAAGAAGTATTTTAATCATACACCTCATAGAGTGTGTTTAAGGTCTTTACTGTTTCTTGGGACCTAATGGGTATGGACAATCATTCATGCACTTACGGAAAAGACAGATTCATTTGCTAAATCTTCATTTATTTTTAAGAAAGGTGATACTACTACCCATCTTTTCTGTGAGGTTATAATTCGACTTTTAAACACTACATAACTTTTTTGACTGAGATGCAAGGATATTGCCAAACCCCCCCCCCAAAAGACTCATATCTGCATATGCATAGAAAGAAAAATTCATATTGGTATACTAACAGGCACAAGTGAAAGTTTGCAATTTTCTCTCTGCATTTTTGGGTTTTTTTTAGTGAACTTCACTTTTAGCAAGGAAAAGAATTATTGCAGAAATTTTTACCTGTGATCCAATCACGTTAGGAGAGGGTGCAGAGGACTGCTGCTGCTGTTGATGGTGATGTTGTTGTAGCTGTTGTAGTGGTTGTGGCTGTGGGGTCTGTAGTTTGTTTTCTGACTGTGCCAATGGCTGGATCTGAAACTTACTGTCTGGCTGTTCCTGTTTCACTATCAAATTCTTTCGGAGTTGTTCCACCACTCTTTTCTACCAGATAAACAAAAACATAACCAGAAATTATGACAGTTATTTAGCTGCACATATTAGAGAAGATAATAACACCTAAAGTTACATTTATTTAATGTAAGTAAAGAAGTGTTCAGAAGTTCAGTTGGATTTCTCTTTTTGGAAATTATTGGTGTTACCTAATAGACAAAATAGGCCACAGAGGAGCAGTACTGCTGCCCAGGAGAGTGACCCTGATGTCCCTGCAGAAACCCACTCAACAAAATTCAACCCAATCACAAACTATTGCAAGACCTCCTTAACCCATCTTCCCTTGAGATGTGTTAGCATTCACATTGCAGAGTTTTTGATTCCTTCAAACACGCATCATTCCTAAACAGAAAATGACTTCAGGTTGAATCCTCAGGGCTGACTTCATGATAATGGGGATGCCAGTTTTGTACCAGGCATCGGAACTGAGTGGAGAGACAGCCAGTTTGAGTGCAAAGTACGGAACAGGAAGGGCATGGATGTGTGGTCATTCGTTTCAGTATTACTGTCACCCAAAAGAAAATCAGATAGGGCTACCTGTGTGGGAAGGAAATGGCACCTATCACATTATAGCTTCCACGAAAGTTTGAAATTATATAAAAAAGAACCTTCTTCTCCTGGTGGCCACTGTGTCTTTAGATGGCAACCCAACAGATTTAAAGAGCACACCAGGTGACCCGCAGGATAAAATATCATGTCACCACACGGGTAATAAGGATTCACAATTTATGTTCATGTTATACTTCAGTGTAGACAAAGATTAAGACATCCCAAGACTTTTTTTACCTTTCGTGGGCCTGATAGGAAACGGACATTTTTTTCTGTATTCTAACCAACCCCAAATCAGGTTAGCTTTAAAAAGATTTAGATGTATACTTGAGCCCACTTGATCAAGAGCGTATGTATACTCCAGAACAGTCATACGTCAAGATTGGCTTCGGAAGAGGACAATGAAGTCAACAGACACAGTAGGGGCTCAACTGACAAAGCTCTAGTGGAAACAGAAATGGTCAGGAAATCTCTGCCAGAGTCAGGTGCTGACAGTGGGCTCCCCAAGCAGTTCCACTTACACAGAAAGGAAAAGAAAAAAAAAACATTCTGACAATATCAAATGTTTTGATTTTTGTTTTGAAGCATTACTATTAAGATCAAGTACAAAACAGAGAGATAGAGGAAAACGAACAAAACACCAGCTTTTTACAACCAACTGAAACAATTTTTTCCCCTCAAATTTCTTTCACACACGATTATGAAATTTTGAGCTAACAAAATATCTGTTCTCTGCATAATTCTAGTGGACATACTGTAGACTTCTGATTCCAAGTACCTTACTTGTGATGAATTAAAACTGCACAGTGCCTCATACCTTGAATGGGTATCTCTAACCCAGAAGAAGATGACAAAAGGGACAGTGTCCCAAACTGGCAGGTCTGAAAACTGAAACTTCAAAAAGCCAAATAAAGCACACAAGCAAGAAAAACCCCACCCCTGTTTCAAAAGGTTGAAAAGTGCAAGCTCACACGACTGACCCTTTTGCAAAAGACGGAGCTCAGCGACTCGAGATGTACAGGAGGAGGAGAGAGTTCACAGCCCTGGCTGGGGACGAACGCTCAGCTCCAACAGCAAGGGAAACACAGGCCCAAACCCACTGAAAATCCCGAGAGTTGGTGATGGAGGGCAGCATAAAGAACTGTTCTACACCGCATTCAGAAAAGTGCTAAAAGCTGTCAAAGCCTATAAGCTGTAAATTGTTTGTTCCCTTCTACAACAAGGAGAAAATAATAGAAGTATAAAAGGCATTTTTCTAATTCAGATATTTTACATAGTTTTAAATGGACTGTGTCTATCAGTTCATTCGTATACGCAATAAGTGAACAATCATTTTAAATTGCTTTCTGAAAAGATCAACCACGTGAACATGCAAACCAAAGTGCCGTGTCAGCAAGCAGATACAAGAGCAGAAAAAACATTTCCAGAGAGTAACCTGAGGGGGAGGAGAACGGAGCAAAGTAGGGGAGGAAATAAAGCAACAAGCCTATGGAATACCTGCCAAAAAAAGGACTGCACATCCACTCCACAGGAGGCTAAAGAATTACTGTACCCGGCATGAACAGGAAAGGAGTTTTTGTCTTCCACAGCTGCCTGTATGAAATTCACTGAGAATGGTGCTCTTCTACTGTTTCCCCAATTTGAGGAAATAAGCAGCCATGGCCCAAGAATTCATTTCCATCTTGCTCTTTATGATGGGAGGAACATAATTGAAAGGATTTAAAAAAAAAAAAAAAATAGAGAAAAAAGAGAGGCAGGCAGGAGGACTCCTCTGCCATCCTGCTACGGCGGGGTGAGAGCCAGCGAGGACGGGAGCAGGAGCGAGGTGAGTCACATCACATTCACACACCGCCTGTTCCACCCCCGGGCCTGAACCGCGGCGTGCAGAGCTGCAGAAAAACAGGACTGAAGCACAACTTTTATTAGCGCTTTGTGCAAAAAACTGAGGCTCAGCATATTTGGCACAAGAAGGATAATGTGAGTGGAAAAACCGCCGTTGCTCTGGAAGTCTATGCTAGCCTGTTAGAGGCTGCTGAGAGCTGCCTGGCAGCAGCATATCCTGCCATCCATATCCATTATGCAGATATTGAATTGGAAGAAACATCTAATGCTTTTAAAATTCAGAGAGTAAAACTCAAGTTTGCAGTGCACGCCAATTGCTTACGCAGTTTATTAAGCTGCTTCTACCAACTGTCAGTAAAAACATAACTGAAGCTGCAGAAATCATTTTACTATCTGCAAGGCTGTTGGGATTATCTGTTTGTTAGCAGTTACCAAGAGGGAGATGCTGAACAACATATTCCAAAGTTCCTTAGCTTAATTAGCAAAACCAGATGAGATTGAGGGTTGCACCTACACAGGAACTAAGAGCAGATCTCTGCCCGTTTTCAGCACCACCCTCTGCTGTGTCCTCCTCCACACGGTCCCATCCCACGCTCCGGGTCCGACACCATCCGGCTGCGCCAGGGTGTCCCGCCGGCACCGCGGCCCTGCCGCCACACCGCAGCCCCAGCACGTGTCCGCCTGCAGCAACATCAGCAGAGCCTCGTCTTGTAGGGGATTAAACAGCAGGGCAGCTTGAAATAAACTCTTGCCTACTGTCAGACTTGATAATTCACTAAAACTGCATTTTTAAATTGTTCTTCAGTTATTTGACTCTACTTAATCAATTTTGAAGGTGGTTTGTGCTGCAGAAAGTACAATCTGTATAACTGAAATGTGCCAAGGCTGGTAAAAAGTCCAAGTTACACACCTTAGAGATATCTACAAGTGCCACTTAAGAAATATTCCTAATTCTTTAAATGTAATCATTGCCATTTTTCCTTCCCACTCTTATTTAAGAATATTTAATTAAATTCTTACTGACAACCTCAAAATTTTAAATTGAGATTAACTCAATCATAAACACATCATCATGAACACAACATAATCATTTTCTGCATGTCAGAAAGCTCTAACCCTCCCTGTATTCCTAAATTAGTTTATTTTCCTGCAACACTACAAATGTATGAAAATCATTTATCTTTCATGTTTACTGAATCTTCCTCAAAGCCAAATGCCAATCCTCTCTTTAAATCCGGAACATGAAAGAAAATAATCATCACATCCTTTCTTCCAAATTGTATTCTACCTAAAAAGTAACTGCTAGCCCTCTGCAATGGTTGTTATCAGACTACTTCAAAATCTGTTTGGCGAACACTGCCCCGTAAGCATCCTACATAATGTCATAGCTCTTGCTGTCTTGACATCTTTATCACTAATCTCATCAAGAACCGTTCACACCACTGAGTTCACAGAGCCCTAGACATCTTATATGACTCCCTCTTAAAGGTAATAATTGTAATCAATATTGTGACATTTAGCGATACCACTTTCTCATTCATGCCACACGCCAGATCCTAACACAGCATCAGAAGATTACTTTGGCTTGATTAAGCAGAAAATCTGTCTCTATGTCTTGTTGGTCATATATCTGTGCCAAAAGGTGTCTCTCTGTGCTCACATAAAAAAACTATCATGAATATGTTGCTGTGAGATAAGGAAAGTCCTTGGAGCAAACTTAAAGCTTAGTAAGGTTTCAGTATAACATCAGTCCAGCATTATTTCCACTTTAATCAAAGAATCAATAACAAAGTACTTCTCTGAGTACAGTAATTGTAAAAATACTAAA
Source organism: Patagioenas fasciata (assembly GCF_037038585.1). NCBI lineage: Eukaryota > Metazoa > Chordata > Aves > Columbiformes > Columbidae > Patagioenas > Patagioenas fasciata. The sequence goes on along the minus strand of NC_092524.1, from coordinate 29,211,291 downwards.
TTCCTTTTTATATTTAGTTACGTATTTTCTTCTTCATATAGGAAACACATTCAGAAAAGCACACATATCCAAAGGAGTGTCTGTTTTTAAACTTCAAAAATCTGCAACAATCAGAATAAAAAAAATCTTCTAAAAAAGAGAGAGAAAAGTAAAGTACTAAACAGCCTTGCAATGCATACCTTTAATATCACAAAAGCAAAGCTGATGCGGTTTGAATTGCTCAGCTGCCTGCTAGCGACCCTCTTTCCTGCTCCAGGAACTCAGCTATTATGGATCCTCTGTCACCTGTTCCCTCCAACAACCAAGAAATGTTCTCTGAGATGTAGGAGCTGACAGCTGCTGTGAATGAAATGGTAAAAGAAAGTACTGATTTCCAATATACTGAGCTTGGGAGTGAGGAGGATGAAGGGAATCCAGCCTCCCTCCCCTCTCCTTGCCAGCCCCATCCCCTGCTGCTACATAAAGAGAAGTGAAATACCTCTGCTTTTCCACAAAACAGAAAGATATCAAAACTTCGGTGGCAGAAGGAAGCTAAAAGATCCTGAAGCCCTGACATGGTTAGTCTTTATCCTGAAAGGTGGTACATTTCGGGAACGGAATTTGGGCGGGGAAAGATTTCAAGCAAGGAGAATAATTGTATGGTCATCCAGCATCTGAAATTTAAAACAGTGAAATCCAAGTATAGAAATTGATGATGTAGAATCTGTGCCAGTGAAAAAAAACCTGTTGTACAAAACAACCTGAATTGAATTCCATTGGAAGGATAATCAAAGGACTATAGAATTTCTTCCAGCTATTTATGTGGTTATCCCATATTTGCATGGAATTCTGCACCTCTGGCTGTGTTTCAGTCATATCCAGATCTTTATATCAACAAAAAAAAATTTAAACCAACTAAATTAGAAATAATTTTATTCCAAGAAAAAAGTGTGGTACAATTTCCTACTTTGTCAAGGTGATCAAACTGGCATCTATTAATATAACGTTCCATTGGAAGAGCCCCTCTTGGGGCAGGGGTGCTTGTGTGCTGAATGGGAACACAACAGTGGGACTGGGAGACCACGTCCACCTCACACTTGAATGCCCTGCTGAGCATGATTACTGAAATGTGCACTTTCTTTTCATAGTTAAAAAACAGTATCTATTTTTTAAGCTTTTGTTAGATACATGGAATCTTAACCATACCCAGTCAATGGCTCCATGGCCAACACTCCAGTGATTGTCTCAGGAAGCACACGCTGCATTCAGCCCACAGAAAACACAGCTAAAAGCTGCACAAAGACAAAAGAACTTCTGCATGTCCAAACGTGGTTGTAGGCATGTTAGGAAAATGAATGCTTCTCCTCCCTCTGCCATGATGGTCCTACGGGATTAACTGAGCAATGCACTTCTGACACTGATGAGTACTAGAGATGGACCGAGACAGTACAGTTAATTTTGGTATGCCCTAAATTCATGAGCTTGTTTTGCAGTCTTAGTATCTTTAATACAATAACTGAGTATGTACAGGTTACCTTGTATAAAATGGAATTTAAATAAATCTTAATTCCATAAAAATCTACTTCGCCATTTTGCCAGAAAAATATCGCTATATAGCATTGGCATGATGTGAAAAGTACTTTTCTCATTAGAAATGCTGGTAAACTTACTACACTTCATTATATTCTAAACTATTTAAAATAATTAATGCAGGTCTGATTCTGAAATAAATATACAGTTCACACGATCATACTTTGAAAAAGAATGTGCACTTTTTCCTTCATGACAGAGGAACACTACTTGAAGTTGCTAGAAATCATTCAGACATGAATTATGTAAGTTCTGAAAATAATGTTCATTCCTTTATTCAGAACAGGGGAGAATTCTTATAATTTTTTTGATTTAAAAATATAGCTAGAATTATAAAAGAAAATGACCAAAACTAGCTGCTGTGCCATTCTGCTTTATGTGACTTCTTTGCTTCATTTTCGGTACCATGTCTTTTACCGTTTGCAGCGCCACATGACCAATTAATTTTTGGAAGGAAATGTTATACTGAGAAATAAGTTATGCTTCACTGTCTTCTCATTTTAGAATTTTTATCCTTGCACAAAGTAGGGAACAGAGACTCAGCTAGCTGGAGCAGCACACATGCAATGTTTTCCTGCAGTTTATGTATTTAATAAATGTAATAGCTACCTTCTTAGTTAACGGAAAGAAACTTGCAAGAACAGTTACAATAATTAAACAATGAAGCAATTAATTAATGGAGAATTAAGTGTATGACAACAGGCAAAACAGAACAGGAAAAACAGTTACGTGCAGTACTTTGAATGTAATTAAGGAAGAATGGAATTAAAGGAATTCAATTAATTTTTTTTTTTAATTTGACAAGGTTTGACAAGGTTTGTTTTCATTTAGGTTTTTCTGCTTCACAGAAATACTTTTGAGTACAAATAAAAATGGGTAAAAGGATGTGGGGATCACCTCAAGATGAAAAGGCTAAAGAAATAAAAAAATTAAACTGCTGACTACCATAGAAAATGTGCTTATTTTAATTTTATCTTGCCCATCTCCGTGTTGTTCTACCCCCATTTGTCTGTTTCAAGGAAAAAAAATCCCTTAGGAAGAAAAAAAAACATCCTAGATTGCGCAGAAATGAAACAAGGGTTCTTTTGTACTTCAACGTAAAGTATGTTCCTATGATCTCTGACTGAACCTAGTTTTCCAGAAGTGTGTAATGTGGTCTTGTAAAATCTGTTATGGAGAGAAGCTTGGGATATGAAATCTCAGCATAGAAAATACTGCGGATTACTATTGCTATGCAGGAGAACACAAAGGAACAACCATCCCCATGGGAAAGCCATTCACACATACACATGGCAGCCAGGTACTGAACACCTCTGCCAGGGAAGTCCTGACGCTTCTTTTCTGATTTAACTCATAACGTGACATTCTTTAAATTGAATTTGTCTGAATTAAGCAAGCACAGTAGAGCAATTTAAATTAGTAAACTCATTTCATTATTTAGAAATTATCACCCTAAATAGAAATCTACTTTCTAATCTGGTAACTCCTCATATTTTTTGAATAACCCAAGTGGAGAGTCATCAAGTAATTTTACAGCGTACTACTTCACAGTAACACAGTCCCTTGACCAAAAATTAATCAGCTTCAGCAGGATTTTTGTGCACCCTACAGCTATTCTCATGACTGAATCACACCTCCTCTTCTGCTCATGAAAGGAAACACACACAGTTCATGCTCATGTGCTTCATGCATGATCAGAACTATCAAGCAAGATGACTGGTTTTATTTCAGTACAGAATACGAACTTGTTCTTTTGTGAACAGGAAGATTTGGATGCTCAAACTATATTGCACCACCACCTGCTGATTACTCTGATGTTGTTAACAGCATCTAATATTTCATTTCCACAGTCGCTTTACAAACATCACCAACTAACAGCAGCAGGCAGGCTTTCCCTGTGTCATCAACCAAATACTGTTCAGTGCCGATTCAATTAAAACCCATCACTAACAACATCACATCGCAATTCACTGTTGATCTCCACTTCACAGGCAGAATAAGTTATCAGAGCAAAAAGTCATAGTTAGACCTCACTCAAATGAGACATTTTATCTTCTTCCTACTCACTTGAACAAGTATATCAAATACAGATATTCTGTCCACTAAATATACCTGTTGTCCTCTTTAGTTAACCAAGCATGATCAAAATAAAGAAAAATGCCAGCTTCACAGAGAAGACATCAAATTGCATCACTGCAGAAGACCCAAACTGCTGGTCTTCAATTCTGTCAAGGTTTGTGGATCAGTCAAGAGTGACTCTCTGAAAAACAAAGCAATGGCTCTTCCTTAGCCTCCCAACTTCAATAGCAAGTGGAGGGAGACTTCGTCCCTGTGTTTATTTATCTCAGCACAAAAAGCATCTCACTAAATAAGGCTAAAACTACTCAACAACTGAAGATTTGGGGAACTTTTACCTCTCTTACATACACCCAAGAATGGAATCTTTTGCCAAAAGAATGGAAAGCTACCTTTTTCACAAGGGATGCAGAGCTACTGAAGACAGTTCCAAGGAATACCACAAACATAGTCAGAGACCCAACAAACAATGCCGTGTAATGTGAGGCTTACTGGAGCTCCACATATTCAGTTTATTAAGAGGTGATTTCTCACTAAATATAGATATTTATACATGGAAAAGAAATCTGGTGATGGGAGCATTTTTAATTTCTCTGAGAAATGTAAAATGATGATTCTGCGACTGCAAGTTGAAGGTAGACAAATTTAAATTTGAAATAAGATGCAGAGATGGTTAAATACTGTAATAGCCTAATACTAAAGGTAATAGCCTACCATGATTTGAAGTCTTTAGGACAAGGTTATACAGATTCATAAAGGAAATGCTTAAGCTACATTTTGGAGCAGATTATTTAGTACATGTGAAGGGGAGAGGAACCTAGGACACCGCTCATTCCCATCCCTTACTAGGGACAGTGCAAGTGCCAGCACTGTTCCCTGCAAACTTCTCCAGCACTGAAACACCACATAAAGACAGCCTTACTCTTCAGAATACGAACATGTCCAGAGGCACAAACAACCAGATATATTCAAGGTTGCTTTTGCACCTTCCTCTGAAACACAAGATACCGGCCACAGTTAGAGAAAAAGAGCTCAGCAAAGCAAGTTTATTTTCTTCCTTTAATGCCTTTTATTTTATGCCTTATTTACATATTTAGATTCTTAGTGATTTTAGACTTGGAATGGGAAAAAATTTTCCCATGTCAGGCTTGCTGGGACGTTGCTTTTTGCTCTTCCACTGCAAAGCAGAATGTGGACTGCCTGCTACGGTGACCTGGGTAACTTTTGCCATTCAACCTGCTGACATTGCAAAGGGCCTTCAGAATAACTGGCAGTCCTATTCACCACCTGTTTTCTGGAACACAAATATGTGGAAGACAAAAATTAGGTCTCCTGGTGATCAAACTGCCATAGTCTTCCTGAAGACAGAAGACATCACACAGGAGTACCGGTGTAAAATATAATGGCCTCTAACAAGCAGAATTAATCTACTTGTCCTTTTTGGATTTGATGTCTTCCCTCTACTTCCTAGATGCAGTTTCACAACTAAATTTTATCACTATTCTTTTGAAATTAAAAAAAAAAAAAAGGCATGCTATAAGAAAGACAAAAAACTCTTTTATGAACATGATTGTTTTCAACAGATGTACATAGTACCTAATTTAATTAGCAGGATCAGGCATTAGTAGTATCTAATCTCAAATTATATATATTCTCTCAAATTTTGGTTTGTTCCTGGAATGTAATCCCCAGTAGCTGTTTTTGTTCCCTCCAGAACCCTTCTTTTAAGAGAGTTTAATCCCTTGCTATCAAAATGCCTTGGGAAGGTGTCATCACTTCATCAGCAACATAACAGTAACGTGATGTGCAGACACGAAGAAGCCACTCAAGGAACACAAAGATCTTTTTGGCTTTGATGGACACCTCACGGGAAAATGCATCTGATACCTGTTGTATCGATACGGACAATACTCAGCAAGAAAAAGAGTAATAACAGAGACCACATAAGGGAATGTAAACATTCCTATCCGTAAGTTCATACCACTTCCTCACAGTGTGCTTGCTTGTTTGACAGCTATACTGTCATAATTTTAGACTGTTAAACCTCTGCTCTAGGGTTTATAAAAGATCAGAGCACTTGTCACTCTCAGTGCAGGTAGAGTGAGATAGAGTGGTTGAGCAGTTCATTTTTCTTTCTAATTACTCTCCATTAACCTTCCGCATGAGAGCTCCCCTGTGCTTTCCCACCAGCAGCACCAACTGGCTGTGTTTGATAAGGCTCAGCAGAGTCTGCAAGACCAGCACGTGTAGCTACAGGAACACTCCAGCTCTGCAGGCCTGGCAGGAGCTGGGCTGAGCCGCCGTCACATTCAGCTGAATCCTACACAGATGGACACCAGTCTCGCCCTACCCACCACCCCCACAACTCCGCTCCTTGAACTTCATAGATACATGATCTAGCATTTGAAAGCCAAATGCAGAATGAGGGAATTATTCACAACAGGGAACTGTGCTTTCACCTCACTGCGGAGACCTGCCAAGAGAAATGCATTTAGAACATTAAAGCACGCAGGGAAATAGAAAAGAAGTTGTTGTTACGTTATAATTAGATCATGTTAGTCTATGCAACCAGAGTGCAGAGAAGGAAAATTACTTTTGAAATTTAAATCTTTTTTAAATGCACTTTCAGTATCTGGGGTTGTTTGTTGTATATTCTGAAGACCACACTGTTAACAAATAGCATTATATTTATCTATAACCTTCTCAACGGTGACCACATAAATGATAGGTTTTTCTAAAAAGAGAGACTTCTTCGATTAATAATGTATTCTATGGGAGTTTTAAACTCAGTGCCAGGAAAGCTATTTTCCATGTGCATGAAGGTAGATTAGCATTTGTGTATATTGAGTAACAATGTCGGCACATGCTTACACAGATAAAAGGGAAACAAATTTGGAAGGAGGGATTGTAAACAATCTGGAACAGAATCTAAATTATTAAAAAAATAAATGAAACACCACAAAATCTGCACTTTCAAATGACATTTTATACTACCAATTGGAATTTTTAACTGATTCAAATGACTTCACAACATAAAGTTGTATACAGAACTGGCCTATATAAACAAGTGATGGTGCTATTACCTCCATCATCCTTTCTCATCCCTCTCCTGTTGTTTAACGTATTGTAGTATGTGCATCTGCATGCATCTCCATAAATAAATATAACTTACTTCTCTACTAGGGTAAGTTTCCTAACCTTCAGCTAATATTTTGAAATGATCTGCTGTTTTCTAAGTCTTGGTTACTTTGAAGTGTCTGAAACAAAATCTGTTTGTGCTACAAGTCAAGCTGTGAATCCAGCACCATTCTTGTTCAGAATAGTACAGGAATTTTATTTCAGAATGTCGTCAAAGATTCCCTCCAATACAAAGGAAATGCAGGTGGTCCTTCACTTATAACAGAAAGGTAAACACTGCTACTGAACTCACCTAAAGTATCCTAAAGAGACTTGGTTTTCAGAGCGATCATTAAAGACCCTTAACGTAAGACCCACTTTCTACATCTAAGTAATTTTCTAAAAGATTTTGTATCTATTTTCCAACATTTTCTTCTATTTAATCTAAAGATGCCAATTCAGTCTTTAATGCAGTTTAACTTGTGCCATCTAAGCCTACAACATATGACGTAAATTCAGAATTTGTGGATGTGACCAAACACAGTGATTCCAAACTGTCAAGCTGCTGAGGTTGCCTCAGGAAAGCTGAATAGTCAGAGGACAGACAGATCGTCCCTCTAAGACAGGGTTGCTCAAAGTGCAAACATAAGTACCTTTGTAACAATAATTTATCGGATAAACAACAAATGTTGTTGTTGTACATTTGATAACAACTAAGACACCAGATGAATTTCGTCAGATATAATTTCTCTACTAAAGAGAACCTAATAAATTTGAAACAAACATGATTAGGACATTGAATAAAATTATCTAAAGCATCCCTATCTGTTGTTTTGTAAAAATGTATCTGTAGTGCTTCAATAATGTAATGCAATGAAATCTCATTTGAGCTGGGATTAAAATTTGTCAGGACAGTCAGGATAGCACTGTGAAGGAAAGCAGAACCACACTTCCATGCAACACTTAGCTCTTTGGTAAAAAATAATTTTGAATTTATGTACACATGAAGTGTACTTAATGCCTCTATAACTTGCTCTCTCATCTTATCTGGAGTATCTGTTAGAATCATGACTGAAAGCTCCAAAACTCCCAGCTGTAAGCATTGAGTGTTGAAACTGCTTTCAGAATGAAGCATTGCAGAGGTGTTTCCACTTCCCTGAGCAGTCAGCATCGCTGCTAACACCATTTGGAATAGTGTTTTCTGACAAGTGGGCCAAGCTTACCTCTGAAGAATGCAACACTGCAGCTGTTGGGACCTTTTTTTAACTGATCACCTGAGAAATGCAGCTCTTCAGGACTTTTTGGTAATGTTTTTTCTTTGCCCAACACCTCTTAGAAAGTATTTCAGAAGGAAATATTTTATTCTACACTGGCTCATCATTCTCCTTTTACAGAAGACCTGTCAAAAGTACTTTGCTTTTCTATTGTGTCAATAAAGATCTCTTGAGGGTTTTGGGGGGCTGTGATGTGGGTGAACGGACCTTTCAACCCAGCTCATACAGAAATACGCAGTCTGGTGAAGGACTCCTGGAACAGAATCACTGAGGCTTTTTATAGATTTGTTGTAATAATCCTTGAAGACTGAAGAACTGTTGGTATCACAAATACAAATGTGAGAAGCCCATTTTAAATGGTGGGAAAAAGAGTCCTGGTGCAACTGGCTAAAACTCTGTATCCAGCTGGCGGGGGAGTATTTTTCTTAGCAGTATTTTGTTAAAACTTTTAAAGACAGACTGTAAATGCTACAGATGTAAAATGAACTCTGATAAATTTCTATAATTCTCCAAGAAATTCTCTGTCAAAGAGAGGTAAGGAATAGAAAATAAACTCTCTTGCAGATTGTCTTTATGCAACACCAAATATGTGTAATACGTGTGTTTTTAGGGGAGAACACAGGATTTTTCTTCTTTGCTTCTGCAAGCCCATAATAGATTAAAAAGGCTTTTATTTTTAAAGGATTAAGCAAATGTACTGAATATTTTCATCACACAATGAAGTGCAAGTTCTTTTTTCAGACCATATGCTTGACTTGCTCCTTATTGCAGAGAACACACAGTATGTTGCTGGATAAACACACTTCATGCTACAAAATGGTCTGACCAGCTAAACCTTCAGTCAGAGGTATCAGACAGTCTTAGTGAAACTCAGAAGTATTATTCCATTGGCCCTCACTCAGCGTTTCCTGCGTGACAATTCAGCTGTGAATATGTTTGGAAGCATTAACTTAGAATGCACAAACTTCTAAAAACAGCATCAGCAGGTCTCTCTCGGGTATCTCTGAAGACACCTACCACACCTGTCTCTAAGAGCTCTAAATCACAGAACAGTAGTTTTTCTCCCCATGGTTTCGCACTGATGGATTTTTTTTTTAAAGGCAACACATGTTGCGCTGCTGAGAGAGGCTGAAAGATCACAGAAACCTAGCAACTGAAACACAGGCTGTCAGAGCAAGCCATCTTGCTTTGTGTCCTCAGGTCTGGTAACTTTACTCATATTGGGATCACAAGCTCTATTATTAACATAGAGAACTACCTTAAAGCTACACTGTCTTTGCAACCAGAGTCTAATTAAAGTCTCACACACATAATGCATAACCTTTTCAATGCCAGTCCATAAAAATAAGCCCTCTTTCTCATATAACCTCCACAAAATGATAACCAGAAGGGGAGCTTCAGCACTATGGAGCAGGTTCTGTGGGCTCTGAGGTAGGGGGGCCATTAGAGGAAAGAAGCAGCTGAGAGAACATTTTCCCTCATACTACTTCTGAATAAACCAAATTGACGCCAAAATGCAGGAGTGCTTTGGGGAAAAAAGGCTTCAGGGTTTCTTTCTCTTTTCTGAGAAATACAACACGGCACATACTCCAGGAAATAGGGCATATTTGTTTGTTTTGATAAAACTATCCTCTGTTGTATTTCATCTGGAGTTGGGGCAGGGTGTAAGCAGCGGAAATAGGCTTTTTAAAGATCTATACTACACACCCCCACACTTACATCAGCAAATATGTGCAAAGGCATGTAAGTAACTAGTGATCTAACTTTACTTTAAAAAAAGAAACGCCACAACCAAAGGCTGAGAAAATATTAACCAACTGTAATGAAAATGCCAATACAAAAACAATGTAAAGATTTTAATGGGCAAACAGAAATACTTGACTTCACACTGTGTAGGCAGTATTCATTACAAGCAGAGCAGGATTTTAATGGTAATTGTTTGGAGAATCATATAAATATGTTCATATCAAAAGCACACTTAATCCAAAACACGTTTGTCAGTTTGCGCAGGAAGACAGTCAAGCTGCCATTGATCATGAGGAAGCTTAGAAGAAAACAAAAAACAAGCTAAAAAAAAATTCAGGAAACCTAGGAGTAAGAAGAAACAGGTTCACACAAGCAAAGGCCACTCACAGACAATGTAAAGCTGAACCAAAAAGTAGTGAAATCTGACAAGCAAAAATTAGTCCTTTCTCACTGGTAGGCAAGGTTTGCAGGAGAAAGCGTTAATTTATCAGATTGACTCGGAAAACAGGGCACACTTCTGGTCACTTACCACTGACACATCAGGCCTATGCTGATGTCTGAGGTAACAAAAGTAGTGCAGGGCATACTTTGATATTTTTCAAGCTATTAGAAATAACTATCTTATTGAAAAAAGGAAGTCCATACTTCATATACACACATGCAAAAACTGATCAGTAAACCATGGTCGATTTAACCCCACAGACTCACATTCTTAATTGTTTTTCCTCTTTTGTTTCCCCACCAGTAGGCTGCACAATTAGCTTGTGCGCTCTGCAGGCCAAAAATCTAGTCTGCAAAAATCTTTTGAAATATTTAACACATACTAATACTAGGTAAATAGAAATAATAATTAATTGGCCTTTTCCTGTTCTGCATGTCAAATGTCTTTATTATGAGCTAGACAAATAATGCAGGACTGCAGCATTCTGCCTCCACATTCCTCGTCTTCCTCTTCCAGTTTACCAGAGCAATGACAAAAGAAGAGTTTTTGCTCCAAGACTTTAACACTTTCAGCACAGGTTCTCACACTGCGTAGCTCTCTGACCTGGAGGATCCATCTTCTGCATAGGAGCAGAAACTGATTTCTTTAATCAAAGAAGATGAGAAGCCTGCCCAGTGACCGACATTGCTCGAGAAACTGCACCAGCAGCAGAGGCTACAGAGGCAGCTGCGTTCAGGCCAGCAACAGCATGCTCAGCATGAACAGACTGTACTAAGATTTTTCTCCCACACACAAAACCAAACTGTTCCTGTGCCCCCTTTGTGCTGATGGAGCCTGTCTCTCAGTTGATGAGCAAGTCGCTATTTAGGAAACAATTTCACAACCTATTTTGGAAATCCACCACCATGCACAATTGGCTGCGTTGGTTAGTATTCAGCGGTGATTTCAAAGGTTCTTTGTCCGGGGGAGGAGATACAACCATTCACCAGCACGCCGGCAGAACTGCTGAGTACACAGCTGGAGCCTCCATGGGGGAAGGGAAACGGTGTATGATTTTGCAATTTTATCTGTTAAATCCGTACAGTTTTGAAGAATGATCACTTGCCATTCCTACTATTTTGCAAGTGAAAACTTTTGACACATTTGCCAGAATTATTTGGCTGTTTTTTCTTGTAAGAGGATAGAGGGTCAGTGCAGAGAAACATTAAGCCACATTTACAAGCTACATAATTGGGTCTTTCAGCCACTTGCAGAGCAAATGATTTGCAGTAACGTGCTCTGCACCTCCTTACTAGTTAGCAGCCCAATCCAAGGCAAATACATCAAGAAAAGATAGAGAGGAAAAAGCTGTGGACAAGATTACCCACATGAGCTTGGCTTTTTCATGACGCTCACATTTTTTCTATTACCCAGCTGCTAGATATTCGAGAGAAAACAGGGTGTACTGTAACAACTGTTAAAACAGCCCACAAGAGCATAAAACCAGTAAGAAACCTTTCTGTTTGGCTCTTCACTGGGCTCTCACTTGTACAAGAAAAACGTCACTTTGATGCCCTGTTTGCATTCCATTTCCAACAACAAGGAGGAGGATGGAGGTCTCTGGTTTCTATGACAACCCAGATGGGCCACAATACAAGATACTTACAAATGTTCAACTGCGGGGATGCCAGATCAAATTAAGCTAGAGTTTACACTACTTCACAGAAACTAAAATGAAAGAAAAAACCCAAACAAAACATGAATGTCAAGTGAAAGATGACATTTCGTCAGTATATTCCAAAAGATTTCTGAAAGTAGATGACAGAGAAAGGAGGGATTTTTCTCTACAAAAATAAATAATGTCAACACAAACAAATCGAAACCCTCATTTACATGAGTAAATGTTTTCATTAAAACTAGACTATTGGAAAATTACCATCAGACATTAAAAGCAAAAAACAGGGCCCAAAATAACATCATTTTATTAATTTACTTAACTCATTATGAACTGGCAAATTTGTCATGCCACTGTTTTGTATGGCTTGTTTAATGCCATGAGTTCCATTTTGCGATATGTTTTTTCTGTTGTTTACCCTGATCTGGCCTTCTATGACATTTACAAAAGACAATCAGATGTAGAAAATGCTCCGTATTCTACCTGAAGAAGTGAAATTAGTTACTTGGAGACACTTTAGTGAAAATAACAAAACTGCAAAAATATTTAAGTGTGTTCTTACTGATTTCTCTGGTCAGTTGTTAAAAAGGAGGGGTAAGCTCACTTCTCAAGGGCACTGAGTCAGTGTGCTGGGAAGTCAGGGAACTGTTTTAGGCAACATGAATAAAATGCCTTCTGAAGAAACACCTGTAAAAGCACTTTTTAAGCTTTTCAGATGTGACATACATAGATGTGGCTCCCAAAGCGAATCAAGTTAAAGAATTTCTTAATAAATGTGTATTTTAAAGCACATTAGTTTGAAAATGTGTTTTTTAAATCTTCTGATACAAGCTAGGTAGTATCTTTATTTTTAGTCACTGTCGTATTTCAAGTTACTCTCCCTTCTTTCTTTCAACTTAATCACAAGGTTGTTAATAGCCTTCATTAAATATGTGATAGCCGGCAAGGCTTACAGTAAGACAGATCACCATGGACTTTTAGAGGTTTATGTTCTTTGGGGAGAGGAGAGGCAGAAGAGGAGAGAAAGGCTTAACAGCTGTGCCTAGTCAAAATTAATCCAAAATTAGAGGGGCTGTAACATTTAAAACTGGAACAGAGAGCCTTAAAATCTGTGTCTGTGCAGATATCTTTAAACACTTTATTAAAAACTGCAGACACTTACTCTTCATAAATCAATCCCCTTTGCAGTACCACGAACCAGTGCTATTTACACAAGGGCTCATCGACCTGGCTTGGAAGTGCCACCTCATCACACAGGAGCCCCCAGCACTGCCAGATGAGGACAAACTCCCTCGATCTGGTCTGTGCCTGAGCCTCTCCCCCTACTTAATGTACAAGCTAGGACCTGGGGACCACGGATTCAGAGAATGTGCCTGGAGTGGGTGGACAGAGGCACTGAGACACCCTGGTCATCACCTGCCTGTCACCGGCTCCTCAGCACTCCTTTTCTTCACGCTTTCACTCCAAGCCCTCTCGTTCAAAGTTGTCTCCTGCCTGAAAACCACAGCCTGGCGCTGCAAGGGTCTCGCCATCACTGGCAGGAGCACGGTTGGCACATGTCATAGCAGACGGAGGCTGAATAAAAGCAGCCTGCTCTGCCACGTTCCCTAGCCCCATTGCCACGGTGAGCAGAGCCAGGGAGATGTGCTGTAGTGATGGGATGCACACCTCAGGCAGAGAACTTTGGGGATTTGCAAAGAGCTTCTGCAGAATGACCAGACTGCCTTAGTACTGAGAGGTGAAGAGCTGAGGGCTGAAGTTATGCATCTGTAATAAAAATCAAAATACCTGACAACTCTGCTCAGCTAAGGGCAATTAACTGCAAGTGACAAATTAGGATGGAGAAGTGTGACTATGGATACAGCTGGGCATGATTAGTTTCAGACTTGGACTACCTTGCTTAAATTTTGACTACACATCTGGGGCTGTGCAGCCACATCATGTAACTGCTACCTGTGTTTTGCATATAAAGCAGAAGACAAGGAACAGTCTAATGAAAAAGTGAATTTACAAAGTCCTAGTGCTTACTGGAATTGTAACAGTTGAATTGCAAGAACAGAATGAACTGGAAATAGCAGCAGGAAGAAGCTGTAAGTTGCAAGGGATGGTGTGGCAATGGAGAAGCTGTTGGATGTCACACAGTTAAGATTACTCAAACCATAATTTGGTGTAGGTATCAAGAGACCGGGACAAATAATCAGGCCAGTAGGTTCCTCTCAGAGACCCTGTTGCCAAGCACATACCCCAGACATTTTAAAGCATGAACTTCCACTCTGCAGTGATACAGCATGGAAGAAAGTTGCACTTGCAAATTGCACAGCATCCACCACTCCACTGGGTCATTCAACTACCAATTTCATGCAATCACAACAGCATGAAGGACTACTGACCCCTATAAGGAATTCTTTCTTAAAAAAAAAAAAAAAAGTAAAAGAACAAGGACAAACACCAAAGTTTTAAGAAAATTCAGCAACAAAGATCGTTATTAACAAGGAGTTATAGCTGCTTGGTGCTCCTGCTGACTATCAAACTCAGTGAAACCCAAGTCTCTGAAACTATGAAAGTGCTCAGGCTACGTATTCATGCATATTAATTTTGTTCTCCTGGGAACCTCATATTCTGGATATCATCAACACTACATGCACAGTACATTTTTTCTTTAGCAGTAGCCTTCCTGTACCTTAGCTGACCACAGCACAGATGTTTTCAGAAAAGCCATCCACACTGCATATGTAGCATGATATTCAGCTTTTCTAATACTGTGATTAAAAAGTAAATCATCTTTTGTCTCCATGTATAGTCAACACAAATGGACATATTGATTGCTGAATATATAATGCCTGGCACATGCCCTGTCTTCACAAATTCTGGACAGTTTAGATTACTTTCTACAGAGCTGAAATCATAAACCCTGAGATGACTCCCTAGACAACATCTCTTCTTCAGCTCCACAGACCCCTCTCCTACTGCCGCATCACTTGTATGCATATACCGCTGTTTGATACTACAAATTAATCTGCCCATCATTAAAAACAGTACCCACACTCATCCTCCGCTTCGTTGCTGACAGCAGCAGTCTCTTACAGATGCATATCCTGATGCCAACACAGGCACTACAATGCAGCACCTTTGCCACTGCTGACATTCACTCTGCTTCACAAATACCACCCACCTCTTCCTCTCTGACTGACAGTGACTGTTCTCAGCATGTTCGTAGCTTGAAATGTGCTTTTTCCATTTTGCAGCTATAAAAGGCTTGCGTTCCTGATTGGGATTCATTTCTTTGATTCAAATATATTACCACTTCCTACAAACTCTGCCACAGTAAAATGACTCACAGCAGATCTCCCCCTGGGTATCTATGCATCTTACTTGGTTGGTTATGAACACAATGGAGGAATAAAGGGGTTATCTCAGAGAGCATCTAGGAAACCCCCTTCAAACACGGAGTTCTGCAGAACTTAACTTTCTGCAAGGGCCTGATACTATTGGGAAACCTGTGTTAGAATTTCTAACACTCTTCATACATTCAATATATGTATTGTAACATATTGAGTTTCAGCCAGATTGGACACATTAAGGGGGAGAAATCAAAAAAAGTGGATAATCTCTCCTGGATTATTAAAGCTCTTGAGACTAGAGAACTACCAGGATCACCAGACTTACAGCTTGTCTATATTCTTGGTTTTATGACTATACTGAAACACAGAAAATTACCTGCACGAGACACTGAAGCAGCCTGGTTTTTAGCAGCTGGTAAATGATAATTTTAGAACTGAACCAGTAAAATCAGTCTTAAAGATGCACAACTAAATAAATAAGAGCTCTGTTCAATTCAAAGAAAATAAAAACACTTGAACTACATCAAAGTTTGCAGAACAGAAGAGTATAAAGTGGATGAAAAACAAATAGCTGCTTCTAACAGGCTTTTTACAAACAGAGAAAACCCAATTTATAAAACAAAAAATAGTTAAAAGTCAGCTTTTACATGCCCAAACATTTAAACGGTTGCATCTGTAAAACACACCCTTCTTTTGGACTTGACATTTTTCAGAGGTGTCAAATCAATGTTCATGTTTTCAGTTACGTGAAGTCTTGACATTGAGCAAAGAAGTTTTGTTGTAAGACAGCTCAGTACTTTTGCTGCTGTATTTTGTTCAAAACCCAATCACAGTGCCTGCCTATTGTTTTTTGCTTTTGTACTTTTTTTTTTCCCCAAATCTATTCAATTATACAATGTATGTGCATATGGGAAAAACATATGTTCTCAAAAAATTTCCTCCACAAATGTTTCTGTATTAATTTTCACTTAATTAGGGTCAGAATGGTCTTTAAAAGTAAGAAAGCTGAACACTAACAATCTGTCAATGCAAAACAAGCACTAAAGATAAGCTCATGCTGTTCAAAGTACTGGCTGTTCCCTGCATCTGGAAGAATTTGCACTCAAGTGTGTTTGTACAATCAGACTAAAGATTACTTTAACAGAACATGGAAGTTGTTTTAGTAGCAGGAACCCTGACATCTTCAAGTAATGGTCTTCCAAGAAATGACCTTCTTAATGCACATACATAGGTATTTCACATTTAAAAACTGCACCATCTCCTCCCCCCACAAAAAACCAACTTGCACAAAGTTTTGCATTCTTTAAAATGAGGTAAAACTGCTACAAAATGAAATGAAACATCCCAAAACAAATCCTCACAAATTTCTCTCTTACACAGAATTTGAAATAATTGGCAGTACAAAAATACCCCAAAAATAAGTAAGAAGCATCTCTTCCACTTAACTTTTCTAGTGGTCAAACCATCAAAATGGCTAACGAGTCATTTAGTTGCTAATTCAGTTATTACAGAACTTCCTTTTTCTTGGGAGACACTGAGAAAATTTCTGTTTCAACAGAGGAAGGCTACATTCTACCCTCACTTTCTAAAATAATAAATCAGAGAGATCAGAAGCTTAGCAATTACATAAATCACTAAAACCCACTACCACTATTCTAAGTATTTACACAGAGTGTAAGTACATACGGTGTGTACCACCACGCCATTCCCGTTCACGTGTTACAAAACGCGGAGGATGCAGCAATCCACCTTTTTCCGCAGCGCGGAAGGGACCCGTGCCCGCCCCACGCCGGCGGCCCCCGGCCCGGGCCCACCCCGCGCCGCTGGAGCCGGTCCCGCCGCTGCCGGTGCCGGTGCCCCCGCCGCGCCTCTCCCGGCAGGCGGGAGCCGGAGCGCGGCCGCCACGGCGGGAGGGAACGGCCGCCATCTAGCGGGGCTGGCGGCGGGCCGGACCGCTCCTGGGTCTCTGGGGGGAGCTGATCAAGCATCACTGGAGATGAAAATTTGCAGCAGTACGAAAAAAAACTAACAAAACAAACAAAAAAACCACACCGCTGTTAAACTGTAATTCCTTAGAGATTTTTCAGCTCTCAAAAACGATCTAAATCTGTCTGTAGTGAAACTGAAGCATTACAGTTACGCTGCAAAGTTCTCATTCACATTACAGAATGGTTAGGGTTGGAAGGGACCTCTGCAGATCATCTCATCTAGTCCAATCCACCTGCTAGAGCACGTTCACCCAGAGCAGATCACACAGGAATGCGTCCAGGCGGGTTTTAAATGTCTGCAGAGAAGGAGACTCCACAACCTCTCTGGGCAGCCTGTTCCTCAAAGTAAAGAAGTTTCTCCTCATGTTTAGATGGAACCTCCTATGCTTCAGTCTGTGCCCACTGCCCCTCATCGGATCGTTGGGGACCACTGCAAAGAGTCTGGTCCCATCATCTTGACATCCACCCTTGTGGATTAATCTCCTAAGTAAGTTGTTCCTAGACTTAACTGCACAGTTAGCACTAAAGCTCTGTGTGACAGTATTTACTCCAAATGCACATTAGGGCATGTGCAAAGGCTCCAGCTGAAGATCAAACAAGACTTGAGAGACTTCCACCATCAGTGCCACTCCAGCTGCTGTGCACTGCTCCAGCGGCTCCAGGCAGCTGGAAAGCCAGTGGGAACAGCAGCCTGGGGCTACACCAAGGTAGGAGTCCTTCCCTAGATGTGGCACAGGAGCTCAGGCACAACTTGCTGCCAGCCACAACCAAACCAAACCAGAACTTTATGCCCACTCTCAGATGTAACTGCCCCTGGGGCCAATGGAGCTGCAGTTGAGCATATGTCCAGCAAAAGGCTTTCAGGCTCCACAACTTACAGCGAAGACTGCTCTAGTTTCATCTGTCCGCAAATCAGAAGAACATAATCAAGACACACACACATCTATACATAAGCAATGTAAGTAAGCATTCAAGTTCTGCATTTCTGTGAGTTACGGCAAAGTACGATTTAAATGTGCTCTGCATTATGTACAAAGTTTGAGCTGCCTGAAAACATACTCATTTCCACGTGCCCATAAAAGCCATCTGTCAAGCCACATCCATACACACAAAGAAGTTTATGACACCGAAGACCAGCAGACACCTCTACTGCTGGCTTGACAGCCAGGCCTCTAGCAAACGCTGTTCAGAGATGTGTTCCAGTGCCAGCTGTCTGACAGGCACTCCAGACCTCCTGAGAATCCCAGATTTCAGTCTTTCGGGACTTGAGTCAATCTCCTCAACGTGCATCTCTGCTAAGCAGAGGCTCAGAAAGAGGGTGCTGTACAAAATTCATGGCCTTACGGAAGGTGCGGTGAACTATAAGGCAAGGAACACTCACTGCTTGCTATTCATGGTTTTGTTCAGTTCTAACATTTTGTTATTGAACTTGGCCACAAACCATTCAACCCGTAAGGGTGACAAATTATTTCTTTTGCCTTATAAATGAATTAATGTAGATTGGACAAGGGTATTTCTGCAACATCAGACACGAAATCCAGTTCTAATACAAAAGAAAAAAGACTCACCCAGTCCAGCCTTTACAATAATGTGTCAAATCCATATACTTGACTATTCTGTATGAAACCACAGCTCTAAACAGGTGCATCTCCTCAAAACAGGAAGACAATCAAGAAAATCCAATGCATGTTCAAATGCTATTTTTATAATAGTTGTCTTTTTGGCAAAAACAGCAACAAACTGCTTTTGTTGCGTCTCCCGCTATCCATTAACTCAGTCAAGAGAGAGCCGTGCTGAGAGCTAACGAAAGGTCCTTGTTTCAAGCCTTCCTGTAATCCACTTGCTTGAGGACTGTAAGTATTTATTATGGTAACCAATAGCAAAAGCTGGTTTTCTTTCATAAATAACTCAATTCACACGAATATTTTCTTCAAAAAATCATCATTGACAAAAATACCATCACTGAAATTACACAGACGTACAACAGAAGACAGGTGTTGGAAATTTCAGTCGCTTCTCATGTATTTTGATTATGTCCCACACACCATATGTCGCAGTGCGTGGAGGCTGAGACACACGGCCCTCCACTGTCCCAGCAGCCCTCAGGGAGCAGAAGCCCCAGCGGCTGATGGGCCAGCAGAAACTCCAGCCTATAGAGAATAAGAATTGATTTTTCCTAACTTCATAGTTCTGAGATTAATTTCCTGCTTCCAAACTTTATAGAAATTCAGTTAAATGTATCCACACACTCTGAAAAAACTCCTTCTTTCTTCTCCCTGACATTTTTGCACTGTTTTCAGGGGGGGGAAAGAAACCCCAAACAACTGTCAGTACAATTGTTTAATATACTACAACTTCAATTTTAACTAGGTCTTCTGGCTGTTTACATTAATAAGCAAAAATAAGCCTTTAACAGTTGGAAGATCTAAGCTAAACTGACACTGGTGGATGCAAAAAGACTGAAAACATGAAACTTTTTTTTCCTTCAATTTGGGTCTCAACACTTAAGGAGCAATATGCTACAAAAAATTCTAGATAAAATTAGAATCATTTGAAAAGGAAGTTTAAATTAGGAAACTGCAAGGATGGACTTAGCTAAAAATAACATCATAGTAATTAAGAAAAAAAAGTATCAGGACATGTGGAATCAAACAGAAATGTAACAGTTTTTCTGTCTCATCTCCAGTCAAGCACATCCCTCTGCTTAAAACAGAAGCACTTTTTAAAGAAAGCTCAGAAAGAGCAAAGGTTTTAAATATGAGAATGCCAGACACTGAACATCACACTCTGCTAAATTGTTTTCCTGGATACCGCTTGAAACCACTGATTGAAGAACCTTACTCCAGGAAGCTACCATTTTTGTTCCAGTGCATTGCTGACTTTCTGGGGTGTTATTAATAATTAAACTTTTATTTTAAAATTATTCATCAATATTAACTTTGTCTAAAATCTTCCTGGCAGCTAATACTTTTAAAGGAAATAAAACAGCAAAATACACTAACCACAACAGTTAAATAAAAGAAAGTATTTAATTTGAGAAAGGAAGTTACTTCTTGTAAATTCACTTTCCACAATTCATATTCAGTAATACAGTTATAATGCCATAGAAAAGGTGTTTTCAGTCTTCACTTTTTAAATCTTGAGAAAGTGAAGAGCAATGGCAATTTACTAACTCTATTTCCTCCTTTGCTTTTATTTCTCTAAACTAATAGAAGATAAAGTAAGATGAGAAAGTTAAATAATGTAGGTGAAACAATGGCATATAAGCCTGAGAAACCTAACAGGCTAGCAAAGTCAGTTTGACACCATTTGCATGTGAAATGTGAGGATAACCATTAGCACTGAATTGGATCTAAATGAGTTGTCTTACAAGAAAAGCCATTTCTATAGCTCCCGGCGCTACTGAGTTCCACATTATTTCATTCTTACTTTTTTTAACCATTTGTCCTACTGGCTAGTGCAGCACAGCTCCACATTGTGGAACCAAATGCATCATTCTGGCTACGCACACGCAGACTCAGATGACCATGCTGGGGCATCTCTGTACCTTATGCAGTGCTTAGAATGAATACAAAAGAAAGATTTACAACACCAAGAGTCCCATTAGTCCAAATCTGCCTAAAGGAAATCCTGCAGAGAAAGAATGCCTGAAATCCCATCTCTTCCACACACTTAGGCATCTACCCACATTACTCCAGCAGTGCTTGGCTGCACATGTCCTTGTGGTTGGAGTACTTGCCCAAGAAGTGACAGATGACATTCATTTCCCTTTTCGGCTTGAGATAATATAAAAGTACATGTCTTTCTCCCAAGAGCTTTCTAAGTGCCTGGTAGTGTGTGAAGTTGGGCCAGTGACACCTTATCTCTTTTTAGCCAGAATATAGAAAAGAGCCCGGGATTCCCAGGGATGCAGCAAAAAAGGAAGAGGGAGAATGAAGAGGAGGGATTTCCCTCGAGAGATAATGCTGGTCCCCTCACCAGTGTCTGTTTATTCTAATTTTGCATTTGAAACCACCAGATACCATATTTATGAAGTATTCACATTTAGTATGCCTTATCGGGACTCCCCTATCTTCCACTCCACTGCACACAAACTATAAAATTCCATCTTCTACAATCATTCAGTCACTGCCACATCTCCTCCCCCAGAGCGAACAAAGCTCTGCATGACATTCCAGGGGCACAGTGCTACCCAAGTTCCACCAAGAAGCACACGCAAGGGCTTCTGCTGCATTTCAGTTTAGTGGGAGGACTGTGTCTTGAGCCTCTACCTGGAAAAACTACATATTACCTACAGGTAATCTGCTCCATCAAAAGAACCAATTAAGTCAATATTATTCCTAGATCTTGTTCTGTATCAAGTGTTTCTAATGTATTTATTTTACACTCCTCTCAAAAAAACTGTATACAAAGTAATGAAAAACATGCATACAGAGTGTACTGAGGAGAACTGAGATCTTCTCTAACATCACAACTCAAAGTCTGGTCTGCAAAGCCCACTCACTACAAACTACAAGCAGAGAAAGACTGTGTTGCAGTATGTGCAGCCTTAAACTGTTTAAAGCTGTTCAATTAAGTCTCATAGCCTTTTTTCTTAAAAACATTTTCTACTCTCAGCTGCCTCAGAAAAACAAAAATGAACTTGTTATCTGAGTGTAACTATACCCTAATTCTGCAAATATTTCCTCCCCCATTTCTTAAGGAGAGGAAAAAAATGCCCTAAAAGATGACAACTTCCAGCAAATAAGTGCTGTCAGATGAGTCCAACAGGTTTTCTAATTTGCATTTTTCCTGTAACAGAGTCACTGAGCACTCTCACGTAACACACGGCGCTAACTGGTGTTCCCCCAACCAAAAAAACGTTCTTTCCAAATGCGGAAACCCAAAGTATTACTTTGGTGCAAAAGTAATCGCTGGTTTTGTATTGTTGAAATTTGGCATTTGATACTGGAATATGTTCTTAATAAATGTTGTTCTGTTATACATCATTTTTAATGTGCTTTACTTGCCTTATGTGGGGTTTTTTGCTACTAACTTATTACTTGCTGTTTATTTTATAAAGACTATGGAAATGATGTTAGACAAAAAGCAAATTTGAGAGATTTTCTTATTCAGGTTCAAAATGGGTCATAACGCAGCAGAGACAACTCACAACATCAACAACTCATTTGGCTCAGGAACTGCAAACGAACGTACAGTGCAGTGGTGGCTCAAGAAGTTTCACAAAGGACACAAGAGCCTCACAGATGAGAAGCGTAGTGTCCATCCATTGGAAGGTGACAATGACCAACTGACAACAATCGTCCAAGCTGATCCTCTTACAGCTACACAAGAAGTTGCTGAAGAACTAAAATGTTGACCATTCTACAGTTGTTCAGCATTTGAGGCGAATGGGAAAGGTGAAAAAGCTTGGTAAGTGGGTGCCTCATGAGTTGACAAAAAATGAAAAAAATTATCGTTTTCAAGTGTCGTCTTCTCTTGTTCCAACAACAACAATGAACCATTTCTTGATCAGAATGAGACAAAAAATGGAATGACAACTGGCGATGACCAGCTCTGCGGCTGCACCAAGAAGAACCTTCAAAGAACTTCCCAAAGCCAAACTTGCACCAAAAAAAGGTCATGGTCACTGTTTGGTGGTTTGCTGCTGGTCTGATCCACTACAGCTTTCTGAATCCCGTCGAAACCGTTCCATCTGAGAAAGAAGCTCAGCAAACTGATGAGATGCACCAAAAACTGCAGCACCTGCAATTGGCACTGGTCAACAGAAAGGGCCCAGTTCTTCTCCATGACAACGCCCGACCGCACATCACACAACCAATGCTTCAAACGTTGAACAAACTGGGCTACAAAGTTTTGCCTCATGCACTATATTCACCTGACCTCTCACCAACCAACTACCACTTCTTCAAGCATCTCAACAACTTATTGCAGGGAAAACACTTCCACAACCAGAGAAAATGCTTTCTAAGAGTTTGTCAAATCCCAAAGCATGGATTTTTATGCTACAGAAATAAACTAATTTATTCCTCATTGGCGAAAATCTGTTGATTGTAATGGTTCCCATTTTGATTAATAAAGACGTGTTTGAGCCTAGTTATAATGATTTAAAATTCATGGTCCAAAATCGCAATTACTTTTGCACCAACCTAATATAAACAGTAGCTTTAAGGAGAAGCTACTGACAAAAGTATGAGGCCAGTGGCTGACTAGCAGATCACAATGATCCCTCTGCTATTCAAGCCGAGGAGCAGCAGCTGCTGTCCCTTATTCATCTGTACAAAACTTCTTCTGAAATGTCTATCATAATCATTAATATTTTTTAAACCTCTTCTAAAACTGGCCTGTCAAGATCATTTTCACGTTAAAGTGAACTCTGATATCAAGTCCACACAGTACAATGTACAGAATGCATTTATATCGGCTACAAAACTCCCAAACACTTATGTGGACTAGAAAAAATCCAAACGTTGCCCTTTTTTAATTGATAATAAATTTATTGCACATTTTGGATTCTGAAATACACTGTAACACCACATAAAACTGTAACTTCAAGGATTCAACCGTATGGTCAACTCAGCCAATGCTGTCACCAACTTGTACAGCTTTACCTGGGTTTAACAGCTGCCAGAAAGAGTTAAAAACTCTATCATTAGTTTCAGTTGCAGCAGAAATGACCACAGTTCCCCAAATAATTCTAAGTAATGTGTGTGTACCTATTTAGATGCTCTGTGTAATTTCATGTAGACAATGTGAAAGCAATTGGAACAGTAACCGAAGGCACAATGGCAGCATAATGCGACTCTTTCCTTTCCTTTATCTCTAATAACCTGCAGGTATCCAAACCTGCTTCTTGCAGAGAGGAAAAACTGCAGTCCAATAGCTCAGTGCAGGGCACTGGCAAAAGTTACAAGACTTGTGGTAACTATGAAACGAAGTTATATCATAGGTATCTGTAGCAAAAGCACATCTTCACTGTGACATGATCTCAGTTAAAGCTACAGAAGAGCACGGAAACTAAGCAATAATTCAAAATCAGGCTTTTAGAAATACACAGAGGCTGGTACTACCTACTTGAAAGTCAGCTCCTAGAGGGAAATAATTATGTTTTAAAAGTCTAGGTTTATCAATGAATATCAACACATTTTCCGAAGTTTGACCTGGGATACAGGAACACAATATTATTTTTTTAAATAGCTGTTTTCAAAGTTCTTCACATGGAATCAGCTATGTCCTTGATGATTAAAAATGAATATATTTTCTTCATGTGCACACTATGAAATACACATATTGTCTGAGGGCCCGCATTTTCTCACTTTAAATAGTTAGCTTTTGCTTTAACTTCTTCAATACACAGAGAAAAGCTACTTCTCATGTTTTTTACAGCCTTCTAAAGCATTTCTGGGGTGTCAGCATTCTCATTTGCCACTAGAAGCTCTTTCTGATGAGCTCAGGACTTCAGCTTCAAATCAAGTTACATCGAAATGACATCAACTGAATATTAATCAGGGTAGCTTGCACAAACAGGTGTGATAAAACCATGCTGTGACTAAAATGTGAAATTCTAATTCATATCAAGCCCCAAAAGAGCCTTCATTTAAGTCCATCCATTAAAAAAGACACAAAACCCTACCAAACAGTATTGAAATGACAAAACCATTCACTAAAAAAGTCGTGCACTGTAGAATCATCCTCTTGAAAAATCAAACAGCAAAATGTAAACTATCAGGTTAGTGTAATTCAATTATGGAGAGTTACGTGTTCAGTTCTGGATGCTGACACAAGGCTGTGGTTACATGCTACTATTATATACTACTATTACGTTACTGCTAAATTCAGCCTTTCTGGAGGCTACTCATTTCTTCAGCCCTGCTGGTTCAGCTGTGGCTGGAATAAAACACACACGTGGCGCAGGGAAGGAAAGGAGGTAATCTACCAACCAGCAGAATAGTAACCAGAAACTGCTACCTACAATGCTGCAGCAAAAGCAGGATGCTGTTGACCTTTGCTTCTAACATACCTCTCTCTCCAGGTATCCAGATAAAGCAGCAACATCCACTGGTGACATTATAAACAAAACAGATCGTATGGATACAAAGAGAAAGACTCGCACAATGCTGTCGCCCTCCGTGACTCCTTAACACAAAGATCTATAGGTACCCCTACATCATAAGGTGAGTTTAAATCAATTAAAATCTAAGGGTACATTTTATCCATTAGGGTGCACAGAGACAATGGCGAGCTTTTGATTTCGATTTTTCCTTTGAACAGGAAAACCTTCATCTAAACAGCTGGGTTTTAATCTTTTCTGAATTTGTATTTAACTTTTCAGAAAAAAGCTGTTTCACACTGGCAGTGAATCTGTAAAAAAAAGTAACAATAACAGTCTCTAAAATTTTTACCTATTTGTGCTAACCAGAAAATAGCTCAGATCAACGTGATTTTAAAGTAAAAATAAAGCTAAACATAAATTCATTCAAATTATTCACATATAGATAACTATGTTCAAAATGTTTATTTCACATTACTGGATTTTTATTCTTTTAATCTTTTACTATATTTTGTGACAAGATGAATATCGATATTGTACCACGACACTATACATTTTAAAGAAGATCAGTGCAATTATATTGAATGTGTTGTGTATCTGAGGTGAATGGAGGTTTATCAAGGCATGATTTGCATTTAAAACAGATGTGTTAAACAGAGAACAGCCATTTGACAATGCAAAATTACACTGGTTTTAGTGAACATGTCCTTCAAGGTTTTAGAATTAGTAGATCTTGCCCTTCTTCAGCTGCTTTTTACTTACAGATTAAGATAGAAATGTTTCTCCATCATTGTTTTTCAGGTTTTTTAGAAGTAATTATAAAACTAAACTAACTGCATATTGATAAATGAGAAAAAATGCCCTTTACCTGCCGAAGAGATTACTACTCTCATAATTCAATTTAACACATACACAGTAATTCCAGCAGTGTACCAAGTGATTTCCATGAGGTGGTTCATTTGAGTTCTTTAAGATGTCAGAAACAACCTTCTTTGTTTAATATTATCTTTATTAAAATCAGACTTATTTAAATTGAAACAGGGCATGACATTGATTTGCAATAATTTTAAGGAGGTACAGTTTGAAATCAAAGGAAGAATTTAAATTAAGGATTTTTTTTCTTCTTTTTTAAACTATCAACTGCTAACTACTCATCATTGAACATTACATTTACCTATAGGATAAACCATGGAAATACTTAATAAGGCACAGTAATACTGCTGACAATATTCAGGCCTTTATATAATTTTTACAAGCATAATTAATCTTCACAATAACCTTGTAATGTTGGTAGGGAGTATTCATTATTCTTTAACTTCACATATGGGGAAACTGAAACAGATAGATTAATTTAAAAACAAAAATGTAAGTGTGGGTCCTCCAAATGTAAAGTCAAGGCCTAAGCAAAAAAAAAGACTAATTTTAAAGGCAGTAAAATCAATATAAGCAGATGGGGCTCTGAGCTTGTGAAAACAAGTTTTCTCCAGGAGTATAACATTAGACATTTGACAGTCTGAGCTAACATTTTTATCACAGCCTATTTTTAAAATTTCGTTGTATTATTTTCCATTAACGAAATGTCCAGTTCTGTAGCAAGACTAGCCAGGTCCTGTTTGAGTTTCTAGCCCATGATCTTACCTACCTTTTTGTAATAATTAATTTCAACTAAAATGCATGTTAGTTCTGATATACAAACACAGAGAGGCCTTTATTTAATACTATGAAGACTGAAGAATCATACACTGAGTCAATGCCACCTTTGTCAGAGTCAGGGCAACCAAGCACCAGCCAGGGCCCACTTTAGCTTGGGTTTTAACACGCAGCAGGAAAAAAGTGGCTCCAAACTTAGGTCACCTTCCTGCATGGATTTCTGTCATACAGCAGTAGAGAGACTCCTGTTGTCTCCTTTGGCTATTTTGACTATTCCCCACAGGAAAACAGATTGCATGTACTTAGCCATATCAGTTCAAGGTACATAACTTCCTAGCAGGACACTGTTGCTCTTAATTTGGCTTCACTTCCCTTGACAATTCTTAACCAGTGAATAAACTTTAATCTGACATCTTACACATAGATTTTAATTTTTTGGAACCTGATACTGCTTTGGGTCAGCACTTTTACCGAGACTTTTGCTTACTCCCCCACCCCTGCAAACAAAAACTTCATAAAAATAATTTCAAAATAAACACTTCCCCATGGGTGCTGACTGGGGAGTGGTGGAAGGAAATACATTCCAACATGCAGCTGACATGTGTGAGCACACGCAAATGAAAAATACACGTACTTGCGAAGAACTGGTCTGGTCTTTGTTCCTGGGCTGGAACAGATCCAGGGACACAAAATCCAATGAGAAAAGCTGGTGCAGTAGGAGAAAGGCGACACAAGGTGGTGGTCACCGAAGCAGGGAGGAAAGGAAAGGGAGTGCAGAACCTGAGTGGAGAAGGCCATGAAAT
Organism: Patagioenas fasciata; assembly: GCF_037038585.1. Lineage (NCBI taxonomy): Eukaryota > Metazoa > Chordata > Aves > Columbiformes > Columbidae > Patagioenas > Patagioenas fasciata. The sequence goes on along the minus strand of NC_092524.1, from coordinate 29,183,581 downwards.
GGGGATGTTGGCTCCAACCCTGGTATCTGACTGTCAGGCAGGGGATGCTCTAATGGAAAGCACTCCCTTTGAATCTAAGCCAAAAACTTAAAAGCTTCACCACAGCTGCCCGCATTGTTACTTTAGGTTTCAAAAGGGGAGGAAAAAATCCAGAACTAACCCTTAGCTCAGTTCACAAGCTCCATCAGTTTCTCCAATTATACTTGGAAACTCCTACAGACACAGTAGACAGCTGACGGGACACATCCAGAGCAACATGGATGAACGCTGCCCAGAGAGGACCCTTCAGGAAAGGGCAGCTGGTGTACACTTGGACTTCTAAACATTAAAAGCAGGGAAACTAAACCCACCATACTTACCAGAAAGCCTTTTACCAGATGAAAGAGACTCCTAGAAAGCCTAAAACAACCAAAGAATAAACCCGTAGAGAACAGGAAGCAAAGAAGTGAGAAATCAACCTATTTCACCAATGGTATGATTGAAGAGGTTATTAGACACAAACATGTACCCCTCAAAAGAGGGAATTTCACCCCTAGCAAACCAATAGCAGGAAGTATCAATCATGACAGGTTAAATGAAAGATGGAAATAAGGCGACATGAGAGGAAATGTGCACAGCAAATAACAGAGCTGTAACAGCAACACCAAGGCATTCTTGAAATGCATCAAAGTGGGAAGACCCCCGTCTGCTGGGCTGCTGAAGAATTAGCGGGCAGCCAGCGTCAAAGATTTGCAGAGAAAACAAAATTATGTCTTTGTCTCAGCTTTTCTTCACAGAAGATGAATGTATTTCGATAAATTTACTTTCCCTATATCTTGATACGATAACCGAGATAGCAAAGTGAGGGTATTGGAAACAAGAGAATAAAATTACAGGAGAAATAGTCACTGGGAAAAGATATAAAATATCATGAAAGTATGAAGGAATTTAGTATGAAGGACTTCAGCAACTGACAGCAACAGGCATTTTATAAACACTAGCCTATTAAAATGTGAACACCTTGCTATTTTAAAGGTGCAAAAGGAAATCCTAGAAATAACAGCTGAACCAGCGTTACTTCAGCTTGAGGCACTTTGCATGCTTACCAGAGACAATCCAGTCAGCAATGACATAGCAAAATCAATCAATAAATATATTTTAAATTGAAAATCCAGAATGTTTCTTTTGGAATCTCAGTTTTATACAACATGAACAATTGTTTTTTAAAAAAGCACAGCAAAGAAGATGTAGTACACAAACGACAAGGTACTATATAAAATAACAGTGGGCCTAGGATCCCGAATATGTGTTTTCGTTAATTCTGTTCTCAGAAACAACCAAAGTATAATAAATTTAGTAATGGACAACAAAAATAAATAAAAAGCTTAGAAAGATTTTCATTTGAGGAAAAAAAATTAATCTTGTATAACTGATTCAGATGAAGTGAGTGAATAAATGCTACAGAAAAAACAAAATCCTCTTAGTCCTTTTAAAAATTGAAGAGCAAAGGAATATTTTAAAAAATGAAAGCAAACAATTTCAATTGGAAATAAAGAAATTTTGCCCAATAATTTTTAGAACTCGCAGTCACAAGGTAGCAAGGTGAAGATCTTACATTCACATTTCTTTACACAGTGACATCATTATGTAGACAAGACTCCTCCTGCCCTTTTATTTCCCCTTTTCTTCCCCAAAACACAGAAAATCTATTTTTTTTCAAGGTTTAAGGTACCAAATCAATTGCAATCTCATGGCACATTTTGATAAAGAAGGACTGTTAACTACATTATCTTAATATGTAAAAAATATTTTTACCTTTCGCCTTGTAAGGAATATTCTAGACAGCAGATCAGGTCAAGATGTAATATAACACTGTATACTGCTTAGTTGTGCATTAGCCTGGTTAGAATAATCTTAGCATAAAACAATTCCTAATGTAGAAACTTAAGTTTTGTTTTGTTTTGTTTTTTTTTAAGGATTTCTGGAGCTTGCCAGACTTACAGAGTAGAGAAGCTGGGGGTACTGCGGAAAGTGAGAGGTTGGAGGGAATTGACCTTTGCACGAAATCAAACCAATTGGTAAAACTCCTGCATCTGAGTAGTGAAACAAGTTGTGCAGACATCTCGCCAGCAATCACCTCCAAGTGGAACAAATGCCTGCCTATGTAATTCCCCCATGTGACTTATTAATGGAAATGCCCTAATATTAAAAAAGGTTAATTTTAAGATAATACTGCTGCATGTGTTTAAAAATTTAATTAAAAAGAAGGAAAAAAAGCAAAATGTGAAATAGAATGGTCACTGTTACAGACTTATTTTCATACACAGTCAAGATTTGCACAACATTCAATCTCACCTGCCATGACCATTTCATATGGCATTCAAGACATGTAAACAAGCCCTACTACCTTGACACGTTTGATTCATGCAAAAAATCAGTAACAAACCGTTAAATAAGAGTTTCCTGTTACAAAATTAATAGACTATTCAAAACTATTTAAAATACTGAAAATTTGGTTTAATTTATTTAGTTTCTTTAGAATATGAGAAATATTAATTGCTTTTAAAAAGAAAATGCTTGGCATATACATACAAACAATCATCACTGATATCTGATGTGTTACAGCCAAGCCCAGTAACCTACCTACCAGCCTGCCTGATTATAAATATGCTGCCAATCCAGGCAGCAGCAGTGGCAGCAGCTGTAACTCCCTCAATTTCTGTTAGATTTTAACATGCTATAGTGATCACGGAAACACAGAATGGTTGGGGTTGGAATGGACCTCTGGAGATCATCTAGTTCAATCCACCTGCTAGAGCAGGTTCACGCAGAGCAAATCGCACAGGAATGTGTCCACGCAGGTTTTGAATGTCTGCAGAGAAGGAGACTCCACAACCTCTCTGGGCAGCCTGTTCCTCAAAGTAAAGAAGTTTCTCCTCATGTTTAAATGGAACCTCCTATGCTTCAGTCTGTGCCCACTGCCCCTCATCCTATCGTTGCGCACCACTGAAAGGAGTCTGGTCTTGACACCCACCCTTGAAATATTTATAAGCCTAAATAAGATCCCCTCTCAGCCCTCTCTTCTCCAGACTGAACAGACTCAGCTCTCTCAGTCTCTCCTCATACAAAAGATGCTCCAGACCCTTAATCATCTTTGTAGCCCACTGCTGGATGGACTCTTTCCAGTAATTCCTTGTCTTTCTTAAACTGGGGAGCCCAGAACTGGACACAGTACTCCAGATGTGGCTTCACCAGGGCAGAGCAGAGGGGGAGAAGAACCTCCCTTGACCAAACTTATTTCTGATATTATGCACAGAAATACCATAAAAATACTTCATCATAATTAATGTTCTGGAATAGTTATATAAAGGATGACTCTCAGGGTACAATTCTTATACAGAAATTACAATAAGTGATCTCTGGTTTAGTATTTGCAACACATAGTCTTGACACTGCTCCTACTTAAACACTTTTACATTCTGTCCTTAAAGTGTTTTTTCTTGACCACAGGAAAATTAACTTGTCAGATAAGTTATATCTCATGCTGTTGGCAAGACTGTATGTTCAGATACCACAATATCAGGCCATATCCTTACAAGTGGTGGCGGGATTTTTAAAAAAACATACAAATGAACATGTTCTTGAAGGGCTGTTAATGGTTTTAGCACTCCAAGTAACTAAGAATGCATTCACAATTCTACACACTCCTTAGCCAAAAGTTCCAAGTCCGGTTAGTTTAGTGGCTGTTTCCAGCAAAGGCACATCATTTCATTTCAGTACACACAGACAGCTTGTATTTGAGAATTTTCAGTGGGATCAATTAAAGTCTACCTTTCCTACTGCATACTTCCTCTAAAATATTGAAATCAACACGTACAATGCACCTACTGGTGCTTAAAGTAAAGTTCAAGGAAGCTGGAAGCAGATGCTCTCAGCAAAAACATCAAGCTATAGAACACAGACATTGATCAGGGTTAATCTTACATCTCCCTTCTTTTAGAGCAACATAAATCAGATTTGCTTGCTTCTGATTTTTTTTTCCAGACAGGATCCTACACCTAGAGCCAAAACAGTGTTGTACCAATAAGAAACAAAACCAAAACCAAAAAACCCCACCCTAAACCCACGACCTCTTACTACAGTGCTAGCAAGATTTGCGGAGCTAAAATTTTCAGTAGATGCCTAAATTTTACCATGAATGCAGTATCAATACAGGTGACAGAGACATGTTAAAAAAAAAAATGCAGTGCAGAGCTTTACACTTGTCCTTCAAGTTTTGTCAGCATTAGCATGTACAGATTCCTATTCCTGCCCAGGCACTTACTGATACCACACATCATAAAGAAATTCATTAGTAATCTTTGCAAGTGTAATGTGAGTTCTGAAGTTATACCTGTTTAAACTGGTTGTACAGCACTGATACACAAACACCACACTAGTTGTTTTCCAGACAGCTCAGGCTCCAGATATCATCTTGTAATTCTGGCTACAACCCTTTCAAAAGTTACTCTTTCCCACTCCTGGTTGTATGTTCTAATTCCTCTGCAGAGGAAAACTTGAGGCCACTTTGCCCCAGGTTTGGTCATTATCAGCTTGTAAAACATTTGAAGAATTTGATTAGCTGAGATGCAGAACACACAACTGCTGCTGGTAATGTCTTAAAATTACTCCAGACTTTTTGGTATCTGTCTAGGCACTTAAAGGGACTTGGTAATATGAGCAGTGTACAGTTTATAGATACAGCAACAGAAGTTACAGAAAGAGGAATAATAAACAGGAAAGGTTCTGTTTTAAAAATAAAATCCAGCTCAACTCTATTAAAGCAGCAGCAAAGAAGCGTGTTTTCAAGTGGGACTTCAATGTGGACAAGCTGAGCCCTTCCACAGATGAGTCCTGGGAGGTCACAGGACGCATAGATGGTAACATGGAAGATGACATGGAAGCTACTGCTCAAGAAGTGACAGATGGATGTGTGGGAACATTAAGGAAGTGGAGCGGGTGGGGAAGGGACAGGAAACTCAACGAGGGAACATAAGCAAGGAAGGGCAGGATTATATAGAACTTTGAAAGTACTGAAAGGAGCTCAAATCTGATGTAAATATGGGTGGTGAACAGTAGGGGGAATACAAAAATAAGAGTGACAATTAAATCAGCAAGCAGGAAGGATTATTTTAACAGCTTTTACACGTTAGGAAGTGAAAGAAGTCTCTATTCCTTCTGTCATAATAGACATGTCTAGAACAGAGCTGGCGCGATAGTGCAGTGTTTAAGACATGGCACGAAATCATGCTTGCCCATGGGGATACCAAAAAAGAGAAAACGAAAAAAAAAAAGCATGCCTTAAAATGCTAAGAAAGCAAGCACCAGATTTATAGCTGACCTAGATGACTAGAACCAATAGAATGAACATCATAATAAAAAAAAAATCTAAAAATTGCACATCTGAATAGTACAGAAATTGAGGACTGTATTGTCGGTAGCAGAGAAAGACAGACAACTAAGAATCTAGGACATAAAAAGGACAAGCGATGAAACTTTGACCCCACGGAAACAAATAGCAAAATCTGTATCTGGATTTTACAAAAGGAAGTAATTTTTGGTCATTTTTCAGCTGATGACATATCATCTGAGAAACATCATATGAATGACTGCCTAATACTGGAAAATGGATCTGGAGTCATCATGGAGAAGCAGAATAAAGCACAGTTCCTGAACACATTCATATAAGTAAGATCTCATGAAGCAACTGGGGGAAAATCAAAAGGTTATAAAAGGAGCTAATTTTTTTTTCTGCTTTCTACCAGTTGAGTACCAAACCTCACACCATGTTCACTATTCACATAATAATTTAAAGGAGGATTACTCGGTTTTAATTAATCCGTTTTACCAATGTTTAAAAACAAACGGGACTGCATTTATATCAGTCCAATAAAAGACTAGAATATGAACAGTGAAAAATTTTGCAAGAGGTCTGCTCCAAATTCTATTCCAAAGAACTCCAGAGACTGGCTATACTTTTACACTCTGTCGTACCCACTGGAATCTTTAAAGAATAATTTTAAAGTTAAATAAAGACAAATTTTACACAATGGTCCAAATGACTACAAAGTCTGTTTTCCATTTGCAGAAGGTGAGTAGGCACTTCAAAGTCTGCACCTTCGTGGAAGTCAGCAGGACCTAATTTTGGAGATTTATTTCATGGCTCCTCTCAAATATTAAATAGACAATGCCAGGTTGACTACAAATAAAATTTGAGAGAGAACTAAGACATACAAAAAGCATGATTAACAACTCATTCCACAATTAAAAAACCCCAACAAAACAACCAAAAAACAACAACCAATCAACAAAAACAACAAAAAAAACAAACACCCACCCACTAACCCCCCCTCCCCCCCATTAAATGCAGTTTTGTTTGGACAATTCCTGTGTTTGCAGCACATGTAAGAATCAATAAAGGTGATCAGAAACACAAAGTATCTTTACACAACCAGGATGTAATACAAAAGTTGGTAAAAAATATAACAAACAATGTTATTTCATAAATTGCCTAGTTCAGTTAGTCTTAGGGCTGTTGTTAATGGTCTTTTACCTTCTGTTTTTTCTTTTACTTTCTCTTTTACACATGGGCTAAATCCCTGAGCTGCTCATTCATTTCTCATTCTCAATATTCTAAGACAATTTCTCACCAATTCAGTGGGTATTCACCCCAAAGAGCACTTCAAGAACTGGCTCTATTTTCTAACTGACATCTTTCCAAATGTGGTTGAGAGTTTCATTTTTGAACAGGTGAAAATTGAGAGCAGGACCATAAAAGCAGCTTAAGAACACACCCACTTCCACAAAGAACCTGCATTTTTACATTAATATCATACATAAATTACGTAGTTAATTCAAGCCTTACACGCGTATCTTAGATCAGATCATTAAAAACAATAATTTAAAAATATTCATAAAGTTCTGTGGTTGGTGTAGTGATTATAAGTGTTGTAGACACTGCCACCATTCTACAATTCAGTATCTCTAAGAGTAAGCCATTGATACTGTTGAGGATGACTGTAGGCAACGCTGCTCTGAAGCTGCTTTGCACAGGCTACCCATGGCTGGAGCAAGTTTCTGAGTTCTCTTCTGGCCTGTTTCCATTTCAAAAACTACTGTTTCATTTTCTTTGACAGTGGAGGTAAACTTAATGTTTAAAACATGACTGAAGATTTAGAGTTCAATTATTTCCTTTCTTAGTGATATTATGTATTAATATTCAGAAAATACAGGAGTTATCCATGGGAGGTTTGATTCTGTACCAATTTAAGTGAACACAAAAATTACTAATTTTAACTGATGAGAATCAAGCCTGGGGAGGGGTTGGAAAATCCTATATACTATACTAAATAACTAGCAATACCCACAGATAAACTCTTTGATGCATGACTTATATAATGTAAATATTCTGGTCCATTTAGCAGATCTGACTTTTTTTTAAGTTATAAAAGTTAAAAGTTTTGTGAACTTTTATTGTTAAATATTGCTGAATCCATCCATGCAGAATTGATTTGATAAAATTATGTATTTCTGCTTCATATCAAGTCAAATTCAAACAAACTTTGAAAGATATTGTTCAATAATTTTGATCTCATTTTTTCTCTTCTGTCATTTCACTCAACCTGCTTTAAAAACCAGGAAAATATTTGTTGAGACGTTATTTTTTTGTTTTGGCTCAGTATCTATCCTCCTAAACTGAAATTAAGACAACTGTTTTTAACAACAACAACAAAAAAAAGGCTGTCCTTTTGTAAAATTAGCTCAGCTTATGTTCTGCAGTAGCAGGACAGAAAGACACCCTTGATTGATCGCAGTGAATGTTCAGTAATTACCAATGACACAAGGATAGTAGAGAGAGCATAATACAATGGTGCATGTGGCAACTAACTCCCCCCACACCCATATTGTGACACCTATATAGCATACTCAGCTCTCCCATCATATACAGCAACAGGTAAACAGGTCAGACATTTAATAAAAAACCCCTTTGAGTATCATTTTCTGTGCCATTTTTATTCTGACGTTCATGAGTGGTTCAGAGTGTGCTGAAACTTCGTGAATGAGTACTGTAAATGGATGTGCAAGTCAGCCATGCCATGCACTGCACCTCCCGACCTATTGTTTTTCTGAATTTAGTTTAGGAAAAAAAAAATAAATCAGTCAATAGAAAACAAAAGAACTTGGTTCCTCAACCACACCTGTTCACAGCCTGACATCTTGCTGTAAATAATGACCTAATAGCATGAGTTTGAGATGCAGCACAGGACTGAACTGGTGTCGTCTAAGCATGCAGTATCGTCCATACCTTGCAGCAGAGACATACACAGGCTACCTTAAGGTAGAGCCCGATGTCTAGGGCTGCTACTCTTCTTTCTTTTTCTGTCCTTCCAACATAAAATGATGAGAGCACCTTCTCACTAGTAAATAATGAAAATCTATTACTAGATTTCCATTGTCTTCTAAGAGTTTCTCTCAAAGCAAAGGAAAACCATCACCAAATCCAAAATAAAGAACCACGGGAGGATATAAAAATCTAGATTCTTTTTCTGAAGAAGCTCAAAACTTTCTAAATAAGATTAAGTAAATATGTCAGAGTGAAGATTACCAGAAGTAGATCAGACTCTATTTTCTTCCCTCCCACACTTCACTTCATAGCAAAACGAAGCATGAAAATATGTTCCAGATTCACATGCGAAATTATTAAACACTAAGACCCTGTCCTAAATAGGTGTTTATATTTCTAGGCTCACCTACACAGATGGTTCTCCCACCTACACACATCTAGATGGTGTCCAGACACTATGGCATTATACCAAACCAATGGTATTACAACAGAATTTGCCTTTCCTTATGTATGAGCAACCAAAGTAGGTTATAGCACTATTTTGTCCCTATTGCTTATGATGCAATTTAGTATCTCAAAGCACCACACAAACATTAACAAATTGATCTGGAGAGTCTTTTATAGGTTATTCTACAGAACTAAATTCTGCAAAGTAGAAATACTACATTCTACAACTCTACATGTTGGAACAATTTTTGTACTTTCATTTCATGCACTGGGGAATAAAATCTTCATTTACATGACTTCCAGCATAATTACTCCTGAATGAATTAGCTAAACTGAATAACAAAACAGCAGAACAAGGCAAACAATGTCCATACTACAACACGTTGCTTTTTCCCATTTGCAGCCTTCTTCACATGGCTGTGAACAAGTCCTCTCTGTTTGAGGAGCTTTCAAGGTGTCTAAGCTTCAGCTGAATAAATCTACAGGCAAACACTGCCACATAATTTCCCAGTTTTGATCTGGCATTACATACACTTAATGAAAACTGCCAAAAGATTCATTTTTAAAGAAAATGACCCACTTTCAAAAATCAGCAGTTTTTTCTTCTAGGTGAAATATGAATATTTATATCTGAAAGTGATGATGCCAGAAGCAAACATTCCAAACAGGATTACTGATGGGAACATTTCACTTTGGCATCCTGAAGGACAATCCTCTAATAATTTTCCTAGCCCTCAGAACTATAAATTGTAGATAGGGCAGCTACGTGTGAGGAAAACAATGAAAAATTAATCTTAGAACCTTAAAATGTGCATTTAATGATTTATATCAGGCCACTTAATAATTGAATTTGCAGTAAATCAAGGGAACTGGACAAGTTTGGGTTTGTGGTTAACAGCTTTAAACCTGTGTCTATCTTTGCCATACGTTAACAAAGTTTTCTCCTTAAGCACTGTGGTTCAGGCCAGCATAAACATACTGTGATGACACTTACTGAAATCCAGCTCAAACCCCAGATCGGTTGCTAGAGAACAGATTGCTTTTTACAACTCTTAATACAGCATACCTAAAGGAAAAAAGCAGAGAAACAGTATATCCTACCCAAACTGCACAAAAACCTCCTTACATCAAGACATTTTTTCTATCCAGATTATGCCTTCTTCAAATTCAACAGAAAGTAAAACCTGTTTGCTAGTCTTTGATCAGCCTTCTTTGAACTGATCATCCTGCTGCAAGGAGCTCCAACTGTGCTTAAAAAGCCTCAGTTTAATACTAAGGCACATTTGTTTGCAAAGTATGTATTGTTAAAATGTTGCATCGTTCAATGTTTAAATTTACAATTAGCTTAGAGTTGTTTTTAACTGCTTTTGCTGGGAGATGAGTTTTTTCTTCCCTTCCTTAAATATGCTATTTAAGCAATGCCACTTCACAGCACTTGCTCAAGCATTACTGCGTAAGGAAAACGCTTTTACTGCCTTGTGTATGTTTTCCCTTGGAAGATCAGAATATATCTTAAAGTTTTTCCACATACATGCGGGATTTAAAAAACACAACCCTAAAAAAGACGTATTTTTAAAAATCAGAAGACATACTCGGGTACTGTTTATACATGGCAATAGTCTATACGGACAACAGGGTGGTTTTGTGTCCCTGCCCATGTGTGTAGCACCATAGTAAGGTAGTTCTTTGCATAAGTAGTTTGTAAACAGAAATTAATGTATCTTCAGTTACTTGATGACATACTCTGAGCCATGTTTAATTGATCAGGGATCTGGCGCAGAGAAGCAAAAGGCTTTTGTAAGTACATCTAGTGAATGACAGGAAAGTAGGAATTAGAATTCAGAGCAGTTCCTAACTTCCAGACTATGATTTTTTTTGACCTACTCACTGAACAGAACACACTGGAAACATGTTGTATGAAGACAGAACATGGTGAAATAGTAAGAGGAAAATAAAGACAGTAAACATCTTTTTTTCCCCCCCTCTTTTGATAAACTTCACAATGAAGATGACTAAAACTGTAGTCCTCCCTTCCCACCATGCTTTCACGAGTACCCTCTGAGTTTATTCCTCCTCCCAAGCAACTAGAAATCATCCTGTGAGTGGCTGGGATGCTTTAGGGTGAACAACAGGAATCAGTGTATCATAAGTTTAATTAAATTTTAAATCAGCCTTTTGGGGACTCTAGTTATACAAAGAGAAATAGTGTGCTTTCTGTATTTTTGTCATTTCAAAAGTGCTAGAAATCAAACTTTCAAATGTGAGTATCTGTACTCTGAAGGTTCTCCACGTTACAGAGGATCCATGTGCCCTCTTCTCCACAGCCGTAAGTGCACTGATATGCCCTCTTTCACAGCATCTGGGGGAATACCTCCTGGCTCTTTTTACAGAAATGCTTTTGACTCCTTCTCAAATGACTGTGGAAAATCTGGAAGCATTTGCAGATGGGATAAAGCATGTAAGTTACAGGAGAATACTGGAGATTTTAAGTTATTCAGTGTGCATCCTTAACTACAGACTGGCATCTGCCAGCTCACAGTTAAGCAAAATTCACATTTCAGTCCACATCTCCAGTGAGCAACCTAGTCAAGAATTAAATCATGTCACATAAGATGTACATGAAAGGACTGTAACAGAACTCAGAAGAACCTTTTAAGTTCAAGGGCCAACCCACATTTAGGTCACAGCCATGTTACAGTAGGACAGTCCCTATAGCAAAAGGTACACAAATAAACCAACGCAATCAGGAGAAACAGCTGCCCAGCACGAGTGATCGGGTTGTCCCACTATTGACACAACAGAGACCAAAGGGAAAGGTTTTGGTGGGAGTCTGAAGCAAGGATAAAATTCACAGCTCAAGCTGGACATAAGAAGGGCTTTAATTTCTAATCCATCACATCCTTGAAGATGAGATAAGCACCTTGCATATTATCACTGCAGCTTGCTAGAATGACTGGCATCCAGAGTCAAGCTGATGTGTGAGCAGAGACACTGTATTGCCATATCCCAGTTACTGTCTTGTTCAGCCTGGAGAAGAGGACACAGAAGGGAAACCTCATCACAGTCTATAGCTTCCTCACAAGGGGAAGAAGAGGGACAGGTACTGAACTCTTCTCTTTAGGAAGCAATGACAGAAGCCAAGAGAACAGCAGGAAGGTTGTTTAGGTTTAGGTTGGACATTAGGAAAAGGTTCTTCAGCCAGAGGGTGATGGAGCACTGGAACAGGCTCCCCAGGGAGGTGTCACAGGCACAAGCCTTACAGTGTTCAAGAAGAGACTGGACAACACGCTCAGACACACGGTGTGAACTATGGGGTTGTCAGCTGCAGGGACAGGAGTTGGACTCAATGATCCTTGTGGGTCCCTTCCAACTCAGGACATTCTATGCCAAATTTCAGTGAAAGTTTGGTGTGTCCATTTGTACAGAAGTTCATATAGAAACAGGAGAGCAAAAAATCCGGAGAACATACCAGGTTAAATTTACAATACAAATAAACACTGAAGGAACAATTTTATTTCTCTTTCATTGAACATCACAGACAGCTTTGCTATTGTGAAGTCTTACTGACTTACCAGAGTTTACATCTTGTCTTGTTTTCGGATTGCACACATCTGTGTTTCAAGAGCACAAGTCAGTCCTTTAACAGTTACTCATATGATGTTATGTAGTTACTGAAGAGTTTTCAAATGCTTGAAATACTGAATAACATTTCTAGGTTATTGATATTTACCATCCATTATGGTTTGCTCTTAAAGTAACACCTTAAAAACTGACTATTTGTTGCCATACCACGGTAAGCCATTTTGGTAGTTATCTGTTGCAGCTGAAATCCCCAATTTTCAGTAGCTTTAGCTAGCATTCAGCACGACAAATTACGAAGCCATGTGCCACCCCACCATCTTTCTCTGTGTTTCTTGGGAGGCTTTCTCTCTCTCTGCAGACGCCTGCACAGGAGTGCATGTTCTTCAGTCAAATCACACACATCACTGAACAGCAAGAGCACATATCTAGGCCCACAGCAGGGGGGTTAATTAACTGTACAAGGGACAGAGCTAGCTCCAGAGCTATCTTTTACCTGTATACTGACAATAAACAGAGCTGACACTCCAGGGGAAAATGCAGTAAGTTTTGCACTCCTCACTTCCCCATAAAAAGACACTAATTTAAAAAAAAAAAAAAAATTACAAGTTTAGCAGCAGCTCTAGACTAAACCTGACTAAGAACTCATCTTAGATACTGATGCTGGAACACTCAGTTTAAGACTCTCTTCAGATGGGAATGAGCCCTTGCAGATGGACAAATGAAAACATTTATCTCCTTGTCCTAGTGCCTGCTCAGACCTACTGCAGTTAATAATGGTTGGATGCATAAAAGCACTGCTTGCTTACTTTCACATTAGGAGTTGACAGACAACACAGTAACAAAACAATTTGCATATAGCACCGCTCCTTTTGGTGTTAGTGCCAGCTAAGCTGCAACAGTGTTAATGCCCTGGAAGAGCCTCAGAAAAACAAGTGTTTTCAAAACATCTTCCTAAAATGCTGCAATGGAAGGAGTTTTCCAGCCCAGGAAAATAAATTGTCAAATATATGAGTGAACATATTAAGACTGATGGCATATGCCTTGAGTTCAGACAGAGACAGTAAGTAATACAAATGGGAAAATGACTGTTATACTTCTATTCAAATAATGCAAGTCCAGGCCATCAATCCTTTTTGGGAGATTGCTATCACCCTGTACTCATGATATACATATGTGTTTTGAGCAGGAGGCTGGACTAGATGACCTCTGGAACTCCCTTTGTATCTGAAGTTTTCCATTTACCATACCCCATCAAAACACCAATTACGGTATGAGCCCTGAATGCACATTACAAAAATAAAACTTGCATTATGTGCTCTTGAGTGTATCCCATGCCTGAACTTCTCCATCTTGTTCACTTTCCTGTGTCTTAACAATGTTATTTCTCATTATTGACATATAACGCGCTGCTGAGAACCATCCTGTAGGAGTTCATGTCTCTAGGGTTAAACTATGTGCTCTATTAACAGTGCACTTTGGTGGGGGGATGTAACAAATGTAAGCTCAGGTCAAAGGATGTTTCCTACTTCCTCCATGTAAAGAAGCCAAGCTCTGCCTACTGTCAGTGAGTGTCTCTTCAGATTGTGAGGATCCACACTGATAACAGGATGAGACACTTTTCTTTGGGTTTCTTTTTGTACTTGTATAGGTTGTGGTAGCTTGGTAAAGGACAGGGGAGTTTTTTTATTTGTTTTTAAGCTCCATTATGTTAGTTTCTATCATCTACAATTCCTTTTTGGCTGACCTGGCTGCTGGTTTGTCCAGAAACAACCTGACTGCAGCAGCACACCAGTGAAAAATTATTCAACAGTATCTTAACGTTTCACAGATGTTGTTCCTCCCAGACATCTTTACCCATCACCCTACTACCATATAAAGAAATTATGATGAGGGGATTTGCAGGGGGCAGATGACCAGAAAAATCAGAGGCTGCACTTCTTTGCTTCATCTTCCTCTGGAATCAGTGGTTCCAGTGCTGTGTTTTCAAGGCCCGTGTAAGATCACTGAAAACAAAACCAGCTGCGCTAAAGTCACCACCTTTTTAGTAGAATTTAGGAGTTTTTTTCCTTTTTTCATAGTCGGGCAGCAGGAGTGAGGATACCCACAGTGGACTGTCATTTGGGTCTGATTTTCTGTCATCCATAAATAGTTTTATTTGAAGACAGATATTAATATATAAACAAAGCTTTTGACAGTACGAGATTTCGAAGACACCTTGTCGCTTTCTGCTTGGCCCCGGTGTATGTGATCTGTATAGCAACAGTCAGGACTTGCAACAGAAGTTTTCAGGCAGAATTTAAAAATTCTGTGTCTAACCAATTTGGTTTGAAATTTGCTAAACAAAAATCATAATGACATAATGACTTCGAATTCAGCTTGCTCTCTGCTGTCAAACAGCTTCCAAAAAACCTCCTCATCTGTTCGTCTTCTGGACAACTCAAGTTATACAAATCCAGTTCTCTAAAGAACACTCAAGAACCTTTTAGATTTCCTTTTGTGCTTCATCTTCATACTTATTGTGTAAGGTTATACTGAAAATAGTAACAATGGTGACAAACAAAATGCAAACCTATAACAGAAATTCTCCATGAGTGACTGTAACAATTTCCATCCTCTATACTTAAATTCCAGCCATTCAGGTCTACTGTGGTATGTGTGATGCCTGCGTCATGCATAGGGCTACTGTGAGGATTAGCTATTCCAGTGGGAGAAGCAAGACAGACACAGCCCAAGCCTGCCTTTCCTCCTGCCATGCAGGAGTGGCAGGTATATCTACCGTTACTGTGTCCCTAAAAAAGGAGACTACCAAGCCACAGGCTAGGTTCAAAGCTGTGCTTACACGGCTCTTTAGTCCAAAATAAATTCAGGCAGCTGTCAAATGAAAGTTATTTCACTCTTCCTTTGTTTGAGCCCTTCCTTTTCTACCACTTTCCTTATGCCAAAACCAGCGTTCACTCAGCTGCACACGAGCCAGTAAGCAAACTGGATCATGCTCAAAACCTAGCACATCCCAGAGTCAGCCTTGAGCCAGACAACTTTTTGACTCCAGTTACTGTACAGCAACATAAGCACTAATTCTGGCACAAGAAAGGGGCAGAAATAAGCAGTTAGACCAGGTTGGAAGGCAAGTCACTACTTCCACAGCAGCGGTCTAATTTGAAGCTTAATCAAAGCAACCATATAATCACAACTTATATAACCACAAGGTATGTGATCCTAACTCAGTTTTGCCTCTGAAACATAGTGAATTTGGTGCCTTGGAAACACAGCACTGGAACCACTGGTTCCAGAGGAAGATGAAGCAAAGAAGTGCAACCTGACTTTCCTCACTCCTGCGCAGTGCTTCAGTAACTCCAGATAATGAAACTACAAAGCATTATCATCAGCCCAGCCACAGGGTGATCTTAACTAGGTATTTCTTCAGCAGCCTGCTTATGGTCTTTGAAGACCATTAGGAAAAGACAAAGAAAGTAGCAGTTTTAAAAAAGCAGATTTGGGGGGTCTGTTTAGTACAAGGCGAACACTTAAAAAAGCAGGTACTTCTCTAGTCTGAGTTACCAAAGGCCTCTTGCAAAAATAAAAATACAAAAGCTTCTTAAATAAATGTTTATCTTTTATAATGGGCAACACAGACAGTGGTTAACTCTTTCTATAAATTATATGCCACACATCAATTGATTAACTGATTTATTGAAATGTGTTCAGCCCTACAAAATAGAAGATTTCAAAACAACCTATAACAGAATGCACAGTGGAGGTGGGGGTAAGATTACTTTAAAAGATACTCTTATTACCTTGTTTCCTATGGAACTTAATTTGTTTCCTTACCAAAGCAGTTTAAATACAAACATTAAATTATCTAAAGCTTTAAAATAGGCGGGTTTTATTTCTTATGACACTACATTTGATGCCTAGTGTCTTAGCAGCTTCCCCAGCACATTGAAAGCACCAATCTGCTGTGGGGACATAAGACAGCTGCAAACCAGGGCAACGTATGCAAACAGGATAGGCATGAGGTGCTCCATCCTTTCAGGTGATGCTTCCCACTCCTCTCTCTGCAGTTTCTCCTCTTCACTGACCTCCAAAAACAACAAGTAGGGTGCAAAAAGGTCTTCATCTCCAGGGAACAGGAACGGTCTGAGCAGAGATGAGATGTAGGTAAACACATGGCACAGTTGGACAGCTTCCCTTAAAAGCAGGTACGAAAGCGGTAATGGACACTGGAAAACACTCAGCAAATTGAGATTAGATGGGCAAACAGGGTTGCAACTGTTCTGAGGAGTTTAAAGTTCTTTTGGGTGCAACTTATAGTCCAAATCCATGCACAAACTTTTCTCTTGGCATCAATGAACATCTTATGTAATGACTCCTCTAATATGGGAGAGTATGCTACAGTCAGAGATAACCTCTTTCCCTAAAAATAAGACCTACCCTGAAAATAAGCCCTAGCATGATTTTTCAGGATTTTTGAGGATGCTCAAAATATAAGCCTTACTCCAAAAATAAGCCCTAGTTACAATTCATTTTAAAAAAGACAATTTAAATAGTCTCCAGGCAGCTATACATGTAAAAAAGTAATTAGTTTTGGAGCAAAAATTAATATAAGACCCTATCTTATTTTCAGGGAAACAGGGTACAAACACTGCTTCTTCCCCCTCCCTGAGCAAGGCAGACAAGAGACTATCTAAGAACAGGCCAAGCTCCCACAAGTCTTCAAACAGAAGTACGCCTACCCCACAGCCAAACCTGCCGATAATAACAGAATACCCCAGAAGGGCAACATCAAGCTTAGTGCAAGCTTTCTCCTCAGAACCAGCTGCTAACAGGCCCCAGGTCCTCTGCCACCCTGCCTTCCTCCTGCTTTTGGTTCAGACATGCTCCTGTCCCCGTTTCAGTCCAAGTTAATTGCATTCATCTTTCAGCCTGACATGGCAGTAACAATCCTGGGTCATAATGGAGAGTTTTATCAAGTGAGTCCAAGATTATTACAGCGCCTGGTATTTCCGGATGGCCTTCAAACTTGAGGCTGTTATTAGACCTAGAGGAAAATTAACTTTAAAGACATTTACACAACTAATTTTCAAAATATTAGTGAGGGAGTGGCCAGGGCTCTGTTTTCACAGATTTATTGGCCACCCCAGCCCACCCAAGAGAACATAGACACTCTATCCTGTGAGTTGCAGGAATATTTGTAATAAAAAAATAAACCAACAAGAAAATACAGTCCAGCCCCCGCACGCCTCAGACTGGGGTCAAACTGAAGTCCACAACCCATTTTTCCCTTCGTACAGAAATTTATGAGAGATTATGTGATCAGTTAGTCAAACCTTGTCTTTTCAAGGAACAGACTACAACTCAGGAGGCCTTAGAATATTTAATATGCTTTGAGACATGTAACTAAACACAGAGAAACCCTGGGTACCATAAATGGCAAAACGAACTTTTTGTCTCAGCATTTTCTAGTCTTAATCAACATATTGCATGAGCAGATCATTAATATTTTACAGGCAAATAAAGGATGTAATGAAATTTTGGAGACATCTGACCCACTAAAATATTTTTGAAAGCTAAAGCTCAAAATGCCTCTATGTGTGTCAGTTAAGTGGGTCTCCTGCTAGCTCAGGAGAGGTCAGAAGGGAAGCTACTAAATGCCATAATTCACATACTGTTTAAAAGACCCATTCCTGAATAGAGAAATTATATACACTCTAAAAACTAGCAAAACAGTCACCATTCAAAGATATAAATAAAATGTCCTTCATCTTTGTAGTTCAGTTATCATCTGCAAGGCTTCGAATGATCAGCAATTTTCATTCAAGCAACTTTTGAATAATTTGGAATCCACAAAGATTATTCTGAGAGGACCAACAGCAAGTTAACAGTTGGACTTAATCTTGAAGGTCTTTTCCAACCAAAATGATTCTTAGTTTAATTCCGCATAGCTAAATCTAAATGATGTAAAACTCATGATGAAATGATGGAATAAAAAGTGCTTATATCACTTGATACAGCGGAAAGAGACAAGCAGGATAAAGACAGAGGAAAGGGGAAAAAACCTGTTTGACCTTTGCTTTCTAAAAGTGCTACCTAGATTACTTAATTTGCACTGCACACTAGCGCTGGTGCTTTGAGATCATGCCTAATTATCAGAGAATGTACAAGCCTAATAAATACTAACTCTTGTTCTGAAGGAACTGAGTTTAGAAGTAGCATTTATATTCAAAACTCAAAAATGGAATAAAAGCAATGCAACATTTCAAGTTCTAAACTCTATTTTTGAACACAAAGACAATAACTTACTATTCAAATATAAAATTCAGCATAATATCCATAGAGTTAAACCTAGCACTGCCATATTGCAGTCCAAGATGATGTTACCACATGAAAAGAAGCAGGTACACCACATTAGTGTCCCACCCCTGCTGCTGCAGGCCCATCCTACTTAACGCTTTGATTATTGCCTGCATTCTTCTTTGAAAAATTAAGGTTTGGGGATATAGAATCTGACACATTTTTACATTACCTTAATGCACCTTCGTAATGCAGAGGATAAAAGCAATGTATTTGGCATTTACTACAAAACCAACCACACACAGACACACAAAACTATCAGCTGTGTTTTTACCTGGTTTATCCAGGAAAACACACATTGTAGAGCATCAGTAAGGTAAACCCAGCTAGCACTCAGGAAGTGGCTTATTTTCAAATCACGTAACAGGTAGCAGAGAACAAACAGCAAAGACAAGTTTTTGCCTGTATTCTAAGCATTAGACATACTGCCTTCCTCTCTTCTCCATTCAAAAATTCAACACAGCTTTCAGAAGAGCAGGGGACCAAAAACCCCAATAGCAGATCCCTGGATTTGATTCCCCTTCTAACACTGATAAACTTGGAATAAATGAAAATATCGTTTCCGTGGCTGCTATGTTGTTCACTGAGTCATGCAGAACAGAGCAGAATGGATTATTTTCATTTATTCTCACTTTTAAAATATCCTTAGTAGATTTAATCCCTTTTCCCAGTCTCCAACTAAGACACCTTTAAGGGTACTATACGAAACATCCTAAATCCCAGTCATCACAACCTGATGTTTCATCTGTCTTTCCTCCAAGTATAACAAGGAAAAGGCAACAGTAGGCCTTGAAATAACTACTGATGTGTGAGGTTATCCAGCAAGTCAAAACATGCAGGAACACCTAATAACCGACTCTCACCATCAGCAGGGGATTTTCAAGGAAATACTGTGGTTTAACTGCCCATCTTCTATCTACAATGTTGATTTTCAAGCAGAGCAAGCTATTTTGGAATTATGCTTTGGCTTATATGACAATGAAAGATGTCTCCAACTAGGCTCAATTAAAGAAGCTCTACAGCTGCATCTAAATCTGGTTTAAATACAGCATGAACTCAAAAATTTAAAGTTGAGCCAGAAAATCAGTACTAAAGGAAGGGTACCAGAAGGAAGGTGTGGAGTGCTTTTCTTCTTTTTAATGATATAACAAAACGGCCACTTGCATTTCCTAAATTAAGTTACTCCAGTGCTAATGTATATTAGATCTGCAAAAATTAAGTTCTCAAACAAACAATGAGAAGCCTTGGTGGAGTTACATTAAGAGAAGAATGGGAAATTCAAGTTTAGATGCCAGTATGGGTTTAATCATGATTTAAGCATTACAAAAGGTCTAACAAAACTTAGCAATATTTCAGCCATATGCAAATGATTATAATATCAGTTTTGCAAAACAGTTTGGGGCAAAAGAGGCAGCAGGGAGAGATGCATGCACTCTGTCTACCTACAGACAACTGTACAACCTTCAAAATGTGTTTCAGCCAGTACATCTTGAGAATATGGAAGATGATAACTTAATGAGAAGTCATTATATCCACATTTTCACACCATATTTGGATGCAAATGAAATAAATACCAAAGATTAAAATAGTAAGCTCATGCAGTTTTCTCAAACAAACATTCACCTTCTAAACAGGTGCTGTTCACACCAATCACAGGGTTCAAAAGGGTCTGACAAGTCACAGAGGCAGTTAACTTACTCCTCCTTATATCTGGATTGACTGGTATATTTTTGACAGGAAAAATTAGTCACTACTTCAAACCATTTAAGAAAGTAATCTACAAACAGTCAATTAAGGGAGAATGCAGAGCTAAGTATATCACTACAGGGTTTCATTATTAAAACCAAACTCTGGGAAGGTTCAAAATGTTTTTTCTTATATTTTAAGACTGTTTTATAAATAGTTGGCATAAATGGATGCTTGCAGTTACATGGAAATTAGCATCTCTCTACCATTCATGCCATTTACTTTAAAAAAAAGATAGGTGTTTAGTAATATGTACAGTCTGGCTAAACAACTGGAACAAACATTAAACATCATCCACCTCACGTTATTCATTACTATACCTTCACTTGGCATATTCGCACACTTTCTCCATTACTGACAGAAAACTAGCATTTTAATATGCCCTTGATGGATCTTGAGGAAAGAAGGGATCAGAAACTCCAGACAAAACTGGTAGGAGTGAGGAGCGAGTGACTTCATTCTTTATTTCCAGATTTTGAGACCTAAAGCACTCATGGTATTCATTAGGTATACCTACAACACACAGGCATATCTTGTCACCTTACGCAGAAGTGTTTCAGACTGCTCTTTCCTACCCAGTAACTGTATCCAGTCTCCCTCCTGCTCTCTGGCTTTCTTACGCTCACTTCCCTCTTACCAAAACACAGCCTTTCATCTTCACAGAATATGATAGAACATATTTCAGGTACAATTTTCTGATAATGTGTTCCAAAAGCCTCAATAAAAATCCACCTTTACTATGGATGACAAGTGTTCAAGAAGAACAGTCGCACAGGATGAATTTATGCACACTACCAATCTTTTCATTACTCAGTTATGGTACCTGCAATAAATATAGCAACATTAATACTTAAACCTATTCCTGACAGTTTTTGAAGACTTAAATAACAAGTTTCATTCATCAGTCTAAACCACATGTTTACATTTATTCAACCATAGAAACCCATGGTTAAATTACACCGCCGTTCTTTAAAAATCTCCAAATCGCCTTTCCCCTTACTTGCTATTTAGTGGCACAGTTAAAAGGAATCTCACCCTGAACATACAGGATTTAGAACAACCTCAGCTGCCTCAATTTGCTATAAACTTTAAATGCAAGCAAGAGTCACTAGACTTGCCTATTCATAATAGAGATAAGCTTGCTTTTATAGTGTGCATTTTCTGATATTTTACAGTTTCAACTGTACTTCACAATAAAGTATGTTAAACTTTCCCGCATGAAAAATAAAACAAGTATCCCTATGCTAACAACTATCTGAACCCTTTTCCTGTGAGTGTATACAGCTCTTCAGAAAGCAAAGTAACAAAGGGATCCACTTTACTCTTTCCATGTCAAGAGCAAATGCATTAGAATACAAGTCTAGTTTTCACAAGGCTTTTCTCACTGCACCTACAGTAAGAGACATTTTCATTGTATTTTCAAATATACGGGAAAGAGCCACGTGATTACTATATGCTTATTACCATCATCTTTTTGTCGTAAGGTCAGAAGACTACTCCTGTAAGCTTTCTTCCACGTTTAAAACAGAACATTGCTCTGACTTTCCAAGAAATTGTGATAGGAACAGATGCAGAAATTCGTCTGTATTTGATACTGCTAAAAAGCGTGCGTTTGCTGCCCGCTTCTTTCTTTACATTTCTTTAGTCAAACAAACATGACCTCTTCCTTGTCACTGGAAACAAGTACTGTTATGATCCATACTCTGTGATGATGTATCTGCAAGATCATAATTTTTTTAATTAACTATGGAGGGAAAGAAGCAGAAAAAAAGGTGTTACTTCAAGATTACATGCCTCCTCCCCATTTATGCATTACCTCAGTCTATCTCTAGTGTCACTGGTAACAATTTCCACTCCACCTCTCCAAAGGAGAAAAAGTACATGTTGGTAAACTTCCCCATGGAAAAGTTCAAGAATACTTTCTTTATGTTTTTTTTATCATAAGAAGTATATTTAACCCAGACAAAAGCTGAGTCATGATAGGTGTTTATGGGTAAAAGTCTACAAAATAGAATGGCAAAGGAAGACTGAATCATATCACAGCTCACTGTAGAACACAAAGTGAAGGCAAGAGCACTAAGACTATTAATTTTTCACAAAGATGCAAAAACATAATAAACAGTGCTACACAGCAACAGAATTAATTCATATTTACAACCCAAGCTTAGGTTTGGCAATTAAAACTGTTTTGTGAAAAGTTGCTCTTGACTTCTCTTTATTGAAGTGAGGGATGGGGGAAGAAAGAGGAAACCAGTTTTAAAACCAACGCATTCAGGGTTTCCAAACTGCAGCACTCATACATAAATGAGAAACAAGACTGTTAAACTCAATTCACCTTATTGCCCCCAGATTAGAACAATAACGTAAATGCAGTTTATAACTCCATGGTAATAACAAAAAGAGACTATCAGAGAAAAATAATTGTCTTAAGGATTCCTGTTTACTGCCCTTTAAATGCAAATTATCTTCAAATAAGTTTCTCTTTTTGAAGTTTTTCTTCCATATGATAACACAATCAGCCTACATTGCTCTATCATCTCTCAGATGAAACAAATAAAAACACTTATTTTCACCACTTTCATATTAAAAAAAAAAAAAACCAAAACAAACCAAAAAAACCCCACAACATACCTTATGCTGCAACATTTTAATCCTGCATGTGCTAACAAATTTCTTTAGGTTTAAGCCTACATGCTGCACAGCCTACTTGCTTCCTTTTCGTACTTCGCCAGATCTCTTCAATTTCACAAACTTCTGAACTGAGCTGTCATTATTAATTCTCAGCAAGAAACCTAAGCCACTATGAATCACCACAGCGACTGGCAGCAAGTGTTGGCACTACTCACAATGCTTCAGAAACAGAGAGAAGTCCTAAAGTAACTAAAAGCTTTTAGTTAACCTACCACTGGCTTCGTTCTTGCACAAGTCTTCATGCAACTTCATTAAATAAGAGAGCAAAGAAAAGGGTACATTAGGCTGACATAATATTTCAGAAGCCAGAAATATTTCAGTATTCTGGCTCTCTAACATCAGGGTCCCAGCCCCATGACACCATCTTCGAGTAGGGACACCCCACAGGCTGGAACTTTAGTTTTTCACACTTCATTAAAAGCCTGTCAAACAGTGACAATTATGCCTCCCATAACTGCCCACAGTGGAGTTAAGCCATCAGAATTTATTCATCGGACATCAGACATCAAGACTACTTACTTGGCTTTAAACCAAAAGATAACACATATTGTGCTCCTCCTTAAGAAATGCACTGCATGATATCAAACATTTATTTACTATGCAAAACTGCACACGTCTCTATGCTGTGTGAAAATTAAATTGTTGGATAAAATTCCCCCATAAAACAATTGATAATAGTTATTTTTCCTAAAAAGAAATGAAAGTAAGAACAGAAAAAAGGGTTTTGTTGCAGTCTCTAAAATAATGCTCAACTCTGCATTGCTAAACCACAGATGTCTACACAACAGATTCCTACAAATAAGACGGAACAAACATTCCTCTGCATTAGGAAGTTGCGGCATTTTTTCTAGAATTCACATTTGCCATGACCATTGCATTTCAACAGCCAAACTACTGTAACAACACTATCGTCTGGGACACTGGCAGCTCTGTGGTCCAGCGGTAGATATAACAAAACATTAAAACCTTGACAATCACACACAAGTCCACTGTTCTACTGATAATCAAAACCACAAAAATACAAAGAAGGAAAATTGATTGTAACTCCATGTTGACTGTATTTGCTGTGTGGTGGAAGTGAAGTCAGAAACTTAATTTTCAAAGTCTTTTGGAAACTTAGCTCATGTTCGTCCCATGAACAAAGTGTGCTTTCAGTAATCTGAGCTGTAATTTTCAGCAGAGAAGATACAGCTGCATTTCTGGTGATGGGTAATTTAAAATACATATTAGTATAGACCACTCTGTAACGTAACACTGAAGAATTATGAATCCAAGTTTAAAAGTTACAGTAAGCTATACTTACTTTTTTGTTACTTTCCACTCGCTATCTCACTGCCTGTCCCTGCTGATCATGTGAATTGGTAGTGAGTATGACTTGCTCCACGGCACCAAGGTAAGCTAATTTTGAAATTACCATGGGCCTCCAGAGCTTACCAGAGAATTCTGAAGCTGCTTGCTGTGAGACATAGCCACATGCAGAGGCTCATGCTGGCTTTAGAGAATAAATCATCTTCAAGAGAGACATGCTATCACATCAGCAAAACCTCAGCTTTTGTTGAATTAGGAGTCTCATTAAAAAATCATTTTCTTTATTATCCTGACATGTTCATTTCCTAGACTCACTTTTCCAATACTAAAACATACTATAACTTTTAGTAAACAAAATTCTATCTATAAATGCTAATCACTGTCTGCCCATTTTCTTAGGAATACAGATAAATACAGATAAAACAAATGCAGGTACCTAGATGTGACACCGATGCATAACTATATTCTTACCTATGCACACATTTTAAAATGTTTCCCCTCTTCAATGGTGTTATCTATTGACCTAATTTTGTTCCATTATTGACACAATAGCAACACAATTAAGGGACTGCTTAAGTCAGTTTAGGTTTTGAGGGGGGTTGCATATGAGAGGGTTTTGTGTGTGTTGCTGTTTTGTGTTTTTAAAAAAACATAAGTGAGAACTAGAACTAGTTTTGTAGATCTCTCAATGCCATTTATGTTAAAGAACAGATCCCTCACTTATTTTTCTAGTTGCCCACAAGACATCTTCAAGTTCCACAATCTTTCTATTAAGCATTCAGTTGTAATTATTACTCACACATTAGATCTCTCAAAGAAGATTCCTACCAAACTGCAAACATAAGACAACTGTGGTATAATTTATCACTGTAAAATGCACAACTAATTTCCAAATTGTCTCCTAGGTACCCACAACTGACACGAATTTAGTTGGTCTAGACACAAAGCAAAATTCCAGCATACTCATTCAGATGCACAGTGTGGACCAACTAAGACAAAATCTAAAGATTTGCATAAACCACAATGGTTTGGTTTAGAATAAGTTTCAAGATAATAATAAAGGAAGTGAAAATTCATTCATTTTCCCAGCTCCCTTAATATAAAACATTAGTTTCAGAACAAGAAATATTGTTATAACTTTCACTGATTACACTAGTTGCTTGTTTGATAGACTCACAATAAATCGTCCCCCCTTTTGGTGAAAAAAATCAAATAAAAATCCAAAACGTCTGGTTGACCACCCTTATTTTTGCACTCAAAAATTTGGCAGCTCTCTTGGAAGCTGGGAAAAGAGACATCTTTGGAACTGGGTATTAAAAACACATCTCTGTTTCCCTACCTGTTTCTCACTCAGAGCTGTGATTTTAGCTTGAAGTTCATGAAGCTGTTTCTTCAAATCAGCGTTCTGATTAGAAAGAAAAAATATCTGTGAGAAAGATATTCCATTTGTTAACATAGAGTAGTAGCGGGAAGGTGTTTTTTTTGTTTTGCTTTTGTCTAGTGTACTACAAATACAGCACCTCTGGATGTACAGCCAATAAAATTCAAGAGGCTCAACAAAGCCTTGCTTAAGTCATTGAGTGCAACAATAACCAGAGCACCTTTCCAGCACTCAGAAAGACAACCCAGTTTGTTGTGAAGATTTCATTAAAACATCCATTAGTGCTTACCATGTTATAAAGCACATTTGTACTTTTCATCAAGCTTACAAATTAAACAAGAAATGTTTGTTAATATGCCTATAACAGTATCACATTGTATCTAATAGTATACTATAGTATTCTCACCTATGCTACTTATGCAAAGACATTATCATACATTTGATTGTATAAAGCATCAGCAAACATAGCTATTAACTCTTAATTGACATGTGTCAAATGAAGGTAAACATATCTAAGTCTTCATTTCCAGGTACATTTATGCCTTAAACTGTATTTAAGAGACTTACATTTGCCTTCACACATCATTCATATCAACATTTTGCTTACAATAGCACTTTCTTAAGATTTGAAAGCTGTAAGCATCACTATAAAGATGCAGTCAAATATTTTTACCAGCACTATTTATTTTTCTACTAAAATAAATAAACAAATAAATACATAAATAATAATAATAAATAAATAAATAATCTGTAATCAGTTTAAAGCCTGAAAAGTTCTTCAGAAACATGACAGGGAAGTGAGCTTCCCTGCACTTCTTCAACTTTTTTGTTCTCATTTATGTTGTAAACTCTTTATACTAGGTTATGCAGGTTTGCTGTGTTACACAAAAATATTAAAACATAGGACTGATATAACTACAGGAACTTCATACTCAGGACGACTTCCCTATTGTTCCTCCATCCAATTTTGAAATACAATCTCAGCTTGTAGATAGTCTTCTCCAACATACATACACAATTCTAGCAGAACCACATCTTTTGTATATTTGTCATCCTCCCTTCTTCTAGATTTCACTTTATAATCTGGGATAAATTGCATTAAGAGCATTGGAAGCAGGGACCAGATTTACTCTTCCTGGCTCCAGGAACTTTTGGGACCCAGACAATGGGAATGAGCACACCCTCAGCAAGTTTGTGGATGACACCAAGCTGAGTGGTGCAGTTGACACACCTGAGGAACAGGATGCCATCCAGAGGGACCTGGACTAGCTCAAGAAATGGGCCCATGTGAACCTCATGAGGTTCAGCAAGGCCAAGTGCAAGGTCCTGCACCTGGGTCAGGGCAACCTGGGGAATCACTACAGGCTGGAGGATGAAAGGATTGAGAGCAGCCCTGCAGAGGAAGACTTGGGCGTACTGGTGGATGAAAGACTGGACATCAGCTGACAATGTGAACTTGCAGCCCAGAAGGCCAGTTGTATCTTGGGCTACATCAAAAGGAGCATGGCCAGCAGGTCAAGGGAGGTGATTCTCCCCCTCTGCTCTGGTGAGACCCCGCCTGGAGTCCTATGTCCAGCTCTGAACCCTCAGTACAGGAAAGACAAGGGACCTATTGGAGAGGGGCCAGAGAAGGCCACAGAAATGATCAGAGGGCTGGAACAGCTCTGCTGTGAGAACAGGCTGAGAGAGTTGGGGTTGTTCAACCTGGAGAAGAAAAGGCTTGGGCAAGACCTTATTGTGATCCTCCAGTACTTAAAAGCAGCCTAAAAGAAAGATGAGGACAGACTTCTCAGCAGGACCTGTTGCAACAGGACAAGGGGTAATGGTTTTAAACTGAAGGAGTGGAGATTCATGTTAGACATGAGGAAGAAATTTTTTACAGCAAGGGTGGTGAAACACTGGCCCATGTTGCCCAGAGAGGCGGTAGATGCCCCATCCCTGGAAGCATTCAAGGCCAGGCTGGACAGGGCTCTGAGCAACCTGATCTAGTTGAAGATGTCCATACTCACTGCAGGGGGGTTGGACCAGATGAGCTTTGAAGGTCCCTTCCAACCCAAAATATTTTACAATTCTAACTATGCATGGTTGTTTGCAGCATGACCTGGGTTTCAGCAGATAGGAAATGAAAGCAAACTGCTCTGCAGGCTAATCGTTAGCAGAGTTGGTCAACAAGTAAGAATAGCGGACCTTACCCAAATCCCACCAGAACAAGGAAGTTTTAGAAAGCAGATTTTCCAATACCACCCTACACACTGTTCATCCTCTCTGTCAGCTGTCCAACTACTTGTCTATTACAAAAAGCTGTCTTCACTGAGCTGAGAAAAATATACACTCAGAAAATTACATATGGGCATGGAAGCACTTAACAGCAAGCCTCAAGTGAGCGGCCTTCATGACTCTACTCAACATTTCAGACTGGTTGGAGAACTCCACAGAACTCCCCATTCCGCACACTGGAGTGCTTCATTGCTGTACAAGATAACCCAGTCAGCTTACACAGTCATTGGGAAATGGATGACTTCTGCTGTGTCTCATTATCCACCTTCAGTAGACCTAAAACATCCCAAGGCCAAGTGCCCACTCCTCAGACTCTACAGTGCTGAAGTTGGATACCTAAGACAGGCAATCTGAACACAGCCTTAAGCTACATCCTTTGCTCAGACAAAATTTCTTGGATGGAATATCTTCTCTCTTCTTGTACAACTGTGAACCTTCTGATATTCAAAAAAAGAGCAGCTTCCAATAGAATCTGAAACTTACTGCATATTTGAACTTCACCATAGCACACAACAGTTGCTTGATTTAAACTATTAAGAATATGAGGCAAAAGGCTGCATAACAGCAAAAGTTTTGGTTTTATTTTAAACTATCCAATAGTCATTGTTTAAAGACTTGTTCATAGTAGTTTTCTTCTAAACACTGTATTAGCGAGGAAGAACATGATCAACAAATACATAAAATTCTCAAGCTTCATGCACTGTTATTTCCTTTATTTTTAAGAGTAAATAATGCAATACAAAAATAGTTACCTGTGGATCTTGCTTCATTTGGGCAACCAATTTCTGTAAAGAAAAAAGATGCAACAATACAATGAAGATTTTCACTACAGATCTTGTTGAAGAGTTAAATATTCAAAATTTTTGAAGAACAATTGTAAAAGCAAAGGATTCAGTTTACAGCATTTTAATAGCAAGGCTTAGAATCCATTTACATTTATATATATAACATTATATAATTTCCAAACGCATTCTTATTACTACAGTAAAACTACCACACTAAACCACCACTTCTAAACAGGTCTCAAACAAATGCCTTTTTAAGGACAATTTAAGCCAGCTGGGCAAGATAACATAATAGCTGTGTCTCCTCTAGAACTACTGCCTTCTTTGCTTGCAGTCACAAGAAACACAAATCACAGATAACGGCTGCAGGCACAAAAGCTGTTTGTATATTCAAGAGCAGAATGTTTCAAGTACTCTGGGTCCGCCTGTGTGCTGTCTTGGCTGGTACCACATGGAAGACCCATGTTCAGAAGTATCTTTGCCACTTTTCTCCCTCAGAGGGAGATTGAGATCATTGTAGAAGAGATGCCCTCCACATGCAAGGGAAAGCAGACAGATTGTTACCATTCACTATTCTTCCTCCTTCACTTCCTTCAGGCAGCTGCAGGAGAACGCTGTCTATTACTAAGCAAGGAAAACATTACCAGGCTTTCACCCAAGAAAACCAGAGCCCAGACTGAAGAAGCAATGTAAACCAGATATTCTCAATTTATTTTTTGGTTACACACGTTTATTCATCCCATTTTTTATCCCTTCCACACATGCAAAGAACAACGTAAAGTCTGCACTTTCATTCCCAAGTGCTCATCAGGAGCAGGAAAATGAGTGAGAAACAGAAGGACAAAGCAAGCAAGAAAAACATGTTTCATTCTACCTGCATTGATACCACTCAGAGAATTCAGAGTCTGTCAAGTAATTATCTTTAAAAGTTTATTTAGTTTCATATCCTAAACATGGTATTTATCAAAAAAAAAAAAAAAAAACATAACAAAAATATAATTGTGCAGATAAACCACAGGTTTACCTGTTGCATTTTCTTTCTGTAATAGTACTAGCCAATTGCAAACAGAGGCATAAGCATGATGGACAAGTATAGAGTGTGTCTCCCATCTTTCAGAAATTTATATCTCTCACATCTTCAAAGATTACAGAATCACAGAATCAACTGGGTTGGAAAAGACTTCAGAGATCATCAAGTCCAACCCTTGGTCCAACTTCAGTCCATTTACTAGATTATGGCACTAAGTGCCATGTCCAGTCTCAGTCCACCACCTCCCTGGGCAGGGCATTCCGATGCCTGACCACTCTCTCTGTAAAGCCTAAATTTCCCCTGCAGAGTTTAAGCCCATGCCCCCTTGTCCTATTGCTAACTGCCTGGGAGAAGATACCAATCCCCACCTAGCTATATCTTCCCTTCAGGTAGTCATAGAGCGTGATGAGGTCACCTCTAAGCCTCCTCTTCTCTAGACTAAACAATCACAGCTCCCTCAGCCTCTCCCCATAGGTCTTGTGCTCAAATCCCTTCACCAGTCTTGTTGCTCTTCTCTGGACCTGCTTCAGCACTTCAATATCTTTCCTGAACTGAGGGACCCAGAACTGAACACAATACTCCAGGTGTGGCCTCACCAGTGCAGAGTACAGGGGAAGGATCACTTCCCTTGTCCTGCTGACCACGCTTTTTTTGATACAGGCCAGGATACCACTGGCCTTCTTGACCTCCTGGGCACACTGTTGGGTCATGTTGAGCTTCCTGTCAATCAGTACCCCCAGGTGCCTTTCTGCCTGACTGCTCTCCAGCCACCCTGTGCCCAGCCTGTAGCACTGCAGAGGGTTGTTGTGGCCACAGTGCAGGACACAGCACTTGGCCTTGTTGAGCTTCATCCCAGTGGAATCGGCCCATTTTTCCAGTCTATCCAGATCTCTCTGCAGAGCCCTCCTGCCTTCCAGCAGGTCAACACTCCCTCCCAACTTGGTGTCATCAGCAAATTTGCTGATGATGGTCTCAATCCCTTCATCTAAATCATCAATAAAGATGTTAAACAGGACTGGACCCAACACTGACCCCCGGGGGACACCATTAGTGACTGGCCACCAGCTAGATGCAGCCCCATTCACCAGCACCCTCTGGGCCTGGCCCTCCAGCCAGTTCTTAACCCAGCAGAGAGTACACTTGTCCAAGCCATAGGCTACCAGCTTTTGCAGGAGTATATTATAGGAGACAGTGTCAAAGGCTTTGCTGAAGTCTAGATAGATCACATCTACAGCTTTCCCCTCATCCACCAGGTGGGTCACCTGATCATAAAAGGAAATCAGGTTGGTCAGACAGGACGTGCCCCTCCTAAACCCACACTGGCTGGGTCTGATCCCTTGTCCATCCTGAAGGTGCTGTGTGATTGCATTCAGGATGATCTGCTCCATAACCCTGTCAGGCACCAAGGTCAGGCTGACAGGCCTGTAGTTGCCAGGGTCAGCTTTGCAGCCCTTTTTGTGGATTGGGGTAACATTTGCCAATTTTCAGTCATATGGGACCTCCCCAGTGAGCCAGGACTGTTGGAAGATGGAGAGAGGCTTGGCAAGCTCTTCCGCTAGCTCCCTCATCACCCTAGGATGGATCCCGTCTGGTCCCATAGACTTGTGAGGATCCAGATGGCTCAGTAAGTCACCAACTATTTCCTCCTAGAATACAAGGGGACTATCTGGCTTCCTATCTCTGTCAACCACCTCCAGAGGCCAGTTGTCCTGAGGGCCACCTGTCTTACTGGTAAAAACTGAGGCAAAGTAGGTATCAAGTACCTCAGCTTTCTCCTCATCTTTGCTAACTATATTTCCCTCAAAGTCCAACAGAGAATGGAGGTTTTCCTTGCCCCGCCTTTTGTTATTAACGTATTTAAAGAAGGACTTTTTATTATCCCTAACAGAATTGGCCAAATTAACTTCAAATTGCACTTTTGTTTCCCTGATTTTTTTTCTGCATGATCTAGCCCTTTTTTCCCCACAGTTGGTAAACTCTCTTTTTATTTCTGATTTCCTTCAGAATCTCCCTGTTTAGCCAAGCTGGTTGTCTTTCTCACCGGCCAGCCTTTCGGCACACTGGTATAACCTGTTCCTGTGCACTCAAAACCTCCTGCTTGAAGCATGTCCAACGCTCCTGGGCCCCTTGTTTTTAAGCGTTGTTTCCCAGGGTATGCTCTGAACTAGACTTCTGAATAGGCAAAAATCTGTCCTCCAGAAGTCCAGTGTAGAGGTTTTATTAATGACTCTTCTTGCATCTCTGAGTATTGAAAATTCTATTATTTCATGGTCACTATGCCCCAGGTGGCCTCCAATCACTACATCTCACACCAGCCCTTCTCTGTTTGTAAACGGCAGGTCTAGCGGGGCCCTACCCCTGGTAGGCTCATTTACCAGCTGATGAAGGAAATTGTCCTCTATACACTCTAGGAAATTCCTGGACTGCCTCTTCTGTGCAGTATTGAGCTCCCAGCAGATATCCAGCAGGTTAAAGTCACCCACAAGAACAAGGGCTGTCAATTTTGAGACCTCTGCCAGCTGCTTGTAGAATAATGCATCTCCATCATCCTGGTTGGGCGGTATATAACAGACACCCACGAGGATGTCAGCCTTGTTGGACTTCCCCCTGATTCTGGTCCACAGGCACTCAACCTGTGGATTATGTCTTCACTTTAATAGCTAGTAACACATTTTTCTTCCATTCATCTACCCTGTTTACTTTTTGAACTTGGGAAAACACCCAAGCTTCTGTGACAATAAGTTCCAAAGTTAACTATGCGACCCTTATGTAAAAGGGCCTCCTTTTTCTTTTGAATCTGCCTACTGATAATGTAAGCATGAGAAGCAAATAAGATTACGGAAAACCAGCCTTGACTCAACTCAGGAGGAGCTGGAAGTTGGACTTGATGATCCTTATGGGTCCCTTCCAACTTGAGATATTCTATGATTGTATGACTGTTTCTCTATTCATCTTCTTCCTACATTTTTTCCACACTACCTATTCCCCCATCAGTCATCACTTCATCAGATTGAAAGTCTCCGCATGCGTGAATCATTCCATTGCTTCGTTCACTCTCAGCACTCTTTCCTGTACTTCTCTAGTTCATCTCTATCATATGGAGATGAAATTTAAAACTCCATGTGACATTCAAGTACTGTGTTCTGCAAGAACTCCTTCTACACTGCTAATAGCTAATTCACAGCCTGCTATTGCAAATGTAAAACTGTTTTCCCAAAGTGCATCACTTGGCATTTATCTACACTGAATATTATTGTTTCGTCATGCTGTCATCTGGTGTCATGGGAGCCAAGATGTTATGGTACCCTTTGACATTCATGCTTAGCTTATTTTCTCCTCAGTGCTTTCTGCCACATCAGAGTTTCACAAGCAAAAAATCTGTTAGTTTTTATACAAAGTGCTTGTATAGATAGTCATTAAACAATACAGTCAGCGATTATAAACAGTTCATGAAGTACCGTTAAATTTATGGATCACACAATACCACATCAGTCAATCATAACACACAAAATTATGTTCTTTTGCACTCACCCAAACTGCAAGATAAATTTATGATATTTTAAAACCTACTGATCTTTTTGTTACAAAAAGGATGTTTTGTTCTTTCCACACATCAGCTTGAGGAGTCATCCATGAGGCCCAACCCTTCTGTGTGAATAGCTAAATATAACTCCTTTAACACCTCTTGTGATCAAAACTATGAAGAGCAGACTGTTTCATAATAGCCTTAATGAAGTCAACACAGTAGCAGAATGAACTACTTAGATTTGATGTGTCTCTTCTCAGGACAAGCAATATAGCTTTGACATGGAAGACTGTTGAACATTCAAGCTGCACTCTGACAGAGCAAGCAACCTGGTCAGTCTTCATTTATGGAGGATTCTTCAATCAATAAAACGAAACAAAAAAGTAGCTTTTTCTAAACAACTAAACACCTCCTTTGGGTCCTTACTGGTAGTTTGAACTACACTTTGCCAAAGCAGCAGCATTAAAAGCTTCAGAGTTCTGGAGGAGAACTGGAAGAGGCAGGAAACAAGGAGCTATTCTACAGACAAAAATACAGCCATCCTGAGCATCGTTTTCCACAGCGGTGTAAGCAGTCAGAGGTCACACATTGCAGCAGGGAGCTGGGCAGCTTTGCTCACAGCTCAGAGCTGAACTCTGTATGCTCATGAGGCACCTTCCCACCACTTAAAAGAGGACAATAACTATGATTGTCTGCAAGCTTTTTTAGAGTCCTCAGAAAAAGTACTATTGGTAAGTAAAAGATGACAAGTGAGACAATTCTCCACAAATCCTGAGCACTGCCAAAAGAAGGAATATATTGTATCTCTAAGTTACAAAATTCAAAGATTTACAATACAGTTCAAGCTTTCCATGTTTTTGGGTGGGGTTTTTTTTGTTTGTTTGTTTTTGTGGGAAAACCAGTTTTATTTCTATCAGTGGCCATTTGATGAGCAAGCAGTAACCACTCACACACAGTTCAATAAAAGTTTACTGAAGCACCCAACATATTGCTGCAAGTGTTATTTTCCATTGTAAATATTTAGATTCCCATAATTAAGGCTGAGAACAAGTCGAAAGTATCTTGAAGAAAAAAGACAATCTTATGATATAATGGTTTGTCTAGTTTCTCCAACAAAAAAAAACAAAATTAAAGTTGAGTTCAGTGCAGAGCTCACTTTTAATGAGGATTGAGGAAAGCTAGAGAAAAGAGGGTCAAAAAACCTTGAAGTTGTTTAAAAAAAGAAAAAGTCTTTTAGGATGTTTTCCAGTCTTCATCCCTGGTTCATCATCATCATTATGAACAGATGCTAAAGTTTATTAAAAATTCAGTTTTAACATTTGTGGTTAGCTTAGGCATAAAGGAGAATGACAATACACACAAGTAGTAAATGCTGTTAGACCAGTACAAGTACAACTAGCATTCTGATCGCCATACAGCAGATAATACTTGAAAAAATACTTACTAGCAAACTGCCATGGGTAATTTCTGGATTTTCTTACCCCATAACAAAACTACATTGAAGTTTTAAATGGAGAGGCCTTGGAGGTTCTGAGAAGAGTAAAATATCTGTCTATAGTTCTGGAAATACATCCTTTTTTTTTTTTTCCAGGTTTTTCTCCCTAGCTGAAAGTTGTATTTTGTTAAAGCAGACATAGCTTCATTTTACTAACCCATCCATCCAAGTTCTTGCACTATGCTCATCACTGCAGTAACTATTGAACAAGTCATCTATTACACTTGCTTAGACAGGTCATCAGGTAATTTGGAAGCATCTTCCAAATTTTATATGATGGGTTACAGTGATTGGCGTAACCCACCATGTATTTCTTTTACCCATTGTGTAATAGTTGTGAGTTTCAGATATTCAACAGAAATTCTCAGAGAACTGTCTTTAGAAAAGATCTCATCAATAAATTTAACATTTCAAGATGGCAGCTACTCTGCGTTTATGACTGTAATTTTTTTTTTCCAAGAATTAATATGCATATGTCCTCTTACATTTGCTAAATCAGGAGGGGTTTGTTTGGTTGGTTTTTTTGTTTGTTTTAATATTTATCGTTTGTATTGTAACTACAACTCCACTGCCATGTAGTATTGGACATGCTACCAGTAAAAATAATTAACATGTAAAAATTTCTGAGTCCAAGCACTACAACGTTTTAGTTAGCAAAACTATACAATTACACATTTAGAATGTACTGACGCAGAAGGTACTCTAGAAGAGAAGCAACTGATAGGACTACGTAGCACTACGCACGCTTCACTTGGAAGTTTCACCACTGTATTCTTCCATTGCCAACTGAATACTGAAGTTGGCTTCAAAACACTGGAAAAATCTTCCAGATAGAAGCTGCTGAACATAGAGTTTTCAGAATGTTTTTATCACTGCTACAAAATATATATAAATATATATGTATAAAAAAATCCCCACCCACAGCCTGATATGTAGATTTTTCACATTTGCTGAAAAACAACAGGTGGCGAGGTCAAAATGCAGAGCACAAAATTCTTAAAGTAGTTTCAAGCTTATAAAACAATTATTACTATAGTTGTAGTGTTATTACTTAATGCTACCATTAGTAGTAATACTATCAGCAATATTAATGCTGCTATTACTTAAAAGTATAAAGCAAGAAAGAACACAAATTACCTGGTGAACCTGAATTTCCACTTTCAGAGCCTCCTGTAGAGTCTGCAGCTCCATCCTCTACCTTCTCCACTTTCTCTACGAGTGTCTTTGTTGATTCCAGTGCCTTTAGTTTCTGGTTTCCTCTTTAACACCAGCACTATAGAAAAATAAAGGTGTTTTTTTTTTTTGTTAGTGAGGGAAAGAAGACCATTTGAAAAGAGAAGATAACAGAGCAGAACTTCAGTAGTGAACTATATTCAACTGCAGCTTTGTAGCCTAAACACAAACCATCTTTTGAACATAAGAAAACTACAGGCTATACCAAATGCCTGCCTTGGAGTAATTTAGCCAAATTTGTTACTTCCCACATATTCCAACATTGACATATTCGTCTCTTATCTGAGTTTGCAGGCAGCAACCTCCTACCAATATCCTATTGCAGTTGCATATTAAATTAGAAAATTTAACTACCGAGAATGTTTTAAAAATCTGTGTAGATGAGAAAATTTTCTGGAGACTAAAATTCTGTAACCCAAATAGCAATAAATTGTTCAACAGAACGTACTGCATTAACACACTTCCATGATACTAGAGCTGTTCTTACATGGCATGGTCTGCACGCAATCTGACAGAACAACATTAATATATTAATAACCCACTGCTTAAAGTTTGAGCTGAGTTAGTAATTTCAGTTGAAACCTATTTTGAAGGAATACAAGATTGATATAACACAGCACAAGACTTACAGCCATTCATTTTAAAATCTTCTACTGGAATTCTACCTGTAGAACATGAGTTTACTGTCTTCACTTATACTACAAATAAATTAATCCTCCCAACCTCTGATGCAGAAAAGTAATATCAGCAAAGCCTTCAAAGTTGGACGAGAGATTTTTGTTCAGAAATACGTTAAAAAGTATCAACTTC
The DNA here is from genome assembly GCF_037038585.1 of Patagioenas fasciata. Classification (NCBI taxonomy): domain Eukaryota; kingdom Metazoa; phylum Chordata; class Aves; order Columbiformes; family Columbidae; genus Patagioenas; species Patagioenas fasciata. The sequence continues at coordinate 29,146,557 of NC_092524.1, read as the reverse complement.
TGAAACAGGATTAAGATTCCTGTCTCTATCTCATATGTCCAAATAACATTAAAACCTGCATAAAAATTGGATGGAAAAAAAAAAAAAATCAATAAATACATACACATAAAAGCCATTAGAAAACATCATACAGCAACCTTTCCAGTCACTTTTCCCATCCAGACACCACACATTAAAGAACTGCAGTGTTAAAATAATTCCTATATTTGGGTTGTTTTTAAATTGCTTACAATTATTGCACTGGTATTGTGGCCAATCTAGAGGTCTTCATAATGGGACACTGTTGTTTTCAAAAGTATATTTACAGTTTAGATTATACATGTAGGCTGTAAGTTAGAGAATAGTATTTTAACATTGTCTCACTACAGTAAACTGAAGTGCTGGACAAGTTTGTTAACTCTTGAAAATAAGAAGTTAGGGGTGGGAGGTATTTTGTTTATTTAAATTGTTTCTCTTTCTTAACAAATATGTTACAAAAAGAGAAGACTATAAAGTGGTTTTTAAAAGCATTACATTTAAACTCATTCTTTGTCAGTGCCTTCTGCTGTTTGCTCAAAGTTACTTATTTAAATAACAAAGGCCTGATCAGACTTTTTAGTCAACATATGAAATGACCTTCTGCAAGGGTCTCTCCCACATGTGACACAGAGGAGCAAAAACAGCTGCCTTTGCAGCAGTACCCTCTATAAAAACATAATTTGCATCAAGGGATACATGGAAATTACATATAATTCCCTGTTCTATTACTACAAACAGTAATGAGAAAACAGAATCCCAGATTATTACTTCCACTCTCTGACAAGAACAGCTATAGCCTGCATTAAGTCACTACCACTGCAGTTTCAAAAGAAACCATGTTTCAGAAAAACACGTGGGAGACTGGCTAATGAAAACTGGAACCCACCACAGAGGCAATAAGTCTTTCCTAAGCCTTGGAAATTCAATTTTGGGGTAAAGATACAGGCAGATATGGCCATAGATCCTTTCTCGGTGCGTCTTCAATGAACGAGCACGCATTTATGATGAATCACTAGCATCATTCTGGAAGTACATATTAACTTCGAAGTTAAGTGCAAAACAGCAGAAGAGACAGTTATCTCAACTGGGAATGCAAACAATATTCATATCTTCAATACATCTGACTGTAAAGCCCAGTACTAGTTCATGGGAAAATGACACAATACCTCTGTTAAAAAAGCATACAAAGATTAAGCAACTACTATTAATGCACACCTTAATTCGAAAGATAGAAATGGTACTATTGATGGTTCATAAATTTAATCCAACCTAATTTCATAGATGCCTTGAGCAAGTGGTTGCTCAGCCTAGCCATGTTTACAGAGAGCAGATGTGAATAAATGTAACGCACTGTCTATTGAGGAACATATATTGTGACAAGTAAATAAAACAATTCTAGTAATATACCAATCATTCAGTTCCAACCCAAAATATTTGTTATACTTTCAAATTTTTATTTCATTGTTTTAAAAAGTTAACAGATTTTAAGGTTCCTTAAAATTTATTCCTTCTATATATAAATTTGAAATAGGTTCTAAAGAATTCAATTCATAAGACTAAAATTTCCAAGAAAAGACAAGAGAGATTAACAAACATTTGACTTTTCTTCCTTTTTTGGGGCGGCATAAGTTTTCTAACTCTTGACTCTTTCTTCCTACTTCCCCTCCTCTAGCATTCCCATTATAGCCTCAGAGCAACTCACTCTGCATTATCATTTACTTCTGTTTGCAAAATTATGCTGAAGCACATTTTAAACATAGGAAACAACTTCCTCTTCAAAATATAAGTATCTGATACATAAGAAAAGAGAAAGTAATGCCGCTTCATCAGTGAAGGCCACACATATCTTCTGTAATCACCTCTGCCAGCTACTGTATGTCAGCTAGTAGCACCAGTGTTCTCTATTAAAAAAAACCCAACACACCACAGAATAAGCAATTATGAGTATTTGATAAATTACAAATTTGATGCCACATATTTGGCAGGGCATTCAAGCCAAGGCATGCATCACTGCCACTTCAAAGGCAAAGAAACAGGCAAAGAATAGTGAAGAGTTTATTATGAGGTTCTGAATTGTTCTAAGCATCCAAATCACTGGTCGGGTGGGAGAACACATTAAATAAGATGTTCATTCAAAAATCTGGTCAGGTTGCTGCTTTCTGAATATGAAATATACACAGTTGTTATTCAGCTGTACCTCTCTAGAACTGAAACATTCTAAAATACACACTTACAGTTTATCTCCCAGGCAAGAATAACAATCCAAGGTTATCCCTGTCTAAAATTCCCCTGAAGTACCTTAAACACCCAATATTAACGTAAAAAAAGTCATAATTCCTTACATCCAACAAATCCTAGACTGCATTTTTCTGTTTTATGTAGAATAATGTCTAGAAATATCTATGAGGGCAGCTAGTTAAATACTGCTAGTATTTCCCTTGAAAGTAGGTATAGAACTACATAAGCAGGTGGTCACCAACATTTTCTGAGTGCAAAAATATTCAATATTTTTGAACTTATATTCTTTTAGACTGAACTTCAAGCAAAGATTTAAAAACTTAGGTCCAGTGGCGTCATAAACTACACAGAATACCACCTCTGAAGATGTATAAAACCATCCCTGGATTAATCATAAAACATACTGCATTTCCACTTTACTCTTACGACAGCAGAATTATTTTAATTAAAAAGCTTGTTGATGATTGAAATTGTATGGATGGATTGGTCTGCAAACATTCTTCATCCCATTAGTTTTCGAAGGAAAACATGCAAATGTCTTGTTTAGCGCTAGAATCAGTGATTTCCAAAAGGAAAGGAGAGGATTGTGCAGTACATGCATCTCTTGCACACCTAGACCTACTTCCAAGCCTCAACCAGAAAGAACACTGAGAGCAGGAGGTAAATTTTCCATTCCTTGGACTGATTTCAACTATTGGAGGCAGCAGTCCTCCATTCAATTTCTTGCTGGCACACATTTGCTATAAATAATCCCTTGTTTCTTATGTGTTTCCTTCAAGAACTAAAATTTCATACTCTGATAACTGCAGTGCATTGGAATGCTTAAGGTAGTACATGTTTGTACAGCATATAAATATTCAGAAACTGAATGAAACCTTAAACTTAAAAATAATCATGTAAGTGCATTAGCACTTCTCTATTACCACCTCAATTAAACACAATCCACATCAGAACCTCTAAAATATCACAAAGCTATTTAAACTACAGCTATTTTGGAAACTGCACTAGAAACACAGCTGACAAGATAGATATATAGATACAGATATATATAAAAACAAAAGCAGGACCCACACAAATGCCATGGATGTCTGCTGTATGAAAGACTCTGAATAACTTCACATTTCAGACAGAAGTCTTTCTGTGCCAAAAAATCCTTTCAAATGAATTTGTTTTTCACATTACACAGAAAAAAAAAATAACGTTATCATTTTTGAGTAGATTAATTTAAATGCCGACTGTAGTTAGAGACCCTTGGGCCCAAATCTCAGGCCTACAGTGACTTTATTTATAGGACTGGAGCTTCCATCAGTATCATTTACTTTAAGTCTTAATTTTCGAATACAAGAATAGATAGGATTTCAGTTTTAGTCAACATCAAAGTTTTCCAGGAATGGATGCCAGCTCTTCATATCATCTATTCCTAGGTAAACCATCTTAGCCCTGGGAAGAAGTACTTACCAGTTTTGAGAAAGTTATTCCCTTCAGCTCTCTACACCCTCCTACAAAAGAAAAACAACAAAACAAAGATCATTACAATCAACTTAACTACAGTTTGAAACAGAAAATTCAAATGTTTGTAAAGTTGTGAGGGGGAGTTGTTTGGGATTTAGGGAGGAACGTTTTGTAGGGATTTTTTGGGGGTTTTGGGCATTTTTTTTTTTAATATTGAAGATAACTATAGATTATCACTTGGAAATACAACCTCTCTTACATGGCAGGGAAAGCCAAGGAGATGTACAATTGTAATCTAGATTAAAATACAAACTATTACTGTCACTACAGGAAGAAGGGATTACAGATACAAACTTTTCTAGTTCTGTGCAAGGCCTGTGTTCCCCTCTCCAGGGGAAAATACCTCCTCTCCATCACATTTATTAACACCTAAATTACAAGCCTTGTCAGTTGCCACAGCTAAGTATGACAAGGTTACCCACCCCAGAGATTTGCCCCACACCTCTGCTGGAGGTTATATCAACACAACAAAGATGGTAGGGCAGGTGATATGTCAGCAGTTGCTAGAGCTCATATCCAAGAGTACTGATGTAAACTGAAATCAATGGCAGTTTAAGCTAATACGCCTGGTCATGAACTGTGGAGGCCGAGAAGATGCACTGCCCATCACACTGCCACTGTCATGGGTAGAACAGCATTTAGCAGCAGAGCAAGGTAGTACCTCTTAAATTATCCTCATATGAATCATAAAAAAAAAAAAAAAAATACCCACCACCAAACTTGTGAGTCAGAGTCCTAAAAAGATACCTAAAATATAAGCGATAACTCATTTGCTCAATTACTTTGCCTGATGCTAAAAAAAGCCTCCAAAATACTCCAATTTTCTAGTAAAATCATAGAAGCCTATTTTAAGCTTCAGCTCCACAGCTAACAAGATCTGTGCAGGTAAGTTTCTACCACACACAAGTCATCACAGAACTGAAGTTTAAGTCTTAGCTTTATGAAGAGATACAGCAGCAGACAGCCACAAAATCATCTCTCACTCATTGGAGACCAGCACAAGCGCAGGAGTTTACATGTACTAGCCAGCAGAACCTGGGTGCTGATGAACACAAAGCACAGAACACAGGAAGCCTACTGCTGCTAGTGACCGTAGGCATTGCCACTCTCCTAGTCCCAAATTTTATTGTGCATTTTGAACAACAAAATATTACAGAATATAAGCTGCTGAATTATTTTTAGAGCAATTTCAGGTTAGTTTAAATAACATCCAACTGCTAACATAGTAAGTTATGAACTGGGAAGTACAGACTGTTTTGAAGCTATATTCAAAGTAAGTGCATTTTGCTCTGGGTGCTACAGAATTCGAAATAATCTCATTGTTCAGGGTGCTGAAGAGACAGGCGTGATTCTCAAACTTCAGTTGTTTCTTTTTCAATATCAAAACCTTAGCTGTTACCTCCACCTCCAAGTACCAATCAGTTACTTCACTGGTCAAAATAAAAAACAAACCAAAAACCCCACAAAAGGCACTACAGAGGAAGCTCTTCCATCATGCAAGCATGTCCCTCTTCAACAAGCAACTACATCTCCATGCTATTAAAAACATAATAATAATAAAAAAATCTCACTGCTGTAGATGACTGACTTTAGAAAGCTAAACAAAACAGTTGGTATTACACATGTGCAAATACAGTCAGAATTAAAAAGTATTATTTTTATTTAAAAAAAAGAAATATCAGTTTACTTGTAGCACAAGTACACACACGAACTGAAAACTATCACTTAAAAATAACAGCATAATTAACTGTTCCTTCCTTTTTTTCCCCCCATAGCAAGACTCGAGCTTCATCAAGACTGAACTATGCAGAAAAAAGCTGCACTGTTACAAACCTTCGGATTGCATTTAACCACTCTGAAGGGCTGCAACCCCAGGCTGAGAACGCAGGGGCTCCTGAGGACAAAGTTAGGAATACCGGGAGTTTAATCACAACTACACAAGCAATTGGCTGTGTTATGCTAGATAAGTCACTTACAGAGGACCCAGGCAGGGAATGGAAACATAGTTGCATCCTCTTCTGGATGTAATTTACTACATGCTTTTTCTTGAATGTTTAGAACAGGTTAATGTTTGAAAGCTAAGCCTTTGGAAATACAAAATACTTTAATTCTGCCCTCATGCAAGTATAGTATTTTTACTGGCATCTGCGTCATTTAGCATCAGTTGAATAATTTCATTCAGAGTTTTTATTTTGCATGCTTTTTTCAAATTCAACATCTAAGCTCTACAACAAATAAAGAATTGGTTTCCTCATAAGCAGCTGACTAACGAGAGCCACAGTAAAACCTGTGTCTGATACAGGTAAGCTTTCTTAAATAGGGAACTGAGACACAGAAATAAAGAACAAACATCCAAGACTGGTAACTCCAAGCATCATAAACAGACCCGTATTTTCCATTGTTCTTGACTTTTTTTATAGTACAGAACAGTTTATGACCAACTACATCTGTATCTTTCGGTCTCCACAATTCTCTGCATTTTGACTACTGGGAACCAACCCAGAATAGCATTAATGAAAAAGGTACCAGATAAAATCTGCTCTGTAGGTGAAATGAGATTACTTTTTGTTCACAGTAAAGAGTACATACACAAACTCACACTGCCCTCTCTCTTACTACAAAACACATTAGAAAGTTAAGATTAGACAGCTCATGATCACTCATGTCAACAGAGAAGTCTGAAGAGTTTAGCATTTTGCAAGGTTTCTTAACAAGAACTTCAAGCAGAAAAGCATCACAAAATCTCAGCTATTCATTTTACTGAGTTTGCCTTTTGAAGGCTCTAGAAATGGCCTGTAAGATATCAGAGGTGTGAGTCTGAATGGCTAACTCTGAGATTACTATAGTATATTCTGCAATATTTGGGGGTTTTTAAAACCCCAGTTCAGGGAGTCATATTTCTATATTCACATTAAGAACACTGCCTCCTTCCCAAAACATCCGTACTATCAGAAGAAAAGCTTAAGCAATGCTCAGCTATGTTTGTTACAAGCTAAAAACAAAAAGCAATTAAAATTAGCATTAACCAAATAAATTCAAAGTTCTAGAAATATGTTTCTCTTGTGAGATTGACTGTTGAGAATCTGATGTTGGTGTTACTAACAGTAAGGGTAGCTTGACATATACATATACTTAAAGTAGTTAATACCCCACCCACCCCACAAAAAAAATCTAGCTCTGAACCTCTTCAACAATTCTATACAACGTATGTAAAGAAAAATACATCACAATTACCAAAACAATCATATTCTGTGGATCAACTTTAAACTTTTTGTTGAAGTTTGTAAATAAGGAGAAAAGTTACTAATTTCATGGGACTGTTACAAAAACAAATACCTCAAACACGAAACTTCTATGTTCAAGGCTTGGTAACCCTGAGGACATCAGAAGAACTACACATGGTGGTTAAACATTTTAGCATATAGCACCTTAAGGTTTAAGGTTATTTAAATGCTACATATCTGTATATCAAGATGTTTGGTTACATCAATCACTTATTATTACCTCTAAGTTATACAATAAAGTTTACGCTCCTGTAAGCACAGACTCATTTGGAAAAAACATCAGAGAAATGAAAAGTCATGTTTCGCCATTATAACTGCTCCTACATTTATACAGGTCTAAAATTACATTCGGCCCTTTGAAGGCAACAGCGAGGCAGATGTGGCCCCTGGTGAAAATGAGTTTGACACCCCTGCTCTAGAAGCTAGCACATCTTCACTGTTAGATCACATAACTTTGATCAGAAACTTTATATAATATGTACATATCACATTGCAACATTAAGTAATTTTTACTTCTTGCCAACAGAACCTCAGTCTTGTTCAGCGCACGGGATGGACTCTGAGGAAAAAGGATTAATTGTTGCATGCAGGCAATTGGGAGCCTGACATTCACATTTCAGAGCATTGCTTGACGATATTAAGGTTAAAGTATTAATTAAAAGTTCTCTCTCTTCTGGTGCAAAATACACTGCATACAGAAGGAATTAACAGTTTTCCCTGTGCCTCTGTCTTTAGATGTGACCTCCTCAAAGCAACAGCTCTCCTTCCTGTATTTGAAAAGCATTCTGTATATAGAGAGCATTCTATCAGTATCTTCTAGGAAAACAAGTCACAACAGTTACTTTACTGTGATTTTCAAGTCAGAAATGAAAAAAACTCATATTCCTTAACAGGACAGGACTTCTGCAGTCTCAAGAAAAAGACCAAATACAGTTCAGACAGGGGTATACAAGCTATTTCATTATCATAAGGCTTGCGTTTCAATGACCACATTAGCAGCACTGATGCTGCCACTCCTGTGATTAAAAACAAGCCTCTTGTGTGCCAGGGCAAGGAATCCAATCTCACCATTGTGTTGCAGCTGGGAGAATTCCCAGTCTGCCCCAGCGATACACACCAGGCAGGTGGTAAAGGGACCAACGGGATCGCTCAAGATAACCGAGACTGCTCTGAAGCATACTAGCCATGCCTTTCCGTTTATCCATCTGCACGACTCTTCTAGAACTTCTCTTTCTCCTCCCTATCCCTACCCAACACCGGCAGTACAGGTAGGTAACTCAGTCCAGGAGCCTAGATTTCCTACTGATGCATACAGACAACCTGCAGGATTCAAACTACAAGTTCCCGTTCAGCTTTGAGTTCCTTTTGCTGCAATGATTAGCCACGAAACAGATGCAATTTAGAGTTTAAGACATCAGAAGCTGATTTTATTTGGGGATAGGTCACTTTACCTTCTCTAAAACAGTTTAGAAAACCATTAAACTAAGTTTAAATGGAAGTATGTGATGCTATCACTTGTCTTTGCAGAAGCACTTCTATATTTAACACTTAGAAAATGAGTTAAATACTTGTTAGAACTAAAAAGACAAAACCACTTTACAACCTGTTTTTTAAAATATCAAGCAAAACTTGCCATGGCAGTCACACACATGTAGGCAGATAAAGATTACCCTCTTAGCTCTGCTCGCCCTGTGACCACAGCTTGGACAGGCATTAGTAACTCTTCCTGAATGCAGTCTTTCATGGCATCTATAGGGTGGGATGAAAGATGAGATCATGCTCTCTAGCAAAATGAAAAAACACATTTGGCCTAGTGGAAAGTTAGCACTACTATGCTTCTAAATGTCAGGATCACGTGTCCCACCTGAGCAGATTTAAGGTACATGGCTTTGGGCATTTTACCCATGCACAAACCCCTCTTCTTTCAACGCTCAATATATTTTTTTCAGAGAAGCACATCCTAAAGCCACTTACACTTGAAAGCAAAAAAAGTTTGCATAATTTAACTTGCCAAGGATTAACCATTTAGACCATCTTTAAAATAAAACACTCATCCTTCCCACTTCTCAGGCATATCACAGTATCACAGTATGTTTGGGATTGGAAGGGACCTCAAAAGATCATCTAGTCCAATCCCCCATCTAGTCCAATCTCCCTTCTCTCCTTCTAAAGGAAAAAAGAATAAGGTGCTGCCATTCCAAAAAAAAAAAAAAAAAAAAAAAAAAAATCAATCCAACCCAAAACAAGTTCAACTTCCTGCTTTTCTATTTCCTTCCATATGATAAATAAGGTTGTCAGGGAAACAGGTGTTGGGTTTTGGTGGGGGGGTATTAAGAAACTAATCTAGAAGCAGCCTTGCTGCAATTTTCTCTAACCTATGACCACTAGTAAGTTTGTCAGAAGTTCTTCTCAACTTGATACCAAGGGCTCAATGTACTCCCATCTAACATTCATAAAATTATAATCAGTACAATTCCAATTTTTGTACGCAGAAACCAGCATATGAGGATGTTTTACAGCATTGTTGCATTCAAAAGTTATGGTACCGCAGACAGAGAAATACAAACACTTTGTTCGGTGAGTTACCATTCACCGGCTTTAGAACACAAAACCACCTTATACACAGCATGACTGAATTCCTGCTCACGTAAAAAACTGGACAACCTAAATTTCTATTTTAGTGAATTACTTTGTTATATAGAAGGACTGTTTCTCTATACATACACTAACAGGAAATCCCAGTCTTAATTTAGTCTGTAAGTTTATGCTTTACTAACACTGCAACAGCAAAGTTTCATATATGAAGCAGGGAGCCAGGGAATTTTTTGCAAAAATTAAAACATTTACAAGATGTAAAGATGTAAACCAGTGGAAGACAGTGTCTGGTGTTTGTTTCAAAACATTTTTGCTGCACTCTGTCACTTTCCATAAAGTCGCTGGAATCATGGGGTTTTCAGAAAAAAAAAAGTTTATCAATTAAATTTAAAAAAAAAAATGTCAGTTAACCTATTAAGTCTTAAAACTGGATTTTTTTTTTTCTTTAATGATTTTCAACTTATTTACAAAGAACACATACAGGTGAGAGAAAAAAGATGTAAGGTCAATAAAAAAAAACAGAATGAGTTGCCTTCTCCCAGCTATACTAGCCCACTGTTCTGTCTCAAAACAAATTCAAAAGGAAGTTATCTAGAGATTGGGGTTTTTTTTGTTTTTTTTTTTTTTTTTTTTTTTGTTGTTGTTGTTGTTGTTTGGTTGGGGGTTTTTTTAATAATAATAATATGCCTAGAAGAATCGGTCATTAACCTCTACTGTTCTTGAGGTGAGCTGTAAATTTCTCATTCCAGTCATTAAGAAGTTTCTGTTTTCCTTTTATATTTCAGAGCCAGAGGACTATTTGGGGGGGGGAAAAGCAGGGGGAATTGTGAGGAGGAGAGAAGCCTACTTTCTAGAAAAAAACATATACAGAAAAGCCTAGTAACTGATTAACAACTGAGGACGCAAGGAACAAGATAAAAATTAAAAAAACCTCAATATTCCCATACTGATGAAAGTATTTTCCCCCTTAAATTCCATTAAGAACAGAGAGATCTCTGCCTTTTTGTTTTAATCTTTTAAATATGACGAGAAAATTCATAATGAGTTCCAAACTGTTTTTCCCTTTCTAGCAGTCCACTTTATCTTGGAAAGAACTGGCTTGTAGGAATAGTGCATTAGTGAGGCAGAAGTACCTTAAGAGTTTTGGGAAGAGGTCCAGAATACAAAAGGAGATGATCTGGCTACTGCTGGAAGGCTGCAGGCATGAAATGCAAAACTAGAGGTATCTCTATCACTGAAAGTGCTACCACCCTTCTGATGAGGAGAACTTCAGGTAGGGGCACATCCCCTGCTTGTACAAACTATTATTTGAATTTTAGCTACCAGAGACATTCAGAAAAACAAAACACACACAACAATCAGCCAACGCCTCAACCACAAAACAGTGAAATTCAAGGGCAACTACTGCCTTCTATTTCCACAGCAGAAAGAAGTGCTATTAACTCAATCTGCCAGCAGGGGGAAATGACAAACAAGTGAAAAAAAGTTCAAAGCAAAACACTAAAGATGAGGAATAAAATCAAACAAAACACGGCAGTCCTTCCTCACACACACACACATCCTCAGCAGTTAAGGAAAGGAAAGATATTGCTCCTAGAAAGAGGAAGCAGGATGAATGAAGTATACGCAACTCGAAGTAACCAAGTATTTTGCTCATCCTTCCAGGCTTTAGAGAGGAAATGAAATTTTAAAGGACTATCAAACATGAATGTATTACTTAATTCATTTGAAGTGAATACATATATTCTAGATAGTCATTCTGCATTACAGAAGACTTATCACATTCATACAGAACCCCAAGAGTCTTGACTTTTTTCCCTGAAGATATTTCAGAACAACAAGGGTCCCATTAGACACCCTGCTCTTCCTTCTACCTTATAAATATCTGTACACCACTTCCATGGTCACAAACTACAGTGAAAACTACTTAAAGAGAGTATCAGTCTAGAGAATAAATCTGTGCAATACATTTTAATGAAGGGAATCGGACACAATTACACAATGCATTTTAAAATTAAGAAATAGGAAAATGTGAAAAATTATTGAACATATAAATTTATCATGCATTTACAATGAAAAAAGACAAGCCTTGCAATCACAAGGACCTTCAGTTTAAAGCATCACAGGCTAAGAATTTCAAGGAGCAACAGGGAGATTTTCACTGTAAGATTTATGGAGATTAGCTACACAAGCTTCTACTGATGTTACCTTCTCACAAATACCAGACAGAAGCTAGGTACACATGCAATAATAAGCCAACATTTAAAAATGCAGATTGTGATTAGTGATTATATGGTAGGCTACCTTACAACAACAGGTAATCTTTTATACTTCCGTATTTATAAAGCTCTTCTAAAATCAGATGCTGTACCTTCAGTAAAGCTCTTCTCTCAGCGTGTGCATGAAACCTGCTAACTGAATGATAGTTCTTCAAGCATTGAAGAAGGAAAGATTAGACTAACAGTACATCAAGAGGTTTCAGTAAATCCCAGTTCTGCTCAGATTTTATAGTTGTTCCTCCAGTTTTCTCCACTTTCATCTAATTTATCCTGTCGCTGGAACACCCCCAGAGGCAGCTACTCTATCTGACCAAGGCTCTCCCCGTTACATTCCCTTCCAGCTGTGAAGTCCTACCACTAGCAGTCCCCATTCTTTTTCTGGGGGGAGTGTGGGAAGGAGGTGTCACACTTCGCAGAAAATCAAAGTGATTCACAGACAGGTCTGAGGAGCACCAAGCTCCAGATTTAAGCAGCAGAGGGGAGACCACCTTCCTTCAGAAGTCCTCAAGTTCCAGTATGCAACAGAGAATAAGAGACTGAGCACTCTGGTGCATTTCTTTTTAACTAACACAATCACCAAGGAGCCATCTTTCACTTTCTCCACCTGGCCAGAAGTTTGGTTTCTGAGTTATGTTTTCAGTGATAAAAAGAGGCATCTGAATTGCCAAGCATCTGAATTCTATATGTTCTGCTTGTTATTCAGGCAGAATAGAAATCACTATTATTTTCTGCTTATCATCATTACAGCACAGGGGATAACAGTTCTTGTTTACTGTATCATCCAGGAAAAGATTGTGTACAAAGGTCAAGGAGAAAAATCATCATTTAAGGCACCCATTAAACACTGAAATTAAACCAACCTATGCTGGTTTTGTTATGGGTCAACTTTCATGTCAATATGCTGGAACAAGTTACTGGTCCACACTTCCTGTCTGGCACAGTTCTTATGATAAACTGGCCTCTTCAATTTAATTATTTGTTTTAGTACATGCATTAAAAACAAGCCATTTCATGTAAATGCAGTACAGCAGCATAAACATGAAATTCAGCTGCTAATGTACATTCTTGTGTTCTGCATTTATGATACCGAAAAATACTAAAAGAATACAGAAGCTCATTCTATTTTTTTTTGCAGAACTTTTAACAGGAAGCAAAATGGCACAAAATGAGAAACTATACATAAATTTTTGCCTTTACAACGCTACAGATCACTGGCTCTAATATGTCACAGGTTTCTGAATAATTATCAGAAGACAACATGAAAATTACTTGTTAGTGAACAGATGTTCACATGACAAAAGTATCAAAGAACAATCACTTGTTTCTTAATCTGTCTTCAGATTTTAATAACAAGATGAAAAAACAATGCTTCTTACCTGCTAGAAGTGATTTTTATAGAAAGAACATTGCAATTTAATTTCACATAGTTCTATGCAAAAAAGTCTCAGGCTCCTGTTGATTCTGTTGGGTGCCCTGAACTCTGAAAAAGGCAGCTGGGACCCTCTGCTGCTACCAGAAAGGTATCACATTTTCCTCTACTCTTGCGTAAATACAACAGCTGCTCCAAGTACAGCCTGCTAACATTTACTAAAATACATTCTCATTCTACATTTGAATTTTATTTGCTTTTTAGTCAAACTTATTTTATTTCACTATTATTTTATTATGGTATGCAGCCATTTCAGCATTCCTGATCTGCTGAGTACAAAGACCCCCAGGGTAAAAAAAAAAAAAAAAAGGAGAGAAAATAGACCGGTTTAAGACCCCCTTAACAATGATTACAGTATGCTCTGTGCATAGATTAAACAAAGAAAATAAACAGCATTAGAGTTTTCCTAAATTTCTAGTTTTGTGTAGATAAATTATGATAAAACACTTAAAGGCATCAACATGATTTACAAGACTAAACAAAAAGAAAGTAAACAGAATCGGGTAAAACATGCTTGTTTCAAACTCCAAACTACACAAAATCTGAAAAGCTCCTTTCTCTCCCCCTCCATCCCAAAATAAAAGCTTGAGTGAGAAGAGATTTCATTACATTCTCAGAACTGTGATAAGCAACGTCAAGCCCAGGCGCTCGTGTTTAGCATGCAGGCTGTACGCGCTCCCGAGTACGCCACAGCGAGACAAGACACTGGCTGGGCGCTCCGATCCGCCTTCCCGTGCCACCGGCACTGCCACCACCAGGCCTACATCAGGTGGGCTCTGCATGCAAGCGCTGCTGCAGAGGAGCAGGAGCCCACCGCTGCTCCCCTTCACACTTCAACTACCAGATCATTCCAGCATCAGCTCATCAGCTTTTTTTCTCGGCTCCCTTTGGCTGTAGAGTCTGTATTTAAAAAGATGAGTTGCAGTTTTCTGTGCAAGATTTGGCCCTAATGTTTTCTTTCTTACTAACCTGCAGTTTCCAAGCCACTGTCAGCTGTTGTTTTTTGTTCCTTAAATGCAACAGGACTTAGTCTGACAGGCTGCATCACTGTTGTCACAGCATACCTCCAAGGGAAAAAAAAAAATCCGATCTTCTTGCCTGCTTCCTGCTGGGCACTCTGAACACTTGCATTTCCCCAGTTCTCTCAACAGATCTGCAAGTCCAACACTGGTTCACTATTCACACATCCTTTCAACACCAATTCCTTACTCTTCTGTTTATTTTCATGAAAAAGCTATTAAATAAAAGTTCAGTTAAGTGGTGGCCCAAACACCTCAAGTATTCTCTTACAGAGAACTTGATTTCTCTGCCAGGTTAATCCCATTCTGACAACTGCTTTAAGACTTCTACTTTATCTAACTCAACATTTTTCTGCTCCTAGCATTCCCAATCTACCTTGTAGCTTTGTAACATCCAGGCTCAGGACAGAAAAAGTTTGGTCTCTATATAGCATGAACTTTCTCATCTAGGCAAGATGGAAAAACACTATGAAAAAACCTCACATTTTCTAACAAATTTCTGAATGACATTTTGGGTAAAGTACTTGATGCAACACAGTCTCACGAGACTGCCACAAAAACTACCAGGGAAACACAACAGCATCAACTAAGGTATAGATGAAGTTTCAAAATCCATCTCCACCAGGCCAAACAAAAAAAGATAACCTCCTGGAGGTCAAACCTACAGACTACTGCGTAAAAAAAGCAAAAACAAAACCCACCACACACAACCACACCAAACAAACAAAAACACCCCCCAACTTTAAAGAACACTAAGACTTAAATACAGAAACACATACTTTACTTGAATACTGGAGGCCAAAATGTTTCATTGTACTTTTTATTTAAATAATTAAAAAAAAAAAATCCACAAAGCATCACCAGTTTGATCCTTCCAGGGAACGGTCCACAGCAATTAAATAATAAAAAGTTTTCCAGACAATTCAGAGCACATGCAACTTTAAAATATATATATATATATCATTATTTAAACAGTGAATTAACTAGCTCATTGTAATGGAAACCCTGACACACCTGATAAATAAAATATCTGTGACAGAGTCCTAAAGAACTCACTATTAGACAACAACCAACGCAAAAAAGATGGACAAGTGAGAACAAGTTTTATATACACACCTCAAAAAGACCTGTTTTCTCTTCCCCATTACAACTTGTTTTCTGATCTCAAAATTTGAGCAGCTGTTTTCCCCTCTCTATCCTGCACAATACACCTGAACTAAATTAAAAGGTTTGTTTCAGTCGCTTGTCTTTCAAGAAACATCTGCCCTAGACAGAAGGAAAAGCAGGAGGACATCACTTTCCACACCCTTTTCAGCCCCCTCTGCTGCAAGAAAACCTATACCCTTTTACCAGCCAGGAGGTATTTAAGTCACCAAAACAAACACAAGCATTTTAAAGAATTCTAAAACAAGAGGCAATTAACATCTCAGAAGTCACTCCTAGTGAGTAATAGTCCCTATTATCATTTTAACCTGTACTAAGTGGCATATTTTCAAATTATCTATTGGAGAAACATTAAGAATTTCAATTTCAGCCCTTTCTATTTTCTCAAATTGCATTAACATGCACATAATATCTGGCACAGGTTCTGTGGGGGAAGTGGCTTGTATATCATCCTTTCATACACACTGTAGGCTCCAGTCCTGGAAGAAGACAGAATGCTAAGAAGTACTTTTTTTTCTGAAGAGGACAGAACAGTTGTTTAGTGAACAGACCAAAGGACCCTGGGATGAGCAGCAGCATATGTTGGCAACTTCAGAACTAGTTCATTCAAACAGCTTCTGCAGGTCACTTAAAGTGTTTCATCTTCCAGCTACAAATACACTATTAATAATGATACCTGGTTTATGACAATGCAAGTATTCATTTCCTAGCTTTGTATTTTTTCAGAAGTGTCTTCTGAATAAAGTTCACTAATACACATAACAATGGTTTGTCCGGGTAGAGACAGAGAATCAAAGCAAGCTTCAGCTAGTTCAGGTACATGTACTGCAAGAACAAAGCACATTATTCAGACTTCTCATTCATGAACATCTAAAACTATCAGTCATACTTTTTCAAAATCCGCATAAAACTTCTTATACAAGCAGTCAAGATAACAGTAATTTTTATGAATTAAACTTTTTGCAGTTACTAAGTTCCTGCTGCAGTCACACAGTACACTAGAGACTCTTCAAATTCCACAACAGATTAATACTAACCTTCTGATTTTTTTTTTCCCACAACTTGCCAAGCATCACAAGTATGCACCCACACAAGAGCACAAGCTGCTAAGAGCTTCTGAATATAACAATGTAAAATAATTCAAATTGCCAAACGCATAAATAGCAAGGAAGTTGAAAGGGGGTTGGCTCCCCCAGCAATAATCTAAACCCCCTAGATACCTGAAAATTGTACAATCCACACACACTGAGCAAAGCTGTAGTAAAGGATGCAGTTCCCACAGAGAGTAAATTGTTACAGTCTGGATGTCACATCTGCACATTCATACACGAAGCATTAGTCTGTTTGTCCTCCAGGCTATAAGTCTTCTGGACAGAAGTGCCTGCCACAGCCTTTCTTCCTACCCCTCAGATATAATAAGAAAGAACACATGTACTACTCTGTCCATCTAATTATCTAATCCCCAATCAATACCCAGAGCAGCAAGAGAAGGGTAAATTCACATGTAGAAGCATAATAATCAAAAGCAGCATTACTTTCTAGCAACATTTCTTCTCTGAAATGTGTCTGTTCCCACTTTCCTAAAAATTCAACTAGTTAAAACAAACTCCCTGCAAAAATCAAACTGAGATGTTCTAGTTAAACAAGCTATGAGAGTTAACACCTGCCCTTTGCCTTACAGTCAAACTGCCTTAAAACTGATCATAATGTCCCTTATTGAGCTCAATGCTAGGTGTATGAGAAGTTTTGGCTTTCAAACCAGAGTTTCACATAAAAACTAAGAAAATCCTACTAAGATAATAGAGATAAGCAGTGGATTCTTGATATATATTCAAAAATCTAACTTACAGCTGGTCATAACAAAAACATGAGAGTCTTGGTTAAAAAGGCAAGACAGGGACTTCCACAAACTGGAAGATGAAAGAACTGAAAAAAGAGGCAGGGAATGCCACTACCTACCAGAGGTGATAAAATTCGCAGTAGTAACACACAGCATTTGCAAAGCACTGGCCATTTAAACTATCATTAAAATAAATAAATTTTTAAAATATCACATTTCCAAGGAACACTCCCTTCTAAGCATTCATATAGAAGATTGTAATCTTAATGACATGTAGTTTTTGGACATCCAACTTCAAAGCAAAAGGGACACTGGAATATATATATCTTGACCAGCAAAAGGTTCATACACCACGTTGCATGAAGAACAAAAGAAAGATTAATTCATTTGTACAGCTCACACCACCTTAGAGTAAAACCCATGAGAGGACCTTCCCCTTCTTATGAATATATTAAAAGACTGAAAAAAAGAAAACATTAAACAGTCCAAAAATAGGGACATTACCACAAAAAGGATCAGGGTCGAGTCTGTGAGCATACTTTTAACTGATCTGGCAAAAAGGGAGGTTGCAGAGATTAGGATGTTTTCCATTATTCCAGATAGTTAAAATTAAAGCAAACTTCAAAGAGTTATAGGGGATCTGATAATACTTGATGATTGATTTTCATTTGTCATTTTATTGTCCTGTGTTGACAAGTGCAAAGGAAAAAATAACCCAAGCTATAAATATACAATGATGAGTCTAAACTAGGCATTACTACTTATGAAAAAGATTTTGAGATTATTGCAAGCAGCAGTTCAACTCCCAGCAGCACGAAATCAGAGAAAATCTCAGAAGGTATTAGAAACAACAGAGAACAAACAGGGAACATTCTGCTGTGATGCACGCTGCACGTAATTCGGGCTGCTCCACCTCAAAAAGGTGAGAACTGGAAATTATATGGAGAGGAATGACAACTAGGGAGCATCTTTAAAACAAATGAAACTAGTTTTCTCTCATGAATCCACCATGTACACAGAAAATACAGTAAAACTGCATGGAAGTTGCTGCTGTGGAACACTATGGAAGCCAGACATACGAGTTCAAAAAGGCAGAAAACAAATTCACCTATAAATAGTTTGATGTTGCTGTTCAGAGTGCAAAAGCCCAAATGTAGCTTCCATCTCAGGCAGAAGCTAAACAAGTGTCTGTCAGAAATTTACTGTTAATATTTCAGCAGCTGACAGAACTTACCCATTTCCTATGCCATTCAGTCAGCTGCTGCTGCTGGCCACTGATAAAGGCAAGATGCTGGATTAGATGGACATTTGGTCCAGCACAGTATGTTATTTCTTACATTTAATCACACTGAGCAGCCATACCGGTATATGTCTTGGGTTGTTTTGGAGGTTGGTTCTTCTGGTAAATAAACCAGGCTATAATTCAAGCATGTAATGTGAAAACCAGAAATTGTAACTTCTGAAGCAGAAATCAAACTGGTTTATGCTTATTGTATAACATAATGCAACACTGAAATAAAAACATGATCAAATATTCAAGGGTGTGGGGTTTTTTTGGCTTTTACATAACCCATCAGACTGCTGAAAATTTCTCTTGTAAGCCCCTCACTAATCAGTATGTCAACCCAAGGTGATTCAGACAGTTAGTCTCTCCTAAGAAAGACCCAGAAAGCTGGAAAGCAGCACTAAACATAAGCCATGGATTTTTGCTGGAAAAACTGCCAAGACCCATTTCAGATTGGCAACAATTTGGCTTCCTCCCAGCTGACCAGAGGAAAGATCTCCTGAACCAATGGATTCAAAGGGAACATGTACATGAACATCTGACTCCTCTCCAAGAAAACTGAACTTGCCAAAGTCATCAGGTCCTGTCTGACCCTGGAACAGTACTGGATGCTCTCCTTTTTAAGAAGGAAGTCTAGGTGAAGAAGTATTACTGTCACAGAAAACGCATAACCTCAAGCCGAGGCTCAGGACAAACACTGAACAGAATTCTGCTAGCAAGTACTGCTAATCCTACTAGAAAGCATTACCTAAATGATTTTGTGAATGTCTTCTTTCTCATCACTGTCAGCTTCCTCCTGACAAATGAGCTTTTGAAGATAGTCAAACTGAAAGCCATGTAGGATAAACAAGCAGGTCTCAATCTGTGAGAAACACAAAAGTTTCATTTTCTAGAGGCCAAACTACAATGGGTCTAGAAAACAAAGCAAGTGTCCAGTATACACCATCTTTCAGTACTGCTGTAGGCAGTAAGATGAAGATGGATGCACCAAATAAGTTTATCATCCCTATCAGGAATAAGTAAGTATCAAAGACTAAAATACATAAGAAAGAGTAGAAGCTTTGTGATCAGTTTCATGAAGATGCAAACATTGCCTCAATAAAATTATTGCTCAGCTACACAGGTGAGAAAATTGACCATGATCTAGTTTACATAAGAAATCTCTCAAGTCACACAAAAGTACAACAAAATAAAGAATTTCAGGGTGCGCTAAATTTTGTTTTCATTTCACATAGGGGCTAGTATCATTTTGTTATTTCAATAACCTCCTGCTTATGGAATCACACAGGTTGATATGGGGTTCTTTTATTTTGGGAAGGGAGGGCAAGTTGTTATCTAGGCCAGTAATAGCATTGAAATTGGTCCTGCTGAAAGAAAACAGCAACATAATATCCTTGTCATCCCAAAGATTATTTGTGCAAACTACACAGGCAACAAATAGCACTACGAACTAACAATTCAAAGAAACTGGCACTCTTATTTGTAGTTGGGAACTTCATATTTACTAGAAGTTTTCTCACTCCATGCTGTCATAGGCTGAATGTTTCACACTGAACTTGCTGGTATCCCCAAAAGAACTGCAAGAAGATTTAATCATAGCGTGTGTATGTGCACTGAGTTTATTCATGCTTCAGTGCTTCTGCTGATCATGGGACAACGTTTCTCTCTTCACTAAAGCCCATCATAGATGCATAATTTGTCTTCCAAATACATAACTTGTAAAGTTTTCTTCTGAAGTACTCCATCTCTCACTGAGAGCAAATTCCAGTACCAAGGAAGCTGTAAAAGAACTCCAAGCAGTACCAAGAAACCTCTCAAATCTCATTTCAAAATAAGAAAAAAAAAAAAAAAAAAAGAGCTTATCCTCTTGCTCTTCTATGTTCAAAGGAAGTTTTCTGCTCTCCCCCGTATTTGCTAATACTTCTTCAACTATTACACAGGAAAACTTAGTTGATTCCAATATATTCTGAAGTACAGGCCATGATTTTGTTGCATCTTTTCCTCAAACATTAAGCTCCATGGAGCCTGAGGAAGAACTGGACAACTGTATGGATGTCTCTAGATTTATGCCCATTTGCCTGCAATTCCAAGCCATGGGTCTTAGTGATGATGCAGGCTAACCTTTCCAGTGCAACACAGTTCTCATGGTGGTTTACTTCACATGACACCTGCATACAAAGCAGAAGTGCTTCCTTTGGCAACATGGAGACCAACAATTTTAAGTCTTCTCTCTAAAAAACGCAGTGCCAGCCAACACTCTTTGGATCTCAGGCATTTAATGCCAAGGCAATATACCTGAGAATTATTTTAGAAACACCATTTCATTAAGCAGTAGTGATGTAAGTAGGACTAACATACACATGAACAGAAGCATGCCAATCACTAAATTGTTAACAGGACACTCCAGGAAGTTTCATTACACCCATCTATTATTAAGAGATCACTAGAACCAGAATTCTACTTCACAGAAGTCACACTGTAGAGTATGAGATGCAGTAGCTACTGAAGTTGCCTTGTATTTGGCCTTGAAGCTGTCTCCACAGTTACAGAGTTGAGATGTCACAACATCAAAACACTTCAGTGAAGAGACTGTACTAAACCAGCTTACTGCCAAACGTCAACCCCAGGCTTACGCAGAACCCAAGTCTCAAAATATTAACAACTTCAACGAAACACTAAAGAGGCATATGCCGAAGTTCTTGAGCTCCATAAATACTCTAAGACACCAGCAAACACCACAAGCAGTACCATTAAGGATTGCAGCTGGAGATACTCCAGCACAAGAAGCATGCATTTAAAAGATCATGATTCAATATTCCACCAGAGCCCAATGCCATGGGTAGTCACAGAAGCAATCACATGGAGTTCTAAGCAGACTCACACCTTTAAGTGAGCTGTTTACAGGCATATAACAAAAAGGGAGCCATACCTTTCATGTTTGTATTGGAATATAGTATCCTCATTAAGCAGCACTAAAAGAGTTGGTGGAAGCAATGCTGGACCTGGCACACTGGGACAGATGCAGAAATTTGGGTATTGCTGACTGTGCTGATTTCCCACTTGGAAGAGGGGGTTTGTGCAAACTAACAGAATAAGATATCTGTCCCTGAGCAGTACTCACTTGGGAACACTGGAGAATTCTGCTCACATAAGCTGTACACAGAATAGTTTTAACAAGTGGTTAAGACTCCAGGCCCAATGACACTAATTACTCAGTGTTACTTTTGCTGTGCATTGAACCATTCCACACAACTACCTATGTTAAGTTCTTTGTACCAAATTCAGAAAGTATGATACAGAAACAGTAATATCATAAGCACTAACCTTAACTCTGACCCTCTGACCCTATATGTTTAGGAGGTATGCCTATGTAACAGTATCTGAAAAAACATAATCATGCCTACACCATAATATGCAATTTCTTGTATTAATTGTTGTATAATGTGAGGGAACTAGAAAGGTGAACAACAACTTCAACAGAAACAAGAACCACCACCACCTTTTATCCATCTATTTTTTCAGGTTCTGCAGAACTTAACTTGGGACTGTTTCTCAGCATCAGTGCTTATCTATGCAACTCCTATTTCACTGGATTTCACATTCACGTTTATTAATAATTATCTTCCCTACTCATCAGGTCTCCCATTCAAACCCCTGCTTTTCCTCCAACCCAAGATAACCTAATATAAAAATATATCCAAAATTTCAAAAGCCCTATTTATTTTGTACAACCAGTTCTACAGGAATCTCACCTCCTTTGGGACAAGCACTATTTATTTGTACACCACCCATACTTAATCAGTAAATCATTTTTAGGCTCATTTTTGTTTTCAATGTAACAACATTCAGGACTTGAAGGAAGCAGGCCATTTACTGGATTAAACTCACATGCAGTGGCCTCCATTCCTAACTTAAGGTCTTCAATTCATTTACTGCAATGCAGAATAAATCAATTTCTCTCTGCCTCAGTTTCTAATCTTAAATATGGGAATAATACTACTTACCAAACTGACCTGTTATCTTTCAAGTGGAGCAGATTCTCAAATAATAACAGGCACACCTATACTCAAATGAATAAACTATGCTGATTCACAACAGCAGATTGCCTGGGCCAAATTCCATGCAGTATTAACGAGTCAACAAGAAGCACTCCAAAATTATTACACTGATGTGCTCTGATCTTCCTTCTCCTACATTCCAGTCAGCCAGCACTCTCTCTGTTCCCTCTAAATATATAGGCACAAGTATCAACCTCAAATTCTGTCATCCCTTCCCCTTTTATTATATTCTCTTTCTGCCCTTTAAAAGCCTTTCCCCTCTACCCTTCTCCTCAAAAGCACAGAAATGGGAACTGTAGCATCTGGAGAATGGTATTTGTATCTGGGGTAGTCACACTCGGTGTGGGAGTACTGACAGTAGTCACTAATCTGAAAGGAAGAATTCAAGTAATCATACACTTATTAGAAGTTTCTTATCAAAACTATGATTATTCAAGGTGTTCAAGATTTACATACTATATCACATAAATGCTAACACTGAACAACTGTGCCAATCTAACATGGAATCATATACATATACAATTAGTGTTTAATGGAAGAAAAAGCTGAGTGCAAGACTGCTGTACAATGAAAGCAGACTTCAGTTACACAAAAAAACAAAGCATCCAAAACATTTTTACTTGCACGGACTGCCACTGATTTTCAACTGTTTACTTACAATAGGAAGACTGAACTGTAGATTTATCTATTTCAGTAGCTACTCTAACCAACTGAAAAGCAATACCATTTTCAACATTCACAATGGTGATAGAGTGAAAGAGTATCATGGAACATGGTATGATTATGCTTTCTAAACAAAAGGATCAGCAGTTTGAAGGAAGCTGCTGGCAGCAGGCAATTTTCCCTCTCCCTCAAATTATTTTTATTCCCAAGGAGCCAGGACCTGTTCCCACAATGCTTCACCCAGATGACAAGACAGTAACGTGTTGCTGGGGGACACTCCTCTTCCACATCCTCTCACATCAACATCACATCCTTCACCTACTGATTGCACATACACAACAGATGCACTCCAACAGCCACCATGTGGCAAGAAGGCTTACCATAACAGCAGAGACAAAACTGTGTCAGGGACTAAACTACTACTGCATTTGTCACCGTTGTATCAAGACCAACACTTGCAATGATATGTTTACAATCACAGCTCTACTGTGATATTAGTGTAGTGCCCATCACTACAGTAACTTCTTTGCAAAGTTACTCTTTAAACAAATTCTGCTACCTAAAAATTAATGCCCAGATTTTTAATGGTCCTATTGCTGTGCTACTAAAGATGTTCAAGTGCGTATCTCTCCACACACAGAAATAAATACTCATGCACTCTTCTCATTATGTTATCCTTACATATTCCTTTCCTTGCTGTTTCAAGGATAGTTTTTTTTGGGGGGAGGCATTGTTTTTGGTTTTTGTTTGTTTGTTTGTTTCTCTCCTCTTAAAATGCCTTAGAGAAAAATCCCAGCTTCTCTCGATTTAGACCCTGGTTATTACACAGTAGAGGGGGAAAAAAACTATGAGGACCAGAAACAGATATGAAAGTTTATTGTGTGATTTTATTTCCCTTCTAATACAACTTCTGATCCCCCAAAAGCCCATGTGAGTCTTACTGCCTACTGGACTACCAAAGACCACAGCATGGAAAGCAACACAGAGAAAACAAAATCTAATCATAACACAATGGCAGTTTCACAGCTGAAGGCTTGAAATGTATCCAGGATGTGTGGGAAAACAGCAAAAATTATGGAAAAAAATATGCAGATAGTATTTACCTCTTTTTCCTGTATTACACAAGAGTTCCTGAAGAAGCTGCGGGAGTTTCTAATATACCAGAGAGTAAAAAGGCAGGTCTCACACATAGTACTTTCTACACACAACAAATGGGAATTTAACAGATACTTGCACCCTTCCTTAGTTTAAGTCTTCAAAAGTCTTAGAGTAAGGTGGCTTAGATACACGATGGTGAAATCATGCATTGTATTTACAACATATTTGGTATAAGGAAAAAAAAAAAAATCCACATTTTTTGACAAAAAAATCATGGGGAGAGAAGGGTAAATTAAGTTAGAAAAGGGAAATGAGAAAGAAGGTCTCAAGTTTTAAGGAATCATATGTGTTTATCTTACACAAGGAAGAAGCAAACCTAAGCAGTATTTTTGCTCATGCGATTTTGTAGCAATCACAATGTCAGTGCAAAACAACAATCTGAGGTACTGGTATTCACACAGTTATAGACCTATGCTGAAATAATCAACTCTGCAGCTAAAAAGATCCTGTTACCACAGTGAGGAACTAACCTGGAGCACGCATTTAACAGGCCAACAACATCAGGTTTTGACTATCTGCAAAAACTGCAGCTCATCATCACACAAAAAAAAATTTGATTATATATTGCACAAACTATGAGGGTTCTGCATTAACAGTCAGGCAACCAAATACAATTCCTGCAAGAAGACAACACTGCAAGTTTTAAGCCAAGAAATTGCCATACAGGGATGAGAATTACGTGAAGATTTTCATGTTTACTTTAGAGCATGGAATTCAAAGGAAAAGTAGAGCTGGTGAAATATGCCAAAATGCACATGGGAAATGGAAGCTAAATCTCCGATTCTGAAACAAGCTTCACAGTGACAAATCCACTGATTTCAGCAAGATTCTCCGAGAATGCAAATAAGGGTTATGGTGGGATTCCACCTTGGGAGAAGAATTGTAATTGCCTCAAGGACAGCTACCTAGTGTTCAGAAACAGCACAAACCTTGCTAGTGCTTCCCAATTTATTCCTAACCAGAATGTATTCTCTGAAAGGGTAATAATAAGGGAAGCTCAGGTAGCCACATCTTTTCTGTTTGGGGTCACTGACAAAAGCATCCTTAATACAGCAAATTCATACTACATAAAACAATAGATTTACATGATAAAGATGCTTATCAGAGACAATTACTGCAAGCTAAGCAGCAGTGGAACAGCAAGGTATCTGGAGCTCCAGCTAGATGCAAATTAGCAAAAAGCTTCATTAGTAGTAATATAGGCCACTGTAGTCCTCATACAAAGTTATGAAAAAGGTTTGTTAGTTTTGGGCAGCAGGGAGGTAGAGTGCTAAATCCAACACAATTCAGGTTATTAAAATTTCAGACTAAACATCTCAATTGGGGCAGTTTTGTCACACTGGCAAGAAGGAAAAGAGAGACAAAAAGTATTCCCTGGACACATCAAGGACTAATTTCTGGCTTTCGGGTAAAATTTTGTTGTGTTAGCAAATTAAGCAAAAGCCCCAAATAAATAGATTCCAAGTTCTTACAAAGCGTTACAGGAGCTCAATATTATCCACTTTTTAAAGGAACAGAAATTATACTAGAAGGTGAAGTACGTGGTGCGAGATCCCTCAAGGGCCAGTAACAGCATCTTAAACAGATGCCAGATTCTTCGAACTTTGTCAAGTGCTTCCACCCTGCAAAATTAACTTAAAACTACCTTTTTGAGGGAAAGAATGAAATCTTGGTACTCTTGATTCAACTGGAAAACTTTCCATTGACTTGAGCAGGGCCAGGATTTCCTCCCAGCTCAGGACACATTTGCTCTTACGAGATAAGAAGTACTTGGAGGCTTTTTCTTTACAACCGTGCATCAAACCCTTTTATACATCCCTATTACCTACGTTCCTTATCTAGAATATCCTGATACAGCAGCGTTACAAAGGGCACTGTCACAGGCTCTCTACAGAGGGTAAAATGTCCTTGAAGGCCGAGATACATCATCGTTCCACTACATATAGATTTATCTTGGTTTCTTCTCTTTCCTCTTGTGCAGGCCCAGTCAATGAAAGGGAATTTCATCTTTGCACAGCAACAATGACAGCCGTTCTAATCTTGTCAATATACTAATAGTAACTATTTCAGCTAACCATGTGTCCTGTCAGCAATTTGCTCCACATGGGTTGTGAAAGAGATAGGATCACTTAAAGAAAACTATATTACTAACTGTTTACAAACTCTATTACAGTTACAGCATATGTAAGGTTTTAGATTAATTTCTGTATAGATTTACCATTTTGTATCAGTTTTAAACACAAGTGTCAGCAATGTACACTGTGTACAATGCATCAGTGCTGACAAAATACATTCCCTGCCTCAAACAGGCTATTACCAGCTTAATATCTGTGATATTTATAACTTGTACAAGTCAGGGAGAGAGCAAGTTCTCTTTAATTTTTTTTTTTTTTTGGGGGGGGCACATTGTTTGGCTTGGGTTGGTTTGGGGTTTTGTTTTGGTTTTTTTGTGGGCTTTTTTGCACAACTACAAAGTAAATATGAACCCTAAATTTATATTGAGTGGAATTTCCAGACACTTACTAAAAGAATTTTGCCACACAGACCTAGATATAAGCTAATTAGGGTGAATACAAAGAAGTTACTTTCTGACATTAGAAGTCTGGAGGTCCTGATCCTACTACTACTTATATAGGTTCCAGTTTTAGGCATTCAGATAGTCTCTCTGACTTCTGCAGAACTTAAAAGTAAAATACACATGACTTTTTGCAAGACTGGAGCTCTAATTATTTTCTCCAAAAACATAAAAAATGTCTAATTCATATTGTTTGGTACTTAAATATAAACCTTTTTTTATGATCTCACACAAACTGAAGAACAAAGAAACTGAGATCAGTTAAAGTTAAGTGTTTGTTCACTTAAAAATGAAGACAATTGCAGTATCCGAAACCTGGCACATGAGACTACAGCAAATACTAAACTTGCTACTGGCCTAACAATTGAAATGAAGTTAACATCCATGCTAATTTTAGCAAATCCCACGGAACATTTTTAGTTAACATCTAGTGTGAAAACACACAAATCTTACAGACATAAAAAAATAAGCATCTGAAAGCTACTATTCCTCTACACTTATTCTGGAAACACTTCACCTTCTTTGATGGAAGTTTGATGGGAGTTCAAGCATAGTGGTCAGGGCTCAAGCCCACCAGACAGAGGCCACCCAACATGCTCCATGTCTGGTCGCACCTGCCAGAACTCGACTTCTGGTCCCTGCGTCTCCGTGGTAAGCAGCAGTGACATCACTAACACCCACAGCTCCCCTGCTCTGACATGTGGGGCAGCTACGTCATCACTTGACCTCAAGAAACAGAGCAGAGAAGTGAGATCTCAGCAAGTAAAGAGCCACTCAAGTTGCCTTTTGCTCTGACAGAAACCTCTGTGACAGCTGGGTGGCAGTTTGAAAGGGGAACATGGCAGCCGTATCACCAGTAACGGAAGCCTCCTTCTGCCAAATGTTTCCATCCATAACGTTGCCTTGAAAGATTAAAAGCTTCCAGAATATCAAACAGGATACTTGCAATCACAGATGAAGCAAGGTATTAGCACAATTATTTATATATTCTTTGTACAAAAACACACAGGCATTTGAAAGACTTCTTTAATCAACTGCTCTTCCCTAAACATACTACCCAACTGTCTTTAACTTAATAAAAATACATGCTGCTGCACAGTAATAGCAGCACAGGTTAAAGCTGACCAACTAAGAACAGCATAAGGAATCCACGACTCCGTTTCTAGAACATTATAGTATCTTTCACTCGTCACCCCCAATCTCCAACTTCTGCTCATGAAAACTACAGGTCCCAGGATGCATTAGTACCTCGCAATCCAGGCAAGCTATTGAGATAAAAACACTGCACTGCCTACTGGGGCCTGCAGTTTCCACGAGCTGTGTTCCTGCCAAAGATGAGCCCAGATGTAGGCCATACTGCACACTTCCACGGGCCAGCAAACATACGCACCCCGCACGGGGAGATCACTGCTAGCAATCATCAGGTAAGCTGCATCAATATCCAGTTCCCACAGGTCGAAGCTAAGAGGACAAAGATTTAAATAAAAATACACATCAGCTAACCAGTAACTCCCAAAGAATAATCAGCAGTTTAGCTACTTTCACACATGCAGAATGGGCCACAGCCTTTTAACATCATTATACTATAGTGCAGTAAGATTTTTTTTTCCTTAAGACTGTTATATTTATTGAAGAGCACTCTACTGTCCAGCATTTACTAATCTGAAAAAAAATTACTCTCTTACTCCATTTCTACAGCATCCTGAAGCAGGAGCTTGCTTCTCTTCCAAAAAGAAGTAGAGCTTAGTTGAAAATTAAATAGCTGTATTTTAGCATAGGCCTCAGAGCAGAATACACTGTACTTCAGTTCAGTAAAGCAAAGGGCAGCTCCCCCTACCAGTCTGTTCTAAGAAGATTTTAATCAAAGAAGGAAACAACTAGCGACCAAAATCGTTAAGTCCTCCTTTTCCCTCCCTTTTCCCTGAGCACTGGATTACTATTACTAAAAAACAATAATACGTAAATATAATTTCATCTAAGTACTTATATGTTTCACTGGTCTTTGCAGTGTTTCCAGGCTAGCAGGCAGCACCCACAAAAACATGCAAAAGGACCAAGACTCTGACTCAAGAGAAAGATGGCGTCCCATGGCAACAGAAACACAGTGACACTTCAGTCACCTGAAAGACACCCTGATGCACCTCCCTATAGCGGCAAGAGACCTCAGGAGCATCTAAAGGTTTTCTCAATACAGCAATACTGTCCATAGGCCAAAGACAGCTGTTGCCATAGTTACTATCAGCCAGCTTATCAGAAAATAATTATTGTGATTACTCAGAAGTTTTGTTAAAACAATTTAAAGCTTCAATAGGATACCACTTGATCTTTTCAATTAAGTGTTTGCAACTACACTGCCTTCAGGATCCACACCGTTAAGGACGCTTGAATCTGCAGGGTTGGAGGGGAACAAGGGAAGGAATCAACATTCCTTCTCCCTTTCCTACCGGCAGCTTGTATTTCACAGGCAGAAACAACAAAACCAAACCAACCATAAGCTCAGCTGTTCTCCTAGAGTTCTCCTCTTGCAGGCCTGGAGACCGAGCCCAAGAACAGGCCATCTTAGAGTCACAGGCTAAAATCTGCCCTCATTTGTTCTAACCATTCGTGTGTCTGTACTCCCATTCAAGAAACACACCAACTACATTTTGAAAACCTATTTCTAATTACATATGCAATGGTATAGTCCCTCACTTAAGAGGCACACAACACAATTTCTGTAGCAAGTGAACTTCATAACAATTCCCTTTTGTCCTGCAAGCACAGTACCATCAGGTGGAAGGACAGAATCTGGAAAACATACATTTTAAGAAAGTCAAAATTAAAAAAAGCATAGAAGCTGCGTGAACATGGCCTACAACAAAGCTCGCATTAAGCAGAGCCTCAGTCCCTATTTACCAGCTATAAATGCAATCCTGCCAGTAACAACAAACATTAGGCTAGGGCTGGTGGGGTGGTAGTATTGGGGTGTGTGGGGAAACATGTTTTTTGGTGTGGCTATTTTGAAGCATTCTTCGAGCATACAATCTCTAAACAAAGAGTAAGATCTTGCAATGACAGTGAACAAGAAACGTCAGGTAAGAGGGAATGAATAATAGGTCAGACCATTTAGTCAAAGAGCTTTTTGAGGCGCAGGATACCTGATAATTCCAACAGAGATATTAAAATGATACAAACAGTAAACCAGAAAGATCAACGCTGCAGAAAAGCCTATACCAAATAACACATTCTTTCCTCAAAACCCTGGGATGACCGAAGTATTAAAACAAAACATTATGTAGTAAAGTTGGGGCTTTGTCAGGGCAGCAGGCATGGCAAACCTCAGACCAAAGGAAGGGACGTTTCAGAACTTTCTACAGCTTTCAAAATTATTTCAACAGCAGGGGTTTCCAGTTGTAAAGCCTCACTGTCACACAAGCACACCTTCCTTCAGCAATAAGTACATTTTTAAAAACACTTTAATTTTTGTACATTTTATAGCCATTCTATATTTACACTCGTCACTTCGTTTTTGTGAGGTTTTGACATAACAACATCAGAGTCAAACAAACTTAAAACAATACTTTAGCAATTTTAACCCAGTGAGGAGCTTGGTAAGGTACAAGACCCATAAATTATTTAAAACTTATAAAAGAAACAGAGGGGCTTTTTTTTTTTTTTTAAATGACACTGTATTTGCAGTGAGGAAAAAAAAAAAAAAGTTTTGCTCCAGCCCTCAAATGTAAATAAACTTATTTTGGCCTGCATAATACATATCTCTACCACCAGGACAAGTCAGACACCAGCTTAGTGCTATACTGAATATGAAATATTAATGTAAGATCCCTATAAAAACTATCCTTCAGTTCACCCTCTATTTTACAGGGTACAGAAGTAAATATCTTGCTCCTTGCATTCAGCACACATCGCGAAACCCTTCCACGCACTGCCCCTCCTTTTCAGTATATGGTTTGTTCCTAAATAACCTTTGTGCAGTTAAAATACATCAGAAACAGGATGTGAGCTGCTTTCTGGCACAGAGTAATTGAACAAGGGCAATTCACGAACATACAGGAGCCAGGCCTTTTGTGGAGTCTTACCCTTCTAGTACACAGCTATGCATGTGACTGCACAGTTGTGAGCATAAAGGGTGAAGGGGACAGTGAAGAAATACTATTAGTAGCTTAATAATAGGTTTTTAGCACTGCCCTTTCTACACAAGGAGCCCCTCCTGAGCGCTGGTCTGCTTTACAGCTCACATCACCTTGCGATGGCCCTCCAAAAATCAAAGCCCTCTCACACTATGAAGTTCTTTCTGGAAGATTTTAAACAAGCAAAAATCAACAAATTCAAAACAACAGTAAAAAGGTTAAGTCACCAACACGTTTCTCACACAGCATTCATCCTGAGCTTCTGGTACCTGTGCAAAATGCCCATAACACATGAAATAAGATAATCCACCAAAGTTCCTACAAACTGGAACTGAAATGAACAAGAAATCCATTGTAAACAAATTCCAGTAGTATCAATTCACTTGACTGAATCAAGTTCTTCATGGGTCTGAGAATACATATAAAGGAACCAAAGAGCTACAATATGTTAATATACAATTATGACCATTACAAATGAAGTGCATGAACAACCAAAGTGATAGCAAAGCTCACTATTAAAGTTTTCCAACTGCACACAGAGATATACAACTTTCTGAGACGCCATTAAAACACATTCAACGTTCCCGAAAGAAAATTAAAAAAAAATAAAATTAAAATTGTCTCCTTTGTACTGATTCAGTTCAAGGATTTTTTTTTTTAAAACATCACATATAATTTCTACAGTGAAGCTTAACACACACAAAACCTCATCTTTCTAAAAAAAAAAAAAAAAAGAAAAAAAAGGAGAGAGAAAAGTTGGAGTAAGAACTATTTAGGCCCAATACTTGATCACAACTGAAGCTAAATGGCCTAAAGTAAAGAAAGATCCTTACAAAACCTAAACTGAAAGCAGAGATCTTACTGTTGAAGCTGGAAAACACAACAGCATTTTTCTCTAAGCAGCATCAGTTTTCTACTTTTGCTTTATTTAAGTTCTTTGAAGGAAAGTTTTCTATTTTCATTCCCTGAAGGAAGAAATCCACTTTCAAATGCCGTCTTCTGCCTCACAATAAATCCAGTTCAAGATGCACACAGAGAAGAGTAAGATTAAAAGCTTTCAGGTAGAAATCTTACAATGACTTAGTGCAACATTTTGAATTATACACCATGTTATCTTTGTTAGTTAGCTGAAAAATCACTCAACTCCGTAACGGGATCAACTCCAAGTTTCTTGTCACCCAGGTCAGTGCGGGTAAACACTGGGGGTATGACATAACTGACATCCAGCTGGTGGTAAGTACTGGATGAGCAAGCACCTACCTTCTGCTGGACAACTGTTCTCTTAAGACCTTGAAGTGATACTCTGTACATGCTACTATGCAACATGAAATCAACCTAGAAAGAGGTTGTTTCACACTCTGTATCAGCTCAAACTTCTAGCTCATAAAAGCATCTAATTTCTCTACCACATTAACACTGAAAGGTTTAAAAACATGCGAGCAGCACTTCATCTATTTTTTTTAAATACCGTTTCAAAGTTTAATCTACTTAGCTACAGAATTCCTTTCTAGAAAATAACAAAAGTGTCCCAAAGAAACAGTTTCATTTAGCTACTGTAAAACACGCCCGGATATAACTAAAATTCCCAAAGCCACTGAAGTGTGGTGATTAACTCCTCCAACTAATATGGGTAGATACGCACATTTTTTGTCTTGTTCTTTCAAGATCCCATTCTTACTAGCAATTTAATGTCAGTATTTAAATATAGATATACATAAATATACATTAACAGTAATAAGCTTATTTTAGCATGACATGTTAACCGGGTAGAAGTAATGAATTCTGGATTTTTAGGGTTAGGTGTTTTTTTCCAAGGCTTTGAAAAGCATGTTATTTCCTTCACAAACTAAGCCCCAAAACAAGCCTCTTTTCATCAAAGTTAAACATAGCATATTCAGTCTCAGCAGCTAGCTTCGGGCAAGCACAGGAAAGCCAGAGGGAGCTGACTTACAAAACTGAAACTAAGCAGGTGCCTTCATAGTTAGAAGTGAGCACAATGAGAAGGGGGGGGGAAAAAAAAAAAAAAAAAAAAGGTAAACAGACAGCCAAAATACTTTTCTGTTTCACACACCTTGAAAATCTACAGCTAAGCAAAAAAGATGCATCTATCTACATGGGTGTAGAGCAGTATCTGTCCTTTAACCCAATAACAAACAACAATGTATCTAGTTAAGAAAACTTCGCTGGCTCAAAGGAGCATAACCCTTACCAGAGCCCTGTCATTACTGAGTACACACCCCCACCTGATTTTTCCATGCTCAAACAACTTTCTCGCAACACCCAAGTTATTACCCTGAGTGGGACATTTTTACATGCAGTCTCCACAGTGAACAAAAGTTCATTGTCAAGCTCAGTACTCCAGCCCAAACAAACATCCAGGAGGTAGGAGGGGGAGAAAGATGGGAAGTGCTCTTATCCACAATTATAAGATTTGCAAGCAATCACCGTTACTTACAATTAAAAAGTGAGAACAGGTGTAGCAGATAACATACTTTGATAGCTGAACAAAGAATATTACAGCACGTGACTGAAATGTGATGACATTTGTTCACCAATCGAAAACAAAAGCCACTCTCCAATGGCACTCTTTCCTCCACCCCCAAGAATTAGGAACTTGGAAATCTCTCCATATTGAAACACATCTGTTCATAGCCTCATTTTTGACACTTGAGAAGAAGTTGAATGAAGAGATCCATACATTAATCCAATACAAATTCACCTAAAAACCTCAGCGTAGAATCCTGCCAGGTCCCACCAAACTGCAGAGGTGGTTGGGGAAAACGCATTACCGACAGCAAAGCTCAGAATAAAGGGGAAAAAAACCAAAACCAAAACCACACAAACACCACCACACACACCACCACAAAAGGAAAAAAAAATCCTGCAGAAAGACAAATGAAGAAAGGAGCATGCACAAGAGGACTATACCAAATGGCACAGTCCCACATAGATGCCCACTCCACCTACACAGACGCAGGAAGGAGGCAAAAAATAAAGAAGTAGCTGTCCCCAATGTCGACACCGTGCCGGAGCAGGAGTGGGGAACCCCGGCCCCCAGCTCCGTACCTGTGCGGAAAGGGCAGCCCCAGGGCGAGGGGGGCAGGCCCGGGCTCCAGAATAACAAGTTGCAGAAGAAACGGAATTTTCCCGGCGCTGCTCGGGCCACAAAGACGAATGAAAGCAAGGAGGAGGAAAAAAAAAAAAAAAAAAAAAAAAAGGCAACAACGCAGCAGAGGCTTTACTACGAATTATCCATCACCGAAAGCGGCATCATTTCCCAGATAATAATAAAACTTCCCCGACAGCATCTCGGTGAAGGACCCGACGAAGGAAAAAAGGGCCTGGAAATAATCATCCTGAAGGAAACCGGAGGGGAGGGGATAAGCCTCCCTCCCCCACCCCATCCCCAGTGCAATGTGTCATCTCCTTCCCCTGCTCCTCCCCCCAACCCCAATGTGTCACCTCCTCCTTTTACCCCAAGTGTCACCCTCCTCCACCTCTCCCGCTCCCGCTCGCAAACTTCTGCCGGCGCCCGCCGGGGAGGCCGGGGGGCCGCGGCGGCGCCCCGGGACGCTCCGCTTTCCCCCCCACCCCCCCGAGGGAGGGGCCGGGGGCCGCGGCGAAGTTGCTGCTCCTCATCGCCAAGTTGGCCGGAGAGTGCGGGGCCAGCCGCCGCCATCCTCGCCGCCCCCAGCCCCGCGGCGGCGGGGGGCGCGTGGGGGAAGAGGGAGGGGGACGGCGCCCGGGGGGCGGGGGGGGCAGGGAGGAGGAGGAGGCGAATCCGAAAGGTGGGATACTACACCCTGCTGGCGGCGGCGGTGCTGCTGCGGGCCGGCCCGGGTCCCCCTGGCAGGACCTCTCTGTGAGGGGGAGGACTCTTCTTCATAGGGGGAGGGTGCCGGCGCCGCCGCTCCTCCGGGCCTCCCTGTCCCCCTCTTCTGGGCGCCTCTCTCCTCCTCTCACTTTCTTTAAGCTAAGCGGGGAGTGGAAGATGGTAGGTTGCTCCCTTCTCCTCCTCCTCCTCCTCCTCTTCGCTCGCTTTCGCCTCTGTGGGGTCCTTTTCCTTCCCCCTCTCCGCGGGGGGCTCCTCCTGCGGCGGGGAGGAGGGGGCGGGCGGGGAGGGAGGCACGAAGCCGGAGAGGCGCAGGAGGAGAGAAACTGTGACACAAAAACAAGCCGAGAAGCTGAACTCTTCTTCAATCCCATTCACCCGGCCCGGCCGCAGCACCGCTCACCGGGATCCCTCCGCCGCCGGCCTCCCTGCCTGCCTGTGGCGCGCTCCCGACACGCCGCCGCGCGCGCCCCCGCCCGGCCCGGCCCGCCGCCGGAGACCCGCGGGGAAGCGGGGGGAAGCCCGGACCGACGGACCCACGCCCCCCCTCCCACCCCGCGGTGGCGGCACGGCGCCGCCGGCCGGGCCGGGGAGGGGGGGAGCCGGGAGGGCGGGCTCGGCGGCTCCTCCTGAGGGGGACTACTTGACGTGTCGGTGCGGCGAATTTATTTCCCTTTGCCTAAGGAACGGGCTGTGCTGCGGCCCCCATTGCCTAGGGAAAAAGCCCGGATGTAAAGTGAGTGAAACTAAAGTAGAGTGAAGTAGGGCACCAAACTCTGCCGGAGCGGCGCCGCCGGCCGCAGCGGCGGGGGGCACCGGGTGGCCGCACCGCCCCGCCACCGCCCCGCCACCGCCCCGCCCCACCGCTAACGGAGGGGGGACGGGGGCACGCGGATGAGCGGGGGGCTCGGCCGACGCGCAGCCCCCCCTACCCCAAACATACACTACCCCCCCATCGCCGCCTCCCCTCCCCCCGCCCGGCCGGCGCGCGGGGCTCGGCGGGGGCGGGCGCGCGGCCGGGCGGGCGCGGGGCCGCGCGCAGGAAGCTGTTGCGGGCGGGAGGAGCCGCGCGGGGCCCCGCCGCGAGGGGCTCCGCACAGGAAGTTGATGCAACAGGGCCACTGGGGGGGAGGGGAGGCGGGGGGCGCGCGCAGGAAGCTGCCGCCGCTGCGGCGGGGCGCGGGCGGGCGCGCGGCGGCCTCATCCCCATGCAGGGGCCGCGCCGGTGCGACACCGGGAACGGCCCCTCCGCCCCCCGCCCCGGCACTGCCATCTTACTCGCGGAAACAGCGCGGCCGTTCGCCGTGCGGCCGGGGAGGCTCTTCCCTCCTTTGCTCCGCCGCTTTCCGCCTTGCCGTTCGTGCAGTGGGGTTTGCTTATTTATTTATTAACTTGCTACTCCAGTGCCGAGTGATGCTGCCATTTGCTTTCTTACGTGCAGCGGGGAAGACAGCGCATCAGCCTTCCTCCCCGCCCCCCCATCTTTTTTTTTCCCCTTCCTCTTTTAATTCTCCCCCCCAAAAGAAATCGTGGCGAGTCAGAAAGTTCTGTCGGCAGGTTCAAAGCCGTGAAGTTACGTATCATGAATTTTAACGTTTCTGCGGTGCTCACTGACACGAAAGGCAAATAAACCTGAATTTTACTTGGAGAGCTGTTAGGATCAGCAGAGAAGGGAAAGCTCCTCACCGCTTCGGGCCCACGGGCGTTGTGGGTGCGTGTGAGACGGCGGCTCGGGGACCACCGCCCCCCCCAGTTTCCAGGCACAGCACACGGGGCTGCCCAAAACCCAGCAACCGGCCCGTGCAAGGTCGATCCTGATCTGCGATAAACTGGCTTAAGTTACAGGCATGGCACGCACCCCTGTCCGCCTCCGGCTTCTGAAGGTCCCCAGAGCCTCAGAAACCCTTAAAACCTCCTCTTCATATGGGAGCTACCATCGCTAAAGCCGTGGGACCTCTCCTGGACGCTGCGGGGTTTGTGTGAGCTCTCGCAGAAGCCGGCGTTTGATGCAATGCAAACCCGATTTTTTTTTTTTTTTAATAGCCTCTCACATCACTTTATTTCTTCAAAACATTCGCAAGTTGGGAAGAAAGTGTTTGCATTATCTCTGCAGATGCTCCAGGAAACCAGGATGAACTCATTATGATGTTGTGAAACTAAATCCGTAAAGCAGTCATGATGAGTAACTCAGGACTCGTCGTAATTGGGCAGTAATGCACGGTTTTATCATCTGGAGGATTCTGGTGTGCTCAACATGAGCGGGGATTTACAGGACGGTTCGCTCTCAACTGTCAGAAAGTTGGGCTACCAAGCCATTGTTTATTTAATTACTGTTAATTTTCCACTTCTTCCAGCCGTTGCCAAGTTCTATGTGATTTAATTGTGAACTTTACAACATTTGGTGCCTTTCTTAAAGCTGTAGCTCCTGGACTCATACAATTATGCAAGAAACTCGGGCTTATTTTTTTTTTAATTAAGTTTCTAGCCTGTGGGTTTGTAGATAGGAGCTGGAAGACACAAACCTTAAAGGCACAAAAAGGAAAAGGTATGAAGCAAATAGAGCAATCAAAAAATGCCTTTTCTTGAATGTCATATTGTTTGGCTTTTTCTTTTTGAGACAAGCTCTCCTACCTCCCCCACACACCTTTTTTCTTTTTTTTTCTTGTTGTCCTTTTATTTCCTTGTGTGTTTTTTTCCTTTTTTTGGGGGGAGTTTTTGTTTGGTTTTTTGTTTTGTTTTGTTTTGTTTTGTTGTTGTTTTTTTTTTTTTTGCAAGCCTGGTATGATTCTGAACAGCAGGGTTGATGCAGTACTAAAAAACCTAAAACATAGAAAATACCCGATTGCTCATCGAACAGTTACTGATAGGTGCACAGTTCATGGGTTAACAGGTAAGGCTGTGTGCACGGGACTAACAGAAAATCTGACAGCCATTGCAGTAGGTTTTCTGAAGTGTCCAACTGTGACAAGAAGTGTTACAGTTAGTAACACCATTTGTAATAGTTGTATATTTGCTTTTTAGGCTTCTTTCTACTTTACAGCCACTGAATAGATCAAGCTGATCAATGTCAGATCTGCGCATTAGTTTACTGAGATTTCTCTTGGGGCTGGGGGACAGTCCAGCCCCTTCCTCCTCTCACCCCTCCAGTCTCAAGCCCATAACCAATGTATAAATGCCTCTGAAAATCCCAGCAGTGACACTCAGATTTTTTTCCCCCTCCATGTAAACTTTTACTACCAGCAGTTCTAGCCACAGAGGCTGAGTGTTACAACCTAGACAACAGCCGGGATTTTAATTGCACCTCCAGTTAGGGTTTGAAGCAAGAAGAGGAGTCAGCTTACTCTGAAAACAATCAGACCAGCATAGTTCTTGTCCTTCAGAGTTTTTGATAGAGGCACCAGAAAAATAAATACGAAGTAAAGCATGTTTATTTCACTGGTTTTTATCTTTCTGGTTAACAAGCAAGTTAAAAGAGACTGGAATAAGTGATTAAGTGTTATTAGAGATTCGGCATGTTTATTCTGCTGAGGAGTCAATATGTGCAGTTTGACTGAAGTTTGTTTTAGAGATGAACTTTGGACAAAGTTCAAAGAAAAAAATAATCATTAGCTGTTACCGTTGATGTGCAGAGAAATTTTACATGGTTTGTCTTAGAACTCTGAGTGTGATGGCTACTTCATGATGCAGTTTATACCTGAGGCATGCTGCCCACAGTGATCTTGGGTCACAGCTGGATAGAGCAGCTCAGACCATTTTATACCCTGAACTCAGCAGTTTAAGCCACAGTTCCTGGTTATCACAGACATGCTGAAAGTTTTTCATTTAGAAACAGTGCACAAACACCACTCCTATGGCCAGACTTGCAATGATGAAGAGGGGTTGTCCCAGCCTGTGTGCTGCTTTCCTTCATTTCCACATCAGCAAAAAGAGCCTCCGTAGGTGCATATGTAGCATTTACCTTCTGGTAGCGTTGGAAGTGGTTTCATATATGAAATTGGAAGCAACAGTACTATCAGATGCACAGCTAAATGTCTTCGTACAGACATCTAGCACACTTTCCTTGCTAGAAGCTTCAGAAAAAAAAAAATCCCTCCTTTGATTTCTGAGTTGTTGTGCACAAAGTTTCCCTTTGTGTCTCTCCCTCCAAATGTGGTGTTTGTGGTGCTCATTAAAAGCCATAGTTTGGTTTGTCCAGATTTTCCACTTTCTGCTTGATCACATCACTCTGAATACTCACCCAGTCCCCTTTTCCAAGTTTGTTTCCTAAGAGTACTTACAAGGTAAATCGAAACCTTTCCAAAGTTAGCAGAAAACTCACAAAAATCAACAGACTTTCAATGAGAATTTGCAAACAGCTGCTTAGTGATGATGTTTCTCATTGAGTGTTATTTCACCAGTTCAGGTAGATTTCAGAAAAGGAAGGACAGCCCATATAAAGCATTAATGCAGGGGCATCTCAAGAGCAATCGTCATTATTGACAATTATTGTAATAAGTGTTCAAAATAGCAAGCTCCATCATCACGTGCTAGTTTTGTTATATCCAGCCCATCTTACAGTGCCATTTACTGAGAATGCAAAGAGCAAACTCTGACATCAGTTAAGATGCAGAAACGGTCTTGTAGCAACTCATGGTAAATGGAATTAGCAACAAGCGTAAAGGCTCCTAAGCTACAGGTCACAGATACAGTTGACAGCTGAGTAGGCACATAGCACTTGCTCTTCCCTTGGTTTTCAGCAACAAAATGACCCTAAAAATAAACTAAGAGTTAGGTACTTGCCTTTTGCTGTTTTTAATTGCTTTTGGCAGGAATACTACATGGTTGCAAATAAGAGGGGAGATAGCCTGTGCAGCTGTGCTTAAAAGAGAAAGCCACAAGACCATTTCAGGCAAGACATACCCCAGCCTAACAAAACAGTCAGGAATATGCCTGTTTTTCTCATTGGTGTTTGAACATGGGGTTATCTCTCCAGCAGGATCCAGGCAAAGGACTCCTTCTATTATACAAGCAAATACCTTCTTCTTTCCCAGGGTCAGGAAAGGACAGGGCATCACTCACTTTCAGACGATAAGGAAAATTAAGCAGATGGTTTAGACCACTGTTTGGGGCCAGAGCCTGAAAACATGACACACATGAGACACTCGCCATTAAGGACATAAGCCTAAGTACAAACTGTGTTACTTAACAACCTCTGGCTTCGACCACGGATTATTGCCTTATGTAGCAGCTATTGCTTACAGCAGCCAGTAAAGCAGACCCCTGCTTCCCCTGGCCCATCGGTAAGGACTTGCTCACTCAACAGCTGTCAGTCGGTCCAGCTGGGAGCGCTGCAAATCGAATCTCGCTCTTCTGATGCTCTGCTGGCACAGTTCAGGGCTGGGAGAAGTGATCAACTGAGTGGGCTAAAAACATCTGTAGGAGCACCTTGCCTGGGACCTGTATTCCAGGAAAGGTAGTTCAGTCTTTGGGCTGCCCTGTTCCTTTTGCAAAATTTATGTTCTACAGGCTGCCCCCAGCAGCAGGGCCAGTGAGGGCCTGTCAGTGCAGCATTGTGTCTGTAGTGGGATTTCACTGGGGATGCAAGCTCTTCCAAAGTTTGGCTTGAAAGGATGACTCCGTCTCACTATTACTTACTGTTTTGCTTAGCAAAGATGCCAGTTATTTTGTATGAAAAGCAGAGGACTGTAGCTCAGAGTAGCCTGGCTCATTGCACCAGAGCGCACGGGGGACTTGTGAGGGGACCCACTGTCATTTCATCCTTGCCAGCAGCTCCCAGAGCCCTTCTTCCCCAGCTCCCCTCTTGAGTGTTTCAGTCCTGTGTAGGCTTTGGTATGTGAATTCAGGAAGGTTGGTGGCTCCAAATCTGAACTCCAGCAAAACACTGGCTATTTCAGACAGTAATTCTGTATCCGATCTGCAATTCCTGGAGGCCAGAGTATATCTCACCCTTCACAAGCCATTGCTCACTGCTTCTGGAGGTGCATCTGTTTTCAGCAGGTCTGGTGGTCTGGCTGCTTCCAGACTGAAGGAAGATCTGAGCAGTGAAACTGTCTCTGGGAATCAAGAGGAATGGATTTCCTTGCCCTTTTTTAATCTTTTCTCTTCAAGCAGGTGTGAGCAGTTCTAAAGGGGACATTGCTCATGGCTCTCAGGTGGCTGGCCAGGCTGACTAAGCACCCTTACAGATCCCATACACTGTTTAGAATCACAATGAGCTAGAAATTGTGTGCTGAGATGCAGGGAATAGTTACTCATTTTTAAGCCAGCAGTATGAAGTATCCTGGGAGCAATTGCAGCTCCATTATCAAGTAAAAGAAGCTCTTTTTGGCTCATTGCCCTTTTTGTTAAACAACATAATGCCCCCTAATTCAGGCTGATTTGTTGTAACATTGGTCACCCCGACTAAATTTTTCAGCTGGTGACTGTTGGACCACTAGTGATTAGGGATAGCTAGTCTCCATCAAAACACCCTTTTCCTGATGCCTTCCACAGACTTCTCTCACTTTTATTTTTGAGGAGCTTGCAGGGGAGAAAGTCCGCTGAGTAAGTTTTCAAGGATCCACTGAAAGGAAACAACTTTTGCAATGGAGCATTTCAGTGTGTCACTAACATGATAAGCAAACAGAAGTGCAGTGTGGTAAACCAAAGGCACAAGCCATAGGCCATGACAGCAACTACCAGGCTGTAACGCAGGCATATAGGCGTCCCAACAGGTCTCCTACATGCACAGGAATCAGACATTGTGGCAAACAGTGTCCACAAAAAAAAGTCCATTCCTATAAACAGTATAACACCAGTAGACAGGACATCATGTCTTTTTAGTTCTTTTAAGCATTAATGGTCACTTTGGTACCTCACAGGAGAGACATGAAAAAACAGAGCATGCTCTGAGGAACATACAGTTTAAAATGTCACTACAGGAAAGAGGCAGAGAACCAAGTTACCTTTGGAAAACTAGATGATGATGATGATAATTTCAGGATGTTAAGTACTTCAAATATTAATACTGATTGTGGTTTTCGAAAATATTTGCATAAATTTGGCCCCTAAATCCTTCCATATCACTAGATACATAAAGAGCCTTGGGTTTGAGTGGATGAAGCACCTAAAAAGCAATTCAATTCGCTTTAAGTATTTAGCTAGTCATATATTTGAGCTGCCAGTTGGTGACTACTAAATGAGCAGCATCTTCTCCTATAGAATGATGTAGCAAGAAGAATATCAGTGTTTGAGAGTCATGCAGAAGTGGTAAGCTTTGGGAAGCATTAAAGTACTGGAATCCTGTGTATTTATCTTGCGTTGACCTGACTTCACTGTTTTGAAAAGTAGTCCAGCATAGGCACAGGGACAGAAGATGGAAGAGGAGCTGTGAAACAGTTGTAATCAAGGAGAGATGGGGAAGGGGCATCCAGGAGCGGAGCTGTGCCTGGCTTTGCATGTGAGAATAAGAGAGTTAAAGATGACTCAGTGGACAGAGAGGTCAGTGCCAGTTCAGGGATTCAGAGTGGGTTTTCATGGCCTAACAATAAATAGTGTTAGTCAACTCTAGATAATCTTGGATTAAGTGTATCGTGGGTGCAGATACCCCTGAGGTGACAAGTCACCAGTCCTTCACAACACTGTGACACCCTCTTCTCCAAGCTTCCTGGACAGGTTTGGCTACCTATGGGTTTCTGCTCCTGCTGCGTTATCTGATCTTGCTCCTTTCTTGGATAATCCAGAGTTGAATGGAGCTGCTTTTTGAACAGAGCAGGAAGGGGCAAAGTAAAGATCAAAAAAGAGTCAATAAACCTGATGGACATGGAAATGTATCTGTACAGCTAAACAATGCCCTTTTTACTTAGGCATAGCTTACAATACAGCTACTGCAGCATAAATTCAGAGACACATGTATGTAGATAGAGGTCTACACAGATACTTTATTTATAATTGATTTTAATATCTTCCACTCAAGACTTCTGTTGTTTGAGTGATAGGCAAGTTGCAAAATATATCACTCAAGAGTTAGGAAAGTCAGCAATTAATCCTGTTGGTACATTCTTTGTGTTCAAAATTGATTAATAACAGTTAGATACAACAAAATTATGCTTTTCAGTTAAAAGACAGTTAGATAGTGTCAATATATTCACAAATCTCATTGGCATTGCTTCCCTATATGAATAGTACACATAAGCATAAACGTATTTTTCTCCCACTAGGAGAGACAGAATGAAAAGGCTGTTTCTTTCAAAACTCTATGAGGCAATCAAATGGAAACATGACATAATTTGATCCTTGCGGTGGGCTTGGATACACCATAGTGAATTAAAATAAAAGTCTCTGATAGTTTCAATACATTGCAAAGTTTCTGTTCACCTTAGTCTCACTGGTAATATCTGTGGGGCTCCTGAAAGCATTGACTCAGTGCTTGCCATCAGCCAGACCGTTAAACAAGGAGTTGGAAGTTATCTGAAGTCTATACAATTCTATGGAAGCTTGTATTTTGCCCATTTATGAAGCCATTGCATGTCCACCCCCTCAGATCAAGCTGAAGGATGTTGTTTCAAAAAAGATCCGCTAGAATTAGAAAGGCAACAGAAGGAATAGGGGATAACTTTCACCTTGAGAAAAAAATATGTG
This sequence comes from Patagioenas fasciata, assembly GCF_037038585.1. Classification (NCBI taxonomy): domain Eukaryota; kingdom Metazoa; phylum Chordata; class Aves; order Columbiformes; family Columbidae; genus Patagioenas; species Patagioenas fasciata. Next base: position 29,102,862 of record NC_092524.1, on the reverse strand, counting down.
GGGACTAGGACTTTTCAGCTGAAATAAGAGAAGTCTGAGAGGGAACACAAGAAGCCTGCTCGATGGAGGGTGGCATGGAGAAGGAGTATAGGGAGCGATTGTTCACTGTTCCTCAAAAATGCAGGAGTAAGTGGCACTGGGTGTAATGATTAGACAATGTTTAAAACAAACAAAAAGCAATACTTTTTTGCTCAATGCATAATTACATTTGGAACTCATTGCCACCAGATTTCATGGAGCCTGAAAGTATAAATGTGTTCAGAAAGGTGTGAAAAAGATCTACTGAAGGATGCAATATCAGATGCAGCAAATGCTTTTACCACTGATTGCCAGAGGCTTCCATGAAGAAGATCCTTCTGGATGCACCCCATTTCTTACAGTCTTCCTTAAGTACCTGAGTCAGGACATTATCAGAGACAGGCTGGGACAGATGATGCATCCTTCAGTATTGTCACTTTCATGAGTTCAGGAACAAAGGAAGTAGTAATATTTTGGTGGAGGAGAAAAATAATCAGTGCAAGAGGCTTCTTCTCTATTTGTGTGCTGATGGTCTATAGACTTCGCTCTTTACTTGAATAGAGTGAAACTTCTTGTACTGTGGATTTTTTTTCTTCTTTTTTCTTCTGAGAATGAAAACAAGCCTTACATTGTCATTCATATCACATTTATTGGAATGGGAGGCAGTTTATCTTTTAATAAAAACAGATCGTTCCAACGGGAATCACATAAGGGGGCTGCCTGAAGGCCGTGGAGGAACTGTGCTACACATCCCTACAAACCAAAACAGCATCCTCACTCTCTTGCTGCTTGAAATGCTGCTGGCAGGCGGCAGGAGCCGACCGGGGGACTGCCCGGTGCTGCCCGGGGCGGCTCTGCTGAGCCCCTGCGGTGCGTTTGCAGCCGCTCCGGGGCACACGTCCACACCAACCAGCCTCCTCCCTGGACAGTGGGTCAACCCACCCAGCAGCTTCCACTAGGGGCCACTGCTACACAAAGGAGGAAGAGGAGGAGGAAGAGGAGAGGGACAAGTTCAGAAAGCATTGCAGTCTTGAGGTTTTGCTTCCAGGCATGAGGACGCTTGGCAAATGTGTATGAAGCGCTACTATTTCTGTTGAGGTGCACAAGAGAAAAGGGGTGCCCACTGGGAGCTTCAGGGACTGGTTCGTTTCCACCTCAGATATTACCGACAGGGACTGCAAAGTCACCCCTCTATCCAAACCCTCCTCCCTGCACCATGTGAAGTTAGAGGAGCAGCAGATTCCTTGTTCCTGAGGGGACATCTGAGGTTGAGAAGGTGAAATGTCTTATGCAACAGCACTTCAGAGACAAAGCAATGTGTGTTATAACAACAATGAAGCTGTATTTACAAATGTCTGTATGAAATTTGCTGCATCCAATTTGGACCTAAAAAAGGCCTGTGTGCCTGAAAGCTTGTTTGTGTTTTGCAGCGATACTAGTTGATCTCCTAATATATATATACACACATATATATACATACACATATTATATATATATATATAAAATTGTATATAATAAAATAATAATATTTTAAATATATACATATTACTTTGAAGGGTTGCCCTTCTTTATTCTTAGACCATGGCAACAACAGCACTACTAAATATAATATTGAGACTTGGCAAAATATATTTTTAACTCCATAGTTTCACGTGAACCGTGTCTTTCCTCATTTGCTGCTTTCTAGGGCTTCAGTATGAGCAACACTGAACTTATAGGGCCAGGGAGTAATTATATCAATGGATATTTCTGGGGAATTAATTCAAAAGTTTAAAATTCTTTAGGGAATCCCTTCTAGCAGAGATGAGAAGACCGTTTGAGGAATATTAATCTTGATGGATAAAACGAGAGACCTCAAACTCTGCCTGCCCTCATGGAGAAAAAATGCCTCCTCTACAGACATAGAGAGAAATTTAAGAAAAATGTCCAAACAGGTAAAGGTCCTGAAATACCATTCCCAGTCCACCATGCCCCTCGACAATTTTACTTTCACTCAGATCTGAAAGAAATTAATTATTCCCCAGAAACAAATGTTTCTCTGCTATTCGTAAAGAGCTAAGGGATAGGGAGTTACACCCCTTCTACCGTAGAGTCCTTAGAGGGGATCGAATAGCTTGTGTTTATTTATCTTTACTAGTGTAACCGGCTGTCAGCGGATTATCTCCTTCTGGCATCAAGATGATTCCTTTTCACCATCAGGCAGCTGCAGAAACAGCAGAGATTTTTTTTTTTTTTTTTTTTTTTTTTTCTGAATTTTGGCTTCCTAGTTCATTGCGTCTCTCCCTTTGGTTGCTTAGCGTGAACTGCTTGGTGGAGAATCTGCCTCCGAGGCCAGTCTGTCCTGCTTCTCTGCAATGCATCTGAAAAGTTTAGAGGCTCCTTCTTGGTTTCAATATTAAGGATAAAATTGTGTTATTCTACAGATAAGCAACAGTGTGGCTTTGCATCCTCTGGCTCAAAATACAGCTATCCCCTAGATGTGATTTGAAATCATACAGGCATGGAAGCTTGTGCTGGGAAGCAGGGGAATTCTCCACTGCAAGGTAGGGTTGTCCCAAATGTACAATATTGGTTATGGTACAGCAGCACCAACACCTGATTCGGATAGGAACCATGTTTTTTCGAGCACTGTGCGAACAGTTAAGGAAAACCTGACTATTTCCACCTCCAAAAAGATAACATATAGCATTGGTGTTAACAAACTCCAGCCCTTATCTCAGTCTGAAAGTGCACACAGTGAGAAAATGTGCCCTTTGCCGTTACCTGTCTTACTGCTACTGCCACCCCTAACCCTGGGCTCAACATCTGCAGAGGATATGCCTGTGCCAGACCAGAGCAGGCAGCATTAGCATTATTCAGACATGGTCCTCATCTTAACCTGGAAGAACAAACTGAGTACAGTAATAAGGAGTCCTCTACAACTGCTGGCTGCTTCTTTCCATGTTGCCACAACTTGATGCCTGCAGGAAGATCCTTTCTGTTGACTTCAGCTGGGGACATCTCTGGATGTGTTGCTTTGAGGGACGCTCAAAGTGCTGTGGGGTGAGGAAGGTCCTTGTGACACCTTCATCCATGGGGGTCTGGGATATCTCAATGGTGTGTGGGCTGTGGCAGGGTGGGGTGCCTTGGGGGCACACCTGCATCTGGAGCGGTCCAAGGTGCTGCCACGTGGTGGGGTCCAGCAGCATATAATTTGGAGGCTGAGATTTCTCAGCATTTTAAGATGAGGACTGGTCACCTAAATTACAAATGGACTGAGGGACCCAAGATTCCTCAGTCCCAGGGATATGGCTGATGCCTCAAAAAAGAGATCCCAGACTGCCACAATTCAGAAGTGTCCCTTAAGCCTCCATTTGGGGTGATATGGGACATCTCAGTTTGGCGCTGACAGGACACCTGAGATTCACTGCAGTACATTGATTCTGTGAGGGGCATGCAGGGGGCCCTCAGCATTCGAGGAGGTCTCCAGACCTCTAGTCCATTGGCCTTGGTATGCCAATACTGAGGGCTGGGATACAACCATCTGGACAGGGAGTCAGCTCAAGGTCCTCCAGTTTTTTGAGTGTGGGACTGTGTGATACAGAGGAGACCAGAAAACCTCAGCTGTGCTGATGTAACTGAAATTGAGTTATTTTTTTTCATGCAGTCAGAAACTCATTTTTTGCAGCTAGCACGGTCATTGTTTGGATTTAGTTTGAGAACAATAAGATAACAACCTGGGACAGAATTAATGTTTTTCTTCGAGTAGCTTTCCAGTGTTTTTGAGTTGGAATGAAGCAAATATAGGAACTTACTGTTCTCTTAGATGCTGTCTGTGAGACCAAGGTTTTTCTGGGCTCTCTGTTCACAGGTGTGAGGCAGCTGGGAAGAGGGGCATAGATGGGGGAGACCTTGAATGATGTCCAGGCTGATCAATGAGAATATTCCATGTCGTTAGTGTCATGCTTTGTATTTAATCAGAGTTGGGGTTTCTGGCTTGGTAGACTTGTTCTGGTTCTGCTCCATTTTGGTTGAGTTCCACTCAGGAGTTCCTTTAGTTCAGCCTTTTGCCGTTCTGCCACTTTGCAGTTGGCCCCTGGGCCTTTCTGCCCTTTTGGCCTTCTCTCTCTTTCTCTCCCCAGGATCAGCTGTTTGGGACCAGGGTGCTGCTTCCTGGGACTGATGGCTCAGCACAGATGGAGTTCATGAGGAGTTGCATTGAGTTTCACTTATTTTATATTTCATTTTCATTTTATATCTATTTATATTATTAATATTGATGTATTAGTATTATTTTTTTATTTTATCAAACTGTTTTTATCTCAGTCCACCAGTTTCTCCCTTCCCTTTTGATTCTCTCCCCTATTAGGGGGTGGGGAGGAGGAGTGAGTGAGCAAGCAGCTACCATGGTTTTGATTGCTAGCTGGGGTTAAACCACAATGCTCAGTTTGCGGAGATGTTGCCCAAGGGCACCTCCATGATGCTGCCAGGATACCTGAGTATAGTGGATGTCAGAAGAGCAGAGCTTCGAGATCTCTGGGTATCTGGGTTTGAGAGGGTTCCAGCCAGCTCATCTGGAAGACACACATGGTGCTGAGCACCATGTCCACTGTGTCACTGGCTTCTTAATTTGTGAGGATCCATTGTGTCTTTGTGTCCAACTACAATGTATTGAGTACTGTCCAGGCACATGAGAGAGCAACTACAATGTATTGAGTACTGTCCAGGCACAGACGAGGAGCTATTTGAAAGTCTGTGCGTGGGAATTAAGGGGTAGGCTGGTATGGGTGATACTGTTGTGGGTGTCTATTACAGGCCACCAGATCAGGGTGAGGAAGTTGATGAGGTCTTCTGCAGACAGCTGAGAGCAGCCTCACAATTACGGGCCCTGGTTGTTGTGGGGAATTTTAACTACCCTGATGTTTGCTGGAAGGACTGCTCAGCCAGCCAGCCACAGTCCAGGAGCTTCCTCCAGTGCATTGATGATAACTTTCTGATGCCAATGATGGATGAGTCAACTAGGAGAGGAGCACTGCTGGACCTCACCCTCACTAACAAGGAGGGTCTGGTTGAAGCAGTAAAGGTTGAAGGCTGCCTTGGCTGCAGCGACTATGAAATGGTGGAGTTCAGGATCTCATGTGGCAGGAAAGGAAAACCAAGCAGAATCGCAAACCTGGACTTCAGCAGGGCAAACTTTGGCCTTTTCAAACAATTGCTAGGGGAAATCCCATGGGCAAGGCTGCCTGAAGGTAAAGGGGCCCAAGACACTTGGTTAGCCCTCAGGGACTGCTTCTACCAGGCTCGAGATCAGAGCATCCCAACATGTAGGAAGTCAAGGAAGGGAGCCAGGAGACCTGCGTGGTTAACCAGGGAACTGCTGGGCAAGCTCAAGTGGAAAAGGAGAGTTTACAGATCATGGAAGGAGGGGCTGGCCACTTGGGAAGAATATAAGGCTGTTGTCAGAGGATGTAGGGGGGCAACTAGGAAAGCTAAGGCTCCTTAGAATTAAACCTGGCGAGAGGGGTCAAGGACAACAGAAAGAGCTTCTTCAAATATGTGGCAGATAAAACTAACACCAGAGGCAATGTAGGCCCGCTGATGAACGAGGTGGGTGCCCTGGTGACAGAAGATACAGAGAAGGCAGAGTTACTGAATGCCTTCTTTGTCTCTGTCTACTCTGCTGGAGGCTGTCCTGGGGAGCCCTGTACCCCTGAGGCCCCAGAGGAAGGCAGGATAATGGAGGAGTTTGCCTTAGTTGATGAGGACTGGGTTAGGGAGCAATTAAGCAATCTGGACATCCATAAATCCATGGGTCCAAATGGGATGCACCCACAGGTGCTGAGGGAGCTGGCTGAGGTCATTGCTGGACCACTCTCCATCACCTTTGCCAAGTCCTGGGAAATGGGAGAGGAGCCTGAGGACTGGAGGAAAGCAAATGTCACTCCAGTCTTCAAAAAGGGCAAGAAGGAGGACCCAGGTAACTATAGACCGGTCAGCCTCACCTCCATCCCTGGAAAAGTGATAGAACAACTTATCCTTGGCACCATCTTAAGGCATATCAAGGATAAAAGGGTCATTAGGGGCTTCAACATGGCTTCACCAAGGGGAAGTCATACTTGACCAACCTCATCACCTTTTATGAGGACATAACGAGGTGGAGAGATGATGGCAAAGCAGTGGATGTGGTCTACCTTGACTTCAGTAAAGCATTTGACACAGTCTCCCACAGCATCCTTACAGCTAAACTGAAGAAGTTGGTCTGGATGATCGGGTAGTGAGGTGGACTGCAAACTGGCTGAAGTCCAAAGAGTTGTGGTCAATGGGGCAGAGTCCAGTTGGAGGCCTGTATCTAGTGCAGTGCCTCAAGGGTCAGTACTGGGACCAGTACTATTCAATATATTCATCAACGACTTGGATGAGGGAATAGAGTGCACTGTCAGCAAGTTTGCTGATGACACCAAGCTGGGAGGAGTGGCTGACACAGCAGAAGGCTGTGCTGCCATCCAGAGACCTGGACAGGCTGGAGAGTTGGGCGGGAAAAAATGTAATTAAATATAACAAGGGCAAGTGTAGAGTCTTGCATCTGGGCAGGAACAACCCCAGGTTCCAGTATAAGTTGAGGAATGACTTATTAGAGAGCAGCGTAGGAGAAAGGGACCTGGGGGTCCTGGTGGACAGCAGGATGACCATGAGCCAGCACTGTGCCCTTGTGGCCAAGAAGGCCAATGGCATCCTGGGGTGTATTAGAAGGGGGGTGGTTAGTAGGTTGAGAGGGGTTCTCCTTCCCCTCTACTCTGCCCTGGTGAGACCACACCTGGAATATTGTGTTCAGTTCTGGGCCCCTCAGTTCAAGAAGGAGAGGGAACTGCTGGAGAGGGTCCAGCGCAGGGCAACAAAGATGATTAAGGGAGTGGAGCATCTCCCGTATGAGGAAATGTTGAGGGAGCTGGGTCTTTTTAGTTTGGAGAAGAGGAGACTGAGGGGTGACCTTATTAATGTTTATAAATATATAAAGGGTGACTGTCACGAGGATGGAGCCAGGCTCTTCTCGGTGACAACCAATGGTAGGACAAGGGGCAATGCGTTCAAACTGGAACACAGGAGGTTCCACTTAAATATGAGGAGAAACTTATTCTCAGTAAGGGTAACAGAGCGCTGGAACAGGCTGCCCAAGGGGGTTTTGGAGTCTCCTATTCTGGAGACATTCAAAACCCGCCTGGACACCTTCCTGTGTAACCTCATGTAGGTGTTCCTGCTCCGGCAGGGGGATTGGACTAGATGATCTTTCGAGGTCCCTTCCAATCCCTAACATTCTGTGATTCTGTGATTCTGTGGTTTCTGTGCATTAGTCCCTGGGCTGCAGAGCAAGGTGGGGGTTTGTATTGCAAGCTAGGGTGAGGCTCAGAAAGTGTCCTGGTGAGGCACTGTTTTTCATGCCTGGCTCCTGATCTTCCAGCCCGACCATTTGTCGCAGTTCAAAAGTGTGGCAGAGCACCGTAGGGTGGGGGAAGGCTTGCCAGCAATTATGGGGTAAATAGAGAAGAAGGAACCTGCACTTTTTTCTAATTCAGATCAAATATTTGGATCAGAACAGAAGGTCAAATGATATTAACAATGTTTGAATATGAAGCAGAGGGGACCAGAGACCGTGAGGTCAAGTGTTGAAAGCGAATAGAGCATAGACATGTGATGAGCCTAGGCATGGTGGACGGGGGATATTCCTTTCTTCTGGTGTTCAAAGGGGAATAGTAATGTTTTAGACATTCTCCTTTCATGAGAAGAAATGAAATATTGAAGGTACCCTGGTAAGTTGCATGAGATCATCAGGAAGAGTACCCAGACTCAGTGACGTGTGGTGCTGTGCTTTGGCAGGGGTAGGTGAGAGATGGCTTCTAGAGGTGGGCACCTGGAGAGAGAGGGGGAGAGAGATGAAGAGGAGTCATGGGCAACAGAAGGACCCCCGGAGGGCATCAGAATAGGTGGGTGAGGAAAATACAATCCAAAACTGAGTAAGTTGTTTGAGAACAGTAGGCAGAAAGTGAAATTGGGCTGGAAAACGTGAAAGAGAAAGATAAAAGGAAAACAACAGAACCAGGAGAAAGTGAGAACAAAGAGAGAAAACCAGACTGTGAAATCCACCTGAACAGATAAGTGAGTTCCTCACTCCCTATCTCTCACTGCAGTGAATATTTGGAGGATTTTACTTGCTGCCTGAGGCAAATTATGTTAAGTAATGGGGAGGATAATGGGGTTTACACATGGAGGGATCTTCTTGCCTCCCTACTGCTGTTTCAGTAACAAGTATGTGGCTTTACATTCTGTCCTTTGTATAAGGAAGGGCTCTACAATATGTCAAGGATTGTATAGTGAAGTAAGAGCAGTAAGGGCTGGGACCAGGAAAGGTGACTGAGTGTGCTTGAAAACATTTCAATGCTTAAGAAAGTATGTGTTCATATTGTTGTGATATTTTTTATAAATATTCTGTTCAGAGCTGTTTTAGGGAGGAATTCTGAAACGCTCTGAGGCTTTTCTCCTTTCCCCCTGTATTTCTGTCTTCCGTCAAGATTCCAACAACCTTCAAATTTTCTCATGCTATGTTTTAGGATTAGTGTTGTATTCTGTTTTCTAGCTCCTTTTTCCACCCTCATGGACTCTCCCTCATCCGTTCTAGGATTTGACTTTTTTTTTTCTTTCACTCCTCCTTTTCCCCCTTTCCTTCCCTTCAGCTCCAAGTGCTTTCCTCATTGCAAGTGTAATTCTACCTTTAATTACTCCCCTCCATGAAATTTCCCTTATCTCTTGCCTCCTAATGCACATTCTCTCTCATAGCCTTCTACTTCCGCTCACTCTTGCATACTCTCTTCCCTAGCTTCCCATCTCTTTTCCCCCATCCTTCCTTAACATTTTCCTTCCTCTCCTTGTTCCTGCCTGTATCCTGGTGAGTGTCCTTCCCTGCCTTCCTCTCCCTCCATCCTCTTCCTTGCTTACTTGCAGCTCCCCTGGCCCCCAACTTTCCCTTGCTGCCAATGCGTCCTTCCAGCCCAGATGTCTCCATCTCTCCTCCTCCTTGTGGGAAGACAGGCTTGGGATAGCTTGTGAGTGGGACAAGCCTGAAAAAAGCACTCACAATGAGAACTTGAGAAGAACAAGCCACGAGGAAAGCTGAAGAGGAAGCGAAGTGTGTAGGAAGAAAGTAAAGGAAGGGAAATGAGACTAGGGAGGCAAAAACAGAGAGAAGAACTAAGAGTCATGAAAACACTCGGACACGGTAGGAGGAGAGAGGAATTAAAAAAAACAGCTGGAAAATGCAGCAGAAAAGATAAGGGTGTTCCTAGTTATCTGGCACTGTGGCAACGAGTCCGAATCACTGAGTTTCCGATCTATTCAAATGTAAACAAATATTTCCTCATTTGTATTGCAGTGGTGCCCAAAAGGTGCCAATCAACCCACAGTATGGCAGGGTTATTCGCACACGAGAGACCTTGCAACTCCAGCAGCACTTTTTCTGTAATGCAAAGGCAAAGAGCAGGGAGCAAGGTACAGTACACCTGCAAAGGTGTCAGGCAGGGGGGTTAATAACTGGCTGGTTGTCGTTGTTGGTTGTTGTTGTTGTTTTCCCACCAAACCTGAAATACTTGAAGATGCTTGCCCACAGATAAGCCAGGAACACCTCTCTGGCAGGACAGCCTGGTCCTCACCAGCTCTGGTACTCTTCTTCGGCCTGAAGAGGTGGCCAGCAGCTGCATATTCTGCTCCTCTATTTTTTTCTTCCCCTAACTGACCCCTGCACCCTCCAAATAACTCTCACCTTTTGTACTCAGGAAAGTCTGACCCCCATTTAGATATGTGAGCTGGAGAGAAGTGCTAGACTGACCCTCGTTAAAAATTATTGTGTTCTAAGACAGTAAAGTCTGTAAGATCTACCCATTTTGCTCTTCCCTTTGGACCTGTAACTGCATGAAAATAAATAATTATATTAAAGAGTGATTACCTTTTCCAGGTATGTCTTACCTATGTCTGGCTATATGTCAATGTAAGGCTGCCTCACCCTTTATATTTGTCAGGAGAAGCTAAGTAAATGTTGCATTAACTGCTATTTGCCCTGGTCCTGTGGTAAGCAGCCAGGGTGAAATTCAAAGACAATTTAGAATTCTAACACCGGTCCTACAGATGGCATTTTGCACTCCCTTTATTTAGTACAAAGCAAATCATACCCCAGGTGCTTAATTTTCTTCTAAAAAAAATTAAGACATTAAACATATTTGCTTTTCAGCTTGTGAACACTCCATACCTCTGATGCCGTGGTTCTGACTTCCTGGGGACTGCCTGTCTAGAAATGTTTGCGCAGAGCTGCTCACAGTACAAATACACCTTTAGGATCCACTCTTAGCAAGTACTTGCCATTTAAATGCCTGTAAGTTGGTTGTGAAGCAGAAGGGTCACTGGATATACTTTGGTCCTTATAAGCACTCCTTCAGCAAAAAAAGCACAGATTGAGGCTGTTGGCACTTAATGTATGTAAATTGTCAGGAATCTCCAGTCACGCACCCAAACCAGCTCTTCTGAAGGCAATGCATCACACCCCATCTCAAATCCGCCACAAGCCTTGACCACTATTTCTGGCATGAACTAGCAAAACTCTTACAGAATTTTTAGTGAAACCCTTCAAGTTTTTAGTACTGGAAGGGATCACACCTTTTGTAACACTGTATTTCAAACACATAGTAGATTACAGGAAAACAAGCTGCAAGAAAAGCAATCTGTGCTCAGATCTTCTCTTTCTCAGTGGCTGCTGCTGGTGTGCTGGCCAAATCACTGAGTTTCTCTGCCTTATGCAAACAAGGGGAAGTGATACTTAGTCATTATTATAAAATCTAGAGATGCAAAGTACTGTGTCAATGATTACTGTTTGTTCTCAAAATATATTCCATTTTCCTTTATCCCATTTACAACACTGGATTAGTCACTTCCAATGCTACAGAATCATAACCATTCATTGCTTTGGATAAAGTACTAGCTTCCCTAAAAAGAAAAGTGACTCTCAGAGGTGGGCCACTATTTAACACAAGGTTATACCGGACGAAGCTGCTTAGATACTGGGGTGATGGAGACTACTGGGTATAGAGGTGACCAATAAACAGCACTAAAAGATGCATAATGTATTGAGGATATAGCAAAGGCTTGTCTAATGTAACATCTGATGGCTAATGAGGATTTGTAACTCATCTGTAGGAACAGCTTTACTTTCTTGCAATGATACTGATTGCATCAGGAATTTTATAGTAGTGCAGAACAGTACATAAATTAAAATAATTAGACTGATGGGATACACAACTATTAGCACACATCAGTGTGCTTCCTTGAATGGGGATTTTACAAAGCACGAAATATCTTCAAGAATCTACCTAAATCATCATGTTTTTGCAAAGGAGTTTTTCACTGCTATGTATTAGTGCCAAATTCTCCTTCACTGAATTTGGGATTATAAAAAAGTCTCTGATCTATGACTATATATTGTCCTAGTGAGGGAGGAAAATGTTTTATTGAAGCTTGTTGAAATTTTGAATGAGCTTTAATCACTGAGATACTGGGGACAATTACTCAGGCTATGGCTACACACAAAACTGCAGTGATTGAACTGAAGACTGTAAACTGATAAAGCAGTTCAAACCTGTATAAAAATACCTTTCTCGGCTTAGGTCAGTGTGGGCTTTATACACCCTTCTTTGCAGGTTAGGACGAAGGAACAGTTGTCATACATCTTGATTCTTCGAAGGTTTTGATGCCATTGCACACAGCGTTCTCCTAAGCAAACGAAGAAAATATAGTTTAGATTAAATTCTCATAAAGTAGATGCATGGTTGTTGAAAAAAAAAATGCTTTAAAACCCAGTTATCAATTGTTCTCTGTCAGACTTAGAGGAATTTTCAAACAAGGTCCTTCCGACATCTGTTTGGAAACCATTTTATGCGGTATTTTCATTAACAACCTGTGACGAGGGAATAAAGAGTACTCATAAAATCTGCAGACATCATCTAGCTGGGAGAGGATGCAAACAGTTTGGCGGATGGACTGAGAATTCAAAATGATCTTGTTAAATTGGAGAAAATCAACGACTCAGTAAAGAAAAGTGCAAAGTGCTACACTTAAGAGGAGGAAATCAAAAGCACAAAAAGAAAATGGGGAATAAGTGGCCAGGCGGCAGTACTGCAGAAAGGCAGCTTGGGGTGTGAGCCATGAACTGTACAGGAGTCAACAGTATGACGCTGTTCAAAAAAAAAAGGCAGAACTAATGCTGGGTGTTGGGTGCATGACGCAGCAGGTGACCAGCTTGCTCTTCCTGGCTTTGGGAAGGCTGGACACAAAGCAAAGGTTTGACAGCTGAGCAGCAAACCTGAGAAGAGGCTTTGAAAGCACATTCCATAAAGAAAGATTTAGAAGGTTTGCTTAAGAAGGGCTAGACTAGAGAATGATGTGGTAACTCTCGGCTTATGAGGATGAAATGTTCTCGCCAACCACTGGGAATGGGACAAGAAGACATTCTGCTTCAAAACAGAGACCTTGGGAAGGTACAAAAACCCCTGCCATTTAGGCATAAAGCAATGAAGTCATGGACCTACCGAGGTCGTCATGCACAGTGTCCTTCAAAATGTTGCAACCACCTTCCTCCAAGGATGCTGTAGGTACGGCCAGGCCTATTGGTGGGCAACAAATGTAGGATGCAGATAGAACTGTACAGGGTGGCCACAGCTGAACTGTGCCACCTCAGAAATTAAGACAACTTATTTTGCCGTAAACCCTCAAGATGCCCACCTTCAGTTTGACAGTGAAAGCAGAGCAACTTCCTCCTACCTACCAAGTTGCAGAGAAACCCTATGGCAGCTGGTGGGAGAAGGCCATAAATTATGTCCTGGGCCTCTCCTGTTGAGCCATTTCTGAACATCTTGGTGAGGAGATCCTGGGAGGATTCCAGGAGGCAATATAAAGTGCCTTTGTCAGCACAGGCAGTTTCTGCTTGTCAGCTGTGTCCTGCCTACATCCATGTGGACATTTTGCCTTTCAGTAGCTGCTAGTCTCTATTGTGATCTGACTAGGGAAAAAATTGACCGTATTTTCCTTCACATTTTCAGTTCTCCCTAGAACTGGCTGCTGTTTCTTTGAATCCTGGAGCTTTGCATTTCATTGAGGAAGTAAAACAACCCAAACCGCAGAACAATCCTGGAACCCACTGAGTTTTTCACTCCTCAACCAGGAGAAGGACAGGATAGCCAATGGCCAGAGGCAAATATGCATTTACTAACCTCAACCAGCCAAATTTAGTGACTAATGTCTCCTTTTGAATGAAATGGGATTAGCAGATGTATACTGGTCTTGAAAATCAATCAAGAAATCCAGGGTTCTAGTAAAAGTTGGGAAGCTCAATGGAGATCCATCATTACTTAGGAAGCTGGATCCCCTGCAGTATACCTGTAGCTGGAAGGACGCAACAAAACTGAACTATCTTGTTTGCTGTGGAGTAGGGGTGGGGGGAAAAATAAAAATAGACAAACAAACAAATTAAAACAAGCAAACAAAAAAAGCACTGTGGAGGAGTGCGTGGCTCAGTGAGCAGAGGACTTGATGGGCAGGTAGCAGGATCTAGGACTACCTGGACTTGTGGCATGACACTGGCAAAACTGTTTCACCTGTCCCTGTGCCACAACATCTCTGACTATAAAATGAGATAATGAGCCTGACTTTTCCTTATAAACAACTTAAACTAACTTTCCTTGTGAATGACTTTCCTTATAAATAACTTGCCTTATAAATAGCTTACACGGCAAATACTACATAGGACATAACAGGCTCTGTGGCATTTTTGGTAATAAACACATTTCAGAACCCAAATAGCTCAGTAAAACAGTTGCAGATGCTATTTTTCTGAAGGGAAATGTGCTTTCAAAATGTGTTGTTAGTATAAAAACCCCATTCATTGGGCTGCTTCAAATGTATTGGCTAGCATCTAACCTGCAGTAATTTAATTGCAAAAATGTAATTGAAAAAATTAAAACAATTAGCAAGGCAGCCCTCAATGTTCATGATATTACATCTATTTTACACAGAAATTGACAGTATCTGAAGCACCCTATAAAATAAACAAAATAATCACCAACTAAAGACAGGGGTTTTTTTGCAGACCTGTTGGTTTAGAGTTAAAATAAGTAACTTTACCCATTAGTGACAGAGTGGCTGCTTGCTTGGGCTGGAAGCCAGTCCGTGGCAGCACTCACTGAAACAAAACCACATGCTACAGCCCAGGGTAGCAGAGAACCCCCAAGTGACAGTGACTAACAGGGCAAGGAGGTGTCCTTTGACCCCAGTCCCTGTGCACAGGGGGCAAGATCTACATCTTCCAACAGTTAAGCAAGGTGGGAGCACAGCCTGAGCTGTTTTACCCAGGAAATTGCTTAGCTTAAAAGACCCCATCCACTCTCCTTTCTTGAAATGTTTTTGCAAGTAAGTGGCTTCTCGTATAGTGAAACTCCCTCTCTATTTGCAGGTTGAAGTTTATACACTGGCTGTCGAGATTTTGATTGCAGGGTGACAATAAAACTGTGGCAGATGTATTGTTAACCACCTCTCCCTCGCTTTCCCCCTTCAGCCTTTCCCTCTCCTCCTTCCCACTAAGGACAGGTGATCGGGAGGGAAAGGACAGAGAGAACAGAGTTGGAAAAATTAAAAATGTTTTACTAATGCTACTGATAAGAGTAGGGAAAATAATACAAAATATACAAAACCAATCTTGAAAGTCCCAACAACTGCAGAGCCGGCACCTGAAGTCCTGGATTGGACTCTGCAGCCAACCGGAGCTGGATTCGGTCTGTCACTAGGCCTCAGTTCACAGGGACGGCTAGCAAGGTCCTCTCCTAATGTCGGCCATAAAGAAAAGGGACGAGATCATCATGGTATCCCACTTTTATATGAAGTACTCACATGAATGGGATGTTGTACTCCGTTGGTCAGCTTCTTGGTCACCTGTTTCTCGTTGCCCCTCTCATGAGATGTACATCCATCCTTATCAAAAACCTCACATTCCATTGCTGCGTTTACCAAAACACATATCTGGTTCTCCAGGAAAATGCAGCTAATATGAAGGCTTTAGCTGACAAGCAAATTCACTAAAAGAGAAACTCGTTTTTAACAAAACCAGGACACTGGCCAATGCTTGTTGGTGGTCCCAATATGCTGTGACTTGTTGGAGAAGATAAAAAACTTCCTATGTTTTACTTTCTGCCCATGCCCAGACAATGTTGGTTAGTTGGGAAATGTTGGCATTGGCAACTCAGCACCTCTTGGCAGGCTGGATGCCTTGGGTTTCACCCTGACTTTGGCTGAGGCTTCAGAAGCTGCGTTCACACCGGGGCTGGTGGAATCATAGAATCATTTTGGTTGGAAGAGACCCTTAGGATCATCAAGTCCAACTTTTAACCTAACTGTAGCACTAAACCATGTCCCTAAGAGCCTCATCTATATGTTTTAAACACCTCCAGGGATGGTGACTCCACCCCTACCCTGGGCAGCCTGTTCCACTGCTTCACAACCCTTTCCGTGAATAAATGCTTCCTAATATCCAATCTGAACCTTCCCTGGTGCAACTTGAGGCCATTTCCTCTTGTCCTGTCACTTGCTATTTGGGAGAAGAGACCAACACCCTCCACGCTACAACCTCCTTTCAGGTAGTTGCAGACAGCGATAAGGTATCACAGTATCACAGTATCACAGTATGTTTGGGATTGGAAGGGACCTCAAAAGATCATCTAGTCCAATCCCCCTGCTGGAGCAGGAACGCCTAGGTGAGGTCGCACAGGAATGTGTCCAGGTGGGCTTTGAATGTCTCCAGGGAAGGAGACTCCACAACCTCCCTGGGTAGCCTGTTCCAGTGCTCTGTTACCCTCACTGAGAAGAAGTTCTTTCTCAAATTTAAGTGGAACCTCTTGTGTTCCAGCTTGATCCCATTGCCCCTTGTCCTATCATTGTTTGCCACTGAGAAGAGCCTGACTCCATCCTCATGGCACTCACCCTTTATATATTTATAAACATTAATAAGGTCACCCCTCAGTCTCCTCTTCTCCAAACTAAAGAGCCCCAGCTCCCTCAGCCTTTCTTCATAAGGGAGATGCTCCACTCCCTTAATCATCTTTGTTGCCCTACGCTGGACCCTCTCCAGCAGTTCCCTGTCCTTCTTGAACTGAGGGGCCCAGAACTGGACACAATATTCCAGATGGGGTCTCACCAGGGCGGAGTAGAGGGGAAGGAGGACCTCTCTCGATCTACTGACCACCCCCCTTGTAATACACCCAAGGATGCCATTAGCCTTCCTGGCCACAAGGGCACAGTGCTGGCTCATGGTCATCCTGTTGTCCACCAGGACCCCCAGGTCCCTTTCCCCTACACTGCTCTCTAATAGGTCATGCCCCAACCTATACTGGAACTTGGGATTGTTCCTGCCCAGATGCAGGACTCTACACTTTCCCTTGTTAAATTCCATCAGATTATCCCCCGCCCAACTCTCCAGCCTGTCCAGGTCCCGCTGGATGGCGGCACAGCCTTCTGGCGTGTCAGCCACTCCTCCCAGCTTAGTGTCATCAGCAAACTTGCTGATAGTACACTCAATTCCCTCGTCTAAATCATTAATGAATATATTGAATAATATTGGCCCCAGTACTGACCCCTGAGGCACTCCACTAGATACTGGCCTCCAACTGGACTCCGCACCATTGACCACCACTCTCTGGCTTCTCTCTTTAAGCCAGTTTGCAACCCACCTCACTACTCTATTGTCGAGACCACACCTCCTCAATTTAGCTGTGAGGATGCTGTGAGGGACTGTGTCAAAGGCTTTACTGAAGTCAAGGTAGACCACATCCACCGCTCTGCCATCATCCATCCACCTTGTTACATTCTCATAAAAGGCTATGAGGTTGGTCAAGCATGACTTACCCTTGGTAAAGCCATGCTGACTGCCCCTAATGACCCTCTTATCCCTGATGTGCCTTGAGATGGCACCAAGGATAAGCTGTTCCATTACTTTCCCAGGGACAGAGGTGAGGCTGACCGGTCTATAATTACCCGGGTCCTCCTTCTTGCCCTTTTTAAAGACTGGAGTGACATTTGCTTTCCTCCAATCCTCGGGCACCTCTCCCGTTTCCCAAGACTTGGCAAAAATGATGGATAGCGGTCTAGCAATGACTTCAGCCAGCTCCCTCAGCACCCGCGGATGCATCCCATCTGGACCCATGGATTTATGGACGTCCAGACTACTTAATTGTTCCCTAACCCAGTCCTCATCGACTAAAGCAAACTCCTCCATTAACCTGGCTTCATCCCGGGTCTCAGGGGTACAGGGTTCCCCAGGACATCCTCCAGCGGAGTAGACAGAGACAAAGGCGGCATTCAGCAATTCTGCCTTCTCTGTGTCTTCTGCCACCAGGGCACCCACCTCATTCATCAGTGGGCCTACATTGCCTCTGGTATTAGTTTTATCTGCTATGTATTTGAAAAAGTTCTTCTTGCTGTCCTTGACCCCTCTCGCCAGCTGTAATTCTAAGGAGGCCTTGGCTACCCTAGCTGCCTTCCTGCATCCTCTAACAGCAGCCTTATATTCCTCCCAAGTGGCCAGTCCCTGCTTCCATGACCTGTAAACTCGCCTCTTCTGCTTGAGCATACCCAACAGATCCCTATTCAACCACGCAGGCCTTCTGGCTCCCTTCCTCGACTTCCTACGTGTGGGGATGCTCTGATCCTGAGCATGGAAGAAGCAATCTCTGAATGCAATCCAGCTCTCTTGGGCCCCTTTTCCTTCAAGCAGTCTTGCCCATGGGGTTTCCCTCAGCAGTTGCTTGAAAAGGCCGAAATTAGCCCTGCCAAAGTCCAGGGTTGCAATTCTACTTGCTATTCTGTTCCTGCCACACGAGATGCTGAACTCCACCATCTCGTGGTCACTGCAACCCAGGCAGCCCTCAACCTTTACTGCTTCAACCAGACCCTCTTTGTTAGTGAGGATGAGATCCAGCAGTGCACCTCTCCTGGTCGGCTCCTCCACCATCTGCATGAGGAAGTTATCATCAATGCACTGGAGGAACCTCCTGGACTGTGGCTGGCTGGCTGAATGGTCCTTCCAGCAAACATCAGGGAAGTTAAAATCACCCACAACAACCAGGGCCTGTGACTGTGAGGCCACTCTCAGCTGTGCATAGAAGGCCTCATCAACTTCCTCAGTCTGATCTGGTGGCCTGTAATAGACACCTACAACAGTATCACCCCTGCCAGCCTGTCCCTTGATCCTGACCCATACACTCTCAACTCGTTCCTCATCTGCTCCTGGGCAGAATTTAGTACATTGCAGTTGCTCTCTCACATAGAGAGCAACTCCACCACCACGCCTGGCTGGCCTGTCTTTCCTGAAAAGGGCATAGCCATCCATGACCACATTCCAGTCATGTGAACTGTCCCACCACGTTTCTGTAATTGCCACCAGATCATAATCTCCCGACCGAACATAGGATTCTAACTCCTCCTGCTTATTCCCCATGCTGCGCGCATTGGTGTACAGGCATTTCAGGGAGCGAGCAGAGCACACCAATTTCTCCCTAGGGGCACAGGAGGCCACCCGGTCCTCATCTGTTTTAGAATGCTGCCCCTCTGGGGCAAGCCCAACTACAACCCCATCCCCCTTCAGGCCTAGTTTAAAGCTCTCCAAATGAGCCCAGCTAATTCCTGCCCCAGCATCCTTTTGCCTCTGCGAGATAAGCCTTTCCTGCATAACACTGTCCGGACTGGAGTCTTATAAAACCAGCCATTATCAAAAAAACCAAAGCCCTGCCTGTAGCACCAGTCTTGGAGCCAACCATTTAGAGATTGAATTTTCCCATTCCACCCCACATCGTCACTTGAAGAGGGAAGGAGTGAAGAGAAGATCACTTGAGCCCCTGAATCTTTCACCATCCTTCCCAAGACCTTGAAGTCATTCTTCATTCCCCTCAGCCTCCGTTTCTCCAGGCTAAACAGCCCCAGTTCCCTCAGCTGCTCCTCATAAGACTTGTGCTCCAGACCCTTCACCAGCTTCGTTGCCCTTCTCTGAACTCTCTTCAGCACCTCAATGCCTTTCTTGCAGTGAGGGGTCCAACACTGAACACAGGATTTGAGGAGTGGCCTCAACAGCACTGAGTACAGTGGGACAATCACTTGGTAGGCTTGGGGCTTTGTTCCCACTGTCTTCCAGGAACCACTCCTCACTTCTGAGAATTATTGAGTGCCGATATTGCTGGCTGAGCTGGTTTCTGGTGGAGCAGGCAGAGCAGATGAACTTGACCTGGTTTGAAGGAACATACTGATCTTGCCAAATATTTCTGAAAAAGTATCTAGTGGTTTCATTTCAGTTAGGGTCAAAAAATCTTCACTTTCACAGGGTGAAAATGTCTCATTTAAATTATCTTAAGGAGGCTACAGTGAAGTTCAGCTCTCCAGCTTTGTTAAAACAAGGGTCTTCAACCAGACTGCTGCCGGACCTCCTGATCCACCTGACCAATGGGACTGTTTCTCAGTACAGGCAGTTATTTGTGAAACTTGGCTTAGCCCTTTCACAACACCCTCTTAGCACTTTCCGAGAGCCATTTAGCACTTAGCACAGTAAGCAATATGTGGCCAAGGAGATGGCAATAGGAGAGGAATATATAAGGGCCAACTGCTGTTTGAGGGAATTAGCTTATTAAAGCAGATTATAATATCAGAAACAATAATCAGGCACTGTGGTAGACAGAAAAAAAAAAAAACAACAAAAAACAAACCCAAACTTCCAGGGCCATATATGTCCATACTCCAGTTCTGACTACTTTTTAACCAAATCAAAATCCATAGTTGCTAGAAGCTCAGTGGAGTCTACATCTTTATTCAGTATATAATTTGTCTGAAATTAGTTACAACATCTTGAAGAGCTGGCCATTAATCCATATATTTCCCCCTTTAAATAAGCATGCGCTACATGTGAGAAAATGCCTGTGAAATATCTGGTAAAGAGGATATCTG
Organism: Patagioenas fasciata; assembly: GCF_037038585.1. Taxonomy (NCBI): domain Eukaryota; kingdom Metazoa; phylum Chordata; class Aves; order Columbiformes; family Columbidae; genus Patagioenas; species Patagioenas fasciata. The sequence continues at coordinate 29,082,801 of NC_092524.1, read as the reverse complement.
GTGAACCACTCCAGTATAAGCTGCTCACGAGCAGCTTCCTGGTTCTTTCTTTCACATCATCAGCTCAAGTGACCATGATTTGGACTTCAGACTGAAGTCTTCCCTGTCTGATACTCCGCTTGCTGCACTTTGCTGCAGCCTCAGCAGTGCCTTGTGGCTGGGAAAGCTCTGCCCATGCCATCCGTGGAGCACACAGCTCAGCCCCGGCATGCTTTTTGTAATCTATTTCTGTGCTTTCAGTCCACAGACAATTTTCCATAGAGTTTCCTACCAAATGCAATACAAAGTATGCTTAGCTCTGCTGGCACATTTCGAACCCCCTTTTCTAGCAGATCTTTCATAAGTTAGCATCACTTTATAGATTTTCCACTGATTTTCACTCCCATTTCTGTGGATGTTCCTTCCTCCGCGTGACCTAGAGACAGCTTGGTAGCCCAAGGCAGGCTAAAGAGCCTCTTATATGCAGAAACCACAGGTCCTAGAGTGTGCTGAGCCAACATCAAAGCTAAAACATTAAAGATAAAGTGTGTGAAAGTTTCCATGTTCTTATAATTATCCACTACCTGTTACAAGTTTGATCACTTCTTGAACAGTTTTCCCTTTAGCTGAGTGCTAGGAACACCTTATAAATCTCAGTTTTTACAAGGGTGGGAAGCTGACCTGGGTTAACTCTGCACTTACCTTTTGTTTCCTAGCTTTGTTTGGATTTTGTTTTAAATACAAGGTGGTTTTGCAAAAGGTAGGTGTTAGACGCAATACAGAACATGAGTAAAAAGGCTGCAAATGTGGAAAGAATTAATTGCTCACTTATGCCATCCTTCTGCACTGCAACTTCAGGCTCCTGCAGGGAACAGATGACATGACACCATCAAAGTACTGGCACACAGTGAGCAGAAGCGCTTCTCACTGCACAGCCACCTTGCTGCCAAGGCAGTGGAGACAGACTGGAGCCAGCTGCCAGCTAGCAACTCCTACCAGTATAGCCATGGCTACTTGGGGTGCAGTTCCTGGGTCTCTCCCCAGCCTCTCAGTGAGTTTGTAGTTGGCATGAAATGTCATGCTGCTCACAACATACTGGTCAGTCGCCAAGCTGTCAGTGAAAATCAGCTCTACCACACGAACCTCTGTTACATCTGCGTTAGAGTCAGCTTTCCCCAGTAGGCACATAAAGCCATAGCCAGCCCAGAGAGCTAATCTACATCCTCAGTTCTCTCTTCTTTCAAAGATCTTCCTCCATACTTACATCCTGGACCCATCTTGGCATTCACATGAGGCTGGTGCTCATGTACCAGTGCAGTGATACAAAGATGTGGAGATGGGTTCAGCAGTTCAAGTTCTCCCTGGAGGGGGTACATCCTCTGGGGAAAACTTGGACCACTAGACCCGTCTTTGTATTCAGGCAAGGCTGGTGCTCATGTATCAGAGCAGTGATACAAAAATGTACAGCATTCCCTAAGCAAAGACTGTGAGAGGATCGCCCCTGTCCTACTTCCCTCAAAGAAAATTTCCCTCTTGGATGGCTTAGTAAAGCCAGTACGTTTCGAGCTGGAGACGAAGAGTTGGTCTCTGCGCCCGAGCAAGCTTTTGAGGACTTCTCTACCGTTCCTTTGCTTTGAGATGCAGGGCAGGAGGTTCCTGGGGGAAGCACCTCTCTGCTGAAATGGCCAACGCGGGACCAGGGTGGTGGCGGGTTTAATCCCGGCTCTTCGGCTCCGTGGTGCTCAGCTCAAACACTAGGGGCAGCTGGAGGAAACACGCTTTTCCCTGCCTTATGCGGGCGGCGCATCTTTATACGTGGCCGAGCCTTTCCTCTTGAAAGAAGAAGGCAACCGGCCCCCTTCTTCATGCCGGGACCGAACCCCGCGGGGCGGGGGCTCATGGCGGCAGTCGCGGTTCCGCCCCCTGCGCCGTGCCCGCGGCGGCGGCGCCCCTTGGCGGCCGTGCCGGGTACGGGTGGCCCCGCGCTGCCGTGCTGCCCGGCCCGCTGCCTCCCCGCGCCCCCGCCTCAGGTTTGTCAGCACCTGCTCGGTGATGAATAGCAAGACGTTAAATACCAGCAGCTTTTACTGTAAATTGCGCAAACTTTCCAAAAAATCAGCGATACCGTTTGGGGACGTGAAATAAATTGGAGGAAGCTTTCCGTTAACATCCAGGGAAGCGGGTCCTTCGTCCAGGTTTATCTACCGCAAAACCTCGGCGGTGACAAGGTGGCTTCGCTCAGCGCCCGCGTCACGGACACGAACAAGGCAGCGCCGCCCGCCCCCCGCCAGGGGGCAGCGCCGCCGCGCCCCGGGGCGAGCGGCGCGCGCGCGGCGCCCGGTCTGCGTCAGCGCGCGCGGCCAGGAGCGGGGCGGAGCCAGCCGGCGGCCCGGGGGCGGAGCCAGCCGGCGGCCCGGGGGCGGAGCCAGCCGGCGGCCCGGGGGCGGAGCCAGCCGGCGGCCCGGGGGCGGAGCCAGCCGGCGGCCCGGGGGCGGAGCCAGCCGGCGGCCCGGGGGCGGAGCCAGCCGGCGGCCCGGGGGCGGAGCCAGCCGGCGGCCCGGGGGCGGAGGCGGGGGGTGCGGTGCCGGCGGTGATCCCGGCCCGGGGTCCTCAGAACCGGGCGAAGCGGCCTCTGCGCGGGGGTCGGGCCGCTGGGCCGGGAGCTGCGCCGCGACCCGGGCGGCGGCGCGCGCTGTCCCCGCGCGCCCTCTGTGACACCGCCACCCGCCGTAACGTAAATATTTGGTGAGGCGGGAGGGCCCGGGTGTGCCCGTTCCCCAGGTGGCACCTGCGGCACGGACAGCAGGTGAGCGCGGCGAAGCCGAGATGGACGCAGCCTTCTCTCGCCCGGCCCGTGAGCGTAGCCCGGCCCCGCTGCCGCTCCCGGGGCTGCCGCTGCCAGCGGGAGGAGAGCGGCACCGGCTGTCTGCTCATTGCCTTTTAACGGAGCCTGCATGCATCACAAATCGACATCGTTCGCCCTATAAGTAGCACTCCACACGGTGTAATTTGTGCCTTTTTTTTTTTCTTCCCTCCTTTCACTGCTCCATTGCTGTTTTCCCGACTATAAAGAACAGCAAAGAATGAATGGAGTTGGGGTCCACGAGAGATCAAATCACTTCAAAAGTGAGGAGGGAGAGAGTGAAAAAGTAATTTCTCATCTCTTACCAATTTTTTGTGTAAAGAGGCTGATTGCTGTAGGATATGCAAGGCTCTGGCCTGCATGTGTCACCAGCAGAGGAGGTGGCTGGTTTCAGGACTAGAGGCGTCACTGGTTGGTTCCAGCAAGGCAAGTTCTCTGTTCCTTTGATTAAAAGATTGGATACAAAGGGCCAACCAGCCAGCCAGCTTTTTTGAAAAAAAAAAAAAAAATACAGAAACAAAAAGAAATTGAAGCAATCCATTCCTTTTGAAAATAAAGGTGAGGTGGCACAAATGTCATCTAAATTGCTGTGCATCTCTGCATTTCTTGCACTACATTTCACAGGTCAAATACGGTGTGAAGGCAATGTGAAAATCTGTCAAGGCATCCGGGCTGTGTCAGAAAGACGCTTTTCTCTGTGTTCTTGGAGCTAAAAGAAAATTCAGTAAGTTGAATGCTTTGTCCTCCTCCGTCACAAGCTTCTGGAGGCGACAGATGTTTCCTCAGGGCCTGTTATTTTAGACTCCTCCATGATTTATATATCTCTGCAAGCCTGGTGGGTGGAATTGAATGTCACAGACGAGCTGAAAATAACTCCTATAGTCAGACTCTGATACCTACTGGCCCATGTAGAAAAATGAGATCAAATTGAATCACATTATATGTGCCTGGCACATTCTTTGAGATGTACAGATGGAGCAGTGGTGGGTTAAAGTGAAGTTGAAACGCTCATGTGGAGAGCACTGGCAAGGACTCTGCAATAACATTGTGCACAGCAGAACCACCCTGGCTTAACTTACGTGGTTATTTTGCTAAGATCTGCAGTAGCTTACAGAGGAAAACTTCATATTTAGAACAATATGTAATTCCCTGTGTGACTGTGATGTAGAATTGGACAGAATGCCTTTGGCACCCACAGTGAGAGGTTCAGGAAGACAACTGGATGGATGGCCTTGCAGAACTGTGCTTGAGCATGCCTGAAATTATGCCAAGGAGTTTCAGACTTGTTCCCATGGTCCTCACTGGAAGCAATACTTGGTGGGAAAACACTGCTGTGGGACCTTGGGGTTTCAAGCTGTTAACACCTTGTCAGGTGTTTTGGGATAGTCTGATGGAAGAGGAAGACAAATAAATATGCTACATCCACAGGTGCCCAGCACTCCAAAAATATAATCAGGGGACACTATGACACATAGGCAGGTACTGGTCTGGAAGCACAGTGTGAGGGCTAAGATGTAAGGCAATGTTCCCAGGTTAACTTCTCAAAGGCCGAGTTATCTACTTCTCTCCATATGCAGAGCTCAGGGAGTTTCACCCAGCCATTCATTAAGGATTCCGGGTTTCCCCGAGTGCGGCCTGGCCTCCGTTGGGTACAGCTCAGAACCAGCCTCCAGGAGATTATCATGTTTTCCAAGGCTGGGCCTTTGGTCCATGGCAACCTCCAGAGGACATGGAGCAGCGGAGCAGAGAGGGCCTGGGCACGCTCCGCCCCACCCTGCAGCCAGCGGTCAGACATTCACAGCCTGCCAAGGTAAGCATGGCTCCCTCCACAGCCAGAGCTCCAGAGCAAAAGCAGTGAGTGAAAAGTGGCAGAACTTCAGCTCCTTGTGAGGAGCCAAAGACAGAACTTGCAGCAGAGGACCAAAACTGCTCCAGGTTATTCCCACTTCCAGAGAGAATCTGTTTCATGGGGTTTCCTGTCAAGAGTTTCTGCCCTAGCACAGCTTTGGCACGTGTCATCTCTGCATTTAAAGCCTTTTTTTTTTCCCTCACAGAAAAATTGCCTTCATTTATTTGTTTCCACTTAACCTCAGTGCTTCCCAAACACTGAGCTTAACCTCACTGCTGTCTCTAGTCCCCTTTGAGCACCAGTGTGTGATGACTTAGATCTCCTGACGCCTAACCCAGTGCTTTCATCCAGGAGTCGTTCAAGCTGCCTCTTTAATTCGTCAGAGATTATTTGGATTCAACATGTGCTCATTTCTCTTTCTTCAAGGCTGCATGATTTCCACCCTTTCCTTGCATCCTCCAGCCTCCCTGTCCCCATTGTTGTTTGCTGTTCCTTTTCTTTTTTTTGAGTCTCTTTGCCACACAGAATTGCACAAAGCGATACTTTCGGATGTACAGTGGAAGGGACACAGGACGTTAATCCTGCTCTCAGAGATCCCTTAAGAAAAAAAACCCCAAAACATTCTTTAAACTCCCACAAAGATGTAAGCCAGAAACTCTTCATGTTTAAACTGATGAACAAATTTTTTCAGAGTCAATATACTTGTGATGATAATGGTGCTGTGTCCTAAGGGAATTAATTTGCCTTCTTTATATTACTGAGCTTTCCTGCTCACAGATATTTTGGTCCAGAGATGTCCCATGTTGCATCCTGGTCCAAGACTCAGAGCCCTACTCTTGCAGGAGGAAAATGCTGCATCTTTGGAAAACTTGGGTGAAATTTTAAGTTGCACAACAGAAGTAGAACTCGAGGCCTTCTGCTGGTTCACTGACCCAGCACATTTTAGACTTGTCTGTCCAAAACTTTGGATGATGTAGGTGGGACAAGTGGTATAAAATTGCCATTCTGTCTGGGAGGATGTTAGATCTATTTGCTCTTACTATGTCCTGATGTGTGGGGCTGTACAGGAGCATGGCAGCAACGCCTCTGATCTTCAGCCTGTGGTTGCAGTGGAAAAAGTAACACAGAAATATAATGTAATTGTTTAAAAAAAAGTGGTGTTTTTTTTAGTGGGTGGGGGGGGTGTTTGGTTTTTTTTTTTTCCTTTAAAAGCCTCCCAATTCTTCTGTCACTAGTTGCAGTCCAGGAAACTTTGTGTTTATTAAGCCCTGTGTAAATTTGCAGTTCTCTATAAATGTAAAATCAATAGCATTGATAACAACAGCAAAGTGCTTAGTCCAGCTCTGCTAATAACCCAAGCCTGCTAACATCTTGATAAAGTCACTTGCTTTACATGGGCACCTCCTCTCCATGTGAAAACATGGGGAGCAGAACAGAAGACACTTGTGTTCCTGGACAAGGAAGGAAACATTGAAAACATGTAATTTCCAGCAGGTGATGACAGCAGGCAATGACCTGAAGGACTCTCTTAAATGAGGGTGCTTTAGCCCTTCCACTGAGGGCTGCAAAGACACACTTCCTCTTCTAGGAAATGAAAATCTTAACAAACATCTCCTCGCTAATGGTGTCCTTTTTTTTAATCTCTTATCACAAGTATACAAGAAAGAGGAATCACCAGTAAGCTGATGGAGTGAGCAAAATCGTATCTCTGGAGGATGAAGACAGTGACTATATTATCGTTCTGTGGCTGACGCCCCTGAGCTCTGGCCTCCATCAGTGATGACAACCCGCAACTGCTTTTAGTAGGGCACAGCCTGGGCAGTTTCTGGGGTTCACAGCAACAGTCACCGAGTATGTGCTGGGACCACACTTCCTCTTCTGCCCAAGCGTCCTGCAGCTCCGCTCCCCCTCTACCTTCCACCGTGGTGATTCCCTTCAGGGCAGAACCGCTGCAGGCAACGGCTCCTCTTCTACCACCTCCTCTTTCATCTTCATTTAGGGTTTCTAGATGGTTTACTGACACCTGACTTGGCCTCCATCATGACCTCCTCAGGGAGTTCACTGACAGATCTGAGACCCCAGAAGTAGTCCCTTTCCTCCTCCCTGCCCACCTCTGCCTGTGAGCCTGGCCTCATCGTGCTCTGTGGTAGGTCCACAGTCACCTTTGGGGTTATTGTTTGCTGCTGTTTCTTCTCCTCTGACCTCTGCCTGCTGACCTATCCCTTGGTCCAGTGACCTTCAGCACAGGACAAATCCTCCTTAAGTGCCTATGCAAAAGGCAGTACTCCCACTGTTAAATAATAATTATACAGCAATAATCACTAGAGGTCTGGCAGGGACTTCAGGAAGTCTCTGGAGCCATCCACCCCTGCTCTCCCAGGTGGAGTCACCCAGGAGCAGTGCCTGACACGTGAGAAATGCTTCCAGCGATGGGGATGCCGCAGCCTCCCCAGCAGCCCCTTGCGGCCCAGGAGACCTTCCTGGGAAGAAAGCACTTTGTTGGGTGCAGCCCAGATCTTTCCTCCTGCAAATCACATCGATTATTAATTGTCCTTCTTCTGGTGGCTGTGGTGAAGAACTGATTGCAGTTTGCCTTATAGCAATCTTTTATATAATGCAAGGCAGCTTTTAGAGTAACCGAAAAAGGGGCGTTTGCTCGCTTGCAAAGTCAGGAAATTCCCTGCCAATGGACATTCTTTGTCGGGGATCCTTTGCCAGCATAGGCTGAGCACTAAGCCCCACAATCTGCATTTTCCTCTTGAATGACTCCCACAAAATAAACCAAATATCACATCCAAGGAGATTTATTACATCCCTTCCAAGGGCAAAGCATTCCTCAGCTACATTCCACTTCTGTCTTTTGTGCTTAGGAAAGGGGAAAAAATTCTCTGTGATGCCTCTGGATCCCACCCCTCGAGGGCTTCTGTCGTTAATAAAGCTGAGCAGCTGGAGCCAGATTTATCAGACTCATCCTGAAAGGCTGGCTTACTCCTGCTGCAAGAGCAGCACCACCAGAGCAGCCTCTGCTGGAAGATTAATAACTTGTGGCACCGCGTTTCCTCAGTAAAAACACCTTTTGTTGTTCCCAGTGACACTCTATCCCCGTGGCAGCAGCTGCCAGAGTGGATCTTCTCGCTTCCTCGCCGCTCTGGCTTCTCCTGCCGCTGCATGATGCAAGAGTTTGCAATGCTTTTTGGGAGCTCAGACGTGCTCTCGGGGACACTCTGCTTGAAGCGATTGCTCTCTCCAGGCTTTGTAGCGAAGCTTTTATCCAGATGTGTGAAAAGGGGGATGTGTACAGAGGGAGGTCAAGGGGGTGAAACCTCTATTGTGTTATCTGAGCTTAATTAAGGTTTTCTCAAGGCAGTCACTAATTGATTGACCCCAGGACTGCAAAAGGGAGCAAATTTAGTGGAGCTCATTAAAAGAGCAGAGTTTGGAATTTGATTTTTTTTTTTAATTTCAGACGTGAATACCTTTGACTGATGTCTTGCTGACTGATACCAGTGAAATAAACACTACTCAGCAAATATTGGCAGGTGGATTTGACTTTTGAAATCCAAGTGAGAGAAGTGGTGAGTCCTCTCATGCCTGCTTATCATCGTCATGCCCCTGGCCACCATTATGGGTATCACTTCACTGGAGCTCTGACCTTACTTTCTGCCCCAGCCTGGGCTGTGCTAACCAGCCTGCAGTCTCTTTCAGTGGATATCAAATCCTTTTCAGTTTCACAGGCTTCAAAGTGATTTCACAAAATCGACCAAAACCCCCCTCCACAACTCAAAAATCAGTTTACCCACCAAAAAATGCAACCACTGCAGGCATGGGTGAGGCCAGCTCTGTGACAGCACAGGGCAACACTCCAACACGACTGTGTAACATGTGGAGAAGGGGAAAAAATGCTGTGTCCAAGAGGAGCTGCAGGAGGAATGAAGGGAAGAGGACCATCCTCTCCCAAAAGCCTGGGACACTGACTTTACCAAAAATGGTGAGATCATTTCCAGTCTGATAGTGTTCAGATCTGTATTACTCAACTGAACCCCCACCCAGAGCCACATACAGCACAGAGTGCTGAGTGACAGGTGGCTTCTTAAATACCTGCAGCTTGGGGCACTGTTTGCAGATCTCCTCTGCAGGTACTACTCTTGGTGACATTTGACGTGATGAAAGCTCACCCTGTCAGGACTGAGACACAGCCATTGTACGGAAGAGGCTACAGGAAAATAAGGTGTGTGGAAGCAACGTGCATGCCTGAAGTTGAAGGAGACCGTCACAAGGACAAGGTGTCGGGAAGAGCAGCCACTGGCCAGGTGACAGAAGGCTGTTAAAAGGCCAGCTTTCACAGCCAGCCCAGCGAAAGCTCCTTGCATTGCTTGGAGCCAATTCACTGTGGCTACAATCAGCCTTAAAATAATTTCATCTCGGCTTTAAAGCTAGTTAGAGCATGGATGGAAAGCCATAGTGTGTAGTAAACTGACAAAGTTGTGTGAGCACCCTGGGCGTGAGAGATTTGAAGTTTCTCCTGTCAGCCTGTGAGTTGCTTCCTTTATTTTCCTTGCTAGGACAGACTGTTGTCCTATCCCCTGCTTCTCTCCATCCTTCAAGAAGATGCTGTCCTCTTCCTAAGATGTTTCTGTCCATTCTGTGAAGTTTTGCAGGGATTTGGTGGAACTGTCAGCTGAGCAGCAACATGGACAGGTGACACCTATTCTACATGGTTTTCACTGTGAACACATCTCTGCAGTCATGTCTGTCTATTGCTGTCCTAGGCCTGTTCACCTTTATGCCCTTCAGAGCACTTCAGAGTTGGTTTTCTGTCTCTTCTGTTTAGAAAATGTTTAACATTGGTGAGTGTTTACAGGAAAGTGCCAATTTTCATAACATGTTTAAAGGACACTGGTTCGTTTTGTCTCTAGGTTTAGGCAGTGGTTGCAACAATAAGTCCCTAAGTGTAGCTATGAGGAAGAGGGACTGCCGCTGTCTCTGGTGAAATGACATTTGTCAGCAAGGAGAACTGACCCTCCAGAAGATGCTGCTGAGGAAAGAGAGGAGGCCAAGTGTCTCCTTTCTGAAGCACATGGACTTCCCTGTCCTGAAGAGGACACTTGTGACCCTCACAACCCTCTCCCCTGTTGCTTTCTCTTTCTTCTTTTCCTCTCTCCTCAACCAGACCCACTATTTAACCATTTAGGTATAAAAATAAAAAATAAAAAAAACACCAAACCCACTAGACAGAGGGTTTGCTAAAGAAGGGTAATTTTAAAAGCAAGTCTTTGAGGTCAGCACGTAATTGTAACATTTGGACTATGTGATCCAAGACAAAAATAATCCAGTGGGTGTCTGGCCCAGGAAGAGAGGATGGCAGCCTGCAGTGAAGGGAGAGTGACTTGCACGGGATTGATCAGGTGGCAAAATACCAGGCAAAACTACTCGCTGGCACCAAGACTAATATATGTGTAGGATCCTGCAAGATTTTCTGTCTGTGATTGGATTTGTAAGGGCTACTGTACTGGGTCACAGCCTCCGTTGGTTAGTAGCCCTGCCTCTGCCAGGGGCTGGCACTCAGTGCTTCCTGGGGATTGAATGGTCTTTTGCAGAAATACAGATTTGTTGTGAAGTATATTTATATATTAGCCTGCTAATGAGGAACATTTCTGGTTTGGTCTGGAATTTAGAGTGCTGAGGGTTTTTAACCATTCTCCGTTTCCAGTCCCCCACACCAGGTACCTTATGAAAACCTGTCTTCTTCAAAGGGTTCATGGTCTGCAAGCTGTGTTCTTCCCTTGTATGGTATAACAGAGGATGTTTTCATATCTACAAATATTGGATCTTTCCTCACAATCCCTTCTCAGTTATAACTGACAGCAATAAGTTACGTGGGACAATCATACAATATATTTTACCAGTACTTCCTCTAGTACATTTTAAGTGAAGAAGTGAGCCTTGTAAGTGCCCCAATATCTCTGCTGTCTGCCAGCCCTGAGAGTACAATACAGGGGGTAGGGTGACCACACCACAGTGCTGGTTTTGTTTATCATTCTGGCAAGACAGAGTGGCAGCCCTCATCACTTGGAAATAATGATGCTAATTCTTGTACTGGGGCAAAGCACCAACTGTCCACAGAGGACTCTGATTTTCCGGGCCCCAGAGGTGGCATGGGTAGGAGACCAAGCTGCCTTTCATCTCTGTTGTTCCTAAGACTGAGTTGCTTGCACATTTGCTCCCAGATGAAAGCACCATAAAAATCAGTTTTACTGTGAAAGCAGGAGGGAGCACGCCTGTATATTGATGACAATGGCTGGGGGAACAGAGCTGTACCTGAATTGATGCCACTTCTGTTTCCATTCCAAGACGCCCAGCCATCAGTTCTCCAGGCTTTCACCACAGTTCAGTATTGACCCTTCTCAAACCACTGTCTGTGCATGAAAGGGATTTATTTTTAATCAGAGGCCAGTGGTAGTTGCAGGGGTCTTTACTTTGTGACCTTCAATACTGTTTCTAGGAGGAGACAGTGGGTTTCAGTACCTTCTTGCTGTGGCTGCCTCCGGGTCAGCCGTTCCCAGAACAGATGCCACTGATTTGGGAGGGCTTGCTGCCTCCCCTTTATTTAAGTACTGGTTACACAGCTCTGCCAGTACCCATTGCAGTCGTAAACCACGCTCAAGGGATGAGCAATTTAGGGTTTGGAATCATTGTGGACCAGCCCTGGAGACCTCATGCAATTGTTTTTCATCTCTCTTACACCCACAGTTTTGCTAATTAGAGTTACTGCAGAACCCAGAGTTTCTGACTTGAATTTGAGTTGGGAAAGACACACAAAAGAAAGGAATTTGTGTTGTAAATTAGATTTCTCAGATTTCAGTGATTTGTCATGGAAATGTGGCTCAATCTATGCCGTCATAAAAACATTTCACATATTCAAACTCTTCTCATGCTATTCAGTTCCCTGATGTGGCAGGGTACAGTGACTGTAGGAAGTAAGGTTAATTTCAAATCAGCTGTGGTAGAATCATAGAATCATTTTGGTTGGAAGAGATCCTCAAGATCATGGAGTCCAACCATTAACCTAACACTGGCACTAAACCATGTCCCTAAGAACCTAATAAAAATGACTTGGCACCTCAGCTGAGGAAGCACTAAACCTACAAAATGAGGATTAACCTAGAAACCATTCCCAAATCCTAGTGAGAATACTGGATTCTTGGCTCAAGTTGTTTTCTGCCCCTTCCAAAGTGTTGCAGAGGATATACGCTACCTCTTGGTGCAGCTCCGGTCAGGGGGAGAGCACCCAAGTACCTCCCCATGTGTGTTGTGCTCCCCCATGATCCAAAACGTAAACCCTAATTCAGACTTCAGTCAATGGGGGTGGTCTAAAAATAATAGGATTTAAACCAGTAAATGATGGTTTCTTATGTTTGTTTCGTAGCCAGGAGGGTGCATTTTCAGCTAGTTCCCTGCAATCATCAGAAGTCACCAAAGTAAAGAGCACAGGAGGTGTGAAGCTTCCACATTCCCAGGACTCCAGGTGCTCAGGCAAGAAAACCACTAAATGGCTTAAGATACCTAGAGAAAGAAAGACCTGGCAACACTGTTATCCCTATTTGCCACACAAACCAGAACCTCTGGTCTCTCTTATACATCAGTGGACATTAGAGAGCCACAGGCACAGTGCTGCGGGTGGTGAGTTCTTGAGCACTTCAAAGAGCCTTTTCTTTAGTGCTGCTGCCTTTGGGCATGTTTCACGCCTCACGTTTTGGGCTGCTGCCATACTTAAGCTCTCGATGAATGAAGAGCTGCACATGGCACGGCAGCAACAAAGGGACCATGCTCAGCATACCAAGGAGACGGGTACTCTGGGACAGAGGAGCTAGGGACTATACTGCCTTGCCTTGCCCTGCCTTGCCTTGCCCTGCCTATCTAACTCCCACTCAGCTGGAGAAACCACATCTCTCTGCACCTCTCTTTCCTTGCTGGGCATCTGTCTAACAAGTGTGAGGGGTTTGCTCAGTGGGGCTTCTGGATGGCAGATTTTAATATTTATCTCTTCATTTTGGAACTCCATCAGTGCAAGAGGGTTGTGTTACACACTTGGCTGCAGCTGTATGAGACTTGTTAACGCATTAAGTCCCTCTCTTCCTTTTAGCAGGTTGAAAAAGCCACACTGGGGCTTTTCAGTCTCGTAATAGTGGTGAAGCTCTGCAAATCCCACTTACCAGGGCTTCCCCCAAAGCAGTTCTTGCTCAGCGAGAGGGCACCTGGCTGGCTCAGATGGCTGCATGGCAGAGCCAGCTCCACGCTGCCTTCCTGTCCCAGCCCCATGCACTGCTCGGACAGGAGAGTGACATTTCTGCCTGCGCCTGACCGCATCTGTTGCCATGGCAATGCCTATTTGAACTTGAGCCATGCTGCATCTTCCCTGAAGTTGTGAATTGAGCTTAGCTTTATTTATTTAAAACCAACCGTAACAAGTGATAGAAAGAGAAGAGACACGTTACAAATCCCCTTACGCAGGCCATAGCCAAATGAGTCAGAGGCACTGCGGGCTTTAATCAGCCCACCTGACGTCAAACCTCTCCATCAGAGCTAAGTGCTGCCTGGAAATGTCAACATGCCCAAATGGAAAGGCCAGAAGGTAAATCTTCTCCTGTGCTCACTCACTGAGTAGGAAAGAACAATTAAAATTCAGCCAGTCCCCCAGACACATCTTAATGGCAATCTGATTGAACACTTTTCTCCTCCCAGTCCTCTCCCATCCCTGCCATTAGGTGCCTGGGGACAAGGCCTCTTGGTTTAAAGGATCTTTCTAATGCAGCATCAGAGCCCAGATCCTGCAAGAACAAGGTGTTACCTCTGGTAGCAAGAATGGGCTCTGCAGGAAAACTCTAGCTGACACGAGCTCTCTCACAAACACTGAGCTAACCGCGTCATGATAGTCGTTCCCAGTTTCACACTGTCAATGCCCAGGGATAAGAAGAGCAACTTACCTGGGATCTATATCACTTGCTGACAGTGGCAAGAATGAGACTGTGTTTGCTAAAGAAGGTGGCAGCCATCTGTGGGCCGGTCAGGGCCAACCCTGAGACATGGCCGCAGCAAGGGGAAATGGTCGTGTGCCCTAACAGAGGAGTGTCCTCCTGGGAAGAAAAACCCTTCTGCATCCTTCCTCCATCCATTCTAACACAGCCCAAACTCTGGGCCCTTGTGATGAAGGAGCTCCCAGCTTAGGATACAAGAAGCCCATTCTTCAGCATATATTATGAGTGAGGTGTGCAAAGGGGTGAGGGGTCAGCCAAGGACACCTACAGCTTTATCTGCCCCTTTGAGGGAAACCATCCCTTCACAGCCTGCTGGTGTTTGCCAGGGGTGACAAAGGGACACACGCAGACATCAGGGGACACAAGCATGTGGAGAAGGAGGAAGGAAGGAAAAATCTAAGATGCAAACCACACCACTTAAAACCAGGGTGGTTTTCCAGTTCCTCCAAAGTGCTCCCCACACCCAGCACTGTACAGCAGCCAACCTGGTAGGCTTCAGATCTCCCCAAATCACTTAACATTTATGCCCCCTTTTATTTTTGTCCTAAATGTAAGCATTTTGCTTTGGTGGCTGATCCTGGCAACATGCCCCAGACATTACACTGGGGTTGCTTTTCCTCTAGGAGATAAGTCTGTAATGAAGGTTTCCTCCACAGTGTCTCTCCTTCGCTTGTAGTGAAAGTCTGTAATTACCACTGAGGGGTGAGGCAGACAGCACTGGAACAATGTCATTTCAACAGGGGTGAGACATGCCGGAATTGCTGGGTTGAGCTTTTCTCCCCAGTAGGACTGCTTGTGGATCCGGACCTTGCTTTTAACCCTTGGCAGGGCAGGGAACACTGTCCTGCCCACTCCCCCGACCAGCCTGCACTCACAAAATCTGCTCCGATTGGGACAGATCCTGTTGGAAGTAGCCAAGATGTGAGTGTCTGACTTCTCCACCCTGCTCAAGGGGCTAAGAGGCACAAATCAGCTGGGATTGCTCCCTAGTCATCATGCGGGCAACTGGGGCTTTGGAGTTGACTCTGAACAGTACGTGTTGTGTGTCAAAGCAGGGCTGGTGCCTGTTCCAGCGGCTCCTGCACCAAAGCTGTCTGCTTCCAGCTCCTTGATGCAAGGTATCTTCTTGGGCTAAAATTCAATCAAATGGGCTGTGCAGCTCTACCCCTCATCCTTCCTGGGAAAAGGTTTGAGATGTAGGAAATGGTTAAGAGAAATGAGGCAATACAGCCCCATCAGAGTGACTCTTCAGGTTGTCTGCAGCCCCATGAAGGCTGCCTGGGTCCCTTTTGCAAACTGGCTTGGCAACCATGCAGGCTAGAAGCCTGTTAGAGTAAATAAAATTGGAAGTTGAGGCAGCCATCCTCCTCTGCTGTTCTGTAGCTTCCCATTCCCCTGAATTTCCTGAAGGGGAGTTATTTAAAGTGTCTTCAAATGCTAAGAAACTGCTGGAAGGAGGTGTGTTCGTACTGGAGTTACTTTTCGTTCAGTTAGTCACCCTCAAAGTTGTCTGGTTCTCCAGGGAGATTGCCAGTAAGAAAGAAGAAGACAGAGTCTCTGTTCTGTCCAAGATACAGAGCAGGGAGGACAGACTGTGTGTGACAAGGGAAAGAAACATTCTTAGCCTGCCATGAAGAAGTGAAGGAGGTACAAGTTGATTTTTCCCCCCTTTATCAGTTACTTTCAAAGTGGTGAGTTTTCAGTTCTCATCTGTTGTTATGGTACCTGTTTACCACGTTGGGGCTTTACTTTCCAACGTACCTAATCCTGCCACAGGCAGCTCAGCTGCATTTCCAGGACACTGAAGGGGTTCCCCAGAAGGACATTGCTGGGGTCTGATGCCTTATCTTCAAGGCTTTCCTTTCCCTAAGTCTTGCATTCCCTGCTTCCTTGCTTGTCACTCGTTTGCAAGGCCGATTTAGATCTGAGGGCCCTAAATTTACCCCAGAAAGAATAATAATTGCAGAGCTGAGCTCTGTGGCTTCCTTTTCATTCCCCACATAGCATTAGGGTGCTCACTGAAACCACAGCATTCATGGATCCTTGCCATATGCAAACATGCAATTAATATGCTCTTCACTTTCCCCTCTACTTCCCAAGCAAGAGGAGGAAGAAAGGACAAATCTTGGTGTACATTCCCTTAGCACACACATGTGTGTCTGCACCTCGCTCGAGTGCTCCAGCGTGGCTCACACTTACTTGGACTCTTTGGTTACTGATGAAATCTGTCTGCCTGCAGGCAGACATTTATTATAATTTGATGCAACACCATTTCTGGGTAGTTGCATGCAAAGCAACGTGCAGAACACACTTCGTTCCCTGTTTGAGCTGTGGCAGCAGATTTTTGAAGATTTCACAGGTGTTCCCTGCTTTCTCTGGTTTTAGCAGGGAGCCGATAGGTGTGATTTCCTCGCTGGCTCCCCTCCCTGTCCTGCTGCTGCTCGCTGGTGCTGGGAGCAGGTGTGCTGGGTACCTGGCAGGGACACAGCACCCAGGTGGAAGGAGGAAATAGCAGCTGAAGCTGGCTGCAGCGAGAAATGTGTGTGAGAGAGTTGAAACCCGCCGCTGGAAGAGAATCAAAAGGGAGCCGGATTTCCTGGATGGGGCGGGGCTGTGGAACGGAGGGCAGAGAAAGGCTCCACCGTCTGCAAGTCCTTCCTCGACCGTGACCTTTTGCTAGAGGATGTTCTGCTGGATTCCTCCCCTGCTATCTTGACTTCTTCACGGGCTTTGAATTGTTCCTACAAAAACTAAATGGAGAAATGACAGCCTGGTTGTTGGATATGTAACTATTTGTTCTTTGAACTACGTTGAAAGTCCCATTTCCATCCTCACCTCATTCTCAGTGGGACTTGAGGAGCAGAGGGGTACTACAATGCAGCACTTGCTCCCTCTGCCAGTGTTGCACAACACAGTGAGCAAAACCACCCCTGAGTAGTATACCAAGAGATAATCTAATCCAGAGAAAAGCCTAAAAGAAGTAAAGGCAGGACTGCTATAAAGAGCTACTGAAGGGCCTAAGTATGGAGCCTGCAGAGCTCCAGAAAGCCTTAGTGGCTAGGAAGTTGGTTTGTGGCAGCAAACCAGCTATTCTATCCATATGAACACCAAAGCTGGAAAAATAAACAGGACAAATGTTATCTTTTGTGAGACTCGAAGTAAAAGCTCTGCTGTGGTCTCAGTCCTAAAGAGCCAGTCTGACCCCCAAAGCAAGCAGCTATAACAGCACGAATCATCCCCATACCAGCTCTCCAGGCTGCAAATAAGGGCAAACCCCAGGCAGACAATCCCTCCTGTAATGACGGAGCCTGCTTGCACCAAACCAAAAATCACCGACATAGGCAATTCGCCCCACATTCCTCAAGAAACACTCATCCTCAGTGAGTTTGTGAAACCTCCTGGATTGTCTGGGCGGGGGGAACAACAGCTTCAGCTTTGCAGGCTGCAAAATGGCCTGAATTGCTGTGTACGTGTTCAAGCCCAGGTGCTGCTTCCCTTGTCTTGTGCGCCTTGCTCACAATGGCGCAGGGTGGAGGCAAAGCGGATGCAAGTGGCACAATGAGAGACTTGCAGTTCTCCCTCCATGAGCATAAAGCCAGGCAGTGGCAGCAAGACCAGGCGGGACAGAGCACAGGATCCCTCTCTTATGAGAAATGGTATGATGATTCACTTCTCAGCACTGATAAAATGAGCTTCCTCATACATGTGCATTTACAGTATCAAGTGAGGCTGGGAAGGCTTATCTGCTGTCAGTTTGAGGCTCGTTCAGTTTAAACGTACTTGGTTGCTGTTTCGGTCTCCTGCTGCGATCAGATTGCAAACAAATCTAAATGTAAAATCAGAGAAAACAGGACTGAAAAGGAATTTGAGTGATCATGTGATCCAGCCACTGCCCCAAGGCTGCTTCCTGATCTGCCGTATCTATGTCCGAAGAGATGGCTGCAGAACTTGGTTTGAAAGATGCTCTGGTAAGAGTGACGTTGCCACTTCCCAGGTACTCGTCTGTTACTGCTTGTCCCCTCCAGTGTGGCAATGGAGAACAATTCGTGCCTTCCTATTTCCTGCAGCTTTTTGGCAGGACAGTCACCTCTTTAGACCCAAACAGCCCAATTGCCTCAGTCCTTTTTTAGAGTTCATTTTTTCTCCACTGCCCTTGTCAGGATCCAGCCCTGATAGTCCCCATCTTGCTCTAGGGTTGGCACCTCAGGAACGGTATTTTAGTGAATGCTGTATTCTGCACTGGTCCTCTGCAGAGCAGAAGAGGAACTTCATATTGTAAAGGTTTTGCAGGAGGATTCCTAAATTTATATCCCAGCATGGTGTCTGCCTTCTTCACAGCCATGTGATGCTGTTAACACTGTTGAAGTGTTGCAAGCGCTGTAGTTGCCAGGCCTCTGCTGCAGCAGTGCTGCTCTGCCTGTCCTTTCCCCACATGGCTGTGGACATCCCCTACCAGCTGCAGCAGCACGTCCAAGACTTTCTGAATTGCAATCACCTCCCCTCACTCCATCAACACTTTGCCTGTCCCCAGGTCTCTTTTGGAGCACAAAGCTGCTCACCTGCAGAAATACCTAGGGAGAAATTCGTGTGCTCTGCTGGCTCCCTGAAATGCCTGTACACCAATGCACGCAGCATGGGGAATAAGCAGGAGGAGTTAGAATCCTATGTTCGGTCGGGAGATTATGATCTGGTGGCAATTGCAGAAACGTGATGGGACAGTTCACATGACTGGAATGTGGTCATGGATGGCTACGCCCTTTTCAGGAAAGACAGGCCAGCCAGGCGTGGTGGTGGAGTTGCTCTCTATGTGAGAGAGCAACTGCAATGTACTAAATTCTGCCCAGGAGTGGATGAGGAATGAGTTGAGAGTGTATGGGTCAAGATCAAGAGACAGGCTGGAAGGGGTGATACGGTTGTAGGTGTCTATTACAGGCCACCAGATCAGACTGAGGAAGTTGATGAGGCCTTCTATGCGCAGCTGAGAGTGGCCTCACAGTCACAGGCCCTGGTTGTTGTGGGTGATTTTAACTTCCCTGATGTTTGCTGGAAGGACCATTCAGCCAGCCAGCCACAGTCCAGGAGGTTCCTCCAGTGCATTGATGATAACTTCCTCATGCAGATGGTGGAGGAGCTGACTAGGAGAGGTGCACTGCTGGACCTCATCCTCGCTAACAAAGAGGGTCTGGTCGAAGCAGTAAAGGTTGAGGGCTGCCTGGGTTGCAGTGACCAAGAGATGGTGGAGTTCAGCATCTCGTGTGGCAGGAACAGAATAGCAAGTAGAATTGCAACCCTGGACTTTAGCAGGGCAAACTTTGGCCTTTTCAAGCAACTGCTGGGGGAAATCCCATGGGCAAGACTGCTTGAAGGAAAAGGGGCCCAAGAGAGCTGGATTGCATTCAGAGATTGCTTCTTCCATGCTCAGGATCAGAGCATCCCCACACGTAGGAAGTCGAGGAAGGGAGCCAGGAGGCCTGTGTGGTTGAATAGGGATCTGTTGGGTATGCTCAAGCAGAAGAGGAGAGTTTACAGATCATGGAAGCAGGGGCTGGCCACTTGGGAGGAATATAAGGCTGCTGTTAGAGGATGTAGGAAGGCAGCTAGGATAGCCAAGGCCTCCTTAGAATTACAGCTGGTGAGAGGGGTCAAGGACAGCAAAAAGAACTTTTTCAAATACACAGCAGATAAAACTAATACCAGAGGCAATGTAGGCCCACTGATGAATGAGGTGGGTGCCCTGGTGTCGGAAGACACAGAGAAGGCAGAGTTACTGAATGCCTTCTTTGTCTCTGTCTACTCCGCTGGAGGTTGTCCTGGGGAGCCCTGTACCCCTGAGACCCCGGATGAAGCCAGGTCAATGGAGGAGTTTGCTTTAGTCGATGAGGACTGGGTTAGGGAGCAATTAAATAGTCTGGACATCCATAAATCCATGGGTCCAGATGGGATGCATCCGCGGGTGCTGAGGGAGCTGGCTGAGGTCATTGCTAGACTGCTCTCCATCATTTTTGCCAATGGAAATGGGAGAGGTGCCCGAGGATTGGAGGAAAGCAAATGTCACTCCAGTCTTCAAAAAGGGCAAGAAGGAGGACCCAGGTAACTATAGACCGGTCAGCCTCACCTCTGTCCCTGGGAAAGTAATGGAACAGCTTATCCTTGGTGTCATCTCAAGGCACATCAGGGATAAGAGGGTCATTAGGGGCAGTCAGCATGGCTTTACCAAGGGTAAGTCATGCTTGACCAACCTCATAGCCTTTTATGAGAATGTAACAAGGTGGATGGATGATGGCAGAGCGGTGGATGTGGTCTACCTTGACTTCAGTAAAGCCTTTGAAACAGTCTCTCACAGCATCCTCACAGCTAAATTGAGGAGGTGTGGTCTAGACAATAGAGTAGTGAGGTGGGTTGCAAACTGGCTTAAAGAGAGAAGCCAGAGAGTCTTGGTCAATGGTGCGGAGTCCAGTTGGAGGCCAGTATCTAGTGGAGTGCCTCAGGGGTCAGTACTGGGGCCAGTATTATTCAATATATTCATTAATGATTTGGACGACGGAATTGAGTGTACTATCAGCAAGTTTGCTGATGACACTAAGCTGGGAGGAGTGGCTGACACGCCAGAAGGCTGTGCTGCCATCCAGCGGGACCTGGACAGGCTGGAGAGTTGGGCGGGGAATAACCTGATGAAATTTAACAAGGGCAAGTGTAGAGTCCTGCATCTGGGCAGGAACAATCCCAAGTTCCAGTATAGGTTGGGGAATGACCTATTAGAGAGCAGTGTAGGGGAAAGGGACCTGGGGCTCCTGGTAGATAGCAGGATGACCATGAGCCAGCACTGTGCCCTTGTGGCCAGGAAGGCCAATGGCATCCTCGAGTGTATTTGAAGGGGGGTGGTCAGTAGATCGAGAGAGGTCCTCCTTCCCCTCTACTCCACCCTGGTGAGACCCCATCTGGAATATTGTGTCCAGTTCTGGGCCCCTCAGTTCAAGAAGGACAGGGAACTGCTGGAGAGGGTCCAGCGTAGGGCAACAAAGATGATTAAGGGAGTGGAGCATCTCCCTTATGAAGAAAGGCTGAGGGAGCTGGGTCTCTTTAGTTTGGAGAAGAGGAGACTGAGGGGTGACCTTATTAATGTTTATAAATATATAAAGGGTGAGTGCCATGAGAATGGAGCCAGGCTCTTCTCAGTGGCAAACAATGATAGGACAAGGAGTAATGGGATCAAGCTGGAACACAAGAGGTTCCACTTAAATTTGAGAAAAAACTTCTTCTCAGTGAGGGTGACAGAGCACTGGAACAGGCTGCCCAGGGAGGTTGTGGAGTCTCCTTCCCTGGAGACATTCAAAGCCCGCCTGGACACATTCCTGCTCCAGCAGGGGGATTGGACTAGATGATCTTTTGAGGTCCCTTCCAATCCCAAATATACTGTGATACTGTGATATCTCTCCTTTTTGGCTCCAGAGGTCAGCAGTGACACTCGCTGAACTCAGAAGTAACCTGTGCGTTGCCTTTAATGAATGCATTTGTATCTAACATGGAGAAAATGTCTGTTTCAAAGCTCTACACAAGTGCTAGGGGTGAGGGTCCCAATGAGAGCTCTCCAAGATGCAACAGAGCAGCTGTGCAGCACAATACCAAAATGGGAAGTTTGTTATAATCCTTCCTTGCCTGCAGAGGTGCAGCAGCAGTAGAGAGGGGAGCTGCATCCAGGCAGTTATGCTCAGTACTTAAAGTATTAAATAGAAGCAGGGTCTCAGAGCAGGCAATTTCATTTTTTCTGAGAGACTTTAATCTTCCAAATGGACTTCACAATCCCCATCTGAATGTGCCAAAGCATTTTTCCTTCAGAGTGCAGACAAACAAGTGAGGTTTACTTTGCTTTACCTTTTCTGATGACAACGCCACCCATGCTGTGCAAACAGCCACCAGAGCTGACACCATCTCAGCTTCCTTGTCTTGGCACTGAGGATAAATAGAGTGTGTGTCCTGAAAAGAGCCTTCCTCATGTTAACCTGGGAGAGGCACTGAACCAGCAACTGTTGGTTTCACCAGTGAGTCTTTGCAGCTGGGGAAGCAATAGCCATGTTTGGTTAGTGGTGGGAGGTGAAGCTGGCCCTGTTGTGGCTCTGCCTGTGCTCTGTGACACTGGACTGTCACCCCATTGCTATCACAGGGCTCAGTCCTTCTGCCCCTCACACGTGAGAACCCCGCTGACTGGGATGCTAAAGGAGAGATGTCTTTTCCCTTGCTTGGAGGTAGTTTGCTTCTTGCTGAAGGGTCAGGACATATTTCTCCTCTCCGTCTTACAGTGGCAAAGGTTTCTGTGTTCCAACCTTTAAATCCACTGGCACCCACATTGACAAAGAGGGTTCTTTACCATTAAGGAAGGAGGAACAGCATTATTTTCCCAGCACAACTCCATCCTGGTTGAATTTATGTCTTCTGAACCTTTTACCCAAAGGCTCTTTACACTTGATTGAAACATAAGGTAAAAGTAAATTAAACTGAAAGAGCCCATTGTGTGTGCAAGTATAAAGGCTTTTGTGTGCAGGAGGTAGCGTGTGGCTGCGTGTGCAATGAGTAGCCAAGGAACACCTCGAGTTGTGCTGTTAGTCCTGAGACCTGTGGGGAGCATGGAGCAAGAGCCTATGATGGCCACATGAGTGGAAAGCCAGTATCTGGTTCAAACACAGGCTCCAGCCAGTTCAAATGTCTACTTCCTCACCATGACCCTCACTGTTGGTTAACTTTCAACCAGGCTTCTTCCAGGGAAGATGCACTGCTGTCTTATTTTTTTTCTCCATATGCCTGGGATCAAGAAAGCCACTGCCAGGGGCTGGTACTCCAGTCCATTCCCTGTGGAACCATGAAAGCAGGGACATATTAATAAAACATCAGTCTACAACAGGATTATTAAAAGTGGTTTTCCTGAGTGTTGGTTGGAGTAAGGATCAGAGAGGACAGGGATCCATAATCCTATTTATCTGAAGCCATATAATCTTCCTGAAGCTCTTTAATGGTGCCCAACTCTCTAATTACAGAGCAGCCACATGGACTGCTGCAGCCAGGCCTACCTGCAAGCCCGTTGGGCAGAGCAGGGGCAAGAAGATCTCCCTGCCACCTTGCAACTCCCCTTGGGCACTGACCCCTCAGAAAACCCATCTTTCCTGGCTCTGCTCCCCGAGGGATGCAGAGGGGACACCAGAGATTGCCACCGCCTCTCTGCCGGCAGAGCCACCGCTGGGTCTGCTGAAGGGGAGGTCTGTTCAGTTCATCAAACTGAAATCGCTCTGTTGGGGATCAGCATCACGCTCCGGCCACCTCCACAGCCCCGGGAGGAGCGCGGGAACCCCGGGCACCCGCCGAGCTCGCTCTCCCCGAGGTTGGGGGGAACGCAGATGGCCCCCGCGGTGCCGGGGGCTGTCCGAGAGGCGGATGCGCTGCCCGCCGGGGCAGCCGCGCTGCCTTAAGGGGGTGTCGGCGAGGGAAGTCCCGCCCCGCCGGCTCCCGGTGCGCGGGCGGGGGCGTGTCGCGGTCGGCGGCGGCACCGCCTGCTCGGCAGCGGGGCACTGACAGCTGCCCCGAGCGGGCACCCGGCGCGGCGCTCCCATCCCCGGCCGGCGGCTCGCTCCTCGCCGCGGCCCCGCCGCCCCATGGACCGCCGCCGCCGGGGGGCGGGCGGGAGCGTGCCGCGGCAGTGAGCCCGGCCGGCGGAGTGCGGGGGGCGGCCGAGCCCCCGCGCCTCGGGCACCATGGACAGTATCCTGGAGCCCTTCCCCGCCGAGCGGCTCTTCCCCGCCGCCGGCACCGGCTTCCTCGACCTCGGCGACTTTAGCGACGCGGACTTCCTCAGCAATGTGGTAAGGGACCGCCGGCAGCTCCCCGCTCCCCGGCGGGGCGGCCCCGGACGGGCGGCCGCAGCCTGGTTAGCGGGGACGGGGCGCGCCGGCGGGCTCGCCGCGGCCCCCACTTCGCCCCAACTGCCCTGGGGCTGCGTGTGCCGGGGTCCCGCGCCTGAGCACTGAGTGCCCTGCGGGTGCGGGTAGCCGGGTGCCCCTTGCCACACACGGGCAGCGTTCCCCGGGACCGGCCCTGGTGCACCCCGAGGAGACCCTGCTGAAGAATCACAGTTTTTTCTTACAATGCGCTTTCTTGAGACCCATGGCTGGGGGATAAGTGTGCTGTCCCAGGCGGGGAGCGCACAACCTGCTGTGGCTCAGGTCAGGCAGCACCGAGGGCACGACCAGGTGCCCTCAGGAGGGAGACCTTTGGGCTCAGCGCCTCTGCTCGTTTGCTTGTAACTTTTCCTCAGAGTGGCATTTGGGAGATGAAACATCTCCTGCTTGGCATTAAGGCTGGGCTGATTTATTTTGGAAAGAAGGGTGAGGGGGAAAAGTCACTTGGGAGGAAAATGTGTTGCCAGTCCCAAGAAACCAAAGGGGCATTGTTCACCTCTAGGGAAACTGCCCAGCCTCTCCGAGGAGTCATGCGAGTCCCGAGTCCAGCAGCTCTCCTGAGCAGTGCGCACAGGCTCTTTGCTGTCCTGCCTGAGCTTTCTGTGGGAGTTTGTGCTGTGAAACCTGCAGCCTCCCTGCCAGGGAGGACCCAACCCTGAGCCCAGAGGGGGAAGGGCCCCACCTCAGAGGTGGTTTGAGGTGAGGGCATCATCCAATTCTGGACAGCAAGGCACTGCCTGCACTCAAGGCTCCACCAGCCTCTGAGTGGCTGCAGCCACGGGTCAGCGTGCCTGCCCCAGACAGAGAGATTTTAGCCACAGTTTGTTACTCCCCTGTCACCCTACTGGCACCTCCCACATTCCTGGTGTAGCACTGTGAGGGTCTCCCTTGCAACCGGAGCAGCAGAGGTGCCAGCATCATGACACAGAAGCAGGGGACAGGGAGAGGAGGGCTGTAGCCATTAAACATCTGATTAATCCACTTCTGCTGTGTTACACAGAAGATATCTAAAGCCTTTTATGCTGCCTCCCTTGTGGAGGAGACAGTAGAGATGCAGAATTTGCATAAACGTTATGTGCATCACACTTAGTGTGTGGAGACACACTGGGTCTGGGAAAGAGATTACGCAGGCAGCCCCATCTCTCATGAATATCACCAGCTCCTAATTTCCAAGACACTGTCGTGCCTTGAGGACTGACTCTGGTCTGGCTCTATAGGAGGCAGCAGAATCCCACTGTGCTCAGACAGACTTTGCAATGGCACGCCAGCCCGAGACTGAGCACTCGCACTGCAAGGCCTTGCCTGCTCACATCTGAGAGACCTCTTGCTAGGAGTTTTGTGCTTTCCCTAATTCTATATACGTCCACTGTGGATGAAGCCGTGCTGATACTAAATGCTTTATGCCAGGAGTGTTTACTCCCTTACCAAAGTGAAAATAGTATGTATTGGCACCAGCTCTTTTACCCAGGTGTGATATGGGCTGCAGTCACAAGTCAGGGAATCTCTAACCAATATATGTGGTACCTCTTTATAGCTTAAATACAACTCCTGCCTGCAAGTAGACTCTGTGAAAAAGCAGCTTTTGTGTAAGAGTGCCATCTGGTGCCACTTGCCAGGACAGTGTGTTTAAAGTGTGCAGTGTCCATGTGCAGGCTGGCTCCATCCTACCTCATTTCAATTTGCCTTTCTGCTTGGAAAGCTGCTTCTCAAAGCAGCCTCCCCTTCCCTTCATGTTAACTAGGTTGCAGTGACTCAGGCATCATTGTGCTCAGCTTTAAGATAGAAAAAGAAATGCTTTTGTGAATTTTTTTCCCAACTGTGAGCACCACAAACTTCTGCTGGTGTATGAGAGTCAAGCTGATATCTTCTCTTCCTGCAGATGATAAATATAAGAGATTCTGTAGCCACTTTTTGCCTACCAAATCTGTTGGTCATATAAGAGCCAGAACATAATACATCACCCCCTTTGTTCTCACTCTGCATGACAACATGGGGGAAGGAATACACTTACATTTTCTCACTAAATCCAGCAAATCTCCTGGGATCTTGAGATGTGTTGAGAAGTTCTTTTTACATAGAACTGTGCAAAGCATCACCGTGCACAATAGCTCGCTAATTTGCCAGTGCCTTTGCTTCAAAGATGGGCAAACTTTTCCAGATATTGTTCAGCAAGCATTTTTCTTAGAGCAGGCCAGGAATTTTGGCTATAAAATGCCAGTATGAAACTTTTTCTGATGATGATTTCTTCAGAAAGGAAGCAGAAAGAAAAGATGGATGAACCTTACTGCAGAGCCTGTGCTCCTTTGAGGCAAGAATTACGTGTCTCTACTCTCCATTCCTGAACCTTTGGCACTCCTTATGAGTCATCTTGGTCTTTAAAAAAATCGTTCTCTGTATTGCTCATCTGAAGTTGTGACAAAGAAGTAATGAAGGCACATCTGTAGATGCATCCTCAAAAAGGTCTGTGTGCTGGAAACAGGAAAAAAAATAATTTGAATAAGTGTGGGGGCTGCCATTCAGAAGGACCTAGTCAGGTTGGAGGAATGGGTCAGCAGAAAACTCATGAAATTTAGCAAAGACAAATAGCAACTCTTGCCCCTGCAATGGGTGGACTGGCCCACCAGGATCATGGGGCAATGGTGTGCTCCGGTAGCAGAGACGGCAAGCAGGTAGGAACAGGAGAGCAGCAGTAGCTAGACAGAGGGATATGATTATCCCTCTTTTCTTGACAATCATAAAACTGTGTCTGAAATAGAGTGTCCAGTTTTGGACAGCCTGGTACCAGAAGGACATTGATAAATCTCACTGCATGGTGGGCATGATCACCAAGATACCTGGGGCTGGAGATCTTCTCTTGTGAAGAGAGGCTGACAGAGCTGGGCTTACTCAGCTGGAGGAGAGGCAGCTCCAGGGGTCCTAGCAGCAGCCTGCGTGCACTGGTGAGGAAGCTACTGAGAAGATGGGGCCAGGCTCTTTCCTTAAGTGCATGGCAGGAGGACGGATAATCATAAGTTGGAACAGGGAAGGTTTAGACTGAATATAAGGAAACAATTTCTCACTCTGAGGACAACTGAGAATGGATGAGGCTGCCCAGGGACACTGTGAAAACTCCTTCCTTTGGTAAGTGTCACGAGGATGGAGCCAGGCTCTTCTCAGTGACAACCAATGATAAGACAAGGGGCAATGGGTGCAAACTGGAACACAGGAGGTTCCACTTAAATATGAGAAGAAACTTCTTCACGGTGAGGGTGACAGAACACTGGAACAGGCTGCCCAGGGAGGTTGTGGAGTCTCCTCTGGAGACATTCAAAACCCGCCTGGACACCTTCCTGTGTAGCCTCATCTAGGTGTTCCTGCTCCGGCAGGGGGATTGGACTAGATGATTTTTCAAGGTCCCTTCCAGTCCCTAACATTCTGTGATTCTGTGAACCTGGTCTTCATTTAGTGTTGGCCCTGCTCTGAGCAGGGGTCAGATTAGAGACATCCTGAGATCCCACACAACCTGCATGAGTCTGTGATTATATGATAGTATGTGGTTTTGATTTTGTTTAGTTTATTTGTTTGTTTGTTGTTGTTTTTAATTTAAATCTTAAGGAGAGCGGTGTCTGCTTGGTACTTGGAAGAGAAATCTCCAAGGGACACAAAATCTTTATTTTATTCACTTAGCTTCTGCTAACTAGGCTTATATATGTACAATGACTACTAACAACACTATCAGTCTCCTTTGCTCAGGAGGCAACCTACTGCTTTTGAACTTAGGCAATTTTGCTCATCTTTTTCTGCCAGAGGGACCTACCATAAATGAAGCTTCATGCAGTGCTTGCTTATCAATTTCACCTGTTTGTCTCCTGCCCAGCCCAGCATTTCTGATCATTCTGTGAGCACCCGTCAATTCACTTACAGTCTATTACACCGCACTCAGAGAGCTTGTACTTTCAGCTCTTATCAGTGCTGTGAAATTCTTCAAAAGCCTTATCTTTTGAGTCAAATTCACCACTGTGCTTCACTGGGTTTGTGCCACTCCAGTGTCAGAATGAAGCCAGAATGAACCAGCCAAACAGGAGGCATGTGTTTCTTTTTAACCTAATACCCCAGTCGGTTTGCTTCTTCACTATATTTTGTATTTTATAGTATGAAAAATACTTTCAAAGATGACTTTGAGTGTTCATGTAAACACAACTCTATTTTGACTCTCTGTTTTTCCAAGCATATTCTTTACCTCCTTCTAAAAGGGAAATATCAAGGTGAACAAAAACCATTCTACAAGCTAGTCAAGGTCTCCACTGTTAGAAGTTGCAAAATGGCAATTCAGGCTGTCTCAGTGGTGTTAATACAGCTTCTTCGGGGAATGCATGGTAACGCACTCTTTTGCTGTGTGATCCTGTATATCTGGGCAATGTGACAAGCGACATCTTCTGGAGCCTGCTAGCAGCCAGCAGAATGGGAGAAGAACTGCTTGAACCTGTGGGTTGCTCCTTGAGTGCAGACGAAGTTGTGTGCCTACCATGTACTCTTTCCTTTAATGTTGTTCCCACCTGCAGAAAGGAGAGAAGTAGCAGGACTGTACATAGTGAGTAGACTGAGAGTGGTGCTGGTGCAGCTTGTAAGGGGAGCATCCCCTGGAGACAAAGGAGAGGCTGTTCACCATGGAAGAGAGTTGCTCTCGCGAGAAGCCTGTACACACTTCTATTCCTCTTATGCCTACTACAAGGACATAAATAGCACTTAATTGGTGCTTAGGTCTTGGACTGACCTTTGGTCTGAGTGAGCTTCACGATGTGTAAGCTCTCTCCCACCATCTCTCCACACAGTAAAGAAGAGCTCAGGCAGATTCGGTCATCCACTTCTCACCCTTTCCAGTTGCTCTGCTGTAATGGGAGGCTGGGTCTCTGGGCCTGATGGTAGTCCCTTGTGGAGACACACACAGAAAGCATTTTGGCCCTCTCTTCCTATGCCTGGTTAAATTTGGTCAGTTACACATCCTTGGTTAGTCAGCCAAGTACTGGGCAAGGCAAAACTTTTGAATTTAAATTTTGCTTGGTACTTGCCAAGCAGAGATTCCTGTGGGATCTGGAGTGCAGATACAGAGAGACCTGGTGGGGCCATCAAACCTGGCCTGATTGAAATGAATCCTAAAATAATAATTCCTAGTTTTTCCCATTTCATTAGTCTCTTTGGATCCATCTCGTGGTTCCTTCATTTCGTGTCCATGCTGCTCCTTATCGCCTCATAGTGGGACTTATACCTGCAGAAGTGCTAGTAGCAGGATGAAACCAGAGCTGAACACAGCAGTTTATGGGTCCTTGAGCCTACAGCATCATCACCTCAGGGTCATCACCAGGACACATATTTCCATTTTGGTAACGAAGAAGAGGAGAGACTTGATCTTCTTTTGGAAGACTCTAGGTCAATACTTTCTCCACAGAGAGTGGGGACCATTCGTGTGTCCCTCCTAGCTGCCAAGAAAGTGAGAAATGTTTGGGATACTCTTCCTAAATGAAAATGTTCATCTGCTGGACAACTGCCTGCGTGTGCTGGGGATCCACTGGCCTAAACACTCACCTCAGCCAAAGTGAGAGAACCCTTTAACTGCGCTGGTAGGCCAGAACTAGGGGAGAGGTTGTAACTCAGAGGAGGAGTGCAGGAAGGCATGTGTCCAAAACTGAGTTAAACACTGGAAACACAGCCATCATCTTATTGGGGAGCAGCAGGAAGGACTTTCATGAAGTGCTTGCAGGGTAAACAAAGGGAGGGTTTGGCAGGGGGTGGAAGCACATCTGTGCATACAGTCCACTCCCACTGAGGGAGGGTGTCAGCAGCACCAGCTGGGAGATGCTGGAGTCATGTACAGCTCAGGCCATGTCTGCCAGGTGACTGCCATCCACTCTGACGTAAGTCAGTCATTCAATGCCACCAACATATTCAGAGAAGAGAAAACCTAGGGGTCTCATCTCTACAGACCAGGCTGTAGAGAGCCTCTGAGTCTGTTCCATTGGACCTCCTCTTAGTACCAGTACGAGTGCCTAAGCATGGTGTCTGGTGGCTTCAAGTGTTGGGTTCATTGATGCGAAGTGCGTTCTGCTGACCAGGAGACCATCTGATGCTGCACTGGTTTCATCCAGCATCTGGTCTCCACAGCCACTGTGTGGCCTCATCCAGCAGTGTGCTGGTCTCATCTGGTGCTGCTCTGATCTCACTGAAGGCTGGGATGGAGCTGTCTCTGGTAGGGAGGGGAATTTGGAAAGAAGAGCGTTTTCTGAAGCAACCCCTTAAAGGGAAATTTTAGAAGCAGGGATTTTGTAGCCACAGGTGCAGCCTCACTATTCAAAATGTGGCCAGGCTGACACCTCTGCAATGTACTCATGTGTTTCCTCTGAGAAAGGTCTACTCCAGGGCTTGCTCCTTTTTTTTTTTCTCAGCACTTCCCTGTAGGTTTTCAGATGGTGGTATTCAATTAGCATTTAGTATATTACTTATTTACTACTTTAAAAACTCTCAGTGTTAAAGGAAGCAAACAAAAGCTCTTTGCTCTCTGGAGTTGTTTCTGTGACAACCAAATGGTAGCTCCTCTTATAGCCACAGATGGCATGGTGCTTAATATGAAGATCTGATCTCAAGACTGACTTGTACCACTGCATTTTAGGGAAGGGATGAATCCTGTCCCTCATTGTCCTGTTGTGAAGAGTCCACTGAAGGAAACCAAATGGGACACAAAAGCCAGCTGGTGACTCTTTTTGCTGCAGAGTTATAGGGGAACATGTAGGGCACCAGGGATGAAATGGACCATTACAGTTCAGCTAAGAAATGGCCAGGAGCTGTCTCCTGGCCTGATTTGGCTGAGAGATTTCCCAGGGAAATGCCAGGTCTGTGCTGCAAGGTCAGGTGCTGTCACCAATGTTTCACAGGCAACCTTGTGGCCAACATTGTTCTTCTTCAGGAGAGATGTCTTTTAGAAGAGCCAGGTGTGTTAGCCGTCGCTCCCAGGCCAATCTCAGTTATCAGGATTACTACATCCCACTGATACCAGCTTTCTGCTGGGGACTGTATTTATCCTCCTTTACACATCTGAACTGCTGGGACTTCCTGCCTTCACATGGGAGATGAGAAGTGAGAGCAAGGGTGGGACGAAGGCTGTGTTTTTCAACTGACCCCCATGCTAGCACCATGGCTGTTCTGCTGCAGACGGTGACATCTGAGCATGCAACTTTAATGTCGTTTGGTATCCTCTGGCTGAAATAATTGATTGTGTTTTCAGCCTGGCAATACTAACCTTTACTCACTCTTTCCTGTCTTTGGAGCTCAACTTGTGCTATGACTTGTTAGGTGTTTTCTTGGGTTGGTGCCTCCATGTTTTGCATTGTACCTCAGAGCAGAAATAGCTGAAAGGGTGTGAGGAGCTGAGGGCATGGCCACAGTGGCAGGGGACTGCAGGTAGCGTGCCGAAAGGCAAGCTGTGTCTTTCAACCCAGTTGCTTCCCACATGTCTGCCATGCAGTGTTTACATCTGTCCAACTTATTCCCAGCTGCTCAAGAAACCATTTTTTTTTTTGCTTCTGCTTTTCTGTAGGGTCACATCATTTAAGGTTTTCCTTTCCTGGAGTCTCTTGAGCTGACCTGAACACCCCAACCTTCCCCTTCTCACCCATCCCTTTCTGACTTCTTTACCCACCTTCTGTTCTCTTTCTTTGCATCTCCCCTTTTACTTCTATTTTCTCAAATCTCTCCGGGGCTGTCTGCCTTTGAAATCATGTGAAGCTGCTCTGGTCTGGTCAGTGTCTGAGTGATAGATGCTTGACACTGATCTTGACATGTTGATGTGCCAGAACAAACATGAAGGTTGGAACTACAGATACACACTCTTTCACTCCTTTCTTTCTCTTCCTATTTTTTCTTCTGAGTTTCTAAGATTGCAGAAATCCCTCACACAGGATGGAAGCAATGTGCATGGCTGTCCTTCCTGAAACTAGTATGTATTATAATTTAAATGAGTGCTGGGGTAATTAGTACCATCTTTAGGGCTTAAAGGTGATGCCTTACGCAAGGTCATTCATTATGATTGCTGTCCAGCCTGCTGCAGAGAAAACTCACCCTTGACTACCTCAGCAAAGTTGCTTTTGGCTTCTTTACACTGTGACTTTGTCTTGATTAGGAAAAATGTTCGTTCAGGTCAGTCTGGCTGACCCAAATAGCAAAGCCTGCTCAAAATGCAGTTAACATTTTTCCTAGAATAGATGCAACGTAATGTGTTCAGCTCAGCAATCTGTGTCAGGAGTTCCCCTGCAACAGAATGTCAGGGCTCCTTTGGGAGGAACCTGGCAACTGAGGATGGAGAAGAAATACAGCTTGGGCCTGACACCAAGCATGTTACACAGGAGGGAACTGGGTACAACATTGGTTTTGGACACTCATATTGGATTGTCAGCATCCCTCCTGCAGGTTAACTTCCTTAGACAGATGCCCAAAGAACTCCTGACCATAGTGTCCCGGGGACACTGCCTTCTCCCAGTGCCATGGCATGTCCAGGTGGGTGCACTGCAGCTCAAGAATAACATGTCCCTCCTGGCTGAGGTGTAAACTTGCTCCTGGCTCTGCAGTATTTGCAGTCTTCCCTCTCCTGGGAGGAGAACTTTTCCCTTCAGAAGGGGTAGCTGAGGCAGAGTGAGACCAGGACAAAAAAGTGGACTGAGGTCCACAGCCTCGATCGTTAACTGTTCCATGTCAGAGCAGCTTGATGTTAAATGAGTCCCGTATAAATTCATGACAGTTTGAAGGAAGGAGCTGGGCAGGTGCTTTTGGCTGAGCTTGCTGCTACTCCAGAGGAGAGACTGCAAGACAGGCAGCTTGGGGAGGAGGAAACCAGCTCTGACATCTGTAAAGACCGTTGATGGAAGGTTTCTTTCAAAGCCTTTTCAGTCTTTCAATCTGAGAGCTCTTTGCCCAGGGCGTGCTGGAAATCTGGCTCTTCTTTCCAAGCAAATGTGGCAGATTCTGAGAGTTGATGAGGTGCTGTTGAGCCACAAATATTGAATTGCCAGATGAATGATGTTGGGTTTGTTTTCGTTGTGTTTTTTCTCTCCTTATGCACAGTGGTGCAGTGAGGTTGTCGGGAATGGGAGAACTGTATTTTAGTCCCAGCTCTGCCAGTTACTTAGTGTGTGATCTTCGGGGTGTCACTTGCAACAATGCAGCTTTTGCTGTCTATAGAAATAGTGCACATCCTTATTCTTACTGGCATGGGGAAGTGCAATCAATGGATGAAGCGGATCAATGAAAAGTTAGACTGGGGCGGGGGGGTTGCTAGCAGATACCTGCCAGGAAAGGTCCACAGGAGCTATTACTTTGCTTCCCCAGTCTTTTGGAAATACTTTGCAGCTATAGATGGTATTTGCAAAGTTTTCAGTTTGGCAGGTCCACCCTCTGCTGATGTCCCAGCTATCCTTTACCCTTCTGTTCATTACTCTAGGGGACTGCATGTATCTGATTCTGACCTCAGATACTTCAAGCTAATCCAGAGTACTCTTTCTGTGTCAGTCTGAATGTGTTAATCAGCACCAGAATTTAAACTGAAGTACTTGGCCCATGGTGTTGCTGGCCTGACCTCTTTGGGCCTTTCTGAAAACAAACAATTTGTGCTTTATAAATCCAGTGAATGGGCTTTACTTATACCTCATCCTCCACTGTACAACCAGATCCCAGGTCAGCTGCAAAATGTAACTTCTCCCTGGGTTCTGTGCAACTTGCTGAGGGCACCTTGTTACATTTCTGTCCAAAATTGTTGGATGGTCAGTGCTGTGCCGAGTTCCCAGGCTCCCAAAGTATGTCTCATCTGTTTTTTATCTGAGAAGGAGGTAACGAGCAGGAAGTACCACAGTGCCGTCCATGGCTTTATCAGTCCCCTAGCAGGGCACTCAAGATCCATATCAGTCCCTCCTGCTGCTCAGCACATGGTTTCGTGCTTTCCCTTTCTCTTTTGAGGTGCCTTTTCACCACACTAAATCTGTCTGCCTTGTTGTAAAGTTAGGATTGCCATAATCTACTGGGAAGTGCGATGCAAAAGTTGCTTTTCCATTCTCCGATGCCTCTCCGTGCTCCTCAGGGTTTGTCAAATACAGTTGGCAGCAGACCAGCAGCTGGATTAGCATTAAATAATGAGCAAATGGCCTGCAGCCCTTTTTCCGACCCAGCAAAACACACACCTTTTGTTCTTTTCTTACATGTCTTCAAGCCCCGTTTTTATCACACTAGGAGAAAGCTGAGCTCTGGTCAATGGTGGGAACAGAACAGAGGGTACTTCACTCCTTTCTTTGTCGCTAATTAGTACCACGGTGGTAGCGAGAGACTGCTAGCTTAAGAGCAAAACTGTTTTGTCCCTCCTCCAATAACTGCAGACACAACGAGCAGTCAGTGGCAGCTGTAAGCAGCTGGGGAGAGCTGTAGCAGAGCAGGAGCAATGCTCATTTCTTAATTTTCCTGCATGCTTCAGGCTCCAGGGGAGCTGTCCTGGCAACCTCCACCTTTGTATCCAGGGGCTGAGGTCCCAGGTGAGATGATGGCACACATTACTATGTCAACCCCAGCAGCTCTGCAGTGTGGTGAGGTCACCCAGCAGCCTCAGTATCTACATGTAAGTGCCAGAGACCCATGCCCAGACCAGGGCCCCGTTCACTGGTCTCAGATGCCTTTCTGATATTTGATGGAATTGGATTATGTAGAGTTGCCAGAGGATTTATTTATTTATTCTGGGAAAGAAAGATGGAAGGAGGCCAGGAGGGATGGAGAATAGGGGAAGGAGGAGGCAAGAAAAAGCAAAGACAAGAGAGAGGTAGGAGGTAGCTATGCAGTTAGCATTCCTGAGCCATCTGGACCTGTTGGCATGGCCCCAGCTGGATGGGCTCACAGGTTTATCCACACCATGATGTAATCTCCATCGTCCAGCGTTTGATTTTTCTCCTTGCACTGGTTGGCCTTGTATCTGGTGCATGTCTGGAGTGGGCATTTTGATTTCCTGTTGCTATTTGTGGACTTTTCCTGGCCAATCCTCAAGAGCAGCTCGGGCGGTTTGCATTCCTCAAGCTGAAGAAGCAATGCCACCCCGTCAGCCCAGAGCGGAGGCCAGCCGCAGCCAGCCTGCCGGCCAGGGAACAACAGCCCTGCACAGGGAGCCAGCTGTGGTTTGCACCATGCTGTGGCTGGAGAGAGGGTGACACCTCTGCCTGGTGCCTGGGCCGCTGCAGCTGAGCTCAGGAGTCAGCTCAGCCTTCAACATCAACACAGAGAGGGCTGGTGAGACCCCCCCCATTTTTGGCTGCTCATGGGCTTCACTGCCCTGACAGGTCTTGCAGTAGAACAGGAGGAAGGAGAATTTTATTTGGCCCAAGACCTATTCCTCCCTTTGCTTGATGTGAGTAAAAGCAATAATGCCAGCACCGGGGAGCACCAGGGCTCTTGACTGCCCTGTGAAGCAGGTGGGCTTCCCAGCATATGGGAAGGGGAGCTGAGGAGGACCTGGTCTGACACTGCCAAGCACCCACTCTTGCTAGGGAAAGGCCTGTGATCTCCTCCCTTCCATCACTTGATGCCACTTTCAAGTCTGATGGGAAGGATTCAGACTCGTGTTCCCTCCTCAGTCTATAGGAAACAGCCAGGCCTCACCAAGACCAGCCATCTCTTATTTTTCTTGAGTCCTTCACAGCATATGAAATGAAGAGGGTTTGCACATCTGTTTCCATAAAAACACACTGTTTGAATGTCTTTAAGTTACAGGAGCCACACAGGAGCAAAGTTGTCTTATTCACTACATAAATTAAATTTGTGGAGGGGTAAACAGCAGAGCCATATGTCCACTCCTGCCTTCAGAAACAGATCAACTCCCGTGGTCCCACATGGCTGGAAAGGTCTGAGATGCCCAGAGGATGAAGATGGGACTTCTCTATAGCATACCACTGCTGTAAGCAAATCTCAAATACAGCGACATGAGGGGCCTACTTCAGAGTATGCCATTCCCTGCTCTGACTCAAGAAATGTGGGTAGCAGTGTGATGAGCTATTAGGCAGCAGTTGGACATGAGCACACAGTACTCCCTCCCTCGCGATGCCTCATCCTGCTCACATGCCTTGCTTAGCTTTGTTTCCTCCAGGGGCTTGGGAACAGGAAAGCTGAGTGCAGTAACCCTCAGGGAGCAAAATT
This sequence comes from Patagioenas fasciata, assembly GCF_037038585.1. Lineage (NCBI taxonomy): Eukaryota > Metazoa > Chordata > Aves > Columbiformes > Columbidae > Patagioenas > Patagioenas fasciata. Next base: position 29,046,945 of record NC_092524.1, on the reverse strand, counting down.
TTGTTTGGTGAAGAATACTGCTGCATGGGTCAGAAGTTGTCCTGGTTGCACCTTAAGGGAGCAGGCCTCTGCTTTCATAATACTCCAGGGACAGTCTGTCCACCAGGGATGGACTCACTGGAGCCACAGAACTGAGCTTTTCCACCCACCCAGCTCTGCTGAGCAAGAGAGTAGCTGAGAAAAACGATGGCCTCTTTATAAAGCAACTGGCAAAACTCTTGCATCTCTCCTGGGAGCAGGCCAGGGATTCTGAGTCACTGCTAAAGTGGGTTGCAGCCAAGGTAGTCTTACCCAAGACATTAAGTGAGAGAGGAGAGATCCACCCAGGAGTGCCAGCAGAAAAAGAAATGGTCATGACCATAATTAATAATAATATAATGATGAAAAGATTCAGAAATGGACTGCTCACTCCAAAAATAAAGTTTGAGGACAATTCAAATGCTGTACAGAAAAAAAGAAGAGAGGAAAAGAGTTTAGAAAGACCGCCAAAGCCTGCATGTCAGCCGCAATGCATGGAGTCCCATCCAGCTGGCCTGGGTTCAAAGAGCTCCTATTGTCCAACAGCATTTCCAAGACACCATTCAAAACTTTCAGAAAATGAACCCAAGATGCGGGGTGAGATTTATCGCACAATAAAAGCAAGCCAGATGTGTGCACCCTTTCGGAGAGAAGAGATGGGAGAAAGGTGATGGAGGAGCAAACAGGGGAGAACCAGGCAGCAGAGGCATGAGGGTAGAGGGTGGCATGAGAAGGTGTGGTGCTGTGAGCATCCAGGCAGGAAATGGGGCTTGGTTCGTCTGCGCTGAGACACACACCAGGCACTTGAGAAGGACTTCATATATACAGAGAACTCTTATACTTGGGAAAAGTCATTCAGCATCAGGATTACGGAACAGAAGGGGAAGATGTCACTGATGCTTTTTTCTCTTTTGTTGCACCTAAAACCATGATAGATATTAAGAGGTTATTGTTGCTTCTGGTCTTGGATTATATACCCACATGACAAGGCCAGGTCTGAAAGGATGCCCAGAAGCCAAACCACTATAGATTTTATCTTGATTTTCTAGGGCTCGCACAGCCTTCATTATCACTGTGTAGTTCTGGCCACTGTGGCAGGGCTGTAACTTCTTTTGCCAGAGGAATCACTCACTTCCACCTGTGATTTGATTATGCTAAAATCTAGCAATTAATTACACAGAAAGATGATTAAATCTTTGAATCTGCTGCTAATGCGGTGTTATGTGACCGCAACCTGCCATCATTAAAAAGCCCTAAAGTTCTCCCTGCCTGCAAAGAGACCAGTGTTGTTTCTGCTGTCTGCAGAATAACCTGGTACAGTGGCTATGCCATACCACATTCCACAGATTAAAAGGTGACTTGGTTTTGTTCTTAGGAAGGCATCTGGTAGTAAGGACTTGGTCATCTAAGAGCAAAATGCCTGAGAAAACACTTTGGAGGCTTAAGATACAGTCCCTCTTTGCAATGACTCAGAGGTTTGGTGACTGTAGTTAGCTTCTACAACAGTTTTGTTTTAGAAAGGGGTGGATTTATCTAAAGCCTTTAAACTCAGATGGGATGTTTATTTCTGTGAAGCTCAGTTGCAGATGATGAGTTTGAAGCAGGAGGCGTGGATATAGCTCCTGCACTCAGCTATGTAAGGAACCATATTTGATTACCAGACTAGTTCCTCCAGGCCCTAAACCCATGAAGCCACCTACTGTCTCCTTGTGCTGCTCCAGAGATGTCCAGAGAATGGATTCCCAAACCCACCAGTTTCTGCAGATATCCCTCCAATGTTGGGGTGCAGATGCCTGCTCAATCTCAGACACAGGAGCTTTGAGGGCAGGATTCCAGGGTATAATAGGTTTCCTGTCTTGAAAGGCACATGCAATCTTTCCTTCCCAGATGCTTCTGACTTTACTTGAGCACACAATCATTTCTACTTTTCACCAGCTAGAAAGTACTCAGCTCCTGGGCCTTGTCATAGAGAAGTCTGGCTTGGAGAGGGGCTACCTGGAGAGCCAGGTGTTGGAAAAGAGTTTGCACAGGCTGCCTTTCTCCTTCAGCCTTGATTTTTACTCCATGGTTGAAGTGAGTGCATTATCTGTGACCAGTCCTCATCTTCAGAAGCACAGGGCTTTGACTGCTTGTTCACCAACATTGCACATTCTTTCTCCCCTGAGATGATGTTAATCCAAGCTGCCCCAGTAGTGACGAGTGGTCTGAGAGGTGCTTTGCAGGCTAGGAAGGATCTCCTCATTCTCCAGAGACTCTGGTTTCTGCAGCTTCACCACAGAGGTGAAAATGATACCCTCAGCATTGGAGCTGAAGTTTAATTTCCTATCTGCTGCTTAGGGCACAGATTTTCCACAGGGATATTGGCAGCAGGTCAGAAATCTGCATTCCAGGCTGAATTGCTTTGAAAACAGTCCTGGTGTGGGACCTCATTCAGTCTCCTGGTTGCAAAACCCAGCTCTTGCCCAGCCTGGCCACTGAAGAGAGTCCCAGCTCTGGCTATCTGAAGATTTTGGGTGAAAATCCTTCACATCCTTGAGTCACAGATCAGCTGGTCCAGACTTAGTTGCTCTGTAATTGCCCTTTACAAAGGCCTAAGGAATGAAAGCCACCAGTAATGTTTGGTATTAGCTACATGCCTCAGCATTTGGACTTGAATGGAGTACAGCTATCTTCATCTTCCAAAGCGGCTTTTCTTTATGGGTCTCTAGGGACCTGCTAGGGGACAAAATGTGAATTATCTCCCATTTTGCTCTCTGAGCAGTAAAGAGAAAGAGTTTCAATGAGACAAATGAAGCTGATTGTAAAGATAATACAGATCTTTCCTCCTTCTCTGGTTATCTCCCAAAGCAGATTTCCTCTGTCTCCCAGGGCACCTTTCTCGTTGCTTAGATTGCCTTTCTTGCAAGAAGCAGAAAAAAAGGCCCTAATGGCATGGGGGTGACAAGCTGTGTAAGAGCAGAGATGTGCCAACTCTGGTGGCTTCAACCCAGTATGGGCAGGGCCAGAAGCTTCCAAGAAAGATGGAAGAAATGGTGGAGTGGCATTTACTCCAGTTAATTTTGATTACTGGATAAACTTTGCCATCCCACTGACTGGTGACTGGTTTGAGCAGTTGCACCTATTTTTAATTGTATTGAACTGTATTTCATGTCTTTTGGGGATAGTGTGAGCTCAGTTCAATGCAGCATGGCAGTACAGTTCAGAGAGTCAAACAGTGCTTTGTTTGCCCTGCCCGCTGCCTTTCATTGCACCACGTTTCCCTGTCTATCAAGGATAATTTTTCCCTAAACTGTCCAGGCAGATGTCCCACACAGAATTAAATCCATGTGCACTTTCTCAGGGTAGATTTTGCCTCTAGATATGCAGGGCTGGGCTGGAGCTGCACTTCTAGGTTGTGCAGCGGTGCTGCACACCAACGGGCATGGCTGCAGACACTCAATAGCGTTCTGGCTGCTGTGCTTCTATGGGCACTGCGAATGGATGGGTGTGTTTGGGCTCTGCAAAGGGCACGCCTGGGTGGAGGTGGGTTGGGGTAGCAGAGCAGATAGGGCATTCTCAAAGATGATGGATTATATTTTCACACATGACAAGATGAAGTTCACATTAACCTCCTCCCACCGATGCTACAGCAGCTGAAAGACTCCTGGCACCCTGTCACGGTGTGGAGTTAGGGTGTCTTTGAGAGTCTGCTGCAAACTCAGCTGAGGCTGCCAAGTTAACTCAAAGAGGTAAAGCACCAATTCAGACAAGCTGGCAAAGACTTAGAGGGAGTTATGACGGTACAGTTTCTTTCTCTCAGAGCTACTGCTTGTGTGAAGCCTCTGCCTGGAGACTCTGCTAACCTCAGCTTGGGAAGGGGCAAAGAAGAGGAAGAGACCCCTGCCAGCTTGCCCAAGGGTAACTGCATTCCCACAGAGAACACCTCCCACACATGTCCGTTCAAACGCGGCCCAGCTGCCACCATGATGGCTCAGAAATAAAGGTGGCTTTGTCTTGTAGCAAGCAGGTGTCTTCAGTTCTCTGAGCTCAAGAAAGGCCTTGAAGGACAAACTTTTTATTTACTTTTCATGGACTCATAGAAATAGCCCCCAAATCTTCTGCCAAATGAGGGTTAAGAGCAGCTGATCTAAATGTTTTATCCTGAGAGGGCTGTGTCCACTTCTCCGTATGGTTTAAGTCCTGCTCTGATTTTTTTTATCAGTCGGCTGCAAGGGAGTTGTAAGCCAAAGGAAATTTGGGACATTTGTTGCACATGTAGCATACACGCAGCAAAAGCTTGCTGGAAAGCAGAGGCATTCCTCTGCATCCTCCAGGGTGCTGCTGCTGGGAGGAGAGGTGCTTCTGCTTCTGCAGACTCAGCAAGTGTCATGCAACAGGCAAACTGTACTGTAGCTGATCTCCACCCCAGGGCCAGTGGAGCCTGGTTTACCTTAGGGGAGGCTGATGTGTTCCCCCTCCTCCCTAGCACACACATACCTGCTCTGCACTCTGGCATCCACAGGTGGTTCAAGGACACACAGATGGCTACACCACTGTGGCCACACTGTGATGCCATTTGTCTTTTGATCTGCCTCGCTGTAGGCTCTACCCTGCTTCAGTCGTTCCCTTTGGTGCTTCCAGTTCCTCCCACATCACCACTGCCTGCACCATCCAAGTGTGGTACACCGTGTCCATGACTCTTCTGCCACTGCAGCAGCAGGTGTCTTCAGTGCTTCCTTTAGGGCCGCTGGGAAACCCAGGCACAGCCTGGCAGATTTCAACTTTCCATGTACGTTTTTCTCTCTCTCTCTTTTTTTTTTTTTCCCCTCCTTTCAGGGCAAAAACATTTAAGACTTAACCACTCCCCCGACCCTGGGAACCTCCCAAGATTGCTCCCCAGTGAATGGCAGCCTCACAGAATCACAAAATGTTAGGGATAGGAAGGCACCTCAAAAGATCATCTAGTCCAATCCCCCTGCCGAAGCAGGAACACCTACATGAGGTTACACAGGAATGGGTCCAGGCAGGTTTTGAATGTCTCCAGAGAAGGAGACTCCACAACCTCCCTGGGCAGCCTGTTCCAGTGCCCTGTCACTCCCAGTGTGAGGAAGTTTCTTCTCATATTTAAGTGGAATCTCCTGTGTTCCAGTTTATACCCATTGCCCCTTGTCTTATCATTGGTTGTCACCTAGAAGAGCCTGGCTCCATCCTCGTGACACTCACCCTTTACATATTTATAAACATTAATGAGGTCACCGCTCAGTCTCCTCTAAGCTAGAGACCCAGCTCCCTCAGCCTTTCCTCATACAGGAGACGCCCCGCTCCCTTCATCATCTTCATGGCTCTGTGCTGCACTCTCTCAAGCAGCTCCCTGTCCTTGAACTGAGGGGCCCAGAACTGGACACAGTATTCCAGATGTAGTCTCACCAGGGCAGAGGCCTCACAAAACCCGAGCCGGGTATTGCGATCGCAGCCACAAAATTTTGATGTGGTCTGCACCTATTGTGTCAGAACGAAGGGGCAAAGGTGAGGCCTTCCCGAGGGGCTACGCCCCCCTCCCGATCCCTCTGGCGGTCTCTGCCCCTCGTCTCGTTGCCCCTTCCGGCCGCAGCTGGACGGGCACCCGCCGTGAGGCGCCGCGAACCGCTCCGTCCTAACCCTGTACTCCTCCCGCCCGCCGCGCACAGCTCTGCTGGCAACCCTCTCCCATTGGCCGCCGCCCGGCTGCATTAGCCAATGGGCGGCCGCCGCTGCCGGCCGTTGGAAGCGTGCCGCGGCGACCGTTAGCGGCCGGTGGTGGGGGAGGGGCGGGTGGCTCCGCGCACTCTCCGGTCACCCCTCGGATCCGGTGGCCGCGTTACCCCTGGGAACTTCGGCTGCCTGACGGGGTGGTGGGAGATGAAGCGGCTGCTCCTGCAATCGCCTTTCCCTAATTGTGTCTTGAGCCTCTGTTGTCCCTCCTAGGTCTTGTGGCGCCTAGCGCTGGAAATTGTAAATCCAGGTCCTTGGCACAGATGTGCGGTGGAAGGAGGTTTCCACAGCAAAGCCATGCCTAAGCCTTGCTGGGACTTCGCAAGGCACTGTGGACATGGGTGTGGCTGCTGTGGCCAAAGAGTAAGGGCTTGCAGCACCTGAGAGGTTTCAGTCCCTGTGGGGAGGGAAGTTAATGGCACAGCTCCCTGTGGGGAAGCAGATCAATTAGCTTTCTTTCAGCGGCCCTAAGTCCTCCTCTTTCTGTTACTCTGCATTATTCTACAGACAGTAATAAATTCTGGGCCTGGCACCAGACCAGGTTCAGTCAAGCACTTTGCCACTTGGAGCCTGGGTGTCAGGGAAGAGTTTGGTTCACCATACCGCCCAAGGTTGTGATGCTGAAAATAATAATGGGTGATGGGCATTGCTAGCTGTCTCTGAGAAAGGCTGAGGGGTGCTGCTGGTCAGGATGCTGTCCTGATGCTGGAGGGAAATAGCAGTGGGGTTTGCAGATGTTTTGGACCAAAGTGCTTTAGCCACGCCATGCAGAGAAGCCGAATAGCAAGGGAGTCGGTGGCAAGATATCCAGGCAGATGGGGGGCCTGGGCAGACCAGGCATGGAGGAGCAGGGAGCTGTGACACATGACAGGAGGGACCAAGAGCAATGAGGGTCAGGATGAAGGAGCACCAGAATGGTCTGAGAGAGCCAGGAGTTGGTTGGATAATAACTTGTCCTCATTGGGGTGCAGATGCACCGACTAGGCTGTGAGGAGAAGGGTGCGCAGCATCTCTCCATCCTGCCTGGATCTTGTTAATGCTGTCAAGACCCTCAATTGCATAAGGTCTAAAATTCACTGCATTTAAAGAGAGCAGAAGGACTGTCTGGAGTGTATGGGCTCTTCTTTCCTGGAATGTAAAGGAAACCTCGGCTCTGAAGCTGGAGTGCAGGGGGCTTCATTCCTTAGTGAAAGCAGAGAAGGGAAATGCAGATGTCACAGCTGGGACAGGAGATTTATCTTGGCAAGCAAAGAGGAAAAATACTTTCAAAAAGAGGAGAGAAAATTCAGAAGAATCCCCTCCCCATCTGCACTGCCTGCCAGCATGAGCAGAACCTCCAACCTGCAAAGGCCCTTCGTCTCCTGGGCCTGGGCTGCCGCCCAGCTGGATTAGCCCCTTGCTGCTTTCTCTTTGGAGCGAGACCTTTGTGGTGGGAGCAGGGAGGCTGTGAGAAACAGGCTGATCCTAAAATGAGATTGTGTCCAAACAACTTAGCTGGAGGTGGGAAGGGCAAAGTCACAGTCAAAGGATGGAAGCGTGAAATGGGAAAGGAGGGACAGATGCAGCCAAGGTGACCACAGAGGAGAAGTGGATCCAGGAAGAGGGAATAGTCACCTCCTCAGCCATGTGTGGTGCCACTGGGCTACAAGAGTGGCACCTTCGGGCATCCTATGTGCAACTAGGCAGGGGAAAAGGCTTAATGTCTCAGTCTCTGCTTGCGGCCTGTAGAAGTATAACACTAGCTCTGGGTGCAGGGGAAATAGAGAGCTTGCGTTTGGATGTCTGGATGCCTAATGTTAAGCTCCCAAGATAACCGTTGTACAACAGGAAAGGCTGTTCAAATGAGAAGCGCACGCACGCACATACAGTGTGCTATTTAGACAACCCTAAGCATGAGGTCAGGGTGAAAACATGTGGTGGAAATATGTTTGGAAAGTCAGTGCCTATGTCGGTCACCAGGAATGGGAGGGAGCAGGAGTCAGCAGCTGACAGATTCACACTCTCTCTTCATGGCTGAGGTGGCCTCAGCCTGAGCAGATTATCCTGTGGCACCAGAGCAGTTTAAGGCCCTCTGTTAGGCCTGGAGATGCAATTGTCATTGCCTCCTCTGTACCTGTGCACGCTGGCTCATCCCCTTCAGGTACTGCCTCTCCATCCTCCCAGAACTGCAGTGGGGGGATGGGCAGCCAGAAATCGGACTTGGATCAGGAAATCCAGCACTTCCTCGCCATTGCGTTTCTGTCCCTTGGCTGCCCCCTCCCTGACCGCTCACTGGTAATACAGCTTTGGAAACACATCTCGTGCTATTTCTTGGCTTTGGAGAATAGTTAGAAGGAGAATGAAGGAGGGTGTGAGAGGGGGAGATAGAAGGAGCAAATAAGCAAAATGAGACTGTGCTGCAAGCTCCATATCCCATCTGGAAGCTGTTTTCCCCCAGTACATTCACACCCACTCCCTCAGGGCTAGGATGGCAAGGATCACATTTCCCAGTTGACTGGTCCCCCTTGCTCAAGCTAGGCCCATCTGCGTGAAAACTACTTGAGATATCTTAAGTGATATCTCAGCAGAGTTGCAGAGTCCTTCATTGTCACAGTTAGAAATTCTTGGCCAACTCCCTGAGGAGCAGGAGCTGGCTGATCTCAGCCTGTCCAGAAGGTTGCTCTTGAGAGGAGAGTCTAGGCCTTGAAAAGGCTGTGGGAGGATGAGTTTGCTCTGCTTGTGCATCTCTGTACATCCCACTTTCATTCACATCCGAGTCCTGTGGGCTCTTTCTTGGGCCTTCCACCAACACATACCTCTGGTCTGCTGAGATCTTCATTGCTATGGCTTTGGCAAAAGTCTCTCTGAAGTCCACCACAGTAATTTCATTTAGTGGCACCACATGCAGGTCTTCAGCTGGGTATGGGTAGGAAGGGAGGGCTAGTGGCCACCCAGCATCTCCTTTGGCATGTGACCTTCCAGTCGGGATAGAGCTACTGGGCAGGTCATAAACCTGCTTCTGTTTGTCACTCAGAAACTTGGAGCACTGACGCTGCCATGTGGTGCCATGATCTGCACAGCCCTGAGACACTGCACCCTGGGACCTGCAGTTCCCTGGAGGCTGCTCTCCCACACACGTTAAGGAGGAGTATGGCTGAAGCCTTCTCTGAGTTTTGCCAGATAGATGGAGGTCTCACAACAAAGCTGGGAGTGACAGAGTTTGTATATTCTGGGTTAGCAGGCTCAGCCTGAACTAAATAGCAGTGGGTAAGCTCTGGGCTCTCTTCACTTTGCCTATCACAGTTGGATCTGGACAAGAGGACACTTTTTCCTATTACTATGTGGTTGCATGTGTGTCTGATTTTACTAATCCAAAATCTGTCCTGAAGTTAACAGTACCTGTTGGTGTCAGGAGAACAGAGCAACCCGAGAGACACAGCAGCCTTCCTGGGATGTGGTGGCTTAGCTTCCTGCTTGTCCTGAAGTCTCTGTTGCAGACATAACCAGCTACAAAGCCCTGTCATTATCTTTGCTTACGCTTCCTTCTCCTTTCCTCTGCCTCTTGCCACTGCCTTTAATAGCAATCTCCAGCTCTGTGACAGCTCTGGGAGCTCTACCTCTTTGAGGGTGTCTGATCCTTCGTGCCCTCTTTGATAATAACCATAGTTATTCCAGTCTTATAGGTTAGCTTCCATCGTCTGTGTCTGGAGATGCTGGACTGGTATATGTACAATTGTCGAGAGCTCAAAAGGGGCTGCTTTGATGAGAAGAATTTGCCAGTATTTAGTTGTGCTGGAGAATAAGACCCAGGAGTCCAGAGAGGGGTATGTGCCCCAGCATTTCTGGATCCCAGGGAGTGTGTGAGTTTCATTTTCTGCTTGTTACCCATGTTTTCCCTATACTGTGCAATAGGTCTCTTGTGTCTTGGGAGAGCATGGCCTCTTGGGGACCTGAACTCCTGTATCTCCGGGAGATCAGCATTGCCTTCATCATCACTTCCAAGGAGGGGAGTCCTCCAGCAAGCCTGCTGTGTGGTGTCTAAAAGAAGAAACAGAAATCTGCAATTACTCCTGTCAGTGTTAGTGCCCATGTTAAGTCTCTGATACTCAGCCCATCGCACTCATCGCTCATCTCTCACCTGTTACATACTGCTGGAGGGATTTTTGGTTTCAGAATAAAACCGGAGGCACACCTCTGCCTCTTCCCTCCCAGTAGGTTTGTCCTACAATTGGAAGACTGTTGACTGACCAAGAGATCCTTGTTCTAAGCATGCGTGGGATGCCTCTAAAAGATAGCATGGAACTACTGCATAAATGCATCTTCTTGACTCTTCACTCCCACTTCTGCCTTTGTTAATGCACAGTTGTAAAAGAAATCTGAAACATGTGGCAGAATCGCACACAGTCCTCCCTGCAGCTGTTCATCCATCTCTGCCTCTCATCCAGGGTTACATAGTGGCTCTAGTTTTGATGGTAACGACAGTATATATGATTTGAGTGCCTTATGTTGGATCCTGGCTTTGCTATGCTGTTGTGGTTCACTGGCAGCCAAAACTCTGAATCCCTTCACTTTTCTGCAGTTAAATTCTCACCCTTACTGTAAGGCTATTGTGTTCATATCCTGTGTTTGCTGGTGTTGTTTAGAGAAAGCAAGACAAAGAACAGCTGTTGCATGAGCAAGCACTTGCTGGGGTTAATGCTCTGGAGTCCAAACTCTTTACTCCTTCATGCTGTAATACAGGACAAAACCTGGTTTTCTGTTGCTTTTCAGATAAATATCTAACCCTGTTCCATCTGCTAACTCAGCTCCCTCTGAAGAATGGTTATGCTCAACACAGATGGGAGATGTTTTCTATTGCTTGATTCAAATGCAGAAATGCTTCCAGGTAATTTAGAAATGGCTGAGTAGATTTTACCAAGCTACCACGCCAACTCAGCTTCTGGTATGGGAACAAGTGGATAAAACTTCAGCCCATACATCCCAGGGAGGGCCTCAGCACTGGGATTTAGCATGAGTGTGCTTCTCTGCCTTACCTGCACATGCAGTATCTGCCCTTGCAGCGGAGTCTTGGATCATGGTGTGTCAGGCTGTCACCCCAGGTAGTGGGGGGACAGGACAAGTGGGAAGGAAGCAAAGGGTGGGAAACCTTCTGTCAGGCAGAATGCAGGTGGCAGACACTGCCCCGCACTTCCAGCATGCTCTGTGGGCTGTGATTTTTTAAACTGAGTGGCTGAAGGATGATGTTGGAGGGTGAAGGGCACTGGCATGTTGAAAATTGCTGCAGGTTACTGTCTCCATCCCCCACTTGGTAGGAGGTGTGAGTCTGTTCAGCTGGAGCCCACTTCACTCCCCAGCCTCACCCCAACCCTCTGACAGCCAGCATAATGCTGACAGAGGGATATTTTGCTCAGGCAAAACAAATACGCCTTCCTGTAGGAGCAGGAACCTGCAGGCTCCAGCATCAGGGATCTTCTGGCCAAGCCTTCCCTCCATCCTAGTGCTGGGGAAAGAAAGGACCTCATGCACCCCATGCTCTTCCGGGAGATGGGCTCCATCCTGAGCTCAGCTCTCACACTGGAATTCAGTGCCATCCATGTCTCTACTCTAGGATCTGCATGCTCTCTCTCATCCATACCCTGTTGCTCTTGGTATTTGAGTATGCTGCTTTCAGTGCCTTTCTGCCCACCCAGATGCTTTTCCAGGCAGGGGAGGACGACCCAGTCTGACTCCGCTGAGCTCTCTCCAGTTCATTTAAGTTACACAGTTCCATCTGTGTAATATAGTCACTTGAATGTATCTGTCTTTTCTTTCCTCTCCCTGAGCCAGAAGCCTCAATCTGCCAACAAATGGGATAATTTTTCAGCTGGTGTTTGGCAACCACCATTTTTCTCCCTGCCCAACCAATGCTTTGTTGTAGCAAATGGAAAAGTTAGTGATTTGACTTCTGAATAGAAGGATATGCCTCAAAGGAAACAGGTTCCCTGTAGCATCAGGAGACCAGCTCTGCAGCAGCACTGGCCAGATTTACTGACTGTTACTGGAATGATTAGTGGAATGATTGTTTGTTGTTAACAGCCCATCTGTAGTGTTTAAACTTCATCGGGGAGCAGAATTTCACAGGCATTATCTGGATGGAGGACAGCCTCATATGGTCCACAGAGGGGCTGTGAAATCCCAGAGGAAATTAAATACAACAGGGGGCCTTCCTGTTATGTTGATCCAACTGATTTTTTTTCTCTGATAGAAATCAGCAGCTGGGTTGATGTTCTCTGGGGCATCAGAGTGCCTATTGCTGCTGGCAGAGAACATGAGAAAGTGTCTGTCACCAAGGGCAGGTGCTGAAGACTCTGATTTTCTGCCACACTTGCACTTTGTCATCACAGGGATTTCTTGCCTTGTGCTCTATTCAGCTTGTTGTCACAGTGAGGTGATGCTAGGAAGCTGAAGAGAGGTACCCACAGAGGAAGGGGGAGATATGAGAATATAGAAGAACGTCATGAGTGTTTGTGGTGTAGGTAAACAGGTAAAGAAGATGTACAGCACGATGACCCTTTCCATCTTATTTCAAGGTGTTTTTATCAAACTGATGCAGGCAAGGGATAGGAACTGCTTTTTCTCATCCAAAAAGGGCTGTTGCTGAGGTTTGGCTCTCAGAGCACAGGAAGGCTCTCAGATTCCTCTTGGAGTTGACACTAACATTCTGCCTCCCTTTGTCTTTCCTCAGCATTTCTCAGAGAACATGGATCACTTCTCTGACAACATGGAGGATTTCTCCAATGACCTCTTCAGCAGTTTCTTCGATGACCCAGTACTGGCTGAGAAGAACCCGCTGCTGGACATGGACCTGGATCCACCCACTCCAGGCATCCAGGCAGAGCACAGCTACTCCCTCAGTGGAGACTCTGCTCCCCAGAGCCCCCTCGTGCCTGTCAAGACTGAAGATAATTCTAACGGTGAGCATGAGATGTGCACACTGCACAGCTTTGGGCACATCTGTTAGCAGAAGCTCTGGCTGGCTTCCATATATAAGGACAAACTGGCTATTCCTTAGGCTTGCGCATGGCTAATCCAGGGAAAAATCTGATCTGCCGTTGTCAAATACAGCCCACATTTTTTCCTTCAGTTGTGCTCTGACGGTCACATTGCTCCTTTGCTGGGCTGTTATTTACGAGGATGATAATTGGTTGTGGTTCAGTGTGCTGCCAGCTTCTGGCAAGCAATAGGCAATGTCTTTTTAGGACCCTACAAACCTGGGTGTGGATGCCCTAGATCAAAGTCTGTTTTGGCATCAGGCAGCAGAGTTTTGGCTTGAATATAAGAAGCAGGAGTCTCTGGCTGCAACCAGTGCTGGTACATGTGGAAAGCTAAGTGGCTTCTCTACCAGCAGATCTTTTAGCAGGAGACAGAGAGGAACAGTCATTCAAAACCTATTTTTAAAACAATTCATTTCAGGATAATTTGTGATGGCTGGATATTTTTAGAACCATCCTTGCAGAGAGTCCTGTAATTTGTGGGACTGTGTGGGTGTCCCAACAGCTGATGGACATCAGGCTGCCTGAAAAAGCAGTGGCATGGGCTCAGTATACACAGGAGAAAGCCATTCATTTGAGCGAGACTGAGACCTGGGACAGAGGCTTCCCTCATGGCCAGGAATGATCCCAGCTCTCTGGTACAAACACCAAGGCAGGAGGAGAGGAGCTGGCCTCCCCTGCCTCTTTGGTCCCTGCAAAGGGTGCAGCCATCAGTGCCATGTTCCTTGGGGACCACTCAGATAGGTGCTGGGAGAGAGGCTCATGACACATCAAGCAAGCTCTGCCTTAGTATCAAAAAAGCTTTCCATTTACATTTCTTTTTCCTTAGCTTTAACCCCAGTACTGTCTTGGAGGGCAGTCAGCCCAAACAGGCAACCAGGCGACTAACAAAAACCAAACCTGCATGAGTGCACAGACACATCTTTATTTTTCCCCCACAAATAAATAGGAGGAGATGACCTTGGAAATGAGAGAAGCAAAAAGCAGGAGTGTATAGAAAGCAATAAAACAAAGTCTGCCTGCATGAAGCTACCTCAGGGACTCCTCTCTGAGACACTTATCACCACTTCTGCTTCTATGCTCTGTGTTCGGACATACCCCTACTTCAACTGCCGTGTCCCCAAGGCAAGATCACGACTCTCCTGAATGGAGTGTGACTCGAATCCTTGGGCAGAGACCAGCACAGGGTCTACAGCGCATAACCCAGCAGAGCTTGAGATGGATGTGGCACTTGCTCTCTGAGAGTGCAGATCAGCTCTATACAAAGAGTAAGGCCTAGTATTAATGTGGCAGGTATAGGGGTATCTGTGCTCCCACTCCTGCAGTAGGATAATTCAACCCATCTTTCCAGGGCTATCTTGGCTCATAATTGTATGTGAGTCATATTCCAGTGTAGCCCTGAGTCAGGTCCAGTATTTGCAACACTGTGCAGTCCTTTTGGCACAGCTTCATCCCGTCTCAGTCCTTAGACATTCACTTCAAATTAATTACCCAGGAATGACTTTTCTTTAACAGTAAGCAAGCTCTGCTTGGTCTGCAGAGCCCCTCAGGAATGCCTGGGCTCTGTCTAGGCTTGGAGCTGGCTGAGGCTGGCTATATATCAGCCTTCTCCCAGCTTTTCTGCAGATCTCCAAAACATTTCCAAATCCTGCCCCTTCCCACATGGTTCCCACTAACACAGGTCAGCTAGGGCAAGCCGCTGGGTGCATTGTGACCCTGCATATCAGTGGAGTCTGTTTTCCAGATGGCTTGCACATATGGACTGGCTGTTTTGGTTCTCAGTACCAGCTCTCAGTTCTGCAGGGCATGATCTGATGCCAGGAGCAGGGGGAGCCAGGGTTGTGCAGAACAGTGGGTGCTGGACCAGCCTTGGGCTAGTGCCTGCACTCCTGTACAGGTCCTGCTTCCTCACTACTTTTTGCCTCATGTCCTCAATCCAGGGCAGCTATGGAAATCTCTCAGCTGTGCTTCTTCCCATTATGTACAGAGTATCTAGAGCAGAGAATGAGCTTCCTGGCATGCCTCACCCAGCAAGGTACAGTGAAACCTGCAGTGGTTACAGAATGGCCATACCTCTGAAACAGCGGGATCCACACAAAATGCCTCTACCTCAGTCTCTCATTGACCCTCTCACGGCTTATATGTTTCTGATTCTGTAACCCAGTCGCTCCCCAGATAAATCTCTGAGGGTGGGAAAAAAAGCAGGGTCAGAATGTAGACAGGAAATGGGAGGACAGTGTGTGCTTATTTGGGTGTCTGCTCCTTGGACTGTCTGGACTGACAGTTCTGGGGGCTGGTCTCTCCCTGAGTCAAGTCTGGTGGTCTGCTCTCCCTTGCCTGGTAACTTGCTTCAGCAGCAGCCCTCCCAGACAGAGGATGCCCCACGCCTCTGAGAAAAAGAGAAATTCAGAGCTTTGCAACAGAATGGGGGATGAGGAAGATGAGGCTTAAAATCACAGTAAGGGAACTTCTGGTTAGCCAGTAGCCAAAACCTTCTCATAGTGGGCATAGTGAAACCATAGAAGAGATTTAATGTGGAAGGCTGTGGATTCTTCATCACTTTGCAGAGGCATGAGATCAAGTCAAACAACTGTCTGTCAGGACCAACACAGGCCTAGCTGAGCTTGCCTAGAGCAGCGGGATAGGGTGGAAGACCTCTCAAGGTCCCTTATCTCTGTGATGGGCTGTGGACAGTCAGAAGAATCCAGTCCAAGTTTTCTGGCTGCAAACACTTGTGGCTGTGTAACACCTTGCCTCCTTCCATCAGAAAGGACTTGTTTGCATAGCAGGGGTAACTGAGACTTCACTACCAGCTGTGGGTTTGGTATCCTTAGCAGGACAGAGAAAATGCAATTCAGTCTGTGTCTGTTTAGCAGCCTCTCTTTGTCACTGCTGTGCAGTGCATCCCTGCCTGAGATGCTGCCTGACGATGCTGGCCTCACTGCATTGTGGGAAGCAATCCAGCAGCACTGCAAGCAACACAGCTGATAGGCACATGGAACAGCCACAGGAGCTCATGTCTGTGCTTGAAGATGTCCAGTCACACAGGGAGCTGGAAGGAATAAGCCACTGCTAGAGACACCGATGTAGGCAGCATAGGTGCTAGACCAAAGACACAAGACAACATACTCCACTAGCATGGGCAACACTGTTAACTGATACAGTTCTTGTCCACATTTTAACACCACTCTGCCCATGCAAAATCCAGAGGCAGGATTCTGCCCTGCCCTCTCCTGAGGGTAACAGAGACTGAGTAGGGCAAAGATGAAGTTAATCTACCTTTGAGTTCAGATGTCAGCTCCCACATAAACAGCTGCTTGCTTATAGTCATCTTTATGCAGGCATTTCTCCCCCTCACCTCTTGCCAGGACATCATCTAGACCAAGATGGGCACTGCAGAACTGCTCTGGGCAGCAGACAGCTAGGCAACACCACTGGGTTTGTGAGTGCTGTCTGTATGCAGAGAGTAGTACAGTGGGGTGAGGGATTGCGCCTGACTGTGGCCAACTGGGGCACTACCTGGTGACACACTTGGCAATAGTCTGTACTGTGTCAAGACAAATGCATTTCTGTTTGTCAGATACAAAAGGGAAGGAAAGGGAAAGGGAAAGGGAAAGGGAAAGACAAGGGAAAGGGAAAGGGAAAGGGAAAGGGAAAGGGAAAGGGAAAGGGAAAGGGAAAGGAGGATTAGAGAGGAGGATGCAGGTTCCAGGCAGTTCTCCTGCCTATCACATTTTTCCACATCTGAGCTGCAGTTATCCACCACTGCCTGAATCCCAGGTCCTGGGATCTCTAATTTCAGTGACAAGCCAGGCTCATGCCACCAATGTGCATGGAACAGAGCAGACATGGGGTGAAAGGAGTGTCCCCACACAGCTCCATTGAGTTCTCTTCAGACACTTCCTTTCCCTTGCTGCTGCTTCTGTCCCTACCAGCAATGGCAGTGGGTCACATCTGTAGGCAGCAGTGCACCTGAGCAGTGTGGGGCAGAGGAGGAAACCTCAGAGGTGAGACTGAGGGGAGAAGCCGTGGGAGCTGCCTCACAAGCAAGTGCCACACTGGACTTCCTTCCACAGGAATGGACCTTCCTCCTCTCCTGTCATGCAACGAAGCTCTCATGCTTCACACAACTTTCATGGGAGGCCAAAGCAGCACGTACAGTCACCCTTCAGCCTTTCACTGTCATCGTGCTTGCCCCCAGCTCTCTAGCACAGAGATGGTGCTATTCTTGGTAACACACCTGGCAGCTCTGTGATGCTGGCCATGCTGCCTGAGGAGTAACAGCCCAGCATCCTCCTCGCACTGAGCTCTAAATATAAATAAGCTGCAGAGGATGAGACTGAGACATCACTGGGGGAAGAAACCCTGTAGCTGTCCTCCTCTGTTAGGGCTGCACAGTGAGAGCAGAGCAGAGGCACGATGCCTCTAGCTCTGCCCTGTCTGCTCCCCACACACTGGGGGTTTGTTCCCGTTACTACTCTGTGTTGTGGGCCTGCACATGCTTGTGTGGTGACAGAGCTAAAGTTGGAAAGGCAGCCTCCCCAGACGGGGGGAAACTGTCTGCATGGCTTTTTTTTTTTTTTCCTCTTCTTGCTGGAGTTTGACTCTCACATTGTGCATGTTTCAGAGCTGGAGAATGGAGTGTGGTCACTGGGGCCCAAGCTCTGCTCCATCATGGTGAAACAGGAACAGAACCTGGCTCTAGACCTGCCTGAGTCCCAGCTACCTGCCAGCTCCATACCAGTGCTGAACCTCAACCCTCTGCAGAGACTGCCGGTCCCCGAGGAGGTGAGCCCATCTAAGATCCATCGGGAACCCAGGCTCTCATGCACTGGCACCCCTGGTGATGCACACGCAGCCATGTGACTGCAGGGGTGCTGCTAGCTGATTTAGCTGCTGGACAGACAGAGGAAGGTGATACAAAGCCCAAATATTGCATTATTTGTCATTCTCCTCTTGAAATGGCAGTCAGAGCAGCAGCACACCTAATGCTAGCTAGAACTGTGTTCTTCATTCCTATAGTGAAGCTGTAAGACAGGTTATCCTTCTAAAGAAAACAATGGAAGGAGGGTTTTCTCCAGCACCGGATGCTTTACGATCCTGGGTTAATACAAGTGTGTTTCCTTGTGAAATAAATTACTCACGCTTTTCCTTCATTTACAGCAACGTTTAATGCAATTTATTAACTTGTGTTCCTTAAACATAAACAAAACAGCACTGAGTGCACAAAACAGCGCTGGGTGCGAGGGGAGCCCATGCTCACCAACAGGCACACCTTAGGTTTCTAACCAACTCCTTTTATTTCCTCGGCTAGTCCTTCTTGCACTCTGACTCCCTGGTTGGTTGTCACTAGGAGTCTTCTCTCTTTCTGATTGGTGGTTGAAGAGTTCCTTCTTCCTCAGTGTCAGTTTCTTCGTGTGCAGACTTCAGGTTGTTACTAAGGGGTCTTTTCTACCCGGCTCCCCCCCGGCCCTGCCCCATGGCGGCTGCCTCGGGAGAAGGTCACCTTCTCCTTCACATCACCCCTCCACCTTTCCTATACACATGTACATATGGTACAAAACAAGTTCCACAACTTTTTACATAAGACTTAACTATGTTTTCATTTTCTTCAGTGCCCATGCCTTATTTGGTTATATCTGTAAACATTAAACATCTTATCAGCACGAATCACAACTGCATTTCTCACACTTGAAACAACACGCAAAGACTTTTAAGCCTGCACATGCTGGAGGCCTGTCCCGTCCAATCTGCCAATATTTCTATAGCCACTCTTGGCTCATTTTCATTTCTCAGAGGACAGTGTTAATCAGTGCAATGCCAGTGACCCCACTATTCCTGAGTATAGACCCCTGCTCTGCCACTGTCTTTTTCACGGCCTTGATCTTATAATGTGTCCTCTCACTTTTATCAGCTGCACACTGGAAACGGAGGTCCCATTCCAGGTCCTGCTTGATTTTTCCTATGAAGCAGCAGGAATTATTATTCCTGAGAAAAAAAGACACCAAGTCTTTTGGTCATATCTAAGTTCTTAAGAAGTCTGTTTGTCTAAAGGAGGCTCCCTTATGCCACTAGTATGTGGATCTAAGTTGGGGGCTCAGTTCGGCTGGCCTTGAGTCTAGCCATGTTGGATGGGAAGGTCTGACTAGCCTCACGCACACCTTGGCTATCTTGTAGCAGCTCAGCAGATAACAGTAGAGCATCTCCGGGATTCACTTCCTTTTTTTCACTCATGCTGAGCATCTTTCCATTTAAATGACCATCCAAAACAAACGGGTACTTCCAGCCAAAACTGTGCACAGGCTTCCTCCATTATTTACACAGCTTGAACTTGCTGTGCCTCAAACCTCTGCTGTGTGTGCTCAGCAGCCACACCATGGTGCTCTCTCAGCTGTGTTTACAGTCTGAAGGAGTTTGCAATGTGTCTGTTCAGTGTAAAAACTCCCCCAGCCTATGTTGGGCCATGGAGCTGAGGGGCTGAGGGGCTGCAAAGCCATGGAGCTGAGGGGCTGCAAAGCCCAGATGGGAATAAATCTACTCTTTATTTAACTCTCAGTCCCCTCCAACTGGGAACAGCTGCCCAGTGGCCCTGGTGAAAATCATGTGAGCAGAACAGGGGGTTTGTTCTTTTTCTGTACAGCCCCTATACTCCCATTTCTAATGCAGGCGGATCAAAGAGAGACTTCCCATGGTAATGTAGAGGTTGGTTTAGATTGCACTGTCTGGGTCTAGCAAGGGAAGAATCACCAAGGATAAAAATCATCTCCCTTCTGGAGGTACTCAGTGGACTACTTGGCAGCATATCTATCTGCCACTGCTTCTTCCTCTGCAAACACGTTTGCACTCTGTGTGCCCAGTGACATAGGGGGCTTATCTTTGTAGTCTCGGTTTCTGTTCTGTGTGGTGAGAGGCTGCTTTGGGGCAGAGCTGTGAGATGAGGCAGTACAGAGAGCCCAGGAGCAGCAGCTATGGGCAGAATGCATGGGAGCCCTCTGGGCAGGGGAGGTGGCAGTACCTAAGAGCTCTTTCTGCTTCTTTTCCACAGACTCCTGTAGAAATTACTCCAACACCTGTGATCAAAGCTGAACCCAAAGAGGTGAACCAGTTTCTAAATGTACCTACAGGTAAGAAGAAAGAATTTGCTGGTCAACTTGCATCGCTCTATTATATAACTTGAGTATAGATCCTGACGATACACAGGGAGGAAAGACAACACCTGAGAGCAGAGCCATGCATACAATGTAGCACTGGAGCACAGACAGAGGAATGAGTACTGCACTCTTCCAACTGTGATCAGTGTCTGGACCAGCAGCCACACACAGAATTGTTCAGACAGGGACTCCTAGGCAAAACAGGCTACTTCAGAGCTGGAAATATGCAAAAGCGCCTTTAAAATCCTCTGAGGGACTGTAGTGTTATCCAAAAACAACGATCTGAAAGTCAGGAAATTCAGGATCCAGTTTAATTTGAAAGAAACCCAAGCATCTGAAAATCTGCCGGTGCACAAATGAAAGCACTATAATAACTCCCACTGCTGCAGAGGGACATTCCTTAGGCATATTCCCACCTCCCTTAAGGCCCCCAGGGCTCTCTAGTAGAAAGTGGGGACAGTTTTCAAGTGCTTGGCAACCAAGTGACCAGAGCCCCTTTGGATCAAGTGTGCTGGCAAGTGTGTGAGCCCTATGGTGCATTTGGAAGAGTTCTTCTCTTAGAGATATTCCTGTACTTGTGAGCAGGCTATGGAGCAAAATATCACAAGTTTTATACTCCATTTTGGTTGACACCAGAGTACCTTACTGCTTTGTAAATACCTTCAGTGTCTTGGCAAAGGCTCTGCAAGCTCTTTGACTCCTGCAGTTCCTAGTTTAGCACATTTGAGGTCAGCTTCATCTCTGTCATGGGCAGTGCTCAGTCCAGCCTTCTTATCAGACCCACTCCATCTTGTGAGATTCAACACCCTCTCCTTTCAGTCATGTGTTATGGCAATGCTTTTCTATGTTGGGGCCTGTGCCTGTACCAACAAGCTGACGCGAGAGCCATTGACTTGATCGCCTTATTTCTCAGTAGATGACCTGGTGCAAATGCCTCCAACTCCACCCAGCAGCCATGGCAGTGACAGTGATGGATCTCAGAGCCCCCGATCCCTGCCTCCATCCAGCCCAGCGCGACCTGCTGCTCGCTCTTCTACTGCCATCTCCTCCTCACCTCTCCTGACAGCACCACATGTAAGGAAGCAGCATGACATCACTGGGACACAGGGCTTCTTGATGCTCAGAGGGGACTGGAGGCTTTCTGGGGCTCATGTGGGGGATCCTGGCCTTGTTAAAGTCTCCAAGCTGAAATGCTCTGGCAAGGCAATGGGATGTCCTAGCACAGGGGTGTGGGGTCAGCATGGTGCTCATAGGAGTGAGGAGAGGTGCAATGAGTCTTGCACAATGCCTATCAGGAGCTACCTTGTTTTAGCAAGTGCTGTCTTTCACCCCATACTTTGGTAAATGGCCTATGCACTGGAGGACTTTCTGAGGAGGTTAATGGAAGAAAGGAGTAACTAAGAATTCCCATAACCAGACTGTATTTTAATCATCACCCAAAAGTTCTTTGGCAGGGTCCTGCAATGCAAGTGTGTAGCCAGCCTAACTGTGAAGGAGCAGATGCCCCCCGAAGTAAATAAGGAAGGCAGCTGCTGACATGTGCCCCCAGGATCAGGCTGAGAGCAGGAAAGAGCACTGCCCTGCAGCTATTTGTTCTGAGCCCCTAGCTGCTCTGCAAGGCTTTAAGGAGGGCCACTGGGGACAGGACTCCTTGCTGATGCTGATAGCTGCTCTGTGTATTTCAGAAGTTACAAGGGACCTCTGGCCCACTGCTCTTGACTGAAGAGGAGAAACGCACCTTGATTGCTGAGGGCTACCCCATTCCTACCAAGCTGCCCCTCACCAAAGCAGAGGAGAAAGCACTGAAGAGGGTCAGGAGGAAAATCAAGAACAAGGTGACTACAAAAAACGTAACCATGCAGTTCCCATGATTACAGAGCATCCTCAGCTGACCATTGCTATAGCTACCGTCACCTTATGTGCAGTGCAGCTCAGAAAAGGTGGGATCCTGCCTTTGGTGCACTGGCACGAGCCTCCCAGCCCACAGAAAACGTGCCATGGAGCATCTCTGCATGCATGCTGTGCATGTAGCTGTATCTGGAGAGTGTGGCTTCCAGATCAGCTCCTGGGAGTGTGTGGCCCTGAGATGGGGCCCACAAGCTAAGGCATCACAGATCAGACAAACCGGCCCGGTCAGATCTTATGGGAAACAAGCACCACTGCATGGTGCAGAACAGGTGATGCACAGAGCCCATTGGCCAGGCAGAGGCTGTGAGACTTTAGACTGATTAGAAAGCGTCCCGTGGGGCAAATTATGAGACCCTGAATTAGTTACCTGGTGACTCAGAAGTGGTCTGGGGCTGAATCTGCCCAGATGGCCACAGCACGTACTCAGAGGAGTTCAAAGCAACTCTGAAGATGCTCTCAGCAGCGAGTGGGTCAGGCATACTGCAACAAATGGTTGTAGGCTACAGGCCAAAGAAGGCTGCATACCTACAACACCCATCCCTCCCAGTTTGGGCCTGGAGACCCGTAGGAATGGCTGACTGGAAGGCAGCTTCCCCATTTACCTTTAGGATGCTGTGTGCTCAGGGAATCAAGAAGATGAGGGAGCCACAAAGAAATGTCTAGAGGCTTATGATACTGACTCCTCTCCGATGGCTACCCTCCTCACAGATCTCTGCTCAGGAGAGCCGCAGGAAGAAGAAAGAATATGTGGAGTGTCTTGAGAAAAAGTAAGTTTCTTCTTCTCAGTCTTACCCTTGAAAAAGGAGCCCTGTCCATACACATCCCCCTTTCTAGTGCTTTTGTCTCTGGATTGCTCTTAAGAGTATGATTCCTTGCAAGGCTGGCTGCGCAGAAGTTTGGTTTGGGATCCTGCCCTACAGTTTGGGATTCTGTCCCTACTCCCGACCCTCCTAGAAATCCTCTTGCAGAATATTGCTCTAGAAACCTTGTGTTTCCAGCTGCTTAGTTTGGCTTGCCCCTTGCAGAACATAGGCCATTTTTGACTGCTAACAAGGTAGGATTTTGGGTAAGAGTCATGTTTCCCCACTAGAATTTGCTTCTATTTTGTCTGTCCCATAAGCAGCCGGCCCTCTGAGAGAACGGACCACAGCTTTTCCTCCTCTCTTCCCATGAGGGAGAGCACAGAAGCATTTGATAGCAAGAAAAATTCGGCACTACTGTTATTCCCCACACTCCCTCCCTTTCCACTATTCCCTACATGAGCTTTTTTTTTTCCTCCTTGTGACCTTGAGGTCCTGCATGTATGGCAGGCATAAGACTAAGGTGACATCACATGACACTGACAGGGTAGAAAATAACTCTTGAGGGCTTGATCCTGTGATCCCCTTTGTACTAGCAGCCCCTAATGGGCATTCCCAGGCAAAAAATGCTGGGATCCAGGTGCAAATTCACATTTCTGTTTAAATATCATCTTATTCCCTATTATTAACACTACTTGAGATCAGCAAAATGGAAAAAACCCAACCCCCAAACCTAACTTTAATTAACTCTTCTCCGTGATATTATTTGTTTACCTTCTCTAAGTGTACAGATGACTCAAGGCACCTTCAAGTTCTCATGCCCTTCTGGACAAAGCACCTTGGTGTGCACATGTGTCCGGGCATCAGAGCCCATCATCTCCAGCTAGTGTCCCACACTGACACCCAGATCCTTCAAGCTGGGGCTGACCTTGCTCAAGTGACAGGTCCAGGGCTTTCTGTGCTGGCGCCTCTTCCCCAGCTGTGGCTGTGGTGCCTGTATGTACTCAGTGGTTTGTTACGCTAGTGCATTGCTGTGACAGATGGCTTTCAAACAATGCCAGATTTAAATGTGAACCAAAAGCAGCATTCATTGATTTTTTTTTTTTTTCTTAATGCAACAAGTCTTTTGTTAACTTGGCTTTCTGTAAGAGCTGCTTTGTCAAAACCGGTACTTGGGCCCTTGACCATTCACTTTGACACCTTTGCTGCAAGCCCAGTTTTTACACGGAACGCCAGGTTCGGAGACGGCGCTGGAAGGCAGGATCACGCAGTATCCCTGGCCTGCCTTCCTCCGCGCCTGGAGACATCCCCCTTCCACCGTCCCAGCTGCAGCCTTACCGCTTTCCCTTCTAAGCGGAGGGACGGAGCCTGCCGGTCCTCTGCTGCCCTCAAGTGCCTGCAGTCGGAGCTGGCCCAGCATTTGCACAGAACTGCCTGGTTTTCATGCGCAAGGCGCACAGCCAGGTTACGTTGTCAGCCTGAGTGGGTGAGGTTTGAATTTGTCCCCTTGTTCCTTTCCCATGCTCCTTAAGGGAGTTTGGAAGTAATAGAAGTGCCTGCATAACTTTGGGTCTGTCCTGACTTGAGCTACCTGTGACTGGGTGCTACTGGCTTTCCCAGCCCTCAAAAGGCCAGAACTGGGAACTGTCACACATAACTGTCCACCTGCAGTCTTATCCCTGGTGTATCAGGGCTGGCTGTAGCCAGACAGGTCAGGAACATCTGCCTCCAGGAACATATCTGCAGATGATGGATGAGACCACTGAGCCTCCACACTCTGTGAGAGGAAAGAACTAAATTTTCTTCATCTGTCTGGCCTTTGTAACTAACGGGCTATGGGTTTTATTACCACAGGGTTGAGACATACACAACTGAAAACAATGAACTCTGGAAAAAAGTGGAGACCTTAGAAAACGCAAACAGGTAAGAGGGACTAGACCTGACCTGGTGTGAGTGGGGTGGGGTGCACAGGAAGGGATGCCAGGGGAGCGAGAAGAGAACAGCAGGCTCCCCCAGCTCCTGGCAGGACAGGCGCTGGTTTTCAGCCCATGGCAGCAGTGAGGCAGCTGGGTTTGGTTAGTGAGCCTGGAATGTTTGTGTTGGGACAGCCAGGCTGCACGGCAGCAAGCAGAGAGAGGGAGGAAAGGAGTTTCTTATATCTCATCCTCATTCTCCTTGCAGCCCTTTGGGCTCATACTGCCCTCCTTATTGCCCTCCAGGCCTCTGGCTGTTTCCAGGGTAGCTGCATCAAGGGAGGCTTCTCATACCAGCCTCTCAGACCCATTGTTTCTATTCTTGGCCTCTTTGGAGGAATCCAGGGCCCTGGGCATAGCGTGGCTGTTTCAGGTTTCTCTTGAGAAAGAGCTGAACAGACTTGGTGAATACAGGGAAAGCCCATTCCTCTGGTAAAAGCAGAGATCCCAACTCCCACCAAATCCAGGGCAACTCCCAGTGCATGTGGTACCCCAGCCTTTGCTCTGCTTCTTCCCCTTGCAAAACAAGCCTGAAGGATCTCCCATCTGCTGCTGCTCACCTGAAAGAAGCAAGCTGTTCCCACATCCCCAAAGCAGGCCCCTGGCTCCCTCACCCAAGAGTCTGGTGAGCACTTGTGCTCTTAATGCAGAGAGCTGTCTGACTGGTCACCAGAGGAATTTGCTTCCTTGGAAGCAAATAATGAAGACTCCCACCCCTGCAGTGGGGATGGGCAGCAGGCGCTGGAGGAGGGCCCAGCTCTGTTCCCTCTTACTGGATGCAATAGGTGTGAGCAAGGACAGGGTCAGCTGCAGGGCTGGTGAAGGGGAAGCTCATTTCTGTAGCCCCATTTTTATCATCCCCAGCTTGAACTGAAGTGGAGAACTGCAGTCAGAGGGCCAGTTCCCCACCCTACCCCTCTGCTGCCACTACAGGTCATGGAGTACTCCTTAAGACTCTGCCACGCTCCGTCCTCCCATCCACGACGTGAGTGCTGTGGTCCCGGCTTCCAGGCCAGCCACCGGTGCTGGGAGCAGGGACTGTGAGGCACAGTCTGGCTGAGGTGTGTGGGTCACCAGAGCCTCCCATCAGCCAGAAACATGGCTCCCCAGCTGCATTCACGCATGGGGCACAGCCTGCCACCCAGCCTCTCTGGGAGCACAGGCAGCCCCTGCTGCTGAAAAAGCATGAGCCCCACCCTGCAAATTCAAGAGACTGGCCTAAAAGCCAGGAGATTTTTTTTGTATTTTTTTTTTTTCAAAATACACATTGTGTTTTTTCTAATTCGGTTTGGTTTTTGAGCGCTACCAGTAGGACACTCTGTGCTTCTCTCCACATGTACAAGGAGCACAAGAGGATTTGGAAAGAGATAAAGCTGGGATTCTCCTGCAATCTCCTGGCTCCAGGACCTGGCATTTTATAAAAGCTCAAACATATTTGTGTAAAACAGTCAGTGCTCCCAGGGGGAAACACTCAGTAGTCTGCATTTCAGTCGTTTGCTGCCCTTGGGAACTGTGTGCTCTGTAGTCTCCATCATCCCAGATTTCTTCACCAGCCCAGTGAAGGGTTCGGTGGCTCTTAGGAACACACCTACCACTGTTCTGTGTTGATGTGTGTTGATGGCCATGTTCAGTTAAATGGGGCAGAGAGACCTTAGTGCATGTTCCAGCCAGGACAGCCAGAGAATGAACTAATTGCTGAACTCAAGATTTGGCTTTGCCCACATCAGTTTGCAGAGTTTGCCAAAACTGAAGAAGCTGGAGGGGATCAAAACTGTTTTTTATTTCTCTCATCATCATATGGTTTGGTGCAGAGGTCAAGCTGCAGAGTATGTGTCTCCAGGCCTGTGCTCAAGGTCTGGCCTAACTACCAAGTTCAACCTCCATCCCAGAGCCTGGTTTTCATGATAGCCTGCCTCTTCATTTCCCTGGAAATGGAAATGGGCTTTGAGACACCCAGTAATCTTAAATGAATTGCACATTTAAAATGGTGGGTAGTTGTAGTGAAGGTTGTAGTGGATCTACTGGTGAGGAGATGGAGGGAGTTACTTCAACCTAGTGGCACCTTGGGACATTCCTCCTGCAGTTCCTGCACACTTTATATCCCAAACTCACCCTTTTTTTTTCTTAGTTCCCAAACCTGTTTGGTCAGAGAACTTGGGCAAGATATAGCAAGGGGGAAATGCTTGTTTTCATAAGAAGGGAAAATCAGGATAAAATATGAAGAGGGTAGTGGTGTTCCTGCATCACTTACTGACTGTTACCTCCTTACCAACTTTCGATTTGGGTTGTTTCCTATTCCAGGACTCTGCTCCAGCAGTTACAGAAGCTGCAGGCTCTGGTAGCTGGGAAAGTCTCCAGACCTTACAAAATGGCTTCCACGCAGACTGGGACCTGTCTAATGGTATGAGCTTCATTTCCATCTTCCTTATTGGCCAAGCTTCCCCAGACAGCTTTGTCGATCGCCTGTCTCTGCCCTCTTCCCCGCTGCTTGGCTCTGTTGCCAGTGACATTGGCTCTCTCCTTTTCTGTTAGAGTTACCAGAACTGGGCCATGTGTCATACATACATTGGTAATGTTCATTGTTTATGCAACAGCGGTAGAATAATCCCTGCATTTTAACTGTCTATTCTTTGGGCAAACCAGCACTTTGTTTGCTTTTCATTAGTAATTTGCCATTCAGCAAAAATCTTCAATGAACTTCCATCATAATGGGTAGAGTTTTCTTTTGCTGAGTTGGTAGTGCTTAATGTTTAACTCAGCAAGGCGAGGAAACAGTTCAAGTATTCCTCCCAGTGGGCATTACCTTGTGTTTATCAGCAAGAAATGGCATCTGTTCTTGCTATGCCTGCACATCAGGCTTTGTTAAATCCAGCTGGAATTCTCTTCATTTGCCCTTTGATTAACCAAAATGATTCCGGGTTGTCTGTTGGTTTTGGTAATCCCCTTTGCCTCTTATTTCCCATAGTGGAGGATCATGGTTAAGCAATATTGGCTTCACTGTGGAGCTTTGGGGCATGTCAGTGTGTGGTCGTAAATAAATCAATTGCTCGTTCTTCATCTCAGTTTTTATCAGGGGGAGAGTTTCTGATCCATGATAAAAATATAATCTTCAACTCTGTGATGTCTTTGCAGGTTTGTCATAGTAGCTGCTTGTCAAAGTTAGTTATCTATATGTAGTTATCACTTCCATACTGCTAACAGTCATGAAATACAAACAGATGGTGAGGTGCTTGCCCCACTTTCTCAGCACCCTCAGTGACCCCAGGGGTTGTTTTTCGCTCTTGGTTCAATCAGTTTCCTTGGTTCCAGAGCCCCTGCCTCTGTAATTCCCAGCACTTTCTCCTTTCAAAATCTGCTCAAACTTTTGCTACACTTTGCTGCCTCTGTGTCAGACCAGATTTTAATGACTGACCGTCTTTTCTGTTGGCTGCTCTGTGGCTTCATTCCCAAATTCTTTCCACATTTTTGGGTGTGACTTAGCTGGGCCCAGTGACTCATTGCTCCTTAACACAGCAGCTCATCAGAGCACCTCTGGTTCCAGCAATTCTTCATCACTACTACTTGGAATGAGCAAGTCCAGGAGAGGTGCCTTTCAAACATCCCCTGTGTTATAGGCTGATAAAATATCTAATTTAGCTTTCCATCAATGTCTTATCTCTCCTTGCTGCTCCCTTCATTCCGCAGCATCCTGGCCCACACACCAACTCTCTCAGGCTTCCGAGCTTTGAAGCATTTCAAGAATTTGTAATTTGCTTTTCTATCTGGGGCCAGTTCCTCTCATAGGGCTCCAAGTTCCCATTTTCCATTTACAAATACAGTACTCCTTATCATGACAGACATGTAGAATCATCATGCCTTGCAGGATGGGAGTGGAGCAGAACACCCTTCTTCTTTAGCCCTGTGTCATTCCTGCTGGATATTTGTCCAGCTGGCTCTTGAAGGCCTCCAGTGATAAGCAGTCCTCAGCATCCTCAGGCAAACCATTCCAGAGCTTTGTTATCTTTCCCAGATAAGGCTCTCTCGCTATCTCATCTCAATCTTCCTTGCAACAGCTTAAGCTCATTACAGCTTCTTCTGCCCACTGTAAGCAAGATCAGTTTACCCTCCCTTTGTGCAGCTGCATTTTACATATTGAAAACTATTGGTTTTGAGCAACTCCCTTCAGTCTGCTCTGCTAAATCACCAAAATTTCTTCAGTCTGAGTTACTGGATCACTGCTTGTTCCCAGAGCTCTTGTCCAGACTTTCTCTGATTGCCCTGCATCTTTTTGGAAGCATGGGGCTCAAAGCTGGACACAGTGTTCCACCTGAAGGCCAGTACAGAGCCAGCCAGAAAGCCTGGTAATACTGCCCAGGCTGAGATTTGCCCTTTGCAAGGTAACACCAATTTGTGCCCACCTTGTGCTCCATTTTAACAACCAGTTCCTCTTCTGTAGAACAGGTGCCTGGCCACGTAATCTCTGACATGTTTTCTCTGTTAATCAGTCCTGCCACTTCGCAGGTCTCAGTGGGTCTCGGCATTTGTCTGTATGGATCTGCCTGCTGTTCTCTTGGACCACTTCTCCCAATGTTCAAGATCATTCTGAATTTGAATCATGACCAAAAGCCAGTCTGCTTGTCATCTCTCCCATCTGCAGATTTGATACAGTCCATCATCCAAGTCAAGCTTAAAAATGTTGAATCCTGCCAGAGCCATAATGGATGGCTCTGCTGCTCCATCTGCTGCTTCCTCCCAGTTTGACAGTGAACCATTTGATAACTACACTCTGAGGACATAGTTTTTTGATTAATTTTGCATCCGCCTTTCCTCTGGCTTAGTTTCCCTTGCTTTTTAAGAGGTCAAAATGGTGAGATGGTCAAAAGCTGCGAGATTAACAGTACTCAGAGTCAAACCAAGAGTTATTGTTATGAAGCGTTACAGTATTTGAACTGGAACCGAATCAGAGCATCAGTCAGAGTTAACCTGAAATGAAACAGCATAAAAACAATGCTGGTTTGCAAAGCCCCAGATGAAAGCTGTGTTAAAGCAAGATGTTAAGTATACTGCTCTTTCCCAGCCCATAAAGCCTGTTTTGTTTTAGAAGAGAACAGGCTTCACAGGGCTGGCTCCACTTCCTGGATGTTGTATGTTTGGTTGTGATAATTCTAAGCAGCATCTATTCAGATTTTTTTTCCCCCTGTTTTTTGTGGAATAAGGGTTCTAAATGCCTTGTGTGCCTGATATGATGTGCTTAGACAGTGTCTATACTGTCCAGCTTTAATTTCCTTACTTTAAAACCAGCCATGAAGAGTCTAGACAATCCCTCTTTACATACTAGAGTATCCGTGTGTTATTATTTGATCTTCCACATCTCCTGCAATCCACTGGTGGTCAAAATTATCTTAATGTACCAGCTTCTGTGTGTTACTTAGGCATGGCTATTCTGAAATAAGTGGCTGTTCTGAAAAGCAGTCCAGCTAGCTGTCCCCACAGGTCAGACTTCACTAGTTTATACATAGGTGGCAGAAATCACCAACAAATTGCCTCTTTGAGCTCAGTCTGAGCACTGAGCTGACAACAGCTAGTTATGTACCACCCATGGCACATGAGTATTCAAGTAATAAGGATTTGGCTCTGTGTCTTTTCCCATGTGTCCCCTCTTGCTCTGTACTGGTAGTTCCCTAAACTCTGTAGAGTCCCTTACAATGAACCCTGGCATCTCACTCAGAAGCTTTACTATTACGGCAGAATTTACAGACAGGTGCAGACCTACTGGAGAGAGATTTCATCTGCCTCTTTCTTTTTATCACTGCCCAGTAGCTCTGACTGCTCTGCCTGACAGCTGAAGGTACTAACACCTGGTCCTGCATGCATGCATGTCAAGCATAAATTTAACCCTTTCCTTGGACTCTCCATCCTTGCTATCAGGTATGAGGTGGCTGCAGGTTCTGCTGTCATTTCTGTCCTGTCATGGACAGTAGCTTCACTTTGCTATGTGCTGTGATACCTCCCAGATTTCTCCCAGTGACCTTGTTTTCTTACAGCCCACTGCAGCTCCTGCTTAGCCAATGGTCATATTCCCTTTGGTCAAGACAGAGCTCATCCCTTCTGTTGAGTCTTCCTCTTTCTCAACTTGTTCACCAGCTGTGCCTCCCACCATCAACTATCCTATCAACTGGATGGGCCAGCTGTTACCATTGAACCAGAAATACTTCAAATAAAACAACACGAGGAAGCGTCTGACTTTCCTTCTTAGATTTGGAGCAGATATTAGCAGAGCAAGCCCTTTCCCTCCCTAGGGGACCACAGTGACCCAGTTGTCAGCCTGACCACATGCTGTCACACAGCCTCATGTTTATGTGCTGTGCGGGGGGTATTCCCTCATGGCTACTGACACTGACTCTGTGCTGATCTCCTGTCTAGGTGCTGGCACTCTGCTTCGTTCTGATCCTGGGATCCCTGATGCCCTGTCTCCCTGAGTTCTCTTCAGCATCACAGACAGTGAAAGCAACACCAGCACCAGACATTTACACAACTAGTAAAAGTGAGTCTAACACAGTTGTTCTGTTTCACCCTGTCAAACTATTTCCAGCTCTTCTCTTGACATTCCCAGTTCAGGAATAGTGTTCTCCCCTTAGTGCCTATGCCATATGCTGGGGCTTTGATGAGGGGAGATTCCTGGCCGGTCACCGGTACAAATGCTGATAGCAGCATCTTATTTGGCCTCTTGTTCTCTGCTAACTCTTTTCTGAAAACACGACCAGTGTCAAAGGAAGGAACATGAGGGAAAAGTCCCAGGGCAGATTGATTGCCTTCTGAAGAGGCTGTGTGTCCAGGGGGGCATTTGTCTTTGAAGCTGGGGAGTGGTGAGTATCCTGCAGAGCAGGCCTCCTGCACAGTTGCACATGGACAGGGCCATAGCTGGGTGAGCAAGTGCTGAAACCACCACTGTGACCCACACCCATCGCAAGAGACCTTGTCCTCATTGTTAAGCAATGCTCTTCTTTTTCCAGTTCAGTCACGGAGCCTCCTTTTCTATGATGAGGGTGCTGGCTCCTTAGAAGAGAGCTATAGCTCCTTCCTAACCGTGGACCATCCTGAGGGGTGGGATGCCGAAAAAGGGCAGTCTGAGGAGGGAACACCTCATCTGGCCAGGACTCATGAGACAGCCAAATATCTGAGCAAATCCCAGCTGGAGGGTCCCAACCAGAACCGAACTGACCCAACTCTTGCCCACCTCAAAGAGCAATTCCATGAGAGGTAAGCAGGTGGGGGCCACCCTTTGAACCTAAAAGCGTAGTATCATGTCTGGGGGGGCACAGCAGGCATGTCCCTTCTGCTGCAAGCTAAGGACAGCTGAGTTGCCTGGGACAGTCAATTAGCTAAAAAGCAGTGGCTTGAGAAGGCCAGTGCTGGCAGGGAGCATAAGACCAAGTTTGTTTTCTAGAGCAAAAGTTAGGGACTCCATAAAGCAGTGTCCCACTGGCATAGAGCTGAGGAGGACTGGGTGATTCGGGTGACGCCAGGCTTGCTGGTCATTCAGTGCCCTGGGGAAGGGCTCCATCCTGGTCAGAGCAAACCAGCTGGGCATACAGAGAGATGAATTTGCATAGGAGACTGCAATGAACCTTGACTGATGCCTTGTCTTTTCTTTTCCTCAGGGAGGCAAGCTCCAGTGAGACAGCGGAATACTTGTAGCAGCTGCTGGACCTCAAGGCCTCGTCTGTCTGATTACAGGATTCCCTCCTCACCAAGCAACTGAGGGGACTTGGCAGGAGAGGACACTGCATTCAGACACTCCTAAACTGGCCTTGGGTTCAGCTCCTCCCCTTCCCTGTGCCCCTCTGTTAGTACTGGTCTCTCTGGGGGGAGTCACAAGACTGCCAGCACCAGCAATAAATGTCTGGTGAAGCCCTGAGACGCCCTCTTCTCCTGGCCTTACCTCCTGCTTAAATGAGCACTACCCTATGGGTGTGGGCTCACCTTGGAGTGGAGGGAGATCAGGGAAAGCCCCCAAACTACTCAGCTCACTCCTCAAAGCCTCCAGACCAAGGGGGCTCTCCCCAGACATGTACCTCTTGACTACATCAGATGCACCTGAAGGAGAGAGTGTGCTGGATTTACTGTCCTGCCTGGGAGGCTTAGGAGTGGGTGATTCTGGTGCTAAAGAGATGGCTCTGGAGAGTTTGAGCTCATTCCTTCCCCTCCATCTGTTAGTATACTTCTGCTTCCATTGAGAAAAAACCTAGTTCTTCCTTGCTCTGGTTTTCTCTTGATGGACATGCCTACATAACTTCCACACCAACTATCTGCAAAGATCTGCACACAAACGGAGTGGGGGAGACAGATCCCAGACAGATAAACCACCATAAAAATTAGCCAGCAGTTTCTGGGCAACCAGAGCTCTGAAATAGAGAACAATTTTCCCCCACAATTCACTTCCCTCCACTCTCAGCACCCTTGCTTTGGCAGGGATGATCTTTCCCTTTCTATTCCCAGCTTGGGCCCTAAAGTGCAGTGCTAACCAGGCCAGTGGCCTTCTCACTTTCCATTCCCCTTTGAGACTGGGCGAGAGAAACCCACTCCTATAACCTGCTCTGTATCCCTAATTCTGCTTCATGCCAAGTGGTGTCTTTCTAGGAACCATCAAGGAGAGCTCTGCAGCCCACCAGAAGGCTGTCAGATAGCCACCATTCCCCTCACATCCTCGTTGTCCACAATAGTGTTGTGAAAGCCATGGAGGACATACAGGCCTCTCTGGTGACATGTAAGTCTGTCAGGAAATAAGTTGCATGTTGGAATTGGCCAGGGTCAGCAGAGTCTGTTTTAGGCCTCTTCCTTTTAAATGCTGGCATCAAAGGTGGCAAACTCCTGCCATACCACCCTTCAGGCCAGACTTGCCAAGTTTGGTGCTAAAATGACCTCATCTCAAGCCTGTGCCATCCTCTTTAGCACTGAGACACCCATTTCTGACCCTTCTTCCTCCCCAGCAAAAGCCCTGCTGAAAGGCTCAGGTGTTTCCTTGCTCTGTTCCCTCAGCTGCCATTTGATGGAAGAACAGTGTGGGACACGCATGCCGGAGACCTGGAATGTGGCAGGTTGCCCCGTGTTTGTATGTGGGAGCTGCCATGCACTCTGCCAGGTCTCACAGCAGGCTCCTCTTTGGCTTGTTTCTCTTCAAGCACCCTGGACTCACAGTGCACTGCCCCAGCCTCTCCTCTCCCCCAGGCTGGGAGCGGAGAGGTCTCCCTGGAGAGGAAGGATGGGATGGCTCTTGCTCAAGGACTGGGAGAAGTGAGGGAAGGGCCCTCACATCCCTCTTTTCTGCCTTTTGAAAACTGGTTTTGCCCCCTGAAGCCATTTATGACAAATTCGGACACAGCTAGCTGCAACCATACATATGTGGCCAGCAGGTTGAGGAAGAAGGCAGCCTTCAGCATAGCTCTGCTCTTCTCAAGGTTCACACAGGACCTGCCTGGTCACCAGATACCACTGCATTCCCCATCGTCCACCTCCACCCCAGCACACAGAACCACTGCTGGGTCCAAGCACACCCTCCTCCACCCCAACACTTCCACTGAGCATGTCCCCATGCCTCCCACTCCCACCGTTGTACAGAGACCAAGAGCAGAACTCGTTTGTACATAATGAACCTTATTTTGTATTATTGCCGATCCCTTAAGATATTGTATTTTGGAGTCTCTCAGATCGTATTTTCAGTATTGTATTTTATTAAGAATTAGTGCGGGCTTGGCATCTACAAACTTCTTTCTTGTTAGCAGCTCACTTTCTTCTTATACTCCAGCAGCTGCCTCTTCCCTCCTGTTTTTTGTTTTGTTTTGTTTACAAGCCACCTTTTCCGCTCTTCCTATCACTTGCTCTGCATTTGCTTAGTGAAGCAAAATAAAAAATAAAATAAAAAGATGCAGCATCAGCCCTGCGTTGACGGGTCCTTTCATTGAGGCATGGTTTGTCACATTAGCCCACACACACAGCTTCTCACCGCCTGCTCCCCAACTGTCCCGTTCCCTGGCTGCATGCAGAATTAGTTCAGTGCTGGGACCTTGTGCTTCTTGTCAAGGGCTAGAAGCAAACTTGCATGTTTTATTTCCAGCAGCACTGTGATTTTTTCTGCAGTTCTGAGCAAGTCAGAACTGTTCTGCCTCAATTTCTTCTCCCCCTCCAAAATACCATTAACATTATCCTCTTGGAAGGACGAAGATCATGGGAGAAAGTTTATGAGGTGCAATTAGCTCCTGTGATGAAGGGGCTGTGCAGGGGTCTGTACAATAAAGACATTGCTGGTAGCACCATGGCTCTGGTCCCATCACGTCTGAAAAAAATACCTAAATCCTTCAGTTAACTGTAAAAGCAGAGCAGCTGCGCTCAGATCGGTAACAACTTGGGACCTGACTGGCTGTCAGCCGGCACCTCTGACAGTCCATTTCCATCTGTGAAAACTGATAGGTTTTGTCCTGATTTTGAGTGAAACACAAGGTAACAGGCAGTGTAGAAAATGAGTCTTCATTTTCTAGAAAGCTCCAAATGGGTCCATTAGAATTTGGCTGTTGAAACAACTCCTTCTTGCAATCAGGCCCCCCACGGCTGGGAGGCAGCCCAAGCAGAACCCCTCTCACAGATGCTAAAAGGCAGTTCCGTCTCCCGCCTCTGGCTGGGCTGGTACAGCAGGGCTTGGTTTTGCCACAAGAACAGGACATGAGGCTTGGGACTCGCAAAGATCTTTCTGCACACCCTGTTGTGGGCTGGCCGTCGGACAGTGGCTGTCAGAGAGAGGAGCTCTCTTTTCTTGGCTGGGTTTGTGATGCCAAGAGGGGGTTTGACATGGCATCCATGGTGGGTCAGTCTGACTCAAGTTTCACAGACCACCACAGAGGTCCCTTCCCCTATACACACCTATGAATGCGTGGAAATTCCTGACCTTGCTGTGTACTTTGTGTACTGGGCCTGAACTAGTGTGAAGTTAAAGGTCTGATGCTTTCCCTGTGGCATTTTGTCCAAAAGCAGCCTCCTACCCGTGCGTCAGTGTGATGCACCTTCCCCCACTGCGTGACTGGGCTTCTCCCCACTTCCACCACATCTGGAGCGAAGGAAGGGCTCCTGCTTTGCTCACCTCTGTGAAACATCATCCAGCTCTTCAGGCATTGTCTTCCAAGGAGATTCTGGCCTGTGCCCTTCATGCCTGCTCCAAAAAGTCGAGGGAAAGGGGTGCAAGAGGGGACCTCTTAAAAGGATGGTTTCTCAGGCTTTGGCTCCTTTAACGCTGGTACAGTCAGAGTACACAGAAACCCTGTCTGTCAGGAGCAAACTTCCCTTCATCTTGACAAATCCTCCGAATTCTGCAGTCTACCAGATAACTCTGAACTGCTCAAAAATGCACATTAGGATCTTTTGATCCCTGCTATGCCTCCCAAAGCACAGCCAGCCAATCACACCTGCCAGTTTGGCTACAGCAACTAACTGGAGCAGAAAGAGAGAATTAGCAAAGGAAGAGGGCACCTTTTTCACAAGTCACCTTCAGCCTCACTCAGGCTGGGTCTGCTCCAAATGTCCTCAGCCAAGCTCCACCACACAAAGCCGGGCTTTTGTCCATTTTGAGTCACATTTCTAACAAGCCTGTGCACTGTCGATACATACAAGCCCCGAACAAAAGAACGCTAACAGAACAAGTGCTTCGTTTTTCAGAGACAAATCATTCCCAACTGTTCTCTGTTACCAGGCCAACTTCAAAAAAAAAAGGTAAAAGAACTGGCTTTTGCGGCTCGCCGAGCGAGCTGCTGGCAGCATGTGGCAGCAGCCTGGCAGGTACATTGGATTTGTTACAGAAGGACATGTGCTATTAGGGCTCTCAGAAGAGCATTCCTGCTCTCTTGGTCCAGCATGGTCCCTCCTGCACTTTTGGACACCTTCTGGGGAGAATGGGGCAGTCACACCTCCTGACACCTCCCAGGTACTGATGGCTTGTTAATAGTGATGACACCTTGCCAGACCCTGACCCAGCCCATCTCAACCTCAACAAATCCTTGCTGATTTTCTAACCCAGGGTCTGAAACAGGGCTTATGGGTGAGCAGGGTGGAGGTTCCTCTTCTTGTGCCCAGGGAAGAAGACTGCACTCTCCCAGAGCCTTACCTGCTAAAAATGCCACTTCCTAGAAAGACCATGCCCTCCCTGTGACTACAGAGAGAGGATGGGGTCTGTATGGCAACACCAGGCTGCCCATGCACCGTCCCACATGCCCACACAGAAGGATATCCCTACCCAGGGCACAGGAGGTTTCCTCTCCTCTCAGTGCCCCAGGTAAGCACCAGGTAAGCAGGTGACCTGGCTCAGCTGAAGGGTGCCTTGGCTGCCAGGAGGACGGGACTGACCCATCCCCACTGCCCAGCCATGCTGTCCCCAGTCAGTGTCTGCCTGATCTTCCCAGGTCCTCTGGGAGCACTGATGGCATCCTCCAAGGGAAGGGTGATCCCATTAGTGACAGACGTGTGAAATGTCCTGCAGAGATAAGTGGGCAGAGAGATGCAGAAGCCTGAGCAATCCTTTGCCTCCCCTCACACAGACGTATCCCGTGATATCTTCTCCAAACACACATAATCTGGATGCCCTGCCTGTTTGACAGCCGTACAGTTTGACACACGAGTAGAAAGGAGCTAAAACCTCAGCTGTCTGCTCCTTCCCCCAAAGAGGCTTTCTGGATCAGCCCCTGTGGGAAGGCACCCACTGTCCTGCCCCTCTCTGCCTCGACCAGGGGCACTGCCACCCTGGGGGCTCTACTGTGCCTGGTTCTTGGCAGATCTACTGCAGTAATAGCCTCTACTTCCCTACCTGAAACCACTTCCCTATGGCACCGATGCAGCTATCAGTGAGAAACAGCCCCCAGGCAACTCTCCCCTCCTTCCCATGCCCAGACCCCATGCTTCCCCAGCCTCCAACTCACATCCACCCCAGCCTGGCCATCCTCTTCCTCAGCATGGTGGCCACTGAGTCCTTGAACCATGAGGGACAAAACAGATGTTTGCTAAAATCTCCTGGGAGTAGAAATGGACCTACATCCTGCATCTCCTGTAGCTCCTCTGAGCAGCTCAGCTGTGCCCTGCCTGGCAGTCCTGCCAGCACGAGGAAGGTGGCTCTGACACCGGGCAGGGACACGCACCCGTGCAGAGAGTGCTGGTGAGCTCTTGGGCAGGTCTCAGTCCCAGCAAGTGAGGGTGAAGGCTCTTCCTGACCGCCAGCTCTGCCCATGGGGAGGGCTCACCCAGCAGCAGCTGGCTTTCAAGGGGAACAAAACCCCTGTGGGGGCTGGAGGGGCTGAGTCACACGGGGAGGGCGGTGCGCGGCTCTCTGCAAGTCACGACTATGTGGAGGAGGGGGCTTGGGGGCTGCCATGCCCCCGGGAAGCACAAATTCCCTGGGAGGCACAGGACCAGGGGAAGATGTCTTCGTGAAATTTAGAGCCAGACAAAGGTTTGGTAGCTTGAACTGGAGGTCCTGGTGGGCTGTGGTTCCCAGGGAAAGGCACAGCCCTTCTCCAGCCCCTGCTGCTTCCCAGGTTGGGGTCAGGAGTGACATGGGAATGTGCCCTGCCATAGCACCCTGCAGGTGCCACAGGGCCTCATGGAGGTGATAGGGAGCACTAGCAAGAGGGATGAGCTGCTCCTGATGGCTTCCAAGGTGATAAAACATTCAGAGCATCCTGAGGACACATTCCAGCTCCCATCGTGCCAGCCCTTCACGGGAAGACACTGGGATTAGGGGTGTTGGCAACATGTTCTCAATGTCATATGTGACTGTAGGACCTTGCCACAGGCAACTGATGCAGGGGATGGCTCTTACAGACCTGAAGCTCAAATTTCCCAGTACCCAGCAGGTAAAGCCTCAGAATGTGAATCTGGGGCAGAACAAGTCCAAAACAAGCATCCAGGCACATATGGGAGCTTTGTGGGGATTTCTCACCCCAGCTGGTATCCACAACACTGGGGTGGGCAAGGCTGAGGCAGGACAGAGCTGGGCTTGAGGCCACAAAGTCTAGTCCCAGCCCAGGACAGACAAGTGAGGCAACTCTCCTGACAGATGTGAGCAGAGGACAGAAGGCCCTTTCTACCTCTGGATGCCAGGGTTGGAGAAAAAATGCCTTGAATTAGTAAAAAGCAGGGATAATGTGGCTTCTGAAATGGCAAGGAGCTAAGCAAGCCTGCTGGAAGGGTGGAAGCCATGCTGTGGCCATATCTCTCCTTGGGTCCCACTGTCCAAAGCTGGGGACCCCATCCCCAAACAGATCTTATCTGTGTTGGACAGTCAGCCAGAGCAGCAGGTAGTTTGCTCTGTGAGGCTGCTGTCATACAGTTTTCCAGGATGCCTGGCTTTACCTGACTGCGCATCTGGTTAAGATGAGCGGCTGAGATCCAGCTCCCTGGGCAGCCCTTGCAGGCAGGCAGATGCCAGCTGTACTGCAAGGAGGCAGGGCTGGCTGGGTTGTCACCCTACTCTGCCTCCCTGGCCTCTGAAGGGTTAAGTGCCAGTTTCCGAGTGTCTCTAAGGTGACACCAGGCTGCCTCCGCAGCCCCCCTCCCCGCACACATGCTCTCTTTCTGCTTTGTCTTTTAAGGGCTGCTGCAGGATTGGTGCACAGGCACCTTCCTTGCTGCCTCCCTCTGCCTGTGTCTCCTGCTTGGCTGCTGCTGCCGGGGACATCAAGGGACGTGCCTGGCCCTGGGGGGACCTTTTCAGAAGGCACCCTGGGCTCTCCTTTGCTTCCTGGGAGCATAGACATCTCTGGACACACTCTCTCCTAAGACCCATTCTCCAGCAAGTGCTGCATTTACCGCTTCCTCCTCACTGTCCTTGCAGTGCTGGCACATCCGAGAAGCACCACTGAAGTCTCTGGGTTTCCATCAGTTGTTCCCCTGCTTTGCCGTGGCAGGGCAGTGGAGACAGAGGGAGGCTGAGCTGCAGAGCCTGAGCTGACCAAACCGCTCTCAAGAGGCAAATAAATTCCACTGCAAAAAGTTGGACGCTGCTTTTTCTCTGTGCTCGTGCTCCTCTGGGTAGTGAAGCCTCACAGAGATCGTCCTGAGATTGTTCCGCAGCCCTGGGGAAGCGAAACTGAGCCGTGCCTTGGGACCCTGTGGGGCCGACCAAACTACCTGAGAGCTTTGCGGGGACAGAGCGGGACTTTGCACCTGGAGAAGCACCTCACCAAGCATGGCTGAAGGTCCCAGGAGCTGGAGAGACTTCATTCCAGCCAAGGGCAATGGCGAGGAGGCCAGGGGGGCCACAGCAAACCTCAGAGGAGCAGTGGATGCAGAGAGTACTGGGCAAGCACAATGCTCCAGGCTCTGCAACGTGGATCCAGCTTGGGAGGAGATGAGCGGCACGGTGGCAGTGGTGGAGGTGGAGGAGCAGTTCCTGCACTTGGCCATCAGAAAGCAGGTCTCCTACAGGTAGGAGCTCCGGGGTCCCCAAGCACTGGGGCTGGGCTGGGGCAGAGCAGTGCCGTGTTTCAGGGGCACCTCCCTCTCATGAGCCAGGGTTGGCTCTTCCTGGCAGCCACTGGTGTCTTCCCACCCAGAAACCACCTGAGCACAGGGACAAGGGGACTGGTTAGCCCCATCCCAGGGCTGTGATGCCCTCCAGGCCCCTGTCCAGGCAGTTTGTGCCCAACAGCTTCCCACGAGCTCTGGTGCAAGGCTGTGGATTGGAGATTTCCCTTTTTCTCTGCAGTGTCAGCTTAGTGCTGTTCAGCCCATTGGATACAAGGGACTTCTGATAACATCATAGAATCATAGAATCATTTCGAGTCCAACCATAAACTAACCTAACTCTAGCACTAAACCATGTCCCTAAGAACTTTGATTCTCTTCTTCCTCCTCTGACCTAAGGCAAATGTCCCCTTGCTTTACTCCCAGGTCCAGAAACCTCAATCCCATCTGGGGTGACTGAGCAGTGATGCGAAGATGAAAGGGCCAAGACTGGGGCTTAGGCTGGAAATGTGCCCTTTGGGGGCACCTCGCAAAAGAAGTATCTGTCCTGGGTTTTGGTGACACTCTTCTGCCAGGACTGCTCTGCTTACCCACCCCTGCTAAGCAAAGACAGTGGAGATGAGTGGTTTTCATGGCTCCCATGGAGCTTATGGGAGCCACTGCCTGGCATTGCTCAGGTGAGCCCCTATTCCCCACTCCAACCATACTGTCTGAAATCTTTCTTGCGCCATCACCTCCAGGACCTCAGCTCTATTCTTTCTCTCACAGCAAATAATGTCTGCTCTCTCTCCTTTCCTCCCTCCTTTCCTCCCTCCCTCCCTCCCTCCCTCCGCTTTCTTTTGATGTTCAAGCTTTTCTATAATTTAGTGCCCCCAAACTTTTCAGAATGGCTCTCAGGTGTAAATGAGGAGAAATCCTTTGACCCTGTGCCTGCCTGGAGTAAAAGTTGCCACTTGCAGGACTAACCCTGGGCTGCTGCAAGAGTCTGGGCCCAAGTGGAGGGAAGAACACAGGAGCCACCTCCTTACTTTCCTTCTGAGCTGGCTTGGCCCAGGGACATCTCTGTGTTCTCCTGGGCTCAGTGTCACCACATCATGCCACGCTTAGCAAGTGGTAGGTAGTTTACAAGCAGGTGGAAAACCATCACAGAGGATCTTGGTGCCACGCCTGCTGCCACAGTGAGCAGAGGCTGGACAGGCTCTCCTTCCACCAGCCTGAGACTTGGGGACTCTGGGGTGAAGAGCTCTGCTGGGGGGCAGATTTCTGGCAGGAGCTATTGGTCACCCCCTGGCTGCACTCCCAGGTGTACAGCAGCCCTTCCGCCCCCTTTGCAAGGGCTGCAGTGCAAACTGTGAACAAATTGCTCTCTAATACTGCAGTAATAGGAACTAATGGGAAACCATATTAGTATCTGCAGAGCAGGAGGGGCCCTGGAGCTGACTCATCTCCAGCACTTGTTATTCCTGCAGTGGGTGGCGAGCAGGAGCTGGGGTGGCAGAGTCGTCCTTGAGGCAGCCCTGCATC
Organism: Patagioenas fasciata; assembly: GCF_037038585.1. Lineage (NCBI taxonomy): Eukaryota > Metazoa > Chordata > Aves > Columbiformes > Columbidae > Patagioenas > Patagioenas fasciata. The sequence goes on along the minus strand of NC_092524.1, from coordinate 29,005,354 downwards.
CCTGCACCTCGCCATGAGCTGGGGAAATGCACGCCCTCCTGGCCCTAATTCTGTACCCAGGGCTGCTCTCGCAGGTGCCAGCCAGAGCTGGGCAGGGTCTGTGCCCTGACACTACCGAGGATGAAGGATTACTGTGCAAGCAGAGAAGCAGAGCAGAATTTTCTCCTCTTAACTATCTTCCTCCAAATGTGCACAGCGAATTTTGCAAACATATTAGCCAGCTGCAATTATCCAACCTCCCCAAGGGAGGAAGGGACCATATTGCAACCTAATTTGATCAGCCTGAATTTGGTCCAGAATTGTCTAAGGTTGTTGGGGTTTGTTTACATCCTGCTTGTCCTACCCTGGCCGCCCCGGGCAGGTGGCTCCACTGACACACTCCAGGCCAGGACACCCTTCCGCAAAGCGCCTCTGTCCTCCTCAACCCTCCCAAGGGATCTCATTGCAAGAGGCTTTGCTCCATCTAACACAGGCTTTGCAGAAGAGAGGAGGCTGGTGGGGTTGGAGGGGACGCCACAGCTACCTGCAGGCCAGCGGCAAGAGAGGAGATGGTGTTTGGGATGGGCTGCTTTTTCCACCCTCCGTTTCAGTCAAGCAAGCAAAGAGAAGGGGAAACAGGAGAGGAAAGTGTCTGGATGTGGAAATCTGCTTGTGCCCGTGCAAGTTCATGTCTGGCCGCTCCCTGGGGATGGGTTTGCCAGGCAAATGTTGGGTGATAGAGCTGTTGTCCAGAGCTGGGCTAACCTTGCATCAAGTGCCCCTTCTGCAGCGTCAGAAGCCCAGGGGGGTGGGGAGGGGCTGACAGGAATCCCCTCATTGTGCTGCCTGGCTCTGGAGGCACTTACCAAACCCCGGTACAGAGTTTGGAGGGCCTTCTCCGTGGGCTGTGAGCATCACAGGTGTCCTCAGTGTCAGGTGAAGGTTGGAGGCCCCAATGCTCCTGCTGCCAACCTGCCTGTTCCTGCTGGGACCCATTAGTCATCACAAGGGGCAGGCAGCATGATCTGCTATATAAAGGCTTTGAAATGAGCAGAAATGATATTAAGCCCATGGAAATAAAGCTCCTTCCATAAATAGCTGCCACGGTGTATGGAGGCGCTTTGGGTGGGTGGAAAAGAGCTCAGTGCTCAGGTTATATTTAGGGCTTTGAGTAGCAGTTTTGTGCCAAGCTTATTAATGATGCTGGCTTGTGCACCAGATTTGCACATTCTGGGACAATTTTCCCAGTAGTGAGGTGCCTCTGCAATGGCAGAAGGGCCCCATGCTCTCTGTCACCACAGCAAATGCTGAGCAAGGACCTCAGGGTTTATGCCTAACTCCCCAGAGAGTCACTTGGACCAAGGGGAGTCCAAAGTCAGCTCCTGCTAGCTCCAAGTGTCTCCCAAAGCCCCAAATGGGGCAGCTCCAGTAGCAATATGGTGAGTTAGAGGCAGGAGGAACTTTGCTCTAGGAAAAAACCCTGTGACCTGGAGCCAGGGAGGGCTGGGACAGGCGCTGGCTGGCTGCAGCAGCACCCTCTAGTTTCCCTGGTGGGACTGGGGAGCTGTGCAGTTCCAGGCTTGCTCACATCTTTGACACTTTTTCATTGCTTTTGGGGTGATGCTTGCAGCAGTGGCCTTTGTCATTGCCACCGCTCACAACAACACAGCTCGAGAGATGTTTACCCAGAAAGGAAACCACAAGTGTACAAAAGCTCACTGCACAGGCTCCCCGCAGGCTGTTTGTGGGGCAAGGGACAATGCCAGCTGTCAGACAAGTCCCCTTCTGCTCTCAATCCCCTCCAGAGGCAGCGTCCAGCACAGCCCACGCACCACAGAGCTCCTCACATGCTTCTCACAGGAGCGGGAAGAGGGGTCCCTGTGGCCCTCTGTGCCCCCAGCCTGGCATCAGCCCCCATGGAGCAAATCAGGGTGTCCCTTGCCAGCTCCTATCCCTGGTAGTGGGATGCAGGGCACATCGGCTGCTCAGCACGGTCCCTGGCTGGCAGATAGGACACAGCTAATGCACCTCACAAGCTGTTCCATGCTGGGGAGCTAAATATAACCCAGAGACCAAAGCGAGGGAGCTGCTTTGTAATGTAAATAGCAAAGGAGCTTGGGCAGAGGCGCGGGCAGGGCAGAGGGGAAAGCTGTCAGGGCCTGCTGGGCAGAGAGAGGTGGGAGGCCTGTGGGACCAGCGGAAGCTGGCTGTGGCTCTCTGCCACCTTCCTTCTGCCTTCAGACCTGGCTGGGGTCTGGGTTCTGGTGAAGTCCCAGAGCAGAAGGTGGGCACCCCCTCTGTCCCAGCCAGGTAGGGCAGGAGCTGGGGAGGAAGGAAAGGAGAGCCACCAGCTGCAGGGAGAGGGAGGCAGCAAGGGGCCTCCTGCCTCTGCGTCCTGCCTGCTGGCCTTCTAATCACATTAGCCTGGCTGTGCAGAGCACCATAATCAAATTCCCATTCCTTCCCAGCAAGCCAAGCCCACTCTGCTCTGACAGAGATATCTGTCTCTGTGCCTCTCTGTGGAGCCAGGGAAAGGAGACAGCTGGCATCCCCAGCATGGCCGGAGGGAAGCTCACAGCGCTGGGAAGTCATGATGGGTGGCTCCTCACAGACCTTGTTTGGAGGGGTGACAAGCAGATGTCTCACCATCCTGTGCCCTGATCCTTTCTGGAGCTGGACACAAGCTCTGCTCATTGGGCATGATGCTTGTGAGAGCTCCCAGGTGCCATGGCAGTCCCACCACTTGTGGTTGGCCTCACCATCAGGCACAGGCTCTGGTGGACACAGGGGTGGGATGGGTTTGGAGTCAGCATTATGCAGTGTGTGGTGAGCAGTGCTGGTGTGTATTCACTCCATGGCTCTCATCCTGGATGCTCCTAGGTGCAAGGCAGTGGTAAATTGGGAATTGGGTTGTGTGTAACAAGAGGAGGAAATATCCCAAGAGGCAGTTTTGGAGAAACCAGGAGGCTGTGGGTGCAAGCTGGCTGTGCTGGGACATGTCTGCAGCAGTGCCAGGGCAGGGCAGCGTTATGCGGCCTCAAGCCTCCATCTTAAACCGGACATGTTCTCTGGTTTAAGATGATCCAAAACCATGCTCCTGCCAGAGGGGATGCTCCTGTCCTACCTCCTGCTGATATTTACCTGCCCAGCTTCCTGAGGCAGCATAAGACACTGTTAGCCTTCCATAGTTGTTCCCACAGACTCAGTCTTGTGTGTGGTCGTGGTGTGCAGGGCGACCAGGGAGTGAGACTTCTCAAAAGCAGACCAGCAGGGAGGTTTTGTTAGGGCAATGTAAAACTGCATCTGTACACTGCTGGGTGGGGAGACCTGGGATCCCTGAACCCAAATCGACATAGTAGCCACCCCCTCCCTTGTCCATCCCCTCCCTTATCTGATCCCAGCTCACAATGAATCCCACAGGCAGGTATCCTGCCAGGTTTGGACTAAGCAAGCAGCTTAACCCTTTCCTTACCAGGAGACTGCACACACCAGCACAGACAGGTGTGCTGGATCGCAAAACCACCCGGCACAGTGACTCCCACCTCTCTCTGGTGCTGCTTGCAGAGAAGCCAGTGTCAGCAGGCTTGTCCCCTCTGGTGTCCTGACCAAGAACAGCCAGAACTGGGCTGTCTGTGGGGTACTCCAAGGTTTTGTACCAAGCCCGAGGGACAGGACTGTGGAAAGACACACAGACACAGCACAGAGAGGAGGGTGAAGGTGCTGGGGCAGAGTGTGTTATTTCCTCCTGACAGCCTCTCTGAAGGGAGCCCCCATGCTCCCAGGTAAGAGAACTGGACATCAATGCATCAGAGCAGCATAAAACAGGAAAACAAAATGTCTGCAGGCAGGGAGCAAATGTGACCAACCCATAGTGACATGGAAAGCGGTGTGGGGATGATGAACCCTTGTAGTGATAACAAAACCTTTCCCCTCCCCAGTCTCTGAGCTGGAATTAGGCATCCAGGACCTGCCTTTTCTTCCCTCTGCATGGTAATTAGTGCAGTGTGTGGTTTCAGAGCTTGTCCGGTGAGATCAAGGTCTGCCAATGTTTCTCTTTCCTTTTGATGATGAAGTCTAAAGCAAGACCATCTGCCCTTTTAGAAACGCTGTCCATGAGGGCTGCAGGGGCTGGGGCTGCACTCTTGCTCTTCTCCGGCAGCACAGAAGCCATCCCCACAGCCCCTCACTGGTCTGAAGGCCTGCTGGAGCCAGAGCAGATCAAGCAGTGTGTGGTTGTGAAGAGCTGGGGTTTTTGGAGCTGGGGACGAGCTGAGCTTGCAGGCTCATGCTGTGCCCTGCAGACCCACACTGGGGGATGGATGACAAATGTCAGTCTGTCTCTCTGCTCTTCGAAGGCTGATCCAGAGTATCCCAGATGCTTGAGCTTCCCACAGTCCCCACATCTGTCTTACCCAAGTGGCTTTTCGACAAACTCTGGCACAGGGTGAGCAGATACTCATGGCTGGAAAGTGTTTGGAGACCTGCTACACAGGGGGGATGCATACCGCTGAGGTGCAGTGCCACACAGGGTGAGGATGCACATGGTTTGGCGTGGCCTGCAGGACGCTGCCATGGCCCCATTTGCATGGTGGTGCTGAGACAGCTTTGGAAGAAGGGGCTTTCTCAAGCCCCGGGGGCTTTTGAAGAGCCACCCTGCAAGAGAGGTGAGGCTCCTTGGCCCACAGCCTGGTGCGCCAGGGCAAGCTCCTGCTTGCTAAGGGCGCACACAAGGCTTCTTCGGAGAGGGCCCAGCAGAGGAGGCGGCCCCGCGCCATGGGCTGCCAAAGGAAGAGTGAGGCGCAGCCGGCTGCGATGACAGCCGCCCTCGCACTTCCAGGAAGTGCAGAGAGGAACCAGGTGGAGGGAGTGAACAAAGCCGGGGCCCCGGGCAGGCAGCCGGGCGGCGGAGCACTGCCAGGGACCTGCCCTCGAGATGACTCCGGAAAGCAGCCGCCGGGGGAGGAAGAGCGAGAGTGAACCCCGGGGCTGGCTGAGCGCATCAGCTCGTGCTGCAGCAGATGTGGTGGCACCGCTCCTGGGACGTTCCCCAGAGCCCTCCGGGGGACGTAGATACGAGGTACTCACCAAGTCAGGCTCTGCCACATTCCTATTGCTCTCGGGGGGCTGAGGTGCTGTGGCTGGTGCTGACAGCCTGTGCTTCTGGGGGTGGGGGAAAGGCTTCCCGTGCTTTCCCAGTGCCTCGCCAGCAATCCCCTCTCCTCTTCTTCCACGGCCAGTGCCGGAGTTGTGCAACACAACCTCCCCAGCGGGGATGTCGGAGGGCCGCATGGGCACTCTCGATGCCAAGCCTACAAGTGCATGGGGTCAGCAGGGCTTTGCCTGGGCTGTTGGGTTCCTCCTGCAGATGGTGGGAGCTGGAAGGTGTGTCCTCATCCCCACCAGCCCTCCAGGGAACAGCTGGTGTTCAAGGTGGCCACTGGGACCTGTCCCAAGGGAGTTACAGGTCAAAACGAGCAGTCACAGAGAGCTGGCAGCTGGGACCCTGCCGGGGCAGCCCCTGCAGCCCTGGCTGTCAGCCTGGCTTGGCACCCTTGAGAGAGCAGGGACAGCAGCTGTCACAGCCTGCTCATTACCCATCCAAAAGAGGGCTGCCCATCGTTTCCTCACTGAAGGCAGCCTCAGCGCTGCGAGCCCAGCAGGGCAGGCCAGCCCCTGCCCCGAGACCCCCAGATGAGGTCCACTTGGGAGAAGCAGGGCAGACGGCAAGAACGGGCTGGGTTAAACACAGGCAGGGAGCCGCAGTGTCTGTGCCGGCAGCAGGGCCGGCGGTGGCTCCTGGTCCCCGGAGAGGGCGGTGGCAGCGGCGGGGCTGTTGGCTCCGTTTCCCCCGTCCGGCGATGAAACAATAGGAGGTGGAGGAGGACGAGAAGGAGGTGGCTCCGCTTCTGCCGCCGAGCCTCTTCCCGAGCGCGGGGCAGCGTCGGGGCTGACACGGCTTCCTGAACCGGCAGCGCCGGGCGCTGCGCCACCGGGCCGACCCCACCGCCGCCGCGGGACGCCCCCAGCCCCGCTCTGCCGCGCCCCGGGCGGCGGCAGGGGGCGCTGCCGCCTCGGAACGGCCTCCGGGCCCGCCGGTGCGCGGCGGCACTTCCTGCCGGCCCCGGCGGGGCGGGAGCTCTGGCCGGCCGCACCGCCCCCCGCCCTTCCCCGTCCCCTCCCCTGGCGCGGGGCGGCGGTAGCGGCGGCGCCGAGCCCCGAGCTCGGCCATGGAGGCGGCGCGGTCCCCGCCGCCCGGCGGCTCGTCGTCGTCCTCCTCCTCTTCCTCCACCGCCGCCTCCTCCTCCGCCGCCGGAGCCTCGGGCGGAGCTGAGCCCGAGCGGGGGCCGCCGCCGCTGGGCCGCCGGCACAGCAACAAGCGCTTCACCGGCCTCAGGCTCTTCGGGCGCAGGTGAGCACTGGGCGAGGCGGGCGTGCGACAACGGGACGGCGGGTGCTGCCGGACGGGCGGGCTCCGGACAGCACCTTTCCCACCGCCCCGGCACCTGGTGGCGGGGTGGGAGGGCAGAGAAGGCCAGTTCCCGCGGCGAAGGCTGGCCACTGGCGGCTGGAGCATCCTGAGCGGCGGCTGCGGAGCCGCTGCCTCGCCTCCGCCCGAGGGGAGCCTGCCGCCGCCGGGCAGCTGTCAGCAGCCGGCCGCGTCCCGAACCTGCCGCGGCAGGCCCCGCGGAGGGGGCTGACCCCGGTTATAGAGTCGGCAACCGTCTGAGTGCAGCGGATGAGGGATGTGGGATGCAGCGTGGGGATGTAGGGGGGTGAGTTTGCGTTTTCCTCCTTTTGAGCTCTTGCCACGAGGAATGGGAAGTTAGGAAGTGTTGCCCGTGCTGTGCCCACTCTCCTCCTCGGAGAAGTCAGAGTCTCATCCATGGAGGATTTGTTTCCACCTGCTCAGAACCGCCTGTCTCCGTCCCTGCACACCCGTTCTATGCTTCAGCTGCGAGACCGGCAGTCCTGCTGTGCCGCTTCTCTGCTGCCTGCTGGGATCCAGCTTCCAGCTGCTGGGATCCCAGCTTCACTCGCTTCCTCCCTGGAGTCAGCCGGGCTCCTCAGGCTTCCCACAGCCTTGCTGTTTGCCTCGTGGGATCTGGGGGATTCTCGGCTCATGTAAGCAAAGAGGCGCCCTTGCCATCCAGAGATGTGTAAAAACATTGAATAACTGAGGTCTGAAGGGACCTCTTTAGGTCACCTGGTCCACCCTGCTGCCTCAGAGCAGGGCCAAATTTGATCAGGCTGCTGATGTTGGGTTTTGAATGTCACCAGGGTGGAGGCTGCACAGCCTTCCTGGGCACCTGCTCCCATGCTTCCTCTCCTGGCGTTTTTCTTCCCTGTTATCTATTCAGTGCTTCCCTTGTTGCAGCCTGTGTCCATTGTCTCTCAGGTTGTCACTGTGCTCCTCTGGGGCAGTGTCTGGCTCAGTCTTCTCTGTACCTTCCCATCAGATAGCTGAAGACAGTAATAATATTCCCCCTTCACCTTCTCTTACACAGGCCAAACCAACCCTGTTATCTCATCCTCTCCATGTATTTGATAACTTCTGCCCCCAACTGTCTTGGTGGCCCTCTGCTGAACTTGCTACAGCATCTTTGGCATACAGGATACCCAAAGCGGGATGCAGTGCTCCTGGGTGGTGTCACAGGTGCTGGATGGAGGGGAAAGACCCTAATTTCAGCCTCGACAGCCAAGCTGGAGCTGGGATTGGAGAGCTTGTAATGTCTCCCCACCAAGGAGCAGTGCTCTTCTCTGCTCTGGTTTCAGAGCTGGTGGCAGTGACTGCCTGAAGCTCCTGGTGGTCTTTGGCCTGTCCCAAATACTGCATGGCATCTCTGGCTCCCAGGGCTTTGGGCTGCCATTCCTGCAGAGTATATCAGAGCCTACAGCAAGGGGAAGTTCTCCATATGTGAACAACCTTTTGCAACGTGGACGTGTAGGGGAGAGGCAAAGTGGGATGGGCAGGAGGGTCTGAGCTGGAGGGGCTAGCACACCTGCCAGGATGGCTGGAAATACCCATCTCTCCCTCTCCTCCTGCTGATGGTGGACCTGGTTTTCTCTGGCTTGGGTGATGAATGCAGCACCCAGAGCTGCAGGGGAGTGAGGAGAGATTCCTATGGGCCTCTGAGAAGGAAGGGGCTCCCACACATGCCCGTGGGATGTGGGCTTGGTGGGAAGCTGTGCAGGATAATTGGCTACACGCTGCCAAATTTGTGCCCACCTGTGCATTGGAACTGAGGGTGATGTGAAGTTCCACCTCCTCCAAGGGGATTGTGGCGGAAAGTTTTGCTACACATTCTTTTGTCAAAAAGTACAGCCGGCTCCTACCCCACAAGTGCTTTCCAGCAGCCATCAGTGAGGAAATTTTCACCCCCTTTGATTCTGGGCTTTATAGTTAGAGCAATTGTGGCTGCAAAGCAGGTCCAGAGGAAACTTAGGCAATGGGTGGGAGCTTGCCTGCTAGAAGTGATGAGTCTCTGGAGAGCCCTGGCTTCAAGGAGAGAGGTCTCCTGAGGTAGCCATGTGCTGCTGGGCTCTACCTGCGGCAACACCAGGACCTATGACCACAGCCAGGTGAGGGACAGGTCCACAAAATGGCAAGAGAGCCCACCTTGTCCCCAGGGCAGGTGAGCCCTGAGGGGATTTGAAGCAAAAGATGGGTGAGCCCCCAAACTTTGGCCTCCAATGGTATGTTAGTTCCCTGTGTTTTGCAAGCGGGCTTATTTCTGTACCTTGTAATTGTCTTACAGGAGGGTGGAGTAATTGGCTCCAGAGCTGATGGAGACAAGTGCACAATATGTGCATCCGGGCCACGGATGGGTAATTCTTTTAACTGGTCTGATAAAGAGATTGGGGCTGATCAGATAATAGGTGGTTAGGATTAAATTTATTTCTTAGGCGCCCCATTTCTTGTGCTGTGAGTGAACGGCATAGTTTACTGTTTCCAGGGAGAACTTTGGTAGGGAATATGAGTGCTCTTTCTTGCTGTCCCCAGTGCTGGAGAGGTGGGATGCTGAAACGGATCTTCCATGTGGGCTTTAGAGTCTTTAACACATCCTTCTTCAGAGGTGGTATGTGTGATGGCCAGGTCTGCTGTGGCAGTGTAAGCAGGGAGCATAGCTACCATTGGGGCAGCTGGTGAGTGCTCGCCCTGCAGAGAGCGTGGGACCAAGGTTTTGGCTGTGGCCCTTTGGCAGGCTCAGCACTGGAGCCTGCACGTGAGCCTGGGGGCGCCTGCCATTGCCCCGGGGAAGGTCTGTGGGTGGCATGGCGTGTGGGTAAACGGCACTCAAGAAACTGAGCCGAGCACCCGCCTACGTCTTTCTGGGATGTCGTTTGTCACTGTCTTTCTTTCAGCTTGACACTCACACCCGTGTGAAAGCTGGGGGAAGATGTGCCAGTGGGACTGTTGCCCAGCCTTCCTCATCCCCACTGTGTGTGGGGGGTACCACCATGTCCCCTCAAACCTGCTGGCCCTTGGCAGGTGTGCAGGTCCAGCCAGGGCACAGGACTTTAGGGTTCCTTTCCCCTAGCATGGGTGTGGTAGGGGGGCTGTGCGGTGGGGTGAGCCCCAGGCGCCCTGGCAGAGGGTGGTGAGGAGCCTGAAGTTTGCTATCTGCATGCTGGCAGGCTGAGAGCAGCTCTTACCTCAGGACAGGCTTTTTCACAATGCACCTTGCTGCCAGCTAGCTGTTGAGCAATCCTCCTCCTCCATGCGTGCAGCTTTTGCACGCCTCTAGCTCTGAAATCTTCCACCCTCTGCTCCCCATCCAGCTCACAGGTGATGGGTGGCACTAGCTGGGCCCAAGCCAGCGACACTTGTGGGAGTTCCCAGCTGTCCCCTGCAGTGACACCTGGGCTTGTTTTAGGGCAGGTGGGATGTGCTGGGAGAGCTGTTCCTGCTGCCGGGTCTGCTCTGCACTCTCTGCTCCAGGCCTGACCTTCTGTGGAGTGGCTCAGGGACTTTTGATCTTGGCAGGGGAAAAAAACAAAAGCACTGGGCGTGCTAAGCGGCTGTGCCTGCTGGCAGCCAACGCAGCCTCCCGGTGGGACTGTTGGAATGAGACAGAGAAGGATGAGGGTGCGGGGGGGCCTGGCAGCTCCCCGAGGCTGGGGCCCTCCCCAACATGGTCCCTGCCTGCCACCTGCCTCATCTCTCCAGCCCCATGTACCTGCTTGTGGCTTCGCTGCCCTCCTGAGATCAGAGCAGGGGCTGCTGCAGCACTGAGTGCTCACACTGGGGAAGGTGACAGGACCTCTAATCTGCTTAGGAGTTGGAGCATCCCTTCCAGGAAATGCTGTAATCTCAAGGGGCTGAGTGGAGGGAGGACAAGGGACCTCTCCCCTCCTTTGAAAAAAACAATGGGAAGAGAGAAGGGCAGTGGAGGGGTAGGGGGGCACTGGAAGTCAGCATGGAGACACTGTTGAGAGAGGAGAGGCAGAGCCACAGATATTGCAAGGGAGGACAGTTTGGGGGCTGTTTGATTGCATACGTCCTCCTGGGGACTAAGAGCAGGTGCCTATAGAGTGAGGCCAGCACTCTGGGATGGGAGGGATGCCATCATAGAAGGCAACCCGAGCTCTGACAGATAGTGGGGGATGCAGTGTAGGATTTCCTTCTCTCACCGTGGTGTCGTACCTGGGGAGCAGACAATCTCCCCAGAGACTTGGCAAAGCCTCTAAATATAACTTCCAGCTCTTGTTTCTTTTTCCCAGGTGACTCTGTGAGCAGAAGCTCCCGAGTTAGCTTTCAGCCACACGTTCGCTTGCTTGCTGGCTCCTGTAAATGGGTGCTGACTTCGAGATGCTGCGCTCAGGAGCAGTGCTAGGGCTGCAGGCTGAGGCTTAGATTTCGTGACTCTTGGGGCCATAAACCTTTTCTGTAAGAGAGGGTGACTGGAAGGAGGGGAATTTCTTCTGCTGGAGACTTTTAGAGATGGGGACTCTGGTGCAGGACCTACTCAGGGACATGGATAAGGTGTAGAAGTAGGGGAAACCTGTCCTGCTGGTTCCTGAGCTGGTACCAGGCTCCAAGGGAATAAGTGCCTCTGTCTTTGCGATTCTGAGTCCAGGAGCTTTCCCTGGGCCAGCTTTTCAGTATTACAAAAGCAATACCCCATGTTTCTGCTGCAGCTTGCAGGCCCGGCAGCAGCTGCAGTCTCTCTGGGAGCTGCAAGGCTTTCTTTTCCCCATCAGGCTGTCAGGTGGAGGGTGAAGTTCTGCCAAGGCAAGCGATGAGACTGCCCTGACCAAGCCAGTGCTCAGGGGGGATGGAGTCCTCCAGTCTGTGCCAGATGCATGTGTTAGACCCAGCAATGTTTTTCTCCTGCCTATGGTTTAGGGTTTGATGCCTAGCGGTGTTAACCTTGTAGTTAACTGGGAGCTCTGTCCCCAGGGGAAACTCTTCCTCGTTGCACTAGGGACCAGCCGAGAGAACCTCTTACCAGTCCCTGCTGTCCCAGACAGTAGGAGTTAATGTGCCTCCTTTCTCAGCCCTGCCTGCTGGGCAGGTTATGCTGTCTGGGTTCGGCTGCCAGTTCCAGTTTCTACCTGCAGCCATTGCTCTCGTACCTGGGAACAGCCTGCCCAAGCTTGGTCCATCTCATGGCTGTCAGCCGTTCAAGGCCTGGGGAAATGATCTAAGCATCCATTGTCTCAGAGGAGCCCTGCCCAACCATCAGGGACTGGTGGGAGCTGGGGACCTGTCTCTGGGGGTCTGGGGCATGCTGCCCAGGATGCCAGTGCAGGGCAGCAGGTACATGGCACTGGTGTGGAAAGACCCTCTCTGCAGCTTCTGGAGTGCTCCCAGCAGTGAGGTGTGAAAATCCCACCTGGGACCAGCAGGGAAAAGCTTGATGTTTATCCCTTCCTTGGCTCCCCTTGCACCATCTCCCTTGCCCTGCTTGCCAGCTGCAGCTGGGCTTTGCGAGGCAGGAACAGTCTCTGCTCCAAAGCACGCTGTGGCTTTGCAGCACGTCACGTGTCCGTGCTGGCTGGCTGTCCCAGGAAGTCAGGGCAGCAAATGAAGAGGCTCATTGCAGAGGGTTTTCCCCTCATTTTGGTGCAGCTCAGCTCCCACAGGAAAACGTGGGTGCCGGAACAGCCCGTCCCTTGCAGCCTATATGCAGATTCGGAGCCAGAGAACTGGGGAACTCCTTCCTGCCTGCTCCCCCCTACCTGGGGGACTCTCATCTCCTCTCTGGAGCAGGGTTTGCTGGTGGGATGAGGATGGAGAGTTGTGGGGTAGAAATACCTAAGACAGCTTGGAGCTTCTTCATGGGCTCCCAACCTCTGGGCATGGCCTGTAGCCCACCCAGAGAGGGAGCAGGGGGCAGCTGGCCACGTGCTGTCCCCTCCGTGTGAAAGTTCCCTCTCAATCAGATTATCTGTGTCTCATCTTGCCTTGCCGCTCTGGCCCTGGCTGGGAGCTGCTCGGATCCAGTGCTAAGCCTCTTACTGCCCAAGCCCGAGGTCACCACACAAGGGGACATAGCGTGGGGCACTCTGGCAGCAGCTGCCAGGCAGCTGCCGCTGCTGAGATGTAGCGGGGGGGGCGAGGATGTTTTCTGCAGGGATTTTGCATCCATCGGAGGCTGGCAGATGGCAGGATTAAGAGGCGCCAGGGATTCTGTCCCAGGAGAGCTGACAGGATTGGAGGCACCCCTCTCTCCAGCATGGCTTCCAGCAAGGCTACAGGTTGGCCTGTGGCCAGGAGATGCTCCAGCAGAAGCTGCTGGCATGGACCCCCTGCCTGGGCTCAAACAACAGCGTTACCCGCCCACAAGTTTTCTTGTTGTTTGAACAATGGAGGAAGCAGATGTGGTGAGGGCGGGTGTCAGAGGGCTCCCAAGAAAGGTGCTCCCGCTCTGCGCTGGGTCAACAAGAGCTTTGCTCCCTGGCTGGCGGTAGGTCCGGGCTCCTGGGGCTCGGTGCCTGCACGCAGGGGCCAGAGGGTTCGGAGCTGCCCTGCCCTGCCCTGCCCAAACAATGCTCCTCCATGCAAGGCTTGGCGAGTGCTTTCATGATTTATTTGAAATTCAAATCCATGCCCAGACCCAGCAGTCAAGGTGAAGGCTGCCGGGAGCTGGGCCAGTGCAGGGGAGGAAGGAGGGAAGCTGGGCTCCCTCTCTGTGCCAGCCTGAGCCATGCACCCCACAGAGGTACAGGTGGGGTACTCTTAGGCTCTTGCAGCCAGCTGGGTTGTGCTGGAGGTGACTCTAGACTGGGCTGGGTTAGCACCCCAGAAGCTGGAGTGTGGTGCTTGATGTTCACTGAGTGGCTCCAAATGGAGAGACAGCCTTGCTGATCCCAGCTCCGTGGGCATGTCACCTGTGTTGACCTCCATGGCTGACTGAAGGGGTGGTGGCACAGGTGCCAGTGGGGCCCCTGGGGTCTGCAAACGCTGAGGCCATGGGCTGAGTGTGTGGGGTGGAGGGATGGTGGTGGGGCAGCAAAGCTGTGGAGGGGGTGGACGGTGCCGTATGTCGGGCAGCCAGGTGTGTTTATGGGGAGGGCTTGCTGACCACTCTCTTTGTGTCCCTAGACTCCACCTTCCCCACAAAGGTGTCCTCCCTTGTGTACAGGGCAGCCAGCCTGGCCGATGGGGATCCAGGAGGATAAAGCACCGACCGGCGGTGTATAAGTACGTGGTATTTTTATTGGCTTGCACAGGCTGTGCAGTCCCAGCAGCTGCCTCAATATTTCTGCTCAAGAGCTCTCCTCCCTCCCACCCACATCTGACCCCACATCACCCTCTTGTGTCTACACTAACCAAGGCTGCCGAAAGCCAGGCTGCCTGACTGCTGCCTGTGTCACTAACCTTGTTCTAGAGGGCAGCTTGCTGCTGGACTTTCGTCAGCTAACATTGGCAGTCTCTGTTTTGCTGATGTTTGTGGTGAAGGTCAGTCGAGGCCTTCCTTCTCCATATCCTAGCTGTTGTGGGCATGAGGGCCATAGCACCTGGACCCTGTGCATGCTGAGTGCTTTAAAGACCTAAGATGACAATACTGAGAGAGTGGTTTAACCAAATGGCTGAAGCAGCCTGAAGTTCAGCAGGGCTAGGGCTGCCAGACATGGTGGGAAACTTGGGGTCTGAGAGGTAGTCACGATTGCTGGGACGTAGTTGCTGTATGGTAGCCAATACCTAGACTAGCTATGTTTTCAGGGGCTTAGGAGTGCTCCCGAGGAGAGGTGGAGACAAGTCCCAGGCCACCATCCCAGGCTCCCTATGCCATGGTCTTTGTGGAGCAGCACATCAGTCTGGTCAGGATTTGTCTGTGCTTGTGTGAATGCTGTGCAAAAACACCATGGTTGAAGACCCCCACTGAGGACTGCTGCTTCCTGGATTCTACTAAATAGTTCTCTGGGTATCACCCCATCTGCATGGTGTCCTGGGCCTTTCCAAGTGTCCTGCTTGGTCTCCAGCTTGCCCAGCCTTGTAGACAGGAAAGTCTCATGTCCCAGTGCTGCTTGGGAGTGCCCTGGTAGGAGATGTTGGGGGCGAGAGGCAGCATGCCTGCTTCTCGCTCTGCAGAGGGAGGTGGATGGGGTTTGGAGAGGCCCAGCGTGCCGTGGGTTGAACACCAGAGGGCACGGTCGCTCCTCAGCACTCTGCTCTGCAGCTTCAGCCCTGTCCCTGGGGCTTGCTTCAGCTGGGTCTTGTGGCGTGTCCTCTCTGCAGGATCGCTGGTCTTGTCTCCTTGCTCCTGGTTTTGCTTTCTGCTCTTCTGCAAGAGAGAGCTTTGCAAAGCGTCTGTGTGGAGCTTTTTTGTGCTGCCGTGGTTGAAGTGGCCGGTGAGCTTTCTGGCTTAAGCCTGTCAGTCGCTGCCGCGGGCTGGCCGATGCTCAGAGGCAAACCTCCAGCTGAGGCAGCTGTCAGCCAGCTCGCTGCACAGGCTTGCGTGTTCTGGTCGCACTCAGAGCCGCACAACGGTACCTGCCCAACCTCCACACCTGGAGCCTGGGTTGCTCCCCCTGCTCTGGTGGCCTCCAGAGCACCTGGTGTCACCCTGTGGGAGTGAAATTTGGGGAGCAGAGTGAGGCAGCCCTGTACTACCAATCTGCAGTGAAGTGTTAGCCCACACTGGGAACGGGGAGAGGAGTCAGCTTTCTGCACCGACAGCCCCTCTTCCCCTGGCATCTCCTCTCTGAAGAACTGTGCGAGGAACAAGCCTGCCCGTGAGGCTGCAGAGGCTGGCAGACGTGGTGATGCTAGGGCAAGAGAAGAAAAGGAAGCTTGGGAGAGCAGATATGCTGAGGGCATTCAGAACAAGAAGGGCAGAGGGGAAAAAAGAAAATCAACTTCTGCCCTCCCATTTGTAGCAGAGGGACAAGCTGACACTTAGCAAAACTGAAAAGTGACAGATTTATATCACTGAAAGGAGTTACTTTAATTTTAATGTGAGGAGGAGGAGAAAAAGACTTGATATCTTGCTGCCACTTAGTGAGAAAGTGAAACCAGAGATTAGACTTGATATCAGTAACAGGGTCACAGTTAAACCAACAAATGCTTTTTGGGTGGTAAGTCGGCATGTGCTTTGCTTAGTCACAGAGTCAAGATGAAGGCTTGGGACGCAGAAATAGGAGGTATCTTTCCTGTCTCAGCCTCAGGCTTTGCTGAGGGTTGCCAAGGGGGAACAGGTTTCTTGGGGGTGCTGAGCAGGCCCCTCCTTGCAGACACCTGCAGGGGTTGCCACTTTTGGTGTGGTTTCGGGTGCGTGGGACCAGGGTCTCCTCACTTGGAAAGCTTTGCTCAGGGCTGCATGGGGCTGGGGAGCCCCTCGGCTCAGAGCAGTGGTTTCTGCTTCAACACAGCAGACTGAAACCTGTGACAGCAACACAGGGAGATGGAGGTCTCCCTCGCCACCCATCTGCCTGTGTGCGTGTTTGTGGGGTGAGGGCTTAGTAAGTCATGGAGGGAAGGAGGAGAAAAGCAGCAGGAAGGTTTGCCTGTCTGGCTTGAGAAGAAGGCTTTTGGGCTTTACACTCCAGCTGCCTCTAGGAAAAGGGACTTGGAGAACCAGTGACCTGCTCTCTTGCTGGTCTGCTTGACTTGGAAGGGATTTGAGGCCCGGGTAGAATCAGCCCTGGGCATCCCTCTGGGCTGTTTCCATTTGGAAGTCTGGGTCCTGCTGGCCCAGGAGGGAGGTGGGACTGTGGCGGGGGTGAAGAGCAGCAGGCAGTGTGAGTGGAGGTCTCCGCTGTGCATAGACTGCTGGGGACAGGAAGAGCAGGGTGGGCACAGAGGAGCTGGAGGGAAGCTGCCTGAGCTGGAGGAGGGGCTGGGGAGGAACATCACACATCTCTTAATGGCCAGCTTTGCTTTGGGCAAGCAGCTAGTTATAGCAAGATTTTAATTTCCTCTTTGATAAATACACCAGGAAAACATCCTGCTGGTCCCAGCGAGTGGCTCTGAACAGCAGAGGACTGAGGGCTGTTCCTGGAGGCACTTCTGCAGCCTATCCTCCTCAGCCTCCTTCTCCCATGGTTGCAGCCAGCACCGCAGCCACCCTGGGTCTGCGAAGATGCTGGCACCTGCTTGGCTGCTGGTGGCATCTGGCCCTTTCCTGGCCCTGGGAAAGGGAGGTCCAAAGGACATGTACCTTGTGTAGGGAAAGGTGCAGAGCCCTCCATCCTTCAGCAGCTGCCAGGTTTGAGGGGAGAGAGGGCTGAGCAGCACCAAACATCCGCAGCAGCAGCCTGCCCTGGGGTATCTAGCTCCCCTTCCCCACCACTGCAGTGAGAAAAGGGCCAGACGCAGCCCCTGCAGTGGTGGAAGGGCTTGCTCGCCCCCAGCTCCTGACACTTCACAAAGGCTCCTTCTATCGTGACAGAGATGGCAGTGGTGGTGGCAGCTCAGCCATCAGGCCCGGCTCCCCTCTGGTTAATGGTTTCCTGTGAACTGCTTTCAAGACGCCCATCGGGGAAAGCAGCTGGCTGCCTTTGCCGCGCTGGCAGCAGCCTCCCCTGATGTTTTGTTATGATCGTTTTACTGTAGTCTCCCTCCAGGCCCCGAGGACACTGGGTATGGTCCAAACATACGCACGCTCCTACAGACTGAGAAGAAGAGCTCTGTCTCTAATTTTAGCCGTGACATGTAGGCAAGACGGGGCAGACAGGAGGAGGCTGAGTGTGAAGGGACGAGGTCGCAGCTGCGGCCGCCCGCGCTGACTCACTATGGCCACATGCGTGGCTATCAGCTCCCATTGCTGGCTAAGTGACCAAAATAACAATAGCCTGTGACTCACGCCTTGTGAGGATCATGGAGTGAGCTGGAGTTCAGCGTGAACCCCCCTCCCTTCTCTGCAAAGGCCAAGGTGGAGGTGGGTTTTGTGGCCCCAAAAAGGAGCTGGATTGTGTTCAGCCAGGAGCAGGGCGCTGAGGGGGAGCTGGGGGACCTGGATAGCATCAAAGCACGACAGGAAAGTCCCCACCCTGGCTGCCAGGGGTCCCATGGGGGATTTGCAGCAACAAGGGGAGATAAAAAGCTCCTGAGGCATCTGTGGAGCCTGCCCGGACCAGGCACTGTTGGTAACTCATGCTTTCCATGGCAGATGACTAGGCTCTCATCAGACGTGCAAACACCTTTATTAAAGTCCCGAGGAGGATGGGAGAGAATTGCCTTCTTGGCAAGTTACTCCCCTTATCCTCCCCTTGCTGCTCCAAGGGAAGCACTGGCATCCTCTAACTGCTTCAGAGGGCAGCTGGGCGCTGGGGGGACCCCTCTCTTTCTGGGCCCCCACTGGTGCATGCACCTCTGGCCGGGGACGAGCTGCTCTTGGGACTGCTCTGAGAGGAAGTGCAGTTGGTTACTTTAACGAGCGCTGTCAGGGTTTGCAGTGCTGGGAGGAGGCGGAGGGAGAAGCTGAGCGCTTGCTCTCCAAACTAGGACTTGGCTGGGGAGGGCTGGCTGGTCGCTGCTGCACGGCCACCGCCACCCGCTCGCTCGGCACCTGCAGGGACCCCAACACCTCTCCGGATCAGGTCACGGGGGCTTTCCCCCACACTCTCCCCTTCTTTCCTCCTCCTCTTCCTCCTCATCCCCCGCGTTTGCTGCTTTTGTTTGTGCTGGGTGGGGGATGGGAGAGGGCTGGGGGAGCCAGCCTTTAGTTCATGGATATGGTCTGAGCAGGTGCTGGGTCCTGTCCTGCTGGGGAAAGGCAGGGGGGAGCAGACCCCAGAGTGATCCCCAAGACCCTCAGCCTTGCTGCTGCTGAGCCGCGTCTGCTCCTGTAGGCAGCTGTGAGCAGTCTCCAGGGCTGAGGCAGGGGTTATGCGAAATGCCGCAGCTGTGGTGGCACTCCGTGGCACCTGGCTTTGAAAGGAGAGTAGGGGTTTTCCCTGCCAGAGGTGCATTTCCAGCCGCCCAGTCTGCTGCCTCTTACGGCACCGGCTGCATCCTGCCAGCCCGTGTGGCTGCGAGTGGGAGAGGGCAGCAGTGTGGAGAGCTAGTCTGTGCCGCACCAGGACGCCTGGACCCCAGCCACTTTGCCCTGGGACAGTTTAGGGACACAGGACACATCTCCCTTGGTGCTGGTGGCAGTGAGGTTCCCTGCTTCTGCTGGCAGCAGCACGATGCCCTTCCCGATCTCTGCTGTGTGCTGGAGGGAGGCATGTAGGTCACAGCTTTCTGTTATCAGTGCTTATAGCTCAGCGCCTGAGGCTCTCTTGGCTTTGCTTTGGGAGGTGCAAAGGTTTTTGCATGCCTTTGGTAGGTTCCGAAGACTTCCCAGCCCCAGGAAGTGCTGCCTGTGATCTGCATCTGCCACGCTGTAGCTTTGTCTTTACACCGGGTTCATCACCTGCTCCTTGGGGCTGCTGCCCGGGGCAGATGCTTCGTGTTGCCCTGCCCAGGGACACACGGTGCCAGCATGTCGTCCCCATGTGCAGGGCTAAACCCAGGGCTGCTTGGGGAGTTTGGATCAGACAGCTGGGCTGTGGGACCAGCCTCCCCCTTGTGTCCCTCCTCTCCAGGAGGTGCGGAGCTGTGTGGACTGAAAGAGGGAACCAGCCCTGGGGAGTGTGGTGGGAATCTGCTGAAGAAACCACAGGCGGGACACCCAAACTGCCAGGGTACCCTGCTGAGCCCCCCGATGCTTTGCTTCATGTATGTTGCTCTGCAAAGGGAGCTCAGAGGGAGAGAAGAAACTCTCACAGTCGTTCCCAGCCTGTGTTGTTGGTCCTGCTGATGGGACCAAAATAGAAACTGCATGGTGGCCTCTCCCCCGAACCGTGCTCTGCCTCGGCCCCAGCATGCTGGTGATGGTTGCTCACCCTTAGCACTTCATCCCAGATTAATTCCCTGACCAAGACTGTCAGTCTTGCTGTTTGGCTCCACAGTCAAACACAGCAACAGATTGTTTAAATCAGGGCTGTCAGGTTTCTTGATAACTGGGAGGCAGATTATTTACTGTAGTGGCAAATAAACTTCATAATGTTATGATGGTGGAAAATTGTCAGGGAACATGAACTACTGCAGCCAGCCCTGGTGCCTCCAAGGCAATTGCTTTGGTTTAAAATAAGACAAAACACTCTCTTACATGGATTTTCAGAAGGAAATCACATTGTTGCAGTGGGAAGGTTACCCTGAGCCTTATGGCTGGCAAGCTCTTGCCTTTATGAAGCGTAAGTGGAGGGTCTGAGCTAGGCTGGCTGAATGTGCCTTAAAGCACATCTCAGGTTCACACTGAGAAAGCGGCAGTGAGGAGAGGTGACACCAGAGTGTTGTGTGGATCTTGGGGAGAGGTGAGGTGGAGCTGCTGCCAGAAGGATGTAGGGTTATGCTAGGAGCTATAAAAAAGCCTCAGGCCCTTCTGCTCACAGCTTCTGTTCTCCCAGAAAGCCAAACTTGAGAGCGTTTTGTGGTGAAGGGCCAGGCGGGGGTGTGGGGTGGCTGATCCCTTTTGCCTTGCCTTGGTCGAGGCAGGGCCAGTCCGTGGGGACCATGCTCAGGTCACTGCATGGCCTTGAGCAGTTCCTTCCACCTGGCTTTGCCCCTTGGAGAAGTTTCCCATGACAAGCTGCAAGGCTGTGGTATTTTTTTTCTTTGCCTTGCCTACAACCAACCCCCTTCAAGGAGCTGCTGGTCCCTGTCCCTGCATCTGTCCCCTGCCTTGCCCATTCAAAGAAGGCAACTTGGAGGCTGTGTCTCTTCTGTGTGGTGTCCCCAGCTCCCGATGGAGTGTGAATACCCTGAAAATGGTGTGAGGTTAAAGTCAATGACCGTGTCTCATCCCTGCTATGGCCTGTGTGGTGATCCGCCTGGGGCACCCACAGTCAGAAGTGATGCTGAACTGCTGATGTTGAGCTGTCACTGCCAGCTGGGGTGTGCCATGAAATTCCTGTACCCCGAAATAAAGCCCATGGGCAAGTTTTGCTTCTGGCCACCTTGTACAGGGATCCCATTACCTTTTCATGTCTGGGGTGTGTCAGGGTGTTTGCATTGGGTCCACAGTGCTGGTACTGCTGCGATGCTGTGGAGCAGAGATGTGTGTGTGGGAGCAGGAGGCTGCAAGTTGTGCTCTTGCCCGGCTACGTGCAAGATGGGTACAAACTGGCCGAACTGAGGTTGCTGCCTGTGCCTAGTGAAGCAGTACAGTCCTAGGGCCTCCAGGTTGGTCAACCAAAGTGCCCAGTAGCACTGACATGTTTCTGAGCAAGTTAGCAAAGCCTTTAGATGCTGCTGGGGATGCCTTGCTCTTGCTGTCCATGCCCAGTAGCTCTGGCAGGGGCCTCTACGCAGCCCCCTACAGAGAGGGGTGCCTGGGCAGAGACCTGAGGGCTGGGGGGAGGTCCTCTGTAGCTGCAGGCTGGTTTCTAAGCCCTTGGCTTGCTTTCTCACTAGGAGGGAGGTCTGAAGTTCTCTGGATCAACCCCGAGGCTCCCTGAGAGACAGGTGGGGATCTGTTCCCCTCTGAGTGCCTT
The DNA here is from genome assembly GCF_037038585.1 of Patagioenas fasciata. Taxonomy (NCBI): domain Eukaryota; kingdom Metazoa; phylum Chordata; class Aves; order Columbiformes; family Columbidae; genus Patagioenas; species Patagioenas fasciata. The sequence continues at coordinate 28,984,447 of NC_092524.1, read as the reverse complement.
GCAAGGACCAGAAACTGCCATCTGCAGCCTGGAGTGGCAACCTGAAGGTTGCAGCAGTAATCTCCTCCTCTGCAGTACGAGGGTGGCAGTACAACTGAGGATGTCTCTTTGGCCACAGATTGCCCTGGGAATGTCATGCTCTTGCAGCTCAGGAGCCTGGCAAGTGAGATGTGGTAGGCTTTGTAGGTACTTGTTGCGGTAGGTCAAATGAATGAATCCTAAAATAGAAGGTGAGCACAGCCCGTAGCTCACTTCTTACAACGCTTTGAAAGGCTCGTGATTGGGATGGAGCCTCCCGACCCCTGTGCTGGGGGAGCTGCATCTCCTTGCTTATGCTGGACCCAGCATGGGGGAGCTCCTGACTCTGTTTTATTCACATGGTGTAGGAGAGATTACAGCTGGAATGGAAATTTTGAGTAGAAACAAACTGCAGAGAGTTTAGGAACCTGCTGATTGCTGCTCACCTCACCGCAACCAAAGCCCAGAGGTCTGCACCACATCTTGACCATTGTGTTCCCTTCCCCATCTGGCACAGGGGCACCTTCCTCAGCAGACATCATCTGTGCAGGCTGCTCTTCTTGGTGCAGCAGAAAGGACTGGCCAGGGACCCCAAGGGAGAGGAGGAAGTCAGTGACTGGTGCCTGAGAGCAGGGACAGGATCTCAGCAGGGGTAGCATGGGGACAGCAGCATACATGGGAAAATTGAGTATCAGCACTGAGAGGAGGGGGAGGAGGTGTTGAGCTTGTGATGGAGACCCAGGCTGAAGGCAAGTGGTGGTATGTCAGCAGGGCAGGGATGAGCAGCAACTCCCTGGATGGGCTCCTGGGCTCTTGTCCCTCAGTCGCTCTGGTGTCCTGGCAGGGAGGAGACAGAGAGGTAGAAGCCCAGGAGATCCTGGTGTCACACAGGGGTGGCTATAAATAACACTGACACTTTCCCTGTGGTTGAGCTGTACAAGTCAAGTGTCCTTGCCAGGGGAAGACAGCTTGTAAACTGAAATGGGCTGCTGTTTGCACACTGCCAGCTCCGGTGCCACAGCAGCTCCCCAGCACCCACAGCAAGCTGGGACACATGATGGGCACTCGTCATGGAGCAGGGCAAAACTCTCGGACTCATTTCCCTTGCTGTAGCCCTGTGGTTGGAAAAATGCTTTCCACTCAAGTAACTGGAGCTTTGCTGAAAGGTCAGGAGGAACTAATGGTATTTTTCAAGTCCACACTTCTCTAGGGTTCAAGGCTTGTGAGTCGTGCTGCTGGCAGTGTCCTGCAGAAGGGTCCTCTTGCCAACCCTGGAGCCAGGAGATGAGTGCCAGCTTTAGCACTATATGAAGGTAACCTGGGATCTCTCTTGCTTCTGGGTGCTGGCAGGAAGAGACCAGGCTGCTGGAAGGGCATAGGAAATAACAATGTAGAGCAGGGATGTCAAAATAATTTTCACCAGGGACCCTATCCGCCTCGCGGTTGCCTTCAAAGGGCCGAACGTAATTTTTTGACTGTATAAATGTAGGCAAAAATGAGTTTGACACCCCTGATGTAGAGGAATGGCTGAGCAGGCCTATGGCACAGCGTCCTTCTGCATGTCTGTGGGCACAGAGGGCCTGTTCAGTATGGTACATGGGAGTTTGCCTAAGGCTAGTCAAGCAAAGCAGAATAATGGAGCTGAATATCAAGAAGGTCCTCCTGATGTGGGCAGAGCCCATGCTTTGAGAGACATTGCCTGTTTAGCCCTAGGAGTCAGCCTGTATGGTTTTGGAGCTATCACCACTGCAGGAGGGATGGCTGCTGCCTGTAGGCTAAGACAGTAGGGTCTCTGTATCAGGTAATCCTCAAGCTTTGTGTCCACTGAAGTTCTTAGGGCATTTAGATCCTGCCACCAAGGTTAGCTCTGTGCTTAGACTCCGAGTACCCAGGGAGCTTCCTGCAGCAGCCCCTTCCTCCCCCAGCTCTTGAGAGCAGCACTGCTGCCTGCCTGTGCTCCAGAACATGTTCCTGCTTCAGCAGCATCTTGGCCCACCAGTGCCAGGCAGGGAGCATAGGAGGCTGAGGAGCTCTGAGGGGTCTGCTTCAGAAGAAAAAACCAAAAACCTCCCAGCAGCTCTGACTGCAGATCATGAGCTGCTGACTCCTTCCTCATTCAAAGAAGGAGATGGAAATGATAGTGCAAAGCTGCTTCTAAGTTGATATCCTAGTGCGTGCAGCAGTATTTCCTTTCCCTCCCACCCTGCAAATGCCAGGCTGTCTCCCTCCAGCCTCCTTACCTAACTAAGCTGAGCAATGCAGTCTGCAGAGCAGCAACAGGCACTGTCCTCTGTCTTGTCTCAGCAACAGACAGTGGAGATCCCAGAAATCTGTTGGTGTTAGGCCAGGGGCTTCTGGGGATTAGCTCCTTTCGGGCTCCTCTGCCCAGCGTGTGGTTCCCTGGCTGCTCTGCATGGAGCTCTGCTGGTGCACATCAACTCGGGGCACCCCTGGCAGTCAGTCCATCTGCTCCGCCAGTGGCAGCTCTCAGTACCTGCTATACATCATTTGGAGCTCAGATTGAAGTGAGTTGTGAGACATGGGTGTATCTTCACCATCGTATCTGCTGTGTGGTGCTGTTGTGGGCAGTCACATGGTTGCCTGGTAATAATCTTCACCACTGCTGGCCAGAGCATGGGTCCATGTGCTACTTGCAGACAGCCCTAAAGATAAAATGGACCATAATCAGTTAGTACCCAAACATAAATGTCAAGCCAATGTTGTTCTAGCAGATTTCCTCACGAGACTGCGGTGCAAAAAGGAAGGAAACTGTGTTGAGAGATCTTCCTGCCTGTAGCAGCAGCTCGGCAAGCAGTACAGCAGCTTCACGCTAGCGGAATATCTGGGGCAGGAGGGATCATCTGTTTGGCTCATTTGGGATGGACAGTAGGTGTCCCCCAGCAGCTAAAGCTGGCAAAGAAGGGTCTGCTGCAGTGTGCCACACCCAGGCAGTGTTCTCTCTTGGGTTTTCTAATGTTTTATTTGTTCCAACAATTTTTAACACCTATTGGTGATGATGCAGTTTACCGTGCATCATCATTTACTGTGCACCACCCTGCAGATGATGAGAAGGAACAGGAATAGAGCACTTCAGGGCTGGGGATGGGCTGGAAGCAGGGTTATCAGCAAAACATGCTTTTGCCCTCTGCAAAGCTGCATGGGTCTTGGTGGTGTGATCGTTAGCTGGTGGCCAGGTAGCGCTGGAAGCACCTGCATTGCTCACTGTGGTGGGACTTGAGAAAGCCCTCTGAGGACGTGGCACCTGGTTTTTTCTTTCAGTTTAACCAGGCTTGATTTGCCCTGATGGTGCTCTCTGAACTGCAGATTCCTCTGGAGGGCATCAGTGCCCTTCCTTTGTTGCGCTACTTTACACAGACGTGGCAATAAGTTTGTTGTGTATCAGGCTGGAGGAGACCCAACCAAGCCTGACCTTCTCCAAAAATACCAACTCAGCTGTGTGCTCGTCCAGAAGAAACAGAGGTACAGCCCAATGGGTTGCTTGTGGTACCAGCACTAAGCAAAAGCTTCAGTTTGCAGTTCAGAAAACAACACATATGTCCCATTGTACATGCATATCCCGAAGAAAAAAGGGAAGCATCTGACAAATTTGCCTGTTTGCGTGGACCTCAGGGCAGTGGAGGTTTGGGACAGGGTGTTCTTCTGAAGGTCCTCTGGTGTTGCTGGCCTGCAAGCAAGTGCATAAAAGAGCATGAGAAGGGAGGAAGGTAGAAGCGAGTGCAGCAGATGCCATCCATAGTGCAGTGGTGAGTGGTGTGCCAGTACCCCTGTGATGTGTAGAGGAGCTGCCTTGTACAGCATACAAATTGTTGAGAGTGACAGTGGTGGCTTGTGTGTGCCTGCAGGCTGCCATGATCAGTCCCCTGCATTGGGAGCAAATGAAGAGTGAGAAATTTGCTTCTACCAAACTGTGGGCCTTGGTGTTTTTTTTTAAATAGACCTCAAATAAATCCTCTCTAGTGTCTGAGTGAGGCAGAGGCTGCAGAGTGGGAAGCGAAGCACTAGCTCAGAGGAGGGGAGTGCTGGAGCAAGCCAGATTCAGCCCCTTCCACCCCAGCTTTTGCATGCCAAACTGCCAGCACTGAAACTGCTGTAGGACCTTCCACCTGTGTCCTGGGGCTTTCCACAAACTGCTGCAACGTCTGGGCAGCCTGTCAACCTGCCCTCAGGCTGGGCAGGGAAAGCTCAACAGCCTCGGTAAAGCTCTTTCCACCAGGACAGGGAAGTTTTACACAGGAGGGATGGGATGATTTTCCTAGCTTTCCTGCAGACTACTCCAGCTCTTCCAGCCTCCAGCTCTCCCAGTCAGCTTCTACTAAATCTGCCTGCCTGCTTTTACTTGCCTGTTTGGTTTTCTTCTTTAGGATTTGCAAAGGCTCATTTTCTATTTGCTGAAAATGTGATGAGGCTGGTGCTTAGCCAGAGTGGTTCCCATGGGGAAACCGGGTGGACCAGCACCAGGAGAGAGGTGGGGATGGTCACCAGGACTGCAGGGGCTCTGCTGATACCGCAGCCGTGAGCAGGGGATGCAGGGGCAGTGTCACCCAGGCAGTGACACCCACCCTGCGATTGCAGCACCCTGGTCTGAGCTGTGAAATTCAAGGAGCAAGGAGGAGCCCCAGTGGTGCATCTTCCCAACAAGTGGGTCCCAGCCCTGCCACGCACCCTGGGTGGCATCGCATGTTCCCTGCTTTCCACTTCTGCCCTCTGTCCCCTGCCCTGAGCCCTGTAGCCCAGCCCGGGAACTCACAGAGGAGCCTATTTAATTCCTGGTCTCTGTTAACAGCCACCGTCTGGGTCCGATGGAAACCTTTTTCAGGTGGCGCTTCGGGAGGAAGGGGCCGCGCCGTGCCAGTGCGGTGGCCGTGCCCACGGGCAAGGCGCGGCGCCGCTCGCAGGCCGGGCTGCCCTCCGCCTCGCTGGCCCAGCGCCGCCGCGGCTCGGCCGCCCCGCTACCCGCGCTCTCCTGCCTGGGCTTGCCCCGCCGACCCCGCCCCGGGCCCCGCCGCCGCTCCAGCACCACGCCGCCCTGCCTCAGCCCGAGGTTCGCCGTCCAAACGAAGCGGGGGGGCCGGGGACGAGCCATCGACGCCCATTTGATGGGTCCCTCCGTCCTGCTGGCCAGCCTCGTCCCCACCGGAGAGGGGGGCGGGGCGCCCCGCACCGACAGCTCCGGCTCCGAATCTCCGGAGGATGGCGGCGATGGCGCCGAGCGGGGCCGAGGCGAGCGCTGTGCCGAGGAGCGCTGGCTGGCCATGCTGCCCCGTCTGCGGCCGCTCCAGGCCGGGCTGCTGTCGCGGGGTCCCCGGTGCCTGCGCCGCGTCTCCTCCCACCGCCTGCCCACCGAGTGCGCGTACGGCCGGGCCGCCTACGGCTTGCAGGGCCGCTACCGCCGCCTCAGCCAGCGCCGGCGCTCCAGCGACGCCCCGCGGCCTGCCGGGCCGCTCACCGCCGGCCGCCCGCGGCTGCTGGCCCAGTCCTGCGCGGGGCCGGAAAGCACCGGGCACCACTCTGCCGCCCTCCCCGATTGCCTGGGGCCTGAGCCCGCCCACCACGCCGCCCCGAACGGCTGGAGCCCCCGGCTGCTGTATGTATGGCGGCGGCAACAGTGAGGGATGCCTCGGGGTGGGGAGACTGGGTGCAGACCCAGGCTTGACAAGGAAGGAGGGAAGGGGCACTGTGCTGCTCGTGTTCCTGAGCATCTCACACTGGGGCCAGCGCTGGCTGTGATGCTGTCTGTGCAACCTGGCCGTGGGCTGGAGATACACACTTTCTCCAGCTGGCCAGTTCTGCTGTTCCTTTCCTCCATGCTAGCACATCTGGGAGAAGCTCACTAGCCCCGAACAGATGACTGCTTTTTTTCCAGCTGGTTGTACTGGTCCCCGAAAACATCCCAGGCTCTGAGGTGCCTTCACCTGGGAGAGCTGTGGGGAACAAGGGCTCTGGGTTGTCTCTACAAAGGCAGCTCCACAGCTCGGTGGAGTGTCCCAGGCTGTTTTGTAACAGATCTGTCATCACCAAGGGCTTTGACCCAGCAGGCCCAGGCTGTGCCTTTTGCCGGGTACAGGGTATCTTTAGCTGAGCCATCAGCAATGTGGCCAGCACCTCTTTGGCCCACAGGGCTGCCTCCCAGGATTGCGTATTCCTTGGTCAGGGGTGCTGGAGGTTTGTCTCACTTCCAGCCACTTGGTCCTGAGGGTGCTTTTCTACTTCAGTCTCACTGTCCATTCTAGAAGCAGGTTGTGCTTTGCCCATATGCCTTCTCCCCTGATCTAATAGCCAACCCTCCTGTGTCTTCCAGGAAAGCTATTGCCAAGTCCAGCCTCCAGCACATGGTAGCCCAGCCAAACCCGGCACTAGCCCTGAGGAGCGACTCGGAGAGGCAGATACGCAACACTGTGGACTGGAGCGTAAGTTGTAGCACGTTTTGATGGGTGTTGCCTGGAATGAGCTCCCAGCCAAGAAGCAGCAGGCTCCTCCTGGGCTGAGGCTTCCCAGGTGACTTTGGCTATGACACATTTATGGCTTCCCTGCTTGCCACCAGCTGGTGCCAGCATCTGTGCTGCTGGCAGAACCCCTTGATGCTGCAAGGAGAGTCTGTGCAGGCACAGGTGGTTCCTGGGAGGATGGCATAGCTGCTCCACTGCCAGCTCTTCTGCTTCTGGCAGCCGAGGTCTTCTGGTAGCTGGGGCCAAGCAGCGGGAGCAAGCCCTGCTCCTTTGCAGGGAAAGCCCAGCAGGTTTCAAGGTGCACCCTGACATCCTAGAACAGAAGCTGTTTCAGGAGAGTCCCCTGCATTGAATTTGCCCTGATGTCTTCTCTCAGGGAGAGATGAAAGCAGCTGCCCTGTGCAGGACACTGCCTCTTGGCTGTAGGTCTTGGAGGTGGTTTCCTGGGACCTTCTTGTTTCCAAGAGGTGGTCCATGGCAGCAGCTCTGTGAGGTTTCCTCTGTCCAGATGTTGACCCTGGTTGTTCTGTGCATCCTGTCTCCTGGCCTACACCTAGCTCCGACTTCCCACCCCCCAGCATTCTCCAGTATCTTGTCCCTCACACAAAGCGTTTTAGGGCCTCAGATGCCCATCTGGAAGTGCTCTCAGAGATGTTGTCTTGTGCCTTTCAGGAGACTGCTGTCTATGGGGAGCACATCTGGTTTGAAACCAATGTCTCTGGGGACTTCTGCTACGTTGGGGAGCAGAACTGTATGGCAAAGATGCTGGTGAGTCACTGGGGGTCACCTGCCGCCTGGCAAGGGCTGCAGGTGCAGGCTGTACTGCTGCCCAGCAGGGCCACCACAAAGGTTTTTCTGCTCGGGGACATGCAGGAGTCTGGGGGGCTGCCAAGGCAGGGATTGTGTCCTTTTACCTCTGCCTGCTGGAGGGCTACATCCCCAATCTCTGCCAGCACTGGTGCTCAGTTTGCAATGGGAACCTGATGCAGGGTTACTGCTTGCCCAGAGGTGATATGATGATATACCAGGGAGAGACTGCTGGAATTCTACACCCTTAGAGGGGCAATCTAAATCTTCTTTCAACAGAGGAGAAAAGTGAACTCTAGAGACACAGGCCTGGTGCCTCCTGACCCTGCAGGCAGCACTGCTCTTACAGGGTTGCTGCAGTCCTCCCTCCCAGCTTTCAGGCTTCAGTCCTGCTTGTGGTGCTGTACGTGGAGCACTGATGCCCTCCTGTGCCTGTCCATGGGGCTACCATGGGAGCCCTGTGAGCACCTCACAGACCATTTTCTATGGTGCTCTCAGGCAATGTCAGAAGAGGACAAGGACTGCAGGACAGGACAGTAGGAGAGCACTTCCTTGCTCTGTCCCAGACTTGAAAGCATCTGCTCTAGGCACTTGCTTAGATCCCTTCACTTGCAACGAGTCTAGATGGTGTCTAACTTTCCTATAGGACTTGTTCTGCATCCTGAAATATATGAAGGAGATGTGACGGGAGGCTGAGCCTGCTGGCTTCTGAATGCTGTTATTTACACACGTTTTTCCTCTTTTATTCTCATCCTCCAGCAAAAACCTCTCTCCAGGCGTAAGTGTGCAGCCTGCAAGATTGTAGTGCATACACCCTGCATTGAACAGCTGGAGAAAGTGAGTAGAGCCTGTTAAGACCTCTCTGTGGCTTGCAAAGCTTTATCAGCCTTTTTCTGGGCAGCTCTTCCTCTTAGGTAGTGTAACACAAGAAGACTGGGGAACTGGAATTTGTCATTCCAAAGAGGGGTCTTCTGAGGAGGCAATACTAAAAGGAGCATCTAGTGACTTGTTTGGGACCCCAGGCCCTGTTTTGTTCAGTAACAGAGATATATGAGGGGTTTCATGGCAAGCACCAAACACCTCCAGAGGCTTTGGGCCTGGAGTAAAGTCAACTCCAGTAGATTTTCTTTGGGTATGATGATTTTACTGATTCCTGTCATGTGTGTTCAATCTACAGATAAATTTCCGCTGCAAACCTTCCTTCAGGGAGTCAGGATCCCGGAATGTACGGGAGGTGAGAGATGTGCCTCGGGTGCTGCCCACATCTGCCCTCCACTTTTCCATTTCAGTGGCAAAGATGTCAGATGCTGCCAGCACGTTGCCCATCAGAGTACAGGCATCATGCACTCCTGGCTCCAAGGGGGTGGTACAGTAAAAGGGATGTTTCTTTGCAACGCAGCAGTGGAGACTGGGTGCGAGGAGTGAGGAGCTCACAGGCAGCAAATGTAGAGCATCTCTTGGTTTGCATGTTCTAAAGCTCCTGCATCTGCATTTGATGAGCCTGAAAACAGTGTTTTCTGGGAGAGTTGTTTCCCCCTTCTGCTGGTCCCCAAGCAAATAGAGGAAGCTGTGACAAATAGCATGTCCCCAAGTCTCCCACAATTTGGAAGGGAGCAATATGGGCTCACTTCTTGGTTTATCACTCAGCCCTGACCTGGGTGCTGCAGATACTCCAGGTAGCAGTGGAGGATGCCCACAGTGGTGCTGTCAGACTCCTTGAGTCCATGTTTTAATATGCTGGGCATAAGCGGTGGCCTGAGACCTGTCTGCTGAACTGTGCTGGTGGAATCACCTGTCAGCCTTTGTGCTTCACCCTCCAGCCTGTGGAGCCAGAGTAGCCCACACAGTGGTCTGGGATAGGTGTGGATGGCTCAGTCGTGGGCCACTGTGGTCACACAGCTGCTGCCCCTACACTGTGTTTGTGTGGGCACAGCAGACGCAGGAGGCAATAGGTACTCAAACCCAGTGCTACTTGCTCAGAAATGCCAGTGTGACCTGGTAAGGTGAAGCTTTCACCATTTGCTTTAAATGTTTCTTTCTGTTCTTCCTTTGCTTCTCCTGCTGTGCAGCCCTCCTTCCCATGTCACTCTTAGTCCAGCTCCTTTACTTGTCCTTCACTTACTTTTGCCTTCTCCCAGAGGGTTGGGACTTGTGCACGTGAGCAACGGGCGTGCTCCAAGAGCAGAGGTCCTGGCTGGCCTGGGTCTGTTCCTCCTGCCTGTTCCTGCCTTCTCTCACACACTGAGCCTTTCACTTTCTTTTTTTAAAATTATTTTTTGCTTTTCCATTTAGCCCATAGTTGTCCGGCATCACTGGGTACACCGGAGGCGGCAGGAAGGGAAATGCCGGCAGTGTGGCAAGGTAAGAGGGCTTTTTTTTTTTTTCTTTCTGAGCCTAAAAGAAAGCTGAGGTCAAACCAGAGATAAGAACAGGACTGGGGACCAAAGACATCTCACTATTCTGTTTGGCAGCAACAGTCTACAGCAACACCAAAACACGTGCCCTGTTCTGCACAGTGAAGCGCTGCATAAGTGCATGGAGTTGTTCTCCCCCTGGGCCAGATCAGTCCTGGAGGGGACTGTCGTCCTTGCATGCTTTCCTTGGGCAATAGGGACACCCCTACAGAGCGCAGTGGCCTCCCTAGTGCCATAGTGGTGGTTTGGGCTATCTGACAGGGATCCAGAGGGCTCCAACTGTGGGCATGCTTTCTTTATTAACGTCTCTCTTGGTGGTGGGAAAGTCCTGTTGGGATTGTAGAAGGGAATTCCCTAAGCCTCTTAACTTTCACTCCGCAGGGTTTCCAGCAGAAGTTTGCCTTCCACAGTAAAGAGATTGTAGCCATCAGCTGTTCCTGGTGCAAGCAAGCGGTGAGCAAAGACCCGCTTGAATGTCTTACCAGCCTACTCTGCATCTAATGACCTCTGCTTTCTGCTGGGACTCCCTGGGCTGCTTCTCTGCAGCCTGCCCTTAACAGCTCCTCTTACTAGGAGGGGCTGTACTGTGGTAGCTGGGAGTTCCTATGAGAAACTTTCTCCTCATTGCTTTCCCATTACAAAATTTCTGTGTGGTTTCCTCCAGCACTCCCTGCACTGGCATGGGGGAGCTGGGAGGAGCAGAAGTTGACTGTCCCCAACAAACTGAGCAGCTGCATTTTCTCTCTGTCTCTTCTCCTTCCCCAGTATCACAGCAAAGTCTCATGTTTCATGCTGCAACACATCGAAGAGCCCTGCTCACTGGGGGCTCATGCTGCTGTTGTCGTTCCTCCCACCTGGATTCTGCGGGTCCGACGGCCCCAGGTAACCCACCTCAGCTCTTGCGGCTTTTGCACAACTCCTGCTTGCCCAGCAGCTCCTCACCAAGTTCTTTGGTTTTTTTCTTTTCTCTCTAGAATCCACTGAAATCTAGTAAGAAGAAGAAGAGGACATCATTCAAGCGGAAATCCAGCAAAAAGGGGGCCGAGGTAAGAGATGGGGGGACAGGGAACGCCCTTGTCTTGGAAGGGTACAGAGGCTGGGCAGCGAGGAGCAGGATCAGAAGAAAAGGGGGCTTTGCAGGGTCTGCACTGCGGTTAAGGAGGGTGAGGTGGGGGCAGGGTGCCTGCTGGCAGGGCAAATCCCAGCTATGAGGCTTGCGGGGTGACTGGGACATTATGTTCCACCCATTCCTGACTGTGCGTGATGTTAGGGCTTAGCTGGAGGTAGGAGTTTGCATTTCCCTGCATTTGTTGAAGGACCTGTGCTGTCTCTTGCAGGAAGGGAGGTGGAAACCTTTTGTCATCAAGCCCATGCCAGCTCCTCTCATGAAGCCCTTGCTGGTATTTGTGAACCCCAAGAGTGGTGGGAATCAGGTATGGCTTTGTCCTACATCTCCCTGAGAAAGCAGCTGTGTGGGGGCATTTCCATTTGACTACTAAGTATTGAGCATGGTTTTGGTGATGTGTCAGCTGCAGAAGATGCAAGGCAACCCCCACAATGCTAGTTTGCTGCCTGGAAATTTCCACCTAGGCCAGGCTTTTTCTGAGTCCTCCCCAGGATGCTATTGTCTTGGCCTGTCCTCAGGACCAGGTGCCTTCTCCTGTTCCCTGCTGAAGTCTTCCTTGTCCTGACAGGGAGCCAAGATCATCCAGTCCTTCATGTGGTATCTCAACCCACGGCAAGTTTTCGACCTCAGCCAGGGTGGACCCAAGGAGGCGTGAGTACTGATGGGAGCAGCACCTTTCTCTCCACCATCTCTGCTCCACATATTTCTCTTCGAGTTCTTCCCATGGCTTGTGAAGGCTGGATGCTCCATAGATACCTTGCACAAAGAGTCCCAATGATTTCATACTTTGAGAGATCTCTCTAGGATACCTTGCAGTTGGTCAGCATTTCCTGCTGGAGGGCTGGTCTAATCATAAGGCTAGTGGCAAAGAGACCAGCTGTGGGGTGGCATTCCCAAATCTAATTCATTATGTTCCATTAATGTCACTTGAGTGTTGTCTCCTTACTGCGTTTCGGCTTATCTCCATGTATGTGGACTGTGGACACCCTGCTCTTCCTACGCAAGAGCTGGTGAAGCGAAAGTTGCTGTGGCTTTGCCCACTGCTGTGAACTGCTGTGGTGATGGGGAGGGGGACACACGTGCTTTCGTGAATGCCACGGGCTCTGCGTGGGCAGGGAGCCCTGCAGCCACTGTGTAACACCTATGGTGCCTTTGCCCTCCCCTCCTTACCCACTCCATTCCCTGCAGACTAGAGCTGTACCGCAAGGTCCACAACCTCCGGATCCTGGCGTGCGGGGGAGATGGCACGGTGAGTCCCCCAGCCCCTTCATGCCTGCAGTGCCCTTCGCCCTAGGTCCTGCCAGTGCCAGCAGCAGCCCTGCTTGCTGTATGTAATCCAGAATGGGGCAAAATGTGCCCACTGTGTCCGTGGTCCAGCTGGTGACATTGATAAGGCAAGATTCCTCTTGCACTGCTCCAGGGAGTGCTTGTCTGTGGCCTCTCTGGATTTCTAGCCCTTTGGGGGGGCCAGTGTCCTCACTGGGTTAGTGGTATCTCCTGCAGCACCTGCTAGGAGCATTTAGGACTGAATAGCCTTGGTGGTGGCCAAGGTGACCCTGTCTCTGCCCTTCTGCCATCACTAGTGCTCTCAGTCACCTCCGCCTGCCTGCCAGTCCATGAAATAACCAGCTGTTTCTTTGTGCTCTTTTGCTTGAGCAGGTGGGCTGGATACTCTCCATTCTGGACGAGTTACACCTTAACCCACCTCCTCCTGTGGCCATCCTACCTTTGGGGACAGGGAACGACTTGGCCAGGACGCTGAACTGGGGTGGGGTGAGTGATGGGCACAAGAGCCTGCTGCTGTCAGAGCGGGGTGAGCGCCTCGACTCCAGTTCCAGACATATGGATGGGGATTTGCATGTGCTGTGTGTTTTGACTTTCCCTGAATACAGACCAACAAATAAGTGCCATTTGGATGTTACTGTTCCTCTGACTTTTGAATTATTCTGCATTAGATTGTAATCTAATAGGACATTAACAAAAGCAATTCTTATTTCTAACTTTGGGAGATCTTCAGAAGGAATATGTATTGTTTTAAACTTAAAGTCATGCTTTGTTGTGCATTCAAGTGAAATCAATCTTTTCCACATCTTTTTGTTCTGGGATGTCTTCCCAAAGCCCACTATCCCTCAGGCATCTCTGCAGGAGGCAGGTAGGAGACTTACCAAGTCTTGCTCTTCACCAGGGTTACACAGATGAGCCTCTGTCCAAGATTCTGTCGCATGTGGAAGATGGGAACATTGTGCAGCTGGATCGCTGGAACCTCCATGTGGAGCCAAATCCTGATGCAAACCCTGAGGAAAAGGATGAGGTGGCCACAGACAAGGTGGGATACCTCCACTCTGTGTTCATTCCCTGCACTGGGGGTCTGCGTTCTTCTTCAACCACTGGCTCAGGCTGTCCCAGCACCTGGGGCTACAGCATTGGGTTGGTGTTTCACTCTCCCTTCTTCACTTCCACTCCTCTTCTCATGGCTGTAACCCACAGCACTCATGATGAGATGTGTAGAGATCAGAATTGAATGTCTAACAGAGGTTTTTAACCACAGCTTGCAACAGGTGTAAGCCCAGTCTCCTCTGAGACTGGTTCTTTAGGAGAAACATGGGTGAGAGAGCAAGGTTTGTCCCCTTGGGCTACATCCTTTACCCCTAGGAGCCAGGGGCCAATCCATCGTCTCAGGCTGGTGACCTCTGTATTTTCCTGGGGAGAAGACAAGTACACTTCCTCAGCCTCCTGAGCAGCATACGTGGCTCTGCTATAGCCTGACCTCGTCTTTGCTGGGGCTATACACTGGCGGCCTCATCCTTATTCCTCTTTTCCATTTCAGCTCCCCTTGGATGTCTTTAATAACTACTTCAGCCTTGGCTTTGATGCGCGGGTGACACTGGAGTTCCATGAATCCAGAGGTACGGGGGGTGGCAAGGCAGGGGCAGGGTCTGTGGTGAGGAAGTGCCCGAGAGGTGCGCCCATAAAACGTTCCTCAGGAAAATGAACAAGAGGATTGCCCCAGGGACAGGCCTGGAGGTAAAATGTGAGGAGCAAGTGGAGGCTGCAGAGTGGCAAGAGGGGTCCCTGCGTGGGAAGGGAGCTGGGGGATGCCTCCCAGCCAAGACTGGCTGCAGAGCTGTGTCTGGGGAGACCTGGCAAGTGAAGTATTTCTGTGTGCAGGCCAATGACCTGGACTTTTTTCTCCTTTTCCTAGAGGCCAACCCAGAGAAGTTCAACAGCCGGTTTCGGAATAAAATGTTCTATGCTGGGGTGAGTGTGTGGAGGATATCTGTGCATGCTTTCATTAGCAGCCTTAGCATCAGCTGGAGCATGGGTATGGCCGCAGCTCCCGTCCGCACCCTCAGCTCACTCATCCAAGTTAACACGGGCCTCCATGTGAGGCCAAGCTGAGGCTCCCCCTGAAGCTGCAGAAAGGCTGCAGCCCTGGGAGCTGCAGCTCCTCTTTGGCTGCCAGTGCTGCTGGCGGTACAGCTTGCTCTCTGGCCTGTGGTGCAGTTGCTGTCTTGATCTCCTGCCACTATTGTTCTTGTTTTCTGGCTCACTGATGGTCACCCGCCGGGACCTCCCCGGAGCTGTCAGGGGGCAGGCTGTCCCCTCTGCAGAGGAATGGGAAGCCTTTCCATAGAGTCCCCATGCTACTTTGGTCTTTTCTTTTATACCTTGGGGCAGTTGCAGCTCCCTGGCTAATTATGCTGCCCTCCTGTATCTCACCTCTAGAGCTTTGTGCCTCAGTGTTGCCTTTGTTCATCCATCTCCCCGTCCTCAGTGTACCTCCTTACCCAGGTGACTGAGTGATGGGTATTTCAGCAATACTGAAGGGCCAGTGCTGCTCTGCATGATCTCACATCTCTCCTGCTTATGGTTCCTATCCTCTCTGTACAGTTAAACCTAAATGGCACTCTATGATCTGTGTAAGAGAGGCCTTGCTGTCCTGATGTCACATCAGCTCTGTTTCGTGGTACTTCATTACAGCTTGAGACTGAATTTGTCTCTTGTGACTTGAGTCTCTCCCTGAAGGTGACTCACCTTCCCTAAACCTGGGACTGGGCTGATAAGGGAGTACTGGAAGGTGTTACTGAAACTGAGGTGCCTCAAGGTTTTTGGTAGGCAAATTGATCAGAGGTATGGATCAGGTTGTTTTGGTAGGGGGAGAGAAGAGGGCTTCTGCCAGTGGACAAGGAAGGGATTTGCTCCTCTCAACAACTGAGGTCTGAAAGTCGGTGGCAGGCTTCCTGGCTTCTCATTTTGGTGCACATCTGGATGCTAACAGTGTCTCTTGTCTTGACAGACAGCCTTCTCTGACTTCCTCGCTGGGAGCTCCAAGGACTTGGCGAAGCATGTCAAGTTGGTTGTGAGTGTGCAGGGGTGCTGTGAGCCAGGGAAGGGGGTGGGCTGTGGAGGGGCAAGGAGCACATGGAGTGTCTCTGGGTTGGGGAGAGGATGTCTTCCTTGGGAGCATCAGCTTCCCCTGCCTTGGAAGACAGGCACTGTAGGGAGGAAAGAGGGGAGGCGATTTCCTCCCAAGTGGGTAGGGTGGGCCAGGCCCCCTCATTCAGCAGCCTGAACACCCCTGTGCTGTCTCCAGTGTGATGGGACAGACCTGACCTCCAAGATCCAGGACCTGAAGCCCCAGTGCCTGGTCTTCCTGAACATCCCCAGGTGAGCAGCACTAGGACCTGCCCTCATGTGCTGGGTTCCTCACCCCATGCCACAGATCCCTACCTGGGTTTGGGGTGCCTGTCCTTGCAGTGCTCACCATCTCTTCACAGGTACTGTGCAGGCACCATGCCCTGGGGCAACCCCGGGGAGCACCACGACTTTGAACCACAGCGTCACGATGATGGCTGCATTGAAGTTATTGGTTTCACCATGACATCCCTGGTGAGTCAGTGCTGTTGCTGGTTGCAGCCAGCAACCAGGAGAGTGACTGGTCCCATTGACTGGGTGTCAGCCAGCCCCCCAGCTCCACAGCTTCCCTCTGGAGGAGTTGTGGTGCTGGCCTGTGTGACAGTGTCCGCTCTCTGAGGTTTAGGCAAAGTGCTGTCATGCCCTGGTCTCTGTGGATCCATTCCCACAGTGACCAGACCTGAGACCCTCAGAACTTGGTTTACTTGCAACAATCTGGCTGACAGTGAGTCAGCCACCCCTCAGTCTGTGCTCTGCTCTTACTCTGGACCCTTTCACAGGCTGCCTTGCAGGTCGGTGGCCATGGGGAGCGGCTGTGCCAGTGCCGGCAGGTGGTTCTCACCACAGCCAAGGCCATCCCCATGCAGGTAGATGGAGAGCCCTGTAAGCTGGCGGCTTCCAACATCCACATTTCCCTGCGCAACCAAGCAAACATGGTGCAGAAGACCAAGCGGCGCAACTCCATGCCTCTGCTCAATGAGTAGGTTCCTCAGATCAATCTGCCACCCCTTCTTCAAAGCAGAAGGGATGAAGGGAAAGGGATGGGACTGATCCATCACTCCCAGAGGCATTTCAATCCTCTCTCAAGGAGAGCCTGGGAAGTGATCAGGTAACAGATGTATGGCCAGACCCTGATCCTGGAGAAGCGGATGGTGCCAAGCTCCCCACCCCAGTCTGTGCACAAGACTCTGCTATAGGCTGTTTTGGAGGGGTGAGTGGGATAAGGAGAAAGTGGGCTGTAATTTTCTGATACCTTCCCCTTTCCATCCCCCCTGCATACAGCCAGCAGCCAGTGCCCGAGCGGCTACGGATCCGGGTGAGCCGAATCAGCATGCACGACTATGAGGCGCTGCACTATGACAAGGAGAAGCTCAAGGAAGCCTGTGAGTGACTATGGGTTGGGAGACACAGCCCTCGAGTCTGGCGGTGCCCTCAGCTAAGCTGTGCTAGGTGTTGGGGATGGGACACAGGCTGCTCCCTGAGTCATGTGTGTACCCTGTTGTGCAGCTGTGCCACTGGGGATCATCGTGGTTCCAGGAGACAGTGACCTGGAGTTGTGCCGGACCCAAATTGAGAGGCTGCAGGAGGTGAGGCTTTGCATGGGAAGTGGTTATGGCTGGATGCCAAGGATGGAGGGGCTCAGGGAGCGGATTTCTGAGCCTCCTTGACCTGCACACACCAACATACGCACTCCCGCTTCTTGGAGCAGGTCCCAGTTTGCCTTCACCATGTTGTGGAGGCAGGATCCCAAGCTGCGTGGCCTGTTGCTGCCTACTCTCTGGCAACTTCTTTCTCAGCACTGCTCTTCTGACCTTGTTCTCCAGGCAGAGTGTCGGGGGCCCAGAAAAATAAGGGGGCAATGGAAGAACCCAGCACACATCCTATGGGACCTGTCACCACCCTGGTGTTTGGGGAGGCCTTTCCTCTGTCCCTTTGTTTGCTGTGCTGTGTTCCTTCAGCCCTCTGCAGGCTCTGTGTTACCTGGCACAGCTCTCCCTGCCCCCAGGTGCCTGGAGTAGGCTTGTTCCCCCTCCAGGTCTTTTCATTTGCAAGTACTAAACTTTGTTCTCCTGCCAGCGTGCTAGTGCGTGTCCATGACCCAGACACAGGCTGTGTAACCCTTGCTCCTGGTGAGCAGTGCCTTCTCGGTCCACAGCCTGCCTCCTGGTGCTGCACTGCTTGGTCTGATTTTCTCGCAGAAGATTGCAGGGACCTTGCTCAGTCCCCAGTTAACTGGCTCTTGTGCCTGAGGGAATCCCATCCAGAGTGTGTGTAGTGTCCTGAAGGGCTGAGTTGCAAAGCAGCTTGCCCAGGCGGGCACGCTGGCTTCTGCTGCTTGCTCTGCCTGCTCTGCTGCCTGTCCCCTGCCGCCTTGTTCCCAGGCACTGGTGGGGACATGCAGACAGACTAGTAGCTCCAGGGCTTAGAGGGTAATGCTTTCCTATGGTGTCAGCCTGGTAGACTGATGCCTCTGCAACCTGCTTCACCTCTAAAGCTGTGCATCAAGGCTGGTGTTCCACAGTCACCTTGTGGTTTACCCCTTCTCTCTCTATGGGGAAACACTGTGCTCTGGCCTCAGAGCAGGGCAGAGACCAGGGACCTTGTCCAGGCAGTGTATAATGCCAGCTGTGGCAGCACATTAAGCAAACCTCAATGGGACAAGAGGGGCTGGGGTGCCATTCAGACAAAGGCTGTAATGGCATACCTTGCCTTTCTGCAGGATTTCCCTCCACAGCCCTCTGCTTTAGAGCGCCTGCTCCTTCAGGTGTGTATGGCCTCACTCTGTCCCCCAGGCCCACCTGTCATGTCCACTGTGCTGATCTCGTGGACTCATCCTGTGGCACCTCTCTTTCCAGCGAGCTGGTGTGTGTCACCTGCAGTCTGTCCTGTGCTGGTTCCCATCGCTGTGTGCTGTGCCTCTGTTCAAGTTTCCCTTGCCATCCAGACAGCTGTGGTCTTCCATGTCTGCAGGGACCTCCCAAAGCAAGAGAGATGTTCTGGGGAGAGATGGGAAGGACAAGAGACATGACTTTATCCTCTATTTTTTAATGCAGGAGGGAGATGGAGCCAAACCAAAGACACTGTCATCCCAGAAGCTGTCGCCCAAGTGGTGCTTCCTTGACTGTGAGTATCATCTTCCCCTGGGAGTGCTGACTGTGTCTGAATTTGGGGGAGTGAGGGAACAGACCTTCAGTGACAAGCCTCTAAGAGCCACATGGGAATTGGGACTCATGGATATTGGGGTCTTTGCAACCAGGTGCAGCAGTTTTTCACCCCAGGCTCTGTCTCTGGCTGCTGACCACAAGTGGAGTAAGGGGCATCTGCTGGTCTTCTGTCCCCAAAGCTGAAGGCAGCTTGGTGGCACATGTCCTGTCACTGCAGGATTGCTGGGGTTGCTCTCCTGTGTCATGCAGGCAGGGGGCCCCCCTGCTCCAGCATGCTGAGAGCCAGGCTCACCATAAGCATCCCAGTGCTATGGGAGAGGGTCCCTGCTGGGCTCCAGTTGCTTCTCCGCTGCCTGAAAGTAACTTTCTCCTCTCCCTTTGCCTTCACTGACCAAGAGGCTCCAGAGCTCCCCCCTGTATACCTGGAAGTTGGCTGAGAGACCCAAAGGAGCAGGGCTTATTTGGAGAGCTTTAAACTAGATTTGAAGGGGGATGGGGTTGTAGCTGGGCTTGCATGAGTGGGACAGCACTCTAGAATTGATGAAGACTAGGAGGCCTCCCATCCCCCTAGGGTGAAATCAGTGTGCTCAGCTCATTCCCTGAAATGCCTGTACACCAGTGCACGCAGCATGGGGAACAAGCAGGAGGAGTTAGAAACCTGTGTTCGGTCAGGAGATTATGATCTGGTGGCAATTACAGAGACATGGTGGGACAGCCCACATGACTGGAATGTGGACATGGATGGCTATGTCCTCCTCAGGAAGGACAGGCCAGCCAGGTGTGGTGGTGGAGTTGCTCTTTACATGAGAGAGCAACTACAATGTATTGAGTACTGTCCAGGCATGGATGAGGAGCTATTTGAGAGTCTATGGGTGAGAATTAAGGGGCAGGCTGGTATGGGTGATACTGTTGTGAGTGTCTATTATAGGCCACCAGATCAGGGTGAGGAAGTTGATGAAGGCTTCTATGCGCAGTTGAGAGTGGCCTCACAATTATGGTTGTTGCGGGGGATTTTAACTTCCCTGATGTTTGCTGGAAGGACTGTTCAGCCAGCCAGCCACAGTCCAGGAGCTTCCTCCAGTGCATTGATGATAACTTTCTGATGCCAATGGTGGAGGAGCCGACTAGGAGAGTTGCACTGCTGGACCTCATCCTCACTAACAATGAGGGTCTGGTTGAAGCAGTAAAGGTCGAGGACTGCCTTTGTTGTTGCGACCATGAAATGGTCGAGTTCAGGATCTCGTGTGGCAGGAACAGAATACCAAACAGAATCACAACCCTTGACTTCAGCAGGGCAAACTTTGGCCTTTTCAAACAATTGCTAGGGGAAATCCCATGGGCAAGGCTGCCTGAAGGTAAAGGGGCCCAAGACAGTTGGTTAGCCCTCAGGGACTGCTTCTACCAGGCTCAAGAACAAAGCGTCCCGACATGTAGGAAGTCAAGAAAGGGAGCCAGGAGACCTGCGTGGTTAAACAGGGAACTGCTGGGCAAGCTCAAGTGGAAAAGGAGAGTTTACAGATCACGGAAGGAGGGGTTGGCCACTTGGGAAGAATATAAGGCTGTTGTCAGAGGATGTAGGGGGGCAACTAGGAAAGCTAAGGCCTCCTTAGAATTAAACCTGGCGAGAGGGATCAAAGACAACAGAAAGAGCTTCTTCAAATACGTGGCAGATAAAACTAACACCAGAGGCAATGTAGGCCCGCTGATGAACGAGGTGGGTGCCCTGATGACAGAAGATACAGAGAAGGCAGAGTTACTGAATGCCTTCTTTGTCTCTGTCTACTCTGCCGGAGGCTGTCCTGAGGAGCCCTGTACCCCTGAGGCCCCAGAGGAAGGCAGGACAACGGAGGAGTTTGCCTTAGTTGATGAGGACTGGGTTAGGGAGCAATTAAGCAATCTGGACATCCATAAATCCATGGGTCTGGATGGGATGCACCCGCGGGTGCTGAGGGAGCTGGCTGAGGTCATTGCTGGACCACTCTCCATCATCTTTGCCAAGTCTTGGGAAATGGGAGAGGTGCCTGAGGACTGGAGGAAAACAAATGTCGCTCCAGTCTTCAAAAAGGGCAAGAAGGAGGACCCAGGTAACTACAGACCGGTCAGCCTCACCTCCATCCCTGGAAAGGTGATGGAACAATTTGTCCTTGGCACCGTCTCAAGGCGTATCAAGGATAAGAGGGTCATTAGAGGCAGTCAACATGGCTTTGCCAAGGAGAAGTCATGCTTGACCAACCTCATAGCCTTTTATGAGGACATAACGAGGTGGAGAGATGATGGCAGAGCAGTGGATGTGGTCTACCTTGATTTCAGTAAAGCATTTGACACAGTCTCCCACAGCATCCTTACAGCTAAACTGAGGGAGTGTGGTCTGGATGATCGGGTAGTGAGGTGGACTGCGAACTGGCTGAAGGAAATAAGCCAGAGAGTCTTGGTCAATGGTGCAGAGTCCAGTTTGAGGCCTGTATCTAGTGGAGTGCCTCAAGGGTCAGTACTGGGGCCAGTACTATTCAATATATTCATCAATGCAATGACTTGGATGAAGGAATAGAGTGCACTGTCAGCGAGTTTGCTGGTGACACCAAGCTGGGAGGGGTGGCTGACACGCCAGAAGGCTGTGCTGCCATACAGCGAGATTTGGACAGGATGGAGAGTTGGGCGGGGGAAAATTTGATGAAATATAACAAGGGCAAGTGTAGAGTCTTTAATCTGGGCAGGAACAACCCCAGGTTCCAGTATAAGTTGGGGAATGACCTATTAGAGAGCTGTGTACGGGAAAGGGACCTGGGGGTCCTGGTGGTCAGCAGATTGACCATGAACCAGCACTGTGCCCTTGTGGCCAAGAAGGCCAATGGCATCCTGGGCTGTATTACAAAGGGGGTGGTTAGTAGGTCGAGAGGAGTTCTCCTTCCCCTCTACTCCACCCTGGTGAGACCACACCTGGAATATTGTGTCCAGTTCTGGGCCCCTCAGTTCAAGAAGGACAGGGAACTGCTGGAGAGAGTCCAGCGCAGGGCAACAAAGATGATTAAGGGAGTGGAGCATCTCCCTTATGAGGAAAGGCTGAGGGAGCTGGGTCTCTTTAGCTTGGAGAAGAGGAGACTGAGGGGTGACCTCATTAATGTTTATAAATATATAAAGGGTGAGTGTCACGAGGATGGAGCCAGGCTCTTCTCAGTGGCAAACAATGATAGGACAAGGGGTAATGGGTGCAAACTGGAACACAGGAGGTTCCACTTAAATATGATGAGAAACTTCTTCACAGTGAGGGTGACGAAGCACTGGAACAGGCTGCCAGGGAGGTTGTGGAGTCTTCTCCTCTGGAGACATTCAAAACCCACCTGGACACCTTCCTGTGTAACCTCATCTAGGTGTTCCTGCTCCGGCAGGGGGATTGGACTAGATGATCTTTCGATGTCCCTTCCAGTCCCTAACGTTCTGTGATTCTGTGAAATGACTGCTGGTGGCACTTCGTCTCCCTGCCTCCCCAGCAGCAGGGCATCAGGCACAGCTGTGGGTTGCAGAGTGGGGCCTGGGAAGCCTTGTGCTGGGCAGAGAGGATGCAGCTTCTTCCTTTGGGGCCCCAGCCCTGCGTGTGGGGCTGCTGGCACTGCTGCTCCCAGGTGTGACTACCAGGGCTGCCACACCAGGACCACTTCTTCTCATCCTGCTGGTCTCCCAGCAGCAGGTTCTGGGCTCAGAAAAATGTGTCAGGAAAGAGGCCAGAGCCTCATTGAAGGCAGTGTAGGTTCATTCAAGCAGCTGAATTACAGGCCTTCAGCAGCAGCTCACTGTCTGTAAATCTCCAGCCAGGACAGGATACATGAGGTTCTTTCACTCTGCTCTGTCCCCACTGTGTTTGTGGAGAGAATTCCCCAGGTCCCCAAGGGTCCCACCACAGCAACCTCGCCTGGGCATGCACCAGCAGCCTGCTGGGACATGGAGGAAGTGCCGCCTTATGTGTGGGGACCCAGTTGTCCTGGCACTGTGCTCTTGCGTGTCCTGCTCTCTCCTGGTGAGCTGCATGGGTCTGGCTCCAGCACAGCCACTTGCTCCATTGGTGTTGAAGGAGTTCCTCTCCTGATGTGGGATCTACCTAAGGAAGAAGGATGAGCAGAGGGATGCACTCAGACAGGGTGCTGCCAGCAACAGGCTGGAGGCTGGTTTGAAGCTGTCCTGCTGTTCTAGGAGACAGGGACTTGGACCTACAACTGGTGGTGGTGTGCTCCATTGTACCCGGCAGTCAGTGGGAGGCTCAGCTCCCTCTTCTCACAGCCCCACTAAGTGCTCCCATTTCTTGGAACTCTGCAACAAGATGCACCATGTTAAATTGGAGTAGTTCCTCACCTGGTGCAACTGAATGCTGCGATGTTAACAGCACAGTCCTGAGTTCATCTGCTCAGGCTAATGCTAGAGTACCTGGAAGCCCCCAGAAGGGCCAGAGCATCAGCTAGGTGTGTTCTTGCCTTCCCTATGGCTCCCTCCCAGGGGTTATCAAGGAACAGATAGCAAGCAAAGGCAGAGGGGCATGTCGATCTGTCAGCCCAAGGGGCTGCTTCTTAGGTAAAGAGAACAGCAGAGTCCCAAAGGGAAGCCGGGCACCTCCTGGTGAGGGGGTGCTGTTTGCTTTGCTGTGACCTCCATGCAGGCCACAAAGTGGCTGGTTAGTTTGCTAGCACTTGGT
Source organism: Patagioenas fasciata (assembly GCF_037038585.1). NCBI lineage: Eukaryota > Metazoa > Chordata > Aves > Columbiformes > Columbidae > Patagioenas > Patagioenas fasciata. Next base: position 28,961,354 of record NC_092524.1, on the reverse strand, counting down.
GGCAGAGAGGGGCTGTCTCCCTTGTCCCATGCCAAGAATCATTCTGTCTCACTCTGTCCCTGTCTTACAGCAACCACGGCTGATCGATTCTACAGGATAGACCGTGCGCAGGTGAGTGCAGCCTCGTCCTCTGCCATTGTCCCCCTCAGCATCTACTGGGAAGGAACTTGGGTGTCATGCATTCACATGGACCAACAGGCAGGCTCAGCCTTGGGGACACCCGTGTCTCACATCAGTGCCCTGCCCTGGGGCATCAGCGGAGGGGTGGCATGGTGGTCCTGGCTGAGGACCAGCCCCTGCACCTCCAGATTCCTGTGGAAAAGGGAGGTAGTGTGAGTGGGAGCACAGAGACTTGGATCGGAAGCTGCCTGCAGGACCCTGCAGTGGAGGGATTAAGGAATAGCAACATAGCAAGGCTGGTCAGGGCACCCAGCAATTGTCTTACGCAGCAATAAATACTTTCCCTAGTGATCTGAATAGGGGGACATGGAGATGAGATGTACGGGTCAGCTGCTAAGTTGGGAGGAGACACAGAGGCTTCCCGGGCACAGGTCCTAGGACTCTCTGAGCGACCATAATTCTGCTGAGTGAGTGGGTAGGCTACAAGGCCTGGGATGTGAGGGGATGGGAGATGGAGCTGTACAGAAGCAGGTCTTGCTTCTGAGGAGGCTGACTTGTGCCTTTCAGGAGCACCTCAACTATGTGACAGAAATATCTCAGGATGAGCTCTATGTGCTGGACCCAGAGCTGGTGATCACCCAAACTGTGGGCACCTCTCCTGCTATGCCTGACCTTGTTGATTCGTCTGCCACACCCACAGGACACCTATTTGCATTCCCCTCCTCTTCCTCTACTTCACCCTCCTCTCCTGCCCCAAGGTGAGTCTGGAATGGGGGTACTACACCTCAGGAAAGATGGGCAGTGAGCCAGGGTTGGCTTCATAGCATTGATCCCTGGGCCAGATTACAGGGAGGCTCCCTGGAAGCAAGTGGGAATTCAGTGCAGAGTTAGAGCAAGGGGAGAGACGATGTCCTGTTCTCCCTGCCCTGCAACCAGTGCCACTGGAGGTGGTGGGGCAACACCAGGTGGCTCAGCTGTGGGGTCAAGCAGTAGAAATGGAGTGGGGATAGGGAAGAACCCACATTGGGGGAGAAACAGATGGCGTGGCCAAAGAGCAACGGCATCCCTTGGCCTGCCTCTTCTACCTGCTGGAGATGTGCCATGGGCAGTCCTCTCCACAGCTGTCCTTCCAGCTGCAACACGCCCTTTTGGATCATCTGCCATGAGCGGCAGGGCTAGTTATGCCTTTTCTTCTTCTCTTCCAGCGCTGAGCCTGCACACTGCCTCTCACACAAAGGTGAGTCCTGTCCCACTGTCTGTCGCACCTCCTCTTGGGCTGCTCTGGTTTGGGTCCCTGGCACATTTTTTTTGGCCTGTCCTTTCCCTGGCATGCAGACAGGAGCTCTGCTGTCCATGTGCTAGGCAGGAGCACAGAGCCCTGCAGGTGAGTGAGACCACAGCTGGGGAGGAGAGACCTGACAGTGATTTGTGGAGCAGCCCAGCCAGGCACCTTCCCGACTGACTGTGTGGGAACTGGCATGGCCAAGGGGTTAATCCCCCACCTGCAGAGCCAGTGCTGTGGGCTAGGCTGAGGGCCTGTCTCTGCCAGGCAATGGTGGGAGCCTGAGAGGTGGGAGCACAAGGTCAGGGGCCTCACTGAGCTGAGCAAATGGAAAGAGTTCACTGGAGCTTGAGTGGAACTCAGTGCCTGGAAGTGTGAGTGAATCATGGGTGAGAGATGTCTCGGCCACTGGCTGATGCCCAGATCTGCTGCTTGCTTCCATTACAAGTCATCCTGCCCAGGGGCAGAGACGGCTGCCCCTGCACATGCACCTCCTTGGGGCTGAGGTCTGGCTGTGCCCCCAGCTACAGGGGGTCTCCTTCCTTCCCTTGGCTTGTCCCGTACATGCCTGAAGGTGAGTCATGTAAAGCCAGACTAACCAAAGGGTTAGCACCTGGAGGAGCTCCAGCTGACTGCTGAGCTGCCAGTGCCCAATCCTTGGCTCCAGGGTTAAATAAATGACATTACAGCTAGGCTTTTCTGACCCCAAACCCATTTTCCTTCTTTACAGATGACCCTCTGATAGAAGCTGCCAAGAGCAGCAACTTCTGCAAGGTGGGTGCTCCCGCTGCCTGCTGTGATGTGCAGCCAGGGCTGTCTCTGAGAGCTGGCTCCACAGCCCGCTCAGCTGGCGTGTCCCCTGGGCTATGGGAAGCCCTGCCAGCGGCACACCATGATTGCCCTGGAGCAGCTCCTGTTGAGGGCCTTCCTCCAGGAGCAGTGGCTGGAAAACAGACAGGCTCCTGGCAAGAAGCCCTGTCCGTCCCCAGGGAGACATGGAGGGAAGGGACTTGGGGGTGTGGCTGAGCTGGATAAAGCTCCCCACAAGGCCCCAAATATCCACACAACCTGCTGGGCACCCTGGGACAGGATGCTGAGGCTTGGGGCTTGGAGCTGTGAAAGGCAACTCATCCTGAGCAATCTGGCAATCCTGTAGTTCCAAGAGCTGCACCGGGCTGGAAGAGACCTGATGGTGCGAGACTCCTCAGGCCAGACCGTCCTCCACCATGCTGTCAAATCAGGGAGCAAGGACATCGTCAAATACATCATTGAAAATGGTGAGCTGAGGCCAGAGGGCCACCCTTAGCAAAGGAGCCCGGCAGCTGAGAAAGGCCAACCCTGTGCTTGGAGGGTGTGTTCCTGGGCTTAGATCCCTTCCCTCTGCATTTGCTATTAATACATACTCCTTCTGGTGTATGGGCTTTCCCTGGAATCTGTTTGCCAGCGTTGGGGTGTCCCTATGTCTGTTACATGGTATGGTCCCATCCTTGCAGGGACCAGCATATCTCTGGGAAACATTTCTCAGTGTCCTGCTTCTGCCTTCAGGCCAGCTGACCTGTTGTTTCTGGCAGCTCCCACTGAAGTACAGGCTGCTGTATTTTCATTTAGATATTTCTCTGTAATGAGTCCACAACAATTCTTCTCTGGTCTCAGCTGGGCTCAGATGCTGTTGCTGGCCTGAGTGCTTTGGAGCCAGGGGCTTTGTAGGCAGCATGGATAGAAACAGCAACCCCTATGGAAAGATGCAGAGTGTGACTGGGGAGTAGGTGGGTCTGTCTCTGCCTTGCAGCTGGGTCTCACTTGCCGTGCACTTTCTCTCCACAGCCCCTTCAGAAATCCTCGATGCCACCGAGGAGGAGAAGTAAGTTGCTAACTGACTTGCATTACCTATTGGGCAGACCCTCTGTGAGGTGACCAGTTGTCTGGGCACTTACCAGCTGGCCTCGTTCCAATTAGCAGCTACGGTTCCCAGTCCACGCTGTACTGACCATCCCCAAGCAGCACGCCCTCCTCTGCCAGGGCTGCCTGAACAAACATGCGACCCACCGCGAGCTCCTGCTGCAGCCGAATTGCTGTCCCTTGCTGCCACCCGCATGTGCTACTTGTCCCTATTCAGGGGGGAGGTCTCACATCTCCTGCTTTCTCCTCCCCAGCGGCGAAACCAGCTTGCACCAGGCTGCAGCCTTACGCCAGCGCACTATCTGCCACTACATCGTGGAGGCCGGGGCTTCGCTCATGAAGACAGACCTGCAGGTGATGGTGGGGAGCCTGGCAGCAGGGCTTTCGGGGGGACCAGTGTGCTGGCAGGAGCAGGGCAGCAGGACAGCAGAGCAAGGGTGCTTTGGCTGAGGTCTTTGCCAGCTGGAGAGGAGCTGACATGAAGCACCCGCTCACCCAATAGAACCCAGCTGCCAAGGGGTTAAATGCCTCTCCTCCCTGCAGTTCTCTCACTGTTGTTTTATTAAATTAGAAGCAAGGGGCTGGAATGTCTCATCCCTGTCTCCTTCTTCCCACCCTTTGGGGTCAGAGCAAGGACAGTCTCGCTGCGAGCTCCCTCCCAGCTGCAGGGCTCCCCCCGCTCTCCTCCGCAGACGGCCGTGATGGAGACACTGGGAGCTCCTCTCAGCTGGTGAAGCCAGCCCACGGGGAGTGGGAGTGAGCAGTGGCAGCCCTTTTCTTCACATGCTGAATTAATTGAGATATGCCTTGGTGCCAGGGACTTGTGCCAGCCCTGGCAGAGGAGTCACAGGAAGGGAGCTTAAGGCCGTGTTCCAGTGCAGAAGGTTCCTGGGACTGGTGGGTGGCAGAGGGGACACGGTCACACCATCTGGTGAAGAGTCATAGCAATGGGCTGTAACAGAGGAGATGTAGTAACAAGCCAAGAAGGTGCGATCTCTGAGTCTGAAATAGAGGGTGGGAGCCCAGATGGGTGGTGCAAGCTTGCTGGGGCCAGTGGAGCTTGGAGGCCACCTTAGAGAACACACAGTCCCCTAACCAGCTACCAGGGAGATGCTGTACAGGTGATCTCTGAAAACCATCACTCCTCCGTGGTCCCGGCCAAGGCTTGGGCCTCACACAGTGCCCAGAGCAGGGCTGGCCTGGCTGGAGACTCAGCTGCCAGAGGCAAGGGAGCACGCCCCCTCTCTGCCCCCAACCCCTCATCTGCCTGAAGGAGAGGAGCAGCCCCCAGCCTGCCAGCACAAAAGGGAGCCCTGCTCAGGCATGATGGCTGGTCTGGGGAGCCAGGCTTGCATGTCCCTGTGCAAACACATGTCCAGGTTTGTAACTGCCTGGGGACACCGCTGTGCCACTGCACTGACCTCACCTGGGCTCCAGGTCACAGCTGGCCTGCATGGGCAAGATCCAGCCTGCTGTCAGACCTGTATCACGAGTTCAGAGCAGGCTGGTCCTGCACCATGCAGCAGTGAGGGAGGCTGAGCCTTATCAGCTGGCGTGCCGAGGCATGGCCAGGCAGGGGGCCCTGGCAGCTCCGGTTTCAGGCTGTGGGCAAGCAGCCTTGCAGCGAGGCTTCCGCAAGGGGACAGGAAAGAAACTCAATTCCTCCTGTTGTTTTCCCCTCCTCTGTTTAAATGAGCGCCTGCACTGAGGGGCTCTGGAGTGGAGGCCCCGAAGGAAAGCCGGCACCAAGAGGGGTCTCAATCCCTCTGCCTGTGTGCATGCACAGGGATGCGTGCGGGACGGTGGGGCATGCCCAGTCTTGGGCTGCGTGTGTGAAAGAGGGGTTTTTTGGGTGCATCGCACCTCTCCACACCCATGCAGGGGTGGGCTTTTGTCCACAGCCACATCCAGGCCCGGCAGAGGCTCTGCATGTCTGACCATTGTTCCTGCTGCAGAAATATGGCTGTGGGTCACCCTGGAGGCGCCGGCACCCTGCCACAGCCGCCCGTGCCCCGCTGTGCGCTAGGGGACCAGCTGGGCAGGCCAGGCATCCCTCTGGGGCTGGGTTTCAATGGCAGCTGCAGAGCGCCAGGTTTCTGCAGTCTTTCTCAGCAGCATGGCAGAGCCTGGGTGCTTGGCAAAGAGAAGTGAGGAGCAGGGGGGAGGGGGGAACGGAGCGAGGAGATGGAGCTGGGAGCTGTTAACAGATTTGCTTTTTATGGAGTGCGGGAGTTCATTAGTGGACACAGTCCAGATGGCTGCAATAAGCTGGTGAAATGTGATCCTCCTCCGGGAGCAGGAGCACTAGCCAGGCTGCTGAGAGGGAAGGGGGGTTGGTATTCCCGGGCATTCCCCAGACATTCCTCACCCTCTCTAGCCTGCCTCTGCAGCACTGGGGAAGAGCAGGTCACAGGGACCAACCTTTGTCTCTTCCCAGAATGCTGGTGATGGTCAGGGATGGTCTCTGTCCTGGACCAATGGCACTTCAGGGGACATGTTCCAGCCCCACAGCAAAACTGGGCTCCTCAGGAGCATGCTTTTGCTCTGTGGCCAGCACCTAGGCATTTGGCTACTGCCTGCCTTGGGTTTTGGCTGCAGGCTCTGCTGGACCCAGCTGCAGCCACCCTTTCGGTGGGGGAAGGGGGGCACCTTTGGGTGCCAAGGCAGCGTTCAGGCAGTGCTTGGCGCTCTGACATCTTTTGCCTCCTCTGTGCAGGGAGACACCCCCAAGCACCGTGCTGAGAAAGCCAATGACCCCGACTTAGCTGCCTACCTCGAGAACCGACAGCACTACCAGATGATCCAGCGGGAGGACCAAGAGACAGCTGTGTAGTGCTCGGCGTGCCTTAGCCCAAGCCAGCTCAGACAGGAGGAGAAGAGGATGATGGCAACAGGCAGAGCTGTGAGTCTGGCCCAGCCCTCCCTAGATGTCGTCTTGGTCCCCGGAGGAGATGGAGACAGCAGAGCTCTGCCTCAGGCTGGGCTACGTCTCTGTTTATGAGGACAGTGGATATTTAGGACTTAAAGCCTGGCTCTTTGTGTGTTCCCCCTTTTGCCCCTCATCTACCATGTTCCCTGCCCTGGATGGGCTCCATCCTTCAGCTCCGTTGTGGCAGACCAGGCTGAAGCCCTTGGTCACGTGTGTGCACCGGAGTGATGCCAGTACCCCCTCTACAGGCTCCTAACTATGATCCTTGTGGGATATCATTGCTCGCCACCTCTCCCTGCTAGCAGTGACCCTCCTTTAGATGCCTGGCTAGGTTTGTGTCCTGTTCCTCCTCTGCTGTCTGGCATAGCTGCAGGAGGCACAGGTTGTGCAGGCAGACAGCAGAGGCCATGAACCTCAGTGCTGGGGTCAGTGCTGCTCTCAGGGATTCCCCTCATGCCCCCCAGCCTGTCAACATGCATCCTCTGAGTCCAGCTCCTGCCATCCCCCAGACGGGATGCAGGGCTTTGCAGAAAAAACTTGGGCACTCACCCAGCGCAGACACAAGTTCCCTGGGTAGGCCACCAGTTCACCCTCTCCAGTTTTAGCAGAAAGAGGGATTTGGATGCATAGGAAGCATCAGGGCTCCCAGCCCCGAGTCACGCCTGCAATGGCATGGCATTTCACCTACCACCTGCCAGGGGGCATGAGACCACGACTCATCTTCCATGGGTTCTGTGGGTGCTGAGCATCCACAGACGCATCAGGCCAGCCCTTCAGCAATGGTTTTGCAGCACTGACAGTCTCTGGGACCAGGAGGTGTCAGCAGAGGAGGAGGCTCTGGGCCTTGCAGACCTGCTCGGCACCTTCAAGTAGGCAGGGGTTGCGAAGCAGGTTGCTGCTCACAGCTTGGGCCCCAGGAGAGGATGCTGCTGCCGTGTGGGATCTGTGTGGTCCCACCTGCCCTCACACCCAGCTGTGCCCGCTGGGTAGTGCTGGGTGGCAATGTTTGGATCTCTCCTAATACCAATACCAAAAAGTGGATATGAGGATGACTCAGGGAACCGGAATACCCTTCAGGCTTTTAGTCCAGGGGGTAGAGTTCCCTGGGATGAAGGATGTTGTGGTGGGGAGCAGAGGCACAGGGCAATGCAGAATGCCAGGACCCAGTGGCAGTATTAGTCATCAATAACAATAGCATCCTGGCATATTCAGAGCTGGGACGCTCTAGCAGTGCCTGGAGTTCCCATTGGCACTGCTCACTGGCCACCAACAAAAAAGGCACTGTCATCTTCTCAAAGGTGCAAACCACTGCCCCTCAGCTAGGACATCTAGCCTGGCCTGGAGGCATTTACAGCCCCAGCTTCCCCCTTTCTTCCCCATTTTTTATCTTCCCATATAGTTTTTGTACAGGTAGTTGAGAGACACACTGTCCCCCTCCCCGCCTGGTCCCTCCATGCACGCGTGAGCTGAGTTGCTGTGCAATTCCAAGCCCAGCTTGTATTTTGGCGGAGGGGATGTTGGTCGCCCTGCCCATGGAGGGCAGGCGTTCTGTGCAATACCTGAGTCTGTGTTTCCTAGACGCTGTTGTAGGACTGTATTTTTGTAACTCTGTGAGGGTGTTGGCTCCAGCAGGCCGAGGGCCTGGCATGAGCTTGTGTTCCCATTGCTTTTTGACTTGGACCGTTTGGATGTTGTTGTTTCTTGCCATTGAAATAAAGAGATGGATGTTTTAGTTCCTGTCTCCAGCTGCATTCATGAGAATATGGTGGGCACTGCACAAGTGCCACCCCTCGAGGTTGTACCCCAAGGCTTCTGACCGTGTCCTAACTTGGAGATGCTCTGGGGAGTTCTCTGCTGGGCCAGGTCCTTGCCCACTTCCCTGTACAGCATCCCTCTGGGACAGCTGCTGGATACAGTGACTTTGTCTTGAGGGACCTTCTCCCTGACTCCGTGGCATACATCAGTATTTGGTGTAACATGGAACCAGGGAGAACCCACACTGCTGTCCCAAGGGATCCAGAAGAGCTCAGAAGTGTGTACCAGGAGCGGGCAGCCTGCTGCTCCCACTCTGCTCTTGTTCCCCTCTGGGGCAGGAGGCGGCAACTCCAGCGTGTCAGTCCTGCCACACGCTTTGCAGCCACACGGCTTTCAATGGGTATGACAGCAGCATCCAGCCTCCAGATTTCGAAACATTTCTGTCGGCCGTTCTTGTGGTGAGCTGTCCCCAGCCACGCTGCTCTGTGTGTGATGAGCCTGCTCAGGGGCTTTTCTTGTTCATTCCCAGCTCCAGAGGGGAGCGTTGGGGTCCTGCTTCCAGCGCTGAGCACTGGGGCTGCAGCATCAAGGGCTGAGATTATCTCCGTCTGTTGGGAGGACTGCTCTCCGATTACAAAAGCAGGGGATTAGGGACGCTTCTGCTTCCAGCCCTGGACTTGTAAGGATGACTGTGGCCAATGCCACCTCTCCTGCAGAGTTTCCTTTGCAAAAAGGAGATAGTCACTCCAGCTGATGGCGTGCTGGTGAGGGAGCTGGTAATGGGGAGCTTAAACTCGGATTCCTGAGGGCAGCTTGGCAGTCTGCCTGTCACTCCTGCCACCCCCTCTCTGCCCAGAGAAGCAGCCTCCTTCCTCGGCTGGGTTGTCCCTTCCACCCCCCCCGCCTCCCTTTCATCGCCTTCAGTCTTTCAGCTCCTGCCCAGAGTTAACAGTGGGGGTCTGTAGTGGGTGTAAGGCACACCAATTTGTCCTGGCCTCCCTGGGTCGCTGCCCAGGGACCAGGCAGACGTGTGACGAGGAGGAGGGGGCCCACTCCAATGCCCAGACCCCAGTCCGCTGGCGCTAGGCCCATGTCTCAGTGGAGAGCACCGTCAGTAACCATGGCAATGAGAGTTTTCCAGCTGCCCTGGTGTCAAATTTATGGTGGAGGAGAGAAGCGTTCCCAAATGCAATTGCTCTGATGAGGGGCACTCTACCTTTAGGAGAGAGCCCTGCTCCTCTCTCTGAAGGCCCTCAGCATCCCGTTTCTCCCTTGCAGACGGATCTTGGAGGTCCAGAGGTCTGTCTGGCCTCCCACGGGATGGAAGCACATCTGGGGGTGTATACTTGGGAAGCATGCATGCAGGCTGGGAAAGGACATGCCCTAGCTAAGCAGAGCTGGGGTGGCAGCGATTGGCCACATTAATGATTACCTGCCACACACCCCCTTCTGCAAGTATGAACAAGGAAAATGTGTCGTCTGTCATCCCCCTTCCCCGTGCACAGCTGTGTCCCTGCACTGGCACCACTGCGCTGTGCATTAACAGTGCCCCAAGGACCAGTCTTCAGCTGGAGATGGAAAATGCAGAACTGACATGCCATGAATTATCTTGTGACATTTTTAGATGTAAAAAGCTCAAGTTAAGCAATTGCAGAGAAACGCACCTGGGCTGGTCACACTCCCTTCTCTTCCCTCCTTCCCTTGGTATGAGGCCCCTGTCTGCAAACACAGTCTGCTGTTGCTTGTTTGAGCTGGGGAAGGAGCCATTCCGCCCCTGCATCCCTCAGAAGGGGCCCAAAGGGCCCAAGCACAGGCACTGCTGGGAGTGATGTGCACCAGCGCATCTCTGCTCTCCCACATGCCCAGCATCTGTCACCTGGTCCCCAGGCCAAGGAGGCAATGGGGGAAATAGGAACAGCTGGAAACAGAGGAAAGAGTGAAAATTTGCACAGGATTTGCCATCCCTTGGACTGCTCTGCCCTGGGACCCCAGTGGGGTCTCTGGTTCCCAGCCAGAGACAGTTGAAGAAAAGCAGCAGGGCTTGTTCCATACCCAGCTCTTTCACAGCTCCACCAGGCCCTGGTTTGCTCATCACAGCCTCATAACTCAGACTTGCAAAACTGATGCCACTGAACCTCAGCCCAAAGTAGCAAACTTAGACCCTTGCTCTTTTTTTGACCGTGAAGTTTGTCTCTGCAGCTTTCTTCAGCTTTGGTTTAAAAGCCCAGCGATGCAAGGCTGGAGGGACTATCAGCTTTGCTACCTGCCCAGCTGTCAGGACCCATTTCTGCACCCTGTGCTCAAGGGTACAGCCCGGGACATCCAGACCCCTCACCACCCAGAGCAGCACCCATTGCCGTGTGTGCAGCAGGCAGGGGAGATGACTTGCTCCCATGGTTGCCAGCCCTCCTCTAAACCTTTGCAGACGTTCAGCAAACTGCCGGCAGGGTGTGAGTTAAATGCGAGGATCTCTCGGAAAGTGATTCCTGGTTGTGAAGCAGCTCATAAAATCCAACCTCCAATAACCCCACCTGTGGCGGCCCTGTGCTTGGCAGCCTTTTTCCAGGGTAAGGGGTGGAAAAATGGCTCTGTCCCCCACCACAGCCCCATTCTTTTGGCATGACACTTGCCTTTCTTGCTGGTAACTCCGGAGGAGAGTTGGCTTTGTCTCTGCCTCTCCTCACCTCCTGAGAAAAGGGGGTAGACAAGGGGAAAGGGAGCAGTCAGGTCTGGAAGGTCCTTTAGTCTCCAGCCAGCAGTCTGATTTCATATTGCTGGTTGGTCCAAGGAGAAGGGCTGCAGCGTGTCTGAGCTGGGGACAGGCAGGTCTCAAGGGATGGAGCAGGGGAGAGGCCTGGGTCAGCATGGAACTGATGTGCTTCTTTATGTACTCCCTCCCCATACTCTTCCACGAGGCACAGAGCAAGAAGGGAAGGATAAGAAGGGCAGAGACCATGAGAAGTCAATCCACCAATTTCAGTGGCCTTGATGGAGAAGGAAGCACCCATGGAGCTGGTGGAGACACGGGGTGGGTAGTCTTCACTCTGTCTAGCCCCAGGGGTGCCCCAGAGGCCATCTTCCAGTGGGTGTCAGGGCAGCGGGCTCCAGAGGAGCCCTATCCCTGCCTGATTGTGCAGCTTGCACCCTTTCAGCTACTCTGGGATGCTGGGGCATGCACTCAGCTGAACCCCCACAGCTTCGTAGTACCACGCTGCAGAGCCCAAAGGAAGGTGAGACGCCCTGCCCGGGGCAGGGGACACATGGGGACGTGCCCCACCGGCGTCTGACTCCCCGTGCCGGGCAGCCCCGCACCCTCCCCGTCTACGCAGGGCCCGGCGCCGGCTCAGCGCCCCCCCCCCCCCCACCCCGCCCGCTCGGGGGGGCCAGCCTGCCCCCCGGGGCCGCCCCTCCGCCGGCCGGCCGGCCTGCCTTTGTGCCTGGCCGGGGGGCAGAGGAGGAGCTTGCGAAAAGTTTTGGGCTAAAAACCCACCTTTTGCTGCCAGCCGAGCCCGACGTCAGGGGCCGCTGTGCGCTGCGCGGGAGCTCCGCACGCGGCCGCTACACAAAGGCAGCAGCTCCGCAGCGCTCCGCGCCGCGCACCGCACCGCAGGTGAGTGGGGCCCCCCCGGTGCTCGGGGCCGGACCGCTTCCCCAAGCCCCCGCGGACGACCGCGCCGCCCGCCCGACGCTACGGGGACGGGCGCCTCCGGCAAGGCGAGTGGCGACCTCCAGCTCTCTTCCGTGGGGATCTACGCTGAGGGCTTCCCGGCGGAAAAAGGGGCTTTGCCGGGGTGGGGGACATGGCCCTGGCTGGGGAGTAGCCGTAGGAAGGGCGATTTGGGCCGGGGTCCCGGCGGGCTCGCCTGCGAGGAACCAAGAAAGCTCTTGGAGGGCTGAAGGTGCAGGAGGAGGGGGTTTCGGAGGAAGGCAGGGCTCCGGGAGAGCAGGCAGGGGTTGAGGCAGTGGCCCGGAATCCTAGCAGCCCCCCGCGCCTTGGTAGACACCCCACACCGGGTCGGGGAGGGCTCAGGTGGTGGGAGATACCCCGGCAGGAGCCCGCGGAACTGCCACCGCCAGCCTCTCCAGGGGCCAGAGGTGAGGCCGGTTGGGGGGGAAGGGGCTGTACCGGGGGTCACAGCACATCATCTGCTCTGGAGAGGGAGCAGAGGGTAGAAGCGTTGGAGGGCGCTGCCTGCTCCCCTCTCTGCAGAACGCAGAGCAAAACCTTTCCCCTTGTAGCGCCTTTTCCTCGCTTTGCTCCCATCCAGTATCTCCAGCAGAGCCCTCCTGGTCATGGTAACACCTTGGCTAATGGGGAAAATCTCAGCCCCCTCTTCTGGCCGCAGGGAAATTCCCGCTGGTGGGGTGCTGGGCGCCTCAAGCCATGGGATCCACAAGTGCTGGGCTCCCAGCCCGGAGGCTGGGGAACAGCTCAGCCCACGGAGGGAGGGCAGTGGTCCTGTGCCCACCTCTGCAGGAGCCAACTGCAACTTGAGCTGAGAGGTCCTGCTGCTGGAAGAGGGGCTGGGAGGGGGCTGACAGCCTGGCAGCCACCCTGCTCCCCAGGAGAGCATTGGGGTGGTGGAGAGAGGATAGGAGCTGATATGGTGCTTGCTAGGAGAAGCACTCGCTGATGGTATTGCCTGTCCCTGAGGGATTCAGAGAGGGGTCCATCGCCGTGGTGGGTATTTGGGCTTTGCTTCAGCATCACTTGGTGATTTCTTATAGAGCTGATCCTGGGTTACTTAAACCCAGAGCAGCTAGAGAAGGGAGAGGAAGGGAAAATGGGGACTGCCATGGTGTGGCCAGGCTCCAGGCTGCCCCCCTTGTGCAGCCCATTTGTGGGAGAGACCAAGACCTTGTGAGAGCCAGTGGGGATCTGGGCAGGAGAGGAGCCAGGGTCCTGCAGGGGTATGGGAGGAGCTGGGCTGTGTGAACATGACGGAAGGCACTGGCAGCCTGACTGAGGCCAGCTCTTGTTTGACTGGTGGATAGGGGGACAAAGAAAGGGTCAGATTGTTTGGAAAACCAGTTGGAAAACTGCACTCCCTTATGAATGTTTTAGGATGAGGTTCCTGCAGACCTTGTGTGGGGGGCATGATGTGCTGAGCAGAAGTTGGGAGTGGATTCAGGAGTCCCTGGGGCTGTAGCTGTGCTGCCTCTTTCAGCCCCCTCTCCCTCCCATCCCTGTGCACACATGGGCAGAGCCCCACGGTACCCATGCCATGGGAAGTGAGGGTGAGGCAGGGGTGAGCACAGCAGTGGGAGGCTGTCTGTCTGGGCGCTCAGACACCACGACTCCAAGAGCTGAGCTGGAAGGTGCCGGGCTGGGAGGTGGGTTCAGGAAACACTCTGCAGCAAAGGATGGATGAAGTTTACAGAGCACCCAAAATCAGGAGAAAACTCTGAATATTCCAGATGCCAGGTGCTGTCCCAGACCAGCTGTTTCAGAAAATGGGGTGGGAGTGCCAGCAACTCATCTCATTCCTAACCTTGCCAATCTCTAATCCACCCATCTGGACTGAGACCTTGTCCACTTGTGAGAACAGGGCTGAGCTATGTCTTGCTCAGTAAGCTGGCTCCTAGCTGGGCTGGCCAAGGGGGCAGACAGCTCTTACCCCCTCGCCTGCGCCTTCAGCCAGCCGGGCTGTATAATTCCTTCTGACAGTTCAATACAGAGCAAAGCCGGCAGCTTCGCAGCAATGGATGCATGAAAGGTGAGTGCACTGGAGCCTGAATAATGCAGGGAGCTGCTCTCTCCAGCATGCTGCCTGAGGAGCCTGGGGGCAGGGAGCAAATGCTGACCCTGGGCTCTTCCCTTCATTGCTTTCCCCTGGGACATGCTGTGCATCCTGACCTCTCTGACCCAGTCCTGATCTCTCCGACCCAGTCCTGCCAAGCCCATCATGAAGCCAGGGCTGGCTGCTGCCCCACAGATATAGGTGTCATCCTGAAGAGCAGGGCACTGGGGGACTAGGGAAGGGGCCACCAGACTTGAGACACCAGCTCTGCACAGCTGCATTCCTGCTGGGAGCGGGAGCTGGGACCCCAGTGTTGACTGCAGAGGTCCACAGAGGCTCGTGGTGGCAGACAGAGGGAAACCATCCAAGGCCTCTGTGGTGGGGTAGGCAGGGCCCCAGGAGCTGCACCCTAGTGTGCATGCACCCTCATTGCTGACCTGCTCCCGGGCACATGCATGCAGCCCCCACCCTGCATGCACCGGTGCTGTTGTGGTGGCTGCAGCACCAGCAGTGGATGCAACACTCCTGCGCCATCTCTCCAATGAGCTCCTACACTGTGGGGACTTGGTTTTTGGTGTTTAATTCACTGGTTTAGCTCTCAGACCCCTCATGGCAGCAGGTTTGGTTTTGCTGGACTTTTTTCTTTCCTCCCTGGATTCCTCTGAAGTTGGAAAAAGGTACCACCATGGAAGCTGCACTCCCCTGGCTCTGGAGCTCGTTGGTGTGGGGCAGCTGACTGCTGGATAAAGAAACCACAGAGAAGTACGGGGGGTAGGAGCTGGGGAGCAAGACCCCTACTGCCAGCATGCAGCTCGGGGCTGCTTTGCTTTTGTGCGGGCAGGAGCAGCACAGACCCTGGTGCAGCCTGGTGCTGCGTACACCCGACTACAGGGCCTTCCCCGGCTGCTTCAGGGGCTGTGGGGATCCCTGCAGAGAGCATCGTCCGCATGCATGGCAGTGAGGGGCTGCAGGGATGGGAATGAGCTCCCAGCCCAGCAGCTCCCTGGCCAGACACACTTGCTGAGATGCACAGTTAACCTTCCTGTTGCAATTAATACACACGAGCTGATGGGTGGCAACAAGCAGGGCATGGAGGTGCACGCACACACACAGGTGCCTGTGTGCAATGGAGGCAGCTGCCATCTCACGTCTAGGCAGGCTGCCCCCAGCCCACTGTGCCCCCTCCTCGCTGCCGCATCATGCCCTGACCCCTCACCCACCTCACCCTCTTCCTCCTCCCCAGGCAGGATGCAGGTCCAGGGCCTCCTCCTCCTCCTGGCGCTGATCCTGCTGGCTGCCACCGCCGAGGCTGGCAAGAACAAGAAAGGTGAGAGTGGGGCTGGTGAGCAGCCCGGGGTGTGCTCCTGTGTTCCTGAAATGAGCACCTGCTCCCCCTTCCCTTGCAGAGAAGGTGAAGAAGGACGGCTCTGAGTGTGAGGACTGGCGCTGGGGACCCTGTGTCCCCAACAGCAAGGACTGTGGCCTGGGCTACCGTGAGGGAACTTGCAAAGACGAGAGTAAGAAGCTCAAGTGCAAGATC
Organism: Patagioenas fasciata; assembly: GCF_037038585.1. Classification (NCBI taxonomy): domain Eukaryota; kingdom Metazoa; phylum Chordata; class Aves; order Columbiformes; family Columbidae; genus Patagioenas; species Patagioenas fasciata. Next base: position 28,946,088 of record NC_092524.1, on the reverse strand, counting down.
CCGTGCAACTGGAAGAAGAAGTTTGGAGGTGAGTGCATGGTGGTAGAGTGACTGGGGAGCACCCTGGGCTGGGTGGCTGGGGCTGGTGGCAGCACTGGGTCCTGCCTGGCTCTGACGCCAATCCCCTCTTTTGCAGCTGACTGCAAGTACAAATTTGAGAGCTGGGGGGGGTGTAGTGCTCAGACAGGTGTGAAGACTCGCTCTGGCATCCTGAAGAAAGCCCTGTACAATGCCCAGTGCGAGGAGATCGTCTATGTGACCAAGCCCTGCTCTTCCAAGATCAAGTCGAAGTCCAAAGGTCAATCCTTACCACTTCTGTCCCCAGAAGGGTCCTGCTGGGACCATGGGCAGGAGATCTCCGGGGGTAGTTTGGCCCCTTGGGGTTGGGCTTTGCTGGGGATGTGGGGGATCACCTAGGATGCTTTTCCCTCCGTGTTAGCGCATGCGACAGCCCTGAAGTCCAGCTGCTAGCTGGGCAGGATGCAAGTGCTGCTAGGAAAAACCCTGGTCCCCTCCTCAAGTCACTGCCAGCTTTGGTGGGATGGTGGTTTCCCCCTCTCCCCAGTGGGGCTGGTGCAAAGCATGGCTTTGCATGGTGGGGGGGAGGTTGCCTGCAGGGATGCGGCCCCTGTGCCCTGCCAAGCTGGCTGTGCTGGCCACATTCCTGCCACGGCAGCACCTGGGGGACTGGGCTACTGTCGGTGGACACACTAACTCTTATCTCCTGTGCTTCTTCGATACAGCAAAGAAGGGCAAGGGGAAGGACTAGAGTGGGAAGCCAGCATCCTCGTCAGCCTCTTGACACAGTGCCTATGGGGCTGGAAGCCTGCTGCAGTCAGCCCATGCTCCAGTCTTCCTCCTTCTCTCCTTCTTCCTTTCCATGACCTCCTCTTTCACTGAGATGCCTTGTTTTAATTGCTAGTGTTCTAGAGAGCAAACCCACCCACCCTGCAGGAGGGGCTGCAGCCCTCCCCGCTGCCCCTGCCCGTGCATCCCGCTTGCCTCCTCTTGGCCGCTGTCGGGATTTTCTGGGATGTGCCTGGAAAGCTAGGATGGGAACACACGTTTTTCCACCCTCTAGCACAAATGAGTTGCCTTTGGCACATCCTTTGGCAAGCCCAGGAGCCTCCCCACTCCTCTGCTGGGTACCAGTGCCAGAGGGAAGGGCTGGCTGTTGAACACTTGAGTAGCCCCATCACTTATGGCCCTTACCCATGTGAGGACTGCTTTCAGCTCGAGGGGCTTCTCCCAGCCTCCCTTCCGTCTGGGCAGGAGTTTCCTGCAGCAGCCAGGGAAAACAAAGCACCATGCCCAGGGACCACCATATCCCCCCTCCTCCATCGCTTCAAATGGTGTGTTGGTGCTGGGGCTGCAGCCTCTCTGCCTTCAATGCACCGATACCGGTGCTGGGTGGGAGCTCTCCCTTCTTTTGGAAAATGGGGTTTGTTTTCTTTTCCAATAAAAATCTTTTAAAAAAAAATAGTCTGAACCCACCTCTTACCTCCACAAGGTGCTAGTGTGCTGGAAACCCCAACAAACCCCAGCTTTGCCATCTCCAGCAGGACCAGCAGTGAAGTCACCCTGTGGCTGGCACCAGCGGCCTGGAGTGCCACACACACATGGTCCTGGAGAAGGCGCATGGGTCAGACCTCACAGCCTCTTAGCAGCATTTTGAGATGACCCCCATGCTCTCAGAAGGGGAGATGGGGCTGCCACCTGCATGCTGCAGGATGTCTCCAGAGGGTGAAACTGGGAAGGAGTGATGGAGTGATGACTCATTGACTCCTCACACCATAGCCATTGGTTTCTGGCCCGAGGTCTTTATTTGTCTCGGGGCGGGGGGGGGGGGGGTTGGGCTGTGGTTGTAGCAGTTTAAAAAAAAAAAAAAAAAGAAAAGCCCACCAGGCATTTTGGACACCGCTATGTTAGTTATCATAAAAACAGCGGCAGGACAGTCCCCACCTGGGCTGGGGCAGCCTTTCTCCAGGTTGTACAGCTTCACTCCAGCATGGGGACAGGAAGGACATATGGACACATAGTTTTCCAGTGCCAGTGTGGCTCCATCCCGTCCCTTGGCTGCATCTGGCCTTGCCTGCCAAGGCTTGCAGAGACCCGGCTTTTGGAGGGGCTGAGAAGCAGCCCCGGGGTTGTCTGGGCTGGGCACACAGGCAGGCTGGGAGGGGGCTGGAGACACTGGCTGAAGCCCGCATGCTGAGGGCTCCATCACAACACCGACAGCAGGATTACATCCATTTACAAAGCTCAGCAGCCAGCTCCTTTGGCCTCCTGGGGTGTCCCCCTGCACCTGGCGCAGGAGTGGGGCTGGGGACCACCACCATCCACTCCCACCCCCACCAGACCTCCCACACCCGCCATGTGTGGAACAGGAGCCTTCTCACGGCCCAGGTGTGACACAGGGTACATTGGCCACATTTCAACCCTCTTCCATATCCACTTCAAGACCTTCAGCTCCCCCCATCCCTCCTAAGAACAGTTACTGTCACTGTTGCTGCTGTCCACTTCTCAGGGGTCACATTTCTCTGGGGCCTTGGAGAGAAGTCCTGCACCACACCACTGCTTCCCTTTGCAGTTTTAGTTTCCATTATAGCAGGAGGCAACTGGGTTTCACACTCCTCACCCAGAAGTGAGATGCTTGGTTTGTCTGTCTGTCTGTCCAGCTGATTGCTGGTCAAGGGCAGAAAGAGCACGAAGGGGAGAGTGGAGCTGAAGCCCAGTGAAAAATTCCTCCCCAGATCTCTAGGTGAGGATCTGTGATGGCGTCTCTCAAGGGAAAGGCAGGAACTTGCCACATCTGCTGGGGCACAATCTTGACTGCCTTGGGAGGGGGCCAGCAGGACATCCCATGGGCATGCCTGAGCCAGCCTGGTCCAAAATGTCTGGCAAATGTTTGGGTCAAGTTTCTTATCATTTTTTTAATAATAAAAGGTTCAAAACCCTATTGAAAGCATCCAGCAGTAGGCTGTCTGCATGCAGACAAGCTCTGATGCTCTGGAGATGGTCAGCCAGGGGAAGAAGAGCCATCCAGTCTTATGACAAACACTGATGACATTTGACCAACCTCTCAAGAGCAGGGAAATGGAGAGGGTTCCTGGTGACCACAGTTCTTGCCTCCAGCTTTCTCACTGGCTCCCCCAAGCTAGTCCCCAGGCCCAGGGTGACTGGAAGGAGCTGCAGCCCAGAGGTGCCGTAGACCTTTGTCAGCATTGGATGAAGGGCATCATCTGCAATCACTGCACAGTCAGCACTGTTGTGAGTGGGGAACAGAGGACCTCCCCCCAGCAAAAGAGGCAAAGGGAAGGGCTTCAGTAACATTGCTGAAGTGGTCCCTGAGTATCAATTTATCTGGCTGTGCCAATGTTCCTGTACTGGCACATGAGAAGGTGCTTGAAGGTTTTCTTGAAAGTGGCATTACAGAGGGCATAGCAGGCTGGGTTGATGGTGCTGTTGACATAGCAGAGCCAGTAGCCAATGTACCACACTGTTTCAGGTACGCAGGTCTCACAGAAGGTGTTGATGAGGACCATCACATTGTATGGAGTCCATGTGAGTATGAAGGCCAACAGAATAGCAAATATGGTCCGGGTGACTTTCTTCTCCCGGGCTGCCATCTGGCGCTTCTTCCGTACTTGGCTCCTGGCAATGCTGGCAAACTTCCTGGCAACGTTGACTGGCCGACTATTGGCCAGGGAGTTGTGGTCAGAGGCTCCTGCCTTGGCTGGGACAATCTCAATGGCAGTGACGCATTCAGTCCCAGTCTGCTTGGTGACGATCTTAATCTTGGACCATTTGGAAGATGGATTCACCCGAGGGTGGGATGGGCTCTGTCCTTGCCCTGTTGGCAAAATTTCTGCTGTGGGTTTGTCTTTTGTGGTCTGGGTCATGCTGACCGTGCTGGACTCATTGGAGGTCTCCTTCTCCTCCTGATGGCCAGTGGCCTCCATCTGCGCTGAGGGTTGGTCATCCACTTTCCCATTCCTCACCTCCTGCTTCACCTCCATGGCCTTCTTGGGAGAGTTGTTGTTCTGTTTGACCAAGGGGCCCTTGAAGAAGCTGAGGGACTTGCCTTTCCTCTCTTTCCTGCTTTCAGGTTTGTGCCTCCTCACCCTGCTCCTGCTGGCCAGGGAGATGTGGATGTACAGCACTGTCATGATGACCACGGGCAGGTAGAAAGCTGCGATGGCTGTGCCGAAGGTCACTGCTGGGTTGGAGAGGAACTGGATGTAGCATTCCCTCTCAGGTACTGTCCTCTTGCCCACAATGAACTGCCAGAACAAGATGGCAGGGGCCCAGAGAATGAAGGACAATATCCATGCGGCTGCAATCATTAGGCCTGCCATCTTGGTGGTCCTCCTGGCTGGGTATGTCAGGGGCTTGGTGACACAGAAGTACCGATCAAAGCTGATGATGAGCAAGTTCATGACAGATGCATTGCTCACCACGTAGTCCAGAGCCAGCCACAGGTCACACACCACAGCCCCCAGTGGCCAGTAGCCTTTGATGATGTAGACTGTGTAGAGGTTCATGGAGAAGACCCCAATGATGAGGTCTGCACAGGCCAGGCTGAAGAGGAAGTAGTTGTTGACAGTCTGGAGCTGGCGGTTCACCTTGATGGACAGCATCACCAGGATATTTCCCACCACAGTGACAAGGCTGAGTGAGCCGGTGACTGTGGCAATGAAAACCAGCTCCACTGTTTTGTAGTTGGTGGGAGGCTGGATGGCCACCTCGGAGCGGTTGCCCAGGGTGAAGTTGTCGTAGGTCAGGTTGGCCATCTTCACCTGCCAGGGCTGAGCAGAGAGGTTGTGCACGGGGTCTGCAAGGGGAGTGGGGACAAAAAGGGAAAATATCATGTCTGCAGGCCCGTGCTGGCAGCATCTGCTGCCTTCTCAGTTTCCCAGGCCAGCGCTGCTCTTGGCTAGTGCTTTGAACTCTTACTCTACCATTACAGCCTCCTCCCAGGAGCTCTTTGAAGGCATTTTTTGTGTCCTCATTTAGCAATGGAGACCCACAGGGCTGAAGGGATAGGAGCAGCGACAGGGCTGGGAGGTGCAATGGTCCCTTCTCTGCAGGGAAAAGGACCATCTGGCAGCAGGAACACAGCCTCACTGTGCCCAGGGGGGCTGGCAGAGAGGCTGAGGGGCCGCAAGAGGAGGTGGCTGTGGGGCTGAGTGGTGATGCTCAGTGCTTGCTGCAAGAACAACATGGCACAGAGACAGTGCCATGCCCTGAGGACAAGAGTGGGTTTATGGTGTGCCCTGGGCACATCCTGCTAGCCTCCCAAAAGCACCTCCATCCCCTCCCCCCAAGAGGGGGATAACCATAGGCAGGGCACCCCACAAAGCCCCTGCCATGGCCTGCACAGCTCACCTACGTCTCTGGTGGCAAACAGCTCCTTCTGGAAGATAAAATCTGGGGCAGGGAAAACAGCAAGTTGCCCTACAGCTACAGCCCCCAAGGAATTAATACAAGTCCCACAATGTCTAATTGAGGGGCACCAGTCTTTCCAACAGAGGTGACAAAGGGGTAACACTGCTTGGAGATAGATGCAGAAAACCCAAATAAGGCTGAAAACTGGGTACTTTGTCTTGGCCCAGTTCACAGCCCAGCCCTGACAAGCATAGGAGAAGGAAGGGGTCACATGAGTGCAATCAGCCAGTGATGCTGAGAGATGCTGTCCCCTTCCACCCATCCCACATCACACTGCAGCTGCAGCCACACTGGCCATGGAGACATGTGGGGTGAATCCAGCCATCTCAGCCTGCTACATGGAATTATTTATGAAAAGCAGCAAAAATTTTGTACAGCGAACTGTCTTCATCCAAAACAAGATGCCTGTGGTTAATTCCCCAAGGTAAGAGAAGAATGGATTTTAAAAAAAAAATCAGTGGACCAAAACTGATGTGTTGAGATAAAGGGAATTTGCTGGAAGAGGAAGGAGAAGCAAAGGTGCCTGGGGAGGTGGGCTTGACAGAGGAGCTTCCCATCAGACCTGCCTCTCCTACATCACCTGGACTTCCAAAACCACTGGGCCTTCACCAGCCTCATCCTGGGTGCTGAGGGAGCCCTGACCCCACCAGCCCAGCAAGGGCAACATCTCCAGTAGCTCCAGCCAAGTGGGGGTCCTGCTGGGCTGCCCACCCAGCCCCACAGGCACTGCCAGTAGCCTATGGGAGCCAGAGTGGCACAGCAGGAGTGCTTGGCACAGCACATCTCTGCAAGCTGCCTTGGGTAACAGTGCTGACGTCAAACACATAGGACTCCTGAAATTGATTTTACTAAATATATAAACACCCCATTAACATGCTCCTCCCTAAAACAGGGTTGGGCAGGCTTTGGGATCAATTTGTGTTTCTAAAGTCTTTAAAAAATCTGCTCTTGCCTTTCGTTTGTGGTGAGGGTAGGATGTTTGTACCACCAGCAAACATCCAAGGTTTTAATGTAACTGCTTTTTAAAGAGATGCAGGTGTGACAAAATGGAAGCATGGCTGCTGAGATGCTGGAGCTGGGTTACCAATGCAGCCATTAAGGCAGCTCCTGCATTAGCAAGGCTACAGCTGCGAGAGGCGCTGGGGTTGTCTAACACACACAGGGGAAAGCAAGTGGGTGAGGGACAGAGAAATACTTCAGTACCATTATCCTGTGAGACCTGGCCTATGAAAACAAAGTGCTTTGAAAAGAAAGCAACACCTTTTGCTAAGTACTACATGTTAAATAACAATGGGGTGAGGAAGCTTGGCAGCACTGCCCAGCTTTTCACCAAGCTGCATGCGCAAGGGGTGCACCGAGGGAGAGGAAAAGAGGTTTCTGCTGCCATCCCTCCTGGGCACCCAGCCAGGGATGCAAGGAGAGGTGATAAGTGTTTAAAATGGCTTAGAAATATATAATCCCAGCAGTCTGGGGGCTGGTTTCAGTACAATTCAAATGAGTTTTAAATGCTTCACTTTGGTGAGATGGGGAGAATTAGCTGCCATTCTTGTGATAGCTAATCAAACTGATCAGACAAGCTAGCAATCAACCAGACATCTACCCCAGCTCTTCCAGGAAGAATTTGAAAATGTTGAAAAGAAACCTTTCTTTCATCTCTGCTAAAATGAGGGTTTCAGTTTTTTCCTTTTAGTTTATGAACCAGCGTCCCCTTCTAACTCTAATAAATTAGTAATCGGCCTTGACAAAGGATTGTATTCTCATTTGCCCGAAGTAAGGAAAGTCCATCTCGTCCCACTCCACAGAACCGCTTGTACAGGTCACAAGCGATGAGGAGGAGAGCAGCACAGCCCCACTCGCGTGTCCTTGGATGCCACCCAGAGGTCATGCTGGAAACTGGTGTACTGGGGCAGAGGCAGCCTCAGATTGAAGGACTTGAACGTGTGTTGTGAAAATGAGCCCTCAGTAAAGGGCAAAAATAAAGCAGTCTCCGGTTTGAGAGCAGGAAGGAGACGGAGAATGGTTAAGGTGTGAAGGCACAAGACACACAACGACATGTTCCAGACAGAAGATGTGTGCAGCACTCACCCTCGTCTCACACACCCTGGCTGTTCTCTGCTGTTTCCCAGCTGTCCAGCCTGTCTTCTTTCCCCATTTTCTGCTCTCTCCATCCTGCTGGCTTGCTCTTCTGCCCAGGACATCCCATCTGAGCTTGCCAGGACAGCCCAGCGCTGCCTTCGACACTTTGAGCAGGGCAAGCAGCTCAGCCCAGAGCTGGGAGCAGGCCAAAGATGCTATGAATTTGCCAGGTCTCACAGCAGCTGACCAAGCCATGTGTCATGCCTGCATAGGCACTGGGGACAGATCCTGCCATTTGCCTTTGAGTTGCTTTGCCAGTCCCCCTCAGGGTGAACTTGCCTTGCTCTGCCCTGGGGGACTCCCCTTTCACAGCAGCAGCTCCAGCCTGCTCAGGCTGGTTTCCCCAGCTGCCCACTGGGATTGAGGGCACCTGAGCTGTGTGGGGAGGGTCTGAGTGGAGGCACAACCTTCGGGCAACCCTGGCTCTGCCTGCGCGTCAGGATGTGCCCAAGGATGGAGGGAGCACACAGGAGAGTTGCAGTGCCATGATGGACTCATTGGTGTGACGCCAGCTCCACTCTCATGCCAGACACATCACTGCCTCTGACACTGTGTAGTTCCCCAGACACCAAGGGACCTCTCCAGACCCTGGAATCTCACCACAAAATGCCTCCCCCATCCCCCCAATGCCCATCTCTCTCCTCCTGCACCTCCAGCAGCACATTTCTCCTCTCTCTGCCCTCATGCCTCGCATCCCACATTGTTCTCCTTGTCCTCATCTTCCTCTGCCTCACAGCTCCCTGCTGGCACTGCAGCCAGGGATGAGACACAGCCTTAGCAAAGCCCTGAGGACACTTCAAAAGAGCTCCTGGGACTGATGCCCCTACCTGCAACACCAGCTGGCTTTTCTCCCTGCACATGTTGTGCCTTGTCTGCCATGCTCAGTGGGTGCTCTCCCAGACCTGCTCTCACCAGTCAGCTACAGCAAACTCTATCATCAGCCTCCTCCCTCTCTAAGACTCCTGGCAGTGATTTACAGCTGATTTTCTCCTCTCTGTCAAAGCCATGAGGAGCCTTTTGGTCTAAGAGCAATAGCACCTTTTGGTCTAAGAGTTTTAGTGGCCCCTGCAGCACCCAGCAAGTGTGTCCTCAAAGCAGGGAAGGCTTTCCCTTCCCACCCACCATGTTGGATGTTGTGAATGAAGACATGAAGCACACCAGCAGTCACAGACCCAAGCAGATAAGGTTGTAATTTGGTTGGGGGTCCATGTTTTTTGGGCAGTGCTTGGCACAGCAGGGTCCCCATCATTGTCGGAGATCATGGGTGCCACTACTGTTGGGTGAGGAGACAACTCCAGAGCAAAGCCAGTCCTGCCCACCCCTCTGCAATGACATCTGAGGCTACAGGGGAGAGCTCCTGCTATTTCCTTGCTGCATACCTTGTGTGTCCCTCTGGCAAAGCTTCCCACATGTCAGCTCCTGCAAAGTGCCTTGCAGCCTGTCACCAGATGGCAAAGTAGAAAGTCCTGTTCTGGACTGAGGATGACCCAAAAAGTCTGCACTGGATAGAAGCAGGAGCTGTATCGGGTGTAGTTAGTGACCAAGCACTCAACCTGTGTGGGACGGAGGGCCTCACTCCCTATTGCCCTCCCTGTTCCCCTGCGCATGGCAGGAGCTGGCCAACCTCCCCACCAGTGCAGCAAAGGAAGCGGGAGAGGCTGGTATTTATGCACACCCACATGATGGTGGCACATGGAGCTGTGGGATAAGCTCCTAGAGCAAGGAGCTGTACTGCCCCAGTGTCCCCTGCCTCTGCTCGCTGTACTGCACAGCCTCCTTCGGCCCCTTCACAGCCCCTGTCCCTCATGCCACTGCCAGCTGCCCCCTCCCTGCTCCATCACTGCCTCCATCCTAGCCCCATCCTCAGGGCTGGGGGAGCAAAGGCAGGGGGACAGAGGTGGATTGAAATGAGGTGTCTGGGAACAAGCAGGGCCACGCATGCACCCAGCACACTCCGCAAGCATCGCCACCAGAAATCAAGCCCTGCGTTCACACACCTGTCAGGGGAGGATGCTGTTCATAGGGGAAAGGCAGGATTTAGATAGAGAAACTTCCCCAGAGGCTTCCAAGTGTGAGCTGCTCCCAGAGGAGACAGGATTTTGCTCTGCATAGGTGCAATCAACCCTTCGGAGGAACAGCAAAGCTGAAGAGACCCCAGGCTCAGGGGGCTCCCACCCCAGCAGGGATGGGGTGGCCATGGCTGCCAGCTCCTGGCAGGGTGCACCATGCTGGGCTCCAGGCACTGCCTGAGTCCAGAAGGGAGGGAAGCTGGGCCCCTCCACCATGGCAGCATGCCAGGGAAAGGCAAACACCACTGCCCACTCCAGCTGGGCACACAGGGCTCCAACCAGGGCACATCAGCTCCAGCATCACCATGTGAAGGAGCCTGGCTAGGCCTCCCAGCCCTGTTACTGGTCCCCTGTTTGTCTTGGCCTTCCTAAAAGCGCCAAGAGGGTGAAACAATCTTAATGGGATTAGTTCCATCACGTCAAACTGCCGATGTGACGCAGGGCTGGGCAGTTAGTGCAGCCACACCAGCGTCCTGGGAGGAGGAAGGGAGTGAGGGAAAGAAGATGGGAGGGTTAGAAAATGCTGAACAGATACTTGCGTTTAAGGTTCGTGCCTGTCTGTGACACGAAGGGAAGGGGTGACACTCCACGGAGGGGTGACAGTTTGTGGTGCTAATTACGTTATCTAATAGCCATTAATTAGTTCCTGAGTCATGCCACCAGTTTACATCTAGTGAGGGATTGTTCTGGTTGACAGATTCACAGCCCTTGAAGAGTGTGAAAATAGAGCTCCTAGATAGCAGGAACAGGCACCTTAGAAATACAATGTATGGGGAGAGAATCAGGGGGAGGCTGTGCCTGGCAGGGGCATTAGCCTGTGTTTGCACCATCGGGAAGGGCTGGTGTCAGACTGCTCCTGTGCCTCTGCATCAGGAGTGAAGGCAACAAGCCAACCAAGAAGACAGAGAGGAGCTTGAGGGGCCAGCAGGATTTGTTGCATTAAGATGGCAGGGCTCCCTCTGCCCTCCTGGCTCCAGCTGGCAGTTGCAGTGGCACAGTGAGGGTCGATGGGCCCCTCAAGTCCTTATCCCACTCCAGAAGAGATCTGAGCCATTGTGCTAGAGGAATTGCTCCTTGCCAGTAATCTACGGGGCTGATCTGGGCATCTTATTTTTCCTTTGAATAATTTATTCTTCTTTTTCCTCTGCTATTCAACTGCTTCTTGTGAGACAAAGCATATTCCTCTGTCCCCACAAGCTGGGAGTCTCTGATGGCTTTTCCTGGAACCACCAGAGAAGCAGTGAGGTCAGCAGCACAGGAGCCCCCAGCCTTCAGGGGAAAGTGAGGGGGGCTGGAGAATCTCCCCTTCACTCAGCGTGTGTTTGTGCATTGGCTTTTGAAAAATCCCTGTGACTGGGGCCGGAGGGGAGTGTTGCAGTCACCTGACCTGACCACCTGTGCTGAGCAACCCAGGAGCTACCCTGCCTTCACCACTGCTTGTAACCAGGTGGTTGTCACTGGATTTCAAAGCAAAACTAAAGCACCCTATCCAAGGCAACATGCACCCAGCCATGAGAAGCTCTCGCAGGTCAGAGCTGTGAATTACAAGTTGCCCACCTAAGTAGTGCCCAGCCCAGCACACTCACCAGCATCCCACAGCTGGCACAGCTGCATCCCCCGACCCAAGCTGATCCTCCAGTGCTTGCCTGTAACCCTAAAGTGCCCCATTTCATACACAGCTCATAAGGGGCCACACACCATCTACCCCCAGCATTACCAGGCAAGAAGCAAATTGGTGAGAAAGTGGGTTTAAGTGGTCAAAAGTCACTCCTATAAATAACCTTCTAGCTCACTGGCTGCTCTGACAATTAATTAATCATCTGTCACCCAATTAGTAGGCCCAATAAATAATCTATCAGTGGAATGTTAATTAGTGAGTGTGCCCAGCAAATGCCATGCAACCCAACCCCAGCCTTAACCCGCTGTGCCCAGCCCATGGCTCTTGGGCACTGGCGGTTCCCCAGCAGCTCTTGCACCAACTCCAGTGGGTGACATCATGATGGGAGAAGGTTCACTGTAGAGACATCCTGCAGTGGGGCCAGAGGGCTTGTCATGCCTTCCCTCCTGTGCCCTCTGCCTTGGGCCTCTCAGGGCTGTAGCTCTGGGTTGGCAGCAGAGCTCAGCCCATGCCCGTGAGCAGGGAAGGTGCTTGGCTTTCAGCTGAGCCTGGGACAGAGCCTCACTTCTCCCTCCAATCTACTGCATTAATGCTCTCTGCCTCAGAGAGATGCTCACGTTCTTTCATATCCCTGGGCTGAAGCTTTAATAAGACTCGGCTGTTTAAAGGCAGTGCAACAGAAATAACCATGCTGGAGCTACAGGTCCTGCTGCCGGGAAGGGCTTTGAGCTCAGCTGGCAGAGAGATGAAGGACGGCGATTTTGGATCACAGCAACAAGTGGCTGCCTGAATGAGCTGGAGGAAGGACTGGGGGGAAGAGTTGTTGCAAGACCCCAGATCTGGTTGCTTAGAAAAGCAGCTCTCCCTGCCCCAGGGACAAGGACAGATCTTGCCTGGGGACAGCTAACGGGGAGCCCATTGCAGGGAACCCACTCACTCTGTCACTGCCCCACACTGTTGTCCATGCCAGCTACCCATCCAGGGTGCCGGCCCACCCCATTCCCCCCAGGAGCCAGGGCTGGCACCGGGCAAGGGGGGCTGACCCCCATGCAGAGAGCTGCAGCACTCTGCACCCACCCTACTTGCCCCCTTGGGTCCCCACAGGCCACGAGCTGGGGATGTGGCTCAGGCAAAGCACCAAATGTGAGCTGGCAGGGGCTGCTGATTCCACGAGATTGCATCTCATCAGGGGTGAGAGTCTTCCCAGAAGGGAGGTGCAGCAGTCTGCTGGGTGCTGGGCTCTTGTGGAGAGCTCCAGCCAGGAGATACCCTTCAGTCAGACCAGCTGGGAAAGACCCTCTCTCCTTCCCCACCTCTTCCCAGGGATGACTTGGCAGCTCTGGGCAATCCTTGCCTTCCCAGTGGTACTGAAGGATTTTGATCAGATGCTTCTCTCCTGAGCTCTGCACAGGTGGAGAAGGCTCCAGGAGCACTGGGTGGCTACAGGTGGCAGTGGAGGATCCCAGATCAAGCGGGGGGGATAGATGGATGCTTGAGTCTGTGCATTAGGGATGCAGTGTTTGCCCCAGGCAGAGCAGAGCTGTTAGGAGTGTGGGAGGGGGACACAGACTTCTCTGTAAACAACTCACCCTGGGAAAGCACCAAGGTGCTCATCTGAAATTTTAAAGAGTGAGCAATAGGAACCAGAGCCCCTTGCTCCATGGAGCAGGGCGAGGCTCTGTGTGGCTTTGAAAGGACAAGTAAGCCAGCTATGTAACGAGTAAGAGAAAAGAGTTGATGCCCTGAGCTAAGGGCAGAAAATTGGGCAAGAGCAAGGGCACGTGCTGGGTGAATGTGAAAGAAGAGAGCCCTAGTCCTGGGGACAGGCAGCAGAGGGGAATCTCTGGGGTGCTAACAAAATAGGAAACTGGAAACATTAGACTCCTACTTGGCCACAAGATCTGCCGAAGGGTTCAGTGTGGGAGGTGACACCTGAGCAAGGGGATAGAGTGAAGGACAGGAGACAGAGCAGGAGGTGTGCAGGGAAGCCCAGGGCATGGGCAGGCAGCACATGAGGCATGGGGGGCCAGGGGAGCAGAGCAGGTAGGAAACTCCTGTCCATGGTAATAAAAGAGGAGGAGAGGGAAGAAGAGGAAGGGGGTGGGAATAGCTTCAGTCTGCCAGGGTGGGATTACAAATCTCCCCCACAGAAAAGCCCTAAGAAACACTTCAGAGAGGGCAAGACTTTGCACAGGAACACTGCCTGCAAATCTCTCCCTGTTGCTTTCCCTGGAGGTTCCCGCTAGTCAAGTGGGAGACATCTTCCACTCAGACAGCCCAGCTCTGCCTAGAAGTCATCTCACTGCAGAATGGTGGTCCCCAGCCTGTCATGGCCCTACACCAATGTCACAGGCAGCACCCATCAATTGCCTGTGGCTGCACATGGCAGCAGAAAGTTTAATTAGTCAGGCACCACTTATGAGCCATGGTGGGTGACCTGAGCTTTGCCAATGACCTCCAGAAAACAGTGCTAGATGCTGCTCCTAAGTGCTGCAGGAAGGCAGACCCAAGCCCAGGCAACTCACGCCTGTTGTCAGGCAAAGGCTAATGCCAGTAGGGTTTCACTCCTCTCTGGACACACGCACGCACGTTTTTGGCTTTAATGGGACTGCACATGATATAACTGCCAGCAGAGCAGGGATCCAAACTACCCCAGAGACACTAGAGACAGTGAGATGCAGGGTATGCTCCTCCCCTTCTCAGTCATGCAAAGATTCCACAAGGACGCCTGCCCCTCCTCTGCCATGCTGCCTGTGGTGGAACCTCGCTAACATCAACATTGGGAGGGTTTGCGAGCAAGGGGTCATGGAAGCGAGGCGCCACGCATGCCTCTAGAGAGCTGCCCTGTGACCTGGAGCGGACGCCGGGACATCATGTTTGCAGAGTGATGTTTTCAGACCTCGGCGTTGCACAATGGGAGCTTTGAGTTTCCCACAGATGAATCAATCTAATTCTGCTTAAGGAGCCTAAAGATGTTAACCCATTAACTAGCCAACACAAACCAACTCTGCCGTGAGCCTTAAACCTCTGGACAATGTTTCACCCAGCGCCTGATGCCAGCCCACGCTGTGCTTTGAGCCAGCCTGCAAGGTGCTCTAAAATGCATTAGATTTAATAGCAGTTGTGGTAGCAGAGGAGCTACTTCTCTGGCTGGCTTTCTTGGATAGAGTGCAGCCAGCCTCAATAGCTTGGTACCACGTTAAAAGCTCCGGCCGAACCCGCTACATCTGAGGAGCTCCGTGGTTTACACTGAGTCGTGCCTTTAAAGGACAAACTTCCCGGCTGTGGCTCTTCCTGTGCCAGCTGACCTAGGATGAAACTCCTCTGTGAGGCTCTTGAGGACAAACACACAGCCCCTGTGGTTTCCCACAGCCCTGCCCAGCCCTTTCTGAGTCACGGAACCAGCGCCCCAAGTGGGTGCAGGTCCTCTGTACTGGCACGTCTCAGCCTGCCTAGTGCTGGGGCAGGGAGGAACAGGAAGGGACCAGTGGGACATTGGCATCTCTGCCACTGCCACATGCACCAAGTGGGGCACGGGATGCACAAGAACAATGGGGACACAGAATCACAGTGAGACAGGAAGGTCAGTGTCACTCCCATGGCTCTGATTTCCAGGACCACCAGCAATGGATTTGGGGATTATCAGAGAAAGGAGAATCTGTGCTGGTAGCTGGTGCATTTGGAGGCTTGGACAGGTTGGTGAAGCTAATTTTCTCAGCAAACTTACATTTTACAAGATGTAAACACAGCCCTTGTTGGAGTTTCTCTTCTGTATAGAGCAGTCGTGGGTTGAAGGCACATCTGGAGGGCCTCAGGAGCAGCTGTGGGGCAAAGGCATGAGCAGCCATGCCCAGCATGTGAGGGATCAGGGTGGGGAACATCTCCAGCAGAACCTCAGTCGCCAATGCCCACTGTGCTGGGAGACTCAAAGGCTGAAGGCTAGGTCAAATGACAGTGTCCTGGTGCAGCAAGACCTGCTCATCTATCCACAGGGAAGGTGGGGTGGGTGTCAACAAGCACACAGGTTGTGGATGCCTAGGTGTCTGTCAGGGGCAGAAGGAGGCTGATTGTGCATCTGCCGCTAAAACCCTGATGGGTTTTAGCATCAAGGAGGAAGATCTCTAAGCAAGACACCCTGCTCCTGCATCAGTAGGTAGCTGCCCCACTGCAGCCTCATCAACAAAATACTGACATAGCATACAAAACTGCCCAGAGAGCACTTGCCTCAGATTAATTTGTCCAGGAAATGCCTAACTCCTTGAAATTTCAGCAAATTAATGTATCAAGGCCACCACACTTCTGCACTTGCCTATGAGTTAAACAAGGGCCACCCCTTAACTTCCTCATCACCTGGCCTGCTGGGGCCCTGGACAGAAAAGTCTTCCTAGAAACTGGCGGCTGTTTTCTAACTGGTTGCCCGAATCCCTCAGAAGAGCGATGGCCTTGGCATGGCTCCAAATGTGGGCTTGAAGAGGCTTCAACATTTCCCAGGTGCTGAGGATGTCCCCGCCACCAGCAGCATCTGGTACACTCATGGTGGGTGTTGGTGTTCAGGTGGGCTAAGGATCAGTCAGTGGTGGGATGCTGGGAGAGGGATGAGGAAAACAGAGAAAGTAGATGGGAATGATCTGGTTCAAGCTTCCACTTCTTGGCTGCGCCAGGTCCTGCACCCTCACATCTCCATGAAACACATACCCTTTAAATATGCAGTTTTAGAGCCAGCCTGGAATGGATGTTAAAGTGCAAAGCAAACCTCCTCCTGTGGCTTACTGGAGAGCAACAAGGGCATAGCCCCATGTCAGATTGAGAAGAGACTGGCTCAAGGACAACACCTCCTTCTCCAAAAGATGCCCATCAAAGTCCTGATGTAGCCTGCCAAGGAGAAGGGGTCAGCTTGTGCACATGAAACTCTTGCTGCACACACATGCATGACAAAAGAGGAGCTGCATTTGTGCAGAAAGCAGCAGCCCCTTGCAAACAGCCTCCATTTCCCTCTCCTCTTGCTATTGCTCTCCCCGCTGTCTTTGCAGGGCTGCATCTGCCACCTCGGCTGGGCGCTCACCAGCTCTCCTCATCTCTGTGGATGCTGCTGTCTGGGGCCTGGCAGGGCAGGCAGAGAAGAGCTCCACAGTGAAGGTGGCTAGGGATGGCTCTGCATCAGCCAGTCATCCTGCTCTCACTATTTTTTTTCCCAGTTTGTGTGTGTGGGTTTTTTTTGTTTTGTTTTGTTTTTTGTTGTTTTGTTGTTGTTGTTGTTGTTGTTGGTTTTTTTTAGAGATATTTGTCACTTAAATTTAAAAACAAACCAAAACCAACAAAAATCTAACCATGACAAAACCTGATATCAATAGGATCCTCATGGGGACAGTTTAAAGAGAAAAACCATGCTCCTTCTGCGAACTTAGAGTAATTGGATCACAGTATTAATTAATCATTTCAGTTCATTTCTCTTCTGTGAAAGAAAACAGACTGACCACTGAGACGGGTATGCCCCTTCTGTGAATAAACCAACTGCTTTTACCAGTTGCTCTCCTCCTCGTCCTCCTCCTCCCCCCAGCTTTCCTGCTGCCCACTCACTGGGTCACTCCCGGTGCCGCTTCCACTCAGTCTGGCAGACCTGGGAACCTGCTGCTGGCTCTGAACAAGGGCACACGGGCTTGGCTCCTGCAGGAAGCAGCGGCTGGCTGCACACAGGGACACCACCAGATACCTGCTCCCATCCGCACCTTCCACACCCAGCAGCCTGTCTGAGGAGCGAATTGGGGATGGGTCAGTACTTCCTAGGATCCCTGTACAGGTGAAGTCTCCCACTTGAATGCCCTGCTGGGATGCCTCACAGGAGCCTAGTCTGGGCTGGAGAGGAGCAGCAGGTGCTCAGATCACAGAAGTCAAGGTATTTGGAAGCAGTAGGTGATGCCCAGCAGTAGGGACAGCGAAAAGCATCTTGCTGTCACCTGTGATTTCAATGTGAGCATTGTCACTGGTGATGTTTCACCAAAAACCTGGGCTCTAGAACGCTGGCATCTGCGTAATTTGATAGACAGTGCCAGCATCCACAAACTACCCCTCTGGGTGGGTACCAGCAGGATGAGCTGGGGAATTCATCCTTCGAGTAGTGGCAGGAGAAGCCGAGCCATCCTCAGAGATCACTCAGGGCACCTATGACAAAGCAGGGAGCCTTCAAATGCCCAAGCAGAGCCATCAGCTTTGCCAGCTGCCAGCAGGGCACAGAGGAATGCTAGCTGTTCCTCAGGTGGGAAAGTATCTTCCTAGCCTTGGTCTTTGAAAAAGACCAGCTGGAAAATGCAGTCACAGCACAGTCAGAGGGGTTTCAAACAGGACAGAAGAGAACTCAGCATTGCTTTGATTTAAAGGAAGTGAGGGGAGGGAGGATGATAATAATTGTTCCCTGATTTGAAGCCAATGCCATTATTTTGGGAGAATTTGAAGCCAATGCCATTATTCTTGTCCACTATGGATGGGGCAGCTCTGCCATTACCACTGAGGAGGGCGCAGCTGGAACAGCGAGGGATAACGGGGAGATGGGAACCCCCCTTGGGAGGGAGGGGGCAAGATCGGTCCCCCTTGCAACACCCAGCCCAACAAAGGGCTCTGTTGGGAGGTGGTGGGACGTCTGCCTAGTCATGTCCTGGGAGGTGTCTACAATGGTCAGAGGGTTTTTATTCAGTGTGGGAAAAAAGTATCCAAAAGATAGAGAACCTTGTCCTGGCTGCTTTTGTTGGAATATAGAGGGAAGCAAAGAAAACATGCAGGTAGTTTCCTGCCCAGAAAACAAACCTCCTTCCAAGAGGAGACAACAGGGAAGCAAATAACCCTCACCCTGGGTTCCCCAGTGTGGGGGTGCCTGCCCCTGGGGATGCAGGCTGCTCATATGCCCGTGGCGGGGTACCGACAGGGCCAGTTCCCAGGTGATCAGAGGGACCCGATGTGCCTTGGACCACGGATCCCGGGGAGCGGTATTGGTTTGGGTGGGAACAGGGAAGGGAGGTGCCAGACCTCGTCCCGGTGTCCTGGCAGGGTTGCAGCCCTGCACGACTCCACACACCCCGGGGTGGTGAACCAATGCAGAGGTCCCGGCCCGCGGGGCACGCCCGGGGCTCTCGGAGCAACACGGGAGTGCGGGAAAGTTGGTGGAGAGAGACCATCCCATTCCTGGGGCGACCTGGTGCTACATCCCTCAGGGGTGCGCACCCCTCCTCCCCATGCACCTTCAAGCCATGCTGCCCCCCACCCCCGCAGGGACTCTCCGGGGGGGCCCGCGGGGTGCCCCGCCCCGTGCACACGCAGCCCCCGAACAGCGACTCACCGGGCAGCCCCCAGGGCGCGCCGCCGCCCGCCGCCGAGCGGTTCTCAGCCGCCATGGTGCAGCGCCGAGCCCGCCGCCGCTGAGCCGGGGACTCCGGCTCGCATGGCCCCGGCCGGCTCCCGGCTCCCGGCGGCGTCGTGCGCGGTGGAGGGGCGGGGAGGGGCGGGGGGAAGGGAGGGCCCGGCGCCACCGGCTCCTCTCGGTCCTCCCCCCGCCCCCTCTCTCTTCCGCTCCCAGATGTGCCTCCCCCAGATGTGCGCTCCTCTGCCCTCCGCAAAGGCTCACCAGGGCGAGAGCGAGGGGACCACGACTTCAGGGAGCTGTGGGCAAGCCCCACGCTGCTGTTGCCCCCCCTTTCTCACCCCTAGATGTGGCTCCCCGTCCCCGCCACCCAGATGATTTGGGGGTCGGTACCGGACAGGTGCGGGTCCCCCGCCGGGCCGGCGGGAGCGCTCCTTTGCAGCACCGCGGACAGCGCCGCCCTCCCCGGGACGGCCCGCTCCCGCCCGCTCCCCGCCGCTACGTCCCGCCCGGGAGCAGCCGGAGCGCGCCCGGGAGCCCTTGCTGCCCCC
Organism: Patagioenas fasciata; assembly: GCF_037038585.1. Taxonomy (NCBI): domain Eukaryota; kingdom Metazoa; phylum Chordata; class Aves; order Columbiformes; family Columbidae; genus Patagioenas; species Patagioenas fasciata. The sequence goes on along the minus strand of NC_092524.1, from coordinate 28,926,918 downwards.
GCGAACCCAGCAGCCCCGCTCGAACACCAGCAGCTGTTAGTGCCGCTCCGCTGCCGCCGGCAGCGCCGGGAGCCCCGAGGCCTCAAGGAGGGAGAGAGCGAGGCGGCGGGAGAGATGGAGCGGGGTCCAGCACAGTCCGGACAAAGGGAGTCCTCGGTGAGCTCCCAGGCCCCCAGAGTACAGTTAAAATCCGGTCCTGGTGCACACATCTGCAAACTCGAAATGCACAATTAACTCTCTGCCGGGTTGTCACTAACATGCAGTATTGGGATTTTCCCCCGGAAACAAAAACATCAACGAGCAGTTTCACTATCAGTTGACTGCCCCGCAGGTTCTGCTTTCTCCTTTCATTGCAATTATGAGAAAGTGTCAAGTAAGAAGAAACAAATGGAAAAAAAAATCTGTCTTCTCTGTTCTGTAGAACACCTTTCCCCTTCTCTCTGCTTATACCTAGACCAACTCTCTAACCCATCCTTTGCCTCTCACTTGTACTGTCTCACAGACACACAGGGGTATCATTTCTCCATCTGCTTGGCGCTCACACATACATACATACATAAATACACATAAACAAATAAACGCCCCGCTTTCTCCCTTCTTTGAGTGATTACGGTCTCAGACAAGTTCTCACCATCCACTCCTTCACCTCCTCACCCTCCTATCTTACATCTCTTGCTCTGGGAGGTAGCACTTAACTAAAGGCTGGAGTTTGATGTCAATGTCTCATCTAAAATGTTAGCCACATGTGACCAGTTCACCGATTTGACCCTTCTCTTCCCCAGATCCTGCAATCTGGCATCTTTTCCCTGGAGAGGAAGATGCATTTCTGAATCCCAGCAGAGAGAACATTGTAAGATAATTCAGACAATTTTCCCTGATGACACATCTTCAGCTCCAAGTGCTTGACTCTTTACCCTGGAAAAGTTAAATCCTCTCAGCACTCTCATCTACAGCTCAGCTGCTGCCTTTACACACTGAGAGGTCCCTGTCACGGCACTGAGGCAGGTGTGCTGTCTTTATTTTGGTCACCCTAGACCAGATTCTGGCATTTCTCTAGCAAGGGTTCAGTCAACCAGTATTCATTTTCTTCCCTGCCTTCTTTGAGGAGTGAGAATACAAAGCTTTCCCAGCGTCAGCTGGTGAAGAGCCACACGATTGCACTGGATGCACTGAGGCTTCCCTGACTTTTGCCAGCTTAACATCTGCCCACACCATTTTTGTAGTCACCGATCAAAACCTGTCAGAGGTTCCAGCCACTTAACTGGAGTGTCTTGTCTCACCCTAAAGCCCTGACCTCAAATAAACACTACTCACTCCTCTTTGTTCTCCCCACCTAAAAAAAAAAAAAAAAAAAAAAAAAGTGAAAAAACCTTTGCCATGCTCTGGGTGAACTCATCAGACCGAGGAAATATCTGCTTCAAAGACAATTTGATTGCACTGGATTTGGGTTATTTGATTGGACTCTTGTTTCAAAATACAACTCCCCATGGACAGACAAAAGACTGTAATGAACAGCAAGAAGGCTTCTTCCAAAGCAGATCAGTCATGGAGATAAAAATGCATAACCAAATTGAACACAAAAGTTCAACTTTTAACTTTTAGCCTGGCTTTATTCACTCTCATTAGTCAGAAGTAGAGTTTCTGACTCCCCATACATATTCCAATTAAAGATAGCACTTGCTTCTCTTGCCTTGACATATTTGCACATTCCATGCTCATGGGCTGCCAGCGAGTTTCACCAGCCACTCTTGCTGTCACCAAAGTGACATCACCTTCCTTTGTAAACCATGTAGGCACCGGCCACGAAACACGTTAACTCCACTCCGGAGCCTGACCCCAGCTCCAGCCCTTCCCCTGGCCAGCGATGTTGTCCCAGGCTGTGGGGTGGGACAGGAGGGACTTGTGTTTGATCCATCTCAGAAGCCAGGGGCTAACCTGCCTCCATGTTCAGTGGCCCAAGCAAAGGAAATGTTTTCCTTGTTCTCTTTTGGGATTAGGACCTGTGACAGCCTGTGTCCTGCTATCCTGCTTGAGTGACACAGCTGGGCCTGGCAGGTAACTGGGGAAAAAAAGTCAGCACATGTCACCTTGTAGGGATCTGGGATGCTCCTGGAGCTGGGCACATTTCATCTAACTGCACATCTGCCTTTTTTTCATCACTGTATTTCCATCTTCCATTTTCGGGTGGCTTCCTTGTCCTACTTATTTTTTCTTTTTAGAGCTCTTTTCCTTTTTAAAGCTTCCCTGTGCATGTCTAATCAGCGAATTCTCTTCTTCCATTATCAGTTGACAATGCTCCATCAGGCTCCACCAGCTCAAAAATTACCCTCACACCAAACCAACACAAACACCTAGAAAGAAACAGAGCCATTCCTCTCTCTGCTGCCACTGAGGTGGGAGATGCAGAGGCCAGTGGCAAGTGGCCACCCTGATGCTCCATCTCAGCTTGCTACAGCTCCCAGCCATAACCCTGGTCCCAGATTGTCCTCCCATCCTGCTCATAGACAGATGTCCTTGTGCATATGCTTGTCTGCTCCCTCTCCTTTCTTCCTGTCCCTCTCCAAGGCACTCGGGTTTTCTTTCTGCCTCACACACCCTTTCATGCTCCAGTTCCCCCCCTCTGGCACCAGATCCCTTTGCCCTCAGGCAGACCCAGATTGCCTCTCCCAGCACAGCACAGGCAGCCAGTCCCCCTCCCTCTGACAGACGTACTCCCACAAACCCGTTGAACCCATCCACATGGCTTTAATATTCATAAAAGTCAACCCTAGCCTAAAGAAAATTTGGTTGATGATGAAAGTATTTACATTGCAAATCACTTTTAATAACCTTCGGGTAGTCAACCTGGTGATAAATGCTAATCCGCCTATCAGCCCGACAACAAAATAAACCCAACTCAGAAGGGGAGAGGCAGAGGAGGGAGAAAACCCAGCCAGTAACAGTAAGAAAGGCTCAGCCCTCCTAAGCATCACCCCGCCAAGGGAGATGGGTGTGAAGGCTTCACTCAGCAGCCGGTGAGAGCATAAAAGGGTCAACACAGGGAGTAGGAGCAGCCGCTGGTTCTTGGCCAAGTGAGTAGACACCCTGGACACCCTGGAGGGATCGCTGAGCAGAGGGCAAGCCCCCAGATACACAGCCCCTTCGCTTGCTGGTGTGGGGCTGGCGTTGCCTGACAGGAGGTGGCTGTCTGACCACCAGAAGAGTAACTCAGTCTCCCTGACCATGCCCAGGGCTGCAGGCAACAGCGTGATGCCACCTGCAGGCAGGCTCTTGCCTTCAGTGTGCTGGTGGGTGAGACACAGCCCACAGGGGATGTGGGTCATTCTGCCAGCCCACTGTCATCCTTGTGGGAGATGGGAGAGGGGATAGCACCTTGCAGTCACCTGCCTTTCTCCTAATAGTCTGCCCCATCAAGCACCATTCCCAGGGAAAGAGCCTTTCCCCCTCATTCCAGCTGTCCCTGTGGCAGCAGCAAGCACATAGGGCAGTGAGTGCCCCAGACGTGAGCTCTGTGGGAGGGCAGTCACTCATGGATTTGGGATGAGCCAGGACCCAAAACATGTTTTGGCCAGAGACATGGTAGGTGTCACATCCCTGGAAACATTCAAAGCCAGGCTGGACAGGGCTCTGAGCAACCTGATCCAGTTGAAGATGTCCCTGCTCATTGCAGGGGGGTTGGACTAGGTGACCTCTGAGTGTCCTTTCCAACCCAAACTATTCTATGATTCTATGTTGGGACAAGCCCATGCTGCAGGAACCAAGTGATGCTGCAGGGGAACTGGTCAGGAGGACTTGCAGGGCCTGAGGAGGAACAAGGCAGCTGCAGCCTTCTCGAAGGCACTCGCTGTGCTCTGTTACCTCGGTCAGGCCTCCAGGAGTCATCCACATCCACGTCTTCTCATGCTTCAGAGCACGCCTGGACCAGAGATGGAGGAATGAAAATACTGATGCTGAAGCTGCATTAGACACATCACTTAGTGCTCAGCTGTTTCCCAGCCTCCCGGGCTGCTTGCAGAGACAGGGTAATGAAAGCTTCTTTCATTATTTGGAAAATGTCATTTTTAGCACCAGTGAAAGATGCCAGAGCACAGCCCCAGGCAGTGGGTGACTGTTCAGCCATGCAGCAAGTGCGGCCCCAGCAGCTTGGGTGACAGTGGCACCAGCAGCTCCCCCTCTCCCTGACAGCATGGCCTGGAAAGTGGGGTTGGCTGGTTTAGCCCATGCAGGGAAGCCAGGTGAGTGTGAAGAAGACTTTTGTGACTAATACAGAAAGTCATTCTCCCACATCTGAGTAGTGCACACCCGTGCAATTCACACCAGTCCATGAGCATCCTTGAAATGCCAGGGGACCACGAGACACCCGTGCTCTCAGCTTTATCATGAAAATCGGTGCCTTGACTTGTATGAGGGGGTACAGCAGGCAAAACATTTGGCTTCATCTGGCCTGATGTTAGCCCTTGGAAAGTTGATTGTTGGGCACTGCCAGTTGCTCAAGCTCATCAGAAGTAGGAGGGCAACCTGTGGCTTTCGGGGAGGCACAGGGAGCCAGCACCTCTGGCGAGAGTTAAACACAACAGACTGACACCCAGCCTGGTGCACTGCAATCTCTTTAGTCAATAATCATCTGCTTTTTGTGTTTGAAAAGACTGCTACTATTTTAAGATTGCACTCAATTTTGTCACATTTGCCATATAAGCACGACTTTGAATATTTCAACATAATTGTTTTGTTGCAATCCCCATTCTTGCAACTCTTATTTGCTTTCTGCGTAATGGAAGGGAGAAAGTGCTTCTGAATCACTTCCTTTATACCTATTATCCAAAAAAGGAAAAAAAAGAAAGTGGAACTGTAGGCTTTAGTTGTTCCCCTGCCGTTTACCACACTGCCAGAGAAGATGGCACATCTTCCTCATGACCATTGTGCCCGTGGGCAAGGTCTGGTCTATGGAGCTGGCTGGTGTGTGGTGAACACCGTGCCAGCCCTCAGTTGCCTGCTGCTGGCTGTGCTCCCCCAGCCCCTCTCCCAGGCACCGTCCCACACAGCTTCATGCCTGGCCACCAGGGAAAAAGCAAACAAGGGATCAAGCCCCTTTAACAGATTAGTCTAATTCCTTAATTTTCTAATTCACTGCTTCATTAATTCACTAACACATGAATTCACTAACTCACGTGTTCATGCTCACAGCAGTTCCCTTGCCGGCGGTGAGTGCTCAGCCTTCCTCCCCGCCATGGTGCAGGGTCCCCAGCATTCTCCTGGGCAGCACGAGAGTTCAGCTGCTGCTGGCTCCGCTCCAAGGGCTTTCAGAGTACCTGACACCTTGGCACCTTCCAGCTCATTCCCACAGGTTTTGCAGAAGGTGCCAGCAACTCTTGCAGAGCTTCAGGAGACTATGGCTGCAGGAACAGGTCCACTAGCCCCCAGGCTACAGAAATCACAGCCATAAACCTGGCAAATCTTCATGGAGCCACTTGCTGGAGGAGAAACTCATCCCAAGAGATGAGACAAGCCCCAGCCCCACACAGGCACTGAACCACCAGCACAGCTGGCTCCTGGCTTGCCAGGGACATGGAGGCAAATCCCAGCCCCTCTAGGGGCTTCCTGCAGACCCCTGGGCTTCTCCTCCTTGCAGGGCAGGGAGCCGGCATTCCTGCCTGCAGCTCAGTTGCTCTGCCATCAAATTTAATTCACCAAGCAGCTTGGTGGAGCCTGCCTTCTCATACACATGCAGTCTAATATTTGCTTTCATGTACCCACTCTTTTAAACACCTCTATTAAAAAGGTGCATTTCCCTTGGTTTGAGGTAATTGCCAGCGCTGCTGAGGGGCAAAGAACTCTATGTGTGTGCATCTCACCTCAGGCAGCCCAGCTTAGCCCCCTGTTTGGACAGGATTTGTGCTCCTCACACATATATTTACCTTGCATAGAGCCCCCATTAACGCTAATGCTATCTACGTTCCCCTTCACAGGGAAGGAAACCAAGAGGAACACAGTGAGTGTGTAAAAAAACACAGCAGGCAAAAATACAGCCAGCAGCTGCTGTGCTAATAAGGGATTTATCGCAGGCAGAATGAAGCAGATCCTTTCTTTCCCAAGAAAGATGCTGCCCCTGCCCTGTCACCTCTCTGCACCTGGTAGGGACCTGCCCCCACTGCAGGGCTGGCACAGGGAAGGGACCTGGCTGTCAGTCGCTTGCTTTCATCCTGTGGGCTGTGAGTGTGGTGATGGGGTGTCCCCCATCATTCACCCCTTCCCCACGTGTGGCTGCCCCCCTTCTCACCCCCACTTCCCAGTCTCTTCCCAGGACTCCTGGATGAAGATCTCATGTCACGTTCCAGCGTGGGCTCGCAATGGTTACTGAGCTGCCACATGATGCAGGGATGAAGGCAGCCCACTGCCATCAGGGTCTCCCCTTCACCTGCAGGTCTGTACCCCCCACCCAGCCCCAGAACTCACTGAGGAGACTCAACCACCCCAAGCCAAGACAAAAACCTGACTGAAGTCTTCTGTTATGGCAAGAGGCCATTTCTCAAGGCAGAGCCATGGACAGAGGAGACTCAAGGCTGCAGGATGCAAGAGCTCTGTTTTCTGCCAGTCAGCCTAATAACACTGTATTAAATTACAGGCCAGGGTTCAGTTGTGGTTGTAGTTATTTTTTTTATAAGCTGTCTGTTTAGATTTATCAGCATGATTCCTGATACTGCCTTGTCGGGCATCATTACGATAATCTCACTGCTGTGTCTGGCAGGGAATTGGGAAGCGAGCAGGAGGCTGCTGCAGAGCGCGAGGGCAGCGGGTCTGGGGCTGCTTGCAAGGTGCAGTCCTGCAGCCCCAGCACAGCTCACCCAGAGCTGGGGACCCTGGGAAAGGGGGAGGCACGAGGACACAAAGCCCAGCAAGGTGACTCAAAATTCAAAAAGTCACTGAAAGACACAGCGCGGTCAGAGAAGACATGAGGAAGAAGGGAACCAGCCTCTAGTCAGGCTGGCCTCCATCCTTCCAACAATTTCACTGGGAGGAATAGAAACCTCAAGAGAGGCGGAGAGGGTACACATTAAAACCTGGAGGATCAGTGGAAGTTGGAAACGAGCAACCTCTGTTCTGGCATCGATCCCTCATCTCCCCTTAATTCCCAGTAATTGCATAATTTATTTGAATTAGGCTTCTCAGAGGAGAGAGCACAGGAGGAGGAGGAGGAGGAGGGTAGGAGGCTGCCAGGCCAGCTCCATCCGTCCATCCATACATCCGTCTATGCTGCAGCCCCTCTACCCTCGATGGGTGCTCCCTTGGACATGCACACATGCACAGGTAGCCCTCCTTCTCCTCTTCTTCCTCCTCCTCCTCCCTGCAGCCAGGCCAGCTCCTGCTCTGCCCTGGCACTGGCCCCAGCCCCACGCCAGCTCTAAGCTGGCAATTTGGCTGGTGAGCAGCAAAATGCTTCACCCTGGGGAACCAGCACCAAGACCCTAACCCGTGGCAGGGGGGGAGCTTGCCTTCCTGACAGCCAGAGTGTGGTCTGGCTGAGGAGCTGCCCAGGGTGGGGATGGTGGAGGTCTGAGAATTTTTGGGTATGGCATGGAGCAAAGGTGCCCATGGGAGCCCATTAGCCCATGTGGAGCATCCCCCTGCCCACTGGGCAAGGGCTGGGGGAGCTGTGGGCAGGGGATGGCTAATCACATCAGAAAAATACGTAAAAGTTCCAACCCAGTCTGGTGTTTTTATTAACAAAAATGAGCCTGTGACAGGACTTAATTTCCAGCCCCTGGGTGATTAGGCTGGAGGATAGAGCTGCAGCGAAGGACACAGCCAGGGCCCAGACAGATGCAGCTGGGGGCAGCAAGGGACCATGAGCCCCTTCCAAGGGGGGAAACAGGCACATGGCTTTGCAACCTGGAGTGCGAGAAGAGGAGCTGTCAACACCTCCAGAGAGCAAATGCTTCCAGCTGCCTTGCTGGAGAAAGGGTGCTAACAGCCACTGTCACTCAGGTGGCATCTGGCTGAGGTCACTGCAGGAGAGGGGAGTTTCAGACCCCAGCTCACAGCACCGCTCTCCAAACGCTCTGGTTGTACCTTTGCCAGCTGCTGCTTTGTGCAGGTACTTGGCCGAGCCACCTTTATCCACTCCTCCAGTCTCCCTTTGTGCATCTGGCCAGGCAGTCGCTCATGCCCGTGCTGCTCTCCCCCTGGCTCCCATGGTGTGCCAGCATCCCCCAGGTGCTGCTGTGGAGTGGGATGGCAGGCACTCCCGTAACACAGCAAAAAAACAGCTAAGCTCCCTTCTCGATACTTGTAAGTTGGGAAAATCTATTTTAATAGATTTTCACAGCTACCTGAATGAAAGCAGCACATTTTGAGGGCAGATTTTCTATGGAGGGACGCTGTGCTCTGATGAGCTGAGTTAATTCACACCCAGTTGAATACCTCACCCTAAATGGGTATTATCGCTGAAATTAAAAAATGCATCATCTTAGTGATAGTATTTCCAAAGAGGAAAGTAAGTCTGATTTTTTTTAAGATCTCACCTGCTTTATTTATTCCACCTGTTCAGGGACTGACACCCTGCCTGGAAACCCCCCAGCATCCATGTCACAGGGGATAGGACCTCTCCTGCCTTGACAGTGGGGCAGGAGTGCATCACCCTTGTGGGTGATGCTGTGGGAGGACCCTTGCAGCACACAGAGCCCATCCAGAGACCACAGAGCAGAGCAAAGCAGCACTTAACAAAATCCCCCCAAAGAGCTAAAGACACAGGCAGGAAGGAGCAATCCCTTGGGTCCACAAATGGTCAGCATCAAACCAGTGAGGCTGTGAGCCAGGGACAGCGGGGTTGGTAAGACAGATCCTGTGCTCCTGCAGGGGCTCAAAGGGTTTTTCCAGCTGTATCCTAAAGGACAGGACCTGTTGCATCCACATCCATCACTACAGCAGTAGCTGCCAATCCCCTGGGGGGACCCAACCAGCACCAGCCCACAGCCTCCATGCAAATGTCCCCCAGGTTCCTCCTTACCCCCTGGGGGCTGGGTCATCCTCCCCATGCTGCCAGACTCCAGAGCACAGTCCCTCCATCCATCATGTCCTCAATGAATTGAGGCACACTGGTCCAGCCAAAGCGCTACCACCAGCCTTGAGCTGGGATGCTTCAAATAGCTGTGCACTGCGATACAAATTGTACTTTGATGAGTTCCATTAGGCCATCTGGATGGCCTTAAACAGCCTTGATGAAGATGGAGCAGGGGCTGCTCAAGGCGGGAAGAATCTCAGCAGTTTCAAGGCTGTTTGTTGCTCATTAAGCTAATATTTGTGCAGGCAATGGGGCTGGGGCTGGCAGTGTTACAGCGGATCCATGCAGGGTGGGTCTGCATGAGGGTAATGCTTTGGATGGCTGACATGTCCCCTCCACATGGCACAAACAGGACACACGTGCTGGCAGCCTGACTTTGCTCTCTGCCAGCAGAGCCTGTGAATCTGCACCACCCTGGTGCCTCCCTGTGGATGGATCCAAGCCCCAGCGAACATCATCTCCAGACCATCCCGCTCCCATCAGTCCCAATAGCTGTGTGGGAGGCAGCACTTCTAGGAAGGAAAGCCCATGCATGCTAATGAGCATAAGATTCATAACACCCTGAGGGGGGGTGAAAAAAAGAGCAGGAGAAGGTTGCTAGAGAAAATCACTGGGAGTGGGGGGAAGAGTCAAGGGGCAGGGAAGGCAGCAGGGGACAGGAGCCTGGAGAAGCCTGAGGGGAGGAGATGCCACATCCTGTTGAGCACACAGTGAGGGCATCTGCAGAGCAAGCACAAGCTGACACAGCACTGAGGCAAGGGACCAGCACAGAACCTGGATGGACACTTCACACACTGGTAGTTTACTGACTGCTGGTGTCCCCAAGCCCGTTCTTTTGTGGGAGTCCCAGTAGGGTTTTAGCCAAGCTATTCTGCAAGCTTGATTTCCAAACTAACTTTTAGACAATGGCTTCAGTCCCTCCACAGAACAGGACTCACCAGTGCTGCTTGTCCCCCTGGGACCTTGGCCACTAGGACCTTCTCCTGGTCGCCTGCAGTGCACAGCCCCATCTCACTGCTGCGACCTACATTCTGCATCCCCATTGCACTTAGCTGCATTAAACCCACAGAGAGCTGTAGAGGCCTAATTTTCGATCAGGCTGTCAGGAAGTATTATGTCAAATACCTTACAGGAGCCTAAGCATATTATGCCGACACAGCTACCTTTATCAACCAAATCTGAGGTCTCATCAAAAAAACAATGCTGGGTTTAGCCATCCTCAGCGCTTCCAGAGAAAACCCATCTCTGGGGCTTCTCCTGGGTCACTGCACTCCCAGTGCTGCTGACCACCCAGCCCGGGGCTGCAGCTCTGTGGGAAGCAGCCCAAGCCCCTGTACCAAGACCCTGTGCCACCACAGAGGAGTTCATGTGACTGAAATGAAGGGTCCCTGGAGCGAGATCCTTACTCCCACCCTGTGAGCAGCCATGGGCGGAGCTGGGTGGGAAAGGCTTGGTGTGGGGCAGCACCTCGCACTGGGTTACTGCTGCTTCTTTGTGCTCAGCTCTCCTCCTCCTCGCAGACTGCACCCCACGGCCCAGGCACTCCCTGTGCATTACAAAAGCACCTTGTCCTTCCCAGCACCACTTGTCATTGCAGGTCATACCAGGTCCCTACAGCCCAAAAGCTGCTGTTTTGTGGCTGTTCTCAGCCCCCCTCAGCAATGTAGCAGGATCAGCCTAAATCCCTCCCTAAATAATTGTTTTAATTAGCTTTTGCTCTGATGTAGGTGATTAGCAGGGGTCTGCTGGCAGGGCTTCCTGGAGAACTTTTGCAGTGGGCAGACAGACAAGTGCAGCCCTCCATACTACTGTAGCACTACACACTTTAATATCAGCATCCCTGGTCACTGCCAGTCTGTCTTCATTAACATCTCTGAGCCTTTTCCAATTCTGCCTGTGGTCAAAGCAGGATGGAGCCTGAAGTACCTGCCCAGGCGCCGAGCACAGGCCGGGGAGCCTGTGGGTAGATGCCCACCTTGGTGGGGGTATGGCCCTGCCCAGGAGCAGTGAGCAAATCCAGGGATAATGACCCACAGCCATGTTGCTCTGGGGAGGTTTGACAAGGACCCTGGGAAAGCAGAGGAGCTGGGTCTGGACACCAGCCAGCAAAGCGTGACAGAGTCCAGCAAAGGGCTCTGGCTTTCAGCAGTGCCTGGTCAGCAGCCAGCAACCACCACCCTGATAACAGGAACTCACTCATCCCCCTCTCCAGAGTCTGCCACGAAAACAAATAATCTGCAAATTAAAGTTTCCTCGCGATGGGGTGGCAGTGCCCTGTGCTGCACTGGAGGAGGGACTGAAGCCCATCTGCCATCAGAGCCAGCCCTTGATCCTATCGGAATATTACTGTATTATTGAGCTGGGGATTGAGAGACGGGCTTTAATAGCTATGATGGTATCAGAGTTCCAGCATTACACTCCAGGAAGGGCCACAGCTTCACATGCTTTCACTGCTCTAAGGCAGAAATCGCATGCCACAAAATTCTTGAGGATGAAACTATTTTCCTCTCTGCATCAAATTAACACAGGTTCATACACGAAACTATCAGTGCGGGGCAGAAGTCTGTGTTTGCTGAGCACCAGCCTTTCAAACAACTCAGAATAGCATCCTTGCCCTTGGGCACCTGCACCTTTGTTCAGAGGCGCAGGCTCATGGGAGAGTCCCAGCAGCACAGGGCTGCTCTTGGGGGAGCCTGGGCACCCTCCTCTCTGCCTGGAAACCACCCCAGCTTAACACACAGCAGTGAGCCCTGGAGAGCACAAGCCCCATGGCCATGCTTGTGGCAGGCCCATTGCACATTAGGAACTGTCAGCAGAACCCTAATTTCTCCCTTTTCCCACTTCTCCCTTCCCCTGATTTATCCACAACAGAACAGCTACAAAGTCCTCCATAACCTTCCTGGTCTCCAGTTTTCTCCCAGGCATTCAAGACTTTCCTCTCCCCAGCAGCTGCGAAGAGCAGTGCAGACACGAGGACAGCAGTCACTGTGTGTGCCAAGTGATGCTCCATGTGACAGGCACCTAATCTGGAGCTCTGCTCGTCTGCCATTCATGTGGCACAGAGAAAAGGTCTGGGGAAAGCTGTAGGAGTGGTGTACCCATGGCACCCATGTGGGTGGAATATTGGCGTGGACATGTAGCTGAGCCTAAGAAAGGACCAAGCCTAAATTACCATGACATCTCATGTTTTTGCACAGCTTGTATTGTTTGCTATTTACCCCAGCCTCTGTAAAGCTGGGAGTTAGGAGCTCAGAGCGTAAAGGTGGAGGGCCAGGGAGCCTCGGGTGTTTCCTGAGGTTGGAAAGAGCAGGGACTCCAGAGTTCAACTCCACCAGCCAAGCTGGATGCAAGGACAGAAAGAGAAACCTCAGCAGCTGCCAAAATCCACGTACCAGCCCAGAGCTCACTGTCCTGCCAGCCCAGAGCTCACTGTCCTGCCAGCCCAGAGCTGACACGAAGGCTCAGCGGGGCAGCAGAGTCCAGCTGCAGCTCTCCACACACCAGTTGGCCCTGTTTCAGGAACAGGTTCTCCTGTAGATCTCAGTGCCTAGCTGCCTCTTCCATCTCCCATTGCTCACACTTTGCCTGTTGCACTGGGTCACTGGAGCTCTGCCCATGTAGCCCTTGGGCCCCTCAGTCCCTCCCCAGTGGCACCACTGAGATGAAGGAGCCTGGCCCGAATTGGCAGGCAAGAACTTTGGCACAGAGGGTGGATGCTTGGAGGACTCCTGCCTGGGAGGGAACCGATGCCCAGTGCCGGTGTCCTGGAGAGGACAGCTTGGTCCCCGCCAGCTCCTACCGGTGTTGCACACCAGCAACAACCATTTGAAAGGGAAAACAACCAGGAGTTGAGGGAGGTGACCGAGAACAGGCGAAAGGCATTTCTGTTCCAGACACTGCAGGGAAACAAATCCCCGCGCTCACTGGAGTGCACCGAGTGGGCTGTAACCAGCCTCCTGCCTATTAACCGCAGTGGGATCCAGGCGGCGGCAGCAGGGCAGGGCAGGGAGGAGAGAGGCCCTCTCTCCCTCGCTCCCGGGGGCGAGGAGAAAGGGATGCCGACATTAATTGGCTTGCAGAGGGTGGCAGCTGGAAACGAAAGGCTGCCGTCTCCCCAGGCACCCTCGTGTGCCGAGGGCCCCCTCCACGCAGAGCAGGCAGCGGCATGATATTTACGTGCTGCATACCGAGATCCCAATTAGAGGTGGATGGCTCACATGCTGCACACTTTAATTAATTTGCCTTTTACTGCTGGAGAACAGCTTCTCTGACAGATTGGGACCAGGCAGAGAGGGCAGCCACTCCCCCGCTAGCAGCCTGAGCAGCAGGCAGAGGGGCTGGCTATGGGGCTCAGCTTCAGCACCAGTAACATTAGGGGAACACAACTCCCCATGCACCCAGCTGTGACCTGGTCCCTGTCCTCTCCACGCCACCTTGCACAACTCCTGGCTGCCAGGCAGAGCTGGGGTCCCAGCACCACCTAGCTATAGGGTCATCCCACAGATATCCCATGCTGGCTACATGTCCCTATAAGTGATTTCTAGAGGGAGTCAAACAGAGCTGCTTGAGATAGAACAACAGGCCAGCAACGGAGACGGGGTGGAAAAGGCAGGACACAGAGAGACAGCTGGGTCTCATGGCTTTGCTGTACCAGGGCTTCAGCAATCCCCCGTGGGATCCCAGGTCTCCCCTCCAGGCACTGTTCATCAGCTGCCAGGCCCAGGGCTGTTGGAGCATTCACTGGCTGCACTGGTGCCCATGCAGGTTAGGGCTATGAAAGATTCCTAAGAACACCCCCTTCCAGCACAGCAGCTCCAACTATTACCTTCACCGCTTGCCCCAGGCTTCTGGCACCTTCTGTCTTCCTAACTAACCTAAATAATCTTGTGTCTTTAGCTGTTCCCCTCCTCTTTCAGCTCATTAGGGCTTTTAAAGAACACTGGCTCTTGAACCTGACCAGCCCACCATTAAGCTCTTTCCACACCAAGAACTGGCTGTTACTTTCGACTCCAGTTCCCATCTTAAACAGCTTCCATCTCCAGAAGGACTCTACCCCCCAACCCTTAAGTTGACAAAGTTTCTTTAATAGCCTCTTGTGAGGGACTTTTATCAAAAGCCTTTTGAAAGCTAAATAAAAATCTTTGCACTGAATTTCTTCTTTTCCTAGGATTTTATTAGCACATTTAAAGGTTCCTGACAGGCTAAGGCTGAGAAAAGCTTTTGGTTTTTAAGACTATTTCCTGTTCTTAAGCAGCATAGCTCTCATTTTGCCTCTTAAATGGGGCCAGCAAGCATGCACAGTGCTGCTTTGGTTTCCTCAGGTAGCTATGTTGAATTTGCACATTTTTCCTGGCAGGGTGTTTGCCTCAGTGCTGTGTTATCACACCACAGCGAGCAGGTAAGTGGTGAGGTTTGGGGAAGGAGCCCTGTGCTGCTGCTGCTGTGCTCGCCCAGTCACGGGCGATCCCACCGCACAGGGCTCCATGGCTCCCATCAGCGTGTGGATTCAGGGGTGTTGCTTGAGAGAACAGGTCAGCTCAGCCCGGCCCAGACCAACCAAGGAAGACTGCTGGGCCAGAACATCATCATCCAAGGCAGAGAGTTCTGTTCCATAAGAAGCATGGAAGGCATAGGAAATAAACTGTATTGGGCGGTGAGGAAAGTGAGCCCATGGCATCAGTGTGCTCACTTTTCCCTCCCGTCCCCCCTTTTCCCACTCACCTACCTCCCTCCAACAGTCCTTAAACGGGGGCATAGACTGAGCTTAGCAGATTCTAAGTCTAAAAGAAAAAAAAAAAAAGTGTAGTACTCTCTATATACAAGCCCACCACTGAAAGCACCCACTCTGCCCACTGTTCCTGCTTAAACCCCGCATGAACCAGCACCAGGCTGCATTCGTGACCAATCTTTGGCCCAGAGCTACAGAGCAGGTTAGGAGAAACATCAAAGCTGCTTGCTCTGATCAGGCTCCAACCTTACCTTACCTGGAAGAGCTTCCCCTAGAAGTCTCAAATGAAATGCTGTTTCAGAGCTTCGGAGATGTCCTGAGTCGGTCAGACAGCAGCTGTGGTTTACTCCTGCTCCCACTGGAGCTCACTACCTGCTCTGCCACCGTCTCCCATGGACCACATCCTCAGCAGAGTAGGCTTCAGGCCCCTGCACAGCAGCCTGGCCAGAGTGCCCAGCAATGGTGCATGTCAGGTCTTGAGAATCTGCCAACACTAGAGTGAGGCATCCCAGAAGACCTTTCTCCAACCGCAATGGAAATGTTTCTGTAGGTAGCTTGGCTCTGGCTATGGAAATGGACATCTGTAAATGTTCTGCAACACAGCTACCAAGAATGGGCCTCAAGACTCTTCCAGGAATTGCACAGGGAGAGAGAAGAAGAGATGCCAGGCTGAGCTGAAACAGAAGCAGTTTTTTTCCAGGCTCTGTTTTTGTTTTCAAGCAGTGCAGTAAACAGCTCTGCCCAGACCTCTACCCCCCTGTCTGCCCAAGTCTTCAGCTGAGACACAGCTCCTCCAGCTCCCAAGTGCCAGCACATCCTCAGGCCACCCCACACTGAGGCAATACATGAAACCTTCCTCACCACACAAGGGAATCCCGTTTTTCAGGCCTCTCTTCTGTCAGATCAGGGATGTGGTTGGCTTAGGGCAGGTTGTAGAGCCTCATTAACACTCTGCAATGAGGCCTGGCAGCAGCTGATTTGATTTAAGGTTCATTTCCAGGCTGTGATTTAAGAGAAGATTTGCTTAATGTTCTCTAACAGACTCTTCCGACTGGGAACTTGAGTGCTTCCTAATGACAGCCTTATTTATTGTAATGTCTCTGCAGCGCAGATCTAGCAGAGCCGGGCAGGAGCACAGCAGGTGTTCAGGCAGCAGGGGCAGCACCCCTCCCCGCAGTGGTACCGCTGGGGCTGGCATTCCTTCACCCAAACAGCCAGACACTGCACTCCTTCGCTGCTCTGAGGGGTCAGCAAGACAGACCACTCTCTCCTTGCCTTAGACAGTGCTGCATCTCTATACGCCTTTTTAAGCAGGACAGGAGAAGCCCTCCCACTTCTCCCTGCTGCAGTACCTGAATGATGGAAAACGGCAGAAGGGCCTGCTCATCTCCAGGCTGGTTAAAAAGCGACTGGCAATCAGGACTCCCAGATGTTCCTCCCTGCCTCCCAGTTTTGGGCTTCCAACTCAAAGGGTGAGCCTGCTTTCCTCCTGGGAAGGGGGTGGTCATCATTTGACATTTGTAAGCTACCTTGAGCTTCTGAGCTGGCTGTTCCTATCCCAAGTCTGAACACAGAGACAACCATCACACAAATGAAGACAGTAGGTCAAGCAAGGGTTTGTCATATTTTAATGACATTGATCTTTGGTGTTTCCCTCGTTAGCACTCACGCTTTCCCTGTCCTTCCTCTACAAGCCTGCTAGGGATGGAGAGTTACAAACGAAAAGGAAAATCACATTTGAGACTAAAAACAAAGTATCAGAGCCTTGATTTCTCCACTAGAAACTACATGTACAAGGTCAAGATTTCACATGCAACACCTTACATCACAGACCCATACCTCACACCCTGGCCTGGAGCTGGAAGACATTCCCTGCCCACTCCCAAGGAGGTGCAGCTCAGTCCTGGCACCACAAAACCACTGGGATGGCTCATACACGTTAATATTGGCACAGCTTAGAACATTCTTGAGTGAACTGCGTTCTGATTAGAGAGTAGGAGCTCTTGCCACTCTACCTGTCCACACAGCAGCTCTGCCTAGGTTCCTGCCAAGTACTAAACTAACTCTCTAAAAAGGAAAGATCTCCACCTGTGAGCAGATCCTGAGCTGTGCAGGTTTTGGCAAAGTCCAGCTCTTCCCAGAAAATACCACAGAGCAGGCAGGACGGGTCTCAGAACACCACGCTCTGGGGGCAGCAATGCTGTGACACAGAGTGGGACTGTGGCCTGCAAGACTCCTCCACTCCAGCAGTGGAGCTGGAGTATCATGCCCAGGTTTGCCTGGTAGGACTGCCCGTCTCCAGAAGGATGCTGCAGCCCCCTTCCCTTTCTCCACTCTACTGATCAGACCCTGGGCATAAAAGGGCAGGAAAGAAGAAAGAACAGAAGCTTTACAAAGGACGACACTGACCGAATTGCAGGGTTATGGCTGAGCTCAGGGGATCCCACAGGGCTTCAAAATCTGCATGATGTGCACCCAGGATGGTTTGCATTCCTGATAACTCTTCAGCAGCGGTAACACTGGAAGTTAAGTATGCTTTCTTCCCCATGGCTTCCCTTGCAGTTCTTATCCCTTCTCACTCACCAAGGACAGAGAAGCCCACTGAACCACCAGACCCTGTCAGAGCCACACATCCCTACTCTTCCAGCTCCTGGCCAGCTGTGAGGTACAGGTCTCTGCTGAGCAGTACAAGGGTAGCACCAACACACAACTCATCTCTACCTGTTCCGTGACTCCCCACTGGTGCTGTCATTACTATAGAAGTTGGTGCTGTCAGGAAGATGGTTATTATTAGTTAGGTCACTGTATTCAATTGGTCCCTCGGTGTCCATGGAGGACTGGGCCTGCTCTGGCAGCTCCAGATCACCAGCGCTTTGTCCTTCACTCCTGCCAGAGGCTGTCCGCGGGCTCAGGCTGTGCTCTGACAGCTGCAGAGACTCTGAAAGGATCCGTCCCTCCAGCTCAGCTGCCAGCTGCTGTGAGGTTGACTGCTGTGATGACGTGCCCTCAGCTCCGGCAGACTCTGCACCAGTCTGAGAGCTGCGGTGGATCCGGTGTCTCACAATGATGTGGTTGCCAAAGCCGCCCATGGACGCCATGGTGGTGCTCTGCTCCCGCTGGACCACGGCAGTCATGCCGCCTTCTGACATCAGCCTTTGGATCCTAGTCAGGGCATTCTCCCCACTGGCCCCATACTCTGGACCTTCACCTGCAAGACAAAGCAGAAGCAAGTTTGGTGCACCAGGCAGACAACAACAGAAAGAGAAAGCACACTGGGCAGATGCATCACACAATGTGCATGTGCTGGGACTGAGGATAGATTTTGTTCCAGATGGAGCCAAACATTTTATTTCTGTAATTTCCAGTCAAGTGCCAGACAAAGGCACTGAACTCTATCAAGAAAATCTTGGCCACTCCCACAGGGATCCCTCACAGACTTGCACGCCCAAGCCTTGGAGAAGCAGCTCTTATCTAACAATACAGGTTGGGAAAAAAGAAGAGTCAAAGAGGCAGTGCGTTTTCTCACAGCTGCAGAGACAGCCCAGCCAGTCCCATAGAAGCAGGAAGGAAAACCTCACTTTGCACTGCAATAAACCAAGCATTTCACCGTGGTGTTAAAGGGTTCTGTGGCCTTTCCTACTTGACCTGTTTGAGGAGACCCCAGGCAGACGACATGATGGCAACCTCCTCAATAACAGGGAGGACATGGGCTGCTGACCACGAGCAGACAGCAGCTTCGGAGCACGGTCTGTGCTTCCACATCACCTACAACTGAGGAAAGATCAAGTACATAGTCCCTGCTCCCCCTGAATGATATCTTTTGAGGAATGCAAAGAACACGTCTTAAGATCCAGAGTCTTCCTTTCATAGTCAGGCCACACTGAGCTCTCAGAGAACCATCAGCAGATGCCTTGATTGCTGAAGATTACTTTTGAAGAACAAAACCTCGCATAGTCCACATAGGAGACCAAATCCCAAAGCAGGAAGGTGCAGCCCAGTTTTGTTTCCCAGCATCCTTCTTTTGCTACAAAACTTACCCAGACTGTTTGAGGAAAACAATCTGTAATCATAAACTGCTAGAACCATTCCACAGTGGGATCCTGATGATTCTTATTAAAGAGATAAATCTCACTCTCAGCTCCATGAAGCTATCACAGTGCTTATTAGAGGAGAGGAGAAAGCCATGAGCCCTCCTGGCACCAAGGAAATGAACACAAATGTCAGCAAGGCTAGATGTAGTCAGGAGTTAAAACACAATAAAAACCAAAATGCCATACTGACTAGGAAGACAAAAGCGCTTGGGGCTGTGGAGTGGAGTTCATGTGTCCAACACGGGAGCTGGGGTGTTCAGTACAGTCTACACCATGCTACTGTAGAGGTTATTTTTTAAAAAAAGATAGTTAAAGCTGTTAACATGTTATGCAGTCAGTCAGCGACAGCATATTCCCTTTCCTCATGGGCTCAGTGGTACTTGCATCATACAACATCAGCTTCCTCCACCACAGGGTACAGCTAATTTCATCTTCAAGCAAGTCTGCTGACATACTGCCCTGCTGCAGAAACACTGTGGACATTTAGGGCAAATTTAACTCTCACGGGTAGAGTAAGTCCCTTTCTGCTAGGAATGTAGTAAGCCTGCTATATCCACTTTGCATACAGCAGTTACATAGATCCTCACAGTTAGACCATCAGTGAGACCAGAGAGACACCAGTGACCTCATGAGAATCTGGAGCAGAACCTTGAGGAGTGAGCAAGAACACCCACTCCTGTGCAGAGCCTGACCCACAATTAGCAGAGAAATCCTGTTCAGGATGTGGCTGATGCATGGACTAGGAACCTGTCTGACCAGCACAAAGACCAACAACAGACAGAAGCAGCCATCATACTGGAAACTTTGGTGTGAAAAAACATGCACACCAGGGGATATCGAAGCATTAATCACGAACAGAGGCAAGTAGAAGGTTTGAAAAGCATGGGTTTGGATTCAGTCATCGCGTCCTTTTGAGGGCACAGTCATAAGCACTTTGTTACGAACCATCTGGCCAGGCCAGAGAGGAAGCTTGAGAAAGCCAAGATGTGCAACCCAGCTCAGAGACGCGCTAGCCAGTCCTCCCTGCACAAGTCCTGAAACAGCAGGTACTGCGCTCTTGACAGATCACTTACAGAAGCATTGGAACAGCAAATTAACTAGGATCCCCAGCCGGTGCTCCTCAGCATTACAAACATGTGCTTCACCAGAGGAGTCCCTGCAGGCAGTGCACACCACAGCACTCCCTGCTCTTCCCTGCGCCTTAATTACCATGTGCCATGGCTGAATTTCCAGCTGCTTCCTCCAAAAACAGGCAAGGGCCTGATGCCACAGCAGAAATCAGCAAGTCATGAGCCTTCAGATTACAAGCACAGAGATACAGCAGTGTTGGAAATTCCAGAAAGACAGCCTGTCAAGGTCCAGAAGTGATCCCCACCATTCAAGCAGCCAACAAGCACTTCTGCTTTGGGATTGTCCTCCCCTTTTCCCCTGTCAGGTTCTGCCAAGGACCTGGGCTGACTGGTTCAGAGCAAAGCTTCCTGCGCCATTTGCCTGGAGCTGAGGTACAACACAGATTCACATACAGCCCGTTTCTACTGCCTGGTGACTCCCACACACATTCTTTCACCAGGCTGCCAATGCAGTCTACGTTAGTGCAAGTGAAATAAGTTAACTTCCATTTGGTGGAGGTTCAGAACGTGCACACAGGCACCCTAAACAAGAGCAATGCCATAAACCGCACACCTTGTGTCACTCTAAGTTTGAACTTGCAGCTGTGCAAACTCCATTCCTTGCTGCATCAGATGAACAGAAGCAGGACAGAGAGAAACCCCATCCTGGTGACACTTTTCTCAGACTCCAAGCGGTTTAGGCATATTCAGAGCACGAACATGAGCTTGTGCAGGAGGAATATGCCAAGTGACAGCACATCTAATTCTCCATACAGAGAAGACAATTGCTCTTCTCTCATTTTATGCTCACAACTACATTCTGATCTCCTAGGCCATGTAAAATCTTTTATCCTAAGCTCACATTCTTCTAAGTCCACCTTCTAGGGTCAAGAAAATAATAAAAAAAACCCCACCCTCACAGAGCACTACAGACAAAATCCAGAAAACTGAGCTAACCACCTCTAGCTACAGAGTGTGAAACACCAGTGAAGGCCTAACACCTGCCAAATTGTCCCACACCTGGGCTGTCCCTGTGTCAGAATCCATCACAGAGCAGGAAACGATCTCGAGGCAGAGTGTTCATCCTTTTCTGGACAGGGACACACAAGTTCTGTACCTGACAGGACAAAGAAGCATCACCCAAGGTTCCCTTGAACAATGCAAGTATTAATGCTGTGTCCACAGTGCTGTCCCTATCAGACCTTTTCTACTCTAACTGAAGTGACCTTTCCAGACATCCAAAACCCCATCTATCCCAAACACAGACACAAAACATTACTCTTGAGAGTAATTATCCCAAAGACCAGGGGCTTTCTGTCATTCTAGCTGACAGGCTCCAACATTTAACGAAATACTCCCTAGCTGATGCATCTGTCTTTAGCAGTCCCCTGGGTGCTTCTCCAGCAAGACAAGAGTTTGGCACAGAAGACTACGAAGGCAAAATATCTGACAAACTTTCAGTGGAGGCGGGCATGACACAGGAGCATTTCCACTCCTAAATGAAGTGGTCTCTGCAGTACCTATGGGGAGTTCAACTTGTATATCTCTGTGCATGGACGGCACACACCTGATAAAGAGCAAAGCTCACAGAAGCAAAGATGAGATCAGGCTCCTGTGTGGCTGTGCACTATACTGACATCCCTCTTTTTTTTCCCCCCTATTTTCAGCTTATCTCTTTCTAAAACCAGCAGTCATTAGTAGCCATGCTTGCAAACAACGCTTCAAAATTAGAACTAAGTGTAAGCACTGCAGAGATGCCCAAGTCTTTGGAGAACATAGAATAATAGCTCTGAGGTGTGAGCTGACCCACTAATTCAGATGCTCAAAGATAAAAATATCAGCATTTTAAAATGAATTCACTCCTTGCATAGGAATAGGAAAGGCAGGGTCACAGCACAGCATAACCAGCTATGAATAATCACATCTTCCCTAGTGCCAGAAGAAATACTACCAGTTACTTTTCTTCCAAACCAAGCTCAGAAGCATGTTCAATGCTTCCTTTCTGAGATAGCTAATCCAAACAATTCCACAGAATGCTGAAAACACACAGCTGCTTTGACTTGTAACAAATTCCTTAGCAAACCTCTCGCTTTGGTGATTTGTATGAGTGAAACTTCTTTTTGCAATGAGAGTTTAAAAGTAGCCCCCATAATTTAATCCCAAGTGAGCCAGGTACTTGCAGCCGCTCACACTGTTAAGGTTTGCGTAGTTCATGCTTCTAGAACCTGATTCTATTTTTTAGGTAGTGCTTTTCAGAGGGTTTTAAAGAGAAATTGAAATTTTCAGTTCTATAGGACATATGATGCACAGTTTACAGATGGATGGGCTGATGAAAGGCCAAGGGATCTACCCATGTTTCTACCTGGAAAATGAGAGGCAGATCTGGAAGCTGACCCCTGGTGTCCTGGTTCCCATTTCCACACTAATCACAGAAAAGTCACACCACATCTGACAACAGCATTGCAAGAACGTGTTCAGCTAATGTAAAACAACAGGTTTCTTTTTAGTATTCATGAGACTTGGCTGGGGACAGGGCATTCCTTCCCGTGCAGCCCCCAACACGTGTTCCTAAGGTCTCAGATTAATTAAGTTACACTACAGGTAGGCTGACTGACTCTGCTCAGAAGAGCTCCTTAGGCATCCCCAGGATACTTTGCTTATACCAGGGAAGTTTCACTTGCATGTGCTGTCTTTTCACTACTAACAGTTTGAGTGGACTGGATTCCACAAACCCAAACCTTCATCTTGGAACCCTCTTTCCTCTCAAAAGTATCCTTTGCAGCCTCTGAGAGTAGTTGGACATGATGGGAACTTGTACCGGCTGGTGAGAAATGCTTCAACCAAACTGGTTAAAAACTGTATAGGGCACAACGGCAGTCAGTATGTTGCTCTCCCAGAGACAGGCAAAGTAGCAGTCCACTGACAGCAAGCCTTCTGACAGCTGTAGTTTCGATAGTTCTGTAGGCCTACATGCACAACGAGCATTGAGCTAGCTGTTTCAATGTTAAGTCCCAAAGACAATGCAGATGATAGGAACTGACATAATTGCCTTTCAGTCATTTCCATCAAGGTGAGGTATTTTTGTTTGGTTGGTTTTGTTTGTTTTTGAGTCCGGAGATTTTTTTCTTTTTAAACAACTGGATTACCCAATAGATGTATTGATATACTGTCAATAGTCGGGACAGCATGGGTGCACAACCAAACAAGCGTCCTGCAGCTCTGCAAAGGTCCCTCAACCTGCAGCACCTTCTGCACAGTTGCCATCCCTGACAGTTCCTGCCACTCGCACCCTAGCTCACAGCTCCAGCAGCCTGAACAAGTGTCAGCTGCAGCCTGACCCACTCTGGACTGGGAATTACAATTTGTTAAGGTTAAAGCTTTGGGCCACTAAATCTCATTAGGAATGTTTGTTGTTTTTTAAGTGAGATTTAATTTGCCAGGTGAATACAGATCCTTCAACCGTCGTGCCTGCCCATCTGCAAGGGAAAACGTAGTGTAACTCCCAACAGATTGTTTCTAATTCAGAGTGCCTCTATGTCACAACTCCATCACTATTTCCACTATGTCTGTCAGCTTAAAAGAAAGCAGGAGACAGCTGAAAACACTGGTCTAGGCATTTATTGGTGTCTCCTAGTTTTCTCTCAATTCTAACTTCCTTCAGTTTATGTGTAGCTTGGGAGCAGAGTTCACAAGGCAGTTATCAGGCGCTGCAAAACAAAAAGATACAGACATGAGAGGGATTCACTTCTAATAAAGTCATCATATACTCAATTCCTCCAAAGGAGGTAGAAAGATAATCAGAACAGCAAAGTCCCCGCAGAGCTTTGCATGAGAAAAGGAAACTATTTATACCCACACAGAGTTTAATTAGATTTCTGATGCAATTCTGCATACTTTTTTCTTTTCTTTTTTTTTGTACAGTAAGCACAAGAAATGCCCTGAGGCAGAATTCCCTTCAGCAGCAGGGCTGACAGGACACTGGACAGAAACCCGCTCTTGGGGGTAGCACTGGTCTTTCTTTTTTTTTCTTGAAGCATTCAGGTTTGGGGGTTTTCGTGTGGTGTTTTTTTTTTTCCCTTGTGATGAGGTGATAACTAAAACACTTGCCTTTATATTACTCAGAATCACATTTGATGTATCCATTCTACTGCTGATAATACTGCTAAGCTTTTACGTAGTGATTTACATCTTCAAAGCCCCACACAAAACACTAATTAATCTCCACAGCCCCTGGTGTACTGTACTATAGGAAGATTTATTCCAATTTGGTAGATGATTAATACTTTGCCCTAGGTCACACATCAAGTTAGTGGTAGCACATTTTTTCCTTCCCTTTCCCCTGTCATGTCCCTGACATCTAGATCCTGCTATTAGGAAATGCTGTTTCCCTTCCAACAGGCAAAGAGTTACGGTAGACAAAGTGGGCAAATTATCCATCAGAAAAGCAGCACAGAATCTAATCTAGCCTGCCTGAACATGCTGGATGAGCATCACAAGAGTCCATGATGCTGGAAAAAGAGCCACCTCAATGTCACAAGCAGAGCAGTAGGGCTCAAGTGTAGTGTGAAGCATGAAGACTCTTGGATGAATGAGACCACTAATGCCACAAGTCCCTGGCTAACCGGCTGAGGTGTTAGGAACAGCAGCTGAAAATTTGTCTTTCTGCTTCATTATAGGTCCTTGTACTATTCCTCTGTCATGGACTGGCATTTTTGATTCTACACGCTCCTCATAGTTAATGTCTTGACAGCTCCCTGTTTTGAGCAGCTCTTGCGCCTTTGCAAAGGAATTTCCACTGAGAATGCAACTGGTACAAGAAATGATCAGCTACAGGGTAAGAGTGCTTGGCCCATCTCCAGTGCCTGCATCTGCACTCAAATAACTCCTTTATTCTAAAGATCCTTATGTAGGAAACAAGACTGTGACAGCCCATTTTGCAGGTGAGGCCACTTGCAAGGGAACGTGTGATAAGCCAGTGTCTGAGCCAGAAATCACACCAGATGTGGAATCTGCCAATCTTCTTCAAAGCAAGAAAGGAAGACAAAGAGAAGTCTCTGTCCTAGGCTTGTTATCTACACTCATTTTCTTCCAAATGCTACATGTTTTGCTCCTTTGTAGACATGCCCCACCCAAGGCACTGGTAAAGGACAACCCTTCCCCACATCATTAATGGTCTAGTTAAAAACCATGATCTAGACCTGAAAAATTGAAAGGTTAATTAGAAAGAATGAGATAACAAAACCTTCATATGACTGCAGAACAGAAGCAGAGAGAAGCAGCACTGGAGAACTCCCCCGGCTGTTACACAGCAAAGACGACCCCTAAGCCTGCAGCATCAGCCATCATGGTCTTGATGCAAGAAGGTCCCACACTGTACCCTGTGCTCAGTCTGCACACCACATCCAGTGGAAGAATCAGTTCCCACAAGTTCAGCTTCTGTCCAGACATCCCACGTTCCAGCCTTATTCACATGGCCTCAACTGTACTAACCTTCCAGAGAGGTTAATCCCAGCTTTGCTGAGGTAAGCAGATGTGAAACCACACAGGTCAGGAATGTGCCACTTAACTTTGAACACAAGAGCAGAGATCAGAGAAGCACAAAGCCTTATCACACATGCTGGATGCTGCACAGTAGAAACTGTGCAATAGTCGCATGCCAAAAAGCATCTTGCAGAATGACACAGCACAAGCAAGCACACAGGCACAAACAGGCATGTCCTGGAATGCTTTCCAAAGCCAAGTGGGTTCATTGTGACCCAACACCCTCAAAACTGCCTCCTTGAACTTCTCTAGCTTTCCTACATATATGCTGTCCAACTTCTTCCTAGCAAGCCTTCAGAGTTGGATTCAAGCACAATGCTATGGCATAGAGATGGAAAACTTGGGCAAAAATCACCACGTTTTCAAAAGATCAGTGGTCTTTTATCAGACAGGAATTGCACATCACTTGTTTCCAGCTCTTTACATGCAGACTGGAAAATACTAGAGGAGTTTTTGAATACCTGAGCTGGATACTCATCACAGCCAATATCTATCAGCCTAAACAGAATACCAGAATATTGCTTTGTGATAAATGAGTTACAGTATTTTCATTTGTATCTAGATGTTGAGCTTCTGAAGCCTGCACAGGTTTTAGATGCCAAAGTTGAAGAACCAAGCTAAGCTCACATAGAGGAAAAAAGAATAATTCTTAGCAGTCTGTAGCCATACTGCTGGTTAGAGTTCAGGGGATTTGTGAGGAATGATGCCGGTACAACTGGTGCTAAAAAGACAAAATGACCAGGAGAAGAGTTCATTTTGCCCTCTGAAAGCCTGTGAAAAAGACAACTCCTCTATTCATCCAGACAGAGATCTGCTCTCGTGATCATCTTGGCCTGGCTACAGGCAAATTAGGCTGGAGAAGTCTATGCTGAAGAGATTCAGGGATGTTCAAAATCATTGACAGGATGTGGAACCTATGTGGAAACTCCTCACTCACCAGGTAAGCTCTGTCAAATAAATAATTGCTTGAGCTCCTACCTTCCCCAGTCCCTGCAGAGGCGGATTCCTGCTCCTGTACCTCCCTCTCTGTCTGAGTCTCGGCATTCTGGAGCTGAGGCGCCAAGGTCTGGGTACCCTGTGAAGTCACAGAGGTGGGGGGGTTTCGGGGTTGCAGGCCTATGGCATTCATCAGGCCCATGTCCCTGTCTGTCCTCCATGTGGCTCTGCTGGTTCTGAAAAGAGAGAAAAACAAATAAGACCAGGAGCATTGGAGGCAATTGTGACCTGTACTTATTTACACACACACAGACACCCCTCTCCAGACTCAGCTGGATGGTCTCTTGAGTTTTAAGCCAATAGAGCCTTATAGTCCACTCACCCTTCCACAGAAGCAGCATGTCTGACAGGCATAGACAG
Source organism: Patagioenas fasciata (assembly GCF_037038585.1). Lineage (NCBI taxonomy): Eukaryota > Metazoa > Chordata > Aves > Columbiformes > Columbidae > Patagioenas > Patagioenas fasciata. The sequence goes on along the minus strand of NC_092524.1, from coordinate 28,900,035 downwards.
ATATCCCCGCAACATCACTAAGCCTGCAGAAAAACTCCTGAGGTCACTGAGTTGAGCAGGCAACACGACACGCAGCACAGCACCACAAGCACACACATAGCCTCCCTCTGCATGCTGGCAGGGTGTTTTTAATGCCCAGAGACGCAGCCTGTATCCCTTCCCTCCTCTGAACCTCCTGGTTTGTCGGCATCACACATGAATGCACTCCAGCAGGCATTTCTGCCTGTTCCGGCTGGACAACACACATTCTCTGTTCTCCAAAGCGAACAACAGGAACTGCCTCAAGGCTCATTAGCTTCTTCTCAGAATCAGCTGAAGTGTACAATGCCACAAGAGCTGAATCTTGACAATGGTTGGATGCTCTTTCCAAAACTGACCTCTGGCTCAAAGTGCTGGGAACGGTAAAGAGATTCTAGGAAGATTGCCTCTTTCACAACCTTTTTTCATAAGGTTTTGAAACCCGCCACACTTTTCTTTCTCTCTCTTTGAGCTATTTCATTCTTGAGCAGTATTGCTGCCTTCAAGCTGCTCCTAAGCCCATTATGCAAGGCTGACACGTGCTGTCAAAAAACCTGAGTAGTGGCAATGTCCACTCACATGGCAAAATAAAGAATCTCTATTGCTTATTTTTCTCCCTCAATCAGACCAAAACCATAGGACAGCAGCGACATTGCCCTGTACGCCAGCTCATAACTTCCTTGGGATCATGGAGCTCCCAATTGAGAAACATGACTGCCAGCACCATCTTGCTGACAACAGCTGGCATAAGAAGTATTCTGCACTGAGACAAGAAGCAAGGGACTGCAGTATCACCCTCACGTTTAGAGTAACTAATGTGTGCATCACCAGACGGACTGCACGAAGCAGCCAACAGGGCTGTCAAGGGATTTTGGCTTATTTTTACAGTTTATTGCTGAGAAACAATTGTCCCATGACCAGAAACAAAAGGGATGAAAACCAGTCACTAGGACTGTCCACTGGATTTTGCACCTATCTCTGTGAAAACCCCTGTTCTTCAGTTACCCTCCAAAGGTCATTTACTTTGCACGGTGTTTCTGATGCGTCAAGCCCCACATGCTCCTCCTGCAGCTTGCCTGCGGATGTTATTGAGGCCACAGATGACACATGTACTTCACTATCACCGGCAGCACTTCTGTGCACTGAATGTCACCTGCTGGAAGGAGGACAGGTGGGCCAACTAGGCAGTCTCAGAGGTAGAAAAAATAGCATGATTAAGGCTACCAGTGGTAAGGGAACAAAGAAGAAGTAGTGCTGTCAGATGTTACAAAAGCAGTAGAAAGGGTCAGGTCTCTTTAACCTGCACCCAGGAGACTTACCCAGGCCGCTCAGTGCTCCTGCTGCTGGAATGCACAGTGAAGATGTTCTCATTCAGCTGGTCCCAGTGGTACTCAACTCCAGAGTTTAAGGCCCTTGAAACACCAAAGAAGGGAAAAATATGAACATGACAGCACCATTCCAACCAGTGCACATTATGTCCCCACAACACGAAGGACAGTGTTGATTTCTACCCTACAGAAACTGCAGATCTAGCTCAGTTCACATTTCATTAAAAGGGCTCATCAACATAAACAGCCTTGCAAACCTGGAGCACTGTATTATCCAGATTGCTCTGGAATATTCCATTCATTTAAATTCGATATTAGCACTGAGGCACAACAACAGGAGCAGAGAGATTTTCAGGAAATGAAGACATACAACTGTGTGTATAAAATCAGGTTACCCTAACTCCAAGTGACTAAACAAAGAATTGGAATGGGAAGGCCAATTCTCTCTGTGGTGCCTGCCAGCATTTCCTGCACTAGGTAATGCTAAGTAAAACACTGCTTTTATTTGACATTTAGTTTCTTCACAAATGGTTCTCATTCTACCTATAAATAAATAAACCTCTATACAGCCCTCTCACTGACAGTTACTGTGGAGTAAGGGCAGATGTAGAGGATATTTTAATAAGTTTCCACAAAAGAGTTTGTACTGAGTCAACTATGTGTGTGCCCAAAAAGACCAAAACCTGAATTTTACAGCTAATGCTACTAAGTTTGACAGAGCAGCCAATGCTCTGGCAACCTTTCACAGGGCATTTCCCAGAAAGATACACGGAGCCAGGGCTGGCTGATCATTTCACAGGAACAGGCAAGGTTAACAGTGTATGGTTAATCATCACATCATTGCTGAAGACTGCAGACAATCACAGAAACTAAACCACCATGCTGTAAGGGTGTCTCCCACTATTTCTAAGGTCCGACAGCTCTTAGATTGGAAGAGGATAAGAGCGAATCCAGTTCACCCTGTGCCATACAGAAATGTCAGAGGACAGGCACATACTCTGCAGTCCAAGGGAGTATGGAGATCTCCCACCTGCTCCCGTGTCTCACCTCCAGAGGCACTCCAGGCTGCTTTACCATGGAAGAGACTTGCTGTACAATGTTTTGCCAGGCAATGCTGACATACCAGCTCCCTGTCAGCTGGTCTGGGGGTTTTTGAGGAGTTCTGTGTATCACCACATGGCTGCTGGACTGCAGATTTGCCCTGATGGTGTTGGGTGAAGAGTTAACAGTGCTGCACAGTGGTCACCACAAGGCAAGGGAAAACAACAACAACAACAACAGGTCCTGTGCAGACAGAAGGGAACTGCATCTGAAGAGCTGGACTTGCATCACAGCGCACATGCTGTCTCAGAGCATGAATTAAGGGTAGTCCCACAATCTGAAGGAAGGATTCAGGGCAAGTAGTTGGCAGCTGGTTATGGCTCTGGCACAAACGGTGTTTTTTGTATATGTAAAAGCTGCTGTGTCTGTAATGAGATGCCTCAGCAGAACTGGCAAGAACCTCAGCTTGTAGGAAGCTGCAGATCAGATGTGCTACAATGGGAAACCTGGGCGGGGGGGGCCTGGGGCTGGGCTGCTGAGGGACAGACCCCAGGTCAGGACCAAGTGTGAAAACTGGAGAAAATTAGGTCAGCAAAACCATATACAGAGTCTACAGGAAATAATCAGCCATCACTTTTTTTTTTTTCCTTTTTTTTTTTTTTTTTTGTGCTGAGCTAGCCCTGCACTGCATTATATCCCATGAAAACAGCTGTCAGGGAGATGCTGAATTACAAAGGCTTCAGAGTTTATTGACAGATGGTAACCTGTCACTAAAACCATGCCAGTTCTTCTGGCTGCTCCATCCCCCTGCATAATATATTGACACCTAGCTGCCACACTCTGCTGTCTGTAGAGCAGCAGCCTCCCTAGGCAAGCGAGACTTTCTGACCTGTCAGGCAAAATTTCCAGAAAAAGTCTAGTTTGCTTGGTATCTGCAATTACTATCAAACAGAACTAAAATGACCCACACTCTTTTCCTCCTCCACACTTCTTCACTACTGTGCAGCCAGGTTGTTGGACAGGAAAGTCCATTCTAACTCCACGCTGTCAATCTGCGTCTTTCCCTGGATAGCAAAATGAATGGCCATTCCATTTAATACATGACTTTGCACATTGGTTTTAAGGGCTACCATTCATCAACTGAGTTCCACTGTCAGGGTCCTATTAGCTACTCATTTACTGCCAGAGAACTGAGAACTTTGCTTTCCTTTCCCAGGAGGACCTGTAGCACCTGGTGCCAATTCTGCCATTGCTGACTCTGGGAACACTGATGAACAGGCTTAAGCCATGGTCACTAGACTTGGCGATGGGAGTTCAACATCCTCAGCACCACTTTGACCTGGCTTTTTAGTCTGGACTGAGTGTGTGTCCCTGCAGGGCCAAACAAGTGGCTCAGAATAAAGAGCTGGCACTTCCTTCTGCAGCAGCAAGCATCCTCACTGCTACCTTTCAGCAGACTCTTCCCTTGGCCAAGTAATCAACTTACTCCCTCCCAACTCCACCTCTTACAAAAGGCTTGAAGTGATAAAGCCCCCAGCATGATCTTTGTTCTCTTTTGCATGCATCTGCATTTCTCTGACCTGGAACCCACATCTGCCTCTCCACAGCCCTAAGAGCAATATCTAGCTTGCTCACCATTAGGCCTTCCAGCCTCAGGATGATTGAAGGTACAGAAGAGATGTTTCAGATTGCATCAAGGTGCAGTGAGGAAAGCAAATATCTGAACCTAACAGAGTGACCTGGTTGGGCACTATCTTTTATATGAAGACCAACACTTCCCTTCTTAATAAGCAAAAATTTCATCAAATAAATGCTGTTTTGTATGGGTCAAGACCATAGAAACCTGATCACATAATTGCGCCTTACACCAGGTTAAGTACACAACAAGATGTGTGCGACAATCACAATTACCTTGGTTTAAATCAGACTTTCAATTAAGCTTAAAGATTTGCACTGGTTTAACCACATCTATTTAAAATGATGCAATCTCCCTTTTCAGAAAGCCTAATGGTTTTTAAATTCCCATTGCAAAATATTGCTTGGATTTTGTATGTTTGAAAGCCTTCCACAGCATGTTTCCCAGGAGACTTGCAAATCAAGGCCTGACTATTCACAGAAGCAGAGCTTACACTGGAGAAATGAATACTTTTCAGGTAATGTAAGCATTTAACTTTTGCTCCATCAAACTCTAGACATGGAAATGCTGGAAGCACTTTACATTTTCCAAGGCATAAGGTAGAAGCTCTGTGTAGCATGGAGCATGTTGCCACTCAGATGTGGACGCAGTAAGGAGGACATTTGTTGCCCACGGCTTCGGGGTGAAAAATTGCGATTCTCCACACTGCGTCAGTCATGGACAGTGAAGTCCACTTAGTCAAGTTCTTATTTTCTTCCTTTTTATGGCTGTCACTAAGCTGTCTAAGCCCTCCCTGGAAATTTCCATTAGCTTTCTTAAATGCAGAGCTGCTCACAGCCTGGCTTTCCCAGCAGGGATCGGTTCCGAGATGGACTTTTCCTTCGTGCTTGTGTCCAGCTCACATTATTAACAAGCTTGGAGAGGATGAAGGGCACAAGACTTGCCTGCTTTGCTAAAAGTCAAATAAGGATTCAAAGTGGAGCCTGTTAGGTACCAAGAGCCAACAACTTCGGCAGCACAGCCTCTCCCTCCGCACAGAGGTATTTTTTACCTACACAGCTCAGGTATGTAACCCTGACAAAGCTAGGACCAAGCTCTAGGAATTAATGACAAAGTTATTCATACATGACAAGAAAACTGAAATACACTTTACTGCACTGGCTTAACTAGTATTTGTGAAGTAAACCAACACAGGACAGGTCAGAACTGACTCAGACATCTGGGTAACCCCCCAGCTGGCATATCCAAAATTGAGAGCTGAGGCAGAATAGTGATTAGAACAAAAGTTCCTTAAATCTACCATAACAATACAGTTCAGCAGCAAAATTAAAAAAACAATTTGCAAATAGAATATGCATGTCTGGGACGGCATAAATAACAGTGACTGTCTTTTCACTTAAACCATCCCCAATACTGACAAAGGTAGTAGCAATGGGCAAATGCACTGCTCTCCTTAATCCTGCCACATGGAAAGGACCACCAACACTAGCACACTTGTCTGCTCCAGCACTGAATTAAATTTTGATTCAGACACTGCTGCCTGTAATCCCATCTAAAAATATCAGCACCACCCCATTACGGGCATGGAGACTGTGGCAAGCCCAACATGGAGAAGACTAGCTGCAGAGTGGTACCATGCAGCGCGTGGCTAGGTGACCATCTGATTTTCATGCTGTCAAGGTTTGCTTTCTCCACAAAAGAAATTACCCTTTAAAGCTGATTTCTCAAATATACCATCCATTCAAGGTCACTAAGAGCAAGCATACAAAACCATGTTAGTTTACAAAGGATTTGAATTCCCCAAAATGTGCTTTCCTCCCTTTGTTAAAACTTATCATTCTTAAACCATCTAAACTGTACCAACAAAATACACAGTGAGCTACAGGGAACAAGGTGACACTAAGCAGGTGACACTATGCTAAGGAAGAGGAATCCACTGTCCTGGTTTGAGAAGGAAGAAGCAGCACATGGTATCTCATGCAATGCAATGTTTGGCTGGATTCCAGATGCATCCTTGTCGGCAGCTCATTATCTCTTCTGCCGGTGTGTGATGATCAGCACAGCAAGCCCATCCCTGGCTCCCATGATTAGCTAGGCAACAGTACTGTCAGTACAAGGCAAAGTTTGGCACTCCCGGCAGCTGCCTGGAGAGGAAAACAATCATTTCTAACACCCTGCTTCACAAATATTTAGCTTACTGTGCAGGCAATGAACCACGTGCAGAGACAAATTCAAGTGAAAATTGGCTGCAGTGCAAAGCGTATGGAACCAGCAAACAGGATTCCTGGAGTAGCTCTGCTGGGCAGTGATTCCCTTGACCAAGGAAGAGGTGGCTGCTCCACTGGCACCAGCCTATTTCAGAGCACACCCTTGGAGAACAGCCCAGGTATGACAAGCCGGGGAAGAGCATGAGACCGAGTACAGTAATTCCTAACAAGATAAGTCATACAGAACACAAGATCTGCAGTTTACAATTAACAACCACGCAGACATTTAAGTGACGTACTAAATTATCCTACTCATCACATTCAGAGGTACAATGGAAAGGTTACCCCTTTCCTCCAACTAGCAGCAGGTGCATTTTTACTGCCCATACCAATACAGTCCACTAATTTTCCAGAATCTTGCAAAAGCTTCTCCTGCCTGAAACCAGCATCCATGCAGAAACATATCCTGACACCTACTCAAATGGCCAAAGGTGCCACAGAAGTAGGACAGCGGGCAGCTTGGTGCAGCTGGTGGCCCTGTGCCTGCTTCAAGGAGGATGCCAACTCAACTCGGAGGACTATGCAAGATGACTGGCTCCATTTATTCAATTGTGCAGTTCTGCTGGCTAGGTTAAATAACACAATGTTTGAAGAGGTTCTATTCAAACTCACATGATCTAAATGAAGCCAACCTTATAAATTTGGAGGCACCAATAGCTACTAACACTTCTGTCTCAACAGCTTGAACATGCACAAGATTGTTCTGCGCACCACTGGGCAACTAAAGCTGGATACAGTCCAGGCTGTCACAGACAGTGGGTAAGATTGAGATGGAAGGTAGAGCTCTCACAGTCTTCTTCCCTGGGCAAAAATGTGACATGGCAGCTAATGAGGAGAGTCATCAGTCAGCTAAGCTGTTAGATACCTCAAAGACAGAGATAGAGAAGACAGATTAACACAGTAGGAAGAACCCAAACAGAATTGTTCCTTCTGATCCAGAGGGTCACTACAGCTAAAACCCAAGCGACTTCCAGGAGTCAGCACTGGTGACCTGCCTGTCAACCAGTTTGCACATAGCACATGAGCAGACTCATGACATCGAGGACACACCAACAGAAAGCTTAAGAGGAGTTTGTCTCGTGTTCTAAGCATGAAAGTCTTAAATTAAGAATCAGTCTTCCAACACACTCAATGGGAGCGATAAATGGAAATTAAGCACCAAGACAATGACAGAGCAGAAGGAAAGAGTTCTGTATGAAAGTGTGGATGTTCAGTTATCTTGGGAATCAAGCACAAATATTGAGGTTGAGAGCGCTGCCCTTAGGTGACATGAAGCTACGCAGCAAAACCTGTGTCGAGAACAAGGACAAGAAAAGTCCCTTGCAGACAGCTTTTGTGCCGACATCATTTCTCTCACAGAAACGCCACAACATTTTTTAAAAGCAGCTTTTCCCAGAGCTTTTTTACACCACTCTTAGCATGATATAGGGAGCTGTAACTTGTGCCTGAGAGAACAACGGCAAACTTCTTACTCCTGAACACAACTCCTGAAGATGTAACCAGACATCAGCTACTTTGACATTTAGAATAGATTTAACCCAATTTGGAAGGGGAATGCAAAACATTCGAAATAACGCACTACTGTAAGCAGATGAACAAAACACTCACGCAAGGAAGAACCAGAATTAAGATTTGCTCCTACAACACTGGTAAATTTTTTTGTGTATCGCACGGTGCACTACACAGTATTTTTTGCACTACTGAAAAACACCCCACATATTTATGTGCGTAATAACATACCACCCAGGCCAAATAGTCTGGAACAAGCAAGGCAGAAATAGACCAAATAAGAATTTCTTGAATTTTCACTGATTTTCTTCTCACTCAAAATCTTGCTAGTATTCCATGGTATCCTTCACCTATCTGGCTCCAGCCACACCAAGTGGAAGGTAAATAACAGATTCGAGAATGCAGAGCTTTAAATTCCTTAAATAAGAACAATTTAGCCTGCTATTACCTTAAACCAAGCTCTAAAGATGGATAACTCACGTAAAGTCCTCTAAAAACCTAAAGGCTTGTTAATTGCTTAAAGTGATTACAGACAGACTATACTCCAAATAAGCTTTGAACCCTCAGAATATCTTAAGCTGTTTATGATCTATCAGCTCTTACAGTGGCTTAGACAACTGAGGATGTTAGGAGTTCTTTGGGGGAGCGCAAATTGCTTAAGCCTTCTAAGGCCTTAAACATCCTAAACTGCTACAAGTCTGGAGAGCCAAAGTCACTCCAGTGGTCTTTGAACTTTCACTAGTGCTGTAGCAGAAACTAACATTTCTGTTGATTCAAAGGCAACTTTGAAGTAGGCTTGTTTTGTAGATCTTAAACTAACCAGGAAAATGCATTCAGAATGGGAGAAATCAGCTTCAAAATAAACATTTGAAACTAGCAAGCATAGCAAATGTTTGGTTTTTTGTTGTTGTTGCCTTTTTTTTTTTTTTTTTAAATGTAACATTGTGATGTGCACACACAAAGCTCTCAGGCTCCAAAATGGAGATCTTGGCTTGGTCTAATCTCAATGAGATCCACAGAGCAAGTCAAGTTCTGTATTTTTAGTCTTCAGCAGCCATGAAATTAGCCAACTAAAAAGTGTTCTGTTTAGCACACAGGGAAAATCCATTCGGGAGAAAAAAAAATAAAAATAAAAAACCCAAAATTCAAAATTATTACTCCGATTACAGTTTGTAGACATTGAGTTGAGAGCATTTACATATTTACAGAACCAGATAGCTCAAGGACCTAAAAAAGGGAAAGTAAACAAAGAAAAAGTTGGCAGTTTTATTTGCTTGCTGGATTCACTACACTCCTGCCGGGAAAACTTAGACATAAGGGACAACAAATAAAACTCCACAAATAAACTGGATCAAAGACCAGAAAATTAAATATGATGTTACTGGAAAGCTAAGGGAATAAACAATCAAACCAGGAAGGTCTAGTACAGACCTGCGGAGAAAAGAAAGGTTATAAGAAAGCAGGATGGACTGGTGCTGCCAAAGAGGAAAAAGACATTCTAAAAATAAACATAGGGAAAATGGCACCAGAATGAAAAAAAAGTCTGTTCATCAGTGATGCTAAGCACAACAATCGATAATGACTCAAAGTGGCTGAGATACTTTGTTTTTCTCTCTGAAGTCTCCACTTAAAAATATCCAATGGTACTTACACAATCAGGGAGTAAGAAAAGTAGCCAGACATAGCAGCTAGTGGCAATCATTAAGAAAATTAAAAGAAAAAAAAAAAAAGTTAACGTTTTTTAGCTATTCACACCTGATTTTTAACATGTTAAAAAAACTGAAGTGACAAAAGGCCAAAAAAGCCAACTTAGCAGCATTCTTCAAAAAGAAAGTCAAACTTAAATTGCCAATTACTCTATCCTAAATGTAACTTTTATCCTTAAAGACAGTAATATAACAAAGAGAAAAAAAGAAGATATATGAAAACAATGAAAGAGTGAGCCACACGCAGTAGGCAGTAAGTCAAATAATTGCTTGCATGAAATTTAATTGCTTTTGTAGATAGAACTAGAAAAAGTAAAGGAAGACAAAGCAGCAGGTGTGATCTGAATAAATATAAGTGAAGTATTTGTTAACTGTTCTTAAGAGTATGTGGTCATGCTCCTAGAAAGACTGCTACCCAACCTGAGAACCAGTAAGGATCTGCAGTCCTGTGACATGGTACACAAACGTAAGCAGCAGGTTAAGTTTAACACTGAGGTCTGTAACAAGTTCTCTTAGCCATGCTGGAAAATAAATGCCACTAACTAGTCGGTGCTTCAGCCCGTCTTGAAGCACTGAGTGAGGGAAATGAACCTGCTAATAACTGAAGACTTAAAACAGGTCTCAAAATTTATCTCTAGGATTCACAGGTATATTAAGTTGAATTTTGTGAGGGCATCTTCCACCTTATGCCATAATTCATCCTGGATATCAAATTCACATACAGAAACAGAAATTAAACAAAAACCGGTATCAAAATGGAGATACTGTTCCAAAGCCTCCATTTTACCACTCTACTTCTTTTGCATCTGCAACGAATGAGCCTCTTGGCACTCAGGAGACCTAAGGCTTCTCTGCACAATTTGGAAAGAATTCATTTCTGTTTTTTCCTAAATGCATGAATAACAGAATCCAAATATAAGCTTTCAGGGATGCATCTGTAGTGCAAAACTGACCATCTTCCCCCTTTTCAGTCCTTTTATAAATCAAAATAATATTTTCCCCTCATTTAGAAAATTCAGTGTATCTTGTGGTCAACATGCAGCAAAAGCCCAGGACACGCATTCGCTTACTTGGCCGTGGTCAAGGCCCGCTGCGCAGATGCCGCCTTTCAGAGGCCATCTGCAGGGAGGACTCAGACACAACCCCCAGTTAGCACTTGTGACAACACTCGCTGTGCAGGGTTCTGATCATCCCTTGGTTAGGCATGAAGGAAAACAGCTCCTCCTTCTGTCTCTTTGTTTACTTCATCCTTCAGAAGCTGTTCTTAAAAGGCAACCCATGCACCAAGGCTGATGCTGCTTGGGGCACCACTGCTGAAGGCTTAAGCGTCTGAGGGACGGAGCCAGCAGAGACGTGAGGGGCCAGGTAGCTGGACAGATGACCATCTCTCTACCAACACTAATAACTAGCTGCAGACATAATTGTTCCCATTACTATGAGAGGATACACAATTCTCAGGGGAAAAAAAACAAACAACAACCAAAAACCCTGGGTTGGCATGAACAGACAATTGACATGGTCCTCTGTAAAGCATAGGAATTTTTTGTGAAGAGAATTTTCCCAGAAAAATTTCACATCACAGTCAGATCTCCCCACAAAGAATTAAAATATGCACACTGCATAGCACTGAATCAATTTGAGACTCTCCACACCTACTTCCCAATGACAGAATTCCAAGGGATGCTGCCTCTGAACCAGATAAATCTTCTGGCAGTATTTTAATTCCATTACCAGAAGCTCTGTCTGCTGAAGAAATCCTTCCTCTCTCATGGATGCCAGTATTACACAGCCAGCCCTAGACAAGATGCTTTGAGTCCTTGGTTTTGAAACAGTCTTCTCAGAACACTGAGGTTTTTGGGTTAGCATTTTCAAAAGCACATGAGTACTGAGCCCTTCCAGAACCTGCTCCTGAGCATGGGGAAGAGGGGGTGGGAACTCAAGATGAAACAACAAAGAACTGATATTTGGGCCCCCTGCCTTCCTCCCATGGTAGTCCTCCACAAAAGAAACCAGCAAAGGGCAATAACCAGCATGTGGTCTGCTTCTCCTCACCTTCGGTCTCACCTGTTCATGTTCTACAAGACAACTAACATTTGAGAAGCCCCACCAGGGGTGTTTCTGAATGAGAAAGTCCTTGCTAGGATGTGACAGCATAGGAAAGGCTGTGAGCGCTAAAAAACAAATTCCTTTTTAATTCAGTAGAGATGTTTCTACTGTACAAGACATTGTGTTTCATTCCATGTTGCAAAGACCCAAGATTCAGGAACTGAATCAAACCTTGAACTATGCAGAGCCAAGAGAGACGTACAATGCTTCAGTGAGCATTAGCCCTGGTCCCAGTTACAAAGGATGTCAGGCTGCATGTGGCTGGGGAGAAATGGCTGGAGGAGGCTAAAACGCACCAGCAGCCATGCAGAAAAGTCAGTGTGCAGCAGGACAGCAGGGGGGTGGGGGGAATTCACAGTGCTCTGTGTCACCTCCTATGACAGACCTGAAGGCCTCAGGGAGTAGTATACAACAGTCCACTTCCTCTGTTAATCTGTTAAGTAGAGTACAGCACCTCAAGCGGTGTGCCTAAAGGGATTCCCGTTTTGGTGCAGCACGGCATTAAATAAATTTATTGCCTTGATTTAGCTCACCGGTGCCTCAGAGCCTTTTGATACTGCACTTCTGGACTGAACACAAACTTACTTTGTATCCAAAAACCACAGATTACCACATAGCAATGTGAAGTCATGTGCAAGCACACAGTAGACTCATGATCTAGTATCTGTGCAGGTCTATCAGTTGGCAACCATCTACACACAGAACCATGACAAAACTGGACTACAGGAGCCTCAGGCTGTCACAACCTCATACAGACCACAGTCTGTGATATCTGAAGGACTAAACTCTCTTATCAGCAGGACTCGTGAGAATGACAGACCTGAGTACCCTCATTCCAGCCTATCATCACTGCAGCTGGTTAAAGAGGAACAAGAGATGCGTGAAGCATCCCCCAAAGACACACTGCCTATGACCTACATGTGTTACTCTATGCATCTTCAGGAGTTGCAGATGCCTTTCTTCATACCGGCTTCCCACACTTGGTGCTCTCTCTCCAAGGGTCACTTCCATGAACCTTCTCCCAGTGAGTCCTTCTCTTCCATGGCAGCTGATGATTTTTCCAACAAAAATGAAAGATCAGACTAGTGAAAACTAAATTGCTTGTTCTTGTTGGTCACTTGCACAGGAAGCTGCTTCTGAAAGCTGAGTTCCTTTCCTACTGCTTTCACACAGACCAGTCCTCAAAAGAACAGTAATTCAGCAGGAACAGCAGAAAAAGTTTTAAACAGGTCATAGAGACCTGCTCTAAGATAGTTTATTTGCAAGGAAGTGAAACCAGCAGCTAAACAAACAGAAGAAAAGAACACGTGAAGGAAAGGCAGACATGCTCCATCACCTTTGCTATTCATCGTCCTTACTCAGAAGAGTATTTATTCACTGACAACTGGAATCGCTGGGTTTTCAATACAAGTTTGTATCTAATACTGTACATTGAAACTAACACATTAGTAAAAAACATAAGTTGGTTGGCCTTTGAGTGTTTGGGAAAGCAGGAACTTCCATGACGTTACATTCTATGACTCTACAATTAAAATTTTCTTCCAATTTAATGACATAGGAAGCAGAGCAAACAAACTAATGTTTTTCAACAGCATAGTTCAGCGGGCTGGGTGTCACCCTGAAATCTAAGGAAATGGGTACATAATTTCCTTTCTTTCCTTACCTGAATACAACCCTGTCAGTGGTTATATATTTGGCTAATGAAAACATGTATTCTGTCCTCATAGCTAATAAACTGGCTCATGAATTCCAGTCTCTCACAGGCTTCTTTCAGGCCCATCAGATGCGTTTCCAAGTGTGGATGACCACTGCTGTCACCACCTCACCTCCCTACAGCACAACAGCTCTGTGACCCAACTTGTCAACACCTGTTCAGACACAGACCTTGGGTTTAAAATACTGAAAACTGCCTCATGGCTCAGCAGTCCAGTCCCACCCCTGGTCACATGTATTTAAGTCATACACTCGTCTCTGCAAGCCAGCCAAGCTGCATCCCCAACAGCTGAGCCTTTTCATCCACCCAACGAACGTACGGGCTACTGCAGAAATCTGCTGGTCAGCCACCTGTCTCTAGCTTGCAGCCACAACCTAGTCTTAGTCAATTTATGCCTCTTTGTTCTCTGATAAAAACTATATAACTTTAAATAGTTCTCCTTTCCTGGAGATTTACGGAAGGCTATGTAACCCCCTCCTTAGTCCTCCTTTTTAGCCCTGCAATAGATCCCAAGCTGCAGGTGTTCTTAGACAAAAATGCTGCACTGACACCACCCAGCAGCTCTTCTCAACCACTGTACCCATTTAAAGGCAGTTTGGAATACGGATATGAGAATTTTAAACTGTTTCAGCTTGTGTATCTAGTTTCTTCTACAGTGATACTAACATTTCGCTATCTTTGCTGTTAAGCATCTTGTGTCTCATCCTAGAATTAAATTTGTTGTTTTTACAGCCTCACATATTGATGGCTTAATCACCTACGATCAACTAAAGCCTCAGGTCTTTCTCCTCCTCTGCCATTTTAACTACTGAGGCTCAGTGTTATTAGTCACTAAGTGCACTTTGTACTATTAAGTTCCCATTTCTATAGCTCCAGTCACTTTTAAGGCAATTCAATTCTTCTGCAATACTACGATCTTTCTCTGCAATGACAAGGCTAATGTCACATCCTCTGCAAATTTATTCAGCACATCCTTACAAGGCATTAGTATAAATAGTATTAACAACTGGACGCAGGATAGGTTCTCAAGGAAGTCTATCCATGACCTCTTTTGTAACAGAGTCCAGCTCTCAATTATGTTGTATTCTTTCCTTTAACCAGCCCTTCACCTCCTCTTTACCAGATCTTGTTCTAATCCTTATTCGTTACAAATTAACTAGATTTATTGTAGTTTCAACATGGGAACTGCCTTACTAAAGAACAGAGGTACTGTATGAGACCTGGAGCAAGTCTTTAGTTGACCCTTTAATTAAAAATAAACACATAAAATTCTCAAGGACAGGTATCCAACCTGCAATTTAGTCAAATCACAATGTATGTGACACTGCTTTCCATGGTTTTTATTTTCCTTTCCTTCAAAACATACCCCACAAATTTGTGCATAGAGTTCACATTATAGACCACAAACAACCTGAGGTTCCTCATTTCCACCTGCAAGAAAAACTGCCATCAGTGCTACCCCAACCTAGCAACAGAGCCCAAAACATTTGATTTTAATTACTGTTTCTTTAGACTCTGGAAGGACTACTTGCATAGCATCTCATTATGAGACCACAGAGATTCAAGTTATGCCTTTTTTTCTGGTCAGCTGGTACTTCCAGTCTACTCATCTAATTTTCCCTAAGCACGTGCTTTCAAATCCTGTATTTGAAGCACAGCTGCTATTCCAACCTGTTTATGTGATCCCAGCAGTGCTTGGTTTCAAATGCCTTCACTGTACATGGGAACAAAGACCCAGGGAATTATAACCATCTCAGCCATTTGCTACTGACCACAGTTTTCTTTGCGAAATTAGAACAGTGGGGGTGTTTTCAGCAGTACAGCGTTTTCTTGATGCCCGCTGTTTGCTAGACTATTCCCCCATATAGTACTCTATCAATTGCTGAGACATTTCTTTAATATTTCTCTTCCTCTGTATTACTGTGTATGGAAACTACACAAATATTTTTCGTTTTCCTCCCTCACTTCTCTAGTTAAAGTCAACACACATGCCAACCTCAAACCAAGTCTATTAAGCCAAGGACTACTGAGATGGCATCTGAAACCCTGAGATGTCGGGGTTTTTCCTTTCTCTGAGGATCTTCCAAGTAGACCTGGGGCAGACATTACAGCCACAAGCAACTTCTGCTCTGATAGAGCCTCACTCATTTGTGTGTTCTGATGTTTGAGCCTCAATGCAAATTATCCAGCTCAGTGAATATTTACACCTTCATGCAGAGGTTTTTAAGTCACTCTGGCTGTTGTTGGTCTACAAAATGCTACAACTGAGAACATAACATACCAGGTGTCCTGCTCCAAAAAGAACCTACCAGTCCATGTGAGGTCTGCAATAATAATCAGAAGCACCAGACACCCAATCCACCAGTGCAAAACCCATTAAAGTATTTCTGTCAAAGCACAAATAAATCTCCCACCCCTACAGCCACCTTGTTTCATGTTCACATACGAAAAGTTTATTTTCGTTGGAATGGTGCATGACTGTTGCTGGCACAGAACTAATGATATAGAAGAGTGCCCTAGTAACATGGTGAGCTAGAAAGGTTTCAGAGAGATGCTGCAGAAGGACTGGAATGCCACGAAAGTGTCCCTGTTGTGTCTTTAATTAGTAAGGTGTTAGGAAGAGACACACCGCTTAAGTTGAGGCTACTGCAAGCACCAGAATGGATATCTAACATGAGGTGTGACAAGCCAGGACAGCCAGACCAAGTTAGACTCTTCAGCATTCAATCAAAGGATCCATCCTCAGGGAGACTTCAATGCCTTGGGTGCTTGTCCAAGTTCAACTTGTAAGCCATAATCAGTAGACCAGATCTTATCACTTCTCTATGCTGAAAATCACAGAATCAACAGAATGGTTGGGGTTGGAAGGGACCTCTGGAGATCATCTGGTCCAACACACCTGCTAGAGCAGGTTCACCCAGAGCAGATCACACAGGAATGTGTCCAGGTGGGTCTTGAATGTCTCCAGAGAAGGAGACTCCACAGCCTCTCTGGGCAGCCTGTTCCAGTGCTCTGGTACCCTCAAAGTAAAGAAGTTTCTCCTCATATCTAGACAGAATTTTCATCTGAATCTGTAATAACTTAGTCCATAAATAACTTAGAATAACTCTCTAGAGCTTGAGAAGAAGAGAGCCATTATTCCTGAATAATTCTTCTGCTTAGAAACTACAGCAACTATTCTTGAAGAAAGCCACTTATCCTGGAAAAGAGTGATTATAGCTTATTCCATAATAATATCTTGTAGAACTTCATGTATAAATAAGGTCTTGATGAAAGATTATGTTCAAGGGAACAAGAGGGCTGCTTGAAGAACACTGGCATTCTGTACTACTGAAATTGGTTCAATCTGAATTCCAACCACAGATTTTACCAGAAGGCTGTACTGAATTAGTTACTATTACAATTGTATACATTTATTCTGATTTAAGACAGTGGTTCTACACTGACCATACGACTCTCCTCAAGCACCACATGCCTGATCTCATGCACAACAGATGGAGTCCACATGCACGTGGTAAGATCACCAGCGGTGCTGCAAGTTTTTAGCTACCAGCTTTTAAGTTATGAGGAATTTCAACACATTAAGCATAATTCAAAAGAACACCAAGGTAGTTTAATACCAGGAAATAACTGAAGCATACAAATCCCTGAAGTGTTCCTGCAGCATAAAAGAAACACTACTTCAAAAGAAGTGCTTCCACAACACAATGGAGAAAAGGGTCTCAAAGCATGATGCAAAGACTCGTCAAGAACAATGGAAACAATACGTTTCACTGCTCAGACGCTCAGTCATCATATGTATCACACCACATCTAAACTGACTTGTGTTTAATTGCAAGTTTACAAGGGGAGAGTTACACCCTTCATGGCACTGTATAAATAAAAGAGAGCTAAAGTCTACACATCACACCATTGGGCTTTCAAGTGAGGACCAAAACAATTCACTGGTTTGCTCATAACCATGACAAAAACCTTTGCAGTTCATAGAATCTCATGCTTCAATACTGTAAGAAGTATTTGATAAGTCTAGGTCAGCAAGCTTTCAAGTTGGCTGGTGGATTCCAAGGGGTCCATGAAAGCTGAGGAAAGCAAGCATTTCACTAACAGCTCAAATTTGCTGTTCTCATTGCAAACTTTCAGAGAGAGACTGAAAGACACTGCACTAGAAATACGTGAAACAAAGGATTCAGAAAGCCTAGAAAGACATGGGAAATAAAATGAGCTAATGAGATACACTTCAAACAGCCTCAGAAGTTTATAATCAGCAAAACAAACACTGACTGTGAGAGACTCAGGTAAACACTGTTGCAGTCCAAAACGAGTGTTAGGAGATTTTTTTTTGGATCCTCCAAGCCCAATGCCCCAGGCAGTGAAAAGCCATCTTATCCCCACTGCCCTAAGAACAGAACAGCCAAAGCAGTTGTAACTCCATGTACAGCACTTACTCTGGTCGGCAAATCACCAGGTCCCCTTTGTTGGTGCCATATGCCAATCCTAGGCCTGGCTCAGGCAGCCAGCGAGCAGAGTTGATGCTGACATGTCTCCTCTGGTCGGCAGGCATCGGGTACAGAACGTTGAAAACTCTCTGAAACAGTAATAGGAGATTTACTTGACAGGACAATACAAGGTAGGAGAGCCAAAAAGGTTCAAACAAATGCTCAGTCTCCCTGCAGGAGTGTAGTTGGCCAAGGAAACTTGCCACTTTACAGGATGTTGCAGGGAACCAGCAAGAGTAAACAGCTGCTAGAAACACACATATATGTGCCCCTAGGTGTTTAATAGACCGGCACATAGCAGCGGGGCAGAATAAATTCTGCCTCCAGGAGAACCTACATGTCACTCAGTAGGCTTCACAGTCCCTTCTGTTCAAACTAATTAAACGAAGTGATGCCGACAAATAGTACAGTCATTAGAAAGCCGGACAACTGGTACTCTTCTGGTCTTCACCACTCAGCTCACTGGGGTGGAACAGGAAACTGTCAAGTTCATGGGCTTTCAGCATCAAAAGTGTGTTGTTTCTAGTAAGCAAAACAAGCTTCATGCAAAAATAAGATACAATTATTTCCATTTAAAAACACTTAAACAGCCTCCTGAAAATGTTTCAGAGTTTGACCAACCCCCACATCAACAGTGCACAAAGGAAAATGGAGGTCCAGAGATTACAATAACACAAGCACACAAGTAACAAATCCCTTCGTTCAGGTCCCCTTCCAACACCATCCAGTCTACCTGCAGTAAGGTAAGAAGCTAAGAACACAGGTAGTTAGCACAGCAGCAAGCCAGTGCTTCCCAAATGCTGCATTAACACAGGTGAATGAAAATGCTGTGCACACCAAGGACCAATAGCAAGCTCGGCTTCCTGGTCTGCACTAGCTTGGTTTCTGAAGCGTATGAGCTTGAAAAGCAAGAAGAATGAAGCGGAACAGATTATACCTACGCAGATACTCTCCTTCTACTCCAAGAAGCTAATATCTTTTGTACGGCACAATGCTTTCTTGCACCCTGCAATCCAGCAATCAGAAGTGGGCATACCGACAACACTCCATTTAGCTGGAAAATATGACACATGTAGGTCATAAAAACAAAGGCACGGAAAGTGGGAAAAGGGGTAATCAGCTGGTTTAGCTACCAGGAATAGACAGGGACAAGCTGCTTCAGTGGACTGGGTCTTCAGAGCACGTTCCATCACAGCTTCAAAAGGGTAGGACTGAAGACTGCATTTACAAGCCCAAATCATTAAAAGAATTTCTGCAGAAATTAACCTAGGATTTAAACCTGTAATTGCTGCAGGTAACATAGACTTTGAATTTTGATTTTCAATGGGATAAGTCTCACGTGAAATATATGTTTTCATTAGATTTTCTGGCAGACAACCAACCATCCATCACAAAACCTTTCTTCCAGACTCCCCAGAAAAGGGGATGGTGCTGGACCAGGAAGAAAGGAAGGGAATGAGGATGTGCTGGAACAACACGATAAAGGCGGAAGGGAATGCAGATCAATCACTACTGCACTGCTGAGGTGGCCTGAAGTAATAGCTAGAACTTATAAGGGTGGGACTGGTCAGCTAGCGTAACAAACTGCGGCTGTTTTTCTTTGTAGTTCTATTGTCCACCCCACATCTCATCTGTTTGACAATTTGAGAAGTCTGAGGCAGAGACCACTTGACTGTGTGCCATCCAATAGCTAGTACCCAGAACCTTAATCTTGACCATCCTAATGCAAACAAAGTATCTTAGAGCAAAACAATACAGCTGCATTATTTCCTGTCATCAATAACACATTTAACCTCTCCTCTGAGAAGGCCACACTAGAGGAGAAAATGTCCTTAAGGATTTCTCTATGAGACAGAAGCTGGTCACACTTTGCCCTGGCTATCACTGAGCAGTTAGTATATTCAGAGAAGCTCGGGGTTTGGAGGAACAGTTATTACATTCAGAGAAGCTTCGTGTTTGGAGGAAAGGATCAGGCCCTCAGGGGTTTATTCAGCTCTTACCCACCTCTGTCATGTCCACCCCATTCACTCCCCACCTTGTTTGCTGTGTGTGGGACAGGGGCAAGGGAAGGGGAAAAAAAAAATGGAGGGGAGGAAAAAAAAAAAAAAAAAAATCAGACATACGATGTTAACACCTGTTACCATGGAGATTATGGTGCACTCCAAGATGGGAAGACTGGATTTGAGAAGGAGAAGGACAAGAGAGGGAGGTTTGTGCCAGAGCTGGGAGCATAAATTCATAAAATAAGCATTACAAATCCCTCAAGAACTGCAAGGGCTTTCCATCATATCCTTCTTTGGCAAGAGAGAAACAAATAGTTTCTCTTCACCTGAGAATGGCTTTGCCAGGTCTCAGAGCTGGAGAACCTGCCTCCCTGCGCTTGCTGCAAGCTCTGCTCCACAAGCAAGTCAGTTCGCATGGACCTTGTCCCACAAGGTCTGCAACCGGCTGTGCCACAGGGGAACACTTGCCAGCGGTAGCTCAATGTCCAGGTGCTTTGCAGCAAAGAGCACTCCATGGAAAGTGCTGCCAAAGACACGGGACTGCTCCTGACAACCTGCAAAAATGTTGGCTGAGGGCAGCATCTCAAAGACATGATGGCTTAAAAATTCTGTGTAAGAATAGTTGCTTCATCACTCCACTCCATTCACTTCTAAACAGCTTGTCACACTGAAGAGCTCCCCTCCCCTGCTGCTTCCCACTCCCACGCTAATGGGACAACTCCATGCAATGTTAAGGGTGATGACATCCGTGCGTGTGGTAATTAGTACATAAAAAGAGAAAGCAGCTGTACTGGCATAATCACCACTCGCAGCAGTAACCAGAGCCCAGCTAATCAATCTGATGCAGTCATACAGACAGGCTGTTGCAATCACATCCATTAGTAAGACCCCCTACTCTATCCACAGAGTGGAAAAAAAATTAAAGTTCCTTCAACATCAGCAGGTACCTCTCTTCAAAGGAGGTCAGAAGCCTGTCAGGAAGCATTATTCTCCATAGATCACACCTAATTCCTTTCAGATTTTTTTTTTGTCTTTTTGTTTCCATTGCTAAATCTTATAAAAAGTTACTGAGATACTTCAACTAAAGTAGCCAGCCTGAAAGCATACCCCAGAGTGACCACCTCTTTGTCAGTGGGATTGTCCATGCTCTGTAGTTCCGTACTTCTAGGAATAATATTCAAGTTACTACAGGAATCCTACGCTAATACAATTCTCCAGTTTCTAGGTCAAGACATTGTTGCCAAACCTCAAACACTCTTAAAACTAGCAATAAAATGCATATAGCTGATAATTCACCAGTTCTCTTTTATTAGGGCTGTTCCACAGACTAGTTGCAGGCCATGTGTAACAGCCACATTGATGGCCCAGTGTTCAGGAATCAGTTTAGAACCACTGTTGTAAAAGTCCACTAATCTTTAAGATGCTCACCACACTCTACCACAGCCTCCAGAGAGTTTAAGTTTAATAGGGTGGCATTTTCATTTAGGATAGATATTGTACTGCATCACATTTTATCAGACCATAATCACTGCCAGCAGTCACAGTAAGCTTCCAGGCTCTTCACCATAACCAATGTCAAACTTGCTCTTAGCACCACTATACTACTAATTCGATAATATTATACACAGCTACACCATTAGATGTGGTGATTCAGCATTTATGAAGCTGGCAGTTGCATTTGTTTCCAGATGCTGTTCTGAAACAGAATTTTGAATGTAACTTGTAAACACTGAAGTCTGAGGAGTGGGAGCTCCAGAACGTCCCTATGGAAGCTTAAGTCCAAACAGGCAATGTAAGTACAGCAAGCTGTTATCTTCTTGGCAACAACATAAACATATAATTGCCATTTCAACAGACAATAAAGGTCCTACCCCTTTCGTTTAGGGCCACGTGACCCAGCTTTGATTACACAGAATAGTTACTTGACCTGTGCTTGTGTTTGTAGGAAACCCTATCTCTGGTGATCTCCCTCCAGTTCACAGGATATTCCAGAAGTCTTCTGTCATTTCAGAGACTCCATTTCTCCTCTTCAGGGAGACAAAAAAAGATAAAAAGTCTTCCTCTAGAAATACCAAAACTGTCTAGGTAGGGACGCTTCCACACAAAAGGCAACTCTCATGCAAAGGGAAAGCAACTCTCACTAAAGAAAACAGCTGGTTGCTTCCATTTTACATCCCTGTAACCATGAAGTATGGGGAAAGATTTGCCTGAGTAATTTATGTCTGCACTTCACTATTTTCAAAGACTGCACTAAAAGCAACTACTTATCTCTTTGGTGCGCCTTTTCTATCCTTCCTGAACAGGAGTGGGCACGTGTATCATCTACTGAACTCCCTGAAGCTCATTTAATCATTTCACAGACACTTTTTCAACACTGAATTCATCAGGGGAGAAGATGGCTTAGAGAAAGCAGAGCTGTAAGTCATGAGGAAAAGGAAAAAACAGGCCCTTCAAGTGTTCAGCAAACATGCTGCATGTGGAGTGCAAAGGCCACCTCGAGTCCACTGCTGCTGCTCCCCCTCCAACTTGTCAGTGCTGGCACATCAGCACTGTAGCACCTGTCACAGCCACTGCCTAGGTATTAAACTAAATATTTACTTATGGCAGAGAGCCAGGAGAGGCTGCATGACAATCAACAGCCTCAAGGAATCTTTCCCGATGATCTCTTCCTCACTGTCAGGCTGTTGTACCTATGTGCGAAGAAGGGGGCCCAGGGCACAACACATAACCAGAGAGCTAGATAGTTAATTTGTACCTGCCCTGGAGGAGTAAGAAAACTTTTTGCTAAAACCATCTGCTCTGCAAAGCCCTAGTTATCGACCCAGTGCTTCCCTCTTCCCCTCCCACTCCGTCCCAGGGAACTTGCTGCTATTTAATAAC
Organism: Patagioenas fasciata; assembly: GCF_037038585.1. Lineage (NCBI taxonomy): Eukaryota > Metazoa > Chordata > Aves > Columbiformes > Columbidae > Patagioenas > Patagioenas fasciata. The sequence continues at coordinate 28,877,331 of NC_092524.1, read as the reverse complement.
GCTCTCCAAGTTATACTTTTCCCCTCCATTTCTGGGGTGTGTTAACATTTCTGGGGTGTGTTAACATTTCTGGGGTGTGCCCTGTCCAGCTAACAAAGTTGGACAGGGCAACCACCAGGATCCTGTCAGTCCTCAGAGTAGCAGCAGGCTGCCAGCTGGCAACAGGGCTGCACTGCTCACCTGGTCGGAGCAGCACCGTGCCGTCTGCACAGCGCCTCTTTGCTCAAGGCCTTCCCACCCCTAAGGAGAGCAACAAAGAGCAGGGGAGTGCTGAATGCTGCTTGTTTGGCAGAGTGGGCCCTTCCTTCTCCTCTCTGGCACTCAAGAAAAAAAACAAACATGTTTTGAAGCTGGAGGAGAAGAGAAAGTTGGCACAAGCAGGTAGGGAAACTCAGCAGGAACTCATCTTTTATCTTTAAAAATTCAATAGAGACATTTCTGCTCCAACTAGATTCATTGCCTTTCAGGGTGCCAATAAATTTCAAGCCATTACCTCTGCTTAGCACAAGCAGTAAGTTGGGCTGTTAGATCAGCCTTGATAAAGACTGTGTGGGAAGGAGGTGCAGATGTTCTCTTGTTTACATGGGGAAATATTGTCATCTGTGATGCTCCATCCTGACAGGTAAAAGGAGAGGAAAGGCTGGAACAGATCAAGTGGGCTTATCAGGCACCAGCCTAAAATGTAATTATTAATTTTCAGCTGAATAGAGGTTGTCAGCAGAGGCTGACCATGAAAACAAACAGAAGAGAAACATCTATTGCGCTAAACCCAGCAGAAGCCTTTTACTGGGTGGACTGGTAAAATCCACAGTTTCACAGCTAGTCTGACATGGGTTGCAGAGGAAAGAGCAAGGAGTGTCGATCTCTGCTGCGTGGGTACAGATGTACTGGCAGCCCGCATTTGTACCTCATGCCTGCAGAGATGCAAAGTTTATGCTGGTAAACGAAGTGCCCTTCATATTACAGGTTACACCACCAAAGCAATCATACAGGCTGCACAGCTTTGGCAATGTCACTGCAGCTATCCCAGAGCCTCTGGTCAGCACAGGTACCTCATCTCATAACACACTTTAGCAAACTAAGCTACATGGAGTATGTAATACAGATGCAGGCCTAAAAGCACAGCGAATTCACAACAACGTATTAACTTCACTGAAAGCACACCTCCAAGCAAAGCCTACACACTGTTTGAAACTACTCAAAGTACAATAAAACAAATTAAGAAAACTACAAACTGCACTTGTATTTGCCAGAGTAGCAGATGAGGTGCAACAACAGAATGAAGGCACAAACAGCAGTACAACTAAGGCTGCACACATTTCACATTTCCCCATCTGCCCTTCATCATCTGCTCTACAATCTGACCTTGAACAAGAACTTGGAATTTCAGAAGCCTCACTTACTCTTTTTCTGATTGCAAGCACCTTACTGAGACTGAACAGCACTTAAATAAATGCATTATCTTTTTTGCCCTACTGATCCAAATAGTGTGTTGCCACCACAAGATCTTACCTGATATATACTTAACATCCACGTGCTAACTAGTTCACCTCTGACACCAGGGTATCAGATAACTTGCTATAGAGCATCTACCACTCTACTGAGAGCACTACGTGTCCTTTGCTTAGTTGCCAGAAAGCCACCTGCATCACTGACTTCTATAATGCTGCCAATTAGTTTAAATAAGTCTGTGGCTTTTTAAGGTCCAGAAGCATAATAAAAACCAGACATCCTAACCTGATCTCCTTAATAAATAACACTATCCCTTTTTTTCTGGCATAGATTATGTTCTTTATTTTGCATTCTATTAATGAATTTCACAAAAGCTGCTGCAATTCAGGCTTATGCCTTGCAATGCCACAACCCCAGAGCCCTCTGCAGCAGATTTCAAATCTAGTTTGTCTGAAGCAGAGGGCCCTGAATGCAAAGCAAAACAAACAGTCTTTGAGATAACTGACCCAAAGGCTCAATACATTTATTCATAAGACAATGCGTATCAGTATTTTGAAACAAGGCAAGTCTCCCCTTTGTTTGGAAAGAGTCTTCTTTCTGTATCTATATGCAGATGCAAAGAAAAAGGCATGCATTTCCCATGATCACGCAGGGGAAAATATTTGCTTTTTTGCTCCCTATGTCCCGTTATTAGGCAGGTTGGTCTACGCTGCTCTCAACCCCTCCCCCACAGCTGATTCCTGCCAACAATATACATGTCTTTCCGTTAGATCTTCTCTGTTAAGATGGAAGAAGCAAAAAATAATGCACTTATCTGTCTGGATTTGTCTGTCTTATCCTCAAATGGATCTTATCATCCAATGGTCAGCACAAATAAAATTTATTTCAACTCCATTTATCTTCCCTAGATGCAACAGGATCATATATTAAATTCTTCTTTGGTCTTTACCAATACAGACCTCTTTCTGCCTTTTTCTGCACCTGTTGTCAGTGCAGAACATCCTAGTTTTGCTTTCTGAGCCTGAGCCAGTGAATTAAATGAGAAGCAACCCTTAATTTTCAGCAACAACTAAAACCTTAACTGAGGATACTTGAATTAAGCCCTAAACTGAGACAGAATCAGAAGTTTCTCTTGGATGGACTGAGAAACTTTATGCAAAGGTAAAACACGGTTGGTTCTTCCTGACTGTACTTGATCACACAATTTATTATCTTTCAGGAGAAGTCTCCTTACAGCACACCTAACCCTTCCTTTCTTGAGGCTGGCTCCTGGCATTATCAGCTGGTACTTCATCTCACAAGCCTGCCACGCAACTACTACACCAGAAAGAGCTTTAAAAATAACTAGTGGGAAGCTCCAAAACATTAACAAGAACTAGGTCTTATGTAGAAATGGATCATCTCAGGTAACAAAGCTCTCACTCAGGAAAATAACACACTTACAGTTAAGTGGCTCATTAATTTGTTATCCGTCTCACAAGGGCTGCAAAACCAGGGTAAGGCCTCCAAAAAGCCCTCTAAGGGACTAGTCCTAGCACAGATCTGAAACCTATGGCTGAGTAACCAAGAAATTGCTAAGCAAAACAATTGTCCTTTCAATTGCGTGTGCATGTGATTGGAACAGATGAAAGGAGAGAAACAGGAATGCCAAAGGGGGTGTTAGCGTGACAGAAGATAGATACATATATATTCAGTGCAGATGCACAAGTGAACTGAACTGTGCAAACAGAACTGTGCCCCCAGCTATTGCTAAATCTTGCAAAAATCACTGACAGCTCTCAATGCTGCAACAACCTAATAAAAATATGGTCACTTCAATGGCAAAAGGAATGACAAGCTTCTTCATTTTTGTCTTTAACTCAGACTGCAAACCAAAAGCAGTACCTGTGAATTCCTCATTACATGTCATGCTGAGACTGCAACAGCAAAATCTACAATATGTTAAAGATCTAATGACAAGAGCAAAGGCTTCGCGCACAGCTGCCATTCCACCCCACTCTCCGTCTGCTGAGCCTCAATAGCACGGCATACAAGATCAAATGTCAACAATATGTTGATGACAGAGCTACATGCACCCTCATCTAGGTGAAAAGAGGCTGTCATCCAGCTGCCTACACGTCTGGAAGGAATAAATACCACAGGAAAGAGTTGGTTTAAATTTAATTCAAGGAAGATGGTAGAAAGAAGCATTGCAAAATTAAAAAAAAAAAAAGTCTTCACGAAATTGCAAATCTGTTCTCAGCCCATGTCCAGTTTAGTGCATATCGGGCGATAATTCACCTTGTCTCGCCCCTACCTGACTTGGGCAAGATGACTGCACATGAATAATCTCAGATGTGGAACCATCTTTGCCAGAATTTTTTCTGTCTAGTTAAAACTACATACCCAACTGCAGCAAAGCTAAGAGTAGTGACTGTGGGCAAATAGGCTCAGTGCCTTCCCTGACCTGCTAAAGCTCAGCTCTCCTAAAACAGAACCCCATATTAAACAAAAGGTCTTGGTTCTCAGCTTCACAACTCATGAAGAAAAAACATCCTGAATAGATGTAATTTGCCTTTTTTTTTCACACCAGTTTGCTAAAACTGACACTGTTTCCATGTTTAACCACCCCATGAGGTTTTTAAAACACAATATTTTATGAAGGGATCCTAATGAGTTTGAAGTCTTTACAGTTTCTTTTAAGTTCTGTCTCTGCAGCCTTCATGCAGACATGGGTGAACTGGTCAAGATAACAATTTAACTCCTACCACATACCATTCCCACACCTATGCTCACATGCAGCACATCTATGCAAATCTTCATGCCATCTGCAACACCAAGGTGGTGTTTCATTTTCCAGTGCTGTTGAATACAGCTCTTTCTTACACCACCCTACATCAGCAGTGCTTACCAAGACAGGTTTTGGATATGCCCTGTTTTTCTAAAGACATTTGCCAGAATCTGCTGATACACAGAGCACATAAAACTATTTGGACTATTATGCTCCACTTGGTGTTAAAAGGAGGGATTTTCCATATTGTTCAGAAAAGGGTTCTGTCCCCATGTTCCTTCCTAGTATCAACAAGTACATGCAGTTTGTGGCTCTGCTTGGACTTTTGGTAGTCTAAGAAACATCTACCTGGTTCAACTGCTGCCAAAAATGGAAAATTGTTTTGGGCAGTAATTGAATATATTATTTGCGGTTCTACTCAGAGCTGTCAGAAGCTGCCCCTGTTGACCTGAAGATGTCAAAATCTCTCTGAAGGAGACGCAAAGGACCACACCAACAAGCATGCTTTCTCAATAACACAGCAAGAGGTTGGTACTCTCTTTCTCGCAAACTACTCTAGTTTTCAGAAGTACGCGAATTTGTTTGAAATTTTCCACTGCAGGTAACATGTTGCAGTAATCCATCTCCATGTATTCTCCCAATCAGTTTCTTTTTTCACATTACTAAGGGTTCTGACAGAACAGTAACTTGCACCCCAGTGAAGCGAATGTGCATGGCCATTTGCTCACAGGCTTAAAGCCCCTTCCCTTAGGGTTGCAGGAGCATTCAGAGCTCACCCAGTGAGACAAGGAGGTGTGGCAGTGACCTTTGCAGAGCACCCTGGATACATTCTGCTGACACCTGCACGAAGCTCAGAAGACAACAGCACTCAGTAAGTGCACATATTCTGTGCACTGTCATCGTTACAAGTTAACACGCTGAAAAAAACCTTGGCTCTGTGCTAGAACTCCATGTGCCTGTCTGCTTCAGGCCCTTCTTCCTGAAGGATTTGGAATTCTCCATCTGTTTACGATGGAAGCATACACGTATTCTGTTCCATCCAGGCTACTGACCAACCACTTCATCAGGATGTTTCCCAAATACCTGTGGTCTTGTCAAGAGTTAATTCTGGATCTCCACAGCCTGAATTTCCTTCCAGATTCAAAGCACAATGTAGGACCTAAGATGAGGCTTGGTTAAGCCACCTGATCCCAACAAATTGCATGATTTGCTCTTTAGCTTCATGTCAATCAGATTTTTCTATCACCTACTTCAATTTCTTTATCCTCAGCTCAAAAGCCCCTTTCCAAGTTTTATTTTAATTTGGATTACAGCAATCACATTTTTCTGGTATTTCAGAGTTAACTTCCTGTAGGCAAATGAAAAACATTAAATATTGCAAGGGCATTAGAATTTGTGAATGCCAGAAATAAAACTACATGCTGGCCTTCTTTCTCATTAATATCCATTGCTAACAGATCCAGGGTAAAATGATCCTTACTGTTCCGTGTTTCTAAGGAACTTCAGGTCTGACCAAGTTTCTAATTTCATATTGTTCTAAGTTCTTAACTTCCATATACTCTTGGAATCATATAGAATTCAGAAATCACCCTAGACCCATGCAGCTTGAAAACAGATCCTCTTTAATTTGGAGATCAGCTCCATCTGTGACTTCAAAACAGGCTGCAAAACATCTCCTTTCTCTATATTTGGAGTCCTTTCTCCAAACTTCCCATCTCTGAAACTCAAATATTTCCAAACAATTCCCAGTGTCAGTGCTACCTGTACAGCCCCAAGCTAGAGATCTGCTAAAAGCAATTCCTTCCCTGTACTCTCCAGCTACAGAAAGATTTCAGAGACACCAGCTAGGCTTGGGGAAAAAAACCACTCATTAAAAAAAACAACACCAAAGTGCAAACACAACAAAAAATGAAGCTTATACATACCACTCGTGTCAAAAGTCAACACTACTAGAGAGCTTTTTAAGGCCCAGTCTGAAAAACAAACTTGTTCTTTAGCAAAATCAAGTTTCCATCTGAAATGCTAAGCAAATCAATCCCAAGGGAGTGAACAGAAAGAGCAGGAACCTCTAGCTCATGACTCCACTGTATTTGATGACAATCCACTACCTTTACTCCATTTCTGAGCACAATTTGTCAGTGTCAAATCACGTCAGCCCTGACCTGTAGAACTCGACCCAATCTCTGAAATATCAGGAGCAAGATGCATACAGACAATGCACACTTTATAAACAAGGTACTCCTTAGTACAATCCAGAAGTGCTCTAATCCTCAGAGAGAACATTTCTCTCAGACTCTGAAAATTACACCAGCAGCCAGTCGATTTCTAGATGCAATTAAATGTATTAGAGTTTCATATAACAAAACTAATAAATTGCATCTTCAAAACCTCTATTTAAACAGCAAGATAGAAGAAATTCTCTGAGGATTAGAAACCTGCATTTCACTGACTGGTAGTCAATGATGTGGAGGACGGGTCTTTCCTTTTTAATTGGAAGCCAAAATAATCACTGTATTTCACTCCTCAGCAGGTCGCCACGTTTCTGCAGTGACTTACAGGCCACGTTGCCAAGCTCTGCTCTCCCAGTTCATTGACTGCAAATCAAAAAGTGTCAGGGAAGTAAGGAACAATCGTGAGACAACTTACAAGAATTTTCAGAGAATGTGATGTAGCATTTCTCTTTAATTTCTCTCTTGGGGGTTTTGCAAGCAATGTAAAATTAAAATATCTACAAAGTATTGCTTCAGAGCATAGCTATGACTTATTTTTAATTAAGAAGTTGAGTAACATTTGCTTTGTATTATAAGCTGTTGGCACAGAGGCAACAAGGATGCTTTCTGATTCTCTCTAATGTGCACATTAAATTAGAGATTGAAGAACACAATTTCACCAGTGCCTTTTTTCCTAAACCTTTTTCTACTGCATGCTGGCCAAGCTGCAAACAGGTTTTTACTCAACTGAATATGAATACAGAAGCCACTGTGAAGACAGTGTGCTAAGAATGTTATAAAGTTTCCTACTTTAAGGTCTATTTCTATTTTGCATGTCCTGAAAAGTATTACGAACTTATGGAGGAGTCTTGTTGCGAAACTCAAGACAGAAGAAATACCAGTAGATGATCTACTAATTTTTAAAATTTCACGAAAGAATAATATTTACAAGATTAACAGTTTTACATTTTCCAAGCCCTACAGACTGCATAAAGATGACCAACAACACACCAGAATGTTGAAACAAGACTCAACATCATCCCACACAAAGTCTCTTTAAGCAAATTAATTCAAACTGGTCTAGTTGGGACCCTGTTTCATAGGCAGAAAGCTTAAAGTCCAAAGCAGTCAAAAAATAAACACTTTTAACATCTTTAAATGTGATGTGGGGAAAGGGAAAATGAACAAATTAGTTAGCAAACCCTGCTAGACTGGATAGATTTGAAAATGTGGGGGAAAGGTTTTTGGAAGCTAAAAATATATGTGCAAGAAAGATGAAAAAGGCAACCTTTAGAATACTTGCAATCCATCTGGAGAAAAATAATCTAGAACTACAGCAGATGAGAAAGACAGGAGTACAGTGATGTGGAGAAAGTCTGAAAAGCGAGAGTGGGAAAAACTGTACAACATTTTCAATGCACCATAACAGCAAAAGGAAAAAAAAAAACACCACGATAGTTTATGACTGCATAAGTAAAACCCAGTAGTCCAGAAAAAGCAGAAAAAAATACCCTCTGTGGGCTTCTGGTAAGACTACGCTTATCACATTATGCACATTTATACATATCCCAGAATGAGGGGGGGGGGGGGAAAGAAGAAGAAGAAAAAAAAGAAGGGTATTCTGGAGAGAATTTATAAGGGGAAAAAAAAGGAAAGCTGAAAGATTGAATTACAAGAAAAGATTAAGGGAATACAAAGCATCACTTCACTAAATGGTGACTAAGAGCAAGGGTACAAGCATTTCAAGAGTGTAACACACCACAGGGAAAGAAGATAGGTTTGAAATGGAGATGAAGAAATATAAATGGAAGATTTAGACAGAAGCTTATTGATTTAGCTGGCTACAAAAAAAAAAAAGTCTCTAAAAGGAAGAGCTTAGCAACTGGAGTTTAGAACAAATGTAAAGAATGGATGAGAGGAAGAACCCTACCATAGCTCTTTATGGGAAGAGACACGATTTTAGTCTATAGGACTTATCTATCCTAGCTTATTACGATACGGCAAAACAACTGTGGGAAGGGAACACTCCCATATCTGGCAGTAAAAGTGATGTATTTCACAAGGTTCTTAAAATACCTGAATAAAGAAACAGTACTAGGGCAAACTAGACTTTTAAAAGGATCTAACAGGATACTGAATCCATGTAATTAGTGATCTTATCATATCCATGCAGCTTTCACCTACCATACCTGCTAACCAAATTGTGCTTTTCTCATAAATACTCTTAAATTTTTGTCTCTTACCTTAAGAAGCTCATACCAGAATGATAGCTCAGAACCAGGGCTGAAAAAGTGCTGACTGGTGCACCAAAGAATATCCTCATCAGTGACCTTTCCTTGTATTATAACATAGAACAGACAACTACGATAAATGAAAGTTTTGTAAAAGCTGATAAAAACAGCTCATGTAATGACAGGACTGAGATGACCCTCTCTGAATCACGAGCAGTCTGGAGAGCAACTACAGAGCCTGAAGTTGAATCAAGAAATTTATTTGAGAGACGGGTCTCTCCCCAGTGCCAGGCCACTAGAGAAATGGCTCAGTGCAACATTTGTACGCTGGGAAAACTCTGCCAAAAGTAATAATAATCGGAGAGGCCTTTTAAAAAAGAACAAAGAACTTAAAAGGCAAAAAAAAAAAAGTCGATATAGGCAGAGGAAAAAAGCTGCTCATGGAACAAATTCCACTATGATCAAGTTACCCCCCAAAGTGAAAAGGTTTGAATAGCTGTTTTTCATCTGCCACAAGTCACCTGAATACATGGCCTAATACTTGAATCTAGCCCAAATTCCAGCTTTAGAAATTGCCTAGTTCTGCCTTCTCAACTCTTTGTGCATTATCAACTGGACATGGCTTCTCCCACCCTAAACTATCACTGAATAGCTGTTGTGCTCTACTGATGAACAAAGCAAAATACACACTTTCTCTTAACTGTTTGACAGTTTGCAAAAAGATAAAGGTTTGTGCTCAGGTACTAAACGAGTCAGAACAGGTCATAGTTCAGCTCTCCCACAAAGTGGAAGTACAGTAAGATAACTTCATTGTCAAAATAGGCCTACATATACATAGAAAGCTCACTAATAAATAGCCAAAAAAAGCCTGTTTTACAAAATCAGGGTAAGCCTCACCTTCAGTCTGAGAGTATGAGGTGAAGTTGGCTCCTACTCTTCCTGAAATGTTGGTGGCCACTCTCCTAGAGGAGAGTGTTAGGAAATGATCCTCAAACCTCAGCTGAAAAACTCCCTCAGCAAAGTCAACTGCAGTACCACAAGCAAGATGCACATTACCCTAAGAAGTGCAAAAGACCTACTAGGTACTATGAGTGACAGCCAGATTTAAGATACCACACATAACATGGAATATATTTGTTTGCCAGCATATTTGAAACCAGAGTAAAGTTTCACAATTCCATTTATGTTCTCCTGCCATGTTTCCATACCTCTGTAATAAATTCCTTCACATGCTTATTACTCAAGTAGGCCTGGAGCATGTTACCTCTTTGCTATCATAACCCAGCAACTACCTACTAGGCTAGAGCAAAAGCAACACAAAATCACTGACAAAAAGACACAGAAACAGAATATACATACTTACCCTCATAGAGGTTTCTCCACCATGGGGCTGTTGCAGCCTGAAGACTTGAGCAACCATGTGTTCTGTGGACGGGTGCAACAGGATACGTCGAGAAGCAAGTCCCACCATTACGTATCTGCCCATTGGAGACAGGCTCACAGAAATGGCATTAGGGCCTATAAAGAGAATAGTGGTTATTTCTCTCAAAGGCTGACATCCCTCCCTGTGGCTCATCCCCACAGTTTCTTCATTCCCTTCCAGCATTCCCATAACGTATGGCATACTAAGCTCATACTTAGAAGAGGTAAAGAATAAGGAGATCTGCACAATTACAAATTTTGCAAGATGCTTCTTGCAGCAAGTGTATTTCCACTAAGACAATGAAATTCTTCAACAAAAAAAAACCAAAAGAAACAAAAACTATCCCATAGCAGCTACGTCCTACCAGCACCTTACATGTCCAGACCATACCACAAGCTTCTCCCAAGCAGCACTGTATTTGTAGCTGTTCCTTGTTATTACAGTCACTGCTGTTTAGACTGTTGCATTTTTCACTAAGGGTTGAGTTCTGAGGTAACTTCTCACCACCCCCCAACCCTGACTTCTTGCTGCATGCTTACCAAATCGCTTTGTGTAAAGCATCTCGCCCAAGTTGTGGGGGGCCAGAGAATACACAGCCAGTATTCCTTCATCAGGGAAGCCTCTTTGACTGCTGGGAATGAAGGCTGCCAGCAGCTGCCCATCGGCAGAGATATCACAGCTAGCATCATTGTAAATCTTGCAGTTCTGAACAAGCACGTTCACAGAGGCTGCACAGAAAAATGAAAGGAACAGTGATTAAAGCACTCAGGTTCAATAGAGAACAAAGTAAGATTTAAACCTAACATTGGAGACTGGAGAGTACATGCAAGAGGCACTCGAGACATTCAGCTTCCTCCAAAAGTTTATGAAATGTTAATACCCTGATTAATGCAAAACTTGCTCCAAAACGGAGATAAGACACTGCGATGAGCCCAGGAAATGAAATCTACTCACCTCCTGGAGCCTTCAGCCAAGAAATAGTGGCAATTGCACTTTATCAAACCCTGCCTTTGAGCACAACACCATCCTTTGCAAAGGACATCACAGTTTAAACAAGCCTCAAATTGTGACTTTCTGACAAACTCCAGCAGTGGTAGGTATCATTAGAAACAGTACACCTTAATTCACTTCCCCTTCTCTTGTGGAGCCCCTGGTTCCAGTTCCCCTTATCTCCAATAAACAGGAGATGAGAGAAAAATTCCTCCCTGCAGATACAAATGTTCACTTCTGACAGCTGATTTTTACACCAATCTTAAAGCAAGTGAGAAAGGGCAGAGACTTCTCCAGCCGGTCCTCCATTTAATTACTCCAATATCTGAGACATTCGTGCAATCAGCGAAGTAACTGTTCAACAGACAGGGTAGTGAGCAGCAGCTCACAAAACATAAGTTTTACTTCAGCATCTGCTGGCGAGTTGCTGGGTGACCTCATCCAAATCTTTTCCCCTCTATGCAGACTACAAGCTCTTTGGATTACTGAATCTTAGTATGCATTGTGCCACTCCCAGTACAATGGGGTTCCAAGGCCTTGTAGCATCGTCATCATCAACAGTTCAATCAACAGTGGTTTCATAAGACAAAGCTGGAGTTACATTCACCCCCTCAGCCTAACCTAAACACACTCCAGTATTTCACTAAAACTGCTGCAATTACTCCAGGAGGTTTGGAGCTGAAACTGCATACACTATTTCGGCGATGTGGAAATTTCAGATTCTAGTATTTTCAAACTCAAGGGGATTATATATGTGTGTGTATATATATATATACACATATATATAAAGCCCACATTTGCAAGATAGAAACTTTGCATGCTAAAAGACTGAACGCCCCATCTCACATGCTTGAAACTATAGCATCATGTGGAGCACTATGTTAACTTCTACAATCCAGAAATCTTCTTCTAAACCATCAAACTATGCCCAGCCTAGAAGTGGTTTTGATTTGTTCAGCTAAAATTGTAGATGAGTTTATGAAGGCACTTCTTGTGCTATATTTCTTATTAGTTTAACAAAAGAACAGTGCCAAGAATGCTCTGTGCATACTTTGAAAGTCTGAACTTCAAAATCAAATTAAGGCTGTAACTCAATGATTTAACAAACTGGCGCTGCTGCCAGAAGAAACAATCCTTGCCCTTTGTTTCCAACACTTCTGTGGAAAGAAAGCTACACCAGGGAACTGATATGGCTGAGAAATTACTGACTGTTCTCTAGGTCACTTTTTAGCCAGAACAGTTTCCCAACCTGGTACGTCACACAGCCACACAGACACTCGCAGCAGCTGGACAAGTAGTCATGACAGGGGAGCGGTTCTTCCAGCATTGCTGATTTAAAGCACTTGCTGAACCTCATCTTTAGTTCTTCTGGGCTCAAATACATTTTTCCTGGGAACTGCTTTCCTACACAGTTGAGTATCAACTTCTACTGTTCCATTTAAGAAACTCTGATGAAAAAGAAGACAAGGATAAAAAGTGGCCTGTGTAATTACATTCTGTACCAAACCACCTACACCTGTAGTCTAAATTTATTCAACCATTTTTTCAGTCTCAAAGCTGCTAAAAACAGTAATTTTCAACCTAGTATAAACAGAAAGGTGCTGAACAGAATAAGGTAAATAATGGTAGTCACTGTCAGTTCTGTAATAACAGAATCTAAAATACACACGGCCCTTCAAAGAACAGACGGTCCAAGAGATGACAACATTCCCAAATGCTTAGTCTGCAGCTAGTTGAACAGAAAGACAACAGAATAAAGACTATCCTACCTAATTTTGAAAAAATCCTACCTAGAATTAAAACTTGTCCTTTTTTTTTTTTTTTTTTTTTTAAATCTAGGCTTCACTCAAGTACTCATTACATCATTACAAAGGAAGATGCACATCAACACAAGAACTGCAGTATATGCTGTGAACCAGCTAAAAGACAGTTGCACTGTTGTAATCCCCGTCAAAGTGGGAGGATTGCAGCAGAGTTTTTCAGCAACCCATTTCAAAACCAGTCCTATTTATTAACTTTATCAATGGGCTGGGCACATATTGGAGCTGGCAGATGCAATCTGTTGATAAAGTGGGGTAACTTCATTAATATAGCATGATCAGACCACAAACAGGAAACTGAAGTACACAGAGACATAACAGAAGTGAAAAGAAAGCCTTATAGAGTGTGTTAACATTTATAAATTTCCATTTCACCTAGAAACTTCCCAGTTGGAAACAACAGAGAATTAACTTTGGTGATCATAGAAAAGACTGAGCCACCCAGACGGCATAACAGTGAAAGAGATGGCAATCCTAAGCTGCACCAGGGAGCACACTTAAAATAGAAATATCACTGCTAATATCCAACCTTGTGTACACTTGCTTCATCAGACCAAAGGTATGAGTGTCATTTAGCCCAAGGATCCTTTTGTACCGATGAATTACTAGTGATTTTCAAAGAGGTGAAAGTTTTAGAGGGGACAGATACTGATTTCTCTGGGCACAGATGATGTTTCTTCCTTGTTCTTAGAACTCTTGAAAATCATAGTCTATAGAAGTCATGACTCTTCTCAGCCTTTAAAGTTGTTTTGTTGTTGTTGGTTTTTTGGTTTTTTAAAATCTAAACATTCAGAAGAATCCCACAGCTTTAATTTTCTAAGGTAAAAGATGCTTGCATTTCTTTTGTAGCATTTACAGATTCAGTGATATTGCCATGTCTTATACATATCTTCACAGTTCCTTGACTGGTTTTTACCTCTTCAGGTATCTAATGCTCTTCCTCATCTAGCATTTACCATATGTCTTTTTAAAGCAATGCTGAGTTTGAATCACCAGTCACCAAAAGTCTATTTATCATATAACACATGTTCACTCATTTTCTAGCTACACAGTTCTACCTTTCCCCCCCCGCCCCACCCTTCCTTCAGCACAGCACAGAGGTTTTTGGTGAGCAGTCCACAATGATGGCCAACATGACTGCATCTTGTTCTTTTTAAAGTTTGTTGCATATGGTGAATGCCTCTTCGCAAAACAGATTGTGAGCTCCTCTGCCAACGTGAACTATCTCTCCCCCTTGATGTATGCCTGGAACATAAAACATCACAGATGCAAGTTGCGCTGAACAAGAAAGAGTGCCCTTTATTTTAGTCTTTCAAGATCTGATTCACGCTGGCATGATGGTTCTTTGCTCTCCTCTCATTTACAAAGGATGAGGGACTTAGGTAGCACTTAGACCTAGAGCCAAGGGAGCCTGCTGTGCCAGCAGAAAAGGTCTAAATGTGAGAGGTGGAGATCTCAGCAAGCTTTCATTTTAAGGAACAGCATCTACAAGATTCCCCAAACACGGGGAGGATGAAGATATCTACGCATTTGACAAAGCCACAGGCTATTTGATTTCTTTGAGCCTGAGGCCTGATCTATGATAATGAAGCCAATACAGAAGATTTTAGGGAAAAAAACCCGCTATTTTTGGAAAACCATTTATAACAAGGCTGCCCTTTCATCTCTTGATTTCTTTAGTTGTTAATGCAGCCACCAAGCTGACAGAAGAGATCAAAAGAAACATCAGAGAACAAATTAATCAAGCGGTTGTGCCAACTCGGAGTGCTTACACCTACAGCATAATTACGCTTGAAGCTGGGGAAGGCCTGGTACACAAGCAGCAACAGCACTGCCAAAGGAAAATAGTGCTGGGTTCACTGTCCACTCCTAGCCACCCTTAAGGATGACACTTTCTGTACAGTTGCTCCTATTTATACACTGTTTAGCACGCCTTTTTTTTCCCCTTTTTTACTTTTCTTCTTTTAAGGTCTTCTGTATCCCACTGTGGATCAGTAAGTATTGATCAAATCACCTTCCTCAGCTCCCAGCCAGTGTTATAATGAGACAAATTTTCAATCTGTGACTAAATGTGGAAGAATGAGACCAATTCAGCACAATGGTTAGAAAATTAAATAGTGAGCAAATGAGAGAGAAACTATATTCAGAAGATAGAAACAAGAGACAAAACCTTCAAATATTTTATCTGTGAAAAGGCTATATTCTGCACTGTTCACAGAGTCAATACTTACTTTTTAGCTTGTGGGAAATTTTAAGGATCTGCAACACTTACTAGAAGAATATTAAATAAATGCCAGAGGTGGCAGTGCCTCTGCTGCCAAAGAAATTCCTCAGACTGATGACCGTACGACTGACAGTTACAGTTTAAGAGCAGATCACATTCATTTCAGCGTTATTAAAAGCAAAACTGGCAATAAGGAGAGAAGAAATCAGAAGCCATCTTTTTTCATTTCGCAATTAATAGAGAAAGACAGAGCAGAGACTCAAATCCCGCAAGGCCATGCAAAGCCAATTCCCTAAGACCGCTGGGAGTCCTCTCTTGTGAGGCTGCTGGACTGAGCATTAGTGAGGTGGCTGCTGTGGACCGGAGTCCCAGGCGAGTGTGGAGAGCAGCCCAGGGCTCCAGAGTGTGCTGGGGCCCAGTGCCAACACCACAGGACAGCGCTGATCATGCTGCTGTCACTTGCTCAGGCCTCAGTGAAAAACATCCTACTTTCAAACTATCTTTTCTTTGTTTAATTGTAACAGGAAGAAGAGCTGCTCGGAGATGGAGGTTGGCCACAGAGCTGTTTCTCTGATGGAGAGCAGAGCTGGCAGGCAGCCCTGAACTTCAGCTGCATCATTTCATCTGCCTGAACTCCCCAAACCACTTGTGGCTCGTCAGACCCAGGAAGCGCAACAGCCCCTTCTGTGGAAGCGGACTCTTTCACATGACCACCTCTGATTTACAGGAAACAATGAGGGGAAAAAAAACTTGAGCTATTGCGGTCACATGCTTTACTGGGAAAATAGTTTATTTCTAAGATCATGAAGAGTCAGAAAAAATTTCTCCAACTCACCACTCCATTGTTACACATCCAGCTTCACAGTATCTCTAGAAATTTGTGTACCTTGGCAAACTTGCAGCTCACCTTTGTTCTGTGCCTAGGCGAGCCTGGCAAATACCTGTTTCAGGATGAGCACAGCTGCTACATCTTCATACATCCCTACTAAACCCTGGCAGAGGGAGACAGGGCTAACAATCCAGAAATGCCAGAGCTGGGCTCAGCATGCAAAAAGGAAGAAGCAGAGTAAAACAGAACATTTCCATATGGTAATAAATCATGATGGACAAGCCAAGTACTATGAAGCATAAAGTGTGGAGTCAGAAGGGCTGGGGATGAGATTGTAGCAAGAACTATGCCTGCAAGAAGGACACAATGACAACAGAAACTGTAGCCAAAATTCCAGCTAATTGGAAGCTATTTCAGAATGGAAGTGTCTTGGTGGGGGAAAGGGAAAAGATTGAAATATGGATGTCTTGAGGAGCAGATAGTTCTTATTTTCTATGGGATTCTATAAACAAACATCTTATGCTTTTTTTTTTTAAATCAGCAGCTTTCTCAGCAGAGTCAGATGAGGCCGAAAAAGAAAAGAAAAAAAGCGTTATTAGCAGCTGTAGCACTCTTCAAATACTTTATAAGCTTGCAGGGAAGCCCCAAAGAATTTAAGTCAGCAGCAAGAAGGTTCCTCCTCTGACTTCATCTTTATTCTATTCCAGAGTCTGGCCAGACCACAGAAAGTATTGCCATGGCATGGCAAAGCTTTGCCTTGAGCACTGATCCTCAGCCTACAACCTCACACTAGTGCTATGAAGTTCAGCACTTAACAGGACATGTCAAAGCGCACAAGTTCAACACAGCGTTCTGCTTTCAAGATGGCACTGCATGCTCCTTTTTTAGAGACAGAATGGTTCTCAAGGATAAAATATAAAGCATCTTTCTCATTTACAATGTCAAGGGCTACCATCTAGAAGCAGGGCTTCTATTTTCCACCAGGTTATAAATATCACACCACAATATTCTATATAGTAAGAAGGAAGGAGATTAGACAGAAACAGCAGATACTTCACCTCTAGGAATGACATAGTGAGAAAGCTTTTTGTAATGAGATGGGCTACTGGTGGCTTTCCCCCAGCTCCTCTGATTTCCCAGGAACTGGTGGGTAAATAGCCCCACATGGGTTGCCCAGAGAAGCTGCGGATGCCTTATCATCGGAAGCGTTCAAGGTCAGGCTGGATGAGGCTTTGAGCAACCTGATCTACTGAAAGATGTCCCTGCCCACAAGCCAGGGGGGGCACTAGATGATCTTCAAAGGTCCCTTCCAACCCAAACTATTCTGTGATTCTATGATTTCAATTCCTCACATCTCTGCTGCTACGGTGTCACTACATGTGCTCCTTTAAGCAAAAGGACAGTACCCCCCAGAGACCTCTTTTCAGATATGTAATTTCTAGAATTGCAGGACATGACTGAGAAAAACTTTTTTCTTAATTTGTTTCAGTAGCTACCTGTGAAAGCAGAAGTCTTTCTGAAAACAGAATCCCTGTTCTCCCTAAAATGAAGTCAATCCCTTAAAGCAGAACCCAATCTGTTTCTTTCTGAGAAGTCAAACGATGAAATTCACATATGCACAAATATGGTCGAAGCTAAAAATCACCGTACAAAGAAACGTTCATTAACATCTACCTCCTGTCTTCATCGCAGGCTGCCACAAACATTTCTGCAGCTGTACAGCAAGCTATATCAGGATACCATTCTGGGTTAAAAAACAGCCTGCCTAGTGAAGTTAGTTTTAGCCCCCAAAAATTCATTCCTTGATCAGCTGACTACAAGCATCAAATATTCTTGTGCCTGAATAAGGGACTCTTTTCCAGTGCTAGAGCTACCTTATGCCCTAGAACATATGTAAAACTATGGTCTAATTCTCACACAGGGCAGGAGAGGATAAATGAATAAATAAATAAAATCAGCAACATTACTCTGCTCTTGACCCAGAAGCAACTTTCACCTGAGATGTGGGACGAATCACTGCTTTTGTAAATGGCTATAAGCCACATCTACTCCTCTGGCTTGCAACACTGTGGTAAGCAACAGACCAGGGCTCTAATTCCCAAAATGCCCTTTAACCCACAATATTGTCAATAACTTGGAAAATTCAGACCAAATTTATTAGCAGGTTCTAATGTAAAGGTATAAAGACAATATCCCTCTAGAAGCTTGTTGGTAGAAGCACAAGGAGACTGGATACAGAGTTCTTCTAAGAGGTTTAGTATATTCCTATTAGAACGCTCACAAAAAAAAGCCCCATTTATGCACAGATTTGCTGACAGCAAGAATACACAAGCTAGACAGAGCAGGAACAGCTCTGCATGCTTTTAGTCAACTTTCTCAAAAGACTAAGCATTTTACAGTTCCCAATGCAACAAGACAATCAAGTAAACCAAGGCCTGCAACATACAGCTACCTTTGGAAGACCCTAGAGTTTATGGTAGCTCTGGTTGGTATAGAGTTAAAAGGAAGTACTGGTGTTCCTTTCAGCTTACCATTGCTGATTTCAGGCAGATCAAATTTAGTGAAATCCCACCACTGGAGCCGGTAGGTGGTGTTGGCAATGTTGCTGGCCACAGCTGACTGTCCATCCCCAATTACAGCACCTAGACAAAAAGGGGAAATAATTAGCAATTTAACCTCCAGATTATCCAGAAAAGAGCTGGCAAGACAAAACCACAGAAAACCTTTCAAAATCAAATACACAAAACCCTAGATTCTCAAATAAACCTTATTTACAGAAAAGGTAAAACCTCGTAAATAAGATCGCAGAGCACAGGAAATTAATAGGAAAGCATCTCCCTGCAACACATTTCCAAAAGAAAAAGAAAGCTGATGAGAGATACGACTTGCCCAGATTCACAAAGCAGAAATCCTAAGCAATTCATCCTTTGCAAATGCATTCTTATTGGTACTAGTGAAGCCATATTTTCAGAGACCCCAAATTTTCCAGTACAGCTATGAAGGTAGACCAGAATACATACTAAGGAAAAACGTCGCCCTGGAAAATGATACACATTCATGTACACAAACCCTGCTACTACTGTAAACTCCACTCCGAAGACACAGGCTGCCTACAATATTTGCCACACTGTAATGACTAAAAAAACATTAGCAAGGAGGGCCTGCAAGCTGGCCCTTGGCTGATCTGGGCGGGCCAATCTGCAGCAAGCAGGGGCTGCCCTGGCTCCTGGCAAATGACATGACCCTTACTTACCCACCTAAGGATTTGGGCAACAGCCCAAAGCAGAAGGCAAAGCAGAATACTTCAGAAACTAGCACAAAGAACAGTTTTCCAGGTAGAAGGGAACGGCCACAGGTAACTCAAGTTGGCATATGTTTGAGTGAGCTCTGAGGTTTAAATGCAATCCCTGGAGACACAAGTGGAAAGAAGAAACAGTTGTCCCATAACAGTACTAGAGTCAAAAATCTCATGCTATTTGCAGTCTCTAAGGCCTTCATATACCTGCAGCCCTTGTACTACACACACATGCTAGCACCCAGAGAAATTCAAGGTAATGGAATCTGATAAGGGAGAACAAAACAGGATCATCCCCAAGCACAAATGAGGTAAAGCACAGCCTCCAGAGTCTATGCAGCCCGGATTTCAGCATCTCCACACTGTCTCCAGTGGGATGGAGGCAGAAAAGTCAGTGGCTTCAACCTCCAAGCAGGCCTGGCTCAGGACTCTGCTGCCACAGCAGCAACACTGGAAGAGACATGGCTTTAACAAGTCACAGCCAGGGCACAGCAGGCCAGCTGCCTGTGCAGAGAGCTAAAAGCTTGCAAACTGCTTGTAAATTAAAGTGGTGTGCAGGAATATGAGGAGTCCAGGATGGCTGTATTTTTACTTTTTTTATCAAATCCCAACAAAACACTCAGGCTTGTAAATAAATAAGTAAGCCTGAAAACACAAACACACTAAATAGGGTTTATGTTTTCTCTGCAAAGTAGAGGATGGGCAGGGCAAAGTAGAGAAAGAAAATTCTAGACTGGTGCTGATAAATAAAGGAACCAAGAAGGCTGCTGCTAGTCTACTTTTCATTGATAAGCTGTCTCAAGTCCTGATTTTGGTTCTGGAGAAAGCCCAGAAGTATGCCAAGAGCAAGACTTCTGAGCAGCCAGCATCACACTGTGTACTCAGCTGTGCCAGGCCTCCAGCAATCGACAAACCTCCACTGTGCGTCTGCTCAGCCTCTGTATCTGCCTCTGTCAGAAATGCATAGATCACTTGGAGAGCAGAATTAAGAACATTTCCATTGCTCTTACATAAGCCCAAGGCTTTGTTCTCCATATCCACAAAACAAAGGGCTCCTCTGAACAAAAGATACGCACTGAAGAAAGCAGATTCAATGCATTAACGAAATTACATTTTGCAACCAGTAGTGGAGGAAGGACAATTAAATTTTATGCTGCTTCATTTTTCAAAGTATCCTCACTGCACGCCCAGGTTTGGTACACAAGGACAGCTCTTCTGCTGCTTTGCCTCCAGCCACCAGGTGGAGAACAGAAAACTCCCTTCTGTACAAATTTCAAGCAGTGGGACTTGCTGCAAGGAAACAGTAACTAACATCACCAACTAGGTAGCAACTGCCTTACAGGACTGAGTCAGACAAGGAAACACTCTACAAAGACAGGCAACAGAAGTACTAGTCAGGGCACATAATTTCAGAATACTGATCTTATTACAAATGAATGTTAAAGTCATCACCTGTTTTGCAACGAGAACAACCTTTGTAGGCATAGCAAGTAATATATCAACTGGAGAACAGCATCTCCCAGGAGAGTAATTGCGTGCTCACTCTGCATCATAGAAGCCCAGCAACATCTCTAACTGCTCCACCAACAGCAAGTTCCACTGGATCATACAACTGCTCCGCCTACTGCTACAAGTACCATTAAAAAGTTGTTGGCAAACGTTTTGGTTGTTTGTTTGTTTGTTTTTGTTTTTTTTCTGTTAAGATCCTGGTCTTCTCATCTCTTTCCCTGGAACCTTCAGGTTTGTTATGATGCTCATTTACGTTACGACCCCTTGACCTCCAGTGACAGTCACATCCTACATGGAAACACTAACAATGGAAAAAAATGCAGTACTTCTGCATCTACAGAACAGTCCTGCACAAATTTCAGAGCCAGCAAAAGTTATGAACTAATGCTAGTGCTTCAGGTATCTTTATCAAAAAGATGAGGATACAGGAAACAAGGTTCATAGAGTGAAAGGTACATGTTCAGAAGGATTTGGTCTATTTCTCAAAGGCTCCAAATCAGTGTCCCTAACACTAATGGCAAAGCCATGATCTGCATGTTTTTATTAAGTAATTACCTCTACTTATACTAATTATGTAATTGAGAAGTGTAATTATTAAATTATATCTAGCTACATATAACAAAGTGGAATAAGATTAAAATCACAAGTCCTGCCAGAAGCCTCCCACATGCACACGTGCACTGTCCCACAGTAAAGATGATTAAAAGCATGCAAACATTTCAGACATCCAATTTAGGGAGGAAAATACCCCCCCGCCCCAGTACACAACTATGCTATCCAACCTTTGTTGTTTGCTCTTTGCATTGATTGATAGGGAAGATTTGAGATCATGGGTGGCAAACTTTAAAAAGTTAAAATCCTCACTACAGAGTTTTTGTTCACCATGCAGCGTGAGAACTCATTCTCAGCTGGCTTTGCCCAGTCACGGTTTCAGCCTGGGTGAGAAGAAGAAGAAGGTGATGTTGCCATTTAAGTTCTAGTATAACCTGGAGGCAAACAACACACTTCAGCTTCTTAGATGTAGACAGCAGTAGATCGGCTCTTACAAGCAGCAGTTCTCACCAAGCACTTGACAGTCTGTCCTGATTCCTGGCTCTTCCACTCTTTGATGGGATCACAAGTGACTGCACTGGGTACCTGAGGGTCTTGGGCTTGTCATCCTCATTAACAGAACGACCTTTTACTGCAGAGATGATGTAGATTTCAAAATGCAGAAACCCAAAGCAAAGGCCAATTGATATGCAGTGAATGCAGGTTTGACTGGCAGCTTTCCTGCGTCTGTCTATCACTGTGTAATAAACACTGGGTGATGGCAGAAATGAAGACAAATGCTTTCAGCAACCCCTCCTTCTCCCCCCACCACCCCGATCTCCATCCACCCCCACTCAGCACATGACAAGAGCATTTAAAGAGTGGGGGGAAAAAAGTCTTAACAAAGACTTAAAAAAAACAAAACTCAAATCTTTTCTTATAGGCCACCTACACGTGACAGATCTTAGCCGTCAGTCTCAATCCCCTCACAGGGACCAACTCATTTTGACATGAACCTTTGCCAGTCAGCTATTGCTCATTTAGGTATTATATCAAGCCATGCAAGTCAATGTCTGAGTTTAGACTGAAAGGGAACGAAGTGGTGCAAAACCATCTTCCATGGCACTCCAGCACCACTTTAGTGAAAAGCGGGATACTTCCAGACTACTACTATAAGACTCTCAGAGGAAGAGCTAATGTACCGCAAAGCCTGTGTAGCTCTAAAATAAGTCTTAAGAACACGGAACATCTGCATATTATGGGAATTTATTTCCCGTGTATTTACCAGAAACCAGAGCTCCTTTTTTTTCTTTTTCTAGACTAGATCCTTTACTCTTAAGGTTTTTAATGTCTGGTAGGTCCCCTCATAGTAAGAGCAAAATTCATTAATATGCTTACAGATAAGCTTGAAGAAACTGGAGAAGTCCCCGAGCTAATTTGTGACTCAATTTGAGACAGTGATTAGGCCCTGGTATAAAATTCCCCTTAGATTAGTACTTGCATGTTTAAGCATGAGTACCTTTGAAAAGTAATTACCTCTTTACAAGCCACTCTGTAACTGTAGCTAATGATCTAGGTTAGCCTACACTTGCAGAAAGGATCTACCAGAGCTGATGAGTTTTAAATTTACTAGTTCTGGATTTACTATAATCCAGGCTCCAGGAAGCCCAAAACACAGGACAAATCTATTTGACAAACCCAGGATAAAGCTCTCTGCTGCAAGAATGCACCACATTCTCAAGCAGTTCTGAAGCAATCTGAATTCAGCTGAAATGGGATTACTGATACCTGAAGCCTAGCAGAGATGTAACAGGTTCTTGCACATCTCTGACCCTAAAGTATTTTATGAGGTAGCCTGGTTTTGGGGACTACCTTTGATCTCAGTAAATATATTAGATGCCAAATATGAATTTGACAAGTCTAAGCAAAAATCTGTTCCAGGCTACCACGAAGACACGGCCTTTGAAGCAGCCAAGCCAGCTATCTAAAACCAGACTAATGCTGTAGAAACAGTATGTATAGCAACCTGGTATCTTCAAGGATTTATTTTGCTTGTTTTTCAATATACCAGCAAGCTATAAATAAGAAGTAGGCAGAACGATTTTCATGAATGGATGCACAAAATGTTACTAAGGGTAGTTTGGCATATGCTAAGCACTAAAGGGATCTTAGATTTGATGTCAACTGAGAAAGCCTTGAAGAGGTCTCTCTCTTCGAAAATCGAACCCTCCAAAAAGCTGTTTTTCCTTTACCTCAGATATATGATATAAGAAGAAATGCAATTTCCCATTCATGCTCATTCCTTTTGCAAAATTTCCTTTTAGAAGAGGCAATGCTTAGCATGCTGAGTTCCACAGTCCTACCAGCTATAGGAATTTGAGGAGGCCTCAGCTGCAGGTAGTGAAGATGACCATCCTAATAGGAGCCCAGTCAAGTGCCCAAGGGCTTCACTCACATTGTGAACAATGCAAGCATCACATAGAAAAGGGGATTTTCCACCCACAGTTTCAGGCTTCAAAAGGAAATCAGTTTATTTGTAAGAAACAAAAACAATAAATGAACTGCTCTCCTGAACAAAGCCTCCATCTTGAGTTCAGTCATGATGGCTCCTTGACATCTTCCTTTCCTGATGTTAGAGATCTTCCTCAGTCTGATCATATAACAATTAATACAGAAATGCATCTGGGAATCATTTGTCTGATGGCAGGGTCCAGTTTTCCCTCAGGGAAACTAGAAGAGGTTAATAAGGTCCCTTTTGAATGCATTCCCCTCTTATCTGAATTGTTTGCACTTCACCGAGCAAGCTGATAATTTTGTTCCTTAAGAAAGCGAATTCCTACTTCTCTGTTGCTGTTCACCCCACAGAGATGCCCCTGCTCATGTCACCCTGCTACACATGGAAGTGGAAAAAATCAGATATGAACAGTATGAGGCAAGTTTCCAGAACAAGCAAGAGCTGAGCCCGCAATATTCACACAGAACCTCTCAGATGAAAAAAAACCCTGTACCTGCCTCAGTGACTAATAAGGTGTCTTATCACAGCCTTTGCATATACACATTGGAGCAAGCAAAGGTCACTGTTTAGGAAGTCCTCATCCTACTCAAGGTGTCCAATAAGGAACAAGCAGTTCCATTTTCTTGCTGTAGCTACATCAGCCCTCTCAGCTACTGTTAGTGACAGTGGTTTAAGTCTCCAACTTGTTGAGAAGTTTCTGCAACCATCCCATATCAGACATGCACTGTTGAACAGAAAAAACCCAACCAAATAAATTGGAAGGAATTTCTCCTTTTAACCTCCTAAATCACTACCAATCATCACCTCAAGTACAGCCTTGCCACAACAAAAGTCTGACTGGATTTAAAACAATTTTTGTACTTTTTTTTTTTAAATCTGTAAGATTCATAATCTCTCATGCCATCAAAAAATTAAAAAAAAAAAAAAAGGTAAAGAGAAATACCATCTGAGCTGTGGGCATACCAGAGCGTCTTACTCATGCCTCACCTTTGTGACAAATGGTGAGCAACATAACTGCTGCAAAGGAGAAGGGATGAAAGAGACAAGTGAGAGCCTGACTTTGGCTACTGAACACAAAGTAATAGTTGCATCTTGTTACTGATACGTAATTATTCAGCGTATACTTCAGCGGATACTTCGTTTGCATGGTTTAAGAGTTTGTTCTTGCAGGGTAATAAGTACACTTCGCCAGAGAACCAAAGCCCCAAATCCTGCTGCCAAAAGAAGCAGAGCTGCAAGTCTTAGTGGGGCTCTCACATTTGTAAAACTCAAATGAAGCCAGCAAGTGCGATTTTCTTGCATGTAAGAAAATCTTTACAAACAAGGACTGCTTAGGCTCAGCTGTTTGTTTTCTCATTTCTCATTTCTGATGCTCTTAGCTGCAGTGGATGGGAAGTTCCATGGGAAGGCTCCACTATATTGATTGTTTTATGCTATGTAACAGCATGCACGCATACACATTTTAAACAGCAAAACCCAATTTGTTTAGAGATCACTGTGAGACTCTCAGAATTCTTATACTGGGTACAGTACTGGAATGGTGTGTAAAGAGACAGAGGTGCTCCATGAAGCACGCAGGTGGAAACAAACGTTATCAGGCTAGGCAGTCAAGAGAAATCTTCCTGCAAATAGAAATGCTGTATCATTTGAAGAGCTTGACAAGAAAAGGTTACAGAAACAGAAAAACACATCTGTCACCATTGGCTGAAAGAACTCACAAGTTGTTTCACAAGTTGGTGGGAAAAAAAGCTCTCTCTTTTCTCATTTGGGCTGCTTGCTGGGGAAGGAGAGTCAAGGCTGGAGTCTTCAGTAAGCTAACTGCTGAAGCTGTGAAAGGAAGTTTCTGCAGACATTGTTGCTTGTTTTGTGAGACCATTTCTTTATTTCCATGTGACAGCAGCATGGGTTAAAAGCATGCCTCATACCACCATATGATTCGAGCAGTAAAACATCTTTCCTGCAGTATAGCCTTTTAGAGAAAACATTCAAGCACTAAAAATACCTTCCAATCTGCATTTTATTTAACAATATTTTGTTTTGACCTTTTCTGCATATTTCCACCAAGTTAGATGATTTTGTCAGTATGCATAAAGAAGCCCTAACAAAAAACAATGAGTAAAGCAGTTGGACAAAGGGGTTTATACTTTCCTCCTGTTTTCTGTTATTCCATATACCATAAAATCCTCTGGTAGTCACAGAATAAGCTGTAAGAGAAATCAGCTACTGCCCTGACATAGGAGTCAGAAACCTATTTATTGGAAAATACCGGGGAGATAAAGACAACTTTACCTTGTCAGTGTAAGGAGAAACAATAATCTGGGTTACAGTCATTTCTCCATCTGGAGGTCTATATCAATCTACTAAAAAAAGAAATCAGTAAGATAATAGATGTGAAAGCAACAGACATTGCAAGAGAAAAGAGTTTTTCAGAATTAAACGGAAAGGTTGAAGGGAATGAGGCCAGGACACACTACAGATGAAAAGGCAGAAGAGAGCTGAACTTTGTAGTGTCTAAAGAAACATGTATTCTCCTATTTCACCTCTGTTTGAACCTGCACGTGAGGGCATGTTCACAGCCCTCCTCCCTCTTAAGCTTCCAGAAACAGTAGGTGATTCTCCAAATCAAAATGCCACATCTCTCTTGCCAGAGTTTTAAGTCTCATGAAATCCCTGTGAAGGTGAATGAGGAAGGTCTCAATAGCTCATCTATGCTGTGTGTCGCTTGGGCTCCTCCCTCTGCCAACTCCGCCCCTTGCAATGCCTCTGCTCTCTCCTGTCATTAAGTCCCTTGCATCATTTCCAAGCCCTTCATTAAATGCTGTTGGAAGTCTGCTTTTTAACCTTCAGGTCTGTGTTTATTCTCTGCACAAAACCAGAACAAAATCTGTGCCTGGTAGGCATTTCCTTTTGTAAAACTCCTTCTTATTTCCCTTTCTGACTTTTCAGAGCATGAAATGTGCCTGCTAATCCTAATTGCCTCGGATGGAGAGTCTTGCAGGCACTAGACAAAGGGGGCAGCCTTCCACCAAGGAGCTGCGAGCAGGCACCAGACTCTAAGCTCTCCAGTCTCCAGAGCTCCCATCTGACTTTGCCGCATTTCTGAAGAACATAAGGACAAACTTCCTCGAGCAGCTATACTGGGAACAGGGACTTGCCTTCCCAGACTTCCCCTCTTCTGGTCTTCCCAGCACAAGAGCCCATCTGAGCTCATTGTGCAACCTGACTCAGGCTGGTCAGAGCCCTCAAGTATTGCTGCTCCATGTCAAAGCAAAAAATCTAAACATCTGACTTTTAAGGGTCATTTGCACGTCTGCATCCTGGCACCAGCTCTCTTAAAGAAAAGTCTGCAAGGTCTCACTGGTATGCCCACAGCCAGCCTCTCCATCAGCAGTGCCTTGGCCAATAACAAAGACATCCAGAAACTGAATCACTGTGGTATTAACACACTTTTGCCCCCAACAATCATTAAAGAAGTTAACTTTCTGGTCTAGCAGAGTTTGTCTGGATTCAGAGGAGTATTTCCACTGCAGCAACAAAAAAACTCGTTCATGGGGTTGCTGTCGTTGCCTAATGAGAACGTCCTTACCACCCAAGGCTAAAGCCTGTGTCCTCCATAGCTGTCATATCACCCACACTGTCTACTAGGTCTACTGCAGTTCTGCTGTCTAATGTAGATGCTAATGCAGTATCACACTAACCCAGCCTTGCCAAAACTGCTGTATATAGTCTTAGATAATTCAGAGCTCCTGCAATTTCTTGAGATTTTCTTGCAGGGACTGTTTGCCAAGACACTTACCAACTTTAGCCCATATTCCACACAGGTTATACTTTATCATCAACTACATAGTTAATAAATTAGCATGGCCACAATTTCAGTTCACACCAGATAATCCCTCTCCAGAACAGAGGCTCAAATAGTGTTGTAACAGCACTCCCATCTAACCAATATAGCTATGCCAACAAAGAGATGCAGAATAGGTACAAAACTAATGAGTGAAACTGCTTTTACACAGAAGAGCCTTTTTCATTGTGAGTGTGCATTTTAACTACATGAAATCCTATTATTCCAAACAAATCAGCAAGCCAAATGCCTGCTACCGCCTCTGCAGTTCTTACTGAAAGAATGTGTGCTTAGCACAACTTTAAATGTGTGTGTCTTATGCCAAAACACTCATCTGCGGTGGAAAAAAAACTCAGCAGGATCTTCACAGAGCAAATGCATGCTTTATCAACCACCACATTGCAGTAATACAAACTTTCACTAATCCAAGAAGCAGTATGTTCCCTAGAAGGGTTTGAATTCCTGAGATTTAACTGTGTATCAGTGCAACACCAAGCATCCACACTGGAGCCAGTTTTCATTGTAGAAATAGTAGTACGCAGTATTAATAAAGGTTCCAGGCACAGAAACACATTCAAAGCCTTGCACTTGCCAGTGAATGGAAGACTCGCAAAAATTCTTACTATCCTTAAACACATTTCAGCACTGCTATATTACAGCACAAGCCCTGTGCGTCCAAACTGGCAATGCAAATGCTGTGTCAGCTTAGTCACGTGCACTGAGCTACTACCACAATATAAAGCACTAAGGTAAACACGCTCAAAGGTTGATTACATTTCATAGTCATAATATCCTGTGAGCAAGACAGGTCAGCTGAGGAAATACTTGTCTGTTCTGATTCTGTACTGGTATAGGGAGGTTAAGATGAAGTCGTATGTTCTCACAGAACAATGCACCTCCATTAATAACAATGCAGGTCCTGACAACTTAAATAAACTCCATAATAAACTAATAAAGTGTCTTATGGCAAATGAAGAGCTGACAGGTGGCATTCAAGGAATGTATTGTAAGGGTGTGCTGCACTCATTAAGAGCCTTTTTTCAGACCAGTCAGTCCTGCACAGTCACTGTGTCTGCAAAGAAAAGAGGCACTAACCTAGCCTAGGAAATACAAAGCTGGAGAGGCATTGCTAAAGAGAACAATTTATGAGGTATCCCAAATCTGATGAGCAAAAGAAGAGAAGGCTGGACAGGAATGGGGAAGTAAGCAGCCAGGCTCACTGTTTTCTGGGTATGGCGGTAAGCAGGGAGACAATAACAAAAAAAGCATAAAACAAGCAAGCTGGAAAAACACAAAAATCTAACAATAGTT
The DNA here is from genome assembly GCF_037038585.1 of Patagioenas fasciata. Taxonomy (NCBI): domain Eukaryota; kingdom Metazoa; phylum Chordata; class Aves; order Columbiformes; family Columbidae; genus Patagioenas; species Patagioenas fasciata. The sequence continues at coordinate 28,848,380 of NC_092524.1, read as the reverse complement.
TAACTAATGGGAAAGCAATATGAATTCAAAGCATAGTGAGATGGAAAGGAGGGAGCCCAGGCTGGAAGAACACAATGGGGAGACCACCTTGTTCCAACTGGAAAATAACAAAGAAACCTACAGCAAATAAAATATTTGGCTTTCACAATGTTTTGAGTGCAGTTTGGGCTGATCCAGATGACAGTAATGGAAACAGGACTTGCTCCTTATCACCATTAGTTTTAAGGCAAAAAAGTAGGTTCTAGCACCTCAGTGAATCTGCAGGGATTACTGCATAAGAGCCAATGCAGAAATTTAGGCTCAAGGCGTGACCCAGACCATGTGGAGCAGGACTGATGAGGCTGCTGGTACACATGCTGAGGGACCAGTGTGGAACAATGTCCAGGTATATGGTGTGACATTCAGAACAGGGATGCAATGTCAGAGCTTCCAGAGGGCAGCTGGACCCCATCAAGGAGTTCAGCCAAGCTTTATGCAGTGACTTCTGTAAACAGCAGAGTTCAACCCTGACAGGTCCAATCCACAGCCATTACAAAAGCAACTACAAGATGAAAAGAGACTAACACTTTATCCCATTATTTTAAGGAATATTAAAAGTCAAACTCAAAGCCACACACAGAAAAAATAAGACCTAAGCTTAAGGCAGCAGAAGTACATTCTAGCTACTCAGCATGCAGGCCCTGGGCTGCACAATGGACAGACACTCCAGATGAGTTTTCTTTCTTTTTTAGGGCAGACTTGACTTTAATCCAACTTGAATTAGTTCATAATACTTCCAGAGGTTACCATGCAGACCTGTCCAAGACACTGCTATCCACTATAACCACCACAGCTAATGCACACAGCATCTGTAAGAAAAGTAGAGGGAAATTCAGACAATGAAAATAGGACAATCACAATTTACTGGTTTGTGGTAAGATTTTAGATTAGATACAATCAAGATTTGGAGCAGGCCATGCTTTACAGGAGGTCATGAACTAAAAAGAAACTGTGGTGAGATGCTTGAAGATCTCATCCCCACAGCAGCAGTGCCAGAGGTCCAGCTCCTACTAAATCGAATAATCAGCACTGCTACAACCTAGAAGATGATGAGCACTCTGGGTTAGCCTCTTGGTATAAAATTACAGTCCCAAAGGACAATGTTATTTGGTCTCACAAGTCAGAGGACAGCTTAAATTAGGAAACAGCTCACTACAATCACAGGAGTAGGGAGACTGACAGCCAGGTACTGCTGGTTTCTCTGTGAGCAGAGCAGCCAGGTACTGCTGGTTCTCTGTGGAACCTCAATAGCCCAGCTGGACCAGGAGAAGACGGAAATACACTCTCTCGCACCCCTTCTGTGCCTTCCGCACAGACGACCCAATCAAGTCCTTAGCGATATGCTTTCTGACCTCACCTTTCAAGGTCCTTGCAAATTTCTTCATTTCATGTGTCCTGTAAGCAATTTCTCTAAACTGTTTGTTATTGACTCCCTCCCTACCACAACTTAATGTCTTCCAGCGTTTGCCATCAACCCTTCTCTCTCATTCTATCTTGATTTCCAGTCTATAAGCACCATTTGTCTACCCTCAGCCCTTTTCTTCCTGTGTCGTCTTTCCCTTCCACTTGGTTAAAGTAGTTTTGGATGTCCTTCATACTTCCAGTGTCCTCATAATGGGGATATGGGTGGGTCTGTGTGTGTATTGGGTGTTTGCCTCCTTCCCCCAGTCATACTCCCCATTAGATTTTGAGCCTGACCTACCAATGATACCAGTTCCTGTCATCAGACCAATTCCTTCCAGTACAGAACTTTTCTACTATGGCACCTCGAGGAAGACACAGAGGTCTGACCGGGGTGGTCAGTCATGAACCAAAAGACCAATGCTCAAACAACTCGTACGTGCAGCACACCAGGAGACACACATCACATGGATGGGTGCATGCATGCCCACACCATGAATACTAATATGAACAATTGTTTGAAAAAAGACAAACTGTTTCTCCAGCTTAACTGAAACCCACGCCTGCAATCCCAGCTGCCTCATCACCACCTTTGACTCATTCCTCAAACTCTCCCCTCCTCCAACCTCCAGTTTTCTCTGCAGAATCTCAATTGCTTATATGAAAATTACAAAATGACATTACTTCCTCCATCCTCTCAACCTTCCCCCCGCCTTGCACATCTTCCCATCGCATATAGAAGCATCTACCCAGTCCTTCTCCACCTGCCTCTACGATTTTATCTCCATATCCCTGTTTCTTTTGTGCCAATTTCCATCCCTTGCCATTTGACAGAACACATTTGTATGCTCTTCTCCTTCTCCTCACAATACAAATATGCATTAATTTCTTGCATCTCTAGATTCCTCAGAGACTCTGGATCACAGTTGGTACATCTACAGTGAGAAAGGGAAATGCATTCACTCTCATGTTCTTCTTACCTCTAGCTCTCAAACTGCACCACGTGAACTCCTGGCAACCACTTCTGGTTTTCTGACAAGTCCCATTTGGATCATCTCCAGCCTACCTTCCATCTTTAAAATACTACTAAAGCTGCTTTGCTACTAGTGACTCCTTCCTGGTCAAAGCTCAGGACTAGTAGTCTAACCATCATCATTACCCCTTACTTACCAAAGGTGGTAACATTTTTGCTTCTTGAACTGCTAGTCCCTTGCTTTCTGTGAGTGACTTCTACCACTACCACTCTCACCACTCCCAAAGATAATGAAGGAGACAAATGAGCAATTATGAACATCACCACAACTTCTTCCACACCGATCTCTGTGTTTGCTGCCAGCTCTGAAGTTACCTAATGGGTCATAAGCTGCACCTACGTACTCCTTTCCACCCATTGCAGCAAAAACAGGTGGGTTGATGCAGCTTGATACAGCTGAAATTGTACATGGTTTCAGGCAGTGCTTGAAGGAAGGGAAAGAGATGTGAACCTGGTTCCCAGATCAGCAAGAGCTGGACTCAGAAGCCAAGCTACCAGGGAATTTAGCAGAAGTTGAGAGCTCAGAGCAATTACATTCATAGAGGCTGGCTCACAGCTCCCGCTGATTTTGAACTCTCAGGAACATGATAACTCTGGCGTGCCAGGGCTGCTGGATTACAGCCCACACTGAGCTCAGCAGGAGAGGGTGTCAACCTACTGCTCAGGAAAGCAAAATACAGCTTCCTTTAGTAGCACTGACTTGCAGCTCCTGCTTAGTTCAAAAACAGCTCTCCGAGCTTCTGCAGACACTGGAGACCATTCCCTTTTCTGCCTCACTCCAGAGGCAGTGGTACACTCATTTTAAAAAACAGGGGGTGGGGAGGAGACAGCACCTATGAAGTACATCTCCGACTTGGTTCCTGTCTGTATTTGTTAGTGTACAAAATCTCCTGCTGTCTACATTTGCTTTTGATTGCGTTCTGAGGCAACAAGTTAAAAAGCTGATTAAGTTTATATAGTGCTCTCATCCTGACCAGGGCCTGTGTTTGCTGTTGCACAAATACTGTTTAGGTTCTCTGCTTGGTTTTCTTTAAGAATTTCTCTCATGCAGGTCATTTACCACCTTCCACATGTTTAACACCCCAAAACCACCAACAAAAGCAGCTTTTATGTTTTGGAAAAGTCCACAGCCTAAATTTACTTCCCTAGGCTCTTTGCCATGGGCATGTTCCAAAACTCCTCCAGCCTCCACACAGAGGGGGCGACTTTTCAGTGTGCTCATGTTGAGGTAAACCACACAGGTAAGGTAAACCCATTTGGGATGAACAAAACCAAAACCCAAAAGTAACTCCGAAAAGGGAGGCAAGTTGTGACTAACCTTACAATACTAAGCCATACTTCTTCCCCCATAATCAAGGAAAGCCAGCAGACCAAGAAGCATAAAATTGACAAGCTCAGGTAACATATACCATATAGAGGGAAAACTATCCCTGCAGAATCTAATAGCTAGAAACAACCTTTGATTTGTATAAACTGACTGATAAAAGACTCGTACATTAAAGCTCAGTTATTAAAAAAAAAAACCCAAAACCTCCAGGATAGCAAGCAGAAGGATCCAATGGTATGATCCTATATGTCTGGGAAAGAGAACTAGGATGCAGTACACACCAGCCTTATCAGATCACTTATAAAATATACAACTATGTTGCCATAGCGAGAGTTTCCTCCATCTTTATGCCAGGATGGCTATAAAAATGTATATGAAGATATTCTATATTTGGTATAACAAATCTGGATTAGAGTTTGCCTTGTGGTGGTCATCCTCCCCCATTCCCCCATCCCCCAAAACACATAAGCAAAATCATGACTATTCTCTTCACAGATGACGGCCAAATGCAGCAGGTCACTGACAATTCCTACCCCCTCCACATGGCAGATTACAAGGGCTCCTGCCTCCCCTCTGCACTCTGGAGTGTGGATAATTATTTTATTATTTCTCTTTCCCCTTTAAAAAGGAGGCAGCAAGCTGCGGGAAAATACTTTTATGGCTGAGTGAGCTTTACCACCCACAAAGAGACAGGTCCCCAAGGGGCCCTCACCGCCTACAAAAAGATAAGCACTTCTGTAAAATCTCGCCCCTCCTGATATAATGGTATCTAGAAATTAATCGCTTTAACAATGCATACAAAAGGAATCAGCCTGCACCCTTCACTTTTAAGAACATTGACATCTCTCTCCAATGCCTTTCTGAATCTCAAAGTCAGCTTTAGCTTCCCAGCCACCAATACAGAGAAAGACTTATTGGAGCAGTCTGCATCAGCAAATACGATATACAAGCTTTCTCAGATTCAGTGTTCACTTCCAGACTGTAGCTTGTGACATGATGCAAGTGGCTAGCAGGACCTCTTCTGCACTGGGACCACTGAAGCCATCCCATCGAGATTCCTGTACATATACCAGGAACCGTGGGATCAGTACTATGCTCATAAACTTCCACTTGAGCCCAGGTAACAATTTTGCTACTTTAGACACCCCATCTAGCGGAAAAAAAACCCCACCTGTTTCAGCAATTAGCTACCATAAGGTGAATGGTGAAATTTATGCAGCAGGACTTAAAGAAATAGAAAAACCCTAACACCACCACTCAAACATCTGGCATTTGTTTCCATGCTAAATTGGTCTGACATCAGCTTCTGCATCTTTCTGTGCCATTTGTCTATTGAATTAAAGGGTGCTCTCTCAAGAATCTTTCCTCTACATAGATATATCTAGACCAATTAAGTAACAACGAGTACCTACTGCTTCTTTGATTAGCTAAGTACATTAAGCTTATTCTATAGCTGGAGTTTTCCTCAGCTAATTCTTCCTTCAGCTACTTTGAGCCCTTCTGAAGCGCAGACATCAGAGTTGCACATGGATTTGCATACCACCTGGAATGGTGTTAATAAGAACATATAAGAAGAGAACAGCAGTTTCATACTCCCTGCTATTGCCTGCCTATATAAGGTCTTCGAGCTATGTCATCATGACAGGATTTCGTGTTCTTTTGGTTCACATGCAATTCCCCAAAGACATTTTCAGTCACTACTTCACCCAAAACAAACCTTCATAAACTGCAACTGGGGTAAGCATTACTTGTCCCAAGGTACCTAATCTCACTCTGGGCTGTAATAATATTCACTTACTCACAATGTACCATTGCTTAGATCATCACTAGGAATGAAGTGAATGCAGGAAAGATCTGCCCTCCAAATAAATAGATTGAGATTGCCACTGTCACACTCCATACTTTACAGGCAGAAGTGGACTGACTTCAACCCCCTAACGCCTGGTTCTTTGAAAGGTCAACAGTAACTGACTGGTAACACTGAACTGGAGACCCTTAAGAGTGCTTAACTGCGGGCTCGTTTGAAGTACAATTTGCCTCTGGCCCAGAGTCATTCCATAAAAACCTTCTTTTAACTGTTCAGAATCTTCCCTATTGTTTCAGCTTAATTCAAGGTTTTGAATACCACTCTGTTCCCATTTGAACAGTCTTCCACAAATGCATATGTACCAGGGCTGGTAACAATACCCCTGCAATTGCACCATCATCTCTTCTGGGAAACAAAATAGTAAAAGTGTAAATAGCACTTCAAAGGCTCTGTATTTGGGACCTCTTAACCCTTTAACCGGGCTTTCTCATGTGGAGGACAAAGTCATACAAACAAGTTTGTCTCTAACAAACTTCTCTCATGGGGCAGCATAATCAAGGACAAAGTGCTCCTGAAATGCAGCCACACACAGTGAGTGTCTGGCACACTTCAGTAAACGCAGACCTTTCCAACTCCTGCTAATCTCCGTGCAGCCACATTTCCAGATACTAGCCAAAAATCCTGACACCTCAAACCTCATCAAGCATATCCTGTAAAACAAAGTGGTCTGCACTCACTTGGACCAGAAAAGTTGCACTCATGCTAATCTCACTCGCAAATAAAGTTGTAAATTATGCTCATAATGTACAACTACTTATCCACACCAACTCTTTCTAAGGGCATTAATGCTACATAAGCAGGTGATTCAAGGGTTTTCAGCTTCCAGTTCAGTTTACCAAAAGGAACTGAAAATGAGAGACTCTTGGTAGAAAATAGAGTAAGAATCCTCATATAAAGGTAGGAACAAAGCATTCTCCAGTAACATCTGCTTTCTCAGACAAACCTTGAAAGAGCCAGAAGTCCTCTACAGTAAGAGCCACCATGAGTGTGTTTAACAAGGCTTGAGCTAAAATAAACTCCATTCTCACCTACACTACACCCAAGCATCATGTCACTGTTCCTGTACACTCACACAATTCAGAAGACTCACTGAAGGTTGAAGATGGTAGTGACCTCTGGAAATGCTCTAGTCCAGCCCCATGCTCAGAACAGGGTGAATTAGACCAGGCTACCAGGGACTATCCCCAGTCAAACCCAGATATGTCCAAAGACTCCACAACTTTTCTGGGCAACCTGATCCAGCATTTGACCACCCTCAAAATTAAGAAAAAAAAAAAAAAAATTCTGTTCCATTCAAATGGAATTTCAGTTTGTGCCCATTGCCTTTTGTCCTTTTACTGAGCACTGCTGAGAAGAGCCAGCCTCTCTTCTCTTCATTCTCTCAGTTATTCATATGTATTGACAAGGTCCACACCCAAGCCCTCTCTTCTCCAGCCTGAACAGTCCCAGCTCTCTCAGCCTCTCCCCTCGAGGCAGAGCCTCCAATCCCTTACTCATCTTTGTGGCCCTTTGCTGCATTCACTCCAGTATGTCCATGTCTTTCTTGCACTGTGTGGCCCAAACTGGATGCAGCATTTGGAATGTGGCATTACCAAGGCTGAAGAGAAGGATCACCTCCTTCAATCTGCTGGTAATGCTCTTCCTAACTCAACCCAGTACATTGTTAGCCTTCTTTTCTGCAAGGGCACATTTGCTGGCTTATTTTCAACTTGTTGCCCACCAGGATCCCCAGGTCTTTTTCTGCAAAGTTTCTTCTAGCTAGTAGATCCACAGCCTGTCGTGGTGTATGGGGTCATTCCTTCCCAGGTGCAAGACTTGGTATTTCTCTTCATTAAACTTCATGAGATTTGTTGGCCCATTTCCCAGCCTATGAAGGTCTTGCTGAATAGCAGCACAACTTTCTGGTTCATCACCTACTCCTTCTAGTTTTGCTGAGAGTGCACTCTGACCACCATTCAGCTGATGAACAAAGATGTTAAACAGCACGTATGGGCCCCAAGCAGACCCCTGAAGAGGCCAAAGTCTGCTTTCCTGAAGAGTTTTTCCCACAATACCATCCTGTAGATACTTCCTTATGTATCTGTATATGCTCGAGTTGGGCTCCTTTTACACATTTTGAGGCATGAAACTGAAAAAGCAAGGCATGATGAAAGATCCAGAAAACATCCAGATACAAGACATAAGGCTAATTCACTTACTAATAAGAACTTGATTACAGTACTTGTGCATTTGTTTACCTAACATGTTAGCTTGTAAGGCACAAGAAATAATATTTTAAATGCATCCAGGAGCTGCAAAATAGTTGCAAAAAGCTCTGCTGCATCAACAAGACTGTTGCATTCCCTTTCTACATAGAGGAAATCAAGATGTTAAGTCTTCTTTCTCATAATACCAAAACCCTACCTGCCAAGCCCTGTAACCATGTTTTGAATATGAAATGCAGAGAACACACAGCACCAGCTAACAAGCGGTTTACCTACAATGAGTCTCCTTGTATCACATCCAGCACAGCTCCTGATCAAGTACCAGAGCTCCTTGCCTACTCTGTTAAATGCAGGTTGTTGACATGTCTGCAGCCTGTTGCATCAATGCACAACACACAGCAAGAAGGGACATGGAGTAGGAAGGGTAAGAAATTAATAAACAGGTCACAGCACTGTGCTACGTAGGAAGCATAAATGTTGAGGAACATAAGGTAGGAGGAAGTCACATGAGTCTTTACTGAGTATCTGAGACTGATGTGGTCTGAGAAAGGACTCCTGCAGCAAGCACACCCATTCTCACTGTAAAACCAAGTTCCATATTCCTGGCTAGCAGAATTAAATTTGCAACAGTGCTGCACACCAAGATATGGTGGCAGTACCAGCTTCAAACTGCACAGGTGGAAACAAGAAAAAAAAAATCCCTGTCACACAGGGCACATTTATCTTGAGCAGCGAGTTAAGCATACACTGGCTGACTGATCTGAACATATCCATTAGTACTTGCGTTCCAAAATAAGCATGTTTTTTTAATTAAAAAAAAAAAAGCAAAAAAGGAAAAAAAAAAAAAACTACAGAAACGGAGAAAGGGTACAGTCCCTTCTAAGAAAACTTGATTACCTGCTGCAGAAAGTGGTAGGGTGTGTGTACTGGGAGGGCAGGAGGAGGAGAGCATGTCCACCTTTCCAGTGGATAAACACAGAAAATAAAGAAAGCAGCTGAGCAGCACAGTTCAACAGTAAAGCTATGTGCTACCTTGGCACTGCCATTCTGCCAATCAGTGTTTACTTCTGGAAGCAAAGCACAGATGAAAGAACATCCTCCATACAAACCAAACAGCTGTTGCTTTTCTTCCTCTCAGAGTTCCTGCTTTCTTGATTTCTTATACCACCTTTGCTGCTTTAATTTCTTCCCTTCGGCTCAGGCTTCTCTTCTAGGTATCATCCTTCTCCCTTCAGCCAACAGGGTAGGATGCACCCTGTGTAATTTCAGGCACCTAAGGTATTGACAGCAGAAAGGTACTCTTCCAAAGCTCCCTGTGTAATCAGTGATAAGTAGATCAGCAGTTCCTCAGAATATTCTGAGCACCTAAGTTGAGCTCACTTCAGCTGATGAATCAGAGCAGAAGCTTCTCTTTCTCTGCTAACTACAGAGGAGGCTTAGCCTCCCAAGTTACATGCTCCCAAAATGACAGTGTAAATGCCCCCCATAGTGCACATAGCTGTGGATTCTTATTTTCAGTTGACTCACATCCCTTTCAATTAACACACTGGCAGATTTACCAGATTGAGATGAACTACAGCTTGAGTTGCAAAACCATAAAGGAAAGACAAAACCAGAAAGGACTGAGCAAGAGCAGGCTTGAAAGTGCTAATAGCACTATTTCGACTCCTCAGTCATCTCCAGGCTCTTAAGTGTGAAGAGGCAGCTCTTGTAAAGACACTGATATACGAAATATTGTTATAAATTTATTTTAGAAATTAAACTGGTTTTGGAGTCATTCAAGCCTTAAGAGAACCCTAGTCTCTGGAATCGAATAGGGGAGAGCATCTTGCAAGGGTTCCAACACAAATTCATTCCCTCTGCCCTTCAGTCTCTAGTGCTTTGCATCCTTAATGTCTCACACAAAGACTTGAAACTGGATCTGTTCACAGCTGACAACAAACAAGTGTGTGTGCCCACACTAGTGTGTGTTAACGGCTTTCTCTCAAGGCTTCTTACCATCCACTTTCAGAAGACACCTAGCTAGATAGAAGTAATCCCCCTTTAGGTATGAGCAGCATTTATCTGCATCAAAACCAATACCACTAGTTTGGGAACTCTTATGAGGTCTTCGCTATTTCAAAGACATGGCCTGTAGGTCATTCCAATGCTAATAACGCCAACTACCTTTCAGCCTTCATTGTGCCAATGCACAATGCTACAGGATGACACAGATTACAGTATAAGTAATTACAAGTAAGATCACAGATTACAAAAGACAAGTGGCAGCTGGACTGCCAATTAAAGCACAGAGCTGGAAAAACAAACACAATGGTGTCTTGAGATACAGGGAAAAATGACTGATGTACTATAAAGATGGACCTGCTAGAGAGAATGAAGAATCTCAGGGTCAGCTATACAACCCCTGTGTAGCCACCAGAAGTTACCTATCACCAGTTGGTTTCTACACTTGGTTACTTTAAGCATTAACAAACTGATTTCCACCTTCTGGGAGACAGACTTCATTTGAAGAACGTTCGCTAAGAAGTTCGCCTTTTGACCACAGTCATGATGTGGTATAACTTCAAAGCCATGGCTATAGAATCTATGAAGTAGAAGCCAACAACAGATCTAATACTAATATAAAGTTAACCCACAGTATATGACTTTATTCTGCCTTCATCTAATTCACCTATGACACCAAACTATAAGGAGATTTCATTTGTAAGAGACTCCACTACGACTGAGCAGCAATGATTAAAACTTTCATAGCCAAAAGCTATGCAGCAAAAGCAGCAGTTGGAGAGAGGTGAAGGCAGATGAGAGTTGAGGTCCATCAGTTATGCTTTATGAAAGCTCATGGGCCACAAGTGTGTTATAAGAACACAGAGGTTTATAAATGAACACTTAAATAACAGAATGTCACACAATTAAAGTCTACTGCACGCTTTCCAAATCCTTCTGTCTTCAGACGCTTAAGTATCATAACGAGGAAATAAGGCCTCCTCTTACCAGGTCCGTAAAGCTCCACTCCCTACTGTAATCAGTTCCTGCAATTGTAGTTCAGCCCTACAGACTCTTTTCTCCCTTACATTTCTTCAGGAAATGCTGCTCTTTCACAGAAATTATAGGCAGTTCCCCAGTTTGTGATGAAGGTGACAGATACCTATGGCTCTCCAGTCACAGAAGAACCTGAGGTGTATTTTAATCCTCTTAGTTCATTTAGTGTTCACTGAGGTATATCACAGAGAGACCACAGAGAATGAGGCTACTCAAAGGTTTACGTCTTTACATATTAAGCAGTACTCAACAGACTTATAACAGAAACACACTGCATAGGAAGCACATGGCTATGTTCATTGATTGTACCACGCTACAGATCTGCCTGTTGTGAAAAGGATTAAATCAGGACACTAATCCTAATTCATGTAGTTGTCTTGGAGCAAAAGGCAAAAGAAAACTAACAGCAAAAATCCAATAACTGGCAGCTGAAGGTATGGACTCAAAACAAAACTCAGTCTTAGGCAACTATAGAGAAAAGCCCTGCTAGGGGAAGTGAGATACATACCTGCTCACAGTGGGGGAAAATAAGGATACATTAGAGACAACTGGGATGAGTTTTTCCACCAACTCTTGCTGGCTTTCTGGAGCTCTCAAGTCATCTGTCTCAGCCCTGCTCTGCAGAGTTGTACATTTGAAGTACATTTGAAGGATGAGGGCATCTCAGAAGAGAATTCACAGCTCACTGACACTGTATGTGACTGAACAGGATTAGGTCAAGGAGGCTGGAGCCATGGGAGGTAATCACACCTGTGACAGCAGAGGAACTGGAGAATCTGCCTGCACCGCTGTTGCCAAGGCAACCAGAGCATCCTCTTATCACTTTCATCATCAGAGTAGAAGTGGAAGGTTACTGGGCTAATTCTAGTTGCAGCAACAACCAATGCTCTATCCAATTGTCTGTATCACAGGCTCATCAACATCCATTTTAACTGGCCTTAGGTCAGAGTCATTCACTGGTATTTGAACATTAGCCCTCAACACATTTAGAGTGATCAACGGATTGGGAACATGCATCAGGAGGCACCTTAGCCTGGAGTCTAGTTCAAACATTTGATTGGTGAGAGGTCATTGCCCTAATTCTTATTAGGACAGCTATCATGTGCTCGAATAAATGTTATTGTCACAGGGGAAGGACAACATTTATCCACTATCTTAGCTAATTTTTATCCTGATGAAACTTCAAGTACTCTAACAATTGTGTGTTAGCAGTTTCTGGTGGAAATACAGAAATTCACTTGAAGACACGTGACCTAGAATTCTCCCAGGGAGCCAAGCTTTGAAGAACGGGATAGCTGATGTGATTTTGGTAAAACGGCAGCTGAATGTTACACTTGAAAGTTCTAGATCCCAGTTAAAGGCAAGCTATAAACTGAGTCTTAGCTTCACCTATAGCCTCAGCCCTATGCCAGTGTAACAAGTCCACAGACAGCTTTGTTTGGCAACCCTAGCAAAGATATCCAAAGCTGCACCATTATTACTCTTGTAGCACGTGATACTCCAAATAGGCATGGCTATGGAAAAATCTGTAATATCAAGCTCATTCTTTGAATACATGTAAGTGTTCAGTCTCTGGTCTAAATCTATTATCCTGAAATAGCAATTAAATCACTCAAAAACTGTAAATGTAGGGTGTCGTATCACTCAGTCCTTAAGCTATGCTGAGTCTAGATCTCCCCTTGAGGTGAAGGACTCCGAGCAACTGTGTTGGATTGCATTTCAACAGATAAAGTCTGGTGGCAAAGCCAGAACAGGCAAACATGATCTGTGTTCACAAAATTTTTTGTTTGTTTGTTTGTTTTGTTTGTTTTTGGTTTTTTTTGAGATGCACATACCTGAATAGATAACCTATTAAAACAAAGTGAGGTGAGACAGAAGCATTACACAAAGCTAGGTAACTCTATCATAAACCAGTAAACACTCATCTGCCACTCTCCCGCTGAGTGGCAGGAATGGCAACAAGCTGGCATCTGTGTCAGTTCCTCAAGCCTCCTGCACAGTTTCTTGGCAAACACCAATTTTCTTCTTTCTCTGAGCTTCCACTGACCTGAAACTAAAGCCGCCTTTGTTCCACTATGCCATTAGCATGCCTCTACCCACCCCAAATAGTCAATTACTACGAAGCCTAAAGGAAAAGTTCACATAGGCAAACAAGAGGTCACAAGTACTCCAAGTGACAATGAAGTGGATTTTTTTTAATGTATTTACTGATTTTAAAAAAAATATTAAAGAGTACATCAGTCTACTGCCAGATGTCAAAAAAATATCAATGACTTGGCCCTCAAATTACTTAGCTGTGTCCTGCTCACAAGTAAAACCTTAAAGAAAACAAAACAAACAAAACCAAAACAACACAAAACCATCACAACAAAAAAACCCAACCAACCAAAAAAAACCCAAAGCAATACAAACAAACAAACAAAAAAAGCCACAAAAAACCCAAAACAAACAAAACAGTACACAGAAGTATTAGCTTAAAGAAAAACAAACAACAAAAAAAGCAGTAGGAGGTGGTAAGCATAATGCTGAGCTATGTGTTCCTTGGATCCAGAGCCAGGTATGTTAACACTGCTGAACTTTGCAGCACTACTAACTTCTGTTACAAAAGGTGTAACCTCATCCCACAGCACAGCTCCTTGGTATCTCTTGGGAAGCACACAAAAAAAAAAAGAAAAAACCCCCACTCTGTTGGACTGCAAAAGGCAGAGAACCCAAGAGACTGGAAGACTGACATCGCCCCAAGATGCAGTATACCACTTGCATTGCCACATGCAATTGGCCAGTCCTACCAAGTGAGAAACCAAAATGTATTTACCGCCTTCATCATCACTTTAGCAAACAATCCCTTCAACTGGCTTTGACCATATGGACGTTTCCTTCGAGAACACAACCCCACCACTTAGGGCAGTTCACCAAGGAGAGGAGAGTCCAGGGGGCAGCTTACACCCCACACTACCAAGAGCCTGTGAAGGGCTGCCAAAAGAACTCTCAGTTTTTTTCATGAGTCTTGAAATAAAAGGGGAATGTGGAAGACTGAAAAATATGCTAGTGTTATACCAGTATTTTAAAAGGTTGAAATAGGATGAGACATGCCAGTCTTGTCAGCCTGACATTGATTCCAGACAAAATAATGAAAAAGCTGATCTAAGACTCAGTTAATAAAGGATTAAAGGAGGACAGTGTAATTACTGCCAATCAACATTGACTTTACAGGAAAATATAACTTGTCAAACTAACAACACTTTTTGGTGGCGTGATTATAAGTTCGAATGCTAAAGGTAGCAATGTTGATGCAATATATTTTCACTTGGTGCCAGAAAGCTAAGTGACGCAGCAGATCCTATCAGCTGACTGATAGGTCTAAACTCCACCAGCAGACAAGGAATTGGGCAGGAAGGTGCTACTGGGACTCGTGGTTGTTCCAGTGCTACATGCAAATGAGGCTTTTGGCATGGAGATATCTCTGTCTGTCATATTGACTAGTATCGCTTCATTCTCCCCCTGAACTCCCACCTACTCTACCCATCTGTTGCCACCCTCCCTACGCTTTGCTTTGCCTGGAAGTGCCTTGGTGCAAGGATGACCACAAAGGAATTGCTAATCCTGACCTAAGCCCTGCCTGGCATGTCAGAGTCATTCTGCCAAACCTACCACGTTGCTGTACTAGCCCATCTGCTTAGATAACCTGTAATTTTTAGTGGTTCATTAAACCAGGCTGCCCTAAGAATTTATTCACAAGGCAGCCTTCCCCAGCATGGAGCTATTGTCTGTAACAGTTGCATGAGAACGGCACTTAAACAACGGAAAGCTGTTCACATAAAACAGACTGCCGAAAGTAAACATGGACAGAACCTGACAGCACGAGCTTTGACATTAAGAAATTCACTCCACACATCACAAAACAGTTCACATGCCCATTAAGATCTCTGTCTGATGCTTTTATTTCCTCTCTGCATACAGCAATAAGTGGGGCAGGGGACAGGAGCAGAACTGTACCTGCGTGTATCTTCCCAAAAAACAGCTCTCACTCACACTTGGCCACAAAAGCCTACTGTCAGTTTTTAGAAAGCTATCAGGCTAGGAATATGGGGGGTGTTCACGCATCTTTTCTCATATGCTGTAGAGGTTACATAAGAAATCCATTTTGCATTTATGCATTTAAACGTAATTCAGAAATGACAGTCTGGATACATGGTAGGATGAAGCAATTTAAAGCACTCGATCTTAGATTAGCCTGTGTTAGTAGGAAGACAGATGACTGATCTTCCCATCAGCCAAGGCTGGCAACCTCAGCCATAACTACCAGGCCAGGGTTAAAGTACTTCTGAGCTCAAGTAGAGGTTTTTCACTATGCTAGTGAAGAAAAAACTACCACAAACTTTCGCACAAGCTAACTAAAAAGGAAGATCTACTACCAACACTGAAACTTTCAATGGCTCTGAAATATAATATTGACAATGACGACACTGCTGATCAACATAATGAACACAAGAAATTCTCCCGAGTACTCCACAACTGCAACCTCATTTTCTAGTTCTCATCTTTCATTCCTCCACCTAATATTTATAACTTCAACTCTCCTGGTTTCTGTAACACATGAACACGTTTTTGAGCACAAATGTAAAAAAGATTTTGAAAGCTGAAAGTGTAGGTACAGACTAAAATAAACACAATATTAAAACAAGGAATCACAAGCAGCTGCTGCATTACTATAATTAATATTCATATTTAAGTCAATAAAAGCCTTTACTGTGGAGTCCCAGCCATTCCAGTGTGTGGTTCCACAACACTGTAGGAGCCAACAAGCCTTGCCATAAGTACGCTCAGCACAGTACCATACAGAAAAGGTTAATCTTGTTTGTTGAGAATCCCATGATTGCAACTTCTGCTTTATTTGTTAATTTCAGCATCCACACAAAAAACAGCAAGCATGTGTGTTTTGGGGCTCAAATTCCCTAAAAGAGGCAACAAGCTGTTTCCCAGACACTAAGGAACAGGCAAACTGCAAGGAGGGCTGGAGGAGGGTTGAAGGCAGGTGTCTCCAGCAAAGCCCATACAAGGGTACCGCAGTGTTGCCTGGCAGCAAGTAATTATCTGCCAGTGTGTTGCTTCCACGTGCCAGCAGCCAAATCCCACACAGGCACCAAGCACAGGAAAGTACACGCGTCAGCTAAAGCTACAGGCCAACTCCGCTCTTTCCTACGGAAAAACAGCAGAGGTACTTTGGAGGCCGGCCTTTGCATGAGATCTTACTACCAGTGCAACTATGAACTGTGCACTCAAACCAAGGTGTTCAAGGAGACAAAAGTTCAGGAGATGCCAAAATCTGTTATCAAAGACAAGACCATTGCCATACTAAATCAGCCATGCAAAACCAAGAAGTTCTACCCTCAAATGGTTGGGAAAACTCCAATAAAGACTGTTAATAACATGTAAGATAAATCCTGTCCAAAATGGTTTAGGCATAGTTAATCATGCCTTAGGCTAAGGAAAAGGGTCACACAGCCTCTTGAGAAATCTTTCAGCATTCCTTTCAGTGGTGGTCCTGTCATTACCCACAGGAAGGAAGAGAACCACATCCCAGCCTACCTGTCTATACATCATCCCTCATTCTTCCCCAAGCTCCAAGGCGACTCCCCTGCACTGGGGTTAATCAGAGAGCAACTCAGACCCAGTCAAAAAAGACCCACCCTTAAGATACGTGTCATGTATAACCATCTCATTCATGAACTGCCAGAGTGCTGTACTCCTCCGCTTCCCCCCAAACTCCCTTTCCGCCTCCGCCTGCCCTTTAAGGCTCCCAAATGCCTGTGTGCTGTATGTGCTGGCAGCAGAGTTTTTACTATGCACTTAAGATCCTAATTGAATCCTGCGTTGCCTTGTGTGTGTCTTGCCAGCCGGAAGACGAAGAAGGCACCCTATAATTCAATTAGAAGGACCTGCAGCAGGTTGATCATTAGTCTGTCAGGTTCTTAAGAAAAAGACATCTAGGAATAGGGGAGGAAGATAAACAAAGGGAGAATTGTTAACAGCACCTCTTCCCAATTCATGCAGAAACTTCCATATACCTCCTTGAAGTGTGGGATCTGCAAAGCCCAAGCACTTGAATGACAGTTCACTGCACCAATCCAACAGTCCTCTCTCTTGTTTCAGGTGACTTAAACAGAACCTCAAAAGCTGAATTAGACTTTTTCTCATCAGTCTTCCTCTCCTCAGATTCACAGGAAAAATACCTCTAATATACATGACTACTGCAAACAAAGAAATCTTATTACCTGCCAAAACCCTGTTGACAGAGGAATGGGTGGCCAAGCCAGGCTGTCCCCTTTCATGGAAAATCCCAGCATAAGGCAAGTACTCTGGTAGCAAGAAGCGTCTGCAAAACAAAGAGAGTAAACTTACACAGAGAAAGACAGCCCAGTATACTACAGGTCTGCATAGCAACTGCAATTACTTTCAGGAAACATGACGATATTCCAGCGGACTATAGCAGAGAGGCTGGACTCCTCTGCTTAGGCAACTGCTTCAAACTATAGGCAAGTTACAGATTAGATCCTCCTCTGATCAATGCGGCTGTGAAGTTCAGCATTAAGTAAATCCTTTACCTCTTACAATAGCTTTCTAGTTTCAAACAAGTGCATCATGTTGATAATCTCTGATCAGATTATTGTCTCCTCCTGTTCTGCCTTCACACCATAGCCCAAACCTGCACATAAGAAGCACTAAGACCACACTGTCCTTCAAGTGTCACACAACAAGTTAATCACACTAACATGCAATCTCAGGGGTCCCAGAAATTGCACACCAAGGAAGCATCAGCTCTTAGCAAATAAAGGAATCCATCTGAAAGCACTAGAGAGTTGTACTGTAACCAGTACCTCCAGGGTTTCCACACTCTTTCACTCTTACACATACAAGCCTTACCTCGGGACAAAGCGTCCCAGCGATGGTGCAGACATGCGGGCATTCCGAGGGGCTCGGTGCCTGGATCGATCTCCATTGTCCCTTCAGCAAAAGAAAAAAAATATTGTACATTAAAAATACTATGCAATAAAGTATTCTCCAAGAAAATAAAAACCCAACATCAACACCTAGTCATCCTGAGTGTGCCACTGAGATTTAATGGTTCTCTTGCATAAGTAACACGCTTCTAACATTCCAAGTTCATACAACTTACTGTATCAAAGACTCCTAACAGTTGTACATAGGGGTAGCCTGACGTGCACCTCCTTCAATGTTTGACAGTGCCTCAAAGTATCAACAAAACCACAGAGTCAGTGAGTTAGTGTCAGCACCCAGGCAAATGAACAAGAAACCTTAAAATTTGGACTGACAGAGCAAAAGCAAGCACAGCACAGTCATGATGAGAACTTCCTGTTAGTCAAAGAGATATCTTAAGTTTCACTTTTCATTCCCAGAAGCACAGGCAAAAGAGCATAATCTGCAGACTATTCTTCCGTGCACCCTCCCTCCAGGTCCAGCTTAAGTGCCATCATAGTTTAAAATAATCTCACCTTTCACAAGCTTTTCGAGTGAAGTCAGGTGATATCAGACAAAACTCTACCTCTTCAAAACCCTCCCATTCTGTTTCACAATAAATGTCTGGGCCTTGGGGAATAAGGTGAAAGGGTCTTAGCATCTATTGTCCTACATCAGATACAGGAAAGTCATCTTCCCTAGGAGGACAGCGCAACACTGAGCAGGCTACCCAGAGATGCTGCAGAGCTGCCATCCTTGGAAGTCTCAAGACAGGAGCTAGACAAAGCCATGACTGACTCAGCTTGATTTTGGCTATAACAACCCTACAAGAAGCAGGAGGCCAAACTGGAGGACCTCCAGCATACGCAGCAAACAAAATTCCTGATATTGCACTCAAAGGTCACAACAGGACCTGTAATTATACAGCACTACAACTGCAAGGAAAATAATAAGGCTCTATCAGTGACTCTGGAACTCTGAAACAGACCTCCACCGTGTTTTATTCTCAATTCAGAAATTTACTCTCTGCATGACCTTGCATAAGTAGAAAGTCTGTTCTCTCCCCAGATACCAGACCCCTATCTGTAATTGCAACCCTACTTGTCTCCTTCCCAGGCAGTTGTGGGGAGAATATACTTGCAGAGCCTTGGAATCACTAGGAAACTAAATATTCCTTATGCAACACACTAGTGGTACATTCCTAACCCACTCCAGCAAGCTGTGCACTTTATAATTTTTTTTGTTTTGCTTTTTTAAAGTCAGTGAGCAAGAAACGTGGGCTGAAAAGAAAGTCCATTACGTGGCTGTTTCCCACACACTTGACAAACCAGGAACACAAGAGCAGAGGTTGTTCTGCAAAGCTCATTAGCATTTCAAGCTATCTCACCAAAATCAAATCTCAATCCAAGCTCAAAACTTCCATTTCTCCTCCCACTGCAGACGCAGCATTTGCAGTTTAGAGCCAAAGCCGCACCTCACCCTGAGGTTTCTGTGTAACCAACAAGGTTCCTGAAATCACCAACGTAAAAGGTATCGCTGTTCTTTTATCGGAGGCCTCCAGCCTATTAAGATGCGGATCAATAACAGAGGGAATCCTGCAAACCAGAATGCTGACAGATCAACTTTTCCTGCTAAAGAGAAAAGGCCAAAGGGAGAAAGAAGTGTCGTGTTCCAGAGCTTGCTACACACAGTAAGTGCTAGTGCAAGTCAGACAAGAAATATACTTTTTAGAAATCTGTGTAGCAATTTTTGAATGATGCTCATATGCAGCCCTGGGAGAAAAGCAGCAAAACATTCCTCAGGGTTTGCATTTGCTTTTAACATATACTAGAATTAGACAATACTTTTGAAAGCGACAAATATCAGCAAGAGGAAGCAGCACTACAACCTGTGGAACTCACCAGTTGAAAACAATCTCTGCAGCAGGTTTCAAAAGGAATGAAGGATTTGCTCCAGCAAACAAAAGAAAATAATGGTGCAACATCTACAGTCCAAATCAAGAGACCTAAAGCAAATAACTGTACAATTCTTTCAAAAAAATGCCACTAGCGAATGGTCTTAGCATCCACAAAAACATTTTAGGACACAATTTTTCTAATCAGCAAGACTTCGAGGCAAGAACTCCATCCTGTACTGTCCCATTCACTGCATACAATCCTACCCCAATACAAAAAGCCTGAAAGGGAAAAAATATATACTAGACTTTTTCTGATTTTCACCATGACAGACACAGCCAATACTGATTCAAGAGACAGCAATCTATCTTTAAAACCACCACAGCCAACTGCCACGGCCCTGTAACTCAAACAGCTGAATTGGGAATGAGA
This sequence comes from Patagioenas fasciata, assembly GCF_037038585.1. Taxonomy (NCBI): domain Eukaryota; kingdom Metazoa; phylum Chordata; class Aves; order Columbiformes; family Columbidae; genus Patagioenas; species Patagioenas fasciata. The sequence goes on along the minus strand of NC_092524.1, from coordinate 28,828,165 downwards.
AACAGTGACTATTCTTTGAGAATGCTAGAACTCCTGTTTACTGTAATGGAAATGTAAGATACACTCTTCTGTGCTAAAGAGGAATATTACTAAACATTGATCTGAATCACTAATTTACAGAGTCATTTATACGTAAGCTCGCATGCTAAACTCCATGCAAGAGCGTTTTCAAGCGTCTAGTGCTGAAAAGCTAGAACAGCTGATACTACCCTGGTGCCAGCTGAAGATTATTTCTGCACCTTCTAAAAAGGAAAGTAAAAAAAAAAAAACACCCTACAGATCAGTGAAGATGGGTGGCACTTTGTGTTATTTCTGTATCACATGCAGCCTGCTGACGGAGGAGAGCAGATGTTAGCACGACTGCAGTGCCAGAGTGAAGCATTGCAAGAAAGGAAAAGTTTCCAAAGTTCTCTAAAGTACTGATGAAAATCTAATGCTCTGCTTTCTATTTAGTGTCAGCTATACACAGACTCATTAGCCAATGATTTGCAGTGGACAATTTAATTAACATAGCCCACAAAAGCAGATCCCTCAGAGTGTGTCTCTATGTAAGAAAAAGCCTCTTCTGTAAAGCAACTCAATAACCTTGCAAAAGCAAATTAAAAAATAGAAGTGTCACAGCAAGTGCTATAACAGGGCTAAAAAGTTGTCCTGCAATACCCTTTAAGTGCACTGGCAAACATGAATAACACAGGGAAACTTCTGCAGTGAAAAAATAAGAATGAAGGAACTAAGCAATCCATTGAGCAAGATGCAGAGAAAGAATCAGAAGTAATCAGCATGTAAGGTGACAAGAGAGACTTAATACTATAATTATTAACAGACTAATCTGTCTCAAGAGGAAAACTCCAAGAAGCAACAAATGGTCAAAACAACTTTAAGGGTCTGGCTCTAAATTCAGGTTATTCATAATTTGTTCAGATACCATTGTGGGACAAATCAAAACAGCGATATGGAGAATACGAGCTGGTAGGGGAAAAATAGCATTAACATTAACACAGTGGAGCAGGAAAAGAATGCAATTAGCAAACATTCAGGAGATTTATGGACCTTTAAAAGGGCATAAGAAGGATGAAGGTTTATCCTAAACTGGCCAAGACAGCCAAATCTCCTTGTATTTTTCTGCTGTTGTCCTGTTTGCTTGTTGAGAGAAAAGCTGACCAAGGTAAATATAATGGAGCAGCAACACCAGCTCTGAAAACAGAGGAGATATAAAACTTTGCATCCTAAAGTTTGGAGAAAAAGGCATTCTTTTTCATCTGGTAACTTGGCTACTGCATTAATAACTGAATCGATAAAAAAAGATAGTCAAGACTTTCAGAAAGGAAAATAAGCCATGTTCTGCTTTCCTTCTTGGCAAGAATTCTCTTTAATATTTAGAGATTGTTGTATCAGGAAGTGAAATTAAACACACAGCATGGGATTTCTAATGCAATCTGTTCGTCTAACTGTTGCCACTGTAGTCAATATTAAAACTCCCACTGACTACACTGCCAATAGAATTAGGTCAACAATGACCATTTTGAAAAGCCATTTAATTATCAGAGCCAGCACCAGTAAGCCATGCAAGCTCATAAGAATCAAATTATATCAGACCAAGCCAATTGTTCCATATTTTCAGCATTTTATCATGTTTCCTGCAGTCCAATTTAAAATGCTAAATCAATTTCTATTGCAGAGGTCAGACACTTACATAAAATAGAAATGCTAAATAATTGGTTAAGTGGCATCTAGTAATATCCTTAAGAGTTGGCACTGGATTAAGTTGCACCATCTTGATGTAACAGGAAAAAAAACCCCACCTTTTCTCGGTACTTCAAACATTTAGTATCTCCACTTACTTGCTATCAATTTTTCAAGACTGCAGGAGGTTACTTCAGAGGAGGTAGCACAGAGGGCAAGAGTAGCACAAATCAATGAAGGCAAGAGTAGCACAAAAATCATAACAGGAGCTCAGAGCGAGGTTACCAGAAAATGCAAACTTATTTGGCTTTAGAGCTTAGTCAAGTCTGCCTCTGAAGAGGGTACCTGGAGGATGTCATATCAACTGGCCATACAAAAGAAGAAACAGATCCTGAGCTCTTGCAATTCACAGGACTCTACTGATTTAGATGGAAACAGATGATAAATATCTTGGGAAGGGGTACTCAAAAGACCTGCACAGGCCTACAAGATAAAGTGAGTACTATGTTTCCCAAAGGTTAAAGAAGTAGGAAAAAAGTGGTGAGGGGAACATCATGTTTGTTGGTGATTCTAAGAACCTGTCTATCACTTCGTAGCACCATCCTGATGAGTAAGGGACACACAGTGCTGGGAAAACTATAATAAAAAGTTAATAGTTAACTTTACAACTGAGAGGAGCAGCAAATACTAGAAACATGTTAAAACTTTAGTTTTCCCTCTGTCTGATCCTACAAGATCCTAAGCATCTCCTAAAAATGAAGTTAGGGAAAACTGGGAGCATTTCTAGGAAATAAGCCTCTCAGAGAGGTGAACATGTAATAAACGAAACCTTGACATTCTGAATGTTTTAGTGTGATAAAGGTATCCTAGAAGACAAAAGGAAAAGCCACACTGCAGGTTGGTTGTAACTCTGCAGAGAGACACAGTAGCTGGAATAACATCTCCTGGATCAGTAGGACTAGTTTCATTCAAAAAAAAAACCAAAACAAAACAAAACAGGTTCCATCCAGTATATGCTGCTTCACTCACAGCCCTTAAATCTTGGAGAAGTCGTAAACTCAACCCAGGAAAAGGCGACCACCCTATATATGGCTCTGAGGACAAGGGTATCTCACCAAAAATAAGATTATGTATAAGAAAAAAGATTCAAGACAACTGACTTCTCTGAGTAGAGACTGTAGATACATATAACAAGTCAGGAGCACTGGTCCTGTCAAAAAGGGTACAAGTATTGACAGCCACAGACATCAAAATAATGAAAATACTGATTCAAAATAATATACAAAATCTGGTAACTAAGAAAAGGTATTAATTTGTCTACCCATCTTTGAAGGATATGACCATTACTGAAGGAGAAATACTTAAGGCAGAACAGAAGGAGACAAGAAGAAACAAGAAAACTTAAGCAAAAAGAAGCATCTGCTACACAAAAAGCCTTTCCTGGCACTAAATGTATTAGGACTGCAGAGCAAACTTCCAAGTACAACACTGGAAGTCAAACAAAATCGAAGAATAAAAATATTAGAGAAACCACAAAAAATGATGCTGCCTAGCTGGAGAGACAGGAACTAGAAGAAAAGATTTTTAACACAGCCATGGAATACAGTAATTGATAAAGAAGTTAGGTAAGTCACCCAAGACACGGTGCCTTTCCATCTTCCTATGTTCATTTGAAGGCTAAAATGTCAGTCTATCACTAGCAGCTTTTTCACGGGAACACCAAGGAAAACTTTTATCTATTTACCAGTTAAAATTTCCTACAAAATAGGAAACCGCTAAGTTACTAATGGCTCTCCTGACCAGAGGGAAACAAACCCTCCAGCCTTGTTTACCTCTCAGAGGGCTGTTTAGGGGAAAATGTATTTACAAGATTAAAAATAGCATTTCAGAAGATCAAGTATTTCAGAGAAGCATCACCTAAGAGAGTATTTATCACCTGGTCAAGGGAAACAGCAGCGCTTACCCATTAAATGCCAAGGATTAATTGCTTCAGACAAAGACTGATTTAGAACCAGAAAGAGACGCTCTTATCTAGGTGTACTATCCAGCTGTCTCAATCTTAATCACCTCTCTGTGTGGTGGGTTTCCAAATTGATGACACATTTTAGAATGATATTGATACACTCCATAGCTACAGTGAGTCATTAGAAAACAGAAACATCAGAGGCCAGACAAAGGTAGAGAATCCCTAATCCCCAGTCTAGACCTGGTCTATGAGTATTATGGAAACCACAATATTCGGTGTTTTATAAAAGGCCAAGGCATCCAGTACTACAACTACAGACTTCTTAATTAGCCATTTTCAAACATTCATCCAAACATGAGCATGACTAGGGAAAACATCACTACGCTACTTCTAATCACTTAGAAACTTCACAACTAGTGCTTATTGAACAAAGTTTGTAGCACAAATATACAAACGGCTGCCCCATCAGGCTTCAATACTGGAATAAAGTTGCCAAAAGTAAGAACCAATTTTTTTTTTTTTTTTTAAATGAAAACATAATTGCACAAACAACCCTAATCTGTTAGACCACCAGGTTAACCACTGCCTGCTCCGGGCGGGCAGCAACAAACTATTAAGAGCTTGCTTCCTAATCACTCTCATTAGCACCAGCCATCACCTACTAGGTGACCTAGTTTGACTTAACAGTTTCGGAGACACAAAATAAAAGCAAAAGGACAACTATGTGCAGAGCTCATAAGTAGCAGAAAAACTCAGCTGGATGAAGGGTACCATCCTGACATCAAAATTGTTCCTACAAGCCCAGGCAACCAACACTATGGAATATGATGTGAGCTTTTCTGGCAACTGTCACCTTTCAAAAGGCACTCATTCTTTCACTGCTCTGCTATAAAGACACTTGCCTTGCTAGAATGTGACTTAATGGTAAAACAACATTATGCTGGAGAGGTTAGTAATATCCTGCAGTACTGCTGCAAGGAAACAGTCCTTGCCTGTCACTGCATCCAGGCAGTATTATTAGACATTAAGACCAAGATAAGGGGAATATAAAAGACTGTCACAAAAGATAAAGATAAAAATAATAGGGAAAATGAAGCTGCAGGCAACTATGAGTACATCAGAAGCCAAGCTAAGACTCTCACTAATCCTTGAAAAATGAAGTTCAAAGAGCAGATTCAATATCACCCCCATTCATCCCAGACTTGTTAGCATTCTTAGCCTGCAACTGTGTTTAAGATGATGAATATAATTAACATAAATTTCTATGTATCTGGAAGGAACATCCCAGAAATCTATAACAGAGAGGAAAAAGCCAACACACAAAGTGACCACCAAGTTTCACAAAATCCAGGTCTGCCTTGTGAGCAGGTCCATCTTCATAAAAAACAATGAGGCAGAGCCATATGAGCCAAGAAACAGGCAGAGGAAACAGCATCAAAACCACAGATGAAAGGGCTCTGGGAAGAAAACAACAAAGGCAGGTGCACACAACAAACAGCAATCCTGCTTTTAAGATCTTTATCTGAACTCAAATAACAAATTATTAACAAGAACATTATTTGTAGCTGCCCAAGTAAGAAAGGCAGATAGCAAACTGTCCCATCTAAGACTTCCAGAAAAAAATTGCTGCTTTTTCTCCAATATACTGATGTGTCATGGATCCTAAAAATACATTTCCATTGGCATTTAAGTGATGTGAATATCCCAAATAGATTCTCACATCTCCTACCATGTCTTTTGTTAACTTCAAATGTTAACATCAAGATGATAAGAAGAAAGCTGAAAACAACAACAAAACCCCACACAAACAGCCTAATAATTAGTTTTAGAAACCTTGTAGTTCAGATACGCTACCCTTTTAATGCTACACCAACAGGCTATCATTGACCAAGTCACCTCACTAACCCACCTTCATCACGCCCTATCAGAACTCAGCACTTGGCATCCCATCCATCCTGAGGTGTCAACTTATGCTATAGTCACCCTGCAGACTAAACCTCTTCCCTTACTTCTGGGATTCCCTGCGTGTCTTTCTCTACAATGACAGAACTTGTCTCACTGTTCTGGAGCTGTAGATCAAACGCTCCATACTTAATTCAAGTCTCATAAAAAACTTTAGCCGTTCCTATCTTTTCATTAGAGTTCAGAGGAGGGCGATGAAGCTGGTGAGGGGCCTGGAGCACAAGACTTATGAGGAGCAGTTGAGGGAACTGGGGCTGTTTATCCTGGAGAAAAGGAGGCTGAGGGGAGACCTTATCGCTGTCTACAACTACCTGAAAGGAGGTTGTAGCGTAGAGGGTGTTGGCCTCTTCTCCCAAGTAGCAAGTGATAGGACAAGAAGAAATGGCCTCAAGTTGTGCCAGGGAAGGTTCAGATTGGATATTAGGAAAAAATTCTTCATGGAAAGGATTGTCAGGCATTGGAACAGGCTGCACAAGGAGGTGGTGGAGTCACCATCCCTGGAGGTGTTTAAAAGGTATATAGATGAGGTACTTAGGGACATGGTTTAGTGCTAGAGTTAGGTTATTGTTGGACTCAATTAACTTGAGGGTCTCTTCCAATCAAAATTTTCTCTCTCTTTTTTTCTGCCAAGAAAAAACGGTTCCTATTTGAAGGGGATTGGAATAGCTGATCTTTTGAGGTCCCTTCCAATCCCTAACATTCTGTGATTCTGTGAGTTTCTTTTGCAGAAGCTGAAGGTTGTCACAGGAAGGAAAAACCACTCTGAAATACACGAATGCACAGTGAACAGCTGGGAAGGAGAGCAGTACAGAGCAAGACTGGCTGTACAGAGTGCGAGTTCTACTCATGTGCTCTTAGCAATAGGTCTGCTAAGAGAAAAGAGTAAGTGCATTGTGAACTGATTGCATTTCTGCAGATAAGTGCTCCCGTCGCTCTGTGTATCTAGCAAACGATGCTGTAGAGTAAGATTGAAAAGATAAGAGACTGGATTTAAACACAAGCATGGAATTCCTTCACAAGGCTAGGGAGGAAGTTAATTCAGTAGTGGTAATGTGCAACTTTCTCCCTTCTCACTCAAACTTTTCAAAACCTATTTTCCTCAGCCATTGAGCAAACCACATGCCTATTCTCACCATGACACACAACACCCTCCCTGAAACCCACTTCCACCATTCCACTTGAGAAGAAATAAGGAGAACAGAATCCCAGCCCAAATCTACAGCTCCTAGCCAAGTGTACACTACTAACCACAGCCATTGTCCCCCCTCCTCTCTCTCATTGCATAATGTTAGTTTAGACACAACTGCTTCCAAGCAGTTCCTAATTAATATTCCAGTACCAATGCATAAGTCAAGGTTCTTAAATAAGCTAACAAGAAAAGATGTTTCAAATGAAGGTGTCTCAAAAGAAATTAAAAGGATAAAGCACCAAAACAAGATTTCAGGCCTGTGAGGTAAAGGCCTTCTTGTATTAGAGACACAGTAAAGACCTTCTTAGTCTGTGACAATGGCAAAACTGAATGGATCCACACCAGCACAGATTCTCCTGGGAAGAAGGAAAAAAGGAGAGAATAGAAAGGGGAAAAGACAAGAGAGTGTATTCTCCAAGCTCCTTCATATCTTTATTCTACCAGGCAGCCCACTCTCAAAAGCAGACAGGGGTCAGCCACAGCCACACCTTTACCCTTGGCTTGAAAGCCTTTATAGAACTGTAGTGAAGGATTTTAGCAAGGCTTTCAGACGAGAGCTGGTGCACTGTCCTATATATCTGCTTTTCAGTCTGACAGATAAAGTGAACCTGGTTTTGTGCCTTTGTTCCCCTACACTTACTGCAGACAAAAAGGGACACAGATAGCCAACATGCACTTGCAGAAACGTCACATGCGATCCAAACATAAGACACTCAAAAAAGACCTTGAAATTAAAAAGTTCAACATCCATGACTTGTCTATGAAGAATCTATTTTTACCAGTTATGCTGGAAGACTGAAGTGACGTCATTCTCCATTCAGAGATTATTATCCCAGAATGTAAAAAGTCTTTTCATTTTAGTTTAAGATTCTGCTAAAGTTAACCTTAAAGCCCACTCATATCAATTTATCTGTTAATAACCTAATATTACAAACAGTATTACATGCTTTCATGAAGACATGACTAAGTTTACAGTTGTCAGTTGTATTCAGTAAGCAGTAGGACGACAACAGTGACAGGTTAAACACAGGCAGTGCATGTAGAGTGATAACATCTTATTAGACCAAATAACACAGGTATAGTTTATGTCTCCCTCCTCCTCCCCTGTCTGTAAAACCTAGTGTTATAGAAGGATATTACTAACGCCTATAAAAAAAACCCCACTCTACCTCACAATCTTAGACCAACACTATTGCTATTGCTATCATTATCACAAATTAAATATTTTATGAATTAATTCAGATGAGATTCTGGAGAAACTGCATGGAGAAAATAATACCATTAGGCTGATACACAAGAGGGAAGGCCTTAGCTCAGATTTAGAGGCCATATGCACAAACAGTGCAGAGACCACGTCTTTCACGCCTCTTACTACATAACCAGGTAAGCAAAGTTGAAAAGATATAATAATGAATCTTAGAGGAGAGAAAATGTCAGAATCCCACAAAAGATGACATCTGAGGAAGGTTTGTCTACCAGGCACCCTGCACAAACACAGGGCTCACTCCTTGCCCAGAGCTCTATGTGTATTAAGACCAACTGGTGTTTAATGCTCCTTACATCTTTTTCCTGATTTCTAGGAAAATGAAAAAAGAGAGAAAGTTTACCAATTACATTAATAAGTTTGGAAAGATAAAGCATCAAAGCAACTTGCTACGGCTTTTACATCAAAAATATTCACTGGATTCCAGGAGAAAAGCACGAGCTGCAGACAGCTAGACACAGCAGCAACACCCTGTCCTACACCAGATCTGGAGAAGCAGGGAAGACAGAGCATCTAGATCAGGTCAAGAAAGAAATACACAAGTCTGCTCAAATGAGCAAGCAAATGAGGGATACAGGAGCCAAATGGAGAAACAAGAACTCTGCATAAGAGATTTCATCATGAAGTGTCAGCAGAGGAAATCAAATGAGTCACGAGACAAGTTCCAGCTCTAAGGGCCCCCACCCAGCAGCTCCCTCAAAGCAGCCAGGAGAAATAATGAAGTAGAGAAGGAAAAAGACAGCACATCTTGAATGCACAGACCAGAATTCAATATGAAATATTCAACCAACAAATTCAGCCACTGCTCGGTAAGGAATAAACACTTCACTCAGAATGAAATGAAAGACAACCTTAGCACAGCTGATTGAATTGCTTCCCTGACTGGGTGCTCTCACTGTGTGAATATTATCTGCAGGCGAACACATTTCTCTGCAGGCATTTGCATGGCTCTTATGAATGACGACCTTACCATCTATTCTTTTCCCAGCCAAACAAGCCACCACAGCCAAATGAAATGGAATAATAGAAATATTAAGGGCTATGCTTGTGACACACTTGCCTCACAAAATGAGCCTGGCAGCCACGTATTTCTGCTTTTCCAAACCACGCAGCTGCTTGGGAGAAGCTACTGGGCAGTGACTTTTCTGTTATCTCCCCTCATTTACATCTTACACAAACAAGGCCACAATGACAGGGGAAGACATTCACTTGCCCTGTACTTCTGAATATTTAATTGCTAAGGCATGAAATGACAGCTTCACAGAACAACAGTCTACAGGAAAAAAAAAAAAAAAGGTCTACCACCACTTAAGAAAGCAGAAAGGGATTAACATCTTGCTTTTCTGGGAATAGCGAGTGTTACCAGTGTCCTTCATAAAGGGACTTCACCCTGACACAGAGGCCATGGAGCTTTAACAACATGCCACCTCAAGTATGTGCCACTGCAGCAAGTGAACATGAAAGCTGCTATAGTAGCAAAGTTGACGGCATCCTCTGCTGGCAGCAGCAAGATAAAAGCCCAGATTTTTGAGGAGTTCACAGCTCCCAAAAGCACTTCCCTACTGCGTTACCACCATAGACAACTACTATGGCCATGCTCAGAATCATCCTAAGTTTTAATTTCAATACACACAAAGGGGGAAAGAAATTCAGTGAAATAGTTGAAGTGCCCAGGCAAAATCCCATATTTTAAAGAAAATGTCTGAAGACAGACTAGAAAGTTCATATTCTCTTTTCTGCTAAAATGGATTTTAATCTAAATTACTGAGCTTTTGGTCTCCATGCCATCTGAACAATCTGTTACTATACTTCCATTTATTGGGAAGGCTTTGCAATAAATTTGTTTGCTGGAATTACACTGGGTACTGCTAGAAGTCCAAAAGCAGATGCTGGAAAGCAGACTTTAAAAGTTTGTCAGTAGAACCACTCAGAAGGAAATACAGTGACTTACAGGAGCACTCTTTTAGTGTTTGAATGTAGTAATTCCTCACTTTGACAAAAGATGCCATTTGCTCCCCTTACAGAAGACGAAGTGTTAACACAGATTCACAATCACCAAGTCTTCTAAAAAACCAAATTGCAGAAACTTCAGCTAATTTGACAGAGTTGTACAGATGGAGCAAGTAAAAGTAACTGAGCATGTTTGGCTGTCTCCTACAGCCTTAGGCCAAAGAACTAAGTCCTGCAAAGCTTCCTAGTGGTTCCTGTTCTATATCAAGATTTGAGGGCTCTAATAAGCTCTTGGCTCCTCATCTGCTCCATGGGACAAAAAGATGCTCCTTTTCTTTATTTAACCAGTCTTTTAAATCTGGTCTAAATCGCCTGATGTGTTGATGGTAGCCTAAAGCATCCTTAATTTTCATAACAGAAACAAGACCCATTTGTAGCAATCACTGCTCTTTTTATTGATTGAATGACTTAACCTGTTCCTAAAGGAAGCCAGAGATGTTTTTGATTGGTAAACAGTAGGAAGCCACAAAGCAGTCTCATGCTGACAACAGACTCCAGCAAGGGGTCAAAACAGCATGCACACTTACTCAAAATCTTCAAATTCCAGATCGTTTCCCTCTACAGATGGGCTTGAGTTCTCTGATGCGGAAGAAGAGGAGGAGGAAGAGCGGAGACGGTTCTGTTGGTACCGCATAGACCGTTGCCGAATACTGTCTCTCCGGGAAAGATACTGGATCATCCTCTGAGCATAATATGCAGCAGGAGACAACCTGAGCAAGAGTGATATACAGACACTGGTTACACAAGTACAGAATGACAGTCAATTCTGTTTTTCTTTTTGAGCTCCAAGTTCCAGGATGGTAACAATATATCATAAAATTGGATGTTTGCATTTTACCCATGAGTAAGACAGAGTAAATAAAGAAAGCAAGTACAAGTAATTTTCTCTTTATATGCTACACTCCCACGTGATTCCCATGTTGTGCAAACAGAAGTACTACACGTACCTATAGACAAAAAGCTTATCCACAGCACAGAGAAGTTTGCTTCTCAGGACTCCTTGGAGCCCACCGTTTATTTATTACTAGTTCACACAACTAACCCCAGCAAGTTTCCCTTATAAGAATCAAGCCCACTCCCAATGTGAGCTCTGCTTGCAATGCTAAACAGCAGCAGTGCTCAAATAAACACTGAGGGAAAGTGCTGTTGTTTGGAGGATACTTAACAGGAGCACCATAAAGCATCCAGCAGGAGAAAAAAAAGTTTAACAGCTTTGTTTAACTACTTTGTGATCCAAATGGTAGGGATTTCATATAGTGGCTATTTCATCAGATACACTAGATATATGTTAATAGGAGTATTAAAAGCCTTGCATCCTACCTGAAAGAAAAACCTTCCTCTGCAATTAACTCTTAATTCTTTCTCATGCATAACTTGGCCTTAATTTGCATAAACTATCCTGCACCAGTACCACCCCCTTCCTCGATGTTAGACAGGTAACAACACTCTCTTTTCCTACCCTGCATATATCCACAGCTACTGGCACACACTTTCTGTGACATGGTTACTCAGTATTAGAGTCCAGATACCTCAGATGCTTGAATAATAATTTCTTTAGCTTTATTTGGATCAGAATTGACCTCCAATTTGGGAGGAGGAAAGAAGATGACAACAAACCCCCTCCAAGTAGTTAGACATTAAGACGTTTATTCCCTTAACTTCTAGCTTTCTCTCCCTCCACCAGCCCATAGATGTGGTTTTGTTCTTTGTTCAATTCAAGTTACCAGACTGGTACTTCCCAGCATCATGGCAATACAATCTCATTTCCTGCAAAGGCACCACAGCAAGAGACTGATAATGGAAATATCAGTCCTAATTTTTTAATCTACAAATGAAAGTGTGAACAGCTTTAAACAACAAAAAGTAAAACAAAAAACCTCAATTGAACAGTGAATTCCAGGGCACAGTCTAGAGATGAAAACATACTCCTTTGCAATCACAAAGAGGGGTGGCCTGTCTGTCTTACAGGAATGCTACCCATCTTCAGAAAAGAGTTTCAAGTTAAATTTGATTTACAGTGGACCTCACCATCAGCCATGGAGACTCTTAAAGATATATTTAAATTTATAGTGACCAACACCACACATTTTCACTGTGTTATACAACCACCAGCAACAAAAATGCAGCTCTATAATTATCTCTGATAATATGATTATTAGAAGACTTCTCATTTTTTTTCTTCCTTCTAGAGCTGTGCTGATTCTATGAGAATGTACTGGGAATAAGATTTTCCTCAAGTATGGATAAGTTTTGCGTCCACAACAGCGTGAGCAGCAATGACACCAAGCCTGATAAAGTGTTCTGCTACCATCCCTCAAGTCATATTTCAACGGAAAACTACATTTAATAGTATTTCTAGAGACTGCTCCCTCGAGCAGCATGAAAGAAATGTACTAATTCTTCAAGGGATAGATGGTATTAATGTTCTGACTGCAGAAACCCACCAAGGACATTCAGTCTCCCATCCTGCCATACACTGAAGACATATAAGCAAAAAAGGTGACAAGAAAGAAGGGACTGTAAGTCACAGAGGCACAACGAGAGAGCATCTTCTCCAAGGTGAGCTCCCTGTACCCTACCGGGCTGCTGTCTCAGCAAAGAGGCAAGTTTAGCAGACACACTACAGGCTCAGGGGGTCTAAAACCGTAGTCAACAAGCAGCAAAAGGGTAAGGGGAACCACACACTCCGTTTGTTTTGGATTCCTCCCAGATCTTTTATGTACTGTTTGATGAATTAGAGCTGTTCATGCTTATATAACGTAAGAAGGTTTCACCGTACAAACACAGCACTTCCCCTGAAGACTTAATAGGCCAAATATAAAAAAGCAAGACATTACAGCAGTGCGCTCATAAATGAGGAGCTATTCTCTTCTTTGGCCTTTTCCATAAGCCAAAGTCTCTGCATATGCCTAAAAATAAGTCTACAGTAGAATGTGTGCACACAGAGAAAGAAAGGAACATGGAAACAAGGCAACACTGGAAAATATGAACCGTGGTCTCATCAGTCCAGGAGTGTAATCACTGAAGCTTTTTTCTTTGCCAAGATCACACCAAGGGAGAGTTTTACAAAGAGATATGAAGAATGAGTTTTGCAGACATTTAATCTTCTCAAATTATGCAGCACATCACAAGAAAAAACACAATGATGCTTGTTAGAAGAACGAGTAGGCAATAAAGATTGGCCATAATGGATGATGAGATGCCAGATTCAGCTTCCTGACATCATTTGGTGTGCAGCCTGGATAGTCTGTGAAAAAGATTCCCAAAGAGAAGACAAGAAGCTTAAATTTGGTACACAGATAGAAAGGTGTGAGGGATAAAGTACAAAAGGGCAGGAGAGAAACATACTCAAAGCAATAGGCTATAGAATTAATCTTGGCAGACGAGAGCATGCAGCGGAAAAAAAATGGTATTTGTCAGGCTGTATCTGTGTTTGGAATACAGTTATGACACAAATCAGAACCAGAGCTGAGAGCCAACATAAGAGATTTTGCTGTCCTGGAGGGATGAGAAGGCTGCAAAGCAGCATAAGAAACACAGTTTAACATGAAACATCTCTTCAGTTCAGTCAGCTACACTGAACGTATATATAATACACAACTGTAAATCAGCCCCTGATCAAAGTTAGTCTACCAGTTGGCTAAACACACATCAGTCACAGAAGGCTGCCTAGTCTATTTATTTCTCACCTGTGCTTCTAATAAAGCAGCAGCAAAACACAGACAGAAGTTATCCAGTAATTCTTAAACTGAGTCTGCATTCACAGGACAGTACGTTGTATCTGACTACACCACGGGAGCTAAATTAGCCCAGTCTCTGAGGTGACTGGACCTCAGCCTCTCCTCCTCTGAACCATCTGCTGCCACACAAAATCACCACAGAACAAGGCACTGAGTGGGAGAAATGTCGCACTGCAAAAACCAGAACCGAACAGCTTCTGTCTCATCCAACAACCGTGTCAGCGAGAGGCTGTGCATCCTCCAGGCACACAGTGCTGCTGGCTGGCCAGCGCGAAGGGGAACTCAGGAAAGAAGGTGTTTTGCTAGCATTAGTAAGGTTCAAGCATCTTGCTCTAAATGGCATCATGCATACTAAAGAGCGAGCTACTACATAGCACAGTGTCCTCAGCTACAGCCAGATATCCAAAACAGCTGGCTGTATTTACGGCAACAATCACCACAGGAACACCAACTGGAGGGTCTCTACAACCACTTCCCCAGAACAGCACCAAGAACTGGTGTATCTGTATCCAACAGCACCATACTGCTGGGCAGACCCTCCTATTTCCTTAACATTCCAGAAGGATTGACACCACTCACCAATTCTGCCCTGATGCTGATGGCCACGACATTCACTGACATTCTTACAGCTCACACCTCTAAATGTCTCTCAGCCAGCAGACATGTTCTAAAGGGGGTTACCTGACTGGTGTCATTAATTTCCCTGGTGATGTCTATGGTGGCACACACACCAGCAGTCCTTCAGCTGAAGGTAATGCTGGTAGCAGACACCAACTTTTAGTTGCTTCCGTTCCACTCCAACTCACAGGCAACATTCGGCCTGAAGGTCTCTCTCCTAGTAACATTCTAGCAGCTAAGTTTTTTTTTGGAGTCTTATCTACCAAACATCCTTACAATGCTTTATATATACAATATGTGAGCATATTTTTGAGTATTACTGTTAGAAAAAAAAATAAAATAGGTGCTTTTCAATGACAGCTTTATTTGATTCCTCTGCAGATTGCTTTCTGAGCTCAGTACACACGGAAACTGTGGCGAATGACAGAACAGCCAAGCTGACTTTAAAGAATATCAGCAAGGCCACCAAGAAAGAATGCTGCAGTCTACATCAGAATATTCATTCTACATCCAAGAGAACTTCAAAAAAATGTTCTCCCTGCCTCACTCCTGGCCTAGCTTATTCAAATATAGCACCATTACAGACAGTAGATGCAAAACCAAAACATGCACACATGCTCTCAAAAATAAATTCTTCAAATGATGAAGTTTAAAAAAAAAAAACTCAATTGGAAACAGCTTGGTCTTAAGGAGGTTTATATATTTTTAATATATATTTAAACACATATACACACACAGACACATATAGATTATTATTTCACCTTTGTTTCACTTTTCCACCTTATTTAAGAATAGCTGAAAGCCATAACTTTCCATTACAAGCTTCTGATGTTACAAAAAACTCAAAATGCAATAACACTCCTTTTAATCACATCCTCAATTTCTAACAAGTGAAAAGGTCACTTAGAAAGATCTTACTAGCCTAGCGCAAAAGTAAGGTTTACTGAAAAAGACTCTAATCTTACCCCATTCAATCTTGCAGCTCATGCTGATTATGCATCTGTGAAACTCATCCTCTGAAAAGGACAGTGACACTTACTGGAACAGATTAACCCTCTTAGAAACAGTTTCAACACTCTCTCCCAAAGCTCCTTATAAACTCAAGCTACTATGGCTTCTACGGCAACCTAAAAACACTTGAAAAACATTGTATCAGTTGAAAAATGGCTTCGAGCAGAAAAATATTTCTGACAATGCTCCTTATGCCAGGAAATGTCTCAGACATTGATCCCTTTCCATACGTTTTACTGAGCTTCATCATAGCAGAGATCTGACAGAAGAAAAAAAGAAATCGGTAACCTAGGCAGGCCCTCCTCCTTTTCTTTTTTAAAAGGCAGCTCCTGGAGAGCCAGAATCTCTGCTCAATATATCTGCCTGCTTTGGATTATGCATTGCAGAAATAAGAAATGGTGCATTTTCAGCCATTTAGCAGCTCTTGTCATTCATAAATTGACCTGAATGTAGTAATACCACTTAATTAACATTTGTAAAATATCATTTTCATCTTCCCAGGTAAATCAATCAATTTACTTGTCATTTAATCAATTGCCATCCAGAAAGTTTTTACATTTGTCAGCATCATTCTGACATGCAGTTGCCAAGACCTACTGCAGTTACCTGTCTTGGTTTCCCCATGACCTTACATATACTTAGCACACCCCACCTTACCTTCACCTCACTGCAAACAGTTTTATTTACGCCATTCCTGAGCCTTTGAATGATCTTTACAAAGTGACTTTGTTCACAATAAATGAAAAAAAAAAAAGCCTAATACAAGATTCACCTCTACAAGGCTTTATTTACAGAGATCGTTAGCAAGAAGTTATTACCAGCATAATTATACCATGTAGCCAGTTTGCAACATAGCCTTTTATTTCAGAACTTATACTTAAAGCATCATCTGTATAAAAATGCAGATTTCGTTAATGATGTAAAAAAGAACAAGAAAAACAAAACAAAACTAACAAAACAACAACAACCAACACCACCAAACTCCTTCAGCAACTTATTTAATTTTCATACACTGGTATTCCTGCACTCTATGATAAATCCTAGTAGCCTTGAATTCATGCAGCTATGCCAGAGGTTCCTTAAGAGGCTAAATCAGTTATATTTTACACTTACTGAATTTTCCTCATTCATAGCTTTGTTAAACCGATCTAACGAAAGCTTATTTGTCACGATTTATTCTTTGAAAGCTCGCAAAGCTGCTTGCTGTTCACAATTCTATCATTTCTTCTGACAGAGTCTGTGGGTCAAATTATCCCATCTGTTTCCTTCTTAATACACTAAGTAGAAATTGCAAAGATCAGTCCTTTCCATTTTTGTTAACTCTGCCATATTTGCTTTTTCTAGTCCTCTGAAACACACCCACCTCTTCTGGAGATTAAGCAGCACTACAGGTGTTTCTGTGTCTAATGTCAATGATTCATGACTCTTCAGAAATAATTGTCAGTATTTTTTTCTTAGTTAAGTATACATAACGTCCTGGTTATGCTGTCTCTCATAAGCATACATTTATGGAGACATTCCATTCTTTCAAGCACACTGTCTGCTCACACCAGCTCCTAATTGCCTTTACAGCATTTTCCCTTACTCCTGATTACTCTATTTGTTTTTTCTTCATTTTTCTTCTAAAGATATTTCAAATTTATTGATATAATCTCATTTACTGTTGGACCTGCTTGCCACCTAGTGTTCTCCATCCCAAATTATTTCAGGAACCCTTATGTGCTTACTCAAACAGCAACTTTTCCCGACTCTCTCCCAGACTTAACAGCATCTGCTCATTTGGTTTGTACCCCGCCTCTATGTCACATCATTGAGGAGGAGACAGGCTCAATATTAGGACTATTCCCAAAGGATTCAGTAAGCTATATCAAAGTTATGCTTTTGACTACGAAACTTAAATGCCTTTATATTGCATTTAGCTCTTACCTGGCTGGATCTGGGTAGATTGGATGTTCCCTGGACCCTGCTCCATCGTAGCGAGATAATGAAATGAGGGAAGACTCCAATAACCTTCTAGAAAGGAAAAACAAATGACAAAGTCAAAGACTACTCAGGAACAACCCCCCTATTCATGCCCTACTTTCTGAAACTTCTTAAGACTATTAAGAGTATTTCTAACATCAGTGCAGAGAATTCTGCAACATACTGAACCACTCACTGATGGTACAAGTGTTTTCATCACATAGCTATTCAACATGTAATATTCTCATTGCACAGGAGAAAGAATACCTCAAGTAAAAAAGAAAAGTTGTCCCAAACCCACTTCCAAGTTTCAAAAGAAAGATGCAGATGCTCCTTCTCCTTTGCAGACAAGTCGTCCCATTTTATCAGGTCCACAAACACTAACACTGCATTGGCCGTTTGTGAAATTCTTACCCACTCAAAGGTGGCTACACGGGGAATAAGCTGAGGAGCACAGGACAAAGAACACACCTCGGCGTCTGGCCTTCAAGGGTACAGCTGGTGTTTTCCACAATAAAATAGTCAATCTTACTCTCAGGCTCAGAAAGAGAGGTTTTCAGCTACCAAAAAAATGTTCATTTCCTCTGTATCTTAATCAGTCACAGGGAGAGATACCAAATATTCACTCAAGAAGTAAATGTATGCAAATGCAGCCAGACAGCTTGAATCTGTGAGAAGCGAGTCTGAGTCATGAAGGCAGCAGAATCAAAAGTACACAGCAAGAACATGTCCTCTACCATGGCTTCTATATCCACCTCTATCTAGCTTCTTGTCAGAAAGCAGAGGATGCCATTGTTTCAAGACTGACTCATTCGAGCCTGTTGCAGCCATTAGATTAACTTGAGAGATGATTTGAGGTGGGTGTGGAGAGTGCAAAAAATCAACTGCCAAAGTTCCTAAGGCTGCTTAAGCTCCCTTTCAAGACTTTTTGCCTCAGAACTCCTGGTAAATTGTTTTCCAGTCTTTGTAACTAATGAAAACTGTTGTGGTTTGAAAGTCAAAGAGGTCCAACACCACACCTGTTCTATTCACCCACACACATAATCGGTGAGAAAGATTTGAACCTACACTCCTAATCCACAGTTAGCATTTGCAATGCAGGACAGCAAGAATTAACACAGGAAGCAGGAAGAAGGATCAGACATAATCCAAGTCCAACTCCCCACTTCTAGCCAGATAAAGACAGTAGAAATGCCAATGAGATGTGTTTTTTTCCAGCAGCCATCCCCCCATCAGGATCTTGACAACTTTTCACTGCCTTCCAGCAACAACAAACCTTCAATTTTGTATTATAAATCTAGAATACAGAAAACAACAAGAGATTGTTACAATTACTTGGAAAGGCACGTATCAGCTCAAGAGACTCAGCACTTGCTGCAAAGCACTGGGACTCTACAGAAGGCAAAAAAATCCTGTCCTCTCTGGCACGAAGTTGCTTGGCAACCATTTATCTTATTCAAGAACAGTTATTAAATCTCTTAAAATTTCAGATCAATTAATTCCCCAGGTTATTGAGTCAAAAGCTCTAACCTTCAACACTGCTAGATATTAGGAATCCCTTGGCTCCCCAGAAAGTTATCATGCTTCAATCCTGCCTTACCAAACACTCTCTCCTGCTCCAAATATATAAGTCAATACATGCAAAAACAGCTAATTCAAAAGAAATGGTGCAACTGCTTTATGAGGTATACCTTACGTCCCATACCTATGAGGTAAACCTAGCACCTGCATCATATATAAACTGCTTTTATTCCTTCTGGGTGCAAAACTAGAGAGATTAAAAACAGTAAAAGGGATATTCTACCTATTCAGTCAGCTGTCCCCTTTCTACATGACTGGCTCAGATTTCAGAGACCGCAATGCCAACACGCTTTTTAGAAGTCCGCTCTTCAGAGCTGCTTATGCAGAGCACTCCAAAGCCAGCAGTTTGCAAGCAGCCTGGACACACCAAGGCTGTCACCCTACTGCACCATCCTGCCTCATCACTGGACTTTATCAGGGAGAAAGAGCCGCCACAGCACACAGATCCCAGCAGGGCCATAGCCCTAGAAACAGACACTGCCTCCTTACAGGTGTGAGCAACCGCACACAACACATGTGGATTCTTCGGTGCCATTTCCCTGCAGTGCCTACGGTGTCCTGATAGTGCGCATACACAATCACCAAACTCACCATCCCTGTCAAAAGTCTTGGTGCCTACACACTACACAGGCCACCCTCTCCCCCAGCCTTTCAGCGTCTATCCACTAAATGACACAGGGAAGATGACCAGTACACACTGCATAGCCCAGCAGGCTCTGTTAGAAAGTCTCCAGGTATTCTCCAGCCATATCTCTCTTCTCAGCTTTGGAAAGGCTGGCAATTGCCTGAGAAGAGCATTGACTTAGAGGGATCACCTTCAGAAAGTAGCCAGCAACTGCACAGAAGAAAAACGAAACGAATACCAAGCACAGGGCAGCAGAAGGGTGTGGAAGCAGGAGCAGGACACAGGTAGTAACTCATCATAGGTCTGCCAGGAGTCCCTCTGTTTGGCTTGGGAACAGCACTTTGGGTGATCTACAGTTCTCACCTCCACGCCTCACCTGATCCTTGAAATAAACACCTGAAGAGCATTGCTCTACCGGGAACCTAGCACCTCAGATGAGAGCTGGTATGTGTTACTTTCGTGAAACACAAACCAACAGTTGCCCGAGTCACAGGATGGTCACGTATCTGGGTAAACAGACTTCACAGCCCTGTGATTTTAATTCAAACAGTCTGCACTTCTACCCCATGAAGCAGCAGGAGCTGCTGCTGCTTTAGGAGCACCTCCTTCCCAGAAGGGCTCCCTGGGAAGACCAGTAGTTAGGGTGTTGTGGGGAGTGGGATGACTAACCCACTCTTCTAAGCACACTGCCCAGGACTGCTGTGGCAGATTTGAATGGTCTCAGCGGAGATGGCCTTTCCTTTCCATTCCATGCCTGCCAGCCCAAACTCAGCTCCTGCACTATCTCACACCAAGACACACAAGCCACACACTAGGGCCACGTTCAGATCAGGTGGACAAAAATAATTCAGCTAACAGTAACTGCTAAAAGCTACAGCTGATTTTAAGCCTGACTAGTAGTTCTTAATTGTCCTACAACTGTCCCCTCTCAGATCACAGAGCAATTAACAGGTGGATATAAATGCACATAGAAGACAAAAAAACCAAAACAAGGCAACAGGCAACCTCATGAGATCCAGACGGGTCATCTCTCTGCTTAATGCTCCAAAGAATAACAATATCTGTACTGAAACCAGAGTACTAAACACAAAATCTATTACTTAACTAACTCAATTCTAGACTGAGCCCTTGAGGCCAAGCTACAGATTCAAATGCCTTTGGTACTGACAAATGGGTTCAATAATAGATACTATAAACATCATATATAATAGAGTATAATCGGTGCTATAAACATCAATAAAGTGTCGCATCTGTGACACTGATAGCGTAACCTACTGCTGAAAAGTTAAATGTTTTTAAAGTAAGTCATGCTGTACTCTATCAAGTCTTAGGTGCCATGTTCATATATGCTTTTGCCACCCAAAGTCCCAGAGAGAGACACTAACTATTTGTTCTCCATAAACACGGAGTGTAAGGTAGCCCAATAACCTACCAAGGTAAGTGTTGAGGTAGAGAACACTTCTGTCAAGGAGATTAAACATAATCCATGGATGAACAGGAGTAGCTCTGTTACAGGGAAGCACTAGCCACCAAGCATCTAAGTTTCCAACAGAGAAGCATGCAAAAAGAGAAATGCTTATTGCTTGCATCTCCTTTTGAAACATTTCAGTAGATCACGCTTCACTCCTGAGTCCTTTCTGGAGCTTACAGCACACTCTTCCTCTCCCACACCCCCCATTTTTGCTACCCAGATGTATAACAGGCTAACACTAGGCTCTGTGGAAGCAACTGCTCCACTATCTCTGTCTAGACAATATGAAATTGTCACAAGTGACATGTAAAGTACAATTAGCAGAGAAACTGCAATTTCCACTCTCCTCCCCCGCTCACAAAAAAAAAAAAAAATTAAAAAAAAAATTCACATTATCATCCTCCAGGCTGTCAGTCAATGCCGCAATAATGAAGATTAAGTCTGCTCACCCTGAGAGATGCTTCTGGCCCAGCTTGCTAAAATAGGAGGACAGGGATTGTAGTTTTTTGTTGGCTTATTTTTTTTATTAGAACTACTACAAGAAGATATAAATTGCCTCTTGAGTTCAGCAGCACTGAGGTATCGGCAGACTCCCTTTCTATCAGACTTCAGCAGCTATGGAACCACAGCTCTACACTCATTCTGTTACCCAGGGTTTGCAAACCGCAGCAATCACTAGAGACGGGAAGGGAAGCAAGGTGCAGGTTACAGGTCACCTTTAGACAAGGGAAAGAAAAAGAAAGTGCACACACACAAGACACTACAAGCAGAAAAATGGAAATTTCTCAGGAATGAAGCAGTTGAATGGCAGAAGCTGCAGCTCAAGAGGAAAAAAAAAGTCATGAAGCAACCTCCTCATAGCACATCAGCCATTGCACTGTACCCACACCCTCCCCATGGGGGCGAGGATCACCATCAAAGCCTCTTGGGACAGAGTGACTCATCTCAGCAGGCTTTGAGAAGAGTTAAATGCAGCAAATTTAACTTCTCAGTAACAGTTTCTAAGGATATGCAATTCCTACACCATATCTTACATTTGCTGTCACAGCACGCACATTACTGAGCAGTGCTACTCCAAACAACACTGAGGTAAAAGCTTCCCTCCCCATTCGCAAGGGAGGCAATAACAAACAGCACTGAGGCTTAGTTTCCTTGAAATTACAACGGTGTTCGGTCAGCTGACATCCTCCTAAGCTGCTGCTGCACACGAACAATCAGAGCAAAACAGTAAAATGAAGGAAGCACGCGTGCCTCTCCCACAGTCCCAGCATTCAGTGATGAAGAGGGCCTAAGAGCAATTGATCTTAATCCTTTGAAGCAGAAGTATATTGGCAACTCCAGCACCTTCTGTGAGTTTCCTCCTTGGGTTTTATATCTTCCCTGGAAAGGCTTTTATATTCCCTACTGCCCATTTGGAGATGAAATTACCACACTACTTCATATTACATGTATTTTTCAGCCCTCTGAATTACTGCCAGCAGTCAGCTCTCCTGAGTGCTCATCCCTACAGATGTGCTCCTGTGGTTCCTCATGGGAACATACAGAACAGCAACATCGATAATCTCCTTCTTATGGTGGGGCAATGTTTAACCTAGAGATAACAAGAAAGCTAAAGCATAAAGACAGCTAAATGTTCTCCAGCTGCCCAATAACACTGCTACCCTCCCTTGAATCCTAAGCCCAATTATTAACTGTTAACAAGCCAAATTAATACTTAGAGATCAATTATGGCCTCAATAGAACACCAGAAAACTATTCTAAACAAAAAAAATCAACCAACACAATCCACTGATTTGGGCATTTTTCCCTTCCCTTTTCTCAGCATAGGGAAAAAATTATTTCAGACATCTCTCTATTGTGTTGCCTGCTTTGAAAGAGCAACTTGAAGTCATGTAACTAGAAACCATCAAGCATTTTGTTCCATAGCTTCATTTTCTATAAAAGTTTTGTAGTTCTTGTCACACAGAAAAACATTATTGCTATCACTAGTTTCATATTCAAGCTTAAAATAAAAAAGCAATCAGTATGCAGTTCTAAAGATCGCTTGAAAAGATGATTTCTAAAATTAAGTCCTTAGCATAATCTACTTCGATACCTCTAAGCTAACATTTCAGCTTTTGCATAGTTATGGTTAGACGCATTCAGCCTGGCATCAAAACTGAATTAAGACAGGTCAGAAGCAGATGATTAGAAGAAACAGTCAAAAAAAGTGGTCAAACTTTTCCTGGAACAACTGCAACTGTCTACAAGAGACAGATACGCTGAGAATTTAGTACTGATAGAAACCTCAACACTCACTTTTGCAGTTCTCCAAGTTAGTTCTTCCATCCCTTCGTTCATATTTTTGCCATACATCTCACCCTCACTGAGGATCCAAAGTTTGCAGCTGCCTTTCTTATGAGTATCCAAGCCCTGTAATACATTCTTTTCGTCACCTTGTTTTTTTCTTTTTTAAAGTTATTCCACTAAATGAATGAATAAAGTTTACTTTCTTTCTTTAGGGAAAACAGTAAGTGCAGAGATGTAATACGTGATCACAGACACAATCCAAACAATGCTTTTGTAGAACACTTTGGCCTGTTTGTGAGAAAGTGTTTGTGCTAACTCTGAGGGGCAGACAGGGACAGAGAAGACATCCTTCGCAGCTGGAGGTGTTGAGTTGTCAGAGAAGCAGGTTTGATATAGGACAGCAGTTTTCACGAAAAACATTTTCCACCTTCACTGATTCCGGGTAAGAATTGTGAAGAAAACAAACTGTATGGATTTCTCGGTCAGAAAACAGAGAGCACATCAGGTTCTCAGCCAGGACGGAAAGGAGTACATTTGGGAAGGACTGCAGGGGAAAGGAGCACAATTACATGAAACAAAGAACTGTAGGTAAGCAGAAACAGCAGAAACAAGAATTGGGATTTGAGTTCTCCTAATCACAAGGCAGGGAGCATAATTTCAAGAAGAATATGGTTAACTCTCTAAAGTTTACCTGCTTTAGTTTAACTAGAAAGTAATATCACATGATGAACTGTGCTATTACTGCACTTCTGCTCCGGGAGTAGGAACTTCAGCCTCCATTTACCACCTGATGCTGCAGGCACTGTGCAGCACCTCTGGAGCTCATCATAGGGAAGGTCAACAGCTCTGAGGAAAATGACAGATTGGTTTTTTTTAAGTGGACCCAAGGTCACACTGTTAATCTATCACTTCACCTGCTAACAAAGGCCACGTATCAGAACAAAAGATGAGTGAGCATTATGCGGAGGTCCTCATCATAACAGCACCCAGGAAACGATTAATGCATTATTTAAATGGACAAGAGGAAGCACACATCTGTGATAGACATTAAAAGGGTCAAGAGCAGCTATGACAGCGTTGATTAGTTTGACAATAACTCCAACATGAAAAGAATGATGAAAGATCTTGCACTTTCATTTTGCAGGGGCAAAACTTGAGGGGCACAGAGAGGAGAAGAAATTTAAATCAGTTCAAGCGACTGCATGTGCTGTTTTGCTCCAGAGTGGCAGTTTAATACCAGTGTGGGGCAGGCACCTCAGCCAAGCTGAAAACAGACCCTTCATTCCTCAGTTTCTCTAGGCCCTTAAGAACATGTGATTATGTCAGAAATTCAGCTGGAGGGAATCAGTTCCTAGTCATTATGGTGATGATAAAAGGTTTGAAAGCATGGTCAGAACATAGCCACCATCATCCTGCAGACAGCTTCACCCTTTTGAGGGCTCTTCTACCTACCTTCATATGTATAATGTTTGCTTAAAATTCTCCTTGTTCTGGGAGTTCCCAACACCACAGATTGTATGGACAGCAGAAATCTCTGCTTAACCATGCACACAGATCTGCATCAGCTTCTGGAATAATTACATAGGGCTCCTGCTTCTCCATAGGGAATTGAAGAGGAGGTGTCTTTCCTGAGGGGGCAGAAGCTGTACTGTTATCTCCATAGGCTTCTAAGGCTTTGAAAACAGAGGTCCCACCACACATCAGTCACTTCCCTTAAAATGATTTTGTTCAGGCTGGAGTAATGAATACAGGTCAACAGATGACCAGCAGGGCAGTTCAGCCACTTACCCCAGCCCTCCTGCTTCATGAAGACAGTGGAAGGATTTGATACCAATGCATTTCAAGCAGAAAAATGAGTCAGTTTCCTGGCAGATAATGAACCCTGTTTATTCACAGCCTTCAGTTCCAGCAGGTGCTTTCTCAAGAAGGGCAAGGGAGGGGGTCAGTTACATCAGCACACAAACAGCCATTTGGTGCAATCAGTTAAATATGTATGTGGAAAACGTTTAAAATGCATGTTAGCTGTTCAACAGACCAGAACGGCTCAACCGGAGAAATCTATAGTCACCACTATTTTTGTTACAGTTGTATTACTGAGTCAGATCACAGGTCCCTCTCTCTCCTCATGCTCCAGACCCAGACAGTAGACGCACACTGTTCTACTGCAAGTTCTCCAGCACAGATTCTGTAATAAGGAGCAAATAACTGGATGAGGGCACTTTGTTGCGAGACACACCATGCTGTGTGCATTTATAAAGAGCGTGAACAATGAGTGCACACACGCAATATATGTGATTGCACATCTAACGATTAAGGGCTTGTATTAGCATAAAAAAGAGGCACACTATCCTGCAAACATCTACACAGAGCTACACACAAGCTACAGAGCTTTTAGTTGAGCAAGCAGGCCTGAAATAGAAGGTCTGAGAGCCTGCCCATAACTTGTTTCTTGGCAAAAGGAACACAAAACAAGAACAAAACTAAGAGATTGTTTTAACACTGCCTCTCTGAAGCCAGACAACAAGCTCTAGGAATCACATCTAGATAGCTTAAGCATGTAAAAGACCACCAATTAATCATAAGCTGAGCATCATCCTCTAGACAGAATACTAGAAGTACATTAACTATGCACTTCAGTAAAAAAATTGAAACAGGAACAACTGTTTCAGGTTGAACGAGCTTGTCTAGACCTGCTGCCCATCCTGTAGCAGTTGGATCAGGAGGCCACAGGGAAGTCATGTGCAGACAGCACAGGAGACAGACAACCTAACAAAGGATGGCTTTCAGGAGGGGGAAGCTATTCACACTTCTTCCCTGTCTGTAGGAAAACTGAGAACTGACATGTGTTTTATGGCATCCTCAAATAGTTATCTTTTTGAAGCCAGCCGTCTTTCAACTTCTAAGCAGTCTGTGTTTATGTAATATCTTTGCTGCATGGTCATCTCATACAAGCTTTCCTCAAAAGGAAAAATGAACAAAAAAATAAAACCACCATCCCAAAAAACAAAACAAACCACTCAACTCCATATCTCATTACTCCTCAGCAGAAGCAAAAAAGTAAGTCAGTTTGAAAGCATGTACCTCTTCCAGCCTCATTAAGAAACATCATGGGAATCCAATTTCAGCACGTTGCCTTGCTGCCACGTCGGAGCAGGTGAACACAAAGCAAATGTTCTGAACAACCCCACAGACAGACACTTGTAGGAAACAGGTCTCCATTCCTGGAGACTGCAGAGAAAGAAAACATACCCATTTTTTCTATAGGCGAACTCCTCATTGCTAGGGCTGGACTACCAAAAAAACTGGGAGAAGAGAAGTGGTTTGACTGGGGAAATATTATTAAGGTTTTTGAGAAAGCAGAGTTCTTTCTACACCTGCTTAATTTGCAAGTCAAACTGCTGCAAGAGTAATATGGGGAAACAAAAAATATATTTTTGTTGCTACCGTCATTGCTGCATATCTAAATTCAGGCCAATAAAAGTAAAGAAGGTTTAAGCCTTTATGCAAGTTTGACAAAGACTGATTATGCTCAGCTTTCCAAAGTACTCACTGCAAGAGGGAAAGCACAAGGCATCATTTTTTCCCCCACCAACTCTTGGTAATCAAGTAAAAGGGCTCTAGCAACCTTACATTATACTTAAATCAGGAAACAAGCAAAGGCAGGGGGAAGAACCTTTGTGCAAGAAAACAGGCACTGCTTTCACTTGCTCTTCTACATAACAACTGCCATCACATTCAAGAACTCAAACTTCTACCACATCAGTAAAACAAAGTCTTTCCTGCCCACACAGAGACCACAGGCTCTGTCTGCAAAGAACACTCACAAAGCTGGATGGGTGGCAGCAATAACCTCAGAACTCATGTAGACATCAACTGGCCATTTAGATATCACAGCAGCTTCTCCTACAGTTCAGGATATGGTTACATTCTCATGATAAAACTGACTTGTATTTTTCATTTTTAGAAAAGGCCGAACAAACAATACTTGTCACATTTGTCCACAGCCTGCACATCTCACCCATCAACACAGCTAATTATCATGTCTAGATGTTCGTGTCACCTGCAGATTATCACTTCACTCTACGCTTGGCACTGACAAATTAGGTTTTCATTCATTCATTCCTGAACAGGTTAACATCTCCAGAAACCATTCCCCCACTCCACAGTTTTGGCATTCTCCCCTAAAGCCTCTCTCCCAACCACAAACCTGAAACTCTTGTCTCTGCCTGCAAAACTCTCCATGACTTCTATTTGCCCCACTGTTCCTCACTACTGAGATATTACTTATCTCTACCATCATCATTTTCAAAAATTGTAAAAAAGCATCTTTGGAATTATTTCTTATCATGACTGAAAACAGTATAGCATAAACTTTTCTTGCCAGAAAAATCCTTCTTCTCACAGCACAGGTGAGGTCTACATGCCATAAGTTTAAGCAAAATGCTGAGCCTAAAATATACCACCAGGACACCAAGCTAGCAAGAGTTTCCACAAGGAATGGGCGTGAACATAAAGGTTGGGGAAAGATGATATTGGGTAGGTCCACTTAGATTTGGCACAGGCCACATTCCCACTGATGTGCAGCCTGAGCAGCCAGCACCATCCTGCTGCCGTGCTTCTCCACAGCTCAGAGGTGTGACCTCCTCCTCATGTCCCCCTTCTTCAGTGAACTCAACACATCACTGCCGCAACAGATATTAAATACTCAAATTAGGAAGCCACCACTGCTGTAAGCAATTAGGGAAAAAATAGTAACATTATCTTAAATTAAAAAACAGAGCAGCACATCAGAAGTTTAAGCTCCAGCAGGAACTCAAGAACCAGCTGTAGAAGTGACTATACACTTCTCCATTTTACATACAGCACTCGCCATTGCCGGGCAGGAATGGGAGTGTTCCTACCCTGTCAATCTACTTTAACCACAGACAGGTCCCAGTTAGACCACAAGTCAACACCATTATCTACAATTTAGATCCGGAAGAGGCATCCCCTCATGGCCATGAGTAAGCCATGCCTATTTACATGAGAAACAAAACCCAAACATATTCATGGGCATGCTTATGGAAAAGCCTAAAAATTAAGGTAATAGTTCAAGGCATACTTGAACAAGAAAATAAACACAATCCCGTGGAAAAAAGTGGCCACCCAGACTGGGGTCAACATCTGCTAATCATTCCTCCAGAAAATAAGCCCCATGTTATGGAAGTCTTCTGAGGAAGGATGAGTAACCATTGAAATGCAAACAAAACCTCTGAGAAGGCAGACTGCAAAGAAAGGTCTGCTCCAAGGCTGGTAGGCAATGAGTCCAGTCGAATTCTGCAGAATTGGTCTTTTACAGCTCTAACTCAGGGGCATTTGCATGTCAGAGAGACAAAATACCTGCTTCACCTCAAGGCCCACATCTGTCCCTTTCAAGCCCTTACAAAGCCAAGAGGATAAGCTGCTCCCTTGCTTGCACTCCATATTAGAGCCATTTCCCCTCAGGATCCCCATTCATGCCTTTTCCCAAACACTTGAAGAACTTGCAAATGTATGGTAACTAAGGAGATAAGCTGCAATTTAGGACTGGGAGGGGAGCGGTCCTCAAGCTACCTGTTTTCTTTATACAAGAACTCAGAAACTTTGTGGTTCTGCAGAAGACAGGAAAAGCAAGGAGCAGAAGCAACATTACCCTCTTGTGGCAGCAAAGCGATATGGAAATGAAACCTGAGAAATTCAAAAGGGAGTAGACTAGGCATTTCTTTCCACATGTGCTGTATGTATAGAGAGCTACATGCTGCCAGAAAGACCATCAAGGCTGAAGAGAGACGCGATACAAGCTGGAGTCACTGTACTGCCCAGGCAAGTGAGAATAGTAGCATTGCTTCCACCCTACTGCACCTGGTGTGGCTTCAGGCCTTCACATGGCTGACAAGAGCTGGGCACAGAAGTCTGCATCTGGCTAACAGGCAAAGCACCAGGGAGAGTGTTTGTACCTTTCTAAGGGAAAGGCAAGACAACCAAGCTCACATTCATGATCCCATAGTTTCCTCATCTCACCTAGAGAGAAATCCTAGACTGGAAAGCGTCACACAATCTTAGCTCAGGAAAAAAGGCTGGGTTCACATCGTGTAGCAAGAATGCAGGTAGGAGCAACCTCAATCCTCAGACAGAAGCTGGCAGAATGAAAAACAGAAATTTGACCCTGGACCCAGTAACATGGTTCCAGGGAAGCTGGTCTGCATGTGTTGCTTGTGCACACTGCATCCAACAGACTAAAACACATCAAAACACAATGCCTTTGGTCAGCTGTGTGACCTCAGCAAGTCAATTATTTGCACGGCACTAGGGACTCTGCACTGTTATACACTCACAAACAAAATAAAGGAGTTTATACAATTGTCCTCAGATAATACAAATTCCTCCACCTTATGTACTCCTTCCTACCTATGTGCATGGCAAAACTATCACTCGGACAGTTCAAAAGACTTCTGAGATTTTCAGATAACTTCAAGTCTATCTTGTCTGCCAAACTAAACAGGTGAAGCAAAGAAAAAGTGTTATGTGTTCATAAGACATACACACAGAAGTTAATTATATTACAGCCTACAGAATTTGACCTCTGAGAAATGAGTGCACTGGAGTGGTTAGAGAAGTTTAACATAATTACCAGACAAAGCTTCTTAATGGAAGAATAAGGATAATAAGCATTTCCTCATGAAAGATTTGTTTCATGCAAACCTGCCTGGCAATAGGACAGGGCTCATCTTTCATTTGCAGTAATTCATTCAAATCTCTAGTCGAAATATACAGGAAAACAATACCAGAATTGCCCCCTTAGTACATTTCAAGCAGCTAAATCTTGAATGCATAGGTGACAAGTTTACCTTTGTGTATTTTTCTTTTTCCCCTTTCTAGAGGTTCCACAGGTTAAGGCTTGAAATATGTCAACAGGGACACACATGGCACTACTTGCTCCCTGCAGCCATTCTAGAAAGACTCTGGCCTGCAATGCCATGCCAGAACCGAGAAACAACACTAGATTTAAATACCGAGGATTTTCTTTTTTTGTGACATAATACATTTGTGCTGTAGATATCACTTCCGTCATACGAAAATAGCCAAAGAGGTAGCATTTGAAGATCTGGATCAGTTTTATTGAACAACTTTGCACTGTACCAGTCACTAACTGATGAGCTGAAATGTATTTCAGTGGAGACCACTGCTAGGACTCTATTTTTCTTGTTCCTCTCAAACAAGCAGTTGACTGGAAGAATCATCTTTCATTCCCTGTTCAGCTCTTCATTATCAACCTGAATTGGCCCCCACGGCAACAATGGCTTAAAGTACTTAGAGAATCTTTTCCCTCACCACGATTACAGTATTAACACAATGCTCCCTCAACTCATTTTTTAATTAACAGAAAGTTATAGAAGAATTAAACTAGCTATCATCTGTTGCTCAATTATCTTTCCTCCATCCAGATCTTGCCAACAGCTTCTATCACCAGTTTTATGCAGCACATCTCACATGACAACTTCAGGGATTTCTGAAGCTCTTTCCACTTTGATGTTAGAAGTGACGCAAGGACAGAACCACAGGGGAAAACCCTACATTTGAATTATTGAAATCAGTGTGGAAAACCTCAGAAAAGTTGAAGCTCATTCTCACCAACTTCTGCTTAAGGTAGACCATAAACCTTCCCCAATTTCATACCTCACTGACGTAGCTCCAAGAAGCACACAGCTCAACACTCACACTACTTTCAGGCTAAGCTGAATGTGACAGGACTGCTGTACTGCTGAGGCTCTCGGTGACACGTTCCTCCTAATAGAGGTGCCAGAGCTGATAGTCAGGAATAGCTTCATTACATGCTTATTAATGCCTTCATGATTAGCCCAAGACAATTAGCCCAGCACCAGTAGAAAGAGCAGAATT
Organism: Patagioenas fasciata; assembly: GCF_037038585.1. NCBI lineage: Eukaryota > Metazoa > Chordata > Aves > Columbiformes > Columbidae > Patagioenas > Patagioenas fasciata. The sequence goes on along the minus strand of NC_092524.1, from coordinate 28,796,877 downwards.
CTCTCCCTACCCAGTTGACAGAGCTGCATCAACAGAATTCAAATAACAGCTTTCATTAAACTACTTGTTAACTGAATTGACCCTCTATGGCAATGTCTTTCCAGCAAGCTACTTCTCAGTCAGGCAAGACAGGCCAAGGAATGGATCCTGCCCATAGACAAGGAATTAGAGTTTCCAGGTCCAATTTTTAATCTTTTTTTTTCAGCTGGCCTTGGTATATAGAGCTCAATTGCCCAATGAGGACACCTAATGGACGAACAAGGAAAAACCAAATATAAAACAAGTTAGAAGCAAATACACAGACATCCCCCAATGCTAAGAACTAACCTGAGGTCCATAGGTACATGAATTAAAAGTGTTTATGCAGTTACCACTTGTACCCCCAGGCTCGAAGGTTTACCTTCCCTCCTGTATTTCCCAAGCACTTTCAGCATTACACAGCTGACATCTCATGAAACCTTAGTCACCATCTTTGCACACTGCTGCAGCTGCAAAGGTCAACAGATGTTTTGGACTATGCTGTGTGGGAATGGTTCCAGCACTTGCCATTGAGGGAGTGCACCCTAGGTCTGAGAGACAAGAATGCTGAATCTGAGAATGCTCATTCTACGCAAAAATCAGGTAAGTGGGTGCTTGCTGACTTGTTATTGCTTTATAAGGGAAAAAAATATAACAAGTAATTTGAGAAGGGCAAAAAATTACACCTGCAGGATATAGCTATCCCATATGCAGGGTTCGTTTTAGGGGGAAAGATTTCACAGAGCTGCCCACAAGTCCACCCAACATGTTTAACAGGAAAGGAGATGAAGTTTTACTTCAAGCAAATTGCCATGAGCAAGTGAGACTGCTTACTACCTCCAGCTTCCTTGTCTCACAACTCTACACGTATCTTAACTTCAGTTAGAAGGGAAGCAGAAGCCGCTGCCATGCATGTTCTTAAGAAAGGTCTGATAACAGAAGCAGGAGACAGAAAACAAAAGAAGCCCTACAAGCTTCTCAGCTATCTCTGCCAAAAGAGTTTCACTAAAGGTTTCACCTTGTGGGAATTCATGGAGTTCATCCGGGATTAGGCTCACGCATCGAACTGCATGCTCTAATGTTCCAACAAAAAGCACCTGTTTGCACAGGTGACCAGGTGGGCAACTAGCCCTGCACAGATCCTACAGCCACCGAGCAGGCAGCACAACCACCATGAATGACAAGCCAAGTAACCCAGAGATTCAGTCACAGGACTCTAGCTGTTTGGTAGCAACTCATCCAGCTCCTGCATGCCAGGGTGGACTAAGTTACACACCTTGGGTCATTTTTTCCTTTCAGTACTTAAAAGGGATCTGTAAGAAATATGGGGACAGACTTTTACTAGGGCCTGTTACAATAGGACAAGGAGTAATGGTTTTAAACTAAAAAACAGTAGATTCAGACTAGATATAAGAAAGAAAATGTATTATTATGAAGATAGTGAGACTGGAACAGGTTGGCCGGAGAGGTGGTAGATGCCCCATCCCTGGAGATACTCCAGGCCAGGCTGGATGGAGCTCTGAGCAACCTCATCCAGTTGAAGATCTCCCTGCTTATTACAGGGGGGTTGGACTTTGATGTCCCTTCCAACCCAAACTATTTTATGATTCTATTTTAAAATTATAGAACTCCCGCAGAAAAGATCATGTCCAAATACATGCCAACAGCCTTGATAAATAAAAACATTATTTGCCCCCATTATATCTGACATTACAGTGACTTAGTCCAGTGAACGAGCTACACAGTGGAGATTACATGAGCCTGTACAGGTATTTCAAAAGCAAGTTAATTCAAGACTTACTCAAGTGTCGTTTTAAAGCTAAATTTGTCAGCTCCTTCTCACCTCTCTACCCTTTAATAGGAGACTAGAGGATATCTGATTTAAATTAATGGCAGGTAAGTCCAGGCCCAAGAAAGAAGCAGTTACCATGTAATCAGCTTGAGATTCTCATTATGGCAGGCTATAAAAAAAAACTGGGGCAAGGATTTAGAAGCAGATGAATAATTTCATGATCATCAACCACTTACTTGCTATGCAACTACAGCAACAAGAAAGGCAGCCACTGTTCCAGCCTGAGTATAATCAGCTTATCTGCAGGAAGAAGGAAAGAATTCCCTTTCCTCAGGCACTCCTGCATGCAAAACCTTCTCAGTCAGTTACATCTGCATCCAACCTGGAAATGCTGCTTTCCTAAAGCACAGAGCATTCATTTTGAAGAAACAGCAGGACTAGACCTTTCCTCTGACAAGTGTACAAACCACTTGACAGAGAGGATGCAAACTGAAGCCCAGTAGGGAAACCCTATCCCAAGTACCAAAGTAGTGGAATCGTGGAGTGGAGATACTTTAACACAAAGCACAGGTCCTTCCTGGTGCAAGTTTGATTTGGCTCATTCTGTTCCCTGTAACATATCTGAAGTTTATTTAAAAAAAAGCCAAAAAAACAAAAAAACAAAACTTCCTAAAAAAGAATCACATTGTTAAAAAAATAATACAGCGGCGCCTAAAATTTTCAGTGACTAATATGCCACCAACCAGCTCACCCTAGATTTGAGTCAATGGGAGCCGCTTTCAAAACCTGCCTCTTTATCAAAGGCAATGGGTTTGGTCAAACACTCACAACTAAGGTATATGCCCAAACCACCAACAAAGAACTTGGACCTTTTTTGCCCTGTATGGCAACATCAAGGAAATGACTGTTAACCCTTTCAACTTAACCACAACCTAAACAAGACGCAACACTCAGGAAAGCAATTCTCACTACTTGTGTTCAGTTTTCCATGCCTACTCTGGGCAGATTCTCCACATGCAGCATGTACGTGGCATGGGGCCACAAAGAACCGTGTAGCACATCCTGCGTTCTCACCCTTCTGCAGTGTCTGGGAAACACCAGGAGCACAGCTCACCTGAGAGATCTGCTGCCAGAGCCTGTCCTTTTGCCTACCATCCTCCTTTCCCATTGAGAGCTCTGGTGGTTGTCCTTACAACCTTCAGACACCCTCAAAACCTACCTGCAGCACAACAATGGCAGCTAAAATAGACATCAGTGCAACATCTCTATTTTTATCTCCATAAAGAGCACACAATAAAAGGTTTTTAACTCTGAAAATACTCAAAAACTCAGACTAGATGGGAAAGGTTTAAGGAAAAAAATAGAGGAGGAAGGTCAAGCGTATATCTTACCTCCTGAGTGAATCCTCCTCTGAGCTTTCCTCAGGCATTTCCTGGTTTAAGGCCTCCTGTGATACATTCCCAGGTCTGCTTGAAGCCGACTGGCTGTAAACTCTTTCCCAATGCCCCGTCTCCTGGTTAAAGACCACTCCCACGGTCCTCTCCTCCTGCGGGGTGGAAGAGCTGCCCAGCTGCAGCCTGCTAGAGGCAGGAGCTCTGCCCTCGGTTCTCTCTGCAGGCTGCACCTGGCTGGTATTTGGAGGTACACCCTCAAACGTGCTTTGGACCTGCCCTGGTGTGTAGCTAGGCGTGCTTCTTTCCCAGCGCAGCGTGTCATTGTTAAAGGTCAGCAGGTTATGACAAGCGCGACAGCGGTTCAGGTGACCCCGGGACAAATTGGAATTGTTTTCACTGCTGTGTGGAGTCTGTTGATGGGAGGGACCCGGTCGATCAGGCTCAATGTTGTTGTTGAGCATTTCTTGAGCCTGTTGCGACTGGCTGGGCTCCCCACCAATCCCCTGATCTAACTCCTGAAGCCGGTCATATTCCAGGAAGAATCGCCTCAAATCACACTGGAGCTCATTACGGATGCTGGCCGGATTGCTCGGACCAGCGCTACCACCACTGTCCGCCTCAGCCCCGGGGGCCAGAAAGCCCCTCCCTTCTGTCGCAGAGGTATAAACTGATGCCTGGGAGCCTCCCTCCTGCTGCCTCAGCACGGACAGCAAGCTCACGGAGGAGGCACTGGTCCTAGGGGGAGGCATGGCTTCCAGCTCTGAGCGAGAGCTCATGTTCAGCACTGTCCTGGACCAGTCAGACCCGCCTAAGCCCGAAGCCATCTCTCTCGCAGACTGTTGGTACCGGGACTGGTGGCCTGCCAAGGGCCCGCTGAGGGACCGCCGCGTGGGGCCCAGGCTAAGGTTGCGCAGGGTGTTGCCAGCAGTGCTGCTCTGAACTGTGCTGAAAGCAGAGGGCCTGTTAAGTATCCCCTGCTCCTCCTGTGCTACGGATGCCTGCTCTGGGGGTTGATAAGGCTCTGTCTGCACAGAGGAGAAGGAAGTGCCAGTGGCCCCAGAAGACGTGGAGGGTGCGTTTTCCTGGTGAGGGAAGAGAGAAGAAGGAAGTCTTGCACTAGAGCATCGGCTGCAAAGGCACAACATCCCCAGGTGCTGGCAGCACTCTGCTGTGGGGTAGCTGACTCGCTCCCGGAGCCTGTTATAGACAGATGCCCTTGTGTTCTCACTGGCTGGAGGCGGAGGAGGTGGTGGTGGAGGCGGTGGAGGGGATGGGGTAGCAGAGTCTTGAACACTGTTTTGCTCTCCCACCTGTATGCCAGAGGAGCGGGAGGACAACATGTGCAGGAAGTTGTGGAGGAGGGGTGTGCGCCTCACAGGCTGAGATGGAAGGATAGCGCGCTGGCGATAATGCGGCATCTCTGTGCTGTCCACGGAGATCTCCACTTCCTCGTCACTCTGCAGGAGGAAGCAATCAAAGTTCAGCCATCTCACAGCAAAATCCTATACCTCCACATAAACAGCAGAAAGCCCGACAGATTAAAGGATGCAATAACTCCCTTCCTAGAGGCCTTGACTTGCAGGAAATCAGCTGACTCTTTATTTCGAAGTTCATTTTATGGATCCAGTCAACTTCTTCCTACAGCCCAGTGAGCTCTGACAATAGAGTGTTCATACCAACAGAAGCATCAGCATCTGAGGGTCAGCAGCTGTGGGGAACATTGTTAATACCTCGTGTAGGTTTAAATCCTGCAGAACGTCACAAAAGAACTGAAAGAGCAGGGCCATTGGGACATCTGCCCCACCACTAATGAGACAGTGAGGGCAAAATAAACATACTGTGGAGAGCTCCTGAATAGCCCTGCACATAACACAAGAACATTCATGTGACCACTTAAAGCGAGAGAACTCGGCTTAGAAGGACTCCAGGATTTCAGAAAAGCACAGGCTGCTTAGGAACACCCTAGGGTTAATGTATGTAGAGCATCTTGTAATTAGTCAGTCAATCACAGAATCACAGAATGTTAGGGATTGGAAGGGACCTCGAAAGATCATCTAGTCCAATCCCCCTGCCGGAGCAGGAACACCTAGATGAGGTTACACAGGAAGGCGTCCAGGCAGGTCTTGAATGCCTCCAGAGTAGGAGACTCCACAACCTCCCTGGGCACCCTATTCCAGTGTTCCAGATTCTGACATTCCTCTTACCTGCTGGTTAGAAGGGTTAACAATTGCTGTGAGCAAGTAGTGTCCCAAGGGATCAAACCGTACCAGCCTAAAACAAAAGCAGAGCCAGAGTGTCAATCATGAGTTCACATTTCACACTGACACAAGAAGCTGGGCACAGCAGGGAAAAAACTCCTACGTGAAATGCTCACAATGAGAACATTATTACATTGACATCATCTTCTTCTGAAGGACATCAAAAAGTTTAGACATTAAGAGATATACTCATCTAGCTAAAGACCGCAGCTATTTTATAGTCTGCGGCAACACTATATAGAAGCTAAAAGCTGAAAGCAAGCACTGCTGTATCAGTTGAAATAGCTAGGAAATTTTAAGGGATATGGACATACATATAACAAATTGGAATTTGGTACAAAGGGAGATATGAACTTCCTTTGAATGTTACATCATTGTCTGTTTAAACTGTTCAAAGAAGGCATCAGGTTTCCAGCAACGCAGTTTCCTCTACAACTGCACCAAAGTAATAGCTCAGCATTCTCTTCCAACACCTTCTGGGTTCTCTCACCCTTACAGCTGACAAGTTTAACTACTAAGCGTACAAAGGAACATGAAGTAGATCCTGTGCATTTATTTGGCACGTCAGATTACAAACATGAACAACCAAGCTAATTTATTATCTCCAATTGTTTATCTTTTTTCTTTTTCTGTGCACACAACTGTTTTTCTACCAGCTGAGTCAAGAAGCTGCAACCAATGCTTCTTTCCACAGCCTCAGCACAGAGGGTGCAGCATCCCAGAGGAATCCCCCACATTCCTCAAATCTGATCACTTTTCACATACAAATATTCTCTTCCCCCAGAAGCAAGAACTCACCTGACCCGCTCCATTTCACTGGCTGTTTTCACCACTGCAAAAGGCTCCCGGCGACTCCAGTCCCAGAAATGTATCTCATTGGCAGTTGCAATCAGCAGGAGCTGAGCCGTAGGATGAAAAGCAAGAGATGCAATGGCATTGTTGCTATCTGTGAACCAGCTCTCACTTCCACCCTGGGTGAGGAATAAAGAATCACAGTTTATCACACAGTTTAAGATCATGAGGTTTCCATGCATGTGTCATCTCTCCAGGGCTCAGCCTAGAGCATGGAAGCGACATGCTTTCTTGGCAAGAACTGCTAACTCATACAAGGTCATGCGTCATGTCTAGAACATAACACTACCTGCAACAATGACCACAAATGTATTTTTGTAGGTGTGTCCCAAGCAGCCTGTAAAATATTGCATTCCAAAGTGACCAGGTAAACGTATATATCTTGTCTCTGTGCCAATGACCAGACTAGGTAGAACCGGCAGAGCAGCAGCTCCTCTAATGAAGAGTTCAGATGTGCTCATTGGAATGAAAAATGGCACATCTTTCACATAAGCTAAACAGACACCTTGCACAAGTTCTCCAGCATTATCTGTATTGCTCTTATAAAATAAACAGGCAAGGCTAAGGAACATGACCTACCTAGCAGGACTGAACAAAGAATCCGTCCCCTCCTCTCTGGACAGGAGAGGATAGCTATTATCTGTTCTATGCTTTTAGAGACAGCTCCCAGCAAAGCTTCCAAACAACTTTCGTTAATCAGGCAACATTCGGAAAGAACTCAGACCAAAAAAAAGTCACCACCCACCAAATACCAAAGGCACATATGTTTCAGGAAGGACTTACATGTAAATCCCAAATTCTAACCTCCCCATCTAGGCATCCTGAAGCAATGAGGCCCGGGATGGTGGGATGGAAAGTGACACACCAGGGAGTGCGGCGATGTCCAACCAAGGAATGAACACACTTGCCCGTTTTCACCTCTGTGATGTAGATGTTGTGATTCACATGTGTAGAAGCCATCAGGGTCCTAGGAAGGCAGAAGGCAGGACAAACATTAGCAAGATAAGAGTATGGCAAAATCAGACTGTGGTTAGTGTCATCTCAACAGGGTCTGTTCACACCTAACCCAGCAGCTCTCCCACACAGAGCCTCACACTCAAAGGGTAAGAGGCTCCTGTTTCACCAACGGTCACAAAGCTTCCTGTGGCCAGATTTCAGGGCCCATGCAAACATGAGCTCATCTGATCCACAAGCACAAATTTGACCTTGAAAGTCAGAGTAAACATGCAGCTCAGGAGGAGCTCCTGAGTGACAGTTTGGGGCAAATAAATATTCCCAGTTCTCCACACCACCTCAACCACTGTCAAATCAAGTGACACTAAGAGAGATCCCACCTCCATTTCTGCTTCCAATACGCACATCATTCTGCTCTGTTCTTTAGTCCTAGATATCCCAGTGGGTAAGCCACATCACTTGGCATGTTGGGCTAAACACCTTTTACTCTCTCAAGTTTCTTACAAAATCCCACAGTGGCTGCACAGATCCTTTTTCCTTAGAACTGTGCATCGCTTGGGTACCTCAGAAATCAAACACCAACTATGCTTGAAGCTGTGAGATTAGGAAGGTGTGTACTTTCCATCCACGCACATCAGGAACCAGAAGTTTCACTCAGCTGTTCAGGACTGGACAACTCAATGGGCACAAGCCTCCATCACTTTTGTAAGTGTAAGGAGACTGCTGAAACAGGGAACAAACTAGGAGTTAATTACCTGTCTGGACTAAACGCCAGCAAGAAGGTGGAGCGTGGACTGTCTGGTAACTCAACTTTCTGAAAAAGCCAACAAAGCAGGAAGTGTTGCAAGTGTCATATGATCATACTTCAACTGTAAACCACACAGACAACAAGGGGAACCCACTGCAGAAACATATCTAGTGTCACATCACTGCAGGAACTGAACAGAGCCAGAAAGCACATCAAACATACAATCACGAACCAATTTATTTCAAATCCCTGCCTCCCCCCACTCCAGATCAAGCTATGCACCTCTATCCCACAACCTTACCTTGCCCTCCCACTTCATCCATCGAGTTTTATCCTCCACCAACTCCTGCAGGAGACGCTGAGCACCCAAGGCTTGGGTACCCCGTTCCCTACCCCACAGGATGCGGACAGCATTCTTCTCTGGTACAACCTTCATGGCTCTCAGCAGCCAACGTGACACCAACTACTGGGAGGAGGCGGCAGGAGTTTCCAGATGACAACCACCACCAAGCTACAAATAAGCTGCCCACATTTCAATTGTTTATCTTCATGGAAACCTACAAAGAGAAGAGAAAGAGAAGGAAGGCAGCTTTTACTTTGATCACCTGGATATAGTGAGAGCCTTAAATCCTGAAACACTAGATTTAAAAGGGAAAAAAATAAAACAAACAAACAAACAAACAAACACACACAAAACAAAACACAAACCTATCCTCTCCCGCAGCCACATTTTTACATTTCTGTAGCCAAAGATTACTTTGAAAGGTTTTTGAAAGCATCCAGCCCTTTCCTTGTACACATGCCCTAGGCATACCACACCTAAAGAGAATACAAAATTGGCCTTGAAACTCTTTCCCTTCCCTTCACTCCATTTCTTGCTTTATATAATAACGAAAAAGACTTATGAAAAGACAGTCTTTACACCTTCAAGATTTAGGTCCTATCTAGGAAGGCTGACTGATACCTAGAGGAACTGTGTTAAAAAACTGACAATACAACAAAGGAGTCTCCAAGGAACTGTTAAAATTTTTGTAATAGTAATTATTAGCACTGCAAAAGTCAGACATTTGATAGACCTTAAGCCCAAATTATTTCCAACTCCATCATGATAGCTAACAACGTACAAAACCGCGTATTGGACCAAAACCTTATACACTGCAGTGGGCCAACTCCATCAAGATGATTCATTTTGTCTGTCTGCACATCGTCTTTCCATTTACAATGGTCTAGAACAACAGTTCATTCAAGTAATGCACAACGGTAAAGATTAATGCTTTTAGTACATTTTGAGCTGCTAAGGAAAGCATTAATACCTGTTTTCTAGAAAAAAAAATAAACACTCTTGGAAAAAATTAAATATGGCAACCCTAACAGCAACCACATTACACAGCTTTTGAATGGTTTCATACATTGGAATTTGACATCAAAGCTCTCCAGAAACAAAAATTTTCTAATACATAAAACAAGAACTGCTGCTGCAATGCTATTACCTTTTGATCCCAGCACAGCGCACATACTACTCTGTCATCTCTTTAGAACATTAAGATCTGAAAATAAATACTCCTCGGTTCATGTTACACTGAACAAAACCATCAATATTCAATAGAGAAGGAAGTTGCAACTTAAACAAGCAAAAAATACAGGAAAAAAAGGTTCACGTACACAAGAAGAGATGAATTGCGAAATAGAAGAACTCAGAAGAGTTATTAGCAAACCTTTCTTTCCTCCCACTCTCCCTAAAAAAAACCTCCTGAGCAGATGATTTAAGACAGCTGCTGCTTGCAGGGAGGGGCTGTCTGGAGAGATAAGCCAGGAAAATGCATTCTAATAAAGCAGACCAGTTTTCATTTGTAAAAATATAATAAAGGGTACTGAAGTGATGAACAAGTAAAGGCATCCATCTTCCTAGGAAAGAAATTCACCACAAAGAAATTCAAGCTAGCTGGAAATTCCCTCATGCTTAACATGAACAGCATGGGGATCATCTATCTTAGAGAAACTCTGTAGTGTAAAACAAGCCTTCTTTCGAGAATCTGTTGAAGACAGCCAAACACTAGGTAGGAATTATTTGACAAAATAAAAGCCTTACTGGAAAGCAATACAAAACCTAAAGATGTCATCCTGCAAGCAGACTCTTAAAAGCAACTGTACGGATTAAGCGCGCCCAGGCTCAAAAATACTAGAACAAGGATAACTGATATAAATACAGCCAAAAGCATTATATAATACAGGAATCACTAAATCAAAAATCTTTTTTCACTAAACGTTAATAAATCCTCTCCTGGATTCTGCAAACAGCACCAGTTACCCATGTTCAGACATGACTGGATTCAGATGGTGAGCAGTATGGAGGGGAAGGACAGCTCAGAACAATACAGGCAATAAAAAGCCAGTTTTACAGGAGGAAACTATAAGTCTAGTTTTGTCTAGTAAAATTAAGAACACAGTAGCTGAATATTCTGTATGAGTGCATTTAAGGAGTAAAGACTACAGCAGCCTCAGACGAAATACATAAACTGGACACAAATGGAAGACCAGACTTGCAGCTGGAATAAGCTGGAAGTTTGAAGAGATCTCAAACACTAAGCTTTGGAATAGCCTTTTGATAGCTGTAAAGGACAAAAACCTAAATAACTTAAGACATCCTGATAATTTACAAGCAGGATAACCCAATTACTCATGAGAAAAAACAAGCTCTGACAACTTGGGAACATTTCAGTTTCATCAGAAGGACTAATGTTCCTTGAAGAACAATAGCAACAAAGAAATCAAGAGGTTTAACAAACATCTTTATGTTTATTTATGCCACCAGCAAGTTTACATATTGTAAAATAAAGAAACAGATAACACCTACAACTGCAGTTAGTGAACATCTTGTATTCACCTTACTGAAAGAGCAAGTCATCTTCACCATATAAAATCGAGTACCTACCTTCAAATAACTTATCTGAATTTTTGCACATGTGTACTCACTTCTTGAACTCATCAGGATGTAACAAACACTTCCTATGTGAGCCTCCTACGCATTTGATATTTTTCCCTCAGGGACTGACCCTCTTTTTTTTTTTTTCAGCTTCTTCTGACTCACCTCTCTATCCCATTTGAAAAGAAAACAAGAAACTCAAGGCTTCAGTGACTGCCTACACAGTACCTGCTCAACATTTTTAAAAGCTGCAAGCTCTTCAGAAAACACTGAATGCATCCTTCTTGAGAGGGGCTGGCACTGCACTGTTACCCTGGATCCCTGTGAGGGCCAAGCTTTATTCATGCCTCATCAGGAGAAAGTTTACTCTTTCATCTGAATTAGCCTGCATACAGTAGCCGCTCTCCACAAGGTGGTGACACATTCAGCAACGCTTCAGGCTGGCAAAGAAAATTAGAGCCTTCAAATGGAGAAACAGATGCAGTGCAGATACAGTATTACCTTTGCTCACTTTAGCAGGAAGCCTTTAACCTTACTATCGGATCGCCTATTCAGTTTTGGTTTGCTGGTTTTGGATCTTTGGTGGTGGGTTGGTTTGGGGTTTGATGTTTGCTTTGTGGTTGGTTGGTTTTTTGTTTTGTTTTTTAAGGAGCCAGTTCCTTCTCTAAACTAGTAAATATACCCACCAATTCCAAACAATTTGCTCAAATACAAGAAGCCAAATAATGACAGCATGTTATTAAATACTATTAGCAGACAAACCATGGAAGTACCAACCATTTTTATAGCTACTCAGTAGCCACCTGACTAACAAAATTTTCATGAAATGTATTGGGTTTGAAAATACTTCTCGGGCCTCGGCATAAAGAAAACTTGCAGCTCACTGAATCAAATCTGTCCAGGCAAGTGGTGGGCTGATTCAGTAGCAGCTTCTATTACAAATACCCATGCTATCACAACTGACAAAGAGCTGACCACAGAAACAAGGAACTGCTCTGGGATTGGTATTTTTCCTGTTTTCTTGTTGTTGTTGGGGTTTTTTGTTTTGTTTTTAAACAGGATAACCAAAAGTGGAGTCCAACAACGAGAATAGGTGATGCTCTGAATGTGGTCCAGGGCACCACAGAAATTCTGAAAGTGGAGAGTCAGAAATTTTTCTACAATTGGCAGCCTTGTTTCCTTAACAGTTTTCTCCCTTCAGGGCATTTCAGGACAGCATGCTGGACTGTTTACAATTTTGGAAGAGCATTACACAGCCCAAACCCAAGCCTTCTTATTTGCTCTGCGCCAGCTGTCCTCGAAGAAGCCTTAAGAATTCCCAGCATCAGAGGTGAACCTCTAGAAAACCAAAGTGAAGCAGTGAATTGGTAATACTTCAGAGTGGTACAGGATCCCATGAAATCACTGACAAAAAGGCAGGGAGAGAAGAGGAATAAAAAGCAGCATATTCAAATTGCCATATAGAAAGGATGTCAAGATATTTTATGCATTACACAGTGGTTTATCATTCCAATGAGAAACTTCAGCACTTTACAGAGATGATGGTCCCATCTCTTAACATGTCCCCCTCTCGTGTTCTCTCCCTCCTTCCCCTCACGCCCATCTTTGCCATTATTACTTTTGTGAAGATTCCAGTACCACCATTCTGGAAGCACAGCTGGCTTTGATACAAAGAGTATCAGAGCACTACTTCATGTTACTTAATTCTGCATTAGAGAAAAAAGTTACTTCATGTGGCCTTCAGCTCCCAGTCTAAAAAAATCTATTAACACTTCTAAGGACTTCTTGGCTGTGTGCTGAGCCCAACATTAAAAGCCTTTCCTGATGTGTGCATACAGAAACAGTGTAAAAAACAGTGTTTAAAAATGAAATTTTTTAAAAAAATCCGCAATCAGTAATTGCTATTTATAACAGGAGTTCTATCAAAAAAATACAAATGTCCGAATAATTTCAGACAATTTTACTGTCCAAAGAGGTCTCAAGTGACTGATGAAGAAAGATGCAACATTAATTAAGTGAAACATTAAAGCTGCCTCTGCCTTTACAGTCTGGGATCCACAGAGAGAATGCACATATAAACTTCCCTGAAAAAGACCAGAGAGGAGAAGAGAATGTGCTGGTAGTTTCTGTCTCAAAGTAACTTTGTCAAGCTTTAAAACTTCCAGAATGCATTGACTGTAAAACAGTATGACCCACATGGTTATGGGTAGTGCAAACTATATACTTTGTATTAAAAGAACACAGATTGGGAAAACAAAACAAAAACAACAAAATGAAAAACAAAACTGTTGTGACCAATGAGGCATGTCACTGACATGAAAACACAAGCAAACTTATCTATAAAAAAAGAAGAGAATCAGATTATTAGTACTGTTAAATATTACAAACTCTGGCCATGGCTCTACTTATCCTGTAAGCCAGTAACTTCTATTTTCAAAATGTCCATTCTCAGGCATAGTATCCAGCACTAACAACAAAGCATGCCATTTCATTTCTTCCAAATTAAACAGAAGCAGCATCTCAGGCTTTGAGCATCAGACAGATTAGAGTTCAAGAGTATTTTTTATTGTATTTAATAAATATTAGTAATAACTTCGCAATCCCAGTATTGTACATGTGGGTGGGTCTCCAAGAACTATCAGAAGATGGTCAGACAGGGATGAAAACAGTGTACACAGTGGTACAGTCAAATGCTTTATCTTCACTGCCAGTTATCCTCATATAGGCTGCAGTCACAAGACATAGGATTTCCTCAAATTACTTTCTACAACCAGTTTCCCTTCGTATTTTACACAGTTCAGATTTGAGACAAATTGTTTTGTCAAGATCCCTGCATTTTTAAGAGGCCTGAAAGAGCAAAGGAAAAAACACTGTGCATGCTGAAGACAGTCAAAGATCACCCCACCTGCCTGACTACAGAGCCCTTCCTTTCTCCACAGGAGCCTCGTTGACAAAGCAATAAAACCTCCTTCTGGGACCCAAGGACAGGAGATCTCCAATAACCAACCCAATGCCTAAAACACCACTTGTAATATATGTGAGCCATAACACAGCCTCGGTGACTTTCTAGCTCATTTCCTTGCTAACAGTCCAAGTGTTCCCCCTCTGCAATATGGGGATAACTTTGCCAACTTCCTAAATTGCACGAAACAATACCATGTAAGAAGCCCCAGAAACACTATCCCAGATAGAACAGGACCTGAATTCTACTAGCAGCTTTTATTAAAAATACTGATTCAATTCTTACCAAGCACCACATCATTCCCTTCAACCCTTTCAATATTTCCTCTTGAAAGACTGAGCAAAATAATTTTAAGAAAAAAAGCAAAACCAAAACAAAAGAGCTGGTTTTCCCTCTTTTGCACTGCATCAACTCAGCTAAACAAACAGGACAAGTCAAAGAGTCCTAGTTTGGTAACTAATCGAACTATGTAGCACTGGAATTTGAACAATGTCATAACAACAACAAAACTGGCAAAAAATGGTGACATGACTCATATCCAGAATAGTTCCACAGATCAAAATTTCTGACAAGTTTTGGAGGAACAGGACTACACTCAGCATTGTGACAGGGCTACGTGAATTTCTGACCTGATCAGCTACATATTTAAATTTTCCTCTAACAATACGATTCGTCTTCCCTTAGCTCCATTTGTGGTACTTCCACACGAGCTTTATGACCATTCTAAGAGGTTCTAGCTCTTCTTGGGTTGAAAACAAACAAACAAACCCAGAAAACTTTTTTCAGAGACAATTTCAAGTTATCTTGCCACACTATCTAACTGAACAGAAAACTGGAAATAAAGTTAAATTGGAAATAAAGTTTCATTGCACTGGAATCCTTAAACAAGGGCAACCCACAAGCATGAATAGGTCACAGAGGCATAACAAACAATTATCTCAAGGATGATTAATCACAATCAAAACAAAGCTAAACTACTTTGGCTCTGTTTGTACTTTTGCATCCTTGATTAGGCTTTAAAAAACAACAACAAAAAACAAACAAACAAACACACACCAAACACCAAAGCAGCTTAATTTAAGACACTAGAATCATGTAGACTCCTGACATTAGAGCACAGAACCAGTATTCACCTATGTGCCTGCTAAAAAACAAAACAAAACCCACTACAACAGTAAAGGTGTCTTAGGAGGAAAGTGTGTTTATGATGCAACCATGCAACAGAATCCAAAACTAATACCATGAAGGCACTTCCATGATATGGCCCTGTTTTTAGTCTTCAAAGTTTTTAAGATATTGTCCAAAGTAGTAAGTCCAAGTTTTCCCTTGATTAACACCATAGAGAGATCTGGAAAATAATCTCAAAGCACGCATTTTGAAGGTGCACTAGATAACACTGCTCTAAATTGTATCCACAGCTCTAAGTGCTTCCACATAAATCAGAATGGCATTCCAAAAGAAAAATAATTTGTATTAGTGCTTCATGATTTAAAAAAAAAAAAAAAAAAAAAAATCAGTGCTATGTTTTAAATTGAAACTACAAACAGCTCAGGAAATTCAATTACATTACTAAGACATTGATGGTATATTGTCATTTCAAGACCCTATACGATTGTAACAAGGAGCTGATTGCCATTAGAATCTTAATTTGTCTTCCTGGTCTGGATTAAATGAGCTACAATACTCTTAAAATAATTTTTTAGTCAAAAGTAGTACATTAAATTGCTAGTTATTTACAGCAAAATGATGAGGAAGTGGAAGAGAAACTTGCAGATATCAACTGCTAAAGGTCAGAAAATGAATGGTAAATGTAAGAAGGGAAGCAATAAAAATAAAAATAAGTGATCAGCTGTGTCTGGGAGCCTGACAGTTTCATTTACCAACCAGAATATGACACACTTTCATGACTATTATTACCATTTCCACATAAACTTAATGAATTCTTGAGAAGATATATATTAGTTCAAATTCAGAAAACACGAAGAGAAAAAACATAATTTCATAAAGCTGCAAGATAAATCCAAGAGCAGAACCGAGATCCAGAAGATTAAGACTTGGTTTCCCAATTCCATACTCAGCCCACGGTATCTTCTGCTAAGTACTGTACACAGTAGGGAATGAGGTACAAAGAGAAAAGAAATAAAGCAAGAGAGAGAAACAGAGCAAAACAGACTTCAGATTAACCTCTTAAGAGGGAAAGTAAACCTCTCAGATAGGAAAGTAAAGGAATTTTCAATTGAAATTTCAAATTTTTGCATTAAAAAAAAAAATCACACCAAGGTTCCTCAAGTTCAAGAGTCACAGCCAAGTGCCCCCTAGTGACATCACACACACAAGAGAAATGGGGAGCGCCAACATTACGGAGTGACAGAAGCTGCATCGGGTATCTGCAAGATGAAGACAAAGTATTTCATGCATTCAAGGCTGAGATTAAGTCATGTGCACCTTTATCCAAGTAATAAAGAAAAAGCAACTGGAAGTGAGAACACAGCTTTACAAACTCTGCTCATATAATTTCCATGGAAATAATGAAATAAGGTAACGAGTCAAAAAGCAAAGATGATCCACACAGAAGCTTAAGCCTTCACACACACATGTATCAGAAGTAAAGAAGCGATGGGAGACAAAGATTTAGACTTTCAACAAAGAAACACAGCCAATTCTTGACACCTTTCTCTGCCTTGGCCTGAGACAATGACAAATACATAAAGGGGGGGAGGAAAGTGTATAAAACATGGGTCAAAGACTCCTCTATGCTGCTCAAGGTGGAGAGTTAGTGGCACATACCAGGAAGAAGGCAGCAGGAATCGCTCTGCCAGGACAGCCCAAGAGACCTCACTGAGAACATTCGAAGCGGAGCCGTGCGAGCACACAGGTTCAGGCGACTATCTCCACACTCAGGCCTGGCACCTCATTGTCCTCCGTGCCTTCAGACAACAGTTTACAAAAACCGGAGACAATAAACAGTTACGAGATGACAATCCTAGTCAGAGTTCTTAGCAACCGACATTAAATCCCAAGAGGCAGATAAGTAGGTCTCCTCTTGTTTTAAGCAACCCAGTCAGTGGATACTTCATCAAATGACCACTATACCATTTTAAAAACTTCCCAGTCTGATATTTCTAACATTAATCCTCTTCCACTGCACATCACCTCATTATTCGCTTTTGAAAACCACAATTATTTTGTCCTCATGTCATCAATATCTTGATTCTACCACCCTCCTTGCTAGGTTAGTACAGAACTACTAACAGAAGAACACACAAGGTAATATTAACATGCATTACACCCTTATCAGGTCTTTAATAATACAAACTCAACAGGAAAAAAAATAAATCAAAAAAGTACCTTAATACTATCTGTATTAATAGTACTAATGAGTACCAACATCAAAAATAACTTTGTAAGAACCTTAAATTCAGTTAGCTTGCTAATCACACTGAAGTTATTTTCCAGAAGTTTCATACAAATTATGACATAAAAAAAAAAGTATTTGAATCCTTAATTTACGGCAAACGGAATACTAGCAGACAGTATCATTGCGTGTTGTCTTTATAACTGGTTGTTACAGCTGCGTAAAAATTGAAAGTGCTGCGCAGAAAATGGAAAAGTAGGAAACAACCAAACAAGAATCCAGAGGGTCAGTTATGACTCAGAAAAGGGCAAAAGAAAGAAAACTCAGAAGCTGTCAGCAAAGTAAACATTCTCTGTAAACTCCCCAGCAACTAAATCTGAAAAGGCAAGTCCAGATACTTGGATTCAAATATATTCATTCCAATTATTAGAAAAAATATACACGCTAACAGACTGCCATAGTTATTAACAACCATGCTGCCATAAATCAACAGATAAGTACAAGATACTTATTTGTTACTGTCAAAACACAAATGGACCAGTTTAAAAAAATATATTTATCTAGAGCAACACCAATTGTGGACTACAGAACTAGTAAGCAAGCTGCACCGAAAAGTTCTGAATGCTAGAAATTGTATTACAGTGGCCTTTCAGAATACAAACAAGGATTTTAAATTTAGCATAGAATTTCAGGTACTGTTCCCTACATCACCCATAAGGCATTCAAATTTCCCTGGATTTAACCCCATCCCACATTCTGAAAAATGACCCACAACAAAATTAAACAGGTCGGTAATGGGTTGGCACTAAGCGTACACCACCAGCAGGTCATTCTTAGGTCCCATTTTAACATTCCCATTAGCAATTTGAAAGAGGATGGGAGTGGCAAAGGCAAAGAAGCCAGATGACATTTACAGAGGACACCAAACTGGGTGGAGCAGTAAACAAGGACAAATATAGAAAAACACACTGAGTTTTTATATAAAGATCTAAGGACATTTCATATAGAGGAGAAAATGGAGCATCACTGAGTGCTCTTCCTGAAGATATTTTTGTACAGATTCAACGTTCACACAGCTGATCTGCCCGAAGACTATCTCGCACCTAAACAATAGCTATTATTGAATTTGTCTCTTACAACAGAATGACACTGTAAAAGTGTTTATTGGGAAAAATAATGCATAACCATCTAAAGCATCTCTTGAAGACAAAATGCTGTTTCAGTGCAGGAATCGTGTTGCAAGAATTGCTTTCCAAAGGCAGCGGAAAGCATAGCACTGACACGATCAGAAATAATCTCAAAAACATCAATGAACACTACAGAAATTTACGTGTTGTCTGGAAGAGAATGAAAATTGGTGAAAACAAAACCGTTCCTATATCTAGTGAATTAACTGGGTATTCTCCCCCAAAAGAAAAGAGGTAAGTAAGAGACACCGTACTAGAGGCACACGTGAACATACTTTATGCAAAATGCTACTCACACAAGGAAGTGTTCTGCAACACACGGTGAAAAACAGCACTTACTTCACATTTTATTTGGCTAAGACCGGAAAACAACAACAACAAAATATTTACTATTTTGAAGCAGCAGCCCCTGACCGTACCCTAGGGTGTGTGCGCGAAAGCCGCGGCCGGTTCCGCGGGAGCACCTCACGGCGCCCAAGTGCAGAGCCAAACTCCGGTTTTTAGGGCGCTCAGGCGGGGCCGGGACAGCTGCCCAGGACTCGGGAGCCGCTCCCCTCGGAGGCCTCCCCTCCCGCCCGGCTCCTCCGGACAGGCCAGCGCAAGCCAAGCGCCGCCGGTTTCGCCCTCCGCCG
Source organism: Patagioenas fasciata (assembly GCF_037038585.1). Taxonomy (NCBI): domain Eukaryota; kingdom Metazoa; phylum Chordata; class Aves; order Columbiformes; family Columbidae; genus Patagioenas; species Patagioenas fasciata. The sequence continues at coordinate 28,777,802 of NC_092524.1, read as the reverse complement.
GCTGCGGCCGGCCCGGGGCAGCGCGGGGAGCGGAGCCCGTTGCCGCCGCGGTGGCCTTCCCGTTCCCCCCGTCGCAGGCCGCGGTCCCGGAGCTCCCGAACAAAGGCTCCGGCAGCGAGGCCCGGCCCCCTCCCTGGTCGCGCTCCCCTCCGGCCGCAGGGGCCCGGCGGCCCCGCACAGGCAGGTGCCCACCACCTTCCGGGGCGCCGCCGCGAGGACGGCCGCACCCGCCCGCCTGGGAAGCGGCGGCGCCGGCGCGGCCCTGTCCTGGAGCCGGGCGGAGCGCGTAGGCCCAGAGCCTACCTGGTACGGAAGGGCGGGAGCCGGGCGGGCTGAGCGGTGGCGGGGCCGGGGCCGGGGCCAGGGCCAGGGCCGGGGCCGGGCCCGGAAGAAGCGGCCCCCAGTGCTCGGTCGCCGCCGCTCCGAGCTCCGGCCAGGCGAGCCAGCCGAGCGCCGAGCCAGGCCCAAAGAGCGGCGCCGAGAGCGGTACCAAGGCCCGAGCAGCCGAAGCTAGAACGCCGCCAGGCCGCGCCAGCCGAGCGACGAGATCTTCAACCGCTGTGCGGCGCCGCGCGGGGGCAACAGAGGGCAGGCGAGCCGAGCCGAGCCGAGCCCGGAGGGAGGGAGGTGTAGCTGCCGTCACGGCTGCTGCCCTGCGGCAGTCCGGGGGTTTACCGCTGTACGGAACAGCTGCAGGGCCGGCCTGCCCTCGCGGAACCGCCTGGGGCTGCACCGGGCTGCGGCTGGGCCTCGCACCGCGGGCGCTCTCCGGCTGCACCCTCTCCCTCTTTCATGTAAACTTATTTTTCTTAAATCTCACCATGCAGCACGTTCTCCACGTCTCGTGTATCTTTTTTTTTTTCCCGCCTCATTATTGACACAGAGTGGAAAAATGTCATTTAAAACAGGCAAGAAAAGATAAACGGTATCACAGTGAAAGACATTTAGACAGCAGAAAGATAAGGGGGTATCAGATGAGAAGTAACCGAAAAGATTATTTCCCTAAAATAGCAGAGTGTTAGTATCTATTACATATTGATCCCCAACGTCATGGATGGTGAAGACATGAAATGCACATATAGCAGCTGTGGAAGAGGGGCAGCCTGCAGTGAGACACCCGGGGAGGCAGCAGCACTGGCAGCTGGATCCCACTGCCTCACCTGTGCTGGAGAAGCGGGAGTCTTGGGGGATTGGTTGCTGGAAGGGAAATCTAAGGAAGCCAGGGCACATTGCACCAGTAAGCCACCAAGGGGAAATCAAGTCAAAAGACCCGGACAGGTGAAATTTAGGGCTTCAGGTTTGCTGTAACACACAGGATCAGCGGGAGCACAGGCAGCCTGCAGCATAGCTGAACAGTCTTCAAGGAGGTATTCTAAAGGAAAACTGAAAAGGACTGGAATGGGGTTTTACAATTAATTTAGTCAAGGAGTGAAAACTGCAATACCTTGGAGAGTCAGTTACTGTCATCCCCCAACACAGGACTGAGATTTATCAGACATTATATGGTCAGGGTAGACTTTACTTTTCAAAGCTCTGACAATGCACAAATTTGTAAGTAATCCAGAATGCAGCTGGTGAGATAAGGTGAACGTACAGAAGAGCAGGAAAGCAAAAAACCCATGGATCTCAAGCTGACACATTTAAATATTGTCTAAACTCGAGGGGAAAGAGACAAGTCCAGATGAATCTTTTTGAAATAAGTTACTTAGGAGTACATGGGGCAAACTCATCTCTAGAGGCTGACATTCCATTTCCCAAGTGAACTGGAGGGTACAAACATCTGACTCAAGGAAGAACAGTAGTTTTGAGTAGATTAGTTTTGTCTCCTGAGGCCTGATGCACTTATTGCCTAAACTGATAAGCAGCAAGATCAGTTTTGAACATGAACTCTGCCAAAGGTGACAGTGGCTGAAGGAAGACAAAACCCCATAGCAAATGTGTTCCTGGAAAAGCCCCCACTTTGAGTTCACTCTGGCCTCGGCACAGGCTGAGAAGATCTATTCATAGCATAAGTTGAGAAAGTCCAACTCGTTATTACGTGACAGTGTTTGTACCTACACGTTTGTACCTACACGTGTCCAAGTCTCACTCGACCTTAGTGTCACTCACACAGCTCATTCAGTGTCTGCTAGTGTTTAGGTCTAAAGATCAGTATTTTTAGCATATGATTATGAGCCATAGGGCACCATATATAGCAGCAACTCAGATGTTTGTTTTTTAGAAAACAAGCCTCTCTGCTTCTTCCAAGGTAAAAGAAACAGGGGATTTGCCACAGTAAGCAACAGCAGTTCTTATGTGATACTTCATGGGAAGATGTGTAAAGAAAATAGACTCAGATTGTTGTATGTAATATTTTACAGTTCTCATCAAGGCTTCGAAAAACATGCTGCTTATATTATACATCATAAAGCATGCTTGGTTTTCTATAAGATAGTACATTCTTACTGAATTGAAAACCTGACAGAACTATACCTAATTCTGTATCTCCATCCTACGCTAGGAATGTGTCCCATATTTTCTTATTCTTCAAACCTGGGGCATGATCCCGGCTCATTTCCTCTACAAGAACAGACAGATCTGCTGCGCCAGATGGCTATACTGCAACTTTAACCAGCTACCTTTGTGCTGCATTCTGCATTCCTTGCCACTTTTGTTTCATTTACTGCCCAGTAAACAATTAAGTGTAAGAAACAACGTTTTTTCAGACTGCTATCATGAGATCCCTGGAAACACCTGCACCTTTTGAAAAGAGAATATTGCCAGGAAACTTCCCAGTCCTGTGCCAGCAACAGCGGTGTGCATTAGCAGCCTTTTTCCACTGAAGAGGTTGATTGCCAGTGGTGGTAGAGCAGCCTCCCGGTACCTCAGCCCTGACCTAAATGAAGAACTTTTGCAATCAGTTTGATTTTTGTCACCCAGCCAGTCTTTTGCATTTCTTTCACAGCAGCCAACAAGACTGTTAATGACAGTTACTGTTGTGGCAGACATGCCTGGTGAGAACTCACTAGCCCATTTCCTGATACCTGTTCATTAATTGACAGTCAACCACAGCTTAACATCTTCTCCAGTCTATTTTGGGAAAGAAGAAATGTTCAGCCCTTCCACTTGCAAGCACTAGTGTGTCTCATCCAGCAAAAAGCCAGACCCCTCTCAGAACACAATCACTGGGTTTTGTGAGGTGTGCTAAACTGCAAAATGGTATTCAGAAAGAATTTATATCTGCAAATGAAAAGATAAATGTTTGATGTGCTGCTCATGAAATCAAGGCAGACATGAGCTCACATGGAAGTTTAATTTATGTGAATATTGTTTAAAAATCAAACACAAGTGTTTTGGGTTATAAAGTGACATAAGATTGTTGCTTTCTAAAACAGTGCAAGGCTTACAGATTTTTCATAACTATCAAAGACAATTTCCCACATTTCTCCACTGATCTTGTATTAGCGATTGTTGTCTAAATCAGATTAAAGGGGAACCTATAAGCATCACAACAGTAAAAATTCAGCAACTAAATTGCGTCTCTGGAGAGATAGAGAGAAAAGTTCAGAATACCGTCTGAAATGAAGAGAGTAAAATTTCTCCTTGTTTCACATCTGTATAGTCTTTAAAAACTTGAAGAAGAGGAAGGGGCATAACTCCTCTGTATATCTTCCCAGAGGAACAGTTAGAAGCCTTCTCTCTGTCACAACATTAGCTAAAATGAGTAAGTAAAAGCTCCTGACGAATACGACAGGCTTCTGAGTCCATTGATTCCATTTGCTCGTACTCTTCTTCTGGTTGTTCCATGTGTCCTGTGGCTGGGGAAGACCATACATCCAGCCCATGTTCCAGGGAGATGTTGTGGAGCACACAGCAGGCCAGAATGATGTGGCTGGATTTCTCCGGAGAGTACTGCAGGGTTCCTTTGGATCCATCCAGGCAGCGGAAACGTGACCGAATGGTTCTGAACGTCCGCTCAATGACGTTATGAGTGGCAGAATGCGCCATGTTGTAACGATATTCTGCAGGTGTCTCAGGGATGTGCAGAGGGGTCATTAGCCATGTTCGGAGAAAGAAGGAGCTGTCACCTGTTAGCAGCAAAAAGGAAGAGGACAAGTTACCTACCTACAGTTAACCACAGCTTTCAGCTCTTGAACCTTAGTTTTCTGTACTACAGATACAGAACAATTTATTGCCCTGGCTAAAGCAGAAGGTATGAAAAAATACGAAAGAACAACAGTAACACAGGTTTACAAATGTGACAAAAGAACAAAATAAAAACATTCTGGTTTACACAAGGAAATCCTGGAAGAACACAGAAGAATTTTAAGATAATTCATTTACTATATAATACAGTGAAAGACAGCTAGACTAGGGCCATACATAGAATTAAAAACTGCATAATTTGGCCTAGAAAGGTGTAGGATGCTGACAAGATCTTAACAGAATGAATGTAAACTAATATATACAACAATCAGACTGTATAAAACACAGATTGGACATTACTCTTCTAGAATTCTAAAAGAAAGATTGTACAAACTGAATCACAAATCTCAAGGAATTTGCAGGAAAGCAATCAGAAGTAAATATAACTTGTGCCCAGAGGCTCTAGACTCAAAGAGCCAACATATAACAGAATTTCCACTAGAAAACAAGGATGAAAAATCGACTTACCAAGTAGCCAGCCATCTTTATGTAGCTCAGTTTCAAATTGGCTTGTGAGGGCTGCCTGCTGTAACACCGTGCAGTCAGGCAGGCTGCCTGGCCAGTGCGTTTCTGCACTCAGGAGGACTCCTCTGGCATCACACACCATCAGGCAGTTAAGGGAATGGAGACCCTTGCGGTTCACATAGGACAGGTCCTCAGCATTTGGCGCCTTGATTGCCACGTGGGTGCAGTCAACCACCCCCAGCACTCCCGGCATGCCTGCCAGCCCATAAAAGTCATCCTTCAGGCTCTGTACAGCAGCTTCATCCTCAGGAAAGTGAATAAACTGTGAGGCTCTTTCCACCAATGCCTCAGTTACATTGGCAACGCAGCGGCTCATGGAGGCTTGACTAATGCCGATAGCATCCCCCATGCGAGTCTGGAAGGAGCCGGAGGTATAGAAACCCAATGCAGCAAGTATCTGTGTCTCTGGACTGATGGCCCTGGACCGCTGGGTAGGGTGAGAGAGACTGGCTCCCAGGAGATCCACCAGGTAGTAAATGAACTGTCGGGGAAAGCCGTACGTGGATACTAGATACTCATCCGTGACATCCTCCAGCTTGAAGCGATCCAGAGTCCTGTGTCCGCGGCCATAGAGCAGGAGGTCACAGTCAAGAACCGCAATGGGTACAGCCATGGCTGAGGGCCAGGGAGGCCTCTGGGGTTGCCTTCGCCTGCATAAACCAAACGGGAAGGAGACTCAGGATGGCTTGTGCTGGTCAGCCTTTCAGACTCTGTTACCATTCAGGTTATGACACAAATATTTTTCTTTCTTTCTATCTGCTTTTAAAACCACAAGGGGCCGAAGCCGGCGGGCTGACTGCGGAGCAGACAACTCTCCAGCCCTGCCAGGCGCTGACAGGAATTTACTTCCCGTGACGGGTAGGTGACTGGTGCACCACAGCAGCCGCTTCCCGGGCTGGGGAACTGTCCCAGTCACCGCCGACCTGGCCGCGTTCAGACCCGGGGTGGCATAGACACGAACCGCCGGTACCCGTGTGTACGCCCCCCTCGCCCCACTGCCCTCGGGCGTGTGAAACGGCCCCGCCGGGCCCGGCCCGGCTCTGCCCGGACGCCCCTGCGCGCTGAGGGTCAACTGAGCAAGCCCACCGGCGGCACCGGACCCCCAGCCCTTACCGGCCTGCGGTCGCTTCCAGGCCGGGACCTGCCCCGAGGAGCCCGCGCCCGGCGCGCTGCCCGCCGGCCCGGCCCCGCGGCGCCGTTACCGCACCCCACGGAGGCCCCCGGCTTGGCCGCGGCAGATTCGTCACGGCAAGGGCCTCCGGGCAGGAGCGGCGGCGGGCGCTGCCCCTCTTGTCTCGGCCCCGGCTCCCTCTACTGCCGGCTCCCCAGCCCAGGGCGGTGCGGGTCACCGGGGAGCGACGGCGGCCGCGTGTGGAAAGTGCCGCCGCGGACACCCAGACGCCTCCCTCCCTCCTCCTCTCCCTCCCACCGCCCGCCCGCAGCGGATGAAAACAAACAGCGGCGGCGATGGCGGCGGCGCGGTGCAGGCCGCGGCTCTGAGGGCAGCGGCAGCTCGACCCCCACTACCGGCCCCGCACGCCCGCAGGCGCTGACACCCGCGGCGAGCCGCCGCGGAGCTGCCCGGCAGCGAGATCCCCGCCGGCCCGGGACCAAGGAGAGGAGGTGGAGGAGGGGCGCTGGCCGGAGCCCCAGAGTGGCCGCGGGGCTCCTGGGGCTTGGAGGTCGCGGGCCCGAGGCCGCGGAAACCCCCCCGTGCCCGGGCGGGGCGCTGAGGAGACGCCGGGGCACGGCGGGGGAGCGGGGCGGCGGGTCCTCATCGGGCAGCCGGGCCTCCCCGCGGGATGAGCCGCCGCGCCGCCAGCACTGCCGCCCCCGCGCAGGTACCGAGGCCGGGCTGGGGTGGGAGCTCCGGGAGCCTGCGGACGGCTCCTCGAGGGGAAGGGGATGGGGACGTGGGTTTGAAGGCTTTGGCTGCGGCTTCGTGTCTTCGTTTTACTTTCGCTTCGCTGCTCGCTCAGTGGGGGTTTGCTGCAGACCCGTGTGCGCGGCCGCTGGGCTTTGGCCTCCTGAGGACTCAGTGGGGATGGGGAGGGTTGTGACCCCCTGAAACCTCGCCAAGTGGTGTCTCTTAAACTGCTTCAGGGCCTGTTAGAAATAGGTAGAACTTCAGACCCCATTGTCCATTGCATAGTTTTCCTGTAACATGCGAGTTTACTGCCAGTTAGGGAAGATCAGGGATTTACAAATCATTGCATCTTTCTTTCCTGTTAGAGCTGGCGCGGTCAGACCTCCATCAGAGTCATTCCCATCGATTCGGTGGGAGCAGAGCCTCCTGCCCTGTCAGTGGACAGGTGGAAAAGGGACACTTTAGACCGAGCCTGCAGATTGCGTAACAAAGCTAAAAAGTGGCGTGACTAGGCACACTGTAAAACCACGGTAAATTACTGCCTTAGCTGAAAATTGGTTGGCCATGCAAATGAAGTCTAGGGCATCTCCAAATCATTGCAGGAGTGGCCTGACCTGGTAGAACCCTCCTTCCTGTGGCAAGAAAAAAAGTAATTCAGATGAATTAGGTGGTGTTTAAATGTCCAGAAGGATCATACAGGATCACTTTATTTTGTTTAAATGGTATTGTATAATTTCAACTTTTCTGAACATACATTCACACAGAAGTTGAGACCTAGTGGTTATATTGGTCGTTGTAGTACAGGGTGCGTAGAAACAGGTTCTGGTTCAGGCTGTATACTTTGGCCTGACAAACAAAATTAGAGGATGGACCTTTGAACTGACACCATTTTTAGACCTTGGGGAAGTACAGAATGTAACTGCCGGTCAACAGGAATTACTTAATTTTGCTTTTAAGCCAGTGGAGCTGGCAGTTTTGGCATTAATAAGATATTCCCTTAGCTGGGAAGTTATTTATTGGTTATGAAGCAAATGTATTTCCTGATCAGCAGGAAAAATCGCCTTTTTGTCAGTCAAAACTTAATCATATGATGAACTACAGAGACTTTGATTTGATCAGGGTGTTTACATTATGTGAAACAGTTTTTCTTCTAGATTCTACTCTAGTCTTTTCTTAAAAAAATCCATAAACTTTAAAGAATGAGAGTGGCACACCTTAAAATTTAGATCTGTTCCCTCCCTCTCCCCAGGTTTCTGACTAACCTACTAAGAAGGCAAAACGGAGACTAATTTTAAGTAATTGTAGGATGCTGGAGTTTGACTTGTAGGCCCAGCCTCAAAACAGAGCGCTGTCTTTATGGACATCTTTTTATAGTTGCTTATTAATGTGCTCAAAATACCTGCTTGCAGTGCAGCTTCGTGGTCATTGAAGAGGATGTTCTAGGAAAGCTTTCTTGGCAGTTGAGCCTATTTGTCAAAGACACTATTAAAAGCTTCAAGAACTTGCATGTGCTTCTTGTTTACCTGCATGATTCAAGAAGGCTTTTCTGGAGCTTCACATAGGACATCCTCAGAGATTGGATTTGGCTCCTGTATTGACAAGGAAGTTCTGAAAGGGTGGTTGGGACAAGGAGCCTGGTTGGGGGGGGGGCACAGACAGGTAACCAGGAATGGGATGAGAACTGTTCATGGCCCCCTGCTTAGGGCAACAGCCCTTCTGGTTTCTTCCCTCTTCCTTTTCTAATTTCACTCTGGGATAGGAACGCTGAGTAATTATTTTGCATTGGTAAATATCTATCTGAAAGGAAAGCAGGATGACTTGAAGTTGTAGCAGCCGTGTTCAGAGGGAAATTGCAGAGGAGGGAGGTGAGGGAAGCAGCCTGTGTGTACTTTCCCCAGCACCAATAATAATACCTGGTATGTGTCAGGTGCTTCTGCTCCTTTCCTGTTTATGTACGTGAGGGTGAGACAGACAAACAGCTAAATCCCCAGCTATGAAGCACGTACGGTAAACACAGGCGTGCACAGGTGGACTGTGCACCTGCTGTGTGCTTGGGTTACAGGTATCAGCAGGCGGCAGGGCTGCTCACGTGCCGGTAGCTGTGGTTTCTCTGGGCTGTACCACGGTGTGAAGGGAAAGGCTCTTGCAGTTCATTGCATCATGCAGATAGGGTGCCATCAGCTTACAGTGTTGTGTCCTTGTTGTGATTTATCTCCTTGGAGAAGGAGAGTATAAATACCGGTTGAGTGTATAAAGCACAGTACTTAGACGTTAAACTGTTGAATAAGCCTTGTATTCTTCTCTGCTTCATAACCTTGTTAGAAAGAGTAAGGCTTTAGTAAAAAAATCCACGTGTGGCAGGTCTCCTTTGAACATCTGTCTCTGACACGTCTGTTTAGAGCAAAGTGAAGACAAAGGCATATAAATAAAGCCAATAGTATGAAAGTGAAGGTTGCAGGAAGAGGGAGATAAAGCAAAAAGCTGTATGGCCAAGATGCTTGTTTTTGCCTGTGAATAGCCTGTGTGTAAGGCGACAGCAGTGGGATATCAGTTTACTTAAGAGATTAGTTGGTTGAAGGAGAATCAATCATCTGTGGGTTTCTAACCTAAACCAAAGGTTATTTCCTTCTAGTTATTATTCAGTGTAAAATTAGACAGCGTCTTCTGTGAGGTAAGCATATGCCCAGATACTGGCGCTTAACAAGGAGCTGTGCTGGCATTGCAACTTACAGGACCTAGGAAGTTGAACAAGTTTGGTGGAACTAAGCTTAAAGAATTTCCTTCCTTTTCAGGTCAGCTGGTGGCAGCTAACCTGGGGCTGCAGAGGCATTTTTGTAATTAAAATATTTGCTGTAATTCTTGGCCTGTCTTGACTCTTATCAAGAGTGACTCTGAAGGTGAACACTGTCCTAACTCTTAGCAGATATCAGGTAATCAATCACCAGAGACCCTCCTGCAAAAATGAGGAGATGGTGGTCATCAGATGAAAGCCTTTAGACATGTCAGGAGCTGAGTTCTGAGGTCCCAATTTCCCTCTGAAATTATGGATTCCTGAGAGGAAACCTTGCCTGATACTTTCTGCTCTACTTTGGGCTCTGGCGAGAGAACTGTTGCTGGAATTTGGAGCTTGAGAGGTAAGAGTATGAATATCCAAATGTTTTGTGAATGTTACAGGTAGTTTGAGATCTCGCAGGAAGAATCCCAATTTTGCTGCAGCAAGGCAGAACCATGAAGCTCTCGTTCTTTGAACCCTGAATCTAAGACATGGCTCTGGTGGCTGTTTCTCTCCTCTCTAGGGATATTTGGGTATATAGTACTTAGAACTAATTCCTATACTGCACAGGGAACCATGCTGATTATCTGCTTTGTTTCCTTCCCAACAGACCAGTGAGCCTAACACCTTCCATTAGTTCCTGAGTGTCTTGCAACAGTCAATACCAGAATTCTTTTCCAGCCCCATAAGGCAAATGTAGGTGCTTTATTTGACAGCTTTCCTACAACATCAGGATATATGCTTCTTTGCACCTGTCTCCAGGGCTCACATAGAAATACCTTCTCACTTCTTTTCATATTAAAAGCTAATGTGATTTCTCTTGGTATTTAAATGTCAGCATTCTCTTTGCTGAGAAGAAGATGTATTTTTAATGCATTATTTTATTGCCTGTATCAGCCAGGTTTTGTTCTAGGTCTCTTGTCCCCACAACCCTTAAAGTACTTTACCTAGTTAAGTCAAAAAAATAGTAACATGTCACTCTTGCCTATTTTTTGTGGGAATTGTCTATACTAAAAGCTTGTGGTTTTGTTTTTGGTTGGTTGGTTTGTTTGTTTTAAGTTAGGGTGCTGCATCAGCTAAACATTTAGCTCTTTACATACTGACTTCCTTTTACACCCCCCCAGTAGAAGAGATCTGTACTCTCTGTTTACTGGAGGTAAAGGCAGGGAAAGAAAGCATAATACTTTTGATGAGGAGGTTGAAATATCCAAAGGATAGTTGGATAATGCATTTAATGTTGAATTGCTTATGATGTTAGTTCTCAAATTAAATTATAATTTGTAATGAGAACAGTATGTGGCATGAATATAGCCTAGGAACCTTTAACCATATTAGATGTCCAGCTTTCTTTTTATTGAGTCATTCACTTTTCTCTATAAAATGCTTTATAAATTGCAGTACTCTTATCTAGCAGGCCTTCTTTCATGATGCTCCCAAAGCATTACTTAAAATAGGCATTTACTGTTATTGAGATATTTTAAATAAAAGTTCTGCATGTCCTCCCCTCAGTCTCTGTATGATTATTAAATATGAAGAAACTAAGGGACAGAAGAATTGTGATTTATCTCAGGCCATGTGATGTGTTGATGGCAGAAATCTGATTAGTGCCTTCGCCCGGCTCGCTTCAGGGGCTGTGCAAGTTTATTGTATTGCTAGAAACAATCGTACTTTGAAAAACAAGGCAGTGTGAATGTGGGAGCTAAGTATTTGTTGTCAGATTTCAAGAGACGTAAACAGAATTTTGGTCTATCCCTTGGCAAAAATGTGTCTTTTCAGTTGATTGTAGGGAAATTTGTAGCTGCATAGGTTTACTGCAGGTACTATTTGTTGGAAGTAAAGCAGCAGCATAGACTGTTCCAGCAATGGTTTATTATATAGATTTCAATATCTGCTGAAGTACCACTGGTATACTGGTTTTAGAATTTCAGGCTCAAGAAGACCATTTGCTTGATTTTGACCAGTGCTCATAACTGAAGAGATATTATTTCTAAAGCAGAGACTGGCATGTCTCATGGATAGCTTGGTATAGAATCTAGCGATTGTGGTGTTATGATGTTTTGGGTTGCGGTTTGTTTGGTTGGGTTTTTTTTAATTAAGATAGCAAAATTGGAGAACTTGTACCCAGTTTTAATAGTGAGCCCCTTTGTTCTTCCTTTTCTACTATCTTTTGCACCAACCAGATAAACTGTTCATGCATGTTTATACCTCACACCCACGCCCTCAAAGTTCTTAGCTTGTTAGGATTTTGACAGGCAGAGGCCTTTGATGCCTGTCGTTTCTTTTGAGGTAGCCTCTAGTGGCAAAATATTTTGAAAAATTGAAATCCAAACAGAAAGATGAGTAAAGACTTAATTCGCTTGCCTGTGTTGTACTTCAGGTTGCCATATGCAATGGACACTGATCTCAGTTCCCAGGACAGGAAGGACCTGGACAAGTTCATCAAATTTTTTGCTTTAAAGGTAACTTTTTCTCCTGTGGGCAAATGCTGCTTCTTTCTTTTTTTAAGAAAAGCCATGCTTACTGTGGCTAGAGTAACAAGGTTGGGATTTGGGGTGGGTTTGTTTGTTTGTTTTTGCTAAAGACCGAAGCAAGAAAAGCTGACATCAAATCCAGGAAATTCCTGAGAATAACTAGAATAACATATTTTCCCTTTTTTCTATCTTCATATCTTCTTCCTTCCCCCAGAAGTGTCCTACTGTAGAATCAGTTATAGGCACTTCACACCTCATTTTTTTTAACTTCGAATTTGTCTAGCTCAGGTTCCAAACTGTGAGCTCTGCGGAGCTTAAAACATGAATATGTATCTTGTCCTTTCTGTTCCAGACGGTACAAGTAATTGTCCAGGCCCGACTTGGAGAGAAAATCTGTACCCGATCATCGTCCTCCCCAACAGGCTCTGACTGGGTCAAGTCACATTTTTTTTAAAGCCTTTCTATAACTATTGGCATTTGTGTGTGTGTGTGTCTGTCTGTGTGTGTGTGTGTGTGTGTGTGCAGATGTGCATGTGTTGAGAATACCATGTAATAGTTACGGTCTTGTGTAAACAGTAATAACTATTTGTAGAATAACTACTCTGTTCAATTATATTTACTGATGGTGTGGTGGTGGTGGTGTTGTTGACATGCAACCTGTCACTCTGGGCTCTGAAGGTCTGATTAGAGGAGAGATAAATGATACTTCTCAGCAACTCTAGCCAGCTAAGGCGCACTTCCAAGATCTGCTGGGAGTGCGGGGATGAGTTCTGTCAGAATTGCAACTCTGCAATTCAGGACTTCGTAGTAACAGGCTTTATTAAAATTGAAGAGACTCAGGATACTCTGTGCGTGAAGATAGGACTTAAGCAAGGGACAAGGAATGTGTTTTTTATGACAGGATCAAGAAAAATGTTTGAATTAGCAGCCAAGGAAATGTTTGCAAATACGAAAAGCCTGAGCCCATCTGGGAATTTTCTGTTTCATAAATATTTCAGTGAACACTGACCTGGTATGTTATATATGGGTCTCTGAGTCTGTCTGCAGTGTACCATCAGGCAGTTTTTCAAAGAAATACAAAAAATTAGAATCATCTCTTTCCTTCTGCAGTTCAATTTAGCAATCAAAGATATACCAGAGGTTACTCATGAAGCAAAGAAAGCCCTGGCAGGACAACTGCCCGCTGTTGGACGGTCTATGTGTGTGGAGATTTCTCTCAAAACCTCAGAGGTGAGAACTGAGTCAAAATAGATGCCATTTTTTTAACTTAAATCACCTATTAGAGCTCCTGCCCTTTAGTTCAAGACAATGTGAAAATATCTTCATTTATAAAGTTAGGTAGTATGCTCATGAAAAGAAATGTATTGTTTAACAAAAGCAATTCACTGCAGATACCTGAGGCCAAACACACAAATGGCAGAGCAACAAAATTTAGTTTCTTAGACCATGAAGAGCCATTCTGAGGGAGGTATTTCCTCATGTGATCTAGTTGTGCAGCAGGACTTCCAGTGCACGGTTTTCTGTTGCATTATAAGAAAGTGGGAGCCAGGAGAAATGTCTTCGTTGAGAGGCATGGACGTTGCTGATCATTGAGATGTGAAAAGGTTCGTGTTCTGAAATGAGCCTTTTTTTGCCATCCTTTCTCTGATCCAGGGGGACTCCATGGAGCTGGAAATTTGGTGTCTAGAAATGAATGAAAAGTAAGTGCATTCTTCACATTTTCTTTTTGTATGTGTATTTATTGCAGCTGATGAAATGGGGAAGCGTGCTCAATCCATGGTGATGAATGAGCATGTATTGGCAGTGTGACCTGCAACACTTCAGAGGGAAGACCCCCCTTTGTCTAGTGCAGTAGTCGAAGTGTTTGATATTGGTGTCAAGAAAATAAACTAGTAATTTTATTCCTTCTTCGTTATTCCATTACAACTAGCATGCTTCCTAAGATACAAGAATTCATATACTTAGTAACGACAGATGTTCTTAATACTGGAAAGATGTTTCTGTCTGGTAGAAGGCAATTTTTAGGAATTACTTCTGCAACAGATGACTAAATTGAAGTAGGTCTCTTAGGTGGTTGGTCAATAGCAGGTAGCCACACCAGAGCTTTATTTTATCATGTTGGCAATAAAACTGACACCAAACAATTACCCTGGTCTAATTTTGATTTAAAAAAAAAAATTCCACAGCCAAACAAAACCAAACAACTTAGTTGGGAACAAGAGACTAATTTTTTCCTTTGTGTCCTATAGGTGTGACAAAGAAATCAAAGTTTCATACACCGTCTACAACAGGCTGTCTCTGCTGCTGAAGTCTTTGCTTGCTATAACCAGGGTGACTCCAGCCTACAGACTCTCAAGGAAACAAGGCCATGAATATGTAATATTGTACAGGTAAAGCGGAATATTAAATTCCCTGCAGAGATTGTAGACTTGCACCGTGCACCTGCAAATATGCTAAAAAGGGATGAGTGATAATAAATTATTTAACTACTACTGATCAGTGACAGAAGAGAACTTTGGGCTATATATATCACCTTATAGCCTCCACCTGAGCTATTGAAAGAAAAACTAAGCACAGGCTGTGAAGTATTATTCTTTGTCTGCCATCTTGAGAAGAGTGCAAAAATCCTACATGCAAGCCCTGGTTAAATTGCTCTTTAGCATCCAGTTGTCCAGCGTCCGGCCTGTATTTGCTAAATGCCTGTCTCCATTGCGCATAACTGAAATGCATACTTTTGCGGTGTAGATTCAGACTGTCTCCTGCTATTCCATTTTAAAGATGAATTCTCAGCTCCACTTCCTGCAGTTCTTGCAGTTTACTCATCCCGATAGAGAGTTTAACTTTTTTGCCTGTGAGATCTGACTGGCTTGTGGTTCGTCATTATCACCTTCCAATCTTTGTTTTTGGCTTTGAGAAGAGTCTTGGACGTGTTTTGTAGCTAATTTAAATGATTCTAAATCTCAGGTTTGTTATCATTTGCACAGCTGAGAACTTAAAAAAGGAATCCCAGGCAATTCTTCATTTTTGCCTCCATTGCTGGCTTGGCATATACTTAAAAGCAATGCTCTTCACAGCACAGTCACTCTTTCATGTTGTATGATGAGTATCAGCTTTTAGACTTGGACCTATCTGTGAAGTTTATACCACATCACAATTTTGCTCTGAACTGTAGACTTGCCACAGAGGCTTAAAAACTTTGAGAGATTTCTGATTAGACTACCATTTTCTATTCCTTTTCTTTTTACATGGCACGTCTTCCTCTGAAGTCGCTGGAAGGATTTTTGAGATGGTCATTCTAGCCACATCTTTTCTTTTTGTTTTTTTCTAAAGAGGAAAAGTAGTTCCAGCCTTTTAACTCTTAACATTAAATAGGGAATAAAGATATATATAGCATTATGTCCCCAATGGACCTACTACTTTTTCTTTTTCCTTTTCTTGCAGGATATATTTTGGTGAAGTGCAACTGAGTGGCTTGGGCGAAGGTATGATTCACAACACACACAAACTAGGGCAGAACTGTTTTTCCATACTGGCTAGCCATTTATTACTATTCGTAAGTGCCACAGGGAAAATTAGGTCTAAGGTTTACATATGCTTTTTGTCAGGATCTACCACTGAAGAGTCATGACAGGTATAACGGTGGTACTTTGACAAAATGTAGGCTGATTGCCATTTTGACTCTAGTGATCTGGAACTGAAATAAGAACATGGAAGTATGTTGATAAGGGATGGGACTGGTAAAGGAGATCATGATCTACTCAGGAACAAGAAGCATTTCAGAGCAATATTTTAGACCAGGATAGGAAGCAACATCAGAAGTCTTGGAGATTAAGCCTGTCAGCCAAGCAACCTAGTGCTGCTGATTTGTTATGGGTTCTGTACGTGTCTTTGGAGTTCAGATTGCAAGGGATGGTGGAAAAACTATCGAAATCAGACAATGTAACCTCAGAATGTAAGCATATGGAACATAAATAATCAGTGAAACTGATAATCGTTCCTTAACCTTATAGGTTTCCAGACAGTCCGTGTTGGGACAGTGGGTACTCCAGTGGGCACCATCACTTTGTCTTGTGCCTACAGAATTAACCTTGCTTTCATGTCAACCAGGTGAGAAAATGTGATCAGGCCAGAAACGGTTTTACAACAACATACTATTAAACCCCTCATATTATGAGCCCCTAATTCTGTCGCTTCTGCTTGTCCTTTCCTGCTAAGATTCTCCTTCATGGTGAACACTCTCACTCTTACGTCTTGCAGCAAGGGGAGTATTTGGGTAGCCCTGAGCCATACTCCAGAACTCCAAATTGTTGATGCATGCTCGGAGTTGCAGGGCTGAATTGTAAAGGTGCCCTTGTCCCATTAACAGACACAGGGGTTTTCTGTGAGGGCACCATGCATTGGGATGAGAGTAGAGAGAAAAAGCCAATAACACCATTGCTTGTTGCCTTGCAGGCAGTTTGAGAGGACCCCTCCTATTATGGGGATTATCATCGATCACTTTGTGGACCGTCCCTATCCCAGCTCTTCACCCATGCATCCCTGCAATTACAGGTAAGGAAACACTGAGCTGAAGTCATGGGCCATGGTGAAGGCATCATTTATGCCCAAATACAGAGCCTGTTCCACTGTTTGCTGACTGCATGGGAAGGGACACTGGAGGATTAGTGTCAATCATGTTGACATGGCTGAGCATTTGAGGAAGGGTGACATTTTTCTCTTCACATGTGGAAGACAGAGTGCAGCAAGCCCCGGTATTTTCCCAGATTCCTTACAGAAGCATGTGGACATGAAGGATGTTTAATGTTGACTGCCTTTGGGAATTTGAAAGTGTAACAGTTAATCCTGCTGTAGAATTACGTGTCCAGAGGCATGCATCTCCAGATATTTCCCTTGGGGAAAGATCAGAGTTTAATTTATCTTCATAGGTGAGAATTTTGTCTTCTCTGAAATGCACGTGAAGGCACTCAGATTGGGACCAGTGGTATTGTTTGAGCGTGGTTCTGTAAACACCAAAGCCTTTAGGTAAAAAAAATGAAGGGAAGTGTTTATATTTGGGGGGTAGCAGAGGAGTACCTGGGGAAAATTAAATTTTCCGTACCTTGTTTTCCTCAGTTCTGTAAGTAGATAAGAGCCCTTCATTAATTCTCCTTTCAACTCCACCCAGATACTGTCAGCCTCTCTGCAGTGTTTGTCCCAGTGTGTTCTACTATTTGTTTTAAGGAATATTTCCAGTTAGAAAGCTTTTCTTTTCTTGCTACTTTAGAGCTGGTGAGGACAATGGTGCAGTATACCCCTCAGTGGAAGATTCCCAAGAAGTGTGCACCACGTCTTTTTCCACCTCTCCTCCATCTCAGGTAAGAGAAATCAGGGTCATTTTACTCCTAGATAGAACAGTTGCTGCTAAGGTAGTGTGCACACTCTTGACATCAACTACTTTGCGAACAGGCAGCCACCTGTTCCTAATTAAAATGTAATGTATGGGCTATTTGTATCATTACACTTAGTAAAACCTAGTTAGATACTAACTTCAACAAAAAGCTAGGGGACTAGAAAGACTGAATTACTGAGAAAGATTAGAAGAACCTACTCTTGTAGCTGGGCTGAGATGTGTTTGAAGAGGATAGCAGTGTACTTACACATTCACACACCAATACTGCTGGAAGAGGAATTCAAGACATTGGTGTCAGGCAGTGTCAGTAAAAGTAACAGACTGACACTGAGAAAAACACTGAAATATCAGGAAAATGCTTCTAGCACAGTCATGTTTTCTGCATTGCAGAATGGAAAAACAGGAAAAAGACAAAAGCTGTATTTGGTGGACCATCTAAAACTAGTTGGGGCAGCAGGAATAAGTATCAGTAAACAAATTGGGTCATAGTATTGAACTAGGGACTTAATGGTCTGTAATTCCACTTACCCATGCAAATGTCATTTAATTTTCAATTTTAAAATAAACAGATAGTGGTTTCCCTCTGAACATAAAAACCAGAAACTCCACTTCCTCTTCCTGCTTCTTCTACTGTCCTTATCTATTTGATCCACAATTCTGTATTTTGAAGACTTGGCCAGATTTGCAGTTGTCTTATAGCTTTAAATATTCAGTTATGTCCTGCCTTCTTGTCCAGCCAAGCAGACGGCTCTATTGGTCTCTAAAGACTCTAAATCTCTTTTGTTGCTGATGGGAAATGTAGAATGAAGTATAATTGGAATGCTGTTCCAAAACGAAAGAATTTGCTATGGGTCTTTGCACTGCTTCAGAGGAATTAGTATGACTGGTTTAGCAGAATGTGTTCTGCTGTGTGCATGAGCTAGAAATGAGCTTTTCTTAGGAAGCATTTTTGTGCCAAGTGGATTTTGGGTGATGGGGCATCAGGCAATGTTGAACTAATCAGCCAGCATTCACGGTAAGTCTGATGGAATAAAGCTTTTCTTACTCTGCAATACACAGCTCAGGAGATGGGTTTGTGGCAGAGTTGTATCCTGCCTTTTCACAAAATGGGTTAAATGCAAAATGTTTCATAAGGAAATTTCCACTGGCTTGGTCAAGCCAGTGTTACTTAACAGTAATAGTGTATGTAAATGCATTGAAGTTGACATTTCCCCAGGGGACTTGAAGCTTTGCTGTCATTGAGAGGAAAAGCTTTATGAAACCAGATGAACCTTGAGGATTCACATTAAGCATGAACCTACATTCTTGCTTTTCCTGTTGCTCATAGTTGCCATATGCTCTGCGCTTATTTATAAAGCAACTGACAAGTCTTTTTTACCACAGTTAGAATTGTAAGGCTGTCTTGCAGAGTGGTCTCTAAAGTAAATTAGAAGAGAGGGGGAAAAAAAAGTTAATTGCTTTCTCCAGCTTTCTATGCACGACTTAATGTGTAGGAAAATACTGGGAACTGTGTGGTTGTGTAGGCAGATTGTCCAAATCGCTGCCTGCCTTCTCAGTAGAAATGAGGCCTGACCTGCACAATACAAGGGAATAGGTGGTACCTTCTCCCTGTGAGCTTGCATAGGATGTCTGTGTGTGTTGTGGAGTAGCCCAAAATTCAGAAGAGAGTCTGGCCATGGGTAATACCTAGAAATTATGCTTTCCTAAAACTGAAAACGGTTGGTAGAAAAATGACTGGAAGAAGGTACAGCACTGAACCAGGTTTGGATTGCCCTTTTGGCATTGGTACCCTCTGTGAGACAGTGTTTACTCCTGGAGTGTCATGCCTGTTGGTGGAGTTCTCTCTTCACATCAGTGTGTTTGAATTGCACCTTAATCTGGATCCCATTTACTCTAAGGGTGTAGCACAGACCTGCCAAGATATGATCCCTCAGAATGCTGGAAGATTAGGTGGATGGATGGATGGATGGAGAGGATTGAAATATATGTGATTTGTACATTTTAAAAAACAACAACAACAACAACAACAACAAAAAAAAAAAACACAAAACAAAACAATCCCAAACCAAAATGGAAAAAATAAAACCAACCACACCAAAACTCTTGGCTTTTTTCTGGCATCCGCTCAGCCTTGTCCCTCCTAATTGGCTGGTACCAATTCTAATTAACTGTGGAACAGAGTCTCTGGCAGTTACTTTCTGTCAGTGTTCACTGGAGTCTAAAATAATTACCTGAGTTGAGTGGTTCACTGAGACTGGAAAACAGTCAATTCTTTACAGAATGAAGGTGCTTCTGGCAGTACTGAGGCTTCTTCTCTGTGTGTAGGTGTGGCTGCTGCAGCCAAAACCTCTTTAGTAGCATTCAGTTCATCCAACTCTTTATGGTTCTGCTCTGAAGTCCTTCTCTCTCTCTCTTTCTCCCCCCCCCCCCGCCCCCTTCACTCTCTCTCTCTTTTCCTTGTTTCCTCTGTGTATCTGTATCTGTGCACAGTGTGTTTTTACTGTCACAAAGACACATTTTCAGACCCCTCCTCCTGTGGTGACGGACACCTTGAAGGTCCCAGTGATGGGACTGGCCTTTTCACATCAAGTGAGTTGTCAATAGAGTATGCATACTAGCTGCTTAAATGCCTTTGCAGATGAAGGTCTCCCAAAGACAGGACAAGCACCCATCAGTCAACAACAGCTGTTTGCAAGGATTGTTAGTGAAATATACCCATAGTAAGTTTTCTCTTAACAACAAGTGTCCCTAGAACCTGCAGTCATTTGTGCTCCATTCGACTGAACTAACATCGTGTGGATAAAAGTTCTGTGCATGATTCAGACCCCTGTAAATGATGTCTGTATTGGTGCTGCTGGAGTATCACATACAGAGCTCTGAGAGAAATGTTCCTCTTGAGGTCAGGCAGGCTAAAACAGGAAAGTTGTATTTAATCCAACCAGCTAGATTTCTCCCTGGGAAGTGTAAGGGACCTCTCCTGGGTTTCACCATTTCCAGCACTTCATTCCTAAAGCAATGTCACAAGGGTTAGCTTCCCTGTTCTCTTTACCTAGCACATTTATGGAACTCTCTATCCTTTGGCTGAAGCTATTTGAACAGGCCTTGAAAATCGGCTGTTTTAATGTGCAATGGGAATGGGTCCAAACAGGTGATAATGCAGTTGCGTTGGGGGAAAAAAGTGTGAAATGTTAGCTCTTAAGTAAGTTGATGATGGTATCCATGCCTTTTTCCAGTATGTGAAACAGGCCTGTAGAGCAGAGCTTCCCTCAGACTGGATGTCTGTCATACCTTGCACAGCCTCCTCCTGTGTGTGTAGGAAACCAGTTTTGTTTCCTTGTCAAGACCCAGATTTAGTCCCCTGCAATAAGAACTTTTTAGAGTAATAACCTTCATTATTGATTCCAATTAAAATCTAGCATCCTTCTGCCAGCCTGAAATGTTGTGCTGTGCCTCTGACTTTTCCTGTTCCTTCTTTACTGACTGATAATTATTCAGACTGTGGGGTGTTCCCCTTCCTCTCTCCTCTCCCTTTGCCCTTCTTGTTTTTTCTCTTCTTTCTTAGCTTTCCAGCTCTCGTCTTTCCTATCAGCCTGCTGCCCTGGGAGTTGGATCAGCTGACATGGGGTATCCTGTACTCTTTGCTGGTGGCTTGAACGCTGCACACCCTCACCAGGTACTCGTAGAGAGTAGAACAAGCGTGGCTGGTATTGCAACCATTTGTGTCATTTGGATGTCTGAGAGAGGCCTTGAACCTAGTGAATGTATTGGCAATCAAGTCTGCCAGGAATGAAAAGAGCGTAAGGTAAATATAGAGAAAGCACAACTTGCACAGGAGCTGGATATTGGCTCCTCAGCATCCCTGACTTTACTGGGGTAGCAGTCATGTGGAAAAACTACACCAAGAGAGTAGGCACCAGACTTGTTTGTCTGCACGAGCATGCCACCGATTCCAAACTTGGGCTGCCTTACAGAGCTGCTGCCCCTGTAGCTGTCGAAGCACAGCCCTGTAGCCCAGACATAGAATACACTCACAGTCCACATTGGCGTATTTGCATCAGACAAATAGGTGGTTGACAGTAGTCTTTTTCTGTCTGTGAAGTTGCTGCTACACCAGTTTTGCAGACACAGTGATGGTAGAGTAGAAGAGAAAATACTGTTTCAGTTGGAAGGAACCTACAATGATCTACTCCAGCTGTCTGACCAGTTCAGGGCTGACCAAAAGCTAAGACATGTTATTAAGGGCATTGTCCAAATGCCTGTAAACACTGATGGGCATCAACCACCTCTCTAGGAAGCCTGTTCCAGTGTTTGACTGCCCTCTCAGTACATAAATACTTCCTGATGTCCAGATTAAACCTCTCCTGGTGCAGCTTTTAACCATTCCCACATCTGTCACTGGATACCAGGGGTCAGAGCTCAGCACATCCCTCCCCACTTCTCCTCCTCAGGAAGCTGTAGAGAGATATGACATCATAACAAGAGGATATGAATTTGGGCTTTTTTCCCCTCCTTTCCTTGAAGCAGAGGACCTATGGCCAGAGAGCTCTGCACTGTAGAATGGGTCTGAAGTGGACAGGAGTGAAGTAGAAAGGGAATTAAAAAAAGAGTTTGTATTGTGGTGATCAGCTTCCACTTGACAGCTCTCTCAGCCTCATGGGGGCTGGAGCCCAGTCATATCCCAAAAACCCCACAACTTAGTCCCAGTATGATGTAACCTGCTCTGTATTGCACTGTGGTGTTCGCCTGATTTTGAGATCTGTGACTTGACCATTCCTCTCCATCTCAGTTGATTGGTCCAGGCAAAGAGGGAGGAATTCCCCCAGTTCCTAGCCAGCCAGCACATGGCACTCAAGCTGACCAAGAGAGGATGTGCACCCCACTGGATGGAGTCCACTACTCAGCAGCTACTCCGTCTAGTAGGTAGGTTGGGTTTAGATGATGCACCGCTTGTGCTAGCCAATTTATAATCCTGTTAAGATAAAACTTTTTGTTTTCCCCTTTTTATCTATTCTTTGTAGCATAACTACTGTCTTTCCATCCCCAAAAACAACGAGCAGCTTTCTCCGATTGGGGCTTCTTCAGCCTTTCTCCAAACGATGATCTCTTCCACCTACTAACACCTGCTAGTCACTGTAATATAATTTTTTTTTTTTATTCTCTCTACCAGTTTTGCTTATTGTAAAATAACAAGGTGAAGCAAGTTCATGAGTGAGTCTTAAGTGCTCCAGAGCCTGAATGTGAATTGTTACCAAAACCATTTGTAGTTACCCCAAGTCGGTTCACTATTATATTAAGAAACTTTAGGCACAAAGTTACTTAAAAGGAAACAATACAACCTCAAACTGTCCTGAATCACCTCTCTCTCAGATAGTAAATTCCTTTTTTTTTTTTTTTTGTTCAACATATTTATTTCTTGTGAAGTCCCTGTTGGGGTCACATAGTTCTAAGTCAAATATCTTAAGCAGAGATTTTGCTATGAGGCAACCAAAAATCATAGTTGTACTAGAACTTTCCTGGGTATGCCATGTAAGTAGTCCTCTTCACAGAAGACTCAAGCATCTTGTCTGTTTGTTTTAAAGTTCTGAATACCTGTGGTAGGAAAGAAAAACACACCACAGGTCATAGACATAACTAATAGCCATACAGTGAATTAATCGTACTGGCAGTGGCAGTTGTGATGTATTAGACTGCTGCCTTTGTTCTGCTTCTTGCCCTCACCTGACAGATCCACAACTACTGTATTACTGAAAAAAATAATAGTGATGAACAGGAATTGCTGTGAAAGTGCACATTCTGAAGTTAAAAGTCCACCCCCAAAAGCAAAAGCCTATTTCAGTTGGCAGCAACTTTTCATTCAACTAGATAGTTTTTGTCCAGCCTTAAACAAAAGTCTGATCCCACAAGTGTCCCATTCCCTTGATGACCAAGGAGGAAGGTGTGGTACAAGGACAGAGATTTCTGTTGTCCTTCTTCCAATACTAGGAGTAAACCCAGAAAAATGAGAGAGTCTTGTGAAGCATTGTCTATATTGTTTGTGCCATGAATCACTAATTAGGCCATTTTCTTGCCCCAGCGAGGACACAGAAACGGTATCAAACAGCAGTGAAGGGAAGTGTGGCTCCCCACATGACCTTTTGGAGACCATCTTTATCCGGAAGGTGGGAGCTTTTGTCAACAAACCCATTAACCAGGTAACTACCAGTAATCCTCTCAGAGGGCACCATAATACCCTGCTTCTCCCATCTGCTCCTACACCAAGGAGCAAAAAGCAGCCCGGTGCCAGGGCAACCCCAGAGACAGCCAGCCTATTCCTGCCTGCTGCATTTGCCTACAAGGTCTTGTCAGAGGCTCGTTTTTCATAAAATCCTTTGGGGATGTGACAGCTGTTGAATTTGCCTCACTTTGCCAACACCCTATCTGGGTGTGGAAGACTTGATACTCCACTTGGATCTGCCACAGGTTCATAAACTGGGGGAGCTGGTAGCAAGCTGCTCTTTCAAGGGACATGTAGTAGACCAGTTCATCACCAGTAAGCAAGCATTTAAGCTCAGCTAGAGCAGCTTGGAGATTGGCCTAGTTCCTAGGGCTGCTCTTCTAGCCCTTCTGCATGGATGAAGGAGAATTTTTTGTATTTGCAGCAGTTTGTTAATGCTTACTTATATTATACAAGATGTGCAGTGTGTTGCAAAAAGATGGGCCCATTTTCAAAGATATAATGATTTCAAATTGGATCCATCTGTTTGAAACACCCTGTGTATAAACAATCCCATCTCAGGGACTGACCTGCATTATTAGGTCAGCTCAGTACAATCTCCGTATTTTATGCCTTTTAAATGAGGTTCTCAGCCTCTTGCCCAACTGCCGACATGATCTTGGGCGATTTTTAGCAGGCCCGACAAAGACTTTCAACATCCTGTGCTGGGTAAGCAAAGCATCTTAGTGAAATTCTCTTTGCTGAATCTCCTCAGGTGACCATGGCCAACTTAGACATTCCTTTTGCCATGTTTGCTCCCAAGAATGTTGAGCTGGAAGATAACGACCCCATGGTAAGCCTCTTCCAGAGGTATAATATGTGTCTTCTCAGCATCCTTTATGCAACATCCATGCTGTTCCCTACCTTGAACAGACTTTGTTTTTCAAGCAAAGAACTAGTTACTCGAATTTGTTTGGTTTCAAGAAATCTCCCATGTTGAGTCTTGGGCTCTTTAGAGATGCAAATAACAACATGTGTTTGCTGCCCCTGCTGTAGCATGTGTTTATTGTCCAACCTCCTTACTGCCCCCCCACTGTCAAAATACACAGGCAGATGTTTTGGGAAGATCAGTACTCACCATCTTTGATTTCTTGGGCAGGTCAATCCTCCTGACTCCCCAGAAACCGAATCTCCTCTACAAGGCAGCTTACACTCGGAGGGCTCCAGTGGCAGCAGCACAGGGAACACCCATGATGACTTTGTTATGATTGACTTTGTAAGTGCCCTCATCAGTGCTCTCACATCACACCTGTGGCTCACACAGGCTTCAGGTGCTGGTACAGTGGCAAATGATGTAAGAGTAGTTTTCAGTGGGGGTGAAAAAGACCTCTTAGTCACATCTTGACAGTCCCAAAACTGCAAAAACACTGATGCTCAGAACCAACAGATACAAATTAGATATTTTTTCATTCCCGTACCAACAACTGGGCTTGGTGTCTTCTCTCTGATGACTAAAGGAAACAGATTCCAAGGAACTGCTCTCTTCCAAGTGCTCAGGAAAGCACAGATCTTGGCTGTTCTTCAGCTATTTAATAACTGTTATTTAGTTATTGCAGCAACACTTGTAATGCCAAAATGTTTACTGATAGCAGGTAATGCTTTACCTGAGATGGAGGCAAAAGGGAAGCCAATGTCTCTGAATGGGAATTAACAGCAGTGTCTTTGATTCTAGAAACCAGCATTTTCAAAAGATGACATTCTTCCAATGGACCTGGGGACGTTTTACCGTGAGTTTCAGAACCCCCCTCAACTCAGCAGCCTTTCTATTGACATTGGAGCGCAGTCCATGGCAGAGGATTTGGTATGAAGCCCTGAAATTTCTGTTTGTGGGAATCATATGGACTTTATAACGGTCTCACTATTCTTAGTTTGAAAAAAAATTTTTAAAAAGTCACATTTTCAGAGAATCATGGAATAGTTTGAATTAGAAGGGACCTTTCAAAGGTCATGTAGTCCAACTCCCTTGCAATGAGCAGGGACATCTTCAGTTAGATCAGGTTGCTCAGAGCCCTGTCCAGCCTGGCCTTGGATGCTTCCAGGGATGGGGCATCTACCGCCTCTCTGGGCAACCTGGGCCAGTGTTTCACCACCCTCATTGTAAAAAATTTCTTCCTTATATCTAGTCTGAATCTACTGTTTTTTAGTTTAAAACCATCACCCCTCGTCCTATCACTACAGGTCCTACTAAAAAGTCTGTCCCCGTGTTTCTTATAAGTTGCCTTTAAGTACTGAAAGGCTGCAGTAAGGTCTCCTGGAGCCTTCTCTGCTCCAGGCTGAACAACCCCAACTCTCAGCCTGTTCTCACAGCAGAGCTGTTCCAGCCCTCTGGTCATTTTATTGGCCTCCTCTGGACCCTGTTGAATAGGTCCATGTCTTTCCTGTACTTCTCAAAAGAGAGACCCTGGCCAAAGGGGGTCCCTCACTAGTACGTTCCAGACAAACACAGATTTGTTTGTGGCACACCTGAGCCTCTGAAACTGGTGTGTTTATCTTCAAGCCAAAAGCTGCTGCTGCATGCTTGCTGTGGCTGTCACGGAAACCCCAAAACTAGTCCTGCCTCTGGCGTGTCGGACTTAGTGGCAAACTAGGCCTGGTCTTGCAGCCTGAGCAGAAGTAAAATCCTGGTGTGCCTGGTGAAGGTCATGTCTGGGCAAGTGCTGTGTTGGGCTCCCAGGCATTGTAACATATTGTGGGGAGAAGTGAATACCAAAGGCTGGAGCTGCAAGTGACTTAATGAAGGCAGCGACATGAGCAGGTTATTGTGCTGCAGCTGCTGGCGGGAACTGCACCAGGTGAGGCCCCAGTGCACCAACTGTTCTGCAGAACAAACGCGCTCTGGGCACAGTGCCCTTCTCAGGGTCACTTGCTGGATGCTGCCAGAGGACTCTTAGTTTTGCACACGTGGGAAGGGGAGCCCAGAGCAGTGGAGAGGGGTTGCATGACTCAGAAACAGAATTTTTACCTTAGAGTGTGTATTTAAAGCTTCCTTCTATCTGCTGTGAATGAACCCTGATCTGCACCCTTTTTAACCTTTCTAGGACTCGTTACCAGAGAAGCTGGCAGTCCATGAGAAAAACGTCAAAGAGTTTGATGCGTTTGTAGAAACCTTGCAGTGAAGCTGTTTTCCAGTTTTGCTGCAGCAGTTCTTCCTCCTCAAGGCATCCTGGAGAATGACATCAACAAATATCTCCATGGCCCCTGCTCTGCCTTTTGTCTCACTTTGACTAGTTCCTTCCATCAAGTGAGCTTTCTTTGATTGCTGTCTTTAACAGCAGATACAGCTCATCTGCTGATTTTCCTCAATGCCACCGCATAGTACTGGTCTCCTTTTTCAGCTCACAGTCAGTTCTGCATCTAAGACTTCAGTAGGGGCACAGGAAGTGAAACTCCAGTGTATGAAACTTATTTTCTCCTCAGTCTCTGTTCTGTGTGGAGGGGCTTTGTGAAAAGTTGCCGTATGCTTCCTCCAAGGGTCCTATGGTGTAAGTTCCCTAGGTATAGCTTCTTGCTAACAGACCTTTTCCTACAGTCTCTGATCCTGTTAGAGCATGGAAAGCTTTGGCTGATTTCCAGGGCCTGTGAGTTCAGCAGAGTCAACAGTTTTAAGTCCAGGATGTGCATTCCACAGAACGGGGCATTTCATCCTGACTTCAGCGTGAGTGCCTGGAGCCCAGGAAGAGGCGTCAGCTTTGGGACCTGTGTAAAACACCACATTACCTTTGTTTCCCTGCTTCTGAGGAACTAGGTCTCTACACAGTCGTTCTGTGTGAGGCTGCCTGTTACACTGGGTGAGAAGCAGGAATGAAAGTACAGGAGCGCTTTCCACATTTCCTTCCTGAGTGCACTGACACTGGGCCATGCTGAGTTAATCAGCGTTGACTGTTGGCACACCTGCACGTGGCAGCTGTGATGATGCTGAATTCGTAGTCTCTGCTTCCAAAATGTAACTGTAAATACTAGGAATCCTATTTCTTTAGGGTTATGTAACTAGGAGTCTTAGTCCAAGATTCTTTCCTCTAACCCTTGCAAACCTTCCTGCTTTATGGTTAATAGATGATCTTAAGAATCAAGAAATATTTATTGCTTTTAAAGAAACCTATATTTAAAAGATGTTCTGTTTTCATGTAGTAGTGCAGGTCATTCTGCCCTGGATCACTGCAGACAGCAAGTGTGCCATGGAACCCTGGCCAGTGAGACTGGTCGCTCTTTGCAGGAAAATATCCAAGATATTTATTTTCTAAGACAGACTTGATTATTCTAATATAATACTCTGTTTTGGGGTCTGTGTGTCCATTACATCTAGTCAGGCCCCACTGATAGAATGAAATGCACACATCAGTCTAGCAGAGTGGCAGGGACTTGGTGAAAAGCTGTATTCTGATAGGCATGGATGAACTTGCAGTGTTCTTCAGCCATTCAGAAGGCAGCTTCTTTGAAGAAGCACATTTTTGGGGAGCTTATGGTACTTTTAAATCAGCTGGCTTTTGATTAGCTGAAATTTTATTTTTGTAATGATCTGGCTATCAACAGTGTGACTGGCTGGCAGTGCTCTATGGTTGATTTGGCTGTTGTGTGTCTTTTACCTGGTATAAGGACAGTGACACTAAACAGAAACTTAGATAAGGTAGGTCTTCCTGTGGTGCTCACTCTCCTCCTCCGATGTGTAACTAGAGTGAGCAACTGCAAGACCCCTTACTGTCCTAAAACACTTTTTCTTTCTTTCCACAGAAGTGGGGTTGAGTTGCCTCAGTACTGAGGAACCATCTCACTTTCCTTAGAGTGGCTGAGGAACCAGCCTTCTAGTTAGTGCAATGTGGCAGCTGCTTCAACTTGGCTGCATTCTTAATTGAAAGAGATTGTTAGCAGCAGATGGGGGAACCTCAACTCCTTTCTAGAACACTACTCTGTGCTGCTGCTAGAGCAAGGAACCAAGCTCAGAATAGAGCTTATTGTAAGGTCAGAGCAACACAATGCTTTGAACTTTACCAGCTTTTTTGTTGAGTCATATGTTCAGTGGGAGGCTGTCTGAGCTCCAAAACTCTAGGCAAGAGGTTTATTGAAGGAAAGCCACCCACCAGAACCTCTTTATCACACTCAACCAATTCAACTTTTCAGCAACCTCACACAGAAATTGCTTAGTCCTTGCAAAATAAGATGCACAAAAATCTAAGCAAGCTTCCAGGACAGACAGCTCACAAGAGGGCTTAATTACAGATACTTGATCCCTACAGTCAAAGCCACCTTGTTTTCCAGGTGGAAAGGGTTGCAGAAGGGTGCAGGAACACAAGGAATGAATGGATCGGCTGGCTCTTGCCTCTGCTCAGGAAGTTGGTCTCTGGACCTTGTAGAAAGCAGCTCACAGACAGATGGTTGCTGTCACCTTTCTCTTAGTGTACGGGCTGTACTCGAGAAAGTGACTTGATCTGGGCTGCAAAGCAGCAGAAATGGGGTAAAGTGCTGGTTCACACTGTATTAATGGAGAAAAAGAGACTTAGGCTGAGTATCTAGCCAGTGCTACTGCTGTCCTCGCACTGACAGGCTGTGGAGTTGGCAGACCTCATGCCGTTCTTGCTGATCCCGTCCAGCAGGTCCCTTGAGCCAAATACTCATGCTCATTTGTTGATGCAGTTCCTAAGATGGCTACAGCTCCCATATCTCATGAGGCAGAACGCCAGCATAGCACGTTTTTCTCTACTTCAAGAGGCTGGACATTGGCCTAAAGAAGCTGCTAGTGTTGAGCTGGATGGCTACAGCAATAATGAGATTCTCCAGCACTGAGTTATGTGCCTCTTCTGGACATTCCTCAGTTTCAACACATAGTGTTGCTGCATCTAGGCTCCGAGTTCCCTGACCACTGCACAAATGCTCTGCTTCAGGAAAGATCCAGCTGCTGCTGTGGCCTACCACAGATTGTGTTATGAAGGCTATTTTAGCAGCTGTCTGCTCAATTCTCTATTAAGGACAGTATGTATGTAGCTGCTGATTTACAGATACTTTGGGTGAAGGGGAAGTCTCCTAAATTGTATTGTTTTGGAAATACTCTCCCGCTGTACTTAAAGTATTCAAATAATTTCCAGTAAAACTTTTACGTAAGCAATGCTCTGCTTTGTGCTTTTTTCCATGTGTACTGACAGGTCTGGGACAGCCCCAGCCGCTCGCCCTTTCTCCTCCAGGAACTGGGATGCCCAGAGAACAGCTGGTTGGCGAGTGCAGGATGGAGCAGGTGGCTGCCTCAAACACCCAGGGTAAAATGCATGGGTGTGTTACAGGGGGAGGCAGTCAGCAGGATGCTGGCGAGACCACCTTACTGGACGAAGGATAGCAAGGGAGAGACACAACAGGTGCCTGGCTGGTCCCAAATGCAGGTGTGGGGAACAGTCACACAGTGTTTGGCCCTGGTGCCATCCCCAGTGAGCTAGGAAACTGAGTTATCTGCATGTCCTACTCTAGCTGAAATATTAACTTGTCTCCAAAAGGGCTGGGAAAAGGGGGAAAAGAAAAAAACCAAACAAACAAAAACCAAAAAAACCACAAAGACCAAAATACCCCACCCCACACACAAGCAGAATTTGCATTGGATGTGGTTGCTACTACATGTTTAAAAGGAGTGTGAGGATGTTTTGATCTGGTAGAAGAGCCAGAAGAGACTAATAAGATGTAGAAAGAACCAGTGTGGGTATCCCAGCAGCAAGAAATGTTGGTGAAAGAGAGCACGCTGCTTGCGGCATGTCATTCATGCCACTCTGATAACCAAACTTGACAGCTGTATTCTAGTGGTGCTTAAAGGTTACCTTATATAAGACACAGTGCCGTGTAAACTGCTAACACCTTCCCTTTAAAGGAAAGACAAGATGGTAAAAATCTATGTGTAAATATAACTGCTGATTTAAGCTGCAGTGTAGAGGGTGTCTGGCTATTATAAAGCAGAGACAGTGGATAAAATGGCACGAATGGGAAAAAAAAATGAGAGAAAAATGACTGTATATTAGAAGCATCTAGAAAGAGAAATACTCCAGCTTGAAGAACAATCTTAACCTTATCTTCAGGAGGTAACATAGCAAACTGAGTATCCCATTGCAACCTTACAGATAGTGATCTATCTACATTACACACATGTATGTGTGTGAGTGTCATTTCATGCACTTAAAAAAGACACCGCACAATGTAGGGAGGGATGAATTGCTAGCAAACTCATAAACCATCCTGTGGGATCTGGGCCTTACTACAGGGCCTTCAGTATCTACCCACTTCACCTTGGCACCAGTAAGACAAGGGACTGGGAAAAACATCAG
Source organism: Patagioenas fasciata (assembly GCF_037038585.1). Lineage (NCBI taxonomy): Eukaryota > Metazoa > Chordata > Aves > Columbiformes > Columbidae > Patagioenas > Patagioenas fasciata. The sequence continues at coordinate 28,747,047 of NC_092524.1, read as the reverse complement.
CAAGTAAGTGAAAAAGTAACAGTTCATTGAACGATGAATAGTCACCAAGATCATGAACAATCAAATACCATCTAATTGTGAGTGTATTGTATGTATTTATAAAAAGAAAAATGTTCTCAGAATAACATCTTTAAGGCCACAGGGCCGCTATACATGAAAACACACCCCATTGCAATGGTGTTTATGCTGTGTGAAGTGCTGTCCAAGTGGCTGCGCATAGCGCACATCCTGCCCACCACAGCAGCTGTGAGGGACAGACCCACCTTCCCCCAGCACAGCTTCAGCAGCAGCAGGTGGTGGTGACTGAGCCCAGGAGTGGGCCCAACTGCCACCCCCGCAGAAGGTTTGAGATACTGATGTACAGTCAGTATATAACCACACTGGCCCCATTACAGGGGGCCAACATAGTCCAAGGGGCATCACAGGGGAAATCATAGGGATATGCAATGGGAAAGTCATAGACCGTATCCAAAAGCACCATCCACATGAAAAAGCCACGGAGAAATAACGCCAGAACTGTAGTAGCATCCAGCAAGTTACAGCAGGCTACAAGGACCATATGCGAAGTATTACCTGTGAACAGATGCCAAAAATACCTCTGCCTTCTGGTATATGGTTGACAGCTTGTCACAAGTCACCCTCAATAATGTAAACACATGGAAGGAGAATTGGCAACAATGGGAAGCCCTTAAGAGGATGGCTTGTTAGTAAAAAACTGAAAAACAGCACTCAGTTTGAGAAACGCAAGTGTAGCAAACTGTGTGTGGATCAAGGGGTGGAGTGTCGTCGTCCTCACCAGAAAACTATTCTCAGGTTTAGATGAGAAGGTGCAGGTCTCTGCTGCACATACCCCCTGGCTGGAGGATATACTCAGCCCCCTCATCCTACCTGAGAAGCCCACAGGTGGCTTCCACCTGGCACCTGGTGATCCCACAACCCGTGCAGCCTCTGGGAAAGGGGAATCCCAGGCCAGCTGCTCATCATGACAGGGACACTGCAACATGGGAGCCCAGCTCTGTTCAGGGAAATGCCAAACTTGCAATACTGCATTTTTGTTTGAGTTCTGTTTCCAGCCTGAGGCTCCTGCAAACCAGTACTTCTTTGCGGAGTTACTCGCATTGGAGGTATTTCATACTCATTTTCCTCCCTCTCTTTTGGTTGTAGCTGGCAGCATAGCCAGCCTTACTTCTGTTTCTTGTAGAAGTGCCACAGCTGCTGCCACTTGACACACACCTGGATCTGGGATTACATTTTGATTTTTATTGAAATACAAAAAGTGCAAACTGTGAAATAAAAGATTGGTGCATATAAGAAGGACATTAACAATATGAACCATAAAAACCCCAGCCCTGCATCTGATGAACATCAACAGAAAAGGCAGGGAACACCAGCAACAAAAGCAAAGCCAAACATTTTGCACAGGAGCCCCTGTGCACAAAAGAGGAAACAGGGACCAAACTGGCCCTCAGCTCTCTCTCAAATCAGCAAATATGGCAACAAGGCATCCAGATGGCCCCAGCACCCCCTGCACCACCCAAAAGCTCTTGGTGTCAGTACAGAGCTTGGGCCAGGGAGCAGGGAGTGGTCAGAGGTCATCAAGACAGCAGGAGGCTCAGCAGAGGGGAATGGTCCAGGTGCTAAAAAGCAGAGGGTCAAAGTGGCACAGGTTCCCCCAACAGGAAGAAGTGACTAATAGCCAACCTAAAAGACGAGCCAGGGAAGAGACCCTTGGGCAGCTCTACAGCAAGGAGAAAATCAACAAAGACCAGCACCCTAATCAGATCCTGCCCCCACCTGTACCTGGCAGAGAAACCCGGTCCAGCCAGTGTGCTGCCCATGTGAGGGGGCTGACCAGGTGAGGAGGGGATTTAAGCCCCTGGGCACCCACCAAGCAGAGGCTGCAGGCTGGCCCCAGCCCCTTCCTTGCTTACATCCCAGGAGGGATATTACAGTACAAGGCATTCAGGAGAGGAGACTGCAGAAGCAAAAGCAACCCAGGGCCCCCCAGCAGCTCCAGCATGAGGAACAGCAGGGGAAAGGGGATAATTACACTGCGTCCTTTCCAGGATTTTCATGCACTTTTTCCCACCATGAGCAGTAGCAGCTTCCTGAACACCCTTCAAATCTGTTCCCTGCAGGCACTGAATGGGAGCAGGCTTTTATCCCTGCCTGCAGGGGATGCACCAGTCTCTATTTTGCTAAAAAAGGAAACACTATTTCAAGAATTCACTAAAAAAAGAAAAATAATTAAAAAAAAAAAAAGCACCCACTGAAGTCCAGCCAGAGCTGGGACATTTGCAGCAACCCCTGCTCTCCCCCTGGAGAGAAGCTGAGCCTCCACAGCACCACTCCTCTCGCCACCAGGCAGGGAATGGTCCTTGCTGCCCCTGCATACAGGCACTTCCCATTCCAAGCTGCCAACCTGGAGCTTGTTTGTCCCAGGAGAAGTTACCTGGGTTTGCCGTCCCTCTAGCGGGTTGTAAGCAAGGCTGGTGTTACCTGCAGGAATAGGCAGAGCACCAAGTCCTCCCCATTCTGAAGCCTGCACAGAGCAGGGTGCCTGCAGGGAAAGAGGGGCTGCCCTGGGCTCCCTCAGCATCCACGCTCCTCCCAGGCTGTCCAGAGCACCTTGCCTCAAACACTGAGGCAAGTACACCTCTCCCCACACTGTCCATCCCAGATTACTCCTCCACAGCACATCAGCCCTGCTCACTTACTCTAGCAGAGATCACAGGTGGATTAGGAGCTGTGTGTCTCTATCTCCAAAGTATTTATTTGCTTACTGCTGTGAATCATTGAGGCTGAAACAATTCATATCCTGGCCAAACAGGGAAGACTCCTGCTCTTGGAAGAGGGAGACTAAGCAGCCTTGTAGACTACATGGGGCAAAGTCGCCCAGTATCTAGAAGGGATCATACCCAGCCCCTTCCTAGAACATCTCTTGCTCCAGCTTTCGCAACGCTTGGTTTCTTGCTCACTGGTCCCACCCACACGTTAGTGTACCTCCTCTGAGCCACGTGGCTGGACCTGTGCTGCACCACAGCACTGCCTGTGTTCACACCCATCCCCATTCCACAGCTCAGCAAAAAGAGCAGTTTCCATAATTCCTGCAACAGATGTCACATACTTTGATTACAACTGGGGCACCAACCTTTGGTCAGCGTTTAAAGAGAGGCTAATACATTATGAAAAAGCAAATTCTATTTAGCATCCAGTAGCTTTTAAAAAACTAGTTCTGCTTGGTCCAAAAAATTTGTCCCTGTGGCCAGATACGGCAGCAAGGTCCAGCCCAGGCACGCAGAGCACAAGATACAAAGATATATAATAACACAGCGGTGATGTAAGGCTAGCAGCTCCCTACTAACACCCTGCCAGGCCCAGGCCAGAAAGAGGGATCACTTTTAGCTCAGGTAACAGGAAATCTGCAACCCAAACCCAAGTGTTGCCCTAACAGTACTGCAGCTGCTCTGGCAAGGTGCCAGGCCCACCCCACTCTGAGCCTGCCTGGCCAACAACCCCATCTCTCCAGCCATGCCCAGGCCATACAGGATGCATCTAACCTGGCTTCTATGGTAGGATAGAAGGTAGGCATGAACCCAGGAGGAGACAGGGCAAAGGCCCTTGGCATGGAATAGCTGTTCCTTCACAGCTTTGGCACGAGCGCTCAGCACCTGGGCAGAAATTTGTAATCCAGGCATGGTGCGCGCCAGGGTGAGGGTTAGCCCCAGTCTCTAGACCTCCCCTCAAGGCCATGCTCTCTGTTACACTGTGCTGGGGAAAGTTCTGCTCAAAAAGACAATAAGCCAAGGCAGCCTGTGTAACATATGCAAGCCTGACAGAGGAGAAGAGGCCTCATGCTGCTGCCACAGGGAAAGACAGTGATCCTCGGTGTTTGGCAGGTCAGTGCTACCAGGGCACTCACTCCTCACCATTCTGCTGTCAAAGGGCCCCAGTCAGTCCCCCACCACCTCAAGGTCTGGCATGAACCTCCCCAGCCAGGCTGGAAATGCTGCTGGACGGACAAATGTCCCTGAACTGGGTAACTACAGGAAGCACCTCACCTGCTGCACCCCAGCAAACACAACACAACCTGCAGTGGGCAACCCCAGAGGGGTTTGGGCTAAATTCAGCTTCCTTGGAGTCTGACAGGTAACACAGCCTACGTGCTGTGAGCCTGTCCTTCACCTGCCTGCCCATTGCACCGGGTCTGCAGTGGTGTTTGCAAGTGCAGGACATGCTGCTACCTGAAGCACAGGGCTGCCTGGCTCCCTTCCCTGCTTCAGGCGCCTCTGGGGAAAGGCAGGATGCACATTCAGTGCTGAGAGGTGGCACTTGCAGCAAAAACATCTCTGCTGCAAAACCCAGCAAGCCTGCCTGAGCCCAGACAGCCCAGCTGAGGCAAGAGGGGTGAGCTGGGGCTACTGGGAGCTTAAATGAGAAAGATCTTTGCTGAGGAAGGGACCAGGAGGGCAGAAAAACTGCATGTGAAGGAAGGAGGAAAGGAAGGCAGGTCATCTGACAGGGGAGCAGGCTGGTGATGAGCCCTGGAGGAGCTGCACAGACTGGCAGGTGGGTTAGGACTCCACTCCCAGCAGCTGGGAGACCAGCTCCCCTCCCCATCCGGAGCAGCAGGTCTCCTGCTCACTTACACACTTTCTCCACCATCTCCACAGCCCTCACTCTGCTCATCACCCAGAGGATCAATGGTCCCTTTGCACTGGAGACAGCTTGGTCACAGCTCCAAGACAAGGTGGGAAAGAAGGTGGGAAGGTGGGCACAGTGTGCTGGTGTGGGCTGGCCAGAGTTCAGGCCTCCACATCCTCAAAGAGCTCCTTCTGGTGGTCCAGCAGGAACTTGGTAAAAGTATTGATGGGGTTGATGGCTTTTAGGGTGATGGCTACGTCTTTGGCCCACAGCAGATTTGGGCCAAACACAACTGCCAGGTTGGTGTTTGTCATCTTGTTTCTGTCACTGTGAGCAGAGACCTATGTGGGAAGGAAAGAGACCACTGTGAATCCTACAGAACAACAGCGCAGCTGCCCCCTACCCTCCCTAAAGCCAGAGTTGAGAGACTCCCAAGGGCAAATGGGAAGAAAAAGGCTGAAAGTCCAGTGCCAGAAGACATCTAAGAGAAACACAAATGACATCCAGCATTCAGGAGTTGAGAAGCAATATCTTGCCATTTGCCACTATGGCTTAACCACCGGGCCATATCATAACAATAGGACTGAGAGCACCCTCAGCCAATATCTCCACAGTCCTGATCAGCATTCAAAGCAAAATGTTCCCCCCTTGTGCTAGAATAGCCTTGCAGTGGCTTATCTGGCAGCAGAAAGTTCTGTGGAACAGATCTGAGACCTGTCTTCTAGTCCAACCTACTTGGATATTTTGCAGCTCCCTGTGGAGCTTTCAGACTCCCTGGTACAGACCACATGGGCTTAATGCCCATCTGTACCTCTCAGCATTATGAGAAGCAACTGCTTAGGCTAGTTCACCATGATCATTCTTGATCTCTGTATAACGAGAACATAAGGTAAAGAAAGGCCGTTTCCTGGCTTGAGACTCGTTTCCTCTTAAAGAAGAAGGGGGAGCAGGGAGTCAAAAAGCTGATGCAAGGCACTGGCAACTGAACTAGAATACGACTGCCCACGTTTGGAGCAGCTCACCTGCACCAGAAAGGCTGTCAGTAAATGGAGCACTTCGTAGTTTTCTTCTGGCAGAGTCTGGAGTGCTTTACGAACAACATTCACACGATTCACCTCCTCCACACCTAAAAATCAAGAGAGACAGGACAAGCAAGTCCATGAGGAATCCTCAGCACCCACCCTGATGAAATCCCTGTTTGCAGTCACAGGGTATCCCATGCAGGACTGTCCCCTCAGAAGGTATTTTAGCCCTTGGCCAGCGCAACATTCAGGGAGAAGCACACTCTTGTTACAACTCACTCTGGAAGCTGACAACGTGGCTGTAGAGGCCAAAAGTGAGGAGGGGCTCAGGTAGCTCCCTCAAGAAGGTCTTGAGAATCACAGCAGGGAGGTGGACATCTTCATACTGCTGGAAATCCACAGGCACACCTAAGAAAGTACACAGAGCAAAGCCTCAGTGCTCACTAGCCAAAGCAGGACCCCCTCCAGACAAAGAATGGGACATGGTGGTCAGAGCCCAGAAGAAGAGAAGCAGTATTTTAAAGAACACAGAGAGGGTACTGAAGCACCCCATCTTCTAGCAGAGTGGAAAAATGTGTCCCAGAAGTATATGCAAAACACTGCTGAATCCAGCACTACATCTTTAGAAGTCATCACATGAAACAGGTGACCCAGTTTCTTCCTGGTCATCTCCAGTCCCTCCAGTATAACAAGGCTAAATGGTATCTCCTACCGTGTGGAACAGGGAAGTTTTCAGAAAGAAAAAGCGCAGCAAGGGGAATGTAAGTGGGAAAGAATATGCTTTTCCCTTGCAACACACGTCATACCCTGATGAGGCCTCACCTAGAGGTATATCAGAGAAGCACAGGAGGTGTGATGGACTAGTTCCAACCCAGTTCCAGTGGGACAGTAGTAGTTCAAGAATGAGAGGGGCTCTGCTGGGCACTTACCCATGTTGTATTTTTGCTGGACTTCCCTGACAACCTGTGTATTTGCTGATCTCCGGAAAATCCCCTCTGTAGAAAGAGCTGTGAAGTGAGAACAGGTGAGAAAAAAAAAGAACAGCCATGTGAGAGTCTCTAAAAATGCTGGTCTTAACACTCAGAAATCCATGCTGTGGGGCATTCAGACAGATGTCAACAAGACCCTTTTTTAGAGTACAATTCTTTCTGCTTCTGCCACCAGGCAAAGGATGCAAGGAGTACTTTGCTACTTATACAAGTGGGAGTGTGGACAACTGGAAGAAAGAGGTCTCCTACGCCACGCACAATCCCTCTTGAAGTCTAACTCAGCTGGTTCAGATCTTCACACATTCAAGACTGCTGTTCTTTATCTCACCACACTCTGGATGGGAACTTGGGTGTAGGATAGGCCACTGACATGGAATTAAGAGGGGCTGCAGCTTCTCCTGAACACTTACCGTGTTCCTGCAAATGAGCAATGGTGTCTCTGACCACCAGAGGAACAGGAGACTGATCAGGACTCTTCTCCCTGAGACTGCGGGAAGAGACAAAAGGTTACAAACGCCTGGTCCTCCCTGCCCTGCACGCAGCCTCTCAGACTTGAAGCTGTCTCCTGTGTGGTAGCACAGGATCTTGCCATCCAAGTCCCTGCTTCAGCAATTATTCCAGCCTTCTCTCCTCTTCACCCATCATGCTACGCCATTCACTGGAGCAAGTATGAGCTCATTATTACACCACAGGAATATTTCTCTATCTTCTACAAAAATTGTAGCCTGTAGATGCCAGGGCAAAGGGGTGCCCAGAAGGCAAGGCTGCTAGCTATGAATCTGGTGAAAAAGGTTAAGCTTCCTTTTTCCTTCCCCATAGGAGCAAGGCCAGAGAGAAGCTGACGCGTGAGAGAAATACATATGGGATAAGTTTACTCACCCCACTCCTGTAATGGAATATATTAATATTTCGACCCAGTGGCTGTCAGGGAAGACCCACTGGTGCCAAGGTGTTTGCTGCCACTCTCACATTCAATACTGTCTACGACTTGATCGCATGGAGCTGCTCACTTCCCTCAGGCCACTAACAAACTCAGGCACAGAACACCATGGGGTTATGTTTGGGAATGTTGTGTTGAAGCTGGGGAGTGTGTTCCCAGATTGCTTCAGAGGATCTGCATGGCCACACAGTACTGGCTCCTCCTCATTCTCTGGAGAGGCAAAATCACACTCGAAGTTAAAAATACCTTCAACACTTAGCCAGTATCACCAGCCCTTGCCAGTGTCTGCATTTCCCTGTGTCACCATGCAGGAATAGGGGGTGGGAATCAGTACAAGGGTGAACAGAAGTGCTTTCAAAATAGAACCTATGATATGGGAAAAAAAATGAAGAAACAGATCTGCAGCACTGCTCAATCAAACTAGCACAGCCCTATACACACCTCCATCAGCCTCCTACAGACTTCTTCGCTTAAAGGAAGTTTCTAGTGGCACGAAGCCATCCCCCTGGCCCTTATTTTGCTCCTCCCTAAGTGACCCTTAGCTGCCTAAACAATCTCATCCTAACTTAGATACAATCTAGCCAGGGAATCAGAGTGTGGAACTGAGTCTGTCAGGATCTGGACACGAGCACAGGGTTCCTCAGAAGAACGATTAAAGCTTTCTCAGAAGTCCAAACTGCAAGAAATTCTACAGCCACTTTTGTTATAAATACAATGACCTCACATCAAGTAAGTCAGGGCAAAGGCAACACAATCCAGAGATACTCACTGCTGGAGTGAGACTCCAAACTGCTGGTTTGGCAGCGGTGGGCGTGGGGGTGTTGGCTTCTGGGGCACTTGTGAAGGTTTCTGCAGGGATCTCAGATATTCATCGTATCTGTGGCAAAACACAAACTAGTAAAAAGTGACTCCACCTTCCAGAAAGAGCACGAACCCAGCACTACATGTGACTCACTGCACATCCACTGGTAGCAGCTCCAGCCTAGCATAGTGGATTCTACTTAGGCAAAAACAGGCAGCTCTGAAGCAGAGGGGCAACAAGAACATACATCTGGATGCCAGAAAAAAAGCAGGGAGAAAGGAATATCTGTATGGAATCAGGAGCAGGAGTAGGTGAGGATGACAGGCAGCATGGGCAGGAGGCCAGGATAGCACTGCTTCTGATGAGACAGTTGCACGTGTGTGTGAGAAACAGGGAATCAATCTGGTAGGAGTGAGATTGTGGCAATTTTGGGAAGCCACAAAGACAAGCTGAGCTGTGCATAGTGAGCAAAACAGGTGCCCAGATGCAGCAGATGTGCAGCACAAGCTCCAAGTCAGTGTTAATGTCAGTAGCTTGGAGAAAGCCCCTGAGGGGTCAGTGGGAGAGGCAGGACTTGTGCTCCACCAGAGGAGGATTTTGAAGTCAAGGACAGAACTGGGAACTGGGTCCATGGACATGCAGGAAGGAGGATAGAGAGAAACAATAGTCTTTTAGGTAATTCGTCACCACTGCCTCCAAAAACACCACGTGAGTGGAACAAGCTCTTTCTCCCCTTGCCATTCCTCCAGAAAAGTCCCCTCTCACACAGCCCTAAGCAAATGGGAGATAGGCAGCATTCTCACTTCAGGACTTGGCTTGGAATCCCCAACTGTTCCAGTTTCACATACTCCTCCAGCTCACTAAGGAAGTTCACATAAAAAATCTTTCTTCCAAACTTAAAGCTGAAAAACAAGAGCAAAATAGGTATGTGAGGAATCAAGAAATCCAGTATCAGAACAGCTTTCTTTAAGGCAAGGAGAGCAGGGCTCTGCAAAAGACATGAGTGGGGCAAAGGGGCAGGTATTTCTGAGCAGCAATGTTGCCCACACAGCTCTCTAAATCCATATATTTTTCCAGGAGATGCCAAGACTTTCCAAGTCACATTAGAAGCCCTAGCAGCCGTAAAACAATGAATTTCTCCTTCCTAAGTTCAGCAGTAGGCTGAAGAAAGTCTTGTTTTCAATTACTTTACAGAGTTAGGATTTCAGCATCAACACAGTGAATTAAATATAATTTGGACTGATGCTCTCATTTCCGTTTCCGTTGTTGGCAGAGCACGCAACACTTCACTTCTACTTGGCTGGATAAAAAGGGAGCAGCACATGGCTGCAAACTCTGTAGGTTCCCAAAGCAGTATTTCTTGTGTCTAAATATTTCTGAGCTCAGAAACAGGAGGAGATAGCATGGGTGAGAGACTCCAGGGTAGGCTCAGCAGCCTGGGCTCATCTTATGCCCCTCAAATAATGCCCCATTATCCCCGTGCAGTGTGAGGATGCAGGTGAACCTCATATGGTGCTTCCTACCTGATCAGAGGCTTGAAGAGAATCAGCAGGGTCTTGATGAACATGGTTGGGTGCACAATATACAAGGCTTTTATGTTCTTTTTGTACCTGTCAAGAGAAACTAAGTAAGGATGAGCTTCACTTTAAGCAGAGGAACCAACCTACCAACCTTTCCACAAGATTAAGGCACCCTAGGTGCTCCATTCCTTTTGCACAGAGGCTCATCACTCCCCAGCACCCATGGTCTCTACTCTCCCATGCTTCATAGCTGTGTCAGGCCACTCAGCAGCCTGAAGGTATGTGCTGCTGTATTCCAGGATCCACCGAGAAGCAGTGAACAGCCCCACCAGAAAGCAACAATTATACCACAAGGCTGACACACTTACACTGGGTCCTGGTTTTGCTGCTTGCCTGGTGGCCTAAAGTATGTAACTACAGAAGGAGCTGTTTATCCCATGGTTCAGCCTGCATTAAACAAACAACAACTCACCTCCATAAGCAGCAGAAATAAATTATGACCACCAAACTACATAGGGGCCTTAGGAAGATCTTCTATGTTAGGCTACAGAACAGGATGTTATATCCCTGCTTCTCTAGCCTTACTCACTTGCGATCAAACTCCCTGTATGCATCCCGAAGCCAGCTCAGTGATGGCTTGTTCTCACTGGTCAGGCCGTGGTGCAGGTACACCAGTGTGTAATCACTCTCCACGTACTGGTCCAGTGTGAATTTCAGGTACCTGAGAAGAGACAACTGCTGAATTCACTACATTCTCTGCCACAGGGAGACTCTTCCTCCCTTTGGGATTCATTTTTGTGTGCCGTAACAGAGGATTTGTATTGCCAGCAATGGAGGTAAGCACTTTGGGAAGACATGTCCAGCTAAAGAAACTACTGCAGATAGATCTGACCCCAGGAATTCAGCACCTGGGAATTATGTCAAGCTTAAGAAGTTAACAGCAGCCTCTTAAGACACTACTCACCCCAGCAGTTTCACATGATCCAGTTGATGACTTGGGGGCATCCGGCAGGCACTGAACAAAATTACTTTCCTTCCATATTTGTCATCACCTGCAGATGAAATGCCAGAGATTACAGGGAGTTCAGGGACAACACTGTGGTCTTGGCAGCAAGGGGTAAACAGAGAATGGGAAACCACCATAACAAGGCAGAAGTCTGGACTGCCACAGCCGCCAGCAAAGCTTAACCTGATTTTCAGGAGAGTTACCACAGGCCTAGTATGGAAGCAGAAACCTGAACACCAAGGACCTGGCAAGCCCACAATGCAAATGGAGAACAAAGTCCATGCTCCAGCCTTGAAAGAAGACAAAGGGTAGGAAGCCAGGATGCCTTGGGACACACAGGGATAGAGGCCTCAGGTACCGAGCAGAGGCCTCAGAGCATTAATCCTGCAACGCTGCCTTGGGCACTGCGCCTTCTGCACCTGTGGCCAGGGAGGCACAGGGAAAACTGGCCCTCACAGGCACAACAACCACATCCTGCACACTGTCCCAGACTAACTGCTCATGGTCTGGTGTATTTATTTCTTGCTTCACCTGAAGCTTAGTCCTGCACACAGAACAAAGCCATTTCATAGCCTGGAAACCAAGAAATTCCTAGAAACGGGGCAGTCCCAGCCGCATCCCAGAGATGAGAAGCAAGCATCACCATAAGCCTCTTCTACAGATGAACCAAGTAGGGCTGCTGAATTCTCCAGGGGAACTGCAAGACAAGGTGTTTGCTGCTTCCTAGATTTTCCATCCACAGAGATATTTTTCCAACCTGAACTGGAAGGAGCTGCAAAGTGCGCCACAACAAAGCATTCTGTGTAAAAAGACCAGCAGAAAACGGTCCCCATAACATTGGAGCCAAATAACCCATAAAGCACCCTCATCTTGGGGAGGACACTCCCAGCCACCACTTGAGGCTTCAGAGACAACAAGCTAACTTTTCTCAAAAGCAGGTCTTCATTCATCAGTGGACTTCTGCCAGCAGAGATCTCAGCCCCATCAAAAAACCCAAGCAGATGGGCACGGACAAGCTTAGCAGACATGCCAGGGGAACTGAGAGATTTAGGTAATAACCAGGTCACAAAAGTTTTGAACATACAGAGTTTGAGGTAAACTCTGGCTCTCTCCCAGACATAACACGCGTTCCATTTCCATAAGGACAACTTGCTTTTTAGCATGAGTGGAAATGAAATGGTTTCTTTAGTGTAGAGGGTGAAAGTCTTCATATCTTTCTTGCTAGTCATCCTGCTCCAAGAGCTATGTTTTCTTGTCAAACAGAACGAGCATGGAGCAGTGGAAGGGGCTTCCAAGGTTATACTCAGCAACACCCTCCTTCCTCCCTTACAGCACAACCATCTCACACAGACCACAGCACAGAAAAGCAGCAAGGTTTGCCAGTTATGTAGGACAGACTTGCAATATACGATTTCTCTTAAAATATATCCTTTTCCCCACACTGATTCACAGTACTCTGAGCATGCAGCCATTTTCTCACCTTTGCATGGGCTCTGGCCCTTAACCACTGCTTAGTTACACTTGCGAAGCAGCAACTGAAATCTCAAACTGAACCCTGGAACAGCAAACCCGAGGTTTTCCTGTTAGTAACAGATGACCACTTGGTACTGCAAATGGCAGCCAGAGAACTCACATACACCAGCCATGACAGTAAGATGCCATCAAACCTCTTTTGCCCCCATCCTGGCCAGAAGAATAGATTCTCTTGCTACTTTTTCATTTACACTTTTCCCTTACAAATCCCATTTTCAAGTCACTGACCAGACAACATGAGAGACAGAATTTACTGATGCACACAAGCCAGAACCTCTCCAAAAGCTAGGGACACTGAGGCAGCACTAGGTACAGACCAGCAAAGGGTGGCAGAGGCCATCACATCGACATAGACATGCAGAGGTAAGGGGCAAGTAGGGAGAGGACGCATGACCTGGAATGCAGGACTAGGAGCAACTGATGCAAGGCTCATCTGGACCAACCAGATACAGTCACAGCCAGGCCACAAGACCAACATCACATTGCATATCCCACGGTAGCCCACTCTCTGCCTAGCCCAGAGTTTCTCGGTAGCTTGCTATGAGCTTTAGGGCTGAGCCTAATGCACATAATATGTCTATAAAACAAAGGTGCAGGCTACAAAGTCCTGGGCAGGGAATATGGCACACAGCGATTCTTTCCAGTGGTCTTGAGCCACTCGTATGTCTCCACCTGGAAGACAAAGGGTCCTGCCTGCACAGAGCAGCAAGAAGACAATAGTATCTGAGAATCTGCTGAGTTTTGTAGTGATGAAAGAGAATGGTCAGAAAGATTACAGATCTTTGCAGATCGTAGCTCTGTGCTAAAGTCAGAATAGGTGCTGTCTTCAGTTAACTGAGAGGCTGCATTTCACACCAGAGTGGATGGTGTGAGGGCCAGAAGCAGATTGCAAGCTTGATTCAACCAGGCCTTGGTTGTGAAGAACTGCAGCACAACACCATGTTCATGTGATGTTGTGGGTGGTCACACGCAGCTTAGACTCCTGGGTGTTGATTTCCAGACCTGACAAGTCACAAACCACATAGCTGAAACACCTTCCTCTGGAATGACATGAAAGCCCATGGCAGGGCCTATGCAAAGTCTAAAATCTTGTTTCTTACATAGCCTTGGTGAAAAGGTCTGAGAAAAAACGGACAATCCATGACACTGCCAAAGGGGAGATGGCATGTTTCCCCTGGATAATTGCCAGGGCCAAGTACACTAAAGGATAATCTATAGTCAGCACCTGGATGACTGAAAAAAGAGTGGCCCATTTTGCTTTTCAAATCAGAACAAATGTATGCAGGAGACCTACACAGGAACCAGCATGCTCATTACTGAGTTCAAGGTTTCACTCTGGTTTCATCACGCTGAGTTCAGCCTGTCAACACAGACACTTTCAAAACAACCAACTGCCAATCTTGTTTCCACCTGACATACATCAGATCAGTCTGGTTCCTCCAATATGGCAAAATTCAAAATTCAGCATCAAATCTGAACAACCAGTTGTTTCAATTCATAAACAAGAACCTAAAGCCCATTCCATGCATTCCCAGCTGTCGGAGGAAACTGTCTGCAGGTGGCCTCTCTGCCTCCAACCAAACAGATTCTTATCATGTTTTATCTTTTCCAGATGCTCCATCCCTTGTACTGCTTGCAATATTAATCTTATGCATCTAGGTTTTCACCCCTTGTTTGCAATTGCAAATAGATAAAGTTTCCATTGGACACAAGTATAGACCATGAAGCAATCAGCTTCTCAGGCTGCCTCCTACCTCTCCCAGATGAGGAATGCTCAAGAGTTAACCAACCAACAAAGCAGCAATTATGTACCATCAGTACTCACAGAGCATCCCAAAGATGTGCATACCTTTGTAAGTTGATACATCAAAAATATTTTCAATCTACACTGGAATTAAACTAACTAACTCCCTATGGGATGCAATTCAGATATAGTTCTTCTTAACAAAGAGCAATACAGTAGTCAATATGCAAAGCTGCTCCAGTCAAGACATCTAAGGAGATTTTAACTTGTATCACTGATGGACATGCTAATTCTCCTCAACATTGTTACGGTGCTTTTAAGGCCCAAGCTCGGTTTTTTCTCTCACCAAAGAGCAGCATTTCCTGTGCACTTCCGAGACAAGAGGCAATGAACATAATTGCTGTGGTTCCAAGCCAATCAGTGCAGGACCATACTTCTAAAAGGGCTGAAGTTTAAATACTGACACTAATGTTTCAGACTGAAACCTATAGCAATACAAACCTATCAGAACATACCAAGGTAGCAGCACTGTCCTGAGACAGGACTCTCTATTAAACAAATTTGTACAGCCAACATGGAAGATACATTGCAGGAGACATACCTAGGTCAAGAATTTATCTGTTACCCTTGATGCTGTGACTGGAGACTGACACACTACTACTGGCAGCACAACTACAGTTCAGGGACCTTGGTCATTCCTACCTTCATTGGGTACCCTTGGCTGAGGGCCCACCTCAATGAAAGATTCAAATGGGAATATCCTGGTACTTTGATTGTGAGAAAATGCAGATACATAAAACCAGCAAAGTTAACAGACTTCAGGGTCAAGGAGAGAACACCACTACATAATTCTGGAACATTAATACACAAGTTTCACAAAACTTAGGATGTTTATCAGAGCCAGTGTTAGTAAAACCTTCTCTAATGGAATTTCAGGTTCCTGCCAAGCTTATGACACAGCCGGGCAGTGTTTAAGTATAGTTAGATTTTAGTTGCCTGTTGAATTCCAAAGTGGATTTAGCCTCTCAGGAAAAGAAGGTAAGGAGCTCAAAGTATTTTAATATATTTTCTACCTAGACATTCCCAATATCCAAACACTGCCAGAATCATAAAGGCTTACCAAGTGAGTACAGCTCTAACCAATATAAAATAGACCAGAGGGTCAGATTAAAGAACTCAAAATGGGAGGATGCCTGAAAACCTGGCAAATGGGGGAAGAAGAGCCCACGTAATGAAGCAGTGAGGATCACCATTTCCATGGACCGTGAGGAGGTCTCGGCCTGCTGTTCAGAAACAGCAGAAAGAATTTCACACCAAAACAAGTTTTCATCTACATTGAGAAGTATGAAAGCACTTGCAGCCAAATTCTTAAGGCTTAGGACTGAAGTCCAGAGAGCATTAACAAATGCTCAGCAAGCACAGAGCGGTCTAGCACAGCTTTGGGCTAGAATGAGGAACAAGTTACCAATACATGCCATCTCTGCAGCCAAATGGAGAAGAAATAGACAATGGCTGCCTTCAGCTGGAGAATACAGCTTAAACGCCAGCTGCTTAGCACGTGAGCCCAGCAGCAGATCATATGGAGGAATAGGAAGCAACCCCAGGATGAACTTCCAAAGCACACATGACAACGAGGTAAATATGAGTTCAAACTGAACTGGTCCAAGCAGGCCACCACCATCACAGAGGAGGAACAGGATGTACACTGACACCCAAGAGCCCCAAAGTAAAGCCCATACGCCAAATTTGGCTCAGATGATTCTGCTCTGCCTGAGGCAGAGGTGCAGTCCTCAGACAATGATTTTGTGCAGCCTTTGGACTCCTGAAAAGTTGCCAGTGCAGCCTAAGGCTGAGCAAAGTTTGGGCTCCCCTGAGACAGTCCAGCTACAGGCCACAATCATGCTAAAGGAATATCACAATCTACAGTACCAAATGGTAGTGCCACAAAAAAATCTACCTACCTGGATGGGACCCATCAAGTGCACCCTGATCTGGAGGAACAGAAACAAAGTTATAGCAAGCCAAGCTTCACACCCTTCCCAGAAAATGATCTTGAGTATAAAGTCTCAGAGCCTAGCTAGGTTGCCACTGGGATGCATTCAGTTGCTGTCTTGCAGCAGTCAAGCTCCTTCTACTTTCACCTTTCCCCCACACTCCTCGCCAAAGCAACCTGACCTAACAATTAGAGGCAGTAACAGCAAGCCATGATTCCCAAATCTCTTTCTTGAATTTACAACTAATTCTGTATAATCAGAGTCAAATTTCTGGCCCTTACTGTTACACTTGCCCCTACCACCAAAATGGCAACTGCCATATTGCCACTTTTTAAAGGGTTAAACACAACTAATTCTGAATGTCAAGGTCCTTTGAACAACTTCAGAAGCACACAGAGAATGGCATCACACTGTTAGAATAACACACCTGACAGACTGTTTTGCAAGAAGCTAGATTTCCCTAATAAGCTGAAGATTAGGTCAATTTATATCCCCAACACACCCACAGCTTAAAAAAAAAATACTAGGCTCTGAATGAAAAAAAGAAACTTCCAGTTAGAAAAAATGAAAAAAAGGTTTCTCTGGGCAGGGAGGGGTCTATGAAGGCATTTATTGCCACACGCAGCCCGTTTCCATCACTCCCACAGCTATATATTCAACAGACACACATGGGCATATCGCAACAGGAGCCCAAGCAGTACAGGGCTTTAGGAAGAAACTCTTGCTTCCCTTGGTTTCCCTTAGAATCCCTTAGAAACTCTCCATTCCCTTGGTCTTGCATGTCAAAACATGGTGCACAAGCTGGGCTGGCTTTGGATGGACCCAATCCTACAGAAGCAACTCATTATTCCATATCATACAAATACTTTTATTTAAAATTTTTTTTTTTAAAAAGTCAAAGCCAGAAGTTAAATCCAAAAGCAGCAGAAATGCAGGCACCCTGTATTAATGGAGCCAATAATAACGTACCATACTGGAAGGGAAAAGGACCCTTGTTATTAGAGGCCCTTGCTGAGCCCATTGGCCACCAAAGACACACTGTGACATACTTTCAACACAAGTTTGGTCTGCACCTTCTACATTTGCCTGCAGCTACAGGTGCTCCAAGACTGATTTACCTCCCCCATGTCAATCACTGACAGCAGCAGCAAATCATCAGCACTAGCTACAACTTTGGCACCTGCAGCCAACAGCCATCCACAAAGCTTTTTAGGTAGGTTTGGTACCAGGTTCACAATTAAAAAAAGATCCACTGTTGGAACTGCAGTTTCAGCCTCGTAACATGCAAGAAGGCGCGCCCCCGTCTCTCCACCTCACTTTCCCACTTCAGTTACAGGTGCTGGTCACACCAGCACCCACCATCTCTGGGATGGGCAGCCCTGCAGGCTGGCAACTAACAGCGTGAGACCGCAGATTTCCCACAAAAACTCGCAGAAACATGCTCTGAGCTTCAGCAAAGCTTTGGAGTCACTGGGCACGGACTACATAGCTGAAGTAAACAGCGATGGCCACTCTCCTGATAACTGCTACACCACCCTCCAGCCTACATAGCAGCATATAATTCATACGCCAATCATATGCCAAGCCCCAGTTTTCTTATCCCCAAAGGAAGAAAGCTGGTTATTGTGTAAAATGGGAATGCTGATGCACCTCATAGCTATAGGTTTGCTATGACCACAAAGGCAAGACCAGTGTTTCAGACTGGGCAGAAGAACAAGGAAAGAGCACACTGCCAGAAAGCTGACAAATGCCCCACTCTTCCCACACAGCCTCAGGTTTCCAGCAGGCACTGCCACCTCCAGACACCTCCTTCAGGTTGTTAGCAACGATCTGCCATATCCCTGCAGTACAGCCTCTGCTGAAATTCAAGGCTAAGATTACATCACCCTAGTCTGCCTCAACCCCAAAGGAGATGGAAGCAGCATCTTCACCAATAAGAATTAGCAGAACAATACAGAAACTCTTAAACGTAACAGACACTTGGGATAGTTCCTCAGCAGCCTTCAACCAGAAGCCGGCATTTCCTCTGAACACTATGTGATGCGATCAAGGAAAAAACACACATTTTGCAGAAGTGGTTTGTCCAGTGAAATCGAGCCACCTCTGCTCCAACTTCTAGCCACGTGTAAAGACGAATTTCTCCACTATAATACCCAGAAAAAAGAGGAACTCAGAGTCAAGAAGAGCACAACTGCATAGAGACTTCTCCAGAACCTGCATAAAACACTCCAGAAACACACACCTTAAGGCAGGTCTGAAAGAACAGTAAGAGTATCATCTCTTCAGAAAAGCAATGAGTTTCCCAAAACTAAAATATTTTGATTTGTAACAATGCCACAGTACTCCCTCATCCAGGTGGCCTGGATGACTTTTGCTGCTGTCTTCCTGCGGCATACCACTGCTTGGGACAGCAGTGACACGTCTGCTCTGTCCCCACGGACGGCCTCTGCAGGAAGGTCCCAGTCCCCAGAAGAGACAGGAGCACAGGGCACAAAGGAGAGTCTCCAGGAAACTGTTGCACTATTTTAGGGTGAAAAACAAACCCAAAATTCTTATTGTTCTAGAAAATTCTGCAAAATGTTTTCCAATGTTATTTTCCCTCTTCAAGCCAGATAGCCAGGATATTCAAATTCAGCCTTGAACTGAATTAGAAATTAAGGCCAGCTAGAAAATGAGTGCATTTTTTGTCATCAAAACCAGGCTTGTAATACTGCATCCATCCCCAAAGAAGCACTTTTCTGACCACACAGAATAACCCTGGGATCATGGAGTTCAGCCCAACGATGGGAACCAGCATTCTGCTTTTGTCTCAAAATAGCATCATCATCCCAGAATATATTTCAGGGAAGGCAGGAACAGTTACCCATCTGCTTTCTGCTCTGAAGTGCAGAACAGGGAAAGACACAGAAGAGAAAGCTCATATATCAGCAGAATGGGTAAAACTACCCTTGATCTGCTGCCATTTGCTAATATTTGCACAGAACTAGGGTGGAGCTACATCGTTTCAGGCTCAGCATGGCCACTTCATTGCACCTGGAGGTGCTAACAAATCCAACTTCTTAGTACAGCCAGATCCGAACAGTTTCATACTAATCCTACCATGAGATTTTGTTTCTCCAGACTACTTCTAATAGGATTTTTCCAGATTTTCCCAGATTGTTTGCCTCCAACAAGAGCCCAGAGAACATTACTCTGTCTGATTCACCAAACAGTTAACGTTATTAATTATTGACCAAGAAAACTGAACAAACAGCTTCACCCCAGAGCCCAGATTACAACTCAGGTCCTTTTCATCAACTTCATAAATCCTGCTTCCAGGACATGAAACACCAGCGAGCCTCAAAACTATGGGGCAGCAAATACACTCTGGAGCTGTGCTACTTGCTCTTCTAATGCCAAGAAGAGCACTGCACCATGTTCCATGTGTGTGACCACCACGGGCTTTCAGATAAACCAGCTACTGGTGAAAACTGGCCAGGAGTAGCCAACAAAAGCTGCTCTGAGCTGCTTCAGCACTATACGGAGACACGACAGGGACAGAGGGCTCACTGGAAACACAGATTTAAACCACGACAGGGAAAAATGCAGGCACAACTCCCAGTCAGCCATTACCACCCCAAAATCCTCTCAGGAAGTTAGATAATTCTTCATTTGCTATCCTAGACAACGTGTCAAATGCCTGCATTCCAACAGCCACTGAGACACACCTCCACTGGAGTGATACTGCATTCAGAGAGCCTGGGAAAAAATAATATCATGTTACTTCGGAAAAGAAATCCCGCAGACAGACTGGTGCTTACGTCAGAAGCAGCACACCAATATATCCTTGGTTTGGGCTGACATTCCAGTCTTATCAATGTCTCTGATCTAATCTCTCCGCTAAGCACTTTGTCTGAAGTGAATAACAGTAGCATTTAACTCACCAGCTCCCAGAGCCCAGAAACACCAGTTACCTCTACGATTTGCATTCCGAATATTCTAGCTATTATCACTGAAATGGTAGAGTACACACATCTGTCCCTTCCCAGCTCCAGCAGTAGGGAGACAGGGTGCAGACATCTACAAATCCCAGTCCTGAAATTCCAGCCCCATGGGAAAGAAGGTTAATTACATATTTGCAAATGAAAGCGCTTGTGGCAAATCTACAAGACATAATGGCCCAAATGCTAAACACCTGGCCTGTCAACCTGAGCAGCCAGAGGCACACAGGAGACAAAGGGCAAAGTTTTGAGTTGGCCATTATAATTTTGTTCCCCAGAAGATGTAACATGAGAGGTTAGGAGAAAGAAAGCTCATTCTAGAAGACAACCCAGAAAATAATGATGTCAGGACGACTCTTAGCAAGGTAAGTGCCTGAGAATCTTCCCTCTGTGGTCAAACCCTGGTGCAGAACAAGCCTGAACCAGGAGGACACCAGCTTGTGCCTCTGCTTCACTGCAAATTCACACGTTGGGTAGGGACCAAGGCATGGAGAAATGACAATAGGAGGGGTAGGAGGTGGCTACAGGTAATCAAGGAGGAAGTGTGAATCAAGTCACAACAGGTTGAAGAGGTGCCTTTTTTTTTTAAACAAGGAACACAAGACAAACTGGGATTACCCTTCCCTCAGACTTACCACGGTAACCTAAAAACGGCCCCTAAAACTCATTCTGTTGGAGGTCCCACCAGCAAATCACCAAGAGTTACTATAATTAAAGCAATATGAATAAGACAACTACATAGAAAAAAATCCAAATGCTTGTGATCCTGAATGATCAGGTCTTTCCCTGCAGTGGGCAATGAGCCTATTCCCCATTTCAGATTTCTGTAAATGCTCTTTCTGGGCAGGATGGCAAGCTCTGGCCATCCAGACATAAGAGAGCTGCCAGACCTACTGTGAATTGCTCGGTCAGCCCAGGACTTTGCAGCTGTACTGCATAACTAGGTAATTTCTGTGGCACTATCATGCAAAAAACACATCTTGTGCTCAGGATATAGTCAAGGGCTATATCTAAAACAATTCAGTAAAAGCAACCAAGTGCTGCTAATGATATAATCAAGACAGTAAGAGCCAAGAAGAAATGCAAGTTTAACTGAGTTCAACAGAAAACATTGCAAACATTGAAGACATTTGGTACTCCTTCTCTTTATGATGCCAGCTGTCATTGTCACTTGGGACTGGCATAAAGCAGATGCCCCTACAGCCCCATTAGAAAGACGCTTCCGCAGTCCAGCTGCAAAGACATCAGAAGAGAAAACAGAAAGTCCACTACCTGCTACTTCCACGATGTGGTGCCTGGCAATATCATAGTAGGGATCATCCCACTGCAGGTGAGTGACGGGCTCAGGGGAGCCTTTGGAGTCCTCTGCACAAAACACAAGGAACAAGCAATTAGAAGAAGGGATCTGCAACACCTTGGTGAGGGGTACAATAGCGAGAGAGGATGAGAAAAAAAATGGCTCTTCAACATAGGAGGGACTAATGTATACACCTGTCCACCTCAGAAACCCACCTTTGAAATTCTGAGTGGGCAAGAGCAGCAATGGCTTCAGAAGAGATCAGTCAAACCTATGAGGCCCATACGTGTCCCTCAGACCGTATGCAGTCTCAAAAACGACTGTTCAAATGTGTCACAAACATTCACAAGGACCAAAATCCAAGTGCCAAGGGCACCATCAGGGCTTTTTAGAGCAGGAGGATCTTAACATCATCCCATGATGGACGGCCATCCTACATGCCCTTGAGCTAACTTCCCTGATGTCTTCGGGCAGCAGGCCACAGCACAGGATTTCAGCATAACAACTCAGATCTCCAGCTCCACTTCCCACATGGGAGTTCAAGACCCTTCCACTCAGGAAGGCCAAACTATCCTGCTAGAGACCGTAACAGAAGACACTCAAAGACTGTATGTCTGTAGTGTCAGCACCAAAGTGCAGCCAGCCATAGGACTGAGAAGAGTATATTTACATCAGCTGGCTCTGAGCTTTTTAGTGCTGTTCAAAGGCAGGGCTAATTCTCTTGGGTGTGGTGCAAGATTGATGTGTCTGTAAAGCTTTCAAAAGGAGCTGGCGCTCTCTGTATAAGCAGATATGACCACAATGCTGCAGGACAAACACTTCCTTTTTGGCCAAAACCCAGACCCCAAACAAGTAGGATACTTACCTGATCTGGGAAAAGCTGGGGCTTCATCTGCCGGCCAGTTCTTATCATCTATGGAGGCCAGTTTGAGCTGGCTGAGGGACTGGTTGGTATCATCCAAGTTCAGGTCATCCTGAAGCTCCGAGAGTGGGTCTGTAGCCATGGTCCCCAAATACCGCAGTGTGTTTTGCAGCGTCTAGAATAAGCACTGCAGAGATCGCTACATGAGGCACAGAGATCACAAGTTTACCTCACCATAGAGGCTCTTCCTCTTCTCACCAATTTTCTCCCAATCCTCCCTTATCTTTACTTATCCAGAGATCTGACTTCCCCTCCCCCTTAATATAGGCAGGAACTCCTCCTCCTCCTCCAAGCCAGAAACACCAACATATGTCAGACATATGTCATATCCTTTCGTGCCAACAGCTATCAAAAGGCCATCAGGAGCCTGTACCAACCCTCTGAGTGAGTCTCTTGCTTGACCACTGCTCTGTTCAGAGCAGCTTCTCTCCTGAAACAGGGGCAGCCGCAAGCCGCTGAGGAAGGCGACAGGCTACACCAGTCCCTGCCTGATGCACTCACAGTACCAGCTCTGAGCTTCCCCTCCCTCCAAAGGGCTGGCACAAAGCCCAGCTGTTTCCACTGTTGGCCCAGTGCTGGAAGCTTTCCCAGGAACCACCCCCCTTCTCCCCATAAGGGAATGCTAGAGCGCTCAGCAACACTGAAGTGGGTGCTTCAGTGTGCTGGGATCTGAACACAGAAGTGAACAGCTTCATAAACAGGATTCTGTAGGCTGAGCTAGTAAGACAGGGAGAACAACACACACACACAACCCTCATCTTTCAGCATCACCCAACAAATGCTTTCTCCTACATGACAGCAAGCAGCAAGGAATCATCTCTTTAACTTAAAGCCACATTGTTAGAATGAGTATTTTTCACCAAGCATGCAATAATACTCAGGAGACCAAGGAACTGAGAGGGTCCAAGAAACAGCCTGCTCAGTGTGTTTGCCATTGCTTGCAAATATTTCTTTCAGCTGGAGTAGAAGATAAGTCAAACCCTGGGCTGATCTAGCACAGCATCCAGCACCTCCTAAGGGTACCAGTTCTTTGGGATAACCCCTAGGAAACAGCTGTATCCTCTAATACCAGTGTTCTGGAAATAAGCAAGGAAACACTGGAAAGGACAAGTACCTAGATCTAGATTGCTCACACAGATGACAGGTAGCAAGCCAAGAGGAACAGCAACAAAGCAAAATGACACTTTGCATCAGCAAGACTCTCTGTAAGGCTGTTTCTCAGACAGGCTTGTGCTTATTTTGCACTACAAGGAGAGCAAAGAGTTCAAAGATGATCTGAGGAGGCACAAAGCCTTTGTGTAGAAAGATTACATTCACAGTAAAGTTACTTCCTTTAGCAGAATGGAGGAGGGTAACGATGTTCTGCATCTTTCATTCCAAGAGCATGAATGCGTGTATTTATACAGAGAAGATGATGAAACAGTTACTTGGAAGTGATCACAAAGGACAAAAACTGTGAGAGACTGAGCACTGAAAGTCATCACATTCATGCTCAAGGCAACACTCGTGACTAATCTCAGGGATGGATTTTGAGAGTACAGGAAACTGGATATTCAGTGTTTGTCCCCTCCCTCTGGATCATTCCTTGCTTTTTACTTCCTGACCTCCCTTATCTGCTACTCACCAGTTTACAACCAGTTTTCACCTCTCTGGGGCTCCCAAAGGGCTAGGAGCTATTGCTAAACAAATGAAATAAGTTTTCCAAAATATGAAAGAGCAAGACAGATGTGGGCAGCGGATCACCCAGACAGAACAGCAAACACACAGGGTCTGACCGCTGCAGCCATGCAGAGACTCAACTGAAATGACTCCCTGGCCTCTGGTGACGGCCACAAGAGCTGTCTGACCTCCTCTGTCCTCCAAGGGACAAGAAGTGACAAATCAAGTTCCCTTGCACTGCGAGCTCACACTGGAACCAGGCAGCAGCAGAGCCAAGGCACAAGGGCTCCCCACCCCTGGCGGCTGATCCAATTTCTATGGCAACGCCAGGCACCGAGTCAGCGTGCTTAAAGCCTTCCCTGCTGCAGCTCCACAGCCCCACAACCCAGCCCTCTGCACTGAGGAAGCACCCACAGTCCCCCAGCGCAGCCCCTCAGCTTGCCCAGGGACTCTCCCACCCTGGTGGGAACCGAGGACCTATGTTCAACTGCTGCCAGCCACCAAGATGCCTTTCATGTGAGTTTCTTGCAGCTGCCCAGTAGCAACAGTGTCCCTAAAGCAAGGTCCTGAAGCACCTAGGGACCAGATCTTCCCACAGAGCAGTAACAGTACTGCCACAGGGCCAGCAAGAAAACCAAGTGTCCTCACTTGTCCCTACACAGATCACAACTTGGCTCCACAGTCAACTTGCAGTGCTTGATGAGGGGCAGAAGAGCTGGTTATTAGGGAGCACTGGGGGGTTTCCCTTTGGGCATAAAATTAATCCTACGCTGGCACCATGTGGAGGAAGGAGGTCATTAGTAGGATCCTTACAGTTCCACGCTGGAAAAAGCACCGGGTGGATAGTGCTCCTGTCAAAACTTTCCTAACCCCTTGGAAAGGCAGATCATCCTCTCCAGTTACCTCCACATGCTTTTCAGAGCCAGGCAGGCAGCTCCATTCCTTGGCTCTAGGTTAGTGTTCTACAGCAGAAATGTTAATGGACAGAAGATCCAGAGCAGAAGATCTTAGATTTCAGGTCCTTCTTGTGCATCAGACTGTAGCTCCCACAGAGCTCTAGAAGACTTTTGCAGAATTTTCCCCAACCCTTTCCCAATAGTGCAAAACACAAAAGCATGAGGTCTCACATCAGGTAGCCCTACAACAGTTTAAACAAACATAATCCTCTAAATGCCTAGGAACTAGCAGGCAATGAGAAGGAGAGACTTGGAGTGAGGGTATAAGATACTACTTGGAGATCTTAGTGTAAAGGATATATACATTTTACTTCCTGATAGGGCAGCTGTGTGAGATCTTTCCCTGTGTACTCAAAAATGACACATAAGCAGGACCTGTCACTGAACAGAAAGTCCATCCTGTACCAATATAAGGGTGAAATGGTTGTCAAAAACCAGCACTGCACCAGAAACAACACAGTTTAAGAACTCCATTTGTTTTAAACAAATGTCATGACAAAACCAAAGTGATACACCCTGCATAGACAACCATAAGGTCAGAAAAATGACATATCTAGATTTAAAAAGTAAAAAGCCTAGTCAAACATTTAAAAACTAAAGAATCACAATTGACATCAAAAGCATTTGCTCACTACCAGGCTCTAAAGAGCCAACTACTTCCATTTTTCTAAGCATTCAAGTATGTTTTCTGCACTTACGCTGATTGACCAAAACACTTACTGACTAATAAAATTTACTTCCTTAATAATACATATATGTGCTGTAGAACAGAATGTTCTGCTGAAGGAGAGAAACCTCAGCCCTTTAAAATATAATTTTCACATAAATTCAGAGTTGGAGTCTCTTTATAGAAGATCCCATCAGAATTTAGCCAGAGAAGATAGTTCACTTGTATCTATGAAGTCTTGGTAGCCACTGTTCACTCAGACTACTTTTTTTCTGCATTTCCAGTTTCACTACTTTTTCAGCATTTATTTCTAAGCTGCACCTACTCCACAGTTTCCTTTTCCTATTTTTCTTCCAGATGTACTATTAATTCAGAAGTAAATTTAAACATTGAAATATGTCCATGATGTACTACCACACCCTGGACCTGCACTTACACACAATAAAGAATTACAAAAGGCAAGTGGTCTCTTCTTCCCTGTCCAATTAACAAGCAACACTCAGACCCAAAGGAATCCTAGTTCTGGGGTGACTATAATATTCTTCTGACTGCTGCCATCTCCTCCCAGTTTTATTTGTTTGCACAAGTGTCTGCTTTTCTGTAAACATCAGTCAAGCCTCTACACTTTCCTATAGTCTTAATATCAAACTCATCATGAAAAAAAAAAAAAGTTACTCAGCAGCGGACCTTCAAAGTCCTCACTTGCATGAATGAGCTCCAGGACTGAGACTCACTGAGAGAGTCCAAGCCAAGTCTTCCCTCACATCAAGACTGATGGTGCCACTGAGAGCAACACCACCCTTGTACTACCCTGAAAGAATTGATGGGTCAAGTACCAGACCAGCTTTGTCTGGAGCACTGTGACCAACCAACACAGGACAGACACACTATTGCTTGGGGAAACTCTTTGGCCCTTCATTATCTTGACAGCTTTTTAATTCTGCAGCCTCCCTTCCTCAGTCATCTCAAACCCCTTGCTGAAGGCCACCTTCATGCCTGCTGGAAAGCCATCCCACATAGCAATTAACCTCCTCGTAGTGGTGCTCTGCAGGGTCTGAGCACAAAGGTACGGAGCTCAGCAACCTCTGCAGGAGCTGCAGCACAAAGTTCAGAGGCTGCTCTCAACACGGGGCAGGATCCGCCCACCACCTGCGGAGCACGTGAGGAAACCGGGGCACACGCAGCCCCACTGGGGCTGCACTTCTTCTCCTCCTCCTCTCCACCAAAAGTCTGATAATCTCCAACTCCTTTTACACTGAGCTTCTGTGACCGCCCAAAGCCAGCTTCAAGCAAAAGGCTCAAAGATTTGCTATTTACACTGTTACCAGAAAACCCCAAGTCCCCATAGTACATGCCAGCTGTATAACGGTGGGACATTCAGCAGCGTCCGCTGTAAGGCACCACAAGGGAGGGCAGGTTCCCCCACCCCGCACCACCTCTGCAGCCGCCGGCCAGCGCCCGCCGCTGGGGACGGGACCCGCCAGCAGCCAGAGCTGAGCCCGCTCAGGCCCGGCCCGGACACCAGAAAAGTGACTAAAACTCCGCGGCCTCCCAATCTCCGCTCTCCCCGCTCGGGCGCCGGGACCGCAACACCCGCGGCGCTTTACCGGACGGGCTCTTCCCGCCGTGCCCGCAGCCTCCCGCGGGGCGACCAGCGAGGACCGTGCTCGGCGCCTCCCATAGAACAGCCGCCTCCTCGCACGGAGCAGGTCCAGTGTCCCCCGGGCTCGGCAACACCCGGGCAGGAGGGTCGCGGCTCCGGGCCCAGCGCTGGCCCGCCCGCTCGGCCTCAGCCCCGCCGCCGGGCCCCTGCCCCGCCCCGGCAGCGCCCCCGCGACTCGACCCGGGCCCCGCTGCCGCCGGCGCTGCACGGAAGGCCCGCCGGCGCTCCTCGGGCACCTCGGCCGGCCCGACCGTACCTGCCGCTGCCGCTGCCGCTGCTGCTGCTGCTGCCACCGCCCGGCCCGCCCGCCTGTCAACCCCTCCGGCATCCGCCGCCCGCCGGAAGCGCGGCCCGTCGCCCGGGGAACGCTGCCCCGCCCCGCCCGCTGCCGGACACCGTCCGGGCGCGCCCGCCGCTCCCTCGCATCGTTCCGCCGGGACGGAGGGCCTCGGCTGCGGTATGTGCGCCGCGGACGGTGGCGGGCCGGGTCCCGAGGACCAGCTCGGCGCCGCCTGCCCGGCGCTGCGGAGCCTCCCGCCCGGGCTGGCGCTGGGGCCGTCGCTGTCTCGGGCGCGGGGCACGGGCGTGTGGTGCGTGGGCCGGGCCCTGCCAGCCGGGACACTCCTGGGGCCGCCCGGCGGGGCCCGGGAGGAGGCGGCGGGGACGGGGTGGAGGAGGTGAGTGCCGGGGGCTGCAGGGCGGGCGGGCAGGTGGCCGAGCCCGCGGCCGACGCTATGGCGGTGCCTTGCAGCCTGGTGCAGCGGAGCCCGAAGGAGGCGGAGGCCAACGTGGCGCTGGGCCGGGCGGGTGGCCGGCTACAGCTGCGGGCGCGGCGGCACATCGCGGCGGGCGCGGAGCTGCTCTACTGGCCCGAGGAGCCCCGCGGGGCCGCGGCGGAGGAACGGCGGCCGGACGGAGGCCAGGGGATAGCGGCTCCGCGGGAGGCCGGGCCCAGGGGGCGGCCGGCGGCCGTGGCGGTGCAGGGGGACGGGGCCGCTCCCGGCGGGACGGCGGCGGGGCCCCTCGCAGGTAGGTGCTGCGCCGGGGACGCGCGTCGCAGCCTGGGCGAAGTGAGCGGCCAGGCCCCGCCCCGGTTCCCGGGTTGTTGGTAGCCGGCACCTTCAGCTGTCCCCAGCATCTGTGCACTGGCGTTTGCCCCGCAGCCCCTCCGAGATGAGTGTCCTGAGTGGTGTCACTTTTAAGAGCTACCAAGGCGAGGAATGAGCATGCCACCCTCTTTTATACCAGTCATGATCATACCTCCTACAAATACTGCCTGTGACATACTAGAAATTCTGCACAGGTGCTGTCTGTGGTGAAAGAACTGAGATTACCCCATCTTCCGCAGATTAACAGAAAAAGAAGTCATCAAGTTAATGGTTCTCATACCAGAGTCCCAGGATTACTGGATTACAGAATATCTGTCTCCAAGGTTCATGTTCCTTTGCTCCAACAGCCATTGTATCATATTACAACAGCCAGTGTTAATTCACCCACCATGTTTTTGTGTTTGTGCAGGGGATCCCAATGTCTCCAGGGTGGTAACTAATGAAACCACAGTCCTTGATGTCCCTTCTGAGGTTAGCAGGCCGGCCACAAAGCATTTCCACAAGCTGCGAGAACAGGAAGGCACAACTGCCACATGTGAGCTATGGCAAGCTAAGGTGCTGAGGAGTGAGAATCAGCACCTCAAGACCATCTCAACCATTAAGGCCAACGGCAAGGAAGAATTGGATGAGGGTGCGGATCCTGGATCTACAGCAGAACAAGTGGAGATGGGGCATAAAGAGGCATGTCCAGGAGACCTGGATCTGTTGTTGCCCTCAAGCACCGTTCGACTCGGTGCTCACTTGGTTGGCAAGCCATGCAAGGTGCGTGCTCTGGCCAGCCAGCTCCAGAAGCACATGCACGACTGTGGTGGCAGGACAACTGGGCAAGAATCCCAGCAGCTCAGTCCTTCAGAAAGAGAGAGTGTAGAGACTTGCGAGAAAGAGAGCAAAGCTTCCAAAGACTCCAAACTGGCATCCCCAGAACATGGGGGAAGGGGTCCATTGGAGGGGCCTGAGGCGCAGGAGGAGTATATGGAGCTGGTGGAGGGTCATTCTGGCAGCCCAGGCCCACCACCAAAAGCTCTCTCCCAGAAGGAGATGGTCAAGCGCAGGTACTGCTGCAGTGAGTGTGGCAAAGCCTTCCTGCAGCTCTGCCACCTCAAGAAGCACCGCTTTGTCCATGCTGGCCACAAGCCCTTCTTGTGCACAGAGTGTGGCAAGAGCTACAGTTCCGAGGAGAGCTTCAAGGCCCACATGTTGGCCCACCGAGGCGTGCGGCCTTTCCAGTGCACCCAGTGCGACAAGACTTACTGCACCAAGCGAGACTTGCAGGAGCACCAAGTCCTGCACACTGGCCAGCGCCCCTTCTCCTGTGAGCAGTGTGGCAAGGCCTTTGCGCGCCGGCCCTCTCTCCGCATTCACAGGAAGACCCACCTGGCCACCGGGATGGGCATGGCTGGTCCCAAGGGATGCCAGTGTGCTGTATGTGGGCGCCACCTGGCCAACCCCGGCTCCTTGCGCAATCACATGCGCCTGCACACGGGGGAGCGCCCTTACGCCTGTCCCTACTGCGGCAAGGACTTCCGACAGCAGAGCAACCTGCGCGAGCACCTCCGGCTGCACACAGGCGAGAAGCCCTACAAGTGCCGCTTCTGCGGCGACGCTTTCCCCAAGCTGCCAGAGCTTCGGCGCCACCTCATTTCCCACACAGGGGAAGCCCACCTGTGCACTGTGTGTGGCAAGGCGCTGCGGGACCCCCACACGCTGCGTGCCCACGAGCGCTTACACACAGGTGAACGCCCTTTCCGCTGTGAGCAGTGTGGCAAGTCCTACACCCTGGCCACAAAGCTGCGGCGCCACCAGAAATCCCACCTGGCTGACAAGCCCTACAAATGTGAGCTGTGTGGCATGGGCTACACCCTTCCCCAGAGCCTTGCGCGCCATGTGCTCACCCACAAGGTGGAAAAGGACACTGAGGAACTCACCACTGCAGTGGCCTCACGTGCTGTCAAGCAACCCCAGGCAGCAAGGAAGAAGACTCAGAGGAAGGACCACCAGGAGGAGGTTGCAGCAGAGCCTACTTTGTTAATGGTGGAGGTGCCGGGGCCAGCAAATGAGACTGAGCTGTTGATCACAGCCAGTGGTCACTGTATTGCTACTTACCAGTCTCGAAGCAGCCCCCCAGATTCTGGGGCACACAGGAGCCCCACAGGGCATTTGCGGTCAGCAGAGAACATTGTTGAAATCACCATCTCCAAGCATGAGGACAAATGCATTATAGTGCAGGATGAGGGCTCACCGAGTGACATGGTGGTCATCCAGGAAGGGGTGGGCTTTGGAGCAGTGGCAGAAGTCGTGGAGGTCAGAACTGGGACCTGACCATCCCAGCCTGCCCTGGCTGATCTTCTTCTGTACTTATTAAAATGGGGTAAGAAAACAACAAAAAGCCTAGCTCTCTTGTCTGTGGCAACAAGGCCCTGTGACAGAATTAGCAGTCTTGGAGGTAACTGCCTTGTAGACCTGGGTCTTTTCAGTAGCTGCTTGGAGCTAGGAGCCTGGTGCAGGGAAGGCATTGGCTGGTGGCAGGAATAACTTCTTAGAGAAGATACTGAGGGCGTTAAGGAGCAGTGCTTCTCCTCTACCTCTGTTAATGCTGTCAGTGGGTGACAGTGCACTGTGGGGCAGGCAGGAAAAATCTAAAAGAAGCAGCTTTGAACAATGTCTGTCTTTCAAGTTTTTCTTTCTCTAATTAATTGTTACTATTCAAGCACTTCCCTGGGCTTTTACTCCTGGAGCTCAGCAGCACTTCTGATCATTTGAAGGTGATGCTGATGCCAGACATTACTGAGAAGCAGCTTCCGAAGTGTTTACAAGGAGACTCTGCTGTGGGTTTTTTGAAGAGCATTTTCCACAATTAGCACAAGCAACATCCTGCCTTTGAGCTAGGACTGAGTGTTCTTTCTCCACTGTCACCTGTTTTGCTTGCTGTGGGCTTCCCAGCCTTATGGTGACTGAATGGTCTGTCTGAGGACATGAAGGGACAGTTTTGTGTCTCACTGTGCAAATAGTGCACAGTGTAGTACACAAATACACATAGTGCACAGTATAGTACACAAATAATACAGTGCAATTTTTGCTGTCCCCAGCTGAGAGACTCCTCACCTGTCCAGGTAAGGATTCAACACTTAGTATGCTCAGGAGATTTTTCCTCTCCCCTCTGCATTCAAGTTGGGTTCATTAATCTGTTTCCCTTTTTATCACGTTCTTCCTTCCTTTCTTCCGCTTCTTTCCTGCTCTTGCATCAAAAAGCTAAAAGACAGCACAACCACAACTACACCCCAACATTCCCACTGCTCCTTTGCCAACCGAGGCACGCTGCCCAAACTTGGTCCTGTTGCAGGAAGAAAGTGCACAGTTCCCAATGCCACATGAACTTGACCTCGTAGGAAGAGACATACAATACCAGACCTAACAGGTCTTTCAGGCTTGCGTGCTCTGCACTCCCTTTTCACATGTTATACAAACACCACTTTCATTTGCCGCATCCTCAGTTTTAGCTATTCTTGCTCTCCATTTTGCCCCTCTAACATCTGCATTTCCCCAGAAAAGTTTTGTTTAGAGGCCTAAATTCTCTGGGTTTTTTATGCCCACTGCACAAGAGGAGGGTATAGAGTCTCCAGGGAGTCATCAGTAGCACAGTTCCTTTTTTGGGTATGTCGAATGCAGTATCATGACAATCTGAAAGGCCACTATTTGTGGTTTCTACATTAAACTTTTTCCATAAGCTTTTATGACTGTTTTGCAAACAAGGTGCTAGAGTCAGATGTGAAGAGAGGATGGAAAGTTAATTCAGCTGATAAACTTTTGGGTATCTTTATTTTCAGCTATTTTCTTTGAAGTCAGGGGGCAGTTGAGCTCCATCTTTGCCCTGAATGCTTGGAGAGAGACTGGCAGGAGCAGAGGCATGAGGAGGGCTTGTAGTTGAACCCACTGTGCTTTGTACTGCTTTCCCTTTGGTGCCTGGCCTAACTTTGCAGTTTTCAAATATTGACACAGCTGCAAAGTGTTCTCGCTGGAGCCGGGCTCGTGCGCTGTGTTTGAAGTGTGTGCCCTCTGTCACAGCACGACTGGGAGAGATGTGGAAGGAAGGGGAGAATCCAGGCCCCCATTGCTTTATCTGCTGACCTGTAATGACCTTCTTTATTCTGAGATCATAGGGGAGAAAAAGTAGGAGCGATTATGAATTCAGAGGTCCTCACAGAAACATTGTTTACCTAAGAGCTGATCTGAGCAGGCAAGTCTGTGCTGCACATGTCACTTGGCTGCAGGATAAACTTAGCTGGTGCATCCTGACTGAGGGACCCCACAGGTGATGGCTTCCATGGGGCATCTAGTGATGATGCCACCACCAGTTTTATCTTAGAAGCAGCATGCTCTTACATGCACAACCTACAACCTTTTGCTTGACAGCAAAATTATGAATGAAGTTGTTTACTCCTAAGAAAATCCTATAAAAGCCCTGAAGACCATGTTGCTGGTGGATCTCAACATGAGTGGGATCTGTGCAGCATGCCATGGCCTGACTAGATAGCTGCCCGCTGCTGTGCAACTTGGTGTTTGTAGCATCTGAAGGGGTGTAGGATTATCTAATGCTACACCCTTTCTTGTGTTATATCCAATAAATAATATTTTAATTACTACATTGTGGGCTCTGAGTGTCTTTCTTACTGAGATCCATACCAAACACCTGCACCAGTGCATTATGTTTGGTGTAGCTGGCAGGATCCTGGTGAGGAACACCTTACTGGAAGAAGGATAGTGACGAAAAGGATGGGTGCCTGCCTGGTCCCATGCAGGGGCATGGGGAACAGTCTCACAGGATGCTGCATTATAATGCTAATAATGGTTTTGCTTCAGGGCAGCAGACACATGGGTGACCTGGCTAGCTGGATATCTTGTGCACCTGTGACCCTTACACCTTCAGGCAGCAAGCACACAGGTCCCCAGGCTGGTGGGGCTCCACAGTGCTGCCGCAACACTCCAGTGTGACAAGTGCACAGGTATGTTGGCTGGCTGGGGTCCTTCATGCTGGTAGGGCCTCACCAGGTATTGGGCATGCACATAAACCTAAGAGTTACACTTAAACCTCACACCATAGCCAGGGTTCAACACTTATAAACTGGCTTAAACCTGATTAAGGTGTTTGAATGAAAAGGCAGCAGCAGGCTGCGAGGGAAGGGGACGATTCTCTGGGTCCTGAAGTCCTCGCTGCTCAGTGGCTCCCCCATCCTCAGGGCAACGGAACCCCTATGAGAGGGGATGGGGGATTCATTGTTTTGATTGCAGCCAAAATGTTCCAACTGGTGATCAAACTGTATAACTCACTTTGGGAACATATTCAGAAATATCCCAGCGAACTGTATTCATCATAGAGCAGACAAAGGCCCAAGAAAATAGGCCAAGCCAAACCCTCTACGCTCTGCTCCCTGGAAACTGGGCAAATAGTTACATACGAAATAAAACAATTGCCTTTTGGCATTCTTCACTTAAAAAGATAGGTTAACCCATAGAGTGAAAGAGATCAAAACTCACAGCTGTGTTGAAAGCCATGACTCTGGGAGGGTAAAGTCAGCATCTTTAATTGCTAACATTGTTTTAAGATATCAGAAAGGACTGGGAAATGTTCCAGGATGTAGTGAAAATTTTACAGAGTTTGGGTGCCTTTCTTATTGGGATCCATATTGGACACTTGCACAGGGGCATTACACCTCCATAAAACACAGCAGCACCTGCCACTCTCATCACTACTGTCTTTCTGCAGTGGTATTTCTTCGCTGCATTCACATCCATATGGGCTTGCTCAGTTATACCAGCTGAAAGCAGCCTTGAGGTCACTTGTCCCACCTGCAGTGTGAGGCCAAAACCAAAGTATCACGTAGAGAGCAAAGAAGTTGCCTTTGTTGCTATCCTCTTCTCAGCCATCAGCTGAGCAAGGCTCTCTGCTTACCAGCTAGGCTTAAGCAAGTGTGGGGCTGTTTGCACCTCTTCGCACTTTGAGAAGTGGTGCTGGTGGCTGCTACCTGGGACAGCTGCAGCTCTGATTTCACCCCTCTTCCAAAACCTGTTTGCGTCCTGACACCTCCTTCCTGTCCCTGCCTGCACCCTCCTTCTAAATGCTGCTTCCCCCTTCTAAGTCACACGGGGTGTTTCAAGGGTTGTGCCTAATCCTGGGCACAAACACTCCTCCATCCAACTCACTTCCATCCAGGTCATTCCAGCCATTCCTAAAAGCGTCTCTCCAAAATCCAGGGGTGTGTGTGGGTGAGAACAGAAGAGCCTCTGCAACTGCTCTTTGTACCATTGGCCACAGAGTCATTCCTCAGTCACCCTAATGCTAATATTTGCACTCCTTCTATGGAGATAAACATTACAGATGTATCTGCTGCACAGAGGCACAGCACAAAACATGCTCCCTGCGGGCAGAAAGCACTTTTGTGCCATATGGCAGTTCCTGAGACTATCCCCAGCCTGCCCTGCTTTCTCACTCTGCCAGTTTTCTGTAGGAATTACCAGAGCTTTCCCAGCTCTGGTAGCTCCATTCTTGACTTATTAGCCAATGTCATGACATCCAGACTATTTCTGCCTCCCTGTTCCCGGAAGCTCTTGTTTTCCTGGCTGGTTTTGGGCATGCTAGCTCTTTGCTCATCAGAGCTTCTGTTTCCTTTTGAGCGTACTTTTGTGTATTCCACTGGTGTGGGAATAAGAGGGGGAGCCCAAACTTCACGCCACTTCACCCTCCTCCACTCCGCTGGGAATCGTGACACAGTGGGAAGCACACACTGCCAATGGCATGGCTGACCTAACTGGGAGGAAAAAAATTCAGATTCCACAGGCCCTGTTGCCGGCAGCCTTTCTGCTTCTCGTCAGGGGCAAGGGAGGAGGGGGAGACTTAAACTGTGTGTTCTGGTGCCAAAATAGCTGGGGCTGAGCTCACTGATAACTTCAGGGAGAAAAAAACAACTGGACTGTAGGGGGAAAAAGGAAGAGGTGCCTGCAGCTAAAAAGAGAATGACTGGGAACATCTGAGGAGCTGGTGAAGTCTTGCTGCCTGTGAGGCTATCGGAGTACAGCATCTGAGAAAAGTCAGTGGCAGGGATCCAAACCAGGATGGTGGGGATGTGATGACACCAAGAGCTGGCGGGGAGAAGAGAGAAAAGGAGCGAGCTGCTTTGGCTGGGGTGGCTGTGGAGCTGGCAGAGACCTCTCTGTGCCAGCCCCAGTTCTCCCTGTGCCCTGGGACAAGCTTGTCCTCTCACTCCTCATGTCATCTTCCTTGTCATGAAAGGGGATGCTAATTTTAGTGCTATGGGGATCCAGAGACATTTGCTTGGCTTCTACCAATTAAGTGAGAAAATGAAGATGCCCTGAAGGGAGGGAGAGATACCAAGAGAGGAGGGATAAAGGGACCCCCAGTCCCACTGTCCCTGACACACCACGACCTCTGGAGTCCTGTTTCTTCATTTTAGTTCAATATTAACCCAGCAGGGCTGTGACTCTGCTTGTTCTGCTCCTTTCACATTTCCCCTGCAGCCAGGGCTGTACAGCATGGCGCACAACAAAACCAGGGTACTGAGGGGCCTGCTCCTGTCCAGCCTTCTGCACCTGACACTGGGCCATGCCGGAGGTGAGACTCAATGGCACAGGGAGAAGGGCAGTACCAGGGGGTGACAGAAGGAAGAAAGATGGGGTTATTTCTTTCTGAGGGTAAAGCCGGTGGCAGGTTTACTTGGCAAGGCAGGACAAGCTTCTGAAAGCTTGAAGCTGGGAGTGAAAGTGTGCAAATTGCGGAGTGAGTGTGGCGCTTTCCTGCCTTTCCTGCAGCAGCATCCAGCAGCTGGCAGGGAGGGCTGGTGAGAACAGCTCAGTGGATTTTGTGAGTCATCTGGGAGACAGGGGCGAAGGGGAATGTGGCTCAGTCCAGGACCTTGTGTAGCACAACTGGGCCTTTTATTGGGCTAGCGTTTCTCAGTTGATCTGGGTGGCTGCAGTTCTCCCTTGCTTCCTCAGCTGTCTCTTATCCAAACCTTGAGCCACACACAATGTGCAGCCTTCCTGCAGCCTTCCTGCTCACTGCTCCTTTTCCCTTATCAGAGCCTCTAATTCATCTATCTTTTCTTAATATGAGGTTAGATCCTCTCTGAACCACTGCTGTGTGGGTGAAGACCTGTCTACATGTCTCAAATCAGGGTCTCTGAACATGAAGATGGAACCAATCTGTGCCTATTGCAGTGATCTGAGGTTGTCAAGACAGAAACACAATGGCTGGCAGGGAGCAGTAGCAGGCTCCATGCAAAACAACCCCTACCTAACTGCAAATGAGCAAAGCAGCTTTGCTGAGGACAGGAGAGGGTTCCTATCACTTCTGCTACCTGAGTGATGCCAACCCTGATGGATGAATTATAGAGAACCTGCTCGGATCATCAGGTGTGGACCTGACAGGTCCTGACAGGGCTTCTCCTCTCTGTATAGTGCACTGAGGGAGGCTGGGCTGTGGGATCATCACGTCAGCTGTACATGATTTTTGGAAACTGCAAGGGGAGGCAAAGGGGCCCTCCCGTTGTGAACACCCCTTTGACTGGCAGTGTTCTGACCCGGTAGTTTTCCTGGAAAAGGGGCAGGCACTGTCACTGCTCAAGCGCCCACGACGTGCCAACAAGGGATTTCTGGAAGAGATGCTCAAGGGAAACCTGGAGCGAGAGTGCTTGGAGGAGACGTGCAGTTACGAGGAGGCTTTTGAAGCCCTTGAGTCCACCGTTCAGACGGTACGTACAGGGGACATAGGTGGTCCCAAGTAGGTTGCTTACACAGTCAGGGACTGGGGCCATAAAACTCAATTCTGCGATATAAAGATGAGGCTGATGCCTATGTGCCCCAGGGAGAGCTTGGGCATCCTTCAGGACTTTCCCTCCTGGCACCACTCCAGGGAGCATAGCTCAAAGCCCAGGTTCTTTTCCTTCCCTCTCTATTTTAAGCATGAAGTGAAAAGGAGAGAGTCTTTCCTCAACCATTAGTCCTGGGTTGCATCTTCCACTAGTTCAGCATGGTGCCACACACATTTGAACTGCCAGAGCTCCAGACACGCACAGAAGGGCTGGCTTAGCAAACAAACACTGAGTGCAGGTGCCTCAAACTCATGTGAGCTGAACCTTTGGCAGTCTCTGTCCCTTTTTCTGGCTTCCAGACTCACCCACTCTGCTGAATTTGTTCTGCATCCCTATGGGATTTGCTCCTAGGCCCAAGGCCAGTATCTATCCTGAATTCCACACCCAAAAATACAGCAGTAAACAGATGAACAGGTAGGAGTCTAAGCCAGCAAGATACAACCTCTGTGTAGTATTTCTCAAGCCATCACTCAGACTGCAGGGCAGAGATGTAGATCCAAATCATTCAGCAATACCTACATGTGACCTGTGACTTTAGAAGTTCTAGGTTCAGCTCCTTGGACTTCTGCACTATGGCCCAGGCTCTGCTTCCTCTGCAGGCTGATGAAGGCTGTAAGCATCTTTTTAGAAACAACAGTTGATTCCTGAGTCTGATGACTGGGGATGTGGTTTTATATCAGATTTTTTACTTTGTTGGACTCCATAGTAATTGATACCAACAGAACTAGGTTAGTTTGTTCCATTTATTGTGATGGGGCATTCTCCTACGGGTTTGCATTGCAGCAGCTAAGCAGGGTCTGATGTTCTGTGTCTCTGCTCTTAAATACATGATTTTTTTTTATTATTTTTTTTTCCAGGAGGCATTTTGGTCAAAATACCAAGGTAAGTTCCTTCAAGTCCTGCAGGTGCTCTGCTATCCCTTAGGATGCACTGCCCCATCATGGAGAGATGGGTCCCTGCCCTCTTACAAGAGCTCACTTTCCAGGACAAATTACTTGTGTTTTGTCCTTGGATGATAAACCGGTTCCAACTATGATGCTTATTTGGATTCCTTTCCTATAATTTGTTTCTTTTTTCTTATTTTGCTAGTATGTCAGGACATAAGAAAGTCCAGGACAGCTCTGGATGCTTGTCTAGAAGGTAAGAAATTCATGTTGAGCCCAGTCTCCCAGATACAGGAACTTGCTTCCTGCAGAGTTTGTAAGGACATAAAAAAAAAAAAAAAAATTAAAAAAAAAATCTAAAGTTGGTGAAGCCATCTGATTAGCAAGAAAAAGAGCAGAAGGGGAGTTTTGAATTCCTTTCTTCCTTTTTATTTCCCCACTAACCATGTCACAAATAGCCTAACTCCCCCACTCAGACAGCATGGGGTAGATTTTCTTCTCTTTGTGACAGTCAGGTGTTCCCAAGCCCAGCCTCTCAGAAGGGCTCTGACCTGTGCCTATGGCCAGAGCAAAGCGCAGAGCCTCAGGGCTCTGATGAGGCAGAGAGAGCTCCAGCTGCATGCTCTTCCCCGCAATGCCGGGCTTGTGCAGGTGCACACATGCAGCAAAAAGCAAAGAGATTTGTGGGATGGTACCTCTGACCTCAAAAAACACAACACCCATTATTTCCACTGGCTCACACTGTGTTGGGATTTTGACAGGGAACTGCTCTCTTGGTCTGGGTGAGAACTATCGGGGGACAATTAGCTACACCAAATCAGGGATCGAATGTCAAGTGTGGACAAGCAAATATCCACATATACCTAAGTAAGTTCATCTCCCACAGATCCCTAAAGGGTTCTCCAGGATGTCCTTCCTTCCTTCCTAGCCTAACCAGCTTTTTCTCATAGATACAATGCCAGCATTTATCCAAACCTCATTGAGAACTACTGCAGGAACCCAGACAACAACTTACAAGGCCCGTGGTGCTACACCCGAGACCCAACGGTGGAACGGGAGGAGTGTCCCATCCCTGTCTGTGGTAAGCTCGGCACTACAGCCCAGCAAGCCCTTCCCTGGCAGGGAACACTGCACTGAGACTGATACTGCATGTGTGAAGGAGGGGAGAGGGATCTTACCTGAGCAGAGCTCAGCTGGAGTAGACGGCCTGCATCTTACAGTGTAAAGGGGCTGAGGAGGAAAAGGCATAGAGTTGCGTATACACCTAGGATGGCTGAATTCCTCTAACAGGCTGTTTTCTCTAGACTACACTAATCTAGATCTAAATTAAATCGAGTGTCAGCAGTCCCCTGGAGTCTACTACAGTTCTGCCAGTCAGGAGCACCCCAAAATCCTGGCTCAGCTGCCTCTAATTTGTGACAGCGATGATTCATACTGGATTTTTTTGTCTGAATTTCCACCTTTATGACAAAACCAGTACAGTTTATGCTTGACTGCCTGCCTTAACATTCACTCATATGGAGGGGTGCAATTTAATACCCACAATTTCAAGACAAGGGAAGATGCCCTTCTCTCACCCTTGCACTTGGCAGGATGGAGAACCATCCCCCTACACTTATATCTTCCCACTTCTTCTCCACAATATACAGCTGTGTCCCCTGGCCTCCATCTCAAAAGAACTGGTGGAAAGCACAAAACCTTCTCCCAGCAGAAGTTTCTCTTCCAAAAGTAGAGATCTTATAAGTGAAAGAGAGGTCAGCAACTGTTTTCACCAAGGGGTGTTCTGAAGTTCTAGAAATCACTACCATTGCCCTGGTCTGCAATATGGCAAAGTGGAAAGAGATGCTGCTCTGCTTTGGGGTGATCAGGCATCTGTACTACTTCTGTTCACTAGTTAGTTTCTGAGCTACAGTAGCTTACTGTTACACGTGCATGGCTATGGCAGGACCAGAAAAGCCTTGGTTTTGTGCACAGTCCCTTTGCAATCACGTTGACATGAGTCAATCTCACACAGAATGCTACTTGCTCAGTGGCTGTTGTGCCCCAGGGTGAGTAGTCAAATAGACGGTCTTCTCTTCACATAGAGATTGCCCCAGTGCACAAGGAGAAGGCAGCCTGAGGCCAAGCAACTGCTGCAGACCGGACTAAAGCTTGCAAGAAAAAGCATGGAAAATCTGGCAGGCAAATTTTTCTCTTATCATTAGATAGAGAAACATTGGCAAAAGTTAAATTTGATGCTTTAGTAGCATATAACAGCAAAAAGCTCTCCCAAATATGGTCTAGTTATGCAGTTGAGAAAAAGACATTGAAGGCTCTTAACACAGCAGCACTGTGATGCCTGAGGCACTTACCCATCCCTTGAGCTGATTCTCAAAGATACCCCAGAAATGAACACAATACTGTCCCTCACATCCTAGCGGCAAAGACAAGTGTGATGAGTAGTGCCAGCCTCACTTCACCTCCTGTTGAAAGAACCACCTCTGACACTGCAATATTGCAGAGGGCCACCATGTGCATGGAAGCATGGTTGGAGCTCCCAAACATAATGGGATGCCCCATGGAACCCCGGGCTTCCATAAAAGGGCCCCAGTACTACTTGCTAACAATACGTATGAGTGCAAAGCTATGGCTTAAATCACAGCTGTCTGTCTTTCCAGGTGAAGAGAGGACGACAGTTGAATTTACTCCACGGGTCACACCCTCAGCCCCAGTGGAGCCCTGTGAGGAAGAGAAAGGCATGCTTTACACTGGGACCCTCTCGGTCACTGTGTCTGGAGCTAAGTGCTTGCCATGGAACTCTGAGAAAGCCAAAGAGGTGCTCCACGGAAAACACATCGACCCAGAGGTGAAACTGCTGGAGAATTACTGTCGGAATCCTGATGGAGACGATGAGGGTGTCTGGTGTGTCACAGATGAAGCACCTCACTTTGAATATTGTGACCTGCAGTACTGCGGTGAGAAGCCTGCATTGGTTTGGGTAGGCACACTTGTGAGGTGGTGGCAAACAAAACCAGTATGTCTGACTAGGGTAAAGTCCTGGGAGGCATAAACAAGTACATGCACCAGGTATGTGGAAGTCCCATTTGTCCATATATCACATGTACTAATGCGCTGTACATGTATAGAGCTGTTATGTCTCTCAGGTGTTCTCTTCTACCTGAAAACTACAATAGTGGATGAGAAACATTAAAAAGAGCAGTGGTTTTAAAACATCATTCCTTCTTTAGACTCACTATGCGCAGAAAGTAACATCTACATTGTTTATAATTATGGAAACTGCAGCTAGGCCTTCTAGCATGTTTGTATTTCTGTCTCTCTCAGACAGCTCGCTAGAGGATGGGAACGAACCATTAGAGGGAATATCAGGACGTACTACCCTTCCTCAAGAGTTCAAAACCTTCTTTGATGACAAAACTTTTGGTTCAGGTGAAGCAGGTGAGCAAAAACTCTAGATACAGCATCACAGTTTATAGAAAGGCTGCAGCTTCATCTCACAGGGCAGTCACTGTTCCTCAGAAACACTAGTTTGCCAAATGATGTCAAAAGCAGGGGGAGATATCTAAATTCCTTGAAGGACCCCCACAAGTCACCATCCAGTTATGATCATGGAGCTAGTAAGCACTTCCTTCCTAGGCTCTTCCAGTTTAGCATGCTGACTGCAGACAATGTTTCTCCACTGTGAATCAGGTAGAGTAACAAAGCCAGATTGCCTGTTTTTTCAGACTGCGGGACTCGTCCTTTGTTTGAGAAGAAAAAGATAACAGACAAAAGTGAGAAGGAGCTGCTGGAGTCCTACATAGGAGGCAGGGTTGTGCATGGGGATGATGCAGAAGTTGGCAGTTCCCCCTGGTAAGTGTTGTCTTTGCATCATCCTTCATGGGGAATTGTGTGTCCAGTTCAAGCAGGGGGCAGTGAAAGGGCTCTCCCCTCGCAGGCAGCATGTGGGCATTATGGTTTCTAATCAAAGCTCCTCCAAGTGCTTGACAGGGCAGTACTAAAAAGGCTGGAAAGAAACTCTCTTCTTGAGCCAAGTACACAGCCACCTGGGAAAGCAAGAGTGGTCATGTGTTTATCTTCTTTTTTCCAGCTTTGCTGAAGCAGAGAGGATGAGAACTCTCTCTAGATGAAGGAAATAGGGTAAATGGCTTGCTGCATAGAATATACATGGCCAGGGAGAACTTTTGCTAGAGAGCCATCTATCCAGTTGTCTTTTTATAGAGCAACGCTCTTCCCTGCTCACTGCAAATGCTGCTCTTTCTGCACGACACGAAGTCACACTCAGCCAGCTACACCTTTAGTCTTGCTAAGTCTTCTCCCTCCTTATCTTTCAGGCAGGTGATGCTCTACAAAAAGAGTCCTCAGGAGCTGTTGTGTGGTGCCAGCCTCATCAGTGACAGCTGGGTCCTAACTGCTGCTCATTGTCTTTATTATCCACCCTGGGACAAGAACTTAACTACAAATGACATATTGGTGCGGATTGGCAAGCACATGAGGGCAAAGTAAGAGCCTGGATGAAGCGAAATAGCCTTCTTCTTGGAGTAATGAGATACAATGAAGTTGGGCGATCATTCAATGTCCAAGGAAGCAGGTGTCACCACTGTCACATGCCTCTCACTAAAGAAACTGCCATTCGCTGCTCTTGCCGATCCTAAAGGTTAAAGTGAAAGGGAGGGTAGCACCATGGAGGGTCTAAAGGAGCACTCCATTGTAAAGGGAGGAGAGTATTGTTTCAGAGGGTACAAGGTACAAGGCATCCGAGAGCATCATGAACCCCAGAAGACTCTCAGTTGCTACTGTACAGTGAGTTCTTTCCTTCATTACTATTTCAGATATGAAAAGGATAAAGAGAGAATTGCTCTGTTGGATAAGATCATCATCCATCCCAAGTACAACTGGAAAGAGAACATGGACAGAGACATTGCACTCATGCACTTGAAGAGACCAGTCATCTTCAGTGACTACATCCACCCTGTCTGCCTGCCTACCAAAGAGGTTGTGCAGAGGTGAGGAGACTGTCCCACAGTCCTAAAAATACAGGCTACAAAAGCCTGCTTTGGACCTCCAAAGAAGTCAGAAAAATATGCCTTATTTAGGCTATTTGCATAAGAGAGCCAGGCAGGAGAAAGTTGTTACAATACATTTGATTATTTGCATGCTTCCTTCCACAGGCTGATGCTGGCAGGTTACAAAGGGCGGGTAACAGGTTGGGGAAACTTGAAAGAAACATGGGCCACTAGCCCAAGCAACCTTCCTACAGTTCTGCAACAGCTCAATGTGCCCATTGTAGACCAAGATACCTGCAAGGCATCCACTAAAGTTAAAGTCACTGACAACATGTTCTGTGCAGGTAAGCAGCACTGGAAACACAAGGGTGACT
Source organism: Patagioenas fasciata (assembly GCF_037038585.1). Classification (NCBI taxonomy): domain Eukaryota; kingdom Metazoa; phylum Chordata; class Aves; order Columbiformes; family Columbidae; genus Patagioenas; species Patagioenas fasciata. The sequence continues at coordinate 28,703,457 of NC_092524.1, read as the reverse complement.
TGCCACAGAGGACAAGGGCTCTGAGCAGCTAATGGGGCTCCTGCAGCAAGGTTACGTTCTGATAAATTTGAAAACGCCATCCATAAAGATTAACTTTTCCATGACAAAAAACTTTTTCTGCTCTCAGAAAACAGGAAGGCTGGAGAACATAAAGCTATGAGTAAGGTTTGTAACACCTGATGGCACCACTCTGCTGGGTATCAGCAACAGCTGTGTGAGAACTGCACACAAGTAAAATTATCTTTCCATCAGCATACCAAACAGTTCAGCATATTCATAAGTTAAAGGCTGCGAACTAGTTATCCTACTCAGTAGCCAAATAACCCCTTCTCTACTAGCTTGTTTCAACCTTTTGGTGCCTATTCATACTTAAGCCCATAACTTCTGTGACAACAGGATCCACAGATTCTTTACACAGCATGCGTGAAAAATTTAATTCTTCCTGTTCTGTTACATTTTTTGTCTAATAAATGTGAAGATGTACACATCTGTACTCATAGCTTAAAAAATATTTCTTCACAATGTCACATATGCTTATTTTATGGACCCCTTACAGCTCATTTATCTTCCAAGCTGGAAGGCATTTAATCTTTCCTAATCTAGAAGGCATTCTGTAATTCTGATAATCCTTTTTGTACCTTCCTAAATCTCTTCTAGCACTATACCCTTTTTTTTTAGAGTGAACGGAAGTGAACACAGTAGTCAAGATACAAAACTCCATGAATTTAATTGTACTGGTTTAATGCTTTCTGCTGCATTCTTCATTCCTGCAGCCTTTATCAGTTTCTACAAGCGAATCTCCAACAGTTTTTGGCTGAGTTTGTGGTGTTTGCATCTAATAACATACACAATTGCTTGAGTTAGGATAGAAGCCAATTTCATAACAGTACACTGACAACAGTGTTCTTATGGTTCCTTCTAGACAATGTCCTTAAAAAAAGCTGGGATGCAAATATAGAGCAGAAAGGGAGACTCGGGTGATGGGAAAATGCAGAGATACTGTCTAGTTCATCAGGACTCAAAGTGAAATCTCTTTTCTCTTTGTAGTGAGACTGTAGGAAGACAGTCACAGTTGGGGCAGAGAAAGTACAGAGCCTGCAGACTGACAGGAAGGCAAAAGTGAGGAGGGCACATTGTCTCTATAGTAAACAGCATAAAAGAATAAAGTCCATGGAATATTAGAGAGGTTTCCAAGACAGAGAAAGGCACAGTATCTCAGGATACGTCTATGAACACAGTGGCAGCTGACACAACAGCAATTCTGATGAAAGAAAATGGGAAGAGAGCAAAGAAGATAGCAGAGTGTGGTGGAATCAGTCATGTTACAAAGACATAGTTATTTGATATATAATATCAAATTTAGAAATCTGCTTTGTTTTTAAGTCCAGTCGTTGTCAGAAGCAGTGAGCAACTTCATGACTCTCAGAAAACGTATGCAGTGAAACTTCAAGGAGAAGATGGCCAACATCAGCCACTCCCTCTACAGTCAAATGTCCAACTTTCTTCTTGCCTGTAGGTTACAGTCCTGAAGACGCAAAGAGAGGAGATGCCTGTGAAGGCGACAGTGGGGGACCTTTTGTAATGAAGGTATGTTCAGTAAGTTCAACTTTCTAAAACACATAGAGACAGGTTTGTGCTATGCTGAACTTTTACAATGATCTGAAAAAACAGCAGCAGAAACAGAGACTGGGGAGGGGCTGAAGCATTAAACAGGCTGGGGCACATACCAGGCTTAGATGTGAAAGTCTCTTACTTTTCGTGCCAATCTTGTTTTTCTTTGCTTTAGAATCCAGACGACAACCGTTGGTATCAAGTGGGAATAGTTTCATGGGGAGAAGGCTGTGACCGAGATGGCAAATATGGATTTTATACCCATGTATTTCGCCTGAAAAAGTGGATGCGAAAAGCCATTGAAAAACATGGGCGATAGAGGAAGGCTCTACCTTGCTTGCTCTCAGTTTTGCTACAATGCTCCACTTCTTAAAAATATAAGCATAGAAGATCCTAAGCAAAACAGTTATATCCTTACAACTCAAAGGAAAGTAAGTGTTCTCTGAAAATTAAAGTTCTCAAACCTATCTTCTGCCTTCTGTTCATGTTGAGTTGCACTGGAATCCAAGCCATCACAGTAGCTAGGAGCACCAACAGAATGACACAAGTTGTACTGCTAACTACCTGCTGTGCTTCAAACAAATTCTTCTCCTTTCTATTAGCTATAATCATCAGATTTTAAACCTCAGATGATGGCTTCAAGTCAGTTACAGTAAGCACAGTTGTGCCCTCAGGCACTGTCCCTTGACTCCTTTCACAGAACGTTAGGGATTGGAAGTGACCATGAAAGACCATATAGTCCAATCCCCTTGCCGGAGCAGGAACACACAGGAATGTGTCCAGGCAGGTTTTGAATGTCTTCAGAGGAGACACCACAACCTCCCTGGGCAGCCTGTTCCAGTGTCTGTCACCCTCACCGTGAAGAAGTTTCCTCTCAAATTCAAATAGAACCTCCCGTGTTCCAGTTTGCACCCATTGCCCCTTGTCCTGTCATTGGTTGTCACCGAGAAGAGCCTGGCTCCATCCTCATGACACTCACCCTTTACGTATTTGTAAACATTAATGAGGTCACCCCTCAGTCTCCTCCAACCTAAAGAGACCCAGCTCCCTCAGCCTTTCTTCATAAGGCAGATGCTCCACTCCATCATCTTTGTTGCCCTGCACTGGATCCTCTCCAGCAGTTCCCTGTCCTTAAACTGAGGGGCCCAGAACTGGACACAATACTCCAGGTGCAGTCTCACTGGGGCAGAGTAGAGGGGAAGGAGAACCTCTCTCGACCTACTAACCACCCCCTTCTAATACACCCCAGGATGCCATTGGCCTTCTTGGCCACAGTGCTGGCTCATGGTCATCCTGCTGCCCACCAGGACCCCCAGGTCCCTTTCCCCTACACTGCTCTCTAACAGGTTGTTTCCCAACTTACACTGGAACCTGGGGTTGGTCCTGCCCAGATGCAAGACTCTACACTTGTTATATTTCATTAAATTTTTCCCCGCCTGACTCTCCATCCTGTCCAGGTCTCGCTGGATGGCAGCACAGCCTTCTGGTGTCATCAGCAAACTTGCTGACAGTGCACTCTATTCCCTCAGCCAAGTCGTTGATGAATACATTGAATAGTACTGGCCCCAGTACTGACCCTTGAGGCACTCCACTAGATACAGGCCTCCAGCTGGACTCTGCCCCATTGACCACAACTCTCTGGCTTATTTCCTTCAGCCAGTTCACAGTCCACCTCACTACCTGATCATCCAGACCACACTCCCTCAGTTTAGCTGTAAGGATGCTGTGGGAGACTGTCGAATGCTTTACTGAAATCAAGGTAGAGCACACCCGCTGCTTTGCCATCATCTCTCCACCTCATTATGTCCACATAAAAGGCTGAGGTTGGTTAAGCACGATTTCCCCTTGGTGAAGCCATGCTGACTGCCCCTAATGACCCTTTTATCCTTGATATGCCTTGAGATGGTGCCAAGGATAAGTTGTTCCACCACTTCCCAGGGATGGAGGTGAGGCTGATGGGTCTATAGTTACCTGGGTCCTCCTTCCTGCCCTTTTTGAAGACTGGAGTGACATTTGCTTTCCTCCAGTCCTCAGGCATCTTCCTGTTTCTCAAGACTCGGTAAACATGATGGAGAGTTGTCTAACAATGACCTCAGCCAGCTCCCTCAGCACCTGCGGGTGCATCCCATCTGGATCCATGGATTTATGGATGTCCAGATTGCTTAATGGGTCCCTCAAGTCAACTAACTTTCTGTTCTAGAAACGGAGCCAAGATAATCTGTCCAGAGATAGTCATGCTACAATGTCAAAAGCAAAGCAACTATAACCTGTTTTGATAAGATAGGCATTGTTCTCGGTACAACAGCAGATAACAAATATCAGCACCAGTTTGCAATGTTAGCATCTTAAGAAGTTACAGATGCCAGCTGTAGGCAGTTCATCCTACAGAGGAACACAGGCTTGAATACGTTAAGTAGCAATTCCATTACTATATGCCAGTAACTTTCTACATGGCAGGTGGTTCTGGGTCCTCAAAGTGTATTTTCTACCCACATAGTAAGATTCAGAAGGAAACAATTCATACACAGTCATTGTCAGAGAGCCTCCAGTGGAAATATCCTGCACTGTACCTCTCTGGTTCTTATAAAGCCTGTTTAGGGATCACTTTCAAAAGCAGCTTCAGTTTTTTCATGAATTCCTTTTTAGCGGGAATTTGTGAACCACTGAGGAGGCAGCAGTACAGGGATAAACACATTCTTGACTACCCGGTTTGTTCAGCCCAGTTTTCTCTGAAAGTCATCACTGTGAGATTTGGAAACTGTCCTTTCTCCCTATGACACCATATTCCTAAACTTCTCATTCACAGTGCCATCAAGAAACAGATACAAGCAACAGTAACATTTTGTTTTGCATTATACAGAGTATTAATCAGCAGAATGACTGTGTTACAGTGACAGGAAAGGTAACTATCTGAAATCAATTGGATATAAACAAAGTTATTGAAGAATTACTGTTCAGCCACCTCCTTGAAGATGCCTCATTTGGGAACCCACTTAAAGACAGCTCAATTTGACTGCCCTAAAAAACCCTATAAAAACAATGTCTCAAACACATCTGAAGAAAGAAACCTCACATGCTCAAGTTCCACAACTGTTTAAAGTAATAGATAACCACAGGCATCAAACACTGGAAATGTTTAGCCCTTCTAACGTTTAATATTTTAGCCTCACCCTTTCACCACTCTCTTATATCTGTGAGAAATCGCATATCCAAGAGGGGAATCAGGACCATGCAGTTTCTGGAGTAAGTCACTGTTAATGATGACTTGTTACAAACAATAGAGAGGAATCATTTTTAAAATTCAGTTTAATATTATTTAAATATTGTCTGGGCTAAATATTAGGCTTTATTAATTTATGTGCACAAGTTTGAGTTCAGAACTCCCAGGATATTGAGTCCAACCAAACACCACAGAGACACAGGGCAAAAACTCGTTCATAGTAAGCAACTATATCTTCTGCCACCCAGTTATTCCTGTACTTCTAATTCAGCTTCAAATTTAAAATAGTTGTATGCAGGTCTGCAGGCATTGCTGTTTTAACATCCTGAGCTAATTAACAAAAAGCGCTTTGCGAACATCTGTTGGACATGGTAAAGGAAGATATGGATTAATTAAAATGTCAGTTAGGTTTTAGAAAGCAGCTGGTAGTTGAGAGGTAGTGGCAGTAACTCTAGCGCCAGCCAACACAAGCTTATCCATAAGCAACCTCAGTTTAAGTGCGCAAAACCTCAGCACTTACCAATAAAGGCCAAACCTCCACTTGCCATACAGCTCTGTTCCACAAGAAAGTGCATGCCCACTTCCAGTTAGGTGAAGAGACTGTGACTACCAAATCGAGATGGTGGAACAATGAATGACATCATGTCAATTAACACAGGATGGAGAACTCTTGCAAGTCACCTGCTATCACAGTGTACAAACTCGCCAGAAGCACCAAGCAGTACCTACATCAACTGCAACCCCAGTCTGAGGGTCCCACGAAAAGAAGATTTCAGTGATTTGCAGAAGCTCTGGCATAGCTCTGTTGTACAGGTATTATTTTAAAGCCACATTTTTACTGTAGTCAGGCAAGTTAGTTTCAGTAACGGCCCTAATGCAGAGACTGCTGGTCCACAGAGCAAACAACAAAAGCAGCAGTCAGGTGGAACAGGTTAGAATCTAGAGCAGAATTGTGCTATTTTAAGCCTGTCTGTCCAACTCGTCAATAACTCTGTTCTAGCTATGGAAGAGAGGTGCAACTGATGTTCCCAACTAGCTCTCACATGGAAGTGCAGTAGTAAGGTGAACACACACCACTTCCCTACAGATGAAAGTACTAGAAAGGCTACAGAGCCCATGTCTTAATCTTCATACTTGTAGCTGCTGAAAAAGGCTCAGAAGACATTCAACAAAAAAAAGCAGCAGCTACAGCTTTTGGACACTAGCACTACCAGGCATCTTAGCTATACAAGATAGTAGTGTTTGCTAAGATCAGATGTTTAAGAGCAAAAAGCATGTGGTGGTGAGTTCTACCTGCACCTGAAAGACTGCTTGACCAGCCCACTGACTGCACATCACTGCTAAGCTATTCCATGTCACAGCGGCAGGCTCCCTTCAAGAAAGCATTTGGACACAGATGTAACTATGCTTAATCTGGGCAGAGGTATCACAAGGACTAGACAATTTAAAATAAGCATTTCAACAAACTAAATATTCTCAACTTACTCTCAAGTTACAGAAACATATTCCAAAACAAAAAAGTGCAACTATATGAAAAATGGACTACTGCTCATAGAAAGTAAGAGTGCAAAGACCCAGGATTGCACCCACAAATAGTATATATTCACTCATCTTTCTTATCTTCCAAACCCCAAGGTTCATGTCAAGAATAGCTTAGTTCAGTTTCTAGCTGCCCAGTCACTAAAATTCTGAAATAGAGTGACTTCTCTAACCAGCAGTCACTGCTGTTCCTACAGAGGCTGGTATAGTTAATGCAAACTTTATTTACAAAAGACACTTAAATTAGTTACTTCATGCCATGTGTCCATACAGAATCAACAGTTCAAGGATTACATGGAAAAGAATTCACAAAATTAAAAGTGAAATCACTAAAGGTCTTCTAAGAGTTAAGAACTAAGAAGAGATCTTAAAGACAATTTTACAAATAAAAACAAGTTATGAGAAACTAGTCTGAGTAAGAGGATGGTTGTTTACAGGTCTGTACACTAAAACTAATACACAGACAGCCTTCTATTGTCAAAGAAATGCTCACTGAGAAGCAGAGTATGTACAAATACTTGTGCCACAATGACTCAACCCCCCAAAATCCACTGTATTATACATAAACCAGTTTGTATACACTAGGCCTAAATGAGGCCATTTAACTATGAAGACTTCTAGTTTAGTAAACTAAAGCTGAAGACAGCCCAAGCAACAGCAAAGCTGTCTGTCTCACATCTCTATTTGCGACTGCTTTTTATTCTCTCCAATCTCTTTTTCAAGTCATCAATGTTAGCTGCTGCAGAAGAGGGTGAAGCCAGGGTAGTTCCAATGCCAGAGGAATGAGTCTGATTGGAGTCCAGATCCAGATGTTGGTACTGCTCCCGTGACTCACGCAGCTGGGAGAGCTTACTGTGAAGCATATCTGTAGAGGATGCAACTGTAGGGACTGCTGGTTTAGAGAGCAGAGATGTCAGAGGTGGTCTGTCTTCCTGTTACAGGGGAGAAAAGTGAAGTGTTAAGACAGACAGCGACAAAAGCCATATGAGAAGTACAAACCATAATCAATGGCTTTTCATCTTCACAAGCACTAAAACCAGAGGAAAAGGAAGGAGCAGTACAACACAGGTGATCTGGAGCGATGAAATCAGTTGCCAAAGTCAGACCCACGCAAAGCTAACTACAACACTCAACTCCTATCACTTCAGTAGTTCACATTTAGCTTGATGTCAGTAGGGACACAAAGGAACTACAGTCTTTAAAGACTAAAATTCACAGCAGACCAGTGTTTTACTGAGATAGCCTGCTGAAGTCTTGAACAGCCTGAATTCTACCACCATAAAAGGGAAGCCCATACCTACGAGCAGCATCAACAGCCAGTGAGTTTTCTGGAGGAATGAGATGAGGAAACTTGCACTGATTGGCAAGATCCACCTTGCCAAAGAGTTACAATGTCAATTCACTGTTCTTTTACCAATATGAGACTTCCATCTGCATTAGTTACCTTGTTGCTACCACCTAAGAAGCACTTTCACTTCTCAGAGTTGTAAGCTAATGTGCAAGTTTGTGTTAAAGGTTAAAACAGTGAGGTGCCTAAATGTCCGTTATTAGAGTGAACACCAGTTCTCACGTGGCTGAGCGCAAACTTCAGTAATTGTCACTGGATTACTAACACACAAATCACCAGACTATTAGAAAAGCTGGCCCACAGACTAGGTTTCCAATACTACGCTCACTCAGCATTTCTTTACCTCAGTATCCATGCACCCAAAATACATAAAACTTATTTCAAAGTCTTCATTCAGCTCTTACAGTCACTTCAGAGCAGAAAGATCTAGTATTTTCCCCTCATTCAATTCAGAGGTCAATATATGTTAACCTTTAGAGAACAGTAGTTATCTGAACCTACTCACTACATAGCAAAGGAAGACACCAAACCACAGGGCTGTAGGAACAGCCTGCCTGTACACCAGTGCTGCAAACAAAATGGACTGCAACATAAGCCTACTTGGCCAAGAAATGAGTGTGAAGCCATTTTTATACTAGGTATGGTGACATGCAGTGAATAGCTAGGACATGCAGTATAATGGAAAATAAACAATCACTTGAATCGTTAAAAAAAGTGCAAATGAGTTGCCTCCCCTGGGCATTTACAAATGTTGTCAAGTACAATACCTTTGCGTTGTCAAGACCACAACGCTGCCTGAGGATTTTTAACCTTTCCAAGTAAACCGAAGGCCCCACTTCCTCCCCATTTGTGTTTCCAATAGATGAAGATACAGTGTGGGTAGAAGCAGGAACACATGTTCCTTCCATCTGAGGAGAAATTCCTGGAAGATGAGGTGAAAGGAGAGAGGAAAAAAGTAAGATTAAAAAAAAAGAGAAAATTAAAACCATCAAAAAAGTGTAAACTTCTTGGTCAGTTCCTTGAAATAAGATGCAATGGATGAAGAATCAACCAACCTATAAACTACCAAGCTATTTGCATTTGCAAGTATAGGCATATCACTTCAATTTCCTACAGTAATTTACTGTGCTGGTTTGACTGGAAGTGGGTTAATTTTCTTCATGCAGTTAGAAATCTTTCTTTTTCATAGCTAGCGTGCTCATTATGTGGACTTAATTTGACAACAAGAGATAACACCCCAGGCACAGAGTTAATGTTTTTAGTTGCTCTGGTCTGAGAGCCAAAGACATTCTCAGTGCTCTGCCCACAGGTGTGAGGCACCAAGGAAGGGGGGCATGGATGGGGCAGAGCTTGACTGACATCCAGGCTGATCAATAAGAGTATTCCATCCCATTAGCATCATGTTTCATGTTTAAGAAGTTGGGGCCTTCTGTTCTCTCTCTCTCGCTTGTTCTGGGGTGCAGCCAGGGGAGTTTTGGTCGGGTCATTTAGTTCGGCCTTTTGCTGTTTTGTACAGGCCTCTCAGCCTTTCTGCCTTTTTCCTCTCTTTTCCCTCTCTGGGATCAGCTTTCGGACCAGGTGCTGTTTTACTGGGACTGGCTGTTCAGCGTGTTCATGAAGAATTGCCTTGAGTATCTTTTATTTCTATTTTACATATATATTTACTAGTAGTGTATTAGTATTTTGTAATTAAACTGTGTTTATCTTAATCCAAGTTTGTCCCTTCCCTCTTGATTTTCTCCTCTACCAGGGGGGTGGGAGAGAAGGTGAGTGAGCAGCCATCGTGGTTGTATTGCTAGCTTGGATTAAACCATGACTTCTACAATACAGGGACAGGAGAAGGAATAATAGCAGGAAAAAAAGAATAAAGTCTCACAGAACACCAAAATGTGAAAGAAATCAAAGATAAGGATAGTTTTGCCAGACTGTTTATTAGTTTTTACTGTCAGTTAATAATGTGTCACATTCCCTCCCTAATATTGCGTTAAATACTCACTTGTGCGTATCTACAATGAAGAAACTAACTAAAAAAGCGTTTTGCAGTAGTTTATCCAATTAAAAAGTTGATTTATTGGGAAGTGGTCAAAGACTACTAAAGAAACAGTTCAAGTTACCTAAAATAAACTTCAAATCCACAGCAAACAATACTCTTCTCAAAAAACCTCCTGTACCATTTTTAGTAACCAAAAGGTAAAAGGAGAATGACAGCTGCTCCTGTTATAAACGAGCTGTGTAGTCTGCAGAAATTCTTCTTGATAGCAGACACATGAAGCATAGGCTAATGTTCAACCCACACTACAGGACATGAATTAGAACCACTCATTTATCAAGCCTTTCAGATGTTTTCTACATTCAGCACAACGACGGTCATAACATCTTTTTTTATAAACAAAGAATGCAGAGTCCCTGCAAATGGTGCCTCATGAAGGAATGTAAGTGCCAAGAATATATGTGACTTGCTTTGGAAACCCATAAACATCTGCAAATACTAGTTTCTACCAGGGGACGTGTAACTTCTCTCTCTCTGCTTCTCATAAAACAATCAGTTTTGCTATAACATGTACCTGTAGAAGCAGCAATGCGTCCTTTCCCCTCTCGTTCTGTTTCTATCAGCCGGAGGCCTCTTTCCACATAGCTCTGGAAGAACTGAGAGGAGTTTTTCAGGAAGGGCTCAATGTCTGCATCAGAGTATTTCTTCTTGTATTCATACAGCTCTGCCAGACCCTGGGAGGGAAGAGTTCATATGCGTTACTACAACTGCTGTGCACACCATTCTGATGCATCACACCTTCTTCCTTCCAGGAAGGGACCACTTACCTCCTTAGTGTTCTCCTTGGAGCCAATTTTCTTAAATATTTCTGCCAAAATATCATTAACTTTGGCTTTCGAAGCCTTCTCCTCCTAAATAAATAAATAAAAGCAGACTTCTAAAACAAAGTGAATAAAAACGAAGGGACGTTAGACAAACCCACAATGCCCTCAGAGCTGCAAGCTGGGTACAGAGCTTCCAAGATAAAGAAAACCTTGATGTAATTAGGGTTTTACATAGCCACTCTTTACACAGAATGAGAGCACATACACTACCAAGCTGTAGGACTCCTTTCGAGAAACCAGCATTTAAAACCTGATTTGGTTATGGTTCACTTTTAGTAGATCAAATGCTGTATCAGGCAGCACAAACCCTATGTTGTATTCTTGAATGTCCTGGAGAGCACTCCATCCTGGGGTATGCATAGATTGGTCAGGTAATAACAAACACACACCACAAGTTCCCAAAACAGTCACAAATAAAAGTGAAACTAGAAGTGCATTTCCAACACTAGCTGCATATTGGAAAGGCAATTACTAATTCATATTTCACAATCACAAAGTTAAGCTTGTTTCTTAAATAATTTGCCTCACATTTCCTCTCATGACCCTCACATTTGCATTACTTACTATGTGAGAAGCCCCTTTTTCTGTATCCTTATCAGCTTTGCTTCCAGTCTGGTTCATGGAATGTTTCATTACTCTGCACAGGTGGGCCTCCAGCTCAGACTCATTTTTGTTGTCTATCATTGTTAAGTGATCTAAGATCTAAAAGGAGAAAAAGAGAATTATTAAAGAAAAAAAAAGTCTAGAGACTGCACAAACATCCAGTTTGAAAGTACATGATTAGTGACTGCTCTGACCTTGGGTCCTTTCAGCTTGCACAGGGTGTGAAGCAGAGTCTTCAGCGTCCTTATAGGAAACTCACTCTTACATTGCTTCAGCTTCTCTTTGGGAAAGACCTTCATGAAAATGTGGATATCCAGTAGAATCCGATCCAGATTGATGCTATTAATGGTTTCTGGAAGAAGACGCACCATTCTCCACAGACACTGGAACAAGAGGCTGACTTGAAGCAAGACAACTCAAGGAAGAAGTATTTACATAGCATATACATAGTTCTTTAGGTTTAACCTCATTAAGAGCATCTATATTGTCTGTAAATCATTCCAGTTACAAAAAGGTATTATAAAAAAGAAAATATTACACCCATGCTTGAAATGCAGACATTTGCATGTTCACTCTGCCTGTCCTTAGAGATGACAAAAAACAAGCCAGCTCCAAGATGGAATTGTTTGAATCTGCAGTGCAGTGCCAAAACAATTAAGCCCAGCAGGTGACCACATGTCTCTGGATTGAGTCTATATCAGCACACACAAGCTTCTGTAAACTATTAGCAGGCATTAAGCTCTCTCCTGGCATACACGAAGTCACTACATGTAACATCTGACTGTAGTCTTAAAATTAGGTAAGAGTTATAAGAAAGATTTCGCGTTTTAGCCACTTTTTCTTTTTTGACATATCTGTTCTTTCAGCTCAGCTAATTCAGATAAACCAAGTCCAAAACCTCTACTACAGGCTCACCTTCATGACAAGTTCTGAAAACTTGGGAGAGCTGGCTGTTGCTAGCAGACTGTCTTGGAGCAAAACAAGCAGAGCACTAGAAGGAATAAATTCATAATAGTTACACAGGGAAGGCACTACACACAATAAGAGATGCCAGCTCCCCACAGAATACCACACCAGAGACTGGGGTTAGTCCAGTAGTTTACATCATGATGCGAAACAGCTGCTTCTTTCTTTCAAGTGCATTACAAGAGTTTAAGAGCCAGTCAGCTGAACTACGAAACATGTACAATCACACTAAGCTGGCCTGTTCAGCCTGCCTCCAAGCTGTGCAGATTGTGCAGCCAAATTCCAATCACCACTGACCATCAGTGATGATTCTTCAATAGCCAGCTGAACGATTCCACAGGCATTCTTCACTTGCAGAACAACTAACAAACTCAGACATCCAAGGAACACATAAGAATGGGTGAAGAGAAGTAGTAAACATTTAATTTTCATTGTATACCTCAAGATGTTGGTCTGGTCAGATTTTTCCAGAACTTTCACTACCAAGAGGTTGACTGATCGGATAACCTGCTCACCCTCCTCAAGGTCTTCAACTCGAGAATCCAGCATTAATGTAATAAGACCGTGCATTAGGTCCTTCAGCACACCAGTAGAGGCCTCTCGAGCCAGACTCTCTATCTGAAATAGCTACAAATTCAAGACAATATTAGAAGACTTTCCTGCATGAAATGTTTTAGTATAGAAATTTCTCTAGACTACACCATCAAGTCATTGGACATCCTCCTCCCAGCATTAAACAAAAGCTGTGTTGGTGAGCAGACAATTAGCAACAAATCTTTATAAATAAGACCCAATAGTAAGTTAACCGATGTACAGGGCAGCTCTAGACAGACATTCCATTATCCTGCAACTTCTGTACAGGAATTATGTGCTCTTCACCTGAACTTTTAGGTCAAAGCCTTACCGAGATCATGCTCCCAATAATACAGCTGTAAAGTTTGACTATCTCATCTTTGTCTAGCTTCTCATCTGCCATGTGTGTATTGTAGATTAGCCGAAGCTGCATAAAGGTAGCTATTAGAAATTGGTCAATGTGGCCAGACATAGCTTCTGCTTTGTCTTCCTGTCTGAGAACCTCATCAATCTAAGATTTAAAAACAAAACACCCAAGTCAAATCAACATAATGCAAACAGTGCAAAATAAGTATAGTTTTAAAACTTGTTTATAAAAAAAAGTCTCACCCTGACCAATGCATTTGCCAAGATACTTGTATCCTAAGCTTTCACCTCAAATCAGTAGCAACAGACTTCCATTGCTAATCCAAATAAAATAAATTATTACCCTTTTAGAGAGCTGCAATCCTAACCTGCACACAGATGAAAATATGAAATGCTACATTATGCATTTGGGAATTAATAGCTTTATGAAATCTTCTGGATAAAATACTTCTACGTAGTTAAAGCCACCCTAGAAACATGTAAAAGCTACAAGGCAAGACAATTCTCTTGCTGAGGATCTGCAAAACAGTTTACATTTCAAGTTGAGTCTCACTAGCTTAACTGGCTTTTTCTAAGTTGTAGCAGATATTCAACAAGAACAGAGATATGCTTTTTTTTCCCTTAGTGCTTTTGTGTTAAGAGTCTATTCTACATCATTCAAGTGGCATTTCTATTGCTAAAGCGAGTCAGATGGCCCCTGTGCACTTAGTTTTGTCATCAGGGAGATTCTGAGCAGAGTCCATGTCACCTGACATGATTGCTCCACCACAGTGCAACTCATCACCCTCGCAGACACATCATTTAGTACAGTGTGATTAGTCGCTACCTTAATTCTCTTACCTGTGCCAGAGCCTGGATACTTGTATTTATATCACCACTGGCTACTTGGGAAATGACAAAATTGATAGTAGAAGCTGTGTTACTGTGCATGTCATCAAAGTGTGGGGACACAGCACGGATTCTAAACAATTGAAGAAAATGAGATTCATTACTCTTTGAAGAGATAGCTGTAATTTACACTGAGCTGTTATATTTCAATGACTGTTTAGAGACAAGAAAAAAGAATTTCATTCTTCACAGGGCATACTCAAGGAAGGAATGATTCCTCTTAACATGTCTCTTGAACTACTTGTAAAGACACTGATGAAGCATTTACAAACTCAAAATCCTTTTACTATGAAAATGCATGAGCAGAACTCAGGGTTTTCCTTAGAAATAACTGCTCTCCAGATTCCAGAACAGTACAAACCATCACTTCGACATTTCTCTTCAAAACAGCTGACACTACCTTCTTGTGTGAACAAGTCCGAATGCAGAAACTAGCATGGTCAAGCCCTATTAGTTTCAACTGAGGAGTTAGAACTACACTCACTTGGGCTCAGGAATCAAGACAGGCTCAAAGATGTCATCTAGTTTGTGCTGTACAAGTGCTGGCATCTCACATCTGACAGTACCGTTGTCATTTTCAATTTCATCAAGATCCAACTGAAATTCCCGTGGAACTGTGTGCGTTGTCTCAGAGTGACTGCCCATGTTGCGATTTTGGCTACAGAAACCAGGAGAGAGATGTTTATTATGTATACACAAAAGGCAAGCATATTAGCACTAGCATCCATTGGTAGTCTGAAGTTCTCATAACAAAACACCACAGATTTTGAAGTTCTGATTTTGTTCAAGCCCCTCTAATAACCTCCTTTGCCTTTCCCTTAGCCATTAGTAAAACAAGCTTTTGTAGGCCAGAAAAACATCTGCTACTTACTCGCCTTCCTAGCTTCTCTTATAATCCACCACAAGACACGCTTCAGGCATCTGTGATAGATGTCTCTCTAAACGAACCAGTGCATACCTATCATAGTTTAGAGTAGCATTAACAGAATATAGCATTAAAGTTAATGAGTGGCTTTTTTTTTTTTTTTAAATGGTGGCTAGAATGCATATGTACAAAGCAACCTTGTAAGCTCATCTGAACCCAGGATTCCCAGCATCCCACACAACTTGTGCTGCATGTTAGATTTTTCAAGGAAATGTTCTAATACAGCATTTTGAACAGGGACTTTTATTCCAAGGTAACAAGCAGGTGGCAAGGAATACTGCTTCTGAGCTTTTTGTTTCTGGTACTGTTGCCTCAGGCTCTATTATTCACACATGCTCGTCCAGTTCTGTGCTGTATGTCTGCCCTAACAAGTTAAGAACACGGTCCAATCAACACCAAGTTTGACGTAACACAGAGGCAGTTCTCTCAGTATTTCTAATAGCTGCCTAACATGGAAGTGCCATGTCTGCCTGCAGCTTGATATATAGTCACCCTGGCAGAAACCAGTAATTTTAGTTTCTTTCTTTAGAAAGAAACCTGCAAATAACCTAGTACTGGCCATGGTAAGCCTGTTACCATCAGGAAATGATGACTAGGATAGAAATTGAAAGATACAAGAGCCTTGCTACCAAGGAGTTTTGTGGGCAGTACTTACATCCTATAAGTGCGATACATAATTCTGTCCATGGAGAAGCAGTGAAAAAAGGCACAAGACCATTTAGAAAGATTTCAAGACAGACAAGACAAAAAAAAAGATTCAGACATTTTGTTTTATATTATATGGCCAAATTTTACAACATGCAAAGATGATGATACAAGAACGAAAATAACATTGCCAGACACGATATTGGTACATACACTGTGCAGGATATAGACCATAACATAACATTACGTACTTGAGTTTGGAAGACATGTCCTCAGCTGGTCCCTTCCTCAGCATGCTGGCATTGGCGCTTATGTTTTGAGTACGCTGAGGTTTCTCCTCTGCCTGTCTCACTGGAGCAGCAGACGGTCTCTTGGCTGATCGTTTTATTCTTTCCTCCAGCATGCTCATGTCTTTCTCAGAAAGCTGTAACGCACAACACTTGCACTCAATTTGCGTTGTAGAGATTTTAGAAATTTTGGTCACCTTCACGAGGTACAGCACTTATTAGTGCAGATTGAAGTTCTCTAATATCAAGGCTAAGAACTGTCAATACTACCATCTAGCAGCAATCTCAGAGATATTCTGGACTGACAGATGCTACTTCAGGATCTAATACATATTGACAAGCTGTAGAACTGAATACAGCTATTTCTAGACCACCTGATGCCAAGTCGTCTTAAATTCAAACTGCAGCAGTATCATGTATTGCTGCTCGCATTCCTGAAAAAAAAAAAAAACAACACCAAAACCAAACAACCAACAAAAAACAACCAACAAACCCACACAAAAACAAACACCACACCAAAAAAAGGTACCCACTTACCTTTCTATATCCCCTATTAGGAGCCCAGGCAATATTTTAACTCTGTGAACCCCCTCACAGAAACCAGGGTCCTTCTAAAAGTTAAACTATTTCACATACCCATAATGCAACCTGACCACAAGGTAAGCCAACTGAACGCTCCAGCTCATGCGGTGACGAGAATCATATTTACCTGCTTGCCTAGAGGACTGAAGGTTACTAATAACTACATTTGAACGAAAGTAGCAGTGACAATTTTTTGGAAAGTACTTTCCAGCACCCCTATGATTTGGAAACCTTCTTGAGAAGCCATGCACTTTGGAACAACATGGACCATAGTGAAGCTCAGAAAGCCATGGTTAGAAAAGGCTGAATGTTTCAGGTGCTATAGTTCTTTTCTTAACCTTGAAAATCCAAAAGCAAATGGACCATGTAACACTGAGGAAGAGGCAGACTGTACTCTGAACAGCAGTTATAAAGAAAGATGGGAATCTAAAATGTTAATGAAAACACAACACTGATTCTCATGGAGATGGTTACCAGAAAAAATGAGTCGCGTTACATTTCAACATTTCAGGAAGTTGGGAATTAAAAAAAAAAACAAACAACACACACCAAAACACCAGCCTTGCTTCCCTGCTCATCGTACTCCATAAAATATCCCTCCAACAGCTTGTATGCACTGTGGTATATAACACAACAGAAAAATAAGTATAGGCATCAACATATCTATCATATTTTCATGAGTTTAAGTGCTGCTAGAAACATTACCAAGACCACAAATTCAGAGAACACAACAGGTAAGAATGATCTAACAGCTCTTCATTCAGCTAGAATTAAATATACTTCGCCTATTAGGCAGAGTAATTGTAGAGAACATAGTGAACTAGCTTTCCACTGCTGGAGACTGGAAACTGAGTCTTGCCACCTCTAACTTTCACTGCATTTTAGATATGGCTGAGTATGATTTCCAGAGAACAAAACAGCAACAACACAAAGCAACAAAGTACTGTCGCAGACCTTCAGCACTGAAGTGCAGTATTAGCACAAACAAACCAAATTTGCCAGACTGTAACTGCAAAGCAGTTGGCAGAAATTGGCATAAAAAAAGACAAGAGTACTTGATGAAGCCCAAATAACTAGCTTTTTTTTTTCCCAATAGGTTACCCAAATATCATTTTATGTCACAGGTACTACCTATACCATTGACTATAAACAATGTAATTCCCATAAAAGTCAGTGTTCTGCTCGTTTCTTCAAATTCAGTTTTTCATTCAACACCCAGGTTATATATCACACAATCAGGAAATAAACAACTAACTGTTAGAGGATTTATGGTGTAGGAAGTTATTTTCAGCATTACAAAATGCTCTTGACACAAACAGCAAGATGTGCCATGACCCACCACAAGCGAAACAGTGCTAATTCCCTACATAAGTGTAAGGATTTGGAAAAAAAAAAAAGTAAAATAATTTTTTTTTTTTTTAAATCTTGTTTCCAGTTACACTCACATTTCCAATCAGCTTGAACACTTGGTCGCCGTGAACATTGTAGACAGTCACAATGGTGTTCAGTGCAGCATTGCGCACAGTGTTGTCCCTGTCACCAATATGAGTTGCCATTTCTTTTAAGGCTTTCCCTGGAGTTGGCTGGCACACATTCATGCCATATGATTCCACAAGACATCCAAGTTCTTCCAGGCATTCTAAAGGAAGAAAAGGACACATGCACATTCCAGTTTAAAGCTGCTGGGAAAAACAGCTCTCCCAGTGATGACAGATATAGTTTCAGGTGATTTCTGAGATGAATAGTAAACTAAAGGTTCAAACTACTTCACACAGCATCTAAAAGCTGTAAGTCACCCCTATAGCCTTCAAATATTTTGCATGACCATATGTGAGCAATGTTACAGGTAACTTCACAGGTAGTTTAGACAGGTGAGAGCTTGCAATGCCATATTATAGAATTTAACTTTCTGTTTATACCAAGATAAGATATTCTCAAGGTGACTACGGAGTTGTTTGAACTACAAACACACTGCAAATAATTTCTATAATAAAGACAAGACAGATGTACAGCATAGAGACATTTATTTCTGAAGTCTTGATCAGATTAACTGATTCCCTTTGTCACCTGGGCAATAGTACTGTTACTGTTATCTCCATTACTGTTTCACTAAGAAAACAAGCCTACTCAAGGGAGGCTCATAATCTTAATACTGACAGCAATTTAACAGATGGCCTGTCTTTGGAAGATAAAAAGACACCAAAAATAAAAAGCAAGATGATACTACTTTAAAATTTGATACTTTAAACACAAACATTTCCATAACATGTTCTACAAAACCAAATCTTACTATTTACCAAACACTATACACTGGGTTTTTCAAGTTAAAGAAACCAGAGCAATTTCAAGTACTCTGCAATTGCCCAGTTCATGATACCATTTCCCACCTGCACGCTGTTTTGAATTTTTGGATTTTGTCCCCTCCATGATGAAAGTGAACATCTTGCTGGCTGGATAGATGAGACACATCCTGTTCAGAATGGCACGTACATCCCTGCGGATGACATCTTTTGGTTCTCCTACCTAATGAAGAAGTAAAATAATGTTAAGAAAGCCAGGATTATTCTCAATGCAAAACCCTTTCGGTAAACAGCTTTTGAAGGCAAATATGCATTACAGAATCATAGAATCATTTAGGTTGGAAATAAACATTAAGACCATCAAGTCTAACCATTAACCTAACACTGCCAAGTCCACCACTAAACCATATCCTTATGTGCCACATGTACACATCCTTTAAACATCTCCAGAGATGGTGACTCAACCACTTCCCTGCTTTCACCCTTTCACCCATGTTCCCTTCCAATGAAGAAATTTTTTCCTAATATACAATCTAAGCCTCCCCTAGCACAACAACAGGTCATTTTCTCTCTTCCTATCACTTGTTACTTGGGAAAAAAAGAGAACAACACCCACCTCACTCTTACCTCCTTCCAGTTATTTTATAGAGACCTACAAGGCCTCCCTCCCCATAGCCTCCTTTTCTCCAGGCTAAACAGCCCCAGTTCCCTCAGCTGCTCCTCACAGGACTTGTTCTCTAGACCCTTCACCAGTTTTGTTGCCCTTCTCTAAACTCTCTTCAGTACCTGATCTCTTTCCTGTAGTGACAGGCCCTCTCAGACCTCACCAGCATTGAGTACAGGGGGACAATCACTTCCCTAGTCCTGCTGACCATGCTATTTCTGATACAAGCCAGGATATTATTTACCGTTTTGGCCGCCCAGGCACACTGCTGGCTCATGTTCAGCCAGCTGCTGACCAACATCCCCAGATCCTTTTCTGCCAAGCAGCTTTCCAGCCACTCTTCCCTGAACCTGTAGCGCTGCCTGGGGTTGTTGTGACCCAAGTGCAGGACCCAGCACTTGGCCTTGCTGAACTTCATACAACTGGCCTCAGCCCATCGATCCAGCCAGCCCAGATCTCTCTGTATGGCCTTCCTACCCTCCAACAGATCAACACTCCCACCCAAGTTGGTGCCATATACAAATACTGAGGATGCATTTGATCCTCTCGTTCAGATTACTGATAAATTAAACAGAACTGGTCTCAATACTGAGCCTGGGGAACACCACTCGTGACTGGCTGCCAACTGGCTTTAGCTCCATTCACAATATATTTGGAATGCACATATTACAGTGTTTGATGGTAGCCTCGTATATTCCTCAAGAAAAATAATTAAGTTTCTGTACAATTGACTATACCTTTAGGATAAGGTATGGGATGAAAGAGGATGCTTCATTTTCAGTAAGGTGATACTCTTCCTGACCCAGTAAGTTAAAAAGCAATTTAAGGTATTCAAGTGTTTTCATCAAAACGCTTGTGTTGGTATCAAAGAACCGCAGGGTAACCCATTTTAAGATCAGATCCAGACAGCTGATGACTCCATCTTTTTCACTCTCCAAGTGCTTAAAGAAAGAAAAAAAAAAAAAAGTTGCGCAAAATCAAACACACTTTTCAAGGAAAGAACAGACAATAATGAAAAGGTATACCTGATAAGATGATCTACATCTACTGGTTGATCCCTAAAATCATAAGTACTCACTTTCAACTTACGCAGCTTTCTGAAATTCTAAAAAGTCTTCAGTGAGTAAATTTTCCCTTCTCCCAAGAAATAATATCCGTACCAATTTCATCATTCCTCTGAAAAATCGTTTCTGTGTATGTTAAGGTTTCAGCTTCGCAGGACAACCTCCCCTGGCTTTTCAGAGAATTCCTATTTGGATTTTTTTTTTGTTTAAATTCAAGTAGAAACTTTCATAGCAGAGAACAATTCTGTACACCATCATCTACTGCCACAGATCCAAACTCACCTCAATCATAACAGCCAGTGCTTTGTTGTGGTGCTGGAAGTCAGCATGAAACATCTCATCCTGTAGCCATTTGGCCACACAACTGGACATCTGAGTTTTTAGCTGCTCAATATATTCATCACGGGGAGTAGTGAAATTCCACTTTAACACCTGTAAAAGGCAACATTCGGGACTCAAAGCAAGCAACACATTTTCTTCCTGAAAGAATCTGTAAATTGCATCCCTTTTAATTCTGCTATGGAATCCGTTTTCAATTGATGGGGAAAATTCAGTGGTGTTTGTTCACCTGGGCTTACATGAGAAATTTTTTTTGTGTGTAGTGGTTATCTTTAGGCCATTATCTTAATTATTATTACTTACAGTTGATGTTTTTAAGCTATAGATAGGCCCATTTACTAGCAAGTTACAAATAACAAGCATAGAAGTAATAGAATTTCCCTAAGACAGACAAACTTGGTAAACAGGGTCATTTAAAATAAGTACATTAAAGCATCTACAATGTATCCCAGAACTCTGAAATTAGTCAGCCATTTTCAGGGAAAAACTTGCTGATACTTCACAACTGAAGACCATCACTACAAAGCTGTAAAAAGTCCTTCTGTTTTTATTAGTGTACAAATGTACAAAATTTGAAATCAGAACAGAAACATCACAGTAAACCAAATATTGGCCTGTGAAAGTCAACTGAAGAACTAGGTAATCAAACCAAGGGAATGACAAAGACTAAAACTTTCATGCCACAGCACGTTGAATTTTAAAGTAAAAAATGAAAGAATGTGCTAAAATTACTCTCTTTGAAACTTGTGAATAACATTCAGATTTTTCTCACCTTCAGACCTTTCTCATCTTTCATCCTCTGTTCTTTCCCATTTGGGACTATGATAAAAATAGGACCTGATTTATCATCATCTTCCTTCAAATTAGGCTTGCTTAGCACTTTCTTCCCCTGGACACCCTAAAAAAAGCAAAGTATTAACAGGCAACACAAGACCTACAGACCTGCCTCAGTCCAAGCAGTTGCAAGCATTAGATACCAGCCAACCTCATGCTGCTTATGTGTACAAGAGCCAGAGAGAAGCCAGAAGAATACTGTTGATTAGAATTTTAAAAGAATGTGCTCTGCGGCTGTGGAAGCAATACCCACGACAGCGTGCGCAGTAGCACCCTGTGAAATAGGACATCACTCAACCAGTGTGCTAGTCACCCACACACATCCCTAAAACCCAGTGTGGTACCTGCTTGATAGATTTGCTCTTTGTCAGACTGGTATTGCCTTTGCTGAGGCTTGTATTAGCTTTGGACAAGCTGGTATTGCCCTTGGACATACTGCTATTAACATCTGACTGCTGAAAATAAGCCACAGAAAAGGCTTTGTTGTTACACAGCTGTTTACTCTTCAGAATTACCAATCCAAACCTTTTAAAGTGTTCCCAGTTTCAATGGAAGACTACATCAGCTCAGGCAAATCTACAACATCCTTCAAGGTTTGTTTCGCTCATTCCTGCCACAGATCTGAACCTCCACCAAGGGTACTCATTACAGCACTACTATACGCAATGGAGGCGACAGGACTGTAGAACAGTTTGGCTGGGGTTTTTTTAAGTTATGTACATAGAAACTTTAAAGTTAACGGCAAAATACAAAATTCTATTAACATGAAACAACAGGAAAAACTTAAGCACAAATTCTAATGTAATCAGTTGAGATTATTACTATGCATTTAAGCATTTTCATTCTGTTTTTGCACTCGTGACAGAATATTTTATCCTTCACACTGTAAAGGAGAGATTAATTTATTTTGATTAATTGGTTCAAAAATATTGTTCAAAGTATAACATTGGAACTGCAATCATACGAATGAATTATCAACAGCATGAAAATCAAGTAGGCCAAGCAGATTTAGAACATTTACTGGGCTGCTTGCAAGACTGCATTTTTGACAACACAAACTTCAAGAACTAAATAGGTAATAACAAAAGGAGTGGTTAAGGAAATGATACAGGAACATTTGTCATTTCAGAACCAAGACAGACATGAAGATTCTCAGTAAAAGCAGTCCTTAGCAAGGGCTATACTTTTCTACCTACAATACATTAACGAACTACAGCTACCAACTTCATTGAATTGATTTTTTACAAAATAAAATCAACATACCTTAGCTTTAGAGGAGGTTCCTCCTGCTTTGGCTCTTTTGGGATCAGGCTTGGATTCCATGGTATTGGGCCCTGAATCTTCAGCAAGTGCTGGAGAAACAACAGACCATTTCAAGTTATCAACAAACTGATTTTAGGTCAGCACAGTTCTCAACTCTTTGGACTGAAGAAAAACTGCTTGTGGATACAATACACTTACCACACAGAGGCCTGAAGATTGTATGCTAACATGAAATTCAAGGAATTTCTTTTATGGGTCTAAAAAGTTTTCATAATTAAGATCATAATAGGTTAGCAAATTCGTAGTAAACAATTTCAGAATGCGCACACACACAAACTGTGGAGCCAATGTCTACAGCTGCAGTTGTACCCAGTTTGAGTAGGTAAGTCAGCCCCAGAAAGATAAGCCAGGACTGCTTCTTCTAATCACTTGTACCCTAATCCCGTTACCCTCTCTTCCGCATCAGCACAAGCATTCTGGTAGCTGTACAGTGAACTACACTAGGGAAATAGTACAGAAAAATTAATGTAACATTAAAAAAGTTATGCTAAAATCCGACCTAATATCACAAAAAAAATGCCTCTAGTCCATAGGTTTTAGCTTCAGTACCAAGTAGAGATTTTCAAAGAGAAGCTGACAGATTGTTGTGTGTAAAGGAAAAAAACCTCCTACATCAGGAGTCGACTCAGTCGCAAGACCAGAAGCGCAAACAAAACTCAGTAGGATCACACAGCTATTTGTAACCTTAACTATGGTGAACTCCTCTCCTCCTGCTAAGTATCTTTCTTTCTCTGCCACATCAAAAAGCTTCCCCAAATACCTAAAAACTTGAGTTCCACACCACAGATGTATAAGACTATTCACTTGTTTCCACACATACATGCACACAATGCATATGAGTAAACACAAACCTAATCAAATGATTCTCTGCAAGGACATTTTCAGAATTGCAAAGCATAAAATTCATACATGTCCACTTAGTTTAAAAACAGAGAAGCTCTAAAATCTTATTAACTAATTTTGTTTGTATGTTCATTTACTTTCTAGTGTATCCACATCAAAAAAACAAACACAAAAAAAACAACCAAACAAAATAAACCAAAAAACAAACACAAAAAGAAACCAGAACAATGGTTGTTAATACAGCAAATACTGCACAAGCACCATAACCTTTGCATCTTTGAAGCAGTTTTTACTACCAGTCCAAATCACAGAGGTAGCCTAAAATATGTAGTTCTGAAAGTTATCTTTAAATTAGCTTGCTTCTCCATTTACGTACAATTTATTCTACAATAGCATACTGCAGTTAGTATGATCCACATACAACTAAAAGCTGTTCCCGGCAGATAATCAAACTACCATCTTCATCAAATTTAACAGTAGAGATTTAATCTAGTCCACTAATTTCCATCCTCAGATCCTGGAAATAAAAGCCCTTCCTAGAGAATCAGTTTTACAGAACCCATGGCTATCAAAAACAAACAAGTAGTAAAGTGTTACTTTACATCAAAACAATTTCTTAAGGGAAAAGAAAACCACCCTTTTTCTCAGTCATTTCCCAGAGCTTAAGAGAGGTTACCTGAGGCAGGCTGGAATTTGGCTGGAGCTGCTCCCCCTGCCACTCTGGAAGATGCTTTAGCAGGTGGAGCTGGTTTGGCTGGCATGTTGGCTTTGGCTTTCTCAAGCATAGCCAGTACCTGGTCTTTGGAAGTTGGCTAGAGAAGAGAGAGGGGGAGGGAGGAAGTGATAAGTTTGGAAAGATTAGTGATACTGACTACTATACATGTCACAGACAAGGAAAATGACAGTAGTTTAAAACAAGATATTCTCTGGTTAGTGTCTTCCAGGACACTTATTTAAAAGACTGATGTTTTCAAGTATTGCTGTTCTGAGATAAAAATATCTTTCCATTAAGTTTCTTCTGCAAAACCTATGGGAAACATGTGAACCAGCAATTTGTTCCAGGTGAGCAGTTCTGTGACATTAACAGAATGCCTTAACAGTGATTTAGCACTCAAGGATCCACAAGATTGACCAAATTGCTAGAAGCCATCTTAAAGCATGTGTTCAAAGGCACACAGCTGAACAGTAACTGGTATGGAAGCCATCCGCAGGTAGATTTTTTTCAGAAGAAAAGCAGACTGAATAAATATCAAGCTCCTGAAGTGATAAACCTGCGGTGGCAGCATTCCTTCTAAGGCAGAGAAAGTTCTAACTCTCAGCCTCCTGATGTTATTTTCAGCCCCCTTGGAAATACTCAATGCAGACTAGCTTACATGACTCAAAACAGTATGTCATGAGATCATGAGCATGACTTGTTAGTATCTACTAATTCAAGGCCACGTTATCTCTGTGATAGCAATACCTTCAGCTTGCTGGTGGCTTTTGCCATCTTCTCAAAGCCAAGATGCATCATGAAGAACGGCAGGGCATCCTGTGCTTTTTTACGCACGTCCCCATTTCGATCTTCAAGGCAGGAGTACAGGTGAGGCACACACAAGAGCAGGTCAGAAGGAACTGAACGGAGGGTAGGCAGCTTCTCAGCCAACCAACCAAGAAGCTGAAAGAAAGTTTTAAGAAAAAAGAAAAATTGTTTTGAAGAAGTGCTCACAGTGCTCTGTCAGGCCACGAGAGCCTGAACAGTGGTCCTTCACATGCCACTGTGCAAGCAGGAAAAACACCACTCCAAATAAGAACATTTGTTCAGACAAATATCCTTAACTAGCATCAACTTTAATGTCAGCAATAAAATAAAAAAAGTTCAGCACAGTATGTTAATACGCAGTTCACTTAAAACTTGGAGCCTGGTCTGCTAGGACTGCTTGGGCTGTTTCGTCCTTTTGAAACTAACATCAAACATACTAATGCCTCCAGTTCAGTTCTGGTCTTCATTACCATGTGGTTAATTTGAGGGAAAACACAATAGGCTCTTAAAATGCCAATCAAACAGACAAATGTTTAATTTCAGAGATGCTGAAATCTGGATGACAGTTATCACGCAGGAAGAAAGCTCCTTATTATCCTTCTGGCCTTTGACAATTTTATATCAGTATGAACACAAAGCTACTTGTTTACTCATGTAATGGTAGCATTGTGTCATTTCAGCCTGCATAGATAAACACAGTTCATAGCAAGTAAGGTTATTTTGATTAGACACACAAAGGGAGAAGTTTTTTTAAAAGAAACCTACCTCTTGTCTTAGGAAAGGATTTTCTTTTTTGAGCTCCTCAGACAGGTCTTCCCCTTCCAACCACTCTTTCATGCCAGTTTGTTCAGCCCAGGCATTCACAGTTGCTAGTGCAGCAGCACGAACGTTATTCTGTGGCAAGAACAAGATTTAAGGAGAATAATCCTGAAGAGGGGTCAGAAGATTACAACAGAAGAGGCAACAGATTCATCCTTCTACATCACAGGCTTTGCAATCTCTATTTTTATTCACTGCTAGAGAAGTCAAAGATTCGGAAGAGTTTAGTTTTAGTGACAGTATTCAGCTACAGAAGCCACTGAATTGGCCACTATACTTACCTATCATAATTTAAAAAAATAAGTTGGATAAAGAAGGACAAAGGCTGTCATTAAAAGCACTTTGCATCATTCACTGATGAGAATTTTGGGAGTCTCCTAACTCTCAAACAAGCTGCAGAATACAGTTAGTGATTTACATAATGCTTAAAATAGACTTAGTACATCCACAAATCAAGGCAAGTGGGTTACAGAGCCTGTTATTGGGGCACTCTTATTTAGGAGACACACAGGCAAAAGTCAAGCTAGGAACAAGGGAGCCCTATCAAATTCACATCTTCAGTGTTTTTTCCAAGCAAAATGTAGAACAGTGTTCTTTTTGGAGTGGCTATATGAAGTCAGGGGAAGTCAAATGGAATACTTAACAACCACAATTCTTCAAAATCTTATCAGTGTAGTCATGACTCCATACATGTGACTGTCTCCTGTAGGCTGAATTTCTGAGGTAAGCTGATAGTGTAAGAGACTCATTTAGATTTAGTATGTTATCTTTGCATTTATAATGGATTTATCCAGGCATCTACCTAAATAAGAAGTGAACATCTTTGCAAATAACTTGTCCCATCTTTAAGCTCATTGAGGGAAAGAAACAAATCATGTGCTACAGCTAAATAGATGCTCATCAGCCTCTCTGAAGAGGCCTTAGATCCCATCACCAAAACTTAACTTGTCCTCATTCATGTTACAGGTTGTTAATTTTCTTCAACTATTCAATGGGTCCACTGCCAACATTTCAAAATAGGGCCCAAATAGGGCCCTCCTCAACTTCAAAAACTCCAGCAATTGGAAAAACTGCATAAATCTTGTAGTACATCAAAGAAGTTACTACTGTGACAATGTTTGAATGAGCATACAATCCTGCCAGTGTTGTAGTGCCTACAAGTAACACTGGTATTCTGCATTTTAGTACAGGTTAATTGCAGTTGGTCTTATAATTAAGCCATGGACTTGCAACTGAAGGGAACTTGTTTTGTCAACATTAACTGGTGAATAAAAGAAGAATCCGACTTAATCATGTAAAACCTCAGTTCCTTAAGATTCTTCATGAGAAAACAATTTGAACCAAGAGTTTTTATCTAGCCCTAGGACCAGCCCTAGTCCTTGCATTGTTTGGGACAGATAAATCCAGTGTCTGCTCTTTTTCCTACTCACATTCAGAGCAGAGACATCAGATAATTGCCTGCGACTTCTGGCACAAGACATTGGCATCTTCCCAAGCCTCCTTTCCGCATTGCTCCCAACAGCTCTTTCCCATGGTCCTAGCTTTGATTTTGACGCAGCAACTTGACAAGCTCAACACTGACATTATACAAACTTGGTGTCAGTTGTAAGTGTCCTGTATCTACCTAGAATTCAAAGGTCTCCTACACAGTGATACAAAGCCAACAATGCACACTGGACTCCACACTGACACACTAAAAGAACAGAAGTTTTACAAGCAACTTTACCAAGCGAACCTGATTAGGATCTAAAGTAGTATATTTTCAGCATGAGAAGTATGCAAGTTTCATTTAAAAGCTGAATTATGACAACGACTGAGTTTATTTACAAGCAGGAGAACATATCTCAGGCAGAATATATATTCAGACACACATTCATATTTGGATAATAAGTTGTCATTTAGACAAGAAACTTTCAAAATAAACTGCTAAGCTTCGAAAAAAGTTTTAACTATAATCCACCTCTCAAAAACAAGGCAAACCAACCATAGTTCTTCTCGGGCATAGCTCAGATAGTGAGCAGCAGAAGGGAAAGACCTTGATGAGTATCCTACCTTACTATCTCCTAGGACTGTAATGACAGGAATGCCCAAATTTTTCACATGCTGTTTGATATTGGGGCCCATTGCTGTTGCCAGCTGCTGAAGGATGCTCAGTGTTTGTTGCACCTGCACATAAAGAAAAAGGCTTTGAATAAAATACTATTACAACCATGTGCATGAGAGTCCAAGTCACAATAGAAAAAGTAATGCTACTGTACACCTAGGCTTGTCCTTCAGAATGCCTGTTCAATGTTATCTATTCCAGACTCCAAATTCATCACAGATCAGTAAAATTTATTTCTATATTCCGAGCAAATAAAGTTCAACTAAACATATTTTCAAACAAGGCACACTTCATTTTTGTCACAAGTAGAGCAATTACTCAAACTTATTTCTTCTTTACTTGCTTATCTTATATCCAGGGGGGCAGATTTTCCCTTTTTGAAGGCTTTTTTTTTTTTAATATAAAGCAAAGAGAAAGGCAAATATTTATAAAAACAGGAAAACATACGAGGTAGAAATACACAGTCCGCTGTTTTCCAACTGTTGATTTCATAACATTGTAACAGACTGAGTAATAAGCAAGGCTCAGAAATCATAAATAGTTTGTCTTGAGTTCTAAGCTGGAAATAGCTGAAACAGTATTTTAAATAACATACCAAGATTTTATTGGAGTCATTGAGACGACTCTTCAAAGCAGCCGGAAGCTCTCCTATGTTTGGCTCTATGAACTTAGCTTCATTAATTATGCTTGTCACTTCATCTAGACCTTCCTTTCTGATCTTCCAGTTTTTGTCCCCAATTTTAGACACTAGTTCAGCTGTGATCTTATCACTAGAATAGGAAAAAACATAAGTTCATTTTCTTAGTTGTGTGTTTTGTCACATTTGAGTGCTATAGCACCACAGATTTCTGCCTAGAAAGTGTTTATAAACACAAAGTTTTGAATTGCAGTGGAAGCAGGTCTTCAGGTTGCAGAATCCAAACCTACCCAATATCAGTTCTTGGCAAGAGATCCACAACGTCATTCCCAACTTCCTCTTGTTCCTCTTCCTCACCATCATCTCCACCTCCCACACTGTGCCTGGAAATTCCACGAGTTGGGGCTGGTGCCGTCTGTCCTTGCATCTATGAGCAACAAAAAAGCCAAACACAAATAAGAAAAATATATATATAAAAAAAAATAACCCCCGCCACCAAACCCACACACAAAAACACCCCAAAAAACAACAAACGAAAAACCCCACACCCACAACCAACCAACAAATACACACAACCAAAACACACAAACATCACACACAAAAAAAATCAAACCAACCCCAAAAACAAAAAAAAACACACAAACAATGCCGTCTTCCCCCTCAAAAAAATTCAGAAACAGCTATTTTAGAGTTTTTCATTTGACATTTTAAAAAAATAAACACTTGCACAATATGAATGCACTGTCTCAGGGCAACAAACTTCCAAAACATTGTGCTATCTAAACAAAACCAGAAACTTTTGAAGTTTGTAACGAAAAAAGTGACTAATGACAGTCAGATACAATGAGTTTTCAGCTGCTTCAGTGAGTTGTCTTCAAAAATCCAGTTCACTTATAGAAACACAGGTTAGACCACCATATTATTACAGATTCCAGCTACTGATGTTTCCTAGTAACTAATGATGTTTGGTAGTAAGAAAGCTACACTTCCTACCTTTTCAAATTCTGCATCTATCTGGGAGAGAAGGGCTGGCTTCTCATCCTCAAAAAACATTCGCAAAGAAGGTCCCACATACAGATACATGACTCCCAACAAGGTAATGGCAGAAGTCCTCACAGCCTGCCAGAAAGAAAAGCACTCAGTCTTCACATTAAGGATCAATAATAATTCAGGATTACAATTCTAAATTTACTCACCGGGTTAGTTGCAGCAAGAGCCGTCTTCACGTTACTGATGAACGCTTTGACATTCAGTCTGTGGGAAAAAGATAAGCCCTGTAAGTAAAACAGAACACAGGAAGCACCAAGAAAAAAACCAAATTCATCACAATATGCTAAAGAAAAAAAAATGCATAGAACAGATTCATACAAACAGAAGACACTTGCACTTATAACACCACAGGTACAGCATAGATAGTAGCTATTTAAATAACTATCAAAAGACATCAGTTTGAGGAATAGCCTACTATGAAAATCAATACAGTAAACAAGATAATTTACATCAAAGATCACTATTATTACAGGTGGAAAGTATTTTAAACTACATCACCCACATAATAAAGGTGAGGATTGTTTTTGGTGGTTTTTGTTGGTTTTGTGTGGGTTTTTTTGGTGGGGTTTTGTTTTGTGTGTGTTTTGTTAGTCTATCTCAAGATCTTCCAGAAAAAAGCACGTATTCCAAAATTAAGTTTACAAGAAAGGAAGGTTTAGATTGCTGGATCTTCTATATCATCACTGAATTCAATAGAAGAGAAAACAGGCAATTATGGAATCGTCTTTGTGCAGCCTCAGTCACTGCTGTTCTAGTGTCACATCTACACATAGATTACCCTGCTGGAAATATATACTTTTTGAGGAATTTACTGAAGACAGTGTGTTTTCCAGACTTAATCAATGTCGTCATCCATTTAATAGCCGCAAAACAACTTGGACAGGCATAGTAACCACCTAAGTCAAATAAACTAATATTTGAAGTCTTTGCTGATTAGATATTTTGTTCCCATGAGTAAACTTTATTATATATGCTTGACCACATTCAGTTAAGAGACTGGCGATTAATAATTAAGGAACACTATCCCTAGTTCTGATTAAAAATCCATAACAGCTATTTTGTTGACCAAAACTTCATCTCTCAAGGAAAACAATAAGCATACTGGTATGCACTCTTCTGTAGGCTGTCAGGTTTTTGTTTGTTGGTTTGTTTCAAAGTATAAAATATAGTGATCCACCCAAGCGCAGGCGCATCCAAGTAGAACCAGCGTAACAGACATGCAACACCACAGCTCCTTGCCTAGCCCACTCCTATAGCATATAAACTTTAAGTAGAACGCCCTTCGGAGAAAGCCAAGTGAATAAGGCATCTAGTAGCGTAATAGTGTCTTATACTATTAGTGAAGTCAGATACTTCCATTTACACATTTAGAGCTAGAAGAGCACCTGACCGAGCTAGCATCAGAATTTAAGAAACAAATTCAAATGTGCTTGCAGCCACCCTCTTCAGAACAATTTGACAAGGAAGAATCTATTCTTAGTCCTAGATCAGAAATACTTTCAATTCAAGTTTCTCTTAACAATTTACTTAAAAGACATACCCAGAAAAGCCAAACTCTTTAATTGCATTTGAAAGCCAGTTCAAAGTTTCTGACTGGTTTTTAGGATTCTTTTGAGAGAAAGCCATGGCCACAACCTGGAACCAAAGAGAGTGAAGTGTAAATTTTCACTAGCAAATCAAGACACATAGCACTGTAATTAAAATAATAATAGTAATAATAATAATAATACTAATAATCATAATAATAACAACAACAACAACAGAAGACACCTGCAAAAAACAGAGCACTGCAAGTAAAGAGAAACAGCTGGGGTAAAATACAAGGAAAAATTTGTTGTTTCACTGTAGTAGAACAAGATTGCAAGTGAAGTGAATCAGAAGCTCCTGACGTACTTAACGGCAGCCAGAGATACATTTATCGTGGATGTGTACCTGCTTCGGCAATATTTCAGTAAAGTATTGATTTACTCCTCATTATTTCCTCTTTTGGAGCAACTTGTATTTAACTTCTGTCTTAGGATGTATCTTCAGAACAAACAAATAACTTTCAGAGAATAATCAAAGATTCAGGATTTACTCCTCAGACTGAAAGAACATTCCACATAATATTTCTCATTTTATTTACTGGAAGAATACCTTTGCTGGTCACTCACCTGCTCAGCAGTCCATGGCAACTGACAGGCCTCTGCTATTGCTGTCATTGCTTCTTTTGCATTACTCCCACATTTCACATCACCAGCCTTGTCTACAAGACCATCCAGCACAACTTGAGCTGAAGTTTTGGAGAAGTTTCCTTTCTGTGCAATCAACGCAACTATATGAAGTTTCATCTGCATTACCTGGAACATCCGTAACAGGAAGAAGTTACTCATGTCTTCATTATTTTAGACAAAACTTCTAAATCTATATATTTTTATAGATACATTAAAAACATAGGTATTTGTGGGTGAACACAACTGTACACATAAAATTTCTGCTTGTGTGTATCTACAGACACAAATGTATATATACATCTCAATATATAAAAACGTGTGTTCACACAGACATCTGTACATACAAATACATACTTCATATACACACACTTGTATATATATGTATGATTATACACACAAATTCTTTGTATATATGCAAATACATATATTTTTATAAACACAGGTATATATACAGTTAATAATACTGGGCAATCATTACCTGCTTTTAAAACTTACATATGCATACACACATACATACACACACACACACGTAGATATCTCCAAATGTTGTCTCTAAGTCCCAACTGTCAGCAGAAACAAAACCAAATTTCAGAGTTCAGATTCTCATTCACTACAGATAAATCTGCGGTCACAGTGTTATAGTCTTACAATTGGAAACACAGCTTACATTAAGTAATAAAAATGGACTGGTAGTTACTGCAGGATAATGTATTACCTGAAAATTTGTTTCCTTCCAACCAGGTTTCTTGGCCAGCATTCTTACTAGAGCTTGGCAAGGCATTTCACTTCTCTCCATAAGCTCTACAGCCTAAAGGATAAACATGAAGTTAGCCAGTGGGTCACAAGCAATACAAAACCAAAAACACAAAGAGAAGTTACAAATGCCTTGTAAATATTTTCTTAACACTGAGCTAAGTTGCAAAAATTCTCAGCATTAAGAGTTTACCTGAAGAGCCTTACTATAAGACCCACTTTTACAGGGTAACTATTTTGCAGGTACTGACCCAACATTTGAACTACAGTATTTACATCGCTATACTTTGTATGTTCTTTAATAAGTGTTCTTTCAAGCACTAGTGGCCCTTGCAGCCCTACAAATTTAACACTTCACTAAAAAACAAATAAACAACAAAAAAACCCAAAACAAAAACCCCCAACAAATACACAACCACCAAACACACGTTATCAACAAACAAACAAAAAAACCCCCACAAAAAACGCACAAAACCACACAGAGAAAAAATGCAAGCTTTTTTTCTTTTCTTTCACATGGGAATGCTGACTATACAGTAGAGATTAAGCCTGAATGTAAATTAAAATTACTGGTTTTAGTAGTTGTTAAACTTATTCATTCCACTGAAACGATAATATCTTCAAGACTGAGTAAAGCTGGCTCCTGCAGCAGCATTTCAGTGCAGCTGGTCACTGTTTCACAATTTAAGTTGGTCACCTTTTCCACTAAAATACTGAAACTCAGTCGCAACTATAATGGTGTAGTGGTGTGAACTATTTGTACATCAACAGTTGATGCCTTTTAAAATGTGAACTCAGAGGTCTTATGATAGATATCACAGGAAGAAAACCAGGCTTCACATGAGTGACATGATGCTTTTTTGTTCGTGACTATATGAAGCACTCACCATAAGCTGTGAAGACTGTTGGTCATGTACAAGGCTTCAAACATCAACTATTTGCTAGCTGAATTTAGCATTATAATTAATTGCTGCCTAACATGCAGTCAGCAGGGACTTACTTGCAACTGATTTTGCTCAATCATTGCAAAACTTTGTTTAAACCTAGTTGTCTTTGAGACTAAGCTTTAGAATTACTTTGTGTTTTAAAAAGACTACTATGCATCCTCAATCCACATACAAATATTTTTGACAAAAAGCATAACTATCTGTACTACACTAGAAGACTTACTCCACTATCATTATGGAATAAGAGCCAATTTAAACCACGTAAGCCACTTGTCTTTTGCAAATATTGTTTAATCCATCTCAAGTGCTGACATACCACTACTACTGGTATCTTTTAAAAAAGAGTCACCGGGCCTAAAAAGCTGAACCAATTATTGCTTTCTCTTTCCCTACCTGTCTCTTTTCTTATCAACTGCTACAAACTCACCTTCTGAAACTCCTCCATGCAGGCGAGCCTCTCTTTCCAGTTTCCACTGTCTAACTGCTGGATACAAGAAGCTGGAAGGACAGCAGCAGCTTTCTCCTCACATACTTCTATCTGCAGACAGATCAGAACAAGGTTAACTCCCCACTGTATCCCTTTGGAGGGGGGCAGCAGCCTTGAGGACATTTAATACACTGGAATAACCCTGTGCACTGTGGTGCATTATACAAAGTTCTCTGTTGTAGGTTGAAAGATTTTGTATGGATTATAGTTTAGGGGCCGTATGAGTTTTGGAAGATGCTAAATTGTACTGCAAGAAAAAAAATAATCCCTGAAAAATATGGTGAATTGCGTCAAAAATAATTCCGAGTAGCCACTATGTATAGAATCAAGCAGAGGTAAGCTAAAATTTGCAAGATAGTTCTGTATGAAGCTTGAAAAAAACATTCACAGCAATGAATCCATGGTTGATAAGGGTGGATGGAAGAAGATATATCTTCTGCATCCATTGCAGCAAAATGAAGAAGTTATTTATTATATCAACAATTACAAATTTTTCCCTTGTTTCACTGGTGTTTGCATCACCTTCAGGAAGCATATACTCACTTTCCACTGTATAACTAGCAATATGAACTGGATTCGTAATGGAAAGAATTCATTGTAAGTGACACTCTAAAGATAAATGAGAGTCAAAAATCTTGCAGATACATCTAGCAAAGATTTAATAGCTTTTTGTTACTGTTTAACCTACAGATTGGTTAGTCTCCCTGGTTCCCTACCAGGAAGATGGATTGATGGATCAGAATTCAATCTTTTTCTTGAAATGTAACTGAATATGAACAGCGTGGAATAAACTTGCAGTAGTTAATTTAATTATCACTCTATTCTACTTCAGATTTCAATGTAAACTCGAGAATACTATATTCCCAGGCTTTTATACCAGACATGTTTGGCAACACATGCATCCTAAATTACATATAAAGTAGTCATGTTGTTATGTTTTTCATTTGTTCCTAGTTCAGAGACAACATGATATTATATTAGTATGATTTTTTGTTACTGTCTTATATGGCCTGATATCAACAACAGCCGGAACGACGGGTGTGTACTTACCGGAATATACATACATTTTATCAGTTAATTAACATCCAAACAAATAACATCAGTTAAATACGTCCATTTTACAAATTAAATACACATCAATTTTACCAGCTAAAAGTATTGCTTTCCTCTTGTCCTAACATGACAATCTCAAGTTCAGTGAAAAATTCCGTAGTAGCCAAAGAACTGATTAACCAAAGCTACTTATACAGGGGACTTAATGTTTTAGAGAATAGTAGAATACTCACTGAGAGCTCAGATTCAAATATTTCTTTGGTCTCAGGGCCCTTCTTGCCTTTTGCTCCAGCACCTCCCACACCTGCAGCTGCAGCTGGTTTGCCTTTCTTGGGTGGGCCTCCAGGCTAGAAAGGAAGCGGGCAAGTGTTAACCAGGATCAAACAGGTTTCTAGTTCATCAGATATCAAAAGAACTGATGTTTTTCCACACTTCCAAATTCTCATGTAAAAAAAATACATATCTCCCCAGTACTATAACAGCTGCAGGCAAAAAAAAAAAAAAAGTTTTCTGCTAGAGCTTATTTAATTCATGTGTTGCACCTACTCTCACAGAAAGTGATTCCTCAGTGGAAGACGTTCAACAGGCCACCTTTGGTCTTCATTAAGTAACTGTTAGATGCAACCACAGACAACTGTGATTGTCAGACAATCTCTTGGCAATCTTTCTTACCTTTGCAGCAGGTGCTTTTTTCAGCGGTTTGGCTGCCGCATCTTTAGTTTCCTTGTCTCCACCATTGCCTGAAAAAGCAGGGGTCTTTCCAGCAATAGGCTTGCCTTCTTTTTTCTCAGCAGCTCCTCCTGTCTTTTTACCATAAACCAGTTCCACCTTCTCAGCACACTCTTTAATCTGATAAACAATCAAGACACAAAGAGGGGAGAAAAAAAAAAAAAAAGAAAAGGAAACAAAAGTGCTATTTAGCTACCACAATTGGATGTATAGTGTCCCTTCCACAGCAGTGGCTCAAACTTGACTGCTCTGGAAAAAATGTGAAGAGTTTAAGTTGTTTACACAACAAAATTTTGTTATCCTGTGTCCCTTACAGTAGTAATGTTAACCAGTCAACGGCATCAGCCATTACTGTATTGTTAGAATAATTTTCTTAGCTCAAAAGGAATAGCATTTATATACATAGAAATCATTGATACTCCCCCAATAGTTGTAGATGTTCTAAACACTAATTCTTAGCACCTTAAATTATACAATCATTCAATCTGACCTGTCAGCTTATGCAGAAGCATGAAATTATGTGTTGGAAAATCTTTAACACCAAATGCTGTCTAATAATACAGAATTAGGCCATGTGGTTATGGCCTAAAGCCCTAAACTTTGTTTTAACCAACAGAGAATGTGTTCAAAACCAAACAAAACCCCACATACAATCAACCAATAGAAAAAAAACCCAAACCAAACCTCAGAGCCCACTTCATACACAATACACCCTTGAAGCCAAACAGATACTTTACATAAGAATGAAAAGCTGCAATGTTAACATACTAACGCATTTTAGATAGTGGAAGTCAAAGAAAAGATGCTTCATAATCTAACAAGAAAAACAGATTTTCAGGTTCCCTGCAGCATCAGTAACTTTTATGTAGAGCATAAATTTTTAAAAATCTGTGTTGGAAGTCATTAGCTAAACCATTCTCTCTTTTCTCTAGCTTAAGATGCATCTTAAATGGAGTTTTTTTTTCCTACAACATTTATGATAATAAACTCACTCGATCAAGTTTTAGCTTGTCCACATCTGCTAGAAAAGGATTCACAGCTTTCTCTCCAGCCACTTTCAAGGCAGTGCCTAATGCTTCAAATCCAGCATCTCTTACTTCAGGAGCAGAATCATTGATATGCTGCAGACAAAGACAACTTGTATCATATGACTTGCAGCTCATATCTAAACAGATCTGTAAATCCATCTTCTGTAGAAGTCCCCTCCCCTCTTTTAAAATCTACACCTAGTACAGAATAATCCTTAACATTCCACTGAAGGTTTTCCTATGTACTGATCAAGTCTACTGTTTCTCATATATGGCCAGTTTCCCATATTTGGATCTGTCACACAAGAAGAAGAGGGTACATATTCATGCTTTAATAGGTACTGCAGCACCATGAAAGTTCACAAGGAGTTTCAAGTTCTGCAACCCTGTTCAAGCCTCCACTTTTGAAGCCAAGGATATTTGGCATAACAAGGAAAGGGCTATTTTGCAATGATAAAAAAGTATGTATCATTATTGTTTTCACTGATAAATGCTCTAGTGTAATTGCACTACTTGAATCAATGATGCTTCTTTTATTCAAAAGCTTGCTAGAAATGTCTGCAAGAAGCAAGTAGCACAGTGCCCAGAAGTTCAGTAGCTGGAAATCACTGGCTGAATCTATTATAAACTTGGTGGGTCTTCAGTTTCAGAGAAGCTAAGAAAAGGAGACTAAATTGTTCCTATGACTGATGGTCATCTTCAAGTTAGACATCAATTAAAACTGACTCTGATGGCTACACAGCACACAAGAACTCTTTATAGTCCTTGTATCACCACAAGGGTCTTTCTCCTAAAACAATTCCATGCTTCACAACAGCAGTACTTGAGTCAATACCAGAGAAGCATCAACTCCTCCTGCTTTACCTTGAGAAGCGCAGCGCAGAAAGGTTTCAACAGGCTTTTTGGCAGAGTAGAAGGTGTGCAGTGACGGAAGCTTCTTGCAATGAAAAGGGATGTCTGCTGCTTAATTGTTGGGTTTTTGTTGTCCATCACTGCCAGCACATCTTCACTTATATTTTGCAATGTGGTCTACAGCGTTGGATAAAGCAGTCATTAGTTTTGAGTAAAGCAAGAGAAAAAGCAAACCAAAATTAGAGACTAGCTCTCAGACAACGGGAAAATTGTCAGTCCTACTTACAGTAAGAAAGATTGCATCAATGGCCTCCTGCAGTGCCTGCACTACCTGAGGCTTCTTCTCCTTAAACTTCTCTAAGATTGTTGGAACAACCTATGGAAAAGGTAAAAAGAAAAAAGTCAATCCAGTCTTCACTAATACAACTGGAAAGCCTAATAGTCAGCTCCATGACATTTTGCAGAGAAGGGAATAATGTAAACATTGCTGCTGCCCTCTCCAGGCGTACACAACAACAGTATGAACTAGTTTATTCTAGTTGATCTCCAATATTAAATTCATTCCAGTCAATCTATTAACAGATTTTCAAGCAATTTCATAGCAGAGACAAACAAAAGGTAGATATACAAGTTCATATAATCACAGATTAATACTCCGGTTCTAATGGTCTGAAACACAGAGCAACAGAATAGAAATTAAACAATTCCACAGCACAGAGTGCTGTGCTCTTGTACTATAGGAATCCAAGACTGTATATAATCAGTCCCCTATTTCCCAGTTTCCTGGCAGCACTTAGCACGCCTCATTAAGAAGCTCTCATTTGACCCACTGTTAACAAGACCATGGTTCTAAAGCAACTTGAATCCTTCCTGGTGCTGAGATCATGCAACATTTTCAACAGTAACTGTAGCTGAAGAGGGTTAACCTTTGGAATCATAGAATCATTTTGGGTTGGAAGAGACCCTCAGGATCATGGAGTCCAACCATAACCCAAATCTAGCACTAAAACAAGTCCGTAAGAACCTCGTTCTAAATGCCTTTTAAACACCTCCAGGCATGGTGACTCCACCATTTCCCTGGGCAGCCTGTTCCAATGCCTGACAACCCTTTCCACAAAGAATTTTTTCCTAGTATCCAATCGAAGCCTCTCCTGGTGCAACGTGAGGCCATTTCCTCTTGTCCCATCACTTGCTAGACCCTCCATGCTACAACCTCCTTTAAGGTAGTTGCAGACAGCAATAAGATCTCCCCTCAGCCTCCTTTTCTCCAAGATAAACAGCCCCAGTTCCCTCAACCACTCCTCAGACTTGTGCTCTAGGCCCCTCACCAGCTTTGTCACCCTTCTCTGCACTCTCTCTAGTACCTCAATGTCTTTCTTATGATGAGGGGCCCAAAACCTAACATAGGATTCAAGATGGGCCCTCACCAGTGCTGAGTACAGTGGCACAATCACTTCCCTAGTCCTGCTGGTCACACTGCTCCTGATACAAGCCAGGATGGTGTTGGCCTTTTTGGCTACCTGGGCACACTGCTAGCTCATGTTCAGCTGGCTGAACATCAACACCCTCAGATCCTTTTCTGCCAGGCAGCTTTCCAGTCACTCTTCCCTGAGCCTGTAGCGCTGCCTGGGGTTGTTGTGACTCAAGTGCAGTACCTGGCACTTGGCCTTGTTGAACCTCATACAACTGGCCTCAGTCCTGCAATCCAGATCCCTCTGTATGCCTTCCTACCCTCCAGCAGATCAACACTCCCACTCAATTTGGTGTCATCTGCAAACTTACTAAGGGTGCACTCAATCCCCTCATCCACATAATTGATAAAGAGATTAAACAGAACTAGCCCCTCAAAAAAGTCAACAGTAAGAAAGACTGCATCAACAGCCTCCTGCAGTCCTGGCCCCAAACACAAATCAAATGTAAACAGATATAAGAATGCTTCTTACACCTATAGACAGCTGTCAGAATGAAAGGGACTTTGCCCAAACTGTTGTTCAGAGTTCAGGAGACTTGAACGTTTCTGAAGAAGTGAGATTCAGCAACTTTCCAATTCATCACAAAATATAACACTACCAGCAGCCAGACACATCAGTTCTCTGCCTCTAAGCTCTACCCACACACCTCTTGCTTATCACAAGAAAAAAAATTTGATTGAGCAGGTTAAAGAACACAGTATAGACTTGAGAAATAAGTGAGAACTGCAACTAATTAAAAGCTCCCTTTCTTTCCAGAGATTGCTTACGTGTCCCTCTATTCCCTGATATTAGCTATTGGTATGAGAAGAGCAGCAAAGGAGAACAGAGAAGAGCATTAAACTAGACCACCAGAACATTTTGGTACCAAAAATCTCAGTAGTTTGGTTATTTAAAACAGACAAACCCCACAAAACCCAGACAAACACACACACAGAAACTCCCAACACTCAAAAAAAAATCCCAGCCAACCTAAAAACACACATCCTGGAGCTGCTAAGTAGAATTCAGGTTCAGAAGCTATTTTTTCCACTGTGGCCTACAAATGCATTTCTGCGAGCGTATCTCCTGGATGAGATAATACAAATAAAGTTCATTTCATGGCAGAGTAATTCAGAGTTGTCTTACTACAGAAGACTTCTTGGAATAGTAAGCTTCATGTTGCTGCATGTGAACAAACAAGGTTTTCTTAACCTCAAGATGCAAGAGATCTTAGCAGGTATTTCACTACTTGCTCCATTAAGTGGTAGGTAAACATCCACAACTGTACAAATAGTATCTTTGATAAATACCAAGGTTTACAGGAAAAAATATTAAGGTACTTTCTGGTGTCCAGCATCAATAAAAACAGAAAAAAGTACATACTCTTACTTACATGCCCTGCATACTGTCCAAATTTCTTTCGGAGCCCAGAAGCTAGTCCCGTAAGGCATTTGGCAGCCAAAGCAACTAACATAACATTTGTATCCTTCCCAACAACCTGAAGAGAGGGGGAAAAAAAACCCACAACATAAAATTGAAGACTGAAAAATCCAAGTTTCAGAGACTTGGAAGAATTCTTTATACTAGTCAGTGGGTCACAGATTAGGTTATTTCCACCGCTGTTCCAGCTAAAAGTTTCCTACTCATTAGTAAGATCTCAACTGTAACTTTTTAAATATAATACAAATAAATTACAAAAAATACTAATTGTATGTGCACTCTGGGTTTTATTTATTACCTTTTTGAGAACTTTCACCAAGTCTGCATAGTCTCCTGATTCCAATTTGGGATTTTTCACCAGCAGTTCAACAGCTTCTAAAGCTTCTTTCCTTTCTTGCCACTTCTTTGCTTCCTGCAAAAAAATTGTGTTCATTTATAAATGCAAACAGTTCTAGAGAAGCATGCTTGCCACAAGCAATAGATTTTAAAACTTGATTCTACCCTGAGAAAGCCAAAGTCTCCCTACAGTTCAACATCAATAATTGCAAAGAAATACAAAACACAGTCCCATTCCCAGGACATCTCAGCTCCTTAAAACTACAGCTTTCTTGTTGATAAATCAAATTTGAGACTTATTTATGATAGTCTATATTTTACTTACACTAGTCGGTTATTATCCATATAGCAGTAAAGCACACATTGCAGAATGCTAGTAAGTTTTAAAACTCATTAGGTCCACATCATAGAATTAACTGGTAGTATTTAAGTTTTTGCTTACAATTTTCTCATAGAAGTCTTTGGGAAGCTTGGAAAGAATTTCCACAGCTTCAAGCAACTCATATGCATCTACTTGTGGTACTGCCTCTTCTTCATCATCATCTCCTGCAACCAGAAAAGAGAAAAATATAAGCAGAGTGACAAATGAAATTTTGACTACAGCACCACCTAGAGCTCTTCTTTAAAAATCGACTACCAGTGGTTGTGCTCTTGCTATTCCAAAGGACAGATACTCTTTC
Source organism: Patagioenas fasciata (assembly GCF_037038585.1). NCBI lineage: Eukaryota > Metazoa > Chordata > Aves > Columbiformes > Columbidae > Patagioenas > Patagioenas fasciata. Next base: position 28,661,562 of record NC_092524.1, on the reverse strand, counting down.
ATATGAAATTTTTTCCCAAGACATGTAGCCTTGTTGTATACTGCACTGCACGTTTTGCACCAGTTTGAGAAAAAGCACCTTTACAATTTCATGTATTCCTTCACAAATAACACATCAGTCATATATCTTTCAATAGAGTTCAGAGATTAAATAACTTACCTCCATCTGCATCTCCTCCAGCTGCCTGCTGCTGCTCGAATTTTGCTTTCAGCTCCTGTTGGGAACGCAGGAACCTGGTCTGCTTAGGAGCAGCTGATGACACTTTGACCCACTCTTCTTCCAGTTCTTTTAACTGCCAAAAGGGAAAAGAATCGTTGTATCAGAGACACTTCGTACAAACCCCAGGAACAAGTAACCCTTCATGGAAAGCAATGGAGTTTTCCCATTTCAAGGCCAAGATGGCACTACTTTTCAAGTTCTTTTTTCTGCCACCAAAAAAGTGACTTCCCCTTCATGTTCACTGTTCAGAATTTTTTGATCAAGCATATCCACCGAACAGAACATCAAAAATATCAGTGCAAAGCATTTACATAAGAACAAACTGTAGAACAGTCAGAATGGTGTGTCCCCTCTGAAGGAGCTTTAAAATAAAAATGGTTGAGCATGAAGGAAGATCTTCTGGTTACAGACATGCTATCACAAGCTAAAACTAAGACAAAACAAACATGTTGAGCTACTTTTGGTGAGACAGTCGGGTTTGTTTTGTTGTTTTGTTTGTTTTTGTGGGTTTTGTTTGTTTAATCTTTCTCCAGAAAGTTACTGCTTTCCACCTGAACAAAATTAACTTGAGCGGGTAGGAAGCCAGGATGCATGAAGTTTTAAAATAACAAAGAGTTCCATCTGCACGAGCAGAGTTATCTATCATAACGTAATGCCACTTCCTGAAGTGCAACAGTCACATCCTGAGCACCACCAGAACAAGTCTGAACAGCTGCATAGGAAAAAAAAAAAAAAATCAGGGAAAAAAAGAAATCTGCAAAACAAAATGGTTGACTTGAAGACCTTAAGTGCAGGGATCTTTTCTAAGGGTAACCATTCCCCCTTGGGTTAGGTCTCCAAGAAATACTATTATACTTCTCAAAGCCCCTCCTCAGTTTCAATATAATGTTTGGCCCGCAACTTCACACATATTCAGAGCAACAGAAAATTGTCACAATTTCTTTACAAGTAACAAAGAGGGACTAACATTGTAGGTAAAGTTACAAGAAGCTAAAAAATGTTGCTGTTACTGAAAAATTCCAGCTTTGACTTTAAGAATGCCCAACACCACAGGATCAGGGAAGGTGAGGATGGAACTGTTTTCTGCCTACCTGCACAGAATTTATGTTCTGCAATGGAGGTCTCAGAGCATCCCTTATCCAACGGTAGATCTCCACAGCAAGGAGTTTGGCTTCATCGCGAACAGCCTTTTCCCGAGACTCAAAAAGTTTTGGCAATACTTTAATGATTGGCTTCAGGGAGATTATTTTTGAACCAAATTCACTGAAAGTTAAAAACATGGAATAGCATCAGTGTCCTGGTAGGAACAAAAGAATGATCCACTTTTTTTTAAAAAACAATCTATGTAATGCTTTCAGTGCACATTTAGAGATTGTATCATTTACTTAAATCATGATTATAGCAATTATTTTGTGAAGCTACTAAGCTACTGTAAAATATTTGCCCTACCATAATTACCCTCCACGCTCAGCTTGGAATTACAAAATCAAGCCTCTGAAAATACTTCAAAGCACTTAATCCAATCTGCTGCTTAAATATGTTCCCTTGCCAGGGGGGTGAAAAGAAAAAAGAAAAGTGTCCTTAGACCAGAATTTGTATGACCTACTTTTTTTTTTTTAAATAAATCAGAATAGAATCTCCTTTGTCTATCCTTGGAGACAAAGTGCAGTAAAAGCATTAGTCACTTTTCTACTTGTTGGACCAGATAATTATAGTGAGCCTGGGTCATCGTCACAGAAAATACACGTGTTGAAATATGTGCTGTTGAAAGGACACATAAAGGAAGTTTCCCCAGCCAAACACCCTACCCTGTCAGCAGATTCTTCTACATCTTGTTGAAGTTCATACACTAAACTTCTTCAATCGCTGCTGAATGAGAACACAAAAACTCTCTTTTCATGCTCATAGTAAAGTTAACTGCTACAATTCTTAAAGCATCACATCTAAATCACCTCAGAAGCCACAAATTTTTTTTATTCAAAAGCATTTATTTTCCTTGAGAAGTCCAAATTAACCTTTCCATTCAGACTTCCTTCTGCTTCCCTCCAATCAAGCACATGAAAAAGCCAGTAAAATGGCAGCTCAGGAACTAAAACTTACACGTCTCACTTTCCAAAAACTCCAGTGCTAAACAAGATTTTTATTTTTTTTTTACCATGACTCAAAAAAAAAGTGTTAGAAAAAGCGCCTATGCAAATTCTCTTATTTTTATCTAATTAATATATTATCTAATTTGTTCCACACCACAAGAACAGAAACCTTAGCACAAGACAAAAAACATCAGAAGCTAAACTAGTTCTGCACTCAAGCTATCCACCTAGGTACAACACAGACAAATCTTGTTATCAATGCAGAAACCCTGTCAAAGCACAAGACCAAGTTAGGTAGCAGCATTGCTCAGAAGCAAAAGACAAAGGTTAAGTCACAGGGCTCCATGGGGTAAATTGATCTTGCCATCCTAAAGGTAATAAAATACTGCATATAGAAAGGCAGATGTGGCACATTTTATAGACATAGTTGAAAGATACTGAGGAAGGTTATGCAGGTTTCTAATGACACTTTACTGTTGAAAGGACATTTGATTAGATAAAGCAATTTAAAATAGCTAAAATATATTCTTAAATGTGGGACAGTCATTTCACTTAGTAGAAACACTGATAATGTGCTAAACCAAATACTTCATTTTGACTTCTATTACAGAAGCCTGAAACAATTAGTTTAACAAGGACCATCTACACATGTGCTTCAGCAAGTTGTCTAAAAAATACTTAACATAAGATACTCTTAATCTGTATTATAGAGTTGTCACATGAACTACTTTTTTCAGAAAAAAAGTATTCTGCCCATTAATACCAAACTTATCTTTCCTTAAAAAAATCGAATATATACATCAAATATAAGAATTTTATAAAACCGCAGTATTTTTCACTCAACTTGCAAAGGCAGCAAACATACTTGAAGTGGAACAAAAAAGATGCTCCTAATCTCATCTTGAAACAAACTACTCCAAGTTAATCAAATTTTATTTGATTTTTAGGGAGCATTATCAGCTTTTCTTTTTAATAAATCATATGGACAATGGAAATTTACTGTGCAATGAGTTGTTTTGTTTTGTTTTCCCAAAAAACACACACAGTGTACCCAATTAAAGATGTTCACATCAGTGAGGAAAACAGTGTGTTTTAAAAAAAGACTATGTTTTAGTTTTCCCATCAGTGAGTTTATTTTCAGCTATTCAGAAGAGAAGCTCCACAGTCTGGAACGAGATACACTACTCCTGCCATTCTTCCAGATGCCTATTGTGAAAATGAAGTTGGGTAAACAGTTGCTATGGACGAAAGTGATCCAGATGAGGCTCACACAACAAAGGCACCCCTCACATCAAACAAATCCCATGATGCTCTCTCAACTGTTGGTGTCACAAAATACTAGTTCAGTAAAGATACACCCTATTCAACAATAACAAGGACCTGGTAAAATGATCTAAAAAACAAATCAGACCCTACACACTGCTGGGGTAAGGGAGAATAAAACAAACAAATAAACAAAGACAACCACCAAACACAACAAACACCACCAAAAAACCAAAACCACCACAAACTAAAAACTTACCTTAGTGCTTTCCTCAGAGTCTCTATACATGCTACTATGATTTTTGGGTTTTTGTTGTCCAGACCCTTTAGTAATTCTTCTTGTACTGCTTCCCCTTTCTCAATTTCTATATACATTAGACATATATCTAAACCCAGCTCTTTTGCTCTGGCTTTCGGCTGATTGAACACCTTATTTACAACTCCAGACGCTACTTCTCCTGTTGTCCTGAAAGACGAGAGAGTGTTACTTTTGGAACATTTAAGTGAATAAGGTGTTCTACACCATTACCCAGACAAAAGCGCACACAACACCCAAAACACAGATGAACACTCAGTGAAGTCTCACATAACAAGGACTAAATTCTAAGTTAACTTCGAAGGTAACAACCGTTTTTAAGAGGTGACTTCAATCTCTGATTTAATCAAAAAGACCCCTGCAGACTGAGTGCTAGTTAACTTGTTCCCAATACTGGACTACACCAGACAGTGAACAGCAGACATTTTCTCAAAAGCGTATTCATTAATACACATTTCTTAAGGTCCACAAATAAACACCATTTCCCAGATTTCCATATGTTAGTTAACTAACATACAGTATTGGTGAACAATCCCAGCACACAATTTCACTTCTATTTCAAAGCTTCCAATCAAGTAAATTATTTACAACTCTTTTAAATCAACAGGTTTTGAAGGTTATTAGGTTGTTTTTTTGTTTTGTTTTTGTTTTGTTTTTGTTTTTTTAAAAAAAGCACCTTGAGTTTGTTTGTTTTCTTCCCTTCCCTTAAATAAGACTTTAATTCATCAGGTCACAAAGTCAGTAGATCAAAGCACTGATCTGGTGATCTGGCCCATTAGGTGTTTTTACTTTACCCTCAGAAGTACAGAGTATTTCACAGGCTAGAGAACAGTAAAATACTAACAAACATCCTGTGAAGAAATTGGCAGCTATGAAGATTTGTATTGGTTAAGTTGGATGCAACACTTAAATTTTATTTAATGAATGAATTACACTAATATCTCCGTGGAAGGAAAGGCTCCCTGCACGTTCAAACCGTTTCAAACAAGAATCCCTATTCCAGTTGACAGTGCATATGCCATCAAATTACTGATTCACTTTCTTTACCATTTCAAAAATCTTTACTACTGCCTTTAATAGTTTCTTTGAACACTGTTAGTAATTTCTGACAAGTTTGCATGCACATAGAAGCCACCTACAAGGAAAACCTACCATTTGGCAAATTCTCTAGATCAGAAAGCAAGTTTCGCCTTTACTACTAAAGATCAGAATTGTTAGTGGCCACCATACAACTTATCTGCAGCCTTTCACAGAGAGACACATTAAACTTTCATAGCAGCCTACTAACGGTGAGAAAAATACACTTACTTCCCAGCTACATGAGCATTTTCAACATAAGCGAGTGCTGCTTCCAGGCCTTTTAACTGAGCCACTGCATTGGAGTCTGTCACAAATTTTTTTATCAATCCAAGATACTTGGACCATTCAGGACTCTTATCATCTAACTTCTGGAAGAGCTTAAGGGCTTCTTCATAACCATTTAATCTGGCTTTCCACAGCTGGAAGCAGAAAACAGACATTTAAATGTTGTGCTAGTACAATCAACTCACCAATTATACAAAATTTTTCATAGTTGGAAGTGTAGAAGACTTCTCTTCAATGACTATATGAATAACGTGCAACAGGACAAAATACTTACTCTTCTCCCGCCATGAATGACCTGGATAGAGAGACACTAGTCCTCCCCACTGTTCTTCATAAGCTCTACCCAATGAGTAGGTTGGAGCCCAACAATAGCTTCAGCTATAGATGAGTAAGTTCTTCACATGAATGAGTGCACTGATCTTTCAGCACACAAGCTTGTGCCATACAGATTATCATGCTACTAAATTCTGCTTAATCAATGTTATTCAGCCTCTAGGTTAGATAGAACTGATGCAATTTCAGACCTGTTATATGCACAGCTGTCAGGATTCCCTAACTACGGTGTACTTTGACAGAGGAGTACCACAGAATCACCACAGTGGAGAGATACAGCAAGCCAAACCCAAAGACAAGACTTCCTACCTTGTGCTCACATTTCTGGTCAATGGGCAGTTTCATCCATTCACTGTCGTCCCCCATTTTAATTCAGGTTCTCTCTATAATTACACTAAGTCCTGTGGAGACAGAGACAAGTTAGAACATCGGAAAATACATGTGAGATGCTACCTGCAACATACTTCTACTTAAAAAACAAACAACAAAGACAGTTCTGTAGCAAATCTATTGCTAACACACAACCCACTCTCCCAAGTCTGTAACTATATTTAGATGTGCACTACTAAAACTAGACCACTATTCTGCTGGCCCTTGAAGGCTACCAGAAGCCATTAAATATTAGAAAGCAGTGCAATTAGTAATATTTCAGACCCTAGAAGTCTCAGTCTTTGAAAGTTTTAGTAGGCCAAGAAGGCATGCAGAATATAACCCCATCTAAGCTTGAGGAAGAATGTACTACGATTAAGGCGCTAAAACAAAATGAGTACCCATCAACACTAGAAAACTGACTCCTACTGACACATGCTTCCAGCAACTGGTGCCATGAATCAGTGTCAAAAATAATCAGGTGCTAGTGTAAGGACAGCCATTTTAACAGCTTTACAAACAGCACTGTGAGAGGAACAGAACCCATTTTTGCAAGCTGGCCACTTTACGCCCTAAATCTAATGCAGCCAGCATCAGCAACTGCCAACAAGAGATCAATTTCTTACCACACACAGGGCTGAAATCCTTACTCATTTGAGTTCCTAAGTGTTTTCCTCCTTTCCCCATCCCCCTTTCCTTATTATTAAGATAGGACCATCAGGGTATGAGAGATGAGACCTCAGGCTCAATGCTCATCTCAGACATACTGTACAACTAACCTGGCTGCTCAGAGAATAATGAGATAATATGCTTGATGCAGGGAGATCAGCAAAATGAAAATAGCAGCAGCAGTAATGAGAGGGCTCCCAACATTACTTGTACAAACAAACAAAAGTAAATCAGAGGAGTAATGCCTTCCAGCATACCGGTCCATACCATACCAGATCAAGATGACCAAAACTCTAAAAACTGGCCGGCATATACAACAACTTATCACTACAGGCATATAAATGCACCATACTAGCAGAATATTCCTCATGCAAATTCTGTCTATACCAGCAAAGTTGAATACCTTAACCTAGAAAGTATTTCACCTAATGCACAGAGGTTTCCTGCAGACAATTAACTCCCAGCATTAGGAGTGTAATTTCACTGGTGTAAGTTAATACAAGCAAGTTCTCCAAAGCCTTCTGTTGTCAGCCACACAACACTAACATACAGCTAACTTGACAGTAAAATTAAGCTAGCAACAGTCTACAATAAAACCTTTTTTTTTTTTTTTTTTCCTTCCTGGATTAAGTTTGAAGATACTTATTAAAAAAAAAAAAAAAAAAAAACCACAACACACACACCAAAACACAACAAACAAAACAAACAACAACAACAAAAAACCCTACAAAAAAAAAAAAAAAAAAACACACCAAAAGAGAAAAACAAAACACTACCCCCCCAAATCCTCACCAGCTACCAACACACACCCCCCACACCAAACTACATGAAACTTACCTTAAATATTCATAAATTCCTATGCATGTTAATACTGGTCTCCCTAAAATGGCATAAGCCTACTGATTTGCCCAATGGCAATAAAATGAAAATCAATGTCAGGACAGAAGCTGACTACACATATAAACAAACATATTCAAGCATTATTATGGTTTGCCCTGCTCATCTCACTAACAGTGATGTGGATCCTTTTTATTGACATCAGCACAGTTGCACAGTGGTACTAAGAAGTTTGCTTTTACAGTAACAAAAAAAAAAAAATTGTTAGGAGAGCCAAAGATGAGGACTGACAACCTCTAGAACTATAAACTATGGAGAATGAAAGGATCACTCTGCTCATTATGTAAGAAATGAAGTACACAAAAGTCAGGCTACCTAAAGCCCATGCCATTGAAAAGTTAATTCTGGTACACTATGTTTTAAAATTTATAAGTTATTAAAAAAACAACAAAACAAAACCCAAACAAAACCCCACAGCTCTGTGTTAAATACCAGTCACACCACTCCTCTATGTCAGGAACTGACAAGAAAAAGGTACCCTGACTTAAAAGTTACAATGAAAATTCAAGTTTTGACATGCCATACCAAAACCAAAAAATCCTAAGTCAGAGCAAGTGAGTTACTATTTTTTTTATTTGCATTGAAACCACATCAGCCTTTTGCAACGGATTCCACTTTCATGTGTTTAAACCCTTCTGAAACTCTATCGCTTCTTCTCTGCCCAAACCTCTCATTTGTTCTCTTATCCCTTCCTTCAGCCTACTGAAAGAGAGCTCAAAATTAAATACAAATCAACAACTTGCTCATTAAAATTCAAAGCGTTTTACCTATTCAAAAAAGGCAAACACACCCTTAAAACTAAAGGAAAAAAAAAAACAAACACCATCCCTCCCCCCCCCAAGCAAGACACTCATGGTAAACATGGAGGTGGTGTTAAAACTCTACCTCTATGACTGATGACTTCTCTCCAAAAGCTAGAATGACACTGCATTCACATAAACTTTTCAAATAGCTCACCTAGTGAAGGATGCAGGAATGCCCTAATGAGAATACAGTCACAGCAGACTTCCCTCTGGCACTCAGTTCTGCTGCCAAGCACCTCCATCCTAACATGCACAACAGAAATAATGGGGTGTTTCCCCAGCAGAGATGCAGATGACAGAAACAGAGCAGTCTTCTCCCAGACTCACATATGCCTTTGCCAAGGATAAGCAGAGTGAACTTCAAAGGAGATCAGGTAGTTCTGAATCTCACTCAGAAACTTGGAGGTAACCAAACCATTGCCTGTCTATATTATTTTTTTGAGGAGAACTTAAGGAACCAATACAAGGACAATAGTTACTCACAAAGAAAACACAATAAGAAATAAAGCACTAACACATCTGCCAGCAAGCAAAAACACCAGAATAAGAGTTTTAGCACCTGTACTAGGGTAAGCCCACATCTACACCCCAGTCATTTAGAAAACCATCAGCAGCATGAACTTCTTACTTCAACAACACAAAGAAAAATTTATTTTTCTACAGAAATCTGTTCCACCAATGAAAACTTTATTGTAGGACACTGACTACCGTATTACAATACTAAAATCAGTTCGAACCCTAGAGCCAGGAACAACTCTACTAAAAAGGCTTGGCCCCTTGCAAGGCTGAAACCAATTTACAAGTATTTTAACCCTTACACTCATCCAGCAATTTATTGCTACAAAGCGTGACCTCTTGCTTGTACACCGTAGTGAAGCATTATAAAAACTAAAAGAGAAGGATCTAGGACTTGTCTTCCCAACATCATAATGTATTCAACCAAGGGACTGACAAGACAGGGAGGGGAGACAGATGACCACGAAACAGTGAGCATTTTCTCACCCATTCTTTTTCAGTTTGGTCAAGTCACTTCCCCTACTATTTTTAGTCGTAACATCTACAACGGTTACTTCAATTATTAAATGGGTTAAGTTGCCTTCTGTGCTGAATCTGGCATCTAAAAATAGTAATAAAATTATACTTCTCCATCCCCCCAATAACTTACAAATCCCTTTAGAACAGACAATTTATCAGAAAGTATTCCACAGTCACAGAGGGAAAGCTCCTTCTTAAACATCCCTTCTTTCTAGCTTCATCACAGCTCATGCCTGTCCTAATGCCAAGATCTTGTGCTGCCTACATCTTGCACTTACTAGAATAAAAGACTCTTGTTTCTCCCTTCAATTAAGTCACTGGGTTCTGTATGATCATAGAATATCACACATTTGACAAAAACTTTTTTTTTTAAAGCTGCGTTGCAAAAACACGTAAACCTCCAGCCATTACCTCTCAACATCCAAGTAGCCTCATTATACAATAATGCAGCTAAATTATGTTATTTCTAGTGAATTTGCAGCAATGAAGTGTTTGACCTACATAGCTTTCTTGTTACCACAACTCAGAACAACCAGATATGAGTCTTTCAGTAAAGATATTCGTTTTTTTTTTTTTTTTTTTTTTTAAATCCAGAAAAAAGGCCTCTGAAGTCATGGAACCACCAAAATAAGTTTTGTGAGAGAGGTTTGGTATTAACGTGGTCAATGCAAAATTTCCAAAAGCAAGTCAGCTGAGGAATCTACAATGGAGATGAATAACAAATCCCCCCTGACAGTTCTTGGCAGGACAAGTTCTTATATTAGGGAGCAGTGAGCAAATGACCATCAAGGAAAGAATAGGATGTCTTTCAAAGAGAGACCATGAGAAAGCAGCAAGAGTAGAAAATATTTACAAGGCAGAACAAATGCAAGAATCTCAAATGTAAAAGTTAGAATTCCCCACTAAATATAAGTTTATGAAGCTAATTTATTAAGACATTAAAAGACTACGAGAAAGTGTCAATACATGAAATTTCAGATTAACCATCCACTGCTCTAAACAGTTCCAACTCAGCTTCTAAATAAAAGGTCTCTGCTACAATTTTTGAGGGCTGATTAGCATCAACCTTATAGCTTCATAGTATGGGGAACTACTAAATAAAATCCCTTCATTGCAAACAGCTTTAAATGTATTTTATTTTGAAGCATCATTTATCACCTATCACTTGATTTTGTTGTGAAATTTCAGCTTTCAGAGCATTTTCTACATAAAGTGTGCAATGGCAAACCATTTTATACTAAACAAAAACAGATGCTGACCGATTGTCTACTTCTTCCTACTCACTTCTACCTATTGAACATCACTGTGCACCAGAACAGCATCAAACATTTTGATATTTTGAAAGCTTCTCAAAAACTTTACTCAAAAGATTAAGTTCTGAGAAAGCAAAACAGGCCTTTTTAAAGGAAAAAAATCTGTTCAAAATGTTCCTATACAGCAGGGCATGTACTTGGAGAGAATATAGCTTTATGTCACACTTCAAGTGAAACCAGACTCCTCAGTAGACAGTCCTCTGTCAGTGCAGCCCAGTAGCTCAGAAAAAAAGTTGAAAAATTCAAGTAATCATAAGTTACATTTTTATTTTAAACAGCACCTGGACACATTAAGTATTTGAAGAACACACAAATCCAAGGACTATAGCTTAATCGGTCAATGAAATAATGCAACTGCTTTGGTAAATTCTACATAGTCAAAAGGAAAACTGAAGTCCAGCTAACAACCCTGAACTATGAATATCTGCAAAAGCAGCAAAGAGTCAAGAAGAACTTTCAGTCAGACTGTAAGCGTGCTTTCCAGCTTCAGTCCACATACCTTTTGATGACAGACAAAAGAAGAGGTCAAAAAAAAAAAACCAAAACTCAGAAGACCATTTGCTGCTTAGGCAATAAAAAATTTCCTATAGTTTTAAAAGTTGGGATTTTCAATTAAAATATTAATTAAAAGATGCAAGATACACAAACTCTTGATGAAAGGAAGGCAGGACCTCAGAATAATGAAAAATAAATAGGAGAAATGCATGCTAAAATGGAATTGTTTTGCAGGTTGTTGAGTAGATGGCAGCTAAGAGAAGCTACTGTTTCAGCAGCAATGAAATGGCATTAAAGAGTAAACAGCATTAAATTCCCTCTTGCCAGCTTTAACTCATACGTCCTAACTCAGCTCAGGAACAACTTAATAGCACAAATGGCAACTTATTGGTAAGGGAGACAGATACTTAATTTCTCCAGAAAAATGTGTTTCAGCACAGTTTCTGAAAATAACTTTTGCATGGAAAAGAACGTCCTCAAAGCGAGAGACAATGCAAAATAAACTGACCTTCTGTTACTGCTAAGAGCACAAGCTATTTCTTACTGCATGGGTAAGCCTGGTGTGAAGCTAGTCTTACAGAGCAGAGGGGGGCAAGAGAGAAAAGGGCAACCCACGGGCAAGTTTGTGAGTGCTGGGACAATTCTGAGGGTGGCCAGCTGGAGTGAAAGATGCCAGTGGGGCTGTGCTTATGAGCTGCAAACTCTCCCATCCCTCAAGGTGTTTACAGAGCTCAGGTACGGAAAGGCTCATGTGATGTTCTTTAAAAGAACTGCCTGAGCTGCTAATGAAGGAAAGCTCCCGCAGAGATATCCCACCCCAGGAATGACCACCAGCTCCCTCCTCCAAGCGAAGCCCCCTCCAACACAGCAGCGACGGCCCTGGCTCCCTCCCCGCCCCCAGACTAGCAGCGGCCTCGCCATCCCCAGCCCCTTCCAGCAGAGCTCCCCTCCACTTCTGCCGCTCCGCACCGGCTCCCGGCTCGCAGCCCCAGCTGTTCCCCTTCTCCTCCTCCCCCGCACGCCGCAGCCCAGAGAGCTTTCCCGTTCCGTAGCGGCAGCGAGTATCGGGCACAGGCCGCGGCCGGGGCCCGGGGCAGCGGCGGACCGGAGCAGGCCGCCCGCCCGGCATTGTTTCTGCCCGCCGCCGCCCCAGGCCCCGCCATTGCCGCCGCGCACCGCCAGCACGGCTCCGCCGGGCCTCACCAGCCACTCACCCTGACAGCTCCGGCCCGGCTCCGCGGCGAGAGCGGGCGGGGAGCCGCGGGGCGGGCTGGGCTGGGCTGGGCCGGGCCCCTCCCCGCCGGCGGGCGGGGCTCGGGGTGCCGCGGCCGTACCTGGGCGGGGAGCCGGCCCGCGCCGGGGCCAGACAAAGGCGGGCAGGGCAGTGCCGGGGCTACCGGCCCCGCCGCGTTGCCCCCACAGCAGCCCCTGGCACGTCACACCCCCCTTTCCCTCCCCCGCACCGGCGGTGGCGGGCTCTCCCCGGCCCTCCCGGCGGCCGCAGTACCTGCCCTGCGGCTCGGCTCCCCAGCACGGCAGCCGGTGACCAGCGCGGCCCGCCAGGCCTGCTGTTCTCATGAGTCACAGCCCTGAACTCCCCTCCCGTCAGAACAATAATTCTGGTGACAGAGGTAGCTGTTCGAGCATGGAGCAGATGTTATGCCAGGCCACCATCATCCAGCAATCCCCAACTGAGGAACGGAGCACTGCAAGGCCTGCTGCGAAGAACGAGAAACGCAGTACCTTCCACAAGAAGTACGAGCAAATAGCCTGGCACTGCGCTATCGTTGCATTCCATGTTCTGCTGCGAGATGTGTAATGACAGTGCTCCGATGGAGCTGATTCATCAGCAATCTCTCCAGCACATCACCTGACATTTTGAGATGCCTTTTCTACAGTGATAAGGGCAGTTGAAGAAGCTGGTATGGTGGAAACCAGCTATCAATAGCTTCCTCCTGAGAAAAGCATGATGCAAGCCATACGATGCAAGGCTGTGTTTCTTCAGACATCTTTTCAGCTAGCTGAAGAAAGAAGCCTCTTCTAGACACTGCAGCACCAGCCATGCTCCTCACTGAATAATCATCCAAGTTACTTGTTCAGCCATCTCAACCTCCCCCACTACAACAGGGAGGCACAAACATGCACAACAGCTTCTGCTTTTCAAGGTTTGACATTTGCAGCAATGGAGCTGTCATAGAGACAACCCCAGACAACACACAGGTGCTCAGGTTGAGAGACTCTTTATTCAAACAAGCCACAGCAACACTGCTCACTGCAAGGCAATGCTTAATTTAAACACAAAGGCACGAGGCTTTCCCATGTCACACTTTAGAACTCCACCCCATAAGATGAACCACTGGAACAGTCTACAACAAAGCAGCAGCAATACCACCATATTAGTTTTAGATGATGATGTCTTGAAACCAAACATTCTGTTACAGATGCAAATGGCCTGGCAGAAACATCACAAACCATTTACATTAAATAGTTTACAAACAAGCAATAAAAGTTTATACATTTCTTCTAAAAAAAAAACAGAAAAGGGCATCTGCCTGATACCATGGAACAGAGGAGATATAGAAAGGGGAAGAAAAGGGAACCAGATGATCACTGACCATGATTTTTAAAACCCTAATTAGGAGGTTTACAAATATTTACATCTCTCAAGGGTCCTTCAAGTCATACATCCTACACAACAATACCTTCCAAATTAGACACTTGAGACTGAGAGACAGTTATGTCTACTTCACAAAATATTCAGAGCAGTTTCTAATTGTATGTACTGTTCAAGATGTTCATAAGAGATTTATAAAAAGAGGCAAACGGAGGTGTCACAGTTTGCTGGTGACACAATCAGGGTAACAAGAAAAAAAAAAGATTGAAAAAAACTTAGAACATGCCAAGTGAATTTCAGCTGTACATTTATCACCTAACACACACTGTGATGCACAAGAGAGAAACAACTTTTAACATTACGCTGTAAGTCAGGTTTTGTGAGCTGACTATGAAATAGAAACAAGACTTTACTGTTCTAATGGACATGAGTGCAATATGATCAGCTCTACTGTGGCAGGCCAGGGCTACAGAAGCACAGGCCCTGATTGCACAACTGGCCCATATCAAGGAAAGGACAAGAACCAGTGTGGAGGTTAAGTCCCACCAAATACCAGTCATATGCATACTAGAATTAGCAACCATGTTCCATTACAATGCATTCATTTTTTATATTAGACTCTCAAATGAGAAGTCTCGCGTCAGTACAGAAGTAAAGCACTCTGACTAAATTCCCATGCTTCTGAAATCCAAGTTTCATTTATTTTTCTGCAGGTGTCACATAAGTATATTTTTCCATAGCAGGTCCCCTAGTCAACGTTCCCAACTCTGTGTTCTTGATAATTACCTTCAAAACATCTACAACAATCTGTTTAGAACCAGTTCATTGTATTTGAAAGACATTTTTTTTTCTTGATTCCACTTTGATATATCACCCTCTTGATGTAGTTTTAAAAGTTTAACCCTATTGCAAGTCTTGAAAAGGGGGTGGGAAGGAAAAAAAAGGTGTATCTATAAGGGAAAGCTACCAAAACAGCAAAGCTTGAAGAAAGGCCAGGCCTGGCTGGGGCGAGAAAGTCAAACCAAATTCTAATTTTTCCACAATCAACTGATCTGCTATTGGATGCTGAAGAGTCAAAACTGTAAGGGCAACTTGCACCAAATCATTCTTCTTTCTGGCTTGGCCCTATTGCAAAGTCTTAATAACAGATTTTTATGAATAGCCTTTTAGAATGCTTCATTATTTGAGACTTTTAGCATTTAGAAATATGCATCTTTAAAGTTTCAAACTAGTAAATGTGTTAATTGAAAGTGCATAGCAATACTTTCTCTGATACATAAGTAATAAATAGGGAAGGTCTCCCACAGCTGGTAGCCAAACATCCTGACAACTACTCAACCCTTTCTCATCTGCAGATGGCAACTCTAACAGTACTGCAGTTTAGCAGTAGCACTAGAAGATGCAACACTAAACATGAAATGATAAATCAGCAAAAAAAGGAAAACTGCAGCATGATTACTGATATATGTGGGACACAAATCAGAAAATTGTAATAGATGAGTTAGTGATTTGATTTTAAATTTATTTTTGAACAAGGCTGAGGTCAGCTAAAGTGCCACAGAAGTTTCATTCTTCAGCCTCTGCTGTACAACACTTTGGATCTCTCATGACAGAAATCCAATTTCAGGAGGAACACCCTGTAAAAGCCAACCTGAAAGCTACCAGAATCCCAAGACTCTGACTCAGAAACAGAATAAAATATAAAGGAGCAGAGGGGGGACACGAGACCCATATTTCTGTCCAGACTCCTATAGTCCCATACACTAGAGAAGATTCAATAAGAAGCACATCCTGGTTAGGGACCCTGGAGATCCAAGACTAACACCTGCGCCCAACAACAGACCTGTAGAAACGGAGATCAGCTCATGCTTTTCACTTTAAAATTGGAATTACCTCAGGGAACGTTTTCCCCAGGTCATTTTAGAGGGGAAACCAATCCTGCACGCAGCCTCCCGAAACGCCCACTCAAGGCACAGAAGATGCCAGGCCTGTATTTCCGTCGAGGGGCACTGGGAAGGGGCCGATCCCGGCTCCTTCACCAGCCCCCCCGGCCCATACTGTCGGCCGCCGCCTAGGCAAGATCCCGGCAGCTCCCAACCGCGCCTGAGCCCACGGTGATGACACGCCGGGGACAACTGCAGCGAAGCAGCCCGAGCCGCGGCACCCTATGGCCCCACGCCCGCGCTCCGCGGCAGACTCAGCGAGCAGCGCCGCTTAAGCCTCTACAGCGCGGCGCGGTACAGGCCGCAGCCTCCCGCCGTTAGCGGTCGCAGCGCGCACCTCCCCCAGCCACGAGAGCAGCTCCAGACGAAGCCCAGGGACCCCGGTTGTTCCCGTGGAGCGATGTCAACGCCGCTCGGGACCGCGCCGCCGCCCACTCCCCAGGTAAGGCGGGGGAGGCTCAGGCCCAGCGAAAGAGGAAGGCCCACCCCGCCCTCCTGCGGGCCCGG
The DNA here is from genome assembly GCF_037038585.1 of Patagioenas fasciata. Classification (NCBI taxonomy): domain Eukaryota; kingdom Metazoa; phylum Chordata; class Aves; order Columbiformes; family Columbidae; genus Patagioenas; species Patagioenas fasciata. The sequence goes on along the minus strand of NC_092524.1, from coordinate 28,645,331 downwards.
GGAGCCGCGGTGGACGGAGAAAAGGGCCAAGGCCCCACTGGGGAAAGGACAACGACAGCGACTCTCACCTGGGAGCCGGCGGGTCGGGCGCGCCGAGTGTCCGGCCGCTCCTCGGCAGGGTTTGAAATCGCTAACACCGCCCGCACCTCCCAGTGTCCTCAATGCCCATTGGCCGGCGCCGGCCCCACCCACGCCGGCACCCGCTGGTTTTATTGGCCCGTTTGAATCCGGCAGCGGCTATGCATGCTCCGCGCCCTCCGGAGGCGGCTACTGGGCGCTGCTGGCGCCGCGGGTCCGCTCCGGCCCGGCCGCGGGGAGAGCGCCCCAGCACGGGGGTGGTGCCCGGCCGCGGGGAGAGCGCCCCGGCACACTCAGCTCAGGCACCACTGGAGCGCGCCAGAGAAGGAGGCTGCTGCGCCCGCCCGCGCCGCGGTGCTGATGGGTGACTCGGCCGCCTTGGCAGCCCCCGCGGGCCCCGTGAGGGCGTGGGGCGCTGCCTAAGGCAGCCATGCTGGACCGCAGAACCCGCCCCCTTTTTCCCACAGGGCTCAAGTAGCTCTGAGCTGAAGTTGATGGCAGTTGTGTCAGGACAAGGGGAAGAAGCAAAGGAGGAAGGGAAAGGGGCTCCTGGCTGCGTTCAGCTTCCAGGAGCAGGTTGGGCTTTCTCTTCTTTAATATCTTTACTCTGAGTTTGCAAAGTAGTAACTGTGTGTTGTGGCAGCTGTGTGTTATTCCTCCAGTTTCTTCACTTCAGCTGAAGTGAAGGTAAAATTCTTAGGGGTGTGCTGTCAACACACCTGCAATTAATCTGAGAGTGCCACCTCTGCCCACAACACTGCAGAAGCATTACTTTTTTTTTTTTTTTTTACTAAAGTGCAATGATTGTAGTTTTGTGTGACCTCAGAGAAGTCACTTTTGTAATACACTTCAATGGTGACATGAGCAGGAATAAAGCTGGTTTAAAGGGTTTTGGCAATTCTTTCATCATAAGGAGACAGGATGAGGTAAGAGATTAGCACCAGTACTGCAGTGTCAGTTATTACTGAACATTTCATTCACTGTTTGGTCTTTCACACTGTTTAAACTCTTACAAAAATGCAACAGAATCTTGAACAAAATCCCTTACAGACAGAACAACAGCTCTTCTTCAGAGCTTTATTTACTACTGGGCAGAGGCTGGGGACCAGTACAGTCCTAATACTTACCAAAAAGGCAAACATCCTTTTCTGCAGTTGCCATGTTAAAATGGTAACAAAAAGGAAAAGAAGCAAGGTGGGGGCAGGGTGAGAGGTATTACATGTGTGCAGGAATTTGCACAAGTGTATGAGTGTGGATATTTGGGCCTTGATTCAAAGCTGTAGTGGTAGAAGAAGCGTGTGTTGCAATCCAATTATCAAAAGAGCCCAGACCCGTTCCTACCTTCTTGCTCCTCTCAAATGAAGTTGAGGTTCTGTGCAAACGAGTCTGGAACTCCTCTTTCAAAGGAGAGTCCAAATAACATGTATGATTCACAACCAAAAGCCAGGCAGAGTGGTTAAGAAAAGCTAAATTTATATTAAATTATCATAAACCCCTAAAATACTGAACACAGTGGTTAAATAACTCCAGAAAGTCCAATGTCTCCAGTGAGTAACGTTAAAACCATTACACAGGAACACACAGAAATCACTGACGTTAGCTCAGGACAGACAGGAGAGAGGTTTGCTTTTTACATAGTAAATCAGTGCGCAAGAGATCATCCTCCAGTGGCCCTTCTACATTCTTAACATCCTAAGTGCAACAAGGGTCTTTTCTTCCCCAAAATGGGGAACACCAAGATGCACTCCCCAGGCAGCATCTCACTGGGGCTGTCTCTAGGAAAAAGAAACTAATTTCTGCCCACCTCACTAGTAGAGGAGAGGCCATAGGAAATTTTATTGCTCCTCTTTGCCATAATCATTTGAGGAACGAAGCAGAGAGCAGTTATGGATGGTTGTTAGGCTGGAGTGTGCAGGGTCTCTCCTAAGAAGCTGCAGAGAATATTTCTTGAAGTGGAGATCACAAGCACTGTGAGTTGTTGTAAAGACTGACTGGGTTTTCTTTTCCATTCTGCACTTGCAACTCAGACAGCAATTATTTTGACAGGCTGACTGAACCTCAAGTGACATATCCAGGCAGATGTTTTCCTTCACCTCTATTGCACCTCAGGATGTTGGTGCACACTCACATAGGCTATTGGGGAAGGCCCTTCCCTCCAAACCCAAAGGAACCCTGCTCTCCTAGAAGTCAGAGCCTTCCTCCCCTTATCCACTTACTCCCTCCCAGCTCTGATGCCCCCACCCCTACACATGGTTTCTGTTCCAATCTATTCGTCTGCCTACGCTTCAGGCCTCTGGTGTTGCCCCTGCATGAGGCAGCTTAGACAGGCAAGGTCTGTCTCAGTGATACACACTCCCTTCTCAGTTCTGTCGAGTCCACGCCTCAATCCAGAAGTGCATCTGCCCAAAAAACCACAATGCTTCCCAGGCTGGAGTCAAATAAATAATTAAATAAAAATTTAATTTAAAAAAAAAATCCTTTTGTGAGTAGGGAAGAGTCCCACATAAACACAGGGAAATGTCCAATCCTTAGCTCCAGTTCATTTTCCACAGGAATATATACCAGTCAGCCCAATGGTGCAGTTACAGAGTTTCAAGCCACCTAGCCAGGTCAATGCTGCGACCTTCCCCTCTCTGCAAAGCTACCTCTGCTGTAAAACAGTTTCCAGTGGGTTGGGTGTATGTTGTGTTTTTCAGGGGTAGCAGGACTGTTAGTATATGAACAAGGTTAGAGCAGAGCAGGATGGATTTTCCTCTTTTTTTTTTTTTCTTCTTTTTAACCAGCTGGAAAAAAATATTACACAGGAGATGCATCTTCCCCATGCCCCCAGCATATGCTTTGCTCTCTTTACACCACAGGTGGGAATGTACTTGACCTCCTCCCAGGAGACAAAGAGGTTACAGAATTTGCCATGAGGGATTCTTCACTGGAAAGTTCTGCTTCCGAGTTTGTGGCTTAGCACTTAATAGTTTACTATGATAGTAACCATATGACTTGAGGTGTTAATGTAAATCTCATTTTTGAAGAAGCATCAAGAGATATTTTATCTTTTTTCCCTCTGAAACAAGAGATGACAAGAGAAGTCAAGAGAATATGAAGAGGTGGCAATAGCCTGTGGGAGCATGCAAGCTCCAGATGCTGCTGGGGTGGAAATGCAAGGGTAAGATTACATCCCCCCACAGAGGGCAAAGGCCTTGGAGACCAGAGAACAACTGAGGCTCATGCAGCTGATGGGAAAAATGACTTGGCAAGGAGAGCTATTTAGTGGTAACAGAAGAGCTTAAAGTGCAATTCTATTTGATAAACAACTCTCTTAAAATGGCCCTTACAGATCCCTCATTATTGTCTCCTATCCTAGGTCAAATGGGCTCAGCCTGATAATAAAGAAGTTCCTAACTGTCAGCACTGGGCACTCTCCTGGGAAATACTTGACCTAGGAATTATCACTTTTCCCTCATTCTGGTAATCAAAGGTCCTAAAGGCCAAGAGAATTGGAGCCTTGCAGAATGTGGACCGGCAGGAACTTAAAAAAAACAAAAGAAAATTTTCTATGTCAGTTATGCAAAGACAAGTGTAAAATTTGGGTCTTGATGAGATCCATTTCCTCCCATTATCTCTGTAGAGCTAAGAGCTATACCAATCTCCTCGTTCCTCATGTACAGCACTCTGACTCCAGTACCCACAGGGAGCAGCTCTGAAAGGGCCATTTGCTGACTCTTGTTTTTCCAGAGCAGAAACATGTTTTAACACAAAAGGGGAGAACAGGAGCAGTGTCCACTGCCAGCAACAGACACAGCGCTCCAATCTGAGCATTCCTTACAGTTTTTACTAGCAGATGGGAAAGCAAGCAGTGATGCCCTCACGAAACGAGTCATGGCAACTGTGGTTACTCACTTTGTGCCTTTAAAAGGTGGCCTGATGCTGTGCCAGGGTCCCCCTGAGCCCCAAAGTATACCCCATCTATTCCAAGACCTCTCTCAAGCCAGAGATCACTCAACACAAAGCCTCAAAGAGTGCTGCTAGTGCTGGCATGACTAGGGGAACTTCTGTGACCAGGAGATAGTGATAAGGCAGCTCTGCTCTCTTCATGGGCATCGATCATGACCTGGATGGCACAGGACTTGGCGGTTGCCAGAGAACACAGAATCTGAACCAGATTCAGGCCAGAGGAGTCACTGCAAAAGTTAATGTGGCAGCTTCCAGGAAAAGGGAACATATAAATAAACCACAGACAGTGAAAATGAGCCAAAAGGGTTCCAACCCACCCATCTTCCCTCTCCAACCACAACAGCACAGCTGCCCAGGCTCCTTGCTAAAAGCCAAACAGTCTCTGGGCCCCTCGCAAGAGAGGCTGGTCTCTGTGCCCTTCCTTGCCTAGCAGGCAGAGTCTTGTCTTTTATGCAGAGCAGAGGCGAGGGAGGGTACAAGCACTTCCAAAGTCACGCATACTTTAGACCTCGCTCTCCGTGGAGGGCTTGCGTTGGTGTTTCCAGCCTGTGTCTGGGAGTGAGCCACGCCGTTCAGGAGTGGCTGCTGCTGTGTTAACGCTGCTGCATTCAGACTGTTCTTCCTGTAGCAGCTGCTCAGTTTCGGTGTCGTCCAGTGAACCAGAACTAGCCTGGATAGAGACCGTGTCCGTCTTCATGCAGACATGGTCCCGGAGGATCCCTCCTCGGGAGCTCCGAATCTGCTTAAGGTCATCCCACGCGGAATCATCACTGGATAAAAGACATATCCCCTCCACAATCTTGATCTTCTCCTTGGTGTAGTTGTGGTCAGGACCAGCCTAGGAAGCAGACAGATGAATGAAAAAACCTAATACATCTATGGAAAAATATGGCAAAGAGCAAAGCAGAGCTGGAATGTAGACAGTGAAGCAGACAAAAGGCTGGACCTCCATGGAAATGGCCACTGGCTTTGACTGTCACAATGGCAGAACCCATTCTAAGTTTCCCTTCAATTCTTCACCACCTGAGATAAATCTTCCCTGCAAGAGCTATCATTACAAACTCCAAGAGCCTTCAAATCATGGAAAGGGAATGAGGATGAGCTGGCTCTTTTACTTCAACTATATGTATTCCCTGACAGTAGGGAATAAGAATGACACTGAGTCTAAGAAGGAAGGCGAAAAAAAAAAAGGGAGGGGGGAAGCAGGAACAGCCAGCAGACTTCATGGTAAAAGGAGGCAGGGAATCGATTCTAGGTCTGCAATACCGTTACATCTGAGTCATTCTAGATTGATCTCTCAGGAAAGCACAGCTGGAATACCACTGTTGAGTCCAAGTCTCCCAGTGCCACAGGGGAAGGAGATTATAGGGAAACAGTGGGAATGATCAGAGGCTAAAGGGACCACACTGAGATTAAAGCAGTGAATTCTGTCTAACTTGGATCACTGACAACATTAGAACATGTGATCTATCCCTGATGAGAAAGTGGAGGGGGTGGGGAAATATACATCTGGGTATATCTAAGAGCAGCAGAATTAAGGGAAAGTGGAAAGGATTTAGATTCTCAGATAAATAATGCTGGCTTATCCTTAGTAGACGAGGCTAAAATGGCAAGAAAGTTTGGGAAATCTATTAGACAGTACCTTTGGAAGACAAAGCCTGTGAAAGCTCTCCTCTGCATAAGTCTTGCTGTGATCCCTGCTAGATGAACTAAGTGATCTAACAGATTATCTTTTTCAAATCTCACATACAGAGTATGAGTTGCCAAAGCATCTGCCATGGAGAACTACCTATACTTTCTTGACAGACAGTAGAGCTGGTTTAAGGACATAAAAGCAGGGGAAAAAAAACAAGAACAATTAGTATGGGACAGTGCTTGAGCCACACAACAGAGCTTGAGTGAGAGAGGCAGGATCAAACACATACATAGAGTAGTGATACCTGACGTGAGGATGTGGACGGAAATCAGAAGAGGGAAGATGAGAAGCTATCTGAGTGATAAGAAAGCTTCTGAGGAGAAAACAGAGGAGAAACTAAGTGCTGCAAGATACCATATTAAACCCTCTCCATCCTGTGGCACGCAGGGCAGACCTCTGCAGGGCCTTTAAAATGCTCTATTTAATTAGGGCGCTGGTTCTCTCCCTGTCCCACCCCTTCCAGGCAGTGCACAGCCAGCAGCCACATCGTTGTTATCAAACCCCTTCCGGCTGCCTGGTTCCCCAGTGACTGTCCAAAGCCGTCTTGGTGCAACAGTCACTAACCGAGACTGCGTCCAGGGAAGACAACTCCCTTGGACTCCTGTACTTCAAGGCCCAGCACCCAATACAAATAAAATACAAGACACTGTGTGACTGAGGGAGAAGCCAAGAGCTGAAGACAGATCTAATTCGCTACAGCTCACTGAGGAAGAAGTGCTACTGGTTGATCTCCATAAGAGTATGAGCAATTGACTGAAGCTGTCTGCCTGTCCTTGAGGTGAATGCTGACAAGTTGCAGCATTTTCACACACTAAGGCCTGTAATACTCAACAGCAGCTTGAGCTGGGCTCACACGCCCTTAGTAGCAGCTCTTACCTCTTTCTTATAGCACAACTGGTTGTACATGGTTGGTTTGGGAATTGCTTCAATCTTCACCTCCTGGGTAGATGTTCGATATGAGGGATTACTGTACGTCAGGTTCCCCAAGCCAGGGTCTGTGAACTTGGACTTATTATGCCTAGAGGGAAAGAGCTGTCAGAAAAGACACAGATCCCTGCTGCCAGGATAGAAATTTCCTGAGTGCTTAGCGAGCGGAAATCTCTAACAATCTTCACTGTCCCTCAGAGAAGGAGAATGCTGACTTTACCTGGCTCTTCAGCTATCAGTGCATTCACCATCTACCAGTACAGCAAGGTACTGCCATGTCAGCACAGAAGCTATACTGGCAGTAACTGGTGAAGCTTTCTGGCAGAAAGTACGTGAGCTCACACATATACCGATATATGAATTATATCACATCCCCATCCACAACTCATAAGCTCTCTGCAGGAAATTCAGCCAATAAGGCTTGAAATAATAGTTGCACTTCAAAGGCACAGGACTCAAACCTTGCAAATAAAATCATCAAACACTGCTTCTAATTGAGAACAAAGGAATTGTAAATGACAACAAAGAAAGACAAAGTGCTTTCAGGAACTTTCTTCTCTTACAAACCTGAATTTAACTATTGGCCAGGAGAGGGCGAAAAGGATCACTTACCTATATACAACTAAAGCAGCAATAAGCAGCAAAATAAACAAGATGCTGAGAAGACCTCCAATAATGTAGCTGACATGCAGTCCTTCTCCTGAAAGTGAAGAGCAAGGGTAATTTATGCACTCTCCTTAACTTCCACTGGGTAATACTGACCTCACTGTAACACCTAATACGCCATACAGAAGTATGTAAAATAAAATGTCAGCACACCAAGGTTTAGCAGAGGGTTTTGTTTGGCTTCATATGAAACCAAACATATGACATATGTAACCATTTATCCCACCCAGGCCCCAGAAAACTGAGGAGCATTAGGATCTTAGCAATGGGGTTGGATAAGGATGAGTTAGACCCCCTTGCTGACAGGTTCTTCCCGCAATGTGTAGCAATTACCCTAGTCAACCATCCTCAAGACAAAGGGGATGGTGAAGAAGAGTATCATTAATGGAAAGAGCCCAATAAATGAGATATAGAATGAAAGAAAACAGAACTATTCTTCAGACCAAAGTGTCATTTGGAGAAGTCCCCATATAGGCTAAATGAACACGTATGACTAATGTTCATCCTTAGACACTCTGCTCTGCTCAGACAGCATTTGAGTAATACAAGTCTGAGATTCAGAAGTTTGAGTTTCATACACTATAGACTGGAAATTCCCTGGACATATCTGGAGCAACAACCCTGGTGGAAAAGAGTTAAAGAGAAGGAACTCACCCATGGTTGCTAACACTGCCTCATTGGCATGGGTACACAAGCCTCGCCTAGCATCTTTGTCCGAGCAGCTGAATGACAGGACAGTTAGTTACTCAAAGTAGTATGAACAGTGTCAAAAGTATCAAAAGACAGGATGGGACAGGCTAGCACTGATATCCCTTCCATTTCCAGCTCAACAACAGAAGCCTTGCCTTATCTTCTTCAATATCCTTCTATATCCAGAGGAGTGAGAATCATATACATATATATAGGGGAGTGTGAGTGTATATAATATAAATAAAGTATAGGTCTGCAACATCTTTATATCTGATGCATTCTACATTCAGGTACATAGGTGCATACATATATCTAGCTATCAGAACACAAATTTCAGCATCAGTGTTGAAGAAGGAAATCAGAACATCCTAGAATGAGCAAACATCTTCCTGTCCAACACATCATACTCAACAAAGTGAAAGTTTTGCCTTGTAAATAACCCAGCCATATATTTAAGAACATACGGGGGTTTGTTGTTGTTTTTTGTTGTTGTTGTTTTGGTTTGGTTTTGTTGTTGTTGTTGTGTTTTGTTTGTTTTCATTTTTGTTTTTGCTGGGTAGCAGAAGTAGCAGGCTGCAGGGAATTAGCACAAAAAAGTTTCTTAACTAATTGCACTGTAACTTAAATGTTTGAGCTGCAAAGGTTCTGTTCTACCCCAAACAAGCTCTCTCTTTGTAGCCAGGGCAGAGCCACTTCTGCAGATGTCTGGGTCATGTCTGAGATGTCTCAGTGAATTAAAGCAACAGACTCTCCTCTCCTCCACTCAGAAATAAGTTCTCAAAATTAGGAGTTCAGAAATCAATCAAATTAATGATATGGTCTCAGGAGGGTTTTAACACTTCAGCACAGTCAGCCTATACACACTTTTCAATAGGACAGAAAGATGTCTGTTGAGCTGGCAAGAGATGCAGTGTTCTGCCTTCTTTGTCAGAATGGTTTTCCCCATTATGTACATGAATTCTGGAGCTGGAATTGCCTCTTTTGGCTAGGAAGAGGCACACCTGGATGATGACAATCAGATGGGGCCTACATGTTGCACCTTGCACAAGCTGAGACTTTCACATCCCAATTCCAAGAGAACATGAGCACTTACTTCCTTTGCACTGCTTCCAGGGATGTGAGAGGTTTGGTTGTTGAGGTTCCTACTCTGCCAGGTGGTGTCTGACTTCTCTCACTTGCACTGGTGGGTTCAGGACGAGGGGGCACTACACCAGGAACTAGAGAAACAGAGAAAAATAAGTAGGACCCCAAATTTGTGGGGCAGATGAACAAGTCTGACAAGCTATAGAGAGTTTCCAAAATGGCCTATATGAACAGCTTTCCCATCTCAAACCCAGTCTGTCAGCAAATAAGACAGAAGAAGGCTCTGTTGCTCACAACTGCCTTACTTCCAGTATATGACTCTGCATAAGTTTTTATACACTGAAGAGCTTCAGATGCTCTGGTTGTCCCAGCCATTGCGTAAGCAGTGGCAGTGGCTCACTTATGGAAGCTACTACCCTAGTGACACTCAGTAAACTCACTAGTAGAACAGGGCCGCCCATCTGGTTCATCCGGACATGCGCAGACAAAGTCAGAAGCCCTGGCAAAGCAGAGGTGAGTGCAGCCTCCATTGTTCACTCCACAAGCATTAGTACCTGGAAGGAACAAGCAAGTTGATAGAGATGTTGTAGATAACCAGGTAGGAGCTCAGAGCAACAACTTTTCTTCCAGCTCAGCCAGAGACACTGCCTAGAACTCCAGCACATGCCCTTCATCTAACTGCTAAGAAAGTGATGACAATAGCCAGACACTGGTAGGATTAGAGCAATCTTGAAAGGAAGGCACTGGAAATCATTAGACAAGAGGCTAGTCAACACAGCTCAACAGATTAAAAAAAAAAAAGCTCACATTCTTCCGATTTAACACAATGTCAAATGAACACCACAGGGAGTGATGTTTGTTAATCGAAGCTGTAACAGAACACCATCAAAATCTACTTAACTGAATTGTCACAGGCAGACAAGTAATGTGCCAAAGGAAGGTGCATTAACAATGTGAGTACAAGAAAGGGTGCCAATCTTGCTTGACATCTGTAGTAGTACAGTGGTTCCAGAGTGCTTTTTGTCTCCAATTAGCATTTGCCTGAATCAAGGTCCTCCTATTTACCTGTCTGTCTCTGAGGTGAAACCACAATGATATCCATCAGTCCCTCAACGTTGGCCAGGACTGTCTCTTTGTTCCGCCCAGAGTATTTGTCCACTCTCTGGATAGATTTGGTTTGCCAGTCAGTCCAGTATATCCATCTATCCTGCTGCTCAGGGACCCAGCAAAGAAAAAGCACAGCCATTAGCATGTTTAGCCATGTAGACACAGGATACCCATAAAACACATCCCCAGTGGCAGAAGGCCCCAAACAAAGGCCTTTTCAACCCCCTCCCCTCTTGTCATACAGCAGATGACTGTCCACACCCCACGGGAGTTCAGACAAACTTTCTTCACTAGCTCCACAGAAGAGTTAAGTACTATCCCCTCAGCCATCTTTGTTTCCCCAGACTGTAAGATTTCCCTGTCCCATGCTCATCAGCATGTCAGGGAGAATGATGGCAGCACAAAAATCTTCTTACCTGTGTCAGAGCAAAGGGATGTGACACCTGGCTGACCAACACTTGCCGCAGCTTCCCATTGAGATCACAACTCTCTATGCGATCAAGATGTGCATCCACCCAGTAAATTCTGGAGGAATAGGGAAAGATGTCAGCTTCCATCTATACAATCCCTCTTTCCTTTCTAATAATGTGCTAGCCAAGATGGATCAGAGAAAAAAAAAAAGCACAACACCAAACCCCACAACCCTACTCCAATAAACCAAGCTAAGAAGGCATAAAAATTAATTACATCCCTTAACCCTAGGCAAGTATAAGAAAATCTTTCACTGACCTCCTGGTGTCATAATCCAAAGTCAATCCATTTGGCCATCCTAGGTCAGTGTTAATCAGGATTTTACGTTCAGAGCCATCCAAGTTTGCCCGTTCAATTTTAGCAATGTGACCCCAATCTGTCCAGAAGAGGTATCTGAAGAGATAAAAGGCAAGTATAAGAAGAAAAGGACGTTTTGTTTAGCTTTAGTTATGAATTTAACTGCCAGATTCTTCAAGTTCCAAAAAGATCATGTGGTCTGCAGCTTGCTTCTCCCAGCTCTCTGCCCAACCTTCAAATCCACTGTCTGCCTGATTACGTTTGTCATTTAGAGTCAGCCCCTTGCTTGTACCTGCAGACTCACATGGCACATCTCCTTTTCCTCCCACAAACCTCCTCTTCCAATCTGCCTCTGCACAGCCCTTCTCCCACCCCCACCAATACCCCGTACTTACCCCTTCTTGGGAAAGACAGCAATGGCTCGGGGCTCATCCAGGCTGTTGTTGATCAGCACTTTCCTGCAGCTTCCATCCAGTCTAGCTACCTCTATGGTATTGCGTCCTGTGTCTGTCCAGTAGAGGTTCCTGGCAACCCAGTCTACTGCCAGGCCATCTGTGGTCTTCAGACCCTGACCAATGACAGTTTCCATGTTGCTGCCATTCAGATCAGACCGCCTGGATGGAAATCAATGACAAACGGCAGTGAGGGACAGGTAGCTTCCAGAAAGCCTTCACACCTCCATATGTGATCCCCGTCAACCACCATAATGCTACCTCCCTAATATCTTTTTCTCTACACTCTCCAGCAGGCTAAACACACTGTCAGCATTTAGTTCAGCAATACACATGACGCTGTGTACCAAAGATAAGGTGTAAGTAGCAGTGTATTGCCAGCATCTCAGTCTCCCCAACTTAGTGGCACACTCCCCAGCTCACCACGGCGCAACCAGCACAAGTAGCTGGATTACCTGGGCACTGACCAAGCAGATGACTGGCACCCACCTGATGACATCAAGAAATACATCTGTGTAGTAAATCTTGCCATCCACACTATCATAGTCCAGAGAAATGACGTTGTTCAGCTCAGGGACAGGTATGTGTACATCTGTGTGGTCACTGGTGTCCAATGAGATACGACGGATGGAAGCACGGCTAGAGAAGAGTAGGTAGGTTTCTGGAGAAGAGTCACATGTCTGCTCGTCTCTCTTCAGCTGGATGCCAGTGGGGCAGGCACAGGAGAAGCCAGTGGGGTGAGGCAAGCAAAGGTGGGAGCAGCCACCATTACGAAATCCACATTTATTGAAGCCTTTAGAAATAGGGAAACCATAGATGAAGGATCAGTGTGGTCCCAACAGAACAAAGCTTTATTTTAAAGGCTACATACACGCACAACTTGCTAGCAGCTGAGTTCATCCTCACCATCCCAGCCCTGGTGGGAATCTACAGCCCTTCATACAGACACTGCCTCCCTGCCATCCAAGATTTGTGGTGGGTGCATGGTTGGGCATGGAGAACAGCAAGGCACAGAAGAAGAGGGATCATTAAGTGCAAAATCTTGACCTGCATTCCTTGCTTATCATAATTTTCCCACAGAAAAAGGAACAGCCAAGTGCTGATAGATACACACAACTGCAGTTTAGCTTTATTATTATTGCAAATGGTAATGCTGACAGAAAGATCCAACCCTGTGGGGAAGCAGCGTGACAATGCACCAGAGGCCAGGCTTACAAAGAAGCTTCTGTTTCAACTTAGCTGCACACAGTGGCAAGTAAACAAAAGCATCAGAGAAGCCTGCTGAAAGTGCCTGACATATTAGGGTCATAATTTTTTTTTTATAATTGTAAAAACCCACAATCTGCACAAAAACACAACCAAAAAAAAGCCCCAAAAACGCAACCCCAGACAGCTACAGTTTTGGTTAGCTTTAAGTTATATCATGAACTTGTACTGTCAACAGTGATGTTATGCTGTTAGTAGCCACAGGAGAAGCAGCACAGAGTTTTCTGCAGACGTATGAACTGGGGAAATTCCACCAAAATACAGCACAGCACAACAACTCCCGCTGAAGAGCAAGGAGGCAAGATGGGGTCGTATAGTATCCACAAAGAATAACGTAAGGAATCTGACTCTAGCACAGAATTGTTGAAGAGCATGATATATTAAAAACAACTAAAGAAGCAGAGATTTTGTAGATGAAGTGGCAGACAGGAAGACAAGGCCTGCAATGGTTGGTGAAAAAAGTAACTAGAACTTGAAATAAGGTTCCAGCAACTAGCTTAAGAGGAATTAGTGCCAATGCCAGTAGACTCTGGTGGAGCCTAATTGGGCATGACTCATTCAGTCCTCCTAAGAAAGTGGCTCTGTTGTGTATGAGAATGAGGTTGTCAGTGCAATCCAGTAAAGGAAATGGAATGAAGGGGATCAAAATGCAGTAACAGACAAACACCAGACCTACGGAGCTGGGTAAACAGGGAGAAGTGCAAAAACAGCTAAACAAGAGGGAAGAAGAAAAGAAGACATAATTTTTGAGAAGTTCCTCTATCACTCATGCTCTACACCAAAGAACTCTTTTCAGTGACAGGTCTGAATGGCCCCTCATCACCACAGACATCCCAATTTGCGAGCAGCCTAGCAACTCACCCAGAGGCCGTGTCCTATCAACAGCCTGAATGTCCATGAGGCCAGGTAGGTTTGTCCTCACCAAGATTACATTGGCCCCAGTATCCTTGTCAGCCCTGTGAATGCTGCGAGTTTGCCAGTCAGTCCAGTAGATGTAGGAGTCCAGCAAAGTGAGGCCATAAGGATGTTGCACTGGAGATAGCAGGGTGTGGCGGTTAGCACCATTGAGATCTGCAGCCTCAATCCGCTAAAGAAAGAAGTAAACATCAGTCCCATACTCAAAACACTGATTCTCTCGCCAGCAATTACTATGTCAAGTGGGAAACAGAGTCTAAGCAAGTGACATTATTCAAGTCCACTCTCCCCATAGCCCACACTCTAATAGAAGCTTATGTTCCCCTTGCTCTTTTGAGCTCAAGAGCTTCAAAACAGCCTCAGGCTACCAAAGACCCAATGACAAACAATGCTGAAGGACAGAATCAGACCTCAGTGTGTGCGTCAGCCCAGAGCAGCTGGGACCCAGCCTTATCCACTGCCAGTCCATTAGGCCAGCCCAGGTTGTTGCTGATCAACACCACACGTCCAGAGCCATCCATCCCAGCGCGCTCCAGCTTCGCATTCTCACCCCAGTCTGTCCAGTACATATACCTGAGGAAAAAACAGCAAGTATTATGGAAACAGAGGTCAGAAGTCCTGTTCTAACTCCTAGATAGCCTCTTGACAACACTAACCCCATCTCGTGGTACAAAGCTATTGCCCGAGGGCTGTCCAGGTTCTGCCAGACCAAGACTTTCCTCATGGAGCCATCAAGGTTGCCCACTTCAATCCGGTTTGTTCCTGTATCTGTCCAATATATCTTTCTGCCAATAGCATCCACAGCCAGCCCATCTGTAGTCAACAGACCTGAGAAAACAGAAAGGTGTATTGGTCACCGCTCATCCTCCCAGCTTAGTCAGGAACTTCCTGTATTCCCCTTTACACCTCAACAGGCAGTTACTTTAGGCTTCGCTTGCCCTTCTCCCAAAAACTTATTCTCCCAGGGTATCAGAGAATCTCGCTTCTCATGCTGCATGGAGGTGAGAGGCTCACAAGCCAAAATCTCTCTTACCTGTAGTGATGATGTCCTCAAATTGTGAGCCATCAAGGGCAGCCCGGCTGATCTTCCGCAGTGTGCTGTCTGACCAGTAAACCTTTCCTGGGTGGTAGAAGAAAGAGAAACTTAAAAAAAAGCCCAAACCAAAGCCTGAAAGGGCCATGAAAATGATCGGAGATGGAACATCTCTCCTGTGAGGAAAGGCTGAGAGAGTTGGGTTTGTTCAGCCTGGAGAAGAGAAGGCTCCGGGGAGACCCTATTGCAGCCTTTCAGTACTTAAAAGGGGCCTGTAAGAAAGATGGGGACAGACTTTTTTAGTAGCGACTGCTGTGATACAACAAGGAGTAATGGTTTTAAAGTAAAAGAGGGGAGATTCAGGCTAGACATGAGGAAGAAATTTTTTACAATGAGGGTGTTGAAACACTGGCACAGGTTGCCCAGAGAGGTGGTAGATGGAAACATTCAAGGCCAAGCTGGACGGGGCTCTGAGCAACCTGATCTAGCTGAAGATGTCCCTGCTCATTACAGGGGGGTTGGACTAGATGACCTTTGAAAGTCCCTTCCAACCAGACTATTCTACAATTTTCTGAACCAAACAGTGAAATCCTTAAAAAACAGATCCAGGTCTCTGACTACCAGCTACTCCTTTCAAAACAGATCTGACTGCACAGGACTAAGAGCAGCACTGGACTATTAAGCTAGAGTTATAAATCAGCACAAATTATCTCGTTCCAGTCCAAAATATGTAGGAGCACTGATACTCTGACCTTTGCTCAAAGCCAAAGAACACATAACATATTACCAGCTAGTAGTTATAGAGTCCCATATTGTCCCATATTTGATTTCTCAAAACATGCCAGAGGACAGCAATCAGATAATCTACCTTACTGTACAACAGTGAGTTTGCAGCCAGCACAGCATCAGATGTTTAGTATACACAAACAGCCAAAGTCTCAGTTCTACTGCTGTAAAAGGCTTCAGCACCAGGAGGAAAGCTTTCTTAAATCAGAAATGCATGGGAACCTCTATCAATATAGCAGGTAAGTTTCTCTTGACTGGAAAGGAATATTTGCAGCACATACTAAAACCAACTAACCAATCAACAACAAAAAAACAGCACACACATATCAAAAAACCAAAAACCCACAAACACCAAACCACCACTACCCAAATTCACAACCTCTAGTAAGATCTGGATTTTTACTCAGACATTTTCATATGAAGTCACTTGTTGCCTTTCAAACAGACAGTTGGATACACTAAAAAGTTCAGACCTTCACGAGGATCCACTCCAATTGCAATGGTGTTCTTCATGGTGACATTTACAGAGACAACAACATCTGCAAAGTAGGGAATATCCAGAGAGACCATTCGGATGTCAGTCCTTCTGGCGAAGATCAGAAAGCTCGTCATTCCTGCAGAGGGTTGAAAATGGACAGATATTAGGGAGAAACAAGTTCAGTCAGCAGCAGGTAAAATTTAGTGAACATTCTGGAGGTTACATCCACTTCAGTGGGGAAGTCTCAGACAGATCTTATGGGGAGTCTGGGTACAAAAGCTTTACTGAATGTTATTGAAAGCTTTTTTACATTCAAGATGAAAAGGAGTGCACTCATAGAAGGGTTACTTCTGCTAATATGTGTGGGAACTGGGAACTAGGAGTCAGTTTTTTCCTGCTAAGGAGAAAAAGTGGATGTGTCACGGTCTGAAGCTGAGTGCCTTCCACAATCCGCACAAAGGGTCCATGGGAGAAGTCTGTACAGACCTATTAAACAATATAGCACCTTGTCGTTAAAAATGAATCCACCTCAAGATTAGGGCAAAAGCATGGGGAAAAATGTGACATCTGGTTTAGTTGACCAACATAATTTCAAGAAAAATTTCCTCTGCATCAGTCCAGTTATCAGTAAGCTTCTTCATAGTAATTCTCACTCAAATTGAAGGTAGAGGCATGAAATTTTTTTTCAAGGGGTAAAGCAGATAAAAGTGAATTTTGTTCTCTAACAAGACAGGAACAAAATGTTGCTGTGATACAAAACTGCAATGAGAAGCCTAACAGAGAGGACTCACCAGGTGAGCAGGTCTTGCCATCAGATTGCAGGTTGATCCCAGTAGGACAGGTACAGCTGTAACCTTTCGGAAGAGGTGCCAAAAGGCACAGGTGACTGCAGCCTCCATTGTTAACTTCACACGCTGTATGTACTATAGGAAAGAGGATGAGAAATCCATAAACCAGTAGCACAGGCACAAAAAAGGGATGCATCAGCTACAGAAATGCATTCTAGAATGCCCTTAAATACCAAGCTGAGAGTTATTCTCATGCTCTCATATTCCACCCAGAGACTTAACGCATGGAGGGCTGACAGATGGTCAGCTCCTTGCAGGAGAGCTGTGCCACATACCAGAACCTGAGCAAGCTCTCAGCTCAGCATGGCTTGGGGCGAGCTCTGTACCTGGTGGCCTGTGCCGGTGGAAAACATGAATATCCATAAGATTCTCCAGATTGTCCTGTAGCGTTTCCCGAGCCTGCCCAGTCCTTCTATCTGCGCTCTGGATGCTTTTGGCCTGCCAGTCTGTCCAGTAGATTCTCTCGCCATAAAGAGTAAGTCCAAAGGGGTGAGGCAGATTGCTCCCAATCAGCACCTGGTCAGATTACCCCCAGCCCCCCGAAAAAACATTACTAAGAAGTCACTAAGGGGAAGAGGCTTCCCTTGCCCCCTCTCAACACCATATTGTACAGTCACAGCAAAAGGAGAGTGATATGGCAACCTCAGCCCTCAAAAGGAGGTTCCCTCACACAGTTTGCAACGGAAAGGGAGCTCTTCTCTCCCAGTGAATGCAGCTCAGCACGTCTTGATTTGGACATTTCACTTTCAACTGGAAAGAGAGGCAGAGGCCATCAGCGCTCTGTGCTCTAGGATTTACACCTCAGGCTCCCAGACTCCCCCCTCAAAGACGGCTTCCTTACCTTCCTGTTGCTTCCATCCAGACTGGCATACTCGATGGTCTTCATGCCTGCATCTGCCCAGTACAAGCGCTGTGACTCATAGTCAATGGCCAAGCCGTTTGGCCATGTCAGGTTGGAGGAAATGATCACCAAGCGATTTGAGGCATCCATACCAGCACGCTCAATTTTTGGGCTGGCTCCCCAGTCGGTCCAGTACATGAACCTGAACACAAGCCCAGACACAAGTGAACGCCTACACTCCTTCACCACCACTATGGCCAGGCTGTGTTACAAACAAGAGAGCCTGGTGCCTTCAGGCCCTAGCAGAAAGCATCATTAGGCTAATATTGTACTTGTGTCCAGCCTTAGCTTTTTGTAATGTACCTAAGATCACACTCAAATTTATATAACTTCTACTGCTCAAGTGCTGGTCTAATTACAAGATGGAGGAAAAAAGTGCAAGCTAATAGTTCCAGGTCTAAAAATTAACCAATTATTTACCAGTCTCCACCATTGGCCCTTTATACTCTTGCTGCATTGGTCTTCCAGTAACTAATTCAAGGAAAGAACAGCACACTTTTATTCAAGACCTTCAATGCTTCTAAAGCAATGCCTGGCAAACTTCTTCCTATCCACCCTATCCCCAGCTCCACAAGGTCTTATGATTCAGAAGCAAAATCTGTGACTGAAACAATTTCTTTCAGTTACTCTACTCAGGTTTGCTTTCTATGGTGTAGTTGATTCCTCAATAATTTGACACAGTTCTTTGAAGCCAAGAGGCCATTAAAGTTACAGCTTGCTTGAGATTAGCAGTAATTCACCTGAGAAGATCCTTCTGATTGAACTCTGGTTGATAAGCAGAGAGCTTGAATACAGATTCAATAGGTGTGAAATAGAAAAGATCTAGATGGCCTCATTCTCAGTATTTTTGTACCACATCTTTAGTTATTATGTCTCAAGGATAAACAAATGAAACCAATGGCCAGCTCCTGTATGCTATACAGCACAGCAGACAATCACCCCTGCTTATCTTGTTCCGCTAGCATCCGAAATCTGGTCTATAATTTCAGTCTTTGGTAGAATGTAGAACAATGGCACCAGAGAGAAAGTCAGTTGCCAAAAATCAAAGACCTTTAGACATACAAGAATTGCCATATCATCCCAGAAAAAAAAAAGTCTCTCACCCTCCAACTGGGTCCACCACGATATCTCTAGGTCGGTCTAAGTTCTCCCAGATTAAAACAGTTCTCATGGTTCCATCTGTGTTGGAGACCTCTATCCGATCTGTTCCTACAAAAGTCAAGAGAGAACAAGAGAGAGATCAGCGACCACTGGAACCACAAGAACCAAGGCATAAAACATCCCTACAACAATGCAGTCTTTCCCTCCGTCCATCTCTGTTCATAGCTGGAAGACAGGTAAGAAACATGGGTCAAAGTGTCACCTCTCTCAAGTCAGCTCTGTGGCCATCACTGGTGATGAGTCCTGTAGGAATGTAAATGAGCCCCTTCATAAGCCCCCAAAGTACCTACATGGGCATGAGAGAACAGCTAGAAAAGAATGACTTGACATCTCTTTGAACTACGACTCTCCAGCAGGGAACATCTTCCAAATACTATCTGCTGCACCCTGCCATGTACTGTTGGGGATATGTAAACACACAAACACACACAATCACAAGCTCTGCAGCAAGACAACTGTCGGGCTTGATTTCTTCTATAAACCTTTCTACAGAATTAATACTGGGAATATTGCAGAGAGAACTACACTAAGGATTTCACCTCAGCTCCTACTTAGAAGCACACAAGATGAAACTTTGCTAGACAAAACCAGACAAATTTGTAATGAGACACAATGAATCAGCTGTTTTTCAGTGTTCATGACTAATTAGGAAGATAGAAACCTAGGTAAAGCAGAGGATCCCAGTACCTGCATCAGTCCAGTATAGTTTGTTGGTGACCCAGTCAATTGCTAGTCCAGCTGGACTTTCCAGGCTGGTATCCACCACAACCTACATAGAAAGAAAAGGAAACAATCCTTAGTAAGATTAGACCTTAGAGAGAAAGCACTTGCTTAATGCACTACCCATTCATGACTGTTAACTTTCAAGAGGCAAAAGCCCAAGCAGAACAACGCCATGTGAGAGAGAGACTTAAGGATGTAGAAGTTGAAATAAATCTTACATTCTGAGAAATATCTATTTTTCATATCTGTTCAAAGTGCAGCTCCAAACTTTGAACTCAGTTCCCTTCATTTATGGCAACATAGGGCAGGTGCAAAAAGCATTCACATGGAGCATGGCTCTTGTTCCAAATGTGGTACATAACAGAGGATTTAATACTTCTTCCTTTCAGATTTTAGGGCTACAACAAAGGAACTGACCACAACTCACAAGTCAGCATGCTTTCTGTCTCAATTCAAGGTTTTCCATACAAGCGGGAATATACAACAAACGTGTATGAAGTGTTCAGTGATCTCAGGGCTCCTCAGAGCCAGAACTAGGCAAGCTAATGAACAACAAATCCAGCATGAACTGCAGGCCCTTAAAGCCAATGTACCCTGGGGGCTTAAAATCTGATGCTCAAGGAGTTTCTTAACTAGATGACCTCCACATATAGTTAACACCATACCTCCTGGCTTGATCCATCCCATTTTGCTCGGCTGATTGAGTCAGTGCTAACATCTGTCCAGTAGACATAGTCGTCCTTTGAGTCCCAGTCCAGAGCCACAGCACTGCGAACATCAGCAAGGGGGATGACATCATCTGACAGGTCATCTGTGTCAAAGCTGATCCGACGGATGTCCATCCTTCGGGCAAAAAGCAGGAACTTGTCAAGACCTGATCAAAGGTCGAAAGGTCTTCTTTTAATTTCTCTAAGTTCAACAACACAGTGATAGACACAGACAATTCCCTGCTATATCCAACCTTAACCACTTACATCATCTCTCCCTGGCAGGTCATAGCCCAAGACTTTATTGCTAGCAAAATATCACTGGGGAGGTGGAAGCTGGGCTGGGCAGGGGGAAACAGAGTAGTAGAGACCTGTCTCCCAGAGGTAACCTATGCTGAGGGACCAAAGTCAACCATATTCTTCAAAGAACGGCACAGATCTCCCTCCAAATAAAATAGCTATGCTGTCTATTGAGAATCTAGGAGATGGCCTAATTCTTCCACGTGGTTGCAAACCAAGAGAAACTGTGGCAATCAAGAGCACTGAATTTTTTGTTCATTACTGACACAGCTCTTATGGGAGCTTTGGGGAAACAATGAGCTGTGCAGGTAGCATGGCATAAACAGCAGTCCTGAAATAAGGACCCAATGATGGAGGTTTGCTGCATCCCCACCCATCAAGCCTAGTGAGGGCAATGGGAATGCAGACCTGCGAAATGCATCAAACAGGTGAAGCATCCTCTGGCAGGGCCCTTGATACTGCCAACTCAGTCTATCCAGCTGTATCTCCTTGGAAGCAACTGCTGCTCCTTACCCCCACTGCCAACCCTCTGACACCCGCTGAATATCTGAGCATGCAGGCTGTGGTCCCACCTCACTTACTCTGGGCGCAGGAATGGCTGCTGGTCTTGCGGAAGCCCGTGGGGCAGGCACAGGTGTAATCCTTGCTGCTCGGCAGGCAGAGGTGAGTACAGCCCCCATTGTTGGTCCCACAACGGTTTCTCCCTGCTCAAGTAGCCAAAGATAAAAACAACCACACATAAAGCAAAGAGCAGAGAAAAGAGGGAAAACACCAGTTCAGGTGTCAAGACCCACATGGATAAGACAACTTGTTTACCCAGAGGTTAATAAGGAAACACAGAAACTAAAGCACTAACTCCACTTCCAGGGCTCAATTTTAAAATAAAATACTTAACTCAGTCCACTTCTAGAGCAGATTACAGCAACTGAAGAGGAGTAAGGGACGTGTCAATCATTACTAGTGCTCACTTATGACTTTTTTTGCCTCCCAAAACAGTTCTTGCATAAACAGGCCGTAAGTATTTCTTACTGACAAGCCTCCTCTCCCAGGTGTCAGCAGGGGGAGCTGTGGTAACATCTAACACCAGGTTACCGGGGCTGAGGGACCTCAACCAAACTGCCGGATGGACCAATTTTCACAGCAGTTCTGGAAGGAGGCAGTGGATGTGTCGCTGGGCTGGGTTCAGGCTTGCCATCCCCCGGCTTTATAGGGTGGGTGGCAGCAGGTGGAGCGGCTGAAATGGGTCTCTACCATCTCTGCAGTTACCTGCTGGCTGGCGCTGAGGATGCAGCGTGTGGATGTCCATAGGAAAGTGGAGCTTGTTGCGGATGATCTCCTGGTTCTTGCCTGTGAATTTGTTGGCGCTGTTGATGCTCTTGGTGTGCCAGTCTGTCCAGTATAAACTGTCCTCAAATACGGTGATAGCAAATGGGTGTGGGAGGCCTGTAACAGACATTTAATCCAGGGATATAATCGGGTCCAACAGGACTCAGGCTAGCAGGAGATAAGGGAAAGCTCTTTCACCACCCCTTGAACCTTCCCACAGGCAACCTGCTCAAATCCAACTTACACTAACATAACAGACAATCTTCCTTCTTGTCCACCGAAGACTGGGTAGCAAACCCCACCCCTCAGCGGTGGCAGAATTCATCCCACAGTGAAAGGAGACAAACATAGAAGCAGGAGCCAGTATCTCTGAAACTCAGAGTAGCGCTGTGCAACTGTCTTCTCTACTGCAGAGAGCACTGCCCATACCTAGTCCTGTTACCTACCTTGGCTAATAACAGCCTTCCTGTTCCGCCCATCGAGGTCAGCCCTCTCAATGACATGATGTTTGGCATCCACCCAGTACATTCGATGTCCTGCATAGTCAATGGTCAGTCCATTGGGCCAGAAGAGGTGTGTATCCGCAATGATGCGCCGATTAGAGCCATCCATGTTGGAATATTCAATGCGGGGAGTGTTACCCCAGTCGGTCCAGTAGATAGTGCTGGAGGAGGCAGGGGGAGACAAGCTAGAAAATTCACGTCCCACATACTGCACCTAGCATCACTCCTTATCAGGGCAAAACAATATCAGTTCAGTGACCTTGAGCATGAGACTGGGTCACAGCCAAGGGAGAAGTATCAGCCAACAAGATAACACTCAGCACTTTCAGGCTGGTGAAACCTGAAGGGCCCAAAATAGGATTAAGGCTCTGAAGGCCCCCAACATTGCCAGGTTCCCCAAACTGGCAGTACAAAATGAAGGTTTGAACTCACAGGTAGACTTTGTGACCAATGATGGGGTTTTAACTGTTCACCTGGAAGCACTTGCATGGAGGGTTCACTGGGGTCCTAAGTTTTCACTCACCCCTCCATAGGATGCAGGGCAATTGCTCGGGGCTTCTCCAGGTTCTGCCACAAAAGCACTTTCCTGTGAGTGCCATCCAAGTTTGCTACTTCAATTCGAGACGTCCCAGAGTCTGTCCAGTATAATTTGTCATGGATCCAGTCAATAGCAAGCCCACCTGTCTCCAGGGGACAATTAAGCACAGGATGAAACCAGAAGCAGGATCTGCTCAGAAAAATAGTTTCCTTTCCCTCAGAAGAGGCTCAGTTCACCCTCCTGTCTCTTTCCCCATCAGCCAAGATTAACTCCAGGCAGACATCAATCTCACACCCATTCTATCCAACCCATACCCTTGCTCAGGGAGGTGCACTCCATTTTGAATGCTGAGTACCCACTTTTCTACACCCACCCACCCCTACTCTCATACCAGGGTCAGTCCCCAGATTTTTGCCTTTTTTGTGGTGACGCACCTGGGCTCTCCAGCCCTGTGGAAACCACCTCTTCCACATTGCTACCATTCAGATTGGCCCTCATGATACGATCGAGAGTGACATCAGACCAAAACACCAGCTCCTTGTTGTGGTGGAAGTCAAGGGCAATGGCATTTTCCAGGTTGTTCAGGAGCAGTGTATACTCTGAGCGATGAGGCAACACTTGTCGGATATCTATTCGGTTGGCGAAGAGCAGCACTGGCTCTGGCCCTAAGAATATATGGGAACACAGCATTAGAGTATTTCAACAGGGTCCCACCTACCATTCCCTTCACACCAAGTCCCAGAACATAGTTTTGCAGTACTAACAACAAGAAATAAACTCCCAAGTGCAAAACAATTCAGAGAGCTGTTTTCACATCCTCAATACACAGTCCTAACTCAAAAATGAGCAGTTTTCAACTTTTTGGCAAGTGGTCACTCAGTAAGAAGTGATAATTCCAGGTCCCACATAAGCCTGCTTCACCTGAGCCTCTGAAACCATACTACTAGGCAGCCACTTGGCAGCTTAACTACAGTTTCCTTTTCTTATATCCATCTCCTAGTCAAACTAACACACATGCTCTATCACATCTTCTACCACAGAAAAGACACAGTTGAAAGCTGCCTCAGCCAAACATAAACTCAGCAGGTAATTCCACTGCAGAGGTTAAAAAAAAAAATATAAACACTGTCAACATCCTTTATGGATTTAATTAGGGGAATTCCTAATTAATTCTTTAAATGGAATGTCTAATTCCTCAACTCCTACATCAGAGGAACTGAGGAATAAAGTTAAACAAGTGTATAGGTGTCCTTAAAAGTCAGCACCTGCCCATATAGCAGCCACTCACAGCATTCAGGACTGGTGATCAGCATCAAGGGTCAAATCACAAGGAGGTGTGATACAACCCCACTGACTGGAAAGGTTAAGACACTTCCTGAACAGACACTACGGCAGGAAGTTGTTATCGTCCCAGAGTCTAGGTCACCAGGAATGACCAGGGACTAGGAAAAGAAGGCAAAGACTGTTCTGCTGGCAGGGAAAAGAAACAGTGAAGTATCTCTCCATGGTCAAAATCACACAAAGTTTTCACAGGCATTCACCAACAACCTGGGTATATCTAATAGAAATCCAGGTACTTCCTTTTCCCCACATGTTGGTTTGGTGAACATCATAATTCTGCCAATGAAGCCTTAGTGACAAAGTTATGAGAACTGGACCAACGCACACACACGCCACCCTCACAGAATAAGGCTGAACTTCTCTTTACCTAGAGCTTTGCAGCTACGCTTGTCAGGTCGCAGCTCGTAGCCTTGCTCACACCAGCACTGGAAGCCCCCCTCACTGTTGGTACAGCCTTGGCTGCAGTACCCTTCCTCAGCACATTCATTCACATCTGCATGTTACAAAGGGAGAAAGTTACCATGAGATCATCAACAAGCCAGGAAATCTCATCAACAGCCTGCTTCTGCTTCCATGCCCTGATTTGCACCCTATCATAGCCATCAACTTCAGGCACATCAAAGCAGTAGGGAGGAGGTTACAGCTCCAAAAACCCACCTTGGCATGATCGGCCATCTTCCAGGAGCCTGTAACCTGTGTGGCAGGTGCACTGCACCATCCCTCGTACCATCTGGCACTTCTGAGCACAGCCACCATTGTTAACATTGCAGTTCTCCTCCCCTGTTCGTGGACCTGTGAAAGGAACACATGAAGATAACCGAGCTGAAACCACCAGGCAGCTGCTTGTGTTCTCAGCTGTCAGGCAGCAGTTGCCCTTCAGAACAGGTTGAGCAAGAGGGGGAGGACACAGTTGGAACTCTCCCTTGCAGGCCATAACTAAAGGCGACAATGAAGCTCAGAATAATATGCTTTTAGGCTTCTCAGAATACTACGCTTTTAGGCTTCATTGTCTCTGCAGACAAACTTTGACACCTGAGATCATAATCTTCTCCCCATTATTCCTTGTCTGCAGTATGTAATTGGCAAAACCACCAAGGCCTTTTTCCTCGGTCTTCACTTCTCTCCCACTATCACAGCCCAGGCTTTCTTCCTTACACACATCCTTTAGCAACAACAGATAGACTCCCACACATCACAGTGCCTCCATTTATATTTAGGACTGAACCTGGAGGACTTACGGCAGTTTTGATGCGGGCTCTCATCACTACCATCTCCACAATCATTTGCTCCATTGCACAGCTTCCTCTGACCAATACAACGCTCGTTCCCACACAGGAACTGGTCTGGGGCACACTGAGGGGTTCCTGCAATAGAAGAAGGGAAAAATAAACACACCACAGCTTACTGATGGGGCAACAGTCATGTTAGAGAAAACGATATAGAACATTTTCTAAGATTCGTTACACATTTTATATATGAGCACAAATCCATGACTTCCTCTTTCCTTGAATCCAGCTCATCTTGCACATTTTACTGCTCCAGATATCTTTATGCTGATTTTGAGGCTTGCAAACTCTCCTCCAGACTGAGTCCAATGTTGTTTTATTGTAAAGTTCAGCTATTTAGTTTCTCTCAGAATTACTGGAAGGTCTTGGCTTAGTTCCCTTTGGTTCCAGATTCTACAACCCTACTCAGAATGTGCAAGAGCAGAGTCAGTTCCTCACTTTAATCATCTGATGTGTCACCATGGCTATGGATCTTAAACCTGCCTAGGAATGATTGTCTTGTCCAGCCCTAACTGCATTGTGACAGACTTGGAATGAGATTTACATGCATCCTTGAAATCTGAGCTCAGGCAAGAGGATTTCACACATGAGCTACATGCTTCAACTTCTGCTTGTTGGCAGGGAGACTCTACAGAATTCTTGTAAGTAAAGTAATACTGTTTGTAAGGACTTTGCCAATCTGATTGCTTCTTCAGCAATAACTGCACTGTCCTGTTGTCTCTTACTTCTTGTACTTCTTAAGGTGACTTGGTTAGTGATTTCTACCCTCTGATAATCCTAGGGAGACAACAGAACAATACAGTTATCAGCAAGGAAACAATGAGGTTAGCAGACTGCCTGTAAGCAGCATGGAAAAGGGCAGTTGTGAGATTAACAGCAAGTACAAATAAGAACTAACAGACACACCAACAAGGAACATGAAACCAAATCACATGCAGATTCACTTTTCAGAGCACAGTAATGCTTTATATGAAGGATCCTGAAACTCACACTGCATTTCTCACACTTGAACATAAAGATCCTTACATCAGCTGATCTCCTAGTATTCTAGGAATCTTCTCTCTTTGGCCAACAAAAATATAATTCTGCTCTAAATACAAGAGGTGACAGGATTTTAGCTCTTGCTGCAGACTTTGAGCCAGCACACTATTTTGAGCCAGCATACATCCAGCTTGGAAGTCCCAAGTTAATTTTTTCTGCTATCACCAGAGACCTAATGCAGAACTGCACAACTTAACCTTACAGTAACAACTATTCCACTCAACCACCTTGGTTTTGGTTCCAGGCGGAAAGGCTGAATTTCAGTGGCTCTGAAAGTTTAACTTGGCTTCTGGGTGGCAACTGTTCTTTCCACACCTCTAAATACCTTTGTTATCAGGAGTAGGAAACAGGGTTACGGGCTTGTCCTTAAGTACAGTTGTTTTTTCCAGGATCACCACTATTTACTACACACTGGTGGTCATGACAGCTGACCAATCTAGAGCAGCTGCTCTCAAATGACTACACAGTGTCCCTCTCCAGGTCATGTGAGCTCAGCTGTCCTTGTAGAACACCCACTCTCCCCTCCTCAACAGGCCCAAACACCAGGATAGTTTCACAAATCCCTTTTGTCACCCCTAAACCCACTGTTTAAAACACACCGATCAAAAAATACACTGATGCATAGCTGGGCTTCAGTCACTGGGGTGAATCCAGGGACCAGCACACAATATTCCTCAAGAAGGCCTACAGACATCCTGAAGGATTTAATAGAAGGTTCTAGACATTCCTTGAATCCTGCTATCACACTAGGGTCTGTTGAAACTCTTCTCCATAAACACTATTATATGAAGAAATGGCTATATGCAAAATGATTAGTAGAAAAAGAGAGTCTCCTGAGCAAACATCAAAGGGGGAAGCTGACACTCTTATCCTCTAAAACAAAGGCTTTATCCTTCACTTCCACAAAATGCCCTTTTTGATTCCAATGCCTGCTAGAATTGCTTGGGAATTTCACAAGGCAATATGAAAGCTACCGAGAACTATCAGAAGGCATGAATTCAACATAGTCCATCTGACAAAGGTAGCAACTTCACACACTATTCACGTTTCCAGGTCTGAATGGAATCATCTCACAGCTCTGTGGTAATTCACAGTGTAGGGACAGGATAGGAAGATACGGGGATCTGATATTTCACCAGAAAACACCACAATTTAAGTTAGTTTAAGCACACAGACCTGCACCTGTTTGCAAGCACATACGACAGCCCATAGATCCCATTCTTTGGGAAGGATGGAAACTCTTGGCTGAACTTGATGAAGCAATACAAAAGAGACTTTGCTACCTGTTACCTCCAGGATGGAAACATTAGCTATAAGCAGCAAGGGAGCAGGCCAAACCTGTGTTCTCACAGTTCTCCTCATCGCTGTTGTCAGAGCAGTCATCTTCCCCATCACAACGCCAGGACAGACGGACACAGCGTCCTGATTTACAGCGGAACTGGTCAGCTGTGCACATTGATGTAGCTGAGGGACAAAAAAATAACAGTAGATGAGCAAGAACAATCAGAAGAGACTCAATTCCAGAGCTAAGTCTCAAACACTCTTTTGCATTCACAGAATTTGAAGACTTCCCACCAGCTCCCAGCACTCACTGCAGTTCCTCTCATCTGACTGGTCATCACAGTCAAAGTCTCCATCACACCTCCAGCCAGCGTTAATGCATAAGCCACTGTTGCACATGAACTCTCCAGAGCGACAAGGCTGGTGAGACGCTGCAGAGATGGTAAAGAATACAAAGGGCAAACTCAGACCAACGTAACAACCCCAAGGCCCCTCAACACCACCCTTACACTCCACTATTGGGGAACCTGGTCTTGAATTGATTCCTCCTGGAAACTGCTTTAATTCCAGTACACAGAAGTGTGCTAACTACACAGTTCCCATCACTATCTCAGCTTCCTGAGTTAAAAAAAATAATGAAAGAGCCAACTTATGTGTAAACAATTTGATTGCTGTCTACACTGCAATTCTCCCCCAGCCAATGCAAAATCCATTTAGGTTTGCAACTCAGATGCTTAGACCAGTATATCACCCCGCACTAACTTACAGCAGTCAGATTCATCAGACCAGTCCCCACAGTCATCGTCACCATCACAGTGGTAGATGTCCAAGATGCAGCGTCCATACGCACACTGGAACTCTTCCAAACTGCAAGTGGCAGCTGGAACATCTGATGCTAACAAGGGAATCAAAGAAGAAAAAAAATGCCTGATGTGACAAGGTATAATGCAGTTCAGATGCAACCTTCTCAGTCTAATAATGGACTAGCAAGTATTCAATGGAAAGGTGCTGGAAATTACTTGCCATTTCTGCATAGTTCTGCATGACTTGTATTATTGAAAATAAAGTTTGTGCTTCACTGAGGGGCAGGGTAAACCTATATATAACACCACGTGTGCAGACAATTCACTAAAAATAATTTCAAAATATTAAAAAATACATAGGATGTTAGTCTATAAACACTAACTTTTCAATAGCCATTAAGCTCTAGAGAAGGAAACAGCTATGAAGAAAGGTTTATGGGAAAGCAATAAAAAGGATCCAAGAGTGTCCCCTTCCATCTTATGCTTAAGATGCTATGTTTTAGTGCCCTCCAGAAAGTGTTCAAATTGTTTACTGAACCTGAAAAAGGTAGATACAAAAACAGAGGGAAAACGTATTATAAAGGTGGCTCTATATTAAGGACTGAGGCATGTCACTGAAGCACATAGTGGTTTGGGTTGAAAGAGACCTTAAAGATCATCAAGTTCCAACTCCCCTACCACGGACAGGGACAACTTCCATTAGACCAGGGTGCTCAAAGCCTCATCCAGCCTGACCTTGAACACTTCCAGGGATGGGGCATCCACAGCTTCTCTGGGCAGCCTGTTCCAGTGCCTCACCACCCTCATGGTGCATAATTTCTGCCTTAGATCTAATCTAAACCTACCCTCTTTCAGTTTAAAGCCATTACCCCTTGTCCTGTCACTACATGCCCCTGTAAAAAGTCCCTCTCCAGCTTTCTTATACATCCCCTTCAGGTACCAATAGGCTGCTATAAGGTCTCCCAGGAGCCTTCTCTTCTCCAGGCTGAACAATCCAAACGGTCTCAGCCCGTCCTCACAGGAGAGGTGCTCCAGCCCTCTGATCATCTTCGTGGCCCTCCTCTGGACTTGTCCCAACAGGTCCACATCTTTCTTATGTTGGGGGCCCCAGAGCTGAAGACAGTACTACAGGTGTGGTCTCATGATAGCGGAGTAGAGGAGGAGAATCACCTCCCTTGACCTACTGGTCACGTTTCTTTTAATGCAGCTCAGGATATGGTTGGCTTTCTGGGCTGCAAGTGCACTTTGCTGGGTCATGTTGAGCTTCTCATCAAGCAACAGCCCCAAGACTTTCTCCTCAGAATCGCTCTCAATCCATTCTCCACCCAGCCTGTATTTGTGCTTGGGAATGTCCTGACTTACGTGCAGGACCTTGCACTTGACCTTACTGAACTTTATGTCAGAATGTAAGGTTCAAGTATGGAATGACTACTTCAAAATTTTGACAGAAAGAAGCACTTGAAGACTTAAGGAAGCAAGCAAGCAGCAAGGTGCCCAGCTCTGCACCTGACCTTTTAGGATTTCCCCTCACCTTTTTCTCTCAAGTTGTTGCCAAAACAAACCATGCCTTATCAGAAAGGAGCACTGCCAGACAGATGACCCTGGGCAGAGCCCAACAAACAAAACCCAAAGTCAAGGATTTGTCCACTGTTCTCTCTTCAACAGTACACTACATGGGAAAGGATGAAAAATATTTTGAGCCTATGCAACAGAATCTGACACCTCTTCTGACTGTCCAGAGAATGAACTGCATGTTTCAGGCATATGAGTCTTCCAACCGAGGACCTCTGAGAAGAAATCCATTAAACAAATGGGAAAAGAAAGACTGACAATCTGAGAAGTGAACTACACCTGCCTCTTCAACCTGAAGTAGTGGGCACAGCCCACATGCATGCAGTAAGAGCTTTAGTTCAGTGAGTGTCTGGTGGCTGGATACTAAAACGTGTGTTAACATGTGCCTCACCAAAAGAGCCTGAAAGGATTGTTTGTGTCTCCTTGAGGAAAAAACGAAGTCAGTGACTTAAATTCTCATGTAGTGCAATTCAATTATAACACATGCCCCCAAAAGAAACACACACAAAAAAACTACAAAAACAACGGACACAGAAGAACAGTGTAGTCCCACCTTGTCTTAGATAAACGACAAGAAAGACTGGTGATAAGGAAAAGATGACAACCACATGGCGGAAGAGAAAGGGGGGTAGCAGCTCCTCATTGAGTTACTTAAAATGTCTAACAGAGACAACTGCCAGACAGGACTGAAGAAGCATTCCAGCTCAGAGAAGTAGGGGTGCCAGTTCTGGGTGTCCCTCCACTCCCATAGGAAGCAAGGTTGAAACATCTTCCCTTCCTTCCTCAGGGCCTATTCGTGGCCTGTGGGGTAGTGACAGGCAAGGGAGCGAAAAAAGGGAGAGGAGGAACGGAGAGGCAGAGAGGTTGGCTTCCTCTTAGAGCCCTTTCCTGTCTTAGAAATGTTTGCAGCCCCTGGCTCCCTGCCAACTCTCATTATCTGGAGAGATAAAAGACAAACTCCCCCATGCATCCACTCCCCCTGCCCTTCAGGAGCTGGCGGCCCTGATCCCCCTCCCAGAGCCTTTTGAAGTTTCCTGCTATCTAGAACAAATTCTGCGAAACGCCTTTGAGAGCAGGGTGGGGGGAGGGACCACTGCAACCTCCACAGACACTGACAGCACTTTCATAGACATGGGAGAGAGGCGGTGGCGGTTAGGAAGGGACATAATAGACCCCTGTCCCACTTGCTACAAGCCTGTAAACGCGGAGGAAAAAACAACTGTCGTGGGCTCTCGCAGCCCCCCTTTCCCATCAGTCACATCAGCTTCCAGCGCACTTGTCCTATCGGCCCTTTTCAGGCGACATCCTGCATAAAGCATCTGAGTGAAGCAAGGTTGGTCAGGCAGGCAGCCCCTGCAGTGTGCCAGCTGGGGATGTGCAGTCCCTGAGGATGCTGTCAGTGGGCAGAGCCCCCCCAGAAATTTCAGGCAGGAATCAGACAAGACGAAAAAGAAGGGAATAGTTTTCTCCCCTTCCCCCCTGCCCTCCAACTCCCACAGTTTTATATAGAACTGTATTCAGTAAAGCATAAGCCTCCTGCTTTCACTCAAGGTCACACAGCCATGGGAAGGAACAGAGAAGCAGCCAGGCACAAATGAAGTATGCCTGTGAGGTAACACAAGAGATATACCATTCTCTTGTGCCCTCTGGGGTAGGCAACAGAAGGCAGCACAGCTGCCAGTACAGGCAGGACTAACTCGTTTTTGATCTCTGCTACAGAAAACGTGCCAAACCCCAAGACAGGAGCAGGTCCAAAGGGCTATTTCCTGTGGTTACAAAGCAAGGAGAGCACTTACGGCAATTCTCTTCATCCGAGCCATCCTTGCAGTCTGTGTCACCATCACAGAACCAGTGTTCAGCTATGCAGCTACCATCACTGCAACGAAACTCCTTCTCGGAGCACTTTCTCATATCTGCAGAGACAGCAACACAAACAAAGTCTTGGCTTTTCTCAGAGAATCCAGGAAACAACCACATCATGCTCCCAGGGCACCCACAAACAAGATTGCTCATTAAACCATATATACCCATGTCATGCAGTGCCTGAGTAAAACCATCACTGTTCATTCAACTGACAGAGTGCTGGATTCAAAAGGAATTCACAGGACTTCACAACGGTATGTCAAGGAATAACAAGTCTCAAGTGATTTTTGCCTGGCAGGTAAGATACACAGCCTGAGATCTCAAGCAGCCAGCCCTGAGAACAGAACGTCCCTCAAGCCCAGCCCAGCCAAGTCAGCTGCGAGCACCCACCATGCTCAGGGGATCCTAAAAGTACACAAGTTGGAGTCTGTGCAACCCCTTTTAACAGACTGGCGGGGCAGTATTTCTGGGGCCACATCACTCACCACACTGCTCATCGCTGTTGTCTCCACAGTCGTTGTCACCATCACAGTGCCAAAGGCTGCGGATGCAGTATCCATTCTGACATGAGAACTCATCTTCCTCACACTCACGTGGAGCTGCAGGGACACAGAGATAAGGTGAAGGCAAGGCAAGAAGAATTACCTTGTAGAACACAAAATCTGTGACATGTTACAAACAAAGTAACATCAGCCTCCAAGGACACAGTGATGTTGGAGAGCTGATTCCCCATCCCCTAACAATACCAGGAGGGTTACTGTGAGATTTTTTGAGTGTCCCTCTTCCACTCCATCTGCAAGTCAGTAGTACAGCAGGTTCTAAAACTTGAGGACATGGGTTGGAGGAAGTACCTGGAACAGGTACCGATGGACACACCCACCCTGTGGTGGTATTCTAGCACAGTCCCAAGCCAGGTTCAAGAGAGCCCTGCACAGAAAAAAGGCAGTGCAGGCCTCTTTTAAAAGGATTTAACAGTCCCTATCATTATCTAACAAATAATTGCTGGCAGAATTATATCTCCACCTACTTTTCACAACAATGCCAAAGCTATCTTCAAAGGAAAGGAAATGTTCATTGAAAAGAAAGAGAAAATTTAAACTTCCTCCTCTGAATGCCTCGGTATTTGCAGTCTCATTCCATCCTCTTTGCCAGTCTTCTAAGGCAGCTTGTCTGCAGACCAGTGAGGAAAGGAAAGAGACTGCAAAATTAGCATCTGAGGAGCTCAATCCAACAGAAACCCTTCTATGGTTACGTGTTAGTCTGAACAACCCCCTAGGAATCTCTTATTCACAGAACCTTGCCTTCCTTCTTTCATTAGTCTCCAAATCTTTTGATCATACCCTTCTCTACTGCTGTCTTAAATATGAGGGCACTCCAACTTCTTCTGAAAAACAAAAGACCAAACAGATCTAGACCTACACACCTTTTCTTTCATGAAAGTCTTTGAATAGGCTGGAAATTTAAGCTTGGTCCTGCGATCCAGAGCATCACACAGGATGTCAAACCACCGAACCTTGCTTCTCAACCCTGTGCCCAAATGGGCAGGCAAACATCAGAGGCACACTGATCAAAAAGTAAATTCATTTCCACGCAAGTATTGGATACAGAATACTTTACAGCCAAGAGGTTTATTTTTGTATTTCTTGAGATGTGGTTCCTCCCTCAGAGCTCCACTCTGGAGCACCATGCACACAACTTTTGTGGAATTCAAGGGCTGTAGAGTGCTGCTTATTAGTTGAAATGTTTACAGCTGCTTAAACAGCAGAACATTTCGCTTAACTGCAGCCTGATGTCAGTCCTAGCAACCAGCGCAGTTTCAGAGAAGCTGAAGCTCGAGTTCTGGTGACACACTGGTTCTCTGGCACGTGCTGCCAAGTACAGACCTGACGATTTGTTGTGGAGAAGGAAAGCCATATCTTTGAACAGCTTTTGCTAATGGAAGCCAACCACAAGTATTCCCTTCCTGATGAGGACAACAGTAAGGAGGGGGTTGAACTCCAGAGACTCAAGCAAAATTCCCTCTCTCCATTTAAACAACCTGTAGAAGCACAAAGGCATTGCCCACAGCCAGTGGCCTGCCATGGCAGCTCACTTGAAGATGGCTCCTCACATGGCAGCAGACCGCCAGCTTTCAGGGTAACTGGTCTCTGTGGGCAGCATCCCTACAGCACCCTTCTCTCCCCCGAGAGCTCTGTTTGAAGGAAGAGGATGCTGGGGACAGCCTGGCACAGCAGAAAAGTCAGACAGTGGAACTTGAGGCCACAGGAAGTGAGCCAGACAGGCAGTTCAGGAGGATTTGGCAGGGGTTAGGTGTTTCCATGAACAGGAGAGGACATGAAGAGCTCAGCTCAGGGAAGTGCTTCATGGGACATTAACTAGCAAGGCTGCAGGGCATAAACGGTTCTCCAGCTGAATGGAGAAGCAACCCCTCCCCCAGGACACACAGCTGAACAGCAAGCCAGGTGCCAAGGTAGCAGGGCTTACACACCACTGTCAGAGGCAGGATATCGTTTATTAGAAAAGCCAAAGGTCTGATTCAGTGGATAAATTCTTACATTCCTGTAATAAAAAGGGTCAACCTTCCCCAGCCATGGCAGGCAGGCAGTGCACCCACCCTCCCCCTTCAGAGAGGTGACTTACGGCAGTCCTGTTCATCAGAATCATCCTCACAGTCATTGTCTCCATCGCAGACCCACGACCGGCGGATGCACTTCCCATTGTCACAGTGGAAGTCCAAGGGGGAGCAAGTGGGCAGCACTGCAACAACAAAGAAGCATCTCATGGACCTGCAGCCAGCTTCCTTCCTGAAAGTAAAGTTCCTTCCCTCCTGAGAGAGGATGGCTACACCTCTTAGAAACAAAAGACATACAATTTCAAATCATGAGGAAAAGCTGTACCTCAGATGGGTGGCCAGGGTAGGTCTGTAGCTTGGCAGTCTCTCCTCCCCAGAGAATCTCTAACCTTTCCAAAATAAAGTAGCCACCACAATTCCCCCACTGAGTTCCTTTCTTCTCTTTCATCCCTGAGCCTGCTGTCCTCCCATAACTGCACTTGTTTTATAACAAGCCAAATTACATTATCAACATCTTCGCTGAATGCTTCCCAGTGCAGTCCATCCTGTTTCTATTACACAGCAAACTCTTTAAAGTGAGAACTATCAGAAGCAATGTTCTTGGGGACAGGATTTTGCGAGGTACACAAAACAGTGTGTGTTCCAGCACAGGGACTCTGCCTTCAGTTTTGTCTAACAAACCTGCAAGAAGCAGGTTAGAAGCAGGAATCCACTGCTGGGGATAATGAGCTATGCCTCAGGCATGGGCAGCAGAGGTCCTCAGAAGAGATGGCGGAAGGTGGCAGACACGGGATGATGCTTGCCTACACAGGAGTCTGCTGGCAATGGAGTGGAACCACAAATCCACAGTGTTCGAAGAGGCCTGGAGCCACAAAGCTGGAATTCAAGGGGAAGCATCAGCCCTGTCCTTCCCCCCACAGATGAGAGGAACACTCAACCCTGGGAGGTTCAGGCTTTTAAGTGCTGCCAGCTGTGGTAGGGAAGGGTCTGCACAAGACTGTTCCTGGCAGGTGTGCTCTCCAAAGAACAACGTTCCCTCAGCAATGCGAAGGGGCGAGGGCTGGAGAGGCCAGTGCCTGAAAGCCTTTCATCCCAGCCCAGCTTGCCGACAGCATCTCCCATCTGTCACCAGGCGGGCCAGCCCTCCTTTGCTATGCTGCTACTTCTTCCCTTGCCAACGCTATCCCGGAGGCGGGAGCGCCAGGGGGAGGGGGCAGTAAAAGAAGAAGGTGAAGACAGCAGCCACACACACAAGGAGGAGGATTTAATAATGAGAACAAATATTCACATTTTCAGCTTTTGCAGCTTCCTCAACCCTCAGTTTCCCCTTGGCTCAGGACTGCTGTCAACATCCTGTGAAAGCAGCACAGATTATGCTATACAGAATCATTCACTGCTCTCTATAGCAAGTCCACCAACGTTTCTCACCAAGGGCCTGTCCTAAAAGCCTCACACCCTAAGAATACACTAGTGCAGCTAAATTCAGACTTGCTTGGATATCTCTTTTCATAACCACAAATTTGGATGAGCCATTCCTGCAGTATGGCAGGCATAGTCATCTCTCTGTGTGAGAAGACATCACTGCAGACACCACTACTCTCAATGCTGAACCCTCCACTAGGTGACAAAACACAGAATCTGGCACTGGCCCTTGGGAAAAGGTTCTTCCTGTCATGTCCAGGATGCCCCATGTGGATACATGGCCATGTCAGATCCAGCCGCTTCTAGGCCCCACAGAGGGAAGCACACAAATCAGTATTTTCATCACAGATTCAATAGCACCCTGGTTTTCCAATGGCTGACCCGTTTCCTTACAGAGTGCTTTCTCTGAGCACCCCTGTGCTGCTGCACCCCGGGGCAGGCAGAAGGCGAAAACACTCCAGCTCCCAAACTCTGCTTCCAAACAAAATCAAGACAGACTTTGGATTCCAAGGGTCAGTCCCACAGACGAGCCCCTAGCACAACTTCCATATATTGCACACTGAGCAAACCTTCCCCGGCCTCAGCTACAGTTTCGGGACTAAGACCATCCCCCCAGCATATGCTTTTCTGTCTGCTCTCCCTGGTCCCAGCGTGACTAATCACCAAAGGACTGCACAGGAGCCGCCTGGAAGGGAATTTGCATGCTGACTCTCCAGGGGAGAATTCTTCAGGCTCCCAGAGGGTTAGGCCATTAGCGCTGGTTCAGAGTTGATACCATTATCCCACTGAACTGCTGCATCCCTTCATGAGGTAACGACACAAAATGAAATTCCACCCCTACAGGGAGCAGTTCAGCCAATTTCATACTCCCCCTAAATATAAAAATTGAGCTTTGAGGACAGGGGAGGGGGAGCAGGGGAAAGAGGGCAAAACAGACACTGCCACATACAAAGGAGGACCTAATTCCCACCCCAGCAGACAGCAAGTGTGTACCAGCCCAGACAACACCAGGAGGGAGATAAATCCCTTTCTGCTGAACCTCTCTTTTAAAGAAGAAAGAAAGAAAGAACATGAATCTATTTAAGACAAAAAAAAAAAAAACCAAAACCAAACCCAAACTAATGAATGAAGGCTGATGCCTCATAGAACAGAGGAACTGCCAATGGGATCAAGGCATGGATCCACGTAAACTCATAACCTGAATCTAATAATGGTCACAAATAGATGCCTCAAAGGAAAATGCAAGAGATTCTGGCAGCAGCTTTCACATGGGGGCAATCTCTTCCTAACCCCCCCTTCCCATCTCTGCCTTTCCAATCCATGATCCCTTTTCCCCACTGAAAAGCAAACTGCCCACATAGAAACACTCCTGCATTTCCTTCTATTTCTAAACAGAGCAGGCTTCACTGCCTTCCTACAGCCCTTTGCTCTAGGGTTGTTATTATTCAGTTCTTCTGCCTGACATTTATTACTTCATATTTTGATGAGTTTTATTCCTATGGAGTTAAATCTGAGGGCATAACACTAGTCCTGAGTTAATGTTTAGTACTGTTGTAAATACATCCAAAGTGTTTGGAAATTTGAAGTTAAGAGAAAATTCAAAAGTTAAGAGGTCACACTTGGGACATTTAAACAACCTCCACTATATTTTGTCCTGACATCATGGAACAGCTATACAATTTGCTAAGTGTATTTCACTGCTTTAACTGATTTTAAAAGCCACACTTCCATGTTCTTCTGACAATGGTCAGAATGAAATTCCACCCCTAAAGGGAGCAGTTCAGCCAATTTCTTACTCCCCCTAAACATAAAAATTGAGCTTTAAGCACAGGGGAGGGGGAGCAGAGGGAAGAGAGCAAAACAGAAACTGCCACATACAAAGGAGGACCTAATTCCCACCCCAGCAGACAGCAAGTGTCAATGGTCGGAAGAACAATACATGGCATACAAATCATAGACTCACAGAATTGTTTGGGTTGGAAGAGACCTTAAAGATCATCAAGTTCCAACTCCCCTGCCAGAGGCAGGGACAACTTCCACTAGACCAGGGTGCTCAAAGCCTCATCCAGCCTGACCTTGAACACTTCCAGGGATGGGGCATCCACAGCTTCTCTGGGCAGCCTGTTCCAGTGCCTCACCACCCTCATGGTGCATAATTTCTGCCTTAGATCTAATCTAAACCTACCCTCTTTCAGTTTAAAGCCATTACCCCTTGTCCTGTCACTACATGCCCCTGTAAAAAGTCCCTCTCCAGCTTTCTTATACATCCCCTTCAGGTACCAATAGGCTGCTATAAGGTCTCCCAGGAGCCTTCTCTTCTCCAGGCTGAACAATCCAAACGGTCTCAGCCCGTCCTCACAGGAGAGGTGCTCCAGCCCTCTGATCATCTTCGTGGCCCTCCTCTGGACTTGTCCCAACAGGTCCACATCTTTCTTATGTTGGGGGCCCCAGAGCTGAAGACAGTACTACAGGTGTGGTCTCATGATAGCGGAGTAGAGGAGGAGAATCACCTCCCTTGATATGAAGAAGCAGGAACTCCTTTTGCTGTCAGAGATGGAGGAAAACCTCTCTGGACAAGCTGGACTACCACTAGAAGACTGGAAACAGAACACATTCTCTTCACAGCTTGATAGTGATGTTTGCGTGACCATGGAACAGTTCTCTCTCTTTAGCCTCACTTCCCCAACCTGTACAATGAAGGATCTTTATCACTGCCTAAGAGAGCTCCAAGTCCTTCATAGGCACCGTCTCCACTGATGAGAAAGGAATCATAGATTGCACTAACACGCTCTCACCACTGCTTATAGCAGGATTAAGTAATGCAACAGTAAACACAGTTAAGCTTCATCCCTCTCTTCCCTGCTCAACTCCAGCTCGATCTCTCCCTATCTGTGCAAATGAACAGCATTTTCCTAAAGATGATGAGCAAAGGCAAGTCCCAGGACGGAGGTGAAGGCAGACAAATGCCCAGACAGACAGGGACTAGTCCACCTCCCTGCAGAGAGGAGATGCAGGATGGGGAACAAACCCAAGGACAGGGAGCCAGTGGAAGAGCTAAGCTGGGCAGCAACAGCCCAAGACAGTGCATCTGTCAACCAACAGTGAGCAACACAAAAAGGCCTTTGAACTTTCAACCATTTCCCTGAGCTCATCCCTCTGCATGGTCACACTGGACATCTTCCAAAGTTTCAGCAAAGCTAGGTCTATCGTAATCCTGCTATTCCTCCCCCTCTCCCCACTCCTATTACACACGGCACTCTTTTATGGCTGAGCAGAAGGGGAAGGGGAGGGTGGAGGGGGTGGAAAAGGGAAGTTTATAAGGTGAAACACGGACTGAATCACGTCCCACTGTCCTTTGAACACTTTATCCCTGTTGCCTGTGGTGAGCAGGTTGCTTTGTACCCACAGACAGCGAGCAACTGGTGTTCAGAGCTCTGGAGCGCAGCAGTTCAAACAATACTGCTTGTGTTTAATTAGGCAAACTCTTGGTCACGTGAAGAAAGATAAGTTAATTTTAAAAATAAATACAAACTAAAAATCATGCTATCTACATTAGAGACAACTGCAGCCTGACCCCTAGCTATGTCCACACTCATGCATGTGTATGAGCACATACACCCACAAACACAGATTTGTTTGCCAAGATCTGTAGCACAGTGGGCACTAACTCCAGAAGCAATAAGGACAAAGGACATTAGTCCACCCCCAGGAAGAAATAGGAGACACTACATTTTAATAACTATATTTTGGAATATTTGGTTCCAGAATAACATGAAATGTTTCCAATGGCACTGCTGAACTGTCTTTAAATATGTTGCTGGTAAAAAGAAAAAAAAAAAATTAAAAAGAGTATTGGCACCCAATTTTTCACAGCCCTTTGATCACAAGTGCTCTGCCCGAGGGGGCACTACATTAATTCTGATGCCTTTTAAAGCACACACACACACTCGAAGCCAAATAAAATGACAAAGTATGGTTCCAGTTACAGAACTGGTGTCTTTTCAAGAGAAACTTGAACTCTTTTCAAGAGTTGCTAATGAGTAAAACTTGAAGTTTAGAAGTGAAGCTTTACCTGAGCTCTTGCACCTGAACTCAAGACTGGTGATTATGTGAAGGACAGGGGGAAGATGATTCTTTTAAAGTTTCCATCGATTTTAGTAAAAGACCTGTGAGATTTTTATCCTCACCTCACCTCAAAAAAATTGTTGTGAGCCTGATAAGGAGGCTGTACTGATAGTACTGATAGCTCTGTTCCTGGCAAGAAACAGAACCTCTCCTGGGCTTGAATGACTTGAAGCTCAGCAGGAACTGTCTAAATTTCCCAATGAGATGGGAACAACAGACCACTTTCCATAATCTTTGAGGTAAAAGGAGTTCTTCAGTAATTTTAAATGAAAAGGTATTGTACAACAGTGCATGGAGCTAAGCAAGTAAGTCTATGTTTCAAGGAATTACACATTCACAAACTGATTAGGTAAGACAGAGGTCCAAAATTCAGAGCAAGAAGGCTCTACTGGGGGACGGTGAGGACGGGATTTGGCATATCTTATGAAAACCAAAACTATTTATCAGTCCTCAGGCCAAGTTTACTCAGTCGTCCTTTCACCCTTGCCACAGGAAGTCAGACTCATTCACACCACGCTGAACTTCAAAGCACATGCAGGAGGGCAGAATGAAAACCATTCCTCCGCTTGCACGCGGCTTTCGTTAGGGACGGTCCAAAGTCGCCTCTGTTGGCACAAGGAAGGCAGCTGAGCTACTCTATGCGTGTTTAGTGAGGGCTCCCAAGCCAGACACTGTCAGCAAGCCAGAGAGCTGACACCAGAGCAAGTCTATGAAGCTGGCATGACAGCTGGGAGGTTGCTTATTACTATTATTACTACAGCACTTCGGCTTGTAAACATGAGCCAGAGCAGGAAGCAAACATGTCACGGAATAATTGGCTCCCATCGCAGCAGGGCTTCAGGTTTGCAAGAAAAACAGTTCCTGTCATAGCCAGGTAAGCAGAGGCAAGGCTCTCCCAAAAACAACATGAAAATACTCAGGAGAAACAGACATTGTGAAGACACCAATACAGGTAGAAAATGTCTGGGCTGTGCAAAAAGGGAAACAGTTCAGGAAAAACTTAGTGCAACTGACTCAAAAAGTGATAATTTGTTTTATAGTTTGTAAAAGAACATTAAAAACAAACAACCCCCCACACACACAACACACAACAACAACACACCACACATCGCGTTTTAAGAATTTCTCTCAAAAGCTGTCATTCTTCAACTGAAATGACAGATTACCAGTTCAAGACTAGAAAATTGCCCTAATACAGAATTTAGTAAACTCCAATCAACTACTCAAGCAGTGCTACATAGACACAGATGCAAGACTGAATCTTGACTTGCTGAAGTAATTTTCACCTTTCCCCCCCCCTCTGGGTTTCACTCTCTTGCTTCATTAGGAGTCCAGCAGCCCAATGTGTACCCATTCTCCTCTTCCTTCCCCAAGTAGACAGAACCCACTGAGAAACTCACTCTTGCTGTTTTATCAGCACACAGCATACATGAGCTGATGCAAAAAGGAAAAGTAGACCTTAAAAAAAAGCATGGTTGCAGCTTTATTTCTCTGGAAATTTAGGACATTCACAGGAGAAAAAAGAAAATCCTATAACTCTGTAAAACTAGCTTACAGCAGACCAGTGGAAATGAGCGATTCCTTGCAATCACTCCTGTTTGCTCTTCTGATCAAAGACATCCACTTGATACTATAATTCTTGTCTTTAAAACTGAGAGTTGTACTTCCAGACGTTGCTGATAAAGAATCCTGAGAGCTTTAGCATTTCAGAAGACCTCACGTAAGTCGTTGCACAGACTTTGGTTCATCAGTCAGAACAAACCACTGGGATTACCCCAGCACGAAGACTAGCCCCCTGGCTTTTAAGGAATCTCACTAAAATTTAACTAGGCCTTTAATACATCTAGTGCTTGTAGGATGACTTCATCAGGACAACCCAAACCTACAGCTCAATATCTGTATTAAAAAGAAATTCAACAATTTCAGACCTGGTATAAGTGAACAAATAAAAAATAAGTTCAAACCAGAGAATTTGTCCAAAATCACACTCCAGTCAGAACACTGTACGCATGTCACAGACAGATGGCCAGGGAAGGAAAGAAAATCTGTGAACTGATCATCTCATGCACAACATGCACGTACCAGTGCTGATTTGTGAGAAGCTTAAACTGATTTAAGGTTCGAGTTGCTGTTCCAAGGGGCTCAACACCCCACCCCTGCTCTCGCACTCCTGCTGACTTCTTTATGTTGGCTCAGACAAACAGATCAAATGGAAAGTTAACGTCACAAATAGGTACACCTTCGCAAGCGATTTAGCAAGCATCTGCTCTAGCAAAAAGTTTCAGTGCCATAATGACTAAGCAAGATAGGAAATAGCACAGAAAATTACCATGAACCTACACTGTAGATCCAATCTAGTTCTTACAAGCTAACAATAATATCATATACCTGAACTCATAATGAGCAATAATAAGCAGGCTTAATAGAATAAGTGTTCCTAGGACCTCTCCACTGCGACCTCACATGTGTGCGCATTTAACCTTTCTATAGGAGAGTCCTTATCCCCATCACTTAACTTTTATTTTTGCTTTCTTTTTTCCACTCAGTTGCACTCAAGAGTGTTTCTGGCTGTCCACTGAAAAAGTTATCCTCTTTGTATTTATTCTACTACAACACAATATTTCAAAAGGCAGCTCATATTCTACTCCTTCACCTCGAGTCACTTTTTTACTCTTTATAAATTTGGTTCTTTATTTGCCCTCCCATCTTGTCAAATCTACTGTCCTTCTCTGTACATGCTAGCTTACTGCTCTCACTAAATTGCAGAGACCTACAGCACAAGTTGTATTCTGAATGAGATGTTTAGACAATCCCATGTTACATGTGATATTTTCTAGAGTGCCCTTTGCTTCAGTTTTATTCCTCCCTGTAAATTAAAGAAGGCAGAAGTCAAACCCAGTTTCTACATTCTCTGCCTCACTTGGTTGTCTGCCTCTACGTTATATATTTCCCAGCCTCCAGTGCCTGAGAGTATGAGCAGATTGATCACAGTTCACTACTACCCCCTAGTTTGCACGGCTTCCAATCAAGTCCATACAGGCCAGGTTTCCTTAATATATTAGAGATACATAGTAAAGCTGTGATTACGGTGTAAGCCCAAAAGGTTCCCCTCACCCAGGCCATAAAGAGAGACACGATGCAACAGCAGGTCCCAAAAGAAGAGTATAAGAACATCATGCAACTAGAGGTTCTTCCTCAGAAGACAAAATCTGTCTCTATTTGTGATACAAAGACTTCCCCTAACAAGAGGTGGCATATTCATCTTTAACAGCCTTCAGTGTATTCTACATCCATAAACATGCCAGATCACTTTCTGAGAATGTTTGACA
Organism: Patagioenas fasciata; assembly: GCF_037038585.1. NCBI lineage: Eukaryota > Metazoa > Chordata > Aves > Columbiformes > Columbidae > Patagioenas > Patagioenas fasciata. The sequence continues at coordinate 28,601,796 of NC_092524.1, read as the reverse complement.
TTTCAGAATCAGTGTTTTGTCACAAGGAGATCTGCAGCTTAAGTACATGTTGCACGAACAAGCAACTCTCTTCAGCTTTGAACCGTTTCCTGTGAGTTCCTATGAAAGGTCTTCCCCCTCCTGCCCCCAATCTTACCATGCCTGCTTAGTTTAAAAACCTTTGATGCTCGATTTTGTTCAAGTACAAAGTAGACATTATCAACAAGTATCTCTTGTCTAGGTTGTTACTGACTCTTTCACGGTGTTCCAAGAGATTCGTGAAGTGCAACTTCCCCTTATGAACACCTCCTCCCAAAAAAAACCAAAACCCACAACACCCAGACCCCCAACACCCTCCCTGCAAAAAAAATAAAGTCTTCCTCTACGCTCAGTAAGAAGCCAGCCAAACCAGTTTAGTTATTGGATATGCCTTACCTCCCCAAGTCCCTTATTCCTGCTCAACTTCTCTTTTCTCAGCCTGTGCAGTTGACTCAAGCCTACTCTCTCCTGTTCTTCTGAGATTTTAATACTACTACTTCAGTTCCCAGATCCTCATCTCCTCTTTCTTGACCATGGTATGTTCTCAAATTCAAACTTTTCTTCACTGCTTATAAATATGCAGGGTTTCCTCCCACTTTCTTTGATTTCTCCAGTTAAAGTCACTTCCTTGCTCAATAATCCTTTCACTAAACATCTTTAAACCAAACACTGACCACCTCAGCTCGCAGGTAACTTATACTTTAAAACCCCATTTTTCACTTAAGGTCTTCCATGTTGCTATTTGCAAAATTAAAAGAAACAGAAATGAGAAGGAAAATTTTCACAAAGCTGGGTTGACATTTCCCACACTTAAGGAAGAAGAGATTCTCCAAAACAATATTTTGCAGATGAGGAAAGCTCCTTTCCTTACAGCAGTCAACAGTGGAAATCAGCGAAGGCTAGAGAAATATCCAAGAGAGGAAGATAAATTCATCAGTAGCGTTCATTGACAGGAGCCTTAAATCTTCAGCTCTAGGGAAACTTTCAGGAAAGCAGTTCCATGAAACTTTTCCACCCTTCAAGTCTACCACAGTCTGTGGAATCCAAAGCGATGAGGTAAGAAAGCAACTTGCTTGTGGCTCCAGGGAAAAAGGTTTTCTCTATTCATCTGTATCGTGCTAAACCCACTAAGAGTGACACTTCTTATCACTTCTCACCTAGCTGGGCTCTGATACACAGATGCTGACACTATGCAGGGACACAGTAGCTGCAAGGTAACTTCTCAGTAGATCCCAAGATCCACAGACGTTGATTACAGTGCTCACCTTTCCCTCCTTTCATGGGGCAGCCAGGACAGAAACTAGAATGTTACTTAAGAGGGCAGACACACTCAATTCACTCCTTCACACTGCTTATTTATTTGCCATTAATATTTATAGCAAAACCATACAATTTAGTTCACAGATAGCGCTTTTTCAAGGATGGGAAAAAAGAGGTGCTTCTCCCTGTCCCTCCTCTCCTTCCAAAACAGTCACGTCCAAAAGCCACCTAAAAACAGCTGTAACAGGCAGAGTTGGGCTTTCACTGTGCTTTGCGTAAGTGGACACGGGTTCTGTTTAGACTCTGAGTGCTGGGGTCAGTCAGAAGTATGTCATCTACAGTCTTAAACATTTGTCATACAAAAACTAGGATGTGTGTGTAAAACAGAGAAGCATCTGCTAAGGCATTCAGTTTTCACAAACACAGTCAAGAATGGTATTCTTACTGCAGCCATCTTCATCACTGAGGTCCCCACAGTCATTGTCTCCATCACATTGCCACTGAGCAGGGATGCACGTGCATTCACCAAAAGCACTGACGGCACATGTAAAATGATTACGTTCACAGGAGCATTCGGTGCTACTTGAAATACCTATAAAGGAAACAACAAAGAAAAAAGATATTTTGAAGAGATCTGTCTATTTTATGCTAACTGCATTGAACACAAACCGACATCACAGTTTTTCTCCATGTACACACTACATGTGTGAACAAATACTCTACTGCAAAGGAAAACATTCACCCCCCTTGCATCCCTGAAATAGGAAGTCAGGTACTATGCACAGTTGCCTGGAATGGGGCTATTCAAAGGCAAGAGCAGATAGCCACCTGGCAAGAAGAGATTTGGGAATCAGTGGAAAAATAACTCGGCAGTCATCACAGTTGAATTCAAGAAATCCCAGGTATCACAACACACTCTCTATTTCACAAACTCAGTCTTCTCCTAGAGCACAGTGCTGCTGCTGTTCCACTGAGTTCTGACACCAGACTGGAAGGAATAGCTAAGATCCTACTTCAGAAAGTTATCAGGGATCTTTTCCAGACCCTGAACTCTCTAGATGCAAACCTTTTACATGTCTCTGCTTTAGACATTTCAGGCTCCAGTGAAAGAAAAAAAAAAAAAATCCTTCATATTTATCTGTAGAGATCAAACTGTCACAGTATCCTGTGCGTAGCTGACATCCATGAAAACAAAAAAAGATGATTTTCAGCTCTACAAACTGACCAAAAGAAAATGCAGTCCAAATGTCAATACATAATCTGATAAGAACATTTTTCTTCAAGCCTTAAAGTTAGCTTAAGGAGCTCCCAACCTTTTCTCCCCTCTCCAAGCTACAAAACAAAACTGCACAACTCTGACTCTCACCCCTGTGCATATGCAACTATTTATGAGGATATCCCACACAGACTCTTAATACATCTCTGCCTTGAGAGAGAACAGGCTACAGCCCACCTCTCACAATGGAAAAGGTCATGCCTGAACTTCTGTCTGACATTATCTAGACAATCTATATAATCAATATCACTGTTAAACAAATGATTATTCTATCAAGCAACAACCCCTCAGGCTAGTCTGTGACTGGATTCTTTTCGAATGGCTGCTTTCTGCAATTCAAACAAATCTAAAGCTCTCAGATTAAACAATAGATCATAAGAAAAGTACAAAGAGATACTTGCCCCAAGTGGTAGTTATAAATAACCTGAACTATTTGCAGACTTTTTGATCTCATCTGTTACACCCAGTATATTTGTGACGACACATGATCTGTAGGAACCTAAACACAAAATCCTAAAGGAAGAAAAAAAAAAAAGAAAATAAAAAAGCCTCATAATGTCATTATTCTCCATTCTAACTGAGAGAAGCAGTTTCTGCAAAATTTTATGCAACTGTTCTGCAAGCTCGCTCTCCTCAGCAGAATTCCCACCAGTGAAAATAGCCACTTGTGCAAGTTAAACTGAGATTTAAGTTTAGAGGGGATGCACTTCCTCCTTGTGGAACAACTCCATGATAAGTTTCTTCTGCAAGAGAACTGGCTGTCCAGGCTTTTGCCAGCCTCAGCTGCAGGCTCCCATTGCTACCCTGCAGGTTGCAACGCCTTGCTACAAACTATTTTCCAAGCACATCCACAAGCTGCTGAACTGGGACAACTGAACCGGTTGTCATATTCCCTGCACGGACTGTCATGGCTGCAATGAGCTTTTTATTCTTTCCCTCATCTCCACTACAAGTTATCTTTAAAAGGTCTAGTAGAAAAAGTACATTTCAAGGCACTAATGTAGATGTCAGAGAATGGACCGATATCTGGCGTAACAAGGGACAGAGGCAGGAAGAATAAGGTGAATAAGGAACTGAAAGAAGGCAAATGAAAGGGAACAGAGTGGTCAGATCCTCAAAGGACTTACCAGGTGTGGCCAGGGCAAAGGCTGACTTAAAAAGACAGCAAGTGGATGATGTAGAGTCAGAAGGCAAAAAAAACAAGCAACATCTCTAAGGAAAAGCAATGCTTCATCTCTGCAAGGTATCTATTAGAAATAAACATGAGGAAAAACAGAAGAACCACAAACCTCCCCAAAAAATCAGACAGACACCTTCATACTGGTAGCACAGGAAATTCAGGACAAACCACCTTCTGTGGTTGCGAACCCCCATTCAGAAAGGCAGAACTAGCTGTATATTGTACTCAAGGTAGTTGCTGTTAAAAAGACTTTTTCCATAGCAATTTTTCTACCATTTTCCTCAACAGCACCCCAAAGCACTTATCCCAAATACTTTAGCTCCAATATCCCTTCCTGTTGGAGTACATCAAGATGATCATCACACTCTTCACCCTAGAAAAAGACAAATATCAGAGTACTAGTAACTGGCTCTGCCTTGCTCAGGCTCCAACCATGTCTTAGGTTAGCTTCAGCAACAGGAAATCAATTCTTAAACCAATTCTTAAACTAAGGGAATATAATCAGTAATTTGTTTCCAGAAAAGTACAAATGAGAGAGTTGGAAAAAGAAGCAAGCTATTTTAACGCCTCAATATTGGCATGGAGGTACAGCTCTGCAACAGCAGAGAAAGAATTAGTGCAGCTGTCCCAATCTGCAAACTGCAACTTAATCTGCTGCACTGTCAAACACACAGCTATCTTCAAAAGTTGCTACTAATATCAGGTTTTATATACATATACACACACATATTAAATCTCTCCTTCTCACCTCATTAAACCTATGTTCAACCATCTCTGGCTTATGTTTTTACCATGCTATAGAAACTGTCAGAAGCTGAAGAACACGTTATGACCCAGATACCGAAACTCTCTCATATGTGCTAGCCTGTATCTGTACTACTATTATGTAAGCATACTTTGCTTAACTAGCCCAAATTACGACCTTTGTGATTCTAATGCTTTGAGATTTGTGACATTCAGGGGTTAATAACCTTTTAGTCGTTAGAACAATGCATTTTATAAACCATGATTTGCCCTAGTCTTACACTTGTACAAGTAAAGCACATTGTTGTTCAGAGAGCACACTAATTCCACCCTATAAACAGTATCAGAAGAACCAGTCCTGGATGAATAGTCTTTATCCAATTAAACAATTAAAAAAAAGAAGTTGAATGTAACCTGGGACCCCTTACAGACACCAGGCATTTTCTCAATTATTTCAATGCAGATAGTATTCCACCCTTGGTGTCCCATGACTACTTCCCAGTGCTCAGAGTTCCAGTGACATTACCCCGTAACTGTATCTGTAATAGTAGAGGGCCAGGAAGGATAAAGATGAGAAGCATGTGTTCTCCAGCTCCCTCACGGACAAGCGGAAGCCATGCATTTGGTGCGAGAAGCTCAATGGAAGACTTACTCTTTAACGTCGAGCTCTCATTAGACATAGGGAGCGTGAGACGGAAGACTGACCAAGCGCGCATTAGGGTGGAACATAAACCTCCAGTGTCACGTTTCAATCCCAGCTAGTCAGGGGTCTGGGAATAGGACGGAAATCAGCATTTGTCATTCAGGCAACTGGACCAACAATCAAAGCAGATGTATCTACTTACACTCCCGCCTATTCTTTTGGAGCAGAAACAAGGAGGTCTACTTCTGGGCTTACACATAACTAACATTTTCCTAAAACTTTTCATCACACTGCAGGCTTGGACATTTTACCAACCCTCTATTTTCAAAAATCATTTCACTTGTGCAGGAGGCAAAAAACCAAAATATTTAAACAAAGCAATATATACAAAGCAATACACAAAAGCTAGCCAGAGGCATTGCCAGGTGCTGAGCTGACATCATTCAACTTCCCTGCCTTCTCTCAATAACTCATGTGAGCACCACCCAAAATTTCTACTCTCTCACTAGTCCATGTCTACAAACAATCAAAAAATCGTCTTCACTGTCTGTAGTTTGGCTCCTTCTAGACGTGATAGCAGCAGGATTCAGTAACCAAACAGTTTTCACAGCAAAGTATTATACAAACAGCCTCCAGATTTTAAAAACAGGAAGCCAGTCTAAACACAGGCCTCATACTGAACATCTGCCATCACCTTAAATTTAGCACAATATGCTCAGTTTCTTCAGATTCCTTCTGAATACCCTCCCCATTCTCATGTTTATCTGACAAACAAAACATCTCAGGGAGGGTGGGGCTTTTTCTCCCCCTCTCTCACCCTGAAAAAGATAGTTAGGATCTTTGTAATTTTGTCTAAACTTGGCAAAACAGTTACATCATTGCTGGCTGAAAAGCAAAAGACAATAATAATCCTGTTATTTCTGCACATCCTTTTTTTGGGGGGTACGCAGGTTTGCTTAAACAACAAGTTGCTACTCTGCTTCCCTCCCCCCAAACTCCTCATTAGGCCAAATAATATAGCCCATAAAGAAAAACCTAATATACAAAGCTTCATTTGCTGATGAGGTCACTTGCAACCCTCAGAGCTGTTCCGTAACAGCCCTGTATTTGCCACGGTGCCACAGGTTCACAGAAATACCGACATTAAAAAGGAAGCTTAAAGCAGACAGAATAATTACCAAAATGAACCCTGTAGCCTTTGTTTTCTTAGGGACAGCAGATTTCTAGGGGAGAGTGAAAACACTGTTTCTTTGAAGTCCTGATGGCATGCTTTTTTTCCAAAGGCAGAGATGCTAATTCTACTTTCAGTAAAATTAATGACAGATGGCAGCTCTTACCACTATTCTGTAGCAATTCAATCTTGCACAGGCTGTTGCTTCAACATGGAAATGTGTAACAGCCCAGGTTGGAAGGGACCTCAAAAGACTGTGTGGCCCAGCGTTTTGTGGGGAAGGAAGCTTAGATGAGATTATGTAGCAACCTGTCCAGTCATGTCTTGAACACCTTCAGCGAAGAGGACTCTATCATGGTCCTGGGGAATTAGTTCCAGTGAATGATTGTTCTTACAGTAAAAAAATAAAAATGTCTTTCTTACGTTGAGATGGACATGCTCCTGCTCTTCAGGCCCTATCAGCTCTGTCAGGCCCTGGCAGCATTCTAGCCATAGCAGGATTTTCTCACAGTCCTGTAATATTGATGAAGTTTCCTCAAATGGATGTTTATCAAGAATACTGAATGAACAACTGCCAAAGATCCCAGCATCTGTGGTCAACACCATGCTGCCTTTCCACATTTTCTTTCTTTCCAGGTACCAAGAACTGACTACATAAGAGACTCCTCCACTTCACACCACCCCATTAGTTGCATCTTTTCCCCTTCATCCTAACACATAAATTCTTACTGTTTTTTTTTTTAAAGCAGTAGTACTAAATTCACAGCCATCAGTTTGCTCATGCCATCCTGCAGTTCTGCATGTACCATAACTAAGTATCCATTTAGTTCTTCTACACTGCAAGGAAAATAATACCATCAGGTTTAGAAAATCCAAAACAATTAAAGTATTTGGCATGATTTACAGTTGCAGACTCTCCAATCCAGAATCAGAAGCCTCTGGAAAGAAAAATCACTCCTTCGGTCCAGGACTCAGTAACATATGGATCTGAGCTCCTTCCCCTCCATGGACAGGCACCTCACTCTGCATTTCATGGCCTACTGAAGACCTTCAGTGGAAGGCAGAGATCTTTCTGCAACCTCATTACTACAAGAGACACAACAAAAAGCATGACAGTACTAGCTCTCATAATTTTAATACTACCATATAAAAATCCCTGGCAGAGGACAGAAGGTGTAAGTTAATATTGAAGAGGTATGAAAGTACAGTACAACTATGTAACAGTTACAGCGAGGAAGAGGAAAAAATCCAAGACTGTGTAGAAGAACTTGAATATGAATAATGCAATGGAAAGGAAAATCAGAGAATGGAAGTCCTGCTAGTGATGGGCATAAGGCTGTGATTCTCCCCCACCCACGCCCAAGACAAAGTGTGGAAGGGCATCACCAGAAGCATTTTTGAACAAATTTGGACTAAGCAGCAGAATATTTTGCACTGGCTTCAATAGATGCACTTCACTTTGTATTCTGAATTCTAAGAACCTATGAGCATCTGATTGGTTTTTTGGGGTTAAAATTGGTGAATTCTGTAGCACAGCCTTTAACAGCCTCTTTAACACCTTGCACACCTGTTGTTAGAAGGCCTGGGTCAGGCACCATTTTCTCTCTTCCTGCACTTCCAGGTCAGACTCACTTTTGCATTCCCATCACACACACACCCTGATGAGAGCAGACCTTAGACCTTTCAAATGGCCTTGAACATAGTTCAAGTTTATACATTTTCCTTCTTCATGCAGCACTTCCCTAAGTATTTCCATAGTAAAGCAGCTCAGCTTGCTTTGCTTGTCTATCTGGAGGGAAAATGAAAATTTTGGATTCTTCTCTCTTACCCAAACAGGAGTTCCCACTGAAGGAAAGTACAGCTAATCCAGCTTTAAAAGAGGGATTTGCTGGCCACTGTTTAAGCCCCGAGCTCTGCTGGCAGACACAGCAAAAGCAACATTGGAGCACAACAGTCTGATATCAGAAAGGGCACCACACACTGATAAAAGCCAACAGGGTTTTCCATTTTTTACTCCCATTATGGAAGTACCTGACACATTTCTGACTGGGTACCCACATGCTCTCTAAGTATTTGATGCCTGCCTATAGTAAAATCAACCCCACTATGAAAAGCAACACAAAAGTTTTCAAAGCTTTAAACAGAACTGTTTCAGTTTTGCTTGAGGAAGAACATGATAGTGTTAAGTTTCAAAAAATACTGGTAATTTAAAAAAAAAAAAAAAGGAAGAAAGAAAAATATTAAACTGGGAAGAGAGGTTGAAGGTGTTACAGCTCTTTTGTAATTGTGTATTGTGTCTACTTTGGCAATTTACAAGTAAGGATTAAAGTTTTCCAGGCTTAGAGGTTCTCCTCTCAAATAGCAAAAGCAGGGATACCTCATTCCCGAACCAGCTGGCTCTCAATTAAGCATGTGGCTGAACAAAGTTTTATGGAGAGGCACACTATCAAGCACAACAGCCCTTCAGTATTCATATTAAACTGCGCAACTATGCAGGTAAGACCTGAAAATGTCATACCTGATATGACCACAGAGAACAGGAAGCATAAGGAAGAGAAATTCCACAGGGCACCTGCTAATTGAGACCTAAAGAAAGTAAGGGACACGAAAGCACAAACGGAGGTAGTGTTTGGAGCAACGGGTGTATGCATGAGGTAGAGTGAGACAGGAACAGACACCATATTTTCAGAAATTTCCCATGGGTCAAGAGATACGAGGCCTTTAAAACATGTTTGAGTTTGTGAGGCCCAATTCTGACGGACAGAAGGACAGACTGCCAACCCCACTGCACCCAGGGAATGGGAAAGCATTTATGGAAACAAGTATTGGAAAATAAATACTGAAGAAGGATTTGACTTTAACATATAAAGACTCAAGGATCAAGAAGCAATTGTTACAGTTCCTTCTCCCAAATCCTTCAAGTCATAAACGAGCATCTTGCAATAAAAACACTACTATAACCGAGGTCTCTAGATAGTCGTCCTAACTCCATCCATACCTCCTACAGCATTTGACAAAATTACTTCTCCCCTTCTAGAAGTGGGATACTGCTACTATGTTGGCAGAGTGTAGTACAGTTTAATATTTAATGAGTGTTTCTATGTATCCAGTGTCTTTGAATAGAAGATGTAGCTGAAGTATTATTGCCACAAAATCATACTCAGAACTAATTCAAATTGGCTTGGCTACCAGCACACACAGATTTTAGGAAAAAAAAAAATATCAGCTGAAGGATCATAAACAAAAGATAAAGAGAAATGGCAGCAAGTCAAGCTGCATGGGGTAGAGACAGCTAGCAGGTATCATAAGGATCAGCATTAGATCCAGTCTCATTAAATAACTTCATTAATGATGTGGAAGAGAGAATAAGGAACACGGTAAAGGTGCCTGCAAATGATAGCAAAATACGAAATATCCTACAAATACAACAGAAGAAAAAGAAATAATATAGAAGGGACTTCAGAAGATTAAAACTATGGGCAGGAAATTAAGATTCAACCTTTTAAAAAAAATCAAAAGCTAGTGCATCTGGTGGAAAATAATTTGAAACAGATACTCAAATGAAAAGAAAAATCTGGGATGCAGCAATGCCTGGAGAATAATAAAAGACAAGCTAGCCATTGGTTTATGTTATGACACAATATGGCAGCCAAAAACTACGTTAGTCTAAATATGCGTAAGTGTCATATCACGAAGGAAGCAACTTTCTCCCTGTGCAGAACTTGGGTGTAAGACTGAGTTCCACACTGAGGCTTATATAGGGAAACTAAACAACATATTCTAACCACAGCAACAAAATATTTATCAAAGGCGTGTTATGGCACTCTGCTCCCTCAAGACTTCAAAGAGCTTCTGTTTGAAGAGTGAACCAACATGGCATTTCTTTCCCCTGCTGACTGTTTAGTTCTTGAAATCTGACAAAAGGCAGCGACCATCAACTCTGTGCTTTTTTTTTTTTTAAACAGGATTTTTATTATCCTGTTTCTTGAGCAACCCTGAGTTGCCTATGGAAATAGCTCATGGTGGATAACTCATTAAGTCCCAGTATAAAAACAGGAACCTTTCAACCACCAAAGCACATTAAACACATCAACATTTCAGTCCAAAGTCCCTGCCCAAAGGCAGGCAAGAAGTATCAGGTAGACATCAACTATTTCCAAACGACTGAGGAATTCTGTCAGGCAAAGCCAGACAGCAGAAAGTAGTATCTGAATGACTTCTCCCCTCAGCCCTCTCTTCATATTCCTATGCAGCTCTTTCCTGGTAACACCATAAATACTCCAAAAAAACATGGTAAAACATCTTCAATGTAGTTTCCAAATCTTTTGGCTGAAATGTGACGGTACTGCGACGCTTTTTGCATATTTGCTTGCCATTAAATGGCAAATGTGCCACTTTCCCTAACTAAAGGTTCCCTCAAACATTTGCAGCTGTCAGATGAGTAAAAAATGCAGGTTTTGCTCTGTTGCTCCACATGCTGCCATCCATGAAACCAAGCACTGTATCAGCCTGCTTCAGGTGTCATGTACAATGCCAATACAAATAGACACCTTTTAGAAAGGACTGTGAGCCTTTCAAAAGATCACAGTTCAATATGATGGTTCTCCCATTCTCTCCACAAGTGTGCTCAAAACCATTAGATGGTGGGAACATCTGTTTTGACCTTCACAGATTTGTGGTAGAACAAGGACCATAGGAAGTCATGAGCTGCAGTATTCCATCTCTGACACTCTGCTTCTCACCTCCAAGGCCCTTTCTTAATGGAAGAGATTCAGCCTCCTAAATCCTTTACATTTTCTCTGTGGACTAATTCATTTTTCCTACATATAAACTTGGATTCCAAGAAGCAAGAGCATTGTCCTTCCCACCTTGTGATATTTCCTTCCTGTTACTGTTAAAAGTGTCCCTTTGGATTTGGCATTTCGTTATCTGTACATTTTCTCTACACAGCGAGCAGTTCATCCATTTTGTATTATGAAATGCAGAGCGATACCTGAAGAATGCCACTGAGAAACACACATTGCTGATTTTAGCCTGGAGCGGCATCTCCTTACATAGCTGAAAGCTCCTGTGCAACTGCATGTCAATAGAGAACTACAATGAAGAATCTCCACAGGACAGATATAAAGTTCTCAACCACTGCACTAAATTACTTGTCATGCAGGACCATTCCACTCAGGCACATTAAACAGAAACGAAATACCCCTCAGAAATGGACAGAATAATAAAAGGTTACTGCTGCATAACATCGTTCAGAAATACCATCATCTGCTCTAAAACAGTACGGAAATGTTTAGCTGGACCACCAGGGCCTGGCAGGCAGAACTACGTGACTCAAACCCTTTCAGAATACACGCACACTAAACATTTTAAAATACTACCCTTAAGCCTACATCATGCTTTGCAAGAATTAGTCACCTCAGCAACATGAGACACATAACTTTCCATTTCTTTCACTGTATTTTTTTTTAAACCACATACTAACCACCTCTACCCTTTCCTGTCCCGTAAGGGTTGTGAATAATTTGCTGCTCATTTATGATGAATCACACAGTACAGTAGACACTAAAATTTAGAAAGTAACGGCACAACAGCAGAAACGTTACCAGGAGACTTTCACAATACTAGACAATTGCTAAGTGCCAGCTAGAGAAGCAGCCTGCTGTTTTAAAGAGATAATCCATAGGAAAAAGGTACTTCTGATGTATTTCACCTACTTCAGTCACTGAAGAGTTTCACTATCGTGACAGTTCTCGAGAATGAAGCTCACTTAGCAGTCAGAAATCCTTCTACAGACATTGATCAGGACTAGGGAAACACTGCAGTTTGTTTTCCCAGTTACAGGACAGAAAACACTGGTATTTTAACTTCCACAAGCTTTCCTTTATCTTTTCCACTACTTAATAGACAGAGGGTTTTCTCTTCTCTTCTGCAAATAAATTAAACTGAGGAAACAAAGTGAAAGAGGCACATAAGAACCCTATTGATACTTGTTGGAGAATAAGAGGAATGAAGCAAAAGGAAAACCCTAAGCAGCTTTGATGCATATGCATCTTGGAGAATATTTCTGTGATAGTAGTTGATATATAAATTTGGGGCAATTATGAGATCAATACCCATGTTTAAGTTTCAGACAACCAAAGTGCACCTACTCCTCTGAAGGCAAAGCACCACATTAGTCAAATGCTGTTACTCAGAGCCTTCTGAAGCAAGAATTTGGGCAAAGCAAGTCCTCACCAAGTCCCTCACAACAGATCCCTGCTCTCAGTTGCTACAGTGTTTTGTGAAAGGTTTGTCTGAATCGCTTCTGTCCCTAAAGTGCACCGCCAATGTACTCAGGTCAGCTTTAAACTCGCTAACTTGGGTTTTGGTGGCAGTAGATCACAAAAGCACAGAGCTGCAATCCACCTGCAAAAGTCATCAAAAGCAGCAGAGTAAATACTTGAACCAATCATCGTACAGTGAGCCTTACATTACCTCAGCTACAGGAACACCCATGGTTTACTACAGTCACAGCAAGGATAAGCTCTATCACTTCTGGGAAACGCCCTGGAAGAACCAGAACTTGGAGCTATTTCAGAAATTCTAAACCTTTGCGATCCCCCCTTCACTGAATGAACATGAATGTAAGCAGACTACAACACCCAATGAAAACCAGCTTGGCATCTGTCACTCATAATAGCAATATGAGAAAACAAAGGTTTAATTTGCATCCATGCATTCATCCCTTCTCTACTTCACTTGCCTTAGTTTAAGTAACCCGAGTATTAACTTTTAATGCAAAAAAGTCAAGTAATTTTCCAACTTTCATTCTGTTTCTGCTCTGTCATAGCCTCTTCCAAGCTGCAGGTGTTTTTGGTGTTTCATGGAATCCCTTGCTTATCAGCTGAGGCAGACATAGTTGTCATCTCACTGTGCATGGACTAACTCAACCTGACTCAAGCTAAAGAACAAGCAAACAAAGCCCCACTCAGTTTCCAGGTTGACAGAGGATAGCTATACATCCTCCTGTCTGTGGATACTCATGAACAGTAATGACCTCCAACTCTGGTAGATCCTACTGAAGAACCACTTACAGGCCACAGCATTAAGGAAAACTGAAATTAATGTAAATCTATTTTATCTACTGTCTGTAAACTGCACCTGTTGAATTGCAGCTTCACAAGATGCTAAGCTGTCTCAGGGTGGAGGGAAAGAGGGCCAGGAAAATTGAGTGGTCAAAAGACGACACCTAAGAGGAGGAAGCACTACTGCCATCTTTGCTTGAGAAGTAGTGGTCAGAGGCTCTAGGGAACCAATAAAAACTGAAAGTGGTATTTTTTTTATCTGGGTTGCAAGACTTAAAACCTGGAAAAAGTACTTACAAAAATTCAGAACACAATGGATCCAACTCAGCCACCTCCTTAACACAGATATCAGAAATCAGTTCCTTTCTCTTAAGATTCAGAAGCTTCTTGACCTTTAGCATCCTCTTGCACACCACTTACGATCTTTGTTAACTACTGCATCAGTGCTTGTCCACTGCTCTCTAGATTTTCAAAGCACCCATAACCTTGCTCACAACACATTCAGAAGCCATTTTGGACTTCAAGATTTCACCCTGCACTGGCTCTCTGAAATATGCTAAGTTAGACCCACAGGAAATCATCAGCCAGGGTCTCATCTTTTGGATGCTCCAGGCACTGGAGTAGCTGTGAAGACATTCTGCCCTTCAGAACATATGACAAACTTTTCTTCAAAACTAGAACCTAGAACGTTCTTTTGTTCATTTAACCTATTTAAGACAAAAGCAAAGTTTCTCTGTATTCATCAGTCCTAGAACACATCAACATGGACAGTCATATACTTCTTTTCAGAAGGTAAAAATGCAAACATTGTGAAGTCCTCCTCTTCATGGAACCTAATGTTCCAGCTGTACTGCGGGCGTCCAGACACACAGTGAAAGGAGACAAGTTCTGCCTCAAAAAAAAGGCCCATTTTGGCTTTTGTGAGCTTCAGTCAGACTCCTCCCAACATTATGGCACAACATAGAAAAGGCCAGGTTCCTAGACAAGACAGAGACTGTTTTCTTACAGGGTCATTTTAAGGGGTTTATTTTGGTCTTCTACAATGAGGCCATCATGTTAGCAGTGGAGCATCTGAGCTTTCTAGCTTTCCAGCTCTCTGCCACACAAGAGACTGGGAAGCCAACCACAACAGCTCTGCTTAGCAGAGGAGTTCTCCAGGGAAGGGATGGGATGCACAGTGTGGTTTTGTGGCAACGAGGAGGCAGAAGCTCGTTTTTGCAATCCCACAGGCAAAAAGACTTCAAAAGCACAAACCACAAGATAAACGGAGCTATCTTGGGACAGAGAGAGCTGTTCTGTATGTCGTTTTCTAAAAAATAGCCCCACACATTATATTATGTTGCCCTCATAGGAGAAGCAGCAAAGGGGCAATTATTAACTGGCCAGACTGAGCTGGCAGAACAGGGTTGGGCCTGGCAAGGAGAGAGGTACCACACAACCACAGAGACATCACAGCAACTGTGGTGCCTACCAGAGAACTAGATTAACTTAAAAGTGAAAAAGAAACCTTTGCTAGTAACATTTTTAAAATATATATATATACACACACGTATATATACACACACACACGTGCAACTCAAAAACATAAGCTTAACGCAAATATGTTTTATGGGCTCAAATGGGATAAGTTCTTTCCAACAGAACTGCCCACAGGAAAAACAAGAACAGCAATGCTGGGTTCCTGTAGGGCTGCCCTATTCAGCCCGCCCGCATTTGTTTGCTTTCTAGGCAGTTCACGAAGCCCTGACCTACATCCTCCACGGAGCCTGGACTTTAGACTCCTTTGTAACACCTAGAAAGTGGACACAAAACTCTTCCTGTGCTTCAGCTGGGAGTCTCATGTGCTGCCTCTACAAACCCACAAACTCCGCAGTTCATTCATACTCCCACACCAGAAAAATACACGCAAAATTGAAAAACACCAGAGGATCCCTTTCAGCAAATTTCATATTCTTCACATCAGGTTTTACTTCTGCCTTCAAAGAAACGATAGGAACAGCACTGAGGCAGGGGGAGTAAGATGCACAAAAATCAAAATGGCTTAATTACGGAACCACATCTTTGCATGTATGTGTGTGACCTTCATCACAACAGTGTCAGTGTCGTCTTCTACTAATAAATAATTTCAGCACCTGTTAAAAGCTGGGAAGTATTATCTTCAATCAGAAGCAGAAAATGGAAGCCCAACAGCACAGATCTGAGAGCATGTGGGTGCCTAAGTAATTTAAAAATCAGTAGAAAATTAGACATTTAATTATCATTACACATCTGGCCAAATAGATTTAGACCTGACTCACGGTATTACAAAGTACTCATACCTCTCACCGCAGGCAGTCTTCATGCTTGGAAGGCTGAGCCTTAAGTGACTTTCCAAAGAATTTGTGGCCAAACTGAGAAATTAACACAGATCCTACCTGGTCCCAGTCTACTTAGCCAGGACACAAGTTGCCCTGCACTACCTTGGTCCTTACTCCAGGGAGCTCATTCAAACAAACCTGCAGGAAATCAAAGTCACTATTGCTCAAACGTGGAAGGATTTATACACACTGCTTGAGAAGTCAAAACACCTCCTGCTCCACTTCACCAGTCTGCTCCCCTCTGCTCCCTGACCCAAATTAAGCCAGATCCGAGTCCCAATTCTCTAAAAAAAAAAAAAAAAAACCAAAACAAAACACCACAAAAGGTCAGAGCCAGGCTCCCGAGCCCTTCCTGGGGGTCCCAAGTTCCTGTATTAGTTTTACAATTTTTAAAAGGCCAACATTAAAGGAAGTCCAGCCCTGAGGCCACTGTTGATCTAATAAACACTGGAATTAGATTTCTTCTCAGTGAAGAGGCTGCCCGCCTGATGGCACAAAGCCAACATTTAAATGCTACTGTTGCTCAGAGCCCTATATTAGTTTTGGATCTGGGGAGTTTGCCTTGAGCTACAGCCAAAAGAAACATAGGAACTGGAGGGAAATTTGTTAAACGTTAACAGAGCTGCAGGAAAGGGCTACAGCAGGACTCGTAGGTGGCAGAGAGGAAGGAGGGGAAGCCACAAACAAACAAGAAGAAACAAAAACAAGAAGCAGGACATGGAAAGGGAGCAACAAGTGAGAAGATTTTTGTGCAGAAGTGACTCCTGCGTCCAACCAGCCCACTCAGCTGCATGAACAACAGACTTTTCAGGTCTCACTTGCTCATAGGGTTTTTTTGCAACTGCAGTGGTTCTCATCTACCCTCCTCTCCACACGTTCACAATACAGAATAAGAATCTGAAGAAGCTCTGTTATTCCCAACTCTTTGGCTATGTCAATGCTGAGTTACCATGAAATTCGACTCTCATCCTTGGCCAGCTAAGAGCAGATGGATATTTCCAGTCTCCCTGACTGGGACCTAGACAGATCCCACGTTCTCAGAGGCAGTGGGACACTGCTGTCTGCAGGAGCAGCTCTTGCAGCAGGATCTCTTTTCATTTCAAAAATGCTGTGAAAACAGTACAAGACTGTCTGTTCCCGCTGTTCTCAGTTTTACTGATGAAATGTAGTGACCTAGCACAATGGCCTTCTTGCCTTGAATACCCAAGTACTCAATCTAATACAAATGTCCATGCATAGAGAGTTTAAAGATATTCCAGTTCTTTTTTTTTTTCCTCTTTCCCAAGAAGAAGGAGCTGAGCATGAAGACTCCCCCATTTGACAGTTGCTTCCTGCGAGGTCCAGCCAGCAAGGGCACAACTTGCATTGGGAGCTTCTGATGGTAGTGACCACAGATGCAGGACAAGAAAAACAAAGATCAGCCACTTCCATCCCAGAAAGCTCCTACTACCTCCACAATTCCTTCTCACTTGGAGAGATGAACTGGAAGGAACGAGGAGATTTAGATAGCAAAAAGCAATCCCTCTGTCATCTCCCCAGGGCTCATGAAAGTCCTCTGTTTGCTCCAACTACATCTCCGCTCTTTCCAGCCTCCTACGGAAACATTTCCGAGGCAGTGGGCGCACACATGCTATTGGTACTATAGAACAGGATAAAATGACTGGAGAACACACTCATCAGCGATTTTACGTGCCATCCTTTACTGTGTCACACTTGAAGCTGAACATTGCTGGGGGGCAAGAGTGTTTGCTCCCCCCATCTTCTCACACTGCAATACAGACACCCCTTTCAAAGCTTGGAAGAGTCTGTTTCAATAAATCATCTGTGCTTCTCCTCAGCAGAAGCAGCAAGCTACACACATGATACTGAAGAAGCAAGAGAATGAGCAAAGAGCATTCAATTATGGCCAGAACTAAATCAGCTGAGGAAAAAAAAACTGGTTAAAGGAAACCAGAAATATCACAACATGGACTTTTTTCCAGTATTTGAAATGAAACCACTGGATAATAAAACTGAGAGTTCTCACTAATAGAAATGGGTTTCTAAGAATCTTGAAATTCCATCCTGTCACTGCTGAGATAATGTAGGTCCAAGCTGTCCATCCACTTTCAATCTCCACATCAGTCCCCAAGTTCAGCTTCTTTAAATGCTTACCTAGTTTTTTATCTACCACAGGGGTATTCATGTTTTTACCAAGTCCATTTGCAATAATTCCCAAGGGGTCTGTAGAACTTTACAGGTCTTTTCATAGATTTTTCTTCTTATTGTCTTATTCAGCACAGAAGGAGAGCCAGATTTGGACAAGAGCTGCTAAATTCTGCAAAACTACCAAAATACAGCCAGCAATGTTTGAGTAAATCCTCATATAACTTCTCCAGGAACAAAATATCCCTAAACCTTATTATCATTCTTCAGGCACTTGTCTTTCACAAGATACAGTCTGTTTACAGGTCACCTGCTGTGCACACAACTCCTCCAAATGACAGAAGTCCTCTCTCACACAAACATGTAAACACAGACCGGGCAATGCCGACTCCGATGAGCACCCCCTTCCCCCATAAGCCTTGTAAAGGGTTAAGGCCCCGTTATCGCATGCTGGTAGGGTGACAGCTTTATGTCTGTAATGTCTATGTGGGTTTTGGACTCTCCCTTTAATCGGGTTCCATTGCAATTAATCAGTGGGGTTTTTTATAAGAAAAAAAAAATAATAATAGAAAACGGCAAGCACTCTATTCAACCCAATTCAATCTGCCCAGCCAAATCTCATGACCAGCTGGAATGCCCCTTTCCTAGCCTGCCCAGCAGGATGCCCAAGAATGGCGTGTGAACGTTTCTCTCTGCTCCTGCTCCAGCACTAAAATGAACAATAGTCCCTGCCAGTGTCATTCTTCAGCAATTCATCTCTTCCTGTCGCCAGACTCTTTCGTTCCTTCTTGTGCCTTCCACCTTTTTTGTATGAAAAACAACAGCAGATCGGCAGGAATATAATAAAATAAAATTGTATTTACTTGGGAGATTTGGGGAAGGGGTAAGAAGGGGGCTGGGGAGAGGAAGAGCCCCCACCCCCTCCTGCAGTGAAGACACAGAAGGGGAGATTTCTCAGGCCCCAGCTGACCTGCTCCGCTCCACGCCTGGTCTCCCTGCTGCAAGGAGCATCGAATCTGCCAGGGGGGCTGCAGGGGGGACAGGGTCCTTTTCTTCTGGAGGATGTTGGAACTGTAATTACAGAGAGGCAGTTTCCGGGGAGGAATTAACATGGATCTCAACTCATGTTCCCTGTGTTTTCCATGTGCAGACCTGTGGCCTTTACTCAACTCTCTTATTCACCAGCGAATGGGTCAAAAGAGACTGAAAGAGGCTGCAAGCGCAGTTAGGTGAGACTTGGATCTCCTCTTCCTGAAGGAACAGAAATAGGAGGGTGATGCTAAGGCACAACTCCAAGGAAAAAATAATATTTTATTTTATACATATATATACACACACACACATATATTCCCCAACAGAACGGAAAATGTGTCACTGTAAAAAATTGTGCACCACTAAACGGTCCATGAGGAACAGGTTAACCACAGAAGCAGCAGTAAAGAATACACTAAGAGACACACCATGACTCCCCAACACCAGCTCGCACTCCATCGAAGGGCAACAAGGGACCAGGTCTAGTGGTACAGAACCTGGAAGATTTTAGTAAATTTACTTTTACAGGTGTGAATTTAAAAGGGTTGCTTCCTGGTATGCAGAACTGAGCAACAGTCTGAAAAAGACAGTATCTTATACAGCATGCTTGAGAAGAAATTAAACCCATCTGCTATTGATTACACAGGACATTTAATATCTATTATAAGCAAGTTTAAAAAAGCTTTAATGAAAACCCAGAATTAAGTTCACCTGCACAGTTTTTAACAGGCCCCTTTTGCACTTTATGACACCACACAATCCCCATATTACTTGTAGCACAAGTAATGTAAACTGAATGTAAAATCATTGTGCAGTATTCATCATCATCACAGTTAAGCAGCCCATCAACAGATTCGTCTTCACATCTTACTGCTGTGAATGGTTTCATCAGCTCTGTTTTATAGATCTCAGACAGCTAGAGTCCCAAGCCAGAAACCTCAGTTCCTACATGTCCAACCTGAAGAGCCAAGGAATGGTTTGCAGATGTGTTGGATGCTCGTAAAACACAACAGAAGGGGAGCAACACAAGTGGTACAAAACTAAAACACTGTGCCACACAGGTCAGCCTCGGGCCTTTCGAACTTGCAAGTCCCTTTTTTTCTAAGAAAAGAACCTGGATGACACAAGCTGCTCTGTGGGTGAGCCACTAAAGAGAAGTTCCACTTCTGAGAGCAAGAGGGACAGGCTAGATGTAGGAAAAGAGAACACATGGCAGAGTCTCCCATCTCACACCTGCTACCCAGAACCCTCCATGCACCTGCCCACATTCCCTCATCATTTTTCTGTCTCTTAACAAGCTTCCCTACTTCTGTAATCCAATTCTCTTCTGCTACTCTTTGCGCCTAAACTTTTTGTTTTTTATTTCGCTCCCCTGGGAAGTGCCCAGAAATTCAAACCTGACCCAAATCAGGTGCAAACACAGTCACCTTTCTCTCTATTCCCACCGAGCACAAATATCTGAGTTTAAACCAGGTGCAAGTTGATTGCAAAAGAGCAGCTAAGTGATCCGGATGGAAAACTGCTAGCAAAAAGTCAACTCTTCAAAATTACCTGGAAGAATCTGAAGAGGCAAACAGGTTGCCTTGTTCAGTATTTGGCATCACACAGCTGCGCTGGTTTTGTGCATTTGTTATATGGCCTTGTGGGATGACAGACCCAGCTCCATAGCGGACTCCTTATTACTACTTGCACTGTAACACGATCTACAACACACAGAAACAGGCTATTGTAGCTGCCTTCTCCTCCTCCTCCTCCCCGCCTGTAGGCCAGCGAAGCAGCACTCAGCCCAGCAGGCAGCCGCTCAGAAAGCACCACCTGGACCACAGTTCCTCTGCAACTCAGGGGAATGCTTGGAGCAGAGCTCGTGTTTAAGTCAAGCCTGCTACTGGACAGTCAATGTCCATCGCAGAGAGAGTCAAAAACACTTTTGCTGATAGGCTTTTTAACTCCCTACGCAGCACATACAAGTACCAGTTTTCAAATACTTACAATTCCAGCATACAAGGGTAAATTTCAGAGAAGCTAAAGAATCTTTATGCCCCTTCTGCGTTTTTGTGTTTCTGGAGCATGAGAGGCTCAACAAACATTCTCAAGCTTTTCTGTACTATGGCAAGATTTTAAACACGGGGAACAAAAAAAGGGTATTTTCTCTCTATCCTTTTCTGCAAACTCGCTGAATAATTCTAACTGAAGTTTCACAGGCAGTTTGAAGCAGAAATTCTTCTCTCTCTCTCCCTCAAATTTCATCCTGGAAATTTAGAAATTGGTCAAACTTCAATCAACTGACAAGAAAGAGAAAATCAGGTAGGGATTGGGGTAGGCTTGCCCCTATGGTACCACTCCTTTCTTGCTCATCGTCCCCTTCTGCTCCAGAGGTATCAGAAACCTTCTGTCCAATTTCTAATTCATTAACACAGCCAAGCTGAGCTCAAAGTAACTGTTCTCAACTTGCACTTTAAATTAAGGACTTAAGCTTCTATTTTAGTTCTCAGGAGATACCGCTCCCAAAAGCTCATCTGTTTTTTCAGCCATATAAGATGGTCTAACTATAAAAAAGTTGTTCTCTCTCCCTACAAATCTTGCCTTGCTTGTAGTTGTGATGCTCTAAGGATAGAATGCTTCTATGCACTTTGTATCATGAACAATATAGAAAGAAGTGGCAGTCACCAGATGCCAGTGAGGATAAGAATGTTTAAAAAAGTCCACAGTTATACACATTCTTTTGACTCAGGTCCTTATTTGGCATATTAGAAGTTTTTTCTTACAAAGGACTCTTTTTCTACCCTCATCAAAAAAGGAGAGGCAAGGATGTTCCTTATTTAAAAACATTAGCTATATCTATGCTAAGAACTTTACTGTGAACTTTACTATAGCCCAGTAGTCTTGCCTCCTCTGCACATTACATTCTCCCACACACTGACACAGAGTAAGCCTTTACTTATTGAATTCTGCCAGTCACCTGGAGACTGGATTCGACTTGGAAATTTTGCTGAGATTTAACTGACTGGAAGTGGAAGATGAGCCAGTCTTGGACAAAAAGCTCAGAAGTCCAGCCTCTGTATGTGCAGCCTCTAGTTTCGCTCAGCTTAAAGTCTCAGGCCTCAGAGCAGGGGCGTCAAACTCACGTTCACCAGGGGCCACATCAGCCTCACGGTTGCCTTCCAAGGGCCGAATGTAATCTTGGGACTGTATAAATGTAACTACTGTAACATTTAAATGTAGGAGTTACATAAATGTAAACACTCCAACATTTATACAGTCCCAACACTACATTCATCCCTTTGAAGGCAACTGTGAGGCTGATGTGGCCCCCAGTGAAAATGAGTTCAACACACCTGCCTTAGAGCAAGAGTACTCCCTGCTCTGAGAAAATAATTAACACAGGCAAGCCTCTCCTGCTCAAATTCAATTTCTGACATGATGCATCTGGAACCAGGATGATGCTTCTGGCATCATTCCTACTATGACAAGAGCATCAGTTCTAATACAATATTTGAATCTTCAATACACAGCAAACAATGCATGCAACATGGCTTAGCCAGTGTAAGAATTTAGCCCCAAAGTGTGGGCATCCCAAGCTTGCTGCCAGCCCTGAAGAGATGGAAAGTAATGTTTAAAGGAAGGGGCCTGATTACTCTTTCCCCATAATGCCAGGGAGAAGTGGGCTCGCATGATCTCTTCTTGACACAATCAAGCAGTTTCATGGCGTTTAGATATCTCCAACACAGCTTTAGAAATGGGGGACAGAACCAGCCCACAGATATGACCTTACTAGACTATCCCAGGACTGTGGTAATGGGCTCAAGGAACTCCCAAGGCCAAAACCTATCAGATGGTCAAGTTGGAATAGTTTGCTCTAAAGAGACATCACTTCTCTGATTTCTTCCACATCTGGAGCTGGGACTCAGATCAAATAAACTAGAAAATGAGAGACAGTTCACAGGTAGTAGAAGGAAAACGAAGTCAAGCATAAAAACACAGGGAACAGTTAAGCAGAAGTAAGCTCAACATACTTAGCACAAAAAAAGGCCACACTTTCAGCCTACACCAATGCTTCGGATGCAACCACCCAGAAGGGGTTTGTCAGCTAATATCTCCTATTGAAAGAAAAACAAAAAAAAGAAGATTGGCTGAGCCCAAATGATTACACGTTGTCTGCCTAAACCTCCCTCCTCCCTCAGATCCAACATTGATGCATCCCAAACCCTCTCTAGCTTCAGCATGGATGCTGAATGCTGACAAAGGCTCTCTGTAGAAGCCTGGACTGCAAAAACCAGAGATAAATCCCTCCACCCATCTCTGGTTTACCTACCCTCCCTCACATATACAAATTTTCCTTCCCCCTCCTATCTCACAAACCCATCTCACCCTCCTCCCCTCAGAAGTGATTAACAAAAAGCTGTAGAAATATTTGCCCAAAGCTGGAGCCTGCTGCTGGGCCCAGCTTTATTGTTGGTAGGAATACACACAGCAAATTTCACTGTGAGGAGCCCTGCGGGACTCTGGGCACTTTGGGGAGGCTTTGTGAGCCCAGCTCTGCATGCACTAGCTAAACTATTGTGAAAGGGAAACAGAAAAACCCTCACAAACCCCAATGATCCCCCACTCTGGTTTCCCCCGCCTCCCAAGCACCCCCCTTCCACCAGCCTCCACCTTCCCCAAGACAAATTGAGAGGGGAGGGGGCCGCTGCTGAAGAGAATGAAAAGGTTTCTTCAGTTAGATTTAAGGCAACAAGTCAGGGCTGCAAGAAGTCCTTTATCTGCCAGGGAAGCCTCCCACTGCTCCAGAGCTGGGCCGAGCGGGGATCCTGGGGGCCAGCTTTCTGAAGGCTGCCATTGATTTGTCACTGGTGATAAGTGAGGCCGGGGCCGTTCCCACCATCGCCTGCAGAGGGGACGACTCTCCCACAACGCCCGGCGGGGGAGATGGATGGCAAATGAGGAAATGCAGAACCCTACGGTCAAAAAATCCCCAATGGCTCTTTTTCTCTAATGAGCAGCAACAAAAAGGAGCGACTGTGCGGAGACCCAGGCAGGGGAGGAGAGGCAACGGTGCACAGGGGCAGCGCGGCCGCCCACCAGCACTCAAGCAGAGCAGAGGGGAGTTCTTCAGCCCTCACCTCCAAACAGTCTCCTAGTGTCAACTCAGTCGAACAATATTCCTTCAAAAACTCCCAGGCCACTCCTTTGCCAATAGCAGGACGCTTTTAAACCTGCTCTATTTACATAGAGACACTCTTCTCTCAAGCAGATGCTGCTGGAAACTCGTTCTTCTGCTTTTTGGGAGGGGAAATCTTTTCTCACAGTACTAAATAAATGAGAGAGGCTAATGAAGCACCATGTCTAAAAGGTGAATTCCCAAAGCAACAGGAGATCTTAAAGGAGCACCAGAGCTTCCCCCAGGGAACATACAAATAGAGCAGCAGCTGCCTGGGCAAGACCAGATGCAGATGGGTGAACTGAAAGCAAGACAAAAGGGGGAGGAGGGGAGAAGAAAGAAAAAGAAAAAAAAAAAGAAAAAATCAGTAAAAGAAGTAAAGATCCTTGGCCTTTCTGATGTAACTAATTAGAAGAGACCATCAGAACTGGTTCAACATGCATTATAAAATGTCTCCCTTGTGCTCCAAGATGCTGAGGAGGTTTACATATGAAACCTTTCCTTCCTTTCCCTGCCCTCAGCAAAACCGCTCAGCTGGCGTTTACCCTGGCCAGGCTAAGGCCGAGGCACACAGGCCTTGTAACATGGCCCAAAGACCAAGAGATTTGAGCTTCCAGAGGGCAAAGTGTCATGCCTGCAGCCTCCTTCCAGTTCAATCAGACCAGACCCAGCAATCCAGAGGATCTTATCTGGCAAGATACTACCTCAGGACACTTGAGCACAGCTCCTGAAGCACCAGTTTATAATCCAGCATGCTAAAATAAATGGAAGTTGCCAGGCTGTAAACTCTGACATTCAGCAATACTTTACCTTATATTCAGCCATTCAGACACACCAGACAGATCACTGGGAGCAGTAATTATTTCAGATATCCTAGTTAAAATTTGTTGCTACGTAAGAGAGCACAGACTCTGTGGACTCTTAAGCTGGGGATGAACGCAATATCAGAATCTTAACAGATAAAATCCAATTGAAAAATTTCACAAGTTAAAACAAAAACAAAGTACAAAAATACATAAATAAAGCACCACACCACACCCAAAACCTCTCATCTATATCTGGGAATCAGCCAGCACTTAGTTAGCTCAGAACACAAATTTAACATGCTCCTTGATTGAAATATTGGTGCAGCCAAGCAGCCACATCCTAAACCAGCCAAAGTCCTAAAGGGCAACCCAATTAAAGCCCACTGAAGACTTCTGCCTCCTAACGAGAGAGGACTAAATATCTTCTGAGTTGGGTGAACTAACTGCTTGGACCACTGCCACTACTTGAGAACCTGGAAATCAGCTTGCACACCTGATTAATCTCACTAGCAACATGAGAAGCAGAGCTAACAAAGCCAGTTTCAGACGGATTCATCTCTAATAGTCAATTTTGGTGCATCTGTTGCCAAATAGAGGGATGGGGTTCTTTCATGTCTAACAAAATGCAAACTCACAAGGAATCTTCATCCACAGCCAAATCACTTCTGTTGTGCCTTCCCTTTATTGTGCTGCCCATTTTCATGAAACTTCTCTAGGACCAGTTTTTTGGGTGAGAAGATATGCACACATATTGAAATAACCATTGCTTCCATACAAAGGCAGGCCAAAGATGCCTGCGGATTTTTCTCATGAGAAGAGCCTGCATTAACATTATCATTATGAACTGCTTCTGATACTACTTCCTGGACCAAGTTCCAGGATCTGATGTGCCTATCTAGACAAAAGACAGAGATTCCTCACAAAGCCTACAAATCATTTCAGCTGACACGTCATTCAGCCCTGAAAGAAGAATTTTTGACACTTTTTAAAAGCCTTTTAAACTCAGGCCTACAGAGGAAAAGGTCACCCTACATGCAAGCACACTGTCTTTTGCTGGAATCATGATCTCAGGGCCAAAAAACATGACAGGACAGCGTGGTGTCTTCTGTTCAGTCTTGCAGATGTATTTACTGTGACGAACCAAGAGCCATTTTCCTTCTGTTACTCCACTGTACTTTGGGGAGTGGGGTGCAACAGACAAATAAAGTTGAATCGAGCTTTTGAGACGATTTGTGGGCATTGCAAGAAGTGATGTTATTCAGTCAATTACAGAGTACTTCCTCTGACCAAAGAACAACCCAAGCCCATCAGTGCTATAAATGCTACCTAAAATGACTGGATATCAGTAAAGATAAAGCAGAACACAGAGCTACTCATCTAGTTACTTCTATTTGTAGCCAAATTTTTATCTCCAGTAATTACAATCTACCTTAAGAAGTTCCTAGGAATTATTTTCAATTGGACAGAGACTTTTTTTCTCTCTTTCCACTCTTAAGTGGAAGAGTTACATAGTAATCCATTTTAATGGTTGTGCACTAAAATAACTTTTTCCAGTCAAGAAAAACAAAACAAAACAAAAACAAAAAACCACAAACAAACAAACAAACAGAGGTATTTCTGTGGTGGAGAAAAAGGCCTTAATGTGCAGTCTGTATCTTGACTAAATTTACTAAATATTTCTGGTACCATACACTGCCATTCTCAGACACTGTAACAACATAACATTTATTCCTACAGATCATTCTCTAAGTAAGAACATCTGGTACATTCGGACCCTGACAGCCAACAAGCCTTGATGAGTCAAGATCAGATCTACTGAAGACACAATACACCACTAAGCCATGCATCATGATAGCATATCTCTCACAGGCTGAGCTCAGTCAGCTTTCCCAACTCCCGGTCCTTTATTCCAAGATTGAACACGGTCCATTAATTTCCGATTCTGATGAGTGTGTCGAGAGGTTCATTCCCCTCCCTCCATTTTTTGTTGTACACTATCAAATAATGTGGAAATACAAACAGTAACAGCATTCTGGAAATCGTTCCCATGTCCCTCCTTAGAACTGCACAAACACTTGGCAAACTGGAATACATACAAGATGATTTAGGTACCAAGTCCTCAGAAGAAGAGGACTGTTTTCTGTGAGGAAGATATCATCTGCCTTTTATGCTGTAACCTACTTTCCTGATTTCTTTGCCAGATATCCTCCCAAAACAAACCCTCTTCTGTGCACCATAAGCAAAGGACAGGAAGCAGCCTTGATTTGACTATGCTTAAGTGATAACACAACTCTCAGGTCCTCCAGAAACACACTGATACTTGCTCAAAAGCAGAAACAAACTTCAAGGCTGTGGTTTCATATCTATCAGTAGTGCTAGCATAAAGAGTTCCCAGCCCTCCTTCCCCTACTCCCAGTCCCATGACCCCCATGAGATGGCACAGCTTTGTGCAGCCTCATATAAAACAGGCAGGGGAAGAGGTCCAGTGGACAATGAGCAGCAAAAAGATGCACATTATCTTCCAGCTCCTCCTCACTCAGCCCAGTTTAATTCCTCCCTTTGCTTCACTGCTTGCAGAATCATGGCCTCAGAGCCAAACTGACAGAAGTTGGGGTCATTTCCTGTTTTAGGCTTTACAGACATATTTACTACAGTGGCTCAAGAGTTATTTTCTTCTTACAGTCTGTTTACCAAGTGTTTGTACATTTAGAAGTAGGATACCCATGCTACTGAGCTGAAAATTCTTATGAAAATGAATAAACACGGTGAATTAGATCATTTTGCTCTTGAGTACAGTAAATGTTTAAAAATGCAACATTCTAATCTGGGAAAAAGCCACTGACTTCAGTATGCAGACAAAAACAACTCTTAAGAAACCAGTCACCATGGTTCAGTTCTTTACCCTTCCAAGAAAAAATTCTGTAGGCTCCAAAATTGAGTGGTCAATTATCCTTAGGGGAAAAAAAAAACAAAAACCAAAACAACTAGCCATTAGCACACCTGGCCCAACAACCATAGGGAACATTTATGTCACAGCTTGCAAAGGGGACACTCGCAAGTTAAGTTCTGTACAGATGATCTCCAAAGGTTATGGGGAAAAACACTTGAGCTATTGGGTAAATACAGCCACTGAAGCCAATTCCGTACATATTCACAGAATTCTACCCGACAATTTAGCTTGTTGCTACAAAGCAGCAAAAAGAAACATTCAATAATTACTATTTGGCCACAGCTAAACTATCCCAAGTCAGGAATCCAGGGTTTAACACCTGGATTCCCAAACAAGTCCAAGTTATGGTTCTGTTCTCAAATTTCTTGATCTTTGCAGTTACATGGTTAAATATCCATTTGTGATCCACCCTACAAGCTGCTACTGTCAGGACAGGGGAAAGGGTGGAAGAGTCACAGAGGCAGAGGAGATCTTTGCAAGCTGGGTTCAGACATGATACCCCTCATTAGACTAATGCTAACCATTTACTGAACGTGCTGGCTGATAACAGGAATACGCACTGTCTAGGACAAAAACAGCAAATAAATTGTCTTAGAAGAGCATTACATCTGAGAAGATTTTTCACTCTCCCAGTATCAGACCCCAAACATAACAAATGCGTCTATTTAATTGTGATAATGTTCCATGCAGCATGTCAGAGGAGAGAAAAAAAAAAATAGAGAAAGGCAGCTCAAACACAAAGATATTTTGGGGATGCAGAGAACAGGACAATGAATATCAACATATAGACTCAAATGCATAGCATTTAAGTGGAGCCTCTATTTATTATGTTAATCAGTATTTCATTGTGGTTTTTTCTCTTGTTCAATACATCTGTCAATTTATTACACGTAGAAATTATGAACTCTTCAGAGGAGGCACTGTCCTTATTGTACACACACACTGCATGTAACACTGTGAAGCTCTGATTTCCATCAGAGTGAATCTTTACATGATCCAATTGACAATTCATGTGTGAGATGCAGCCCATGTAGATCTTCCCCTTCAGCCTGCCACATACTCATTCAAGGAGAAAAGGAATGGCTGTTCAGGCAGCTCATGTTTCCAAACAGCTAGCTCTGTCTTCCTTTGACTAACCAGACATTTAGCATAAGTGCTGCCATTTCTGCATCAGCTCTGGAGGAGGGTGGGATTGGGCCTCCTTTTGTGTCCATGCCCAGGCCAGGCTTGTCAAACCATGACACACCGCTGCATCAGTGGAGAAGGGCGACGAGAGCAAGCAAAACTTGGATCCAGATTCTGCAAATATGGGTCAAAAAAACCCCTTTTTGCTAGACATCAGTCATTTACAAAGCAAGATTAAGGGAGAATAGTCAAGGCACTAGCAAGGGGATAAAGCTTTTCATAATTAGATGGACCACGTCTCTGGCAACAACTGAGAACATAAGCCTGTGTGAGCCCAAGTAAAACAAGATAATAGGTGTTTGCTTCCAGTCTTAATGACTAGAAGTTCCCAACACAAAGGCATCACCAATTAATGCACTGCACCAGCTGCAACATTTATAGGTTGATCTTTCACCACACTTTGACACTAATCCAGCACTAAGATTGTCATACTAGCACTATACAATAAAGAGGTTTATGCTTACATGAGCCATAAAAACTGAGTCTTGGGCTTGAATTCTCACCTTCCCTTGTTTCCAGGGGAAGTCTTTCAAAATTAGTGTTAAGGCAAAGCAAAGCAGCAGCAAGCTAGTGCCAAAAAAACAGTTGGTCTTGCCTCACTCCATCCTTCCATCAGGTCTACACTGATCAGCTCACTGAAAAGCAATTCTTTTCAGCTTACCAACACCACACAGCCTGTGGTGTCACTGGTTTCACCATTTTGCAGGTCACTTCTGTGAGAGATCAACAAGCTGAAGCCATTTATCCAGCAGACATGCAAGCAGACCTACCAATGGGAGGAGGGGCAAGACCTCTCTTGGGGGGTAACCCACAGTTATACTAGATGAGGCATAACATGAAACCGCACCCTGTGGTCAAGGAAGCTGTGCAGCCAGAGGCTGAGCCACACACGTTGTGGGCAGAGAACAGTCCTCAGCAGTGACAACATCCAAGCACCTCCACCAAAAAAAAAGTATCTGAAAGCAAAAGGCAGCAGGAACAAAAATTCCTCTCATTCTGATATTCCAAAATATGGGCTTTATATTACTCTAAAAATGGTATTTTGAAGATAATGTTTCCCACTAAGCTCTACTGCAAATCAGTAACGGGCCCTTATAAGTCATTTGCAGTTAGTTTCCTAACGTCACCTAAAAAAAGCCACGGACCGTGTTCTAGGCAAGACAATCATTCAAAGTGGTATGTTTAATTTAGAAAGTTTAAACAAGGGGAGAGGACTAAGTTGATAGAGATGAAGGAATAGGGGACAGGAAAAAATGCAATTTGTGATCCATAAGTCATTTCTTCCAGTGCTCTTGAAAGAGACAGGGATCTGCAGGAAGGCAAGTAGGTGATAATTAGGGACAGTTGGAACATTGTTTATTTCCTACTAGCAAAGGCAGTAGTTCAAGCCTCCAAGGATAAATCAAATTTCTTAAGCAGATGGAAGAAATTTCATTTTCAAACACCAATCATACAACAATGGACCACAGAAAGGAAGGAACCAATTCACAACAGTAACAAGAAAACAAAATTACTAGAGATTTTAGAGATGAGTTCTCATCAAGATCTGCACTTACAAAAAGCCTCATGTTGCATCAGAACTTGCACCACATCCCACCACAGTCAATTCAAAGACCTTTTTATTGGCAAAACAAGCTCTGCAAGTGTTACCCACATGTACGAGCCAGCACACTTCAGCTTCTCCCAAGAGAGAAGCTGAAGTGCCTGCCTCCACAGAGGTTCCAACAGAGAAGGCTACTTGGCATGGAGTCCAACAATAGAAATGAAAATATTCGAAGGAATAATGTTGTATTTCTAGTGAGATAAGTGTTTTCTTGCTCTCTCTAATCTTCTATTTTATTCACAGGATTAGAATATTTCCTTCTCAGTCTCTCCTTTTACTTCTCTTTCCCACAAACTTACTGTTTGATTTATGGTGTTCTCCCTGTATCCAATTCAAAGTTGCACATGCCAGTTCAGTATTTCGTAAGAATCCGACTTGACTTTGCACATTTCCTTTGGTACTATCTGCCAGCATAATAACTGTGCACAATAACTTGTGGCAGTCTAGTTGGCTAGTAGGTTTGGATGACTTTTTTTTGTTGTTACAGAAACTTGTGTTCTTGTTTAGATTCAGACTAGTTTCTCAAACAGATGGATTTTGGATTAAGGTATTTGCTTCATTAGCCTCAAAAGGAGTGCCAAATCCCAGAAACAATGTTTTTGTAGGAATGGACAGCATTTTCATTTGGTTTCAATCTATGGTTCTCTAGCACTTTTTAGGCTGAGACAGGTTTTGCTGCTTTGGCTGAGACAGCACCAAAACCAAGTCTTTCTATGCAAAGATCAGCAATGGAAATCCTTCCAGTTTTACTCTTTAGCCATCACTGTGCAGATTTCATAGATGTAGTTCTATCATGTTTTTGCACATCTGAAAATAAAAAAGTTAACTTCCCTTCTGTTACAACACAAGAACATCCAGAGCTCTGGAGTTCATTCTTGTGGGAGTCAAATGTTTAATTTGCCACAAACACTATAGTAGGAAAATCTCAGCATTGTGTTCAGTTCTCATGGTCTGAGTAGTTGAAATGTGTCTTAATTGTTAGGGCCATTATACAGCCAGCACAGTCAGACTGGCAAAAGAGTCTCAGGTGTGCAGGGGCTCCTGGGGCTCCTGAGGAGCTCCTGCAGGGCTGCAGAGGGACCTTTCTGCATGCTCACCTCAGCCCAGCCCCATCCTGTAACAGAATAATCCTCTCCTTATGGAGTTACTGTCATTTCCCTCCTATGAGCCACTCCCCTTCTGCTTGTCTGTAAAAGGCAAAGAGCCATACAGCACATACCTTGAAGACCTTGGTATGCAGCCTGCAGTGTCGGAAGAGCTGGGTCCCCAGGCATATCTGGTCTTCTGTGGCATAACTCTGATGGCCCTCTTTCCTCGCAACGCTTTAATAGGCAATTGTAGCTTTACCACATCATTTATTTTGAAATCTTGACATACAGGGTGCAGAGCATGTTGTTATGACATCCCTCAAGAAAAAGCCCCAAACATACCCAGATATCACTCCATGCCTTTCCCAGATTAACCTGCAGGACCAATGCACTGCAGTATATTAGCTAGCAAATATAAGTGTTTTGGCAGCTGTCCCAGTCACTTAAGCAGAAGCCTGAGCTCAGAGGCTGTTTCACCTGAGCAGGTAAGTCAAGATGTACATACCAAAGATGTCATCTCTGCCTCACTCCATTCCTTGCTCTAAGGCTTCTGTCTGAGTACTGTTTATTTTTATTTTTATCCTACAACTGATGGATTGTACATAACTTTAATTTGCCCTGTATGTCCTATTGGTTTTAAACGGTAACTGTGTTAGATTTGGCCTTGTGTGCCTGATTAAGCTAAACAGGGAGGTTTGACAAGTACTTAAAGTAGACAAGTGCCTGCCACCCACTCTTCCCTGCCAGTCTGTTCCAAAGCATCTGCAGCACAAAAATTGCTTATGGGTCATTTCTCAGAAAGTAATCATCTGAGCTTCTGTTCTTCCTCCAGCATAATTATTACCGTCATCAAGAGTTTGCTTCCTCAGCACAACCAACCTACAAAAGGTTACTAAAGAGTATCATCAGAAACATCACTTTTTGGTTATTTAGACACTCCTTCCCAGCTTCAGTGTTTTCTCCCAGACTTCTGAAGATTTGTGGGGAAAGAACTAACCATAACAAGCAAGAAAGGAAGCATGAAAAAGACATTTTTAAGGGACAGTTGACTGGAAAACTTAACAAATTAGCTTATATTGCTCTAGTCTTGAATTAGCACTAAGAGCAGCAGAAGACTGCAACTCCTCATCTTCCAGTTCATAGCTGGCAGGTCACACACAAGAGAACCCTCAGAGAAACAATGGGCTTCTCTTGTGAGTGGATGAGCCACTTCAAGGCAAATCAGTTTACAGAGGAAGGTTTCAGAAGGCAAGGATCAACAAGGTTGTTCTTTCCTGCTCAAGTACTGGTAGCGTAGAAATTACTCCACGTAACTCGTAAAGATGCAAAGATCACAGATCTGCCCTTGCAGGGGAGTTGAGGCACAGACAGGAGATCTGCCTGCTCCACAGATAAAAGAACCCTGGGTCTGGAAGAAAAAAAAAAACACAAAACAAACAAACCAACCACAAACAAACACCACCACCCAAAAGGCCTAAAGGCCTTCTGTTGTTTAAGGTAATGCTGATTGCAGGTCTGAATTCTTCCCTACACTCAAAAACGCAGTGAACAAAGGCCTAGGGATGGTGTTGATTCATGAGCAGTGACAGCTCATACTGGCACAACACATGAGGTTACCACCCTTGTGGTACAGACATCTTAACTGCTCAGGAAATCAGTTCTTCATGAGTCAACACCCTCTTGCGGTGGTTGGTTGGTCACTGGCACAGGAAAGAAGTCAGACCCAAGGGTAGCCTTCGCTAGGGCCCAGCAAAGATAGAAAAGGGCCATAACCGCACCAACCAGCCCAGTTCAGTCCTTCCCTGTTTCCAAGTCAATGCCCAAGAAAAATCCCTTCATCACTTGAACTCTGCATGGATACAGCTCTCATTCAACCTGTTCTTCCCTTGTATTAAAGTTAGGTCTGTTTGCAGAGCAATGACTAGTGCCCTTGTCAGAAGACTAGTCTCCCACCTACTCCCATATAATGCTTTCTAAGATTTAGACACTGAGTACTTCTATTTGAGATCCATGACAAAAATGCACATAGTCCACTAGCATTCCTGTCTGCCAATTACTATACTCTTCTGCTTCTTGGCTATTAAAACTTCCCAGAATGGCAGCCTCAAATCCATCCTCCTTCCCCATGCCACAAACTTGCCATTTTTTTTTCTGACAGCCAGATCCATTATATTTTTCCTCATGCTAACAGGTACTATGCTGATCAAGGCCCTTTTCAAAAGGCAGCACAAATCAGGGGCATGTCCTGCAGCCATAAGAAACTGTATTCAAGGTTTTCAAGAGCAACAGGTTTCAAAAATCATGGTGAGAGGAACGCAACCTCAAAATCCTCTTTTCCTAAATTTGTCAAGCCTGAAGAAGATGCAAGCTCTGAATCTCCAAGAAAGGACAGCAGTAAAGCTGGTTTCCTTTTAAAAAAATGCAATTTTAATTCAGAGAATTATCCCACCTCCTGGCTCATCCTCAGGAGCTTGGAACAGAAGCAGGAAATTACAGTCCTTAGACTTCTTTTTTTTCTTGCCCTCAGAGTTGCAAAGAAAAGATTTTACTATTCAGCAGCTATGGAAATTCAGAACTAAAATTGGGTGGGAGTACAAAGAAAAAAATGAAGGTGTGTCTTTATTTTATTCTAACCCTAGATCCCACAAGACACGGTTCTGCTGCAGCGAATGGCTGCAACTTAGGCAAGAACATCTCCCAGGCACTACCAGTTGTCACCAAGTTAAATGAACTGACAGAGCTGGAGATTCAGGCTAAAGGAGCAGAGTGCATATTTCTCTCTAGCCCTCCTGCATAGTCACACAATGCTTCTTATGTGCCTTTCAGAGAAGGACGCTGAGAATATCACGTTTATGTTTTAACTGTTCTCACTAGTGACTCACTCCTTCACACAGCAGTTCTTAATGGAGATGAGGACAAGAAGAAGTCTCCTTTTCCAGGAAAGGTGTTATTTTCTGTCACCAGCCTTGTTGTTTCTGTACCCAGACTCCTTTCCAAACCCAGAGTAATTTCCTATTCTCACTTCATGCCTTTTTCCAGGCAATCGTCTCCAACCTCCTAGCTTCTCTCTTCAACTCTGCCCTCCCATTCCATACACTTTTCCAGACAGGACTGTCCTCCAAAATATCTTCCTAGACATCCCACTCAAAAATCCTTCCGGCTGTGTGTGTTCCCAAGCCTGACAGGTCCCACATTCCACCACTGCAGATAGCTCCATCACCACACTATCTCATGGGCTCACCATCTCAGCACTATGCCAATATCACTCTCTCTTCCCATCTCTGCTTCCATTGCTAACCTCTGATATTTCATAAAATCACCCAACTAGATCAGGAACTCTGCTGTTGAGGATCCCTAACAAGTTCTCACATCCTCCTTTAAAGTATTACTAAAGTAAGCCTTTCCTTGCCTCAGCAGTTAAATTCTGCTCAATCCTCATCTTCACTTTCAAAACTTCCATCTTTTCTACTACCTAATGAACAACTCTTTCTGCCATCAGCTCCCATATAATTACTCCACTTGGATCTTCTTAGATGGCTCTTCTGTTCCTTTGCCAGCTTGAGTCCTTGGCTCTCATTTCCAAAATGCCGATCTTTGCTACTGTTAACATCTGTACTCCTACATCCCCTTCCCACCTCCTCATGGTTTACACTACTCTCGCATCTGCTTCCTCATCCTTATTTCTGCAGTTACCAGCTTTCAGTAGCCTTTGAGGTCAACTCCTACCCAAAAATCCCTCTCTATCTTTGTTCTAAGAAATGACTGGAGTGAAAAACTTTCAAAAGCTTTTCCCATTGAACTAAGGCTAAAGGAAATTTAATTAGAAAGCTATGCTATTTTTAATATTGGACTTTATCTATCTCATTAGAATTATCACATCCCTGATCCTTATCAGATGTCAGATATCTAATTTAGACTGTAAACCCTTTGGGGCAAACATAGCCTCTTCCTCCATGTTATACAGCACCACAGCACTTAGACTGATCCTTAAGGTAAGAAAACTACCTCAGAAATTCAAAGAACTTGATTTTGCCAAGAGCAGCACCACTCCATACACTGAGACTTGGGGATGACCAGAGAGTTAAAAGTACTCACTCTTTGAAACCTCAAAAGGCAAGAACAGGGTTCTCCCCCAAGAGAAATAATGTCTGACCATGTCTAAGATCAGAGGAGCTAGGTACAAACTGCACTGAAAAAGTTTCTCCATGGTATCTCTAGCCTCTTCCTGCCTCAAGTCTCCAAAGCCATCACTTATCCCCTTCAAAACAGCAGGAGAGTCACTTCTTTTTTCCTTCCCTCTCCAGAAAGAACACAGCAGAAACAAACCTCGAATGATAAATTATGCACCACCTTTGTGTGGCTGCCTCCTGGCCAGACGGGAAATTTTTCTCCCAAAGCCTTTTGTTTCCAGCTTTGATCCCAGTGTTGGATCTGCTCTGTTCAGCACTGCCTCAGCATGGAGGTGAAGGGAGAGCTGACACAGGCCAAGTTCGGGCTTACTGCAAGTCACAGTCAGATCTTCCATTAGCCTTCTCCCCTCCCCCTTCCCAACTGGAACTCTCCTTGAGTTTGAAAAGATCCTATTAAACATTTTCCAGAGGGCCTTACAGAGGATACATTATTTTGATGGATGCTGGGACTAAAGGAGGAGGATTTCTAAGTACAGCAAAATAATGGAGTTTGTTCTAATGGGTTTAAGAGATGCCCGGGGGCACCGAGTAAGTTCCTTCTGTGCAAATCAAAAACACAGAAGACCAGAAAATGGAGTCGAACAAGTAAACGCCAGGAAGTAGGGAAATCGGGCTCTATTTAACTGCTGCTCTTGGTTACAGCCAACTTCAGGCTGCTTGGAAAACCAGCACACACACACATCACTGGCACAAACTTAACAGGAGAAAACAAAGAGACAACAGGGGTCAAACTGGGGGTGGCAAGTAGGAGAAGGACGCAAGGCTGGGTCCCCACCCCCTACCAGAGAGTCGGATCAATTATCCTTGAATACTAACAAGATTTCTGATTAAAGAACTGCTGCTATGCAATAGAAACAGAAAGCTCCAGCAGCCGGGAGGGGCTGTCAGGCAGCAACAAAGAGACACAGAAGCCTCTGCCCTGCCGGGGCACAGGGAGGAAGTCACCACGCTGGTAGCCAGCTGAGGGGTCTCCCCTGCCTAGAGTCACCATGACCTCTCACTGCTGGTAAATTTGACTGCAGGAGTAAAACTTCACCTTGATGCTACAGAATATGAGGTCTGTTTTCAGGTAGACACATTCCCTGTTGGAAGCTTTGCTGGACAACATTTCTTCAAACAACCTCATCCCTACAGTACAGGGAGGTTAAATTTTTTCTTATCCTAACCCACTCAGGGGAAATACCTGGTTCTTCTGAGTACTCCAGCATCAGAAAGTTGCTATTAGCATACAACAGCTTGAGAAACAAGAGCATACGCCATCTTCTGTCATACACTTTTTGACAGAACTACAATTTGCAGTCCAAACGTTTAATATACATCTACAATACAGTCCGTTAATGGTTTATGACTTGATGACTGATGGCTCAATACAGAAAAAGCTACTGACCTAAGAACCTCATGAAAAACAGAAGCTTCTGTTATTACCTTTCACAGCCCAAAGCTGTGCTAACATTAAGCATCCTGCTATATCCTGTATCTCATTCTATCAGAATCAGGAACCCAACTGTTCAATCTCATTTTTTCTTTTTCTTCTATTTTAAAAAACAAACACAATTCCTTGATATGAGGATTTTCAATTACCCACAATTTAGCAAGGCAAAAGTCCACAAACATCAGCTCCATTTGATGTAAATAAAGTCTTAAGCTCTTGCATAGCAAGTCTCCTTTCATCTAGGCTCATAAGCAGCCAAGGAGTTCTGTCCCTCACAGAAATACTGACTGCAGCTCAAGAGTCTCTCAGCCTAAACACACAGGCTGAAATACTTCAGCATTTAATAAGCAGTTCTGCATAACAGTGGCCTGGAAAGCTGAAAAACCTGAACATGAACTCACCCACAACAGGATAGCAGCCAAATACTCCCAAGGTAACAGTCCCAGAGCGACCAGATATACAGGATGAATAAACCACAAGCCTACGGAATCACAAGCTCCTGTATCCTTAGAGTTAGTATCTTTAGTACAAAGAAATGGAAATCTATAGAGAAGACAATATACACAGATTAAAGAAGCATTATAATGCCCAGTCTTCACACAGTATAGACAACAAAATCCCATAAAAGAGGAATGCCTAACGTAACAGCCATGGCAAAGGACCACAGGCACTACAGACGCAAAAAGCAAGACCCTAACTATCAGGCGCATTAGATTATGGATGACAATTACAATTAGTGTTCTCTGCCATGATTAGTGTGAAACGCAGCCACAAAATACAGTATGCCAATTAATGGAGTGGGTTTGCTGCATGCCAGAGCTCCAGCTCTGGATGTTGTATCAGGTAAAACCAGACATCTTAAAAGATGGTCAGTTTGAGTGTGTGTGCATGTGCATATATATCACCTCACTATATAAAACCCCTTCAGATAACATCACAAATAGCTAAGATGGTAATAACAGAGGACTAGAAAAGTGTCCACTTTTCTTACACATTTCTTTTAAAAAACTTTACTTTCCAATTCACTTTGTCCAATGGAGAGTCTGTAAAATTTCTGCAGTTTTATAAAACTTTTGATCATCAACAAGAGAAATAGAAGTATCATTAAAAAGTGAAATATCCACAATGGTCACAAGCAGCAGAGGAATTCAACGAAGGTGTAGGATGTGCACTTACTTTTTAAACCTATTTTTAAAACCTTGACTGGTTTTCAAGATAGCATCTCTTTATCAGCTTTTATGAGTGTTATGAAGTATATATTCTATTGTGTTCAATGGTAAGTTGCATTCTAGGGCAAATGGAGTTGGCCTTGGGCAAGACAATTTCTACTTCACTTCCCACATTTACAAAACAAGGATAATATTTGCCTATTTCACAAGAGCACAAGAAGATTCAAAAGGACTATCAGACTACAGATCATTCTCACAGAATGAATGTTTTAATTATTTTTTAATGTTAATTTCACCAGTCTGGAGAACTACAGGTTTTTAGGAGTAAAAACAAGATACAGATCACTTTGATTTCTTTTTCTAGTTAACATACAGCAAGTACTGCCTTCTAGTTTGAAATAGAAACAATTTGATAATGTTTATGTCCAACCACATTTTCTTTTGTAACCTCAATGAACCGAATGTAGAGAAACAGCTCCAAGTTTTCTGAAATCCCATTTTCTGGCCCACATAAACAGAACATCCCTCTTCAAGGTTCACAAAACACTCTGGAAATGCAAGCACTTTACATAACGAAGCACCTATTAATTCAATTGCCGCATCATACACCCACACTCCCAGGATACAAGAAGGGATTCTCTATTGCAGAAACCAGTGCTAAAGCACACAAAAGCTTATCTACACTAAATAAAAAGAGTAATGTTAACTTCATACTGGAAGATTTATGCTTTTCGACTAATGCTACCACGTTTTAGTAGACACAGAATTGTTTTTTTTTTTTTAAATAAATAAATAAATCACAAGCACTTGTCAGCTCCTGCTGCATCTCTCAATTTTAGAAAATCAGGGGCGTTACTCAGTGCTGTCACCACTTTGACAAAAAGAAACAGTCAAGATAATTCAAGGTGATCACGAGATCTGTGAATATCATCTATCATCCAAACTGATCAACAGTAAACCCTGGCACACTCAGCAAGCAGAACGTTACCAGCTCCAAGCTGACAAGAGGAAAATGGGCATCTTGCACTTGACTGAGAGCTGTAGAACAAATAGCAACGCCAAGCCCACTTGAGAAGACCCACTGCAAACTCTACATCTGTACAGGTATCACATTCAGGTTTGTGACTCTAAAATGTAGTCAAGATGTTTGAGGAGTGAAGCTCTGATATTAGCTATGCATTTTTCTGCCAGAGCACCAGGAGTCAAAACAGCAAACACATTACCCAGACAGGTTCTATGACATTCTGTATTTATACTGACACAGACCACCATAATATCAGACCCTTCTTCATCACCACGCAGCAGCAGTGCACACCATTAGCTTTAAATGCTATATACCTGTTTTTTCCTCCAACACAAGACTTCAAGATACCTGCAGACCCCTTGTTTTAAGTGCTATTACCCACCAAAGGAGGGTCAAAAGTCAATCTTGTGAACTTGTTTGCTCTACCTGCTCCTGTACTGAGGTACAGTGGCAAATGACTAAGAGTTTCTAACAATTTACCTGTTTGGCATTGTGAGTTCTGTGGTTGTGGAGGTTTTATGACAGTTGAGCTGTACACCACCCCCAAAGGTACTTCTAAGGGACAACAATTAAAAATTTCTAGCTAAGAGGAAGAATACCAACTCATTACAAACTTTGGCATCACCTCTGCCACATCCATCCTGATACCTCCTTGTATCTTCCCTTGCTTCAAATAAGAAAAACACTGCTCAGGAATTGTGTTCTTATGGCAAAGTGTATCTCCCCATGAAGGAAAGAGAGGATGCTCACTTCTGGAAGCAGTTGGCACTTCCAATCATGAACTCACTTTTAATTTGACAAAAGGATACAGGAAAGCGCACTGATGGGAGAACTACTTGAAAGAGAAACAAACTGCCATAAAAAGTGTCCTGGAGACATCAAGGCACAACCGAGTAAACCTGCACTTTACAATCAGACATCCCCCACATGGCTGTTAACAGCCCAGACACATTAACTAGGAGCACCTGGGTAACAGCAAAAATAAAACACATCTAGATCTGCACCTACACTAAGATCTCTGCTTTAGATCCTTCCCACTCCTAGACTGCAGCTAAGTATCCATGTGGCACTTGGTAACTTAAGAGTACTTCTGGTTTCTAAAAAGCAGATTTTCTGATACACAGAACTGCAGCCCTCTACTCAGCCTTTCCAGGCTGGTTTAGCACCTTCCTCAAAGCTGCCTGCAATTAGGTTTCTTGTTAGAAGAGAAATAATATTACTTGAAACCCAAACCCCATGTGATTGTGCCCCAGAGGCAATACTTGTAGAATGATGGAGGTCAGCAGCACTACTGCAAATGCTTCCTGTAATTTCAGAGTAGCATAGAAGAAAACGGATGGGTGAAATTATACAGCAGCTGCCAAAGGAGTGAAGGGAGAAAAACGAGGTACGTATCTCCTCTCCGCTCCCCTCCCCCAAAAGCCTTCAAACTCTTCATAAACAATTCCGCGAAACGCTTAGATGTTTTCTACTCCACGGGCGCACTTGTAAAATAAAGCACTACCGCACAAGAAGAAGAAACTGCGATTCCTTTTCAGTTGATAGCGCAACCACAAAGCTAAGTTTTCACCGGCGAGACTTCATGGCACTGTTTCCCTGCTCGCTAAGACCGCAGCCAGCCCGTCCCCTCGCCACTATTTCTGGTACCGCTCCTGCCCGGACCCCCCTCTGTCAGGGCGCTGCGGGAGGACTCCCAGTCCCGCCGAGGCAAGTAGCCCGGGGCGCCGCCGCGGAGCCGGGCTGTACCTTTAAGGGGCCCGTGGCGGCGGGTGCGCGGCTGCATTCCTGCTCCGGAGCGGCGGCTGTCCCGACACGCCGGGCACGGCAGCCTCCGAGGCAACCTGCGCGCCCGCCCCGGCCCTCGCACTGCGGGAACAAAGCCCGCGCCCGCCGCCGCCAAACTTCCGCGGGGGGCAGCGGCCGCGTGGGCGGTGGGGACCCTCTGCTACCGCCCGGCCAGGGCAGCGCCGCCCGGGGATCCGCGCCCCGACCTGCCGGGGGACTCTGGCGGCTCCGGCCCGCCGAGGCACGGGGACGGCGAGAACGCCGCGTCCGGGCACGGGATGGGGCACGGACAAAGCGCGGCGGCGGGGCAGGGTAAGGCAGGGCTCCCCGCCCGGCGGGCGCGGGCAGGTAAGCGGCGCGGTGGGTCAGGGCTGTCTGCCCGGGAAAGGCTCCCCGCCGCCGAGCCCTGGGACGGCGGCCGGGCCCCCCGCGCCGCGCGGGGCAGAGAGCGCCGCGGCAGCCGCTTACCTCTGGCGCGGAGCAGCGCTCCCAGCAGCAGCAGCAGGAGCTGCGGAGGCGCGGGCAAGAGGCAGCCCCCGCCACGCCGCCTCATGGTAGCAGCGCCCCGGGCCGCCCGCCGCGACGTCTCGGGCTCCCCTTGAGAGCAGCACCCCAGCTTGGCCGCCGCTCACTCCGTCGGCAACCGCGGCAGCACCGGGGCTGGGGGCTCGCTCCCCGCTCCGCCCGGCCCGAGCCCAGGCCCGGCCCCGAAGGAGGAGCCCCGCCGGGGCAGCCCCCGCCCCGCTCCCCCCGAGTGCCGAGGCACTTCGCAAACTTTCGCGCGGCAGAGGCGGTCCTGGGGCCACGGCTCCGCAGTGAGACACCCCCCCCGCTCCCCACCCCCCCGCCGTTCATCATCCCCTGGGGCCCCCGCCCGGCACAGCGGCGAGAGCCCAGGGCTTACCCCGCGCCCCCGGCCCCCCTCCGCCTTCACGGCGGGTGAGGCTCCCTCGCTGCGGGCGGGCAAGCCCTTCCTAAAGCGGCCCCGGTGCTCGGGGCTCTCCCTGTCAATGCCGGCCCTCACTGTCCCGGCTCCCGCAGCGCCGCCGAGGAGCATCGCCCCGGGATCTCGGCTGCTCGCCCCAGCGCTGCCCGGTACCCTCCGCGGGCTGAGCGGTTCTCCCGTGCGTTGCCACCGCTTCCCGGCTTGTGGTGGCCGTCGGTACCCAAGACAAGTGGGTTTAGCACAAGCCTTTCTCCCTCTTCCAACACCGTTTGCCAAACGCCCTTCAGAAACTGAAAGCCTCTAAGCACCTCGTTTCCGAGCCCTTTGCCCAGCGTACCTGTTGGTATCTAAAGGAAACGTCTCGTTTTTCCCTCCGTTCATTAAAAGTTTTCTGCTATTTGGGGTTTTCCTTACAGACGCGACATCCGGAGACAGCCGATTATGTGTGAATCTTGGATATCCTAAAAGAAAAGTTAGGATCGTTGCCTGTAGGAGTAGAAATTAACACTTGGACAATTGTCTTATGTGCCTTCTGGTCTCTGTGCTGCATTTAAAAGCAGACAGGCTTTCGCTGGACACCCTCGTTAAAGCCAGTTTTATCATCCTCTGTGGCATTATTTGACATTTTAACACACAGGGTTGGCAACGCAAGAAACTGTTGTTAAATAGTTAATCTCAGTTGATTTCAAAGTATTAACTTGAATGGAAAGCTGATTCAGATAGTCCATACCCCGGACCACAGGGGGAAGATAGGAATTCTGAAAAATTGACACCAAAGAGCTGGTGATAGGAATCGTCTTATTTAAAGCCTTCGCAGAGACTAATCCAGAGGAAGCTGCAATTAATCTCTCCTTTAAAGAATCACCAGAGCAAATGAAAAGAACAGCATGTGATCGAGACAATTTTGCCGGTCCTATTAAATAAGTGTAAAATAGTGAAGACAAGGGATATTACTAAAAACATCGACATAAAATTAAAGCAGGAAGTGAATATTGACAAATTGAGCTCAATGTAAAGAAAAAAAAATCCAACACAGAGCTTCACTGAGGAGGAGAACTCCCACGAGCAAGAAGACCATAAGAAAGTGTAATCTGCAAATCATGCATAAATTTACAATATATGGCCCCCAAAATTTAAAAGATACAGACTTTTTGCTTTATATGCAGAATCGCTGCTTCAAGGTCAGAATAGATCCACTTTACATAGCATGAGTCCAATGGCACGTAGACTACTGCATTGAATTCTTCACATTTGATAGGCAAAGTGTACAGAGTGGCAGAGGAGTAACAACAAATACAGGTAGCCAAGAGGGACTGCTTGAGGTGGAGAGATTAAAATACCTCTCCATGCTAACACTGACTTCGAAGCAGTGACAGAATGAGGCATGGAAAGAATACGCAATTATTCTAAAGGAATAAACTCCAAGATACCAGAGTAGAAGATGATTGAAGTGGAAGAGTTGGGAACAGCAGGTTGAAGAAGGGAGAGAAAATGTTAACAGCACTGACTGGGTGCTGGCTGATGGGCTAAGGATGCAAAACCCTCACTGCATCCCCCTAAAATACAGGGCAATATAACCAAAATTCATTACATTTATATTCTCTACTGAGGCTAGATTCTCAGGCAGTATAAATCAGAGGAGCCCCGCTGACTTCAGGCTCACAGAAGCATGTGAAAAGTTTAGATGCCGAAGTACTCAACTTGATGAAATACAGACACAGGGCCCAGAACTTTCTGGTAATTATACACTTAGGTCATGGAACAGTCTTCCAGCAGTTGAGATGAGTATTTTCCTGTGTTTGAAACAAAAGCCTCTTGAAAAATACTATCCTAAACACAAATAAATTCACTCGATAGCTCTTCAGTTCTTCTCTCCCCAGGGAACAAATGTTTTTACCCACTTACATTTGTTAAAGTGTGTTTACTAGTTCTCTGCATCTTGCACTATATTCTGGCAAATCCCTTTCCTCTCCAAGCTCAACTTCTCTAAATTTTATCTCTGTCTTATAATTTTGAAATCCCCTGCTGAAATGTTAGAGGAGCACATAGTATTGTCTTTCACAACAATCTCCTAATTAGGTTGCAGTTGAGGAGATGGAAGTTTCAATTATAAACATCTCAGTTACCTACCTGTTGATACAATACTATTAATATAGTCCTGATTCCATGTAGGATCTTTGGGGAATAACTGTAAAGTAGATTTATGCAGTGTAAAATAGATATTTTTGTTGAAAGAAAACTAGAAGGGTTGCTAAATAATGCTGGCAAAATTGAACCATATGCTTAGGACTTGCCTCTTTCAGACCAAATAACTTTTAAAAAGACTACATAAATATTAGAATGCGCTTCAACCCATGCAGAAGATAGGTACTTGCTTTTACGCACAGCTATGAGGAAAGAACATTATTAAGTAACTTGTAGTAATTTATAGATCACTGATAAGTGATATATAACACAAGTATTGTAAGAAAGATGAGAAAGAAGTAATTAAAATATAATTAACAATTCATTTCTATGACAACATGCTTCATAAAAAACCACACCAGGCATTATAAAGGGAGCAGGGAGAAGATTATTATCATAATTACCATTTCAGGACATAATTCTCCCAGTTCCGCCTCGAACAGACACATTGAAGAAATAAACTAATTCCATGAGAGAAAATAACTACTATGAAATAATACTAAAAGCTAGCATCACTTTCAGAGTGATTTCAAA
The DNA here is from genome assembly GCF_037038585.1 of Patagioenas fasciata. NCBI lineage: Eukaryota > Metazoa > Chordata > Aves > Columbiformes > Columbidae > Patagioenas > Patagioenas fasciata. The sequence continues at coordinate 28,556,849 of NC_092524.1, read as the reverse complement.
TAGTAACCCTGTGTCAGAAAAAACAACCAAGGACATAATATCATTGGAAAAATAAGAAAGGAACCAGAAGAAGGTAGGATTACTAGCCAAAATACTCTTCAACTATTTTAAAACCACTAAGACCTTAAGAAGAGGTTAAAAAAAAAAAAAAAAGGATGGGCAGATTTTGTCTTACTTGTCAAGGTATTTTTAATGTATTCAAATGGGAAGATACTTCTCCACACCTCAAGTGTCCTAGAAGAGAATGACAGATCAGATAGCTTAATTGCTATGTCCAGAAAACTTTGGAGCAATTGTGCTTCAAATATTTGAGATGGAATGAATTAATTTAATAGAATGAAAAAAAGAGCACATAGAAAATGGCAAAATGTGTTTGTGCTAAAACAGGTTCCCTTTTTTTAATGTAACATTAAGCTCACTGGGTAAAAATAATGCAATGGACATGACACATCTTGTATGGCTTTTGGCACTGTCTCACAGGGCACTTCCATAGAATGACATTTTAAATACAACTAGTGGAAGGTGTGGAGGAATTTGATAGGAGAAAACCACAGTGTTCATTAGTAGTTATTCATCAAAATGCAAAAGCATCTCAGAAAGACACATTTCAAGGTCTGTCCTAAGCTCGCTTTTTTTAGTGTGGTCACTGACAACTTAGACAATGCAGTATTTATGCTTGTAAAATCTGTGCTAAAAACCACGTGATACCCTCAAAATAATGGCAGGGAGTGCAAACACTAGGAAGGATGAGATCAGACACCCCAAATGCTATAAATGCTATTGACAAATTGGACAGGTCGTCCAAAACCCAACAAGTCAAAAAACAATAATGGAAAATGTAAAATATTATTTTTAGGAAACAGACATCAATAAACAATGTGAATGCACAACTAGACAGAAATACAGCAAAAACAGATCTTAGGGTTGTAGGGATAACGGGCAATATAAATCACCAGTGTAGTGCCACTGCCGAAAAATGCATTTCATTCTGGAATGTGAACAGGTGTGTCACATCCAAGACAATTGATTTGATTTATTAACTTTGTGTGGTACCAAAGCCCTGAGTGGTACACAGTGCTTGGTCCTGGCTGAACACCTTAGAAATACAAACACGGCTGAAGAGAAAAAAGAAAATAACAACAAGAACAAGAAGTTTAGAAAACAAACCCTCTGAGAAAAAGCTGAAGGATTTAGATTTGCCTAGTCAAGAAAATAAAAGCTTCAAGAGAGATGCAGCTTTCCAATACATACAAGCTCATTAGGGAGATGTTGATCAGCTTTTCTCTATGGCTCCAGTAGAAAGACATGAAAAACACAACTCGATTTGTGACAAGAAATGCTTAAAAGATTTTGCTGATCATCACTCCAACTAAGGATTTTTGAACACTGGAACAGACTGTCTAGGGGGCTGTGCAGTCTCCTCCACTGGAATTTTTTAAGAACAAAGTTTGATAAGCATGCTGGTACTAGCCTTGATATATTTAGTCTTGATGCAGTGTAGGCTGTACTGGGTGATCTTTTGGGACCCCTTCCAAACCTAAATTCCACAATGGATACAATTTAGAAAATTATAACTGGAAAGATCATTACAGTCTCTGTACCCTGGCTGATCAAATTTTCTGTATTACTAGTGAGCTTCACTAACTAAACAGAAATGCCAGGAAAAGAGCAAGTTGTTCCCAACAGAGCTCTAGGTTCAAGATAAAATCATGGGTTTTGTGCTACTAGACTATGAGATTTTCCAATGCCCCTTTTAATTTATATCATTATTCTACCATTCCATTATCCACACCAGTTCCCTCTTCAGTATCACCAGTGAACCAAAGAGGTGTTAGTTGGAATGCCAGGTAAGTTAAAAGATTTTACCCATAAACAGGAAGATGCAGTTATACAGTTGGGCTTCGGAATTTGCTGTTGGACATGTAAAGAAACAGTTTAATTTTCTAAAGAGCTGAGGGACCTACAGCTGCCGCAGCTGGTGACCTAGTTTGTAAATTATGGTGACTCTGTTAAATACATTAAATGAAATTTTAGCATTGATTTATATTTTATGCTGTTGCTTTTTCCCTTGTTGCCATCCCTGAAGTTTTCTAAATTTTGTCAGTATTGTTCTTTACAATGTTTCTCAAGTTACTGCCCATATACTGTTATGAAAACATTAATCCATGTGCCATCTTCTGCAGTGTTATCACAATTGTTTTCTTTTTCAATAAAATAATATTCAGGTTAACAAGTCAGAGCCTATGTGTTACTTCATTTTCTTCACCTTTCATTTATCTGCTGCCTTCTAAGCATTCCAATTGCACATTTATTTTGGGAAACTCTGTGACCATCACCATTAATTCTACTTTGCATTGCAGAACCTCAAAACTAAAGATTACATTAAATGGCTACACTCAGAAGCTGAGATATGACAAATTTTGCAAAAGCACCTTTGTAATTTAATGACCAAAGTTGTTAAGGCAGTTTTCTATTCCCTAACAAGGTGGAGATTCATCTGAACCCCTTCCTTTTTGTGTGTGTGTGTCTGAAAGGTGGGACTGAAGCCAACCTGCCAGGCCGTTCAACCTTCCGCTCTAGGAAAAAAACAAACAAACAAACACAACAAAAACCCCCAATGCTAAGTAAACTGACCCTCAAACTGGAGGGATGGAGGGGGTGGGAGAGAGGAGAACAAACAAACAAACACACACACAAATCTTTCTTCATCTTTTCTTTGAGATGGTAGTTCTTCCTGTGTGTCTTGCAAGCTGGTTCTTCTCCTTCGTTTGCACATTCCCTTACATCCTCCATGTAAAAATAATGCAGATGCACCCTCTTCTATTCCTGATGAGACTCCACCCATCAGTGAAATGACAACTACCCAGGCCTTGCACAATGCCTTTATTGCAAAGGTAGCCTGTGGCCTAGCCTTGGGAACAGCACAGTTTAATACCTTGACTCTGGCACAGAAAAAAAGAAGAGAAAAGAAGAAGAGCATAAAAGGAAAATGTTCTTTTAAAAGTCAGCAGTAGAAGAATTCAGTTTGAAGACTGAAGCCTAACCACCTTTATTCTCCAAATACATTCAGATGGATACACAGCAAGTTGTGGTTCCTAAATTAATTTTAACTGCATAGACAAGCATTTTCCAAAGAACTGAAGACCTCTGTCTTTCTTTCACTTCAAGCTATTAATGTAGTTTGTCATCAATAGTCTCTGTATTCAGATAAAATGTTTGTAATAGAAACCAATCACACAATCAGGAAGAAAGGTGACCTTATGTCTCGGTATCTGGAATATCTCTGATGGGCTGTTTTCCTTTCTGAGAAAAATGGAATACATTAATTAGGCCTGTAAGAGAAACAAGTAGCCATGGGAATAGATGTGGAAGACAGAAACAACTCTTTCCCTAAGCTCACAAACCTTTCTTGTTTGGAGAAGTCCCGCCACTATGGAGATGAGTGACATGTAAAAATGTAGACAGACAGATAAACAGCGCTTTCTTTCTTGAAGATGATTCAGTGCTAATGCTTTACTGGCATGATGGGTTAGGCAAGTACTGCCAGCACACACAAGATATAACCCTTGAGTCTTTCTGATAAGAGATACGGCATGTCAACCATTTGCTTTCCTATCAGGTGGCTGAATCAGAGACATCTCTTAACACCTCTCCCTCTCTCATCTTAGCTCTTGATAAATGTGAATGAGGGAACAAATTAATTGCTTCTTACCAGCACTGAGACCTGAATAAAGGCACAGGTATGAGCAAGATCCAGCATTGCACACACCCTCCACATGAGTCTGAGATCAGCCACCCACATATGCACACACATCCAACCTCCCTCCTAGCCACGTACACTCGTGTCCATGTCATTGTAATTTTAGGATTTTAGGGTACTTAAGCATATTAACATAGTATTAGCACTCTGAGAGTTCAAGGTAATGCGGGTTTGTGTATTGCATTTCTGTTTATGCTTCATTCTAGATCAGTAGAGTGGGTGAAAACTTTATTGGTGACTTCAGCAAACAGAAACCCATGCTTTTACTGCATAGTGAAAACTTTGTCACAGAAACTGCGGGTTTCTTTTTTCAAATAACTTAAAGCCCACTGAGTATGCTCAGTAAACACCAGACATGGACTCCAGTGAGAGAGTTTGAGAGGAACTCTGATAGCATCTGAACTGTAAGTGTTCAAGAAACAACTCTTATTTCACTAACACTGTAAAGTTTAACACACACACACAGAGTTAGAACCTTAATGACATTTTCTTGCTATCTAACATGTTATTATCAGTTTCAAATATGCAATGGTCAATCTATTTTGCTGTGTTTCAGAAACTAGCATGATAAATTTAACAAAGGAGAAATTTAAATAAGATTCCTCAGGTAAAACTTAATTAATATCTTAATTTGCTAGTATATTCTGGAAAATATTTCATGTTCCCTCCATTCTGTTTAGAATTATTTGCCATGATCTTCAGTTGCTGTTTCAGTCTCCCTTGATTTACCTTCTCAGTGATTTGCATTCTACCCTTTCCATCTCCCAATCTCCCATCCATTACTCCTCAACTTATCTTCCTAAGCACTTCAACCATTATATCATCTTCTGGTCTCTGTCTTCTCTTCTAGTGACTCCACAAAGATGTTACTCTTGAAAACATGTTGAATATTATATAGCAGAAAGGAAAGAACATTCATCACTTTGTCATCTTATATTACAGCATGAATGACTTGGACACCAATTTGTGCCTTCACAAGAAAACAAAACAAAACAACACACTGACTTCAGCTCTTGCACGGCTGCAGGGTTCTGCAGTGCTCTCTCATAACAGCCCTAATAAACACTCAGACTTTCGCCTGTGTACCTAACAAGCAGAACGAAGAATGGTTTTGCAATAATTTCACAATTTTTATGAATCCATGATGTCCTCTTCCTTCTTTTTTTTTTTCCTTGCTTCCATCATTTGCTTTTCCCTATAGGTATTATAAGACAAAATACTTTCACAGTATTCTGCATGTGCTAAATCTCTCTACTGCACGCAGAAAGTTATACACCTTTTCTTTAAGAGCTGGCCAGTATAGCCATCAGAGTTACTGCTTCACATCAGCCCAAGCAGCAATATCTCACTCCCACACAGATTTGCCTACTGTCTTGCACACACACAGAGCTATTTACTTATTATAATTTCCTCACACAGACACCTGGTCTAATAGATAACACACTCTTGCAGCTTAAGTTTGCAAGGAACATTTGATGAGCAGGAAGGAAGAATGAAAATTGCAGCCCTTCTTGGGTTACCCCCCCAGGATGAGCTAAGCCTTGGCTGTCAGAAATGTTTCCCATGCCAGAATTTCATAGTGATATTTATTTTTTACCAGGCATTTTAGACTTTTGTTGTTGTTGTTTGGCACGAGAGATCCTGCAAACTCTGCCAGAAATGGCTGCTTTTCTTCTCTGCATCATTAATAGGGCGGCATTCCAACAGAGAAGGGTCACTCGCTTGGTACTTAAGTACTTTTAAAGATGTTGTCCTTTCCTTCCTGATGAGATATTGGGAACAAAAACTCAAGGAGAGTCCTTCAACAACTTGCGGTAACAAAAAATAAAACAACTTTGCTTGCTAACACTTAGCTCAAAATTGACTAGAATTTGGACAGTGCATTTAATACATGCCAGGAATCTATCATACAACTTACAGCTACCCTTGATTTTAAAATGATGAGGCCACAGAACATATAATAATAATAACCCCTCTTCTCATCAGCAGATAAGCCAGAATTCAGAAGTACTCCTATGACTGAGGAGTACAAGAATGTTTCACGTTTTGTTGTTTTTTTTTTTTTTTTTCTAACAGCTTGTATTTAAAATACAGGGATCCGAACTTGATTAGACTGAAATCCTCAGATGAACATCAAGTTCATTAATATAGAGAGACATCAGAATTAGATCAGATCTCTACTTACTTTCTTTCTGTCCAAGGGGAAAAACAAAATTGCAGCAATTCAGATTAAAATGCAGCTGAACTAGTAATTAAAGATGAATTGTGATGGCATAATGTTCACAGCACATTTTCTTGTGTGCTTGTGACATCCTACCGGTTAAGTATATTCTTGACTTAAGACTCCTAGGAACAATTACAGGTGTCAAATTTAAGCCCTTTAATGGTACAAATGCTGGCTACTTAAGAGAGCTGCTGCTGTCATCATGTCCTATCACTAGCTGGAAAACATACAGTTGTTACCAGACTTCATCTTGTAGCAGATGTTAGGAGTGAGAAACTTTGTGAATCTTATTTCTCTAAAGTCCAGTGATCTTAAAGAACAATATGAGTCCAATCTGGATGTCTAGGTTTTACCTGAAGAGGTAAACTAGTATTAATACTGCATTATTAGAGAAAAATGATTGATTTACTTGTAGTGTGAAACCACTGTGCTGCATGTGAACAAGATAAACAATTAATGCAGCTTGAGAAGGCTCAGATTATGATAAGCACTAGAAGTACTGGATCTTTCTCTGTAAATGTCTCCTGAAGAATCAACAATAAGATAATACAGATTTCATCACATAATTTCATTGTGATTTTGGCTGACCTTTTCATTTAAGATAATCTCATGTTTAGTGCATTTGTTTAGAGAGTTTGGTCATAATTCATAAAACTAATTATCAAATCAGAAGTTTAATAGGAGATTTTTATGGGTTTGCAACTGGCTCAGAAATGAATCACTCAGCTTCAACGCCATTGATTTTTAAAATGTCTTGCATAATAGAATCCTAATTTCACTTAAAAGATTTCAATTTATTTACATAAATAATATCGTGTGCAGCTCTTATTTTCCAGTTTTTCAGCTCTCTCCTCAAAACTTATATCTTCTATAGTGCTCAAAATAATAGATTATCAATAGAGATTGACAGCTGTTTAATTCAGCATTTTTCTCCTCTCAGTATGATTAGTTTTTTAGGTGTCTTAAGATAAAAACATGTTGTTATCACACCTGCAATTTTATTAATTCTCGTGTACTAGGTAAAGCTCAACTGGCAGATGTGTCAGAAGACTCCCCAGAAACAAAGCACTACTAAACCCCAAAAAGTTAAGTCCTGCATGAGACAGGCTTTTAGTTAACTGTTTTAAAATAGGACAAGGTTTGGACACTCAAAGGATGAAGAAAACCACACACACAGAATCACAGAATGGTTGGGGCTGGAAAGGACCTCTGGAGTCCAACCCACCTGCAGGTTCACCCAGAGCAGATCACACAGGAATGTGTCCAGTGAAGGAGACTCCATAACCTCTCTGGGCAGCCTGTTCCTCAAAGTAAATAAGTTTCTCCTCATATTCAGATGGAACCTCCTGTGCTTCAATCTGTGCCTGTTGCCTCTCATCCTATCATTAAGCACTCCTGAAAAGAGTCTGGTCCTATCTTCTTGACACCCACCCTTGAGATATTTATAAACATTGATGAGATCCCCTCTCAGCCCTCTCTTCTCCAGGCTGAACAGGCCCAGCTCTCCCAGTCTCTCCTCAAAAGAAAGACGCTCCAGACCCTTAAACATCTTCGTAGCTCTCTGATGGACTCCCCCCAGTAACTCCTTGTCCTTCTTAAACTGGGGAGCCCAGAACTGGACACAGACTCCAGATGTGGCTTCACCGGGGCAGAGTAGACAGGGGAGAAGAACCTCCCTTGACCTGCTGGTCACACTCTTGCTAATGCACCCCAGATACCATTGGTCTTCTTGGCCACACGGACACATCGTTGACTCATGGTCAACCTGTTGTCCCCCAGGACTGCCAGGTCCTTCTCTGCAAAACAAGAAAGGCTAGAGACAGTTTCCTGGTCTTTCTGTAAAACTGGCTTACATTAATTTCATGGAAGTCAAATGGAACAGGACTGAAGCCTGCCCACAATCTAGTTCTTTGTGCATTACAGCTGTCATCCTTAAAGCAATAGCGTTTCCAACTGTCACCTGAAGAAAAAAAAAAGTTAACTTTCCTCTAATACATCTAGGCTTTATTGTAACTACTTTAGCAATTCTAAGCAAATAAAATACTTCATTCCAAGAAAAAATAATAGAAGCCAGACAAAATCACTCAGCCTGTTTAAAACAAGGCATTTCCTCTGGAATTTGTTGCTTGATATCTAGTCCTGCTTATTATTCTATATAATACTCTCTGAAAGAGGAGCCATTTCTCAGGAAAGCTTTGTCTAATAAAAGGAAAATATTTCAGCTCAATATTGATAATATCATTTAGGAAGGTGAACATAAAACCAGCAAAGAGTAAGCTAAGCAATTAACATAGTAGAGGCAGAGTATGTGGGAACGGAGGAAAACAGAAATCTGATTTAAACAAACTTGCTGAGAGACACTTATAAAAATGATGCAGAAAGGCATTTTTCAGTCCATGCATCATAACATAATAAACAACTTTTCTTTAATGAGATAATTTGAATTATAGCACTGACTATTTTCAAACTTGTCATCACATGGACTCTTATATAAGTAACTTAGCACAATTTACCTAAAGGTGTGGTTTCTGAAAGACTGCTTAAACCACACTTTGAAGTGAATTAAGCTAAATCAAATCAAGGCCACTTTAACTCTGAAAGAAGGTATGCACACAATATATCAATGTAGTCTAACCAATCCTTCTTGAAAGACTGATTTCCAAATGTCCCTGATTGACAAAACCAACAATTTTAGTTAAGAGAGGCAAGTACCACCATGAATTGCCAGGGCAATTGGCAACCCTAAAAGTGTACTCCATAGGTTTGCCCCAAAGTGAGACCTGTACTTCATAATCTACCCAAGGGTTTTGACCAAGAAAAATATATTTTTTTCACCGTCATTCTTCCACCCGGGTCCAAAAAAACATTAAGCTCTTGTTAGATTTGTCCCTCTTGGAGCAGCTATTAAGCTTGCAGATGTTTTCCAGTGATGGAGTAAAGCCTTCTTAATCTACCAAAATGCACTCACTCATCTATGGTTCTAAAATCAATATGGCAAAACAAACTTACTACCTATGGCCAGGCTGGCAGCATTTCTCCCTTTTCAGGTCATGAGTGTGAGAGAACAGGTGAGTCTTGCAGCTGATCTGTTATATCACCTAATCCTGGGTCTGGCAAGCTCAGAGAGAAATAATAGTAAACAGGGAAGACTATAAATGGCTCCAGAAACGACATCTTGTTTTTATATAGTTTTCTTTGAGTTGTTAGCAGTCAGGCGCCACTACTACTGAAACTTATCATTATTACAACCACAAACAGGCTCAATGTCCAAAAGGATTCCCTTAGCTGGGTTAAAGGAAATAACGAAGTCCAACATGCAGAGACCAAACAGTAACAAGAAAAAAAAATCCCAGAGAGAATGAAAAATAGAAATATTAGAACATAGTATTTAAAACTGGACTTTAAAGGCCTCTTGTAAATGAGTGCTCCAGATACTGATCAAGGATAAACTGTGGTTTACAGAATGGTTTAAACAACAAAAAATAAACAGTGCACAACCTGCGGAAGGCTCCTACCGGCTCAGCTGACCAGCAATATGGGAGGAGAACGCATGTATGTTTGGCTTTTGAACACCAGTGAATATACCTGGGTGATGGTAAAGGTCTGCTTGCGAAAACAGAGATCTTGATGCTAGTTTTAAAAGTACAGGAACTATGCTTTTAAACCTAATGATCACAGGGGGTCTATCAAATTTCATTTCTCCTCTCCAACAGTGGCCTAGAACCAGATACCTCACTGAAGTGCCAGAAACCCTAAAGCGTGTAGTCATGAAATAGACATTGTGTTAGGGAAAATGTTTTCCAAAACCCTACTAGTCAGATAATTGGCTTCACTGTGAAGCAGGATAATTCATATTCCTACAGATGTTGTGCTCTTTTTTTCCTTGTGTTTTTATATGTAACAATATAATCCTGTATTTTTTCATTCTGCATGAAAATATTTAGTTCCTTTCTAAATTCTGCTGAATTACTGGCCTAAAAAATACCTTGTGGCAATGTATTCTACAATCTAGGTGTATCTATTATCAAAAAGTTGCCATCTGTAAATTTATAGCCTATAACCAAATGCACGAACCTTGAAACTGAACAAATACAAGTTTTTAATGAGCTTCATTACAGCACAAATAATTTTAGAAAACACAATTTTATATGTTATGCTTATCCTCTTTAATGCAATCTTCCATTTTTTCCAATCATTCTTCACACTAGAATGTTTCATTGTCTGCTTCCTAAACTATTCTCTCTGCTCGTCATCAAAATATTATTTTCTAAGCCTTATCCTTTGGAAGACAGAACAGGCCAAAGACAGTGGAGGGGTCCAGGAAATTTTGGGGAGCATATAAGTAGGTGAGTTATAACATCCTCTTTGCCCTTTTTAACTGCAGCTGTTGTTTGAGTACAGATTCAAGTTGTGTCGCCAACAGTCACACTCAGCTCCTTCCTCTAGTGGAATAAGGGCAGGTTATATGCACACCCAAGTGTTTTATTTAATTTCTTTTCACTTGCATTTCAGCAAAAACATAGACAACTCTTCCAGTCCTTTTGTTTTGCTTGGAACTCCCAGGATTACATCCTGGGCTGGGATTTTTTTAATGATGATGCAATAAGCTGAAAAGTAATTTGGGAATATTAGCCCCGTCGGCTCTGGGAGAGGTGGAGCCCAGCAGGGCTGTTTCAAGCCACACAAAGAGCTCTGCTTGCCCTGTGTCCCCGGGACAAGTGCCATTCCCAGACAAGCTCCCAGACAAGAACAGAAAGAGGCCTGTGGCTCAGGACTTCTCTGGTAGTTGCTACTTCCACGTGAACAAAGGCCAATTACCAATGCCTCCCAGACCACCATCTGCTGAGCACAAGGTTTGCAACAAACAAGCGCTGAGGAGTGGTACGGGCAGAAGGACACAGCAATGAAGGCACCTTGGTCACCGTGGCCAGGCCCTGCTCCCTGGGACAAGGGTGCCACACAAATGCCCTTCATTAACCTACTACCATTCACCTTCAAATTAGGCTCTTTCCCTCACAGCTGTAGTCCCAGCAGCCCCTGACACGAAGCACTTCCTTGTTTCCAACCCAAATCTGACCAGAATGCCTTTACTCGTGCCATTTTGGCTCTTCAGCTTCACCAGCTCCTCAGCCTCTCAGGCATCCTGCAGCCTCGAAGCAAGTGCCCAGGGCCTCCTTCACTGCCCACTCCCCATGGCCAGGCTGCCATGTCACCCCACTCCTCCACAGACCCTACTCCGCCCGGTCGCTCACGACCTTTCCGCCTTGCCCGCAGCCCCTGACCTGCGCAGGCAGCGGGCTGGGGGGGAGAACCGCCGTAGCCGCGCTTGGGGGTGGCGGGGCGGGGGCTGAGGCCAGGAGACGTGCCTGCCCAGGCGGTTTAGGGCGCGGAACGCTGGCGGCGTGGGGCGTGTTCCCAGCCGGGGGGAGAGGCCGAGCAGCGTCGGGTGCCTTGGAAACGGACGGAAGCCGGGAGGGAGCGGCGGGAGGATGCTGAGCCCCGAGCGGCTCTCGCTGCCAGGGCCCGAGTACCTGGGTGAGGAGCGGGGCGGCGCCACGCCCCGAGGGCCCGGTCCCTGGGTGTGCTGTGGCTCCGCGGGGTTGGGGGTGGCTGTGGCCCGGCCCGGCCTTCCCGGGGACAGCGGCGAGCGGCCCCAGGCCCGCGGTGTGGCCCCGGCTGGGCCGGGCCGAAGCGAGTGGAGTGACTCCGTGTCCGCCCTCTCGGCTGGGTAGGGGCAGCGCCGGGGGTGACAGGCCGGGTGTGACATGCCGGGGCTGCAGGGGGCTGCGATTCCGGGATCCCCCGGAGGCGGGAGGGCTGCGGAGTCCTCTGGGGGACCCTCGGGGTGATCCCCGCCCGGGCAGCGCCGGCCTGGGAAGGGTGAGCTGCGGGCTCCTCCCCGTCTCGTTCGCACTGTGTGAATGGTGGGAGGCAGCGTCCAAGCTGCTCCATGGCAGACTGTAACCTCGTTTAGGCCATTACCAACCTGGTTTGCTCTCAAATCTGTGTGAGCAACCTTATTTTATGCTCATTTCCCATCACTCGTATGTTGGGAGGTGGATTGAGTGTCAGCTTCTCTTTTGAAATAAGGTAATGTTGCAACGTTTCCCACATAAAATGGAAATCTTTTAGCTTATAAAGCAGCCGCTCTCTTGCAGACTACATCCTGTTACGCTGGCTCTAACAGTTTGTGTTACTGCTTGATGTTCCAGGAAACTAAGGAGCAAAGAGATTCAGTGTTAACATGTCAAATAAAAATAATTAGGATGGAATAAAGTCAATATGACTTCATTTAATTGCTAAAGAGGAGATGAATTACAAGTAGTAAGCATTTGGAATTTATTCAGCATGGTACTCTTGAAGTGAAACTCTTCAGCCATTACTTTCTAGGCCCAAGAGGCTGTTTGGTAATAACTGTTATAAAGGTATACATAATTTACTGTGACTTTCTTGTACAAGGAAAGGTTAAAAATGGCATGAGTTGGTTTGTGCAACTTGTTTCGTGATTTGGCCATCTCTGATGAGTTAAAATGGAACAAGACTAGAGAAACACTGCTGGCTTCCAGTAAATGAAACACCTGTCCTTCAGGGAGGAGACTAAAAAAGCTGAGTTTGTTTAGCCTAGCAATAGTGTGAATGAGGAGGGATCTGACTGTTCTATCAAAGCATAGCACAGAACTATTTAAGCAATTGAATGATCTAATTAGTCTCAGAGTAGAATCTCTGTGTTATTGCTGCCAGACTGCTGGTAGGATGCTTTGCGCATGCTTGCGCAACTGCAATGCTGTTCTGTGTTAGGGAAACTCAAGGTTGAAATAGGAGTTTAGTGCTCTGTTTGTGGTGGTTCTTCGGAGACTGACTTTTCTGAAGTTCTTGTTGCCGATTGCAGTTCTGGAGCTAGTTCAGGTATTTGAGAACAGTGTTGCAGTGTGCCATGTAGATACACCCTTTGGTTTTGTGCTACGCTATCACACTACATCAGCATTTTCAACCTACACGTTAATCGAGAGGCTCATAATTTTTCTACAGAGTTGCTCTAGGCTGAAACTTGCAATTTTTTTTTTTTCAATGAGCCAACATAGTTTTAGGTTAATTTAATTGTTTTTAATGAAATAAGCACTTAACTTTTACATGTGTGAAACTTCGAGTAAGAATTGAATCACTCAAAACAATCTAGGAAGCAGACTAAAAATTCTTAAAGTGTAAAAGTAAACAGATTTTCTGTCTCCCATCTGAAGATGAGAAATGTGACTTCTAAGAGATGTGCCAGGTTGTTTGGTGCAAGCAGCTTTATTAACCTACTTAAAGTGAGCCTTCTTTATCTCCATTCCATAGGCTGATATGCCATTCCCTTTTCATTTTGTAAAACCTTCTAAGTTATTCTGAGATAGGGGTCACAAAAAGACACATGTGTGAGCATGTCAGGTTGAGCAATAATTTGTATAAGAGCCTGTTCTGTTGATCACTTGGTATGTCCTTCTGTTTAGGTTGCAATATCTGTTGTCTGAAGGGAAAAAGAGTCTGCTACATTATTAGCTGTAAATGTTACCAATAACAATGGTTTTTGTCTTAATGAGATTTTGTAGTTTACCAAACTGCTCACAGATCCTACTTAATGAATTATTTATAAGCAGTAGGAAATTGGTTAAAAACCAACCAGCCAAAACCCCAAAAAACTCAACTGTCCCCCCTGCAAATAAACGCACCTCCCGGCACATTTTCATAAGATGCTTTTATGTTTTCTGCATTGGCCTGGCCTTCTTAAATCACCATTCTTTGGATTTGTTCTATTGCGTGCCTTTGCGTCTTGTTGATATAGTTGTCTGATGTGGGATTATAAGCAACTGTGATAAGTTTCACTTTCTGTAGTTTCATTCTGGAGTTGTGTTGCCCCAGGCTGCCATAGAAGGTATTCTCTGAGTCTCACAGATCAGATGGCACTGTCTTTTCTGATCTGGAATGGGCAAACTTCATCTAACCTCTTTTTCTCCTTTTCAATACCAAAACCAGGCCGAAAAATAAAATGAGTGTCCAGAATAACGTTACGTGCTACTTGCTGCATTACTTTTCTTTTTCTTTTTTCCCATTTGAGATGATTCTTCCACATCCAGTTTTGATGCTAAGAGGGAAATAAAAGCAGAAGTGAACAGGAAGAGAGTTAAGCATGCGCTTAAGATGAAAAGTAATTGCAAATGTTCGGTACAGCAGAGTTCCTAGGAAATAAAACTCATGGCAACATTATCTCAATACCACAATGATTGCAAGACAGTCGGTGGAAGAGCAGACATGACTGATACTCAGTGAATAGGAAAGCAGATGAGGTCTGCAGTGCTGGCAGAAAGGCTACAGTGAAAATGTTACAAAAAGCAGGACATTTTAAACAGCATTTTCACTGAATAAACAACATTTAGTGTTTGGGGACAGTGATGAAAATGTGTTTCTCGTTTGATGGATGAGACTGGAACTACAGTAGGCAAAATGAGGCCTATTTGGGACACTTTTCCATGCGTTCCTCATTATGGTTTAATAACTGGTGATAGCTCAGTTATTTATAGCAGGCAATGGAGCTCTTAGTGTATTGTTCTACTTATGCAGCTGTCTTCTGAAGCTTCAAACTTAATCCCTCACTGCCCTCCCTTTTCTGTTTTGGAGAAAATGCAGTAGATTATTACAGATTTTTGAGCTTTCATTTTCCTCTGGATTCTGCCCTCCTCCATTCCCGAACTCCAGGATGTGCTTTCTTTTCTTCCATTGCCAATATAAGATACATAAGAACATAAATACTCTGTTAGGGAAGTGCCTTACCAGTAAAGCGTGGGGCTATTAAGCGCCAGAAATGCGTTTCCTCATCTCTCTTGTAAGCGGACTTGGGCTTCATGGTTAGAAAAAAATATTCATAGTATTGGTGCTTTTACGAACTGAGTAGCTCCCAGCAGAGAACTTCAGTTGCGTAGAGACTTTGCAGATACCTGGGGTTTACTCTTCTTCTGAACAGTCTTATGAAGTATTGAGTTGAATGTCCAAGTGCAATTGTTTTTTTTTTTAACAGCATAATCAGTGTATAGGTTACATTGTTATCCAGACATCTCAGCTGACACTGAGTCACCTCTTTGTCTAGGTATTTAATGAGCTCCTGTGAGGCACTCTGGCTGAAAGAGCTTATGGTCTGAAAAGAGACTCATAGAATCAAGAGAATGCTTTTTTTGTTTTGTTTTTTCTTTCCAATTTCTTGCTCTGTTATACAGATAGGAGAACTACAATGTGGAAGATGAATGACCTCCCCACGGACATGTAAGAATTTGCTTGTAGAAATGTTATTCAAGTTTGAATCTTCTTAGACTCAGTTTAGTACTTTCCCCAAAAGATGGAGGTTTCATTCCCAAACCTGCACTACAGGCCTTCCACCTTAACTTGAAAGGTAACAGGTGAAATCTGATTCTGATCTATGTAGATTTACAGAACTGGAGAGTACACAGTCCTTCTGTGTTTGAGTATGAATAGACAGGGAAACATTAGGCTACTTAATGCCTTATAACAAGCTGGAATGACAGTTATGTCCATGAGGTTAGTAATACGCTGCCTAAATTCAGATTATTTTTTTCAAGATCAATGATTTTGCATTGGTGAGGTGATGATTTTTAGCAGCTGTACATCATCTTGTAGGAGGTGGTCTGCTGGAGAGACTTGGATGATTAAATCAGTCTCTGCAGCTGCAGGAATGCAAACTGAAAGAGTATAATGTCGTGGTTTGTGATTAATGTACTGATTAATTGTTTGAAAAAATTTCCAGTTATGGTCAAGATTAAATTGTAAACTGAAACATTTCTTAATATTTTGTTGAAAGTGGTTTTTAAACTGTGAGCATACAAAATACAATATAGTTGTGTGGCCGCTTAGCATGTTCCTGAGTAACAGTGCATGTCTTGCATTGCAGTGTTATCTCTGGTATGACAAGGTTTACTTGTACTTCATTGCATGTTCTGCCCTTCAAAAAGAAAAAAAAAAAAGATATGTTTGAGGATTAATAGCAACTTACGCTGCGAAGCTGTGCAAAGCTGGAAGGAACTACAGCTGTACAGTGATTTAACTTTTAGGTTGATTATTTTGTTTCCATACTTCACTTGCTCAGGCCATTCCTTAGTGATGTCTGAAAAGCTGAAAAAGAGCATCATGAAAGACAATTAGTGCTGGAAAAACTTCCAGAGATGACATGATTTCATTCTTGCAGTTTGTATCCTTACTAACTCCCTCTTGCATAATTATTATTTTGGTAATATTTGCATGAAATTAATCTTGTGTTAGTATAGATGTGTCTTTTCACTGTGTGTAATACAGTCATGTCCTTAGCTAAGCTTCAGTTCAGAATCAGTTCTGGAAGTGTGTTTAGTTGTTACCTTATATACTTTGAGAGACTTTAATATATTTGGAATACTTATAGCATTTTAAAGTTTGTTATGCTGTTGAACTTCTGATAACTGAAATGAATCATAATGTTAATTGCACCAAGTAGTGTGTATTTTTGGCACTTCAGTTGAGGAGGAGGCAAATAGTTAATAAAAACTGGTCTTATTATCCAGGAATTCTCACTCCAGATTTTTCAACATATTCTGTTATGCCAGGAATGAATCAGCCACCAAACAAAATGCGCTGTTATGTGCATGTGGTACAAATTGTTTTGATAATCAGCTCATGTTCCAGAAGAAGTCCTCTCTCATGAAGAGTTGAGCAATAATGTAGCTAGCTGATTTGATAATACTTTGATAAATACTTACCTCTGCTGTAGGGCTCTCTTCTGCTGTTCCTTTTAAACAGGGTATGTGATACGTTTTGCTATCCAATAGCAATTTATTCTGATCACGCTTGTTTGGTGCACTTTATTTTTCATTCGCAGCATCTGCTGCTATTTTTATGGCTATTCCTTTCAAGGATGATATTCAGCATTGCTTCTTGGTAAGTGTGCTGATATACTTCTCAGCCTTTGAGAGCAGGCAGACTTCTTGGAAAGAGAAGCTTCTTACTGATGTGGCATCAGGGAGATGTATCGCATTTGTGAAACTGGGAAACTGAAATGCAAAAATAGTGTGGTTAATGGAATCGTGGTGCTAATATGTGCTGAAGTAGGTATTGCATAATGGACACAAATAGAACTGTGGCACTTCCAAGGTCTTAATCCTCTCCATTCCTGAGCGCTGCTGATAATACCAATATTACATATATGCAATATTGTTACTTAAAGATGACATTATTTCCTTACTTCTGAGTTTCTGGCTTTGAGAATTTCTGTGCATATATTTTGTTGCATGCAGTGATATTATTTGCATTAAATTTTCCTTTTCTTTCAAGATTTTTCAAGTATCAGAGCTTGTTCTTACGATATTTGTAATCAAACCTATGAATTAGTGGATTGTTTGTTTTCATAAGAAGATTGAAACAAGTCATTTGGTGGCTTATAAAAGGACTGTTTTTACTCTTTTAAATACACATGCAAAAATTATTTGGTGCAGTTATGGCTAAATGGAATAAATTGCGATTGTCTAATCTGTTGTGAAGTCCATGGAGATTGTGGATTGGTTGTGCATATAGTCTTTGTTTTGCCTTTGACTTGCAAGCTGGAGGAGATTTATATGACCTGCTCTGGCCATGCTTGAATTGAACAGCCACTGTTCATCCCCAGATTTGGTTCTGAGCCAAAAGTGCATTGATTGCAAAATTCATATTGGGCATGTGAGTGATGGTGCGGTGTGAGCGTGTCCGTATGGGGGCAACTCCAGCAGGGCCCATTCTCCTGGGTGTTGCAGTAGCCAACTCTGTAGGAGCTGTACTGTACATTTTGCTACCGATTGGACAGAGGCTCTAAGTGTAACATCATTATTAGTGGTTCAGTTGTAAGAATTAAGATATTCTGTGCAAGGGTATCTACTTACAGTCAGGTCATGGGTTGCCGGAAGGCTCCTCTGTGAACTTGTGCTGTCAGATCTGTGAAAGCTGCCTGGTAGTTTTTAAAACTGACAACAAAGCATAGCGCTTACCAAATGAGTGTGGCAGGCACACTTGCTTACTCTTTGGGGTAATTGCATGGGATTTCAGGGAAGACTTAAGCATGAACCATTAACTTTGAAGGTTTTGTACAAGCAGCTGGGGGAACCTTTGTTGCAATAAGCCATAAATAAATAAATGCTGAGGATAACCTATTGTGATCCCTCCTGTGTGGAAGCTGTGGTGTACTGGAATTCTATCAGGAAGAAAATGAGTAGAGACAGCAAGCTGTAATAGCACAGTTGTGTGAGCATTTGAGCTTTACGTTCTAATTTTGACTTGCTGCCTCATTGTTGCAAAGTGGGCCTCAAAATATAAGCAACATTTATATGAATACACCATTATCTCCATGAATTTTCAAGGAGTATTAAAATGTATGAATCCTCTCATTTATTTTGCACAGGACCTCACAGACTTTTAACTCTGCTGGCATAAATAGTTAATGTTCTAGTATGATTCCAGTGTTTGTTATGGAAAGTGCC
This sequence comes from Patagioenas fasciata, assembly GCF_037038585.1. Taxonomy (NCBI): domain Eukaryota; kingdom Metazoa; phylum Chordata; class Aves; order Columbiformes; family Columbidae; genus Patagioenas; species Patagioenas fasciata. The sequence continues at coordinate 28,538,347 of NC_092524.1, read as the reverse complement.
ATTTCTATAAATTATGGAACTACTATTTTACTACAACCAGACTCCTGGCACTTTATTTCGCCTCTCTGGCGTGCTAGGACCTGCCTGCAAATTAAATTTTATTCTATAACTTTTCTGTGTAAGGTAGAGTTAGTTGGGTTATAAAACATACTGCTTGTACCATTCCATGGAACTGGGCAGGCAGCGAACAGGAAGCCAGAGCTGGAATTTGCCTTGGCACTGTGAGCTGTGCTACCTGGAAAACAGCACAGCAGCTGGAGAGCCAAAAAGAGGAACTTCTCAAGGGGACTGCAAATGCTATTTTCTTTCAGCTTCTCCCTCACCAATTTCTTCCTCCCCCACGCTTCTACCTACCTTCTGGGCAACAGGGAGAGATGTTCTTTGCCAGGATCCTTAGGCCATGCAGCAAAAACTTAACAGAAATACCCTTTTACTATCAGCTGTATTCAACAGCGACCCGTGTATATTTGTGTACGTTTTTAAGTGTGACAGAAATGTCTGAAATTCTGTGTTGAAAGTTAATTTATTCTCCAGGAGCAGACTCAAAGGTATTTGTTACAGAGGTCAGCCCCGTTGTGCTGCGGGAATGTGCCGGTCTATTCCCATAGGCTTTTAAGGGGAGAGGTTAATGACTCTAAAGAAGCAAAATAACAAATACATGTTTCATTGATAGGGGTTATTCTATGAAAGAAGGAGTGTATAGTTCCCCACAAAGTTTCGAGAATGGTTTTGCAATTGAGCAGAAGTTTATTGCAGGCTGGGTGGACTGTTCGCTCCATTAATGTGGTACCACTGACAGCTCAAGAGAGGCCTGGGCAGCCAGTTTCTGAGCACGAGATGGGAGATGGGCTGCAGAATGAAGACAGGGGAAGGATAGGCTGGAATAAAGTTACGCAGTTGCTGTTATCTTGAGCCTGTGACTGAGCTGCACGACTCATTCCTCCCTCAGGGGACACAGGTGCGCAGAGCTATTTTTCTTTAATCGCTCACATAAATTAAGTTTATTCCTTTGCATTAAAATAATTAAATAAAGCTACGCCCTGTATCTTTTAGTGCCAGATAATATCTTTGAACCTTTGGCTCACCATTTTGCTATCAGCTGCAAAGTATTTTCCAGGGTGTGCTTAACCAATTTTACCATTGTCCTGAAAAATGTTCTAGGCAGAGAAATCCCCTGATAGCAATCAATGTTCATACTTACATACTTTTAATCACTGTATCCACTGGGAATAATCATTTCCGGGCCTCTCTTGAAGTCCACCTGCCCCACACTGAGATGAAAGGGACTTCCATGCTATGTATCAAGTGGCGCGGGCTTGGTGCTTACCAGGATATTAAGCACAAATTAAAACGGTTTGAAGAATATTGATGTGGGTCTGAGGTTGGCCAGTTGCTGGTGAGGGGTGATGCTGCCAAGTCTGGGGCAGATTGGCAAGAAGCAAGAACAGCTTTTGCCTTTCCTATATCCCCTAAGGGTTTTCTCCTGCTCTTTTTAGGACACGACACTACTTGCAAAGGTGCAGTAGCATATGTGTTTAGGATGGAGGTGTGTGCTTTGGGAACAGGGTTTGTGTGCTTTCCAGGTTAGGAATGATTTTCCTGGGTTCGTTGTGACTTGTCTTCTGATTGTTGAACTTGTGGATTTGGAAAGCGTACTGCGTGGTAGCTGGCGCATCACATCAGACTCGGCTCTTTGTTGCTTCATCTTGGTTTCTAGCCAAAAACATCAAAGGGGTTCAGTGGCAAATCTGTGTTGCTTCCTCCCTGGCAAATGCTTGATTCGCACAGAGTCTGCCCCCTGCAGAAGCAGCAAAATGGTTTGTGTTGTACCAAACTATCTCTACTCAGAAGTCTTATAAGTGAGCGGCATCCTGTGCCTGGGTACTGGCAGATCCACCACTTCTGAAATTTCCTTTTGTTTGGTTTAGGCAGTTATTTGAGACTGACTGTTGAGCAATATAAATCTCTCTTGGCATTGAGACCTGTTCCTCACCTGCCACTCCAAGAACATTCACTAGTGCTTGTATGGAAGCAGATGTACTTTTATTTGCACCTTTAGGAAAAAAGCTTTACAGAACAACCTTAGAGCTATTTGGCTTTGGTAAAAAGGGAAGGGCAGGGAATGCCTACAGCTCTGCAACAGCCCCATAGGTACGGCATTGACAGTCTCTATAGGAAAGATGGCTGTGGCTCAGCACAGGGATCAAGAACTCCTCTTGAGTAAACTTTTTACAATGGGACAGTCCCACTGTTCCTTCTCTTTCTTTACTTCCAGAATCTTGGGGGATTTTAAAAAAAGGTCAGCACTTTTAATGACTAACCCTGTGTAGCGAGGAAAGGAAACAGGATTTAGGTCAGGAATTTTACTGTCAGTATCTGGGAGACTGAAACCTCTACTCTTTAACTCAGGGAGCAAATGCTTGTTGGCTTCTTGTGTAAGGCACACAACTAGGTTGGTCTGGCTCTGGGCTTTGCAGGCCCCTTGTATTCTAATTTGTCTCTTACTGTCTTTTATTTGCAGCTCAAAGACATGTCCTCACGTACATGGAGGATGCAGTGAGCCAGCTGCTGGAGAACAGAGAAGATATTAGTCAGTATGGCATTGCCAGGTTCTTCACTGAATAGTAAGTACATCAGGATACTGCCAATAGGGCCAGCTTGAGGGGGGCTTTGGAAACAGGCAGGGTACATGGAGAATGAAACTGGACACATGCTGATGATGTTGTGAATGCTGGATTTCACTGGGTTAGCCAAGGGCTGCCTGAGCGTGTTTCAGAAATGTGCATGGGTTTCATACAGTTCAGTACTTCTCCTATTACAAACATTCATGTGAAGCAGTCACTTTGCAGGGCAGAGCTTTTAAAAGCATATAGAAAACCAAATTTTGCTTGCCTTAATCAGGGCTGTTAGTATCAAAAGCAGAGACTGCTTCTGGTTTCAGCAGCACTCATTCTTCTTTTTTCTGAGCACGAATATGAACTGTTTTGTCTCGTGTGAATGTTGTCCTGTTAAATGCTTTAATGTAATTCCTCTTCCTCCCTTATAACCTGCGTAATGAACATAATAGTTAGGACAGGTCATCTCTTCCTACTAATTTGGAAAGATTTTTTGGAGAGGAAAAACTGTGTGCTGGTCTTTAGTGGTGTTAATGTTGACTCAGCCGATTGCTGTATGTTTTGCCAACCTGATGATGTCTTGCACAATGCCTAAAACTCTTCAAGGCAGCTTCATTAAAGATCTGTTGGTAATGCGTGTGCTTGCAGTGGTTGTATGTTTCTGTCTTTTGATGCCCATTTGAAAATCTTTCCTTGATTTGCCTCGGAAAAAGATAACAGGAAAGGAAGCAAGCAATGTGCAGAATATTTCACAACAATCTCTGTACTACAGCAGTGGAAGAAGAACTCAAAGCATAGGAATAGCTTTCTTTCTCAGTTGACAACAGTTTCAGGGGTTTTTGCATGTTCTTCTGTTTGTTTGGTTGTTTGTGTTTGTTTTTGGTTTTTTAAATTTTGTTACTTCATTTCATTTTTTCCTGCACATTAGAGTCCATCTAATCTCCAAACAAGATCTAACTTGCTAGTTAATTGATTGGACAGCTTGCATTACATTTTCTTACCCCATGAACATTTTTAACTTTTAAACAACCGAGATTGTCACTGGCAAATGAGTAACTAAGATAAAGTCTGAAAAACTTGCAGCTTTTCTTTTCTTTTTGAGATAAGGTAACAAGCAGTTCAAGACTAGCATGGTTTTGACCATCTTGGCAGAGGAGGTAATATACAGGCCATCTTGCTGCATCTCTTTGTATAATGGATCTTTTAAGTAGATGGCATTATAACAAGAAAACATGGTTTCTTGGTAATACCTTATCTCTTTTGCTCTCAACAGAGTACTTCCAGCTTTCACTTGGCATGAATTGTCCATGTTGCAAAATCTATGAGACCCATGCAAAACAGCAAAAAGGCAATTTTGCTAAAAGAATCAGTTTATTAAAGCTGTTTAGTTTTATTGTTAACATTTGTCTGTGACTTAGTGTAACTAGAATGAATACTGACTTTAAAATAACTCAGAAATCTATTTTAGAATCAAATAATACTTGTTACTACATGGATTTTATAAGGAGAGTGGTATTTTTTGTTGTAATTTATATGAAGTAGCTTAAACTCTCAAAATGCATTCCCTCTTTGTAAACTACCAAAGCTTAAAAATGCATAATATCAGGAATGAAACTCTTACTATACAAACCAATGAACAGCGTACTTCCGTGTTCTGAGCAAGTTGCAGTGGTCACTGTTAAGTGAGGTTTGCAGAGAATTAATCACCGCAAGTAAGTTTTGGAGACAAATGAAGGTACAACCTATGCACTTAATGTGACTGGCAATCACGATACTCCATCTGATATAAGTGAGTTTCCACAGAAGGTAATACTGAGATTAGTCAGCTGAACAAATAGTCAGTAAACAAGAGCTTAAGGGAGATAAGGAGCATGACTACAATGACCTCCACCCACTGATGGGATTTCTTTACCAGGATTGAAGGCAAGGTGGCTCTGAAATACCCAGGTGAAATCATCATTCAGGCATCTCTCCACATTGGATTTGTTTTGCACCTGCTTTCAAACTGTTACCTCAGAGCCTTTTCTAAACTTCTGATCATACAGGTTGAAAAAATTAAATGGTGAGCAAAGAGGTCTTCCACACCTTTTGAAACTCCTCACGTTGCTTCTCTATGGTACTACTTCATCGTGACATAATAACCTTCTTTTTCACTTCCTGTTCTTCTTATACCTTTGAAAGAATAAATAGTAATTAAAGATCATTATAACAAACAAAACTGTCAAGATAGAGCACAATCTTCTGATTGACTTAGGTGCTGGAGATCATGTTTTTCCCATTTACTTTCAAAGAAAGATGTGAATTTCTACAGTGGCGCTTTTTTTTGTTTGTTTCTTTTATAGTGTGTCTGGAGTTTAGCAGATCAAACTGTGTCCCTGTACCAAAGTACAAACTGGCTTAGTAATTTTGAGAGCTGTGGAACTCTTAAGATTTGAAGTGTTGGATTCTTTATGTAGAGAATAAATTATTGGCAGTGTGGATGTAGGCAGACTCAAAATACAAAGTTTCCTATTATGGATGTGTCATATGTTCTGGCTCTCAGAACTTCGTGGTGAGCCCTCACTGCCCAATAGATTTCTTTTCATCCGAACAACAGTCAGCATTTATTCAGGCTGTGCTTTGAAGGCTACGCTGGCTTTGTATTGCTCTGCCATGCAAATAAACCGGATCTTGATTTTTATCTTTACTTTCATTATCTTCAAACTCAAAGATAACTTGTGAGGTTCCAGGAGGTTTGTGTGCACTTGCCCAGTGTTTTCCTTGTTCTAGGTCATTCTAAGTGAGAGGATTGGCATGTGCATATTTTGAAGTGTGCTGCAATGATTTGAGATGAAGGGCCTTGGTATTAGGGTGTCCAGTTTTTCACATTGTGCTTTCCCTATTTATACTCACTTAAAATAAGAGATCAAGCCCAGGGTTTAGAAAGCTAGCAGGTAGGCCCAAGCAAGTGAGATGGGGTTTGGTTGGTTGGTTGGTTTTGTTTTTGTGGATTTTTTTTTGAGTGTCCATGGGATTAAAATAATGACTTCTGTAACTTTTCAGAAATAACAAAGTCAGTGTATCAAGGATGGGTGTTAGATATTCTCCAAACTCTTCCCAGAGGGCACACTTTTCAACAGAGTGGTGTTCCACAGGCTTCTCTGGCTGTATACACCGCTGAAGAGCAATCATGGCCTTTCTGTCACGCATTGCACTTCAGATCTTTGTGCCCTTTATACCAACTATTTTTATGGGTAATTAAGAAAATGTTGTTGGGGTTTAACTTACCTTAGTGAAGTTTCAGAGCTGAAAATTACGAGGTCATGTAGCTCTGTATGGATCAAGCATTAAGTGTTTTGCAGGCAATGAGTATTTCTAGTTGTTTCTAGGAAATTAAGTTGAGCATGTATTTCATTGCTATCCACAGCCTAGCACCAGGACTGCTGATTGCAGAGGGCCAACCTTCATCTCTGCAGTTGTCCTTCTGGAATATTTGTAGTCTTCAAGGATACTTTTTCTCCTGTATTATTCCATCGTTCATTTGTCCCAATCAGCTGGACATCTGCTTTCAGTCTTGGGAGTTCCTTGAGGCTCCCCTCATCTGAGTCACTCCTGACTCTTACAGGAAAAGGAATCAATCACCATTCTGCCCATTAATCCACATCTTTTAGCTAAATGAGTAAATTATGTCTCTCTTAGGGCTAGTCTTGATTTTATAGATATGCTGAAATGCTACTGGTATTTGTTCATTACAAACCCAAGAAATCTCTGCTCTGCTTTTGAATCTCCATGAAATGCAGACTCTTGAAAGCCCTCTGTGTAATTATACACTAATGCTGCTTTACTTCTTCCAGCCTAACTTCTGTGCCAACGTATCTTAAAGGGACATGTTCCTCCTATACATTATTTATCATCCTGTTTTCTTGATCTTCCTGTGCTGAAGAAAAACAGAGCCCTCATGCTAAAGCATTTGATCATGCAGAGGGAACATGCATAGCATCCCACTTTATATTTTCTGGGATCTTTAAGGGAGGCCGCCTGGCTTTTTTCACTTCAGCCGGAAGAAGCGGCAAAAAAAATTTGACCAAGAGACTTCCTACTCATAATTTTTGCATTTCTTCTGGACTAATCCTGTACTTGAAACTTTTTCTTCCAGCTCACAGGTAGATGTGCTACTCTCTTTGAGACTCTTTGGAAAGCTCAGAAATATTACTCAGTGATAACTTCGCTCAGACAGGAAACTCTTCTTCCAATCATTTTTTTAGTTTGTTTGATAAACCAAACACAAGTGAACTAGAGACACAGGAAAAGGCATTTTTTTTAATCTGTGTTCTTCTCCCAAAACACTTCTTGTTTTCATTTGTTTCTGGTGAAATGTCTCCCTGACCACCTGCCAGCTGGAGCATGATTGAGAAAGACATCTTGCTTTTAGCTTGCAGGTGCATTGCTACTTCCAGTGGGCTCTGCAAACTGATGTCTGAGATCTCCTTTTTTCTCTAAAGGATGTTTCTGCTGGCTCTAATTTGAAGTGCCCTTGCTGGATCTTGTGTGACAATTCGATAATATTTGTCTGAGAAGGTGTCTGTGATTTGTGTGTCTGGGGGTTTTGGGGATCCGATACTGCTTTTACATCTGTTGTGTGCCTCACAATTCAAAATATCAGGTCTGTACCGTGTAGAGCCCTGTTTTACACAAAGAAGCATTTGCTTTGTTCAGAGTAGCAGAACTGCCAGTGCTATATAGTTTGAAATCCTTGGATAGGAAGATGTTATCATGGTGAGAAGTATCAACTTCTAGCAATGAAAATACCTCATTTTTTCTTGTTGTCTGGATTGGCTAAAACTATTTGTTCAACTCATTCCTCAGGGACAAATGTGATACTGCTCCGTGGCTTTCTCTGGCAGTAGCAGTGACACAGGCTTTGGTATCAGAAAAACTTTTGGCTTGTTCAACCCTCTACTGCTATCCCATACTACCTAAATAAGTCTGCAGAGTCAACAAGGTCCTCCTCTTTAAAATGGTCTCAGTGCCCTTGAGAGGGTTAGAGCAGAGGGGAATGGCCAGGCATGGGACAGATGGGATGCCCATGAGAAATAAGCCACTACTGAACACAACCTTAATTGGCAACTGGAAATAAGCTGAATTATCTGCTTATAGAGGGGAGAGGTTCTTAGACCTAGCTTAGATCCATCATTTTTTTTTAATCTCTGTGTATGTAGACCTTATCGTTGACATCATCTTGCTGTCATCTGCTCTGCATCTTTCCCCTTTTCACAGTAACTTGTTCTGTCTTGTTCTCAAGGATAGTGTAAGTTCTTCAAGACAGAAATGATATTGTACTGCATGTGCTTTACAGCACCTAGCATTGTAGAATGTTGTCTCTGTGCTTTTTACAATTGTAGTATATACAGCAAAAGCAGTAGTGAGAAGGTCCTTAGGGCTTTGACAAGTCGTGCCAGATTCCCTGTCAGAGAGGTGGAGTCATTCTGTAGGATTTCTCAGCAAGACTGTTTGGGGGAGGAGTGTTTGGTTTGGTGGTTTTTTTTGTTTTTTTTTTTTTAGTGTTAGTTCTGTTTGTATTGGTTTTGAGCAACTCAGTGGCCTCTGAGAGGTAACAATACTTTCAGGTTCTTACAGAAAATGCTGATATTGTCTCTGATATAATCTTATGAGCAATTGCAAAAGTGGTATTTTATGTGTTCCTCAAATACTCTCAGGATTCTGATCTGGAGCGAAAAAGACAAAATGATCACACTCAATGCAAGACTGCACTGAGCTACGCAATTGGGATGAAGCTGCTGCTGTCAGTGACCTAGCTGTGAAGTAGCCCTTTGGGCTGAAAATCTCAGCTGGGATAATGTGCGTGATGGTTCCTGACAAGCTCTTACTTGGGATTCCTAGATCCCTAGGGCACTGCATAAGAGTGCTGTCTGCCTCTTCTTTGCTCTTCAGTTATCAGTGGAAAGAGAATTAATATATGCACTCAGGCTCGGCACTCATGCCAGAAGCTCTGAGGAGTAGATTTTGCAGCTAATGTGAATAAGTTGCTATGAGAGAGGCATTTTCAAAGTCTCTTTCCACAGAGTAGATGGATTTGCAGGACTGCATTTGTTGATAAATCTTTCAGTGGAAACTATAATAGTTGCATATTTCTCCACTTAGAGTGTTGCTAATGGACACAAAGCTTTTCTGTCTTACCTCTACAGAGAAGAGTTGTCAGAATGGCAGAGTCTCTTCCTTGTAATCTAAATTTCTTCAACCATATTAGAAATGAGATTTCAATACCCCCAGTCCACTGTGCATGGGATACCCATTTTGTATGAGACCTATGGAAGATTCTGGGGGGGTGTGGATGACTTAGTTTATGTGTGATTAAAATTACATGAATTTCGTTGAGAACCTGCAGATCTGCTACCTGGAGTGTGATGTTTTCATTACAGAATTGCTTGATAGCAGAAATGCTTTTCGTATCTTCATCTAACAGGCAGGATCTACCAATTCCTGATTTTCCCAGAGTTGTTTCTTTGTAACAAGCATTGCAACAAGTCCTAGCCTGACAAATACGCTGATTGGGATAACTGCTATTGAGTAAACAACCAGAAAAAAATGCATATATTAATGGGAATAACACGCTGATTCCCACTGTAGTTTGAACATGTTACCAATATATTAGAAAATGTAGTGTATTCTTTGTGTATATTTGAGAATCTTACAGCTGAGTGAGTACTCAAATGAATCCAAATCCTTGCAAAGAAATATGAGGTGGGGGAAGGTAAAAAAAGCTTTTTGGTAGGCAAGACAATCTCAGGAGGCTTGTAGCTAAAGGAGCAACATAGAAGTGGACATGAAAGACAATGTTTACTGTTGATGCTGTGTGCAGTAAGATACTCCATTCAGGAAACTTACAGTACTGTTTTGGTGACACAAAAATCTAGAGAACTTGCCATAGCATATGAATGTTAGCATTTTATATCAGCACCTTGTTAGCATGGGGTAGTTGTCTGTAGATAACCCTTCACTTTACTTACACGCTGACTTGAGCTGTACTCTGCTCTTGCTATTTGAAGAAACACAATCACAACTTTTATTATATGCAGTGTGATCAGATTATGACACTTCAATTATGTATTCACTGACATAGCAGTGCAGTCTTTGCCTGCTTCTCTCCTATTCCTTTATGTCATGGAAATTACTTATTTATTTTGTGGTCTTTGCCAGAATAGTTGCAGCAGAAGCAGAACAGCTACCTTATGGAGACCTTATGTAGTCAGGTATATATGTGTTCCTTCTTACAGCCTTGAATGTTGAAATGCAACACATTTGCCATGAAGCTGAGCTTCCTTTAATGATAGTTAAAGCCAGTTGCATATAGGCAGTGTTCATAGCTAATAAAACTGAAAACCAGACATTTTAAATTCTCCAAAAGCCAAAGTCCAGAAACTTGGCAAATGATAGGTGTGTTAGGACTGTATGTGTCTGAGTTAAATGTGTTTGTGCTGTTTCTCTGGGCTAGAGTTGGATATACTATCCTCTGTCTAGTTTTAATTCATAACTCTAGCATAATTCTGTTTATGCTTCCAGTTGTTTTATTGCTTTCATCACAGTTGTTGATGTCACTAGTACAAATTCAGAGATGTACACATGATTGTAGCTGGAATTTAAAATCAGCCTTTGTGACACACTTCAAATGGGTAAATTTATTCTTTAAACAAGTCTGGATAATTTAAGGAGAGGGAAAAGGAGAAAACCCTATGATTTACTGAAAATTTATCTCTCTGATCTAGGTTAGAATGTAATAGAGAATTAATTTTTCCTCAGTTATGTGCGTTTGTGGTACAGTTTTCCTACTCCCCGGTCCATCCCACTGTCTGTATTTGGCAGTACAACAAAATAGATATGCATGTCATTGCTGTTTCTAATAACATCTTTAAGGAACCTTCTGTATGTGTGCTCTTCATGGCTATTTAGCCATAACTCATTCCATCAGTTGAGTATTTTGTAGTACTCGTCATATGCTTTTTGGGATGCCTCAAAGTCCTTGTGTATTTTCTCCAACAGTCCACTTGTTTTTAATCTGTATGGTATTGGACCATTAGTTCCTCCTCCCTGTTCTTGCATTTGTGATCACAAATCTCTGCTCTGTTTCAGTTTGTATTCTTCAGAAGTCAAAGGGCCCTCACATCATAATTGGTGAACTGTGGCAATCTTATATCATCTGTCTTCCACTGAGGAAAGGTCTGCAGTAGAGCTCACCTAAAGCAAAACAGATATTCAATGCTGAGATCACTGTTTGACAAGCATTTTTCTACATCATTCTGGAAGACTACTCAGCTGTGTTTGCTGAGTCATTGTGATGGAATATATAGGAAAAAATGAGAAATATAAATAGTGACATATCCACAACAGATGTGGTGGGAGTATTTACAGTCTTTTGCATACAATTTGCAATGTGTATATAAAGCAGTAATCTCTTTTCATGCTTGGTCACATGTTGTAAGGATTGGATTTCCTGCAGCTTCTGTAAATGTTTTGAAGAAAACTGTTTCAGTAATGTGAAATTGGCACCTGGAATTCAGTAGAAATGCACTAGACAAGAAATGGCTTAGGTGAAACATGATAGCATAGGAAGTTTGGCACCCATTGATATTTTTCCCTTATAATGTGTGTGGTTTTTTTATTATTTTTGCAGTTCACTAAGTGTAGTTTTATCGTTTTCTGTTAGGATTTTTTTCTGGAACATAGTGTTTCCTCCAATAAAGTTTTTGATATCTCAAGCTGTAAGAGAACCACTGTTGAATACGTGATACCTTCATCAATGACTGTGCCTTTCTCTGTGTTACTAACTCGTATGGTTTAGTTCTGGTTTTAATGTAGCGTTTTGGCATGAGTCTAGACTACTTTTATATACGCACACAGGAGGTCAGTTTCAGAGGAGTTCTTGGCTTCCATCTATCTGAGCTTGTAAGATTTTGTATTAAATTGGAATAAAGTAGTCTAAGCTTGAGGAACACTTTATTTTTCCCAGAAAGATCTTTAAGATGGATCACGATTGAGGTTGGTGTGTAGGGGATTTTTTTGGGGTTTTGTTGTTGTTCTTTTTGTAGTTTTGTGGTGTTGGAACGAGTTTTGTATTCATTCTTAGGCTATAAATGAGGAGCATTTCTAATTGCCTTGCTAGGAGTACATGTGTTCCGATGTGATCAAGGCCAACAAATGTAAAATTTCTCCTAAATTGGATATGCCAAGCTGTAAAAATCAGCAAATGCCTGCAGCAATGAGATGTGATGAGATCCCATAATAGGATTCCTTATCCTTTACAGGATAAAATCCCTTAACTGTCTCTGCATCCTCGTGAGGAGCAAATTGCCAAAAGTCTCATACCTTACTTGCAAAATGCATTTTTCAAACTTCGTTTATCTTCCTTTCCTTAACAAATCAAGCAAACAAAACTAACAACGAAGAAGTCTAGTTTCTAGAAATCTGGATGTCTTCAGAGAACTTGAGGCTTCCTATGCTGTGTAGCATTGAAACCAGAGAGATTCCAGAATACTTTAGCATTAGAGACTTGCAGTAACCTCCTGTCCTGCAAAGTTAATCCTATTCTGTATGTTCAAATAAATGAGACAAACTGTAGCTGGTTAACACTGTAGCCAGACAGTTGTAGTGAGCACAAAGTGGTTTAGCTAAGCAATCTCTGAGTGCAGAGTTAGTGTTAATGTCAAGTGATGAAGCTTCATCTATATTAAGGAATTCTGGCAAGGTTCATTTGTTGCTGTGATGGAAATACTGGAAGCTGCTCAGTCTTTGATGTGCTATAGTTCTTGCCAAGGCAACTGAATAGGTGCAAAAATATTAGTTGTAATTTTTTTCTTCTTCTGAAATTTTCCAGTCTAACCAAGACTGAAAAGAGCAAATAGGGAAGCTGAATGCATGGCACCAGTATTGAATCTCTTTGGAAGAGTTACTAAGTTGTATTTTGGTAGTTCCTGGATCATCACAATTGTAACATGATTGTGCTGCTACCTTTTAAAAGAATCAGAAGTCTAATTTCTAAAACATGAAACTGTCTAAAGAGATGCAGGAGACTACGTGCAGAATGGAGCAAGCAGGCCCCTACTTGTGCTTGTACTTTGGCCTCAGCCAAACTGACAAGCCAGTTTGTGTTCATTGGCATTATGCTTTGATCTCAGCAGCACAAGATGAGTGCAGTTATTCAATAATTTTCAAATTCATATTCCTCCTTCAGTTGACACTGACATTTTGGTATCAAAATCTATCTCCAGCCAGTGTGAGTTCCATAGCTACTTCCAGAGTTGTTAGACTAGAGGAAATCTGAACACTACCATGTGTTACTGGTATTTTTAATAGAGATTCTCTTCTTTGAGCCATCCTATTGCCCTTGCCACAGGTTCGCTGCATGATTTCTGTGGTGTCTTGCAGCTAGTGAATGAATTTCACAGCATGACAGGGAGGGCAAAAGTACATCTGTTGGTTAATAAAGGAAATCAAAGAATGGAGATCATGGTTGGTTGATAATAAAGCTTACTGAGAACTTGAATCTACCATACCCTCAGCATATAGAAGGCTATAGAGCAGTTCAATAAGGAATTTTCTTCTTGCCCCAAATGTTTGGTTGGACCGGTTTGAACAAATACTAAATACATTAGCTAGAGAGTTAGCATCTTTCTTTGTGTAGTTATAATTCTGGAGATCTATTTTTGGTTTTTTTTTTTTAATATATGGAGGGAAAAGGGCAAGGGTCTTTTTCTGGGAAGCTGGGTATCAACTTGCAATGATCTCCGTAAAACTATTAGTAGTGTTACTCATGCAGCTGTCTCTGTGGTGTTCAACTCACCGTGTTTTCTACTGTAAAAACTAAGTTTCTGTTTATACCAACAAGACCTTTCCAGACTCATTGAAACACCACGTGGTCTGAAACAGCACCTGATCACACTGAAAGAGATACTCCAGAGTGACTGATTCTTATCTCCAATGGCTTCTTTACTTTCCCCTTAAGCACCTCGAAGGGCTTCTGCAGGGCTGTTTACCATCTTCCATTGTACACCCTTTCCCATCTTCCTGAATACTAGGTTTCCCAGCTCATAACTCTAAGAAGCAGCTTTATTTTAGAGTAGAAAGGGGCCCCAATATGTGGCCTATTATATCCATATCAGCTTGCTTACCCTTTTCAGACAGCTATTGTGTTTTAATAGGGCCCTGCCTAGCAGGGGGAGTCCTTAATTCCTACTATATAAGAATGGCCAGCTTGAGTTACAGCAAACTGCAGGATGCTGCTCTGATCAAAAGGCCTGTTTTTAGAGATTCTCCCCTCCCCCCCCCCTTCTTTTTTTTTTAGATCCTGGGCTAATAATTCAACACAGTAAGGTCATTTTAACTTTTGATTTGAAAGCTTCAAGGTGTTAAATTACTGACCTAGCATAGGAAAAAACAAGGGAGAGGAACTCTAAAAAAGATAAAGGGATTCCAGATAATAAAGAGCTAGCACAGCAACTCCTTTAATCCTGTCCCTCTCCAGAATCTGTAGACTGGTCTCAGAGGGTTTGACTTACTACAAAGCAACATAAGAAGGCTTGTTCGCTGCCTACTTTGAGCTGTGTCGCAGATGCTGTCGTTCATTTCCCTTCAAACAGTACTTGGGATAATATCTGTACCACCTGTATTAACTCTGCCATGAATACAGAGATTCCCAAACCTGTACCAAGATGCCTAAAACCAAATCACTAAAATTTGTGTCACTGCTTTCCCTCTTTCCTCACCCCTCAACTGAAATAAACTTGAGCAGGTGAGACAGAAAGTACCTAAAAAAAGCCAGTCTCTGTGTTTTCGTTGTTACATCACCTAGTCCTGTCAAAATGTTGAGTGTTAATTATTTCCTATCTGCCTGATTGTTAAAAAAGAATTTTTCCTTAAAGCCAGTCATCAGGAATAACTTTCAGCATCTGTTTCATCTTAACACTGCTAACATATTTCAGAGGAAGTGCCTAAAAGGCACTGCTGATTTCATTAGAGGAAGATGGTGATTTCCTTGAGGTTCACGTCATTGTCCCAAATGTTAGTATCTGGGGAATTTTGAAAAGCACTTGATACAGCAACTTCGAATTGAGGAACGCTAATGCTCCTGTGCTACCATCCAAGAGGGATAGCTAAAGAAACAATCCAATGTTTGGTCTCAAACATCGTAAGTAGTGTAGTACACTTAAACCAATAGGTGAAGAATAGAATAATCTTAAATTAAGCTATACTTCGTCATAGTAGTGAAACTTGGATTGTTTTCCCAATGGTGGCTACAGTTTTAAGCGTTCCTTCTCAGGGCTTGTTCTAGGCAAGGTAAACCTCACTTTGCTATTTCACAGCATAGCCCTGGGGTAAGTGTGATTAGTCGCTTGGGGATGCTTTGTGTGTGTATGAGTTATTTAACAATAGAAATTGCCTGGGTTTAAAAGCCTTTTGAATTCCGGTATTTTCTATTGCTAGAACTAGTTCTTTGTTATCCATTGTACCGTAGTCTCTAATCCTAATACTCCTGATTATCCCCACTTAACTGTGCTTTGGTTCACACCATGAAGAAGCCTCGGAGCTCATGACCTGGGTTCCTTTCAGATGAAACTAAACTGGACAATGTGTTTCAACTGCAAATGAGCATTCAGCCCCTGGGACCAGACTAGAGCTAGTCCAGAGTGTGTTTCAAGAAAAAACGAACCCTGGGACACCTGTAATGTTGACATCAGGTCCTCTGCAGTGTTTCTCTCTACAGATGTTTCAGTCTAGACATAGCATCCAATGGCAACTAAGCATTTGAGACTACCTTATTTTTGCTTAAGACAGTTCTGTTTTAGTGACTTAGACATCTGTGTAACTGGGAAGAGAAGTAGTGTGAGGAGGGGAAATTGTTCATGCTGGAGAAGCAGCGTAAGCCTTCAAAGTACATATTTTTTCATCATGCTCTCGATGCAAAATGCAAGCAGTAATGCTGGAAGTTAAGGAATAACGGTCCTTGTTCCTTGTTTTTCATTTAGTAGAGAAGGGGTCCTGTGAACTCATTCAGCTCTTTGCATGGTAACCAGAGGTGGCACCTGCTAGGGGGACAGCAGGGTCCTGGCAAACTCTTCTGTCCTTCTCAGGGACTTGGGGCTCTCACTGCATTGTGCGTTTGGCTTTGCCTGAGTTCAGCAGGCCGAGGCTTGCTGCTGTAGTGGGTTTCAATTGGGATGTTACCATAGCATCCTGGGACTTTTACAATCTATTTAGAAGTCCAAAGGTTTGAAAAGAGTGCTTGAAAGTTTCTGAATTCTGGCAAGTTGCCGAAATGTAATTACACAAAAGACAAAGCTGTACTGAAAGCAGCTCTGTTCAGAGAAGCAGCACCTGAGTGCTAGAGTTCCCAGCATAGCCATTTCTGAGAGCTGGGGCTGTTTTATCACGGTCTCCTCCCTAAACCTTTATTCTTCCTCTCACGTGTTCGCGCCATCCCCCAAGCATAGACTGGGTGTGCTGCAAGATGCAGCTTTCTCAGCAGTGGCGTTGGAAGAGATCCTGTTCTGTGGTTTGGCTGCTGTGGGGCATGTAAAGGAAAGGAGTGAAATTCAGGATCTTGAAGTCCCTACTGCAAAAGTTTCTTTAGATCTTCTCATAGAGTGAGAACCTTGCTTTATTTTTCTCTCATCTTTCTCCAGAATATTCTCACAAGTGAATGGGAAAAGCTTTCTTTTAATGTTGTATCCAGTTGTGTAACAATTCTTGTGTGAAATATGAGTGTTTGCAGGGAGCTCCTGTTAACTAATGAACATTCAGTTAAATTTCTAGTCTCAGTTTCAGCAAGATAAATAAAGTCACATAATTAGTAACTTTTGTTAATGTTCTAATTTGACTGTTCTATTTACCAGTAATGTAGACGGCCAGGACAACCATTAGGTTTGCAATAGGAGGCTTGGAGACTTGTGGAGTTGTTGAAAGCTTTATTCTTGAAGGAATCTCTTGCAGATGGCTACACAAAATGCATAAAAGGGAGAAAGAAGTAGTTAACCAGAGAAGTGAAAAATTATTTTCCCTGGTTCTGCTTCTAGGTTCACAAACCCCTTTCTAAATGATCGAGGACAAACTAATACCTTGTTGAGATACCCAGGTTTGTTCGTAACTCTTTCTCCTACAAATGTGCTGATAAGCTCTGGTTACCTAACTTTGCTAAGGATATGGCTGTTTGGTGAGAGAAGAGCAGATAGAGGGAAGACTGAACAATTCTAAGGGAAGAATCTGAGCAGCTGTTATTCTTGCTGAGAATGTTTGAGCCAAGTTTGTTGCTTTGCTTAAGCCATTCCTCTGAGTCTGCAGCCTGTTTTATTTCCATGCTCAAAAGAAACTGGAAAAGACATCTGTTCATATGCATACAAAAATCATAGCTAACATGTTGGTCATATTCCCTACCTGCCCATCTTACCCTTGATAAAGGAATTTCAAAATGTACAGCTTGTTCAAAATGTATAGTGATCCTGTCTCTCGTAGTGATCTTGACTCTGTGTGAGAATAGATCTGTTGCTTTGTCATTGGGCTGCTGACTGGAGAGCTCAGCCATGGGCTGGCTGCTTCGAGCTCAACTTTTACAACTTATAAAAAGGTATTTGTAAATTGGGGTCTCTGAAATGCAGCATCTTAACTGGGACAAAATTCTGACTCCCATGCTTGCAGACTTGAGCTTTGGAAAAATCCTTCCCTTGTACAGTTAAACAAAATCTTATTGCAAGAAATGAGGAATGAAAGAAATATCGTGCCTCTTTTACTCAACTAGCTGGCAGCACTTGTCTGTCAGCAGATCCAGGTGTGCTAATGTTCCAACATATCCACCCACTCTCTTAACTGAGTAAGCAACAACAAATGATATCATAGCCTTCTGCCTGCTAGGTTTGGAGCCGTCCCATGCTGAAAATGCGACTTGAGTTTTCACTTACTAGAACTAAGGAGTAATACAGTAGGGCTGTCTGCTGTGAATTAATTTTTTAGCTTCATGTCTGGACCTTTCCATTACTCTTGTGCCAAGATCTGCTTCCAGACATTGTATGTGCATTGTTCTGTGCAACATAATTTTGTACATTTAGTTGCACTATTGTGTCGCCGCCTTCTTTTTCTTCCTAAATGTCTCCCTTAGGTGTGTCATCTTCCTGAAAGCTGCCTTCTCCTATTAGACCAAGTTCCTTATTTTTCATTTGTATCCCTCTTTTCTCCATCAGCCTGTCAAATCATCAGCAAAACAATGCAAATCAGAAATGAAAAAAGTCTTGCAGGCTGTGGTTTGGGATGAGATCTGAAATCCCATTTCTAGCTTTGTCACAGGCATGTTGCGGGACTTTCTGCAAGGTACTCTCCCCTACCCTGAACTCATTCACTCTAAGAGCTACAGCACTTTGTAATGATTGCTCTTTACCTACAATGGTAGTCTTGGGAGCCCTTTCCTGTAATTTTGGCGTATTTTGATCAGGCACATGATTTATTTATTTACCTTAATCTCTTGGGACAATGGCTGAGCTTTCCTCTAATTTGTACAGCGCTGGTGCATTAATAAGGTTTAAAAAATGTGAAATAATATATTTCTCCGTGATATTTACAGAAAGAGTATTCCTAATTCAAGAGTCATGAGTGCTTCTTAATCATAAGCTGGTTGTACTCGTTTTGAGTTGCCTTTCCTTCTGGGTAGGAGGGCCAGAAACAGTGTTCTGTACCTATCTTTCAATATGTGACAAAAAATTCCATTTACTTCCGTTTACTGGCATGTCTTTGAGAACCAGGACAATAAAAAACAGAAATTGTGGTTCTTTTCTGAAAAATTGAATTGACTTGACACACGCAGCAGTTGTTACATGACTTTTTAATTTTGCTTTACTCTGGTATAATTCTCTTTCAAATGTGAGACCATTTTCTATATACTCTGAAGGATAAAGTGATTTAAGCTATTTAAAGAGATTATTTAAAGTTGCAAACTGAGAGGGCTGGCACTGACCACTGGATTTTGTCTGTTGTGGAGATGCTGCCTATGGAGAGATTCTGCTGGGATGAAAGTAAATTTGTATCTTTTCATTAATTCTCTCCCATGTGGGAGAGTTAAGCTGCTGTCCCAAGTGAATGTATTTAATGATCTCTCTGGAGTGTGTGGAAGCTTTGTCCCGCTTGCACAATTCGGAGTGAAATGCACAAAATCTGTCTTTTGAGGCAACCCTGTCATTGTACCTTTTGGTATATAATGTTTGTATTTGCATTTCTATTGTTCTTGCATGTTGAGCTTTACCATGCCCGAAGGAGAGCTGAGCTGCTTACCCTTCAGAGAAATCTTTTAAAGACAAATGTTTACTATAGTAAGTTAGCCTAAAGTGCTTACAACTCAAATATGAGAAATCTGCACTAAAATACAAGAATGCGAACATCAAATTGACTATCCATCATCATGTCCAGTTACTGTTTTCAAAAGTGCAAGGTGTCATTTAGTGAAGTGTACTTTCGTGAAAAGCAGATTGAGATTTTATACATCCAATATAGTCAAGTGTCAATACTGTGATAAAAATAGCAGTGAAGTTCAAATGGTACTAAAAGAAAGGGCACCTTCTGGGCAGATAAACAACTCTTACTCTTGGCCAGCCATTTTCCAATGGATTGGTTTCAAATAAGTGGCTCTTGGACACCCCTTGCTGGGATTCTTTAGAATGAATTTTACTTTCACAGACCTCTGATTCCTATAATTAAGTTCCAATGTGTGGTTTTTGCAAACAGTCTTCTCTCTAGGGAACAGATGGGTATAAGCTTTGGAGATTTGGTTTCACAAAATGTAACTGCCAGCGGTTTTCTTGCTACTGTTTGAGCTGGCCCCAGAACATTCTTATCGGTTCAGCTTTCTAACGTTCTCTTGTTTTGATTTTATCTCCACAGTTTTAACAGCGTGCGCCAAGGAACACACATCTTGTTCCGTGAATTCAGCTTTGTCCAAGCTACTCCTCATAACAGGGCATCTTTTCTTCGGACCTTCTGGAGGTGTTTCCGAACACTGGGGAAAAATGGAGGCAAGTATTCCAGCATCTCCTGCTGTCCTGTTGCCTTGACACTGAAATCCTTAGCCAGGCTATTAATGCAGTACAAATACTGACACCTCACACTGTGTCCTAATGTTCTAACATTTTTAATGGGAAGACAGTGTCACAGTTGCCTGTGGAATATTTAAAAAATTGCTCACAGCGTAAAGTAGCATAGGAGCACCTTGTTGGCAGTTCTGCATCCTTACAGAACAGCACATCAAGCAACAAGAGATCAGAGGGAGGACATTTGTGGGCCTGTGCGTAGGGATGGATAGGGGGAAAAAAGAGAGTGCTGGGGGTCACTGGATGGGAGCAGGGTAGCAGACAAATCGTACATTTATACAGTCCTAAAATTACGTTTTGCCCTTTGAAGGCAACTGTGAGGCTGATGTGGCCCCTGGTGAAAAGGAGTTTGACACCCCTGTCCTAGATGATGATGGAGGAGCTTGATGGCTGAGGAAGGAGAACCACCGACAACTGTGTGACCTCTTTCCCAACCCTACCCACAAGGAAAAAGCTCCAATGGCAAAATAACTCTTCAGCACTGTATCATCTTGTCTAGCTATTCTTATAGAGCACTAGGTCTTTTAGGTATTACAGAACTGGCCAGAGTTCAAAATAAACTCATGTAACTATACGCAACTAAAATGATGTTTTGTTTTAATTTAATATTTTAAGTAAAGACACTGAATGTTGCTGTACAAATACAAATTTTTATGTGTGTTTTTTTGTTTTGGTTTGTATTTTTTGTAGTTTTTGGTTTGTTTTTGTTTTTTGTGGTTTTGGGTTTTGTTTGTTTGTTTTTTGTTTTTGTTTTGTTTTACCATAAGTCTCCCTTGTTTCAGGCTATTCAGCATCACTTCTTGTTGTAGGGAAGACTAGATATATAAATATAGATAAAATCTCACCTTCTGGCTAAGCTTTGCAATACTTCCACTCATGATGAGCAGAGTTTGCAAGGCTACGAATAATGTTGTGACTTTTTTTGAAATATGTCATTTAGATCCCTAGAAATTGGACAATCGTAGCTAAACATGACCAAATCTGTCATCTGAGGTGACTGAATACTCTATCTGTAGCACTTTCTTCCCAGTTACAGGTACTTTGTTACAGTCTAAATTATACATATTACTTTTAAGATTTCAGGTAAATTGTATGGCAGTAATCTAACCAGTATGCAGTGAGGACATACCTGGTTTGAGGTCAGGTCATAGTCAGGGAAGATAAAGTGTAGGCTCCTAGGACATGTTTCTGTAGGAGACTTAGAGATGATAGTGAAGAAGTCATCCACCAGAACTGCAACTGTCAGTGGTGAACCCTGTTGACAAATTGAGAAGGAGCTACTCGATGGAAAGTACCCATCGTTGTACTTTCAATGCAGGTTTTCATCAGGCTTCCTCTGTCTAGCGTCAAACTTTGGCCAGATGATGGGCACCTGGATTTGGTGGAAAGAACCAAAGATTTTAGGTACATAATATTTCCCTTCTCTTTTACTTTTAGCAGTTTTATGTGAATATGGAAAAGGTTGTGGAAGAAAACGTAATCACCAAGGTACTTTGAAGGGGAAGACGGAGCATAGGAACGAAAGCTCAGGTGGATGTTAACTGTGCTCTCGTTGTGGCATTAAAAGAGTTCAATTTATATTTTTCTGGTGTATGGAGAGTTATTCGTCAAATGCCTGTTTTATTTCAACATTTCTTTGTGCAGAAAAGGGTGAAAATATGCCCTTTGTCTTCTATAGCAAGATTCTGCTCTGTCCCCGTTTTCTCTCCTGTGTTTGTTTCTGCACAGGGATTGCGCTGTGCTTCAGTATTATCGTTGATTTATGTCTGTGAAGAACTATGAAAGCATCTTTTGTCTTCCTTTGTCAGAAGTATTATATTCATTAACTTCCATGTCTCCCAGGACATTATTATTCTTATTTATTCCTTTACCATAAAAGTGTTTTCTGCCATTTTCTCCTCTAATTTACTTGGTTTCATTCCAGATGTGAATTTCTATTTTAGGTGTGAGTGGTGGCTTTTTCTTAGTTTTGTCCATCTGTGAAGGGTATCCCTGATAAACTGTGTAAAAGCCAGCTCTGTGAGGATGTAGGTCAATGTAATAAATGAGAACTTGCATCAAAGCTCACATCTGTCTGGAGGAAGCAAGGGAGAATAAAATTAAAGATGTAAGATGATGCAATTTCCAAGCTTACACGAACTCAAAAAACCCCAAACAAACCCCCGCCACCTTTCCACTTCTGAGTGTTAGATTGGGGTTTTAGGAAAGAAAATAGTTTCTCACAAATGAGTGAACTGATTGTTTAAAATGGCTGCTAGTTGCTCCTTCTTGATGCAGGGAAATTTACGGCTTTGTCTGTCAGTCTTGACTTGGAATATGTGCCTGGCTCACCCAAGCAGATACATGTAGCCATGAGTTCTGAAAAAAACAATATGGGAGAAATCTGTCTGAAAAGAAGCAGCACTTAAATATAATAACCTGTGTATTTACAGAACCACGTATACACTAATTGAAGTGCACTAACATTACTGTTTCTCTTGGGAAATTACTGTGGATATTACTTTCATGCTTAATTCCTTATCCTTTTGAATTACTGGAAAGTGGTTCCTCATGGAGAAACGTGGTAGCTTTTATGTTACACTTTTCTGTGTTAGCTCTGCTACTTGATGGGTGCTAGTTACAATGTTCTTCATAGATTTATTTTTCTTTTTGTCTCCAAATAGGAAGGAAAAATGGCTAGCTTCGCTAAATGTAATAGTAACATAACACACTTCAAAAAGTAAAGCGAAAGTGCTGGGTGTTTTTTTGTTTTGTGGTTTTGTTTGGTTTTGTGTTTTGGTTGGTTTGTTGTTTTTTAAGAGGATTTTGTTTGGTGATATGCTGGATCTGCTTTTTTACAGGATTTCCTACTGTTTTTAGAAGATTAGCAAGATGCAGTGTTCATTTTCAAATATGTGTAAGAAGATCTGGGATTTTATGCATTGGGGAAAAAATGATAGGTTTATTTTAGAATGTGATCCAGTGTCAAGAAACCAGGGTGGACTTCACAAAATTTCTTCCCTCCCTTAAACACTTTCCAATGATGCACAACACCCACAGAGTGGTCAGAGGACAGCTAGCTTGTGTGTTGAGAAGCACAGAACATAATGCTCAGTTAGCAACAGATTCCTCCCAGAGGAAGGCAAAATGACCAGAAGTCTTGTTTTCCCTCTGCTTATGCTTAAATTGACCTCTTGGAGTCTAGCTGACCTGCTCTTTTGAATTGTCTGTTCCTCAGGACTCTTTAATTAAAACTGTGCTTTCTCAGTTTAAACAGCCCCTGCAGAGTTCTGCTGTGAAGCTTCATAAGGTCAACATATGCCTCTCCCAGCCCCCATGGCTTTCATGTCTTGTTGGTTCTCTGTTTTTAATTAGAAAGATTTTCCCTTAAATGCTTTCCAGCCAATTAGAGAAATTTTGCACTGAGAAACTTGTTCCAGGCCTGATGCATTGAGAAGTGAACAGAAAGCTCAGTCAGGACCATTGGCACTTTTTTTTCTGGAGACCCAGCTTTCTTTGGTGCTTTTCAACAGCCTTTTTTTCCCCCTCTTCGATTTAAAATTGCTTCCAGCAAAGACAGCTGCTGTTTGATACCTTAGATATAGCCCTGGAATGGTTCAACACCAGATAGAGGGTCTTTTCCTTCCGCTGAGGGCTTATTGGTGTTTTATTTAGATGCAGACACCACTGAAGCATAAAACTGCTGCAGAAAGCATGTTGGACTGTATTGGTTTAAGATCCTTTTTGCAGATTCTTACTGCCCCTTCAGACAAAAAGTACTGTTACTGCTCATATTGAAATAAAATCATCTTATAAACCTACCTTGGTTTTTTCACATACATCATGTTGCACAATGGCTGCCTCTGCGCAGTCAAATTAGGAAACTGGAAGTCTAACAATGTTTGGAGCTTGTTGAAGGAAGGCTTACCACAGCATGCGCACAACCTCTGTCTCAAAATGAGAAGAGTGCTATGTCTCCCTGACTAATTCTTGTTGAGTTCACCAGGAAGGCTGGATTGCATACAGAAATTAAACAAATGCCCTATCCATATGATTCATGTAGCCTGCAGATTGAGAAAAGCTAGAAGGACCAGCATTCTCCCAGATCTTTTTTTTAAGATTCTATTTTAATGCTTTTTCCTGACAAGATTACTTTCTTGAGGTTCCAAAACCCTTTCCTTTGCTAGTGTCGTTCTAATGCTTCCACATGTAACTCTTTATATTAAATTCCTCCCTCTTTTTTTGCTCCCTCCCTTGTAAGCTGTTGCACTCTCTCCATTTGTAGCTTAGTCAGTCTCTATTTAGTGACATACATAGAAAAGTACAGAAATGATCACAGCAAGTGTCAGAATCTTTTGCCCTTCCCTTTATGTTATTAAAACCAAATCAGATCTTTATACCATGTTATTGTAGGAAAGTTCTTATGGATCAGTAAGGTTTTATAGCATGTCCTAAAGATAATTAAGCTGTGGATTTTAAGACAGTATTCTGTGGAAGTTCATTCTGCAGTGAAATAGCCTTAGCTGAAATGATTGATCTCCAGGCTTTATTCACTTTGCAGTTCCTTTTCCCTACAGTTATAGCTGTTGTTATTTATGATTTATCCATGTAGTTCTGCCTGGAACCATTGACTCTGGAACATCAGGACAAAAGATTTCTTAAGCTGAGGAGAAACAAGTAGAGGATTGCATTTTAGAGATTGTGAGATATATCTATAAGCATTCTAAGTTAAACCAGCTGTATTACATAGATCTAAAATGCATTGCAGTAATCATTTGTAGAAGTAGTATCATGTGGGTCAGTGATGGAGTCTTCACCTAGTCTCTCCCTGAATTCAGTTCATACCATTCTGTCAATGCAGTTTGTAAAATTCAGTGTCTTAATAGTACACTGGAAGTCCTCCTTATCTAATCCAGTTCTTGGATTTTTTTTCAGACCAATATTGCATTTTGTTTTTAAGCTGTAACTTTGAATGTGCACCCACCAATCTTAATTTCCAAATGTGTTTTCAACATCATATTCTAGATGTATGTCTCTCTAAATGCACTTTTTTTGAAAAACCAATAAGCTTTCCTCTTTGTTTTCTGAAGTTTTCTGGCTATATTGTGTCTTTTGCCAGTTCTTCACTGATTGTGTCATAGGCAGATTAAATTAGTATATTCTTTACTTTTTGTCCCAGTTGAGTGAAACATTTAAATGAACTTATGTACAGTGATTGTTGTTGCATTCTGCTAAGCAATTATCCAAAATTCAACTGGTAATTATTATTACCATTTGCTTTGCAGTCTTTTGGCAAGTTTCCCATCCCTATGGCAGCATTCTTATTCAAACCAAGTGAAATGGATTTTTTCAATTAAGACTTTTTTAGGTTCCAACATGGGCCTGAAGACTTAGTATTCCAGATTGTGAGGAAGTTCCCTGGAATAAAATTCCTTTTAAATTTTGTGATCTGGGCTGGGATTTTGAATGCTCCATGTTTCTTCTATTAAATAAACTTGCTCTATCCTCTCACTTGTGAAAAGTCTTGAGAGAAGATCTGCACACTACCTATGCATAAGCGTAATCATCCAGTAAAGTTTCATGAAGTATTAGGTTCATTAACTAGTATGTTTTGTGATGTTTCTGGACTACTCTTCAGTAGCAGAGATGCTGAAAGGGAGAGAGAGAGAGATGTAGAGAAAGGAAATTCAAATCTTATTTTCTCTTGATACCTTATAGTATGGATTTCTGCAAAGAGGTTGTAAGAAAGTAAGAGCCACTCTGAAGACCACGTCTGTCTGCAACCTGCTGTAGACTCTTAACCTACCCCGACATTTCAAAGTGCCTGAACTGCAGAAAGAATTGTCTTCATCCCTTCTCTGTGAACCATAAAACATACTTCTCCCCATACTGTTGGCTTCAAGCATAAGTCTGTGCTGTATCATACAATGTTTATAAAGACAATCTAAACTCAGGGTTGGCTTTTTAATAGGGTGTAATTCCGCTCTGTCTCAAGATACTAGCTTGGGACCTGGAAGCTGCAGAGCTATACCTCTTCGACAGCAGCCTGACAGTAGTTGATCTATCTCAGCAGGTCAGCTGACATACAGGGAGTGTTGTGGTGCATCCATGTAGCTCATTGCTACGTTAATTATTCAAAGTAGCCTAGGTGCTAAGAGATGTCATGATAAATGAAGAGATATCTGCCTTTTTAAAAATACCTCTTTTTTTTGAGTACTGTTGTCCAGCTGCACAGAAAATCTCTGAACCAGTTGTCTTTGTGTCTGTATCCTCCCAGCTGCTTCTTACAGCTTTTCTGTGTGGTGGTCTTGTTATTCATAGTTTCCATCACTGCACATTCACTCCCTAGCTTTCCTAAGTTAACGTGATTGATTTACATGATGTGCTCCTGACTCTAGAATCTTATGTCTCCTATTGGGTCAAGCAGGCTGAACCTATATGTAGGAGTTTTTCCCTGTTTGTTAATTGTGAATATGGACAACTATAGTCTCTCACCCCTGTTCTTCCACTTCCCTCATCAGTTATAATCACAAAAACTTCAAATTCAGTTATTCTGGTGAAAAAAAAAAAAAAAAAAATTGAGAGCACCATTTATTTCTTTTGAGGAACTGTTTTTAACTTGTGGTGTTGAAAGGAGTGAAATGAGCTGCATTTTTGTTTCTGTAATTATGTTACCAAACTCTCCCAGCAAACCTTTTCTTGTTAGGCAAGATAATTGGTGCCTACAAATTTAGAATCTCTCAGGAAGTCCCTACTCTGCACTTCATTTTGAGGCCTTGGTGCCATTCAGTATGTCCATGTTTGACTAAAGGTGTGATCGTGAATTAGTTTAGCTGAACAGTACAGCTGTGCTTAGGTGTAGAAGTTCTTACATCACTTTAAAGTCACCTTACTTCGATAAAATGTCTGCAAGTCTGCTTTAAATCAGTATGATCATGAATAAAGGTGTTGCATGCGATTAGAAGGGTTGTTGGTTTATGCTCTGTTACGCATCTTTCAAGAATCCTAGATGAATATCAGTAGAAGTGATCTGCATGCATGATTAGTACTTTGATATGCGACTACTACTTTGTGAAATTGGGATAAGGTAGTACTATGGAAAACCTGTAATCTGCAAATGACTTATGAAATGTAGTCAGTAATATTTATAAATTAAGCTTGATCCATTTTGAATTTGTCACAGGTACGTGATTCTGATAATGTACAGTCTGATACCTTCCTTCATTCTTAGTAAGAGCATAGAATGCAAATCCATCTCAGATCAGCTTATAAATCTCATCACCTTCGTGCGCACAATGGGCTTGAGCTTGGTGGAGGGGATACTTGAGTATCAACGAGCTCTTCGAGACCCTTTTTTCTCTCTAGAGCCATATCCTATGGGATTCTTCCAAGCAAATCTCTGAAGAGATTGAAGTCCGCTTTCCTGAAATCCAGACTTGTGGTCCTGCTTTTCGCCAGGTAGATAAATTCCTGAAAGCTTCATGAAATGCTTTTTTAGGTCTAAAGACAAAGACCTTAGAAATGCTTCAGGCATAGGAAAACCTTCCATAGAAGCTCACACCTTCCTAGACTTCAATGTCAGTTAGCCAAAACCCACAAATCTGTGGGATAAAAGCTTTGCTTGTTCTAGTGCTCACAGAGATACTTGTCAAATCTTGTCTTCTCTGAGGTTTTCCTGCAGTAAGGTCTAGTTCCAGAAGCAGTCAAAATTTACATCAGATGTTTTAATAAACTGGTTTAGATTCCCTAGTAGAACTTGTTTATTACTTGTAATGGAGAAAGTAACCTGGTGTTGCTTAAGAGAAGCAGCACTAGTATCAAGGGGAGCTGGAGAGTACACAGAGTACATAATAAACCTAAAGGAAACTGAACATTTGAGAATTTTTTTTTTCTTTTGGAAAGTGCAAGTATGTCAGGTTCCAAAGTGTTACTAGTGTTCATTTTCATAACGGGGGGAGAGATGTCAGGAAAGGCAATATTCTCCTGAATGGGATTTGAACCCTTCCCCTTTTGTTTCTTTGGTCTGTAGGACAAACTTTCATTCTGAACTTTATTCACTGCCTCCTCTAGTGAGCTCTTTACCTGCCCATTTTTTAATTATTTTGTATCATTATGCTACCCTTGTCCTGAGTTTATCTGTTTGATGATCCATTTCTGAAACATTTGTTTCCTTTTAGCCCTGGTGCCTGGTGATCTATTACTACTTTTCTCCCTACTGTTTCTGCTGGAGCCGTTGCATATTCAGAATTCTCATCTACCTTCCAGTCAAATTGTGTTTATATAACACCCAGAATAGCTTATACACGATCTTAAAGAAAGTCAAGCTCTCAATGTATTTGGTGTGAACCTATCTCTGCATCACTATCTTATGTCAGAAGCAAATATTTTTATTTCCCATCCCCACTCTCCGTGCTGCTAATAGATATTTCTTTATTTCTGCCCACAGTGGCAAAGGGGTTGCTGTGCTGTGCAAGGTTACAATGGAAAGCAGATACTAGTCAACGTGATTAGGATACTGATATTGCAGCGTCTTCCTGAAACAATTTTAATTTTTCTGTCTGCTCTGATTGGAAACTTATCAAACCCTTGAAATGGCAGAGTGAGTGTAATTGTCTTAAAGGTGCTGAGAAGTGTTTAATGGTGTTCTGTGATGGACAGAACCTCAGATGCGATGCCTTGATTTCAGAATGGTGATTAATGATGGCACTTGTCTTTACCTGTTGTCTGAGTATCTCCAGGTATTTTATAGCTATTAAAGAATGAAGATGCCCAAAAATCTTGACAATATTATTTTCACTTTCCAGTTGCAGGAAGTGAGAAAGAGAAATCAAGTGACTAGCTGTAGTTCACATGGTCAGAGGTAAAATCAAGGTGTCTGGCTTTTTGGTATTATGAACTCAATTTTATATGCTAAAATTGTATTTTTCTTACAGATATAGGTTTCTTTTACCACGGAACAAGTAGGAAAACACACGTTAGTATACAGCAATAACATATAGATAAATTGTTTGTAGGAACCTGTCTTGTTTTCTATTTAAAGGTTTTGAGAGTTCTTGTTGCGTTAGAATAGTAGGTCACTGTGCATGATGTACATGGGGTGATGAAGGATGTATTTTTAGTTCTTTTCAAGTTTGATGTGATAACCCCCTTCACTACTTGCTTTTCTAGACAAAGTCTTCAGAGCAAGATTGAAGTCAGGTTAGTCAACGTATGTCATCATCTCTGTTGTAGGACCACATGCTCAGGACCACTTTCACAACAATCCTTCCCTTTCCAGGGAGGGATAGAGGGGAGGGTAATTTCATGTGTGTGCACTAGCAATGTGTACCCTCTCTGAAAGTACCTTTGCTCATAAGCATTCTGGTATTTAGCTGGCAACTGTATCACTTAGAAAGCAAATCTCCATGTATAGAAGATGCTAGCTTCTAACGTAAAATTGGCAAGAGATTTTCTCTTTTGAAGGAGCTCGAAATAGAAACTACTTTATATGCTGGAGTATCTTCTGTATTCATCTCCCCTCATTGTAAATTCAGAATATTTCCCTTTTATATAGAGGTTGCAGTCTTTTTGCTGTTTTTCCGTAGCTTCAAAGTACTATCTGGTACAGTCTTGTTCAAGCATGTTGTTCTTGAAGGGACCACCTTATGGAATAGTATACTGTGTTTTTTTTCCCTTAGGTCCAGTCTGCTAGGCGAGTTACACATGTCTTGTGAAAAGATTTCCTAAACATATCTGTTCTTTGAAGGACCATCTTCTGAGTTATTTTATTGAAGCAACAAAGTGCAGCAGCCTAGAACCTGATCTGGCCGTGTTACACCTTGTTATTTATCTGGAAATACAGAATTAAAAGCCAAGCTTTAGATCTCAAGCCCAGCAAAGTGAGATTTTGGCATTTGCTCTAAAGAGGCTGCTGCCTGGGAAAGCTGAGTATGTGTACTGGTGCAGTTAAAGCCAAAACTAAAGAATTCCTGCTGGAGCTTGTCCCTTGTTGCAGCTTGTGTACATCATGTTTTGTCCTATAAGTATACAAGTTCGATGCTCAAACTAGAAATCTCATTTTCACAGGCTGCTGTGATAGTCCACAGAGATTGCCTGATCCATAGGGCAGTTTTGAACAGTTCAGCTGGGATCCTGGCCATGAATCACCCCCTGGTAATCTTTCTCTGTATGAGTTATATTAGGAGTTTAGGTGGAACAGCATTTTCATTGAAGACCTAAGTTTGGTGCCTGAAGTTAGGCAGCATCAAAATTACTTTTGCACTCTGCATTTCAAATGTGTGCTGTTTTCCAGATTAATGTATTAAACCCTTAGCAAAATATGTCTTTCTAATGATGCTGTGTAATTTCATTTTAGTTTGGCACTCACTTTTGTGTAACGCTCATAAATAAACCTTTTAGGAAAGTTTTGGTTCTGTGATACTTTTATGCCCTTATAAATCTTCCACAACTTTTATATTTAAAGTATCCCCTAAACAAAGTGAATACCACACAAAATCTTACTAGACTAGTGAAGTTAAGAAACAAATCAATAGTCACTGGAATCAAATTTATTATCACTTGAAGTATTTCCTTTGAATCCTAGCTAAGACATGTTGCAGAACTAATATTAAAGGAAAAAAATCTAGTGAAATGCTATTTATCTGTTTCTCAGAAAGTAAACACTGCCAGCTTTAGCAGATACAGCAATTGAATATGGTTACTAAGGAAGCAGGTTTTCATTAAGTAATATACCTACTGAAAACTTAATTTGATGTTTCTTTTGGCTTTCTCTGCTAGAAAAAGATACCTGCAACATCCCTCTACACACCCTTGCATGCACACACAGAGTCTGGAGCTTTTTTTTTTTTAATAAGGTCTTATGCTGATTTTAAATAAATTAGATTAGTTCTTCTGTACTCAAAATATTATTTCTGGTAATGGGCTTGCTTTAGGTGTATGTAAAGTGAATCTGTAGGCAAATAGCAGGTTCTGAATAGGGTGTTGGCAGGGTTTTTTTGTTGATGCCAAGGGGAAGATGTAAGCATTTTCCTCCCTTCTCCGCTCTCCTTGTTGTACTTGGTCTGCTGGAGCAAATGTGGGACAAGCAAAGAAATTAAAACTGGCAACTCCTGAATCCTAATCCTGTTAATCTTTGTATTGGGCAAATCACTTAATCTCAATGTACCTTCATTTTTCTATTTATAACCTGGAGTTCCACCTGCTGGATTAAATTAAGTAGCCTTTGACATACAAGTTTTGGCTGGATAGTGAAAACTGAGACCACTTAGATGCCTGTATAGGTCAAATTTGATGGTATTGAGGCCTTAATGAACCCTCACCTTTTTGTTAGTGGTAAGCAGTTAATTTTAGACAGATGCATGTAAACTTCCTTGCAGCTTCTTTCCATTAAAATAATTTAACTCTTCTTTAAATACACAAAAAAGAGTGACTAAAATAGTATAAGTGTTTGAAATCTAAAAACCTTTAAATCAGTCTTCCTTCTTTACTTCCCTCCCCCCAGTCAGACTCAGAAGTTTTTTCCTATGGGAAATTTTCTGCCTTTTAACAGTTCTTTGGATTATATTAAAATCAGTTCTGGAGGAAGGAAAGACTTGATGATAGTTAGAACTGGATTTCAAGAGCTGTATCTATTCATGTGAAAACTAACCAAACCTGCAGAGAGGAAATATGCAAGTGGCAGCTCTGTTTGTTGTGGTTTGCTTGCAGAGAATTGTCACACACAATGTACACAATCATCTTGAGCTCCTTCCGACTTAGCACAGTTTCAGCAGAGACAAGGGTGGGCCATTGATTTTAGCCAGATGGTTAAAAGTCGTTGCCTAGACACTTTTCTTCCCATCTTTGAGCATTTGCTAAATGTTTAATGAAACATTAGGTGTTGGTCAAATACATCTGATACTTAATTTGTGGATATATGTATGATTCTATTTCTTCCGATTGTTACAAATGGAACTTATCAAAATGGAACTTAAAATCTCAGATTATGAAGGTGACATTGTACAAGCAAATCAGTCTTCTTAATTGCCTCTTCTTTTTGAGCATTTTATATGTAATGTGGATATAAGTAGAGAAGAATTTTACTTTTTACTCATTGATGACTACTCTGCAGGGCACAGACCTCAGTATTCAATCACTTCTAAGGAATGGCTCTAAGGTATTTTGAAAAGAGGCTTAGCGAAGTGTTAAGTTTATCTAGTATTTTTAACAGCCTCAAAACACTTGATATTTGCTTGCTACTAAGTTAGCTCTCCTTAGAAAAATTATTTCTTTGACTTTTAAGACAATTTGCAGGAGACATAGCAAAAGGAATTTACGTAACTCCTGCGGTTACACAGCAGTGGTCAATTTGAAACCAGAGTGTAGTAGTAATTAATTGTAGAAGAGCCTGAATCATCAGGGATTTGACTGTGTCATCCAACATATTCCTTACAACCTATTCTGTGTGGAACATCATTGCTCAAGTTCTAGCCAGAAGTTATTATAAAATCTTGTTTTCAAATGATAGTAACTTTTTGAGGAAATACAAGTGAAAATTAAATAAATCCAGGATTAAATCTCTTGTATGTCTGTGGAAGAGATTATTTAAATAAAATATTAAGAGCACTTTCTTTGAAATACTGAGTTTTTAAGTTAATGAGTGTCATGGTTTAGCCCAGATGGCAGCTAAGCACGACGCAGCCGCTTGCTCACACCCCCCTGGTGGGCTGGGGCAGAGAACTGGAAGAGTAAAAATGAGAAAACTCGTAGGCTGAGATAAAGGCAGTTTAACAGGTAAAGCAAAACAAGGGATTCATTCACCACTTCCCATGGGCAGGCAGGTGTTCAGCCATCCCCAGGGCAGCCGGGCTCCATCACGCCTAACAGTGACTTTGGAAGACAGACACCATCACTCCGAATGTCCCTCCCTCCTCCTTCTTCCCCCAGCTTTATCCACTGAGCATGGTGCCATATGGCGCAGGATATCTCTTTGGTCAGTTGGGGTCAGCTGTCCTGGCTGTGTCTTCTCCCAAGCTTTGATGAGCCCCCAGCCTCCTCGCTGGCAGGGTGGCATGAGGAGCCAGAAGTCCTTGACTGCTTAGCAACAACTAAAACATTAGTGTGTTATCAACATTATTCTCATACTAAATCCAAAACACAGCACTACCAGCTATTAGGAAGAAAATTAACTGTGTCCCAGCCAAAACCAAGGACACAGAGGTTTCCAGGAGTGACTTTCCTACTTTTCAGGAACCTTGTTCTAAAAAGGTTTGAACTTGAAATTCTTTCAAGGTAAATTCAGATATGACATATTATTATCTTTGAGTCCTAAAGAAAAATTAGCATTTCAGTTGCCTTCTGTGATCATTTTGAAGAGAAACAAGACCAAATAAGTAAAACCAACAACACTGAGAAATAATTGTAAGTGAAAACAACTCACAGAAAATACCTTAGATTTAGCATCTGAGACGAGATCTCATCTGCTGTAACCAGAAACACAATGATGAACTTCTTGGGGCTTTGAATGCAACTAGAGCAACACATAGGCTCCGGATTTTTCTGCACAAGTATTTATTTTCCCTTTGCTAACTAAGGGATTATCCAGATAAATGTCTATCCTTTCACTACTGTACTGAATTTTTTTGAGATTATTTTTAACTTGGATCAGCTTATAAAAGAAGGAGGTAAGGAATTGTCAAGTTTTCTACCAAATAAATAAATACTGGTATTCTACCTTCAGTTTACAAATTGAAATCTACCTGATGAAATATGCACATTTTTGTTCTACTGAATGCTATATGTGTTTCAGCTTATTCTTTTCAGAACTAGAAACATGACTGTTTCCAATTCTTGGCTATTTTTTTAAACAAAAAAAAGTATTTGTATGAAATGTTATACCTGTCTCTAGTCCTGATACCTGTGTACCTTCA
Organism: Patagioenas fasciata; assembly: GCF_037038585.1. NCBI lineage: Eukaryota > Metazoa > Chordata > Aves > Columbiformes > Columbidae > Patagioenas > Patagioenas fasciata. The sequence goes on along the minus strand of NC_092524.1, from coordinate 28,504,732 downwards.
TGTAAAAGCAGGCAGCAAAATATAAATGTGATTCTAATTAATAATCAAAAAAATATCATTCAATTATTTTAACTGACATAGTCTCCTTGCCATGATAGTGATAAATTAAAATTAATTCTGGTTTATAACCCCCCTTTACCTGCCAGACTAGGTTAAGTAGCTTTTGATGGATGTATGAAATATAATTAGCTTGTTCATTATGAAGATGAGTGTAGCAGAAAGTGAGGAAGCTTGGGCATAAGTGTCAGAATATGTTAGTGACTAATTCACAATGCTGAAAGGAAAATTAATAAAGGGGGGAGGTAGGGGGAGAATCCTGGTGTGGTGTTTCACAAACTGGATTTTGGGTGGGCTACCAATGTGAACCATCTCCCCTCCCCTCCATTCTTTCTCCTAAAACCACCAGAAGATGATCAGTGCTTACACATACTTCTCTTGAATCTTGCAGTGGATTAGACTCAACTGGATGAATGGGATGAATTGGAAATCAATTGGATGACTTTTTGTAAAATTCAGATCATGCTTTAACTGAATGGCCTCGGATTGCACTACAGTTAATATCCTAAAATCTAAATGCTCAGCAGCATTGAAATTTGTTGCAGAGTTTGTTCTCCCATTTCTGCATTTGTTACTATATTGGGTTTTTTTTCAGTCATGCTAGTGTACAGGAGAGATACTGTGTTCTACAGTTTCAGCCTGGTCTGGAAGTTACTTCTACAAAAAATCCTTTGGTTCTCTTCTTTTACAGTTTTAGCATGGAACTTCCATGTTTGAATCCCACAAGAAGTCTAGAGACCACTAAAACATCGGGATAGTTCAATTGCTTTTTAACTTGATTGTGTATGCACTTTATTGCAGGCTTTGGATGCACTGAACAGATACCTTCTGATAAAACTATGGCATGCAATCCCCTTGCTTCCAAGTAGTGTCAAGTGATTTGGAAAGGGCCAAATGCACCGTTATGGATTGATCGGAACTTGGAAGACAACAAAAGGGCTGCAAACGACTTCATCATTTTTGAAGGAGTTTCCAAATTCTGAAGGATTTGAAGTTTTTCTTGTTGAGAAGCAAGTCCCAACCCCAGCATGTTTTCCCTGGGCCACTGGTCAGTTTGAATAAGCTACCTAATAACTACATTCCTATGTGTGGACTTTGTCTAGCCTGGAGATGAAGGTGGTGTAGTAGAGTTGTTTTCCTTGTTTGAAGAGGTGGGAGGAAGCATGGTATATTGCATTATTTGTTGATGCAAGCATTTTCAGATATAAATACGTAAGCAGGTTAGAGCACAGGGGAGCACCTGTTCTCTGGTATTTTCTGGCAGTTGAGTGTCTAAGTGTGTACCTTTTGTTGATGGAACAGCTTAGTATCTGTGAGTTGAAATATCTGAATAACTGGCAGCTGGGTCTTCTCCCTGCAAAATTGCAGGCATTCTTCTCATATCATACTATCCTCCCTTGCATTCCCTCTGGTTGGCTTCAGTCCCTCCCCAAAATCTTCTATTTCAAGGGTAGAGTCTGCCAAGGATGCATTGGCAAGAAGAACAAATTCTCCCTCTGAAGAGCTGGTGTCACTCATTAGCATGTAAGAAGAGTGGTTGTAAATAAACAGCAAATCATGTGGAGTTCTGTGTAGTATTAATTCTAGTAATGTATACAAGGACATGCAGCTGGCTGGATGAGGTAAAGATACCATTATTATTTGGAAAGAATTTATCCCTGCACCCAGTGAGATGCTTGCGACTTGATCCCAGAGGCCTTATTGTAACTACAACAACTGATACTGTCTTTATCTTAGCATTACCTCTGTTGTCCCTGGTTTTTGAGTTGATCTTAACAGGTGAAAGAGAACCAAGAAAGCACATGTGTGTGTTTTGTAGAGTTGTCCAATATCCAGTTAAGCGCTGTCACCTGTAAGGCATTTTTTGATTCCACATTGTATCTTTAATATAAATAAAGGGAATGTACTAGACTTTATGTTCCGCCATGCAGTATGAAGGGGTTGCTTAGGGCAAGATGGAATACTGCAAGTTGAAACCTGTTATTTTAGACATTGTGCTTTCATTACCTTGAAAGAAACATAATTCATCTTTCTTCACAATCAGTTTTTAAATGGCTTTTAAAGCAGACTACCGTGCTTCATACAGCTATGAAACATTAATAGTTGGTTTATTGTCCTTTGCAGTGGAAAAAGCTTCAGCTCAGTATTAAGGAGAAAGATATCCCTGTGATACAGTTTCTTGTGGTAAGAGGTTAAGAGAAAAAAGAGACCTATTTCTGGTCAAATGGCTAAGATAAATCAGAAACTGAAGCTGTTGTCTTCTCTGAATGCATCCAAGAGTATACTAATGCCTTAATTTAAGCTGCTGTTCCATGTCAGCATAACCTGATCTAATTGCTGGCTAGTGAGATACTGCCTTCTCCCATCGTTCTTATGGCAGCTCCAGCACTTGTCCGATCTTGTGCTGATCTGTCTCGGCACGCTGAACTGGCAGGAAACTATTCAGTACTTCTGCTGGTTGAGTTAGTTTTCCACTAGCATAGCATGCTGAAACACGCCAGTGCGAGGTCACACGCAGGGTGGGATGCAGAGGGTGGTTCTCTGCAGCCATGGCCGAACTCACACCGCCAAGCAGTTTATAAGTGCAAAATCCCAGCGCTGGCAAACCTGGCCCTAAAATACAGTCATATTGCTTTATGTTGACACTTGGCCCAGTCTAATTAGATAATGTAATGCGATATACTAATACTCCGTTTTAAAACCTCCTTTGGAGAGTAATGCACTTGTCGAGTTTACAGCCAGAAAGTACCATTAGGCCATGTAGTCTGACCTGTATAGCACATCATTAAACTTCACTTAGTAACACCAGTATTGAGCCAAAACACTTTTGTCCAACTGAAAAATAATTTGCATATCTTCCAGAAGGGCATTCAGGTTTGATTAAGTCATGTGAAGCCTGAAGGGGCAGCAGGGCCCCTGGGAAAAATAACAGGAGGAAGCAGTCAGCTGTGGGGGCTGCCTGAGCAATTAGGCTGGCCAGCAGCCCGGTCCCCATGCAGCGCTGAGCTCTCCTGGGAAGGAGCAGGAGAACTGCTCAGGGCGGCCTGCGCTGGGCCACCTTCCCCGTGTGCTCCCACCGCACCTGGTCAGAGCCTGGCCCCTGCGCAGGGGTTCTGCAGGGGTTCTGCAGGGCTGGCGGGCTCTCCTACACGCTCCACACTGCGCTGCTGAGGAAAGAGTTGCTTGTGGAGGCTGCTGGTGATGATAGAAGGGGCAGGTGAGAAAGAAACTATCCTGGCAGGGGAGGAAGGTTGTTTATGCGTTAACTTGTTTTGTTGGAAATCAGAATTTACTAAGACTTGATTTTCAACAAGAAAACGTCATTAGGGGCTAGTATAATCACAATCCTGAATGTGCTACTGCAATTGCAGTTTGTGGCAGTATTTAATAATGTGATTATCTTTGCCTTAAAAAATATTTTTTTAAAGTGTATGAAAATTATGTTATTTTAAGTATTTGAATGGTATGTTGAAGTCAATTTCTTATCCTTCTTTTTGATAAGCCAAGTAAATTATAACCTTGAGCCTCTCTCTGGGAGGCATGTTTTGTAAGCACGTGATCATTTTTGTAGCCCTTCTGACTCCTTTTCAATTCTCTACATCATTCCTGAGTTGTGGGTGTTTCAGATTGGTCAAATGCTGGTAGCTCAGCCTCTCTACTTGACATTGCTGTGTTTACTCATCTGAGGACCATACTGTTCTCCTGATTACATTATTCTGAGCATTTGTGGTCACCTTCAACTCCACTTGTCTTCCTAGAAACTGTTTACCCAGGTGGAGCCCTCTACATTTTTTGTTTGTAGATGTATTGTTGAATATATAAGGATGCTCTAAGCAAGGTGTGAGCCAACTATGTCAATGAGGTTTTTCTGTGTTACTACTTATTCCTTTTACATTTTCAGTGTTTCATCAGTTTCTATATGGCTTACATATGTTATTAATTCTTGTTCTTTTCTAGGCAATTTTATGAAAAATTGCTTCAGAATGTAGAATTAATGGGGTATTCTTGGGGATCCTGGGAGAAATGTACCTTCTAAGTAGTGATTCTTCATTCTCATTTTGAGGTGTAACAGTTATTCTGTTAATGTGTTTAGGTTTTTTTCAATAATTCAAATTTATTAGTCACAGCACTGTTCAGTATAAAGGGTAGGATCTCTCAAAGCCTGTTATTTGATGCTTTTTTATCTTTAGATTTCTGTTCCCCTTTGAAAAGATTACTTAATTCACCAATAATTTTTTTTTTTTCACGGTTGATAGCTATTAGTAATTAACCAATGAAGTCCAGTATTTCCTGTTTGAACGTTTTGTTTGGGAGTACTATCAAACTGGCCATGGTACAGATGCCTGGGTTATCTCAGCGGATGGTGGCACTTTAGGCCTTATTTCAATTCCATCCTTGCATTCACTGGTACACTGTGTGCTCTTGTTGGCTAGCCATTTCAGTCAGAGTAACCCCCATCTTATAATTTTGAAGTGCTAATACGACTTCAGCTTTTTTCTTGTCCTATAAAATTTCCCAGGTGTTTCAGACTTTGAAAATCAATTCTCAGCAGCGCTGAGAGCTTGTCAGCTAAGTCTCTTCAAAATTGTGACAGAAATTATGAACATCTTATTTTAATTTTTTAATATGTTAAGTACCACTCCACTACTGACATCTTCCCAAATTATCACTGAAATGGAAAATGTTTTTGATTATGCAGAAAAATAAGTATGATACATATTATATTAAATACAGCACGTGTTTTTTCTGAGCACTACTTTATTTTTCCCCCCATGGAGCAAAATGTCAAGAGGCTTATCATTACTACAGTTTTCTCTTGATATGCATATCATTATCTTCATCTTTTTGTCCCGATTTTTTTTTTTACCCGTTTCATTTTGTTTCTCTTTCCAGTTTTCTGTGGATTCCTGGCTTCTTGCTATTATTCACTGTTCTTTTTTACATAGTATTATTTATTTTTATCCTATGTAGGAGGCTATGAAAGACATCTTTGCCAATACTAGGTGAGTTTTACTTGAATCTTCCAGTTGAAATATACCAGAAAGGTAGTTAAAATATACCAGCGTTTGGCAGAGAACTTAATCTCTCATATTATCTCAATTTCATTTTGGGCAAGTTGTGCGCCTTTTGGACAGGAAAAAATGTGACATTCCATCCAATGAAGTATAATGCAAAAATCTGTCAGTAAAGATGTTTGGCAACACTGTGGCAATGAAATTTGTATGAAGTATGCAAGAGTGATAGATGTTATTAAGAAACTAGGAAAAACACTATAATAGTGTCATGGAGGCACCCCGAGTCTAATTTAAGGGACAACAGGGTCCAAAACAACTTTTATTAAACCGGTGAGAAACAGGGTTTTAGCACTCCAAAAGTGACTTAAATATAGGTTCGGGTATCAGTTGAGGAAAATTATTAAGGGGCAGCAACTAGTACAACAGGCGGTCCACAGAGTGCATGCACGTGGCTTCACCCAAAACAATGCCAGAACCATCCCCGAGTCCCAGAGGAGTACACACTTGCCTGAACACGGTGCGGGATTATTCTTAAAGAGATACAGGTAAAGCGTACGCTCGCGATTCTGCGAGGGTAAATTTATAATACACTCGCAATTCTGCGAGGGTTAATTTACTTACACGTGCGAATGTGCATGGAATACTACACGTGCTTATGTGGAAGCACGGGAGGAAAATACACTCGCGATTGTGCAAGGATAAATTTATAATACACTCGCAATTGTGCGAGGGAATAAAGTTACACTCACGATTGTGCGAGGAAATAATTTAAAGTACGCGTGCAAATGTGCACGGAATATAAATACATTCGCGATTGTGCGAGGAAATAATTTTATACGTGCTTGTATTAAGCACGGGAAGTTACACGTGCATATGTGCACGGAAAGGATAAATATACTCGCAATCCTGCAAGGGGTTTTACTCACACCCGTGGCGGCAAGGCAAGCGGGGTCTCCATCCCGGGGAGGGGGGGTCTCGGCGGCACCATCTTCCTCGTGCTCAGAGAGACCAGCGACAATGGGCACAGTCTCGACGAGAGTCCCGTTTTTATACTGGCTGATCAGACCTGACTGTAGGCATTCTAGAAGCTTCTCTGCACCCCCACACCGTGTGTGGGGTGCCCCTGAAGCCTCCAAACATCCCCCACACCGGTCACAGGTGCCCAGCGGCTCACTGGCACCTCGGCAATCCCTTCTCCTAATGGCCCTGGCCAGGGTGCTCTGGGCCAAACAAAAGAAGCTGTTAGCTTCAAGTAGCAGAGAGAGGGAGATGTGCCTACTCCCTCCATACTGAAGGAGGAGGGGGGGAGAGAGAGGGGTTTGCATTCTGCCACAAATAGTGTAATGCTTAAGAATAGTATTTGCATAATGGAGGAAACGATGATATAACTTTTACAGACTTGAGGCAGGTAAACTTTTCTGCGTGTTCCTAATGTTAGCATTTTATGACATTTACAATGGTTAGCCATACAAATATAATGCTGTATTACTGTCATGTTTTAAAATGGCTTTTCTTTGAGAGAAACGAGATTTTACACTATTGAAATCATTAATTAATACTCACTGCCTTTCTATTCTGTGAGCTGAACGAATTCCATAGCAGGCAGTTCTTCATTCATTTTATAACCTGTGCATGAAACTGGGTAACAGCTTGGACAAAGCTTTGTTATATTCTTTGCATGATTTCGAAAACATGCAAAGGCGTAAATAGAGAAAATTTCAGTTGGAAACAGGAAATTGTAACAAGATTAAAATGTCAGTGCTTAGGCAATGCTGTAAAGTCTCTAAAAGGGTTATTATCTATAACTGGATTGATCTCTGCTCATCCTTATTTTATTCTGTTGAGTGGAAAAATAGATTTTTAAACTGTGAAGACGCAAAACCAGGTCTTTCAGTTTACTGAAGTTAGAGTGGTTTCTTGTAGTACTGTTTGCTGTTCATAAAGTTGAATAGTAAATCTTCTGAATAGCGATAGAAACTGTCAGCAAAGGCAAAATATGCCTTATGTTGGCATGTCAGTCCAAGTGTGGGAGTATTTTCAGAATTTTGAACTCCACTTATTAATAACTTGCTCTCCACAGTGAAGTCTAATCTGGTAATTTTAAAATTAATTATTACACTTTCAACCACCTGGTAATCATGAGTAACTCTAAAAACAAAACAAAAACAAAACAAAAACCAACAACAACAACAAAAACCCCAAACAAACAACAAAAGCAACAAACTTCAAACGGATAGGTACTGCTCTTACTAGGAAAGAAAACTGACTTGTTTGGTAAACCTTGAGGCAGACATGGCACTTTTGAAGGAGACGCACCTTTCCAAGTCAAATACAAATGCATAAGAGAGGGTGGAACTATCTGGATCTGATGATTTTTTTGCCCAGAGCAAGGGATGTTCCTACCTTGTTAATAAAATCATTTAAAATGCAGCCTCTGAGTACCACAAAACAGAGGCCACCATTAGTACTCAGCAATGCTGAGTACTAAAGGGACTGGTTAAAGATTCATTTGTCCTTAATTAAGATGACCCCAAATTTCTTCAGATAGTGGCTACTAGAAGATGTAATTGGAGGCACCTGGCACTTGTTCACTAACTTTACTTCAAGATTTTAGCCTTGTAAGAGATTCTTCAGTAGATAAATCGAGAATGATTTATTCCTTTAATTCTCTAGCTTAAATAACCATAAGTTATTTCCTTAATGATTTAGAATTGCGTGATGTAGGAGATAGTTAAACTTACTTTCCAAGAGATTAATTTCCTGCTTTTTCACTAGCATCAACTTAAAAAAAAAAAAGTAAAAAAAAAAAAAAAAAAAGTAATATTATGGATTTCATTTGCCTTTTCTAATCATAGGTACTGTAACTTATAAAATATTTAAAATATTGCCTGCCACTCTATCCTGTTTGTTGTAGAAGTAGGAGCGTTTTGAGGGCATTCTGAGGAAGGCAATGAATTGCTTTCAGACATTGGAAAAAGAAGAAGAGAGTTTTACTGGGAGTCCTGTGGCCAGCTATTCTATAAGGTGGCTTGCAAGGAAACTGCTGCTTCCCTGGGAAGACAGCTGAGGCTGTGGTTAGATAAGCACTTTTAGGTTGGCACTGGTAAGGGAAGGAATAGTCCTTGGCCTCCTCTCTGCTCCTGGTTTTCTTTGTGGGCCACAGGTGGCTGTGTAGAGAAGACAGCACAGAGCTGATCCCAGTAAAAAATAACCTGAAAAAAAATAAGTTACTTTTCAGTTGAATCATTTTCTTGTCCCGGTCACAGTGGGGTTGTACAGGCAGCTGTACTGGCATAATGGAAATGGGAATGAAAGGCAGGGAGGAGGGTAGGACTGCCTTTTTCAGTAGATGACCCAGTATAAAATCTATGTTTGTATTACAACTTTAATTGTTGGTCATATAAAGGGCCTAGCAGGCCACACTTGCTCTTAGCACCATAAAACTTCTCTTCCTCAGAAAACAATCTGTACATAACTTTAGATGTCTTGTTTACAACTGTAGCATAAGCTATCGACATCTTGCTAAATTTGTCTTGTCTGGCTTCAACTGTGCTGAAGGGTGGGAACAAAAGCAGAAAGATGACTAGTATATTGGCTCAAATAACACTGTACTGAAAATACCCTGGTTGCAGGTATTTCAAGCCCCTTCCTGAACTTTCAATACAAAAAGTATTATGGATGCTTAACCCACAGATATGAATTCTGCTGTGGTATAGGTCCTACCTTCTCAGTTTATGGCTCTTATGCTCATCCCAAAGTTATCAGAATATTTTTTCCACTTTTTCGAAAGCCCACTTATGTTACAGCCAGTGAAGCAGGTTTTTTTTCTTCTTCCTAACTTTGATGTCCATTTTAACTTGCTATACATAGAGAAGAGTTAGACTGACACTATGCATGTTTGACTCAAACTATGGATGTAGTGAAGTTGCTTTAACAAGCAACTTTAATATTTCTCTGCCCTTCTCAAGCTGTGAAAAAGGCTGTAGGGGAACCAAGAACATTTGCCAAAACTGTTTAGCCAAATGCCTAAATGTGTCCTCCAACCATACTCAAAGTGCTCAGGCACAGCAGACTCTGAGGCAGACTGACAGTGCTTCTAGAATAATTCTGTTTCAGATGTTAAAATTTGTGGATGGATAATGAAAGCACCTCTGCTGACTGCAAATACATTAGAATAACAGAGCAAAGCACACCTCTCCAGACAGTCAGGAGACTAACGTTAATCAAGGTGTTCACCTGTATTTTGTGTCGAAGCTTCCCAAAACAAACAAAACCACTGAAAACATTAATCAAGCTACTAGCAGTGGTTCCTTCATCTTGACAGTACCAGCTCAATTGAGAGCTGGTTAGCCTGAGGATTCTTGCTCTTTACGAGGTAATGCTATCTCTTGCACTCATCTTCTGAGCATATCCACTTGTATTAAAGTGCTTTCGTGTGGCAATACTTGAAAGCCTTCTTCAGTATTCATTGTGCCCTGTGTTTTGACTGAGCAATTTATATTAAAACAATTTCTGCTTCCCTTGCCTGTTCTCTGCCTTCCCTCTCCTCCCCCTCCTTTTTCCTGAGTAACTGTAGGGTGAGAAAAGAAGCAGTTTTGCATTTCAGTACACTTAATGTAGCCAAGAGGTTTGTTCGTTGCCGCTTTGTACTTTCAGGCAAACGAGAAAATTTAGATTAATAGGTTGTTTATTCTTTTGCGTGTTCCTCAAATCAAAGGCATTGGATTGCATTATTAAAGAAGTTTTGTGTGGCAGGCTTGGAACTGTCCTCACTGAGCTGTACATGAAGAAAAACGATTGCTTTTCATCCCCCACTCATTATGCAGACTGGCACAGGAATGCTGTTAAATGCAGTATCATGTTCTTTCACTTAAAGACCTTCCTTCTGTACAGCTGATGTTGGGCTCCAATTTCACAGGATGATCTGTCTTGGAACAGACAAGGAAAACCCTAGAAATAGAAACACATATGTCCTTATACTTTAAAAATTTAAATATTAACTGGTTTAATAGAGAGAGGTTTTGTTTAGAACACTAGTGACCCTGCTTCACAGTCTTCTCAGATCTCTTCATTGGGGATTCTCTTCATTTGTTTCTCTTCTGTTCAGTTAGCAATAACGCAGAAAAAGGCTTTCAGTGATAATCTGTCCAGACAAATTAATGAGGAAAACATTCAACATTATTTTGAGACTGGATCCAAAACTGAAGGGTCTAGCTAGTGTTGGGTAGCTGACTAAATACACTAATCTGTCCTCTGGATGTTTTGCGCTGAACGGGTAACAGTTTATCTCTGGGATTACATCAGGTACTGTAATTCCCTTGGTGTTCTGTGACAGAACAGTCTCACTTGACCCAAGGCCTTCTGCTTTGAAAGTGAAAGGTCTGGGGGATGTATTTTAAGAGAAGAGGACAAGCTCTCATGTAAATAAGAGCAAAGAAGTTGCTTTGCCTTATAGGTGCTACTTCAGCTCTAGCTAATGTTCAGGGCAAGAAAGGCAATTGCACATGCAGCACTGCAATTCATCACCTTAATAAAGTGGAAGACCTCTGTTGTGTGCCACACGCCAGCATCACCAGGTGCTCGGTGGGAAGGGAGCAGTGTCACAGTTACCAGACTGGCTGAACTGCTGAACATCCCTTGTGGAGTTGTAGGTATCATTCTTCTTCAGGTTCAGACCTGATGCAGGATGGAATAATTATGATTTTTCTCATTGCATGCTGGCTTCCTGATTTTGTAGTCCCCTTCCCTGAATTAGAACCCTCTTGTTGGTCTGATGGAAACTCAGTTCCTGCATTTCTACTCCTCCTGAGGTACCAGTGCTGAGTTCTCCAAGTGTGCCTAGAGAAAAGTGTTTAAAGAAAACTTTCTATGTAGGCATGTTTATAAGGTGTACTGTCATCATCCACCTGAGGATCAAGCAGAGTTCCTCCAGCCACTTCCATGTTTCACTTTTTTCACTGGTTTGCTTCTGTATCACAGAGCACCATTTTTTCCCTGACAAGTACCCATCCTCTTTCTCAAGGGGATCTTAACCCCTTTTGGGGAAATGAGAGTGCCAGTGCTTTGGGTTTTAGAGTCTTGTTTGTTTGTTTTCAATCTCAGCATAGGAAAGTGGTGGTATCTTTTCCACCTGAAACATGCAAATGTACTAATGTCTTGTAACTGCTGTCCCAGATTTTTGGGGATAGTATCATCTTTGTTTGGTCTTTTCATAACTATTCAATACTGTAGATTGTTCATTCATGCCATGTTTTCTATTCCCATTAATGCTTGCAGGCTGTGATAGCCAAGTTCATAAAAGGATTACAGATCTCTATTTATAATGTTACATATCAACTTTTAACCTGTTATAAAGTGCCTCAAACACGAATAACTAGACCACTGTATTCTTCTGCTCTGTTACCAAGCAGGGGGGGAATTGTGACTGGATCCCAGACTTCTATGTGCAGCTAGTGCTGTTTGATCAGTGACTCAGCTGAACATTGTTACATTTTTGAGAAAATCACAAGTATTATTTATCTTTCTCCTTAATAATTCTAGGTACTATTTCACCTGCTTTAATTTTAGCCTATCATTCAAAGATTTTTTTTTCCTTATAACTTTTGGACATTTTTGAGTCAGATATGGCCATTTGCTGATGTATCTAGTAGTTGTACAGTTTTCTTTTTGTTTCCTAATAGGTACAATAGAAATTGTTTTGATTGCTTCCTTTTAACATCTAGAATAGTTAACATTTTTACTCAGGCATTGAAATTAGAATCTAATCTGTCTAACATTGAAGAGCTTTCAAATCTACATGATTCATGGGAAGACTTTAGAGTTCATACAGACAACAGTTCAAAACTGAAAGGAAATTAGAAGAAAAGCTCATTAAATTCCCACGTAATTCACTGATTTGTTATTTCAAACATTAACTGCAAAGCAAGTAATGATGATCTTACTTGTGCTGTGGCAGTGGGTGCAGAACTGCGTGTCCTTCATTCAGCAAAAGTCTGTTCTGGTCACAGCTGTGTATACAAAGCTGCAAGTGAAAATGAGATGTACACATAAAGGCTCTCAGTCTATTTCCCTTTGTAGCACTCAAATCTATTTGTTCTTTACTAAACCCCAGAAAACATCCTTTTAAAATGAAAGAGCAAAAGTAAATAGGGAGATTGTTTTTTTTTTCCCTTGGTAAACATGTCATGTAAAGTGACTTTCCAAACATGTCCCATTTAGTGGAGATAATATAGAAACCTTGAACTTCAGCATTGTTTGTTGCCCACCAGCATGGATCCTCAAGGCCCCTCTTCTTTCTGTCACAGTTTCCAATTCCAGGAGCTGGTAAGTAAAGTCTTGTTTTGGCATGTGGGCCCAGGTTCTCAAGTCCAGAGAGTCACGTCTGTATTTCTCTAATAACTGAGGAGCTGTTTCTTGTAATTTGTATCTGTCTGCCGAACATCTCAGAGCTTTTTTGCAGGTGGGATATTTTTACTTTCATTTGGGATCCCCTATGTGTTAATAACGTTATTTAACCTTGAATCTCTTAAGAGCTAGCACTACTATTTTCAGAGCCCTTAGTACTGCATGTAGGTGTGGACTTGGAACACCAAAACCTGAAACAGATCCAGACAGGAGATAACTCCTGTGAAAGACAACTGGAAGGATGAATGTTACCTTTAAATGTGGGCAAAAGTGAGAGGAATATAAATTAATACATTTATGTAGCATCCCTTTTTCTTACATCACATGGAATACTACTAAAATGCAGCTACATCTGATGTAGTAAGTGTAGATACAGTTCTTCTGCCAGAAACACCAGGAAGCAATCTCTTTCCCAACAGGGCAGCATTAAGAAACATATACAATTGCGTGGAGCAAATAGGACTTCAGCTTTTAAGCTCTGCTTTGAAAGATCCAGCACATTTCCTTTGAGTCAAGAACATATGCTGAAATACATTACATTTAAGTACTTCTTATAGCTATATTGCTGTATGATTTGCACCATCTGATTTTCAGACTTGTTCCATAAGTCTGAACATCCAGTGGGAAAAGAAGGGCAAATGTTGCAGCAAATAAAAGGAACATGTGTTTTATAAGTCTTCAATGGCTGGAGATGCTTAAAGAGCAGCTTTCATCTTGACTCACACTCTGAGGGTTTATCATACTTGCATTTCCATGATGGCTTTTTTGCTGAACAGTCAGGATATTGTTGTTTAGGAGACAAAAAAATATAAGTGAAACCACAAAGAGTACAGTTGTGTTAGAACAGTGTAGCCGGGGCCCCAGCTGCTAGTAGAGGTTAATACAGTGTTACTCACTATGGATGGCCCATCTCACTGTTCTCATTGAATAAGTTAGTTGGCAGTAGCTGTATTTGGGGTTTTAGGACTCCTGCCATCTTTTATTCCAAGTAAGGAGAGTCCAACTTCTTTTAGAGATTCTGGTTTGTTTCTTCTTTGCATTGTCTTCTCTGTACCTTACATCACAGCAGCAATCCATCCAGCCATTTCCACAGAATACTGATCATGCTTCCTTTAGGAGAAGTCACTTGCATATCAGACCTGGTCAAAATCATTTGCTCACTGTGCGAAGCTATCATCCCACCGCTAATCAGTTGGATGATATTCCTTTTTATTGCTCTTGCCACAAAGATCCTTACAAAGATCCTGAAGAGCTTGACCTCATTATGAGGCTGGAAAAGATTAAACAACTGAACTCTATTTTCACTTTCTACAAGCCAGGATTACAGTATGGATTCATGTCTACATTTGTCCTCCAGTAGATGGCCTTTTTTTCCCTCTAGAAAGCCCTGTGCAGCAACAAGAAAGTGTCCTTTTGATTTCTGCAACAAGAGTTGCTCTTTTGTCTAGTTTCTTACGCTTCCCTGATTACCATAATATATGCATACCATCCATGTTAGGGCATAGTGCTGGAGGATTTAGGGCATTTGCCCGAACTTTCCTCCAGCAAAATATTCTTAAATTTTAGTCCATGGAGGATGGTCCTGTTAAACAGGTGGTATTGAAGTGAACTTTGACAAAGATGCATGATGTCCATGGGAAACTTTCAGGATTAATGAACAACTGAAGATTTTAGAGCTTGCTGAGCGGAGGCTTAACGAATGTAAAAAAAAAAAAAAAAGGCTTTGTTTCACTTTTAAAAAATTAATATCTGTGTTAAATTCTTATCAAACGTCTTTATCCATGTGAAATACAGAAGAAACTAGCTCATTTCCTTCTCTCTCTTCCTCTCAATCTTTTTAAAAATTATTATTATTTTTTAAGACACACAGCTTACTAGAGTATTGTAAGAGTTAAGAGAAGTTACAGAACCTTAGCCAAAAGCATACTCTTAAAAAGGGGTAGTTGGATGCCTTGTTGTTTCAAGTTTCTCTTAGTGCATTCATCCTGTTCTGCATTCAGACTAGTTTGTAGCGGTGGTCATTTATAATCATTAATCTAGCTCATTCATATTATAATGGGCTCCAAACATTCTCTGTGGAGCTTACATGCTCCACTGCATTTCCTTCTAAATAACTAATGATGACTTCTTCAGTCTTGTCATTAACCAGGTTACCTTCCTCCAGCCAGTTCTCTTATTGATTTGTGTGGTTTTAGGCTCATTTTCTTCTTAAGTCTTTACACTCATAAAAGAGACTCCATAGAGGTTTATTTGAGAGCATTTTACATGACTGAACATCACTGCTCAAGCATAGGTCCAGATACTGCAATACTTATTTTTATGAATAGACACTTTAACTGTTGATTCAGATGCTCCTAAAACCAAAGTCATTTCCTTTCAGTCTGCTTTTCTCAGCATGGTAATTTGTGAAAGAAAACTAGCCAACGGTCTGGGTGCTTGCGATCATACTGCATAGTCTGTACACAAACCTATATATGAATATACTGTGTGGTGAAGTCAAAGAATGGCCAGGACTACGAATGGCTTTCAGTTCTTGGAAGAGTCATGTTTAAGTTAGGTAGTCAAATTGTTCCAGGTGAACCCAAGTGCATAGAGAAGGATGTGCTAGACCATTCTGTGCTTTGATCACAACCAGCTTCTTGAGTTTCAACCGCAGTGAGCTGACTGCTTTCCATAATTGCACACTGGTGTCACCTTGGTGGCATGTGGGATTCTCCATTCTCCACAAGCCTGAACTTGTCTTTAATGGTTGGGCTCATGATGGGCACGTTTCAGAGACACAGTGTCAGAACGCCTGCTGTGATGACAGCTGCTGGTGGAGGTGCAGTTAATTGTTCAAAACTTTGCAATTGATTATTTAAGAGAGGGGACAGGGGAAACACACAAAGCTATCTGCGATTGTTATCTAAATCATGCTGAAGTATTTTGTCTCTCTTCCCGTGGGATGTTTCTTGCAACTGCACTGTTCCTTGGAAGCCTCTTCTGAACCAGTCATTGAAAGAGGAAAGTCCAAACATTTCTGTTCCGTTCATTGTTCTGAGAAAATTGCTGACTGTTGCACTTCATGCTTTTACATGCCACATTGAAGTCTGAAGCACTTGGGAGATTCAAGGTATTTGAAAATACCTGATTATACTGAAACTGGTTCACCAGAACCTTTCATTGGTGTTTCCTGGAAAGTTCAGACTAGAAAGAAACTGGAAGTCAAGGAGATCTTGGATGTGAGATTGCTACAGCAATCTGCAGTATTTCCGGAGTTCGTGGTGTGTCCTCCTTAACCTCTACCTCCTTTTCTTTTTAGGCCAATGTCATAGCTTCTGCTCCCTGACCCTGTGTGCATGACACAGATGAACTATCTGCCAGCTGACTGTATATCCTGGGGCTCCCAAAGCAAAAAGGAAATACCAAACAGCAGCTGGAAGCTCTGGGCCTCTCCCTGGCCGTAGTCCCATTATTGTCACTAGACCTAGTACATATCTGAGGGAGGAGGGGTTGGATGTAGGGTCCTGTATTGCATGAGATGCAGCTGCATACCACCTGCACATTTAGTCTGCCCATCTCGTGATGCATAGCCATGAATTCTTTAGTTGTTTTGAAGATCTTAAGCTTAATGACAACTTGTTTTCTTGAATAGAGGATGATCCACATCTTGTCTAAAGATTACTGCTGCTGTTTGAGAGCTTGGGGAAATGTTGATGTTCCCCTCCAGTGAAGTGTTGTGGCATTTCTGTACTTCACTATTAAAGATTGCTGTGGGTCCCGTTTCAAGTGGTTGAGCAGTCTGCCCCCCAGATGGCCAGAACTCCAACAGGAACGTTTACATCTTATTGTTTACAAGACCAGTTAGCTCTGGCATTGGATTGATTATTTTCTCCATGACTGACTGAAAACTCCTCAAAGTGAGGAAAAATCAACTTGAACAAGGTAGAAGCAGTCTCAATCTGTTAGTTTACTTATTGCTTGGAAGATCTGCTAGTCACATCTTTAATGATATTACAATGAAAGGAAAAACTAATTTTGTAGTCAACACATGCGAAGAATATCAAATGTCACAGCATTTCAGTTATAAATTACTCTCAGTCTGAAACTGTACATTATTTCTAGTTTGTCTCAGGAGCCAGTCTTGTGTTGGTTTGATTTGGTTTTGCTATGCCTGTATTTGGTAAATTAAAGTGCCTCTGATGTAATTTCACTTGTAGCTACCTACAGACCGAGGATTACCGGGGCGATCTCAGCTGTTCCACAGGCTTAAAGTTACCCAAGAATATGCAGTATATTTATGATCACACTTAACTTCAGATGTTAGGACATTCTTAAAGTTTCTTACTTCGCTTTTTAATGCCTCTGAAACATGAAGGGAAATCATACATTTTCATACTGTAGTCCACAAAACAAGCCTCTTTGTTTGCTTCAGGCCTCTGTCCTTTGGAGAAGGCTAAATGTCCTTTTGCGTGATACTCAATGAGCTGAGCATTTCTTTAGGATGATGCATGCTTCAGAATATGCACAGAGTTATCTTTGCAAACATTAAAGAAAGCTTCATGGAGAAAACTGGGTGTCCGTGTAGTAAATAAAGTTTAAGCCACTATTTGGTTTCTGTAGTCGATCATGTACTTGAAAATTTAAACCAGGCTCTTTTGTTTGTCATTTTCTATCTTTTTCTACTTCTGAAAATACTGACAAAAATTGTGGCTGCTTCTCCCTTCTTATTGTTTGCTGTTCTTGCACTTCATGAACTCTGAATTCTTTAAGCTCCAACTTCATTCAAAGTCCCATCCTGTTGTTAAAACAAGGAATTAAAGAGTTAATATTGTCTTAAGCATTGCAATAGGTATAGAGCTAAGGTTCCCAAAGAAGGTGGAAAGTTCAAACTTAAGTCGTGTTTGAGGCTGTCTGTGGATTCAGGAATACTCCACTGCATCAGTTAAACTCCTCCACTATTGGAATGTTTTCTTTACAGCCATGAGAGCTGATAACTTCTCTATGTTTCTAATGAAAGTTTAAATTTTTTGGTTTGTGGCTGTGCCATGTTAGCCACAGAGGCACGCCAGATGATAGCCTTGGGCTAGACCTTTGGCACAGCTCATCCTGCCCTAAGTAACATCCACTCAAAGCTGAAGTAATGCTGCCACATGAAACGTTTGATACTGAAGGATAATTATGGGGAATTTGAAAGGGACTAGACGATGATTAAAGTTTGTATAAACAGCAAGATTCTGGATTTTGGAGATAGAATTGGAGCAGCTCTGTATAAATTCATTTTGTTTTTGTTAATCTGGCAAGTGGTTTATTGATAAAAGGGCTCAAGATCAAAGGGCAGAAAAACAATCATACCATCTAGAGCATTTTAGTCCTTAAAAACCTTTTGCTCACTCAAAATACCACGCTACTGGAGCTTTGCCCATAAGAAGACAACTTTTCAGTGAATTTACTGTTCACGTGACCTGTCCAGGTTCCTTCCAGAACAAATGAATTCATTCTTCTCATCAGCTGCAGCTGAAGCTTTTCCTTTTTACCTGAGTGCCTCAAAACCGGCTTTCTGCTCAAACACAGCGCTAATCCCACTTCACTGGTCTCTCTTGCAGCGCTCCCCCAACAAATATTTTTAGGTCAGTGTGCTTAGCTCTTCGCTATATTTGTCATGATTCTGACACAGGTCATTCCAGGCAAATCTCACTAAATCTCTGTCACTCTTTGCTTTTTTCACATCATAAGTGGGTTCTTTCTACCTGTTGTCAACAGGAGTCATCTATCCAAGTCTGCTGTTTGCAGCCATACTCCTTTTGTAGAGTGCAAAACTTCTTGTTTGTGAAGACTAGTTGCCTGCAGCAGCACCCTTATGTCTGGCAGGACTTTGCTGGTATTCTCGTAGGTCAGGAGAGGCAATCCGGGGTGCAGCCAGTGCCTCAGGTGCCCTCCTGGAAGAACGCCCCTACAGACCCAAACTCCAGCAACTCTTCACGTTCTTCAGTTATCCTGTCTGCTTTTGCTATCATGTCAGACACAAAGTCTTCTAGGTTCTTTTCCTGAGGGTACCCCTGGGATCCCTTCTGGGAGGACCTAAATGGTATCAGTGGAAAGAGGCTTGTGAATAACCTGAACTCATCTGCCTGCTTGGATAGTAAGGTTGCTAAAAGTTCTGTCTTAAGAGTGTGTCTGATAACAGTGTTCACAAACCGTCTTAGCAGGGATAGTGCAAGCACAGCCAGTAAAGCTGAGACAAGTTTTAATTATGAGGATCATTAGTTCTATGACAATGCCTTGCATACATCCTGAACTTTAAGAATTAAAACATCTTAAGCGGGGAATTACCTGAGGCTGTTCAACAGTTTATCTCTGCTGAAGTGGGGAGGTTCTGCTCTTCCACAGCTTGCTTTGCATGAGCTTTCATCAGATATTTCTGAGAGTCAGTTCAAGTCACTAGCCGAGGAGAAGAGTTTCATTTTCTCAGCAAGGGGCCTGCTGAGTGCCAGAGGCAGTAGGAGGGGTGGTTCAGAACCATGTGGCCATCAGCAAGTGAGAGGAAAGGACAGAAGAGAGAGAGAGGAGTGAGACCTGCCCCTTTCAGCAGGAGTAAGTTTTAGGTGGCTTAGCTGCTTGTTGAACTTCACCATCAGGAGGGCAGGGGTGATGCATCCAGTTCTCAAAACTAAGAAAACAAATTTTTGTTAGTATCCAATGAAATTGAGCTGGACATTGGTACAAAGCCAGAGAGTCTTTTAAAGCTGCTTATGTCCAAGACTCCATGTAAAGCACAGATTCTTATGTTGATCCCTGAAACAGATTTGACAATTACCCTCTTTAAACTATTCACTAGAAAAACTTCCTTTAAAAAATTGAGTTGGTTTTGAGATAACCTTGCAGAAATCTTTGCCTTCCAGTGCATTCTCCTGTCTCTTAACAGTAAGTTTCAGTTTTCTTTTAATTCTCCTACACTTTTAGGACTATTTTCTAAAGATTGTGGGAGCTGTCTATACAATTCAAGAACAGAATGAGTCCTGCTGTACATGTCTTACATGAACGTGCTTATACAACTAAAGAGGAAAGTGTGTGAGTGCTTATTCTTTTTTATTTAGGCTAGTTTTATTTAACCTTCCATCCCAAATTGTGGGGATAATTAATGTGACTTGCTGTTTTGCATTTTGTTTGTTTGAAAAATAAGTCTAATTTTTAAAATTGGACAAATGCACATTCAGGATCTGGTTTCTGTTTATTTTATATCTCTCCCTGTCAGTGGAAAAAGAACATTAGTCAAAGAAGCAG
This sequence comes from Patagioenas fasciata, assembly GCF_037038585.1. Lineage (NCBI taxonomy): Eukaryota > Metazoa > Chordata > Aves > Columbiformes > Columbidae > Patagioenas > Patagioenas fasciata. The sequence goes on along the minus strand of NC_092524.1, from coordinate 28,484,993 downwards.
GCCTTGAATGTTTTTATTTTGTTTCGAATTCTTATTTAAACAACCATTGTTGCAAGTAACAGGAACAGATCTTTTTCATGATAAGTCATAAAATCTCTCAATGTAAAATTTTATAAAAGCTAAATTGAAAAGAATTTTTTTTTTTTTAGAGTAGAAGGTGTTATGAGGAAAAAAAATGAGTTTTCGTGCAGCTGTATATTGTTGTTTAGGTCCTACACATGAATTAATTAGCACTATGTATATGGAGGAAATTAGGCTGAGTTTTTTGTAAAATCACAGCTCTTATAGGCAGCACAAGAACACCTAGACTTTTATTTTTAAGGCCTTTTGTTTATTTTTTGTTGTTTTCTACAAGATTGCAAGCTTCCACAGGTAGAGAGAGAATCCTAAGGATGTGATACTTAACTTATACCAAGAACATAGAAACTAAAAGGGCAGGAAAGACTTCAAAAAAACACTTACAAAAAAAAATTATTTATTAGGCTGTTCTCTGTTATATTTCCAGGAGTCTGATTTGCAGCTCTATGACTTTTTGACTCTTGAATTAATTCATTACCATGGTAGAAAAACAACCTGTGGAAATTGTGTGTCCTATCATGATCCAAAGGGGAAGGCTACATTGCCCAGGGCTCCAGCCTGTTTGGATGGTGGTTGTACATAGAAGATAGTGGGAACAGGGAAATTTAATGTACATTTGTCAGGGCAATCCTTTTGTTTCTGCGAAGTTACTAATGTGATTTTTTGAGGGCAGATTTCATGTACCAGCTGCAGTAAATATTCTCCTACTGCTTTGGGCATATTTATAGCTGACACGGTGTTGTGACAGCATTGCAGATAGCTACTTCTTGTGACGAAATCAGCCTAGATACAGCAGCAATAATTGCAATTCAGGCTAAGTCCTAGGTATTTATTGGCTTCCTGGGTAGATTTTACAGCCTTCACTGAGCTTCTGTGGCCAGGCTGCTGTCAGTATGAAAGAGAACTACTTTAAAGATAGCTCAGGTATGTCTGCACTTCACACACTGACAGCAGCATAAATGCATCATCCAGCATTCCTGGAGTTCGCATCACGTCAGGTGAAAAGCCATCTGTCAGCCACATGCAAACCAGAAATTAAGCAGGTAAAAACAATATGTGTTTTAAAAGCCAGGGAAATACAAAGCAGCTGCTTTTGTGTTTCTCAAAGGTAGGCCATTTTTATCCAGAAAGCAGTGTTTCTTTTCCAAGGCTGTACCTCTTGGACAAACTTCCTTCTCCATTATGGCTCTGAAACATGAGGAAGAGTTTGCCTCAGGCACCAAAAAGACAATAAACTACTCACAGTTCTGTAGGGAAGAGTCAGGATTTTGCTAGTGGCACGGTAGCAGCAGCAGTACAGGCTGGGCGGGAGTTTGAAGACCAGTACAGCAAAAATTAAGACTGAACTGTTAAAGTACGTCCTGTGCAGCTCTAACCATACCACTTCACTTTTCTGTACTTATTCTGTTAAGCCTCCCAGCTCCTTCTTATTCTACTGCTGTTTTAAAAACACTTTGGAATTTACTATTAGTTGCTTTGCAATAGAAGAGTGAAGTGCTATGTTCATCTGTAAATGACTATGGTTCACATGCAGATTGCAGTCTCTCTCCATCCTTAAACATGTGGTGTGACCAGATTTGTTCCACTGCGAGGGCACAGGAGAGTGTGTATAGCCCTCTGCCCTGTGCTGTGGGGTCAGATTTGAACTCTCCGTGATTTGCTTCATTTGTTACTGGAACTTGAGATACAGCAATTTGTGGCAGCAACCAAAGTAGCAGTTGTGGATTCCAGTTTTCACTCATTCTGACTGGTACCTTCCTCCTCTTCTTTCTTTCTTCATCATGCAACATTGAGCACTATTTACTCAGCTGTGGCCTGGAGACAGGAAGGAGCAATGTGGTCGCGCACCAAAACTGCCCTTGTTTATTCCAAGCAGCTCTTGGCAGACAATATGGTACATGGGTAAACGTAATTTTCTGCATGGTCTTCACTGACCTTGCTGTAGAGAATAGGAAAACAGTCATCACAGCAAACCGTGGACACTTCCTAAGGTCTGTGGTGATGCCCCCTCCTGTGTAATAGGTACTCATCTCTAGGGTGAGAAATGGTTATGACTTATTGGTCGGACACCTGGGATGTCCACAGGCTGAGTTGTCTTATGGCCTGAAAGAGTCGGCCTGCAAGCTTCAGGGACTCATTTGGTGCCCTGTCTTCAGGCATAAGAAGCAAAGGGCTGTTTTCTTTAGAGAAGGAACGCCTCTGGGCCACTCAGGCTTTGTGTGCAGTTCCTATCTAAATAGACCGTTTGCTCAAAGTGCGAAACTGTTATTAATTCCACTTTTTTTGACAATGAACTTCACACTCCGATGTGCTGGCTGGAGAGGATCTCTGTTACCCTTTCCCAAAGCCCTTTTGAACAGACTTCTGCTTTTGTTCTGTGTCATTTCGTTGTTCTGTGATGGAGGAGGAAGGATGATGCTATGACTCGGTATGAAGAGGGAGGAGAAAAAGGCAACATAACATACTTTTAAAACTTATAATAATTTATTTCTAGCAAGTGAGAGATCCCTATTTATGCCTCAGAACTAATGCTTGCTTAGGGCCCAGTTACCCTCTCCAGCTGCTTTTATCTAGCAACTTGACAGGGACTGCGAACAAAGTGTGACTTTCTCAGGAAACCTCATCCTTCAAAAAAACCTTAAACTCCTTCACCTTCAGGGGGAGAAAAGAAGAGGCTAAGATTCAGGATTAAGGAAAAGGGGCTTCACTGATGAAAGTTGGCAGATTATCCTCCCAGAGCCTGTCTATTCTGAATGCATGAGGGAAGCTTTATGCACTGCTGGACACCACACTGTGAAAATCTAAAGGGGATCAAAGCAGAGTGAGAGATATGACTGGGCTGGGTAGGGAGGGATGTAGAGGGTAAGATAAACAGACTTAACTTTAAATGTAGTTATCAGTTAAACAGATTGAATAAGATACAGTATGAAGAAAGGGTTATTATAATGATCTGTTGACAAATGAAAGGAAAAAATAATGTAGAGCAAGAGGTATAGAATGCATAAACAGGAATTTAAACTTAAACAAAGAAAAAATGCAAATTGAGTATTGCATAAAGCTTCCAGATGGTGTGACTCCTTCAGACCAACATGTAGACTTTTTAGACAAAGATTGAAAGTTCAATACCCAATGTTATTCAAAGCTAGATTTAGAAAGTGTGGAGTAGTTGTAAGAGATCCATACTATCCTCTTCAATTACGAGAAAGTGTCTGTTTCAAAAGAGCCTCTTTATGCCCAGCTTCTCTGTTTTTCTGTAACCCACTTCCTATGCTGAGCCTGTTGAAGATGATTTTTTGAAACCTGAATGTAGTTTACATGATCAGATAGTTTTCTAAGAACTTAGGACCAAAAAAATATCCATTGCTATAAATGACTGTTGATCTAACAAAGTAACAGAGAAGAAAATTTTATTTCCTTTGTGTAGTGTCATGAAAGAGAAATAGTAAGCTGAAGATTTGGTTAAAAATATGCATCTTCCTGCTCATGATAACTGGACTTTTTCAATAATATCTTTTTGCAGTTATACATAAAACTTGGTGATACTTTCCTTGATGACATTCAGGGAACTGATTAGATAACACTGCGTGAGAAAACCCCACCATTCCACTAGATACCATCATTAACCCAAGCTCAGATATACACTCACTGAGGAACCAAAGTAGTATCTGCAATAGAGAGCAGCCTCCGATTTGTGTTTTAGTAAGAAATGACAATACAAGACAGTTACAGTGCCCTCCATATTCTCCCAGAGATATGTAATTTCAGTGCAGTCACAGAAATTTAATACAGCTCAGCATTCAGGGTTTGGAAGAAGAGACATTCTGATGTAGTTGTCCATACAGTAAAACGGGTTGCACAAATCCCTGCAAAGGTACTGTAGTTCTGCACAGGCTGGGACTTCCTTGTGTTTTAGCAGATTTCTGACTGCAGATTTATTTTTTTTCCAGAATAAAATCACCTTTTCATAGCATGACCCTAAACCTAAGGTGCTTCATTAGATAGAAAGTCCTTGCAAGAGCAGTGCAAAGTATAGTACTCTACAGAGTGTCTATAATGGATGTCAAAGAAATCGACAGCAGTGTTTTTTCAGCTATAGGGTTTCCTGAATCAAAGAGAAAAATAGGAGCTCTCTCCTCTCTTCCCTTTGCTTCCCTGGCTACTAATGTAGATAAAGGAGAAGTCTATAACTTGATTTTGGTGGCAGTCCTGCAGTATTTCTTTGGTCAGCATTTAAAATATTAATTTGGCTGGGTTGGATGTTGCAGTGAAATATCCCTTTGATACTGCATACCTCCTTCTTGCAACATCTGTCAAAGGCATAGCGTTTTCCCTTTTTCTTGCTTTAGTTGATCTGCCAGGCTCTGAGGAGTTGTGGAGATATGGAGAAGCCGTGCCTATCATCTGAGACAAGGTTGGTTATTTGGATGGGAGCCTAAGGAAGGCTAAGATGTGTCTGTGGCAAAAGAAATCATGCTCTGTACCTTAGTCCTAATGCCTGTGCCCTCTGGATCCCCTCCCTGGCTACTGCTTGGCTCTTCTTCCAGCCCTGGCTCTTTCTTCCATACTTTGCATTCTTCTGTATATAGAAGTACTGCAAAATTGCTGGTGTTCTCCCTGACTCCAATCCACAGCCTTTTGGATTGTGAACATACAATCATGTAGGGCTTTTTGATATTCAGTACGTTTCCATCCCCTTGGGATCCCATAAGCTTCCCTAAGAGTCACCTCTTTTAGACTCCTGCTGAACCACAGGGGCCCTTCTTGACCAGTCTTTCACAAAGCCGCTCTCTAAAACATGAATAATTTGATTGGTTTTCTTGTGTTTTTTGAATCTTTGTTCTATGCTTCCTATAATACAGTGACCAGATATGTACACATTATTCCAGAAGAGACCATCCAGCTGCCTTACCGAATGCCAAAGTAATAACGTCTGTGGTTTATACTCTGAAGCCTTCCATATACAACCCAAAAACCTTGTTTGCCTTTGTTACTGCTGCCAGATGTTCTGTGGATGGTTTTCAGGCGTATTGTGGTGTTGTTACCATGCCAGTGAATTTCAGCAAATTTAAGCAACTTTGAAATTATTCCTTTTTCCACATGGTTATACTCAAGTCAAACCAAACTGTGTTCTCACTTGAAACTGGCCCGTTTTGGTTGCCTCTTTTTCACACTGAATCACTACCTGTTACCAGTTTATCTGCAGGAGCCTCTTCAGTGGGATTTTACCTTTATCAGGCCTTGTTCTCATTGTCTTTGCTGGCAGCTCCATCTGAAGAGCCCAGCTCCGAGGCTCTTTGGAGCAGTTATATTGTCATTAGTACCCAATCTACTTGAATTGAGAGAAGGGAATATGAGGGTTTTTTCCTAAAGAGGAAGCAAGGGGAGGGAACAGCCTGTGAAAGAATTACAATGTTCTCGCCTCTCTTTTCCTGCAGATTTGCTGACAGCACAGGAATACCACTGCCTGCTGCAGCTGCTGTGCCCTGACTTCCCAATGGAACTCACTCAGAAGGCAGCAAGGTGGGTCCTCATCCTCTCTTCTGGGGCAAGATCAGTCCTACACACACAGAGTTAGGAACTCGATCTGTGGGTAAAGGTATAGACAGGGACATTGTGCTTTTAAGATTTTGGGGAAAAGATATACCATGTTTTGAGGTTAAAAACAGGGAGTTTTTCTAGAAGTGAAAAGGAGTGTATATTTAAGGTATGCAGGGACTGAAATATCAATGCAGAATGCTGCTGCTGGCTGTATATTCAGAAGATGAGTTGCATATAGAAGAATGTTAGCCAATGTGTTTTTAACTGACGTTTCAAACACTGGTTACCATCTTTAAAATGCTTCCCCCTTTTCCCAGCTTCCTCTGGTTATCACATTTAAAAGGTACTAATTTCTGAAGGATTGCCAGTGTTCTGAACTATGTTAGCAAAGAACACGGTAGCTAATCTATTTGAAACTTCATTTTAGTCTAGACAAGGCCTAAAGCAGATATATGGCTCAGGGCACTGATAATGTGATATGGAATTTTTTACTGATAGTGCTTGCTGTTTCCAGTCCAGCCACAGTTGATTATTAACTATCTGATAGTGAAAATGTAATAAGGTATCTGGATCTGTTGGGATGGGGGGGTCAGTTTAGATCTCAGCAGAAGTGCACACACACACATGTATCATCACAACAAGCTTACTGAATAAATGCTCTCATTTCTAGCTGTCTCAGCAGTGAGGATATTTAACTTTTTTCACGGACCTAGATACGACATTTGGAAATAGGATCCAGACACGTGATCAGGGTGTTAGCTGCTGCCTATGTTGTTCATGGCCTAAATAGTGGAAAGGTCTTAATATTCTATTTGTCATTCTGTTGGGTTTTTTTTAACATCAGAGTCCCATGAAAATTTTATTAAGAAAGGAAAGTAAAAAAGAGAAGTGTTATCCATCTGCTAGTGCTTCCGCTTGGCTGATTCTTTGGATTCTTCCCTGGCTCATATGTGCTGCTGTCCAATTTGAACTGCAGTTAAAGCTGTGGTGGTTCAATTAAAACTAAAAGTTGAGCACCGTTTTCCCTCTAGATCATCAGTGGGCCTTTGGGGGTCCACAGAGTACAGTTTCTTGGCCTCCAATGCAGACTAAGAAAGAATTCTGACCCTTTAACAGGGATATATTTGCTGCTTCCTTCCACGGAGGTACACGAGCACCAGTCCCATGCACTGGTGTATATTTCATAAGATTCCAGCTGAGCTGAGTCGGATTTGTGGTGCTGCATGAGAGGAGACTTCAGTACATCTACACATGTTATGATGTTTTTGTCAAGGAATTTAATCCACAAGGCTGTTGTCAACTAGAGGCCCTATTCAGGGCCCTGCTGCGCTCTTGTGCATGTCCTGTAGAGAAGGACAGGCCGACGTTGGGAGCAGGTGTTGAAGAGAAATGAGACCTCTGTCCAAGGCACCCAGGTTCAGGTGGGGATGACCTCACTCGTACTTACGGTTGGCTAAAGATTTACTTACATATTGATATTATTGCGTTACAAGCTAATCTAGTTGAATGATTTTAATAGAAGTCATAATTCCAAACCATCCTTCTCTATCCTTCCAACTGTTGCTCACTCACTTGTCCTTTTTCTGGTCTGCACTTCCCATTGTCCTCCTTGGTCTCTGCCAGTGAGAAAGGTGAACTCTGCAGGCTGCCTTCCCGCACCAGCTGATTGAGGCCTTGCAAACCATGAATGTCACAAGCAAACCCACTGACATTATTCCTCCTCCAGTCTGCATACCCCCAATGGTTTTGTTGCTAATTGGCTTGGGAAAGGAATTAAATAAAGTAGCAGCAGGAGTAGCCAGAGTATTCACTGATAGAGCCAGGACTTGTGTAATTATCGGCGCTCTTGGGAAGAGAGCAGTTGTGGTTGTAGTCTCGGTGCTGCATGACTGAGATGATCTCACAGCACGGTGCACTCCACTCATCCAGGAGCTGTTGCTATGCGCTGATAACAAACACTGGGATGAAGATCAGGAAATGTCAGAGCAGAAGAACAGAGGCTACAGCAGTATAGGTTTTATTAGCATGACGCCAGAGAGTTCTATTATTTCTGTTCCTGGTGCTACACAAATGCAGAAGTCATACCCAAAAAAGAACCAGGCTATCTGTATCTGTGGGATTTCTTGGATTTTTTTTTTTTCTTCAAAGGGCTATAGCCATTAGCAGATTGAAGATTTCAGTCTGCAGAGATGCCTTTGATCTTCAGGGACACATTTTGGCTGAGTCTTGAAAATGCAGGAGGACAGAAAAATGAAGGGGTTTTTCTGGTTTGATGCCATGCTTCCAAGATCTGTACCTGAGCACTGACTTTTCTCTTGTAATGGAAATACAAGAAACTCTCTGCCCACATTTGAGTAGCGAGAGCTGAGTAGTTCACAGCTCCTATGCTGTTTTATGTGGGGTGTGGGAGCTCATGTTGCACTGATCAGTGCTAATGGAAGTGGGGCTTGCAAGTCTCTACCCCTGTTGTTAAAAGATTGGCTGAGAGTGCAGATCTTGACCTTTTTGTATGTTCCACTTGTTTTTGCCTTCATCTATTAGTAAACAAACCAAGTCCCTGAAGACTCATTTGAGCCAGCTGGGCCTTAAGACAGATTGTGTCAGTTAGCCTTTAATGGTAGCAAAGGACAGTAAAAGTCCTTTCAACTTGTCTGGTCTAGAGTTTGTCCTGGGGACATCCTGTCTAGTCTGCATTTCTGAGATTTTGACTGCAATCAGTACATCATAAAATTTCCCCATTGGCACAGTAGCCAGGCTTTCCTGCCAGCCAAACCCGCTTGAACCCTGAAAGACCACTGTACCCTTTATGGGGGCCCTGAAGTGTAGGCATCTTTCTTCAGTCCTTTCCAAATTTTCCCCTTGATTTTCATTATTCATTGAGTGCTGACTATGAACTTTGTAAATAAGTCTGTACCCTTGAGGGCTTAAAGTCTAACTTGGACAAGAAAGAATGACACAAGAATCTCTTGAAATATCAGCTGCCTGATGAACTATTTGGAGTTGCAGTTCAGACTTTCAGATTTTGTCCTCAATTTTGGTCCTACTGTCTGGGTTACAGTGCATGGCTAGGATTCTCTCCTTGCCAAATATTTCAAGGAAGAGGTGCAGATATGTTGCATATGATGCTCTCTCAGCTTCCCTGGTTACTCAGTCAGCTGGCTATGTGGGGAGCTAGCCAGCTGCAGTCTATCTCCTCATAAATGATTGTATTGGATTTAAAGACTTCTCAACATTTCCGGAGTGCAGACCCCTGCGCCAAGTGGAGTCAGTAATCCAGCACCAGAGTGCACCTGCTTCTGTTTAGACGCTCCTTCATCACATATGTGCTGTACAGACTTCCTTAGAGGCTCCTTGCTGTCTTCAACAGCAAGAAATGCCCAGCAAATTCTCAGACCTCTGCCTGCTTCCTCATGGTCTCCTCTAAGTAAGAGACTGGGACTTGGTGCTGCAGAGTGCAGCTATCAACCAGAACTTTAAATTTAACAAATGAAATTAGTTGATTGTCATGAAGGTGATGTAATATTGTCTTTCTGTTTAACAAATATGTAAAACCTCTCCAGTGTTATTCTTTTGCATCTCCAGGATGGAGAAATGCACTGGCAAAAGCTTCAGAGCTTGTGCTTGGAGGGTATCTGGGAGACAGACCATAATTTCAAAGGAGGGAGTGCAGCTCATCAGCAATGTGGCCCATCGCATTTCCAGTGCTTAAATAGTGGCTGGAAGCTCCAGTGGCTGAGCAGCATTGCCTGAGAGATGAAGATGCTCTGCCTGCCAGCTTCAAAGCTGTTTCCTTGATGTGGCCACTGACAATCTCAGTAACATGCTTATTAGTGAGAATTAAGAACTGAAGCTACTGCTGCTTTAGAGAGGAGGAGGAGACTTCTGGAACATAATAAATAAATCAGAAGCACTTTGACATCTTCAAAGGGTTTTGTTTTAAATACTGGCTTTTCTCCTGGGGACCCTCTTAGCCCCAGTCTTTCTTCTTTGAGATAATTAATTCAAGCTGTTCTACATGTTTGATTTTGCCACAGTGAACAGAACTGGTCTGAGTGGCAGGGAAGCCTTGTAAGATCCTATAACTCTTCTAGGTCAGCCTCCCACACAGCTCCCTGGAGCCTTTTACATGAGATAGAACAGTGTTTCCCCAGCAATGTGTTTAGACCATTGACGCTGCAGGAGTTGGTCTGTGGGTTGCATTTGGCCTTGTGCTCAAAAGGATCCTACTAGATGACCTGTACTTTGGCTATAATGAACTGGTAGTCCTTCTCGTGTGACATGATGTGCCAGACACCGACTGTACAGGGTCAGTAGATGTGCACACAGTTGAAAAGAAGTACCAACTACCTTTCTCTAGCATCATCCAAATATTCTGTTGTGGTGTTTTGTTTTGTTTTTTCTCATCAAAGGGAGTGTTTCCTTCTGTTTTCCAGTCAGAGCTGTCATTCATGAGCCTAAGTTTGATTTTCCCCACTTAAGAGACTAACCTGTTCATCCTTAGGTAGTGACAGTGACCAGAGCATTGTTTTTGCTTTAATTTTTATGAACGTTTTTGCCCTAACTTACTTCTGGAATCCAGACCTTTTTCCTGAGAGGAGTTGAACTTTGTGATCACTTATTCTTCATTGTTACAGCCTGTTGCTGATCCTTTCCATATTCATGAAGTATGCTTCAAAATAGTGATGCATGTAGCTCCCTACATGCACCTGAGGTTTAGCAGAGAGAAAGATGGCATTGTCTCTGGCCCAAGAAGTCTTCAATTTCCATGAAATTTGACCTGATAGTTCAAATGATAGACCTGATAGATATGAAAAGAGACTGATTCATTCATCAGGGAGGTTAGGATGTTCACAGTACATCATTAGAAAGCTGATTGTTGGTGCAACATTATTTCCTCTGTAGTCAAGTCAAGTTGGTTTGGGTATAGATTGGGAATTAATGATCGTTGTTATCCTTAAGAATCTGAAAATATCCCCATTTGATGAACTCTGGTATACAGAGGTGTAGCATAAGTCTCGTTCTGCTTACATCAGTTTAATACTTGTGTAACTGTCTTGTCTGTAGCACAGTTACTCTTTGTGTAGCTGTGTGAACCAACCTTGCAGGTTTTAGGCCAATTTTCATTCCATCATGTCCACTAGGCTTTGAATGCTTGACATCTGTGTCACACTGCTCTAGTCACACTGCAGCTGAAGTGTGTGATAGCATCGACATTCAGGATCTTCTACTCGCCGCATGTTCTTAAGCCGCCTGTATTTGATATTAGGAATTCCATATCCACACAGCAGTGGGTGTCCCCATTCCTCTCCTAACCTCTCATACTGGGCCAAGCCACGAGCAATCCTCAGCTGCACAGAGCTCCCTGGCTGCACTTTCTTTAGATCTGGGGTTCCTGTTTACAGCCTTCAGTTCTTTTCTAGATGCTGAACTGTTTCTTTCATCTTATCCTAGGATTGTGCTGATGGACGATGCTATGGATTGCCTGATGTCTTTTTCTGATTTCCTCTTTGCTTTCCAGATCCAGTTCTACTACTCAGGTAAATGCCGGGGAGCTGCTGGCTTCACCCACTAGTATAGCATCACAGCTTTACAGCTTCCCAAGCTCTGTGCTTATTATAAAACTTGTAAGGATATGGATTTTCACAGAAAATAGATAATGGAATCTACTGATAACAGGCATCACTGATGCCAAGAGAGGCTTCATAAGGAGGTTCCAAATTTTTGTGAATAACAAGATACTTGTAACTGTTAAGGCTTATGCATGTGTTAGTCTTAGCCTTGAGCAATAAATTTCCAGCTTTATCTAGAGTATGTTAGCACCTAACAATTAGCTTTTACTACGAACGTTGGTTTGGTTTTTTTCTGTTCCTTAATACCGCATTTCTACCTCTGAAGTATTGGTCCCTGCTAGAGACAGGATAAGAAAAACTGACCACCTGGTGCCTTGAAAGGAAAAGGACCTGGACAAATGGATACAATTCTTCCCTCTCACACTGGCCCAACTGTGAGCTGGTTTCAGCTCAAATTGTTTCCGAACTGGATATAGTTTCCATTAGTTTGGGAACCCCCAGTGAACTCTCTCCCAAGAACTTTTCCAGCTTCCATTTGAAACCACATCAAATGGCAACCTCCAGAACACTTTTTGGCAAAGAGTTGCACAGGTCTGCTCCCTGTCCCATCAAGAACCACCTCTCGCGTTTTATTTGAGAGCCTCTAGTTGGAAGGGAAAAGGAACGGTCAATCCCCATCTACCTTCTCCATATCGCTGGTCATTTATCATATTCTACCCCTCTCCCCTAGTTTGAGTGTTAGCTAGACGGGGTACTTGTTTTAAAATTCTTGTCAGGAAAAGTACAAATCAAATAATATTAGTTTGTGGGTGTGTATATTTCCATATGCTCACCCACACATACACATCTGTAAAAATACCCAGTTTTTTTTTAAACCGAAGGTCAGGAGACAAGCAGGAAAAACATGGATGAGCATGCAGACTCTTATTCTGTATAGGAAGACTGCTTTAAAATGCACTGTCCTGTTTGTCCTAGCCCCCCAAAAATGTGCTTGAGGAAAGGGAATTTCATTCAGAGAACTGCTTAAGTGGGCAAAAAGAGGGAAGCATTTGCTTTATCGAAGTTAGATGTGCTCCCAAGCACCAGGGGCTGCTGGGGTGCCACTTACCTCCCAGCACAGAGCACTTTCTAAAGGCAACATAAGCTCATGGATTTCTGTCCACTCACACTTAAATAGCTCCCTCTGATGGACGTAGCTCACAGTTGGCCTCAACCAGGTAAAAGGGGCCAGGTTTGGGTACCAGGAGACTCTGGCTAGAAGCTGTGGTCAGAGAGTAGACTTGGGTGGCCTGCTGATCTGATCCAACCTGTCAGTTCCCAGCTTTCTGGCAGTTAAAAGTCAGCTGCTATCCCTAATACAAAAATCTCTCTTTCTCAGTAGTGCTTTGTAGACTTCCTTTCTCAGTCCCCTGTGCATATTGCAACAGTATCTAGAACAATTAATCGGAGAAAAACAGTTCAAAATGGTGATTTTGGGTTGGGCAGAACCAGGCTTGTAATACCTTTAGCTGGGGACAAAAAATGTGTTTGGAAAGTTTTTCTCTGATATAACAAGTATTTCCACTGAGCTGCAGAACCTCAGCACAGCCCCAGGGCCCGCTGACATCCTGCCTTTCCTCTCCACCCGCTCACACACAGCGTTACACTTCCAGTCACTCGGGGCCTAAATGCCACTGGAGACCCTGCGAGCCCGCCCTGGTGTCCCCACACGCCAACAGCCCAGCCTGGCCTGTGCACCCAGGCACAAGGCACACACGCAGCCTGTCATATGCTCTCCCACCAACCCACACACGTGGAAACCACTCCAAATGGAATCTAGATTTGTAAACTGCTGACCACATCCATAAACAAACTTGTTTAAAATTAGATTCTTGCAGTAAACAGTGGGTAGTATGAGGAGCCTGGGGAGAGGCTTTCTGCCAACTCTAGCCCTGACCTGCCCCAGCCCTTCCTCCAAATCCCGTGTTATATTTATTTTGGAGGAGCACAGAGACAAGCTGGGATACAGCCTGGAGCCCTGATTAACTCGCTTCCTTTCCTCCTCTTGCAGTTCCATATAGTTTGTTCCCAGCTTGGATGAGTTCTTAGTCAGTGGCAAGAAGGAAAACGTTTTAGACTTTGCAAACTAGTTTAGTGTTCAATGTCAACTTTCAGGCTCTGCAGTTTTATCCATGTGCTACCCAACCTCTGTTCCCTTGAGAACAATCTTGTTCAACAGAGTCAGTGGCCTCTCATCATCATCCTGACAGGAAGAAGCCAGCAACTTACATGGAAGTGGCTGTTTGTCCCTGCATAAAAGCTGATCTGAATATGTAGGACGCCACAGTGTTGTGCTATTTTCCTGTTGTTGCTACATACAACACAGAGCAGGGAATGACAGTTTAATCTCAGATCTGGTTGATCAGGAGGATGCTTTGCTGGTTATAACCCCGAGTTTTAAGTTGCTTTTGTTTTTTTCAGAGTTCCTGGAAAGCGTTGCAGTCATTTATCAAGATCTGCTGGCTGGTAAGAATCCAAATACTGTGATTGTGCCAACATCATCCTCTGGGCAACATCGGCAGCGCCAACCCCCAAATGACTGCAGCCCACTCGATGGGGTAGATGCATCTGTCTTCTACCAGTGCCTAGAGTCCTTGTGTGACAGATCAAAATACAGGTATGAACTGAGTCTAAACCACAGATTTGAAGTCTATGTCTCTGGAGACCCTTTGCAAGGTTGGAGCTGTGAAAAAATACAGGACTTTGAACAAGCTGTAACTCCCAAATTGGAGGAATGTGAAGGGAGAGATCATAGCCAAACCACTTCAACCAAAGGAGGAGCGCAGTTTCATGTACCTAAGAAACATGAGGTTTGAGCTGATTCTTGAAGTAATGGATTGATTTGGGTCTCTTCTCTTCTCTTCTCTTCTCTTCTCTTCTCTTCTCTTCTCTTCTCTTCTCTTCTCTTCTCTTCTCTTCTCTTCTCTTCTCTTCTCTTCTCTTCTCTTCTCTTCTCTTCTCTTCTCTTCTCTTCTCTTCTCTTCTCTCTCTTCTCTTCCTCTTCTGCATTGGCGCTTTCATCAGGGAGGAGTCCATCTACCATTATGGGTTAACTAGAGGAGATAAACACATTTGTGTTCTTGGGCGTTGAAGCACAGGGAAGGCTCACTGGGGTGGGTGGAGTCTGGAGCCTCAGTACCTAGACAAGGTCACCCTGCTGGTCTGTACCCCAGCCTGTGATGGAGCTGGTCTCCAGTTATAGATCCCAGGCAGTTCAGCAGGGAGTGGAGCAATACCAGACCTTACTGCATAGCTTTCACAGACACTTTCTTCATAGTTTCTTGCACGTAGCGAGAACATGCCCTGCTAGAAGGTCATGGGCTAAATTCACAAAAAGACTCAGGACGCAAGTTTCCCACGGTTCCTGTTTTAGGTGCCTGAATCCAAATTTGTGATCCACAAAGTTACTGCTGAACTGCTGTCCAGTACTATAGACATCTAAGTGTGGAGATGCCAGGTTGTTTGGTTCTTTTAAATTATAAAAGTTCTGCATTCCCTGTGAGCCCTGAGAGCTTCAGCTGGGAAGGATATTGTGAGCCCATCTGGTAGGTCAGGCTCTGCACAGCACTGTGAGGGGATCCATTCCCAGCCTTTCATCCCATTGCTCAGTAGTCAGACAGGCTTTGGTAACCACCCTTGCCTCAGAGATCACCAGCCCACACCCACATCTCCCAGCAGTGCCACTACACCACAGACTGGTCAACACTTACTCTTTATGAGGCAGTTTTATTTTGCATTAAACCCTTTAAGGAGCATTAGGCAAGAGCAAGAACCACTGTGATGATATTGCTTAGAAATCAGGGGTTAAGGTGAATGTAGAAAAAGAGGACATGGGAATTTAATCCCCACCTAAATTTTGTTTTCTGATGTATTTAGGCTACCACTTGAGGGGTTTTTCCTGCTCCTTGGCTGATTTATCACTGATAAAATGGAGATAGGACCATAACAACCCTTGTGAAAGTTTATGGTTGTGTAAAAGGAAGGATTTCCCCACTTGATTTTTCAAATAATGTGCTAAGATTTGGGATGTGTATGCCTCTGAGTGAATCTAGGGTTTTGTCCCTGCCCTTGGAATGGAGGTAGGTAAGACTGCTGCTAGGGATGTACCCCAGCTCAAACATCTCACTTAGCAAATGAGGAGCACATGCACTGCAAGCGGGTGGCTCTTTGTTTTTAACTGAGTCAGGAGAACTTGACAGTGCTAGAACAGGTAAAAGGACTTATTCCTCCAGTTTGAGCTGGGTCTTGGGGGGAAAAAAAAAAAAAGATGATAATTTAAAAGACAAGATGACCTCTTTATCTCTTTTCCAAGCTGCCCACCTTCTGCTCTTGTGAAAGAAATGTTGAGTAGTGCACAGAGACTGACCTTCTATGGATTCCTTATGGCACTTGCAAAGGATCAGGGGATCAACAGAGCCCTAGGTAAGAGTCCTGTGAGTGGTGCAGCTCTAGAGTTTTTCATTCTCCTTTACTGTGGAATTTCCCCTGTAATTATGCCCCAAGTTTTACACCATCATGAAGTGAGGGAAAAATTTTCTTCTTTTTGTTGATGGATTAAACTTTAAAAACATAACACTGTACTTTACTGTTTGCTTGAAGCTGTGGATCTTCATCAATGCTAAAATTAGATATGAAGTGCTGCCTGTGGTGGGTTGACCCTGGCTGGACACCAGGTGCCCACTAAAGCTGCTCCATCATTCTTCCTCCTCAGCTGGACAGTGGACAGGAAAAATAACAAAAGGCTCATGAGTTGAGGTAAGGACAAGGACATCACTCAGCAATTATACCATCACAGGCAAAACGGACTTGCCTTGGGGAAATTATATTAATTTATTACGAATCAAATCAGAGTAGAATAATGAGAAAAAAACTAAATCTTAAAATGCCTTCTCTCCACCCCTCACTTCTTCCCGGGCTTAACTTTACTCTCAAATTTTCTGCCTCCTCCCCCTGAGCAGTGCAGGCAAACGGGGATTAGGGGTTGCAGCCAGTTCTTCACCCATTGTTGTTGCTGCTCCTTCCTCTTTAGGGGGAAGACTCTTCACACTCTTCCCCTGCTCCAGCAGCAGGAGGTCCCTCCTGTGGGATTTCAAGTCCTGCCAGCAAACCTCTCTTTATGGATCCAGAAGCCCTGCCTGGAGCCTGCTCCAGCATGGGCTCTCCACGAGGTCACAGCCTCCATTGGGCATCCACCTGCTCTGGTGTGGCATCCTCCATGCGCTGCAAGTGGATCTCTGCTCCATCATGGACCTCCATGGGCTGCAGTGGTCAGCCAGCCTCACCATGGTCTGCACCACAGGCTGCAGGGGAATCTCCAGTGCCTTAGAGCACCTGCTCCCCTCCTTGTTCACTGATGTTGGAGTCTGCAGAGTTGTTTCTCTCACATCTTCTCACTCCTCTCTCCGCTGCTGTTGCTGCACAGCAGTTTCTTTCCCCTTCTTAACTATGTTATCCCAGAGGCGCTACCACCATCACTGATGGGCTCAGCCTTGGCCAGTGGCAGGTCCATCTTGGAGCTGGCTGGTACTGGTTCTGTTGGACATATGGGGAAGTTTCTAGCAGCTTCTCACAGAAGTCACCTCTTTAGCACCCCTGCTACCAAAACCTTGCCATGCAAACCCAATACACTGCCCTAAGATAGCAATGTTTTACCTCTTCAATAGCTGACCGTTTTAGCAGAACTATGGTTTTAACATGTTTGGCTATAGAGGTTGAACAGAGGTGGCCAGGAGACAAGGCAGCTGACTGCAGGTAGGCAGTAATGAAGTCCCATCTTGTGTTTAGCCTTTCAGTCTCCCACAGATTTAAATGAGTGCTCTCATCCACAAGACATGGAGGCACACCTAATGGAAAAACCTCTGCTGCCTCCTTGCCTGAAGACTTGAAGCCCAGTCCTTCCCAGCTCTTCCCCATCTTCTCTCAAGGCAACGTGATCTCACTAGTATATTAATCTGTGGCTTACAGAAAATCTGGTTATCATAGAACACAAATTGCTACACAATTCTGTACCAGACTGCTGTGGAAACCAGGGGGATTAAAAGGCAGTATCTCATTGCTCATTTCTATGTGGTGCTGGTCAATATTGTTGTAGAGTAGGGAAGCAAAATGTTGCACTGGCAAAGGACAGTAGGTAATCCATACCTCTTTCAGATTACTCATACTTCCGCGTTGCCCCCATATTGTGCTCTTGCTTGTGCTCTTCCTTCTCTTGCAAAGGGAAGCACAAATGGCTTTTTGTGTTTGACAAGACTTTATCAACGAGGTATGTCTAAATGTGTGGAGGCCCAAACGCTCATCTCCACTCACTCAGCAAATCATTTGGTCAGTAAGTGTAGGCCTTTCCTGTCTTTGGGTAGATATTCTCTCCCTCTACTTTCAGGCTTGAGCATCTGCCCGTCCCTGTGTTACAAAGAGGAACCGCAGTGAAAAGGTGTACCTTGCCTGAGGGCTTGTTCTTTTGCACAGGTGTGTGTCATAGTAGAGTAGAAGTGTCCCCTCCCTGGCTTGAGCCCCTTCTTACAGCAACCATTTAAGCTGCTAATGCTCCTCTGGGGCAGGGCTGCTTACCCAGCAACACAGAGATTATACATCAAAGGTGCATTAATACAACCCTGCAATCCCCTCTGCAAACAGGCTTAGGAAGCTGTGTACTCCCTAGGCAAGGTGATGCCTGGATTGCACCAAGCAAAATCTTTTTTTTTCTTTGCCCTATGAAATCCACTTCCAGTTGAATGCAAAGAAAATAGATGAGCAAGACAAAAAAATTCCTGCCCACAGCTTCCATTGTGCCATCTACAAAGCATGTGGGTTTTTATTCCCATTCTTGTGGGCCTGTCCCCTGGCCCTCTGCCAGCCTCCTGCTGAGGCCTCTCACTGAGGAGGGGCAGCAGCCACAAGTCTGACAGGTGCTAGCATCTTGGCAAGGAAAGGAGGATTCTTTTCCTGGTGTCTTTTCATCTCTCCTGAAGGGTGACTTCAATAGTCTTTGGTCTGCAGGGGATCACAAGTTCCCCAAAGCCCTTCAGCAAGAGTGGTTTCAGGCAAAGGAGCTTTCAGTGAGGATGCTGCCTTCTCTCTGGTCTCACAAAACCAGTACCCCCCTTGAGGAACATGGGTGGGGATTAGAGCGGTTGGTTCAGGCTGGGGCAGCACTGATGAGTTTGTCAGGCAGCCTAACTCCAGCGTCAGTGTTGATTTGCGAGTCCTGTTAAGTGTTATTTACTGACTCTCCCAAGTAATTCTTGTGCCCTGGAGACCTCATTGTGCATTCTACAAATGCAGAAACAAGTTAAGCTTTAGCTGCTTATTCTTTTGATTAAGCCCATGACAGGGAGCGGGTTGGGACACTTCACTAGACCTCCTGACATTCTGTGTTGCAATGCCAGGCTTTCCTGTTCATTTGCAGGAGGGGAAGATAAGAACTGGAAGAAGGGGAGTCAGTTCTGGTCTAATCTGGTTCTAATTTTTGGGCGCTTGTTGCTATGTTTTTGATGACTGCTGCCAGCTCGCCTGTGTGAGGCAGGTGGTTCTCCACCCCCTCCTTTAAGAGCAAGATGCTAGGAGCAGAAACCAGATCTGTGTCCTCACGGGGAGTACAAAGCCCCTTCCCAAAGATACTGAGTGTAGCACCCAGGTATGCTGAAAAACAAGAGCATTCCTCACTGTGCTACCAACTGTATATTTCCTGGTGTGCAGTGGCACTATCCAGGTTATGGTAAGCAAGTCCTGTAATTTCTGTGCTGGCTGATTCCAACCCCGTGACTGCTGTACAAGGTGTAGTTTGTTAAAGAATTAGGAAAAAGGGGTGTCCTAAATGCCTCATCTTGCTTTCTGGGCTCTTCCTGAGGTGTCAGTGTCCTTTCAGAGAATGGCAAAGATATCAGCCAGCTCTTCCAGACCTGAACTATACCCATATCCTTCATCCGGAACAGGTTTTCAGATGTGAAAAGGAGCATATGACCTTATGCTGAGAGAGGGTACCTGATTACTGGCCCAGCCTTTCATGCTCTTACCCAGACAGCAGGCAACGCTAGAGCACAGTCCATCCACACTTACTCCTGTAGACTTAATGTGCACCAGAGTCAGTCCTGACTTTCCTGAATTGCAGGAAAGCAACAGTCTCATACTTGTGGCATGTTTTGATCCCTAAGTTCAGCACACCACAAGAAAGGCAGGTGGCATAGAAGTAAATGTCTCCCTGGGTGGTATAATAGTGCATGCTTCGGGCTGTGGCACAGGCAACAACATTATGTATTGCTTTGATAGGATCTAGGACTGGTGACTATATAAGGCAATTAGCAGAGGCCTGAAGCTGACAGGCTGTCATCTCTCTGACAGTAGTTTTGTATAGTGAATGGAAGCTGCCAATCCTTAGGGATCTTGAAGTTCTCTGAGAGGTGAGACTACTGAGAGTGCACCTCCCATTTAGTCTGAGCTCAACTAGTCTGCGTGAAGTACACAGAATATGGACCATCATTCTTTATCTGTCCATGATCCTCAACTTTCAGTATCCATTTTTCTAATAGGTACCAGGAAGAGTCTTCTCTGTCTCGCAGGACAGGATTTTGGATGCTGCTATGGCTTGAGCACTTTAAGAATGAATAGCCTAACTCTCCTTTCCATTGTTTATTTTTCCAGGGGCTTTGCCGGATAAAGGAGACTTGTTTGTGGACCCTGAAATGGATCAGGAACTTGAGAAATTGTAAGTGGAGTTGCCTAAAGTAAGAGGTAAAGCAACAGATTAAAGAAGGTAGCATGCTAAGGAAGACAAGTATGAAGTACTGTCCCTATTCCTTTGCTCTACGGTAAACAACAGAGGAGCTAACAGAGCAGCCTGAGCAGATGCCTCCTTCTTTGGGGTGCCTTGGTGCAGCTAAGAAAATCCTAGAAAAGGCTTCAGAAACAGCACTCTAGAACTACTATGGTAAAGGCTGGAGATAATAAGTTAGGCTGGCTAGCCTTTGTCTTGTCTCTTTCAGGGTAGCTCAGGTTTCAGGGGTTTCCATCTCCGGTCCCACCAGCTCCAGCGGGGACACAGCAAATTTGCCTGTCCGTAACTCACCCAGGATTAACTCTCCCTGGAAGCCTCTACACCACTGGCGAAAAATGGATGCTGAGAGTGAAGGTTCCAATGAAGAGACAGACTCCTCTGAAAACTGAAGGTTGTGAGGATGGTCACTATTCCCACCTTGGGTTTCTCCAGAACCCACTGGAGGAACAGCACCTCCTCGCAGAGCATCTGCTCTGACATATGATTCTGCCCATATCACCAGTGTGTGTGCAGCTGTGCCAGTCCCCATTGCCAGGTCCACCTGTCTCTTCCCAGGAAGAACTCTGCCTTTTTCCTAGCTCCAACTTTGTGCAGGAAGAGCTCCTTTGCAGAAGCCATTTTCAGCTGCAGAGTTCTGCTACCCTCTGGTGGCAGGCAAGCCAAAACAGGAGGCCCCAGCTCAGCTTCCACCTGGAAACAGTGGGGTGTTGTCTTACCAAGGCTCTCCCTCATGGTTCAGCAGGTACTGAGCAGTGGGAGTGCTACTGCAGGCTGCTTGCCAGTGTTCTGTTGTGTAGCTGTGTTCAGACTTGGCCTAGACAATAGAGTGGTTAAATTGCCAACGGCAGCTCTGCACTCAGGCTCCATTATAATTATTCTCAGTAAAGCTGCACCTGCATATGATCAAAGGTAGAGAAATTCCTAAAGTTCCTAGAGAAGAATGGCGTAGGTATTGCCATGCCACCTGTCTCTGCTTCCTCCTCCCTGTGTCCAAGACTTGCCAAGGCAAATAAGCTAGACTGCAGTCAATGCTGCATGGTGCTGTCTGTTCCTCTGTTGAACTGAGATCCCTTCTAGGAGGCCTCCTGCTGCCTCCTACAGCAAATTAAAGTCACTTGGAAAAGCAAGCTTCACAGGGGTTGAAGGAGAGAGAGAAATAGTCCTTGGCCATGGGTGGTGTGGCTTGAAAAGATATAGAGCATCTGCTAGGGTTGGGTGGGCAGAAGCACTAGGGGAAAAGGAAGCAGTTATCAAACAAGTCCCAGGTATTTTTTAGTAAATACTGTCATTGTGGCAACTACAAAAGGAAGTAACATCTCATTTTGTTAATGGTAACTGACTCAGCAGTTTGGCCCCCACAGTCCTGAAGAGTGTCTAGCCCAGCTCCTGTGCCTCAGGTTGCAGAGACTGCTTATTTCCTGCGGATCTTCAGTTTCTCTTGCTTCTTTGGGAGCCTCCTTGCTCCTTCTGTGCATAAAATGCTGCAGCAGCCCTGAGTGGATTCAACCCATGCTGGACCTATTTTAACACTAGTTCCAAAACTACTGCTAAGTCTGTACCCCAGCCCCACCTATGGAGGTAGAAAAAAGGGTTATTTATTTATTGTAAATTATTTTATTTATTAACGTGCTTGCTAACTGCGCTTTCCCTCCCAGCCATCAGTGACTGTGACACCTTGGCAATAAAGCACACTCTGTAAGACCACTGCTCTGTCTGGGGTTTTCTGGGCTGCACCAGCCCCTCCTCAGGGTGCTGCCAGGGGTAGTGGTGGTACTCACCAGCTTCAGCTGCCTTTTGAGGGGCCCCGACAGACCCTCACCTCAGCTGAGGGAAGACCACAGCACCCCCGGGCACATCCCACTCACCCTCCCACCGGGGCAGCAGCTGCCAGTCCGCTCCCAGGGCCCCCATGCAGGCACATTTCCCCCAGCAACACCATGGGGCTTGTGATGGAGCAACAGCACTGGGGCACCAAGGGCAATGCCATAGGAAAGCTGGGCCCACAACCTCCCCCCTGCCCCACCACAGCAGCCTAGGATGGCAAAACATCTGCACAAAGGGGCAGAGTAACTCTTTCCCTCCCCCCCCCAGCCCTGCAGCTACCTTAGCTCCTCTAGCCTGTTAACAGCCCTAGATAGAGGGTGCCCAACAGAAACTTCAGAACATCCCCAACCCCTCCTTTTGCTAATAGTGTGTAACAAGCTCTTTTCCCCAATTTTTCTTACTACTCAGTTCTCAACACCATAGTCCAAGGAAGAAAAAACATATGGTCTTGTTAAAACCAGAGTCAGGAGCAGAGAGCCAAGTTGAACAGGAGTAAAATGACAGTCCTCAGTCACTGCTGCGCTTCAGAAGTTCACCTCATCGTGAAGTCAGAGGCACAGGACTTGGATCTCAAACCAAAGATGGGCAATAAAACAACCAGGGACGCAGTAAATATCTTTACAGCACTACTTTACCCGGGCCTTTTTTGCTGATGATGTAATTAGAAGCTAAAAAAATAATCTTTGCTTTTTTTCTCCTGCATCAATATATGCTGGTTTACAAGACAATAAAAAGGATTATCCCATGGTAAAAGTCAAACACCCTGCAGATACAGAGGATTCCACAGCACCATGGATTGGGAGCACTGAGCAGAACAGAAACAGTCGTGTCCATGGGAAGCAAGTAACATGATGTTCAGAGAAACAGCATTCCCTTCTTCTGTCACTTGGTGTGCTAAGGTATGGGCCAAGAGGGACAGGAGTACTGATGAGGGCAGCCCAGGAGTTCCTGTCATTTTTTACAGCAGTGAGGTTGACCCTGTAAGAAGGCCTGTCTCCACTGGCTAGTAGATAGCAGTGGGTATGAGGGCACATTGAATTTTAATAAGAGTGGAATCCAAAGATATTTGGAAAGCATCCTAGGCACAGCCATGTCCTGGACCCTCTGCTTACCTTCTCCCCTTCCCACCCACCCCAGACAAACTAAGACAATCCTGGAGAGTTTATTCTAGACAAAGGTGACATCAGTGCCTCTTGCTGGCTTCCCTTTGAGTTGCAGTCCCTGGGTCATCAATATGAGCCATAACGATCCTGAGGAGGAAACACACCAAGACACCATGTTGCAACACTTCATGCAAACTCCAGAGATAGATAACAAGTTCTTGAGGTGTTTGTGACTGGAATGCAGCACAAGGTTACCTACAAAAGGCACTATGCAATGGCAGAACATAAAATGACCTTAACATTTTAAGTTCTGCCTGGGACTTGGGGGAAAGGCATATCAGACGTAACAAGGCATCCTGTCCACCAGGAGACTAAGGTTAGCCAAGGGGAGTTAAACGGCCACGAAGAATTGCTCAGCTATTGTAGCACAGTCATCAGCTACAAAAAACAGGTTTCTACCTGGGATTTTCCAGCAATTTGAGAAGACAATGATAATTCGACTAAAAGCTCAGATACAGTGAAAGCCCCTGAGCACAAAAGTAGCTTAGAATCACACAATCATTTCAGTTGGAAGAGATGCTCAGGATCACAGAGTCCACCCATAACTTAACTAGCACTAAACCATGTCACTAACAACCTCATCTAAACACCTTTAAACACCTCCAGGGATCGTGACTCCACCACTTCCCTAGGCAACCTGTTCCAACACCTGACACCACTTTCCATGAAGAACTTTTTCCTAATATCCAATCTGAACCTTCCCTGGCACAACTTGAGGCCATTTCCCCTTGTCCAATCACTTGCTACTTGGGAGAAGAGACCAACACCCTCCATGCTACAGCCTCCTTTCAGGTAGTTGTAGACAGCAATAAGGTCTCCCCTCAGCCTCCCTCCTTTTCTCCAGGATAAACAGCCCCAGTTCCCTCAGCTGCTCCTCATCAGACTTGTGCTCCAAGACCCCTCACCAGCTTCGTCACCCTCCTCTGCACTCTCAAGTATTTCAATGTCCTTCTTATGATGAGTGGCCCAAAACTGAACACAGGATTCAAGGTGTGGCCTGACCAGTGCTGAGTACAGTGGCACAATCACTTCCTTAGTCCTGCTGGCCACACTACTCCTGATACAAACCAGGATGCTGTTGGCCTTTTTGGCCACCCGGGCACACTGCTGGCTCACGTTCAGCCCGTTGTCGACCAGCAGCCCCAGATCCTTTTCCACCAGGCAGCTTTCCAGCCACTCTTCCCTGAGCCTGTAGCACTGCCTGGGGTTGTTGCAACCCAAGTGCAGGACCTGGCACTTGGCCTTGTTGAACCTCATAAAATTGGCCTCAGCCCAATGATCCAGCTGGTCCAGATCCCTCTGTATGGCCTTCCTACCCTCCAGCAGATCAACACTCACACCCAACTTGGTGTCATCTGCAAACTTAGTGAGGGTGCACTCAATCCCCTCATCCAGATCACTGATAAAGAAATTAAACAGAAGTGGCCCCAGTACTGAGCCCTGGGGAACACCACTCATGACTGGCTGCCAACTGGATTTGGCTCCGTTCACTGCAACTCTGGGCCCGGCCCTCCACCCAGTTCTTTATCCATCACCCATCCAGGCCATTAGCTGCCAGCTTCTCCAGGAGAATGCTGTGGGATACAGTGTCAAAGGCTTTACTGAAGTCTAAGTACACAACATCCACAGCCTTTCCCTCATCTACTAGGTGGGTCACCGTGTCGTAGGAAGAGATCAGGTTGGTCAAACAGGACCTGTCTTTCAGAAACCCAGGCTGACTAAGCCTGAATGTGCCACAGTATAACCTCACCTGGAGGGAGCTCATCACTCCATTGGCTAGGACAGCCATCTTGCCAGCAACCGATTTCACTCCTTGCTTGAACTGTGCAATGTCAGCTGTAGGCAGGACATTTCCAATTGACACACCACCTATGAGAACCAGCAGGAGTTAGGCTGGAGTCCCCCAGCTCCAGAGAGCACCCCGACCCCCTCCAGTCTAGGTCCTCCAAAGCCGTCCCCTTCTGCAAACTGCTGAGTGCTCACAAACCTGAGTGCACATTCTCAGCCTCTCCAAACAGGTCTGCAGAGCTGATGGCGCTGCTGCCCGAGAGCTGCTGTAGTCGGGATCTGGCTTCATACTGCAGCAAACAGAACAGTTATAAAAGAAGTGAACAAAGTAGAACCTGAGCAAACAGGAAAAAAATGAAGACAGAGCTGTACCAGCTTAAGCACTGCAGATTGCATCTACCTCAGCATCTGCCTCCCGCCCAAAGAACATATCTGAAGATATAGCTTTAGCCCCTGCAAACTTCTGACGAGCTTCATTAGACTCCACAACGGATGTCCTGTTCTCTGTCTCCCGCCTACTGGTGGGTCTACAGAAAAAAAAAAAAAAAAAAAAAAAAAAGAGAAGACATACCTCTGCTTAAGCTCACCAACACACGAAAGAAACAGACTTCTCTCTCAGACCCCATCCGATCAAAGGAAAGCAACAAACCTGCCAGTGCTGGCTACCATCAGGGTTCTTCTCTCCCCACCACAGGACAGCCAGCACTCAGGACTGTTAGACCATATAAAACTTAGAGATGTGACAGGAAAAGAAGTCCCCAAGCCTCTTTCATTGAAGGACCTTTTGCTTGGGCTTGTTCACATGTGTTGTCTTCTGTAGCACAAACCTCCTGCTATAACACAGCAGCATCTCTCTCCCCACAGCTCCTAGACCCATCCCTTTGTCTCCCACACAAGGTAAGTACAGCAGCAGGCATTTTACCTCTCTGAAACTGGCCGAATACTAGAGATGGTCACCTCAGGTTCCTCCTCTTTGTCCATACCCCATGAAGAGTCAGTTTCCCACCGTGAGCCAAATGCATCTTCAAATGAGAAGGGACTGTATTTGTACCTACGTAGCCAAAACAGGTAATTCAGGCCAGACATTAAATTCAAGAATAAGCCAAAGACTACACTGAAGCTGAGTCTTACTTGGGAGGTCCAGATGTGAAGCTTCCAGCATCTTCAAACAAGTCCAATTGTGAGCGGGAAGATTTTGCAGCCAGCGGTGTCTCCTGCTCAATCACTTGCATCTCAGACATCACCGAGTGTGAAACAGAACTGGCACAACAGAGAGGTAATCAGGGCCGACGGGTCTGACAGATCCAGCCCCTACCACCAGTCTTCCTCAAAACTGGATCCGCCCTTCATAGGCAGGGCAGGTGCCACAAGTCTCAAGGGAGAATTTGGGATGCCAGCCTCCTTCGCCACTTAGCCAGCTTATCCTGACGCCCTCACAAGTCTTGAGCTACCTTCTTAAGGACATATTCTGCAGGGGGATATTTTGCCAGGCAGCAGGGTTCTAGGGCTAGACACTGACAGGCTACACACCTCTTTAGAAAAGCTCGAATGAGAACCAGAACCTCTAAGCATTCTTTCTAGGGCCTGAAGCATTTTTAGACAGTCTAGCATACGAGCACTTTAAATCGTCTCCTTATCTGTTACAAGAGCAGCAAGTTACTGCCTTCAGGAAACCTTTCCAGAGTGGGGTGCTTCCAAGGCACCTGTCTGTCCTTTGCCACCAGTCTGTCCTTTACAACCCACAGCCAAGTACCTTCTGGACACCAAGCCCATGCCCAGCCTCTCCGCTTGTTCACGCTTCTTCCCTTCGAGGTTCTGAAGTTTCTTCTCTTCCTTCTTCCGATCAAGCTGCAGTTCCTGATAAGCCAGTCGCATTGAGGTGACTCTGAAGAAGAGAGCTGTGGTGGGTACTAGTGCATTACTCTTCCCCCCAGCCCATGCTGTGGAGGGCCAAGGGGGAGAGTAACCCTGACGACCCCTCAAAACACCCATTGTTACAACAGCTCTGCCAAAAATCCTTACAGAGAAGCTACTACTTGTCTTCCCATCTCATTTCCACTGGGATTCAGCTCTTTTTTTTGCTAACCATGACTGCAAGCGCTGTCCCTCCACCCCCTGACAGAATGCATCATCCAGTTCTGTCTTTACCTTTTTCAGTCCTGTCCAAAGGTGAACAGAAGCACAAAATACTTCCATATCTGCTCCTTACACTCTTCCAGGGGCATGCTAATATGAATAAAATATGGCAGTATAATTTGTGCCATGCTTGTAAGGACTACTGCTACTGGCTACTGCTTGTGATATCATGCAGCATGTTCTGTACTCACATTAGGTGGTTCTAGGGTGGACAGCATTGACCTCATATTACTCCTGCCTTATGAATGCAAGGTACTCAGCCCAAACAAGGCACTTACATGGACTCCTCAGCTTGTTTCCTGGACTCCACTGCCTGCTGCTCTCTCAGCTGCTCTGCCACCTGGGCTTGCCGCTCAATCTCACTGAAGCTCTGGCTGCTCACTTTCTGGGCTCCAAGACCTTTTTTTGCACCCAACTTGAAAAACAAAACAAAAAAAAAAAAAAAAAGAGGGAGTTCTTCACCCTAGATTGTTCATCATGGAAGAAAACCAGAATCCTTCTTCTGGCTGCACTGATCAATCAGGCCTTCAGTCTCCCCATGTAGTCACAGTGTACAGACTCAATGGAGCTTGCAACAGAGAGTATGGAAGAATGCTCAAGAGTCAGCCCACCAGTGCCAAGAGATTAGCCACACATGCTTCAGATCATACCAAGTAGTGATCCAAAGCCTAATGTCATCTTTCAAAATATGCAGAGATATAATCAAAGCTCTTCCTTCCCTAAATGGATCTCTCAGTACACAGCTTGGTTAAGGGCAGAAAGCAAGGGCCAGCGAAAGGACAGCAGTAACATGAGACAGGCTCTACCTTGTCTCCATAAAACAAGAGCTCAGACATACCCCTTTCTTGGCAGCTCCTGGCTTCTTCTTTCCAATGAGGGAGGATTTAAGTTCTGCAAGAGGAGGGAAGCAGCAAATAAGCAGAAATTAATTAATTTAAGAAGCTAAAATTAGTCAGCAACCCACATGAACATCCACCATGGTTCAGCTGCTACAGAGTCCAGGACACACCATGCAGCTTCACATCAGAAGCCTGGGTGGCTTCATCCAGTTAAGAAAGATGCACTTATAAGCTCCATAATTGCAGGCTGGCGGCCTAGAGAAGCATGTCTATCACTGGAGAAACTTGTTAAGTGAATTAAGGCCTTTGAATAGCTCCTCCAGTGTCATGCAGTTGGTGACCCTGTCCACGAGGATCAGGGTAGCCAGAGAAAGGCTAGATTTATTCCATTCCAAGAAAATGTAGGTTCAGGGTCATATGAAAGTGCATGCCTCACCAACATCTTAGGGACAAAGAAGCAAGAACCCTAAAGTCACATTTACATGAACAGACCAACAACAAAATGGACCTAAAGTGCAGCGAGCTGTAAAAGCAACAGGTTCCCCAACACCTTGCACCAGGAACCTGTCAGTCCAAGGGCATGACATGTGCCACACTTGTAAAACAAGCCAAGGTACAGCCAAGCAGCAGATGCCTGGGGAAAAGTGTAAGAACAAAGCAAACAAAGAGGGACTGCCCAGGACATTTTCCCAACTTCCAGCATGTAGCTCCAAGATCTTTTATTGCCCTTTAGGGGTTTTTCTTCCACAGAAGTGTCTCCTCACTTTCTAAACCACATGACATTTGTCAACCCATCCTTTTGAACATTCTTGACAGCATTTGTGTATCTTTTCTAGTCTTACCATAAGTTTTTGAAATGAGGGGCTTCCAAACATTCGCACTATCCAAGGCTGTTTTCACCTTGCTGTTTCTAACATTTGATTTGGGGTTGTTTGGTTTGCTTTCTACTGTCAGGAAACATTTAACAGAAATGCCCATAAGATCCCCTTCCAGATATAGAATAGCTGGTTTATATCCCAATATGATACATGAAAGCTTTGGCTCATTCTCTCCCTCCAAGCACAGGAAGCTAAAGTTAGATTTGAAGGCAGAATCACAGAAGGGGCAGGCAGAGCTGTCACAAGCAGCCAGCGCAGGCCAGCTGCTGGCCAGTTACCTCTGGCAGGAGCAGGCCCTTGTGTTGATAGATACATGGACATGTCTGAGGAAGAGACATAAAACACGGGGAATGAAGAGACACTTGAGGACGCAGGCTTTTCACCCAGGATGAACCCACTGTGGGCTAGGAGCACACTCTAAATAAGAAGCTCCAGCTAGATGCTATGTGTGCATCCAGGACAGTAATGGTAGTGGAGAATCAGATACAAATCCTTATTACTCTAGAAGATAAAAGTTAATTTGCCTCCAAAGCTTCTGGGGGGCTGTGGTGAACCATACACACCAACAAACACCACAGTCACGTGGCCTTGATCAGCCAAGTTCTAGATATGCAAATCTAGATACGCAAATTTTGCCCAAAGCTCAAAAAATTAAAACAAGCTTTTGGGAAGGTGACAGCTTTGAGCTTGACCAACCAATGGAGGAGGAAACCTCCAGGAAACTGTGGCTTGGTTTTGGGGTTTAGGGAGATCCTCAGTACTGGCTCCACAGCAAGATAAGCTCCTTTAGATATTCTGGAAATCAGCTTATCAGTTCCAGCTCCACTGGGCTTACTACTGAACAGTATGTGTAAGAGCAAGATTGATCTGAGAGACAGCAGAGAGTCCTACTTACCCAGAGGAGCTTTAGGAGATGTGCTCAACAAGTCAATAGAGGGGCCCTGGCTGGAATCTGTGGGCACAAACACAGAAGAGAATATTCAGCAGAGATATGTTCAATCCCTTTCTTTTCAGCACGTCTCACAGTCCCACTTTTTTACCACCTCTACCCCCACCCCAAACAAGCTATGTTACCATCTGAAAAGTACAAGTTCCCAAGCACAACAACTTTGCATCACCACAGAGCAAGTTATTCCCTTTGCAGTGCTCTTAACACATTAAAAGAAAGCAGACACTCTGCAGAGGAATACACAAAGCCATTTCAAATTACAGCTGCGCCCACAGATTCTTGGTTTCCTTGTCATTCACCCTAGAACAGTTTTTTGCTTTATACTCATAAATCATTTCCAGACCTATTAAATTCAGAAAAGAGTCTTTAAACAAATAGTTACATCTGGAAGCAGAGAAACAGGACAGCTAACCCCCACCACAGTTTTGTGTGTGTTTCAGGAAAAGCAGAGAACTGATCTGAAACAGAGCAGTATCTAATTTAACTGAACATCATAGAGTGCACAGAGCTTCCACTCCTTCAAGCCTGAACCAAAGCAAAACCTCAGCCCTTCCAACTGTGGTAGGAAAGTTTATGCTTCTGGAAATGAAGTCAGGCTCTTGGGAAAGTTATTCAGCAGGGAACTCACCCAACACTTCACTGCCTTCTGATGATTTCACTGCTTTTTCCACCTCTGGGGAAGACTGTGCAGGATTCTGGCTGGCATCTGCTACATCCCAGGTACTGGAAGACTGCAAGGAGACACTAATTCCAGTGATTTGCAGAAGATGAATAAACCAAACAATCCTGAACCTACTTCAAGTTTAGTGACCTGTATTCAGTTTCAGGCCAAAGGAAATGTGTTCCAAACTCCGTACTATGCCTTCAGTGAAGATAACATATGGACAAGTCCACATTCCCTTCGCAGGAACAAAAATTAAAGAAAACAGAAGCTAAGCTGAATGGAAGGCCAGGAGGAACAACAGTATCACTCAACAGTAGTATCAAAGTTGGCTACTGTGAGGACTTGCCTGGTTAAAGAGATGAACCTTAAATCTGGGAGAAAGAGCGTGAATGAGTGGAAAAAAAAAAAAACACACACACCTCGGCTTCCACTGTCTTTATTTCCATACAGCAAATTCTCACATTACTCTATTCACTTGAGAAAGTCCACCTGGCATTGTGAAAGCAGTTGTTCAAACCCACTTTACTAGGGTGTATGCACTGAAAAGCTGACTAAACCAGACATTCAAAGCCAGTCCTGGCTTTAACTGTCCAAAGAGACTGTGCATCAACACAGCATACAAAGTGTTTTCCAGGAAGTAGTTGGTAGCTCTGAGTACTCCTTGAAGAAAAAGATGGTCTCAGAAACAAAATATTAGAGATCTGCTTAGATCTGTGACTACGTCCCAGGCTGCTGACTGAATCTTAGTTCTTCTATATTAGTACTGAACAAGCACACAACTTAAAAGTCCTTCCAAATTAAGCAGTACTGCTGCCAGCTGAACAGCTGGCTACTGAAGAGCTGTTAAGGCTGTCTGGTTTAGACAGTTCTCACCTGTGTGTGCTCCATGAAGAAATCAGCATCACTCTTGTCAGGGGAGTGCCCAGGGGCTCCACTCAGTCCATCTATAAGCAGCTACAGAGTGAAGAGGGAAAAAAGAAGACATCCTGCAAGACTCAGCATCCAGCACTACACATCCAACAGTACAGAGCTGCTCAGACTTACATCAGTGCCGTACTTGGCCATGGCAGCACTTGCCAGCTGTCGGATCTTCTCCCTGTACATCTGGGCAGCTCGACTATTATACTTAGCGTTGGCATCTGTGGTGGTGCAGCCATGCTGACGGAAGAAAGCAGTCTGAAAAGAAAAGAACATCCAGTCTCCTGACTGCGAGACTATACTCAAGCAAACATTAAACATAACTCAAACTCAACAGAAAAAGGGAGCTTCTCAGAGACAAGCAACTTAATACTGAGCACACAACATGAACCACCTGTTCACAGATCAGCTTTCTCCAAAAAGTCTCACTCCAGAACCCAGAGGGCTAAAAAACCATCCCTGTCCTCCACAGCAGGATGGTTCTGAGTCACAATGGTGAGCATGAGCCTTCAAACTGATTGGTGTTACTAACTCCTTTTCTTTAAGAGGACTATATTTCTCATTTAAATGAGATGTATGGAAATGACACATCTGCACATCAGAACGCAACTCATTGAAAGGTCACAGTCTCATTTCCAAGCACACCTGACAAACATCTCCCCTCATTACACATTTCCAAAAAATGGTGGGGAGGTTGGTACTCTGAAAGCCATGAGCAGAAAGGGACAAGAAACAGAGGATGTGGGATGCAACAGGGAAAGCAAGCAAAATGCCTACAGAGGCTCCTCACCGCGTTGGCATTGCTGCCCACTTGCATACACCTCAGCTGGAACCAGTTCCAGTTAGAATCCAACTCTGTGGACCTATGTGAGAACAAATTATTTCTGTTAGTAACATGTTGGCACGCCAAATACAAAAGTAAGCTCCGAGCTAAAACGGTCAGGTATCCTGCTACTAGCCCAGAGTATAGGAGGCAAAAGGAGAAAGAACATCTTGGTAGCTTCTTTGCTCCCATAACAAATTAATTTGAACTTTTAAAGTGAGGAAAAAAAACCTAGTTTCAGTTTCACATCAAACAACAGTGTCCAGCCTTAGAGGACCTCTCACTTGTATTGCTTAAGAGGGTGGAGCTTGAGCTAGGAAAGCACGGCCAACAACTTTCATTCCACATGTGATCTCACCACAACATGAGAGACTCATGTTCAGCCCGTCCCATGGATTAGGCCAGAACACATGACAAAGCAACTGAGAAAACAACTAAGTAAAGCCAAGTGACAGAGCATGTTTCATATTGGCTACTCAACTTAGCTCTGAGTAAGTAAAGGTCACAGTTCTGTTACTTAAAATGCTGTATTTTACACGTACTGAAAACAGGAATAACAGGCTGAAAATCCAACACCATCTTCCCCACTAGGTTAATACAGAAAAGACTAGATAACATTCCTCTTTTTGCCTTGCTCAGCATTACAATAAAGGTTTCCACATTGCTGCTTTACTGACAAGATTCACCCACCACACTCAGCTTCTACAAATGGGAGCAGACAACATTTCTGCAAGGTTAGCAGAAGAGACATGTTTACGTTCCACTGAAGCGCTTTGGGAACTCCATCTTGGGAGGGTTGAGTGACCCATAACCTGCGGCAAGCAAACCACGTAAAACCCGCGGCGACCACGCCGTGACAATGCGTCTCCATAACCGAGTCCCCGCGGCCGCTCCAGGGGGTGCCCCGGACCGGCCCCTCCGCCCCGCACGCACCTGATGAAGCTGAGGTGTACGCCCAGGGACCTGTGCACGCCAGAACAGTCGATGCAGAGGAAGACCCCGTAGGTGATGCTGGCCCAGCTCGGGTTCTTGGCGCCGCAGTCGAAGCACGACTGAAGGGAGGCAGAGGGACGGCCGGGCTGAGGCGGCGGCGGCTCTGCCGCCCCTCCGCTCCCTGCGCAACCCGCTGGCCCCGCTCCCTGTGGCCCGGCCGCTCTCCGCGAGCCCTCCCCGCGACCAAGTAGCCCCCTGCCCGGCCGCCCTGCCGCCGAAGCGCAGCGCAGCCTGGAGCCCAGCGGCGCCCGGCCCGAGCCCAGCCAGCGGCCGCGGGGAAGCGGCCCGGCTCGGAAGGCGCCCGGCGCCTCCCCGCTACCTTGTTCGCCGGCGCCGCCCGGAGCCGCTTAAAGAGAGTCAGAATCTCCGTCTTGCTCGGCTCCACCGCCATGATCTCTCCTTCCCACACACCACTGCGGCGATGGGTGCCGGCCGGGCCCAATCGACGCAGGCGTGGGGCCGCAGTACGGGGGCCGCCTGGGCCCATACCAGCCCGCGGACGAGTCACTGCGCTCCGCCACTCCCTGCCCCACCGCCATGGCCGCGGGGGCGCTCAGCCATTAATCGCTCCAACCGTCGCACCCTTTTGCTGGGAGTCCCCACCTTCCTCGGCGCCTGGAGCCACTCCGCCATCATCCCATCCGCTGCGCCAGGCTGCGGCGGCGTCCCTGTCAGCTCTGCCTGTTCCCGACGTCCCCTCAGCTCCCTCACGGCGGGAGCAGCGAGGCCGGGAGGCAGTGACGGCCTTGGGCCAGCTGCCCTGAGAGGCATCACCTGCTGTGCCTTTGGACACTGGGCCTGGCGCACTAGCACAGGTGAACAGGCTTGGGAGTTATTTAGTCAGCTGGAGACTTCTCATGAGCAGCAAACAGCCCTGCTTACCTCATCCTGGGCAGTAATGAAGGTGGGGAAGTTGTTATTTCAGAACAAATCTGGTATCATGGCCTCAAAGTGCTGTATTACATGCCTGGAAGCAGCAAGGAATGGACTAGAAAGTCACTCAGTTATGGAAGAAAAATACAGTTGTGCTTTGCACTAAAAGTCAATGGTCTATAGCCCATTTCATGTTTTAGCCAAGAAAAAAAGTGCAGAGTGATGAGAGGTTCAGAAGGACACCAAAGCTGATCAGCAGTACGTGTGGCGGATGCACTTGACTCCCCTCAACCAAACCAGCAGCATTTGGTCCAGGCTCCAGAGGAGGTAAAGGCCTGAGCTGTAGCTGAGCCAATAACTCCTTTTAGGAAACCCTCAAGGCAGCAGAAGAGCACACTGAACACCAAGAGGTTGTGGGTACCAGCAGTCCGATGCATATTTTCCCACTGTATGCAATGTGACTATGAGCCAATCACTTTATTCCATAAATGTGACAGCCTGAGCTCTCTCTGCTAGACAAGCGTGGCTGTATGGCAGTGATCTTTTACTAATCACAGATCACCGGATGAGCCCAGTTTAAGTTTTATACTTGTAATTTAGCTTAGGTAACTGTGTTTTAAAAAGAATGAATCACTTGGAAATATAAGGTGGTGTGATTTTTTAATACACTGATTCATGTTACTTAGTAAGCTAAATTTGCTGAAATCTTCAAACTGTATGTTGTAAAGTTGTGCTTATTTTTACCAAATTTATATCTACTTAATGAAAACAAAGCAGCTACAGACCATCAACACCACCTGCAAGATAAGGCCTGTTTTGTACCATATGCTTATTGAGAAAAACACAATCTACTCAGGCAAAATAACACCTTCAAGGCCAGCACAAAGCTACAGACCATCAACAATACCTGTAAGATAAAGCCTGTTTTTATTGAGGAAAATAGGATTCATTCGGACAGAATAACACTTGCAAGACTAGCATGAGGCAGTTTTGGACTATCAACAGTGTCTGCAGCTAAACAAAACAAGGGCCTGTCTGAAGACAGTGAAAGAATCCAATGAGAAGCAAGAACACCCCAGGCTCAAATAATAGTATTGGACTGAATCATCACATGAGGGGCGGGTAAATAGTCTGTAAGGGTATAATTACTCAGGAGCTTCCATGCTTGGCACGTCTGTGAAGGCACCCAGCTCAAACTGATCCTACTACTCTACCACTCCATTAAATTATTTATTTATATTGAACTTCAATGCCTGAGAGTTCGCTTTGAGAGGCTGGGATCCCATCCTTGTCACCAATGAACTTCGATGTCTGACAGCTTACTTGGAGACACCTGGGATCCAGACTTTGGAGCGACCTGGCCCCAGGTCCCCAGAGGGGAGGTAAGCAGGTTGAGATGCAGAATGCTGCAACTTTGAAATCCTAGGTGAGCGATATAAAGAACCAGGTGTGCACATATAATCGTTTGGCCATAAAGATATGTAATCCCTTACCTGTTTTCCCTTACCCTTTATGTCCCTTAGACATAAACCATTGACCAAGTCTGAGACTAAGTTTGGATCCAGCCACACCTGGGCTTTTCTTTGAGAAGAAGCATAGAAAGCCGGGGGCTCCATTCTGAACCTTATGACTCAATGGGAGAGCCTCTCTCTATCTTTTCACATCTCCTGTCCCCCATATGAATCACTCTAAAACAATTCAGCCAATTCTGCTTGGCATATTTCCTCCATGCAGTAATTGATAGAGTGAACCTTGCCATCAAACTGTGTTAAAGTCATGCTTTTCTTTAAGTGATCTAAACACTGATTTGTGGTAAGCAGGACCCTAAATTCCTCATCCACAACAAATTGGCGTAGTTGGGAGGATGGCAGGTGATATTACTGATTACTTAGAGAGGCACCAGGCTCGTGATAATTGGCATGACTAGAAGGCTGTGGAAGAACAGCTAAAAGTGGCCAGGGGCTGTATAAAGGATAGAAAGGCAAAAGGAGTTATTTGCATAATGCTAGGCACCTGCCTAGAAGCTGCTTGTCAAGAGAGGAAAACTCTATTTAGAGAGGAACAAGATCTGAGAGAGGAAATAGAAGGTAGAAAAGCTGCTGAGTTATTATTGTCCTTGAAAATTGAGCCCCTGCAGAAACAGGTACAGAAAGAAAAGGAGAAGAAACAGAAATGTGAGGAAAAAATTGAAATTATGCTTATGTGGGCTCCTCATCTCCTGATATCCTACAGATCAGGAAACTTAATTGTCTTTCCTGAAGAATAGGATGGAAATATATGGGGTGAGCCTGATGACAGTGAACAGCGGGAGGATGATTCTTTGTCACATCCCCCTGAATATGAAGTCTGACCTGTCATTAAAAGAGAACTGTCTCAAGGACCTAGGGGTGGTTGTCAGCAAGGCAAGCTAGCAGGGATGTCCAAATTTTCTGTCAGACATATAGAATCATAGAACTATTTGGGTTGGAAGGGACCATAAGGTTCATCTAGTTCCAACTGCCTGCCGTGGGCAGGGACACCTTCGACTAGATGAGGCTGCTCAAGGCCCCATCCAACCTGGTCTTGAACACTTCCAGGGATGGGGCATCCACAGCTTCTCTGGGCAGCCTGTTCCAGTGCCTCACCACCCTCATGGTGAATAATTTCTGCCTTAGATCTAGTCTAAACCTACCCTCTTTCAGTTTAAAGCCATTACCCCTTGTCCTGTCACTACATGCCCCTGTAGAATGTCTCTCTCCATCTTTCTTGTACATCCCATTTAGGTACTGGCAGGCTGCTATAAGGTCTCCCAGGCGCCTTCTCTTCTCCAGGCTGAACAACCCCAACTTGTCTCAGCCTGTCCTCACAGGATAGGTGCTCCAGCCCTCTGATGAACTTTGTGGCCTCCTCTGGACTCGCTCCAACAGGTCCACATCCTTCTTATGTTGGAGGTCCCAAAGTTGGATGCAATACTCCAGGTGGGGTCTCATGAGAACAGAGCAGAAGGGGAGAATCACCTCCTTCAACCTGCTGGTCATGCTTCTTTTGATGTAGCCCAGGATACAGTTGGCTTTCTGGGCTGCAAGTGCACATTGCCTAGTCACATTAATAACATAAATGTAAACTCTCTTCCCTGACGATCACCCCACTTTCCAGAGTTTTCTAAACTGAACAGGGACTAGGAGCCTGCAGCCCCTAAAAGCAGCATAGGGAGCATGCCTAAAGCATGAGACAGTGACCCTTGAAAGCACTACAGGCAAAGCTAAGGAAAAGGTAAGCAAGGCAAGACGAGAAAGCTGTCGGTTTACTGTGAAGCTCATTTGAAAACATACAGTTATCACAGAGTGCAAGCACCACTGTCAAACGTTATTATGATGGATTTGAGTGGAGAGAGGGTAGGTGACAGTGCTTGAGCTCTGCAGGTGGCCACAATGTATAGAGAGGATGCAGGGCCACCGGTGACACAAAGATCCGTAGGATTGTGGCTGTAGCATTCCTTAGGAACTGTGTGGCACCTGTGAGGAAGCCCTGTGGAGAATTTGAGAGAAAGGGCTAATGTGGTCACAGCTGGGGGCAGTGACTGTTTTGGTGTCAGCCTCCTGCTGAAAGCAGGAACAATAGACTCAGGAAGGAAAGAGGTGAAGTCAAAGGGGCAGAGTACAGGACCTGGAAAAAGACTTCCAGCTGGTAGGACAGAAAGGAAACACAGGGCGGAAGGGACTACAGGATCTGTAAATAGCTGGACCCAGTGAAAGCACTGAGACTGGAGAGATTATGGGCCCCCACACTAAAGGGAAGAAGTGCTGACCACCACTACACTGCTTGTGGAGAAGTCTCAAGCTGCAGCTCTAATTGCCTTAAGCCAAGACTGACAAACAAGGAGCCTCTGCAAGCAGGGTTACTGGACGATGAAAAACAGGAGGACATGGTCAGTAAAGTGGATGTGCTGAAGGCATCTGAAGTGATTTGGCCTGAAATCTGGTTTGGAAAAGTTGACTGGATCCATGCTATTTAGTCAAGATGTTCCAGCAGAAAACCGGCCAATTTCTTCCAGTTACAGGACCTACTCCATTGCCCTCTCCCTCCCACCCCCTCCTTTCAGTAAGGATCTGTTAGTCTTCTTCAGAACCATCTTCTTGTATTCACTCTCTTTGATCTTTCAAGAACCTAGGTAGCTTGGTATGCAGTCTCAGTTCCTTGTAGCCCCTGAGTTTTCCAGCTCTGCAGTGGTGCAACACTCTTTGCAAGTCTTTTTCTTTCTCCTTTTTCTTTTTTTCTTTTGGTGCAAGGTCCCTCTGAAGACACTTTGCCTCATATCATGCAGCCTTACTATTCTTGCTTGTTTTGCACCACTTTTCCTGCCATCCTGTAGCGGGTGTTTTCCAACCATGTTTCTCTGGGTCAAGATGGCTCTGGCTTTGCCTCAGGTTCAGCCCCATGACCACTCTGCAGCCAATCTCTGTGTAGTTACCCTAGAAGCAACCACCTACCAGCGTGAGTGGAGTGTTCAAGCCCATTTTAACTCCAGCACCAGCTTTTTTTACAAGCAGAGGGGAATTTTGCAGCCTGCTGCCCAAAAGCATAATGCTAGTAGCTCTAGAAATGGAACTGAGGCAGCCCCAGTTCATGCACAGCCAGAGAACCTGCCTGAAATAGCAGAGCTGAGCTTTGCGCTGCCTCTGGCCTTGGGCTGGATCTGCCAACAGCACAACAGCGAAGGGAGTGCAGAACAGTTTGTAACAGCGCTGAGGGGGTCTCCCTGCAGGATTGCCACATACTTGCACCTGCCTCAGCGCTTCATGCCAAGCAAACCAGCCAGAATGAGGACATAGGGGATGTGGAAGTGGGGGGGAAAGTGAACTGAAGCCCCAATGGCCCCAAGCTCCAAGCAGGGCTGTGGGAGTGCCACCAAGACTTATCTGCTAACCGCAGCTCCCAGCTGCCATCGTGGAGCACAGCTGTCCTGTGGGCTCTTCGACCCAGATTTTGCCTACAGGGCAGAAACATCATTAACGGGTTGAGCAAGCTCAGCTGCTGCTTTGGGGAAACTTCCTCTTCCTAGAAAATTCATGGTCAACAGGAAATCCAAGCTTTGCATGGTACTTTAGAAATTATTTTCCCAGAAGATGTCAGCACCAAATTAATTATCTGCCAACCACACCTGTACACGCTTTCCACAAGAAGTGACTCTATTAAAGAAATAAAATATGACTAGATATTGTTTTCACTGTGTTGCCCATCAGGTACAGAGATGTGTCTGCACATTTTTAGAGAAGCCATAGGGGAAGAATAGGCTTTGCTGGCCTGGAATTCAGGCACAGCAATTAGTTCATGTGTGCATCTCTGTTCACACACAGAACTTTTGGCATTGCATGGATGACAAGTTTCAACTAGAGTCTTTGTGGTTAACAAGACCTCATTTACCTCTATGGAAAACTAAGTCTCCAGGCAGAGCTATTAGTTTAATATAAGATCATATGTGTGTGTTCTGTTTTGTTTTTTTTTCTCCCCTCTGGCTGCTTCTTCACTACACAGGCTCTTTTTTCACTAATCCATTTGGTTTTGGGTAGCCAGACTAAGCGCCATGCCAAAGTTAATGAGGTACAGTCCAGCCAAGCAATTCTTCATTTTTGACTTGTTGTCTCCTGTGCATTACTTTAGCTCTTGGCGGGAATTTCTGATATGCAAACATTCCTTTAGGGGACTTGTTCACAAAAGCTGCAGTATGTCACTATTTCTGGAAACCTTCAAGCAGCCCATTATGATCAGGTGGTTGTGTTTTCCTAGGACAAACAAGTCTGTTCAGACTTTGTCCTGTGGAATTTCAGGTTGGTTGTACTGTAATCAGAGGTCCTGTCCACTGGACATTTCTGTCTTCATCGCAGGTTTTGGCCACACCTAACTCTGTCCCTAATTACAGCCTAACTAGAATTCAGACAAGAAATTGAAGTTAAGCCTCTATGTTATCCTTTGTAAACCTCTACTAAATTTTTTTGACCTTATATGAAAGGCTAGTGTTGGTGTTGGAAAATATGCAGGCTGACAAGGTAAATTTCAGTATTCACTGTAGCACATCTCAGGTCATTTTGTCCCTGTTTTTGTGCATGTTATCTCACAAGCCAGGCATACACACACTCTTCAGATTTGTGAGGACAAAGCAGCAACAAATCATTCAGTTCAAGTGGAACATTTGCAGTTACTGTACAACACTGATGATACTTTACCTGGGGCATGGTACTGAAAGCAGAGACTAAACCTTTAAATAAATCCAAGTGT
Source organism: Patagioenas fasciata (assembly GCF_037038585.1). Taxonomy (NCBI): domain Eukaryota; kingdom Metazoa; phylum Chordata; class Aves; order Columbiformes; family Columbidae; genus Patagioenas; species Patagioenas fasciata. The sequence goes on along the minus strand of NC_092524.1, from coordinate 28,444,895 downwards.
TTAGACACCACCTCTAATTACATGGCACAAGCTTAGAGGTTTCTTAAAATATTGGACCTAGAGTAATAGGTAAATTTGTAGCTAAATCCAGGCCTTTTTTCATGTCTGTTACTTAGATCTTTAATTGCCTTTTTGGAATACTTTCTCTTTTATTGAGAAATGACATCACTGATTCTGAACAAAATACCTTAGCCTTGTTCTTTTGGTTTGCACCCCTCTTCCCCCATTCAAGAAGTGCAGTGCAAGGGATACTTTGAGCATGACCTTTCAACAGCTGATGCATTTCTGTGTTCTCACAAATGTGCTAAATAGCATTAGTCTCAAATCTCTGTCTGTGGCAGACTACATTTCAAGGCATCCAGTGCGCTGTAAAAGGTTAACATCTGCTCTGGCAGGCAGGCAACAAGATGTTTGCAATACTTTAATACCCCATAAGTTAACAGTGTTTGAGTCTTCCATCCCCACCTCCTTTTCAGTCTACACTTGTTAAACATCCATTTTGGTTCACTAGCCGCTGTTAATATTCTGTGGTCATTTAATCCCAAATGCTCACCTATGATTTCAGTCTTCCTTATCGGTATCACTCCTTTTCCAAACAGCTCTGAAGCAGCTCACCCTGGCGTAGCTGGTGGAGGCTTGATGGAGTTTTGCGAGTCTGACATAACAAAGTTCCTCACTTGTGCTAATCCAGGATAAGAATTTCACTACAGAAGGCTACTACAAACACTGCATTCCAACAACAATTTCAAGCAGATGTGGTAAGTAAAGAGTTTTTGAAGTATTGTTTGGTTTAGTGTTTCCAAAAATGGTAGCACTTTTTTTTGTTCCCTCAAGCTCTAAAGCATACCCTACACAGAACACGTCCATCAGTCCTCACGTTTGAATATGCAGAGCACTAGGATCAGGACCCCACTTTGTCTTAGCAGCCTCAGAGGCTTTCAAGAGCAGAAAGACAGGTCAAATAAAGAGGTTTGATAGGTCATCCCTGCTGAATGGCACTTAACTGGGCATGAGTACACCTGCAGCAATTCAGGACCAAAAGAAGTGTTATCCCTCTGTAGCTACTGTTGTGCCAGCCAGCATGTAGCTTCCACACTCTGCTACCTTTGACAAAGCAGGAGAGGCACTTCTAGCATGTATAAGTCAAGAACATGTAGGAGAAGGAATGTTCATGAAAAAGAGAGGTATAGCCAAAACATTCTAGAAGCATTAGAAACCTCAACAGCACTGGAATGCAGCTGCCTCTTTGTTCATGCCAGCCTTGTGTGTCTCAAGACCAGTTCTAGCTCAGGGAACACTGAATCAGCTCCAGCCTGTTGCCAAACAGTTCTGTTCACAGCCTGAACAGCCACATAATGAGAGACAGAAGCCTCTTTCTTTTGTCCCCAAACTATACTATCATTAAATCCTGGCGTTATCTCAGTAAATCTGAGTACAGTGGGAAGGGACATCAAGGTTGTTGAAGCTGTATCACTTATACCAGCTGCCTTGCAAGGGGAGCCCCCAATCCTGAAGTGAAGGATACTGAAGACTTCTGAAGAATATTGGAGAATAAATAGATTTCTGCCAGTCAGCTTGAGCCAAAAAGGGGAAGCAATACCAGAAGTTCCCATTACCCCACACATCCAAAGTTTCTTGAACAGGAAGCGTTGGGGCAGGGCACACCCCAGCAGGCATGCATGTGCATTGAAGCGTCTCCTTTCTCTGTTTTGAAGAGTGGCATGTGTCACTTATCTCCCTTCACTGAGTGGAAGTCAAGAAGATCTGTTCCCTCCTGCCCTCCTATAGTGCTCACAGTCAGAGAAGTCTTTATTCATCCTTGTTTATTTATTAGAAAATCCCTACAAGTTTGGCATTTAAAATGAAGCATTAGTTACATGGAATACATGCCCTCGAAGTCCAGAAGTTGCTGGATATGCTACAGAGGTGGATTGGGGCCAGCAGTGACCCAGTGACCTCTGCAGGAGATGCTGGTATGGCTGTGAGACGCTAGCAGGGCAATAACAATCATGATCCAACCTTCTCAACATAGTTAGCAGGATAGAGTCCAACTTGGCCATTGAGAAGTTGGCCCTTGCACCAGCCCTGCTCATCTTCCTCACTAATCTTCATTAGTTCTTCACCTAAAACCAAAGAAACAGTCATTAGGAAGCAGATATGGGGAAGGTAGCATGCCATTTTTCCCCACCTCAGAAAAGCTGATAAAAATAAGACCTACTGGTCTGAATCACCACACTTTTCTCCCCTTATCACACTCTGTATCATACTGCACAGTTTAATCAAAGCCAGAGTTTCTGACCTCTTCACTATCTATGCTCAGTATCATCCCTAGGCCAAGGAACTTGGAAATAGACCTTCAGTTCTGCTGTTCAACATGAGAAATCTTTTTGTGCCCTGTATTTCTGCCTGCTTTCCTCCCCCAGAGGAGAGCCAAAGAGATCAGAGGATGTCAGAGATTTTTTTTTTTTCTTAGTGGCCCTTCTGTAGCAGGTGGGAAGGAAATGTAAGAGGCTGCTAAGCTCTGGCTGTTAGGACCCAAATGACTATTCCATGATGGAGTGTCTGCTTTGGCCAGCACAGCATGGAATGAACTTATTTCTCAGACTATGACCAGGAAAGGCTTTTAACTTTCCCACATCTACTTTGGGAAAGGGCAGAAAGGTCCCCTTCTCCACCAGTAGAAGATCATACTTCTGCCAGAGAGAGAAGTCTGACTGCATCAGTAAGCACATCCCACACTGGCAGAGGCTCAGAAAAGAAAGTCATCTGCTGTTAAGCTTAAGGCTTACTGGTACATGCTGCTCAGTGCAGATTCAGAAAGGGGGTGACTAAAGCTAACCAGTCATGCCTTATTACATCTGCTGGTGGAAAGAGAAAAAAAATCCTAGAGTACCCATACTGTAAGCTATTTTAAAGCAACAAGTTAGTGTTAGGAAGTTTACTAGTATGGTAATGCTGCAGCACAGGTATTGGCTCCAGGCACAAGCTATTGCTACTGAAGGACTTCAGTGCCTTTTTGAAAAGGGTGTATTTTGGAGAGAGATAGCACAGACTCAAACCAAGCAAGATTAGAGACACTCTCAAGATCTGAATGTCCTGTTGGAGATGGAAAAGATGTCACATGCAAACTAAATTTACCTGAAGGAAGAAAAGGGGAAGGGCCTGTTTGCTCCAGCATTCTCACTCAATCCTCTGCTGGGAGCCAGGATCTCCACACTCAAGATACTCATTTTGAGCAACAGTTTGCATAGCTTTTTTTTTTGCAAGTGGAACTCTGCCTGCAGTAGTGCATGTCAGTCAGCTGAGCTTTCTCCCAAAGCATCTATCTTGTGGTTACTTCAAAGGACAATCCAGACCACCTTTATACTTTTAATATCAATGGCACAAGGGAGAAGCATTTAATAAACTCTCAAGATACAATGTAGAATAAATGCCTTAAGAGGAGGCAGGAAGGATTAATTTTACCACTTGGGGTCTTGCTCTCCCTGCACTGTGACCAAGGCCTAGGCAGCCTCTTTATATGGCCTCGCTGTCTCTTAGTCTAGAACAGGCTGGACTGCCCAGTGTATCATCCACCTCAGAGGAGTTGGCAATGGGTCAGGGAAGGGGAAGAAAAATAGCAGTTTTCAGGGGGACATCCAGTTCTTAAAGAATGTTTCAATCAGTCAGCCCGAGTGAGGACGGCAAAAGGTTAGTAAGAGATTAGTGCTTCTGTACCTGCTTTAAAGCTCAGCTCATCAGCCTCCTGTCCTGTGTAATCATACAGTGCTCGTACCCGTACACCTGGTACCTTTATGTCCTCCTCATGCCCATTGGCATCCAGGCACTTCTTGGGAGTGTCCTCATCTGACCACTCTGAAATTTCTTCCTTCCCTCCACTTTATGTGTGGAAGGAAAGAGGGGACAAGATGACAAGATGGTTGTTAGTAGACTCATCTCTCACCCACCTCCTTCTGAATCATGCACCACCCTGACTCCCCCGAGACTGCTACGCTACAGAACAAGGTGCAAGAGGCACAACAGCTGAGTGAGGGTGAACAGTGAGAAGAGATACCAGGAGATACTAGATTTGGTTCAAAGAATCCCAGCATTAGAGCCCTGAGGGCCAGGAGGGTAACTCATTTTCAAAGTATTTTCACACATGCACACTCTTCATGACCTCATCCTACTCTAGCAGATCCTCTCACACAAGTAAAGCCCATCTGAACTGGAGAACCCAGCTGTGTCCAGAGTTATTCCAGCCAAGAGTAAGACAGACAGGAAAAGCCGTGTCTCCCCTCCCAAAGAGACATGTCTGGCATGCTGTTTTCCAAGTCAGGAACAAGAGCAGAGGGGAAGAGCAGCAGAGGACAGGCACCTGGAACCCAAAAACCCCTGAAGAAGCTGTTTGCTATACTAACTTCACATGGGTGGGTGCCCTCAGGCTCTCATAGAAGAGGCTGTTCTGCTCCTCTTGGTAGGAAAACCTGTAGATTGGCAAATAGCGCCCCTGAATCCAGCAGACTGTGAAATACAGTAGTGGCCTTGAGACATCTCTATATGCCCATTCTTTTCTGCCCAGTTCACTTAGGCCAGAGTTCACTTTTTAAAGCAGGATGGCTCCAGGAACTGTAGGACAGGAGTCTCTTCAGCCTCTCTCTGTTCCCCAGCTTGCTTCCTGGCAGGTAGTATGCAGCACCATGCCAGGGAAAAAAAAAAAATCTGATGCCTGCATTCAGGAAACAGCATAGTAACTGGCAAGGCTGCCAGCTCCCACTCGCCTCACCCTGTCTGGGAGGAAGAAGAGTTGGCAAAATTCATGCCAGATTCTCACACAGTATTAATATGACTAGGCCAGATGTCATCACCAGAAGGATCTTTACAAGGAAGACCCCTTGTGAGGCAGTACATACTAGACCAAAAAAAACCAAACAAACAAACAAAAAACCCACAAAAAACAAAACACACACACCCCCCCTCCCCAAACACCACCCACAATGAAACAAAAACAACCAACACACAACAACAAAAAAAACCCACACACCCCACACACTACACTACTTAAAACCAGTTTTCTACCCTGTAATTTCCAGAGTGGCCCAGGCAAGGCCACGGGCAAGAGCCAGAAGTTAAGGAAGAGATGACTCCTGTCAATCCAACTCATTGATAACGCTGGGCAGGACTGCATTTCTCCTAACACAATGTATCCCACACTTCAGCCCTTACCTCTGCTTTGTCTGCAGAGGGCTCTGTGAGACAACACCATCCCGTGCAGGCAAAATGCTGGTCAGTGTGACATCGTCAGCCATCTTGCCACCCTTCTCCTTCTTGGTGATTGGCCGCTGTGTTTCAAGGGACCATTCCTGTTCAGGGAAAAGCAATAACACCATCAAGCCACTCGGATACAAAAGTTCTGTGCATCTTTTCTGACCAATACAGGACAGAACACCAGGTCATGCTGCAGTTGTGGCTGGCCTGGTCAGCCAAAGGGCATTGCTGGTGTAGCAAGCTCACTCCTGTTAATGCCAAGGTGCAACAAGAGAGGCTGTGGGAAAATTATAACAGGAACTTGTCCCAAGGCCCTGTGCACCCACTCCTGTTCTTTGACCTTGCAGCTGGATGGCTGGAGTATTTGCAATTTGGCAGGGCTGCACATGTCCCTTTGGGCACCAAAGAACTTGCAACACAACAGAAGTTTCAGAAGAGCGTAACATGCTGAGCCTGCCCAGCAGAGACAGTCTTTCCAACACTAGACTAGCAATCCACCAATTTCAGTAAAGCAGCTAAATGTTTGGCAATAGTAACAATACACTCTAGAATACTACGTCACCTGAAACTGAGGCCAATTCATTGCCATGCCTGGTCCATGAGTGTTGCGCCACCACTTCAGGTCCTCCTGGTTGTCTGCAGCCATGATGACTTGGTAGAGGTCTTGATACAACGCATGAAAGCTATGACCAGGAACAGAATCATCAGTAACCAAATCCCCCAGCAGCTCCCCAAAAGCAAAGTAGGAAAGAAGAGTATAACCTCATGCACGATTACACAGCATCCAAAGTTCCACAGGATTAAAGATGCCAGAGCAGCACCTGGTTCAGCCCTAGGAAAACAGAGCCACCCTCACAGAAGAATCAGCCTGGCAAACGGGACAGGCTTGTCTGGTGTGACAGTGGCTAACATCTGCCAGCTCTCAGCACAGATCATCAAATAAGCAATCAAGGAACCTGGCACATTCTTCCACACAGACAGGGAGGTGGCTCAGATTTGTTGCCTCCACCTTAAGAGTACAGGAGCACAGAAGGTATTTGGCTGCACCCATTTCTCTGGTGTAACCCCTACTTAATGATAACCATAACCCAACAAGGTACCCTTACCTAACAAAAGGTCTCTCTACTCAGGGCAGAATGGGTATCATAGCTATAGATATTATAAGGCAACAGAGCTGCAATCCTCAGACAGGGATTACATATAGCAACATGGACCATTTCACAGAATAGAAACACATCCACGTGACAGTACTGGACTGTAGTGGAAGAGGAAGGGTTCAGAGGCACAAGGAATCCTCTCTGGGGAGCCTGACACTGTCCAAGGTCAGAGACACCAGCACTAGTCAGTCTGAAGGGACCAAAATGCCAGTTCACAGGCACACTTAGAAGGGGAAGGAGCAAGATCTGCCTGATGCAAGCAGGCAGCTCCCTTTCAGACACCAGAACTGGCACCCCTCTCCAGGGCCTAGGGCACCCCAGGCTGCCAGACCTCCCTCCTGTGTTGGGCTGGTACCTTTCATTGGTGGAGAGGTTGAGATGCTGGTGCAGATTCAGTAACATCTCCTTAAAGAAGCACAGTCGCTTGCGCTCTGCTTCCTGACAACCCTCAAACACTTGCTCCATGTCCTCCATATAGCGGGGATTGTAACGGTTCAGCTCTTCCAGCATCTTCTCATATTGATCCTTGCACTGTATCAACCCAAGATGACAGCAATAGTGAGATGTGTTGCCTTGACATCAAACCAGTGACACTCTCCTTGCTCTGGCTTGGGATTGACAAGTTTTCCCCCCCCCCGCACTGCTGAACAAATACAGCACAGAAAAAAAAATCCCACAGCTGGTATCCCAGTCCATTGCTCTCCTAATATTCTTGCAAGTTCCTTGTTCTTCCTTGCCACCCTCTTCCATAGAGTGTCTTCTGCACTCTCACTTTTACAGGCAGGAAAACCAGCCACTTTTTGCAGTCAAGTCTTCAGCTCTGCAGCTCGAACCCCCTCCACCAAACCCCCTACTTTTAAATTTATTTCTAAATTAGATTTTACCCAACACCAAAGAAAGAGACTTCAGTCTTACTTGCTGAAGTCTCAGTCTAACTCACTAAACTTTAGACAATGGGATCTCACACCTCCTTACAGGCTTCAGCAGGAGCCATTTCAGTGAGTGACATTATAGCCAGTGCTTTTTCTTGAGAGGAGTGTCCTCGTGACTCACATCCATACAACACACACACACACACACACACACCTTCTCAGCCTCCTGAGTGCACTTCTCTACACGCTCCTGCAACTTGCGCAGTTGTTCCTGTGAGACAGATGAGTCTGCCTTGGCATGCGTCTCCCTTGTAAGGGCTGTTTTCTCCTCCTTCCGGGCTGTGTGGTAGTTTTTCTTAGAAGTCTCCACCTGTAGGAGGAAGATGCAGAGAAAGCCATGATCAGACCACATTGATCCTCCATTACTCAGAGAGGGCACATTAATATTTGTTACAATCAGCAGCAATTGTTTCAGGACAACATAATAGAAATGCCAATTTGGCATTTAGTAAGCTAGGCTCCAAAGGGAAGAGGTACCTCCAAATTATCTCTTCTTCAGTGCTCACCTGCCGTGCAGGAATACAGAGCCTGTTACCAAAGTCTTCCCACATGGGAAGGAAGCTACACAACCACCACAGACAAGAAACCACCAAGACATCCCTCCTTCTCTGGCGCTCTCTGCTACTCTGGTTAAACCTACTTTGTTTGCCTTGTGGCTCTCACGATGAGAGAGCCAGTTCGACTGCCCTTATCCCTCCTTCCCCATTCACGCTTTGCTCACGTCTTTCATTTTCTTCACCCAGGGTTTCTGGGCCTTGCGGAACCCATCCTCTGCCTCCTTTGTCTCCTTGAAGCCTCCAATCATCTGCTTGTGGTAGGCCTCCTTCTGCCAGGCCTTGATCTTATCTGAGTCTTCACCAGCCAGGTGGTTCCGGACAGCTAAGTGAATTTCACTGAGTTTGTCGGCAGCTGTCAGGAAGGCATGCCAGGCCTTCTCCAGAGTACCATACTGCGGACCTGCAGGAACAAACACCAGAGAGGCTCTTACACCTCTGGCCCACAGAAGGGAACATAGATTCTTTTCCTCCTACACACACATATCAGTATGGAGTCACTTCCTTAACTCTTCCCCATCATACAGGTCAGCACTGACTGGTCTCCACACAGTTCCAACAGGCAGCACACAGACTGGCTGTTACAGCTGGTCAAGACACGAGTTTCTTTTGGGTAGTACCATCTGGGACAGCCAGTGCCTGCTAGGAGAACGTTTCTGTAGAAAATTATCTTCACAGAGCTGGCCCAAACTTCAGGACAGATAGCAACAGTAGTTCATGACTGAGGCTAAGCTGATGCTTCACAGACCAGTAGATCCTTTGGGGCATCTGTCCCAGTGTTTCAGTTTGATCCCACTGCCACTAAATCACAGCATTAGTAGCTATCCTCTGACTAGAAGAGAAGGAGGGAAGAGAGACAGCCAAGCCATCCTTAAAAGAGGAGATCTGCAGCTTGATTTAAAACTTGGACTGCCCAAGGAGTTGCCAAGTTAAACAAATAGCTATTTTTTTTTTTTTTTTTTTGTGGTAACCAAACACCTGACAATGCAGAGAACAACCCTCCAAGTTAATCAGAGGACTAGCTACAAAAACACACACACAAAAGACATCCAGCAAAATCACCTCCTTTCTGAAGAAAGAAAGCCTGTTCCCCAAGGGAACAGCATCACCTCAGTAAGAGCATTCAAGAGAGAGAATGCAATGATTGCATCCTGTTCCTAGTCCAACCCACCAAATTTACCTTTCTCCACATTGGTCCTCCACTTACGGGACCACTCTGTTAGCTGCTGAGCATAGTTCTTCTCTATCTTGGCTCGCTCCTGGAAGCAGGAGATTAAGTCATTGCAGAGCCGGTACCCATCATCCACACGCTTCACTGTCCGCCTGTAGTTTCCAGCCTGAAATTTCACACAACGTTGTCATTTATACTGTACTGACTTTCACGTTCCTTTGGAAGAGACAGCAGCAGGTCAATCATGGCATGGGGAGGGAGCACAGGCCCTTCTGAAGCCAGCAGCTGGGCTCAGACCCTCCTCTGGCACTCCCTCAGGCAGACATAGCAGTGGAGGGAAGCAGCTGAGATGCTTTGCTTGCCTCTCTCACAGCTCAGATCAGTGCCAGCTGAACAAGGAACCCTCATTACACAGCATCTATGGAGGAAAGGGTCACCTCCTCCCTGCAGTAACACACAGCATGTTACTGAGCCTCTCCACAGTTCATCCCTTCCATTCCCCAAGAACAACATGTCACCCAGGAACCTGAAACTCAACCCCCTAGGTAAGAAGACATTCGTACCTCCCTCAAATTCTGATTACCCTTACTCCTTACCTCCCAGAAACTGCCGCCAGGAGCCTCCCCGCCAGCCTCATCTTCTGATGACATCACCCCTGTTTTCTTACAGCAGAGAATTTTTGCAGATTTCAGTTAAGCTGAGGAGAGAGAGAAGTGAATTTTAATATATCACTGGCTAAGCCTCTGCAGAGCACAGTTCTCCGTAACTTTTGGAGGTGGAGGAGCCCAACTTCCTATCCTGCAGGCAAGTCCTGGCATCCCTGCACCTCCAGCAGCAGAAGGCTGGATCCAGCAGTGATGTCCAGGACTGAAACTGCCTCCTCCCTCCCTGCAGACCAATGGCCTCCTTGAAAGGCCTGGAGCACACTGGGAGAAGATGTTGTAGAAGACAGTCTTGCCAAACCTCAGCTGTACAGATATTGGAGACTCTACTGAATCCAACACCCTTCTGCAGCACCAGACATTTCTGCAGATATTCCTATCTTAAGCAAGGCCCTCAAGAGGGTAGCAAAAGCTATGGAAATTGAGGTAGCTAAAGCTATTTGAAATCTGCCTTGGAAGTCTTTAAATAAGTCTTCTGTCAATGGAGATGACACCAGCTTCCCAGTATGACTCAGGATTATGGGATTACAACTGACTGGAGAGAAAACAAGGCTGAGCAGTCAGCAGACAGGCATGCCTTGAATGGGGAGGAGCCCTATAATCTGCCCACCCACTGAGCTGGGCTTGTACAGAACTACAGAAACACACCAGGGCATACTCAGCCAAATGGCACTGGAGCAGACATGCTGGCTACCCAGCAGCACTGCTTCCCCAGAAACATCCCTGCAGAGCTGGTCTTTTCATTACGTTCAACTTTCTGATTGTATTAGGTTCAAAATCTAGGCTAGAAGGTAAATGGTTCATATCATCTGTTGTCTCACAACTTTTGCCCATTCCTCTGTGCTCATCTGCACTGCCAGTTTGCTCCTGCCATGGTGTGACACTATGAATTCCTTGGAGAGGTTCAGGGTCACACTTGTGCAGGAACAAGAGTAACAGAAGGTGGCCCAAGCTCAGTCACTCACACACAAACCTACTCCATTCTAGGTAAGCCTGGGTTAATGCAGCATGAATGTCCTTTGCTGCCACTTCTCCTCTTGCACATTCCTAGTTATAAAAAGCTTCCCTCACACCCCAGAGAGGTATCTGCTCATTCTGCCAGCCCACAGAGCACACAGCAGAGATGAAGATCAGGTCAAGAGTCCACATCTTCTACCTCCTGCAAATCCTTCTCAGTGGCATGAGCCACACTGTGAAGCACCCCAACACAGACTGCAGGAATTTCCTCCATTTCTTCTGGCAACAGTTTGGCTCTGTTTGCCCCGTCTCATTGCATGGACAAGTGTCAGGAATACATTAATGCTGTTCCTCTGGGTATCTCCAGAAGGCTGAAAGTGCTCAATTCCAGTCACAGAAGCATGTTGTTAAATGAGATATGACACTCAGGTGCACAAACCTTGAAACCTGAAGAATACCTCCACCCATGGCACCAGCTGTCCCTGTCCTTCCTCCCCATTTGTCAGCAGGCTGCAAAGCTATCTCAAGTGCCTCCAGGGCACGCAACTCTACTCTTGTCCCCAGTAACCACATACCTGAAAGCTGAAAGCGAGATGCCACAGGGGAGCACTGGGCAGCTGGCAAGTATGTCCGGAACTCTTCAAACCCTGTGAAAAGACTGGAGGAGACAGAGATGTGCACAGTTACAAACTGCTGCTCCTTTGTGGGGATGCTGCTTGTTCTAATGCATTGCAACTCCATGGGTGTCCCCTTTCTGCCAGCTCATAGGAGGAGCACCCTCTGAAATAGCAGCTGCAACCACTGTGCCTCCTGAGATGCCACGTTCCAGCACGTAGGAGAGATGCCAAATCCTTGTGTCACAAGATCTAGCCCCAGAGAGAGTTAAAATAGAAACATTGAGAAAGTATGACAGCACTGTGCAGGAAAGGTACCACCTCAACAGCTGAGCAAAGGGAACAGCACGGGCCAGAAAGGCCCAATATAAGTACACTCCCCAGGCACCAAACATGGGGCCTTGTCCCCCCTCACTGTACAGTGCCCAGTTTAGCAAACCCCACTGCATCCATGTGCTGCTGCCTCCCCCTTTACACATAGCTGGCTTTGAGAGGAAAAGGGAGTGACACACACATCCCCTCTTTCCAGCGCCTTTTTTACTATAGATGAAGAGGATTTATATATATGACAAAGTACTTGATAACTCTACATTATAAACAAAACGAAAGCTCACAAGAACACATATACTGGTCTAGAAGCCTCGAGTCCTTTTAGTCATGGAGCACCTAGCACTGCCCTGGTAGGATGGGGCTCTGCCAGCAGAGCTTTTTTGTTGGTTCTGTAAGCTGTTCCCATCGCATTTTCAGAAATACTTTATTTTGCCATTATGATACACGTAACTGTCATTAACTTTCCACAGAGGAAAGGGGAATAAAAGACCTGCAGAAGCCAAGGGAAACAAGGGCAGAAAAAGGCATTTTTATTTACCTCACATTCACTTCTCTGAAGATTTACTTCGATGTTAAAAGTGTATTTATTTAAAAAAAACGAACAAGCAAAAAACCTATTCCGCTCAGTCACCAATATCCACTCAGCTGAGGCTAGAAGGTTGCAGCAACTGAGAGTTAATACAGCTGAAAGCAGAAACTGCAAAACCCAGAAGTGGGATTTTTAGCCAGACATAAAGACAATTTTGAGAAAGAGTGAAAGAAGATAGGAAAGACGAGGAAGGGAAGAAAAGCAGACTGGGTTATTTCAAACAGACTAGAGATGTTTGATGAGGAAGGGCTTGGTGGGAAGAGTTGGGACACTCTTGCATGATCTAGATCACTGGATGAAAGGTTATTGCTAATCAGAAACCTCCTAAGACTACCCAGTGGTCCCGAGTAAAACCCAGACTACACATTCCTGAAATTAAGATTAAAAAACTTAATTAACAGTTATGCCAAAGTATACTTAAAACTGCCCCAGACCCTTTATTTCTTTCTCCTGATAAAGACACAGATCAATTAGATATGACACATGAAGGCTGTATCACTTTTTCCATGCCACACCCCCATTCTCACTTTATCAGGAAGCAATGAATCACAAGCATGCCTTTCATCTCTGGTTTCCAATTCAGGCTGACTACACAGGGCTAGAACTTGGGGGTAAATGTGGAAAGTGGTTGTGTGTCAAAATGTGCTTGTCCATTTGAGGGACAGTCACCAAAAAAATAGAAAAATACTTCTGCCGTTTCCACATTAGAATTTGAGCAATACCTGCTTATTTTCTCAAAAGTTATGAACCCAAATAACTGGATTTACTATCACTAAGATCAGTTTGCTCTGAAACGTAACAGTAGCTGTGCTGCATCAGACTAAGGGTTCTTGTAGCCTCATAGCCTCTGTAGGCAGCAGCCAAAAGCAGACACCTTCCCTTACTTTGAGAACAGAGCAAGCATACATGATGCCTCCCTGCATGCTCTCCAAGTCTCTAACCATTTGTTGACAGGAACTTCCTGAGCTGGATGTGGCACCTATGAATTTAGTAACACTCAATGGATTTATCTTCCATTAACTTCTCCAATCTGCTTTTGAACCCACACAAGTTTTCAGCATCCACAATATCATGTGGCAAAGCATCCCACAGCTTAAGGCTATACTGTAGCCATCATCACAGTAGCTAGGGGGAAGAATACAATAAAGTAGTATAATATTTCTACAGGCTAATCTCCATGACCTGAATAGCAGTGAGTCAAGTACATATTTTCATAGCAGTTGTACAGACTTTATAGAAGTCCAGAAAAATCTAGCCTGGTAGAAGCAAAAAGGTCAAAGAACAGGGAGGACCCTTTTCTGCCAGGCTTTTTCTGGACTTCACATACTCCATGAGCCCATGTCAGTCAGCAGATCAAATTGAATCTGCATGCAGACATAAGTACTTAGTACTGCATACAGCGGCTGAAGAACAGCTGCTGCTGTCACCCTGCGCCCTAGAAGAGCAAACAGATCTCCACTCCACCCCCTCATGCCTAGTTATTCCCAAAACACCATGTCTGTTGAGCCACCAGGAGCTCAACACCAGGGAAACCCGAGTTTGCCAGGAAAAGTAAATATGAGTTATACATGCCTAAGCCTGGATGTTGTTTTACAGCAAAGTAGAGATGACACGGCTACCTTGTGGACAGCTTGACATAGCAAGAGCCACTCCATGATTCAGGATGGCACCAGAGCCTGCAGCATATGGGAAATATAGCTGGAGTTATATCAGGTCCACTAGAATTGTATGTGGGTCAGCAACACATTTGAAACTCCTTCTGATGCCACTGCTACCTCTACTAAGAGGAGGCTGCCTAACAAATCATATTTGCAGGACAATGGAATGTTTACCCTTACCTTCCCACCTTCCTCTTCCAGCTATCACAGTTAAAGAGCTGCTCAAGCCATCACTCCAGTTCCTGTAAGATATGGTCTCTGAAGAAGGAGGGAGTGACTACATCTCGATTCACTTCACACCTCTGCAGGATGACAGACAAGGGCATCACAGACATCACAACAACCAGCAACATCAGACAGACAAACTGAACCATGCAAATGAGATTTCTGCAGAGCTACAACCCTCTCTGCTACCAGTGTTAAAAAGGTACTCCCCTTCCCCCAAATACCTCTCTCACTTATGGCCAGCATAGTTCTTAGGCCACACCTGCTATCAACTCCCTGTTAAGTTATCAAAAAATGGCTCTTGGGCTCTAGCTGCAGAAAAGTAGAATGGCTCGTGACTGCCTCACTGGTACAGAGCTCCACTCAGGGAAATGCCAGAGGGCTTGTCAAGGCAGAGCGGTTTCCACCTTCAACCATGTTGTTAAGCTCACCCCTGCTCCAGTCAGTCATGCATCTCAAACCACAGATCCCTGCCCTCAGACCAAGGTGTTGGGCTAAAACCTTCCATTTCAAAATGTGTGAACCTGGCAACACACTATGAGGTATGTCTTTGTTTCCTGTTTGCACAACATGAGTACAACTGGGTCCTGATCTGCAAGCAAAACTTCTAGACCCAACAGTAATTATCACTTCTCCACTTCAGAAACCTTTCCCTAAGGCAGGCAAACTGCAAAGATCCTCTTCCCTCTACACCATGCTCCAATACTTCCAGCCTCCAAATGCCCAAGGCATCACTTCTGTGTATTGCTCGACTGCCTCCCAAGACTCCTTGTGAGCAATTGTTTACCTAAGTTTGCCAAGAACAAGCCTCTGAACTCTACAAATGCTGGTGCATGCAGCCCTGCGGGAATTCATCCACAGAAACAGAGCTTGTACACTGCCCCAATCACGGCCTTCTGTCTATCTCCTCACCCCTTTCCCAAGTGCAACAGCAAATACTGGATGCAGACACATGTAGGAACGAATTATAGTTATCTAGTAACAGTTACTGGAGGCTCATTTTTATTATGGACCAATTTCTATATAGGTGTTAAAGCCAAGCTAAGCAAGAATTTTAATCAGGAATGGGCTGCTGCTAACTGATTTCCACCTCAAGACAACAACCAACACCACAACAGAGCTACGTGAGATTTCCGCAACCAACTTGTTTGATTCTCAGAGTCACTTTTCCATATAGCAGGCAGTGTTGAAGGTATTGTTTTCACCCCAGGGTACTTCTGGTGCAGGTGGCAGATAAATGTTTCCATCTGAACAATCCAAATACACAAAAGCATGCCAGCCCCACTCCCCTCACAGAACAGACCTGAAAACCCTTACTTTTCTTCTGTTAACTTGTCAGAAATGAACTAGAGAGCTGGAGCCAGAAGGTTCCACATGGCTCCAGCAGTGTAATGAACTAGATTGGCACTGGTACAGCAGTGCTAGGAAGGCCCCTGATGGAGAGAATGAAATGGGCATGGGACAGAATGTCCTTTCCAGCCTCCCCATCCAATAGCGTGAACCAGTAACATGTTCTCCACTGCCATTATATAAGAGGGGTAATATTTACAGGTGTACTTATGTTTCTGTAGAATATGCTAAGTAACATGAAGATCCTCCCAAACTTTCCGCAGAGATATTTATCTTCTTGCTGTGGTCACACCCTTGGCAGAGTCACCTGACTGAGAAGGGACTAAGAACCAGCGTTTCCCAGCCGCTCCCTAAGGACTGAGCCTGCCAGGGATGCCTCATGTAGTTTCGAGCAAGATTTCAGCTGATCTCTCCAGTCAGGGAGAGGTCAGAAAGCCACCAGGCAGAACAGTAACTACACACAAAGGTCACTCCAGCTACATGCAAGCCTGTAACAGAAGCCCAGCTCCCAGACAATGATTCTCTAGAGATCTGTTTGCTAGCAAAATTCTCCATTATTATACCAAAGTACTAAAAAAAGATCCTGTTCCACTTCAACTGACCTTCTGAGTCTACATGCTGCTTCATTACTCTCTCTTATTTCAGACCACAGCTTCTTTCGTATTGGTCTCCTCCACATTCAGACCAAGCTAACGTATTGAAGACAGACATCCCCTCACGCATTACACCAAATTGTTTTCAAAACATTCATTCAGTATTATTTCCATATTTATTAGCTATTCCCTGACAGGTTCTCAGAGGCCAAGGCTACAGGACAGGCTTCTACCAAGACATTGCTACTGACCTAAGGGTTAGGATCCCTGACTGACATAGCTTTACCAAGCAGAAATTGTTTCACCAAGAAAAGGAAAAATTCTGCTTTCTTCCAATATGATGTAGGACATCTTTAGTACTACATGAACACACATCTATCCTGGTTAACACAACAATATGAGACAATACTAATGAAAGAATATACTGGGCCATCAATGTCTGTGTTAGTTTTTCCCCAGTTGTTCTTCCTATGAAAAATTTGGTTATAATCTCAAATATCCACAGAGGAGGGAGGAAATCTGTGCTGGACCATGAGGTACCATACTCTAACAGGTCAACAGGCCATGTTCATTTGGTATGTTCAAGATGGTTGCTTAAATAACCTTGACATGTATGCTGTCTCTATGTTTAACAGGCAGCTACATATAGGAGGAGCAGCAGATAGCTTAATAAAAAGACACACATCCAAGGTACTAGGAACAGCACGACACTAACCTACACTCTTAGCCTTGTGAATAGCACAGCTCCTGCTCCGCACATTAGTCAGTACGTCCACTGCCCAGCTTTCACGCTCCCTGACTTACCCCTTTCTCAGGGCAAGGTTTTAACTCATGCAGATGTTGAGAACCCGTAACTTTACTGGCCCACTCCCTGGGCCTCTTTGCTTGCTCACTTTCATGCTGGGTAATTCCCGGGGTACTTCCTACCCTGCTGCATGAATCTCTGCAAATGCATATAAACAGCAATTCCCCTACAATCAGAAGGGACCCCAAGCAACTGGAAGCCACTCCTTTCTAAATCACTGATAAACAGGTGTTTAAAGCTCCAGCCAAAGCCATTATACCCCTCCTCAGTAGTCTCAATCTGCACTTAATGCAGACAGTTTTTCCAGGATTTAATCTACATTTCACCTGGTCATGGTTTTTTTTTTCCTGCACTTGGTGACTGGCAAGGCAAGATCAAGAGTCCATCCTGTAATACAGTTGCTTATAACTTAGGAAAAGTAACTCATCATAGTACCAGGCTGAGCCAGTCCACCCACTTCCAACCAGACTTCGAGTAAAGAAGTTTGTTTTGTTCAGATCTTTACGTGAACAGCAACAAAATGCTCCAGCCTCATCCAACCCCGAGCAAAGAAGAAATAATGGAAGGGGGTGATCAGCAGTGCTGGGGGAGGGCATCTTGGGATGGAAGTCAAACTCCTGCAAGTCCCTGTCAATGGAATATTCTCCTTCTGTGATTGAATCACCTTGCAACCCCCAGAGCAGGGATCAAGTTTACTTGAATGCATTAAGAAGGCCTAAGGAAGCAGACTGAAATCAATGCAATCAAACAACCTTTAGAGAAGCCACAAGCCAGTTAGCTCCATTCTAACACTGAGCTTCTGGTGGTTTCTGGCTTCACTAGACTATACACTTACCAGATGTCTCCCATCAGCCTTCTCTGCCCCTTCCTCTAATTTGGAAGTCATTGTGTTTTTTAACCTAGCTGCAGTTCTGCAACTTCTGGCTTCACTTTGCCAATAGCTGTATTTTCCATTAGCTGTCTTTTGAAGCAGGGGGAATGGGAGAGTTGGCAAGTATTTTGTCATTGGAGACCAAGTGTCTGACAATCATGTGGCAAATGAATTCAAAGTACTGCATTTCTTTATCTCTGGTTGCATCAAACAGGTTTATGGTTTTACTTGGTAAAAGCTGATTTACTATAACTGTTTATGATATGAATACTTTTCTTCCAAATATTCATATAATGCAGACAAGAACCTGAAAGAAGATCATCATCAAGGCGTTTCTGAAGTTCATCCAGTTCTCCGCACATTTCTGAGACCCTAACAAAGCCATAGAAGGGAGTACACCAACTTTTTGAAGTGAGAGCTGAATAAGGTAAGATTGAGTGCTAGGACATGTCTTATGATAAAGGAGAACAACAAGGTAAAGCATCACACCCATTGCTTTTTTTCACATTGTGGTCAGCTCCTCCACTTTGATAGCAAGGCTCTTTGTTCACCTTTGTCACCAGAGCTAGGTTTACTCAATTGCTTCCTTGCAGGAAAACCTAAACAACATTAAGAACAACTGCATCTCTAAGGCAAACTTCAGTGCAATATGAACTGGCAGGACTATAGACCAGCTTTTACACAGAGCCATTTTGCACAGTGTTTTATGAGGCCAGGCATGTAGAAAGAAAGCATTGTTTGCTAAGTGGACTGGAGAGAACACTCAGTAACTTCGACTCCCTTTGTAGCATCTCCTGGTTTAAGAGGATTCAATCAGTTTGTAGGTACTCCATTCCTAAAGATACTCACATGCCTTTCTGACATATTTCCCAGAGATACACAGATAAAAGTTCAACCAGGGCAGCCATTAAGAACTGGCCTGCACCATGGATATTCATACTTCACACATTCTTCTTGAGGTTCATTATCCTGTATGTCATGCAGCAACTTCAATCTACCTTCATACCATCTGCAAAAAATCTGGTCTTGGTATCAGTAGTGCCTCTTCAAAAACATTTTTTGATGTCAAGCTGAAGAACAGGACTATTAATGTAAATTACTTCATATCCCAGGTGATACCCACAAGACTCCAACAGAACACAAGCTAATGGGACAGTCAGCCCAAAGGGCACACATTACAGAATCAGCATCACTGGAATGTCATTTGCTTTCTCAGCCCATTGCTCGAAGCACCGATCTCAGTTTCTGATCGCAGGACACAACCTGACACATGAGGAAAGAACACTGGAAAGCTTTTTAAAAACAGAAAGCACAAGCAGAGCAATCCAGTGGGCTTTATTTCCCCCCAATAGCTTCCTGAACCAGCTTCCTTCCCACAGCTCAAACCCCTAGTTTTTCTGCTTGCACTGGGGTAGAAGCCTGCTGGAGCCAGCAGCGAGCTTTCACGCAGGTTTCCACATGCCAGCAGTCCTAGGAAAAGGAGGAGCTGAGCAAAAGCACCAAGAAGCAAGTATCTAGACTCATTCAAGAAGTGCAATATGCTGCATCTTCTCACAGATTCCATGAAAGCTTCTTGCCCTTGTCAGAGACAGGCAGCAAGCCTCCTTCAGAGCTCTACACAGCAGTGCTGCAGTTGATGCAGCTCAGCACACACAGGAGCAGAAGCTTGGCTCTGAGGGAGAGGAGGGAGGGGAGGATGTTACTGCCAACAGATAATTACCTATGGGTGACTGAAAAGACTGACCAAGTCCCAAACATTGGCCTGCAAACCGAAGAGACAGCATGGACAAGCTCATAGCATGGCCAGGGAAGAGGAGGCTGAAGAGTTGCTACTACTATCAGCTGTGGGTTGCCTGCAGCAATTCTAATTCTTCTATCCTGGAAAAATGGACAGACTCTACTATAGTCACCTAATAAGAGAGCGTAAAATCCCCCACAAGCCTAATACCGCTGGATCCAGGCCCCCGGTACCATGGAGATCTCTCACATGCCTCTTCAACAAACTACAATGCTCAGTGACAACCACTAGATTTAACACACAAATTCTGACTATCACAAGTCTGAAAGGCTCTTTCTCATTGTGCCATTCACAGCAAAGTGAAACCACTGAAAGCTGAAATATGATTAGAATGCCAGTCATACGTATTGCCTTAAAGGAGTGCCCAGCTTCAGCCCACATTTTAGCTTGAAGGATCATGAAACTATTGTACCAGCCCCCAGAACAAAGCTAGATGATTACAGCAGAGGATGCACCAGGCTCTTTGCACTGACATTACACTTTGTGCTGCTGGGAAAACTTATTCTCAGATAGAGTGCATTTGGATGTTAAATGACAGTGGTCATTGTGCCACAAGATAGCAGCAAAAAGCTACCTCTTGAACAGCTTCTTAACTGCTCCAAGGATGCAAAGTTCTTTTCTTATTCTTCAAAGAGCAAAATTCCAAATTTTTCATTAAAACTTCCAGCCACAGTAAGTCACTGTTTTCTGTCCCACCCACTAAGGCCTTAGACTAAGATATTAAGGCTTTTTTTTTAATCTATCTGACGCAATTCCCTGTCATACAGTACCCTCTACACCCATCACGCTGAGCTACCAGTGATAAAATAGCTTGCCTGATCAGAAAGTCTGTTTTAAAAAGATAAGAGTCCCTCGAAGGGCTTAAACAGTTCTCCTATTGTTTAGGCATTTCCCCGTGAACTTTCAAGAGCAGCCCAAATTCACACATCACTGATCAGCTGATGGCAAAAATAGAGGCAGTTTATTAATGTTCTCTGATCAAGAGCATAGCTTTTTCCACTCAGTCTACAGGCATATACTTTTAGTTTTTGAGGTACCCAGTTCAATCCCTGGATGCCAGCTATGACAGAGATCAAATAGTTCAAACAACTGAATAACCTCCAGATCTCAAGATGTCCAGAATAAAGAATATACAGTACTTGCCACAGTCAGCAACATCATATGAGTTCCAAACAGAAGCTGATGTTGCCACTGGCACAGTGACTAACGTGTTCTCACAGGTTTGTAATCATTTTCTAAGCAAAGCAGTCACATTACAAATATACCTGACTGTATTGTTGAATTTTATATATTTTTATTTATATATATTATATATATATATATATATATATATATATATACACACACACACAGGATATATTTCAACACTCATGTTCATCCAGGGGAAACCCAGAAGATTCAGGCTAGTTCTTGTATAATCCACAATAACCTAAAATGACTAAAAGCACCAGTCATTGTTCTGTAAATAAATTAATTTGGGTCCACAAGATTTGTAGGCTTTTATGACTTGGTTACACCCACAGTCTGCCAAAGACTTGCAGCATTTTGGAACAGTCCAGCCCCACACAATCCTTATTCACTCACTGGTGTTTGATAATGATTGAGTTTCAGGTGGGCAGTTGTTCTCAGGCCTATACCTATCTGCCACAGGGAAGTTACTGCTCTTTACAGCCTGAGAAGATGACAGTCTTCACTTGAACAAGTGCAGGCAAGCCAGAGAAGCTCAAACTCGTAGGTCAAAAGAAAAACAAAAAAAGCGCCAATAAAGCAATACAATCCAGCAGGCACAGAACAGGGAAGGCAGCAAGCAGCTGATCCAGCTCACGCATTCATTCTGTTCCAAGCTACAACTCAAACGACAATCTAGTAAATATTTTAGGGAACTTCTAGTGAAATACCACTAATAACACAAAACACTGACAAAGCAGAACAGACTCTGTCTCAGGCAGAGCACATTGTGCACTTCACAAAAAGGTGAATCCTTGCCTGAAAGAATGTGCCCAGTTATGCAATGCACAGGGAGAAGCTCCTTGTTGACTCCACCCAGAGATCAACTCACACCTGGAGCAAGGAGGATCCGGACCCTGTCATTTTAGCCCACACGCTACAGTTGTGCATTCTGCTCCCATTACACAAGAATGACTTGAGTTGTCGCAAGGCTTAGTGTCTTCTTGGTGACATTTGAGTTCCAGCATGGAGTGGGAGGCTCTGCTAGGGTTCCGTACTGCAATCAATTACCATTGTATCAGGAATTCCCTTGTGCAAATTATACCAGCAGTTGATCTGAATGGGAGAAAGGCTCATCTCCCACTTCAGGAGGGCTAAAGACTAAACAAAAAGGCCAGATCCTTCCTAGTGCCAGGAGCAAGTGTTCAGAGGTGGTCAGCTAACCTCCTCCTTACCACCAAGCTGAGCCCTCTGCAAGCTTGAAGAACTGAAGCAAGCAAATCACACGTAGTTGGCAGAGAAAGTGGTGAAACTGGTTAACACATTTGGGCCACATTAGCTTCACTTATCAATAGCTTTGTGGAGATCACAGATCCCTCCTCCCATGCATAGTGGCAAATCATAGACTGTCTTCCCAACCACTGGGTGTTCCGGCCCACTAATACCCTCCACGTTTATCAGCTTTTTCCTGCCCTAGGCAGAGAGGACACAGTAACCTCAGCAGCATGCCAGGGGCCGGGCGACCCCTCAGCCTGCCCCACGCCCGGCTCTGCCTGCCCTGACCCCGAGCCCGCTGTCAGTGGCCGGGGGAAAGAAGCCGACCAGCAAGGGCAGGACGGTCCCGTTTGCCGTACTCCTCACTCCGACCGTCAGAAGCCCGGCTCACAGACCGACAGCATGGACCCCCATGAGACAAGGGGCGCTGCCCCCGAGCCCGGGCCCCCGCGAGGCCCTTTTCTCCCAGGGGGTCCCGGGAAGACGCTTTACTCCCCTCCGCCACAGCGCTGCCAGCGCCCGCGGCTCCGGTTTCAGAGTGGGAAGCGGCTCAACACGGATCCGGCACAAAGGGGCCCCTGTCCCCACCACGGAGCAGAGCGGAGGCGCTGGCTCCGGAGGGAGGGGGAGCCGCCGAAGCCCCCTGCGACGGGGCGGCGGCAGCAGGCCGGCTCCGGGGAGGCCCGCGGCGGGACACCCGGTGAAGGTCAGGCTGTCAGCGGGACCACAAGGGATCGGAGCTCTCCCAGGAGCTTCCCAAAGCTCCTGCGAAAAAATTGCCGGGGATCGCAGACCCGCGACCGCCCCTCCCGGGCCGCAGCGCCACCGCTCCCCCGCGCCTACCGGGGGTCTCCGCTGCGCGCCGAGCCGGCCCGCGCCGGATTGCCTCCCGATCCCTTTCTGCCCACCCGCAGCGCCCGGCCGGGACCGCCTCCCCCACCCGCCCCTTCTCCGTGAGGAAACTTTTCCCTCGCAGCCGCCAGCGCTTCCCGAGCCGCGCTGTCCCCCGCGGGGACCGGGCCAGGCTCTGCCGCCGGGACCCCCGGGGAACAGGTCCGAAAGGCGCCCAGGGGAGCAGAGCCCGCAGTCCCGGCAGAGGTGACCCCGCCGCTTACCTCGCAGGCGGCGCAGCTCGACACGGCGGGGAACTCGGCGGGCAGCGGCCACCTGGACTGGGAGTGGGCCGGGCCCTCCCCCTATTTCAGCCGCGGGACACTGGGGCTCCCGCCCCGCCTCCAGCAGCTCCCGGCGGGGCGGGCCCGGCCCGAGCGCTCGGGCACTCCGGTGGCGGCGGGGCAGCTCCAGTGAGACTCCCACCTCCCCGCCCCCTCCTCTGGGCTCCTGATCCAATTAACGGGCGGCCGGCGCTGCGCGGGCGCTGCGCGGGCTCTGCCCAGGCAGGTGGGGGCTGTGGGGACAGTGCGGCTCCCGCCGCGGTTCCCCCTTCGCGGGGAGGACCTGGGGTCGGCCCTGAGGAGCGGGGCGCCGGTTCCAAGCAGCGGTGAGGGGTCTAGGGGCTGCCCGCTCCCAGAGAAGCCATGCCCGGCCGGGTCGCCCCCCGTCATGGCGGGCGCCGGGCGGGGGAGGAGGGTGGCTCTTGTGAGGAGCTGCCAGCCCGGGCGATGCTCGGCCCCGCCCTGAGGAATTGGGGTCTACTTTTGTGTTGCCTCTGGAGTTGAGGCTCTTTGGTCGCTCTCCCTTTCCTCTGAAAACCTTTATCTGAATAATCTGGACCTCATCTTCGATCCCTTAGAGTCTCTTGGTTGAAGCCAGCTTTTTTCTGAATGCCAGGGAGCTTGACTGCCAGAGTTTCCATTTCTACTGCCAGGCCCTGGGTGCAGTTCCCCATGACGCTGGGGCAGGGCTTGTACGAGGAGCGCTGGAAGGCCTTGCTGGCCTGTCTTCCCTTGACTGCTTCCAAATGACTTAGGACACAACTGCAAGGACTAGCTGTGCGTTTGTAGTGATGTTTATTCAGTTGCTGGAGAAAGGAAAGACCAAGAGCCTTGCAAGAGGAAGAGAGGAATGAACATGCTGTAAATCTGTGCACCTGCTTCTCTGGAGTAGTATCAGAATGTTTTTACTCTCTTTAAAACTGCTCCATGTTTCACAGGAGCTAAAAGAATAACTGTACTGAGGCCCTTCAGATACAATGAATTGCTGTGTTTGAAAGCAGACAGTAGAAACTATTCCACTTAATCTGCTTTGAGGCAAATCCTGTGTTCGCTTTTACCTGCATGAAGCCTCTGGAAGGTGGGGACCCCTGACAGGTCGCTGGGTGTGGTGTGACCATGAGGTGCTTGTTTTATCCTCAAAGTTAATAATAATTGAGAGTATAAGCATCAGCTTTGTTTTTTATTAAAACAAAACCAAACCCAAGTCTTTGGCATAGATAGTCTCAAATTCAGTTAAATTCTGAGATTTTAATTCCACTATCAAATTAATGTACATTAATGAAATACAGGAAAACCAAACATCTGTCATACATTAATATGCTATATCCAGCATTTACCCTGTATTTTGTTTTCATGCTGATTTTAATACTGATGTCCTATGTATTGAGCATCTAAGATGCTTTCCATTTGGGGCCTGGCTGCCCCCAATACTGATTGTGAGGTGGGGGTGCTACGTATCGTGGCTGCTGCGATCCTGCCCTCCGGGGCTGGAATGGCTTACGGAAAATAGAGCGCTCAGGTAAACAAGGTAATTACAATAGTGATATTTTTGTTCATTTTCCTGGTGCAGGGCAGCTTAATAATGGTCATGGGATAGAAAGAGGTCAGATGGCATAATATTTACTCTTTCTCTTTTTTTAGGATTATATGTTTTTTCCTACTTTTTAGTGGAATATAGGCTTGCTTTTGTAGTCATGCCAAACTCTAGTTACTGTAATGGTCCTATTTGCATTAGTAGTCAGACTAAAGTAGTCAAAAATATTCATGCTTTGGAAAAAGATGCTGGCAACAAGGAGCAGAATGCTAATGGTATTACAAATAACCGTGAAGCTGATGATCTTAGTCACAATACAGCTTTACCAGAGCCGGTGGCAAGACAGCTTTATTCTGGAGAACCACATCCCGTAATGAAGGCAGAGCCTCAACGTAAATGTATGTCAGACAAAAGGCATCATAAAAATAAGCTTAATATTCTGCCCACGCATAATTATACTCCTCTGACTTTGCCGCATACTGTAGTTTGAAGACTGTGAGACTGTAAATACATATAAGAATTTTTTTTTTCAGATTACTCTTACTCTGGCTTGCTCAGTGCCCCGGGACAGTGCCAGTTGTTCTGTGCGTGATTTGTGTACTGTCTGCTATTCTTGTCCTTAGTGAATAATAATCACAAAAATATCTGGTGATTCTTTAGAGAGAAAGCAAACTTGGTGTTAGTAATTGATAAAGTTACTGTATTTAGCAGTTTATTTAGTGTTGGTGCAGCCCCACCTCAAGAGCTGTGTGCAGTTCTGGGCCCCACAATTTAAGAAGAATGTGAAGATCCCTGAATGTGTTCAGGGGAGGGCAACAAAGCTGGTGAAAGGGCTGGAAGGAATGTCCTGTGAAGAGTCACTGAGGACTTTGGGTTTGTCTAATTTGGAGAAAAGGAGGCTGAGGGGAGACCTCATTGCTCTTTGCAGCTTTCTGAAGAGAGGACGTGGAGAGGGAGGTGCTGAGCTCTTCTCTCTGGGATCCATCCAGTGATTTGACATGGGGGAATGGTTCAAAGCTGCACCAGGGAAGGTTTAGACTGGACATCAGGAAGCATTTTTTTACTGAGAGAGTGGTCAAACACTGGAACAGGCTTCCTAGAGAGGTGGTTGATGCTCCAAACCTGTCAGTGTTTACAGGCACTTGGATAATGCCCTTAATAACATGCTTCAGCTTTTTGTCAGCCCTGAACTGGTCAGGCAGTTGGAGCAGATGATCGTTGTAGGTCCCTTCCAACTGAAATATTCTCCTCTCCTCAGTGCTAACCATGATAGCTCCAAGAGGGAACCACATGGGTTACTGAGAGTGTACTCTGCATGGGGACGCTACTGTTGGGAGACAAATGGAACGGGGACAGGAATTGTGCATCTGTGCTGGAGATAACTTGGATAACAGTGTCAGAGTTGTCTTTGTGATTAATACATAGAACATTGAAATCAATACAAGTCTTTCAGTCTAATTTAAGAAGGTTGGCATCAGGGCCCCTTTTTTTTCAGTTACCAATTTAGAAATGTACCCTTTCCCTTTTAAAGTACATGAAACCCAAAAGAGCTTAAGATTTGTGTGACTTAATCAGTATTTTGTTCGTGATGCCTTATGGACTCCACAGATTATCTCCAATGATGATGGTTTCTGCCACCCTATAGGTGAAATTGGTGATCATTGTCAAGATAAGAAGGATCTTCTTCTGTAGTAGTTTCCCTTCCTGGAAATCAGGCTCTCAAGGCTTCCAAGGCTTCAAGGAGAAGAAGGGAAGTGCATGTTCAGTTATTCCTCTTGCTATTTTTTGCTAATGGTTACATTTCTAAGAATATTGTGTATTACACAAGTCCTTGACAAGACTTTAAGATTTGCTAGTTGGGTTGATGTAGATGTTCAAAACCAGTTTGTGTTGTTTGTCAGTGATTACGATTTTTTTGTGAACGCCATTTTGATACTCAGGATGGCAGCAACTAAATACAATGTTGTTAGTATTCAGGAGAAAAGCGTAGAGCCTGGATCTTCATTGTTTTTCTTAGCAGTTTTTCTGTGCATTCCTTAATAGTGAGAAAATGCATAGGTAACTATAGTGCAAGAAAAAAACCCAACAAAGCACCACAACACCCAAACCGAAAAGCCCCACAATTCAAGGAGTGGTTATGTACGGGTATTTTAGGATGTGTGTTCATAGCCATCTGCGTGGATGACTGGACTTTAATTACTCAATATAGTTACTCGTGGGACTGAAGCATGGGGCCCTGCTGCTCCGGAGATAAGGTTCCCCACACAGCAGGGCGGGCAGACAGCAGCCTCCTCCGCAGGTGAGGGGGATGCACTGGTACCCCCAGCTGCGCTGTCGGGCTCTTCCTTCCCCATTCGCCTGCTACGTAAGATCCGGTAGTCTCTGAGCTGGTCTTGCTGTGGCTTTTTTATGTGTCTTTAAAGTGCATTTTTTTCGGAGTTCCAACACCAGGTGCCTCGCGTGGAAGTTGTGTTTTGAAATAGTACCTTTATTTTTTTTTGGTTGCCGGTTGGTTGATGTATTTTGGGTCCTTACCATGCAGCTTTAATATCCCAATTTGGTGCTCTGGAAATTAATAAAGTATGTAAGATTGTAAGTCCTCTGCCAAAACAACAACAATAAGCTGTCAGAGGACACCTCAGAGGCTTTGCCTGTTCCAGGCCGGGCCGTGGGCGCAGTGAAGCGGGAGCCCCGCACACCCCGCGCCCGTGGAGCGGCGGGCGCTGCTCGGGCTGATCGCCGGCGGGGAGGCCGCAGAGGGTAAGGAGGGCGGGGGAGGCAGCGGCTGGGGCGGACACCCCTAGCCCTCCCCGGCCTCCCGCCACCGAGGCTTCCGCTCCTTGCCGATGAAGGGCCGGCGGAGGCCCTGGGCTTTGCGCCGCTTCCCAGGGGCAGCCGGACGAGCCTTCCCGCGGGGCCGCGCCGGGCGCCGCTGCCCCCCCTTCCCGCCCCGGTTATGAAACGGCGGGGGAGGGGCCGGCTGCCGCCCGCCGTCCTCAGCTGCGGTGGCGGAGCGGTGGCCGCAGGAGCGCAGGTGAGAGCGGGCGGCTCTTCCCGCCCAGGCCGCGGGGTAGCCGGGCCTGGGCCGGCACGGGGGCCCGGGGGCCGCGGCGCGGAGGGGCGGCCCCACAGGGCCGGGTGAGGCCCGGAGGCGCATGGTGGGCGCTATTCGGGGAAGCTTGCGCGGTGCCTGCCGAGCTATATTTAACACGGGCAGATGCCCCTGACAGCCATTCACGAAGTATAAACAAGTTCAGCGCCAGCGTGGATCAGCGTGTGCGAGGCTGCTGGCGGAGGATTCCCTGGGGGAACGTGCCGCGCACAGGGCTGGTGACGCCGCCCGCCGGCGGGCACGAAGGCAGTGGCAGGCCCGCGCCTTGGCCAGGGGGCTGGGGGCGTTTTGGGTGTCACAACGCGAGACATCAGTCGCTGCCTCCCGCCGCGGGTCAGAAGAGCAGTTCAGGTGTGGCTGCCAGCTAGGGCAGGAATCCAATCCCAATATCGAGTGGTGGTTGTGAGGAAAAGTGGCTGTTAAATAGGAAGTGTCTTTTGGGCATATTTGGTACAAGATTGGTCGGCCCTGGCCATCGTCATAAAAGCTCTGACCTTTTTCTTAGCTGAATCCAAAGTGCTCAGTGTGAGCTACTAGAGAAACAGTAGGGTATTATGTGGTTTCACAGATGTACTTTATGCAGATCTGTGGGTTTTAAGCTTAAAAGTTCAGTGAAAGCACATCTGTCAAAACATATTCTAATGCTTTAAGATACATTCATTTTAATACATGAACAAAGAAGAATTATTGAACCTGTTCCCCTCTCCAGCAGAGCACAACAAAAAGCTAGTGTCATGCTGATGAAAGAGGGTGCAGGTATAATCACTTCTTTCAGACCACTGGGATATGTTTTGTTCCAGTTTTCTTCTCTGTCTTCTAGTTAAAAGTGTATGACAGTCTTACCTTCCATGCTTTGTTTGCTTTTAGTGGTTAGACAGAATGGCTCCAGTGAACCAGCCAAAGGACAAGAAGCATGAGAGGGCACATGAGCATTGTCCGGAAGAGGCAAAATCAGCTGGGAAGAGGAAACTGGAATGTGAGCAACTAGGGAATGAGCCACAAGCAAAGAGGCTGTTTGTGAGAAAAACATCCAAACCCTCAGAGAAAATCGGTAACATTTCCTCAGATCCTTACTCTTTCTCCCAACCAGATTTACCGTAAAAGACAGGCATCAACTAGTTGAAGAGGGAGAATGCCAAGAAGTGTGTTCAGACATGAGTGTTTAGGTAGTGTTATATATTGAAGTGATACACGTATTGGGGTAGTGCATGCTCCAGTTATCTGTCTAGTGAGTGTGTGCGTGAATACACGTGTGTTTCATTTTTGAGATTCCATACCCCTTGGTAGAAGCCCTTTCACTGAAGATGCTGTCACAGCTCATTTGGGGGTGGTTAATTTTTGTGGAATTCCTGAATTACCAGACATCTGCTTTATTGTAGGACATACCAAGCTTGGTAATGCATAGTTTCCTCTCCCATGCAATTCTTAATGCAGTTTCAGCATGTAGTCTGAACTGGCATTTTTACCCAATGCTTTGTATATTCTAACTTTTGCTACAGTAAGTAGGAATACTTTCTACTTCAATGTTCAGATTAGACTGGACAGAATTTTTCATTTAACACTTCTCGTGTGCAGTTTTGTCCTTTAGTATGTTACTTAAAAAAAAAAAAGTCTCTTACAAGATTTTTGGTATAATGAGAGGTGGTGAAGTTTTGAGATACTGGAAAGGGTAATGCTGTGAATTATCAAGGAAGTTGTGTAGGCTTCAGCTACAGTAAGGACTATTTGCATAGAATCACAGAATCATTTAGGTTGAAAAAGACCCTTAAGATCATCAAGTCAAACCATTAACCTGCCACTGCCGCCTCTAAACCATGTCCCTAAGCACCATGTCTATGTGTCTTTTAAACGCATCCAGGAATGGTGACTGATCCACTTCCCTGGGCAGCCCATTTCAATGCTTGACAACCCCTGTGGTGAAGAAATTTTTCCTAATATCCAAGCTAAGCCTCCTCTGGCATAATTTGATGCTCTTGCCCCTCATTCTGTCACTTGTTGCTGGGGAAAAGAGGCCAACACCCTCCATGCTACAACCTCCTTTCAGGTAGTTGTAGACAGCAATAAGGTCTCCCTTCAGTCTACATTTCTCAGATAAAACCTATAATTCCTTTGTTTGGAGGTCACTGAAGTTATTTCCTTGTGTGGAAATACTGCATGCTTCCTGTACAATTTTGGCTTTAAGGATCCAGAAATGACTTAGGTGTTTTTCAACAGAGATAGAGGAATTATACAATTTCCATTGTCTGGTATGTAACACTAAACTTGGAGCAGTTGGCAGTGTGAACAGCAGATGTGGAGGCAAAATACTCTGAAAGGAGTTCTGTGTATAACTGCAGATAGTTAAAGCGGTTTCTGTAGTTCATTTGATTTTCATTGTAACTTCATGGCCTGATTTTCAGATTTGGTGAGCATCTGCAGTTCCTGTAAGATTCAGAGGGAATTGGCTGTAGCTAATATTTTGGAAAAATGAGGCAAATAATATTTTTCCCTTAAGCCCTTTTTCAAAAGATGGAGACCTTTGTATTTGAGCTTTTCCATTCTGTGTTCCAGTTTTGATTTATATATGGAATAGTGTGGCCAGCAGGACTAGAGAAGTGATTGTTCCACTGTACTTGGCACTGGTGAGGCTCCACCGTGGATACTGTGTTCAGTTTTGGACCCCTCATCATAAGAAGGACATTGAAATACTAGAGAGAGTGCAGAGGAGGGTGACGAAGCTGGTGAGGGGTCTTGGAGCACAAGTCTGATGAGGAGCAGCTGAGGGAACTGGGGCTGTTTAGCCTGGAGAAAAGGAGGGAGGCTGAGGGGAGACCTTATTGCTGTCTACAACTACCTGAAAGGAGGCTGTAGCATGGAGGGTGTTGGTCTTTTCTCCCAAGCAGCACATGATAAGGTGAGAGGAAAAGGCCTTATGTTGTGGTAGGGGAGGTTTAGATGGGATATTAGGGAAAAATTATTCACAGAAAGTTTTGTCAGGCATTAGAACAGGCTGCCTAGGGACGTGGTGGAGCCATCCCTGGAGGTGTTTAGAAGGCATTTAGATGAGGTTCTTAGGGACATGGTTTAGTGCTAGAGTTTGGTTATGGTTGGACTCGATGATCCTGAGGGTCCCTTCCAACTGAAATTATTCTATGTTTTGGAGAAAGTATTTTTTTCTCCTGAGCCGTATAGGACAGTTTCAGTTGCTTGCAACTGAAACACTTCTTCAAAGAGTTTCTTCCAGCAGATTCTAAAAAGGCCTGAAGTTTGTTTCTTATTTAATTATCCTTTATAATAAAACAGAATTTGGAAAAAATACGTCTGTTTCCATCACACCTGAAGAAGGAACTGTGGATGCTAATTCTTCTGTGGGAAAAAAAAAAGAAATTAGAATATGAATACTTTTATATGTATTTTAGCAGGTGTGACAAGTGTTTGCACTATGTTGGCGTGTGAACAAAGAAGTTTAGTTGCACACCCATGTATTTCGAGGCTCCAGTGTTGCATTAAAGGAAGATTTCATTTAGGTTCTAATTGTATATGATGATCCCTATGTTTTGGGGTTTTTTTTTTTTTTTTTTAATAAATACCCTTAAATTAAAATATCATTTTTGTTTCTTAAGAAATGCTTCTTTCCCATTTGACGTCTGGATCCCCTGGGGTGTTACAAACCATTGCTGTAGGGATGATTAGATTACAGACACAGGACTGAATAGATCTGTTCTTTATGTAAAAGTCCCTGAAGATAAAAACTTGGAACACGAACAAAATGTAGAAGCATGCTGTACTCTCAGCAAAAATCACTCCAAACAGAGAGGTTTTTGGGCGATGAGGCGTCAGCAAGTCTTTTATCAAAAACAAAACTCTGAGTGCTGTAGGCAGACTGTACGGGCTACAGCACAAGCACATGGAATATTCTGATTCATGACGAGGCATTTCAGGAACTCTATGGGAAGCCACGTTGCTACGCATGTGGAATTTTCAGATGTTAATGTTTCTGCTGGTCACACGTCTGACCTTCCCTTTGCTGTACTTCAGGGGCTTACCACCTTCCATGGACTATTTCCAAGTTGTTGAGGCTCTGGATACCTTCATTGTATTTTGGGTATGAACCATTCAAATTGTGTACTGTCCAAGAGATGCACCACCTGTGGCTTTGCTTTAGTCCTCTCCTGTTCTCTTTTTGATGAATCTTCAGCAAGGAGAGGGAAGGTGTATCAAGAAGCATATGCGAAGCTCTGGCAGCCTATGGGAAGCACTGGGCTTCATAATTGCAGAGGCTGCTTCACCTTAGAGATACAAGAATCATTTAGAGATGTACCTTGTGGCTCAGGCTTTTCGCAGATTTAGCAGCAAGTGCAGATATATTCTTGTGTTTTTTATTGAGTGAGTGTGGCAGGTGTTTGCCCTCAGTACGTTTTACTCTTTTTCTCTGTCAGGTTGGAGTAGAGGTGGGTCTGTGGTGAGAAACAACAAAGTCCTTTTCCATCAGCTGGAGCGGCAGCGCAGCATTGTTCATTATGTCTACCAGAACATGCTGGGAGGCTCCATTCGTGCACAGCTCAGGCAGGTGAGAAGTTTCCCCTTCATGACTTGCTGGACATCTCAGCTCTCTACATAAAAACACCTTGAACACACACACACACACAGACACACACACACGCACACACACACACACACACACACAGGGAAACTTTAAAGGGGCTTAAAGTTCCTCACACACAGAGTTTGTGGCTCCAAGTCTGTTGCACCTTTATGTTTCTTAATCCTGTAAAACGTAAGAGCTGAGGTGGCTTGTCCTTTTGGTTGACCTGGCCCTGTCACCCTGCATTTTATCCCTCTCTTAATTCTGTTCTTCCTTGAATCATATTTAAACTTACCTGCTCTACTATTTGAGTTATTGCACAGTGCTACTTTTACACACTAATCTGACTGGTTTGTCATACTGTTTTGCATACACTCTTGCTTTGCTAATCATCTCAGGTTTCATTTTGATTTTTCCTCTTCGCAGACATATTCCATCAAGTCCGTAATGTTTTACTGTTTTCAGAGCCATACTCTTTTCATTTGAAAATCAGCTTTTTCTGTAACACCCAGAGATGGGAAGCACCTGGGGTAGCTTTATCTTTCGTAAGATTTATCTATTTTAAGTATCCAAATGATAAAGAAATCACCAAGCTCATCCAAGCAGTGCCTGTTCCTCCACTGAATAACAATACAATCGTGCCATGGTGTCTCATGCACCGTTTCAAGTGTTTTGTTCACTCTTAAGCTGTATAGTTGAGCTGCAGGCCGTTTGGATGGAGGGGCATAATATTTTCTCTCTGGGTGATATGTAACATTTTGTGATGCTCGGTAAAGACATAGATAGTTGTAAGTGCCTTTTACTGATGCGGAGACACATTCTCCTCCCTTGTTAATGTTAATTAGCTTGCCTTTTTAGCTCAGTCTACGAGGCTTAACTCCCTGTACATCATTTCAAGTATGGTATCTCCCAGTTCTCTGCTTTCTGAGTGCTGTGGTTGACGTGGATTTATGTGGCCACAGGCTATTTCCCCTGGGGACAGCATGTTCTTCATTCTACAGAGAGGCTTAGAATTTTGTGTGAATGTACTAACACCGATGGCAATTAGAAATTGCTAGCACCACTCATTCAGAGAACCTCAGTGATTCCTGCAAAAGTCATAATTCTCTTTATCTTCTTAACAGTGTCTGCAGCTGCCCTTCCTGCGTTCTCTTGCCTCATACCGCCTCTTTCGAACAGCAAGTCCCTTTGACAGGAGAGTGACATGCCTGGAATGGCATCCAACACACCCCAGTACTGTAGCTGTTGGTTCCAAAGGTGGAGACATTATCCTTTGGGACTATGAAGTACTTACTAAAACCTGCTTCATCAAAGGGGTAAGCCTCTGAGTGCATGGAATGGGTGGGAGGGAAGACTGGAGCACCATCAAATACTGCAGATCAAAACTGGGGTCTGTTGTGAGAAGCATGTCAGGGTCTTGGGTTGCAGAGTAGCCAGCTGTGGGGCAGGACTGAGGTACAACAGCAAGTCTGTTCCTAAGTCCCAGACTGTTCTAGCACTGGGGAGAACTGAGGCGTGTTGATTAAGTTCATAATGAAGGAGCACTTGCTGTGTGCTCAGTGGAAAAATAATACAGCAACTAGCAAAACAGTTATCTTAAAGGGTTGCTAGAAAAGAAGTAGGCAGAGAGGGTCTGTCTGTTTTAGGTCTTTATCTTTCTCTGCTCACCTTTTATTCTGTGTCAAATGAGGAAACATCTTTGAGTGTGGGGAAACGAGGTCCCTTTATTTAAAGTGAGAAACTAAGGTAGAATCAATGGTTTCTATAGCTGGCATGTTCCTTGTTGCTGTATTCAGCCATTCCCATTCTGACAGGGACCCAAAGACTGTGACTGCTTTCTAAATTTGCATAGGTATACAATGGGAGGAGGTCTATCCTGCAGAAGTTCCAGAGCCATCTTTCTCTTTTTGTAAATAGTGTAGTGCCAGCCAACCAGGGAGTACATTGTGGGGACTGAAGGAGCTGCAGTTTTGCCCTCCAGGAGGGTAGCTGCGTAGACAGCCATCCTCTGGGAAGACACAGTTGTGTCTGCCCTCTCGAAGGGCTGTGGTGTGTTTCACTGTTGCTGTTGAGGACATAGCAGTGAATGCAGACATACAGAACACAATTTTCTACTTCCCCATCACTCAGTGGATTTTTCTTTTGTTCATCCCCTTCCTTGTAGATGGGAGCTGGAGGGGCCATCACAGGAATGAAGTTTAACCCTTTTAACCCTAGTCAGCTGTACACTTCGTCAGTTGCCGGCACTACCACCCTGCAGGATTTTAATGGCAATACTGTCCGGGTCTTCACCAGCACCGAGGACTGGGAGTAAGAAATACAGCAATGCTTTGGGCCTCTGTGTCCTGCTGGCAGGAGCGCTACAGAGAGAGAGAGAGAGAGAAAGAGAGAGAGAGAAGAGATACGTTTGCCTCTAATATGTGAGAGCTGGGCTTCCTCTTCTCCACATATGTGTTGTTTATTCTCTGAATTTCAGGGGTGCCCTCTCCTCCAGAGAGGTTCACTCTCTCTTTTTATTTTTCCCTGAAAGGGGGTGGTGGGTAGGAGAGAGCTTTTCTTCCTGAAGGGGAGGGAGTCTTTGATGATGCTTACTTCCTGTTACACATGGGATCCGGGGGGTGCCAGTGGATTTCCTCAACTGTCTGTTCTTAAGCCTTCCGCTCTGTGTCCTGGGGACCTTTTAGTCTTTTCACATATTAGCAGTGCTGCTCCTTGTCAGGTGATTTTTACAGGACAATTTATAGTCCCATTAGTGCTTCTGCACAAACACCGCTGACTTCAAGTGGAGTGTGTCATAAGGATCACCCCAGTTCATTCTACCTAACTTTTGATGCTTATGTAAAATACCAAAATTAAGACTCTGGGCTACTTCAGCAATGAGTGGAAAGAGGAGATTAATCACTAGAGGCAACTCTGTCTGCCTGTGCTTACAATCGCCCTCTCACACAATTGCTTTTATGTGGACTCATGAGGAGGCCTGAGCACTTCAATTAGTTACTTCAGTTCACTTAAACTTTACTTAAAGGTAAGTGAGGGAAGTTGGGTTAGTCTCCTCTTTACTTTTCCCCACCTGATTCTTTCTGGGTGGCAGCTTTCATGGTTGGTTTCTATATGGGCTGTTCCAGCTGCAACCTTGTAATAGGTCAGAAGGTGACCCCAAGTGGTGCTGGGGTGATTAGCCAGGTGAGCAAGGAAAGGTAGGCTGGGTCCTGGGACATGAGATCCTGTATCCCAGTGGGATGCCTGTTACAGCAGTGATGCCTGGATTGGACAGGGCATGCCGTCCTCCCACTGCTGTGAGGACAGGGAGGCTCTGTGGGAGGGCCTCTTTAAATCTTCATTGTCTTCTTGAAATCTGGTATTTACAGTGAGACTTCATTAGCTGCTCTGTGAGCAGCAGATGGAGTGTGCTTGAGTATCAAAAGAGTATGGGGACTCCCAGCTAGCATCCTTCTTTTCTGTCTTTGTGTAGGGTTTCCACATTTTCTCAGTAGGCATATTGGGTGAAAAAAACATAACAAAAAAACATAACAATATAACACAACACAGAACATAAGATTTCTATGCCATGAGGTTAGCAGTAGCATTTCTCCTTGCACCGGCTCTCTTCCTGCCTGCTGGTACCTTGAGAAAGACCAGATACAGCATTGGAAGCGGCCTGTAGCGAACTGGTGAATAAAGTCTCTTTAAGAAAAGCTTGGTGCAGGGCTGTCATGAGGTTTTATGTGGTTTCTGCATGGAATGGTGCTCATTTTGCTTGTGATCTCCTAAGGCCAGTCTGAGCCAGGTGATTCACTGCAGATTAGTCCTACCCCCATAGCAGAAGCAGCAATGCTGCTAATTATTTGTGCAGCCCAAAGTGGTGGGGTTGAACTTACAGGCTCAGAATGTATGCGCTCAGATGGGAAAGAGACTGGAAAAAAAGAGCTCTTATGTACGTGCCCTGTCAGCAAGCACTGCACTGTACCTTGGGAAACCAGCAGTGTGTTCCAGGAGATGAATGTTGTATTAAGACTTTTGTCTTCCACTCTAACCTTGATGCGTCTTGGCTTTGTGTGTGTTCCAGAAAGGGCCAGGAGATTCTCTCGGAGACATGAAATTCAGTCCTTATGAGGCAGTGAAGCTTTATGTGGCATCAGGGGATGGTACCCTAAGTCTGCAGGACCTTGAGGGCAGAGCTGTGCAGGTGATCTCCCGTGCCCCGGACTGTGGCCATGAGCACCATAATGTTTGGTGAGAAGGGAGCACCGCAAGGTTGATTCTCTGTTCCTTGGGGTTAACACTGTGCTGCTGCTTATGCTGTCTAACATCTTCATTTTTACCAGTGTTAGGAGATTCTTGGTATGAATTGGTCTGTGAGGGAGCTTGGAGACAGGCTCCCGTGCCCGACCCTAGCCCAGCAGGGTAGGTGACAAGCTGGGCAGTCATAGGGCACTTAGGCTTTTACAGCAGCTAAGCGTGCTGTCTGCATCCTCCAGTGTTGCTTTCTGGTGGTGCCATCTCCTCTCTTACAGATGCTGACAGCTTTTCACTTCATAAAGTGTGAGGTGAGAAGAGCAGGATAACTTCCTCCTCTTGATTGCCATCAGTGTTCTGCTTTGGCTGTAGCAGCTCAGGTAGCATAGGATAGCCACAAGACATTCCTGCACAATCTGAATTTCAGGTTATAATGTCAGGTTCAGTTTACCCTGTTGCCCCTCTGGAAGCTTCAGGCTCACTGTGATAAATTCCATGACCTTGAATTCTCAAATAATTTATCCTTGTAAGTGAAGCTTTTCCAACAAGTTCCCAAAGGACCCCAGCTTTATTCTTGCTGCCCTTACCCTCCCAGCAGAGCTGGTGTTAAGACCTATGCCTTTATCAGATAAGTCCCTTTTCAGTTTTGTTTCCTGGAGCGTGAAGTTGCACGTGCAGCTTCCCAGTCCAAAGCTTTTGTCTTTGCTGCTGCTTCAGTGTTTCATGCAAAACATCACATTAAAGCCATTTCTTTACATTTGTCAGCATCACAAGGATATTCTGGTGTTTCCCAAGGTATGTCCATGTGCAGGCACCAAGTGGCTCTTGTTATGTTCCCCTGTCACACTTCCATCAAATGGGCGCTTCACAAATGACTAGGAAGCTATTGTTCCAGTATTTAAAGGGTGACCACAAAGATGACTCCATTTTTACAAGGAGTCACATGGAAAAGATGAGGGCTAATGGGTACAAGTTACTCCTGGGGAGATTCCAGTTGGACACATGAGGGAAATTTTTCACGAGAACAATCAGCCATTGGAATAATCTCCCCATGGAAATGGAGGGTTCCCCAACCCTGGAGACTCTTAAAGATTCAGCTGGACAGGGTGCTGGGCCATCTTGTGCAGACTGTGCTTTTGCCAGGAAAGGTTGGACCAGATGATCCTTGTGGTCCCTTCCAACCTGGTCTTCTATGATTGTGTTTCATACTCAGTCACCAACACAAAGCTTCGCTGGTAAACTGTCCCCCTTCCTGACACTCAGGCCTACACCATCAGGCAGGAGGCTGCAGTTGCAATCTGTTACAGTCCCCTTGTTGAACCAGAGCTCCACTTCCTTCACTTCCCTGTGGGAGGCAGCACTGATTTTGTGTCTTTCCCTCCAGTTGCTGGTACTGCAGCGTTGATGTTTCTGCAAGCTGCCGTGCGGTGGTGACAGGTGATAATTTGGGCAATGTGGTCCTGCTCAGCACTTCTGGTGAAGAGGTTTGTATGGCTCCATGCAGCGTCTCCTCAACGGGAATCTTCATGGCTCGTGTGCTTTCCTACCCTACAGGGACCCTGAAAAGAGGAGCAAGTATCTTGCAGCTCAGGAGATGAGTCCACCCATTGTCTAGGTGGTGAGAAGTCCTCCACTTCTGGCATTCGTTATACTTTTTCACGTTGTTGGATGTCACGGTAACAATTCCCAAACAGAGGGACCGTGTTGCATGCTACGCCTTCATTAGAGTATTTGGTACTGGCCAGAGTAATTACAGGTGACCTGAAGGTGTGAGCACCCTCTGCCAACAACTTTCACAATTTCAGGAACTTAGTGCACTGGTGGGAATCATTTAGGAGATACTGCTTTGATGTGTACCCTTCCATGGCTTTGGAGCAGTGACACAGCAGGAATTCAGCAACTGTTGGGATAGAAATTGCGCTGCTGCCATTAGACACGAGAGGGCAGGCAGAGGCAGCTTGTGACTTCCAGTCTGAACTAGTACAGACACTTCAATTAGAGAATAGTTGAAGTGGGCCCTGGTTTCAAGAGCCTGCTGTGCTGTCACACTGGAATTACCATTTCTCTTGCCTGTGAGGGTAACATCTGTAAGAGTTTTCCACCCAGTGAGCTCTAGCCAGAGGCAGCTGGGTACACTATTGGGCAGAGTCAGGAGTGCTCCAAGTGACTTTTGCTTATTCAAGGTTAGTTGCTTGCTTTCTTTTTTTTTTTTCTTTTCCTGAAAGAATGTGACAGCCTTTTCTGCACTTGGGAGATGCCCATTATTGTAGAGAGGATGGGCCAGTTTTGCCCTTTGGATTAGAAATAATCTTTCAGTTTCAGATGTAAATTTATTCATGGCCAGTTTATATCCATTTGTTCTTGTTAATTGAAATATTTCTCCTACCCTCATGTTTCTTTGCTGATAATGTTTCTAGAAGCCAGTTATATCTCCTCTCACCTTTTTTACTAAGATAAGCAAAGCAAGCTCTTTTGGTCTTCTCCCACAAAGAAGGCTCTTCCTTATTATTATTTTGGCAGTGCATTTTCTGTACCTGTTGCAGTTTGTTTTAATCTTTCTGCAGGTGGAAGACTGACACTGTATAAAGTATTTCAGATGTGATCTTGCTTTATACAGTGGCACTAATACTTCCCTCCGTGAATCAGGGATTGTGTTTTCCTTTCTGATAGCTTTAATAAATTAGGGTAAATTAGGTGTATCAGAGTTCTCCTAGAATTAAACAGTTCTCAAGATCATTCTTCTCCTTTCTTGTTCCAGTGGATAAACTCTTGGTGTATTTTAGAAATTTTGTTACACTGTAAATGTGTGACCTCTTTACTTTGCATCAGTAGATTATTTTTTCCATTTCTTTACTCCAGACTGTTTTCTGTGTTATGATCTGTTTCCTCTGCTGCAGATTTGGAAGCTGAAATTGCACAGGAAGAAGGTGACTCATGTGGAGTTTAACTCCCGATGTGAGTGGTTGTTGGCCACAGCATCTGTAGATCAGACAGTGAAAATCTGGGACCTCAGAAACATCAAAAACAAAATGAATTTTCTTCATGTACTTCCTCATGAGAAACCTGTTAATGCAGGTGAGTTAAAGATTTCATTGGATGGATGTCTGCAGAGAGTCCACTCAGCTCAGCTTTTATTGTTGTGGCAATGTTAGCTTTCGCTCAGATTTGAGGTTGCGCAGTAGCTAACGTTAAAGCAAGGACAGCAGTAGGAACGAGTGGGCAGAGACAGACTGGTGGACAGGGTAACCTGGCCCCAGGCTTCCAGAGGGGAGGTAAGCAGGCTGAGATGGAGAATGGTGCAACTTTGAAATCCTAGCCTAGTGATATAAAGAATCGGGTGTGCACATATAATCCTTTACCTGTTTTCCCTTACGTTTTGTGTCCCTTAGACATAAGC
Source organism: Patagioenas fasciata (assembly GCF_037038585.1). Taxonomy (NCBI): domain Eukaryota; kingdom Metazoa; phylum Chordata; class Aves; order Columbiformes; family Columbidae; genus Patagioenas; species Patagioenas fasciata. Next base: position 28,404,922 of record NC_092524.1, on the reverse strand, counting down.
CATTGATCAAGTCTGAGACTAAGCTTGGATACGGCCACACCTGGGCTTCTCTCTGAGAAGGAGTGTAGAAAGTCGGGGGGTCCATTCTGAACATCATGACTGAACGGGAGAGCCTCTCTCTATCCTTTCACATCTCTTGTCCCCATAGAAATCACTTTAAAACAGCTCTCATCGGATTCTGTTTGGGATATTTCCTCCATGCAGTAACAGAGTGAACCTTGCCATCAAACTCTGTTAAGTCACACTTTTCTTTAAGTGATCTAAACACTGCTTTGTGGCAAGCAGGACCCTAAATCACTCATTTATGACAAACTGGCATAGTCTTAGACTTGCCATACAAACTGGCACTGTGCCTTGAGAGGTGAATGTGGAAGCATCAGCGGTGGCTGAGATTAGAAAACTGAATTTATTGGGGCAGTTTGTTTGACAAAAGCAGAGCATGAGACTCAAATCTCTATTTCTTGGGTGCAGTTTTACCAGTTCGTGGAGGCCCAAACTGCAGGTGTTTGTCTCAGCTTTTCTGCTAACTTTCTATTTGAATGAGCAAGTTCCGTTGTTTGCAATGTCTCTTTCTATGATTCTAAAATGAGAATGATTCTTCCTATGTAGCCCAGCACTGTGGGTTTCAGCTTACTGTTGTAAAAGTTTTGAGTTTGTTAGAGACATTTAGTCTTGTCTTTTGGGACACATGGCAATATCACACCCCCATTAAAGAAATAGCAGTGGGTTTCCAGTCAGAGAAATGTGACTTTGATGTTTGTTGTCAGTCACAGCATTGTGACCTTTCGTTTGCCTGATTGTCCCCTTCTCCCAGCTTACTTCAGCCCAACAGATGGTGCCAAGCTCCTAAGCACAGACCAGCGCAGTGAAATCAGGGTTTATTCATCTTCAGACTGGACCAAGCCACAGCATCTGATCCCACACCCACATCGTCAGTTTCAGCACCTCACACCTATTAAGGTGAGTTAGGCCAGTGCAGTTTGAGAGAGGAGTATCATGGCTGGTGCAATCAGCTGGCTGTAAATCAGAAATAGTCTGATTCTGGTCAGGATACTACATTGGTGGGTGGGTGTTCATACTGCTGCAGCTCCCAGCAGAGCAGTGCTCTGAGGATACCCATGTTCCTCAGGCTGTGGGTGGGATGCACAAGCTGTTTCTCACAGTACTGGTTGTCTGCTGTGTATCTGTGTGAGCTCTGTCCCTTTCTCTGAACTCCCCATCACTCTGCTCTATGACCAGGCAACATGGCATCCTCGCTATGACCTCATTGTAGCAGGTCGCTACCCAGACCCTAAGTTCCCAGGGTACACAGTGAACGAGCTACGAACTGTTGATGTATTTGATGGAAACACTGGGGAGATGGTTTGTCAGCTCCATGATCCAAATGCTTCTGGTATCATCTCGGTGAGTTGAAGCTAGAAGGACCAGCAGCTCTGTACTGAATCGCAGCCAAGGGATGGGGGTGAGAGACTGGAACAGCAGGATTATCCTCTTTACCTGTGACAGACCCGTGCTTTCGTGGGGGTATGGCTGCCAGCTAAAGCTGCTGACTCGAGCAGGGCTGGCCCGTGCTCATCTGTGGGTTTTCTGTGATACTCTTTAGGGAACATAGGGTTTTCCAGATGGTTTGTTGCTGTTATATAAGTCCCAGTGCTCTTATGACTCTGTTATATAAACAGACTCTGACTGTGTTTCCATTTTCAGCTCAATAAATTTAACCCTATGGGAGACACGCTGGCTTCTGGCATGGGTAAGTAAAGAGAACCTGGGGTGCTAAGCATGGGTGGGTTCCAGGCCCAGAAAAGGGCAGGCTTGTTTCTCCAGACTGAAGCAAATTGTGAGTGAGGGTTTCCCAAATACTTCTTGCTATAGCAGTCCCCTGTAATTTCCTACATCTGTAAAAGAGATCGATTGAGACCTTCTTTCCAGTCTTCCACCTTTGCAGTTAGAAAACAGGTTGCTGGTCAGCTCCTGTGAAACGTTTCCTGAGAGCGCTAATCCAGAGGAGCGAGCAGCCGCCCTGCAGCAGGGAGCTGCTGCCTTCTGCCGGCCATCTAACAGCAGCAGAAAACCACGTTGGGGGAAGCCTTTTCCTGCCAGGCTGTGCCCTCTCCCATTTCCTAGGCTGCAGAGCCGAGATTATTGAGTTTTTCATAGGCTGTTTGGGATTAAGGGAGCTGGTTATAGATTTAGGTCTTAGACCTGTGACAGGTAAGATTAGGAATTAGTTGATGATGTTTCTTAATTAGATCAAACTTCCACGGCTGTGTGGAGATAGTGTCTGCAATAAATACCTTTGTGTCCTCTGTACCTTGGAAATATCTTAGAACAGACAAAGCATTTTGAATTTCTGGCATTTAAGTGACATAGCCTAAGGTATTATATTTTATATAAAGTTTCTGATGCACAATGTTTAATTTTTCCTCTCAGGCTTTAATATTCTGATCTGGAGCCGGGAGGAGATGGTGGCCAAGAAGCAAGAACATCTTTTGAAAACCATGACAGAACAGGGGATTGGGAGCTGGAGTTTGTCCAGACGTGGAGGGCAGAGGCAGGCAAACCCTGGGACAAGCAAACTCAAAGCTAACTTACTGCCTTGGGAGCTGGAGGAGCTGAGAACAAAAAACAATGATTCCAAATTACAGGGAAGGAAGCGAAAAGGGAAGGATCTAGAGAAGTGATTTAGTATTTTGATCCTTTCTGGATCACAGGGTACAAATTCAGTGTTGGCAATGGGCAGTATAAGCCGTGCAGGGCATTAGACTTCTACTTTGTCCTTCCTCCCTGGATCTGATCGTGCTTCCCTGATTCCCTTTGCTTCCCCTTCTAGAAAGTTCTGTCAGTACTCAGTTCCTCCTCCAAGTCGAGTTACCACACATTTTCTGAGGCAGTAGGAAAACTTCTGAGATGTTTTCAGATCCTGCTGAAGTTGCTGCTTCCAGCCTGCCGCATCTGCTTGTCATCACTTGTCAGAGGTTCCCATCTCCTGTAGTCTGCTGTGGAGCCCCTCACAACACGGTCCCTAGCTTGTTCTAGCCAAACTGAGCTAAGAAACCCTTTGCTAACAAGGTTAATGTCCTGAAAAGGTAGAATGTTCTCCGGGCTGAGGTGAGGGGTAGCTTGGGTAGCTTAAGAAACACCAGCCTCTCCCATATGCAAGCTTCTTTGCAAAATGCACATCTGTCAAGACCTCAGGCTTAGAGAATCTGTGCTTGCAGCTATTTAACTAGACCACAAAGAACATGATAATGCCAGAACTCTTTACCTTGCATGGGATGCAAGGGCACCATGGAGCTGGCAATCTTGTGATTCTGTAGTTTCCATTTTCAGAGCTCTAGGCTTTTTCTTGCCACTGATTAGGTAATTTTTTTTCACTTGTGCCTATGTGCTTCAGAAGGTTGGATTAAAATGTTGCAAAACAGAAATGAGGAATTTCTTCTAAACACCCCTGCTCAGAGCCAAATCTCAAGACTGCTGTTCAACTGAAAAGTTTTGCGTCTTCTAGTTTGTTTACAAGGCTGCCTGGGACCTTGCTGGTGTCCCAGAGGTTGATGGATGGGATGGGCTCCAGGCCTGCTCAGATTCTCTATGTTCACTTTTATAGTTTTGCAGTATTGATATTAATAAAGTTTTATACTAAAGTGAAATTCTTCTTTGATACAGAGCGTGGCTGCTTTGAGCGTTCTGCTCAATTGCTTTTGTTCGCGGGAAGAAGTTACTGACCTTTCTGTGGGAGGGCTAAGAGATATAGAACAGTGGTGCAAACACCAGTCCCAGTACTGTGTCTACAATGGACCCTTCCAAGTCGGGCAGGTTGCATTATGAGCTGTATCTGTGCATGGTTGCTGCAGTCAAAAATAGTTTCTCTCAATTCTCACTCTGTTGTAAGTGGGATTGTGAATCAGGGATTTACTTTGGGAGGGGGTATATGGCAGTAAGTTCTGCCTGCTTTCCAACACTGAGCACACTGGTGCTAGCCCTGTGAACTCTTAGAGAAGAAGAAGAGTTCAGTGTGAATTTGATTTTAATAATGAAAAGGAAATTTATTGGAACAATTACAGAAAGTCATTCACAGTCAAGATGTCTAAATCATCATAGAAACCTTTCTTCTGTGTGTGCAAAATTTGTTGCCTTTAAAAATAACAGATCTGGTCCTCTTAAATGCACTTTCTATTACCTCTTTTTTGTGCCTGTTCTCATGGGCAGCAGCTTTTTCTTTATGACTGTCTTGCTATGCAGGGGACCTAGATGATATCTTCAGGCGACAAAAAGGTGAGGAAGATGCTGAGAACAGCAAGCTGCTTCTGCTGATGTAGAGTTCCCATGCTGGCAGATGCCAATTATGAGTAGGGAAAAGTCCCAACAGTACTCCATAGGGGAAGAAAAGGAAATGTCTGTACCCGAAGAACTGGCTTCTGCCGCCAAGAGGGGATGGGAACTGCACCAGAAAGGGAAGTAAAAGTGGGAAGTGAATGTGCAGCATCACCACGTGAAGAGTCTGTGCTGCTCATGCTTGCTGCAGTCTCTCATTTTCTGCCAAAGGCTACAAGGCAAGTGGTGAGAACTTGGCATGAAACTCCCTGCAGCAGCTGCAGTGCGCACAGAGAGGCCAGCCTGGAGGAAGAGTCACACTTTGGACAAAATGCCAAAGCATGGCAAATAAAGGGATCCAGAGTCACCTGCAAACACCAATCCTTAATGGCGGGAGAGGGGGTTGTCTGTTTGTTGTCCATCCAGTAGGGAAAACAGGAAGAAAAACTACAGAACTTGGCATTTAATCTAGTCTAGGTTAACAGCTTTGCTACATCTCTTTAATTAACAGCATAAACCCATTCTGCTAGTAAAGCGGAAGGGGCTTGTAGCTGAAATCTGGATTGCCTGCAGTGCAGGATACTCCCTGTAATAGGTACTTGAAGTTCAGAGGTGGGGAAGTTGAATTCAAAGGCTGAATATCGAGACAGGTCCAGGTTTCTTATCTACAGGGACTCTCATTTCTAGAGCCAACACTGCCCTAGAAATTGGGTACAGGTTTGCTATGGTTACAGCAATTCATCTCTCTGATGATGCTCTTAGAGGTTCTTTGGATTGTATCATACACTCTGAGCTGAATCCTAAAAACTACTGCCAGTTTTTCAATCTTGTCCTGATTTCAGGCCAGTTCTCTTGAGCCACAGTGTGAGGAGGGAAAAAAAGACCGTTGCCAGCAGCAGGTACTTAGCCTCAAGAAACACTTTTCACTGTGCCATCCTCTGCAGCAGTTTCCCCTGCATGGACAGCAGATGAGTCTTGGTGCACTGTTGGTGACCTGTGCCCTCTGCTCCAAGCCCAGCCTTCCCACCATCATCAGCCCAACGGCTTGAGAGAAAAATCACTCAAAGCAGGTTAACCTTGAAGAGAGAAGCGACTCCTGACTGCACTGGATGTGGCAGCTGCTGGAGGCCCAAGCCCCTCTGCCACAGTCATGGTGAGTGGTAACATTTACAGTCACTGAAAGGAGGAAAACTTGACCAGCTCCAACTGGCCATGTTGGGAATACGACTACGGAAGGTGTATGAGAACTGCGGGCACCACACAGTATACTGGCTTCAGAATTAAGGTGTAATTTCCATTAGAGTAGCTCAGTCCTCTCTCTCTGAGACGTCACCTTTAGAAAGCAGCCAAAAATCAAGTCCAGCTTCACTCTGGAAAGCAACGGCCAAAGCAGAAGAATGCTCAGTAACTGAAGGTGCCCAATCATCCTTATTAGGGGCAACACTGCTCCCTCCTACTGCCTGGGAAGGAGTTCAAGCAACTGTCAAGCCTGCTCTTCTCCCTCATTGGAAACGTGCCGGTAGCCAGGGGGCTGAGACTGTATGCGAAAGAGTACAGTCAAGAGGAGGATTATAAGGAGGAGGAGAATGGATCCACACACAGCCAGACCTACAAACAGTTCTGCAAAGGAGGAAACAAGTGGTCAATATGATTATCGTCCAAGCTTTCCCTTCCCTCGATGCTCTGGTCCAGCCTGGACTCACCTGTGTCACGCATTGTGCTTGCTACCTGGCATTCTTGTTTCCAGTCCTGGGGAACAACAGCATTTGTGAGTTCCAAGAATCTTTGCAATGGGCATTTATGCTGACAGCCAGGGATTGTCAGTGGGAAAGGTTCCTTCCCGCTCTCGTTCCGGAAGAACATCTCCACAGAGAAGTTACTGAAAACAAAACACAGCTAGATGTTGTTTGTAGTTTGTTTTTGTTTTGTTTTGTTTTGTTTTTTCTCTCCAGCTAAAGTCATCCCTTCCCAAAAACTCAATGTGCACACCCTCTCCTTTATTCTGGTGGTGGTTTTCCTAAGAGTCTGCCACTAGGAGCAAGATTGCATCCCCCTGGGGTGGAGCCTCGCCTAGGCATCTAACCCTAGAGGAGAAATCAGAGCCCAACATCTTTACTGCAGCCCTCACCCATCATCCTCTTGGTACAACTCAAATAAATGACATGAGGCGTATGGTGGTTGAATCTTGTTGTAGACATCTAGAGCCATCTGCAGTGCCACAAGTGTGGTGTCATGCTGAGAGAGAGGGAAAAAAAACAAATCAGTCACCCTTACGGATGTGGCAGGGCAGCTCAGACCATAGCAGTAACAGACAGGGCAGTGCTGAGGGGATGTCACCTTCAACTTCCATCTGGAAGAAGGGAGGGGAACTGTACTGCTAGAAGGGTGATCTGTGATGGTGCTAGAGAAGGGGAGGAAGTGAAACACAGCCGCTTATCTCCTGCGTTGTTCTTTAAGAATTAATCCTTAGGGAGCAATCTGGGAGAGATGCTTGACGCTCCAGTCAGGAGGCTGCTGCAAAGGGGCGGAGGGGTGCCTCTGTATCTACACTGCTGAAACATCACATCTGGGTAGTATCAATCCATCTACCAAATAAATACAGCAGTGGCCCCCAAAGTCTGCCAGTCTAATCCACAAGCCTGAGCTAACAGAAACAAAGCGCAGGTTGGGAATTATCCCCAGGGGCCCCAAAGGAATGATGCCAGATCGAGCACATCCCACCCAGCCAGAGGCAAACACGCATGCCCTGATCACTGCATGGGCCATAGAGAAGACAGAAAGGGTTAAAACTATCACCAAGTCCCAGTCTCCTGTGAGGAGGAGGAGATCGATAAAAGCTAGCCCCAAGTTCTCACTTACTGCTGAATAGGCAAGTAGTTTCAGGTTCTGGTGGGCGGAAACATTTGCTGCTTTGGTTAGGTTTTTCCTTATGTGATCCAGCAGGACCCCTGAGGAAAGGAAAAGAGACGGTAAGAGGCAAAAATTAGACAGAACAGCATGAAGCTTCCTCCCCAGTGCACTCACCGCCTTGCAGACGAGCTTTCTCTACCCGACTGCGGATCCCAAACAGAAATTCAAAACCAAAGTCTTTTAGTTGCTTCAACCGAGTCATGACATCTTGTGTCACCCATACAGGCAAATCCATCTTGTGTGCTCGCTAGGAAGAGAAACAGAATACTTGGCTGCAGGTAGCACAGTTCGCAGATTCATCTGAGAATGCAAGTCAGGGTGGCCAGAGTCCTGCCCATACTGCTACTGATTTTGTGTTTTAAATACAGCCCTTTTCTGTTTATGCTTCTGTCCTCACCACTGTGCTGCATACAAAGAACATACATGGGTTTTAATGTTGTAATAAGAAGTATAAAGATTAAAATCTAGAGGCTTCGTTTCTGTGAAAGCGCAACTGGAGTGCAGGGTTATGTTGTAACACTGATACAATGATCTTAGGGCATTTACTTCATGGGTAGTTGATTCTGCCCTGCAAATAACATGCAGTCAGAAAAAAAAAAAAAGACAGATAAGCAAGAGAGCACAAACTCAAGGTTTCTGATGCAGTTGCAGCACAATTTCACCAGAGGCTCTGAGGGTCACAGAAGGATATTTGAGAAAGTTAGCAAGCGCTCTGCAGATGTAATACTGGGATGCACCACTGACAAAGGCCAGTACTCAGATTACAAAGAACTGGGAACCAAGAGAAGAATTTGCTTTGCAGCCAACCCATTACAAGAAAGGATTATTTATACTGGCAGCCAAACAGCAGTTGTGGTTCCCTGATGTTACGTGGAGCAATTTTCTATGCCACATCCCATTAAACTGCCAGAAGATGAGGCTGAATATTCTTAAGGGCCCACTCTGTCAGAGTGGTTTGGAGGAATTCACATCAGCAACTTGGACATTTAGTTAGTTTTTCATTAATTTACAAAGAAGATAGCTGGTAAGTTCAGCTATTTCTTGGACTTTTTTATTTTCTCCATCCAGATGGTAGAATGAATCTATTGGATCAGGTGAGAAAAATGATCCTTTGAGGCACTGTTTGTATGATTCAGAAAAAAAGGAGGAAACCCAAAGCAGATAAAGAGACTGATCAGTCTGAGGGTATGGTTTTGAGAGTAAAACTCCCCTTCCTCAGAATGTTCTGGTTTCATTTTGGGACAGTGAGCTATTCTGCAAGTTCTTGGGGATCATAGTGGTTATGAGATGGCTTTCCAGACCCAATTTGCAAGCTCATTAAGTTAGTCTTGAAAATGAAGATTTGAAATTCTTGACCTCTCTGACCAAGGGATTTTTTGTTACCAACAGAGTTGCTTCACTGTGATTGTTACAAGACAGGAGATTGGTTTTGTGATACAAAGGGCAAATTTACATAGTGCAGTGCAGCTCTGGACTGGAATATTCTCAGCTTGCAGGAACTCAAGCTGCTGCTTTACATAGCAAAGTGCAATTCCATGCAGATTTATCTTTTACATCCCCAAAATACTACATACCACAGCATACCACTGCCAGCAAGCTAAGCAGCCTTGCACCTCCAGAGAGTTAACATGACACAGTGTCAAAATGTTTGGATTTACTGTTTCTCCCACAATCAGCTATTAATAGTTTGACATGAACTCTATAACTTACTTCATCATGCTGTACAGTTACACACAAATAAACTAGTGTGCAACAACTCTAAGTCCCCTGGATACATGACCTTACTTCAGCATTACTGCAGCATAGCTAACCTGATTTTTCATTTTGTTTAGGCCTTCTTGAGATATGCTCCCCACAAAACTCCAAATGAATAGAGAGTTTGGTGCCCCACCCCAGACAGTAAAAAGGTGACATCTGTCTCTAGCGTGGCAAAGGGCCTTAGAACAGGTAAAAAAACCAGATGTGGGTAAACACCACTTAACCTAGAAGAGCATTATTTTCTTTTAGAAACGGCATTAACAGAAGCACAGAAAGAAAAATGATTGATCTAAAGTAACAGGGAGGTAGAGGTAGAACCAGGAATAGTCCTAATTTAAGCTCCCAAGTTAAATCATAAAGTTAGCACTCCAGTTTCCACAGATCTCCCTTCTACCTTAATTAACTCAGACTTGTTCACAGAGATCTAAAGACTTCAGATGGCAGTCATTTTCTAGTGACTTTCAAAAGATATTATGCAGGTGGGACTTTTTCTGGCGCAAGCACAATGTAAGCTACGAAGGGGGAGGTCATAAGGTGCAAAAGTAGGTAATTCTTGGCACAGACTGCTGGTGAGTAGGAACTGTTACTCTTCTGAAATTAGAACATTACTACTAACTGTAGGGTGAGAAAGGTGAGAAGTTGTTTTGTGGGATTTTGCAAAATGATTTTCTACCAAATTCAGTGGACCATAAAGACTGAATTCCTGTGACCGTAAGATGACGGCCAAACTTACTTCACAGAACAGTGTGTCATACACGCTCCAAATACCCTCGAGAGAGACATCCCGGATCCCAGTCTCATTTGCTACCATCTGCAGGAATTGCTGTAGGTATGAGAAGAGAGAAAGGCCTTCAATTTTCTAATCTCATACTGTATTACATGCACAGGTATTCCTACCCTTTTCTCAGAGCTCTGAATATGTAGAGGTGATAATACTTTAACTACAAGCCTAAGACCACCTTATCTCATGCAAACAATCACTTACCCAATTCTCTTTGGTCTTATTTATGTACTCTGCTGAGTGCCGAGTTTCATTCTGTAGTTGTTCATACCGTGGACAGGGGGTCAAAGGAAACTTCAGTAGCTGGGCAGAGACAACAAGAGCAGCCGGGTCACCAAGAACACTTCAGTACTGAATCTGCCTCCAATACATGCAACTGTAACGAAACCCTGATGTGGGATGAATCTATCAAGAGCTTCAAGTGCTGCCCTCTAACAGACTCTGGGTCGTGTGTGGTCTGCTGTGGTCTTGCAGTGAACACAGCCCCTGAATTGTCATCTTGTTCTGAGAATGGAAGAACCTTTGCTAAACAGGTCCCAGGAGAAGTTCAAAACAACCTGAATTGAGACTGAAGCAGACTTTTGGAGAAGTCAGCATAACACACAGTAGTTGTAGTTGTGTTGAGTAGTTGAGTAGTCAGTACACATCCTTGAGACTAACTTACCCTTTCCTCAGACTCTGGCACTGTGTGCACAGGGATAGGCTGCCAGGAGATGTTGGGGTTGAACATCTGGTGTCCCTCCGGGGGATACAGACCTGCCAGATTGGCCTCCGCGCTCATCAGCGTCCGGTCACAGTCTGTGCTGCGGATGAAGATCTGCCAGGACAGGGACAGGGCACCATTAGTAATGTTAGGCCAGGCAATGGTGCTCGGACGTGGGACAATGCACTTGCTGAGGAGCATTGCCAAGTGCCCTGCAGCTGCCCATAGGCAATAGGGTCACAGGAGCTGAAGTGACCGAGCCTGCTGATGTCAACCTGGACAAAACTGTATGAATGAATATGAGGGCAATTTGCTGTGGTCTGTTCTGGATCAGTGCGACAGTGCAGAGATGAAAGACAGAAAGGAGCCTGAATATGAGGAAGACAGAGATACAGAAGGAAATGCACTATATTTACAGAGCAAGACTGGCGCCTTCAGTTCTCAGTTCTAGGAATGACCTGCTGTGCTCATGAAAAAAACCTGCTGTCTTCAAGCCTCAGTTTTTCCATCTGAGAAACAAAGACAAGAGTGATCTGACTTACAGGAGAGGAAGAAAAGAGGGAGCGAGGATTTTATCTAATCATTGTGGGCTCTTGGGATTAATGGGCCAAGAGTTCTCCTTCCATAGCCCAGAGAGAGATATGAGCCAGAAAAAAAGAGAATGAGAAAAGTACAGAAAAGTTAAGCAGGTCAAAATGGCGAAACTTTGGTATTCTGGTATCTGTGTACTGAAAACACTTAGGGGGAGACTGAAGAGAAACCAGCGATAAAACAAGAGGAACATATAGGAAATCATGAAAGAATGTACTAGAAAACAGCATACTGAATCTGAAACAAGAATAAAAAGCCAAAAGAATGAAATACAATGCCAAGACTGGGATTTTAAAAAATATATTAAATAAGAAAAAACATCAGAAAAAAATTACATATGCTCACTCTGTATAGCATCTCCTACATTAAGTCAACCTCAAAAATTAAGTCACAAGGAAAAAAATATGTGTTTTTTTCTCTGACAATTTCTACCCACTTTTACTTCTTAACTGTGATTTGAAAACAACTGACCCTGTACTCATTGGACACGATTGCTTTTATCCTCTGTAAACTTTGAAGAAATAGAAATATTTTAAAAGATAAGAATCTAATTCTAGACATGTCATAAAAACCAATTAGGCTCTGAGCGCACATGCTTTCTACAGCACCTTTTGCCAGGGCTCCAGCTTGTCGCTGAGTCAGATGACAGATGGTCATATGGTGTCACCCAGAGGCAACACTTCTTATAATGGAAGTTGCTCAACCCGAGCAGGGGTGCCGGCTTGGTTAGCAGAACAGCTTTTGTTTGCATATGCCTTAGTTTGTTTTTCCTTCTCAAGCAAGAGAAGGAAAACAGTTTCAGCTGGCAAAAGCTTTGTAAGAGTAAAGTATGTTTGGAAAGGAACTACTGAGAAAGGTTAAAGGATCTGTGTTTGAGCTGATGCTGGAAGTTTTGTTGGTGAAGCAAATGTCAAAGAAGGGATGCAATCTGAACTATGGCAAGCTGGGTATTTACTGGGGAGCCCAAAAAGGGGGGAAACAAAGAACACAGGGATTCTCAGTTTGCCCCATCTGGTCAATCACCAAAAGAGAGCTCAGGTAAAATGACTGAATGGATACAGAGCCAGCAGTAGGACAAAGGGGTCTTGACTGCCCACTGTCCATCCAAACGGTGTGACAGCATGTCTCTCCTCATGATGCTTCCTCATGTTCCTGTTGACTCACACCACTTTGATCAAACAGTAGGGATATTGGGGGGGATTTTCTATTTCCTTGCTTTTTTTTGATCTTTCAAATTTTCCCCTGTGCTCAGCACGTGGTTCCACAAATGGCTCCATAGCTTTTAATAAAAAAAAAAAAAAAGCCCTACCAGTTTCTCAAGAGCTATTATAAAGTGTGGCAACGTCCTGGAGAGAGAGAGAAGAAAATTAATAGCTTCAGGGGACTGAAAACACGGATCATTTACAGGTGGAAACAAATGAGAGGATCCCTTCTGGTTAGTAACTATTGCTCAGACGTACAGACTCCTCAGAGATCACCCCTGCGGCACTCTGGGAAGGGCAGCGGGCAAACGGGAGCTGCATAATTCCCCAGTCTCGAGTAAGAAACGAGTCCCAGCTCCATCACCGTATTCCGGTTTGTTGCCCCGAGTTCAGAGCGGTGCAGCCGCAGCGGACCCGGGCTGGATAACCTCAGCACCGCCCGCCCGGGCCCGACCCACTGCCCGCCCCGGCCCCCGCCACTGACCTCCCGCCGCCGGTACGTGTCGCTGAGGAAGCCTCTGTAGCGCCGCCGCAGGGCCTGGCCCAGCTCCCACTGCTGCCGCATCCCCACCTGCAACGGCACCGGCTGGTCACCGACAGCACCGGCTCTCGGGCCGGTCCCTGGCCGTCGCCCGCCCCGCACTCACCTGCGTGAGCTGCCCGAAGCCCTGGGGCCAGGCGGCCTCCTGGAAGGGATCCCGCGGGTAGGCCTTGATGGGCGAGCGGTCTCCGTGCCGGTACACCTGCGGGCGGCATCGCGTCACCCCGGGCGGTGCCGCTGCCCAGCCCCCTCCTGCCGCCGCCGCCGCCCCCCTTCCCTCTCACCAGAGTTACGAAGCGGAGGCTGCGGGGGCGGGCAGGCGGCGGCTGCAGGCACAGCGCCAGGAGGAGCAGGACGACACCTCCCCAGGCGCGCCCCGATGCACCGGCCGCCATGGCTCTTCCCCACACCGCCGCCGCGCGGAACCCAACCGCTGCCGCCCGCGGGTCCGCACGGACACCGTTTTCATGCGCGCACCGGAAGCGCTGCGGCCGAGGCCTCGGCGGCCGCCACTGCTGGCAGGAGGGCCGGGGAGGCCCCGCCCCCCCTGGGCCCACGTGCTCGCCGCCATGCGCGCGTGCGCGGCCTGACCGGGAAGGGGCGGGGCGGCCCCGGGACCGTCACGGGATGCGCCCCCCCGCGGCCCTGCTGCGCTCTGTGGCACTGGGCGAGGCTGAGCCGGCGTGCGGACGGGGCCGGGCCTCAGGCGGGCCCCTGCGGCTGCTCCCGCGGCTGTTCCCGCCTCCTGAGGGACGGAGGCGGAGCCTGGCGGCGGGGCGGCCGCTCAGCCCGCCGGCCTGGGCCCGTCGAGGAGCCGCGTTCCGGCCAGGTCGGCCCGGCAGGGTGGCGGCGGCGTCGGCGTCCTCCGCTGGCTGGCCTGCCTCCGGCAGCCCTGCGAGGCGGCCCCGTGGGCTGCGGCCAGGTGGGTGTTGGGCGGCGGGTGTTCGGCGGCGGGAGGGGCTGGGAGGGCTTAGCCGCGTTTCGGCGTGCGGTGCGTTTTTGCGGCTCCTCTCAGGTAAAGCGGTACCTGAGATCTCTGTCTCACATCCGCAGTCACCCGGCGGCTTCTTACAACAGAAAAAGTTTCCCGGTGTTCAGGCGTCATGAGTGATCTCTGAGGTAAAGTCTTAATGGACAGAAAGTGAAAACGTGCTGGCCGCGGTGCGGCTGCCCTGGCTTCGTGGGTCGGTAATCGCCTCGCCTGTGGGTCCGCCCCAGGATGCCGGCGTCAGAACAGAAACCTGGGGCAGTGGCACAGAGCCCGGCCCCGGCAGGTTTCACCCGGATCAGTTCGTTCCTCACGAACCTCGGTAGAATTACGTGCGTGTGTGAGGCAATGCAGCTCCTGCTGCCAGGTGTGCCCTTCAAACTGAGGGAAGAATCATAAGGGATGAAATGGATTTTATGATATTTTAGTGCTCGTCTCCACCTCCCAGTGCGTGGAGGCAGGGGGTTACACGGGGTTCTCAGCTTTCGCTTTTTTAAAGAAAGAGGGAAACGTGGCTCTCGTGTTTGCAGAGGAGTCTTGGAGGCATGAAGCCTGATGGCTCAAAACTCAGCTTGTTTGTATGTGTTTATTTGGTTAAAACTTTGTGTAGTTTACAGCATTAGGAAGTTACATGTGTAACGTCTGAGAATGCTCAATTATTTATGAAATAGAAGGGTTATGTCAGCACGGGCTTAGTATAGCATTTAAAGTTCAGATGGACAGAATAATGTGTTTAATTTGCTCATGCTTGAACGCTTAATGAATTAGCATTACTGCAGTTTCATATCTCTAGGAAAGCACGAACTTGGGGTGTTTTTTCCTGAGACTGTATCACTGGGGTTCTTTGGAGTGGGGGGTGGGAAAAAGTGATTTGCAGACAGAGGCTGCTCTTGTGGGCACCCGCTTTTTATTGTTCCACCGGCTTTGCAGCTCTCGTCCCAGTCAGGACGAGGGCTCGGAGCTGGCAGCGGCTGGCCCGTGGGGCAAAGCTGTGCGCACCGGCGGGCGCGGAGGAGCGTGGGACAAGGGGCTGGGTCTAGGCCGGCGCCGCGGTTGTAGCGGTTTGCGATTGCCGGGCAGGTTTTGTTGCACGTCGCGTTGAACGGAGCAGCGCTGCCCGGTGCTGCCTCTGACCGACTCACGGGGGCGGGGCCGGCGGCGTAAGCACGTGACTCGGGGCCGCGCCGCGCGTGACATCACCGCAGCTCCGCCGCGGCGCTGGGAGCAGCGCCGGGCCGGGCCGGGCCGCCCCTCCCGCCGGCCGCTCGGGCACCTGCGCCACGGGGGGGGACGGTGGCGGCCACACATCGCTGAGGAGCCGTGGGCCGCGCCGGTAACTTTTCTTCTCGGCTTTGCCTGCGAGGGCGGCTGGATGGGTGCCGCCTGCTCCTCGCCTCCCGCGGGGCCGACAGGGCCGTTCCGCGTGTCCGTGATTCACGGCGGGGGACGGGGATGTGCTCTCCCGCCCCGCGGCTTGCGCCGGCCTGAGCCGCGGCAGCGCTTCCTGGGATCCGGTGCCGGCGGCCCAGCGCCGCTGGCCCCCGTGGTACTGCCGGTCGGGCCGGGTCGGGCGGCGCTGGAAGGAAGGTGGGCGGCGGCGACCCGTCCTGCCGAGCCGCCCGGGGCCTCGTGGGGGTGCGGACCGGGCGGCGCGTTACTCGTGACGGCTCCGCGAGTCCCGCCGGGTGGGCTCCCCTGCAGCGGGGGCGGGAGGGGGACGCGTCCTTGGCGTGCAGCGGGGCCGGGAGGGGGACGCGTCCTTGGCGTGAACCGGGGACTGGCGGCCGTGTCTGGTTCGTGCTGCCGGCGGTAGGGCCTGGCCTCTCGGGCCGGCAGTGGCTGCATAGTTGCGGCATTGGAGGGCGTCCCTCTGCTACAGAGGACGGAGAATGGGCAGCAGCAGCAGGTGGATGGACCTGGCACATTCGGGCAGGCGTTTGGGGGGCAGACAGCGTTACTCGTGGCTGTTAGTGTGCATCTAGAGATTCTGGATCTCTGCTGTCTCCGAAGATTCTGTGAGGTGCAGCATGGTGATGTTTACTTGCTTTGTGGTGAATTGTTAGTATTCATCTTCCCTTGTTTCCTCCAGTCAGTTCTGCATGTCTCTCATTCATCTGTTGCATCCTGTCAACCCAGGTCATGAGCTTTCTGGGATACAAACTTACCTACACAACTGCTAGTGTGTATGGTGCTGTTAGAAGGTAACTTTGCTTGCCTTGCTGATAACTCTTCATTGCGCCATGTCACTGCCATTCATTATGCTAAGGTCCACCAATCTGTCACAACAGATATTTCATTATGAGACAGAAGCAAACCTTGGATCACCGGTGAATGAAAAATACTATATGTCCTGAAATTTCCTCCCCCTCCCCTTTTTCTTTTTCCTAAAGGCACAGCTGGGCCCTTCACTGCAAAGCTTTTATGAGGGAGTCTCCATCACTGAGTCACGTTTCTGACTAACTGTTTGGATCACCGCCTGTTAGCCAGTTTCTGGCTATGGCTGCAGGTTATGTTTGCAGGGAAGAGTCCTCAGCTCTGCTGCTTGTTCCAAGGTACATGGAGTATCTGCTGTTCCCCAGGTGTCAGGGAGAAGGCTATACGTGAGGACAGACAGAAGAAAAAGAAAAAGCTGGTTTTTACTTCTTTTAGCAACTGGTGGGCTCGGTTTGTGGAGTGAGTCTTAATCAAGACATAACTACCCTGCTGAGTTAGAAACAGAAAAAGATGTCTTTCAGTTAGGGAAACAAATGTGGTTTGAAAATTTCAGCCAGCTGTTGTAGAGCTCAGCTCTTCTTTCCTTTGGGCTGTGGAATGAGGACATTGGACATGGAACACATCGTGCCAGGACTAGATGGAGTTTGGCCTTGCTGTGCTTATCTGCTATCACACCTGTGGCACGTTCGCCAGGAGATTGCTGCTGCTGCAAGACTGGTGAGGGCAGACAGACTGTGTGGCTTCCTGGTGTAACCCCTTTCTGAAATCCAGCACTGAGTTCAGTAAGTGACAGTTCTTCATGATACCTGCATATGCCCGTGCATCCTTCTTCATATGGCAAGGCCAGCTTTTGCAGGAAAAAAACAGGAGTGAAAATAATTAACAACCTCCTTCCTCTCACCCCCAAACAAAAGCAGGGGGAATAAAACCAAGCCAGCCTCAGGTAGCACAGAACATGGCTTGTTGTGGAGCTACTCAGGAGTTCTGTAGCTGCCAGAGGAAACCTGCAGCTACCTGTATTGTGAAGATACACAAGGACTGTAGAAAGGCCTATATATGTATTAATTGCCTAATCTAAAAAAAATAAGAAACAGGAAACTTTTAGCACAGAATTAGTGTCCTGGCTGTGTGCTTTGGGTTACCATCATTGATTGTTTCCAGTTGCTGCTGCAGGTCTCTGTGCCTTGTCAGCATGTTTCCTGTACCAGCTGCTGTGCAGCGAGGAGGCCAGCAGAGGCTGTGCAGAACAGGCATGCAGCCACACCAGTACAGAGCGTGAGTTTGCTGCCTTGTCCTGATCTCACACCTGCATGTTCCCAGTGTGTTAAAGTGCATTTGATTGCTGTGACTTTTTTTCCAAGAAAGACGCTTTCCAAGAGCACTTGTTCTATGGTAAGCAGGACAATGTTTTTGCTGCTATTCAGCGTTTGATCCAGTGGTGATGTTCTAGGATCTCAAAAGTCATGTCTCTTTTAACTGGATCTGATCTGATATGGTTGATTGACAGTTTTCAGAATTTTAAGTTTTGAATTCAAGATCTTAAATTGTTGCTTTTTTTCAGAAGTGGTGTTCCCATCTACCCAGGAAAGAATATAATGTGCTTTGTCTTGAATGTATTGAAGGAGGATCCTGCTTTCTGCTGTGGAAGCAGCACAACAGAAAGTCTCATTGTCACAAATGTGTGGGTCTTTGGCATGTTGAAATAGGAAAGCTTACCAAATTGTCACTCTCCCTTCCCTCCCCTCCAAGGCATAAGATTTACAGACCTGGCAGTCTTGGAGAAAAATGTGTTTCAGAACTGACTGAGCTCAAACTTGTCATACAAAGATGATTTTTGTTTCCTTAGGGAAAATAGTTCTGCTGGTTTGCAGTAGGATATGTTACCTTGTTTTCCTCACACCTTAATAACTTAGGGAGGCAGAATCCCCTTCTCTTGGCTGTGGAAACTGTCTCAATGGGAAGACACTTCATCTTAGGATGGAATTCAGGGAAATGCTTCCTGCTGACAGGTACAGGTGTGGATTTAGACTGCAAACAGGTCGGACCTGGTCATTAGATCATACTTCTGCTAATATACAAGTACAAGGTTTGACTTAGCATTTTTGTTGCGGTTACTGTAGTTAGAAGCTGTATTGTAGTCAGTTTGGGTTTGAGAGATGTGCGTAATATTGTTAAATTAGATGAGGCTGTGTTTTTGCAGATACTAAAAATTTGTCTAATAGAAGTGGTATGATGGGTTATTTCAGCACTTCTGTGCGGTTTTTGTTCTGTGACTTCCTGCTCAGGACAAAGTACCTTTTTTCCATTTTTGGAGCATAGACAAATTCCTTTCTTGTGTCCTCACTGAGAAGGAGGCACCCCTGGAGCCAGCATAGCTTGCACTTTTATATCTGGAAATCTCAAAACCAGATTTCCTGTAAAGCGAAATTACTTTGAGTATCAAGAACAAAACATTAAGGTGATATACTAATTTTCGGTATAATTTCATAAATTGCTTTGAAGTATACACTGTCAAGCTTTTAAATATCGTACCTGGGGAGTGCAAAGGCTATTTAGGGTAGTGCACAAAGGTGAGCAGAGCGCTACAGACCTTCCAGTATGCTTAAGGGAGGGGAAAAGATAAATGTTTATTTAGTGGGAAGTCGATGAAGAAATGGAACAGTGTTAGAGAATAAGAAATCTAATTCTTGTTTTGAACAGACCAAGACTAGTGTCTGTGGGATTAAGTAGGAGAACTAGCTCATGGGATGTGAGGATTGAAGCAATTTAAAGGCCATGCTGCAGAGTCAGGTCATATTGTTTGCATACAGAAACCTCACCAAAATGTAAATAGAAGGTGTTAGGTATCAGACTGGTTGCTAAAGCAGATGACTGACGAGAGAGTAGGAGTCTCCTGGCATGTAAGGCTCTCTGGTTTGTTTTAAGGTTTTAAAAAAATATTGGCAAATATAGTTGTGACATGTCCTGAAATAGAAGTTATATCCTCTCTCTCCCCAGGGAGAGGGGCGGTCTTGGCCTGCTGGTCCCAGCACAACTCTGGAACAAACAAGGTTAATGGGTTTAAATCAAGGCTTCCCACTTGCTGATTTAAATAATGATTAAAATCGATAATTTAAATGTAGTTAATTCAACCTTTATTTTGCATTTGGTACTTTCTTTAAAGGAAGGCTTATTCTAACTGTTCAGGCTAATCTATTACTACTTTCTGCTAAACAAGACGATACAGTGTTTCTTAATGAACCCATTTGTATTGTTATAAGACAGTAAATGTTTACATTAGAAAACAGTCATTTGTGTTGACTAGGTGAATAGTTTCTTTCCTCATGACCTGTTTAAAATCTCTTTTGAATAATAAGGTCAAATTAAATATTCATTTCTTTTTCTAATTAGATTATAATCATGCACTGGATATACTGGAGTGTGTGCTATTAAAACGGACTTATTGTAACAGGATGGTGTTATCTGTACTTCGCAAAATGAACTGGTTGTTTTCGGTCGTCATGTCCTTCCAGATCTTAGAATGAGCATAAGTCATCCTCCCTTGTCTTGTTTTTATTCAGAAACTGGAAAAGAGAAACAGCTCTCCCTCAGTTTATGCTGCCTCCCATAACTTTGAGTAAACTGAACTAATTTCATAAGTGAATTGAAGAAACAAATCTTTCATTAAAAGGGCAGAAGGATTAGTTTGGTACTTCAGTGGATTCTGGTTCTGTGGACTCAGTGACTTTCTCAAGTTTAGGAATTATACTCTTTTAACATTCTCTAGCAACTGTGTGCTCCTTGGATAGATTGTGCATTTGTTTGTCTAAATTACTGTCTTAGGCTTTATCATAAATTGTTATTAACTTAGGAAATAAATTTAATTAGTATAATCTTGAGAAATGTGTGTAAAATCCATCTAGAGGAAAATGTTTGGAATTTAAATAGTCTTATCTAGGGCCCTTATAAAATGAGGGCAAAGAGGTAGACTCATGCAACAGCTCTGAAGTGTATCTTGGCTGCCAGGGTCATAAATGCAGAAATGTGCCAGCCCCTGCAGGATTCCACATGCCGTGCCAATGAATTTTCCTGGAGGATTTTACATGTCAGGCTGCCAGGTATGCACGCGTAGTGGCTTCTTGCATGGCTACCAGCAGGAACGCATGTGGAAATGTTTGTGGGCACGTGAAGTTGCATGGGAGCAGCCCTGGACACTCGCTGTGACAGTGCTTGCCTTTCAATCTATGCACATTGTGTACACAGAGTCCTGGGGCCAACCCTTTTCCCCAGTGCCCTCTGGCTGGCAGAGTAGAAAGAGAAGCTGTCACCTTGTCTTCAGGTACTGCCTTTGTGATCCTGGTCTTCTGAGTGACTGCTTCCCACCCTCTGCTGTTGCCTGTGCGGAGGAATAATCTTGTTTTCTTCTGAAAGGGCCAGGAAGAAGTTTGAAAGATGGCTTCTGTATTTACAACTGGTGAGGGGGACAGATTCTCAGGCATCTGCAGGTCTGGGCAGGAAGCCCTGGGGATTTGATTTAAGGTCCATACAGCCTGCAGACAGGCAAAGTTGCACTGCTAGACCTTTAAGGAAGGTGTCAGACTCGCTTCCTTAGCAAAAGAAGAGGGCACTTCTATTGTGAGGAGTGTTTTAAAATGTAAAGCTCTGATAAACATAGATCGTAGCATCTGTTATCTAGGTGTGTTTGAGAAGAGGGGACTTAACTTTCTGGGCTATATGGGACTGAAGAAAAATTTTCCTTTGGTCTCCAGAAAGCTCCCAAGTTGCTGTTTGTTTTCCTAGAAATAGAACTGGAGTGGAGAAAGCAGAAACCTTTGCCTGAAGAAAGCATGAATTTTCTCCCTGTCACCTGTACTTTGAGGGCATTTTGTATCATGCTGCTTCTAAGCAGCAGCCTGGGGTGAATGCTGAGGAAAAAACAATAAGAGACTGCAGACTTTGTCCTCCCTCATTTCAGTATCATCTCCAACTGCTACTCCCTGATACTTGCTCAGGGTGGTGCCTTTAGCAGTGTCCTAGAATCTGTGGCCATCCCCACCCTTCTCCCTTGATACAAGGATCAAAATAAGACATCTAGCCACCTGTTGGCTTAGCCCCATTGTCCACTCCCACACACTTGTACACATGCTTGCGTTTTCCAGCACTCATCTTGGGTTTGCAATTATTTCTGAGAAGTCAGGTGATGTGAGCTGTCAGTCTAATGTTTGTTTGCTTGCTTCACGCAGACCCTGTTGCAGCGGCAGTCTTTGCAGAGCCGCTGGCTCCTTGTTTGTCCATGGGTCCTGTGGTGGCTTCCTTCTTGTGGAAGGTGGTGCTGGAGTTGGGAATGGAGTGGGCTTCTTGCAGCATGTGGCTTGTGACAAACTCTGACAGTTTGGTGGTTACGTTCTTTTGCCATTTTCTATTAGAGCCTTTGTGCAGATTTTCAGTCTGTTCTGGGCTTTGTTATTTGGGCAAAAGAAAAGCATTTGTCTGTTAGCACCTCCCATCTCTTTGTGCCTTATTAGGGCTCCTTTGGGATGGATGAGGGTGAGGCCTCCTGGGCGATTGGGGATAACCGTCAAGGAGAGGCAGTGGCTCTGGTTTCCCATGTGGTGGGTGTGCTGTGAGTGCAGCCATTTCACTGGCCGGTGTTTGAGCGGTGGACTCTGTCCGGCTCTGGACTGTTTTCCAGCTGAGTATTTGTGGTGATGTCAAGCAGTGTGAGAAGGGAACATATCTTGGCAGGACAAAGTCTGCAGAAAGTTCAGCTCCACGTTTGGCCAAGAGCCTTGGAGGGAATGAGATCTGCACACACATTCTGCTACACAGCCTGTCACACGCCCTCTCACATGCTCCCTTCCTGTCACACAGATCCTCTTTCTCTCATTTTCAGACCTTTAACACTTCCTTCTGAGCTTCCATCCTGTGCCTTTATTAAAAAAACAAAAACAAAAACCAAAACAAAAACCACCAAACAAAACCCTCCTCCTTATTTTGCTGTTACTGTACCTTGTGTTTAGTTGCAATGATCCCCAAAGCAGAAATAGACCACACAGGCCAGGATCCAGAGTATTAACGTCAAAAGCAGGGCAAATTTACTTTGCAACAGAGCTCTTAATAGTCCCTTATTCTGAACTGCTCCCCTGTGCTGGCCTTCACTGTGTTTCTTGGCAACTCTTGTGATCTCTCTTCTTGCTCTGCTCTGCTACAGTCTGCTGGCTGATCTAGGTTTGCCTAGGTACATCTGCTGCAGGGTAGCAAACCCTGCCTCTCTTCTCTCATAAGAGCAGTCTTAGGAAAACCTGCCCAAAATATATCCCTGATAATGGATGGGTGGGGAATAGACTTAACAGTCAAACTTACTTTGAAGCAATTTAAAACTCCATTCCAGTATCCTTCCAATGTGTTCTTTATATGGGTATTCCTGTAGTACTGTTGTTTCTTCCTGACCTCTGTGCTACATCTAGGGATGATATTTCTGTGAATGGGAATTGGTACTTTTCCCTTACTGCCCTTAAGGGAATCTTAATGAGCTTCCTGCCTGTTTTGCAATCCAGTACTGTATTTCTGTTTTGTTTGTGAGCAGTAGTATTTGTTTTGATTGATGCTTTTAGGTGGGATGGTGCTTGCATACTAAGTGCTCCATAGATACATTATAAAAAGGCTGCTTCTCAGACACAATCCTGTTTCAGTTATGGTGATCGCAGCATGTTGCTGAAGGTACTCTTGGGGTGGGAGGAAAGGAAGAAATCAGAAAAATGAAAAAACAATTGCACCATAAACAACCCCCCTATTCTTTTATTTCCTCTTTTGACTCTTAGTCTTCATGTTCTTTTATTTCATAACTGCTAGAGGATGCAGAAGACCAGTTTGAAAGAGAAGGTGGTCTGTACAAGGGTCTAGGAGTTGAGGGCTTTTAAGTTCTCTTCCTGGCTTTGCTGGCATACATCCTAGAGCTTTACTTGACCTTGGTCATCTTGTCTTCTTGGTAAAATATTGCAGCTCCTTCTTGCTGCTGTTACCTGTATTAGTAGTGGTTCAGTGCTGACAGTGGATTGGGCTGTGTACTGCTCAGAGGGGACAACAGCAGTTTGATATACTGATGTTGAAGAGATGGGGTGAGACAACCTGGCCAGCTGAGCAGGTTTCCCTTTTGTGATGCCAGCTGATTGAAGGCACTTGGCCAGAATAGACATAGGTCATGAAATGTTATTCCCTGACTGCATAATTCAGTGGATATGAAAATATTTGCAAAGAAACAGTCAGGTAAACAGTATGGTATGGTATGTCGTGTGTTCTTGTGGGGTTTTTTTGTTTGGTGGGGTTTTTTTGTTGTTTTTGTTTGTTCGTTTTGGTGGGGTTTTTTTGTTTGTTTGTTTTTTCAAAAATATTATAATTTTCTACATACAGAAAGAAGGCCTGCAGTGCTCTTTTCTAGGCATAATCTAGTTGGTTCTCTTATTGCTTACAGACCAAGTTTAACCCTTTTCCCTGGCACCTCCACTATCAAGATGTTATTTTGGGTATTCATTCATGTGTTGTTGTTGTGGGTTTTGTTTGTTTGTTTGTTTGTTTTTTAAATGTTCTGATCTCTTCAGTTTGGAGATGGCATTAGGTTGACATCTCAAATCCGCCATGCGTCAGACTTGTGTTCCCTGAAGCAGAGCTGTAGCATCTGTGGGACTGAGGGTCATAAAGCAGGAATGTAGGATCCAAGGTAGAGTTTTCTTTTGTTCTGTAATGTGATGCCCCCATGGAAGTCCACAATGATTGAAGAGAGAGGCTTCTCTAAGACTTTTTTTTTCTCCCACTTCTGTGCAAGCTTCATTTAAAAAACCCAGCTTTTTGAACCTGGCTGGTTATTGCCATTAGCTCTGATCTGGATGACACTGTGTGCTTACTGTCTTTTTTAAACCCTGTTCTCTGGGAAGACTAAGGAAGCTCTGAGTCTTAACTGTTGCTTTGAAGAATGGCTGGCTGTTATGTTTTGGATAGCTGTGTGTAATTGTGTAGAACAAGGTATTGGTGGCTGAGTAAAGCTAGAGAAGGAATCCAGAAAGAAACAGTCTGTGGGCATGTTTTCTATTCTGCCATGCAGTGGCATTTATAAGGAAACTATGGTGGTGGGGTCAGATCTCATTTTCAGCCTTCAAGTAGGACGTGATGAGCTGTCACTGCACCTAGGATGTTTTAGAGCTGGTCAGCAGCAGCAATAATGAGCTGCAAACATATCAACTGCAATTTTTCAAAGCGGGGTCTTGCTAGTTAGCAGATCATTTTGTAATAGAAAGTCTTCTAGGTTGCTTGGACACTTTTTACATTTGATTTTATTCTTTGTGCGTGTGTCTGGTATGGTTAGATGTGCAAAAGAAGTGCTCCATTAGCCAATACAAGGGTCCTACGAAGAAAAACAAACATGCAGATCAAAATCACCTTTGCATAAGTAAATTTAGATGTGCAAGCGAAAAACCAAATAAACTGACTTACTGGTGGGATAGCTTAATTTGCTTGGGGAAATTGTGAGTGGTACTGGCAAAAGAATGCTGTTGACATTTTAAAGTGAGTTTCCATAGGGAGAGTTTGCTGACAAACATATTCTGTAGACAAGGCTCCAGGCTGGATCCCCTCCCTTCCCTTTCTTCCCATGGAGTGGCAGAGAGCTGCCCTTTGCTCCCCTGCTGGCAGGAGAGGGCAGCTATTCTGCTTTGTGTGCTTCATTCTTCTGGGAGGAGCACAGATGGGATTTTTCCTGGTCAAAGCTCGTATCAAAGCTTCAGTTGTGCTTCCTGCCATCTGAAGGTCAGTGCTGATAGCGGTGTCGAGCTGTCAGTGAGCTGGATCTGCAGGCAGATGTGGGGGATTATTGCAGTTCAGCTACAAACAGCAAGTTCTGCTTGTGTTCGTCCCCATGGTGCTGCAGAAGCTGGTGTCACTCTGAAGTGGCTGTGCTCAGTCTGCTTCCCATGTCAGGATGCTGGCTTAACAGCTCATCTGGCCAGACAGACCTGAGAAAGCTGTCTGGCAAAACAAGAAGTCACCGTTAGAGGGGAGGGGAAGGTGGGAGGAAGCTGCTACAGTAACATCTACCTTGCTGTAACCCAATGCATGCCCTAGTTTTTGCTGTTCCTGAGGCATTTATACACTAGGTTAGCCAGAAGCTTGAAGGCTTGAGGTGGCAGTAGAAAGCCTAGAAGGGGCTGGAGCTTTGTTACCCAGACCTGACTTGTGCGGTTTTAAAGAAATTTAATGGCAGCAAGGTGGCCACATCACTCCTGATATCAGTTGTTGTTAATTTCCAGTTCATCAACCAGGGAAAAGTCTATCCTCTTTTACCATTGTCTCCTCTCTCTCTCTGCCTCTTTCCCTCTCCCTTTGCCAGAGGGACTGATACTTCCATGCAAACAGGAAGGGAGGCAAGAGGAGCCCTCTGCGCAGTGTGAATGAACTCCAGTAACCTTGTCTTCTTTTTCCTCCTTCCAGATGCAGGACCACGGGCATCTGGCAAGAGGAGGGGAGGAAACAGCAAGGCACAGCCTGTTTCAGGATCTTACCCACCCTGAGATCAGTCACACAGTTACTCTCTTTTCCTCTTGTTCCTTGTGTTGACATGGCACTCTGGTGAGGCAGAAACTGAGGTGAAGACAAGGGCAAACCCAAACCCTCAGCCTCTGACAGGCAAGGAATAATGAGAGGCAGGCGAGGGGCAAGGGAGCATCTCCCACTGGATAAGGCATGCGAACAGGAGGGCTGACTTGCTGAAAGATTGCTGGTGGGCTGAGGTGTTCCTCTGCAGAGCTTGTAGGTTCTTGGTTGGGATGGAGTCGGTGCATTCTGTCTTCATCTAATGTACAGTTTGGGAAGCCCTGTTCCCAAAATGGGATCCACAGGCTGTGTAGGAGAGAAATATTATGCTCTGAAAATTATAAACAAGGAGTGAGTTTGGGCTTTTTTTATGTGGAGCGAAGCAGAAGTACTTTGGGCTGGTTCTGCCCTGAACTATTGCATTCTAATTCGCTTTGGTAACCAGTTTGTTCAATAGAGAGACTGCTTTGTTTCAGTCCTCTATTTCTTCTCACTTGAAGTAAGGTGGAACTGGTTTGGAATTTCTGTTGCTGCCAATGTTTCTTTATAATAGCATACTCAGTGGGTCAAGAGCATCTAAGTTATATTAGTTACAGATTCAGAAATGTCTGCAGACCTCTTTGCATTTCTGTTGTAATGTAAGGTCTAATTTTGGAAGGAAAATTATGGAGACTGCCCTCCAGTTTCCCGGAGCTCACCTTTAGGGTGTTTTGCTGTAATTGCCTGACTTTCCCTTCCTCAGTTTCCCTCTATTCCTTTTAGGTGTACCGTCTTTTGGAATAATGCCTTTCATCCTGCTGTATGCCATTGTTACACCTTCCTGCTTCTCCTTCCAGTACACTTTCAACCAAGTGGGACACCCAGCAGATGTCACGCTATGTGTTGAGGCCAGACTAAAGCCAAAGGAAGTTCTTCACAATGGCAGTTGGGTGCTGCAGTGAGAACCCGGTAAAGCTCAGGAATGCACCAGTTCAAAGGGGGAGACGAATGCGGGTGCAAAGGCCATGCCAACAGTCAAGAAAGTCATGAGTAATAATGGAGCTGGTCATCAGCAGGAGTAAAAGCCAAAGTAAGAGGTGTGGGGGGTGCTCTTCTAAAACTCAGAGCTAGAGAGGCAGAGGTGAGAATAAGACCCTTAAGTTGGGGGCAGGAAACCAGGATGGAGCTGCCCATCCCTGAGGAGCAGGCTGCACAGCCTGGCTTGACTGGTAGGGCTCTTGTGCGTAGTTGGCAGAGGTGGCAACAATTGCAAGGCTCACAGGCCAGTGCTGCACACGTGGGCAGCTGCTGATGGTCAGCTGAACCTTAGCTCAACAGCAGTCAGGATGCTGTAGCATTTTTGGGGCTGACAGTGGCTTGCAAACTTCTTCCAGCAGTTGTCTTTATGCTTCTGAGAGATCAAAATGGATAATGTGATTTCAAACCATGTCCCTGCAGTTCTCTGTAGAGAGAAATTTACAGTGGGTGCACAGACCTGAGCTTCATTCCCTGGGAGGTACGAAACAGTTTGTTCAATTATTTGTACACATACTGTTCAAAATAATTCTTCATGCTTTCCTGTTGCATGGCTTTGCACAACTTGCATTTTAGTGGTTTGTCCCTCACATTGACAATCTGAAGATGATTATTTTTCCTCACAAGTTTTAACAGTTTCACATGCAATGTTATTTTGTTTTCAAAGTGACGGATTTGCATAAGGTTATTTTTCTGACCTGAAAGGTACAAGTGTCTCTTTCAGTATCTTCCTAATTGGAAGCTGTTATAGGTGTACTTCTGCCCTGCTTACAGATGTACTAGCTGCTCTGCATTTCTTGGGAAAGGTGATGGTGCAGAGAGAAGGAAGAGGAATGAGCCAGTATGAGCTGGAAATAACCTTTTGTTTCTCTTGAGACAGCTACAAAGTAGTACCAAGTTCCTTGGGGAGGTTTGAAAATACACTGACTGCTACACCAGAGATGGTGTAGGAGGAGCATTATGTCACAAAATACCGGTTACTCCTTATGAAAGGATTGGAACAGTGGTATCTCCGGAGGGGCTTAGTTCTGTGCTGGTGTTGTAGGGTCCTGTGAAATCTCAATCTAACAGTGTTTTTTTCTTGGCTATTTAGATCTGCAGCCAGCTTTTGATACCCAAGGTGGCATCACTACTGTGCAAGTTGTGCATTTAGATTTCAGCAGAGACTCTTATGCATGGTTGTGAACCTGGCTTTCAGAGGTAGATTCAGATTGTGTATTGGCGCTTGTATTGCATGGCAGAACGTGTTTAGAAGCCAAAATGCCAAATGATATCCCTGATTTAGGTACCTCTGAAAGACAGCCCTTCCTGTGTGATCCATTTGTTCACCCACAGCCTGTTAGGCCCATGCACAAAGGCACAGTCCTGTTGACACACAGCTGTGTGATGCATGAGCACAGTCATGCTAACACATGTATACAAACGTAAGGTCTCTTCTGCTTGATGCTGACATGCTGCAGAGTGCATGCTTGTGATTCATTATGGAACTGAAACATAACCGTGTATTGTACCCTGGCAGAAGGCTGTAGGATTTTGTAGTTTACACAACCAGGACTCTGACCAGTAAATCCTGTTTTGAAAGATCCCAGAGGCTTGCACAAGCTTCCTAAAAAGCTACTAAAAGGGATCTGAACATTCAGTATTTGGAGGTAAAGGACCCATTGTGCTGTTCCTCTGATTATTCCTGCACTCTACAGTACAGTTTTTTCCAGAGATATACTTGGTTTGGTTCCTGATTCTTAAACTTCTCACAGAAAGCACCAAACAAGAAATACCAGGGAGAGGACAGACCTGTTTAGCAGAAGTGTCACAGTAACTGCATCTGGCTCATTTGGTTTCTTTATGTGCTGTGCTGCCCAATGCCATCTCCTTTACTTGTCCTTGATGAATGTGGGACAGAAATCAGGCATATTCTGTAGCTTTGTGTCATCTTGATGACAGGTCAGATCAAAGACTCCCAGAAGAGTGCATGGCTGCTTCACCTGGGCTTGGAAGAGGACTCAGCTGAGGGAACGGGGTGGCATGAGACCGTTGTTGCTGGAGGAAGTGATGAATGTTTCTGGCACTTGGGTGAGCGCCAGGGCCGCCACCTCTAGTCTCTGTTACCAGTATTTTCTGTTGCCAGAGCACTTGGGACCATTGGTATCTGAGTTGTTCCATTGTCTCAAACAAAAGGGAAAGGGAAGAAATGGAATAGAGTGAAACTGGTGGTGACACATTTTGGACATGTTTAGTGTCTCCTTTGAGACATAGGTGGCAAGGGCTGGCAGAAAATTGTTTCCCTTAGCCTTTCATTTATATCTGCTTCCTCATTGGAGCATGTCTGCTGATCAGGTTCCTCTGTTCTAGATGCTGTGTTAGAGAGAAGTAATTGCTTCATCTTTTGTCACTTGGCCAGTCCTGGTTTCTAAAACTGACAGAGTTGAGACAGATGGTGGGAGGCAGCACAGCAGATTATGTCAAGAAGGCAGTGTTCCTTCTTGCAGTTGTAGCTTGCATCACCCTTCTACAATTTTAGTTAAAGTGGTGGTGCAAATAGGAAAATGTGAGCCTCTAATAACATGATTATTAGTATAAAAAGTCGAAGATTTTTAGTAATTTGAAAACAATCGTCATCTATTTCTGTGAAAACTCACTCCCTGGCCTAGTTATACAGCCTCTCGCTTGCATGTTTGTGCAGAAAATGCTAGTTTAGATTTCTTAGCACCAGAGTGCTGCTGCTTGGACAGTTTTCCACAGCCTGCAGCTGTTACTGGATCTACAAAAGTAAAAAATGCTCCGTCTTAGGAGCAGAGAAATCAAGCAGCTTTGCCTCTCTGGCCCATTCTGTTTTGGAAAGGCTGGAGGCTGGTGCACGAAGTAGGAACATGTGGGTTGGTTTTACAGCATGAAGAACGGTGGCCGATAGGCCTTACCACTCACAGTGTCCCTGGTGTGCCTACAGATTTATACCCTGCTCCTTGCTGGTAGCTGCAGACTTCTCAGACATTGCCAGGAAGTCTGTAGTCTCTTCGAAACTCTCCTTTGGGCTCCAGATGTCCTGCTGACAGCAAGTTTCGCTCTTGCCATGTCAGTCATGGTTGTGTGAATGACATAGTTTTGAAATCCCATCAGGCAGTACCCTCCTCTTTTGCTTTTCTGAATACGTCGCAGTCATGACTGGATTGCAGCAAGACTGGGTCACTGAATTGAAGACAGTGGGGCCTGAGGACTGTCACTCAGTCCCTCAACTGGGGGATCAAACTCTTCCTTTGAAAAATTACTGCAGTACTGCTGCTGGTGATTCATTCTGCACAATAATTAATGTTTGAGTGAGTCTTCTGTGTGGTTTAAAGGAATGTGGAGTTGCACTAGGGGAGCACACTTAGCTTTCGTGTTTCGTGCTCAAACACGTTCAGAGACATCTGATACCAACACTGGTGGGGAGCTTATGTGGGACTAGGAATACAAGTCAGATTTGGGTTTGTTTCAGCGATGTTCCTATCTCTGCTGCTCTGTGCCTCTCCACAAGGTTTTCAGTTGCTGCAGGATTTACTGTGGAGACTCTTTAGAGAAGTTGCTTGTGGTAGCCATCTTCCTTTGAGGACTCTTTGAATTGGTTGCAAATCACTTCAGCTACATACAACTAGGTTGTAGTCTCCCACAGTAGCTCTTCTTCCTTTCTCTGGCTTTGAGTTTCATATTTGCTGCTGCTGCTTTTATCATAGATAGTCTGTTTCTCTGGTGGTTCGGTGGCTGTGTGCACCAAAGGGGAGTGAGCTCCAAATTGCTTATACAGTCTGAGGCTGTTTACGAAGATCACATGATGTGCCCTGTGGTTTTGAACACCTGCATCTATTGTCTGTCACAGTGTAATGGGAGATGGCAGGAGCTCAGCAGCCTTGACTATATGACTGCATTTATACTTGATGACTGTTTCAGAGTACTGGGAGGGGGGCTAGTTTCTGGAAGTATTGCTTTCATCTTTGCCTTTGGCATTCTGAGAAAAGTTGCAAGATCTGGTCCAAATACCCAGGAGGGAAGAAGGGACTTGGGACTGTGCTCCTCTGCCTCTTTCCAGCCAGCACTGCAATGTGTGAGACACCTGCGCACTTGAGGCTTTTGTATCTGGGCTGCTGCACAGCTTTCTGTCACCTCCTGGATTTGTCAGGGAGTGGCAGGCTTCCAGCCCTGAACTCAATCACTCAAGTTAAACTGGTACAGACCTTTAACGTAGTTGCTTTTTAAATCAGTTAATCCCTTTAGCTTGCATTGGTGAATCACTGAGTTAAGATCAACTGATCAAATGCATGTCCAATCAGATTAGAGGTGTTTTCATTAGCAGTTTGCATCAATTTCACTAAGTTTGTGCAATCAAACCAGTAAGGCCTTCTTTGTACAGGTAGGGCTTTTTGGAAAAAGTGATTTGATTTAATTTCCAGCTTCAGATTCTGTAGTGGCGTTAGTTCTGTATAATAAAGATACTTTTCAGTATGGTTTTGAGGTTCCAGAAAAGGGTATCCTCAGAAGGCTGGTGGTGAATCTATTTCCTGAGGGTGGTGTAATGGTCATTTCCTATAAGTGTGATGTAAGCTTTCAATTTGTTGCTGTAGGTGAGGGTAGAATTTGTCATCCTTGTCTTTGGTACATCATTGATCTTTGGCATAGCTTTTGGCTACTGATATTAACAGAGAAAGCTGATGTTTTATAGTCTTTGCTAAATTGTACCACAATTGTCTTATACAATTTTTTTGTGTACTCTGCAGTACATGCCACAAAATGCAGAGCAGCTGACAGCAATGAGCTGTTTGTTACTGGAAGCTTTAACAAAGGCCACTGGTTGTAAAGTCTGGAATTTCCTTTGTGCACACTTGGAGAGGTCAGGGCTGAAGTCCCCTGGTGGTTTTAGCAGTAATGGAGACTCATCCTGCTTTGATAAAGATTTTGACAATATAAAGACAGTTGTGCACCTGCATGGGCTAATTTCGTACCTTTAGGCACGGTTTGTTAAAATACTGTGTTTCAAGATAATAGGTATTGATAAAATGGTTAATTGTCCGTTTTAATAAGGAAACAACCTTGAAGGTTGCTTGTGATGCAGCTTGTTATAGATTTTGGGAGTTAACAGCTTCAGTAGTTGAACTCTTGCCTCTTTTGCATCTGTTGGTGGTTGGGGTTTTTTTTGCCCTTTTTTTTTTTTTTTTCACAGGTGCTGCTTTTCTGACTTTCAGTAACAGAGAGAAAATAAAGACCTTGAAGAAAGACGCCTGCAGCCCCTTGCTCGGCAGTAACAATGCTGCAGCGATGACATTATAGCAAGCCTTTCCTGTGTGGCCTCCATGGGTCCCACTCAACTCAGCACACAGGATCATGGGAAGAGGGTGGCAAGTGTATTTGAGATGGAGGAGGAAGGGCTTTCGCTCTTCCCTGGCTCAGAGAACCCCCCTGAGCCTGCAGGTATGGAAAAATTCTTACTAAATCCATGCAAGCTAAAGGCTTTCCATTCTTTTCAGCTGCAAGCAGAATTGATACCTGGCAAAATTTTAGGGCGAGTTCTGCTGTGCATGAGGTTCCCAGGGAGAATGCCTAAGAATAGAATCAGTTATTGATAGTTGAAGATGACTGGATTTATCCAGGTGATAAATGTGTTGAATATTTTGCCTGTTTGACCTTCTAGAGGCTCAGTCTGTGGCAGTAAAGTTGATTTGTTTTTATTAGACTTATCAAAAGCTGCTGAACAACAAAGCTTTACTACTAGGCAACAATCCAGCAAGGGTTAGCGATGCAAAGAAATGATAGATTCTTGCAGATTCATATAATGGAAAGACAGTAGAAATTTCTTCTACACATTTCTTTTTCTGGGATGTATATATCCACAATAATGAAGCTTATCGTGCCACGATATTTTGAAGCTACATGACATAAAAGAGAGAGGTAGCAGAATCAAACTTAGAGCAATCTGCCATGTGTAACTGAGGTTAAAAGAGTATCAAGAAATAGAATTGAGATTTTGCAGTTACAGTTGTTGCTGACAGACACAGTTTTCCACTTCCAAACTGTAAGAAGGTAGAGTGTAACATCTCTGGACAGGTAATGGGGAAAAAAACAGAAGCACAAGTGAGGTGTCTGGCATAGTGTTTGTAGCTTAATGAAAATATGACAAATAAATGTATTTTTTGAAGAGCGAGGCAGTGAGCAATCCCTCATATAAAAAGGAGAGGTGATCTGAACATTGAACTAGGACTCATCAGTGGAGTAGAGGCAAAGAGAGTAATTGAATGGTGGAGAGATATTACTCAATAAAAGTCCTTAAAACAGATTCGAGGACAGGAAAATCAAACAAGTGATAAATACCTTACAGAAATTCAAGAAAAAAAAAATTAAATAGGGGATCTACCAAAGAAGGGGGACCCTGATGAGAGCTAAAGGTGCACAGATGGCATTCACGCTTGATATGTCTCAAATTATTTCTCTTATCTTTAACTACAGAAAATGAGCTACATGACTGAAATGGTTAGTCTTCAAAGATGGAAATTAATTTTCATAGATCAAAGAATAAACCTGTCTGTCTCAATAAAACAGTCATAGGAATGGTAATCAGACCTTTATGTAATTATTTAAAGACAACTAAGAAATCCACAAGATGGGCAGATCCATCTTGTGGAAATAATTGGATTTACTCTGCTGCCCCTCAGAACCATAGGAACATCATTAGAGGCTTCTGCAAAGTTATTATAACAGTTAATATATATACAATGGCAGACTAGGTAATTTGAAATAACTGTAGTCATTGCATAATTTCCTCTTGGTAATAGATTATGTGAAGAGAAATATAGCAGAAAAAGAGAGGGAAATATCAGAGACTTAACCTTTCTGATGACATTTGCCTGCTGTCCCATCTGCAATGAGAAGTGCAGGCCAAAATGAGTGACCTCCAGACCTCTGTAAAGTCAATGGGATTGAAAATCAACACCAAGACACTAAAGACTGTGAAAACCAATATGTAGTGTAGAACACTAATAATAATTTCTGAGACTGACCTAAAACTGTTTGCCATTTCAGGAACTCGAGCAGAATAGTAAGCATAACTGAGAGTACAGATAGCAGTATTAAAACCCTGTGTACAAAAATAAGACATGCTGTTGTAACCCTGTAGCTGATCAGGAATTGCCTTGTTCTGCAAACCAATCCCTATGAATTAACTCCGGTGTAAAGGCTTTCCAGGCATATCTAAACATAATCTGGAGATTTATGAAGACATGCTGTTAGTAATCTTTATGAACAGCTGCTACAGAAGAATCTATAATATCTGACATACAGAAAAATATTTGCACTGTGAGCTGTGCAGAAGGACATGTGAGATGTCAATGTGGCTACAATTAAATGGAATAAAGAGAGATATGGCTAATAGGGAAGGAATGCACAAATAACTTTGGCAAGCATTTGGCTGGAATGCTTGAGGTCAGTTACGTTGGAGTAGACCGAAGATGTTTCAGAATGCACATCCAATGACAAGATTAAGATCTGTCAGAATGATACAGGAAGAACTGGGAGCTTCTGCATAAGACCATCTGAACAGTGAGGCAGTAGTGAAGGCTCTGTGTTTCAGATGGAATAACAAGGTTTAGCAAATAAACTGTCAGTGTGAGAGTACTTCAATTTTAGGAGTGGGGCACACTCTTCTTGAAGAAGAAATGATGGTGTCAGAGTTCCAAAGATCCACAGCGCTTGGGCACTGTGCTGCTTGCAAGCTTATTGCCCCTACCTTCACAAAGTTGCTGTCTTATATTTTGACAGTTTCCCCAAGTGTTACAGGGATTACCTACTCTGTCTGCTTTTTGTAGGATCACAGTTTCAGCACTCGTTTTCTGTCACTATTTGACTGCTGAACCATTTTTCCTTATCCTTGTACATATGGCAGAGAAAATAGAAGAGAATCAGAGTTGAATTCTGAAGAAAATTACTTTCTGCACAGTCTTGGATTTCAGCTCAACTTTTTTGCAGCTATTTTGCACATTGGTAACTTAATTGTCACTCCTGCTGATGGAAAGTGCAGAAGAATATCTGGCCTGAGTGTGTTTTAGCTCTTTCACTCTGTTTTGGAGGGAAACAAGTATGAAGCTATATCTGCTTATATAGTTGTGCTGTAACTGTTTGGATTATGTCAGTAGCTGGTTTGCAGAAAATATGCTTGCCCAAAAGGGGAGCCTGTGAAATGTAATACTTGATCTTTTCATCCATATGTTTGGGAGACAGTGGGTTTGAGTGAAGATGTGTTACTGTAAGGAATGGGGCAGTCAACTACAAACACCATGCTTCCCTCATATGATATGTGTGGGTTTTCTGTGTTGTTTGTTTTTCCCCCCCCCCCCCATTCCTTTTCCTTGGTACTGTTCATTTTGGTAGAAAATCCCCCCCTGAAGCGGAAGAAAGGTCCGGCCCCTAAGATGCTGGGAAACGAAGTGTGCAGCGTGTGTGGGGACAAGGCCTCGGGCTTCCACTACAACGTGCTGAGCTGTGAAGGTTGCAAGGGCTTCTTCCGACGCAGTGTCATCAAGGGTGCACAGTACGTCTGCAAGAACGGTGGCAAGTGTGAAATGGACATGTACATGCGTCGCAAGTGTCAGGAGTGCCGGCTGCGCAAGTGCCAGGAGGCGGGCATGCGGGAGCAGTGTGAGTGCAGAAATGGTGCTGGCAGGAGAACCATGGCACTGGGACTGGAGGTGTGTGGGTGGGTGGGGGGGCAATGGGCACAAGGAAGAGGGGGTCAGCACGAATGCTTGGGGGTCATACGTGAGCCACGCAGGCTGCCTGCAGAATGTGTGTAGGAAGTCACTGATTGCTTAGCAGGGGTCATGTGAGGAGAGGTGAGGCTGTTAGTGTGCACCAGTGTGCTGAGAGCCCCAGCCCTGCTGTGTTCTTTGAACATGCTGTTTTGTAAGGTCTTGTGGGATATGACATCAGAGGAAAGACTCGCAACTAAGATTTACACATTATCAGTAAACTCAGGCTTCAGTCTGTCTTGTGATCGAGACTGCAAGGTTGGTCACCATGCTCCTTGAACAGGCACTTTCCTTTGCCTCATACAGTGAGCTTGTGACAGAGGTCAAGGGCAGTACCACAGTCCTGCAGCTGTGTTTGTACAGACTCAATCTCATTGCTCCCTTTAGTGAACTCTGCTATTTTTCTTACACAAGCTTTAAGGCTGCTTTTTCTGAATATTCAACAATGTTCCTGCTCACATATGAGGAATGGCCCTAATCTGCCAGTGCATCAAAGTTTCTTCCCTTTGCTGGGCAAAACTGACTGAATGGGTGCTCGGTTAATGTTAAATCTATGTGAAGTCTCCTTTCCTGACATCCAGCACCCAGGACAGTGAGGAACAGAAGGTGTTTTGGAAACATCTCCACTGAGCTGCACCAAGAAAACATTCTGTTCAGTTTTTTCAACGTGAAAAACGGCACACCTAATATATGTAATCAGTATCTTTGTCATGCTGGTTTGTATCAGCATTGTGTGTGCTGTCTTTGCCCCATTTCCCCCTGCTCCTGGGACTACAAAACAGATGTATTTGAAAAGCTGTGTAGCAAGGCTACCAGAAGAATAGCACATTGCTACTCTTCTGTTGCAGGTAAATACTAGAGAGCCTCAGTGTGTTTCTGCGTCTACGCGTTGTCTTAAGTTGAATCCCCACTGCGAATTTGCCTTGTTAATCTTGACAGAAATTGAGACCTTTTTCCTCCATCTGTTTCACTTGGAAGGTCATTCCATAACTTCCCTCTACTAATTGTTGGAAACATTCTTCTAATTCCCAGACTGAAGTTATTCATAGCCAGTTTGTTGTTCTTAAGCCACTGTGAACCATGAGGTTAAATAAATAATTCCTTCACGGCAAACCAACTAACTTAGATTGCTTTGAATTTAGCATGGTATAGAAGATTGCCCATAGGCAGTTTTCAGGATTTGGCAGCATCTGGTAATTTGTTACATTGCTATAAATTCTTTGTGCATCTATGTTCCAAGAGGAGAGACTGAAATTGCTTGGATCAATTACTTCTCTCCTTAAACTAACACTGTGACTAGCATTCTCTAGTCCTACAGATACCCCTTAATTTAGTAATTATTGAATGTCTTTGCTGTTAGAATTGTAATTTTTGTGTGTGTGCACCTGAGCACACATCCTCCCTGTTGGAAGTCAGGGATAAAGGTTACCCTCAGCTTCAAAGTGCTGTGTTCTTTGTCTTTCCCTCAAGTCCTGTGGACTGTCCATTTCAGAATGCTTTCACAGTAGTTTTCCATTTCTTGTCTTCTTGTTTAATGTGATTCTTTTGAGAAGAGCAAGTATGTACTTGCTCAGCTGTGGAGCTGCCTTCCCATGCAGCAGCCATGTTTCCTTGTTATCCGTGCATAAAACATGGCCAAAGAAGCTTTCATCACTCTTTAAATCTTGTTTGTGAAGTCAAGGTTTACTTTTTTAATCTTTGTTCCTGAAGACATGGTTTCTTTCCAGTCCCTTTTCTGCTCTTTGTTTATTCATCACTAACTCATAAGGTGATTCTCTTGAAGATAATACTTGAATCCAGGTATGTCTGGTGGTTTCCTTTTTTTGAATGCAGCTTGCAGATAGTTTTGGCAGCTTTGACTTCGAAAAAACCAACAAACCTCTACATTGAAATCAGTGAATTCTTCGGTTAACATAGTTATAGGCTCTTAACAGGTTTTTGTCTGTAAATTAGCTGATAAACAGTTGGTCCAATCATATTTTTCACAACACAGACCTTTGAGTTGTTTTATTCCTTACAACAGTACATCTAAATGGCATGTTCTGTGATTTCGTGACTGAAGAAGACTTTTAGCCCTACTCCTGAAGGTCTTGTAGTCCTCTGTACATTTTGTACAAAGTTTTTCTTTTGTTACTCACCTTGTGGTATGTTAGTACTCCACAGTGTGCTGCAGATGGGCTGTGTAGAGAATTGTCCTTTCACTCTGTACTGACCTCTCAAGAGGAAAATGAAATGACACAAGCTGTTAATTTAGCAACATCAGAAAAAGATACAACAGATATAAAACACAATGGACATGCCATGGCATGTGAAGAGAGCACCTGTTGGAATGTTATGACATTTTGGGAAATTGCTCAATGGGGAAAGTTGCTGTTGTCTTTCTGAGATCTGCAGTGCATCATGAAGGGAGCATCTGTCCTTTGTGAAAAATTTGTATGTCAGTGTGATCAAAAGAAAGGCAATGGAACAACTTAAATGGGGAAAAGAGGAAGAAACAAATGATAAATATCACTGTGTGTGTTGGTGTACACTCTGATATACTACATACAGGCAGCTGTGATCTCTGCTTCTCCATCCACAGGATGTTGCCCTGTGTTTAGTTGTGGTTTCCAGTGTGCTCCTGTGCTATGATTGATCTCTGACTATTCCTGCTTTAGATGTTTTGTCTGAAGAACAGATCCGACTGAAAAAACTGAAGAAGCAGGAAGATGATCAGGCTCGGACAGTTGTGGTGCGTCCAAACCCTCCGAATCCACCAAGCCCTTCCCACGAACTGACGCCTGAACAGTTGAGCATGATAGAAAAGCTTGTGGCCGCTCAGCAGCAGTGCAACCAGCGCTCGTTCACAGACAGGCTCAAAGTGACGGTAAAAACTCTACCAGTGTACCCAAAATTAAAAAAAAGTGGAGTTTGGGGAGCCAAGGCTGTGGGTAAATTATTTGGGAGAGCAAGAGATACTTTAAGCATTACATCTGTGGGTTAAAGTTATGTAAAGAATAGCAAAAGATGATGTTCCAATGTATCTCATTTTCTTTCTTTTCACTTCATCTTCTCATCTTTCTGCCCTGGCTCCATCTTTCACATATAAATTCTGTCTCATCCCATTCCCACAGCCGTGGCCCCAAGTTCCTGACCCTAATAACCGTGAAGCAAGGCAGCAGCGTTTTGCTCACTTTACAGAACTTGCTATTATTTCTGTGCAAGAGATTGTGGACTTTGCCAAGCAACTACCTGGCTTTCTGGAGCTCACCAGGGAAGATCAGATTGCTTTATTGAAGACATCTACCATAGAGGTGAGAGTTTTGTTCCACCACAACATGTAGTAGCAGAGATGAAAGAATTTGGAGTACCTACCCAGAGAACAGGTTTTGGGATGGCAGGCTGAAGGACCTTAGCTATGGGACTATTACTGCAGTGCCAGGCTGTACTGGCAAAGGGCTGTGGAGGAGAATGAGGCAAGAGCCTTGGTAGTGGCAAGCAGGTATTTCCGCCTTCCCAGAAGCCAGCACTGCAATGGATGCAGCAGAATTTACCTTGAAATTTTTAAGCACTCTGAGAGAAACTGCTTGGATAGTTTTTTGTTTGTTTGGGGTTCTCGGGGTGTGTGGTATGTATGAGTTTTGTTTGGTTTTGTGTTTTCAGAGGTGCTCTGACACTCAGCAAATTATCAATGTTGTAATGTTCTTTCCTGTTTTCAAATCAAGTATATCTATTTCTGGTTTCAGGTGATGTTGTTGGAGACATCTCGGCGCTACAATCCAGAGATTGAGAGCATCACCTTTCTTAAGGACCTGAGCTATAATCGGGATGACTTCGCCAAAGCAGGTGGTGCATTAGACAGGTGTTTCTTCCTTCCCTGTGTCCTTTCATCTTTTTCCTTTTTATTGTGGGCTGCTATACATCGTATGTGGGGCCTTAAAGCTGAAGTCAGCTGAGAAGTTTAGAACAGGACCAGACTGGACCAGACCAATAGCCCTACAAACTTTTTCGTTTTTCTTTTAACATGTGATACTAGCTCAATTCATTTTTATTGGAGCGGGGGAGGAGCGGGGGGGTGGGTGGTATGAACTTGCTTTGGAAAATTTGAACTCTTGCAGCGTGAAAATCTTGCTGTAAGAGTGCACTTAGGGCTAGTAGCTGGTTGTCAACTTCCTTGCTGGTATCAGATCACAACAAATCAAAGCCCAGTCTTCTCTCCTTTGCAAGTATATCACTTGCTGATCTAGATGCATGCTCTGAGTGATGGCATTTGTGTGATTACATTGCAGTTGATATGAAGTCTATACTATGCACTGAAGATCACTGCAGAGTGCTTTAGATGTGTTATAAGCTCAGTATATGATGGTCTGTGGTGAAGTGATTTCTGAAGTCTCTTTTTCCAGGAGCAATGAGTAGCTGTAATCTCAGATGAAGTAACAGGAAGTATGTAGCTTCAGCAGTTCTGAAAATAAGACTTTGGCTGCCCTTCATGTGATTTTTTTTTTTTTTTTTTTTTTTTTTTAAATTCCTTGGCTAGCTAGGTAGCTATTTAACCATTTATACTTGAGGTGGCTTTTATATATAACTTTTCCCTTTAGTCTTCCTGATAGCCTTTTATTAGGAAGGCAAAAAGCAGGTAGCCAGAAGGATCCCCTCCATCTTGTTCATCCTTCTCTGATGCAGTTGTACTGTAGGAAATTAGAGACTTGGATGCTGTTTTGGGGGAAAGGCCTAGAGTTTTCAGCACAACTGTATGACACATAGCACAAAGAGACCTGATTTGACAGTGCTGTGGGGCATTTAAGGCTCTAAGAAAGCCCAGAAATAGCATCATTTTACACTTAGAGTCCAACTCCTCAGCCACTGTTGTTGGTGCTCAACAGCAGTGGTAGGATGTAAAAGGGAGGTTTCAGCCACACTTGAAACATAATGTAAGGGGTTTTCCCTGCCTGTCTTCCCTGCTCTCTGGTGTACTGCAGTGGATTTCTGGCAGCTTATTCTGGGAGAGGGAGGGAGAGAGAGGAGACCATTGTCATTGCCTCACCTTGTTCTCTTCTGTTCATTGCAGGTCTGCAGTTTGAATTCATTAACCCCATCTTTGAATTCTCAAAGGGAATGAATGAGCTACAGCTCAATGATGCTGAATATGCACTTTTAATCGCCATCAACATTTTCTCTGCAGGTAAACAGCCAGGGAGATCTGAAGAGCTGCAGGAGTCAGTCAGAGGGCAAAGAAAGTAGAATTAAAGAAGGTCACAAGCTGAAAAGGAGTACTATAGAGTGTATAGAGTCTAGTGACAAAGGGAGTGTATTACTACTTCTGCTTGGGGTATTCATTATATTCTGAATTTCATAGTGCTGCCTCCAGAGCAAATCAGATTTCCCACTGCTGGAAAGGTATATAGAAAAAATAGCCAATATTTACCTTCCTCATTTAGCAATTGCTATTTTCCCATCCCCTTCATGTA
Organism: Patagioenas fasciata; assembly: GCF_037038585.1. Classification (NCBI taxonomy): domain Eukaryota; kingdom Metazoa; phylum Chordata; class Aves; order Columbiformes; family Columbidae; genus Patagioenas; species Patagioenas fasciata. Next base: position 28,364,139 of record NC_092524.1, on the reverse strand, counting down.
CTTGGCACTTCTCTGGTGTGATGTGGGTCATGCAGCACGCGTGACATCTAGTGGTCAAGTGAAGATCCTCTGGAGGTGACACTGGTATGGCTCTGGGCCAGGACAGAGCTTTGCAAAGAAACCACCTCTACTCTCTACTTCTGTTTCTGTCTTGTGACCTGAAAGGTTTGTTGTTTTTGTTTTGTTTTGTTTTCTTTGTTCCTGTTTTCTAACTGGCTCAACTGCTGGAGAGACTTTCCTGTTCACTCCTGAATGGGCAGATTCTTATCTTCACTGGGACAAGAATGTGAGACCAAACACATTAGGTAGTGCTGTTTGGTCTCTCTAACCTTCCACATCTGCAGGAGTCTGATCAGACTCCCCATGTGCAGTAGACATGACTGAGAAAGAGCAGTTACAGAAAACTGATGTAGCTGCTGCAGTCACATGTGACTCCCAGCTGTGCTGGGTGAATGCCAGATGAGGTTTTGGGCAGAGACCATACTGAAGGACTGAGGTGAGGCAGGGATGCCGAGTCCAGTGAAGCTGCCTGTGGCAATCTGCTCACTTCTAACCTGCTTTCTGGCAGACCGACCGAATGTGCAGGACCAGTCCCTGGTGGAAAGGCTGCAGCACACCTATGTGGAAGCTCTTCATTCTTATATTTGCATCAACAGACCAAATGTAAGTGCCTGACCAGAACATCCCCAGCAATGATGCAAACTAATTTTGTGTTTGTGCAGGCACAGTTCCTGCAATGCTGTTTGTAACAGGTCTCTTGCTGCCTATACTCTCGTATTCTTCCCTTCATGGCTGTTTGGCAGCAGCTGTGAATGCAAGATTTGTGAGTTGTCACAGCCTACTGTCCTGTTCCATAGTTTAGCCAGCACAGAAAGCCTGGAGTCTTGGACATAGTTTAGTATTTGTGTTCTTCCATGCTCCCAGAGAATGCTGAGTTTGAGAGAAATCAGGATTGTGGTTACAGTGCATCATCCGGTGTGGTAAGTTGTTTGGGTTTCTTTTTAAGTTTTAGCGCAAATTTAGTAACAGCTGTCTGTTTGTCTGACCCTGCAGGACCGCCTGATGTTTCCACGGATGTTAATGAAGCTGGTCAGTCTTCGGACACTAAGTAGTGTCCATTCTGAACAGGTGTTTGCCCTTCGGCTGCAGGACAAGAAACTCCCTCCCCTGCTCTCAGAAATCTGGGATGTGCATGAGTGACCGCATGTTCCCAGGGCACTGATGTGCTGACATAATGCCATCTCCCAGCCTTCGCTAACGAGAAGCCAGCCTCCCCTCTCCAAAGCACTGAACTCTAGGCTAGGCAGTGCAGGGAGTGATGAGCCTGGGGTTTCAGTGTTGTCATGAGATGATGCAGAAGGCAGCTGGGGTAGATCAGATGGGGGGTTGGTTTCGATGTAGTGCTCATACCCAAAGGAATAACGTGAAACATCGGAAAACAGTAGAAATGAAGACCTTCCCCCCCACCCCTTCCTCTTTCTTCAGAGTCTTTCTTTTCTCTAAGCATGTCCTGAGGGTTTGCCCATTGATCCTCTCCTCTCTTGTTGATTATGAAAATGAATTTGCAGGAACTTGCCAAACTCTCTCTATTGAGAGTAACCCAGCTCAAAAGGTTTCTGCAGGGTCCCCAGTGTACCTGGATCTGAGGAGCTCAGGGAAGTCTATGTGGATGTTCTGGGGATTTCACTGGGTTTCCTATAAATAAAATCTCTTACATCTGCTGCCCTTTACAACAATTCCAAGAGAAGTAGCTGGTATTTCTTCATTATGAGACTTCATCTCTCGAGCTGCCCTTTCATTCTGGCCCTCCTTTGGAGAAAGGATTCCTCTAATGTGTAGTGCCCTTTGTCTAACAGGGAGGTCCCCTGGGTAGGGAACATTTGTACATCAGAAAGAGGTCAGGCATAAATTAGTGGATTTTTAAATGTAATACATTGCAGTTGTATCTCATGGTGGTTCTCAGCCAGTTCACTTTACCTTTGATGTGCTAGCAGCTGGAAAACTATAGTTCAAAATGAATCAGGGCATAGATTTTTATCTTTAGGGCTGGAATAAAAAGATAGGTGGGAAGGACTGTTACCTAGGCTAGGTAGGTGTGGTGGAAGGATCTCAAAAACATCCAAGAATTTGGAGCATGTGGCATGTGTTCCAAGGTGGGTGTGAAGATGTATTGGCCAAGGAGAGGACACACTGCATTTAATGAAATATGTGGGCATTGTGTAAGCTTTGGGCTGCACAACTCTCAGATCATGTGCTGCAGGAATATTGAGTGTAACCAGATCCCCTTGCATCTTCTTCCTTTTGCCAAAGTCTTTCCAAGGTACTTGCTCAAGGTTTTAGTGATGGTCATGAGAGGTCATGGAGGTCCCTCCTGTATGAGGAAAGCCAACTGCTTTAGAAGGACACTTGGGTCTTGTATCCTTTCTTCACTTTGGGCACTGTGAGATCCACACTGGATTTATGCCCCAAGTTCTTAAGTATCCACATCCGTAAGTATTCTAGGATTTACAGCAATATTTTGTCTGACAGAATATACTGTTGTAAAACATGTTCCTTATTTTCCAAGAAACAACATCTTATGGCTGATCTTGGAGATGTAACCTTAAGGATCCTGGTAGCTTGGTCTCATGAGTCTTCTCTGTCGTAGGGGTCTATGTTTGCTTGCCCGGTGAGCATCCCAAGAGTCTAGGTTCACATGGCTCTTTTTTTTTTTTTTTTTGGCTGTGTATCTGAGCGCTCTGCCCGTGGTGAGGGTATCGTGTCCATTTTGCACTTGAGGTTGGTCCCCTGCCACTGGCCTTCACTCTGCACCTTTGTAAAGCACTTGTAACAATCTGTAAAATAATCTGTTGTTTTTTATAACTCATTGCAATTGCAAAAATTCTTGTTTAAATCTGTATTTTTAACTAATCTGTTTGAGAAATGTTAATGTTTATATAAAAGAATAAAGCCTAATACAGGATTTTTATGTTCTCTGTGCTGTCATTAGACTGGAGGAGGGTGTAATAAGTCCTTGATGTAACAAGCTCAAAGCTGATACGAGAGTGACTGTATAGGTTGGGGAGAAGCAAGAAGTGGTGAAAAAGAAATAGCAGCGTGACCACAGGCAGTTTCTTTGGGTCTAGTATGAGGTTTTTAGCTTGGTATGCACCTTGCTCTGTGCCAGAGCTGGCAAAGAGGTGAAGTGGATTTAAGTGCATGTCACGAAGACCATAAATTATCCATACATACCTCACCTTGACTTGTACAACTACATTCAGAATTTATGCCTTTTATTCCATGTGCTCTACTCCATTTTCTGCGTATTGTGGCTTGCCAAAATTGAAATGGGAGTCCAGTGCTCCCCTGGCTGTTGAGTGGATTTCAGCAGGATCCCAGCTGCTGATGCATGAATACAGCAGAAATGATCAGCATAGGAGAAGCAGAGAGCTGTGCAGCATCAGCTGCTTCCTCAGCACGGGGAGATCCTTTGCTGCAATGGGAAAGGAAAGCAGTTGTCAGTTCAGCAAGGCTCTATGCCCCATGCTATTCTGCTGAAGCCTCTGTGTTAGAGTTACAAAATTTAAATTGGAAACTACTAAACCAGAGGAAAAGGGAACAGGAATAGGCTTATAGGAAGCTGCAGCAGGGTATGAGGTGGGAAATAATGAGCAGAGCTAAAGAGTTCAAGCCAGGCCTGGGTGGATTAGAGGGTGGATGGGCCCTACTCCAAGGATTTACTAAAGATGAGGCTGTCAACAGGCAGAGGCCATGGTAATGAAGCTGCAGCTTCATTTTTACATTCATTTTCTTCATTATGAGCTGCATCTCATTTTTATTAAGATAAAAACTGCATGTAATTTTGAGTAATTTTCAAGGTACAACCCATGATGCTGCTGTTGATAGCAGTGGTGAAAATGGTGATTTTCCTTGCCTCTTGCTTCTCCATCCCTTTTTATTATCATGTAATAAAATAGAAGTTCATTGTTTACATGTTCATATTCACTTTTTAAGTGCAAATCAGTACAGTTTTTTGTTTTATAGCAGCTTCCCAGTTCAGCCTAGGGAGATCAAGTAAGCCAGGTGTGGGGGAAGAACTTTTCTTGAGATCAGTGGTCCTTCGTACTTTTGTGTTTGCAAAATGCTACCTAGGCTTGAGACTCAGTCCTGCTGCTGAGTCTCTGCACCCTCTCTGTCTGGAATTAATTATCCTAATTTTGCCTCTGCAGAAATCATGGGGAGCTTGAACTACAATCTTGGGCAGTGTTCCCTGCTAGCTGGACCCTTATGCAACAGCTGTATTTGTTCACAACATTCAGATCAACAGAAGGAGGAAGAAAAGATGTGTGTATTTCTGAAATACCCATTCCTCCACAATGTACAAGAGTATAGATGTGGAATATCAGATGAAGTATTTCATCATTTTGCACCTTTTTTTTAAACCATTGGGATCCTTGGAGTACTTCTGGTTCAACTTTTGAGTTTTAGTAGTTTTGGTTTTGTTAATAAATGGATATGGTTGTGCAATGTACTAGTTTATTGGAGCTTGGAATTAATTAAAAAAGCTGTATCTCAAGCTTTTTATAACCACATTCTCTTGTAATCTTATGAAGCCAGTAGCAAATCAGTAAGTAGCTCAGTACACACAGGGTGAAAGTGCACAGCACGGGATCTCCTTTCTTGTAAGGCAGCATTTCCTTATCCTCGCTGCCCTTGCTTGCCTTGAGCCAGGCTTTGCTGTGAGGCTGAGGTTAGAGAGCAGTAATCCGACGCTTTGCGTGGCAGAAATGTTAGAATCGCAGAAGCCAGGGTCTCCTCACCCGCCCCGGCCCGGCCGCCGCCTCCTCCGCAGAGCTGTGTGCGCAGCTTTCTTCCCCTCCCGCCCTCAGCCGGCCGGCTGCCCCTCGCCGTGCCCGCTAACACCTGAGGCGGGGGGCGGGCACCGTGACGGCGGCAGAGGCCGGGCAGGCCTGGGCTCCGCGCCCTCCCGCGTCTGCGTGCACTGCAGCGCCCCCCTGCAGGAGGCCGGTGGGGTGATCCCCCCGCCGTCCGTGCGAGTGGTTCGCTCCGCTCCTCCCTCCCTGCGGGCGGCCGTGGCGCGTCCCGCTCCTGGCGCTCGATGCGGAACTGGCTGTGCGGCGCAGAGCGGCGCGGGGGGGCGGTGGCGGCGCGGGGCAGGTGAGCGGGGCGCGCGGCCGTGCGGGTGGGCGTGCGGGGGGCGCGGTGCGTGCGCCCGCGTGTCCGGAGCGCGGAGGCGGCCTTAGCGCCGCTACGCGGGGGTCGGGCAGGAGAACGCGGAGCCCGGCCGGCCGGCGCTGCCGGAGGTGATCCGCACCCGGACAGCTGGCGGCGGGGCCCCCCCGCCCGCCTTTGGCTCTGCCGCAGCCACCCGGCCGGGCGTGAGGTGGTGCTCGGTACGGCGAGCCCTTCCGCAAGGTCACTGCGGGAGCCGCAGAGGCGGCGGCTCGCCGCTCCGGGGAGCGGGGTCGTCCGAGCGCTGCTTTATCCTCCCGGGGCTCTGGCTCCGGGGTGCGCGGGGCCGCTCGTCCCCGTGGCCGGTTGTGCGGCGCGGCCGCTCCGGGCTGTCGCCGCGGGGCTCTGCCGGCAGCCGGCCCGTGGCGGAGCGGTCCCCGGGCGGGAGCGGGCAGCAGCCCCTGGGGGGGTCGCTTGCGGGTTCCCAGCGGAGCGGGGGCGTGGGGCGCGCCGGGGCTGGCTTGGGTGGGGCGGCCCGGGCGGGGAGGGGGCTCGGCCGGCGGCGGGTGCTGGGGCGCGGGGCGGCCGGCGGGCAGGGCCGGGCCCGGCAGCGCAGCGGCTTCGCCCGGCTCCCTGCCCGGAGAGCGGACCGGACGGCGAGGACGGTTAACAGGGACCCGCAGGACGGACCGATCCCCTTTGGCGAGGAAAGATGTGCAGCTTGTGAAGGGATTTTGCTGCTCTAATGTGACTGGAAAGGTGCTTTTTACTCCTGGCTTTGTGAACAGCAGATCCTGTTACTCCCCAAGACAATAGAATAGGAAATCCACTTTATGCTAGGCAATTTCTTAAGAAGTGACTTATAAATCAAGAGCACTTTTTTGTTAGAAATGGGTGTCACCACCTTGCCGTATTGCTCACTTTTATTTTCATGTGGAGGGGGGGAAGAAAGCTTGGTCTGCCTTACTGTTTGTGTGGAGTCACTATAAAGCATTGCTTAGAGAAATGATAAGCCCTGGAGTAAACTGATTTGTCTGGCTTTCTTCTCTCCCTTTTTTCCCCAGCTCACCTATATACCACATGGTTTTCAGACATACACAAAATAACATGCATTATAAATTTGCAGCCCCATGGCGATGGCGTGGAACTGTGCGTCTGGCAATATGTTGTGCTTTCCCTGGGCAAGCCAGCCATTTTCTCTACATTCAGTGCAACCCTGGGTCAGCATTTCTGTTGGTGTGCCGGCAAGTGTCCTTGCCGTGCTCTTTGCAGCATCACTTATCTGCAAAAAGGATGTTACTGGCAGGCAGAAGGAAGGGGAGGGAAGATGTATTGTGGCATCCTGAGGGTCACATAACCAAACCAAAGTCATCTAAATATAGGTTATTTGGGAAGTGTCTTCATTTTTTGGACTTCATGCTGCTTGAACATTGGCAGCTGTTTTGGATGGGCACAGGAGGTACTTGCTGTTTTCAGCACTAATGAAAATCTGCAATCCTGACACATCATGGAGAGCACCTCAGACATCTAACACAGCCAAAAGGCAGTTTTTGCGGGATCTAATCTGGCCATCCCCTCGTAGTGTGTTATGTAATACAGAACTGATCAGTCATTCCTGCTGTAAAGTAGTTCTTTTGCTTTACTGTTGTATTGTTAGAAAGTGCATAGCGCTTGGACCCCATTTAATATACCCTGGAATTAATTATACACTCATTAAGCATCTTACTGTGTGTTTAATAAAATAGGAAATCATCAGCAAGTCTCTAGAACACTTTTGTTTGGAAGATAGTAATAGCTTCTCTGCAATAAAGATCTTGCACATGCCTATCCAGTGGTGCTGCAATTGTATTGCAAGTCTGGAGTTTGGAGGTTTTTTTCCAAATTGACAAATTACTCCTACTTCATTAGTTTCCACATTATTACTACTTTTAGAATAGTTCTAGTTTTGTTGGATGGGCTAAAGGGAAAATAATGTCCACACTGAAAGAATGTTCCATACAAAATGCATAATATGGCCAATATATATTTTTATGATGTTTGTGTTATGTGCCAAAGCCATGAATGGTGGTGAACCACAGGCTGTGTAGCAAGTGACAAAAAATAGGTCTTCTATTTCGGAGTTTTCATGGAAAAACATAAATATGCTAGAGGCCAAATATCTTCTTCAACCTTGGTGTAACTCTGTAATTTTTTGAAAGCAAACAAGGCATCCAACTTCAGTCTGTTTCGGAAGGATTTTGCAGATGGAGAAATAAAAGTTTAAAGGATTTTTAGCAGTAAGCTGTGCCCACCTAGCCAAAGTAGCTTTTTAGGCTTTAGAGTATCAGGATCAGTAGAAATGGTAGAGGCATCAATGCTTCTCAGCTTTTACTAAACCACTGGTCATGTCATCTTCCTAAATTAAATTAATGTTGGCTTTGTTGTGTTTGTTTTTTTTTTTTTTCTCTTGGGTTGAGGGTCACAGAGCCTCATCATTGATAGCTTTTTCCCCTCTCACCTCAAACCGTACCAGATATTCAAGTTATGTATAAACAGAATATACTAGACATATCTCTGGAAAGGTGTTCAACCTGGTCCATTTAACACCTTTTGCAATGAGTCAGTTGAAAAATCAAATATTTCTGAAAATTTCTGGTATTGAATTAGCAAGTCACAAGTACCGCTGAATTCCAAGAGAATAAATCTCTTCACAGTTTTTGATTCACAACACTTGAACGAATAGATTTTCTCTGATGCTTCTTCCCCATATGCTTGTTAGAGAAATTATTTTTTGGGGAAAAATACTCTTAGAGATCTAGTGCATGAGAGTGGATAACAAATGATATAAAATTTAGTGACTTGCCTGTCACATCACACTCTATTTTTTTAACTAGCTGGGTAGTGCCGTCATGTTTACAATGTGGAAATTGATTCTTTTTTTTTTGTTAAAACCAAGTGCAGGGTTGGATGTTTCACTTTCCATTAGGAAGGAATTGGAGACAAGCAATGCATATGTTAGAACCCAGATTAATTCCTGCAAATGTCCTTTGGCTCTGTTGTGCCTGCATTAAAGAAAAACTGCATTAAATTTCCGGGCAGCCCCTCAGCAGAAAGGCTTTGACGTAGTTATTCAATGCACTAGTAGAAAATACAGAACACAACTACTAATAGGGGATTTGCAGCAATGAGGAAAGGATTTAGAAACAACAACAAGAGCTTGGTATGCAAGATTAATAGCACTTTGCCAGTTTAAACGATCTCCATCTATCTCACGGTATGAATTTTCATGAAGGAAAAAGCATCTTTGGTGACCTAATGAGACACAAAGTGAAATAAGAATGAGCAGCACAAGGCATCAATTAGAAGGGAATGTTTTTAGTGGGATAATCTGTTAATCTGTGGAATAATTGTGATGTTTCTTTTGATGATGGAAGGATTTGCTGCATTTTCTTCTCCACCTCAAGAGCTATGAAGAACTGTTACAATGACATCCTGGTCACTCTCTGTATCTAAGCCCATATAATTCAGCTGGTCTTCGCTCTGTTGTCTGAGCTAGAATATAATTTTAGAGCGATTAGGTTATCTGTCACTGGAGGCCTTTAAACCTGTCACGACCACATGAAAATTACTGTTGATGATTGAGAAACATGCTCCCGATTGTCTTCTGGGAACTAGAATAGCCAACTGAAACCCCAAACCCAGCAAAACTCTGAAGAAATAACCCACATACTGCCAGGAGAACTCCCAAATGGGGAGGCTGTGTCTTTTGAGGCCCAGAAACCACTGAATTGTGAGAGGCTGTGTTTGCTTTTAATCACCGCTACTAGCAGGACCCTTGCAGTGATGAAAGAGGTGCTGCTTGCATATGCCTGAATTACCTCTGCTGAGGCGGCTCTCATGCTGCATTCCTAGGCATTGCTTGCTTTTCTTTGTAACTAGTTTATAAACAGTTGCTCCGAGTGATATTTGTGATAATCAGACAATTAACCTTGGGTTTTTTACCCAGGGGACGAAGATACTCAGATTGACAGCAATGTATCTGATAACCTCCAGGAACTATGTGTTATCTTACAAGCAGAGCAGCATTTTTTTTCCTTAATATGTTCCTTTTCCTTCTCTTGTCTGTGAGTTCAGCACCTGGTTTGTGTCCTGCTTCCCTCTATGTTCTAACTGAATTTCCCACTGTGAGTATCAAATGTGTGTATTGTACCTGCTCTGGAAAGACCCTTGTGGTGGGAGATGGGAAGTTCTGCCTCTGCGTCAGACAGCAGGAGGAGAGGAGAGCTTTTTGTGAGAAAGACGATTAAGAATTGAAATGGGTATTCACCAAAATTGCTTCACCCCAGAGCAGTGAGCCGCTCTGCTGCCGTGTCTGTGTCTGTTTCCGTTTGATAGCGGCTGAACTGTGCTCTGCTGGAGCTGCGAGTTGGACGTGCTTGCCTCTTGCCCCTAGAGCACCTCATTTCTTCCGTCTTTCTCTCATTAGACTTCAGACAAATCCAACAGGTGTTGTGTTTTCCCTCCCTCCTTTGCCATGGTGGCTGCTGTTGTCTAGAAGGTCCTCTCAGGACCCCTTGTTCTGTCACTCACTGGCCCTAACAGTCGCTTGAGGTGGTTCCTGTCCCTTCTTCACTCCAATATTTATGTGTGGGTGAGTCTGCCAAACATGTGCTTCCCACGTCCCAGAGCTCTAGCAGGGAAAAAAATGCTTTGCTTTCCTTTCAGTTTTGACCAGCTGGTACTATGATTTATCACCAAAATTAATAGTAGGATCGTTTTGAGAGTAGTAATTTCCACAGTTTTGATGATGAGAAGGGGAAGATGCACAGAGAGAAGGAATAACAAGGCAGATGGCACACATGGGGAGACAGGCTGAGTGTTTCTAAGGTGAGGCAAAACAGATATGAGGCTCTGAGTACCAGTTCTATGGTGCTAACAACAGCCACATAACTGGATTATTTCAAATACTCCTCTTTATTTTCCAGCTCTCGTGATCCTGAGCAATGTTTCAGTTGTTTCCACACTGGTTGTGAGTATCTCCCTTTTTTGCCTTATAAATGGCTGGAATTTATTGTGGGGACCCCAGTGAGCCTGTCATTTCTCTTCAGGAAGGAGAGTTGTGTGTGCTTGTATTTGGGGGAGGTTGTGCCATGAGCGATGTCACACGTCAAAGGAGTAGGTGAACAGCTTGAAACTGATGTGAGAGGAGAAACCACTAGTCGTTGGTGCACTCCTGGCTGTTTGCCTGCAGTGTGACTTTTCTACCTGCTGTCTTTTTGTACCAGGCTCTTCTCTGAGCTCCTGGCTCAGAGCTGCTCACTATGGCGGGGGAGAGCCCTGAATAATTTAGCAGCTGAGCTGCATCCAGCAGTTATCTCAATTTAAGTGTCACATGCTTTGTTGTTTTGTGTTAATTTTTTATGGCTGTATGTTTGCAGTGTTTGGCTTTTGGAAGAAAAACCTGCTGGTGCCCAAGTTATGGAAACTGTGACCTGCTTCTCAAACGGGAACTGGGCAGAGGGCTGGGAACATAAACATCTTGTTGGTGCTGGGGTCTCGGCTGCGCTCAAAAGCAGCAGGAAGGTTTTTCAGCTCAGAACTTAAGCTGAAAGTGGTTCTGGTTTGGAAAATAATGTACTGCCATAGTGTTTGTAGAAAGTGAGACTAATTCAGTTTAGGGTGCTGTGTAGGTTTTGAGGTTTTGGGTTGCCGTCCTGCACCCCACACCCTTGCAAAATTTATGAGCAGCTGCTACTGGAGTTTTGAGGTGTGATGAAAAGCTGATGAAGTAGAAACAGATGAGAAGGCTCTTGTATTTTGTGATGGTGATGTTGCACCAGGAGGGGAAAAAAAGGACAGACTTGGAAAGAGTGACAGGCAGGGAGCCCAAGCTACTGTGTTACTGTAGTCTCATGAAAATCCCTGGAGATTATTTTTAAATAAAATGTGAATTTAAATTCAAACAGTGTAGAGCATGAGAACTGACTGGAAGGACAGAGGGGTTTTATGCCGGAATTTATGTTCTGTGAGAAGATGATGAGTAGTGCTCCGCATGCCCTGCACTATGAGGAGCTGCCAGGAGGATGGTGAGAGAGGTGTTGCAGGCAGTAACGGAAGGGAGGAGAATAAGGTCTTTACCCTAAATTGAAGCGTGCAAGATTAACTGAGGCTGAGGCGAAAAATCTGTCATCATCTCCTTCCTGTTAGCAAGTAGCATACTGTAGAACTGGATGTTTCTCCTGCATTAATTTATTGTTGATGGTTTTCCCCGAGAGTGTAGTAGAATAAAATGAATGACAGTAATAACATATTGTTCTTTTTCTCATGCTTATCTCTCACAGCTTATTCAGGGCCTTGGTCTTGATTTTTTTTTATTTCTTTTTTTTTTTTTAAACGATTAGTAGATGAATGTCCCAGCTGTGTGGTTTTCAAATATCTCCTGGTGAGTCCAGCTGTGCTCCTGTGGGGCAGGTCCTGCTGGGACCACTCCTTTGTGTTTTCTGCTGCTCACAAGTTCCAGTGAGGATTGCACGTTTGTGTTAGCACACTTTGCACGTCCTTTTTGCGCAAGACTGGATGTCAACGAGTGTCTGTGGAAGTATCCTGTGGGTACCTGGGTAAGAGGATTTTGTCAGCTGCTGTTGGTACTCAGCTCTCCATGAGCAATGATGACTTCTGATATTTGTAGTATTCATGGATATGGAAAACCTCACCCACTGGGAGGCATTTAGTGTGTTGCAGATGCTACGCTGTCATCTAGCTCAGGGCCGCAGGTGCCAGGAGGTGCACATTTCGGCATAGCCCCAGGCAGCCCTTGTGCTGGGGTGAAGGTTGTTTGTAGCACGCCTGGGAGCTTTGGCGGGGGAGCAGAGCGGGAGGAGTGCTGCAGCTGCTCTATAAATAGCCCTGACAGGCTAAGATCTGGGGACTAAAGATTGGGTTGCTATGGAGATTGATCTGAATCAGATTACCTGTGGGGCTGTTTTCACAGTATGTGCATGTGTGGCGACTGAGTGGCCTCGCAGGTACAGCGGACTGCTTTAGCTGGGCATTTGGCTGAAGCAGGGGGGAATGAGGACGCACCGCTGAAGGGCCAGCATGTGACAAGGACAGGGAAATCTGTTCCTATAGCAACTGAGAACCCAAATCAGTCCAGCTTCACTCTGTGATGCTGCGGAAAGGCTTCTGTTCGTGTGGCATGGTACTTCCATTTGTGAACTCATTCTGGTCATGTTTGGTCTATTTGTCGGCATCCCTATCCATGATATCTCCATTTTGCTCTGGAAAATGGACATGGAGCTAAAGATGTTTGGCTGTGTTAGTACTGTTTTCAGAAGGCAAAGAGATAATATAATTTAATAGTGGGAAAGGAAGAAATCATTAAATTATTATCACTTTTCAGAAGGGCTTCCAGTGATGTCTTTTTGTATTGCCAAAAACTGTTTTAACAATTCATTCTCTAGTTTTCCTTAATCAGATGTAGTCTGTCCTTTCCCTTGAGCTTTATGGGTGGATGGATAGATAGATAGATAGATAGATAGATAGATAGATAGATAGATGGAAAGTGGAAGCAGTTGGGATGTGTCTGCTGTTTTATCTGTAAGGAACTCTTACTGACTCAAGTGATGTGTGTGCTCCAGGGAGTATGCTTTTAGAAACTGCCTGCGGTCCTGTTCTCTACTGGGTGACTTGTTATGCTTGGAACTATCCCTAGGCATTTAATAGAACCACACCTATATTACAGACAAACCATAGTAGATAAATACGCCGTTGTATGTTTTAGGCATGCTTGCAATGCTTTGAAAGTGCCTCTTTTTTTTTTTTTTTTTTGGTACCGAAGTGCTAGTATGTAGGAGTCGCAGCGTTGGCATGCACTGCTGCCTTGCCAAGGTGAATGGTAACACACAAAGCAGCTGCACCAGTATAGCAAGTCCATCCAGATCTGACTTCAGAAGTTTTTCCGTGTTCTGTTAAGCTCTGGAGAAGGGGGGTACGTTCTCAACTCATCTGCACCGTCATTTCTGTTTCTTGCGTTAGTAGAACAACTGTAGTTCCTGGATAATAGGGATAATGGGCTTCGTACAATGTTGCATATTTTAAAGTATAAAACTACTAGCAGTGTTTAATGTTAATACAGCTACTAAGCAGAGAAAGTGTAAAATGGCTTATATGAAATGGGGACTGCTCGTCTGCGTCTTTAAAATTTAGTATAAGCAAAAATAGTATGTGCTATACCAGAGATAATGGTTGGAATCACTTGAAACAGACTTGGAGGAAGAAGTAACCCCAATTTCAGTGGTAAAGATTCCATAAAGATTATTAAAATGTCTAAGTATAGGTCAAAGCTACAATTAGTAGTTTATATAGTGCTTCACACTGTGTTGATTCCAGTTGTACAGTGAGGTAAGTGGGGTTCCTGGCCACACAGGTGAGATTGGCTGGTCCTGAGGTACTTGCACCTATTTCTCATAGCTTAGCGGATAGCTGTCTCAGCATACTCAAGGTGTGTAAAGTGAGAGAAAGAAACATAAACTGACCAAAAACTGGGCATTGAAACTCCTGACCCTATTTGTGTTTGTTTCAGCTTTCAGTTTAGTCCCATTGGTATGGATCTTGAGTTCACAGCAAACAATGCAGTAAGGTCAGGCATAGTGGGTATAGATCTGAACTGAGTACAGGCTGTCTTGGCTGAGGATAAATAGAAATTCAGGATGTTCCAAGGACATTTTAGAACTGAAAATTTAGTTCCTTTTGGACATGGCTGGAAATCTGGTGTTTTGCAAGGCGAGATTTCAATGAACCGGAATTCATGTGGCTTCTGTTCTGTAATTCTTTCTATCTCCTTCACAGCTTCTTCTCGTTCTCTTAGAAATTAATGTCCCAGTGCATGCTATTCATTCAATCCATTAGTAAATTGAATTGTATGACCCTGATTTATGTTATAAAGGTATCCATGCACTGGTGAATTGTGAAGGATGATCCTTGTACCAGATAAAAGTTGGAGATAAGGAAAAGAGAAGCCTTATTCCTGTACCATCCTAAACTATGGAAGAGTTGCAAGGAAAGCAGGACTTAACATCTGCTTGTTGGAAAATAACCTTCTGCTGTCTTCATGTCATTTTTTCAAGCAGTGATTGAAATACCTGCTGACTGTTGTACAGTTGAATGTAAGGCTGGACTTACAAAACTGGAAGCTTCTGTGTGAGGAAAGTGGCTGTGAGCTAATTTGGGTTAATGGTTTGTGTTCCAGTTATTCTTCAACTAAATGACTTTATGCCTCTAGCTTGGTGTCTAGAAATAAAATATACCTTTAAGAAGACTGGGGACTCCAAGGGGTAGATGTGGCAAGGGTGCTGCGCAATTCATGTCTCTGGGGCCTAATGCTGGGTATCAGTCTGACACAGATGGCTCTGAACTGATAAGAAGTCGCTGCAGTTCCTTCATGCTACCATATCCGTTCTGTGGTGTGGTGCTTTTCATGAGTGTGTGTCTGTTTATGTAGACTTTTATTTCTGGGAGGACTTTAAATTGCAGAATATCATCCAGATTGTCCTCTAAGAAGTTGTGATACAACCTGAAGTGTGGGTGCTTGGAGAATTTTGAAGTGTAGAGTAGTACCAGTAATAGAAGTGTTGTTTTGAACACTTTTTTGGCTTGAGTTACTGGTAGGCCGTGGGTTAGTGCTGGCTCTGGCCTTTGTATTTGTGTCTGGGCTACTGTGCCAATTTCTGCTGGTTCGTGAGTATTGCTGGCAGCTGCTACAGTACGTGGGTAGTGCTAGTTCTCACCAACCTGTTCACCATCCATATGAGTGCTTATTTAAATTATGGCATTCTTTCATATGTGATATGTTTGTGCAGTATGTTTCAGTGGTGGCCTTCACTACTTTGTTTTTCTCCTTTTTTTGTGTTGAAGTTATGTAAAGTTTCTTCTCAAGCATTGCTTGAGAATTCAGCCTTCAAAGGGATGGTTCTGAGGTGTTTGCAAAGAGAAAGCGTAATGCAGAAGACCTTTTCTGAAGAAGCCACCTGAAGTTAAAGCAGCTTGAGAGAGAGGAGAGACCATCATTGTCAAACCTGTGCCATCTCAAAGTCAAGATAGTCTCTCAGTTCATGTCCAAATGCCAGCATGGAAGAGAAGTGGAAGTATCTTGGTTTGATCTCTTTCTGTTCTAATGTACTGTAAAATCTAGGAGCTAGGTGAAGAATGATAGCAAATCTCTAAGAAAGAACCTGCTTTACCTCTTTATTGCCTGTAGAGCAGCCTGTAGTTCTGTGATCATGTTGTGTTCAATCAGATTTTCCAGATTCCTTAGCTGCTTACTTCTACCTTTTCTTTGGGCCTGCACAAGCATTTGTGTGGCCATTTGATGAACAAAGTCATAGAAATAACCTAGTAAAAACAAAAGTGGCAAGGGAGGAGAGAAGAGGGTGTTAGTTTTAGTCCATATCTATTCCACGATCTGGTTCACCACGTAACTGCACAAGCACTTCAGCCGGTACAGGGGAGGGAATTACTCTGGCCTGAAATCAAGCTTTTGGCAGACAGGGAGAAGTGGGACTGCAGTGCCTGTTTGTGTTGGTTTATACACATCATCAGCTGTGGTGTCTGATTCCAACCAAGAGTAGGAAGGTCAGTTTCAGCAAATATTGATCTAATGCTCCTTAATTGCCATTGTCAGCCTTTATTACATCTCCAAAGAAGCAAGAGATTGAATAGGGAAAGACAAAAAACCTAATCTTGATTCTAATTCTTCTACTTCCTCCTCCAATCCAATGAAACTTCATCTTCCAAAATAAAGCCTTTGTTGTCTCATGTCTCGCTGTAACTATGGCCCTGTTAAGAGTAAGCAGCTAAGGAAAGGAGGCTCTAGAAGCCCTTGCAGAATATCTGCATCAGTCTAGTATCCCTGTGTTGCAGTAGAAATCAGAAATCTCAGGAAGTGCTCAGGTATTTTTTTTTAAAACTGACAATCTTTTATGTATGGTGTTACAGCTTCAGCCATTCCAGGGTCATTGGAAGCCTTGCATATGTTGCTTGTACTGGTCTGCTGGGATACTCTCTTGAAAATTTAAGGTTTTGATGGAGGTCTTTATGTTGCATACATTGCTACCTCCTTTGCAGAACTGTGGGAAAAGTGTGTAATGGATTGCAGTTGTAAGAAATGTTCTCCAGGCTAGAGAATAGGAGAAAAACCACAGGGTATGGGCAAGTTACTGAAAGGTAAGCCAAGGTTGTGGACTTGTAGCCTCTCAGGTAGTCTGTAGTCATTGCATATGTTTTTATGCCATTGTAAATGCAATTTACTTTCTCCACCTTCACTGAAGGGTAGAATAGTCTCGTAGAGGAAGAACATATATTTGGTTACCACTGACTAGTGGAACTTCTTCAAAGTAATAATTCTAGGTTACCTTGTGGTAACTTAGCCTGTCGTGCTGTACACATAAGTGAACAGTGAGTTCCTTAAAGAGTTCTGGGTAAAGCTATTTGGAAAAGCAATCAAACCAAACAAAACAGAAAAACCCACCAAAAAAAAAAAAAACACAACACAAAAAACCTGAACCAAACGAACAAACAAAAAAACCCCCACAAAACAAACAAAATAGGTCTTCAAACTGAAGGCAAAAATATAAATTTGATCATCCCAACTTTGTTTTGTTCCTCTCAAGTTTATATATACCAAGATATTTGCAGAATATGTTGGATCAAGAACTCTTGCAGGACAGATTCTACAATGTTTTCAATAATATCATTAAAATGAAGAAACAGGAACTTTGCTGTTGTTCACAGAAGATAATTTATAAAAGTATTGCTGCTCAGAGAAGGTAATTCATAGTGCCGTCACTTAGGAACCTACAGCTACTGTAGCTGAGGATCTTCTAAAACCGTGCCACAAAGTTTTTAAAAATAGGGGATTTTGAGTGTGCGAGGGTTAGGGTCTCATTCATTTAATTATTCCATAATTAATACTGACTAGTGTGATTTTCCTTTTCTGACAAATCGTATGCGTAATTGTTTTGTGTGTGTTTGTATCCTTTCTGGTATTTGAAGGGCTTATGAATAAAATTCCCCAACTCTGTACCTGGAATGTGAAGGGCTGGGAAAAAAGCAATTAGGTTGCTAGACTTCAAACATGGTTGCGAGTTGCTGACAGTTACAGTGCCTTTAAATAGCTTTTGTTTGTGAAGTAATGAGAGAAACATCGAGAAAATTACCTAGTTTTGTTGAGATTTTCAAATTGTCAGTAAATCTTGTACTTTTATACAAATAAAATTTAAACTTTGCGCTCCAGAACAGAAGGAGTTTAGTATAGTAATAATGATTCTCTGAATTATGTCATGGCCTTAGGATGTAAACATGAACTGAAATAGAAACCTTACTATGAATGTGCCCCAAAAGGCAATCAGTTCATTTTTTTTAATATAAAATAACTTTATTAATGCTTTCATTGGGATGCCCAGTAAACTTGTAGTACAGTTTGAGTGTCTCTGATTCTAGAGTTTCCGAGAACTTTCTGTTTCAGAAAAATTCTGTTTTCAGATTGTTTCAAAATATAGACAGGGAACATTGTAATACAGGACTGGATTACTTTTAAAGATTTTTTGTTTTCCTCTCTTTCATTAATTCAATGAAATATGAATGGTAGGATTGGAAGGACTAATTTTACAGTGCTTACTGAATTCTGGATGTCTATTAAGCATAGTTACTGACAAATAGTAATTCTGCAGTAAAATAACAGTTGTGCCAAGAGGATTTTTCTGTTGTAAACTGGGCAGAGAAAGTAGCTGTACAAGGCATGGGTGTTGAGCAAATGGTGAAGATAAGCCAGGTAAATCATACTGTGTCTTTCACTTACTTTAATCAATTCCGTTTACAAGAAGTACTTTTGTGATTGCAAACTGCAGTTCTGTAGAACTGCAGTTCTGTATCTTCACAGAAAAAGTGTTAGAGATCGCAGTCATTGGGGATTGGGGGGATTGTTCTTGCCGTAGGTCACATCCAGGTTTGGGCAGGTGAGGTGCATTATATCAAATTGGAATTTTTTTGATGTTACCTCTTCTGTAGTTACTCTGTTTATCAGACAGCTAATGTTCAGGTTGCATTTTTTTCTTCAGTTGTGTTTAACTGTACAGAATTGCCAATTAAAGCTCCTTTCCAAGCACTGTAGGAATCCCAGGGATTTGTCTAAACAAGACTTTTGCCTCTGACCATTTCATGAATAGCTCTTTGCCAGTGATACGCTGCTCTATCTGTGGTCTTCCTTGAGATCCTCTTGTACTTTTTTGTGTGTTTTTCAGCTCTCTGCTTTTGTGGGCATGTGGTTGTGGTTTTGTACTTATGAAGAGAAAGATCTGTGGATGACCATGGCTGCACAGAACACTGAGACTTTTTGGGAATGTGATTAAGGTTATAAAGTTGTTTATGTGTAATTGGTATACCTGATTGTGCTTTTGACACTCTTGTTTTTCTTGATGGTAGGTTGGACTTGCCGGACAGTTCCAAGCAGTTTCTGTTCCCCAAGGCAGTCAACCCCGGCTGGCTGGATAATTGACTGCTGGATCGATGAACAGAAGTTCACTGAGATGACATAGGAAGGGGCCTCAAGGACAATGGTGCAGAAAAAGAAAATCTGCCCTCGGTTACTTGACTATCTTGTGATCATTGGCGCCAGGTAATGTAAAAGAGCCTCAACTCTGCTTTTGCTCGGGGAGTAGAGTGGGAATAAATTGCCCAACATCCACTGAGGAAGCCTTGTGTGCTGCCAGGAGCACGTGCAGAATGCTGTCATCATGGGAGCATCTGCTTGGGCCAGAGCACATTCTGAAAGATACTAGTGCAGCCAAAGGTTTTTAACTTATGGTCTTTACACTTCATTTCAAGGGTCTGCAAAGGGTGACTAAGAGTAGCCTGTTTATAGGTGACTCCCTGGTAGCCTGTGTATCTGAACTTCTCTTTTTCTACTGGCACCCGGATAGAGGGACTCACAAACTAAAAATACTGAAAGCCGCATGCAAGTAAAGTACTAGGTTGAGGTTACTTTTCTAGCTTTTGAAGTATAGTCTGTAAACTCAGTTTTCGAAAAATAATCTAGAACTTGCCTTCCTTGGCTGTTTCTCCCTCTAATACTCATCTATCCTTATAGGAATGACATGAATGCTTTTTTTTTTGAAGTCTTATTAATGATCAATAGATAAAATGTTATGCATATTTACTTAAAGCATATATGAAATGTGGGTTGATATTTCTTCTGTTTGCCAAATACACATGTGCTCAGTAAATGTTATTTTTCTTTATTCTGTTCAAAGTTTATGCAGTAACTGTCTGCCAGTGTATTTAATGGGTGTATTGCAAAGTGTATTTTACATCCATTTCTAAATATCAGTGGTTTATGTGCATCAGCCTGTTGCTTTACCTCCCGTTTTCTTCTCAGAATACTTTGAGTGTGGTATTTAAGTAGGCTAAGTGGAAGAAATTACATAAACCTAAGTAATAACTATTTTATTGTTGTATTTTATGGACAGAATAATAGCTTAATTACTTCTTATTGTCTGTAGAAAAATAACCAAGTTTTCCATATGTTTGTCACTGACTAGGACAAGAAGAGGGAAGAAATGTTAACTGCCTCCTCCAGTGATACTTACAGTGTCTGACATTCTCACTTAATTTGCTAGCAGAACTTCTGGACTCCTATAGTTCACTTGCTATTTACTGGGCAGCGGGAGCTGCATTGCTGATGCTCAGAGGTCTGTAGTCTCATTAGGGACTTCAGCGAATGCCCGTGATAAGAGATGGAGCTGACTGGAGTAGCTTCTACTGCCAAGTCCTTAGAAACTCCATGTGGCCTTTACCGTTGCGTATATTATCCACTGAGCACAAATAGCAATGCCTTTTGGAAGTATTCCCTTTTATTAAATGCAAATTTTCTAAATGTCTGAAAAGACTCTGCCTTTCTATCTGTAGCTGATAGTATGGCAAGGGTTGAACCGATGATATATTCACTGGTACTTTGATGACATTCTTTTAAACCGTTTACTGCTGAATAGACTCTCTAAACAGTACCAGAATTATTTGACATTTCTTCTTCAGTAGATGATGCATTAATTGTGTCCACTAATACGAAAAAGCTCTTTAGGGTTTCTTTTTTATTTTTGTACGGTGTTTCAGTACTTAACCGTACAGGGTACTATAAATTTTGTTACTAATTCACGCTTTATTACGAAAGCATTTTTACTTTTTCTTTAATAACATATTAGTTTGGGAGAATTAGTCAGCAAGGCTATTTACACCAGTGATTTTCTTTCGTAAATGACAAGCATTCTATTAGTACTTGTTTGGGTTTTCTCACCTCTCACATAAGAGAAAAGCGAGTGTCATTTGTGTTTTGAAATGGGCAAAGGTTGGTGAGCTACGGTGTTAACTATGTCTGCATGTTAATACACTGCTTTTATAGTAACTTACACTTCAAATCCATCTTAATAATCAAACACACAAATATATATAACTATTGTTGCTATAACTTTTAAATGAAAATTTTACAGGATGAGGTCCATATCATTCCCATTTATCTGAATTACTTTCTAGGAAATTCCTTGTTTTCCCAGTTAGGAATTGATACGGGATTTTCTCATTTAATTTTTCATCTTGTTCATAAATGGCTGAAATGTGGGGGTTTTTCATCTGACTGTATATTTGAAAAGGGATGGTGTATTTCCTACCCAAGCGCTGCCCAGAGATCTGTGTGGTTAAATTCATTTTAGAAATCATAGTCAGGGAAACATGACAATAGGATGTTTTTCTAGGAAAAACATACTCCTGAAAGTCCTTTTCTCAGTCAGATTTGAACAGGCTCCTGTTGGGCCTTCATAATGATGGTATGGAATTTTTTATTTAGCCTTTCTGCAATTGTGGCCCTGTGCTAGTGATTGAGCATTGTGGCTAGTGACTGAGAAGCTGCACTTTCCCTGGATAGTAGGAGAGAGACCAACCAAAGATGATGCTGAGCCCACAGGCTCCTGACACATTACTGGGGAGATACCAAAGATTTTTGTTTTCATTAGTCAACTATGTATGTTTTTTTTGTTTGCTTTTTTTGTAGGCAGCCAAGTAGTGATAGTGTTGCTCAGACTCCTGAACTGCTGCGACGTTACCCTCTAGAAGACCATGTGGACTTCCCTCTGCCTCCTGATGTTGTGTTCTTCTGCCAGCCAGAAGGGTGCCTGAGTGTGCGGCAAAAACGTATGAGCTTCCGTGATGACACTTCCTTTGTCTTCACACTCACAGACAAGGATACGGGTGTCATTCGCTATGGAATCTGTGTCAACTTCTACCGCTCCTTCCAGAAGCGAGTACCCAAGGAGAAGGGAGAAGGCACAGGGGGGCATCGAGCTCGGGAAGGACAGAAAACCTCCAAATCTGGGGATGCATCTGCACCCCAAGAGGAAGTGGGCACTGAGAGTTCGGAGAGCGGTTCTTCGCTGCAGGCTCCCAGTACAGAGTCAACCCCAGATGTGAACCGGTCACCGCGCAGTAAACGTCTGGCCAAAGGCAGCCATCGCTCTCGGAACAGCACTCTGACTTCTCTGTGCATCCTTAGTCATTATCCCTTCTTTTCCACCTTTCGTGAATGTCTGTACACCCTCAAGAGACTTGTGGACTGCTGTAGTGAGAGATTGTTGGGCAAGAAGTTGGGGATTCCTCGTGGGGTGCAGAGGTATGTTGAAGGGGAAAGAGAGAACTTTTTTCTCCCATCGTTTGTGTCCAGGGCTGCAGTTGTCTGCATGGTGAATTGTGGCTGCAGGTGTGCTTGCAGAAGCAGATAAACACCAATGGTAGATCTTTTTTGCTGTTTAAACCCAGGATCACAGTAGGCAAAAAAAAAATTTGTGGCGATTTCTTTAAAACTTCTCTGTCTGATTCTGTAACCTGATTTTCGTGTTTTATACACCTAAGGAGGCACTATCCTAACACCGCTGGCTGAGCATGATCTTTTCTGAAGCTGAGCACAGATGCTGTTACCGTTCCTTTGGTGGATAAGCTCCATGGCAGTGTACGTCAGGACTGATTCTCTGGCAAATTACAAACAGCCAAGAAATAACAGAGTGTTTCCACTTGGGGCAAGAGGGAGATGATGAAAGTGTGCTTAACGAGCTTATGAAACAATCTGAACTTCAGCGTGGGAGAGAAAAGACTAGAGAAGCAGGAACGGCTGAAAGAGATCAAAGTACAATATTTGAAGGGGAGAGGGAGGAGAGGTAGAAAACAAAGGAGTTGTCTAGGAAGCATATGGGAATGGGGGTTGGTAACAGCAAATTAACAGGAACTTGGTGTATTTTTAATGTACTGTAGTAATCTTACGTATCTACTGTTGAAATGTTGGGTATGTAACAGAAGCTGTTGCACTGTAGGGTACAGAAAGAACAATGGTTTTATGTATGTATGTCGGTCATGGATGTATATCTGAGCTATTGTTCCTGACACCTACATTCCAGGATGATATTTTCCTTTCCAATATGCTAACTGAAAAGTGAAAATATAAAATGAATCTCTGGAGAAGGAGGGGATTCTCTCGATAAGAAGATGGACAGGTCTGTGAGGTAGCTCATAATATGAGTTAAGTAGCTTGGTACACTGCAAATTAAACTTGTCAAAAGCAAAAAATGACAGGACATCTCTAATTTTTGTCTTTATAAGCTCGTTACATTTTACATGAAAGTGGAAATCTCTCCTGTTCACAGAGCAGTGGCCTACTGGGCTACTGCCCTGGAATAGTTCTAGGAGAGTATCCTGGGCTTCTGACCTGAACCCACTGACTGTTGGGGAAAATGTGATTCTGCCAGAACAAAACTTCTCCCTTCCCACCCCATCCACTGGATGTATGTATTAAGGGAGCCTATTTTGCCACTTGGTTTAGTCTGATAATTACTGAGGCAGAAA
This sequence comes from Patagioenas fasciata, assembly GCF_037038585.1. NCBI lineage: Eukaryota > Metazoa > Chordata > Aves > Columbiformes > Columbidae > Patagioenas > Patagioenas fasciata. Next base: position 28,341,054 of record NC_092524.1, on the reverse strand, counting down.
AAAGCTAAATTTCACGGTTTTTGTCAACTCTGTGAGCTCATCTGTTTTTTGAAATGTTTGAATGGCATGTGGTATTCAAAGAATTTGCTCTTGTTGGACATAATTCTTAGAGAGAAGAACTGAGTGACAGGTGAGGACAGCAAGAGAAGGAAAGCTGAGCATACATCTCTGGGAGAAGTAAAGCAGCAGGTTTGAATTACCATGTGATTTGCAAGCTGTGACCTGGAAAAGTAGAGTAGTTTTGAAGTGGTGGCAGAATAAAGGTGAAACTGAATCCTTACAGCTTGTAAAAGGTTGAGCCTGCCTGTTAACAATCTAATGCCCTGTGCATTACAAGCGGCTGAAGGAAGAGTGGAGGATAAGAAGCACCATGGTTCCTGAGATGTATATCACTTACTCAGCATAATCTCAAATTGCCCCTCTTTTGACCCCTTAAATTTCCTTAATTTTTCTTCCTTTATAAAGCCTCCAGTGTCATCATCTTTTTTCTTTTCTTTTTTTTTCTTTTTCTCTTTTTTTTCTTTTTTTCTTTCTGTCTTTTTTTTTTCCTAAATTGTGAACTGCGAGGTAAAACCTCTAATCTGAACACATACTATTCTAAGGGATCTATTACAATAACTGAAGATATTTATCAGGCTGAAGTTTTTTGCAGAATGGCTGCAGCAGGTTTGCAGGCTTCACTGCTGAAGTGAAGAAGCCACTTTACTTTCCTTGTCAGACCCAGTTTCAAGTCCTGCAGCTCTGAAGGCCCTGGGCAATACTGTACATGCATTTTGGCCAGCCTGTCTGTGAGCTACACGTTTGCATATCGCTAGCTTGGGGCATGGAAAAATTGCTGCTTATTTTGTTAAGGTACTTAAATGCTTTCTAGACAGCTTTCAGGAATTCATATTCTCAGCTGAAATGCATCCGTTCTGGGTTATTCAGCTCATAAGAATGGTACAGTGCCATTTAAAATACGATGAAAAAGATTATTTTATCATGCCAAAACGTCTGGGAGATCTTGATGTGACATATTTCTATTATCTCGGGTTTAGTTCCTGTTCTTGCAAAGATTTGTAGGACTGCTGGAAGCAGAATCCTACAGTGAATCTGTCTGCCACAATTCTGGTTGAGATACGAGAGCATCCTATGTGCCTGCTGAATTTCAAGCACCAGGGTGATGAGAGATCTTCAGAGATCTGGACCGAACTAGAACCCTTTAGATGAATGAATGAACTCCCGGATGGAAGTGATGTACTTGTGTTGATTCCTACTAGACACATACTTGTGGTGATTCCTGCCACAGAAAGGTTTATACTTCCCCACAGCGATTGTTTCAGTAAGCTTAAATCCGTGCCTTCCATTCCTCTGTGTGACCAAATGCTTGTTAGCTGCATCCTTGAACTCTCAGTGGATCTGCCGTGTTCCTGCAAGAGCCTTGTGGAATGGCTGTGAACTGAAGCTCCTGGAGCATTAACCATGTTGTTCTCCCTGTGCAGGGATACGATGTGGCGGATTTTCACAGGCTCCCTCCTGGTGGAAGAAAAGTCTAGCGTGTTGCTACATGACCTGCGGGAGATCGAGGCCTGGATCTACCGGCTGCTCCGCTCACCAATGCCTGTCGCTGGTCAGAAGAGGGTGGATGTGGAAGTCTTGCCACACGAGTTGCAGCCGGCTTTGACCTTTGCTCTTCCTGATCCATCCCGCTTCACCTTGGTGGATTTTCCACTACATCTGCCTTTGGAGTTGTTGGGAGTGGATGCTTGCCTTCAGGTGCTGACCTGCATCCTTCTGGAGCACAAGGTATGAAGGGAAGAGTTGATCTTTGACAGGAAGCTCTGCCCTCTTCAGAACCAGGGTAGGCTGGATGCTTAGAACAGCTGTCTCCTGCGCTGCCTGGAGTCAGTTTGTCTGTGGGGGAGGGAATAGCTCCTTCTGAGGTTCCTGTTTGGAACAGTTTTGCTCTCACCCAAGTACCTGAAGCTTGTTTGCAGACAGATTAATGGAGGATTATCAGTTCACAGCCCTCAAATCAGAGGCCTACAGGCTGTTATCTTTGTGTACCCCTGAGGGGGAGTATTAGAAGTGGATGGTTGCTGCAGTGCTAATGTGATTTTCTTTGGTTGCAGGTTGTATTACAGTCCCGAGATTATAATGCGCTCTCAATGTCTGTGATGGCATTTGTGGCTATGATCTACCCGCTAGAGTACATGTTCCCAGTGATCCCTCTGCTTCCCACCTGCATGGCCTCTGCAGAACAGGTACAGATTTTTCCTTTATTGGTCTTTTGCAAAGGACGTTCCTGTGATGTCTGAAGCTTATATAGGTGTAGTCCTTGTTTCCTTCCCTGCTGTTTTCTCAGGGATTGTAGCAAAGTCTGCCTTGCAAAAAATGTTCTTTGAGCACCACTAACGATTTAAAGTGTAGGTAACAGCACTTATTTAGGATATCTTCAAAGCATGTTTAGTGAACAGCATGATTCAAAGCAGTAGTTCACAGTAGGTCACAAGCAATGGACTGAAAGGCCATAGATCCACAATTTAACCCTCTTCCCCCCAACAGAGTATTAAGGTTTGTTGAGAAGAGTCCAGAGTAATACTTAAGGATGCTTGAGGGCTCTTGATTCAGATTTTAGAAACTGTTTACTGCAATTTATTCTTCTCAGAAAAATAAAGTGTTATGTCAGCTGGGAACCTGGGTTTTACCAATAGTCAGCTCTCTCCAGAAGCTCATTATTTTGCCTGAAAAGGTAGAATTTAGGTCATCTTACTATTTCAGTGCTATCCTACAACTGATGCTACAGGTTTGTTCTTGTACTGCCCCTTGGAGGTGACCAGCTGTTCTAGATTTAAAGAATTAGCTTCCAGAGCCACTGGTCTCAAGCTGCTACATGCCTCACTGATTTTAAACCTTCTCACTTTGCTGATGCCCTTATCAGAAACAACCTGAATTTCCCCATAGGTTTTCCATGTAAGTTTGAAAAATTGTGTCCGTTTCTTCTGCTTCCTGGAGATGTTATTGTTTTGAAACCAAATTACCATTACAAGAGTAAAGGTAAAGCCTTTGCAAGGGTAAAGCCGTATTTACAATGTCACAGACTCAGTCTGGGCTGAGAGTGACTTGCTGCTTCTCTTGTTAGGCTCTTACTCTGAACATATTTTTTCTTGGTCCATGATAGATGTGGCAAGCTGTTAGATTAGCTCAGTTTTTTTCCAAAGAGTCATCAGCCATATAAATTACATCCCTGGGGGCAGGGAGGGGGGCACAGGAGGCAGAAATTTATTTTCTTCTAGATTAAAATTGAAGCGCTATGAACAGGAGCTTTTATTCTTCTTCTTCCTTTTTTTTTTTTTTTTTTTCCTCAATATTTCTGCTGTATGGAATTAATTAGATATTTATCAATGGCTTCTGTGTTGTCTCCTCTGCTACAAACATACTGCATTTAATAAACAAATGTTTGTGAAGAACATGGTGATATCAAATGCAGATCTTGTCCTTATTAAAGTCCCTCCTTCTCTCAGTTGCTTCTAGCTCCTACACCTTATATCATTGGTGTTCCAGCAAGTTTCTTCCTTTACAAACTGGATTTTAAAATGCCTGATGATGTATGGCTCATTGACCTGGATACCAATAGGGTAAGTGGTGCCCATAAGGACGTTGTGGCTTTGTTTGCAGGGAACTGTGCACTTCCATCAACATACCCACTGAGAATTTAAGAATGCCTGGCCTCAGTCTGCCTTTGCCACTCCTTGCCTTCAACTTTAGGATTCTGCTCCTTGTCATGTCTCAAGGTCCCCATTTCTTTTGCTCATAAGGCTTTCTTTTCCAGTGAATCCATCTTGCTGTATGATTGGAAGATAAATCCACAAACAGATGATAAAGTTGTCTTCTTGAGTAATTGTGACCTGTCTCTTATAGCCTAACCTAAGAAATGCTTAGTCTGATAAGAGCCTTCCAGCAGCATTGCTTGTCATGATTCAAATGGGACTGTGTATCCCGCTTCCCGCTGGGGCATGAACAAGGCTGTTTCAAGGGAAATATGTATAACATCTTCTACTTGACGGAAATTCCAAAGGATGAGTGTGGGTTCACTCATGCTTCTCTTTTTTGTGGTAGATGATAAAGTAACTCCTCTGTTGCTTGTGATATTGTAAACAATAACAACCATAAAGGAGTGAAAATCAAAGTATTGATGCAGATGTCTATGCCTGGGGGTTGTGGGTTTTGTTGTGGTGGTTTATTTGTTTGTTTTTAGTTAATTATTTTACTTTATGGCTTTTATGCTTTGGTCTCTGCAGTTGTGGAGATTTGGGAGTTTTTGTTTTAGAAATGATTACAGCTGGGGATTTTTTAGTCTGTTGCTGTGCTTTAATTCCAGGTGATTGTTCCCACAAATGCAGAATCTTTGCCAGCATTGCCAGAACCAGAAGCTTCAGAGCTGAAAAAGCATCTGAAACAGGTAAGAAGCACTTTGGGGAAAGGACTTGGATTCAGTAGAACTTAGCAGATGCCATCTTGCGCAGCTCTTCTGCTGTATTGGACAAGAATTCAAGTCAGCAAATGTAAAGTAAAATGTGTTGTAAGGAGGTGTGTATCCTGGCACATCAGATGGATTTGAAAATGTGTCAGTACTAGAATACTCCTGTGCAAGAAAGTGCCCCTTGGGCAATCATGGAGAGGTCTACTCTGAATGTGGAGGTGGGCTGATCAATAGGGTGGCTGATTAAACAACATTATAGGGGTGTCTTCTTTTGAGCTCCCTGAGCTGTATGACTTTCTAACATTGTTTCCTCCTGACTAAGCTAAATTCTGTTTCACGTCTCTCTGTAGTTTCCTCCAGAGGACTTCACTGTAATTTTTGTTACCTGTTTAATCTTTTGCTGTCTCTGCTGCTTCCACCTTTGTCATTTGTAGGGGAAGCACAGGACTAGGAATTTTCTGTCAGCCTGTTTAAGATGCCTCTTTCATACAGCTGGCCAGTTAGAACATCCCCCATGTTATAGTGTAACAGCATATTGAGCTTGAAAAGCAGTGTCAGTTGATACACAAGTGATAGGTATCCAGTTGCTGCTTTTCTGTCTTAATGGAGAGAGTTAATTGGAAAAGTGAGTGGGCACTGAGGTTATAACTGCAGTTAATTTCTTAGCCAGGTGAGGGATAAGTTGAAATGCATTTGGACACAACAGATGGTTTGGTTTTTACTGTTTTTGGGGGCTAAACTTGTTTCCAGTTGGTGCAGAAAGTTCCAGATTCCTCCTTTACATTTGCCATGTGGGCTTTAAACTCTGACTTGATCCATCAAGCTATGATCATCTTTGTTCCCCCTCCATTCACAGATCTGTGTGTGAGGTCTCAGTCTCTCCTCTCAGGTCCTGCTAAGCCATTAATCAGCTTGGGTCATCCTGGCTGATCGTGTCAAGCAGGTTTTATCTCTTTATTTCTGTTTTCCTTATGCATGCTGCATGCAGTATCTAAAGGTAAAGTGTGTTACTAATGTGATGAGTTCTGCTCTTTCTCTCTCCTTGTAGACCAGGAGAGCAAAGTGTGTAACCTCTATGATACCCCGGTACCTGCTGCCAGCACAGATGGAAGCGATGTGTTGCTTGGAGTTTTGTTAGATCCACCTTCCCCCCACTTCTGCCTCACCCCCTTGCAATTTCAGGCACTATTCAGCAAATTTCTCTCACTAGGGCAAAATTGGATATCAGAAGAACAAATTGCAGTTTGCTTGAAGATGTATTTAAAATTCTCAGAGCCTTCACCCAAATTCAGGTTACGTCCCTATGTTTTCCTGTAGGCATTATCATTAAGAACTGACCGTTGGCAAAGGAGAAGGAGTGCTATTGGTTGCTGTACAAAGTAGAGAAGACTAAATTGTGACTCACATCACTAAGGCTGTCACTTTTGTGTGCCTTTGGATGTTATTGTCAATGAATAAAATTCGATATGTCTGCTTTTAAGCTGCAGTAAAAAGTTCTTAGCTGCATCAATAAGGACAGCGGCCTTTCCACGTTCCAAAGTGGCCAAATGTGAATGTTTGGGGGTGGGGCAGTTACACCTCTTTCCCAAGATGTGCCTATTTTCTGGTCCCTTTTATTTCCTCTCATTTGTGATATTTGGTAGTAATAGATATTTTTTTTTCCTTCCATTTGTTTCTCTGTGATCGTGTGTTCGTCTTGGCTCTGATGGGCTGCTGGTGTTATCATATGATCTTCCATCTTGCCTCCAGTGTCTGGTTAGCATGACTGCAATCACTCAGAAACAGCTGCTCACTCCTGACAACAAGGTTCTTTATTTTATTGTTTTTCCCTCAATTTTCCATTTTACCCTTTTCCTTTGGAGTTTTGGTTTTTGTGTTGTTTTGTGTATTTATTTATTTATTTTTGAAATAAAAAGATGAATATGCAGTGGGCAAATGGGAGAAATTAGGAAGATTTAGGTTAGGTCTGGGTGTCCAGGACTGATCTACCACTTGTGCCGCTCCAGTGCGTAGCCTTGAAAATGTTATGAGGGTTGAAGGGGATTTTTGCTTTATGGAGAGGTGAAGACTCCATTCAGATTGGAAGTGGAGCTTTGCAGGGTTACAGGCAGATGCCTGAGTAAAGGTGTCTCCACATTGTCCTGGGATATCAAGCTCAGTGATTGAACATCAAAGTTTCAAGGCCTCTAGATCCCAAGATGTATCCAAATTACATATGGGAATAACTCTACAATAAGTTGTACACAGTGCCATACTACTCTTGGTCCAGTTTGAACTGTCTGTTTTCATGTCATGAATGATCTAGCAAAATGGACTTTTGTGCTGCTCCTTGGCTGGCTCCAGGACTGTTTCAGCATTGGGGAGATCATTTTGACAACCCACGTAAAGGAGGGCCTGGAGGTATTTGTTTATTCAGCATAGGAGATGGTTTAAGACAAACTAATGGAGCATGTGTAGTTGTTGCAATTGCCTAGAGGGCAGGGTAGCTCTAATCTCTCTTGTTCCTTGAATAACTTGTCTTGCTGAATGTGTGCATCATGTTGTGCTTTGTTAGGCACTGGCCAGCATGAGTCTGAATACTCAGCCCATTCTTAATCTAGAGAAGTTCCACGAGGGGCAGGAGGTGCCACTGCTGCTGGGAAGACCACAGAATGATTTGCAATCTACTCCCTCCACAGAATTCAACCCTTTGATCTATGGAAATGATGTGGACTCTGTGGATGTGGCTACAAGGTGAGGCTGAACTGGAAGGTGGTGTTGTGTCTTCATAAAGTTTGCACTTGGAGGCAGCACAGGTGCTTCTGTGTGTCCTGTGTTGGAAACAGCATCTTCCAGGTTCTGCTGCAGGTTCCACTTTACATCATGGGAAAAAAAAGCAGAGATGACAGTGTTTATTTCAGATGTATTAACTGCATGAACATGTATGCATCTTGAGGGAGTATTTTCTGGCTTGCGTTTTCCTGTAGGTCATCCGCTTTACCTGGACTTGTCAGTCTGCTATTGTAACCTCAACTTAAATCACAAGCCTTGAACTACAAAAAAGGCTGGAGACTTGGTTGTCATCTCAGCTAGCGGAGATGAGAATGATGTCTGTTATTGGGTTGGTCCTGGTGTTGAGATGGTGAATTAAAACAAAGTGATTTCTTGAGTTTTGATTTTATTTTTTTTAAAGACAACTGTTTTCTAAGAAGACTTAGGTTTTTGTACTGGGTTACCATTCTTCAAAGGTTTGAAACATTGCATATGGCATACCTTTTAAAGACTGTGTGTTTTCTGTTCTGTTGTGTTCTGTGTTTTTATCTGATATATTGTCCTCTGTTTCTATTTAGGGTTGCTATGGTGAGATTCTTCAACTCACCAAATGTTTTGCAAGGGTTCCAGATGCATACTCGCACTCTTCGTCTCTTCCCACGACCAGTGGTGGCCTTCCAGGCAAATTCTTTTCTTGCCTCTAGACCGAAGCAAACACCTTTCGCAGATAAGCTTTCCAGGACACAGGCAGTAGAATACTTTGGAGAATGGTCACTCAACCCTACTAACTATGCTTTCCAAAGAATTCATAACAGTAAGTTTTGGTCTTGCCTTTCCTGCAGTTGAGTGTAATGCAGGAACTTAAAAAGCAGATGGATTCTAGGGAAGGACTTAGTTCTACACCATGTTATTCTTGCTGGGGAGGGAAATCCAGTTCAAGGAACATTATTTTTATGTATGTCCTTATGTCTCTCTGTCAAGCCAACCCTGCTGTTAGCCACTCGCTCCTCCAATTAATTTCAACTCCTGTCTTGTTTGCTTATGGAGAAGAAGTCTTGTAGGCTTCTTGGAGTTGAGACTGTCCCTTCCCTTGTGCCAGACTTAGTAGGGTGTAGACTGACTCTGAACAAAGCTTTTTACACCAATAAATGAGTTCAGTTAACTGTGTCCTTGTTCTATTGTGCAGACATGTTTGACCCAGCCCTGATTGGTGACAAACCGAAGTGGTACGCTCACCAGCTGCAGCCCATCCACTATCGTGTTTATGATAGCAATTCTCAGCTGGCTGAAGCGCTGAATGTCCCAGTAGAGAAAGAAACAGACTCTGATCCCACTGATGACAGGTTAGTGGGGAGCATAACCCCAGCCACATGATAGTTGCTGCAGATTGCTGGGCTTTTCCTACTTCTCATTTACAGCCTTTTCCTCTAGCTTGCCAGACTGCTGTTTCATTTCTTCTGTCTGGGCAGAATACTGACACTGAAGTAAACTGTCTCATTGCTCATCACAGCAACCTCTTAATGCTTTGCTAATGTCTTCTCAATCCTTCATTTAATGTGATTCTCCATTTTAATTTTCCTGTTTTCTTTTGCTACCTATATGCCACTTGATATTCGCTATTTCTTCCCACCCTAATGCTTTTTTTATTCCATACTGTTCTTTCTCTGGTTATTTCTGTTGCAGTGCTACTAATACTCCCACCCATCCTACCACTCTTTCAAATCTCTACTCAGTGCACATAGCTATGCAAAGCTTGTTGGTACTATCCACTGCCTGAGACCTCCTTGTGTATTCAGTAAAACGGCAGTAAACTCTTTTTGTTATAGTAGTTTTGGCCGTATTTCCCAGAGTTTTGCATCTAGTTTTATTATCCTTCATACTCTGCTAGCCTGTGAGATCTTTCAGGCTTAGACTTGCACATCTTTTACGTTCTACGCAGCACCAGTAGTCCTGACAGAGTGGGACTTATCATTAGTAGGAATGCTTTCACTTGTGATTTCCAGTTCCCTTGAAGTTGTCCTACACATTGCCACTCACACTGAGAGTTAATATGCTACTCCCTGCTCACTTATGCTTGACCTCATGAACTTTGCTGAGAGCCTTTAAATGTCTTCCCATATGTCTCTTGACGTACCTCAAAGTTTTTTCATTTGCACTGACCTTTCATGAAGCTGACTTCTGACTTTTGCCAGAAATTTGTTTGTACAGTCTGTAATATCATGAGATTTTTGAGAGGCTCATAAAAACACTGCTGATTCGCGTCATTCAAACATCAAGCCTTGCTGTTGCTCATATGCTGCCACTCATCTCTCTCTCTCACCTGTTGTGGCAGTGACAGTGTCGACTATGATGACTCAAGTTCCTCATACTCCTCCCTCGGTGACTTTGTCAGTGAGATGATGAAATGTGACATTAATGGCGATACCCCAAGTAAGTAACTCTGAGCTATACTTTCACAAGGTCCACATAGGTTCCTCTTCCCTACTCATCTGCACTCTGGGAAAAAAATGTCTCCTCTAAGTCTCTGAATGAGACTATTGTTCTATTGCACCTTTGCTTTGAGGTAAAAGTGTCCCCCATGTCCTTCTTCAATATCCAGGGGTAGGCTGAAAAAAGACATTTCTTCCACTTATAAACAGTGCCCTCCAAAGGACACTGCAATGAGGAAGACCAGAAATAGGTGCTGCTGAACAAAACTGGCTCACTAGAGCTGGAAACAACCTGCTGCTGCCGCCAGTAAATACTGTACAATATGGGCAGCAGAGCACAAGCTTTCTCCTGCCTCCACAGATTTGTTCTCAGTGCTGGCTTTAATGAGTCGCTCTGCCTTTGTGGGGACAGGAAAATGCCTTCTCTGTAGCTTATGTGGAGGCTGCAGCAATAACATCTCTTGTGAGAGTGGGAAACTCTCACTTTCTTCACTAAACTAAATGTAGGAATGCCAACGCATGTCCTATGTCCCAAGGGCAAGAGGTCATAATCATAAGTTGCAACAAAAAAATTCTGCTTGGACATAAGGAAAAGATCTTCATGGTTAGTGTAGTTAAACAGGTTCTCAGGATCACCGTAGAATGTCAAACCTTGGAGACTTCCAAACTCAGTGGGACAGGACCTGGGCAAACTCCTTTAGCTTTGAAATTATCCTACTTGGAGCAGAGAGTTGGAATAAATGGCCTCCAAAAGCCCTTTACAACCTAAATTTTTATGCAAGTTTGTTCTAATGAGCAGTCCTCGTCTGCTGGGGGTCTTTAGTTAGATGGGCAAAAGACTGAGGAAGGCAGTGTTCTTTAATGCAAAATGATGTGTTTGCAGATGTTGACCCCCTGACTCACGCAGCCCTTGGTGATGCTAGTGAAGTGGAATTTGATGATTTTCAAGAATATTCAGGGGATCTGGATGAACAGGCCATGGACAGTGAAAACTCCCAAGAGAACAACCAGCCTCGTTCAAGTTCCAGTACTACAGCCAGTAGCAGCCCCAGCACTGTCATCCATGGAGTGAATCATGTGTGTACTGAGATGAGTTCAGCCCCAAGATCAGCATGTTAGGATATAAAGAAGGGGAGAATGCACATAGTTCTTTCTGAGAAGGGCAAAAGCTAATAGGACTGTGAAATCATGCACAGATTAAATTGTATGCTCTTTCTGGACTTTCTGAGCAAGGTGGAGTTTACTGGTACCCTCTTATGCTGGGATACAGCACTCTTGTACATAAAAGCTCCCATGCATTGAAAAATGCAGCACTAACAGAGACCAGTGGTCCAGGTTGTGACTGCAGGAATTGCTTTTACAGAGTCAGGAAAAACTTGATGTCTTAGAGGAACAGGGAGTGGGGTGGGGAAACTCATGAATCTGTGGTCGGTTAGGAAGAATGGGAGTTACTCGCATAACCGCCAAACAGGGTAATGGAGAGCCATTCTCCTGAGATAACACTTTCCAGTAAGATCTGTTTTACAGGAGTGAGAACAGTGCACAAATTCTGTAGCGTATATAAAATCCTAGATTAGAGCCACAGATAGTGGGGATGGGGTTGGGACCCAGTAACAAACAGCAAGGACCCTGCAGACTTCTCAGTTTGAAATAATTGTTCTTGTCCTGCCCTTCAGTTGTATGTAACGCAAGTTAGCGAACAGATCAATGATTTGACTGGTCCACAGGAGTCAGCAGATTCAACAGAAATGGAAGAGAAGTTGGTTGCTGGATTTTCAAATCTCCCTTCCTTGTCACTGCAACCAAGCTTTCCCAAGATAAGCTTGGATCGTCGTGAGAGTGACAATGCAGCCGGCAGCATGAGCTCCTCAGAAGGGGTGGTGAGGAAGCGAGAGTATGACAACCCGTACTTCGAGCCACAGTATGGCTTTCCTACGGAGGATGAAGATGATGAGCAGGAAGAGAGCTACACCCCAAGGTTTAACCAGAATCTCAATGGAAGCAGGCAAGTCCTCCTTGTCTCCTGCCCTTCTGAACAGCACTGTTGGGGTTTCCAACTGCCTCTGGTACTTTAATGTTCCTTCGTGCAAATGACTTTTGCACCTGAAATGCATTGTCGATCACTTTCATTTAATATTGGAATTCTGTAAAGCCTTCTGGTTTGAGTAAAAGCATTTGCTCTGCTCCCTCAGTTCCTTGCTTTTCTTTAAGCAGTAGGAGCCAACAGAATTATCAGTTCTTCCTAGAAACATACTTATGGTTGCTTGGTTTTTTTTGATTGTTTTGTTTGTTTGTTTTCTCAAAGCTTTCTCTTTTGCGGGAAAGATAATGCACTGATTGATGACATTGTGATTTCTTGTTATTGCTGTCAAAGCAGAACCCATTCACCCCCAAATCCACTAATGCCCTTTTGCAGACAAGTTTTTAACATGCCCTGAAAGGTAGTAAAAGCCTGAATGCAAAGATAGTTCAATTATCTGTTTTTTCGTTTTTTGTTTCTTAGGTTTTTTGGTTTGTCTTTTTTCCTCTTCCTTTTCTTTTTCTTCTCTTCTTCTTTTTCAACTTTTCCACAAGGGTAAGGGTAGCATGGTGAAAACTGATGAGGAATGAGACCAGCATCACTCTTCCACAGTCATATAACGTGTCGATTTGGGGCGGGAAGGGGGAAAGGTAATAACAGTTGTAATTAATTTCTTTAAAGGTCTCAGAAGTTACTCCGTCCAAACAGTTTAAAACTGGCCAATGATTCTGATGCAGATTCAGATTCCAGGGCCAGCTCCCCGAACTCTACTGTGTCCAACAACAGCAGTGAAGGTTTTGGGGGCATCATGTCTTTTGCAAGTATGTACTAATGAATTCATTAAACTGGTTTTACTTACTGTGTTAGAGTTTTCAGAGCGATGGAGTAGAGGGATAGTTAGTCAAGAGAATGGCTTGGTTGGCAAATAGTTACCAGCTGTTCAGAAGTCATGTTGGGAGCCACGGGACCTATTTAACTTTCAGTGCGAATAACTACTGCTTTATGTGTTTTTCAGTAAGAAGGACTTTGGTTATGTGGCTAAGCCTTTGAGTTACAAGGCACTTTAGGGCACAGATCAGAAATTCTTTCTGTTTCATTTAAACAAAAAAAAAAGTGCAATTTCATGAGGTTGATACAAAAAAAAAATCTCACCGGTGGTATGCCTTCCATGCTACCATGTTGTGTGTTTAGGTACTAACTTAAATTTCTTGACTGTGCTCACTTTCAATTATATTGTAACAATGAAATCTATAGATGTGGGAAAGTAATCTAGAGGTTTTAATGAGGGGACGAAGATACAACCAGTTGAGTCTTGCACTACACTGGTGAGCAGTGCATGAAGTTTGCAGCGGTGGGGAAAGCATAATGGATGTTTCTGGTAAAGTGATTTTTACTGAAATAAGGCTTCAAAAGAAAGAACCAAAGCAAATTTGAATAGTACACTGACATTTTATATTGACATCTTCAAGTGTTAATCAGCTCATTGATTTACATGAGATGCTTTCAGGCTTTCTAAAGGCTTAACCAGATGACAATGTGTTCTTGGGTTCTAAAGATCTGTCTGTACTAGGAAGAACTTTTGTTTTCTCCTAATGAAGGGAAAGCTTCTCTTTTAAGACCACGCTTCTGTGACAGATTTACAGTGTTTCACAGGCCCAGTGCACAATCCTCACTTCAGAATTACATTTTGTAGAGATCTTCCATCATCCTGTTCTCTTTTGTGGCCCCTACCATTCATTTGCTCCTAAAAAGAGGATCAAACTAGAAGACACAGCTGACGTGAGGTTACCTGTTTAAGTGAAGGAGGACAGGTGGATATTGCTGTTACATTTAAGACTCAAAGATACAACAGCAGTGATTGTAACATGAAAGCTAAAAAATATGATTCTGTACAATTTAAAATAATCTGATTAGAGATATGGTTGCAATGTAAATGGGATGACGTTATGCTTGTGAGACTTTTGGGTAATAAAGAAGAGCTTCATCATTAAGCATCTTGAATAAGAAGGTGAATTACTGGAAGTTTAGGAAGTGTGTGCAGTGAACATTAGGCATTTGTTTTTTTCTTCTGTCATAGGCAGTTTGTACAGAAACCACAGCACAAGCTTCAGTTTGTCCAACTTAGCCCTACCAACCAAAGTTGGGAGAGACAAGAACACTCCCTTTCCCAGCCTGAAAGGTAACCGATTTTCCTTTTGTCTTCTACAGCCTTTACAATTCTTGTGACTTGAGAGTCTGAAGTCTTACCCCTAACAGGAATCCTGAGATTGACGCAATTTGGTAGTTTGGGTAGTACCTTTCTTAAGTATCAAGACAGTAAATTCTTTTGATATTTCTTGGTCAGACGTCGTCCCAACAACTGGGCTGTGTTAGGGTGGGAGACTGGTGAGTCTAGCCTGTGTTAATGGATACACTATGAATGTTCATTTTGTTTTGTACTTTGTTTTATTTTTGAGTACTTAGAGTAAAGAATGGGAATCAAGAGGTAGGTCCTACTTTTGTACTGCCGCTGTCTTCCTGATTAGCCTTTGGTAACTTGTTAGAGCAATGATGCTGCATGTGTAAGTGGGGTTAATACCAGCCTCCCATGGAGAATGAAGTTTACGTGGGTTTCAAAAGTGCTTATAGTCTTTTCAGTTCACTCAATAGAAAATTTCTGATCAAAATCAAATTATAACTGTTCTGCAGCTCAGTCGGAGTGAAGATTGATCCCTAACTTCTGTGCACAATCTTTCCATTGGAACATCTCCTGTTTGTCCGCAGTATCATTAAGTAACATGTCTGAATGGGCACTAGAGAGATGACCCTGTTATTGTGAGGAGTTAGACAGCCTGGTCGTCCTTGTACCAGATGTAATAACAGAAGAGTGAGCACGTGCTGGTGTTGTAGTGTTGAGACCTTTTCAGTTGCTAAACTGGGGAAAGGTTTTATTTTACCTTTGGAGTTATTCTAGCTGATTAGAACTTACTGCTTTTAATATGTTGATTTTTTTCATTTATTTTTTCCTCCTCATCATTTTCATCGGTAAAGATTACTTTAATCTGGAAGTGGGAAGGGATGTGGATGAAGGTTGGTATGATGTTTTGCTGACCTTTGACCTTGTAGAAACAAAGGCCAAAAGCTGGTTTTTGTGTTTCTGCTTTGGACTTTGTTTTTGAGACAAGTAATCATTCCCTGTGTGTAAAATGAGGAGGAACAGGACTGGTATGGTGAAAACACTAGCAGAGATTCTGCACAGCTGTTTTTGACAACCTTTTACCAGTTGGTTACATTTTCATGTCCAGTTGCACTGGATAAGAAACATGCTTCGTGTCAGGGTTGTTTCCATGGATAAACTTAATGACTGATGACATGCATTGGAAGAAAACAGTGATGGGGTTTGCCATTCCACGTTCATGCTTTGCGCCTCATCTTCTGCACTTTGGTGTTCTTTTCTTGACTGTCATAGGGTCTTTAATGTTACTATGCAGATATGAGGATGGGATTTTTGTGGAGTAGCTCAGTCTGTTTTATGCATGTGCAAGTGTGTGTGTGTGTATGTTTGTGTTCATTTATGTGTGCATGCTGGCTCACTGGGATTCCCACTGGGCACTTCACTGGTTTTTAGATGTTTTTGTCTCCATTGTAGAGGTATAAAATTGCTGCATTAACTTGTTCTGACCAAGTGTGTGTGGTACCCTGTGTTTCTAACTGTAATGGGAAATGATGCTGGGACTCCATCTCATTGCTGCTGTTTAACCACTTTCCATCTTCCTTTTTAATTTTTATTTCATGCACATCCATTGATATATTTTCCTCAGTGATGCAGATATTTTTGATAGTGCCCTTGAAATATGATGTGTACAGTAATGTCCTTGAAGATGCAATACATTGATTAGTTCCAGGATGCCAAATTTCAAGTCAAGCACTATCTCTGAGATTAATTACCCTGGCCCTTGATGTCTTGGGCTTTCAAGCATCCTTCCTGCTCTAAGCGTCATTTGGGTTTTGTTTTGAGGGAGGGCTGGGAAGAAGCTGCTAGTTGGATTCTTTCAATGCTGATGGTGGGGAGTGTAGACATTGTAGTATACTACTAATTGTATATTTTGTGTCCCAGTATTTGGGTTTAATACTATAATGGAGATTATTACTGAAGCTGGCCCAGTAAGCAATGAAGGTGGGTTCCCTACAGCATGAGCTGTGCATGATATAACAATTTCCAGCATTCCCTGTGCCTGCCTTTGGGCTACCTTTCTCACTGGGTAACCAGTACCACATGATCTATACTAGTCACCCCCAATGCATTATGCTTTTACATATAGTGACTAATTTGAAGATGGTTCTTGCTGTGGAACTGCATGCAGAGCAGCCAAAATTTTCCTGCCTTTCACCTACTGCTCCCATTACCATCTTCTCTTTTTCTCTCTGCATTACTCCCATTACTGTTTTCTGCCGATGTGTGATGCTAGAATATGATATACGCTGCTGCTTTTTGGAGTTTCCATTTTGTTTGAAGTCTGTTACCTGTAATCCAAGTAGGTGTGTTAGCCAACCTTAGCATTGCTTGTTAGTGTCCTGGGACTGGACTGTTTTCCTCCCACCCCTTCCTCTCATCCTGCTTCCTCTCCTCTTTAGGAAACAGACGAGCCCTTGTGGATCAGAAGTCTTCAGTCATTAAACACAGCCCAACAGTGAAGAGAGAGTCTCCATCGCCTCAGGGACGAACTAGCAATTCCAGGTAATATTTTTCATTACCTTTTGAGTATAAAGTGTTGTTAGAGTGGCCTCATACTTGGCCAATGTTTCATCAAAAGTCTAGCTGTTGAATACTAAATAGTACTTCTCTGTGGCCTTAAGCTTGCACATATTTTTGTCCAAGAAGATTCAGTATGGATGGTCTTACTGTTAATAGCACAGATAAATATTTTCCTGTGCTCCAAATGTGTCCTCTTTCTGTCTGAGATCCAAAAGATTCTAGGCCCTTACTTTTACTCAATATTTATTCTTCGTCATTGAATGTGTTCTGAACATGGTAGTCTAGTCAGTCGAGTTTTAATGCAGCATGCAGGGAATCAGCTCAATCATATGAAGCAGTTTGATTCCATGAATTCATGTGGAATGCTTTTCTCAGCCTTGGGAAGGGACTGAGAGTGATGCACGTAAACATTACCTGACCTGTGCCTGTGCTTTCTCCTCCCTTTCCTATGTAGCAGTCATGGGTAGCGTGAAATTTCCTTTAAGCTGCTATGACTGGGAGGCAAGCAAGAATGGTAACTGCAGTTCACACTGGGGAAATGCAGCATGTTGTGCAGGATTTCCCTTCTTCTTACCATTCCCTCCCCTGTGGCAAAAAAAACTGAAGCAGTGCCCAGGGCAAGGCTGCTGCAGTAGTGCTGTTAGTAGTGCTGTGCTTCCTCTTTCGAGGAAAGCCTGCAGGTCAGACAAGGCTGCTGTCAGAGAAGGTTGTGGCATAGAGGATTCCTGTGGATTCCGAGAAGTGTGGTGAAGGTGAGAAGTAGAGCGGTAGCTAGAGGGACTAGAGGTAAATATGATTACAACTTATTATAGGAAAAGAAAATAAAATATTTGATTCTATAGCTACAGAACAGAGCTTTGGCTGTGTGTGGTTATGTTAGCAGCAGACTAGATTTGAGCTTCTTTCCTTTGGTAGGAAATGCATTTCTGCGTGTGTCTCAGCCATACCTCTTTTCCTATGCAAGCCAAGGTAAGCAGAGGGCTAACTTTTGCCTGCTTCCTCTTAAATCCATCAGTGAGAACCAGCAGTTCCTGAAGGAGGTGGTACACAATGTTCTCGATGGGCAAGGTGTTGGCTGGTTGAACATGAAGAGAGTCCGACGTCTGCTGGAGAGTGAGCAGCTCCGTGTCTTTGTACTAAGCAAGCTGAATCGCACGATCCAGTCAGAAGAAGATACTCGACAGGATGTCATACAGGATGTGGTCAGTGCTGAACTCAGCAGGGTCCTCACACCTGGTATCTGCTGAGGCGCTATTTGTAGAAAGTTTTTGTTAAATTGCCTCCTAGGAGCTGATGTTACAGTAGTTTTGGAATTTATGTTCTTGAGTTACTATCTCACTTCTGGCACAGTGACACTGATGGGCTTTTTGTTGCAGGAGGTCAGCCGCAAGGTTTATAAAGGTATGCTGGACTTGCTGAAGTGTACCGTGCTGAGCCTGGAGCAGTCATACGCAAATGCTGGCCTGGGAGGCATGGCCAGTGTTTTTGGCCTGCTAGAGATAGCACACACTCACTATTACAACAAAGGTAAAGAAAAGCCTTTATGCGAATACAGTGTTTGTGAATCAGACAAGATCCTTATTGTGAAGGTAGCTGTTTTGTGGCTTCTGATATTTCAGGGGTTTTATGACACTTTCAAAATAGGTGAGAACTGGACCATTGTTACTGAAGTCACTAAGTACTCTTGGAAAGTCTGACAACACTTCTTTATTTTTCAGATTTTTCTTAAAATCTCATTCTTAATGCAAAATTAGAAAATGCATGCATAAGGAAAAAGAACAAAAGATGACAAAAAGCTGCCTCTCTGCTTCATATCTGACTCAGGTGTAATCTCAAATGATGAAAAGCTATGTATTTCATAGTAGCGGAGGGGTAACATCTGCTAAACACCTTATAGTTGGTGTTCTGGGTGGCTTTTCTTCAGAGGTGTTGTGAGTTGGCTTAGATGCCCTGTGGGTTACAGGTGTTCATTTCCAGTTGCGTTAGAATGCTGTGGAAGGTGAGGAAGGCTATTGTAGCATACCAGTCGTGACTGGGGGGAATTAGGCCAATCTTGGTAATTGTCAACCTTTTAGTCTGACACTGATTGTAAGCAAAGTTACAGAGTGGCTGATGTAAAACTCAGTGGTGTTAGAGTGAAGAAGTCTTGCCAACATAATGCCAGATGCCATAATTTGATGGTAAATAGAGTTTACCCAGTAAGTTAATTGTGGTCACAGTAGACAAAATTTTACGTAAGCTTTTAAAGCCTTGATACATCTTTGAAGAACTTCTCTCACTATTGCATAACATCATGATTCATAGTCACATTTTAGCTACTTAGTATGTTTTCAAAGAGTTGATGCAGATATTTCTAGAAATGTTTTATAGACAGTATTTCTTTTTCCAAAGCGTTCTGTTCTGTTCAGTTTGCAAATGATGTATACTATTTGAACAGCACATGATGCATATAAGTTATTTGTCTAGAGGAAACTGAATCTTAATAAAACATGATTGTGAATAACTTATTTTAATATGGCCAAACTAAGGACTGATATTTAGGACCAAGGACAGTTTGCAATAATAGCAGCATTGGGAACTATGTCCTAGGAAGCAGTGTCTCTGAAAATGGCAGCTATGTGTGAACTTCCCGCTGTTTACTGTGTCTCTAAAAGCTGGAGAGGGGGGCACTGTGTAAAGCTGGGATCGGGGTGTGGCTATTGTATTGTCTCCAGATGTGTCACTAACAAGACCCAGAGCTGAGGTAGTGCTTCCAGTTCTGATCATCACATCTTGAAAAATTGAGGAGGTTTCTGAAATGACCTACAAAGAACTGGGAAAACACCTTTGCTCTGAAACATGGAGGTGTTCAGTCTGTTGAATGTTTGGTGTTGATTGTTTTCAATTATTATCCAAATGGAAAGGTTATAGCAGTAAGGCGCGGAATGACCTTACAACCCTTGAAGTTTTAAGGAAGGTATGCATTTATTTACGACGCTGGACACACGGGGAATCATTTCACCTAATGCGTGTGTAAAATTACAGTACCTGTGAGTTTGGTTAAATGCAGTAAAGCGTTACATATTCATGAAAGTTTTAGGAATGCCTCTATGTATTCATAACCTGTCCCCGAGAAGGCGGTTCTTATTACAATGAGTTCTGGGAGACCATTTCCATAGTCTCCACCTCCGGCTCCTCCTGGTTGCAGCTGCACAGTGATCGTGAACCCGGGTCCTCTTTCTCTGTACAGGGTCACCTTTGGTTCAATGTGATGAGTTGGTTAGGTCTCAGACTGCTGAGCTGGTTAAAACTGGCGTATCTCCTGTCCTGTGCCCAGGTTTCTGTAATCTAGTTCACTCAAGGATGCACCAAGGATGCACCCAAGGATTATTATTTTTGCAAGGCGTCAGTGAAGTCCTGTTTTTCGTACAATAAGTTACACGGAGTTAAGCAAGGCTAGGCAAGAGTTATGTGACTTAAAGGGTTAGCTCTCTAAGCGTCTTTAGTGATGTGGTGTAGGGTTAGTTCCTTGAGTGTCAAGTGTTAGTTTTTAAATGTTAATTAGTTAATTGTCAATTCCCAGTATCAGCAGAATCTTTAATCTACTGGACAGAGATACCACAAGGTCTACTGGTATGACAAATTTAGATATTAGGGTATGAAATTGTGACTATTAGCCTCATCAGCTATTGAAACAATTTGTGCAGGTTTGCAGAAGGGCCTTTACAGAAAACCTGATTTTAATTATTATGTTTTGAAAGTTTTGCTGTAATTCAAACTGTGAATTTTGGTACAGTGAAAAATCCGAACTGCCGTTGGGGATATATGGTTATAGGAAGTCTCGGAGAATGATGGAAGAGCTATAGCTGATTCTTTTTTTTCTTAACCGAAGTTTCATTTAGTGTTACCCATCAAAGATGATTGTATTTGTCATCTTTTCATTGTGAGAGGGGCTTGCTTATATTCTAGAAATAATATTCTTGGTAGTTTAGGCAGAGTTGTTTAATTTTGCACAACTCAGCAGAAGAGATACTACAGTTACTGTGTCAAAGAAGATTCCTAGGTTTCAAACATAGAGGCGGGAGATAATTTGAGTATCCTTAAACCAGCATTCTGGCTTTCTCCTCTACTGTTTCCACCAGTGTGTCAGACTATCTGCAAGCCGTGGTGACCTATGGGAACAAATGTGGGACTGAGCTGTTTCAGTGCCAGGCTTAATTATTTAGGTGAGACCATCTGTCTCATCTTCCTCTTCCTGCTCTTATTTCCTTTTTCCTTATGGGTTTTTTTCTCTTTTCTTTTCTTTTTTTTTTTTTTCTTTAAAGAACCAGAGAAAAGAAAACGAAGCCCAACGGATGGATCTATCACTCCAGTTGGCAAGGATCCTGCATCATCTCCAAGAGTGGAGCCAAAACCTGCAATGCAGCTGCCTGTACCTCATCTGATGCCAAAGGCACCAAGCCCTGCAGGCAAAGGGCCAAGGGAGTTTGACACAAGGAGTCTAAAGGAAGAAAATTTTATTGCTTCCATTGGTGTGTATTGAGGTGCAGGTGAAGTGCAGGAGGGGTTTCTGTTTTAGCATTAGGTTCTATTTGCATTCTCTCCATTTTGACACACAACATTGCTGCTGTAACATGCTTCATTTACACTTTGGATCACAAGGAACAATCATATGTGTTTTCACTCTGCTCTTGGATTATGTATCCAGGGCAGTTTTCTCCCAGAAGCTTTCTAAACTTAATTGTTTCTGAACTTCATTACGCTTTAGACAACTTTAGTTTTTGTTCTGTGACTCATGTTTACAAGCAACAGGAAATGGCAAAAGAGAAACAGGGCCAGCAGGATTTTGTAAAAGGGCAACTTTGGAAGGGACTATATGAAACAAAAGTTTTCTAATAATTGCTGACTACCTGTGGATTATGTAGATTGCATCCTGTCAGAAGTGGAACCCAGGATCTGCTGATTGTTAATAAAAACTACCCAAAAGATTTTAGCAGTAGTGTGACAGTTTCAGTGAGCAGGACTGATGGATCTTCCTTCTATGCAATAGCAAATAGAATGCATGTCCTAAACAGCATCTGCTAGGCTGGTCACTAGAAATTTTCCCAGTCTGATTTCTTAGCTGATATAGCTTTTCTCTCTGTCTGTAAGAATGTTAGGGATAGGCTTTAAAGTGTTCTCCCTCTGTAAATCCCTTTTTAGGTAAAAGGGGCTGGAGGGAGTAAGAAAATAAAAATTTGGTTGGATCCAACCTGCTGTGGATTGTGAACAAGAGAAGAGTATTGTCAGCGTATGAGAGAAATTCTTTGTCAACTCTAAAAATATATCATGTTAAATTTTAGCTGTTGCTTCTTTTAGCCTGTTAAAATAAGTTTTAATGGAATCATCAATCTACTGTGAGGCTGTACCTGCAGTGTGGGGCATAAGACAAGAGAATGTGTGTATTGGGCAGTTTTGTGGCAGGAGTGCAGACCTTCTTCTTAAATCCACCTCATAGCTGCAGGCTGAGTGGTGTCAAGTCCTTCTGAACTGACACTAAACCCCTCTGACTTGTTTCCACAGGTAATTTATGGAGGCAGTTGCTCGGAAACTAATCTTGCACACTATTTGAAAATCTATCAAGGAGCTAAAAGAGATTCAGATTTCCAGCATTTCAGTTTAGTGGTTTCGTTTGCTCTGGGTACTTCATTTATTTTCTTTAGAAAAGAGAAAAAAAGAAAGTATGCTTCAGATACCACTAAGAATAAAACATGCTAGGCTAGTGTTCTTAAAAATGAAGAGAGATCTTTGGATTACTGAGACTGCTTCTTTCCCTCAGATGAAATTAAAGCCTCACAGAAATGGAAATTGTAGAAATCAGTCCATGTTTGTGAAGCATCATAAGAAGTGCTTTTCAAAAGAAGTGCTATGTTATGTTATGTTAACCACTGTTGCCAGAATATTATCCTTAAGCAATTCACAGTGTTCAAGGACGGGCAACAGGTAAATTCTTATTTGTGGTTCTGGTGCTCTAATGATTTCCACTTGTCTTCTATGGAACTAAGTTAGAAGAAGAATGTGGTTCCACCAAAACAGATCAAAGTTTGAAGAATTTCAGTGTTTTTTTCTGAAGCCTTGTTATTCTAACTGGTTTTGTCTGTCACCAAGAACCACAAACTAGTATGCAAGTCAGTCTTTAAGAAATTGCTGTGACAACAGCGTAGTGTCTGTGTTCATCTGATGCTTGAGATGTAGAAGTAAAGGGAATTTCTGTTGTGTTGCAGGAAGATAATTTAAAGCTGCTTGGCTACTATACTTCCTTTATGTTCTGTTATGGAAGCTTCAGTATATGGCAGTTCTTTGGATACACAGGACCAGAGTTAGTCATGGCTAGGCTGAAATTCCTTCTGTAGTGTAGTGAAATGCAGACTTTTTCATTCAAAGTAACTTCTTTAGGGAAGAAGCATTTGGTAAACATTTACATGTTGTGAAAATAACAGTATTTATAAGCAATTTCATTTAAACATGAGAGAAAATGTGTTTATGTGAAGATGATCTAATACTGAAACACGTTGCCTGGAAAGGCTGTGGATTCTCCTTCTGTAGAGATAGTGAACACATGGCTGGACATGGTCCTGTGGCGGCCTGCTCTAGCTGACCCTGCTTTGAGTGGGGAGGTTTGACTAGATGGTCTCCAGAGCTCCTTTCGAACCTCAGTGGATCTTTGATTCTCTGAAGTTTGGAAGGTTCTTACAACCTTATGTATAACTGAAGCTCTCAACAAATCTGTTGGTGTTGTATGGACAAAATACAAATTGGGCTGCTAACCTTTTGACCTAGTTACAAGAGAAAATACTAGAGTAAAAAGTAAGTCATCAGCATGATGGAGTAAAACGATGTGCAACACTGTTTGCAGTAGCCATGCCTAAAGTGTATGTTAGTGTGGCAATTAACTGCATCTCTCAGATCTAAAGGTATAGTAGCTGAATGTGCGTGGATTTCTTGATCTGCAGGAACAACAGCCAGGAGGTTCACAGAATTTTCCAAAGTTCAGGGTGGATGTGTTCCTGCTTGACCCCCTTTTCTTGTTCATTTTTCAGAAAGTTTATGGTCTCTTGTGTACCTATGAAGTATGTAGGATGCTCCATTGTAACAGGGAAAGCTGTTCGTATTCAAAATTCTTATTTCTGGGTTGAAGAGGGATGGGGTTTTATCAGTTGAGAATTGGTCTTTTCTGTGCTTTAATACCTAATTGCTTAGCTAGGAAAATAATTGTGAAGATTATGCTTCTGCTACCTTGTTTCCTGAAAGATCACCAGTTATTTGCTTACTTCTGAGGTTCTTGTCTTCCAGGGTCCTTGGTCATTGCCTGTAGTGTTGGCCTTTTGTTAGGACACTGGTTGCTTTAAAGTTGATAGTTAATAGTTTCCCCATTTATGCTAGTGATTAATTTGGTTTTGTGGCATACTTGCTGGAACTGTTAATGAAAATGTCAGTACTTACTGAAGTTACCATTACTACTTTTAAAATACTTGCTTAATGCTGACAGATGACTTTGACAGTTTTTTGAAGCAGATATCTAGTTTGTCTACATTGGATCCTTTCTCGACTTGCTGTCCTGTTTACTTCAGACTCGTAACAAAGTCACAGGCATAGTATTTTCTGCCCCTTGAGTTTTTTGGAGGTTTCCCTTTTACTCTTTGACAAAGTAGTTGAGAGTAAAATCTAGGGTGTTTTTAATGTGCTAGGATATACTCTACCCTGGATTAGCGAGCAAGTCAGCTAAAAGTAATTTAATGACAGGTATTGTAGCTTTCAGCCTGCTGTTTTTTGATATGAAGCCAGATAGACTGAGCACTTAATAGACCAGATGTTTTGAAGGCCCTTTAACAAACAAATTCAATACATCTTAAAGAGACTGTTATATGTGTCAGTGTGTACTCAGCTAGATAAGCCTGTAGGATGCTGTTTGGATCCATGAGCAGTTTCATCCTATCCATATGTGTACTTATGCAAGTTGAAGGAACATCCATCAATCATGAAGCAGATAGAGAAATCAATTGGTTAGAGCTGTCTTTCTGGCTTTTCCTCCCTTGCTACATTTGCCTTGCTCCTGATACATTTAATGATAATACTTTGGAGCCTTCCTCCACACTTGTAACACTTTTTGAATTTTTTTTTCAGTAGGCATTTTGCTAAATGGAGCTTTTTTAGAGCCTGCCTTGCCCTAATTTCTGCCATTTGCAGGGTGGGATGGGGTTCTGACATACTTCAAGTGACCTTTTAGTTGCTCAGCAGGTTTCCCTGAAAAGCAGGAGAAAAACATTGTACTTCTTTTTCCTTCCCTTTGCCTCTGCTGCTTTTCTAAGAGTATCTTCCTCTGTAGCATTCCCAGCTTTAACCGTGCTAGTGAGAGGGGACAGTGCCCAGCATTGAGCGTCAGTTCAGCACATCAGCTTGTCATGTTTCTTTTGGCCAACCTGGAATGATCTGATGTTTCTGAGCAGAGAGGTTGACTGTGTTTCAAAGGGTTGGGGAATGTGAGTGACAGAAAAGTGCAAGTGCCGTGTCACTGTTATGTCTCAGGGCTAAGCTTCAAATGGAGACAGTGCACGCAGGCTTCAGACTTCCTCTTTTCTCTGCATCGTATCACCTTCTGGAATTCCTTGACTTGGAGTGTTGTGACCTAATTTGAATTTTGGATGCAGAGAAGTTCAGCTTTTTGCACATAGGACTGGTTGATAGGCAGAGCCAAGTGTTCACTGACAATGCTGTCAGCTCAACAATAACTTGTTGTACTTGTAAACTTTGATAATTTTTAAGTAATTGGTTAAATAATGTGTTAAGCTGCTGTGGAATTGCTGCTGCTGTTTTTGTGCCTTTTCCTTTCGATGGTATAAACTAGAGGCATTAAAATGTTCCTGTTACTTAGAGCTTCTGTGATGTCTACATTTTGGAGGAATAAATATGTGACAATCTTAAAGGCTTTTCTCAGGAAAGATGATTAATTACTTTATATGTGGTCATAATAGCTGTTTTTCCTTAGTTGGTTCACTGTGTGAAGTCATCTCTGACATTTGAATTCTGTAAATGAGAGATGATGCAGTGCTTTATTCCTGACATTGATTTCTCGTAAAATGGTGTTAATTAACGTTTCACCCAATAGTTGTTTTAAATTTCTACCTTTTTTTTTTTTCTTTTTTTGAGATGGAAGGGTGGGGTTTTGTTTCAATTTTTTCCCCCGTTTTCACCTGTCTGACCAGCCGCTGACTCTTTCTCTTTCTCTCCTGCTTTCAATGCATCTTGGGTAGAATTGTGGAACAAGCACCAGGAAGTGAAAAAGCAAAAATCTTTGGAAAAAACGAGTAAGGAAATTAAAAACTGTAGAAACTGACTCCTCCAGCCTCCCCATAACTGCCAACTCCCCAGGGGCAGGGTGGGCTTGCATCTGTGGCACACAGTTTTTATGCCCACAAGAACAAAGGTCTATCAAGAAAACCCGTGTTACAGAGGAGACCAAACAGATCAGTTTACCTTGGGGAAATTGTGTTCAAATGTATCTTCTTTTTTTTTCTTTTTTTTCTTTTTTTTTTAATTATTTTTTTTCCTCCCCTGAATATTCCTTCTTCAAAGAAGGGAAAGCAGCAGACATTCTGCATCCTCACCATGTCAGATATATATGGAGGGATTTTTAAGATATTCCATCTTCTTTCTTAAAAGTTAAAGACCAGTTTTGTTCAACAAGTTTTTGACATGGATGTATTGATTGATTGAATGTTACTGGAATGAAGAATTCTCTATTCTTTCAAGCTGTGGGATGGCAAATTTTGTTACCTGCCTCAGCCATGAACGGCTGATGACCACTGTCAGTCTGCAACAAGAAATACTTTTGAGGGGGAGAGAGAAGGTATATGTGAAGAATTGTATTTAGTGATGGCTGTTAAGAGAACAGCCTCATAGAAAGGAATCAACCTGATTTTGGTTTTTATATCCCATGTTAAAGGAGGAGTGAAATAGTCTGAGGCTGTTTGCAGAGTCTAAATAGTAGTCTAAATCTACACAAATCTTAACGTCTATTGAAATATGATATTGAATATATATTATCTGCAGGTGTAGTACAAGGTTTTGCTTTTTTGCTTATCGCTGTTGTAAATAGGGACATATGACAGAAGGACAATAGCTAGTTCATAATAATCATGATGTGGCAGGTGTTTCTTAACCGTAAGTGTAGTTTCTACATTACAGAGTTGATGCACCTTTTGCAGACTGAAGGTTGGAGAGGATTAACAGCTAGGATGAATGGGTGAAAATTCCTGATATTCTTGACTAGATAGGCCTGCATTTCCTACATTAGTTTTAGGCTCCTCAGTCAAGAACTTAAGTATAAGGAAGCATCTGGAGTTAGTTCAGAGAGAATGGAGCACCTCTGCAGTACAACTGACTACATTTAAGATCAGAATTGCGTTCTGCTGAGGTAGGGGTGTGTATGAGACAGACACACAGCACATGCACACACCTGCTCTCCCAAACTGGGCCTTTCAGGTAGGTGCCTACATTAGGAGGGATAAATTGAGGTTTTAGTGGTTTATGTGTATTAGACATACAAGTCTGTGAGGAAGGGAAGGGGAGGTTTGCAGATGCGTGTAAACTGATAGTGACAACAAAGTGATTCTGTTTATTGTGCTTCCTGAAACCCAGATACAGATTAGGTAGATTGCCCACAGCTTTCAAATACCTGAACTACTTCAGTTACTTTCACTTGCTTTAAAAGTCAAATTGCCAGAATTATATTTGAATATGAGCTGGGACAGGGAACTGCTTAAACACACAGCTCAAGTTCAGTATTCTTGCTGCAGTAATGAGATACAAAGCTTCTTGCTGCATCATTATTCAGAACTAGAAATGGTGGTCATTTGAATGATTGGAAATAGAAAATAAGAATCCAAATTCTTAGGATGTTTTTAGTAATTTTTCTACTTTGTAAGTTTTGTTTACACTTTCTCATTGTTAGAATATGGATTTAGAGCCAGAGTACTACAACAAATGAAGAACACTTTCTGTAAAACACTTCACATGTAGAATTGATGGTTGTGTAGTAAGGTAGTATGGTCTGCACAGCCCGCTTATGGCTTTGCTATTCATGAGTTTACATACCATCTCAAACTCACTCCCACAAATCTTTGTATATTATCCTTCTCTCTCTCTCCTCCTTTCCCTTTCCTTTTCTCTCTCTTACCCTCTCTAATATTACATAAAATACAAACATGTTCATAATTCCCAGATTGTTGTGATCAGTGGTTATAAGAGAAAAAGGCACTGTTTGCTAGAGATACTGGATATAGTAATGGGTATATGATACAAATATTCCAGCTGCTGATCATGTCTTCCTGTTACTGAATAGTTGGCAGATATGGATATGGCAGAAGTGTTGCATTCAGTCGCTTCCCCTTTCTGAGAGCAGTGACATTCTGTATACAGTCTATAACACATTCTTTTCTTACCTCGTTGTTTACCTCATTCAGTGCTTATCCACATTTCTTTTCAGGCTCTACCTTTCCATCATTCTCTCTTCCTTTTGCCATCCCATCAAAGCACAATAGATGATACGATTCTAGAACTGCATGGGAAATTGAACGTAGAATTCTTTATCCCTTTTTTCTCTTTGTTTTTGGATCAGCGGGTTAATGAATGCATGACTCAAGGCTGGCTGATTCCCTCTCTCACTACTGACCTGTGTGATTGCCAACTCTGGAGAGCCATTTGTTAATGTAATTGGGGAATGTTGTGAAGTACAGCATCATAGAAGCTTCTTCCTTGAAATTCTTACTGATGTAACACTAATTGTTGCTCTTTATGTTCTTGTCATGTGTTGCCTGATTTCTGTGTAGATAGTTGCTGTGGGCAACCTAACAAACTCAGTCCAAGACTTTGAGCAAATTAACTGTTCACTTTTAAGTAAATAGGTATCCTTTAGTTTACCAAGAATAAAGGAAGTGGCTTCCTGGAGTTGAATGGCAATGGCTCTGCATGTGTTATTGTAACTGGAAGCAACCTGACCTTTGTCTGTCCTCTTTTCTCTCTTGAATGGCTAACGAAGGTTTTGTTTAGTGATAGTCACTCCTGGACTATGACTTTGGAGTATTTGAAATTCAAACCAAAGTTTGAAGAATGGCAGATGTGTCCTGCTGGCATTATTGTTTACAGTACCAAGTAATTAAAAAAAATCAAAGGAATGAGAAATTTGTTTTCTTGGTACTGTTCCTGTTTTCAGTCTGTCATCTGCTTTCTGCCATACTGTTTTGGGTTTTTTTGGTACAGTAATGATTTGCTTTTTCCTTTGTTCAGGGCCAGAAGGTGTGAAACACTTTGATTTGGGAGAAACGGATGAGAAAAAATCCCAAATCAGTGCAGACAGTGGCCTCAGTTTGACCTCAGGTTCTCAGGTCAGTGGCTTCTATGCGTGCTTTATTTATGTGATAAGAGAGAGGATTCTTCTATTCAGTACTGAATTGTGAGAAGACATCTAGGGTCTGGGCATTCTTGAAAGGCTCATTAAGTAAAATTTCTTCCCCCTTTCCTGTAGGGGACTGATCTTAGCAAATCCCTCAATTGTATGATCGCATGGTCTTTTTGACATACAGGCAGTAGTTTCTATTTGCTGGCTACATAAACCAAGTATGCATAAGATGTGTGATTCAAGACCTCAAAGGAATGGGAAATGATGTTCTCTCCTTATGCTAAAAACTAATGTGACTTTTCATCTTGTCCTTTATATGTTTTGATTGCAGAAGAGTGATTTTGACTCTGTTCCCAGTGGAGGACCAGCAGTTATGGTCCGAAGTACAAGCCAGGATTCTGAAGTTAGCACAGTGGTAGGATATGCCCAAAGTGAAATCTTGATGTGATTCACTGCTTGCTAAAGTGGGGGAGGGAGTTTTGTGTCTACATTTTGTGTGTTATGGCTGCATTCTGTCATGAATGCATAATGTATGTCTATGACTTTTCTCTCCAGAGCCTCTGAGTGGGTGGCAAGCATGTGTGTCTGATAGAATGTACGTAGTGCTCTGATAGCAGATTGCATCCTTCATATATGATGCTGGTTCCTGTATATTGGTGTATTTATGGAACTGGTGGATTGCAATAATTTTATAAATATGCCTTTGTTGTGTATAAACCATATATAAAGAATAGAAGTTTAAAAAGGTAATCTGAGAGCAAAAAAGGCAGGTCATTTGATGCATTAAAAACAAGAACAAACTTTCTCATGCATTACCTCAAAGCACTTGAATCATGCCAAAATATGTCTCCTTGCTTTCTGATCAACTACAGGGCATAGGGGGAAAAGGTAGCACGAATGCATTCAGTTAAAAAAATAAGCCTTCTTCCTACCGCATGTTATCATCTGATATGGCATATTCCAGGGACAAAACCCAATGAACTTTCCTTTTTATTGGTGGTGTTTTTTGTTCTCTCTAAACTGCTGCATGCCTGTGAATATCTGGCTTTCCATGGTCTTTTCCCAGCCTGCAACAAAAATAATATTCTGATTGTCTTTTTCTAATGGAACCATTCTATGGAATGCTGCCCCAGAGAGAAGAGGGGTCTATAAGAGCTGGTTGATATTCAAGTATGTCCTCCTCCAAACTCAAGAAAGGTCCATCCCAACAAGTAGGAAACCAAGCAGAGGCAGCAGGAGACCTCCACGGATGAGCAAAGTGCTCCTAACTGAACTCAGACATTAAAAGGACGTATACAAGCGGAGGAAGTAGGGACAGGTGACCCAGGAAGAGTATACATTTGCTGTCTCATCTTGCAGATATAGGGTTAGGAAAGCCAATATAGACCTGGAAATGAATCTGGCAAGGAATGTGAGTGGAAACAGGAAAGGATGCTACAAGTAAAGAAGCAGCAAGAGAAAGGACTAGGGAATATGTGGGCCTGCTGCTGAATGAGGCAGGGGAACTGGTGACAGATGGAAAAGACTGTGGTGCTTGGGGCATTCTTTGCCTCAGACTTCACCAGTAAAACTGACCTTCAGGAACCACAAGCCCCTGAGGCTGAAGGAAAAGCCTGGAACAAGAAAGACTTACCCTTGGTGGAGGATGACCAGGCTAGGGAACACTGCAACTGGATATGGTTCCTGGCGGGGGGTTAACAGCCACAAGTGCTGAGGAGCTCGCTGATGCCATTGCAAGGCTGCTCTTGATTATCTCTGAACAGTCATGGTGATTAGGAGAGGTTTGTGAAGACTGTAAGACAGCAAATGCCACTCATCTTCAAGAAGGGCAAGAAGGAAGATCTGGGGAGCTACAGGCTGCCAGCCTCACCTCAGTCCTTGGGAAAGCTGATGGAGAAAATCTTCCTGGAAAATGTTTCCAAACACATGAAGGACAAGTGGGTGAATGGGACTAGTCACCATGGGTTTACGAAGGTGTAGGCATGCTCAACCAACATGATAGCCTTCTACAATGAGATGACTGGCTTGGTGAATGAGGCGAGAGCAGCAGATGTTGTTTACCTCAGCTTCTGTAAAGCTTTTGACACTGTCTCCTCTAACATAGACAAGTTGACAAAGTATGGGTTGGGTATGTGGACAGTGAGGTGGACTGGAAACTGGCAGAATGATTGAGCCCAACGGGTTGTGATTAATGGCACAGAGTCTGCTGGAGACGAGTCACTTGTGGTGTACCCCCCGGGGTCAGTATTGGGGCCAGTACTGTTCAACATCTTCACTGATGACCTAGATGATGGTACAGAGCAAGTTTGCAGATACAAAACTGGGAGGAGTTACCAACACAACAGATGGCTATGCCACCATTCAGGAGGACCTCAACAGGCTGGAGAACTAGGCAGAGAGGAATCTATGAAGTTCAAAAAGGGGACAATGCCAAGTGCTACATCTGAGGAGGAATAACCCCAGGCACCAGTACATGCTGAGGGCTTACTGGCTGGAAAGCAGCTTTGTTGAGAAGGACCTTCACGTACTTGGCATACAAGATGACCGTGAGCCAGCGATGCACTGTTGTGGCAGAAAAGGCCAACAGTATTCTGTGTATTATTATTAGGAACAGCACTGTCAGCAGGGGGAGGGAGGTGATCCTTCCATTTTACTCAGCACTGGTGAGACTGCGTCTGGTGCATTATGTCCAGTTCTGAGCTCCCCAGTACGAGAAGGATAACGACCTACTGGAGTGAGTCCCGCTCATGGCCACAAAGACTATTAAGGGACTGGAGCATTTTTCATGAGAGGAGAGACTGAGAGAGCAGGGACTCTTCAACCTGGAGAAGAGAAGGCTTAGGGGAAGATCCTATCAATGGGTATAAATACATGATGGGAGGCAATGAAGGCAAGGGAGCCAGATTCTTTTCAGTGGTTCCCACTGGCAGGACAAGAGGCAGTCAACACAAAAAATTGAAACACAGAAAATTCCATCTGAACACAAGAAAACACTTTTTTGGTGTGAGGATGGTCAAACACTGAAGCAGTTTGCCCAGTGAGGTTGAGGATTCTCCATCTGTGGAGATTTTAAAAACCTGGCTGGACATGGTGCTCAGCAATGGACTCTAGCTGACCCTGCTTGAGCAGTGGGGGCTTGTCTGTAGATGATCTAAACAGAGTCTCTTTTAATCTTTTTCTGCAGAGTAGGATTTAATGGAAAGATAATGTTACTGAAGGAGAAAAGGAAAATGTGGCCTTCAGTTGTACTGCTTATATTGTGCCTTAAGGAGAAACATTTTACAACTTTTTACTGAACAGTGTCTTTGTCTATTGAAAGTAACTGCTCTATTTTTCTCCACAGGTTAGTAACAGTTCCGGAGAGACATTGGGAGCAGACAGTGACTTGAGTAGCAATGCTGGTGATGGACCAAGTGTGGAAAATGGTGGCAATTTGACAGGATCCAGAGGCACTGTGTCAGACAGTGAAATTGAGACAAACTCTGCTACTAGCTCTATCTTTGTAAGGGCATTGTAGACTTGCTTTTATTTATTTATTTATTTAAATTCAATTGTGTACAGTAATCATTTCAATGTGTGTGCATGTGTGGAAGAAGATCGCCAATTCTGTTCTAAGGGTTAATCAGCAGTGACTTAAAATATCAAAGACGTAATTTTGTGTGGATCGATGTACCTTTCTGCATTTCCTGTACAATATTTAATTGCCCCTCATTCAATATTTCTCTCAACCAAATGGACATTAATTGCTCTTCAGAGGCAAAACAACATTGATGGGCATTGTTCAACCTTACCTAACTAAGAGGAAGGGATTCCCCTGTTTCTTAGAAGCAGCTGTTCGAAACAGGAGGGGGATAACCTATTGTAGGTTTAGCAACTGTTCTATTTCTTTAAAACATTAATTCTATTTGAAGTGTAATCATAACTTTAAAATATATTTTTCTCCGTTGGAAGACCTGTATGCAGTAAAATTCAAATGATCTGAGAGCACTTCTTGTTCACTTTGTTTTTTGAAGTCCTTGATTATTGGGTATAACCTCTAATATACATCTTACCAAGCAAATAATTTTATACTTGATTTGGCTAAACCAAGCTTTCAGCCAAATATGAAAATAGCTTGCAATGCCTTAAGATTGGTCTCACTGTGTTCACTATTTTATAATCCTGATAAGATTATAAAAACTTTTACAGGGCTTCTGCTTGTAGTTTTAAACAACAAACCTTGCAAACATCGTATTTCATTGGCGATTTCTTCTGAAAGCAGGCAAATGATGTAACCACATCCACTTATTTAGCTGCAAGAGGATGTCTTCTCAATTACTAAAGAGTTAGACTTAAAAAAACCCCAAACAATAGTTTTCTTTGTTTTTCTGCTTGATTGATGAAACTAAATGGAATTTTGTCAGCCCTTGTAACAGATTTAGAACAAAGATGATGGGTGTACATGATACATGATGAATGTCAATATCATACCATCGTTTACCTGGTGGTAGAGAAATAGATGAGTCAGCTTTATTATCACAGTTCCTGCTGACTGATAGACCCAGCACACAGTTCTTCAGACCAGATGATATATGATCACTTGCTTAATGTCTCTATGAATGGTAAATGAAAGAGAAACCTATAAAGCCCGAATGTGAGGTAGAGCTCAGGTAATCTTCGATTTCTCTATCTGTATTGCTCTGGTTTTGCTTTGTCTGAGTTTGGACTTTTAACTGTATGACCTTACTCTTTGAACAGAGTAATTTATTTCTTTTGTGAACACTAGTGGGAGAAGCATCTACGAAGTATAGCTTGCAAACCACATCTGTTAAGTACAACAGTGGCCTGCATGACAGCACTGCAGGGCAGAGTTGAATTGTCTGACACCTCTTGTATTATTTTCAGGCGAAGTCCCACAACCTGAAGCAGAATGTGAAGGACAGCAAAGGCGTTACCCTTGGGAGAGGTCCAGAGGATGGGAACCAACGTGTCTATCTCTATGAAGGACTGCTGGGTAAACTACTTATTTTTGAGTAGGGGATCTTTTAGACTGATATTCAAATGGAATCATGTCTGGGCCAGACTGCAATTTTTACATTCCCAGAGACTGTTTTTAACCACTTAGTTGTCCATACTGGTAGAATAGGGGGGCACATCAGGCCATTCAGAGTAAAGCCAGATTTGCTGGGAAAGTTGAATAAGAGTAAGAGGAGATGGGTGTGAGTGGTGTTGTTTGCCTAAAGTGTAGTTTGTCCAAGTCTCTTGCTGTTCTTGAATATAAATTCTTTAAACTGTTGGAAAAAGAGGAGAAGGACCTTACTTAGCTATGCATGGAAGGCTAAAACATATCACTGATCTTGAAAAAAGATCCTTCAGCTTGAGTCATGGAACAGAGGACTAGTAAACTCAGAATACTAATGGCCTTTGAGTGTATCCTTGAATTAGGAGTATGTTGGCTTTTTTGAAATGTATTTAATCTGGACTTGCTGTTAATCAAGAGCTCTCTCTTCCTGTGTTTTTCATTCTTTCCACTTATCGCTCCTACCTGCTTGGAATGATACAGGTAGGGATAAAGGATCTGTCTGGGACCAGTTAGAGGATGCTGCAATGGAAACCTTCTCTATGAGTAATAATCTTATCTTTCCACTTCTCTGTGTGTTTGTCATGATCTGTGCTTGTGTGAGATATTCCTGTCTCTTTCAGGCAGTGTTAACAGTGCATGGAAGAAGATATACTCCTTAAAGAATAGAGAGGAGAGATGCTTTTGTGTAAGGGTCAAAAAAGATTTTGCCATGAATTAGAATGAGAGCTGTGTCTTGTCTTTTACACTTTTCCTCAGTTGTGATACTGCTTGTGGTTTAAAAGTAGCCTTTTTTAAAAAAATATATGGATTGTGTGTTGGCATATGGTATTTTCAAGGAGTGGGAAGGAAGAGGAATTGAAGTATTTGACTTGAGTAAATGGAATAAATGCTCGATTTTTTATACATTGCATAGGCAAAGAGCGTTCAACTTTGTGGGACCAGATGCAGTTCTGGGAAGATGCTTTTTTGGATGCTGTGATGTTAGAGAGAGAAGGAATGGGGATGGACCAGGGACCTCAGGAGATGATTGACAGGTAAAGTTCTTTCCTCCTCATTGTTTCATTTGGGGCTGAAGAAGTAAAAAAAAATTAATTTGGCTGAGCATGCTATTGTCACTTTGTAAACCTTGTTACTATACCTGACAGTTCCGAAGTGAGCCTTGTGAGTCTATGCTGGCCACTACCTCCTGATACTGAAATACTATCTCCAGTTGTGACATATATTTTTTAAACTCTTGTAGAGAGGTGTTATTTCCAGAGAAATGGGGAATGTAAGCATAATCACAGTATGAACACATGGAATACACTAGATCAGTAGTAAAGCAAGAGATTTCTGTGGCAAGATGACTATATTCTGGAAGAAAGGGAAGATATTAGTGTGTTGACATAGAGTGAAAGCATTGAATGTCTTCAGACACTGCATTTTGAGTCTTCTCAGAATGCCAAGTCACTTACAGGTGTTTTTACTTTACAACTGTAGTTAAAACAAACAAACAAACAAACCACAAAGCAACCATTCTCTAGAAATATCTGTGTGGTTGCTTAAAGCTAGACTGCTTCTAAGATGTCAGTCTTTGCTACCTGCTTGCCTTTTTTTTTTTCTCCTCAGCTCCGTTAATAACTAATCATTCTCTGCTCCGTCGGCCACCTGTAGCTGTGCCACCTACCCCCATCCTATCATGTAACAGGGGATCCAGTAGCCAAAATAACTATTTTGTGGGGTGCTACTTTGAAGACTGTTTCTTTTTTCACAGACTACCTACCTTAGTGGAAAAAGAGAAGTGCCTGTGTGTTTCCTTCATCAGTTTACTTCTGCACGTAGCTGTATTTAAGCTCTAAAAGCAGGTAGCTCTTGTACTGAGTCGTACGTTCCTCTTCTGGCAGTTGTAATTGCCATGGAGCTGCGACTGCAGAAAATAAATGGATAAGCCCAGTGAACCACTGAGAACTTTCCCACTGAGCAGGTGTTATTTACTTCAACTAAATAATAATTAATGGAAATGTTTAATTAGTGATCACAGTGTTTTACTGGAAGATGCCCATTTGGCTTAGTGTTTTTGGAGGTTTTATTTGCTGTACGCTTTACAAATAGTGTGCTGTCCTCTGCCGGTGCTTTAGTGAACTGGATGAAGAATGCCTGTGACTCTGCTTCAGATCTAGCTCTTCTTGCAGGTATCTTTCCCTGGGAGAACATGATCGAAAGCGTTTGGAGGATGATGAGGACCGCTTGTTGGCTACACTGCTGCATAATATGATTGCTTATATGCTTATGATAAAGGTGACTTTTTTTGCTTTTTAATAGATCGCTGCTCAGATTTAAGCAGTATATTTTGTTGGTGTTGTTTTGAAACCATACGTCTCTGTTTACAGAGCTCAGAACAGCGAAGTAAAAAAGAATGTTATAAAACATCTCCTGATCTTAGTAAAAAAAAAAAAGCTTCAGTACCTGGAGATACTTTGAGATGTCTTGTCTGAGTTTACGCAGTTTTGTGCCGTGGGTATGCAAATACGTTGCCATATAAAATAGAATTTTTTAGTCCTACTAGTACCTTTAGAGGACATTCTTGTTATCAAGAGTATGGGTTCTAAATGGAGATTATCTTGTAATTTGATCTCCTCACAGCTGCAAATTCCAAATCTTCTTAGAGAAGTTATAGGTAAGTGGAGAACATTGGCAGATTGTGGATATATATATCAAAATGAACTCAATATGAAATTGGCTGTTACTAGGAAGCAACCCTTTTTATCTCATTCAGTGGGCTGTGTATATGCACCTTAAAGCTGCAGGTGGCTACTAACAATATATTTCTTTTGGTCTTAGTAATTTCTTAGGTAATCCAAATCCTCCCTCAAAGTCACTGGGAAAATCAATCCTCTAAAATTTTTGTCATGTTTAGAACTAACTTAGGTGCATGGTTTTACTTGTAACAGATTTGATGCACTATGCTGTCTGGTGTAACAGCTTGACAGTAAGGGAATAAGGAGAGAGAAAGAAGGTGTTGATTTTTCCTAATATAAATGAAATGTGCAGGTAAGTTTTAAGATGGAATTAGTGTATATTTGAAATGAGTTTATTTCAGAAGACAACTGTGGGATTTGGCCATTAGGACCTGCATTACTGCAATACCTAAAAGAGAAGTAATAATAACTAATGCAACTACTTTCCTCAAAGGATGCAAAAGAAGAGAACAAATAATAGTTTCAAAAAGCTTTCTCAGGAGAGATGTTGATAGAGTTAGTCCTAGAGGCGAAAAGTGCCTTTTGGTGTGGTGAAAATAATCAGATTCCCAGTAAAAAAGTTTTCTGGGGCGAAGAGATATGGAGGCAAACAGGATATTGTGCCTTTTAAAACAATATCACTCTGGACCTCTCTGTTATACATCAAAAGGGAATGCAGGGGATCTGAGAGTTGTGATAAAAATATTGTTTTTTTCAGTGCATCTTCAGAGATGCTGAAGAATGAGGATGGGATGAAGAACTGGGCAAAAGAAGGGTTGTGGGGTGTTTTTTGTTTGGTTTTG
Organism: Patagioenas fasciata; assembly: GCF_037038585.1. Classification (NCBI taxonomy): domain Eukaryota; kingdom Metazoa; phylum Chordata; class Aves; order Columbiformes; family Columbidae; genus Patagioenas; species Patagioenas fasciata. The sequence goes on along the minus strand of NC_092524.1, from coordinate 28,303,660 downwards.
TTATGGTTGTCATTACTTTTTTTCCCTGATTATCAGTTTGGGGATAAAAGGTCATGGATCCAGAATTTGGTACGTATTCTTTGTATGTAAGATTTTTTTTCAAGCTGTTAGACAGAAGGCTTTAAGAAACTGAAGACTGAACCAAGATATCTCAGGGCAGCTTCTAGTAGAAACTGCAAAGTTGGAAGGCCTTCTGTTACTACAGAGGTGAATTCTTTTGAGCTATCAAGGGAAATATAATCTTTTAAGCCCAACACCTTCTTTTCTTGTTTGGGGATAGCAGAGCCTATTAGTTTTTACCTAAAAAATTCTTGAAGAATACAGTGCTGTCTTTCAAGTGCGAAGAGTTCTTGCCAAAGGAAGGAAGCAGGTAGAGTTTGTTTTGTGCGCTCTGTAGCGTTAAGGTCGTAATCACAATGTGATTAAAAAGAATGCCTGATCTAGCTTGAAGTCATTGCTCAAGCATGAGTGTAGTTAGTATCTACAACTCACATTTATAATAATAATAGCCTTTTGAAATGGCATTGAGGCAGAAATGTTTTGCTGCTTAGCTTCTCCGCAGCTCATCTTCAGGAGGAACCTGCTGCTGCTGTTTGAGGATTATCTAGAAATGTGTGTTAGAGCCCTGGCCCTAGTGACCAGGAAACACATAATGAAAGAACGAGAATTCTGAAAGATATTGTGCCTTTGTGTTAATATTTCTTGTGTTGAGGGCTTCTCAGCTGACTAAACCAACTCTTTGCAGAGAAAGAGGTGAAGCTTGCCGGGCAGATGAGAGTCATCACATAAGTGGCAACATGGAGAACTGAGGCTTTTGCTGTCAGTAGTTGGGTGTGGAGGGTAGTGAAATTGCTGCTCTTGTGCAAGAGTCAGCAGGAAATCTCTTGTGCACAGTATCACTTGCCCAGTAGCTGGGAAAAGTGGTGTACGTGCAACTTCTGCTTGTACTAAAGAGGCCCTGCCGTGACTGAGTTGGAGCACAGTTGCTTTGCTGTCTTAGCAATGGAAACCAAGATACGTTGATTTTTGGAGACAGGAATTGCTGCCTGTGAATAGAGAAGAGTATGTAACTGCCTTTATATCTTCCTTCTAGGTGAACAAGAATGATATTAGGAAAAAGGTGCGTCGTCTAATGGGCAAATCACATATTGGATTGGTGCACAGCCAGCAAATAAATGATATTCTAGACAAACTTGCCAATCTGGTAAGTAAAACAGTGATGAGTGCTGTACCTGCTGCAGCCACATGGAGGAAAAATATTCAAAAGCTATTCTATAAAAGCTCTGTGAAACTATAAAATTAATTACATTGAATTATTAAATACTGCCTTCACATGTATAGAACAAAGACCGTGATTGTGTGACCGTGTTTATAGTATTATGTTATACAATTACCAGTTAGAACTGCAATACAACTATGTATAAATATGACACTTCAGTACCATAGTTCAATACAGCCCTGATGTTTTCTTAATAGCACTTGCGTGCGGTGGGAACCTTTACTCTCACTATATCCGTAACAAGTTTTCAGTTTTCCATCAGTTTCCGGGTCATAATCAAACTTGTAGGAATCGGGTTCTATACAAAGCTGTTTCCACTATCAGCTGCTGTGCAGAATAAGCCTTATGTCCTGTAATGCTCATTAAGAATATAGGCTAACACTTAGGTTAATAAAACTAGCCAGCTTTTAGCACAACCATCACCAGGGTGGATACAGGTTAGGCCCTAATGCTATTTTTTCAAAGCATTTTTACATTTAGAACTTAGATGTATACACAGAAAGGACGGAGAATTATCTTACAATTATTTGGGAAAAAGCGGGTCAGTTTACTGCAGTGTTACTGTAACCCAGACACCTCACTGTCCCACACTGAGTATGGTACCAGCATGAATGTTGTGTGCTGTGATAACTCTCATAGTCACACTTGATAGAATTAAACTTGTCACATTTGTTGAAGCTAAACTTACTAGGGTGTCTTGCTTAAGGCTTTATCCAAAATTGCGTCCAATCAGCTATGTTAAAAAATACTACTTTTTTCTTTCATTTGATGGAAATGCTTCTACTGTCACCTAATAGAATAATGGAATAATTTTGGTTGGAAGAGACCATCAAAATCACAGAATCACAGAATGTTAGGGATTGGAAGGGACCTTGAAAGGTCATCTAGTCCAATCCCCCTGCCGGAGCAGGAACACCTAGATGAGGTTACACAGAAAGGCGTCCAGGCAGGTCTTGAATGCCTCCAGAGTAGGTTACTCCACAACCTCCCTGGGATCGTCATGTCCAACCATTAACCTAACTCTAATGGACTATTTTTTTCAAGGGATCAGGAAAAATTAGTTTCAAAGTTCATTAATGATTGCTTTTTTTTTTTTTTTTTTTAACCTCTAGAATGGACGGGACCTCCCTGTGAGACCCAGTGGCAGTCGCCACATCAAGAAGCAGACTTTTGTAGTACATGCTGGGACAGACACAACAGGAGACATATTTTTCATGGAGGTAGAGACAAGAATAATGTGAATGCAACTAGTAGCATTCAATAATTAAAATCAGAAATGTTATGCAATGTTTTGTGTTCCCAGGTGTGTGATGATTGCATTGTGCTGAGAAGCAACATTGGAACTGTGTATGAACGTTGGTGGTATGAGAAACTCATCAACATGACGTACTGTCCCAAAACAAAAGTGCTGTGCCTGTGGCGGAGGAATGGTCAGGAGACACAACTGAACAAATTTTACACAAAGAAGGTACAAATCTTGCTTAATACACACAATACTGAGGGAAAACGGCACAAAACAAACAAATCCTTGGTGTATCATATTTCATGTTTAATCCAAAAATAGCATTCTCTCTCCAACTGTGGTTACTGAACTGCAGTGGCTGTTTAACAGCACTGACATCTGAATCTGACATTATGCCTTTTAATTTACCTGAAGACAATAGTATAGCAGGGTGTCATTTAAGGAATTACATGTGTAACTTTTACTTGGTTTTTTTTTGGTTAGAAGGAGGAAAGCGTGAGTATTACTGAATATTGTGTAATCTTGCAGGCATATAAAGGTAGTTAGAACATTGTGGTAGATTCCTGGCAAAAAAGCTGAATAAAACTATGTCTTAGCAATTCAGTTAATTCTGTCATTTTTAATGGCAAACCCAAACTGACAGATAATTCTTTTCTCCATGGGCCCTAGTTTGATTTTTTTGTTTAGTATACGCCTACATTCTCCACTGATGTGAAAGCCCTTTTCTTCTTCTTATGATTAATTGTAAATGTGAAGAAATAGCTTGAACCTACAAGGAAAACTCCAGTATCTCTTAGAACTCCAGTAGTTCCTACACAACGACCAGCAAATAAAATGTACAGATTTGTAAATTCAGGTAATATATTGAAAGGTTATTATCTTTGATATATAAAGAGATGAGATTTCTGCTTCAAAAAATTCATTTTACATAGACCAGGCCATCATAATGTGGGTATGAATGCAAAGGGAAGGAGGAGAAAAGCAGTGTGCTACAGAAACTACTTGGAAAACTAATTGCATGTGTCTTGGGCTTCAGATAGAAAATTTTCTTAAATTTTACTCTAAGGTTATGGCTTAACATTATTTGATATTAGAGAGGGGAGTTGGAGGAAGATGAATAGAAGAAATGGCATAAGGAAATTGTTATGAATAACAAAAAGATAGATCGTATGAGCATGACCACTAACATTGATTGCTGAATGATGAAAGAAAAGGCAGGATTGTGGTATTGTTTTGAGGCTTTTTCTACACTTGGAAACTGAGGAAACTTGGTTAGATTGCTCATGAGCATGTGCCAAGCTGTAAACTCGTCACTAGCTTGTGCCATGAAGTTATATGAAACAGTTTATCTGTCAACTTGAAAAATAAATACACACATTATCTAGTAATTAGCTGTGGTTGAACTTTTATAGGCTTTTTGTTGTTATACACCACATGAGGCTTGCTCTTTTTGTAAAATCTTAGAATCTTGCTGTACCATTCCTTTAGTAATTTGGAAAAATAACATTGTATTTATTACTCTTCTTTTATTTGTTAGTGTCGGGAATTATACTACTGTGTGAAAGATAGTATGGAGCGAGCAGCAGCAAGACAGCAAAGCATTAAACCAGGTACAATATTTTACTTGTTGGGAACATATATTGCTTAATCTGCAATCAACAGTTTTTTAAAATTTATAATTTATTTGAACATAATCTCTTTTTGCGTGGAAATCTGGGGGTAGATTTGCACATCCATGTGTACATAGCAGACTTAGTGTTATCATTAGCTTCCCTCCTTATAGCTCACTCTAAATACAAACTAAAACAAAACAGTGGTATAAAGAAGAGTTACATGTCAGGAGGACTAGGTGTCAGTAAAATGATAACTAAGAAAAGACTATGAGACTTCAACTTCACTTTGTCTTCATGGTTCCTTGTATTCCTGATTGAGACACAGAACTATGTTGACCACTTTGTGTTGAGAATGGAGGCTAATTAATGAGCTTGTTTGTCTTAGTGAATCTGCACTGATGAATCAGCAGCTTTCTGCAGACTTTCAATGCACAAACCTTGAAAGTCTTGTACTGATGCAAGTAACGCAACGTCCTTATTCCAGTATAACTTCTCCAGTGTAGATGTTCTTCTTAGTTTAGCGTAATTATATGGGCCAGGACAGCATAATTATACTGGTGAAACTTTCTTTGGCAAACACCCCTTTCCTTTCCCCATTGAATCAAAAAACATAGAAAATTAGACTTGCAGTTTTGGGAGACTGAGTCTTGGGAAGGCAATTTTACATTTTTTTAGTCCTCAGAGAGCAGCAGGTGCTGTATATACCTGGGTAACAAACATGAAGGTGTCTTATTTTGTACCTTTATAAAATGGTTGTTTCTCCATTGCTGGAGTCTGTTTGCAGGTTCAGGGTAACATCACTGTGGTTTCATATTTTCAAGTGCGATTTTTGTTGCAACTTTTTTTTTTTTTTTTCCTCAAGTTGATGCTAGGAGCCATGCTTTGAGGTGTAAGACTCTTTTAGGTGTACTTTGATGTCAAATCTACATTCATAACTGGCATCATCATGACTGAGAAAACGATTGTGTTTAAATCTAGCATTGTAAGCGTTCAACCCTCAGCTAGCTCTTGGAGATTGGAAGAGCCACCATTTTCTTCCACCTACCATTAGTCCAATTTAATTTGAGGAGAAGGAGAAAGTACTGGACTTTCACTGAGGGTAGAGGAGTCAAAAGTGTCTTTGAAAGCTGTTTTAAGAATTAGGCAATAACGTAGTATTTAAAATGTGTTTGAAAGGCATTCTCCAGAGTTCAGTGGTTCTGCACAAATGATAATGTTTAAAAAAATCATTACAAGAGAGCATTTTCTAGATGAACTGAATAGTGGAAAAGAAACTAAATGCAAATGCCGAGATTGTCATCTGTTAATGCCCTCTGTTAAATTGTCATTGTTATAACCATGTTGACTTCGTCATTGTTGAAAGCATAAAACAATGCCATACAAAACCATCAAACTCACAAATGAAAGCCTAGTTTGTATCTGCTTATGCGTTTCTACTTAAGACTATGCAGTCTATGGTGTTAAGTAATTGTATTGTCTTACCATACAGAAATGAAACATGGCATTTCAAACAAACCAAACCCAAATATGAACTACAAAAAATACAGACTGAACTGATATTGGGTGTCCTTTCATGTAACCAAGATGCAATTTCTTATACGTAGAAGTCTAGTGGTTCTCAGAAGCTGTCATTAGTGAGTGGACTCTACTGAAATGCTACCTACCTCCTGTGCTTAGTAGTGTCCTCTTACTATGCACTTCAAATGGAAATGGCATCAAATGAAAATTGTGTTTTTATTGTTTTGTATTTCCCTTTTACACATCATGACTTGGCTGACTGCTTTCTGTTCTTTCTCTGTCTCTGGATATTTGTTTGTTTGTTTTCCTTTTTTTTTTTTTTTTTTTTTTTTTTTTAATTAACATATCACAGGCCCTGAGTTGGGCGGTGAGTTCCCTGTGCAGGATATGAAAACTGGTGAAGGAGGTCTTCTTCAGGTCACACTGGAAGGAATTAACCTGAAATTTATGCACAGTCAGGTATGAGGGAAATCAGTGAGAAGACTGAGAGCATGAAGCTTTTTGCAGCATGCCTGTATATGTGTTTCCTCTTCCCAGAGTATCAACAAGGGTGAGGGATGGCATGATGGGGCTATAAAAGCATATGTATATTTACACACAAACACATACATTAATATGTATGTAAAAATACACTGAAATTAAATATCCTCAGGAAAACTATAATCGACTCAAGAAAAATGTTGATACAGGTTTCAGCTTCTTGTTTCTGTCAGTCTGAATTGCCTAAAAGCAAAACAAATGGTAGCCAGTATATTAAGGGACAGAAAAAGTGATCAGTCATAATCTAAACTGCCATAGTACATCACACTGTGAACATATCCTGCTGTCATAAGCAGTCCACCTTAAAGGTATAGTTTTTGAACATTACAGGTACAGAGGGTGACCTTCTGAATCACATTTAATCTGTTGTGTTTTAGAATTCGAATTCTGTAGAATGTAGTATAAAAATAAAATGGGAAAGTGGCTCTTGCTGTAATTCACAAAAATAAGAAAGAATTACTGATTCTTTTTTCCTTCCAAATAACATATTATGGGCATAGAGGAAACACAACTAGAATTGTCATCTCTTCCTTTGTCTGGATGTTGTTTCTGTTGCTTCCTTTGATCCTTGTTTTTTATTTTGCTTTGTGTTTTTTTGTTTTGCATATAATATTAAATGCATGCTATGCTAGACATTAGAATTGATTTTTAGGGGGGAGATTGTGTGTGTGTGTGAGAGAGAGAGAGAAAGAAAACCTTCTGTCAGTCCTTTGTGGAGTGTTCTTTCCTTTCTTCCTGACTAGACTTTTCTCCCCACACAAGCTTTGTTCTTCTTTGAGGAAACATCAGTGTAGATCCCACTGGAAGCGCACGTGCATCTCAAACATACATGCTCAGAGTGTTTAATACTTCTCCCAAGGTCACAGCAGCACCATGTGCTTCTGTGAGTTCTTATGTGCCAGTATAAGGAGTGGAGAGTTGTGAACTCCTTCAGTTTTCTTCCTGTCTGTTACCTGGGTAGAGCCTGGACCACAGCTGACCTGCTGTAGTATTTCAAACGTACTCTGTGATGCAACGGTCTACACCTGTATGACTTAGTTATAGGCTTTAACTTTTTAGTGGATATGCCGAAATATGAAGAACTGCAAGAGGAACTCATCAACAGTACAGAATGAATTTTCATAGTTATTGGAAATGGCAGATCTAAAGCCTTTGAAAACTAAACCCTGCCCTCAAAGCAACAGTTTGATATCACTACAGAAATTGCTTTGTCCTAAGGTAGGATTCACCATAGGGAATGTTCGTTTGCTTTTCCTTTTTCTTCTGCCAGAAGTCAAAAAATGCTGAGCTCAAACTGCTCATCTCTTGAATAGTCTATGGCGATGACTCTATCTTATCAATGAACACCCAGGCGTATATGAATTTGCAGTGCAAAAAGATATGTAAGAAGGTAGCCATATCATCATGGTTTCTTAAGTGTAACAGGCATCTTCACAAGACAAAGACGTTAAGTGTTAAGCACATAGTGAGCACACAAAGAAAAACTCCAAATCTTAAAACATACCCTTGTCTTTAAATTCAACTCCCCCTTTTTTTCTTTTCCCAAAAAGACTGGAACGACATTCTAAAAGAAAACCTTAGGGAAGCCTAGTACTGATTGTTGTTTTATGACTGTTGAGACCATTAGCGGTTTAATTTCGTACCACAGATACTGAGTCCTGTGCTACCACCAGCACTCCTAGAGTTCTAGCTTTATCATATCCTTCCTTACAGAGAATGATGGTCTCATTTGCTGTTTGTTATGAAAATTACTACATCCTTTCTGGAAGATAATCTATGCAGGTCAGACCTAGAAAGTATCCCATCTGTCTCCACCACCTGAAAGTTTATTCTTCCTCTTTATCCCCTTTCCAGTTACACTATAGACAGATCAGTTTCTATAATTTAAGACGGATATTGAAACAAGTACAGTTCTGGGAAATATATTTCACTTACTCAGTATGTTTAATTCTTGGTTTGTTAGATTTACATTGCCAGCTGGCAAGGGCATTCAGTATCATTTAGTGGACCTAAGGCCTATCCATATTTTCCTTCTCAAAACAAAGTGTCTGGACAGATACCAAAGTTTGCCATGTGAGGTTCTGTAAAGAATGGACAACTGTAGCAGTTATGTAAAGGACTCCTACTAGTTGCACTAAGCCAAAAAAATCCCCTCCAATTTCATAATCTGTGGAGCTAAAGGATATTTGGGTTCTTAGTCTGACACTCATCAACCAGTCTGCTTTCTTAATAAAAGGTCTGCAGTTCTAGATTGTCCTTTTCAAATTTCATATGAATTATATTAGTTGGTCTGTAAGGCAGTTGATTTCAGAACATGTGTACGAGCATGATTAAAACCAGGATCCTACACCCATTTCTCTGGGGATACTGGGTTGGGATACTGACCAACAAATGCCTACAGGACCCTATCAGGCACAGCTTTCTCGTCGTCTGCCTTTCCTTAATCCATACACAGGCCCTGTTCTTGGCCTGCCTTCCGAGTACTCTTTTCAGCAATGCAGCTTACTAAAAGAAGGGATTTCTGTTGCTCTGCTTGGTTGGATATCATGGAATTAATTCATATAGAACATAGGAAGAAGGGTTCCCACTTGGGGGAAAAAAAAAATGAAAAATTGAGTCTATTCAATCCTGAGAAGACTGAACATACTGCTTCAGTCTTATAATGGTGCTTGCTTTCATAAAACTGTTTTTGAAGGTTCTTGAGTGGCAGTGTTTATGATTTCTTTACCTCCTTGTGAATTCCCCAGGAAATGTCTTAGATGCATGGTGGGCCAATCTATTATTGGCACACAGTAGTTGTCTTTAGTGTTCACAAATTGTCTCACCATGCCAGCAGTGCATGTAAGTTTACGAAGAAAAAAATGTCAGAGGAAGCAGGTCAGAGGAAGTCCTTTGGAACAGGAAGGAATCAAGAGTACCCGTGGCATTGGCAGACTATTCTGAGTTTACATCCACAAATTATAATATAATATTGGGCCTCAGTAACTCTGTCCCCACTATTAATTCATCTGTGTCAAAAATAGATGGAAGTTTAATAAAATGCAGCAGGCACATGCCCATCTACAGTAGGATCCACACTGAATGCTCTGTCTTGAAGAACCACAGTTTCCCTAGGGTAAGTAACGTATTTCCTTTACACTTGTTTTCGGGTTGAGAGGAGAGCATCTCTGCCCTTAACCAATATAACAAGAAGTTGCCCATCAACTCATATGTCTTCTGAAAATTGGTAACTTACTGTAATTGTGACCAACTCGATATATTCTCATATCACTTACAGTTCGTGTGGAAATGTAGCACTCCTCACATTATGCTCAGATCATAAGCATCTGAGGCAATCAAGTCTTTTAGGCTGCTTTACTCTTACCAGATAAAACAATTAATGTTTCACCTGAGCCTTTCTATTGATTTTCTGAATTTTTACTTCAGACTACTAGCAGAATCTTTTCACATAAAATAGTACGGAAAAATGAAACTAAGGGCAATAAAGTGTTCTGTTATTGACTTGTTTACTCTATAACTGTTCCTAAAAAAATAAAATGTTTTTGACCAACTAAACTGACATAGAATATGGGCAAAAACATGCAAACAAAGTTGGGATTGTGTCTCCTTTCCCAGAGTGCTTGAATGTAAGCAGAAAGCAAGCTTCAGATTTTCTGGTTAAATAAGTGGAAGTTTAGTTTTTTATATTGAGCAAAAAATATCCTGGGTCTGTTTGTTAGTTCTCTGCTAATAAAAATAATAATAAAACCCCCTTTGTCTTGAAAATCAACGTGACTTCTCAGATCTACAGTGCATTTACTGATCTCCTTTGATACAGATAAGCCTGTTTCCTAAAAAAAAAAAAACCACAATTTCTGGTGTCGACTTCCTTTGCCTTTCTTGGGTAGCATACCATCTATGATTACATGGGTGTTGCTAGTATTGGATTCAAAAGGGTTGCAGATATTTCCTTTCTTTCCAAGACCATGAAGTTATCTAGTAACATATTTTTAAAAAGATCCTAAGATCATGGTGTCATAAATGTATAGACAATGAAAGTATCCATCCCACTTTCGTAATGCAGTCTTGCAAGTGTCTCTCTAAGGTACTGAATGTAGACTTATTCTGAATGTTAGGGCAATGCTACTCTTTGTGTTTATCTTGCCTTGAAAAAGCAACTATATTAGAAACTGGAATATGGAATTGATTCCTTATATCGCTTTCTACATCTTCTTATGTCTAGGTACTGACTCTGATGTGAGTGTGCCTATAAGAGATGTGCCTATAGGAACGGACTGTTTTGTATCTTGAAATAGATTGGATACTGAACAAACTCATTATGCTCAGAGAACTTGTTTATGCAATCTTGGCATCTTGGTTCTGGACTGAAAAACCTAGCCATGTAGTTCAACTTTTTTGTCTTTTGGGGTTCATGTATGTAAAACATGAGTTTAAAGCAGGTTTGTTTTCTAAGTGACCGCTTAGCTGGCAGCAGGCATGTATGAAGTGAGCGAACAGTAGAGAAGGGTCCAAACTCTCCCATCCTTTTAAAGGAGAAAACCAGTACTGTTAAGTTAGAGTTCTGAGAGTAAGTGTGCAGATTATATATAATGAACTGTAGTAAAATTTTAAATGGCAAGGCTGTCAGGGAGAAGGAAGATCAGTGGTTCCTCATTGGATTAAATTTGGCTACTGGATACGTTAGGGAGGGTCAGTGTCAGGGTGGGAAATACAGTGCCTCTTACCTGCCCTCTGTGCTGGAGGAGGATGCATGGAGGGGCAGAAACTAACTGGGATGGATCAGAGGCTACAAATCATGCCAAATTTGGGAGCCAGCTTTTTTTCTCGTCCCCCTCTTCTGTTGTATTTCAGGTGTGTTGGTATTCTTTTTTCAATAACTCATTTGAGTGCCTGAAGGGGTGGCAATGTTGGATATGTCAGAGTTACTAACTCCTTCGTTTCTCTTCCATGCTTTCTCCTCCTGCAAGGAGCGGAAGGTACTTCATCTTCTGCTGTCTTTGCTTCTTAGCGCTTTTAAGTTATTTGTTGATTTCTAGCATTGTGGCAAGTTTGTCTTTTGAATATTTATTTCACCCTTTGTTTATATATTAAACTATAAATGAACTGGTAGTGTATGCTACAACACTTTAGCTTGTATCTTCTGTGATATTTTTATTTTGTTTTTTAGTTAAAAAAAAAAACACAACAACAACAACAAAAATCAAGCCTGACTAATTTTATATTACTTTTCCTCCTGTTTTTGTAGGTTTTCATAGAGCTGAATCACATTAAAAAGTGCAATACTGTGAGAGGAGTCTTTGTCCTGGAGGAATTTGGTAATTACATTATTTTGATATTAGGTCTGTACTCACATGGCAGTAACTCAAATTTCCAGTCTCCAGATTCAGAGTTGCACGGTAGTTTCAAAGATGGGAGAGAAATGTGGATTGCACATGAGAAATTGCCTGAGAGATGGGTGACTTAACATAAAAATTTACACATTTTCATCATATTAAGATTTGTGGCCTAGGTGCTTTTTGTTAATCGACAAATAAGATGTTTTTCTGAAGCAAACAAAACAACGGTTAAACTAGGATGTGTGTAGGAATTTTCTTTGGTATCTTCGTTTTCCATCTGAGAAACCACGTTTTTAAGCAGGACTTTAAGTTGATCTTTCTCAGCATACTATGCTTTCATTACGAAGAATCACTGTTAATTGCGAAGTTTCCTCTTTGCTCTATGTGGAATTTCATTTTTGTTGCATGAAGCAGATGTTTTGTCAGATTGCATTTTATTTATTCTGTCGTTTTTGTTTCAGAGCATGACTGGTAAAGAGTGGAAATGTAAAGGTTAAGGAGAATAGAGAATTTGTGTAGTGTTGGTCAGTTATTGCTATTACATATAATCTGCCTACAGTCTAGATTGGGAAAAATTCTGGGTTACTCTTCAGTGTTAGTGTCAATCACACTGTACTTAACTATTGTCTGAAAAAAGAGTGATTTCAGATGCAGCTCACTGGAAGAGTCATCCACATGCTTCTCTTTAAATAGTCCCCAAATGCATATTGGTTCATTCCTCTACTCATCTGTGAGACATGTCTAGGTCTTAAGCATTTGTATGAAACATTTAAAAAGAAGATAAAATTTACAACATTCTCTCCATAGTAGATCAGCATCCATACTTCGGCCATTGATCAAAGTCTAAATCAGCTGCTCCCTTTACCAAGACACTCATTGTTCTTTGGTGCTGTGAATAGAATGTTCTGGCTGAGGGATTCTCTATTAGAAAATCGAGTTTGCTGAAATTAATGTCTTTGTCCATAATAATGTGTTGTCTCCTTTCGGTGATACAAAGTTATAAGGTATTCAATGATAAAGCCTTTCTGACTATTGCAGTTTGCTTGTTGTTTGCCATAAACTAATCTCCCAGAAGACTGGGATTTGAATTTGTGAACAATTTTTTCCCATTTTCTAAAAATGTTGTTTATGGTTCGTATGAACAGATGAGTATACGTAAACCCTGAAAAACCTCTAATAGTTTAGATGTTCAGAAGGTGTCTGCATTTTATGGTTGTGTATTCCTTTGATACCATCATTTCACCCTGACAGGCACGATTCATTTTACTACTTACAGAAATTGCTTAAGATATAGAAGATTATTGATTAGTTTTACAAAGGTGAGAGTTCAGAAGCCATAAAATGAGCTTAAAGAATGGCTTCAGCTTCTGAAGTCTTTAACTTAAAAGAAATTACTTGGATCAGAAATTAATTTTGGATCATTTTTTTGAGAGGTTTTATCTCAAAGTATTTAATAGTTTGTTTATATTGCACAAGAAAGACAGTGTTTGACTTAGTTACTTCCTGTCAATTTCTATTGATGACTCTGTAATACAGCATTTAGCCCCCAAATAATGACTTTAATTACTGTAAGAAAGTAACAACGGCCTATTGCAAAAGCTAAAATTGTGATATGGAACTTATGAAAGGGTAATTTTAAGAAGTAATTAGAAATAAACCGGGAGTTGGACACTACAAGCAAAAACTGAGAAATTAAACCAATTAAATGAAAAATACCCTCCTCCCAAAATTGAGGTCACAGACAAGAACAAATTTAAATGTACCAAATGAGATTTCCAGTTTGCTTATCTAGCAATAAAGAAGAAGGGAACAAAGATGTTGCAAGGGACTTAACCTTTCTTCTTGTGCAGAGATGAGAGGCTACTTCAGAGCTGCTTTTTAAATTGTTATACATTTTTAAATTGTTATAAAGATGAGAAGATATGCCAGTCTGTCCTGTTCAAAAGAAATTAACATGTTAATTTGTTAAGAGCATTCATCAAAAACTTATGTGGACTTCTTAAGAATGAAGTTATTTAGATGTGTTAAGCATTGTGAACCTTGCAGTCAGATTCATTACAGTAGGAGTATACTGAAGTACTCTCCCCTCTTAGAAAGGTAGAGAGTGGTAAGCATGCATACTCCAGTCTGATGGGAAGTACATCAGTACAAGATTTGTTGATTTGATTTTGCCAAGCATGAGTGCTCCAAGTTTAATGATATTGCAGCAGGAACTTAAAGGTCTGTTTGTGTTAACACTGGGTTTAGATGGCAGCATGAAAGTTGGAATTGCGATTTCAGAGCAGGATGCAAGCAGAAGTTCAGGAATTGTTGCTCACAAATGGAAGTGGAGATTTAAGTGAGGAAATGTAAGGCTCTTTCCCCTGGAATTTGAGTTACTGCTGTGTACTTGTGCTTTACTTTCTTGTGGCCCCTTCACTGCCGCTGCTATGAAAACCTTCATTCTCCAGCAGGTAAAGTGATGTCCCCTAAACTCATTCTGTGCTAGCACCATATTTTCATTCACAGGACCAAAGGCTGCAGGATGGTGCCTAATAATTTACTCCCTTTATCTGCTTAGTTCAGCAGCATCAGGAATAACTTTTAGTATTAGAAGTACTTCTGCTAATCTCTTAATTTGAGGCATGGGTCTTTTATTTTTTTTGATTTTTTTTTTTTTTTTCCTGCTTTTTTTCTTTCTATTCTGCAGTAGTAGTGCTTTGACTTCTCTGACACACTCTTTTTACTCTTCCTAACTCAGTCCTCTCAGGAGCATTTTCTGTATTGGAAGGACTGTGAAGGAGTATTTTACTTAAAGACAAGGCAATTTATTGGCTGTGAAGTGGAGAGACAGTAGTGCCTTGCCTTATGTGCTCTCCTGTTCCCTCTCTTCCTGTTCTCAGTTATGACACAGGATTTTACAGCTTTCCATCTCTCCTCCCCTCATGGCACAAGGTCCTTAGACCTTTCCCTTCCTGCTTTTTGAAGAGTTTATGAACAGTTGTATGTTATCCAGTGGTCAGTGAGACTTACACAGCTGTAAAAGTCCTACCCTATTTGGCTGTGCCTCACTCCCACCTTTATCCCCTGGTGACACGGAGTTAATTTGGAACATCTGGTGCCAACGGGTAAGGTAGTTTGGATGTGCACCTCCTTATCTCCCTGACTCTAGTCACTGAGGCAGTGCAGCCTGGGTGTACACTTTCCCTGTCTCTCAGTCCTTAATGTAACTGCCAACTCCAAGAAAAGAGAGAATTGAAAAATGAAACAAAAATACTACATTACCTTTTACAATCATATTTTGTACTTTTCAGTAGCTTTTTTCCAAGAATGACAATACCATGACATACAAGAATTAGTAGGCACTGGTTTATATTTAGAGTGCTTTCTCGAACCCAGTCTGCACTGCCTACGTTTGGCGCCTTAGAGTGTGACCTGTATCCCTCTCCAGCGTTTAGCCGTGTCATATCATAGTTGAAAAGATGATATCTGCATGGATAGGTTTTGTTGTGGATTTTTCCTAGCTATTCAAACTGAAACTCATCTGCCTCTGTTTCCTTTCTCGTCACTAGTACTGTGTGTAATAAAACATTTACCCTTCCTCTCTGAACCTGATATGATTTGGTTATGCATAATTTCTGTATTGCTTCTTCTAAATTTTTTTGTTGTGACACAGAAATTCCATGGCAAATTTCAGCTGTTCTTGAAGGGAAGTATTCAAAGTTGGTCTTGGTATTCCACTGATCTTAACATTTTAAATTTGCCATTTGTATTTCTTAGTGTGGTCTTTGTTCTCTCCTGGTGATTTCCTGTGGTATCTGTTCAGGTATATGTAGACCCAAGTGCGGGTCAAAGGCACAGTTCATATGCAGTGCACAGCAATGGGATGGTTACAGCTTGCTTTTCTATGCACAAGAGGACAAAAGGCAAATTTTCTTGGGCTATATTCTGCCTATTTCCTTTCTGTTTGAGGCAGTGCAAGGGAACAAGATGAAATTTTCTGGATAATAGGTTTTTTTGTTTTGTTTTTGGTGAGTGCCTTAATCTTCTTTATCTATAAAGTCTTCTAGAAATCAACAAGCCTGGCATTTTAAGAATATGTGTAAGTGAAATCAGTAATTTATTTTAAGGCAATTTGTTCAAAAGCAATGAATGTTTTCAGTGAGTATGTCAAGCCAATACCATCAGACACATCCTAGACAGGAGAAAGAATGTCTTGAGAATCTTGAAACAGAGCTGGGAAACAGTCTTTCACTTGAGAAAATTTTTTCCCTTGCCTCCTTCTTTTGTCTGGATTTCACTTACTACAGTTTCCAACAGTTCTTTTAAGATCTGTTTTTCAGCAGAGAAGGATTCAGACATCCAAAGGATAAAATCTTTGGGAATTGCATACTGACAAATTCCTATGGAATTGTTGGTTTATGTTTTGTGGTAGTAGACGTTACATATATTTTGTCATTTAAGCATATTTTGTCATTAATTTTACTGTCTAGCAGGAATAAGTAGTAAGAGAAAAGACAGAGTCTCTAAGAACCATCAAATATCTACGAAAAGAGGCAGTGAAATATTTTTGCCAAACTGAGTAACTTGTTGTTACAATACCAGTATCTTCAAGGACTTATGTAATGTAAATGAAGAGAAGAAAGAGTATCGCTTAGAACTGAGGGATAGTAAGGTGCCCTGTACCTGCGCCTGCTGTCTGTGTGCATCCCTTCCCTTTCCTATGGGAACATTGTGCTATTTCTTTCCCCTTTTCCTCTTGTATTTTGAACTTTTTGTTTTGTCTCTTGCCCGTCCGGTTTTAGTTCCTGAAACTAAAGAAGTGGTGAGCCACAAGTACAAGACACCAATGGTAAGTCAACTGTGATGCCTTGTGGTAGTTCTTTAGAGGATATATCTTTACATCCTCATGTGGCAAAAATAATTACATTGAGAGTGCAGGATTTGCAATGCTAATACTGCAGTGAAACACCAGCTGCTCTTTTATGATAGTTTTTCTTAAGGAGAGACAACAAAACTTGGTGATTGTTGTTTCTGTGAAATTACCGGAACTCACAGGTAGTGCAGAAAGCTTAGTCGCTTTTGTTAAGATAGGTAAAGATGCAAGGTAGCTGGTTTGGAATGAACTTTAGCACAGCAAGAGCTAGTGCATTTCCTCATGACAGTGAGCAGTGAGATGAAAGAGAACAGTACAAGTGCTGATTCCTGCCATCTGAGTTATTGCTGTGGTCTAGTGTTCAATTTTTTGTAACAGTTTTTGAACACCAGCAATTGATAACGATACTTAGCAATTTACACATAATAGTTCAATGATTGGGCTATATGCACTATGAGGAAGAAACAGAAGACAAAGATTATCTTAAGACCTGAAATTTCTTCTGTTATTTAATGTCTGAAGTGCAGTGTGTACACTCGGTGATTGCATGGAAACTCACAGTCCTTCAAGAAGAAAGAAAAATTGCTTGAAGAAACTACAAATGTTTTAGAAACAAAATGCTTACAATATGTGTGACTTAAGAAGCATATAGCTGTATCTTTTAATGAGAAAATCCATTTTAATGAAAATTAATTATATTCTACACAAGTGTTTAAGATTGTACTATAATACACAAAACACGTTATTATGCTTATTACCTTTACAAAGACTATAAATGTCAGTTTACAGGACAAGAACTTTTAAGATCACCAAAACTGCCAGCATTAGAACTACGATATAGACCAAGTCTTACCTTCACTGAATTGTGCTGCTCGTTGCATGCTAGAAGAGGGTTTTCTGTTCAACAATAGCAGACTGAATCAGTTAAAAGCAATAATTGTAAATCTTGCAAATGCTATGTGAAACTCTCTGCTTTAAGGTAGTGACAAAATTACTTGGTATTCTTCATGTGAAACATGCAATATTGGGTTGTGGGTTTTTAAAAATTAAATAAAAACGAAAGAATAAAAAAGCTTGTGTTATCCATGGATTCACTAGTGTTGATTAAAAATTACAAGAGTTACCAGGCCTCGTACTTGTTAGCATAAAAATATAAGTTGTGAATAAGGAAGAATCCCACCTTGTCATAAGCTGAGACACAGTATTGGTTGTTTCATCTTTTTAGTTCTTTCAACCTCTTCCAGAAAATTTCTTGTTACTTCATACAACAGACCAAAAGCAAATATGTAGGATGTTTTTTCTGAAGCCAGCTGGCCAACTTTCTAGCTTAGCATACTGTTCTTAAAAATTATTAGAATCATACTAACAAGCAACTCATGTTTTTATCCCAAGGAAGTTTTTTTTTATTTGTTATAAGGCTTTTCTTTTTTATCCATATCAGTTAGAAGGCTGCATGGGACGTATTTTCCTGTTATTGTCTGTAGGCAGAGTAGTTGTCCCATGAAGAAAGGCATGCAGCAAAATACAAAATGCACAGTGGATTTTGTAAAACACTAAATCATGTTAATTTCATTATCTCCTTTTCTGAATCCTTGTAGGCTCATGAGATCTGCTACTCCGTGCTGTGTCTCTTCTCCTATGTGGCTGCCATTCGTGGAAAAGAGGCAGAAAACAAAAGCAAACCACCTCGACCAGTTTCTAGTTGATCACAATACCAGGAAATACCTACCCTTTGGCATGTTGACGTGCAAAACTCTCATTTTTACTACAGTTACTGGAGCTCACTTTACTGTCTTCTATGAGAACTTGATTATTTATGTATGACCCTGCAAGTCTTACCCCACAGAAAAACCTAAGACTTCACTGCTCAGTCTCCTTCTGAGTTCATCCTTAATGGAGTTTTTATATGAGCTGTTAATCAGACAGTTTTGAGCATCAGCATCCAGCTGTGAGTGATCTACTCTGGCCATTTTTTTTGAATTCCTCTTTTCTTAAGATGACTAACAGCTTGTGTTTGGTTGGTTTTTTTTGTTTCTAGTGGTACTTGTTACAGATTAATCACTTAACAAATGCAGGCTTCTGCTTTCAGATTCTCTGGTATGTGCACAGTGAAAGCAGTCTGGTCCTGCATGTTGTTTAAATGTAGTGTTTTTATTGTTTTCCTTCTGTGTTGTTCATTTTTACCCACCAACATTGAGTTCTTGTCACATAGTTCTTCAGACCCTTTGGTAGAGATGAATGATTTATCTACCATAGTCTTAAAATATCATGTGACAATTGAAGTTTGGCTATTAAATTGGTCCAGCTGTGGAGATGGCTCGTCCTCAAGCGAGAAAGTAAGTGGAGAAACTTTGAATGCAGTATATTGTGAAAAACCCTGACACCTCGTGGATGGTGTGGATTTTCAAATGGGAGTTCAGGTAGTAGAGTTAACAGATGCATATAATCAGTACCTAAAGAAGTTAATCACAGGGATTAGAAAATTAATAAGGACAAGTAAAACTTGGAAATATTATTGGCAGAAGCACATGGCAGACCCACGTCTTTTTGGGTTTGTAACTACACACAAGATATTTCTATAGCAATCTGAAGAACGTGTTCAGAAGCCCAAAGGATTATGCTGTCCCAAATTTTTTTAAGCTATTCCTTTTTTCTAATCTGTACCTGTATATCAAGGAATCTTGCAAATACTATGTTAATATATAATGGAACTCCCACAGTTGAAACTATCCATCACATTCCTTAATTTAAGTAGGCTGAATATTAAAGTTTTTTGCATTGTGTTTTTGTTTATGAACTGTAGGACACTTGTCTGGAAAGCTCTTAGGATGCTGCAGGAGAGACTGGAGAAAATAATGTTACATGTCAAATACCTGGAAAGATGCTCTGATGCAAACTGATGTATTGTATGTTTTGACATAGAATTCTGAGTAAATGCACCCAGAAATAACCCTGTTTTGACTTGGTCAGGGTGTCTACCGTTTTGAAAGAAATACACTAGTAATGGCTGAGGAAATGATGTAAATATTATAGTACCACATCTATTTATAGAAACTGTACAGCTGTCTGAATGTGAAAATAAAATGTCATTCAACCAGCAACTGGTTTTCATCCTCCTGTGCTTTTCTCTGGATGCAACTCATTCTGAAGTTAATGTTAAGTTAATGAAGTTAATATACAAAATACATTATACATATATATGAAACAATGAAAAATATAAGATTATAAGTGGAAAATCTACATTTCCTTCCACATAAACAGTTGAAACTTGCTTTTGTTCATGAATAGGGAAAACAGACACATCTGAAATATTTTTTTTTTTGCATACATGCAAATAGAAGCAAAAAGTAAAGGATTTTTCATCCTTTCCGTAACACAAAGGTAAAACTGAAATTTGCAAACCCTGAAATTAGCCTGTTTTGTATTTAATTGATTTCATTTTCTCGTCTGAGACTGTAATTTTTCTTATAGCAGTATCTGAATTTTTAGCAATTGTAGTATTCTTGATACTACTACATTACAAGTACATTTAAGACTGAAATCAGTTTGATCTACGACAGATATTCCGTTTACTGTGGTACTGGATCCCACTTAAGTAGACAATATTAATTTTTAAATTGTAAATATTATGTTAGCAGTCCTACTTAGATATTCAAACCAGTTAATTTAAAATATAAGGGGAAGATTAGAATTTAAAATAATTAAAAACACAGCATCACTTACTATATACAGCTCCTTTTTTTTCCCTGTAGAAGCTGTATTTTTGCAAGTATATTTTTGTGACTTAAAATCATAAATACATAAAGTGCTGTATGCTCTAAACTGCTGAGAAACTTCAGTCCACAATAAGACTTTTAAAGGGCCTGAAAATAAAAATGGTCGTCTGTCCCTTTTGACAGAATTTTTTTAAAGAACAGGTGTGGCTAAATAGTTACAGTGCTTGATGTTCAACGGCAAGGAAGAATCAGTAATAACTTCAGACACTGTTCTTTTGCTCTTTAGGTGAGAGCAACTGACTTGGCTTTAAAATTGAAGACATTTTTGAGATGTACAAAATCTTTCTTGTACTTGATGATGGTGACTTGGCAGGTGTTCTGCTAACTGTATGTGTGCAGTGTATTCATCTGGGACAAAGGCGTGCTGTGCGGTGTTTCCATTACTAAACACACAGTGCTGTTCTCTGGATGCCAAATGCAGATCTGGAGGTTGGATTTAAAATTGGTACGAAAGCATAAGCCTTCTCGAATGCAGTCTTCCATCCTTTCCATCTTCACTTCATCACTCCTAAGCATTGAGAGGTATATAAACCTTACTTTTAACGAAAAAAATAATAATGAGTGATTTGCATGTATTTTGTCACATCCCACTTATTTTGATCTTTAGGTAGGAATTTCTTAGCAGCAATAAGAACTTAGAGGCTTCTAAACCTTCCAGAACCTAATGGAAGACTAACTGAGAATAAGTGGTAATAACAGCGATAGAAGATTCTTTAACAAAATTAATAATCCCTCAGTTTTTACCACTAGGAGGAGCCTGTGTCTTAGTTTTTAAGTATTTCAAGATGGCAAGCTTTTGATTTTAACACTTGTGATACTTCCAAGGCACTTACGCAAATACAACAAAGATTCATGAACTTGCCTTAAAATTTAAGGTTTTGCTTATCCTGAACAAGTTTATTTTTCTGCTACAGCTCCTTGTTGAAGTTAGTTTTCAAATTGAGTGTTGTTTTCTGCAAACACTGGTGTTTGTGATTCATCTGCCTGGCAGTGTAACCATGGTTACTAATTTATCTGTGAAAGTCGGAAAATGTTGCCTCACAGGTGAGATCTTCTTTCTGTGAGAAAAATGGTTTCTGCTCAACTCTGACTTCAGTGGTATTAAGGAACTCTAAGTCACTGCTCTTAAACAAGCCAGGCTTTGGTGAAAAATACCTCCTAGCTCCTAAAGTGGGACTTATGACCAAGCAGCAGAAGCTTTGTGCCAAGGACCTTGCCAGGCAGAAGGCAGTGCCAAAGAGCCTTTTGCTCTTCCACAAGTCATGGTTCAACCAGAGACTCCTGCTTCTCATAAGATGTTTCCAAACAGCTGGGTGGAATTACTGTGCTTCTGCTAGCAGGAGTGGCTTCATGCACAGCCCTACCCTGTAAACACTCTTGTAAGATGTTCAGTGTGAGCAACTGCTTTGAGGTCCTACATCCATTCCCAGTATGGCTCTTTCACTAAAATAGCAGAAATGTGATGATGCTTTAGATAACAGTGGGTATGTGACCCCCTCCTTCCAACACTGTATCTGAAGGTTTAAAAACTTGATGTTGGTGACTGATAAGGTTTGAGTGCAGTTGAGTACAAGCCAGACTTAGAGAGGACCTCTTCAGGCAGATTTTGGGCTGAGATGTTATAAAAGTCAGCTCAACATTTATACTGACATTAGGAAATTTGTTACTTTTCTGTTTATATGTGCTTGGTATAATTGTAAGTGAAGTTAATTTTCTGTTTACTTGTGTACAATGTTTTGAAACTTATGCGGCATAGTAGTTCTAGCATTGACTAATTTTGTTTTAAAGCATCACTCCAATTAAGAATCATATCTACAACAGCCAAGGGAAAACAGTCCTGCTACTATTTGCAACAGTTACTATAGCAATAAACATGGGTCAGAAACCTGCATAAAAATAGAAATCCCCTTCTCCCAAAATAACTATGCATAAAAAGGAACAAATGGTGGCAGGAAAAACACCAGTAAAACTCTTAACAATTGCTTCCTTCAAGTATATGAAAACTCTAGTTCCGTATTGCCATTCCTTCCACTCTTTTTTGCCTTTTCAGTTTCTCTTATTAACTCCAGTGAATGTCAGTCTGTCCACAGTGCTCTGGGTCTCAAAGTGTTTTCTTCTTCCCTTTTTACCACTCTACTTGGATTCCTCACCATTTCCTCACAGTTTCTTGGCATACATTTTCTGCAGCCAGTCAGGCTCAGTTCTGTACCTCAATTTCTGATCAAATGTCTCCATCTGTTTCCCTTAGTGTTTTTGCATACATTCTTCTCACCTCTCTGATGATTATCTTCCACCCTCTTCGCCCAGTTTGCATCTATGCTCTTTTCTGGTCTCCTGCTCAACCAGTCCTTGCCCCCTTCTAGTCATAGACATCTTCCTCTCTCCTGTTCTTACCAAGCTCTCTGCTATCTTCTTTCATCCCACCTCATTTCACTCTTACTCCCTTTGCATTTAAACAAACTTATATTTGGTGGAGTGGTGATGCATAAGAGAAAATATCATGCTTTTAAAATACATAGCACTGTTAGGCCCCCTTACACCAGTAAAAAAGAACAACTCCTGTTTCCAGGTTGCAATTTTTGAGGACTTTCCAATGATCAAAATCTAGTTTATTTGTTTGTTTGTTTATTTGTTTGTTTGTTTGTTTTTAAGGCAACATATACATGAACTGACCTACAAAGCAGAAGAAAAGCTTGGATTTTGAGCCATTCCTTTTGCTGGGTTTGGTATATGAAAACTAGCAGTAAACAACAGAACTGTAATTGAGAGTTATATAGATCTGGATTACTGGATTATTAGCATTACGACAGATATCAAGCAAATGCGACCTTACAGAAGATTAAATTACATTAATGCAAATCCTGGGTTTATGTATTTGGGTCCCACAATTTATACTTCTATGCAAAACAACAAAAGCTGTGTATGATATTCTTTATGTTTGTTAAATACACCATAATTAATATAAGATAAAATTCAGACAGTTATCCATGGTGAAGAAGAAAAATGGAGCACGATTGCCACTTATTTTTTCCACCTTATATCAATTTCTATACGTTTTCATATCCACTGATATTTTATATATATATATATATTGGATGAGTCCTTTTGTTGGATTATTTGTCTTCTGTAAAGCTATCCTAATACAGCATTATGACTGAAACATGTACATAGCTGTAAGTTATCTGTGGTTCTATGGCTGCTTATCGTCAACCTTTCTGTCTGGCATGGAAAGCAGATGGTAGACTATTTTTTCCATATCAGGACCTAATAAATGCAACTGCTCTTATCTGTTTTTTTTAAACTTTCACCAGTTCAACCTGTTATAAGATGTGCTGCTTATGCAGGCTGCTGTGTGGACACTGCCCAAAGACAAGTAAAGGATATCTCACTGACAGCTTTTGTTTCCCTAAAATAGAGCTCTGTGCCTGGGAAGCACTTGAAAGGTATCAGTGGGGCTATTTTTAATCTCAGCAGCCTGTTCTTAAAAATTCATTCGTAAGGAGACAGGAATGGCTTGTATTTCTAAACCTACTACAAGATGATATGTTACTGACAAACCTCTCTCCTAAACATACATAAGGATTTTATTTCAAATAAATTCTGTGATAAAAGCAACAGAAATGGCTTTTTCTGACTTCCAGAAACATGTTTTCCCTTGCTGCTCTCATTTGAATGATTAAATTAAGGAAAAAATGCTATTAGTATTTTTCTGAGTTTTTATTCGTTGTACTCAATTATAGATCTCCCTTGGAACAGCTAGCACAATAATTCTTTCTTAATTACACCTACAGGTAAGGTATGCTGAAGCTATCTTATACGTGTCTTGCCCTGCATTGAAAAGCTTTTTTATAATATGTGGGAACCTCTTGACCTCTCACTGTGATTTTCAATAAGTAGAATTTAATTTTTATATTTAATTTTATATAATAGACAAATCTGAAAAAGTCAATGAAAATAACTGTTCCCTCCTATAGATGGAACAGGAAGATAAACTTGTGATAGGTAAGGCACTTCAGACCATTTTAAACATTCTGTTCACAGAATCACAGAATTGGCCAGGTTGGAAAAGACCTCAGAGATCATCAAGTCCAACCCTTGGTCCAACTTCAGCCCATTTACTAGATCATGGCACTAAGAGCCATGTCCAATCTCAGTTTAAAACCTCCAGGGACGGTGAGTCCAGCACCTCCCTGGGCAGACCATTCCAATGCCTGATCACCCTCTCCGTAAAGAACTTCTTCCTAATATCCAGCCTAAACTTCCCCTGGCAGAGTTTAAGCCCATGTCCCCTTGTCCTATTGCTAACTGCCTGGGAGAAGAGACCAGTTCCCACCTGGCTATAACTTCCCTTCAGGTAGTTATAGAGAGCGATGAGGTCACCTCTAAGCCTCCTCTTTTCCAGACTGAACAACCCCAGCTCCCTCAGCCTCTCCCCATAGGTCATGTGCTCAAGTCCCTTCACCAGTCTTGTTGCTCTTCTCTGGACCCGCTCCAGCACCTCAATATCTTTCCTGAACTGAGGGGCCCAGAACTGAACACAATACTCCAGGTTTGGCCTCACCAATGCAGAGTACAGGGGAAGGATCACTTCCCTTGTCCTGCTGAACACACTATTTTTGATACAGGCCAGGATACCATTGGCCTTCTTGGCCACTTGGGCACACTGTTGGCTGATGTTGAGCTTCCTGTCAATCAGTACCCCCAGGTCCCTTTCTGCCTGACTGCTCTCCAGCCACCCTGTGCCCAGCCTGTAGCACTGCAGGGGCTTGTTGTGGCCAAAGTGCAGGACCCGGCACTTGGCCTTGTTGAACTTCATCCCACTGGAATCAGCCCATTTTTCCAGTCTATCCAGATCTCTTTGCAGAGCCCTCCTGCCTTCCAGCAGGTCGACGCTGCCCCCCAACTTGGTGTCATCAGCAAATTTGCTGATGATGGTCTCAGTTCCCTCATCTAAATCATCAGTAAAGATGTTAAACAGGACTGGACCCAACACTGACCCCTGGGGGACACCACTAGTGACTGGCCACCAGCTAGATGCAGCCCCATTCACCAGCACCCTCTGGGCCTGGCCCTCCAGCCAGTTCTTAACCCAGCAGAGAGTGCACTTGTCCAAGCCACAGGCTATCAGCTTTTGAAGGAGTATCTTATGGGAGACAGTGTCAAAGGCTTTGCTGAAGTCTAGATAGACCACGTCTACAGCTTTCCCCTCATCCACTAGGTGGGTCACCTGATCATAAAAGGAAATCAGGTTGGTGAGACAGGACGTGCCCCTCCTAAACCCACCCTGGCTGGGTCTGATCCCTTGTCCATCCTGAAGGTGCTGTGTGATTGCATTCAGGATGATCTGCTCCATCACCCTGCCACGCACCAAGGTCAGGCTGACAGGCCTGTAGTTGCCAGGGTCAGCTTTGCAGCCCTTTTTGTGGATTGGGGTAACATTTGCCAGTTTCCAATCATTTGGGACCTCCCCAGTGAGCCAAGACTGTTGGAAGATGATGGAGAGCGGCTTGGCGAGCTCTTCTGCTAGCTCCCTCATCACCCTAGGATGGATCCCGTCTGGTCCCATAGACTTATGAGGATCCAGATGGCTCAGTAAGCCACCAACTATTTTCTCTTGGAATACAAGGGGACTATTTGGCTTCCTGTCCCTGTCAACCATCTCCAGAGGCCAGTTATCCTGAGGGCCATCTGTTTGACTGGTGAATACTGAGGCAAAGTAGGTATTAAGTACCTCAGCTTTCTCCTCATCTTTGTTAACTATATTTCCCTCAAAGTCCAGTAGAGAATGGAGGTTTTCCTTGCCCCTCCTTTTGTTATTAACATATTTAAAGAAGGACTTTTTATTATCCCTAACAGAATTGGCCAAATTAACTTCAAACTGCACTTTTGTTTCCCTGATTTTTTTCCTGCACGATCTAGCTGTTTTCCTAAATTCTTCATAGGTAGACAGCCCTTTTTTCCACAGTCTGTAAACTCTCTTTTTATTTCTGATTTCCTTCAAAATCTCCCTGTTTAGCCCTGTCTTCCCTGCCGGCTAGCCTTTCGGTGCACTGGTATAGCCTGTTCCTGTGCACTCAAAACCTCCTGCTTGAAGCATGTCCAACCCTCCTGGGCCCCCTTGTTTTTAAGCATTGTTTCCCAGGGTATGCTCTGAACTAGACTTCTGAATAGGCAAAAATCTGCCCTCTGGAAGTCCAGTGTAGAGGTTTTATTGATGGCTCTCCTTGCATCTCTGAGTATTGAAAATTCTATTATTTCATGGTCGCTATGCCCCAGGCGGTCTCCAACCACTACATCTCCCACCAGCCCTTCTCTGTTTGTAAACAGTAGGTCTAGCAAGGCCTTACCCCGGGTAGGCTCATTTACCAGCTGATGAAGGAAATTGTCCTCTATACACTCTAGGAAATTCCGAGACTGCCTCTTCTGTGCAGCATTGAGCTCCCAGCAGATCTGGCAGGTTAAAGTCCCCCACAAGAACAAGGGCTGTCGATGTTGAGATAATCTGAGCTCAATGTGTTCAATTAGCATTTCACCCCAGTGTATGACATAATTATTGTAATTTAAGCAGCAAAGCAGAGGCACATATCATCAGCCTGTGCTAAAATCAGGTCATACATTGACTGAAGTGATAATCTAAACTGAAACAATTCATCAAGGACAATGTTTAGAGCTTACAAGCTACTTAAGAAAAGTGAGATTTTTTGTGAGACTTTTCTAAACATGTTACTGAATCCAATTGGTTTTCCTTGTGTTACTTTGACTTCTGCCTAACATTAGAATGATCTTCCAAGCAATTATTCATTAACAAACATGTGCATGTGTGAAAATGTTAGACTTTTTCATTTTAGGAAATTTGTATCAGCGTAATTATGGCAGTGCACCTTCAGTTACAAGTATTGATTGGTGTAATTAATCCTAACTTGAATATCTAAATGAAATACATCAGTACCTAACCTGCAACAACATAGAAATATAACTTGTTATTATAAAGGTTACCTTTCCTTGATCACAGAAGATTCCACCTGCACTGGGGATATTATAAGCATATATTTAGTAGTTGGTACCTAATGCTCAGGAAAGAAAGAGCATGTTTATTTTGCAGCCATCACCACAGATATGCCTGCTAGCTTTAAACTAGTAGTCATGTATTTATGATAGAATACAAAGTAGGCTGCCACCCAAGAAGCTTCACCCAATGCAGTTACTGTCATGACTTCAGTGTGGACATGTCATACTCCATTCTTTAGCTCCAGCTGATCACTTCTTATTTGTTAATAGGAAGAATTAATTTTATTCGTGGGGGGCCACCAGTTAATTCACACATAGCTTTTGGCAGGTGTTGTATAAGCCCACTGAGTTAAAACTGGAAGAGGAACCCGATGAAATCCAGCACGCTTTACCTCAACCCTCTCTGTTGGCGCCACAATTTGAAGTGATTTCCTTCGGGCTCCGCGGACCTGCGCAATAACGTCTCGGCCCGAGAACTGCCGGCGCTGAGGGAGCAGCTGCCGCGGCACGAGCCGGACGGTTGGAGCGCTCCGAAGGCCGCCGCGTGCCCCTCGCGCGGGAGGCGCCCTGATGAGGCTGCGCCCGCCAGGGTCCGGTCCCGGCGGCAACGGGCTGTGGGGTCGCCCCGTTACACGTTCAGGTGCGGGGCCCTGCGCCCTGACGGGGACAATACCCGGCAGCCCCGGGAGCGGGAAAGCTGCCTCATGGCCTGGGGAGTTGTGCCCGCTGGCCGGTAGTGCAGAAGTATCCTAATCATCCCCCAAGAAAAATATGGTTTTCTTAATGCATACTGTGCTTTGGCTCTTGAGTTGTTGTTCTTTCTTTCTTTGTTTGTTTTTCTCCTGATTTTCATACGGTGTGCCTTTTTTTTTTTTCTTTTATTGTTATTTTTATGAAGTATTGGTTACCCCTTAACTCATTTCAGTATTATTTTTCACTCATAGAATCATGGTCAGGATTTGAGCGCTAAGGCAGAGTCCAGTAATTGAAGGAGATGAGGAGTTCTGGTAAGGTTTACTGGGATTTGACAGTTTTATTCCATCTTGTGACTTTTATAAAGAGTATTAAGTGAAGCTTCCCATTGCCAGGAGCAAATAAACTTTGTTTACTTATTATTTATACAACAGTGCTGAAATACAGGGTGAAACACCAAAGAACTGATGCTGTGGTGTGAATTGTGTATTTTCCTGGGCTAAAATACAATCCCAGGGCTTCTTCGGCTGTCAGGCAGTGCAGTGCTGAGAGAACTGGGGTAGGAGGAGCACCAGGAGTGTTACTTGTTGCCTTCATATTTTTGGGTTACTTGATGTTTCTTATAAGTGGGATCTTGGCTCAAGTGAAGCGCTGGGCTGGCCTGATTATTTCTGTGGTGCATGATGTCGTGTCTTTTGTAATGCTCCACAACATTCCTGTGCTTCAGCTGAGACTTATGCTTAATTCAGAGCATCTAAATATCTCCATTCCTGGTATACAGTTAATAGTAATTTATTTGAAGGAGAAGCGTGTAGGCTGAACTGGCAGCAAGCAGACTGAATTGACAGGTTTTAAACTGAAGTTGTGGTAGCATCAAAAGTTAAAATCAGTTTCACATCCAGCTGGACAGAAGTAATAGGCCTGAAGAGGTTATGTTTGTCAATGTTACTTACACTTTTCACATGGAAGGATTTTTTACTTGAGCAGTAACAGCTTTTTATCTCAAGAAGACTACTGAAAGGACTCCAGTAGGACTGGTGGTTTTGACAGTAGTTTCTGTTAGCTGTGAAAAGCACTTAATATACTCGAAGAGGTGAGTGTTTTAACTTTATGGCCTATGTTAATGGTTTTGTTTTGGTTTGGTTTGGGTTTTTTTTACTATTGATCTTACCTTGCATGCTTCTTTCTAACAATACTTAACAACTGTAAGGTAAGAATGCTCACCATGATTTTGCATGAAAGGAGATCCCACACAGGAAAAGATTGTTAAAATCAGCTTTTGTCAAGTAGTCTTTCAGGCGTGATGGGGAAAAACTGCGAGATACTTCGTTGTTTTCAGCCAGCTAGGTTTGGGAGAAATTGCTCAGTTTATGTAGTTTCAATCAGATTGGGATGAAAGTTATTTATTTATTTATTAACAACATGGAATTATTGGCAATTAGTGAACTATATATTCAGGATTGATATCAGCCATGGAATAGAGAAATGACAATACTATATGCGTGGATATCAATAAATACCTTCAACTTTCTAAAGACCCTTCTAGAACTAATCACAGAAGGTCATCTCTTGCAGGTGCATTTTCCCCCTTTTCATTTTTTCCGTGTGTGAGGAGTTGTTAGCATTTTTAATTTTCAGAATTCACATTTTTAGGAGTAATTTTTAGAAACCTAGCTAGAGTGTCCTTCTTTTTTGTAACTATTCAGATTTGGATTTGATTCACTCCTTGTCACTTAGAGTTTTGGAGGTCAAAACTGATTTGTTTTTTTTTTCTTGTCGAAGCACAGTATTGTCTTAGAAGGTACTGTAGAATTAGATTCTAACTATCTGGTGCTACCCTGCATAAAATACTTACAGAAGCAGTATCTAAGCTAGTTTTTTTCTGAGGAGGCATTTCTTTGTCATTAGTTTGAGTACTCTGAAACAGTGGAAATTAAAGGTGCAAGCACTGGAAATTTATCATATATATATATATATAAGGTAGAATTCCATACTTGAAGACCTTTTGAACAATTAAATTTAGTGAAATAATGATAGACTAACATGTAGTGAAAGCATTAGTTTGCAGTACACTGCTTTTCACAGGTGAGAGGTGAAATAAATGTTCGCTTGTGAAAGCACTGCTCTTCCCAACAACATTGTACTCATGTTGAATAGCTAAGAACTGAGCAGACAATGCCATTTTCTTAGTGACCCTTAGTGTGCCCTTTTACAGCATAAAAGTCTACTCTCTTCATGAAACACCTTTCTGATAATAGAATGTATTTGGGACAGCACCTAACTCTCCTTAGGGCACACTGTCCTTTGTAATCCAAGCTCTTGCAGTTCAGTCTTTGGTTTTCAATAGACGTTGTCCCACAGATACTGGGGTGGTCCTCTCAATCCACTGTGTTCTGGGTGTAAGTTCTTTATAACACAGAGCATCTCTGACTTTTATGTGTGGTGTGTGCCTTATATTTTAAATATTAACATTGCTCAGAAAATGAAAGTACAAAACGAAGTAAACTTGTTTGCACATTTTCCATCTTTTTTGTATCTTGGTTGAATAATAATGATGTGCAACAGACAAAAGTTAACCTTGGATAAATTGATTTGGTTTTAGAGGAGTACTCTTCTTTGTTCTTATACCTTAATAAAATAATAAAAATACACATCTCATTATCATCAGTGGTTTTATTATGAAGATGTATTGTTTAATACAACTAACATGCTGTGTCTGACATGCTTTCCCATCTCAACTGAAGTGTTGGAGGCAGGAGAGTAGTGTTACTTCAGTTCCTTTGTGTTGATTCTTCCAAAAAGCAATGCTTCCTGGACTAATTTAATCTTCCAGCCTTCTCTTTTACTGTGATCATGAAAAAGTACTTTCCAGCTGGAAACTACTAACAACTACTGCAGGTCTAAAAAAACCCCACCCCAAATACTATTCGAACTAGTAGGTGAGAAACCAGAAATGCTATTGTGTCATTTGATTAGACAAAATTATCTGCCACGATACAAACATGCCATTCACAAACTTTCAAAAGCCTTCAGTAACGTTTTATGGCAGTAAGTTTATTGCATTCATCACAAGCACTTTTTGTTTATGTGAAAATAATCTTCTTCACTACATCTTTCACTGTTTAATCTGATGTACCAAATTTTCTCTGTAGATTAGTATGATGTCTATGATTGGTTACAGAAAAATCTAGTAACTGGAAGTCTATGCTGGTGTCTTTTTAAAAGCTAGAAACCCAGTAGTGACTAATTATCAAATAAACTATTTTCTATATAAAGCAAAACAGTAACTTTAGACAGAGATTCCCAAATGGTATGTTTTGGATGTGGTTTTGCAAAGATCTGCTCAAGCGCACAGAAGTGGAGATTTCATGCACTGACAGTAAAAGCAGTAGGAATGAAAGTTACTTTCTATTGTGCAGAGATCAGCATAATGAAAGGTGATTAAGTGTTAACAATAATTTGTTAGTGTTTCATTATTCTGAGCTAGTTGTTTCTTATTAAGAATGTCTCTATTTTCTCTTCTCAGAATTCTGACAACTGTAGAAGTGGGGAATTTGTGTTCTTTTCAGACATTAGGAATGGAATGGGTTTGCATGTAATGGTAGGGTTTTTTTCAGACTCATCTAAGGTACGTAATGAAGGGAAGTTCTTGATTTCCCTGAATTTCTCTCACATGGAAATGGTGGCAATGTAACTAAAATAGATGTATGAAAAGAGGAAATATTGTCTGAAAACATGCTGAGTAGTCAGGACACTAGAGACATCATGGCCTCCTAGTATACATGTATTAAAGGAATTTTAAGATGAGCATGACTCCTGAATGTAACTGAAATTATCCTTAATTAATTTCTTCAATTTTCTTCTTTTCAAGTTCCATTCCGATGCTGAGACAGAGAACAGGGAGAAGGGATTTATTGTCAAATATATTACTGGATTGTTTATTATAGCTATTTCTTTTTTTTTAAATCTAAAATGTATGTTATGGTTCTAGATTCATTGTAATTTAAATTTTGCTTGCTTCATTAAAGTAATGCATATGGCATCTTGATAATAGTTAGGTCTTTATTAATAAATGTCTCCTAGAGGGGAGTGCTTGTAGTGAGTTAAGAAAAGCAGTCAACTAAGTACTCTGTTATTCTTACAGTTTTTTACACTGGCACAGCATATTAAAGGTTGAGACCCATGAAATCCTATCTTTAAAATAAACTAAATCAATTGACTTGGAGGAATGTGATCTTAGTACGATTATTGAAAAATGAAACAGAAATAAAAACAAGCACCTCCCTACCAACATTATAAAAATTGCATAGTCTCTAACATGAATATCTAGTGACTGCTTAATCCTGTATCTAACCATATAGTCATCGCTCCTTTATCCAGCTGAATTAGTTTGATTCATACCTTGACTTGCAGATGAATTGAGGTTCAGTGTTTTACTGAGGTGCTGGAGAAAAAAAAAAAAGATATCAGACATTAAAGGATGCTAATTTTAAACTGAGGCTTGATGCTGAAGGTGAAATATGGAAGCTTTATAGTAGTTGTTTTTATCTGGTGATTCCAAGGAGTTGTGATGTTTCTAAAGCAAGCTTCAAAAGATTATAATACTATGCTTTGAGCCATGGCTACACTGTACAGTGTAGCACTGACCAGAAATACTTGAGCTAGCCACTGAACTGAGAGTGGCCTAAGAGTCTTAATAAGCTTCTGCATGGATTAGTGAGACATTTCAGAGGTCTTAGTCTGAGTTCATCATCGTACTAATGCAGATAAATTGCTTGCTGCCAAGACCCCAGTGAGGGGATCGGTGTCCAGCACTGCAAGGTGTACTGTGTACACATCCCTGACAGCACTGAGTAAAATATCTAACTCTGTGCTGTGTGGAAATCCCTTCAGGCTTGCCACGCTGCAGACGACTCTCCATCAATGACTGTCATGCAGGTCACTTTTACAGCTTTTCTGGTTCTGATGAGCATTTAAAGTGCTGCTATATAGGTTCATACTGACAAATAGATACAATAGTAGCAGCTTTACCAAAAATATTTTGTCAATATTTCTTGCTGTGTTATAAACATATGACTTTTATTTTTCCTGGCCCTTTTGTCAAACAGAAAAAGTAATCTGTTTGATAAATGTTTGTGATGTAGCATGCATCTTTTACATATGTCTAAAGGCTAATGACTTGATTATAGGCACACAGGATAATAAAGTTTTCCACAATGTGGTATTTGTAGCTAGATTTCCAGTGCTAAGTATCTTCTCTAGGAATATTAAGTCAGAGGCATAATAATTGTCCACCTTCAGACATGTATTACATAGCAAGTAACCTAATTCTATGATAACAGTTTAGAATGAAAAACACTATCTTGCTGGTGCATCTGATTAACGAAGATTTTATATGCCACCAAAAGAGTCAAGGTTACATAAAGGGGAACTATTTTTTTTTTTAGCTGTTACTCTTTCTTCATTGCAGTATTAGTGTTACATCCGTAAGATTCACCCAATTACCTCTGACATCCAGTCTGCACTCTATTTCAGCTTCACCACACTCATTAACAGCTCTACAGGTGTAACAGCCACCGTCAAATGGAGTGGGTTTCCGGATCTCCAGGGTCAACACGCCCTGTTTACTGAACATGCGGTATTTGGCATCCCCAGAAAGATCCATTTTGTTTTTGTACCAGAATATCTTTGGCTAAAGAACACAAAAGAAGAATTTTAAAATAGAAGGCAGAAAAGTGAAGAATTATGGCTGATCTTACAGCTTTAATTTAGCCATCAAAGGTTTATGCATAATGAGGACTATATATATTATACAGGAGTATTAATTTTTGAAGGAACCTCCCCTTATTCAGTACAAACTTGTGAAACTAATAATTCAAATGTTCAGTATTTTCTTGAACTCTCAAATAGCATGTAGATAATGTAGATCTGCACCCTATTCTATCACAATTTAAAAAAACTCTACAAAATTTATTTATTTGGGAGTTATTTAATTGTACTTATTAAAATATATTTGAATGCTTCAAATGTTTTACAGAAGGGGAATTAAACAGCACAGGTTATTACAGCAGAAGTGTCATAAAGGTCTGTAGATGTTGGGTGGCCAACTTGGAATGCCAAGGTTTGGGCTGGGAAAGGATTTTCCAAACCATTTAGAATATCTTTAGCAACTTCAGGAATTTCAAAATAGAGTTCAGGTTGGGTTCAACTGAGCAATAAAGTGGTTGGCTCTGTACCAGTTCCAGCCATTTTTATAAATGAAATTTTGAAAATTAGAAATCTTATATAAAGCAAACTGCTTTTGTTTATTTCAAACTTGTTATTACATATAGTGAATAAATAGGCTTTAAAGAGTAGAAGAAAAAGCTCTGCATTCATCTGTTTTACTCCTGAAATTAACATTTTCTGTTTTGTCACCCATAAACCTGTAAAACTACTGCACTTTTATAGAGTGGATTCAAATTTACTGAATCACTCATGTCTTTGACCTGTGATACACAATTCAGTCCATTCCAGTTGCCATGCCTATTTTTCTTTAAATATATCAGCTGGACATTTTCCTGTCTCAAAACTTTTTGCTTCTTTTTCTATAGCCTCTTCGTCTTCCTGCGTATATGTCTCGTGTTTCAGCCCTGCTACCAGGGTATGAATATTGGCTCTGCTTGAAGTGTTAACTTTTTGGTGCCATACAGATTGTATCTGAGGTATGCTTGATAATCTATAGTTATTCAAATTGGAAAGCTCTATCAAAGTAAGTTACTGTCTGTTACAGACTTATGCAGTAGGTACATAAACTGTTAAGATTAATTTGGGCAATGCAAGTACCGAAATGTATCTGGAAAAGCTACTTTGGAGTATTAGGTGTACTGAAGGATGACTATTTGTATCCTAATGTAGAAGGCAGAGCGAGCATGCTCACAGTCAGAAGCCTGCAACTACTGTACCTAACAGCTGTAAAATACGATGTTTTTCTTAGAATCTTCTTAAAACCATGGAAACCGAATGAAGTGGATACAGATGCACAAAAAGATCAGTTAACCAAGAAAGAATATCGTTACTAACACTGTAATTTCGTGATGAATCTAAGCTGAGGCAGCTACTGGAGGATGGATTTTGCCTGCAGTTGGTCGTGTGTCTTCTGTGATGTTCTTTTGCAGTTATTTATGTGGGTATGCTTCCTTTTTATATTTGAGTTTTGTCTGGAGCTCCTTCATTCAATGAACTGCAGCAAATGATTGCATTAAGACTGTCTCTAATTTTTTTTTTGAGTTAATTTGAACTTTGAGCTATAATCTTGCATGTTTTGCTATGTAGATATTAGATCCTTGTGCAGGCATGAGGAAGGGAAAGGAGCAGGAAATAAGGAGCCAGGAAAAAGGTTACTACATTTTTTGTAACTGCACGAACTTAAATTTATGACAAGATTATGTCATAATATGGTAAATTCCTTCACTGCAGACAAAAAGCCTATTTCCCTTTTTTGAGAAACCTAAATTTAGCTTCTAG
This sequence comes from Patagioenas fasciata, assembly GCF_037038585.1. Lineage (NCBI taxonomy): Eukaryota > Metazoa > Chordata > Aves > Columbiformes > Columbidae > Patagioenas > Patagioenas fasciata. The sequence goes on along the minus strand of NC_092524.1, from coordinate 28,268,293 downwards.
CTGATACAGTTTTTACTGCTTGTTCCTAACTCTTAACAAAAAAGTACTCTTGGTACAGACTTCAACAAATATATTTAGACTGAAAAAATATTCCAGTGAGAAAAAATAAAAGCCCCCAATCTTCACACATAACAGCAGTTTTTATTCTAGTTAATTTTGCAAAATAACTCAGGCTCTCAAAAAGTTATGTGGATGTATTGACATAATAACAGAAAAACTGGTGTCTATGTATCATTTAGGTTAATGAAACAATATATTATATTAACTGCTGTTTTCTTGAAAGACTGAAGAGAACAAAATATACATTCCGAGAAGATACGTGTTTTTTATTTGTTTACCTTTTTTGGTGGGTAGATTTTGTGTACATGTGATAGATTTTCAATGGCATGATGTTATCATAAGCAATGCCTGTCCTTGCCACTGTCTCCTTTACTGTATCGCCCCATTGGTTCTGTGCACAACCACACAAACACTTGCACCATGCATTCTGGTTAAGCATCACTTATGAGTGAGATGGGAGATAAATGGATGTGTTTTTCTTAATATACTCATGTTATGCTCCAGTCATGCTGAACTGATATGAATTCTAAAGCATCATCTTGGCTTGTTGTGGCAGTGACAACATCTGTTGTAATTTGTACCTTGGGGATTCCTCTTACAGCACAGCTGAGCGTGGTGTTGTATCCTGCAATCACAGAACGGTTTACTAAAGGGTGAGTGAATTTAGGAGGTTCGGAGAAGTCATGTTCTTTGTAACTAGGTGGCTTATAAGTGGTGCCTGCAATTCAAAGAAATAAAATAGTAAGAACTGTGTTTTCAATTCTCTTGACTTGTGTACAATCAATTTGTCATTTAATTTGCCTATATGATTTAGAAAAGCTTCAAAGCTATGACAGTTATCATATAACAAATCTTTAAATACATTTCACTCTAATACACATCACATGTTTAATACTTCAGTTAAAGTAAAAGGTCCTGGCAACCATGGGGTTTCAGTTTCTGTTAAAAATATGAAAGCCGTATGCCTGCAGGGGAAGTCTTCACCACAGACATCTTAAACTTTTAACCTCAGAATGTAAAATAATATAGTTTAGGAAGACAGCGTAATTAAATATTCTAGAACAGATGTTTGTGTTAGTACAGGAGATCTGCCCAGGTAAGGGCTCTTGATGCTAAACTATTTTAAAAGTGCTAGTTACTAAGTAATGAAAATATCTCCAGTGGTGCACCTAATAATATTGTATTTTCCGTTTACCACTGTATTATTTGTGGTACTTAGTGACTTCTGTGATCTTTGTTTAGAAGAATACGTTACCTGTTTTTTGGATATAGGCAGGATTTTTGGTGGTTGCAGCGGTTTCACTCAGTCCACACAAATTTTCACTGAAGACTCGAAAAAAATACTCATTTCCCATAATCAGGTCTGACACTACACAGTTTGTGCGACGATAGTGGTCAAAAACTGTATACCATTCCTGTAACAAGACTATACTATTTAAAAAGATACTATGAAAGGTCAGACATGGTGCTAATTTTGCTACAAGGAAAAGACAAGTAGACATGTATTTAATACTAGCCTGTGAAATAAATATTATGTTCCTTCCTGTGAAGGTTAGCTGATAAATTTTCCTGTTTTTATTTTCTGGCTGGAGTGACAGTTGCATGAATACTTGCATTTTGAGGAAAAAAAAAAATCTCTTTAAATTTTAGCCCTACTCATATCTGGCAAACCTGACACAAGATGTGATCTCAGAACATGGCTGCTTGATGGGAACTTCCATGAGAAGGATGTTTTCCTGCTGAACTGACATTCATACCTCTCCCAGTATATACCCTAGTATACCCCACATCTGAGTTTAACTTCCTCCTTCCCCTTCAGTTTTTCCCTTGTAATTGTGAAAAATATAATTCCAAATGAAAAAATACAATTGCACCTTTTGGGTAGAGCTGTCTGTCCAGTCACCACCACAGACGGGACAGGCTGGGTCTCTCTTTTTACATTTTCTACTGGGCATTTTACACAGCCCTGCATTTATTCATTTGGTTCCCTTTAGATTTTGTTCTTCAATGTTTAACTGCCTCTGATATGCCATAGGACAAATCAGACAAAAAAATTAGGGTCACGAATTTAGCTGTTTTCCTCAAATCTCTGTGTTCCCAGAACAGGTAGTAGTTTGAACTCCATACAAATTCACCAACTCAGTGCTGTGTCTTACCATTGTTTTTTTGTCAGTTTTCTGGACTGTGTAGCCCAAGATCTGTGCATTGCCATCATCTTGTGGAGGTGCCCACTCCAGGGCTGCATTAAATCCCCAAACATCTACAAGCTTTATATTCTGAGGAGGACCAGGCTTGTCTGCAGAGGAGACATGAAAAAAAACCCTTTGCTTCTGTTTCAAGATCTAAGAACTTTGTCATTTTGTCCTATGCAGGGAAAAAAATAGAACCTGATAGCAATCTATGCTTGTTCAATATCAATACACTGCAAACAGGAAAGCTGGGAAATTTTCAAATACTGTCTTAATACTTTTCTGGGAGGCCTAAAACCTACTGAGAAACAGACAACACATTAGAATTAGTAACAAGGGAACCAGAAAAACTCTTTTTTAAAATGGAAGGAGTAGGTTGTGTTGTTTGGGTGGGTGTGATTAACTCTTTTACTACAGTTCTATTATTTGCTTTTTTACTTCAATGCAATTTAGTGGCCATCTAGGTACATTGAGAGCCATATAAACAACAGAGGTAACTGGGTATATGTTCCTCCGCCCAAGAAAGGCCAGCCATTGGGTACTATACCTGGCTCTTTCCCGTTGCCTCAGTGCTTCTTAGCTTGGCCACTAGTGATATTTCACTGTTATAACTAGAAAAAAATAAGCAAACTCTCAGAGGCACAGTAGTCTATGTCCACTTTAAGACGCCTGGAAATATATAGAAAAATATATATCATAAAATGATAGGGTTTTTTTTTTCCCTTCTTTTAAGGATCATTCATATTTCTGCTAATGTTGTTTAGTCAAATACTGTAACATTTAAATTAGACTTATTAAGTAATATTCCTGTCTGGTTTAACTTGAAGACGCTGCTGCTTCTTTTTGATATGGTAGATTGTTCTTCGCTGTTACAGGGCTTATTGGGGATGATGAAAATCCTAGATAGCTAAATGAAAACTGTCTCCTTTTTGTAACTAACCTGGAAAAATGAAGAAAATAGAATCTGGTGGATGTAGGATTGAGATGAGCAAAGCACAAAGAAATGCAACTATAGATTGCTTGTAATTTAATTCCTTAAAGAAAGATAGGCAAACCAGTAATAAACTGGCCTTTGACTGTTATTAAGGTAAATGTGACTTTCTGTGTCAAAGCACAATGTGCTAATTCTCTTTTCACTTACATACTTTGGAATGAAAAACTGCTTTATAAGTAACTTTAACCCTTTTTGTCCTCCTTCATATTGCTGAACACTGGAGCCAACTAGAACACTAAATGAAGTTCAATAAGGAATACAGAAGGCATCACACTCATTCCATTTAATGTCCTCTTCCTTCTTCTCTTAGACTATCATTTTAGAGAAAAAGCTGCCATCTTATGCATTGCTCAACAGCTACCAACTTCTTCCCTGTTTCTGAAGCTGGGAATGGTAATGTGTTGTCAAATGAACAATATTGCTTATGAAGATGTGGAAATGCATTTGCTGTTATCTTGAATCACAACTTAAGAAAAATCTAGATATATTTCTAGATGTGTATCTTCATTATACAAAAATCAATTAGTCTATTCTAACTTGAATATAGGAGTTTCGCATACTACCTATGAATATGTGTGTGGGTATGAAAACTGCAACAGCTTCAGTGGGCAAAGTCCAACAAGTGCTGAATAAGTGTATTACAATCAGTAGAAAACAGTAGAAAGATGTTGTGATGTTTAGCAGTTTGTTAATGATTTTCAAGCCTACCTATTGTTATAACCCCTCACAGTGTCTGCCTAATTTTACAAGTATTTTTCCTGCAAACTTACCTACAGATATATCTACACAACAGATGGGAGGGGTTGGTGTGTGTCATGGTGGTGTTTTTTGTGGTTTTTTGTTTTGTTTTGTGATAGTTGGTTTAAATCTTATAGGAAGAGATTGGTAAATGGGAGAAAAATATAGTCTTATGTGCAATGAAAGGAAAAAGTACGCTTTTTGAGGAAGCCTCACTAGACAGATAGATTTTGAAGTTTGGGCCTTATTGCTCCTAGTTACCTAAAAGCAAATATCAGGGAACCTCCCTTCAAAACTGAAAACAATAGGATGACAGGCCACTCATTAATTCGGTAATCTATTGGAAGAGTTATACTTTAAGAATGTGTGTGTGTATATTTAAGACATTCTTATGTATATGTTTATGTACATAGATGCAGATAATGGCTTTTGGGGAGAACAATTTCATAGTATGACGTTATTAAGAACAGAAGAACAGTTTAAGCCTTAACCTGCTATTGGATTAATGTGATAACAATTCAATAATGTATTAAATAATCCCTTTTTAATATATTATTATACCTACCCATAGTGGTATAGATGTAATAAAGAAAAAGAGTGTACTGAAAGCCTCAGTACTTGTAAGTCTTTGTAAAGGACAATCTTACAAAAGGTAGAGATGAATAAATTTGTTGAATGGATTTTTATATGCTTGATCTTTGTGATTTGATGGGATAATGCAATCTGCAAGAATATCTACTCAAAATTCCTTTGTAGAATTGTAGAATATTCCTTTCTCAGTACTAACCAGTACATCTCTGGCTGATAATTTGAACAGAGGGTGGGAAAAGTTAATCCTAGTGATGCATCTGTAGCAAATTTTTTTCCTCTGTAGGACACTGTGTTGAGTGGGGATTTATATTCTGCTACCCTCAATACAAGCTTATCTGAGGATTTTTGTGTTTTACTGACTTTTATAGAATGGGAAGAAGAGAGAAAGTGGCCGTGATCTTTCAAAGAGAAATGAGAATTTACATTTTCAAATAATAAATAATGGGAACAATAAATAATTCCAGTTAAAAAAACAAAACAAAACAAAACAAAACACAGAACTGAGGTTTGCTTTATCAGTAGAAGGTGTAATGGAAGGCATATTTTATTGATTAATGCAGTGGGGTAAAAGCTGAGGGAACAGTATTTTTCAGAGACTGGAAATATTTTCATTACATAAGACCTTTTATAAGTATTTTAAATATATTGTATTGCCATAGTAAAAGTCCACCCTTTGTAGATCTCTAGTGCAGACTGCAGCAATTGTTTTGGCAATAAGAGCAGGTGATGACAATAATAGAAATGTTTCCTCCTGTTTGGAACTGTCTCATTATAGCAGCAAAGCTTTTGGTTACTGACGTTCTTGCCTTGCTCTCAAAAATATAAGGACTGAAGCTACAAATATTAATCCTTTGTCAAGTAAACTCTTGTCAAAAAAAGTGAACAGAGATAAAAGATCACTAGTTGATTTCTGTCTCTGAAAGATGAGTTGGCTTTTCAGCATGCTGTGCTTCAGCATCTAAAGCATTACCAGTAGTACAGAAAGAGTGTCTGAATCACCTATATTTCTCTCCTGCCAAAATAATTTAAAATCTTGAGAGCAAAACGTGCTGTTGACAGAACTGAAAAGAAGTAGTTTCAATGGAAGAGTGACAGAATCAAGAATCAGAGCAGATGCTGTGGTTGCAGAAGTACCTGTATATGTTACAAGCCCTTTCTTGGCCAAGAATTAAATGAAATTTATTTATTCCCTTTCATTCAAGCAAGCTGGCCAAGAATTAAAAAGTTGAATACCTGACCTCCAACTCTGACATGCATTAAGCTATGTGACATGATTATTTGGCTTTTTTGGGGTTTTTTTTGCCTTTGATTTTCTGTATGAAATAACTCTTGGACAATAGTACATGTATCTGTTTGTATACCTTTCTACGTACCAAACAATGGGTGAAAGATACTTGGTACTATGCTGTAAGAGCAATGTGCTTAGAACCTGAAGTCACTAATGAGTTTTAGAAAGGAATTTTGGTGTGTAGAGAGCACTACACCCCTTTACCTGTGTCCCTTGAAATTACATTGTTTTAGCTGCCATTTACTTATTTTGCTGTCGCAGAATTGCGGCCGTCCTCTTGAGCAGAAGCAGCTGGTGGTATTAAGGCACATTTGCTCAATTTGTTATGCCTTTTTTGTTTGCTCTTGGCACCACTGCATACCCATTCTGCCCACATTCTAAAACTTTAAGCAGAATACAGTCAACATTATATATTTTATTTGAAAGCATAAGGAGTTATGCTTAAATACTTTTTGTGCCAAAATAAATATTCTAAGTATGTCTTGATATGTTGAAGGAAATCTGAGATTACACTGTGAAAGAGTGGGGCGAAAAAAATAAAAACATTTTTAAAGAATGTTACATAGAACTGTAATGGGGAGAAACAGAAGAGCTCTGGTTGAATTTTAATGAAATTTGAGTAGAGAAGATCTCAGAATATACCTCTCAAAATCCCAAGGGAAGTGGCAGTGCATTCCTTTAAGATGACACTACAAAAGAGACTAGAAATTGCATAATAGAGAATAAGCCTCCACTAAGCCTCAAGCTAACTAGACGCTCTTAGCAGAGTAAGACATTAAACATGAATTTTCCAAATTCACAGGACTGTGTCGTCTTGTCGTTTCTAATTCTCAAAACAGTAGAGGGACATTAGTGCAATGATTTTTATCTTCACTGTCCTTATCTGCTGATAAAAACCAGAAAGAGTATATCTATTCCAGGATTCAGATTTCCTGCCTTTAGGACAGTATGGCTATTCCCAAGAACACCAAAACTCTCGAATTACTTTTGTCACTCTCAAAATGGTAGAAAGAAGGGTGAGAAACATAATTAAAGACATTTTGGAAATAAACAAGGGGTCTAAAACTTGAGACTGTCAACTGAGGGTAGTGTGACTGAAGGCTATAAAACCATGGGTAGCATAGAAAATGTGAATAAATTATTCTGATACAAAGCTGTATCGACATCAAATGAGATTATCAGGAGAGATACTCAAAACAAACTAAACGGGTAACTGTACATGCATTTAAACTGAAATTCCTTACAAAGTATATTTGGATTCTGAAACTAGACCTGAATTAATAAACTGCCTGGATAAAATCATGGAAGAAAAAAATCCCTCAGGAGCTATGGGACACAGATAATCCCTCTACCTCAGAAAGTCTCTAGGATACAGATAATTTCAAGCTGGGAAAATATACTAGGAAAATTAAGTGACATGCTAGCCCTGCTCTGAACTTTGTCCTGGTCGTCTGCTGTTAACCATTGTCAGAGAAGGGATTCTGAGGTAGCTGGACCTTTGGATTGCCTCAGTGTGGCCACTATTTTGTTTTGTATGTTATGCTTATTTTTGATGTTGTCAGGTTCTTACCTATGATTTGCATTGTTATTGCAACTTTATCAGTCATGTTTTCTATCTGAAGAGTGACTTCATATGCTCCTGAGTGATGAAGCTCTGCCTTTCTGATGAAAAGGATTGTGTCTGTGTTGCTGTTCCGAATTCCCACATCTTTGGAGTCTAGAGTTTGACCATCTTTCATCCAAGTGATTTTGGGTCTTGGTTTACCCTGAAGAGAAAAAAAGATTTTTTCTTTTTAGGCTACAGTAGATTTTTTTTTTTCTGGTTTTAAGTGATTTGTAAGTCTAGAAAGCTTAATTTAATGTGCAGAGTTAGGATAATGAACTCTACTTTGCAATTTGTTTTCTTGCAGGCAAACATTTGCTCCTATCTGTGTGGTTTAGTGGCACCATTCCCTGAGGATGACATTTAGTTAGAAACTGAAATTATATTGAGAACAAACCCAGAAAAAATATACTTGTACTGGTATGGTACTCTCAGGCACCCAGGCACCTGTGAAGCCAACAGTTGATCTGTTTTACTCTATTATTAAGTAGCAGAAGTCTTTAATATTTAAGGAGTTTATTAACTTTTTTCCCACCTTCTCCCTCCATTTAATAAAATATTTGATTCTCTATGCCAAGTATTTTTAAGATATTTCAAAAAATTGTTATAATCTTGAAATCTTGGATGTGAAACTTACTGTGTAATTCTTTCTGCATTGCAAAAATTGTTTTGGTGACTGTCAATGTAAGCAGTCAGACAGTGTTGCTGCACCCATGGAATCAGTTGTGGAATGAGTAAGATATCTGTGGTTTACGTCACTGTCGCTCAGCCATTTCCAGGAAAACTGGCAAAGAATATTTAGTTCTCCAAAAGTTGTTTGAGTACTACTTCCACGGTACAGATCCAAACCAACAATCCCAAGACACAGGAAAGGACCAAATCATCTTTTGTAACTGTATTTATAGTCAATCTAGCAGAAAATAACTCTGTGGGGTTTTTTGAGTTTCTGCTAGATGAACATGGTGGAACAGTGCAGCACAGGGCTGGGTGAACCCCAGGTGTAGCTCAAATGAGTGGGGAGGGAAAGTGAGACCATCCAAGACAACAGTCAGATCTGCTTATGCTACCTTGGAACTGCAGTCTAAGGGACTGAAATTAGGACACCTACTGCCCTCTGCCTCTAGTGAACAGCAGAGAAAGCACCTCTAGAAGGTTCCCCACTTCACTGGGTGTCTGAAACATACTCTGTAAGACTGTATCTTTTTCCATAGGCTACAGAGGGAGATTAGGATACCCAGACTCTTGGTTTAGGTGCCAAAAGGTAGGCAGAATAAAAAGAAATCTTTGTGCTCTGCTACACCATTGTTTCAAGTTTGTCTGGTATTTGCTCAGAAAGTCTGTGTAGCATCATTTTATTTTTCTGTGATATTAGAAAAGTCAGGCCAAGATCTGTCCAAAATTACACTTAAAGGGGCTCTAAACCACCTAGAAATCGCTATTCTTTAAGAGATTTTTTTTTTTTCCTCTGGCATCTAAAACCTCAGATACATTGTGATTGATTTTACATCAGGGCTGATGATAAACCTGAATGAGCAATGGTTTTGGATCTTCCATTTTCCATATCTGGTAACTGATTTTCTTAATGCTTTCTGGCAAGGCATATAGTCACCTCAGGCCTGTAGCTCTGAAATATTAGATATTTTGCCAGTTCTAGTGTAACTTCACCCTGGTATAATTTCATAGAACCCTTACAAAAACCTATTAGAGGAAGACACGGCTTCCCTCCTTTAGCTGGTAGGTATAGTAGAAAATTCTCGAACAAGTAAAAGGATATGGTGGGGTTTTTTTCTGTATCCTGGTTATTGGTGAACTTGACAAGTAATTGACTGTATTTTACCTTCTACATATGTGTGTATTTTTAAATGACATGAGGATTCTGATTGAAAATTTTGTCTACAGGAATACTTTCAAAATAAAAGCAATTTACTTAAAATGGTATAGTTATATAGAAATTTTCTTTAAATTTCTAATTTGTCAAGACAACTGCTTGGCTAGGTTTTCAGACTGATTACAAAATGTAATAGTTCTTGATGGACTGAGTGATGAGGTGAATTGAGCATCTGGCCTTAAATATCTCAGCAAAAATGGCCATGAGAAACCATAGCGATATCTTTATAATAAGAAATACTTTAACAATAAATTAAGTTTTGCTACTGCTGGTGTTCAAATGTGGTTGATCGGATATGTTCACTCACAGCATCTCCCTTTTTGAGGTGCTACGATTGCCAGTGAAAGATTGCAAGTGTTGAAAGTGTTTGTTTTCATATACTCTTATATTTATAGACTGTGAAAAGCATAAACAGATAGAATGTTCCTAATACATATCTCAGAGGATTGGATTTCTGCAATGTGTAATAAGTAATCCGAGAGAGAACAGTGAGTGACAGTGGGTAAATAGCACACCAGAGAAACTTCAGGCAGTTTACTGCAAGGGAAGAACGAATTTAAATGCTTTTTGGTGTTTATGTTAATGCAAATATGGACAAGAAGACTGCTTAGGAATACCATGAATCTTATCAACTAATAGCACATAATATCCCTTCAATCATGTGCCCACATAGATAATTTTGAAACAAGAATGTGTTTATTCCTGTCCTTTAAGTAGAATGTCCAACCTGTGTAATGCACTCAACAGAAAAAGGGTTAGTAAGAATGTTGTACTTGCTCTTCTCTGTAAATTTCAATCTAAAGATTTTGATAGATTTGAAAATAGCATTTAGCCCAGGATAGCTTGACAAGGTATTTAATAGAATTCCAGTGTTAAATGACATGGTAGTGACCATAGAGGTCACTGCCAGGGTTGCACAGAAACTGTAAATTGTAGAAGACACTGACTTACAGTTTATTTAGATAATATTCTGCTTGCTTGTATTCCCTGGCTCAGGGTTCACACTAATTCCAGTATTTATGTATTTACTTTGTTATCCTTTTTGTAATATGAAGTTGCAATCATATCTACTTAGAATCTTTTGCTTCAATAGAAATGGTCAGTGATTTAAACTTTTTCAAAATATAGAATAAAATGTTCATTTTGCTTTAATTTTTTGAAAGATCCTCAGTTTTGCATATTCTAAATAGCTTTTGCAGTATTAAGAATTGTAGCTATAGTTGCAATTCAGCACTATTACAAATTTAATTCACTCAAAAATTATCTCTTGAATTAAAATCCTCTAGTTTTGTTCTCAAGATAAAATTTGGTGTTGATGGATAGATTTTAGCATTGTTTGTTAGCCTTACTTTTTAGGAGATGAGAGTTTATACCATCACATTATTTGTGTGCTACTAAAATTTTGAATTGATTCATTTCAGCTAAATTTGACAGAGCACTAGAATTCTCTTAGACTAGCTTAGTACAGTTTTGTGAAAACTGATGACAGGGTGAAATACTGAAACCTTCATTAGTGTCCCTGTTGAGGAAAAGTCAGGGAAGGCTTAGTCTTTATCGGTTTTGTTTGGCAAGAGCTGAATGATCAGGCAGGATAAGTGAAGCTCTGGATTAGCTGCAGCATGTACTTTCTCTGGCCTGGGGAAGTGAGGACATGTAATGTAGGACTACCAGTGAGGGGTTAGGGCAAAGAACTGGCAAATTGCTGGGAATATTGCAATGAGACCGCTCTAAGCAAAAGAGGTGGGTTATGCTGGGAAGATAGTGATATAGGGGACATACGACACAAACCTCTAAAACGCCAAACTTTATCATTTCCTCAGCTTATGGGACACCTTGTCAATTTTTTGCAAATTTTCTTCAACTCAGACATTAAAGCAGCAAAAATATCTTTATTCTAATGTAATTTTTTAAAGACTTAAATAAGTCCAAAATATCAGATGTAAAATCTTAAATTTTGCGGAAATCTAGAGCTCAGTGAAGCGGCAATTTTAGCAATTGTGGAGATAAGAAACATGGAAGAAAAAAATAAGCACACGATCGTATCAAAGTGGTGCAAGCATGCAATTCAAGGCAGTTACTCCATGTATTGGTTTGCAACTGTTTGCTGATTAGATATATCTTTGTGAAAAAGCAACTTTTCATGTCACCCAGTAACCACAGGGCAAAAGACATGTGTAATGCATTTTACATAGATTTTGCTCCTCTATGGATTTTTTTTTTCCTGCTGGTACTGCCCAAATGAAAGAATATAGGTAATGAGTGCATATATGTCTCCCTGGCTGAAAAATGTTTTACATCTCCAGTGTCTTTACATGAGAATTTCAAAACTCTTCACTAATGACGGTGATTACATTTTCATAAATGTCAAACCTGGACAGCAGAGAAATTTTAGGTTCTTCAAATTATAAATGAGGGCTAGATTAAATGATTTATCCATTATTGCTGAGGATATCTCTGTGAGAGTCCAAATCTGCAATTTACATGTTCTTTTCTTGTGTGTCACTCAGAAACCCTTTTCTTTCCCACACTAATTCTTGCACTATATTGATGTTATAGTCTTGCATCTTAAAAAAGGCATGTGGTGTTTTATGAGCAGTCATTATCATTGCTTATACAGCTATAGAACATGCAAAGATAGGGGAACTGGTTAGGTCAATCTGTGCTTATGTATATGCAATTTGGTGCATGTCATAGTGGCATGTGTAGTTCCATGCATGCACTCTTGATAATCCTTGGCATGCTGTGTTTTTTAACCTTGAGCTCATGTACACTAATAACCAAGCTATTATTTGTATACACATGGATTCTATATAGGCCCAATTGTGGTATTCTGTTTATGTACAAACTCTAATTTTTGTAGTCAGCCTTTCAGAAATGAACATACAATCTTTTGGCAAAGAAGTTGCCTAGTAACATCATGTACCTTGGCTACAGAAGAGTATTTGGTTGTATTCTTATGCTTTTGTGTACTTCTGTCTTTAAGATGCATCCTATGGACAATAAGCAAGAATGGGCTTGCACTTACTTACAGCACTTAATTCTTGTTCTTCCCCAAAAGGAAGGATTATGGAAGAAACTGTGAGTGTAAAAAAATGTGACTGAAAGAAGAGTGATTTTATTGTTTTTTGCTTTAACATTTGAGAGGGTTTTTTAAATCATCAGCCATACTTTGTGTAATAGTGCTTAAGCAGTGAAGCACTGGGAACTTGGACAAGGGAAAGTACTTTAGGTAAGTGGTGATAAATAACCACGACAAAATAGGAACAGATGATACATACCTGAAAAGGGATCACAATGTTGATTGTCTCACCCACTTTCTTCACCAGAGTCTGTCTGAGATGGCGTGGCAACCAGATTTTGGGACGCTCTGCAGTTAAGCATTAGTACATTCAATGCAAAGATTTGATATTTGAAATATTGCTTGTAGCATAAATAAGACAAAACACCAAAGAGGAGACGCTTGGATATTTGTAAGCATAAGAAAATTGTGCAGACACTGTTTCTACAGTTAGGGAGCAGTTAATTCTCAAAGTACTTTCAAATGTATTTGGCTACTGGATACAAATTTAGTAGCAATCTCAGTTACATATTTACAACTGAGCAGGTTTCAATGACAGCAGGATTTGTGAAACTGTCACATTTGAAATGCCAAGTTTGGGTGACTTGCATTCTATGCGAGTCTTCTGTATGGACTTTGGAGAACTTTATCAGTTCAGTAGAAGGAATGAGACAAAAGGTGTATTGGAGTAAAAGAGTGATTATAGACTATGGTTGATCTATTGCTATATTGTTACCACACCTCTGTGAAAATTGCCATTTGAAGGTGTTTATGGACTTACTCAGAAAGCAGAGCAATCAATGGATTTCCTTTATCTTTCTACAGTCATTCAGTTATAGTTCTTTCTTTTAGGTGCAAGGAGTAGAGTCTCATTGCAGCTGCTTACTTTTCACTAACAAAAAGAGGATGCTAGTGCATGTTTTTTTCATCTAGTCTCTGCTCTCCTTCACCTCACTGGAAAGTTCTCTATTTTCTCCATGTCTTCCTAATTCTTTTCTGAGTCATTTACAGAAAGCATTTCTTAACATAGAGTTGGAGTATCTATCTTCATGTCCATTTGGTTTTGAGGTACATTACAACTTCATTTCATTTACACAGAGTCATTTTACTGTCAGTGAGACTCTGGCAGACACTTCATGTGAATCAAGGTTGAAGAATCCACTATTAGCACCTCTTGATATCATTTGGACTCCAGTCAAATTAATTAAAATCTACTGCTGTTGGGTGATACATGGAGTATTAATTAATAACCTAAGACAATCAAGTACTTTTATTTAAATAGATCTCTGGCCACAGCCGACACAGTCATTTTGCAGTAATATAGCAGCTTTTCCAGCAGAGAGCTAAACACTAAAAAATGTGTCTTTTAAATGCTGACAGTGCCATTACAAGAAATGAAATGTCCATAATTTGAAAGTAAGAAGTAGGATTTTGTTTTAAGACCTGTGCTTGAGGAATATAAGACCTGGAGAATATAATAATGTTCTCAGTCTCAGAAGGTATTGGGTGGCTAGTCAAAGTGAAAGAGCTGTTCGGGTTTTTATTCACAGAAGAAGGCACAGGCTTGTCAGTCCTGGAATTTTTCTGCATGTGTACGTTATTAGAACTTTGATCAGAGGAAACAGATTAATAATTCAGTCTAAATACTCACGCAAAATCTCTTGAACAGTGACAGGCTCTTTGATTATTGCTGCTCCGCTCTCACCAGCCAAGTTTACAGCCTTTATACGGAAATGAAGTTTGTCCCCAGTGACTAGGTCTTTAATCAGAGCAGATGTGCGCTCAGTTAGGCCAGGAAGAGCTGGAATCCATTCTGTAGCTGCAAGTACAGGATTTGCATATTGTAATAATATATTATTTTTCCAAACTGGTACCTTGTCTACAATTGAAAGTAAATTTGTATTAAGCTAAAATGAATTTAACATGCAATACCACACTTAAAAGGGAATAAACTAAGTTGGAAAAAGAACTCTGGATCTAGAAGATGTGTTTACACATGGAGTTAAAGAATGTATACATTTTGTTTATTCAAAATAGCTAAGGGTAAGGGAATCATCTTTGAGTAGTTCCTTTGGCATTCTGTTTTATTGATCTTAGAGGTGTGGATCTTCTCTACATTCATTTTCATTAGCAAGAGGTTAAGGTAGAGAATTCTGGAAGTATTTTTTGCAAGAAAGGGAGATCTTAATTTTATTTTTGCTTGGAATAAATATATCTCCTCTGGGTGTCCAAACAGACTGGTGAGAGCCACAGATGCTGAAAACAATAATAGAACACATAACTGTTGGAATTTATTATTAACTTCTCAGTTGACACAGTAGAACAGAAGTCTTAGAGCTTCCTTAGGTATTGTAATGACAGAGAAGTAGAACTGATAAAATCATTCTATGACACTGACATAGAGATTCTAGTAGTTCCATTATGATAGCTCATTAAAGACTATAAATTATTTCTGGATAAAATATACCCTGTAAAAAGCCTAGTTTAGGTTATATGGCAATTGAGCTTAGTGTCAGAGAAAATTTCATGATGGAAGTGATTATAAATTTGTTATTTGATTTTTATGACATAAATGTTGTGTTGTAGTATCACAGTAAATTGAGTGTGGTAGTTATGATGGAGGTATACACTTTATTATCAGACCACAAGTATTAAATGAGATAATGTAACAGTTACTTGATAGTTTGTTGTTACAGTCATGTTATTAGATTGGTTTTAAGGAATACGCAATTTGTGAATGCTACAAAAGCATAGTAGTGACTATGGAACAACACTGGTATTTTTCTAGTACTCTTCCGTATTGAAGTTTATTATGATTGTGGAGATGATGTTAAGGTTCATGTCAGTATCATGGTCTTGTCATGGTAAGTCTGGTGGTGGTTTGCAAGGGTGTTAGTTGTAGATTCGAGTTCAAATGTAATGATATTGGATATAGCTAATTTGTTGGGATATTGTAGTGAAGCTATTGCAATTGTAGGATTTTAACAATGTTCAGTTCCTGCTGTCTGGTACTAGTGCTTACTTACATCCATCTTTGCAGTATTCCACAATATAACCATCTAATCCCCCAGCTCCAATGCGCTCAGGGGGTCTCCACTTCAAGGCAACAGTGCTGTCAGAAACATCTTCCACTGTAAAGTGTGTTGGTTCACTTGGAGGAGCTATAGGGAAATATGTAGAAGTAAATTCTGGGAAACAGCAATATGACTGAGAATTTAAAGGCTATAGAAGGAGTGATTAGCAGCTGAATTACATACTGCTATCTGTTTAAAAATTTTTAAAACCAAGTTTATCTGAAGCTCAGTTGTAAAATGTAACACCTAATACTTCATTAATAGAAACACACCATAAGTTTCCTGTAATAGGGAAGGGACCGAGAGGTTAGTATAGTAGTTCCTATTCACATATGCTCCCTTGGGAGTAAAAGCCAATGAAAAAAAAAGAAAAGTTACAGAAGGGAGTCAAATTGTCAGCAGAAATCTGCAGAAAATTTAGAAATGAAAATGCCTGCAATTTCTATGCTGTACTTATACTCTGATTGTAATTAGACAAAAGACACATAGTCAGAGGACCAAATTAATCAGTAGCTAAATTTGACTTCATTAATTTTCCTCTTACAGTGGAGAAAACGACCAAAAGGTCTGACTACATGTTTACAGAAACACTAGTTCGATTTGCATGTTTATAATAGACACATGCCTGAGAAAAATATTTTGGGGCAGAAGAATTTTCACTTCAGTTAGATATAGCTGTTTCATATCTTTTCAGAACAGGAGTGCCATGACTCTTTTTAAATCCATAGTTCAGAAAGATAACTAGCCAAAGTCAGTCTTCTTAAGTATGCCTGTTGTCTACTAATTAAAATAAAAACAAAACAAAGAAAAAAAAGTCCTTACTGGAGAATCTCAAATACACACAAATGCTGTTGTGAAATACTTGATTCAGAAAAATAAACAGAAAGATAACTTTTTCAAAATAATATTTGGAGTGCTGGAACATAAAATTTAGTATACTTGGCATAAAAGCAATCGTTAAAGAAATATATTTTGGGCATACACTGTGTACATGCTGAGCATCTTCTGAATATACAGAAGAGATTTTACATGCTAGAAATATTTCTTATATAAAATAAGTTAAATACAGGTTTATAAATTGTGCAACTGATTGAAATTGATCTCAGTTCCCAGAGTTATTGTAAAAAAACAAAACAAAACCACCAACCAACCAAAAAAATCACTCAGTTTCTTTTTGTATCTGTGTCAAAATTTTTCACATTCAAATGGCAGCAAGGACCATGAACAGCACACAGGGGGCAAAGGCAGTTGGGAGCATATGCAACCACACAGTACCGAGCAAAACCCCAAACCTCTTCTCTGAAGCAGTAAGTGGGAACTTTATCCTTAATCAAGTAAAACTCTGCCTATCCCATGAAAACTTTGGACCTTTTTTTCCAGTAGCTCCGCTTGATGGTTTTCTTTTGTCCTCTTTTGTTGCAGACCAGCTGTTGTGTGTTTGAAATTCAGAATTAAGACACTCTTCTTGTAGTTCATCCTTTCCTTCTGACCCCTTTGCAGCATCATCTGCTTTTACATTATCTCCTTCAGCAGGCTGTCCCCCTTCACTGATATTTGTAGATTTAGCAACTCTAGTCATTTTTATCTCCAGCTATTTGTATTTTTGTGGGTCTTCTTTCTAAAGCTCTTAGCAGGCAGGCTTCCTGAGGACTCCTTTAGTTTGCTCCTTGCTCAGGGACTGCAGGAGACACTGCCCTGCTGTGTTGGGAAGGATTATTTATAGAAAATCATTCCTCAAATATTTTCTTAATCAGCTATCCTGTTAGCTGTGGAGAGGGCCAGGATTAAGGGAGTGCTGGGTGGGATACTGTGATATTTGCACTCATAAGGCAATGGGGGAAGCTGAGAGGGACAGGGAAATTTCTGTCAATTAGTTCTCCTCCTTTCCAGATCCAGCTTGACTCTCACACTTCTAATAATAACAACTAAAAATTCATCAGCAATTTCATGAAACTGGAACCTCTGTGCTTCTCGGGAAGGGGAATGAGAGATAGAGAAGACAAAGATAACAAAGAAAAGGTTGATTATAGAATATAGAGATGGTTGACAGCCTCTTCCCCAACACATTCTTTTTAGGTATAAGGGCAACTGTAGAGAAGATGTGCAAATTGCCTTACCTTGGTTTTGTCCTAGAAATAATATGGAGTGTGGCAAAACTCACCAATTGGCATGAAGGGTTGCGAAGCAGGGCTTGGCCGGGACATGCCAATAGAATTCACAGCATAAACCCGCATCTCATAAATGACTCCTTCAATCATTCGCTTGGCTTCATAGGTTAGCTCTTTCAAAAGGTCAAAGTTCAGTCTCATCCATCGATAGCTCTTCTTTTTCTTTCTCTCTAAAATATAGCCTGTGAAGGATAGCTCTTATGATGTAAAAGAACTGCAAATTGTTATCTCACATGCAGGAATAAAGAAAATGATAACTTTTTTTTTTTTTTTCCTATGGCATAAAAGAGCCAAATGTGATCCAGGATTATTGCATATAACTGAATTGTGTGAAGCTGTGGTATCTTCCTCCAGTTCCCTTTTGTATTACTTTCCTTCTATCTGATATTCTTACCTGAACAAGTATACTTTTCAGAGTAGAAGTTATTTAGAATTGTCTATGCCTGGTATTAGACTTCAAGCACACTTTGCATGCTGTACACTACTATGAAGGTATTTAGATATATGCAAAATAGTGATACTAGCAGAGCAGGTTTAAATGTTGAATCCCTTCACTCCTAATAGCAGAGAAATGTATGAGACACAGCAACGCAACAGAAAGCCCCTTCGGTGAAGGTGAAATTGTCTTGAAATGTGTAAGATAAAACATAGAGTTAAAAATAAATGTCTTCCTATATTCTGCTGCAATTCACTAATCTCAACTAACAGCATAAATCCCAATGCAAAATATTAGTTGGAAGAACAGTTTAACACTTCCCTTTGTGTTTTGTTTTTGGTTTTGTTTGTTGTTTGCTTTTTTAAATGATTTATCAAAGAACTTATGTTAGATCTCTGTGTCTAGTACTAACTGGTGGAATTGCAGAGTGGTTCCCAGACAGTGCAGATCCCAGCTCTGCTTTAGTCCAGGGCATGAACCATTTTTCTTGCTCTGATTCCCTTGGGAAGGAAAGTACTGGTATGCAGATGGTATTTCTGGAAGTGATGCATGTAGACTTCTTTTAAATGGATTTTGTTTTGAAAGCTATTAATCTTTGAACTATAGAGTGAATAATCAGAAAATACACTGAATAGTGATTTACACATACCATTTATTTGTGTGTATTGCATGTCTATTTCTACCCATATTCTACAGAGGATATGTCTGTAACAGTCATTGTCTACAATAGTATAAGCTTATAGCAGATACATTGTAAAGACTTATGAATTGAGCTGTGTATGTCAGTGATTTAGTCCCTGCTGCTCACAAAAGTCAAGGCTATCAAACTTGCAGGTGTTCCTGTGAATCATACTTCCCAGGTGCACCACACTTACGGTGTCTAAAGGGTGATGGAGAACAACGAGCACGTTTGCTGACACATCATAGGCACAGACACCAGGAATCAGCAGCCACTCCTGTCTACATTGGATTGTAAGAAGAGCATGGGAGTCTACAGAATGTTTTGGGAAATGAGCGGTCAAAGTACCTTTGAGCTGACAAGTTGTATCATCACTTCAATGTATAGAGTTACTCCTTGTAACATGCTTGTTTTCAGTGGCTTTTAAACAGGATTAAATGTTGCGAGTCAAGAACCTATGGTTCCTTTGACGTGTTCCTGTTTTTTTTCTCTTTTCACCAGAGTCTGTGACACTGCGAGAAGTTTCAGCAACTCAGTTTCTGGTTTTCTGCTGGTTTAGTTATGCATAGTTTCCTGTCAGAGTTGAAACACTTCTTCACTGCAGCATACCAGGATTGCAATTCAAAAAATGGCAAAAAGGAAGTAAAATGACAATAAAAAGAAACGTGTTGCATGAGTGCTTGAGATTGCAGATTACTGGAGTTGATGACTGAAGTGGCCACAGATCTCTTTTGGTATCTGTAGGTAAGTCCAAAGGCTTGTACACTGACCTAAAATTACAGTGAATATTGAATGAGAACGATCAGCTGTAACTATTTATGATATCACCTTCTTGTGCTTTGGTAACGTATTCGCTGAAATATTTCTCTGATCCAAACAGGACAGATAGGGGGCACTCTCTCCCTAAAATTGAAGGGCCAGAATCTAGACCAGTTTGAAGGTTTAATAGTTAGAGAAATTAGTTTCTGAGGGTCAGCCTTCCTAGAGTAAATAAACATGGAGAATCCTTCTGTGCCATTTTAAAGGAGCAGCAAAAAATATAGGCAAGGCTGCTGGCGACTTTATATTTTAGAACTTCTTACCAAGTACTGGTTGCCCACCATCATATTTAGGGGGTTGCCACTGCACAGTACAGTAATCTTCTCCAATGTTGCTGATTGTGGGAGCTTCTGGAGGGTCAGGAACATCTGAAGAAAGGGTGAGAATGAATGAGAGTTATTACTGTTTCAGTTTCTGTATACAAGTCAATGAAATATTTTTCCTTAAGATTTTTTTTCTGCATGATATTGATACAGCTTTGTCAGATAGCAATAGTAGTTACAATCGAGAATGTATTATCTTAGCCTAAAGTGAATCCTGCTCTTTGATGCTTCTATCTTAGATCAGTTTTCCTTTAAATACCATTGATTATTCAGCTCCTGTGTTTCTCCCAGACATAATACACTTTTTGCAAAAATGTAAGGTAACAAGAACAATTCTGTTCTGTAAGAAGAGACAGAATTTCCTGTTTTCTCTCGAACAAACTTTATACAATACGATGGTCACATGTCTCTCATATTTTGTTATTTTGCAGATACTTGTAGTAAATACCAAGATTTAGAATTTATAAAATATGAAAAGAGACTTAGTATTCACCTAAGCAGTGAATTCTAAATTATAATACTGTAGGTGACAGTAATTTTCCTTTATAACTTCTAAGTTTACTTTTAACCTGACCTTTTGTCATATGTGCGGCAGGGTATAAACAAATTAAATACTACGAAAAATTTTATAAAAATTACTGACTCAAAATCATATTCCCTCTCAGCTCTTCTGTGACTCATGGTGGCAATCTGTTTATCTTATATCAGATACATTATGTCTCTTTATTCCATTAACCATTTACTGCTTATAGAATTAGGTAATCTTTGCTTAAAAACATAAACCACAACAAAATGACAAGAAGTTTTTCTTATCTCAGACATGCATGAAGCATATACTTCAGGATGGAATGTCATTTATAAAATGATAGGATCACCTGAAACTGGAAATATATACAAAGGAGATACCTGGATTTCTACTGACAGTTGTTCTCCTACCTTTTCACACAGAAGGCAACTACCTGTGAGAAATACTTCTGCCAAGTTCTGTGATTTATAAGTATTCCTACCTTTATGATCCTTTTCTGTTTTTTCTCAACCTAAAGTCAGAACTTCTCTCAGTTTTAGAGAAGGGTGAGTTTCAGTGAACTCATGATGCTTCCATGCTCTGTTTTTTTCCTTGCTTCACTTACCAATAACTTTGACTGTGATATCAGCCTTATCTTCTCCCACTGGATTCTTAACTATAACTCTGTATACTCCCTCATCCTCCTTTTCTGCTCCCTCAATGGTGAAGACACAGTGGTCTTCATGCATCTCCACACGAACTCTGCCTTCAGATTCAAACAGAAGCTGTGGGCAATGAAAATAACAGAGAAAGTCAGTGTAAGTTGTGCCAGGGACAGCCTGATGAGCCTGTATGTAAACTGGAGAAAATCTTCAAATCATTGAATACTATAAAAATTATTGAAAAGCTATAAAGGTTTCCAACTTCTATTTATATACAGAATTGAGAAAATATACACTAAGTGACTCACATGAATAGCATTTGGAAAAATTGATTCTGAAAGTCTGCAGGTTGAGATTCATTGCTGGTTACACATATGCAGCTAAGTTTCAAAGTTACTAAGTACTTCCACAAAGCTCTACTTTGGATAGCTGCTGCTATCAATGTAGAGATTTTCATGGATAATAGTTGGGTACTGTGCAAATTCAAGGTTTGCAAATTCAAATTTCAAATTTCCCTCCAAGAAATTTACCATGTTTCTTGTAACTGTTAATGGCATCAGTGTGACTTCTGGCACTCAAGAATGTCATATGGGGTAACTTTCTGCTCTTCTCTGAGCTGAGATCTAAACATAATGACCACAACTCTGCTCTACATTTATAACACTCCTTTCTTCTTTATGTGCCTGTGTATCTTTAGACAGAAGAGAAACCAGTGGAAAGCATATGTGTCTGAATAGTGACCTGTACAGCAGAATCCTAAACCTGGGTAAGGTTTATTGTTGCATAATAAATGTAAAATATTTTGACTCTATCAAAATAAAAAATTTATTTATGACAAAAAGGAAACTTGTTGGAAAATGAATCCTCTTTCACTGTTTTGTACATACATAGTCCACTCTCTTGACCCATCGTCATGATTCCCTCTGTCTTGTAAGATTTTGTCCTAGGTTTTTTTCCTCTAGTTATTATTGAAGTCTCCAGGTTAGCGGTGAAAAAAAGATAAATATTCACAAATATGTTAAAAAGAGTTTTCAAATAACTGCTCTGTAATTAAGCCACCATGTGATGGTGATTAGAAAGAGATTTCCTCAATGAGCATCTTACTCTAGAATTAGTCACCAGATCTCTTGTGCCCATTTGAAGTGTTTGGTAATTACCACTGTGAGGCAGGATGTTGGGCCTGAGCTATTCACTTCGCCAGTTTTAATACCTACTGACTTTAGTTTTATTTCTGTCTGAATATGACCTTTTGTCTGGAAAACACTAAGCATATTTATGTGTCTGCATGAATAATAAGGAACTTACCTTACTATCAGTATTTAAATCACTGTTGTTTTCTGAGGGAGTCATGGAATCATCATTACTTCGAACAAGGTCGCTTTTCTAGATAAGCAAAAAAACCCACAGAAAGTCAGCTAAATCTTTCTGAGCAGAGCAACAAAGCTGTTTCTCCGAGACAGAGGAGAGTCCACAGGTTTGTTAGGGGGGCTGATTATGGAGGTGTGGGAAAAATGAAGAGCGAAGTGAGGCAACAAGCAGACCTGGGAAGGAAATCAACTGATACTAAAGTAAAAAGTAGAAATGGAAACAGATGTATCAGGCTGCAGTGAATTAAGAGAAGGATAAGTCAGCAAAGCTGCATCTACAGCTTAACAATGAAAGATGTGTGACGTTCTGCAGTAGAATTGTAACTGGTTGTGAATCTGTGTCCTGTGGTACTAGTTACCCATCTTGTTTGTTTCCATACTAATTCCACATTGCAGAAGAAAGTTCTAAGTGTTATTCAATATGCTAAACTGAACAAAGAATGCAGTAGAACCATGAAGAAAATGAGATTGGGAAAATTAATATAATTGGCAATATTATTTTGTCTACATCTCCACCTGTGGTAAATGATGTAATCATGTTGTAGAATATTATGCAAAGTATTTCTGTGTTTTGTGCTAGTTACAGCTCAAGAGCCTGCCGATAGCAATGGGTGGAGATCTTCTGAGATAGCCAGAAGGGAAGCTCACTTAACATTTTGTGTCTAGCTTCTAAATTCTTTCTGGATATTTTGTATTGCTTTGATAAGGTGAATGGCAAGTGTCCTCTGTTTTTGTTACACTAAATACAGTTCTACCCCAGTGGTCTGCTAAGACATTTTCTTCACAGACTGTAGAATTCTTGAGAAAGATTTAAAAAGAAGCTGCCATCCCCAGAACGTGTCCATTCTATAAGGTGATGGTGATGATTCCTCATTTACTTTTCTCTGAGGTAGGAAGGAAATTAATGTGTGTGGTATTGTACTGTATGCACGTACACATGTCTACTCAAATATACTTAACCCCTTCTTTTGGAAGAGAAAAACAGGTGACGGTTCAGAAAAATAAGAGTTCAACATGATTCTCACAAAACCAGCTAAATACCAAACAGTTGCGTTGCAGATATTTGATTTTTTTTCTTGAGGTTTAAAAGAGAGAAAATTAAAAGGAAGATGAAAATACTTGTAACTTAGAATTGCAAATCAAAGTAAAATTTGAGAAAGAAAACAAATATCCTGTTGTGACATCCTTGCCTCAGACGTTGTGTCAGGTTACACATTACCTTGTTTACTTTCTGCCAGATGACGGTGGGTGTTGGATCTCCTGATATGGGAACATCCAATCTCAATTTGTTCCCAGCCACCACGATAATAGTGTCAGGGGATTGGCCCAGACAGTCAAGGTGGATTTTGGGAGGTTCTATAGCAAAGGTATAGAAAATAAGTTTTAAATATAGTTTGAGCATTCTGTATGAAAAAAAAAAAAAGGTGAATATGCAAACAAAATCAAAATTAAAACCCCACTGCTTCCATTGCTATTGAAAATATGTTTACTTGCATGTAAATAATGACTGCTGTTCTTACCTTCTCTTGGTACAAAATCAATCTTGACCTCTGGAGAAAAAAAAGGTGGGGGTGGCAGGAGAAATAGATCAGAAAACATAATTTACATGGCATCTGCACCCAAAAAATAATTTTAAAACTATTAATCATTAAAACCCCATAAGGCATATGTATCAACAGATTAATACAATAAATTGGAAAACAAGCTCTGTAAAACAATGCAATATTGATAACAAAAATAGCAGGGAAAAGCAATGTGCCTGTACTGATGTATCAGGAAAGAGGTTCTGCATACTCTTTCCTAGTGTAACCATGATTAATGGCATCATTTTATCCCTCTGGAATTCCCATCACATATTCTACCATAACTTACCCAAAAACTGAAGCTTGGCAGAAAGGTTGTAAGCAAACCCCTGAGGGATGAAGGAATAATCAGCCTCATCATCTGGTGTTACATCCTCAATAGTTAGCTTATGGATTCTGGAAACATGAACAAATACATTCCACTCCCTTACCTTACCTCTCCAGGAGAAACAGGGCTATCTCCAGAGACAAGGTTCAGGCTATAGGATATTAACAGACATAACTATTTCTTCTTCCCTTGCTCTGACATTGAATCAACAACCAACAGGGCTGCAGACTGCTCTGCTTTTGGTATTGAAGCAAATCTATGTCAGCATCCATGTCAGTTGTCTATGATTGGATTTTTCTTGTCAAGGTAGACGCATAATCTGGTCTGAATAGAGGAAACAGTTTCTGTTCTTTGATCCAGTCCTTTTACCATTACAAGGGCAGTTGTAACACTGCTGACTGGTTTCCTTTGATCAGATTCTGACTACAATAATTTCTGGAAAAACAAAATAAAAACTGATGCTCCATTCCTGTGTTATTGTAAAATCAAAACAGAATACAGAAAGGGAGTACCAAGGTAGATTTTACTTAACAGGTAATGCTTACGTATCTTCTGAATCTTCTTGGTCTCCATTTCCAGTAGTAGTTAGACTGCTGGGAAACTTAAGCACAGAATTGTACAACTCTGTATGTTAAAATGAACAGTAGTTTTTCTGAAGGCATTTATACACATGTGCTATCTTAATCTAACACTACTGCTAAGGTTAAAGTTATCAACAATGTGTTCTCTAGATTGAATACCAAGAAAACATGAAACTCTAGTGAAAACTGAGAATGGATTCTACTGATATACCACTGATGTCATACATGCAAAACATATCAACACAGAAGTACATATACCAAAGCAAGTGTGTGACTATATGATTGCATATGAGAAGGTTTTAAACTTTCTTTCCTTTTAGCTGGAGCCAGGACAAAGTCCTGTTTTGTATTCTGTCCCTTGAGAAAACAGTTCCTGTGGATTGTACTGCAATACTCAAGACTCTACCTGCTTTCTAAAACAAGACTAACCTGCCAATATGAGAGATCTTTATCCTTTCGTCTGGGACCACCTCCTTTCCGTTTTTCAACCAGATTCCTTTCACATTTTCATCAGAAACTTCACACTTGAAGACTGCCTGGTCGCGTGCTTTCACTGTCAGGTCTGCAATGCTCTGATAAACTTCCAGCTTTTTCTCTGATATTGTGAGAGTAATTGATACACACATCAACAAATCAGAATAGATCTGTAAGTAAACAGTGTGGATTTACTGCATAGAAAAGGCTAGGGTTGAGCAAGCAGTTTGTGGAAGAGTGAAATATGAAGGGAAATCCACAGCGTGCAAGGCTTTAACAGAGCTGATAGCTGAGTGCCTGTTATTATTAGAGTATCTGTTACATCCGGCACACAGGTCTGGGCTTTCCTTGGGGCCTTTATTATCAAGCCTTATGCCCCTTATTAAGTCATCTTTTTCCCTGGCAAGAGCATTATGCTACCCCTGTGTACTGTTTTGCAGAAGGTTACCTTCAGCTTGTTTTCATATTTCAGCTTCTCTGGTTCTGTAATATTACCTGTGCCTACCTTGTACAATTAGTTCAGCAACTGATACCCCACCATTGGTCTTCACGGTGTAGTGTCCACTGTCCTCCTTGGTTGACTCATTAATAATGAGATACTGCTTTTTTCCATCCTTCTTGAATCGGTATTTGAATGTTTCTTCCCTTGTCAGCTCAATTCCATCCTTTTCCCTGCAATTCCAAATAATGTTGAGCCATTTTGCTATGGTTAGGAGAGTCAAGAATCAACTCAATGTTGCTAGAGATTGGATGACACAAGATAATCCCATTTTTGTAACATTTCATGTTAGCAATAAAAGAGATCATTGCACAAATAGCAGTAGAACCAAAAACAGTGTGCTTCTAGCTTGACCATTAATTTTCACTAAGTATTTGACTTCTTGTTCAAGAGAGTTCACTCACAAGGAAGTACTTGATTGTTACTATTTATATGCTATAGATAAACATGAAAGTATGTTGAGTACTGTAGAAGACACAGGGATGAAGGCACACCTCACTAGCAGGGAATTTACTATCTTATAAGCCACCAGAAGGTAAATGGGACTTGCTGGGAAATGACTTAAAAGTCTTAATGTTCCTGATTTGAATTATAATAGTTATACATTAATGATTTGTGGGCATCAGTAAAAGAATAAAATGTTAGGATGGATTTAAATGAAGATGTATTTTGGATTTTGAAGCACTTTCAATTCAAGGATGCCACAATGTATTTAAGACATTACTGAATTAAGCTTCACCAGTCTGGGAGGAAATTTAATTATTGTAATTTCCAATCGTCATGACAGGAAACAAGCAGAGAGGATTCATGCTGTTTAGTCAAGGTCACATAAAAATACATAAGGCATTTTAAAGATTTCCTGTTGCTAATCTTAAATAACATCAACAGGCTTCAAGATAAGAACTTGTAATTTCTTCAACTTACTCCTTTTGCGGCATTTCTTTCATTATTATTTGAATGTGTTTATATTATGTTACTTGAATGCTACTGCAGTTTGTAAATGAAAAAGGTCTTCTCTTTGATAATTGCTCATATGGAAAAAGAAACAGAAAAGATGTTATTCTTTCAACAGAATAAGAATTTTCTTTATATCTTATTTCCCTTATTTTTTTCCAGTGACTGTTGAGCTTAACAAATGAGCTTATAGGATAGCAAGTTGAAATGTTACTTAAGGGCTCATTAAAATAGAATAGTTCTAATTTCAAAAAAACTTTTGCCTCTGTTAGAGTCTGCTGAAGTAAATCACAAGGTCAGAACTTTAAGCAGAGTCAGGAATCCTACAACTTGTGACTTAAATGTACCTGGTGCAACTGCATTTCAAAATACCTACAGTTTATTCCCTCCTGAGTGTTCTTTACAGCAGAGCTTATTGGAACTTATAGTTGGTTTAGAAAAACACTGGCCTCTCTTCCAGATCCTAGGACCACAACACTAGTAAGGGAGGAAACAGAGGATACCTGTAACAACCACATGAAACACAGCGTTTCATGTTATGCCAGGATAATGCTTCCTTTTCTTACTGAATGGCAAGAGCCTGAGGCCACATGCAAAATGCTCTCCTAAGGCTGGTACTCTCTTTCATGCAGATTAGTTCTTGAACAAGTGCTCCAATGCAATTGGTAAAGCTTTGCTGAACTGCTGAGAATGGACTGTAATGCAGAAGTTCAACACACTGCTGTGGCAAAACCAGGCACATGCACTGTGGCTAGTGATCCAAAACTGAACTTCTTTATTTTTTGGTGATGTATTCTGACATGTGTCTCATGAAAGTTATCTGAACGTTCTATTCAGATATTGATAAGAAAGAGGTGTCTTGAAATCTTGTCTAAATAATGAAAATAGACTACTTGCAATTACTAGTGTCTTAATTCCCTGGGAAATCTGGGTTGGAAGGGACCTTCAAAGGTCATAGAATCTGATCCCTCTGCAATGAGCAGGGACATCTTCAACTAGGTCAGGTTGCTCAGAGCCCCGTCCAGCCTGACCTTGAATGTCTTCAGGGATGTGACATCATATGGATTGGATGGGTAAACTGTTTGATCGATGAGGAACTGGCTGGATGGTTGCATCCAAAGGGTGATGGTCAATGGCTCAATGTCTGGATGGACACCAGTGACAAGTGGTGTCCCTCAGGGGTCCGTATTGGGACCAGTACTGTTCAATATCTTCATCAATGACATAGACAGTGGGATCAAATGCACCCTTAGCAAATTTGTGGATGACACCAAGCTGAGTGGTGCAGTTGACACACCTGAGGGACATGTTGCTATCCAGAGAGACCTGGACAAGCTCGAGAATTGAACCTCATGAGGTTCAACTAGGCCAAGTGCAAGGTCCTGCACATGAGTCAGGGCAACCCCTGGAATCAATACAGCCTGGCGGATGAAGGGATTGAGAGCAGCCCTGTGGAGAAGGACTTGGGAGTACTGGTGGATGAAAGATTGAACATGAGCCAGCAATGTGCACTTGCAGCCCAGAAGGCAAATTGTATCTTGGGCTGCATCAAAAGGAGCGTGGCCAACAGGGTTTGTTTTACTGACTAGCACATTGCTGATGCTGTTTATGAGTAGAATGTTTGCAGAGGGCTGTACTGACAAATAGTGGAGGGATAGAACTGTAAGCCTCAAAAAAGAACTCCTGTATATTAGTTGACTTAAAATAACACACTCCTACAGTGAAAAGTGAAAAACCTTATATAAGTAATATTACAGGCCTTCCATTAGTAACTAGAGCAATGAAGTAGGAGGATCAGTTGATACTAAAGTGTTATTGGAATGTTTTATAGAACCATAGAAGTGTTGGTTTAAAGACAACCATGGGTCAACTGGTGCAATCTCACACTTGAAGCAGAACTAGTGCAGTAGTAGGTAGGCCAGACATGGTTTAGTCTACCCAAGTCCTGAACATCTGCAAGATCAAATGTCTGTTCTCAACTTTGCCACTCAATGCCTCTTTTCTGTGTCTGGAAATGCTTTCCTATTTCCTGTTTAGATTCTAAGGATAAATTGGGTAATGTCTTCTGAGATATTGCTGATGTAGGTACTATGTGATAATGGAGACACACAGATTATTATTATTATTATTATTATTATTATTATTATTATTATTATTATTACTACTACTACATTACTATAGTTTGTTTTCCTTTGGAGCCAATGAGATGATACATCCAACATTCAGAAATGGAAAAATGAGGTCAAAACTGTGTATTTGTTTAGATCTTTTTCTTCAAGAATTGTATTATTTGCAAGGTCATCTGAAGTTTAGAAATAACTATACCATAGTACTGCTTAACAAGAATGTGAGACTTTTCTGGGTGATCAAGAGAACATTCTTTCCTGATTACTATGAAGAGACCCACATAATGAATTCTCCAAGCCCTAGTCTGATGGCCATGCCTAAGAGGCTGTAAGCCTTATTTCTGTCTTGTGCAAGTCACGTAATTGCTTTTGTTCATGTGCTTGTGATTTCATATTCCAGGTTTAAAGGGTGCAAGGGCTATAACAGGTGCCCTGAGTTAGTGCCTGTTACTTGGCTTAAACTACTGAGCATTTCCCTAATGATCCATAAACTGAATCTCTTTCTCCTTACTGTATTTCTTGCTTTCCTTGGACACTACTCTCCATTGTCCAGAATGCTCCCTTTCTTGCCAAAGAGCATTGACTGAGTCTCACATAATAAAAACAGTAAAATACAGTGTAAATGTCTAACTGCCCGGTTTTCTGTTGCTATGATTTGAAGGGTTTCTCTGACCACTTGCTGCCTTTCAGGCTGAGACAGCTGCTGACTTGGCCTTGTCACACCAAATGCTCATCCCACAGATACCAGCTCTGTAAGATGTATGGGAGTTGTTCAAAGGCACAGGATCAAAGTGTGGCAGCTGCACTGTGCTCTGAGAGGGACAGATCTGGTTGTCCCCATCTCTTATGACCAGGCATCTGTAAGCAGCTCCTGAACAATAGCATGTGTGTGCCTGCGCATGTGGCTTTAACAGTGTAATGCATACGCTCTGCTAGCTCTTGGGCTCTATTCAAATTCTCAGTTCCTTCCTTTGGGACAGCAGATGAGTGGTTGGCACTTTCCAGGAATGTAATGGGCATTGTGGGAACAGTTGATAACCATGTGCCTGAAGCTGTTAACAAGCACAAGAGAATTTCATCTGGTAGATAAATGAAGTGAGAACAGTGTGCGTAAGGCCTGTTATGTGAGCACTGCGTGCTGTGCCTGCCCAAGCAGCGTGAACCTTCCAGCTTCCGCTCAGCTGGAATGCCCAACAAAATAGACTCTGTGGTCCAAATATTTGTCATCTTAATCCTGCTTGCTGCATATGCGTAATGACTGGCTTTGCAGGATCACCACAGCAGATATGTTAAAATAAGTCCATAACCTTCCCTCTCTGTCTCAAGAGACACTAACTTCTTACCTAAGAAAAAAATGCTTTAAAAAGCCCCCACACCTCACTGCAGTTGAGAAGACCAGTAGATTCCACAAAGTACTGTAAACTCATGACAGTACAGATTTGATTGGTCTGTACAGTAGCTAGAAATTACTGTCAAGTATTTAGAAAACTTTAAAGCTAACAACTCAGTACATTTTGTAAACAGAGCATCCTGTAAACACTGTTCTAGAGACACTGTAAAATATCTATACTTAGTTTGTTTTCTGCCATGATCTGGCCTCTCAGTTACTCTTCAGTGTTTAACATACAGGAGGAGGATTAATCTTTTCCTGAAAACAATTATGTAGGATGCCTTCTTCCTTTTTGTTCCACAACTCTTGTCCACAACCACTGGTCCTAGAATGTCCCATGGAGGAATATGGTTTTATGGTGGGATTTTTTTTGGTTGATTGGTTGTGGTTGGAGTTTTTTTGCCCTGTTTTATTTGTTTGTTTGGTTTGTTTTGTTTATTTTTAATTTTTCTTTTTGGAGTTTGTTTAGTTTTGATTTGTTTTTATCTTTTGTATTCCCTTACCATTTCACAGTGGCTCCTTCCTCAGACACTTCGCATTCAAACTCCACTCTCTCTCCAACCATCACCATCTGGTCCTCCAGTGGGTGAGTGATCAGGATCGGAGGTTCTGGAAATGAAGAGATCTTTATTAAAAGAGTATCCTGAAAGACAGAATACCAAAAATAGATTTCACTGCTCTGCACTCAAGAGGAATAACCTCTGGTGATGCTCTCTGTGTTGGAACTTAAAATTTACTATGCCAGATCACATTATCAATTAGCAAGTAGCAAAATGTCCTTTTGGGTTTTGCTTCATGGGACAGAATGCAAACATAGGATTGATCAGTTTTAATATACTGAAATTCTAAACTGGAAGCATCAATTTTAAACCACTTTCCAAATGAGAATTAATGGTAATTATTACTGTACTGTTTTCTTGTGCTTTCTTATTTGCAACTATAGGGAAAATTTTCCTTAATTTAACTGTAAGAAAAATATCTGCTTCAATAGATGTCAGAATTTGCTCATAGGTTTGAGACTTTCCTATGAGACTAACTAATCTGAGAGTAGAGAAGGTGACAGAAATTCAATGCTGAATGTTAGGGGAGAGCTCTTTCCTTTTACTACTGTTGCTCACCTTTTACAAATAATTCTGTGAAGCTCTTCTCCTCCCCTACCACACATTCATATGCTGCATCGTCAGCCAGAGAGCAGTGGTTTATGGTCAAGATTCTCTTATTCCCAACAGCCTCAAAAATATATCTGAAAAGAGAATCTAAATGTAAGTATCAGAGAGTAACTCTTTTGGACCCAGTCACTGTCTTCCCTTGCATGGCAGAGAAAAAGGTTCCTACTTTTTTCTGACATCAGTGGCAAAGTTTGTTAAGACTCAAGGCCTGTATCCCTGTCCTGGTGCAGTGGACAGCGGTACTTTTTGAAAAACTAGCAAAGGAAATTATGGAGAGATCTTCACACAAGTGTGAGATACAAGCTCCTGTGAATGGTGTTGGATGCTTTTCTAACATCCAGCCATGCAACAAACCTGACTGCCATTAAAAATGTTCTGTCACAGCTTCAGAATAAAATCACTTGGAATTGATTTTACAAACAAGCTACACTGAAGTATATCCCATATCACAAGAAAGTAATTTTGAACACTGGATGATACACATAAAGATGAGAATGTAATCTGAGGACTTACTTGCTAAGTAGGTAGATGTAAACATCCAGTTCCACATGTAGATATATAGAACAGAGGGAAGAAAAAGAAAAAACAATGAGAACAGCAAACTAGCCCTGAGCCAAAGCACTATGTAGATTCTTTCTCAGGTCCTATTTATCTCTATTCTATTCCTTTCTTTCTAAGAAAGACTAGTTTTTCCACTTTGTCCAAGCTGTAGCTCATTCCTTTTTGGATTTCCCGTACTTCTAGCTTACCTGCCGCTCACTTGGATCTCCTGTCCATTCTTCAGCCATTTCACATCAGCATCTGGATTGGCAACTTCGACCATTAATTTAATCTTTTGCCCTTTGTCCACTTGGTAAGCTGGATCCAGCTTCTTGAGGAATGCTATGATAGAGAATTATTAAAAAAACCCAAACCAAACACAAAACAAATTTAATATTTTTTATACTTATCTATTTTTTTAATATATATTCTCTGTCAAGAAACTAAATCTTTATTCCCTTTCCTGTTGTTTACCATCATCTCAAACCTTCTGCACTTTCTGCATCCCTGTTTGCATTTTTACCATTTTTGTCTGTTCTTCATCCTATTCTGTTTTCTGTTTTTGCTTAACATAGGATGAAAAGCATGTGATAGTAATTAAAGTAAATAGAGTATTTTAAATCAGATGTGAATATGTACTTCAACATGTCCTAAATAAAGTTACAGCTATGTCTGCCCATGTTGGAATATGATACTGATCCTCTCAGTACTATTGAAGGGTGATTTGCCATCTCTGTTTCAGATTTCTAAAACAGATTAGTTCAAAATAATTAATAACACTTCACAAGACTACAAAAGGCTCAAGAATTCCAAATGTATCATCCCAATGGAAATTAGATTCTTTAAATGTATCACTGATGCCTGACATACTGACCAATTTTGGGATAGTGAAGGGTGGTGTTGTTTTATTATCAGGGGCAGAGTAGAAGAAACTAGTCAAATGAGCAGGTTCAGAATATCCAGAGTAGCTCAGAGCCTTGGGCACAGCTTTACCCTTTGGTAATCAGCATTTCACATGTAAAGTCTGTGTAATGGTTGGAATAGGAAACTCCCATGTCTTGTGCTCTTGTGTCTGACTGCTGTCCAGCTGATGTTAATGTTTGAGGAACTCCCAAATAAGAGATGAACACACATATTTGAAATTAATGCAGCTCACCAACCTGTACTTTTCTTCTCTTCCTTCTTTATGCGTTTGAGGCGTTTCAGCATCCCACGCAAATCTGTGATACCATACTGAAAAGCAATTTTCTCGTATTCAGAAGGAGGAGCTTTCCTCAGGATTTCCCAGACATCAACGTCAGATTGTGATTCAGATTTTCCTTCACCTCTGCAGAAAGGGGTTAGAGTATCTGAATGCCATAACTCAGGGGACTTAAAAGCAGCTGTAGGCTTGGCAAGCTGCATATTGGCTCAATTAAGCCATTTATTAATAAAAAAAATTAGCAGTCTAACTTTTTACTATATTGTTACCTAAAATAATGAAATAAGACTGGTGACTAGTTTTACTTATATTTATATATACAGTAATTAAAATCCAATCACTGTCCTGAAGCATTTACTTTCTATTAGTCAAAGCAGATAAATATGAACTTCCCTTTAAAGGTGGGTAATGGAAACACAGGATACTTATTTTCCTGTCATGGTCATACAAAAGACCTGTGGCAAAGCAAGGAACCGATATCCTGAGGATGCCTTAGAAACAAGGCAGTTGGTTTATGTTATTAAGAAACAAGTCCTTTTCTACTCGGGACATTTTTTCTCTTTCCAAAATGAATCACAGATTATAGAAATATTTATTCTCTATTGTAAAGACAATTGTTGGATATAGTAGTCTATAAAACAGAAAGACACAGATTGGTGAGTAGTGGCAAACAAGACAAGGTTTATAATGAACTACTTGCTGTATAGTTTAACCAAAGAACTAGTGGTAATGGAAGAATTAATGTTTGGTGTAGCAAAACCAAGTGAAATTTTGGTTGCCTGGGTTTGAGAAAGGCATTCTTTTTGTGTCTTCTTTTTTTTTTTTTTTAAGATCATAAATAGAAAAAGAAATTGGTGTAACCTTACCGATTTACTGAGCGCAAGAAGCTGCTGTACTCCAGAATGATGCAGAGAAGCGTTTGGAAAAACACACGGCATCCCGATGGCCAAGAAAGAAAGCATTGTGTGTTCAACAGAAAAGAGCCATGAATGTCATCTTCACCTTTAGCAGACCATGCTTGTGCTTCAGCAGCAGCGAGATAAAGGACCTCATGCAAAAGCTCTGCAATAGTCTTAAGGATAATGCTGTTTCCTATTGAAACCAAACTCACTCCCACGCTTTGTACGGTTCCACTCTCCAATTTGTAATAAAAGTGTAAGCACTTCTGCTTATTCCTAATTATGGTTGATCACCTTAGAGGGAACCAAATAGCTCTGCTTTGCCCTGTCATCATGGAGTTGTTGCCTGTCAGAGTTCTCATTTTAGTAAACAGAGAAAGGATGAAAGAAGTAACGTTATCCTAAAAATTTCTTTAAGAAAAGGAACTTCCTGTGGCTGTTGCTCCTGATATCACCAGGACCAAGCAGATTTCAGCGCATCAGAACATGCCCTTATAGTGAAGTCATGTTCAGTGGTAAACCTCAACAAGCAGACAAGTCGCGTAACAGGTAATGCAGAGAAAAGTGAAGGATTATTGAGCTTTTTTTTTTTTTTTCAGGAAAAGAACAGTCCCATTAGTCTGTTAGAAATATTATGACTTAAAAAGCATGACTGTAGTCTGTCTAGACAGCAAGTATAACCAAACATTTCTGGTACTCATTTTATTGCCCAAAAAAAGGCTTGCTTGTATCACAAGGGCTCTGTTTATTCAAGTACTGCTGTCCAGGCTTGGGATTTCTGGTACCCTTCTAGCTCTTGAACAGAAAAGGTGGAAGAAGAGAGGATTTCAGATCAGTGAGTCTGAGCTGAAATATGGCATGCCATATCTTACATCGTTGGAGAGGTTTAGCACGCACTAAGCACTAAACTGTCACTAGCACTCATTGCACTGATAGGTGTATCTGAAGTTTGGAGCCCTTGTGATAAGTGCCACCTACTGAGTATTTCCTTTGTCATAACAGTGCACCAACATAACCCACAAATTTAATCAAGATTCCTCTATATACCTAACATCTAGCTTGGGGCAGCTACAAATGATTTGCAGTTTTGCCTAGCAGAAGGCAGGAGAATTGAACTAGTTGCCCTGATCATATCAATGAGCAACTTTAAAATATTTCTAAATGCATATAACTTGGAATAGATATATAAGTACATAAACCAGGAATATATAATAGTTCTAATATGTTCTGACTTCTTCGTGCTGGTACAATTAATATTCTGCGGAGCAAAGTGTATCTAAAAAGGGAATATAAAATCATAGGAAATAACAAAGACTTAACAGACGCCTTCAGGCATTATATAAATGTTGGTGGTCTCTCTGTCTATCTGCCTGTTTGTATGTTCATCTGTATAGATCCCTTTACCTGAAAATTTGCAGGTAGGATTATTCATGGAGTTTTCAAAAATATTTTGCGTAAGCTATTTTAAAATATGTCATGCAAAAAATGTTTGAATTTGGAACTAATTCTACAGTCTAGTGTATCTCAGTATTGAGAGGACTTCCTTAATTTTTGCTTTAGCTTTTCCATTACTCAGTGTCATCCCATTGTTATATCCAGCAATACAGTTTTGGTGCATGCAAGCTGACATACAAGAGAATTGTTCACTAGCAAGAATATAGTATCTTCCCTGGAAATACTAATATTTTCTAATTACAGGGAAAGGTTTGTAAGTTGCATGTAAAATGGTACTAAAAGCTAAATGTTGTAATTTGTATAGTGTTTAATTGAGTTGTGAAAACGAAAAAAACCTCTCTCTCTGCCTCTGATCAAAGGTCTCTCCATCCCAGTACTCCATTTCACTGCTTTGAATTTGTTAGAACATTCTCTTTGATCCCAGAAAGACAGTTTCCACAGTTCAGTCGTACTCTTCCATTACCCACAGGAGCTAAATAACGTACAAGAAGTAACAGAGCACTTGAACTCCTGAGATTTCTCCCACCCTTACGTTGCCATCCCCGATGTTGGGAATCCTTATTCAGAGTGATCACCTCATAGGTTAACTATGCACTTGGGGGCATTAAGATACAGCTTAGTGAACCTGCTGTAAATGGAACATGCAGCTGATACATTTTAAACATATGTGGAGGGGTTAAAAATACTTTTGTACATCCCAGAGATGGTTCCCTCCTATCCCATTACTGTCAACTGATTGGACCTGTCAGCTGTCACCTCCTTCAAGGTCTCTGCTCACTATCCCATTTAATAGTTCTGTGACAGCTGTTCCCTTCCTCTTACTAATGACCTCTCCTTGGCCCATGACATCTGTATGTCAACACCAGTTAATTAAATTACAGCCACAGGAGATATAGTATTAAATGAAGCTCTCTTTATTAGAATGGGAATGTTCATTACCTCTGGATTGAGGGGCACTTGTCAATTAGGTGGGACAAAGCAGAAATGGTGAAAGAATAATTTTCAATTCCATTTGAATCTGCATAGCTCTTGAGAGTTCCCTAGCATGAGGTCCCTTTTTCTATTTTAATGAATAATGCTTTCATTCCATGGTGAGATTTTATGACTATACGTTCTCCTTAATATAGGAGTGGTCTTAAACCTGTAGTGTGCAAAGCCTACAAGGATACACAGGTTACTTCTAAAGTGGCTGTGAAAAACAAGAAGCAGTGAATTTATCAACATGCTTAAATTCACTAAACAGAGATTTGTAAGTCAAGAAAGGTCAAAGCCACTGATAAAATGCAGTGACATTTATAAGTTTCTTTTAATTAGTTATATTTCTAGTCTAAAAAAAAATGAACAGTTAAATCCACAAGTTGAAGATTCCTGGAAATACTGGAGATGTTTACTTTTTATAATTTTAAAAAAGTTTTTTAGAGTTCTGTCAGTGCTCAAAACTAATTATGAAAACCTAAGTGAAAGGCATTAGGAGAGGGCTCATAGTACTTAGCACTTCATTCCAGCTGGAGATGCTGTATGAAATTATGCAAATATTTTCATGTTCATCTCCATTTATTTGAAATTAATAGATGTAGAATAAAAATTCTTTTTTTGCCTTACATTTCCTATAGAAATTAGATTGTGTGTACAACTACTCTATTTGAGCTCTCAAACCTGTACAATTCTGATTACTGCCATTATTCAGAAAGCATTTTCCCTACTTTAGAGTTACAAAACAATTCTAATGCACTTTTTGTTTTGGAGTTCTCTGGGGCTTGTGATCAAACAAGAAACTTTGAAATCGATGTCAGCTATAGAAAGTGTGTCCACCACTTTCTGTCTGTCTAGCTGGTGCTCTTGAGAGATCTGGCTGTGGTGTTAGTGCAAAGCCAGAATTCACTTCCAGTTGGAGGCACTGCTTATTGTGTCATACAGAGTTTGTGTACCTATTTGACCTTCCTTGCCCCACTGAAATTTGGATGAGTTAACCTGAGCGAAACATGAGGCTATTGTGGCTTTATTGCCTTCCATACCCAAACTACTTCAAATGTCTACATGATGCTGTACTCTTTTTGAAGATAAAAACACTTTTCAGAAATAGTGATACCAACACCTGAGCAGAGACTGAACACAGATTCGCAACAACATGTATCCAATTATTTGATTGAGAAAACTTAAATGAGTTTAGATTTGCAAAATATGACTGTCATGTCAAGTGTTTATGGTAACTTCAGAGGATGGAAAGACACAGTGAGTGGCCAGTCATGGAATGGTAATGAGCAATGGAAACTTTCCTTGGAATAAAAGGAAATGTTTTGTAACTGAGAAGCCAATAGATTTATGGAATAAGTGACTTCAGTAGCATGCTCACTTAAGATGTTTAAGGATGGCTGGACCGACACTTTGTTGCATATTTGATCGGCACCAGCAGGCATATTATGCAAATGATTTTTCTGATTTTAATTTCTATGACAATAGGAATTTTAAACAGCAGGTTATCGAGAAAATCAGGAAATTCAAGGACAATTTAAAACTTCTTCTAAAAGAAAATGATGGTGAAAACCAAACAACATCCAGAGAAATACACTGATTAGTATTAAATGAGCCACCCTTAACTTTTACTAATAATTTAAAAGGACTTCTGTCTCAGAAATCGGTGGTTGATATTTTTCTTTCATACTATCTCATTTTTATCATGCTCTACATGTAAGAAAGATAAAGATGCATGCATTATTTCAAAGCAAATGATTCTTATATTCAGTCTGACCCATGTATTTATAATAAAATGAAATAGAAATCTTACTCTCTGTTGGCAACAGTGGCATCCAAAGCATCCAGATTAAGATGGTGGTAAAAGGAGAAAAACATAAGCAGACAGGTTATGAAAACAAATGTGGTAAGGATGGATGAGAGCGGGAGGAAATTCCACCCAAAAAGTGAAAGTAAATTCAAGAAATAAGAACTAGAGTTAGAAGAGTAAAAGATATTTTAACAACACAGAATATCTTTTTATATATAAGATAAACAGCTATACAAGATATAATTGTATAGTGTAATAGTAACATTTAGATATCTAATAAAAGGACTTGACTTCCCAGCTCTCGGATTTGAAGAACTGTGAAAACTTAGGACAGAAAAATATAGATAAGACATCATTATAGACAGGTATTGTAAACTTATTTTTTGTTTCTTTGTTCTAATTGAAAAGCGCTGGTGGAAGCAGGTAATTAGCCTAGTCCCAGCATTTTCCATCTTGGGAAAGATCAAACTTTTTTTTTCTTTTTTCCCCTCCAGTATAAACCTAGCAAAAATGTAGCAAATGCTGTGTGTTTGGAGAAGTTGCCATAGTTACCTGTCATCCTTTTTTCCAGTTAGAGCTGCTTTAGGAAAACTACAGGGATTCTGAATTTATGAAACTTTCACTTATTCTAGTCTTAGTATTTTCAGAGTTGCTCAACAGAGGCTGGTTACTTTATTTCTCTGAATCTATGGATTTTTACTCACCTCTTTTTCAGTAGGGCACTAAAATTAAACTCTCCACCGTCTTCATGTCCCTCGGTACTGTATAGTAAGAGAAAACCATAGGGTTAGTTTCAGAAGGAAATGGGAATAGCTCGTGAGACTATAACATTATGTAGATTTTATCTTTTTTTTTGCAGAGAAGTAGTCAATGTAGTAGTTTAGGATGACTTAGAATGTACAATGACATGGACAGTGACTTAATTAGGCTGTTTGTCCTTATAGGTTTAGAAATATATTGAATCAACTTGTATTTTTTTCTGTACCAATTATGGATAAAGTTGTACATGGTATTAATTTGGTGGTCATATTGTTCTGGAATGTATCATGAAGATGTTGCAGAAGCTTTCCTTGAGAATCACTGGTGCTTTTGGAAAGCTGTTGTTTCAGGAATGTGGATATTGTTTACCGTGTGGGGCAGTATTTAACCAACTTTTTTGTGGGACTTTTTACAATCTAAACCCACTTTTTCTAGCACTATCCCAGCTGTAATTATTTCTTAAGGCTATTCGTGTTTCCAGAATTCTTAATACTGAAAAAGTGTCATACTGTTGATGCTTGGGAGAGTTAAAGTAGGAAATCTGTGATCTGACTTTGATTCTGAGATGAGTTTCCATATGCAGTTGTTCAAAAAGCATCACGGCAAGCAATCTTGTGATGAATTCATTCGTGAGAACAAGAAGCCACAAGCAGGAGTTTTTTGAATGTGTAATTCTTGTTGCATATGGTGAACTCAGATGGAATGCACAGTGTTATTTTGGGTGTCCTGAATCAAATGTGTTTTAGCTGTTAAAATAACTTCTTTTGGGTTTATTTCCTAAAATTCACTGCAGGGATTTGATATCAAAGTATTGGGAGTTACAATGTATTCCATCACTATTGATTATTCAACTTAGGAAAAAAAAGTCTTTTTTTTTTTTTTTTTTTTTTTTTCCATTCAGGTGGGTTTAGAAATTCAAATGTATTTTCTTCATCTCAGCCTCCCATCATCAATGTTGATCTGCTGCTTGCTATCTCGGTTGTCTTGAGTATAAGAATCTGGTAATGCCATCTCACTGCATTCAGATTCTTCCAGCAGCAACACCTTCTATTTCATTATTGTTTATATGCTGGAATTATTCTTTTCACTTGTACTGGTGGCAGTTTTAGCCCATAAAGCTGTCTGTCAATACACAGTGCTAGTTGCTTCAGAGCAAATCAGTCTGCCTGCAAATGTGTAAACTAGAATATCAGGAAAACTTAATATTGCAGGAAAAAAATAATTTAAAAGTAAGAGAACAGCCTCAACAGATAAGCAATGGGTATTTTAACAGTACTTTTAATAAAACAGAAGAGAAACAAGTGCTAAACATCTTGTGCTGCTTGAAAATGCAAGGTTAGTGAGAATTTTTGAATTAGTGTAGTTTTGAATATGTTGTGAGAATATATCTTTTTGTTAAGAAAGTACTGGTTTTACTTCTGTGATTACTTTGAAGATAGTACAATACTGGAAAGCACAATTTTCTGGGTATAATGCTCAAACAGAAAAGTGGGTTTTTGGCCAGTTTGTTCCCCACTTTCCAAAGATTTTCAGTGTTTGCAGGCATAAAATGTACATAAAAATCATTAGTATAATCCCAGATTTGAAAAGGGCTTCTTGTGATCAAATATTCAAGAAATCAGAATCTACAGCTGGGAGAATAACTAGTCACCTTACTGCTTCCTAGGTCACACTTAAATCAGAATTTCAGGAAAGCCCAGCAATCAATGTTTAGCTTTTCTGAAGAATTAGACCCTAATAGTGGCTTTAACATGCACAGAGTTAAGTCTAATCTCAGATTAGACTCTCTAATTAATTAATGATCCTGTTTCCATTATGGTAGAAGGCATTGGGACCAAAAGAGACAGGGTGGGAAATTTAATGATGGTAGGAGAGTGTGCTGGGAAACAACAGATTTTCGTATACATGTGTGTCTGTGAGCAGTGGCAATTTTAGTCAGGATGTGCTCAGTAGAGAGAAACACATGTAAAACAGAGGGAGAATACATGCATATAATTTGAAGTTACTTTTTTTCTTCTAACTATGGTGAGAAGATGACACTTGCCAAACACATGCGTTTTCTGTAGATGAATCTGCCTCTCACTAAACTATCAAACTAATCTTTTCATTTATTTATATTCGTCTTACATTACTACTTACTTGCATGTACTGAGCTCATAAATACTACATGCTATAGAAGAAGGTTTATTTGGAATGTATGCTG
Organism: Patagioenas fasciata; assembly: GCF_037038585.1. Taxonomy (NCBI): domain Eukaryota; kingdom Metazoa; phylum Chordata; class Aves; order Columbiformes; family Columbidae; genus Patagioenas; species Patagioenas fasciata. Next base: position 28,226,908 of record NC_092524.1, on the reverse strand, counting down.
CAGCTAGTTCTGGGGTTTGTGTGGTTTTTGTTTGGTTGGTTTTTTTGTTGTTCTTGGTGGTGGTGGGTTTTTTCTTTTTCTTTTCCTATGCAGAGAGAGACAGTTCATTGTTAGACCTGAATTTGTCTGCTGACACAGACAGTGGCTACCTGAGAAAGGCTGAAGTCATCCGTCTGCCCGCTCCTGCCAGACTCCTGAGTGAGGGTATCAAAAACAAAGCTTCAGATTTAAACAGTTCGGTTCAAAATTTGGTTCCATTCTTACAAAAGAAACTGAAAAGCTGAACAGCCTGAAGCTGCTCACACTGCACTCACACTGAATTGATTCTACATTTTTCTACTTGTTTTAGCAAGAAGAGAAACTCTTGAAGCCAAATTTCACTGCAGTGCAATAACACAATGCAGCTATGCAGTGTGTCATCTATTCAATAGGTACCACAGCGAGGCTGGTCAGCTACATATAGATGGCTTTGAGAGTAAGTTCGTTCTGCAAGCCTTATTTAGTTCTTTGTGATATAATGTTAGAAAAATCTCATAAAAATAGCCCTTATAGGGAAAAACTCAAAGAGCTGCCACAGATTATTTGTGTCCTGTGTTAGAGTAATAGATGTCTGTTGGAATATTCTTGGCTTGGTAACTTTGCAAAAATATCTAAAGACTAAACCAGAAACTGAATTACACAGAGGGAGATGAAATACTCAACAGTGAAAAAGCACGTCTTGTTAATGTCTAAAACCTCAAAACAAAACAAGCAACACAACCAATTTTGCAAATTTTACTAAAACAAGGGAACATTGTTTCATTAAGACATCAATCAGTTCGAACAGTTTTATAGATGTGGGGAGAACGGCCTTTACAACCCCAGTGCTATACCTTGCAATCTTTAATATCTAAGACCTACATATGTCTGAGTTTTTATACAGGCACTTTCAGTATCATTGTCTTCATTCAATTAATATATAATTATAGAACATGAAAACAAATACAATCAAAATGCTTGTATTAATGTTATCAGTAATATGCTGCTTATAGAGCTCACATCAAACTCTACTTCTCTGTGTAGCAAATGTTTGTATTCAAGTACATGTAGTTCCTCAAGCCAGACCCAGTCAAGACTAGGCACTACACAGAATCTTTTTGTTGTCTATTGGTCTATGTCTGAAAAAATGTGCTGAAGTTGTTGGTAGAATTATACAGATTATCAATTGCATAATTGAAGACAAGCATGATTGTTATGCTAATACAAAGTCTAATCTGTCTTAGATGATTTCTAGGAGTTATATAGAATTTTAATAGTAGAAATATTTTCTTAGTAGACATTCCCACTTTTGTGCTTGTTTGTACAACAGCCTTGTTTTTAATTAATTTTGTCTAGGAAAGTAATGAATTCCACATGGAAATATAAACTTATCTACATAAGTTTCTACTGTAGGTACTCACGTGCGTCGGAAAGCAGCACGAATATCCAAGTCTCCAGTTATTGGTGCTTCTGATGTGACAAAAAGTGATGGAAAAGAATGGGAGAGCAAGTCAAAATAATGCAAAAATACAGTACTTTTTCTAAAGTTTTTCCTCTGCAGGCATTTTCTTTCTAAAGTTCTTAAATTGTAAATTGTGATCAATTACATAATGAAAGATTGAAGCATCATCTTTAAACATGTAGCCTTCACTAACTAGCTTTCAACATTCAGTGTTTCGTGTATAACTGAATCCTGTCTCATGCTTCATAACCACCTGCAACATGATGAACCGTCTTATCTCTTGTTTGTCAGTTCTCCTCCTGGTAAATTTTAGTTTCGATACTGGCTTCACTGAGTATTTAAACTCTAATGAGAAAACCACTGGATATCAACTGAATATTATTACTAATAATAAATTGTAATCCATCCTCTGAAAGCAAAGGTAAATTCCTGGAAATACATAGAGATATATAGAAACTCCATATAGGATATTGCACAGAGAGAACTTTTTTACTCTGTTCTAAGCTCCTGTTGTTATGAATAAATGTACTGCTACTGCCGGGGAAAAGCTGTTCTCAATCGCAGCTCCCAAGACTTATGAGTCCTACAGCCAACTAGTGAAACTTCAAAAATGAATGCTGCTGCTTGGGTACCTTTGATAAACTTTAAGTTTTGCATATTAGGCTCATTGGTTGCTGGAGGCAAATTAATGTTGTGGTCCCTTCAACAGAACCACTGAAACAAGGAATGGTGCAAACGTTCAACTCTTTCAGGTGGTCCATGCTTATACTGTTAAATTTTACCTAAACCTTTCCACAATAGGGGGAAATTGATGTTAAAATATACTTCCTTTTCAATTGCTGATAAGCTTTTCAGTATAGCAGTTGTGAGGGTGGCACCACGGATTATGTAAAATGAGTCATCTTAAAGCAATTCTACAACACAAGGTGCTTCTGCATGACTCAAATTTATGGCTAAGAAAGGAATTTTAAATAATGTCACATGTCTAAATCTTTCAATTTCACACCCCCCTCCCCCTTTTTTTTTTCTTTTCAAGTAACCATTTTTATTACTGAGCTTTTGCCTAGGCAAGAATGGACCTCTCTTTTAGTCTAGTGGAATTAAATATCATGAGAGAATGGACCTGAAATCAGAATAAATACAGAGGAAAGCTGGGACGATTTTTGCCTTTCTGTGTGCTTTCTTCAAGAACATCATAGTTCTGACTTGAATGACATCTAAGTGTTATTTTAGTGCTCTGTGTGTCTGTCAACCCATTCCAGTCCTCATCTGTGAGCCTAAGCGTATCTCTAGCTCTTTGGGTCTATACTTCAGATGTATGCTTGCCTAGTAGCTACTATGTACCAAAAAGAATTGTCAGTGGGCATATAAGGGTGAAAAAAAATAATGAAGAAACAAGGTGGCAGGAATCCATCTTACCATTGACAATCAGATTGAAATTAGAACTATCAAACTTGTCCTTGGTAGACACCTCACATCTGTACCCTCCTGCAAAAGTCATGTTTGCTTCTATGATTTCCATTTCAAAGGTGTACACCTAGAACAGACAGCAGTGATATAATTCATAAGTTAGAAAATGTAACAATGAAAGAGAGAGATAGAATGCAGCGTATTAAGGCACGGAGAGAAATAGACGAGGGATGAAACATGCCTCTATGTTCTTTTAGAATTAAGAACTTCCTGAACATGTAACTCATTACTGTTGTAAAAATTACATATACCCCCCAATTCTGTAGGAATAGCTAAAGAGTATTAGTACTGGTCTTACAGATGATACAATGTTATATTAGCAAACTATGCTGGTGTACTGGTGTGTGCAGTCATCATATACAGTAATTCCATGTATATTGGAATCAGGAACAGAGCATTCATTAAACAAGTGCAGTGTTTACACAGGATGGATACAGGACATTTAAAAAATCAGCAAAAGGACTGGTTAATGTGAGCAAGTCTGTTCTGTTCTATCCAGGAGAGGGTGGTAGCGTTTCACATACCACCCAGGATGAGAAATCGTGGTACAGACTTTCTTGTATTCCTGCTTGTGTATCTTTCAACCCATTTGTGGTAAAAATGGATCTTAGCTATTTAAAGTAGACAGATGCAAGAGAAGAATAAGTTCAAACACTAATAGCTGAATTCTTGGTGTATGAAAACCAAGATAGACCATACTTAAATATCTGATTGGTTGTAGTTGTTGTTGTTTTGTTTGTTTGTTTGTTTTTCTTGAATATAGTGAGTATTGGTTACTTGAGAGGAAGATGGTGGGAATGCAACTGTAGATACCGCAAAATTTCTGCCCTGTTGGTCCAGACATTTTCTCATTTCATCATAGATAAAGTATGCAAGAATCTGTATCTGGTGCTTATCTCTTGACTGCATGGTCAAAACAGACTTCTGTGCGTAAATATAGCATTGTGTGTAGCTTTGTGTACCTTAATATGAAAACATCCTGTGTTATCTTATATTTTCCCCAGATTAGTATCTAGATTAGTATCTAGAAGATTAGTATCTAGAAGACTGAGAATGTTACTCTGCTGATTGTACCTTGTTATTTCGATCATAACTGTCATGTAGCTGGAGATGTTGCCCCACTTTGCTTCCCAGGTCCATCCACTTTCCTTTGAACCATTTCACTGATGGTTTCTTCAGCAGGCTCTCGCCTGCCACTTTGGCAGTGAACGTGATGTTTCCACCTTGTGAGGGAAGTAGGGTAAAATAAAATTATGAATATTATTTAAGCTAAATAGTCAAGCAACAGGTACAGTTTACAAACACCACTTGACTCACATTTTTTACTCACCAACAGTAACTTCTCCATCCTGGGGTCGTGTCACAAAGAGCCCAATAGGGTCCAGAGGCTCTTCTGGTTGAGTCCCAGGAGATGCAACTGAAATAAACATCAGAGTTACTAGCTGGAACTTTCTGCATCAGCATCTGTTACAGGCTATATAGTGAATTTGATAAGTCATTTCAAAATATCTCAATGTGTTTCTTCTGTCTCTCAGATTCTTTATTCTTTATTTTCTGTCATTCATCACCAGTGGTCAGCTTTCAGCTATTGTCTCTACCTCACTGACTCCAAGGACTCCTTGTTCCTGTTCTTTGCTTTGGTTAATGAACCAGACATGAGAAAGGTGTTAGTTCCCTGTTACCTTCTGTGTTTTGGCTGCTTTCCACTGGTGGAGCCAGCAACTCTGGGGCAGCTGGGGCTGGAGCAGCTTCAGCAGGAGTGACTGTCTCACTCTTTTCTGGAAATGAATGTAAGCCAAGATTAGAGAAAGGAATGTTTTTACTTCCTTTCTGAAGAAATTTTACAAAATAACAGCTTTTAATAGATGTTAGGAAACGCAGACAAATTAGCTGTGGTTTTCTAGAACTTAGAGGATGTGCTGGAAGGAAAAGGGGCCAGCTGAAGCTGTATGATGAGGCTTTTTCTTTTGTTGAGCCTCAGAATAACTGATGCCTGAGTTTTTAAATTCTATAGTCTTGACGTGTAGAAACTTGTCAGCTGAATAACACTGTTGTATGATGTTAACTTCAGTGGTCTACATAGAAAAGATAATGAAAAATGATGCAATTATTATTTTTGTAAACAATTCACCTAATCATGAGATTTTGTTTAACACTGCTGTTGGAATATAATTTTCCAAGAGCTGTTGCTGTGTGCAGCTTGGAAAAAGCTCTAGACACTGATAGTAATCAATATGGAGAAAGTATTTTAAAACTTCATCTATGATTTCTGCCCCTGGCTCATGGAGGTTTATGGCCTCTCAATTAAACCATGACCTCACAGGCAAATTCAGGCAAATGCATTTGGCACAACGGAGAAGTCAGAAATGTAGGAAAAGGGAGTAGGAGTGAGCAACTGGGGCAGATGGAGGGAGGTAGAATGTCTTGAAACATATCAGTTGCAGGAGGATTTTTTTTTTCCATAGGTAGCGGAGCCACATCCAAAGGACTTTGCCTACCTCTCATGCAAGTCTCATGTGCTGTTTCCCAGCTATTTGCAACATCTTTTCCACCAAAGATTTCTGACTCTGTTGTGCCACCTGATGAGTAACTTGAGTGGGTCCTTTGTCACAAAGGGAGGTGGCTGTGTCTAGGCAGGTTATGAATCCCATTTTTTTATTACAAAGAGCTGAAATTATTATTGTTTGTGAAAATAATGATGGGAAAACCAGCTACTCTTTATCAATCTAATCTTAGTAAGATCTGAAAAACAAGACAGTATCTTTGAACATATGAACATGAGTCAGCCCTCCTCTCAGGAACTTTATACTTTTTACCCTAACTGTATTTGTGTCTTGAAAGAAAACAATGTGATTTTAGATCCGTATTATTTAATACTTAATTATCAAATTCTACCACTTTTATTGTTCTATGGTATCCCATTGGATCTTGTCTAAATAAATTTTAACTCATTTTTTACTGGAAAGAACTAAACCTTATTCTAATGTAGTGTAGATGCTCCCATAACTTGGATGTGTAGGTTTAGAAAAGGCTCATTTTGAGGCATCAATACATAATGTATACAGGAAGATTATCTCTCCATTGGCATCCTGATATCTTCATCCCCACGTCAAAGGTGTTTTTAGGTCATTATTCCGCTTCCAAATTAAGTAAGTTATTATTAAGTTATTCGTATTATTAAGTTATTTGTAGGCTGTCTGCCTGCAGCAGGCTTTACCTGCAACTAACCTGAAACACCATGAAGAAGATCTAACTAGCATAGTATGTACCTGTCATACTTGTATATGCTTTGATTGCTGTTAAATTGTCCTACTCCATACTAGGATTTCCCCTTCCTCGTAACCTGCCATGCACTGTCATTCATCTGGAACAGGATGTCTTGACTCCTGTTAAATATTCACTGGTGTCTTTTCATCTGACCAGATCTCACTGCCACCATGTTGCTGGAATAAACAATGATAGCAAAGGAGAGGAGGTGATATAAGCAGCCCGAGTTTAAGATTTTTCAGCAAAATAAAAAGGGAAAATTTAAATACCAGAAGTGGTAAATGGGGAGCATTTTGGAGGGGAAAAAAGGATCGGGAAGGTCAAAATGTTTCAAAAAATGAATTATTTCATCTATCCTCAGCATCTTCAGACATTTTTTCATACAAATATTCTAGAGAATTTGACTCTTTACAGTTTTTTCCCAGGAAAAGCCTGTGGGAGTTTTTCAGTTTCTCATCTAACTGATCCTGTAATGCATGCAGAGGCAGTAACAACAGGTGATATACAAATATTACTAAGGTTACTCTGTATTCAAGTCCCTCTTGAAATATACATTTTTATTAGCAGGTGATTTAGATACATTTTTTTGAAGGTATAAACTCGTAGAAACATTACAGCACAACTTGTAATTTTTTTGTTGATTGTTTGGATTTTGTGTTTAAATAAAATCATAATTAAAAGAAAAATCAGTCCTAAAATGTAGACATCATAGTTTAGGTCAGATTAGATTACACTAGCTTTGCTTTGGTTTTCAATATTTAAGTTGAAAAGCTCGACAGAGGATTCTGAAGATGTATATCAAGATTTCCACGGTGTGGACTTCTGATATCTGGAAATGGGTGTCTTAGCCACAGCAAAGGTAGCTTCCAATAACTGGGCAAAACAGATGTATTGCAGGTGGAGAAATTTTACAGTGTTAAGTTAGGGTGATTTCCTTGGACCTCATTCATGAAGTTTGCGTGGGACTGGAAATAATGATGAAATCAGAATTGCCTAGGAAATGCTCTACCTGGTTCCTTGACCTTGAGTTCAAATTTGACCTTGGAACTTCCAGCTATTACAGCATAGGTCACATCATCTTCTTTTCCTACATTATTGATTGTCAGTGAGTGCTTGTTTCCTTCTGCCTTGATGATGTATTTCTCACTTTCAGCAATTTCCGTGCCAGCTCGCTGCCACTTCACCTTGATGCCGGCTTTTTCTGTCTCTGCTTCAAACACAGCTGTGCTTCCGGCTGTCACCTCTGTTGTCTTCGGCTTCTTGGTAAATGCAGAAACTAAAAAAAGAGAGAGGACTTGCTAGAATCTGTTTTGCAATTGTGGCATATCTGGTGTAGTCAGCTGTTGTGGCTGCAACAGCTGTCTCCTTTCTCTCCCATCTGCCCATGCAAGATATATATTACAATACTTTCCACAGAGAAGTTGTGGAATTGTCTTTGTGTTTATCAAGTTCTAAGATGTCATATCTTCTCCATATTGTCATGAAATAAAATGGAATGGATAACAAATGCATCTCACTGTCCATCTTCCTCTTTCCCCCATAATGAACTCTGATTTTTCATAAGTGAATGCTCTGATATGACAAGGTGGTATGATATGTATTCTTACATATCAAGCTACCTACATGAATTTGTCATGCAGTTTTATTTAGGCATATTAATTCTGTCCTAACAGTTGCTTAATGCAGTTATTGAACAGGATCAGGATCTGTTTTTCCAACAAAACTGCAGTTTGTGCGGTAACCTGTATCCTAATATACCACAAGAAATTAATGGTTCATTTTTATTCCTTCTGTTTTGACTGATGAAGGCTTTAGTGGAAAGGGATGCACATTCCTGTGATGGCCCTTGTAATTTCATCCAGCTAAAAGGATATAAATTGCTATTTGCATTCAAATGTTCAGTTCAGGATTAAAAGTTAAAGTACTTGCCTATGTAGCACTCTACAACAACTAGTTTTCTAATTAATTATAAGGTGGATCAAAATATTTCCTCTGTGTCAAGAAGCACTTATGATACTCATAATGAAAATGAATTAAATTATTAATATATGGTGTGAACAAGCGTAAACCAAATTTTCTGGTTTGTTTCATATAGAATCGAAGTAGCACAATAGACAAGAATTTGGAAAGCAAGCAGTTTATTGTGATTTTGGTACATGAGTATCCTAATATTTTTTAAGATTAGATTTTAATAAGGTAACTTATTTTACTAATTTATTTGCCCTGATTTATTTATTTAGATGTCTTCACCTTTATTTTGAATTAAGTTCTTAATTTTGTGCTCATGTTTTGGTCTTAATTAAATCTGTTATTTCTTTGCTCATTGCCATGATCTATGTTCATGGATAAAAATACCAGTAATTAACATTCTGATTCATGCACTGAGTGGTTTTTGTGCATCATTATGTCAATTTTTTAATTGACTTACCCCTACATAATCATGCTTTTATAAAGTATTAGTAATTCCATCACATTTAATTATATCTGTCACCTCTGTGGCAAATTGTCTATGGCTCTTTTACATTGGCAGCAACAAGATCTATTCTAAACACCACAACAGTGGTTATAATTAGCTTTAAACTTTTGATTCTGCTTTGTAAAAGTGAAGAGAACATGACATAGAAATATTTTAAAATAACTAGTTTACACTTGTTCAAACAGGTGCTTTAGTTAGTATAAATGGTATATTACCAATAATACCATCTGTTCATTGCACAAAATCTCTGTTCCTACAGTATATATAAATTAATTTACCTCAGTGGAGTTACCTCGGCAAAGATTTCGTCTGATGACCTTTGGGCTTTAGTCATAATACAGGCCACATTTCTTGCATTGTTTTGCAAAGGATTCAAAGCTGCTTAAACATCAATTAAAGTATCAATTACAAATACTTTAAGCATTTAGTATGTATCGTATTTTGCCTCTCTGTTATACATAGAAAAACAACACCACTACCACCAAAATTACGTTTTTCTCTTTATTTTTTCCTTCCCTCAGCCCCGTCCTTATATATTTGATGAAAAACAATTTTGGTTTGCACTGAGCCTATAGGAGCCTTGACTGGCCTTCTCTTGTATTCTTCTTCATACTTTTCTTCCACAATAAGATATAAGTGTGCGAAATTTCCTCTGGGAGTGAAATGTTCCTGTGTGCTTTTATTTAAGGTTTTTCTAACCTCAGGCCTGTAAGTGGTATAATTGTTCTTAAAAAGAATGTAGTACTGTGTAGAATATACAGCTCTATATTACAGCATAATACTCAAATGCATATTACCAGTTACACATCTTCTGATATAGCATTGCACTTCAGTAAATAACACAGCAGAGTATACTTTGATGCAATGTACTATGAATAATTGCAGAAGAGTTATTGTAGACTGTGGGTTAGATGTACATAATTCAAAAGACATGTGAAGGTGGCCAGGCTACCCCACCAGGGAGAGCCAGGTCAGTTCTGGAACCCACTCCTGAAATACCTGCTATCTGGCTCCCCTCCCTGTGACGCTAAAGATAAAGCAACTAAGAGGCATGTTTTTTGTCTCTGAGTGCTATCATCATCACTCTTCTATTTAAGCACAAAAGAATCTATAAATATATTAATTACTTAACAGCAATGTGGCCTGTAAAGGTTCCAGCCTACAAGTGGCAGGGTTTCAATACTTGCATACTTGGAAGTAACTCTCTGATCTGCTTCACACCCTGCAAAGTGATTAAGTTTCTTACATTTACTTTAGATGACTCAAGAAAAGCAGACTGCTGGCCAGAACTACATGAACAGTGAGAAATCTCGACCACCACATAATATTTCTGACTTTTGGGAAACGTATATAAATATGTAGAAGTTTACACGTAAGTCTCCTTGTCTTTTTTTTTTTTCTCTCGCTCTCTCCCTTTCCTGCCAAAAGACTCATTTCAGCCCCAACATAAAATAATTATGAATAATTCCACTAAAGCATAAAATTGGAAAAGCCCATAATCTCCCAAGAGAATAAAGGCCTGCAAGAACAGTTGCTGAGAACCCACTTTTTCACAGGTAGAGGAGATTTTAAGGGTCATTTTCCTTCATTTGAGTTTCGGTGTCAGTGGGTGGTGGTGGCCAAAGTAGTGTCTCTCTGTATTAAACCGTATTCCCTTTAATCTTTCACTGTTCATATTTGCAAAGGAAAAGTAGCGATGTACAGCTGCAGGTTTTACAGGAAATTACTTTGATGCAGAAGAGAGATTGCTGAACAAGCATGTGAAGAGAATACCGTCATTTTCCCTTCTGGGGGAAAACGGGCTGCTTAACAGAAGGAAAAGAAGTGAGGGAGCAGCTATTCCTGGTCTTCTTCGTTTTGGCTGCTACTTTAAGTAACACATAAAGCCAAATTCACCAGCAGATGTTTTCTTATGCAGCTATACCAATCTAATCCAGCTATTTCCTCGTTAGGAATGTTTCTAAACACCACCATTCAGAACTTGTCTCTCCTGAGAGCCTCACTTTTCCCTGCCTTTATCAGAAACACTTTCTCCATCTGGCAATCTCTCTCACTTTAGCATTTGGCTTCTGCCCAGATACGCCCCTCTGAGTTCCATATATCCACCCCATACTCAAAACACTCTTGGATATGACCACCACCATCAGGCTGTGGAAAACCCAATGACTGTGACACCTCTCATGTGATGTTGTGGAATGTCTTACAGCTCTTGTGCCTGTCAGGCACTGACTGATCTCAGGCACCATCACATGCTTATCCAGACTCCCGTGGAACATGCACTTAGGAGCCACTGGGCTGGGGCACCTGATGACCAAGTAGCCCATGTCCTCTGCCACCCACTTTGTTAACTCTGTGCTTCCCAGTGAATTCTAACCCACCCTGCACAAGGGGAGAGAAAGGTGACATTAGTACTAACATACTATAGCAGTTCTGGGGAGATGGCAGAGACGTACGTGAGTTATCAGTGCTGCTGGTGACAGGAATTATTGGAGGAAAGGAGAGCAATATGTGCTCTGTGTGTGTGTGTTTCTGCCTATCTGTCTGTTTTGTGGGGATGGAACTGGAACTGCTGTGGGGAGTTAACATGGGGTGAGAAGAGGGATGTGGAGCTAATGAAAGAAAATGATGCGAGAGCCACTTTGTACTAACCTGCTTTTCAGCACTTCTCATATCTCAGACCTTCTTAATAACGTCTAGCTTCCATAATGCAAAGAACTTCATATAACTTCTGAGTAATGTAAACCAGCAAATACCTGCACCAGGCAGAAGAGGAAGCAGACTTTGTGTGGTCTGCAATAGTCTCGCAGAAAACTTTTCGGTGGCTAATGCTGTTGCTACCAGAATGTGCATGCAGTACCCATCCTTTAAAAGTCTTGTAACACCTGAAGATGTACACATCAGCCATACGGTTATGTATGTTACATGAGTTACAGCTTCATTAATCAGTAATAAAATGCTCTATTTGGAGGTCCATGATCACACTGTGTTTTGAAAATAATGTATTAATTAGTCTTTCAATCAGGAGGCTGAAGAAATATAAAATACATTTGCTTTTGGCCCAATTATATGAGAACGAAATAATTTAAGTTCCCAAACCAGCCTCCTTCACTTTTCTCCTAAATAAAATAATAAAACTAGTGTTCTACCTTCCTGCTGCTGCCATTTATTAAATCTTCATATTAGCACCTTCATGCTTTCTCCCTTACTTTCTGACTTGCTTTGAAACAATCTCCTATCATCCACCATCAACCTAGATTACTACTCTGTTTCAAAACTTGTTCATACTCTCCTATGCAAAAACCTAGAAGATGACTAAGCTACTACCCAGGTTACTATCTGTCATACTGATCATTGTTTCCTTTGCTCTCTTGTTGAACTATCTGTTTACTAGGTTTTTACTTTTTAGGTGTTTTGAGGCAGAATATTTCTCTGTTATTTTTGTACAGCATCATATTGTTAGCAAATAGCTACTAAGGACTGTTGTGTCCCTAATAAGAAAAAAGGTTAGTTTTAGAAGCTAGAAGAGACATTTGATTATTGTCAGAAAAAATGGAGATGAGACGTATATTTAAAAAATGTTTAACTAACTGGAATAATTTAAATTCCTAGCCGTATTCTCTAAATAGTTTGGCTTGTTAAGAATCACAAACAATAGGTGAAAACCTTTTCCTAAAATCACTGAATTTCAAAGTATGCGTGAAGTATTCGAAATTAAAGTCAGGAAATATAGATTCCACAAGAGTGATTTTTAACTACATAGAGTGATAGAGGAGAGCCATTCTTTTTTTTTTTTTTTTTTCATACTTTTCAAAGTAATCCTCTGACTTCAGCTCTTCATCTTTCATTAGTGATATGTACATGGAGGAGGGGGAGATAAGCACTTCGGGAGAATGTGTGTTAGATAAGGCTTTCAAATTATATTCCTGCCTTTCTGTTAGTACCTGTTAGTACCTGTTACTATTCCTGCCTTTCTGTTAAAGGTATAAATGTTTCAGGAGAATCTAGTGTATCCAGCTGAATGCACATGCTACAGACTACAGCAGAAATCTATGATGAGTATTATCAGAAAAAACAGAGCCACAGGTTTTCTCCCACAAAGCTGAGTTATCTTACTGCACATTCTGTGTACTTGATATTAAAATATGTATCTGCCCAATGTATTGAATCAATGTTATGAAAGCAGTATTAGCTTTTGAGATTCCTTAATTTGTTAAGGCTTCTTGTTGAAAATTTATCTTTGCTTTAGTACTTCCACTTGGCATCCAGCTTTCCTTTTATACCATTTGCTCTTCCATTGAGTTAAAAGCCAAACTGGATAAGCAGACTTAGTAACGGAGCTTGTAAATTCCTTGCTGAGGAACTATATAAAGATGCTACACATTCCTCTGTCAGGACCTAAGTGGCTTCTTGTAATTACAAGCTTAATCATTCCATGATTCAAAAGCTATTGAACTGCTCAATCTTATCATTCCTTGACTACTTCAGCAGCTGAGATTGTAAATTCTTGTAACATGAGCAATAGGCGAGGAATAGTTTCACTAAGCAGAATCACCTCTCTCTCTCTCTGCATCCATCATACTTTCTGTAAAATGAGAAAAGTAATGTTCAGCTTGCTTTGAATCTTAACTCACAAAGAGGAAAATATATCTGTATTAATTGTTATTATTAATTTTTGTATCACTGTAGGGCACAGAAGTTCACTATCATGGAGCAGTACCTTATTGTGCTAGGTGCTTGTGAATGTAAAATGAGTTTATATTCAGACTCTACTCTTCATTATGCAACACTGATTATTATTATTATTAATTATTAATGTAAATAGCCTCTGTGTACTTACAAGTCAGGTTACTTATAAACCCTCATTAAAATTTCCTAATCTGAACTGCAAAATCTATACTCCTCAATCTATAAAACAGCTGAATAAAAATGGACTGATTTTCAGAGAAGGTGAGTAATACCAGACTTCTCCTTTTCCAGATTTAGTAATGCACATTTCCCATTAAGTCCCATTTATCTAGTAAATGTGGTGTTTAAAATGTCAGCTGTTTCCTCTTAATGTCACAAAATATTGTTAGGGAAATGGTTGGTTTTTTTTTTTTTAACTTTTCTGAATTTTCACAACAAAAAAAAATCAATCAAAATTTTCCAGAAAGCAAACCTTTGAACAGAGGTTAATTATGAAATGTTTAAATCAAAGGGAGGAGAACATAAAGTTTCTGCAACAGAACCATCCAAAAAGTGACACTTTTCTGTGTAGGCTTGTTTGCTCTGACACTAAATTGCTACGGGTCATCTAAATCCTCTTGCTGATCATGTAGATTTTCAGGAAAGCTATGACAGTTCTTTTGGTATTCTGTAAATAATTAGGGTAGTACCTTATCCTGAAGTATTTTAGTTATACATTTTAAAGTAAAAGAATGTCTGTTGGAAAATCTACTTCACTGTTTCAGGTTTTTTGGGTTGTTTGTTTCTTTATTTGTTTTTACATGTTAGGAGGTTTGTTAAAACAGCAGATATAGGCAGAATATCTCCAATCATTCTCTGGCATGAAGCATTTTCCTTTGTATGAGTTGCTAGATGGTTATTCAGCCCTCCTGAGATTATGCTCAACATTATCCCATCTTGAAATGGCTTGAACTATATAAACAACATGAAAGAGAAAACCAAAGGGATTAATGTCTCTTGGGAGAATGAGAAGATCCCCTCTAGAAGCTATGGAGCATGTGACTGGTTCTGTCTCAGAGTGGGTAATAAGAGCTTTTCCTCCCCCTGCTGTGATAATTACAGTGTTGGGGCTGGTTTGTTCATAAGATTTGTGTAGGACTTCTGATGTTAGACACCTGTTAGATTTCTCTAGATAAATAATCTGGAACAGAGTTTCACTGTTAGCTAGCAAAGGTTGGCATTTTCACAGAGAAGTCGCCTCTCATCCATGGAGACTGGCAATGTTATAGGCAGTTGGTTATCACACTGTCAAATTTGCCTAATTCCATCATATTTCTTTTTGTAAGCATTGTCAGTCACAAGCATTAGACATTTCAATAAATCTCAAAAATCACATGACTCCAAAAACAGAATATAATTATGACTGTCTTATATTTTGGGTGACTGTTGAATCTTTACAGCTTATCTTTTTCAAGCATTTATCTACAATTACAAGTTCTGGCACAAACTTTTTAATATATATAATTCTAATTTATAATTCTATATCTATCTGATCTCAGTAACTGCAGCTTTAATCACATCAAATGATGGGACAAAATTGTGTGTTGTGATAAAATTGAAGGGTTGGTGACACCACTGTTGCTTTAGAGTTATCATATAGAGGAAACATAAATAATCTTGTTGGAGTTAATCTTGCTTTGGTGCTTTGCAGTTTTTAATGGGAGATGCAGGCTGGATTTGTGCTCTGGCTTATTCCAAATATTTTGGCCAAAATCAAAGTTCTTAAAAAGTTATTCTTCTTTTGTTGTGGTGACCACAGAAGATTTTCCCACTGACCAGCCTGACAGGAGACTGATGCCTTTTCAGCCCTTTGCAAAGCACAAAGGCCTACATAATTAAGTGTCAACAGCTATTATTGACCAACTTTGGAAACAGTACATTAATAAAAAAGTGTCCATCTTGTATTGTGCATTCAGGTAGTAGCGATTCTGGGCATACATTGGCATCAGTGAAGTGAGAGATTTAAAAGAAGAATTCCAGATTTAGTATCATGTTCTCCAGCCTTGCATATTGGATGTGTGCACACTTTTCAAATAATCGGAACTTCAGCTTTTGACAGCTTTTTGTCCAAACTTGTTTGTGGACACAAAGTGCTTCTGAGACGTCTTCCTCTACCCACACAGGTGTCCTGAGGCTAAACTCTCCCCACCTCTGCTTCCCAGGCTCTCTTCCTCCTTTTCAGACAGATTCATTGCACCTTTCAGCCCATCCTAGGCCTCCCCTTCTTTCCTATGTGGGCAGCCTCTGAGTGATTGTTTCTCAGTTTTAGATTAGAACTTTTCTAAATCTGAAATATTTTCCTGATTTTTTTCTAGTGGGGCAGGACTTGCACAAGGCTCTATGACCTTGGCTTTCTGAAAATGACTAGTTATCTTCTGGCACAAGGGGAAAGGATGGACAAGGGTGACTAAAAATAAATATGCATATATTCTTTACAGTACAATGTCTTCTTTTTTGCTAGAGCTCTACTGTCACTGACTGGAAGAACTAGAAAGAATAAGCTCTGAACCAGGTGCTGTTTGCTTTCATTTTCATGGAGATTTCACTAGCAACAAATACCATCAAAGTTTTCTGCTTACACTTCCTCAAAAGTATCAGCAAAAACCAAACCAAACCAAACCAAACCAGGAGAGGTTTATATTGCCTAACTGCTCAAGAGAGAGACTGCAAGCTTTTTTTCAGAGTCCTAAAGGCGACTGGGTAAGGAAATGAGTAACAAAAAGAATCTGAGAATTAAATGCATTTCACCTTTATTCTTTCCTCATCCTATGTGTCTTCAGAAAATTGTGGCTGAGGGTTGCCAAACTAGTTACTGGTTTCTCTGCAAGATCACTCAGCAGCTCTTACATTTATAACTTCATCAAATATTGTTTCTTTTTCCTCCTTTCCTTTCCTTTCCTTTCCTTTCCTTTCCTTTCCTTTCCTTTCCTTTCCTTTCCTTTCCTTTCCTTTCCTTTCCTTTCCTTTCCTTTCCTTTCCTTTCCTTTCCTTTCCTTTCCTTTCCTTTCCTTTCCTTTCCTTTCCTTTCCTTTCCTTTCCTTTCCTTTCCTTTCCTTTCCTTTCCTTTTCTCTTCTCTAGCATGCAAAAGCCACTTACATTTTTCTCTGTCAAGCTGGTTTTAGGTTTTGTCTGTCAGTTATGTTCCTTACCTGTTTTCTTTACAGGCTCTGGCATCTTCACTATGTTTTTGATGAAGCTCCCAGTTGTATCTGGAAAGCAGGGTCCAAGCTAAGCAGGAATGAGACTGCAGGGCTTTTGAAACCCCCTAAAGAAACACTTGGTGGAAGCCCCCATCCTGCTCCTCCCCCTTGGTCCCCCACTGTTGTCAACTACGGCACCTTATCGACAGCAGGACACGCTTGACAGGCGACATCAGCTGGGATAAATATAGCCAAGTTCCAGGAGCCAGAGAGCTCAAACCACCCAAGACTGGCTACCACTGATCTGTTGGTACAAACCAGAGCACAATCTTATGTGGCACATGCATACAGTACATTTTCCAACTTCACATACGTAATGGTTTAAGAATTTCTACACTGCCATGTTTATGGCACATTCAACAAATTAGATATGATAGTTACATTTCCTGTATGCTGGTTCTGTACTTTTTCTATGTATTTGCTTGCATTCTTGCTACCTATTTGTCTTTATTATTGTTATAATTTGGTCAGAACTGAACAGCCCCTCAAACAGCTTTTTTATTGTTTGTTGGTTTTTTGTTTGTTTGTTTGGTTGGTTTTTTTTTTTTTTGTTTGTTTGTTTGTTTGTTTTTTCTCCCTCTTTCTCTTCTACCAAAGACTGTGTTTGTGGAACTAAATGTGGACATTCAGGAAAGAATTTTCTTTTTCAGTGACACTTAGACATTACTGACATTTGCAGTCACAACTAAAAAGCATTACACTACTTAAATAGTATCAGGTCTCCCTCCTCATCCACGCACTCAATCTGCAGCACATATTTCTTGAAAACTAGTAAGTCTTTTTTTTTCCTTTGAAGTGCCATTTAAAAAATAGTTGCAATGTTCTCTTTGATACCTCTAGAACTTTCATTTTTGCTTAATTATATAGAAAAGATCTGAGGGAAATCTCACTAGAAAATTACTCTGGTATTGCCATTTCATGCTTCAGTCATTGCTTCTTATTTATTCATACATTTAGCATATGTCAAAATAGTAACTGTGGACAATCACTCTTCTATTGAAAAGGTGGTATATCCATGTCCTGTCACTTTTGTCTGTTGTGTTTTGAGCTTTATCAGAGGAACTCTGTAGGCCAAGCATTGAGGACATTTTAGCTACCACTAATATTTTTAAAATAATCTAAAAAAAATGTGGTCTTCAGTTTTACAAGCTTGTAAAAACCTTAGTCTAAAGGATTTTTGCTCTTGGCAGGAAGCTCAGAATAGATAAGTGTGCGTGCAGCCCATCAGTCACTGTTCTTTGTGTCTTTCACGTCTGACTCTCTGGGTAGACTGATGGGATGAATGTCAACATGCAAGAACGACTGCTGCTACCTCTCCTGATTTTGGGCCAAATACTTCTTCTCCTTTCCCTGAAGGAATTTTTTACATATGAGTGAGGAAGATGGGCAGGATGTCACCTATGTACATTTTCCACTGCCTCTGTGGAGCACAAGTTAGCATGATATGTATTTGACCTACTATCCTGTGCCTGAGACATTTCACTGGGAGTCAGGAAATCTCAACTCTTTGCTTTATCTTGAACTCTTTCAAAGGACTTGGTTCCCATGGTGTGAAAAAGCTGTCGCTTAACTACTGAAGATCACTATTCCTTTCTTAAATGTTTCTCCCTACTAGAGAGCTGCCATTAACTCCCTCTTCAGAGCTGATCCTCAACACACTGTTGGAACTGCATCCAGATCCCTTCTGGAACACAGTTGTCTCTGTTGCAGCCTTGCACAATAGAGGTCACAAGAGGCAGAGCTACCACAGACTGATATGGAGAAAGAAAATTAATCTGTGGACTGTGATCAGAGCCATGCTTCTTCTCAGCTTAGTTGCCTCTCTAGTATGTGTCCTTGAAATAATGCTTACAAAGAAAATTAGGGGACTAGAAGTCACTTCTGCATTATTTTAAAACATGATCCTCTTGTAATTGCCATCAGAATATACTAATCTTCCTCAGGGATCATTTTGCAAAAAGAACTTAGTTTTGCTACTTCATTCTTTCTCCCCCACCTATTAGCAAATAGTTGTTTCTACTGAAAGCCAATATGCTATGTTCTGAGTTTCTCGATTTGATAAAATACGTAGTGTACTAACATGTTATGTTAGACTTGGATTCAAAAGATTGTTCAGTTATGAAGATGGGTTTTGACTTAGCACGATAGGCCTTTACTACCACTAATTAAAACAGGGTAAGTAGAACTAGACCCATTTGTGTAGGTTTAAAATAAATATATACTTTTATAAAAAAATCTTGAAAATGCACACGTAGTATTTATCATATGCTCCACGCCTATATTTGTTCTCTGTGAGTGTCCAGTAGGAGGTGCTTCAAAACAAGAACTGAGAACTTTACAATAATTAAATGTTGGCTAATGCATATCTAACAGATAACTCATTCTGAATGCCAATAGATATTGACTATTTCTTCTAACTTATTGGAACTCTCAATATTATTGATTCACCTAAATACTCATTTATCTCTAAAATGACATTAACTCCTTGGACTCAATACTTTCCAATACACATTGGAAGTACACATTCCCATACACTTCCTGATACACATTTACACATTGTAAAAATAGGAATTGTATTACTGATTCAGAATTTTCCAACGTTTTTTAATATCCTCTTGTTCTGGGAGATCAGAAATTGCCGTTCAGTGTCTGAATGTTGGTTGTTTTCTATACTTCTGTCACAGCACCTCAAATTATTTAGGACAAAAAAATACATTAATTTACATTATAACAGTTTTAAACCTGATGTTATATACAAAAGCATTTTCCTTTATTTGCCACTTTTTTATTGTCAGGTAGTTGTCTGTAGAACTGTCAGATATGTGTCTGATGACGACATGTCTGTAAGAGGTCACTTCCATCACTTTGATGGCAAGGGGGAGTTCATCCTGTCATCACGTCTTGCAAAATAATTATCTTAATATGTTTCTCTGGAAATTTCTGGGATGATCGAAACGGTGTTGCCATTCAAAGGAGATACAGTCATTCATTAGATTCAATTCTAAGGATGTGTTGTTTGAGGGCAGTATCCCAGTAACTGTCTATGAGCCATAATTTCCTAGGGAATTTGAAAGAAGTTTATGCTAATCTAAAAAATCTAATATGCTAGGATAACAGATTGCTAAAAATATATAATAAGATGATGAAGGATTTGCACTGTGTATTGGAAAGAAAAGCTAGACAATATACTCTGCATTTGTTTATTAATGGAGAGAGTATAGTGTGCAGGAGTTAATCTCAACAATGCTTGCTGAGATCATGTAAAGAAGTTTGTTTCTGTTTTGCACTCTCTCCTGCTTATTTATCACAGATATTTAGAAACTGTTTTAGACTTGAAGAGTGGTCTACTCTCATAAGTGCGTGGAAGCCTTTTCCCAATGTATTTCATGTTTCCCAACATTTATATATGTTTTTTTTTCTCTGTTTAAATAAATACTTATTTAATGTGATTGCAGCATCTTCTTTTTCATTAATCAATTTTCGGCCTATGACATCTCATTTTCTTTGGATCTCTTCTCTCAGGATTTCATTTTATCTAGTCCATATCTTTCTCACTGTAGATTTGATTCTTTCTGTAAACATTTAGTCATATAGTTTTAATTCAGTAAGCTACTGGAGACATGAATAACTTTAAACATAGACTTTATTGTGACTACTGTGTGCTCAAAATCAGGCACATTTAATTCAAGTACTGTGGTGAGTCAGTCCCTTAGCTGGTTATTCTCTGTAGATACTTTCCAGGACTTAGAATCAAGTTTAATCTGGGGAGGGTATGAGTTACTTCTTCCTCTCAATGAAACAGAGCCACAAGTATGATTTAATCTGATGCAGGGAAATGATTCTATTCCAATTGTAACTTTGCAGCTTTTGTGATTTTAAATGTTATTTAAAATAGTGTCTGCATGTTCAAGGCAGAGCAAAATGAATGTTTTCTCTGCTATTACACTTCTGGTTACCAGGTGGCAGCATTGCAGTAACAGTAAACTTTTTCTAGCATTTTCTTCATTCTATTTATTTATTTATTTATCTAACCACTTTTAGTAACAAAACTGCTATGCAAATGAAATATATGATAGAGATGGCAACACTGGCCCAAAACAGATGTGTAGTGGGTTGTGATAACTACTTACCAGTGCACCACAACACTAGACTATTTTTTAGAAAGTATATGAAGTTTCATCCTATATTGAAATGAAACTGATATACAAATATAATGAAGCAACACATAATAAATGTCTCTGGGGCTTTGCTAAAAAAGTAAATGAGAAGGAAAAGCGTGTGTTTCTTTGTCAGAGGAATTAACTTGCAAGCCTGAAATTCTTGTTCTGTGTCTCAGACAGAGGCTTTCATCATGTAAAGTCAAGTTCAAAACTGACAGTAATAAGTGGCCTGCAGTGACAGGCTGTGTGATGTATCTTCCTGATTTACAATAGTTGTAGTGTAGCTTATGCAGAGAAACCTCAGGGTTTATTATTTCTAGGCAAAGTTAGCAGCTCCTACCTCTAATAAGAGTAGCCAACTTCCTATTAAAAGGATATGGTTTTAGACGGCTATGACTTTGCCCAAATGTAGCTATCCAGGTGGAAAATCTGCATATTACTTTTCTACTTGGGACTTTTTTTGCTTTTAGTTTCTGTCATGCCATTTGATTTTTTGTCTCCATTTGTCTCTCTGCCTCTCAGTTTTGTGAAAATATCATCCCTTCTGTGATTCAGCAGTTTCTGAGGACAAGGTAGTATAATGAAGTCTCAGTTTCAGGAGCTGCAGGTTTACTGGTGTGAATGGTGGGAGAGCTGAGGAGGCTCAAATGCAGAGCACAGGCCCAACTGGAGTCATTCACTGAAGCGCTGGCCCCTTTCATGGCAGACTCTTTCCTTTGTGCTTTTGAAACTCAGAGTTCTGGGTTATGTGGCGCAAAGACTCTTGGCCTCACTGACAGAGCTTGAGTTTACAAGGGCTTACAACATCTGGGTAATGCTGATCCTGCTTATTTGAGCTTTCTTCTGCACAATCATTTTGTATCCCTACACTTTACTCACAAAAATATGTGACTGAAGGGTGTGGATAGGAAGAAAATCGAGGCTAGAGGTTGTGAGAGGGATTTGAAATAGGTGCTCAAAGGACAAGAATATTGAATGAGGAGCTGGGGTACAAATGGGAGTAAGGGAAGAGAACTGGGAGTTAGTAGGTGATAGGACTGAAACTGTAAGAGGATGTGGGATGGGAAAACTATAAATGGCCTAATAAATATATTGGAACTGAGAACCATTCACATAAAGAGAAGCTGACTGGAGGCACATGTGAGAGAAGTTGGGCTGAGAGGAATAAAAAAGACTAGCTGGGCAAAAGTTTAAACCCGACCTTGAGAATAAAGCAACTCAAATTTACTAAATATGGAGGCGTCTGGTGTCCTAGTCTGGAGATGGAGAAAAGCTGAATGCAGACCTGGGAGTGCACAACTGGGACTGGCTGAGAAAGGAATAGTGGTTTGGTGGGTGGTGAAAAGTGGAAGAGGGAATGCCTAAAGAAGGACTCTAGAATTATGTTTCTAAAAGCATACACTCAAAACTCAGAAGATTAGTTAGTTAAATTGAAAAGAAACCCAAACTCATTTGTATACGCAAATGGCCAGCTCAGCACCCAAACATTCTTCACTTTGCATAAGGCAGAGGCATCAGAGCATTCTGCATGAAGGCATCAGTGGTCAAAGGGCTTCTCTTATGAAGAGCACTGCTGCTCTGCTGCTGGGGAGTTAAAACAAAAGCTCAGTGGGAGCCCTTAAAGCACAGAAACTGCATTCCTTCCTACCACAAAGCCGCTTCCCCAATCCTTTGCATAACTTAGGTCTCCCCAACACCTCCTCCCACCCTTCCTTCTCCTCCACCACCTCCTGCTAAAGCTTATCTCCTCTACCACATCCTCATTCTTCTCCTACCCATAGACTGCTCTGCTCATTCTCACGTACTGCTTTGGCTCCCCAATAGTGAAAAGTAACACTGTGGGTAACTGAAGGCATGAAGAAGGGGGATGTGGCTGTATGAGTGGAGAGAATGGAAAGAAACAGAGAATATAAAGAAAGTTGCCCTGAGAAACCTGATCTAATTGGCCTGCTTTGAGTGGGGCATTAGATGAGGCAACCTCCAGAGGTCCCTTCCAAACCAAGTTACTCTGTGATCCTGTGAGGTGTTGCGAGAGAAATAAATGGGGCTAAAGCAGGCACGGGTGAGTTATGAGTGAGCAAATGAGAAGGAGTATCTGCAACCTACTGCTGTTTGCCTGTTCATTGGAAGAAGTTCATATTCTCCAGCTCTTGGAATAGGCCTCCAATGACTTGGATTCTGTACAGATCTCCCTAATACCACAGGCTAACCCGAACCAACTGAATTGCAACATGCAAATTTTTTAGAGAGGAAAGGTGAAACTTGGTGAAGTTTTAGCTATGTTTCAGTTACTTCCAAGAGCAAAGCTCTTTGCCTGCTTGAGTGTAGGATGAGATTCATGGGTTCATTACAGTAGCTTTTGTTTATTCCAAGCTTTACATTGTTAGTGTTTTAGGTATATGGGTATGTGAAATAATGTAAATCTGGCTCAAGTATTGCTTAGAACCAAAAAAAAAAGGGGCTGAGATGGCAGGTTAACACACCAAAAAAATTAGAAGTAAATGCAAATTCTTGGAATTGGTACCCACAGAGTGCTGTAGTCTGTGTCATATAATGGTCTTTTATACCAGTAATCCATACATTTTAAAAACACAAGAGTGGGATTCCCATGGAGAAGATACTATTCTGAGCTTTGTCAAAGAAAAAATACTTATTGTACTGCCATTAGTGATAAAGTCTCTGCTATGAATTTATAATGTGCAGTTGGAGTATAAGCCAAATCAGAGTAATACTGTAAATAAACTGAATTGAACTGCCATGTAATATATGTACTTGTTATGAAGTTGGCACTATAGTTTGAATTAAGCTTGATGATTATGAAGTGAGGTTTGTTGTACAGAGATTTGAATGTGGGAGACAAGAGCTAGAAAGAAAGGGAAGAAAGACAGACACGTTAAGCGATACAAAAAGAAAAAAGTAAACTGAGGCAGAAGGTTTACTGAGGAAAAAAATCTAGCAAAGTATAGAGCATAAGCCCTGTTGTAATTGAAAATGAAGACAAATACAGATTATAAGACTCTGGCAGTGTATGGATCTCAAAATGATGTTATGGAGATAAAATTTAATGGAGGAGACAAAAGAATAGTAAATATATTAGGATGTGTACATATGTGTATTACAGGAAGTTTGAGGAATTCAATAAATGTGGACTGTCAGGCAAAACCAAATTATAGTACCTTTAATTGCAGTTCTGTTTGATGTAGGTGAGTAGCAGCTCAGATCTAGATGTCTCTAAAACTCCCTTTGACTGGGGAGAATTAAAAAGTATATGCTATACCTGTAAATTATTATAAACCGATTATCCCTTAGTAGAGCCAGTGCAATTTTTCTACCTTCTACACCTCTGATGTATGGGTGGATGGAGTCTAAAACATAGTAGGAAGTTCAGTATTTTGGATTTAGCTCAGCAATATTTTTCCAAATAATATCTTTACTCAATAATTTATTAGGAACTAGTCAGCAGCTAATAAAAGTGGTTATGTTTTGTTTTGTTTTGTTTTAAAGCAGACCGCAAAGGTGATCTGTAAGTTGAATATCCAGATGTAGTATGAATGCCTCCTTTGAAAAAGCATTGATGATCTCTAACAGCAGTGGGACACAAAATAGTCCAATAAATTTGAGCTAATCATGGGTCATCTCTCCAGATAATGACCTGACCTACCTTTTTCTAGCATGTCTGCCTGTCCGGCACTTGGCCACTTTCACAGAAGACAGAAGGCTTGCTTCTCTGTAATTTTTCTGAACCAGTGATGTTGTCACATTTATTTTGATATTTTTCTCTAAAACAGCCAAAGAGCTTCTGTTTGCATGTGCAACTGAGTGGTGATACTTTAGATTAATTAAACAGCCTGCTATCCAGACCAGTTTGATTGGATGAGATACAAATGGCACTGTGCAGAGAAGCATCATCATTTGGTCTCCTTCACAGCTGCAACACATGATTATTCAGGCCCTTTATGCTGCAGATGAAAAACCTAACCAGAAACAGATGGGGAGTGAATATTTTTAGAAATAGGATTTCAAAGCATTATGAAGAGGAAGAGAAAAAGATTTCAACTTTGGAGATAAAGAAAATTTTAAACCTGCTTGTTGAATTATTTTAAATAGTATTTTAAAAATATTTTAATTATAAATAATACTGTCCCCAGAAATATTTTTCCTCATATTCTTCCATTTCCATGTTACTTGTGGCCAAAACCAGTGTAAAATGCAAATTATTCAATTCAAGTACATCTAGCTGCTCTAAAATAAGATTTTACAGTAACACACAGTGTTCAAATCACTCATTTAAAGGTTCACGTTGTTTCTGTTTGATTTTTTTTTTTAAATTTTGTTTTATTTCTCCAGCATCTAACTGTTTTCTGTGCAAGACTTGCTAGGAAAATTGAAAACTAGGTCTCTGAGATCTAAGAAAGCTTTTTGACAAGCTTGAAATGGCTTTTGTGATATCGTAAACATCTCTGCAATTAGCTTACTACTCAGCTCTTTTCAGTCCTCATAATTTTCCTGCAAGAAGAAATTGTCTTCTCTGAATTATAATGTCAGAGAATGATCAATTCTACTTTTCAAGCCGTGCTTTAGATGTTTTTGTGAAGAGAGGCATTAATCATCTAGTTTTCTTGAATATCAATTCTGCAAGTTTGATAAGGGCAAATGTCTTTTACCCCTTCCTAGTAGCAAGTCAGTGGTGGAGAGTCATCATCAGCACCATGCAGAACAGTCCTGAGTTTCTAGTTCAGCATTGAAGAAACCCTAATTACGTCAGTGCTGAGTGTTGTTCCAGCCTTCTGAGAGCTACCTTCAGTGTCTTCAGCTTCCATCCTATGAGTGCAATGTAGATGCAGGTGGAGTTTATATGAGCCAAATTTAGTGAGTATTACATTGTGTCCTATGGGAAGTAAATTCTTACAGCAGAGTTTTAGAAACAAAATCTCTTATTAAATTGTTTTACAGCTTTGACATATCCTAACGCTAGTTGAATAACATACACAATCCTTAAAGAACAGTAACTAAAAGTTGGGTTGCAAAATTTTTGATAAGACTGAAAGATAATTTATATTTATTATTCTTGCCTTGGATAGAGAAAGTTCTGAAGCTCTCACCCACTTCTAACACTCAGTTGAGTTCTGGTGTTGACTGATGTATTTATCATGTTCATGAACTGGGAAGAAGAATTGGGAAGTACTGCACCGTGATTTATTTTTTTTTAAGTAGGAGCTTCTTTCGGTTTGGCTCCAAGGAGACGCTGTACCCCAGTGATGTCACCAGACTTTTCACTTCCACAGTGAGATTGTCAGTGTAGACTAATTGTAGATACAACTTTGAGAACTCAGGTCTGTAAGAAGCTCATCACTTTCAACTATTTCTGGTTTCAGTGAGGAGCCAGCTCTGAAAAGCCACACGTTAGTTAGTTATATTACTTAGTTTTGACTTCCAAATTGTCATATTTGGCATGATCTACAACATTTTAGTACTGTTAAACAAAACCCTTCTCTCCTCTCTAGACCTACCTCATTTCACCTCATCTATTTTGGAAGAGTCATTATGATATTTCCTGATTTCTGAGTTAATATGCTAATTTACTTAGTGTTGGATGACTTTGGTGTTGTTTTCTGTGTTTAGATATACTGGGTAAATTTACCATTGTGCCTCAGATGTTCATTTATTTTGCATTTTGAGTGTAATCTATACAATGCAGTTGCTATTAGTTACTATTGTTTTACAGTAGGGACTAAAATCCACAGTTAAAAGCTTGAAACCCTTTTGTACTAGAATTCTGAAAAGACGTGCATGATTAAATGCAACATATTTCCCAGAAAGGTTCACAAGCTAAAATCAAGATCCATTGGGGTGGTAAGCAAGCAAGAGGAAAGAACAGAAGCAGGAAAATGAGTGAAACCACAAAATAACATGGTTAATTGTTATGTTCTAAACCGGATAGAGCTATAAATGCTGTTCTTGGTATAAGTGAATAGAAATTATTAAACTGGCAGGGCTTCACTTGCATAGGAAAAATAATGACATATATTTATATGTATTTTAAAATTGACTTCAGTACTGTAGTCTCTTTCACAATAATGTTTCTCACCTATTATGTTTGTTAGTTTGACAGCATTTATGATGTTTCTAAGTAAACTAAAAAGTACTGATAGATGGATAAGGCCCTACAACTCTGTGTGCTTTTTGTTCAGGTGCCACCCATGAACTGTATCTGCGTAACTGAATGCACGTGAGATTTGTTTGTGAAGTAATCATTTATTATGCAAACACCAGAACTTCATTATATCAAATGTTATTAAATATATACATGTTATTACTATTTAAAAGAACGAGTATCATTCCAAGATCTGCAAACTTCTCTCTAGCTTTGAGAGCTGCGGCAGAGCCTGTATTAATGCTAGTTTGAAAGCCGTAAGCTAATGCAGCGTCACTGTGAATGACACAGCACCACCTTCGAAGGCAAAACTTCATCAGCTGAATTCTTTAGTTACAATACAATCAAAAAAATATTTTCTGACAATAATATATTTGTACATTGTTTAAATTTCCCAACTCTGTCCGGCTTGTAGGATGGAAGCAAAGAATTCTGTCATGTTTAAGATTCTCAGATGCTGAAGAAGGGAATTCGTACCAGAAACACCTGACGGTAAAGGCCCTTTTTTAAAGGCAGAGAAGGGGGCACAGGAAGCAAAGAGAAAGATGCGTCCATCTGCTCTGCTGGTATCCAGCCAGGAGGTCTTAATATTTTTCTTGCTTAGGGTCCCATGGCCTCAGTGAGGATAATGCTTCCTATCAGTGACCCCCCTTCCCATCACCTCTCCACTAAACTGGTAGGTCAACTTCTTCTTGACTTTCTTGACCTCTCCTGTCTTGCCGTAGTTTCTCAAAGCCCGTGCCATCTTCTGGTAGGTCATTTTCTTGCGATTGCCTTTCTGGATGCCCCAACGATGAGCCAATGCTTCCTTGTGTTTGGAGGAGAACTGGAAAGTACCTTTTTCCTTGTCCACCCACCAGATGCTGTCCTTCATGTCTCCGCTGCGAAGAAGGTCCAGAAGGAACTGATACAGACGTATCTTTTTCTTGCTGCCTGTGTGAGAGTCAGAGAGGAAAGGCAATGGAGCAGTAGTATTAGCATGTAGTTGCTGGTGAAACAGCAGAACATATGTAATTCATATAACTGTTCCAACTAGCTTGTCAGTCACATAACTTTTTCTCTTTGCAACATTTATAAATATAGACAGTGCTATACTGTGAGGACATAATGTGGACTGATGTATCGAAAACAAAAATAAGGAATTCCAAAGGCCAAACCCTTATTTTGAAATTAATTTGCCTGAATAGACAAGACAGAAGGAGGAAGTGGGAGTACGTGAAGAAATGAGATTTGAGATATAGACACAATTATGGCTGTAAAAGATTTGGAGGACAGAAGAGTTCAAGGAGTCAGGGAAAGTAAAGCTTTGGCAGTGGAATAAAATACTAGCATGGTACTTCTACAGATTTATTCCTTATCATCATGGTAATGTAATAGCTGCTCAGCACATAGCTTGACGAAGTCCCTCTGTCTTCACTGACCTGTTTCTCCATGCATAATTCCAGGCCCGGGGTCCACACCATCGGTCTCCCCATCTGATACCTCCAATGGGGGGCTCTGCCTCTCTATGTCCTCCTCATCAGAACTGGGCTGCGGTGGAGAGGAGTACTGTAGGCACATCCGAGGCAGATAGGACACCTTTGGGAGAAAAGAGCAGTAGAGGGAGGAAGGAGTAATGGAGAGTGGAGCATCGAGATAAAAAAATTGAAGTGTCATGGAGAGAGTTACCGAGAAAAGTGGGGAGAAAATAAGAGGTATATGTGATTATTCAGGGTAAAACTGACTTAGTTGTTGACTATAATAAATACTATGCAATTAAGAAACACCTCCAGCTAGCAATGAACACTTATATGTGTACAAAGATACATCCTTACAAGAGGGAAGGAAGAATAAGTGTGTAAAGTCAGAACTTTCCCATATGCTTTATCCTATGCAAGTGATGTTGTCCCTCTTCCCCCATACCTCCCCAAAGCTAACATTCTTCATGACGAGTTTCTGATCCCTGTTGCTTATCCCGAGTGAAAAGCTTCTTTTGAGAACAACTTTTCTTCTAACACAGACCTTCTGGAACTACTCTTTTACATTTGAAAGAGCTGAAGAATTCTACCATATCATGGCTGCTTTGACTGGCTTTGGCTCTGTTGTCCTTTACCTTTCTCAGGCATTGTCCCTTCTGACAGCACTACATCCCTCAGGACTTCGTCCCACTCTGGAGATGGGGCTACATGGCTCTGTCAGCTTCCTGTCCTGAATTTCCCTCATGGGGAGGGGAACGGCTTTAGCACCAAGACGAAGATACATAGTATTGGCTTACATTCTCCTTTCCCAAGTGGCTATCTGAAAATTCTACGTTAATGGAATTTTCATTCTGCAAAGCTAGCAAGCCAGTTTTTGTGCTAAATTCTCTTTCTTTTATATAGAAGTCTTGTCAGGAGCAGTGTGGAATATACCTCAGCTCTGTAACTTCTCAGTTGATGCCTGGTTTCTTAGGGATCATGACCAGTTGCCATGAATTATTGCAGCTTATTTAAGAATAAGAAACAGATTGGTCTGAGGGGCAGGGAGTAAGAACCCAATTCCTACATTAAATAAAACCAACCAACATCCCCAAAATCCAGAAGTGTATAAAATGTGTTTTTCATGAAATGTGCCAGATCGGTAGTCCTGGGAGGTGAGCTCCTTTTGAACTGCTCTTCATTCCCTCCCCTGAGAAGGGACGTCTTCAGCCTGATTCCCTTCACAGGTGATCTTAGTCACTGAAGCGGGGAGTGGGTGTTCACTTCATGAGTCACACCACCCACCCGATGTAGTTTTTTTGCCGAGTGGTACTTTTGCGATGAGTTTTGCACCAGCTTAAAATGTCCCAATAAGGCATGTGCCAAGGGCTAGTTTGGGGGTGCAGCAGCAGGCGGTTAATGAGTTGGCAGATTGGCTGGCAGGAAGGCCAGGATTGGGCAACAGTGTGTGTAAAGCTTCCTGCCAGATCCCCAAGAGTGACACTTCAGCCCTCACCACAGAGTCACCTTTAGTTTTTTACAGTTAAGAAAGCTGCAGCCTCAGGGGTAAGAAGGGAGAGACAGTGCCAGGGCGGAGGGGGAATGAGAATGTGGGACAATGTCTCACAGTGGGGGGAACAGAGATGGATGTCCCTGCAGAGGGAAGGTTGTGGAAACCTGGAGTGCGTTAGGGGCTGGTGGGGGAGTGAGGAAACCGCTGGGGCTAGAGGGGGATGTGGGAGAGAGCTGTGGAGGAGGGAAGGGGAATGGTGTCTCACAAGCAGAGGGAGTTGCAGAGGCCAACCTGGGGAGTTGTGTAAGCTTCCTTCCACACCGTCCCCACTTTCCCTATCTGCTGCATTTTTGCTTCCACTTTGCACTTGAAACTCAGTGTAGGTCAATGCACACAGTGTCACACAGTTATGTTACACAGAGTCACAGAAGATCTGCTAGTGTGTTTGAAAGAGACTGGTTAGTAGTACAGTTCTGAAGAGAGAGAAAGCTTACGAAACTGTTAGCTACTTTTCATATTCTGAAGTTGTCTCAGGGTCTTGTGATTTTCCTCTTTCTAAAGCTCTTCACTGTTTTCCAACCTTTCTTTCGTTCTCCCTTCAGAATGACTATTATTTTCTTAATTTATTATTTGTGAGGCCACCTGTTGGCAGGCTAATAAAACTTTTTAAAGAAATCTTGTCCAAGAACAGCTTGAGCCTCAAATTTGATTTGACAAAAAATGCGATATCGACAGAAAATTAGAGAAATATTTTTGCATGTTCTTCCTTTATTTACAAACTGTAACTGATACTGCATGATAAGCATGGGCAAATTCAAAATTCAAAAACGAGCAAATTTAGTGGAGGATTAAATCTTGCTTCCTGCTTCTGTTTCTTTGAAAATGCTCTGAATGATAGCATGTGTTGCCTAGAGCTGTGGGTGAGACACACCAGAGTCTGAACATCAGAGTGTGCCAGGGACCACTTGCATGAGCTGCTGTAGGTTAAAGTAAGAAGCCAAAGATCCCCAGCTGGTAAGGAAGAGGAGGGCAGTGGTGAACTCTACCTACTACTATCTTCTGCAGCTTGGTATGGGCTGGGGTAGAGAGAGCACAGTACTCTTCGTGAAAAGTTGCAACAAAATTAATAACTCGCCTTTCGTCCTGAAGATGAGAACTGAGTAAAATGAAGTGGGATAAGCAGAAGCACCCTCCCCTGTTTTTTGGCGGCGCTTCCAAAGACATTCATAAAGGGGCTAATTTTTATTCTTTGCCTTTGGTTGGAGGTAATGGTTGGTCATCATGTATTAACAGTTGCGCTGAGCAACTGAAATAACTCAAAGCTTCCCACAGACTGCTTGTTCCATGAAGCATTTTTTATATTTGTAACTTTCTGTTCCTAATTCTTTGTTTGTATCTACATCTTATACTCTATTCCTGATTTTTTTTCTGAGTAGTAGGTGAGAGGTTTGACAGCTTGCAGTCAGTCAGTTTCCTGTTAACAGTGTTAACTTATTAGCTCCATTTTTTTCCTTCTTTGTTTTTGATTAGTATGATATTTATATACAGTTTCAGTATGCTTTGAATAGAGAAGCCCAAAATGACAAATCCATGCAGGCAGTTCCTCTCACAAAACTTCAGCAATGGCACCGTTGTATGCAGCACTGTAATCAGCAGACACTTTTTTCTCTGACCTCTGTCCTACCCTGTCTTGGATTAAGCACATTTTACGTAGCTTGCCTGCCTTGGCGAAATCTGTAGCACAAGATCACCCACCTTTCTTATCGCTCCCAGTAATGACTTTGGGCATATTCTTGTAGGATCAAGAGTCAAAAGTGATTTCCACACCCCCTTTGCTTAGTATCTTTGCAGTATGATGGAACTCCTTATAGTTTCAGCTTTAGTGAGAATTCACTGGCACTTTGGTGACTATCTTTACTGCAAAATGGAGGATCTTTTTTTAAAGGGAGATGACTGGCTTCATGTGAAATCTGAGCAGAGACAAGACCATGTTTTGGCTTGTGACTTATTTACTTCCATGTAAAAACATGTAGCTTGTCCTCTGCCTGTTTCACTGTGGTAAAATTACCAGTAACTTGTCTTTATTGGCATTTCTTGTACAGGTCATGTAAAACTGTCAGGGTTACTTGGAAATATTTCAAACTTTCCTACTACTTTGAGGCTCAGAATACATCCCTGTCGTCACGGCCACCCCTGCTATGACAATGCATCAGTGCTCAGGTCCTCTGCAGAATTTCAAAACAATTGATTTCAAAACAATTAATTTTCATTCCAAATTAAACAAAATTTTAAAATTTCAAAAACCTCCACAAAATGCAATTTTCTTTTGAGGCACAGTTTGAGAAACATGATTTCTGATTATCCAGATAAAAAGAATGCTTAAACCACATTTGTCCCGAGAATGAAGTTTTATATCAAGTGCTTGTGCAGTAAGAACTTGTGTAATTCATTTCATCAATGTCTTTCACATGAGAGTCTGCATTCCCCAATGCATTTTTTTCCTTCCCCTTAACTATCATTCTAAATTCTGAGTAAGGGTGGGTAACCGTACCTGGTGGTTGAGCCCGATGTGTGTGGTTGGGATTGCAGAATCCAAGACGTGCATTTGTTCAATCTCCATGTGCCTGTACAGCTGCTGCAGCTGGGGAGGCTGAACACTCTGCAGTTCTGTGAAGTGATTGTCTCCAAAGGTCTCAAACTCATTGTGCACGTGGTGTGGATGATAATCCCAGTAATGATCTAAAGAAAATAAAAATAGATTGTCTGTCATTATGAGATTAAGAAACATGGCATTTACCTGTCTTCATTGATTCCTACTCCTGTCACTGTCCTTCTGCCCTCTCCACACCATCCCTGTTGACCTGTCTATCTCTGGTGATGATCCATGTAGCTCCCTGTAAGGTTTCTTTTCCTAATCTCATAAATGCCTGTGGCTGGAAAGTAATACTTAGGACACTTTAATTAGGAGAATACTCTTAAATGGAGAGATGGATTTCAATGATAATTTAGCACAAGATGCAAAAGACATTAAAGCTGGCACCTTTCTCAAGAAGAGACCGTAACAATCTTGTATTTTCATTCTTTAGGCAACAAATTCTACTGATTTACATGTTGTCATATTCATATTACAGTCTTCCTCATGACATGGAAATGGAGATGGAAAAAATTTAGAAATCATTCTACCATTATCTTCAATCTTCGTTTTAATCTGCTAGCAAAATATCAGGAATGCTGCAGAAAAGGCACAGTATTTTCCCAGATATTTCTTGTAATTACGTTTTGGTATGTCACACATTTTTTCAGGACCAATTCTGGAGAATAAAAGGATGAACTGTCTTGTGTACACTGTTTACAGTGAGGCTAAATTCTGATGCAGGCTCTTTCTCTACCTTTCATATCTCTTTAGTATGTTTGAAATTTCTGTGATACTTTAGATTTTTTTTTCAAAAACATAAAAAGTACTCAGATAACCACAATACTATTTCCTGATTTATTTCATTTACTTTTGAAATAATATTCTGTATAGTTCTCAGGTTTAGATTATTTTTTTTTTTAGTAAATGCCTCCAAAGTTTTAGAATTGCAAATGCTACTTCTCTTGTACAGACAGTAGCTGCGTGCATAATTATTCACATATTTGTGTGCACTCTTGTTTTTTAAAATCAAAGTCAACATCAGATCCTCTGCTCTAAATGAGCTGGGAGTTAATCTTCCGTAGTTTAACTTTTCATACATTGTTTTATGCATGGCCAAAATTTCTCTATAATATTCAGTGAACAGTTCTAATTTATATCTTACTGTTCCAAGTTTTCTTCTCTTGTATCATTATAAATAATTTCTGTTCTACCCTTCACATGTTTTCAGGTTGCTATCATGTACCCTTACAATATACTCCTAATTACCACTTAACCCAGCTGCAGGTTTTTAGCTCTCAGTCTTTCAATGTAAATCAGTATATTCACTCCCCTCATCACACTTGCACTTTTCTGCAAGCTCCCTCCCAGCTGTTGACATCCTTCCAATAATGTGATGGACAGAACCGAACATGTTGTTTCAAGCACAGTGGTACTGAATTTATAGAGGAGCAATTGTGTCATTTTGAAATATTATGTTTTTGTCTACGACATTATCTCGATACTAATATGCTGTGAATATTTTTTCCTAAATACCAGTTTCATTCTTTCTCTCAGCTTCTGTCTCCTCATCCTTCCCCACTTCGGTTTCAATCAGGTCTTATCTCATTGAGGATTTGAGATCTGGGATAGTGACTTCGAATGTGGCTTCCTTGAGATGGAACTCAGTGATCTGTTTCTACCAAACATAGCCGTACCTGAGAAGTTATAAGTTCTTTTAACTGCTGTTATCACTCAGACCTGTAGAAATCTATTTGGAGGCTCTATCAGACCATTTACCACACCAGCACTTACTTTGTGTCCTTCCTGCTTTTCTGATTAATGGATAAATCATGTCACCGCATGTGAAAGGGATGGAAAGGTGCTTATAAAAACACCCAGGGAGTTTCTGCATTAGTTTGTAATTTATTTGCTTTGTTTTATAGTGTTTTCTGTGGGCTATGTATGGATTTTATAGTTCAAAGTTGTAATTATAATACACAGTAGCACTTCTTCATATTGCAGTGCTAGAGAAAAGTTTTTGTTTCTTTGCTAAAAAAGTGCTTTTTAATGGGTGCAAACTACTCAAGTACTTTTACATTCGCATCTGGTCCAGCCCAGGAAATTACAGAGTGTTTGAGTATGAATCCACAGGTGTGTCCTGGTAGGAGGCTTTGGGCAGTTTCAATCTGAAACTTTTTTGCTTAGTTGGAAAACTGAACAACACTAACTCATGCTTTTTCTGGGTTAAGTTACTGCAGATTCCTCTAAGTAAAGCCAACCATTGAGGCTCCATGTGCCATGGACAGCCTTGTATAACAAATTGTTGAGAATACATTGAAGGAGTAATTTATACTCTTGTTCCTTAGAATGATCTGGCTCTGCTCCTTGTGCAGAAAGTCCTCTGTCAGATCACAGAATCACAGAATGTTAGGGATAGCAGGGGACCTCAAAAGATCATCTAGTCCAATCTCCCTGCCAGAGCAGGAACACCTAGATGAGGCTGCACAGTAATGTGTCCTGGTGGGTTTTGAATGTCTCCAGAGAAGGAGAAGGAGATGGCAATGTATATTCTTGTCTTTGATAATCTACCACACGAATGATATTGGTGCATAATAGTGAGGATGACAAAGCCCAGGCAAAACTCCTGAGGCTGTCAATAGCAGGTCTGCAGCTGTGCAATGTCTTGCTAGTAATAGCTATGGTAGTCAAGAGAGAACACAGTACGTTTCCATCATGCATAGCCATGAGTATTTGTGCATGTTCCTAGTGGTCTACTTTTGATTCTTCTTACATATTCTTTTTTATCAGCAGTCATGTTTTTACACTTCAAGATACCTCTTCATTTTTGGAGCGTAGGACAAGGCTCCTGCTGCCTGCAGAACTGTAGTTTTAAACTCTTTCTTGGCAAATAAAGCAACCTATGGAACACCATTGATGCATACTCATGTTAATCACTATGTAATATTTAGCCTTGTTGTTACTGAATTCCTTTTTTAAGGAATTAGATGCTGCTGTAAAGTACTATAATAGAATTGTACTAATAGCACAGCATTTAGGAACTTACAGTGACCATGTAATAATAATACATTACAAAATAAATCTGTATCAAAAATTACTTCAACACAAACTTACATACAAATATTCAGGTTGTGACAGGAGCAAAAGTCCTTATTTCTTTCTAAATTATCTATAATTTCACAATATGCTTTGGATAAACAATATTGTTTTAGTTATATTAAAAGAGAAATTCTGAATTCTTTCTCCACAAGCCCCTCTGCAGTTAACCATCCTGGCTAAGTTATTACACATGAAAATATTAAAAAAAAAATCTAAATAACTGTGTCTGCAGTTATTAGAGTTATCAGCAGCTATTTCTTTCTATATCTTTTGCTATTGCTATGTCAGTAACGCATAGGAATTCTGATCTTCTCTTAAAATCATGAGTGGGAGGAAGAAAAAAGAAAGGAGAGACAAGTTCTAGAAATGGAAAGTGTCTGTTCTTTGGGTAAAGGAAAATATCATTAAAAGCCAAGCTATAGCTACACAATGGAGTCATTATGAGAAATTTCATGTGAAGTGAAAGAGGATGTGAAAAAAAATTCTCTCTTATAGATACATGGAGATTGTGTTTGTTTTGATCTTGTATGTAGTGAAAGGTTAGAGGAAGGACAATCATGAATTCTGATCTCCCTCCCACAACACTGAGGATGTTAGCCTGCTGGGAAGCAGTAGCAGACCTAAAGGCACTCTGTTAATATTCACCGTGAAGTTAGATTCTCACTCTACCAGTGAGAAAACATAACTAGAACTTTCTCAGTCATCTTCTGACTGATGTAAATTGCTTTGCTCCCATTTCAATAGATGAATGATGTTAGAACCAGCAATTAGAATAGGAAATTGGCTTAAGGAATGTATTTATTGTATAGTGGAGTAACCGGCTAAATCTGCAGAACCATGCAGAAATTCATGAGCCATCTCCTGCCCCAGAGACATGTCGGCTCTGCCAGCCCAGCGCTCCGTGTCACACATAGTGACGAGGCTGTGCTGTCCTGGTGGGGCCTGAGAGAGGGACTCTGTGCTTCTGATCCTTCTGATCTGTGCTGTACAGATTTTCCAGCTCGTTTTGAACTAGGTGAGGGTTTCTTAAACAGTGCCACATTGCACACCTTAGATGTTTCCACAGTGTTTCGCTTGTCTGAAATAAACAAGCCAAGAAAAAACCCATAGAGGAAATGAGAAAAGTATTGAAGGACACGGGAAAATGAATGTCTTGATTCCCTACAGAACCACTCCATGTTGAGTGAAATGCTGTGCTCCTAGGCAGTGCAATAGTCTTAGCTATAACAACAGTAGCATCTCATTAGCTCCTACTTTGAAAATTTCATGATTTTAATAATGCCAAATGTTCAAAAACCTATGAGTCAGGGCCCAGTAAATCATGGGAATACCTTTGAAGTGAGGGGATTTTTTAATAAAGTTTGGGTTTCTTTCTATTTTTTCCATATAGCATTTAAGACTAAGTTTCACATGTTTGGACTTTCCCCCAATTCTATGTGGGCTAAAATCCTAACAAAATCAAAGATGAGATTTTTAAATGATCATATAACTCCAGGAGGTGGAATGAAAATAAAATCCCAAATCACACAATCTAGTGAGTTCCATGAGGTTAGCGAAAGTGTCAGCATTCAGCTTCATATAAAAAGAGATTTTTAGTAAACCAATAATATTTAGTAAAAACTTAGAGACAAAGCTGCAGTGTAATTTTGTAATTGCCAAGATTGCATTAGTGTTACAAAACAAGTTGTATTACATATACAGACTTACTAGCATACAGGCTCAGGGTAAGCTGATGGACTAATACTTCAGTCCTTGAAGTGGCTTCTGTCCTGCATGACTCTCTGTGTTTATTATGGTATTTACAAAATAGTTAAACTACAGTATGTAAAAAACAAAGAAACAAACAAATAATTCGTTATGTGATGGACGTATGGGGATTTTTATGGTGTGTTTTTGCTTTGTTAAATTTATTGTTTGCTGATTGGCAACGATCTTCAACATATTAAATTAGTGACACAGTATTATGTGTACTTTACTGCCCACTCACATAAACATGGAGTAAGGGTTGCCTTTAGCATTATGTTCTAGAAAAGTGACAGTAATGCATGTAAAACATACCCCTGTCATAAAATAAATCTGTGAGCTGTAAGAGAAAGGTAGTCTGACACTTAGAATAGAAACAGAGAATCATTTTGGTTGGAAGAGACCCTCAGTATCATTGAGTCCAACCATAACCCAACTCTAGCACTAAACCATGTCCCTAAGAACTTTGTCTAAAACACCTTTTAAACACCTCCAGGGGTGGTGACTCCACCACTTCCCTGGGCAGCCTGTTCCAATGCCTGAAAACACTATCTGTGAAGACATTTTTCCTAATATCCAATCAAAACCTCCCATGGTGCAACTTGAGGCCATTTCCTCTTGTCCTATCACTTGCTACTTGGGAGAAGAGACCAACACCCTCCATGCTACAACCTCATTTCAGGTAGTTGCAGACAGCGATAAGGTCTCCCCTCAGCCTCCTTTTCTCCAGGCTAAACATCTCCAGTTCCCTCAACTGCTCCTCATAAGACCTGAGCAAGACCTTCTATTTCTTTAACAGTCGCTTATCAGCAAAGTCAGAAATATTGTTCTGTCTTGTATCTATTTACTTTATGTGGTAGCTTTTCTTTGGGGTCTGTAGTGATATTGAGTAGACCTGAACAATTATTTTATATATTGCCAGTGATCTCACTGTACCCCAAGCTGAACTCTTCTCTCACAATTCTGTTCTATTTATTTCTTTTTTTTTCCTATCTATTTGTGTTCTTAGTGCTTTCACTTCACTGCTATCACTACAGCACCTTATTTATTCTTTTATATTTATTGTTTAATTGTCGCAATTAGCTTTTGAGATAATAAATGTTATCCTCATTTTATGGGTGTGCAAACAGGTGCAGGTTATAATGTAAAAACCCTGAATTTCCATGTGGAATTTGCTGAGTTTGATGAATGTGACTTGACAGATGCCATGAGATAACTTCTAAAAGCTGAATTAATTCTTTGCCTCCAGGAATCAAGAATATCATAGATGTTTCATGAATACAATGTAGAGCACAAATTTAGGTAGGGATCTTTTTCAGAAAAATGCCCAGAACAATCCGAGTCTGTAACTTGCTGTCCCTTGAGGTAGTTTCTGTTGCCACAGACAAAACAGTGCTGTACTGTGAAGCTGTTAGACATTTTAAACTAAGCATTGATGGGTCTAGTTGCTATATCAGTGGGAGTCTTTTAGGGAAACTCCAGGATCTGAAGGGACTGCCACAAGTGATACAGTAGAATGGTGCTTTTCCTTCCTGAGTCAATATTTACTCTGATATTTCCAGGGTGGTGTTGCTGGACCATTGTATTGCACAGAAGACAAAATTCAGAAAATAAGACTTGCCCCTCTGATCTACAGTGCCCAGACAACATGAAAACATAAAGACACCAAAGCTTTGAAATCACATACGTATTTTTACATTGAGCTAGGTTTACATACAAACAGCTACAAGGAAGTTTTACATAGATTTAGAGAGAGGAAGTACTTGGGTGTACTGGAAGAAGAGTGAAAGTTAAAGCTAGGTGTGGCAGCATGCAGAAGAGGTCAAAAGAAACAGAGAAATATATGGAGTTGAAAACGGCCAAATACTGAAGAAATATAATTAAAATGAAGGCACAAATACTGCACCTGGGACCCAAGTCAAACAGGAATTGGAGATGGGAATACAAGAAGAGAAATACAGTATTGCAAAGCCACGTCCTCAGAGAGCTCTGAAACAAGCAGAGTGCTTTTGATCTGCAGAGGAAAGTAAAAACCCAGTGAAGATAATGAAGGACAGAGATCAGGAGATCCCACTCTCCTGGCAATACACTGAATAATGTGGGAGCTCCTCCCATCATTCAGTGCCTTCTAAAATTCTCTTTCAGAGAAACTGTGTTGCAGTTGCCGGGTTGGAACAGTACTATTAAGCAGAATAAAACATTGTTGGTTTTTGATTTGAAAGTATGTGCCCATACATTATAGATTGCAGCAACATGTTTGTTCTTTTCCTGAATGTCCTTAATCTGTTTCCTCCATGAGACTATGCTTCAAGAAGACATTTTTTAACTTACCACCATGACTTTCTCCATCACCGTTGAGATATTGGTAATAGTCATGAGGCTGTCGGTAGAGGTCAGAATCATAGGACACCATATCTTCAGAGGGCTGTAAAGACAAGAGGAATTTTCAGAACTATAAGTTTACACAAATCCCTTCAAAATTATTCATATAGATAGTGAAGGGGAGATGCCAACATATTTTATATTGCCTAGGGGAAGCTTCAAGTTCTTATTGAATCATCAGGAATAAAATGCTTGACACCAAACACTGTTTTGCAAAGCAAAATAAATAAAAAAAAAAAAAAAAAAGATTAATCCATCTCCTTAGACCCAGTCTGTTTAGCAGAACTTGTCCTGTGGCATTGCACAATTTCTTGATATCCCACCTTCCAAACTTCTGTGGATACTACTCAAGAGAGCTGTCTTGGACACCAGGCCCAAGCCAAGATACCATCACACCAGCACAGCAGGGAAACTTTTCCTTTGGTAGTGACACACATTTATTACTATTATTCCTCCTCTACGGAAAAGAGAAAGCAGGAACTTTCAGCATGTTATTCTGAATGTTTCTAGGATGTCTCACTAAGTGGTGGGAGCTTGTAGGAGGGTAATGACATTGACAGAGGGCATAAAAACATTTTATTTCTCCATTTTTGTCCAAGATGAACTGTAGATGTTTTTTGGTTCAAACCAGCTGTTCAGGGCTGTTAGGTCTGCACAGGGAAGACTTAAGAAGTCCAAATGCAGGGCAGATACTGATTCATGACCTATTGGCTGCTTAGCTGTAGAATTAAAGTCCTCTCTGTCTTCTTAAAACAGGTGACATAGGGTAACTTTCCCACTTGATTTCCTGCCCACGTCTACTACTCTGACTGTTTAACATCTTATGTTGTTTCAGTAAAGGTAGTCTGTTTATTATTAGTTGTGCACAATTCTGTTTCTTTGTTTAACATTTGGTTTTGTCTTTTCCCAGCATAAGGAGTTGGAGCAGTGCAATGTCCTTTACAGGGCCTTGCTAAACTTCTGTTCAGTTAAGTTAGTTAGAATATTTTCTTCCACTCTGAACAAATTCAAAGGAGAACTCAAACACTTTGCTTTTTGTTCTGAAAGGGAATCATTTCTAGTAGGTACTAATAGAAGTATTTTTTTTTCTGTTAATGACCTCAGTATAACTAACTTTAAAGAAAAGGACAAATATTTAAAGCAACATGGTAACTTACATGATGGGCATATTTTTTATGTTCATATGTTTATATGTTCAAATGTTCATATGCCTACCTGTATGTCCCACATCCTCATCTCCCTCCATAAATCTGTATCATTTTTGGAACACCAGCATTTTGTAAGATTAGATTATGGCAACAGCATGCCAGTAATGCAGGCAAGGCAAACTTCTCTTTTTCTTCCTCCTCTGGACTACTCAAGAAAATGAGACCTAAGGCAGAAGCTGCCACTAAAATCCAGATGGAGGTGGTAGATAAGCAGCTGGCAAAAGGAAAAGATTTTTTCTGGTGAAAACTACATCAGAGTTACCATTGCTCATTAACTCTACTCTTTAACTCTTCTAGCTAATTCCTTCAATTCTTTCTGTTGGAATTTGGGGATTCAAAGATTGTCCTTTTCTAGGGATGTGATTTCTATGATGACATTGATGAAATTAGATCAAGAAAAATACTCCCATAGGATTAAGATGTTAGAACACAAAAAAATAGAAAATACTTTTTAGAAAATACTTTGGACCTTGGTAGATCCTTAGTAGCAGCTGTGTGCTGTATTAGCATATCATGTTAAAATGCACTGGTAAGACTGCCTAAAACATCATGACTTCTAGAATACACACAAACTGGGCATCAGATCCATGGAATAATCAAAGCGTCAGAAGCAAATCCATTGCCTGTCTACCAGCTCCCAATATAATCTGTGGTGATGCATAGCTGTTTTAGGGCAATATTGAGAAAATTCCTCACCATGAGCGTGATGAGGCGCTGGAACAGGCTGCCCAGAGAAGCTGTGGATGGCGCTTCCCTGGCAGCATTCAAGGCCAGGTTGCATGAGGCTTTGAGCAACCTCATCTAGTGGAAGGTGTCCCTGCCCACGGCAGGGGCTTAGAACTAGATATTTTTAAGGTCCCTTTTGTGATTCTAGGATTTTGTGATTCCATGAAAATGATAAGCCACAATAAAGATAATCTAAGGGAAGGACTAAGTAAAATGAGCAAATAATTAATTGTAACCACAGCAGGGATATCAGTTAAGTGATTCCTCTTATTTTTTGTCTCCAGATGATGTAGGTGCAGTTTTCCATTCCAAATGAATATAATTCCAATAGAATTGCCCTTCAGCTACACAGAGGTTTAATGTGAAGTGTAACCTATTTTCTAGATTTCAGAGGCGTGATGAAAGAAGACAGTACAACATTGGTTCTTTCTGATGCTTTTGGTTTTCCTCTACATGATTTCTTTGTGTCCTCTCTAAGTGTGACTGATGATATGCATTCCCTCAACTGCATTCCTTAGACCTGTGGTGTACTCTGATCTCTGACAAGAAAAAGACTGTATTTTGCTTTCCTCAGGATAAAGTTCTGAAAGGAATTTCTGCTTTTCATTATCTTTGCAAATTAATTCACCCCACCACCCATTTCCTTTCTGTAAATATATGCTTCCTGTTAAATCGTGTCCACCTGAAGAACATATTAAGTTTTTGCCTTCATATTCAGAATTGTTATTTGCCATAACTCAAAGGAAAGCATTCATATTTTGTGAAAGGAGAGATCTCAACATCCAAATGGAAAATACACATCATACTAGTTGGGAGAAATGGAAGTTAAAAATGTATATAGTTTGAAAGAAAAATCTGTTTCCTTTCAAGTAAAATACTAGACACTGACTGAAATTATAAAAATTTTCCATATCTAAATGCATCAAAATGTGCACCTCTGATAAATATTTAGCCAAAACTACGCAATTTTCCAAAGAAATAAGTGTCCTGTCAATCAAGATTTAATTTGATATGTATATAATTTCCACTGCTACAAGAAAAACTTTGTCATTCGTATCTTTGCAGAAGTATATCTTGGCAGGACGGCCAAGCTTTAGTCCAAAAGTAGATGAACAATATGAATTTTAGGCATGGGAAAGAACGTTTGACTTTTCCTAGTTGCTGTCTCTTCTTCCCTAAGATTTTCTGAACTCCCCCATTTCAGTCTGATATACCGTAAGAGGCAACAGTGTTTCACAGCATATGAGCTGAGAATGAAGTATTTCTACCATTCAAAAGGTAGTTTCATGAACTCAGGTGTGTAAAGGAAGGTGTGTTAAATCAACTCTTTAAAAAGTGATACCTTTAATATTTACAGATCTGTCTGGCTGCAGAGTGAGTTACAGATATTCAACATCTAAAAACCAGTCTGCTTTTACATAGAACATTGGTTTTTTACATACTCTGATTTCAAAGTCTGGGACTTAAAACCTCTTTATTATGCGTTGTGGGAATTTCCTTTGTTGAGTTTTTCTGCTCAGTGATCCATTTGATAAAATATGTATGTGTATACCCTTGTTAACTCATGCAACTTGGACCAGTTCATCCCCACAAAGGATTTTAATGAGGACCACTTTCCATCTCGCTGTCTGATCTTCAAGGGTACAGTAACTAAG
The DNA here is from genome assembly GCF_037038585.1 of Patagioenas fasciata. NCBI lineage: Eukaryota > Metazoa > Chordata > Aves > Columbiformes > Columbidae > Patagioenas > Patagioenas fasciata. The sequence continues at coordinate 28,183,581 of NC_092524.1, read as the reverse complement.
ATGAGAAGATGTATATTAAATGTTAAAAGTTTATGTATCATAACTTAATCAGATGGTGGTCAAAGGAGACAGTACAGCGTGGATTCTATCTGATTATCTCTATCCTATGGGAAAGAGGGATATTTTCTTCTATTAATTAGAGAAACTATTTCCAAGAACCTGTTTTTATTTTTTTCCCTTTTTTTTAGTCTTATTAAAAGCTTTTTCTCTAGTTAGAGAGAATAGGTTTCACCATCTGCTGCTGTTGCCCCTTGTACCAATCTTTACCCACTTGCCCTGTCCTTTTCTGGAACCTCCCCACCCACACACTCATTTCATCATCTTACTTACTAATAGCACTTCCATGACACTGAACTGTTTTGTTTCCCCTTAGAAAATGCAAAGAATGGCTTATGTTACAATTTAATCTTTAACTGATGTCAATGGCCATTTGTTCTATCAATTGTTTTAATGTAAAAGAGTGACAGAAAGCTTTGTTAGCACCTCATAGCTGTGGTCTGAAATTGGTATCTCTTTTCCTACGTGTCATGAGGTGCAGTACTCTATCTAAAACCGTACTCCAACCTCAACAAACAATACTTTATCTGTCACAGACTTTGATAAATGGACAGCTGTCTTCACCTTCCTTATTTGCCCTGAAAATCAAGGGGAAAACCACAGGACTACTTGGAGAAAGCTTGGGTGCCGTTGGTTGAGATACAGGGAACTCAGCTGAACAGAAGTCTGAAAGTTCTTATTATTTACCCAGACTTTGTCAGATGATTCCAAGTGATTGTAAATTCACTAAATGCTGATCTTTTTTTGTCGTCCTGACATAGCTATTCACTGGCATGTGATTCAGAAATACTCCACACAGTTTCCAATGATGTGCTGCTCACAGAAGTTTTAAGGGCAAGATTAACCGTATTTCCTTGGAAAAAAAAAGATAGGATAACTATTTAGAAAAGATGAGTAAAAATATTAGCACAATCACTCATTGGGCCACGGGCTCTGTGGAACAGAGCACTTCTGTGGGCATTTAGCTCTCATACAAATATACTTCCATTCTAAGCTGTGATTTCTACAAGTGGCTGCTTAGGGATTCACATATAACCAGGGCCCTCTTTAGGCAAAGCTGTTTGACGATAATTTTTTGCCCTGTAGCACAACTGGATTCTATCCTGCACTGGACTTTTCCATACAAAATTCCTAATCTTCAGAGAAAGATGCAGTACTCCTAAACCATTTGAGCAGCATTTTCCAGCTGAGGGATAAGAGTTTCCTAGCACAGGAGGGAGGAAGGCAGTTACTGACCCACCCTCAGCCGAGAGGGGAGGGACGGAGGAGGGAAGCGTTGCTTCACAGAAACCCCTGTCTAGAAGCAGGCCCATGTCTCCCCTCTGAAAAAGTCCCAGGAGGCACAGACACTTGCGATGATGCCATGTGGGGCTCTAACTGGCAGTGCTCAAAGTGCTCTTAAAACAATTTTGAAACTACAAACCACAAAATTATTAACTTTTGGACATTTTGTTCACAAAAATAAAAACCAATTTGCCCTGTCAAGTGCCCCCGTAAGACATAATTGTATTTTCACTGCCTGTTGTATCAATCATCTGAACAGAGTTCAACCAGAAGATTAACTGCAACACAAATGAGAATATGGGCCAGATTGGGTTAGGTTTTCACTCCATTTCTTCAAGGTATGCACTGAAATTCAGTACTGAAAGAGTCCAGGAAACTTGGCTATGAGTGAATGAGTGGACAGAAAATTTACAATTATGTATTTTTTTTAATGGAGATGCTGGTTTCTGGGTTGGTCGAGGGCAAACTTTGAGTTTCTTTTTAAGTCCCACAAGTAACATATTGAGAAATCTCTCTGTACTTTTTTTATTTTCTCAGTTTCTCTTCAGATTTCTGTCTTGACATATTTGCAGGAGATCCACTGGGCAACTTCGTGTATTTAAGAAAAAGAAAAAAAGATTTTTAGGGTTTTCTTACCCTTTGGGTAGATAGGGGATTTCAGAGACACTGATGATGAACTGCTAGCATAAATGGTCTCACCAAAAGAAGACATACTTTTTCAGTCAAGATGGATACCAAACATGAAAAGAATTCAAAGGGCTATCTTTCTGAGTGTCTCTAACCTTTATTAGATGGGAGAAGAGAAAAAGAAAACTTGATACAAGTTTTGTTAAAAGGACTCTTGGATCTGCATTGTCTCTTTCTGTTTTCTGAACACATACAGCAATTACCATAAGTTATCTAGCACATAAAAAGCCAAGTAAAACACCTTATCTGACATTTCTTCAGCTTCTACAAACTTAATGAAATCTAGTTAGGGCTGCTTTTACCCATTCTGGTTAGAGATTTCCCAGTAGGCCTTATTTTGAAACAACAGGTTAGTGACATTACGTTCTTCATAAATAATAATTCCTGAACTCACCACATGATAAATTCCAGCAGTGTAACAATGCTTCAGAGTTAAAGAAAGGACAGAAACAACCTCCTAAGTATACGGGAAAATTTGTGGCTTTGAGAAAACATTGAAAGACCCAATTAAGGGCTGTGGGGTTTTTCCTCTCATTCACCAATTGTTTTTTTACAGCAAATACATTCAAAAGACTTCAGTTCAAGAGAAGCTGAACTTAGAAACTAAAATGTCATCATTGCAAATCATAGAGAGTCCTAAAATCTGCAATATGTAAAATCAGCATTCAGCAACTCTTCTCTCACAGATTGGTACATAGTTAAATATGTAAACTGTGTCAGAGACTGCAGATTATGAAGAATTAGAACCTGAAGAAAGACTTGGCCTTATATCACAGAGCCATCACTGAAGAAAAAAATTTACTGACTCGCTATACATGTACTGTACAAAAATGCTATACGTTTAATCTGTGAAAACAAATGGAGATCAAAATCAGATACAAGTTTAGGGAGGAAATGTTAATTTCCCATTCATTGCAATGTTGTCACTAGCTTTATATATTGACCTAGCCCAACTTCCTGGCATTACAAAGACAGACCAAAACAGAGATATTCTCAAATAACAAAACCTGGTTTACTTTGCCTTTTGCTACTGAGCCCAATTATCCAATAAACCCCATATACTCACAGGGGGAATGAGGGGAAATCCTTCCATTTTGCAAGCTTGCAACATTCAGCCAACTTCTGAGTGAATTTTTCTTAATTCAGTTTTCAAACATCCAGAATAACTGACATGAAAAAATCACATGGGAAAAAAAAATAAAAAGAAAAAAGAAAAAAAAAGGAAAAAGAAAAAAAGTGAGATCCTCGGACTCTGGTAAGTCCCTTTGCAGTGATGGATCTCAGGATAGGAGAAGGACCCTAACAAGTTTTCATAGTTTGCCCTAATAGGTTCTGAGATGAACTTCTTCCCGAGCTGTATGTGAAGTTCCTGATTTTATCAAGTGTCTGTAGAAGGGAGATAGCCCTTGGGTCTATCAGTGCGCTGTGACATCACAGCTTTAGCCAGTTTGCATAAATCTCATTTCAGGGAGCCGCGGCTGCAACAGGAAGTCTGCCCGGAGCCAGATCTGCCATGGGCAGGTGCTTGCTTTATAATCAGCAACCAGAGCCTGGGCCTGCTACCAATAAACAAACGTAGGGGTGCAGTGCTCGGGGGAAGACTATGTGCTTCCCACTGTAGATGAACCATAACGATGGTGCTGCTCTCTGTTTTAATGATGTAGCATAGAGACACCGTCCTGACCACTTCTGTGAGGGCACAGACTTGCTTTAACAGTAGTCCTGGGTTGGAATTAGGTGGCAATACTTAGCAGAAAGGAAAAAAAGAGTATGCAGTTTCAAATATACAGTCTTACCTCTCTACAAAATACTGAAATTAAGCCCATGAGACTTCCTTCATAAACCTTGCAATAGAGCAAAATAATTCAGTGAAAGATACTTATTCCTCTTATTTGTTTATTTTGATCTCTTTTCTAGCTCCTGCAAGGAGAAAGCAAGTGGGCAAAAGGAGAAAGTATTACATGTCCCATACAATGACTGGACTTCTCTCACAAAAGTGCCTTTAACAGTGAGCAGAGGACAAGATTTGTAGACTTGTATCTAGTCAGGTGCTGAAATTTCTTTAGAGATTTGGCTTTAGCTCTTCTCACACGGTGTTCTCCTGTGTCTTTATCCCACTTTTTCACTTGGAGTTGGCTGCACTGAACATATGCCATTCACAGTGAGGTTCAGGCAGGGGTAGGGTGAGTGGGCCATGGGGTAGCATGTAGAAGGTGGAGCATTGCTACAAGGGAGGAACGCTCTTCAATCTTCAAAATGCCTTCTTGCTTTGTAGTTTGTTACTAATGTCTTGGAAAAGTGAAGTTTCTTTGTCTGGGTTGTTCCCCTTCAATCTATGCCCATGTGCCACAGGTTCTGCTTTTGAAAGTAGCCCATTCACCACTCACCTGGGTCTATGTGTGAGGGGGAATTTCAGCCACGACAGACTTCCTCCCTCATACACTGGTAAAACAGAGGCCACTCACAAGTTCCTCTCATTCCCCACCCTAAGGAACTCAACAATCAAACCATATTAGCAATGGGATAAGATCAAGAACATGATGGGACATTAACTCTTGAAGCCCCAAACTGAATTTCACCAGCATGGACTGATACATAAGCATTTCATTCTTATTTTATTTGTACCATGAAATCTTGACTTTAACCTAGAAATAAGCAAGCTGTCTCTGAAATGGTTCTCAAGTCTCCCCTTGGATACCAGCCTGGAAGTGATCAGAACAACCTGGGGGAAAAGGAGAGGAGCAAAGTACAGTCCTGATGATAAAATTCAGTGCAAACAGAGGAGGAGGGAGTGAACAATAGCATACACAAATCTTCAAGTGGGCAATTGGATAATGGGTGATAAAGTAATTGTGGGAATTGTGTGTTTATTAAAAAGGCTATTCAGAACAAAGAAGATATGCTATCTGATTCATCATACACTGAGCTTAAGCAGCTACTGGAAGGTTTAAAATTGTAGTGTTTTACACAGAGAGGCTTCTATTACAGCGGAATGCAAGTGTATTTCATACACTGGAGGATATTTCTGCGCTGCCTTTTGGCACAGGAAATTACCTAATAAGGACAGATATTTTGCACCAGCCTCACTGCACTCAGGGAACGCTAGATTACCAACACTTTCAACCATTTTTAACATATGAGGAATCTCAAACGTACCAAGGTTATTAATATAAATAAATTGATTCTCTGTATGATGAATTAGAGCCAAATAATATGCTATAAAGCTCGAGGACCAGCAGAAAGTCCAGAAGTCCAGGAAGAAGAGTATTTCCATAAATGGAAATGCTACAAGCATAAAGCATACAAGAATAAAATGCTTATTTACATTATCACATTTGTACAGGAACATCACTAATAACAATCTTGCTAAAATTCAACACAGATTACTTTCTCACTGATGTATATAACTGCTGTTTTATCCTATGTTTGTAATCACAGAGTCTTCTCACTCCTAAAGGAAGGCCTATGATGGACAAAGCTTTTGGCCCACATCCTTGCAGTACCTTATTAGATGATTTACATGCAGAAAACAGATGAAATTACCAAACAATTGCATAGCAGAGAACCAGTTTCCAGAGGCATATGATGTGAACTGCTACTCACAGAGTGTAACCTGACCTTCAAAGGCTTTTGAAGTAATGTTGAGATCCTTCTCTACCATGGGAATTCGATGAACTAGAGAAAAACCTGCTGAGTTGAAAGAATAAATTTCTGAAAATTATTTCTAAAAACATTTAACATTCATATTAATCTGAGAGATTTTCTGTGTAAGCATCACCTCACTGTATACAGTTTTTCTGAGACAGTTCTTCCCCTAACTCTACCCATTTGTTCTTCAATCTATTTCTAACCACAAGCTACCAAAGCAAAAGAGTTTCAACTCGCAGCCACATCACAGAGAGGTCCCGTTACCTCAAACCTTGTTTGGTGCTTGGAAGGTAATTTTTCTCTCTCCTAAAACCACATACAACATCACTCGTCCTGAAATCTTTTAATCAGAAACAAGTGTTTACATAGATTCTGCTACTGAGTTTTCTTGTAACAGCAAGACAAGACCTCTAAGCAAGGGATTCCCTTGTATGTTCCATATCCTTCACAGAGTTGTGTTTTTCATCGAACTTGTTTTATCTAGAAGTAAGTCAGGTTGTGGGTCTTGTACATCATCCTTTAGCATCGAACATCCATTCAGATGACATGGAGGAGTCTGCCCTCTTCTCTGAAGAGAGCCTGTGGGTCTCTCTGACTGGGAATCTGTGGGGCCTGAAGCTCTAGAGCAAAATCCTGTGCATTTAACTCTTTGTTACAAATACCACTATTGAGTTGAAGATATGAGTTGAGATATCTTTATTGCATTTTTCCATAATGAGAGAGTAGGAGTCAGAAAGCAGCTGCTGCAAGTTACTGGTGGAGAATCACTTACCACCTTTTCCTCATGTGGAGCTTTACCTTAGGACCTATAACACTTTGAAAGTAGACTGTGCTGAAAGGTGCTTCCCTTTCCACTGTAATGGCTTATCACTCACTGATGTTTCCTTGTGATTCCCACAGCTTTATTACCATGGTACGTTTGAACAAAGACTTTTCCCCACTATTCAAGCATCCCCTCCTAGAGCTGATGCAGTTCCTAGTGACCAAAAAGTGCTTTTGACAGTTCAGCTTTCATGAGTTTCTGAGTTTTATGTAACTGCATCTGTACAAGGACTTTTGCCAGTGGGAAATCTCATAAAAATGGCATTAAAATATCACAGTCTTAACTAGCTTCACTATACCGGTAAAGACTTTCATGTATAGACTAGACTAAATCCATATCAGAATGAAGATAACCTTTTTGACTGGGAGAAGGAAGAGTAATTCGAATCAGTACTAGCACAGAAAACCTCACGGATTTTTAGGAACCATTATGATATGCGATCACTTACACAAATTAAAAGCACTCCATTTCTCATTTTATTAGTAACTTTTTAAGTGTCCATAAAGCAGAATTCAGCAAAGAAGAAATCTCCCCTTTGGCAATTTATATGTGTTCAAGACCTGTTTACATCTCAGCTACATTTTATTATTTACTGTATTTGAAAAAAAATGGTCTTGCTTTAAGGCATGTTCAAAAAGCTATAAGATTTTATACCAGTTCTTAATGATCTTCTGTATTCTGCAAGCAAAATATTTTCAATTTACACATTCCTGCTCATGTATAGACATCCAGTCTCTCAAAACTGTTGTATCATTTCAAGCAATTAATGTAGAAGAGTCCTTTAATATTATAGCATCTACTCTTGAAGTCTACATCCAGTCTACATGCTATATACAGTCAGTGGCACCGGTAAAATGTAAGCAGTATTGTCAAATGCTCATTCATAGAGTTGTACCTTGAACCTACACTCCAGCTGATGTTCTTCCTCCCACAACGAGACTCTTTAATAGTCATAATTAAACCATAAGGATGAAGTGCATCTGAGATCTGGCTCAATAAGAACATATCTTTAGAGCAAAAAATTGCTATTGCTGAAGGCTCAACAACAACCCCTTGGGGGGGTATCGCTTCAGACCGATTCTAGTCTGATATCATGGACTGAAGTCCCATTTGCAGATGGAGTCTTGAGACACATCTTCAGTTTCAGGTGAAAAGAATCCAGTTTGTGAACTCTAATACTGCTATGTGGTATAAATTAAAGTACAGTAAGTGGGGAGGATCAGGAGATTCATTTTAGAAGTGCACTTATGATATGAACTACATTGCTGATCTACACCCAACAGTAGAAAAGATTCATTCCCTGGATCCGTGGTGACTTCTGCCAAGTTGTGTCAGAAATACCTCTGCTGTATGGAGTTAGATTTGGGTATTTAGGCAGCAGTTCTTGCTTGAGAGCGCATCTGTATCTTGGAAGAAGTCTTGCTCTCCTAATGTAAATAATACTTGCCAGACTTGCATCTTATTAGGATTATATCTCTTAGTAATCTCTCAGAATTCTAAAGAGTAAAACCCTATTCACAAATAATAATTTCTTCAGGTAGCAGGCTGATTTACAGCTGGTTGGTTCTCTGCCACCACTTTCACAAGGACATTGTGTCTGGAATTTTGCATAAGCAGAGGAACCGTAGTACTAGAAGCCAGTACTCTTTAAACATCCTCACAGTAGACATTTGGCTGTGTAAGTGGTGAAGCGTGCATGCATGCCTCATGTCACAGCTTGATGTGTATGATTAGGACAGGTGTGTACGACTTGTGTATGACACAGTCTGTAGCAGATTATATATAGAAACCTTTTTCTTACAGTAGTTACTGAGAAGAAAAATTCTGTTTGAGTTAATTACACTTCATTCTTTACTAACCTTAGGCCATCTTTACTGTATAAGTCACATACAGTCAGATTCTTTGGTCTTCATTTTTGCTTTCTTGCCTTTTTTCAGGTGCCTTGAAATCTGCGGGTTTTGGTACAAAGCTGACATCTTCCACTAATTTCCTGGTAGAAGAAATTAACAGTCAAGAGATAAGTAGATCCATCTTAAGCTGTTCAATTTTTTTAGCAGGACAATTTGCTTACTGCTTTGACAAATGCTACATCAGCCTTTTAAAGACTGCAGGCCCATTGAAGGAGTTGATAATTTTTTATTCGGTTGCAGTTGTTTTTGCTCTGTATTTTGGTATTATGTTTTTTGTAAAGTTGTTCTGCTCTGTATTTTGGTACTACGTTTTTCGTAAAGTTGTTCTGCTAACAATATATGGGTTGATACTTTATTTTCTCCCTCCTCTCGTTCTTATGACTGTGGTTATGTGTCTTCTAATTTTGCAATTTTTTTTATTAATACAAGCAATTTTATGTGCCTACAGTCCAGTATTTGACTGTACTGAACTGTATTTAACTCTTCTTGTTGTGCCAGAAGTATTACATCAAAAGTTAAACAATTACATTAGTGTATTGTATTACACATTAAACAAACACAAATTAGGGAATACCAGTTGTGTGAAGGGTGCTAAAAGGACTTCAAAATTTATTTGATGTAGTAATTGAGAAGAATTTAGTGGAGAAATACAAAAGACAGCACTTGAACAGTATTTTGATCCTTCCTTACACTGGAGAGAAAGGGAAAAGAGAGTCTGAAGCTACGAAGGCCAGAGACAAGGAGGCTGCCATAGTTGGGGCTATTGGTGGGTGAGAGCTTAGGCTATGAAAGGAAAGTGAAAAAGTTCTATCGTACAGGTGTCCTGCAAGAGGAAGCTGCACATCCTTGATAGAGGCTGCTTGTGTAGTTTGCCTTAGTGTCAGAGACAACACCTGAGTGACAGCAGGAGCCAGAAGAATAGCTTTGCTGAAAGAAGGAGGTAGAAGGGAAGGAAAACAGAGGTTTTGTTTTGCCCATGTCATACTAGTGGAAGCAGTGAAACATTTTAAAGAATGTTACAGAAGAGATATATATCTATCTCAGAAAATGAGAAAAATGAAATTATCTTCCTGTTTTAGAAGACACCTCCTCAAATCTGACCCAGTTAACAGTGTGGAGACCCTAACGTCTCATGACTAAGTAGATTTCACTGTTGTGACAGAGGGGTGCAGAGGAGCAGAATGCTTTGGATGCTCAGTGCTTGTATATGGCTGAAAGGGAAAAAGGGAAAGAGGAACGAAACTGGGGGTATCCTAGTGTGTAGGACTGGATCAATTCATTATAATTTCCAGAAGGAGTTAAATGTTTTCTGGGGTTAAAGTGAATCAGAATCTGCACACCATGTTCTGGAAATTCCCTAAATGATTTCAGTGGTCATTAAGAAAAGGGAAATGGTTCTTTTCTGGGTAGGAGATGGGACGAGACAAAGGAGTAGACACCAAAACAGAGCCATGGCAGAGTATTTATAACTCAGCTGACTGTCCCCAGATTACAGGATCCCTGCCAGCTGAGAAGGGGACAAACTTTCCCAATGGCTTTGTCTGTTGAGGAGGGTCGTGTTAGTTAACCATTGTGACCCATTGTTACTGATAACACGATGGGCTGAGGCAGTTACAGTTCCATTAGGAATACTACATTCAGTTATGTACAGAATGGGCAAACAGGTGCTCATAAAATGTGCTTTGCTGATAAATGGAGCTGCAATTCTTTTACAGTCACCTTGTTCCCACTCTTATGCCCCAGGGCTTGCTGAAGTTTTTTGTCTCTTCAGTCATAGACCTCGCTTACATATAAAGCCTTAACAGTGTGTTTAAAATTTCATTCAACTACTGAATTGTGTATTTTAAACAGTGACTAAATTTAACATAATTTACAGTTGCAGCATGCTATTACCAGTGCTGTTGCTTTTGTTTAATTCAGTAATACAGAAATTAGATTTAGTTTAACTAGTCCAAGTACTATGTTTAGATGTATATTTTCCAGTCAGGATTTAGTGACTTGTGAACTCATGGTTTGTAGGCCTCTGCAAGTCCATGGAGTATTTCTGAGGGATCTGAGAAAAATAACAAACAGTAACCCTGTTCTCAAAGGGCTTAAACTGACCATGTAAATTGCATGTATGTTTGTACCTACATGGAAACATTTTAGAGCTATGCAAGTAAAAAGGTTTTTTTTAACTCTGACCTAGAGGAGGAACCTACGATTTTATTTTCCTTGTACAGCTTTTCTTCTGAGTACTGTTTGCCTCAAGCCAAGATCTTGCCTTCATCCCCCAGTCCCTAACTGGCTGTGGCATTTCTGCTGTGGTGAGAAGAAATATTAAGTGTCTGTCACAAGTTAGTTTCTCCACCAAACCAACAGCAAAGTTTGCCTTTGGAGCAGCAGGCAGAGAACAAGGACTTCACGAGTGCTGGTGCTGTTTATCTCACTATCCCAACCCACAGTCCTGCTCCTGCTCCTCCCCGTTGTTGCTTCTGCCTGCTTTCTGAGTAATCCTTGATGCTATGGCTAGACAAAGCATTTTCACTCTTTTATTCCTGATCATTCATGTAATCGTAATTTTTCTGGACAGCACTTTACTCACCCATCCACCATGTCTCTGGTGTTAAAGATGTCTGAGATACTGTAGAAGATTCCTCTACAAATGAAGATCTTCTCAATATTGCTTTTTACTTCACAGCTACCCTGTTTCCCTGAAAATATGACAGGGTCTTATATTAATTTTTGCTCCAAAATATGCTTACTTTTTTACATGTATAGCTGCCTGGACACTATTTTTTTTTTTTTTTTAATGAACTGTGACTAGGGTTTATTTTTGGAGTAAGGTTTATATTTTGAGTATCCTCAAAAATCCTGAAAAATCATGCTAGGGCTTATTTTTGGGGTAATTCTTATTTTCAGGGAAAGAGGGTATTCTTCTGCTTGTGATACCACTTTGCATGCTCAGTGCAGATTACTGTCAGCCTAGAATAACCCAGCATTACTGCCTGCTTTGCCATGGTTTAACCTTCCAGAGGCCAAATGCATTGTGGAGAAATTCTCCACTCCTTATTTTTGAGAACACATTTCCACTTTTAGTTTATGCTACATAACTGCATATGTTTAGTGCAAAATTCTGCTTTGTACAGTATATTTTTGAATATGCAGAGCTCTTTGAGTGTTTTGGTATGAAAATTATGGTGGTGGGTACAGAATTGAAAGCAAATCCGGTCTGCAATTAAACACAAACCCACAGCAGTAGCTGCTGGACTGAGCTCACCATGTAGTTTCCAAACAAGCTGACAGCAGTAGGAATCGTGGTTTATAAAAAGCTGCCAGCAGTGCTGAGCTGGTGAAGAGAAAGAGGAAGCTACAACGGGAAAGAGAAAAAAAGCACAACCAAAGGCAACTTCACTTCTCCGCCTTTGCTGTTTTTAAATAGATCTGGCTCTAAGATGCTGTTGAGGGTGCTGTGAAGAACAGCAATAACCTCACAAACTGAGAGCCCCACAATATTTATCCCTTTCTGAATGCCACCTTCAAATCACCTCCTGATTCTAAGGGTCTTCTTTATGTTTTTGTGCATACATGTGAGAATCTTTGTATGTATGCAAGTATGAGTATGTTACCAAAACTATTGCTCAATAGCATTCCAGTAGTTTACAAGAAGTTTTGCCATTTCACTCCTCCTTTGAATGGTATGCTAACCTGTTCTCTTGAGATTATTTCTTGATCTTCCCATCCACTTCAGGTGGTGGATTTCTCTTGATTATTTGTCTTGTCGTACACAAAGTGAAGGATTGCTTCTCATCCTCAAACCGCCTGTAGCAGGAAATCATCTAAGGCACTACTGACTGTGTCATCTTGTACTGGGTGTTAGGGCTACGGGAAGGTGTTCTTGAAGAGCCCACCTGGGGACTGGGGCATAGACCAACTCACTTTGGGAAGGAAGTTTGCCTGATCAGAGGTTCTCTAGCCAGGAGGCAATCCTCCTGTGGGGTTATATCTTGGATCTTATTACAAGTGATGGAAGATGTGATGCATCAAAGAGAGAGTGTAACTGGAATGCTAAACCCAGAAAGCAGAGGAATAATGTGAGAAAGGATGATAATAAAAATTAGTTGGATTAGAGACTCCTTTATTTTATGTCATTCTGGGATCACAGCTTTGATTCTGTGTATTTTAGTTGAGATGGGATTAACTTTTTTGGAGCTAGTCGGAAGACTTCAGACAGAAGAAAACAAAGACTTTAGGAACTCTGCAGATTAACTGCATTTTGTGTTACACTGTATAGTTAGATCTCTGAAAGAAAAACCTGGCAGAATCCTTCTGCATGTTCATTGCTCTGAATCTGACCATGAAGAATCAAAATGAAAACCACAGAAGGATGCCATAATCAGTTTCAGTAGCTGTGTCAGTCCTAGGAAGAGGGCTGATACTGGCATGCCCTAGAAGAAATGGGCATGATCCTTGAAGATAAACTAAGGGCATGTTTCATCTGCAATCAATCTATATTGTTGCCGTATGGGTCACACCACCAGGCAACTCTCCTCCGTATGTGGGAGGCAAAAAGCAGTAACAATCCATGAATCCCATGACTTCCCAGCAGCTAGAATGCTGAGCGTAGTTGCAAAGGTTGTTTAAGCACCCAAACTTTATAATAATGATTTATTTCCCTTTATCATTGACGTTTGCTTGTAATGCCTGAGATATCAGTACATACTAAGGTGTTTCCAGGTCTGGTGCCAGAGCCCTTTATATTAGGAAACAGCTGTGAGCTGGTAGTGGGATTTGCAGTGCTCTTCCCCCACCCCACCCCCCCTTGCTGAAACAGTAACATCAAACCTTCAAGAGAGACAATGCTAAAATTCTTTCCATTCACAAGTTACCTCTTGCTGATGAAAGGATGGCCTAATGGATATGTATTCTTCCTCAGAATCTCTTTCAGAGAATGTTCCCCATTTCTTTCCGTTCCCATTTGGTATGAGGTCAGAAGAGACCAGACTTTTCTTCATGGCCAGTTATGTGTAGGGTTGGAGAGAAACACTGAGTAGCTCCCTTTCCATACAACAAATGCATTTAGTTCTTTTGCAATGTCCACAGACCTGGGATCACTCCCAGCTGCATTTCTGCTATCACAGAAGGAAAGTTTCCTAAATCTTTTTCTGTTTATTCTTCTAATCCAGTCAGTTATTAGAAAGATCAAAACTGCATGCAGCTATAGTAGTTACTTATAGAACCATGATTCCTGAAACAAGAATAGTGAACAGATCCTCATCATCTTCATGGTCAGTCATCACCAAATGGTCTAGATATGCTTACAAAGAAACAAGGACAAATTTTTCACCTTGGCTCTGAAGGATTACATCTGGCTTGCTGTTGGGAACATCACTGATGAAAGACACTTAACTGGAATATAAAAAATAACACAAATGAGGAAGTCATCATCATGCTGTTTCAACAAAATTAAATGTAAACCATTTTCGGGGTTGTGTTTGTTTTTGTTTTCACAAGTAAAGTCTTAACGCATCCTAGCTTGCTTTTCAAAATCTTTATTTTCTACATTCCTGAAACAATCAAGATTTAATTTTTGAAACTGGCTACGTTAGCCTGTAGTCCTCAGAAGTTTAAAAGGCATTCTATTCTGAAGTATGATTCATGCTCATTTTCCTATAGAAAACCACCTTCATTTTAGAAACCCAAAGATGTGTTTAGTCAAATTTTGTTACATCTGTGATAGTCTGTTTGTTTGTCACCTTTTCATCAAAAAATATTTATTGTTACTATCACTTCAGAAGAGGCGAGCTGTCCAAAAATAAGCTCTCTTGACAGATCCTCCTCATAGGGTGATCTTGTGACAATAAAGCTTTGTACAAGAGTAACTAAAATAGCTGCTAGTTTAAATGTCAGAGAGTTTACAATCTCTAAGGGATTTTTCCCTAAGCTTATTCCTATGTATTATGATGCTCAACACACACCTCAGGCGTTGAGGACTTTCTCTTTTCAGAATAACACTAAATAGTTATAGGGCCACAACAGGACAATCCACACCCCAGAGTTCAGCAGCGTCTTCAAGATTCTCCAGACAGACTGGTGTACCTTCATAGTAAGGCACTAAGAAGAAACCCGCTCAGCTGTGAGTCTGGCCATGCCACTGTATGTCAGATACCTCCCCCAGGCATCTGTTTGAAGATCTCTGCACAATAATGTATTTTTCAGGATAGACATACTTTGTGACAGTTTATAGCACACACAAAAAAATCTCCCCCAGAGAATCTGTCTCAGTCCTAGGACAATTTTCTCACAGATCCTGTCAGCCTGCAGACCTTCCTCTTATTATAGCATTTTCGCACACTCCACTAAGGCTAAAACTGTTTTCTCAGCCTGTCTTAGATGTATTGCATTTGCATTACATTACTCTGTGACCTGACTGACAGATTAGTTGTTAGGCTGGGGGAGACCTCTTCTAGAGTCTGTAGTGAGGACTACAGTGGTCATCTTCCTAGCAGTCAGAAATTGCTAATATGTCATTAGGGAACCCACTTGGAATATATATGAACAAAACATCTGAAGTGGTTTTAAAGTGATTGTATAATTCTGCTGTTTCTGGTTCTTCTGTTTTTTGTATGGATGAATCCCCACATTCTTCATTTGCATCTGTTGTCTGCCTTTCACCAATGAGATACTTGATTTGTGGTGGAACATATGGCTGTTGGGACAAGGTACTACTTTATTTTTCTTGCAGCTGTGTAAGGATAAAGGGCACACATCCTGTTCAGTACCAATTATTAGACAAAAAAAATTGAAGGCCTCTCCTACATACACGTGCACCACAACTATGATCAACGTTCACCAGCCTTGCACAGGAGAGGAATTTTCTTTCTTTCTTACAATAGAGTGTCTCCTTCTCTGGATACTGACTTATCTCTAGATTTTGTGTATATATTTCAGGGGAGCATGTTTATTGTATTTGACTGGACTGGAAATGCAAGGAATTTCCACAGAGTATTTCTTTAGTAATTTTTCCCCTGGGTCCAGTTTCTTCAAATTAGATAAAAACTGTTCATAAAACAGGAAAAAAAAAAACACCTTAGTACAGTTTGCTGCTGACCTTTGCTACTCCTTTCATATTCTGCAGTGGCTTTGGTTGTATCTGCCTCCAGCATATGCTTATGCTCATATAGAGAAGCTTATATACAGAAAGGAGTCAAAAGAGATTTAACCCAGGCTAGGAAGGTGTTTGTTTGGGGTTTTTTTTTGCTAGTTTCTTCTTACAGTGTTGAGAGCATATCACTTGTTCTCCCAGTTGGATTAGGGAAGGAACCTGAAGAGCAAGAGTGAAAACAAGAGGAAGAAAAGAACTTTTCTTTTTAAATGTAGCAGTACCTTTTTACAGGCCTCTTACATAAGAACAGAAGCTCTTGTTCTTCTGTATTCTGTACTACTTTATCCAAATTAAAAAAACTTACAGGTTTGATATACACACATGGTCTTTGCTCTCGAGCAGAGCAAACAGGTTACCTGGAAAATAAGAAGTGGGCCCCGAATTCCTAACTACTTCTTTTTGAATTGTCATCCAGCCCAGCCCTGCAAATTCTCACAAATATGCTATTTTATTCAGTGATATGAATTTGTTAAATTCTGGGAAATTCTGTTGCCGCAACTTTTCCTCTTTAACAGACTTAAGATTTATCTGACTGATAGCTACAAGCTCAAGCTTGTGCTCACGCCTGTACTACCTGACAATCTCAAGTGAAAACACCAATGTTATGGGCAAGGACAAGACTAAAGACTGGCAGTGTCTGGAGTGGACTATGCTGATGACTATCTCGATGGGAAAGAACAAGGTTCCAGATTGCCCAACATTGCATATGCATGATTTCCCCAGAACTCCCACATCCCACACTTTGCTCGTGCTGTCCACATTGGTCTTGGTCAGTTTGTCTTTATCAAGCCTTGAAGAAGAGAGGAGTAGCATTGGTTTTACTTATTCATGGGCTTCTGATGGAGCACAAACCATGGACACAGTGCATCATCTGTTACCATAATGCAATTTAGAGGCTCTTTCTGTAAAAGCCTGCTGTTATTTCAAGTATGTTCTTGCTGCTGATAATCAGTGGATAAACAACTTTCATAACAACACTGCAACCCCCCACCCCACCCAGCAACCTGACAGTTGACTTGATGGTTAGCCACGGACTCGTAGCAGCCTTGGGTAGCCAGTTTCCAGATAGCAGCCTGCCTCTCTGGTCAGTATGGTATGTGGTTCCAAAGGACTGGGCAGCTTTATCACACAGGTCTGTGAAGGCCTGCTTCCTCATGCAGAAGTTTTGGAGCTGCTGTTGTACATCAGTAACTGCAAAACAATGTGATTTGATCCTCTGTCTTAGTTCAGTTACAGGAAACACTGTTGGACATTTTGCAAAAGTCAGTATCACTCATCACGTCATCCAAAATTATGGATACTGATAAATCCATAGGTGACATATCTCTAGATTTTATCTTTTTTTTTAACCACCATCCACATTCATTTTACTACCCTCCACATCTTTTAGCATTGTATTTCCTCTCAAGTTCTAAGACCTGTCTGCACCCCTCTACACTGCTTCTCCAGTTTCTGAACCTCAGTTGAGGTTATAAGGAAGAGCCATGCTAACTCCATATTGCTGCAAACTGAGCTACGTACCAGACGGACAAAGATGCATGTGACTGGGGACTGCAGTCATTCTGCTTTTAAAGCCAGGAAGGAAAAATAAATAAATTCTCTTATGGGGCACCACAGAATGATTCTCAGAAGAGCTTTGGTCTGTGGCATGGGAGGAAAACTGGGAGGTGCCCTTTCTTATTCTAGTGTTTTATATGCAAAACCCAGTGTAGATACAGCTAAGCAGGCTTGATGAGATTTTCAGAAAAGAATGCAAGTAAAGAAATGGGTGCTTGAAGGGAGAGCCATTGAGGCAGATCATGACAACATCTAATGGCATGTCTTCATTTCTCACATCCTCCAGCAGTGCCAATGTCTTCATCTTACGAACTGGGAACTCAGGAACCCTACACTTGAGCTCAGCTTCAGATTAAATCAGTGAGTGAAAAGAGGAGAAAGTGAAACAGATGCAGTGTGGAGAGAGGAACTCAAGCTCTTTCATATTCACTTCTCTGTGAAAACTCAGGGCAGGCCTATGACAAGAATTCAGAAAGCAAAGGGGCATTCATCTATATTGGATACTTATGTAAGACACAGTCTAAGATTATGGGGGACCAGGCAAGAGTAGGAGGATGTGAAGGTTCAGGAAGTGGAAAATGACGTGCACATATTTGGGAGTATTTTAGACAATGTAGCATGTGGTTCAAATAGATGGTTAAAAGCAGAGGTGTTAGCAGCCAGGTGGTGGAATATAAAAGCATTCTCTGGTATGTATGTTAAATGCATCCAGCACAAGCTAAACATTTGTCAGTCACTTGGGTTTGAACACACAGGCACTCTGTTACTCCTTGATCTTTTTGTCTCATGCCTCAGAGTGATTTGGTTTAAATAGTAGTCTCTGTTCCTCTCTGGGCTGGCTCCAAATGTCGGGGGTGACCACACACATAGCCCCAGCAGGGTCCCACCAATCCTTTACCACAGCTCCTTTCAGCCTCAGGAGAGATTTTCTAGGCTCTTATTTTCTCACTGTCTCCTTTTCATTTTGCTTAGGTTTTATTTCCAAAATATAGAGCTGGGCTGCTTTTGGACATGGGACTGAAGACAACAGCAATGAATTGAGGCTTTAATAGTGAAACAAGCTGTAGCAGGCTGGGAGGCTTGGATCTGAACTGAAACAGGTCAAAAAAAGTAACGTTAGTTTGCCAAAAACACTGGTGGTTAACTTAAAAAGTAGAGAAAAGCCTCACATTTAATTCAGTGAGCTGGTAAAATGCACACTGCCTTGTCTGTGCAAGATTTCTCAAGCATATTTATTAGCATATGTTAGCTAACAGGTGTTAGCCTCAAATTTCTAGACAATCTAGGGGCCAATGTGAGTCTGGAGGTCAAAGTACAGTATAAATTTAACTACTCGCCTTTTTTTTTTATTTTTTTTTTTTTTTCTTGCAACAGGTGCATCAAATACTCATTTAATTCTTGAGAATCTCCTGCTTAGGGAAGCATCCTCTGTAATCCTGCTTATATTGTAGTTATTTGTAAACAGGTCTGGAAAATGTCTCATATTGATACAGGAGTCTTAATGATAATAACTGGATAAAGCTGTAACAGGATAGACTAATTTTGCATCTTTTATCCTACATTAGATGAATTATTTTTTTTCTCAATTTATTTTCCCTTCCTTTCCTGTCTTTTACGAAAAGTTCCCTTCTTTACCAACAAATTGAATTTAGTGTATCCTAGAACCCTCCAATGGTTTGGATATTTATTGGTCAAAAGGCTGCGTAAAGATAGTTCTGTGTTTCAGTGACCTTCCTGTCCATCTACTGTTGCTGACTTGTGGTTTTCTGAAAAATCTCGTGAGACTTCATGTTTTTCATATTCAAAGAGAACATATTTCTTGCTTTTATTGCAGAGAATGGGCTGTGCCTCAAAGAATGGAAACTAAGTGAACAGAAAAAATCTTTTCCAAAAGTTGTATGATTTCTGAACCAACCTCATGATCTATTGTGGTCTGGCTCTTGATTTTTGACTGTTTGGTGTTCTGGGCATTCCCCACTTTCTTCTCAAGGCATAAGCAGGTAGCCCAACCCCACTGGAGTTAAAGCTCCAACTCTGGGAAGCTTCGGGATTTTTCTATAGGGATGGGATGGTGATTCATTCTGAGCTCTCACAAGACAATCATGCAGCTGCCCCTGTTTCAAAATCAGCAGCCCCGCCAGCTTGTCTCCATCGGCCTTGAGAAAACAGGAAGCACAACGGCCACCACAGGAAGCGGTGCGTTCTTACACCCACCCCAAAAACTGTGCCGCTGAACCTATTGCAAAATGTTAACAGAACGCTGCAGGGTACATGGAGGGAGAGACGAGAAATCTGCTGACCTTCGGGTGCATGTGCAATTCCTGGCTTCAGTTTCTCAGGCCTGTAGCTTAACTCGGTCACCAACAGGTCCTGTGTTTCTCAGTCATGGCAGTTACATCCCCTACAGTAGCACAGTCTCACTCAGAATGTGAAGACTTTTTCTTAATTATTTTGTTGCATCCCCAAAGTTTGGACAGAAATGCAGTGAGAAGCTCCTGGCCTGGAGGGCTGACGGACTGAAAGATAGAGAAGGTGGAGACGACTGTGTTTATTTCATCGTGATTAACTATGTACTCATTTCCTTGGCAACGCGGAAGAAATGTGTGTTTTCAGGGTGGAGATTTATATGTATATCTTGTGATTTCAATGTTTTTCATATTAAAGAAGAAAAATTCTTTCTCACTCTTATGGCTGGGGAGAAAGGACTGTACCATAACATTTCAGAGACTAGAGGCGCCTTCTGCATGTAAAAGTAGGAGCAAAATGAATGGCTCTAAGTAGGAAACACCACTCCTTGGGGGTGCCGTGGGGCACAGAATAAAGCTAGGAATGGCTGAAAGAGAAGAACATGATGTTCCACAACGAGCAAAAGAGACAAGAGAGATATAATAGGCAAAATATTTGAGAAGGCTTTTTGTTGTGCTTGTGTACTAAAAACGATCTTGAAAAATTCTTCTGCAAAGTCAAAGGGGAAAAAATACAAGATTATATGGTGGATGATGGGCAAGGAAAATTTTAGTAGTGGCTTTTAAATTTAAAAAGCAGTATTTGTGAATTAGATAAGCTGCTGCAAGAGAAGTGCAATAATAAGGCAGGAGAGGATGAGAAATGGAAGACGAAGTTAGCAATTGAGACTAGATCTAGGCATTCTTTTTCTGCTAGATGTTTCATTTGAGATGCTGGTCCTGGAAACCAACCTATTGTAAATTTCTATTCATTCTCTGAATTGTTTTGGTCAGCAACTGAAGCTTCTGAATGCTGGAATTCTTTTCTTGTTTCAAAATTTAACAAATTTTGAAATGAAAAAGTATGTAATTTTAGTTTTTTAAAAAAGTTTACTTCAACTCATAGTTAAATCTTCGGAGATTTCTATTTTTGTAAGAAAATTATAAAAATTATTTAGGGTAAATATATTCCCTAACCACCTTTTTTTCTTTTTCTTTTTTTTTTTTTTCCTTTTATCCTTCCCTCCTTTTATTTAAAATTCAGCCAGTAAAAGCCAATTATTCCCACAACTCCAACCAAACTGAGAAAATGGTCAATCTCCTGAAATCTGGTCTTCAGCATTACTGGAAAATGGAGAATATAAAGAGCAGTCCTGCGAGCGTGCTCAAAGTCCTACACAGAATGTAAATGTTGATTTGAAGACAATGTCATCAGAACATTAGACAAATATTCCTAGGAAGCTGGCTTGGTTTTACTGAAGCAGCAAGTTGTGTGCAGAATCTTCAAGTGATCTTGCCTGGATGTAGATTACAGACAAATAGCTTATTGAGCAGAGTGGATAAACGTGTTATCTCTTTGTCTCTCAGCACTAGTTCCTAAGTGTCATCTTTCTTTGTCACAGTTCAATTAATTTTACTCTATGGTGAATGGAAATGCAGTTCTACCAAAAAGAAATGGAGTATTTTATCTGCTTCTATTACTATGGTGCGTTTTCTATCCAGATTTCTGTTCTCCAGATTGTTTTAGAATGGAGCTTATAACACTTTCAGCACAACTTACTCTTGGAAATACTTAATCTGGGATGAAAACTTCATAATACTTCCTTTTGAAGTAACTTGTTCTATACAGATTGTTTCTGTTTTGCAGAGTCATTCAGCAGGCAACTTCGGTTTATCTTGTAACTCCCCTCATTACGTTAACTCTCTTAACAGCACGCGCTTTGGAATTTTTCTAAAGCTCATAACTGTGGGGTTTTTTTCCTGCCATGAAATATGTTTTCATTTCAAGTGTGCACAGGGATTAGCAACATGACTAGTTCTAACATTAATACATGCATATTCTCTGCATTTTGATCTAACATCTCCCTCTTCTTGCTGGTTATTCTGTTGGTTATTTTCAAAGTTCTAAAAATATTTATAAAATGCTGAAGTTTACTGGACAGAATACTGCTGTGCTGTCCATGTCTTTTCTCCTGAAAGCTATGATGCAGTCGTCCTTTTCTTTTCATGGCAGATGCGGCAAAACGTGGCTGATCCTCTTTGTTTCTAGCAAAATGTCCCAGTTCACACACTTGTCACAGATTTTCCACAGAGGGCTTAATGATTTTTTTTTTTTGTGGACCATATCCATAAACTCCAAGATAGGTTTTACCATCTGCATCCACACACAAAAAAAGTCTCTAGCTCACTTAAATTTGAGGTGTGTATTGAATTCTGTCCCTTCGGGAATATTGTGCATGTACTTAAGACTGGACTTCTATGACTCCACCTCCTGGCCATGTAAATGTGAAAAATAGCCTGTCCTGAGCAAGGAAGAGATCCTTATCATGCTTATTACTGTGAAAATCCGTCCTGGAAACCAAACATTCAGAAACAAATTAGTCCACCAATTCTTACTCATTTACTTTATTCAACTTTGACCATAACTCACAGCTTGTTTCCAGATGTTTTCCAGAGGTCTGGTGATTTGTTTCAACCTGTTTCTAGCTTAACATTTATTGACTGTTTTTTTTTTCTTATGACCTATCCAAAGAGAGAATTATTAACTTCTGCTGATAAAAATTTAAGTTCTGAGATGAAAAATCACACTTTATCATTAATTTTCATTGTACTAAAACACAGAGCCAAAGAAGATGATCAGAGAAGCTGGGGGTTTTCAGTCCTTTTAGGCTTTGTGTACTTATTAGACTAGATCATACTCTCTGAAACATGTACTTTATTAGTGGTCTAATATGCAGTATGAAAATAATGTGTGAAGCAAGAAATAGAAGAAAAGGGATGCATTTTATGCAAATGAACTCAGGAAGTGTTCGGGACTGGTGACTTTTAAGTGCTTAGGAAGCTGAGAGACTCTTGTAGTCAGAAAGACTTTTTCTGTGCCTCTCGGTGAACAAAGCATTGCTTGGTTGGATTTGACATAGCCCTTTGCAAGTCAAGTGGGTACAAAATTGCCCTTAAAAAATGACCCTGTGTTAACAAAGGTATAACTTGCTTTAATCTGTATCCTGTGGGTTCAGATTTGAAAATGGAAAGGGCTCTTTAAAAAGTGGACAAGACTGGGGTTTTTTTAAGAACAAAATCTGTCCTGCAGGAGGCTAAGTTAGTAACATTTTATCACATTTCAACCAATTATTTCTCACTGTTTTTTCAGAGAGAACTTTCTCAAAATGCTAAGCTGGTGGCATCCCTCCTGCCTATGGCTCTGCCTGTGCAGTCTCTGGGCTGGCTCCTCTAGTTTTCCTTTCAGCTGTTGTTACCAAGACTGTAGAAAGCCTCAGGTAAGCACCATAAATGCGGAGCTTTATAGACCTTCACTGAGAGCAAGAGGAAGTATCATTTCTCCAGTAGCCTGTCTATAACATACATTTCTTACTTCAAAATAATGTTTTGATTTTTTTTTTTTTAAATTTGAAAATTATTCTGCACACTTCACTCTGTCCCTTTGTTTGCTCTCTTAAATTCACTGGCAAGGTGATCACTCTGGTTGTTCTGTACCTATACTATATTTTCAGCAGTCAGCAGCTTCTTTTAGCCCCTCATAACCTGATTTTGCTAAGCTAGAGCTCTTTAGAAGTCATTTTGTGAAATATAGTTCAGGATTATTTGGTTATTTTGTTGTTTGGTTGTTTGTACTACTTGACAAAACTCACAGACCAAAAAGGAATTGGAGCAATGGAGAAAGTGAAAAATTAAAGGAAGGCTGAAAGCTCAAAACATAGTTTCTTCACGTTCAGACTAACATATATTTTAGTCCATCAATTTCTCAATTCAACCTTAGGTCAAAACATATTTTTATTACATTAATTGAAGCATCATTATTTTTTATTTCAAACTCTGACTCTGTTTACAGTTTCTACAGTATGAAAGGGAAAGTTTCTTCTTCTCCTATACACTTAAGACTTTATTTTTTCATAGGTCCTGACCTCTCTTGGTTTCAACTGCAGTTGTTGGAACGTTTAAACTACTAGATATTTTACCAGTAAATAATCTAACCTTCTTCAGAACTGCATATCATCTATAAAGTACTTTATAGGATCCGTAGTACTTTTGAAGCTAAACTAGTGCAGAAAAATACTTTGTTTTTTCCTGATGTAATCAGAGCTTAAGGGAAAAAGCATCATTAGCTTTATTGCTTAAAGCAAATGTCTTAGTTTTGCTTTAATAAAATCAGTATCTAAAATTGCAGATTGTGTATATTGAAAGATAGGGGGTTTCTCCATGCCAATTCCATTCTGGTTCCACCAAATTTTCTTAGAGGGAGTAACTTCCTTATGTCAGGATTATGTGACAGAACTAGAGCTAGGTTAAGGATAGAGCGGATCAGGATGGAGCTGACCTCAGAGAAAGAACAGATTTTTGTTTCTCTTTGTGAAAATGTTAGCAGCTTTAGCCTTATTTAACATTATGCTTGTCCCAAGTTTCAATTAGGCAGATGCTCACAGTACTTCTTCCCTTTGAACAGACAGCTGGAGTCTGAATCAGATGACAGAATGGTTGGACAAGGTTGTCTAAGGACAATGTTTGTTCTGCTCTGGACATTGCAAAGGGAGAGACTGCAGCTGCCATAGACCTGCCGGGTAAATCCACACCTGCCTCTTCTGAAGACCTCAGGAATATAAGAACTTCCCTTACTGTAAAAAACTTCAGACGATCAGGCAGAAGATTTTCCACAAGATGGGTTAAGGACCATTTTGAGGAGATCAGCTCAGCTCTTCTCTGGTTTTTCAGTGCTTCTTAGCTTACTTTTAATTATTGTTTTCCAGTAAATAGTTAAAGATTGATTCTGTTGCAGCATCTTCCAGAACCATTAGTTTCAGTCGCTAGCCTTCAAAACCATCAGTCTCAGTCTCTATGATTATGTGCAATGAAGCTGGGCTTCACTTAGGATTTGCACTTCCTAGGAAGAAAAGAAATTAAGGCTTGCATGAAGGCAGAGGGCAGTAGGGGAACAAACAACAACAACAACAACAAAAGATAAAGCAACCAGAACATTTTTATTCTGCATTTTTTCCAGTTCGTGATAAGCTTGACTGTATCTCTCCCCCACCCATGCAAACATTGAGCTTTGTTTCTATAGGTCACAAATGGCACGATTTTGCATTTCTGCCTGCTGGTTTAGGTGAAGTAAAGCAGTGGGGCTTTGCAGAGTGGGACAGCTGGGTGAAATCCTTCTTACTCTCTGGATTCTTTCTCTTTCAAAGTGAGTTCCTCTAGTCCTTGTGGGAAGGAAGTAGAAGATGGTGGCTTTGCACAAGCATTCTCAGTGACTGTTCTTTTCTTTGTCAATCTTGGAATTTCCCCAAAGGCTTTTGCTTCTTGCAGCTCCTCTGATATATTTTTTTCTTCAGTTTCTTTCCTACATCTCTGACCACCAACAGAACATGGTTACTCTCTTTCAGCAATATAATGAAAACTAACCTTTGACCAATCCAGACCTTTTGGAACACCAGGGCTGTAATAAACTACAAAAAGATGTGGAGGTATGGCTGCTGCTTGCCTCTGGTAGATGGATTTTATCAGGAAAGGTAGTGCTGATTTGTATCACTCAGCCACACCAAGGTTATACAAAGAGCAGCAAAGCCCCAGGAGCATAACAGTCGGTCTGCTCTTAACCTCAACCTTTATCTCTCACAGCCAGCTTCCTTCCCACACCACAAGTACCACGTGTTATTTTATACTGAAGCAACACTCAGCAACTGGGGTCTGTCTGCTCAAAGAATGGAAAGGGAAAAGGAGGATGACATGAACACAAGATGGGTGAGCAGCATGAGAACTAACAATTATGGAGCAACGCTATTACAAACCAGCATCAATCTACTACCTGCCAGAGTGTGTGCACTTTGGAGTGCTCAGGATGGGCTTTTCATCAGTTATTTCTTTTCATCTCAAGCTGTTATCCTTACCTTTAGGTGATGAGAAGTGAATTTGACTAATCACTGCTGAATGAAAGCAGAGAAAACTGAAGGAATCAGAGGGTGATAGCACCCGCTTCAGCCTGCTGGAAGGCACCCATGACTAAAGCCAGTGCCTGCCCCAACCCTGCCGTGTCCTGCGGGGATATATTCATTGTATCTGGAGGCTGGTGGCCTCTCCTATTAGGTTCCTTCACTGAAAGGTCACATCACTCCACATCTGATTTGAAATTTGTCGAACCCCACGACTAAGTAGGGAAACCCATTTATGCATTTCCTGTACATCTCCTCTACAGGGAGAAAAGTGGTGCTTACTGGAGTTCACAAGGAGTGAGGTCTTCTAAAGCCTTTGGCAGGGGATAAATCCATGAGCATATGTGCCTGGAGAACAAAAAGAAAACAAAGGAAAATTTAAAGCCCGAGGGTAAAATTCTGTCTGAGTAGGAATGTATTGGTATTTACTATTTAGTTACTAACAAATGGGACAGATATTTGGTTGTTGAAGGCTTCGTCATCAATATGTTGCAGAAATCAGAATAGTATTTCTTACTCTTCATCTCCCTGATCTACAACATAAAATAATAAGCCGTTTATAAACATGAGATGGGGTAGGCAAAAAAACCCAACAAACCAGAGACAGCTGCACAGACCAGCAGCTGTGACACACACAGGAAATTTGGATGGAAAGAACCATCAGTGCATTGAGACCATCTCCTCGCTTGTTAGCAGGGCCAGCCCCCTTTTAGCAGACTTTGAAAAAGCAGCTCCTTCATGACAGATGTGGGTAACTTCAAGATTTTGTGCTTCTTAAATAACCTCTCAGGGAAAAAGCCTTTTCAGATATCAGTCTCTGCCTCACCTTTTCTAACTTGAACATGTGTCCATCCTGCAACAGAGAGAGGCCTATCTGCTGTATTTGAAAGACCTGTCAAACTAGCATTTTGCTCTGTGCTATCCAAATAATGACTGTTCCTTTGTTGTTCTACAGCAGGTTCGATTATGTCACAAAGCCCCTCCTAGGACAGGCATATGATGAGTAGGAACAGCTATTTTGCCATCAGTTTGTTCAGTGATGAATGTGACTTAAATGTTAGAGAGAATAAATAGCAGGCAAGCCTGTACATGCCTCTTGGCCCAAACTGCTCATCTCCCTTCAAGCCTCAAATATTATAGTTTTGCTTTGCAGACCATCTGCTTATCCTCTCAGTCCCTTAGGAATGGAGAATATTAAACAGTTGATAAACACAAGTTCAAATTTTAGAGATTTTGCAAAAAGTCTCTGCTTGGGTCACGCTGATTTCCTGCTGATAATCTGACCAATTCCAAATTAATTCTGAGGAAAGAACCCAAAGTAAACGTTCCATGTGCAACTGGATACATTTCATGGCTATTCAATGTCCAATAATATTCTATACAAAAATAAAACCTTTATTTTATCCTATTATAACCTACTAAAGATACACAATGGAAGTTTTTTGAAGAGCCACAGCTGGAAAACTACTAATTGCATTGGCAAAATAAGAGCTCTGAAGTCTTGTCTGGCTCTTAAGCCCAACCTATCATCTTCTCCATCTTGCCAAACATAGAAAAGCATGTGTTTTCTGTCAAAGTCCCACAGCAAACCATGTGGAAAACAAAGTGCTATAAATAACTCCTCCCCAACATAAAAGGTGACTAATCTGCTGCTTCTAATAATATTGCCCTTCAAACCCCCCAAATTTTCCTTTGTCTTTACCTGTCTATTAAAGCCACATTGCTGTGCTCTTTTCCTGACTACCTATTTCTTGAGATCTCATCCTTTATTGATCTCTTTCAGTCCTCAAACACTTCCAAAAAATGTTGGTTTAATTACCTATAATCTCCAAATTATTTTTGTGGAAAGGTAAATTTCATAAAAGAAAAACGGAATTGCAAATGCTAACATAGGAGAGTATGATCCACTCTTTGGGGTCTGACTTGTAGTCTAGAATACTGAGTTAATTTTCTGACTCATTAGCCATCCACTTGCACTCTCTATGCCTTTATTTTCCCTGTTGGCCATGGGGAGTACATATTCAGTGCCTTGTTCAAAGTAAAATACTGTGTCTAAAGAAGAGTAACTGTTTTAAGATCTGTTGATTAAACAAAAAAAAAAAACAAAAAAAAACAAACACAAAAAAACCAGTATAAGCACTAAATACTACTACCAAAAAGAGAAGTCAGCTGAAATTGTGCTGCAGAGCTTAAAATCCTTACAGGTCTGGCAAAACAAAAGTACAGAGAAGGATTTCCTCCCACTGGCAGTGCTGTCACTCACCTGGTATCAGCTACTAGGCACACTCACCCATTCGGTCTTGAATCTGCCCTACATTTAATGGAAATATGATGCCAAAAGTGATGTTGTCTTTACTAAGCATGTACTAATGATTTCAAAAGGAGGATAGTTCTACCTTCTAGCACAGTTCCATAAACCTTCATATAATAGTGGTAAAATAGGATATTTTCTCAATAGAATTGGGATGGGTATGTTTGAAACTATGAGATACATAAAGCACATGATAGGGAAGTTTATGCAGAGTTTTAAGGTCTGTTTTTACCCACTGACTATGCAAGTATTTTTAATGTTGTGCTGTGTTTTAGTGTGCTATGTGCCAAACAATGATAGTTGAACTGAGCAAGGGAGATGACTTCATTTGTTGTTAAAAAAGAATTTTTTCACATGACCTAAGTCACACGGCTAATCTAAGTCACTAGCTGTATTTTCAGAATTTATCTTCTTTTCTCTACAACAATTTCTTCTATCGGTTCTGACATTAACTTGCTGCATTTGATTTCAAGTTTGGTTACAAGATTTTTCTTGCATGTGTATCATTTCATCCAAACGTTGCTCTCACCTGCTGCTAAAAGAATAATAACAACAATAACAATTTTGTAATCTGTTGAAAATCAATGATTCGTGCCGGCTAAAGTATTTCACAATTTCAGAGTAGTTTGTTATTTTTAACTTAGTATGTATTTTGCTAATGTTAGGGTGAGTCAGTGGGCAAGACTGTCAATAAATGAAGAACTGAAATCTTTATTGCTTTTCCATATTTTCTTTTTAAGTACAGCTTTGTTTGTTAGCTGGTTGTAAAACAAGAATTTGGAAGAGAACAGCAGAGGCACAGCACTCCAGTGAAAGAAATTTCAACTTTGTTTTAATTTGTGAATGAAAATAGTTCCTTTCATTTGTGAATTTTCCTAGATTTTTCTAACTGTTGTGACAGTTTTAAATACAAATTCCGCAAGAGATCTATAGGTATTTTTTCCCAGTACATTTGTTCAGACAGTCAAAGACTGTAAGTTTCCTCTGCACACTTCAGCAAATCTATATGGATTCTATGTATTAAAGTAGGAAAGTTAAATCTCACTGGGCTATGAAAATATGGCTTCAAAAGCATTTATCTGCACATGAAAAATTCTAAATGCTTATGACATTATACGTAGAAAATTATGATCATTATGAAGTTTCCTGTGTGACTTGATAGTAATGTCCTCCTTTCCTTGTGTTTTGCCAGCCTCTCAGACTTCTCTTTGGACATAACTTACCCTCATTCCCTGTATATTTTTAATATTTCATTTTTCTTTAACTTCTTGGTTTTGGGCATCGATGTCTCCCTGACTATAACTATTGCTCCCTCTGCCCCTTTCTTCTCTTTTCTGTGTCCTTCTTGTGTCTTTTTATGTTGTCTAATGCTTTCCAAGTCACTCTGTTCCATGCATCCTCTTCCAGGTATTGCACCATTTTCTTTCCTCAACACTCTGGTTTATTTAGAAATCCACTTACAGTGCATAGCTCAGGTCCATCTACAGGCTTAGGAATAAAGCCTGTTGTAACTAAGCACCCTAACAAAATATTTTTGCAGTGCACATAAGCCCTCTGTGTGGGAGGCCAACTTTTCAAATGTGCAGTGCATCATTTGAAAAATTCCCTTGGGGCTCTAACCTTGTAGGCAAATCTCTTAGAAACTGGTTCCAAATGGCTTTTCATGGTGAGCTGTCCAGACAGTGTCTGCTCAGCAAGGCTGCCTTTTAGCGGGCCAGAATCAAATCTTGGTTGTGTCTGTACATGTATTTTATCCCAGCCCGAAGGAAGAGAACTCGGCCCGCTTCAGCCGAAGTGCCAGTGCAGGAGGAGCCAGGACAAAAATCAGTGACTCCATTTTGACACAGGCAGGAAACAATGGAGGAGGGCCTTGTTTCTACGGCATAAATAATATTTTTGTGACTCCTGTATCATGATTCAGCAGCTCTGATGTAAATTTACAGTAACAAAGGAGACAGGAGATGGTGTGTGTGGGAAGGGGTGTTGACAAAAGCATCTTGTACAACTTCCTCTGGGCTCCCCAGCTGTGTTATCAGGGGTGGGCAGCTGTGTAGGACAAGCCCAGCATTAGGGGAGCAAAGCCCCAGACTGCTGAGAAGACATCTGTGGCAATAGCAAGAAATGAGGGTGGTAGATAAGCTTTCAAACTCAGAATCTGTGATCTTTGTGGTGCCACTGGCTCTGCCAACCAGCAGATGCATTTGCTTAATCTAAGTAAATGCCCATGCTGGAAAAAATGTGCTGTGCACTGTTCAGAGCAAACCCCATATCTGATGTGCAAAATCAGTGAAGCTTAAAAATACAGGATGAAACTAAAAATGTCCTGGTTGTTTAAAACATTTTTAGATCCTTGCAATATTAATTCAGGACTGTTGTGTGCATGTGTGTGTGTGTGTGAAATTTTTCAAGCTACCTGGCCATGACGATAAAAAACTTCTGAAAGAAAGAGAAACTGAGATTCCACAGGACCTCTCAGTATGCCAAGAGGTTTGGCTTATGAGAACACAAAACAAAAGATAAAATACGAAACATAGTGTGAAGTTGTGGGGGAAAAAAGATTTGGTAGTACTGTGTCTCACAACTTTTCTCAACTATCTTTTCTCTACCACTATTATATCTGATACCATCCATATCCAACTACATTAAGATCAGTTTTCTAGACCCCATCTTTGCGATGCCATGCCTGCATCCCAATTTTCTCCTGCTAAGACTTACTTTGAGTTGGTCTCTACACAAACTTTCTTGCCCCAGGCTGCTTTGTTACTCCTTCTAATAATTCTTCTGGATGTCTCTGTTAAATTTACTTTTGTTTGCAACTTTTCATCACTGCTCATAGTACCAGGAAACCATTGCTTCGTACTGGATAGCTCATCTTGGACATTGTGTGTGAATTGTTCTGTTTAACCAACACTTCAAGTTTCTCAGATGACTGGTAACAGTGAATGTTAGTTGAGCTTCAGTGCCAATTCTGTTTGCTATTCTTGTTCTGAATCCTCCTCCATAATAATGTCTGCCACCAAGTTGCACCGTTGCCTGTGGCACTCCCACTATTGCTGCAGTTCTGGGCTTCTTTGCCAACTAGAAAAGTGGAAAAAAAAAAGGGCTTCCCCCACCTACTTTGAAGAACCTCAGATGAACTTTGCTATGAATTGCACTTTTTTCAGTGCCAGCTTTATACAACTTCTGTCACCTTAGACAAACAGAAATGGAAAAACCCTAATCTCATAGTTTTCTTCCGTCTTTGAGAATGTATTTCATAATGCAGCATGTCACATTGAAATGTAGCAGGAGATGTTCTCCTTGGTCTTCTACAAACCCATTTGTACCAGCCTACTGAGTAGTTTTGTATTTACCCACATGGAGACTGCATAGATTCATCAAGAGTCTGGAAGGAGACTGTAAACCACTGATCTCTGCACCACTGTGGCATCCTTGTAAGATGAAAACCAGACTAGGCTCTAATATCTGGACTTAGAATTTGAGTGGTGAATACTAATAATGGATCCTCCTGCATTTAAGAAGCTGGAGAATTTAATTCTGTCTCTATATTACTACTTTGGAGATCCTTTTGCACACCATTAATGGTTTCATTTACAGGGGCCTGATATTTAACCCTTTCTGCACACCATGCCTTAGAGTGTGAACACTAATCTTACAACTCTGCTAAGTGGTGGCTACTCCACTTACAGGATATGCAGCCCTGTACAGTCTGGAGCTTGCAGCACTCGGGGTGACTGACAGCACAGGTCTCACTACTCGCAGTAGCTGAGAGTGTGAACCTTAGCACTAGCATTCAGAATATGGACCTCACTAGGGAGGGATGTAGATCTCACTCTGTGCAGAGAATGGAAGTTTGAATGTCGGTTGTAAAGTATTTGTATGCCTGCAACACTGATATGGAAACATCCATACTGAACTGCAGCCTGTCCTCTGTCAGCTGAGGGACTGGAGCCGTTGTTTGGGCTGTACCCTGGAGACACGAAGATTATGTGTTAGGTTGCAAAAATCAGGGTTTTCACTACTGAGCACTGAAGAACATAAGAAAACTCTCTTACATGGTCAGAACCAAGCATTAACTACATTTATATGTAAGAAGAAAACTGTGTGTCAAACACATAGCACATACGGATACCCAGCTTGGCAGGGTAATAATGTGGCCTCATTATTGAAGTCTGAAAGCTCAGCAAAGAACAAACCCATGCTGGTCTTCTGCTAGAGGTCTAGATTCTGCTAGACCTTCCAGCACTATTCATTGTTCACAGTCATGTAGATTTCCCTTCTTTTTCTTACTTACATTAGTTAAAACTAGGTAGAGCACATTTTCAGGATGAGTCTCAGTTCTAATTTCTGTAAATCCTTTATGGACCATCTGCCACATTTAACTCAGCTGCCCTGGCCTGTTCTCTGGCCATAGCTTTCCCAGACCAGGCCCATCTTTTTCCTTCTTTCCCCACCATGACACTGAAATCTGCCCTGACTAAATAGCACTCACCAGGCAGTCCATTTATTCCTTACAAACACTAGTAAGGTGCAGTGGGTCAGACTGAGCTCCCAGCTGGAAGTTGTGTGTCTGTGCATGGCAGCAGGCGTAAGGGAGTCACTGGGGCCAGCGAACAAACTTGTGGTGCACACAGAGTTAATATGCTGACAGAAACACTGAGGTTTACATCTGAAAAACCAAATATAAAAATAATATGATGAGTAAGACTAAAATTCCCTGTTCTGAGCTTCCATGGGGCCAGATCCCCTCCCCCTCATTCAGGGCTCAGCAGTCACTTCTCCTTTTTTCTGTGCCTTGCAGAAATGTGTCCTGGGATGAGTCAGAGCAAGACTTCCAGGCAGTAGCATTACTGCACTTGGCTCCCACCAAACAGCAGGCAAAAATGCCTGCTGCTGGGGCCTCACAGCTCCTTTCGTACACTTAGAGGGCTCTCCCTCTGTTTCACTTGTTACCTCTTGATACTGTTTTTTTCTGGAGCATAGCAAATATTAGGTCAGAAAGGACCTCTGAAGGTCACGTAGGCCAGTCTCCTGCTCAAAGCTTCACAATTTGATCAGGTTGCTCAAGGTCAAGGCCAGCTGAACTTCTGAAAATCTCCAAGAGACACCACAGCAACCGTAGACATCTCTTCCAGCGCCTGACCACCTTTATTGGGAAGAACTTTTAAAATCTCCCTGCTCTATCTGCATTCATGGTCTGTCTGCATTTCTCTCTTTTGCCTGGGCCCCATCTATCAGTCCTTAATATCTCATACATCTGGAACCTCCAGAGATGTTTTTATGTACCCTCTCCAGAGATTTTGCTGAGGCTGTTGTACCTTCTCTTGGCAGTTAGTGCACTTTCAGGGCACCATTTATGTCCCACCCTTTTTCAAAAGCGACCTTCTGACTGCACGACAAGAAAAAACAAAGGATAAGAATGTCCTGAGGACAGAGTGCAGAGAGCACCATTAGGTGTGAGAAAACATGAATTTACTAAGCCACTCTAACCCCTTTATTAGTAACGGGTTTTTTTTGGTGGAAATCCAGCTATCAAAATGTCTTCCTAGAAAAGAACACTCCCACGGGGGCTAGAGAGCCAGGCTCCTCTGGAGCGTCCCCTCCTTCAACCAAGGCAGATGCTTGCCATGCTTGCATGAGACACTCAGAGGCTCACTCCCACTGAGGCTGTGCTTGGCTGAAGGAAAGTCTCTCACAGACTCGGAGTGACTGAGGGAAGGTTTAGTACCATCCTTGGGCTTGGGGGTTCCCCATCCTGCCAGCACACCACCTCAACTTCTCGGGGAGAGGCAACCAGCAGTACAGCCATACCAGCCTCATTCCCCAACCCAGACTGTACACAAAGCCCAGGTGCTGTGCTGAGCTGCCAGCTGTGATGGCACAACAAGTTGTCACTAAGCTCTCACTCTAAAGTGCCACATAACTCCCCACAGCATTTGGAGCCTTTTACAAAGGCCATTTATGTAGTGTTACCCTTGGGTTTAATTGCTTGTGTCCAGCAGCTGTGGGAAAGACCAGATCTACTCTACCAGGTGATATGTTCCTACCTGCCCAGACACTGAGTGAAATTCCCAATTTCCCCTCAGAAAGCAGCTTTAGCTCCAGCCCGAGCAGGTCAAGGGGACGTTGTTCCGGGCGCACCGGCTTCGTTTCGCGGGCCGGCAGCACCTCCGTGCGGCGCCTCTGCAGAAATACCGCTCGGAGCGGAGCGGAGCAGAGCGCGGCTCCCCCGGCACCGCGGCCACCGGCTCCCGCTGCTGGGGGCTGCCAACTCCAGAAACCGCAGGAAACAATCAGGTGTGCGAGAATAACTGATTTTCCAGTTTTCCTTTTATATTTATCCCATCATTTATTTCAGCTCGAACCCTGTGAACGGATTTTCAGATTGGTGACCCAGCAAATAATATAAGACTTTATCAAAGTAGTACCTTAAAAAAATATCAGATAAAAAGGTGACTTTTAAAATCAAACTGTTTGCAGCTTATGTCATTAACTAATACTTTTGAGTGACTGAATTTTTCAGTAAACAAATTATTTGTCCAAAATCTATACAAAGCTCCACCAATATCTCTAGGCTTTTGTGGATGCACAACACACCAGCCTTTGGGGGCTCTGCACAAGCTGTACCCCACGCCTCTGTCTTCATGGGTGCCAGTGAGCTGTAATGGGTTAACTTTTTTTTTTTTTTTTCTGGAAAGCTCCTTCAGTTCCATCATTGCCCCATTCTGGCAAGAAAGACACAAGACCATAATGCCTGTAAACAATGGTAAACTTTGGAGACACCCATGTAAAGGTATTAGAAAGGCAAGAACATCAGTTACATGTTAAAGAGAACTGGGAGTACAGTGCCTGGTTTTGTTAGTCTGCTTTTAAAAGTAATCTGTTGTTGTTTTTCTTTTTCTCCTCAGCTGAGGAAATAATTCAATAAAGAAAACAGAAACCTAAATGTCATTTTCAGAGAAAACAAGTTGAAGCAGCTCTGTGACTCAGGAGAGGCAGGAGAAGGTCCCAGCTCCAGTAATCTAGTCACAATTGTGACAAAATACCTGCTTTTGGACCCAGCCTGCTGGACTCTGGTTTTGCCATACTGACCTCTAGACTGTCACTGAAAATTCACTATACAGTCATCAACTGTGAAAAAAAGCTCCATTTGATGCACAGTGTAGTAGTCACTGCCACCTGAAGACACAAGCTACTGAGCGCACATTTTGTCCAGAATTCTTCCTCTCTTGGCTTACGATGGGATACAAATTAAAACTTAATGTCTTGGGGTGAAGTCCTACATCAATGAAGCCAAAAGCAGCTCCCACTTATTTCTCTGAGACCATGATACCACTACAGATTGCAATAATCCAAAATTCTCAGTGTGGCTTGGTTTACCCGAGGAGGTACCTGCCTGTTGTAACCCTGATAATCACAGGTGTGTCTGATCCAGCAGCACAGAGAACTGTGCCACTGGAGTAAGGCTCAGGGAGGCCGATGAGGCCGATGACAGCTGTTCAGGCAATAGGAAGGCGGCTGTGGAACACAGACACCATAAATCTCACAGCTTCACAAAAAAATGCGAAATACTTTTCCTTTGAAAATTCACTTTCAGAATTCACCTTCCTATATAAACATTCCTCTTGCAAGTGAGTAAAATGTAACTTTTCTTAAACTATATTTTTAGTGCCGTAGCACGATGGATTGCATTCCCATTACACGAATGTGGAAAGAGCAGCTAAACCAGTGCAGACTGCTGTCTGTGGCTGACTTGATTCCTAACTCCTGCTCCAGGGCATGACATTGGTATGATGTAATGAGGCCAGGGCAAAACTGTAGAAAGAAGCCTGAGCATCAGCAGTGTCTACTTGGGGAACAGGATTCATTCTGAAAACTGGAGTGAGAAACAAGTTCTCTCTCAGGGAAAATGGTAAGAGATGAAACTAAAGGGTACCTAAGTACATTTTGGAAAGTGTATTGGTACCATAGGGTTCCAAACCAGCTCAGTTTGTTGTTTTTTCTTGAGCACATACACATTCTGCACGTATTTGTAAGAACTGAATATTCTTCACCACCAACAGTCAGGACACTAGTGCTTATGGAGCTCTGGGGTTACAAAAATGTCATCATGAAGGTTGTGATGAACCTGTAAGGAGGAGGCAAATATATTTAAAAGTAATTTTATCTTTTAAAAACGTTTGAAGACTAAGTTCTAGAGGAGGCTGCCATACTTTCTTCTGCTCCAACAACTTCCAGAAATTCTGCTCTAAACCAAGTTTCCACTGTGCTCGCCTTTACCTATCTGTAGCTCAAAGAATCTGTAATCCAATTAGACAGATTAAAAAAAAGAAAAAGAAAAGAAGAATCTGAGTAACCATATTCTGGAAAGACAGGTCTTCCGCAGCACGCGTGCTTCTCACTGCCCAGAAGCTCGTACGGAGGATATGTAAAAATACCTCACTGTCTGTACGAGATGCGAACTGTAAAGGGCTGTTGCGAAGACTTTCTTTCCGCTGGGGCAGGACGCGCGGCTTCGGGGCTCCCCGAGGCACCGAGGGCCCCGGCGGCGGAGCTCGGGCCACTCCCCCTCGGCCAGGGCCGTCGGGACGGGGAAGAGCGCAAGGCCCGTCCAGTCCCGCTTCCGCCCCGGCTCGGGGCCGCCCGGGGCCGCAGGGACCGTGCGCGGCGGGGGGGCGGCAGGAAGCGCGCCCGGCGCCCGCCCCCCCGCGGCGGCGGCCGGAAGCGCGAGCGGCGGCGGGTCCCCGCCGGGGCGGCGACGCTGGTGCCGAGGAAGCCGGGACCGACGTGGCCGGCCGGGGGAGGCGGGGCTGAGGGGCCGCCGGGCGGGGCAGGCCCGTGCCGAACTGCGGCTGGATGGCAGCGGCGGCCCGGGGCACGGCGGCGGTGGCGCACGGTAACGACGGCTCGCGGCTCGGGACCGGCGCGGCGGGACACGAGAGGTGGCCGGGCTACCCCCGCTCCGCTGTTGCGGTGGGCGAGGGGGGACTGTGGGAGCCGGGCGCAGCCGCGCAACTCAGCCCCGGGCGGCGGCGGGACGGGGTGAGCGAGGGCAGCGGCAGGCAGCCCTGCCAACGGCGGAGCCGAGTTCTGGCACCGGCGGGGCCCGGCCCAGGCAGTGCGGGGCAAGTTTGGGAAAGACGCGGGGGGCAGAGCCCGGCCGGGCCGCTTCTGCCGGCAGCCGTGCCCCGGCCCAGCGAGACCGCAGGCTGCGCGCCGCCCGCTCCCGGCTCCCTGCAGGCTCCCCGGGCCGGCGTCCTCCCGGTGCAGCACGCCTTTGCGGCAGCTTGCCGGGGGAGCGGCGCTGTGCGGCTGCCGCTGCGGGCGAGCCTAGGGCTGGGAGCTCAATCTCCGCGGGACGCAGCGGAGAAAGTTTTAGAAGTCTCTCCTTCGGCAGACGATGCCGTGGGAAGGTCTGGGCGCCGGGGGGTGCTCCGCTCCCTGCCCCCCGCGGGACGCGCGTCGCGGGGACGTGTCCCCGCTGTCCCCAGCCGGAGCTGGCCGGGGTCTACGCGGCCGCAGTGGGACATGGACCCTGGAGGCAACTAGGGTACTGATCCAGTACGGTGAGTGATCAGGGTTAATTACTCCTTCTCCCCGCCCCCCGGGCCAATCCGTATCACTTTGCATTGGTCAGCGTTCCTGTGATGGAAAACCCTCGCTGTCTGTCCCATCGGACGCCATCCGGGGTGATGTTAGAAACAATGACAAGAGTGGGGCCGCCGTGTTAATCGCCTGTAGATAAGAGCTGTGCTGGAGCCTGCCCCGGAGGCGAGGGCTGCGGCACTAGGTGACTACTCTCGGGGACAGGAGGCGGCGGTGTCTGCCCGGCCTCTGCCTCGGGCTACCGCGGTGAGTGGGGTGGGAGGAGAGAAGTCCCTCCTAGCCCTGAGGGGGTGAACGCCATGGCTTGATCCGCAAACTTTCGTCTTTCATCCTAGGTAGGGTACAGAAGGAATCGCGGTCTCCCAAACGGCGGTGGGGTTCCATCAGTGTTTAACTGTCTTGCTTTCCAGGTCTTAGGTTTGCCTGGGGTCTGTAATCTGTTCTGATCTGCGATACGCCATTGTTCTTAATCCTGGGCATCTCCAGCTTTTAGCTGTGCATGCTGTGGTGTGCGTGATTTGCAGAAATGCGAGTCTCTGTGCAAAGTGGTTTTTTATAAGAGGTATAAGGGAAAGGGGAAGGATCCCACCAGAGCAGTGCATTCCCTGAAGATTGGCAGGGATGGAGAGAGAGAAGGGAATGCTCTGGGGAAACTGGAGACCTTTTGTGCCTCTGCCAGGGTCAGGGCTTTCAGGAGGAATTAAATGCTCTACACAGGGCTAATGGAGGGAGGCGGCTTGCAGAGAATTTTTTGGCTGAAAATTATGCTTCCTCCCAGGAAAATAACTTTTTTTCCATTCCGTGCAGTACTCTTTTGCAACTGTAAGACCAGGCAACCGGCTTCCAGAGAAAACACTTGTAAAAAAGCCTTTTCTTTTTCATTTTTTTCACCCAACATCTAAAACATCATTGTGTGGCAATGAGCAATTATGCTGAGACAGAGATGAAGCTGTGCGGTCTAAGAAGGCAAGAGCATCTGGGAGCAGAGGAGACAGGTTGCTGCAGGAATCATCCTTGTGTCAATATTTTATTTTCTCTTTTCCGATAGGTTATTGCCTTGCCATTTTAAGTTTTGTCTGTGTTTTCTCAGAGAGTGCTTGCTACATAGTGCTTGTTCAGTGAGCACTGTGTGGTGCTGGAGGCCATGGGAGCCTCCTGGGAAGGGGGCAGGAGGTCTTCTCCTGGCTTGGTGTGCAGCCCTCTCCTGCCCCCCACTCAGGGGTCTGTAAATGGCAAATTCTCATTTGTTTCTTTTTCTTGAGTTGGGAAGACCTCACAGTTACGCCAGTCCTGAGGCTGTTGCAGAAGGAGCTGAGCAGACCTGAGTGCTCAGCTCCGAGACCTGCGTGGGGCACATGGTGCTCTGGAGGGTGCTGTCAGCGGTAACGGTGACCAGATTGTGATCCTGCATGGCTGGGAGCTGTCATTCCAAACAGTGGTGTTGTCAAAACAGATGAGTAAATGAGGCACTGGCTATTTCTCTGCCATGCATTCTTAAATAGGTCATATACCCTTCTTGAGAAAAGAAGGTTCTCTGTAGCGGTTTTCTCTATGGACCTGGTTCTGCCTCTGCCTCGTAGGGACCACAGACTTCTCTGAGCACCTTCAGGTGCTTTCTCTAAAAGTTTCTCAAAACCTCATCTAGCTGAGTTCCTGAAACAGATGCTGTTGTCCAAAATCAGGAGTAGGTAAAGGCTTCTTTCACCCTCTGAAATTGTACTGGCAGGGTATTATTTTCTCTCTTGAACTTTTTTTATCCTAGTACTACATCTTGACTGTTCCTTTTCTTCCTCTTAAGTATTTGCCTTAGGAGCAGCCAGCTTGAATTTAGAGACTTTGCAAACCTTAAGTAAACTTAATATCTCATAAGCAGCATGTGGTAATAAGATAGAGAAGCAAAGGGGCTACAGGGATAAAAAGTGCATTTTTTTGAGCAAGTGGTTATGATATGTTAGGAAGAAGCAAATGCTTGGAATATACTCTAAGTAATTAGTTGGCCACAAAGATCAGTGCAGGTGTGTCCTGGGTGATGCACCAAGTTCCTCGTAGATGTTTTATAAGCATTAGGAATTTATTGCATGAGATAGGGGATGTTCTTGAGCCACAAGGTAATGACGGTCAGGCATCACAGGTGTGAAGAAATGCACTGTTTTTACCTTGTGTGAGAAACAGGAGAAGAAAGACCTGTTGATTGACACAAATGTGAGTTAGGGGAATCCATTTTCTACCCCTTTATGCCCAGTTATTGTCTACCATCATCCCTTTTTGGAGGAACCTGGTCCCTTTTGCTGCTGAAGAAGGACATGAAGCCAGGTATGCAGCCTGTTTTCAGAGCCTTGGACATGCCCTTTGTCCTATATGCTACTGCGTTTCTCCAGGATTTTGGTCGCTTTGTCTCAGAGACCTTTTCAGCTGTCCCTTGAGGCAGGTGTGGGCTGTGAGTCTGGAAGACAAGATGGAAGAAATGGACCTGTTGCATCAGTTGCAGTGGTTTCTTTTCCAGACTGATTCTCAAAAGTTGTTAACTTTGGAATGACAGTATTGCAGAAGAGGCCAGTTTGTGCCAATTCACATCATTTTTCAAGCTGAGGAGAGCAGTTGTTTTGCCGTGTGTGTTTCTTACCTCTTCATAGGCACGTGGTGGTTGTATAAATCCTGAGTTTTTTTTTCTGCTCACAGTAAGCTGTTCTCAGTCATTTTCTAGGTGTAATCCTGTCACAAAGGAAGAGGACATCTGTCAGGCCTGCTCTGGGGTTGGTAGGGGTGCCCATCTTTTTGAAAGCAGGAAATTCTCTCACTGCAGGTTGTTACGCAGCCCCTAGCAAGCAGAGAAAAGGCTGGGGTTGGTGTAGTCTCCCTGAATAGTCTGGTCACCTCCTTGTGCAGATGCCTCTGTTGCCGATGGCTTCAGCCTGTATAGGTACTTGGGACAGAAGAAACTGTTCAGTTAGGGGACAAGCCATAATACCTTCCTATCTTCCCCCCCTTCTCTGCCCCCAGGAGAAATTTGGGGGCTTCTGTGGCATAGTTTTACCATAGTGTCTGTTTGCATAGCTGTGGGGGGAGCCTGAACCCCAGTGAGGGGAGCTAGAGGGCCTGTGAGCATCCCAGGTACGTTCTGGTGGTGGAGCAGGGCAGAGGGTGGCACCTCTGCCCCATCAGGCTCTCCTCGCAGTTGTTAACAGCGCTGTGGGCATCAGCCCAGTGTATGTTCACTTCAGTGCCTGAGTTGGTTGCTGTGGGAGATGAAAATGTCCCTTGCTGCAGCCCCTGTGCCCATACTCCTTCCCTGTTTTTTTGAAGTGGTTATGCCAATAGTGATTTGCGGCTGATGACCTGCCCCCTTTTCTAGTGTCCTGCCAGTAGAACAAGGGTTTCACCAGCTTACATTGAATTACAGGTGTAGGGCTAGAGGGACTTCAAGAAGGAAGGGACTGCAATCAAGTAGCATCTGCATCAGGTGTTTATTCTTTTTCTCAAAAGAAAACAAACAAACAAAAAAACAACAAAACAACAACGTGCTGGAGATTCTGCATCATAGATAACCTGTTTCAGTATATCACCACTTTGGCACCACGTAAATTTGTTTCTTCATCTCCAGGCTGAGTCTCGTTTACCATTTGAGCTGATGCTGCATGTGGAAGAAGAGTTGAGCACTTTCCCCCTTTCTTGTGACTTCTAATGTCTACAGACTGTTCTGTCCCCTTCAGTGTTATCTTTTTAAGACCAAACACACCCAAGTCCTTTAGTTGTTTTTTCCAGGTTGTGCTTTCTACATTCTGATTTTTATTTCTTTCCACTGGAATGTCTCTGATTTTTGCATCTCTTTTATAAAGAGGAGTATGTGAGGCTGGGTGTAGTTGGCTGGCTGAAGTCTTCACTTGCATGGAGCAGGAGAGAATCCTTGCTTCTGTGTCACAACTACAGTCTAGCTACTGACATGTCCCAGGATGTCATTTGCCTACTTTGTAGCAGGCTTATGTTGCTGGTTTGGAATTAATTTCTGAATCAATGTAATGCATGTATGCATTCTTTTTCTGGCACATTGGAGTTACTGTCATGTCCATTTGATTTTTTTTTTCCCTTAGTATGCTGTTTTGTACTGATCTTTGCAGAGGTTGTTTTGATAGAATGCCATAAGTAGGTCTAGGGGTCCTGCAGCCAGATCAAAACACTATAATATGATGCTACAAAATCCTGAGCTGGTTTGAACTTGCTATGTTTCTTGCCAAAAAAAAAAAAAAAAGTGATGGGGTTTGTATGAGTCAGTAGAGTTGACACTTGAGCAGACATTATCTTGCCACAAAAAGTTTTAGTGGTTCTTCCACAGCTCCCTAAGCCAGTGTCTTCATTGGTTCCTTCCTGCATCTTCCCTGCTCCTGATGTCCATGGTCACTGTGCTTGGAGCTTGGTGTCCCCTTCAGAGGAGCCATGGGACTTTGTCCTTCAATTGTCTTTTTGGTTGCTCACTGCAGCTGGGCCTTCCTCCTGCAGTGATCTTGTTCAGGGACTGAAACTGGAAAAGGGCCAAGCCTCTAAAAAAATAGTTTTCCTGCTAGTTTGTTCTGACCTTGCTCACTCATGGAGTCACGTGTGAGCATGGGGGGGCACAAGGGGCAACACTGCCCTTTTTAGCGGCAGTAAGCGCTTGGATTGATTACAACACCCTGGATTTTGTCTTGATATTTCAGGCCCCTTTCTGTCTGGCTGTTACTTAATGCTTTGCTATCTTTATCACTTTCTTATCTTATGGGTAACTACAAAATGATCATTTAACTTGATCAAGAGTCTTTCAGAGGATTGAAGTTACCGGTCTATTAACTTAAGTCTTCTCCCACCTTTATTTTTTTTTTACCTTTCCATAAAGGTAGGTGAGGCATGATGGTTCTCCAGCCTTCTGTGGCCTTCCCATATTCCTGTAAATTTTCAAAGATGGTAACTAGCACTTCAGAGATTACTTTGGCTGGTTTCTTACATGCTTTCAGGTGAATGCTTGTATTCTCTCTCAATCTACAGCTGTTTTGTGAACATTTGTTAAGCTTTTCTAACCCACTCTTTTCTCCCATTTCCAAATTAATTTTGCTTGTCACATTTCACTTTTTCTTCTAGAGACTGAAGAAGCATTTGTACTTCAGCCTCTGCATCATTTGCTTTCTTGTTTGCCAATGAGAGTGTAATTATTTTCCTCTTCTAATATGCCCACTTTGCTCCAGTTTTCTTGACTGAAGAGTTCTTAGTAACAGCTGTGCTGATTTTGACCAATATACTTCTAGGGAACAATAAAAATAGGACAAGTATATATGATATTTTCCAACTACTCTTCCAACCCACATCTCCTTTCAGATAAGGGGATTTCCTGAGTCCCGTGTGAGTTGTCTAACCATGAACAAGTAATGGATATGTCTTTCTAGTACTTCTGTGTCTTTTGTTGAATCCATGTAAAATTTTCCATCATTTTTGGAGAAGTACTACTACACAAGTTACATGCTGGTGAAGAGTCACATTTGTTTGTTGTGTTTTGAAGCTGACACTCACTGGCTTCATATGATGGCTGTTAGCACTTATGTCTGGAGAGATGGTGAATCATCTACCCCTGCTCCCTGTCTTTACACCACTCATGATTTTACAGAGCTCTGTTGTGTTGCCTGTCTTGCATCTTAATTTGTTACATGGATGCTGTTCCATGGCGAAGAGAAGACTTACCTGGGCAGCATCTCTGGTCAATACCTTCCTCTGAAGCCTTAGGACAATGAAGGGCGAGGACAAGGGTACGGGGAGTCTTTGTCCAGTCCACCTCAGGGGAGATGCTGAAAGCCAGATTTCACGAGATGTCTCATG
This sequence comes from Patagioenas fasciata, assembly GCF_037038585.1. Taxonomy (NCBI): domain Eukaryota; kingdom Metazoa; phylum Chordata; class Aves; order Columbiformes; family Columbidae; genus Patagioenas; species Patagioenas fasciata. The sequence continues at coordinate 28,140,327 of NC_092524.1, read as the reverse complement.
TGCAGTTTTGTGCACCCAACAATAAACAGCCTCTCTGTGCTTTCGTACTGTTTTGAAATCAGGAAGAGTTTCAAATGTTCCTTATGGAGATATGTACATATGCTAAGATGCCGAGGAAGGGGGTGGTGTGGTGTGACTGAGGCCTTTCCTCCAGGATGGTGGGAGGACGTGCTCTCAGAACTGCTCTCCTGTGCTCTTTTCAGAAATTGGCCAGCCTGGCTGAAAGTCCTTAGCGATGACAAAACAAAAGCTTCTGTTTGATTGGATGCTATCTTTGTTTCTGATCGTGGCCTGTGAAGCTCAGCAGCTCCCAAGGGGTCATGTTGCTGCTAGTTCTGGTCCTCTGTGCGAGAAGGAGGCAGAGTCCTGGGGAAACCTTTTCAGCAGCGAGCGGCTGGACGCATGGATCTGTTCCCTCATCGGTTCGTTCATGGTGGGGCTGAGTGGGGTCTTCCCCTTGCTGGTGATCCCGTTTGAGACGGGAGCTGCTCTGCGGTCAGAAGGTAAGCCTGTTACCTGCATTAGCCTTTCTGAAGCCAAAGTCTTGGGTTGTGACTGAACGGCACAGTGATGAACAGGACCTTGTCACAGAAATACTGTCCTTTACAATAGGCCATCCATTCCAGTGTTTTAGGCCATACCTGGCAATTTGATAGGGAATCCTCAGACAAATGCAAGCCCTGGACAGAGCTTGTGCAGAGTATTGTTTGTTTTGCACCCTGCTTAGTCCAGGACCCTCTCACACCCAGCCAAGTGATGCAGGGGCTTTTTCTTGCACTCTGGCTGTTTGTTTTGTGCTCTCTCCTTTGAAACCTTGCTTTGCGGATGCTTCCAATTGAGATCTCCTTGTGCAAAATCTCAGCTGGAGATGTTTTGGCTCCTGGCTGAGTTGTGATTGGTCTGTGGCTTTTTTTTTTTTTTTTAGCTGGATCACACCGTTTGAAGCAGTTGTTGAGTTTTGCAATTGGTGGACTACTGGGGAATGTGTTTCTGCACCTCCTACCTGAAGCCTGGGCCTACACATGCAGTGCAACGACAGGTATGAAAGCCTTATGTGCCTAGAAGCAGCCTGTGCTATGCGTACTGCTACGTTTTTTGAGTCTGTTCTGTCTTGAAAACGTGAGGTCAGCCGGGCTGGGCCAGCCCAAAAACTGGTCTACGCTGGTATTTTCTTTCAAACAATGTCTACAAGCACATTTCTAGGGAAGGATATAAGAACAAAAAAAACCATGTGTAATACTTCATGTTTGTACTTTGCAGTCCTCCAAAGATTTTGAAATTGGAGGCTTCCTGAGTTGGCCATAGTTTCTTTATGCTTAGTAACTTGCAATAGATTTCATGTCTTTCAACTTTTCCTATCTTGCCTTGAACTCCTGTAAATATCTGTTGATTTTCCTTTGTCCTTTCTGTAAGGAAAGGGAACGAATCTTTAACCTGGTGGGAAGTTGTGAATGTGTGTGTTGTCTGGTACATGGAACGTGTGCACCATCGCAGGTGGGGATTCTGCCCCACCAGATGCATCTTGTCAATGAATCTGTCCCTGTAGAATCATAGAATTGTTTTGGTTGGAAGACCTTTAAGGTCATAGAATCCAACCATTAATCTAGCACTTGCAAGTTCACCACTAAAACATGTCCCTAAGTGCCACAGCTACATGTCTTTTAAATGCTTCCAGGGATGGTGACTCAACCACTTCCCTGGGCAGCCTGTTCCACTGCTTGACAACCCTTTCCATGAAAAAAATTTTCCCAAATCTAATCTAAACCTCCCCTGGCACAACTTGAGGCCGTTTCCTCTCACCCTGTCACTTGTTACCTGGGAAAAGAGGCTGGCACCCACCTCAGTTCCTCCCACCCAGCTTGGTGTCGTCTGCAAATTTACTGAGGGTGCACTTGATCACCTCATCCAGATCATTGATAAAGAGATTAAAGAGAACTGGCCCCAATACTGAACCCTGGGCAACACCACTTGTGACCGGCCGCCAACTGGATTTAATTCCATTCACTGCGACCATTTGGGCCTGGCCATCCAGGCAGTTTTTTACCCAGCAAAAAGTACACCCATCCAGGCCATGAGCAGCCAGTTTTTTCAGGAGAATACCATGGGAGACAGTGTCAAAGGCTTTACTGAAGCCTAGGGAGACAATATCCACAGCCTTTACCTCATCCGCTAAGCAGGTCACCTTGTCACAGTGTTACTCCTAGAGCCTATTTCTTGGGACTAACTGGGGACCCTCTGCTGGGTACTTTGACCTCCAGGAACCCGAATGTGTTACCCTCTCAATCTTTGCTCAAGAAGTCATGGCAAATTGTCCATAGAGCCATGACAAAGGTGGGGCCGGGGGACAGGGGGACAAAAAGGAAATGCACATGACAGAAACCTGTGTTCACCAGTGAACTTAGCACTGTTTGGGTTGGGATAGAGCTTGTGGTATCCAGTGTATCTCCTTCACCAGAGTTCTTGAAACCTGTAGTGATTGTATCTCTCTGCTTCAGCAAATGCATAGCTTAGAAGGCAAGTGCTGCTGCATCCCACCCATTGAGAATTCAGGAAATCATTTCCCTGCTGGAAATGTGTGAGAGAGAAGAGGAAGCCCTGAGTATCACGGACTTCATTGCACCTGTGTCTGGGGATTTCAAATCTGCTGGGCCTTTGGTCCTCTTCTTCCTCACAGCTCTGGTGTTGCCAGCAGAACCCGCTGTCCTTTTTCTCTCCTTTCCACAGTAGTTCCCAGATGAGTGTGTGTTCCCGCTCTAGCTCGTTTGCTTCTGCCAGACTGTCCTGAAGCATAAGTGTTTCTTTGACCCATGTAAACCCCATTACAGAGTCATTCTGTTCTTCCATTGCAATGCAATCTCCTTTTCTGCTGCCAGGCTGAATGGTTGATTTTCTCACAAGTGTGGCTGTAATTGAAAAGAACGTTTGTAGCTTTGGGCTTAATAACTTACCCAGGTGTGGCAGAAAGGGGAAGGTGAATCTGCATCTCCACTAATGGCAGATTTCATGCCAGGGCTTGCTGCTCAATAGATACAGCTGCAGGATTTGTGTTGATGTAATCTTCACTTGCCTCTGGAGCTCAGGGAAATTCCCAGTGTTGTCAGGAAATATTCTGGATTGCACTATTGAAGGAAAAGGGATGGGGCCTCTCACTCTGAGTTGTTAAGTTAAACTAATTTGCTGTGAGATATGTTTGCTCCTTATTCCTTGCAGGAGGTGTTTCCATTGTCGTTTCTTGTTTTTTGTCTTGGAACTGTTGTTAAACCGAGCTAAGGTGGGTTCACATGTGGGAAACACTGTACTTTGTAGTGACATGAAGATTTCTCTCTTGTCCCTCAGGAGAAGGGCAGAGCTTTCAGCAGCAGAAGCTTCTGGGTCTCTGGGTGATCACTGGTTTCCTAACTTTCCTGGTGCTAGAGAAGATCTTCCTAGAGAACGAAGAGAAGGAGTGCCCTGGTGTGGTAAGTTAGCAGCCAGAGGGGAGGGAGTGCTGCTCTGTTTGGAGCACTGTACTAAACACCTTATCTGACAGGCTCAGCAGATGATCCTGAAGCTTACCTATGCCTTTGGGAGCTTTTTGCCACCGAACTCTAGAAGAAGGGTGTTTCATCTCCAGGCTTTGGTTTTGTGGTTTTAACTTAGATTTCTCACCTCTGGGCTGGTTTGGTTCTTCATGTGGTCTGTGTAAAACAGAGCTCCCCTTTCATGGGGACTGGGAGCTGGAGTACTCTGCAGATGAGACTCTTGCTCGAGTCAGCTTTGAGGAATGACAGCTTGCTGATGCATGTTCCACTGAGCTGTCGTGGCTCACTCCACTTCTGGGTCCTCAGTCAGGACAAAGACCAACCTTTTCTGGAAGGTGTTTCTCACTGCCCACTCTTCTTGGGTAGGGCCTGCACCAGGCATTTGTTCAGTTAACTTTATGTGTTAGAAGGGGTTTATGATTGGCCAGGTAATACTAAGTAATCGTTTAGAGGACAGTCACCCAACTGCAAAGGAGCAATGTAGACAGAGGTGCCAGAAGGTAATTCCAAGATAGAGGAGAGCAGCTAGTTGTCAGACATCTGCACAGCTCCTAGCAGCAGCTCTGATAGACAATTCAATCCTTGCTGTGCCATGACTTTTGAGAGGTGAAACTGCAGGTCAGGCACTGCATAGGAGCAATTAGGTGTTATTTTGACTCAACTTGAAAGTCTGAAAGGAACTTAATCTTCACATTTACAGAGAAACTGAAGTCTGAGATAAACATTTTGTTGTTTGAACACTGACAATGCCAGCTGTAGAATAATTCTCTAGACTTAGTTATTCTGATGCACTGGGGAGAGAAAGACTTTTTCTTTCCCCCATTCCCTTCCCAGATGGAGTTGTATTTCTCTGGGCCGCAGCTGCCAGCAGGAGTGGCAGGCTCAGTCCATTGTCATTCCGGTGGAATGTGGCTCATGCCAAGGGTGTGTGACGACAATTCCTCCTCTCTCTTTCTACTTTCCTTCTTTTGGTGATTGAGGAGGTCTTTGTTCTTGTCTCATAATGCTCTCTGAAATCTGTCTCATTTCTGGCAGTTGTTACTAAACTCGGGTACCAAAGTGCTGATTTGCATTGTAAGGACAAAAAGATCAAGATGAAGATTGGATTTCTGACCTTGATTCATGCTCATTCATCACTGACAAAAAAGCAGTGACAAGTTGTTTTCCCCTACTGTAGGGCTGTGATTCCAAAGCACCAGCTGGAAAGATTCCCAATGGAAGTGGCTACCCCCTGCTGAAGGTGGCAGGCCAATCCCAAAGAGCAGGAACAGGTTCAACTCGGTGTAATGGCTCCTCTCTCCAGTCTTGTCCAAAAGACAACAGAATCAAGGTAAGAGACCCACAAACCGACCTTTGTATCTTATTTTTTCAGGGCACATATTTTAAAATTCAGTTAGGAGGATGAGTTGTCTGTGGAAAGAACCATGTCTGAGTGAAAAACTCAGTGTTTGAGTGAGTTGTGCTTGATTTTGCTCTGTCAAAGTGTCTGTTAAAGTCACAACAGGGAGGAAATAGAAGATTTAGAGAAAATCCACTCTGCGGCTTATGCAAAAGAGGCAAAGCCACCATTGTGAAGGCATAAGCGTGATGATGTGCATTTTGGCTGAATCCTGAGACCACAGTACAGTACTTTCACGTTTTATTACTCTATATCTTGTAGCCATTATATCTTTAGCTGCTTAAATTTTTGTACCTTGATATCTCTCTTCTCTAGTGCCTGCAGTGTAGCAATTGTGAGCTGCACATTTCCTTTTAAGGCACCTTTTGGGAATCTTTTCATAGTTGAAGCTACCTACTGTAAAACTTAGAAGTTCACTTTCTCAGGTTAGCAGTTCATTTGCTGCCAAAAAGGGCTTCTTGTCCACTTCTGCCTCCAAACCTGTATTTCCCGTCACTTTCTTTGCACTGGACTTCATCTGAGCCCACAGTGAACCTATTCAGGGAACTAAACAGGCAAAGAATTAGATCTTTTTTTTTTTTTTTTTTCCCATAGGTTTAGTTCTCTCCTGCCTTCTTGAATCAGCTTGACATGTAGACAGGCAGCCTGTAGTGCTGGGATAAAAGAGATCAGGAAGCTCATAGGGACTGGCAGTGGAGAAGGAAAAGGAGTACTGTACCACTGGGCAGCAGCGAACCTTTAGATTGACTTTGCTTTCAGTTTTACGTTACTATCTTTGTGCTGTGGAAACCCCTGTGTGGGTGAACATTACAAGCAAGAGAGTAAGTGATGACTTTGTGAAGGAGAACCTATAATTTGAGTTTGAAAGCCCATAAAAATGTGCAAGACTGTAGGAGAGTAACTATGAACAGAAAGTGCGGTTGTAGGAAGTAACCCAAACCTGGATATGTGGTCAGTCAGAGACTCCTCAGTCTTTCTATTTCAGATATGGTTTCCTGTAATTTTGTAGCTCTTACTACACAATGTGAAAGATACGCTGAGGTCCTGTGTACTTTCTATATCTATCACGTTCATGTAACCTATACAAAACAGTGCACAAACTGCAAGGTACTGCATTGGCATTTCTAGAGGTGATAGTGATGAAGAAACCAATATTACTGGGTTATGAAACATTGTGGCATTATTTTAGGAAGATTTATATAAGGAACTAGGGACTTAGAGCATGGCTAGTTTACCGCTGATTGCAAGTAGAAATGAAACACTGATGGGACACAACTGCTCAGGGCCTGGTCCTAATGAAAAAAAAATAATGTAATTAATGCTAATTGATATGATCTTATGAAAGATAAATAATTGTCAATAAGACACTTTTCCCCTACCTTTTGTTCAGTCATAAGATAGTTCGATAAAGGTAATGACATTGGTAAAAGTATATAAAGCAACTTTCTCCCACGTTCGAATAAAACTAGTACTGCAAGAAATCAACTTTGCTAATATTAACTGTATTAAAAATCAGTAGTTATATGTTACCAACAGTGACTGGATTAATGCAGCCCCTCTCAAATCTGTTCACTGGTGGCTTATGATTTTTGTAAGTGATTATTTATAAAACCAATATATCTTCACCTTTGCAGATGCTACTATATTACTTAAGTGGCACATTGTGACTGCATGAGGTGAGTGATATCAGCTAAACTGAGTGACTTCATCAAAAGAGCTGAATTTTTAACATGTTTTAATACGTGGAAATATTAAGGAATAGATTAAGAGAGAATGCAGATCACGTTTACAAGTTAAGGACAGTTTCTAGAAAGTCAATGCCTTGGAAAAAGGTATGAGAATCACAGTAGGAAATTGTTTGAACACATTCTTCCATTATGATTCTACAGCCGGGAGGATGAGTGAGTAGGAAATAGTATATAGGAGGCAAGTGTTCCTCTTTCTGTATAGCAGTCATGAAACAGCTATCTGACTTTTTCCAGTTGTGTTATTCACAATAACCAAAATACTACTGATAATTTGTAAAGGTATTGAAAGAGAGGTGAAATTACTGTTTTAGGTTTGCAGTATGTAATAAGAGGTGCTTTTCTTTAGCCTTTAGCTCTGCAGACGTGACAGATCAGGGGTGACTTAAAGTATACAAACACCCATGTAAGAGGCATGACTAAATTGAAATAGTTAAAGCTATACCAAACAGTAGCAGACTAGGAATCAAAGACAACTCTGTAACTGAAGGTAACTTGCCAGTGGACCACCTTACCTTAGAGACATAGTAGATTCTTTATCACTTGTGGACTTTAAGCTGTGATCTAAGCTGCTTTCTACAAAGTACACTATAGCTTAAGAAACAATGGGCTTTGTGCAGAAATTGAATAAGATTCTTTCAGTTGTGTTATGTAGAAGGTCTAGACAAACGTGGAGGGCCCTTCTAGCTTTAAAATCCTAACACGTCTGTTCAGTCTTACAGACTATTGTCAATATGCATGAAATAGAAACTAATGAGTTAATGTGTGTAGTTTTAAGTTTCTGCCTTCTGAGCATATAATCTGAATGTTTTAACAGTCTTTCTGTTAGGGGGAAAATTACCAAAACTACCAAGATATTCCTGCCTTTTTAGCCTGTTTCCTTAGGCAACAACGTAAGCATTCATTCCATCTGTCTGTCCATCTGTTCTGCCCTTCATTTTCAATAACTTTTGAACCCATAATTAATTTTACTTGAGTTCAAGAGAGGATAGAAGTCTTGAGGGTAATCAAATTTCTTCAAGTTCCATAAAAATCAGCATGGCGGTAGAGGAGGAATGCAAACCCTGGCAGAACTGAGATGTTGCCTGCTGTGTGGCAGGTCCACCGGTAAGTCCCACTGCGCCTGCCTGGCGTGAAGTGGCCGTCATGCAGTGCAGAGCAGGGAAGGAACATGCAGGGAAATGGCGTTGCTGGAAGTGAGCAAAGTAGGTGCTTGCAAAGAAAAGAGAGAAAGCTGTAGCAAGCCAGTCTTCTTTGCTTCTACTATTCACTCAGTAACCTCCTTTTTTTTTTTTCAGAAAACAAAGGGAAAGATGCTATTTAAACAAATGAGGTGACCTTTCCAGGCTTAATGATTAGTAAGCTGTAATCAGTCGTCATTTGTCCATATATTTCAGAACTTCTGTTCTTGAGCTGCTGCTGTAATAATTTGTCCTACCTTGAGAACTGCAGGTGGAAGGCTACATTTGCACCCAAGCATAGATCAGTTCTGTCCTGTATTGCAACCTTTATTCCCTCAACAAGCAAAAAATTTGCGGAGTACTTCTACCTTGCTTATTCTCTCTTTTTCCCTGTGGCACATGGGGTCCTTGCTGATTTGTAGAAGTATGTTTTATTTTACAGTGACGTTAATTCTGAAGCGTGAACATAAACACTTCGTCTGGCTGTGCTCTTTATGAACAAGAGAACATCCTATTAGGAATTCACAGAATGTAAATGTCAGAGGCTCATAACTGTCAAATCAACCCAATTTATTTCTGAGCACTCCAAGGCTTTGCTTCTTTCAGTGACAGCTTTTGGCCAAGCCACTAACAAGAAAAAGTCATAATGTTTTAATCATGAATTCTATTTTTTCCATATGCAGTGATATGGGAAAGCATTTTTGTGTAACATTTATGTGAATAATTCTTATTAGCCTGTGGAGAAAACACAATCACATAAAATCCCAACATGAAAAGGAGAAATTTTAGACAGTCATGTTTTACTGAAAATGAGGAATGAGAAATAAAACTGCTATATTCATGGGTCTGCCTACATGCGTCCGTTTGTGTTCGGCTTCTCACCAAAACATGCAGGGAACTTCTGCATCTGTTGTGGAGATGTTGCTTAGACTGTTACTTAAACGTGACCTGTTGTTAGGCTTTGCTTAATTCTTAATTTTCATATTTAATCATCAATACACTTTTAAAAATTTAGAGCCTATAAAGATGTCCGGAGATTTTGCCATTAAAGTGTCTTGCGGAAAGGTGGTACTTTGGAGGGAGATGCTTGACAGAAATCCCCACCTGGACTGTGGCATCCAGATGGCAGGAAGAAAAGATGCCCCGAGCAGAGTTTGCTAGAAACAGGGAAGAGCAGAAGACTAAAAAGAGCCCATGAAACCCAGACTAGTCTAGACAGTCTCTTGACTTGGCTGGATGCTGCCCTGTGTGTAGAGTTAATGTATGCCAGCTTTGTTCTTGCAGTCTAGAGACATCCTGATGTATTGGCTAACCACTGATTTGATAATAATTTAAACTGAAGTCCCATGTAGTGAACTGCAGTATCTCAGGACCCACACGCAGTAGTTTTTGTTAAATCTAATGGGGAAAACAAACAAACAACATCAAACTTGTGAGCAAGAGAGCTGGGGTGGTACCCTCATAAGTCCCTTTAGGTCAAATACTCAGAATTTGTCTGCAGATGACCATAATTAGCATGATAGGGAGGTCTAACATGGAGAAGGACTTGGGAGGAAGGAAGCTGCTTTATGCTTATAGTTATAAGAAATGTATTCATATGCAAATGTGTATACATGCTACCCATCCTTCTAGCAGGTGGCTTATGGGTGACTGTCATCACTATCTTCTCTTTTTATCCTTTGTTAAGGGAAAGCAAACCCACAAGCACAATCTTTTTTAGTACAATGCTTGAAGATTTGTTTAGTTATAAAAAGCACTTTCAGCAGCATTTGCTCTGTTGCATTGTTCTTGCCAGCTTTTGAAGAAGAGATACTTTACTGTTGGATATTAAAGTACATGCCTAGAAAACAAGGTCAGGTCATACTTGAAGCCAGTCACCTGTGTAGGTTAGCGTTACCTAAAATTGGTTCGATTTAGAGTCAGGTGTATTCTTGCATTTTGGCTTTCTTCTTTTTCCTTTCTCTTTTCCTGTTTCTAGAGCTCTTTGTCATTTGCATAAGATGATTATCATGATCTTGGACAATACTTGCCTACCTTAAAACTTCATTTACTCTAAAACTGAATGTAACATTTAATTTGTACTTGAGCATTGACGTAGTTTAAGATCTTTGCCAGAATTGCTGCGTCCTGATCTTTCCCATCTGATCATGACTCTGTATAACCTGTGTCTAAGCCATGTGCTTTCTTTTGTCTTGTTATGTCTCTCCCTTTATCAGGGGCTCTTCCTTCTCTTTGCAGATTAGTGGATACCTCAATCTGCTGGCCAACACCATTGATAACTTCACACACGGCCTGGCAGTAGCAGCCAGCTTCCTAGTTAGCAGAAAGGTAAGGTTTCTGCCACCAGCTGGGTACTGAACTAGAAAGGCCTCTTCTCAAGTGTGATGCAACATGCAAAAAAAAAAAAAAACCACCAACCAACAAAACAACACAAATATGAGAGGAGTTCCTTCCTGTTTTCTGGAAGTTTCTGAGGAAACAGAGACTACAGTAAAAAGTAACCCTATCCTGATCTTCTGATGCAGAGCTTCTTCAAACCTGGGACATGTTAGACATTAGGAGGAGGGTTAGCTCATCTACCCTTATGCTGAATAGTTCTAAACTCTGAGTAACAAGTCTTAACGTGGAGAAAGGGGTCTTGACATGCTGATGAAAGTGTTATCTCTCAGAGCTGCAGAACTGTTTCCTAATCACCTCTCCTCTGCTACAGGTTGGGTTCCTAACCACAATGGCCATTCTCCTGCATGAAATCCCCCATGAGGTGAGTGAGCTTTGTATCCTGCCATCATGAGGGATCACAAGGGTGCTCCATCTACTAAGAGGAGCGCTGGGTCTGGTAAACGTTTTCTTGTCCCTTTGAAAGCTGCTCCCTCTGGGAGACTGTAACACGGAAAACTAGAAACAGTCTTGAAACACCAGTCTTGTTATGGATGGCCTTTGTGACTGAGAATGTTCATATTCATTAACTATCATCTCGTGTTTTTCTTAGGTTGGAGACTTTGCAATCCTACTTCGGGCTGGCTTTGACCGCTGGAGTGCAGCCAAGATGCAGCTTTCCACAGCTCTGGGAGGAATTCTGGGAGCCTCCTTTGCAATATGTGCTCAGTCACCAAAAGGAGCAGGTAAGGCTCCCTGGGACCTCTGCAGAAATAGGAGAGGAGGCCTGTCATTCTCACGTGTGTATCTTCTTTCCCTTCTCTGTTCTCTCCCATGGCTTTGTTTCAGTAATAAGAAAGTTTCTCTATTTGTGCAGGGGATACAGTAGCCTGGATCCTCCCTTTCACTGCTGGAGGATTTCTGTATATTGCCTTGGTAAATGTTGTGCCTGATCTCCTAGAGGAAAAGAATCCTTGGTAAGTGTTCCCTCCTCTTCTGCTGCAGCAATTGTTTCTGCCAGGGAGCAGGGATACAACCCTTCCCCATGCCTATTCTGGGAGCACATGAATGCCAGCTTTCCAAATCTCATGGGCAAGGCTGGAATCTAGCTAGATTGCTGTACTAACTATTGCATTTATGAGACCACAAAGACCATATAAAACATAAGAACCTTCAACTGGGTCAGTCCCAAAGATCATGCTAGAGCTGTATGGAGCGTGACCAGCTAGAGCAGGTTGCTCAGAAACAGGTCCAGTAAGGTGACTTGTTCTCAGTGTTGTGGGTTAACCCCAGCCAGCAATCAGGACCCTGCAGCTACTTGCTCCATTTACTCCTCCCCACTCACCCCCCAAGTGGGATCATAATACTAATGGTAGGAAATATCTCATTGGCCAGCGTGGATGTCAGTCTAGGTGCTGTCCTGTTGTGTTCCCTCCCAGCTTCTATTTGCACCTGCAACTGGAAAGTTGAAAAAGTCCTTGGTCTCCTTGGCAACATCCAAAACATCATTGATTCCTCACATTCTTTTCATACCAACTCTAAAACGCAGCCTGCCTGCTGGAAAGGAAACATTAACTCTGTCCTGGGAAAAGGCATGGGAAGTTCTGTGCGTTATCACATCATTCACATGCTAAATCCAGAACGAAAGACTGTGATAACTACTAAAAAGAAAATATTCTAACTACTGCGAAGAAAATTAACTCGATCCCAGCAAAATCATTACACCCAGTCTATCTTTCTAACTTCTGGCATGATCTGGTTTAGGGACTGTCTGAACCAGGGGCCCATAGAGGTGTGTGTGTGATAACCACATGTGAACCTATCTTTCACGTGTTTTTCTCGTCCCTTTTTGATGCTATCTATTACTTTGGGCTTCTGCAATATCCCTTTGGCAGCCAGTTTGCGTAGTTTGACAGCACTGTGTTAAATGATGTTTATTATTTGGTTTTTAGCCTCTTGATTATTGATTTTTATTAGATGTCACTGTTGTGTGAGTAGAAAATAATAGTTTCTTCTCTTTATCATTCAGCATTTCATAGTTTTTTATCGTATCCCACCTCAATTCTCTCTCTTCTGCACTGGTGTATATATATTCTGGTATATTTGGCCTCCTCTCATCTGTATTATTCTAGTTTCTTGCAGTCTGATTAAGGCTGTAGCAGGTTCAAACCCAGCTGTACCAGAGTAAAGGCTCTCCCAGATCTGCTAGCAGAGCTGCCCCTGAATGTTCCCTCCTATTTCAGATGTAATGAGACAGCTAACTTCAGTAGTTGTAATAAGAGGCCCTGGGTCACCTGGTTCATTTTGACTGAGACAGTTAAGGAAGTACTCAGAAAACAGCTCCACAGTTATATCTGAGGAGGGAGGAACTTCTGGTAGAGAAATGTTAATGACCAGTTGGGAACTTGCTTTTGGGTTGGTAACCTCTTGTGCTGGCAGAGCTGTTGGCAGGGTATGCAGAGGTGGTAGGTACATCCAGCATAAACCTGAGATGATGCTGAAAGAATGGCAAAATTCATTAGCTTTTTTTTTTCCTTAACTGTACTTGTTAGCTGGATGAGGTCCCTAACGCATCTGTGAGCATGCTGCAGAACTGCTGGTTCTCTTGTGAAAGGACAGGAATGTATACCTGGGTAGCTGCATGACTGAATCAGCTTAAATAGATTTTGAAACCTGAAGTTGGACCTTGCAGCTGAGTGGAACAAATACTTGTCAGTTTATAGACAACTTCTTTGCTTGCGGTGCTGAGAAAGAGTCTCATAGCTGTTATGTTCTCCTTGTACTAGATTTGGAAGGGCAAAGAACAAACCATTTGTGAACCCCTACACTGCTGCCTATTGGGACTGGTCTGTGGCTCCTCCTAATTCTGTTGTTTCTTTCCCAGGAACTCCCTGCAGCAAATTCTGCTCCTGTGTACAGGCATTACAGTCATGGTGCTACTCTCACTCACAACTGAGTGACCTCTGCGCAGACCTCATGATGCCTCCCAGAGCCACCACAGTGACTCTGAGCTATTACAAAGCAATAAGGAACACTAATGTTACTTTCTATGTGTGTGCGTGCAGATCTGGCTGCTAGTATGAGAAGCAGGTGATAAAGAGGTCTGGCTGTGCAGGACTTCATTCCCTGGCTCTCCTATTCCTGTTCTGCTAAAATCCACACATCAGGGCTTTTGTTTTTTGTTTTGTTTTGATGAAGCAAAAGATACAGTGAGCAGAAATGAACTGAACAACTGCTCCACAGCTAATGGACAACATTTCATTTGGTTCATTCTGATGGAACTACAACTCCCAAGCTCTTGCGTGAAAACAACAGAGGCAATTCCTGCAGCTGATGAAGAGGAGGGACTTGTCCTACCACTCTAAGGGCTGGAGGCAGAAGAGAGATGGCAAAGCAACAATAAACTAACAGCTTTAGCCAGAACTGTCTACCCACGAGGCGTTACGGTGCTATGAGGTAGAGGGGAAGGGCAGCTTTCCAACTTGATCTCTGACTTTTCATTGACATCACCTGTTCCTAAAGGTAGCGTTAGCCTCAGCAGTCCACCTGTTTGGTCTGTTTTGTGTCTGTTTATGTTGAAATCAAGCCCAGAGCTTGAGGTGCTTTAGGATAGGTCACTACAATTAAATGGCTCAGCCTGGAGATTACTCACCTCAGCCCTAACCAATAGCCAACACAGCCTGTTTATTTGAAAAATGGTCAGTAAATGTGTCTTCTGTTGCTATGCTATCAGCTCATGTAAATCTGGAAGGAAAGACATGCAGTTGCTGCTACTGACCTCCCTTGCTTTGTAACCATTAGCTGAACATGGCTCTGAGCCTGCTCTCAAGATCTGGCTCACCCACCATCTGCCTTATACCATGTTTAGAGCTCTCTGGAGGTGTAGCAGTTAGTCCTGCCTGGTGTGCAACAGCAGCCCTAGGCTGTCAAGGCAGAGGTCTGGGCAGGTTGGGCAATGGTTGAATGCTACAGCCTGGTCAGCAGCTGATAACCCCTGGTGAGCTTTTCCTCTGTTCTTCTGTTCAGTGGAGACTGAACAGAGCATGCTACAACCAAAAATATATAGTAGCCTATTTCTGGGCTTGTTACTTCACAATGGAGTTAGTCTGTTGGGGATGAATGGGTAAGAAATAATACTGACAGCTCTCAAAGGAAGGGGCACAGCAGCAAAGAATACTGGAGGGAGGGTGAAATGGGAAGGGTGAAACTGCTGGTGAAAAGATTTTTTTCAAGTGGGTCTGGAAAAGCTGTGTGCTAATTAAGAAGAAAAAGGGATATGAAAAGGTGACAATAAGTATGGTTTAAGAGTTTTCCACTGTGTGATGCTTAGGATAAAATTTTTCGCAATTTGAGACCAATAAAAGTAAATGACATTTTCAGTGCTTTCCCACATCCCAAGGGGGCTGACCAGGCCGTCATTCCAAAGAGATATTTTGTTGTCACAGACGTGTGCAGAGTTACTAGATCATCTGTTCTGTAGAGCTTTATCCTCACTTTGCTTAAATCAATTTAAAAGAGGTCTAGTTGAGCTAGTGGAGTAACTGAATACAAAACAGGTGCCACAATGAGAATTGCGCCAACTCAGTTCTGTCTCTAAACAGCTTTTGTAAATCAGTATAACTCTGGTCTGCACAGGGCTTTATCAAGAGGGCTCATCCCTTGAGAAGGGCGATTTGGGTCAAAGCAGCAAGGCAGGTACACTGCCCACAGTGGAGGCATTTACTTCCCTAAGAGATTCCTGAACTGTTGACACAGTTCTTTTTTTATGACAGCTCCTGTCCTACTTTTCAGGGAGCACTGGAGAGCTCATGCTTGCAGTTTTCTCTGCCCAGGAACTGCTGTCTCAAATTTTTTCAGCTTTCCTTACCCCAGGCTAACATCAGTAACTAGTTTCACTGCAACAATGAGGGAGGCTTAGTGCAATTTTTTGATTCCTCTTTATATGGTTGCCTTCCCTTTCCAACTGCTTCCTGTATCATGCAGTTTCTGAAAAGTCTGAAGGTAGCATGTGCTTCCTGCCTTCCTGGAAGGAGGATTAATCTGATAAGCCTGCGGGGACTGGTGGCGTATGCAAACCCTCTAGTTCCAGCTTTGGGGTGTTTTTCCTCCTCATCCTCCACCCTTCCTCAGAAACTGAGGCTAAGCAGACCCTGTAGTAGGGATTTGGAGGAAGCAGGTTTGCACAGAAAGATGTGCATGCTGTTTCCCAAGATGTCTTTCTCAAAATGAGGCTGATACTTAAGCTGAGGCATTTCCAGGGGAGTGCCCATGAGTTGGTGGTGTTGCATCAGCACTGAGCCTTGCAAAGACTGAAAACCACAGTCAGGATTTTGTGCTCAGCGTTCAGGAATGCAAAGTGGATAACACTAAAGAAAGAATTTCTGAGTTGTTTCTCTTGGCTGCTACCACAGGCCTGGACAGTCTGCGGTTCTTGTGAAGATACCCTGGTAGGAGGTAGCACAGGCCTTGTGGGAGGGAGGGGCTTGTTAGTTTTCCACTACATCAGCCCTGGGGCTGAGGATGCAGAGCCTTGGGAGGGATTGGAGCATCACTCCACCACATTTGTCACTTTTGGAAATGCAGAGAGAATTGTATTTTCCAGCTCTATTTTTTCAGCTGCTCTTATGCATTTTCCCCCTTCATCTGTATTGGTCTGCTCTGCATGGAGACAATAGAGATGAAATAAATGGTTTTCTGTGTGTGTGTGTGCTTTGTTGTTGAAGCTACTACTTTTCATTGAATTAAAAATTCAATTCACATTTCATTTGAATTGCATAGCAATATCTCCGAGTTAGTCTAGAGAAGTCTGGGCTCTATCTTGCCCTCAGACTTTGACAATTGAAAGAAAAGGTTCTAATTCTGTTTCCTGTTCCTGCTGCCATGGGACTGTGGGCCAGGACTGGTGTGGTCTGATCGTAATTCTTGGCTGCTGCTCTGGGTTCCCTGAAAAGTATCACCAAGTGAGTTGCTCCTCTGTGAAGGGAGAGCTTGCATGGTTAACTGACTATCCAGAGAGTTTTGCAACCATATTTTGTTGTGATCAGTGTGGGGTTTTTTGCTTTTTTTTTCTTTTTTTTTTTTTTTAATTTTTTATCTAAAATCCTCAAGGCCTGCACTGGTTACCTGCCATGTGGGACAAAGGCACAGTCATCAAACACTGTATGTAGGAATTGCACAGGAAGGACTAAGGGGATTTTTTTCCACCCTTCAAAAACATGGGTTTGGAGCATGTGTTATTCCTCTCCTCATTTTAAAGATTTTCAACCTGTAAATGCTGGATGGTAGTACATGGCCTTCAGTTCTTACCAGGAGTTTTCTTTAAGAAGGAAGAAAACTGTAACCCAGGAGCTGGAAGAAGATGGAGGTGGGTAGGTGATCAAGGGCATGACTTCAAGCTCTGGGGGCTTTGCCAGCAATGTACATTTTGGAATCTTTGTCCCTGGATTTCTCTTTGGCTGTGCTGGTACCCCTGCCCCTGGGGCTGCGCTGTGAGGCTTTCTCCCCCATCCCTTTTTCTTTCTCAAAAGCAGTCAACAATAACAAGGATTAATCGGCTGGCTAGTTCACAGGTTCCACAGAGTGGCTCTGGCACAACTGCTGCAGCACAGAAACAATTGGAAGGATTCTCGTACATGTCAACTTTCTAAGGTGGTGGTCTTGCCAAAGCCTCTGTTTTCTGAAACTATAGCCTGAGGAACTGATGTAGAGAGTAAGGTAACATAACGGGATTGCAGATTGAAGAAACATGAAGAATCGGCTCTTTCCAGGAGAGAGGTGTTAAAATTGAAGGATATTTCCATGTTATCTAGAGCAGTGACTGTATTTGAAATTTTATTGTTCTTGATGTGGAAGACTTAATTTAGCTGGTATGTGCAGGAAAATTCTTTTGACAGCAGCCCTTTCAGTTTGTCTGCCTTGAAGGCACTAATGTGCAGTTGCATGGATGATAATCCCATCTGTCCAGTACGAACTGCTGAAGAGGATCATGCTGAAATGTGGTTAAAACAAGCTTTATCTGTGGTTGCTGCACGTTTCCACCAAGCATAGCGCTGTGGGGAGAGAAGTAGCACTCTGTTCTGGGCAGCAGCCCTGGGAGCAGTCCTGGGAAAGACACTTGGGTTGTGTTTGTAGCCAAGAGTGCATGAAGTGACAGGGGTGGGGGGAAGGATCTGAATCTCCTACAGTTGAACATCATGGGAGACAATTTAAAATACTTTTAGCAAACCAGACTAAGGATTTAAAAACTGGACATTAAATTTATAATTTAGACTTACCACTAGATCATTTTATCTGGAGGCCAGAATTGAAAACTCTGTCCTAACAACTGGCTTTGTGGACTGATAGAGCTGCAGCTGGAGGAACAAGTCCCACGGAAAAAGCAGGATCAAAAGGGATTTTGTGCCCTGGGAAATGCTGCATTTAACTAATGGCTTGGATTTAGCCAGCTTCTCATTGCATAAAATAGATTGACATTTTTCAGCTCTTCGGGCTTATAATGAAGGGTTGAGGAGAAATCGTAATCAAAGTGCCAACAAGTGCTGCTGCTAGTGGTGTTTATATTTCATCCACGTTTTAAAAAGCGGTTGATCCCCTGAGGTCTCGGTGTTGGCAGGACCGATCTCTGCCCTCCGGCCAGCCCAGCCCCGGCAGCGGCTCCGGCGCTGGGAGGGTGCGTAGGGCGAGAGGACGCCGCGGAAGCGGTCGGGGACCCTCTCTCACCCTTTCCCCAGCTCATCCCCTGTAGCTGCCGCTCCCGCCCTTCCGCCCGCATGGCCCCGGGGCGAGCGAGGGACCCTCCCCAGGCCGCTCCGCTGCGCGGGGCCGTTAACGTGGCCGTTGCTGCGCGCGGGCCATGAGGGTCCTCGTGCCGCGGAGCAGGAGCCTGGGCCGAGTCCCCGCGTCGTGCGCGGCGGCGCGTGGGGGCGAGCGGCCCCGGGACCCCCTTGAGACCGGGCCTGGAGTGCCCTGCGGGCTGCACAGGTGCGGGACCGAGTCCACACCGGGGGCCGGGCGGCGCCTGCCGCGAACCCGGTGTCGGGGAGCGGAGGACGCTGGCTCCGTTTCCCTTCCGGGGGCGGCGCGGCGACGGGCGGAGGCCCCCAGCCGGGCTGCAGGGGAAGCGCCCGCCCCTGCCGCCCCCGGCGCGGTAAGATGGCGGCCGCGGCTCAGGCGCTGAGCGGCTCTGGGCTGCTCCTGGCCGCCGCCGCCCTCGCCCTCCTGGCCGTGGCCATCGGCACCGACTCCTGGTACGAGACGGACGCGCGGCGGCACCGCGAGCGCTGCCGCGGCTTCGGTCACAAGCGCAGCGACCCGCCCGGCTCCATGTCGGCGCCCAGCTCGCACCTGCCGCTCCGCGCCCGTCCCCCGCGGGCTCTGCTGCCTGGACGGCCCCCGGCCCCCGCCCCGGCCGCCGCCGCCGCCGCCGCTCTGGACTCGCACTGCGGCCGCCGCTTCAACTCCACCGTCTCGGGGCTCTGGAGGCGCTGCCACCGCGCGGGCTACGAGCCGGACAGCGAGGAGCTCATCCGGAAAGGTGCGGTGCCCGTGGAGGGGCGGGCGGCCGCGATCCAGGCCCGGCTCGGCGGGGAGGCGCTGGAGCCCTGCCGCTGTCCGTGGTGCTGAGCGCGGCTGCCGGCGCGGCCCGGCCGGGCCCCGGGTCTGCGGGCGGGGCCCCGACGCCCGCTGCTGCGGCTTGACCAGGGCGGCGAGCGGGCGCGGGTGCAGCCGCGCACGGGCTCCGTGGCTCCGGCTGTCCCTGGCGTGCGGGAAGCGGCGAGCGTGGCCCTGACGCGATAGCGGGGTCTCGTATGCCTCCCTGCCTGCTTAAAATGCTGCAGTGCTGGGTGGGACCGCGTCTGCGGAGAGCCCCTTCTGTGGCCAGTGCAGGGCCTGGCGCTCGGAGAAGGGCTCGGTGGGCATTCCCCTGACCCTGACATCGCATTACTGAGCCCTGAGAAATGTATGGTAGTGTTTATAGCTCTGTGATGTTTGCAGAAAGGGGAAAGGGACCTGTTGTTCGTGTTCTAGCGTGGGGGAGTTCTCATTGCTGCAGTGGATTGCTAGGTCTTCATGGTGGCAGATGTCACTCAGGGCTCCAGGGGTGACAGCAGAGAAAGCTGTGGATCTTCTGCTATTGTGGTGCTGGCACAAAGTCAAGGAGTTCACAAAGTATGAATACAATTCTTGGACTGGATGGTAGAAATAATGTGGTGGGCTGACCCACTAAGTCAAAATAAATGACATATAAAACAAGCTTAAGATAAGAAATGCCGTGTATGGTTAGTGATAAATAACAGGACTTACTGTTCCAGCAGGTACATATTAGCACAGGGAGAGTAGGAGTTGGGAGAAGTGCTTCCACTGAGGCACAAAATGGAAATGCTATCTTAAGAAAGTGGGAGCAGTTCTTCAGCGTGGCTTCCAACTGTGACGCCAGTCCTGCACAGCAGAGGATGGATAGACTGCTTCTGTGAAGCTCAGCTCATCTTTGTCTGTTCTTCCCAATGCTCAGCAGTGACTTTTAGAAACTCTAGTGCCATGTGATTAACTTCTTTCTTTATTTAATCTCCTAGGATCCATTTTATGCATTTTCATTTTTACTTCCATGTCAATCTCATTTCACTAAAAGGCAGCTCATTAATTTATTTATATTAATTGTGCCTGTCATGTAAAATATTTATCTATTTTTTTGCTTCACGTCAAGACAGATACTTTCAGCTCCCATTGAGATTAGCAAAGTGTGGGGGAAGGAATGGCAAGAATACTAGTTTAGTCCTTAATAAGGACTTCTGTTTTGGGGATATTTTCCCAGCACTACAACAGTCAAACAGAGAGACCAGAGTCTGCATTCTGCATGCACGAGGGTGTTTCAGGGTGGTGAATGATCTTCCTCAGGGTCTGATGTGTAAAACTGGAGGGACTCTGAATCCAAAAGGTTTTCCATCTATTTTATTTTTTTTCATCAGATGTTCTAACAACAAACCTTGTCTTTACCTACAAGCCTTGCTTCCCTCGTATTCTTTGCCAGTTAGGTCTGCAATTGTTAATGTAATGATTTACACGTTATAGAGGGAAATTATTAATAATAGTTCTTCTAGAGTCAGTTCTTTAAATAGATACAATTCTCTTCTTATCCCTTCCCCTGACCTGCTTTACTAGCAACCCTTCCTTGTTCCCACTGTGTCTCTCTTTTCTCTGCCATTGGTGATTAAGCAGCCTTTTCCAGCTGATGGGCAGGTGTGACTGTTGCAGAGCTTTTCTCTCAAGCACAATACTAGATCTGGGGCTTGCAAAGAGAAAAAAAAATGTTTTCTTTCCTAGTGTGAGCTGGAGATCATTACTGTGCACCTCTGAAAGTCCTGCTTTCTCCTCGATTTGCAGTAATTTTCAGCTAGCTCTTTGGTGAAGTGCGATGCCTTCTTATGTTCCTAATATTCCTGAAACTTGAGATTTTTATAGGCTTTTAGTGACAGAGGAGTAAATAGTGTGTTTTTCTCTTTGAGTGTGTGTGTTGTTTGGTGTGTGGGTTTTTTGGTTTGTTTTTGGTTTTTCTTTGGTGAAAGTCCAGTAGTAATTTTGATTAGGGTTTATACCTATTCATTTATTCATTTTCTGGTACCCCAGGAATAAGGTTTCTTTCCTTTCAGTGTTTCTCCTGAGTTCTGTATGAATTCCTAAGTCTATAAGTGCCTGTATCCATTTAGATAATTCCATGGATTTCTAATCCAGTATTTATCTACTTCCACTAATACAAAGCAAGTTCTGTGGAAACTTTCATACTTGAGCATTTTAGCCAATGATGTGTATACATACACACATTTCTATATAATATGCATTTTTTTAAAATATGTAAAATATATTTGCTTTATGTATTTAGAAGGAAAAAATGGGAGTAAAAAAATGTAGAGCAAAACTGAGAGGTGGGAAATATTTAAATGTAAGAGGGGAATGATGTGTGGGATTTTTCTTAAAATGTAAAACCACTATTTTGGAACTGTGAAAAAAATAGATAGTTTCATTTAAAAATACAGTGAAGAAGGCAAAATAAAAAATAATGTACAAACCAAATGTGGAAAATGGAGATTAGCGATCGGTAAAAGATAGCAGCTGAAGAACTGAAGTGCTTCTTGGGGAAACTAAAAGGACCTGTGTGTGTAGAGAGGGACTCTGTGAGTGTAAAAACTTGAGCACTATACATCATTTTACGGAGCCTGTGCTATGTGGCTTACACACTGGATAACTGATGCTGCAACAAAAAAAAGACATTTTGTATGTAGAATTCTTAAGCAGTGAGGTCCTGCAGGGATTTATTATATGCTGTTTAGTGGTCTTCTCTATTAATATGAAAAAAAGAGTTGCTAACAAAGTGGTGACAGTAGAAAATGATTAGTTTGGAAAGATCCGTTATAATAGGCTGCTTTGGATAGCTTGGTGGGTTCATTTGAATGACAAGCATTTTAACACCAGTACACTGAAGGAATTTAAAAATTTTTTTGCTTTTCAAGCTTACTCTGAGAAGGCTCTGGTGTGGGACTGGTAGGTCTCACATATACTGGGCAGAAGTGACTTCTTAGTATTACAGTGTAGCTGAGGAAGCGTGAAGAACCACTGGATGCTTTATCAGAGGAACACAACAGTTTGTGGCAGTAATGAGGCCCTTGAGGAAAAACTGCTTGGTCCTGGTGCCTGTACTGCCCATTCTTTCCAACTGGAAGAGTACAGGAGTGACTATGTCTGTAGAGCATCTATTATAGTGGCATATTTAATAAACTCAATCTCTTTGATCAGGCCATTGTAAGTATGATGTCTCAGTAAATATGATCTCTGAGAGTTATCATGGTATTTTAAAGGACAGTTGATTTACCAGATCTAGTGGCTTTTCGGTGATGATGTGGACAGAGTGAGCTCATAGCTGTGATGCTCTCCACAGTCCTGGGCAGAGATGATAGCAACAGGCCATGGAGCTTCAGTGGCCACTTGGTCCTGGGACAGGAGGGAGGGGAGGGCCAGACCTCCCATGGTAGCTCAGTGTTGACTGCCAATGGCTGCTGCCTGGCCTTGCTCATGGTGGGAAGGAGAGCACTTCTTCCAGCAGTGTGAGAGCCAAGGTCCTGCAAGGTAGGACTGGGCTACATAGCAGAACAGAAAACAAGATCCCCTCTGCTTCCTCCTCATAGCAGTGGCACAGAGGCAGTGTAGAGAGGAAAACCTGCATGTTTCAGAGTCAGAGAGAGAGGAAAACTAAACCGAGAAAATAATTGGGGTGTGCTGAGCCCAGGGTCGCAAATGGAATGTGTTACAGCGGGCCTGGACCTGGGTTTCCAGGTGTTTGGCAGGGTAGGGACAAGGGGCCTGTGCTCTGCCTGGGTATCTGGAGGCCCTGAAATTCCTTCTAGCCAGCACCCTCTGGTCTTTCCAGGCCTTTGTGTTGAGTCAGGAGAAAGGACTCGTCCAGAGACACTGACAGGGGTTGTGAGAGAGTACGGGAGGGGAACCTGTCTGCAGTTAAAATCCCGAGTGAAAAACAAATAAACCAACAAAACACATTCAGGACAAGGTGTGAGAAACAATGTTGGCTGTGGGATGGCACAGGCATGTGGCTTGGCTATGAAAGTGTCAGTGTGACACTGCTGGATGCAGTTCATTTCTTCTTATGTTTACTTTTTAATCAAGAAAATGGTTCATGCAGTGCAACTCCCATAGTGTTCTTTTAATGCCTCGAAGAAATGTACATGTGTTTTATGGTGAGCTAATGACATGAGCACTTGCTCCCTTCTGTACTGTGTTCTCAACTTACTCATGTGCCAAAAAAGACTTGTTTTTCACCACATGACTCCAACTTATTCAAGCCCTTTCCTGAAGGCCAAGTTTTTAATTTTGGCAGACTTTCTTATGGTGCTCATCTGAGTGTGTTATAAGCAAAAATGAAATCACTTTGCTAGCAGGTTTCTGAAACGGAGGGCAGGATGCTGCCCCTGTTTTATAGGCTGGGATTTAAGATCTGTAAAAGGCTCAGGACAAAGGACTTACTGGAGGACCTTTGTGATACTTTTGACTTCATTATAACTTTGAGGCTGCAAACCTGATTTTTTTTTTCTTTTTTCTTTTTTCTGGAGTACTCGGTGAATGCAGCTTCCTGGAATACATGGCTATATTTGAATGTGTAATGTCTCTGCAAATTAGACTTAAGAGATTCACTCAGAAAATAGGAAGCATGAACTAGTGACTGCCAGATGCAAAATCTGACTACTGAGATTTGCCTGGGTGCATGTTATAATTTTCTGGTAGAAAGTGGGTAGGTAGATATCCTCATGAGAGACCACCCTTGCTGCTTCCCTGATCCTCTGACTGTCTTGCCTACCTGTTTCAGCTTTTCTAGCAGACGTACAGGGAGAGGCTGCCCTTGTTGTGCCTTTGGTGGCTCACACCAGAGCAGGTCCAGCCTGTGCTCTCAGGGAAGTAGGAGTCTTACTGGAAACTGGCTTGTGATGGTCTAATCAAAGGCTGTCACCCAGCCCATGGATTAGAGGTCAGAGCTGAGCATAAACCCTAAAATTCACTAACTCCTGAGCTCTTAGTTTTGTAAACTTACTGTTTTAACATAAGTGTATGTGCTACCTACATAAAATTAGAACTTTGATTTCTGGGGAAAAAAGGATTAGGAGTAAAGTTTTTAAACCAGAAGCAGAATGAGTTGATGTTTGAAAACTTCTGAATAACCAGATTTGTATAAGAAGGTGGAGAGGTTTTACTTCTAGTCTATGCACGTAAACTCCTGTAATAATACAGAGCAAAGATTTTCTCAGTGACATTTTAGCTGAGGAGTCCATAGCTTTGATCATAAGGGATGTACATCCCTATTCTTTGATTTTTCTTTAATGAGCTATAAAGGTAATAATCCTCGCTCTTATATAAAATGCTGCTTCATATATAGTACCTTTATAATCAGACTATGTAAGTGCATAGATCTTGCTTTTAATTAATCCAATGCACTGTAATCCAAAATCCAATGTCATTAGTTTGTACCATAGACTTATTTCTCAACAACACATGTAAATCATGTCAATATTGAGATTGAATTCAGTCAACAGTTATAGGTGAAATTTAATTAGATATTGTGACGTGCTGTTTATGGCCTAAGTTCTCAATCCAGATGTTTACAGAGCTTTTGCAGATGAACTGCCATCCTCCATTACTGGGTTGTCTTGCTGATCCATTTGGTCTAGCAGCACTAGACTTGTTCTGAAATAACCACGAGGGGGGTGCACCGCTCCACAGGGGGAGGCGAACAGCTGAAGGTGAAGGGCAGCAACTCAGTGTGTGGGTGTCTGGGTGTATCGCTGCATCGCTGCCAGTGCCCGCTGGTGTCCGAGGAGGTGGTGGGGAATCACAGCAGGGTAAGGGGTGGTGGAAGCACAGCTGAGGACAGGGATCTCCTTGAAATACTTCAATGCTCAGAGGCTTTTGGAACTCTAGCTTTGAGTTTTCCCCTTTTAGGGCATGCTCTTTACATGTTGGCTTGTTCCACGTTAGTAATAAATGTTGCTGTTTCATTAATGTGGGGGAATTCAGATCACCTTTCCCTCCCTGGCCTGATGGCTGGAACTGGCTGGGCCTTGTGTGTGCAACTCCTAATCTTGTGGAGCAGTGGCTTCCTCTTTGCAGGTCCTTGCAGGAACCAGGTCAGTACAGTCCCAGTGAATGTTGTTAGAGAACAAAATCCTGCTTCCCATTACTGCAGGAGCAGCACAAAGCCCATTTCTTCTCCTGGGTTTTTTAGTGTCTTTTGCAAAGCTGATGACTGAGTCTGCAGTCCCCTACTAGTGATTGTTCTTAATTAGCTCGCTGGCCAATAGATTGTTTCTGAAGGGTTCTTCTGCCCCAGCATTCAAATAGCAGTAATGACCCCACAGCCATTGTTTAAGGGGAACTTTTCGTACTGTTTACCTCTTTTACCTTTTCTGGCTGTTCTCTTCCACCCACCATTCACATTTATTCTCCACCCTGCCCTGGCTATATTTATAACAGGGAGGGCAAGGCAGCTTCCTCTCCCTCTTTGTATCTTAATGAATGACTTAGACATAGGGGTTGAGGGAATACTAAGCGAGTTTGCTGGTGACACTAAATTGGAAATAGCTGTTGACACTCTTGAGGGCAGAGAGGCCCTGCAGAGGGATCTGGACAAATTGCAGAACTGGACAATCGCCAACCACATAAAGTTCAACAAGAGCAAGTGCTGGATTTTGCACCTGGGACACGGCAGCTCTGGCTGTACATACGGATTGGGGGACGAGATGCTGGAGAGCAGCTCTGCAGAGAGGCATCTGGGGGTTCTGGTCAGCAGCAAGTTGAACATGAGCAACAGTGTGCCCTGGCAGCCAAGAGTGCCAACCGTCTCCTGGGGTGCATCAAGCACAGCATTGCCAGCCGGGCAGGGAGGGGATTGTCCCGCTCTGCTCTGCACTGGTGCAGCCTCACGTGGAGCACTGTGTGCAGTTCAGGGCGCCACAGGATAAAAAGGATATAAAGCTACTGGAGAGTGTCCATAAGAGGGCTACAAAGTTGGTGAAGGGTTTGGACGGGAAGCTGTATGAGGAGCAGCTAAAGCCACTTGGTTTGTTCAGCCTGGAGGAGACTGAGAGGAGACCTCATTGTGGTCGACAGCTTCCTCACAAGGGGAGGAGGAGGGGCAGGCGCTGAACACTTCTCTTTAGTGACCAATGACAGAACCCGAGGGAATGGCAGGAGAATGTGCCAGGGGAGGCTGAGGTTGGACATTAGGAAAAGGTTGTAGCACTGGAACAGGCTCCCCAGGGAGGTGTCATGAACCCAAGCCTGACAGTGTTCAAGAAGAGACTGGACAACACCCTCACATGGAGTGAACTGTGAGGTTGTCATGTGCAGTGGCAGAAGCTGGACTCTATGATCCTTGTGGGTCCCTTCCAACTCAGGACATTGTAGGACTCTATGATATAAAATACAATTCTATGATTTCTCTGCCCCTAGTATCTTTGTTATTGGTTTTTAAACTAAAAATGCCTTTCAAGAAGAGCAAGCATGTAGATTCACATTTGCATCTAGGGTACACTTTTCTTTAAGCTATAATGGAAACAAGCCTACCTGACTACTATTGTTCATCAAAAGTAAAGAGCCAGTGACTACTGGAATGAATTGAAACTTTTCTCCTATGCAGTTCACTTCCCAGCATTCATTCAAAATTTTCAAAGTGATTCTGTGTTCTTAGAGACAAAGCAGTACTGTTGGTACTTGGCCATGTTCTTGTCTCAGCCATTCGCAAGAGATTGTACCGGTTCGTCTAGGAAGGTTCTGGAGCTGGTTTTGGTGACTGTCTTTACTGTCTGCTTTCAGCAGTGCCTTGCTTGATCCTGCCTGGGTCAGCGCCTTGCTCCCTCTTTGCTAGCGTTTCTTTGTAGCAAGACTCTCCTCCTAATCCCCATAGGCTTTGAAGTAAATAGCTCTTGTTTTGGTTTCATTTGCTCTGTTACTGAACTAAGGTTTCTCCTGTGTGAGCTCTGCTCAGCCAGCCAATGCAGGAGCAAGTGCAAGGCACAGGGGTTTCATGCCATTTCACACCGTGTCTCTTTTACAGGGGTTATTCAGCGCTGCACTGCTGTGAAGTACCACTACACCTCCAGCTCTCTGCCTCGCAACTTACCCATCAACATCACCAACACCATCCGGCAGGATGAGTGGCATGCGCTCCGTAAGTAACCCAAAGCAGCGTACAAGACTGTTTGGATTCCTTAATGCCTGAGTGCAATACTAAATGAGGGCTCTGAATCAACTGTCGCTGGGCTTTAAGCATAAATATGTATTAGATAGTGACAAAGGGCAAGCAGCTGTCAAGGGGACATGAGGTTTGGAGGGGCTTAAGCATCAAATTCAGGAATTCAGGTGTGTGAGTAGTGTGTTATAAGGTGTAATCATATTCGGGATCTGGGGACAGACAATTCCTAGCTGGCTTACAGCAAAGGTGCTGCATCACTGTACAGTCTGGATAGAGCTTGTTGCATTTTTCTGTGTGTGCGCCAGTGACCTGGTGCAGCTCCCTGGCAACCAGCTCTTATAGGGAACATCTCCATTTGTCTTTGCAACCTGCTGTTACCAGCTCCTGGCCCACAACCTGCCTCATGCCCAAGTCCTTCCCACACAAATTACTGACCTTTAGCCTGTTTTTTTTCTGCTCCTGCATCTCTTGATGTTTGTTTTTTGGTTCTGTTGCCTCCCATAGTTCTTCCTAGCCCCTGTCATGGGAGCCTCAGTGCTGAGGAAAAGCAGCTAGAGACTGAACTAGGAAGAGACAAGAATAGCGCTTGTATTAAGGATGACAGAGTGCTGTTCGTATCACTGGTGCCCAGGCATTTTTTTAGAGCTTACTGGAGTTGCTCCCATCATACTGTATTGATCTGCTGTTTCTGTCCTCCCACTATTCCTCTTTTCAGTTCGCTTTATCTGCCTTTTTTTCTTCAGTATCCCCTCTTCCTTCTTTTATTTCTGTTTTCAGCAGACACTCACCCAACAAACTCCATCCCAAAGAAACACACCACACACACACAAAAAAAAAAAAAAAAAGAAGAAGAAAAAGAAAAAAACCTTTGTAGTACTAACATTCCTCTTGATCAGGACAGAAATGCTCTCTAGTTGTACAGTGCCCAGCAAAAGAGAATCATGTTAGCCGGATTCTTTTAGTTTCAGTGTGATGGGCAAACTAGCTACCTCAAAGAAGCTACAGGAGGACTCCATAGGTCAAGTATAAGCTTTAGAACCAGCAAATCTAAGTCGGTCTGGACTCTCCCCTGGTTGTCTTGTCTGGGTGCCATGCCATGTTCATGTCTCTTTCTTGCCTTTCTCCTTTCTCTTTTCTCAGATCTGCGGAGGATGACCGCTGGCTTCATTGGCATGGCAGTCTCCATCATCCTGTTTGGGTGGATCATAGGTGTGCTGGGCTGCTGCAAACAGCAGGAGCTCATGCAGTATGTTGCTGGGCTGCTCTTCCTAATGGGAGGTGAGAGCCTTTTGCTTCTACCCCTGAAGTCAGCACAGTCAGCATCGCTGGCTGGGGAGGTGCTCTTAAAAGTAACAATAGTGCTTGCCTGGGGTGTTACACCTGTTCCTCTTGGCTGGGAGCAGACTTTCTGCACGACCAGTGGTTTTTCTGAGCTTTGACTGTTCAGCTCAAAAACAGGGAGTGTCTTTATTTGAAAGAGGCATAGTAGCAACAAATGCAGCAAAAGGGTGAGCTCCTGGGGTGCTGCAAGGATGGGGACTCTTAAATTGCAAGCAGTAAACAGGCAACTTTCAAGTAGGAAAAAATGGCGCTCTACCTTAAAGCCAGGGCTGCTATCCTAGAGGCCCATTGTCAGCATCTGTAGTGGCTGCAAGCAAGGAACTTGGTGATAAAACAGCACCTATATAAATTAAACAAGTAGGTGTGACACTGCTGTGGTGCCTTTTTTTTTCTTTTTCTTTTGGCGGGGGCGGGGGTGTTACAGATCTTCCCTTGCCATCAGCGAGGCTTCTTAAGGAGAAGTTTTTGGGGAGCTGCACAGAAAACCACTGTGCTGACACAGCATGATGCCAGAAGGCCTGGAAGTAGGCTTGTGCCATCCTTGGTCATCATATGTGCTGCTTAACTGCAGTTTCCTTACAGAACATCTGCATTTCTTTAGTGCACAGCATTGAGAGAATTAAGTATTATAAGTGGAACAGGTAGACTGGGTCCCCTTCATTAGTATTTAGACACAGATCCAGAGCTGGAAAGAATGAAATGTTCACCTCACCCCTGAATCTAGTGTACTAGTGTGTATTAGACACAGTAAAGTGCCTTCCACTACAAATTTCTTTGGCTTATTTGCTCCTCTATCTAGGTGGTTAGTGAATATGTAGCAGATGACAAAAACCTGGGCACTTTCCATGGTCCTAGGCTACAGCTGGCAGAAGCCTGAATGTTCCTAGTAAAAATCAAGCAGTCCTGCACTTGGCAGCCCTGACCTTCATTTATTTACCTTGCATAGGAGATGCTGCCAAAGTCCTGTCCGGAACCTGATGACTTTAGTCATTAAAGTCAGTCTGAGGAGAATTGTGACTGAGTTCAAAACAGCAACAGAGGCAAGGCAATATTGGTTCTTTGGGAAGTGAGGTAGCCTCTAGTCTTACGTATCTTGCCTTTTTTTTTTTTCCCTGCCCTGTAAGAAGAGTGACTGGTAGGACTACGGGGTGGGGGAAAAAAAAAAAAAAAAGGTAAAACTTTATTTTGAAAATACTTAGGGAAAAAAACAACAGAGCATAATTAACCTGTCTGAGGGCAGCGTAGAACCCTCTTGCTTTTCTCCTGCAGGTACATGCTGTATCATCTCACTCTGCACATGTGTAGCTGGGATCAATTTTGAGTTATCGCGCTATCCTCGCTACGTCTATGGGCTGCCAGAGGACATCAGTCATGGCTATGGCTGGTCCATGTTCTGTGCCTGGGGAGGCCTGGGCCTCACCCTGCTAGCTGGGTTCCTCTGCACATTGGCGCCGTCACTCAACACTTCGCGGGCATCCGTACAAAAACCCAGACAGGAAAATGGGGCCGTGTGACCTCGGAGGGAGCGCGGAGAGACTCTGGAAAGCGCAGCCTGGGCAGAGCTGTGGGTTAACACCAGAAGAGGTGGCATGTCAGTGTGTGGAGAGCAGTGCCATAGCTGTGGAAGCAGCAGCCCGGGGGATGCTGCTACAGCCTCCAGTCGCGGACACAGACATTGCAAGTAACTCCAGGTTTGAATTATTGCTGATTTGCTCATTGATGGTTTAAGGGGGACAGTTCTTTTGTTTTTCTTCTGTTTACAAGAGATTAAGTCAAAGGCTGTGTCTTTTTTTGTGCTGTTTTTTGAACTGTACCTCCATGGTCCTGTTATTGTCCAGTTGTAAGGGATGTTTACGCACCAACTCTATTGCTGCAGGTCTGAGTAAGTCAGACCCAAATTAGGGCAAGGAACTATGTGAAGTTGGCTTGAACACTTTTGCAACAGGCATGTCTAGTGTTGGCTCAGGCCATCCTTTCCCAAAATAACCTTGATCTAAGCCGAGGTTTAGGCCAAAGAATTAGCCCATTCTTAGTATTTATTTATTTAAATCAGAAATCTGTGCTATGCCATGCTGTAGTATCAGCTATTTACTCATGACTAAAGCTGTTTCCAAAAGTAGCTGGCTGAGCAGCAAGACTCTAAAAAAAAAAAACACCCCACAACAAAACAAAACAAAACAAATACAAAAAAACCAAACCAAACCAAAAAAACACAGGTGAGGTTACTCATTTGGCTAACAACACACCCTTGTTTTAATGGGGAGATGTCTGCAACATGCAGCTTAGAACTATTCCACTAGAGGCCAGGATCTGTTCCTGAAGTATGTCAGTTTGAGCTGCTGGGATCAACTTCTACCTTCCAACTAACTTGTGGGTGTAACTCTTGTTCTATGGAAGGAGATGAGTAACTCTCCCCAAATTCAAGTAGCAGCACTGCTAAAATAGCAGAAGATGTACAACCCCCTCTAATATTTATGTCCAAAGGAACCACAATGTGTTTTCCTCAGGAATGCATGGCTTCTGCTCACTTCACCATTCACCCCTTTCTAATGTCCAGTGCCCCTGAGCATGGCATGTCAAGAACATGCGTGCTCTGCTGGAACAAGTTCCCTCTCCAAAATGAGCAGTAAGGACCTTGGAACCAGTGCAGGCACTAGGGCTAACTCAGGAACATCAGCCAAAGTACTCTGGGGTACATTTTTCTTTCTTTTTCTTTCTCTCTTTCTTTCTTTCTTTTCTTTCATCTTTTCTCCCTCACATCCCTGCCCCTCTCCCAAGCGTCCAAAAACTGCACAGGTAAAGATGAGATGGCCAGCATTTGGAGATGTTTACATTGTATTTAAAATACAATACAGTGGCATGTAAGATACTTAATGCTAAAGTCAGTGTATTTATGAAAAGTGTAATTTTTAAATGGAAATTGTAATTCTCAACTGGCATTAAAAGTACTGAAAGACTTGCTCAGTGGATTAAACCTTGAATTCTTTTTGACTGATTACCAGACTGATTCACCACACAGCTCAAATACGTAACAGCAATGGTACTAAAACTTCCAGAGTTAAGTTTAAATGACAAAGTTAAAAAATCATTCACGTGTGAATCATGTTCACTTCTCTCTTGCCAAATGAGTGTTAGTTCAAAAGTTTCAAATACTCTAACAAAGCTGTACAGTGTGTTCACTGGCTGCACAGGTAAAAACAGGGGATCCTGTCTGAGCTGCAGATCATCAATTTCAAAGTACACTTTCTGCAGTAGAACCTGCTGGTCCTCATCCAGAAGTAGCAGAGCAAGATTTAATCCAGTTCCAGCAGGAGTAGGCTTCAAAGGCAGCATGATGGGCACCGTGGACAGGAGGTTCTCACCTTCCCTTTTGCACATGTAGAACCCCTGAGGAAGGGCAACAGCCCCAACACATCATGGATTTGTTTTTAGAGGGAAAAAACGCTTTATTTTTTCCAGACAGAAAGTGGTACAGTCCAGTCTAGTCCTGTCCTCTGCCAAGGCCACAACCTTGCCTGGGCAGAGATCAGGCATAGTACTGCAGATTGGCTTTTTTCTTCGCTTGAACCTCCAGGATCCCTTCCATGTAGTCCTCATGGGTGAGCTCCGTAGCTCCACGGCGGAGGGCAATCATACCCTGCCCAATGAGACAGGATTTAGAAAGGGCATGCGAGCACCACATCAGTTCAAAGTAATTACTCCCTGCTAGCTTTCACACGCCCCTCCTATCAGTGCTGGCTGCTGTAGAGGGATACTTACCGCTTCAACGCACACAGCCTTGCATTGGGCTCCATTGAAATCATCTGTGCAGCGAGCCAGTTCCTCATAGTTCACATCAGGGCTGATATGAGCAGGAGGGGGGAAAAAATAGTCTGAGAACATGTATCAAATAGAAAAAGCAAGGTGTGGAGCT
Organism: Patagioenas fasciata; assembly: GCF_037038585.1. Lineage (NCBI taxonomy): Eukaryota > Metazoa > Chordata > Aves > Columbiformes > Columbidae > Patagioenas > Patagioenas fasciata. The sequence continues at coordinate 28,108,104 of NC_092524.1, read as the reverse complement.
TCCCTAAAACCCAACAGTGAGCATTCAACAGATGAGAGCGCCAACTGCTCCAAAGCCCATGAGTGACAAGCACAGCCCCAGAAGGTCATGCCTCTTCCATACCTGACATTCATTTTGCGTGAATGGATCTGCATAATTCTGGCTCTGGCCTCCTCATTAGGCATTGGGAACTCAATCTTACGATCTAATCGTCCAGAGCGGAGCAAAGCTGGGTCCAATATATCAACCCGGTTGGTTGCAGCAATCACCTAAGTCGAAGTAGGGTCATCAGTATGAGGCACCTGGAGGACAGGCCTCTCCTCTCCAAGGCTCCACCAACCTTCTTCCCCATACACTGTTTTCCATCCCCTACTAGAGAGCCCTGGACCTCAGCAGCACGCCCCGCTAGATCCCAACCTTGACTTGTGTGTTGGGCTGGAAACCATCAAGTTGATTAAGCAGCTCCAGCATGGTCCTCTGCACCTCCCGATCACCAGCCTTCTCACTATCAAACCTGAGGAGGAAACAAGGGAAGAACTATCAGCATGAACCTGACCAACCTGCCCCTATGTTTTTAATCACATAAAAAGACAGAATGACCACAGTTCACACTCCTTAGCTAAGGTCTTCCAAATTCCTCCTTGAAGATACAGGAAGTCCTGCCTTGATGAAGACGACGACTACAGTAACTGTCAGCAGCATCTAAGCCTTATTATGTCCTTAGAGCTGAACAGGACTAATGTTGTCCAGGCCCAAGTAGTAAATCAGGGTAAACGTCTCCACGCACCCGAGGCAGTTACGAGAAAACAGTTCTGTACAGCAGGAGACCATCAGATAGATCCTGAGTCTCATGTACTTCACTCATAAGGCAAAATGATTGTGGCAAGTGCTGTCTGTGATGGATTCTCCACTGTTTCTGAAAAAGCCATGCTTTAAAGCTAGGGTTCCCTCACATACACAGCAAAGAGGGCTGCTAGACAGCTCCCAAGAGCTTTACAACATGGCCTACACCTCACCTTTTCGTACCAATCGCATCCAGTTCGTCAATAAAGATGATGGAAGGAGCTTTCTCCTTGGCTAGAGCGAAAGCATCGCGTACCAGCTTTGCTCCATCACCAATGAACATCTGCACAAGCTGTGGACCTGCAAGCTTCAGGAATGTAGCCTGGGGAGAGAAAGAGAATCAATCCTATGCCTTGTTTCTCAATAGGGTCAGTTCTGAGAACTACAAGAAGCCCTTAATTAGAACAAGCAAGCAAGCAAACAGACAAGAAAATCCCAGTCTCTGTAACACCAGTTTATATGTTTGTCCCCTCTCCCCTTGGAGATGTTCTTACTCTTTTTCAGGTAGTATTCTACAGCAGCACACACTTTCAAAGGTTCCTTTTACCTTGGTCTGGGCAGCACATGCTCGCGCTAAAAGCGTCTTCCCTGTTCCTGGAGGCCCATACATAAGGACTCCTTTGGGTGGCTGTATACCCAAATTTTCAAATTTCTCCTTATGATTCATTGGCAGGACAATGGCCTCCACGAGCTACAGCAAAAGAAAAATACTAATACATAAACACATTCTCCTCCATAGACCCAGTCTGCCTGCTTTGAGCTGAATTTCTGAGCTGAGGTTCAAAGACTGTTGTCCTCAATCCCACCAGAACCTAAACATGAAGTATCACCTCTTGGATTTGCTTATCCAGCCCCCCGATGTCACTGTACTGCTCTGTGGGTCTCTCATCCACCTCCATGGCTTTCACTCGTGAATCATATTCAGTAGGTAAAGTCTCCAGGATCAAGTAAGAGTCTTTGTTCACTCCCTGTAAACACAAGTCCTTTGTTTTTAACAAGCCCTTCAGATAGCAATTATTAAACAAGCAAAGATGATTCACTAGACCTCAAGGATGCAGAAATAACCAGCTTTGACAATGGCACTCCTCAAATCACCACAGCTTGGCACAGTGGACAATGCCACAGCTAACCTAGCATGTTTTAAAAAGAAGGGGCCCAATTTACTTGCAATACAAGAGATCGTTTTTAGAAAGCTTACTATGTGGTAAGCTTACTTTGAGACGGAGTCTAGTTGGAGGCCTGTATCTAGTAGAGTGCCTCAGGGGTCAGTACTGGGGCCTATATTATTCAATATATTCATCAACGACTTGGATAAGGGAATAGAGTGCACTATCAGCAAGTCTGCTGATGACACCAAGCTGGGAGGAGTGGCTGACACACCAGAAGGCTGTGCTGCCATCCAGCGAGACCTGGACAGGATGGAGAGTTGGGTGGGGAAAAATTCAACTAAATATAACAAGGGCAAGTGTAGAGTCTTGCATCTGGGCAGGAACAACCCCCCGGTTCCAGTATAAGTTGGGGAATGACCTATTAGAGAGCTCTGTAGGGGAAAGGGACCTGGGGGTCCTGGTGGACAGCAGGATGACCATGAGCCAGCACTCTGCCCTTGTGGCCAGGAAGGCCAATGGCATCCTGGGCTGTATTAGAAAGGGGGTGGTTAGTAGGTCAAGAAAGGTTCTCCTCCCCTTCTACTCTGCCCTGGTGAGACACACCTGGAATATTGTGTCCAGTTCTGGGCCCCTCAGTTCAAGAAGGGCAGGGAACTGCTGGAGAGAGTCCAGCGCAGGGCAACAAAGATGATTAAGGGAGTGGAGCATCTCCCTTATGAGGAAAGGCTGAGGGAGCTGGGTCTCTTTAGCTTGGAGAAGAGGAGACTGAGGGGTGACCTCATTAATGTTTATAAATATATAAAGGGTGAGTGTCACAAGGATGGAGCCAGGCTCTTCTCAGTGACAACCAATGATAGGACAAGGGGTAATGGTTTGAAACTGGAACGCAGGAGGTTCCACTTAAATATGACAAGAAACTTCTTCACAGTGAGGGTAACAGAGCACTGGAACAGGCTGTCCAGGGAGGTTGTGGAGTCTCCTTCTCTGGAGACATTCAAAACCTGCCTGGACACCTTCCTGTGTAACCTCATCTAGGTGTTCCTGCTCTGGCAGGGGGATTGGACTAGATGATCTTTTGAGGTCCCTTCCAATCCCCAACATTCTGTGATTCTATATCTAAATTTTCAGCATCTAACTGTATGTATAAGGACCCCCATCCAACTACTTTTCTATACTACAAATATGACTGAATCCATAGTATCTTTTTATTAAAATTTAAGTATAGAAATGGTCTTGGAGAAATCTGGACAGATTTGTCTCCTTTCTAAAGGGCAAGCCATATGCAATTTTCTGGTCAACATCGTATCTAACAGTCACAACAGCATCACTCACCACTAGGTCTCCAGGTTTCAACTTCTCAGCATCAACCAATCCAATAACAGGCAGGAAATACGTCTGTAGGAAAGGACTCAAAGTAAGCAAAACAGCTGTATTGAGACAAGGTCCTTTTCAGCACTTCTCACACATGGCTGGGCACATGGGTCTTACCTGGCGTGTAGAGGTCTTGATCACAGCACACTTGCCCTTTCTCTGGGAATCTAGGTCAATGTTTGCTCCATCCTCCTCCTGGTCGTTGGGGTCAACATCCAGCAGCTGAAAAATAATGTGAGAGATTTCATGATAATGTAACCAGGCTAGCAAGATGACCCCAGAATTAATGCTTCTAAATTATATGCAGTAGGAGAAATAAAACTTCCTGTCATTCATCAGCAGTAGAATCTGAAAGCATTAAAGCCCTCCTATAAAAATGCATTTCTTCCTGTCCTCATAAAGCAGCACACAATAGCACATAGATGCTATAAAGTCCAGAACAAAGCAGTAGCTAATGGCACTGATTTCTCTTTCTAAAACACTAGAACAAATGAAACCCTTTTTTAAAAACAGAAAACTGTCTGTATTTTTTAGCAGATCATCAAAATTACTCAATCACAAAAAGAACATGACGTAGTCACAGAGCCACGACTTTTCATTCACTGTCTCAAAAGTGGCAGGAAGCATGCACCAAGTTGCACATTTCCAAGTTTACGCTACACAAGGGTGTGTCACCCCCTGATGGCTGTGTCACATACAGATGAACAGCAGCCAACACCTAAGGAACAATCCAGACAAGAAGCATGCAAGTGATGTGCACTTCTGGGTCACAAATAAAACCAGCTAAAAAACCTCAAAGTCGTGGCTGCAGGAACATCAGCGGTTTCAGAATATGCCACATCTCAAATTACTGATGAGTTCCCCTACCTTCTTCCCTCCTGATATATATTGTGCGTGCTTCTCATGTTGCTGCAGAAGAGCACACCGCTCACCTCAATAACGTTAGAGACAAGGTATGGCAGGGTTTTGTTCACTTTGATTTTCTCACTGTTCTCTTTGATCTTGTCTTTCATGGCCTGAAGCTCATGTGTCACTCTCAGTACTTCACTCTTCATGATCTGGAATCAGGATACAGAAGAGATAGGAATAGTATTAGAAGACTAAGGCAAGATAAAATTCATATGTTAGTCTAAAAGTAAAACAGTTATAAAAAAAAAATAAGCCTGGGGAAACAGCAGGTATAAAGGGAAACATAATATAAAAGGAGGAAAAGTCAGCAAATTAGCTGAAATTGGTTAGTCCAGCCCATTCTGGCCTCCAACTAATCAATATCCCTAAGTAATTTCTTCCCAGTATCACTGGATAACCTTAGCCTGATCAACACATCAGCTTATAGGGTTGCAATATGACCTAGGTAAGGATATGATCTAGATAAGGCAACTTTGTGGTTTTCCTTTTTAATATATATGGGTATGCAGGTAACTAGATACACAAACACAGGCGTATCTATATGCATCCATATACACACACCCATTTTAAAGCTCTTTTTTGCTGGGTTTAAAGAAAAATCGCATGCCGGAACCCTGAAGTGATGACATGCAATAGCGTAGGAACAAAAACCCAGAAAGATCTTAAGCTGAAAATATCACAGTACAGAATCAAAGTAAACTGAAAGTATGAACAGGGAATGGCAGAACTGAGGCTTGTGTCCACTGAGAGCAGGGGGACTTGCAGCACCTCTGCAAAGAGATGTACCATCACTGCTTCTAGTAGCACAAAGACAAACAGAAAAGCCATTTTTATAAAGCTGTTCTGTTCTGCAAGACCACACATATTGGCACGTACATATGAGAAACTAACAGATCAGCTGCTTCTGCAGGGCAAAAATACTTTTTGTTCTCCTTAAAACATTCAACACCAGAGTAATATCCAGTACTTGCTCCCCACAAAGCCAGGTCCTTTACAAAACAGTGGAACGTTTTGGATATAGGACAAGCCAGGTTGAGAGGAACCTCTGGGGTTCTCCACTTCAATCTCTTGCTCAAAGCAGGGGCAGCCATGGGCTCTCACTAGGTTGCTCAGGGCTTGGCCCAACTGACTCTTGAAAATTTCCAAGGACAGAGACTAAACAACTTCTCTGGAACAACCTGTTCCACTGCCTGACTGCCCTCACAGTGATGAGGTCTTCATACCCCTGTGGAACCGCCTATTTTTTCAATTTATGACCAGTAATTTATGTTTTGAATTAACCTTGGCCTATGCTTCAATAAAATACAAAACCTTTCTATAAGAAAAAAAGAAACAAACAAAGCATCTATTAGTAGCATAACAGAAAGCTCAAATTCCTACATCTTCATTATAATTTTAACTTTTCTGAAGCTTTTACTACTGCTTTTTAAAACTCTTGATGCCTAAGCATAATACTGTGCTGTAATACACACTTATTTATAGGACAGAACTATTACAGGAAACAATATAGAATTTGTTGCATAAAATGCAAAAAAATTAGAAATTTGATTTAATAAACACGGTCTGGGAAATAGTCAACGAAACAGCATGAAAGGAAGATGCCAATAAATATGTTTGCCACCTCAGTTATGATGTTTTTATTAAAAAAGAGAGAAAGCTGGTTTTATTCCTTACTGTATTCTGCAATTAAATAATAAGACACACATTTATCTTTGCTGTTTTCAAAGAATAAGAAAGTAAGTAAACAAGTCAGAACTACTTGTGGAGCCTGAAGCATTAGAATGAAGTTACTCTGCAGAATTTAACAAAATAATTTGTCTCCATATTGTTAACACCAGGCAGTAGAGACAAACTTCTTCTAAAGCTGTAAGTGAGCTCTTATGTGAACCAGGTCTACCCAGGCCTGTCCTACTTAACATCTTCGTGAATGACCTAGACAAGTGGATGGAGTGCACTCTCACTGTGTTTGCAAGCAACACCAAATTGGGGGTCACAGTCTCTGTGCTCAAGAGCAAAGCTGCCACTCTGAGGGACCTTAAGAGACTAGAGGAATAGGCACAGAGAACCCTTACAATAATAAAGGACAAAGGCAAAGCCCCATATCTGAGGCAGAAGAGCACCTCATCATTACACAGGCTGGCGACAGGCTGGCTGGGGAGCAGTTCTGTGGAAAGGGACCTGGGGTTCTCTGTGGACAATGAACTGCACACAGACCAGCAACGTGCCCTGACCGCAAGGGTGGCAAACAGCATCCTGCACTGTGCTAACAGAAATGTAGCTGGTAGACGAAGAAAAGTAATCATCCTTCTCTACTCAACACTTATTAGATCCTATCTAGAGCAGTCAGTCTGGTTTGGGTCCCCCATACAGCAAAGACATCGATAAACCTGACTGAAGTCAGTAAAGGGCCACCAAAATGGCCAGGGGACTGAAGCACAGGCCCTGTGAGAAGTAGCTGAGAGAACTGGGATTGTTCAGCTGAAGAAGAGAACTACTGGGCAAGATGTCAAGAAGACAGAACCAGACACTTCACAACCCTGCACAGTGGGTGGATGAGACAACACACAAAGACTGAAACGAGAAAGGTTCATACTGTACGCAAAGCAAATCTTTAACCCCACAAGGGCAGCCAAGCAGTGGAACAGAATACCCTGAGAAGTGGTGCAATCTCTGTCACCAGATGGCTTTCACCATCCAACTGGACAAAGCTCTCAGCAGCCTGGGTTATGGCTGACCCTGCTCTGAGCAGGGGGTCGGAACAGAGATCTTCTCGAGTCCCTTCCAACCTGTATCACCTGATGATCCCAGCTTACCTAGGCCAAGGAACAGGCTCCCTCTCCCCTGTGCCTACGAGAGCTGGAAGGCCTGGGGTGCCTTTAGCAGAAGCATCGAGGCTTCAAAGGCTCCGTGGAACAGCCATCTCCTCAGCTTCCCGGGTCCCAGCTCTTTTACTCTGCATTTCTTCCTTGCCTTCCAGGCTTACTGTTCCTTAGCCTACTCAGTCCCGATCTAGTCAACTACATCGTATTTTTCATTGCTCTCGGCTGTCCCCGAGCCCTCCCCGAGCACCAGCAGCCCCCGGTTCCCGAGGGCGGCCCCAGAGCTTCCCGGCCCGGCCCGGCCGGCGGCCCCCGGCCGCTACCTTGATCTCGCTGTCGAGTAGGCGGGTGCGCTGGACGATCTCCTCCGTGGACATCTTCAGCACCTCCTCGCCGACGCCATCCTGCGGGGGCACAACGGCAGCGTCAGCCCCAGCCCGGCCCGCGCCCCAGCCCCGCCGCCCCGAGCCCCGCCGCCGCTGCCCCTCACCTCCGACTCGTCCCACACCGACGCCATCTTTCCCCCAGCCAGCCAGCGAGCGCACAGTGCGGCGGAGTCCAGGCGGCAGATTCCGCACTGCTCACCCCGGCAGCAGCGCGACAGACAGCGGGACAGGCGGCTCGGGGGCCCCGAACCCCCTCTTTTTCCTCGGTGCCCCGCCACGGGCACGTTCCCTCCGCCCCCGCCGGCCGGACAGCGGCCCAAAGAATGTACCGAATCTGCTGGCGGGGGTGGGGAAGGGAAACCGTCGCACAGGTCACGTGCCACCGGCCAAATCTGCTGAGTGATGGCCCCGCCGCCATCTTGGTGCGGGGCAGGGGCGGGGCCGAGCGCTGCTGCCCCCAGAGCCCCGCCCGCGAGGCGCCGCGGGGGCGGGGCGCGGAAGTGGGCGCGCGCTCCAGCGGAACCGTTTATTACAGTGAATCCCGTACAGACGAGCCGGGGGGGAGGGGGGGGAGCGGAGGGAGGGGGAGCGAGCCGGGGCCGGAAGCGGAGGGAGCGGAGGGAGCGGAGGGAGCGGAGGGAGGGGGAGCGGGCCGGGGAGGGGGAGCGGGCCGGGGAGGGGGAGCGGGTCGGGGAGGGGGAGCGGGTCGGGGCTGACCCCACCCCACCACGCGGGGCAGACCGAGGACGTCCCGCCGCCCACCGGGGGCTGCCAGGCCCAGCCTGAAGGGCCCGGGGAGGCGCGGGGGCCCCGCGGCCCCAGCCGAGCCTCGCGGGCGGTCAGACGTAGCCGGGCTTCACTGACAAACGGCGGCAGTTGGGGCAGCCCCGGGTCCCGTTGGTCTGGAGGCACCTGCAACAGGAGAAGGTCGTTTCGGGGGACGCTCCGTGTCCCGCGGCCGGAGGCTCCCTCAGGGCAGCTCACAGCGCTGTTCCGTGCATTAACCGCATTGCTCCGCAGAACGCTCCCTCCCTCCCGCCCTGGGTTAAGATTTGATCCCTTTCCCACCGGTCCCCCAGAGGCACTTCACCAAGTGCCTCTGCAAAAGGAGGTTCCTGTCCTGCTGGACACAAAGGCACAGAGCTTTGATCCTAATTTTGGTGTCATTGTGAGGTTGTGCTTTTAAGCGCTTAATTTGCAGAACTAAGTGTTTGGTCACACTCATGTTTCTTCTAAAAATAAAATGATGGTACAACTAACTTCGTTCACAGCAGTAGCCCCATAACTGACAACACCTTCACCTCAGTGAAGCTCTAGACAAGAGAGAAAGTGGTGGAGTCATGGGAAAAATCCAAACTGCCCCTGAGAGTGAAGAACTGATTCACATTAAGTGAGAATCTGTAGGTTGGGCTAAGCATGAGGTGAGGGCAGCGGTGAACAATCATTTAAGAGGGTGGGAGTGGGATGGATATAATGGCTATGTCCCACCCTTCAAGGTCATGAGATTCTCAGCACTGCAATGGGATCCTGCAGGGCATAGGTAAGTAGGATGAAGACCTGGGGAACAGCATGCATAGGACAGTCCTGCTCTGGCCATCAACAGCTCTTTCCTATGACTAATGTCATGACAAGGATCTTTAGCACTTCCGGCTCATTACTTTAAGTGGAAGAAGTGGGAGCAAGGCAGCGCCTGGAGCTGGTTGTTCTTCTCCCCGATGGACTCTCCACACATGCCACAGTACAGCTCCATCTCCTCCACGCATTCATGGAACTTCACAACATGGTCACGCAATTCTTGCTGCTGCCCCTTTGTGCGATAGATCCTTTCACACAGGCAGTGGAGCTTCAGCAGGCCAAGCTGCACGTGAGGGGAAGAAACATAAGAAAAAGTAACAACAAGGTGAAGAAAGACCCGTAACAGAAGGAATGGAAACCACTACAGCCCCATCAGCCAGCTAGAGAAACATCAGCACAGAAATCTGCCCGAGGTACAGGATCAGTCAAAAGGACATTGGGTCTTTCAGCCCTTCCTGCCATTAACGTGTTTCTCTGTATCACAAAAGAGGACACATGCAGATTTGAGGCACTCTGCAGCTCTTTCATCAAGATGGTTTTCCTGAGCTATCCATGACATACGCTACATTTCACTGTCCTTTGCCTCCAAACAGCACACAGTTCAGCTGCTGCTCAGAGCAATAATATTTTTCAAGATGAGACCCCTAATCCTCCAGCTCTCCACTTGTTTCATGTCCCATTTTTACTGCTTCCCATTCCCCTTTGTTTATCCCTCTGTGACTCCTCCCTCACTTTTCAGACCTGCACACTGATGATTATCTGTGCAACTGCCCACAACTAAACTCTTCATAACAAAGCAAGTCCCGAGCATTGACTGATTAATAAGCAATAACAAGTCTGGACACTTTAACGCTTGGCTTCTTAAGTTGCCTAACAGAAGACTATGGACAGTGCTGAAGAGAAGATGTAGGATCCTACCTTGTTCCCTAGTCCCTCTGCCAGCTCCTGTGCCTTTTCAATGCTTTCCAGAGCCTGTGAACAGAGAGCATGTATCATCAGTTCTCAGCCTGATATATCAAAACCAGACTTGTATGAATGTTCTACGGGAATTATTAGGCATAAAGAGGTGCAGAGTAGAATGTGGATAAACAAGCGTCCCTGTGATTCTGGAGATGCAAGACAGCTGTCTGGCAGACTTCCCTCCCAAAAGTTCATCCATAAGAAAAGCTTGGTTTCTGAAAGGCTACAAGCAATCCAAGAGCTACATTTATGTTCCAGCCACACCATGCAAAGCAGAGGTATGATGTTGGCAGAAGCTGGTGTTCCCAAGCATAGAGAATACAGGTTCATTTAAACTCAGTCACACATGGTCATCAGGTTGGTATGAAGCACACGCAAACCAAGCCTTTTCTCCATCCTACCCTACAGGCTCAACAATCATTGGACAACTCCAATTTCACTTGTGCAAGAAGGGAGGAAAAAGATAGCACCACCAACACACCACGCTCTTCCATTTTTTCCCTGCTGTTCATATATCCACTTTGTCCTACTTACACATGGTGTGATGTGGGAGTATACTGCTATCCATCTTTTTCAATCTGAAGGAAAGTATTTCGCATAGCAGCTGTTATACCAAGTGAGTCCCTGCTTTACCCTAGATGCCACAGTGTTCCTCATGGTTCTGATTGTCAGTTTCTGTTTTCCAGAACTATCGCGATCTGCTTCAGGTTTGTTCAAGGGGAAGAAGAGGTCTCCCTTGTGATGCAGTATTTTTTGGGAGGACCATTGTAAAATTTCTACCCTATAATTTGGCATTATTGGTATTCTAGAAGAGGACTAGATGAGACAAAATAAGGCACTTTGAATGCAGATGGTATTAAACCTGTGGTGGCAGCAACAGCCTAGGATAAAGAACTTGGAGAAGAGGGAAGCAGGAACTGAAGGCTAGCAGGTAGAACATAACTGAGCTGTGCCTAAGAAGAGTGACTGTGTACTGAAAACCCCTGATTCTTAGTCCTGGTCATTAATTTCAAAGTGAAGCATGTGAGGTGGGAGAAGAAATGCTGAGAAGTCCAGAGGACAATTTCTTTTGGAAAGGAAGAGTTAGGGCAAGCAGGCTGTGACAGCTGCCTGGGAAGGGTCTCCAATAGCATTGACTACATGCAAATGAAAGGAAATGGACTAACTGGCCAAGGAGACCGAAAAGATGAAGGAAGCTAGGACAAGAACAGGGAATCTGCAAGTGGAAAGTTAGCAAATTGGTTCATTAGGTAATTGATAGTGGGATCAGCAGCATGAGAAATGGCAACTGGGCCTGGCAAGTTGAGGAGAGGGCTTGGGTGAGTATCCAGGGCTGTGACATTTGAGGACGCCAGTTTTGGGGCAATGGGCGTAAGGTCCCTGACCACCAGGGCAGACTTCCCTCTAATGCCTGGAACAGAATACAAGACATATCTATTCATTCTCTTATTTTGTGGGTTTTGGTGAGATTAGGACTCTCTGCAAAGCCCTTGCCAAGTGCGAACTGCTTGTGATATCAGAGGGTGGCAATGGCTGGAGGGAGGGCCAGCGGATGTAGAAGTTTGATGACCGGCCTGAATATTCTCTTCCGTAGAGGCCTACCTGCTGTGTTGTGTCTCATTCTTTTGAATATGAGATATGAGGCTGGGAAGGAATTGCCCTCAGCAAAGTGTTTAAGTCCACAGTTTCTTCTTCCATTGCAAAAATAGCATTTACCTACTGAGATTGCAAGGTGTATCTCACTCAACCAATTCCCTGCTGTAGGCAACTCAGATGCTGACAGGAGCTTGAATTTGTCTTTTCTGACAGACAGGTGCTTGATTTCCTAATATCTGGGATGCTTCATTCGAATTAAAATTCTTTGTGTCTCATATGAGTGATTAAGAGTGAATCTTCATTGTATCTACAGCATCCTGATGTGGCAACGTGCAGGCCTTCCAGGTTGTTCAGCACTAGTTCAAGGCTGACCTTTGAGCATCTCATTCTGCAGCCCAGTAATGTTCCTGCAGTGCAATCTGCTGTATCTAGTGCTATCTGGATTTTAACACACATACACTGCCTAAGCATTTTCAAAGTAAGTAACTTCATATCCTTGTACTATATTGACCAGTTGGCTATCCCCAAATGATCTTCTGCTCTCATTTCTCTGTTTCACATCACAGTTTATACACCTTCAAAACTTCTCTAGGAAATTGATGCCATGTTTGTCTGCAAAGCACATGGTGGAGCTGTAGAGCTGTCTAAACATGATCACCATCACAACAAGCTTAGTCATATAGCTAAGTAGCAGGCAGTGGAATCTATTTCAGTGCATAAGCTGATTGCCTCCAATAGCAGAAGCAGGCTTCCTTCTCTCAGTGCTGGTTTCTTAGTGTAGTGTTTAAAGTCATCAGGAGTGACTAATGAGACAATTCTGTAAGTTAGCAGTCTGACTGTTAGTAACAAATTCCTGGGTGAGGGGACCATTCAGAGAAATTTAACAGATCCTGTTGGTAGGACCAAAGGGTACAAGTCTCTACTGCACTTTGATGTGCCTGTGGTTCAGAAAAAGACTGTACGCTCTAATTTTGTCTAAGAAACTTCTGTAGAAACAAGTTTGTAACTGACCTTGTCCAGCTCCTTCCGGATCATCCAGCACTTAGTCATTCCTAGCAGCACCTGGACCAGGCCCAGGCGGTTTCCAATCTCTGTCATGATGCTCATGGAGGAATCATATCGAGGAAAGGCTGTCTGCAGGGGCAGGGAGGAAAACACATGTTTTGCTATGGCCTGCTTTTCACACCCTCTTGCTATCCCCTCTGTCCCTCCTGGCAGGAAAGAGCTGTACCTGCACGTCTTTGCGACTCCGATGGATATCTGCAAAGCACAGCAAACACAGCGCTTGCAGAGGCCGGTCACCATGCTGCAGTGCAATCTTCATGGACTCCTGAAAGAAATCATCTTTGGTCAGTAAAAGAGCTTGTTCCTGGTTCAGAACAGCAGGGCTGGGACTGCGCACTTCAGCCACTGAAGGGTCAGCTCCAAAGAAATAGCAGAGTCTTTTTAAGGCAAGTAAAGTCTTGTTCACATGTTCCCAACCAAAGGCCATTCATAGACCCAAACTTTTGAGGGCCCGTGGGCTACTGAGACCACAGCTCTAAGCGTGGGAGGCAGCAGGAACATCTGGAGTCAAGGGTGAGTGCCCTGGTATCTCTCTTCCTCTCGTTTCTGCAGGTAAGATCCCCTGGCAGAGATCTCTGAGAGCTCTGCATCTGCCTGCATCCATACCTCACAGCAGTCCATGGCATCTGCCAAGCGCCCCAGCTTCCGATAGGCCACTGCCATATGATACTGGCTCATTGCACGGTACTTCAAGCTCCAGCCCTTTCCGTAATCATTCACCAGCTCAGCTGCTTTACATGGGAAGAATAAGGCTTTCTCGTAGTCCTGTAAGGCAGACAAGCAGACAGACAGCACTTACAGCAAAAATAAAGCAAAAAGAAAACAAAGCCCAAGTATTTTTTATTTACTAACACTGCAGCAGCTAGTAGATTTCTGTACAGCTTTCAACCCCTGCTGCTCATTTTCCACGTGGCCTATTTCACTAGATATTTTCAGTGGATATCAAACTGCGGAAGGTGGAATTTAGCCATACGCTGAATTCATATTACTCTCTGGGCTCAGGACACTAGGGCAATGACATCGGCAGCTTTATGCTGCAGGAGCTATTTACCCTTCTCTAAATCAAAAGCTGAAAACTTTCTCTGTTCTTACATCACCTCTGGTTTCAACATCCACATGGAGCTCTCATGTTTTCCACATAGTGAGTCAGAATCTCTGAGAGACTGGTTATCCATCATTGCAGGAAACAGAAACAAAAAAATCATGGCCTCACCAAATCCACAATAAGTAATCATACAATATATTTTCATCTTTAAGCATCTTTCTGCATTAAAAGCATTTTAGAAAGAAATCTTATTTTACAACAAGTACATAAAACTTTTATCTAAATATCTAAACCTATTCACAAGTAAGTTACATGAGACTACAGAAGTGAAAGAGTCCTCATATTTTTTAATTCTCCAAGATGCATGAAGAAAACAACAAATTTTTAAAATTTCCTTTCTCCATTCTTATTTCATACCTTAGAAGTATCCAATACAACGTTCTGTTCTTTATTTTTGGTACTATGAGGGCAATTTACTGAGGGTTTTCAACACTTCAGTTGGTGAGTCTTCCATTATTGACAAAAATCAAGACTTGGAGAGGAAAAAGTATTTGTTGCTGTTTGAAATAGAAGTTTGATCTGGCAGATCACCCCCTCCTCAGTTCCTGCCTGGTTTTGCTTATATAAATAGCTATTTGCCTGAGATAGTGGTAGTAACAGATAGTGAATCCATGAGTTCTGGCTGCGAGCCCTGTGTGCTAGCAGAACCTCCTCTGATGTGATCTTTGAAGCTAAGTTCGATCTTTTCAACACATAGGAATATTCGCAGCTGTTTCTGTTGTGCTACACAAACATTACACTAAATCCTCCCATCCTTACTGTGAAAAGAGTGCTCAATGATGGTCTTACAGAGAAGAGATTTTAGTTTACAATGCTCTCTCAGTACTTCGCTTCCCATAGTAAAGAAATAGGCTGAAATTCACACCATTTCCAATTATTTCCTGAATCCACGATGAAACAATCACCCTTCTGTCCCTTAGGTTACTGCACCTTTATCTGGGCGTAGAAGTTCCCGAGGCTGCAGCAGACTCGACACTCCAGCATCTTGTCATCGTTGTTGTGTGCATAGCGTAAAGCTTTCTCAAAGCACTCCAAAGCCTTCTGGAAAATGCTGAGGCCCAGGAAGGCATTGCCCATGCTGAGGCTCACCTGGCCGTTCAGCTGCAGGCTCACAGTCGTACCCTGCATGTTCAGGCATGTCTTACAGTACGAGATTGTTTTCTGGAATTCACAAAGTTTCTCATTGCTGCGAGCCAAGTTTAGGTAGCTCTCTGTAAGGTAATCTGGGTCTTCCAGCTCCCGTGCTGTGTCAATCTGTACTACTGCAAACTTTAAGCAGAAAAGACAGTGTTTATAAAGTGTGTAGTTTGTTTAAACACAGCTCAAACACCCACAGTGTGGCACCCTGTACTGGAGAAGCGGCTCATCTCTGAGCAGGGCAGAGAAGTCCAGCAGCGCAGACTGGGAAGCATCATGCACATTGAGCAGCTATCAGCGCAGACTGAGAAGCATCGTATACACTAAGCAGTTATCTGGTGGTTTAAAAGGCCTATGAGCAGTCTGAAGAAACCTCTCCCTTTCTCCACAGTCTCTGGGGCAAGGAAGACGAACTAGGCTGGCAGTTAGTGGGAAAAAGCTGTTAAATGGCCCTACAGAGAAGCAGGTGAAGAAGAAGACATCTGACAATGCAGCTCAGTTTTCTTTCACTCAGTTTAATTGACTGCACTTTCTCTGGAACTCTTATGATATTAAAGTAGTCTATTAATAAAAGAAAGTAAACAAGGTGCTTTATTCATCAATTTTATACTAACAAATTGCAATCTTGATGGTTTTTGTTCTATAACCTTCAGGATTCATTGCATACAGTTCTCTTAAATTATTTGAAGTCTTTTTCTTTTAGACTGCAAACTCTTACGAGCAGGGACTCTCTTCTGTGTTTTGTGATGATAAATATATATTCAGCAATTTTCTCAGAATGTGTTTTCATTAGCGATTAGCAGTTAGATTTACGGATAACAGTTCCCAAGGGTACCAATTGCCTCTTTTTGTATAATGGCAACACATAATAATTTAAGCTACATTTTATGTTCTCCACAAAAAAATAAAAAAACCCCAAAACCAACAAACCCACAACCATAAATTGTGTATGTTTGGGTATATGTGTTCTCAGTTTCCTTAGCACTTCAGGAAAGCTGCTGTGTCGGCCCAGTAATGTGCATTAGCTCATGCTTCCCCATATTCCCTTATCTTTGTCCAAGTTCTTTGTTATTTCCTGATTGCCACAGCCTCTTTCCTTGGTGTGAAGTAATTTTTCTCTCCGAAAGAAGTTGAGCATCATAACCCTTCTTAAATCACAGTTAATTACATGCCTTTAATTCTGACCCCTTTTATCCTGTTATTTCCTCTCTCAATGGTTTATTGTTGAAGTTCTCCTTCTGCTATCTTTGATTATTTGTGGTGTAAAATCTCATTTGACCGAAGCAACTTTTCCTTCCTAATATTGGGAAGGACTAAAATCCTCCTACTCCCGCTTTCTATTGTCTTCTCAGGTAACAAATTTAGGTATATTAAGCCCACTCCTTTGCCTGTTTGTTTTCTGTGAAGCCTTCAGCATTTCCTTCAGGTAGCCACATCTTACCTTTTTGCTTATTTCTTCCCTAATTAGTTGGTTGTTTCTGCCACCACCCAATTACACACCACTTAGCAGATTTTTTTTCTTCAAATGATTTCCAAATGTATCAGTATCCCTCTTTTCTTCTTCATCCTAAGTACTTGGTTTTAAGACAGGGCTTTGACATACACGTGCATGGGTTTACTAGCGAGATGCAGCCCCCCCATTCTAAACAGAGCAACCAAGTTTTCCAGTGAGATGTGGGTGCTCCCACTTCACGTTTTGTGCTAAGTGCTGAATGATTACCAGTCTGGTATAAGGCAATCCAAAACATCAGGACAAGAATATAAAGGCCCTTTAGCAAGACCCTATTTCAGACTGAGAGAGTTTCTTAAGACTATTACAACATCCTCTTGCCTTCTCTTCCAGATTCCTGAGTCACCCTCCCAAATGCTGTCTGCTGCTCTCTATATGCATCCTGTTACTTCTCACATCTACACATCAGCTTTTTAATTTTTTTTTTTTTTTTTTTGCATTTAATCAAACACGCTCTTGAAATGTAACTTCAGCTTCTTTTTACCACTCTTCCATCAAGCCCCATATCCTCCTTTCTTCTGTGCTGTCCTGACAACTGGGAGCCCCTCTTTGACTTCAACTGTCAGACCCTTTCTGGAACCTGTCTCAAACCCCCAGCCAAAAAACAGCACCCTTTTTCCCGTGTTCCCTTCTTAATCAGCCCCCTTGCAAACACATTATTGTAATAAAAAACACTGTAAAATCTATATTAAATATCAAGCAGCAGTTGAACAAGATAACAGACATCTCCACAAAACTGCTGCTTATTCTACAGAATCCATTTGGAGATTTCTTTTTACAATGACATACAGGCTGTACACAGCTTTAAGTGGAGCAAAGGTTCTGCTTTTATACCTTTTTCTGAGCCTGATAGCATGGCGTGCCTGTATGTGGGCAATAAATCAGGAAAGGCTCCCATGATTAACTGGAAAATCTCAATAACCTGGGAATCCCGAGGGACCAGACTGAAGGAAAAGTAGTATTCTGTGTATCTTGTGGGATGGAGCTATTGGTCACCACAGTGATTACGGCAGTCCACAATATGCACCCAATAGCGGGTATGTTCTACTATATACAAAATAAAACCCCATTTCCCATTCTAATCTCCAGCCACTCTCCATAGTGGATGCGACACAATGGCATGCATTCATCTCCAGTTCACCTTACCTTCAGCATATCTTTGTATCTGCCCATCTCTGCATGAGCAGTGATGAGGCAACCCAAAACCCGAAACCTGCCAGCAGGATCCGCAGACTTCTCCAAAACCCTCATCCAGACTCGCAGCGCCTTTTCGGTCTGATTAGACTGGTAAAGATGGAGTCCTTTCTCTATCTGTTGCTTTGTCTGGTCCTGACCCATCTCCCATGCATTAAAAAGCCTCATACACTAACCTCTAAGGGCAGCAAAAAGGAAGTGCACCGAAGAGAACACAGCATAAAATGCCCATTAATAGAGGAAGGCGGGTTGTGTGCTCAGAAGACTTGGAGCCATACAAGCCCAGCTGTGTCAGGGGGCTAGAATTGTGGCAATGGCAAGAAGGGGTTGCTCAGCACTGAAGGTAGAATCCCCAAATCCACTAGGCAAACGTCTTGCTCGCTAGGACTCCATCCGTGCATTCGCTTGTCCAGTCCCATAAACAAAGAGGAAAACCACAACAGGGAGAGAAAGAGAAAAATCTCAAGCGACAGGAGTGAAACTCAATCTGAGCAGCCAGTGCTGGTCTCCCCATTGGCTGCAGCTGCGCCTGCCAGTCTGGCTCACGTGGCCCCCAGGAATGCTCGTCAGGCTCCCCCGCTCCCAAGGTCACGGCAAGCCAACTGGCACCCCTGCCCGCCAGCAGCTTAGAAATACCTCAGGGAGAGACAATCGCTGCAGTCACAGGGATGTCTTGGTTGTCTCTTTCCTCTTTCTGACCATCCCCTTTTACAAGTACTCAGAGTGGTGGGCTAGCCTGGGAGGTGGCAGCCTCAGCTACGATAGTAGCTTTAGGAACAATAACGTGCCTTAAAACACGTACACATGTGCAGTATTAGACTTGCAACAATGTGCCTAATACTTTGCCAGGCACAAGATTCAGCATCCCTTTTCACATAGTTTGCAGCACCTCCTGGATCACTCTGTTTCTGCAAAGAAAAGATGTTAAGAGGATTGTACCCCCACTTCCATTTCCCAACTTGTGTCTTTCTCACCCCAGAACTACTTCAAAGTAGCTACTATAATATCAGTGACTTTGTATAATTTCTTAAACTACCTAATTAAATTTCAGTGGTGGTTGCACACACTCCACTTAGTCAAAAATGTAGGATTTGAGTGGAAAATCTTACGAAAAGACAGCAGAAGACAGGAAGATACAAAGGTGGCCACTCTTTCCAGTGTTGTCTCACTTCTGAGGACCTCAGCTGGCGATATGGACTGTTTCTGTGGACAAGGGTCAGCTCTGTCACAGATTTGCTGCAAATACGGCACCGACTTCTTAATTTCAGGGACAAAAAGCTTACCATCCTGAAAAGCTTTGTTCACAACTGACTATTGCTCACTGCCATCAGATACCTGTGAAAGTCCTCCAAGAGTTTTCAACAGAAATTGTCAAAGGCACTGCTGCATCCAGAACTTGAACTTTTATGACAAATGATAATAATGACCCAAAGCAACAGATTTCTGCACCTTCTGGTTGTGTAAGAGGATTCTTAGTCCAATTACAAGATAGCTTGAACTCTCCTACACACCTTTGAAAAAGTTAGACCGGTTCCTTTAGGACACAAGTTTCATACCCCCATTAATGCGCTGCATTTTTAATTGGCCCAGTCTTGGTTATCTATACATTTACTCTGTCCTTCACAAGAAGAGATACCAAAGTTGGGAGGTGGGGAATGCCTCAGGGAAGTCTATTGCTTTTCAGATACAGAAGCCCCAGACACCTGTTTTGGGATCCTTTTACAGGTCAAAGAGAAGAAACGGTGATTCAGAGTTTTAACATCAGACCCGCACCCAGAAGCAGGCGTATCTCCAGCTGCCTCCCTACTTCTGTGTGAACTTGGTGGCAGCTCTTCTCCGAGGAAAGGAAAATACCAACAGAATCATCTCATAGGCCACCAGTGGGACCATCCTGGCCTGGGTCACGGCTGCCTAAGGTAACACAAACCCAAGGGAGCCTTCCTGACATAGTATCTCTAAGAAAAGCAGGATACAGAAGAATAATGACCCTCAGTCTACCCAGAGGCTTTATATAATAGCAGTGATGGATCTTAAAGATATTCCAACCATACCTTTATCTAAAATTTCCTCAGAAAAGTATTTTTAAAAGAAAAGCATTTTAAATGGTAGAAAAGTCTTGCTACAACCAGACAGATTCTCTCTTAGGAGTTTATGTGGTCTACCATATTTAATTTAGCATTGTTTTCCAGAGTGGTAGTGTGACAGGTGATGTATCAGCATAGACTCTGTGTCCTCTCAAACTTTGGAAGTAGAAACTGTAGAAAAATCTACAGAAGGCTGAAAAAAAGTAAAGCTCATACACAGTTGGTAATGTGCAAAAATCATTTCAGCAGCACTGTTAAAATTATTATCTATAGATTTTAGGGTTTCCATGAAAGTCTGGTTCGGAATTTAAAAAGTCCCTCCCTGCAGTAATTCTTACGTGTCTCTCTGGAGGTGGGTGGTGAGATGGATAAAAGGTACAGGAGACTGATCCCCATGGAAAACACTGACAATGGTGAGGCCACTGGATTACTGGACTTGGAGGAGAGGTCAGGGACAGCAACCACTGGAGTCTGCTACATAAAAGAATCAAGCCAGGACCCAAGAAAGGGGAAAGCAAAAGTCACCTCATTCTTTGCTGGAGGAGACTATTTTGCAAAATTAACTTTCTACAGGTAACCTGCCTGTAACTCATCCTCATGCTTTTGGACCACTGCTCCTTTCAATATTTACTCTCATACCCCAAAAGAATAGGCAAAGTGAGAAGAGGACGCTTTGCAGTCTGACAACACCCATATAACAGGAGGGAAATGATGTGGCCTGCATTTTGTTGATCACACTGTACTTCCTTGCTTTTGAGTTCTCCTATTAAACAATCCTCATTAGCCTCTTAAGAATCAACTCGCAACTCACCTACTGATATTAAAACTTATCCTAGTAAAATAAGGGCTAGACCAATCAAGCTCAAATTGGTAATTTTCAAAACACAGAAACATACTCTGATATGGAACATACCACTCTGAGCCCAACATGGCTGCCTAAATCAGGCAGGGTAAATGGGTAGAATCACCAAGACACTGACTACCTGTGCTGCTTCGAGAAAGTATTGACAGTCATCATCAGCCTGGGGCTCAGGATGGCTCTAGTTTATACAAGATTCAGGTATGGCTTCTACAGTCCATGATCCACAGTTTCTTCTCGGAACTGCAAATAAGTAAGCCTGCAAGGTGCATGGGAACTCCAAATCAGGGACTCTCACCTGTCATGCCGTGGAGCTATACATGTAGTGTAGCTAATCACAGAGTCACTTCTTCAGAGTGACCACTCTGAGCTGCTTGTCCTCCTCCCCATCGCTCTTCATAATGCATCCCCTGTGACTCCTGGCCATATGAAGACAGCAGAACATGGCTCGTGAAGTCACGAAGATGGAAGACTGCAGTCAAAACAAGTAGTGAAAGGCGGAGGTGGATGTGAGAGGAAAAAAATTTCTCCTAAAACATTCAACGTCAGGACTTAATCTACAGGTTTGTGTACTTCCTGTTGATGTTGATAAATGTAACAACTCATGTCAGATGCTGATTATTTTCAGAGATTAATAGACTGGCTCTTATTTGTAGTTTAATTGTCTACTGATTGGTGGTGGCCTTTTCAATTAAAGAAAAAAACCTTCAAAAAATAAAAAAGCCACCTAGCCAGCAGGATGTAGTTCTGTAAGAAGCAAATGACATAAGCTTTAATTGCCTAAGATGAGGCTAGTCAACTTCGTGCACAAGCAGGAAGCTTCCACCCCACCCAAACAACCCCTTTTTTGGTGTTGATTGTCTCTCTCCATCCTTCACCTCAGACACATCTGAACTGAAATCTCTCCAGCCTCCCTTCTCAACAGCTGCAAATTAACTGCAGGGATCCCAGCACACTCTGCGACAGGTGGCTCAGCGCCTCCCTTGGCCATTGGTGAGCTGCAAGGCAAGGAATGCAGCCCTGAATCCTCATGCTTGTGAGTGCTCTCAGATTCACAGTCATGTAGGAAGCAATGGGGTGAAACACAGTATGCCAGATAACAGAGGAAAAGGACAAGGAGGAGAAACACAGCTGCTCTGAAAATCCTTGCAGTCTCTGAGATGCAAGACAGCAGAAGGAAGGAGTAACATTACTGAATTTTAGGAGCTTTCAGAAACGTAGCAAAGTCACAGCCATTGTGGTACTTTCCTTCTTAGAGAGGCAGTCAGACTTGTGGCAAGTTTCTAAATGAATTATACTTTGCCTTTACCCAATGTGTATATGTATATTTTTTTACAACTCATTTTATTTCAAATGATTAACATCTTAGTTCTAAAAGCAAAGCAGGCAACTTTCACTTGTCACAAAACCTGAGCTAGTAAGTAATCCCAACCCATTTGGGGTTTTCCTGTGCAGTATTTCCAGGATCAGGAGTACTGGGGACTGCAGATACCTTCAAGTTGCAGATCCAGCGCAGGCTCAGCAAGCTTGGCTGTGTTCTTGGATGGGGGAAGAAGGCAGTAGCAGGTACGGGGCTCGTAGGAGCGGTATGAGCTGGGGCTTAACTAATCCCACACACCACCAGGCAGACGTACTGTTCCTGTGTACCTCAAGTCTGGTGTTACGCCTTGAAACACCACGAAGCGCAGTGCATGGACAGGCACGTGGCTACACAGCACCAGTTCTGTGAGGCTGGACATGCCAACACCTCCCGCCGCAGTGTATCTCATACTTGCATCATCTAGAATTCTCAGTTTTCCTGTATCTGATGTCTAAAGAGGACTTGACTGCCCAGTGATGCAAACTGGAGGCTAAAGAACCAAAAAACCTCCTCCATTTCTACTCAAAGTAGCTCACCTACAGAGAGGTAAAAATCCAGGGCTATAGTGTACATCCAGAACAAGTGGTATTGGGCCATGGAAACTTTTGTGGCTCACAGCTAAGGAACTGTGCTCTCATCTCCCTCCTCATCTCCCCACACTTGGACCCCCAAAGAACCTGAAGTTTAAGACACAAATACAACACACAAGGACTCTTCTCAAACAGTTTAATAGCAAATAAACAAAGGAAGGTACCACACTTGGCATATACAAAATGACTTGTTGTTGGTGTGTCTGTGCAATTAAAACAGCTTTAAGTTGCCCTTTGGGACAAAAAGAAAAAAACACACACACAAAAGGAAGAAAATTCCTTTAACACATACTCGCTTGTTCCAAACTTGTAACAAATCTTTTCATTTTTCAATCCACTACACAAACTCTGCGATCAGATCAGAAAAGCAACATGTGCTTCTCTGCTTTTTAAACCATTAAAGTAAAATCCGTAAATCTCTACAGAGTACAACACAATTTCACACAAAAAGACATTTTGTTTTGCAAATCAAAACAAAAAAAAAAGGAACAGCTCAAACAAGGTAAAGAAAAGCATTTCTACAACTGAACCACGACTTTGAGTTGATTAAATCCCATTACTGCAGAACAGACTCTACATTTGGTCATAGTGGCAATTTGTTTTCTCATCACATTGTGAATCACTTTACATTGTTTTCTAGTAGAAAAGGCAAAAAACTGTACAAAACCCCTAGTGTTAAATACAATGTTTGTACCAATAAAAAAGCCCACAGGTTTGTCTCCAAAATGTAAATTTTCTTTTTAAATTATTCACAAAAAGCAGCCAAAAATCAGAAAGGCAGCTGCTGCTCCACTGTCTCAAATCCATTAAAACCACCACAGAACAATTAAAACAACCAAAGGAAGAAAAGGAAGGAAGAAAGGAAAGAAACACCCAACGTTTGGCATTTTGGTTTTCTTCAGATATTTGTCCACAGGTTTCCCCAAAGTTCCGTATGGAACCAAATGCACATGTACAGAAACGTATTGGCAGTTACTCAATACACTGCAGGGTATCGGTGCTCCCACTGACGCACAGCCCTGTGCATTCAGACTGTGGGACTAACAGCAGCCAGCCCACAACCCTACCTCCCAAAAAACCCGTCTCTGTCCTCCTTTCATCCAGCCTCACGCTTCACTCCCAGGTATATGGACCAATTCCAAACATGGTCTGTCTCATAAGCAGATGAAGGACTGTCTACATGAGTCTACCAATATTTATCGAGAATATAGTATCCTCAGCCAACTCCGAAGTAGGACAGAAAAAAAATCCTTTTGCATCTTTGCATTACCCCAAACACTGGAGAAAAGTAAGATTTCTGGATCAAACACGATTTGCTTTCTCGGCAAAACCCCTTCTGGGATTTAATTCCACATTATTTGTTACTGTTAAGATACCTACACTAGCTTGCTTCTCCTTCTGACTGAAACTTCATCACAGCACACACTCTTCAGGTGCCTTCATCTAGAGCAGGGTTGTCAGACTCTTTTTCACCAGGGGCCACATCAGCCTGGCAGTTGCCTTTAAAGGGCCGAATGTAATTTTAGGACTGTATAAGTGTAGGAGCAGTTATATTTATACGGTCCTAAAATTACCTTCAGCCCTTTCCAGGCAACCACCAGGCTAATGCAGCCCCCAGGGAAAATGCGTTTGACACCCCTGATCCAGAAGCTGCATCCCAGTTTCTACCTGTGCAGATGGTACATAGGGTAGGGGGAAGCCTGCTACCCAGAAAGCAGTAACCTGTTTGAGTTCATTCTGCAAGCTAGAAAAACTGCTTAGCTCATTACCCAATTAAAAACTAAACAAAAACTAAAAAATCTCCGTAGAGATTCCCCAGCTAAGGCCCTTGAGAAGAGAGCTGGGGATGGTACCCTGTTCAGGTAACAGCTTCAGAGGCTGTTGTATTGTGCTTGTCACTTGGGAAAAGAGCCAGCAGTTGTAGGATCAGGGTTACAAATGCTTTCTCTGGGATATTTCAAACACTGTACTTCAAGAGCTAACCTAGATCCCTCAGGATCCTGCCACCAAGGTCTGACTGATGGTATTAAACTGGGGCTGGACTTCACAAACATGTACCCTGAATTACACAAAATGCTCATAAAGAGCGTTTCAAAGGAGCCCTAGCTTCACATAACTTTGGAAAGAGAAATAACTGTGAAGCTCCCCCACCTTCCTGCTCCCCAGCTATCCCCTTCCACCAAAACTTCCAGTACAGGAACAGTGCAACCGAGCCCCCTGGGAGCCTCTGACAGCACTGGAGATGGAACAAAGTCCAGGTGCTCTGTCAGGCAGACAGTCTAAGTGCACAGGTAGATGCCCTCAGGTGGCTTCTGATCGGATATTTGTCACACCAAAACCACCAATTTAAAAGATACCTTTGAAACCCATTAAATTGCTCAGTTTTTGCACAAACTATAGAAAACAGAGAGGTGAAGGTGATATATACGAGGGTGTGAAGAAAACAGCAGGGAACATGCAAAACATTTCTGGGCACTATCTTAGTCTGAAAGATTAAAACAAAAACATCACATTTTGCTGAGGAGATTGTAGTTACAAAAAAACCAAACATGCTAGGGCTTAACAAAATACAACACCAACTATGATCAAATTTTCACTGCAGACTGATAATCACACAGGGAAGCAGGGGTAAAAATAAAAATAATAATAATTAAAAAAAATCAATAAATGCCAGGGCAAAAAATGTAGCTACAATCAGAAGAAAATGTAGTTCAAGTGTTTTCTGCTGATGCCACTCAAGTCACAAGTTTGAACTCATAAAAACATACGCTGTCTCCTCAAGCACAGAAACCAGATCAGCAAAATGTGACTAGGAAGTCTCCTGAAAGATTGAGTCACACCACATAATTGACTTTTTCTTCAAAACTGTGTTTTTAAAACTAAGCACACAGAAAAAACTAAGCCTAGAAAGTGTGATTGGCTGTATGTTCACAGAAATACAAATACTCCACAAGGTATGCTAGCAAGGCTGCTCTGAAGACAATTACAAAGAATCAGATTCACAAAATCAAGTGGTTATCTTACGAAGGTCTAGAAAAATAGAAATTCTTTTATATTCAAATGCAAGTTTAAATATTCCCCTTCAGCAGTCTTTCTAGCAAAACCAATTTGGCAGCACAGAAAAAAAAAAAAAAGAAAGAAACAAACGTAATAAAAATACACATCAGCATCAAAGGTCAACACAAGGTCAAAGGTGAGAGTTCAAGCATCAGAGAAGCTGAAGAGACAAGGATTTGGACGATGTACTTGAACGCCACATCGACATGCTTTAGGCACAACGATGAACAAACGGCAGGAATCTAGAAAAAAAAACAAACCAGAAAGAGGGAGACCCACTGAGTTACACAGAGCAGTACATCCAAACACGGAGAGAGAGAACAAGAATGGGCACTGTACAATGAGATCTCCTGGGGAAGGGAGTTGACAGGGAAGGGCAGCACATGCCAACGATGGACAAGTAAAAGTCAAAGTACATGAAGGACACCAAGTAAACATCAGACTGCCAGAAACCAAATGGAAGCAGAGGCCTGGATTTCCCTCTCACCACCCAGTCCGTGGAACACTTCACAGGCCAGTAACATGTTGGTTAGCATGCATTCACCTCACCCTGTGCCCGTGTCTTCACTGGCTCTGTTGAGGAGAAGAACAGAGCAAGCTCCCTCCCCAGGAGACCAACTCCAAACAATAGGGCTCCTGGGCTGACACTCGCCCACTGAGACTGAGACCATGAGACAAGACAGAGGGCACAAGTGATTCACAGGTGGTTTGATGGCTGAGACTTTTCTTGCATTCTAACATGGGAAGTTCTTAGGCAGTGGTAGCCCAGGAAATCCATGTTCTTTCCTTCAGTTACAGTCCCTTCTCATTCCCTAGGAGCCCATGAAACTGGGGGTGGGTGATTTGGAACAGGGGAGAAAAAAAAAAAAAAGATTATACAAGACAAGTAAGTGGAATCAAAAACTCCACACATTAGAGAAGAATTCCTTAAGACTTGACTGCAAGTTAAGACTTGTCCTAGCTGAGCACTTTTCATACCATTAGACCTGCACAGGGACTTTCCCAGGCTTCTATATAAACAACCCCCAGCTCCCTGACTTCGTGAGGAGGGGATTCTGGGCTCTGAGCAGCTCTACAGTCACTGTTGCCAGTTTGATGAGTAGAAAAAATACATTTCCAGAAGCTTTCTTGGAAGAGTTTATAAATAAAATAATTCTTATATTAAGTGATACGAATACCTTTGTTTCCTCCCCTCAGCTTGTAAGCTGCAAGAGACAACATTTTGGGAGGAACATGGGAGGTAGGGGAGAGAGGAAGCAAGTTTCTTCTTTTTCTTTCTCCCTTCCTGTTTCCCCACCCCCAGCTCCCGTTTATCTCCTCTTCGTGGCCTTATTCATCAGCACATCTCAAAGCTGGTGGTTAGAGAACAGAGCAAGGTGAGACTTGCACATTATCTTACACCATTTATAGCACATTTGAGAATAGCAAGTGTTGCATTCTAGTTTCAAAGCAACAAGCAGCATGTTGTTCACTAAACCTGCAACACTCTACTTACTAAAACTGCTGAGATTAATTTGCTCTTCATATTTTCCAAATTCAAGGAAAGGACCCAGTAGGGAGTTTAAACCAACTCCAGCAAACAGAGTACAATGGAACTCTTGCAGTTATTTCTGTAGTTATAGAAATTCTCTAGATAGTTTGTGGATAGCTGTAAGGTTTCAGTCCTAAACCAGAAAGGCAAATTCATCATGAACTAAGGCATGAGAAACAAGAGGCATGAAATGAAGTGACATCTAAGTATGTACCACAGAATTCTCTGTGTGATTTTATTTTTTCTTTAGAAATTTTTCAAATATTTCACTCAGAAATTTTGAGGGGAAATACTCAGTTTCATTAAAGCCCCGAGGAATCACTGGCCTCCAAAAGCAGAGTCATGAGATGCTGGGCAAGAACTTAATGACTGGGGGAGAGTTATTCCAGTTTATCCTTGTTTTATTCTCACAACCATGATAATGCTGTCTTCTGTGTTCTATATTTTGTGGGAGGTATGCTCAGGGACATATAACATCCCTATGTTTAAATGTCTGCAACCAGAAGCTCTCAAAGCATTTTACATGTTCATAGTTGCATGCTTCATTTGCAATTTGCTTTATCCAAGTTGCTTCTAGACTTTTCCAAATGAAATAGGTACAATTTAATTCTGCTTGGCTGTTCTTCCCTAACTCACAACCATTAACAAGAAGAAACACTTCAGTTAATTCTATCATGCAAGCAGAATCTACCGTGCTATGTTAACTTCAGTACTCAGATGAAAAGCTTTTTCCTCATAGATGCATTTGCCAGTGAGGAATTTTCTGAGGTGCCTATTTTCCAGACAGTAGTGCCCACAGCAAGTAAACTGCCTCGCCATATAAGTATAAACAGATATTCACCATCGTCTCAGATAATTTTGAAAAATTCCAATCCTCATTCTGTTTAGAGTTATAATTTAATCACTATATATCAAAGCCATTTTCTAATAATGCAAGCTTTGCAGTACTTCAAGAAAAAATATAAACTATGAGGAGATAACCTATTTTGGACTGTTGATTGTCTAGGGGACTGAAGAATCTATGATTTCATTTACCACTGTACTTAATATTAAGCAGTATCATACTAAGCCTTCAGCTGTTCATAATATTTTCATATTATGGCACATCTAGTAAAACCAAATATCTTCAGAGAAAAAAAAAAAAAAAAAAAATCTATCAAGTAGACCACTTCTATCTTGGTTCTAAAAATAGGCAAGTAATTCCTGGTGGCACATGTAACACAGAATTCCATTTTACTGGAAATCGTACTAACTTTTGTTGTAGAAAATGCAGATTCTTTGGTTTATGAGGATACAGAATACTTTATCCATGTGGCTACTTAATCTAATCTTTCTGCTGTTTATTTGAACTCACACATCTCTTATCCTAATAACCAGGAAATAAAGTATTTGACACTGATTTGATTTGCTTGAATAGGAGCATGACAGGAATTAAAAACAAATTTTAAAAGCCCCAAGTCCCCCAAATCCCAGACTTTCCTACCAGTAAGGAAGAAAACTGGCTTCAGACTGGAAGGCAAGAAGAGCCTAAATCTCTAGAATCCGCAGCAGCCACCAGACACAGAAATGTTGACTTTATCTGATCAGTTGTGTTATCAGAAAAAAAATCTGCCCAAGTCACAAACCTGATACATTTATTAACTTTGGCAACATATACATTGATACACCAAGAAAGGGAAATGTGAAACAAATACACAAAAAGGGCAACATCTTCAGCTGGTAAAAACTGATGCAGCTCTACTGAAGAGAGCAGAACTGCATTGATTCAAACCACCTGAGGATCACATCTTTTAAAATTTAACCTGCATAGATTCTTAAATTTCTTTTTCTTTTTTTTTTGGCAATACTTATAGTTATGCCAGTAAGGCACAAGAGCTAGCCCAAGTTAGGTGTCTTCAGGTGATTATGTCTGGCAGGAGTCACTGATCAAACTAAGCCACAGTGTAAGCTGGTGAATCTCCCTCCTAAAGTCAATAAAGGAGTTGCACCTATTTGCAACAATGGCAAGCTTGATCCGTAAGTTACAGTACTGAGGACACACTACAGGATGCAGAAGCTAAAATATCTAATTTTGGGCAAATGAAATGACTAATAGAGAGGTCAGAGCATCAGGTTACAAGAAAAACAGGACAAAGGTCTCAGATAATACAGTGGGGCAGGGTGCAAAGAAGGTAAGAGTGACTGTAGAGACCCCAGAGCACAGTGCTCTCCTCCACTGGTTCACAGCGTTCGTCTTCCCCATTTAGCAGTTGTTGGGCTGCAAACAGGCCACTGAAAATCAGTAGTTTCAATCATGCACATCATTATGTGTGTAAAACAATCACATTCAGGATTCTACAAAACCCTGGCCTTTTTTTCCAGTGAAATAATTTAGGTAATAAATATTCTCCACCCTGGAGCGGTATAAAACTTCTATAAAAATAGAAACAACATTCTTGGTTACAGCAGGTTGCACTTGGAGCAGTTGCTCCTGTGTGATTTTCTTATTTTTTTTTCTTTTTTCTTTTTTTTTTTTTAATTTTTTTGAAAAGTATAATATTTATATATATATAAAAAATCCCATTATCACCCTGGAGGCCTTCACACTCCAATACTCTTTTTCTCAGAAAACCAGGACACATCTTTCCCATCGTGCAGAATTCAAGTGTACATGGTTCACTTAAGTGTACGTTTAAGTTTCTAGAGAGATTGAAATAATTAACACAGAAGGGTACCACATGCCGGCATAACTGGGAAATTTGGCAATCTGGCCTTTGAACCTTTGCCACCACAGAATTGTCTGAATAATACTGATAGATTTACCTGTCTGCCATTAATATAGACATACTGGCATAAACGGTTTGATTTAAGAATGGAAAGGGCTCTTGGATGCTACAGGTCAGGTCTTGCACTTCTGAGGTTTGAGATCCCAGGGGACCCAGTCCCTGGGAATGCCCGACATTCCCAACAGATCACTGCACCCATACTCTGAACATGATCTCAATTTGATGGGTTCAGTGCTCCTCCTGCTGGAGCAGAACAGGAAGTCCCAACCCTACTTCTGACCCACACACCCATTATTTAGCAGCTGGGACTCAAATTGCTGTGTTAGCTGGTGCCTTGGAGAACAGCATCATGAACGAGGAATACAAAAGAAAAACAAAAACAAACAAGGAAAAGGAGAAAATATGAGGTAAATGGAACTTCTGTTAAAGACGCACAGAAATTGTAAACTTCCTCTTGTGACAGAGGTGGATTTTGGTGGTTATTAAAAATGGGACTCTGATTTCTTAAAACAACTCAGGCCAGAGTGTCAAAAATCCCTTGAGCCCCCTAAAACCAGTGTATAACAAAGGCCCTTAGCAACGCACTAGCAATTTCACAAGTGTACAGAAAAAGTGCGTGTTCATTGAAGGGGTGTGTTCCATTTTCCTTCAATATAGAAGATAACAGCTAGTACCAAAAGGCAGAATAAGACTGAATGGCTCAATGTTCTGCTCTGGTTCCACAGCTCCTGTGTTAGCCCGTTTTGCACTGGTACACACCTCCCTAAAGGAAAACTGCAGTATAAAGGAATACCTAATCACTAGATCAAATCACTACACAAATTGTTTCGTGTTTTGTTTTTTCTTTATAACCCCCCAGGAAGTTATTGCAACAGAGTTAAGACTGAGAAATCAAATCCTATGAGAACATGTATGAAACAGGAGCCCCAAGAGCTGTGTTAGAGTAACTCTGGGCTTTGTATCTCAGTTTAACAGTCATTTTAATAGAGAAACAAACAGTGTTTACATTATGCTTATCAGAATGAATTCAAATTAATACTCTGCAAAAAGGACATTATTTCACAGAAATGGGGAATGTGATGAACTGTTAAGAAAAACTGTCAAAAAATTCTGCAGGCATGAAAAGTTTCTTGTTTCCAGCCCCAGATGCATTCATCCAGACTAAGCTGTCTTGCTCTATACCTTTCTACAAAACCTAGAAAAAATACATGGGATAAGTCTTCTTAAATATGGAGAAACTCACTGCATCTCAATATTCAACTGTAAATGGACAGTGAGACTTTCTGGGCAGGGACACTATTTAATAATTTCATAAAGTGCTGTGTACATTCACAGTGCTATATAAACACCACTTTATATACAGCAAAAAAAAAATCACTGCAGTTTTCCTTTGGCTTGTTAATGTGTTCACCCTTCTAGCCTGTCTCCTGCTTTAGAGATGATTTACTAAATTCCCACCATGGCACACAGCTAAATAAATTTCAAAGAGTGGATAGGGCATGACAAGGGCTACATGGAGTTGGTTCTTTGCTCGCCCAAACTTGGATGGACTCAATTCTCATTCCCCATCTCTGTTTTCATCAGTTGCTCTGTGTTATTTCTGCTTTCCTTTCTCCTCTCCCCCATGGCAGTGTGGTGTCAGTTCTGCTTCCCCTTCTCCTCTCTACCCGAAGGCAGTGTGGTGTCAGTTCCTGCTGCTCCCTTTAACCTTCCCTCCCCACCCCCAAGGAGCTGGCATTGGTCCTTCTCAACACACACTGGTTACAAACACAGCAAACTTCAAATAAGGGAAAAAAAAGAGAACCTCAGCGATATGGCACCTAAATTCCAAAGTAAAACACTGGAAACAAAAGCACAAACTTGTCCTCCATCCAAAGCGGGATTCTCAGCAGAGGCTGCAGCCAAATCTTCAGGGGAAGATGTGCCAGATAGAAGGCATGGATCAGCTTCCAGGACTGTAAAAACACAGCCTTAGGGCTTCGAATCACTAAGTGCGCTCCTCTCCAACTTACCAGAAGATCCTTCTCACTCCAGTCCCGGAGGGGAGGGGCGCTCAGTATGGCTTGCTGTCATTCTTAGAGCGCTTGAGCTGTACTTTCAGACGCTTCATGCCAATCTGAAAGCCGTTCATTGACTGAATGGCAGCCTGTGCAGAGACAGGATTGTCGTAACTTACAAAACCTGAAGAAAAAGAAAATACATAATTATGCCATGCCAAAGCCATCCAGAACAGCTACCCACAATTGGAAATGCAGGTGCTCACAAGGTAAGAGAGCCTTGCATGAAATGCCATTTTCAGAAGCTCACAACTCTTTTAGACGCTTCACTAAAACTTCTTACTAATAGCCCTCAGACAAAAGCATTGCTTTCTGACATATGGGACTTTGGCCAACAGACACACAAAGCTCAGGAAATTAAAATAACATTTTCTATTATTCCAACAAAAATGACTACTGCTGTTTGTTTTATAAGAACTCATACCTGGGAGAAAATGAAACCTGGAAGGTGTTAATTGCTATATGAAAACTCACGAAACACACAAGACTGAAATCACCCTCTTGGCATTATGGGAGCAGATTTGTTTGGAGAGAAGTAGCTGTCAAGGTAGTGTGGCACTTGTACCACTTTAGGTTTCTCTCTGATTAAAAGTTGTATATCATTCCAGAGAAAGAGCATCCTCAAAATAAACTTCCCCAAGGTTTTGATGGAACCTATTTTAAATAACTCCAGTCAACAACTGCTAGCACTACCTTGGGAGATCATTCCATGTACAGATGTTACAGCTTGATGCTGAGCATATTTTTATGTTCACACAAAGGATAAGATTGTTCATATCTTTTGGCTAAAATACTAAAAAATACAGGGTATCATATAGGCACAAAGCTATCACAAGCACAGAGAAAGGCTCACCTCTCCTACTCCATCACCAGAAATCCTCATCTATCAAAACAGCCACGAGAGCTTACAGCACTACAAAAACGCTACAACTGCTTGCACTGGGGTTTCAAAGTGAGGAAAATAAAACCACTAATCTTGCAGTCCATGTGCACAGTCTCCTACTACACAAGCTAAGGAAGAATACGTTCTTTGCTATTTTTGCCTCACAGACTATAGCAGTTAACTGAAAATAATCTGATAGCATAGCAACAGTAGCATGACAGGTTGATTTACAGTTTTAGGATACACTTCCTGGCCTGATATGCCTCCCATCTAAACACACAATAAGCAGAACAAAATTAGCATAACAAATGCAACCAAAGTTAAGTAGTAAATAACAGCTGAAATGGTTTTACTATTACAGAGTTTTCAAGAATTACGATGAAGCTTTAAAACTGCCTTTACGGCATTTACAGAACATCAGAGTCAAATGCCCCTGTACTATACGGTAGCCATAATAATTATGAAAATATTAATAGAAATAACAATGACAATGTAATAAGTAGTATATACAGCAATGCAAACAACTAGTGAAAAGTCAGAAAGGGGGAAGAGAAGGAACTATACCATAAGTACAGTCTACAAATACCAGCCACAGTGAATTATCCAGGGCTGTAACAGTAAAATTAGACATAATAGTACAAAATCAGGAAAGGCAAAAAGTCACAACGAAGATTAGGAAAACAGAGTTCATAGCTGGAAGAGTTTCCATTTGTTTATTTATTTATTTATTTATTTTTGATATAAAGAAGGAGTCACTAGCATGTATCTATTAATTTTTAGGGACACAGAGAAAGAGTCACTGCTTGACTTAAATGCTAGACCAGACAATATGCTGGAAAAGAGATTACCATAAAGAAGCCACCTTTCTACAGGTAATGATTAGACGCAACGTACCAAAACACTTGCTTAGATTAGTCTGCTTGTCAATGAAAACCTTGGCAGAGACAACATTTCCAAATGGCATGAACATCTGCAGCAGATCCTGATCCCCAAACTCCTGGGGGAGATGGTAGATAAACAGATTGGCTCCCTCTGGACCTTCAAACAACAAGTAGGAATATAAATTCAGAAAGAGCATGGATAACGTAGGCCCACACTTCACAAAAAAAAAAAATGAAAGAGCCATTCAAGCCTAATTTTCTAGATAAAACAACGAAACTGCTGTTTGCACTTCTGCAGAGTACTTGATTCCAGAAAAAATCAGCATGACTGTTTGCTGGGACTGATCATTCAAATAATTCTAGCTCTTTCTCACCATTTTTTGCTTGCCATTTCCACATTGTACAAAAACTGGTTCACAGATCTTTGGTGCAATGAAAGCTGAACAGTGAGTTTGAGCCCCAGATGCTCACCAAAACAAAAACGGCTATGTAAAGCTTGCAGCTCAAAGAAATTAAGTAAATCTCAAAACAAAATACAATCAATTGCTTGGCAGATTCTTTGCTAAGCATCATCCTACATTCTGCTGAAAACTTACTCCTACATTCTTCATACTTTACACTGCACATTAAATTGATTCTGAATCTGAGTGAAGAGATCGGCATTAAGTATCTGTGAGAAGAGGTGAAGGACCAAGAAAACAAAATTAACAAAACCACAACTGATTCTCCAGCTGTTTGATGTATTGGGCTGCAGACGTATACTCCCTGTCCTCTGAGAAAATAGAGGAGTGTGATTACTAAGCATTAAAGACTAGACAAATCCTGAGAGAAACCTGTATAAAAACTACTCTGGACAGCCCTTAAGAGGGACACCTCACAGGTTTCTCCTTATCTTCAGTAGATTTAGGATTCTAAACAATGCTGCCAAATAAAAGTTCTGCAGATAAGGTAGCTGCAAAGGCTGAGGTTGCCGTTTTGAAAACCCCTTTTCTCAAGTTCTTTCTACAACTTTCTGCCTACCTTCTTTTTGACTTCCCGCTGCACCAATACTCTGCTGTGTTAAGAGACTCTGGTTATAGAGCGTGGGCAATGCAGCAGCAGCATATTGCTGGATTCCAGAATAAGCCTGTGTGAGGGCTTCCATTGTGCTACCTGTCCCATTTGAGAGACCACCACTGCCAAGTCCTCCATTTAAGGCTGCCATTCCTGTATAAGAAAGAGGAAATAAAGATGAGTGAGTACCTCCACTGAACCACCTCAATTACTTTTCAAATACTCTGCACTGTTACAAAAAGCAGGGAGCAGACCGCCGCCCCACTTGTCCCAAACTAGCACAGCCTGAGGAACGATGATCAGCTACTCCCCAACCCACCAGACCACATCACTTACCTGCTAAAGAGCTAACGTTGAGGCCTGCTGTAGCCCCTGCCAGTGTCTGCAGTGCTCCAAGAGAAGCCATTGGATTAACAGAGGAGCTGCTACTGGAGCTAGGTGAGGAACCTGCTATTAAAATAAGATAATTAAACTTCAAGCAATATTTTGGTTGGTCCTGATAATTCAACTTCTTCATTACGTTATTTCTGCAGAAAAGGCTAGTAAGGAACAGATCAAGACAACACAGTCTACTTAATGTTAAAAATAAATTCCAAACCCACACAACTTGATTGCTCATACTGCTTCTACCTTCTAATCCCCTCCTACATTTTTGAGATGTTTCTAGTTCATCATAAGGTCTACTCTTTGTAGCAATAATATTTTCATTAAGTGTAAGATACCTAAGATTCAGGCAATATACGAATGTTAGATAAAATTTGTAACTCAGCATGAGGTGACAAGCAGTGATGCCTGTTTCCTGCTGACTAAAGTGAGTAAGAATTGCTACATATTAATATCTACCCTTGAAACATCACACAAGGTGAGAGACCTGAAACACAGATACTAGCGACATTCAAGAAAGCTCCAGTCAAGCTGAACATCTGGTTTTCCTATACTGCCAGAAGAGGAACAGCAGATGCCCAGATTATTCTGACACATTAAATAATTTTCCGTTAAAAATCCCACTGCAGCGGCTGGGGCGTGGGCCAAGAAATGTGTTGGAATGTACATCCAGAATATGTAGTCTATCCTCTGTTGACTGTGCCACTAACATCTTCAACCATGTTTGCTCAGTAAGAGAAGTCTGTAGATACAGTTCCTAGGAGACTAACAGTTTATGTAGCTGCCAAAGTCTATAACAGGTGGAGTTCTACAGAAACATACATCAAAATGACAGGAAAAAAGTTTACCGAGCTGGTATATCAAAAGAAACAGAAGTTCAAATTCAGGTCATCTACAAAGATTATCGACATGAAAAATTAAGAAAAGAATAGCATTTTTTATGATTATTCAGCAGTGGTTTTCCTAACAGGTTTGTGGACTACTCAGAAATCTGAAGAAGGTAAATAAGAAAAGCTATGCATATTGCTGTTAACCCAGAAGCCTAAATTTACTGCTTAAGATGCACTGGAAAATATTTATGGCTTCTACAACTCAAAAGATACTGAAGACTGGTGCTGTAGAGGCATCTTCTTGTCTGCTTTTAAGAGGAATTTATCTGTCAGATGAAACGTGTAACATTAGAACTGGAATTTGGGCATTTTCAGTTTCCTTGATGTTTTTGTGATTCTCAGTTATGCTGTGTACGTCCAGTAAAACTTTCAAAAGAATTGTTAGCATCTTTCGAGCAGATTGACACACATTACATATTCATCACTTCAAATATGTGGCACAAAGTCTCTCTTGGAGTGGAATATGGTAACTATTAAAATGGAATACAGCAAACTTGCCTAAGAAGCCCGAGCAGAGGCTGTACTCAACAGAAGTAGCTGTACCTAACGAAAACTGCAGGAGAACCCAGGGAGCTGCACTTCATATGACTGATTAGGTTTTGTACTGACAGAGGAAATGACAAACCTGCTCTGGAAAAAGTTCTAGACAAACTCTCTTAAGTCAGAAGTTGAAAGACAATGTCTCAAACTATATTTTAAGGTGCTTACTTGGAAGAAAAGGAGACAACTCCCATCTTACTATTAGTAGCATATTACATGTTAAAAAACATAGAGAACAAGTTGCAGAATAACCCTAAAGCTGGTAGAAAAAAATAGCACACTTGGCTGAATAAAAGACAGTGTTCAGAAATGATACAGCTGCCTTAATTTTAGGATATCGCTTGTTTCTGTGACACTTCATTGCTAATCTGCATAATTCAAAAAGAAAAAAAAAAAGTACAACTACAATCAAGTAGTTAGTGGTATGGGGGGGAAAAATAAAGAATGAAGCCAAGGCTAAAGAGCAAAAGAGAGACCAGATGTCTTCCCTACATTGAAAAGGTTGTGATTTTTAATAGATTCATTTAAACCAGTATAAAAAGCTGAACACACAGTTACTTCAGTTTAGCTGACTTTACCAGAAATCTCTTTAAGCAAAACAAGAAATGCTTTAGTATTGAAAATGCCAAGAAAATTCAACAGTTTTATTTTCTTCATCATATGTATATAGGAATTGTTGTACTGAGTCGGTACCCTATTTCTGATGATGACTAGAGGCAGATAAATAACAGTAGAGCAGAACTACAGGGCAATTACAAAGGAATACTTCATAGTTATAGTCTAGATAACAATGCAGTAATCTGCTAATCTAGCACTTCTTTCCACCAAGTGCAATGTCTTTATATTAAAGTTATGGTTTCAGTGTGTTTTAAACACCAAACTGTTTGACTCTCTAATGTTCTCAGGCACGACTTCTGCAATTTAACCGTGCACTATGCAAAGAAATAGCTCTTTTAATTTCTGAACTGTCTGCTGACATCTTCACCTGATATCCTGTAATTCTTGTCTTGAAATATCTAACTGGTCTTTCCCTATTTGTCTTCATCACACCACTAATATACTTGTAGGCTTCAATCATACTGTCCTCACGTCACTCTCCTGTTTTTCAGGCTCCCTTGTTGCTCCTAATAGGGAAGCAGTTCCACAGTTCTAGTCACCCTTTTAATTCTTCTGGTTTTTTATGTATTATTTTAGATCGGAAAACAGCACACAGCAATGGGGATGGAAAACCAATACAGCTTTATACATGTTCTTTACTCCATCCCTAATACCTAACATTGTTTCTGTGCAGCTTTTGGTGGGTCATTGGGTCTTCTTGCTTGCTACTCAGGTCATATTTTCTTAGATCTATCTACTGAGTCAAAAGGCTAACTCTAACAGAACTAGCTGAAAACACTTGAAAACCTTTTCAGAAAATCTGAATATGTAGTAAAGAATACCTAGAAAAGATAATGCAACTCGGACAAGGGCATCGACTACCAGCTTGTGGAGGTAGGTAAACTGAGGGAACAGTAAGTCTGTTCTAACTCATCTAGCAATGTGCTAAAGAGCATCAAAATTCAGGCAATGAATCTGACTGAACTGTACCAGAATTAGTTCCAGTAAAAGCAGAAAGACTATGATGTCTCTGAAAATAATTTTGCTGGAGACACACAAAGGCCAGCAAAGTGATCTAGTCTTTGCTGGACCTTTGATGGTTGCCTTGGAAAGGAGACCAAATGGAAACACAGATCAGCTTTTGCAAACATTCTATTTTGCTCTGGAATAGACAATTCTTATTGACATTTGAGTCAAAAAGATGGCAGACAAGAAAGCCAAATCCTGAAATGCTTCTACAATACTTTCTTGAATGTCCCTTTCACAAGCTAGCAGTTATCTAAGGCCACAGTCTCTGTGACACGCATTACTTAATAGGTGGATGCAGCAGTGGTCTGTTCAGTTCCAAAGAGTATATGCTTTATTGCAAGGTCGAAGGTTTTGCTCCATCCTATTCTACATCAAAATACACAATACTGCTTGAAAATATCTAAACAAAATCACCTGAAATGAGTAGGAAGGCAGCACAACAACAACACTTAAGGCCTCCGAGTTCAACCATTCTGACATGTAACCATGCATAGTCCACAGACTCTACACTGTGTAGACTTCCAAGTTCCCCAAACACAGAAGGTATGAGTGCACATGAAAGACAATCACAAAGGTAGCTACACATAATGATTGTCTGGCTTTTTCCACCAGTTACGCAATTTGAGGACATTCTGTGATAGACGTCCAAATCAGCATCAGGTGAACATTTGGACGACAGATGGACAGAAGTCAAGCCGGCAGTCATCATGTGCAGTTAGGTTTAAGGGATTATAACAGTACAAGTCGCCATATGTCCCACAGACAAGGAAGGCATTTACTAACACATTGTACTGAACAGCTACACACAGTTTTTTCAAGGTCTAGATATGGTTGAGGAGGGATGCTCTGAATGTGTGGAGCCTAACAGCCTTCCAGGTTAATACATACAGTGTGAATGCACATATAAACATTAATTAAAAGAAAATGTCAAAATTGCTTTTATAAGAGATAATATCCAGGTCAGAGTAAAGAGCTGAAAAACTGTATAATTACAGGAAGTATTATGAGATTTATTGCTGTGTACATTGAGGTTTCCTCTTCCCCCAACATAAGTACAGTTTTAAAACGTGAAGTATATTCATAACTCTAATGAAAAGCACAGAAACTGTTTCAGAGTTCGGTGTCTGTGACTACATACAGATCACATATCCTCCAGAACTTTTTATTTCTTTTGAACAAAGCTAAGCTCTACTCTTTAAAATTATACTTGAAATTAAGTCATAATAGTGACTGTTTCATGTTACAAGCCTGTGAAGAGTGAACTAACTGATACATCTGTATAGGATATTAATTCAAATAACCTATCATGATTATTATACTTGATTGTTGACATACAATGATTTATTGCTATGACTGGCGATCAGAAAGTTGTCTGGATTCAGCACAGGAGGTGCCTAAAAGTAAACTGCTCCCCAGCCCTAGGCCTTCCAGCAGCACAATGGAAAGTGGAACGGAGTCCTGAGATATGTCTCTCATCAAGGGATAAGAAACCTTCAGAATGCTGTGGAACGGCCAAAATTCACAGATGGGAAATCAATTCCAAAGAATCACAGAACACTGGCAACCTTTGTGGGTCATCTAGTCTAACGATCTGCTCAGAGCTGGTCTAACCTCTGGGTTAGGTTAGCCTGGTCAGGGTCCTTTCCAATTGCATTCTGAATCTCTGAAATGATGAAGATTCCACAGCCCCTCTGCTAGCTGGTTCCTGGGCTTAATCACTCTCACCATTCATTTTTTTTCTTTTATTTCCAGAAAGAATTCTCTCTGTTGCAACTGGTGTCCATTGCCCTTGTCCTTTCACTGTACACTTTTGAGTAGAGGCTGTCTCTGCCTTTTCTAGCACATCTGGCATTTGAACTTCACAACCTGCCAGTCCCATTCCCCACCCTCAAAAAATCAAGAGAACAAACTTGCTCCAGTCAGTAGATGTGAGAGCTAATAAGGAAATCTTTGTTCTAAATGCCAATCACAGAAAATTGTAACCTGACAGTTCCAGGTCTGGTACGGCATGAGGAAACATAAGAGAAATTATCAGATACCTTCACCTTTAAGCTTCCTCTATGATAAAGCAGCATTAGTGGGTTATAAATGCAGCTCTTCTATAGCCTCAACTCCTTTTTTTAAAATTATGGGGTATTATAGCTGGGAGTAAAGATGAATTTTGAAATTTCAGTAAGGATTGCAGTCTACAAAGTTTTTATTTTAAAAAAAAAACCAACCCTGTCCAGCAACAGAACACTTAGAACTGAATTCTTTCTTGGGGATTTCCTTAAGTAGAAAATTGTACAAAGCCCCCACGGTTTAACTCCTGCTCATGCGACGTAAGGTTTTCTGAACAGCTTTTTCTTGTTATCTCTTTATAATCTCTTGGTATGGCTCCTTGGTCCCACGCAATACAAAAAGCTCCCTGTGGAAATTTAAAACACCTCTCAACCTCCTTTTGTCTCTCACAATCACAGGCAAGGATGTCAGCTCTGTAGGTTGGATTTCAAAACTGGATGAACAATTTGGCTTTTTTTATGAAAAATAAACAAACAAACCAACCAAAAGCAAACCCACATATCATGCCATACATGCTGGGAAACTGACACCCTGAAAATACAGGGTCTCCCTTCCCATGTCCAGATCTAGAAATAACTGAAAATAGTATAGAAATAGCTTGAGTAGGATACTCATCCTCATTTGTGGTGAAAACTGTGCACATCTGATGTAAGCACAATTTATTTTTTGTTTTCTTGTTTGCTGCATTTAATGATCGCATTTAACAAGAAGGCAGCAAAAGAACACTACTTGGACATTCTAACCTCTCTGGATAGCGTGCATAACCTGATGTAGGAAAAAAAAAAAACACAAACAAAAAAACAACCACCACAAATCAAAACCCCACAAAAATACTGAACCCCCCAAAGCCCCCAAACTACCAAAAAACCCAGTAGAGCAAGATACTGAGTTTTATGTGCAACTTATACACTCAGTTATAGACAATGCTTTCCAGTAAATGTGCTAGGGGTCTGTTTATTCTACTTCTATGAGGCAGTTATAGTATCCTTGTCTTAATTAATGCCAGAAAAACATAAACCATACTGTTCCAGGGCACAAAGTTCATTATTTCATGCTTAAGGCATCTTCTATCTCCATGTCCAGAGGAACAGTGTACATCTGCCACAGTACCTGCTTAAAATCACAGATAAAATGAGTGTGTGATGAGACTGTAATAATGTGACTGGAAAGAGGTCACTTACCTTTCTGCTTCATGATGACCTCAAAAACTCTTTTTACTTTAAACTGATAGGACATCTATCCTGAAATGACTCCTAATGCAAGCCGTGTCACAACACAGTGCAGCACGGGCAGTCCCTTACCTGAGCTGGTGAGCACACTCAGGGGACTGCTGGAGGAGGTAAGTGCAGCAGTACCGCTCGGTGTATTCTGAGCTGCAGTGGCCGCAGCTGCTAATGCAGCCAGGTTCTGTAGTTGCATCGCATTCAGTCCTGCAACACATTGAAGAATGCACAGTTTCTCCTACAATAGTCATCATTATCCAAGTTTAACAGATCCAGCAACCTCAGCACATCACAAGCAAGTAACAGGAAGCAGCTTAAAAACAACAGGCTTAATACTAGTTACTGATCTTTTCTACATTGTGATTCCTTCTTATAACTAAAAAAAGAAGAGATTCTGTAAAAGAACAGGTAGTCATGATTCCAGAGGTAGACTCCACAGTATAGAATGTTTCAAGCAGTATTCTCTCCAGTCACAAAAGCGTAACAGCTTTAACTGAGAGTTAAGTCAGGTCTGACAGCTCCTCTGCAAACCAGAGATCTTGTCTAGACACCAGACTAATAACCTCATCTTATGTCCCTCCATTCTCTTTGTAAGAGAACAGCAATAACTGCAGAATTATTTCAAGGAGGCCTATACACCACAGTGTTCACAAAGTCACACCTTTAACCCACCATCAGTTGAGTATCAGCAGGTTTTGTTTGGTCCTCTTGGCAGCCAAGAAGCAACAGTCAATTGTGAGACAATGTTAACTGGCAACTCCTGACCACAAGATCAGACAATGTATGTCTAGGCCAGTCAGCTGGTCAAACAAACGTGGTAAAGAAAATGGGAAACAACAGGCATGATGTGGGTAAGCAGCCAGAAACACTGGAGGATGAGGAAGGTATCCTTGTGCTGATGGACTTTTACTGGTCAATTTCCTCATCTGATTTGCCTTAACTTTGAGTCATAAGTGTTGAATGAAACCATTCAGTCAGTATTGACCCTGTAGTTTGCCGTCTTTTCCTGCCAAGAGATTATCACTGATATTGATCTTCTGAATTATGTATTTCAGCCATTCTTTGGGTTAGGCTAGCTCCATTCTTCCA
Source organism: Patagioenas fasciata (assembly GCF_037038585.1). Lineage (NCBI taxonomy): Eukaryota > Metazoa > Chordata > Aves > Columbiformes > Columbidae > Patagioenas > Patagioenas fasciata. The sequence goes on along the minus strand of NC_092524.1, from coordinate 28,065,613 downwards.
ATTCTGCCTCTCTTCCCTTTTCCCTTATTTCCCCTTCTTGTTTCCACTTCTGCTTACTCTAACAATTTCTCCCCTTTTCATCTGAATTCAGATAATCCCTAGTAATTTTTCCCTACAAAGTTAAAACCAAAATTAAATTAATCACCATGCATATAACACTATCAAAACATCCTAGGCAGATGTGGCACCTCATCTTTCGGATGCTTAGTAAATACTTGGTGACAAACACACATCTCAAATAATTAAAATCTTTGTTTTGTAGTTTATGTATATAAACAGACAACATAAGAATATGTCAGTATAAACTATTTATTTTCTAAAAAAATTCTACTACCTTTAGCATAGCTTATGGGGTTTTTTGTTAATATTTTCAATTGTTTTCTCTTTGTGACTGTTTCCCTAACTACATTTAGTATCTCAAACAAGAGGATTCTGCCTTTATTTAGATTCTGAAGGTGTCATTGTAACACAAAAGCACAGAGTTATACCAATTTTTTTTTTTTTTTAGTGTGCTACAGAGGGTTAAAGTGCAAGTGCTAGAGCTTGTGAAAAACAAAGTAGCTTGCTTCCTTTCTGAAGAAGTTTGGCATGGACACACTGCACCTGTCCTCTTGTCATCACATTGTTTCCCCATCTGCTTTCAAACAGGGTCAAGATTAAATTTTGTCTACAAAGACTGATACAGTTTGGGATCTAATCACCTACTTACTTTTTCTTTCTATGAATGTCAAGAAAGGCGATCAGCTGAGATACTAACAGGATTTTGAAATGAAAACTTTGTATGAAGAACTGCAGACGTGAAATAATTCTTTCAAAACACCATGCAATATGCTACTTATATGCCTGAGTTCTCAATTTTAAGGTGTTTATTTAAATAGTAAAGACATAATTACCCTGGAAACTTCATAGGCAGCATCAGCTAGTTAGCCTCTTCCCCCTGCCCCAATCCTCACTGTAGTAACAATTAACATGAGCTGTGGTGCTGTTTTTCTGCTTTATTACAACTTGCTTTTAAACAGACACAAGACAGGAGGGGAAACAGTATTATGCACATAACAAAATCTATTATAGATCACCACCACACCGGCTACTATTCAAACTGATTTTTTTAAATTGGTTTTGCCAAGAGTCTTAGTCTAAGAGCTTGAAAGAGGTCTATCATGAAAAAGTAAACATAAGAAGCTAAGGTTAGAATCAACCTCAAGTACAAATCAAAGTTTTTACAACTGAAAATGTAATACTTTGCAAAAGCTTGTAACTGTTACTGATGGGTGTACCAACACAAGTCAGATATACAAAGACACTTTAATCTCTTAACACTTTTAGATCAACCTCTGCACAGACAGGACATGTAATATTGTGGACTACCGTACAACTCTAGGAGGCAATTTTAAAAGCTTAAAACGTTCAGTATTAAAACCAAACCTAGTTTTTCTGCTAGCAAAATAATTTAGAGAATGTGGTGAATAGTGTTACTAACATGTGCTTTGTTATTCTCCACGCTGTGAAGACAGAGGGAATAATCAATTTGCAGCCCCAGTACTGCTCTACTTAGTGAACATTCTGAGTAGCATTCTGCAGCAAGAAATTGGCTCATACCTGTTACACTGATATTTCCCTAACGGCAATGCTGTAATCAATCGTAATTCAAATGAAGGAACTAAAGAACCTGAATGAACAACTGGTTCACATTCCTACTAACATTGCATTTTCAACTTTGATGTATTTAAGAACAAAATTTTAAATGGGAAACTTAAGAATCCATTATTGCTGAAACACATGCATTAGCGCTTATTTCAAAACACAATGCTTCAAATACGCACCTGTTCGCATGAAAATAAACATACAGAGCCATCTTTTTGTACCCATGAGATAATTTTGAATGCCACAGGTATGGCAGATTACCAGCATTCCAGACTTACCTGGGTGACAATGGTTAACTAAGATTAAGAAGGAACATCCACACTTGTAGCAGAGCACTCCTGTCATTCCAAAGGATTGGTTAACTCAGGACTACTTATTTCAAATGGTGTTAATGTGTCTATGGCCTTTTGGCTACTTTGTCTACCCTTCTCCTTTTTTCTTTGGCACTGAACTTGTCTTCTGGTGGAAAAACTCACCTCCCATCGGGTGGAGGCTGCTCAATGTGTTCAGGTTCCCAGATGAGGCAGCTGCTGTCTGCTGAAGGAGCTGCAAATAAAGCTAGACATTACACCAAAAAACAAAACAAGAGTGAGAGTGAGGGCTGGCTCTGCTTCTGGGAGAAACTGCACCACACCACAGCCAGAGCGCCGTCACAAAAGGAATTCCCACTGCCCATGCACCACATCGTAGCAAAGCGTGAAGAGAATTCTGCTCACGCAATACAGCCAGAGCACTGTAGTGAAAATCCACATTGCTCATGCACCTCGTTGCAGCCAAAGCAAGAACACAATGCTTTCCCCACTCAACATAACCAATGCTGAATGAAATTTACAGCTAACACACCAAGACAAAACCAGTAGAATCAGCAGCAAGAGAGAATCCTATTCAAAGCACCTCAGGCAGCACTGCCACCCCATATGATATACTACCTCAAGCCAGACTTTACAGCTGACACTGCCAGCACAGGACAAATGGCAAATGCCATACCAAAACCAACGAGCCACTGCAGCCATGAGAGAAATTTCAAGCCTCAGCTCAGAAGCTATTTAAAGGGATCTCCTATTCCTTTCTGTATTAACTAGGTGTTGTCATAAGAAATTCCAATCTACCAAACCTAGAGCAGTAGTAAAAGACATAATGTCCCCACTTCAGCAGTGCACCATACCAAGAATGAGATGAAATTTTCCTTTTCTGTTCCCAAGACCTTATATTGCATGAATATACTTCTCATAGCTACTCTGGCAACCCTTGTGAGCCACAGCACATCAGTTCATGAAAAGTTCACCCTATAGAAATCCAGCAAAACCAACTAAAAATCAGTGATGAACAGCAGACTACCCTCTGTTGTGTCATTTTTTTACTAGAGAGTAGCTTCTATATTCTGTAGTTTGTCTGTTTTGTGGTTTGTTTTTTGTTTTTACTGTGCACTGTCAGCTGCTTGGTGCTTCTAACCTGATCATCTTTTCTACTTGGACAGCACAATGTCATTCTACAGAAGACAGAAAAAGAAGTTTCAGTAGTTAGGGCTACAGTGACTGGGGTTGAAATCCTCACTTAAATGTACCCTAACTGCTAGTACATAATTTCAGCCTCCTCACCCAAAAAATGAGATTAAGAACTCTGCTCCTATCTACCAAGAGCCTTCTAAAAATGAACACATTAAACACTACAAGACAGCCACTGTAATTCCTGAAGAGATGAACCCAAATCAGAAACTCACTGCTAAGTACTGGGGTCCAAGTGTGTTGAGACCAGCCAGGTTTCCCCATACTGAGGCAGCACTGATCTGTTGCATTTGTTGCTGGAGTTGCTGAGCAATTCGTTTCTGCTCTTTGTCCTTCTGCGTGTCTGCAAATTTTACCACAATGGGAGAAGAGCAACCCTGCAAAGAGCAATTCAAACAATTACATACTTGCTATACCCAGCAGTCACAAATACACTACTCGGTCACTGGAAGCACACTTTTTTTTTTCCCAAATGGCACATTTCATTAAAGGTTCAAAATCTAATTTGTTTTTAATTCAAATGTGTATTTTGCTATTTTCTCTGCAGAGAGCAGGAGCAGAATAAACACAAAGGTCCAGGGATAGTATTTGTGAAGAAACACACACTGCACTTGTCCTTCTCTCTGCTCTCCACAGTTACTGCCTGACAAATTAAATCTTCTCCTGACACCCACTAACTTGTTTTACCTCCATGGTTTGTGCTTGGTGCATTGCTTTGATTGCTGTTTGTGCCATGGCTCTTGTTGTAAAAGTCACAAATGCACAACCTGGGGAAAGAAAAAAAAGGAACCAAGTCATTCAGTACATCCACAATTACTGGGATGAATAAAGAAATGAAAATGCCTAGAGGGGCAGAGGGAATCATGGAAAGAGCTGAAATGCCACCTTAAGCTGCAAAAGGCCGCATCCAGCAAAGAACCTTGAACTGTCAGCAAAGCTTCCTGCTTACCTCGGCTCAGGCCATCTGGGCCCCGTAATATCCTGCATTCTTCAATCTGCCCAAAGGGGGAGAACATCACTCGGATATCATTTTCATTGCACTTCTTGGATATCATTCCAATAAACAACTTCCTATCTTCTACTGCTAAGAAATCAAAGGATAACAGTATTACCAGCAAATATGTGTTTATTAGATATTATTTTGTTAAGTCTTCTTCAGTGACTGCAGTTACTTCCCGTTTATTTAGAGGAGAGGCTTGTTAAAATCAGATTCCCAATAATGGAATCTCTTTCATTTAGGAGGATGTATATGAGATACCTCAATGGACCTGGAGGATGCCTATTTTACAATGTTTTGTGCTTACATTTTGCTGACTGTTTCTCCCTTGCAAGCCTGTGAACTGCAAGAATGCAAGAAAAGGAAAAAATATGTCAGATTCAGCACTTTTATCTCCTACATTCAGTTCCTGGTGAATGAGAAAAGACTTGTATGTATTTTATTGGACTATTTCAATCCTCTCTCCTCTGTCTCTTCTATCTTTAGATTACCAACATACCTAACTGTATCTAAACAAGCAAGTGAGCTGCTGGAAGCTTCTTTCTAGCCTCTTCATCGTGCCAATCACTTAAATTTAGATCTGCCAATTTCCTCATGCTTCTGTCTCAACACTGGAAGCAAAAGCTGTTCTGTTTCAGATTCATCCATTCTGATCTGTACCAAAAGCATGAAAGTAACACCTCAAATCAGAACAGTGAACTGTGTGCTACTGTATCTTGCCTCTTAATGTTGACTTTACCAGATACATTAGAATTGTAGAATGCTTTTCAGTGTGCAGACTATTTAAAAAAAAAAATGGTCCAGAAAGACTTTTTTTTAAACTTCAGTTACGGATTACTAATGTCAGTTTAACGTCACGTGTCTGGGGTGAATTTGAATCCAGAGTAGAACTCTGTATCTCTCATTTTGTTTATTTAAGGATGCTAGTCATGTCTGAAATATTGTTTTAAAAGGGTGAATCAAATTATGCAGAATACCATTTCAAAATATCAACCAGTTTGCAAATACAACATTCAGCACAATATAAAATGTATTATGATGAAGGCTGTAGCACAATTTAAAGCTTCAACAGAGAAAGTAATTTCTTATTTAGTGTCATGATGAGGGGAAATCAACTTATTTGCTGAGTCTTCTATGGTGTTGAAGAGGAATACTCCAAACTATTCCATCTGACATGATTTTAATTGACTATTAAATCTTAATGTTGTAGCCAGTTCACTTCCAAGCTCTTTCAAATGCTTTTTGCAGTCCATTTTAGATCAAGAGATCCAGAATCCCTTTTATTGATAGCAAATTAAAGTTCTTTTTTAACTGATACTTTATTATTTACATTTTCACCTGCATCTTTTACTAAAACTCATATAATTATGTAATAGCCTCTGAACAGTCACCCTAAAATCCCATTAAATACTTTTTTCCCCCTTTCCATTATTTTTCCTGGATATTCATGTGTGTATAATGCAAGATCAATTTTTGTTTAGAGAACATACTATGTTCTCTCAACAATACTTCAGAAGAATTACTCGTTTCTAGATATATTGACACAGAAAGATATCCTGTATATATATAGAGGAGTCTGCAGATGGAATTACTCCTACTATGTTACCCATATATCTCATCTTCTGTTTCCAATTAATTCAGTATATGCTTTCTGGAACCAGGATTGTCAACTTCATGTAGCAACACTAATACTAACTATGGAAAATGAAGAAAATAAAATTCAGCCAAGCCTAGAAAGGCTGAAACTACATGATGCTAAACACTGTCTTTGCTTACCTTGCAGCAACATATATACAGACATACACACATTTAAGCATGTAGGTATGTATGTATATAACCTCATTGTGGAAATACATGGATAAATAATCATTAACCCAATGGTAGATGCTAAATGTCTTCATCCATCCAAAATGGCCAATGTGCAGAAATAGTAACAGTTTTTTCTCTACTGAGCTGTTGTGAATTCTCAGTCTCCCTTGTATATTATGAGAAGCTTTGACTCCCACCCTAGCTGCAACAGGCCTTATTTCAAATCGGTCACGCACTTGAAAAAGCATTTCCAGATTTCAGGGAATCATAGATGGTTTGGATTGGAAAGGACCTTAAAGATCATCCATCTAGTTTCAAGCCCCCTGCCATGGGCAAAGACACCTTCCACCACATCAGGTTGCTCAAAGCCTCATCCAATCTTGTCTTGAACACTTCCAGGGAGAGGACATTCACAGCCTCTCTGGGAAACCCCTGTGTCTTACCACCCTCATCATATTGTACAAAAACAATTTATTCTAAATAGCTAACCTAAATCTACCTTCTGCTGGTTTCAAACGATTACCCGTCATCCTGTCACTGCACTCCCTCATGAAGAATCCCTCCCCATCTTTCCTGTAGGTCCCCTTTAGGTACTGGCAGGCTGCTATAAGGTCTCTCGGAAGCCTTCTTTTCTCTAGGCTAAAGAACCTCAACTCTCTCAGCCTGACCTCACAGAAGAGGTGCTCCAGCCCTCTGATCAGCTTCATGGTCCTGCTTTGGACTCGCTCGCACATGTCCATATCCCTCTTATGCTGGGGGGCCCCAAAGCTGAACACAGTACCCCAGGTGGGGTCTCACCAGAGTGGAGTAGAGGAAGCAAATCACCCCCCTTGACCTGCTAGACTTTCCTATGATGCAGCCCAGGATATGACTGGCTTTCTGGGCTGCAAGTGCACGTTGACAGCTTACATTTAGCTTTTCATCCATTAATACCCCCATGTCCTTCTCCACAGGGCTGCTCTCAACCCACGCATTGCTCAGCCTGTATCCATGTTTAGGATTGTCCCAACCCAAGTGCCAGACCTTGCATTTGGCCTTGTTGAACTTCATGAGGTTCAGATGTGCCCACCTCTCTAGCCCGTCCACGTCCCTCTGGATGGCATCCCTTCCCTCTAGAGCATCAACCACAGCACTGAGCTTGGTGTCATCCACAAAGTTGCTGAGGGAGCACTCAATCCCACTGTTCATGTCCTCAACAAAGATTTAAACCACCTTAATACAAAGAAGAACTCACTGGATGTTTCCCCAACTGTTAACATGGTTCTACCACAAGCAGCAGCAGTGGGGGACATTGAGTCATGGAACACCACTCACTATACCGAAAATACACTTTTTTTTTTTCTTTTTAAAAAAATCAGGTTTCCAATTCAAGATTACTTCATCAGAAGCTGTTCAACAAAAGGAAGCTCTTTAAGCTTCCCTGTTAGTGTGATATCAAACTTAGGCCTTAGTACGGCTTACCATTACTCTTTTCGCTGTCAGCTGGTTTCATCTGGATAGGATGGTGCATCTGTAATGTAAAAAGATTATTTAATCCTAGACACATTCAATTTATACTATATTAAATATATCCCATAAGAATTGTGGAAGAAAAAAAATGGTAGCCTAAATTTCCTCTACAGAAATACATACGTAACAATACCTAAATTTCTAGAAGAAAAAACAGCTTTCCTAATGATATGCCATCATTCTTCCTCAGAATGCATTATAGAAGCCATGTCCACCCACTTCACCATCATATTATTCCCCCAAATGCCCAAAATTCCCTTAAGATCTGTTATACAAATCTCATGACACTGCTCTTTAGAATAGTTCTTTTACAACATGATTTGAGGGCAAGAAAACATACGTTTGTACACCAGTGGTACCAGGGCTCAGAAAAACAAGATAGAGTTGCGAAGAAAGCATGGCTCTTCTCTTACCCCTGGGAGGATCTTCATGTTGTGAAGAGCATTCTGTGCTTCTAGTGCAGCTTTACGGGTATAAAATGTAACAAAACAGCACCCTGCAATTGAAACACAGTTCTAGCCAAGAAAGAACAATACGAATCTTGATGTGCCCTACAGAAACTGCAAGTCCTGCTTCTAACCTTCCAAAGCAAAATGTATGACAAACAGAAGAGGTTAGACATGTAAATAGGTAGGTACTACTGATTGTGTCAGCTTAGAAAAGACTTCTATGGACGTTAAAATAGGATATATTCAGAATCAACCCAACATCACCAAAACACCGTTAACAAACATTTAGATACATCCGTGAAATAATTGTTGGCTACTTCCATTTTCAAACTCAACAATTATTTACTAGTACCAAAAGCTTACCTAGTTTCACAGGAAGATATTGCATATAACTCAACTGCAAATCCAGGTAAGGCATTTAGCTAAGATTTGACATACACAAGTACTTGATATAGACAAATGACTAAGACCTCAATTTTACATTTTATATGAAATTGGGACACTTTCAGCAACATTTCAGTCACACCGTAGCATCACAATGATGCTCTGGAGCAACACAGTATCAGCTTGATGTTCTGTTTTACAACTATAATCCATACTCTTCAAGCATCTCCATTACTTCTGAGTTCTAAAAAACTTTCGCTGGATCATGGTCCAAGTATAATCAGACACATAAAGCTGGGTGTGCATGTACATTTGGCCACACAGAGCTCCAACACACACGTAAGTTTGAATAAGCAAACAACTAAGACTGTAACTATGTGAAAGCACCTAAAGTCTCACATGAGAAGTACAAAAGTTCTCACCTTTGCTCTGAGGAGGGTTTTGGCTCCTGTCCCTCAAGACATTGATTTCATAGACAGCACCATACTGTTCAAAAAGTTCTCTTAGATCCTTCTCACACCAGCTCCGTGGGACCTGACCCACAAACATCTTGATGGCATCTAGATCAGGTTGGTCTGGGTGATCCAGTGTTCCATTCATTTTCTTTGAGCTACGAAAAACAAGAACGAATTTCTGGTTATAACTTTTCACAGATTCTAGGTGCTATTGCAGCTAGAAGCAGCATGCTTCCAGTGAGATTCAAAAAAAAAAAATTCTACACACATAAATGTATATGATTAAAATACACATCTAAAGAGAGACTCTTGCACATTCCTAGTCCTGAGAATATTCAAAAACATCATCCACATTCATTGACAAGTTGTGTATTTGGAAACCAAACACTCTACACAGCTGCTTAAAACTTCTCTTACAATAACATCTGTTCCTACAAATGTAGTCAACACTTGGGTTTCACAAGATAAATCTGTTGAGATAACTGAAAAATATCACCAGTTCAACCATGTACAATTTTACAGGAAAAGAAACCAGAATAGGAAGGAACCAAAACTCAGTCTACCCGCAAACTACTGAAGTTACCAGTAACCAGTGAAAATGAAAAGATAACATTTTTTTCATTGTTTTTAAATGTGACTATCTGTAACTGTTTCCCAGGGTGAAGATCCATCTTAAAACAGAGAAGCAGGTAAAAGTGAAGAGATAAGAAGTTTCATTAAAATTTTGCAAGGCAAGAGCTCTTAGTAAAACTGGGCACAATATCTCTAAGAAATAAAACAGGCTTAGGTTGCACATGAAGAGGTTGGGATTGGACAATCTAGTTAGTCACAGACTGAATCAAGTTAAATAATGATAGGGTGTTAATATAGGAAAAAAGTCACTTCCTAGACTACAACAACACAGAAGTTACGAGTATGGGAATCTTCACTAGGCTTCAAGGCATTACATCTAGCCAGATGAACAGTTTATAGCCTATTAATACAACCATGTTATACTCCACCCAGCTAATTGACAGTCATATACTACTTTCTGTATTCACTCCTCATTGTCTGCAAAGTGCAATGTGAGGTCACAGCCTGCTATATATATATCTGTATATCTATATATATCACAGGACTGATCTCTGTGAAAGACTGACTGTAATGACACCCTATTGTAGCTATAGTGATTAGTAGGTTAAAATTGCTGACCGACCCCTGTATAATCTAGAAAGGACATGGGGAGTGAAATAGCAACTATACAATGATTCCCCCTGCCCCCAAACTCTTTGTTGAAGAATGCAGGTGGTCTTCTTCCAGAGGAGACAGCTCTCTTCATCTCTGCATTTTTTCTTTAAAGACAGTTTTTGAATGGCTTATTAACTGCACATTACAGTAACTCTGTCCATCTGCAATCATATTTCCCCCAAACAGAATATTAAAGAAAAAACTCCAAACCAGATAACATTTAGTTATTTTTTTCCCCTTAACAGGCTGCTGTTCAGAGCCTAAGGAAAAACTGATGCTGGGAAAGCTTCTAATTTTACAACTGTATGAACAGACCTCAGAAACAAAGCTTCTGACTAGGAGGGGAGGAATCATCATAAATTCTCTCACTCCTCTCTACCTTTCCACGCAGAAAGCATCAGCACCTCTCCAAATATCCAAGGCAAACAATGCATTTTACAAAGAGGTAAACTACCTCTCTTCATTCAACACTTTTTAATTCCCGTTGAGAAATCATTTACTCCCTTCCAATGATAATTTTCAGTGCTGCCTTTTATGCCATGGGCATTGCTCCTGTTACTTGGGCAACTCTTAACATGACCTCAACAGTATTCAAGGAATTTTTCATTCCTAATTAAAATGTTTAGCCTCGAGTAATTAATAGGGAAGAATAGAAACTGCCCTCCCAACAATTGATTTAAATAACTGATTTTATAATAATTAGCACCTGTAGAACACTATAAACAACACTGCTGAACAGCTGTATTCCTCCTTAGCCCTCATCCCCAAATTATCAGATTATTTTTCTGCCCTAACCAGAATCCAACATCAATTGTTCATGTCCACTAGGATTTCTTCAGGAAAACAAACTGCAGTCTCTGCTCTCTCTCCTTTCCTCCGCCCCAAGGGGAGCTCATCAGACAGCAGAGGCTTCAGAGACAGCAATTCCAATGATCACTTTAGTCATAAACTTAGACATGAAGACAAAATACTTACACATTGCTAGCATTCAAGGAGCAATGATCCACCATCATCTCTGGGAGGAAATCCAACTTGAACGCAGCCATCACCTCAGTCTGTGACAAACTACTAACACTAAATCAGTGTATTGCCTAACCCCCAAACAACGCCACTTCCAAAAGTCCTGCAGGTCTTAACACTCAGCCACACAAAAAAACCACTCAAACCACAGAAACAGAAGCTCAGGGAGACCAGCAATAGACACCACAGAAACAGGCTGGACTGGGAAAGGGACATGGAATCCCAGATTAAAAAGGGGATGTGACCATGTGAAGGGAGGCTCAGCTTAATACACAATGAAAATGCTGATGCACTGGGCTTGTTTTGTGCAATTTTCCCTGGCGAAGCAGTACTGAGTGCTCTGTCAGATAAACAGTGTGTCAGATCCATGAAGATAGCAATGGGTAACAGAGCAGAAAGAATACCAACTCCAGTCTTTCCATCCCCAACTCCTTGCTTTCCAAAATGGCAGTTCAAAGCCTTGAGGTTCAGACAGACACTTCCCATATCACCAATACTAAGGTGTGAAGTCAAGAGGTTCCTTCATCATAAACATTTTCAATGGCTGATCTCACTCTTTTTACCTTGTGCACTATTTTTGACGTTTTCCTAAATTCTAGGGAGAAAAATGCCAACTAAATAGTTTCTCTGAACCTGCCAACAAAATCAAAGCTAAGCAGATTTGATTACTCAAAAATTCCTTAACTACCACAGAACATCAAAACATACTTCTTTTATAGAAGAAAAACATACTTTGCTCATCTATAAATCCAGAGATACGCAGAGCCTATAGATGATAAAGAAAGGGAAAACCATGGTGATTTGTTGAAAACTGTTTATAATCTTTGAAAACACTGATCAGAACACCTCAGCTGCTTCATCATTAAAGCAGGAATAACACCTTGATCAAGGATTTTATACACACGGTATTTATATTTGTACACACAATACAGACCTCTTGATAAATCTCCAAAACCCAAACTAATGGGGAGATAATCTGGGTAATACTGGATGCACTGACAGATGCAAAAATATGAGACTGGAGAGAGTAAGTGCTGCAGAGGTAGCCAGGTGTGTCCAAGCATTCCAGGAGGGATGACTTAATTAAAAGCCAAACATGAATCCAGATAAGCCTTACATATACAGCCAATATAACTGCAAAATAAACTCTTAGAGCACCAAGGAATACATGCTTGGGCAGCTGCGATTGCTTCTTTCTTGTCTGTCAATGACAAACATGTACTTGCACTTATTTAGTCTGGCCAGTACACACAGCTTTCTTCACACTTGCACAGTTACAGAATGCCAATTATTTTTTTCATAAATAACCATTCCAATCTCTGAAATAAAGAACATTTCCCATCTTGTGCCTACAGCAAGGTTAATTAAAAGGTTATTAAAAGGAGTTAGGCCTCGTAATACAAAGAGATATGTGTGTTACTGCAAAATAAGAGAGGACGTGAATGTAGCAGACATCAGATATTTAACAGTAACTACTTCATGCATGCTCTTACTATGTGGTAAATGCAAGAAAGCTTATTCTTTAATCAAAAAGGTGTAAGGTATCTTTTAACACCACTGTTAAGAACATAAAAATAGGCACTAGGGAGCACAGGTCAACTTATTAGCTTTCAGTAAATTATTCATATCTACCCTTCAGACTCATCAACACTGAAAAACACCATGTTGTGTAAAACACATAATATTGAAATGTTAAGCTGAGCCCAGAGCCCACTTTATGTATTTCTCTAAAATAAGCCCACAGAAACACTTCAGATTCAGATGATTAGAACAGCAGAAGAGACAGTGGGTTTCTTGCCACTGTTCACATAAACATACAGACAACACTAAGTTCTGCTCTTACCTATGAAGATCAGAATTCATTCCTTCTGATCTTCCAGTAGTCTTGAGATTTTTTTAAGCAGCCAGTAAAATACCCCAACAGCCACATTCACTGCAAGTTTGATCAAAGATGATACTGGCTACAGACACTCTAGAAAATGGGTCTTAAAAAGGTTACTGAGATTTACTAGTTTACTGGAGAAAATCACTAAGTCATCATGACTGTATCCTACAGACACCCTTTCCCTCATCTCTCTGCTCCCCAAAATGGAAGTCATACCTGCTTGTTCCCTTAAGACAAAACTGCAACAAATTACAGGCATTGCCGCACTGCTACATTCCACGTCAAATTCAGCCTACTTGCTTCTATAGTTAAAACATCAGTTTTGTGCAACTATCCTGATACATATTAATTTTTAATTCTTGTTATATTTGCTCTAATTTCTCCTGTGATGTGCTCACTTCATTTAATGAAGTGTGCCAAAAATATTTCACATGCTGTTATGTACAAGAAAGAAAGAAAGAATCAATACTAGAATGGTGAATAAATATGTGAAGGCATGTTAGCCAAGACTCAGTGCCTCGGGGTAGCATACTTCGGCAGTAGTGATGGAAATTCCAGTGACAAAACACTAGCGTACAAACAGATTTGTAGTATGTAGTGAAATGAAAAGATTCATGGACCTCACTTGTGAAAATATCAGAAAGAGTCAAAAAAAAAAAAAAAGGTATTTCACTACTGCACAGAAATAAGAATTGAATGAGGAAGCAGTGTTTCTGTGGAATAATTTAAAAAACCCGTAAAAGTAATCCTAGCCATTGCTCACAAAGAAAGAAAAACAGAAGAGCTAAACACACTTATTTTTTGCTCAGATGTCAAATCCCTGTTGGCTTCCAGATCCATTCTTTGACTGTTCCTATTCAAAGGAGAATAGAAACAATGTCTGAAATTCCAAGCCCTATGGACTGTAGCTACACATTTAATTGCAGTGCTAATAGGACAATACGAACATTAAAAACTTCTACATGCTACAGGCAAAAGTGTGGGGTTTTTTTGTTGGTTTTTTTTTTTTTTTCCTACACTTCTGAAGCCCTAGATGATGCTGCAGAATATTTCACTATATATGCTCCTCAGAGATTGCAGAGTATAAATGCTAAAAGTTTTGCTTTTATTTTTGAGTTTACAGAATTACATCACATCCTGGGGCACAAAACCTAAACCACCACCAACAAAACATAACAAAACTAAAAAACTGTGTGGTGTTTTCTCTCCTAAGAAAGCTTTGTTCATTTAAATGAGCAATTAACTCTGAAAGCTAAAGATAATACCATCTTTCATTTTATAGGCTGAACCTCAGACAACATATACAAATCTGAGACTGAGGGACTACTGGGATGATGAGAGCAAACTATGGGAAAGGATGCAGGCGATGGGGAAATCAGATGCTATGAAGCTTTGAAGGAGACAGATCCTAGAATAAACTTCCCCTTGTATTATCTGTGCATATCCAGATCCCTGCAGTGTTGCTGAATTGCAGTTTTGTTTTTAAACAGAGAACCCCTAGGCTATGTGCATCAAAATACAGTAACTACTTGTCAATATTTTGTTGTTTCACTGTTGATCATGTAAGCATGTGGTGAGAATGTTTTCTGCCTATGATGAAATCCAAACTGTCTTCCCATGGCTTGCTGGGTACAAAAAGCCCCTTACCTAGTTGCCAGAACTGCAGTTTCTTCCTCTGCCAAGCTCTAAGGCAGTCACGCACCATGAGTATAGGAATTGGACACAATCACCAAGTTGAATTTACCATCAGAATACATGAAGTTTAGGGCTGCCTACGATTCAGATTATCTGAAAAACATTTTTATTTAAATGAAATTTCTGTAGAAGTTTCCAGGTGGAGAAAAAGGACAGTAGGGGAGGGATGACAACTGGTTTTATCTCAGAAACAGCAAAGTTTCACAGTGCTCTCTCATGCATTTATCTGAGAGCACTTAATTCCTCCATACTCTCCAAATCTAGATGATTTTCACAAATTCGGCATGTACATTTACTTCTAAAAATAATTTAATGTTTTTTGGTTTTTTTCCCCTTCCTCAAAATATTTCGGGGGAAAAAATTGAGGTAAATCAATACATTCTTGACCTACTTCTCCAGCTTGTGAATGAAGCCCTGTTTACCTGTAGCTTCTGCTCCAATTAATTCTGTGCAAGCTCAAAACGAATTAATTCTGAACTTTTGTCTAACTGAAGAATCCCCAGGACTCCCAGCTTTCTTCCAGCAGACAAATTAGCAAGTCACCTATCCCTCTGGCTTACAGGATGTTTTCTCTGCCTAATGCTCTTAGAAAGGGAAAAATAAAATGGTAGCTAAACTTACCCTTTTATTTGATAGTAAAGACAAATGATTAAAAATAAATCACACAAAATCTATTTTCTAAATTATTTTCTAAAATTTTTTTAACAGGTAACCCATGGGCTATATGCATCAAAATACTGCACATAAGAACTACTATTTGGAATGAACAACTAAGTAACCTGATTTTTAAATACAGACTGATCAATAATTATTAAGATTTTAGACCCATTTGTCTAATGCACATAGTCCTAGTCATTATCAGAAGGAAAACACAAACTAGACTGTGTCCAGTGTGGCAGTTCTTAAGTTCCTTAGTCACAACTTTTTACCTTTCTAAATCAAGTGCAAAATCTTCATGTGAAAATAGATACAGAAGACACTGGATCAAATCCACAGAAGTCACTGCTTCTCTGCGGTAACTGAGATGACAATTTTGAGGTGGCAAAACAGTATATAAAGTCCTATACCTGTGTAAGTCTGTTGTACAAAGTGGTTTTGAACTAAATTGGTCAGAAAAGACCTATTGGTTGAACATGATGTTTCAGAGAGGCACCAAGGGATTACAAGCTGCAGAAGAAAAGGCAGCTCTATTCCCAGCTCTCTACCAACTTCATCCAAAAATCCAAACAACTTCCCTTAGCTCCTCAATTTCCATATGTCACACAGGCAAACCAGGATGCAGTGATGCTTTCCTGGGATACAACTGAGAATACTGTTTGCTATACAATAAACCAATATGCTGGAGAGGTAACCCTTTACACAAGTATGTCAATACATACCAAAAGCAGAACTAAAAAAGCTGTTCCTACAGAGGTGTCTTACCTCCTTACAAGAAACCCATTGAGTCCTGAGATCTTTCAGTAACTTCTACCTGTTTAGTTGTGCAGACCATAGCCAAGAGCCAGACTAGTTCAGAGCTACTTGCACACTGATGGGCAAAGGGCAAGAGCTGAATGTTCTGTTTTGATCTGCCTCTCACTTAATGCTATACTATTAGGAACTTAATGCCTTGAGACATTTACCGCTCTGACAAATCTATCTGAATACGAACAGTGGCTTCAAAAGTTTCCAAGATGGAATCACAGTGTATGGCTTGTGCATTGTTTCCTTTAAAAACAAGCCAATAAAAATCCAACTGAGGGTATCTATTAATCAAAGTACTTCTAGATTAGATCACAGACTGCACAGACATCCAGTTCCTCCCATTTGTTCCCCATCCTGCATGCATTAGCGCAAAAGCACTTTAAAGGACACCGGCAAAGTAGCCTAGAACACCAGGTCTTCAGACACGCCAGGGACATTAAGCCATCATTTTGCTAGAAGTACAAACAATAAAGTCCAGGAATCAACTTATGCTCCAATAGAAAAATCTTTGACCTTAATGTAACAGTAAAAACATGTAAGCAAAACTTGTATCCACAGTATTATCCATATACCAATGCGATTCTAAACAGTTCTGCTTTGACTGCCACACATTTATTTGCCTGACCAGCCTAGATGTCCCTCTTGCTTTTATTTCAAACAACAAGCAACGAAGTAAATGCACATATCAATTGTAATAGGTCATGTGTGGCTATTACCTTCTTAAGCAGCTGGTATCTACAAACTAACTTTTCAAATGACAGCTAAGAACACAAAATCTTAATAACTGATACAAGAGTATTCCTCCTCTGAGGAGGAAAGGAGATGATACTTCATGCAATTTTTGGAACTCCTTGTTGAGAGGTAGTGCAGATGCAACAAACTTATGTGAGTGCAAGAACAGACTGGACAAGTACTTGGAAGAGACCTATTGGAAGCTACCAGACAAACCACAATAGGTTTTCCTGAGCTAGAAACAGAGAGGCTGAGAGACTATTAAGTCAGTTTTGTGGTGAAAACAAACACTACAGATTATTAGCCTCCAATTGGGAGCCTCCAAACTTCGTCAATTTTCCTCTCACCTCTCTCTGACACATAGCCTCCTCATCTGCTTGTCTGAGAGGGGACACATGAGCATGCTGTGAATACACTGTCACGGCTGTGGGTATCAGAATTCTTAAATGTGAGCAACCCACAGCTCTGCAGACAAGGATCTGCTTCTCTAGGGCAGAACAGCTGCACGATGCTTCCCTGAGCTTTACTTTCTCAGCATAGAGCAGCACGAGGCCACCAAGTCAGTGCGTGACCTGCTGCAGCTGTGTCGGCTGCTTCAGTGACGACACTACAAAAGTCTACATAGACAGTACCAAAAGAGAAAAAATACGGAATTGACCAGCCATGAAACTGCCTCCTGACGATGACCTCAAACACCTATCTTTGACCATAACATTTCTTACTACTCTATGGCAGTGAGGCCTAAGCAAACCGATAGCCTCTCCAAAGCTCCCTGGTTTGAGATTAGGCAAATAAGCTTGCAATATTTTGAGGTATATCACAGCTGTATCTATTTTTTTTTTTTTTTTTTTTTACACAAAGGCAGAAATTCAAAAAACCCTCAAATATCAGAGTTTGCAATAGCACCATTTACAGACTGTCAACTTCAGTTTAGTAGTTAAGTTCTTTCCCAAAGGCAGCCAGTACCTACCCACCCTGTTTTCAATGACAGTACCTGTGCAGCATTAGAGTAAGAGTCTACTAACTTACCGTAGAGAAATACATAAAAAAGATGTCCATGTAAGTATGTTTAAATTAAAATATTCTCCTAGAAACTGTATCTTCTCTTGAGTGTTTAATTATCATCTTGTTATGCCTGTTCCCTAAGGATACATTAAACACTTCCATTAATCTTCATAGAAATATAACAAGAGGTACCTGAATTGTTGTGTTTCCTTTACAGAGTAAGGCATTTTCTTTTACTAGCTTTAAGCTTCTATTTTGTAATTAAAGTCAGCAATTGTGACCTTCAGATTAGTGATCTGAAGTATATATTCAACTTGTGTCCTTCCCAGCTAAATTTTGTTTCTTCATTTTGCATATTTCCTCATTTTTTTCAGACTAAGGGAACAGAAATGGAGATCAAAACCAGCATTATCAGCTAGTTCTTGGTAGTAGTAGTGATTTTTAAAAAACAAAACCCAGAAAACTATAATACAGTAAAACTTACTGTGATGCAAAGACGACAGCAAAGGCCTGACTGAGAAAACACTGTATGGAAGATCCTATATACAATCCAAATGAGTAGATGAACAATTTGCCAAAAGACCAAATAATTAATTTGGAGCAGTTAATGCATGACAACCTATTAGAGCATCTGTACTTGTAGAACAGATAACAACAAGCATTAATGCAGGTTCCCTAGGATAATGAATTTTGGCAAATCATAGACAAGAAGTAATCATCACACGTTTATCCCTCTTTGCAAGACATTTTACAATTAATAATTGATATGAGGAAGAAGCATTGATCTATGATTCTCAGGGCAATTGCTTTTAAAGCAGAAGTGTATAGTTTTCTTCCTCGCATTAAATGAAGGCATATACATGTTAAAACCAACATTTTTTTAAATAGATGTGAAACGTGTATTTCAGCTTAGCTTAGCTCTATAAGAAGGTATGCAAAAAATTTCAGTTAAAAATTTTTTTTTAAACGCCTGCCAACATTTCATAGATGATTTGGAAAGCATTTCGCGTTTTTTATCATCACAGTCCTAGAACACAATATTAGTGCTGATATTTTGCAAGAGACAAACTATGGAAATCTTAAGCACTTAAGAGAGATCTGAAAGACCTGTAGACACTTTGGCACTGTAGACAGAAAAAAATTCTTGAGAAAGTAGGAAAAGTGGCTTGGTCACAACAATAGTAAGAGGAAATAAAGGAAGCAGAATGACACAGACCAGGAGACAAGGCAGGAAATGAGAGTATAAGAAGTGAGGACACACATTTCTATCCTGTGAAAGGACAGAGAACTATTAAAAGAAGACAGGATGGAATATTTAAAGCAGTAGCAAGGTTTGAAGGGGTTCCTACCCCCCTTTCTTTTTGTTTATTCAGACCATGAGACACACAGAAATTACGGATGACAAATCACGCTTGCACTTCAATGCTTAAATCTTCAGTAGAAGAGAAGAATACTAATGCTTGCAAGCTATCATGCCATGAAAGCAGAGGTACAGATCCACTCACACTGACTTTCCTCTCTTTCTCTCCCTGAATGTTATCTCTGAGCTTACAAAACTGACCTTTTTTTTTTTTAAAGACTGGCCAGAAGTTTAACTCCAGGTATTTCAGTTTTTGTGTAAGAATCAACACTGCAAGCAGTTCTATGGAACAGAATATTTAATATCTCTTTCAGCTTTTCCTACTTTGCAAATACAAACACAAGACCTAGAAATCTGTTTTCAAATAGGGCTGTATTTTGCTGTCTTTTTCTATATTATACAATTCTGCATCTCTGTACTTAGTCAAAAAGATGCACTTGAAACAAACATCATCTCTGCAATATTTGCTAGAGACATTTTTTCAACAACCAACTACACATTTTAGGTTAGTTTTCTGCCACTAAAACAAAGCCAAAAGTTGATATTCTGCAAAGAAACTCTAAATCCACCGGGTCCTGGAAAGCTCTGATCATGGTGCTTGTCTTCAAGCCAAACATGCCACAAAGCACAACAATGGGCAAAGCAACTACGTTTGCATAGACAATTGTTGTGTGGTTGCATATTGGACCCAGTGGAGACTACAGAACCAGCTATATAGTTTCAGGACAATACCACATATTGCCCTACATGAGAATCAAAAATGCCTTTAACCAACATTTATTGCAAGCAACATACCTTGTGTATGTGTAAAGTAAAATATGAAAGTAAGAACTGGTCAGAGTTACATTTTTACTTAAGAAACATAATGTGTAATCTTAATTCAAAGGAACCAACTTCATATTATTCAATTATTTTTAAACATCTCCTTTCTGAAATGTCTTAGAATAGTAGTCAGAACTGTTTAAAAATCTTTGAGAAGTATGACAGAGGCCTTCTTCTTATTTCCCTTTTTATTCCCAGTTTCAAGAGACCGTTTGGACTACACAAAGGAACAACTCCCAAGTCTCACTGTTCTTTGCAGTCATCAGACCAGCCATGCAAGCCATTTTGAGAAGTTCCTTAAAATCAAATTGTTTCTACTAATAGTAGCAGACACAAATGTGAAGCAGTTAACATTATACAACACCAAAAAATCAATCACTATTTCTCATTTCATTTTATCCAAATGAAAGCTTTTTGTTGCATGTTACCTGAAGAGAGTTCAAATGCAGTCCAGGCAGCTCCAGGAGATGACACTATGCAGTTAAAATAGTAATCGCTGTAATAATAATGTCTACATTGTGCATTAACTTAGAACACAATAAGGCATGATATTCCCTGGCTCTTGGCACAAGGCTGCAAAGGCAGCAGTGCAGCTCCAGTATCGTCTGTGAGCAGAGTGGAGATGGGGATGGGATGTGGTATTCCTGGAAAAGCAAACAATTCAAGCTCCCACATACATTGTGGGTAGAAAAAAACTAACAGATGAAACAAGGGAAGCTTCAGCATCACTCCCAGCACATAAGAAATGCAATCAATTTAGGAAGTTATTATTTGGTTATTGTGTCTCCTAATCAAAGTTGAGACTCCTGCTGCATATTTTGGACAAGCAGCCACCTACAAAACTTCACTAGCTATTAAGCTACACATGCAGGACCATAACAAAAATGTCAGAGAGTGTATTTCTGAAAAATATCTAAAGCCTCTTCCAAGCCTCTTGGAAAGGCCAAAGGAGAAACAGTATGATATATATGTGCCTTAGTCCTCCTAATCAGCTAAGAAAATACAGCCATGACCATCTAGAATTTCCTTATTACCAAGGTCTAAATAATCTTTAGATTAGATGCTATAGTAGGCTTCAACTTCAGGAAGAGCTAAGCCCAGAAAGAATGAAAATGAACACTCTGATCCAGAACACTCCCTCCAAACAAACAAACAAATTTATAACCAAACAATATTTACATGTACTTTCCTACACTATAAATGGCTTTAAAAGTATTGAGGAAGAATTAAATTCTCTTACAGTAAAAGAACCAAAGCTCCTTCTAAGTAGACAAATCTACAATCTCTTAATGCTTATTTTCATCTCTACACCAAAGACTTCCATTTTGAAAGAGGTTCAGTTCTGCAGAAATTCTATTTGAACACAGACATGTTTCAGGTAAAACCAGATAAGTTGCTGTTCTCCATCACACAACATGCCTACAGATCTGTCCCAATGGAGCTTTCATGAGAGCTTATTTTCAGGAGAACAACAGGATCACCCTAAAGGAGGGGCAGGGCAGTAAGAACAATACAAGCACTACAATTGCAAGTCTCAGAGTAAACTCTTTATTCAAAAACCTGTCTGGTTATAGACAGCAGCTACCAGAAAAATGCGTAAAAAAAAAAGTGCTATTTCAAAGGCCGGTTGATTCCTTAACTCAAAGCAAAGCTGACTCCTGCTCAGAGGTACCAGACTTGAAGCGGAATGCCATCAGTTTTATTCTGATTTGTCTCTGTGGATTCACTTTATGGAGTTAATCATCATAAGAGGCATTTCATACTGGGATGCATACAGACAATATTATATACCATCATCAGATATTCAAGAAAAGACTCTATCCTCTTTCATTTGGACACCTTTCTACATCTGTATTAGGTCAGATGATTCAACTTTATGTTGCTCTTAAGATGAGAAACCACAAACCTTACACCAAATGTGTTCAGTTTTGTGACTTACTTTCAGCAACCATAAACTTGATGATTATTTTGTTATTATTTAAATAATCTGATTATTTTGTTATTTAAATAATCCCAAACTACTGATTCTGGACCTGTGTTTTGTAATTGGTAAAATCCCATGAGTTTGAAAAAACAGATCTAAGCACAGATTAGTCTGTCTCAAAAGACACAAACTCTTCAGACAAAGCTACAAGTATTATATAACGACCAGTATTATCTCTTATCTTCTGTGTGGTCCTAATGGAGGAACAAAGGGGTAGGAAGAGCAAAGTACAGAGCACCAGTAATTTAGGAAATAAGTTACGTGTTTTACAACACCCACAATGCCTGGAGACCAATGCCCTCTAACTGGTATGTCCATACACAGAGGTCAACCACCAGTTCTCTAAAAATAACTTGAAAATGTTCCTGGATTTCTTAATCCAACTTTAGCTCTTTGCGTCCTGATGAGTAACATATGGAGAGACAGGATATCCTGCACTTCAAAGACAAATTTGATTTTCTTTCTGATAGAGACATAACTAAATCCTTTCCAACATATCTGTGAAAACTGTAGCAAATGTCTGACCACAGCAGAAAAAAAACATTTTCTCTAGACAATATCAAAACTCATCTCTCCTTCGTTGCCTACAGCCTAAAGCACATCTTAACTATTTCTGCCATAGCAAAGGTGATTCATCAGAACAGCAACAATCGCCACATTTTGAGCATGATAGTGCTGCTTAACACAGCAGTTACAGGTCAACTGTCCTCACAAGTGAACTGAAACTCTTAAGACACACAGTTCCAGAAAGTCCGATCTATTTGTTTTGTACTCCTCTGACCACACACCAAATCACTCCAACTTGCTAAACCAGGGAAAGAACTAATTGATCACAAAAGAGCTTTTTTGTTGGGTTGTCAAGCTGACTTTGCATACCATGCAGTCAAACTATCACGAGAAGCAAGCATAACCAAAGGACACAGGACTACTCAATTGGAATCTGAATAAGGGGGAATTGTCTCAGCTGCCTCATGAAACTACCCACTTGCTGGACTTCAGAGCCATTAAAAAAATTGCAACGCAAGATCCTTGCATTTGGCTCAAAGCATTTTCATAGTAGACTGTTCCCATTCTGCTGCACATAAGCAAATTTATCTCAGCCCACAGAGAGTTGTTCCATTAATATGCACCTTTAGGGTTTCATGTACTACAGAGTACTTAAGATTTGTTCTGGTCAAGAAATTACTATGAAGACACGCATTTCTACTTTGTAGTTTGTCATGTTTCTAAAATCATTAAACCACAGATGGAGCTGAAGAAGCCTATTGACTTCGTACTCACAGTCCTAAATTGTTAATGCTCCCAAACCCCTTTAGCAGTAAAAAGGCAGGAAGAATTTATGGTTCAAGGAACAGTGCTCACTGCAAGTGGAAAACGACTACCTTCATAACTGAAAGTAAAACCAGCTTCTCCCTAACCTTTGAAAGGAATCTCCAATAGGCAACTGAGGGATACCAACTGTAGTTGGTTCATACCTGCAGCTATGCAACTTCCTCTAGTCGTTCCAGTCTTCACTCTAAAAGGAATAAAAAAACCAGACATTGAGTATCCCAGAGATAAAATCAGATAATAACAATCATTACAACATGAACTCCATCTTGTAAAACACTGAGGACTGTGAAAGTGAAGCATATTTCTAATAACAGAGGTCATAATGAGGTGGTAACAATCCTCATCAGACTCGAAGATGTACATTTCAAAAATACAGAGAATAAATGAAAGGTGCAAAAGAAAGGACTGCAAACAAAACATGGCTGAAAACAGAAGTCTTATGGCTTCCTAATAACATTCAGTGGACTTATCCTACCCGTCTGGCTTTTTGGCTTTCATGACAGAAGCAGAGTTATCAGCAGCAGTACCCACAATCGTAGCTCCTACATTACTTTATTTTGACAGCTGCAGCACCAACAGATGACAATGAACCTGCAGATGGGAACTCTGACATACAATAGCACAGACGGAAATGTATGAAAATGCTCTGAATTAGGGAATGCAAAGAACAACACAAGGAAAAATGTTATTTTGCATTTGCATGATGATACACAAATCAACCAGGAATCATCCAGACTTTCTGTACTATCAGTTCACAAGTAGGGGCCGCAACTCTGTGATTCAGGGTTCTCTTTCTGCAGATTCAGTAACCGACCCACGACAAAAGCTAGTATATATTTAAAAACAAACATTGGATTTTTAATTTTTTAAATTTTTTTAAAATAATTTCTTCTCTGCTTCCTCCTAGGCTATTTTTCAGAACTACACTCAGGGTTGTCCAGCAGCATTTTACAGAAAATCCAAATCCATTTACTTATCTGTAGGTAACAAACTAAAAACTGCATCCATCTGCAATAAGAGTATTGGAGTTCCCACATTTTCAGTGCTTTGAAGGTTCCTTCATAACCTTTGTTCTATATTCCTTGAGAAGTGTGCATAAGTGACACATATCCTCTTCTAACTTGTCTCGTAATATACTTGTATATTTATCACCTGTACTTATGTCCTCTTTTCCAGAGGAAAATCTCTTGAGAATTTTTTATCCCTATTTTATAGCAATTTTCAATTGTTCTAATTTCTTCCTAATTTGTTAAATTAATAGATTATACCCTCTAAAGGAACACAGAATCCTAAACACAAAAAAACCCCTTTCCTTAAAATACTAGCTAAGAACAACAAAAATCGATCCATAAATCCTGAGAAACATAACTCAGTTATCTGAAACGTAATTTTTAAATTGCATTTTTCAAAATTACGAATTTATATTTTCTAGAATATTACTAAATCTTGACTATCAGTCAGGGAATGCTTTACATACTGATTTTGTTCTGTTTCACAATAACATTCTGGATTATGAAGTTCCTACTGGTGATTCAGGCAAATACATTAACCCGAGGACACTTTCTTCTACCTCACCTACATTCCTTTCCCTTTTTGAAGTTTAATTAAAGAATATTTGTTTATGGCCAAAAAATGGTCTCAGATTCCTGCTAACATGTCTGGCTTCAAAATTTTTGTTTTCTTCCTTTTAAACCCAATCTTTGCCAGATATTTAAGCCCTATGGAAGTTGTCATAAATGCGAAGTTATATTTCTGTGATAATCAGCTTTCCGAAAAAACTGAAATAGACAGCTCATTGATCTTGTAAATGCTTAAGAATATACTTGTAAACAATTTTTTAATGTTAAAAAGAAAGTCTTCCCTTCCCACATGTAACTATGTAACACTCTAAAGAATTAATTTAAAAACTTCAAAGGAACCTAGAGTACAGCTAACATAGCCAGAGGAACCCATAACTCTTAGATACCTTTGGGAAAAAAATACACCTCAAGGAATCAAAGGCAAAATCCAAAACCATAAACACTTTGAAAAGCAAGCAGCAAATCTGACAACCACCTGTAGAAAGCCTGGGAGAATACTCTTAAATCACAAATGTTTCTCAAAACAAAATTGGTTTAGTATGGTTCATTTAATTGCATGCAGAACATAAATACACCAAATACTTCATCCAAGTTTATACATCAGACAAACCTAGCCCAAAGGATAAGGAATCTGACAACTGTATTTCTTCTAGGAAGAAATCAGGACTTGGATACTTCAGACCAAGTTATACACAGCCAGCATTCTGCCAGCAATCTGTGCAGCATAGCAACTTCTGTAACTAACTGACATGGCAGAGAGATCCTGTGCAAACTGCAGATTCACCCCAGCCCAGCATTACACACTGATAGCGGACTGTTTACATAGTTGCATGAGTGTAGGTTCTTAGTGGGGACAGCAAAATAATTAACCAGTGTGAACTGGGATATCTCATCACAGCTTTTGCAAAGAAGATTTTTCCTGAAAATGCCCCCATGACTGAAGGGCTGCATCCAAGTGCAGATGTCAATTCCAACTCATGTACAA
This sequence comes from Patagioenas fasciata, assembly GCF_037038585.1. Classification (NCBI taxonomy): domain Eukaryota; kingdom Metazoa; phylum Chordata; class Aves; order Columbiformes; family Columbidae; genus Patagioenas; species Patagioenas fasciata. The sequence continues at coordinate 28,039,770 of NC_092524.1, read as the reverse complement.
AGCTGGGAAGAACTGTGACACCACCTGACAATTCCATGTAGAAAAATGAAGGTTTAACACGTAGATTTAACACTTAGCCCTGCCAGATCTAAGAGTGACAAAATACACTCTCACTGATGAACAAACAGTTGTAACTTCTGGTATGCAATATAATATAAACAGCCCTGCAGCTGGTAATGAAAACAAGTGGCTCCAGCCACTAAGTACTAGGCAACGGATATGAGCCCAATAAATCTACTGATATTGCTTTGATACTTAATGGCAAAACTTCAGTCTCACCAGCACCCATGACCATCTGTAAGAAATACTGGATCATTTAATGGATCCTGATCAATGCAATTACTGTCACAGTCAGCACTTGCCTAGACCAGTTAGTTCTGATTTCTCATCGCAGTTTCCAGGAATTAATGTTTGTGGGATGTCAAGATTACTACTGACAATTAAAGAGGCTAAGAGATAAAATATACCACGTAGCTCAACCTCAGATATATCCTGGCATCAACAGTCTGTCACATAAATCAACATTCAGTCTGGATTCACTGTTGATTTACACACTTTTATGTACCAATATGGCCAATAATAAAAACTTGGAGATACAAAAATAACTGTTTCTCTGGAGGTAGTGCACGAGGGAGATAATGATGCAGAGAGCGAAGGAGCAAGTGTACTAGATAAATCAAATTACAAATAGAGAGGCCTATACAAATCAGATGAAGTTTCAATTACTGTACAGCTTAGGCCACAACCCACAGAAAGTGTCACTTTCTAGTAAATATTACTTATGAGACAGCAAGACAGAGATAGCGACCAGAAATTCCTATAGTGCCAAAACCTTACCAAGGAAGCTGCTGTAATTTCTTATCTGAGAAATGCCCATCTTCTACTGCAATCTTTACACCACCCAAACCTCTCAGCACCAGAAGCTACTTGCTCAATGCAAGGCAGCAGCCCCCAGTCACCGTGCCTGCTCACTTCATTTTTGCAGATGCCGTCAAACACCGTTTTCCTCAGTGTTGTCACGACAAGTACTAACACACATACAGGTTAGCAAACAACCTGTACAGTAAGCAGACCAGTTGAATTACTGATGACAGTATGTTTGACTATCAGAATGTTTGTTCAGTTGAAGATACAATAGGAAGAACAGAATGAAAAACAGAAGAGGTGCACATTTTAGGACCACTGCAGATTAAGATAAAAAAAGAGAAAACATTTTAAATGCCATGCTTCAAGTTACTGTAAACAGAAGATCATAAAATATTTAAGATTTGGGATGTAGACCAATCTACAATGTCTGTTCCATGCCCAGTCAGCAATTACAGCTTAAACATTCCCAAGATCAACTATTAGCCTTACAACCCATAACGAAAGAGACACTTTGAGAATGCAAAACAATTCTATGGTCTACTGGGACTGGGGCCTAGAAGACATGAGCTCTAATTATGGGATTGAACAGCATTGGACAAGTCACTTTATGGTCCTCAGAGTTTCCATTTGTACAGTATTATCACCTTATTTGTTTTCTTCGTGAAAAGATATTTTAGGAACTAGTGACAGAATGTACTACATAGGAGTCAGACAGTACCATCACACTGTTGCAACTGCACCTCAGCTGAAAACCTAGCAAACAACTTTATAAAAGAAGTTTCCACTAAACATTTGTCTGCTAATAAAAAAGAATCTAACAAACGAAAGATTTAAGCTTGCTATATCCTTCCAGATTATGGCATTAAGGAACTCTCAAAATATCTTAAGAGTTGCAAATGTAGATGGAATGCAGCAATGTAAGCTTTTACTTTCTGAATGAGGATACAAAATATTCAGAAAACACACATTCATGTTTTGCTTTATGGACACAGTACATGCCAGAGAAAGACCTACCAAATGTAGCACAGAGTTTAATGTCTTTTGGGTAAAAGACTGAGGGTATAGGAAACAGAAACAATATTCCTAGTTTAACCATTAAGCCTACTTCTAGCAGGAACACCACCAGCTGAACTTTAATCATCTCACCCATCTCAGCCAAAAGATTAAAATACTACCACTATCACCTATCATTAAAGGCAAGATAAAAAAATCTCAGTGGGAAAATCGACCCTGTGCAGTGTTTAGACAGACACCGCTTGCATAGCTCTGCATTAAAGTAAGTTTTTTTATAATGGTATCAAGGTACTTACACATTTCTTTCTTTTCATTGCACAAAAGGAAATAGTTCAAATCCAAACAAGGAAGATGTATTGCAGGTCTTCCCACACAGACTCTCAAATGCAATCACTGTTCTGTACTATTACACCTAAATTACGAAAAGAAGACAGAGTGTATATGACCATTACCAGCATTTACTGCCGGCTTCAGAGGGAAAATAATTCTGAGGTGTCCCAATTTTCAAATGTCAGAATCAAACTGGATAGAAAATTCTGAAGACGTGTGAAATTCTGCATCTGCAAATGTTTAAGTATAAACATTTATATTTTATTTCAAAGAAGCACAACTAAGAAAGATTGATTTACCTTAAGCTTGTATGTGTCTCTTGCTTGGCTTATGTTAGACAAATACTTGCCATGAACTCTACTGTACAGAATCTGCCATTGCCACACCTGCAAACCAAAGAGTAAAAATGTGCACACTTTTTGTTTCTTTTTGTTGTTTTTGTTTTGTTTTTCCTCTGGTAATAGGTCAAAAGGTCAAATCCTTTGCAGAAGTAAATGGATACAAGCCTCAAATCACACTAGTTTACATTTGCAAAGAACTGGAGTCAATACTCTTTTAAAGAAATGAATATTGATACAAATCACTTTCAACAGCAAATAATTTTCATTAACACTTCAAGAGATTTAATATTGGGTGTGTAGAACTGAAGCTTTAAAAAAATATTTTGTACTATTTCTTTTTATTCACCAGAGGCAAACACTGGCATTGCTGTAGGAACATTAACTTAGGAATGTCCTGACTTTTGATCAAAACCACAACTGAAATCTAACAATTTCACTGCAAGCAGTTCCTCCTAAGCTTCTGCTCAAGCTCTCCGAAGGTTTCTCATTTGTCGTCATTTGCAGCATTTTTTTTTTTTTTTTCAACATTTACCCCTCTCTTCAATATCTTTATATAGTATCTGAAGCATACAACCCCCTGTAAATAATACAGAAAAATCCAGAAAAAAATTCTGGGTTAATTTACAACTTAATACCTACTGAAAACACACCAACACATAAACACATGCAGCACTTTGAAGCATTATTTTTGTCTGAATACCATTTAGAAATGTAATGCCACAGTTAAGATGAACTTTTCTCCATCTGAAGAAGCTTAACTTCCATTCTCAGCTACAAATATCTAAGGATGACTAACAGAATGTCTTTCCTACTGATATCAGCAGCCTTTTACTCCACAAACTACTCTCATGGCTCATTTTGTGACCCTGAAACACCCCCTCCAAGCTGCTTGCCTGTGGTGATTCATGCTCACTGCCTCTCATGCCAGCACAGCTTCGCTTGCTTCTCTCTCTTTCCAAGGCCTCCGAAATAAGGCTGGATCCGTCACCTGATCTTAGACTTTAGCTGGGTGGGGGGAGAAAGGAGTGGGAAGGATCAAGAGTGTCAACGCACTTTGCCAAGAACTAGAGATTCAGTACTTGCTCGTAGTTTTATGCACGTATTTTCAGACACTCTTCACTTACACACTTCTCCATCAATTCTTCACATTCACTTTTCCTGGAAGGCACAGTATGACATCAGCTGGTTTCCACTGCTAGCCAGAGGAGACTCCAGAAACTTCATGACAAAAACAAGTGCTATAAATACAGTTTTGGCTGCATGAAGATTCAGACATAAAATCCGCCTATACATCTTGCTGCATTCTCGGGGTTTCTATACCTCAGACCTAGATTCTGGAGGTACCTTATACTTCCTGAATCAAAACCTCACATGTAACAGTCTACATGGCACATCATCTTCTATCTGTTCTCACATCAAGAAAGCTCACCAGTTTCTTCACAAACAGCAGGCCTCTCTGCACAGCAGCAAATGCCACATATATGGTTTGTTCAGCCTCAAGAAGAGGAGACTGAGGGGAGACCTCAACACAGCCTACAGCTTGCTCACAAAAGGAGCAGGAGGGGCAGGCGCCAAACTCTTCTCTTTAGTGATCAATGACAGAACCCCAAGAGAATGGCAGGAAGATGTGCCAGGGGAGGTTCAGGTTGGATATTAGGAAAAGGGGTTCTTCACCCAGAGGGTGGTGGAGCACTGGAACAGGCTCCGCAGGGAGGCAGCCATGGCCCCAAACCTGACAGTGTTCAAGAAGAGACTGGACAACACCCTCAGACACACGGAGTGAACTGTGGGTTTGTTATATGCAGGGACAGGAGTTGGACTCTGAGATCCTTGTGTGTCCCTTCCAACTCAGAACATTGTAGGACTCTATGATATAAAATATTCCATTCATAAAGAAATATGGTATGACAACATTTAGTATCTCCCAGTCTAGAACCAAATGGTATGTGCCACAGCAGCTAACACAAGCAAACAATTCTTACTTCACTTTCTTGGGTTACATTACTAGAGATGACTGGATATAAGCTCTCCATAAAGATTAGATAGAAACGGGGCAGAAATACACAGGCATAGATCAAGATATTCCTATTGTAGATCTAGTTTAAACCAATGCTCCTGCCAAAAGAACAGAGCACAACTCTTTTCTCACCAGCTATCCATCCGTATCTCTGAATAACAAGCCTGAGGAAGGAGATGATCCAGGTGTGATCTAGCCTACCAACAACAGCAAAATAACAGTTTTAACTCAGAAATGTCCCCTGATTCAATTCACTGTATAATGACACAGATGCTCTTGGCAGTACAAATGAAAGGGGAAACGCATGAAAGATGGAACAGGCCTCTTTCAGAGCAATACTGGCATATGCTCATTCAAATTAATTGTGAAACTACATCATCAGATTTAGATGCTGAATTTCACATAATTAGATCGCTACTGATTACTTCCTTTTGGAGGTCCGTGGTGATACATCCACTACTTCTGTTATGAAAACACTGTACTTCTAAGAATCGTGTGCATTTTCTTCCATACATTCACTTTTATTGTACCGATTTTTTGTCAATGGACTGCCTCCAATATTTAAAGACCTGTCACTCCCTATCCTTGATCAAATTATATGATTCAGCTTTTTAAAACAGTAAGTAAATCCTTTTCAACTTTCACTTTTCACTTACTCTTCCTGGAGTTTAATACCTGTAATTGGTTTTCAAAAGCAGTTGTAAGTTTAACTAACTTCAGATGAACAACTGGACTCGATTTCAAATTCCTGTAATCTTCCCACATATCCATCCTTAACCTAACTGTATTATTCAACTGCACAACTATGACTTTAAAAAAGAAGAGGAATTGTTTTCTTAAAGAATAAAAGCAACAAAGAAGAAAATTTTTTGAAAATACACTTTCCTGTGGAATTTCAGGACCTTCAAAGGATGTCAGACAAAAGTTAATTTCTCACTTGTCTCCAACCTCGATGAAAGCTTTTCTCCTAACAGGATACTAATGCAGTCAATCCAGAATGAATTACTAGGTGTTCTCCCTTAAAGTATATATGGTAAATATGACTTCCTGTCCTTATGCATCTAAAACATTATATTTTGCTGCATGAATAACTTAAACTCCTGGAAAGAGGCAGAACACTAAGTTACTCTTTTTGCACTAGTGGGCAATAGGGCAAGACAAATTTACTACCTACATAGCTCAAAGCATCTGCCTTCCGAGAAACAAAACTGACAGCTTAGGTCTGAACAACCTTACCTCTTACATATTGCTTTTAAGAAGATTTTTATAAAATAAAAGACTTAAAGCTCCTCGTACCATTCTATAACTTGGCTTTATCTTTCACCTGCTCAATGCACTTGGTGAACAAATATTTCCTCAGTGTTCTACTGATTCATCATTACATCTTTCACAGAACAGACAAACAAGATTTTTTAAACATGCAATAGTTCACTTTCAAGAGGCCTTTGAAACTGCCTAACCATATTCCTGCTATAAGACTACAAGCAAAATTTAAGTATGAGACCAGAAAACACTTCAAAGTAGTGGAATTGTACAACCCTGGTCACTGGCATTAAGTGATACCAAGCTTTGATTTTAATTGGCATTGTAAACTCAGAAACAATTTTGATTATGTTTTTGCCAGTTTGCTCTGGCTAGTATAAATGAAAGGATTTCAACTGGGGAATCAGGAAGTGGAAAACTGGGAAGGAAGAAAGGCAGGCAGCGGGCTTTAAGAGGATGTGAGAACTGGGAAATGTATCAGGGCACTTCAGACAACAAAATTAATGTCTCAGAAGCTGCCTATTTACAATTAATTCCATAGGTTTTCCACATGAAGATGGAACAACTACTGCAGTGTGTGCTCATTAAACAAAGAATGATTAGAAAACAGTTAGACAACAAAGCTGAGTTCAAGTAGTTCAAGAATGAGATGACCTTCTGTCCCACATCAATCACAGTTCCCTGACTGCAGACACAGTGTGACACAGAAATTGCCAGGCAGCTGAGATCCCCCAATTTGCCTCCACAATTCACTTATTCCAAATTCAAGATACACATAGTCTTCTCTGGAAGAAATACATTGAAGACATTGCAGTGGTAGGAAAGAAAAATAATTCATACTGAGTTTATGGAACATTGTCCTCAAGAATGATTGTAGCAACATGCTACCTTCTGTTTCACAAGGAAAACAGTTTCCCTTGCTCAAATTCAAGAAATCAAAGGTCTGGACCCTATTTGCATAGATATTAAAAAGGCAGCAAAATTTGTAAGTAGACAACATCCCCTAAAAGACAGAAAAAAATACCCTATAACCTATTTCCTTCTCTCTCAAAAAAATTATTGTCAATGTTAATGGTGGATCCAGTTGCTGTGACTACTTTAAGCATCTTTCTGATATTCAAAGAAAATCATAACAGTTCACTACAGCCTCAGAAGCCAGACTTTCTGCACTATTTGTTTGCCTGATCTACTACTAAAGAAAAGCAATTGTGAATAGTCATCCCAATGCGTGCAGGGCCTTAAAAAAAATCTGTGCAAACACACAGCCAGGGAAGTCCCCATTACAAGTTTCCAGCTCTTCCTAACAAGGTATTTCCTACAACCCCATCCCTCATCACCAACTGCTTATTCCAAACAAGGCTGGCCAGGGTCTAGCTCCTCATTAATCCCTGTTGCCCATAACAAGTAAAGACAGTACTCAGTTCTCCCAGGACAGGATCTAGCTTTCATTAATCTTCACAGCAGACAGTGACAATCGACTTTTTATGGAAAGATATAGGCCCTGGCTAATCACTCCCCAAAGCAGGCAAGGACATTAAAATCCTCATCCCAGAAGACAGCAGCTCTTTCGCAGGTTAAAACTGCATCTTTCTGATGCTGCTGCTGCCCACTATATACTGTCCCTGCGAGATAACTGCTTTTCCTTCTCCACTCCTGCTCCCTTGATTCCCAACTTGGATGAACTCCATTTTACAGAAAAAGAAAACATCCACAAACAGATCACCTTTCACTTGGAATGCCAGTCCTCCCCAGAGACGCAGAGACAGACACACAGATGGATGGAACAACAGAGAGTGTAAGCCCTGGCTCTCAATTCTGCTCAGCAAATGCCGAATGCACAGAGGGCCAGCCACACCGCCTAGTGAGCTCGCATGCTGCTGCTGTACAAATATAGAAAGCAGAAAGTGGAACAACCGTTTCAGCAGAAGAGATTCTGCTCAGCTACCCAAGAGGGAGGAGCAGGGAGCTGAACCAGCCGAACTTCTTTACCCATACATGGTCTCTTGAAAGAGACCATTGCTAAGACAAGTTCCTTTACACACACACACACCCTCACTCACTGACACACCGTGCAGAGGAAGAAAAGAATTAAAGTGAACAAGCTTAAAGGAGTTACTGTTTTGAAATGAGTTCCAAGTCCATTTTGATTGAGCCCACCTTAATAATGCAGAAATGACCACCACAATTCATCTAACAGAATCTGGGCAGCAACTCAGACACAAGACAAAAAATCCACCTTTCAGGGAATGCCCACATCCACCAGCATTTCAAGAACTACTGAACTGGCCAGGTCATACTTGTTGCTTCTGGACACACACATCCACACACTAAACTCTTGGTTCAACCTTCCCTCCACACCCCAAATTAAATTATAACACTATTTTTAAACCTCTCTCCGTTTTTAAATATTTCCCTAAATCAGCAAGTGTGACCTTTCCCATTGGTTGATACAAACTACTATGGTGACCTGCCATATGTCTGCTTTCCCAGCAGTCCTTTAACACCAAACACAAATGAACTTTTTTCTATGCATTCTTCTTAAAAACAGAAGAAATACACATCCATGCAGCATCTCCTCCTCCCTTCCCCTCTTCTCATGTACTGGCATGGAAAGAGAGTAAAATCAGTGTAACTGAAAACCTGAATCCCTAGGTATTCAAAGCAAAAAAAAAGTGGTATGGTTCCTGATTTTTTAGCACACAAGTATGACAGTCTGCAAACTTGAAAACAGTTTCATTTATATATAAATCTATCATAAGACAGATTTATTATCCTATGCTGCTGCCTATTTCTTATACTTAGTGTATCCCACATTTATGTGATGATACATACCTATCTTACAGAAGTTACCAGAAATGTTCTGTCACAAAAATAAGGGTAAGTTGCAACTTTCAGCTATACCAGGAAAGCAGTAACCAGTTCAGAATTAGAAGAGGTGCACTAGTCGCATAGTTCTGTTAATACGACTTGCAAGTACATATAAAAGTACTAGTGTTCAAACCAACAATCTCAATATATCTCAAATTTCTTGTGACTGATATAATGGTTTAGGTTCCCTGAAAATTCTGGAAGATATTGGTTTACCCAGAATTAGCTCTATGCCTAAGAATATCCCGAATTATCTTCCTCACAAAAATGATCAAGAATATGTATCCTAATACCACTCCCCTGAAAGCAGTCATGAAATGACTATTAAACTTAGTCTTGAATGAAGTGAAAAATACCTTAAAATCCAAAGAAATTCTAAAGCAAATTCTGCAGCAGAGAATTAGTGTCACACTGTGAAATACAGACAGTACCACCTACTGCTAGTCTTTGATAGTGATCAAATTCTGGCACTGAATGTACAATCCAAAATGTAATATGGGTGGCCTTACTCCATAAATATCAAAATATTCTTACTTTTTCTAAGTCACCAAGCATATGATCACAGGTTTCTGAGCAGTCAAAACTATGCTTTAGAGAATATACAACACCTTTTATCCCTCCAAAGATTTTGCATATCAATAATTTTCAATGGTAAATTCCAGTATCACTTACAACTGCGCAAGGACACTGCTTCACTTGTGAATTCTGTGACATGCTGTACAGTCATAACACAATGACAGGCAAGACAAAAAACCGAGAAGTTGACCAGTCATCAAGGTGTATGTTTTTTAATTTGGAAGTTTAAAAGGACAACAGGAATTTTTGGAAGGGAAATAACAAGGAGGCACAGATGAATTGGCAAAAAGATTTTGAGACAGTGCTCTGCTTAGCAATTTCATACTATAAATGAGAGAAGAACTACCTTTACACTGTGTTGCAGGAAATGCAACAACTAGACATGATATTCAAAATACATTCTCTCTTCACTGTCTTCTGAAGAATCATTTACCAAAACTCTATTTTGTAAAATTTTGCTGATATTAAGATGCATAGTATCCATCCTGCAAATCTCTACATACAGTAAATTAAAGAAAATGCTATCATTTTTGTATGTGGACTTGGATGTTGCCTGCTAAGTACTTCCTTTGATTTAAAGACTTCACAAGTAATCATCTCCTCTGCCTTGGAAAAAAAAGATACAAATGATCCCTTTCCAACAAATACTGAAGGATTTGTGGACAGCATACACATGTTGGAATATCTTTTGAACTGCATAGTTCAAGGCAAAAATAGCACAGAATACTCATGGATTCAGTGAACACCTGAATTTTAAATGATAATACATTTGAAGAACAATAGTTTTACTTTGACATGTGAAATACTGAAATCTAGTGGATAAGAACTACATTATTTTTTGTGAAAGGTGCAGTATAAAACAGCCTGCAGAGACAAGTAAAAGGTAACGAATTGAAAAAAAGACAAGGTCCTGAAAAGCTCAAAGTAATTTCAAGTAAAAACATTGTAAGACATCACAGAACTTCACCCAAAAACTCAAAGGGAATTTGGTTCTAAGAGAACACATAACATACAAACATAAAAAACCCCCAAAACATTTGTTTGCAAAGGAAAGCCTGCTAGAATATCACACCAGCATGACACTGAATACTCCGCAAAAGACTCATCCTCTTATCCACATGCTCATTTAAGAGGTGTGCAGCTGAAAAGGCCAAGGAACTGGATGTGCCTGTTCATTTGCATGAATTTCAGCAATATCTAAACCAGTTATTCCAAGTTCAATGTGAAAATCCCTGAGAGATACGATTTTAAGCCCAGTTTATATAATCTTTGTCTACCTGGAAGTTCATCACTGCAAGTCAAGCCATTAAATCAGTTCTAAATCTACTCTTAAATCAGTTCAGACTCACTACCAGAACTTGCAGCTGGTGAGTTTGCCACTAGTGCTCTGCTTCTAATAGAGCAGCCAGTAAACCAACACATCTTTCCTAAAAACAAACAAAAAAAAACCCCAGACCACGATATACTGAGAATACTGAAGACAGAGAGATAACGTGGATACATGGTACAGAGAAGACAGCTTACAGATGATGATTCCACTTCTGGCAAAAAGCTTTCACATACACATACCTATGCCACAAAGTGTATCACAGAATCACAGATTATTAGGGACTGGAAGGGACCTTGAAAGATCATCTAGTCCAATCTCCCTGCCAGAGCAGGAACACCTAGATGAGGTTACACAGGAAGGCATCCAGGCAGGTTTTGAATGTCTCCAGAGAAGACGACTCCACAACATCCCTGGGCAGCCTGTTCCAGTGCTCTGTCACCCTCATCGTGAAGAAGTTTCTTCTCAAATTTAAACGGAACCTCCTGTGTTGCAGTTTGAACCCATTGCCCCTTGTCCTATCATTGGTTGTCACTGAGAAGAGCCTAGCTCCATCCTCATGACACTCACCCTTTACATATTTACAAACAATTAATGAGGTCTCCCCTCAATCTTCTCCAAGCTAAAGAGATCCAGCTCCCTCAGCCTTTCCTCATAAGGGAGATGCTTCACTCCCTTCATCATCTCCATTGCCCCGCACTGGACTCTCTCCAGCAGTTCCCCGTCCTTCTTGAACTGAGGGGCCCAGAACTGGACACAATATTCCAGGTGTGTCTCACCAGGGCAGAGTAGAGGGGAAGGAGAACCTCTCTCAACCTACTAACCACCCCCCTTCTAATACACCCCAGGATGCTATTGGCCTTCTTGGCCACAAAGGCACAGTGCTGGCTCATGGTCATCCTGATGTCCACCAGGACCCCCAGGTCCCTTAAACTAAAACTCTTCACTAAGAGTTGAAAACTACTGAAGACTTCTATTCAGCTACCTAGTTGCTCACTGTTCATCCTGAATTCAGTTAGCAACAATGCCTTTTATTTTACAAAGTACGGGGCTAAGATGGCTGAATACTTCCTTTACCTGGGAACACAACCGTGCTCTACTATACTGCTGTCAAACAAGCCTGCTCTGTCAAACACAGTTCAGATTCATGAGCTATTAATCCCTACAGCAAAGCATCCGCAGACTGATTTGCATGGGAGCTTTAAAGCCGTTTATGTTTTCTCCCTTGCTCTATCCAAATTTCCTGTTTTAACCTAATGTATATTTTGGCTTTACACACTTGAATCTTGCATCAGGTGCAAACAAGATGATGTTCAGCTGATGTTTGGGAAATCTCCTCTTTAAAATGTGAATGCCAAAGCTTTCTCTGTTATGCCTCAAATATGGTGTCTTGGCAGGACAATCTAAAATAGGTGTAGACAATAACAGCAGAAAAGTGGTATCTTGCTTTTTTTTTTTTTTTTTTTTTTTTAATAACACAAGCATCTCTAATGACAGGAGGAAGGGCAATAAAACTACTGGGCACTCTTTTCTGATCAAGCTAACCTCTCTTGCTTCAAGAAATCTTGCAACAGGATCACAACTCAAGATACTGTGTTGTAATACTTTAAAAGAAATACTCATTAGAGGGCCTAGATAACTCTTCTCAATTTACAACTCCCAATCTAATAAACCCTGAAGTATTTTACTCTGCTTTGATTTATACTGTTTTTCTCCCCTGCCAAATATCTGATCAATGGATAAAAATGATGCCCTTCTTGCCTGAAGGCCGTTGCCAAGGCAGTGAATAACTCTGCACATTGTCTTGGCGAATGGTAAACTAAAGGACGAGAAACAATAGTGAACATGCCTAGATTGAAATACAACATTTAAGACATTCATGGCAAGACTGACAAATAAGAATTCAGAAATATAAATCTGAGCCTGTTTGACCATTGCTGCTGTTTCAGTAGCAAAACTCACATTATGACTTGGAAAACTGGACTGTCTCCTGGACATACTGCTGAAAAACAATCTCTATTTTAACATCCAGAAGAGTGGGCTCTTCTTGGATACCAGAGCTGGAGACCAATAAATCAGGAAATCTCAAAACAAGGACAATTTGTATCACTTCCCACCTAGCCCAAAGAAAGCACTAAATAAAACATAAGAGCAGGCCCTCTGAATAGATTTGCAGCAGAAGACCCAGAAGGCAGAGACACAAAATGAAGAAACATAGTAACTGATAATCAGTAATCACATCTCAGAAAAAGCTGCAAAAAATAGTTAAGGAACAACCTGCTCATAATAAAGTTTCTTACTAAGTTCAGTTAAGAACAGTATTTTACTTAACTCAATGAGAGTCCAAATATTTAAGACCCACACAAACATCTATCTTTTATGAAATTCGACTAGTTCAGCATAACATTGTTTGCAGTAATTTCAAAAGAAAGTTACACAACATCATAAATATTTATCTTATGTCAGAGCACCATAATTTCTTTCATCTAATGATTCTTCAATTGATGTAAAAGTTACTTGCAAAGAACCTTGCAAATTATGGATTTATTATTGATGAGATATACAATTATTGCATATCTGTGATACAGTCACCTTTCTTGCTTTTCCCTTTAGAGGAGTAGCTCCATGCAGCATGTCTTCAGAATCCCTACTCATAACAGAAGAAATAGAAGTTAAAGACACCTTCCCCAAACCATGTAACAATAGTCTTACAAATGCATCTAGTTTTGAAGGACTAGCAGAAAGGTGGATACATTAATAAGCACACAGTACTACTGTGGGGTTCTTTACCATATCTGCCACTGTGAAAGATAGATAAACCATATACTTTCAAACCAAAACTAACTAACGCAAAAAACTTTGTGTTTTAGTGGTCATTATTTCAGGACAGTCACTTTTCAAATGTCTACTTTTCTACAGGTTCTGTGCTCCTGCTTTTTTTTTGCATGTAAACACAGTTTCCCAAGCCTCCACCTATTACTTTGTTTCATATATAAAAAACAAGCAGCTACATAATGGCAAGCACATAACTACGGAGGTAGGATCTGAGACTGATTTTTTCTCTAATGTAACATTAGAAACTTTGACAAGGAAAGGAAAAACACAGTCATCCAAGAACGATCAGTCAGAAAGGTTGAACCCACTCCACAAAACAGCATAGACTTTCTCAGAATAAATATCAGCAATAATTTGAAAGTGAGCACAGGCTGAAAGAGAACAGTAAGCACTTAACCCCGCCCCTCCCGCCCCCCCGCAAACCTTTTATATTGTCATATTTTAAAATCCCTATTTAGGGATTTTACTGGTATATACATCTGCATCCGTGTCTCTGAGCAGACAAAAATCGTGCTTCTGCCCCGAGGACTCTTCCATCAGCAGGAATGCAACTGAACATATTAAATTGCAGGATACAAGCTGCACCCACCTTGGCATTTCCTATCTCAGTGTAAAGATGTAGGTAGTATTTTTAAACACCTGCCACAGCAGTAGTATTTCCAACAAAACTGCCTCTTAAAGGCTTGGATCCAGACACAACTCTAGGAAGCTCAATATCTCACATTATGCAGAGCTCCCAAGAATATAGCTGAGGGGAAGAAAAAAATGTGATGGGTTTATTATGGATGTGCAATGCCAAGTCAGTGCAGTGTATATATTTTCTATCCGATGAGTTAGTCTATAGAAAGAATGCAAAAGGCAGGAGATAATTTAGCAATTACTGTTATCAGTAGTACAAAGAATAAGACTAGAAGAACAGATGCACCAAAAAAAAAAAAAAAGTGCAAGGTACTCAGAAAGTCTAAGCTCCTGTAAACCAGAAGCAAAGCATGCTTCAAGATGTAAATCCCCACCAAATATTTATCTAAATCAAATGACCTCCCAGAGAAACACACCCAATGATCACACTCACACACTGTATACAAAAACGCTGCAACATTTGAAAAACCCTCCTCAACAACTTCTGGCAGAAGAGAATTCCTATGCCTTAAAGGTGAAAACATCTGTGTCACTATTCCTCAAGAATTTAAAGGAGTGAAGCTTCCACACTTCATTATAATGCTGCCTCTCAACTTCCTACTCGTAAACAATCTTATAAAAGTCTCATGCTGTTACCAACCTTTATTGCTTTTTCGTGTATTTATCATTCATTTTATATTCAGTCTGTCCTAGTTTTTGTATTTCTATTCCTACTTCATTCCAGTAGTATCCATCATGCCTTCTTACACTTGAGACTGCACATCCCCACACCGTGTTGAACTCCAATTCCCCTGCCTGTGCTTCTTGTACACTCGACTTGCCTCTACCTCCTCCCATACCAGCACACGTTTCACTAGTCCACACGACAGACCCCTACCGTGCCCCTGGCGACACGCAGCCGCACCCCAGGTCCACAGGATAAGCCCCCGGGCCACTCCACGGCGATTCAGCAGACCAGCCCGTCCCGGGAGGCTGACTGCGGCCACAGCCTAGGGCCGCCGCTCCTCCGTCGCAAGGGCCGCCCCGGGCCGGCCGCAGCCCCCCTGCCCCCAAATGGCGACGCCACCACGGGCCGCGCTCGCACCTGCAGCGCCCCCCGCCGCCGCCTCGCGGCCCAGCGCCGCTCGAGGCGCTGTCAGCACTCGATCAGATACGACAACCGGCGGCCTCCAGTTCCGGGCCCCGGAGGGGCGGCCGCCGCCCCCAGCGTGGCGCATACAGGGCGGCGGCGGAACGGTCGCCCCGCGGGCCCCTGCCCCTCCGCGCCGCGGAGAAGCGGGCGGGAGCGAGAGAAGCGCCCGCCGCAGAGGCTGCCGCCGCGGCCCGGCACGAGTGGTCTTACGGCGGGAGCCCCGGGAAGCGAGAGGAGAAAGAGAAGAGCCGTTACCTGCGTGAGGCGGATCGCGCTCTCCGCGGGCTCGGATCCGCGACCGTCTCTGCCCGGCCCGAGCTCCTCCTGGCGGCCGCCGCCCTCACCTGCCCCCGGGGATCCACCCGCGCCCCGCTCGGCTCCCTGCGCCGCCTCAGGCCGGCTCCGCAAGATGGCGGCGCTTCCGGGAGAGACCAAGGCGGGCCCGAGGTGGAGGGGCCGGCCGGGGAGGGCGGGAGTGCGGCCGCGGCCCCTGCGCGCACCGCCCGACACTGCCCCGCTCCGGCCGTCCTGGCGGTGGTGGGTCCGTCCGGCGTCCCCGCTCCCGCCACGAGCTGCCCCGCAGGCTCCCCCATCTGCTCACGTTCGGTGCGCTCGTCCGCGGCACTCCCCCGCCGCTCGGCCGGCCCGCGATGGGGGTGGCGGCGGCGCTGGGCGCCGGCGCGGCGCGGCTGCTTTTCTACCCGACGCTGCTCTACACGGCGGTGCGGGCGAAGCTGCCCGGATCCCGTCGGTCCTGGTTCCACCGCATTGACGGCACCGTGCTGCTGGGGGCGCTGCCGCTGCGGGGCCGCAGCCGTAGGGTAAGGCGGGCACGGCGGGGCGGGCCGGGCCGGGCCGGGCGGGCAGCCGGTGCCTGACGGTGCCTGTGCCCGCAGCTGGTGGCCGAGGAGAACGTTCGCGCCGTGGTGACCCTGAACGAGGAGTACGAGACCCGGTTTCTCTGCTGCTCCGCACAGGTGAGCCCGGCGGGCTGGCCAGTGCCCGCGGGAAGGGCCGCTTGTCCCGGCTCGCGGGAGGCTTTGGCCGCCTGCTGCTGGGATCTGACAACAAAGACGCGGCTTCTTCGTATCCCTTAAAACTACGCGACAAAGCAGTAAAACGTGAGGACACGAGTAAAGTGTTACAGCCCCAGTGGCAGATGGTGACGAGGAGTGTTAAATCCGTGTATGCCAATAGAAGAATGCCTTTTGTTTCAGGACATCCCAGCTCCCCTCCTTTCCTTTCACTGAACCACATCTTTCCACTTCTCCTTTAACTAATGCTGAAGTTTTCATACATTTGATCTAAAGGATTTACATTCAAAGTCTGATTACAGCCTCACTGAATTTCCCAACTGCCGCGACAGTTCTGAGTTTTCTTTCTGGGAAAAACAAAAACAAAAAACCAAACCAACCAAACAAACAAAAAACAAATCCAAAAAAGTTAAATGATGGAATCTGTTATGCACATTTCAGGAATGGGAGGCCATGGGTGTGGAACAACTGCGTCTCAGCACCGTGGATCTTACTGGAGTCCCAACCCTGGAAAACCTCCATGAGGGTGTTGAATTCATACTGAAACACCGAGCATGTGGGAACAGTGTATATGTGCACTGCAAGGCAGGACGCTCCCGCAGTGCCACCATGGTGGCAGCATATTTAATTCAAGTAAGAAGGGTTCTGTACTAAATGGGGTTTATTTTCATACAGTCTGGGCAAGTACAGCCAACCGTTACAATTTCCTTTTGCTCAAGAGGCCTGAGCATGTACAGGTGCATTAATATTCCATGATTTTACAGAGTTTGGATGGGAGACCCATTTCAAGAGAGGTAGATAGCCAGGCCCCAAATTTACATTGCTGTTTTGTAGAACTTGGCAAATGCAAAGTAATGAACAAGTGAAACAATGTTTGCTGAACTGTGGTCTAAGCTTTAATAATCTAGTTTATCTTTGCACACATTGTTAATCTGTGCTTGTGATACTGTCAAGACAATGCTTCCTGGCAATGAGAGTGATGAAGCTGCAACAGGCTGCCATCGTAAGTAGTGTTTTCATTCATCTGTAGTCTGCCTCTGCCAGCTCAGTTATTAGCACAAGCACTGGCAAAGATGTTCTGATCTTATGGGAAACTGTTGTTGCAACAAAGCTTTGAAACACATGGTCTGATAATATCTGTTGCTGGTTCTAGCAGATCAGTCAGACTTCAGGAAGCTGCTCAGTTTTCTGGGCCATTAATATTGTTAAGTTCTCAAAAGGTTTTGAACTACTCTGCCATTCTGAATTCTCTCCATGGAGGAACAGATTGAGATGGGAATAACACGTCACTTGTGAGGGTAGGTCACCGAGCAGACAAACATCCATTTTTGTTGTTCAGATTTTCTCCTTGGTTAACTGAAACAGTGAGCCATTCTAAGATTTTCAATACATACAATTTAGGATCAAGAGAAGTGACTTTGGTTTTCTGAGTTCCTCTACAGACCCAACTGGGTAAACCAGCACTAAGAGCAAAATCCTACCTGTGGCTTGTTATGTTGGAGTCATGAAGTACTCCCTGGAAAGTTTTCCCTTAGTGCTGAAGTGCAATGGGAGTACTAGTCAAGTTAAAAGAAAAACAAAACAAAACAAGCAAGCTGCCCTTTTGCTCTGGTCTAGTGTGAGGTGTGACTAGGACAGGAAACTATTCACAACACACTGGAAGCATGAGTAAGACACAAAATGGAGGTCTGAGGCAGCTGCCATCCTTCTTTAACTGAGGGACTCATTTAATTAACTTGTATTGACATTCACGCCCCTCTGAGAGGAACACGAAGGGGTAAAGCTGCAAGTTTTCTAACAACTCTAACGTTGTCTATAGCCTCCAGGAAGTCTTCATTAACTGGTGCAGGGATGGAATGGATTTTAACTCACAGGGTTTCTGCATTTTCAGCTGCATCACTGGAGCCCTCAGGAAGCAATAGACGCTATTGCCAAGATCCGTCCCCACATCCTCATTCGGCACAAACAAGTCCAGGTCCTGGAGACATTTCACAGGAACATAATAACTGGGACAACTGCAGAGTGTCAGTAAGAACTATAAAAATCTGTGTTGGCTGCTTTAAAAAAGCCTTACGTTTTAATGAAGGCATAACTGTTGTACTTTTTGACCATAAATAAATAACTTTTTACATAAATTACAGTAAAGGGCTGTTTCTTTAAAGCTTTCTTGCCTTATAGCTAATATCTTAGTTCTCTTGGAGCCCCATAGTTCTTCTCTCTCACACAATCAGTGCTAAGCCAGACTGCAATCCATGGGAAGTTCTATAGTATTTGCAGCAAAGGAAAAGAAAACTTTGTCTCAGCAGAGACTTTATTCAGATTCTTACCCAAAAGGTGACAGTGCCAACAGAGAGGGGTAGGAGGAAGTGGTCTTAATTCCATCTTTCACCAACACTACCTTATGATTACAGGTGGGGATTCCCTGTACAGTAAAGGAAGCCAATGCCCATAAAAACAATCTCCCTTTATGGTAGGTGATGACAGAGCAGTATGCAAGTTCCCAGTCTGTTACGACTTCTCTAGGAGAAATGCTGAATAATGCAACTTACTAAAGGTCCTGGGGTCAGCTCTGGAATCCGTTTGCTGTAAATATTTCTGCCAGTCCCTCCTTCTGCAATAGGAACACAGGAATGTTTAAATGGGGACATCCCTGGAGGACACAGTGCACATCTAACTCTGTGACTGACATGGCAGCAACTCACAGTGTTCTATGAAGTTAAAACTAGCAATGTAAGCCAAAGAGGACATTGTTCATACATTATAGGATTTGTTATTGGTGGATTGGTTCCAGGCTAAAAAAAACATTTGCTGCAGTTTGGGCCTCCAATGCAAGCAGCTTATGATCAAGGGATCAAAGTAATAGCATTTAGTCCATCTGAAATCTAAGATGCTGCAGTTCAACTTTAATAGTGCTATATAAAATAGGCCCACAGCCAGCTAGTCTGTACTTCCTCTGCACAGGTATAGAGGATGGCGTCTTTACTGGATGTTGTGAGCTCGCAGTAATTGGGCCTGGTGCTGAGGGTGGTGGAGGACTCTGAGCTGCACAGCAGAACACCGGTGCTGCCTTTTCTATCACTGGGCCTTCTTTTCCCGCTTAGGCCAAGACAAACTGCAGGTTAGTGAGCAGCACTTTGATGCCACTTGTGACTGTTACAACAGAGGTGGCTGGGTTAAGTTTAAAAGTATTCGCATCACCCTTTTTATAGCGATCACGAAATACATAGATACTGCCGTTGCAGCTAGCAATTTTCCAGGGGGACGGTACTGAGCTCCAGGCATCTGGCAGGCACAGCCGGGTGAAGCTATCCAGAAGGGGGTTATAGCATAACAGTGAATCCCCCTCGGCTACAATGAACACCACATCCTTGTGTACAGCAGCATGCATGCGCCCTGCGAAAGGCAGTACGTATGGCTTCACGTGGCATTTCTCTGTGTTGGTATCATAGCACTGAATTAGCCGAGAGGGCTTGGTGAAGAAGTCCAAGTCATTTTCCTCCCCACCCAGCAGGTAAATGACACCATTAAGGTTTACACCTGCAGCTCCAGAGACTGCCACTTCCAACTGGCTGGTCTCTGTCCAGACATTGTCTCGTACTCTGTAATATATGACGGCATTAGAGAGAGTGTCCTGTAGAGTTTTGCCCCCCAGTGAATATATTGCATCCTTGCTTGGCACAGAGACAAGGGTGTGTTGGAGCCGGTCACGGGGCAGAGGGGCACACCATTCCCAGTCTATAGTCGCGTTGTTGCATTTCCACATGCGTCGTGGAATGGAGCCACCAACGACATATAGGTCGCTACCATGCTTGCAGGCTGCGGTGATCTGGTGACACAGGCTGTTCTGGCCACTCACACTTATGGAGTCATCATCAGCACAATGCAGAGAGACAGCAAGCGAATGTGTACGTGATGACTCCTTTCCAATCAGGTAGATGTGAACATTTTCTCCAATCACCTGAGAGAAAAGAGAGCATGTCAGCAGAATTAGGCCTGTTTACACAAACACTGGTGATGCCTAAGACCAAATTATTCAGCATTTTAGGACCCACCTGTGAGCCAAAAGTGTGTGACCTGCTTCCCAAGTCCTGCCACCCTACAGCATTCAGGATTTGGAGCCTCAAAGCCTTTTCAAGATACCAGTCATATCTGACATAGCAGTATAGCAACAGACTTCACTGGAACCCCAGTGACTGTGGTTTAGGTAAGGGCTGGTGACATCACTGATGGAGTAGACTTTTAATAAGGGGAATGCCAAACTCAGATTTCTGAATGGTCTCTCTGGTAACTGAGCACCTGGTGAAAAAAGTTATTCGTGGCATTGCTCAAATCACTACTGAAAGCAGCTTCAGGTTAAATTAGAAAAGCTGTCAGTGGGGTTGCTATTTATGACAATAAAAGTATTCCTCACACAAGCACAGTGAATTTCCATGATATTTGTAATTTGTGACTTTCAAGTCACACCTCTGAGCACAATACCCTGTCTTGGGAAGTGCAAAACCAGCAAGTGCTACACCAACCCCAGAACAGAAGGTCTTTTTATACCTTCAGACTTGATCGCAGTGTCTCTGAAAAGCCTGCTCGCTCCTCCTTGTTGAAGTTGATCCAGGTTTCTATAGCAACCGTTGGATTCTGAGAACATGGAACACCATCTATGGTTTGGGGACAGAAAGGCATTTATGATACCTAGACAAAGATGTGTGTACTCAAGAACATCCTTTTCCTGTGACTCCCCTCCCCCCCACTCCCACCACAAACCTTACTTTCTAGAGAGGAAAAAAAGACATAGAGATTTATAGATTTTGTCAGGCATGAGCACTGCCAGCCAGGAATCTACATTAAATTAGTTTGGATAAACAGAAGACAGAGCTGCCACATCTTAAGCACTTTGGATGATTAGAAGTTTTGGTTCTGCCACAAACTATTGATTGCATCATTGTCATCAGTACATTACCTAGAAGATTTTGGATATTTACTTCTTGTTAGAAAGCCAGCAATTATGCCTGTATTCATTGAGAGACTTCCTGGTGAAGGCCCTCTGATTTTGTAGTTTGCTCTCACAAAAAACCCTGAATTTAATTACGCTGAAGGGATCAGACAAATTCCAACACTGTTCTCAATGGAAGCGAGGAGAAAAAGTGTAGAACAAGTATTTCAACTCTGTTTATTAGTAAAAGAGATTTCATTTCCATAAGCTATCCACACATGTAGTGGTTAAATGGAAACACTTTGATTTTGAAATGGGCCCTAGAGTGCAACAAAAGGTAAGCTTAATAAATTACTATTTCATGAAATTAATTTTAATCCTTGACACTAATAGCTTCCTCTATTTAAATCTCCATTAACTAAACAAAGATGCAGGAATTGCAAAAGAAAAAGGTTTTCCCTGCCAGCAGTAGGAGTATATTTCAGATTCTAATCCATTTTATGAGCTAGGTTTGGGCATAAATACTGAGTAATGTGATTCTATATATGGAAATACATGAAGCATGGAAAAAAAAATTAAGCAAGTAATTTACTTTAAGAACACAAACACTAAAGATCATAGTCCTAAAACTATGGTCACTACATGGAATCCCTAGGATTGACGTTTATAGCTTTATTTCATTATTTAAGGATTTTTTAAAATGAAGTCACAAATTAAAAACTTTAGCTAGATAATTATCAAAATTACTCTAATTTTATCATAGAGTTTTTTTTTGAGCTATCAGTACATACTCTCAATAGGTTTTTGACTGCAAATTTCTCTAGATGAAAAAGAGGTAATACAATGCAATATCTGTAAAGACTCTTGTATGCATAGCATCAACTTTAAAGGCTATTTTAAGTCTTAGAGACAGATTTGCCAGTATTCCTAAGAAGCCAGTCATGGTAGTTTTATTTTAACAGCATTTAAAATGCACAACACATAAAGTATAGTTATTTACTCATTTACAAAGTTATTTAATTAAAGCAAGAAAGTGGTACTCTCTGGTCCCAAGTCCAGTACATCTGAATGTATGAGCTGCTTCTCCATCCTTGCTCCCTCTAGCAAGGGCCAAAAAATAATGTACATAAATGGACAAAAATGGAGTTGCGACTGCAGCATCATGGAGAGGTTTTCAAGTACTGCCTGTACTAACTAGGGCAGAGGAGAATCTTTAAGGATCAGTGGCAGTTGGACTAAGTTGTTGAAGTGTTGACATCCTTCAGAACCCTGAGTCATTGCATCCATTACAGTGGAAGTCTATTACCCTCACAAGAAGGGCAATTATTACCTAAGGTGTAACAATGCCTCTATTTCAGTCAGCTGAGTGCCTAGCCTAAATAATCCTAACAATTATATACAATTGTTGATAACACTGACACAGTTTAAAAATAAGGCTTTTGCTCAAGCATTCTTAAAAATGTTCAGCTGTTGCATTACTATATTAAATTATAAAGAACAAAAGAAAAAGTTTCATAGGGCATTCATTTATGGTAAAGCTTATTCGTTTTACTTTTAATGCAAACAAAATACAACAAGTTACTGAAAGTTAAAATTACGTTTATAAAAAAATCTGTAATACTTCTGACCTGTTGACTCAGGAACTGCTGGGAGTTACCAACATACTCTGTCCCTTTTCTATAGCTTAGATGTTGCATGTCTGGTAAAAATTCAAAGTTTTTTTCTGATTAAGTTATCTAGAATGTTTTGCTTTGCTTAGCTAAGCCTCTGAATAGACAGTGATCATGAAAGCTTGCATCTTTCCACCTATTTTGTTCAACCCCTGATAAACTCTCTGAAAGTCTCTTTCTGGATCCACATCCTGGCTGGTCTCTGGAACTCCTTACCTGTCAGGATGTCTGTCAGCAGGCGGACAGGCAGGTGTAGGAACTCCTCTGTGTCTTGCAGCTGAGACAAATGTGACTTTGCACAGTGTTTGGCAGCTGTGTAGAGCTCCATGTCACTGTGTTGATCTGCCAACCACATGACCTGCAGACAGTTCCGAACCTGCACCGTACGGGCCAGAAAACGGGAGCACTCTTCAAAAAGGGCAGTCAGCTGGTACATGTCTGCCACTTCATACGTTTCCTGCAACTCCTCTGCCCTCAGCTTTACGGTCCCATGGTAAATATAGTCCACAAGGAGCTGAAAGACACTCTCGCTAACGTCCTGCAGCTCAATCACCCGGTTGTGGGCCTCCTTTAGGTTGGAAGTGAACATAGAACGGAAAAAGCAGCTCTGAGCTGAAAGGACCAAACGGTGCAGCTGGAATTCTTTGCCTTCCACTGATATTGTAACATCAGCAAAGAGCTCATCCTCCAAGCATAATTTCATAATACCCTGGGCCACGCGGCCTGAGTGGGAGCGGTCGGTGAAGGTGTAGTTCACAAAGTAGTTTTCTTCTGCAGAGGAGCCCCCAGTCTCTTCTGATGCGTCCATGGTGCTGCACGGATCAGATCTCCAGCAATCTGTAAAAATCACAATAATTATATGGCTTTCTCTCTCCACTACCAAGATTATGCTGTACTTTGGGGCACAGGGAAAAACATCAAACATCTTGGTAAGGGGCCAGCATATTTTAGACTGAATATAAAATAGCACAGCCAGAAACTTCTGCTTGAGCTTCAGAATCTCAAACAACAAATGAGAAGTTGGCATAATTAAAATTATAATATATACCAAACTTCCAGTACAGTGAGCATCACATCCCAGCAGAACTGGGAGACGTGCAAATCTTTTCACCGCTCATTTCACCGACACAAAGAAATGCAGAAACAGTTATTCAAGTGGAAAGTCCAGCAACCGCCCTAGGAAACTTGCAAAGCCAAAAAAATGTGGCAGCACCATAGCTGGGCTAGATGGAAAAAGGATTACAGTATCATACTAACAAAGAGCACAGACAGCAGTTCATATCATCAGGAGAAGTTAATCACCATCCAAAACCAACATGATGAATCTGTGCAGCGGTATCAAGTAAGGTGAAGTTGATTTTTTCCAAAAAGATGCATGAGAAGTCTGCCAAATATAACCACCAGTCCTTCAAGTTAAACAAATGAGATAACTGATGGTTATGCTCAGTTTGTTAATGCACCAGACACATTCAACATGCAAAATAACCTATTAGATGTTGTTAGCCACTGTTTCCCAAGTAGCAAAGAGAATCCAGTTTAAAAGATAACACCTATTAGTAGTTACCAGAAATTGCAGAGCTCCAAGCAGTTAGAGGGTCAGAAAGCTTCTGAACCAGAGAAGGAGTGCTGCAGAAAAGAGGCCTTTTTTAACATGGTCCTTGACAGCACTAGTAGTAAACAGATGCCCACCTGAATTCACTTAAATTTATTTTTACACCTCATCTATCAGCCATGGTAACTGTTATCACAATTTCTTCAGTTAATACCAAACATTATTTCCAGTACAATGTTTTCCAACGACAGGATTTTTCTCCAGTAGATTCATAGTTACTCTTCCCTGCTTTATTTTCTCAAACATGCATTTTCTTACAATAGCTCTGCTTGATACAAGAGGGCTCCTAAGTTCTTTGCTCAAGTTCTGTCACGTGAAGTAGTGTCTACATCCCTAATGGGCTGGGCAAGTCCATCCCATTCCTGATGATGGCCTGCCTTAATTATACCTTTACTGTGATTTTACAATAGTTCTGGTCTGTCTGAAAACTACATATACATTAGTCTGTAAGAGACTGAGGGACTGTAATCAGCACAGAACACATCAGTACTGTTTTTCCAGCTTTACCAAGCACAAGCCTATCCTGCAAACTGGCTCCCACTTCAGTGAAAGCTCTTGATCCTTACAGTCAAGGTGCACAGAAGATGCAGCCCAGAATGCTGAAGTGAACACCAAGACATGGATGGATCAACTACTCTGCCCTCCTGGCACAGCAGAACCGGCTGCCCCCACTGTCCTGCACAATTTCCAGAGGACTGGTGCCAAGTCATGAAAGAAGTTGTAACAGCAGCTAAAGATTGCTGTAAACCACACATCCTTCTTGTAAACACAAAGTTCTCCTTTCATCCACGGCATTGCCACTATAAAGAAAGAAAAGGGCAAGAAGACTGAAGTGTCCCATGAAGCCAAATTTTATATTTCACACATTGTTTTAATTACCAAAGCAATGGCCCCATATGCTGGGCTTTAGATAGCGAGGCGGTAGCCAGCACCTGGCACACGCCACGCCTCACTTGCTCCTGACATGCGGGTGCCGTGACAGTGCCTGGGATCCCACGCACACAGCTGAGCGACTTTACACTCGGGGGGGAAGCGAAGGAAAGCTACAGGCCGCCATCAGGCCCGCACTAACGCGGTGAAAACTGCCAGTTCGCGCCGCGCTGCCTCCGCTCGTACCTGACAGCGGCCGCGTCTCCGCAGAACTCGCTGCCCCCGCGCCTGGGCTGCTCCTGCCCGGTCCCGGCACATCCCCGCGGCCTCTCGCCGCCCCCCGAGCTCCCAGCCCGCCCCGGGGCAGCAGTGGCTCCTCCAGCCCCGTCCCCGGGCTCCGCCCCGCCGCAGCACGGCACCCACCTGCGGCACCTCCCTTCATGCCGCCACCCCGGAGCCTCCCGCCGCCCCGGGGTGCCCCAGCAGCGGCTCCGCGCCCCTCACCCTGCGCCACGCTCCGCCGGGCACCTGCCGCTTCCGGACACCCACCCGGAAGCGTCCTCGGGAAGCCGCGCGCGTTTCCGCCCCCCGGGGGAAGCGCGACGGCGGCGCCACTTTCCGCTTCCGGTCCGTGCCCTTGCCCGTCCGTGTCGCGGCGGGGATGTTGGCGGCGACGCGGGGGCTGGTGCGGGCCGCGCTGCGAGGTGAGCGCCCCGAGCCGAGGGGGCGGCAGCAGCGGGGCTGGGCCGGGCGGCTGGCGGTGGTTGGGACTTAGGACATATGACATGTCCGTTTCTCTCCGCAGCTGGCGCAGGCCCGGCGGCGGCGCAGGCCCGGCTGGCTGGGAGCTCCGGGGGGGAGACTCGCCGTAAGTGAGCGGGGCCGGCAGCGGGGTGGGCGCCCGGCGGGGTCTCAGGGCTGGAGCGTTGGTTTGGTTTGGGGGAGGGGGCAGCGTCAGAGACCGGGGCGAGCCCTTGTGTCCCTGTCCGGTCCCGGCCCGGCCTTGGGGCCCTTGGGGAGGTTCTGTGCCGTAGAAACGTGGTGGGTGCATCAGAAAATGGTTGACGCCTGTCGCACATAAACCTGCATTTTATCCAGAAAAGCGGTTCTCTTGATAACGGTACTTGCACTGTGGTCACATCTGCATCCTTCCCCAGGGACCTGCCTGATGTTCTGTGCAATATTGTGCCCGGGCAGCAGCTCCATAGCCCCTCATTGCCCTGGATCTTGAGGAGTGTTAGTAATCATAACAAACAAACAAAAAGGCAACATAAGATCCTAGGATGTTTTGATTATGAGGGAGTTGCTTAGATGCTGGCACATGAAACAAAACCAGGATTATTTTGTCTAGAAAAAAGGATCCTTTTAGGTGTGGGCTAAATGTCAAAAGCAGCATCTGTGTTCAGATTGTTCTCTCATCTCTGCCTCTCTCTTGTTATTTGCTTCTCCGTCATCTTGTTGGGCTGTTCCCCTTTGTGACAAAGTAGCCAAGTGGTTAAGGCAGTGGACTTCTAATCCATTGTACTGTGCATGTGTGGGTTTGAATCCCATCCTTGTCAAAAAGTTATAGTTTTTATGCTTGGACTCAATGATCCTGAGGGTCTTTTCCAACTGAAATGATTCTATGATTCTATGCTGATACAATGCACGAAAAAAATACTGTCAAACACTGTCACAAACTTCTTTCCTTATCAAAGTCTCTAGTTCTGTGTTGTGTACCACATGTATGTTCTCTAGTCTCTGTTACAGCATCCTATGTGTTCTATTTTACATATAAGTTACGTTTAGCATCGCATTTACCATAAACTTTGCAGATCACCTGAACCTGAAGCTGCTTGGCTTCTACCAGAGCTACTGAGAGTCATCTAGACTTGTTAAAGGGATATTTAAGTCAGGGATGGGATTTACTACCCTTCTTTCTGTAGCTTTCTGTATTCCCTGCCATAATCTTAGGAACTTTATTTTTCTCTTTAGCTACTGTCAGACCAAAAAATGAAGTAGAACAGAAGCAGCTGTGTGCCTTTGGGGAATATGTGGCTGAGATTCTGCCCAAGTATATCCAGCAAGTACAGGTAGGTGGTGTTCAAGAAATTGTTCTTGTGGGAGGGACAGGATGCAGTGAACACACTACTTGTTCATTAGAAGGTTTCAGAAGTTGTGCTGAATAAGAAATATTGTCAGAAATACATGAAAGTCACTGCTGTTATTAAGCCCTTTCATCTCATGTCATTATGTGTCTGCTGGACGATATATGCTCTTTGTTTAGGTGTCCTGCTGGATTCAGTGTAATATTCAGTCCTGTTGGTGTTTGTACTCGTGCTCTTTCTGCTATTTCCATCAGGTGACCTGTTTCAATGAGCTGGAACTTTTGATCCACCCAGATGGGATCATTCCAGTTCTGACCTTCCTACGAGATCACACTAATGCCCAGTTCAAATCCTTGGCTGACTTGACTGCTGTTGATGTCCCATCTCGGCAGTACCGCTTTGAGGTAAGAACTACTCGTAGGTGCAGGACTTGGAGAGTTTCACAAGTGCTGATGGCTGTGGATGCTGTTGCAGCTTTTTTTTTTTTTCTGTTTTGCTTTCTGACAGTGAAAAGAAAATCTACTCTGAAATACTGAGGTTTTTAATCAGTTGATCATGGAAGCACTAGCAGAACTAATACTGCATGTGTTCCTATCCTGGCTTTTCTTTTACACTCTGCTGAAAGTCTTTGTTTTGTTTTGTTTTGTTTTTTTGCGGGGGGTTGTTTATTTGTTTTGGGTTTTACAAAGGTGTCTCGAGACTACTTTCTGGCCTGATGTGAACTGGTGCTTTTCCTTCTTACACTTATGCCCATCAGCTACTGTTGACACAACTGATCATGTTTTTCTTTAAATCCCATCAACTTTCTTAATAATTTTCCCATTTTTAAAAACAAAACAAAAAAACTATTTAGTTGTTTTAAAAACATTCCCTGAAAGTCAGGACCAAATAGGAGATGACACAGATTTTCAGAAAGCTCTCAGAAGATCTGGGACACTGAACTTCCACTGACTTCCAGTGGATATTTGAGATTTGGTCCCTGCGGATGCTTTTGAAAATCTCACTGTATAGCTTTTCAGCTGCAGAAAAATTCTTCTTGGCTTTCTCGCACTGGATTCTGAGAACAATTGGTAGCCATTTTCTTTGTGACAGACTGTTGAAATAATATTGTCAAGTGACTCCATCCCTTCAGTATTCTCATTTTTAAGACTTAGTATCCCTCTTTACTTCAGTTCTGCTTCATCAGTCATGGTTTCTGCATCTCACATTGGGTTTTTTTACACTTGTAAGCATCAAAGTGCTAAGCTCTTGGAACCTCAGTTGTAATAGTGTCTTTTCGTGCCCAGCTCTTAAGTGCTGAATGTGATTCTGCTGATAAAGAATATTTTCAATATTCTTCCTGTGCCTTTGCTTAGTCAGTACTGTACTGCAGAGAGATCCACAAATGTTTTACATGACCAATGCAGCTTTTATTCTGCTTCAGATCGTGTACAACCTCCTGTCTCTGCGGTTCAACAGTCGGATCCGTGTGAAGACGTACACTGATGAGCTGACGCCTGTTGACTCAGCAGTGTCTGTGCACAAGGCAGCAAACTGGTATGAAAGAGAGGTGAGTGCTAGTGTACTTGGGAGCAGAGTCTTTTTGGAGAGAGACTGAGTTTTCCTGGTTAAACTGATTCCCAGGGCCCTGAAGGAGAAGAATGGCAGCCCTGGCTACCATTTCAGAATGGGAGATAAAAGATTGTTTGATTGCTTTTGAATGGGTTCCTGCATCAGTTTCACTGGCACTGCACACAGCCAGGCATGGAACTGAAATTTTATGGACATAATATATCAAGAGTTGTTTTTTTTTAAAATCAAATTCAACTTACTTGGCTCCCTTTCATTTAGGTTTGGGACATGTACGGTGTTTTCTTTGCCAACCACCCTGATCTAAGGCGAATCCTCACAGACTACGGGTTTGAGGGCCATCCCTTCCGGAAGGACTTTCCACTCTCTGGTTATGTGGAGGTAGGAGATACGCTTATGTCAGAAGTTATCAAGTCTCTCCAATATCTTATGTCTTAATGACTCAGTGTCCAGATGGAGACCAGTGACAAGTGGTGTCCCTCTGGGGTCCATATGGGGACCAGTACTGTTTAACTTCTTTATCAGTGATATAGGTGGTGGGATCAAGCGCACCCTCAGCAAGTTTGTGGATGACACCAAGCTGAGTGGTGCAGTTGACACACCTGAGGGACAGGACACCATTGAGAGGGACTTGGACAAGCTCGAGAAGTCGGCCCATGCGAACCTTATGGGGGTCAACAAGGCCAAGTGCAAGGTCCTGCACCTGAGTTGGGGCAATCCCTGGAATCAATACAGCCTGGGGGTGAAGGGATTGGGAACAGCCCTGTGGAGAAGGACTTGAGGGTACTGGTGTATGAAAGATTGGACATGAGCCAACAATGTGAACTTGCAGCCCAAAAGGCAAATAGTATCTTGGGCTGCATCAAAAGGAGCGCCACCAGCAGGTTGAGGGAGGTGATTCTGCCCCTCCGCTCTGGTGAGACCCCACCTGGAGCACTGCAT
The DNA here is from genome assembly GCF_037038585.1 of Patagioenas fasciata. Taxonomy (NCBI): domain Eukaryota; kingdom Metazoa; phylum Chordata; class Aves; order Columbiformes; family Columbidae; genus Patagioenas; species Patagioenas fasciata. The sequence continues at coordinate 28,009,850 of NC_092524.1, read as the reverse complement.
CCAGCTCTGGAGCCCTCAGTACAGGAAAGACATGGACCTGTTGGAGAGGGACCAGAGGCGGCCACAAAAACAATCAGAGGGCTGGAACAGCTCTGCTATGAGGACAGGCTGAGAGTTGGGGTTGTTCAGCCTGGAGAACAGAAGGCATTGGGGAGACCTTATTGTGGCCTTTCAGTACTTAAGAGGAGCTTGTAAGAAAGATGGGGACAGACTTTTTAGTGGGGCTTGTTGCCATAGGACTAGGGGTAATGATTTTAAATTAAAAGGGGAGATTGAGACAAGAAATAAAGATGAAAGTTTTTACAGTGAGGGTAGTAAAACTCTGGAATGGTTGCCCAGAGAGGTGGTAGATGCCCCATCCCTGGAAACATCCAAGGCCAGTCTGGGTAGGGCTCTGAGCAACCTGATCTAGTTGAAGATGTCCCTGCTCATTGCAGGGGCTTGGACTAGGTGACCTTTGAAGGTCCCTTCCAACCCAAACTATTCTGTGATTCTATGATCTGAGTTTTGGTACAGAAGCGTGACTGCTTTACGGTCCTTTGTCTGAAAGGCGCTAAGGATCTTTCACTTGTCTGTATTCCAGAGGAATTGTATAGATCTCCTGCGTGGAGATTTGAAGTCATCGCAAAGTATTATCTGTAATAAGGCTGCCGAAGGCCAGAGACACTCAGCATATTTCATGTGCTATGTATCAAAGAAATTTGTCAGGCAGAGGAAGTGCTTCTGCTTTTGGCATGTCTTCTGGAAGATTAAACTTTCCACTGCAATACTGGAGATTCCCAAAGGAATAAAGAACTGCACTGATCTTAATGCAATTGGAACTCCACTTTGTTGAGTTTTTGTAGACGCAGTTTATAAAACTGTAGTTGAACAGACTCTTGGCATTTATCAAATATTTACCTCTTTATATCAAACCACAAGTGAAATGAGTGTGCCTGGTGTCTGTCTACTTTCAAAGTACTGCCTTGCAGAAGCAGTCATATTTGCTACAGTTCTAAGACTGAGCTGAGTCTCAGGAGAAAACGCTGAGGTTCTGCAGGCAGTGAGGTTCTGTTTTAAGAAAAACAGAAATAACAGCAAATCCTGCAAGTGAGGACCAGGCAGGTTCCCCTGAGCTGTGGTTTGGAGATCTGGACTGGCACAGTGAGGGTAAATCAAGCCAATCAGAAGCCAGTCACCTGCATTTCACCCTGGTTGTCTTTTTGTACCATGTTCTGAGTGTTAATGCTAAGAAGCACAATGAAAACCAAAGAAACTTCCATATTACAAAGATTCATGAGACTAGTCCCCAGCTATACCAGGTGGATGGGCCACCTTATTTCAGCGAGAAATTCCAGGAGAAATTCCATTGTCATATGACAAACTAAATGTGTTATTCCACGTGGACTTCATATGGATTGTAGGCTGGTCACTCCCAATTCAGGGTGGTTAGTCAGGACACCTGAGGTAAGTGGCAGCAAAGAAGAGGTTTTTCTTGGAGAGTCCAGAGTTCATGGTGGCATCTGGAGGGCTCTTGTTTAGTAATGAGAAGAACTGAAGCTGTGGCTGAGTCCTGTGGCCTATCCATGGCATAAGAAGCAGGATTGCCTGTGCCAGGGGGTGGTCTGGGTCATTACCATGTGCAGCCAATAGCAGAGATGCTATGGGGACTGTTTGAAAATGACTGGCCCGTGTCCTTTGTTCTAGGTGCGGTATGATGATGAAGTGAAACGGGTAGTGGCAGAGCCTGTGGAGCTATCTCAGGAATTTCGCAAGTTTGATCTGAATAGTCCTTGGGAAGCATTTCCTGCCTATCGTGCAGCTCCAGAACCCCTAAAAATAGAAGCAGGAGCCAAGAAAGAAGATGCAAAGTAGCAGCAGAATGGAGCAGATGCACAGCACCATCATTTCTGTTCTGACATAGTATTTATAATATTAAAAATTGATACAATATTCTTGCCTGTTGTGGTCATGTGAATAATACTGTTTTCGAACTGGATGAAAAGCACAGGGTGAGGGATGCTAATTTAGAATCCTGGTAATCCAACTAATAGATGCTTATCTGCTGCTTTGAGTTGTAAGACACTGAATTTTGTCTTTTTGTTTTGCAAATTGAATGGAGTACAGGCATTCCCTGCGGCTAAGGTGCTTTATATGCACTGCTTCTGCTGGCTGTCCCTGCAGGCATAAATCACACCCTCGGCACTCCCCAGGAGACTCTGCTGAAGCATTTGCATAGCTTAAGCAATGGGACAACAGTGTCTCAGCTCCAAGATGGGTGTTGGGAAGACCTTAAAAATACAGTGAACAGGCAAAGTGGTTGTAGATGGTTATAGTACGGTTATCTGGACAACACAAGATATACCTGGTTCCAGGCCAAAACGATTGTGGAAATGTGCATTGTTTCCTTGGGAATTAGGTCAGTGCCTCTTCTGGTAGAAGAAATTGCAGGTAACCTCTCAGGAGCCACTGCCTCATGCTGGCTTTTTCTTCACGATCAAGCAGTCTTTACTTTCTCCAGCATCTTCAGATGGTACTTTTTCCTGCAGTCAAAAATATCTCCCCTTGTCACAGAGTCTATGTCTTTTTGTCACTATTCCAATTATTTTGAGTTCTATGATATAATAGCATTACCACTATCTGCATGCTCTTGTGGAAAATTTCATCTCTCTCCCAAAAGCTGGAAAAATACTGTCGTTTCAGTCCACCCACCACCTGTTTGAATGTGATGACATTACAGCAGTCATCAATTAATATCTCTTGTCCTTAGTCCAGAAAATGCGTAATGCGGTTCTGCATCAGAAAGCTGACTGACCTCATTAAGATCTGAAAGCTATTGTGTAAGAGATTTCATAAAATAGTTCATAAACTGTTTGTAGAGATCCCCTGAATCACTGCTTAAGCCTTTAAATTGTAAGAGCACTAATTAAAAAGGGGGTTTGGGGGATGTTACAGTATAGAATGGAGGATGGGATAGGACAACAATAAATTCAATTCAGAAATAAAAGGGATGAGCACTCATTGTGACTAGAATTTGATCCGCTTGCAAGAATCAAGAGCTTGATTCTATGGTAAGAATCAGGTTTCACGTGTGGTTTCACCCCAACCTTGTAATAATGGGCTTATTTATTTATTTATTTATTTAAATCTGTTACAGGCTGCTGTGGCTGGCAGTGTTTGAGATGTGACTCGGAAGAGTGTTCTCTAGTTAAAATTAATAGCATTTCCCACTCACCTTAAAAGTTACAGCTCTTTATGGGAAAGAGGAAAGAGAAGGGAACACAAAGCAGCAGAAGTTTAGGGATTTATACAATTCTTAGCTCCGCTTTGGGTCTGCCATCAATTGAGCTGATTAAATAGGAAACGTACTTCTAGTCCTTCTTACAATGTGTTCCACAGCTGGTTCTGTTTTCTGTTGCAGTGGCTCTTTTTTCATGCTGACGCCTATTGCACAAGACAGAAAAGTTCCTGGCACCACTTCTGTTACTGTGAAAAGTCTTTATAAAGTACATGTCCCTGCCACGTTCTCCCTCCTCCATCTCAGTTTGGTTGAAGCACCATGCCAAGACTCATGGTCTTCGTATCATTAAAAATACGTATTTCCCAGTACGGTAAGTCGGAAGACTGATGGTAGCAGGAACAGACGGAAAACTGCTATTTAAACATAATGTTTGTGCAGAGGGAGAATTTGATTAACGTAACATCAAGAAATGTTAGACACAATGCTCTGTCAAGTGAGACAAAATGTGAGGTTTGCTGGAGAATGTGTGTACTGGACTCAAAGTAGCCAGCCCTGTGGGGACAGGCACTGGCTCCAGCAGGTCTTTAATATGTGGGATAGTTGCTAATGGAGCCAAATGTCATTAGAGAGTGCAATTTACTCACCCAGATGCATTATCCCAGGGCACAAGAGGTTACACAGCCTCACAAAGTACTGCTGGTGTTAGCACACTGCCTCCTGCACTGCTCCTGAGGCCATCCTTGCCCTTAGAAATGCTTCATCTGGGTTCCATGTGGCTGGTGGGCACTTGCTTTGTGCTGAGTGAGACTGTGGTCAGCTTGGCCGAGAACACAGCTGCCCGCCAAATCCTCTGTCCCTGCCTGGTCCATACTGCCAGCCTCCATGAGGCTCGTTTCCTGGGCTGGTTTTCCCAGCCGTAGGAGAACATTGGATGAGATGTAAGTCAGATGTAGCTGACTTACAGACACGCTACTCAGAGGAGAGATTTTCTGGTAGTGCAGGGACAAATAGACTTTAGGTGGTGACTCACAGTCACCATGTTGAGCTTCCCCAGCTGAGTAAGTTTTGCTGGTGTTTTCCAGAACTCTGGCGTTTCTTCCTACAGCCTGGCGACCAGACTCCCTGAGGATGTGGCTATTGATGGTGTCAGGGTATCCACCTGCATCACAGCCACACCATCTGTACAGGCCCTTATGATTGATCTCCAGCCAAAATCCAGATAGGGATTTCTGCTGGGCTTGGCACTCCTACAAAACAGAGATTATGGGATATTGAGGGATAGGCTGGATGACACCATGCCCCATATAACACATCCAGTGTATCCTGTTAAATCTCCAAGTTGTATGAGGCCTCATGGGGGTCCTTTTGTGCAATAGGTGAAGTGGGATGAATCTGTCCCTGTCACTTCTTACACAGTCCCTTACTCCTTCAAGCAAGGGATGCAGCTCACAAACTGGGACAAGACAAGGAAACATTTGCATGAGGATCAGCAGCACCATGCCTGGAAAATATCAGTATAACAGTGGAGGTCCCATCTGGTTACATACGGTGTGTCACTTGCAATTCCTTCAAGGTTTTCTTCCTTCTTCTCCTGTGACTCAAACCTCACCTTCCCTGGGATCCTCCCTCCCTTCCTTCCTTCCTTCCTTCCTTCCTTCCTTCCTTCCTTCCTTCCTTCCTTCCTTCCTTCCTTCCTTCCTTCCTTCCTTCCTTCCTTCCTTCCTTTTCCTTCCTTCCTTCCTTCCTTCCTTCCTTCCTTCCTTCCTTCCTTCCTTCCTTCCTTCCTTCCTTCCTTCCTTCCTTCCTTCCTTCCTTCCTTCCTTCCTTCCTTCCTTCCTTCCTTTTCCTTCCTTCCTTCCTTCCTTCCTTCCTTCCTTCCTTCCTTCCTTCCTTCCTTCCTTCCTTCCTTCCTTCCTTCCTTCCTTCCTTCCTTCCTTCCTTCCTTCCTTCCTTCCTTCCTTCCTTCCTCCCTCCCTCCCTCCCTCCCTCCCTCCCTCCCTCCCTCCCTCCCTCCCAGTATCACAGTATGTTTGGGATTGGAAGGGACCTCGAAAGATCATCTAGTCCAATCCCCCTGCTGGAGCAGGAACACCTAGGTGAGGTCGCACAGGAACATGTCCAGGCGGGCTTTGAATGTCTCCAGGGAAGGGGACTCCACAACCTCCCTGGGCAGCCTGTTCCAGTGCTCTGTCACCCTCACTGAGAAGAAGTTTTTTCTCAAATTTAAGTGAAACTTCTTGTGTTCCAGCTTGATCCCATTACTCCTTGTCCTATCATTGTTTGCCACTGAGAAGAGCCTGGCTCCATTCTCATGGCACTCACCCTTTATATATTTATAAACATTAATAAGGTCACCCCTCAGTCTCCTCTTCTCCAAACTAAAGAGACCCAGCTCCCTCAGCCTTTCTTCATAAGGGAGATGCTCCACTCCCTTAATCATCTTTGTTGCCCTACGCTGGACCCTCTCCAGCAGTTCCCTGTCCTTCTTGAACTGAGGGGCCCAGAACTGGACAAAATATTCCAGATGGGGTCTCACCAGGGCAGAGTAGAGGGGAAGGAGGACCTCTCTCGATCTACTGACCACCCCCCTTGTAATACACCCCAGGATGCCATTGGCCTTCCTGGCCACAAGGGCACAGTGCTGGCTCATGATCATCCTGTTGTCCACCTGGACCCCCAGGTCCCTTTCCCCTACACTGCTCTCTAATATGTAATTTCCCAACCTATACTGGAACCTGGGGTTGTTCCTGCCCAGATGCAGGACTCTACACTTTCCCTTGTTAAATTTCATCAGGTTATTCCCCGCCCAACTCTCCAGCCTGTCCAGGTCTCACTGGATGGCAGCACAGCCTTCTGGCGTGTCAGCCACTCCTCCCAGCTTAGTGTCATCAGCAAACTTGCTGATAGTACACTCAATTCCCTCGTCCAAATTGTTAATGAATATATTGAATAATATTGGCCCCAGTACGGACCCCTGAGGCACTCCACTAGATACTGGCCTCCAACTGGACTCTACACCATTGACCATCACTCTCTGGCTTCTCTCTTTAAGCCAGTTTGCAACCCACCTCACTACTCTATTGTCTAGACCACACCTCTTCAACTTAGCTGTGAGGATGCTGTGAGAGACTGTTTCAAAGGCTTTACTGAAGTCAAGGTAGACCACATCCACCGCTCTGCCATCATCCGTCCACCTTGTTACATTCTCATAAAAGGCTATGAGGTTGGTTAAGCATGACTTACCCTTGGTAAAGCCATGCTGACTGCCCCTAATGACCCTCTTATCCTTGATATGCCTTGAGATGACACCAAGGATAAGCTGTTCCATTACTTTCCCAGGGACAGAGGTGAGGCTGACCGGTCTGTAATTACCCGGGTCCTCCTTCTTGCCCTTTTTGAAGACTGGAGTGACACTTGCTTTCCTCCCTCCTTCCCCTCTTTCCTTAACCTTCCTCTTCTCCTTATTCTCCTCCCCTGAGCACCTGCCAGACAGGCCCAGGCTGGGGACTGTGGTCTCCCCAAATTCTTGGTGAGATGTTTGAAGCAAGAGATTTTTCCAATTCTTTAAGCAGAATTTCCCTTTCATGAAGATGCTATCAAACTCCCTTCAGTCCCATCTTAAAGAAACCTCCCTCCCAAAGCTCTTTTGGTGTTGTGTTAACCACACCTTGTGCCTTCTACCACTGCCCTGGACCACAAGTGTCTCTGAGCACAGTCTGTGTGTGTCCCTGTGCCAAGATCCCTGTCCAGTGTACAGGTATAATCTGCAATGGGACAAAGAAGCAGCACAAATGTACTGTGTCAAGAGGACAGGTAGCTCCAGCTGTACAAACTCAGCTATGCATATGTTTACAATTGAAAAATGGGATGGTAAGACCCAAACAAGGCGGCAAAATAAAGGTCTGTACAAAATATGTAATGGTGGATGAAGGCACTAAATAAACCAATAGACACAAGGATTTAGGGCTTGCAGGAGCCTGTGATGTGAGAACCAGAGGAAGTCTTCCCAGCAGACGATGCCACTTGTGACTGTGACAAACTCTTCCCTTAATAATTTCTCACTCCATTGCCCACCTCCTCTGTGACAGGCAAAGCTTCAGCCACCTGGAACAAATTTTGCATCAGCATCCAAACAGTTCTGCCATTTTTGATCCCTCATGTCTTGTTCCCCTTTCCCATCTTCTTGCAGGTCACCTTCAGCAGGTCATGGTGGAAAGCATGAAACTAGTCAAGGTGACCCTGCAAAAACCCTGACTTGATGTGACGTTTTGAAACTGCTGGTACAACAGATGGTGTGACTGGGGGAGTGTGAAGGAGCAGGGCTGTACATACCCAGTTGTGAATACCTGGCAAGAACAAAACCCCTCGGGAGAAGCAGGTGCGCTGTCTAACATTGCAACTGTACTTGCGGGGACTATGTGGAGCTGTCAGAAACTCAGGCTTCTTTCTGTGCACCATACAACTGCTGCTGCTTTGCAAACAACTGAGGCATATATTTATTATTCTGCAATTACCTTTCAGTGTGGAATTGTGAGACAATTCTACAAGATTCCCTCAGGTCAAAGCAGCACCTACCACTGATGCTCATCTGCCACCTGCCACTGTATCAGTCACCTAAGCACAGCCTCTGGGCCTCCTCTCTTCTCCCTCCCACCAAAATGGTATTCTCCTGTAGGGACTTCAGCTGCAAGCTGTTCCTAGGAGATTCTCCCGTTGACAAAGTCATATATGGCCTTTGCTGGCCAAAATCCTGGACTCCTCCTTGTGTCACACGCTGCATGCTAGAGGGAGGTTGTTTCATGGCCCAGGAGATGCAGTGCTTTTATGCATAGTGACTTCTAGACAAACTCATGCATACATTGTGGATGGTAAGGGACTCTGGCACAAAACAGAAGGCACATCAGTCTCACTGCACAGATGGGTTATCAGCGTCTGCCTCCTGGGTAGCATGTGATTCACAGTTTAATAAAAGATATCTCATGCCAGAAGAAGCAGAAGCAACAGAAAATAATGAAAACTGAAATAAGAGTAGCCTGATTTGAAGTTAGCCAAGGCTATGACAGAAACACAGTTGTTATTTTGATCCCAGCTGAGGGTGAGAATGCCTCCAGATATTGAGGGCCCTTCCTCCTGGAACAGATCTGGGACTCCTCCATTATGTTCAGCTTTTCTTCACAGCTGGTGTGAGTCCACATATTGCAAGGTACAGCTACAGATGCAGGAAGCTTCAGGAGACATGCTACTTTGCACATTGACAACTTGCCAACTGGAACATCATCCCTACTCCCAGTAAACTATCTGGTGACAGAAGTCACTACAAACTGATATCCTGTAACTTGCTGAGAAAGGGATGTGTTTCAGCTCTACTTCTTTACTGGCCATACTTCTTTCCCCTTTAATCTGAGGGAGACAGTACTATTACTTATTTATGCACACTATTATATGTTTGCATAACCCTAGCATCTCAGAACCTGTCAGAGAACTGGGGACCATACTCTGCCACACAGAGTAGAAATACAGAACATCTTGACTGCGGATTGGGCACTAATAGAAGTGCAAAAATGTGTAGAGAACAGATATCTGCTGCAAACAAAATCAGATGAAGTTTCGTCTATGTAATTCACGACATCTAAAGCAGACTGTGCTCATCTTAATCCAAAAGGCTTGTCACAAGAGAGGACGATGAGATGCTAAAGGCTGGCAGGCTCTGACCCTTGCTGTTTGTTAAGTCAGTATATTGAGTTCTCCCTCTGGGAGGTTTGATACAGATACAGAAATGAACAAGTGATATTTCTTCTTCCTGCTTTTGGCTTCTATTGCCCTTCCATGAATCTGCACAGACTGCTGGCCTTATCTGTTTGTAACATTTCAGGATTGTTGGCAGATTTTCAAACTCAGAAAAAAATGGAAAACTGAAAACGAAGCCAAGGAGCTGAGCAGAAGTGTCACGGAGATGTGACAGAGGCACTGTGCCGAGGCAGAAGGGACCAGAAGGTCCCCCTTTATTAAGAAGCAATCACATGTAGTAATATTTCTTTCAGCTATTAACTTCCTATAATAAATTGCAGTGGAAAATCAGTCCTTGGAAAATAATCTTAAACAATTCTGCCAAAAAACTTCACAACAAGGTCTTGCAAGTTTCCAAAATATGATGGAAAATATCCTTTGGGGTCAGCAAGCTGAACTGCAAGCCCTTCCCATGGCTGCAAACAGAAACACAGAGAGATGGACCCGTTTCAACAGAGGCTGCTGGGACCAGAAGCAGCAAGGGAAGAGGCCACAGCAAACCGCTCTCGCTTTAGGCACGGCACTGTCTGCGAAGAGGGCAGCAGCCGCTCCCGAGCAGGGCTGCTATGGCCCAGGTGCCATTTAACGCCTGGCTGATCCTGTGCATCTTTGCTGGATCCCAGAGGCTGACAGGTAGGAAGGGCATCTGCTAGTGATGTGGCTTCTTGGCTTGGCAAACGTGTGTGAAATGCCAGTGGCACTTTGCCTGCTGCTTCAGAGATGGCCATACGCTTCAGCTATCTGTGCTGACATGAGAGCAAGGGTGGTAGCTCAAGTCCCAGCTGGGCTGTTCACTGGGGGAGACATTTGTACTTACTTGCAGTATGAAGACCTGTTGCTATTTTTGGTAGTAGGAGGAGAGTTTTCTTGGGTCTCTGCTGAAAAAGTTTGTTCCTGCAATAATGTTTGTGGATATTCTGGATGCTTTTCAGAAAAAAAACCCCAACAGATGTTGAATGATAAAATAAGGAAGGGATATTTTCCCATCTCCAAAGGATATTGATGTTATTATTTCAATACGTTCTTTGTTATGTTTTAATTTTTGTTTTACTCTACTCAAAAATCTAACATTGCATATACTTATAAGACAGGACAGACAGTTACTAATAGCAGCAATTTGGTGGCTATTCAACAGATTCACTGACTTTGCAGCCAATCAGACATCTCTCAGTAGAGAGATCTGCAGAATTAGCAGATCAGTTAGCAGAGAGAAGCGAGGAAATTTTCAGATGATGTAGTATCTTCACCTGAGCTAAAAGCTTTGCTGGCACACCCATGGAGGAGTAGGAAAGGGTAGCTACATCCCTGCTCACATTCCAAAGCCACAGCTGGCTTGGATCAGGAAGCCTGCAGCTGTGCAGAGAAACAAACCTCCTCAGCCTGGGAGGTGGCAGGGCACTTCTTCAGGCAACTCGTTCATCTTCCTGAAAAGCTTTAATCAAGAATGGAAAGTTGGAGGGGTGGTTTGGTAGTACTCATCACACATAGAGAGTATTAAATCTTTATTATGTTTTTTACAAGCACCTGCTGACCTCAACTCTGGAGTACTCAACATAAATTCTCTCTTTTTTATATCAAAAAGCCTTCATCCATATACAAATGAAAAAAAAAAGTGTCAGAGATCTTACTATTTTATACGAGCTTTTTCAATTTCATCTTTCTTGACCTGTGGGACGAGTATGTAAGAAGTAGAAGAGGGTCTTGATCAACACAGAAAAAGGAGGGAATGCAGCCTGCCTCTCACAGTCCTGGACTGAGGCTACTTTTTCTCCTTTTTTTCATGAAGAAAGAAGTAATAAAGACAAAACAAATACAGAAAGTTAAAACATTAGAAAAATTAGTAAGTGAACATGGAAGATTTTTTAGGATTAATGTGACCCTTGGTATTAATAAACTCTCATCCCCCTGGCTTCATATCCACTTTTCCCAGTTTAAATAATGTCAGGTGTCCCAGCCGTAATGGATCCAACCAGGTTATTTTGCCCTCACACTCTGCCCCTTCCAGCAGCAGATGCTCAGGGAAGAAGTATGAAACCAGGAGAAGCATCAAGTTATGTTTCCACCAGCAGGCTGAGGAGCCTCCCAGCACGCTCCTTCCGTTGAGCAGCATTACTTTCTCCAGCAAAAACTGCCAAGCAACCAAACCCCATCAGTTCAAAACCCACCCTTGGGCTTTCGTGCTGCCTGTCAAAGCAAGTGCCTTTGCTGCTGTACGCTTTAGCTCTGTTGGCAGGACTAAGGGCCATCACATCCAGAACTTACACTTGCCTCCCTTAACCATTTCTGCTTTTCTTAAAAAGCTTGTTTTGCTCATCAAAATGCCGTGGTCAGCATTTGTCATGCTTGGCAAGCCTTGAGTGACAGCTCAGAAATGTTAAAGATGTTATTGACAACCAAATGACAAAAATAAACAGGAAGGGCCATGGTCTTTATCAAAATCTGCCTGATATCTTCCAGATGAACATCTTCACAGCAGGGATGTTACTGGTGCCAACACACCCCATCGTAGCCCAGAGGACGCCAACGTCATGTTAGAGGTCTCCTGGGCACTGGGGGCCTGTGGGCCGAGTCAGTGTTAGTGCCCATGCTCCCACTGCCCTGAATGTAAAAACTCACATGTTCTGCTTGTTCTCATCCCCGCTGGTTTTTTGGAGTGCCTGGAAAATGCATTGGCAATGCCCTAATTGCATTTGTACTCCCTCCCATCATGTGGAGCTCTGACCCCCTCCACAGCATCTCACAGCTCTGGGGTGGGACAAGGGACTCCCCCCACCCTAGGCAGCTGCACCAGGGCGCTGCTTGTGGGCGGGACTGCAGTGGGACATGCAGGGTGGGAGGCGAGAGCTGCATGGGTCCCACAGGGAAACCAAGGCGTGGGGCCGGTCAGAGAAGGGGTGTGGGCCTGACAGAGAAGGACACGGAGTGGGACTGGGCGGGCTGTGGGCAGTGAGTCAGGGAGGGGCTGCTTCTCGGTCCAGCCAGAGATTTGGCAGCATTGCAGGTGGCTTTACAGCTCAGTTATAACTGGAGAAGGGTTTGTGCTGGGCTTCCTGTGCGCATGTTGATCTTCTCTTTCAGATGCTCTGGGGAGGGCTGGATATTCAGGCCAATGGGACAATTCGGCTGCAGGATGAAGAGCTGGCGTCCCTGCGTCCGGTACGGCGGTTCATGAAGATTTTAGAGGATGAAGTTCCCAAAACACCTTCAGAGATTGACCATTATCTGAGATATTACTCACTGGCCGATAGCCCCTTGCCTCTAGCAGAGTTTGACCGTCTCCTTTTCACCAGCATTTACTGTGCCTATCAGGTTCGCTCCATACAGGGTCTGGATAAAAATCTCTGGATTAGCTTTTTCTCTCAGCTGGTTGATGAAATATTTCGTGACTTGTGCAAGGGGCTCTGCCCTGCAAATACCACCCTCCTCCTGGCCTCCTGGCCCTGGAAGGAGAAGCCTTCACATTTAGCATCCCTGAAACATTTCTATCATTCTAACTTGGCAAGGGCCAAGAGAGACACTTAATAGGGAAACCGCCATAGGAAAGGACACACCTGACTTCAGTATTTTGAATGCTTTCCACATTGTTCAGGACCTTGTACAAATACGCCACATCTTTTTGTCCTGCTTTTGGCATTGCACTGGCAAGCTTCTAAGGTTTTATACCCAGTATTTTATTTTTAAATCAAATAGGACAAAACTATAAAGTGCATGTCAGCCTTTCCTGGTTTTTTGTTTTTGTTTTTTGTTTGTTTTTGTTTTTAGTGGGCTGTGCTGAAGAAGGCAGTGCTATTTAGATGTTTTATTAGTATATATCTTGATCACTGATGCTTGCTGAAGAGATGCCCTGGCAGTTTTTTTCCAAGATGTTACACTGGTGTCCTAGCTGACTTCAGTTCAAATAATTAAGTTCAGCGTCCTCATATTCCCCCTGTGATTTCAGCTGAATACGGTATCTTTTTTCCTCTGCAGTAACCAGCTAAGCATATGCTGTTGTGTTTCATGATATAGGTCACATATTTAATTTCAGCTTTCTGCTCATGTGGCATCAAATTTTATGTGTCCACAGTAATTTCCCATCTGATGTATTCATTTTTCTTTAAAAAGCAACCTAAAATGTATGTATTCCATGAAGCTTTCTAGTATTTGCATATCATATTTACACATGTACGTTGCTTTGTGTCAGTTATCAGTTTGGAATATACTTCCTTAAATCTCATTTAAATTCCTAAGGATTGTGACCTAGTTATTTCTTCAGCAGATTTTACCTCCTCTATGAAGTTTTCTGTACAGCTATGACACTTTACAAGACAAATATAATAAATGTACAATCTCTATCCTCAAAATCAGAAATACAACTGTTTTATGGAAGGAGATTATTAACTTTTCTCTGTCTTACATATTGCAGTGTGGAATTAAATAAATTACCTACTTGTGTAGGGTTTTGATTTTATTGTTGTTGTTGTTGTTTATTTCTGCTAGCTTTCCTGCTGCCATTACAGGTGCATTAATTCTGAACATTCATTTCATGTGTTTAGATGATGGGATCCATAATTCCTTTTCTATCTTAATTTTCCCCGCTCAGCAAAGGAACCATGTGTGACATTGAAAGTGGGAACTGCTAGCTTCTGACCTAGTTAATTTTTTCCAAGCTGTTGTTCCCCAACAGATGGAAAGGAGAAATGGTGAGGCAGGAATAAGAATCCTGGAGGCAAGATGCTACAGAGAATGGTTTTAAAGGTCAGGTTAGGGCTATGACAGGATAAGACAGATTTATAGAGTTCATAAAGCAGGTTGTTTGTTGCTTGGTGGTGTTCTTCTTTCCTGGGGGGTGTGTGTGGTTTTTTGTTTGTTTGGTTTGGTTTTGTTTTGTTTTGTTTTGTTTTTCCAAAGGATGTAGGAATTAAGATTAGCATTTTATTTGAAGTATAATTTCTAGTAAACTAGTGTCCCACCCAGTGTTTTTCTATTCTTACACTCTTTTTTTACACACCTCCAACCTCTACCATTCATCCTTTTCCCAAGTATGCCTGCAGTCTTTAATGTTTTGGATATATACGGAGTGATGGAGGTGGGGAGTGGTTGCAGACAAGTCCAATTTGAACAGAGGACTTCATCAAAAGACTGAGCTGGGATGGCACTAGTGCATGAAACTGTCGTCTTGCTGGAGAATATATTGTCGAAGCTATATGAATGTCTGGCTAAAGGTTGAGGGGGTTGGCTTGGTGATTCATATGCAAATACACTGTTTTGAATCCAGGATTTTGTTTAAAAGCATTGCTATCTCTTGAGCAGATTACAAATTACACTCAAGTGATGTCACAAAGTTTTGTGCATGCTCAGGATGATGCACATTTGCAGTTTATGCAGTTTGGGAGACAAACCAGAGTTTAGCTCAACTGAAACAGCACCAACCACACCACAACGAAGCCTCCAGCCGCCTGGTTTCTTGCTACCCACCTCGGTGAATCCTGCTGTCCATCGTGACTAACCTGTAGGAACACACCAGTGCCCTTGACAGCCATACCAGTCTCTCTACAGCAGCACTACGGCTTGGTGGAACACAGTGTATGAGAAACCACTAGAACACAGATGCTTAATATATCACTTAATGGTACCTTTTTACCCATTTTGCACTACATTACCAATATAGCATATGGCAGGTTAACCATATCCTTTTATTCAAGGAGCTAATTTCTGGAGAATGTAATGCCTCTGAAGTCAACAATGCTATTTCATGGCATGAACCTACTCACACATGATGAGCCTGCTCCTTACTCAAACATTAAGAGATTTAAAAATACATTTTTTATTCTTATGTACCTTACTTCTGAGCTTTCAGAGGATGGTCTGTTCATAGATTTGAGCCCTCATCCTTTATTACAAGACCTAGATGCCTGCTTTTTTGTTTGTTTCTAAATGTATTATTTTGCATTAAATGGAAGTTGAGATTCTCAAAACACAAGTTCTTGATTTCAGCAACTTCAGGTTAAGAAAAGCACCAAATTTCATGAGACTTGCAATAAAAACGTAAGAGGTAAAAACACTTCACACACATGAATGATAAAAAAAGTGTACACCGATGCAGAGGGGCTCAGTGACACATAATGCAGCTCATATGATCACCATGCTTCTTTCTCTCCTGAACTGGTACTTCGGGCAGTGACAAGCACACCAGTCTTAAAAGTAACAACAAATTCCAGTCTGAGAAAATGTTACATATTTTGTATTTTATTACACCCATTTTCATTACATTTATTCCCTCCCCAGATGTGCAAGGAAAGTCACCACATCCTTTGACTTCTGGATGCTGGAGTTCTGCAGTAACATTACTGCAGTGGTTCTCTGGTCCTCAGCATCTCACTACACTGCCCCAACCCTGCCCCAAAACTACCTCATGCTTTATGCTTAAATCAAACACCAACACAGGAAACACACATACAACCTGTAGAGACCTTTCTACGGATGAATGGCAGACATAGCAGTGGCCCTGCAGACGGCACAAGCGTGCAGCATAAGGAAAGCACTGGACACATGATAGCATGCTCAAAGTAGAGGATGATTCTAAAGAGGAACTATACCCAAGTTCGTGACACCTTGGCTTTTCTTGTGCTCCTTTCACATTGCATTTCATTATTTGACCCTTAGGGTGAGCTGGCACCTGGAAACCACTTTGGCTGAGCCTCTGAATAGATCAGGAAGCCTGTGAAAGTGATGTACTTGCCATGGTTACTGTAGGCACCGTAGCCATCGTGCTGATGGCTGTAGAGCCAGACAGTGTCCCCATATTGCAGAGGCAGCATGATACTCTGGCTCTGCATCTCCCGCCTCTTGGAATGGTTGTCATCATAGATCATGGCCTGCACCTCATTGTGGTTCTTCATAAGTTTCACTGACATAGTCTTAAAGGGCATTTTGCCAATGGTGAAGGAGAAATAGTATGCACCTGGTATACGGCATGTGAAGATACCAGTGGAGGAATTGAAATCTTTTCCAATGTTCACAAACTCTGTGTCAAATGTGATTGGCTCATGCTGAGTTTGCTTGTCATCTGTCCCCAGGACACTTTGTGAGCGGGCAACAGAAAATGCAGACCGAGGGTCTTGTTCCCTGCTTGGTTGATCAGATAACACGTGTTGCTGTGAAGCTTCATTCTGCTCTCTGGGAAGTTGCTGAATAGTGTTATGGTGTGGCCTCAGCTCTTGAGAGCTAAGAGCATTCTGGAAGAAGGCAGAAGTGTCTGGATAGATTAGGTAGCCGTTGAAAGTTGTGTAGGGGCCCACGTTGCTGTAAAGAGCGTACTTGGGGTCTCCATGTAAACGCAGCCACACTGTGTCACCATAGTCAAGCTGCAGCATGGCACTTTGGCTGGCTACTTTCCGTTCCTTGCGGTGATGTTCATCATACACAATCACTTGCACTTCATTCTTGTTTCTCATCAGCATGACCGACAAATTTTTCTTTGGATATTTCCCAACAGTGAAGGAGAAGTAGTAGGCTCCAGGGATTCGACAGCGGAACAATCCAGTCTTGGGATCAAAGTCATTGCCAATGTTCACATACACTTTGTCAAAGGTAATGACCATCTCAGAGCTCCCTTCCATGCTGCTGGTTCTGGCCACAGAGAAAGCAGAGCGAAATTCAGTACTAGTGTCTGCTGGGAAGCCATTTGTAGGCAGAAAAATCATGCAGCAAAGGAAGCCAAACAGGATCTGAACCTTCAGTGTCATAGTTGTATCTGAAAGGAAAAATAAGTATATTTTAGCAGGATTCCTATTAATTTCCAGCTCATGCTCCAGTTGAAACTCAGACCCAGATCTTGCTGAATAGACATGAAGGTCTGTGTCCAAATATTGAGAAGTTTCCAGTGCATTCTCTGATCAGTGTTAGGCAGCATACCCCAGTTCAGATGCCAGCATAATTTTTATTTTTTCCTGACACGAACTGGATCTCTTTTCCCTCTACTTGTAGGAAGAAAAAAGATCTTCTCCCCTGAAAGCCCGGCTGTCCTACAGTTTGTCTGCAAAACATTGTGCTGCTCACACTGCAGAAGTATCTCAGAGCTTGCTGAGGCTTCGCCAGAGCTCCCTTTTGTAGTGCTTTTATTTATAAGACCAAGGACGAAACAAAGCCCTACACAGACCCTGTATTATACAACTGAGATACAGAAGGGCAGGGAGAAGAGGACATATGCTCTAGAGATTGCCATGCAGACGCCATTCCTCTGCACTGCACGAGCTTTTTCACAGGATGATACGGAAGCTGGAAGCCAAGTGAGCGGGTAGACCCCATTATTCAGACAAATTTCACCATCAATTTGTGAAGACTGTAAAGAAACCAAAAGAGGAGGGATTGCTTAGAGAAGGAAGAAAGACAATCGAGAAAACGAAAGAAATGAGAAAAAAAAAAGGAAAACAAAAGATAAATAAAATGCGAGTCTCCCAAAGTCTAGAATCCCTGAGAGAGAACTGAAATGCAAAAAACAAGGAAACAATTCCCTATCTGGATAGAAGACCAGAGAGAAAAAGCTTCTTGTACTCATAAAAAAAGTGAGGTAAGTTAGGAGCTAATGGGATTTTCTGCTTCGAGTTTCTCTGAATTTTTTTTTGGACTAAGGCCAAAAATCATCTATTAGGGCTTTCAGGCTGAAAACAAAACTGCCAGTCATTCCAGTGAGAAGCTTCTCTCTCTGTCACCTCTCTGTGCTTATTAAAATATCATTGAGACTGGGAGGCAACTGCCTGGTTTGCAGTCTCCCCCATCTGTCACCTCAGAACTGGTGTCTTGCCAGCCTGCAAACAATGAATTCACAGACCAGCAGAACAGGAGCAAAACATGCTACTCATTGGGGGGAGGGGTGAACACAAATCCTGAATTAAAAAGGATAAAGAGGTAAATGTTTGAATCAACTGGGATGGCCTAGTAATAGAAGTAAAGCAAAAAATACAAGTAAAGCAAATGGAATGCACATAGACTGTGAAGTGGCAATGAGATCCTGTTTTGGCAAGATGTGATACCTGAATTACTCACCATCAGGAATTTAGCGTGATCTACAGTCCACACTTGAGAATACAACTGAAATCTGAAATGCAGCTCTAATATATATGGATCCAAGGATGAATTAGATTCTTACTTAATTACATGAAAGTGACACACTAGAAAAGACAAAAAGAAATCTCCATCCATGTCCTAATTTTGCATTAGATCACTTCTCTCACAAACATCTCAGTATTTTCCTCCATACCCCTGAATTCAGAATTTTTTTTTGACTCAGCCTGATTTT
This sequence comes from Patagioenas fasciata, assembly GCF_037038585.1. Taxonomy (NCBI): domain Eukaryota; kingdom Metazoa; phylum Chordata; class Aves; order Columbiformes; family Columbidae; genus Patagioenas; species Patagioenas fasciata. Next base: position 27,991,563 of record NC_092524.1, on the reverse strand, counting down.
CCTGAATATATAGATGAGACCCCATGGGCTGCACTGAAGGGTGTTGAGAGAGCTGACTGATGTAATATTGAGGCCAATCTCTATTATCTTTTAAAGGTCAAAGAGATCAAAGGAGGTCCCTAGTGACTGGAGAAAGGCAAATGTTGCACCTGTCTTCAGAAAGGACAACTGAGACAACCTGATGAACTACAGGCCAGTCAACCCATTAGTCCATCACTTTGGTCCCTGGGAAGCTCATGGAGTGTCCTTCTTGGAACACTTTTCTAGCAAAAGGACATGACGTTTAGCATGCATTGATCAACTAAGGGTAGATCACATCTAACCAAACTGATTGCCTTCTTGTGAGAAGACACCAGTGGATGTCAACTGTCTTTTAGCAAGAGCATTCCTGTACCCAAGTTGTGATATTACAGTCTAGATAAATGGACTACTATATAGGTGAAAAACTGTCTGGGTTGTTAGGCTCAAGGGCTAGTGTTCAATATTTAATTTCAAATGTCCTCTTCAATATTTTTTGTCAATGATGTGGAGAAGGAGACAGAATGCCCACACATCAAGGTTGCAGATGACACCAAAACAGGGGCTTTGTCAATACACTTGGAGGCACAGCTGCTATTCAGATGCACCTGGATGGGCTGCAGAAATGGACTAGAAAGGAAATTCGGCAAGAATGAATGCAAATTTCAATATGCGAGATGGACAAACCCTGTGTGTTGGTGCAGGCTGGTGACAAACTGGCTGGGAAGCAATGCTACTGAAAATGACCTAGGAGTCCCGGAGAACAACAACTTATACTTCAGTTAGTGCTGTGCCCTGCAAGTAATGAAGGCTAACAGCTTACTGGGGTGCATCAACAAAATGTAGCCAGTAACCACAGGCAGTCATTATTCCCTTGTAGTTGGTACTTCAGTGACTCCAGAAGAGGGCAGCCAAGACGATTGGGGTCTGGAACTCTTGCCCTGTGAGGAGAGGCTGAGGGAACTGGGCTTGTTTAGCATGGAGAAGAGAAAGCGTTGGGGAGAACTAGGAGTAGCCTTCCAGTACCTATGAAGAGGTTACTGAGACAACAGTAAACAATTGAAAATTCACTTGCTACTAACACAAGCCATGACGCTTACATGGAACTAACCAGCTAACGGCATGGCTGACAGACAATCTTTCATCCAGCAAATGAATTTAAGAAAACATGTTCAATGGAACTATTAGCCATTGCTAACTGCCATACATCTGCTTCCATGCTGTCTTTATTTTTCCTTACTTTGCCATTTAGTTTGTGAGCTCCTCAGGGCAAAGACTCTTCTCTTCCCATGTCTGTACAGCATTTGACCATTGCTGCCATTAAAACAATACTAATAAGTCCTAACATCTCACCAAGAACTAAATCCCAAACAGTCCCACTGCGAGCTCAGCCTCTGGTTCAGCAGTATTATTTTTTGCAGAGTGCAGAGTGCTATATCTAGCGTGGCAGCCTCACTTCATCTTCTAGCTTAGAAAGCCATGCCCTGAAGGCAAACTTATAATGGCTATTAGATATTTCTGATTCATATCCATCCATTGCTATCCCAATGATCACCATGGTGTGGTCACATGGAGAACCAGGATGACTGTGATACGGCTGCACACTCTTGAGAGAAGAAATTACAGGAAAGGATTTGGCATTTGCATTTTTAGCTACACTAACCAGTCTGGTTCTACAGCACTGCCTGTTCTTCAGGGCTTGCTGAGCATATCCAGGAGTTAGGGAATATACTGCAACCACGTCACTGCTGACCAAAAAAACCCCCAAAAAAACAGCAAACCAAAAAACCCCACAAAAAGACAAAACAGTTTAATAAACTCTGTAGCAAATCTGACCTTATGTTCCTTCAAATGACCACTATCCTTGTTTCTGTCCCCAAGCTAATTTCTCTGTAATAAGGTCACTTTGAAAAAGGTTGGATCACTCAGTTGCAAAGACTCTCTGCTGCTGCAGTCCCTTATCATCTCTACCCAATAGCTTACTGGCGTGTCATTTAAATAAGGTAGTTAATTATGCCACATTTCCATTAGCAAGTTGTTTCCTTGACAGCTCCCACTCACCACTCTCAGGACTATTCAGGTTCTTCATCTATTTAAAATTATTTAGAAAGTATCTAATAACTGCCTCTCACATTAAACTAGTCTAAGAATAATTTGCCAGTAATTAAGAAGACTCAGCTAGCTACACGGCTGCCATAAACATAGGCAACTCACAGCAACTCTTGGACTTGAGTATTAGCATAGTAACTTCGAAAGATAAAGCTTCCAAAACGCTCTGTTGCTCCCTCAGCAAATGCGTCCGGTGCCCAAGTCTTTTACTAGGATAGCTTTCTTCCAGCATGGAAAAGGCTATGAACACTGTGTTATCGGACTTAAGTTCATGCTATGGCATCAGTTTAAAAACTGCAGAGTGAGGTGAAAGACCCAGGCCAGAGGTGCAAAGTGGGTCTTCAGCATGGGTCATGCACGTGTCAAATATAGCAGCTGTTTTATTCTCATTACATTTACATACAAATCAGGGCCCATTGTCCCCTACTCTACCATTCCTTATTATGGTAACATTACGGAAGTATGCAATGAACCTAAGCAGAGGCAAAGGATAATCAGGGTATAATACTGCTTTTACATTAGGTAGTACCAACAGGGACATCAGCCCACAGGGAAGTCGAGAAACTAATTTTGGAGTAGGAAGCACAAAATGTGATGGAGCTAAACAGTTCTCAAAGGCACTGACATTAAATTAATGACCTGAAAAGAAGAGGCTAAAATGGTAGTGACTCACATAGCAGAACAGGAGTTGCAAATCTTTTTTTGAAAAGAAAGAGACAGAATTCACCATTTGCATGACCCAGGAAATTTTAATAGCTTTGTTCTTCCTGGAGGTGATTTTTCTGTCCTGGAACAGAATCAATCCACCAGTGGAAAGACAATTAGCTTCACTCTTTGACTAAAATCCATGGATTTAGGAAAGGACTTTCAATAATAGAAAGGTCACCCATTTCTAGATTTGTAGGCCAGATATTCTTGTAAAACTCACAGGGCTTTTATTTTTATTCTAAAATATTGAGTGAGCTTCCCTAGTCATATCTTAGGCAAGAGTCCTTGACTTCCAGAGGGTGTTTTACCCATAAGATTACTGAAGAATGAGATGTAAACCAAAAGTGAAGTAGTGCAGTTGGATTAACTGTTAGTAAAAATTCTTAAAATCCTGTAAGCTGCAAGAGCAAAACCCTGTTCTTCCTAGATCTCACTCTCATATTTAAGGACAGCTGCAAATGTTTCAATTATCTGAATCACTGAAAGCCTGCGTAATGAACAGCCTTCTTGGACTATGGTTAGCAAGATTTTTTTTCCCCCAGATACCACATACTGTCTGTTCCATTCATCGGATACAGATTAAGAGCATCAGATAATAATGCAAATGTATCACTTCTTCCAATGTCAGGGAGAAATTAATTGTAGCAGATCCTCAAAAGCAAAATTTGCATAAAGAGTACTGTATGACAGAATCAGGGAATCACTTATGGCTTCAGCCTTTCTCTGCTTTTGATTAATGTGTTTTTTGAACTCTTGAACAGTCCTGAGAGGTGAAACATTGCCTGAAGCATTCAAGATGTTTTTTTGGAAACTATGCGCCACACTTTGAAAAACAGATCTGTATGATATTACTATAGAAAGTACTTCATTTTAAATGTCTCTGTGAGTCAAGGGAGACCTTCAACGTAATAAACCAGCTTCTGTGTACACAAAGCTGTGGAGAGACAAAAATTCTTTTGAAGTGCTTCCACTCTAGCCATACTCAGGAAAAGGAAATGAAGAGACTGTATTTTGGCAGAAGGCTCCAATGTTATGCTGCACTTCCCAATGTTAATTAAACCTGCTATATTTCAACCAAAGTCCTAACAACTCTATTTAAGCTATAATGATGATATGTAAGATGGTAGATATTCATGGATGAAAATGGAAATAAATTAGTTCTGATATTAAGATTTTTCTTCCTATAACGGCATTCAGATATATTTGTTACACACACTTGAAGTGCCAGAGTGACACACCATGTCTTCTGGTTTGGCTACTATGTATATTTTAAAATATATACATTTAGATAAAGTGATGTTTTAGTGGAGAAGATAGCTGAATAAATCCTAGGTGGGAGCAAGGAGTTATTCTAACAGACTAATGCTTTAAAGTGTAATATAATTTTTTTTTACATCCTTTTCTAAATGAACAAATTACACAAATCCAACTCTATACCACAAGCATACTCCTCAAACAAACAATAAAAACTGTAAAGCAGAGAAACATACACTAACACTGATCAGAAGTGAAAGAACAGAAAACATTGTTAGAACATTTGAGTTTAAACTGTAGTTCATAAAATGTCTTGAATACCATAAAGTTGTTCTGCACGTGCAGCTAAACAGTTGATAAGCCATCATTGAAATGACACCAGAAATAAGTAGTGAAAAAAACTAGCCATTGAGGGAATGAGTTCAGTGATAAATGTTTTCTGTGAAAGCACAGGCTAAAGAAGATTGGAAACCACAGCTTGAGAAAGCCAAAAGTCTGTTGTTATACAGTGTTTACTTAACACTGCGACACCTAGACAAAAAACACCAAGACCATTTCAACAGCAGGAATTTTTACATGGATCTGGTCACAGTTACAGTAATGCCAAAGTAAAACCAATTTTTTTTTTTTTTTTTTTCCTGGTTTATGTGTGCATTTCTTTCTCCTGGTGTGCCCAAGAGATGCTGACCCTGTGGAACAAGGCTTTATTGAAGCATCCCATCTCTCCAGGAGGAACTGATTTCTGTGCCAGAAGGCAGATCACACTGGCATAAAGGATTAACACAGACAGTCTGGCCTGAAATACCAGGTATTATTTCAATAGACAAAATAAAGTAACTGACACTTTGGCAGCATATTCCATAAAGATCTCAGTTAAGACAGGAAGGCTCCCAAAGACAGAGTGGCCAGTGCAAAAGCTACCTCTAAAGAGACAGAAAGGCACAGAGACCTCAGAGAATGGAGCAGAGGGCAATTTCTTTGCTCCAGGTGGCTGGGCTGGAAGTTATGTAGCAAGAGGACCTTTCACCTGAGTCCTTTTTTTTTGCTTTGCCTGAGGAAGTAAAACCATATGAAGCACAAGGACACTGCCAGACAGACTGCCTGGCAACAGACCTACTTGTTATTTAAAAATGAACAAGACTTAGTTACAGGGATAGTTTTATTTTAAAGTTCTGACCTGGCTGAAGATAATCAGTTACGGTACTTTGCAAAGAAACTGGTAGCCTGCTGAACAGGCCATTGCTGGATTCTGCAGAAGAACTTTTAAAAGATGCTGACAGCCTAGAAGTCACAGGATAGGGGACATGGCTAATAACAAGCAAATGTATCATAGGATTTCTTACTTTTGCTATCTTATGATAAACTCTGAGGAAACAACAGCACCCCTCCTCCCCCCAAACCTAAAACCCTGTAGGATTAAAGGTGCTAAAATGAAAGAATCAGAAAACAGGATGGTTCAATTTTATCATACAACCAGCTGGAATCAACAGGCAAGATCCAGTTAGTACCACAGCAGTGCTAAAGGAGAATGTGAAGAAGGTAAAAGCTACATAAACCATGAAAGGCATTCCTGAGGCAATGAGAGAGAAAGTTTAGAAGTGTTTGTAGAAGACATTTCTGGGTTGGTGACAGAAAATGGTAAATAAGGAAGGCACAGATGGGTTCAACATCACAGTCTACTCCCTTAATATTTCTTTTAGTAAGAGTTTGAGCAGGAAGAATGTGAAGAGTTCTTCCAAGAACTAAAGAAGCATGGGGACTTTAGAGGGTTGATAAAAAATGAAAAAGCTTTTCAGACAGCCGTGCTGAACATAAGCTTGTTCTTAAGTTTTCCTGAAGTGGTGGTGTAGCTCATATCCTTAGGGACACTTTTTAAAAAAAATATCTGTACATTATCATCAATCGGGTAAGCTGAACCGTGAGTGACAAAGTCATAGTCATTGAATCATAGAATAATTTGGGAAAAATCTTGAAGTGATCATTTCATGTTTCCCTCTTGTGCCCTCATTAAGAATGAAACCAACTGTTAATAGCAGGTTTATTTGTCCAGGAGCTAATAGGAACCTGTGGAACCTGCACCCATGAAAGTGAACTAAACAGAAAAGACATTTTGACTGTCTATACATTACAGGAATCACAACTTCTGTGTTACACCTTCCTGTTGAAGGTTGTTGTACATGTGATTGTGGGGGTCTTGTAAGAGATACTGAAACCTATGGTGTATTCTCAAGGTGTGTTCATTATCCTCACTGTAATGGTTTTATGTCCTCAATTTCCTTTCTGTGATTCTGTGCTCCTGCACTTTCATAAGCCAATACATGATTTTAACTTAACTGCTATGTAAGGTCCAAATTAAAAAAAAGGAACATGTTCTAGATTTTTCTTGTGTGTTTACTTCTCTAGCTGCATAGCCACACCTTCTCTTTCTTTCTCTCCCTTGAGTGGGCACGTAATTTTAACTTTTCCTGGAACTCTGTGCCTGCAATAGTTGCTTCCAACTTGTTCCCCCACTCACTGGAATGCTGCCCTCCAGTCATTGCTCCAAGACCTGCCACATCACCCACCTGGGCGAAAGCTAGAGGGAATATGCTGATTCTTGCTGGTTGATCACCAAATTGCAAGTTAGGATGAGCCTGTGGAGCCCAGTAATCAGACCCTGAGGGAATTAATGGATTGCTGAGTGCCAGCTGGGATTACATGCAACAACAACAAAAAGCATTTTTGTTTCCTAGTCATGTCTGAGCTCACTAACTGCTAAGAGCTGACTTAGTAATGCAACCAAAGATGTTCACAAATGGGGTAGCTCTGGCCCTGTCTCAATTACCTGCAGTTAACAGGAAACTTTCAGAAGGGATGAGATTCAGTTCCCTTTGCATGATATATCAACTTGTAACACTCTTTCATCAAGGGAAACATAATTGCTCTGGTCTTTTTATCCATCAAATGCTACACTATAACATACTTTGAGAAAATGTCACATGCTATTGACTGGTATTTTCTGACAGTAGGCTTTGCAAATCTATCTGAAAAAACTGTCTGTACTGGGTCATTTGCCTACAGGAATGCTACTTTCCTTGGGAGTTTTTTTTCTTGTTTTGACAGGTAAGGCAGGAAAGCATGCCGTCTTTTAACATCTGCCATCACACTCAGCTAAGGATCACCTTCATTTCTTTTCATGCCCTGCTGTTTCATTACTGTGAAGGTACTCAGAGAACACTGTTAATTGCACTGCAGTGCTGCTTTTCACTGCCAACATGCTGCAACATCTCGGTTTGGAAATTCACTGAGCTCCAGTTTAGTGAAGAAGGTGATCAAAGGCATTAAGATCTGTGTATCTTCCATCTCTGCTCTGGCATCTTCCTTTCTGCTCCTCCTCCTGTTGGGTCAGGACACAGACCTGGAGCTGGAGAACTGAGAAGAAACAACCACCATGTGCTTAGCACCAAAGCAGAGGCCAATATTATTCCAGAATGAAAACTCTGCTCTGTCAGACTCTGGGGAAAGGGAGGTGTCAGTCAAAGTTCACGTACACTAAGGAGTTCTGTTTTCTGGTCCTGTTCTCTGATTGTCTGACATGACAATCCTGTTGCTTTCATTTCCAGTGAATTGCTAGATAGATCGAGAAGCAACCATTCGAAGACTAATCATTGCAGGTGACTACGCCCATTTTTGTCACCAAGACTTGTCCCGAGTGGTACAGAAGTTCTTGACTAACAACGAAATTCTACAAAGTGCTCTTTAGTATCTATTTCTTTTAATGAATCAGGTTTATCAAGTTACAGGCCCAGTAGCATTCTTTATTTTATGTCTACAGTTACACAGTTAAAAGTAGTAAAATAAGTTAGCAAAGTTAGCCATTGTCACATTTGTTGGTACTAACCCTTCACAATAAGCAATGTGCAGTTCCCCATTTCCAGTGACTTTTCCTGTCAAATCTCTTGTCATGAGACCTCTCTGAGGAATGCCTAGATAGCTGGAACTTGGGCCTTTTCAGATTATCAGCCATTTTACTAACAGCAGTTTCTCAGAAGGCTATAGCTGGTGCAAATGACACATCCCAAAGCTGTGAATTCGTAACTGATCTCTTCAGGAAAACCTCAGTTTCTGTTTCCACTTTTAAAACTCTGAGTATATTTTGGTCCATGGATTTAATCAGCTTGTCATCTTCTTCAACAGGGAGCTGTGAAGTTCCTCCCTTAAACCCTGTACATGTCAAGTTTTCACAGTTGTGCTTTGAAATCTGTATTTTTCTGCGACAATCTGACACAGAGGTGCTGCTGCCGACAAGGCAAAGTCTGCTACCCTGGCTGGAGGGACAGAGAGAAGCATTTGTTGAACAAACTCCTCAGTACACACAAGGTTTTACAAAGTTTTCCCATATCTCCTTTCTGGCTTTAAATTGTGTCCATTATTTAAAAAATGCCATAATGGCAGTAGAAATCTTTGTGTGACTATTTCTGTAAATCTACCATCTGCACTGGGAAACTGCTGGTAAAAGGCTTTGGCATTACCATCAAAAAGCGCTGCTGGACACTGCTGTTCACTCATCAGTTCCTCATTCACAGTGAGAAAGTGCTCAGAGCCTGTCAAGTGTTCACAGATTCCAGGCTCATCTGCGTGACAGGTCAGTTTCCTCCTAGGCAAAATCGCTTTTGACAGCTTGAAGCTGCTGCCTCTGATTCTTGCTTATAGGAAAAGAATTTTGCTAAAATATGGAAATAAAGACTGCAGTAACCCACTGGCAGGTTTTATGTAACTTCTAGTCCTTAACTAGGCATAACATAAAAGAAAAAAAAATAACAAGAAGGATATAGCTGTTCTGAACACTGCTATTGCAGATGCTTTATTTAAAGCAGGCTTGGATATTGTTACATTGCATTAAATATGCAGCTCATACTGACAGAAGTGCCATTTGCAATAGCCTACACACTTTCCTCACAACCACGCTGAGAAATTTCAAGCATGCACCCGAAACCCAAATATTCATATTCAGTTCATATTTCAAACCAGTGCTCCCTCTTCTCAAATTCTTTCAGTCCCCTAGCTTCCTTCTAGGTACTTCTGTCTAACTCTTCCAACAGGAGATTACCATCTGAGGAACCCCCTCCAGCATGCTCAGTAGTTTTCTGCCCAGCCTGTCTCAGATTTCCTCACAAGTTTCACAGAGAGCAACCCCTCCACCTACTAGTAAAAAGGAGATTTTTTACTTTAGCTATTCTTTGCTTTATCTCTTTCCAGAGCCACCTTTTTCCAAAGCTGAACTTCCTTTGAGTCACGGCAAGCCTGCTTTTGGATACCTTTTCTCTCTCCCAAATAAAGACTGTGTTTCACATACTCATAGGAGTAAAGAAAGCGAAGGGAAGGATGGGAGAAGGAGTGATGAAATAGACTCAGGAAAAGCAATACAAGCTAATGGGAAGCAATGATCAGTCCTTGGGTGAAAGGAACGTGAATTTACCTCAAAATATCTGGGGCATCAAGTGACCGGCTTTCTAAGCACATCATTATTTTTCCCAAAAGTGTTCAATCAGCAAGGGAAGATGAGGGCAGGGGGAAAAGCAATCAGAACTTATATGGTGTCACAGTTTGTTCGCACATGTCCAGAGTAAATAAAAATATGAGGATTTCCATCAGTGTATGGATAATTCCAGTGTTATAGTGTTTGAATGACAGCAGATTATAATGCTAATATGCTCCAGTTCACTGAGCAACAGCTCCGTGAAAACAGCCTTGTAAAAAGCACAGCCTGATTCTTCATTTTCTGCTTGTCTTGTTCATTCAACACAGATTCTTTCCAGCAGTTGCTCTGCAGCCTTTCAGTCCCAGAGAGTACCTGTTTTCTTAGAAAAAAATCTCTATTGTCTGTCTGGTCTAAAAAAGACTTGCACTCCTCCTAGTATGTCTTTAACTTTATCTAAGAGCTTTTCTTTTTGTCTGAGTGGTGAGGTCTAAAGCCTGGGGAGAAAGAAAAATCCTTCTCCCTTTAGGGGATTAAAAAAATGTTTGGTTGGACTCAATGTGTTCTATTTAGGATCTTATATGCAGCTCACCACTACAACATCCAAAAGAAATGATCATTGCTCTCTTATTTCTTTCTACCTGTCTCTTCACAGAGATTCAGCAGTTTTTCACCATGCACAGGGGACCATCTGTTCCACTTACATTAAACAATATATGTTAAACTATGAGTACTATAGGTCCTAGATTTTTTCTCCCTGGAGAAATTCCTAAACACATCACCTGTAGAACTATATTTTATTTCTATTCTGAATTCAATTATTTTATTTCATTTTATCTCTACAAAGGTCTTTTATACGATGGTCTTTAACTCAGGGAGTAAAATACTAGAAGAGTTTGTACTTTCAGTTCAGATAATTTTACTTACTGCTAATCCTTATTCATTTTTTCTTCTTCCATATCAATGTTTTCAGCATTCATAGACTCAGTCAAACATCTGTTCCAGGGAAATTGGAATGTCCCATTAGCTATGTCTTCCCCAAAAAGAGAGACCTCTTTTAACCATCTTCTAGTAAGCTCCTACTTTTCTTTCAGGGTCTTTTTAGAAAGAGCTGCACTGTGTTCTTGATGCTGTGCTTACCTTTGGATATCAGACAAGCATCAGGACAGGGCCAGCAGACAGCTTTTATTTCATTTACATGAAATAAGCATGTTGTCTTAATAAACTGATAGAAGAATGGTCTAGAAGAGAACTTAAGATGTCAAATAGTCCAAGGTGTATTCCCATAATAGGATGACTAGCCTAATTTCATTCTTCAGAGATAATTGTCTGTCTTGTTCTTAAAATAAGAGACTTCACAACTTCCCCAGATCAAATATTCAGCAGTTTTTATTATCCTAGGTCCTAGAAAACTATTCTTGTAGTCTAAAAAAAAAAAAAAAAAAAAACAACTTCCTTTCTGCTCCTTCCACCATGAGTCCCACTAAAAGACATTCCCTCCTCAATTTTGTCTGAAGACTGTAATATTACCCTGATTGCCTCCTTGTCTTTGGGCTAAATAATTTTAGTTCTTTCAAATTATCTTGTGGGTCACGTTTTTCAGACCTCTGATGAGTCCTTGTCCTAGTTTCAGCTGGGATAGTTTTCTTTCTAGTAGCTGGTATAGTGCTGTGTTTTGGATTTAATATGAGAAAAATGCTGATAATACATTGATGTTTTGGTTGTTGCCAGGTAGTCAAGAATTCTTCAACTTCCCATGCTCTGCCAGGTTCACAAAAGGTTGGGAAGGAGCAAAACCAGGACAATTGACCCAAACTGGCCAAAGGGGTGTTCCTTACCATATGATGTCATGCTCAGTATACAAAGTGGAGTTGGCTGAGGGGCAAATACTGCTGCTCAGGACCGAATGGGCCACTGGGTCATGAGTGGTGAGCAATTGCATCATGCATCCCTTGTTTTGTACATTCTATTATTATTATCATTATTATCTCTTCCTTTGCCACCCTATTAAACTGTACGTATCTCAACCCATGAGGTATTTTTACCTTTCCAATTCTGTCCCCCATTTCACTTGCAGGGGGCAGAGCGAGTGGCTGCATGGTCTCAGTTGCTGGCTGGGGTAAAACCACAACAGTCCTGCTGCCCTTCTCTGAACACTCTCCAATTGAATTGCACCTGTCTGAAAGTGTAATAATCAAAATTCCACACAGCATCCAAACTGAGGCTTTAGCAACGCTGAACAGAACAGGAGGATTGCTTCACATGTCTTTCAGGCTATATGTCTTTTATATATCCTAGCAAGATGCTTGCCTTCATTTGCAACAGCATGACATTGACTCATGTTCAGCTTGTGACCTATCATAACAGTCAGATTCTTTTCTGCAGAGTTCCAACCTACTCATTTGCTTCTCTTGTGCTTATGCAGTTGATTATTCTTGCCTTATTGTGGTGCCTTGTATTTATCCCTATCACATTTAATCCGTGTTTTTCCTGGTAGTTCTTCAAATTTGCTGGAATAATTTTTAATTCTAATTTTTTCCTCCAGCATATTTCAAGTCTCACAGTTTTATGTCTCTGGTAATATGATAAACTCAGTCTTCATATTACCATCCAGGTCATCTAAGAAAACACTGAACAAAAGCAGATCCAGGACACACCAACACAGCTATCGTATCAGTTTTAAGCAGCTTGTGGCCCCTCTGAAGGACTGGTACAGACTAAAAGCACACAGATTATGAGCTCCGAATCTTCTGGTACTATTTAAAGAAGATCTTCCTGTTCAGAAAATCATGTTTACCCAGTTTATAGTCTCCTTCACCTGCTATGCCCTGTGCCTCACCAAAGCAAATATATACAATTAATGTACAACCATGATCAACAATCTCAACTTTTACTTAAAAACCCCCTCAAATCTCTGACCCTTATGCCACAAAAAATCTTTTAATATGTAAAATTAACAAAAGCCAATTCTGTTAGAATCTGCTGGAATACTGAAACAATGAATGAGAAATACATGACCAGCTCATTTCACAGATTTAAGGATATATTATAAATGTGAACATCTATTACATTCACAATAGTTACACCAGCAACACACACCAGAAGGGGTGCACTGAGGCAGCTAGTTGAGTTCAATGGACTAAACATTTTTTTGCATCTGCCCTTGACCAAAGGACTGCAGGTTCCTTTCCTCAGGGCTCATGTGCCAGCTGTGGTGGTCACAACCAGGCACTAACAGATACTAAGCCTTTGTGTACATATGAATAAAGATGATCTGGTATTCCTCCTGACAACAGCAACTTGTCTCTCTCATTTGGCTCTGGCTCTCGTTCTAGTAACTACTTCCATAGTCCCCCAGATTCCTTAGCCCAAAATAGACTGTTTTCCTGGCGCTGTGACTGAGGCACTGGCACAGCAGAAAACATGCATGCGACGAATTAACCAGCTGGAGGGTGAAGAGGGAGAAATAGGACTTTATGAATTTGTACTGTTTTCCAGTGGGACCCTAGTAAACAATTATTAGCCTCTGGAGTAGCCACTTACTGCTTGCTCTGTGATCATCTCCTGATTCTGTCTGTGTTACCTCTGCAGGAAACCTCAGGCCTTTGATTAGAGGCAGCAGGAATTCTTCCTTTGCTCTCTAACCTGTCTGGAGGAAGTATGTGACTAGAAAGAGGCTTTTCAGGGACAAGAAAGCACTCGAGAAGGCAACAGATTGACAAGAGAGCCAGCAGCACAGCAGTTGTGTATCATGGTCTTCCCTCATTTGAGCATCAGCAAATTTCCTTATAGAATTAAAGAATCATAGAATCATTTCAGTTGAAAGAGGCGTTCAACATTATCAAGTCCAAACATTAACCTCACTCATGCACTAAAACATGTCCCTAAGAACCTCATTGACACGTTTTCTATACACGTCCAGGGATGGTGACTCAAACACTTCCCTGGGCAGCCTGTTACTGCTTCACAACCCTTTCTGTGAACAAATTTTTTCTAATATCCCATCTAAACCTCCCCTGGTGCAACTTGAGGCTGTTTCCTCTCAACACCCTTCATGCTACAACCTCCTTTCAGGTAGTTGTAGAGAGCGATAAGGTCTCCCCTCAGCCTCCTTTTTTTCCAGGCTAAACAGCCCCAGTTCCCTCAGCCGTTCCTCACAGGACTTGTTCTCCAGTTCCCTCACCAGCTTCGTTGTCCTTCTCTGAACTCTCTCCAGCACCTCAATGTCTTGTAGTGAGGGGCCAAAAATGAACACAGTATTTAAGGTGGGGCCTTACCAACACTGAGTACAAGGAGATGATCACTGCCCTAGACCTGCTGGCCGCACTATTTCTGATACAAGCCAGGATATTATTGGCCACCTGGGCACACTGCTGGCTCATGTTCAGCCAGTTGTTGACCAGTACCCCCAGATCCTTTTCTTCTAGGCAGCTTTCCAGCCACTCTTCCCTGAGCCTGTAGCACTGCCTGGGGTTGTGACCCAAGTGCAGGACCTGGCACTTGGCCTTGTTGAACCTCATACAATTGGCCTCAGCCCTTTGATCCAGCCATTTCAGATCCCTCTGTATGGCCTTCCTACCCTCCAGCAGATCAACACTTCCACCCAACTTGGTGTCATCTGCAAACTTACTGAGGGTGCACTCAATCCACTTGTCCATATAAATGACAAAAGGCGTTTAGTATCTCAGCCTTTTCCTTGTCCTTTGTCACTATGTTTCCTCCTGCATCCACTAGAGGCTGGAGATTCTCCTCAGCCCTCCTTTTATTGTTAATGTATTTATAGAGGCATTTTTTGTTCCCTTTTACAGCAGTAGACAGGCTCAGCTCCAGCTGGGCTTGGCCCTTCTCATTTTCTCCCTCCATAACTTCACAACGTCCTTGTAGTTCTCTTGAGTAGCCTGCCCCTTCTTCCAAAAGTTATAAATTCTCCTTTTATTCCTAAGTTCCAGATGCAGCTCTCTGTTCAGTCAGGTCTTCTCTCTACCGGTTTGTCTTTGGCACACGGGGACAGCCTACTCGTGCGCCTCTAAGATTTCCTTCCTGAAGAGCAACCAGCCTTCCTGGGCTCCTTTGCCCTTCAGGACTGCCTCCCAAGGGACTCTGTCAATCAACCTCCTAAACAGATCAAAGTCTGCCCTTCGGAAGTCCAAGGCAGCAGTTCTGCAGACTGCCCCCCTTACTTCTCCAAGAACAGAAAAATGGATCATTTCATGATTGCTGTGCCCAAGGCGAACTCTGACCATCACATCACCCATGAGTCCTTTTCTCTTCACAAACAACATCAACAACACTCATCCTGGTTGGGTGTTCTTTAACAGACTCCCATCAGGATATCTGGATTGTTGGTCTTCCCCTTGATTCTTACCCATAAACACTCAACGCATTGTCATCCCCATCAAGCTCTAGAGAATCAAAACACTCCCTAGGGCTACCCCACCTCCTCTCCTTCCTTGCCTATCCCTTCTGAAGAGTTCATAGCCATCCAATGCAGCACTCCAGTTGTGGGAGTCATCCCACCATGTTTCTGTGATGGTAACTACATCATAGCTTTTCTGCTGCACAATGGCTTCCAGCTCTTCCTGTTTAATGCCCATGTTGTGTGCATTGGTGCAGATGGACTTCACCTGGGCTATTGATCCTGCCACCTTTCTGGGGAGAGAAGCCTTAATTCTTTTGTGACCATTCTCAGGCACTTTTGTGGTTTCTAATACATCTATAATCCTTGTGTCTTTGCTACTGCATGGCTCTCCATCCGCTACCTCTGCTGAGATGGCCCACTGAAGAGCCTCCCTAGCACCCAAACCGAAAGGAAAAATGAAGTCCTGGATTTACTTCAGCTTGGATCTGATGGGCAATGGGATCTATATTAAATTTCCAGGTGTCAATCAAGAAGTAAGAGCTGAAGCCTTTAACCTTTACTGGTTGAAAATCAGAGTCAGGTAGATTCTTTCAAATAATGTGTGACAAAGTATCAAGTTGCCCAGCCTTAATGTGTCTTGCAAGACAGTACAAAGATTCTCACCCTTACAGACTAGCCAGTAAGATGTAATTCTAAGGCAGGTGGATCATTTTTTTTCTTAACTGTGCACCTTAGATTAGTAGGTATGCGTCATAGTTTGGGCAGTTAACAGCACAGGTAAATGGAATAGTTCAGGAGCAAATCCCATCAAATCCTAACATCTGACCTCAGATGCTGGTAATAAAGCCTTAAACATCAGCATTTTTAAGACTCTAGCATTTTAAGCTCTTTTTTTTTTGCGCTATTCTCATGTCCTAGAGTCAATGTAGAGATGAGCACATCTTGGAGGATGACATTTCGTAGCTGAGACTATAATATTCTCAGAGGTACTCTTCACCTTGGAAATCTACTGTCATTATCAGATTAGTTCATTTCAACGCTTTCTGCCTACAACTAACCATAAGAAAGTGGAAATTTTGGCACAATGACAGTGATCACTTGGAGGATTGTTGCATGTTCACTTTGCACTAGCACTGGTCTCTTTCTTTGGTCTTTATATTGGGTGCTGTGCACAAAAGGTCTAAACTATCTTGGGTCTATACACCTTAGACACACAGTATTTCTCTGTGTGGCTGTGTTCAGCTTGATTACTATTTTACACGAGAGTGAGTATTCCAAGAACTTGGGAGCCTTGCTGCTGTTTGGAAGTATATCTATTATTCAAATGGAGAATTAAAAAGCTATCATACACCCACTTGACTACATGTCACAGTATAGTTATCTTATATTTCCACAAGTACAGCTGCTGCCATTGTAGGTCCACTCAGCCTTCTGTACCTGGAAAATATTAATGGTTCTCAGTTTATCAATGAACATTCTCTACAGAGCACAGTACAATGACAGATGATCACACTAGTAAAACAAAAACAACAACAAATGGGATTCCAAGTTTTGCCAACAAATCTCTGGTTCTACTGTATTTCATTTCTGCACCTGTTTCTTCGTCTACAAAACAGTAAATGTCTACCACACTGACAAATCATCAGATGTAAGTCCATTCCATGTCAAAGCCATAGGTTCTCCATTACGGAGATCAAATGTACTTTAGAAGGCTTGCTTTCTTCCAGGTGGAAAATACAAAACTCATTTGTAGAGCCTAGTCCAGTAACCATTCAGTACTCTGGTCTCAGTTTTTTAGAGGGGAACAGAGGAACTGAAGAGGGTAATGCTGCCCTATTGGGAATCCTTATTCATCCTTGACTTACTTACCTTTTACTGCCATAAATTAACCCTTAAGAATGGCTAGACAAGCAAACAGATGCTATATGCCTAGATAGGATTGCAGCCTCACTGGCAAAGTATTTCAAAGTCTTGTTACACATCATGTCCCTGGAGAAGAGAAACTGCAGAAGGTTGCAATAGCATCAGAATGAATAATTGAAGCACACCTCATTCAGTATGTGCATAAGCTGAAGGGTCAAAATGCTGCCTTCTAGTCAGCCAGCAGTGCAGAAACTCACCGAGTGTCTGACAGAACCATCATCTGGAAATACTGACCCACTTCCCTGGGAGCTTTTAGGGAGTGGGCTGAGGAGATGATAATGGGATTGCCAAGTACACAGGGAAGAATTAAGACAGATTATTTGACAGAAAATCGTACATGACAATCAGTCATGTATGCCAGTCTCAGCAAAACCCTTGGGAGTCAGTTCCCCGAGGAAACTAAAGTACAGGTCCACGCTTAATGGTATTTCCCACCTGAGAAACTGCTCCTGCAGGAATTTTCCAGGATGCCCTTTTCCATGGTCGGCCCCTGGATGGTTCTCCAACCTCGGCTCCATGCTAAGCGGGGCCAAAATTTCATATCCTTTCCCACATAAACTCTACCCATTTAATATTGGAAATAAAAGGGGGTGTGTGTGTGGATAACTCGGGCATTTCCCGCTATTGTCCAGACTCTCAACGGGGTCGGCAAAGGCGCGCAGCCAGCCCAGGCTCCCGCCCGCGCCCTGCCCGCCGCCCCGAGGGCCACGAGCTCCAGCTCCGCAGCGTGCCCCGAGCGCCCGCCTTCGCATGAGCGGTGAGAGCCCCGACGGCCCCTTTGCAGCCGCCCGGGCACCGCTCCGTACCGACGGCCTCCTCACAGGCGCCGCCGCAGGGCAGATCGGCCCTCGTCCCCCTCCTACAGCCGCTGTCCGGACAGGGATCCCAATCCCCATCCCTTCCCCTCCAGCTGCAGCCCGGCCCCGCCACCAGCGGCTCCCCCGGCACGGTACCTGCTGCCGCCCCGCGGTGGCGGCTCCGCGGCGGCGGTTGGCGGCGGTTGGCGGCTGGTGGCGGTGGTTGGCGGCGCGGGCTGTGCGCGGGGCTGTGCGCGGGGCCGCAGCGCTGCCTGCGCACTGACAGCTCGGGGGCCGCGGCGGCGGCGGGGGCAAGGGCTGAGGAGGGGGGCTCAGGCACCCGGGGCCCCGGCGCCGAATCAGTGACAGGAGGAGGGCCCGGGGGCGGGCGAGAGAGGGGAAGGGGGGGGGGTGGCGGGGCGAAGGGGCTCGGAGCCCCTGTCACAGCCAGAAGCGAGTCGGCCTCCGGGAGGCGACGACGCCCGCGGGCACTGCGGGCGGGGGAGGAGTGTGAGCGCCGGTACGGGAAGGGGCCGTGGGGAGATGGGGCGGTGTGAGAAAGCCGGGCTGGGCGCCCCGCTGCCTTCCCGGGAGGAGAGGGTGCTGGCAACCGGCACCGTGGAATTATGCAGCAGCCATTCACCACGGCAGCATCTGCGGCGGCAGAGGGAGGAGGGGGGAGCGCTCTGCGCCGCTCCTCTCCCGGCGCAGGCGGCCGGCGGGAGCACCGGCGGGGTTACCGGGCGGTGAGGGGGCGGCGGCAACGCTGTGGGACTGGCCGTGCCGCGGTGGGGTGGTGGGGAGAGAGGGCAGCGCCCTCCGGTCCTGAGCGAAGCGGCCCGCGGGCAGTACTGCCACGCCGGCGTTCCCGGGCAGGTTGGTGAAGGTGCGGTGATAGCGTCAGTCAGACAAATTGGAGAAAACGACTTGCTTTTGGCTACCTAAGACCATGTTCGTGTCTGACCTTCTCCTGCTCTGGAGATCTGTGAATCCAAAAGCTGTTTTATTTGGTCCAACGAAATCTTGTATCTCTCTCTAGAAAGCTTGGCTTGCTTCAGATCATCACCTAAATAACAAAGCTACTACTTGTTCCTTTGAAGGTCGGCATTGATTTTTGCTGACAGCAAAATAGCAGGCTTTTCACATTACTGTTCAATGTTGAAGAGCACATTTGGGGTTTTGTAAAGCATGTTTATTGTTAGCATTGTAAAATCCAATGTTGACTTCCAGAAAGAAGATGTAAAGATCTGAATGTTTAAAAAAAGTCCTAGCTCTCCAATACCAAAGGTCTTTTATTCTTCCATGACCATCTGCTATGGGAGAAATTTAGATGCTAGTGTATTCATCTCAGAGTACAGATGGGGCACCTAGTAATACTTCTGCTAGAGTATGGTCCAGCCTTTGTTGCCCTGTGTCGGCATGGTATGCTCTCCAGCCTCTATCTCCTCTTACCCCTCTTGTGGCAGGCACCAGGACTTTCCCATCTGGACTTGTGCACCGATGCATTTGAATCAGTTCTCACATCACTCCTTTCCACTCCCCTCCCTTCCTCACAAGGTGTCAGAGCTCAGGCACACCCATGTACCAGTCATGAGGCCAATCCCCACGAAAGACAGCAAGGAAAAAAAAAAAAAGGAATAGCTTTCCTCAAAGAAGATTGACAGATGGCATAACCAGTAAGTAATTTCCTTTTCAGTGCGAGAACACAATTTATGGCATTAAAAGAGCTCTCTTCCACTCTTTCCCTCAATATCATGTCTAGCATGGTGTGCACGTCATATTGAATAACTGCCACCATAGAAATCATCCCTACCTTTCTATCCACCAGCAGCTGCATCTGTCCCTGGGTTATATCTTTCTCCTCCTCTCCTACAGAGCAAAACAAAGAGCACAATGACAAGCAGAATGAGACACAAGAGAGAGACTAACCATCATGTGGTTCTGGTAACAGCTGCCAACTGAACAAAGTATCCTGATGGGCTCATGTCCAGCTGGTACTGCTGGCTAAACATATTTTGTGCTCTCTTAACAGCATCTTTACACATTGCAAAGGACAGATTAGTCAAGACCCAATTTACTGCTCCTGGAAGAATGAATGGACCACTGACTCCCAGGAGATGAGAATGTTCATCTTGAGCATAGCCCAGACAAATGCATTCCTTTTAATCATCTAGCAACGACAATAGAGATGAGTAATTTATCAAGAGTATGACAGAACTGCCCTTCTCAGTATGTATGTTGCCACTGGGGTCAAAGTGATTGACTACAAAGATACTACAGTGTTATAAACTGGGCATATATTTTGCATCGTCCGTTGTAATCCAGATGAGCTGTACCCTGCTTTGCCTCTGCTAATGGTGCCTACGCCTCCAGCAGTCTTTCTTTCTCACCGAGGCAATACTGCTACGTGCCTTCTCTGCCCCAGCTGAGGGGAGGCAGAGGGCTGAGAAATGGACTGTACTTCTACCCAGTAGCAGCCAGTGGGTTTTTTTTTTTTTCCTGGAAAAGTATTAGAACAGAGTAGAGCTGCCTTACCTGTGTGTCCCTAGGAAGTAGGTAGGAGAAGGCGGAGGTTTTTTGAAGAGAAAGGAATACAGTCCGCCAAAATGGAGAAGGAAAAGTACTAGACCTCTTGGTGCCATCTCATACTGTCGCCTTGACTGCAGGTGAGAGTCTTCCCCACAAGGATGTATCCCTTGATGCCCCATGGGTGTATTGGAAAGCTGTTTTGGCGTTAGTATCATGAAAACTCTCATGGCATAACTTATTAACAAAGGCAGCCTTAGAAGTGTAAGAATCAGTGCCACAAAACTCAGTTCAAAACTCTGTGGAAGGTGATGCTCATATTTATTTTAAATAAGACATTTCAGTCACTTGTACACACTGACTCCTATTTCATTCACTCATGCACTCACACCAAGAGGTATGTCTAAGTGGTCTGCTCAGGACCATGTGTGTGTGTGTGTGACACAAAGGACAGGTGACAATAACTATTGAGTCCTTGATATGTCTCCTAGGTTTGTCTTGAACAGTCACATCAAACTATAATTTGGACAAATTCTTTGTATCCTCTGGGAGTCAAGCAGTCATTATGACATGATTATGGCTTTGGTTTTGCATTCTTCATCCTCCCTGATTCTTAGGCAAGGCTGCCACCCATCATCTTTGTTTTCTCATTCTGGGTATCTTTACAGCTGCCTTCCTGTTGAGAGAACAGGAATGGCCCATGTGACTTATTGAAAACTTGTTCCCATTCTCCTGTTATCAGACCCAAAGCTTTCTGCTGCTAAGTCATCTTTTATGTGACCTTATTGAAGTGCAGACCTCCTGGTCTTGATGTATGTACATTTCTTATTACCAGTTTTACTGTTGCTGATTGTACCCTTAGTAATCAATATATGCCATATTTTTAATCCTTGATCTGTATTGTATTACTATAAAAATGAGAAATGTCAAAATAAGAAGTAATTCCAACAAGCGTAAGGATTAAAAAGAATGCCTCAAGAATATATAGAGACTCACTAACAGATGAATCAGCTTATAGCGGGACACTGTAAGGCTAAAAGAAATAAACCTATGTAGTCCATTTTTGGTGTGGTAACAGTTAACAGCAAGGTATCTCAAAACTTTGAGACTGCTGCTGTTTTTTATATGTATTACTATCCTGGAAATCTAATGAACAGCTGTTAGCAGATGGCATCACTTGGCTTACAATGAAATCTCAACAGCAAGGATATAATCAATGACTGTCATGGGTGATTAATTAACAGGATTTTTTGAGAGCTCACCTATGGAATCCTGTTCTTGGAAATGAAGGGATTTGGTGAGCTTCTGTTTGGTTTGTTTCTTTTCATGGTCTGGGGCTCTGTGATTCTAAATAGTCTACTTAAGAGAGATATTCATATTACCTTTAGAAGAATTCAAAGCCTGAGCCTCGGGGTCATCGATCATATCAAGAAACTGGAGCGTGTTGTAATGGCAGAAAGCCAAGAGGGGAGATATTCAGAGTTTGTTGAAGTCTGGAGTAGGTCCATCTAGAAAGGTAGGTCAGAGGGCAATTATGATTCTTTCTGTAGAGGAGTAGCTCTATGCCATGTGCATGAATGAGGAGGGAAAAACAGTTGTGATCAGTGTTGGATGTATTTTGTTTTCCTTCTTTGCTAGTTGAAAGAGATTTTGTGTGCATGTGGTGCAAGCAGCAGAAATGCAGCTTGGAAATGCAGCTTGGAAATGCAGCAGGAAACCACAGAAAAGCAGAAACTCATGTAGCTGACTGGCAACTTGTGACATGAGATGAAAAAGCACCTGGAAAACACTCAGCTTATCAAACAGGTGTTAGACTCTCAGCAAGTCACCTACTGAGGAATTTGTCTGGCAAAATGTAATAGAAAATTGCAAGAGATATCTGATGGCAGCTCTTGTTAGAAGGTGAGCAATGGCTGCTGGTGACTCCATGACAGAAAAGGCAGATGAAGCCAACAGCACAGTGAAAGCAGGGCAGCATGCTGCAATTTTGCCGTACTTGATAGACACAAATGCTGATCTTTTTCATTGGAGAAACAGCCAAGAAGACAAAATTGACAACAGAAGAAGAAGGTAGAAAAAATATTGTTTGAACTCAGTGTATGGCACACATAAGTTGGCAAATTATTTAAAGAAAATAAATATTTCACCTGTTTCTCTCCTAAAGCTAGAGTCTGAGAAACAAGGATGAAAAAAAAAAAAAAGGCAATTATTGATGACAAAAGAAATCTGATAAAACTGACAACACTGAAATATCAGAACAATTCTCATGACTGGAGTGTTGACTGTGTAGAAAGGGAAGGTGTGGAATAATTCCACAAAAGTTCTGCCAAGCATTTCACTATGACCAAACAGGAAAAGAAGGTCAAAAATCCTCCTGAAAGAAACTTAAGTATTTTCCCTTATATTTGAAGAGGATATCTTATGTTAGAAAGGTGTACAGCTCTGAATTCCACTGGGATACCCACAGACAAGTACACAGGCCTTGCATATAGTCAACAACAGATTAACTGACACCACAGACAAATCTCTCTAACACAGGAGAAAGAAGTGAGCAAGCAAACAACCAACAATTGCTTTAAAAGAGTTTGCCTAAGAACTAATTCTTATGCATCTACCAATGAAGAAAACAACACCTTTCCAGGTATTGGCTTTCCCCTTTTTTTTTAGTCTTTGTCTCTTTTCCAGACAAATATTCTGGAAAATTTAATGCTTTCACGTATCAATAGGATACAAGTAAATATCAGAACTAAGTCTGGTTATATTCTGTAGTATTGTCCCAGTATCAGCTTCTAAAGATGAAGATCAATTTGCATATGCAGGCAGGAAAGATTAACAATACTATTGTACTTGCACCCATTCAGAAGTCCAAACAATCCCTCTCAATTTGTAGATGGTAACTATATAAATGCAGAGGGAATTATTTCCTTAATGCATAAATATCTTAACTAAAATGGTATCCACTGACAGCTAAGTTCAGAGTTTTTCTGTGTTAATAAAATTTGCCTGAAGTTATTAAGATCTTATGGATCTTTTTACAAAATGATCCTTTATATCCAAGCGAAGATAATATAATTCTAGTTTTTAGGCACATAATAAAACTATATTGAAGTCATCCTGTCTTCAGTGTGTACCTATATATGTGTACCTTTGGTTTTCCTACAACTTTCTTGAATTAAATGCTGAAGTATGTGGGTGTTTACCCACAACAATTACAATTACTTTTCAACTCTGAGCTGTTTTCTCAAATGTCTGAATGTTAAACTCTTCGTCCTCACTCCAAGAGACTAACCAGAACAGAAGAGTCAAAGAAGCTGAGAAAAGTCTTTACAGGATCGAACACCCTTTTCAGTAACTAAGTTCTTCAAAATTTCAGTTTGACAATCTGCGTATTAGCAGAACCCCACCGTATTCTTCATGCCTATGCAGGTTTAAGATTTGATTCTTCACATTTATTAAATTCTGTAAATCCACAAACTTTTATTACTATAAATTCTCCTTTAGGCATCCCTGGGATTCAAGATCTCTCCTTATTATAAAACTAACACCCTGCCAAGCTGTTTTTACTGATAACAATGCACCTGGGAATTTTGGAACAAAGGTGAGCAGCACTGGTCTAAGCAGTAACCTCTAACCTTTTGCAATTTTTCTTGTCCCTCAGATATGTTCTTAAATGTTTCAGGATGAGTATTTAAGCTGTCATGTGGTAACCCACATTTAGGAAACAGATTTGTCTGGAAAACAGTCCAAGGAGAAAAAAACCACAATTCATCACCTGGATGAGTTCCCTGGTCCTGTTCATTATGCATTTCCACAAACTGTTGTCCTGGCATCTGTCAGAAATCAGTCAGGGGCAAGGACAGCCTCAGGCACCATTGCCAATAGCAGAAATGTTTGTCAACTGGCATCCTCAAACACAAAAACAGTCTCCTGCAAATATCATGTTAGGTCTCTTCGTAAGGCTTATGTAAACCTTCTGGATGTGCTTAGGTAGTTCCTTCAACTGTCTTAACATAGTTGTAAATCTTCCCTTTCTCTACATCTGATCCCAGGTCAATGATGAGATTGCACATGTGCTCCAGCTCTTTAAGACAGCCATTTTCGCTTCCCCAGTTCTCAATTTAGCACTTAACTGTGTCTGTTGAAAAAAACCACCAGTCTGCATGTGTTATAAGTCACATTATTTTGAGTGAATAATGACACAACAGAAGTGTCTGCAAGAAATCACCCCTCTATGCTACTCTACCCACTCAACAGAAGACAGCCATAAAATCTCATTTCTTGAGTGATGATTTCTTCACTATTTTTTATTTCAAACAGTGCTGTGAAATAGGAGACTCCTCTTTCCCATCCCTGTTAAAGCTAACTTTGATTGAACCCCAGATCTCCATAACAAAGTCCAAGGCACTCACTACATGTAGGCTTCTAAAAAGAATTGGCAAACAGAGGGCAGCACCATTTTTTAAAATGAACAATGTTTTTTTTGAAGACATCTCTTACATTTGGAAACCACCTTTTCTGTCATTCTTGAGACTTTGGTGCTACAGAAGATGGATCCAAGTCAGTTTTATCATTCAAAAAATAGTTTTCCTTCCAAAAATTTCCCACATAACTGATATCTGTGGTAAGTTATATGTGTTTTACTCAAGAGGCAAAAGAAGTTACTTCTGTCTTTCCACCTGTGCAAGCTCCTTTGTCTGCAAACAACGAGCTTCACTATTTGAATAAAAATATTTTCCTGATATTCAGATATATACTTGAAATCATAGGATGAACTTAACACACATTCCATTTATTATAATTATGAATAACTTTATTTTCTTGTTACTCATTGAAGCAAAAATATTCAAGTACAAGTTTTATTCCATTTTCTTCTAAATATTCTATATAACTGGACAAAAGCTGTGTTCATACTCTACTTACTTTGCAATTCTGCCCCTGCCCCTCCCAAAAGACTACAATGTTTTTGATTTGAAAAGGAAGCTTGATCAAATTTCTTCTATTTGGTAGTTTCTAACGCTGTACCTAATATTTCTTGCATTAAGCTGTTTAGAACATTTACAGTTCTTCTAAAAATCCCAAACCTTAACAATCAGATGTTTAATTCCTTACCCAGTACGCTCCAATCCCCCTGAAATCTCACATGTGAATCATGCAGTTTCAGATTGCTAGCTCTACAATTTTCTAAGCAATTTAGGCATGCAGAAATTGCATAAAAGAAGTGATAGAAATTACAGTGTGTGTACTTTTACTGTGCCCTGCTTAAAAAGACAAATACCTCGTATTCCTTCAGAATGTTAAGTGCTTAATATTGCATGAACTGGGTATTTATTGTAAACATTTTTCTCAGTAAAAATTCACTTTCTCTTAAAGAAATAGCTAATACCTTGACAGAACGTCTTTGCCATTATGGCCATTGAAGATGACACCTCTTAGACATCCGCACTCCTGTTAACTGTTTTGAAATTAATTTCATTTCCCACAATCTGCCTTCTTTGGATCGATCTTTCTTATACATAAAGTTTTCTCCAAACCTGAGCTTTCAGCCCACAATTTTATGTTATATACCTGAAGGCAAAATCATTTTAACACACCTCTGTTCTACTAAACTAAAAACTACCCACGTCACTGTATACAAGGAAGCTCACATGCCAATATGCATACCACTCAAACAAAAGCCTCACACAGGCTGACTTCAGTATTTATTTCTGATTATCAACATCCTCTAAACATCGCGTCCATTATACTACTTCAAACTATTTTTCCAAATTACTTAAATGCAATGGCCCATAAACTGATCCTCCCATCCCAAATGTCTCCAACAAATTAAAAACAGCCTGCGCAGTAGCAACCAAACATCTCCTGTGCCCACTCATTGCAGGAAGCAAGGTAATTCTTGATGAATTCTATCAAGTTAAGCTACAGCAACCAGCAGCTTCTTTCTCATCATCCAGCTGTATTTCTGTGTTGAAATTCCTGTCAATTACATTAAAAGTTTGCCCCACTCCAGAGTGTATCAAATTTCAAAATAAAACACATCCATTTCTTCAATATTTGTCTGTCCAGCTCTTTTCCTGCCAGGGCTGAAAGCAACCTCTCTAAGGTCTGTGTTTTCTCAATCATTTCCCTTTCTTTTAGATTTCTGTGAAATGTTTTTCCCTCTCTTGCTTCACAGAGACGATCGCCAAAGGGAGGAATCCAGGTACTTCTGTGATGTCCTCCAGCTCTCTATATAACAGGACATTGTGGAGAAAAGCAGGTATTTCATGTGGTAGAACTGTAATTGGATTGTTAGCAGTAAGTGTTCAACACTTATTGATACAAACTATTAAGTACTTCAGTGTTTTATCTCTGCCATTAATATAGCGTCTTCTGATGCACTTGCATGAAGTTCATGTCCAAAGGGACTCACACATCACAGAACCAGATCAGAGGCAGACTTTTGGTCAGGCAAGCGGTTCCTGTTCAAGAGAAAGGACATGTGTTGTTGGTTGAAGTGTTATGTTTTCTCTTTCCCTGCCTTACTCTCTCTTCCTTGCACATGGTGACAAAGGTGTGTTTGTTGGTGACTGATGCCAAGGAAACAGAAAAGGATCAGGTGACTCCTCTGTGTTCTCTGTTAAAACAATTTGCCCACCCACTGACTTCTTGTTTTTCTTTGCTTTAATGACTACACAACAACTAACCACACAGCTACGCCTGCACGACTTACATGACAAAATGTGCTTCTGTTGAAGCGTTTTGTGCTGATTTACTTGTAAAATCTGGAACTTTTTCCCCAGCTGTTAGCTTCAAGCACAGAAACTCCAAGGCCTACACCTTGAATCCTGCATGACCTGTCTACTTCATGTCCCAGCTGCCAGTTGGGCAGCCTATTCTTGGATCTCCTTTATAGCGCCAACTCTTGCAATGCAATTACCAGTAATGGGGTTGGCCTGTCCTTGAGCCTGCTGCACAGTGACATGAGAAGCTTCAGATTTCTCATATAACTCAGCCCTCCTGGGGGAAAATAATGTATCAGAAAAGCCAAATGGTCTAATTAGCCTCAGCCTCATGGTCTGGAAAATATAGACATCTGACCTGCTTGCTGCCAGTAACACGAAGGTTCTTTCAACATCTCCTCAGAGGCCCATACATTTCCCAAGGGAGCAGAGTTTAAAAAAAAAAAGAGACAGAGAAAGAAATAAAGGACAAAGAAAGGCAGCTCAATTCCCTCTTCTGTACTTTTTCCTTCCTCAGAAGCTGGGATTTGTTCCTCTTGGCTTGTCTCCTTCTAGTGGTGCAGCAATTCAGCAAGCAAGTAACAGCTACAACAGGATCCTATGGCTAGAAGGACTGTAAGCACTAGACTGCTAGCACAAGAGAAATAGTCCCTAGCTGCCTAGCTTCTGGAGAGGGCTGGCTACGAACCCACCACATCAGAGAATGAGATCAAGACAGAGGCAATCAGAGAAAACTCAGTTTTTTTCTGCATCCATCTTGGAAAACCTGTTCTTCATACCCTAATTTCCTTTCACCAGCAAAATATAAACCACATCTATAAATGCCATGCAGGCACTGTCACTCATTTTGAAAAATCCTAGACTCTGATATATATGATTAGCAGCATGTTCATTCTGCGAATAATCCAAAGGCCTGTGTGGAGGCTTCTTGTGAAATTAGGAGCAAGTCTCCCTGAGTAAGAGAATCAGAAGCCATTGCAAAGTAGATGTGATTATAAAGTTTCCTTTCATAGTCTATGATTAAGGTATGCTTACACTAGAGAAAGGATTAGGAATCTGAGGATTCTGGAAGACGCACGCAAACTCAGTTCTGCCTTTTTCTTGATGTACATGAATAGCGTGTTTTATTTCCCCTTGAGGCTTTTTTGTTTTTAGTGCAAGGATATGACTGTCCGTATTTACTGCAGACTGGCAACAGGAACAAATGCTTGACACAGCATAAAACTTTATGCTGGATGTCCCAAAATACAAGTAAGTAGGTGGTAAATATAGTCAAGAAACTTCTGAAAATAGTCAAACTTATATGTCAAACTCACAGGAATTTCAGAGGGTTATGAAAGATTGGTAGGTAGGTACTTGAAAGGATCAACGTTTAGTAACAAATCTGCTTCAGAAAAACAACACAATCTGAGAATGAGAATCACACATACTAGAAAAGAGAAGAATTAAAGAGGACATATGAAAAATTTTAATAATGTCTGGAATGTGACAAAACTACAACTTTTAGCTGATCATCTTTCCTTTGATTAAAACTGAACAGAGAACAGTTTGTAACACATTAGCATCATCTGCTGGATAGTACAGGGAATACAGTTTGGAAACAGTAATACCAAATAGCATATATTGCATTATTGTATTTGGCAAGTCATCCGGAATAGGCAGAACAGCTCAAACTCCTTTTTTGGTAACATCTCACGTTTGCTTTTCTTTCTGGAAGTTTTTCTCTGGTAAAACATGGGGATTAAATATGTTTTTTCTGCCTAAAGAGTCCTAGCTTCAAGTAGCAGAAAGTGCTGTGTGATAACTGTAGGAAGAGTGACATTCTGAAATTATGATATTGGCATTTAATTACAAATGTAACCTTCTCTAAAAGGGGCTTAATTACTTTAGCTGTAGAACAATTTGAGCATCTTTACAAAGAAACCCAGAAAAATAATTCACAGTCACACCTTAGAGAGGAAGCAGGAAATTGGGTTGTGCCAGAAAAAACATAAAGTGCAGCGGGAAATGTTAGTCTTGACTGTCTTGACTGTAAGGGATGTCAGACATTAATTTGGCAGATTGAAAGAGGGATGCACTTCATGGAATGGAAAAGACTGTTTAAAACATCAGCAGAACTCTACAGGGACTGTTCTAAATCTCCCCCAAACTGAACAGGTGTTGAGAATCATGAACAGCTACAATAAATGCAGATCAGTTACCATTTTATTACTGGATGTGTTTTTTTGCAAGAACGCTGCTGCGTTTTCAACAGAAGGCCCCGCAGCTCGCAGAAGGGCAGTGGAGCTGCGAACTGGAGTGCCCAGCCCACGATGCCGCCTGCCACACCAGAGCACTGCAGACCCTTCACAGCCTCAGCCTGCTGCAACATGAGGGTCTTCTGGTACTACAGGGGAGCCATGGGAGCCCTAGTACTGCTGGTTCTTGTGAAAGAAACTCTCGTTCTTTGAGTTTTGGATTAATCATTTGTCTAAAATTGGGTAATTCTGAGGGATGGGGCATTTTCTTCATCCTCATGCACAAACAGTCACTCAGAACAGGGAAGCTTTTCCTTTGACTTTCCCTTATGCCCATATTGCCAGAGCTTATAGGGGTTCAGAGAAAAGAAAAACGTAATTTCAGGAACATAGGGATGTTACCACAGAACAGATGAGGACATCTTTATTCTACTATCCTCTGTGACAGAAGACAAT
This sequence comes from Patagioenas fasciata, assembly GCF_037038585.1. NCBI lineage: Eukaryota > Metazoa > Chordata > Aves > Columbiformes > Columbidae > Patagioenas > Patagioenas fasciata. The sequence continues at coordinate 27,961,999 of NC_092524.1, read as the reverse complement.
GAGTATTGTTATATTTTATACTGTGATTGAATCTAGTATGTCCTACATGGTGTAAAATAAACATAAAGTGAGAATTAGTTTGAAATACTTTATTTTCCAAACACAGAAAAAACCAAACCCATAAGTGCTGGAAAAGAAAATGACATCTTATAAAGTCATAAACTTGCATTATATAACACTGCACCACAGCCCCAGCTACTAATCAGCTGTGTCTGAGATGAAGCACTGTGGTCCTTTTAAATGCTCATGAATATACATAAACAAATACATAGCCTTTTTGTGTACCTTGCAGCAGGAGGTTTGACTATATAAATGTATTATGCTTAAATAAAATTATTTTTCTGTATGTTTTAAACTTTTATTTTCTAGGAATGTTTTCTTATTTCTTATGTGTTTATTTGTGTTTATGTATGCTGGTATTAACAGCTAAGACTAAAATCTGTAGGAGTTGAGAATGGTGGGTATCCAAGTTCTGGTCCTTTATTAAGTTGCCCAGAGATCCCTGTAAGCCTTCCCAGCCTTGACTGGCTTGGGCAATTGGTCTTTTTCAGCATTTCTCCTACTTGTTCCATTTATGCCTTTCTTCCAAAGTTCATAGAAGCTTCACAGAGCCTCATTTCTTTTGAGCTGTTTATATACAGCAATATAGCAGGCAAACAGTCCCAGCCTTAAAACACTTAAAGCCCTATTGACAATACAGAAGTGAACTCAGCAAGCAAATGGTTAGAGGTGAAGAGTAAGGAAGGTCCAGTAATAATAGCATGAGCATGTTCTGGTGGCTCCCTGTAATCCCATGTAGTTTTCCAGTTGCCTAAACATACTTAAATGCTGCTGTTTCATATAAGGTGGCAGAGATGAACTGCAAAAAGCGAGCTAAAGGATATATTCTTTACTTTTTCCGTGACCCATCCATCACATATCAAGCTCAATGTAACACAGCACTGAGATACCAGTACAAGCTGTGGAATAAAATGATAGAAGTTGCAGACAACAGTAAAGTGAAGGGGTTTCATCAGTGATGGTGTGTGATAAAAGCACCATTATAGAGAAAGGCACTTAGTTATGAGTTCTTGCAGCTGAGGAACAGAAGAAGAACCTGGCATAGCAGAGAAAAAACAGCACAAAGGAGATTAGTGGTTGAAGAAGCAAGCAGGGAAGATCATGAGGCCATCAACATTTTAAATGACTCTGAGCATGTGTGGCCCAGGAGCAGAAGGACTTGTATGACAAGTTTTGGGATTTCGTCAAAGAATAGGAGGCCAGGTCTTAGAGATACTATGAGGGTAAACAGAGCATGAGAGCTTGCATATCAGAGCAATATAAAAATCATGGCTTATATATAAAATCATTACTGTATATCTAAATGGCTAGAAAAGTGACTGAATCAGTGTGACTGACAACAAAGGAACATTTGAGTGAACTGGTTGAAGGAAAGAAGCCAGAGAGTTGTGGTCAATGGGGCAGAGTCCAGTTGGAGGCCTGTATCTAGTGGAGTGCCTCAAGTGTCAGTACCGGAGCCAGTACTATTCAATATATTCATCAACGACTTGGATGAGGGAATAGAGTGCACTGTGGGGTCCTGGTGGACAGCAGGATGACCATGAGCCAGCACTGTGCCCTTGTGGCCAAGAAGGCCAATGGCGTCCTGGGGTGTATTACAAGGGGGCTGGTTAGTAGGTCAAGAGAAGTTCTCCTTCTCCTCTACTCTGCCCTGGTGAGATTGCACCTGGAATGTTGTGTCCAGTTCTGGGCCCCTCAGTTCAAGAAGGACAGGGAACTGCTGGAGAGAGTCCAGCGCAGACCCACAAAGATGATGAAGGGAGTGGAGCATCTCCCTTATGAGGAAAGGCTGAGGGAGCTGGGTCTCTTTAGCTTGGAGAAGAGGAGACTGAGGGGTGACCTCATTAATGTTTATAAATATATAAAGGGTGAGTTTCACGAGGATGGAGCCAGGCTCTTCTCGGTGACAACCAATGATAGGACAAGGGGTAATGGGTTCAAACTGGAAGAAACTTCCTCTCAGTAAGGGTGTCAGAACATGGAAACAGGGATGTTGTGGAGTCTCCTACTCTGGAGGCATTCAAAACCTGCCTGGACACATTCCTGTGTAACCCCATCTAGGTGTTCCTGCTCTGGTGGGGGGATGGGACTAGATGATCTTTCTAGTTCTCTTCCAGTCTCTAACATTCTGTGATTCTGTGATTCTGTGATCAGTCCAGGTTATGAGCAAGCTACAGAGATGCCAAAGAGAGGACTGTGCAGAGGGAGGGGGGCAAGGAGATGGGAGTTAGATTTTTGAGTCCCTGAGTTGAAACCATGTCACAAAGAAAAGAGATAGTGTGATGGAAAAGAATCAAGCTGGATAATAGCTGAAAAAGAAAGAAAGGAGAAAATTTATTCATATGGTTCAGTTTGTGAACTAGCAGGGAGAAGCATAAGAGAAGGAAATTCAAGTGAACAAGGGATGGAAGGATTTCAAGAAGCAGGGAACAGTGGTCTTAAAGGCTCAAGACAAGATGAATAGGGTAGGAGTTGAGACCCTAAGATTTCCTTAGGATGGTTGATCATTTGAGGCTAGAACACAAAAGCATCAACTGACACCTCTCTGTCTTTTCTAAGGGCATGACCTAACCATTCAATCCTTCCTTTTCTTCAGAAATGCAATTAGTATGAAAGAACAAAAAGAAAAATAGCTAAAAATATACAGTGAATCATGGAAAATTATATCTACTAAATTTCACAGTGTACTGCTATTGCCATAGTAACCCTAGTTGCTAGATTACTGCAAGCTGTTTCTTTGCTAAATTTTCCTGGAAGCTTTGCCAATTTTCAGTTTGGTTTCAACATGAAGTTTAATAAAGACTAACTCTGAGAACTCACATTGCCTCCTTCTATTTTTTTTTTTTGCCACCTTCCCCTTTTATTCCCCTTTCTAAGAGATAAGTCCTTTAGGGAAGAGTGTTCAAAAGCATCTTTTGCCAAAGGCAAAAATGGACTTACAGTAGGATTTGCACAATCTGTTAAGTTTCTGACTCTTGATTTCCAATTCAGTGAAATGTAATCCTCTGTTGGAAAACATGGTATGAATGTCTTTGGTTGTTTTTCTTATTTCATCTTTTAGAAAAGTCTAGCTCACCAGTGACACAGAACCCTATACCACAAAACAAGAAAGCAAAAAATAGGATGAGAGGGAACATGAAAAGAGACTTTACCTATTTGTCCTTCACTATTTTTCAAAAACTAATAGCTTCCAACCCTGATAACAATCCCCAATCTGAGAAAGGTAGGAACTATAATTTAAAGAAGGGGACTCAACCAATGGACTTGGTGACAGCTTCTTTCTCAGACATTGCAGAGCAGCATTTCATGTGTGCTTTGAGTTATACATACCTCCAGGTATGTATAACTGGTCCCCTTTTTTTTTTCTTATCTCATGGAAAATTCAGAAAACTAGCATCGGTAATGTATAGTGGCACAAGAGAAAATGATCTGACCAAAAAAGCCAGGAAAACTTTGTGAGTTAAGTTTGTTGTTGATGCCTGCTTTGTAATGCACAATGCAACAAAAAAAATTCAGGAGAGAACTTTTGTGACAATTGAAATACCAGCTGGTTAGATATGAAGGAAAAAAAAAACTGGGTGTAAAACCAGGAAGTTACTATTTGGCTTGATTCTCAAGCATCTCAAGCCAAAGGCTGACCAGTCAAAGAAGCAACTTTATGAGTCATCAGATGCATAAAGAAACTTTCATGCTTGCCATCAGCACATCCAGAAATGCAAAAAGGATGTACAATGGATATGTAATCTCCGTTGCTTTGAGAGAAAAAAATACCAAGTTAAAAATAGAGCTGAAGGCAGTGCCTCTGGTACAAACAGCTTTCGGAGTCAAAGCTCTTAACCTCTTAAATATGACTCAGTCATCTACATAAACTTATCTTGCGTAATACAAAGCTAATTCTTGCTGCTACATCATGCTTTCAAAGAGCCTAATCATAAACTACTGTGTTTCATCTAAAAAATAGGTCAGTAATTTCCTTTCTTTACCGCTCCCTCCTTCTATATGGTAAAGAGGAAGTCAGTAAGTTCTCTGAAAATGAAGATGTGTTTTCTTCTTAGTAAACAAACACATGAACATGTACCAGAAATGAGTATCAGGGAGGACCTGGTAGGAATCAAACAGCATGCAATAAAACAGGAAAAGAGCAGCTGTACAAAATATATGCATAGTGTCCTTTGAAAGATTGTCTATACAAGTGGTTCTTTTGGTGAGGGAATTTGGCATCACCATCTTATCAGCTACAGACAACTATGGACTAAGAAAAACTATGGAGGGTAGGAGTGTGATCAGAGACTGACAAAGTTCTGGAATAGGTTACAAAAATTCATAAAACACTGTAAAGGTTCGAAAAAGATCTCAAAATTTCTAAGCAAGAAACATATTCAAATGTGAGCTCTTTCAGAGGAAAATTATGGTATACACCCACAAGTAGGTCAGCTTTGAATCGCTAAATTAATTTTTAGGACTGGATTAGGAAAAATATTTCATATATTTTATATTTACAAATCTCTAATCATATTTACACAAGTCAGTTCGAGGTAAACTATCTCAAATTTCCTCTACATCTGCTCTCAAAGAAAGGTCAGTTATCTTTGAGCAGCTGATACACAACAGCTTATTGTTCCAGTGCCTACCCACATGCTGTTACCTAGGAATAAAGTCTGAGAAATATCTCTTTAACACCAAAATCTAAAATAAGCATTGGATTCAAATTCCTAAAAGGTGAGGAAAAGGTCATCTTGCATTTAAATTCATCTTTCCAACTCCCCTGCACAGTAAGCATCCATTAATGCTGCAGGATGACGAGCTGCCAGGGAAAATAAAAAATCCCCCAGTCCCTCCCACGCTTACAGAACATGATGCAAGATCTGTCCAGGACTCCCAGGAAGGGATCCTGGGGTTAAATGTCAAGTCATGGCCATCTTTTCATGATGGAACATATAAGGAAATTGGAGAAACATGTCAGATGTTAATATTTTAAAGTGTATTAGATTAGAAGTGAAAGGCTAAGGTTGTAAAAAATTTTGATAGCCTATGCCTTCTTCTTGCTCTGTGCAGCCACATAAAATTGTTGCAATCCCTCCCACGTATTGTCTCCTTCAATTAATATTTCTTGTCAAACTATGTAGCCAGATGACACACAATGTGTTGTAAAAGAAAAGGAGGGTTTCCAAGAAAATTACCAAGCCGATAGATTGGCGCTCCTCCTTAGTCTTTTTGAATTGTGGTGACTTTGCAGGAGGAATCTTATTTATGCAAATCCTTGTCAGTGTAATAACATTTCTCACGTCACATCACACATTGTGAATTTTATGAAGGACAGAAAAGATGGTTTGCCTTACTGGAATTCTCCCCAATACACCTCAAATCTAACACTGTGTGGTGACTTTCCCTGCAAGTTACTGGAAAGGGAGAAAATAGAGAACCAGTAAGGTTTCTCCATTTGACCCAACAGGGTCAAATTCCAGGGAGGGGTAATCCAGAGAGAGGTGCCTGAATTAGGGACTACTCTTGTTTTTTTCAATCTAGTTTTCTTGTACAACAAAGATCATGTGATCATGAGGAGAGAGATACCCACTTAAGAGGCATTAGCTGGCTAGGGAGTCAGCCTGGAAATCCTGAACAGAGCGTTGGCTCAAATATAATTGCAAACTACTAACCCAGTGAACTGCCCTGCCCTTTGTCCAGCTAAGCAAGTAGAAACTGGAGGGGCAATCTATCTGGTGGTACTGAGGGAGTGGAAGAAAGGAGGAAAATGTGAGGACAAAGTTTGTAGGTCACTAGGCCTCATTCTTTCTGCTACTGATAAAACAACTTCTTTGTTAAAAAGATAGAAAGCCAAGGGCTTTTCTTGATGCCTCTCTCACATTTTAGAGTTCTTTGTTACAGAGGAGTGAGTAGAAATGCAAAGCATGTTCTGTGCTTAATGGATGGCCCTTACTGACATCCAGAAACATGCAGAAATCCCACAGCAACCAGATTACCTCTTGAACTGCAGGACAATTACTGTCAACTACCTTAGACATTGCAACGTGTGTTTTGTTCCTTTCAGTCTTCTAGTTCCTTGGGTGAATAGGTTGCAAATATATGAGACTCGACCTGATCCAAAATGCTCCTGTCATTAGAGAACAGCAACACATCAATGCAGGCAGATCTGCACTCTTGCAGAACTAACACATACATATTGTTTTGAATTTGTTCTTGTTTGAATTTCATATACCAAATCAAAGTAGTAGTTAACTTCTGAGTTATATTATATTTTTTTATCATGGCGATGGGTTTTAAACTGATTTTCCTACTAGTGACCTGTTCCTCATGATATAAAGTTAATCAACAGGTCTTAAGACAAGTTCCAACAATGCTTCTTGAATTGCTATTAATTTTAAGCAGTCACAGGATTTACAAGGTTTATAGTCCGATTAAATATGTGAACTGTCTATTAGTGCAGCAGGCATAATAGTGCGTTGACCCTGACAGACCAAAACTAACATCGTCAACACAACTGACACCTGATTCATATACTGTATTTCCCTGGAAACAGATGTCCTTTTATCAGCACTTCACATACAGGCAACAGAGGTTCTCTTGCATTCTTCTGAGTGTTTGCCTGATGATTTTCAGTCTACCGATCCCGGAAACTATCTTCAGTCTTTCACAATGACTATCAGTTAAAGCTGTTTGAAGGTGAGTGGACGTTATGTAAGGACAGTTATGGAAAGACTGCTCTCAAGAATATGAAAATCTGCTGAGGGATATGATATTAGGCTGGATCACCATTAACTAGATTACAAAAAAATTATTACAGTGAATCCTGGATCCCTAAATCAAACACCTTTTGTTTTGATATTGTGGGTGTAAACAGCACACAGATATTGCCTTCTTCCCTAAAACCAGAATTCACCAGGGCAATGATTTCTTGAACAAAAAAACATTAACTGATCTTACAGGTGCTTCCTTTAATAGTTGCCGCATTTCTGAGACAGATAACATGCAGCATGAGAGCTTGCTTAGAGCAAGATTTCTGACTTCATCAGCTTGCTGAACAGCTGAACAGCTTACTGAACAGAAGTGGACTCTTTCTTCCCTTCCTGCTCTGTCTCCAGTGCCAAAAAGAAGAGATGTGGCTTTAAGTGGCCTCACTACACCGAAGGCTCTCTATATTCTGCCTTCAAGACAGCTTTGTCCAGACTACGCTGCTAATTCACAGTGGGAAGCAGATCAGGTATGGTCAGTCTGACAAGCTTTGAGCCACAGGCATAATCTGAGAATACTGCTGTTCACCACAGGACTTGTGCAGCCTTAGAGACTGCGGATAATTTCTCACTCTTCCTCAGCCTTCGCATGGTTTCACTGAGCTGCAGGTTGTATCACAGTTCCAGAGTGAGACTGATGCACTGGATGGATGAGACACTGGAAAACTATTTTTTGAATCCACAGTGGTGGGGAAAGCATGCCATGCACGGTATTTAAGCTTTGAAAGTGTAAGAAAATAGGGATTGTCTATGTTATGCAGAACTGTCAGCAAATACACTTTGCATAGTTTTTCCCATTTCTGTGATGTATTTCCTACAACATGCAGTAGATGGCAGGAGCCAATCAAAAAATTTCACTGCAATTTTTGTAGAAGGAAATAAGTTGATCAGACTTACCTGTGTTAGAGTCTCATGTTTAATTTAAAATAATTTTACAGCAGCCTTTTTATGGTTTTGGATATTGTTAATGTGGGTAATATTTCTCCAGTTGTAAGGTTTATTTCTTTTCAATGTCACTTGTATTATTAAAATATTAGTCTTCCAAAACTGTGTTGATATTTCAGATTTTTTAATGAGCTCTGAGATTTACTAGACAAGTTTCATAAATTTCTTAACTTGAACTACACTTAAGGTTCTGGTTCTAGGACATGTGAAATATTTAATTCCATGTTATTTGTATTTGATAGTATTAGTCATTCTACAAACAACAGAAGAGAAACACGCTTAAGGCATTAAAAACAAAGACGAAGAACATATCAGAATTATAGAGATCATAGGTTCAAATATCCAGTTGCAAAGGATAAACCTCCTTAAATTAACCCCTCCAACTTTAATAAAGAAGGAAATATTTTGCTTTCTGACTATCAATCCAGATTGCTAAGGAAATACTTAATAATTTTTTTTTTAAAGTGATGAGCAAACTTGTAACTATGGGGAGTGTGATGGCCTATTCTCAGAATTATTACATCTTGCAATTCAAAGGGATCCAGCAGAGAAACATAAACGATGATTATGAGAATTTCTTCTTTGAATTTGGCCTGATCCAGCTGGCAGCCCAGGGACTGTGTGATACACTGAGCCCACCCCAGCTTCCTGGGAGGAGACAAGTGTGTGTTTGGTAGAGTGTGCTCTTTGCCCAACCAGCCGAACATATTGGCTTGTGCTTGCACAGGTCGGGGGCTTTAAGACTGAATTTCCATAGGAGAAGAGAGAGAGGCTGCAGCCCTGCCTGCCTCCTCTCACACAGGAGCACAGTGCTGCTGGAAGAACTGAACTGTGTTGCTTTAAGATATCAGAGAATGAGTGGTTCATTGTGCAAGTGTGGAAACAGGCAACAATTAAAATTAGTGTTACTTTAACTGAACCTGGAAGTCCTGTAATGCCATTATTTCCAGCTGTCACTGTCTGGATTATCAGTTATCTCAGGTGTGACTCATGTAAACATCTGGTTAAAATGAAGAGCTACCACCACCCCTTTTTCAGTGAATAAATAAACGTTCTTATTGATGTGGATTACCTGGGGACTGACGGTTACTGTATGTTTGTCAATGTAAGCTTAACTGATAAATCTGGTTTAACATGAAGGAGGAGTTATAAAGAAACAATTTCCACTTCTAAGTACAGCATTTTAAAACATACTTTCTGTTAAATGTACTTGTACCCTTGTAGATAAGCAAGACCACTCCATCAGCCCTCCTGGGCCTTTGCTGTCAGGGACCCGGACAGAGACTTTGCCTGTGCTGGTGGCCAGCTCTGACCCGTGCAGCTGCAGCCTGGGCTGAGGCTGCTGTGCAGGAGCTCTGCGAGGCAGAGCTGCGAGGAGCCTCACTGGGGGCATCTGCTTAGGCTCAGTCCTGGCCTGAGCCATGTTGTTGCTGTGTAGCCTGGCCATATACCTTCCTGAGCCAGATTCACTTGAGGGTCTTTCCTAGCGAGACAGTGAAATGCAAATATAATTCTAATTACTGAAAGGGTAGTTTCTTATATCTAAAACTGACATATTTTCAGCAGTTAAGCTGCTAGAAGTGCTTATCTTAGACTGGGACTGCTAAATCTCCATGATAAGTTGAGTAATCCTGGACTGCACTGTTTTCTCAACAGGATCCCAGTACTGGTTTTGTTATTTTGCTGAAGGCAGAAATGTATTTCATTTACATCCTCTCTGGTCAAAGAAGATACCTGTTTTCTTTCACATGCTCTAAAGAACTTATAATATACCTCATCAAAAGATGAATGTTTACTCTTCCTCTAGCTTTATCTGGGGGAGGGAGGAAAGAGACATTTTGTTTAAACCCCATATTATAAACTTAATAGAGCTGCAATGTATTATTAGCATTAATAGCTTGAGCAAGAGAACGTAGAAGTTTTTGAAAGAGGAGAGAATGATTTATGGAACAGTTGATAACAACATGATACAGTGTAGTAGAACTGAGGCAGACCTCAAAAACCTCAGATATATAGCGATGGTATTTCTTCTGGGATGTGTAATCAGTGACAGTCACACTTATTATACTATTGAATTTCTATTCATTTTTGAATGACGTATAAGCTCAGGAAGCCACTGACCACTGCCTGGTACACTGAGTCATACAGGCAGGCATTGCACTGCTTAGAATATACTTCTCTTGGCTCTGCATCTCCTCTGTTCTAATGAAGCTGTACAGGTCTCCGGCCATAGTACCCCAAAGCTTGTCCCTCAAAATCAAACAAATGTATGCAGATTCCCTTGCAGTCTGTTCAAACATGGGAGCCATCTCCCCTCAAAACCTCACGATTCCTCACAATGGATCTGTTGCAACTGTAAGCATGGAATTGGGGCTGCTATGATGGGACCACCTGTGAGACTGAGACACCATGAAGTCTCATAGCACGAACTAGGCTTTTTGTTAACAACTAAAGTTCAAGCACTTACCAAACGTATTGGATAAATCTTCAGAATACAATACTGTGAATCTGATGCCATTTTGGCTTGGAGGACACTGTCTTGGTTCATGTTTTCCAAGATTAAGATCACCTGGATTCAGAGCCTTTTGATGAAGAAGGCTGGAAATGAAGTGCACATCTTGTCCTGACCTCTAGCCCCTGGTGTATCACTGCTGTTTGTAAGCCTTTCAGCGCAGACCAGGATGAGTGTGGTCCAAAAAGTTACTTCTTCTTATAGGTGGAAGCCAGCTCATTTTGGCCCAACCAGATAGATGTTACCTATTTGCAGACTTGGTGCCAGTTACTTGATTCCTTCTAATAACTGCAGACTTGGAACTATTATCTCAGTTTTACAATTTTTATGCAACTATATCAAGCAACCAGATATTACAAAATCTTTTGTTTCCTGAGCTAAACGAAGCAGTCTTGTGGCATGACCGGGTGTGAGACAAAAATAACATGTCCCGCAAGCAGACCTTCATGATACATATCCTCCCCAAAACCCTGACACACATATTTAATTTCCTTCCTTTGGCACTCTGTGAAATCCCCTCTACTCCACAGTTTCTTCTGCCACTACTTTCTCAAAACTACAGCTTGCCTGGATACAAGATGTATTTTTAAAAAGCTTTTTCAAAGCACTTAGCTTCATAAAGCTCTAGTGGAAGTGGTGAGAATATTTTAATGAGTCCTGAAGGCAGTCTAGAGGCTGCACTGACCCAAACATCACATTTTTAACTGAACTCACATCCTTAGTCGAGCTGTGATCTCTCTCTCCACCCTGGACCTTCCTCACCTATACTCAGGCTCTCTCCATCTCTCCACTTTGATCTACCTACATAGTTACCTTAATTTCAATTGCAAAACAATACTTGCTAATTTAGCCAGATAGCTGCATTTTTTAATTGAACAACCTATAGTAACAGCATTGTGTCAGACTGACAGCATTTCTAGCCTTACATTGTGGGATCTACAGGACAATCTTAACAATTTAGGAAGACGTTATTTTGGGGGTTTATGAATCATTAGGTAGGGCTCAGATCGTGTGAACTTGGGGGAAGAAAACAGAAGAAAGAAGGGCCATGTGTAATGTATTTGTATCACTGGTTATAGACAGATCTTTGTAGAAGTGAAACTAAAACTCACTACATTATTTTCAGATAAAAATTATTTCTGATTTAAAATAGTTCCTTAAATCTATGTCTACAAAACTGAAAGGCTAGTGGACTGCTATTCACACAGAAAGAGGAGGAATAGAAGACTGACTATCTTCACTTTAGATATTTTTGTATTTCTAAACTATCATTAAAATGTCACAATCCCACTGCAGTCCTGTTCACTTCAGGATTTTCTCTCTTATCACAGCAGTCGGTAGGCTTGGGATCTTCGCTTTTCTTGCCATTGTGCACAATTTAACACCACCATCAGAGGAGGATAATGATTGCACATTACAGAAGGTTTTTGTGTTTTCAGCTTCACATGCCTGAGTGTAACTGAATCTGTTAGTGATTTAAATTATTCCCTTAACTTTTCAAGGTTTCAAAGAGCTTTCTGCTCTTCCTCCAGTAATAATTACAGACTGTGGTAATTGAGCTCACTTTCTCTGAGGGGACCGGAAAGGCCATATTTACAGACAAATGCAAGAGAGAAAGGACTGATAAATTTATGTTAAATTTTCATACCTCAGTGCTCTGATAGGTCACTGCCCAATTTCTAAATTGAAATCTATCATCGAATTGGTGCTAATTAGTCATATACAAGCCCCTAGCAGAGGCCAGAAGCTTAACAGGTCTTGGAGAACAAACTTCTTTCATGCTCTTCAAGATGATCTCTCCAGATCAGTGCAAAGGCTGAAGAAGACAGCATGTGGGGCCCTGCCATCCCAAGGGCCAACGGAATAACCTGAGGGAGAGCTGGGCAGACATATTCAGTGAAACTACATGCACCAATCTGAGATTCAAGCTAGCTTCCTTGGGAGCAGCTGTAAGAGGAGCCAGAATAATTGTAAGGAACCAGTAGGTATTTGCTTAAATGTTCTTCATGCCATTATCTCAGAAGACATTAGACACCCTTCTCAAACTCGAGGTGGCAGGGAGGGCCCAGAAGACATCAGTACTCCTTCCTACAAGAATCATAGGTGCTGTCTTGATACATGAGACAGGAAACTCCTGGTTGCTTCTCTGCCCTTCAGAAGATAATAATAAGTCCTCCCTACATCACAGGAATATGGCAGGGAAGGAGCAGCTCAAAAATCCTATTCTCTATTTCTGTGGCAGGGAAAGCCTGGGACTTCCCTGATGGAGCATCCTGCAGATGACAGTCCCTCTTCCGTCCTTTTCAAAGACTTGAAACACTTCCATCTTTGTCCGTGGCGGACGAACACAGGAGAGCAGCAGAATATGAACAGTTTGCAGGAGGGTACTGTTCTGCAACTTGCTGTCATAGCTGTATGAAGGCAGCAAAGTGCACCAGAGATACACGTATATTAGGGCAAAAGAATGCCACAGTGCATTTGAGAGCTTTCAGAACAGCAAAGGGATGTTTTGTGTCTGCGCACAAAAGGCTTTCTAGCTGCACCAACTTAATTCTAAATGAGATAGTCTTGAAATCATTGGGAATTATTTTTAGAAGTTTAACATGAATGAGAACATGACCTCTGGAGCTGAGTTTGGACAGAGGCTCCTGATTCTGGACTCAGCTGTGGCCCAGTTTGGATCCATGAGCTCATAATGTTTTCTAACTCTGTGTTTGCTAGTAATTTTATGGGGTTTTTTTGTGAGTGTAAGAAAGACTGCTTAGCTAATGCTCGAAAGGCTTGTTCCCTGTGTTGTTAGGTTATCTTCCCTCCAACTCTGAAACTGCCCCACCCACTTGCTTCCCAGGATTTCTTCTCATGTAAGCCTCTTTCTCTGTTCTCTCATTAGACAGGTCATTTCTGTAGCCGAACTCACCGTTGTCAAAAGACCTTTTCAGAGCTCATCTCCAGTTGTGGTATGATTAATTTATGGTGCAGGTTTACTTTCATTTATGTTTTATTTCCAATTCCAAGCCCTAACCAATCTCACACAAAACCTTTTAGCTGCCTAGTTATATGCAAACCACCTCTGTTTGATTGCTGATTCAAGCCATCCATTATCACTTAGATTATTCTTGGGGTTCCGGTTAATGGATGGAACCCTCCATTCCTTTGCAGCATTCACTGTCCACAGCTTAGACTGGGACTCCTCCACAATGAGTGCCTGACATATGGAGGTGAAGTGACCTCTAGTAAGTTGACATTTGTTTCCTGTAAGTTTAAACCCTCATTACTCAAAAAGCCCTTGCATTCTTTCCACCCTCATCAAACATTCCTCTCACATCAGATGAGTTAATTTGTTTCCATTAAAGATGAAAGCCCGAGCTATATGAGGATCTGGTTCAACAAACCCTTTTACTAGCATTTTTATATTAAATGGTTTTGATATAAATGCACAACAATAGATGGTGTCCTCTTTCTGCTGCCTCCACCTTATAGCAACTTATCAAAATGGTACAGACCAACCTCTTGCTGTACATTTTTTTTCTCCATACTTCCTACTCACACAGAAATATGGGGTCATTTATTTTTTATGCATATATTTATGGAAACATATACTTTCTTAATTAGCTATTATTTTATTTTAAGAGGATGCCATCACTATAAAAATCATACTAAAATGTTAAAGTTGCCAGCTATTATTGAAAGAATGAAAATTATTTATATCTCATCATTAGCAGTGTTTCGTTTTTCACTCATTTTGGGGTATGCATGCTGAAAATAGACCAGTAAGTTTCACTTCTGCTTAAGACTTTTTTATTCTTTTGCACTAGAACAAGGCCACTTTGAATAGGCTGCAACCACAGAAAATTACATTTGCAGTATATTTACTATGGACTTATGGAGTAAGAGCTGGTTCTGAAAGACTGTTCTGTATATTTTGAGTTTTACAAAATCAAAGACTTGGTATTCTATCAGAACACAGAGTTTTAAACCATCATCCAAAAGGCGTGGCCGACTGCCTGTAGCTATTTTATTTCATTGTACCAGAGGAAGGAAAACAAAGGTAAAGCGAAATATATTTTAAAATTCTCTCTGACTTCTGTATGTGTCTGTGTTGTGAGCTTGAGTGATGACATGAGAAGTTCCACTACCTTTGGATGCTACTGAGTACAAGCTTGTACCTCATTCAGAATAATCTATGCTTCAATCCGGGTTGGTATTAATTGTATCTTCAATTTGGCTTGCAAATGCTAAACCTTAGTGCATTGCGTTTGCATGGCGAGGTTTTGGTAGCAGGGATGGTACAGGGGTGGCTTCTGTGGGAAGTTGCTAGAAGCTTACCCTGTGTCTGATAGAGACAACAGCAGCTGACTCCAAGACAGACCCACCACTGGTCAAGGCCAAGGTCATCAGCAATGGTGGTAATGCCTCTGTGATAGCATATTTAAGAAAAGGGATAAAAATACTGCTCAACATGGTAGTTTTCAGAAGAGAGGAATGAGAAGATGTGAGTGAAACAACTCTGCAGGCAGCAGTGTCAGTGCAGAAGGAAGGGGAGCAGCTGCTCCAGGTACCAGAGCAGAGATTCCTCTGTGATGCAGACCCTGGTGAGGCTGCTGTTTGCCTGCAGCCCATGGAGGTCCATGGTGGAGCAGAGATCCACCTGCAGCCCATGGAAGACCCCACACCAGAGCAGGTGGATGCTCAATGGAGGCTGTGACCCCATGGAGGCCCCATGCTAGAGCAGGCTCCAGGCAGGTCCTGTGGACTCATGGAGAGAGGAGCCCAAGGTGAAGCAGGTTTGCTGGCAGGACTTGTGACCCATGCTGGAACAATGTCTTCCTGAAGGACTTCGCCCTGTGGAAAGGACCCACACTGGAACAGTTAGTGAAGAGCTGCACCCTGTGGGAAAGACTCATGCTGGGGATGTTCATGGAGAACTGTCTCCTGTGGGAGGGACTCAACCCTGGACCAGGGGAAGAGTGTGAGGAATCCTCCCCTGAGGACGAAGGAGCAGCAGAGACAGTGTGTGATAAACTGACCACAACCTCTGTTCCATGTCCCCCTGTGCTGCTGCAGGGGATGAGGTAGAGAATTCAGGAATAAAGTTAAGCCTGGGAAGAAGGGAGGGGTGGGGGAACATGTCTTAAGATTTAGTTTTTATTTTCTCATTATACTACTCTGATTTGATTGGTAATAAATTAAATTAATTTTCCCCAAGTCAAGTCTGTCTTGCCTGTGATGGGAAGTGGTGAGTGATTTCTCTTTGTCCTTATCTTGACCCACGAGCCTTTCATTATATTTTCTCTCCCCTGTCCAGCTGCGGAGGAGGAGAAATAGAGTGGTTGTGGTGCATACCTGGCGTCCAGCCAGGGTCAACCCACCACACTTGACTGTGTAATAGGGACTTATCCAGCCAAGTAAACCAAAATGGCAAAAATGGCTGCAAATTTTGGGCTATTGCAAATGGTTCATCAAATCTGTTTGTGTTGAAATGCATTTTTGACCTTAAGAAAAAGATGGGACATAGGCTGGTGTTGCAGATATAGATTTGATCTAAAACTAACTATGTAAGGGCCTCCTGGAGCAGCATCTCTTAGGTCTGCTGGCTGCTCTGTATGCTGTGAAGGGAAAATAATAGAGATCTGCAGGTAAGTGGGGGTGACTACTCTTTAAGTATTTTCCTGTGATTTGTTGATTTACTATATCTTCTCACTTTTCCCCTGCCTGTCCTGCAGCTGGCCTATTTTGAACCATCTCCATTCAATGATAGTCACCCTGCCCATGGAATCCAAGGAGCCAAACTAGCTTTAGAAGCTTCTTTGTAGTTGAACAACTAAACCCTCTGGTGCTCTGAAACTTTAGCTTGGGCATATAAAAATAACAAAGAAGAGTAATACTGAAACAGATTTGTCTATGCATGAGCATCTTAATTCTTAGCAAGAGTGACAATTTGCAGGGCCTATAAACCAGGGGTGGAAATGTCTGAACACTTTTTTTTTTTTTTTTTTGGTAAAAATGTATATTTGCCCTTCCATATAAGGCTACCAGAATCTTAAGTTTCATTTAGGCATCTTATGAACTATATGTTCATAAGCATATTTAATAATTAGTTCTTCATATCCTTGCATAGAATGGAGGCATCACATGTCATATTAGGAGCTTTGTTGACATCGGGAAGGCAGACCAAAGAGATACTTAACACACCAGTAAACAGCAATGCAAAGGATCTGCCTCTGTTTGGTGTACTTTCAGCAAAGGCATCTTCCAGAAATACAGATCTGAGTGTTCTCAAGAACAGTCAGTTTTATATTCCCTGATATTTACTTTGCTGTGGAAGAAACTATTTCAAGTTTGAAAAGGAATTAGTAAGAACTGGTTCCAGTTTGGTTGTTTGAAGCACACCTACCAAGACTGCAAGAATTCCAGATTTGCTCACATTGAAGAAACTTTCTGGTTTACAACCAGCTAAAGTTGTACATAGGATGCTGAAGCTACAGTGACACAATTTTTCTGTAGAATATAAATAAGGGAGGAAATATGGATTTCTTTAGTAGGGTGATAAACAGATCAATACTACATGAAAGAGATATTGATGGGTATGAAATTTATGTAGTGAAGCATGCTCCTTTTATAATTTCAAAATTAACAGAATTTCACACTGTAACTTACATAGAGAGATTTTATTTAGTATAAACTGAAATTTTACAAGGATGGTCAGAAGAAAGCAGAGACTTAAAGCACAAACTGGTATGATACCAGCACTTTAAGGGAGAAATTATTAAGGTGGACATTTTACTAACAGAAGAGTGAGTGCTTATCCTAGTGGCACAGAGAAAATAAATCACTGCTGACATACAAACTAGCCATCTAGGAAAATAAAAATGTAATCAAATGAGAAGTAGTACCTCATTCCACTTGGAAGAAGCATTCAGATAAGATACAGGGCAATGCAACATGATATCCATAATTGCTTCTGAAAATAATAAAAAACTGATCTATAGTAATGCATACCTGCACAAATCGTAGCAAAAATCTGGATAGTGGGGCTTATTTTGAGTATGACAGAGAAATGTATATATGGCTAATTGAATTACATTCTAAAATCATGGAACTGACAGAACTATTGAATGCTGATTTCTGACATAAAATCAGAGTTTGCAAGGCAGGGAAAAATGTAAGGTTCTGAGGACTGACAGGGAGCACCAACTCTCATGCAGAGTTTCAGACATCCAGTAAGATCTGCCAGTTCCAGCACAGCCTTTCCTTGTCAAGGTGTCCTCAGAATAATGAGGAAGCTGAGAGAAACTTCACTGAAAATATTCAGCATGGCAATACAAAATTCAGATTTACTACTATGTAGATCTGCAAGACAAATACGGATTTAACTTAGCAGGAGACCTCCAAATACTACAGGGTGTTTCAAAAAGATGGACCCAACATGTGACAATGACACAAAAATTTGCAAACAGTTTAATGACTTACCAAGTTTTAGTAATCTTTTTAAAATTGCTCAGTGTTCCCTCCACCTGCTGCATGGTCTGTGAGACTTTTTTTCATGGGCAGTTTGTGGTTGCAGAGATACAGTAATTTCAAATTGGGTCCATCTTTTTGAAACTCCCTGTAGATGTGCACAGGAAAATGCAGGAAAAAGAAGACACTGAAATCTTATCCTGGCAGATACACTAAATCTTTTAGTAAACACAGAAAACACACAAGTTTTTCCAGGAGCTGCAAAATAAATACAGCCTGACTTCTCAGGGATCTATATAGTTTGAACGTCTAAGTACTAGCTCCTCCTCCCAGCAACAACCCTAGCTGCCCCCAAGCTCCGGCTTTAAGCCATTTGCTGATAAACAGAATGTGTAATAGTTCAGTTCTTCCTGCATGTCCCTCGATTTTCTCCTGCCTAGCACGAGACATGTAGAAACCTAATTATCCTTGATACTTCCACCATTCTTTTGAATTTAGATATCAAACCTGGGTCCAAGCTTATATAATAATTGGCAGGAGATGGGTTAAAATGCAAAAAAACAGCTTAGTGAAGGAGTTGAAAAAAGCCTTGGATCATCCTAGATACTGTAACATCAGCTGTTGTTGCAGTTGTTAATTGAAAACATCAAGGATTACTGGGAACACGAGGAATAAGAATTGATTCCTCAGATTCCTGATGGTAGGAAAAGAAACAGCAGCCTACTTTGCAAATTCCTGAGATTCTTGGAACAGATTTAGGAACAGCAGTGAAAATGCTTACTATATAGCTGCATAACTATATGAAAAGCTATAATAAGTGGCAACAGTTTTTGTTTGCCTTTTTGCATTCTAGCCAAAGATCATTTTTCACTCCAAGGACATTACTGAGAAAGCTGACTATGAATGTTAAGGCCCTACAGCTACTGCTCAGAGGAACAGGTAGAGTAGGAAAGAAAGAGTTTAACATAGTCAGTCGATGCCTTGGCTGTTACTCCTACAGAAATGTAAAGAATTTTGTAGTGGGATGCATACATCATCATATCACGCTTTCATAACGTTGCTTGATTGACCAAGAACTTGTTCAGTAAGTAGTTTTTATGTTGCTTATCTTCTAGTTATATTGAGAACTGTTACAACTCACATGAATTTTCCAAATGTCAAATACTATGTTAATAAAATATTATTCTACTACCCATAGGTCAGTACTTGTGAATTTTTACAGCTGATTCAGTTTCTTACTTTCAACATTTAACTGAAGAAGTCTTTTATATTAGTCCTGAATTCCCAGAAAGAAAAATATTCAGGATTTACCAGATAAGTCACCAGCGAACATGAAGGAAGTTCATGGCTGATTAACATTATACAATAGAGAGTAACCTGTATTTAAAACTTCAGCTACTAGTAGTTTGTGTTAATGAAGGACCCTGATACCTGAGTTGATAAAGGACTGGTACCAGGCAGATTTTGTAGAGGTGATATATGTACTTTCAGATGTCTTGGCATGTATCACAGAGCTAAGTTTTGTATTTCAAGAGATGGAATTTGACATTGCAATTGTACAGGTGTTAGTAAATCATTGGTGTCATCTCCAGAGAGAAGTAAAGAAGACAGCCACCATCAGATGAGAAACAGCTTACTTTACATTATATACAGTGAATACAAACTGCATTGGAAACTGATTAAGTGGTACAGGTGGTACTTCTCACTCTTCTCTTTTGCAAAGAATGGTAAATCTATAGGGGAAATGCCATGAGATATTCAACTCTATAATATCAGCAACTAGAGCAAGTTAATCATGTACCCTGTATAACAAAGCTAAAAAGCTGTTTGGAGCATCCCGAGTCTCACTCCCCATCAGATCTGAAACCACCCTTTTCCTTCATAAATATCATAGAGAAAGACAAGGACAGGCGTAATTATAGCCACAGGTGAAGATTCATTGCTGTTCCTCCCCACTTCGTAGCACTCCTGGAGTGGGTTTCTCTGAGGAAAGCCTGAAACAAGTTATGCCTGGCTGCCCTCCTGCCTTTCCAAGTGGCTTGCAGATTGCTTCTGGGCACTAGGATTTTCATTTCACAAATTCTGAGGATGTCTTTTCATTGCTAACCCTGTGACAATGTGACTGAAGTAGTGCCACTGCTCCTGCTGCCCTGGTAGCAGGCTAGTGGCATCTGATTGAAACAGGTCACCCTCTCCTGGCTGCTACTGAGCGCGCTGGGCCAGCATTGAAGAAGCTCTGTTGATTGCAAGTGGCAGGCACCTTTCCCCAGATATGAGGAAAACAGGAGTATATTTTGAGAGACACTACCGAAGTGTGCTATCATAATTTGTGCTAAAAAGGAAATGCTTTGAGTGGCCAAGAGTGGGTAGATATTTTGAAATGGACTTGGTTAAGCTATTGCAAATCTGCAAATAAAACCGGGCCCAGAAAGAGAGTAGTTCCAAATAATGTCAGATTAGGAGAGGTAGCTGCTTTTTACTAACTGAGTTTCTATAAAAAAAGTAATTGTTGTCTGTTTTTTGTTGCTTTCCTACAGAGAAGAAAACAAGGCAGTGTATGGCACAAAGCAAAAAAACATTTCTAGACTGAGCTGAAGGTTTGATTGCAAGCTTTGTGCAGCTGATTGGCACAGACAAACAAAAACATGCTCAGCACTGTTTGGATAAAAAACATGCATTTGATGATTTACAATCCAGATTCAGTGTCTCAGCACAATTTACTTGGCTTGCAATCTCATCCCTAACATTTCCTCCCTGAAGATCCTTTGGATGTGGGCATATGCCCCACTTTATGCTATAGAGAGGGGCACTCACTTGGCAAAACTACATAAGAACATGGATGTGAAGGCTGGTCATATGAACACAGTATTTCTGAACTATGTTTAGTCTGCTGGAGATGTCCATGCCATGGACAGACTGGCTTTTAGCCAATGGTGGGAGAGCTCTACATTGATTTCCACTGGTAGAGGCTAGTAATTTCTCTGTTTCACTGTCTGGACGTATAGTGTGAGTTTACATTTGGTTTTGGGTTTCAGCTCTCCTGGGAGCCCAACTGCAGGCATGTATTTAGTTATTTGTGGGTGGAAAAGGAGGAATCAAAGGTGGCTGGACGAGCTGGTAACTAAAATGGTCCCTTCTGTGCTGGTGGCTGTAAGAATTAGTGTGTCTCGACTACTGCACTGCTTGGGCACAAGATATGCCTCTGAAGAACAGGAACAATGGCTGAATTTGAGCCTCCTCAGCTGATCGACATTCATGTCTTACACATACGACAATTTAGTCTGATTTTTTGAATGATCTCAAAAAATGCCAAACCTTCGAGGCAGTGTGGAGAGTGAATTGCTGTCTTGCCTCTGAAGCTAGTTATGTCAAATGACAGGTGAGGTTCTCTGTGGGGGGCAAAGTTAGACTCCTGTAATTCCTGCTGTGTCTAGAAGCCTGCAATATCAATTATTTTATTTCTGTGTTGTTGATGGCTATGAGGGTGCTCTGTGTGGGCACAGGAAGATTTCAGTTGCCTTTACGTCCATAGATATAAATAAGCACTGCTTTGGGGATGCTGTCACCCACTTTGAGTTTCCCACAGACCTGCAAGAACAGGGAATTGCTGTAATACTGTCTTGTCTCACTTTACTCACTTTGCTGGTGAAGATTTAGCAGGCCAGGCTTACACAGGTTGTGGAGACCTTTTACACAGAAAACATTTTTGTGTGTTCCTTTTCCATCCATCATTGTGGTTCCACCAAAGATGAGCTGCAGCTGTCAGCAGGTCCCAAAGCTGTAAGAGTAACCCTTTCCACCCATCCCAAGTCTCAGCATGGAAAAGTTTAGAGCAGCAGTGTGCTCTCCTAGACTTACCATGATTTCTGAGAGACATGGATTAATTTTCCAGCTTGGTTTTCAGTTAAGGCAAAATCTGTCTGTGAGATTTTGAACCTACTCCATGTGTCAAATACTTCTGTTATAACACTTGAAAACCTGGCACTAGCATAATGGAATGTCTACCTGATAAAGATCTGTATTTCTGTCCTGCCTTTTGTATTTTTAGGCATATGTGTTATCTAATTTGTATGAAGGCCCCCGCATGCTCAGCTGAAGTAAGACACGAGCACACATTTACTTGGTGATTCCCACTCAGCAGTAGGAAATTCATATTCCTCCACTGGGCACCACTGTGTCACCCACCTGCCCATGCTCAGGGTGTCACTCAGGGGTGCATTGTGCCTGACCCTGGTGCCTGGTGGCCAGGGAGCTAGCATGTACATCAAAAAGATGGCTCTTGGCACCCTGCTGACACTGTGATTTAGTGTACTGGAGATATAGGGTGTAACTTTGCTATATTTGCTTTCTATTTGGTGAATGTGGCAATAGGATTGTAATGATTATTCTGTGCCTAACTAATTCTCATCTCCACATGTCAGCAGCCTATCTTTTGCCATTCTGACAAAACCCAGAATCATTATTTCCAGAACTTTGTCAAATGTGTTTCTTAAGGGTGAATAACTTGCTGTCATTCACCCTTCCAATTTGTGCCTGTTTGCACAATTAAAAGAATGTATCCAGACATTTATGCTAGAAAATAATATGCTGAACAAATCGAAGATCACCTGGACCGACATATATTGCTTGGGAAATCTCTGCTGACCGAGTTTTCTGTGTATGTACCAGGAATTTTGGCCCTCTGTTGCAGTACTGCCTGCCTCATCCCAGTCCCTTGCCCCAACTTTTTCACATTAAAGGACTCAGAAATGCTAAAGCTAAGCAGTCTAGAAGATATTAGAGGGCAGAACAGTCTAGAAATGCTAGCCAAGTAATTGTAAAAAAATCTTTGTGTATTTTATTGAAAATCCACATCAAATTCATATTCCTTGTCCTTGCTTTCAAGGCTGTAAACAACTCTGCCCACACATGTTTCTGCCCACAAGTCCACTTGCTGTTTTTGCCAATCTTGTCTCTCAACTGCTCCTTTTCTGTCTCTCTCACATAGGACTTTGTGCTGGGATTCCTCCCCACCCCAGGGCTTCCAACATCTGTGATGTCTGTGTGTGTATATACACATATTACATATTGTTATATTGTATATATTCATGTATTATCATATGCATATATAAAATGTGATCTCCCTTTCAACTGTTCCTTAAAATCGACATCTTACCCCAAAGGCAAAATCTCCATTGCTCCCTTCACTTCCTTTGTGATGCAAGAATTTATCCCTGAATGAGAACTTTGTGTGTATGTTTTGTGACTCTGGAGAAAGGATTGCATCTATATTTTCTAAACTATCATATTTGCCTAAAGTGTCATGTATATGATAAGGTGTAATAACAGATGCACAATACCTGAACTTGGAAGGGCAACTAGTAGTAGCCTGAAGCTAGAAACCAAACTGCTTAGGCTACCAGTAATGGAAAGTCCTTAACTGATGTTTCAAAGCCATATGTAACGTTTTGGTAGCACAGAGAACATGCTGGCAAGTGCTCCAGGAGGAACTGATAGAATAAGAAACTTGAGTGCAAGACCCTGTGGAGTGCTTTTCCAGCGACAGGCTGATGATGCCAATCCTGACGGTGCGTACTGGAAAGGAGACTACCAAGAGCTCATCTACAGGGTATCAGCATTTCCCCACATACACTTCTGGTATAAGACTGGAAGAGCTGCTGAGTGGCAATTAGTTATTCTTCTGTTGTGTGAGGTTTCCCATTGCAAGAACATTTGGTTATAAAGTTCTTCCTGAATGCTTTTACCTGATGCTAAAAGTAACACACAAACTGACCAAGAGATTATTTCTTAAGAAGTACTTTCTCTCACTAATCTTTTCGTCTTCCAGTTCGGTAACACTTGAAATATAATTATCCTCACTTTTTGAACTATACAGTCCTTTGTCTTTAGGACTTTAGAAATCCGTTGCTTTTTCATTTGTATAAGCCTCTTAAAGGCAGTGATAAAAATGACAGTAAAGACAGAAGTTAGACAGGTGACTGAAGAACCAGTGAAATAGCTGACATGTATCTGATCTTGCAACATGAAGTACAAGGCTGTCAGGATGACAGTCTCCCTTTAAGGGCCTTGAGAAATACTCCAAACACTGTGTTAGAGAGGATATTGTGGTTTGAGCTTTTCCACAACTGTAATCAGTTTTATTTTTTTGTGAAATTAAAACCATGTGGAAATTTGGAGCTAAGCTTCTTTGCATCAGTGTCCTGAAAATTTTTGGTAGGCTATCTTAAAATTACAGCTTGGGTTTGGTCCCTTTAATTTATGTTTCTCCCCTGCCATTGTTCTTTACTACAGTTTCATGAGGAGATCTGTGCATATGCAATCTTTGTTTTAATGTCAATTTTCTATGCAAAATAATTTTAGTTGCGAAGCTAAGCATCTAGCATTTGAAAATGTAAGATTAAATCAACACATTCTTCTTCTAGAATATGTCTCCTTCTGCTGTCCCTATTTACTCTGAAGATCTCTTGCTTTTAAATTATGTGTGAAGTATGCTCTGACCCCGTGGGGAAAGATGTGCATCCCTGTGGAGTTTCAGTGAGTCATTGTCAAGAAAAACTGTGCAGAGGTCTCCCAAAAACTTGACATCTATTTTTGTACAAGGTAGAGAAATTAGGATGAACTGAAAATGTTAGTGTGAGAAAACACATCATTAAAGTTGTGTCCTTCTTTTTGGGAAGTTAGAAGGAATTCTGGGATAGGTAAAATGATCTTCTGCAGTGTTTGCAGAGGACATTATGCAGCAGTGAATGCTGCATTTCTGGCACAGGGTGGTTTCTGCAACGATGTAATGCTCTGCAGCTTGGCCCAGTCCAGCCACACTGGTACACATTGCAGTAGTTGTGTTATGTAGCTAGGAAGGTGCTCAGATTTGTATCTGTTGGTTCTCTGTCCCTTGCATTCAAATGGAATGTTTCCTCTTCCACTGTGGCTTAAGAACAGTTTAACTTAAATAAGATGTCATGGGTACCAAAAGGCAGTAAAGTAGGAAGTGTAAAGAATTGTTATCTAACAACAAGCAAGTTGCTGAACTGGTACATTGGGAAGGTTGATTCCCTTGCATGTGCCAAGAAGAAGAATGAATAATCCTTCAAAGTACTAAACAATAGTATTAGATTATTTGAAAGGATTTAATTTTGTGCAAAACCAGACAACCCACACCCCACTTGATCTGAGACACCAGGTGTATCAGTTTCTGCAAGGGTAGTCAGGAAAAACTAGAATTTGACAGGGGCATTGTCTCTTTCCTGGAGATTTGCACTATCTCTTCATGTGTAAATTTGCCTCCAGTTGGTGGGTGGAAACAAACCAGGGGAGCTGAGCATAAGTACTCTCACCAAGAGGTGCTCGCAATCTGAAAAGGTGATACCTAGGAGCAGATACTAATGTACGTATCTCACCATGGTCCAAAGCAGAAAGCAGCCTGCCAAAGGATGCATGGCTTGTTGTATTGTTCTGGAAATAGTAATGGAAAAATATACAGATTCTCATAGGAACATTAGATTTCTTTTTGTCTTGTTCTCTGAGCTCATCAGCAATTGCCTGGAAGGCTCCATGTTTCAGTGACATTTCTGTGCCTAACCAAATATCTCCTTAGGGCCCGCCTTTGGGGAAAGGATAAACATTGGATTGTAAAGTTTCTTTGTATACTTCATGGATGGTGTTTCCTTGCCAGTATTTGATATGTTAGACAGAGGTGGCAGATGGAGTGAGCCATTTCAGAGTGGCACAGAGTCTGTCCACCCAAAAACTGCAAGACTCAGTGGTGGTAACTGCCACTGTGACCACTGCTGGTGCTCAATCTGGTGTTGAAGATTTTACATTTTGATATAGACAGATAACCCACATGATTCTACTCTTTTACCATGTGGTTACAGACAGTAATGCACTGTACCTCTGTTTTCCAGCTGTGCAGTGGGCTCTTTTGTACTTTATCAGCTTGTTGTGAACTGTATTATAATTAATTCTTTGTGTGAAGAACTTTGAGAATCTCTTGGAACAACTGAAGAAATACCAAGTATTAGAAGTACTTATGTGAGTTACTTGACCACACCATTGCACTGCCAGTTTGGTCATTAGCTGTGGTCTATGCCTAATGCTTTTGAGAACAAGATATAATCATAGAATCATTTTTGTTGGAAGAGACCCTCAAGATTATCAAGTCCAACCATAACCTAACTCTGGCACTAATCCACATCCCTAAGAACCTCATCCATATGTCTTTTAAACACCTCCAGGGATGGTGACTCAACCACTTCCCTGGGCAGTCTTTTCCAACGCCTAACAACCCTTTCTGTCACAGATTTTTTCCTAATATCCAATCTGAACCTTCCCTGGTGCAACTTGAGGCCATTTCCTCTCATCCTATCTCTTGATACTTGGGAGAAGAGATCAACACCAACCTCACTACAACATCCTTTGAAGCTGTTGCAGAGAGTGATAAGGTCTCCCCTCAGCCTCCTTTTCTCCAGGCTAAACAGCTCCAGTTCCTTCAACCGCTCCTCATCAGACGTGTGCTCCAGACCCCTCACCAGCTTTGTCACCCTTCTCTGAACTCTCTCCAGCACCTCAACATTTTTCCTGTAGTGAGGGGCCCAAAACTGAACACAGGATTCGAGGCGAGGCCTCAACAGCACCGAGTACAAGGGGATGATAACTTCCTTAGTCCTGCTGGTCACACTATTCTTGATGCACACCAGGATGCTGTTGGCCTTTTTGGCCACCTGGGCACATCAGTGGCTCATGTTCAGCCAGCTGTTAGCCAACACCTCCAGATCGTTTCCTGCCAAGCAGCTTTGCAGCTACTCTTCCCCAAACCTGTAGCATTGCATGGGATCCCTGTTAAATGAGAATGGAGAATGATGTGAGAACTGCACAATTCTCTTGCTCAAAAGATGACTGGAAATTATTCAGTGAGTTGATGAATGATATTGTCAGTTTGCCTTTATGCTGATGTGCCTTAAAGCATTCACTTTCAGTACTCCTTTCTCTCTTTCATCAGTTTTTTCTATAATCAACACTGTCTTAAATGTATTTCCTGCTTCTTACTTCAAATGTCAGTCCATTTGCCTATTCATTCCTGACTCTGAGGTGAACGGGAGGTGTTTCAGTTATGAAGTCAAGATGCTCTGGTGTAGTAGGTTTGCTGACTTGGTCAGAAAGCCTGGATTTTTGTGACTTAAGAGCTGTGGCTATGCAGTTAGTTCAATCTAGCACAGACCCATGCTTATCACAGAGAGTGGTAATCCCCCATCTTCTCTGCTTCTGTAAGTATTCCTCTGTTTCCCCTGGTAAGGCACTAGCATTTGTGTGGCCAGATAAACTAAATCAGGAAAGTCATCTAGTTAAATTATCTTCCCTCTTCACCTTCTTCCACCCTCTCCTCACTCTTCTGTTCCTTTTCCATCTTCCCTCATTCTTCTTTGCCATGACTTTCTTTGTCCTTTCTTCTTCTGCCAGACCTGTTACCTGGTCTATCTCACCGTGTACCTGCAAGGGCTCTTATACCTAGACAAGGTACGTAGAGGGAGTGTTTAGTGTTATGGAGGTGGGCAGAACCATCCCATTCACTATTGTCATGGATTTAGCTTACATTAATGTGACTGTGTAATCACAGACAGAATGGCTGTAGGACTAATTCTTTTCCATCTCCAATCTCTATAGAAGAAGCAGGAAGCTCTAGGAAGTGCTGTCACTGGGGACAGGAATCAAGAGGTTCTTGCTTTTGAAACCTGGGAGATTCAGGAGTTTCCAGGATGCTGTGGAATATACTTAGTGATTTAGTTCTGACTTTTGTCAAACTGCAAAGGCAAGCCTAAAAGGAGCATCCCTAGACACAGCTGGGATGATTGTGATGGTATGAGGGTGAGTAGTCATTTTGAAACGTGATAATTCAATGTATCCTGTGTGCATTGACAGGCTTCTTCAGATTTCCAGCTGGAAAGGCAAAGTTGCTACCTTCTAGGACAAAATAATGACAAAGGCACATGCTGCACAGCAGAACACTAAATGGTACCTAGAAGACTGGGTTGGAGCCTAATCATAGCTTTGAAGGATGACACTGAGGATCTTAGCCTTCTCATTGCCTTTTTTTTGCTTTAGGATTATTTATTAAATTTTTAGTGCAGTGTGGGTAGGTGTGCCTATGTTGTCAAAGGAGTAATCAAGGACTGAGGAAAAATGAGGGGACTACCACAACAGTCATTAAGGAAAATTGTGAATAATAACAGATCTTCTTGCCATCGAAAGGCTGAAACATTTCATGACTGTAAACTGTAGCACCCAGGGGAGAAACTGATGAAATAATTAAGAGCTAAGCATGTTGAAGGTTTTTACATGCCAGAATGATATGTATGTACTGCTCAAAAGACAAGAACAATTTCCAGAGTAGGAAAGACGTAGAGGAGAAACTAGACTCAATTAAGAAGAGTAATACTTGGGCTGGCTGTCTTTCCTGATGAGCTCTGCTGTGTTGTGAGCAGCCTTTGAAAGGAAGCATTGTTGCTTACACATGGGACTTTAAAAGCTTCAGTGGTCTGGAGGGATCAATTTGAAATATACAAGAGAGAACGATCCCACAGTAGCAGGAAGCTGGAACACATCAGGAAATGACAGTTTTCTCATTTTCTGAAATAACAAGCTGCCCACAAATTTTGGAACAGATTGTTAGATGATCCCTAATAAAGTAGTTGCTTCTATAGCTAGTCAGTTTACTCACCTATTCGTGATAGAGGCATGCAGAAATTAAATCCTCAGTTATACATCTTAATTTTTCTCAGCTAGCACATAGAAACTTAGGTTTTCACCTCAGAACTACTGTTGCTACAAGACCTGTAATGACAGGGAGAAGTCTAACATTTGGGGTATTAATCTCCAAATATTTAAGTGGATTTTTTTTTAAAGACATACATCTAACCTTCCCCACTTCCTCTTGTTCCCCAGCCATAACATTTATATTCTGTAATTGGAAACAAATACTTGAAATTCTACATAATCCTTCAAGAACTAATTGACCTGACACTCTGGACTTCCCGTGTGCTTTGCTGAGCTATGCTTTTGAATAATTTACCAAAAGAATGGTAATAAACCATAAAATATTAATCAGGCTTTCTACAGAACATAAATTGGAGGGTTTTATTTAAGTTGCAAGTGTGTTAATTTCTCAGACAATCAACGTAACTCTGTCAACATGATCGAATCTGGTTTGTGAGTCTTCTGTCTTTCATCTCAAAGAGGCTTTTTGCTGATGGAGTATATTACAGCATTTCAGTATTAACATTCCTCCTGCTTCACTGGGATGGATCCTGTCATGTCTAAACATAAATTGTTGAGTCTAATAATGTAAATACAAGAACATAAAAGCAGTCATACCTGGTCAGACCAATAGTCCATGTAATTCAATATCCTGTCTTCAACAGTGGTCACAAATAAGTCCTCCTTGGGCCCAAAGACAAGGCCAGTGAGCTTGGAGGCAGTAGGTGACTGAGCAGCATAAAAGTTTTACAGCAG
Source organism: Patagioenas fasciata (assembly GCF_037038585.1). Lineage (NCBI taxonomy): Eukaryota > Metazoa > Chordata > Aves > Columbiformes > Columbidae > Patagioenas > Patagioenas fasciata. The sequence continues at coordinate 27,932,770 of NC_092524.1, read as the reverse complement.
TAAATTTAAAAAATTCTTTGCTCTATTTAGAGAACTATTTTTGGTAGGGGAGTTTGGCATATTTTAATGTGTTTTCTTATTCAGGAAAATAAATGTTTTAATTGTAATCCCAAACGAATGGATCATTGAAAACCTGTACAAATGGTAGTTTACTGGAATGTCCACTTTTAATTCTTCAATACACGAACTGCTTCCAATTTTTAGAGAGATAGTAGTCAACTTAAGTGGTTTGAAATAGAGACTGGGTGCTAAGAGCATTTTTGGACAAATCAGTGAATATCAGCTGTCAGAAAAAAGTGCCTTGCAATCCCAACCCCTGAGCAGTCTAGTTTTGTTCAAAAGTATTAAAGATAGATTGTCTTTCTGAATTCACTTTTTGTATGAATTCCCAAGAAAAACTATGGTAAGCAGATTGCTTGTATATGTTCAATTAAAAGATATTACAATCAAAGTCTGACTAACCTTTTCTCTTCCCCTTATCTTGTGAAATTTTTAGAATGGCACCTGTTTATTCTCTTTCTCAGCAAGATAACTGATCCTATGGGTGACAGGCATCACAACCTCAAAAATTACTACTTTGCTTAGGAGGCTGGATCAACAATCCTTAGTAGGCATCTCCTAGGACTCTTAAAATCAAATGATTCTGAAGAATGTTGAAAGTAATTCTGGTTCTATTTAGTTGGTTTATAATCCATGTCCTCTCTGTATGTTCACTTCCACCTTTTATTTTTGGACAGGCAGATACAATTCTTGTGTTCTGTTCCCTGCCCATTCTTTCTCAGATCCAATAGGAACAGAGCTACAGCAGCAACATTACACTGATTCTGAGCTTAAAACTTATATTCAATAAAATTTTTATGTATTTTCATACAAGTAGTCTGAAAGCTCATCTTCTCTAACAGTATGTGTATGGGGACATCAGGAGAGGTGGTGAGAGTTTGAAGTCCCAGTGTTCTGGATATGATGCCCTATTCTAGGCTGCTTAATATTAGCTGAAATCATAATGAACTCATAGTTTTCAGTTGTCCTGAAGAGATGAGCAGGTGACTCTGGCTGAAGCTAGATAAGACAGTAATGAAGCTATAGAGAAGAAGCACTCAGAGGAAAACGCTCTTCTCCAATAACAATCACCCCCATTGAATGCAAGCCTTAGGGTCCTCTTAGCCTGTACTGCACAATCAATAGCTGCAGAGGTGAAAAATATTAATTATCATCTGTGGCTGGCAAGGAGATTGTGCTGGATCCTAATAATGTAAAACTGGCCAGTGTGACTGATGTAGTTCTAAGGTACAGACTGGAACCATTCTAAGCGTTCATATATAGGAGCAATTCATCATGGAATGAAATGGAAGGACTAAAAAGGACACAAATCTGTGAATACGCAAAAATTTGCAAGAGAGAAAGACTGATTAACTGGACTGTATACCCATTACAATTGGGATAAAAAAATAATTATGATGGAAGAATCAGCTTAGAAGGATCTTAGTGATGTAGCTTCTGAACGATCAGTTCTGAGACCAGTCCAATTTACAGTTTTATGTATGATATTGACAAAAAACCAAAATTATGGTCATGAAACTTACTGGTGGCCCGAAGTAGGCAGATACCATCAGATGACAAACTGGGATATGCTACAGAAAGAACCAAAAGATCTTAAGGATCTGAGCCTGTGGAACATGTTGGTTTTTAATATTTCAAAATATTAAGATCATGTATAAAATTAATAAGCAGAAATTTTGTGACATGCTTAGAGTTCATGAGTTGGAAATGACAAAGGCAGAGAAAGACACAGGGTATCTGTGAGCTGTCAGTGTAACAGAATCATAAAGAAAGTGCAGTCTTAGGACTTGTATCAAGCAAGTGAAGGAAGAAATAAAGTACTAGCAGTAAGGTACAAGGCATGACTATGTAGACTTACGAGCAAGCATGTTCAAGAGACAAGAATTAAAGTAGGACAGATGATGATGAGAATGGAGAGTTTACAATACAAAGGGGATTAACAGAGTCTGCCTGGTTTAGCCTCGGGAAGCCAAGGGTGAGAGGGCAGAAGTTCTGAAAACCCATGGTAGAGTCTGGGGAAGGCAGAAACAAAAGAAGGAGAGGTCTTCCAGCCAAAAGACAATTTTGGCTTTAGAGCAGATCATACAAACTTGCCCAGAAAAACTGATGTTCCTTCTAATTTCCAGACTTCTGACAATCAGAACACTCACATTCTGAGAGAGCCTTTCAAATGGACTTGTAGGACAAGGAACACAAATGATTTGACAATGAACTGTAAACTGTTTAGGAGAAGGCTGTATTCTATGGTTCTTCCAATAACAGCAATCATTAACAAACTCTTTATCCCCCAGCTGACATTAAAAGGTCAAATGAGTATTTTCAGCAGCAGTAGAACTGATGAAACCTGGTTTCCCACAGGTTTTTGTCTTGAGTTAGGACTCTCCTGTAGACCCTTTGATATCTGAAAAGAGGCTATTCGCTGCCTCTGCCCAGTAGGGGCATTCCTGCATTTCTCCACCTAGCTGCCTAGTTTCATAACACCAGTAAGCACACTATATCCTCTGATGAACTGGGTTAAAACTGGCTAGCAGTGTTTTGGAAGAGATGTGTAATAGTATCAAGACATTGACTCGTTTCCTTTGAAAAACAGGCCAAAAAACCAAAGCTGTTAGGGGAATAGATTTCTTGTGTTAGGGATGGTTCAGCTGGAAGGCTTAAGCATCACCAGATTCAGCTTGCTTTCCAGTAGAACAAACACCTCACTGCTCTGACAGACTCTCTGGTAACAGGAAATTGTGTAAGCAGCCTACTGCTCCTCACTGGAGTCCTTAGTCTGTCAACCTGGTTTGCTCTTCAAATGCACAGGGCTTCATTTACAAGCAAAGGCTCATGAATGAAGCTGCCCAGAAGCTGGTTGCGTTTTTATTCTGAATGAAAAAGAACTCCTTAAAAAACCTGATTTTGGGGTTTATCTTCTCTTAGTTCCGTTTAATTTACAAATGACTGATTGCAATTTATGTTCACGTGGTCCTAGATTAAATCCCAGAAAAAGGCTGGTTGTCATTTTTTTGTGCTTTTAAATGAAGCCTGTTATTTTTCAGACTTCCTGGACTTCACACCAAGCAAAGCAGATGGAGAAAACATTATCTGAAAAGCACTGACATCCAGCACAGACACTGAAATGTTGAATTCTGAAGACATTTGCATTTGTGCCTTTTCAGTTTGCTGCTCAACCTGTCTTCCTGCCTCCTTATTCCTATGGTGAGCACTCTCAACTGGAGACTCCTGAATGTATGACTGTTATGGGAGAGAGAGAACGAGGAAGCAAGGAGAGGTTAAAGGAAGTGTCTGAAGGGACCTAAATTTATTCTTTTGTTGGTGTAACTGTGGAATGTAGGAGTGGTCAATGAAAGTCAAATTACAACCGAATGAACGTAGCTGGGAAAAAAATGGGTTTGGTAGGAATAGTTGTCAATACAGGCTATATGTTCCTGGTTTGGAGATTACCAAGCATGCTGAAGTCTTGTTTAGTCAGGTTTTTTGATATGTGAATGCAACTGACCACCTGTATCCTGAGTAGACAATGACACCATACACACAGCACGTGGAAATGTTATATGCATGACAAGCGGTGTAACTTCTGATGCTGGTTGTGAGTTAAACCAGAGAAAGTATTTTTGCTCGAACAGCAAAGGTGCTATGTGGATGGAGACAAAATGTGTGTTTTGGACTGCAGTTTCAAACCCTCTGTTGCTAAGACCTATTCCTGCCTTCAGTATAATTGTGGTAAAAACTACAGTGACCTCATTGCTGTAACAGCTTAGTTCTGAGGACAATAAGAAATATTAGTTAATATGCACTCAAACCAATATAACCAGTTTTAATTCAACCAATATTAATGTTTATTATTGCATGTTCTGTTTACACAGTAGTCCAAACAATTTTTAGATGCTAAGCAGCAACAACAAGCCTTTTAATTATTATTTTCTGTCATTCACTGAGAATCATGCTGGAATGCAGAAGTCTAGTTGTAGAAAACCTTCTAGGAGATACTGAAAAATACTTTACAGACATGACAGACTACACTGGTTCCAGTTGTTGGAGTCTGATGCTCTTTGAATGTCTCTAGCTAAGGCCTCCTCAAGCTCCTTCATTCTAGTACCTTTAATAACAGCTCCAGCTCTTGAATCAGCTTTGTATCCACATTCCATCCTTGCATATCAGCTCCCCCAGAAATGTGTTTTAATCAAAGCCTCTTCTCAAAAAGGAAAAAAAAAAATGGTCATTTTTCTTTCAAAGATAATTGCCTACATGTAGACTGTAAAATGTCACATTACCATACAAAGACCCTTTAAAAAAACACTGAGCCCTGTTGGAAGCACATTCTGTTAGGGTATTCAACTGTCTTCTGTATTTAATAACATTTAAACCTAATTCTGGGAGTCTGAAAATGCTTTAGCAGTGCCCAACTTATAAGCCCTGTCTTGAGGTGAAAACAGAACACTCTTGTCAGGAGTACTTTGTCCCTGTCTTGCAGCTGAGAAGCCTGAGATATGTTGAAACTAAATGGCTTGGTCAAAGTGCTGTGACAGTGCTGGGCAGACAGATTTGGGATATTGCCTGCAAATTCTGTGGTTTTATTGAAAAGGCATTCCTTTCTGCTGATTTCTAAGCATTTCTCTGGCTTTCTAGAAGGACTGTGCATGGAAATAAACTATTCTTTTCAAGTTCATTCCTGCCACTGGGCATTACCCACTGCCAGAACCTTCCTGGTCACATAATTACTCCCACAACTGCCATCAGCGTGTTGCAGAGGATTATGCAGCAGGAGCAGATGAACTGCTAAACAGATCCTATTTTCCTATAAATTGTATCAGTAAGGAAGAAGGACGAGAAGTAAAACAGGGGAGTATCATGGAAAGAGGCACAGCTGCTCCTGAGCTCAAATGTCTTTTGCTGGTTTTGAGTTCATGGCTGCGATGCTGTAAGTGCAGTTCAGAATTGGAATTAACTCTCCAGAGCTGTAAAAGAACATTAATTAGATCTCCTTTGTAATAAAATGTGTTCTCCTCATCCAGTTTAAAACTGGATGAGTGAAACCCCAGAAAAAGGAATGAAGAAAATAATCCCTTCTTTGGCAGACATATAGGCAGGATTCTAATTAATAGGGCTTGTAATTTTTATGATTCTTTGACAGTGTCCTTCAAACCTCTGTAGGATTAATCAGTAAAAGGACTGTAGTCCTATTACTTGGGAGTCTTACAGAATACTTTTACAAGGTATGCAGTAGCCAGGAGAAAATGTGAATACTTCATCAGCAAGATGTGAATATTGCACTCTTGGTTTTGATTCTGCCTCTGAGTTTTCAATCTGAGGTCAATATATTTCAACTCAGAAACTAACCTTAAGCAATCTACGTTCATATTTTGAGAAGTCTGCTGCATGGAAATCTTGCTACCTTTATGCAGAAGCCCTTCACATAGCTTTAAAGACCAACATTAGGCATCTCAGTTTTGTTATCATTTTTTCCCCACAGCCCACTCAGATTAATGATGACGTTAACAATTGACATTTGGTCAGATCTAGGATTGGAGAAATAACCTGCTATCCTGGCTCAGGCAACTCAAGGACATCAGGGCTTCCAAGCACTAGGGACTTCCTCTCTTGCAGATGACTCTTCTTGAAAGAATAAACAATCCACCAGGAACATTAGTACCCCATGTGCTGCATGAAGTCTCCTTTAATAAGCTGTACATACTTCTCAACAGACTGTGATGCAGAGATCCTCAGTTCATAACAACAACTGTAATAACCCTGGAACAGCTCTGTGCCCCACCTAATAAAAACTGCTATGGTAAAATAATGGGCAAGGCTCTCCAGTCCCAGAGAGAACTCTGCAAATATATGAGGAAAACTTAATTTTCCAGACGTACTTGTGCCAGAGCTCTACTTTGTGGGGCAAGTGGTGTGGAGTGATCCAGGAGGAGCTGTGGAAGGAAGACAGAAATTTCTCAAATCACATGTGCATCTGTGTGTGAGAGGGGGAAGAAGTGAAGCTTCTCTGTCCATTGGGTGCACCTCAGCCAGGGTATGGCTATATAACGCTCAAACTAGTAACATGTTACAGGCGCATCCTAGCTAGGTTTAAACTGCTTCATTTTGTCATTTGTCCAGTGCAGCACAGAGCCCAGCATAAGCTCATTTTCTTCAGCTCCTTAGCTGCGTTTCATTCCCATTTTGACCTCCACTCTGTGAGATGAGTATGGCATGCTATACCCTGAGTAGCTAATTTTAAACCTGGACATATCTCTGTGCTATACAGTACTCAGTGGGATGGCTGTATACCCAGAGTGGTGAGAATACCTTCCTGTTGCCACTCATCATGCTCAAATCTCTCCATGAGAACAGTATCTGCCACAACTGGGAGGCAACCCAAGCTCTGTTGTGGTTCATTAGGAACAACGAGCCTTGCCGTGCTCACATCCCATCTGATGTGTTGCTGTTGTAGTCTTGTTTCCTGTCTTGTTTCCTCCCCACTGCTTCCTGCCCCTTTTCTCTACCTGGAGTGGTGTACAGCTGAAGCCTCTGGTGCACAGGTTCAGTACTGTGAGATACGCAGCACAGTTTGGGGCATGATCAGATACTGTGCCTGAGCTAAGCCCTTCTTAAGATAAGAAGCTTTTCTTCTGATCCATGTTTGTTTGATCCCAGCAGTGTGAAGGTTGATCTAGGTAAGAAATCTGTCCGCTGGGAAATACAGTATTTCAAAAATGAATTACATCTGAAAATGAAGGGCCACATTTTCAGTCCCCAACAAGATCCCTTTGAACAAGAGTACTGACATGGAAGTGCTTTCCACACCAGCCTCATAGCCAGCAGTGGTTCCTGTGCCATCATTGCTTGAATAAGCACAATAGCCTTAATTTCTGATTGATGCCTTTGGCTTGAGGAATATATTGAAGATAGTGGTAGTAGGAACTGGGACACAATGCAGTCTAGCAACCAAGGTTGGAAGAATGGTTTGAAAGGGATCTATGGACAGAGTGCCCTGAAGCTTTTCAAACAGCAGCTGACCCCTGCTTGCTCCAGGGTTAAAAGCTAGAAAGGACATCATCTGCCTTTGATTCCCCTGCCTAACTGAAAGCTCATGCACTCAGCCACAGCTTTTAATTTCAGAACCAGATCCTATTTTGCGCAGAACAGCACCTGCAGAGTCAATAGTTCAGCTAAAATGGCAAACACTCTCATTGCCTGTATTTGGCTATAAATACATCATCAGCTAGAACCAGGTTATTTCCCAAATGGTATTTTCCTATTACAGGAATTAAAGGGCCCAGTGGGTGGAAGTGATTCTTTAAAAAATTATTCTGATACGGGATAGCTTGTTGGTTTATATTCCTTAAAAACCTCAGGTTGAATGAAAACTGGCATCTGCTTTAAATGAAACAAACATACAAACTTCTTCAGATCTCTTTCTCTCTAATAAAAGCCAGTGTATTCTTTTGTGTACAGCATTTCTGCAGTGAGATAATTCCTAGTTGTTTTCCTTTGTCTGGATCGGGACTGAAAGCTGAAATGAAGGTGTCTGACTAAATTATATTGAAAGAGAGAGGGAAAATCCCTCAAAGGTGATGGTAAAGATGAAGGAGATAGAATATGTCTTTCCTCATAAAGGACTGCATTTATTTTCAAAATGTTGTGCTAGTGTCTTCTACAAACTACATTCAACAATGAATGGGAAAAGCATCCTGAAGAGAACAGTACTTTCAGAAACAGTGTATCTGTTACATTGCTATCAGGGAGCTGCAAAATAATTTGGATTTTTTGTTACAGTAAATGCTGGAGTTGGTTTTGCCTTGACATACAGTTTAAATGGCTATGGAAATCATGGTCTCACTTTACAGGTGGAGATCATTCAGATGTACATGAAGATGAATACAGATAAAATCACTCTTTGCGTGATTGTACCAGCCATTTAAAGACTTCAAAAAGATGATGGTGTGGGAAGCTATTGTCTGAGAACTTTCCTCTTCTCTACATTTTCACAGATTGGAGGACAGCATATACACTAGTATTTTACTTTGCAACAATTAGGGCTTTTAAAAAATAAAGCAGATGGGAACATCCACTGTGTTTATGAAGCGCAGTTTGCAAAGACTACAGTTCCCAGTCTGTGGTATCACATACATGTTCAAGTGGAGGATCCTTAGAGTATAACTGAGCAGAAGCAGCCACATGCACCACACATTAAGTACAGAAGCACTTTTCCAACAACCCTGATGGAAGTTTACAAGTTAGTTTCCAAACTACTATGTAACATCTAAATATTCAGTGTGCCAATATCTTGATGTCCTGATAAAGCAGAACTCCCCTCTGCACTGGCCTGGCCTGGCCTGGCCTGCCCTGTCTCCCAGCTGTTCTGACAGCTTAGCAGTTAAGGTCCATATCTAAATAGAGTTTATATAATACAAGCCAGAAATAACAGACTAACAGACTTCATTTTGCTAGAAATAACAAAATAAATCAAGGACTCCAACATGAAGTCTAAAGGAAGGAGGTTTTCAGACAAACAAATTTGCTAAGAGTTTCTTTTTGCAGACAGGTTTCATTGAGGAGGAAAAAAAGCAACTGAACATTTTTTTTTAACATTTTTTTCAAGCAATAAAATGTATTAGAAGTTATTTTAAGTCCCTGGATTTGTCTGTCAAACTTGATGGTACCTGCACTATGGAAAAGAACAAGAAGGGAGGTCACCATGCCTCACAGAAGGTGTAGGCTGGTGGAGGGCTCAGTCTCCAGGGGAGATGTGAGCATGAAGTATGTGCTAGTTTAGAGAGCTGTGGTTTGATATTGTGCTGAGACAAAGCAAAATACTCTGCTTTCAGCTTTGTGTTTTGAACCTAAGATTTCACTTTGGTTATCCAAAGAGGAAACAATGTTCTGTTCAGCCTTTATTCCAATAGGAGGCTACTGTCTTAGCTAGTGTTCAAATGAGTAAGAGATGAGTTAAAGGTCTTTGAACCTTCAGAAAGTGTTTCTGCAACTTGGACAAAAGCACTGTGGGGGAATCTTTGGAACTAATAGGCATGTCTTAGAAAAAAGTCTGGCAACTTTGCATCCCATCACCTGTCCCTCCAAAAAAAAAAAAAAGGAAAAGAGAAGAGAAGAGAAGAGAAGAGAAGAGAAGAGAAGAGAAGAGAAGAGAAGAGAAGAAAAGAAAAGAAAAGAAAAGAAAAGAAAAGAAAAGAAAAGAAAAGAAAAGAAAAGAAAAGAAAAGAAAAGAAAAGAAAAGAAAAGAAAAGAAAAGAGGGAAAAGGAGGCCTGTATTCAGGTTTTGTCTGCATGGGATGAAAACTTGTAGGCACTGATGGAGTGCCAGCATAGTAACCCAAACCCAGTGGGGCTATATTTCTCGGAACAAAGCTTCTTTCAGAGAACTGTTATTTCTGTTTGAGAATATTGTGCCCTGGCAATGAAATCTTCATGTGTTTTATGCGTTCTGCTGTTTGTCAGTGAAAGTGCTTTATCATTTGTTTGTCACCCGGCAGGACTCAGGCCCAGCTCTCCTCTAAGTGGCTGATGCGATCACCTTTCAGTCTGCGACTGACAAACTCACAATCCCTTATTACTGTCAGCATTGTGGGTATGCTGAAGTATTAAAAGCTCTTTCTTGTTCCATCAAAGGAAGAATTAACCTTTTGATCTACTTTGCAGCATTCTGAACCCTGGGTTGTTTGTTTCATGTTAATGAAATTCAATCTTTGTGCAACAGCAGAGGCTTCTTAAGTCTTACAATTCTTCAGCAGAGGCTGGGAATAGAAACCTGATCTCACAAGTGTGGTCTGGAGCCTTGTTGTCAAGGTCATTCAGCCTTTCTTGAACAGAAAGAAATGGTAGTAAAAATAATATAAACCATTTTCTATTTCATTTTTGACCATTTATTGGATAGCAGGGATTTTTTCCTCCCCTCATCTTTACTATTAGGTCCATAGCAGTCCTATAAACAGCATCTTGTCAAAAAATTGTCTCAAAGCAGTCCTGTGAAAAGGTCTTCTATTCTTAACTCTGCATTGAAGAATAGCTGGGAGGTCTGTGCCAAATTAATTCTATTAGAGATTATTCTAGATATTTCTAAGCTGTGTATGAATTTGCTTCAGCTCTGTATAACAAGAATGTGTGTAGAACAGGATTACTGGTCACTTTCTTGAAGACTACTGATGGTCTTTAGTCCAAGAGTTGAGGAGGACACGGTAGGAGAGTGATAATGACACTAGATTCCTTCATTGATCATTAAAACAGTAGAGCTGGGCAGGAAAGATGCCGGTACATTCCAGCTGGTAGCACAGGGTTGTTTTACAAAGCACAGTTTGCAGTGCCATGCCATGTAATATGAGGAAAAGACACTGGATTGCTGTTCGCAGCAATTTTCCACAGCCAGTTTACTTGTTGGGATCCGTTGCCCAGGAGGTATGCAATTTCCATAACGTCAGGGCATGTGTCTCATGGGTTGAAGCAGATCAGTTCTGTGCTTAGGTGGGGAATGCACTACGCTTGCAGGATGGTGATCTTACAAAACTTGTTGATTCCTTTTTTATTTTTGATAGGCTGTACAGTAGGTAACTTGCACTTTATGCTCTCATAAATCCTTGTGCTTGTCCTAAAACTGTTGAAATGAAGCTTTCACAAAGTGTGGTTCAGATAATCCCAGAAGAATTTGGAAGCTTTTTTGGAACTTCTTTTGGCTGTCAGACTGGTGTAGACAGGTGGCTTAGGGTGCATGCATGTTAGAGGGAGAAAGTGAAAGAGAGGGAGAGAGGTTTTAATATGATTTTAGGTATCACCTAATTCTAGACAGGCTGGCAATGCTGAGAGATTAGCTTTCATCCTGGTATATTGGCACTTGTGGTTCAGGCTCCAAGCGCAAATACAGCACAATAGACAACAAAATTCTTCGAATAGCAGCAAGACAAAAATAGGATTGTTTTTGTATCTACATGAACAAGCAGCAAGACTCAGGCTCTGCCTTACAATTTAAAATGCAATAAATTGTACCAAGTTGGCTATGACTGTCATATTACCCCTTGTGTACAGACGGAAATTGAGGCCACAAAGAGGGAGAGTGACTTCCTCAGGATGATACAGCAGCTCTTCAGCAGAAGCTGGGAACAGAAACCCAATCTCACAAATATGGTTTGGAGTCTTAATGTCAAGGTCATCTGGCCTCATCTGAACAGAAAGAAATTGTAGAACAGAGAACACAAACTATTTCTCATTAAATTTTGAACTGTTTATTGGACAGAAGTTCATCTTTTGTCTTACCATTAATGCTGCTCCTTCAGCGATGCTTTGAAACACAAAATACTTCATGACATGGAAACTGTCTGAGATTGATAAATATTTTGCTGTCTAGTCCCACGCTACATCACTATTCTTTTCTTCTCGGTTTCTTTCAGTGTGAAAAGAGACATTTAAAAGCTGGTATCGATGCTTAATTTGTAGACTGTAAAAGCATGAGATATTTGGAACGTTACATCAATATTGTGTGGGATTGTGTTATTCCTAGCACAGAAATTTTCTGTTCTCATATAGAAAACTAAACTCCAAATGTGCAGAGGAGACCAACTCCACATTTCACTTATTACAAGATTTTGCAGTCATACTAACAGCACAGCATTCAGCCTGCATGGACCAGAGCTGCAGAGCAGAGGTGCTTCACCTGTTTTAATTCCTATTCATGCCTCTGGGAAGCAAATTCACAGGTAGAGAGGCTGGACGTGGTACAAAGGGCTTCCATTCATCTCTGCTCTCATTCCAACCCAAGACTCCACTTCTGCCTCTCTTGGCTCAAACAAGGCAAGATCACAGCTGGGAAAGGTTAGTTCTAATGTGAGTTCTAATGTGAGAATTTCAACAAAACTTTCTAATGAAAGAAATTAGAGTCCTCTTTCTCCTGGCAGGTATCTAGCTTTTTGGCTAGGTTGTGTTTGCTTCCTTATTTTCACCTTACATCTCAATTTCTTAATGGAGATTTCTTAATTACAGAACTTTTATTCACTTGCCTTGTACTACTTTGAAAGCAAATATACAGCTGCAAATTTGCACCTACAAACCTCAGAATACATAAGGATGTGTGCCTCTGAACAGTTTCACCCATATGAAAACATAGTCCTAAATTAATCTGAGAAGCTAAGGTGCTGAAGGAAGGATATTGGTCATGATTTGCCAGGCTAAACTCATTTTTCTTTGCACCTTTTCACATATTAACTGTCTATGGGTTCTCTGGAAACTGAAGCACTTGAGTAGGAAAAAGAGAAACCAAGAAAAGAATGCTTTAGTTAAGAAATTAAAAGAAAATATTTTCAAAATAAAAAGTAAATATTTTTAGCTATTTACAATAAAACATTTCCATTGTAATTACTGTGGCAGGCCTTAAGACAACTTGCTACATGATTAAGAATACATGACTGTATATTGAGTGTAACTGTCCTCTGCTTTCATATTATTATCTATTAATACTACCATAACTTGATCTGAATATTTAACACTTCTATTAGCTTTCTGAGACATTTTTTTTGAGCTGACTATTTACTAGCATGAAGGAGATGAAAATGCTTTTGAAGAGAGGCAGTATAGAAGATTAGAGAAGTAGGAGTATCCAGTTCAATTATTTTCCCCTTGAAATGTTCTTTGCTTCATTTCACAAGATCATACTCTCTGTATCAAAGCTTCTCCATAAGCTTAGTATTTCTGCTGTGCCATCTTTTCTTTGCAAGGTATGCAAACTCTCCATTTTGGAGAGTTTACTTGGCACTATTCTCACAGGATATGTCGAGCCTTCCATATTAGATACTGTACTAATAGTTTTTTCCAGCAATATATAGTGGGAGCTGCTTCCTGGGTCTATGGTTTTAAGATTGCTCTTTTCTTCCTACAAAGAGCAGTAACAACAGTAGCTTCCCCTTGCCCATCTTAAATCTTCTGAATGGACCGAATCCCCATACACATGTCTATAAACCCTGTTCAAGTTCTGTCTCTAGCAACTTTTTACTGCTTTCAACATTGATTTTCAAAATATTTTAACCACCTACTATTCCCATTTTGTATGTACAAAGGAAAAACAGACTGTTTTGCATTTCATACAGACATCTGGGGCAACATTATGTATTTTGTGAGACAGCAATGGAGAAATATGTATTCTGTAAACCAGATAGTACTGAATCCTGTGTGACGGTTAGCTTGGGAGTGAGTGTTTATCATCTGCATGATCTCATCTCAGTCTTTCGGTGTTATTTCATATTTACAGTCTAGATTAAATAACTTAATAGTTTTTATGCACTTTGTCTTTTAAAACCAGCTATGAATCATATATTTTAGACATAATCTTGATCATGAAAATTTCAGCCTTTGAATTATACTTTCTAATGAAGTTAGTCTACTTTGTTGCTTGTCTGGAAATATTATAAATAATCTAAGCAAATAGTATACATTTATATTGTACATCCCTCTTTCTCCTTCCATTGCCTTTTTCCCTTCCTCCTGGTAAGAAATCATCTATTTACTACAGTTTCTTTCAATGAAGATATGAAAGTATTTTATTTTTCTTCTGATTAAGATACATTTCTGGGATATGATTTTTTAAAATTAATATTATTATTTTTACTCAATAACTTGTCTCTTCTGTGACCAATTAGTAGATACAGTTTTAATTACCAAGTGGTATTTCATGGGTGCCAGAATATTGGAGGAAAAGTCTTATAATTGCTATAATGAGAATTAGTTTGCCATCTTATGATCCAGTCATAATTGCCTCTTAATGCCTCATCCCACAGAGGATCTGATACACATGATCCTAACATATTGTTTGAAATATGCGACCACTGCGTTTTCCATCCTCTCTCCTCTCCTTTTATGTGTCCTTCATTACTGTGTTTTATTCTTGGCCATTGGAACATTTCTGAAAAATTTCTTTTTACTTTTTGGTTTGGTTTGTTTGTTTTGATCAGAGAGGGGCAAGAAGTTAATTTTAGAGTTTCTGGTTTTTACCAGAGAGTTCCACCTTCTACTGCACAGGGTTCTAATGAATGGCTTAATATTAAATTTAATTATTCGTCACTATAAACAGTGAACTGCTGCTTAAATATTTCATTTTATTATCAACTACATTCCACAAGTGTTCAATCTTTTTTAAAATGTTTCATGGACCAAAGATTAAAGTACTATAACATACATCTGCTGAGGGTTTTTTATGCAGCTATTATTTAAAACTTTTAAAAAATCTTTTCTGTGCTCATTGTACTTATTTCATAATTTTATTTGGTATCTTTGAATTTTCATATAATGGTTTGGTAACCAAATGAAACCATGAAGATAATAAGAGTAATTTTTATCTTGTTCTCCCATAATATGATTTTCGTCTGGTTTGTCAGCCTTTTTTCCCCTCCAGGAGAAGTCAGAAGATTTTTATAGATAATTTTGATGCTCACTTGAAAATGTCTCCCCATAAAGTTTCTCCAAAACATGAAGCAATTAGCACTGATAGCTACACTGTTACAGTTTTCCTCTTCATACTCTAGGTGTGTGATTCCATATGGAGAAAACCTCTTTTATATTAACCAAATAACTTCTTTCTTTTACAAAGCCTTTCCAGGGCTGTTTCGCTTGTGGAAGTATTATTACGTACAATCCTCAATAGCAGCATTTTAGACTCTCTCATTTACAAGGAAGGAGATCTATGGGACTCTGTATTTCTAAAAAATCCATATTTGGTTTAAATTTTAAAATTGCATTTTTGTGACAAGTTGATGATCAGCAGACCTTCTGTCACCAGTAGAAGTGTTTTTACAATCTGGGAGCTGATGGTATCTCAAACATTTTACAGCATTTACCAGCACATCCATTTGTTCAAGAGTCTGTTTTTAACAATTTCATTGTCTTGCTGAGGTGACCTGGTACTTCATTCATTATATTAGAATCAAGACATTTTGATATCTGTTTCATACTGGCTCTTGCAGTATAAAAAACTTATTGATTTGCTTGTTCGCAAGAGTTTATTTCCTAAAATGCTCTAGAGATGTGAATAGGCTTGCTTTCTTAATATGCCATTTTTGTCTTTAAAGTATAGTGGTGTTGGCTGGAGACATTTGTTTGAAATCACTCAAACTCACAACCTCTGTGACTTCTTCCTCACTTGCAGAGTGTCTTTGCCAAATAGGTGAGCTGTCAGGGATTTTCCTGATACCCATGTTCTTGATGCTATCTTCACATTCTTAATCTCTTGGAATAAGTTTGTCTCGTTCTGTAATCATTTTGCATTTTTATGCAACCCACAGTGAGGTACTGGAGGTCCTCAGACACTACTCTTCCCCCAACTAGAGAAACAAAATAGGACAAGATCAAGAACAGTAATACAAAATACTAGTATATGTGAGGTTAAAATTAAGCCTTACTGTTTATCTGAGAAATTACTGAGCTTTCTTGCCTACAGACAATGAAATAATTTCTGTGAATCATCATGTATGATATAGCAGCAAAGCTTTATTTAAGTAGAATTTGTGAGCACCCACAGGGAAAAAAGTGTTTATGAAAAGGAAGCACTCAGGTTCATTGGTATCTAGTATTTTGGAACAAATATTTGGTTAATAACAATTGACAAAGACCATCAAAAGTACCCAGAAGCCTGAAGTGAAAATATTTAGCATTAATCAGTAATCACTGTAGTGGTAATTAAACATGATTCTGTCTTCAGTTAAATGGATATGTAGCAAAATCTATCCGTGACTGTCTTTGCATTAGCTTGTGTATGCCTCTTTAGGACAGCTCATATGAATGAAGAATTTGGTTTTCTTAACCAAATATGATTTGAAATGAAAAGTGCAAGCTGTTTTGTTATGCAGCTCTGGGCTTGTCAGTCAGTTACCATCAAATTTCTTTGGGAAGTTCAAACATGAAGCATATTAAGCTTCTAGTAAAGACAAAATCTGGGTAATCGATTTGGGTAAATCAGCAGAGCTTACTTGACTTCAGTTAAAAATCTTGCTGTTTAGGTCTGATTCTTAGAAATGCCCGTGTATTTACATGTTTAAAAACTGGGAGTTGCAGAATCCTACCTTATCATGATAGTAGCATTTTTTTCCCCGTTCAATGCAAAGTAGCAGGGAATTAGGTCCCAGCTTCCAGTCAAATTTGGAAAATGGGAACAGCAGTGAGAGACAGCTTTTAAATATATTACAAAGTCAAATAACCATAATGCAGTCTCCATTTATTTTTCATCACCTTCCTTATATGTGTGAATAGTGACACTGAAGTGCAATTATATTTAATCCTTGTTTAAATCAGCTTCCATCAACATAAGCTGTACTGCAAGGCCAAGACAGTAAAACCTTACCCAGGAGTGGAAGTAATTGTAGTATGAATTACACCAACTCTCCACCTTTCAGGGCACAAAACCAAGACCAGTGCTGCAGTGCCTGGGACCTGACCAGGGCCAGGACAACGGAGGGCATTCTTCAGTGGGCTTTTGGTTCAGAAGCCAATGTCCTCTCCCAGCAGAAAGTCAGGTAACAAAGCAACCTCTCACTCCTGTGAGGGCAAAACCCTGTCAATGACCAAGGGTACTGTTGACAGAAGGAAGTATGACTCATATTTTGGCTTCAGTAAACTGGAATACTATCAGGGTGACTCTGGAGTTGTATTACTGCTGTTCCTACCACAGCAATGACTCAAAATATCATGAGCTGTTGGTCCATGTATGTCTTAGTAATGTTTTCATCTCTGTATCCTGGTAAATATAATAGAGATGTTATGAACTGAAAGTCAGTGAATTTTTGGCCCAAATAAGTAAATGATAAATTATGTTTGTATGGAAGCAGCGTAATAGATTCCCAATCTGATGTACAGTTATTATGAGATAAAGAAAAATTGTCTAAAATTTGTGAATTTGTTCTTCAAGTTCTCCTACATGAAAGAGCATGGAAAACAATTATCTTGTGAATGAGAAATTAGCTAAAAGAAAATTTCATTGGTCTGAGACAGATGTTTGAATTGCTGGTCTAATGCTGCTGCACTTACACAGAGCCTCTCACAAATACTGGCTAATGTCAGTAAGTGACACCATAATAGAACATTATAGAGTGATATTTTAGATGTTGTAAAGTCCCAAACTAGTAGTGCGCTAGCAGAGAATGAAACCTCAGGACATTCAGGACATCCACTCATTTTTTTTTTCCGCAAGAAATCTGTGGAAAATTTCCTTTCAGCTCTGTTTGTGACTCTCTTTCTAGACTTGTCTTCCAATAATGTTTTCCCTGGCCTACCATGAGTTGGTGAAAACACTACTTAGTGTATTAAAATAGTTCTGAGGACACAGAATGGGGAATGTTGTTGATACTACTTTGCATCCTCTGACTCTTTTTATTTTTTCAGATTGTTGAGTTTGTCTCTTATTTTTCAGATTGTTGATATTGCCTATTGCAAGATTCTCTTGAAATGGTTAAAGGCAAAAATGCCTCTGAGACTTTATGCAATTCTACCATTGTTTTCTATAAAGGTCACTCCACTGAAGAGAAGCTGCAGTGATCTTTATAAAGGCAAGAGAACCTGTTTGAAAATGATAAAAGAGCAGCCACACACAGAGCCTTTGGTAACACTGTCATCCAGAGAATGAGTTCCTTGATCTCCTGGGATTACTTCAGTATACTTTTGCGTTGGAGTGAGGCTTGGTTTAAGCCATAAACTAGTTTTGTCAGCATAGTTACTCAAAATGTAGAAAAATTTGGAAAGACATAGGCCAGCTGAAGAAGCAGGAGTACTGAAAACCTTCATAGTGGTACACTTCTCCATAAGGACAAGGATGTCATTTCTACTCAGCTGCTGCTAAGGTTGCTGAGATTGTGATTGTCTTACCTGAAAATATCCCACGGCTTAATATGGTTTATATGGCTCTTCAGACAGACCAGGAGTCTGCAGGACTGGGTAACTCTGGTCTGCCCTGTGAAACTGCTCTTGAAACCCAGGGCCCCAACCCACAGCTTCAGGCTTTTCAGGTTATGCCAAGCTCTGGCACAGCTTGCTGCTTCCACACCTATGAATCTGGGAGCACTGAGGCCACTTGACGACCTCCAGGAGTTCAGACATTGATTTGTGCACATCTGTAGAGCCTAAAATGTTTACAAGCAAATATTTGTGGATCAATGAATCATAATTTTTCAATTTAAATGTTGTTTTTTAAATGTTGTAAATAAAATCCTGCCCTGCTCAAGGGACAATCAGTAAGGCTGCCAGTATTCTGAGCCTGAGCTGTCACATGCTGACAGCGCCTAGAGCTCAGATATGTCTGGAGCTCATTTGCTTTCCTGACCTCCCACATCAACCAGGTATTAAGGGGCAGGAAGATAGATACAGGTAGGCAGGAGTAGGTGTCCTGAATCCCATCTTGTCTGCCACATGTCCTGATATTTAGACTCTTAGTTACTGTCTGGTAAGTTTGTGTACACTTTTTAGGGAAGATCTGAAGACCTGTTCCAGCTGCAAGGGATGCCAAAGTTGGAAATATTATTCCAAAGAGAACACTAATATTGTTAGACTTCTGGGATTCCAGGATGTTGTTTACCCCCTCAGAAGGGTAACTACTCCATGCCTCAGTTTACCTCCAGTACAGGTCATCTACCTCTAACATGGGTGCTAATGGGAGTATGGAAGCATACTTCAAATGGTACAGAGAAGATCTGCTACAGAACCACGTGCTGGAGCTTCACCATCTTTAGAGAACTGTCTGCAGGAAGTAGATTCTCCACAGTATCTGGATCTGAACTTGGCCTGAGGCAAGAGCTCCTACTGACTATATGCCTTTAAGAGGCAAACTGCTGTTGAGCTTCTAGTGACCTGCCTAACCTCTAAGTTTGGAACAGCTGATTTCAATACAACTAGAAAGCTGAATGGGGGTTTCTCCGCTTCCATCCAGGATGTGACACTTCATATAAGGATCTGTGAAGTAAACTACCAGAGAAGTCTATAGAAGCATAGAATTGGCCAGAAAATGTAATTAAAACAGCTTGAAAGAAGAATGTTTCAAAAGAACATTCTTTGTGAACTTACAAATTTCAGTAAATACTCCTCAGGAAAAATTGAATAAAATGAAAACCGGGTTTGAATAATTTCATTTCAGAATTTTGACATTTCACTTAGCCTAGGATGTTTTTACTCTAATTCTTTTATTGTTTCCTAAAATTTCACTAGTAGTGAATTTTTTCTGTTACTACTGCCATGTGCCATAATCTGATAAAAGAGCTGCATTTACTTAAAAAACAATGAATTGAGGTTGCTACTTTGTAATGGTTGAAATATTTTATCTGTTTTCTAGATCAGAGTATCTTCTCTTTGCATCATAATGAAAGTAGTAATAAAAACAGACAGCACTTTGATCTAGAAAAAGTACTTGTTCTAACGAGTAAGAACTTACTGTTCTTACAGATTTTTAAAATGAAGGCGTGCCTGTGCCTCTTCAGGAAACTTTTCCTGACTTGCTTTAGAATTAAACTGTAAAATAAATACTGTATTCTTCTAGCATAGCATAATGTCAGTGAGACAAAGGATTTTGCACCGGTACAAACGCTGCATTCGCAGCTCATCTGAGCATTTCTGCGTCGGGCAGATAGTTGGGAGATGAAGCACCAGTGTCTTTGCCTGATCAGACGGATGGGACCAAAGCTCAGGCATTGAGTTCTTTGACAATCTACCTGCTGTTCTGTGCTATACATCTGACTTGGTCTGTATCGCCCAGCTTTCCTCAGCTGTGTTGTGGAGGGGTGGGGGTTGCTTCCATTTATGAACACGCACAACCTGGCTGACCACTGCGTTGGGTAAAAAAGGCTTTCTTCTATGGCTGCTGCAGAGTGCAGCAGGCCAAGAGCTGCTTGATCCATACTACTGAACTCTGAATGGAGCCTGCTGCAATAACTGGAAAGAGATCAAGAGGGTATGAAGGAGAAAGGGAGTAGGGATTTCTGAACTGCCCCAAATTGAGGTAAAATGTTACTGTTGTTTTGACAAAGAAGAATGACATTCTTCAAGCTAGCTGAAATGCCAACCAAGCCTCTTGAATGGTTCTGGGAAAGCGAATAATATTGCCAAGGACAAACTTAGCCTCAAAGAGGTTCACAGCTTTCAACAACGATGGCTATCAGATAATGATTAGGACATCTTGTGTGGAGCTGAATATGAGACCCAACTAAGCAGAAGAATCACAGAAAGTGCTGATAGAGAAGATATGTGCAAGGTTAAAAGTAAATACTGCCTTTTTTTTTTTTTGAGGAGTTTTTGCCAGCTTCTGGGAGTGGCTCTCTATCCCTGCTGGAAAATATGTCAGTATGTTCTCAAGTGCTTCGTTTTCTTCCAGCAGGTTAGATTACTCGAGGGCATATATTTGTCTTGGTATATGATTATGCAATGCATTCTCTAGTGGCTAAAAACCAGAAAGAATCTCAAGATTACATTTGGAAGAAGATGGCAAGTTTTATACATATGTCTCTCACCTGTAGAATTATCTCATGCAGATCAATGTAGAAGAACAATAATGGCAAGTCAAAGAGAAGGTTGTACTGTTGCTGTCACAGGTCTGTGGCTATGTGGAAGATTTCAGCCTCAGCAACCACCAACTGTCACCACCATCCTCTCCACCATTACACAATGCATCTTTTGTTCAGACCAGCATGAGCACAGTGCTTTTTGGAGAATTGTGTGTGCTCTTTGTAGGTAAAGGACTTCTACAGTTTAATCTAGTTATAGACAATATAGTTAATGTCATCTCAAAAACAAAGAGAAAAGCAATGTAGATAGTAGCAGGTGTGACACTAACATATTATGTTTAGCAATCATGTTCTCTTCTAATGTGCTGTTTATTAAATGTCATGGTTGTACATATTTACTCACTCTTTTCCTACTGGCTTGTGCAGTCATCTATTCCCTGTTTAATTTTGCAGACTTGTCAATACTTACTTGTGACTTTCTTCAGGGAGCTTAACCCAGTTTATCCAAATGTCCATAGCCCTAGCTGTATTTAGTCAGGGCTTTTATATTGTTCCACCTCTGTTTCCTGCACAGTTGTGTGTGCTTCTTGCAGATGAAAGATCTGTAGAGTTCTAGCTATTTATTGATTACTAGATTCACACTGCTTGGGAACAGGAAGAGAAACAGCAGAGTCAGTGGCAGGTAGAACAATTTTGTCCAGTTACAGTTGAAAAGTCTTTGTCATGAGTCCAGTTACACTCCTCACATCTCTCAATTAGAGCATTCTGGACTGACCTGCCAGTATGGCTTCCTCAGAAATTTATCCCATTCAAGGCTATGTACTGGACAAGATTGTCAAGACTGTATACAGCATTGTGTGTTTCTCTGAGCTATCTAGCTGCTGGCAAATACTGTTTTGTTTTTTTTTTTTCTATGTTAAACACCTGTGTCCTGTAATCTGTGAAGTCCAGAGCTGCAGACTGATCTCTAAAATTAACTGTGAGACCCATGAGAGAAAGCACAAGTGGTTATTTCAGCAAACTCATATCTTTCAGATGGCCCTTTCTGACCAGGAGATGGTACATTTGGTCATTATTTCTGTTTCGTCACAGAGCAGAAACTTGATATAAAACCCTTGTCCCAAAGCTCATCTATATATAACATTACACACATAATTAATGTAGGGAAAAATATTATATCTAGAAGGATGATTATATCTTATAGATACCTGAAATGTGAGATAATCATGATAGGCATGATATGGTAGTAGTAAAAATATTCTGGCTACATAGTACTGACAGTTAAGGGTTGAATATTTTTCCCATTTTTTCCATTTTGTGCTTACATCCTAAAAAGAGACAAAGAGGAGAATTTTTTCTTGTAATAGAAATATTTATTTCTCAACTGCAATGTGTGACATGATAAGATGACATTTTAGACTCGGTCTTTGTCAGAAAGATGCTGAAAGAACAGTTAAGACAACAGCAAGGAAAGACTGTGTTAAAAGCAGCTACCTTCTTTCTGGTAAGTAACAAGGAGAGGAGCTCCTGCCAGCTTGTCAGTATAAGAAACAAGCTCTATGATCTTAAACAGTTTTCAACATCTGTGTTTCTGCAGTGGCTGGCAGAGAAGCAAATCTGTGTTTTATCGTCGTAGTGCAGGCTGCTGTAACGTCACTGTGGCTAACCTCTGATTGTATCAAGGACAGGACATTCCAGTAACCTCAGGGCAGAGAAATATGACAGAAAAAGTCAAGCAACAGGATACCATAAATAGGGAGGGAGAAGGAAAAATGAGCTGAAGAAAGCTTTCAGAAGAAAAGTAACTCTTCTTCATTTTGTGTTGTCTTTTGCATGTTCAGAAAGTTTCATTTTCAGTGAAGCTGTGTCCAAAGAAAGGTTATTATGTGGTAAGCAAAGTTGGGCAAATATTAGAAATACAGATACATTTTTTTCAGTCTGGGAAATACAACATTTTCTGATGTTTTGTGTAAGCTGGAATTTCCATTGCAAATACCAACACATAGGATTTCTGAAATGCAGTATCATCCCTGGCAGCTGCTGGTTGGAATCAGTATGGTGCTCATTGGGCTCAGTGCTGTCCGCCTCCTGAGCACCAGCTGTGACTTTCATGATCATGCTAATTTTGCTCAGTGTTTGCTTCCTTCCCTGGTCTGGATCACTGGGATGGGTCTGTCCTCTGGGTTGCCTTGTGATTTCAGAGTTTCTAGGCCTCTGAGCCAGCTGGCTCCCTTGCTTCCAGAGTCTGAATTCCTGGCGATCCCCTGGAATCCCACCCTATTATTCATCAAAGATGCTGATCCTGGTGCTGACGCCAGCCTGCTCTGATGAATCCATGTCATGTTGGAGAGCTCACAATCAGCTTTGACTGGGACACTGATTAATTGATACTCCCAGAGACACTGACGCACAGGCACATCATTATGTTTAGTTCCCTTGCTGTATAATTACCAGACATAATTCAATATTTCTCTCATGAACAAAGCATTTACCAGTTATGCTCCACCTGCCCCTTTGGCAGCATCCACAACACAGAATAGCTGAGCAGGCCTGCCAGCCCCTTCCAGCCCTCCTCCTCAAGCCCTGGCACACAGTTGCAAGGCAGAAGTGATGTAAT
The DNA here is from genome assembly GCF_037038585.1 of Patagioenas fasciata. NCBI lineage: Eukaryota > Metazoa > Chordata > Aves > Columbiformes > Columbidae > Patagioenas > Patagioenas fasciata. Next base: position 27,909,631 of record NC_092524.1, on the reverse strand, counting down.
GCCCATTACTCAATTTTCTTCACACAGTTCATCCTTATGTCAGCTTACTCTTTCCCCATATCCGCATCTCTGTACTTGGCCACCTGTCCCTGTTGCCTTCTGTCCCTTCAGTCAGATGGTACTACTGTATTTCCCACTGCTGCATATGCTCACTTTTCTTCTTGTCTCATTATCTTCTCCTTCAGTTTGCTGAGCTGTCTCCTGCCCTCCAACCTTATTGCCTGTCATTCGGGAGCCACAGCTTCCTCTTCTCCTTCCTTCTGCAGAACCTGCTGGCCACACTATTTTCACTATCCCCTCTTCTCCTCCTTTTCAATAAATCGCTCTCTTCTGCCTTCTTCCCAGTTCTCTTTCTATTGAACGCTGTCTCAATATATCTTACCTCCTCTTTCAACAATTGTCCTGAAGCCATGACAAAGTCAGCTTCCTTTTTGTCTTGCCTCATTCATCTCCTTTCCACTCAATAACCACAGCTCTTCTTCCTATGGGATTTGTTCCACCCAGTTTGTCTTATTTCTTAAGGCTTATTTGATCCACCTATGTGTATGTTTATATGAGCATCTATATCTAATGACCCGTTTTTGAACCCACTGGTAAGCTGAAACCTCAGTGATAACAGAGTGAAGATCTTAAAAATACCAACTTCCTGCAGTTTTCATGGAGACTAATTACTGAGTGAAGAAGAAGGATCTGCACTTGCCTCTACTGCTGGAAAGGCTGCAGCATGTACTCGCTCCAGTGAAAGCACAATTATTAATTATTATTAATGCATGACACCAGGAAAACCTTTGGTCAGAGTTCATATTTCACAGGACAACAGAAAATGAAATCACAAGACATAAATCTGTAAGAAACCAGACATCACAAATTCTGTTGCTCACAGAACTGCTCATTTTTCAGTCTTTCATGTGACCTAATACTCAGTGTTTCATTATTTAAATTTGAGTTCTGTCTTTCTTTTTTTTATTTCAAATTTACTTTTATCTTGGTTGACTTCCTTAATCAAAATGTCTCATACAAATTTTTAGTCTCTCATGTTTCTGGTTTGACCTCCATTTATGAACTCATTCTTTCTGCATCTTGACTTCGTCTTCTTCAAGATATCACTCTTCATATCTCCAAATTCTCCTTTGTACAATATCTTCTCTCTTAATGTTTCTTCCTTTTTCCCTGTTTTCTTTTTTCTTCATTTTCTCTGATTTTCTTTCTTCTTTTTATCTTGTTTTTTATCTAAGCACTCTTCTCATGGATGTCAGTTCTTTAGTTTTGTAGCTGTTGGTGACTGCCATTGTCTCTGAGCGCTCTCCTTATAAGCTGGTGCTCTGTAATTGAGAAAATAGCTTTTTAAATGCAGAACTAAAAAAAAAAACAAAACACAAAACCCCACAACAAGAACACCAAAACCCCCACACACGCATGCACACATACACAAACAAAAAGAAAAAAACCTTATTTTTTTTCTACCGGGGAAGACTACAGTATCTTTCTGAAACTTCATAAGACTAATTCATAGCCACAGTGAAAGTTCAGCTGCCCTTTTATCAGCCTTGGTAACTTTTTGTATAAATGTTCTCATTTTGTCACATACACAAGAAATCTTTCCCCTGTTACAGGTTGAGACAAAAATTTGTTTCTGAGCCATGCAAAGTTATTCTGCACAAGAGTTCATGCAATGAAAAGGCTGTGTGGCTTACAAGTAATACAAATCTTATTTTGCTTATTTTATTCTCAGTGACTTTTCATTAGTAGTTAATGCTTTAAACAATAGTGGACAATGATGTTGGGTCCTTCTGAATAGAAGAATATTGACACTTGTCATGGAAATACCTCTAGTAAAAACCAACAAGAAAAGAAATTTAAAAAAGCAGGATAAATTGTTCTTTCACCCTAGACTTTCAGCTGAATTGTTTCAGAAATACCAACAATTAATTAAAATCAGCATTTTCGAAGATCCTAAATCACATACATGCAGAGAGAATTTCTTACATCCCTAAATAAAAATACAACTGATGCAAGAAATCCAATATAGAAGTCTTCTATAATTGAGTGACAGATAATGAGAGGCAACAGAGAAGAAAAGTGCTCTCTAGTGGGCCTGATTATGAGGGATGCTTCTCATTTTCAATTTAAGAACATGTAGAGGCATCTCTGCAGCAGAGTTTTCAATCACTGTATTTCATAATTTCCAGAGACCACACACAACTGCCTGGATAGGAGTGAAATTAAGATCTTGTACCAAGTGAGAATTTGATTTTGCCTTGGGCAATTTCTGCAGAAAATATTGTTAGTATAATAATTTTCAGCCTGTGAAGTATTACAGGCATAGCAGTACAACAGACAGCTTCATTTCCACAACCAGTAACAGCTTTGAGTGACGGTAGGTACAGCTCCCACTTTCAGACCTATATTGAGCAAAAAGAAATTAAGCAAATAGGAGTAAGGAAATTGCAGCTTACTTGTGTACTATCAGATCAGATCATGACTCTTAAACTAACATGAGATAAATGGGCACATCTCACATGACAGGCAATAACTTCAGTTCTGACCAATAGGTGGTCTTTATGTTATGCCTAGGCTAGAACAAGAAAGCTTCTAAAAAATATTATTTAACATATGTGTCAAAACCTACCGTGCAGATGGCAGTTTATGCTTTAAATTTGTAATAGCTGGCTGCCTTGTAGTGTACTACTGCTCATGTAATTGCCATCAAACTTTAGTGTTTTGGTCAAATAGTTATTTGCTGTTAAGTACAATCTGCTTCTTACATGTTGCCTGTAGAGACCTATGAAATTATCAGCCTATGATGAAATAGCTTATGGAAGTGGATTGAAGTTGAGGCTAATAGTAATGGTTATATATTTGCAGTGAAGTCTAGAGAGCTTCATTAGGTCACTATTTTTCTAGAGATTATACAGACAAATAGTTTAAAAGTGCCTGCTTTGGTTACAAGAAACATTAACTGTATGAAACACGCAGGAGAAAGGGAAAGCAATTACGCGTACATAGTTGGTTGTGTGGGGCTTTCTTTTTTTTTTTTTTTTTTTTTTTTAATAGGGTTTAAAAAAACCCAAATCTGACTATTTTGTCAATGAGAATCTCCCCAAAACAAATATCTCAAGCGAAATCCACCAGCCACAGCAGACAGACTGAATCAACTACTGGTAGAAAAGTGTAAATTGCTTCATATAATCTCAATAGCATTGATTTTGTACTTCAGTTATCACAATGTTCATTCTTTCCTCCAGATCATTTTAGTGAAAATACTTTAGAAGCGCACTTGCCCTATTATCTTAACTTCTTAGGTCTCCTCAAAACCTTCCTTACCCCTGGACTAACTGCTAAACCTTCCCTCACTTGGTTTCTTTAGTTTTTTCTCCAATTATCTGTTTGTTGTTGATTCAAATTTGCTAAAATTTCTTGTTAAATATGTGGGATTTAAGTCAATGAAAGATCTCCAGGAAATCAAGTGAAATGTGATCACTTAGGTGGAATATTTTCCGCCAGATCTTTAGTAGCAGAAATAAAAGTAGTGTAAAAGTCAGCCATTATCTCATTAAAATCTGTTTCTGCTTTCAGCTCATAACTTCACTAAATTAGCATTAGAAGAACAGACCTTTATGTTAAATTCATTGCAGAGTTGTGCCAACAAGACTAGTTGCTTTTTAGTGGTCCCTCATTGCCTGTTTGCACAAAATTATAGCAAAACCCTGAACAGTAAATTAAAATGGAACACAACCTTTTTATGTTGAGCTTAGAGTAGTTGAAAGCTTAAGCTTCTGTAGAACTCCATAATTATTGTATAAAGCTTGTTTTCCAGATTTAAATTTCAGAATGATTGATTAATTAAAAACACTTGCAATAATTAATGTGCATGCTAGAGGAAGTCAGAAATTATTTACATATAATTGCTTATGGTTTATTTTATTGTACATACAAGAAAACTTGATATACTGTCTCTCTCCCAGGACTTAGGACTCCACAAACTAACACTGTCTGGGTGCCTGATTTTAAATTATTCCCTGCAGTAGGTTTTTCTCTTATTTTGTTCTATTTGTGACCATGCAGTTTGTGACCATGTTCTCTTCTTTCTTACTACCTTTATGTTTTTGTGGCAATGAGCTCCTCATTGTCTTTATGCATATTAATGTACCAATGTAATTTAATACTTTTAGACACTGTAGGAAACATTATCTCTGTTTAATAACTATTGCTATGAAGTACAGTGTAAGCCAGGTTGTTGGCAGATGTTTGCAAATGTGGTGAATTCAATGGCACTTAACAGTATTTTGTCCTTGTCTCTTTGCATGCCATGTACTTCTTTCTCAACAAGGGTTCTCTAAGCCATAATCCTACAAAGGAACATAATGTGAGAAAATATCTGTATGTAATTTAGGACTACAAATTGCCAAAAGGATATAAAAAACCCAAACAAACAAACATCTCTGTCAGCTCTTGTTTTACCTGACAGTCTGAGCAAGAAGGGTTACCCAAGCCCATTTAAATAGTAAAGATACAATGCTGTTTTGCAGAGTCATTTATCAAAATCTGATCTGTGAAACTGCAAATGGACAGAGACTGGAAGGTAAAATGACTCAAAGGGCTTTAGTTTTTATAGTATATATATATATATATACATGATTATATATATATATGATTACATATATTAAAAAAATCATATGTATGTATATATAATTATAAATGAGATTATGGTCCATATCAGCTTGTAACAGAAGAAAAGCAAAGATTTGAATTCAGTTTGTTTTGTTCTTCCTTGTGTCTAGGCTGTTCAGGAATATATTATGGAATGGGGACCAGGCAGGCTACTGGATCTGCTTCAGTATCATCATAACATCTTTTTATGTAATCTCCATTTTGAGCTGATCAGTTGATTTTGATGAAACCTGCAAGAGACACTGTCTGTGGGAGATCTGCTTATTCAGAGTGCCTGTGTTTGAGTACACATGCTGAATGGAAATTGTCCATCTCGTAAAACGGGCAGAAGGCAGATCCTGAGTCTGCAGCTCCCCTGAAAACTCACCTAGAGCTGTAGAGGCAAGTTCACCCACAAAGACTTCATGAATCTTGTCATTCTACCTGTTCCTAGTGATGCAAATTCAGTGCAGTGCTGTTGCTAGATGTTCTTGTCATTCTTCTCCTCCAGATTACTAACCAAGGAACCACTGTCTTTGTCCGTGGATGCGCTAATTGTGGAAGAGTGGTCTATGGAAGCTCAATGACTTTTAAAGATGTGTATGTTCTTCCAGTTAACCCAAGCACAGCTCCCAAACTTTACAGTTAATAGTTTCACATGTATTTCAAAGAAAAATGCTTCTTCTTTACGTCCAGAATTTCCTCTTAAAATCACCTCTGCCTCTTATAGGCAACTACAGTCTTTTCTGTGCATGAAGATGGAAAGACTTTATGTGACTGAAGGTGATTTTTAAGGCAAGAGATAGAAGGCCTTTAGCAGCTGGAAAAAAAAGATCAGTATGTTTCTCACAGTGTCTATCATTTACTTCGGAAAAGTCTAAGTCGTCATGTATAAGATACCGTGACATTAGTTTTTTTCCTGCATGTGGAAATGGAGTATAATAGTTATTGCAAGCTCATTAGTATGCTTTGAATTTATCTCCTGCTTTATTGTGCACTGATTACTCCTTGTGGACAAGCCCATTAGTCTCCACTAGCATGTTTATGGGACTGTGCAGTGGGACATGCGACAATGCAGTCACCTGACTTTACAAGTGAACCAATTTGAAAAATCAGTCCCAGTGCATTAAAAACAACAACAACAAAAACCCAAATCAAAACAAACCAATGAAAAAACTGTTAATCTTTCCTAAAATAATTATTTAGCCCACCTCACTCTTTTCTCCTGGCAACACATGAAAATGATTTTATACCACACTACCAAGTAAGTTTTTGTCAATGTTTGCGTAATTACACAACTCACTCATGAATAATGTAACCAACATAAACTCAAAGTGATGACACATTTTAATACTGAACTGTTATGTATTCTTTGTATCACATAAAGTATTATTAAGTCTTTGGGGTTACACAGAAATCAGTTAGTCAGACTGTAAAGGTGTCAGACAATTAGGCTAGGCATTTGCTGTTATTTCAAAATTGGCAATTGAAGGTAATTTATTTGATTAAAGAATTAGCATTTCCAAGTTTTGCTGTGCTGTGATTTTGAGGCCTGATTTAGCAACAAGTGAAAACCAGGTTTATTTGGTAGTGTGTTGCTCTAGAATAGGCAGAGAGAGATGGTTAAGCTTAACCACTCCTCCACATGGAGTGGAGGAGTGAAGGCTTCACTTACTCTGAAATGCATCACTGATGTTTTTCTTTTACCTAAGAACCTGTATTGGGTGTACTGGGCCAGATAAAAGGCCCAGCTAGCCCAGTGCTTCATGTCCAGTGCTGGCCATACAAGAGATGCCTGGGGAAGAATAAGAACAAGGCAAGCAGGAATGGTACTTCCCCCTAATACATTCCTAAGCTCCAGCTGTTTTCAGGTCTGGCATTCCTTGGGCTGGATGTGTTTTTGAGGTGTTTATTAACCCTTAGAGACCTCTCCTTGAGCTCAAGCAAGCTTTATTATCTACAGCATCTTTGTGGAAAGAAGTTGCACAGGTCTACCACCTGTCACATGAAGAACCACCTTTCTTGTTGGCTTTGAACCTGGCTGCCACCAGCTTCTCTTTTCTGGACTAAAGAGTCCTAGCTAACTTAAATCATTCTCTGAACAGAAATCTTTCCTTTCATCTTTCAACATTAATGGTAAATTAGACATTTTGCCCTTTGATAATAGAAATTATTTAGTAGCTTTTGAACAGTTAGTCCCACAACTTCTATTGCATGGAAACACTTAACATCTGTATCTTCCTGCATACCCGTCTGCCAGATTCTAAATTGGTGCAGATCTGTTAAGTTTGCTGATTTCAAAGGAGCTCTACCTGTTTAGACCAAATTGAGCTGTGATTCAGGATTTCTTCTTCTATTTATTGCTGGTGATACAAATTTAATAGGTGTCTGAATATTTTTACAAGCTTTGTAGCCCGCCTTAAAAAAATCAATTGCTTAAATGTTGAAAATAATCTCTCTACAGAATTAAATTATAAAGATAAGTTTGTAAAACAAAATAGAGCTGTGTTTTTTCTGAATTAAGATCTACTTCCTAGTTGAATTTGGTCTGATATTACTGCTTTGATAAAAACTAGGATTATGAAAACAGTGTATGCCCTAGAAGAGCCTTATATAGCTTATTCTGTTGATAGTATGACAATACAGAATATTTAAATAGTGGATACTTCAATGCAAATACGACAGCGATGGCTGGGGTGGACAAGTAACCTCTATAAATGAAAAGTCTTTTAAATTGTACATGTTTAGGATGAACATTCAGCAGCATTCAAAGCAAATGTGAGCTTTTATGAACTGAAACAAAGATTGTAAAATAAGCAAAGTGAACCTAACTAAATGCTCTACACAAGGAATCTGTGGAAGCAACAGGAATAGGTGTAGGCGCAGCCTGTTTTTTTAACCACCGTGTTAAAAATCAACACGCAAATTGTTTATACAGGAGTCAAAACCAAACCAAGCAAACTACCTCAGAGCTGGGCAGCATTCCACCCAGGCAAGACTTGTTACATCATGCCTTAAAACTGCCAGTGAGAGCTTCAGAGAATATTAGCATTGCAGCCAACATTACAATAATTCAAGCACCAGCTAATGAACAACACATGGAGCATGTAGCTGGGCTCACTTTGCTTTTTAGAGCTGGTCACACTCTTACTGTGAAGAAAGGTTGGATCAGATGATCCTTAAGGTTCCTTCCAACCTGGTATTCTGTGATTCAATACTCAACACTATGGTTATTGCATTTCCATATGTAAATATTAACTCTGATCTACATGTGTGCACTTTTTCAACAGTTTGATGAGTCACCTGAGGCAATCATGCAATAAAGAGTTTGTTTACAAATTCCGAGCAAGATAGCATTTAACAGGAAGCAAGTCACACAGTTGACTTTTACATTCAAACCCGCCACATGACAAACTATATTTCACATTTCAGATATTAAACAACTCTGTCATTCCTGGTTGTCTCTTGAGTCAAATTTTATGCTTTTATGAGTGAATTTTATTTTCTTTTTGGTCTAGTAAGCTTTGGGCAGAAGGTGGCAGCCTGAATAATCAGCTGACAAGCTGTAGTTTCCTCTCCTTCAGAGATCCAGAGGTCCAATTTCAACCAGCTGATTTTGTTAAAGCAATGAAATTAAAGGTTGACCAGGGATACAGACTCTCATACTTCACTAATTAACTGCCTTTAATTACTGAAAACTGAATGGAAACACTTGCTGTCAGAGGCAGGTTACTTGGTAACTGCTAGCTGTGGAACCTTCTTAGCTTTTCTATAAAGTATCAAGTGTACAGTTCCTGTGCTCCTTAGAAATATGAAACATATTTCTGTGTTGCAGAAGCAGAACAAGTATGTTTCTTTACAATAGCTCTATGAGTCTCAGCTTACAGGGAACCGTAGGGCCTCCAGCACTGTTTCCAGCAGACGCAAGTAAGGCTGAGAGGCTGCGGCAAGCCACGGTACAGGCAGAGCACTGTATGCTGGATGATGTGCTTCCAGAACAGTTGCACTTCTTCCCTGCTGTTTCATAGTGCCAGCTTTGTAGACTGGTGCCCATGCTGCTGTCTGCTAGCTACTCAGACTGATGCATCAAATAATATTATTTTCTACCAGTTTCCCTCAATTCTGCATGGGCAGAGGGTGCAAAGCTTTTATAGACTATTTGCCACTCACACCCTTCAGTGTGGATTCTGGGCCGTATCTTCCTGTTGATGTCAACGAATAGGACCAATTATTTAGGAAAGTACTGCCAACAGCATACCATTAGCTGGAAGTAAGCTGGGTAGCCTTCTGCAACAAACCGCCCTGATCTTTTAATTTATGAGGCATTATTTTAGATCGCTTATGGTGTGCCAGGTGAAAAGAGCTGTGTGGAGCTCAGCGCCATTCACACTTTATGAACACTTCGATTATACTTATGCTGTTCTGCATCCACATTTCTGCCATTTTCCTTGAGAAAGCTGGTAGCCAGGGAGTTTTCCTTGGTGTGCACGCAGCAGCATTTTAGTAAGTGTAGCCTCGTATTGTCTTTCAACTTCTAAAGTGACTCAGGAGTACCTGAGGTCTATTAAACAATGCCATTGGTGTAATAGCTAAAATTTTCAACTGTTTGCCCTGCAGGATCCCAGAGCATTTTCCAAAATAATATACAAGTGTCATTTACTGTGCACCGTAAGAGACTTATTAAATAAGTAACATCTGAGCCTTACAGCTGAGTAAATATTCCACCCATTCAATAAAACCTAAAGTCACAGCCTACATAGGCTGGGTCTCAGTAAGAGCTGAAGAAAGTTGGCATTACCAGAGAATATAAAATCTAATGAAATGAAATTCGATAGGTCTATTAACAGCCAGAAAGAGCCCCAGGAACAGGGTGTGTGATGAAATCTTATGATAAAAAAGCAGCTCACCTGTATTCACTGAAGGTTTGAACTTTAGAATTAAAAACTTCAGTTGAATTACAGTTCCCCCTAAGATACCAATAAAATAAAACATTCGTCATACCTAGAGAGAAATAAAACTTTGCAACCACTTCTGACAAAAATCGTGTCCAATGTTATTTGAAAAGAAAATATGACATCAGTACTTGTTATATCCCATTGCTGTCCTCTGAGAGCCACCGTCTGATGACCTTAGCTTTTTTGCAAGTGTTGGCTTGCTCCCTTTGCAATGGTTGTTATCTCACAATTCTGCAGATCAGAATGGGAAAAGGCAATGATAAACAGATTAATAAAGCTGATCAAAGTTCACACAACTAATCAACAGCAGAGCTGATAGGAGAAACATCTTCATTCCAGTCCATCTACTGCAGCTGTATTCATCTACATTTGTAAGGTATATCTAACACCAAGTTTATCCTGCCAGGTTAACACATACCAAAAGTGTCAGGTTTCGTGCAGCTGCCCTGCCAGAGGTGTGGGTTATCCAGCATGATTACACACTTGTTCTTCAGAGTAATGAAATTGAATTTTACCATTTACTTTGTAAAAAATTTCAACAGTAGCCAATCAGTGAATTGAAAATCTGGGCAGAATAAGTTGGAGAAGAGTGGATTGAAAAAAAGTATCAGGACACGAAATGCAAATCAGTATTACAGTGCTGGTGGAGCTGATAGGCACTCCGGCCGAAGGCAGCTGCTGGTCTCTCTGAAAGGCAGATTGCATGATTATCCCACAAAACTAGCAAAAGTCACTTCATGTATTTCTCTTTCTCGTAAGAAGGAGACTACTGACACTTAAAGTAACAAAATGGCATGAAGGTTTCTCTCCAGTAGCCACCAATATTAATTTCTGGCAATACTAGCTATTTGGTTCATGTCAGTGGACATTTTTAAACATCTAAAGATATTGCAGTAGAGATTTGAAATGTCCTTTTACATAGGCATGTTCTGATTAAGAGTATCTAGAACTGCATGAAAGTTGTCTGCTTGTGACAACAGCCCTGCTGTTTCAATAGGTGAAATGGTCAAAGGTTTTGTATATACTTTTATGGTTATACTGATGTTGATATGGCTGGCTGCTATAGAGAACTCAGAAAAAGCAATTGGCAGATGAGACATGATCTGAATTATTTGTTGAGGTGGGAACAGAAGCTGCTTTGCTTCTCCTGGCAGTGCAGAATAGAATGTCAGTCCAACAGGCACCTGCATTTCTTTCCAAGTCGTGCTGTTCATCAGCTTCTAGGAAACACTCCTTAGTTGTTTATGCCTCCAAATCTCTCTCAGCTTTTGACTGTGTGTTATCGATATATTTGTGGTATGTAGAAATACATGTACAAGTACTTCATAACAATACAATTTATTATTTAATTCTGTAATTGCATTATTATACCTCTTTTAAATTTTGTGTCCCTCAGGTGTGAGAGAGATTAAAAAAATAAATCTTATAATAAGTATTACAGGTTTGAAGCCATCCTGGATAATGACTATCCTTTATGAATGGCTATAGAAGAACCCTGGAATGATTAAAACCTGCTTTATAAATCCTGCTGCTCCAAGATCTGTGCTGTCATTAACATGCTTTTGGCTTCTCAGTGGTTAAGCTGTACCTACGTGTCAGTTTTCACCAGTTTCCTCCCATGGCATCCCTATTTCTGTTATCACATATGAACATGACTGTAGGATTAACAGGAAATAGAAACATCAAATGGAAATAATAATTTGTTTTAAAATATGTTTGTTAAAGATTATGTAAAACTTTTCATCCTTGATGTCTCTAGTGACAAAGTAGCTAAGCTCCCTTCAACCCCTCCCAGGAGGCACCTCAAACAAACAGTAAGTCTCACTTGAACATGATACAAATATGTGCCATGTAGACTGTGTAAGATTGTTTTGCTGCACTAACCATGATAGTGGGTGGGATAAAATATTTTGCCACTTACCAGATGTTTTGTGGCCATCCTGCAAAGGTAAATACAGTTGGGTGGAATTGGTAATTAAGTTTGATTTATTTTTGCTAATGTCAGACTAGATACATCTGTGTTTCTAGGTCAGTCTATCTATAATATCAGCTGCAGAATTCATGGGAAGAGAAGAGCACAAAAAGCGGTTCACCCATTTTGAATCCTTATGTGATAGAAGTCTTCACTTAAGTATTGTAGGCTTTTTAGCATAACTCAAATCATGAAAGCACATCTCCCTAGATTCCATGTGCAAACAAAAATGTTGTACTACCATTTTAGAAAAGGTGAATTTTAATCTCATATGTGCAACAGCTTCACATCCAAATTTTGCTTCAGAATTGAAAAAAGTTTGCATACAGCAGATAGCCTATTATTAGTACAAATAAAAACAGTCAAACACAGACTTGCTTAGAAAGTAAAAGTGGGTCTTCTGGCCCTCTTTCAGCTATGGCCAAATCAGTAATTGCCTTTGGTAGTTATAAGGTCTGAAACTGAACAATGTTTTTTGTGTTGCTAAAAGGCATTGCACCAAGTCAGCTTAATCTAGAAGAACTGGTAGAAGAGAAAGTTGCTTTAAACAGTGGTTAAATACTTCATCTACGAACTATTAGACTTTTCAAAACCAGTAACTATGCATTACCAATGTTGAAAAAAAAAATCGGGCTGATTGTTAGAAATGCTATGAAGTCATCACTTGCATATCAATTCAAGAAAGATGAAAGCTTATTGCTGAAAGTCAGTTTCAATCCTTCATATTATGCAACATTTTTCAAAATTACTAGAGAAGTCTGAATAACTTGGGTTTTCTAACTATATTGAATCTTATATTCCTTCTTGAAGGTTAGAAGCAATTGATTATCTAAAGAATCCAGAGTAAATTAATGAGATAGCCAGTTCTGAAACCTGGCAACAGTTCAGTGACAAAAGCTTTGTTTCTCCCCACTGGCTGACAGTTTCCTGGTTACAGTGGGACACCAACAGAGCTCCCACCAAGTAGGAATGCTGGATGTTAGAAGTAAAACCTTGAACAACCTTGGCGTCTGGCAGAAAACCAACACAGACAGGCATACTGGAGTAGCGTGCTCACAACAGCCCTTCGTTCCCAGCAAAAAGCCTGGGATGTTTTGAACCAGCTGGAGTTTTTTCCAGGGATAATGGAGTTTAGTAGGGAAGAGAGTCCTGAAAACATCTATCACTATAGCAAAACCCATTTCCAGAGTTGCAAGTACAGAGTTGAAGGAGGAGGGCTTGTTTTATTTCCTGCTGGTGGAAGTGAAGGTTGTATTTATTTTCTGGGAGATACTTTATGACTCTGGGGAGGTTATTGTATTTTTATGAGATACAAAGTCATGCTTGAAACTTGTTTGTTAGCCACGGTCTTTGCTTTGTGCCAGGGTTGCTAGAAACAGGAATGAAATTCAGCCGAAGGCCCTGCATATAACTTTTAAATTTCTAGGTAGGATATGGTATCTGGTTTATCTGGCACTCGCTAGTAGGCAGATCCTTTTTCTTAATGTACTTGCTAATGGAGGGAAAAACTGGTTGTTCAAGTTACATGTGGGACATGTGATTTGAGAATGGGCTGATAAGTAAATGGTACTGATCAACTGATTTTGCTTGCTTATTACCTGTTTTTCCATTTGTGTCGAATACTGGTAGACGCAAAAACAATGAAATGCCCTCGGGAAATTTCATATTGTAGCTATTGATGTAATAATAAGTTCACTGAAACTAGTAAAAAGCAAAATAAAATAATTAAGCTTAATGAAAACTTAATTGAATAAAATGTGTTTGTCTTGTCTGGTTTTGGTTTACGGAAGTATTTATGTCCAGAACTCAGCAGTTTCATGTGACATGCTGGGCCGGTGCTACAGGTTGTCTTTCTCCGGCAGATCTTTTATTAGCTGATCATCCTCTGAAAGTATGTGCGTAAACCATTTGCAAAGACAATGCTGAGAAAGAGGACAGCTGGGTTCATTACTTGAAAAGGTGATAGCATTTTCCCTATAATCACAGATAAACTGTTCCATGTTTCTATTTCAGGCTGTAGACCAGATCAGGCTGTTCTTGAGCGTAAGTTTACCTTCACAGGAAATCCATTGTTTGGAAAGCTAATGGAGCCACCACACCCTGTGTGCACACAGATGGGGCTCTCTGATAAGTTCTTGTTCTTCAACAGATATGAATACCTTCAAATTATCTGATAACGCTATTGTTAAAGTGCCAATACTGAAAATTCTACAAGCAGTGATACATTCATTTACATTAATTTATTGGGGTAGGGAACTTGATCTGAGTAAGGAAGAAAACTAGCAAGTAGGAACTGTGGTGTCTAGACCAATGCAAAGACAAATCATCAATCTGGAATAAATCACTGTAAATTTGCAATAATCCCAAATTCAAGGGCCGTGTTCTTTTCAAAGGAAAAGAGTGACCTGGTATACAAAAATACTGACAATCCAGAAGCTTTATTTAATTGCCCGTGGGTGTATACAAGCAAAAATCTACTCAGAAGAAACACTGTGGCATAGTTAAGTGTTCAATAATAATCACCACTTTCCCCTTCCCTCTAGTGGTAGAAATAGGAGCTGAATAAAGCTAGGAAATTTTTATGCAAAAATGTATTGATGATGCACAAGCATGTCTCCTTCATAGAGGGAAATAGTGTCTAGAAGAGAGAATTAATACAGCTTTACTGTACTCTGCAAAAAATGTAGACACCAGAACTCTTTTGAGTATCATGCATTCAGTTACTGTAAAATAAATCTGAGCAAGGAAACCCTCAAATATTGTAGCAATTAACATCTCAGTAATACCACATTAACATATTTAGATGTTTGTAATCACTACTCAGCTCTAGAAATGCTGCCTCTCCTAGTCTTTTACAGCAGAAAAATGATGAGTTTGCCTGTCTGTGTGGATGTATTAGCTTTTCCAGGAGTAAGAAATGTATGGAGACAATCTGAAACATGAGAGAGAAGACTTCCTTCTCGTAGTCTCCATACACACCTAGACCAGAAATTTCGTTTCAGATTAAGTCCTACTGAAATAGTAGATCATATGCAATACATTTAGCAACTTTGGGAGATTTATTTGGAAAACATAGTTGCAAAACTCTATTTGTTTATATGACAGTTCTGAGTGTGTGAAAAATCTGATTTTTAAAGTTATATTCTCCCTTTGTTTCTTCTACAAAAAGCCTCATTAAATACAAGTAGATTTTTAGATGAAAAGCTAAAGGCACGTTCCTACCACCAGCATAATCCTGACAAATATGAAACTCTTACTCCAAAACTTAAGGCACTCGAAAGAAAATGGGCAAACCTTTGAAAATGCTTGTCCAAAAGGCCAACAGTTTATGAAATCACGTATTTCTGTTATAAGCACCTGAAATGGAATGTCAAAGTGGGAAGTGCTGGGCCGACTTCAGGTGGCAGAGCCCACACTGTAGTCAGTCCAGCTTGTAATGCAAGTTGCATTGTAGAATTTTAATCTTGAAGCAGATCTACTGTGTAGAGTTTTGGATGATCCAAAACACACTTTTTGGATAATCTGTATTTTACTCACTCACATGAAGGGACAAATGATTGTGTTTACATAGCTGTACTACTTCTGGTTCAATTTTAAAAAATAGACATTGTCCCTTTTGTCTTTGCATTTACAGTACTGTCTTTCAAATATTATGAATGTTTCGTCTCTGTTCTGCTGAGGTGCACAGGCTGCTGCTGTGATAGTGAAGCTGTCCTTGCTTCACTCACCCAGAAGACATACCAATGCGCAGCAATGTTTTCCACATAATCACAAGCATCTCTGACGTTTATTGAACATCCACAATGTGATTTTTTGATTACATGACCTGCCCAGCTCATTTTAATGGTGTTTGCACTTTGCTCCTTTTGACCTTTATGTCTTCGCTTGCTGTAAAACCAGTGTGTGAAGTGAAACAAAATAGTATGCCACATCAATCCCTGTCAGAACTCAAAGTGAAGTGTTGTAAAAGTGGAAACGTTAAGAAAGAATAAGTTTACACTGATTTATATAAACACTTTATTCAAATGCTTTGGATACAGATAAACAGTCCTTATGCAATATTTGTTATGGTTTCACCTGCTTCAAGCTGGAAACTGAAAGTGTTTTGATTAATGGGACAGAAAAGTTTGTTGAGTTACTCTGCAGCTGCAAGTACTTATGCTGAAGCGCTATCTTACATCTTGTAACAGCAACTCGTCTCAGTAATTCAAATTTTTTTTCTTGTTTTGTTTTGGTTCTGTTTTCCATAGAGGAGGAACCATTACTTTTACTGCACTTACAATGACTGGCTGTACCTGCTGGCACTTCCTGGAAAATGAAAAGTACAGATTTTGGTGTTATTCTTTAATGGACATCAATGTAAGTCTCAGTTAAAATATTTTTTAAACTTTTTAATAACATTAATAACTGATGTTATTTTCAAATATTTGAAATTCTGTTTTACCTGAATCTGAGACTTAACAAGTGCAACATTGCATTTCAAAACACTGGAAGAAACAGGAAATATTCTGAGGGCTAGAAAGAAACATTTGATGAACCCTTTAAATCATTCTTTAGAATGTAAGAAATTTGGTTTTATATTACATGTTTAATAATATTCTTAGGCATTTTTATAAAAGTTATATTCAACTGTGGTAGTTTATGTAATTTCCCTGTTGATTGTGGCTTGATTTTCTTTTAACCCTAGCGACATGTTTTCTTCAATTCTCACATTCTGGTTGCATTTCTGCAGATAAAAGCATACAGCTTTCCTGACTGGTACAGTGTCTGGGTACTCATAACAGGCTTCTAAATGCAGGATAAATGAACTGATGTGGATGTCTATACTTTTCCCAGCTCATCCTCTTCCCCAATATGTACAGTCTTTTAGAGGGACAAATGCATAACACCCTCCCACCCCAGTTCCATTTTGCAAAATGTAATTTCCACATTTGTTTCTTAAATATACTGGATCTAGGGTTGTTCCTACTTTACATAATAAAATAAAGCTGGCATAAATTATGCAAAAACTTTATTATTCTTTGTAGCCAACACAGAAAAAAATGCTTGTTACACTTGGTACTTGAGTTCTCCTGTTTTATAATGGTCTGCAACAGGTAATACAGAATAGCTGACATGAAGTAAACTAGCTTGCAACCCCAAGCTGCATATGGAGCAATTCAGATGAGTGTGGGGTTTAATTCTGCTGTCACCTGTAGAACTGTACATCTCTATAAGCAAAGTATTTGCAAAGTACAGATACCGTGCAATAAAAAAAAAAAATGTTCAGAAAACCTAAAGTAAACAAACCCCAAACCTGACATTTAATAAAAATCGCCAAACCAGTTCCAGAAATATTTTTAAATGCTTTCCAGCTCTGATCATTCTTCCTTTCAAACTTACTTCTATTACTATGACAGCTAAAAACTGAGTTTGCTTCTGATGTTTTTGAGGCAATCATAAAACTCAAAGGGACAAGGACTTTAGAAGTAGGGTATTTTTATAGGGTTTGGTGGTATCCATTAACACTGCTTTATGACACTGGAGTTTGGAACTGGTGGAGAGCAGGAGACACCTAACATTGTACAGAAAAATAAACAGTTCACAAAAGTAGACTTTTGTAACCTTTGAGGGTTAAATGTGGACTCCAGTATGTCTTCATGTGTTTGAGGGGCAAAGCTAAAACATCTTTACATTTCTTTTTAACTCAAGTTGCTACTCAGAGTAACTTCTGAGACAGGTGGCAGGATATCTCATCAAAGTGAAACTAGAGTTGCCCTGCTGAGATTCCACCTGCTATGTAAAAGTGCTAACGCCTTCTTGCCAAATTGAAAGAATTACCTGACTCCAGCAGATTTTGAGTCTGTATCAGTTAAAGGCAATTTATTAGGGTTGTGAGATTAAGCACTAGAAAATGTACACTGGACAACTATTAATTGAAGTCTCTACCTTAAGACTGAAGAACTGTCTGACATAATTTTTCTACTCATAGGAGTGAAAAAGGGCCCCATGTTTTAGTGTAAATTTCCCTTCTCAAGAGTTTCAGGGCAGCCACAAACCAAGACTCTGACCCTGGGTCATCTGTTGAAGGAGTTGTTGCTGGAGTCACACATAAGGTTCTACACTTAATGAGTTTTTTGTGGTAAAAAAAAAATAGCTACTGGCCTCTTTGTCATGTTTGGGAAATGCACTTCTAAATGTACGTACCTGCTGCATTTAGCATTTGTAAAAAGTTAGTGCTCTGTAAAAGCACTTCCCTCAGTAGCTTTTCGTATCTCTCACTGGTCATTTAATTTTCTTTCTCCCATTATACCATGGCTTAGCACTACTCAGGTCACCAGTTCCTCAAAATAAAAATGAGGCTGATAGCAGCAGATAGTTTGAACTTTAATACAAATAAAAATAACTCATAACTACACAAGTCATGTGTAGATTGTTCACAGCTCATCCACTGTTACCTCCAGTGGATATTGGATTAGTCCTAGTACTATATAGTTTTCTTTGGGTTAAGATAATATGCCTATAGCACAGAATGTCATGGGCTTGAAAGTAAATAAACAAGCAGTAGTATCACTTGAAATGCACTTAATTTCACACTATAGTAAATGCAACTGAAATCATATTCATGAAATAGCCCATTTATTGTAGGCCTGATTTTCATCCAGTTTGTGGACAGTGTGTCTCAGAACTGTTTGCGTTGAAAATACCATACTATTTTGTGGGTTAATAAACAGATCTATGTCTATAAAACAGTATTTTCTCAGAGGCAGCTCTTCAGTTTTCAGATGTCGCCCTGGACAATTTTATTTTCTTTCAGAATTTTTCTTTAGGTGAGAACTTCCGATCAAAATAACATGCTGTTAAATGTGTCATTAGGAAAAATGTGCCTTAGTTTCTGGATCATCTTGATGCATCATAGAATGGTTAGGGTTGGAAGGGACCTTCAAAGCTCATCTAGTCCAATCCCCTGCAATAAGCAGGGCCACCTTCAACTAGATCATGTTGCTCAGAGCCCTGTCCAGCCTGGCCTTCAATGTTTCCAGGAATGAGGGCTTTCTTTCCTAACCTGCACTGCATGCTCTTTTGGTCTTTTTTTCTTATCTCAGACTTTTCAAATGTTTTTGATTTGTGGCACTGTTTTTTAGTTTTGTTTTTATTTTCCATGAAGAAATCGCAGGGTAGCAAGCTTAGGGTTATTAATGGCAGTTCAGTTTTTCTTACTTTATTCTTAAGCGTGCCTCAGCAATAATTCACTAGTGGATTCATATAACAAATTGAAAACTCTCCAACCTCTTTTGAAACAACCTGTATAAACACTGTACATAACCCAATGTTTTCTGGAATCCAAATCCTTGACCAAGTTTGTTAGTAATTATAACAACTATCACAGTAAGAGAGGCTAGCAGCAGCAACTTAGTACTTGACAGCCACTGGTGATCCCCTTAAGATTTCAACTTCTAAACTAATCTCTAGTCTTATCAGTTAGAAATTAAAACCTTAGGGAAAACAGATATATTAATTATTTTTGCATTTTCAGATCTCTCTGGAAGGTTGCTATGAGCACAGATTATAAATCTCCTCTCTGTCCTCCAGACAATGTTTACAGTAGCTGTGCCCCAAGCTCTGTGTTAGAAGGCAGCTAACACTTTACAGTCAGAAAGAGAAAAAATAAGAGACACTTCCATAGACCTTATAAGCACATTTGTGAATGTTTACTAGTTCTGGGAAACAAAAAGAAGAGGGCTTGTGGAACAAACTGGAGAAGACAAGTGTGAACAAATACACAACAGAGGCCAATATGAAGGACAGCTCTTCTGAGACTGGGAACGGGTCTAAGAAAGATGTTAGAAAAAAATCCATCTCTACCAGCTCTGATTTTCACATAAATCCTGGGATACTGAAACATAATCCTGGTGCAATTCCCACTCCACAAGTTACCCTCCCATCTCTGCTATTTAATCTCCCAAGAACACTGAAACATTCCCAGTGCACAGTGTGATATGAACTTCGAAAATGTGTACAGGTTTCCCACACAAATGCTTAGGAAATTATAGTTACATTAACTGCCCTGAAATTCCACATCTACCTGAGTTCACCTGTGTTTATGTGCATTTCAGGAAGCATTTTGATAAGCCACAGAAGCCATATGTGCTAAAGCAGCAGTCAGACAAGTGAGGGGTGCTTACACCGAGCAGGCCTCTCCCACGTCCCACTCTCACCCAGCAGACACCGAGCGCGTAACTCTCTCATCATTAAATCTTGTGAGATTTCCGTCCTTTGCAGGCATCGCTGAATTAAAAAATCAAACTATCCTGAGCTTCGTCGCTGGGCAGACAGAACAGCGTTGCGACGGGGAGCTGCCTGTTGCAGAGAGCAGCGTGGCCAGGGGCTTCGGGCAGCGCCTGCGGCTCCCGGCGAACACCGACCGGCCTCGCCCGCCAGCGCGGACCGGCTGCCCGGGAGCTAAAGCCGACACTGGCAGAGGGATGTCTCCCCAGCAGGCCTATGCCCTGCAACCCCTCCCAGTGCCTCATCTCCTCGGAACTCCCTGCCAGGAAGGATCGCCGCCGCGGCGCTTCAGCCGGGCGCTGCTCCGCGCACTCGCCCGTCGCCGGGGCGAACCCCCCCACCCCGGCCTTTGCCGCCGCCCTGCAGGGAAAGCGCAGCGGGCTCCCTCCCGCCGCGCCCGCAGCCTCTGCCGTGCGGAGCGGGGGGGATGCCGGCCCCGTCCCGCAGGCCAAGGGCGGCCGCTCTGGCCCGGCCCGACCGCTGGGACAAGGGGACGGAGCAGAGAGCGGGTGTGCGGGGGAAAACGACCCCGGCGCGCATGCGCGCCGCGCGCTCCAGCGCTGCATGACGAGAGCGCTCCAGCATCACCAGCAGCCCGGCTCGCGCTCCCATAGGCTGCCTGCTCTCGGCAGGCGCGCGCCCGCGGCGGAGCTCTTCCTAGTGCGCTCACGGGGACGCGCGCGCCGTCGCTGGCACCCTCGGTTGCTCTCGGCGCGCGCTGCCTGGCGTACGCCGCTGCTCGCTGTCAGCTGCTCGCGCGGCGCTCCCCGCCCTTGGCGCGCGCGCGCTGCCCGTGCCTCTCGCTCCGTCTTCTCAGTCCGCCCGCGGCTCCGTTACGCGGCGGCGGGTTCCTGCTCCTGTCTCCTCACCGCCCTCCCCCGCTCTGCTCGCCCCGGCGTGTCCTCGCGCCCAGCACCCTCGGCGACGGCAGCGCGGGCCCCGCCACCGGCGACGGCACTCGGGTAAGGGGATGCGGGGGCTGAGGGGGAGCCGCGGCGGCGGGGAAGCGGGTACCAAGCCGAGACCGGGCTCCCCAGCCAGCGCTCCACATCCCTCCTCCGGGCCTGGCACCGCCACTGTTGCGACTCCGGCGCTGCTCAGCAACCGCCGCCGCCGGGGAGGGGTGTGTGTGTGTGTATGGCGGGGAGGGGGGCGGCCCCCTGCCGTGTGCCGGGGTCCCCGTGGGCTCCCTCACCTGAGGGGCGCTGGCGGGGCCTGAGCCGCCGGAGAGCGCGGCGGGGGCGCTGCGCCCGGTGGGGGAAGGGGAGGCCGGGGCTTGGCGGGCGGCTGGGGCATCACTGTCGGCAGCGGGGCCGAGCCGGGCCCAAAGAGGGGGCTGCGTGGGAGCCCTGGCGGCGGCGGCGTTGCCCCGGGGAGCGCGGCTGCCGCCGTCCCGTGCGCCGCGGCCGCAGGCGGCCTCCAACTTTCCTTGTCCCAGGAACTGCGGCCGTACGACGAGACGCCTTGTTTTGAGAGAGAGAAGTACACGGGAAACGGGGGCTTTATGGACAGACCTTCCAGTCTGGGGCTGCCTGGTAGCTTGAGGAAGTGCTTGTCTTAGAAGGGTGCAGAGCCATCGGTTGCTCCTTGAGGCTTTTCCCGCTGCGACCTTTACCATATTTCAGCACATTTAACTGCTTTGATCTAGGATTCTGTTACTGATAAGGCTCCAACGATTTTGTTCACTAGTCAAGGTTGTGCTTAATGTATCCTCAGGTCTTTCATATGTGTGTGGGAGAGTGTACCCACTGTGTTATAGATGCTTTCCAAAGACCAGGCTGTGACCCGCTGCTTTCAGAAGCTCATGATTGAGGGTACAAGAATAGGTAGAGACTATCATGACATGGACCAGGTTGCACCAAAAATCCTATGGGCATAGCTAGACGTTTGCTGACAAATTGCTTGTTGAAAGACTCCAAGTTCTTTGGGGCAATGCCTATTCTAGTGTCTTCAGTGCATGCATGGTATAGTGTGCAGTACTGTAATGTGGTCAACACACTGTGATCCATATGCTATGTGAACGTGGATGTGGAAAACAGCCATGTGTCTAGAATATTTTCACTTTGAGATCACATGTCAGCTGAAATATGTGTTTCAGTATACACATGTACATTTATACAGATATGTTTACTTCCTACCTCTACCCTAAAATGCAATGTTTAAGGTCTAGGCATTAACTGAAAGCTAATGGTGTAAATACTTCAGAAAGATGGTTTAGGTAGGAAAAGGTTTTTTGATTTTTTTTTTTTTTTAAATCATCCTCCACTGTAAATTGTTAAAAGACTTCAGAAAAGTCTGAACTGAGAAAGCAAATGGATGGCAAACATTGCATGTGCTGCTACTGCTTGGGGTGGTTTTACAGAAGGCTCTTCTACGATTCTTTCCATTATTAAAGAAAGCTGCTATTAGGAGTTGGTGATTATGCTTTGATGTACTTTCAGTAACATCTGTTTCTCTGGTTATTACATGTGTCCTTACTGCCAAATTTTTATTGATACTTACTAGGATCTTGTATGCATAAATACACATACCTTAAACTGACAAACTACAGTATTGCAAAGTTTGCATATTTTCCCAGCAACACATAATGAGAAAACCTTTTTTTCAGTGTTGAAAGTGTATTTAATTATTCATATTTTCTGAGCAAGCAGTTCATTGAGGGACGGGTAGAAATCAACCTAGTGTGTTGAATCATTCAGATTCACTCTTTTAGTGTTGTAGCTGCCAGGACATTTGACAACTGGGAAATACAGAGGATCAGGTTGGAAGATGAAGTTCTTCTCTTCCCCTCTCTCTTCCCCTCTCTCTTCCCCTCTCTCTTCCCCTCTCTCTTCCCCTCTCTCTTCCCCTCTCTCTTCCCCTCTCTCTTCCCCTCTCTCTTCCCCTCTCTCTTCCCCTCTCTCTTCCCCTCTCTCTTCCCCTCTCTCTTCCCCTCTCTCTTCCCCTCTCTCTTCCCCTCTCTCTTCCCCTCTCTCTTCCCCTCTCTCTTCCCCTCTCTCTTCCCCTCTCTCTTCCCCTCTCTCTTCCCCTCTCTCTTCCCCTCTCTCTTCCCCTCTCTCTTCCCCTCTCTCTTCCCCTCTCTCTTCCCCTCTCTCTTCCCCTCTCTCTTCCCCTCTCTCTTCCCCTCTCCTCTTCTGTCTTCATTTGCTTAAAATTTTGGCAGTTTCATTAGCTAACTGAAAAGATATTAGTTTTAGCTAATATTAGAACAAGAAAAAAGGTTAGCTATGCTTGCTGGAGTAGAAGTAGAGCTAACTTACCTGAAGTGAATTAGTAAAGGTAGTACTAAACCACATAGGGACCTCCTTTTGTTTTGACATCTGTGGTTCATAATCAGTTTATTTGGATGGTAAACAGAGGCTTGATTGTATAATGAAATGTTTATGTATTATAAATATTGCAGAACATTCATAGGATTAATCTGAAAAATTATATTTTTGGTCCATTCTTATCTCTCTGTAGCTGTATATAATTACTGCTTTATCTGTCAGATCTATTCTAAACCAATGATATTCCCAGTCTTAGAAATTATGTACAGTAAAAAAAATAAACAATAATTTTACGTATACATTAGCTGATCAGCGTCTTCATTGACATTTAAGGGGATAAAGAAGATTTGGACTTGAGTATTTAAATCCCATTGCAGAGTCAGAATTTAAAATAAAATGTAATTACTATAATCTTAGGCTTGTCTGGAGGGGGAGCTAGTGTCAAAGCAAAAAGTGACAATTTTTTTCTAGACTCCTTCAAAAGCTTGCTGTTTGGTCATAGAATATGCTTCTGATACAATAAGAAAAACAAATACAGATGATGCATACTATGTATGATTACATTAATATGCATCTATTTTATATGATGAATGTAATCTGCAAGTGAAGTGATGTGTGTGTATTTTAGGGAAACAGTGCATATGTTTTGCTATTATGCAACAAAAACTATCATCAAAGAACTTTGAAGTTGCAAGATCAAGCTCTCATAAATAATGAAATGCCAGAATTAGGGATTTTTGTAAGAACTGTAATTTGGCCTGTAAATATATGGTTAAATGTTACACTTTTCTCTACGTTTCCTTCAGTATATAGCATAGAATGGCATAGATCGTGTTCAGTGAGCAATACTGAATCTTATTTCTTGGTATTGAATAATGTACGGCCTCGCTATTTGTTATGTGCTGTTCGTACTGTACCTTCTTAATTTCCTCTTTTGCTGTTTTATTACCTTAAGTTTAGTGTCTACATGTTTCACTAGTAATATTTTCACAGAAGTCACACTGGAGATGTATTATGTGTCCTTTTGTATTTAATATCCAATTTAAGGCCTTTGTGATATGATTTTTCAAACTGATCTATCAGTGTTTTAATGATTTGCATGTTCTAAATTGTTTTCTCATAAAGGTCTTTCTCTCTTTGTAGTTACTAACAACAACCTGGCTTTTCTTTGTTATTTTTTTATAGATCACTTAACAGGGATCCATGAATGCATATGCTAGAAAAGATGTCACTGCTTGATTTGTAGTAGGATGTCTGTTGATTTAGACTGCAAGCATAAATACTTAGATTTGCTGCAATATTAACCCCAAGATACTAAGTCTAAAATTTTGATGAAGAGTGGATTACCCATTGAAAGTTTATATTTTTTTTATTTTTTAAGATGATTTTCTTGTGAGAAGCAAAAAGAAAATAAAATTCTCCAGGGCAATATTAATTCCCTTTTCCTGCAATACCTATCTTATTAACAACACACTTGCCAACATTTCTAGTGCATATGGCAAAGCATTCATATAATATAGTGTTGTTATTTAATGTTTTTAGCATCTTATTCAGTAATACAGCAAGAGTACCTTGCACACAAGGGCACAGAGAATAAGGTCAAATCATCTTCAATTTTTGTGATGTGACTAGATTTTTTTTTTTAACTGAGTGTTTTGGGTGAGTTTTGGGTACTCATCTGTTAAAAAATAATTCTTTGCATTTAAACAAAGTGTTCAACGTGCTAGATTAAAAAAGGCAGGAACCCTCATGGGCAGGAGGAAACTTTCTATCATGTGGGACTGTATTACAGCATGTAAGTCTTTAGGAAGGCTGTAATGTGTGTATGAGACTTCTGCAACTTGAGCTAACAGAGGATGTTTTATTAGTAATTTGTAATGCATCTGTGGTCCAAATCCTATGGTCTTTGAATGGTTTTCTGAGATTTTTAAGTGTTTCAAAGTAGTGACAAAACTCTGGAATCTTGGGTTCTATTCCAGGCTCTGGGAATGAGCATGTTCTAGTGGATACTGATTTTTCTGCTTACTCCTTCTGTGGTATCTACTTAAATATATTTCTGTCTCAATCTGTTTTGCCCTATTCTGAAATTTTTATCACAGTCTTGTTTTCCCTACATAAACAGTTTGTTTCTTACTCAAGGACTTCTTATCTGAGGTCCAGAACTGCTGTGCAGGCAGTTTCTAATTAATAAATTGTTTATCCCAGTGTTCTTTCACTGTTTGAATCCTATCCAGCAATTTGAACTCCTGTCTGCTGATCTCAGGCTTCTGTCCACTATCATCAGCTTCACATCCAGTTCTCTATCATGGCTAGGATCTGTCTTCTCTGTGTTCTTTGTTTCCACTGGCTCCTGCTCTGTCTTCTAAAGTTTTCCAGCTTTAGTGTTGTGCTTCATTCCATTCTATCTGCCTAGCTGGTCTGTGTGGCCAAATGAACTGTGTCTGACAATGCTGATAGAGCTGGTCAAAGTCACAGTGAGGTCCTTCCTTAGCATCCTTGAAACATCTTGGAGATCAGGAGAGCTTTCCGATGACTGGAAAAGGACATACGTTGCACCCTTCAAAAAAGCCCAAAATTCGGTCCAAGGAGCTATAAAGCTGGCTGCCTTCCTTTTTCTCCTTGGGAAAATAAGGGCATGGGTGTTCTTGGAACGCTTTTCTGGGCACAAGAAGGAAATGATTTGGAACAATTGGCATGGATTTATCAAAGGTCAATCATTCATGACTAGCCTGATTGCTTTCTATGGTAAAATGGCTGAATTGTTGTATGAGGGAAGAACAGTGGATTTCATTTACCTTGACGTGAGGCTTTCAACTCTGTCTCCAACAATATTCTTGCACTCACATTTGGACATTACAGTTTGAATGGATGGAGAACTAGATGGGTAAACTCAGAAAGTAGTGGTTAATGTGTCATATGTGGAGGTTGGTAACAAGTGAGGTACTACAGGGGTTCATCCCACGAAGGTGATGGAGTGTCCTGTTGTGTCTGCAGATGACACCAAATTGAGAGGAATAACTGATATGCATGAGGACAGAGCCTGCCATTCAGAAGGACTGTGGCACTGTAGACACAAGACACATCTGGACCCTGATGAAATTCAACAAGGACAAATGTAAAGCCCTGAAGGAAGAGCACCTTGCAGTGATACAGGCTCGGGACTGACTGGCTGGGAAGCAATTCTGCTGGAGAAACCTGGGGTCCTGGTGGACAGCACTGTGGCCGAGGGCTAGCAGCAGCATGTCCCTGCAGAAAAGAAGGGCAACAACATCCTGGGCTGTATTAACAAGAACTTCCAGCAGATGGAAGGAAGTGATTATCCCTCTCTGCTTGATGCTCATCAGACCACATAGAGTACAGCACCCAATACACTTCAATACAGGAAAGACAACAGAAATGAATTTGGTGGAGGGCTACCAAGATGGTTAGGGAGCTGGAGTACTTGCCCTTTGAGAAGAGTGTGAGAGAGCTGGATTTGTTCAGCTGGAGAAGAGGTGTCTTCAGGAGGATCTAACAACAACCTGCTGGTGTCTTTGAGGAGATCTTTGAGAAGATGTAGTCAGGCCCTTCGCTGAGGCGTCTGGTGGGAGAACACGAGGCAGTGGTCGTAAATTAAAACAAAGAAGGATCAGACTGGATATAAGGAGAAACTTTCTCTCCATGACCATAGTTAAGATGTGAAAGAGGTTACCCAGAGAAGCCTCTGTCTTAGAGGTTTTCAAGACCCAACTGGATGAAGATGAATAACCTGTTCTGATCTCATGGTTGACTTTACTTTGAGTAGGAGGTTGGACTAGGGACATCTGGAGATCCCTTCCAACCTGTATTACCCTGTGAGTCTACAACTGTGAATGCTTAGCTCTCGGAAGCCTTATACTGGAATGCAGTCACTACAGACAGAATCTGTAGGTGACTCAGCTATAACATATCAACAGAAAAGCAATAACAGTAACATTACAGTGAACTTGACAAAAACATCATTTGTGTGTCAGGATGTGCATTTTGCTGTCCCTTAGGAGGATACATGTGGAGTTTAAAGCATGCAAGTGATTAAACTTTTTAAAGTAAAAATTGACTTTTGCAATGTGGTGAAAGTGTATTTTTCTATAGCTTTCCTTGGAAAGGGGAAAAATGTTCTACTTGCAAAGTGTTTTGCTTACACTCAAGTAGCTCATCTTTGAGATGGACACATGTCACAGAATGGGTCATACTGGAAAGCCTTTGGCAACTTAAAAGAAAATGAAAAATGAATCTTCTACAAGGAAATATCTGGCAGCCTTAAAAATAGCTGAAGTTTCTGGGTCATTTGTCATGATATGTATATAAATTCATGTTATGTAGCTCATAATGCGTCATTTCAAGGTGGTGATTTTCTATCTGTTAAATCAGTTGCAATCAATTCTGAGGTGTGTCCCCCCTCCTCCCCATACATGAAATACCAGTTCCCTCACATAATTATTGTTTCGTTCTGTTCTTTTTCCCCCTCCCTTCCTCCTTTCCTTCTTCTTCCACATTTTCAAAGTGGGGATGGGGGACAAATGAAAGAAGAGAAGCAGTCCTAAGATACAAGGAACTGAGTAACTGTATTGGAAGACTTTTGGCTACAAGTCTCCAAATCTAAAGAGTTAACTGTAGCAAAGACCTATTGTTAAATGACAGGCTGTGGAGCCTGGGGATTTGTTAGTGGTGGTGGTGGTTGTTGTTGTTTTGTTTGTTTGTTTTAATTTTAGTTATTGAAGTATGAGATGCTGTGTGAGGAAGTCTTTAAATGACCTTTTTGTGAAGTTTTTGCTCCTTTATATGTATTTGCTAACCTGTAGTCTTTAGGGATCCTTCCTAAGACAAGTAGTGATTTCTGTAGCAAAGCATAGTTTCCAGCAAGTCAACCATTTTACTTATTTCCATCAAATATTAGATATTAATAAAACATAATTTACATATTTTATTTTGAGGTGTGATAGATTAAAAATAAAAGTAAACACTGCAGGTATTGGTAATTCTAGATTTTGGTGAAGTTTGTACTGCTACAGTTGCTTTATAATAGCAATATTAATTCTGAACATAAATACTTTTTAGGAGCCTGCTTTCATTATATGTTTGCTTCATAACTTTATAGTGGTAAGGTGAATAATTTTCTCTAGTAATAGAGAGTTTCTTTTGTGAGACAGTTAATAGCAATGTGTATCACCATGACATTATTAATTCTGCGAGCTAAACACTTTTTAGAAGGTTTTGGTACGTTGCTGTATCTTACAGAAGTTGATTCTGACTTGCTGTTTATTAGAATCTTTCTTCAAAGCATTGCTTTTCCAAAAGGTTTTGTAAAAGAACAGTAAGAATTCTTTTCCAACAACCTCCCAATGTTCATCTTTAGTTTATTAAATTACTTATGTTGAACTCCACCATAATTTGGTTAGAACTTGCACAATGTCATGGTAGCTTTTTATGGTAGGTCTGATTTGTATGGGTATAAGCACATTTGTCAAGCTTTTTTCAGCTCGAAGTTCTTGAACGTCTTTGCCTATAAGGAGATTTCTGTTGATCTGTTTCCAAAATGTGAGCTTTCATATTGCCTGTAGCCTTTGTCTTTAGCTCCATGCCTCTATGATGATAAAACATGTAACATACCTGAAACAAGTGTAGAGCTTTCTGATAGGCTGTACTTAGCTGACATCTTGTCTCTTTCTGGGTGTTGGCTAAGCAGCTTCCTCTCTTTGACAATCAGCAAATGAGTGTATGCTTGAGACAGAACAATTTTTGCTGTTGCAGCATATGTAGCGTGTTGATGGTCTCTTTTCTCCCTCCTCTTCTTCTCTCACTCTGAGTTGTATAAGACTGGGTTTTAGTCTTATGTCTTCAGTCTTTAGTTTTTCTCAGCTGCAAGCATTTGTTCCTTATTTAGGGCAAGGTTTAAATTCACAGAAGAAAAATATTGTTTTTTTTAAAAATATATTCATTATTTTGTTTCCCCTATTTATGGTTTTATTTCAGTGAGACACCTTTGTGGTGTTGTACCAAGGCTTACTATGCTTGGATAGCCTCTGCACTTTCTTTTTATGTGGTCTGGTTTTTTTTACCTTTTTAAAAGGTTTGGAAAGAGTTAGTCACAGTTCACAATCTTCTGGATGCATGTCTTCACATTTCTGTTTATTAAGTCTGTTTCATAATTCTGCTGGGATTTTTTTTTTTTTTTTTTAGTAGAACAACATCTTACTTTTTGATCTGTCCATTGCTTGGGGTGTTTTCAAGTTATAGCAGTTATGGCAGTATGAATTACACCTTTCCTCTGTTGTAGCCCACTGTTTAGGACACAGTGGCATTGGAAGATGCTTTCCTTGAGTTCTTCATTGCAGATGTCTAGTCAGTGCTCTGGATTTTGTGTTTAACTCTTAGATGTTCTCTCTGCCACTTTTGTTGTCTTTTAGCTTCAGTGAAGTGGTGCTGGAGTAAGTATCAATAATGTTAAGTTTGCCCTACCAGGCTGTAAAGATGGATGGCAATTTGGGTAATATGACAGCTTACATTACACCCTATAACAACACCTTCAAACTCTGCAGATGTGAATAGACTTTGTGTACTTCCTAGGGAGCAGGGGATGTTGACCCTTAGGAGGCTGTTAATGGTTTCTTCTGATGTCATTTTTTTTTTTCTTCAGTGACAGCAGGACCTTGGAATGCACGTGATAAAGCCCTTTTATCCTTCTTCACCTGATTACAATGGATAGCGCTCTTAGAGGATGAGAGATTCAGTACAACCTAGAGCAAAGAGGTGTTGGTCTCTCGAGGAGCTAGATATACATGTAAGATACAGAGATTTCAGCAGGATTTAAAATGCTTCTTGGATTTTCCTGTACAACGTATTGCAGTGTCATGCATAGGTAATGATAGATAATAATTCTGTAGATTCTGTGTCTACAGAAGTGCTGAAAGAACATTGTCTTTCTTCAGCTGATTGCCCTTCAGATCTTTGTATGTGTGCACAAAATCACTTGCTTGCAGTTTATCCTCAGGCATGCTGAACACACATCTCCTAGTTGGAGTTCAAGCTATTGGGCCAAGAATAGGAGATATCCCAAGTACTGAAATCTGACAGCAAGGTCGTAAAACCATGTCTTGAGATGTAACAAGATATTCTGATATTCTCAACCAGAGATATTGTGATCCTAGACCCTCCACAGAATGAGTTTGGGACACAGTTTTATAGAACGTTTTTTTGCTTACTTCCAAGACCACTGTTTTCTAAAGTCCCACAGGACATAAGGTCAGGCTGTCCTTGCTTACAAAAACAGTTAAAATTTTGTGACCAACTACATATTCAG
This sequence comes from Patagioenas fasciata, assembly GCF_037038585.1. Taxonomy (NCBI): domain Eukaryota; kingdom Metazoa; phylum Chordata; class Aves; order Columbiformes; family Columbidae; genus Patagioenas; species Patagioenas fasciata. The sequence continues at coordinate 27,879,199 of NC_092524.1, read as the reverse complement.
TTTTGTGGCACCTTTTCATACGTAGATTGTGAGTACATCTGCTATTCCAACTGTGTCAACCTCAGCTTCACTATCTGAATGCTATGGCTGTTTAGGGCAGGCTTGGTTGTTCTTCAGGAGCATAGAAGGGGAACCATCTAATCTGTATGCTTACCTAAGTGGATTAGTTAGCTGGATGAATGTCTCCAGTATCAGTCTGTTCATTGTTCTGATTGACTCCTTGCTGAAACAAACTCTTTTTTTTTTTTTCTTTGCTAAGTGTAATTTTTTTCTCCATGGTCTCACTTTGAGGGCTTATCTATGCTTTCTTACTCTACAGTTCTGCTATTTAAGCAGGGAACACTCATGCCATCTTTCCTAGAAAACGTTTCATATTATGGGGATACCCGAGTCCACTGCCCTTTTGTAATGGTATTTTTTTCTGTTTTGGCATCCTACTCTCTTTCCTAAGTTGTTTTTTTGGCTATATCTAGACAGTAGATGGAGGATCTACTGTTGTGAAGCTACTCTCAATAATCTTTGAATGCTCATGCCAATTAGAAGAAGCACCGAAGAATTGGAGGAAAGCAAATGTCACTCCTTTGTTCAAGAAGGGCAAGAAGGAGGACACAGGGAACTACAGACTGGTCAACCTCACCTTGATCACAGGAAGAGTGATAGAACAACTAATCCTGGAAAGCATTTCCAGGCATGTGAAGGATGAGAAAGTAATCAGGAGTGGTCAGCATGGGTTCACCATGGGGAAGTCATACTTCACCAACTTTGATAACCTTCTGTGATGAAATGACTGGCTTGGTAGACAAGGAGAGAGCAGTGGACATTGTCTACCTAGACCTTAGTAAGGCTTTTGACACCGGCTCCCATAAGATTGTCATAGAACAACTGATGAAGAATGGGCTGGATGAGCAGACTGTGAGGTGGATTGAAAAGTGTCTTGATGACTGTGTCCAGAATGTGATGATTACTGGCATGGAGGCCAGTAATTAACAGTCAAAACTGGGGTCAATACTGGGTCCAGTCCTTTATAACATATTTGTTAATGACTTGGATGATGGGGATAGAGTGCACCCTCAGCAAGTTCACTATGACACAAAACTGGGAGCAGTGGCTAATATTCCAGAGGGTTGTGCTGCTATTCAGAGGGACCTCCAAAGGCTGAAGAAATGGGCTGACAGGAACCTCATGGAGGTCAACAGAGGGAAATGCCAGGTTGTGAACCTAGGGAGGAACAATCCCATTTGCTGGGGGCTGACTGGTTGGAAGGCAATTTTGCAGAAAAGGACCTGGGGTTCCTGGTAGGTACCGAGTTGAACATGAACCATCAGTGTGCCCTTGAAGCAAAAAATGCTGACGGGATCCTGGGCTGCATTGGAAGGAGTGTTGCCAGCAGTTTCAGGGAGGTGATCCTTCCTTCTTCTACTCAGCACTGGTGTGTCTACACCTGCAGTTCTGTGCCCAGTGCTGGGCTCCTCAGTACAAGAAAGACATGGACATACTGGAGAGGGTCCTGCAAAGAGCTGTGAAGATGATGAAGGAACTGGAGAATCTGTCCTGTGAGAAAAGACTGAGAGAGTTAGGGACTGTTTAGCTGAGAGAAGGCTAATGGGAATCTTGTCAATGTATATAAATACCTGAAGGGAAGTACTGGAGTCAAGGTAAGCTGAGAGATGGTACAGTGTACTTTCTGGATCTCTGTAAGAAAGGCCTGACAACAAATGGCTTAATAAGATGACTGTTTTAGTAAGACAGACTAAGAAGAGGAATATAGATAGCATGTTAATCTTACATCCTTTCAGAAACTGTCCCCTCCCTACTTGTGCAACATGCCATGTTGGTTAAGGCACCTGTATGATACTTCGTATTTTGCTACAGATTATTTAGGAAAATAAATGATAAATCTTGATGGCTTTCTGTTTTTATAGATTATTTGACTCGTTTTTAATGTTTCTAAAAATCTGAGCTGGTACATGGAGGTATGATTTAGTGTCGCATGAGAAGTGTCAACCAAAATATCAATTACGTGGTTATTTTTGAAAATAATTGTGAAAAATAGGAAGCAGAACTGTATCTTGTTAATTTCAGAGTGCTGTCACAAAAGTTGATATAGATTCTAAACAGTCTTCCTCTGACTTTCTTCATGTTTATATAGCTAATGTAAATTTGGAAACACTTTTCACAACCTTTAAATGTTTATTTAAACATATTTTCTCATGACACTGATGTGAAATGTTGCAATATGCCCACACTGTGTTAGAAGGAAAAGGTGCATCCTGGGAGTGTATGAACGTTATAGTTTCCTGCTGAGATGTTTGTAAATAGTGGGTGTAATTCAGTGACACCTGCAACTCAAACATATTTAGTCAGTACAGTTTTTGTTTGTTGAGCGGTTTTCAATTGTTTTGACTTCTAGGGTACTAAAGAATAGCTTGTGTGCCTAATGCTATTGTATGCCATTTCTGTAATTCAAGTGCTCTTCAAAATCATAAACGAACAGGGAATCTTTAGATTAATCTTTGTTAGTAGCTTTTCTCCTGAAGTCTCTTACAAATGGGTAGTATTGTTGTTGCTTAAACTTTTACCTTCCCTGGCAGAATCAACCGCAAGGAGATTGATTATTTCCTTATCTGGCTTAGATGTATCTCTTATCAAAAGAGATGGTAGCTTTAACTGTGCTATTTGAAATCATAAGTGCTTTGGAATGGAAGTGTATGGAATGTTCCTTTGGACAATTCTTTTCTTGGTTGATGCTTTAAAATGTTGCATCAATGTGGTGTTTATTGACTGCCATTGCCTGGTGTTGAAGGGCATCTAGAGCTCAGAGCCCTTTGATTATGGCATTTTTTTAGTTATATGTTAGGTCAAATGTGATTGTAGAGAGAAAAAAAAAAAGCTGTGAACTGTGGATTTCCATCTGAAAATTCTTCAGCTGTGTTTGGATGTGCTGTGTGAAGACTTACTGTGATTTTTAAGGTGGATAGTCCCAGGTATGCACAGCTGGTATGAAATAACATTAAAAACAAACCAAACCATAATACACCGGAACAGTATTTAAGAATAATCAGTGTAAATACTTCTTGTGGTGTGTTAGTAACACATCAGACTGAAGAGTTTCTGCTGGAACGTGGTAAACCAAAATGGAATATTGTCTTTTGAACTGTGATTTCTAATGTCATTTATACTATTGCAGGGCCTTGTCTTCCCTGACTGCACTTTTTATGTGTGTGTAATTGGTGACAGTTACTCAGTCATCATATGTAGCGTGCGGAGAAAAGATACTTGTAAAGAAGAGTTATCAGTTCTTGAGGATTGCACTTTGAGCCTCAACTAAACATTTTGTTTCTTGGGTTCATCTTGCTCTTTTTCAGCTCTAGATTTTCTGTTTCCCAATGGAAATGCATGAAGTGTAGTGACAATTTTGTCCTTCTTTATCCAGTAGGCTCTCTGATGAGTTCAGTGATGGACAGTATGAATCTCAAACTGTATCTCTGTAAAACTAAGTCTATAGTGAAAGCTGCTACAAAATGTGCTTTTACATCAGGCTTCAGATTACATCTCAATGTTTTTTAACGTTGTCTCAATGTTTTTTCCTTTCATGCTTCCCTGAATTCTTCTATATATTACCTTTTCCTTTCCTCCTGTCCTCTTGCTGGGATCAGGATTTAGCAGAACACCCAGTTTCACAATTCCATATCCCTTGGTGTTTGAGTACTGCCTTGTCTTTTTGCATGGTGTCTGTCAGCACCTCTTGACTGCTGTGGGAAAGGGTGATCTATTGGCTAAGTGAAGCTGTTGTAATGAAGAAAAACAGAAGCAATGCTTGTTATGATTTATGAAGTCCTTTGCTGTATGAGAATTAGCTTATACATAGGGTATAGATTATATGCATCCATATTATACACATATAGATATACATATATACAAAATTATTATAATTATAGTAGATTATATCTAATCCTGGTCACATAGGGTAGCTTGTGCCTCGGTCATTGCATAGCGCAGGGAAACCTGAATTGCTACCGATATATACTTGTTTTGGGAATGAATTAAGATCTCTCAGTTGCAGAGCATTTAATCCACAGTAAGTTCATTGCAGTGAGTCCGTTTGCTTTCCTGCATACATTATAGAATGAAAGAGATAAAAAGATGAAATTCAACTTGATTAAACTCTACATGTAACTTTAAAAATGATATTTGCTTTTTATCCCTAAGTAGGGAAGACATATGTATAATTTTCTAAAAATTTCCGTAATAAATTAAGCATCAGAGGAATAAGAGAGGAATGCAAGATTGCCTAATGGATAGTAAAAGTGGGAGACAGAAAAATAACCACTTCACAGGGAACCTTTGTGCATACATTTAGCAATAGTCTCTTCTTAATATCAGACTATTTTAGTCTGTTTGTGGTGAAGCACGCTCAAGGAAAAGACATATCAAAGATTATTCAAATACAAGCAACTTAAAAGACTGAAAGCTCTCTGGAATGAAATGTGTATTAGTACATGTTTTTTTCCCTAACATTTAGGCTCTATAAAGCTTTGTGTGTACTATTTAGGAATAGTTTCAAAGGTATTTTCTGGTGTTCTGAAATATATAAATTGCATATTTTTTGTGTAGTATTCATGCTAATGGAATGATATTCAGCTCATCTTTTCAGCTTCATTCATTATCAGGCACCATCAGCCACCTAACAGACAAATTTCAAAGAGGTCTTTCAAATTTTTTTTGCTGAACATCCCTGACCACTTCTTTGATCTTAATTGCTAGAATCTCAACTTTGATAGTCTTCTTGACCTTTGTTTGAAGATCTACCTTTGATTAGCCTGTGTCTGCTAAGCATGAAGCTGCAGCATGGTCTCACCTCAAGGGAAGCAGTGTTGTGTCTCCCTTTTTTCTCAGCTTCCTGGATGCTGAACACTGCTTGCATCTGGTCATAGCCTTCCCACGGAGCAGCAATGGCAGCAGTATGCAACTGATACCATCTTTGAAATCTGCACAGCTGTGAAGTTGACCACAGTCTTGTTATTGTCACCCTACTGCTATTTGACCAATCAGTTAATAAAAGCAGAGTCACTCAAGCTATTTGACGATAGACTTTGGAATAAAATGCTATGATTTTTATTTGGTTCGTGTTGAAAACACTCAAAATGAAAGAAGAAATTATGTATTAATTCCTAGTGTAATTTCCATAGCAATATCAGGCTGTGTGCTCACTGTGGGCACGTTTGAAGAAGTTACCTTTTTAAGAAAGAAGAAAAAAGAGGAAGGAAAAGGGTAGACATCTAAAGCACAATAGAAGATGCTGTTTCTTTCTTTTAATCTGCTACTACATGAATTGTTTCAGTACATACATAAAAGATTCTTAGTAATTCTGTTGGCATTGGTATTTCTCTTGTGTGTTCGCTTCTCTTTCAATATAAATTTCTCTCTAAAAGACTGAGTAATAGCATTTGTAGGGGTAACCAGTATTTGTAGTGGGTGGTAATGTGTATGTTTTTTAATTTTTTAAAGACTTTATCTCTTTTATTTGAGGTTTGATATGCTGAATTAAATCCCACAGTTTAAAATAATCCCTCATAATTAATAAAAAGGCCCTCTAGATTTTTTTTATATAAATAAGAAATAGAAAAAAAAATTTTGTTTTTGGCTTACAGCCACATTACTTTTTGTTGTGTTTTCAATAACACAATAGTTTTCAGTGACATGCATGGTACTGTCTTTTTTCTTCTGTGAAGCTTGTTGATTGAAATCTTCCCTTTTTTTTTTTTTCTGTGATTGTCAAACATTGTATTCATAGCTTTCTCTTCTGATAGCATAGGCTTTCTCTTTTGAACTAATTACTGTACTCATAACAAATAATCATGAGGTAGTACTGCAAAAAGTTTCCTTCCTCAAATTCAAACATGAGTTTGTTTCTTACTGAGAGAACAGGTTTTGCCTTAATGTCTTTATGTTGTCTGTATTCTCACTTAACAACTTTTTAAATTGGGCTTTCCTGACAGCTCTTTTCAGCCTTTTCTTTCAGTAACCTGTGTCTAGAGAGAGTGTTCTCTCTGTGTGATTTCCTTGCCTCCACATTTCCATATTATTCTGGTTGAATTTCTAAAGACGGTTACTACTTTGCTGTTTTCTTGGTTTTGTGTACTCCTCCAGACTTTATCTGCATTTAATTTTTGTTTCCTGAAGCTGGTTTGATTTCAAATCCCTTTTTGGCTGCATTGACACTAATAAAGTGGACTATTGTCTGCTATTGAGGACAACTGACATGGACTGAGATTTGTCCTTTCTCTTTGTCTCTCAGCCTTCAAACAGGTAGCTGCACGCATAGTGCCATTTGGAAGTTGTCCTGGCTGTTTGATAACCTTTCAGAATGTTTCCAGAGGTTGGAAGAGTGTGGTTGGCCTTGATTGATCAAAAGTATTTCAGGGTTTATTTTAATATGGTTATTTGCTTTTCGGTGTCTGGGAAAGTTTCAAGCATTAGTATCTTGATGTAACCTTTTAGGTTAACTTCTGTAAAGCCAATAGTCAAGCCAGTTACCAGCTAGAGGTTAACTCAGTTATATCTATGATCTGCTTCCTGAAAGGTCTATCCTGTGAATCATTCATCTTGTGCTTTGAATGATTCTGCTAGCTGTCTAGAAAAAAAAATACCCAAACAAAATAGAAGAACCAAAAAAAACCACAACCAACCTTTCTCAACAGTCTCTCCAAAGCCTCATCCACTTAAATTTTCTTCATTGGTAATTTATAGGAGATCTATACTTTCCTTCTTACTTTCTCATTTTAATGTTATGTGGAGTATTTGGCTTCTGTTGCATTCTGGGTCTCAGAACAAGTATGCAAACCTTAGATCTTCAAGGTAAGATTTCCTGCTCCACCATCTATATCTCTCATTCTTGAGCCAAGTATGCCCTCCAACTTTATTTAGTATCTCACTAAATGTGTTTTGTCAGGTGAGTCATGTTTTTGTTTACTTTCTGAGATTTCCAGCTACTCCTGTTTTATTCCTGATAGTTTTTGTATTAACATACAGAGATCAAGGAAGCTCTGAAGATAGTCTACTGTTTGTCACCTTTTCCTCACTATGGCCCCCATGCTCACTACTCATCACTTTGGAGTCGTGATCTAGATTGCCATTTGTAACTCTTGTTATTTTATTAGAAAGGGCAGACTTTACCTTTAATTTGCTCAGTGGTGATATGAATAACATCAGATTTTTAGCTTGCCAGGATGTGAAGCACAGATGGCACTTCACATGGCTGAGAAGAAGTGGGACTCTGGGGAAAAGAAATGTAACGTATGTTCTCCTGGATTTAAGAGAACTGATGTCCAGTGCTTGCAGCATTTTCCTTAATTTTTTCCCAAATTTGCACTACACATGCTAGTCTGTAATGTATTAGCAATGTCACTGTAGCATACATGAAACTTCATAAAGTGAAAAATGTAGGGCTGCGGACGCCGAATAAGAGTGTCCTCTGGGAATATTTGGATATGTCAGCTAGGGTCATGTGTATTTTTTTTAATAAAAAGGAAAAATGAATCAAGTCATTGGGCCAGTGTGTCTTGAAGGCGGGGAGCAGGAAAGAAGTTGAGAACTGCACAGTGTCACATTGTGAAATGGGAGACCTGGTTACCCAGGATATGAAGAAGGCTGAAGTACTCAATGACTTCTTCGCCTCGGTCTTCACCGGCAAGAGCCACACCACCCAAGTTGTAAAAGGCAAAGGCAGGGTCTGGGAGGATGAAGAACCTCCCACTGTAGGAGAAGATCAGGTTTGAGACCATCTAAGGAACCTGAAGGTGTACAAGTCCATTGGACCTGATGAGGTGCATCTGTGGGTCCTGAGGGAACTGGCAGATGAAGTTGCTAAACCACTGTCCGTCATATTTGAGAAGTCACAGCAGTCCAGTGCAGTTCTCACTGACTGGAAAAGGGGAAACATAACCCCTATTTTTAAAAGGGGAAAAAAGGAAGACCTGGAGAACTGCAGGCCAGTCAGTGTCATCTCTGTGTCCAGCAAGATCATGGAGCAGATCCTTGTGGGAACCATGCTAAGGCATATAGAAAATGAGATGATTGATGACAGCCAACATAGCTTCACTAGGGGCAAATTGTGCCTGACAAATTTGGTAATCTCCTACGACTGGGTTACAGCATTGGTGGATAAGGAAAGAGCAAGTGACATCACTGATCTGGACTTGTACAAATCATATGACAGTGTCCTGCATGACATCCTTGTCTCTAAATTGGAGAGACATGCATTTGACAGATGGACCACTCCATGGATAAGGGATTGGCTGGATGGTCACATTCAAAGAGTTGCAGTCGATGGCTCGTTGTCCAAGTGGAGACCAGTGACAAGTGGTTTTCCTCAAGGGTTGGTATTTGGACTGGTGCTGTTTAATGTCTTTTTCTTTGACGTGGACAGTGGGACTGAGTGCACCCTCAGCAAGTTTGCAGATTACACCAAGATGTGTGGTGTGGTCGACATGCTGGAGGAAAGGGATGTCATGCAGAGGAACAGGCGTGAGAGGTGGGCCTGTGTGAACTCCATGAAGTTCAGCAAGGCCAAGTGAAAGGTCCTGCACAATGGTTGGGGCAATTCTAAGCACAGTCATAGGCTGGACATAGAATAGATTGAGAGCAGCCCTGGGGAGAAGGACTTGGAGGTGTTGCTTGATGAAAAGCTCAACATGAGCTGGTAATGTGTGCTTGCAGCCCAGAAAGCCAACCATATCCTGGGCTGCATCAAAAGAAGCATGACCAGCCAGTTGAAGTAAATGATTGTCCCCCTCTACTCTGCTCTGGTGAGACCCCACCTGCAATACTGTGTTCAGCTCTGGGTACCCCAGCCTAAGAGGGACATGAACCTCTTGGAGAGGGTCCAGAGGAGGCCATGAAGATGATCAGAAGGATGAAGCACCTCTCCTATGAGGACAGGCTGAGAGAGTTGGGGTGGTTCAGCCTGGAGAAGAGAAGGCTCCAGGGAGACCTTATAGCAGCCTGTCAGCACTTAAATGGGGACTACCAGAAAACTGGAGAGGGACTTTTTGACAGGTAGTGACAGGACAAGGGGTAATGACTTTAAAATGAAACAGTGTAGATTTAGATTAGAAGCAAGAAATTCTTTACCACAAGGGTGATGAAGCACTGGAACGGGTTACCCAGAGAAGTTGTGGATGCTTCATCCCTGGAGGTGTTGAAGGCCAGATTTGATGGGACTTTGAGCAACCTGGTCTGGTGGTGGAAGTTGTCCCTGCCCATGGTAGGGGGAGTTGAAACTAGATGATGCTTAAGGTTCTTTCCAACCCAAGCCATTCTGTGATTCTGTGATTAGTGGATTACATTCTGTGTGATCTACCCAAGCAAGCAGATAGATTTAAAATATGTTTATATTTGGGATGTTATTAAATAACTTGGCCTTTTAATATTCCCATGAAATAAATCAGTTGATTACGTACTGTTCTGTATACTGTATCACTTTTGTGGACCCTTCTTGATTTATGCCTTGAGAAGCTATGATATGTGAAAATTTAAAGGGAATTTTTACCTTACAGCAACTGTTCTATATTTTCTTCTGGTAAGGATAAGCACGTTATGATTCTGAATTTTACTCCTAATTCTTATTTGTGACATTAAAAATGCTGTACGCTTAGAACAAGGTCAAAGTGGCAAAATCCTATGTACCTATGTGATGTGTGCCCCAATGATGAGCAAGACTAGTAAACTGGTAACAACAGATGCAGAGAAGGCTGAGGTATTGAACAACTTGTTTACCTCAGTCCCCACTGGCAAGCTGTCTTCCCACACTTCTTGAATGGATGAACTGCAAGGCAGGGACTGTGGGGGAGCAAAGTCCCTCATACTGTAAGAGAAGATCAGGTTCGTGACCACGTGGGGAACCTGAACATACATAAATCTATGGGATCTGATGAGAGACACTCCAGAGTCCTGAGGGAACTGGCTGATGTGGTTACCAAGCCAGTCTCCTTGATATCTGAGAAGTCATGACAGTCAGGTGAAGCCCCCAGTGACTGGAAAAAAGGGAAACATCACAACCATTTTTAAAAAGGGTTAGAAAGGAGAACCCTGGGAACTACTGATCTGTCAGCCTTACCTCTGTGCCTGGGAAGATCATGGAACAGATCCTTCTGGAAGCTATCCTAAGGCACATGGAGGACAGGGAGGTGATTTGAGAGAGCCAGCATGGCTTCACTAAGGACAAGTCCTGCATGACCAACCTAGTGGCCTTCTGCGATGGAGTAACTACATCAGTGGACAAAGGAAAGGCTATGATGTTGTCCATCTGGACTTCTGTAAAGCCTTTGACATGGTGTCCCACAACTTCCTTCTCTCTAAATTCGAGAGGTTTGGATTTGATTGGAGGACTGTTCAGTGGATGAGGAACTGGCTGGATGGTCACACCCAGAGAGTAGTGGTCAATGGCACAATGTCTGGATGGACACTGGTGACAAGTGATGTCCCTCAGAGGTCCGTACTGGGACCAGTGCTGTTTAATATCTTTATCAATGACATCAACAGTGGGATCGAGTGCACCCTCAGCAAGTTTGTGGATGGCATTGAGCTGAGTACATGCCTGAGGGACAGGACACCATCCAGAGGGACCTGGACAAGCTTGGGAAGTGGGCCCATGCAAATATCTTGAGGTTCAACAAGGCCAAATGCAAGGTCCTGCAACCCCTTGTGTCAGTACAGGTTGGGGGATGAAGGGATTGAGAGCAGCCCTGTGGAGAGGTACTAGTGGATGGAAGATTGGACATAAGCCAGGAATGTGCGCTTGCAGCCCAGAAGACTGCATCAAAAGACCAGCAGGTTGAGGGAGGTGATTCTGCTCCTCTGCTCTGGTGAGACCCGATCTAGAGCACTGCGTCCATCTCTGGAGTCCTCAGTACAGGAAAGACATAGGCCTGTTGGAGAGAGGCCAGAGGAGGCCACAAAAACAGAGGGCTGATACAACTCTGCTGTGAGGACAGGCTGAGAGAGTTGGGATTGTCTCTGGGGAGACGTTAATTATTGCAGCATTTCAGTACTTAAAAGGGGCCTACAAGAAAGATGGGGACAGACTTTTTAGCAGGGTCTGTTACATTAAGACAAGGCATAGGAGTTTTAAACTAAAGGAGCGGGGATTCAGGCTGAACACACGGAAGAAATTTTTTACAATGAGGGTGGTGAAACACTGGCAGCTCACTCAGTGAGGTGGTAATGTGCCATCCCCAGAAACATTCCAGGCCAGGCTGTACAGGGCTCTGAGCAACCTGATCTAGTTGTAGGGTGATTGGACTAGATGAACTTTGAAGGTCCCTTCCAACCCAAACTATTCTGTGATTCTATGATAAGGAAAACAAAGTGTGAGGAAATCTGTCATTTGGCCTTGTTTTAAGGAATTTTGAGGAATAATGCTTCCAAATCTGTATCTTGTTTGATTAAAGTAGAATTTAATTGAACGTTTTTATGCTGTTCTCAGACCTATAGTAGTCAAAACTTGTTTGAAGGGGAACCATCTCCAGAAAACTGAGCTGCAGAAAAATCCTGTGCACTTCATTGCAAAACAGCTAATTCCTAAGAGCCTTTCTTGAGTGTGCGGTAGAAATTAGATGATTTGGCTTTGATCCTTGCATATTATGAATTTACTATATTCCACGTTTTCTTTTGCTCTTAGCAGTAAAGAATCTTAAAATAAAAAATTTAGTACATAATAAATATACAGATAATCTTATATCTATCCTCTTCAACTATATTTATTAAAAATGTTAATATTTCCCTCTGTTCCCCTGGGATGTATTCTCTTTCCATATTTGCTTAAGGAAACTTGCTTAGCATCAGCAACTAACAATAATGCCAGGCCAATTGATGGGTATAAGAGAAATCAAGTTTGTTTTTTCAGCTAAATAACTGTGTGTCTCTTGTCTTAAAACTGAAAAGCACATTTTGAGCTTCACTTGGCTTACAGAAAGAAAGTTTATAATTTGTTTTTCTTTACCAACCATTAAAAACAGTCAGTGTAACAACTTAGCTGATTTTTGAAGCTGTTTTGTTGTTTAAACTGCTTCTTTTCTTGTAATATTTTTCCTAATGTAGGTTTAGTCGCTTCTCTGCCAGCTACTTGTAACTGTAGTGCTGGCACTGAAGTAAGCAAGTGACTTCACTAACAAGCTGGTCTGTTTGCTTCTGAAATTGCTAATATTAGAGAAGGCAGGATTATTATACTTAGTAGTAGAGATTATCTATGTGTTTGGAGTAATAGAAAGTGATTTAATTAAAATAAATAAATTGCAAATTCACATACTTGAGCGCTGACAAGAACTCCTGGTATAACTAGGCTGGCAATCAGAGGTAGGTCATCGTCGTATGGCCCAGATCCTCATCTGTTTCATTCTCAGGTGATGTGCCTTTGTGAGAGTAAGGCAATTCTAAGACACATCATCTGGTTTCTAGCTTTTAAAAAAAATCATTAGGACCAGCCAATAAAGTGTTGGTTGATTTGCGCTTATGATGGTTTATAGCTCTGATCACATTTGCACGTAGAAAAGATCGAGTCATTTGGAACAGTAAGAACTGTTAGTGTGGTTATGCTGAAGTTGAACTTGCCTTCATAAAGAAGAATGAAATAAACGGTACTGAGGGAACTGGTGGAGGTGCTCACCAAGTAACTTTCAATCATTTATCTGCAGTGCTGGCTAACCAGGGAGGTCCCAGTTGACTGTAAGTTGGTGAATGTGATGCCCATCTATAAGAAGGGCTGGAAGGAGGATCTGGGGAATTACAGGCCTGTCAGTCTGATGTTGGTGCTGGAAAAGGTCATAGAGCATATCAACCTGAGTGCCATCCCGTGGCACATACAAGACAACCAAGCAATGAGGGTAGGTCAGCATGGGATTACAAAAGGCGGGTCCTACTTGACTAACCTGTTCTCTTTCTATGACAAGGTGACCTGCTTAGCGGATGAGAGAAGGGCTGTGGATGTTTTCTACCTAGACTTTAGTAAAGCCTTTGGCACTGTTTCCCACAGTATTCTCCTGGAGAAAGTGGCTGCTCATGGCCTGGATGGGAGTACTCTTCACTGGGTAAAGAACTGTCTGGATGGCCGGGCCCAAAGAGTTGTGGTGAATGGAGTTAAATCCAGTTGGCGGCTGTGTTGAGTGGTGTTCCACAGGACTCAGTACTGGGGCCAGTTCTGTTTAATCTCTTTATCAATGATCTGGATGAGGAGATTGAGTATAGCCTCAGTAAGTTTGCAGATGACACCAAGTTGGGTGGGAAAACTGATCTGCTGGAGGGTAGGAAGGCCATACAGAGGGATCTGAAATGGCTGAATTGATGGGCTGAGGCCAAGTGGTGGGTCCTGCACTTGGGTCACAGCAACCCCATGCAACACTACAGGCTAGGGGAAGAGTGGCTCAAGAGCTTCTCGGTGGAAAAGGATCTGGGGGTGTTGCTTGGCAGCCAGCTGAACATGAGCTAGCAGTGTGCCCGGGTGGCTAAGAAGGCCAACAGCATTCCTGGCTTGTGGCAGCAGGACTAGGGAAGTGGTCGTCGCCCTGTACACAGCACCTCGAATATTGTGTTCAGTTTTGGTCCCCTCAACTACAAGAAGGGTGTTGAGGTATTGGAGTGTGTCCAAGGTAGTACAATGAAGCTGGTGAGGGGCCTGGAGCACAAGTCTTATGAGGAGCAACTGAGAAAACTGGAGCTGCTTATCCTGGAGAAAAGGAGGTTGAGATGAGACCTTATCGCTGTCTACAACTACCTGAAAGGAGGTTGTAGCATGGAGGGTGTTGGTCTCTTCTCCCAAGTAGCAAGTGATAGGACAAGAGGAAATGGCCTCAAGTTGCACCAGGGCAGGCTGAGATTGGAAAAATTTCTTCATGGAAAGGGTTTTTAAGCACTAGAACAGGCTGCTCAGGGGAGTAGTTGAGTCATCGTCTCTGAAGGTTTTCAAAAGATTTGTAGCTGTGGTGCTTTGTATATGGTTTAGTGGTGGACTTGGCAGTGTTAGGTTAACAGTTGGACTCGATGATCTTAAAGGTCTTTTCAATATTAAACATTTCTATAATTCTATGAATTTGGCAAATAGAGCCTAGGAGGAAATAAGAATAGTCTTTATTGGGTGTGAGGTCATATATGAGAGAAACAACTCAAAATAAATACAACTGAAGGAAAAACTTAATGATAAATCTTGTTTGTGAAAATCAGGGGGTGAGGTCTACTGTTACAAAATCGGTAATGAGGACAAAGAAACTCAGTGGTTCAATATGACACTTTATATATTTATGTAAAAAGGCTGTGTAAGGTGATAAGATTGATCCTGGAGTCAGAAATTAAAAAAGAACATATGATATTTCTTGTTACTGGAGTAATAGAAATCTCTGAGAAAGAGACCAAGAAAGTATTTGATTGCTATTTGTCATAAAGTTTCCAGTTTTACAAATTTGATTCTTCAGGGCTACCACTGCTGTCCTGTAGATATCAGAATGGAATATTTATTTTTTAATTTTTGTATTTTTGCTGCATAATTTCTTTTTCTGAAGCAGAGGCAATTCGCCTTTGACTAAAAGTGAGATTTTGAGTGATGTGTCTGATTCTTCCTGTGATATTGGGAAAGTACTCCTGACCACATATATGGATCTAGTGTCTGTGTTCAATCAGCTCACCACAGTCAGAGGGGGAAGGGAGGACAGAAGTGTTTCCCTTTTTCTTCCCCCCTGCTTCACTCTTTTGTATTGTTGAGGTGATGTAGGTATTTTCAGCTAATGCTTCTGTAGTAGTTGGAGGCACTTACAGTGTGGCTGACATCCTTGAATTCTCTTCTCTTGCTGTTGTGTATGCAAGATTTGCATATTTTTAAATTTCAATTTAAATTACATGAAAAGTGCTGATTAAATGTTTTCGACATTGTTTTGAGTGTGTTCTTGTAATGCAAGAAACTGGATTAAACACTCCAGGTGGTATTGAACCCTTTATAAGGATATATTTTTTGATGAATATATTTTTTCTAAAAATAAAAGGTAACAACTAGTCTATGTTTACCAAGGAATTCAAAATCAGAATTGGGAGTATAACTAAGATTTACTATCTGCAAATTAATTTCATGACTTTTGTCTCCAAAAAGGTCTCTGAAAGTGGAGCAGACGTATCTGGAAGGCACCACTGTTTAGTTTATCTAGTGATATTTGTAAATACTGTTTAGGTGACTGAAAAGCAAATGCAAAGATTTTTCAAAATTGTTGGAGTTTTTACATTATAAAGGGAATTCTGTTTTCATGGATGCATTAGCAATATTAGGCTGGAAAGTTGTTAGCTTTCGGTAGTTTTAAAGTTTTGAATGCCTCGGAGTAAGTTGGCTATTTTTTTCCACATTTCCATAGAAAGATCCTGAAACAGTTACTTTACATTAATCGTGATTGTCTTAAAATAAAAGACCTTTATTTTATTCCTCTTAGTAATAGATTTATGGATGGAAAAAAAAATGCTGGTCTCCTGCATCTTGGTTTCAATATAGCATTTGTTACTAATTTGTGAGTTATTCTGAGCAGACAATGGGCTACAGGAAAATATTCTAAAACCAGTGCATAGCTGGTTGCAAAGCAATACTCAGAACTCCGATTAAAATTTTATTGTCATACAGGTAGCATCTGCTAAGTGGAGCTGCAAATGACTTGACCAGGCTAAGCGTGACTGTTTTCTGTTAAACCAGCTCAACATATTTCACTGATTTGTATTTTTTTTTTTTTAAATTATTTGTGTTCTGGACAAATTTTCCAGATCAGAGGTATAAACAACATTGGAACTTTTTTCACCTCAACCCCTCTACTTTTTCAACAGGTGTTAAATAGCTACTTCACTCTGATGGTATGTTAGTGTGGGAATAAAAAGACCCAAATATTCATGTTTTTTTATTATCCTGTGTTTTTTGCGTATTTTAGGACAACAGAGTTGAAAATTTTGGGGAGTTTTTTTGTAGGGCATGGTGAATTGCCAAGACTGGTAGGATTCTGGCCTATTGGTATTGCCCATAGTTCTGGTGCTTACAGATAAACCAACTTGTACATTTGTTAGTAGTTATTTGCATTATATGAAATGTAAACATTTCTACTTCCTGTTTACTTTGAGCCAGTCTGTCTAAATCTACTTTTCTACACATATAGCTCTCATAATATACTACCTTCTACCTGTTATTGGGGTAGCAAATACGGACTTACAAGAAAAATACAGCATAATGCTTCATATAAAATTAAAAGTAACCATCATTCTAGACTGTGCCCTAATGGGTTCACTGGAGGGCTTGGAACAGGTGGGCTCCATATGTAGGTTTGCTTGGCTTCCTGGCTCACCTTCAGTTGATATTTTCACCTCCAGTTGATATTTTCACCTCTCAAATTTTATGAAACAGGTCGTGTAACTTGTTTGATGACAAGTACAATAAAATAACTAGTTTAGTTTTCCTGTAAAGCTAAAATCCTGATGTTACTTTTTATGCAGGGGTTAACAGTGTTGTATTTTTTGTTTTGATTTCTGACATGCTTTATCCCAGGAAATGCTCTGTCCTTTTTATTGAGGACATTCTTAGCGGAAGTATACCCGAAGTATCAACCTCAAATGGAAATGAAAATGGGTTCTCTCACTCTTTCTCCAGGCACTCTGTTTTTGAAAGTTCATGGGGTCTGACCTCATAGGTGCTGTTTATCTCTAAATAATTTATTACATAAAAAAGAAAATACAAAATTCAGTCTTTTTTATCACTGTTGCTGCTTTAGAGATTTTTAGAGTTGCTAGTTCACAGTGTTCATTTAACAGTACAGCTGCTAAAGCTTCTCTTCAAGATATAAAATAAATTTTCATTCAAAAATAAGACTAATTTTGCAGTAAAAGGCAATTATCTGAAGCATTTATCATTTTCTCTTCACTTCTATTCCTGGTACTATTGTTATTTTAATCGGTTTCCTATTTATTTTTCTTCCCCGGTTTTATCCCTTTCCTTGAAGTCAGGTTCACAAATTAGCTTTTTCAACATCCAATTTATTGCTGTTTCAGAGTCTGATATGTGCAGCTTTTGATTGCTTTTCTGTTAAATGACCAACAATCAACACTTGGTTCAGTAGTATACAGCCATTCCGAATTAGCGAGACCACTATTATAAAATGACGTAACAAGTTAATGCCTTGATAACCCAAAAGTAAGACTTTGTTCAAA
Organism: Patagioenas fasciata; assembly: GCF_037038585.1. Lineage (NCBI taxonomy): Eukaryota > Metazoa > Chordata > Aves > Columbiformes > Columbidae > Patagioenas > Patagioenas fasciata. Next base: position 27,861,988 of record NC_092524.1, on the reverse strand, counting down.
GCAGTCTACTACGTCATATATGGTCTACTATATATATTTTATGCAAACACAAATAAACAAGTGGTACAGACCAACTTAATTTGCTTACACCTATTTTAAAGGTATAGCCTGTTCTTTTCCATGTGGCAACTATTTCAGTTTGAGGAGTTTGCTATTTGAATTTTTGGCATCTGGTCTTAGGATACTGATCCTATAATTTTTCTCAGTGGTCTTTTCCTAAAGTCTGGCTATATATATCCCGAATGAATCCACTGCTTTCCCTCCCCTCACTTTCTTCATTTGTTTTCATAGACACCTTGAGGGTCTATACTTAACCTTTGTTGTTATTTTTGACAATGAAGCAAACAGTTTCTATTTTTTCATATCTCAGTGTAAATAGAGGTTGTTAAAGAGTATTAATTTCTGTTTTCATAAAAGTTTCACTGCAAATCACCTAATCACAATCATATAAAATTCTAAGCAATATTTTTAATGAGTGCATGCATCTACTGAATGGTGCATATAATAGTCAAAGAATGAAAACATGGATAAATAAGGATAAAAACTAATTGTTGTCTTTTTGTCTTCTGCTTTCAGGAATTACCTAGGCTTCAAAATGAAAGTGAGGAAGAAGAGTCCCCAGAAGTATTAATTTGGACAATAATTATTGCTAATAAGTAAGTACTTCCTTTCCTCTGTGATGCTGCCTGTACAGAGACAAAAACTAGATGTAAAGAAACTAGATAAAGACCTGCACTACCTAAACAACAACTGAAAACTTCCTTCCTGTTGATAAATCCTTGTCATCTGGAAAAACCAAACTTTCCAAAAAAAGGTCAGGTCCTTTGCTTTTTTGTCAGATCACTGACAACATTTTTTCAATTAGACACCCATTTCACCTTTCTTTTCTCTTTACACCCATTTCTCTCCCTTTTCTGCTTTGCCTCTCACCTCTAAAAAGATGAAGTCTTTGATAGATATATTATGTATCCTCTGTCTTATGTACGAATGTCTTATGTATTCTTTGACTGTAGTTTTAGGCCCTTTCACCGATATCTGAATTGCAGATATTACGTGTATTTCTCACAGATCAGCAATAGTTCCGTAGCAGCTGCCACAGGCCCTATTCCATGAGGTTTCTCTGAGAATTTTAAATAACTAGACTGTTGTAGCTGAAAACTGTTGTGTGCTCTGGGATATCATAGATCCAGTGCTAGATTTTCTCAAAGGGTGGCAAGTATTAAAAACTTAATATTACAGATCCTTATGTTTTTGAAGGTCTATGCAAGTACCATAATAATAATTTAAATAAATAAACTGATTATAGAAGGTAACTCTCTTCTTTTTGAAAAGTTGATTAAACAATGAACTTTGCTGAAAGGTGAATTCAGGTGTGAATTTGGAAACCAAGCATGTCATGAGGTTATTCTTTTTTGATGCAAATGTAGGAAAGACTGCTATGATTGTTAACTATGATAAGGGTAAGAAGGTTGTGAGATTTTCTTTAACTTTCAGAATTAAAAAATTTACACTAACAGCTCAAGGCAAATTTGTTGCTTTTACTGTTCACTCAACTCCAGTAATGGTTGTCAAGCTGAAGACATTTATAGTACTCTCAGTTATTATGATTTATTTATGCAGTCATAACTGTTGAAGTACTTCGTTAGTCTAAGAATTTAATGAATCGTTACAAGAAAGAAGAAAATGTGGGACTTAAAATGATGAAATAAAAATAGTTCTGAGGCCTCATGGCCAGGCCAGAACAAAGAATATGATGGTAGCTTTCCAGGCATCCTGTTTCCAGTTAGGTTTCTTGAAACTGGGTTAGTTGTTGTAACTACTTACTGTTGCTGGAAGGGGTTGTTTCCATTTCCTGAACCCTGCTCTCCTCCATATGAGTCCTGCTGAAACCAATTAACTAATTTATCTCACAAACCCGACAAAAAGGTGACTAGTTGTGTTTCTTGTTTTTTGCGTTGGGTCAGCTCAGGTAAGAGTTCAGGAAGTGTTGAAGTGAGAGCATGAACTGTCCCTTAAGGCAGTTGGTCTGTGCGGCAGTTTATGCTAAGGCTGTGTTAAAGTTTATAGACTGGAAATAGTCAGTCTGAAGAGACGTGGCTTCTGTGAGAGCTTTAGACTAGAACTGGGTAATCTCTCCAGATCTCTCCCAACCCTTTCTCTTAGTAGGAGTGGTCTGTTGAGGCTGAATAGAAACAATGATTCAGAGGGAAAAAATCCTAGTAGAAAACTAAAAAATCTGTGATAGTCTCACCCCCACACTCTGTGTGTTCCAGGACCTGGAAATGAATGAAAAGTACACATGAAGAACTTGCATGACTTGTCCAAACCTTACTTCTTATCAGACTTGGCTGCTCCCTTGTACATGATATTATGTAATACAGCAATTTATCTGGATCTTAGTTTACAGTTTTGTATATTACTTTTTTTGTTTAAATGTGAACCTAGATGCATACTTATGTGCTTGTTTATACTTCATGTTTCTGTACTTCATTTTGTACTGTGTTTCGTGCTACCTTGATTTGTCTATAAACGGTGGTGATGGTTGTGTCTTGTGTAGAGATGCAGTCCTTCCTTTAGCAAGGACAAAGCACAATGACTGAGAACTGCATGAAACCTCTTTTTGCATTTTTCTGTTCAATTTGCGTGAGAAGATGATTAGGAGGACTTGTGCAGGTCTATAAACTGCAGTGTCTGGAGCATTAGTTAAGCCAGTAATTCTGTATGCATTGCTCAACTACTAAGGGAGATTGAGTAGTGGAGAAAAGCTGATTTGATCTTAATATCTAGGTGAGATCTAGGTAGTGCTGGTAGGTTGATGCAAGTTACTAATTAATACAGCAAAGACAATACCTTTCCTGTATTACTTGTTTATGCAATCTATGGATTATGTTGGATTTCTGCTTCCTGTCAGATTACATAGCAAACTGCTTTCAGAAATATTTTCTGCTGTCAGAGTCTGACCGTGAGAAACCTGATTTAATCCATTGGCCTAGTTAATATGTTTTCTTGATGCTTCTCCCATGTAAAAACATTCCTGTGGTAGTCTTTCCTATTTTTTTTTTTTTTCACATTACATTTCACACTTGGTCTAATCCGTTCCATCTATGAACTGTATTTTTGTAGTTTATTGAAGAAGAAAGACCAAATGAGCGTTTTTATTGCATTCTAAACCACTTTCTTATCCTTGCTTGGACATAAGTTAGATTTATCTGTGACTTTTGAAGATAAACTAATCTCTGCAAAAGGCCTTTATATTTTGAGTTCTAGGGTTTATTGTAGGAGCACCTGAAATCTTGGATAGATATTCTTTATTTCTACATATCTAAATAGATCAACATATGATACCTGATGGAAAAGGAAAAGAAGGGTATGTTGCTGATCTAGTTATCGAGGTCAAAGCTGGTCTGTCCCTCTGTTTCTGAAGCGTCTACTGTCTTTCTTGCTTACTACTTTCCCTGTTGCCCGAGGATCAACAGTCTGCTGCTTCTTCTAACGTTCAGCCTTGGTTCACTGTTTTATTCTGGTAGTCATTTAGCTTTGATTCTTGTTTGAAAGATGACTTATTGCTTGGCTGGCTCTCTGAATATATTCTTTAATAAAAGTGTGTTCTACATAAGTTCTGATGGAGCAGCACAAACAACAGTATTTCATGTCTTTTCCTTCTCCAGAAAAGAGGCTACTAACGTATCCATTGACTTGCATGTTTACTGCAGTGAAAAATGATGCCAGGCTGAGAGATTGCAGAGAAGTTGGAAGACTGGATTAGAATTTAACATGAACCAACAAATTAGAGCTATCTGGGGAAAATGGGATACAAGCCATTAAAAGCAAGCTTAAAATACTGCTTTTAAATGAAAGAAAAATAAAATAGGCAAATACAAAATAAGGAATGGCTGTGACTTCTGAAAAAAAGATTGAGGATTAAGAGCTGACCTTAAGTGAACAGTGTCAGAAAAAGAGCAGCACAAAAAAATAGTTCTGAAAATTTGACATCATACCAGGAGAAATAAATGGAAGCACTGTCAGAAACACTGTGTAACTCCCTCTGCTCAGTTTAGAGTAGAAATGGAGGCAACTAGCTCATTGTGTCCAGTTTTGAGCCATGCACTTAATACATGAAAACAAATCAAAATTTCATTGCCAAATTGTCCAGAAGACAATAGGACTGATGATCGGAACACTGTATCCCTGACCTATGAGGAGAAGTTGAAAAAACAGGGTATGATTTAACACAGAGAGTAAGTGTTGCAGGTCTAAGTCTTTTGGAACACCACAAAACCTAATAAGCTTACATTTTGACCAGTGGAGAATAATGCAGTGCAGCTTCTGAAGCACTGTCATAGACTGGGAAGACCATATGTCTGTCTTTGGAAGTTCATAAAAAGTAGTAAGACACATGAGCATGTGTGATCTCTTAGAGGAGAGGGCTCATCTAATGATTTTGTAATAATCTTATTACATTTTATGATTTAATGTCTAGTTTCTAGCTGTGGTGTGTTTGTGTGGTTTTTTTTTGCCTTAATTAGCTTTCTCTTTTGTGAGTGGAGCATGAGGAGCACAGCTTTTTGCAAACAATACCTAGAAACAGCATAGGATCTGCATTTTAAAGTGTTTTTTATTTTCAAATTTTGTTTAGCTTAAATATTTTCTTCCAATGGACCAAGTAGCTTTTGATCTTGAAGGCATCTAATTTTAAACTTAAATATTCCAAATCTAAAACATTGTCTGTAAATTTGGCAGAATTACAGATGGTAACCTGGTAGATATTATTTAGCTATAAATTCATAATATTTTTATAGTGCTTGAAAAATCAAATTTCAAATATAATTGATAATCTATAGCATTTTAAATGTCTGGGATTAGACTATTACACTAAACTAAAATTAAGTGTTGACAAATTGTTTAAGGAGACAAGATCAGAGGAAATAGCCAGACAAGAAGTCTCTTTTGTCAGGAGTATGTTTCTTGCGTCACAAGTTCCTGAAGTTAAATAGGTGAGGAATTATGTCACAGGTTTTTTTGTGCTTTTTAATACAGAATAGAGAGTTGGTACAGCCAATTTTGATGAAAGTATCTGTGAGTTAAGAATTTTTATCTAATATTATAATTTTAGATAAAATTATAGACTAGAGGTGTTAGTCTTGCCCACTTTTTATTGTTTGTAAGAGGCAATTGTAGTTGTCATGGAGAGAAGCATGGAATGGGGATAAATGCTGTGGCTACATCACTGACAGAGAAAAATTCTGCAGTTGTTTTGGCATTTTTTTTCGTTCCAAATAATGTAGTCATACTACACGGATAATTCAGTACTTCTTCATTGTGTCTATGTTTCTATTATGTTAAATGGTAGCTAATAAACACTTCAGAAATTGGCAGAACCTGTTAGTGCAGGAAAGTCTTCCTTTAGCTGTTTTTGCACTTCAGTCTGGGGATTTTTTTGGTGAAGAAAATGAGAAAAATTAGATGCCTCAACAGGACGTAGAAAAAAAACCCCTGTCAGTACATGGCTTAATTATAGGGTGATTCACTTGGCATTGATCCCAATTATACTGGTTTTTAATCAGACTGATTTTTCCTAAGGGTATTTGTTGTAGCTCGTGTTAACTATATTAAAATTGGTTACGGAATCAAAAAAGTGTCCATAAACAGGGAACTTTCAAACCCTAAGGGTGGTTCTCTTGAGGCTGCATGACAGAGGGTTCTTGATCATTGTCTCTGCTGGCTCTATATTACTCGTAATAAATCTCTAAAAGTTGTGGTTTTAAAGATATAGCAATTTTAATGACAGAAAGAGATCACTAGCTTAAATTGCTTGGTGGGTTGAACCTGAAGAACTTCTGTTTAGATAGAGCCAAATGAGTGACCCCAGGTATAGACACTAATATTGTATATTGCACTTCAAGAGTTAGAGACAGTATTGTTGTCTAAAATAACAGTAGGAGAAATGTAGGGGAGGTGGTATTACTACTTTATACAATATTAATGGACAATGGTGAATACATTATGGCTAGGTTTGAAGTCTAGTCTTCAGAAATAATCTTAGGAAGTAGGAAAGGACTTAGAAAAGAGGTATAAGAATCATTCAGATTCTGGGAAAGTGTATCTCATTTTAGAGATATAAGAAGCCTGTTCTGTTGAGATGTTACTCAAGAAGTTTTGAAGATTGTACTTTGATCTTGTATGAAAGGACATTGCTTGGAGCTGAAAACAGACATGTTTGGTAATTAACTGAGCAATTTATTTGGGAATCTGTCATTCTCTTTCATATAATATGTTTAAACCTTATGGATGGCTTTAGTAAAAGATATGTATTACCTGGACAAAATGTGTGGTTCTGATGCAAAAAATAGGAAAAAGTTTCAATGATTACTGGGTTTCAGTGATCAGTTTGTGGGATGTCAGATCATGTTGGAAATGGTATTAATATGATCTGTATAAACAAATTCACCTTCCACCCCTGCACCCAGCAGGCTTTTTGAATTAACCCTAGCAATACATAGTTCAACAAAAATTTCAGAAAACATTGTGACTACTGCAATTAGCCTTCATTCATACTATATCAAAATAGGCTTTTAAGTGGCTTAACTTATAAAAGCTTTTTATTAAAAACATCCTGTAATATGACCATGATTTTTAAACCAATTTATTGAAATAGGAAGAAGGTAAATTTGTAGCAAAGGCCATCATTCAACATTTTGCTGTAGGAGTAACACTTACTTATGGTAGCTTTGCATGTCTTGGTTTCAAAATGCAGCTTTTGCTCGTAAAACTGAATCTAGTATTCAAACAGAATTAGTTTGCAAATGAAAAAAAGTCTGCTGCTAACATTGTTACACTCTGTAGATGCCACATTCTCTGTCTTGTGAAATAATCTTTCATTGGTATTCCTCGCAGTGCAATTTGTCACCAATTGGCTATCATTTCAAGTGCCTAGTGGTTATTGTGATTGGTATCAGGCTGTTGTCTTTAGAATTAACCAATGTGTTTTGGGTAGCTTTTTCCCTGCTGCAGTTTGTGTAACGTAAACTGTGCAGATCTTTTTCAGCACATAGAATCATGCTGTTCGGAAGGGATTTCCATTTAATCCAGCCCCTCAATAGCATGTCCGGTTGGAGCATCTTGCTCAAGTCTGGTCTTGTATATCTTCAAGAATGGAGATTCCACAACATCTGAGACTGTTGCCTCATGTCCTTCCACTGGGCAGAAAGAAAAGCACAACCCCATCTGCTGAGTACTTGCAGGAATACCTCTGTGTTTATTATAGTCGTACAAGAGGAGAATGTAGAAAAAGATGAAAAGTTGAGTGATAAGGTGGCTTTTACAAAAAGAGGAAAAAAGAATAACTAAAATGCCTGTATTACTGTCCGTGCCTTTGGCTTTCTGATGCAGTTTCATGCTATCCCTGTTTGGAACACTTTAGGAACATTATTACCAAGAAGTGGATGACTTTCAAGACACAGAAGAGGGTACCATAGTAACATCTGTTAATATTAATTCACCAAAAGGGGATGTACTGGAGGAGACAGACTCTTAAAAAAAGAAAGGAGGCTTTGGATACCAGCATGAGGCTCGGTGAATGGGTGAAGCGAGTTCAGGGAGGTAGCTTGTATTTATATTTTTTATGTTCCTGTGGAAGCCCGACATTCTCCCTCCACTCCCTGGTAACATCTTCTGGTTGTAACTCTGAGTACGTGATAAGAAAAGGAAACAAAAGAACTCGCTCTCAAAACACCTTGGAACCCATAAATAGCTCATAAAATTAAATAAGCTAGTGTTTTCTGGCAACAAGATAGAGTTTCTGGTTATGTATTACCAAATTGATTAGTTTCAGACAATAATATGTTACAACCAAGGACATAAAAATAAAATACGTTGGAGATCTGAAATACTCTTTGAAAAAAAGATAGTAGTTAATTGGCCAAACTAACTGATTTTTAAACCAGATTTGGGAGGAAAACTGGAAATATGAATGATACAGAAGGTATTACTTGAGTGAGTGAATTTGTTTTTTTTTCTCCTTTGTCACCAGGACACCCTTCTTGTACTGTTTCAGAAAAGTTTTAAGCAGATGCCTTTTCAATGCCATGGAAACAGAGAATCATATAGGTTGGAAAAGACCCTTAAGGTCATAGAGTCTGACTGTTAACCTGCCACTGCCAAGTCCACCACTAAACCACATCCCTAAGTGCCACGTCTTTTAAACACCTCTAGGGATGATCACTCAACCACTTCCCTGGGCAGCCTGTTCTAGTGCTTGATAAACCTTTTGGTGAATAATTTTTTCTTAATATCCAATCTAAACCTTCTCTGGTGCAACTTGAGGACTGTTTTCTCCTGTCCTTTTGCTTGTTGCTTGAGAGAAGAGGTAGTTTCAGGTAGTTGTAGACAGTGATAAGGTCTCCCTTCAATCAGCCTCCTTTTCTTCAGGCTAAACAGCCCCAGTTCCCTCAGCTGCTCCTCATAAGACTTGTGCTCCAGACCCCTCACCACCTTTGTTGCCCTTCCTCAGACATGCTCCAGTGCTTCTGTACTACTGTCTTTCTTGTAGTGAGTGGCCCCAAACTGACCACTGTATTTGAGGTGCAGCCTCACAAATGCTGATTACAATGCTTGCTATGATTTCCTTTAATATCAAAGAGCAGCCATAAGCACCAGTGTGTCTAAAATTTTGGCAATTCTTAGTGTACTATTTCTACATTTGGATCTTCAGCTACTCAACAGTTCACCCAGCAGCCTTTTGGTATCTGTAAACTATGTTGTATGGTATACAGTTCTCTTGAGGGTGGGGACAAACCACTCCTGAAACAAACTCTTCTAATTCAAAGAGATTCTCTTGGAAAACTGTAATGGTATTTGTGTTCTCCCTGCTTCCCCTTCTTTGATGTGGACAAAATGAATCTGTGCTTTCCATCAGTGGCTTTAGGTTGAGATATCAGATACCAGAAAAACTGACTTTGACTAGGAGAAGGGAAGACATAGCTCAGGCATTGATGATCTCTGGTGATCAAAAAGGCTACTTGGCAAGCAGAGACATGAGGCATAAAGTATTATCTGCAGTGCAACAAGGCAGTAGAATGTCCACATTAGATAGAAGAAGGGAAGGATTGCCATTGGCTTTGAAAGACAGAACTGAGACTTCATTTTATTGCTCAAGGAACATTACTGAATATTACAGAGCAATCCCAGTTCAGTTCTCAGTACCATACTCTCCTCTGCCAATAGGTTATCCAACCTACCTTTGCCAAAGTCAGCATATTACTCATAGCATTTTTGTCACAAATACTGTAAAATACAATGTGTAACAGTAACAGGAATATTAAAATCTGTGAAATCCATCCTTGTCTCAAGGAATTACCAGCTCCTTTTCAGCCAATCGAATGCATATTCAAGGGTCATTGCATCTTCTCATGCAGTGATTGTATCACTCCTTTCTCCTCTTTGGACACCCTGTAGAATTTCACCTATCAGGCTAAAGGTAGAATCCTTCAGAATGAATATTGGCATTGCAATTCTGCCACTGAATATGTGCCATTCCAGGAAAGATGTTAATGTTTTCACAAAGCCCTGTTTTTAAAAGATCACCCTTTTTGCCCCTTTCTACCCAGCCATGTTAATATTGATGGTATTTTTTTTAACCATAGAAATGTACTCCTTTCCCTTATATGCTGAAGATTGGCTTAGGAAGGCAAAACTACTATATGTCTCTTTCCTCTTGATTGATTACATTTTAGAAATTCTGTTGTCTTAAAGTGTTCTTTTTCTTGCAGTTTACAGTTGCAATGTTGAGCAGGAGGTCATGTTTTTAGTGTCTCTTTATATGTGATGATGGCTGTTTATATTTCCCTTCAAACAAATGATCTTGTGACTGATGGTAGTCTGAGATTGCAAACTTCCAGAGGGCAATCATTCCATTTTGCCCCATTGTCACATGCCTTTGATGTTGTTGTCAATGTTGTTACATGGCAGATGTATTTGCCATGAACGTGATCTTCTCTGTCTGAAGAGTGCGAGGAGATTGCTGGTTGTCCTGTAACTGCAACAGTGAATAATCTTACAACTCACTGCTTTTTTTCACAGGCTCAAAAGCAGCACTCAGCACTGTGCAGCTGGCCAACGAATACTTGGAGCAGTTGGTGATTTTGATGCACCATCTGTATCGTACATCCTTTTGCCTTGATTATCTCATCTTTATTTCAGCATGATTTGGTAGTTGTTGAAGTCAAACAAATATGGAAAAAATTATGTATGCTATTGTTGTATGTGCGTAACACTTATCTGAGAAGAGTTTTCTTCTAGAGGGTGGCAGAATGAAAACTGGTGTGAGGAGCCACAGATATTTTAAAAAGGGCACACTAAAAAGCAAGAAATGGAGTTGTGGGAAGTGGACTCTGAGTTTTTAATAATTCTCTGAATGCTCTGATTGGCATCCCACAGAGCAATGTAGAACAATCTATTAGTCCTGTCTTAGACAGTGATAAAGAAGGCTTGGAATGTCAGTTGAATTGTGCACCTTTTGGGAGGGCAGAGGTTAATTAATGCTGGTACTTCTGAAAGTATTTTGCAAAAACTGAAAATTGAACATTCATACTACATCAGTGCTTCACAACATATTTGAAAGAGGACATTATGAAAACCGCTTCTGTTCTGAAGCATATGCTTTAAGCCAGAAGTAATGGCATGTGCATGTACTCTGAACATACTACCAATTCACTAAATCAAAACTCTGCAACTGATCCCTAGATTTTTTTAGCTAGCAGCTAGTGTTTAGTTTTGGTTGTTCAGTACAATAGCAGTATTCCAGGGGATGTTGCTAGGATGTGACCAATGTAAAATTGTCTCTGAGTTTAGGAGCATTTACAGCAACATGTGTTTCAGAGTGGCTTATTTTGATGTCTCAGTTGAACAGGGAGCATAACAGAAAGTGAGGTCATGAAAAAGGAAAACTCAAGCTCTTTTCAGAGAATTAGTGGAATGCGGTTTATGCATTCAAATGGCTTCAGAGAAAATCTTAAAAACAGATGTTCTCCACCCCTCACTCTGCTTTCATTTCTTCCACATCTTTTGGAGTAATGATCTTTCAGGCTTGAACTCTACAAATCCCTCAAGTTTGGCAGTACTTGAGGTTTTTCCCCATTTGTGTTCTATTGAAGGATTGCTTATTTCCTGGATTTTGTTTATTCCTTTTCATTGACTTTTTTTTATAATTTAGTAACGGTTGTAAACATATCACCTGGAGATGGAGTTGATGGCAGAGAGCTTGAAATCTTTTTCTGATGTGTGTCAAATATAATCAGTCGGTTCTATACGATTTCCTAAAATCTCTGGATTTTCTCTAGCTCTGTATGTACTGAGACTCAAAACAGGCTGTAAAGAACCATCTGAATAATTAACTAACTGATAAGTCGACAGAGGAAAAGATCAGAACATTATTGCAATTTAGTATTTACATACATGCATCCTCCTTCCAAATCTCCTTTCCCTCTAGACACTCAGTAAGTCCTTGACAGCTGCTTTTGTTAATGTCTTTCAATAGGTTATTTATCTGTGCCATTTCTTTAGTGACCTTTAAAGTATATGTGTATCCATATGAACACACATGATTTATTTTCCCCCATGTTTAATCTCTGTTCTCTTTAGCAGGCATAGTATAAACAAATGCTTTTTCCTGTTTCCTTTTCTGTAAACACAGTATTTTTTTCTGAAAAGCAATTTATTCTATTACTCTACTTAATGCTGTAACTTCTTTAGATTTCAGTCTAATTCATGGCCTGTTATGATGAGTAATCAAGTGTTTATTTAATCCATAAAGGCTGTGGTTATGAATTGATTATCTTTCTTCAGCAGGTGAGTTGTTCAGTGTGACTATTTGTTCAGGATTCTTCAAGGCAAGAAGAATTTTGCCATTCCCTGCCTCATCCTTCGGGGCAGTTCATGCAGTCAAATTCTAGAAAGGAATCTAGGTGTTTCTGTTGTGTGTGTGTGATTTGTTTTAGTTGTATCTTTCCCCACCTGTTATGTAATTGTACAAGATAAAGAAATGAGCTATAAAACCACATTTTTCCTGAGCAATTAAGGAAGACAAATAACAAGCTAAGAAGCATATTGTTGCTTTTTTTTCTTTTTAATATCAAATCTGAGAATTCTTTTGAGATCGTTTTGGTAGAACTGGTTGCAGTGCCAAGTATTTGGAGGAACCTAATGTTTTTCTTTATTGTCAGAATAAATTGATTTTTTTTTGTTCCTCCCCTTCATTTTGTTAATTATAATGGTCTCCTGAACATTTTAAAATTACCTTCATTACTACGATCCGAACTATGAATATGTAACGAACATTTTGATGGTGTGTGATTGTAATGATTTATTTGATTTCATGTGAGTGCTTCTTTCATAGGATGTAGCTTTATCTTACTTGGCTGTAGTTCTATACTAGGACCAAATCCTATTCATATGCGTATATATAGAAGTGGTTTTGTTGTGTAACTATTGCTTATATTGGTCTCTGAACCAGAAAAATAGAAGGTAGCATATTTAATAGAACCTTATTCTGAAAGAATTCCAAAGCTGGTCTTTGGGGCAAAAGATTAGTAAGTTTAGCTTCTGTACCAAGCAAATCTGGAGCACCTGTGAAAAAAGTTATTTGGTGTGTGTTGGTAGATTGAAGAAGAGCCAATGTAGAGCTGACCTTGTTGGCAAGGCTCTTGAGCAATCACTTGTAGAAAAATGAAAGTCTACCGGGAAAACAGAAATAGGCTGTGAATTGGTAACTTGATAAGGGAATAGAAAAACAGGAATATATGGTTATTTTTCATAATAGCGTGTAATGCAAGGATTCATCTTACCATGCTCAAGGAACTGTACTGCCTCTTGTGTAGTTCATCATAAGAATAAATTATCTGGAAAGCGATCTCTTGAGTTTTTCTGAATAGAATATAGGAAACTTTAGCATTATATTTGGTTCTAAGTAATCTTGATTTAATGTTTACATTTTAAGTGTCATTTTTTTGTGCACTTCTGACATAGTTTAGGAGTGAAGAAAGTTAGAAATGACTACATACTGAGATTTTGGAGGAGGTCTTCCTGCAGCCAGGTAATGAATAAAAGAAATCTGAATAGTACTAAATGAACCTGTGAATCTAGCATTTAATGAAGATATGGCTATTTGTGTTTTGCTTGGTACAGTATGTGAAAGTGTTTTTGAACACTATGTGAAAGACTCAAAAAAATAATTGCATTCTATAAACATAAATCTGAATTTTGCAGTAAAGTTTTTGCAACCCTTCCCCACCTTGTTCTTGTTTTATATGTTTTATGTTTTATATTGTTTTATATGCAGTTAAATAACAACCAGCGATTTTTTTAAGTTTAGATCCATTTGTTCTGGTTCAGGTTTATCAAACATCAAAAGACTGCTTTAGGTTCATTTCTGGTTCAAGGAAAACAAAGATTTTTGGGTGAGCTTCTAGATCGAGTTAAATTCAACTCACTACATTAAAGGTATAACTCAAAACAATGGCCTTGAATGTTCCCATTTTCTTGGTTATGATCTTAATATGCATTGCTTACAAAAAAAGAACTGTGAAACATGATTTTGGCAGTTGTTGCTGTTTATTGTGCATGTAATTTCTTTTTGTGTATTGTAATACAGATATTCTAATAATATTTTTTTAAAGCCTATTCCAGCTTTTGAGTACACATAAATGTTTTATACTTATGTATGACCAAGTTTCTCTAAAAACCTATGATTTTAGTAGTCAGAATCAAATGAAAATGTTATTTGTAGATCTGGTTGTCAGTACACCATTGTTTTTGCTAGCATCAGGAATCCCTTTTTCAGTTTGGAAATATTAACAGATCCATTAAAAGCAAATCAGAACAGTGTGTGTTTTGGTTTTGGTTTTGTTTTTTTTTTTTTTTTTAATACCAGAGTTGATTTTTTGACCACCCAACTCTATTTTAGGTTTCTGTCTACCATCATTGCTATAAAAGCAAGGTATTCTGGTATATTTATTATAAAATCCATATTCCATTGCATGTGTGTTTTTAAAGTTTAACTTCTTGTGTATTACTGAAATAAATGAATAAAGATCCCCAAACTGAAGCTTTATTGGGTTAATGAGAACTGTATCTGAAATCTTTTATATCTCTCTGGAACCACCTATGCAAATCACAGAGACATAAACTCCGTGTACGTGATTTCCCTTCAATCCCTTGTTGCATAGAGAGTTTTTCCTACAGAAATCTTATTAAATCTATTAATACATATTTAGAGCATTTATAAATGATTCTGTATAAAACTATAAAGTACTGTTTTTCATATTTGTGAATTAAGAACTTTTTTGTAATCTTATATATATTTCTGTGAAATAACCATTGGCAGTTTGTAATAACAAATCATATGGCCATCACTCCTTTTTTTCCAAAGGAAAATAAAAATACCCTGCCAAATATCTAGTATCTGAAAATAAAGTTATGAAAATCAGTAACTAATAAAAATACCCTGAGCTACTACAGTAGTAGAAGGTTGTGATATTGCGTGATTTTTTTTTTTGTATGTGCCTGGTTACATTTGTCTTCACTCTCCCTCAGTGTTGCTGTCTTTAGTATTGATTTGAAATGTATTTATTAAAGAGATTAAAAAAATTATCTCGCTGTCATATTCACATGGCTTCTTTTTGGTTTTGTTTATTTAAGAATGCTTATATCAGTTTTGACCTCCTGATATATGGACACTGATGTCCATCACCACTTCTGCTTCTGAAGGCTGATGATCATAGTGTGAAGTAAACCATCTTGCTACCAGTCCTGTAAATATTTTAAATATGCTAAAGCATTACACTGACTATAGTAAAAGACTTAAAACATTTCCTCGAGATGAGCAGATACCGTGGTAGTGAAAGCTAAGAGAAAAATGACAGAAGTGACTACCACTCCAGGTAAAAATAAAAAAGCATGAAATTCTCATTTAACCTAGTTTTTATAGTTTAATGAAGGAACTTAACACTTTTTAATTTTTCTCTGGAATTTAAAGAGAAGAAATGTTATCACGAAATTGTGACATTTTCAGAAAGAAATTTGGTTTGAGTCTTCCTTTTGCCATGCGGGATGTTTAACTACATAAAGGGAGGGCTAAGATTCTATTCCAAAGAAATGCAGTGGCATCTACTAACAGTCTTGAAGTCATTTATGTGGCAATAATGAACACCTGAAAGGATGGATTGAGAAACCATAAAACTTTTTTAGAGGAGCTAGTTATTGTAGCGTTTTCAACCTCAGGTGAGTTTCTTATTGCTCAGTGTCTCAAAAACTGGATCCAATCTACAAATGGGTTTAAATTAGTATTATATTTCATTTCAAGTTAATGCCTCTGTGGAAAATTTGAGAACAGCAGATATACGTGGTCCAAGCTTGTTCAAGTTTGAACAAACTATTAGCAGAAGAGGCAGTTAGAATTGCATCTGACATACTGTAGTGATATGCTTAAATACTTTGATTCCAATGTCTTTAGAAGTTGATGTTTACAAGTTATGCAAGTTTAGAATAAGAAGATTGTAAAATACAATTCAGTCAAAATTTTTGTGTTTGTTTGATTCAGTCTTTATAAAAGCATATGTATCTACAGAAGGCAAAAGCTGTTGGAGAATTAGTACATCTGAAAAGTTCCATCGAACATAAAGAATCCTTTCTAAAGAAACAATTCCAATGCTTATTAGGTTGGTAGTATTGTGTTAAAAGTGTGGAGATGAATGGAGAGTGGCGAGAAAATCAGTTACCACTTAATCAATGATATTTTTTTACGTTTCTTTTTCTCCATGTACTGCACTTTTGGGAAATTTGAATAGTAGACATGTATTTTTAGAACCTAAAGCTTATAGTGTTCCCTGAACTTTGAAGACAAATTTTAACATATCTTAATCTACTTTTTTCATTTTTTTCCCCTGACAGATTTGAGATGTAATGCTTTATGATTACTTAAATTTTAAATGAAGCCTGTGATTATGATGTTTTGGCAATCTCAATCTTTTACTCTATATAATGTGATTAGAAAATAGGCCACACACTATTGCACTGAGAATGCAGTGTTGGTATTCTGTGTTCACTATTACCACCTCCCCATAAGTGAATTTAGTAAATAGTTAATTTTTTTTACATCACTTACACAAATGCATGTAAATATAAAAGGAAAAATGAATAGTTATTCTCCAAATTGATGACTGAATATCATTCTGAAAAGATCAAAAATAACTCAGGCCAGTTTTGGAAAATAAAAATGTGTAAAATCACATAGGTAGTCAGGGGTTCTGTTTTGTTTATTTCTGAGAATTCTTGTGTATTGATTGCAGCTGACACTTTGGGAATGTGTGGGTGCTTCTGTGAATGCCAGTGGCAGAAGCAGGATCTGAATTAGGGGTGCAAAGCAGGAACAGTAAGTCCTTTGAATACAGACACCATGTGAGCATGTTTTATTTATCACACCATTCTGAAAAGTGCTGTCTGCCTATGCTTTAAATCCTATATGTACACATGGAATGTTGTGATTTGCGAATTAAAACATGAACACAAAGTGTTCACATGCACAGATTTCATTAGGATATAAAAATCACAGAAAAGTAGATTTATCTCTTGTAAGTCAGGAGGCCAACTAATACATCCTTCTGGCTCAAACGTGGCATCAATTCTTATGTATGCTTATCTTAGATGAACAGAAGCATTAGATTCATCTGCAAGGGACTGCATGCCTACAGAAAGGACATTTTAAAACTGAACATAGGAACTGTTTAGGAAGAAACAGTAATGTTTTAAGCATTCAGTATATATTATAATGCCAGTATTTTTTCTGTAGTACTTAATGTTCTCAAATTGCTTCTGTGTTTCAAAGGATATAATTTTTTGGGAAACTATACTGGTGGGAAACAAACAATTACAAATTTTCTTTGATCTTGTTTTCTGAATAGCCTGTTTTTCAGAGCCCTTAACTGTGATTGTCCTAATGATGCCATGTTATTCATAGAAGATCATAGTAATTACTGCACTTGCAAAACTAATTACTGGGATTTTTTTCACTCAGTTTGCTATGAGGGATGACTAGCTCTCTGATTAGAAAGAAGTTATCAGACAAAATGTGTCCTGTAATAGTTTGTTTCCTGCAAGCCCTGATACTTATAAATAGGGCATTTTATAAACTATAGATTAAAAGTTATGTTTTGTATTTTATTTTACCATCCAAATTACTTTCATAACATTTCTTCTGTAGAAAGGCTGTATGACAGGTGTGTCAAACTCTTTTTCACCGGCGTCCATGTCAGCCTTGCAGTTGCCTTCAAAGGGCCAAATCTAATTTCAGGACAGTATGAATGTGACTACTCCTGGATGTTTGGGGCACTGTAGAGAAGCCTGCACTTAGCTTCTGTTGCCTTTTTTTTTTTTTTCTTCAGTTGTATGTTTGTAATTTTTAAATGTGGATGGTGGATGGATTTTAGTGGTTTGTTGATTCATTGTTGCTTTTTTTTCTGGGGTGAATAATTTAAGGAGAAGAGATGTAGGTTCTTTATCCTCCTCCTTTCCTGTAGAGCTGAACTCTTATGCCATCCACAATCCCCTTCACCTTTCCAGGTTGTTCTAAGAGACACATTGCTGAAAGAAGAATCTGTCAGACTGGCACGGGATGTATTTATTATCTGTGGCTGGGCCTTAGCCAGACCCTTCAGCAAAGAGTTGCTGGAGCAGGCAAGTCCTGCAGGAGGTTGCTCAGCACCATGGAGAGCTCCTTCACAGACCAGCATGGGGGATAACGGCCATCTTTTTCCTAGACTGGTTGCTAGAACTAGATTAACTGTTTAGAAACAAGGAAAGTTGAAAGGAAGGGCTAAAGAAAACGTACACTGAAAGTGGGAACAAGAAGATAATATCTGGTAAAAAAGAGTAGATGAAAAAAGCCTAACTTGCAAGTTCAGGGAATTGTCATTGGAGGACTGCTAAACATAGGATCGGCTGGCTGTTGCATAGTCAAATCCTTATTACAAAGGAAAATACTGCTTTTCTCCCAAATAATGAGTTTATATGCAATGATTCTATGAATTTAATGGCTTTCTTTGTGGATAGTATTGTAGAGCTTGCCTAGGAAACAGTAAGAAAAGCACATGGTTGTAGGTTTTTCCTAGTGCTTGACCTTATAAAAAAGAATATTTCAAACTCTGTCTTATGTTGCTTGTTACCAGTCTGAAATACTTAAATAGCATTTCAGTAGAATTTCATGTGAGAAAATATACAAATGTAGCTTTTAAGACCTATTTTACAATACAATATTCATATTGTTTTAATAATTACAGACTTTATATGAAAAAATGATTTTATTTTATAAACAAAAATATTCTTTTTTTTTAAAATCAACAACTTTATTTTGTTTCTATTGATAAAAACCCCATATTGCATATTAAAGAAAATAGGTTACTACTTAAGGCTGATAGTTTCTAACTCTCACCATGGTTTGACAGCAAATTTATGAATTAGTAATAGTTATGAATAAAAATTGGAATGCTCATTATCAGTGTTATCTTAATACTTGACATAAAAGGAGTTGAACAAAAAGCTTATACCTTTAAAGCTGTTTTAAACTCAGTAAGTTTTAAACTCATCTGTCTTTTTCCCTTAATATGTGACACCGATTTTGAGAGGAAAAGCTGTTGGCAG
The DNA here is from genome assembly GCF_037038585.1 of Patagioenas fasciata. Taxonomy (NCBI): domain Eukaryota; kingdom Metazoa; phylum Chordata; class Aves; order Columbiformes; family Columbidae; genus Patagioenas; species Patagioenas fasciata. The sequence continues at coordinate 27,843,301 of NC_092524.1, read as the reverse complement.
CTTTATGTGAGGTTTTGACTTGCGACATTTACAGTCCTGTTTTATTCATAGCCTTACGATTAAAGAAAGTACTTTGAGTTTTTCAGTTCCTTCACTTTTGAATAAAAGAATAGATCTTAGATCAGCAGTACACGTGAGCTATGGTGATAGTGAAGATCAGATACAGGAAGCAATCAAGTTTTGGTGGCATGGAGCTCTATGAAAGCTGTAAACCAGTGTAAATTAGGCAGCATGAACCTATATGCTAATGGATATAAATTGCTTCTCATACTTGAATTAGCTCATTAGATCTCTTTATTGTGCTTTGTAGTGTATACAGTTGTGTCCTGAAGTAAAGGGTTTCTATCTATGAAAACAGAATAGTGTTTAAAAGAAAATTGGAGCGCCAAGGGGAATTTTTACAGGTTAAGATACACATATGGTGTACATTCGAATTAAACTTAAGACAAATACTTCTTCATCATATGGCAATTTTAATATTTACAATCTTCAATAAAATTTGTCTTATTCTAATAAAAACACTACAGAAAACAGATCAATTTAAGTTAGAAAATGGTGATACAAAGCAAGTATGATTATTTAGATAATGATCACTTCAGACATTCTTACCCTGATGTGGCCCACTCAAAGTTGTATTCTGGCATTTCTTTTACTGGGTTGTCAAATCATCCAGTCTCCAAGCCTCCCATGTGCAACAAGGAAGGCTTTTAGCTCAATTCTGTGTTCTGTATTGTTTTCCACAGTTTCTGAATACCATATAGTCTTCACTATGTTTTGAGTTTGCAAAACCTCCTGGTTGCAAGTAGCACTCCAGTTTGCTTATGGCTGCCAAGTGTCATGCATTTCTGCATAACTATTACAAACTCAACATCTCTTTCATTTGGCTGTTTTTCATCTTAATTTATAAGCATCCACCTGAGTTGTGAACTGGTTCATGTTAAGTTTCTTGGTTATTAGGTTTTGCGTGTTGCTTTGATGCCAGCCAAAAGAAGAAGGATCTTACTTCTGATCTTGCTTCTGAAGTTTGCAGCCATTAAGAAATGAGATGGGGAAACTGGTGGAAAAGAAGATTTAATGTAATGCTTCAGCACCAAGAAGAATGAATGGACCAAATATTAGCTAGAAGTTGTCCATCTTTTTTGTTCTGCTCTGTTCTTTCCCCAAGGCATCTAGATTATGCTAACAGTAAGAAGCTGCACTTGCATCAAGCAGGAGAAGCCATTACACTTTGGTCCCGGAAAAACACTGAAACAGAAAGCAAAATGTTTTCATGTCTGATTCTGGTAAATTTGGATTCTAATGCAAAACTATGGAACAAAGTACAATCTTGGGGGTGGTGAGGGGGGGAACAGCTCATTACTTTGTGAATTTCGTGGCTGTGGAACCACATGCAGTATGAAAGATGTTATCTTGCAGTTGTGTATTGTAAGTGATGTTAGAAAATTAGTTGGTTTCTTTAAGCTTCTAATGAGTTCAACCTGGTTTTAGGAGCTTCTATGCTTCATTTCTATGCTTCTATAAATGATAAAATTTGGAGAGCATTAGCTTATTTTTAAAATCAGGCTTTTTGTGGCTTTTGGAGGAAAAAAAAAGTTTGGATATTGTGGCTAAAAGTTTGTATGAAAGATTAGCGAGATCAGTAAGCATGTTTGAATACATTTTAGCTAGTTCATGCAAGAGTGCCTCAGAGTCCATTCTTTTAGAGAAGTGATGGCAAATCTGTAGCTTGCATGCAGTTTAAATGCAACTTGCATTTTAGAATTACATCATTTGACCAATAGTGGGGTCATGCTGACACAGGGGCTGTTGGTTAATAGAAATCCCAGCTGCTGCAAGGAGTCATCCAGCAGCAGTGAAGTTCAGCAGGATGTTCCACCAAGTATAGTTCAGGGAGGCTTCTGAGCACTTTATCTTTTCAGTGTATGTGCCCTGCTATGTGGCTATTAACCACGTTAAGATTTTGGTATGCAGCCTGATGGGCTAAGAAGATTGACTTTCTTTATTCTAGACATTTACAGATCTCCAGAAGTATTTCACAGAATTAGGGGTGTTAAGTTCTCTGCTCCATTAAGAACATAATAAGTTCTAAGTTCTATTAAGAAAGAAATGTGCCATTGTTCATCAACTCTCATCTGACTAACACAGGGCAGAATACCCAGTTCTTTTCAACCCCTTGATTGAAATACTGTGTATTTTTGTAAGCATTTTTGCTGCTTCAATTTAAAGGGAACGAGTGACTAAGAATCCATTACCTCATTAAATTATCTGTTTCAAAAGCAGATTCCTTTAGCTGTTTTTACTTACAGGTTTAGGAACTCCTTTCCCCTTCCTTGAGAGCTGAATTTATCTAGATTAAACTCCTAATCCCCCGATTTTGTTATGCCTTCATTTGCAAATGTAAGAAGCCATTCAATGTCAGAAACCATTTCTTTTTTAACATAAGTTATGTGCTGCTAACTTCCACAGTCTGTTCCTGCTGTATTGCTTCCAGAGATTCTCACTCTTATTTTCTTTTGGAATGAGGTTTCTGCAAGGGCTATCAGTAGATTATTAACTTATTACTCTGGAGGAGAATCGTGCTTGACGTTAGAGTTGATGTTTGAATTTTTATTATTCATTCTTGACTGTGATGACATTAGATTAGGGTTGAATAGAGTCAATACAGAAAGTAAACAAGAATACATAAACCTTTGCTCTTATATAATTGTCCTGTTCATTTGCTAAGGTAATTTTTATCTTACAAAGACATTCAGTTAGTTCAAATGAGACAAGAGGCAACATCTTTGCTGTGGTTCTGATTAATGTATTATCTTAATAGTTAAAAGTGACTGTAAAACTGAAGACTGCTTTATCCATTGCTTATTAAAATGAGTCCAAATATATAATTTCCATGGAGCAGTGTATTGTTTCTGCAATTGACTATTTTATCTTCTAAAAGAAAAATCACCAGTTACTTTTTGTTGAAGTGTTTGACAGAGAATCTCACGTATATATGACAAATAACCTGCTTTTTTCCTTTGAAGGTGCAATTCCCTCTTTTGTTTAAAATTACATCAGTTGTCAAAAATTTAGAAATTGCTGTATCTTTTTGCAAGCTTTCAAATGTAATATGTTACAAAAATTGTAAGCACTTATTTGTTGCTGTATCTAAAACAAAGGCATGCTTAATATTTGCAAACAGTATTTGTTTTTATTGTTGATTTAAGCCTTTATCTAGTTTTGAGAATGTTTGGTCCTGTGATAACAAAACTACTTTTTCTTTTTTTTTTTTTTCCTAATCTCTCACCAGAAGCTATATAGTTGAAGTAAGATTAGTAGTAATACTTAACTTTCTTCTCTGTCTTTCTCTTTTTTTCTTTCCCCCCACCCCCCGAAATGTATTTAGTAACTACAGGGGGTGGGAGCCTGAATTAGCCAGAATTTTGATGTTTTTCTACCTGTGCTTTCTCATTGTAATTGGCTCCTCAAAGGAGACCAAATGTTTTTTACTTTTAAAAATGCCAATTTTTATTAGAACAACAGGATAGTTAACATTTTAGGTATTGCAAACTCAGTGAATAGGGAAAACAGAAGAAAAGTAATTTTTTTTTAACAACTTTTTCCCTACCCACATTGTCACTGTGTTTATATTGTTGCTTCCACTTGGCTACAGTTAATTCAGCGACTTTCAGCTGTGAACTGTACAGTGCCCTGTGATCTGCTGGAAGCTTTTCCTACGGTGTGCAAGGTCAGGTGCCTGCTCCCTGCTCCTTACTGCACTTTCTTTGCTGGGGCTGCAAGGTCTTCTACTGGAATTTTCTTGTCTACCATACTGCACAGTTTCTTGAGCCTCCCAGACCTGAGTACAGTCAGGCTATCTCCAAGAAAAGACGACTGTCTCTCTCTGAGAGGCCTTACCTGACCCAGTCATCCTAAAAAAGCATTAAAATGGTTATGAACAAGTAAGCACAATGCTTCCTGCCCCGCTAATACTGCCTGTGAAAAAGATTGGAGGGCATTTTTAAAAGGTATGAAGCAATATACATCAAAAGTATTACTAGAATTCACAAAAGACAGGGCTTGTAACAGCATGTATCTCTAATAACAAAATTCTTCTTAGTTCATTTTAGTATTTATGAGAGCTGAATTATTTTTTTAGGTTCAGAAGTTATGAAGAGAGCTTATGTATTTCGCAAGAGAGCAGAAATTTTCTTGAAATTTTGGGAGTCGTATTCTTCTGCTATGGAATTATTTGAATGGGGTATTCGATTTATTTGTAATGTGCTTTCTCCATATCTCCAGATTTGTGACAGTTGCATTAAGTGATTATTCTAGTGACTTTTAATATTTTGATTGAAAGAAAATTAATTTTTTTACAAGGTTTCCTTATTTATACTTTCTATAAACCATAATGTACATGAAAGAATATACATGAATACTCTTCTATCCATTTTATGAAAAATAGGGGTAAAAAAAAATCCATCCTTGTGGTGGTGGTGGTTGTTTTGTGTGGTGGTGGTTTTTTTTTTTTTTTTTTTTTTTTTTTTTGTTGTTGTTGTTGTTGTTTGGTTTTTTTTTTTTTGTTTGGTTTTTTCAATTTCAAAGTTTTCACTGGTATTTTGAACAGGGAGAAACAATTATTCAACAAAACTGCTAAATGGATGAATTACTTTAATTGATTATGTAGATTTATATCTTGCATTCAAAATTTATGACATCTTTCAGCTGCAAATTTGATACTATCTGTAAATATTAGTGAATTCAACTTCAAACATCGTTTTGGGCTTGGTAAATATTAACAAGGGAAACAGATCTGGTGAGGCTGGCTTGTACAAGTTATTCACTAAATCAATACAGACACTAAAATATTCTTTAATTTAATTCTTTGATTGCTAGATCACATTGTATTTAGTCCAAGTATAATGAGACATGGTAGTTAAAATGTTATGATTAAATAAATAATTGATGTTTGTGGAAAATCGCTAATTAGTTACATAAAAAGTTGAAAATATGATATTTTAAGATGAATTAGGTTCTTTTTCAATGTTATGATAAAAGCACAAATCAAAAGGAAGATGTTCGTGTAGAATGTGAAATGTTTTTGTTTGAATGTGAAACTAAAGGGACCTTCTCTTTTCTTTTAAACAGTTACTAATTTCACTGGCTGCTGGACTAGTGGAATTACTTGTTAACCTCCAAGCCCATGACGCGCTTGCGTTTATTTCCTGCTATCATGGAACGGGTAAGCTGTTCTTCAGATGTGTTATACAGTTATGATATTTAAAAATTTACTGTTATTTATGTGAAAGATAGTATACATTGTACGTTTGCATGTTATGCATTTTAGATTTTTTTTCACACCAAAGGCTGTGAAAAATGCTGATTAAACTAAATTCCTGAGAAGTTCTGTTATTTCATGGAATCACAGAATAGCTGACTTTGGAAAGTGTTTCTGGACATCTTCTATTCCAACCCTACTGCTCAAAGTGTTGTCAACTGGAGCAGGTTGCTCAGGTCTACGTCCGGCTCCAGGGTTGGAGACTTTATTAACCTGCCCAACCTGTTCCAGTGTTTGATCACCCTCACAGTAAGAAGTATATTCTTAGGCTTAAATAGAATTTTGTGATTTATTTTGTGCCTATTGAATAGAATAGACTATTTCAGTTGGAATGAACCTACAATGGTCGTCTGCTCCAACTGCATGAGCAACTCAGGGCTGACCAAAAGCTAAAGCATGGTATTAAGGGCATGACTAAATGCCTCGTAAACACTGACAGGCTTGGGGCATAGACCACCTCTCTAGGAAGCCTGTTTCAGTGTTTGGCCACCCTCTCCTGCTTGTGACATGTGGAGCTGGAAACTCACAGGGAGTCTACAGAGGTGTTCAAGGAGCTGAGGTTATAAAGATATAATATGAAACCAGGAGTATGTATTTATTGGTTTCCATCAGGTATAAATGAGGGATGCATGAACAGCTATCATTAACTAAGAGAAAAATATATTCATCTGGATGGTTGACCTAGATAATGTTTGCTGTTTTGAACAGCAAGGAGATAATGGAAGGGAATATAATAAAGTATAAAGTAGTATTAGAAATTCTGTTGGAGTGGAAGAATTAAGACCTCGCTCAGTAATGGTACCAAGATTATTATTCTGGATAACAACTCAGGTATTTGTGGGAATTAGAGTTCACTGACGGAGGAGGAGGCTTATAAGAAATAAAAGGTGTGCATACATTCCTTAGTTGCTTTCCTACAGCATTCTGATTGAACTTATTGTAAGAAAGATGAGAAATTACACTTACTGTTCTGTCAGCTTCAGCTTGTCTGCTATACAACTTCTTGAGAATGTGAAAAAAGCAGTAGCAATATCGGTTTGGCAATTTCTGATATATCTTCACTGATTATCAGTCAGTTTAGGAAATATATTGCTGCTTTTTGGCTTGCAAATACAGCAACTCTGGAGCTGTCAGTCAGCTCTCAGTTTATAATCTACATGTGTTTATCTTTTCTTGCTTACTTTATTTTGATTGAATGAGTAATCACTACCTATGATTGAAGGATAAAATTAGTTATACAGATCAGCTACCTTTGTTTGAAGTGCAAACAAACTGTAAGTACTGACTTCTAAAAAGGAGAGGAAATTTGGCACAACAACATTGCTTACTGGACATTCTGAATATTTGTTAATTTCTTCCTCTGCTTTCCTTTCTGAAGGTGTTTTAATTTCAAAATACTGCAAAGTGGTTTTCAACTATAAAATGTTATGCAGTTTAATTGAAAAAAGTCTCGGTCAGCTCAGTATTTTAGAATACACACTAGAAACTCAGAAATAAAACCAGGACCCTTTAAGGTTCATATTTCCTCGGCTTTGAATTACTTATCTGTAGTATAATATTTATTCTGCTAATGCTTATAAATGAATCTTATGATGACTTTTCTCAAGTTGATAACCTTGTTTTTAGGCCTAGCTTTAATTCCTCAGCTCCTGGTAATTTACCTTCTTCATAAGCTCTGTAACTCAGAAAAGTCATCAAGCTTCCACACTCAGTGGTGGCCTCTCTCTAACCAAATTTCAGAAAGGATAAATCACATTGCATCTTTCTCCTAAGTTTGTTGTTGTAGGTTATGATTTTCTTTTCTAACCAAATGAAATGAGTGGGCCTGTAGCTTTCACAGAGTTAAGGAAGCCCCTCTCCCTGCCAGGGAGTTTTCTGTGGTGAAGATGCAAAATCATAGTATTCAAAGGTTTCAGTAGTGAATAAATCTCCACTTACAATGGCATTAAAAAGAGTAGTGAATTCTATTGAGACAATGTTTAATATCAGAATAATCTACCGATCGTATCAGATGAGCAGGTCATATTGATTTGTGTAAATTATAAGGGAGTATATGAAGAGAAAATTGCTCAGAGCAGTCCATACAGATACAAAATTATGCTTTTACAGAAACGGTAGTAAAGATGAAGGCATGGAGCAAATAGTAAACAAGTCTCCTGATTGTGTATACTTATGTGGTATGATACATGTGAGCAGAAGTTAAGAAGAAAAAGGAAGTAAATTTACACAATAATTAAGAATATGTGCGGAATACTACAAAATGTATGCCCTTGCTCCAGGAAAAAGCAAGGAATGCATAGTTTTTATGGACTGAAAAATAATATAACTAAAACAATGAATTTAAATAGAAAACTAAAGGAACTTCATTTTGTATATTTTTAGAATGTAAACATGAATACATGTTCTGTGCATGATTTTCTGTTCTCTGGTTGAAGAAAATAATATAATAATTGTAAATTAATAAAGGTAATTAAAAAGTTATGGGTGAATGAAATAGTTTCTAAATTGTTTCCAGTTAATATTCTGAAAAGTTTGGAAGTAAATTGGATTAAGTGTCTTGGGATTAGTATATTTGAATGCTAGAATTAGAAATAATTACCAACCCTGGCTTGATCCCAAGTAGTATGCAAAGCATGGGGACAAATTTTGAAAGAAATGATAATTAACAAAGTAGAGCTAGATGAAAATGAGATAAATGCAACACAGGTTTGCCAAAGACAGTTTGGTCTGAATTATTCTAGATTTACTTACTAACTGATTCAATAAGGGAAAGTAAATTTCCTAATGAAACATAATTTGATAGAAACTGTGTATCTGGACTTCCTTTCAGTAATTTCTTGGCACATAAAAAAAATAGATATTGAGATAGAGAACATGTGGATGAAAAGTACCATCAGTCATTGGAAAAGGAAGTAGCTGAAAGGATGAAGTGACAGTGACTTGTGCTGCAAGGAAGAGTATTAGACTGAGGAGAGACACTATTAGTGCAATGGATTACATCTGTTATTCATCTTCAGTGTTTTCAGTAGTGAAAACATCACAAAAAAAGATAATAGATCATAATGAAATTTAGGTCACAAAGTAGAAGAGTGTTACGAAGGGGGTCAAAAGTGGGCAAGAATAATTTTTTACTTGGGATACTGGAGTGGTAGAATGAGATGAAGTGTAATAACACAAAGTTAAAAGGATTAAGAATAAGAATTTCTGTATAGAAAATGAATGCTTATCAATTTGGACAGATATAAATGCAAAAAGATTTGGAGATATTATATCCTTGCAAAATGATTGTTTACTGACAGAGTAATGTGGTCATTGAAAAGACACATCCAGTTGTGGGACATATTGCAGAAAGCAGGTCCAAGGGAGAAAAGCAAGTATTTGTTTCATACAAGATAGAGGCAACATCTTGTGTGTTATGTATACAATTCTGACTCCTGATGTTCTGAAAAGACTTAATTGGAACAGCAGCTGGTGCAGGATCTGGAGAGTTTGTAAGACTCTGGCAGAAAAGAGCTTGTAAGCCAGTGTATAAGACTCAGACTAGTGTAGAAGTCTGAGAAGGGATGTGGTTGCTTTCTGTGGATAGACCACTGTGTACAGAATAAGGCAGTAGCTGAGCTCTCTAAACTGAGTATACTAGGGCAAGAAACTGGTGAAATATAGATTTAGTGTGGAAATTAAGGAAGGCTTTTAAGCATTGGAAGAATGAGGTTTTTAAACAACCTTCCAATAATTAGGAAAGGAAATCCATATTTTTTCTTTTAGGTGGAACTTAAAGAGGTTTCTATGACATGAATACTTGAGTACTGGGACGCAGGATTTGACTGAAGAAGTCTTGCCCATATGACCTAGTTCAGATTATGAAGATGGTGTTTCATTAATCATTCCTAAAGAATGATTGCATACACCATGGATAATATTTGCAACGTTTCTTATTTGTGTCAAACACTGTGAGAGTCATTTAATTGTTATTGTTGTCCTTTGATCCTTAGTTTTATTTTAATATCCTAAAAGGGTTATTTCTTTAGGCTCTAGTCCTTTGCCAGAGGCTGTGCCATCACAACATTGTTACATAGGAACTGGAATCAAAAAGGTTTTTTTTTTGTTTGTTTGGTTTATTTAATTTTTATTAGAACACAACAGGTTAACGTTACTTAGAGTCACATGCTTTCCTCAGAAGATAATTTTTGTTAGTGAATTTTTAAAAATCCTAGTGTAATGTATTGAAGTTTACTTTTAGAGTGGAACTAACAATGATGTGAAGGTTCAATCTAAGTTGCATTTACGGTGTAACATGCTTTTTGAGTGTTTCACACTTAGTGCTAAGTCATTGTGATAGCCCTTAACAGTGAGACGAATTTCATGTTTCATATGGTGAAAAAAGAATTGTAGGTAATGTACATGCCATTAAATATAATGCTGTGTACCTTAGCTATAGTGATATATGAGTTTTGCTTCATGAGTAATTTTTCTTCTTTTCCACTTGCATAAGATACACTTCTGTTTGAGTGAATTTGGGTCAGTAAGTGGTTGAGCCAAAAGTAGACTTGCTTAGCTTGCTTTGAACTGAACCTAAAATATCTTGAAACTGTACATTGCCAAGAAAAAGCATAGTGCTATTCTGGGCCATAATTCTGAACAGCAAGCAAAAATACACAAGGAGAAAATCACTCAATCACTGAATTTGTTATTGAAAGCAGGTTGGGAATAGGAAGTTAAAAGGACCTTATTAAGTCATGGAAGATGTCCTTTCATGTGAAATGGTGGTCTGGGGCTATTCAAGTTTCTGATTCGTAAGTACCTTTTAAAGCTTTAAAATAACCAGAAGGCATTATGAGAGCAAGATGAGGAAAGTTAGTATATATTTTTATTGATTAATCATTTTTACTATCACAAAAGAAGTTTGTCATGGAAACACATTATTTCTGCTGCTGATGTTGGAGCTACACTTCAGCCTCTTTTTTTTTTTTTAAATTTTAATTAAGTCAGTGTTCTCTTTACTGTTTCTTTTAGTAATTTTGTAGACACTGCATTACATTGAATTGAAGCAATGGTTTTTAACCAAGCCTTCACTGTTAATTTGACAACAAAACATTTTTATATGCTTGTAATGAGTTGTGCCTTACATGTGTAGTATGCACAATTTGATTTCCTGATTAAGGCATTGAAGCAGACCCTTATTTTTATGTAAATATTCTGCCTTCTCTTTAATGGAGTCTAAATAAATTTGTGACGCTAACCACATTTTCTGTGCTATGCATTTTGCAGTAAATAATTTTTAATTTGTCTTCCATTCTGACAATCTTGTTTTCCATTCAACTGATGCATTAAAAGTTGTGTAGTCCTAGTGGTGTATAATGGGAAGTACTTATCCAAACTTTTTTGCTTCATTAAATAATCCTGCATGTTTTGTATTTGACTGTTTATAATAGAGCTACAGGATTAAATTAAACCTGAACAATAGCTTACTGTAGGTGATACTTTGCTTTCAACTTAGTATTTGCTTTTAACATTGCTTTGTTCTTATTCTACAAAACTTTTTCCTAATATTGGATTGATTTCTTTAGTAGCTGCAACAGGAGTTTGAAATAACAAGTCAGTTTATGAGTGACAAAAAACTCCTACATTTAAATACAAAAAGCCTTGATGTTAATTACTACCAATATCTATTTGTTTCTCATTTTTCTTGAGAAGATTTCATAGCTGGCTGTAGTCTCTTCATCTTCAGTCTTCTATGAAACCGGGAGACTCTTTGCGTTCATACGTGAAAGATTTTTCCACCATTTATGTAAATCCAAACAGCTTCATTTCCCAACGGCTAAAAGCTGTGTCTTTACAAGCCTACATTCAAGAATCCCCGAAGGGTACCAGTTTCACTGGGGCATCTCCAGCCCCACACTGATACTGGCATTAACACTTCTTTTGCCACTGTACTGTTGTGTGCTGCTGCTTCTCCCGAGATTCATCTTTCAGTGCACACCCAGCACCTACACCGGTGCTGTGACTGCAATGTCTGTGGATGGTGGCTGGTTCTTACGAAGGGGAGATGATTTGCCTGAGAGATCAGATTGAAACCCTTTTAACTGGGTTTAGTGATGACATTTAATATGAAAATTAGTTTGAAAAATTGCTATAGAGATAATTCCAAGAGCTGTTGGGGACAATAGAGCAAGACATTCTTTTTCATCCCAAACACCTAAGTTAAGTCCTTTGAAAGAGAAAAAAGGAGATATCTTATGATATTATTTTAGAAGGTGATGTTATAAGAATGTAGTCAACCATTCTCAGAATTCCCTAGAAGACAAGAACTAATCTAAAATTGCAGGTAAGAAAACGCAAATTAACTAATTGTCGATATACTGTGTTTTGACATGCTTATGGACTGAAAAATGCAAGAGTATGGGCAGATCCAATCTAACGTAAGATGAGAAATCATGAAAAATCTCAGGGAAAAACTACTAAATTAAAATGCATGGCTTTCTCTGGCAAAAGAAATGTAATGTTGTGTTCTTAGATAAAGGATCTTCACTATATAATAACATTTTAATAATAAAACTTGTAATTGTTATTTAGATGTTTTCCTGTTTCCTGCTTCATAAAATATCTTTATTCATACTGCTTTCCCACACCTTTTAAGTTTAGTGGGCTCTTATTTTGATATTCAGTATCAGACAATGTAAATGACTATGTATGTTATGATTCGTCTCAGGTTTGTATTACTGGGTTTGTGGGCTGCTGCTGACTTTTCTCTAACTTCAGGCTCATACTTTCAGTCTTGGCAGTCCTGAGCTTAGTTTACAGTATGAAAACTCACAAACAGCTAAATAAAATCAAAGTAGAATAAACATTGACATTACATCTTGACTTTCTGTCAGGCAGGTAATTGTGGTATACGTCTGCATGTGGAGGTCTTTCAGAAACCTGATAACAAGCTGTAGAAATAGAACAGTTTTTAAAATGTTATAATTTTTCCTTTTTGTTTCCCTATTTGTTCTTTTATTTCTGCTAGTCCTTTATTTATTATAATTTAATTTATTTAAGGGTCTTGTGTGGACTTTGAAATACTGAAATACTTTGACATTTTGTATTCCCAGAACAATATGAAATGGAAGAAAAAAGTAAAAGGCATATTACAGTACAAAGCCAATGGTTAAGAGTAGTTAGAACTCATATATAATTAGAAACACCACTTTTTGAGGTACTGGATGACTGTTTAATGTTAGTTCAGAATGTTCTTCCTATTTATTTGGATAGTTTGGAATCGTTATTTTATATTTAACTGTACTGTGACCTAAGTTATAAAAAGAACAATGACATTATCGGAGATTCATAGGAACCAGATAACACATGCTATCTTTTACATATTATATAAAATGTTTGAATAGTTTGAGAACTCTGTGTTCTTTAAAATATAAACTCCACTAATTGTTTTAGACATAATTTTATTTATTTTCAGGATGTAAAAACCAGCTTACTATTAAAGAAATTTAGATTTGAAGTGTCAGGACATTAAACTCACTTGTATAAAAGCAATGTGAAGGTGCTACAAGAACAATGAAAATAATTAATGTATGCTGTTGATGGCTCAAGATGTACAGTGATGTAAATAAAAATGATATTAGCTGTTTTTCCCCCTATATACACTTGAAGGTATTATAAGCTCTTGAGAGTTAGGAGTAACTGAACAATCTTATCCTCAGAACCACAGACAGGTACTTGATAACACTATCATTCCATTTTCTTCCTCAAAAAAGATTGTCTAATATATCTCCTGTCTGAATGTCTATATGTTTTTTTAAACCAAACACTCAAGAAGTTACCTTTTATTATTAGTGAGTTCTAAATTTTCTTTTTGTAACGTAATGTAGGATAGTTAGCCCTTTAAAATGTAGTCTTTTTGTGTTTGATAACACAAAACCTTTAAAAACATTTAAAATATTGTTGGTTTAACATTTTAAACATTATCGTAAAAGTATTCACACCATTTCCGATCAAAGGCTTATCTGGCCTGATGTATCTCCAAGACTGGCTTGTAGTGGATGCCTAGGGAAAACTGCATGAACCAGGATACCATGGTGATATATATTGCCCTGGTATATTTTCCAGTTTCCAACAATTTGTGACTTGGGATTCTGAGAATATTGGATGGTGTCTTTGTGGGTAGCCTTTGATGAATTTTAATCTTACTTAAAATGGTCTAATGGCCTTTGAAAGGTAAACTTTTAACACTTGCAGTGTTTCATCAAAATTAGTTTCATGCTGGAATTGCAAACTTTGAGAAATACCTTTTTTTTTGTTTTGAATTTAGTCCAATCAGAAAGTTTTACTCGTTATTGCCTTGTACTAGAAGTAACAACAAACAATTATTCCCTGTTTACTTTCTTATACTGTTAATGATTTTTATTGATTTGCTTCATTAATTCCTGAGTTGTCCTCTCTACTGGTCTGTATAACCACTCATACTTACTGAAGATTATTCTCTTTCTCCTGGCTAATTTTTCTAACCCTTTTCTGTATCATTTCTATTTCTACCGTATCTTTTTTTGTTGTTGTTGGTTCAATCAGAATGATATGAAGTAATCAAAGTTTTAATACTGTGTTTTTATGCAATGGTATAATGGTAATGATTTCTGTTGGGGTTTATTTTGGGGATTCTTGGGTTTGTGTTTTGTTGTTTGGTGTTTTATTTATTTATTTATAGCCTGTGAAGACTTGGTTGCTTTTTGCCCAATGCTGAGCTGATATTTTATAGAATTACCTGCCACAGCTAAAGTCCTTTCCTGATGGATAGTGATCAAAGGTCATCTATGCACAACTCTACACACTGATCTAGACTGATTTTTTTTATCTGCAGTTTTATTTCTTTGTTAGATAGTGTGTTGATGTCCATGAGTTTGTTGCTCTCAGCTTTTGTACTATATGTGCAGATATTCTTACCTCACTTTTCATCTTGTTTTCCAAATCAATTATGAGTATATTAAGCTGTATGAACTCTACCATGAGTCCCAATGAGGTTGGTCCCTGGTCATTTGTTTCTCTTAAACTGATGACCTAGTCTTACTGTAAGTTTCTTCTCTTTTAATGGGGTGGTGGTTCACATGATGAACTGTCTTTTTCCATGCAGCTTAGTTTCTTTGAAATACTTTGAGGACTTTGTTGAATGCCATGTGACGTATTGAATAGATCAACTGTGTAACAATTAGAACTACTTCTCTCTTGCCTTTGTGTTTGTTCACATCTTCAAAAGAACTTTAATAAATTTATGAGGCACAATTTCTCCTTCCAAAAGCCATGTTAGTACTTTTTTACTTTGATGACATTCATCCCTGTGTCTGCAGTTTTATTTCATCTTCTTATTATTTCTGCCAGTTTGCCTGACATCAACATAATTTTTTTTTCTGGCCTGTAGTTGCAGAGATCCCTGCTGTAGCCCTTACAAAGAATTCAGTTTACTTTTTTCATTTTCCATTCCTTTGCTACAGGTGATTATAAGTGAGAGGTTACATACTACTGTTAATAATTAAACCATTGGGTTCTTTAATTGCTTTAGCACTGTTGAAGAATACCATCTGTTCCTGTTGACTTGTTAAATTCGTTTTGTGGATTGTTTGATAGCCTGTTCCACTGACACTGTTGTTTGAGACAGATCAAGGCTTCCTTTTTTAAAGAAGCTACCTGATTTGTGAGTCTACTTAAGCTCCTGTTTTAACGAAAAACAGTTTGAAAAAAAGAAAGTCGGTATTTTCCTTGCAAAGTACTCTAAAAATTTCTTCTATACTCTTGGAATTCGTTGACTTGGAGTATGTAGTAAGCTATGTGCTTAGGATAAAAGATTTAGTATTAATTTTTATGTCTTTAGTGTACCAGAATTTACAGTTTGAACTCAGTATAGTTTTTGTGGAAAGTTAAAAGTTTTTTTTTTTCTTTGTGGTAGAATGCAGTAACATTGTTTGTCATTGTTCTGAATGTTAATGACAGTACATTGAGCTTAACTGCACTCCAATATAATTTTATATGTCAGAATTATAATTTCAGATTTTTTTATTCTTTTCACAGACTATAAATGAAGAATGATGTGTTATTAATGCTTTCTGTGTACAGCCTGATAATGATCTTCTTTGAGGAGCTGCATTAAGATAAACACTGAAAATAATCTTCCTGTGCTACAATGTGGTGAAGCAGAGGAACTGAAGTTGTCCACTTTTGTACAAGCTAAAGACTTAAAATGTTTGTTATTTTGTGAGCAAAAGCAGTTCTGGAGTGAATTGAACTTCTGAAAATGCGGCCATGGACTGGTTCCTGGCGTTGGATTATGCTCATCCTCTTTGCTTGGGGAACTTTACTTTTTTATATTGGTGGACACCTGGTACGAGACAGTGAGCACCCAGATCACTCTAGTCGGGAATTATCCAAAATACTTGCTAAACTTGAACGTTTAAAGCAGCAAAATGAAGACTTAAGGCGAATGGCAGAATCTCTCAGGTAGGATCTAAAACTAAAACTTTTCAGGAAATGGTTGAAATATGAAATACCAGAAATTAAATTGAAAGAGTTGTTTGTGGGTTTTTTGTCAGTCATGTTTAACATTTAAAAATATAGATAAGTGTTTTAATCAGTGCTACAACTAACTGAAAATATATTGCAAAGCCTTTGAGCAAGTAATGTACATTTAGTTTTGGTCTACTATACTCATTATTTAACAGTCATTATTTAATGGTGACAAATGTTACTGTCACAATAACAGAGTTCTGTGGGTGGTTAATTTCTCGATGCCCATTTCAAACACGTGCCATTATTATGATGTGCAAACCAATTAGAACAGCTAGTGACTTTTCTACACTTCTGCATGCAGTAACTGGAAGAACTCGTTTTAAAAGTGCTGAAAACATTTGTACAGTTTGTTGAAGATAAACTTGGATTTGCTGAAGAGGAGCTGCATTAGACTGCTGCATTATATGAATTCTTTTCCTTTGTCTTGCTGCTAAACTTGTAGCAATATTTGTAAAATAGTAGGATCATATCCCTTCTTAAAATTGTTATGTTATGGATGGGTACAATTGCAATTTAAAGTGTTTTCTTTCACCTTTTCAGACAGACAGCTTTTAATGTAGACATCTGGTATCACCTTTCCTGAGAACTTGCAAGGGAGAGTTTCTTAGGCAGGATGTGTGCCAGTGCCAGATTGGACCTAAGTATGTGAGCATCACCACATGCAACCTAAAAGTCCTGATGGATCGTGGGGACAGTAGAAGTTGTTTCATGTGTTGTGGGAAAGTAGAGAGGAGCAAAGCTCAATACAAGATTTTGCAGAATGGAAGGGTGATGTTTATTTTAAAAATCTCTTGAGTGACCTGAATTCACTTACTGTCTCACAACTGCATACTGACAAGCACCAGGGCATGTGTGTAGCAGTGGTCTGGCCAGGATCACCTGCGTAGAACATGGAGAGCAAGGGGCACTTGCAGTTGAGTCTTCATCGTGGCTCATGGGTGGTTCTTGCTTGGCAATGAGAAACTGATTTAGGACTTGCCTTTTAATACATGTTAGGAGAAGATGCCATTTTGGATCTTCTACCTTGCTACTTTGCTTCATAAATCATAGGAAAAAATAACAATTGCAAAAATCTCTTTCTTTTCCTTACTAGAGTGTTTTATGATTCTAGTCCTGTTTTCTAGTCTTTTTCTTCCCTTCATTTGAATGAAATCACACATATGGACATCACAGCAGTGAAATGAATATCTTTCCTCTTAACACTGTTCCAATGTTTCTTTTGGTGCATTCTCTCTCTTTGATGCATAGCCGTGGCTATTTGATCTGATAGGCTGGGTAGACTCCCCTACCTGGCTGAGATTTCTTTTCAATGCACTAATATATGGTAAAAACTGAATTGTCAAAAAGTTTGATATACTTTTGTTGGCAGAATGGTGTAATGTAGAGCATGCTGCTATGAAGAAACTTAAGCAAGATCCTAGATTTGAGTAAATACAATATCTTTAAATTCCTTTAATATTAGACAATAATAGTCAACCTTAGGGTTTCTTGCCTGAGAGAGGAAAATATTTGGTCCTGAATGTAAAGATTACCACCCTCTATGCTTTCAACCCCCCATATTTAGTTACTTTTATTGAGCAAAATCCATGAAAGGGCTTTTATAGAAACTTCACAAATAGGTTTGAGAGAGATCATGGCTGATCTCCATCATTAACATACTAAATCATAAGTGTGTTATAGAATTTCAATATCTCATGTCTTTGTTTGCCAAATAGGACAAGTGGTTTTAAAAATAACTGTTAGCTTTCAGATTGTCCGATTTACAGTTTTGTGGGAAAATGGCTATTGAAAATGAGGCATTAGCCAACAGTCTGTGGATTCAGTATCTATGTCCTGGAAGAGATCACTGCTGCTATGAACATATCTAAAGTAACAAAACACCTCTTAACTTCAGAAATTGAATTAGACAGAAAAGATGACTTCTGTTCCAGTTAATATCTTAAAGTGAAGACGTAACTTGTTTTAGGTTTTACTGATCAAAGGCAGAAATACTAGAACTAGTATTTGAATATTATTTAGTTGCTATATTTTTTCTCTCTTTTTTTTTTTTTTTTTTTTTAACTGAAAACTCTAGTTACTGATACTGACTGTAAAATTCGAGTGGTTAAGATGACAGTCTTTACATCATTGTAGCTTGTAAAGGTAAAGCCTGTTGCCAAGTTGGATTTTGTTGCTCTGAGGTAAAAACTTGGTTTTGCTGCTTTTCTCCACTAAGATTTTATATCTAGAGAACTAGGGGGTTTTGTTTGTTTCTCTTTTTTTTGCGTTGTTTTTTTTTTGTTTGTTTGGTTTTTTTTAATTCCAACAGAAAATAAGCACTCTTTTTGCATTGAAGATCTAGAATATATTATGGCATGCAACAGGGTTAAGCTAACACAGGAATTTAAGTAAATTTCAATAAGTCTAACTTCAGGAAAATCATATTGATAAACAGGCATCTGATTATCTACACTGATCAAAGTACTTTGACATAATGAGATAAAACTTCTGGATCGTAAAAAGCTCCAGGTTAGCAAAACTTATCTTATTGGACAAAGAAGTCAAAGGTAGAAAATTAGCATTAATATGTAGCTGTGCCGTTTATAATACCTAGTTAGTGTGGGGATGAAGTGACAGAAAGCAGGTATGGTTACAAGAATTCAGTGCTTTAATGAAAGTATAAGTTGTAACAATTCCTGTTTTGAAGTTAGCAAAAACTGGTATTTCATCTTTAAGTACATTGGGACCTTAGTTATATGGTAAAATACATTTCAATAACGTACATTTGAATTGCTTAGCATTTCCCATTGTAATGGGCTCTTGTGATTTCTGTGGCTTCCATCTCACCTGATAAGTGTCAGTCCTCTGGAATGGTTGAAAACAGGAGCTGGGTTGTGCTTAGTTTCATCTAGGCATCCGTGAATGACATATGACAAGAAGTGATCTTTCCACTCCGAGATTCGAATGCTCTTTTGCTGTCAATTTATGTAGCATCTCCTCATCCCCAAAGACAGCAGCAACAACAAAACATACCTTATGGAACACACCTTATGTGCATGCAAAATCAACTATTCAAAAGTTGAGAAATGTTGTATAAAATCTTGCTAAGCCCTTTTTTGCATATTTGATCTTGTAATGTTTCCCCTGGTTGCTTCTTGTCACACAGGATATGTGAGGAGTAGAATTAAGGTTTTAGGGCAGTAAGAGGACTGTTTGTTTGTTTTGTTTTGTTTTCCCCAACACTTGTATGTTTGATTTCACAAACTACATCATGTTCTTCTTTTTTTTTTTTTTTTTGTTGTTGTTAGTTTTTTTTTTAATATTTGTAATTAATTCCCATTATTGATTAAGAATAGTTCATATTTTTGTAAGGATTTTTGGTGAAGTTATTTTGAGCTACTTTTTTTTTTTTAATATGTGCATTCAAAATAGTGCTGGTTGGAACAGTCACATCATTTTGAAAATTACCTGAAGTAAAAATATGAATAGGAAATGAATACACTTCTGTAGTGCACTTCTGATGACTTGAAATTACTTCAAGCACTGCTTAGGCTTTACACATGCACTGTAAAAACTTAGGTGAGAAGTTACTGTAGTTCTTCTTTTGCCAATATGATACTTTGTAAAAACCTTACTTGTGGGCTATAAAGAGGCACAGATGTATGTTAGTGATGCAGAAGATAAATGCCATTAAAGTTGTTTTGTGTTGCCTGAGTTTTAGAAATTACATGCATGAATGTTGTGGTTTAATAAGATCTGGAGAGTTACCATAGTCCTTACATGTTTATAAAGAATAATTTGTGAGCAAATCTGGATTGATTTTAGAAGCAGCCTAGATCACAGTAGTGCAAAATATTAGTAAAACTGAGTTTTTTCTACATCACTATGTTACTATTCTATATCCATTAGAATTGGAAGAGCTCTTTCAAGAATACTTATTACAGGTGTTGTAGGTTTCAAAGCAAAAATCAGTTATTTAAAGGAAACTTGATAGGGTGTAATAATCAAATAAAAGTATTACATACTGTTTCATTGTTTGCCTGTAATGTAGTTTTACCTGAAAATTTCATTTACTAGTACAATTATGATATGACTGCTAAAGTCCGTCACTGTTTTATCACAATGATATAAGGCTTTTAGGAGGAAGAGAGCTTAAAATTACTACTTCTGTAAGGTCTGATTTTCTTAAACAGAAACTGGAAACATTGTGTGTATACCTTCATCTGTGTCCTAGGCTTCCTTTTTTTTTTTTGCAATACATGAGTGATTCATAGTATTCATGTACTAGTTTGTGTCTGGCTGGGTGTTAATATAATTTTTATCTTTTATGGTATATTAGTGGTTTCCTCTCCTGGAAGATAAGCCTGGCAATATGAGTACCAGTAATTTCAGAGTTTTTTTCAGGGAAACTGAGAATCTTTCTAAATGGATTCATACTGTGTTCATATTACTAATACATCACTTTTGGTATATATTTACGTGCTAGAGTCTATTCAATATTAAGTTTTGTATAACCTGCAATTCTTTTAATATGCACAATAACCTGTTCCTTCATCTGAATGAGATTGTGTTATAAAGTATAACAGGAATCAAAAATGGCAAAATGTAATAAAACAAATAAAACCAAACACCAGTATTTCTAGAAATAGTTCTCATAGTTCTGAGTGCAACTTTGGAAAGAAGAGGTAGGATTTTAATTTTAAAAGAGCATCATAGTTGCTTTAATGTAGTTGGCATTGAGGCTGGTGTAGAATCCAAACATGGGATCAATTAGTCATAAGCAAATAAAGTACTTTCATCAATTACTCTGGGCACTTGTTGGGCCCAGTGAGCCTGTAGTAAGCATTGAAAGGTACTTGGATGCAAGAATGGCTTTGGGTTGATAAAAATTTAAAGATGATTTTTAAATACTGTTTTCTACTACATGTACTCGAAGTGTCTCATGTCTGAAGCTGATGATATTGCAAAGACCAGTGTGCGAGGGAGGAAAATCATTTAACTATATGGTGTGCATCTCTGCTCTTTCTACTGTTTTTTTGTGCAATTCAGAGTTAAGGGAAAAGACACATCTTCAGTGGATATAAATAAGCACTGACCAGGGCTGTACTGATTTAAATTGCTAAGAGATGTTGCTCGCTCTTTATTTGCAGGTAACTTTGAGTGATTTTAGTTTTATTTACTGAGGAGGTTATATTTTAGGAAGGTGAAGTGACAACTTATGTAATCTTTATTTGATTGTGTGTGTTAGTGGTCATTAATAATTAAACATTATTTTCTTCCTGGGGTAAAAGAAAAAGAGAAAGAAGAAAAGCCAATCATAATGTGGCTTTAGTTAGTTATAGATCTTCCAGCTCCATATGAAGAACTCAAAAAGATACAAATAAAAGAATGAGAAAATATTTGAGTGTGAATTCGTGAAATCTTATGTTTTTCCTTTTGTTGATAAATTAATGTAACCTTTTGAATAGCTTGGAAATAGGAAAAGGTAACAATGGTTTTTATAATTTATTTTTTGTTTTAAATTTTTTTAACAATTATGGCAGTTCTTGCACCTAAACTGAATGTCACTACAATTATTTTTTGAGTGGGTCTTTCTGCCTTCAGAGATTCATGAGAGAGAGCACTACTTTGCCATTGGCTGTGTTACCTGAAGGTGATGAGAACGTGGCCTCAGTGATATGGATGAATTATTTTTTCGGTCTTTAAGTGTAGCTGGATTACTAAACAAAGGACAAAATAGAAATGGATTATCTCTACGATACAGAGTATTTTTGATGTTTAAAGTTATACAGTAACATCTTTATTTAATATGAGTTAATTATGCAAAAGATAATTTCTATTTTCTACAAAGTGGTAGGAAACAGCATGCAAAAATTGCACCTTGTAAGTACTGAGAAAAATAATTCAAACAAAACCACTGTTCTGTTTATTATCATGGCTTCCCATGTAAGTGGATTATAATTTTGTTTATTTTGTATTTATAACTTAATTCACAATGTTGTCATAGCAGTAAGTGAAGTATAGTCTGTTCTAAATGCTTACTGCCTTGTTCCTTTATTGTTGATTAGAATCATCATAGTTTAGATAAACTTACTTTAAACTCACTTCTCAAACTTTAAGGAGCAAGTGAGGACTTATTTTGATATGAAAACTTATGTATATGTTTTTCAACAGGAATTCTTAGTCTAAGTAGGTGTTATTCTTAAGATTTGCTGCACTAGAAGTTATCTACATCGATGATGTCGTGAATATAGATAAGGATTTTCATTCAAACACTTTTGCCTCAAATGTTGCCTTATCTCCAACTCAGCTGATGTACTTGTAAAGGGCCGTGACAAGCAAGCTGTGCTGGTTGCGGAGAAGAACCTTTTCCTTAATTCTGAGACTGGATTAAAGTGAGGAAGATAGCAATTCCAAGTCTGATGAGGTAACATATGTAGAGACAAAACTGCAAAAGAATAACTTATTATAGTTTTATACTGAATTTTTGAAAGTCCGAACAACTAGCTGAGGAGAATTCCCTCACCCCCATGCTAGCTCCTTTTATCTAACAATGTAAGTGTCATAGATGTTTTTATTGCAGCATGCCAAAGCAAGCTGGATGTTAAAGGCATGTACTTTCCTTTTAAAATATGTTAATTATATCAAATGGTCAGAATTATTTGGGTTCTTTTATATCATCCACAACCATCCTTCTGCAGGATTCTGTAATGGCTACACTAACAGACTTTCCTTATATTCAGAGGATGTGTGTGCTGTCTGAAATTTTTTTTGTGGTAATGATTTTGTATCATTTTACATTATTGTTCTTCACAAATTCTACCTTTAGGGAATGTGACTTATACAAAATAAGCCATTCCGCTTTCTGCTAATTTTGTGACTAGTTGTTCTGTCAAAATACACATTGTGATACCAACTTGGCAGATCAGAAATCTATTTCAACCTTGTGGTTTTAAACTAGTGCAACAGTTTAAATGTGTTTCAGTATGCTTTTAAAAGATTTATTTATATTGTCCAATATGGTATCATACTGTACATTTGTTGCACAAACAAATTCACAAATGTATTGTTCATACAAAGGGAATGTATTTATGGAGTGCACATAGTAAAGATTAAAATATTTTCCTCAGCTTTGTCATGCATGTTCCCTCAGTGCATAAAAGCGCCAATATATTGGCAGTTATTGATAATTCCTTTTTATTTGCTGTCACAGTTTAACCGCAGCCAGCAACTAAGCACCACATAGCCATTCACTCACTCTTCCCTGGTGGCATAGGGCAGAGAATCAGAAGAGTAAAAATGAGAAAGCTCGTGAGTTGAGATAAAGGCAATTTAATAAGTAAAGCAAAAACCATGCACAGAAGCAAAACAGGGGATTCATTCACCACTTCCCGTGGGCCGACAGGTGTTCAGCCATCGCCAGGACAGTTGGGCTCCATCATGTGTAAGAGTGACTTGGGAAGACAAACACCATAACTCTGAATGCTGCCCCCTTCCTTCTTCTTTCCCCAGCTTTATATACTGAGCATGATGTCATATGGTATGGAATATCCCTTTGGTCAGTTGGGGTCAGCTCTCCCAGCTCCCTCCAAACTTCTTGTGTATTCCCAGCCACTTGCTGGTGGGGCAGTGTGGGAAGCAGAAAAGACCTTGACTCTGTGCAAGCACTGCTGAGCAATAACTAAAACATCCCTGTGTTATCAACACTGTTTCCAGCACAAATCCAAAACATAGCCCCATATTAGCTACTCTGAAGAAAATTAACTCTAGTGCAGCCCAAACCAGCACATTTACCTTGGTAGCTTTAAAACACAAATAAGTATTTTGCAGCAGTTTAGGTATCCTTAATCTTCTTTCAACAGGGAACTTTAAGAGTACAGAATTTTTTACTAAAATTCTGTCAGGCTGTATAGCTTCCTCTTCCACCTCTCCCACCACCCTCTGAAAAAGGGGGCTTAAATGCTATGCTTTATATGATGTACCTTTCTGATGCTCACATTAGGTATTTATTCCCTTCAAGTGTTCCAGTGAAAATGGACTTTTCATCAGTTCCTAAATTTTTATTGGTATTTAAGTATCGAGATCTGAGAGACATTGAAATTAATGGCATCTCAGTAGGACCTTTAGAATGCTGTCATTTCTGGTTTAGGGTGAAGATACTCCCTCTAACCACTGCTTTCTCTGTGCTAGAGGAATATTTCCTCTGGTGAGGGGTCTCCCCTTACAGTGCCGTGGAACTCTGTATGTGTGTGTTGTGAAACTATCCCTTTCTTTTTATGTTCATATTCCATTACAAATAGAGAATCATCTTCATGTCCTGCAAGAATTCTGTATTTTTTACAGTTCTCATGACTTTTCATTATACATCTTCCTCCTTTCCTTTTCAGGGTCAGCTCCTACAAAAGTCTTATAAAAGGTGGAATAATTTGTAACCCTTGGCTCCACCAGAAGTGTCATTTCTCTAGCAATGAAAGGGATTTGTATTTTCCCTGCAGTAATTTCTAATTTGCGAGGCACATAGAAGATAGCATCTAATATCTATCCTTTAATAATTTCAGTTAATCGTTGTATAGATTCAAGTTGAGATGTAGAGAAAACCTCAGTAGTACCCCCAGGGCTGATTTATTGCTCAGATTTCAGGATGTGTATTCCTATGCTCCTGTGCTTACATACCAGAGATTTCACAAATGGATTTTACAGTTACTGGTGTTATTTTAGGTGCACCAGAGTTGTCATAAAAAATTAGTGTGATGGTACATTTAAGAAGTTGGCATCTTGTTCTGAGTGCACGAAATACATTGGAATCATCTTGTGCCAATGTGTAGGAAGACTTAACTTAAAAGTGGAGTTCCTGTACTGGAGGTCTGCTCCTGTAGGAATATGACCAGCATTCAAGACCAGAATGTGTTTCAAGTGTGAATATAAAAAGTAGTGAGAACTTGAGTCTTGTGGAGCCACATCCCTCAATTAGGCTTTACTTGTGTGCCTGTCAGTCCAACAAATGATCTGAGTTAAGCTGCTGCAAATATTGTTTTCACAAGTAGAGCCTAGGATTGATCGTGTCAGTGAGTGGGACTCTTGTAAACAGCACAGTTTAACACCAGGTTGAATCTGTGTGCTGCAGCTGTGTTATACACTGTTTTTCTCCTGCTGGATTGAGGTTTTAAAAATCTTTAATACGTTTAGTTGCTTCTGGTTTTGCCAAGAAGACTTATCAGCAAAACAATGTGGAACAAAAATGAGAGGAGACCTGAACTGTTAATGCAAATAACTTATCAAATAACAATAATATTTATAAATAATATAATTCCTTTATTTTCTATATCCTAGGATACCAGATGGTCCCATTGATCAGGGACCAGCTGCAGGAAAGGTACATGCTTTAGAGGAGCAACTTTTAAAGGCCAAAGAACAGATAGAAAACTTTAAGAAGCGGACAGGAGATGGTTGGTAGATAAGTTTTCTTTTACTTCTAAAACAAGTTTTGGTATTCATATCACAAATAAATTGGTTTCTTAACAAATAATTGAGCTATAACTGCTGATACTTTTATGCTTTTTTTTTTTTGTTTTGTGGTTTTTTTTTTTTTTTGTTTTGTTTGTTTGTCTGTTTCTAGGAGGCCTTGGAAAAGACCATGAAATATTGAGGAGGAGGATTGAAAATGGGGCTAAGGAACTTTGGTTTTTCCTCCAGAGTGAATTGAAGAAGCTGAAAAATCTAGAAGGAAGTGAACTGCAAAGACGCATTGATGAATTTCTGTCTGATTTGGGTCATCAGGAAAGGTATTTGTTTTAGTTGATTCTGCATATATCTTGTAAGGATTATGGATTGATTTAAATAAACTACTGATATACTGCTTAAAAATCTCTTAGGATAAGTTACTGGTGTATGGGCTAGAATATTGTGTCTGAAGCATGAACATAGAATTATTGCTTGTATTTAGTGGGACATAAAGTGTACATCCAGCTTATGTCTCTGCAGCTTCGTGTATGACCCTTTGACATGTATATTTTCATTTTTTTAATCAGAAAACCCGGGTCCTGGATGCCAGTTGTTACTTTTCAGTTGTATATGTCTATATATGTGCATATATGCATATTTGTACATATAACAAAACCATTAAAAAGCCTTAAAAATCTTTATTTTAGGTATCTGATTGTGCCTTTCATAAATGCTAGAATAGAAGTTACATGGATTATTGGCTTATTATATAATTGGAATTACTTTCAAATTGAGTATTATCTTAATTTCAGGACTGTCATTCTGAAAAGTCACTTCTTTTTGTAATGAGAATTTAACAGAAAATTTCAGTTAGAAATAACGTTTAAATACAGTGTCATTATTATGTTGTTCAAACATGTTGGAATTATGTTTTCAGTTGTTGCTCTTCTGTCTTCCCCATTGTTGAAGTACCTTTGTATTATACTAAAACATTCTGTATGAGTTTTGTTCATGCTGAACAAAATTAATTGAGGAGGTGTTAAAAAATCAGTAAAATCTGTCTGTAAGTTTGTTATATTTATAACTCTGTTTCCAACAGGATTGCAATGTCAGTTTTTGTCTCATTAGTAAACAGTCATAAGAAAATAGTTGAATTAACTAAATATACCACCTTACACAAGTATCTCCCCCAAAAGCTGAGATCCACAGGTATGAATATCAGTAGTAAAGCATAAGCTTTGAAAATATTGCTTTAAAATGAAAAAATACGAAGAATTTTAAATTCTTTGGAAATAATGTAAGCACACTTTAAAACATAGTTTAAAAATAAGACAAATTTGACTATTAATGTGAGCAAATAATATAGTCCATTAAATTTTGTAATTTAATCTTCAACGATTCCAAAACCCAGTTTGTCACAGATTGATGGAGTTTAAAGTGAAAAGGGACTATTCAATTATCGGGAGTTATTATTTATATAAAATAAGCCACTACATTTCATTCAATTCCTTCTCCACTGGGTGCAATTATATATGTTTGACTGAAATAAAAGTGGTGCTTGACTGAAGCAGAATTATCCAAAAGACTTGAGATCTTCAATTAAACAGTCAACTGAGAGAGAAACTGCCACTTCCCTAGACAGTTTGTTTCAATAGTTACCTCCACTCAGAAATATGTGTCTCTAGAGAAGTTATTTCTGTTTGGGTTTCTTGGACTTCAGGTCATTGATTCTTGATGTACCTTTTAAACTACCTGTGCCGAAACTGGAGCAAGTAGTCTAATACGAGACTTACTGATGTCTGTCATGGGAACAAAATCACTTGTGTACACGTTACTGCTCTGATTGTGATCGAGCCAGGATCACATCACGCAGTTGCCTCAGTGGAACCTTGAATAATGTTGTGTGTTTGATGCTGGGAGGTTTTTATGTCCCTGCCTCCCAGGATGAATCCTTTTATTCCTTTCCATCCTACACCAATAACTATTAGTTCATGAAGCCAAACTTGCAAGTTCCTGTACTTCTGACAGCCTTATCTTCTCATCTCTCTGTACTTCAGGATGAGGTGAGACCCATACTAGAAATGCATACTCCTTTGCATTGGGTGATAGAAGTCTGCCTTGTAGACCTCTGGAAGTTATGAGATGAATCCCACTATGGAAGTCTGAAACAACTGTGGTACTGGAAGAAGTTTGCATATAACGCAAGCAGTCACAGTTGCTCTTTTTTTTCTTTACTTAAGAACTTTCTTGTTGAATAAAAGTATTCTTTAGACTGATGCAGTGATTATCAAAAGCAGAACATCTTGGAGTCTGTTCAGTCTTAGTAGTAGATCTGTGTAGTCCTTCCTGTGTGGTGAGGTCCCCAAAGAAGACTTAAGTGATTTAAGCTAAAACCAAACAGCCAAAAAGTAGGATT
Organism: Patagioenas fasciata; assembly: GCF_037038585.1. NCBI lineage: Eukaryota > Metazoa > Chordata > Aves > Columbiformes > Columbidae > Patagioenas > Patagioenas fasciata. The sequence continues at coordinate 27,815,597 of NC_092524.1, read as the reverse complement.
TATCAAAATAAAATGTAAAGGATTTTTTTACAATATGAAAATTCAAAGCAATTGCATAAGAGAAAACAGATACAAAAATATTTCTACAATATTCAGCCTTGGTGTATTGATGTATTTACAACATTGGCTTCAGGCAATAAAAGTATCTTGTGTTGCAGAATGCTCTACTTGGTTGCCTCTAGTCCTTAGGAAGTTCATTCTTTTGCCTTTGAGGTTGGGCTGTCTGCTTCTTTCACTTTAATATTTCAGTCTCGCTGTGTGAATTGCAGGAGAACTCTCAGCCCTGTGAGTGCACGTCCTCTGTCCTGTTAATGCGCTGCTGAATTGGGGCTGTTCTGTGCCCTTAGGAGGCACAGTAGCTCCCAGGAAAGGAGTGGGGTCTTTTTCCCTCCCCACAGTCCATCTGGTCTCCTCTGAAAGGAACATAAGTTTAGAATGAACAAATCAGATGCTCTTATTCACTCGATTTTTTTTAAGGGTTTTAACAAGTCGGTGAATGCCTTTTTGTTGATGGTGATGTCCTGAAAAATTGTTACCTATGTAACCTGTGTAAATGGAACATTGTGTGTGAAGCTGGTATAACTTATTTATAGACATATATCTATTTCAATATGTATGATAATATTATGGTATATACATATGTATTTTAATATATATTACAATATTTGGATGATAAAGATGTTAATATTAGTGTTAATTATGAGTACTTAGCACAGTTTTAATGCCCTCCTTATGTGGGAAAGCAGATAAAGGGGTGGGTTTTGATCAGATGATGACATAGCTATGCAAGTAAAATGGCTAATATTTAGTTTTGTTTGTGAGGAAAGCGTATTGTGTCATAGAGGAGACTTGCTTTTTAGGGGATGATAAAGACAGTTTCTGTGACTCTGGTCACAGTAATATTAGAGTTTTTTCTTAAATTTTCGCTGTTATCTGAATAGCCTACTACTAACAGGATAGCACTTTTCCTGTTGAATGCCTCAGTCACTAGTTCTTGCCTGTGTCCTAGGGGTTGTGTAGATTTTCTCCTGGGGAGTTCCAGTCTTGGCAGATACTGTTGTCCGGTATTTCACTACTGATCCTGTTTAATAAATAATGTAGCCCAATGCAGAGTTTCCTGCATTATAGAATATGTGATTATATTCTTGCAGTTGCCATAGGGAAGGGGGTTGTTGAGAATGACTTCATCTTAGCCATGGAGAGACTATTTGATATAGAGTTAACAAAAAAGAACAAATTAATCCTCTAGTTGTCATGGTTGTTTCCTACATTGGCATTATGTTTTTTGCAAAGTGGCTGTTACTGAGTTAGTTTCATTCCTTCTCCTGGGGAACAGCTGTCGGCTTTTGTGGTAGCTGGCCAAGATTTGATACATAGTATTTGGGCATATTTTCACATTATTTCCTTTGAATTTGGTGGAACATATCACAGTTTTTTTCCTTGAGGTTTTATTTGTTGATGTAAATTTTCTACAATGTTTAAATGTAATTTTGTTGTATGGCTGGAATAAATTTGCAGGCTGATCTTCAAAAATGTGTTAAAAGTACCTGCCCTCCCCACTTTATGAAATCAGTTGCAGACGAAATATACAGTCAGAATCTCTACTCCATTCAAAATGCTTTCAAGAGCTGCTCTAAGATTTACTTTATGATAAGAAGCAAAAATAACAACAACAAGTTGCTATTGTTGATTAGTAACACAATGAATGACCAAGTTTGACTTACTGATATCTACAATGCCACGGTCTGAAATTCTTTCTGCCATTTTACCACCCCAACAGCCTCTAATAATCCTGTGCAGGCTCATCTTTTGTCTGCACTTAGCCATCCTGGGGTCATGGATTGCCAGTTCATCTACTTTTTAGCTCTCCACATGGAGCCTGACTCTGGTCTTCGATATTAGTTCATGTCTCTTCTAAATCTCTATTAATAAGCCATCATGATGGTCTGTCACACTCAAAAGAACCTAACAGGTGTAAACCTAAAAAAAATGCACATTTCTCAGCAGTAGCAATCAAAGAAAGAAGGTCTCTCTGACTGAAAGTGTGTTAAAATTGCACTACCCTGTAATCATTTCTGTATGATGACACCTGTAAATTTTTCAGTTCCTGGTTTACTACAGAGATTCATAAGAGTAAATTTTTTTTTTTCAAAAGACTGTGGAAACTGTCTAAAGCTCTTGCATGAATTCATAAAATTTCCCACAAATTATTTGACATTGTTTATGGTTTGTACTGAGCAAAGCTGCCTTTCCCTTAAGCGCTGAGTCACTGAGGCTGTGTAAGGACTCTCATAATTCCTTTTAACCTCAAAAATGATGGAATATAATTCTATTTCATCTGTAAGGCTGATTATTTAATCTTACCTACTGCCTTTGCTTTATCATGGTTACTGTGACCAGTAAGGTAGAAGATTTGGCCAATACTTTTATTTTCACTCAAAAATAGGAAAAATTACCTAACTGCTGTGAGAGAATTTTTCCTTTTTTCCTTTTTTTTTTCTTTTCTCTCTTTTTTTTTTTTTTTAATTTGTAGGCTTTGTATTTTCAATTATCTTATGCAAATATTTAACAGAAATGTATTTCTAGATAGCGAAAGGAGACTATACTGACTACTTATGTGGCAACTATGGAAGAGACTTTTTTAAGGCCAGGGACAGACAACATTTGAAAATTGTTTAAAATGTGGCTGTGGTTGCACAGCTGCTTCTCATGGTAGTAAGGATTTTTTTTTTTTAATGGTTAGACCTGAAATTATAGGTTTTCTTTAAACATCCAACATGGTTGCATCCTGATTGGGAAGAAAAATATATTTAAACTCCCAAGAAAATGCATGGATTTACTTTTTTAATTTGCCTATTAGCCTGTAGTGCTTTCTGTAAATTGGAAAACACTGCTTTAAGAGGAGCAGACTCTTCATCTATTCAGTTATGTGTGTGTAATCCATTGTATGAAATCTACTGAATCATTAATTCTGTTTGAATTGTCCCTAACTGTTTTTGTATGTTACTTTGAGTATGTCTTTAATAGTTAGTGGTTCAAAACTAGTTAACTGATGATACTTTGTTTTTTGTCCAAAACCAGAGTAGTAGGGTGTTTCAAACTTGGTTACATTGTAAAAGAAAATCCAAGTTATATGGATTGAGGTTGGAATATAAATACGGTACTTTCAATTGATTGACAGAAGGTGAACGTAGCTGCTGCTGAACAATTTGGATATAATGTTATGTACAGCAACAGTAGATGATATAGTAAGTCAGCATCACTTTTCCTGTGTAGAAGTATGGATATAAAAACCAAATGAGTGTATGAAAATTGGAAGATTCAGGTCCATAAATCCAGTTATTAGCAGGAGAAGGTTGTCTGATAACTCTGCTGATAATGTTAACTCTGTCCCAATTGGATTTATCACAATATTTAATGCTTAAATATTGTGTCATTTGAGATAGTTACCTAACAGAGATACGTCATCTGCTCCTCTCTCACTTGCCAAGCTTATGTTATGTTTTCTTATATTATATTGTATTACGATATATATGTATATATAAAAATATCTATATTATACAAGGGATAGCCTTAGCTGACAAGGTTTGTGGATGCAGTACTAACAAGTGCTGCCAACAACAGTGTCTTGTATTACTTCACTGACAAGACCACTTGAAAGTTTGTTAGGACATATGCTGTCTTCCCATCACATTCTTTTTTGTCACCTCCCAAATTTCTCTGCCTTCTGTTGCATCTCTTCCTAGTGATCAAACTTGTGCTGATCAAGAATTTCAGGCAGTAAATTGCAACATATGAATTTCAGCTGAAGGAATTCAGAAAAGTGGTTCAAAATGAAAACTTTCATATTGTTATGGCAAAATGTTTAGCAATTTTAAATATTCTCAGTCTATAAAGCCCACTCTGAAATTATTGGTTTTGAATTGGGCTAACTGTTGCTTGTAGAATAGCCATTAATGTTTTTACAAATATTTTTAATGGTTTGTCTCTAGTTTTGTGTTTTCTCCTAAAAGCCATAGATATAAAAATTTTTTTCCTGAGTGGTACAGTTTGGGCTGTTTTTCAGAAAATTTCTGGCTAATCTTAGCAAATAAATGTCATATAACATTTTTTTTCTAATGACAAGGAGTTCTTTATCCTTTTATTTGGCCATGGAAATGTGATAACCCTAAGAAGAGGATCTCTAGTGTATTAGATAACCTCAATTTAATATTTGATAGTTTCTCGAAATTCATGTTTTGTAGTCTAGACTTGTAATATGTCTTTGAATCTGTTTTGAATTCTTAAATTTTCGTTTTTTTCCCCATTTGAATATTAGTAGCATGCAGTCATTCTTAGCAGACAGAATACTTACCTTCTTCTAGGGTCAGGAGGAGTTCCATGCCAGAGAAAATACTACTTCCTAAAGCTTGTAATAATATTCTGTAGTTAGTTTTCTCTAGCAAAAAGAGAAGGATTACTGCTATACCTGTGCTCAAGGTATTTGTAATGTTACATTCTGTATAAGTATAGTAAGATGATTGTTGAAGGAAAAGTAACAATGCGTTATAATAGAAGGTACTGTAGGAATCATTATTGCACTTCGTTTGGTTCCACTGGATAATGTATCTTGCATGGAACTATTCTTTCTTTTTAGTTTTCTTTAACACATATGAGAAACAAGTGCTTTATAGCAGGCCTAAGGGTTTTTGTAACCCATTTCCTATTTAATACTATAGTGACTTATGGATATGGAACATATGTTAAATGGAGGACACAATCAGTCTGTTTTGGCTGCTTTTTGAATTGTGGGGTAGGAGTTGGCATGAAGAAACAGTTTTTGAAGCTATAATTGAATTATCTGTTTAATTTGTCTTTGATTTAATCTAATCTTCCAGTTTAGTAATGTTAAGATTGTTTTCCATTTTTTAAAGATTGTTTCCCATTTTTGTCTACAGGTCGATAATGACCGACTTGTACTACCTCAGTCAAACAGATGGAGCAGGAGACTGGCGAGAAAAAGAGGCCAAAGATCTAACAGAATTGGTACAGAGGAGAATAACTTATCTACAGGTAGGAGGGTAGAGCTTTTAAATCAATGTAAACATTTGTTTATATATGTGTGTGTATATATATCCCTTAGTTATACCCTTGTAATAGAATAATTACGTGGCAGTTTTAAGTGAATGATTGTGTACAAATGAATGACATAAAAATAAATTAGAATATTAGTTTCAACTATTATTTTATATGTATATGGAATGATAGTATTTCGAACAAATATTTGAATTTTGGGTTTTTGTAGTTGGTTGTTTTGGTTTGTTTGTTTGTGGTCTTTTGGATCTGTGGTTTTCACAGGGCTGTATTTAACTGTTTGGAGTCTTTGTTTTATTAGAGAAGTCTCTGTTTTCTGTTTTTGATTCTTTAGAGTATCAGAATGTATACATGTATCTGCATAGTGCTAAAAATAAAATTATGAAAGTCCTTGCGTGAAACTTCTGAATAAGGAGCCTATTTTTAAAATGAGTATGCACAATTCCAGTGCTTATATAGTATATTGTCCAGCCATAGACTGTTTCAACAGATGTGTGAGGCGGCTTATAGATGCTCATATTTGTAAGTGCATAAAGCCTTTTTAATATGTGTCCTTGTGTGTGTCTATAACATTTAAACAAAAGTTAATCTAAAGGTTTTGGAACTTTTATTCATGTATGACTGCATGGTGATCAAAAATATATTTGATATAGTCTGTTTTATTTGTACTTGGTTTGTTTTTCCTTGCATGTGTGCCTTCACCACTCTTTTTCTTTATTTGGTCACCCCTAACATCTGATCTTTCCTCTATATAAACAGCTGAATTTGGTTCTCAGATTTTCATTATTTCACATCTCACAGTTCAGCTATTGGAAGCTTCTTTTCTGTGACCAAACTATCTATTTGTTGCTTGTTAAACAAAAAAAGACACCCTTCTGTGGAAAAATATCCCTGTAAATGATGCGGGAGACATCACTTTGTTGCCTTTCTTCATCTCCTTCTTTAGAGCTCTTCCTCGTTCTTCCATTTTTGATGTCACTGTTTGGCCGAGGTGTACTGTAACTATTTTTCATGATGATAAATCTGGCCTTTCTGTGCCTTTTTATCTTCTTTCACTGTATCCATTTGTTGTCTTACCTAAGAATTCATATGTTTCTGGAAAGTGATTATCTTCCTATTGTATGTTTTACAGTGTTCAGGGCCTTAGTTCAAGACTAAGACATCCAAATGTGTACAATGACTAACAAAAGCAGAAGGAGTTTAGGAGAACAGAATCTCAAAATTGAAGCGTAAAAATAAATGCTTACATTGTTTTCTAGTGAATTTGAAAAAAAACTACTTACTGAGTGAAGAGCTGGGAGACCAATTAGCTTCTCCTAAAATTCATTTGTATGCCTATAGTCTGTGACAAAGGGATTTCTTCTCTATAGAGGTAATCTATTCTCATTTAAAAAAAATGTAGAAAAAATATTAAGAATGAAACCAGTACCAAGTCACAACACATATAGAATCCTAATATTTCATATATGTAGCATAACTAATTAAAGCCTTTCAGAAAGTGTATTGTATCCTCAGACACTTTGTTTATCCTCATTATCTTGAGAAGGAAACATGATGAACATGAGCAGGTGATTTACAGAAAGTTGTGGCATTAGGTTCAGAATTAGAATTAGGTCTAACATACATGGCTCAGTTTCCATCGAACAGACCACTTTTGTTTCTTTTTTATTTATAGATTTGTTAAAAAGCAGCCAATTGTAAAATTTCTGTCATGGGAAGAGCAGAGCATTTTGTCATATTTATGCATTTAAAATGTTATTAATCACTATGGTTTAATCCCGTAACACTGAGAACCACCTAAGAAAATTAGTATTACCCTCCTTTTTTTTCTTCTATTTATTTTTTTTCAAGTTCTAGTATTTTCTGTATTCTAGAGGAAATTACATTGTTTTTTGTTTTTCATCATTGGTAAATTATAGAAATTAGAAACATATAAGTGTATTACTGCTGCATATCAAATTACATATGACTTCTTCACATGGAAGGATCTAGAAACTATACAGAAGGAACATGCATTTCCCTTGTAATTGTCTTTGAGGTTTAAGGTGAAGAATGGTGATACGTATTTTCCAAAAAATGTAATTCCATCTTTGATAAATGTTGATATTTTTAGCATTGTAATTGTGCAGGTCATCAAAAATAGCACTAAATTCTTGGGTTTAGCAGATATGCAGCAGCATGTTAAAATTATGTGGGTATTTTATGAATAAATAATATTACCCTGTTTATTCTATATGTCTTTTAGGTTAGTTGAAATATTTTAGCTGTATTGGATGCTCAGTTTTTGTTGTACTAAAAAGTGAAATAGAAATATGTGATGAGCCTCTTCCCACTAAATTGTTCTTTCTTTATATGCTTACTGTGTTTCTTTTTATTAATCTCTTTTCAGGCTAAATATGCCTAAATTTTCAAACATTTATAATTTATAACACCTTTTTTTTCTTTCTGATATCTTCCCTTAACATTAATTGTTCACCAGGCTATTAGAACTGAGCATCCACTACTTGAAAAAGGACAATAGACTATTGATTTAGTGAATAGCACCAAACTATGTTTTTTTCTTATATTGCTTTTTATGCAGTCTAAGATATTATTTAGCTAATAAAAGTTCTCCCTTGATTTCATGTAACTATGGAGCTATTGAACATGATGCCCCAGATTTTTAATTCAGCTGGATTTTGAAACGTGAATTATTTTTTTTTCTACTATACTTACTTTAAATTTAGTTATCAATACAAAATTTCACCGGTCTTGAGTCATGCCTCCTTTGGTTAGTTTCTTCTGAAATTCATGCCAACCTTCTCTAGACTCGACTAATTTAAAATTTCCTAGGCATTTACTTTAACGGCTTTGCTTTTTACCAGTTCTTCTGTGTTTTGTGCATGAAAGTACGAGTCCTGCTAAGATAATTAGAGCCATTTCTCTGTGTATTTGTCATTTCTCTCTCCTTTTTGTAATCTGGTTTTGATCTTTGATCTTTGAACTTTGTCTCTCATGCCATGACTACTGTATTTCTTTGAAGGTCGTTCACTAAAAGACAAAACAAAATTTTCAAAAATCCCACTGTGACAGGAAACTGAATAGGATGGTTTAGTGCCTACGTATGTTTATAGATGATCATTAACCACCAGGTGTATACTGTTAATTCATACAAAAGATTCAAACCCCAAGGCATGGAAATTCTCAACATGTGCAACATTGCCCAAAGCTGGGGTGGAAGTAAGCCAGGTCCTCAAAGGCAGAAAATATTCTTTCTTATGAGTAATTATAGTCTTTGAGTTGAGTCATTCACCTATACCGTTACTACCATCTCGCTTTTTCTTTTAATTCTTAATCTTCTGTTTGAAAACAAACAAACAAACAAAAAACGAGGATGCAGCCTCTTGCCTGCATGCCTGTAAGCCAGACATAAGACTCTGGAGCCCTTCTAAAGATTAAAATATCTCCTGTCTTGAATGGTTGTTTTAAGTAATCATCCAAAACTGGAGTGTGTCCATGTCTACACATTTGGAAATCAAGTTGACTTATTTTGTAGTGTTACTTTCAGGATTGTGAGGTGTGTAGGGCTGACTGTGAGTATGCAATATAAAGCAGTCCATGGTCTGAAATTACACATATAGACCTCTATTCATAATACAACTACAATAAAAATATAAAATAAAATAAAGTATTCAACAACCCTTGCCTGCCAGCTCCATGCCAAAAAGAACTATCTGGAACTTTTTTTTTTCCCAGGTGAAGAGTAGAAGCACCATATAGTTCTCTTTCTGGTACATGTTGAACAGTGGCAGCTGTATTATTTTGGGACATCTCCCTGGGAAATAATTTAGCAGAAGGACTGTGAATAGCAATGACTGCCATTTCATCTGGATGGCATTACCATGAATTTGATTTAAGGAGACTGCATTTAGCTAGTTCCCTATAGTTAGAGCAACACTCTAAAAAGCTAGGAACTTATATTTAAGCAAAAGACCTTATTTTAAGAGATGTTAATTATGAAACTATTGAAGAGAATGTACAAGAGAAGTCAGACAAGGGCTCATGTAGTACTGTATATTCAGAAAGTGGTAGAGTGAGTAAATGATTATGAAGACAACAGTTTGTTTTCTTCCCCTTTCCTTTTGTGCTTATTTTTGTTGTGTGTATTTTAGGAAGTTTGTGATTCAGCATGCAGTCTCCCAATAGCAGAATATTTTTGCCTCCAATTAAAAAAAAATTCAAAACATTTTGTTTGACTTTGGAAGTTAAAAATATAAGTAGGTGATAAAGGTTACTAAGTACTCATCAACATCATCAATTATAATAGTCATAGTTTGCCGTTTTCATACTATTTATTTGGGGCTGTGTATGTTTGCAAAGAAGAGAAAGTTGCTTATAGGACTTATTCGGAGCTTTCTGGATTTCCCAGTCTTTTTGGTGATTTGATATGTCACTTAAGTTCTTCTGTCTTAAAGTGTACTAAATCCTCCCTCTTTCTCTTCGATTCAAATGAATGATATATATTTTTGATGAAAATACTCATGCTAAACTGACAACAATAACAAAAAAGGCAATGGGCGCTCTGTGTATGTGAAAAGGGATGTACCCTTCACAACTGTAAGTCTTGAAAAGTGTAAACTTGTATCCTTCGATGATTAAAATCTGATGCATTATCTTTTCTGAATTATTCCACTTCGCTCATGAGAAATTATGGTTGTTCTGGCAGTTGTAGCATGCTGTTGATGTTGATAAATCCAAACTAATTTGAAACAAAGGCAAAAGTACATTCCAGAGTGAAAAAAAAAAAACTCACAGAAAGTTCTCCATCAGCAATTACTGTTTTTCTGGGGAAGGAGGACACTTGCTCTTCTGGGACAAGAGATTAGTTATTTAATGCACAGACGTTCTAGTGCTTCAGTTTTCACATCCAACCCAAAACCTACCCATTGAGAGATTTATTTCTACTTTCGATGGATTCTCAGAAATGTTTGTAGTTTAATATAAATTTCTCTCTTTTTATTTCACCTCTATACCTTTTAATAATTACTGACTGAAAGTCTCTGGCAGATTGAAATTTAAGTGTGATTATATTTGTAATTTGACATTTTGTCCAGTGACTGAGCAGTGTATGTGGTTTTTTGTTTTTTTGTAGTTGCACATCTTTGGCTCTTAGTCATGCTTTTTGTGAACAGATTCTCTCATTATATATTGAATCATATTTATTGTTTGATAAGTTCATCTGTATTTTGCAGGGTGTTTTTTTTCCACATTTTTTCCAGGTTGTTGTATTGATTGCACGGCACCGGAAGAGTGATTTGATTCCTTCCTTGTAATACTAGAGAAGAAAATAAAATTTAGGCATATGAATTAATCAAAGCATTTAAAAAGTTAATCTTTTGGGCAAAATAGATTTAAAAGTGAAACAAAACAATTAAAGAGAGAATAGCAGACAGCAATATTGTGTACTGCTAAATTGTTAGAATAGTTCCTAGTGTATTTTTGACTCGTATCAAGTGCCTTTCTTCCAACCATTCTTTGGCTGTGTTTCAGACTTAGATCAAGACACTTTTCACAAATCTGCTGTGTGTGTGCTAACTCTCTTTTAAGAGGTTTAGGAAGTTCGATATCATAGATGTAGTCATTTCTGTGCCAGCTAGAATAAGTCTCAGGCATGTTTGATTTTGCCTATGTCTATATGTTTCAAATTATCATATTTCTAACACTTTGAATTTTCTTTTTTTTTTGTTGCTTTTGTTGTACGATAGTAAACTGGACCTAAAAATACCACAACCTGTAATTTTGGAGCCACACATTACATAATGAAACATCACAATATTTCCTTAATCTTTCAGCAGTTTATGGAGTTAGTGGAGTGTGTTTTCATTTTACTCAAGAGTACTCAGTCACCCAATAGGAACAGGAAACAAAAATGAACTCATGGTACAAATAAAGTGCTAGAGAGCATTAGGCCTTTTGATTCTTTTGTTTCATATGTAGAATTATGTGAACAGAGATGTGGTCTGTTCTCACCATTCTTTCTGGTGATTCCATTTAACATATTGCTGCTTGTTTAAGTGAAAAATAAATACCCGCTCAGTAATGGGTATTTCCCACTATAGCTGTAATTTCCCCTCTAAACTTTTTCCAGAGTTTCAAGTTTTTTACAAGATAATACTGATTTATTTTAATTCTTCTCAGGATTTCAGTCTCTCTTTTTGTTTGTTTTGTTTTAGTTAGAGATAGAAAATTAAGACCAAAAAGTTGTTGCATTTCAAACAATGTATTTAAAATATCTGGCATTAATACTTTAATAATCAGTATTCTGCAAACTTTATGCTAAACAGCTTGAGACTAGCAGTTGCAGAAGAATTTTACACTATTAGCTCATTCTCCAGCTGTGTCATCTTTGACTGGATATTAAACTTGTAGATTACAGTCATCTGCACTGAATTTTGAATTATGTACGTGGAAGAAGATAGTACTTAATATACATACACATGTACAGTTGACTAATGCTGTTGAGCAACAAGATCTTGAAGTTACCACCAATACTTCTGTGAAAATATTTCAGTGCTCAACAGTATTTAAACAATGCATCTGCCTCAGGGATAGACTGTGCAGTTCTAGTCCCTTAGTGTCAAAAAGGATATAATAAAACTAGAAAACTTGAAGAGGAAAGTAGTGTGGATCATCAAATACGTGAACCTAGTATCTCTGAGAGTAAAGACTAAATAGATGAAGATTTCAGTCTGCAAACAGAGCTGAGAAAGGGGCGTGATACATAGAGGTCTACAAAATCTTGAGTGCCCTGAGGAACTTGAGTAGGCAATGACAGTCTAGTCTTTTCTAAAGAAGACGTACTTCAGTACAAGACTTCTACTGTGCTGCTTTTGCAGAATTAAATTTGAGGTTGGATTTGACAAGGATTACATATTTGGGGCAGTCAGTCATAATAGCACAGAATCTACTTCAATCTCATTAATAATCTTGTAAAGATTTATAGTGGCAGCATTCCTTTGAACCAAAATAATAATAATTTTATTTAAAGACTAATGGTTCCTGTTTGCTACGGCTCAGATAAAATAGCTCTTAAATGGATACAGGAGAACAATTTTAAATAAGTCTTACGAAGATGAAGTAGATACCGAAGTCAGTTATTCAAAAGAAGCCATTCAAGGATATTCCTTCAAACAGGCAGAGCGATGAATGTTAGTTAAATCCAAGATATAACACTAGTATTTCATTACTAATGTAGTTTTGTAGGTCTGCAATGTAAAAGGTGATTTCTCAGTTCCATTAGTAAAGGAGATGTCAGACAGACTTCAGTAACTCTGCTACACTCATATGGCCTGTGTACCTCATTACAAAGGTTGACAAGTATGACAGAAGAATTAGGGAGATATTTTTCTTTCGAGAAAAACTGGATATACTGTTCTCCTTGTAACCTAGGCAGGAGAGGTCATTTGGAGCCTAAAGGGTGGTAAAACTTCTTAAGGGAAGAAGGAACTGGAATCTGCCAGTGCTTAGAAGTAGGAAGGAATGGCATATTGCCTTTGTTTGAGAGTTTAACTGTGTCAATTTAGTGGAAACCTTGAATTTTGTGAGAGCAACAGCATATGCCCATCTTGTTGATGATGAAAGACCGTCAAATCCATTTTCCCAGTAATGAAAATCCACTTCTCTTTTAGGTGACATGTAACATTCTTGTCCATAGAAATACATGATTTTAACCTTTTTACAGTTCTGGAAGTTTGCTACTATTTTTGCTTGCACTGTTCATGGAAGTCGATTGTTCGGCCTGGAGAAGAGGAGGCTCTGGGGAGACCTTATTGTGGCCTTTCAGTATTTAAGGGGGGCCTATAAGAAAGATGGGGACAGACTTCTTAGTGGGGCCTGTTGCAACAGGGCAGGGGATAATAGTTTTAAACTAAAAGAGGGGAGATTCATGCTAGACATGAGGAAAGAATTTTTTAAAATGAGGGTGGTGAAACACTGGCACGGGTTGCCCAGAGAGATGGTAGATGCCCCATCCCTGGAAACATTCAAGGCCAGGCTGGATGGGGCCCTGAGCAACCTGATCTGTTTTTTGGGTTCGATGTCGGATTTGGTGTTGGGTTTTTGTTTGTTTGTTTGTTTGTTTTTAATGCAGTTGTATGGCTGTTACATTACAGGACTTGACAATCCCATGGGTCCATTCCATCCCTCTCTTGATTATGTAGACAACTCAATTAGATCTAAGAGTCTGTGATGAGCAGTGTGGTTAGGGATAAAAACAGAGTATGCACTGCTTATTCAAATCAGAGATTTATAATCTCTTTCTGTGACTTTATACCAGGATGAAAAACCTTTTATCAGTCTTCACTGGATTTGAAATTGACTGTTACTATCCTCTATTAACTCAATACTTTTATGGGTTGCTTTGGTTGGCAGATTTGGCTTATGAACACACGTATTCTGATGCATGTAATGTGATTGTAATTTTTCTTCCTCCTTGATGGTTATTAATTCCACCTTTTTCAGGAATTCTCAGTTGAAACGGCAATATGTCTAAGTATCTCGTACTTTTTTTTTTCTCAATAAATATTATTTCTCAATAAATAATTTAACCTCAAATAGTGCCTTTTCTTAAAACAATTTGAAAAAAACACAGTCATAAAGAAAGTAGTTTAACTAGCTTTCTGTTAAAGTCACAAACTAGTATTACTATATATACTTTCTACTCAAGTCTCCAAGTGATGTTAGAACCCAAGTAAGTGCATTATATTAGCATTGGTAAGCAGTCATAGTATCGAACTGTTTCTTATGTGATTCATACTTGATTTCCATAATATTTTTAATAAGCTATTGTAAGAAACTTGCATTTGCACACAAAAAATTAGAAGGGCACACCTTATTGAAGTTTAAACAACTTCAAATATGTCATAAATTAAATGGTTTCATTTTCAAGAGGGCACAGGTATTTGAATATAATAGAAAATGTAGAAACATTATCTGTTGGTGTTTTCTAAAATTTCTCAGAGATTTTTGCTTTCAGAATTGTTTCAAAAAAGTTAGTTTCAATAAGAATTTTTTTCTATGTGGAAAAAAATGTAAAGACAGTCTTACCATGCTTTATGGCCCTGTCAACATCTCTAATGTCTGTATTGTTCCTTTTTGTGTGCTTTCTTTAAAATAAGTATTTTTTTAAATGTTTAAACAAAAATATTTTGCAAAATTATTAATTCATTTTAAAAATAAATAGAATTCTGTCTAAACTAAAATATGTCTTATGAGAGACTTGTGTGTCCTACTTTTTGATAAATACATTTTGCTAATGGTTTACTTTTGGCCATAATAGTTCTTTTTACAATGTTGTTATACTATGTTACACAATGTCATTAAAACCCTTGTGAGATACTTTATATAAAGTATAAATTATTATTAACTAGCAGTTAAAACATCTTTCAAAAATAGAAGTAAAACAGATAAATACAAAATACAAATTTTCATCTTCTACAACTGAACACTAATGTCTGCTTCTCACAATTCTCTAAATGACAGAAACAAGCTTCTTGTATTTGTTTCTTAGCCTAATATTTCACCTAAAAAAAAAAAGCAACAAAATTATACACTGTTGTCTTTGTTGTTTGAGCATAGGTAGTTTTTACAAAGTAACAGTTAACAGCAAAAAATTCTACTTCCACCTACTACCATTGCACTTCATTGTGTGGTGTAAGTATGCCTGTATATTTAGGGAGGAGATTTTCTTGTGGAATTATTTATTTGTGGACTTGCACACAATACTAGAAAAACCTTCTTTCTCTCCTAAAAGACTGTGGGAACCAGATTTTTTATAGTCTCAAAGATACCTGTTAGGTTTATTCTGAAGTTATCCATTAGATTTGTGACAGCAAGAGTACTGGTCAAGAAAAAAAAATGAAGAAGAGAAGTTTTATTTAATTTGTTGTTTTTCATTGCTAGTTAGTCTTAGAGTCAAATATTTTTACCCTAAATAAAATAAATACTGCAGTAACACTTTTAAATTTTTTTTCAATTTTTTTTTCTTTTTTCCTCAGAATTGAGGAACAACTGAATGCACAAATTAATTTTTTTTTATTAAGTATTTTAGGGCTCAGAATATTCAGAGTATCTTAAGATCACGTGATGGAGAGATCTCAGTTGTCCAGCCAGTGACTGTTGGGTTTTGGAAAGATCTGATTTGTTGCAAATTTACAGAAGATGTTATTTAAAGTTGCTTAGGTGTGAGAGGAACAGAATTTATATTGATGCTCAAATATCAGTCTTCTTGCATCTTAACTGAAAACTAACTTTTTAAAAAACCTTTTTGAAATACAGAAGTATGTCTAGAGACATGCAAGCGTGAATGTGTACAGCAAAGTACTATCATTTACAGAAAGAAAACCTTCTGTAGATTATTTTGTTATATTGTCCACATACCTAAACATATTTTTCAGTTGGCACTTTTGAACATAGAATTCACATAATCTAGACATTTGCCTGCTTTGTGTTTTTCTTTTTTTTTTTTTTTTTTTTTTTAATTGGACTGTGGAACTGTAGTATATTATTTTATTGAGAGTGCATGCAGCTTAAAATACTATCATTTATCAGTCTGCTCAGGTATGTGTTTTATATTCTGTATTTGGTATGTGGTCAGTTAGTCCGGGAAGCAGTCCATTAATATGTGTTTGATTTATTCTGTGTCCTGTAGACAGGTGGAGATTTTCTTTTGTTGGATGACATGTGTGTTCATTGAAAGAGAACTAACAAACTTGGAAACATGCCAAGGGGAAATGCATTCCAACATTGAAAATCATGTTGATGAAATGTGAACTCTGAGTCCGCATGTTAGCTTATTCTGACAGATTTACAAATGAGAAAGTAATGTAAAATCTTGAAGGTATTCTGTTTTACATTAGGGTCGTGAAGTGTGTTCTATAGCCGTTTGTGTTCACAGTGAAGAATTCACATAAAATTTTCATGAAGCTGAAGCTTACTCATCCATTTTAATAGGAAATGTATTATAGCAGGATGCCTTGTGTGATTTATGACATTTGTCAGTTTTTCGGAAAAAAGTATGCCTTTGTGTATATCTTCAGCTTCTCTTTTTCATCCACACTTACAGAACCCAAAGGATTGCAGCAAAGCTAAGAAACTCGTCTGTAATATCAACAAAGGCTGTGGCTATGGTTGTCAGCTTCATCATGTAGTTTACTGCTTCATGATTGCTTACGGCACTCAGCGAACCCTCATTTTAGAGTCTCAGAATTGGCGCTATGCTACCGGTGGCTGGGAAACTGTGTTTAGGCCTGTAAGCGAGACATGTACTGACAGATCAGGTACCACCACTGGGCACTGGTCAGGTAAGACTTATTAACTCAAAAATTTTCTCCTCTTTTTTTCTGATTCATACATGTAGAACTGTTTTGATACCTCTTTCTTTAATGTGATGTGGAGTGTAATAGCTATGACTGCAATTGTATACGTAAGCATCTTTTAAATACTATTTTTGCATTGTATTGAAAAAATATCATCCTAATTAAGAGATCTCTGTTTTGACAGAGATTTTTTAATACAAAATTTTTGAATTTCAGATTTAAATTATAATACTTCAGCAGTCTGCCACTATTTTATGTGCCAGATATGAATCTGGTTTTTACAGGAAGAGAATATTAAATAGAGGCTGTTGTTGGTAAATTTTAAAATAATATAACATGTTTCAAATATAAAGCAAAAGAAATACATAGCAAATGGTATCCAATAGTCATTCACACACCAACAAAATAATGAAATAACTTTTAATGTAAACTGAACTGACTCAGAATTCAGGTTGTAAAAACAGTGGCAATGTTATAGGCCAGTAAGTTGATGCATTCTTATACTAGGTCAAAAAATTTTGCTAGAATAACTGGATAAGCATTCATGTTTGGAGGATCGGATAATTTTGTTTGTCTCAAAGTAAACAGCATTAATTTTAATGGAATTCACACAGTAAACATCTCAAAGCGTTATTAACACATCCACGGTTTTATATTTTTTTCTATGTATTTGAATTTTTTTTCAGGTATTTGTTAAAATTGAGTAGGTATACAGCACCACTGGAGATGGCTGTCAGTATGCTAACTTTTTGCTCTCAATTTATGATAAATATTAGGAATATTTTTTAAAAATTAAGTTTCTGTACAGGCAGTTTTTGTGTGAACAGTTGTCAGCTGTTCAAAACATACATTTTATTGACTCTTCCTCTTTTGTTAGGTGTACTTATTTTTTCTAAGTCTGTAACTGGTATAACAGTGGGAGTTTATAAATGTTACAAGAAATGCAGGGAAGACACAATTGATCAAAAAGATTACAACTGACCCATGACTAGGTAAATTTAGTGAGATGTCTTCATTGATAAAAGGAGATTTTTGTAAAAAAACCCATAATTAAACACTTGGGTTAGAGAGAGATGGAAATACTTCGTGTTATTGACAATTACAGTACATATAATTATTGAATGAGTAGATAAGCTAACAGTTGGTGGAGAATGTGCTAAGCTATGGGCAAAAACAATTTAGAGTGGGAAACATTAAAGAAGATATTGTAGCACTTTTCAGGCTATATCTGTTTTATTTATCAGCACTGATGTGAATTTTGATTGTTAGCATGTGGCATGTTAATCTTATCCCAGAAAGGAATTTTGGCTCAGTAGCTCTGTGCTTAAGGACAGATAAAAAGGACTAATACTTTCATTATTTATGTTAGATGTGCCTACGGACTCAAGAATAGACTCAAGAATTTCTCTCCAGTATGTCCTGTAGCATGTATTTGGCAACAACAGTTGTGACTTGGATTTCATTGGGACATTTAAAAATTGTGTAGAGATTTTCAGTAGATGATTGTGTAAACTACACTCATCAGTAAGAGATAGTGCACTGATGAGGTGTTACTTTAACATGCAGTTTTCTCTTTAGAACTACAAGAGCTACAGCATGACTTTTGCAGACCAGTACTATCCCAGTGCTATAGAGACAATATACAGTTTGCCTGTTTGGACAGCAAGCAGAGCTTTTCAGTTCTGGGTTGACAGAAACTATTTTCCTCTGCACCATCTTCATTCTTTCTCTTCTGTTGCCTATCCCTGATACACAGATTTTGAATGGTGTGTAAAGTTACATGCAGGCAAGAATGGACAGATCTCCAAGTCATCAGAGGCTGTACATTGTACACTAGAGCCACAAGAAACATTCCCCTTCAAACATTTCTGACAGGTACAGGGTTATCCTGTGTTTCAGTAGAACTTTGAACTAGTCACTGGACTTGGAAATTAACAGCAATACAGAGATGGAAAAAAATAAAAAGTAGGAATTCCTTCCTTCTTTCACTTCATCTGTCTTTCTGTCTTTGAAATGTTGGAACATGTGGCCAGTGTCATAGGCACTTCCAGACAGGGAAAAATTATCTGTTCCGACAAGTGTCTCAGGTTTCACTTGTCATTCCATAGTGATTGTGCCTCTCATAGTTTCTAAAATTATTTGTGTCCTCAAGCCTATTATAGGCAGAACTGATACCTTTCAAGGATTTCTAGTTACATATAGTGGAATTGTCAGTATCTTCAACAATTGTACTAATTTATAGTTATTTTACTTCCTACTGAAAATTCATGGGAGTTGCATTGTATGCTGTAGTTTGTTTCTGAGAGCAGTGTGTTGTTCTGTTTGTTTCATGTGTATTTTTTTTTTTTCTAGAGAATCAGTAACATTTTTTATTAATATTGGATCCAATAGTTCTTGAAGATCTTTGTTATCTGGCTCATTAGCAGTTTAGTGAGGAAGTGTGCCTTTGAGAATATGTAGAGGAAGGAGAATTGTCTATGCAATGGGCAACTCAACCCCAGGCCTATTTGAATCCAGTCATAACAAAAATTAAACTTCACAAAAGTTTCCTTGATCTAACACATTGTATATGTTGAAGTGTCGATGAGATCTCGTACTTTCCACTGTTGTCTCTGTGTGCTGGTTTGACTGAAAATGGGTTAATTTTCTTCGCGCAGTTAGAAACCTTTCTTTTTCATAGCTAGCACACTCATTGTTTTGACTTAGTTTGAGAACAAGCAGATAACACCCAAACACAGAGCTAATGTTTTTAATTGCTCTGGTTTGAGAGCCAAGGACATTCTGAGTGCGATGCTTCCAGCTGTCGAGGAAGGCGGGGCAGAGATGGGACAGACCTTGACTGACATCCAGACTGATCAGTAAGAGTATTACATCCCATTAGCGTCATGCTTCCGGTTTTGGCTCTTCTGATCTCTCTGGTTCTTCCCTTTCTCTCTCTTGGGGTAGCCAGGAAGTTCGGTTGTGATGTTTAGCCCAGCCTTTTGCCATTTTGCAGAGGCCTCTGGGCTCTTCTGCCTTTTTCCTCTTTTCTCTCTCTGGGATCAGCTTTAGGACCAGGTGTGGCTTGCTGGGACTGGCTGCTCAGTTGTGGACAGAGCTTGTAAGGAATTACCCTGAGTATCTTTTATTTCTCTTTTATATATATATTTACTAGTAGTGTATTAGTATTTTGTTTTTAAACTGTGTTTATCTCAATCCAAGTTTCCCCCATTCCCTTTTGATTCTCTCCCCTGTTGGGGGCCACGGGAAAGGGATGAGTGACTGGCTATCTTGGTTGTTTTGCTAGCTCAGGTTAAACCACAACACACTGTGGAAAAGGTTTTACAAATATTTTTCTACTTCAAAGTATTCCTCAGCTGTTTGTAGTCTTTTTAGAAGGTTCAGGTACCTTGCTGAATTCTGAGGAAGGCAGGGCAGCGTAAATGTTACAGGGAGCTGGAGTTTAGGATAAAATGCAGAAACAGTACTTGCCTTTCCAAAGCAAGCACACATCTCTAGTTCAGTAAGCTAATATTTTGTCTTCTGTTGGCACTAAAGAGCATTTCCAAGTCCTGATTTTAGATACCACAACAAGAACAATGCTGATTAAAAGCAAAGCTTTTTGATCATGAACATAGTTCCTTGGAGAGGTTGTGCAGTCTCCATCTTTGGGGGTTTCAAGATCTGTCTGGCTGAAGCCCTGAGCAACCTGTTCTGATCTCATGGATGAGCCTGCTTTGAGCACAGATTTGGAGTAGATGTCCTCCTGCCCTATAAACCATGTGTTCTGGACAAAGATAGTAAATGAGTTTAACTGTAGGAAGTGTTGATTATAACTAATAATAAGTTGATTTTTTTTCGTAATGAACTGGCACTATCCAGAACCAGCTGTTATAGAAGAGGGTGAAAGTACAGGAACAGCAGACAAGTAAGGGCTAAGCTGTGTCAAAGAGAAATTCCCACGAAGGGTCAGTTCCTCCTGCTTTGGTTGTACATATGAATCCTCATACCTGCAGGTGAATCTTGCATCTTTCTCCATGTGGTTGATAGTCAGAACGTATCAAAATCTTCAGTATTCTCAATAGGAGACTGCATATCCTGTGCATATGGAATCTTGAAGATTTTAACTATTGACATCTAAGAGATCTCAAATTAACTTTTTCAGATTTACAAAATTCAGTTTACAGATTGATCCGTAAACATACTTGCATGCTTATGCAATTTATCAATATTTGCACATTGAAATAATGTCTCTTCATCAAAGCTTCAGGATGCTGCAAACTTTTATTGGAAAATTCAAGCAGATTTTGTGAAAGAATATTTTTTTCCAAAAATTATTTCTTAGAAATGGTTGAATATTTTCTAAAAATAAGTCAAAATGGAAATCTGACATTGAAAACCTCAACTAAAGTTTTATTCATGTTTGGCAAAGTTAGCAACTGAAACTGCCATCTGGGCATGGTTCTGGGCAGACCTCTTTATGTGACCACACGATTTAGTTGCACGCAGTTTTGTGAGCCTTGCATTTAGCAAAATAAGCTGTAAACCGGTGTTGTGGAGCATTTATGCACACGTGGCTTAAAAAGACTATATATTTTCATGAAAATCTGTTAAAATAGATCATGATTGCCTGAAATATGGGCTCTTGCTGATGGAAGTACAGATAATGTTTCCTTTAGTTCCCGAGAGGCTGTTTTTTTACAAATTAGTTTTTACATCTAGATCAAGTACCTCATCTTTTTCCTTGTCCTTTCTCACTGTGTTTCCCCCTGCATCCAATAAAAGATGGAGATTCTCCTTAGCTCTCCTTTTGTTGTTAATGTATTTATAGAAATATTTTTAATTGTCTTTTACTACAATAGCCAGGGCTTTGGCCCTTCTAATTTCCTCCCTGCATAACCTCACAGGGTCCTCCTGAGTTTCCTTCCCTGTCCTCCAAAGGTCATAAACTCTTTTTTTTAAGGAGTTCCAGCTGCAGCTCTCTGTTCAGTGGTCTTCTCCACCAGCTCCTCTTTTGGCACATGGGAACAGCCTGCTCGTGCACCTGTAAGATTTCCTTCTTGAAGCCTTCCTGGACTCCTTTGCCCTTCTGAGCTGCCTCCCAAGGGACTCTGTCAACCAGCGTCCTAAACAGGTCAAAGTCTGTTCTTTGGAAGTCCAAGGTAGCAGTTCTGCTGAACACTTACTCCTCCAAGTATAGAAGACCCGATCAGTAAATGAACGTTGTAGCTGAGGCGACCTCCGACCATCACATTGCCCACAAGTCCTTTGCTGTTCACAAGCAATAGGTCCAATGGGGCACCTTCCCTAGTTGGCTCACTGACCAGTTGTGTCAGGGAAGTTGTCTTCCATACCTCCTAGACTGTTTCCTCTCTGCTGTGTTGTACTTCCAGCAGACATCTGGTAAGTTGAGGTCCCTCTTGAGAACAAGGGCTAGCTATCGTGAGACTTCTCCCAGCTGCCTGCAGAGTATTTTGGCTACCTCTTCATCTTGGTTGGGTGGTCTGTAACAGACTCCCACCAGGATACCTGGGTTGTTGCCCTTCACCTCGATTCTTATCCGTAAACTCTTGACCCTATTGTCACCCTCATCAAGCTCTAGACAATCAAAACACTCCCTGACATACAAGGCTACCCCACCTCATCTCCTTCCTTGCTTATTACCTTCTGAACTGTTTATAGCCATCCAATGCAGCACTCCAGTTGTGGGAGTCATTCCACCATGTTTCTATGATGGCAGCTGTATCATAGTTTTTCTGCTGCACAATGGTTTCCAGCTCCTCCTGTTTTTTGCCAATCCTGCTTGCATTGGTATAGATGCACTTCAGCTGGGCTATTTATTCTGCCACCTTTCTGTGGAGAGAAGCTTTAATTCCTTTGTGGCCATTCTCAGGCATTTCCGTGGTTTCTAATGCATCAATAACCCTTGTGTCTTTGCTGCCACATGGCTTTCCATCCCCTATCTCCACTGAGAGGGCAGACCGAAGGGCCTGGCTAGCATGCCATCCTTCAAACACTAGCATGCTGCCCCTAGGTTTACCTCTAGTGAGCCTAGTTTTATCCCTTTTCCCTTTCAAATCTAGTTTAAAACTCTTTCAATGAGTCCCGCTAATTCCTGTGTAACGATCCTTTTTCCCCTTTGAGACAGGTGTAACTTGTTTGTCGCTGGCAGGCCTAGTGTCATGTAAACTGACCCGTGATCAAAAAACCTCAAATTCTGCTGGTGACACCAGGTTTGGAGCCAGGTATTCATCTGTTGGGTCTTTCTGTTTTTTCCCCTCATCTTTTCCTGCAATTGGAAGGATAGAGGAGAATGTCACTTGTGCTCCTGATCCCTTAACCAGTCCTCCCAAGGCCCTGAAGCCTCTCCTTGATTTCCCTTGGACTTCTTGTTGCAACTTGATCTCTGCCTACCTTAAAAATGAATAATGGATAATAATCTGAGGGCTGTACTAGGAAGTTTTCTCTTCCTATCTTTAATCCAGGCCCTGGGGAGGCAGCAGACTTCCTTAAGAAGTTGGTCCGGTCTGCATTTTGAGTCGTCTGTTCCCTTCAGAAGGCAGCCTCCTATGACAGAGACCTGTTTGTGGAACTAGTTTTGACACAAGGCCTAAGCCGACTTAACCTCAATGGCACCTCCAAGCTGAGTGAACCATCATCCTTGTTTGCTTCCTCTTGTAGAGCCTCAAATCTATTAGGTAGGGGCACCTGTGCAGGTGGGGTAGTTGCAGAGAAGATATGCCTGCTGTGCTCAGCAGGAACTTGTCGCCATTGCCCCCTGTCCCTTAAGTCGCTATGTTCAGCCAAGTGGAATGAGGATAGGGAATCCTCCATATCATGTGTCCGATCCACCTGTTGAGCCTGTCTCTGGGAAGGTAGGGTGGGATCCTAGTAGTCTCTCTCTCTCATACTCTCTGATGCTCCTAAACCTACCCACATCCTCCTGGAGCACTCTCACTAAGCAGAGGAGTTCCTCTATCTGGATGTGTATTCCATGGGTGTGCTCACTGCTGCTGTCTGGTACTCTGCAGCCTGGCACTGGGGTGGCAGCATGTTCCCACCACAGCTCTGTCTGGGAAGCGGCATCAGTCGTGGTGGATGCAGAGCTTGGAGAGCCCATGGCTTTCTGCTGAGTGGATACCATTGCTCCCTGGTCGAGCTGGCAGAGCTTCAGTGCCCTCCTGCATGCTCTTCCGTGCAAATTGCCACACCACACCCTTGCTGATGCACCACACTCTGCTTGCCTGCCCTGCTTGCTGGTGCTCCCTAAGGGCATCTTTTATACATGGGGGTGGGGGATTAGCTGCTGTTGCTCTTGACCCTGCCAAGGTCTTGTCAGCTGCTGCTGTGTGAGCTGTGGGCTCCTGGAAGCTCTCAGCTCCCCACCTCTGGAAATCCTCCCTGTGCACTTTCTTTCAGCTATGAAGGACAATCTTTTTGTGGCCAGCCTACTGGCCGGCCACACACAATATGAACTGCATTAAAGTCTCATCTTCTGCAATGGCATAACCACTGATGAAGAATGACACTGACAATTGATCTCTTTGACTAGCTTCAATCGGCTTCAGGAGGAATCCTCACTGGATACTTAATTGCCAGTAAATGAAAGACATTCTATCTTGCTGAAGATTTCTATATATGTTTTTAATGCCATTCTAAATGTATAGAGATTTTGAGTTATTTTCTAAATCCCTGTACCTTAACAGGGACAAATAAGACTGAAATTCTTAACTATTTAAAACCAGTTTGCCCACAAAACAACAACTTTAATTTTTTTTCTCTACAGCTTCTGGATTCAGCATAGGATTTTCTGGATTTTCAAAATACATGTATAAAAATGCATTGAATTTTCTACATTTCCATTTTTCATAAACAAAATTTTTCTCCTATAGTGTACTTATTTTGCTCTGTATATGGGTTTTAATGTTGTCTTATACTTATGTATCAAAAATATTAGTACAAGTGAATGCTTTTAACAAAATAACAGTGTAAATTACAGAAATAGGCCAAAAAGTCAGAAAACTGTATCGTCATCTTAAAGAAGTACTTTGATGTAATTTGCAGACCTGCATAGATAATAATTTAGTAGATTGTTCTTCATGACAAAATTGTTTAAATCTGTACATTTATATTTTTTTTTATTAAATTGCCTGTGCTTGACACTTTTATTTTAGTTTTATGAGCAACATAAAGTTTTGAGTTTTCTGAAGTCAATCTTCAGCAAAACAATTTAGATAGTAATCTTTTCTACAAAGAGCTAAGAGGCTTATATAGCTGATAATATACATATATTTAAAATATTATTGGTCTTGTCCTCTCCTAACTAGGCATAAAAGCTAATCTTGTCTGTTTCAGAAGAAATTATCATGTTTTTGGAATTTGGCAAGTAGGGTGAATTTCAATAAGCAAGCTGCTGGTAGTCTGATGGCAAGAGCAGTAAGACGTTCTCACCTGTGCTGAGAATTAGGGGTCATCTCATGCCTTGTCATCTCTGGCAGAAATTGTTCTTTGCATCTGACATGGCATTCCTACAAGACAAGTTCAGTTTTTCTAGCTTATATATGTTAAAAGAACGAGAATTCTATTGCAGGTTTTTGCAAATGCAGGACTTATTTTAATCAGTGGCATAATTTTTCCTTTTCCATTGTTTCATTCACTTTCATACTCTCCCACTAGAGAAAAAAAAAAACTTAATAAGAGAGAGCTTTATGTATGTTCTTTTTAATTTTAAAATTATACCTTGCCTGCAATTGTAATATAGCTGTAGTTCATTTTTCTTTGGTATCTATGGCCAAACTATTTATTAATAATTTAGGTAGGAATGGCTATAAGGAGCATGACTTTCTAGTCATAAGAACCAAAACTTAGATAACTTGTGAAGACATATTTATCATTTTTTTAAATTAATTTTTAAAAAAATAGTTAGTTATATTGAGCACGAATGTTTTTACTTGCCAGGTGATAATGTTCTGTTATCATTGCAACATGCTAAAACAAGGTAGGCCTCTTATCATTTTTCCTTGCTTATTTATGGTGTCCTTGTGGCATTCCCCAATAATACATTGAAGGAGGGCTATAAAATAATTACATAAAAGAATGGAACCATGGAAAAAGAAAACAGATTAAGAGAAAGGACAGATTCATATATGATGAGAAGTCAAATATGCATTGCATGACAGGGAATGAAGGGATGTGGAGGTAAAGAATCCAGCTTAATGTTTTAAATAACAGCGTGTGCTCCTTCCCTTAAGGCCTGCAAGCCAGTAAGATGAAAGACAACTTGAAAAAGGAAGCCTGAAACAAAGTTTCCTGCAGTTACCTTTGAATATTGGCTTTGCTGCCTCCAGCCAGGGCTTGATGAATGGATGCTTTTAAGGCAGGGCTACCCAGAGGGGAAAAAATGGCAGAGCTCTTCACTTCGTGGTAGTACCAGCTTTTAAGTATTCATTGAACTATAATCTTAAAATATGAATTAATTAATACGCTTGTATGTATAATTCAGGAACAAGAATAATGTGGGTACACAAAATTAATTTTTAATTTATTGAAACCAATCAGGCAACAGTCATCAAAAGGACCAAATGAAAATTGTGAACTCAAACCATAAAAAGTTCTGGAGAATTAATTGCAATAAATAAAAAAGTTTCATTCCATGAACTAGATCTTCCTTGACAGTGGTTTTTCTTTTACGTAAATCAGATGAATATTTAGTATTAGCCTAAAAACCCTTCAACTTGCATACAATTGTATGAATTGCATTTTGCTCCCATATTTCACTTTTCTTTATAAAATCTTGCAGAAAAATTGATCAATTTCTAATTCTTAATATTTTTTATACACTGACTTTCATTATTTACATTTTAATTCAAGCAGATTTACATTACTGTGAAGCATACTGGGGAATGGGGATTTGAGAAAAGAGAGCAGAACAGCAATCTGCCTTGTATTTTCCCTTTATTTCAGTTGCATTAATTTTGAAATCAAGCTGCTGATACTGTGTAGATTTTTTTTTGTTGTGAAGGTGCTTTTTAAGATGCTCTGTATGAAGACGTGTGTATGTAAACATGAGTAAATATTTGGAAAGTGTTAACTCTTAAAGCAAAGAGTTTGACCCCTCATAATCAGTGATTCTTTGGCAGCTACCAAGGTGAAAAGTGCTGGCTTCAGTTCCTGAGTCAAATGGGAGTTCATGCTGTCATTTATTTACTGTTCGCTGAAGGGAACATTTTAATCAATGACCTCATCACCTTTTTGGTATTTCATTGACTCATGGTAGTTTTTCAGTTAGTTTCTGGATTTTAAATTCCTTATTTATTTCAATCACTGTACAAATTAAATGAAGAAATAAAATTTGGGCAATTCAAACGATATGAAAGTGAGGGCTACAAAAGCACAGCCAAGTTTTAGCTCTAAATATTCAACACAAAAATAATTTTTTTCAGAGTAAAGGTTCAGGTTTATTTAAATGTAAGGAAAGAGACAACACTAGAGATTGCATGCAGAGTTGGGACTGATGTTGATAACACTAAACCATCTCTGGAAAGGCAACATGGTTGAGAAGTTTTTCCATGCCTCTTGGCATTTCCAGTGTTGTCAGCAGGACCAGAATTGATGGCTACTGTGATAATTAAGCCTCTGAGTGCTAGAAAATCTTGCCCAAACTCACAATTTAGGTCCG
Source organism: Patagioenas fasciata (assembly GCF_037038585.1). Lineage (NCBI taxonomy): Eukaryota > Metazoa > Chordata > Aves > Columbiformes > Columbidae > Patagioenas > Patagioenas fasciata. The sequence goes on along the minus strand of NC_092524.1, from coordinate 27,788,513 downwards.
CTTCAGAGAATTAATGTCCCTGTTCCAGCTTCAATGTCTTATGAGGACATGTCTCCTCATGTTGTTACTCCTGACCTTTAGGCTTTGAGTGTGGATGAAGACCAAAGCAAAGATGGATAATGGTTTTAAACTAAAGGAGGGGACGTTCAGGCTAGAATAAAAAAGAGGATTAAATTTTTTCGATGAAGGTGGTGAAACACTGTCACAGGTTGCCCAGAGAGGTGGCAGATGCCCCATCCCTGGAAAAATTCAAGGCCAGGCTGGACAGGACTCTGAGCAACCTGATCTAGTTGAAGATGTCCCTCCTCATTGCAGGAGGGTTGGACTAGATGACCTTTGAAGGTTCCTTCCAACCCAAACTATTCTCTGATTCTGTAAACTTAGTATTCTAAGGAATTAGATCTGAGTTTTCAGAGCAATGCAGTAACCTGAGAGAGCAAAGTGTGATCTTTATTTATACCTAAGTGGAGGCTTACTGAATAGTAGCAAGAAGTTATTTTTGCCTTGCAGAGCAATGGCCAGACTGCAGCACACTGCCTAGTTTTGTTATCAGGCATTCAGAATGGATGTTGATAAATCTGAAAGGATTCTCAGAAAGAACTGCACTGATTCAAGGCTGGAAAAATCTGCTTTACAGTAAGAGATTAAAGAACGTCATTCAGTTTAAAAATGAAGCAAGTTTAAAAAGCTGATCCGGCCACATCTTATAGTTATTTCTATATGGGAAAAAAATCTACTTTTAGACAGAAAGAATGTGGCTGGACAATTCAGATTGGAAATAATGTCTGGTATTTTTTTGTGGAGAGATTGGCTGACTACTGTAATATTTTGTTCGGGGGATATGGTTAATTCTTGATCAGTGAGTTTTCATTTCATCAAGATTAAATATGTTCTTGAAAACCATAGATTGTCTCAGTTTCAATCTTTTATTATTTTACATGTGTAGTGTAGAAAGTTTTCATGATTTCAGTGACCCAGATGGAGTTGCAGTCTGGTGTACAGTAAACAGGCTGGGATGAGGAAGGCTGAATAGAGCCATCAGCAAGGGAGTAGCTGTGCCTTGGGTGAGCATGAGTCCTTTATTTGAAACAATCATTTACCTGCTGTTGCTTAAGAGAAGATTGGAACTGCAGAAAAACAAAAGGAAAAATAAGTTGACACATTTTTTAAAAATGTTTATTTTACTTTTTTGAGCGAGGTGATTCAATTAATGAAAAGACACACAAGTTATAACGGAAGAGTTAGACGTTGTCTTTGAGTATATGGTAATACTTTTTCAAGTATCAGATCAGTGCTTAACTTTATGAACAAAACTGTTAGTGGAATAAAAGAAGGCAAGTCTTAGAGACAAAGGGAAGTCAAATTCATTTAACCAGCTGATCTTACAGTGAAGGAAAACACTTTACATATATAGGAGAGGTGGGAGGCAGAGGGAGAGAGACAGATTTGTGAGATTGAGCCTACTTAGCGATGCATAATGTCTTTGCGGGCATCAGGAGTCTGAGATGGTTATAAATTTTGGAAAAAGATATTTTCTAATCGTTAAAAATTGACTTCAAGATGCTTTGGAACGTTTTTAAATCCTCTTCTGATTATAAGTCTTTGAATCAAAAATATTCTGAGTTTATAATATTCAGAAATAAAAATTAAACTGGTAGAGACAAATTAAAAATAACACAAGGGGTAATGAGGCAAAAATTGTGGTATATTTCAAAAGCAATTATGTTCGTTCCTGGTAAGAATTCTATCTCATGAGACATAAGTAAAATAAATTGCCTTTTTTTTTTTTTTTTAATTGACAATACATTTACGCTGATGTTATGAACAGCAGACCAGACAAAAGTGCTGTGATTCTTTTTCAGTTTTATCACTTCTTAAATTAACAATTAGGCATGCAACATTTTTTATCATTGCAATTCAGTATTTAGTGTTGCTTTATATGAAATACACATCCTTTATAAAATATAAGTTGATGCTTTCTGGATCTCAGAGAAACTGAACAGCATACTTCGCTGTAGCTTTACAAGTAATTTAAAAGACAATTTGTCATCCTGTTTTGAACCATTGGTAGAAGAGATTGTCATTTTTTTTTTCCTGCTATGAATCAATTCTCATTAACTCATATTGACACAGAAAATAGTTTCTGAAAGTAAAATCTTGTCATATATGTAAAAAAAAAAAAATAAAAATCAGCAGACTATGAAGAAAGTTGTAATTAGAAGATATTTGGTAATGTAATTGAATGCAGTTCCAAGAAAACTGTTAAATATATTCCTGTTTCTTTTTTTTCCCCACTTCGTCCTTTTTTCAAGAGAGTTTACTTAATATAGATTATCTACCCATTGCAGCATAAGTGAAGAGTCCAGCCTTCCTTTAGCCCTAAGTTAAATTGTAGCTTAAAATTACATTATTTATTTTAAATTATTTTGAAATTCTTGCTACAGCTTTTTTCTTGTTATGAAAATATGATTATCCAAAATCAGATAAAAAGTCTTTAGAGTTCATCTTAAGAATATATTAGTTATCGTCATAGCTGCATTTATATATAATAGATTATTGCCTGAAAATTGGAACATGGTGTCTGTAATTATTGTTTCTCTTACAGAAGCACCTAAAAGCATTGTTTCATTTTTAAGGAGGCAAATACAATGAAGTTGCTTGATGTTGTTAAAAGGCATTTAAAAAGCAACTAACAAAACAAAACAAAAAAAACCAAACCAAAACAAAACAATCAAAACACACAGACAACCAAAAACTTTTGTACAAATGAGAAAAATAGGAAAGAATATAATTTCTAGCAAATTACGTATGAAACCATCCTAAGGAAGGCCAGAAAAGATTTTGAGGAGAAACTTGCTAAAGGCAAAAAACTTGATAATAAATCTTTTTTCTAACACATCAGAATTAGAAAGCCTGCCAGAAAATCTGAAGGGCCAGTCAATGGTCAGAGGTTGAAAGAAAGACTGAAAGGAGAAAAGGCTGTAGTACAAACTATGAAAATCTTTCATATCCACACTCATTATAGAAGAGCTTAGGAAGGCTCCCATACTGGAATCTTTCTTAATAGGGAACACTTTGAATGTTTTTTCTCAAACAAGTATCATTGATAGCATTTCACAACAAAACATTTTGTTTATAATTGCTATTTGTTTATAATTGCTAATCATTTATTATTGCTGTTCTACAGAACAATGGGAGTTAGCTGAAGGAATATCAATTTTCAAAAAGGGTTCCAGCAAATCACAGACTGTGTATTGGACAAGCTGACAGAAATAATGAAGAATCAGTTTAGAGAATACACAAAAAATATGTTACAGTGGAGAAGAGTAAATGAGAGTTTTATAGAAGAAAATGTCTCAGAAATTCAGTAGATTTGAAAGAGGCAAAAAATATGTTAGGTATGGAAGACTGAGCTCATTTCATATCCTGCACTTCAAAACAGCATTTCAGAAGGCTTCCCCAGATGTAAACTACCATGAGGTAAAAGAGAAGCTCCTGATGTATATAAAATTGGGTTAAAAGAAACTTCAGAGGGCAAGTGTAGAAATTCATGATTAATATTTGTTAGCGGAATCAGTCACCAGCAGAGACTGATGCAAAATTTACATTTCAACGTATTCATGTATCATCTGGCAAAAAGGTGGAGTGTGAGATGGCAGTATTTCTAATGATTAGAAGGTATTTTTGTTAGCGATGGTGAACATTCTGCCTGAAGAGTTGCAGAAGGCTCTAGCAGTAGTGGCTGTGAAATAAAACAGCAGATAAAAGTCTGTGTTGATAAAGACCAGGCAATGGGGAAGAATGACCCTGAAAATACATTCAGTGGTGAGATCTGACTATGTGTTGCTATTTAAGAAGCGTGGCATCACATCCAGTAGTCTCTGTACCATAGTAATATGTTTGCCTAAAAATGTGCACTTAAACTTGTTTTTCAATATTTCACCTTCAGTATTAGAGAGTGCCTATTTAAACTGTAATACTAAAGGCACTGGGTGGCTCAATTCGTATACAATGAGAAGGTTTTTAATTTTCAGGTCACAAGTTCATATCTATGGTTTAAAATCAGTCTGGGTAATGATTGCATCTCTAAAGTAAGTACATGGACTTCTTGAGCCACTGCTTCTGTTGACCCCTATTTTGGCAGCCTTTCCAGAAGCAGAAAGGCTTGCATGAACAAAGCGAATTGAATTCTTTTACCCCCCCGCTCCCAAGTTTAGAGTAAACCCCTGATGATGATGTTGTGTTTTTGCTGATATTTTACACTTTTTGTGTGTAAGTAGAAAACTACATACTTCAGTTTTCTGCACAGCTGTTTTCACAATAATACCACTGTCTTTCAAAAAAAAAAAAGGATAAACTATATAACCAGCTGTAACTTTTTCACAAAGAATGTTAAGTGTGATCAGTATTAAAATCAAGTAGCTGGCACTTTGTTTATTCACTGGCAGTTTGTTTATTCCTGAAAGATCTAATGCTTGGAAATTGAAATGACAGGAGATGCTGTCATTTCTTGTATATTTCTTTTGGTTTTGCATAGAAGAATGTTGGCCTTTTTTCTTTCAGTGCAGTTGTGGGTTTTTGTTTGGTTGTTTTTTGGTGTTTTGTCTGTTTGTTTTCCATTTGTAGCAATACGTTAAACATTGTCTTAGAGCTTGTGACACCAAGTTCACTTGTACAAACCCAAATCTGACATACTAAGCTAAATCCATTTGTATTTTAATAAGTTCTTCAAAAAATACATCTGTGTGCTCTTTTACACCATAATCAATCAAGCCCACAATATTGAGTGTTGATTCTGATTAAGCCATTTATATAGGCTAAGCGTACTATTTGTTCTCATTTAATTGTATGAGGAATTACATTAGGTCTATTATTGATTAAGGAATGGTGTTCTTAGAGGTCGTTTTCCATGTCAGCAGCATTTTTCAGCAGAACGGGAGATAAATGGGGAATACATTACTTTTAAATACAGCCATTGTTCAGTAAATTTTCCAGTGGCAGAAGTAAGAATGTATATATTTCTTTAATGTTTTAAGTATATAATCATGCTATCTCTCCAGTAATGTTCAAGGAGCAAAAATGTGGAGGTTTTATACAATGATTTCTCCTTCTGTCACTGTTAATTTAGATTAACATTTGATGTCTGTATAAAATGTGATTAAGTTTGATAACAGTTCCATGCATGGGCTGGACCATCAATAGGCCAGCAAACACAGTGTTCAATGAGAATTATTTAAGTATGATGAAGTGAATGAAGGTAACCTAGAATAAGGGAATTTTATTCATGAATAAATATGCCCACTGAATTAATTATTTTCAAAATAGCAGAGGCTTATTTCCCTACATTTCTTGATTATGGGAAGTTGAAACGCTGGCATTATTTTCTAGACTTGGAAATCTAAGGAGTACACGAAGAGGGCAAAAAGGACTTCTGACTCTCTAGTGGTACCAATGACTGATCACATATTTGATCACGTATCTTATGCTGTTCATATGAAATATTGTTTTTTGAAGCCTGGCTTTCCCATTTCCCTAAAAGGTTGATGTTGCTTCCATCTGCTAGCAAAACTAGCACTAGTAGGTTAGTGATTAACCGCAAACTTTTCTCACAAGCATTAAATCATGGATGACAAATCATAGATTGGTAAACAAATGCCACGTTTTCATTACAAACTGTAAAAGTCTTTTGTTTAACTGTCACTCTTCTAAGCATTTTTCCATAAGCAAAAAGCTACAAATTGGCATAATATTAGAGTTTATTTGATTTAAGGTAACCATTCTTTACTTGAAGTTGTACTGTAGCATGTACACTAGGGAAGAGTACAAATGTATTTTCTGTTCAAATGAAAAAAATCAGTGTTTTTTGAATACCAAGAGACAGCATTAGGCAAACTGAGAGTAAAATTACCTCAGAAGTATGTTAGGTCTAAAACAATCTTAACACAATTTCAAATGTTAATCTGAGTTCTTTGTTTGGGTGCATAAATTTCAATCCAAACTGAAGCATTCTCAGATTTTGGGGAAATTGTCACCTATATCCTAGTTTTGAGTTACTTACTAACACTTTACACTAATCATTACAATGTAAGCAATGTTATGGTTAAGTAATACTGCTTTTAAGTAATATTTGAACAAGGATAATCTGAACTGGAAGCTGTGGCATTGAATTCAAGTCATGGAAGCATTTCATCTAAACCCTTCCTCTGTCTTGAAAATGGTTACTACCATTTCCAGATGAAAGGCATCCCAGAGCACCTCCAGCACTAGAGGTTATCACTCTGATACTTGGGAATGTATCATTTAATATGGGGTCATCCTTTCTATTAATGCAGATACTATTAATTCTGTATAGAGAGGCTGTAGTTCAAGGCTGGACATTTCATTCATTCCCATATAACTTTGCCAAATCCTAAAGGGTTCTTGTCTTTTTGCATTTGAGTACTGAATTAAAAAAAAAAAAAACAACACCAAAATGTCAACTAATTAGTGAAAATCTATTCCTTTCATAGATTCAGAATGTCATACTGAAAAATGCTTTTATTGCTATATATTTTGTTTAGATACGATGAATGAACTAAGTAGGCAAATGGTACTCAATACAGTTTTTCCACCATGTGAAATAACTGAAAGCTCTACCAAAGCTTTTAAGGCAGAAATAATTTCTTGCATTTTATATTTGTTTCTCAATCTTTAGGCCTTCAGCCTGCTGATTTCTTCCTAGTGGTGCGAACAAATAAGGAATTTGGAAACCTGCATTTTGTTCCATTGGTCTTCTGCCTACATTGGAAGACACGCATTTATTTTGTGTATTGAAATCACATTACTTATTAGGACAGAAAGAACACTTTTTATCTTTACGTTGTGCGTTTGATTATGGATAGGATTTTCAAAGAACCAGAATGATGTGAGGAAATAAATACTATTGAAAGTCAGTTGGACTTGTATTACAAAGACATGTTGGTTGTTCCGGAGCTCTGGAAGTTAGGATTTTTGCTGGAGCAGAAATAAGACTACCATCAAAGTTTTATTTTTTGAGACTGAGCTGATAAAACAGTATCTTTGGCAGATAATTATTTTAGCCAAGTTACTTGTAAGTGCAGAGGTTTTGTCATTATGCTGTGTCTTTCTATCTGCTCCTTCCTTTTTTTTTTTTTTTTATCCTGACAGCACATGTTCTGATTATTGGATTAATTTTGGCCAAATTTGACCAAAAGAAATAGGTCTTGTTAAAGTCTCTCAAAAGTCCTCAAAAGAGGCAGCCTGGGTATGTGTGTAGAGGCAATGAAGCCAGTATTCAGGCCTACCAGAAAATGAGAAGCAGTGACTGATCACAGACATCACTTTCTGGTACAGAGAATGCTAAGAGGCACAGGAGTATGTGAGAGTAGTTCCAAGAGTTGTACAAGAGAGTAGAGGAAAGGATGCAGGAAAACAGCCTTGGGAGTGCTGAGTTGAGAAAAGTAATAGAAGATGTGTTGGCATGTTTGAAAACAGTTTGGTTTATTCCCTCCTGAAGCTATCAAGAATCTGCCTCTTGGGGTGACAAATAGGACAACACAACCCATATGGTATATAAAACCTGAAAAAAAAAAAAAAGACTCTATTTTCAGTTTACTTAAAAATGAATTGCACCAAATTTATGCAATACCTGCCTGCCTTAAAAGGTTTGATTAGCTAAAGGATGATTTAAAAATTAGTAAGTGGAACACCAGTGAGAAAGTAATCAGAAACCAAGTTCAAATATTTTGTATTAAAAATGTACAAAGCAAAATCTTAGAGCAAAACCACTTAGATATACAAGTTATATTTTACATTGATGACTTTAAGAGAAAAAATAGGGTGATTTATTGCATTTTAATTCCATTTTATATTTCAAACTATGGCATTAAGTCCTTACTAGTTGACTCTAATAATGTTTGGAAATGCCCAAAACATAGTTGTAGCAGGTGCAGTCTGCAGCACAGAAGAGATAAAAACATACTTTTTATTTCTTCTGAACTAGTTGACAATTCATAAATAGCATAACACACCGTGACTTTGCGTAGTTTCCTTTCTTATTTTGTCTGCTTTGCAAAGAAAAGCATTGAGATATCATTGAAGTTGATGAACCATGAACCTGCTGTCTTTGCAATATGTAACAGTATCCAGCAAGACAATGAGGAGCCTTGTGAGAGTTCAGCACAGTCCCTCTCACCATATCCCATGATAATCTAACAGCATTCCTAGCACTCTGACTATCTTGTGTGATTGAATTTAGAATTGTTCACTCAGTTGGGGTGAGGTTTCAAATTGATAGTAAGTCTTTCAGGTTGTAGAGCTTTGTCAGGTAGAGCTGTGCTTAGTCTATGCAAGTTGATATCATCTTAAATAAGTATTTTGTAGAAAAAGGAAAATAGTGAAGCTATTGCATATTTATTTGAGTTTATTCAGCTCCGTTTCCAGCGACGCAAACAGAAATGAAATTGAAATTCTCATTTACACAACAATAATGTCCTTTAGCACAGTATTCCTTGAAATACTTTTAAGGACAACTTCTTGAAAGAATACTTTGAAATTAGATGATGAATTTTGAAATAACAGGAAAATGAATAAAGTGCTCAAACAGGTATTCAGTTAACATTAAATAATAGTATCGATCGTTACTTGAAACAAGGTGACATTTTGCTGTTCAAAGTAATGTACATCCAACAAAAATACCTATTCAAATGCAGGTCTGAGCCAATGTTCAGGTGGCAGGAAGTAAGGTAAGGTAAAATGACAAAATTTCAATGGTCATTTTGATCCAAATCAACATTTTTGGGCATTCAAATAAGTTGATATGAAAGATATGAATGGGAAAAGTTTCTAAATGAGCTTTAAACTAGGATGACAAAGATGAAATTTGAAAAGTAGACCATCAGTAAGATTATACCAAATCACAAAAAAATTTATTTAAGTCCTGTGAGCTATAAAGTAAGCGATTAGGCACATTTGGATAGTGTAGGGAAGCAAACTTACGTTTTTATAACACACACAGCCCATTTCAGTATTTAAAAAGTAATCAGTGGTACTCCTGGAAACTGAAACTGTATTACTGATCTATTAGTGATGAACCTATAAAAAAAAAATCAGTTTCGTTACAGTCCATGATTTTGTTCCGGAATATGTTGTTATGATAAAAGAATGACTATTGTCAATATTGCAGTACTTTATGGCTGTTACAAAAACACTCAATCTTTTGATTACTTAGTGAAGTAAAAATGAATTAAGTTGCAGAACTTTGGAGGGCAATTATTTAGATGAATCCCAACTGAGAAATAGGACCTGGAATCATATGAAAGTTAAGCTATAAATAGAATTATAGAGGCAAATTTTGGCAGCCGTAAAAGCAAAATATATCACACTGGAAGTAGTAGCTTGAAGTATCGCTGAAATGTAAACTACCGATAACAACTCTAGAGGTGTCTTCCAACCTAAATAATTCTGTGATCAAATGTCAAAGTTGGACCTGCACTGGAACAGGGAATTGGATCTGATTGACAGTATGATACTGTGATTTGAACTACCAACATGAGAAAAAGATAGAAGCATTTGTATGGATTATTACCTTTTATAGCTTATTTATTTTTTAACAAAATACAGCGGGGAAGTGGAAGAGCTAAAGTATTTTAAAATTCAGAGAATACATAGCTGAAAACTGAAGAAGTGTGTGGACAAAAAGATCATTCTGTGTTTTTAACCCAGCTTCACTATCTTCAGCTGATCAGCTACAACTCAGATCAATCAAGAATATGACAATGTTTTTGGAATGGGTATGCTTGCCTATCCATCTGACAGAGTTTTTGCTACCTACTGTGTAATTGATTTTGATTGCAGCTTATTTCTGAGCAGACTAAAACAATGTCCTCATACCCAAAATTTCCCTGGAAGTTTTTTAAACTATGCTTGTTGAGACAATATCATTACCTATTAGGAGTGTTTCCATGAACACTGAAAAAAAGTGATCGGGAGGATAAGAAAGCTCTTGCTTGCCTATAAGGCAGTTGCAGAGTTGTTTACTCCTGCAGGTTACTGAAGAGTTACTCTTCACTGGTTTTGTCCAGGATAAAAGCAAACAGTTGCTGTAAGTTTTACTGCATCTGCTATCTCATGCTTTTTAGAGTGAGTGAAGACTAATGGGATGTGTTTTCTTCATTGTTCAGAATGATAATAAAGGTAATAAAAACTAGAAAGAAGTTTCCTAGAATTGTTCACTCAGAGTGCACTCATTAGCACTTGACCTAGTAGCTAATTTTGCACAAGCAAGTTGTTTGTTTTGCCTTAATGAAATACATTTTGTTTGTTTCTGATTTTGATTCACAGCAAGTCTTGCAACTTCATTAGTATTCAAACAATGTATCACATACAGTTGAAAGCTCAAGTCTGTGTTGTTTTTTTTTGTTTGGTGTTTTTTTGTTTGGTGGTGGTGTTTTTTTGTTTGGTTGTTTTTTGTTATTTTGGGTTTTTTTTGTTTGTATTTTAATATTTGTGGGTTTTTTTCCCCATTTGTTTTGTTTTTGTTGTTGTTGTTGTTTTTTATTTTTTATCCAGCCCCGCCCAGATCTGCTTTGGCTTTCTTGTGATTTTGGATATTTTAATCTAGTTTGGAATATGCTGAGAATTTTCCTGGCCAATCTTGTTTTCTTCAAATCTTGAGACAGTCCATGGAAATTTTTAGAAGCATAGAACAATGTATTGAGTGCTTTTCAGGGTCAAAATGCAGGATAGTGGGTCAGATTGTTCAATCAGCTTTAGCAATAGCAAGGCTTTCCAAATGGCTGTCTTTATACAGCAACATGTTTTTTCAATGATGGAATAAAGGTTTAAAACTTGTCAGTGATACCATACTTAATAAAAATTCACGTTTTTGTATGTACCTTACCATCTCTGCTTTTTCTCCTCAAAAGAACTGCAGCAAATTTCCTTCTCTAATTTAAGATTAGAAGCTTTTTGTTGTTCCCTTGGCTAAGATTGCTTTTGCTTCTTTTGCCACCCTGTTCTTTCCTCCACTCTCAATTGAGGAGGGGAGGGTAAAAAGGATTGAACCTCAAATGTTCTGTCGCACTGTTCCCAAGCTAAACGTTTTATGTCTAGACTTCTGACTAATATTTCACATATGCACCTGATTTTGCACTTCCCTGGCTGCTTTTCTTTATTGCAGCTTTCTGATGACACACTGATAAAATGTTATCCATTTTATTATAAGGAAACTTAAATGCTCAGTATTTTTACTAAATTTGTGAACTTTTACTAAATCTTTTCCCGTGTGACGTAATAGATGGTAAAAATATGAACTGGCTTCTTGAATTAAGAAATATCATCCATGCCTGCAGTACATATTCTACAGGAAATTCTTCTAAAAGATACCTTTAAAGTAGTGTTATATAGTGCAGTATTGAAATAGTAACATACAGATACATCAGTGTAAACAGGTTTTCTGAATCTATTAAAAATAAATTGCAAATCTCCCTGATCATAAAAACATACTCCTTATTTAAATAACCACATCTCAGGGAGTTACTGCTGAATATTACCTAGTTTTGGTATGTTCACTGGTGTTAGTCTAGCATTCTGGCAATGTATGACTTAATCATGCAATTGTCATATTTCTAGAACTTTGCAACAAATACACTGAAATTCTTTTTGGTGCATACAAAAGTGTTCTAACTTTACGGTTTTTTGACTGTTTTAACCTGTCCTTGCACTGAATTGAATTTTTCAGCCATTAGATTTACTTGGTGAACAGTTATGTGTGTGATTTGCTCATGTTTCAAAGATTTTCCTTTCCTGGTTTGTGAGAACTAAACAGAGAACATCTTTGCTAGTAAACACTGCAGACAGTGAAAATACACTTTTGGAGAAAATGAGCACACTAGAAATCTTACCTGAAATGTTCAGTGTTTCAGAAAAGTAATGCTTTGTATTATGTTGTCATGTATTATACTTTATTTCAGTGTATTAAAATAGCTTTAAATTATCAATTATGCAGACACTTATGTTTGTGTAGTTTGTAAAAACTTTTAAAAAATGTTAAGTGGCTATTGAGCCTTGAATGGATGTCCCACCTAAAACAGCTGTATATGCAGCTTCGGTAAGTATTTAACAGATAACAAATTCTTACCTGTACATAAAACAAATTTTCCTTGATCTCTTTAATTTGACAGCTGTCTTCTCAGTTTAAGTTCTTCAAGATGGGAATTGTCTCTCTGCTCCTTTTGCCCCTTCTGTCAACAGAGCAGCTAATTCAATGATTCTAATGATGCCTAAAATGCTAAGATCTAGTGCAATAAGATGTATTCAATAAAGCAGCAGGCTTATATACTTATTTAAAAAACTTCTTATGCCTTAAAATATTTGTTTATTTTTTAAAAAAGTAACTGAATTTTAAGCATTTTAGATAACAAGTTTGTCAAAGTAATGGTGTCATTGTAAATTAAAAGGTATAAATATATAAACAGAAATGCTTTTTTTATTTTACTAACTTCCAGCTGATGAGAATTTAAGGACCTTCAACTTTGTTGTGCTGGAGTTGATTGTTAGATACAGTTCATATATGAATCTGGTCTAAAACAATGGGTTTTATTATTTTTTTTAATGCTATTTTGAAAAGGTAGAGCAAGGGTTGGGCAGCCCTTTCAAAGTTAAAGATGCAGTTTAGCTGATACGTTGGACTGTTACGTGTCAATGCTAAAGCTTATTAATGAAGTAAACTACTTGACTCATCCTAGTATGTATTTTAAAACAGGTGAGACTAATGATAAGGATGTTCAGGTGGTGGAACTTCCCATTGTTGACAGCTTACACCCACGGCCACCTTATTTACCCTTGGCTATCCCTGAAGACTTGGCTGACAGACTAATTCGTGTACATGGGGATCCTGCGGTGTGGTGGGTCTCGCAATTTGTGAAATACTTGATTCGTCCACAGCCTTGGTTAGAAAAAGAAATAGAGGAAGCCACGAGGAAGCTTGGTTTCAAACATCCAGTGATCGGGTGGGTATTTAGTTTTCTTTTTAACTCTCTGTGCTTTAATAAGTGTATATAGTGATCCCCCTTCAGGACAAATTGTTTAATGATGGTTATCCAAGAGTCTCAAGCGTTTTGTGGGGAGAGAGGGTGCTTTCTACATTAAGCTGTTATTTTTTAACTGTGCATAATACAAGTTGATTGCAAGTACTTCTTCAGCATACTTGCCTACCTGTAGTTGGATAAATATGTAAAAGGCAGCTCAATTGAAGGGGTTTTTATATGTCCTTCCATATCTAGTAATGTAATACAGAATTTCATTCATGTAATTGCCTTACAGCTTGTATTCCAGACGCTTTTCTGTCTGGGTCTTCTTTTCAAGTGCCTTATAGCCTTTACATTTGAGGAAAAAGGCTAAGCCTACATTTTACATGCCACAATCCACAACTAATTTTTTTGTTGGCTGCACCTGAACATGGTATGTGTCTTTCCCTTTCCTGCTGATGTTTTCACGATTGTTTCTTAGCAGTAACTGTGAGTTGCAAAGGTTTGTATGGGGAAATATGGGGAGAAGGAAGGAAAGCACCAATGGGCAACATAGAATAGATTGTGAACAAAAGGTTTTACTGTCATATAATGTGAAAAATTGTGCTGCTGTTGTGCTAGAATCTGCAAATACTGCTTCCATTGACAGAATTTTCCTTCAATTCTTAATCTTTCTTTTTGTAGGAGTACACAATAGGTCTGTCCAAATGTTAGTTGGCTTTTGACCATTGGGTTGGTAGACCACTTGATCGCTGGTGGATCTGAATAATTGTTTGGTTTCAAGCAGATGGGGAAGATACATTTTTAAGTACCTTCATTCGAAGTCTGTATTGTAGTTGGTGTCCCAATATATCCATGATGCAAATATTCCCATTTGGCTTTTGAATTGTATTGATCAAACATTATCTAAATACACCAGATAACTTCTGCACAAACAAAACACCTTGTATGCTATAACAAAATCTCCTTAATTTGTTTCTTTCAGTTAACCTTTCCCTTCCATGCAAGATTATTAGATTGCTTTCAAGAGCAGACTGACAGCTGACTTCGTGTTGTCAGCATGTCCTGGTTGGCATCAATGAGTTTTAATCTTCCCTTGTTTTGTGGAGGGATTCAGTTATAATATTCTAAAAGCACAGGTGTGAAATTTAAGGCTAAGATTTCAGTTGCTAAAGTATGTATTGTATTTATAAATTGAATTCCTAGTTTCTGCCTTTTTCCAGTGTTCATGTCCGAAGGACAGACAAAGTAGGAACAGAGGCAGCATTTCATCCCATCGAAGAATATATGGTACATGTTGAAGAGCGGTTTGAACTTCTTGCTCGCAGAATGCATGTTGACAAAAAAAGAGTGTATTTGGCTACAGATGATCCTTCATTGTTGCAAGAGGCAAAATCCAAGTAAGATGAATTATGTTTGTATTACAATTTGTTCCTTCTGGTTAGCTTTACGATTTCTGACTATTGTGTGCACAAATTTTAGTGTTTTTTTTTTCTTTTGTTATTGTTTATACAGTTAAGATAGCATTTCAGCTTCCACTGATTTTGATTTTTCTCTCAGATATTATCTTTTTTGGATTGTTTTCCAAGTATGTATAAATTATAAATACACCAAAGTTATTATACAACATACATATTAAAGATAAACTATTCTGAAATATTCTAAAAGCTAGTTAATGTATTAAGAGGTTTCACCTGTCCAAACAATACCTTTCTGTGAATAGTTGCCAGAGAAATTTTCATAAGTTGATTGAAAAACTTCTGATGACTCTTTCAGAAAGACTTCTGTATCGACAGCTTAGAAGACTTACACCCTACATGTTGAATAATTTAGGAGTTTGTGCTTGAATATATGTGGGATTCTTGATCTGTAACATTGTCTCTGTCGTATTTTTGCTCTTTGTCCTCTTCTAGCTCCCCAGAACGTGGGTGTAACAAGCTGCTCTAACTATAGGATATCCCAGCCTGCTGTTAAAAATATAACTGTGTTTAAACCTGGAAATGCACAGTGTGCATCTATTTATTCCTAACATGACCTATATTTTCCTTTAAAAAACTCATTGTTAAGTTGCATGTTTTGCAAGGTGTCACTGAGTTGACAAAACCTTCTGTTTGGTAAAAGAAAACAGATGCATGTGGAAGAAAAATGTTCCATATTTAACTGTATCTTTCTTGGGTTATGGTGTTCCTGTTACATAAACAATTTCACAAATGCTTATTGCTGTGACTATGGAAACTTGGATAAGTATTTCAGATGCATTGAGGTTAATCTTATTTGTTACCAGGTTTTCCTTTTGAATACTATTTATTTATCTGTCTACTGAATAGCCCTGTTTCTGTTTCCAAGACTTTACCTTCCTTGAGCAGAAGAACAGATTTTTTTTTTTTTTTTTCATTTAAGCAAAGAAATGAATACTTTTTAAAAATCAAGATTACTCAAGAAAGGCAAATTTTTGAAATGTTTATTCTTGGTAGACATGCTTGGAAAAATAGATAAGATAATATCCTGGATTACGAATTTTCTTTGGCATATACAAGGTAAGCAGAAAATGATATTTTGTAGCAGAGGAATTTTCTACAGCATTGCCAACCTGTGTATTTCAATTGTGCTGTTTCTATTTTTCTTTCATATCTATAAAGGGATGCTGTTTAAAATTACAGAGTTTTGAAAAACTAAGCGAACATACACAACTCCAGATGATGACAATCTAATCCTTCCTTTTTTTTGTATATGTAGAGACAAGAACAATAGCAGAAACAATTATGATAACATGACATTTAAAGTTCAAATCTGAACAATGAAAAGACAGGTAATACAAAGTTGAGGTTACACTATTTAATTCATTACATTGTCCTAAATAACTTTAATTATTGTTTATAACGTAAGAGAATTCAATATAGCTGTAACAATCTTACTTATGCATTTTTTCTTTGTGTTCAACTTTCAGCCCTTAGCACTGTACACTTCAGTTTTGTGAATAATAGTGAGATGCACTACCTATGTAAACATGTTGTCCCAAGTTTTCAATAATAACAAAAACAAATAGTGAAATTGTGACTTGCTCAGTAAAACAATCATGAATTTCATTAAGCATTGTGGTTTCTGTGGCACTTCAAGGTCCACTCCAAAATCAGTTTTATTGAAATATGAGGAAATACAGCACATTAGGACATAATTCATTTTGTATGTTTTCTTAATAAAAGCCATAGACTCTCTAAGTAGTGAAGAATTTTTTATGTGTTGCTACTGGGTTTTCAGGTAATAGTTTACACTGAAACATGATTTCCTAAGTTGCTTGCACCCTACCGTTGCTTGCAATTGAGTAGAAGGCCTTTGAAACTTCCTGTGATTTCATAGAAGACAGGATGCAATTTGATCTTTCAGCATTTAAAGGCATCTGAAGGCAGGTTAAGGTCAGGTTTTAGAAATAAAGAACCTTTTCTTCCACTTCTTGTGAAGAAAACTACAAATTAATTTTACACTTCTGACGAAAAAGTTCTAGTCATATTGAAAAACCAAACTTCGATAGAAACAACTGTCACATTGTACTGCAGTAGCTTATGTTGCATTTATTATTAGGTACACTAATATTACAAATACTAGATATTATATCTCTTTTTACATGAGAGTGATTGGCTGTCAAACAATGTTGGCATTTAAGTAAGGATTGAGACAACATTCACATGAATAGATGTGTTGCTTCTTTTAAGAGAAGTATTTCAAAATATTAACAGTCATGAAAACAGAAATGTTATGATGTCGGTTTTGGAAACTTCCCTTGCAGTCAGATGTCTTATCAACTGCAAGTAAAGTAGTAAAGACAATGGAGTCAGTACTACCAGTTTGCAGAATTTTTTGTTTGTTTTGTGTTCTGAAAGAAAGAAGTGATATATATTAAGAATGAGGATGATATAGAACAACGTGATAGAGAGGAAGGAGCATGGCTGTAATTTCAGCAGCTGTAATGATTATGGGATTAAAGCTCTTGACGAATTCTGGTAAGCAGAGGTCATGGTATTTGTCCTAGATAAGTGACGTGTTATGGATGGAATATATTGCTTGTTCTTTGATTTAATAATTTTCAAGTACAAACTTTTGAATTTCTAGTATATGTATTTCTAGTCTATAACATTTACAGCATCTTCTCTGTTTATTCAAAATAATGCAGTTGAACATCCACATAAATTCTTTGCTTTTTCATTTTTTTTGCAGTAATTTGCCTCCCTCATGAGGCCAGTTGGGTTTTGTTCAGCACTTCTGAAAACTTTTTTCCACCCCGTTCCACTACTTATTTGCTTGCACAATAGCAAGTTAATGTCTTTTCTCCCTGTGTACTATCTGTAGTTTAGCTGTTGCGACCCCACCTGCCTCAAGTCGTACTATGCCTGCTATATAGAATTCAGATGTGCTTCGAAGTTCTTGAGTCTAATGAACAGCTCATACATTTTTCCAAATTTAGAGCGAGATGTGAACATGTCATTCTTACTCCATGGGTTTACACACGTGCTCACACTCAAAGGGAAGAAAACTTGCATTGCCCGTTCTGGACACTTCTCCAGTCCTAGCGAATTGAGAAGAGGACCCTGGGACTTGCCTCAGTTCGCACCTGCCGCACAGTGTGGCACTGAGCTATACTTACACGACTAGGTGATCAGCTTCTGAAACCAACTGGAACTTGAAATAGTCTCATAATTGTGCTTGATTTGTATCCTTATCTGAGGACAGTAGGTACAGGAAGGAAAGACTTTAAACTCTGTCTTCCCCACCTTCTTCTGATTTCTTCCTTTCCCTTTTTCCTAGCTGGGGGGAAAAATCCTTCCTGACCTGTATATTGGTTTCAAGAATCTATTATTTAGCTTTAGAAGAGTTAGATTCTATTTTTAGATATATGAAGGAGATATACTACATATATGTAACCTGATACAAAGAAAACCATGTTATTCCGGTTTCGATTCTTGCTTTTGTCTTTGCAGTTTATTCTTTTCTTGTTATAGAGAAAAGAATGTGTGGGTAATTTCTTTGGAAAGGTGGGAGGGATCCTACAAAACACTGTTTTTAGGAGATTCTGTTAGTAAGAATATGACATCTTTATATTTATTATTCATTTACCACGCAGTCAGGAATTCTAGTAATAGGACCATTGCTGAGTTCCGCTTAAAAAGGGAAAAAAATTCCCCAAAAGCTTACAATGTAGGTATTACATTAATCATAATATAAATACAGATGGAAAGGGAATAGAAGGAAGCAAGAGCTAACTATAGAGCCTTAGAAGTTTCATTTCCTTCATCCTTTGTAGTCATTGTGGTAAGAATAGCTTTAAATAGTATCTAGAGCACTATACTGGGTGTGAAGGAGAATTAAGCCTTACCTGGTGCAGGAAGTCAGTAGGCCACATATGGCTAAACTTCAGAGGGGTATAGACTTGGCCTTTTACTGTACTTTTCTTTATGTTCTGCTTTCAGTCTGTACTGGAGACGGGATGGTAGACTAGAAGATTCTTTGGTCACACTGAGTATGGCTGCTGTTATACTCGCATTTTAGGTTGTTTAAAAGAAGCCTCTTTTCCCAAGCATAAATGTAGCATAGTGTGTGGGGGACAGCATAAAAGTGCTCATTTGAAAATTAAACTTGTGTGTAGATAAATGCTAAGCTTCGATCACTGATTTGAATAAATGGGTCCTGAAGCTGTTGGTTAGATGAATTTGGATCAGCTTTACAAAATGGAATTGAAGACCAGATTTAAAAGAATCTTAAAGACTTTTTACAGAATAAAGGAGGAAACAAGAAGATTTTAAATGTATGCATGAGAAGATCCAATATGACACTTTTTTTGGTGTGCTTCATTTATTAAGTTATTAGACTTGTAAGAAATCAGGTTCTTCAGGAAAGGTTTTGTCTCTGCTGAGCATGTGGATTCTGATTTTTGAAGTCTGAAGAAAGTGAGTAATTTTAGAAGTATTCCTGATTAAGAATTTGCAAAGGGGTGTGCAAATATCCTTGCTACATTCACTGTCCCTAGCAAATGACATCTTCTGTTAAGCATTCTACATGTTGCTTCTCTCGAAGTTTTGTCACTGAAATAAGACTGATGCCCATCTCTGTTCCTCAGCTAGTTTCACAGCATAGTATGACATATTTCTGTTTGGTCTGTACTTTTTTTATTAAGAAAAATACCAATATGATTCACACAATGGAAACAGAAATAGAATGCATCACAAATATTGTGTTGTCATCTGTTGTAAGAACTGG
Source organism: Patagioenas fasciata (assembly GCF_037038585.1). Lineage (NCBI taxonomy): Eukaryota > Metazoa > Chordata > Aves > Columbiformes > Columbidae > Patagioenas > Patagioenas fasciata. The sequence continues at coordinate 27,769,236 of NC_092524.1, read as the reverse complement.
TTAAATACTGACAAAAATGCTAGACATGAAAAGATAAAGAAAATTGTTGCAATAGACTTCATCTTGAAAAGAATATCTCTTGCCATACCCTTCTATAATTTCTCAGAAGAGGTCTTATCTGTTATTACGAATATTCCCTTCCTTCTTCCTACACCCCTTTTTATTTTTGTTTGTTTGGTTTGTTTTTTCTTGTTTTTAATGTAACATGAACTTCCCCTGACACTCATGATCAGATGTACCCCTTAAAGTTGTCATGCTACCTCTGGGACATTTACCATACCTATATTACTTTTTGTTAGAGCGAGTGTTTCTCTTAGGAAAATATAATTATTAAAATCACTCTGAGGATAAATTAAAATTCTTACTCAAATGTAGAAATTTGATATATGACTTTTTGATTCACTCTTGAGGTAAATTTCCTGATTTGGTTGTCATGGCTAGTGAATGTTAGATGGAAAGACCTGCTATATTTGCCCATTTCACTTTCGAGGACACTTTCCCCATAGTTTAACATTAAAATAATAATAAATGAGGCATATTCTTACAAGAGGTTGTCATAATCACGTCTGCCATGTGTCCAGAGTGTATGCACATGCTGTGTTGTAGTATACAAGTGTGTGCTAACTTCAGAAACTTTTCAAGAACTTCTGAGTGTAAACCTTATTTTGAGCAATGTTCAACACAGGACTCTCAGGTTTTGAAGCATCTATTTACAAGTCTAAGTTATTGCTGCTCCAGTGTTATGGCCAGTTCTATGTTCTGATTTTCTTTATTAAACAGTATAAGAATGATTAATTCTTGCAAATGTAATATTAGCTGTCTTACTATCTTATTATGTAATATATTGCTTTATAATTGCTATGAAGTTTTAAATTTGAAAAACAGATTTTATTTAAATTATTTTATAATTAGCACTCTAGTTGAAATGTTGTAGTTGGCAGGATAGTCGCATGAGTTACACTTCATGACTGAAATGTAATTATTGTGTAACAGCAATGCAATTATCATCTTTGTTAAATCTACCTGGAATTTTTCATATAAAATGTGGTTTTGTTGGGAGTCTGACTGAAAATTTAATTAATTTGTGCTACTTTCCACAGTTCATTTTGGATTTCAGTTCCCCAGTAAGGGTGTACAACTGTTTTGAGAAAGACCATTCTTTTTCAACATTTTAAAGAGTATTTTATTTGCTTTTAAAGTCATTGTTACATGTCATTAATGTTAAATCTTATTTCTAAAGTAATGTAACGGGTTTATATTTCAAATAAAAATATTTTTGCTTAAAGTTTTACTAGTTAGTTTATGATGTCTACATAGGTAGATTGACATGACATTTTACATTTATTTTACTTCCTTTTAAACAGTGAATTGCAAAATTTATTCTCCATGTGACCTTCATAACTGTGAAAGACTTAATTAATTTTAATTCATTTGGACTCTTTTATTTAATGTGACCCTTTTACAGGTGACTGATTTTCTTGTGCAGTATCATAATCAGTATCTAATAGAGTATGATAGTAAAAGGTAGTCCAGTAAAGACATAATCCCATATTCTATTTAGTAGTAGAAAAAGCAAAGTGATCTGAGTATTTTTCATCTAAAATCAGGAGAATTAGCAGTATGTGGCATATACTTCCTGATATTTTTTCACTTCTTTCACAGTGTCAAATCTCAGACAGACTTACAGCATCTTTTCTTTTTTTCTGGTTGAAGAGGGGGCAGGCTTGGGGGGAGCAGTATCATTCTAGAGTGTTCAGCAAAATTTTTATTCGTTCCCTGTAAAACAGACTTACTGAAAACAAAGTAACAACCTTATCTTGCAGTAAAGATGATGCTACTTAAAAAAAAAAAAAAAAGAGACTTTGCTGTTAACAGTGTATTGTATTTCCACAGGTATCCAAATTATGAATTTATCAGTGATAACTCCATATCCTGGTCAGCAGGACTTCATAACCGGTACACTGAAAACTCCCTAAGAGGTGTTATTCTGGATATTCACTTTTTATCTCAGGCAGACTTCCTGGTCTGTACATTTTCATCCCAGGTAAAATGCAATAAAAATACAATAGAGTATACATACTAGTCCTAATCTTAGTTTCCTTCATGCTCCTATTCTTATTCTCAGTGCTCTCTCATGAAAATTTCAGGGGAAAATTAAAGGCTTGTTATGCTATCTGAACATTTAGAGGACTGTAAGCTCTGGTTGACTACTTGTCTTTAATTGAAGTTACAAGCTTAATTAAGACATTTGAAATCAGCAAGAAATAGTATTAAACATGTTTAAGCATTCCTTGTTTTGCATAAATTTAATATATATCTTGCGTCCATCCATTTCTACATGCCATTGCACTCTACTACAGTTCAAACGTGTCTGCTGTTGCCTTAGTTGGAAATGGAATAGAATGAAGAAAGCAGACATTTAATTTCTCTTTGGTCTATTACATATCTAGCAATCCAGTGGCTGTACAATAAATGTGAATTCTGACTACAGTAAGCCATAGGGAGTTCTCGTTGCAGATAATTATATGCTACAAGCTTCCATTCTTGAGTGGTCTGATGAAACAGGTTGGAGTCGCTTAGAAAATGAAATCCTATAATTATCATCATTGGCATTTTCTTCTATTATGTAATATTGTATATTGATTTCATATATCATGAAAATCATAGAAATGTTTAGGTTGGAAAAGGCCTTTAAGATTGAATCCAACCATTAACCTAGCACTATCAAGTCTACCAATAAACCGTGTCCCTAAGTGCTGCATCTACACGTCTTTTAAACACCTGCAGGGACAGTGACTCAACCACTTCCCTGTGTAGCTGGTTCCAGTGGTTGCCAACCCTTTCAGTGAAGAAATTTTTCCTAATATCCAATCTAAATCTCCCATGGTGCAACTGGAGGCCATTTCCTCTCATCCTGCCACTTGTTGCTTGGGAGAAGAGACCAGCACCCACCTTGCTACAACCTCCTTTCAGGTAGTTGTAGAGGGTGATAAGGTCTACTCTGAGCCTACTTTTCTCCAGGCTAAACAACCCCAGTTCCTCGATGTCAAAGGATTAACTAAAGCCTAGGTAGACAACATCCACAGCTGTTCCCTCATCCACTATGCAGGTCACCTTATCATAGAAGGAGATCAGGTTAATCAGGCAGGACCTGCCTTTCATAAACCCATGCTGATGGGGCCTGATCATACATGTGCCACATGATAACGCTCAAGATGATCTGTTCCATAACCTTCCTCAGCACCAAGGTCAGACTGACTGGCCTGTAGTTTCTTGGATCCTCCTTCTGGGCCTTCTTGTAGGTGGGTGTCGCATTTCCTAACTTCCAGTCAACTGGGACCTCCCTGGTTAGCCAGGACTGCTGATAAATGAAAAGTGGCTTGGTGAGCAGCTCCACCAGCTCCCTCAGTACCCCTGAGTGGATCACATCTGGCCCCATAGACTCTTGTGTGTCTAAGTGGTGTAGCAGGTCACTCAGCATTTCCCCTTGGATTATTGGTACTTCAGTCTGCTCCATGTCCTCCAGCTCAGGGGGCTGTGTACTCAGAGAACAACTGGCCTTACTATTAAAGACTGAGGCAAAGAAGGCGTTAAGGACCAGGCTTTTCTTCTTCTCTTATCACTGTTTGACCCTGTCCCTATGACATCCTTGTCTCTAAATTGGAGAGACGTGGATTTGACAGATAGACCATTCGCTGGATAAGAAATTGGCTGGATGGTCGCACTCAGAGAGTTGCAGTCGGCGGCTCAGTGTCCAAGTGAAGACCAGTGACATTCCTCAGGGGTCAGTACTGGGCCAGTGCTGTTTAACATCTTTGTCAGTGACATGGACAGTGGGACTGAATGCACTCTCAGCAAGTTTGCTCCAGGCTGTGTGGTGCAGTCGCCCTGCTGGAGGGAAGGAATGCCATCCAGGGGGAAACTTCACAGGCTTGATAGATGAGCCCGTGTGAACCATACGAAGTTCAGCAATGCCAAGTGCAAGGTCCTCCTGCACCTGTGTCAGGGCAATTGCACGCACAAATACAGGCTGGGAAGCGAATGGATTGAGAGCAGCCATGAGGAGAAGGACTTGGGAGTGTTGTTTGATGAGAAGCTCAACATGACCCAGCAATGTGTGCTTGCAGTCCAGAAAGAAGACTGTATCCTGGGCTGCATCAAAAGAAGCTTGACCAGCAGGTTGAGATAAACGATTCTCCACTTCTACTCTGCTCTGGTGAGATCCCACTTGCAGTACTGTGTTCAGCTCTGGGGCCCCCAGCAAAAGAGGGACATGGACCTGTTGGATTAAGTCCAGAGGAGGGTGATGAAGATGACCAGAGGGCTGGAGCTCTTCTCCTGTGAAGACAGGCTGAGTTGAGGTTGTTCAGTCTGGAGAAGAAAAGGCCTGGAGACCTTTGTAGCACCCGTCTAGTACCTGAAGGGGACCTACAAGAAAGCTGGAGAGGAACTTTTCGCAAGGGGAGGTAGTGATAAGGCAAATGTTAATGCCACTAAACTGAAAGAGGGTAGATTTAGATTAGATATAGGCAAGAAATTCTTTGCCACGAGGGTGATGAGGCGGTGGAACGGGCTGCCCAGAGAAGTTGTAGGTGCCTCATCACTGGAGGTGTTCAAGTCCAGGCTGGATGGTGCTTTGAGCAACTTGTTCTAGTGGAAGGTGTCCCTGCCTATGTCGGGAGAGTTGGAACTAGATGATCTGTAAGGTCCCTTCCAACCCAAACCTTTCTGTGATTTAATGATAATAATGTTTATTTCAGCTGAAGTATGACCACGGAATGCATATCAGTGAAAGAGGTGATCATCAGCCAAGACCTAGGGCTGTATGTCTTCAGTGCCACAGGTCTTGGTGTTGAGACAGTTCATACTCTGAAGGAAGAATTACGTGGTCTTGGATAAAAACTTAATCAGAAAACTTAAGTTTTCTGCTATTATGATATTCAGATAGTTGTGTTAAAAGTGGTAAATGTTGGCTTTAAATAAAACACCAGGTACAGACGTAGATGAAATACATTTTAAATATAGGTGCAAATGGCTTGGGCAGAATAAGTTGAATTGTAAGTTGAACTGTAGGTTTTTGAGTCATTTTGAAATACGAATGCTATAATTGACATAGTTAAGGTGATACAGGCTGAGGGGGACCTCTGGAGGTTGCTTGATACAACTCCCTTGGAGGGTAACTTTGGGGTACATTTTGTCTTTGAGCTCCAGTCTTATTCTGTTTCTCCCTGCATTTGACAATAGTCAGGTTTGCTGGATGACATATTTGGTTTTCCAGAGTTGCAGAAAATTTTACTATAAATTCTACTGTATTAGATTGCTACTCTCCATAGCTGGGACTCTGAATTTGGTCCAACCCCCTATTTAATTTATTCTGAGCAATTTCTTGTGCATTAATGATTTAAACTCCTCAAAAATCATTTAGCACCAGTTTTACTGGCCATGCAACAATGTGGATATCTACAGTATTTTCGTATATTGGGCTTTTCTAAGGTCTGCTGCAAGTTTTTGCTCTTTTCAGAAAGATTTATTTTTTATCAGTTGAAAGTTAGATCCTCTGATCTCTAGCATTTGAACTACTATCTCTGTCGTTTCGTCAATGAAATAAACAGTTTGGGTAGTTACTTTGGATTAAAGGTAAGCAAAATCAGGCTGTTAATGGCCATCTTTTTGAAGAGAAAGTAAGGATAAGAACATAGTCTAATTTATTTCCAGAGTGATTTTGGAGTTTCACATTAATCAATTGTATGCTGATTTTTTTCCATTTTCCTACCCATGCCAAAAAGAGTCAAAACTTCATTACAGAGGTATTAAGAGAAAATTACAGTATATGTGAGTAGAATTAGGTACTTTAGGAAGTCCTCTATTTTAATTTTTATATATGCTACTGAAACTAAATGAATACTGATAAAAGCTGAAGAATAGGTATTTCATTAAAATACTGTTGTTAAAGAAATTAGGCCCATCAAATTCTGTGAAGTCAAGAGAAACAATCTTAGCACTGTATTTCAGCAACATTGCATTAATTGAGATGTATAGAAAAGCCACATGATAGTTACGCAAATCCTGATGTAGTAGCAGAAGTAAGATTGCACATTAAAACAAAGAGCTTTTTTGTCCCTTTGGTTTTCATTTAGATGAGATCATAGCTCCCTCTGCCTGACGTACATTTCTTTATAATCTGATTTCCTTCCATTAGTCTCTGTATTTTGCATTGTACATGTAAGTATGCAGGCTGCAAAACAAGTGAATCTATGAATTAAAAATGGGAGGCTGGCTTCAACTATAGTTCTGCATGTGGTCTCTTTGCCTACTGCCCTCAACATTTTACAGTTTAGTTAACCAGGTTTGGCACCACAAAGGAAACAATTGCTGAGAGATGTTGTATGTTTTATGTCAGGTATGCAGGACACTTATGCCCACCAAAAATCGTTTCTACTGAAAATATTTGAAATCCTTTAGAGTGTGTATCCTCCTGTGGTGCACACACATGCAAAGAACAAAAGATCAAAAACAGTCACAGAAGCTACAAAATAATCAAATTTGCTTCTGTATTATGGGGTATAACAAATTGTTTGAAATAATGAACTTCAGCCCAGTCTTCTGAAAGCTACTTCTGAAAAGTTACTTCAAAGATCAGATGGAGATGGATAAAAGGAAATGATTACATTTTTAGAGCAAATGCCTCTCTCAAAGAAGCTAGGAATGTACAAATATGTCTGGTTTGACTCATCAAAGTTCTATTCACCTTATCCTTGGAGGGAGAAAAGGAAATTCAAGCTCTACTATATTTACACAGAATTAAAATTACAAAAAAGTTCAAGTGCTTGTTCATATTAAAGAAGTCTGCTGTATTGTTAGTTTATCAAGCTTTTTCAAACTTACACAAAGTCAGGGAATGATATGGTCATGTAGATTAGAAGTCAGAAGGTCACAGTAGCCAAATCAGACACCTGACTGAGAAGAGCTTTCTAGCCAAATGTTGAAAAGAACTTTGTTTAATATAGCGGGAGCCTTTTGTGTTCCTGACAACCCTGACAGATACAACACAATTCTGATGTGGGAACCTGTTGCCAGTCTGAAAATGCCCTTCATAAAATGTGATACAATGACATTTCAAAATGCATCTTTCTCCTCACCAACATCATTATTGTCTTGCTGAAATTCAGTTTCATTTAGTTGTCTTCCAAGTTGCCAACAATAATTCTATCACTGGTCTAATCTTAACATCATTTTAAAGCCTTGGACTTCTGGAACTGTTGGATAGTGGAAGGTGGAGCTTCCTTTAGAAAAGTAAATGTAAAGCCTTATTATTGCAGAGTAAATTTTAAAAATGTAAATTCTAAAGGTTCAAAGGGAAGTAAAATACAGTTTTATTAGTAGAAAAGGAAAACAAATTTACTCTTACATTAGATTGGCTACATATAATTCATTTAAAAAGCAGGATGGCTAGTGTTCATATAGGTGTTTTCCATTTTTACTGAAAAGTAGACTGTTCTAATTATTTATCTATTTATTTACCAGATCCTATCACCAAAGTAGTAATTAAAATGCTGTAAAATTGTATGCTTCTTATTAGTAAATATGCAGGTTTTTTGGTTTTGATCCTCTTGTGAAATTTCATTTTTATGCATTGGTTGCTGACTTATCTGGTATATTGCAGGCACACACAATATTTATGACTTTTCTTCTGTTTTTGTTTCTAAGGTTTGTCGAGTTGCCTATGAAATTATGCAGACATTGCATCCAGATGCTTCAGCGTATTTCCATTCTTTGGATGATATCTACTACTTTGGTGGACAGAATGCCCACAATCAGGTTGCTATTTATGCTCATCATCCACGAACTGCTGATGAAATTCCTATGGAACCTGGAGATTTAATTGGAGTAGCTGGAAACCACTGGGATGGTTATTCAAAAGGCATCAATAGGAAACTAGGAAGAACAGGCCTGTACCCGTCCTATAAAGTTAAAGAGAAAATTGAGACAGTCAAATACCCTACATACCCAGAGGCTGACAAATAGACTGACGACAAGGACAACGTTCGGCAGTAATTCTCGATTTTGATTGGCTTGAACCAGCCAACATGCTGACTAGTGGTTTATATGGGATTTGAATTTGCATTTTAACATGCAGTTAAAATCAAAGCCTTTAGCAATGAAACTGGATGAGAAGCTGAGAACAAATGGATGGGCTATTATATGAACTTACTCTTAGACAGTTTTTGTTATATGCACTCTCACACATGCACACACAAAACTGCATACAACAGGAAAACGGTTGTTTTATACTTTTTGTCTCTTTTCAGGATTCGTCCCAGTCATTAGTTTAATGTGAGCTTTGGGCTCTTTTCTCTGCCATTAATTGACGATAATGTTCAGACTTATAACACTGCCACATTGTGTAATTTGAGTGACATGAACATATTTTGTATGTGCAAAATTTAAAACATGGTGCCTATATTTGAAAAACTTGTGACCTTTTTAGAAGAGCCATCCCTATTTCACAGTGGACAAGAGTCAATCTTCAACTGGTGTTACCATGACCACTGAACTTGCTTCAAACAATAGATTCAAATTTCAGACTAGATTTCTTTATAAGTTTATTTTTAACATTCCATTGATTACTTCTCGTCATTAATAAAATAAAGGATACATCCAACATTAAAGAAGTCACTGTCTGTTAGGAACTTTTGTAAAACAATGCCATGAACAGATTCTTTAGTACTCATAATGTTTCTGGACATTGTCTTTGATTGAAAACAAATCAAACAAACCACAAAATGACAAAGTAGCTGAAATTTCATTACGTTTTTAAATGCTCATTAGTACAACTGCTTAGGGACACAGTGTTTCTCTGTTCTGTGGACAGCGGGTTTCAACACGATGACTTCAATGGCACAATTTCTTACATTTACTCTAGCACTGTTCTTTTACCTTCTGTGTTTCTCTTCCGAAAAATATTTTTTTAGGGTATTGTAGATGGCCATTTATCATTTTGGCATTGAATATAGCTACTTGTAAGTGGAATACTTCAGGTTGTTGCATTTGTAGAACCCATCAATCTAGAGTACTCTAAAAAAAATCTAACAATTTACCCCAAAAATAGTAGGTTCCAAGAAAATATACACAAGGATGAATTTTATGAATGACATGAAATTGTTAGTAATTCTTAGTGTTCTGAAAGCTGTTGCTGTTCTGCTCTCTATTAAGAAAAGAGATGATTTACAGAACAATTTTCCAAAAAACTTTTAGAATTGGGGGTTGTATGTATATATGTATATATATATATCTATATATATATATATATGTAACTCAACATACAAGATATCAAGAGATTATTTCTAAATAGAAATAATATTAATAGCCTTATACAGGTTTTAGTGCAAACCAGTCTGGAATATTGGAAGCACAGAAAATGGTTACTATTGAGACACTGATAAAATGCCACATAAGTAAAGATTAAAAAAGCATGACTGGTTGACCTTAAAAAAGCAGAAGTTTAAAGGATATCTAATTATATTTATGAACATACCAAGAGCAGTGTTGATATAAGGAATGGATGCACTTGACCAAGAATAAATTTTAGGCTGAAAAGTAAAATGAAATCTCTGGCAGCGTGAAATTCTGCAGCAATCTTCCAATCGACATAGTGGCAAGATGGAACTTGACTGGTATGTAAATGAATTAATGAAGTGGTTCTCTCTGACATTACTTGCAGGACTGATCCTGATCCTATAGATCCCTTCCAGTTATGTGTTCCTCAAATGAAAAACTGTTTTGTGTCTTGAAAAAGATCAAAGTTGAAAAGTACTGTGGAAAATTAAAAAAAAAAAAAAAAGAAAAATTATCTTTTAATAGTATTAAATAGACACAACAGTAAAAATGAGCATAAATACCAAATGGGATTTAAAGATGGACTGAAGGATAAAGGCAAATGAATAGAAGAGGCCAAGAAATGCTAAAGATGATGAATTTTTGTGACTAAAGATGGCTAGAGTTAGCTGTGTTTCTGTATTTTGAAACTACTAGGGAAGCTGTTCAATGTTAGTTTCCTGTGTAAGTGGTTCTGATAAATTTTCCACTAGCTTAACCAAACCTGTGATATTTCAAAGGCACAAATGTAGGCTAAATTACAACTTCTTTTTTACTCAAATTTGAATTGTGCATATAAAGCTGCTGCTACTTTTCAACTTGGAAAAAAAATCCAAGCCCACAGATATTTCTTCCTCAATGTTTCAATCAGTACATTTTATCTTTATCTACATTATTTCTCCACAAATACTTTACTATCTATTTGATATTTGTAGATTTTGAAAATGTTTTGGTTTTGAAGCTCTTTACTTACAGCTTTAGAGCTCATCATTTCCAGCGCATTTCTTAGAGTGCAGGAATAGTGTTCATAAATGAATTAACATAGGAAAATTGCTCCATAATCAGGTAACTCAACTGAAATAATGACTAAAGAAGATCAATAACAGAAGGTATAAGACAAGCCCAAAGGCAAGAGCAGATCTTCTGATACAGTAATGAGACAACTGAAAACAGTGATGTTATAGAAGATGTATAATGTGGCAATTCCTGAACAGAATATATCTGTCAAAATATTGGCAAGGTACATGTGCCTCCTTACATATTCTAAGTACCTAATTAATAATTAGCTCATCATCTTTGAGAAAATGATCATGAAATTATATGAAATTAAAAATTATTGTTAATAATTAACAAATGTACTAATTATGATCCTGTAGTGCTTATAATGCATTACTTGTCAGAGGAAGAAAACTAGCAATAGGCTGTATACTAGATGCATCTGTTTCTAGTGATTTGTTCTGTTTAAGACTACCATATATTTAAATATTGGAATCATAGAACCTTGGAACATTAAAACTGTATTTGTTTTATATTAAACAAAATGAATATTAGAGACTTTATTCTCAACTAAGGTGGAGTCCAGGTAGTATGGAAGGATCTATGGGTAACTGAATATGAGACCCCCAGATTTTTATTGTAGCTCACAGAAAAGTGAAATAATAGGAAATTAAATAATTGTCTTAAATACCTGAAAGAAAGCTGAATCTTTTGAAAGTTGTGAGCTTGTTAAGATCCTAACCAGAATGCTTGCAAGCAAGCAAGTATACATCCTGTTTCTTCCGTTCACATTGTAGCTCTGCAACAATCCAGTCATGTAATTTTTACCTCATACCAAACCACCAAGTTTGACGTCCATAAAACAAAGATAGCCCTCTTACTCAGAGAAGCTAATGTTCAATTAAATTTTTCCTCTTTAAGAAGCATTTGTGTGTGTGTGTGTGTATGTTGTGTTCATAAAAGGAATATGAACAGTACTCTGTTCTTTGCTATTTTACGTTATCATTGTCATGTTTTCTGTAACAAGGTATTTGCCAGGTAGATGTAGTCTCTGGAAACTGAATATGCTACTTGCTTCTTGCCAGCTGGGCTAAGGAATTTATTCTAGGTAGTTCAGTTGATTAGTCTTCTGTGTCATTGGTGCACCTGGAGACTGGGGTCATCAGCAGCAATTTGCAGCTGCCACTGCAGTGACACCAACCTGAGTTCTGTCCTTGATTTGCAGTCCAGCCTACAGTCAGACACGTGGGATTCCCAAGCCTCCTCTACCAACATCCTTTCCCTGTGAACTGCAGAGTATTATAGATTTGTTCATGAAGGATGATGTTTTATTTCAAAACTTTTAAATATTTACCTTCGAAGAAGTCTTTGTCTTCCCTTATACCACTGAATTTTAAGGAAATTTGCAATTGCCAGAAAGATTTCTCTCCACCGGTTTTTCAGGAAAGAAAACTGATGATACCTTTCTTATGGAGAGATATGCATAATGTCAAAGTTTCCTCCATAATGGATTTTCTGTTTCTTTGGTATGCAATTGTAAAGGAAGGATCTTGTCTTCTGAGCTAGGAACATAATAGAATATGAAATTTTCGTTACAAATTATTGATAAGGAGAAGGAGATTTTCCTTCATGCCTGTGGAGTAGCACATGTAGAACTTTTTCAAAACAGTGAATTGTGTTTCTTTGCAATGTAATCTCTCAACCGTCTGAAGAATCCAAGTAAAAATCTGTTTAGCTTGGGAGGCAAGAAGGAGAGAGTCTAATAAGGAGACATGATATAGTACTTTTAATTTAAGTTGCAATATAAATTCATAAAGCCACAAATAAGCCTTTCACTCTTAGGTTCAGGACCTCTGCCAGCAAAATTGTTCTGCTTTTTACCAGAAATACTTAAAATTTGCAACCCTTCTTTTGACTTTGCCTAATTCTAATCCCAGTTATGTGTATAAATATCATGCTGACCATATTCTGGTCATTGGTTGTTACTATATTACAGTTTCATATTTGGTTGGCTTGGGAGCAGGCTGTCAAAGGGCACAAACTTTGGTTTACTTATTGTGTTGAATTAAAATTACCTTTAAAACTCACAAAAATCACATTTACCTAAGGCACCACTAGAATTCTATTTGTAGTCTACAGATTTTTGTGAAGATCCCCTATATGTACCTGCAAGCTTATCAGAACCAAGACCGAAGCAAATAAAGTTATGCATAAATATCAACCTCAAACAGGTTGAGTTAGACTTTGTAGTATCCTGTTCATTTCTAAAATGCATGAAATGTGAAACTGCATGATGCAAATAAGAGGATAGTATAAAGTTTCCACGCCTGCAAAAAAAGTTGCTAGTCTGTTTGCTTCTATCACTGTTTGGGTTCACTGTGTACAAGATTGTTTCAGAATCAAAGTACATAACGCAGAGGTCTTCCAGTAATATTACAGGCATCTGAGAACCCCTTCCATTGGTGTGTTTGCTGGTCTTTACCCCTTTTAGTACCATGTATAAATACCTAACAATGCTGATCAGGTTTGCTTTTCAGTGGAACCTTCCTTTATTTTGTATGCTTGTTTCCTTTGACTCAACTTACTTGTCAGCAGAATCCTACTGCCACTGTAATTTAAGCACGTTTCAATTAATGCAAAGGCATGCCAGTTGTTTTCACCAAAATGTCTTTACTGTTGCTCAAAATTAACTTCATGCTTTTAGGCCGAGTCGTAAGGAGGTGCTGCTGACAGAAGGCACTATCTCTGCTGGAATATACTGTACATCTTATGTAACTGCTGACACATATGTGTACTGGTTTTACTTTCAATTTTGCATTATTTCTCCTCTTTATACAGACTCGATATTTTGCTTTCAGTATATTTATGAAAGGTTTTCTTGAGCTTGGTGAGGCAAACCCCCAGCTATCCTTCATTTTCTTCCATTAGCCCCACTGCCTACCTTATTCTGAGCCTAATCTACCATGGTTGTATGAACTTTCTTCAAACCTTTCTGCTTAGTGTGCTTTGATTTCCTTGTCTAGTGGCTAGTGGTCATTACTTGACCAGGAATCCAAGGGACAGCAAGTGTCTGTATGTGATTTTTCATAACATGAAAGTATATTTCTTGCAGGTTATTTTCCGTGTTTTCCCTAACTGGTATAGTCAAGGATTTGAAGAGAAAACACCATAATCAGATGTGCCTAACAAGTGTTTAGGAGGCTTACAAGGCGTAGAAGTTCCTTATCTAACAAGATTTAAAGCTCACACTGTAGCAAGTTTCTTGACCAGATGAAAGATGTATTCTCATAGCATTCCCTATCCATTTTTGGGTAACACCTATTATACACTAATGCCTGCAGCTTAATATGCAACCAACAGGGACACAGTCTAAATGGAGTCTTTTTCCAGGACCATAAGAGACAGGTCCTTTTCTTCTCTTCAGTCTTAGAATGCTTTCTTTTAGCTTACTTTCAGTGTTCCTTCTCTTTTTTTTTTTTTTGTTTGTTTGTTTGTGTTTTTTTGTTTGGTTTGGGTTTTTTGGTTTGTTTTTTGTTTTGGTTTGTTGTGTGTTTTTTTGTTTGTTTGTTTGTTTTGTTTTGTTTTTTCTGGTCTTTTTTTTTTTTTTTTTTTTAGAGGGGGGGTGGTGCTTTAATACCGCTACATGGTTTTCAATTACTGCACTGCAAGGAGAACCACAAGGATGTTACATCTCAGCTGTGTGAATCCACTGAATGTAGAGATTGCTGTCCAATTCAGCTGTCTACAAGAGATTTGTCTCTCAAAGAAGCTGAGTATGTCTGCTGATATCTTTCCAAACTGTAGCTACCTGGAAGAAAGGAAGGAGGCCAAAAAACAGGACATGCAGCTTCCTCCTTTGTGAATGAGGAGTCGGGAATCCGTTATGTCCAACGCTAACAAGTGTATCTCTCTAGAACTGCTGATGTGTTATGACTGCGCTTTATTACACTGATTCTTCTTAGCTGATGTACTCATGTTTCCGAGTGTGTTGCTCATTCTTTTTGTCCAATGTTTAGCTTGTAAGACTGATGATCCAGGAGTCTCCTTTGTTTCATGTTTCCACTACACTTCCCACAGTGGGATTCTCATAATTCAATAGCATCCCTAGACAGTAGAGTAGTATGAGTAATAATTGTAGTAATAAAATGTGTTTTAACATTTCATCTATAATGCTAAATTCGGAATGATTTTATAGTGTTTGCTTTTATTTCTATTGCATTAATATTTTCATAGAATCACAGAATACCAGGCTGGAAGGGACCAACTATTGCTTGTTTCCATTGTGTGTATGAAAATAAATTATTAAAAAAAACCCAAACAACTCAAACCAAACCCAAGCCCAAATATCAAGAGTTCGATTCAGGAAGTATTCTTAGTTCCTTCCTACATGTTGATGACCTTTGTTATTGATAGTATATTTATATGTTTGGTTCTGAAACAGCACTGTGATTTAAGAAATTACCTTACATACTTTGTTTGCTCTCATTCCTTCTCTTGGGACTTAGTAACTGAACATATGTATGCTAAATCTATTTCAGTGTGAATTGAAACAGGTTCATATCTATGCCACTGCTGATTAAGTTTGTATGTATTACTCAGTGAGAGTTTTGGAAGTAAATATGGATGTATATCCTTCATTTCTCTGCTTTTAAAATCGAATGTAGGAGAGTAAGTGTAAGAACCATTGGAATAATAGGTTTTTGTCACCTTTTGTTGAACTGGCTAGAGCTTACTCTGACCCCTTCTTGTTCTCAAGATAACACATTGCAGGAAGGTGCTATGGAGAGACAGATGCATACGCTATAGACAATTATGTAGCTAATAGGTACATGTTGAAGAGCCTGAAGAAACCTCTAGAGCAGGGGTGTCAAACTCATTTTCACCAGGGGACACATCAGCCTCGTGGTTCCCTTCAAAGGGCCAAATATAATTTTAGGACTGTATAAATGTATGAGTAGTTACTACTCTAGAAGACGAGGATGTGACCAAGGTAGTGGTTAGGTGAACATGAAGGTGTTCCAGTCTACTTTATCTGCCAATGTAATTGACTGGAGGTCTTCTTCTCTTCCTGGGCTGCCCTTCAGAATTCATTTAACAGACACACATCATTTTGTCATGACTTCCTGCTGGATGGATATTGGTTCCAGAACACCCTGTTCCTTTCTAATAAGGTGCAACCTGTTAATGCAGGTGCCCTACTGTACTATCTATGTAGATGTTTCCCTTGAAACATTCCTTCTGGGAAAGCTATACACAATGGAACAACAACAACAATTTAAAAAAACAAACCCAACCCAAACAACAACAACAACAAGCCATTATTTGCTAATTTGCATCTGATTTTTTATTTCTGAGATACCTGTGATTTGCATTGTTAACCTACAGAACCACAAGGTAGATTTTAACTTCTTTTCTGTGGCAAGTAGGTTTACTACTGTTGGCTGTAGCCAGCAATTTGATGCTGAAAGTAAGCTTTAAGCCTCTGTGAGAATTTCTGGCTCTTACTGCTGTCTGAGAAAGAATTCTGGCTCCCCTAACAGTAGATGTATGGAGTCCACAAAAACTAGTTTGGGCTCATTCTATGTGATAGACTTGTTCCTACTAACATTGCCTAAGTCTGTTTTATTCAGCTTTGCTTTGTTTTAGAATTTATCTTACAGTTGCAGGGGTACAAGGCAATGTCTGTGCTTGAAAGGCAGCTGTAAATGAGTTTTCTAAGCATGCTGCTAGTACAAGGCAGAACCATGTCCGTTAATCTCTTAATTTATGCAATATCTTCTCCAGCAACTTTTCTACCAGTGGTGCCATCTTAATTTCCTCACTGTCTCTGGCTTATATGTAGAATGGTCTTCTGTTCATTCAGATCTCTAAAAAACCTGCATATGTACAAAAAGTGAAAAATGCAATTAAATAATGAAAACATCTGCTTTTTTATCAAATTTTGTCATCTGTTTATTACATTTTTGAATTTCAAGTTCTCAGAAGCAAAAAAATTATTTTGTTATTGTTCAGACTTGTTAAACCTGAAACAATAACTAACAGACAAAAGGGTTTGTTGAAGGAGTAAAGCTTTTGCTGAAGCAGAAGATGGTTTAGGCCTAGTACAAACATAATAAAAAATAGAAATCACATCAAATTCCTAGAAGCAGAACTGCAAGAAAGATTACTCTGAATTAGAGTAAGAAATACACAGGATTATGTTTTTTTCTGTTTCTTTCCCTGTTAGTTTAACTAACTCATCTAAGTTGCTGCTTATGTGAGGAATCAGCATTAATTAGCATATGTTGAACTGGACGGACTGTTCAATGTACAGACTGCCTGTCGGAACAACTATATGAAATTTTCTCGGTCATTTTTAATCTTAATACAAAACCACCTTGATGTTCTGTTATAGCATTTTACATTTTTGCATCTTGAGGTTTTCAGATGAGCACTAGTAGGTGGTATAGAACATGAGTGATAGAACTTCAAGTATATCCATCTGGAAAGAGCAGAAACATCTGTCTATGCATAAGGCAATACATTGATATGTCATGTTAATTAATCATTTTAATTTCAGTTACGGGATGTGCAAAGTGTGAAACTGTGTCACGAGGATGGAGCCAGGCTCTTCTCGGTGACAACGAACGGTAGGACAAGGGGTAATGGGTTCGAACTGGAATGCAAGAGGTTCCACTTAAATTTGAGAAGAAACTTCTTCTCAGTAAGGATAACAGAACACTGGAACAGGCTGCCCATGGAGGTTGTGGAGTCTCCTACTCTGGAGACATTCAGATCCCACCTGGACACATTCCTATACCCTCATCTAGGTGTTCCTGCTCTGGCAGGGGGATTGGACTAGATGATCTTTTGAGGTCCCTTCCAATCCCAAACATTCTGTGATTCTGTTTACTTCACAGCAGTATGGCTAACAAATGATTTGTGAAATCATTGTCCATTTTAACCTGGATGTTCTTATTGAAGAACAGTAGCTGTGACTAACAAGAGGCTTCCATATTGTTTTGGTTTGAGGTGTGCCACCTGTTTGTTATGGCAAACATACAATGACTGAATAATAAAGAATGTAAACTACATTTTACTATTGCAGACAGATTCAAAGGCTAGTTGAGTCCCACCCAGCATCCAAAAAAATTGCTTTTGGGAAACTCCTCAAATCACTTGAACTGAGAAAATAATAAGTTATTAGATAAAAAGGCTTATATTGAGTTCAGAGAAAAGTCTCTGCTCTGGAGTCTTCAAAATTTCTGTCTAGGAAAGATTTAGTTTTCAAAGTGTGCATCAGAGCAGTACACTGTACTCCTATTTTGTCATTATTACTGTTTGTATGAAGATCTATTAATTTTATGTTACACCAATCTTACGCTTTTTCAGAATTCCTAGCATTTGTCGAGCTTGTATACAACAATAAAACAAGGTATGCTGCCTAAGCAAAGAAGTGTTTTCCAAATTTCCAAATACTTTTGCTTCTGTATATGTTATTATTAGTGCTCTTGAATTGATGCATGCACGCATGATTAAATTACCACGTCAATATGGAAGTTGAGTATCTCTAGCATGCTTGCAATTGCAGAAAACTTTTTTCCAGGAATCGCAAATGAAAATTCCCTAGATGAGTGAACCTTATTTTCAACTGTAGTATTGTCTAGCTATGAATCTGTTTGCAATGAAAAGAAACAAGCCTTTTTTCAAAGATGATTGTAATCTGTGTTTTTCTGAGGATGCATCTTTTATTCCAAAGTCAGTCGTGCTGATAGATGCATTTCTTAACAATTCTCTTTCTTCTGAGACTTCTCAAAAATTAGGTAAAGCACTTTATGCTGGTAATTACTACCTAGACAAGATGAACTTAGTTTGCAGTGTTGGTCAAATTCTCTGCCAGTTTTCTGGCAAAAAAGTGGTGATTTTTTGACTGATGACAAAGTATTAATTGCACACTCTAACTCTTTTCAACCATACCCAGTAAGATTGCTTTTGTATGCATTCCTGACCTGTACAGGCTATGCTCAGTAAAAAGTTTATCTGAATATCAGGAAAAAAAAAAACTACAAAGAAAGCTTAGATAGGAGAATAAAGTTTTGGGGTTTTTTTGGTTTTTGTTTTGATTTGTGTGTGTGTGTTTTGTTATTATTACTATTATTATTCTGTATTCCCAATTGCAGCTGCTGATGATAATGACCGTAGTTTTCTTTGCACGCTTTGGGCCACTCTCAGGAATTACTTCATGTGCACTTGCCAGCAATTAGAGTCTTCTGTTTCTGTTTCATCATTACAAGGCTTCCATTAAATCATAACCAAAGCTCCTAAAAATACTCATAGATATATACAGCTCAGGTTTCATAATGTCCCTAATATTTACTTTTTGTATTGGGCTGTTCAAAATTTGTCTTTTTTGAGAGACTGACAAGTTCTGTAGTTTGCACCAGAAGTTTTCAATCTAAATATGTGGTAGAATGCAATGCTGTGAACGGTCAAAGCCACTGATGCTCAGTATAATCCAGCATGTTCAAAAATTTTCACCAGCTTTGATCATTGGCAAGAAAATGACAATTGAATAGGAATAAACACACAAAGAAAGACAAAAGTTAATTGCTTCGATCTAACAGAATTATCTTCATAACACGTGGTCCCATATGTATTCTATTTTTTTCCAACTTTCTGCTTTGTTTCATATTTCTTTATACCTCATGAAATCTGTAACAGAAAAGAAATTACTAGAATTTTCCTTTACACTATGTGTACATGGCTGAAATGTACTTATGAACTGAAGGGTCTCAATTCTCTGACCTTAGGTGTGGGAATGAATGCCCAACCCCAGTCAAATGCACACAGCGGCAATACATCTGGAAAACATAAGCTGTCATATGGGTATGTATTTTTCAATTATTAAGAGTTCAATATTGATAGAGTTGTGCATCTTCTCTCAATAGTTGTCTTACATATTTATTGCTCTCAATAGTTGTCGTACATACTTATTCTGCTCTTCAGTATGTTGTGTCACGGGTGTTTTAGTTATCAGCCACTACACGCTGGACTGTAATGGCTCTTATGGCTGCTGGTTTTGAGGGTTTAGGGCAATAAGAGCAGACCAGTCCTCTATCAGTTCTCTACCTCACAGTGTTGGTTAATGTGAAGGGGTTTCGTTAGAAGGAGATATGTTGTTGAATTAGTCAGGCCCAAAGGAATCTGAAGGCCACTTCGAGAAGCTGAGAACAGAATCTGCAGTGAGAAAGAGGGGCGTTTCTTCATTAACAGGGCCTCAGCATGGCGTGAGTCGTCGGACCTATCATCGGTGGGGCTCCGGCATGTGGACTGCCCGTGATACTCATTTAGCGAATCCATGCTTGGAGCGTGGACGCGTGATTAGAGAATAGTTGCGTATATAAGGAGACTTGTTTCTGTAATAAATGGCTTTGCGTGATTCCCATTGAATCGGAGTGCTGAGTCCTTTATCGCTCCAACAGGTTAACGAATGGAATAAGTAACAGTGCTTTTTCCCAAAGACATAGTTCCCAAATTCATAGTGACATATTTATTTTTTAGCCATCAGTGACTTAGGATTATTCATCTATGTTCTAGAATGTTTATATGTGTCATTCTGTCTATTCTATTTTTAGCCTTTTATTTTGAGAGAATGTTGTTAGAGCAAACTGAGTGCTTCTATGAGAAAACTTCAGTCACTCATTTCAGGATATTTTGCCTTATTGTCCAGGTATTCACAAACAATGGTGACCGCTGTAGATGTGCAGATGGCAGTGTAAATGAGGAATGTTTGTTACCATTTAGCTCTGATCCTATAGCTTTATATTTTGACCTTGCCAGAACTTGGAGTGTGCTCAATCATTTTCTGGAAAGCATAATTAGTTTTCCTTCTTCATTAAACTAGAAATAACACTATCACGGGGTCCCAAGGAGACCTGAACTGCAGGTGTTGAAATTTTGAACTAGCTATAATGTTTAGCTTCCGTTGTTGCTTAGAGTAATTGCAGTGATTCTAGCACTGCTGCAGTGTCTAGCCTACATCAGCATCAGCTAGATACCAGCTGTAGCTATTGTTGCAATGGACTCATATTGCTGAGAGAAGTCGCAGGGTTTATTCTCTTGCTCAGCAGTATTAAACAATGCATATTAGTGAGACTCAGTTATCTCTTTGAGAATTTGACTGCTTGGAGGTAAAAAGTTTCGTGTTTATCCAGATTTGGGGGAAATGTACTAAATGCAATTCAAATAGCAGTTTGATTTGTTGCGCAATAAAACCTGCACATCCTGCACAGATCCATATATTCTTGTAGCTGGAGAAGAAATCCCACAGGTTTGTTTTCCATATGGTTCTATCAGTAGCCTGTGCATGCATGAAGCTAGACTTATGGTCATTTGATGGAAGACTAGATGTAGACAATATGGTATCTGAAATGGTACGCAGTATGTGTACCATTGCATGTGTTATTAAGAGGTCTACAGTAAAAACCCATTGTTAAGCAGACTTCTGGAATGAAGAAAGGGGACAAAGGAACAGGAGGGTGACAGAGAGGTCAGTCACTTAACTATCCCTACCTTTAAGCACAAAAACAGTATGCATAGCATTCGATTGGTTGGGATTAAAAATCGCTGAAGCAAGCTGTCAACTTTTATTGAGCAGAATGTCTAAAATAAATTGGATTTATGACATGAAATAGGTATAACCTCTATAGACACTGAGCTGTTCCTCTAGGTAGGGTATTTACCATCTGTTGCAGAATGTTCATTTCTTTAGCTGAATTTATCAGTCTCTCATATTCAGATTCATTCACTACTTTTTCAGTATCATTTACTCAACTGCGCATACTGTTGTTCTCTCTATTTCTCTGTTTTCAAGAACCGTGTTGGTCTCTAGGAATGACACTATAACAGCTGGAAAATTAGCCTAATATGAGCATATATATTCTGGACAGAGGCTAGTACTAATTGACCTAAGTGTTACTGACAAAAATGTCATCAGGTGGTGATCTCTGTCTGCCTTTGCCCTGCCAACATTCAGATTAGAGCAGTGGCCGGACTAACTCTTAGGTTCCAACCTGCCAGTGTGTAATACAAGCGTTAAAATATGTGAAACTTAAGAAACTCATGTTCAAGTTTGTACTGTGTCACCATTTATTGACATTAATAGTTTTATAAGTTTTTAATTAAACAAAATATTTTCTAAGTTTAGTCATGTGCATTTAATCTATTTTCAAGCAAAACAATTGACAATTTCTAGTAAAAATGAAATCATTTAGGTATCAGAATTGAGAATAGGAAATCTAGACTGATTTGCACATTTGAAATAATGGCTAAAAAGGCAGAAAGCATTTAAACTACTCATTTTTTTTCTTTGACATATTTCATTTTCTATAAAATCAGGGTGAAAAATGAGGAGAAAGAATTCTGAAACCTGAAGATTAATGACAGTGCACATTCTTTCAGATAAAGAACATTGTCATGGTTCTTGATCTTTATTTTGAAATGGCTTCAAGTAGGTAATCTCATTTAGTTTGAAAGAGAACTCATGTTTATGTTTCAGCTTCCAAGAGGTGTTAGCTGTTTTGGGTTTTTTATATTATTACATTTTTCCATGTTAATTAAAGGCACAGATACTCATTCTCATTTCAACACGTATTAAGCCCCTGTTGGAAAATTATTCCCCACAGCATCACAGCTCAGAGAAGCAGGTGTTTGACTAATGTTCAGTGAAGATGAAACATTTCATGACAGATGTTCAGAGAAAGAGAAAACATAATCATTATTGCTGGGTAATTATAATTTAATTGAGTTTTGCTTTAATTGAGCCGTAGTCCATAAGTGCTGGAAGATGATAAAACTGTTGAAAAGGTCCTAATCATCATGTATGTCCTTATCTCAATGATCTGCTGCCTATACTCCAGTGGAATACAGACATACTTCAGATAGTTTTAATGCACCGGTGAGGGTAACAGCAGCAACGGAACCACAGTAAAGTCAAACTCATAATAGGCTAATTAAACCTTCGCTCAGTTTAACCCTAGATTGAACATACCTACACAGCACTGAAGTCCTAATTGTAGATTAACTTTAAAAAAAAATTACTGGTAAGATGACTCTGCATTCACAAGCATGCTAGTTGCTCTTTTGAGAATATGTCCTGAAGACTAAAATTAATGTAAGACACTTTTATGCTAATTAAAGATACTTATCATCTGGAATGCAGAACCTTATTGAAGTCAGTTCACAATTTTAGCCTTTTCTGCTGGCAAACTATTCTGGAAATGATAGGTTAATTAACATATCATAACCATGGGGGAGGTTTTAGTTTGCTTTTTCTTCCTGGAATGAAAAATGACACTTTAGCAGGTGAATTTGGCAAGAGCATTGTATCCTGTGAAGAGATCCTAAGTCAATATTCTGTTTGAAAACTGGGAAGTTTCTCAAGTCTCTTTACTTGTGACAACTGTCTCTCTAGAAAATAAATTCTAAGGGAGAAGTTAAGGCTATTTAATGAATATTTTATTTTGAATTTAGTAAGATCCTTATGTTTGTACTTCATTCTTACATGACACTTCCAAGGGTAAGGTGTGATGATAGAATAAAATGTTTTCTTTTTGTTTGCTACCTGTCATTGTTGGCCTGTTATGCCTTGATGGTAGATCACTTGTAAGATAAAACTTTCAAGCATTCTCCATTATCCCTGGTTCTAATTGTTCAGATACTTGCTATTTGAATAACATGAATTATGATTATTCTGAGAACAGGAAAACAATTTCCTGCTGCAGCACAGAAAACCCTGTAGAAGTAGGTGTGAGCGTTTTTTGTTTTTGTGACTCTTTTTTTTTTTTCTCTCTTTTTTTTAGGCAAAGGCTATTTTTGACTTTGCCAATACAGAAGGGATCTGACTTCTGACACACTCACACTCTTAATTTTTCTCAAGTTTGTAAATACTTCTTTAATTCTTATTTAAGCCATACAACTTTCCTGCAAAATACTGCTATATTACTTTCCTGACAAGTCCTAGTGATACTCCTCCTCTCTGAAGCATAAGTGGGGAGCCCACTGAGGTAACATAATTTGAGCATGATAATGCTTTCTGTACTATTAAGCACTGAGGGTTTAATTCCTGATTATAATCTCCTCAGTCCAGGAGAAACGAAAGTTCTAATCAATTTTTCTCCTTTATTCTCATCCCCTCAAATGTTATTGCAATTAACACATCCCAGAAGGTTCACTAAAACTGTGTTTTTGATCATTGTATTCATCATTCAGATGAATCAGGCATAAACAAGACAGGATTAGCAAAGTCCCTATTCAAGGTTAACTCAGACTGCTACTGTGAATATTGGTATCTTCAGTCGTCTTTGACAGGATGAATAAAGTCCTACCTTCTTGAATTTAAAATGGAAATGGTGTTCTCTGAAACTGATCTCTCTCACCAGTCTCTGAGACCAGTGAGAAAGACTTATCCTTGGTGGAGGAGGGAAGACTTAAACAAACTGGCAATACTCAAGTCCATGAGTGGACCTGACCCAGAAAGCGATTGATGGAGTTGGCTGATGTCATTGCAAGGTCAGTCTTAATTTTTTTTTGAATGGTTATTGTGTTTGGGGGAGGTTCCTAAGAACTAGAAGAAAGCAAATGTCATTGTTATCTTCAGGAAAGGCAAGAAAGAGGATCCTGGGAGCTACAAACTGGTCAACCTTACATCAGTCCCTGGAAAGCCATTTCTAAACATATTAAGGTGATTTGAGTAGTTGACATGCATTTATGAAAGGAATGTCATGCTCAGCCCCTGATAATAAGGCCAGTAGCCTGGTGGAGAAGTTGAGCAGCTGGGTTGCTTGTCTAGGGAAGGGGAGATTGGAAAAATGACTGGAAATGTGGCAGAAGCCCTTGACTTCTGGAGGTGACTCCTGTCAGGTGTGAAGGAAAGGTATCCCTTCATAGAAGATGTTATATGTCACCCAGGCAACTGGACCACCATGAAGAAAGGTATCCAGTTGAACTGAGGGAATTTCTGTGCTGGAGGTAATTTATGATGACCTAGAAAGACAGAGAGAGGCAAAAGGTGGATGAATTGGTTGGTGAACTCTGGCTGTAGGAGAAATTCTCTCTTCCTTCCTGCAGGCGTGTGTCTCAGCTGTGGAGAAACTTTCCTGGGAGTTCCAGCGATTCAAAGAGGATACGTCCTACTCCCCACCTGTACGAACCAGTATCTCAGGTATTAGGAGTAAGATTGCCTCTGTTTGATAGAGGTTATAGTGGGTACACACCATGGGCCACCATGTGGTTTTATGTGTGTTACCATGGTAAGGACATGAGGAAGTGGGATGGAAAATCTACCTCAGCCCTGGAGGCAGAGATGCATAAGCTGCAAGAACAATCACGAAAGAAAGTTCTTCCAGGAAAAATGCTGCTCCAGTTTCCAGTGAGGAGTTCCCCAGACAGAGTAGAAAGGCTATTCTTACTTGTGATCTTAATAGAGGCACTTCTGACTTGTATTTACAAGAAGTGAGAAACAAATACTATCACCAGGACTAGAGGAGCCCTGCCTTCAACCATGTAGAGGAAGGGGACAACTAAGTTTATTGGACTGTGTGGATTTGATGGCCTGGCACGTAAGACCCATGGGAGTACAAGGCTCTAGTGGACACAAGAGCATGATGCACCCTCATGGCATCATATTCTAATGGGCCAGAACCCATCTGTATTTCTGGACTGTCTGGGAGATCCCAACAGCTACCTATACTGGAGGCCGAAACGAGCCTAACTGTGAACAAGTGGCAAAAGCATCCCATTGTGACCAACCCAGAGACTCTGGTGAATCCTTGGCATAGACTCTCTCAGAAAAGGGTATTTCAAGGACCCAACAGGGTATCAGTGGGCTTTTGGTATAGCTACCTTAAAGACGGAGGAAATTAAACAGATGTCCACCTTCCCTGGTCTTTGAGAAGACCCTTCTGCTGTGGGGTTGCTGAAGGTTGAAGAACAGGTGTTGATCGCTACCAAAACAGGGCACTGGCAGCAATGTTGCACCGAGATACCCTGATTCTCCTTCATACGCTGACTTGTCAACTGGAGAACCAAGGACTGATCAGCAAGACTTGCTCACCCTTTAACAGTCCCATATGTGAAAGTCTAATGGAGACTGGAGACTAACCATGGACTGTCGTGGCCTGAATGAAGTCACATCACTGCTGTGCCAGACAGGATAAAACTTCAATACAAACTGGAGTCAAAGACAACCAAGTGGTATGCCACAACTGGCATTGCCAATGCATTTTTCTCAATCCCTTTGGTGGCAGAGTGCAGGCTACAGTTTGCTTTCACTTACAGGGGTGTCTAGTACACCTGGAATTGACTGCCCAAGCTCTACCATTTGCGATGGACTGATCCAAACTGCACTGGAACAGGACAAAGGTCCAGAACACCTACAGTACAGTGATGACGTCACTGTATGGGACAATGCAGCAGAATAATTATTAAAGAAAGGGAAGAAAATAGTCCAGACTTCTGAAAGCTGGTTTTGCCATAAAACAAGTTAAAGTCAAGGGACCTGCACAGGAGATCTGTTTTTTATGAACAAAATGGCAAGATGTACATTGTTGGAACCCAATGGATGTGATCAATAAAATAACAGCTATGTCTCCACCAACCAGCAAAAAGGAAACACAAGCTTCCTTAGGCGTTGTGGATTTTTGGAGAATGTGTATTCCAAATTGCAGTCTGATTGTAAGCCCTCTCTGTGAAGTGATCCAGAAGAAGAATGGTTTCAAATGGGGCCCTGAGCAACGACAAACCTTTGAACAAATTAACAGGAGATCGTTCATTCAGTAGCCCTTGGGCCAGTCTGGACAGGACAAGATGTGAAAAACGTGCTGTACGCTGCAGCTGGGGAGAATGGCCCTACCTGCAGTTTCTGGCAGAAAAAACCAGGGGGAGTTTCGAGGTTAACCCCCTAGGATTTTGCAGTCAGGTATACAGAGGATCTGAAGCCTGCTATACTCCCACTGAAAAAGAGATACTGGCAGCATATGAAGCGGTTTGAGCTGCTTTAAAAGTGAATGTTGCTGAAGCACATCTCCTACTGGCACCTCAACTGCTAGTGCTGGGCTGGGTGTTCAAAGGGAGAGTCCCCTCTACACATCAGGCAATTGATGCTAGGTGGAGTAAGTTGGTTCAACTGATCACACAACAGGCTTGAACAGGAAATCCCTGTCACCCAGGAATCTTGGAATTTATCATGGACTGACCAGAAGACAAAGATTTCAGAATATCACCAGAGGAGGAGGTG
The DNA here is from genome assembly GCF_037038585.1 of Patagioenas fasciata. NCBI lineage: Eukaryota > Metazoa > Chordata > Aves > Columbiformes > Columbidae > Patagioenas > Patagioenas fasciata. The sequence goes on along the minus strand of NC_092524.1, from coordinate 27,742,592 downwards.
ACATGTGCTGAAGAGGCACCGCTGTATAATAAACTACCAGAAAATGAGAAACTGTATGGCCTGTTCACTGGTGGGTCCTGTCATATTGTAGGAAAGCATTGGAGGTAGAAGGATGCTATATGGCATCCTATACGACAAGTTACACAAACTGCTAAATGAGGAGGTGAATTGAGCCAATTTGCAGAAGTGAAGGCCATCCAGCTGGTTTTCAGACATTGCTGGTCGAGAAAAATGGGCTGTGCTTTATACTGACTCATGGATGGTGACAAGCACGTTGTGTGGATTACTACAGCAATGGAAGCAGAACAATTGGTGGTGCAGAGGGAAACATATCTGGGCTGACTCATTGTGGCAAGATATTGCTGACTGGATAGAGAACTCGGTCGTAAAAGTATGACATGTAGATGATCACGTACCCAAGAGTCGGGCCACTGAAGAACATCAAATCAACTAGCAGGTGGATCAGGCTGCCAAGATTAAAGTGGCTCAGGTGGATCTGGACTGGCAACATAGGGGTGAGTTGTTTCTAGGTCTGTGGGCCCATGACACCTCAGGCCATTAAGAAAGAGATACAACATGTAGATGGGCTCATAACTGAAGGGTGGACTTGACCATGGACACTATTACACAGATTATGCATCATTGTGAAATGTGCTGCAATCAAGCAAGCCAAGAGGTTAAAACCTCTCTGGTATGGGGGACAATGGCTAAAATATAAATATGGGGAGGCCTGACAGATATTACACTCCTGCAAACCCACCATGGCAAGTGCTATGTGCTTACAATGGTGAAAGCAATCACTGGATGGCTGGAAATATATACTGTACCCCCTACCACTATCCTGGGCCTTGAAAAGCAAGTCTCATGGCAACATGACACCCCAGAAAGAATTGAATCAGACAACGGGGCTCATTTGCAAAACAACCTCATAGACACCTGTGTCAAAAGTATGGCATTGAGTGGGTATATCACATTGCCTGTCAAGCACCAACCTCCAGTAAGATTGAAAGATACAATGTGCTGTTAGAGACTACACTGAGAGAAATGAGTGGTGGGACATTCAAACATTGGGACACACACATTGAGCAAAAGCCATCTGGTTAGTCAACACTAGAGGATCTACCAATCAATTTGGCCCTGCCCTGTCAAAACCTTTACATACTGTATGACAGATGGAGCCAAAAGTCATCAACTAAACGAACTCAATCGACATTTTAGAGGGATGGCCCATAGACTAAGAGAATCATATCTGTGTGTATACATATCAAAAGACAGGAAAGGTGATGGTGATTAATTGGGATTTTTTTTTTTGAAAGTGCGGGACCTGGGCATGATGTAGATGGTAAAGGATAAGAGATGGATATTGTGCTGGTTTTGGCTGGAATATAGTTAATCTTCTTCCTAGTAGCTGGTATAGTGCTATGTTTTGGATTTAGAATGAGAATAATGTTGATAACACACTGAAGTTTTAGTTGTTGCTGAGCAGTGCATACACTAAGTCAAGAACTTCCCAGCTTCTCATACTACCCTACCAGTGAGGAGGCTGGGGGTGCACAAGAAACTGGGACGGGACACAGCCAGGACAGCTGACCCCAACTGACCAAAGGGCTATTCCATACTATATGATATCATGCTCAGTGTATAAAACTGGGGCGAGTAGGCCAGGGCAGTGGTGGCCACAGCGCAGGGACTGGCTGGGCATCAGTCAGCAGGTGGTGAGGTATTGCGTTGTGCATCACTCGTTTTATATATTCTTTTATCATTATTATTATTATTATCATTTCTTTTTCTGTCCTATTAAATGGTCTTTATCTCAACCCACGTGTTCTACCTTTTTTCCAATTCTCAGCCCAATCCCACTATGGAAGGAGGGAGCAAATAGCTGTGTGGTGTTTAGCTGCCTGCTGGGTTAAGCCACACCATCACCTCTACTCAGAACTGGTGAGGCTTTGTCTGGAGTGCTGTGTTCAGTTCTGGGGTCAACAGTGCAAGAAAAATATGGACTTAGAGTGAGTCCAGGGAAGGGCCACAAAAATGATTAAAGGATTGAAATATCTCCAACCTTGGAGATATTAATAACCTGTCTGGACATGGTTTTGAGCATTCTGCTCTAGCTGACACTGCTTTGAGCAAAGGGATTGAACTAGATGATCTTGAGAGGTCCCTTCCAACCTCAACTACTCTGTGATTCTGTCTACTAATCTAGAAGAAGCCTCTACTAATATAAGAAGCCGTTGTCTTCTTATATTTAGAAATATCAGTGCAGAATTCCAAGTTGCTTTTCCAATGTGTCCATGTTGAGTCAATTTTTGAATAAATTATCAAACTGTTTTGGAGGTAAGAATTACAGTTGCTTCCGTCTGACAAATTAGTTTCAGTAAGAAGGATTTGGTAGCCGTAATGCTACCCCGAATTCCCCTGTGCAATACTGTCTTTTTTAAAAACTTGCTTTACATCTATGTGTTAGTTCTGTTGATGTCGATGACACCTCAAGTAGCATACTTTGAAAAGGATTTTTAAATGTTCCAATGATGTTTACAGGTCAATAGGGAGCAGAATTTTTCTCTTAAAGTTGAGTTGCCTCTGCAAAACTGAAAACAGTAAAAAACCGTTAAGATATTATGATAATCATTGATACTGGTACGTGAAGCTGGTTATACACTGGAAATTAGAGGAAAAATAGTATTTGTTTATAGAGTGACTTTTCATGAATAAATCTTCATACAAAACTATAAATTAAGCTTAAGGAAAACAACCTACTCAGTGTTCTTAAGTGTAATGGAAAAAAATGAGTACCACTTTTTAGAGCAAAAATAATATCTTCCCTAACCAAGAGACACGCATTGAGGACTGTCTGTGCAGTTATAAGATCTTAATAATCTGGAAGATCTTCAAAAATCCAGGGTCACGGGAAGACATCAGGCAACCAAAAACCTAGTATATAGCCAGAGTGGTTTGATAATTTCTGTAGCTTGAACACACATTAATTGTACATAGTTCCACATTAGGCTGCTTCTGAGTTTAGCTGAATTATGCAGCTGACAAGCTTACTTACTCTGTGGATCTGCAGTGGTTTTTACGCTTACTGATACTGTGAACCACAGGAGTATTGCCCTAAATTTCCTTGTGTACTGAACCTAATGTATCTGAGAGAAGAGATTTAAGCAGTTCTGACATTTCTTGTAGCATATTTTTTTTGCCTCCCTGAACTGGAAACCCTAAGCTCTTAAATCATTATCTAAAGCTAGAGCTTCTACATAGACTCATGGAGCTGTGTCTTTCCTTCCACTTCAGAAATTTTGCTTCTGCAGTGGTATTAACATACACACTCATCTCGCTATTTTAGCCAGAGTAAATGTTTCAGCACTAACTATCTTCTCCCTGTCTGCTTTCAGCTAAAACTTAAACTGATCATGCAAAAGAAACAGAGCGCTCTTTAGCATGCATTTTATTTAGTGTTCAAGTCGTTTTCACTTAAACATATGACTTGGGATTTAATTTGAAAAACTTGAAACATACTTATTTGTTTTATGTAACAGGAGCCAGAGCAATTGCCAAGAAGTATAAGTAGAAAAAACAGAGTGATATTTTCAGTGGATAATTGAAGGAGCAACATATTAATAAATGGTGATAATAGCATTTGTGAGATTACTGAAGGGAAATAGAAAAGGCTTTGTGTGTTCATAGGGCTCATTGAGTATAGGCTTGTAATATTTTTTTGTACCATTTTAGGAACTTCTAGAAGCTTGCCTTCAGGGCACTGGGAATTGTGTACACATGCAGCAAAAATATATCAATGCTTTGAAAAGCTTTTAGCTTGTTCAAAGAAACCTAGAATAAACCCCAGCAATAAATATAAAATAACAGTTTCAGAATAGAGGGAATTTTGTTGGACAGTTATAATGACCAAAAGCATATTTAGTATACCAGATGCATGTTTAACTATCAGATCAAAAAGCCTGAGTTCTGTCTGTACTGTAAGCATATGCTTGGAGTTGAAAACTTACATATTCTGATAAGGCCTCTAAAGGACTTTCATTTTTTTTTTAACTGCTGGGGGAGAATAGACCTTATTAGCCAGAAAGTTAAAATGAACACTGAACTCCTAATCTAGTTATGGAAGGAACAAAATAAGAAATGTGGACTTGTTCTTAGGAGAGCAAATAGTGAATCCTCTCTTTAGATTGCCTAACATTTCATATTATGCAAGAGTTTCGTAACACTTTTTTTTTTTTTCCCCCCTCAAAGCTGTAATATTAATACCTTGTTGTTTTCACCAACCTGCGAAGTTAGTCAGGGTCAAAGACATGTAGCTAGAGACAGTTCTTTTGTAAATCTTTTGAAATTCTCATTGAATTTTAAAATGTGAGAAATTACTATTTGCCTTCTTTCATTTGCATTTCTGAAAGAGATTTTTGTAGGCTGCCAAAAAATGACTGAATATAAAGACTGTAAGTCCATGCTGCTGCTGTGGTGAGACAGTGTGTATTGGGGACATTCAGGACCTGCAGGAGCACCTACAGTAGAAAGAAACTATGCTGAAAGCAAAGTACAGTTGATTCATGATTGATCACCTGACCCCGAAGTATGTCCATTTTTCCTGAGGCTTCTTAAAGGGTAAAAGAGGAGGGGAGAAAAAGGTCTATATCCTTCCTTCTGTTCTACCAGCCCAAGCACACGACACATATCACATCTTATACTCTGGTATGAAAACCTTTGTTCAAAAGCAAACGTTATTTTGATTCTAAAGTCGTGTTCTCAGACATTGTACTACCTTCATGGTTCCTCATGTGAATTTTATTATTTTCCTTTAAATCTTTGTATTATAATATAGTTGTTAATTGTTAATATGTATAAGTTGTTAATATGTATAAGAGTTGCACATCATTTAATGCAGGAGATTTTTTTATGTAAGGGAAATGATTACAGTGTGATGAAGAACTTTTTTTCTGTAAGGTTTTATTTTTAATACAACTTCGAATGTAAAGAAGGAGCAATAATGTACATGGAATATTAGTCTGTGTTTGAAATACCAATTGTAAAGGAAGAGGCAGCATGAGGAAAATAATATGGATAATGTTTTTCTAGAAAAAGTAGTCACTCTTCAGTTGACAAGTTTACTCCTTGCCAAAAGGAAAATAGTCTAGAGATGTGATGGCCTGAGCTGGTAGAGATATCATTCTGCATAGCTTACATGCTGTTTTTTCAGTGTTAGAACTGTGCAGAATATTTTCATAAAGTAGTATAAAAACGCAGGAAGAGGTAGACGGTCTAAGGGAAACCTGTTAGGTTTACAGAAAAAGTTGGAGACAAGGAAAGGAAATATTGAGAATTACAGTAAAAGAAAGAGCAGTGAGTGAGGATTTAAAGAAAAAGAGATGTGATAATAGAGAAATTTATTATTATGAACATTTGCAAGTAATCAGACATTGGAAAAAATAAATATCAGGATCTTCAAATTTTAATGATTATAAATAATAAGAGCAGGGAATTAGAAATTATAGAAATTTACAGAAAAATTAAACACAGCCATATATATCATAACACTTTTATGCTATTTATTTTGAAATGTGTTCACTGAAATACTTGCAGGAGCATGGTCAAATATTTTTTTTTCTAATAACCCACAGCTCCGAAGCATAGAAGGCTGGGACCATGACTGGTAAGGCTGGAGAATCCTCAGGAGGTACGTGTGATGTGATGGTGTCTGGTACTTCAATCTCCAAGTTCGGTTGTTGGTATTAGTGTTTATAAAACAGACAATGCAAGCAAAACAGTGGATAAACAGTCAGGATTCCCACATTTACTTACTTGATCATATTGGACCTCCTAGTAATGAAAGATACCTGCGAAATATCTGATGAAATCTAGGCAGAGAAAACATACGTATGAAGACGCTTAGTGTAATATGCTGTTTAAACTAATTAAGGCACATTTACATGTACCTCTGATTTTGACACAGGTGCTATGGAGATTGAATATCAATGCGTAAGTTCTTTTCTTTCTGTCACGGAGGCACCCCGAGGTTAGTTTAAGGGACAACAGGGTCCAAAACAACTTTTATTAAACTGGTGAGAAACAGGGTTTTAGCACTCCAAAAGTGACTTAAATACAGGTTCGGATATCAGTTGAGGAAAATTATTAAGGGGCAGCAACTAATACAACAGGCGGTCCACAGAGTGCATGCACATGGCTTCACCAAAACAATGGCAGAACCGTCTTTGAGTGCCGGAGGAGTACACACTTGCCTGAACACGGTGCGGGATTATTTTAAAAGAGATACACGTACTCATAGTGAGTATGGAAAGTTAGTACACTTGTGATTCTGCGAGGGTAAATTTATAATACACTCGTAATCCTGCGAGGGTTAATTTACTTACACGTGCAAATGTGCATGGAATATTACACGTGCTTATGTGGAAGCACGGGAGGAAAATACACTCGCGATTGTGTGAGGAAATAATTTATACACGTGCTCGTATTGAGCACGGAAAGTTACATGTGCAAATGTGCACGGAAAGTATACATGCTTGTATTAAGCACGGAAAGTATGTGTGCAAATATGCACAGAAAGTTACTCGTGCTTGTATTAAGCACGGAAAGTTACACGTGCTTATGTGGAAGCACGGGAGAAAAATACACCCACGATTATGCGAGGATTAATTTTACACGTGCTCGTATTGAGCATGGAAAGTTACACGTGCATACGTGCACGGAAAGTATAAATATACTCACAATCCTGCGAGAAGTTTTACTCACACCCGTGGTGGCAAGGCAAGCAGAGTCTCCATCCCGGGGAGGGGGCTCTCGGCGGCAGCATCTTCCTCGTGCTCAGAGAGACCCGCGACAATGGGTGGAGTCTCGACGAGAATCCCATTTTTATACTGGCTGGTCAGACCTGACTGTGAGCATTCCAGAAGCTTCTCTGCACCCTCACACCGGCTGTGGGGTGCCCCTGAAGCCTCCAAACATCCCCCACACTGGCCGCAGGCGCCCGGTGGCTCACTGATGCCTCAGCACTCCCTTCTTCTAATGGCCCTGGCCAGGGTGCTCTGGGGCCAAACAAAAGAAGCTGTTAGCCTCAAACAGCAGAGAGAGAAGGAGATGTGCCTGCTCCTTCCATACTGAAGGAGGGAGGGGGAGAGAGGAAGGTTTGCATCCTGCCACACTTTCTTTCTGTTACGCAGCTCAGAATGTGAATGCTAAAGCGTGTATGACAATGACCTGAAATTACATCACAATATTGTTTTCTTCTGCCTGTGAACTTTGGAGGAAATATAGCCCTAAAAATGAACAATGTTCAAGAGGACTAATGTGCATTTTCCCCCTTATTTTAACAAACGCATAATGAATAATGTAAGTAACAGCAAGTTATAAAAAAATGTGTGCTGTGATGATGGTGATTAGGTCATCATTTGGAATGTACTTTGGAGAGAAACAAAATCGCAAACTGCATAAATACCTATGATGCACACTTTTCTCCTTTTCTAGGGACTGTATGTTTTTTTTTGCATTTATTCTGGAATATGTAGAAGGTATGACATGATAGAGGTCAAATTTGCAAGTAGGAAAATTGAATGAAAACAATTCCTGGTAAAGTTAGTGATTAAGCAAGAAATATGTCTGGATAGTCAATCAGACATGCAATTGGCACTTACACTGATAAGCAGCTGTGCTTATTTTAGCAAAGTCTACTATGCTGTCTCTGCAGCTTGGTCAGGCCTAACTGAACCAACACTAAGCTATACAGGCAAGAAAATGGATAAGAGAGGGGCTGAAGAGGGAAATAATGCAGTGTGCACTAGTGGCCTAAGTAGTTGCACAGCTCCTTAAGTGGTATTTTAGTCACACATTTTATACTGGAATTTGTTTTATCCTTAGCAATAGCAAAGGCCTATTGTTTCAGAGTGTTTCTTTATTGTTTACTAATACACTGGTATTAATACAGAGCTCTTAATGATTCACTGTCTGTCTCTGAGGATCAACATGTCATTTGTTACAAATGACTTTCACATTCTGGAACAGTCCTAGGACTTGGATATTAGTGTACCATGGAGCACTGAGAAGTGAGGAGGATATATGTGTCATTCTTGAGGTCTGTTTGCAAAGTCTCTGTGAAGAAGATCTATAAATTTAAGTCAGAACACAAGATACACGCATTACCAGAGCTGCACAGAGCTGTGGTTTGAAGTTCAAGTGGAATAAAAACATGGACTATCGTAGGTCAACATGTATTTTTGTGCTATAAAGGTACCTGTACATGATTCTAGATAGTACTGTCACATAATTATGTTTTCTAAGCCTGTTCATGTCAGAAAAGTAATATATTAGTACTGGTCATGTAAAACAAACAAACAGACAAAAACCCTTGCAAATTTTAAATATATTATATTTACTTTCTAAATGAAATCAAAGGTACAGATCTATGCGTATATATTTCTATGCAAAAATGCTTGGCATGAACACTGGCCTTAGAGGGCATGATAATTGAATATGTGAGATTGTTTTAAAATAAACAACTGTTAGGTAGCCTCCCTGATGTTAGTTTTATAAACTGCTGCTGATACTGCAATGACTTGTGTATTTCAAATTAAATCTAGTTTAGAATAATTTCTTTCTGTACTGTTCAAACCCATCAAGTCAGTGTAATTGTCACTGCAGGGTACTAGTGATATGGTAAGAATGCCTAGACTCACTTTCTCTGGAAGAAATAAATGCTAAATAGAAAAACTCCCAGCAATTCTAATATAATTCTCAGATTTTGAAGAAAGAACATTTTTTAATAGGATCCACTCAATATTCTGCCCTGTGGTCACCCTCACTGGATTAAAATTTAATCCAATTTATTAATTAGCATATATCATAACAATATCATGCACAATACATATGTCATCAACAAATATATACACTGTGTAAACAGTGTTATGTTCTGCGTTACTTTGTATGGTCCACTTGAGGATATCAATGAGACCTAAACAGGTTAAATGGAAATAGACTGGTTAAATTCTGCAGGATTTTTAATTTATACCTGAAAATCACCTATTCTGTCTGCACGATTTTGTGTTATTCCCTTCTGTGTTCTCTCATATAACAGACAATATAATCCTGGGCACTGTCATATGCAGATAGTATATTTTCTGATGTATCAATGGGTGGAATCCTGGCTTCATTAATATCAACAAGAGCATGTTGAGTGAAGCAAGGTTTTCACTGAAGTTCTTTTTCTGCGTGTCCTTTCAACTGTTTCTTTTGGAATAATAATAGAGATTTTCTGTTGCTTATCCCAGTTAAAGTGTCAAAGATGCTTGTAAGTTTATTTCTGATGTGAAATGGTGATAAACCTTTCCAGGCAAATACCTCTAAGTAAAAATAGTTTACTTTTCTTTGCTAAGAATCTTGTAATCAAAGACAATATATGAGATGAGGCATCTTATGCTTGCATGGGAGCTAATATCCTGATTAAATACAGTTCTTCTGTGTATATAGGACAGTCCCAGCGGTGTTTTTCAGCTGTGCAGACAGACCCTTTTCCAACCCTAGCCTGAGAACAAGAACGCTTCATGCATCAGATAGGTATGAAAATAAAGGTTTTTCATCTTCTGATTTTAGTTTTTCTTGGATACCTGTTAATGTGTCATTTTTGAGTTTAAGCATTATGATATTAACCTCTGGTCTTTTAATCCCCCTGAATTTTTTATCCATAACATAATAAATAGCTGTCCTCTGAGCAAATGCCACTTTCATCTAGGTTGTTTCGACTCCAACAGCTCTGTTTTCAGCCTCTAGAGGATGTAAAGCATCTGTAGTATCTGTAAAACAGGAACCAGGTTTTTTTGTCCATATCTGAATTGAGTCTCTTCCATCTCAGACACTATAAATGTGAAAATTTAATGAAGTGTAGAAAGAACAGCGGTACTATAAACATCATTACTTACCTTTACCTGATGCATCTTCTCTGTTCTTTTTACAAAACTATTCAGGTTTTCTCTGAAGTAAACTAGAAATTTTCAGTGAGTGAGCTGAAGAAAAATCAGAAAGTAGTGACGTTTATTCCAACAGCCTGGATTTTAGACAAAGGCTCTGGTAAGTACTCACAATACTGTGACAGTGCCAAATATTTCTGACCTTTTCAAGTTAATTGCCTTGAAAGTCACTGGTATTCTGCTTTTCTTACTAAATCTTTCCCAGTGTTCATAATGTAAATGTTTTCTGAGTCACATAGTTTAGAAAATCAGAGATATCACAATGTGATAATATAGAAAGTACCTTGATATAACACAAAGGAATGATTGGGTAAAATCTGGTTACCTTTCTTTTCCTCTGACTGATCTGTTTTCTGATTATACCTATTACGTCTCTTCTTAAAAATATAATTAGTGGACTGTTCTACCTGGGGAAAGTTTTGTTAAGGAATAAGGCAATAACTAAGGCTATAGTAAACAGATATATCTTAAAATGTGGGAGAGTATGGAAAACTAGATTTAATGGAGCCCAGGATATTGTTGATCTTTGTTTCAAGGGCACATGGTTAACTATCTGTCTGCAGTTTGTTGTTCAAAGGAAACAGTTAAAGTTGAAAGATCCGCCCCCCCAAAATCCACCATTAACTCTTCAGAACCCTTTATTTGGATTCTGTTGTAATTTTCACAGGGCTGTGTAATGAATACATATTCAATAGGACATCAGTTGATGGGACAGAGATCAAGTACATCTTCTGGTTACTGCTACCAGAGTTATGCTGGAAGGAGCTATTATTTGGGGCTTTTAGTGCTCTCTGTGTGAGACTAGAAGAACATTAATATTTATTAGTCACATGAACACCTAAAGTTACATTTTATGTCGAATCAACAATTATGAGATATGTAGGTGAGAATTTTTGAAGTCATCTAAAAGCAGGGAAATGAGCAAATTTTTTCAGAGCTTTTTTTTTGGAGTTTTCAGAGCACATTTTTCAACTTGTACATGAAAGTTAACACTTGGCCATAGATTTTCCAAGAAAGTTCAGACAAGATAAACATTCCCTGTACCAAGAAGAAAAGCCAAAAAGATGGAACTGAGACAGACATGCTGGACATGAGATGTGGATGGAGAGGAACCTGTACCCAACAGTGCAATTTGAACAGTGGAAAGCAAGACAGTGCTGACAAATTTTGTGGCCTTCTATGAGAGGGTTGCAGTGCTTGTGGATAAGGGAAGAGCAAGTGATATCATATACTTGTACTTGTGAAAAGCATTTGACACTGTCTTGCATTACATCCTTGCCTCTAAATTACAGAGACATGAATTGGATGGGTGGACCACTCAGGGGTTAAGGAATTGGCTGGATGATCACACTGAACAATTTCGGTCAAAGGCTTGATGACCAAGTGGAGACTGGTGACATGTGGTATTCCTCAGAGGTTGATACTGGGGCCAGTGCTGTTTAACATCTTTATTGGTGACATGGACAGTGGGACTGAGTACACCCTCAGCAAGTTTGCTGGCAACACCAAGGTGAGTGGTATGGTCGACCTGCTGGAGGGAACAATGTCATCCAGAGGCACCTTGGCAGGCTTGAGAATTAGGCCCATGTGAACCTCATGAAGTTCAACAAACTCAAGTGCAAAGTCCTGCACATGGATCAGGGCAATCCCATGCACAAATGAAGGCTGGGCAGTGAGTGGATTGGAAGGAACTCTGAGGAGAAGGACTTGGGGGTGTTGGTTGATGAAAATCTCAGCATGAGCCAGTGGTGTGCTCTTTCAGCCCAGAGAACCAGCCTTACCCAGGGCTGCATCAAAAGAAGCATGACCAGCAGTTTGAGGGAGATGATTCTACCCCTCTGCTCAACTCTGATGAGACTCCACCTGGAATATTGTGTTTGGCTCTGGGGCCTCCAGTATAAGAGGGACATGGACCTGTTGGAGTGAGTCCAGAGGAGGGTGATGAAGATGACCAGAGGGCTGAAGCCCCTCTCCTATGAAGACAGGCTGAGAGAGTTGGAGCTGTTCACCTGGAGAAGAGAAGGCTCTGAGGAGACCTTACACACCTGTCTAGTACTTACAGGGGACTTACAAGAAAGCTGGAGAGGAACTTTTTGCAAGAGCATGTAGTGATAGGATGAGGGGTAATGGCTTTAATCTGAAAGAGGGCAGATTTAGATTAGATATAAGGAAGAAATTCTTTACCATGAGGGTGATGAAGCAGCAGAACAGGCTGCCCAGAGAAGCTGTGGATGTCCCATCCTTGGAAGTGTTCAAGGTCACGTTGGATGGGGCTTTGAGCAACCTGGTCTAGTGGAAGGTGTCTCTGTCTATGGCAGGGGACTTGAAACTAGATGATCCCCAAGGTCCCTTCCAACCCAAATCGTTCTATAATTTTATGACAGACTTCAAGGAGGTCAATTTACATGTCAAATTGTGTGTGTTTCATGAAGCTAAAAGATAAACACTGTCCGAATAACTGATGGTTTTGCTTGTTTGTTTGTTTTTTGTTTGTTGTTTTTTTTTTTTTATTCCATTGATATCCAAAACCAATTCCTTCTGAGGGGTTGATTGAATATTACTTCGTTTGAATGTCTCATTGATAAACAAATCCTTCCAGGTATAGCTAAGCACTGCTTGCTCAGAAGTATAAAGCAGTAGTATCAACTTTTCAAGACTGGATAGGATACAATGCTTGCTAACAGTAATGGGAAATTAGAAATTGGAAATATAAATATTTTGAAACTTCTTTTCACTGTATAGAGGAGTGGAAGACAGCCAGACAAGTGTTCATCTGATTCAGTCTTTGGATCATATATTAGAAACTAAAATAAAAAAACAAACCAAAACAACAAACAAACCCAAACCAAACAAACCCCAACCAACAAAAACCCCAAAACCAACCAAACAAATCAAACAAAAAACCAACCAAACAACAACAAAATCCAAGCAAACAAAAAACCAAAATCCACATAGATTCTGAAGGGAAAAAAAAAAAAGATAAATCTAGTAATTAATCTAGAAATTAGTTCTTCAAATATTTAATGAGAAAGAATAAGGAGAAGAAAGACAGAAGTAGTATCCATTGCAGTAGTTTCTAGGATACCTCTGCCCAATATTCTGAATAGCCATCAGGATGGGTAGGGTATGCAGTGTTTTATTTAGTGATTGTGAAGTTAAAAGGACACAGTTCTGCACAATAAACTTTCTGACAGTCTTGGTCTAGCTTGATGTGCTTCTGTTGAGTAAGCAAAAAATTTGTTCACAGTTTCTTTTATGAAGAATGACAAAACATGTTTGAGAGAGAGGCAGCGAAGACTCAGATGTAGCTATTTTGTTCCTTAAAATCTACAAAGCAAGCAGAAGAGAATTTGTAATGTATTTGATTTATTGATTTTAATCTACAGTAAACTGACAGGACACTTTAGTCCTGCAGTGCACCTGTTAAAGAAAATATAATTGCAGTGAAGTAGATGAAATAGATCATGGAAATATTTCCTTGTGGTGTTTCTTCTTGGCAGATGTGCTAAATGATTATTCCTTTCTTCAGATGGTTCTCACACTGTAAAATATGACCTGCTTTTTCTGTACTACATAAGCCAGGCAAACTGCCCATGCACTAGCAGAAACAAAATAAATGACCTTTCTGAAACACTGGAATTTATCAGAGCTCTTTAACTGGCACTTCAGTTGTGTGTGCTGTAGACATTTGAATTGGCACCACTTTTGTGACTTCAGACTTCTCCTTTCTCCACATCAAATATAATTTATGTTGGAAATGAACAGACAGTAAGAATGAATACTGAGGCTTTATTAATCTTTAAAATGTTGAGATCCAGGATTTTTTTTAACTGGAGCAACTTTGGATTCTTTAATTGAAGGCATCGCAAGCTAATTATAATTACACCAATAATTCTGCAGAGGGCAATGGTTCTATAATAATAAAGAAAATCATGGGAGTGGAACACTTCTAAACAATACCATTAGAATTCTTCTAACAGGACCCAGTTAATGATCTGGAAAAAGGACAAAATCAGATGTTATGTTAGACTTAGGAAAGTCCAAAGCTGGGTTAAAAATAGCATATGCAGCTGCACTGAGATACTGGGGACATAGTCCTCTTCCCATCTCCTCCCTCTCAGCGATATTTTACTGTTTTGAGATACTGATATAACTGTTTAATAAAGCAGCAGCTGTGGAAATAAAAAAATAACATTACCCTGAATGTATTTTTTTTCAGTGGAGGGAGTTAGCTTCTTTTTCTATCTAATTCAACTCTCTTCGTTATTCATTAATACTTTGGAATTTGTAGAAGAATGAACATAGGCACAATAACTTAGAGGAGTTGGTTCATTTAAATTTTTAAATGGAATTGTATGTGTTGTTTACTGCCCTCTGAACTTCAAACAAATCTATTAACCTGAGTCTGAGTGATGACGAATATTACTCTTGCATTGTTGAAGCCAGATATTCTTTAAAAAATATTCAAGGAAAAAATAATTAACCCACATCTAGGGCCTCTAACATATGTCGTTCAGTGAAAAATTACTTATGCATTCAATACATCTTGAAAGGCTTTATTAAAGCATAATACAAATTTTCTCAGAGCACTCACACATGCCAGAGGGCAGATTAATGAGAACTGGATAGCGAAGCCACCTGCCTGATTTCTGTACTGACAATTTGCTGGAGTTTTAAGAAATTGCTGAATATGTCTGTAATTTTTCATTGCCAGAAGTACAGTCTTAGATGTTCTTTGGCTTCCTCTTCAATATAAATGGCAACAATAGAAAATCAGTCTCAGCTGCAGGGACGCTTGTACCACTTCTGGCTGCAATGCCAATAGAGCTGTCACATTCGTCACCTGACATGGTAATTATGCATATCTCAAAGAGGAGGCACTTGGTTTGGTGTACAGTTTTGTGGCTCCATATTCACAGCTGCTTAGCCGGAGTCAGAAAGATTATTATAGTAAACTGCAATTAATTACAAAATTGACACGTAGCATATTGTGATCAAAACTGATATACCTGTCGGTGGTTTTCTGAGATCTTAAGTAATGAATAAAGCTACACTGGTTTGAAGAGGTACACTAGTAAAACACTGCCTCTGCTGTAGTTGGTTGTATCATAATATACTCCACTTCAAAGAAAGAAAAAAAGACTAAAAATCTTACAAGTTTCAGTGATGCTTATTTCTCAGCTTTTCAGAGGTATCTCTGGTAAAATGCTATGAAAATATTAAATTCCCTCTCAGAGAAGCGCAGTGATATTTTCTTGTGTTTACTCAGCTCTTCTTTGTTCTGTTTTTGATTTAAGAGTCCTTTTACATCTCTCCTGGTTATTGATTAATGCTAACTGTTGCAATCCTTAGTAAAGACACACACCTCTGGTGCAGCTTGTCAGACTATCAAAATCAGCCGTCTCCAGTCATGCTGCAAGGTGCAGCCTCTCTCAGTATCATCATCTGGCTGTCATGGTAAAAGGTTTGTCTAAGGCAGAAGCTTTATCTCTGGTAGCTCGCCTTGGAAATGTTTTGACAAACTAGCATCTAATGTCTGTCTGCTGCTTCTGAGTGTTTATAGGGTTGTTACTGTAACAGAAATGGCAGTAGCTATCCAGGTCTTGGTCTAATTTATGTAGGGATTATCAGGTGATAGAGGTGAACAGACTTTTAAACAGAAATATTTGGGGAGAGGTAGCAGAGTATCTTATGGCAGTTTAAAGTACTGAGAATAACAAATAAAATAAATTTACCCCTAATTGCACTGCTTAGAGGTCTGGTCCTCATTTCTTCTGACTGACAGATGTGATGACCCGTTGAATATTCTATATAGAATGATCTAAGGGGCATTATAACCTGTGTCCTACTACATAAGTCATCATATTGAAAAAAAACACCCTATAATTGGAACAAAGTACTGTTGTAGACAGCTGTCTCAGTAGAGGTTCTAGGAGGAAACAAAGACTAAGATTCCTTCTCAATTCAAGCTACTCTTTTCATCTACACTACTGGCATATTTCCGTATCATTATTTTAAAACATGAAGTCAACCCTGTCAGCAATTTCTTCATACTCCAGACTTGCAGATCGTTTGCTGGAACCTTTACTTCACCAACATTCTTGAATGCCCTTGGTTTTCTAAAGGGATTCCATTTCTGTGTAATCCTCTCTGTGGAATTTTCCTGCATAATCCTTGTCATCCACCTTTTTATTTTATTACTGCTACCTTATTTTCAAAAAATGAAACAAGATCTGAATGTCCATAGATGTTGAAAAAGGTTTGATTGAGGTGAAAATACCAAGATCGTTTGGTATAGAAATCTTAGTGACCAAAATCAGATATATAATACAAGTTTCCATCGCTTTGTAATTCAGTTCAACAGTGTGAAATCAGGGTATGGCTCTCTACAAAAAGGTGAGATTCTATCTGGAAACCCATGTAACCTTACATACAGATGAATGGAGTAGAATAGAATAGAATAGAATAGAATAGAATAGAATAGAATAGAATAGAATAGAATAGAATAGAATAGAATAGAATAGAATAGAATAGAATAGAATAGAATAGAATAGAATAGAATAGAATAGAAGTGTTTCAGTTGGAAGGGACCTACAGTGGTCATCTGTTTTGGCCAATCTGAATTTGAAAGCATTTAAACTCAAGTAGGTCATCATTGCCCACAGGCTGGAGTAAAGTGTGCCAAAACTTTGGTCTTCTAAATTAAGAACTATTTAGGTGTACCCTCAGCTACAACTTCCAAAAAAGATCTGACTTCCTTATTCCAACTCTCTAGAAAAGTTGGCATCTTTCTTTCCTTAGGTGCAGGAAATTCATAACAGGTTTCATCTATAAGAGTCTGACTCCTGAATCTGGAGGATTTTTTGCTTTCTTTTCAGGATTGTCTGTGATTGGTGCAACTAGACTTTTTCCTCACTTTGCTACCTCTATTGAATTCCTTCCTTTTTGGGGGAGAAGATTCCAGGGCTGACAGGGCTGGCAGGAGGAGAGTCACAGTGCAGCCCAGGAAGCTGCAGCCCACAGGGACAGAGACCGCTCAGAGGAGCTGTCAGCAGGACCCAGAGATAACTGAATGAACTTCCTTGGGATCAGAGGAGAATAACAAAGTTTGATGCAGTTTGATGCAGTTCAGAAAGCCACTGAACTATCGAAAGCTGTACCTACAAGCAAGGATCTGTCTCCAAGGATGCAATGAGCAGAGGGGATAATTGCTTATGAAACTCTTTAATTTTCATTCTGTCTGATGTAGTCACTTTTTACACTTTAAAAGCTGGTTAACTTTTTTTTTTTTTCTTTTAAATATATATAACCTGTCACTTCTTCTGTTTAAAAGTCTTTTGTCTTCTCACATTATATTTCTATAAAAAAAGCTCTAAGGAAGCCTGGATCAAAGCTCTAACCAGTACTAGCTTCCTACAAATCAAACATTTCTGGTCATTCTGTTATTTTTATAGTTCCTGTCTGTAAAGGACACCCTCAGCTGATCTTTGGTGTGGCTTTCTGTTGGTCTTGGCATGATGGTGGAACTAATAACTTCCTGAAAGTGAAACCTTTGCTCTGCGGCTTCTGCTATCTTAGTGCTTCCTTCTATACCAACACTGTGTCTGTTTTCAATGGCTCTTAAAGAAAGTGCATATGTTTTCCTTTTCTGGCCTCTGGATTTTTCTTAGCTACTCTTCTGCTTATGTGCTTAAATCTGTAAAACATTTAATGACTCAGCTTGTTTGAAATATGCAGTTCTCTCCTTTATGGTGCAAGCAGCAAGAGACCTAAGGAATATAGTTGACTTGGACTGACTGTGGGCAGCAGGGTTCTTCCTGTTCTTCACCAAATCTGCTATGATGCAGGAATTGTGAGAGGAAATGAAGTCTAGTGTCCTGAATGTAGATTTCACAGACATACGTGGGACTAGAGAAGTATTTCTATTGTCACTTGTGACTAGGATGGATTTTTTTCCAGTCGATTCCAATTCTTGCTGCTCACCTCTGTGTTTTCTCACACCTGCTTGTAATATTCACAGACTTGTACAATCACACACAAGTGAGACAATCTGCATGAAAAATTCATAGCAAGTTTTTAGATCACGATATTATTTAGGGCTTTAGGGAATGTGGTATAGTCACTTGTTACGCAGCGGTGCATCTTATCAGCAGGTGCCCTTGCCATGTTCAGCAAATGATAGTTCTATTCCTTCTCTGGCAGGTGGTCTCAGAACTACAAGTGTTCAGTGCATCTGGCCCAAGTGCATGGGGACAGCATCAGCATAAAGACTGCTATTTCTAATTACTAACAAATCAGAAACTGGAGCAGGAGGATCCTTCCAGTCCTGACTTCTTTTGAGTCATGTGCCACTCCTAAGATGTAATTAGCCAGTTCATGTTTGTTATTCACTGCAAAGTTCCCTTCATAGGACCTTTCAAAAAAGGCTCTGCCTCATCTTTAAGTATATTCTTGCTGGGCTTTTCTTATCTAAAGGAAATACAGCAGGAAGATCAAGAACTAGGGCTATAAAACACCCAGGAAAGGACACAAAAACAGTGAGTAAATACCAGTGTTGCCCGTTGATTCAGACAGGTAGGACACTATGAAGAAACGGTGTTTCACAGTCATTGTCAATCTTAACGTTGAAAAGCATTAAGCCAAAGGTAGAAAATGCACATCCAAACATTAGACCATAATCTCCAATATAAGAAGGATCTGGAAGACATTATGAGGACTTGATGGCTACTGTCGTCGTCCATCATGGCCAGACTACTTAGTGCTTGTGAATATATGGATATGAAAGAATTATCATAAAAGAATGAATGAGTTAAATCCATGAGAGAAGGACTGTGAGTGAAATTAGTTTTGATTGAAATAAAATTCCGTTTCCTTCCTTTATGATCTGTCACTGAGTTTAGTCACAATACTTGTGCAACACCAGCACCCTGACTTAAATTCAGAAACACATAACCGTTTTTACATGGTATGAGTAACAGTGATATTATGACATTTAGAGGAGGCAGGAGAGGAGCCTCATAATATTTGAAAATTGAGTAACTGTAATTCAAAGCTTAAGAAGGAAGAAGCAGGAGGAGTGAATTATTGTTCCTTTCCTTGGCATGTAAGGAGGTCCTGTCATTATTACCCCATATTAAAAACATATGTTCTGTTGAGAGATGGCTGCTTTTATTAACATCAGTTACAGTCGACAAAGTTCATTTCTGTGGATAAGCAATCCTACATTTCCAAAAGGGTTTTACTTATGGTTATATGCATTGTTTGTGTAGCATTTAATTCTCATTGTTTGCTGTTTTTCTCAGTGAGAACATAGTATTAGACTGTAGTGTCAAATCCACAATTCTCAGTTTGCTTTTAGGTCATATACTTTTGTAAAGGCGATCTGTTCAGCCACAGCCTTAGAATGTTCTTGCTGCTTAGCATTTGTTGAGGCTCCGTGTGCTATCTGTGTGCAGAAAAGAAGACACACCCACATTCACATACTGAAACAAGAAAGAGAGAAAAGGAAACATGAACCAGGAAACACAAGGGTGTTTATCTAGACCACTGTCCTAGGCTGAGAAATTTCCCCTAAGCAGAGAGAGAAGGACATTGCTGTGGTGCTCAGCACTGGCTTTATGAAATGCCATGTACTCCTTACAATGTCACAGGACCCTCTGTGCTAATGGGAATTTTGCCTGCTATGAGTCATTAATACCGAGATGACCATCTGCTTGTTTCTGCTTCTGGGTGAAGGCAAGGACTGCCTTTTTTCACATGAAGTGAATCTGCAGCCAATGTTTGTTTTTTAATATCTTTATTAACGGAAGAGCAACGGCCTGCATCAAATGAATAATTATCCTAGAGGCTTGGTGCCCATTAGTGACACAGGAAAAGCTGTCAGGCCTGTGGAATCCTGAAACCAATAGTGGGAGTTTGTAGCATTTGAAAAGGTGACAGCTCAAACTCTTCCTCTGTATTAAAGCTCTGCTAATGTGCTGATGTGGTTTTACACAGAAAACTATGGCCCTCCAAATATTAGATACCGACACTCATATAGTATCTTCTACAACACAGGGCACAGTGCTGCTTTCTGATATAACGCATTTGAATCTTCTCGTTATAGTAATTTGCACTTTCCTTGCAGAGGTTTAAAACATAACCGTTTTTGTTTTCATATTATTTGTGCTGGAACACTAACTTAAAACATTGCAGAGCAGTTGAGAATGATTTTGTCTAAGTGAAAACGTCAGTGACTGTTGGCTTAGAGAGATGTGCAGTCTCCACTAAAGCATCATTAGCCTTTGATTCAGTCCAGGACCAAACACTATTGAAACAGGTATGAAATTATGTGACATTAAAAGGATGTAGTAGGCTACATAAGAATTAATAGCTAAATTCAAGAGTGTTATTATTAATTGCACCCCCAGTGTTAACCTAATATTTCCTACTGCAGTTTCTAATTATTTTAAGAACTGTCTAGCAGAAGTTTTAATGTGTCCCCTACTCCTTTTCAGATGGATGTTTATTGACTGATTACAGAATTTTACAAGTAAAAGCAAAGTTAGTGATTATTCACTGTTTTCCATAGTGTTCTAAAACTGCTTAAATGATCAACAAAGAAATTTTAATGGTTCAGCTGACATTTAGCTTTTGAATGTTGTCATGAAACAACCAAACATTTCCTCTAATGACTTGTCTGGGAATCCCAGATAAATAATTCCACGGATGAAATACATTATTCTGTGTAGTGTTTTCACATTTGTTTAGACAATGTGTAACTGTAGAACCAAGAGTCCGCCAAATCTATTTTTACTGTCTTTCAGGTGTCACTTTCAGGAATATAGTACCTGATCATTGCTAACTGAAGCCAAGAGAAAGATTTTCAGTGGTATCAGACAGAGCTGCCGTTATACCTTTTGTGCCAACAGAAATTCTGTCTAAGATTAATGCAGCACAGAATACTGAAGCTCAATATATCCCAGTTTTGTGACTGGATGGAAAGCGGGGCTGTTCCTAACCTATGTTAGAGCAACTGGGGTTACTCCTTGTATAAAAGTTGGGTTCTTGTTTGTCTGCAAAGTCCCAATTATCCCCAGGAAGTGGAGGATCATCAGAGAGACTGTTACAAGTCACCCATACTTGAAACATCACTACATTGCACCGTATTCCTCTCAAATACAGGAACTAATATGCAGATGATGGAAAAATTAAGCCTTGGTTGCATATTCTTACTTGATGTCCCTGAAGAGTCAAATGACAGCTTTTCACACTTTGCTATCTTTTTATGCTGTGTATATCACCTTATGTCCACATGGTTGCCAAGAACTTCTGATAGCAGCAGTAGTAGTAATAATAGGACTTACACTTTCATATTTCTCAGAGTCACAAAATGGTTGAGGCACCTCTGATCTACCTCAAGCAGGGCTACCTAGAACCAGTTGCTCAGGAACAATTCCAGAAAGCTTTTGAATATCTCCAAGGATGGAGACTCCACCAGCTCCCTGGCCAACCTGTGCCAGTGCTCGGTCACCCTCACAGTGGAAAAGTGTTTCCTCATATTCAGAGGGAACCTCCTCTGCTTCAATTTGTGCCCATTGCCTGTGTTCCTGTCACTGAACACCAGTGAAAAGAGCCTGGCTCTGTCTTCTTTACACCTGCCTTCAGGTATTTGTACATATTGATGAGACCTTCCCTGAGCCTCCTCTGTGCTAGACAGTCCCAGTTCTTTCACCCTTTCCTCATAGGAGAGATGTTCCAGTCCTTTCATCATCTTTCTGGCTCTTTGCTGGACTCTCTCCAGCATGTCAATGTTTCTCTTGTACTGACGAGCCCAGAACTGAACACAGTATTCCAGGTGTGACTGCACCAGTGACAAGTAGGAGGGAAGGATTGCTTCCTTTGACCTGCTGGCAATACTTTGTCTAATGCAGCCCAAGATACCATTAGCTTTTTTCAATGCAAGGGCACATTGCTGGCTCACAGTCAACTTGGTGTCCAATAGGAACCTCATGTCATTTTGTGCAAAGCTGCTTTCCTGCTGAGTGGTCTACAGTGTGTACTGGTGCCTGGGGTTGTTCCTCCCCAGGTACTGGACTTGACACTTCCCTCTTTTGAACTCCATGAGTTTCCTGTCAGCCCATTTCTCAAGGTTGAGGTCCCCCTGAATAGCAACACAACCCTCTGGCTTATCAGCCACTCCTCCCAGGTTTGTCATCAGTGAACTTGCTGAAGGTGAAGTCTACCCCATTACCCAGCTCATTAACGAAGGTGCTGAACACTTTTGGACCCAGTATTGACCCCTGGGGTGCACCCCTAGTTACTGGCCTCGAATTCAAGTTTGTGCCACAGATCGCCACCCTCTGGGCCCTGCCGTTCAGCCAATTTTCAATCCATCTCAGTTTTGCTTCACCTCAATTTGCTTCAGATTTTCTTCATACTGAGTATGGTTTATTACTCAAACCTAAGTGGAGCTGAAGTAACCACATCTCAAGAGAAACAATTTGTTTAAATATATTTAATTTTAGACTTGCAGGTGTTAGGTAATGGAAGTGAATGTTCTGATCTGTCACTTTAACATTTTGTGCAAATTCCTATTAAGAGTTTTATTTTAGATAGCTGATGGTAGTATATAAAATACTGTTGCTTTATTTTTTATTTTCTTTCTTCACTGACTACTTTGCTACTGAGCAGTGTTAGATTTAGTTATCTTTTTCATTTGTTGCAGGAATAAGGGAAGTACTTGTAGACCCCCATGCTGATACTTTCACTTCCACCTGTAGAGATGATAAAATAAGCTTCTGCTACTCATTCAGCTCTTGGCTTCTCTAGCAGCTCATACTCAGTATGGACAACTGGATATTTTGAGAGGTCCCCAAATCACTGAATTTTGGCCATTTAAAAGTTATCAGAAGACAATTCTCTTCAGCAATAAGTTGTGTTCAGAATAGTGTCATCTTGCTTATTCTAGAAGTATTGGACTAACTTTTGTACTTGTTGGTGGATTGTGGTGTCCTTTCATCTGAACATCCAGGCTTCTGCATCAGGATGAGATTAGACAGCATGAGCTATCTTGTAATACAGGAGTGTGACTATGTGCTTTACTGAACAAAACCTGGAATCACCTATGTCCTGTGCTTGTGCTTTTCAAATTGACAGAGACTTCTGATGATGGAACTCTAATAGGGTAATTTACAACCTACTCGAATGCAGAAGAAAAATTACATAGGCCATCTCTAAAATAGAAAGGTGATTTGGTCTTTGAAAGAGATTAAAGAATTGTTGTGTAGTTTTATTTTGTTCCTAAACCTTTCATTTTCAGTGTCCCTTTTATAGATAAATGCCTTGATGTGGCAGGAATTGTTAAATACTGAGAGAACACCTACTTCTATTTTTTTTCCCCTCGCTCCCAGTGTTTGTGGTCAGAGCACAGAAGAGCTTGCTTTACATTGCCAGTTGCAAAAATCCAAGATTCATCAGAATATCAAGGTTTCTGGGTGCACCATCGACTCTTTGAATCTTTTGAGATTTGTCCACAATGGATAATGTATCTCAGTCATGAGATTGTGGAGGGTGCATTCTTAAGACTTTTAATGTTGGAGAGTCAATGGAAATACCAAAACTAACATGACAATACTTATTTTTAAACCAAATTTTTTCGAAAAAAAAAAACCTTAGAGCTGCTAGTTTTGTTTGTTGGCTGTCATGACTCTTGTCCCAGGGGTAACCACTCCTGGCTGTTCTTGTTGTACTGTGACACTGACAGCTTTTTGCTGCAGGGGATCTTCAATTATTTTCCCAGAGTAAAGAGACAGCAATATGATGCCATTTTAGCTGTTTTGGGGAACAGACACAGTGAGAAAGGCAAACACAAAAGAACTGGAACTGCAGGGCTCACAGGATTAGCAAGTAGCTATGAGGTGCCTGTATTCTATTCCTGTCTCTGTCATTGTCCTCTGCTATTGTGAAGTAGTAAATTAACCTTGTTCTGTGACTGCAGCACCATTTATAAAGTGGGAATGATAATGCTTAGCACCACAAAGGGGCAGTGTAATTCTTTGCTAATTAATATTTATAAAGTGCCAGATTATCCCTTGCTTTGCACCTTTGCAATCATTTACATTTGTGCAAAATGAAGACAAAGTGGCAGAAAAGTTCTGCTGTATTTTATACTAGCTCTGCGAGTTTGAAGGGCTGTACAAAGATTACAGCAATGGAGAATCTGTCTCAAGTAATTTTCAAGATGCTTTTGCCTGTAGGCATAGACCTACTAATTCAAGAGTGAAAGCACCTATAGCAGATATATCCACAATTTCCTTTCTTAGAATATGGCACACAGGAAAGTTACTGTGTTGTTAGTTAAGGCACAAACTTGTAGGATGCTACTTCACAGCAAGCAACTTGTGTGCATGTTCTTACATCCTAATGTAGTTTATCTGCCAATGAAAGAGGATTAAACTGTATTTACTTACTGTGAAAGTGTAAAAACTAGCAATCTAGTTTTATATTGCAATAAACCACACCTACAGATATTTTCGTAAGCTTAGTGATCATATTTATGTACTTCTCTTGCTGCAACATTCTAGCAATAGTTTTAGGGATTATGAGGAACACAGGAGTTCAATGATACAAAAGAATTCAAAACATTTGGGGTTTGTTCCTTCAGCTGCTTTCTTCTTTTTACAAGAGGAGCCTTTGGATGTGAGCGTACCAGTAGTGTTTACGTTCTGGAGATCTTCCAAGTGTCCCTGATAGGTTAATAGAATCACTACTCTGTCATGATTCTCGGTTGGGCTGCCAGGAAGGCAGCAAGACAAACAGCCATCTTAATTGATGAAAATGAACAAGGAAAACAGCTAACAGAAAAATCATCAAGTCAGCATGGCAAGAAGATCTTTGCAGACTCTTCTGGCAGGCTGACTCTGATCAATGCCTGTTTACTGTGCTAAACCCAGCTTTTCTTACCACTAGATACATAACTTTTTAAAAAAATCTTACTGCATGTCATATTCTAGGCTACGACGGAATGAGTAAGGGGTGTCAGTAGTTTTGGAAATATGAAAAGGAAATGTATTACCTATTGGGTTGTTTATCTGCTGTTCTCATAGACAGAAGGTGATTGTGGCTTTGTTCCTGCTCAGTTCAGATTTAATTTGAAAAATGGTGGAATGAAGAAATTTTATTCAATTGCTGTCTGCTTGTCCTCAACACTTTGCTTTGCATTCAGCAGTGGCCAGAATCATGTATATGTTAATCACAAAATTGCTTTAGTGCACATTCTTATTGCCTCTTTGATTATGGGCCTGTCACCAAGAGCCTAGTTGTTCAGACTACTTTCTGATTAATCATGCTTTTCTCATCAGACACTTCACTTGTAGAGTATCGCATAATGATCCTCCTCACTGAGAGTTAAAGGTTTCCCAATAAATAGAAACTGTGACTGTTGGGACTCCAGACAGTGTGGTATCCATTAATTAAAGTGATAGGAAACTATTCAGTCTGCAGCTTGTCTCTAGAAGATTAGCACATTAAAGTATTCACTCTTTATGATTTCAAGCAAAAAAGTAGGGTAAGAAAAACACTGGATAGGTGTTATGAAGTAAGCATGAGTGTGATCAGGAAGTATGAACTGGTATTAAATGAATGCCCTACCTTGCAGGCTCTGTGGTGGTTCTCCATCTGCTGTTATTGCATGAACAGAAATGTGTTTTCTTTTGACATCTGTTTCGTGCTTGTGTTTGCTCAGAGAAAGCATCAGGTAACTGAAATAATCCAATTCATCCTGTCATAAAAACAAGGACAGAGAGGCCTGCATCCTTTTCAATCTATCCATCTATAGCCACTGTAATATGTGCTTTAGTTCCTTGTCCAGTCTGTAGCTCAAGAAACAGGATTTCTACTGCTTCCCTGGGCAGAGTCCTCTACAGTCTGACACCATGGGTAATAGGCATGATTTCTTACATGTGACAATGGACCAGTTAGAAAACAGTGCATTGCTCCCTTGATATCCTTTAGTACAAAAAGTAAAACAGGTTCCAGAAGGTGAAATTGAGTGAATTAGGGAGGCAGGGAGCGAAGCACTAAAATCTGCTTTCATGCCTTGTCTGCTGCATATGTGTTCTAAAGATTCAAATCTTTGTGTTGCATGCCCCCCTCAATGTTTAATGTTTGCAGAAATGTCTTCTTGTTCTGTAACACTGCAAGATGCAGGGGCATTAAAAAGTCTGGCACTGCCAGTTCCAATGATGTGATGATCGGTACACTATACTTTATATTTGTATGTACATTATATATGTGTATTATACATACCTTGGAAAGGCAATAGATCAGTGATCAAAATAGTGATCGATGATAGATAAGTCACAAATCAGTCAATATAAATAATGGCAGTGGTTTGGTAAGGCTTTTTAGATCTTGAGCAAAGCGAGATTTACCTTATCAAAACAAGGGTTTGTCCTAGTAACCAAGCTGATGTGGTTTACAAAGTTACTGCATAGTGCCTGACTTGCAGTATTATTTATGAGTTCACCCTTAGCCCATGGCAAATGTAAAGAAAATTTGATTTAGTTTAGTCAGCAATTAAGGAATCTTAAACTGCATCAGATTTCCTCATATTGAGAGGAAAATAAAGATAAATAGACACAGCATGGTTCGGTTGAGTCATAGTAACCTCTTAGACTACAGCAAAATGACTGTATACATTATTCCTTATTCTGCTCTACAGACCACACAGAGAACAGAGAAGCAGTATAATACGATAGCTGATATAAGGCTCCTGAATTTCAGGACCGCATTGTTCAGTCTCTACTTTTCCACTAACTTGAAACATGACACCCAAAAATCGTCATAAACTCCACACCTTAGCTTCTCCAAATGTTGGCAATGGATAATAATTCTCAGCTGCTCTTGTAAGACACTTTTATATCCTCTGATTAAAGGTCAAATTGAATGATATAGCCTTCCATAAAGAGAAATTAATTCAGCTTTGCTATGTACCAGATTTTTTATTAGTAGATCCCTTAACCGAGAAAATTCCTCTGTGTTATCAAGTAACTGACAAAATCTAAAATACTTTTTGGGTGTAGCTTGAGTGCAGCTAAAACAAGATACACCTTCAGTCAGATGAGTGAAAACTGTGCCCTAAATGTCCCGTTAGTGTAAGACATATACGCTATGTTAGTTAAATGTGTTGAGATTTACTTTTGCAGCACAGTGACTTCCTGAAAGTATGGTGAATCATTCCATGTTTCCTTGACCAGAGTTAAAATTCACAGGAATGGTAACCTATTCTGCTCTAGACATGTTAATACTCAAGTCAAAGGTAATGCTGCTTTGCACTAAGCTAAATAACAGAACACTCAGGCACAAATACTTCTCTCTAAGCCTTTCTGGGGCAGGTGGAAATCATGCATGTGATTTATTCTGTTCTTGTAGGGCATGTAGAGGGAAATCTGGCCTGTTTCTTTAAATGTACATCATGTAATGTGTTTTCCTGAGAGAATGAAGGCTACAGATCTGTGCCTGGCAGTTTGGGCATAAACGAGTAATTCTGTGGGAGGTGGTTGCACTGTCTTATGGTGATTGCTAAAAAACCTCTGACTTCTGCACTGGTGAAAGTTCCATTTGGTAGTGAGCTCTTGTGTCTGAGGACTGTTGGCCCTGGATTTACACTAGTACATGGCAACATCTAGTGTGGTCACTGAGCACCTGGCAGGTAGAAACAGACTTTGAATGTGACTGTCATGTGGAGCTGGGAGACACAATGGGTCAGATGCGTCTGTGGAATAAGACTGTCTCTTCTGCAATGTAAAGAAAGAGTAATAAAATGAAAACTAACGGGCAAAGTTTTAATTTGGGAGTTATAATTGGAAAGAGCATTAATTTAAGCAAGTCATATATTTTCTCTTAAATGTCCCCAAGTTTCAGTCCAATTATTGTAAGTTGGAATTTAAAGTTTAAATTATACTAACACATTTTAATACATTTTACGTCGATTTATTAAGGCCTCCACATGTACAAGTGCAGTTAAATTTAATCTGAAACTCAGCCTTAACAAAATAATAATTCAGCAAGTCTCTGCAGTCTGCCCAGATCTATTGAAATAGAGAACATATTATTTGAGCTGCTACATTTGAGGTAGGAATGGACTGAGTAAATTTCCCAAATTTTAAGAAATGGAGAGAATCAAGAATTAAAGGTAGAACAAGATTATTTCCTACAAGCCTCTTGAGAAACATTCAGGCTCATATTGAGTCTCTCAGTATCTCACAAGGAGGTGCTTCAGGGAGTTAAATTCATTAGAAAAAAATAAAAGCATACAGATATCCTCTTCAGAATGTGTTTATTTTACAAACAGAGGATTGGGCGATCAGTGCTGGCAAGTGGGAGAGGAAGGAGGACATGACTGAGAGTGAAGGAGATGTGGTTCCTCTTAGCAGTAACACTAAATTTGATTGCCTCAGTCATACAAAAAAACCACCAGTAGCTGAACAAAGGTGCTGCAGTTTTATTCACTGAAGTTAAAGTGTGAAGTATTTTAAGCCAAATGGACACTGGTGAATGAAATCCTTTTGAAATTATCTTCCCTTTTGATGAGTTTTTCAGGTAAGAATTACACTTAAGCCAAAAGGTTGTCATCAAGTCTTTGTTTTAATTTACACTTCGATCAAGTTATTATGTCATAAACTTCCACATCCCTGGTTCAACTTTTCCATAATTTCATTTCATATATTGAAAAAAAAAATTACTAGAAATATTCTAGTGAAAACA
Source organism: Patagioenas fasciata (assembly GCF_037038585.1). Lineage (NCBI taxonomy): Eukaryota > Metazoa > Chordata > Aves > Columbiformes > Columbidae > Patagioenas > Patagioenas fasciata. Next base: position 27,713,862 of record NC_092524.1, on the reverse strand, counting down.
TTCTAATAAAACAGAACATACAATGAAAAAGCTGTTCCTGTCTTCAGCACAAAATGAGATTCAAAGGGACATAGCATTGCAGTGGCAGGATGTTACATGTTTTTGTTAAAGATTTCAAACATTTCAAATAGTTTAAGCCAAGTATGCTCTAAGTGGTTTGTTGATTTATCAATGACATGTAGTTAAAAGCAATTATTGAACTACACACTCAGGAGCTATATCAGCAATACAAAACAATACAATTTCAGGCACTTAAAAATTTTAATGAACATCTGCATATGCCTAAATACTCCTCTTTAGCTAATCCAAAAAGTTTTAATGCCCCCTGCTCATGCAATGAAATGGCTGGGTGCACATGGGCTGTGTGGGTTACAGGCAGATGTCCCTCTTCGGGCTGTGTGGTTTCCCCTATATGCCCTTTCCTCCTGTTTGAGATGTGGTTGCTCTGCCTCTGTATGGACCTGTGCCGCTTGCTACAGTCCACCGATGCCCACACTGATGGGAAAACACCCCGTGGGTTCAGGTGTGCATGCTCCAGGTGTGGGTCTCTCCTCGTTGTACCCTGTACTGGCAGCTCAGGAGCTGCACGCAGGCTCCCCATGACATCTGAGAGGCACCTCTGGCAGGGACAGGGAGGGACCGGTGATGCCAGCAGGGTGATTCCTGGCAGTGACAGACAAGGTTTGACTGCTCATGCCTTTACTCACATGCATGTCTCATTTGATACAAAATTTTCCTGGCTTTTTATACGTCTTTTGAGGCTGATTCCTCCTTTGTTTCAAAAGTCTCTTTGTAATTCCCCAGTTACTGTTTAATCTGGTTAATGTTTGTCTTCTTCTTTAACATGACCAGCTTTGACGGTCTTCATCTTCTTTAGCATGACCAGTTTGGGGCAATCGGCCTCCAGATAGTTTTGTGTATTCAGTACATACACACACACACATGATTTATATTCATATTTAGCAGGTGGTGTTATCCAGGCCATTTGCCAAGGGTGGGGCATTCAAGCACCCCCACAGCACTTGCATGTATTAAATGAATATTTCTAGTATCCTGCATAGCTCATCACATAGACATCTCTACTGTCAACACCTGCTCGGTGTTTGGCGTTTATTCCACTAAGCAGATCAACTAAATGTGTTTGCTGCTTATAAATTAACAAATGGTCACATCTGTGAAAAGCTTTCAGACAGTGAATGTAGAATGAGTTTAATATTAACCATTATGATTTTTATGAATAATAAAAATTAATAATATTGTATGATAGAAGTGGAAGAAGTGAAAAAACACTGTTTTGTGTGTATCCATTCTAGATTCTTTTATTTTCAATGACTACTTCTATCAAGCAAGCAGCATAAATAAGGACACTATCCATATCTATAAATTAAAGGTTTCTCTGACTTTTACCTGTGTATTCCTAAATTATCAGAGGCTTATGTCTGATAATGAATGAATAAATGCATAAATTCAAAGCTGTACAGAAACTATTCGCTACCAGAGATGAAACTTACCTTTGCTTCCAGCCTTGGTAATGATCCTATTTACATACACAGAACATTTGAATCAACTTGAAGGTATTTGGGTTTCCTCACTGACATAATTGTTTCCTTAACTGATTTTGATAAAGCTTTTCATCACTGATTAGATTTAGAAGATTAAAAGCTTATCAGCATTTATAGACAGATTCCCACATATTTCAGAAAGAATACTTCATGGATAGTTAGTTTTTTTCCCTTTTTGCCACTGATTAGCAGACCATTACTTTGTGTCAAAGTTTCTCACTAATATTAGTGTTAAGATCTATTAAATCTATTGAAGGAAGATAGCAAAATCTCTTTCTGTGTTTAAGAACATGTAAGAGAGAGAGGCAAACTGTATATCTGCATTTGTATGTGATACTACATGAACTGATAGTTACAAAATCTCATGGAGCTCTATCGTGCAGTCACCAGATTTCATTACCAAATAAATGGTGGGAATTTAATGCTACAATTTATTCAGAAATCTATATTAAAAAGTGAGCAATCAGGAGGGACAGTATAACATTTAGAATTTCTGTAAATCAGAACAAAAAGACAAACAATAATTTAATGTTCCAGAAAAAATAAATAATTGATTTTGCTTTTTTAATTTTAATGTTTTCATATTTAATTTAATTTTTATACTTGTAAGTTTGTAAGTGGTTTTTGAAAGTAGTGTTGTGTTTCCTGTGTGGCTATGAAATTGATATCCTCATTGATAACAGAGGCTGAGTAAACCATACTCAACCTGGTGATTCATAATGCTTATACTAACTCATAAGAGGGAAATGGAATGGTTATTGCTGTAGCATAATTTTAAATTAAAAACTCTAGGGAGCTCTGTAGATTAATACTTTCTAGCAGAGAGTTTTGAGATATTCTATTTGGGACCCAAAAGGTGGTTAAAATTTTGACTCAGGCCTGCCCTTGAGGATCAAAAACTTTGAATGATTCTCCTTGCTCTCATTGCCCCCCTGCTGTCTAAAACTTGAGTAGCTCCCAGCCAGTCATTGAGCTGGAGCTCAATGTCACGGAGCTGCTTCACTGCAGCTTCCCCTGAGACAAATTATCTGTGGAGAGGATTCATTCCGAAAGTTACTACTCCTCTTCTTCAAGGTTCTTTTCTAAAACTTCCTCTACTTTTTCCTGTTTTAATGTCTTTCCTTTCCCCACAATCCTTTTGACTTCCTGTCTCCTGTTCTCTTTTGTCTGCTTTGTGTGAACTTTTTTCTATGAAACAGAAGCACTTGCAGATTTTCTTGCTTTATTTCTTGCAGGAATGCAGTATCTTTTTAACAGTTTCTGCAGTTTACTTTAAGGAAGATTTTAATAATTGTAAATATACTTTCCTATCACCTTATGTATTTTCCCATGTGTATAAATGCAGCATATAAATCACTAAGCCTTGCTTTTAAAATGAATTTTATTTTGTATATTCCTTAAATCTGCTTCAAGATTTTCACCTGCACCTGATGATTCAGCTCTGGGTTTTGCTGTGGTACCTGGTTGTTCTGGGTGGCTGACTGTTCATATTTCCTCCTGTAAAATGGCTTCACAAGTATAGGAGTCCTGAAAGTGGTACTGGGCATTTAAAGCCTAATGTTCCATCCCAGGGGGAATGGAGAAGTCATGGACTACTGTGTGTACAGCAAGTCACTGTTAGCACAATCCCAAGATTGGGAGATCATTATCATTAACTCTGTTTCATCTTGCATGTAGATTTGTTAACAAAACACATTTAAGAGCATTTAAGTCAGTATTGCTTGTGCAGGAATCCCAAATGAAAAGAAACTTGAACTCCTAAAATCCTCTTCATGCTCTCTTTATTCACTGTTTACTTTCTCCTCTGTTGGTTGGTTGGTTGGTTGGGTTTGGTGAGGGTTTTTGTGTTTTGTTTGGTTTTGTTTTTTTCTTACTTTTGATTCTCCAGTCATTTAAATAACATCATAAACAAGTGACTACATTTTTCTTATTTAATCATTCAGTCAAGTAACATATGGGATGTTAGGGAATATGTGGTCAGTCATTCGCTGCATTTGAGAGCAGAGGCAATTTAAACTTGTTGTTGGAAGGCAGCAAAAAGGTTGTAGACCTTGCTCCTCTTTCTTATAGCAGCTGGGAGGATGGAGGCAGATGAGTAGACCGTGTTGACTTTGCTACTGGAACATGCCAGTGTTCATTTCTTTATTTCTCCTTCTTTCTGTGAAGCAGACAATTTATGCATTGAATGTTTTCCAGATTACGCAGAAGCAGAGATAACAACATTTCTGTCAGGATGACCTGTTAGGAGAAGCACAAAGTCAGAATGTGTGTGTGCTGTTCCTTACTGTGCTACAGACATGTTAAATAACCTTCAACAAGTCCGTGAGTTTTCTTTAGTATTCCTCTTTGCATGATGCCCACAGAGAAAATATGAGATTGAATATATTTGTTTTTGCCAAGAGTGAGTACTTCTTGAGTAGGAGGTACTATAGAAGTGTGAAGTATTAGTTCTTTGACATTTAAAAAATAAATTATAAAGTTAATATCTATTCTTGTTGAAGTTTTATGTGCACAAAATTAGATTGGTAGTAATGGCTGAATCAGTACCAAATTGATCAGATCTGAGTCAGTAAGATAAAGTAAGCTTTAATTTCATGTTTTCATTATTCTGGAATGGCTTTTACAGGGAAGAATTAATAGAATATTCATTGAACGGGCCCTGTTAATATTACAAGTAACAACATATTTTCAGTGATGAACCTTTTTGACTCTAGATATGTAACAAACATTGAATTTATTTCAATATAAACATCAACTAAGCTTAAATAATCCATATTTCTCTAGCCTGCATCTGATTAAAAATGATCGATTTACTGGAGCATTTTCTTATTTACTGTTTAATCAGTAATTAGTTTCAAATAAAAAACAACAACAACAACAACAAAAACCTTCTCTTTAAAACAAAACCATGTTACACTTCTAGTGTCTGATGGGAGATGAATACTGAGGTTGCATATTCCTGAAGGTCTAATGCTAGTAATGGGATCAGTAACTGTTGTGACAGACTTGGGCCATGCATGACATCTGGAAATTTTTGGAATCTGAAGGAATTTGGTGTAAGAAGACTGGGAGACAAAAAAAAAGCTACTTGTGGAAGCATGAAAAGTCAAGTACAGTTTCACTGCTGCAGGGCACCACTGAGTATGAATACTGGTCTGTCCTCATGACTTGCATCACATTAACTGATGGGCCCTAGCTTACATTAACCTAATTTCCACACAAAAATGAACTTCATTCATAGGATACTGAAAAGGTTTATGGGGCTTTCAGATTGTTGAGAACTGCCAGTGTTTGGATGCTGGCTTGCACTGAGCACTTGAGAATACTGTAAACCCAGGAGAGATTGATGAGGGCTGATTAAAATGGTTCCTACATGGATAAAAGGGACAACACTTATCAAATTAACAATATATGATGATGCATTGTCCTGTTATTGTAGACTACAGTGTATATAGGTTGGCCTATCAAGCTGTTGGGAAACCTAACAATGGTGGATCGCTACAGACCTGACTCTGCTTCTCCATGACTGGGTTTTTCATGCCTGTCTGCCTTTGGGCATGCTATATATTTTATCAAACACAGAACTTTTTTTTTTTTTCTTCTTTTTCTTCTGTGGTAATCTCTTTCTCATATAAAATAGCCTTCAGAGTCATCCACAAAGAAACAAATCCACGTATTTAGGGGGAAGGGAAGATAGCCTGTTACTTAGTACCTTAGTTGTAGTCTTTTCTCAGGCTTTTCTGTACAGGTAGACCTATACTAAAAGATAAAATATAAGTTCCCTTTTTAAAGTCTCACCTCTGCTATGTTCACAGACTTTAAAGAAGATTGGCTTGGTCTCAACATCTACAGTGATGGATCTGAATAGCTCTGTGGCTCTTAAAGCATTAGTGGTCTGTGATGAGCAGTACAGGACAGTTATGAAGGATGGATGGATGGAAATTTTGGTGAAGCTTTGTAAGCATTTGCTATATATCTCTTTTTAGTGTATCTGCTTACCCATTTTATCACTGATACAGACACAGTTATGATTTGCATTTTCTGGATGAGTAAATGTCTAATGCTATAAATTATTCATTACACCTCTGTAGTTCAATCAGAACAGGAGACAATAAACAGCAAGAAAAACAGTAATAAAGGCAATGAAACCTGTGTTAGAGTCCATTCTTGCTGAGGTACTGGCAGACCTAAGAGATTGCCCTAAGTTGCCCACAAAGACATCCTGCTTCTTTTTATTAGAAAAAAGCATTTCCATTACACGGTGTGTTATTGATCTCTTGTGTAGCAATTTAAGGTTTGAGCAGAGTTGACGCTTTATGAATGGTACAAAGTTACAATAATGTTCCACACCACCGTTCATATTTTTTCGCATCTAAATCTTGCTGAATAAACTAATTCCTCCAATCAAAATGTTATCTTTATTTAGTTTTGGCAGGAGTGATTTACGTCAATTTAGGGGTTTATTTAAATACACAGTATATTTAAAATGTATTTATGAGTAACGCTGATTTTTTTTTTTTTTTTATGTTTTAATACCAGCTTTAAAAAAATCTTGGCAATGTTTAAGTAAGCATCTTAATTCAGGGATTGTTTTCTGTCTCTGAGCCTTGGCTGTCATTGTAATATATTAGCTGGCATGGGACTGAAGTCAGGCCATACAATAGTCTCTGGCATTCCTTGTTACCTTTTATAATATAGAATATTAAACCCAGAATTCAAACACTGAAAAATGGGAAAAAGTAGAGTTTTGATCCCTGAAGCTTTAATGCAGAGATTATACATAAAACTTAATGAAGAAATTAAGATAAAAAAGGACACTTCATAGTCAAGGATAGGTCCATCCTTTTTCTGATCATGGAACACCATAGTATCTTACTGATTTATCAGAGAAATTTATTCTTCATGCCAAGCCTTGCTTCCCCAGACTCTTATCAGTGCAATGTATATAACAGGATTTGGGAACAAAAGTCAGTTATGTTTATAGTATGATAGGAGAATTCAAATTGGAAGGGAGCACAAGAGGTCTCTAGTCCAACCTCAGGTCAGGGTTAGCCATGGGGTTGGCTCAGCTGAGCCTTGAAAACCTCAAAAGGAGGCAGCACAGCCTCTCTGGACAGCCTGTTCTGTTGCTTGACTGCTCCCACGGACAAAGGTTTTTCCTTAAATCCAGTCTGAGGTTCTCTTGTTCCAGCTTATGCTCATTGTCTTCCCAGTAGGCAGCACTGTGAAGAACCTTTCCCATAACCTCCTATAGGTGCAGGCAGGCTGCTGCTAGGTCCCCTGAAGCCACCTCTTCTCCAGCTGAACAACTCCAGCTACCTCAACTTTCCCTCACAGGACAAGCAGGCCCCAACCATCTTGATGGTCCTTTGCTGAACTTGCTCTTCTTTCCTGGATGCACTACTGTAGATATGGTCTAACAGGTGCATAGCAGAAGCAGACTATTACTTCCCTTGACACAGCCCAGGATGCTGTTGGCTTTCCTCGCTGCCAGGGCATAGTATTGAGCATGGTGTCCACCAAGGCTCCTGGGACCTTTTCAGCACAACCGCTTTCCTGCTTGCCCAAAGGCATGCTGTAAAGTTCAGATCACAAAATGAAGACATGAAATATTTTCTTACAATTTCCAAACAAGACATTTTGACATATTTTTGTTCCTTCTGTTTTGTTTGAGCAATGAAAATTCAATTACATTGATCTAATTTTGCAAAGAACTAGGGTCATGACAGAACTGAACATCATTCTGTCTGCATTTCTTGAATCAGTTATAAATGCTAACCTCTCCTCCTTCTCAGGAATATCCTCTCTCAACAAGGTTTAAATAATATTATTCCATTTATTCAATTCAGTTTGATTGAAATCTGTGTTATGTTTCTCATATTTTACTGAGATATTATGGGAGAGGAAAACATAATATGTGAATTGGCTGTGCAGGAAGAAAAATGGTAAGAAGATGAAAAGTGAAGCAAAACCAGTATCTGTCAGAAGTCCAGCAGTTATTCTTTGACAACTGACTTGCAAAACAGGAACAGGATTTGTATGTTTAAATTATACCAGTAAATAAATAAATGAAGCCCATATGCAGCATTTTATGCAGAATACTGTGGACTTAATAGCTTGTTGTTTTGCAATTTGTAGTGAGAAAGGACAACAGATTGGAAGAAGCCAGCATTAAGCCATAAATTAATGTACCATGATGTCTTTAAATCCCATTGTGAGCTAATGTTAGATTGTCATGGGTTAAATGCTTTCAAGGACTGATATTAATAACATTCTAAAGCGAGGCATGTCAGTTCCCTAATGGAAGGGGGCCATTCAAGCAACATATTTGATGACTGGTCAGCAAGCTGGCAACAGCAAAGTGTATGCATGAAGACAAGGGAAAAGGAAGATCAGGGGATCATCACTTAATCCTTCCATCTTAGATTGTCAGAGATGAGAGAAAATATCAGTTTTTCACAGTAACAGTTTGTCCTGCTGGGCTTGTGTGATGTTGCAGTTCCAGGAAAAAAAGCAACAGGGTAATATTATTATTACGATACTGCTCTGAAAATGAGATAAAGGAAAAGAAAAACAGTCCTTCTCCCTAGTTACAAAACAGAAGTTGTTAAAAATATATTTATGTCTTCCAATTCTACTGTAACATTCATCCAAAAGGCGTTTAAAGATTTTGTCACCAAAGTCACTTTGCTCACCATCCTTATGGAAGGGCATCCATTTCTGCTGTGTTCCATTGCAGCTAACTAAAAAATGAGGATTAGAAATGAAGTGAGAACAAAACTTTAAAGGAAAATATTGTATTGTAGTAGAATATGATGGAATTTAGCCATTTCCTGGAATAATAACCAGGTTCTTTGGGTTTGTGTTGAGAAGTAATAAGACTATACTTGAAGGCATATACTACTGGGTCTGTACAATTTCAGAATATTTCTCATTCTTTTTTGTCTTGAGGAGGTGAAAGGACATTTGGGGCAGAACTATACAGTCAACAGGGATCCAGCCTCTTTATCTTTGTACTGTTATAATCCATAGGTGCTTAAATGTTCTCTTATGCCAGAAACAGTTCTCCCTGGGCTGTCAGCTGTGACAGAAAATGAGATTGGTATGGGGTCAGACAATATGACACTAACACGCATGCTGTACTGAGGAAACTTTATGATTGCTTGAAAGACATGAAGCTGGCTTGTATTAGTTCTGAATAGAAGGTATGAGGGAGTCTGAGGTGGGAGAAAGTTTGGTATTTATATTCAGGATACTATTGGAAGCTCTGCCTAAACCTGGTTGTGCTTCTGGACATAAACATTGCTGATGTATTTACAGGGATTGGTTTAGTCTGTACCCAGGTGGTATCTTGTCTTCTGCTGTTACAAGACAGGTTTTCATTTGTGAGACAGGAATGGAGAAAATGCTTTTGTTTTAAAAGAAGACCTGTGAAGATTTCAGTGTGGGTGATTGAGTGATAACCAAGGATATACTTGCTGTACCACATTTTTTAAAGAAATGAACAGGAAAAAATAGACCAAAACAAAGCAACATTTTTCATAATGCAGGGCTTGATTAGTGATTCACTTTGACCTGAAACATGCAGCAGCACAAAGGCCGTTAAACCAAAGGATGGCATATTTTCACTAGTGGAAGAGAAGATCATCCGATCATGCCCTGCTGACTGGCATATAGGGAGATTTATAGTCTCCGTAACCAAGACAGGTGACGTAGATACATCCTTTGGAATGTGTTTCCTGTGTGCCAAGGAGCACTCCCTCCTTTAGCACACAGTGCTCTGACAGTTTTAGCTGCACCTTTGTCATGGTTTCAACGTCACACCATTATATGGAGTTGATTACATTATTATTCTGCCTTTGTTAGTACCAACTGTACCTTGGTGTCAGATTTCTTTCTTCTAAAATGGAAAAAGAGAAAAATATCCTGTGTGTCCACAGTGATCTGTTCTAAACTAAACGGTAAATTCACAATGGCCAAAAAAGGTGATATAGTGAATACCCTGCAGGGTCTTGTTCTAGTGAACTTCTGAGAGAGATGGGTGTTCCTTTCAAATTATTTTATTGGTTAAATGTAATCAGCCAAAGTAGTCCAGTCCTCACAATTTTTTAGAAGATGCGGTCGCGACCCATAAAAGAAATATATTGGTCTTTATTAGTTTTTACATTAAGCACTGTCACTTTCTGTTAGAAGGTAGCATTTTTATGAGTTGTTTGAAACCAATGGAACAGTGAGTTTTTGGTTTTGATTTATCTCAAAGGACGTTTTATGCTTTTGGCAAAATGCTAAATGTTTCTTGGTGAATCCAGGTTAAAAAAAAAAAAAAAGAGGGGGCTAGTAAGAGCAGCAGGTGGGGTAAACACTGTGATAGGGGGATAATCATGGGAATGTAACTGTTTCTGAAGACTTTTCTGTTTTAATGGTATTGTTGTTTGAGGAAATCCTGAATAAGGACTGCTTACACCTATTCTGTGTGAAACAAAAATCTCAATAGTTCCTGGGTGCAGTTTACTTCGATTTGTGTCTTGGGAACAGAGTTGTGGTCTGTCATGGTGGCAGCCGTCGTTCTCAATACTGCCCCAGGCATCAGTGCAGAAGGTGGCATGTGGCTGTCATAGCCAAAAGGAAAAGAAGACTGCATGGATTACAATTGATTTTAAGCACTTTGAGGATGTTTTGCATGGCACTTTAAACAGTTTAAAAATCAGTAGTGGTCCACATGCTCATTTGGCAACCATCACTTCAGAGAGGATCACAGAGCCTCACGAGGCAGGGGTCATTATCCATGTCTTCTGCCTGTGTCTGTGATGAGAACTCCTGCTCCTTTTTAGAAAGACAGAGAACAGAAATTGTGTAGCAGATGTGTGACTCTTGGCACAACACTGGGAGTGACAGAGAACTCATTTCTGCTTTTTCCTTCCCCACATGACTATCAGGGAAGCAGTGAAGAAAAACAGTTACTGCTGTTTCCCATACTTCAATTTCCTTTGTGCACAGAGAGAGAAGAAAACAGAAAGAAAATGGAAAGAGAGTGTGCTGAATAGGAACTGAAAGAAAGCTGAATAGCAAGAAAGGTCAAATATCAGCTAATATTTAAGGAAAGCTGAATAGCAAGAAAGGTCAAATGTCAGCTGATGACTGAATATTGAAATGTGTGTCCATCCTTAAAAGACATGATTTAGGGTGGCCACCCCATGCTTCAGTGTTAGTGAGTGAGAGAGATTAGCATAGCTGAAGATCATGTGTATTTACAGAGAAACCTCCCATCCTGTCTGGAGAAACTCTTCAACTCCACATCTGCCCATCCCTAACCTACAAATTCAATCCCCAAATCCAAATTCGTCTTCATCTGCATCTCTTCAGTCCTGTTATTTTTTATCATGGTTTTGTTTTCTTTTTGTTTTCCCTGGCTTTGTTTGTCAGAGTGATGTCTGTGTCTTCTCTTACCTGGCATGGTGGTGCAGCTGAAAGGCTCACAGGACATGTCTCCATCAGTCATTCAAGCAGAAAAGTCAGGCTTGGACCAGAACTGGCCTGCTCTGCTGCACCTCTCTTCTTTCCTCCAGCCCTTGCTCTGGGGAGAATGGTGTGACCCTACAGAAGAGCTCTTTTTCCCCCTTTTGGAAGGACACTTAGTCAGTAGTGACTTCCCAGAGGAAAACAGGAATTCATAGGAGGAGTTGAGAGCTGCTCAGCCAGCTGCAACCACTGCAGTGTGACTCGAGAACAGCACAGGCAATGCTGTAACGAGCAAGACGCTGCCAACTGTTACTTCATCTGCTTTGAGAGTTTGGGAGTAAAGAAACAGAGAAAGGGAAGGAAAGTGCAGCCAGAAGCACTTAAATATCATTAGAGTTATGTAAATCAGGCAAGTTAAAAAGACAGAACTGAAGTGTTATTTCCCTCCTGGGGAGTTCTGGGGCTAAGTGGAAGGGGGAAGGGATGTCTTGAACAAGGATGAATTAACAATTTTTCTACAATCTGAGATCTTGTGGACAGACAGGAAGTAATCTTGTATCAATGTCTTATTTTTCCAGGTTGATAAATATAAATGCAGAATATAATCCTTTAGGAATAATATTTTTCAAAAGCTTCATATCTGGCTTTAACATTTTAATGCACTGAGTGTTGGCCCACAAAATAAAAATAAAGACATTTATGTGAATTTTTTTTGCTGTTACTCTACCAAAGTGTTTAAAGCAGTTCACTTTTAACTGCACATTACTTAAATTATTTTGGGTTGTACTTAAGTAATTCAAAGCTAAGAGTAACTAATAAAAACAGAGCTATTAATGACCACAAAAAATCATTACTTCCCCAACTCTTCTCATCCAAGGGCAAGATCCATTACACCTGTAGCTTTAAATATTGAAAAATTATTCCCTGCAAATATTTCTGCTAGCAAGGATCACATTCAGCTGGGATACAGAAGGCTGGTGCAAAGCAGCCCGCCCTGCACAGCTCTGCTGTTGTAACCAGTGTGTGTGACTGATGAGAGCGATCAGTTCTGCTCAGTGCTTGCCCTTCAAGGGAGTTTTGGCCAGGTCAAGATGGGATGACTGTATTTATAATTGTGTCTCTCCAAATGCCACAGATCTTTGCATAGAGATTCAAAATTAGGAGGAGTTGAGTTGTGGTGGTATATGGAAGACTAATTTGAAAAGTGTGGGCTGATTCCAAATAATCCTCTGGTCTATGTGGCAAAGGGCAATCAGTGGCATGTCATGAAATTCTAGATCAGTACTTCCTACATTACAGATTTCAGCTCATGCCTCTTCTCATTCATTATAGGGGAAAACAAAAATCTTACTCGAGTTAAGTCTTTAAGGATGGAAATATTAACATGTGGAGATGTGACTTTCTACATGAAAGGAACTTACTGTAGCAATGCCACCTGCAAAGAGAGACACACTATAATCAGGGCTCTCGGCAGTGTGCAGAGAAGCAGCAGATGAAGAGGTGAGGAATTGACATAAGTGCTGGGGAGCATCCAGCCAGGAGCAGTGCAGGTTTTTATGGAGAGAAAAAAAAGAGTGAGCACAGAGGAGCCGGCGACTAACAGAACACAAAGCCTGGGCCCAATACTTGGAAGCATTTTTGCCTGAAACTGCCAGTACCTCTGCACTGCAAAATACTGTCCCACAGAGATAAACAAAAAAGAAGGAAGGAAATCTGCCTGAGATTACTTTGCTTCTAAGGAGCATTTTACAGCTTGCTCTGTACACCTAAGTAACATAAAGCTTCGCCTTACAGGCTCCAGTGTGTTTTGGAAATACCCTCATTCACAAAACATGGAGGTTGAGGCTGATGAAGGTTATGACTGCTGATAAATCTAAGCATTTGTTACAGATAGTGGGTTTAAGCATTATTTATAGGCAAGCTCCTGACTCTCAGTAGCAGAATAAAAACTCTTCACATCAAAGCAGTGAGGGATTCAGAAACTATTCGTAATAAGCAAGTCTATCTGATATCAAATGAGGTTGTCTTAACAATGTATCTTGGCACTAAAAATGTGCTATTGTTTTTGCCATATTGAGGAGATGTTAAATTTCAAACATTTGAGAGATAATGTGCTACAATTGCTATTCCAGAGGATTTCTGTCAGCCCAAAAAAAATTCCGCTCTAGATGTGCCATTAAGGAGTAAAGACTGGATGACAATTCTTGGTTTTATCTGAATGGGAAGAGTGGCAAGTGAGACTGTAGGTGCTGCAGTTCCTGAGAGAGGACGTTTTTTAGAAACAATTTTTTGGGTGTATTTTAGCAGCTAGTTCACCTGAACAGTGAATGCCATCTCCAGTGCAGCCCTTGTGAATGCGCAAGATCAAGACCTTGGTGGGATGTGCTGCAACATTATAGCCTACTTGTTGTTTTAGAAATATGATTTTTGTCTTCAGTGTTGCCCACTGGACCTGATCAAAGTGGAATTTTTCAGCTTTTTTTGCAGGAAAAAAATAATCAAATCCTTAAAGACTTAATAAATACAAAGTCATTAGGAATTAGTAAATGAACCACATGAGTAAAAAAATGCCTGAATGTTGAGCATTTTAATGAACAATGACAGGAGTTTTTCTTTGTATCACATCGTGGATATTGTGTACACACCACAGTGTCTTTGTGAACCTTCTGATCTGGGGGTAGCAGTAGTGTGATACAGGTGATGTAAATTGTGCATCAGGATCAGCATGTCTGCTTTGCCTACCAACTCTGAGGGAGTACTGCTTGAAAGCTCGTATTTAAACTCTAGGTCTTTCCAACACAAATGGTTGTTCTAGCTTTTTTATGAAGTTGCTTGAGTTTCTTAGAGCTGTTATACTCTGCAGTAGGACAAAATTCACATTAAGGAGGAATGTATGACAGTTCTTAGAAGAGGCAGAAGGAGAACAGAAAAACAGTCTTGGAAGAAAAACTGACATGTTTCAACCTTACAGTAAAATGCTGTTTTGATAATATTGCAACGGGACGGTACTTTTCAAAAAAATATCTAAAAGGTGTCTTTAAATGTGAGCCATAGGAAATTGTACAGGTACCTGCTAATTGGGCCACTCTACTTGAGGCCTTTGACATGGGTCATATGCGAGACTAAGTCACGCATCCATAACACTGTTTTATTCATAAATCTTAGCTAAGAGATACAGAAGTGAATTATGCTTTCAGACATACAATAGAAAAGATGAGCAGTGGGCTGCACTTTTTAGAAACCTGAGAGCTGTGCTGTAAGGATGTAAAATTATTCCCAGTTCAGCAGAACATCACCTGCAGAGCTGCAGTCCACCAGTAATAGGGAGACCACAGCCTTCCCCTCAAACAAGCAAGAAATAAATAACCTTACTGAGTCAAGACTCAAACCTAAGTTGGGAAATAAGAGCAGCTGCCAGTCAAAGAACGTATGATAATAGGCAGGGATTTCCATCTGATGGTGAGTTCAGGATTCAGTCAGGGCTCACAGACCTGGGCACACACTGAGGGAGAAATCGTGTGACCTAAACCAGCAGCAGCCACTGTATCACAGGCTTAGTGATTTCTCACACCTGTGAGAGGCAGCTGCTCGGGAGCTGGTATGGTTCACAGGGCTCCCCAGCACCAAAGCAGTCCTGCTGAATTCTTGCAGGTGTTGTCAATGGAGATTTTTCCACTCTTTCAAAACCAAGGAGGTGATATTGTATTGCTGCTCTACCTTGGCATTGCCTGGGGGTGCAGAGGAAGAGGCAGCCAGAGTTGATTGTGCTCCTCCCTTGGAGTAGTGTTTTATGCAGTTCTCCAGGTTAGGAACTTGGGAGCTGCTCATGCTGGTGCTCTCCCAGGTGCAAAGCAACCTGGATCACCCACAGTGCTGCAAAAAATGTCTGGCTGAGATGTGCTATAGCCCAATTTTCTATTACCAGGTGCTACAAATAGTCAATTGCCTCTCCACAGACTTTGTGTAAAACAATTATATAACTTAAGTGGGTTTTTATAGCCTCTTCACTGAGTTGTAAATATTTATCCGGAGTATAAAATCATGGCAAATCTGAAGGTACACCTCAATCTCAGTTCTTCTGTAGCTTCATCCAGAAAAGGAGCAGGTCAGTCACCGTGCAGAGGTGCTGAGTACCATCCTTTGAACCCACTGGCCTCGGCTGTACTCACGTGAAATAAAACTGTGACTAACTGCCTACAAGTGTGGAGATTTTCTCCTTTTAAGCAGCATAAAGCCATGGAGATTTGGTCCATCAAATCCATCTCTCAGCTCCACTTCGCAGCTTTTATTGAAGTGCCTCACACTTAATGAGGCCTCAGAAACATTTGTGCAATTCTTCCGAGTACTCATGAAGACCTAAACCAAGCCCTGACTATGTGATCCCAGTTTTATTCTGCTGTGTTTGGTCAGCTTTTTAAGTTATCTTGCTGAGAATAACCATCAGTTCCTTGATTTTTCTTTGAGTTTGTTTCATTTGTCTTCTTTACGGTGCTCTGTAAGAACACTGACCTTGTGGCACTGCTTTCCTTGACGAGTGATGTCTTCAGCTCAAGTTGGAATGCGCAATTTGCATAAGGCAAGTGAAATCCGTCTCACACCCTGTTTAGAAGTATTAGTTAGATAGTAGAGCAGTATAATGTATTATAGAAAGAGGCTGCAGAAGAAAACATGGATCTCACAAAACGATCATTAAAACCAAACCCAATATGTATTTAAACTGTAAGAAATTCTTCTCCAGCGGCACTGGAAAGACAAATCCACAAATACTCTCAGATCAATATCTAGAAAAGAAAAACACAAGCACTCTTTTGTGAGTCAGTGAGGATACAGATCCAAGGTGCACAGGGCAGGAGGTGAGGAGGGTTATATTCAGCCCTCGGGTGCAAAGAATAAGGCCCCTACTCCCAGCAAGTGACCAACTATCCATAAACCAACTGAAAATGAGAACCTGCCTTCTCTAGTTATGTCTGATAGGAACCTCACATCATCTACACCTGCTTCTCATGCTTAGATCATTTACATTTCTCTGCCTAGTTCAGTTGAAGAGATAGATAGTCATGACTTTTGTTAGCACGCTGAAGTTAAACATCTGAAAGGACTGCTGGTCTGCTTCAACTTGGTTGTGCAACAGCTCTAACTTAACACACTGCCAGTATGCGAGGTATGGTATTTACTATTTTTTATGGTATTTGCTATTTTTACGTTTTTCAGATGCCTACTGTGTGTGTCAGTATATTCTTTTAATCACAGTTCCTTTCCTTTTGATTCTGTGAGTGCATTGAGCTACTTTGCCTCCTGGGACAGGCAATTGTATGGTGATGTACCGAAGTGGAAGGGGTGCTATCTCTGAATTCTTCTCTTTCTCTTAGATGCTAAGAATTTGCTAATGTGTTGTGGCTGTTTTGCAAGCTGCTGTGATGCATAATCCTGTTTTAAATAGCTATCAGGAAAGCATGCAGCTATTCTATTTCTCTCCTGGCAGACCTAGCATGTCAGTCCTGGTGAACAGGTGTTTCCTATGTCGTGTTTCATTGTTCTGACCTTGAATTTATAGGCTTGTCTTCAAAGGCAATTGTTTCCAGCTCAACCAAGGGGAAGTTCATATTTTGTATGAAAAACGTGCATATAAGAAATTGTGAGAGAACCAGAAATCCTGGCTCTTTTTAGACTCAGCTGGAAGTTAAATACTGATTTCAGTGAGGCGTGAGAATGAACCTGAGACTCACTGCTTAATTGCTCCAAAAGGCAAAGCTTCAGGTTTCAAGTCTATTTTCTCCTTCCTGTTGTTCTTTATTCCACCTCCTTTCTTCAATTTGTTTCCTTTAAATAGCAGTTCTGTCTGTATATTTCTTGTGCTTACACCTGGCTCTAATTTTAGGCACAGCCAAAATAGAGGGTGACTGCCGACTTGGCTTTATGGCAGTGTTAGACCTGGTGAAAGGGGCAGTGACTGCTGCTGAGAGAAGGGTTGGGGTAGGAAGGGTGGTAGCAACAGTTGGCTGAAAAAAAGAGGTAATGGCAAAATCAATGGAAACAAAGTTGCTACTCTCAGGCATTCAACTGCTCCTCATCTCAGTTTCTGTTCTGTTAGCAAAAGTAACCTGGCCCTGTTTCTCCTCCTCTAGTGGTACTTACATTGCTAAGAATACTCACATCAACTCTGCTTATAGGTTTTTCTCCAGTAACAGTCAAGGCTAATTTTACTGGAATTAAAGAAAAGCCCTTCTCTTTTGACTTGAATACCTGTTGGATCTGCGTTGAAGCTTGACCTGTGTCTTGATTTAGATTCCCGTCAAATAAAATACTGCTAGTGGGAGTCACATCTGCAGGATTCTCCAAACATTTTTGGTGATTTCATGTCCTGGTATCTTAATGTGTCTCAGTTATTTTACTGTCTGGTTTTCTTTCTTAGCTTAACAGAGGCAAATGGGGAGAAAGCTTTAAGTTGTCTTTGAAGCCTAGTTTTTGTTCAGATTTTTAAAAAGCTGAAATGTAAATAAAAATGCTGCTACTTGCCTTACTTTTATTAAATTCTAGGCTGGTCATATAAACCAGAATTGTTCATGTAGGCCAACTAATAACTTCTGGGCTGTGCTCTGGGCTCATCTATCTTCTGCACTGTTAAATCTTTGATCTTGCTGAACATATTTTGCCTTTGGTTATACTAGTTTTAGATGGTGCAATAGTAAAAGTAATGAGTTTTTCTGAAGATGGATGGAAAAGATTGCAAAGATGTTTGTTTAAAGATTTAGCAAGGGTCAATAGGAAGTGAATTTGTCTCCTGGTAAATTTATGATGAGGCCACAGCATCACTTAGTTGCATCATCTGAGGACGGTTGCTTGAACACTCTGCTGTCTTCTGGCTAGTTTTGTAAGTGATTCTGTCTTCAAACCTTCTGTGCATTTGTGAACTGTAAAGCTCTGTAGCAATGTTTATGCAAGTTTATTTTTTTCCTCACAGCAACTGAGTTTGAATAGACTACTGCTGTGCACTTAACAGCAACACAACACTTTTCACTCACAGAGCACTCACTGGGCACCTCTAAAAGTAGTTGTGTTGGAACTGGGAATATATTTTATCTAAAAGAACACCATGCATAGAAAAAAACCCATAAGAAATCACTGGTATAACCAGGACTTTAACCTGTTGCCACCATTTTTAATGGTTATGAGGTACCTCTTGCACACTGGAAGCTTCCTCTATTTGATGTTGACTGACACTTGGAAAATCAGCCTAGGCTCATGTTCTTAGCTTCTAAGTCCATCTTGAAAGCTAGGCTTATACAAATATGTTTATGTTTCGTTCAAAGCTGGTGTTAAATCAGCTGTGGCCACCCTGGGCCAGTTCCCTAAGGATGTGTTCAGTTTCTTATGTTGCTCTTGCAGTTCATGCTGTTATAACTGCAGAGCTACCACAGCCCAAATGAGCTAATTTAAATCTGCATTGAGTTTCATTGTAGACAGCCTAAACTGCTCTTAGCTGTTACTGAATGCCTATTCAGTATTTTAGAAACTTGGTTTACTGGCATTGTGAGCTGCCTGTGGGATGAAGAAGCTGCCTCTGTGCTCCTGCTGTTGAGAGTGTTGGCCCCTGGATTTATCCGTCCTTGTCATCTGTGTAGTTATAAAAAACTGCTTGTAAATGTTTGCATTAGAGATGTCATCTTCATCTGTGTGTGCAAATATGTTGCTGTTTCTTATATTTCCCCAAACTGTCAATTGTTCATTGATCACACTGATTACTGACGTTTTCAGTGATCACGCCCACTGAACTCCATTGTAATAAATTACTTTGTGACCAAAATGGGTTCATTTGCCAAGTGTTGCAGGGAAGCAGCCTGGCAGAAATTCATACTTAGCTGATAAGAAATGTCAGGGTTGAATATTTATGTGTTAATTGTTATACCAACAATATGCTTACATCTGTAATCTTGGTTACAGTATCACCACAGGATTACCTCAACTAAAGACAGAAAAGATTGGTGTACACAGATCATGTCAGTCCATTCCCATGGCTCCCCTGCCCCCCTCTCTCCCCCCCCCCGATGCCTTCTAAGGGCTTGACCCACCTAATATTAAAGAAATCAAGAGGTGGAAGATTTCACTATGTCCTTTGGGAGATATTTCAACTCTTGCACTGTGTTTTCCTTTGTTTGTATTTTCTTTTTTTCCTGATGTTCATAACACATTCTAGTTTCCTGAATTTCATTCATATTAGTGTTATTTTATTATAAATGATGGCACTGCAGAATCAGTGTCATATTTAAATAATATGGTAAAGTAAATTTAAAACTTAACAGATGCACTCTGTAGATTCTGATTTTTATTTTTTTTTTTCTTTTAGTGGCTGACATATGCTATCAAATATTAACTGCCACACTGGGACCTAATGAAAACCAGTGTTACCCCTAAAAGTGCCCAGAGTTTTAAAGTGGTGGTGTTTTTTGTTTGTTTGTTTTGGTGGGGTTTTTTTGTTTGTGTTTTTTTTTTTTGTTTGTTTGGTTTGGTTTGGTTTTTTTTGTTGTTGTTGTTGTTTTTGTTTTTTTTTAACTGGCGGCTATATGCTTGAATGTTTTAAACACAAGCAAAGGCAATGTGACAAAGTGACTGTATTTCACTGTAATGTTGTGTGTTGAAGAGAGGTGGGCCAAAGAGCAGCATGGCTGTTATTGCTACTAAGGTAGCCATCCAGATATTTCTACCAAAGTGGAAAATGGTAAATGCCATATGGATAATCTAGCAATGTTCAAGCCCTTCACTACTTCCTTTATGGCCAAACAGGGCCACGTGATCTGCAAAACCAGCTGTTTCTTAACCTCGTGCAGTCACAATGTTTCTGTGTATTTGTCCAGTAAATAGAACAAAATTGCTACTTTACATTTATATCACTATTTACTGAGTGTTGAACCAAAGGAACCTGTGTGTATTTGTTCTGCATATGCTTTTCAGAGGTGTATATGTTACATGTTGAAGTACAGCACTGTCAATTTGTGCAATGGAATCACTGTCAGTTCAGATCATTTTTCCAAACAGTTCATTGTAAACTTAATGGAACAAATGAGTTCATGCAGTCTGAGGAGCAGATAAAAATTATGCATCATCAAAGCAATGCGTGAACTGCTGTGATGTTATTTTTTTAGAAAAGCATGAACAGAAAATTTAGTTGTTGTATTATTAATATATGTTACTGTGAGAGGTGGATGAAACCTACAAAAAGCCCTATTTAATGCAATTAGAAATGTCAGGTGACAAGAGTCTGGATACGTTTTTCTCTTACCTTTCCCTTTACTCAGACCTAATGGTCTTCTCAAATGCTCTTCCTTGTGTAGCTTTTGCCCTCTGCTGGAATAAAGCAAATGCGAGCCTGTGTGTTGCTACCATACAATTTTAGAAAATGTGTGCTTGATTTTGCTGTTCCTTCATGGATGAAATCAGTTTCTATTACAGTTTGTGTTCATTTTGATCTAGGAAGCATAAAGTATGCACGACTACTGTGTACCCATTTGCTCTCTGTGGGCTGGAGGTTTCTGGTTTGGTTATAATCTTAATGCCAGTTCTGCATGATGGAAAATCTTTAGTTGCTCTGGTGGTCGGAGCCAGCGAAATACCTGGAACAAGAAGTCCTGTATGATCAGCCATGGGTGATGACGATCACCTCTAAGCTCAGCAGTTTACGTTCACAGGTGCATTTGAAACTGTGTAATGGCTCCCAGCTGGCAGCATTGCCTTTCTGTTTTGTTCTAACCAGAGGGAATCACTACCCTGCGTGTGGTGACAGGGTCTGCACACCAGAAGCTGGGAGATGGGCGCAGTGGCTGCTCCAGCCATCGGAAGCTACAGAAGAACTGAAAATAACAACTCAAATACTTGATTATAAAATGAATGTGCTCCTGCGTGTTGATATTGCCTGTAACCTCCACCTTCCCCCAAATCCTGCAGTGATAACGGCTTGAGTACTTGCAGTTGAAGCTTGCTTTGTCTGGAGGGAGAAGTTCAACAGAGAACTAAAAGCATCACTCCTTGTTTTTTAACTACTATAGGGTGCCCATCTAAGAGAAAACTATGGACATTTCTAGTAGACCCTTGTTTCTGGCACTACACTGTGATGGTATAGGGGTGACTGTAATGCTGCCTCTGAGGGAACAGCCTGTCTCGAGCTTGTTACTGCTATGATTGTATTGGCTTCTATGCAGGTATTGCTGACAATGTGCTTCACTGTTTAACCCTTGGCCTGTTTTCAGCTCTAACCAACTCCAGCTCCCCACTGTAGCGAACTCCTTGTCTGTTGTCCTCCCTTCATGCACAACCCATCTCTCTTTGATCCTTCCCTCATTCTGTCGCTCCCCTTCCACCACACGTTATGTTTGCTTGGCTTTGCAAAGAGCCATCCATAAGTGAATGCTGAGTTACAACACTTCCCCATCAGAAAAATCCGTAATCCCAGCTTTTCCTTTTTGTGTTTCAGGCGTGTAAACACTGCTCATTTGCATCTGGCTTCTGAGGCAGATGTTCCATCCCTCTGTCTTAAGTAAATTGTATTCACGAAGATGCAGAAGGTTAGCCTTAGCCTTTCAGAAATCATTCTCTCAAATCCTCCTGTGGAGTAGGAGAGGGAGAAGAAATCAATATCTATGTGGGGGTGGGAAGGGGAGAGCGAGGAGGGAGGCAGGGAATAGCTGTATATAATCTTGCAAAATCCTATAAACAACTGAGTGCTGCCAAGACAATTCTCTGGGCTCTTCAGTAAAGAACTGGTCACAGGAGAGGCCAGATTACCCTTCAAACGAATAATCCTGGAGTCAGGAACCAGATGAATTTCTCTCTTTTCTACCAGAGTTAGAAACTTTCAAGTCAGTCAGAGAGGGGCAGGAATGGTAAACTGGCTGCTTGGTACCAATATCTCAAATGTGCAGCAACAGCCTGGTTAAATAACACTGTTAAGGCTGCGTGCCCAAATCTGTCACAAATATTTCCAGACTAAAGTGTGGCTATGCAACCTTAATGCACCTGTAAGTGTGTATTCTTCACAAATAATTCCTAACTGTATTTCTCATAACATTGTTCCCCTGTACAGCTTTGCATCAACCTATGCACAGTAGCTATCTAATATAGGGATGAATCGGGGATACTAAGGGAGAGTTGCTACAGCAGGCAGACCAAGTGTATGTATAGGCGTCTGTACTGGAACAAGTACTGTTTATTATATGAATCAATGACACAGTGGGATCAAGTGCACCCTCAGCAAGTTTGTGGATGACACCAAGCTGAGTGGTGCAGTTGACACACCTGAGGGACAGGATGCCATCCAGAGCAACTTGGACAAGCTTGAGAAGTGGGCCTGTGCAAACATCATAAGGTTCAACAAGGCCAAGTGCAAGGTCCTGCACCTGGGTCAGGGCAACCCCTGGAATCAATACAGCCTGGGGGATGAAGGGATTG
The DNA here is from genome assembly GCF_037038585.1 of Patagioenas fasciata. Lineage (NCBI taxonomy): Eukaryota > Metazoa > Chordata > Aves > Columbiformes > Columbidae > Patagioenas > Patagioenas fasciata. Next base: position 27,691,402 of record NC_092524.1, on the reverse strand, counting down.
AGAACAGCCCTGTGGAGAAGGACTTGGGGATACTGGTGGATGAAAGATTCGACATAAGCCAGCAACGTGTGCTTGCAGCCCAGAAGGCAAATTGTATCTTGGGCTGCATCAAAAGGAGTGTGGCCAGCAGGTTGAGGGAGGTGATTCTGCCCCTCTGCTCTCCTCTCGTGAGACCCACCTGGAGTACTGCATCCAGGTCTAGGGCCTTCAACATAAAAACAACTTGGACCTGTTGGAATAAGTTGAGAGGAGTGCCATGAAGATGATCAGAGGGATGGAGCACCTCTTCTATGAGGAAAGGCTGAGACAGTTGGAGTTCTTCAGCGCGGAGAAGAGAAGGCCCTGAGAAGACCTTCTTGTGGTCTTTCAATACTTAAAAGGGGCTTGTTGAAAAGAAGAGGATAGGCTTTTTAATAGGGTCTGTTGTGATAGGGCAGGGTGTGATGGTTTTAAGCTAAAACAGAGTAGATTCAGAGGAAGAATTTCTTTACAGTGAGGGTGGTAGACACCCCATCCCTGGAGACATTCAAGGTAAGGCTGGGTGGGTCTCTGAGCAACCTGATCTCATTGAAGATGTTCCTGCTCATTCCAGGGGGTTGGACTAGATGACCTTTGAAGGTCTCTTCCAACCCAAATGATTCTATGATTCTAAGTTTTAAAAACTGTCCTGGACAACTACATTCAACTACTGGTTTTGTGTTATACAAAGCCATTCACATAAATAATGTTTTATCAAAGGTGGTTATTGGTTTTGTGTGCTTGGCACCTAGAAAATAATGAAGCCTGAGGTTTGATTTGCAGAAGCACTAACTAGGTAGTGGTGCAGTTGGAATATAGATCTATAGACAGATGAATAATCATAGAGTTGGAAGAAAATGAGATATTTTGCATCATGTAGTAGGATCAACTATACCTTTATCAGTTCTAGAGATGTTTGTCTAACTCGTTCTTAAAATCCTTAGTGACAGATCCTTCAAGCAGCTGAGCATGCAGTGTTTATCACTCTTTAAAAAAAAAAAAAAAGAAAAAAGATACCAAGTGTTTTATCTCTATTATTCATCTTATAGTAGTGGATAGGGCAAGAATAACTGGCTTAAGCTGACACAGAGAACATACTATTGTCTTGGGAGGGTGGGAGGAAGGGTAGAAGCCTTGTATGTATTTGAAAAATTTTGGTTTCCCTCAGCTTTTTAAGACTGTATGGTGCTTATCTGTTTCATCTGCTTTTTGTAGGTAGATGTAATTTAGCTTTCTATAATTTTCGTTTCTCTCACCTGGATGTTCTTTGATTCAATTTTATTACTCTTGGAGTGTCTTCCCCCAAATGGGTAGAAATACTCCTAATGAGGCTTCATCAGTGCTCAGTGCAATAGAAAGGTAACTCCATGTGTCTTGCAGGCTCTTTTCAGTGTGATTGAGGAAAGCAGGAATTTGCACTCCTACCTCCTATTGGATTTTAATAGGCGTCAAACAGCTGTTCCACTGGTGATTTTTTTCAGAAATGGGCAAAACAATGTGACTGAATATTTCCAAAATAATTTAGCTCAAGGCAGGGAAAATGCTTTAAGGCAAGTAGTTGCAGTCTGGTAATCACCAGATAGGCAACAAGAAGCCCCAGGTAATCTGGAAATTAGCTGGTCTCAACTCTACCTGTAATAAAGCTACATGTAGCCTAAGTGTCTTTGTAGGCCTTCAGGCAGATTTTCCTTACCTTTCCAGACAAACGGAAGTATCTTTATTGAATGAAAGTGGTCAGAAAACAGACACAATGGCATGAACTTCACCAGCCAGTAACATCCACAGGAAACTGTGTTAGTGGTTGAAGAAAAATAGTTTGCCCAGTGAACTATCATCCTCATGTCTTGGAGCACAGGGATGTGTAAGTGTTTTGGTTTTATTCTTTTGAGATCTTTCTTGTAAGCTGACTAAATCAAAACTCTCCTCATGTTGGATTCAATGCTGATAAAGATGTAATCTACCGTGTTACAGCTGCTTTCAATGTAGTGAAGATGTGTACCTCTTTCATATATGAGTAGAATACTTTACTAGAAAATAAATCTTCAGTACAGGTTGGTCATTATAAACACATCAAATATCATATCCAACATCTGCTTCCTGTATTCTGAAAAACATTTGACCATTAGAGAAGGCCAACCCTTGACTCACAGGCTCTGTAGTTATAATTAATATTTCGAATAAAAAGCAATGCATACTGTCAGCTGTTTCCAGCAGGTTTCTGGGTTTGTGTTGGCAGGCTGTGCAGGTGGACACACTGTGGTTTTCAGCCCTTTATGAAGAATTTACAAGAATCCCTGTAATACTTTATTCTGTGGTTAAAACCTCCTTTTGTTTAATTCTTGGTGTCTGCTTCCACATGATTATTTACTCAAAGCTGGCATCGGAAATGGATTTATGTAAAATGTTATCCACAAATTCTGGCATCTAACTTGTATTAAACCCCATCAAGTGAAACAGTGTATTAGTTCAGGGTGCTGGAAAGTTTGTGATGGTGGTCAGGCACTGTCCAGCCTTGTCACTGTCAGACTCATTAGCAAGATTGCTCTAAGCTACTACAGAAACTGTTGCATTAATGTTATGTTCTCATCAATGTCAAGAGTAATAATATTTGAGCTTCAAATATGATGGCAGGGAAAAATGAAGGACATAGTCTTAAGGGTGTCTTACTGCCTCATTCAGAGCAGCAATTATCTTTCTCAGACCCAGATACCAAGACTGACTAGGTACAAATTAAAAAACATTAAAATTTCCACTAATAAATATGTTAGAGTTCTCAGTGATGCTTCTAATACTCAGAAATTTGAACGTTGTAGAACCAGATACAATTCAAGTGGAAGGCTGAGGAGATCCCCTACTTAAGCAAACATGCCCAAGTGCTAAACAAGGAACTGCTGGGCAAACTCAAGTGGAAGAGGAGAGTTTACAGATCATGGAAGAAGGAGCTGACCACTGGGGAAGAATATAAGGCTGTTGTCAGAGGATGTAGGGAGGCAACTAGGAAAGCTAAGGCCTCCTTAGAATTAAACCTTGCAAGAGGGGTCAAGAACAACAGAGCTTCTTCAGATACATGGCAGATAAAACTAAGACTAGAGGCAATGCAGGCCCACTGATGAACAAGGTGGATGCCCTGGTGACAGAAGATACAGAGAAGGCAGAGTTACTGAATGCCTTCTTTGTCTCTGTCTACTCTGCTGGAGGCTGTCCTGGCGAGCTCCGTACCCCTGAGGCCCCAGAGGAAATCAGGACAACGGAGGAGTCTGCCTTGTTTGATGAGGACTGGGTTAGGGACCAATTAAGCAATCTGGACATCTAAAAATCCATGGGTCCAGATGAGATGCACCTGTGGGTGCTGAGGTAGCTGACTGAAGTAATTGCTAGACCACTTTCCATCATCTTTGCTAAGTCTTGGGAAACGGGAGAGATGCCTGGGGACTGGAGGAAAGCAAATGTCACTCCAGTCTTCAAAAAGGGCAAGAAGGATGACCCGGGTAGCTATAGACTGGCCAGCCTCACCTCAGTTCCTGGAAAGGCGATGGAACAACTTATCTTTGGTGCCACCTCAAGGCATATCAAGGATAAGAGGGCCATTAGGGGCTTCAACATGGCTTCACCAAGGGGAAGTCATGCTTAACCAACCTCATAGCCCTTTATGAGGACATAACCAGGTGGACAGATAATGGCAAAGCAGTGGTAGTGGTCTGTCTTGATTTCAGTAAAGCATTTGACACAGTCCCTCACAGCATCCTTGCAGCTAAACTGAGTAAGTGTGGTCTGGATGATCAGGTAGCGAGGTGGACTGTGAACTGGCTGAAGGAAAGAAGCCAGAGAGTCGTGGTCAATAGGGTGGAGTCTAGTTGGAGGCCTGTATCTAGTGGAGTGCCTCAAGGGTCAGTACTGGGACCAGTACTATTCAATATATTCATCAACGACTTGAATGAGGGACTAGAGTGCACTGTCAACAAGTTTGCTGATGACACCAAGCTGGGAGGAGTGGCTGACACACCAGAAGGCTGTGCTGCCATCCAGCGAGACCTGGACAGGCTGGAGAGTTGGGCAGGAAAAAAGTAAATGAAATATAACAAGGGGAAGTATAGAGTCTTGTATCTGGGCAGGAACAACCCCAGGTTCCAATGTAAGCTGGGAAATGTCCTGTTAGAGAGCAGTGTAGGGGAAAGGGACCTGGGGGTCCTGGTGGACGGCAGGTAGACCATGAGCCAGCACTGTGCCCTTGTGGCCAGGAAGGCCAATGGCATCCTGGGGTGTATTAGAAGGGGGGTGTTTAGTAGGTCGAGAGAGGTTCTCCTTCCTCTCTGCTCTGCCCTGGTGAGACCACACCCAGAATATTGTGTCCAGTTCTGGGCCCCTCAGTTCAAGAAGGACAGGGAACTGCTGGAGAGAGTCCAGCGCAGACCCACAAAGATGATTAAGGGAGTGGAGCATCTCCCTTATGAGGAAAGGCTGAGGGAGCTGGGTCTCTTTAGCCTGGAGGAGACTGAGGGGTGACCTCATTAATGTTTATAAACATGTAAAGGGTTAGTGTCACAAGGATGGAGCCAGGTTCTTCTTGGTGACAACCAATGACAGGACAAGGGGCAAGGTGTACAAACTGGAACACAGAAGATTCCACTTAAATATGAGAAGAAACTTCTTCACAGTGAGGGTGACAGAACACAGTAACAGGCTGCCCAGGGAGGTTGTGGAGTCTCCTTCTCTGGAGACATTCAAAACCTGCCTGGACACCTTCCTGTGTAACCTCATCTAGGTGTTCCTGCTCTGGTGGGGGAATTGGACTAGATGATTTTTCAAGGTCCATTCCAGTCCCTAACATTCTGTGATTCTGTGGTTCTGTGTTCAATAGCACTGAATTTTAAAAACCTTTGGTAGGATATTTCTTACAGAACATAGCCTGAGTCTTGCTAGGTAAATGAATCGTTTTTCTTCTTCATTGAATTATCTGTCATCCATCTTTAGTTGCTGTCATTGATGTGACTGAGCAGAAACCATTTGTCGTGGTTCTTAATGACCCTTTATTAACTAATAAAGTCAGCGAAGCTCTGAAATGGCTTCAAGTTAGCCTCAAAACTGAGGGAAGGCATGCTAAAGCTCTCAGTTTTTTAAGTGAATTGCTGTTAGCTGTTCTTTTGTATTCACTCACACCCTTGGAGCAATGGGAGTCCCTTATGTTTTAAGGAGGCTGCAAGCACACATATTTTTAGAAAAAGGACGATTTTTACTTTGTGACAGACACTGACATTTCTCTCTTACCTCTTCCTGGGAAACTGCTTCCTCAGATGATACTCGTTTGCCTGCATACCCTGGTCCTGGTTCTGCCTGAAAACTCCTGAGCATAGTTTCTTAGCTGTGGATCTCCTTGCAATATTAACAGCCAGTCCAATTTGTAAACAATGTATTGAGGAGCATCAGCACCTCTATGGTGTCTGTATTGATCTGACAAAAGCATGTAATGGTTTCACTTGATCTGCTCTCTGAATGTTGGAGTGAATTGGATTGTTCTGATATTCTTTTAGTCTGTTCTGTTCATGATGGGAGAGATTGTGTACAATAGGAAATCCTTCTTCAGTGGAGCTTCTCATGAAAGATGGAGTCGAGCAGGGTTGTAGTCTTATCTACTCAACTTCTCTTTTTAGTACTGCAGATCTTGACCTTAGCCTGTGACATACTGAGGGTAATTTGTTCAGCCGTAACAAAGTTATTCAAATCCGAGTGTCATGAAATCAGCCAGCAGCAGATCTACAGTGTTTCACTGGCTACTTTGTAACATCATACAAATACTTTCATCTTGCAATTGGTATCCAAGAGGCAAGGTCATATTTCAGCTTGCTCAAAGCTGCAGCCCTCTCTCTGTTGTAATTGGAGACTCCAAAGTGCACCATTCTTGACATTTTTCTCTCTCCTAATTCATGACAAATACCTCTGCGCTTCTAGAAAACAAATGTATCTTCAAATACATTAGTAAAATTGTCTTTTGCATAAAGGAGGAGTAAATGCTCAGTACAGATCACTGATTTAAATCTTTGACTGTATTTACTTGTCAGAGGCACAGCATGTGGATGCAAGTTGCAGAATGCCCAAGCAGGTCTTCTAAGTTAGTTTTTGGTGACAGACCATGCGTGTGACAGTGCAAGGACAACCTGAAGTCCTCTCTTACAGCATGCCAGATCGATAATTGTGAGGGACAAGCTTTGAGACATGTGGAGACAAATCTTTCCTTCTGGTAGCATAGCCCTTAGTGTGAAACATGCAGCTAAGCTGAAGAGAGAAAAGTTGTTCAGGGAGATTATATTGCCACCTCTCATCATCTAAAAATCACATGTTCAGCTTGTAACCATGAGCGTTATGTGCAGTATGATGAAACTAAATATCGCTATTTAGCACTGAAGAAGTGGAAATTGTTGGACTAACAAAATAAGAGAGGGAATTAACCATATTTTTGGAAGTGTTCTTTGATGTTGTTGTGCTGCAGTCAGTGTGCTTCTGACTGAAGTGAAGTGAGCTGTTTCTGACATTTTAAAACAAAGAAGATGCTCTATTTCTTAGCATAATGCATACCTGCACTCTTAAGCATAAACTTTTTTGCCCTGTGATGGCAGCTTGGTGGTGTCTGTAAAATGATTATAAGACTTGAGCCTACCTAAGGCTGAGTTGGAACCTCTCTTGCAAAAATTCCCTTAAAAAACAGAAATCTGAAGTCCGACGTTATGTGCTAAAGGACTGAACTACCTGTAGAAAACTTTTATTCCCTTTTTCTGTCCTTTTGCCCTCCACAACAGCAGCATCAATGCACATGTGCAAAGCTTGATGTGTGGGTGTTATGCAGTTGTATAGTTCAGACTCTAAACAGAGGAACTGGATCTCTGGAGCCATTGGTCTTTCCTTAGAGCTAAATTCGGGCCATATTATATTTTATGTTTTGGAAATTGTAGTATCAACTAACAGGCTCAAGCAAAGCTGAAGGGAATAATATAGAGATTGAGGAGACAAAGAATGAAAAACTGTCTAATCAGATTGAAAGAGACTTTGTACCCAGTGCTGCATACAGATAATAAGATATAGTCATATGCCTGGCTGTATTGGGACTTCATTGTATTGTGCATGGGTCTGTATTGTTTTTTAAAAAAAGAAAAGGGGGGGCGCAGCTGGGTGGGGAGGGGCAGCAAGATTAATCTTTTGAGAGAATGTGAGAGAGGTCACCCCCAGGGAGGACAACAGACCTGATGTAACAGCTTCTCTACCATTTCTTACCATGTAAATCAAAGCAGTTCTGTTGATGTGGTGAAGAAAAAAACCAAACAAACCTGAAACTTCCTGTGCAGTGGTGCACTCTGGTGCTGTAACAGTGCCTGGCTGCGTGCTGACACTGGCCATGAGGACCTTTATTCAGATTAAAGGATTATTGAGCAGTGCACAGTTCAGCTCAGGATCTTGAGAATGCAACATACCTTGAAACTTCTTAGTTGTGGACAAATGAAATTCTTCCTGTTATTGGTGCTGCTGTCTGATTTAATTTCAAAAGTTAATCAGTTGTAGACGTATGTAGCAACCAGATTTTGGTCAAGAAGGCAAACTTTAGAAGTTGAGAGTCTGCAATGCGTTAATGGTATATGTGGCAGTAGCATGTTCTGGTAAGAGTGATCATGCAACTTTGTAATTATTGTTCAATAGAACTCTTTGTAAATTGACTTGCTCTCCTGGGAAGATAGTAGTTTTGGAGTTTTATTTTTATTTTTTAACTCTTGGCCAAACTTGAAATGTAAATGTAAAATATCAAGGGTTTGGTATTCAGCTGATTCAGCTCTCTCAGCTCTAAAGGTTTCTCTCATTAGTTACACCTCAGGTCCTGTGAAGTGCCCCATAACTGTGGCATCTCCATTTCATCTTGTATGTGCTCAGGAGGGAAGGGGGAATAGGAGATCTTGTGTGAGACATCTGGGCAGCAGAGGAGAAAGAGGACCCTAGGATGGCTAAGGTCATCTGTCACCGAGGCAGCATGTTCAAACAAATATAAACCAATGTTGAACTCGTCCAAAACAGAATAGCCGATTCCACTTGGAAAAAAAAAAAAAAAAAAAGTGTTTTGCATCAGCTTGGCTCAGATTTTTTTGTTTAGGCTTTACTGAAGGAAAATTGTAGATGTGTGCCTTTCAAAACATTACCCCAGTAAATTTTCCTGAAGGAATAGGATTTTTTAACGGCAAAATTCTTCAGCCTGATCTGTCACTCGAGTCTAGTATCTCTCAGGACTCTGTAAAAATGTTCAAATTGTGCAAATCTCTGTCCTAAAATCTATACAGTCTAAATATATAAATAGATGGGGGTGGGGGGATAAAAGGAACACCTTGCAATGAAATGAATATGGTAGTTGGCTGTCACATCTTTCAGATAAATAAATTACATTTGTTTGAAGTTTCATATTGTTTTTACAAACTTCTATGCTTGATGCCAAAGCTTTTGGGCCTGAACCCAAACTCTGAACTCTCCAAAGCTTGCCTATGGGTAACAGAGACGGCACTACCAAAGGAAAAGGCAGAGCAAGCCTGAGTGCTTCTGAAAGGAGAGTCTGAGGTGACAAATGTGACAATACACGGAGAGGTCTGTGCCTAGAGGTGTAGGTCAGGATATTTCATGCAGGGGCCAATTCTTAGTGCCCCAAACAGCTGTGCTTCACGATAGACTGTACATGTTGTATTGCTGAGAGAAGACTGAAGGGCAGCACAGAGGAACAAGCTGAATTGCTCTTCTTGTCCTGGAGTGAACTGGTCTTACAGAGACCCGTGAATGGTAATACAGCCTAGAAGGCTGAAACTGCAACTACTTTTTCTTTGTTGATGTGGCTGAGTAAAATAGATCGTGGAAGACATCTGCTTTGGAAATGTATTTGGCACAATAAATAACATATACATGACTGTTCCAGGAAATTTCGCTGTGACATTTACTTTTTTCTTTTTTTTTTTCTCTCTTTTTTTTTTTTAAACCTGTATCCTTACCTAACCTTTTTTTTTTTTTTTTTTTTTTTTCCAGTTTGAGAGATTATCTGCTTTAAAGAAATAGCTCCTACTTTCCTTTCCTCCCCTGAGCAGTGGTTTTATTATCTCAAGAGTGCTACAGAGACCTATGGCATTTTGCAGACACTTCCAGATAGTTACTCAAAGGGATTTATAATTTGATCCCTGGTCCTACATAGAGTTTTTCAAGAACCAGCCATTGGGTCTTGCAGAGCCATGGCAAAATGATTGAAGAGCCCTGAGGTTTTAGGGTTTAAGTAAATATAATACAATGAAGGAAAATAAGAACAGTAAATACCACCACCTCTCCAAAGGACCTGAGCAGATAAAGAAAACAGCAACTAGTATGTAATGAAATGCTTATTGTTACCTCTGTATCTTTTCTACTCCATTTAAAAAGAACACATATACAACACTAATTAATTAATTTGTTTGCTAAAATTTAGAAACAGTGGAATAAATATCTGTGTGAAGATGAATGGTAGAAAGCAAATTCCAAGAAGAAAATGGAGGAATGAGAATCCAAAGTTTTGATTTTTGATTGTATCTATGTCTGATGATCAATAGAAAGTCTCATGAATTTTAGTGTTGCTTTTCCACAATATTTTGGCAATGATCTTCACATTTTGGGTTGAGTTGCATAAATGTTCAATAATCTTGTATGCATTTTTTTTTTTCTAATATAGACTTTTTGATGTAGCAGTTGACAGCATGGTCCCCTGAAGAAGTAAAATGCAGGCTACAAATAAGAACCCTAAATTAGTGTAAGTGATCGTCTTGAGGAGACTGGCTCATGATTTTTTGCCATGTGGTTTGCAACACTGGGAAGTTAATTAAGAAAATAATTGCTGCATGTTGTAGCGGCAACATCCTCCTCCACTAAAGAACATGGAGCTGAAATTAACCTACCAATAATAAAAATATATATGGAAAAGGTCACTGAAATAGAAGAAACCAGTAGAAAAAAATAGTAGTAGATGAGGATATAAGTTACCTACCAGGTGTGTGTGGGATAAAAAGCAGTCACCTACAGAATGCCTTTACCTGCTTTCCTATCAGCTTTGGAGTTATTGTTTTATTCCTTCTTTCACATCTTGCGGTCTGCTCTTTTCCTATTTCTTCTGGTTTGTGTTTGCTGGAGTGCATGCACTTGCCTGTCAGTGCCTTGTTTTTAAAACAAAGCTATTCTCCATGAGGTTCTGGTGTCATTGCCATTGGGAACAATCTTCAGCAGAAGAGGAGATCTCATCCTCTTCCAATATACAAGAGTTATTGGTATAAACAACTTTCTAACATCCTTAAGGTTTCTCAGTTCTTTATAGTCTTTTCATCTTTACTAGTTTCATAGTTCTTATTAATTTCAGCGACTTTGTGCCATTGCTAAACCACGTGTGACCTTCCAATGCTACCTTGATCTCCTCTGTGCAGAAACTCTGCTTCTGCAGAAGGCTGGTATTCAAATAAACTGTGACAATGATGACTGTAACATTTTGTGTAACAGCGAAGTGAACTCTTCCATACACCCCTGTATGCTTGATAGGAGCGTGAGCAGGATACATGTTCAGCTCTGGCTGAACGGTACTTACACAGCATCAAGCCCTTTGCTGTTTCTCATGCTGCCCTGCCAGCAAATAGGCTGGGGGTGTACAAGAAGTGATGGGGGAAGCACAGCCATAACAGCTGACCCGAGCTGGCCAGAGGGATGTTCCATACCATACTACATTGTGCTTAGCAATAAAAGCCCAGGGAAAGGTGTAGGAAGCAGAGATATTTGGAGCTGTGTCATTATTTCCCCAATTGTTGCTCCATGTGCTGAGGCCCTGCTTTCCAGGAGAGTGCCTAGTTATGTGCCTGCCAATGGGAAATAGTGAATAACTTTCTTTTTGCTTTGCTGTGCACGTATCTTTGCTTCACATATTAAACTGTCTGTATCTCAGCCAGTGAGTATTCTTGCTTTTGCCCTTCTGATTCTCTTCCCCCATCCCTCCTGGGGGTAATGAGTGAGCAGCTGTGAGAGGCTTAGCTGCCTACTAGGGTTAACCCACCACAATATCTCATGTCCAGATATAGGAATACTGATCAATTAAGGGACTTGGGACACTATATAGGCATATTAAAATGAAGGATAAGAAAGGGGATTACAAGGAGTAAGGCTAAGGAGCCCTTCACTCTATGTAGGTCTCCAGTCCCCAAGAGCTGGACATGTTATTGCTATCAAGTGCTGTACAGAGCAAGATGTTATCTTGAGTGTTGCAGAAGGATTTAACAGACGAGGTGATGCCAGGTCTAATTCCCTCCTTTGACTGCTAGTCCAGAACTGCTGTCACAAAAGCATGTCTGATAGCCCAGAGCTTACTGATATGAAGGAATCAGAACAAAACTCACAGGGGATGTACCCAGACCCTTTTGCCCTGTTCTTGCCAGCTCTCTGCCTTGACAGCAGTCCAGCTCAGCTGTCAGTCATGCTGCAGGAGGAGATGGGTTAAACATTATTGGGTTTTCCTTCAATGGCTGCTGTTGCTTATTGGCTGCTGTTGCTTGCTGAGAAGTAGGAAATTATATGTATTTCTATTTGCCACAAGATAGCACTGTTGTGGGCAGATGTGTGACATAGTTTCCCTTTTCTAGGTAATGACCTTTATTTGCATGGTCAGAATGGAACAGCATGTTGAGTTAACTCTTAACAAATCCTCATCCTTCTTCATGTCTGCCCATTTACCCAAATCTACTCCTGGCAAATAATTTTGTGGGGAATTTAAACGCTTCAGGATTTTCAGCTAATCCATTTCCATGTACATCATAGCTGCAGATTAGCCAGGGTGCATCTGCACACGCACACACTACCCTTTATAGGGCAGAAATAGTCCTATGGGGCTGACAACCATCTCATTTGCTATTCCAGCCCATACATTTCTGAGTCACAATCCCATGTGGGTGGATGTCAGTCATTTGAAGTTTATGTAATTCCTAACTATATTTAAAAAACATATACTTTTAATTTCTTTTGTGGAGAAACATCCTATATCATTAGTTCTCAACCTGTATTAGACCAATAAAGGCCATTAGTTTTCCCTGTGGCAGAAAGCCTGCTCACTATTTGGCAGCTGCCCTTGGATCATATCCTTGGAGCAGATGGCTGGTCGCCTGCCAAATAAGATACAAATTAGATTTCCAGATGATTGAATGGTGGTGGCAGGAAAAACAGCCATTCATCTTGACTCCTCCTCTATTGCAAATCTGGTTAATCAGTGAGAACATAACCACTCACCATTAATGCATGTGCACTGCACAGCTAAGATATCAGTGGATAGTCCCTACTGGGAGAAGGTGGGATAAGTGAAAATCATGGAATTATTTGGGTTGGAAGGACCTTCAAAGGTCATCTAGTCCAACCCCCTGCCATGAGCAGGGACATCTTCAACCAGATGAGGTTGTTCGAAGATCTGTCCAGCCTGGTCTTGAATGTTTCCAGGGATGGGGCATCTACTACCTATCTGGGCAACCTCTTCCAGTATTTTACCACCTTCCTTGTAAAAAAAAATTGCTTTCTCCTGTTTAGCCTGAATCTCCTCTCTTTTAGTTTAAAACCATTACCCCTTGTCATAACAGACCCTGCTGAAAAGTCCATCCCCATCTTTCTTATGGGCTCCCCCCTTTTTTTTAAGTACTGAAAGGCTGTGATAAGGTCTCCCCAGAGCCTTCTCTTCTCCAGGCTGAACAACCCCAACTTTTTCAGCCTGTCCTCATAGGAGAGGTGTTCCAGCTCTCTGATCATCTTGGTGGCCCTCTTCTGGAGCCCCTCCAATAGGTCTATGTTGTTCCTGTACTGAGGGCTCCAGGGCTGGACACAGGACTCCAGGTGGGGTCTCACCAGAGTGAAGCAGAGGGGCAGAAATCACCTCCCTCAACCTGCTGGTCATGATGCTTTTGATGGAGCCCAAGATACTATTTGCCTTCTAGGCTGCAAGTGCACATTGCTGGCTCATGTCCTGTTTTTCATCCACAGTATCCCCAAGTCCTTCTCCACAGGGCTGCTCGCAATGCCTTCATCTGCCAGCCTGTACTGATTCCAGGGGTTGCCCTGACCCAGGTGCAGGGCCTGGCAGCTGGCCTTGTTGACCCTCATGCAGTTCACATTAAAAGGAGATGTTTTGCTCTTTGCAAACATTTGGTTTATAATGAATACCAAATCTGTCTTCTACACAAGTGAATTGCCAAGCCTCATTTAGTCCATAAGGAAAGCAAGAAATTAGTATAATAGATCAACAGTACCGATAGCCTGTCTCCATCAAAGTCCTGCACTGGCTTATAAGTAGGCTGAGCTCCCATGCAGCAGGAAGATAATTGAAGCTGTTTTATGTGGCAGATTTATTTACGATGAGCTTGTACATTCAAACTCCAACTCCACATTAGCTGCATTTGTGTATCTGTGGTCAAAGTATATAAGAGTGCATGCTGTTTGGCCCAGGAGGACAGACAAGGAACCTAGTTACCTGCGCTTCTCTTATGTATTTTTTCTTTCTGTATTTTAAGTAAGCTGTATCTTTATATTTGAACGTGGTTGTTTCAACATAGTCAAATGTGAACAGGTGATTGGTGACAGTAGATGTAAAAGCAGGACAAAGGGCTTTAGTTATGTTCCAAAACCCTTGGAAATGACCACAGACTTGCCACGCACTTGTGGAGGGGAGCCAGGCTTCTTTTGGAACCTAATGTTCTAGTTGGATAACTAGGAAAAAAGCAATGAAAACAAAATAGCTTTGAAAACAGAGTTGGGGGAAAAACACATTTCTTTTTTTTTTTTCCCTGTGGTAGAAAAATAAATACAGTAGGACCAGCAGTATGCTCAGTTGAACAAATATGTTTCCAATGAAGTTAATGGAGTTATACTGGTACAACTATGAATGGAATCTGACTTAGCACAGAAGTCAGGGACTAGATTTTCAGTTGATGGAATCAGATGTGGTTTCTGCTGAAATCCATGGCGTTACGCTAATCCGCAAAAATGGAAAGAACTGGCCCCGGGACAACTGCAGTCTAGGGACTGCTTCTTCTCTTCCATATTCAAAATTCAAGTTTCTCTGTACATTTTTCTTCTCTTCCTTTCCCTATAAATAGTGGGGAGAGAAAGATTTTTAAACCTGCACTAATTTAATGAATCTTATTTAAAATATTATTTTATTCCAGAGATTAATTCTTTCTTAGTGTATCAATGTTGCATATATAGCTGTAAAAGTGTTAAAGTAACTGTGCAGCAAAAAACCCCACTAAACCTTAAGAAGATAGAGAAAAATATTTGTTGCAGCTGCATCTAAAAATGGTTTGTCAATTTTCCACCCTTCATTAAAAATGCATTACCTTCTGAAGCTGTTCTTTGACCTAAAGAGACTTAAAGCTAAAGAAATACATACACTTATTTAATTTTTAAAGAAGAAATCTAGCGAGGATGAGGCCAGAGTCAGCACAAAGCTGTTCAGTAGGGTCAGCACCACTCGGGTTTGCTGTCCCAAGGGTGGCTGGGGAGTGGGCTTCTGAGCCTGGGTGGGGGTGTGCAGGAAGGACGCAGCAGCACAATGCAGGGCCTGGGCAAGGGAATGACACAGGGACAACCACAGGGGTTCTGTACAGGGGACAGAGCTGGGAGATTACAGCGGGGTGTCAGGGATTAGCAAAGGTATCGATAAATCAAAATGGTTAATAGTAGCTAGTATGGAAGGTGAGGAGAAGGAGTCAGCAGGGTTAGGAGAGAGCATGGGAGGTTTGGGGGGGTTGTCTCTTCTCCACCGTTTTCTTAAAACCTTTTTTGCCCCTGCTCTTTCCTCCCTCCTGCAAGGAGGGATTGTGTAATGAAGTGGCAGGGCTAAGATAAAGTTTCACAGTAGAGTTCTGGAAAATCAGGTTTTCATCTCCTGCTTGTGCTCAGGATGAGGCTGCAAATGCAGGCAACAGCAGCTGTTGCTGTTGTGGGGCTGCCTAAACATCCCTCAGCAAAACTAGAACTGTGCTGGCAAGAGACCCGCTGGGATGGTCACAGAAGAATCTCACCATAGCAAAGCAGCTTTGTTTGCGACCCCAGACTGTGGTGTATTTTTTGTGTATAGGTTCTCTGGATGAGACTTCAAAGTTTGGCTGTGCTCTGAAAAGAAACTAGAAGGGCTTTAAAGTTTCCATGTCTGTTATTTCTCAAAAAAAATGTGCTCAGTTTAGAAATGAAAGAAGGTTCCTTGTCCTGCTGTGTCTTTGAATGTTCGAGCGAAACTTTTTCTCTGGCTTTCACCTGTTACAAAAACATACTGCCCTAGATTTAGACCCTCTAAATCTATATCCACGTTTGTTGAACAGACATATTTTTCCCTATTTTCACCTAACATTTGTTTATGTTAAAATCTTAGAGTAGACAAAGTGATCAGCAATTCAGGTGTATCTAGCTAGCCAAGATAAATCTACAAGTTGTCCACTGTTACATTTCAATAGTTCTTCTGTGTAAAATATATATTGCCATCAACGCACTAGAGATTTAGAAAGAACTAAATAAGACTTCTGAAAAGACGCTTTTCCTAGTAAAAGCAACACCAGTGGTACACCAGTGACACTCCATTGCCTGAAAGCAAAGAGCTATATTGATTCAGGGTCATTTTACTTTACTTCCCTTAGCTGTATTTGCTCTGAATTGGTTTCACAATAAAAAAACAGTGGTAGCCTAAAATCGGTAAGCCTAAAATCACTAAAACTACTGCACCAAAATCAATAAGCCTAATAGTCACTACATAAAGAAAATGCATCTGAAGCTAAGCCTGTGTCCTCGTAGAATCTGTTCACCTTGAAAATACTAGTGGATTTATTTCTGATTTGGCAAAGTTGATAAGAGGTTGTTGGTTTTTTATTTTAATTTTTTGATGGGGAAACTGAGGCATAAGCAGTACAAGACACATCTGTTCCAGTGCACTGTCTTTGGCACAGGTCGTGTTTGAGCTAGGACTTCTGGAATTTCTATTTTTACCTTCGTATAGCTTTTTTAGCATCTAAGGACTGAAATAGGCACTATCTTGTTAAATGCTGTATGCACACACTCAGCATGCAGGTCTGTATATGATGCCAGTAAAATCTGTTTTGGGAGCAGTGTACAGGCAATATGCACATAGGGAAGTGACATTTTTCAGCAAAGCTACTTTTCAGAAATCTTGTGGAACCCTTAAATTGCCATGAACTGTATTTATCCATTCATTCACTATTTCATTTTAATCCTCCTCCCTTTTGAGGCAGGAATCTTATACAGCTGACATGGATCACCTGGGTAAATTGGTGCTAAGTACAGAACTGTTTTAATACTTATGGGTGGTGGATGGTCAGTCTAACAGGACAGAGCCTGGCTGCCCACTCTATAGAGGAATCTATCACTTAAAATAGCTGAGAAGTGGATGGCACGTGTCTTATTTGTCTTTTTCTTCTCTGTTATGAGTCAGGTGAGTGCCAGTTACTAAATAGTCCTAGGACATGCTGTGCTTCCTTGGGACTAAGGTCCTGATGATAGTTAGGCTAGATGCTGGAGCTTATCCACAACTGTCTTCATAAATCAGAGTTTCACTATACACCTAACTCTTCAATTCCCTTCTCTCCCATAGCATATTTTTCATGTCAGTGATGAACTTTCCTCCCAGGCTTGCTCTCTGCTCTCTCCCCTCATTTATTAACCCTTATTAGAATGACTATGCCTTAATGGACCTGTTCTGGCCAATGTATTCATGCTTGCTTCAAGCAGTCTCAGGTCTGTTTTAATTACTATCTTTTTGGTAATCACTGTCTCTTTCTTCACACTCTTTTATTCCTTTTTCCCCACTTTAGTGATTTAAGCCTTTGAAAAGAGGTTTTGTAATTTTGCAACATCAGACAGAAGTCTGTTGATCAACTAATATTGTTTCAACTCCTTGTTGAATTGCAGTTTCTCTCCTAAGCTGTCCAGGAAAGCAAGAAAACTTCATATGTTATATTAGAGCAAAATTGTTCACAGGAAGAAGTATCCATCACTTCTACCTATTTACGAAAGTTAGGCTTCTGGCATTTTGATAGGGAACAATAAGAAAGGACAGATAGTAAAGATGTCTCAGTAGAAGTTTATTCTCAAAATTAAAGTCTAAATGATACAGAAGTATTTGTCTTACATTTTCATAGCCACTTTGATCCTAAAAAAGCCCAAAATACCCAAACTCACAAGCAAACCCCCAACACCCTTCCTCCCCCAATTAAGAAAAATTTAAGTTTCAGTTAAAGCTGTCATTATCTGTTCATTTAAAATCTAAAAATAGTCTTACAAAAAGTGGATGTTTGGTGTTTAGATTGTATTTCAGTTAAAATTGAATCAAACGAGACTGGATAGATATTGGACAGACTGTCATTCTTGCAAAAGACAGAATAGATTCTATAAATGATCTTAACCAGTCTTCTGCTACTTATCTTTGTGTGGTGTGAATTGTATATAAACTATTACAATGTGCTTGTGAGCATTGAAGATGTAGCCGGAATGATGTCTAGGCTATGGTGCTAATTGGGCATTTTTACAGAGAGAAAAAGAGAGAAACTATGGTTTCTTGTAGGTAGGTTCTGGTTAAGATGGATAAATGTTTGCAGATATGGCCCTTATGTAATTCATGTGGAAGATGCTGATGACATTTTCAGTTTCTTGCAGAACTGGATCTTAGACAACTGTAATAATAGATGTGCTATAAATAATTTTCTTTAGAGCTTTGTGTTTGCTTGATGATACTGCGATCTGTGACGTACTATCAGTATTTCTTATAGGAGCCTAAATTAAAAACGTCAGTTCAGGGAAAAAAAAAAAAACAAACCCAAACCTGTATAGCCTACTGAGCTGGGCGTTTTATTGCTGTATCCATAAAGTGTTGTAATTAGAATGAAAAGAGTGTATGTGGGAGAAAAGAAGTAGGGGGGAAGGCAGAAGGCTTTGATCATACTTAAACTTCCAATGCTTTCATTACTAATTGTCAATCAGTGAGACCCTGTAGCTGGTAGCCAGTCTAAACCTGTTCTTAAATATTAGGGAGTAACTAAAATTTGCATCAGGGATAGATAATCTACATCTGCTTACTAAGAATTTTCTTTCTTTCTTTTTTTTTTTTTATTTTTTTTTTTAATCTTCCTTCTTAGGTATTTGGTGTTGCTGTCAGCTGTAGAATAGGGAGATAAATAAACCAAAAGCTTGGATCAGGTATAACAAATAATAGCTAATTGATAACACGTTTTTGCTTGATGAGTATTGGTCCCTGCTTCATATTACTCTCTGTATAACAGCATCCATTTCATGTTCTTTGGAGCCTCTGAACAGAGGGGGGAGTTAATCTTTTCATGTTTTGTCTTTTTATTTCTTTTTAAATTTAATTCAGACATGAATTTCTGATTAAACATTTGTCCTAAATGGTACTTTTGCAAGGTCTTCTTCCAGTTCACACAGACTTTCACTCCAATTAATAATTTTAATTCTGTATCTAGTGAGATGAAGATAGATGCTAGCAGCCGCTCCAACTGCACTATTCCACTTCTGTCTATGATGCATGCTGTTTAACGGTTAACCTTTTCTCTGGGTTATACCATTCCAGATTTTGGTACCAAAGTATTTGTGCTATTCCTTTTTCTTCAAAAGCCTTTTTATAGTCTTACTTACTCCTGCTGTAATGCTCTAATATGCCACTTGTCTCAAAATGTATCTTTTTTTTGTTTGTTTGTTTTTTTTTTTTTTGCCAAGGAATGCAAAATTTCCACAGGTTATTTGCTCTGGGTCTTGAACATTGTATCTCTTTGTATCTTTGGTTTTGCCCATATAACTTGCAGGTTTTTGGATGTCAGCAAATGTCACAATGAATGGTATTTATTTGTTTGGAAACATGTCTAGATTTTGATATTTCCATACTTTTTTGTGTGTGTGAATATTTTTTCCCTTTTTTTTTTTTTTTTTTTGGTGATTCCTTCAGTAATGGAAGTTTTCCTGCAATCATTCTGCTGCAAACAATCACCCAGGTACCTGATACAGTTTCTATTGAAACACCTCTAGAAGTCAGAATAATCCCAGTGGCATTCACAGCATTGATGTCTGCTAAAAGGCATTGCAAAGAAGAGCCAATGTTCATGAAACTCTACATGCCAAAATCCATTTAGTGCTTCCTTTTAAAAGCCCAAACTGAGAAAATGGTGAGTTTTGTTAAGCTTGACAAAGTAACTTCTTGGTCCCCAACCAAATGCAACTAGGTGGATCTGTTTTGATAACATTGTTGGAAAGAGTATTTTGACATGCTTAACAGTTGCTAATTTAAATGCACATTTTCTTCAGAGTATGCAGAATCCTACACTCTGCCCTGCTGCCTGCAGGTTTTTTGTGTTACTGTCTGTACTTTTTGACCTCTACAGGGAAAGTAAGTTACATGCACTTAAAAAGAACTGTGTTAGTGTATCTCATTCCCTTTGGGGTATCTGCTTTGCTGACAGGAGTTAAGGTAGAAAATCGAAAGGAAAGCTCTAGAAAACAACAGAAGTAGTATTAATTAGGAACAGCCTTTCCTGACTCTGCATCATTTCTACACCAAACCTCAGGCTGCAGGGATGTTAGTGACTGAAAATGCTGACTGAAGCAAGAAGGTGAGAGGACAGGTTGTGAGAAAATTGAAGCTGATAAAGAAATACAGAAACAGTGAGTGTCTGTCTGTCAGACTCATCCCAAAGATGGGAGTCAGCTGATCTTACCCAAATTATCATTCTCAACCGAGCTTCTGTAATTAATTTTGTATAAACGTCCTTTGTGTTAAGCTAGTATCCAAAATTTAAGGATACTTTTGAACATTGAATAATCCCTGTCTCTGAACAAAAGCAGAATTTCTGCCTAGTTGATGTTATGGTTCATTACAGAAAGAGATCTAAAAAGTGGTGTATCGTCTTGCTGGCCAGGTGTTAACATGAGTGACCCATGCAGCAGGACCCCTTTGTTTTCAGACAAGAGAGGTAGAGAGGCTGTGGCTGTTACCTCGTGGATGTTACCTCCTTCTCTGGAGACATTCAAAACCCACCTGGACACATTCCTGTGTAACCTCATCTGGGTGTTCCTGCTTCAGCAGGGGGATTGGACTGGATGATCTTTTGAGGTCCCTTCCAATCCCTAACATTCTGTGATTCTGTGAAGGGTCCAAAGCAGAGTTTGACCTGTAACGTCCTTCCTTTTTTACTCCTCTTCTATTGCAGAATGTGATTGCTGTAGTGCTCACATTTCTTGAACTTTCATCCACATGATTTTTCCTCTCTTCTCTTTATGTAAAAATCTCATTGAGCACAATGTCTTGTTCTGCTTACATGTTTTTCATGGCATGATAGATGTTATTCCAATAAGATATATCAGTCTCCTTATGCTCCTTCTGATCACTTGGACATGTTTGTTTGTTTCTGTTGTTTGTTTGCTTGTTTGTTTGTTTTTTAATGCAGAATGAGCTTAATAACATTTAGTGGGGGTGGGTCTCATCACACATTTGTTACATCCACAAACAGTTAGAAATGTACAAATTACGGGTTCCTGCCAGTAATCATGGACGTGTAGTTGTACTTTATTATTCCTGGCTTGTGACACACTATGACTAATTTAATCCTTTTTCTTGTTTCCTTCATTTGGAATTGCAGTATTAATCAAGTATTACAGTTGTCCCATCTGTACCTGTCTGTCCTGCTACTTTACCCCATTATGAACACTTGAATGCACAATGGTCTTACTTTTAACCAGAGACAATGCTTCACATTGCTTTTTCTTTTCTGAGTTTGTTCATTCAACATAGAAACAGAAGTCTTCTCTTGTATTACTCATGAAAAATTTTATTGCTGCTGCACCATAGTCATGATCAAGCCTATGTTTTCTATTGATTAAAATTTCAAGCTTTTGAGAAAAATATATATCGCTCCCATCTGAGACTGGAGAACAGCCAATACTGCAGAACAAAGCAGCTTGATTCCCGATAAGGCTAAGTACTTTGGACAGACCTCAGCAGGCTTCCCACCTCTGCAGAATGTAGAAAGAATAAAGTATTTCCAGTGCTGCCACTCTGGACCCTAGAATAGCTTTTGTTGAATTAGAATTTAGAACCATATATAAGAATTCATTTACTCAATAAATTAAATGCTTTTATGTGAGTCTGGGTATATTTAGAGCTTGGTTAAGAGGCTCCCACAGTAGTTTGAGTACTTTTTCCCCCCATCTTATTCCTATTGTCATTAATATCTATAAATCTTAATTGAAATGAAAATAACGTTGAAATGAAAAAAACATTGAAATGGCAGAATGTGCTGGTCTGTAGTCAGCTGGGATGAGAAGTGACTTTCTGGTCCTGGGCCACGAAAGACGTCAAGGCTCTTCAACCAGTTACAGTTGCAAAGGATCAGTGCATTAAGATTTGAAACTAGATTGTCACACCTCAAAGTTACAGTTAAATACAAGTCCGAGCGGCAGGAAAAACCCACTGCTCAGAGTTATGTACATTCTGTACATGGCTCTGAATGCTAATCCATTAGCGGGCAAGGTGCTTTTTATTTAAATGTTTGTTTCTTCTGACTGCATATTACTTAAGAATTTATTTTCAGAGTTAACTCTTGAAGAAGGATCTATCTAAAATGAGGATCTGTATATTTAATCACAGGTTGAACGATTTTGAGGTAGATGCTAGGGAACTGCAGAAAATACTTGGTACTTGGTGAATCCATGTAATCTTCTGGTATAGAATTAATGCTGTGTTTAATTTTTTGTTGACAAGTTTGGTGGCTGAGGTGCCATGGCCAACATGAGTTGTAAAATGAAGGTTAAGGACTTTGTGCAGGAATTAAGCTGCTTTATTCCACCACAGAACGAAAAATTCTGAATGACCCACATTGGAATTCTGACCTATTTAACTGACTAGTTTGAGCTGTGCCAGTGTAGCACTTTCTCTTACGGCTCCACACTCCCATTAAAATGAGTATATCCATCTGTCTGCAGCAGAAGTGTGGGATATGACCCTGCTAATCTGGTTTTGAAACTCCCTCCAATTTTTCATTGCATAATTCAGATCTCTCCGCAGGTATGTCTGTGTTGGGGAGCGGTGGGGGCAGGTAGTCTGGTGAAGCATTATTCTGCTCTGATTTCTTGGTTTTAACTAACATTTTGGATCAAGAATGCCTTTTGGACTAATTCTGATCTGTCCTCTGGAGTTCAGTTTAATTTTTACTGCAAATGCCACTTCTGCTGTGCCTCCTGCTCTGAGGTGTTTGCAGCTGTTAAAATCTCCATAAATCTCAATGAAATAAGGTTTGTTTCTTGTGTTGCCCTCTCCCCACCCTTTAAACTCTTATTGGGACACTCTGCAGGCTCAACTGACAGAAGGTGCCCTCCTCCTGGCCCTGGCTTTGTCGTGCACTGAGTATATTTAATGTTTCTCTCCCTGATGTGGGTTTGAGGGCTTTAGCAAGCTGTTATCTTCCTGAGTAGAAAGAGCTCTAGGGAGAGACATGCTAGGCTGATGGTGAGAGAGAGGGGAGGCTTTTAGATACTCTGTGTGCTCCCTGTCAAAGAAGAAAAACACCAAGTTAGAATAAGCAGGAGCAGTCTCCACAGGCTTGACAGCTGAACTTCTGAATGAGCTGTAAAGTGCTTTTTAGCTCTTCTGCGCATTGGTGTTTAAGATGGCAACTGTTCTTGAAGATGAGCATTCTCTCTGCCTTCTACTGACTTCTGGTGTTCACCCAGAACACTATGGAATGTATAAGGAAGATGCACTTCTCAGGCTTGCTTCAAGAAATTAGGGTACTGGGGCTTAGTCAGCTCAGAGGCTCTGCTTTGAAGTAGTAAGCCAACACACAAAAAAATCTCAAACGCTCTTCTGCAGAGGATCATGTGGATTTCCAGTTTTCATTAAATGTCCTAAACCAAGAGTTACTCAAGCTGAAATCTTAAAACTTAAATCTTCTGTCAAATGTGACAGCATATATGTGGAGAGTTTCTGGCTGTGTGCTGTGAACAAGCCAGAGCTTGATGCGGCTGTGCTACACGGAAGGATTTCCCTGAGACACCAAAGACAGAAGGAAAGTAAACAGAAGCTGCTCTGCCCTCGACCCAGGCTGCAGGAGGGGCGTCGCCGCTGCGCGTGAACAGTCTGTGAACAGTGCCCTGCAGCCAATCACCATAGTGGGGGGGGATGAGTGACTGTAAGTGTAACCAATTGTAGCCTGCACTTGCTGCATGGCCTTTTGGTATAGAGTATATAAGGCTTGGAAAAACGTGGTCTCGGGGACATTGATATTCAGTGTTGTTAAGAGTTCATTAAAGAGTATGGATGGTAAATTCATATTAAATTAGACTCCCTACTCTCGCCCGGCCCGCCCGTTCGATCAAAGAGCTTATGCCGGCATCTGCATTCATCGAATTAATTTTTACTACAAATGGTAGCAGAAGGATGGATCGTTAGCAAAGCATAAGGCTCCGGATCGAAATTACTGCGGTAAGCAGCGTCCATAAAAACGGAGCCAAGCCGGGTTGTGGGAGAGTGTGCTTAGTCCGGGATAAAAAAGACAAGCACCAGATGAGCTGGCCACTCGCATCCTGCTTTAAGACCGCGCTGATAAGATAATGGATATTGAAACAGCCGCGGCACTGCTGACGACTATTCTCTCTAAGAGAGGTATTGAATCGTCACAGGAAAAGCTAATCACATTGATTTTTTTAGCTCAGAAGTGGGGACACTTTGGAGAAGTTCCACTTTTGTTTTCCCCAATGGAATGGAGATCAGTGGGGGACACTATGTGGGACAAAACTATCAGAGGTGAAGAAGAGAAAGAAATTAAAGCTTTGAGAGAATTGTGGAAAACCGTATTAGAATCATTAGAAGTTATGAAATCGGAACAACGTGCCGCCCTAAGAGCTGGACCTGGACTGATAAAACTTGTCGTCCAAAAGAAAAGAGGGGCCTGTGGGCTACTCTGTGGGGTCTGCCTGCCGTTCGGGGTGGTCGCGGGGTCCCGGCTCAGCCAATACTTTCACAATCCGATCTGCAGTGCGGATTAGAAACTTTGCGGCCGTTAAACAAAGGACCGGAAGTCTCCCCATCCGAGTCTCTGGGGCAATGTGCCAAGAAAGCGGAAGTGCAACTAGTCGACTGTCCGGACGTGGGAGGCCCTGAGTGCCGCCCTCCTCCTACCGCTCCGCCTCTGCCCTGCCCCGAGCCGGACGCCCCCCCTCCCTCCGAGAAAAGCGTGAGGGCCGGGCCCGGACCGGCCGGGCCGCCACCGCCGCCGGGGCCGGGGCCGGGGCCGAGGCCGCCTCAAACTTTGCGTCCGCAAGCATCCGCGGAAGTTATTTGTGAGCCTCCTACATCATTGGGCTCACCCCAAGCAGTAGAGCAGTTACTGCAAGTTATTACCAACAAGCTTGAACAACTTAAGAGTGTCAAATGTAGAGAAAAATAAGGAACAAATTGAGTTTCAAAAACCAGCTTGCCCTTCACAATGCAATCAAAAGTACCTATAGATTCTACTGACCAGCCGCAGCCTCGACGTGGCGGATGGTCGGGGTCATCAAAGATGCCATCCTAGAAGGTGATTGGTCTCCAGCAAAATTAGCCCTACCGGTAATTCAAAATATGAACACTCAGACAGCGGTATGGGAACCACACGATTGGAAAAATTTGCAGCAAGCAAAACAAACAATCACCAACTATGGTATACGTTCAGAAGCGATCAGACAAATACTGCATTGGATTTTTACCACTGATTTATTGTGTCCCATGGACTGTCAAAATTTAATGCGCCTATTAACTTCAGCGCAATTCCTCCTGTGGGAATCAGCTTGGTATCACTGAGTGCAGCAAGAAACAGCAAAACATACCGGTCCAAATGACCCATTAACCAATGTGGTACCTGATGCCTATACAGGTCGTGGACAGTATGCTACCATAGAAGTTCAACTGCGATTTACAGCTGAAATTCACTGGAAAGCTGCACAACTTGCCCTAGATGCCTTCTTAACCTTACCAGGACCATTAGCTCCCTCATTCAGCGGAATACGCCAAGGCACCACAGAAGATTTCTCACATTTTATTGACTGGCTACATGAAGGAGTAATGCAAAATCCGGACTTATCAGAAGAAATGAAAAATCAAATGTTTAGGCTGCTAGCTTTTGATAATGCAAATTCAAAGACTAAACAAATATTAGCAACTCTGCCACCAGGATCATCAGTAGAACAAATGCTGACACGAGTAGCCAGATCAGAAGAACACCGAAGTGCAGAGGTGATGGCTGCCGCTTTCGAAGGGGTCATGCAGAGATCTCTTCGACAAGTTAGCCAGCAAGTCTCATCTACAATGCAACCAGTTGTAGCAGCAGTTCAGCGATCAACAAATAAATTCTATAAATCATCATACAATTCCTGTCATCGCTGTGGAAGTAGAGAACACGTCCGAACGAACTGTACTGCAGCAGTCTGGTGTGACAGATACCAGTCTAACACTCATGCTACAAAAATTTGCCGGAGATCGGGAAACGGTCAAGTGAGTGCGAATGGACTGCGCACAAGGACACAAAGAACATCTCCGAACCTGTATCACAATCAGTGACCAACTGTGAACCAGGCTTCTTTCACCTCAACAAGCCAAGCACCGCAGGAAGCCTCGGAGTTGATGTGGAGACAGCAGTAGATACGACATTGACCAATACTGCAATTCATAGAATACCAACAAATGCTAAAGGACCTTTATTTAGACAAGATAGTCTCATTGGAGGCCTATTGATTGGCCGTTCTTCTGCTAGTATCAAGGGTATTATAGTAATACAAGGTATAATTGATGCAGATTTCACAGGAACTGTTCAAATTCTGGCCTAAACTCTGCATCCGCCAATTTTTATTCCTTCTGGGAGAACAATAGCTCAGGTAGTAGCATTGGAAAACTGCCTACCAATGCTTCCAGGAGTTCCTCCAGCATCCTCAACAGAAAGGCGTGATAAAGGATTTGGATGGACAGGTCCTGCAGTTTGCTTCACCTCATCAATGACTCAGCGTCCCATGTTACATGTGCAACTATTTCAATCTGATTCTACTGTTGTTGTAGATGTAAATGCAATGCTTGATACTGGAGCTGATGTCTCCATCATTAGTCAATTCAAATGGCCATGAAATTGGAAACTTCAAAAATCAATCTCTTCCACTATAGCTGGAGTAGGGGGTCAGACTACTCCAAATATAAGTATTGATCCCATTTCCATTAGTTTCCCTGAAGGTCAATGTGTTACCCTTAGGGTGTATGTAATGGAATTGCCAAGCAGCCTTGAGGCGCTTATTGGCTGTGACGTCTTGGGGCAACTTGGTGCTGTGTTAACTACTTCACCTTTTCCTTAGTGGTCACTGGAAAGCAGTTGCCCAACCCTCCATTGACCTGGTTAACAGATAGTCCAGTTTGGGTTGACCAGTGGCCATTAATGGAAGACCGACTGCAAAAAGCACGTGAATTAGTAGAAGAACAATTAGTTGCAGGCCATATCAAGCCTTCTACTAGTTCATGGAATACCCCGATTTTTGTAATACCAAAAAAGAGTGGAAAGTGGCAATTATTACATGACTTGCGAAAGGTAAATGATCAAATGCAAGCCATGGGTGCTTTACAGCCTGGATTACCATCACCTGTAATGTTACCAAAAAATTGGCATATTCTAATTATAGATTTAAAGGATTGTTTCTTTACCATTCCTTTACATGAACAAGATACACAGCGTTTTCCATTTACACTGCCTTCTGTAAACAAAGCGGAACCAGCTAACAGGTATGAGTGGGTAGTGCTACCGCAAGGTATGAAAAATTCTCCTACACTGTGCCAGATGTATGTTGCGTGGGCACTTCAACCTATTCGTGCATCATGGAAACAAACAATTATTTATCATTATATGGATGATATTCTGTTCTGTCAACAAGCTGAGTTCACAGTAAGTTCCATAGTCCAAACTACGATCAAACTCAACGAAAAGGGGTTGGTTATAGCTCCAGAGAAAGTTCAAAAGTCTGCACCTTGGAAATACCTTGGTTGGTCCATTTGTGATGCACAGATTCGTCCACAAAAAAATTGAATTACATACTGATTTACAGACATTGAATGATGTCTAAAAATTGTTAGGGGACATACAATGGATTAGAAATTGTGTAGGCATTACTAACAATGATATAGCACCTCTTACTTCACTTCTAAAAGGAGGTGATCCAGCTAAGAAAATAAGCTTAGAGTCCGTGCATCTCAAATGTCTTTCTGATATTATACAAAACGTACAGACAAATTGGTCTAGCTGAAGACTTTCTGATTGACCAATTTCCCTCCTTATTAGCAATCTAGAACATCCGTGTGCAATCATCTGCCAGTGGCAAAACAAAGACGGGGAATTCCCCATAGATGTTGCTACAGATTCTTCCTTTTGTGCCACTGTCAGATTGAAAACAGAAAATGATTTGCAATTATTAGAGTGGATTTTTCTCAGTGTCCAACCAAAATTCAGTATTCAAATGAGACCAGAAGCAATTGGAGAATTGATTCGAAAAGGAAGATCTCGAATATTAGAAATTAGCGGTCAGGAACCAGATGACATCAGTATTCCGATAAATGGAGCCGATTTAGAATGGTGGCTGAGACATTCAATGCCTATTCAGAATGCATTATTAGGATTTATAGGCAAGGTACATTCACGACAACCAAAAGGTAAACTATGGCAATCCCTTAGAACAAATCAGTGGTTAGAGAGAAGCAAAGTAAAAGCAAAACCTGTTGAAGGCCTTACAGTATATACAGATGCAGGAAAACGA
Source organism: Patagioenas fasciata (assembly GCF_037038585.1). Classification (NCBI taxonomy): domain Eukaryota; kingdom Metazoa; phylum Chordata; class Aves; order Columbiformes; family Columbidae; genus Patagioenas; species Patagioenas fasciata. The sequence continues at coordinate 27,663,514 of NC_092524.1, read as the reverse complement.
AGACACCAGGCAGCATGTGTCTGGCAAGAGAATAGTCAACGGAAACAGCATTTAATTGAAGGTTCAAAAGAGGATTCATTGCAGACTTTAGAGCTCACAGCAGTAATATGGGCCTTAAATAATTGGCTGAAATCTGCTTTAAATGTTGTCACAGATTCTTTGTATGTAGCAGGTGTAATACCCAGAATGGAAAATGCTCTGCTAAGACAATCGAATAATCCATGATTAGGAAAATTGTTTGTACAATTAAGAGCCATTTTAAATCAAAGAAAAGAACCCTGCTGTGTGATTCACATCCGCAGTCATCAATGGAATCTTGGTCTAGGTGAAGGAAATCAAATTGCAGATAGTTTAGTAAGTTCAGTACAGCACATGCCTCCAACAGATAAATTCCAACAAGTGTGACAAAGTCATGAGAGCTTTCATCAAAATGCCAGAGGTCTCCAAAGACAATTCGATTTAATTTTAAATGAAACAAGAAGTATTGTACAGGCATGTCCTCAGTGTGGAAGCCAGATGTTAGGTATAGGAATCGGTGTCAATCCTCGAGGTTTAAAAGTCTTAGAAGTGTGGCAAATGGATGTGACACGTGCCAGAATTTGGAAGACTTAAATATGTGCATGTCACAATTGATACTTTCTCAAAAATGATATGGGCTACTGCTTTACCAGGGGAAAAAGCACTACATGTATGTAAACATCTCACAGCTTGTTTTGCTGTAATGGGTGTCCCAGAAAAGATTAAGACAGACAATGGCCCTGCCTATGTTAGCCAGAAAGTTAGAACTTTTCTAATGAAATGGGAAGTGAAACACGTTACAGGTATACCTCATTCCCCAACAGGCCAAGGAATCATTGAGGGAGCACATCAAATGATTAAAGTGTATTTGAGCAAACAGAAGCAGGGAGAGTTAGATTGTCAACAGCGTTTAGCAAAGGTGTTGTTTACCTTGAATTATTTATGTTTAACTGGAGATCATGAGGAGCCTCCTGTGATCATTCATCATTATCAGATCAGACTAGGAAGGAAAAATACTTTACCGGAATTCATGGTGAGATATCGTGATCCCACCACTGGATTGTGGAAGGGACCAGTACCTGTTATTTTTAATGGTAGAGGGTATATGTGTCTCTCCACAGATCAAGGTCCATTGTGGGTTCCAAGCTGAGCAGTAAAGCCAGAGTTGAAACGAACTCAACCAAATCAAATCCCTGCAGCAGAACCTTCAGAGGTCACAGAGTGAGGTGTAACATTTGCATTGATTTAGCTGTGACATGTATGTGTACTATAGTTATATAAGTAGATCTTTAAACACCACTACCTCTTGAGTAAGTTTATCAACACCCAGCACATCGTTTGTTGTAAGTTGAGTATCTTTAAACCAAAGTTCTTGGAATTTGTTTAATCAATCCATTGCGATATTTAAATGGCAATGGAATACCTCAGATTTATTGCAAAGTGCACTGTTTATGTTGATTGTTGTTGTTACTTATATGTTATGTATAAGTTGTTTTTTATCACATATCAAAGAAGGATTAGAACACACAGCTAATCAATCCTGGCTTGTCCAAAAAAAAAAAGGAGAAATTGTGGAGAGTCTCTGGCTGTGTGCTGTGAACAAGCCAGGGCTTGACGCGGCTGTGCTACACGGAAGGAATTCCCTGAGACACCAAAGACAGAAGGAAAGTAAACAGAAGCTGCTCTGCCCTCGACCCAGGCTGCAGGAGGGGCGTCGCCGCTGCGCGTGAACAGTCTGTGAACAGTGCCCTGCAGCCAATCACCATAGTGGGGGGGGATGAGTGACTGTAAGTGTAACCAATTGTAGCCTGCATTTGCCGCATGGCCTTTTGGTATACAGTATATAAGGCTTGGAAAAACGTGGTCTCGGGGACATTGATATTCAGTGTTGTTAAGAGTTCATTAAAGAGTATGGATGGTAAATTCATATTAAATTAGACTCCCTACTCTCGCCCGGTCCGCCCGTGCGATCAAAGAGCTTATGCCGGCGTCTGCATTCATCGAATTAATTTTTACTACACATATATATATACACATATATATATATACACACACATATATGTATTTAGCTAGTAGTTTGGCAAATGTTAGAAGTGCTTCTAGAATGAGAACTTGGAGCCTGAGAGTGGCAGTTGAATTACCCAGATTCAATGAGGTTAAGGAAGCTGAAGGAACTTTTTGACTGCTTTCTTCTAAGTGATTTTGTAAAGAGAAAATTTTCCTCTGCCATTGCTCTCTTTCACAGAGCTGTTATAAAAGTTAAAACATTTATCAAAACTGCCACAGATCCTATGACCCGTAGAAGGACTATCAGACCTTAATTGCAATAGCTGTGTAATTTTAGAACTTCCCTTCCCATGTTCACCTACTCTCTGACCTTTATGTCAGCTTCTAATTTCCTTCTGTAATTGACTCTTTCTCTTTCTACTACAGGAATCTATGGCAGCAGATGCATCTTCTTAATACAGTGGAAAATCCGAACAGTGTTGTCAAATGCCTAGCAAATATACTTTTAAACAATCAAGTTTTTGGAAAAAAAGTCATTTGAACAAGTTTCAGATGAAAAAGGAATGAGTTTCCCCAAATTTTGAGATTGTGGGTGTTTTAATACATAAACCTCAGTAAGGACTTAAAAGACCATCTTCGAATTTGTGCTGAACATAGCTATTTGTTTCAAGAGTTGCTCATTTCAGTGAGATGTACTAACGGAAGCAAAACCAAAGTTTACCCTGCTTCAAGGGACATTGAAACAATTGATGCAGGGCCTGAAGAGAGGAATTGGAATAGCCTCTGAGTGTACTCTAAGAATAGTTGCGTATTCTCATCTAAAGTGAGGTTTCTATATCATGCATGTTTCTATATCTTTTCTGCATCATTATACCTCTATATATTTTTTCCTTTAAGAGACTTCTGTTCTAGCACTTCCTTTCCCAGCTTTCCCTGCACAACATTGTATGACTGATACAGGAGAGAGTGATTTGTGGATCTACTAATTAATGCCCTTACCTTATAGGGTAATCATCAACACTAACAGTCATGTTGTGGTTTAACCCCAGTCAGAAACTAGGGCGATGCAGCCACTTGATCACTACATCCTGACAAGTGGGATGACAGAGAGAATTGAAAGGGAAGGGAGAAACTTGTGGACTGAGATAAGACCAGTTTAATAGGATAGCAAAGAGAGAGAAAAATAATAAGAGTTAAAAACAATATATATACAAAATCAGTAATGCACAACTCAATTGCTCACCACTTGGTGATCAATATCCAGCCTGTCCCTGAGCAGCAATTGCAAACTCTGGTCCTGTATAGCTGGTCCCAGAAGAACTAAGAGCCAGACAGCAGTTTGTGCTCAAACACACGTGCCTAACAGCCAGTCCCGGAAAAGAGAGTGTCCTGGTCTCAAACAGCTGATCCCAGAAGAAAAGAGAAACTAAATAGTGAGATGGAAAAAGTGGTTCCAGCTGTATATACACCACGAAGCTAAATGTAGGGAATATCTCATTGGCCAGCCTGGATGTCAGTCTAAGTACTGTCATGTTAGGATCTCTCCAGTTTCTATGTCCACCTGCAGCTGGAAAGTTGAAAAAGTCTTTTTGTTTCCTTTCCAACAGCCAAAACATAATTGATTCCTCACATTCTTTTAATGCCAACTCCTATACATGGCCTGGCTACTGGAAAGAAAAAAATAACTCTGTTGCAAGCAAAGGCATGGGAAGTTCGGTGTGTTATCACATTATTCTCACACTAAATCTACACCAAAGTACTACTGTCTACTAAAAAGAAAATATTCTAAGTACTATGAAAAAAAATAACTTGATCCCAGCAAAACTAGCAATAGTCAGTAACTGGAAATGCAACAACAAAAAAAAAAGGACTTTAGTTCCAGGCTACTCTAGTTGGAAGTAATGTTTAAATAAATAAAAGTATGAGTTATTAAGATGATGTTGTTGGCAGTTAGAACAACGAGATTCCTAGAAATGACCTCCTACTTTTAAATGCCTAGTAGCCACAAACTTAAAAGCAATTAATTCTTGTTGAACTATAACCAAACCTCTCACCTACAGTTTTACAGGACAGAATAGAAAGAACACTAGCAGGAAAAGAAAGAATTTTGCATGTCCTATTTATGCCTGGGTTTAGGGAAACAAGCCCTAATACACTATATTTGCTTTAGACATTGTACTGTCTTCTAGTTCATAAACCTCTTCTGCTGACCGTGTCTTTTCTCACTTGTTATTAAAATGTTTAGGATGCTGGAGATTAGAGGGCCAAAGCTAGATCTTTACGTGGGTGTTTGAATCAGAAAATTGATGTGTCTGTATCACCTATTCAGAATTCAAGAACAAAACTGGTAATATAGCTTCTATTATTACGTATAGCTATCAGTCGGGACTCAGTAGCAGTCTGCATCACAAAAATCAATAAACCCTACCAAACTCAAATAATGTACTTAAAACAACCTCTTCCTTCACCCAGTGAAAAGTTTTCTGGAACTCCTTCCTCCATAGTGTGCTGGTTTGGCTGAGGTAAAGTTGGTTTTCACAGGAGGCTGAGAGGGGACACAGCCAGGACAGCTGACTCTAATTAGCCAGAGGGATATTTGATACCATATGACATCATGCCCACTATATATCTGGGGGAACTGGCTGGAGGAGGGAATTGCTGCTTGTGGGAGCAACAGTTTGAGACCCAGGCACTTTTTATTTCTAGGACTGGCTGTTCAGTGTGATCATGTTCAAGCACAAACTGCTGTCTGGGTCTCTGCTCTTCTGAGATTGGCTGTACAGGACCAGTGTTTGTGATCACTGTGGGCTGGGCATCAGTTACCTTGGTTGGTGAGTGATTGCATTGTTCTTTGTATATTCTTTTATTGTTATTATTTTTGTTGTTTATCTGTTCCTTTGCTGTTCTGTCAAACTGTTTTTACTCCAACCCACAAGTTTTACCTTTTGTTTCTTGATTCCCACCCCCATCCCACTGGAGAGGAGGGAGAGGAGTAAGCAAGAGACCACGTGGTCCCAGTTGCTGGCTTGGGCTAAACTAGGACACACAACCACAGGGAGCCCATAGTGCTACAAAAGGGAATGGCACAGAGAACACCTGTGTGTAGGGAAAAGCACAAGCCTGCAAATACTAGGTAGTCCTGTGGCACCCACTGATTGCGGGACTCCTTGCCTTATTTCTCTCTATTTTGTTTTAAAACATAAGCTTATGACAACTGAAGAGACAACCCTTTGTGCGAAGTACCAGTTGTTTTTCAAAGGTTAGAAGGCAGATATATACTTCATATCTCTATCCACCTCTGAAGTTTTACTAGTTTGGTTCTATCTAGGGACTTCCAGAACTAGCATGGGTCTCCACTTTCTAGTCTTTAAACTCTTTTGTGTCTCATGCTGTTCTAACCACTTTGGGCCTGGGTGGGAATATGCATCCATCTAGAAAAGAGTTTACTTACCTTACCGTTTCTGTCTTGATTTTGCTTCCTTTCAAGGGTTTATTCAAGACATCAGCTAGTACCATCCTTGTTGAAATCAACTGTGGCTTGAAGAACAGCTGTTTCTGGAGATCAAGGATCCATCACCAGTTTAATCCTCATTAACTATTAATAGATCACTTCAAGATACTCCTTGAACTACCAAGGTAAGTGAAAAGTATGCATGTTCACAGAATTTTCTAGAATTTCACAAGTCAATTAAAATGTCACACTTTTTTATGACTGGCAAGACAGAGTTACTGTCTCTGAGAGAGCATTTCAAGGAAAGACAACATCCAAATAGGACAGAAAGAAAAGAAGCACAATCCACATGACTTATCAATACAGTAATCCGCAGAACGAAAACTTAGATGTTGCTATTATGCCTACCAAAGAGTACAGGAATTTATGATTTAATAAGAAAAAAGCCATGAATAACTAACTGCTGCGCTAAAGCTGTCATACATGAGAAACTAACGTGAATAATCTTCACTTTTCTGGATCAAAACATTCTAACATGACAGAAACACTGTGTACTAATCAGACTGTAGTAAAGATTTGCTAGAAATCAATGACAATATTTACAATTTATTTATTTATTTATGTGTTTGTTTGTTTGTTTGTTTGTTTTGGTGTGTGTGGGGGTGTACTTCTATATCTAAAAGTGTTCATCTTTGATACCAACTTAATACAGGTAAGCATCTAGCATTCTGGGAGTACAGTCCATAGCTACACCACTTAGTGTAAGCACAGAGTATTCTGAGACTGTACAGAGTTAATTGATAACTTCCCTGACACAAGTGTCTGAGCTCTGAAGGTGTCTTCCTCTCTTCATGAATTCAAGGCAGGCTACAGGAAATAGCAGAGACTGGACATCTAGATTAAGAAGCTGAAGCTGTGCAAGGTGACATTATATGTGGGAGTCATAGTTAAGGTTAGTTTTGTCCAAGATCAAGAAGTCTCTTGGTGCACATGGCTTTGAGTTTCACTGTTAAAATATTTCATTATTCAGTGTCACTATCCATGAAGACAAAAATCCTAAAATCCTAAGCTAGATGTGGAAGATGCAGCTTAATACACTTCATACTGAATCTTTGATCCTTGTTTCCTACCCTTTGGAGTACCTAGGACAATCCAGAGATCTCTTACAGTTAAATGTTATAGTGCTAAATTAAAATCTCATTTCCTTGAAAAGGACAAAAGATTTCTTCCATCTTTTGGGAGATGCCAGATTAGGTTTAGGAAAAGGAGGTTTACAGCCTGAAAGTTTCATCATACACAGGCCCACTTCCTTTTAATTTTTTAGAAAACATTACATATGGAACAAATAGGAGATATTTCAGTGTGTGAGGTCTGCTGCTGTTATCATACACTATGAATCTGCCTCCTGGTTGTAACTCAGAGCAGAATATTGAGATGGCCAGTGGCTCTTTGAAATCACAAAATTATTTTAATTCCTGTCTCTTCTTGATCCTTCTCACTGACTTTTCTCTCAACTGCAGCTAAAACAGGATATTGAAGGTTCTTCTGGAATTCAAATGGAAAATAATAACACCCATGTCTTTTCAATGAAAATGACAGAGCTTTGTATGCCTGTCTTTAATGTGAGGCATTTCAGATTTTCCCACCCTGAATTCACAATGGTGAAAGGTGACCTAGGCCAAATGCCAGAATGATTTAAAGTATTTGACATGCAAAGAGGTGTTCTCTCCTACCTGCACTACACTAGACAGCTTTGGTGGTTCAAGAGCTCAAAACCCAGTTATCTTAGTCTTCCACTGTCTTCTACATCACCTAGTTCTCAAATATCTTTGAAAGAACAAGCATACTGTTTTGAAAATATGAATAGGTTTAGCAACTAGAATATAGGTAGAAAAAGAAATAATTTGCATTCTTCTTTAGATTGACGTGGAGATCTACTCAGCATGTTTCCTGTGTCATAAATGTTGTTGTTTGTGTACGTGTGTACAGGCCACACTTAAATAGCATAGCTCTGAGAGAAATGGATAAGATCAAGTTTTCATGCTGATGGTGTCTCTAAACCAGTGATGGGGGAAAAAATAGGAAAGAGAAAGTAACAAGAAAATAACAGAAATTTAAAGAGTAAATGTATCCTACAAGTTGTAAGAAAGCTTGAGGAAGCACCAGAAGCCACTTCAGTGAGTTGGAAATGTGCTTGAATCAAGTGAAATACAGCAAAACAAAAGATTGGTAAAAGCTCAGATGGAAAGGGAAGGGAAGAAATAATCCACAACCAACACAGATATAGAATGCATGTTCTGTCTGGCCTGAATGAGAGGTAGAAATGGTAATAAGGCATGGTTTGAGACACGCTGAGTAAGCTGAGTAATGGAAAGTAGCAGAAGAGATTAGTTTCTCCAGGGAACACACAATGTGCATCACTCTAGCTAGACAGCCTTGCTTCTGCGCATTCTCTGTTTATAATGCAGCTGCTCCCAGCTGTCAAAGAAAACTCTATATGATAATCTCTAGGCATATCACTATAATTATTCTACATATATTGAAGAAAGTATGAACTGACAACCTACTCCCTTGTTGAGGTTTCTTAAGCAGAAAAAAGATTTCACGGTGTAAAAAGCTGACTGGTAGAAAAGGACCCGGGGTTCTTGGTCAACAGCCAGCTGAACATGAGCCAGCAGTGTGTCCAGGTGGCCAAGAAGGCCAATAGAATCCTGGCTTGTATCAGAAATAATGTGGCCAGCAGGACTATGAAAATGATTGTCCTCCTATACGCAGGCCACACCCCGAATCCTGTGTTCAGTTTTGGGCCCCTCACTACAGGAAAGGCATTGAGATGCTGGATGGTGTCCAAAGAAGGGCAACGAAGCTGGTGAGGGGCCTGGAGCACAAGTCTTACAAGTAGCATCTGAAGGAACTAGGGCTATTTAGCCTGGAGAAAATGAAGCTGAAGAGAGACAGTACCCTCTCTACAACTGCCTGGAGGTTGTAGTGAAGGGTGGGTGGTGTTGGTCTCTCCTCCCAAGCAACAAGCAGTACGATGAGAAGAAATGACCTCAGGTTGCACCAGAGGAGGTTTTGATTGGGTAGTAGGAAAAATTTCTTCACTAAAAGCGTTTTCAGGCATTGGAAGAGGCTGCCCAGGGAAGTGGTTGAGCCATCATCCCTGGAGGTATTTAAAACAGGCGTAGATAAGGTTCTTTGGGATGCGGTTTAGAGATGGACTTGGCAGTGCTGTGTTAATGGTTGAACTTGATGATCTTAAAGGTCTTTTCCAACCTAAACCATTCTATGATACTATGAAAAAGTGTTTTATTACTACAACTAATGTCCCATCCAGAGTCAGTACCTTCATAGAGACTTTAAATAGCTTTTGCTCTGTATATAAACCAAGTACTTGTCCCATCATATTATCTGAAGATAAGCAGTGATCCAAAAGTGGCAATGAAGTTTACTTTTTTTTTTGTAGTTATATCCAGTAGCTTCATATATAGGCTGAACATTTAATCTGTCCCTTTTATAGGAATGAAAAGCAATTGATGTCTGAGGATGGAGAGCAAATTGATCCAATACCCATGGAAGCTACAGTGTTTTTAAATATAGCATTGTGTTAATTACTATCTCATACTGTAGATAAAAACATTAAGGAAAAAAGACTAAAACACTAGTAGATGAGTTGTCATTGTTTTAGCTAAGTATTTAATTCCCTCAGTCAGAGATCCTTTGTAAGGCTTATTTTAATCCTTAGATCACCGGTATAATTGATAGGGACTGACTATTATGATGGCTGAGTATGATAATTAAATTCCCATTCTACATGATCTAGACAGCCCCTGCAAGAAACACAGAGATGCCTGGTAGACGAAACAGCAAAAGAGGTCCTTGGTCAAGGGAGAACAGGTAGAGAGCTTCCACTTCCATGACTGCCACTTATTTTTTTTTCTACTGAGTGCTAAATTTCAGTAGAAGATTTCCTTAAACCCTCAACCTTTTGTTCTTCTCTTCATTATTTCCTTAAGAATCTTTAAGAAGAACTCCCTTGGGATTATAATGTCTGAACTCTTTTTAGATTAAGAGCTTTTGTTTAAATAAACTTTCCCCCTTTCATCAAAATCACTTTGCTCTTCTTAATTAAAAACCAACCTTCGGAGTATAATAGTGATTACAACCTGATCTTTCGCTCTGCATACTGAACTGGGACACCTGCTCTAGTTCAGAGTACTATAAGTAATGTTTAACTGCAGTTTAAACATGGTCCTAAGTCTTTTGAAATGGAGAGAACTAAACATTCTGACTTTAAAGCCCAACTTGCTAAACATTTCGCAGTCATTTCCATGAAATCTCTGAGATGTCATGCTCAAAAGAACTTTAATAAAATACAAACCAGGTTGTAAAATCAGTGAGATAGCCCTGAAGAAAAACTTATTCTGTTAATAGATGCAGTTGCCATACAAATACATCAGTTTACTCTATCAAGAAATTAAATGTTTTCTAGCTAATATTGTTTCCATGCAAAACCAAGCTGCATAATCCTTGTGCAATGACAATACTTTTAATCAGAAAAAACATGTTTTATATAACACACAACTCAATTAGTTATCTAACTATACTAGAAAAGTCCTCTTTCTAAACACAAAACCAAGACAGATGCCTTAAATACTGTAACTCATGCTTTAGCACAAAACCTCGTTCCTGACTCTCTTTAAGTGAGTGCGTGTTTGAGGCATATGTCCCAGTATGGGAGAAGCCGGGTGGGGGTGAAAAAGACACACCCTAAAAATGCACCAGAAAACCTTATGACCAAACCCCTTAGTTATGCTGAACCAAATTACAGAATTGTCTTTTTTGTTTTAGCTGTATGTTCAGACTTACCCTGCATATAATCAGGCCCATCCCTAGTTGATCTTTAGGGATCCTAAGCAGAAGTAGCAAAACAAGGTGGAAGGTTGGTTTCATACACTTAACAATTGTGGAGCATGGTGAAAGAAACTTGTCTTAGGGGTAGTGCTAGGACATCAGGATATTTCTTGTTAGAACAATATACGGAAAGCACGGATCATCAGCTAGTAGGGTTAGTCTAGTCAATGGAGTCATTACCAATTTAGATAAGTTAAGGATTCTGCCTACAACTCTAGTTTTCTTTCCCACCTGCCTTTTTGGAAGGTCTGGAGCAATTGTCTGCTTTAGAAATTAGAACAGTGAGGTACAAATCCTGTATCTCAGTGACAAACTGAATAGCCTTGAGCAAATGGCCTGGGGAAGTCTCCAAAATAGGACTGTAATGTGCTCACCACTCTAATTACATGCAAAATGGTATAGACACAAAGCACTAGGTTTCCAAGGTAGCAAAGCTAGGAAAAACATGACAAAATGAGCTGGCCTTTGGTCTGCAAGTGTCAACTATAAGCCATTGTATTTTAAGGTGAGGGAAAGAGTTCTGTGTTCTACTCTGTATTCTTTGAAATAAATTTTTAAGGAACAGATTAGCAGAAGGAAAACAAGTCATGTACATAAAGGTCAGGAGGCAAAAGGAAAAGTAGTCTAAGGTGAAGTAGCTATTTCATTTCCCTTCAAGCTCTGTTTAAACAGTTAAGCAAGACCAAAAAACACCACCAAACAAAAAAATCCACAAAACCAAACCAACCAAAAAACTAAAGCAAAAACCAAAACCAAACAAAACATAACAAACAAAAAAGCAAAAAACAATGACAAACCAGACAAACCAAACCAATGCCAGCCTAAAAAAACCCCCAAACCAAAACCCCCACACCCTGCTACTTATCTGCTACCTAGTGCCTATTGCTTTGGCTTATGAGCGAGGTACTGGATGCTGCCGTAATGGGGTCAACCGTTGTGCTGTAAGTACTTTTACAATAGATGCCAAATGCTGCACCAAGTATCAGAACTGGTTTTGTTCAGGAAGTTTCCAGCTATCAAAGCTATTAAAGAGTTATTATTAAAATTATTATTGGCTTAACTCTACAGCAACTTAATGCAGAGTCATGTAACTTTCTCCTGCCATCCTTCCCCACTTGTAGTTGAATCCTACACCTCAAAACTAGCAACTGGTTAAAGAAACGTGATTTCCGAATGATGGTAACTGACCTTATTGCTGCATCTCTTGCCCTGGGGTTTGAGCAAGCGCCTTACTGGGATTCTTCTAACAGTTCAAAATATTTCTCAGGGCTAATACCATGTGACCCGTTTAAAGTGTCTAAATAGTAATGTTCCATTTAAATTGCTTTTTAACTCCTATGTTTTATTAGTTGCATCTTCAAAGACAGCTTTGTGTGCCACTAAATAATTAATCGTTTTTAGTAATAGCTAGAACTTTTAAAAACACAGATACTCACAGCAGTAGCGGTAGTGTACTTTGCACCTAGAAATGTGCTTACAAAACATTCAGATTCTTCACTAGGACTTACCAGAAAGTGCAAATATAGTCTTAAATTCTAGGTGTTTCTTTAAATGCTAATTTTTTGCAAAGGCTTTAATTCCCCATATGGAGGCACCAAGCACCAGCCCATTTTGTTTCTGGCAAAACTGGAGGAAAGCTTATTTCAAATTTCTAATTAATTTTTTTTCTTGCTACATAAAGAGTCCTGATGGGATTCCTCAGGGTAGTTGGATGGGTTTCTGATTGAATTGCAACTGGCCTGATTGCGTGAATATTTCATTTAAATGTTGTGAACTGAAAACAACAATTAACGACAACCTGAATAATAAAAAGCACTACTTTACCTTCAATCCTCTCTTCTCCCACACTTGATTCAAATTAGATGCTTAGTCACTGGGAAAACAAACAAACAGAGCAAACCAACCTAACCCACTAAGAAAAAGATAAGCAGGAGTCAGTATGCGGGAAGAGGACACAACTATCGTCATCACCATTGAAGTCAGAAACACTTTGCCTGGAGATTATTATTTTGTATGTGACACTGTTGCAGAACTGCCCTTATGAAGCCTGACTGTGCTCCAGATCTGCCATTTATTCAATATACTGCACTAACTTTGGTCTCTGTCCAATCTCACTTAATGTAATTTCAGTCTATCTTCTCATCTTGTATTTATCAATATAGTCACCAAGTTTTTTACTAGAGAACCACACTGCCCATAGGTTCCCTGGGGAACACTTGCTAATCTGGCTGAAAATTCTGAAATAGATTGTCCAAACCCTCCCAGACTGGGTCACAGGCTTTTAGGTGAATTGCCCACACTTACAAGCTCACATTTTGGCCAGGGCAGTTAGGAGTCATCCAGCTATGTCTGATTCCCTGGCTGGATTATAGATGTCTTCTAAAGCATACAGTCATATAAGCTGCTACTTATGGTGAATACACTAGAATCTGGGAAGTCTTATAGCAAAACTAAATGAGGGTGGGCTGGGGGGATGGTAGCTGATAAGGACATGCATTTTCTTCTTATCTATTCTGGAAAGCCACTATTGACAACGTTGACAGGTTCTGTATGCACCCTGCATTTAGAGAGTCTGCTTTTCTTGATTTTGTAAATTTGTCAAAGTATTAAAATTAAAAAGCTCATAAGAATTGATCTAAATCTGGCCAAAGTTCCAATGTTTCAAAAATATTCTTAGTTGATGACTGATAAATCCTTGACAACTAGAAGAAAATAAGTTTATTAATTGTAACCTTTATCATTAATTATTAGTGATCCAGTATTAATCACAAGTTTAAATTGTCAACCTGATTATCATAATTGTAACAGCACAGTTACTAAATCAGGACAAGTTATTAGGAGGACTAATGTGTTCCTATTACAGAGTTTTCAATGACTGTATCAATATCCACAGCTCAGAATAAAAACCTCCCTCTGTTCCCACATGAGTAACAGCTCAAATTAAGCTAGCAGAGCTATACTGGAAAGAAAACAAAAACAGAGCTGGTGAAAAGGACAGGAAATAAACCCACAACTTAATTAGCCTTCTGCAGCAGCAACCATGGTACGTAAAATGGAGTCAGCACAAAGCACTGCAGAAGAATCAATGTTACAAGCCTCAGACGCAAGGACATGGGCTTATTCTGCGAACTGCGAACTGCTCTGGTGCTGCCTGTCCCTTCTGAACTGCAGAAGAATGTCTTTCACTTTGTCTTATTAGTGTGATACCATGTCATGGGCTGATTCTTCCACAGAAAAAGGAGCCCCCCCTACCTAATTTCAGTATTCCTCAAACTGATTTTCAGTTGTAAATACACCAAAATTGCATTTAATTATTTAATGATGCCGTTATTCTAGAGTTTGGGGTAAAGTGGCAAAGTTCTGTAGACTGTAGCAAATAGTAATAATATAATTTAATATTTATATCGATAGAATTATAATAATATAATTAAACAAATAGAATTTGGAGTATATTCTGCATATTATTTTTTCTGCAGGGTAAACTCCACACTTAAAGTGTGTTTATGAAGCATTTTCCCTTGCGTACAGTTTTTCCTTTGTTTTTGAACTACTATCCTCACACTAGGAGCAGTTTTCGTACATGTATTCTGCCTGTATTTCTCATTCTAGTTTTGGTTCCAAATAAATCAAAATCTGAAAGCAAAACTCAGCTGAAAATGACATGGTTTAGATTTTAGAAGAAGTCCTCACAATAAACCAGAAGGTTTTATGTTGTTTTGGGTGCAACTGTGTGAGTTGACTTCAGTACTGCTGGGAGTAAACCACAAATTTCATCTTAGATATTGGAAAAAAAATTGAATTTATAAACTGAGAACTGTAGTTTAGACCGAAATCTCACACTAGTTCTGTGCATCAATAGGCTAAACTACATTTCAAATCACCCTTCAGCTGCAACACTGATTTCAAACTTCCACCAACACTGAAAACATTCAGACTGGATTTGGATTCTACACCACAGTCATCTTTGGAACAACCTTTAGGAAATGTTTCGCCGTGGATCTGTATTGATTTCAGGCCGTTTACATTTTAAAAATACATCTGAGAATCCGTTTGGTTCAAGCCAGACTTTGACTTCTAGGGAAAAGAGGAGAAATACAGGTGGGGCAGGCAGGCATGAGCTCAAATTATAGTTATAGCAAATCGATTTTATGTCTGTTCTGCAATTTAAAAAATATGGAAAATACTGAGCTTTAAACTCCTGATGTTGAACTTACTATTTGAGCTGGCTGTAACTCATTCTGTTTAAATGAAGGTTTGATTTCAGGTTATTCTCTTTGTGTGCACTGATATCAGTCAAAGTCCCATTTTGACTGTGCATTCAGATTATGTGATTGTTGAGTGGTTGGGGTGTTGTTTTTGTTGGGGGAGGTGTTTGTTTTAAATTTCGAAGTAGTATTGACTTTATAAGAGATATTTTAATGCGACTCACAGAATCACTACCTTAAGTCTGATTCTGTTTAAAAATAGTTGCCCTGGACAACAAAATAAATTCCTCTAATAAGAAAACTGCCTCTTAAAGAGAGTTGTTGCTTTACTGACAACGAATATTATCTCCATGTCTCAGTGGAGATCACTGAGCTGACACGGGTTGGTTCTCCAGAGTTGAATGATGGTGAGCCTGTGGCACATTTCATGGATGCACTGGTGTGCTAAGGCAGCTGCACTGCGTTTGGGAGCACAGCTGACTTTTCTGCACTGCACTCCTCACAGAGCTGGGTACGAATGTTCCTGGGATACATCAAAGGGTTTATTTTGTGACAGTCAATTTTGTGATGTGGCCGTATCTAGCATCCTTAGGCAGAAGTTATCTGTCCTCTGGTGGAAGCTACTTGGGGACTCCCCTGAAAAAGCACTGCAATCTTGGTTGTAAAATTTAGAACTATGCTTATTTTCCTTTGATCACATTCAGCCAAACCTCAGAGTAATCTACATGTGCCAGAAGTCCAAGGAGGGAGGAAGAAATTGTATTTTTCATCAGCACAACTGGATAGATCTGTTATTTGAGAGGAAGGGCATCTGCTATAAAAATATGACATTTATCAGAACTGTGTGGGCATCTAACATCAGCCCTTGCATGATGTAGCTTCAACCAGCCATTTGTATCATTATAATTTTCAGGCTATGTCAGGAGAGATATCTCTGCTTAGTGCTGCTGAGGCCACAGCTGGAATGCCGTCTCCTGTTCTGTGTGCCCCAACACAAGACAGACATGGGCTTCCTGGAAGGAGTCCAGCAAGATTATTACGGTACTGGAGCATCGGTCATACAAGGAGAGGCTGAGAGAGCTGGGACTGGTTATCCTGGAGCACAGAAGGCTCAACGGGATCTTATTAATGTATGTACCCAATGAGAGGGTGTAAAGATGATGGAGCCAGACTCTTCTCAGTGGTGCCCCGTGGCAGAATGAGAGGCAATGGGCACAAGGCTCTAAGGAGACCTTATTGCAGCCTTTCAAATACTAAAAATACTAAAATATACTCAATACTCAAATACTAAAAGAGGGTATATAAACGGAAGAAATATTTTACAATGAGAGTCGTGAAACAGTGGAACAGGTTGTCCAGAGAAAGGTGGTAGGTGACTCTTCAATGGAAGCGTTCAAAGCCAGGCTGGATGGGGTGCTGAGCAACCTGGTCTAGTTGAAGATGTCCCTGCTCATTGCAGGGGCTTGGACTAGATGACCTTTAAAGGTCCCTTCCAACACGAACAATTCTATAACTGTATGATTCTGTAACAAGTTGTCCAGAGAGATTGTGGAGTCTCCATCCTCAGAGTATTCAAAACCCACAGAGACGGTTGTGGGCAACCTGTTACAGCTGGCCTGTGCATAAGCCAGGAGTGGTTGAACTAGATGATTGCCAGAGGTGCCTTCCATCCTCAATGATTTTGTGATACCAGTCAAATGGAATGCATGCTGTGGGTGGGCTTACACCAACAACTCATATTGGTATCACTGGGATGAAAGTCTACTATGAACTTCTTCCCCAGTCAGCGAAGTTATGTGGTTTACAAAGAGGGGAGTAGGCAAGGTAGAGTAGAGAGAGAGATGCTTATCTCCCATTCCTGGAAACCACCCTGCCATCACTACCAAACCAAATTTTGGTAGCCTGTAGATGGGTTCACAGGTAAAGAGGCAAAAATATGTTTTGCCTAAATGATGAAAAGCCTTGAAAATGCAGTATCACACATTCTGAACCACTTTTTAAAATGCACCACACATTTTGGTTGTGCTGCAGAACTGTTTTACTGAGTCTGAATCCCCACTCTCACATCACATTTTTGTTCTCTGTTGGTTTAGATATGACAAAAAATGTGCTGAACAGCACTGTAAGACTAAAACCTTATTTCTAGAGAAAACTGGCTTAAAGATTTGCCAACTTTGTTTTTCATATGGAAAACATTTTCATCAACCTTTATATTTCAACTACTTCAAAGAAGTTTTATTCTGGCAACACAGGAGAAACATTAAAAGCATCCCGTTTGACATTTTTGAGAGTAGAGCATTTTGATTTTGGTCCAAAACAATATGTCTACATTAAACTAATTTTTAAAGTTCTATAAAATTCATAAGAGGTCAGATTAGGGGGACATATTGTGATTTTAATCAAAATCAAAAGAACTGAAGTTTCCCAAGATATCAGAGCTTTCCTACATGAATTTGATTTTACAAATAACCTAAAATGCCATATTTTGTTTGAAAATGTAAGAAAATATATTCTTTAGAAGTCATAAAACTTCCCACTATACAAAAAGCCTGTTGTTCATTCCCATTTCTTTTATAATGAAAGTTCATGCATTTATGGCATTAGATTGCTGTTTCAAAAACCTACAAACAGTCACAAATATAAATTAATATAAATCATCATTTTATCAATTTAGTCATCAGAAGTATCCTTAAAATAAGTATGTATGGGGTATGTACTTTTAAACCTGTACTTCTCACATCTTTCCAGGTGTTAAATATCCTATTTATTTTCTATTTTAATTTAGAATTCTCAGAATTGTAGAATATGCAGACCCAGGATTACTGCATTTTACATGAATATAGTCCTTTGTCTAGTCAGATGAACCCTACTGCAGTCAGAAAGGAAAAACTGTGTGTCGTCCTTGGCAGGCTGCAGGTTACAGGTACAAAAAAATGCAAGACAGACAGCCCCCTCTGTCTTACATGCACCAGGCACACACCTTGTTAGACTTGTAGCATATTTATTTGTAGAAATGAGTCAGAGCCAGCTGGACAACTGTATTTCCAGAGCCCAGTTGGAAGTTCTAGTGCCAATACTTAATGTCTTTTCACTGTTTAAAAAGAAAACTAGACAAACTAAATGTAAAGTCACATAATGATTATCATCACTTGTAAAAATAAATTACACTAAGCTTTTGTGCACTTTTTATAAATAAGGGGATACAAGAGGAGTTAATTTAAGAAAAAAAATGGTCATTGCATATTCTTTTTTTCTCTGCTTCCATAATACATAAATTTAGATCAGTTAGAAGGAAAAATATGTTAAATGCTGAGCTCTCAAGGCTGTAATATAAATGTTTTCTAAGTTTCTAAGGCACTATCAGCTAGATTCACGCAGGAACCCAATTATTTAAATACCACTTTAAACACATAAACCAACAATCTAGATCCTCAACACTCCTGCTCAGCTGCTGCTCCGGAGATACCTGAACTTGTGTGGCACTTTGTTTTCTACTAGACAAGGACAATGCAACACAGCCTGAGTCCTGGTGGCAATTAAGCTGCTTGGTGTCTAGTGCCTGGGCACCTTCCACTCTTGGCATTTCTCCTCCTAACTTGAAGAATAACCCAAGGTGACCTTTGTGGTCCAAATACCCCAACTGCCTTTGACTTTCTAGAAAACAGGTGCTGGCTGGGATGTTCTCCTTTTCTTCAGTATCTTCATCACTGAGGTACTCATCTGCACAATTTGGTGAACAGAAGTGGTCACCTTTCAAAAGAAGGTAGTAATCATTAGTCTTCAGATTTTCTCCCACTGTGGCCTAGCAGCTATGAAAGTCAGTGTGTTTCACCTTTGTCCCATTCTTAAGGCAATTGCTATTCAACCCTCTTCCTAACTAGCCCTTCTCAGGGCACACAGCCCTGTGCCAATGTGCAAGATCAGTTCTGCCCCTAGAGGGAATACGAACAGCACCTAAACTGGGGTGTCAGTGGGGACTGTGTTTTGCAACTGCACCCTACGTCTCCTCTTCTGTCCCATGATCTTTCGGCAGCACAGCTGATTTACTTGTCTTATACACAGAACAGCTTTTGACAGGATGGAGATATTGGATGGGAAAGGCAAGTCTCCTACTTCTCAGTCACATGAATACATGAAGACACTCAATCCATAAAATATCTACTTCAAAGCCCACTGCAAAACACTCCTGAACAGCCTAACACTTTGTAGAAGACTGAAAGCCACAAAACTGTGTTACAACTACCACAAGTTCCTAGTCACCTGCAATAAGCAATGAATCAGGTGACAATGTCCAGAAAACTCAAGGAAAATAGATCCAACCATTACCTGTTAGGATGCAAATTACTAAGCAAGCTTGACAAAATTTCTGTTTGTCCCCAGTCTTGTTAAATTTGGACATCATTATATTCTATTTAATGTGTCTCATCAGACATACTGTAGCTGTAATACATTCGACACAACTTATTTTATAAATCAACATTTGGAATTTCCCCAGGTAGGGATTCTTTCTCATGATTAGTTTAGGAATAATTTTTACAGGTTAAATTGTACTTACATGGATTTTGTCGTTTAAGAAAAGGGAACCTTTCCAATTTTAACTTCCATAACAGTACTTAGTTTTATAGTTTCTTGCTTAGAAGTATAATAGCTGAAAAGAAGATAAAACATGTTTACATGCTCGAGTGCCTTTCCCAAAACTACAGATTTGATAATGTTTTCAGTCAAGAGCAGTGAAATCATATCCCAAGGGCATCCAAACTGTTTTTCAGTGTTTTCTTGACTTTCAGGAGAGGCAGAAAATAGCAGATGGCAATACACAACACTTTCTGAATTATTTTAATGTTTCCATTACGTGGATTCTGGATGAAAAGCTGTCATGTACCTTACATGCTTTAAATCAACTGCTGCATGAACAGTGAGTATTTCAGAGGAGATAGCTCACAAGCTGGAGTCCATCAAGAAAACCCCCAATCAAATCCCCTCCTGTCCCAGTCCTAATCAAAAATACTCAAACCTACTGAAATCACTCTGACAATCTAAAACAGAATGACCTGCCCTCGACTTTGAATAAATTGCTTTCTTAGCATGCTGTTCTGCGGCTTTCACTTAAAAAAAAAAAAAAAAAAAAAAAAAAAAAGAACTGGAGTGTTTCCAAATAGCTTTTCAATTATAACAACTTATAACAGAATTCTTAGTCTAGCAGCTTAGAGACTGTAGGTTAAGAAAACACATTTATTACAGAAGACCTGA
Source organism: Patagioenas fasciata (assembly GCF_037038585.1). NCBI lineage: Eukaryota > Metazoa > Chordata > Aves > Columbiformes > Columbidae > Patagioenas > Patagioenas fasciata. Next base: position 27,643,669 of record NC_092524.1, on the reverse strand, counting down.
GCATGCAGTACTTAAGTGGTACAACTGTATCATAACTAGATGAAATCTCATCAGGTTGTGTGCACACAACTGTATATATGCACATCTGCCATAACTAAGTAAATTTGCTATATGCCACAGCAGCTTTCAGCAAGAGTACTTCCAGAGAAATTGTATAGAAAACCAGTATCACAGAGTACACTGATCACAGATGCTTTTGTTTTCCACTTAAAAGATGCATCTCTTGCTGAGTATGCTCACAAAGTCCATTGCTGATGAAGCAGTGATAGGACTAGGAAAGGAGTATGAACTTCTGCTTAGTACAGCAGTCTCAGTAGTTCAGATCTCTCCTGTTTGCTCTCTTTTATAATTAATTTTATTTATTACAGTGGTTGTCTCAGGGCTAATCAGATAGAAGACACCCCTTTTTCCTGAGTACTTTAATATAGTATAGTTGAGGTAATTGCTCTTCTGGAGAGAGCCAAGCTGAATTAATAAAGTTTTGCATTTAGTACATACTGAGGCCCACTATAGACAATCATTTAGAATTAAGCTGCTTTTTATTCAATTAACTCAACCCAAGTGTAATATTGAAGTATTTGCCACTTATGTTACAACCACAGAAAAACCCCTCAAATGAAAGTATAGCATGTATAATCAAGTTTCCTCCCAAACACAGCCTTTAGTTATAGTATTAGGATTGTTATCACACTTCAAGTGAAGTACAAGTAATAGGAACTCATAGTCTATCTTTTTTTTCAAATAAGAAGCAGAAGCATTAGAGTTCTGTTGCCAAGATGGTTCTTCACATACCAATTGCCAGTTTTCAACTCATAAAACACTGTGCTAACAAGAGTTTACAGTACAGGCAGTCTTGTAATTTAAAATTCAACCCTTTTTAGATATGCTTAGGAAAATAATAGAAAAGAGTAAAGGTACAAAGGATTATGGTTGCAAATGGGGCAAGCTGTTATGTCATATACTGCTACAATTTATTTTTTTCACTGATCTTTTATGACATACGTCCCCCATTTTCCTTCTTTTTGCTAGTGACCACACAGCATGACACAAATTGGGAGCCTCTCATCTTGCTGGTACAGTTCTGGCAGGAGTGCACATTGTGCCGCACTTCTCTGCAACATTTAGCATTCTCAGAGCACATCTTCTCCTCAGAGGCAGCACAGAAAATACCGTGTCCCACCATAAGCTTAGTTTTGAAATGGGGAGAACATTTTCCTTTTTCATGTGGGAGACATAAGTTCAAACCTGCCCAATCCAAAATGAAGATGTGAATCCAGTTCCCCCAATGTGGTCTAAGTTTCAGCATATTCACTAGAATTCCAACACCTCCTGTAGAAGTTCTTTCACTTGCCATAAAATATTGAAACAACAGGGTCTTCCAACAACCATACTAGAGAACAATATTCTTGACTTGTTGCATCTTGTAAAATCAAACTAGAGAGGCAGAAACTTAGCCAGTAACTATTAATACAAGAAATTGTGGGGCAGAATGTCTCCTGAATAATGTATCTTTGTATGAAGTTAAGCAGAGAAAAAATTTTAACTTGGGTCTCTCACCAACCATACATATATTTTAGGTATTAGTTCATAAATCTAAATAAGGCACTGGTGGCCATCTTTTTCTTTTTTTTTTTTTTTATGAAACTAATTTCAGAAGAGAGCTCACAGGTTTGAAGTTGGATAGGATACTGCCCTGAGGTTAGATGCCTAGGTCTGGAAAGAATGGTTCAAGAAAACTTGTGATGCAGGTGCTCGACCCATTGATCAAACCAGCAGTAGTTTGCTGCAGGCTTCAAAGAGGGCAGAGGCCTGAGCCATAGCTGGGCAAAGAACTCCTGTAGTTTATCCCCAAAAGAGCTGAGTGACACAGTGAGCATTGATGCTTATGACCTTGGAACATCAATCATGCAATTAACACAGGAATAACAAGGCTCATTTAGCAAGAAACAAAGTAAGTTGTGGGTACAAGGAGTGTCATACCTACCTTTCCATCATGTGTGATTTGACTATGAGCCAACCACTTTATTCCATAAATCTGAGAGCCTAAGTGAGCCATCTTTTAGCTCTCCCTGCTAGGCAGCACGGCTGCATGATGGTGATCTCTCCTTCAGCTGGAACACCTCTCAAGAATGCTCCTCGAGACAGAGAAACCTTTTACCAACCTTGGTAACTTTGATTGCATGCTGAATTGATACTAATAAAACATTACTAATCCATGTAGCCACTATTAATTATTATAACCTTTGTACTGCTTACCCTTAGAGATAAACTGTTGACTGAGTCTAAGTTTGGACCTAGTGTAAGGCAGCACAGACACTCTGCAGCCAATGTTCATTTGTGCTGTCAGAGACTATGGACTTTTGTACTTTTCCCTAGGCTCCACTACTACCCACTTTGTACCTCCCTACCTTTTATCACAAAGGCTGCATTGCTACAAGTCTCAATTAAGATCCCATGAGATATAGGATGTCTCAGTACATTTAAAAGCCAGTTTACTCTTGGTATATAGAATGGAGGATAAACCCAAAGCTTTGTTTGATTCTTTTAAATTCACTAGGGGAACTGCATAATTCCACCAACATTTGAACAATGCTAATCTATAGAAAGGACAGGGAGAAAAACAAAACACATCTTTTTAATTTAATTTCTCTACTTCTGAGCTGTGTGTTGAGAATTAGGCTTAAAGTGAGAAACATGCACCAAGATTTATTTGAATTTAAACTGCATTGCTTCTTTTCCTTCTCAAACCTGGCAAAGCTGAGGGCATGTGAGGAACAATGTTTCACAGAAAAACAGTTTCATAGAAAATTCTCTCACCTTCCCAAATTTATGAACAACCCCGAGGAATCCTAAATGGCTAGATCTTATTTATCCCATGGAGAAATAAACTCAGCAATTCTGGTCTCATACGTTACATATTTTTCCTCAGCCTCCACACACACCTACTTTAATCAGATCCTTTCTCCTCTCTTTAACAGAATCTGCTCAACCTTTAGAACATACCAACATACACCAATTTATAGACACATCAAAAAGTGTTACGTGGGATCACTAGACAATTAGATCGTGGCATAAAATAAATGTAGGAGAGTTAAAAAGATATTTGAAAGTGGTTTTTGCCTACAAGCAAAGTACGTAAATCAGTCATCTCAAATGAAAGTGGGGGGCAGAAAGAAAAAAAAAAATGTCTAAGTGTAAGGATATATATATAAACCAGAACACTAGAAGAACCAGAGGTCTTGTAATGAAAACCTCTTCAATTGTAACCTTCGCCTGGTTTCTCCAGTCACTGCAATTAGCAGGGTAAAACCCATGCTTAATGTATACTTCTGCTGTTGGGCACACAACACTTCTGTAGGCAGGTTTTGAACTATGAGATAAGGCATGCAGCTGCACCACTTCTAGCAGCTTTTGGCAAGTTTAAGGTATTCCCTTCTACAAAACATGCTGATGACAACTCTGCCTTCTTTTAGGTAGAAACTAGTGCTAAGACCAAGGAGGCCTCCTTTATAATTTTGCTAAGGGTAGTGTGCTGGTTTGACCGAAAGCGAGCAATTTTCCTCATGCAGAAATTCTAGAAATTCTTTTTTGCAGCTAGCACTGTTGTTGTTTGGATTTAGTTTGAGAACAATAAGATAACACCCCAGGACAGAATTAATGTTTTTCTTCAAGTAACTTTTCAGTGTTTTTGAGCTGGAATGGATAGAATGTAAGTAGTTACTGTTCTCTTAGCTGTTGTCTGGGAGCCAAGGTATTTCTGAACGCTCTGCCCAGAGGCGTGAGGCAGCTGGGAAGGGGGGCACAGATGGGACAGATCTTGACTCACATCCAGACTGATCAATGATAATCTATGCCATTAGTGTTATGCTTCATATTTAAGGAGAGTCAGGTTTTCTAGCTAGGGAGACAGAGACCTGTTCCAGTTCTGTTCTGTTTTGGTTGAGTTCTGTTTATGAGCTCCTGTGGTTCGGCCTTTTGCAGTTCTGCCATTTTGCAGAGAACTCTGGGCCTTTCTGCCTTTTCTTTCTTCTCTCCCCAGGATCGGCTTTTGGGCACCAGGGCGCTGCTTCCTGGCACTGGTTGATCAGCACACACAGAGTTAATGAGGAATTGTTTTGAGTATCTTTTATTTTATATTCTATTCTCCGTTTTATTTATATTAGTAGTAGTAGTGGTATATTAGTATTATTTTGTTATGTTATTAAACTGTGTTTACCTCAATCCACGAGTTACTCCCTTCCCTTTTGATTCTCTCCCCTATTTGAGGGGAGTGAGTGGGGCCACATGAACAAGTGGCTGTTGTGACTTTGATTGCTAGCTTGGGTTAAACTGCAACAGGCATTCAGTATTTACCAGACAAATATCCATTTCCAGAATTTGCTCATTAATGCCACTTCATGTCTGAGTTCAAAGACTAAAAGCTACTCAAAACTTATTAGAAGCTCTCCATAAACTGATACACAATTGAATGCTACTCAGGGGCTTATATAGATGTACACTATTAAAAAAATAAATAGTAGACTTAAATGAAGATTAGGAGAGATACAAATTCAATTCTTTCAGCAACAAAGTGCTGAAAATATACCTATTCAAGCAACTAAGTAATGCTAATGCCTTGAAAGTATATTAGCAGACACCTCAGTCATTGACTTTTCTCTTACTGAGAGTTCACTATGTCAGAAGAATCATTCTGTCTTTGGCAAGTCAGAAGTTTCTGAATAAAACAGCATCTAAATTAAGCACTGCATAAGAAATGTCATTGATAGTTTCTAAGTATAAAAACCATGGAAAACATCTGAGCTGATTCTTATGCTGAGAGTTGGGGAGAGAAAGAAACTCCAGTAGGAATCAAAAAGAGGTTTAAACAGCATTGTATGTCTTCAGTGGTTCCAGTTATACTCTAAGAAAACCTAAAGCACTTGGAAGCCTTCCAGTATCCAATATCACTGTCAGAAATACTCTGAAGATTTAATGATGCTGCTGTGGCAATCAAGGTCTACTGAAAGCAGTTCTTCCTGTTTGTGAAGACTGAGGGGAAAAAAATCCAGTTTAGGCCTTTGTCCAAACTTTCATCTGGTAAACATAAAGTTTAACAGTATTTCAAGACAGAATGAGATGACTGGCACTAATGTTCTCATTACCACTTGAAAGAATGAACCCTGTTTGCAATTGCTAACCTAAAGATACATAAATCCTTTCAGTTTCAGGTCAGTCTGACAAAGATGAGGGTGACTTGCAAAACACCTAATCAGAGTGACTGACCTTGCAGCTTTAGACAGTTTGAAGCCTGCACAGTTAGTTGAATCTTGCTTTAACATGTATCTTGACACTGTTAAATAAAGTGTCCTTTAGCTGAATGTTGCTCATTACAAGCTAAAATGAATATGTAACCAACACGCAAATGTGCAACCAATTGCCTCTTTAGGGTGTGAATGTAGTGATTAGATTTTGTATATAATGGCTGTTACTTTTCTTTCTAGAATGCTGGCTTTATTCCAGCATCCAGGCTTGTGCAACTCTGTAATAAACAATATCTCATCTCTGTGTGCTCCAATTTGGCTTTTTTGCACACTGGGTGACAGAACCCTGTTCTTGGGACAACACTAATTTCCATGTGTGTTTTTAAAACAATTACCCATAGACTCTCAACTGATTGATTTTTTTTGATACATTGGTTTAGAAGTCTTAAACTTCATGTGTAATTCTGGCAAGAAGTTGAGAATTTTTATCAAGCTCACGCTCTCTGATGGTATTTTGGATTTTCTGATCCCAGCAAGAATCAAGCTTGGCATCCTGTAGGTGTAAGTGAAAACAAAGTAATGGTTTCTGGCACAGAAGGCATAGGACCACAAATCTCAAAAATAAATTTATTCAGGATCTGTTTTGCAAATTTGAGCAAGAGGTCAAGATCTTCACCTGGTTACTCAGTTTCAACTCCACTTTTTCAAGATTCTGCAATAAAGGTTAATTTCTCCAGAAAAGACTGTTTTCATAACTGGTTCATGATTATCAAAGAAAAAGGTGTATAAACCCACCAGAAATGTTGCACAACTCCCTCAGCTTTTTGTTTGATACAGAGAAGTGTGGCTTATAGTTCTATCTTATGATGAGAGTTTCATATAGAGGCTTTTAAACTACCAAATCAAAAACAAGCAGTCAGCAAAATGGAAGGGTTTTCTAATTTGCCACTTAACAGGAAAACTGAATGGTGAGGCCATTTTCAGCTTCTCTAGCAATATTTGCAACTATTTAAAGTAAAAAGGAGCAGCAGGTGAAGCATGCATAGGAGAGATTATGAAAATTACACCTGTATTAAAGTGCTTCATCCAGTTAAGCACATAAATTGGCACTGCAGTTTCATCTGCAGAAGTTGGTTTGTTTAACATCAGGAGATCAAAGGGCTGTTATTGTGAAGCAACTCTCCCCACCTTCCGCAAAACATTATGATTCTCTCTTCAAAATCAGGTAGTCTTGACCAATTTCTTAGCTGTAGTTTCAGCTCAGAAATGTGCTTGCTGTCTCCCCTCTCACACTGTCCTATTCTCAGCTATTCAGGCTTCTGAAAAGCAACTGTAATTAATGAACCCAGGCAGATACAAAGTGCAAACAAAACACTGCACCCATTCCTTCTTAGTTCTAGAAAGAAGCATAAACTAAGATCCGCTGTCGCAAACATCTACCCTATGTACTTTTTTTTCAGAAGCCACTTAATACTACCCATCATCCAAAACCGCAGACAAATCTTCAAAAAATTGTCATGCTTGACTTCCTTGAATCAGCTCTTCGTGTATTATCTACCACCTCTTGCAAAATTATCTGGCCTAAGATCTTGCTTTGACCACTTAGCATTTTCTCCTTATCGTATTTTTTATAAGCTTCCTCTCTCAGTCTCAAAAATGAATTAATAAAGCTGTTAACAAGTTCCATTCCTGATCTGTTAAATTCTTCCCTCCTTCCTTCTAAGGCACTTGGATACAGGCAGAAACCGTAGTCTGTCATGAGCCTAAGATTTACATACTCCCAGAGATAGGTTACTTTTTTTCCCTTCCAGTTATTGAAAGCTGCATCCAGATCTCATATTTCCAGCATCAGTTTTAATTCAGATTGACAATAACAATCTTTCCTGAGTTCTTTGACCTTTCCCTCCGGGAATTTATCCTAGTTATCCCTTAGGGAAAACAAAGGACAGGCCATTACAGAGCTGGGACAAAGTGCTCTGTTAAAGCTCAATGCCTGAATCAGCAGTATGCCAGCTTAACGAGCTGACACAAATTATTGTGCCTTTCTGGAAACAAGCAGCCTTCTTGTCTCAGGAGACCAATGTGAAGTGACATATTGAGGCAGTACTGGCATTTCTATCATCACCATTGCCAGGGCTTGAGCTTAAGGACAAGGATACTGCTGATCTAAACAGGATGCAGCATTGGTAGGTAAAACCATGAGAAAACTGCCAAGTCATAGCAGTGAGACATCACTTTGACTGTCTGTGGGCCATGGGTTAAAGTGACTGAAAGAAGCTTTAAAAGAAATCACCGTTTTCCATAAGCTGTTATATGGGGCTCAGTGTCTTCTCCATATCCAGGGCCAGCAGCAAGAATAAAGCCTGGGAACGAAAGACTAGGAAACAAAAAAGAAAAACCAGTCATTTTCCCCATTTTCACCCCTGCTTGCCTTCATCCCACCCCCTCCACCACCTACTTCTGCACATATGTTCATCCAAGTAGAGCTGTGGTAACAGAGAGACCTTAAACATTTCTGGGTTAATAACCCCATCCCACCAGAGTCCTTGGTCATTTCAATCCAGTGTCAGTGTCTGCTACAAACTGCTAACCTGCAAGACACTGAGCACCTAGTACAACCTCCTATGGGTATCCCATTGAGCACAAGCTGTTGCAGTATCTGGCCTAATACATAAAAGAAGTTCACTTCAGTGTGAGAGCAATAGGAAATATCAATGAGCTGCAGGTATTCAGATTACCTTAAGGACCATATGGGCCAGAGTTGTCCTCCTTGTGCCAAAAATCTCTCTTTAAAGTAAAGCAGCTTTGCATACAAATAGGAAAATGTCAGTTTGATCCACTTTGGCTTCATGCCAGTGTGCCTCCACTAGTAGGACAGAACACAGGAGAAAAGGAAGGGAGGATCAAAAATTCAGCTTTTTTTTTTTTTTTTTTCTACATCAACTCCCAAATGGTTTTAAGGTTTTACCTTTTTCCTCTACCCCCATTCTCCCACCTTACTTCACACAGAGAAACACATAACACCAGAACCCAGAGGTTCTACCAGACAGCTCACTGTGCACAGCCGGAAGCTATTCGGTGTCATAGCATAACAAAAAAATCCCTACAGCCCACCAAACACCAGTCAGCTAAGGTGACTAGAGTAGAGAAGCAATCTTGCTGCAAAAAAATAGACATTAGTACTAGCTTTGAGTAATGTCCCTGTGGTCTCCGACAAGCACAGTCCACACTGTGCAACACTTAGACCCTGGTGGCGTCTTCAGGTTCTCGCCTTCCTTATTTTTGGTGAGATACGAGCATGGAGGCTGCTGATTTGCTGAGCAATGGGACAACTGAACAACTTTTATTCATCAGTTCCCTCTTCAGCCATTTCAGCTCTCAATAGATGCTGCCAGCAGACAAGAAGGCAATTTGAAAAGCGAGCTGCAGCCTGTCTTGAGTAAATACAGGAAAATAACAACACATTTTAGGAGTCCAGTCTGAATTAAACTCACAGCAAAAATGTATTTCATTGCAGCCTACTGAAAATGGCCACTATCCTGGTGTACTCCTGTCCTCCAAGGATCCAGTGCTGAGAAGTATGTCTGCATGGCTTTAGTTCTGTAGCTAGTGGGAAATTAGTCTTTTTCTATTTGACAAATAGCAGAATCATTCTGTGCTGTTCTGCTTGGTCCCTGCTGCCTCCTAGGTGGTGCTTCCCCAGCACTTCTCTCAAAATGCAAGACAGTAATTCTTAATTTAAAATGATGTTTGTCTTAGTCCGTTAAGCATGGTTGTTACTGTACTGTGAGCATCCACAGACTGGGGAAAGAGAATTGTCTGTTTTGTCTGGCATATATCAAGAAATTCAAAGTGTGCTAAACAGAATACCTGTTGAAACAAGGGAAGCCAGAGCTGTACGTGATTTCAGTTCAGATTTTCCTCATACCTGTGACCATATAAAGCCGCGATTCAGCTGTGTCCCACTGCACCAAGAAAGGATTTACTGACACAGAGAAACAAAGTATTCAATAGCCCCACATTACCTGGTTTTAAATAACCCAGCTGGGGTATCAGAAGCAGCCCATCTCTGTTAGCTTGGCACTCTACACAGGGCAGCGTACTCTGCTCAGCAGGCACGGCACAGCGCCGGACTACCACAGCTACGCTGCTGGTGCTGCAACCAGCACACAGAGCTCTGCTGGGCCCCTCACGGTGACACATCAAGGTACCTGACGTGCTTCAGCCACAGAGTTTGATGCAGAATGGAATTAACCAGGCATAACTGAAGCTAACATGGTAATACTGGCCCAGGACTGACATTGAAGGAGCAAGCGAGGACAGCTAAGATTTGATAACACCAGTCAGGAAGTGTTTCTATGAAAAAAAAATGCTTCATGGGAATTCACTGACTTGCACACAGTTTTTTCGTGAGTAAGGCTGAGTTTCAATGTTTTCAAAATTTGCATCTTGAAAGCATTTCAAAGTCACCTAAACAGTCTGTTTTGACATTTTAAAAAATTGAGAATTCTCATTCTTTGGTTTAGAGTGATTGCTTTGAAATTGAAGCAGTTAAAGTTTAAATAAAATATTTGGCTTCAGCTGATACTTTGCTTTAGAATTTTTATTCAAAAACTTCAAAAAAGTCTCAGTTTGATACAGGAATATCTGACACATCTCAAATATCTCAAATCTTTGGCTTTCTTGTCCCATAATATCCAACCCAGTTCTGCTTGTCAGCAAAGAAATCAGATGCAGAAACTTTGCTGAATCACTGTGCTCTGTGGAAGGATCCATGCTCTCACACTCACACAGGAGGCAAACTGCAGCAAATGTGAGAAAAGCTCCAAAACAATGGTTCCTCTGGTTCAATTGAGACAACTTAAAAGTTGAGTGTTGAAGTGTCAAAATGTTTGAAAAGTAGTGGCTAGGTGAAGAACTGCAAGGAAAGCAAGGCAGAAATATATATTGGGGGGGTGGTTGAGTGTTGAAATCAGAGAGCTCTGTGTCATTGCCCAGGGTAAGAGCTGTTTCAGTCTGTGCACTGTTTAAGAAAGGAAGACCTTACACCACAAGGTCACACTTGACATGCTGCAGGATTACAACATCTCCATTTAACTTATTTCCTTGTCTGAATGATATTCAAAAAGGAACGTCTCGCAAGAATGAGTCCATAAATCCAAATATTATGGTTAGCAATTTCCTTCAACCTTCAGTAAATTTAGTGCTGGGTAAAAAGTTGCCAAATTAATTGTCCTGAGAAATGAAGCCCTTCATTTATCCCAGAGGAAGACGCGCCAGAAATGGTGTAATTGCAGACTTCCTACATTGCTTTGCTGGTCCTGATAGAGGATATCTAGGGCTAAAGAAGGAATTAAAGACCAAGGCCTCTATCTCTCTGCATCTGTCAACAAATGCCTAGTAAGCCTGCTTTTCATTCTCATGGAGATTTTTCTCCACTAGAAATTGAACAGAATTATTTTAGCTAATCCCCCAAAGACCCATCAGACAAGAATGAGCTTAATTAACTGCTAGTCAATGCAGATGCAAACTGGTAAGGGAAGGATCTCTAGTACATCACTGGAATTCAGACTTTGAGATTCACAGAGCTGCACAGGAGGTAGTGGGGAATAGGTGGCCCTGCTCCAGCTCCTAACTATAGAGTTGCTGCCTTCAATCCACCAATAGATTGTGCAGAACCTGAGATGTGCTCTGGCAAACTGCAGATCATCAGATACGTTGCATTCAATGAATGGAAATCCTACCTTTATTTTGCTCTGTTTTCTGTGTCCTGAAGGGAACTGTCGCTGACATTCGTAGTCCCCAGTACTGAAGAAATTATATTAGATGTCTTTTTTATTTTGAGGTGGAAACATTTGGGCATGATGTCAGATGTAGGAAGCAGCATACGCAGTGAAATCAGCAAAGCTCTCACAAACTGTGTGGTGAACCCAGGGTCACTACTGGGGACAGACAAAACAGGTTTGCATGTGACCCCTCTGCTCTTGAAAGACACACAATAATTTCTTGAGTGGACACTGTCAGTAGCCTTTGGACTGCTTTCTTCTGTTTTTCCCTCCTCAGTTTGATCTAGTCTCTTTCAGGTTGGCGGTGTTTTCATTGTGGAACATTTACATATTTAAATTTCTTAGTCATAAAGATACACTTCCTCTTTCATTTGGATTTATGCATACACACCTTTCAACTTGTTCGCTTCCACATGTAACCTGAGTGTCACGGTTGAGACAGACAAACGACATAGACCAAGTTCTTAAGCACAAACAGCAGTCTCCATCTATTGCCACGAACACCTTTTTATATAGTCTTTACCAGCTCAAGTGTCTTTTTGCTATTGTTTACAAGTTGCAGTAGTAACATCTCATTGGCTAATTTTGCTATCATCAATGTTACTCTTTTACTCCCTTCTCTCTCATGGTTACACCTTAATATCTCTGGATACTCCTTTACTCCCATCTTTCTCACGGGTAGACCTTAATATCTTCAAGGCTAATCTCTGTTCCCATGCCCTCCGTCAGGGAATCCACAGACCCGCTGTAGTCCCCCACACCTGGGCAACTGTATGTGGCTGAAATTGCTGGAGGGACTGGTATTTACTTGGCCTAATACAGATGTCTCCCTGCAATGGCTTCTAGATACTTCGTATTCTGAGAAGCCTACCCTGGAAACACACACTAAAAACAGGCTTCTTCTGTCCAAAGAAATTCTGCATTAATCTTGCTGTGCATTAGTTCCCCAGATAAGCAGAGGAGCACTATCTCACTTTTACAGATAGGGTTTTATGGGAATAAATAACCCGTTATTTAAAAACTATTTTGATTCTGTAGTGATCAGAGAATCCTAAATGTACATAGCCTAAACCAAATCAATGCAAACATACATTTAATTTCCTATCTATTTCTTGCCTTCTCACTTCTTCACAAAACTTTATTCTAGATTTATGGTATAACATTGACATACAAATCCATCACAGCATGCCACTGGGGTCCAAGTACCTAAAAGAAGTAGGAGTTTGGGCAGTAAATATCTTGCTAATACAGCTTTGATCAAAGTGTTCACTCTCTCTCTTCCCTACAAGCAGGTAATGACAGGCACTGGCTGTAATGCAGACAGCACAGTTTGTGAAGAATAGAAGCAAACAAAACAGCTTGCAGGCCCCTGATTCCTTCATCACTTGCACATGATTTCTATTTTGTTTTTTGGGAGTCTATTAAAAGAAAACAAGCAGTGGATGGAAACTAGGTTTAATCTTACCTGTCATTGACTTCTCAAGCCCATCAGTCAGCACAGCTCTATATGGACAGAGGGTCTTGCACCAATGTTTCAGCTGTGACTGGCCATACTGAACTTGTAACAAGGTTTAATGAAAACCCATGCCCTCCTCCTCTGAAAAGACTTTCAGATTCTGCTTTTCAAATCAGAAACTTCATATGCAAGCCATCATTGGAGTAGAATTTGTCCCCCTTATTGGTTCACCTTGTAGGATGAAAGAGCATCTTACAGCAGAGCCAGTAGCAGAACCACTAAGGTCACTCAGTGACCAAAGTTAATATGTTACTCCATATATATCTCATCCCATCATAAACATTTTATGCCTGTGTTGCACCTGAGCTTCAGATCACACACTGTGGAGTGGACTTAATTCTTTGATTGTTTGCTGCATGTGGGAGGAATTTTCCCTTCCCAGCCCAATATCACCATCAAGAAGGATTGACACTTTATCTAGAGATCATACTGCAATTCTGTGAGGCTTTCATCTTCTGAGGTTTTTTGGCACAATGAGCTTAATCCTCATGTTAGACCACAGAATCTGTCTTTTCTGATGGAGTAAAACAATGTGTGATTGCAAAAGGATTCTGTCATTGACTGACTACACATGCATTGGGGAATCACAAGCAGTCATTAAGATGCCAAAACAGGGAAAATGTATCATGATACGATTAACACCAGTTTGTCTGGATTTTTTTACATAGGATTTGAAAATCTTATTGCTCATTCCCTGTTAGGGATACCACCATACCACCAGAGAATACTTTCTTGCCCTGTATGGACTTTCTACTGCTTCTGTGATTCTGTTAGGTTTTTTTCTTTTAACCCATGTCAGCTATGGTCATTGTTTTGATAAGACATCTTGAGGGGGTGGCGGGGTCAGGAGACAGCTAGGTAAAATGAATGACTGATCACAGCATCTTTTCTTTCTTCCTTAGTCCTGAAACAACACTCAAGAGCATTATTCAGTCAAAAACTTTACTAAGATCTTATGTTGTTAAAGACCTTGTAGAATCATAGAATAGTTTGAGTTGGAAGGGACCTTTAGAGGTCATCTAGTCCAACTCCCAGCAATGAGCAGGGACATCTTCAACTAGATCAGGTTGCTCAGAGCCCCATCCAGCCTGGCCTTGGATGTTTCCAGGGATGGGGCACCTGCCACCTTGCTGGGCAACCTGGGCCAGTGTTTCACCACATGATTGTAAAAAAAAAATTCTTTGTTATGTCTAGGCTGAATCTCCTCTCTTTTAGTCTAAAACCACTACCCCTTGTCATGTCATAACAGACCCTGCTAAAAAGTCTGTCTCCACCCTTCTTATATGTTCTTTTTACGCACTGAAAGGCCACAATAAGGTCTTCCTGGAGCCTTCTCTTCTCAAGTGTGCCTTATGACCCACATCAACATCTCAAACATTTACAATTATCCACCCAGAGCTGTTATAACCATCTGGCCTAACAATTCTGTGCAGTATCTTTTCAGGATGTTTTAATCCAAGTTTGTACTTTAAACTTGTGTATATACTATTATAAATTGGCTGTACTCTCTAATTGCTCTATTTCAGTGGCTAGAGAAGTGATCTCTCTGGTGCTGTTGCAGGAGAAGTACTGTATTTATAGTATTTAACTAACTTTACCTCCCTTCCAAACCATGAACTCAAGTGCCTCACTGCCTTTGGTGGATTTTTCCCTTCATATTACTGCTTTGATTAGGGAGCTGTTATTTTGCAGACATCTAGATTTGGACCTGAGATACAACAAATAATGATTTATCTGTAGCCACACAGATAGGGAGATTGAATCAATATTTTTAGTTCCCAGCAAAGCACCTCAACAGTTCTTCAACGATTCAGTAACAGTCAACTGAGGATTTTATAACAATGCTGAGAGATAGAGCACTTGCATTCTGTTTTCAACTGCAGAGAACTTTGAGATCTATGCTGCATTTACTTCTGCGTGAAACAACCCAGCATGTCATCTGCTCTGAAGAGTAGTTCTTTCCAAAATTGTTTGGGATGCCTAGCGTTTGCAAATGTGACTGCAATTAACTGTTCACTCTTGGGATTGGGCAGAAACAAGTAATAGTATTGTAAATTCAGTCAGAGAAGCTCAGACTAAGAATGGACAGAAATTTATTATACTGTATTGCTTACAATGGACTTTGCATCCAAATTTCAAAGAACAACAAGCAGCAAACTTCCTACTAAAAGGCCCTAACTCTGGTTACTCATTATAGAGATAATAGAGCAGGCAGTGTAAATTCTTTCTCCTTTGGATTGTAGATATCACTAAGGTGGAACTGAAGGAAAGAAAAATTTGGCAGGGAAATAACTTGCATTGGAAGTAACTGCATTTCAGTGTCCCAGTGCAACTGGCTCTGAACTGACAATTTTTGAGAGCTGTCTTGCATGAATATACAATGGATTTGATAGTCCAGGAGCATTGTACTGTCCCTTTGCCATGCTGCCTTTAAGTCCCTTGTCTTGAATATGTCTCTCTCTCCATCAAAATGAAACAGAAATGAAATTCACACATTGATCCTAAACAGATGTACCTAAGGTGTTTTACATATACCATACCACCTCTGAATGAAGGGAATAATGTAGAGAATATGTCATCTGTTCTTCTTCCCCAGATAAAATATAAAGCCAAGCTAGAAAGATACAAAAGGAAGAGCAGACAGAGCAAAGTGGAACAAACAAGCAAAACAGAGTGCTATCCGATAGTCTCTTCATAATTCTGAAAGCAAGTATATAGTGCAGGCTTTTGGCACAAGCTGGATACCTGCTAAGAGTGGGCATGTTTAATTATTCATGCATTTGGTTATAAATAATGCACTGCCTGCACACATCTAATTTAAATAGACCCATAAAGCCCAGTGGATTAGTCACTGCATGCTGCCTAAAAGTAACAGATCATCTAGCCAAAGTCTCTTGGCTATTGCATGCTCACGGCAAGGCTCTTCCAGAGGATAATACTTTAAAGAAATGTTCTCTGATGTTTTTGTTGATACAGTGATCATATTTTGTATGTAAGAGATTAGGAGACTCAAGAGTGTTGCACTGTACTAGGACACTGTTTGGAATTGTACCCGCGTAATTTTCCCTTCTGCCCAACCCGTAATGACAGCACTGTTCTCACTGACTAGGAGACTGCATGTCCCGTACTGCAGACACAGTAAAAGACACTGTCAAGTAAGGAAATTGTACCTCAGGACAGTTGTTCTTAGGTATTATTTAAACAACAAAAATAAAGCATGCACTCAAACCTTAAATACCATGCTCCAATAAAAAACAGACTATATCCCTTACTCCTCTGTACTTGAATTTTGTACCCACCTCCTGAATCTTTGCTGTGACCAGCAGACATAATGGGATAGTACCGGCCCAACAACCATCCTGTCCTCAAGGTCAGCCTTAATGTAGGCTAGAATCAAGGGAAGTTATGTTGATTCTCATTTTCCGGTATCCCACAAGGAATCCCAGGAGGATTTGTACTTCTGAGATAACAAAGACTTTGTAGGCTGACTGCCAGTTTTACCAGCCTCTCTAGGTTTTAAAATTCAGACTGACAAAAAAAGCCCTGTCTTACATGAGATGCTTTTGTGAAATCCTGAGAAGTGTTGTCTCTCTGAGGTTATAAATGCCCAGTTCTGGGATGGACAATCATGAGTTTCAGAAATGCACACTGCCCCCTGCCCTCTCCCCAAATCCGCACCCCCAGTTCTAATATGATAATGCTCAACTACAACACAATTTCACAGAGCACCCAAAAAGCAGGACATTTTCACACCTCCTTTTAAAAGGGTGCAGCAGGAGCGTATCTACTGAGTTAGTGAACCATGCCTTGATAATCATAGATCTGGCTCTTGGTTTCTAACTAAGGAATGCTGAAGGTCTCACCTGGTGTTTTCCCTATCAAACAGAAGAGGAATATTTTGATGAAATCAAAGGTCTGGTTGTTTCACTGAAATCAGATATGTTTTGATAAAAATCCTCAGTATTTCCTTCCTTCCAGAAGCAATTTTTTTCATAAAAAAAAAAAGCTTTTTTTTTTTTTTCAATTGTTCTTTCACCCAGTGCCCAATGATTTCAGCTCAGAATAGGACACAAAACATTACTGAAGTCATGTCTTGTTAACATTACTGCCATGGTGATTACACAGCCGCTTAAATATTCTTCTCTTAATCCATAAGGATAAGTCTGATTTAGTGTTAAAAATCTTTTTATATTTAACATTCAGGCATTCCATGTTTATAAGATTAGAAATTAGATTTGTTCAGCTGCCACAAAGAGAGAAAATAGCGTCCCAGTCTGCGTTAGGGGAAGGTGATCCCTCTCTGCTTGACACTGATGAGGCGTCATCTGGAGTCTCTAGTTCTTGGTATCCCAGCACAAGACATGGACTTCCTGGGGCAAGTCCAGCAGAGGACCACTAAGATGGTAAAGAGACTGGAGCACCTCATACAAGGAAAGGCTGAGAGAGATGGGACAACTCAGCATGAAGAAGAGAAGGCTGGTGGGAGGGTGAATCTCATCAACATGTATAAATGCCCAATGCAGGGGGCTTAAGAAAGATGGAGCCAGACCTGTCTCAGTGGTGTCATGTGAGAGAATAAGAGGCAATGGGCACTAACTGAAGCACAGAAAATTCCATGTGAACACAGAAGACTTTTTTTTTTCCTGCCAACGTGGTCAAGCACTGAAACAGATTTCCCAGAGAGGCTGTGAAGTCTTCATCCTTGGAGGTATTAATAAACTGACTGCACACAGTCCTGGGTAACCTGCTCCAGCTGCCTCTGCTTGAGTGGGGGAGATGGGACTAGACAGTCTCAGCAGGTTGGTTCCAACCTCAACTATTATTTGAAAAGAGAGAATGGTTAATAAATACCCAAGTTGAATAAAGCTGATCTTTGGTCATCAAAGATATGCCTATCTAACACTGTATTTTGCATTTATAAGTTTAAAGGAAAACATCAGCTTTCAATTTAAAAAAACTAAACCCAAACCAAACCAAAAACCAACACACCCCCCCCCCAAAAAAAAAAAAAAACACACCACACTGAAAACCAACCCACAACAAAAAAGCACATAAAACCAAAAAGAAAAAAACCATAAAACTGAAAAACAACCATTTCACAAACCAATTATTTGTGAAGTTAACCTATAAAATGAAAGCTAAGGAAACCAATCGCCAGGTGGCTTATTTTCTGTTCTCCACACCATTGTAGTTAATGCCTCATGTGGGCTCCCAAGGCTGTTTCTGGGGATAGGCAGAAGACTTCCTTGTCAGAAAGACCCCAAACAGATTTGTAACTAGGACAGAATCAGTCAACTCTCCACCATCAGTGTCAACTGAATAGGCTTCTCTCCCCTGCAGCTTGACATTTAGTCACGATTTCAGCTACATCACAGGCCACCCAACCTGCTGCAAGAGGCCTGTAGACCTATTCTCAACAAAAAGTTCAGTTTTAGTCTTTGAAACAGCTTCTCCATTTGCCGAGAATCAGCAATGCCCCTCCCTGCTCTCATGGCAAATTAGAGACATGGAACAGTCAATGTACGTACAACCACTGTGTTCATTAGCACTGAATACTACACATTCACAGCAATCTGATACTTAGAGACATGGTGGCATCAAGAACATCCGGGATCAATTTTTCTCTGAAGAAGAAGAATGAGTTAAACCTTATCAGCAGACAGTGGATTAGCTTCTTATTGAACCACCATTAGCTATGTGTGTTCCTTTTGTTACAGTCCTGAGAATTCTCAGCTGGATTTTATCTGACTGGTCACACAGCACACCATGGATCAGTGTTTAGAAGATGGAGGGGAGAAAATCTTGTTTTGCATGTCTCCCCAAAGGCTAAGACCAACCTTAGAAGGTAACACTGGCTAGAAAGTGAAATTATGCTGCAGAATTCTACTAAAGATACTTCTGTCCTCCAAAAAAGCCCAAGCAACACACCCTAAAAATAAACCCATATGGCTTAATGGAGGGGGAGGAAGGGGAAATCTGCACAGGCTTTAGGAGTGACAATATCCCACCCTCAACACAAGAAGTGAAACAAACAAACAAACAAACAAAACAAAACCCTGAAAAACAAACAACCCTCCAACCTGCTCCCAAAACAACAACAAAAACCAAACAAAAACCCCAAAGAAACTAAAAAAAAACACAAAGCCACCACAAATAACAAATGTCAAAGGTGTGACAGTAGAACAGAGTATTGAAAATAAGGGGTTAAGTGAATTATATTGTCAGTGAACCCTTCCTACTCCAACAATGTACATAAGTACATTTAAACTAACTCAGGTTGCGCCAGGGGAGGTTTAGATTAAATAGGAAAAACTTCTTCACTGAAAGGTCTGTCAGGCAGTGGAACAGGCTGCCCAGGGAAGTGGTTGAGTCACCATCCCTGGCGGCATTTAAAAGACACATAAATGAGGCTCTTACGGACATGGTCTACTGGTGGACTTGGAAGTGCTGGGTTAATGACTCAATGATCCTAAACATCTTTTCCAACCAAAATAGTTCTATGATTCTGTAATTAGTCATTGTAGAATAACACAACACACCATAGCCAATGCATCAAAGAAAATTACTCAAATGGAAAACCATGTGGCAAAGGAATAATTAGACAGTACAGCCTCATCTCTGTTGTGGCAAGGGTTTGAAGAAGAATATTGTGGCAGTTATTGTCTGCTTCATGGGTGGACACATGATGCTTCAAAACAGAACAAGCAAGTAACCAAAGAAAAGCTCTTATCATTACTATCCCCTTCCACGTTCTCACAGACAAAACCTAAACCACTCAGGATGCTAACGTAAGCTACAGTTTGCCACTTTTTGCTTCCCAGAAATCCAAATATACAGGTTTCTGGCTTTCATGTATTATTAACCTTCATTTTATATGTTTTTCAGCTCTCATCTGCTAATACGAATTTCAACATTTGCACATGACCGCTCAACTCACTTCATTTAAAGTAAGAATTAATCACATAGAATTCAGAATTAAACATTGCAGTTGATAGTTATGGATTCCTTCCAGATGCAATGATCAACAAGATCTCTAAAGATTTATATTGATTCTGCAAAGCTTTGAGGTCTGTCTAGCATAGCATGTCTGCCCTGCAAGATGTGTGCTTTTTGCAAGCAAGCAGACAGCACCACCCACCCTAGCCCAGTGATTCCAGTGTGACATTTGTCTGGGAATGGAACATAAGCACCAAATAAGGATATTAGAGTTTATCCACATGTTAGACTGGAGTATTAACCAGTTAACTCACTCTCATTCACATGTTCTGAGATACACTGTTTTCTCTTCTTGATGAAGTCATGCAGACTCTTACTCAATCTAGTCAAGAACTAGGAGGCATCAGGAGGGAAAGTCATGCACAGTTTGGAAGATATTTCCAAGAAGAGATATACCACATCCACTGCACACGTGTAACATCCAGTCCACAGGAGAACAGGTGGCACAGTGAGAAAAGAGCTGACAGTGAGTTTGAGTGGGAAGGAAAAGAAAAACTTACCCGAGGCAAGATTGTCACACCATCCTGCTGAAAACACTGTTTAGTCTCCAAAGCATTCCTCTCTGTATCCTAAGGGCAGCCCGTTCACAGATGACACCATTTTGGGAAATCTACTTTATGAGATGAAATTCTCCTCCAGGGCTAGTATGTGGGGAACTTGGAAGAAAAGATTTCCTGCTGGACTCCTTCCACAGCACTCCTAGACTCTGTTATTTTTATACATCACTATTTGGTTTTGCCTCTCACCATCATATTTAACAATAACACATATGCCTGGACACAGGGATTCTGTCACAGAGGTATATCAAAACTAACTCTAATGAAGGATAAGCTCAAAAATGCTTTATTTCATGATGAAACTGAAACCAAATGACAGAAACCAATGAGAAACAGGGGTAATGCAAAGTGAAACAACACTCCAGTAACATTTAACACACTACAGGTTTGGCATACCAGTCAGGGATATTATTACTACAGAACAACTCATGAGAATGATGATCTAAAGCATTCATGGACTCATTCCCAAAGGGAAACTCCCTCAAGGATACCCAGAATATAGGATCACTCACCTGGGGAGGAGGGGGACTTGGGGAGACTCACTCAAGGATATATCCCAAAGAAATAATCACTCACTGGGTTGGGGGGAAGGCAGTGAGGACACTCAATCCCAGGAAATTTTCTTGGGTGGCATCCCAGTTCCAAGAGGACAGTTTCCAATCACAGTCCCACTGCTCTGAGAAAAACCACTCAAAGGGTGTCTCCAGTGGGGGCCCTGGTACCTGTGTTGCATATAAGCTGTGGTCATATACGCACATGGTCCAGAGCTTCTCCAGGCTGAAGTGCCTTGTTGTCTGAGGTGCCTCACTGTCTGTTGACCTTGGGGTCCCACCTCTCCTACTTCCCCATCCAAGAGGTGAATGTGCCTGGAGTCACTGTGCCCCAGGGTTTACATGGAGGTTGGCAGCCAATTGAAGCACGTACATGATGGCAGCCATGATGGGGCACAGGAGGTGTGAAGGACATGGAAGAGCCAGCAGTTCCTGTGTTGAAAGCCCTGAACCTTATGGGGCAGGTGCACCTGCACAGATTCCCAGATCAACAAGTTCCTATGGATCCAATTTATGTAGATTAATAACATTTCATCATCTCAACACCTTAAAGCTCACTTTATTTTAGTTTCTTCTCTCTAAAAACAAAACAAAACAAAAAAAAAAAAAACAAAAAAACAAAAAAACCACCAAAATAATCCTACCCTGTTAATCTCATAACTTGCTAGCATACACAATCTATGTTCTCATTTCCCCAGAGGATTTCAGCAGACTGTGGTGAACTCAGCCAGCTTCCAGAGTGTTAAATGTGCCTCTTACAAAATGCCCTTCTGTTAGTTTCAGTTTTTCATTAATGTCTGAGTTCCTGCAAACCAGGGAATATCATCTTGATCAACAAGACACTTGTGGGTGACCATTAGGTAGTGGAAGCCACTGTCTCCAGAAGCAGTAACAGGTGTTCTAGCTACCACTTCTACCCATCATCAATGCCACCTCCCTCCACCCTCAAAACCCAACCTAACACAAACAATCTCCCACCTTCAAAAGAAATCTTGCTAAGAGAAGATAACTGATCTTTGCCTCAAGTTTTCTCCCCTTTATATAAATGAAGTTGGTTTACCCTATTCTTTGCCTAGACTGCAAACATTAATAATACAGAATAAGATTCTCAATTGCCTGAAGCAATTTTATTTTCCACTAGCTGCCCACTAAATAGCAGTTAGGAGCTATTCCAGCAAATGGAGTGCTCCGTGGCCTAGGGGGACAACATGCCACATTCTCCTTCACAGTCACTGCTTTAGTTCCCCTGCAGATTATCTAAATTATCCATAATACAGCCTTCTTCATTATAGCTATATGAATGGAGCAGGACTACATGAAATTTTAACAATTCTACAATGCATCACTAACCCCATCATCAGCTCAATATATTAATTAATATTTGGAATATTCAGAAGCAAAGTTCGCTAAATTTGTTGATTCACTATAATCCTATTTTTTAGAAAAGTAATATCCACGTTTCCAAAAACAAATCAACATAGAATTAAGGATGTTTTTGCTGTATGAGACCTCTTCAGCAAAACATTAAATACAAAACCCAATGTAAAATGTTTTCAACTACAACAACGTGTATCTTTCCAACATTAAAGCAAAAGTCAATCTTTTGTGATAAAATTGTCTTTTCCTAGGACATGTCTTTTTGATAGAGATGGAGTGTGAAGCTAGTACAAATCTATGTGAAGCACGAAACTCCAAAAGGCTGTTTTTTTCAATTTATAAAAATACCCAGGTACACATCTGGATAAAGCCTGCACGAGAGCAATGGACTTCATCTGAACTGCAAGAGAACCAAGCTGCTAGTACTTTAAACAAAGACTGTGAGTGAACTTTGAAATTGATGAGCAAGAAAAAGCCAATTGAGTGCAGAAGAACACAGAGCTTGGAAGAGTGTTTCTTAGCATGCAAATATAGAAATTATTTACCTCATGTAAATGAAAAGTCAGAGAATGAAAATCAAATCAGAAACAGAAAGCAATTTCTACTAGCTAGAATTAGTGGGCAACAACAAAAATACAACTTCCTTAGACTTATGAATCAGGTACAGATACCAGCACAAGTTCTGTAGAGGGAAGCCTTGTCTTTCAAATTATTTGAAGTATTCTAAGAAATCAGCAAGAACAGAAAAATCAGTTGATATAATCAAAGGGTTTTGTTTGTTTGTTTGTTGTTGGGGGTCTTGGTTTTTTTGTTTGTTGGTTTGGTTTTTGGTTGTTTTTTTTTTTTTTTTTTTTTTTTTTTTCCAGACTACCTCACCATAGGTTTTTAAGAAAACTAAGCAGCAGTGGTGGAAGTGGGGAGGTCCAGGAATGAGTAATTGGCTAAAAGATGGAAAGCAAAGGAGGTGGAGTATAGACAGTTGGTCAGTACTTGAGTACTTGCAGTGGAGTAACTAGTGGAATCTATTTTGTTTGTGCTGTTCATTTTATTAATTCATAACCTTGCAAAAGGCATGAGTGATAAGGCAAGGAAGTGCACCAGTGATACCAAGTACATTCAAAGGAGTAAGGATGAGAATGGACTGTGAAACCTGAGGGACCTTACAAAACTGTTCAATAAAATGGCAGGTGAAACACAATAGAAAGAAGCATGATGCACATAAGGAAGAAGAATCCTAGTTTTATACATTAAATGATGGCTCTAGGCTAGTGATTACCAGAGGAAGAATTGGAGGTCACAATATTAATATTTGGTTCCACAGAGTAACAAGCCAGGAATCAACAGCAGTGAGAAAACTAAGGAAATATTTGGAATTAGGAAAAGAATGAAGAACAGAACAGGTTACTATGCCACTGTTTAAAGTGACAGTTCACTCTACCAAACATATATATATGAACAGTGTGTGCATTACAAAACCACTTGGCTTGAAAATCGTCCATTATTAGAAAACCAAAAAACATTCAGAAGAGAGCAATAGGGATAGCCAAAAGTGTGGAGTGATTTCCATATGAGGGACAACAGGTAGGCAAAACATTTCAGCCTGTGACAGGGATTTAAATCATGAGTGACATGGAAAGGCTGGATAGGGAGAATCATGTTCAAAATAACCAGGAAGGCACAGGGTATCATAACCCTGGAATACCTTACTGAAGCAATTTGTGAATGCAAAAGAGTTTACATGGGTTCAAGGAAAGAAGGGACAAATAGGGGTGAGGTCCAGACAGATAAACCACAACAGAACTGGGAAATCTGAACTGCAGAAAGCAGGAGGTTTGGAGAGCATGCACATGTATGTGTTAAACCTGATTCATGCCTGCCCCATTTCTACTCTTCCTTAGGTATTCGTATATGGGTACTGTTAATTTTGGCTGGTTTAGTGTTTAACTGTTTCACTTCAGAAAACTGCTTTTAAACACTCTGATCCCAACATAAATCCCTCCTCTCCCTCTGCCTTATACTACTTCCTCCAGGGGAAGTTAGAGCCTAATTTCCTACCCCATGCACTTCAATATCTGTGCTTTCAATCCAGACTTCAGCTGAAACTGAAAAAGTTTCCATACTATGGTGTCATTTTCTTTAAAATGAACACCAGCCCTACTTTAAATATAACTCTTTAAGTTGCAAATATGCACTCTCAACAGGGCCTTTATTCCTCTTTCCTCCCTCTGCCTCAAAGTATCAGGAGTTCTGCTCTCCAACATTATAATTCCATTGAGATGAGTAGTTAAAATCGTATAAAATTAATGAAATGGAAAAGAGAGCTTAGCCCATACTATAAATGAATTACTTCATCCACCACAGTGAATTTATAATGCCACCCTGCAGCTTAATAGTGAAGAGGAGAATGACTACACAGTTTATAAAGAGGGAATTAGA
The DNA here is from genome assembly GCF_037038585.1 of Patagioenas fasciata. Taxonomy (NCBI): domain Eukaryota; kingdom Metazoa; phylum Chordata; class Aves; order Columbiformes; family Columbidae; genus Patagioenas; species Patagioenas fasciata. The sequence continues at coordinate 27,619,210 of NC_092524.1, read as the reverse complement.
GGAAGCAGAACAGTTGCCTAAGCTGAAATTTGGCTGCAAACACTACAAATAAAGACCTATGGCTCTTGTGAAAACAGCAATAATGTTCTTCTCCTGTTCAACACATTGACACTACCAGGGTAGCTTAGTTAATAATGTTGGATCACATTTTTTATACATATTTTAAAAAATAAATATATGTAAAGTATTTGTATATATGAATTATAGATAGATATAAAAAAAACATTTATTTTTTTAAGCTTTTCCTGTTACTTAAAAACTAATGATAAAAGTGCAAGAGGAGGACAGAAAAGTAAAAAGAAAGACTTCCAGAGGCAGAAAGGATGATGCAACCTTTGAAAATTTGCTAAGGCTTAGGATTTGTCTAGTCAGACACTACTACCTCCATTTAATTAGATTTTCATTTTCTTTTTACATCCTTTTCCTCTACAGATTCTGAGAAGTAATTGTTTTGAAGGAACAGTCCCAAGTCAAAATTAAGCAGCTTATGGAAGTTTGTCTTGTTCCTGGTTAAACATTCCTGCTATGCAGCTGCTTAAGCTGCTTTCAGTAACAAAATCCAGCTGAAATAATGGAATTGTACTTGTGAGCCCAGACTTGGCCTGGCTAAGGCGAACTTCTCAAATGGTTCTCAATGTCAAAGATTTAGAGAAAGTCTTCCCAAATTATCAAGCAGAGGCAGACTGTGCTGGTTTTGGCTGGGATAGAGTTAATTTTCTTCAGAATAGCTATTATGGGACTATGTTTTGGATTTATGCTGGAAACAGTGTTGATAATGCAGGGATGTTTTAGTTATTGCTGAGCAGTGCTTGCACAGAGTCAAGGTCTTTTCTGCTTCCCACACCGCCCCACCAGCAAGTGGCTGGGAATGCACTAAAAACTGGGAGGAGACACAGCCGGGGCAGCTGACCCCAACTGACTAAGGGGATATTCCATACCATATGACATCATGTTCAATACATAAAGCTGGGGAAAAAAGAGGGAAGGTGGCAACATTCAGAGTTATGGTGTTTGTCTTCCCAAGTCAGCATCATGCATGATGGAGCCCAGCTGTCCTGGAGGTGGCTGAACATCTGCCTGCTCATGGGAAGTGGTGAATGAATCCCTTCTTTTGCTTTGCTAATGTGTGTGGCTTTTGCTTTACATATTAAACTTTCTTTATCTCAATCCATGAGTTTTCACACTTTTACCCTTCTGATTCTCTCCTCTACCCTACCAAGGCTGGGGAGTGGGAGAAAGCGAGCAAGCAGCTGCATGGTACTTAGTTGCTGGCTGGGGTTAAACCATGGCATAGAGAATCAAAGTAAAAGCTCAGTCTCTTCCCTCCAGTGTGCCTTTCATCAAAATTGTATCAAGTTTTTTACATGTTTCATAAACAGCACATAACATAAAGAGTTTGTCTTCTGCTTATACAGTAGTAGGCAATTAGGTTCACAAACAAATGTGGTCTTTACGTCCCATATATAAAATGCTTGTCCTCCGTAAAGATGATTTCAAAATAGACAGGTTTTACTTTCAAGTAAAGTTTGGAGATCTTAGCAAACCAGAAATAAAGATACTTAAAATAATAAATTAAAAAGGTAGATATTTTTTAGAGCTTTGTGGCTTTGTTATAAATTATTTGCAAGAGCAAGAGGAATATAGAGGACTCAGAAATTCCAGAAACTCAGTCTTACGCTTTGGTTTTTCATCTCCTTTAGCTTAGAGCTGACAAAGAATAGTAGGAAAAAAAAGTGTAAGACTATAAATTTTAATAACAGTAGTTATTAAATGACGTGTAAGGGGCTGGTCAATAATAACTAAAAAAACCCACAACAATCCAAAACAAAAACACAGCAAAACAATACCTCAGTAACACTTGTGATGTCTCACATAGTCCTTTTGTGATTCCTGTGCACCAGTCTGCACAAGAGCTGCAGCAGCAAGGCTGCTATCGGTACCCCCTTTCTATGAAGTGAAAAGGACTGCTCAGATAGAAAGCGTACAGCGTATCTCAGGCCCTGTAATTGTGGACTTTGCAAGACATATCTTATAGCCCATTCCATAATGCATACATTAAATATGCCACAGAAAGCTACTTTAAAAGCACCTACCTATTAGCAGAAATGCAAGAAAACACATTCTGTGCACCCATGCAGACAGAATACTTTCTTATTGGGGGGGGAACAAAATCTTTGTTCAATGGAGAAAAAAATAAGAAGAGAGCATTGCACAAATGAAACTCAGAAGAGTTATTTCTACATCCCTGGTGCGCACCCTACTGTCACGCTGACCAGGTTTCAGCAAGAGATATCCAGAGGATGGAGATTCATGCCATTAAACTGCAAGAAGTAACCAGATTTCAATGGTATCTCAACAGCTCTGCACTTCTAATCATGCTTTTGGGGATTCAGATATTCTCACTTTTGGTCTTTCCTGAAAACTATGGCTCTACATTCTGACAGCACATCCAAATAACAGTGCTATGCTTCCAGAGCCTTTTCAGGAGCGACTGCACACTCCCCCCAATTCTGCATTTTGGTACTTAGCTTCTAATCAAATACAAATTATACAACAGATAAAGTGAGACTTGGAGAATATTCCAAATGAGTCTCCTAAATAAATCTTGCTTCACACATGAGCACCACACGCTATATAATCAGAGCTATGAAAACAAACAGCCAAACAAAACTGCCTTTCAGCATCTTTATCTATTTTCGTGAATCCTTTCATTCGTTTAGGTCCTTCCTCATTTTCCTGTGCAAGCCTCGTTATTTCTCTTAAATACCTATTATTGAAGTTCCCTTTCCATAAAGTTTCAGCCTCACTTATTGACCTTTTCTTCCACACCCAGAACAAGCCAGTCAATATTTTTGCTTGGCTGCAGCCCACCTAAAGTCCTGACTATTCCCCATAGGCTGCAGCTAACTTGCTAGTCCAGGACAAAAAAGCAAACTTTGTGTTTCAAGCTAGCACCAAACAATACAGCAGGGAGAAATGTCCAGACAGAATCCAGGATACAGTGTTATTTGTAAATCAAATCAACATTCACAATCACAAGTGGAGTTTGCAGACTGATATATAGCCATATAGCGTTTCAGCCTAATTTCTTAACCACCCATCCGAGATATACAAACTGACCTTTAAACAATTCCAAAAGCAGGACAGGATAAATCCCATATCTGTCACATTAAAAGCACTGTGCAAAGAAAACCATTTACAACACGTAAGAGGCTATTTCCTTGGTATTTGAAAATCAGAGATTATCACATATTCCTCGCTACTTCATATTTTCTTCTGAACTGTACTTAGAAGTGGATAGTTTTAAGCACAAACACTGATTATCTAAAAACTATTAAAAACTATTACTGCTTGTGCTGGACTTTCCTAGGACCACAGCAGAGTTGGGGGAAGAGTCTATCAGGATGCCAAAAGTAGTCACCAGGAAAGCCACAACCATACCACATAAGATCTTTCCACCAGATTCCTTCTTGGCCAAATTTCTATTCAATTTAAGCTGTAGCTTCACCTTCCTGTGGAACCACAGACTTTTGCTGTTGACTTAGAAACAGCTTCTGCTCAGAAGACCTTGCAACACCACTACTCACTGGATATTTTATTTATTTATTCTTAAGTTATTCTCTGTTGGAGTAGACAGCAACAGTAAGATGAAAATTATGGTCTTTGGTAGAGAATTGTGGTCTTGGATTAACACTTACATAAATTTATATAATTTAAGCTATTAATAGATATGTGTAAAAAAAATCCAGCATCTTAGCTGGAGATGTTCACAGCCATAATTCTGTTTGTTTTTCTAAAAAGGGCTAACATTCAGTGGCTGCAGGTTGTATTTGTACCTTGCATACCTGACAACAAATTATTTGCCTCAGCCCTCTTGTATTCAAATGCACTCACTCTCTTATCACAGATTTAAATTTCTTCACACAAGAAATAGTCCTTTATTTTAGAGCTGGTCAGTGATTACTGAAACAATAAACTTTATTAGAGCTTCTAGGTATTACTGCAATACAAGCCTATAGCAAGACCGTTCAGACTCCTGTTAGACTAGCAGCACATAAGTCTTTTCAAAGGAAAAATATGGGCATTTTTAGATAATGTCTAATCATTTCACATACAATGCAACCATCAGGTATGTTCTATATTAAGGATAATCATGATGTGTTTATTGAGGAATGTCATACAATTTATAACACCTGATTGGATAATAATCCAGTTGGGGAGCATTTTATGAATCAGTTTTCTGATTGAAACTATACTTTGCCTGAGCAATTACTAGGCAAACATGAGAGGCAACAGGCAGCTCTCAGAAAAAAATCACTCTGAATTACCCATAGCATGCATGCTCTAAACTCTATTGCTACTCAGTCATACTAAGTGGGCAAACGAAGGTAATGAAGGAACAACTCACAGTTTTAGGCTCCAGGACAAGCTCTCATAGGCTTTCTTCATCCACATCTCAAAAAAAGGGGGGAAAAAAAAGACCTCAGAAAAGACTTCACCAATATTCCACTTCCCTGTTTCAAACTGAAAAGTTTATTTAACTGAACAGCAGAGGAGCTTGGTGTAAAACCTGTTTCTTCTTTGTGTTCAAAGCTGATTAGGTAATTAGCTACACAGGTGCCCATCTCTGCTGCTGAGGCACCACCTGGCCCCTTTGCTGTTCCTCAGAGACCCTGGCAAAACCTGCTTGCCCACCAAGTGAAAACCATTGCACTTTTAACCTCTGTATGGTTGACCACAGTGCCATACTGCTCACCCAGGCTGAGCTGGACTTAGGTTTCAAAACAAATCTGCTGTGACTGGTTTCAGCCTGTAGGCTAAGACCTGTTGGATTTGCAGCCCAATTTGTCACTGCAAGGTTTTCATTTTCAGTCATAAATACACCACCAACAGGCTCTTGAGGCAACACGCTGCACCCCCAGAGAGGAACATGTGTCCACAAATCAGATTTTTAATATTTTTCTTTGTTTTCTCCCTTGGAAACAAAGCTTATGAAATCAAACTGTGAGGGGCCTTCCTCCAATTGCTTTGGAACTACCTGGCTGATTTCAACCAAATTTAAAAGAAGATTAGATGGCACAAATGCAATTAGGATCCTAAAAATGTCGTGAAAGCATTAATGCTCTGGCTGACAGAAGAATTGCAAAGTGACCTCTTATTAAACACCACGAAATCCACATAGGAGAGAAGCTTCATTAACACCCCCTGTAGTGGCTGTTCACAACCTCTTAGAGATCAGACTTAATTTACCACAGGATATTAACTTATAGGAAATACAGCTTTCTTAATTCTGGGATTTTTGTAAAAGAAACAGCAGTACTTAAATTTAGAATGAAATACATCTTAAACTATACAAGAACTGGAAAACATCTCAGACATTCCATTTGAAGTGCCACATTTCTGTGACTTGTTCCTAGCTTGAAACAAATCCCTTTTAGTTCAGTACACATTAAGAAAATGGTTCACACTCAAAACTGTCCTGCACATGTTTTCTTTGACCCTGCTTTGGGATTTCACTGAAAACAGGACAAGGACAGGCTACAACAGCCAAGTGATTATATATGGTAAACACAAAATGAACAATTTGACCCTGAGTGCAATTGGATCTGACCTCAACCAGGCAGCAATGCATTTAAACACTATTACAGAAGTTTTGCTGTAGTACCAGTCAATTTCTGCAGATGAAGACTGAACATCAGAGCTACAGAAGCAACTAATAATCCTAAGAGGTTTTGCCCTACTCATGCTCTTCTGTCTCTGAGATTGGCTAAAGAGGAGCAGTTCAATCTAAGTCTTGCAATGTGAGAACAACAGTCATAAAAACATGAGTAATACAATGCTAATAACACATCTGAATGACAGGGCTGCTTGTTGGATACAGCCATGGCAGACAGTCCTCTGATGATCATCAGAAAGCAGTGCTAGAGCACTCACTGAGGATGATCACATGAGCCAATGAGATAATTATATCTTTATGAGCTCATAAACAGAAATCCAGCTGGAATAACAAAGATTATAAAATACAACATGTCAATAGATAAAAATTAAAAACAAAATAAAAGAACCTTAAAAATATTAGACATTACTTATGGATTTGATACCTCATTTGGATTGAAGTTTTAATAAAACCCACATTCTTGAAAAAGAATGGAGAAACATAGAGATTCAGGCTTCCCAATTCTTTTAATAAATAAGACTGAAATGAATATTCTGTATTTCTTACAACACAGAAATAGGGGCTTGGAACATGCAACTCTGTCTCTTGCCTATCAGAGGAGCTTTCCACACAGGACTTAGTTGGAATTGGATCCCACATATTTTTAACTCTGCACTCTGATTTTGTTGATTTCTCATAAATTTGATATTTTGGAAATACTGGACTCCTCTGCCCCCAATTGGCTTGTATGCCCTGGAGCTGCAGACCCTGGAAAGTTGTTCCAACACTCTCAGGCTTGAAGTGTCAAATGCATAGAAGGGCATTTGGAAGCTGTGCATACAGTTTGTGTACAAAAGGATCACAGCAGCCTGCTAAGTATCAAGGTGAGTTTCCCGGCTAGAGACATTAGTCAAAATGTTTAATTTGAAACATTTTATTTCCAATAAAGACTTCAACAAAAGGCTGCTGAAGATTTGCCAATCAATTGTATCCCTGAACTCTTCTGTGAGGGTGCTAAAATAAAAAGTGAAAAAATAATTGTTTGCCTATTTCTTCTTGATTCTCATGCTGCCAACATAAAAAAATGTTTAAGCACTGCATCGTCTGAGCACTTCGTCTGTAGTGTGAAATATCCCATTCTGTGGATAAAGTAGTTCAGATAAAGAATAATTAAATTATTTTTCCAAGGTGATAACATTTCTTCAGAAAACTGGGAAAAAAAAATATCACACACAGCTGATTTCTATTCTGCTATCATAGAAAAAAAAATATCTTGGGGTAGAAATCTTGTCTGTCTTAAAAAAAAAAAATTTACTTAGAAGAGCTACAATAAGCTTGTAGTTGTATTTCATAATCTGCACTAAAATCTAATGAACATAAAAGCAATGATAGATTAATTCTTTTACCGTGCACCTATAATTTATAAGATTTGACTTGTAGATGGTGATACCCTGAATGAGGAATCTGCACTAGTCTCATCAGAGATGATGCAAAGGAAGGAAACGTAGCTAGAAAGATACACTCTGAAACTCAATATACTACAATCAGGTATTTTAACAAATTACTTTCAGACCTAAAGTGCTTGAATAAAACACTGAAATCGAATGCCAGAACTCCCTCTGGTAACCCTGAAGACTTATAAAAGGAAAGTGTTATCTGAAATCAAAGTAGACTAAAAAAATATACTATCTGACCCTATGAAATTCTATTGTGTATAGCGAATTTTTTCATTGATCTCCCAAGATACAAGTGTGGCCGATTGTCAAAATCAACAATAAAATTATTGATTGGTAAGAAATAAATCAACATGCTAATTATGCTTCACAAATACTAAAGACTTGAACACATTTTTATTTTTATATTAACAATGATTTTATTTTAGATTTTACTGTTAATTTTTCATAAGTGACAAGAGGTTTACTCTCTTGTAACCATTTTAAGAAGTTTCCATTCCTTTCTTCACCCCTGTTACTTCATATGCAGCAATTAATTGACATTTGCATAGATGAGGACCATCCACGGAGAAGGCAAGAAAAAGGAGGAGGAAAGCAGAGGATGGGTGGAAAGGAAGGAAAAAAGAAGCAGTCGCTAACTGAATAGAAACTTTCATTGTTGGGGTAATGCCATGTTAGGAGACTCTCAGATGTTTGTTCCCACTTTCCTACCTTTCCTACTCAACATTTTACAGACATTCAAAACAGTGCTTGCAAATGATGCAAGATGAAGCAGATATGAACATTCTTGACAAATCAGGGCAGGCAGCACAGGGTACAGAGACATTCAAGCATTAAGATACCACAACAGCCAGGACATATAATTCCTCTCCCTTTATTCTAAGGCCATTGATTGATCTGAAAGATCAATAGACTTTTAATAAAAAGGAATTATGATAACTTCATGCTTATATCCTTTTCCTGTAAGTAATTCACACTCCAGAGCAAGGGATGAGCTTAGGAGTTTCTTGGTATTCCTGGTCTTTATGCTTAGCCACCTCCTTGCAGCTGGCAGAGAGAGCAGGTGACACGGCTGGGACACCTAGTACATGAGTTTCAATTGTCACAGTGGTCTGTGTCTCAGAACTGCCCATTTAAGATGTGCCAGTGCCATGGTTGTTCTAATCTGGTTTGGGAGATAAACTCAGAATATGCTACTGCCAAAATTAATGCTCACTTCTTAGCTGCCCTGACCATTTCTCAGCTATAATTGAGGATCAGGCCCATCTTTTTGAACAGCATTAAAAATACCTTGCCAGTGCCCTTTTTAAAAGTCAAATTCTCGCCTTTTACACATATATATATATATACACATATATATATATTCTTAAGTACTTTAAAGTACAATTGCCCTTAGTATCACATTCTCTGGGAACAGAGATTTTTCTTTTGACCTTTACATTTATCGCTATTTTTATTCCTGACACTTGCTTGGAGAAGGTTTACAAAATTTGTCTCTTTCCATGGTCACACTGCACTTCCTTCTCCAGTGATCCGAGCAGCTACATGTGTCTCCGGTGGGGTAAGTGCTGACATACACCACTGACATTTCCACTAGATGTGCAGCTACAGCACTGGCTCAAGACCACACCAAGGCAGTGGAACAAATGTAGGAACTGACAATGCCATCTTATGGTGGAAATATAAACCGCAAATGCAGTCTGTAAAAGAAAATACAAAAATGGCTGTTTTCCCCGGATGGGTAAAAGCAGCACATTGAATGCTTAAGGATGCAGCTGGGTGTGGGAGATGAACATTTACTAATCTCTAGCCTCTTTAAGTGTTTAACAATAACTAGTTTAATTTATATGCCAAAGCTGAAGACTTTGTGATAACAAACGACTACAGAAAAGTACAAGGAGAAGTGGGAGAGAAATGCTCTTGCATACTCTTTTCATTGACTTGCTTTCATTTTCTTTTCCCTCCTTAGAATGGAAATAGAACTCACTTAACATGAATGGCAATGCAAATGGCCAAGTACCAACTTCCTCACCAACCTAGCTGAAGCAGCAAACTTAGACCATCTGTTATGTCATTGTTAGATATAAACTGGCCATTATGAACAAGACTAAAAGGAGGAAATACAGACTACTTCAGTGTTGGACTTTGTGACCATACACATAGCATCTTCGCAGATATGGGTAGCAGCAATTTGTCCTGGAAACTGAGGTATCCAGCAGTCAGGACTGGGACTGTTAGACTCCCAGAGGTCCAAAAGATTACTCTCCAAAATAGCAGGGCATGAGGACCGCTAAATGCAGTAATGTGAATCTGCATTGGAAAGAAATGCTGTGAATACACCTCGCAAGTTTCTATAGGAAACACATGGATTTTTATCATTGGACTGTTGTTACACTGGAGCTGTGACCTTAATAGCTGGTTCCTGAAACATTTCAGGAGGAATACCGAGGCAAAACAAAAGCAATCATAACTAATCAGAATTAATAGAAACTTTTTTATTTTCAAGCAGTAAGATACATAGCCCAGTTGAGGTTCCTCTCCTCAGTGTGAAGGCAGCCTGGTAGTATATGTGTGAGTGTGTGGTTAACAAGCAGAACATCAGGTTAATCCTGTTACGACTGTGGTCCCTGTGCTGTGCCACCTTCACCATTTCTGCTCTTGGAGAGGAGAAGCCGGATTCCAACCAAACCAGATAATCGGAGTTGTGACAGTGGCCAATGGGGAAGCATCCTTACACATGGTGGGCTGTTGTGTTTTTTGTTTGTTTGTTTGTTTGTTTTGGGGGTTTTTTGTTTGTTTGTTTGGTTTGGTTGTTTGTTGTTGTTTTTTTTTTATAGTGATGGTATTGGGTTCTGTTCCTTTATGTCTGATTTTTTTTCTTGAAATGCCGTGAATGTTCCTACATTAAAACAACATCATTAGAATTTCAGACAAACCTTGTCTTGTGGCAGCAAATGTATTGTGAATTTAACTTGTCCTCAGTGAATAATTGTTAAGTGAACACTATTGAGCCTTCAGCTGGGAAAGTGTTGGAATATACATTTTTGGAGTAATTTATATAATTTCTACTTTTTTTTTTCTTTCAATTTTTATTTTGCTGTTGAGAAATTTAGCTCAAACCAGTGCCCTGAAACAGAGAGAAAACTTGCCTGGAAGGAACTGCACACATGCTGAATATTTATATTGAATGACAATGACATTTGGCTTCAGATTTTCTATGACAGAAATCAGTTCCATTCAGCTGTGACCCATATCTCTTTGTCTTGACAAGCTGAGGAAAACATAATACCTTGGACCAAAATTGAATGAGGCCTGAATTCCTCATTCTGTCCCCAAAAACCACTGACAAATTTGATACATCTTATAGGATGAATGTGTTTTAAAGGGTGAATTTTAAGGAGTTATAAATGTTGTTATTCTTGCTTCAATTTGTCCACAGCACAATGCATGAAGTGCTGTTCAAACACACGCATAACTTTAGTCCTTTCTTTATTTTTCCCCAAGAACCTTATTATTCAAGGAGAGTGACAATAAAACTAACAGACTGAGGATAAGAAGAGTGTGATATAGAAGAAAAGTGGTTCATATTATCATCATTCTTATTTTCGTAAGGATATATTTAGGAATAGTGACTTCCTAATTTCCCAAAATATTCTAGCATATTGCTAAGTACTACAGCTCGCCTAGAATCACAGCTTATTAGGATTTGGTCTGATCATTTATATGATTGGGGTAGCACTTCCAGAAAACTGGAGTAATATGGAAAATAATATTGATAACATGACACCTCATGATTTCTAGAGTAAAACCTTAATGAGTCCCTCTGGAGTCAGCACTTGAAATAACCTCTTTCAAATGAACTGGAAAGTCACAGTTCGGAATACACAAGAAATTCCACTGTGCTTTGTAAGTCTAGGAATATTAACTTAAGTGTTTTTTAATTCTGCTGTAAAACTAGTTTGTTTTCTCTGTGACTTTATAGCCTGATTCATTTCTGTAACTATTTAAATATTACCTTAAGACAATATTTGTGCTGACGACTGAGGCACTCAAGAAGCCACTCAAGAAGCCACAAGTGTCAAAATTAAAGTAGCTTGTTCAACTTTTGCTCACCCTTGGTGCATAACTGTTCCTTTTAAGTTATATAACAAATCTTGTAATACACTAGCTGAAACTGATGCATCTCAATATAATCATTTTCCTAGAATAGTTGTTGTGGTTAATCCCAGCTAACAATCAAAACCATGATAGCCACTTGCTTACTCCCTAGCCCTGTACCCTCAACAGGGAGAAACCTGTGGAGTGAGATAAACACAGTCTAATGAAATAACAAAACAATCCTAATATACCACTGCTACTAATAATATATAAAAAATTAAAATATAATATAAAATAAAAGACACTCAAAGCAATTCTTTACCAACTCCATCTGCATCGAGCAGCCAGTGCCAGGAAGCAGCACCCTGGTGCCCAACAGCCGATCATGGGGGAAGAGAGAAAAGAGCAAAAAGGCCCAGAGGCCAGCTGCAAAATGGCAGAACTGCAAAAGGCCAAACCACAGGAACTCACAAACAGAACTCAACCAAAACAGAAAAGAACCAGAAGGGGTCTCCCCAGACAGAAAACCCAACTCTCAGGAAATACGAAGCATGACACTAATAGCATAGAATATTCTCATTGATCAATCTGCACGGCAGTCAAGGTTGTCCCATCTGTGCCCCCCCTTTGCAGCTGCCTCACACCTGCAGACAGAGAGCCCAGAAAGACTGTGGTCTCCCAGACAACAGTTAAGATAACAGTAAGTTCTTACATTTTCTCCAGTCCAACTCAAAACCACTAGAAAGTTACTTGAAGAAAAACATTAATTCTGTCCTGTGGTGTTATCCTATCATTCTCAAACTAAATCCAAACAATGACCATACTAGCTGCGAAAAAGATAAGTTTCTAACTGCATGAAGAAAATTAACTCGCTTTGAGTCAAACCAGCACACCAGTAAACACAAACATCATAATTTATTTATACGTAATACTGTCTCGAAGATAAAGTTCACAGAAATAATTTTATGAAACATCTGCAGTAAACATCTCAGCAAGAATGTGTTCCTCCATCCTGCTCACAAAAAAGTTTCTGTATTTCACATCAGTCACTAGCTTAAAAATCCAAATGAAAACCTCAGCCTTAGTTCAGAAATTTGAATCTGACCTTCCCTTGCTCCTGGGCAGCACACACAACCCACTATGCCACACAGCTGTGCTACATTTTTCTTGCTCTCTTGTGGTGATGAATCTAAGCAGTCTGCATGTTGCCTGCAAAGTCACAAGGTTCACATAAATATCTGCGATAGGCAGACAACGATGCTTCTGGCAGTTTTGTAAAATAAGGGGAAAAAACAGAAAATAAACCAACCCATCTGAAATCTAAATCAAGGGTGGTTTCCCTTTGCACACACACACTCAAATGTTGCAAGGAGAAAATTCTATCATTCTTGCTCTTTGTGTAATACCCCTGAGCCCTTTTATAACATGTAACTATCAGAAGCCAAAAATCCCAACTCACACAGATTGTTATTGCACTGTTTGCAAAGTTATTCCAATAAATCAGAGACAAAAAAAGAGCTATCCAAGAGCTATCCCTGTTCATTCAAAGGGTGTCCCATGGCTCCTTAAGGTTACAGGCTGATTCACTTGGCTTCTCTGGGTTTTTCACGGCTAGCAGAGACCTTGGATGCTCTGAGGCTCTCATATGCCAATCAAAACAAATTCCTAATAAACAAAGAAATCTTGCTTTTGAAATCCAGAGAGAATCATGCTAGAGAGCAGCAGATACACAGTATTTTCCTTTCTGACAAAGCAGCAGTAACTCTCTTAAAAGAATTCAGGAAATGTAAAAAAAATATCCTCTTCTCATATTCCAAACTGTATTTTTTTCCCCCAATTATCTTCACAGGATGAGCTGTTTGTGAATAGCAGGGGAAAAAAAAAAAAATCTGTTTGATTTTAGCAATCAGGAATCAAGCAAGTTTTTGCATCATGACTATTCCAGCACTTGCCTCAGTAGAAGTTGGAGCAGGGCTTCAAAGGGAAATTGATCCACTTTTTACTCCTTTTAAGGTCTGAGGACATTCCACTTCCAATGACAGTACGGCTTTAGGAATCTTGAGTAACAGAGACAGTAAGCTGCCAGCAAGAATAAGTTTAGTTTTCCTTTGGAAAATTTAGTTTTACTACTAAGGCTCAAGTTTTGAAACACAAAAGCAAAACTGGTGATTTAGGTTCCTAGACCGTAAGGATACTGACAGCGCTTTCAAAAGTTGTTGATTGATGATGAACTGTGAGAGCCCAGAGGCAGCAGGCATGAAGGGACTAGGGGAATGATTAATGTATCTCATCTTACATTTCTCTATGCTTGCCTATTGCAGTAATGTGTGAGATTACTGTCGGTGTTCTCCACTGCAAAGTCTCTAGCAAACATCATAAAGTCTACTCTTTTCAAATTTCCAATAGCCCAGACCAGGAGCCTGTATGTTACCCAAACAGCTATTGTGATTTTCATAGTGTTAGGGCTACAGATGGCTCAGGTAAGAAAGACAGTATGCTCAATTTACAGATGTCCACTGACTGAGATCAATAGCAAAGTCTAAGAGACCTTGTTGCACATTGATTATAAGGACTTCCATGTGTCCTGAAAAAACTTCAAGAGCAGTAAGAGGCTGGGATGGAAAAGAACAGAGGTGAAAGGGAAGAGGGCATACCATTATTCTGGGAGGCCAGGATGATGAGGAATAGTGCATCCTTTGGATAAGAATAAGGAAATCACATTAAATAACAGTTGTAGACTGACTCTGACAAAGGTGCCTTCAGATATAAAATCATTTGCAGGGAAAGCTTTTGGAAAGTCAAGAGGTTCATTCAGAGTAAGAACATATTTTCTTCCTCCCATCTCCGTTTTTATCTCTCTTAAAAGGTAACCTCACTCCAAGGATATTTTCTAGAAAGCAGACAAGGATTGGAGGGTAACACAGCAGAGAAGTGCACGGAGACGAGAGTTAACTCTTCCACACATTGGCCATGATTTTGTGAATATGTGATCATGGAGAAAGCAATTATCTAATATTCCGGCTCCAACACCTCCATGGCACTTTGCTTTAAAGTGGACATGTTCTGACTCATCAAGTCTTCTGGGACAACTGGACAAACAATGTCAGCTGTCCCTCATCCTTTGCTTTTATCTTGCCAGTTCAATCACTGTCTTAAAGACTAACAAGACAAATCAAATCAAAACAAACAAACAAAAATAAAGCTTCAGCTGCTCTTTTGCAGAGCATACAATTTCAGATTCCGCATGTTTACTAAGACATGTCTGAAGTACTTCCAGCAAGAGTTAAAAAATATCAATTTTCCTAGTTACATCTTTCCCTAGTTTGGCCCACTGCTCAGTCTCTCAGTCAGTATTGCCTTGGGGACTACTGACAAACCTGCCAAGGGATCTATGAGGATTCTGCTGAGCTGTGAATTCTACACTAGAGCTGCAGATGGAAACATCACTTGGTTTTGGTGTGATGCTGACCACAAAGCTGGAAGTAAGGATATTTTGTATAATGCACATTAACAATTAATACTAGTAATTAAGGGAAGTAAGGACAAATGTATACAATCCTGCTTTGAGAAGCAGTGTAGCTCGTTTGGACAACATTGAGTATACATGGTAGCACTTGCTAACACACTGGTGAGACAGTCTTGAACACCTCACCCTTTTATGCCTTTGCTGTGCACAGAGAGTAACAGAAGAGCCACAGAGAGGAATACAGATCTGCTGACTCAGTAAGTGTGCACTGGGAGTCCTTCCATTGTAAAAATGTATTCCAGGACTTGCCAATGATCAACCACATTTAACCCACAGCTCCACATTCATTCTGCTGCTATTGCTGAACACCAAGGCCAGGATGTAAGTGTTGCGCCATATTATCATTTTACTGATGAGAATGATGGCTGAGAAAGAAATACTCATTTAACTTACGGTATCTGCAACATGTCCACAGATACGAGACAAATAGTCCTTGTTAGGTACCAGAATCAGGTAAATGCTCATGTGTGGCTTCTGTGTGGCTCATTTATTTCACTTAACTTCTAGCTTACAATGCAACATAAAGTGCAAAGGATTAGATTTCAGCATATGGGTTTATAAACACTTGGCCCAGTGGATTCTCATGTGCACAAAATTGTGAACTGTGCACAGCTATGAGCACTGCAAGAGATGCACGTTCACACTTGACCCTTAGCTGTCTCTTGTAAATTTGTATTATAGCCACTGGAGTCAAACCAAATGATTAATTTCTTCCACAGCTCCTCTGTTTCTCCTGTGAAACTTCTGTCTAAGTAGCTGGTGCCTGCAGGATGCCTGCTGATTTAAAGAGGTTTGTGCCAGTTTTTTATAACCTTGTATTTGAGCCAAAAGGCATGATAACATTTGTTGGTGAAACCTTTCTGGACAGTGGGAATAAACAGATCCAAGAGTTTGAATGTCCATAACTGCCATTTCCCCTTTGAGCAAGTTGAGTCCTCCAAATTGCAGTTTTCTTTTGTTCTCTGCACATGTTTAACCTGAAATTCCCATTCAAGGGTAAAACGAGACATGATCTGCTTGTCTTTGAGAATTTAATCTGGCATTGACTGTGTATCTGCAGGCCCATTACCATGGGGAGATCCTGGGGTTCCTTAGGAAGAGAAGAGATGAAATAGAAAGTAATATGCCTAAGCCTGGCAAACTACTGGATACAACTGGCCAATAGCCAGATGCTTTCATCCCTAGCAGAAAGGCATTAAATGAGACTGGTTGCATATAAGTGGATGTCTTTCTGATTAAATAAATAGAGAAAGAAACCTCTGCATATGTACATGTGCATTGCATGTTTACAGAAACACAGAATCACTGAATGTTAGGGATTGGAAGGGACCTTAAAAGATCATCTAGTTAAATCCCCCTGCTGGAGCAGGAACACCTAGATGAGGTTACACAGGAAGGTGTCCAGGTGGGTTTTGAATGTCTCCAGAGTAGGAGACTCCACAACCCCCCTGGGCAGCCTGTTCCAGTGTTCTGTCACCCTCACTGTGAAGAATTTTCTTCTTATATTTAAATGGAACCTCCTGTGTTCCAGTTTGAGCCCAAAACCCTTTGTCCTATCATTGGAGGCTGGCTCCATCCTTGTGACAATCACCCTTTACATATATATATATACATTTTTTATATATATATATATATATATATACACATATATATAAACATTAATGAGGTCACCCCTCAGTCTCCTCTTCTCCAGGTTAAAGAGAGCCAGCTCCCTCAGCCTTTCCTCATAAGGGAGATGCTCCACTCCCTTAATCATCTTTGTGGGTCTGCGCTGGATTCTCTCCAGCAGTTCCCTGTCCTTCTTGAACTGAGGGGCCCAGAACTGGACACAATATTCCAGGTGTGGTCTCACCAGGGCAGAGCAGAGGGGGAAGAGAACCTCTCTCAACCTACTAACCACCCCCCTTCTAATAGACCCCAGGATGCCATTGGCCTTCTTGGCCACAGGGGCACAGTGCTGGCTCATGGTCATCCTGCTGTCCACCAGGACCCCCAGGTCCCTTTCCCCTACACTGCTCTCTAATAGGTCATTCCCCAACTTACACTGGAAACTGGGGTTGTTCCTGCCCAGATGCAAGACTCTACACTTGCCCTTGTTATATTTCATTTAATTTTCCTCACCCAACCCTCCATCCTGTCCAGGTCTCTGGATGGCAGCACAGCCTTCTGGCGTGTCAGCCACTCCTCCCAGCTTGGTGTTATCAGCAAACTTGCTGACAGTGCACTCTAGTCCCTCATCCAAATCGTTGATGAATATATTGAATAGTACTGGTCCCAGTATAGGCCCTTGAGGTACTCCACTAGATACAGGCCTCCAACTAGACTCTGCCCCATTGACCATGGCTCTCTGGCTTCTTTCCTTCAGCCAGTTCACAGTCCACCTCTCTACCCAATCACCCAGACCACACTTCCTCAGTTTAGCTGCAAGGATGCTGTGGGAGACTGTGTCAAATGCTTTACTGAAATCAAGATAGACCACTACCACTGCTTTGCCATTATCTGTCCACCTGGTTATGTCCTCATAAAGGGCTATGAGGTTGATTAAGCATGACTTACCCTGGGTGAAGCCATGCTGACTGCCCTTCCCATCACCTTTCCAGGGATGGAAGTGAGGCTGACCCGTCTATAGTTACCCTGGTCCTCCTTCTTGCCCTTTTTGAAGACTGGAGTGACATTTGCTTTCCTCTAGTCCTCAGGCACCTCTCCAGTTTCCCACAACTTAGCAAAGATGATGGAGAGTGGCCCAGCAATGACTTCAGACAGCTCCCTCAGCACCTGTGGGTGTATCCCACCTGGACCCATGGATTTATGGATGTCCAGATCGCTTAAATGGTCCCTAACCGAGTCCTAATCAACCAAGGCAGACTCCTCCATTGTCCTGACTTCCTCTGGGGCCTCAGCGGTACGGGGCTCCTCAGGACAGCCTCCAGCAGAGTAGACAGAGACAAAGAAGGCATTTGGCAACTCTGCCTTCTCCGAATCTTCTGTCACCAGGGCACCCACCCCATTCATCAGTGGGCCTACATTGTCTCTAGTGTTATTTTTATCTGCCATGTATTTGAAAAAGCTCTTTCTGTTGTCATTGACCCCTCTTGCCATGTTTAATTCTAAGGAGGCCTTAGTTGCCTCCCTACACCGTCTGATAACAGCCTTATATTCTTCCCAAGTGGCCAGCCCCTCCTTCCATGATCTATAAACTCTCCTCTTCCACTTGAGCTTACCCAGCAGTTCCCTGTTTAACCACGCAGGTCTCCTGGCTCCCTTCCTTGACATCCTACATGTTGGGATGCTCTGATCTTGAGCTTGATAGAAGCAGTTCCTGAACACTAACCAACTATCTTGGGCCTCTTTACCTTCAAGTACCCTTTCCCATGGGATTTCCCCTAGCAATTGCTTGAAAAGGCCAAAGTTGGCCCTACTGAAGTTCAGGTTTGTGATTCTGCTTGGTATTCTGTTCCTGCCACATGAGATCCTGAACTCCACCATCTCATGGTCACTGCAGCCAAGGCAGCCCTCAAGCTTTACTGCTTCAATCAGATCCTCCTTGTTAGTGAGGGTGAGGTCCAGCAGTGCACCTCTCCTAGTTGGCTCATCCACCATTTGCATCAGGAAGTTATCATCAATGCACTGGAGGAAGCTCCTGGACTGTGGCTGGCTGGCTGAGCAGTCCTTCCAGCAAACATCAGGGAAGTTAAAATCCCCCACAACAACCAGGGACTGTAACTGAGAGGCTGCTCTCAGCTGTCTGCAGAAGGCCTCGTCAACTTCCTCACCCTGATCTGGTGGCCTGTAATAGACCCCACAACAGTATCATGCGTGCCAGCCTGACCCTTAATTCTCACCCACAGACTCTCAATTTGCTCCTCATCTGCCCCTGGACAGTACTCAATACATTGTAGTTGATCTCTCACATAAAGAGCAATTCCACCACCTCGCCTTGCTGGCCTGTGTTTCCTGAAAAGGACATAGCCATCCATGACCACATTCCAGTCATGTGGGCTGTCCCACCATGTCTCTGTAATTGCCACCAGATCATAATCGCCTGACTGAACACAGGTTTCTAACTCCTCCTGCTTATTCCCCATGCCTCATCCATTGGCACACAGGCATTTCAGGGAACAAGCTGAGCACACTGATTTCATCCTAGGGGTATGGGAGGCCTCCTGGTGTTCATCAATTCTAGACTGCTGCCTCACTGGTGCAAGCCCAGCTACAACCCCATCCCTCTTTGAATCTAGTTTAAAGCTCTTCAAATGAGCCCTGCTAATTCCTGTCCCAGCACCCTTCTGCCCTTGTGAGATAAACCTTTCCCATGTATCACTATTTGGACTGGTGTCTTATGAAACCAGTCATTATCAAAGAATCCAAAGCCCTGCCTGTAGCACCAGTCTTGTAGCCAATTGTTTACAGACTGAATTTTTCTATTCCATCCCATGTCATCACCCAAAACTGGAAGGAGGGAAGAGAAAATCACTTGAGCCGCAGAATCTTTTACCATCCGTCCCAAGGCCTTGAAATCTTTCTTCATTCCCCTCAGACTGTGGGATGCAGCTTCCTCCCCATCTGTCTGTAAGATCAGCGGTGGGTAATAGTCTGTTGGGTGCACCAGGTTGGGGAGCATCCTGGTGATGTCCCTGATCTGGGCTCCAGGTAGACTACATACTTCCCGATGATGAGAGTCAACTCTGCATATCGGGCCCTCTGTCCCTCTCAGAAGGGAATCACCTACTGCAATTACCCTTCTTTCTTTCTTATCTGAGGCAGTCTTGAGGTGTGGAGTCAACACCTCTTCCTATGTGACCTTGCAGGCGGGCCTTGCACCACATCCTCACCTACCTCTTCTTCGAGATCCAGGGCCTCAAAGCTATTGCAGAGGGGCACCTGGGGAAGCAAAGCAGGCAGGGATGGGAGCTCCCTGCAACACCAAACTGGAACTTGCTTCCAGTCCTCTGCATCTTTTTGGTCCCCTGCCTCTGCATAGCAGCAACAGGACAGGGACTGCCTTGGGTCTCCCTGCTCTGCCCGACAGGGTGGGGGGTCCATCACCTTTTGGGGGGGTATCTCCCTGGGGCCTTTCTGACTGGCACTCCAGGGAGTTACTCCACCAGTCGATCTCCTTCTCACACTCCCTGGTGGTCCTCAGTCTCTCGACCTCCTCCTGAAGCTTCACCACCATGCTGAGCAGATCTTCCACCTGCTCACACCTCATGCAGGGGGACTGCCTGCCTCCCTCCCCCCGCAGCAGCAGGCTCTGGCACTCCCTGTGGCCGGAAACCTGAACAGCCACAGCTCAGGGCAGGTGCTCCGTCTGAGTCACCACAGCCTTTTTGTGACAAGCTCCGTCTGGAGATCACGGTCAGCAACAGTCTGGTACACTGACAATAGGTGAGATGGTCTAACAAGCAAGGAGCGACAACCTCTGGACCCTGCTGCACGCGCTACCACACCCGCTGCTGCAGCACAGTGTGGGTGGGACTCACTGGCTTCACACGCAGGTTGCCCCGCCCAGCGCCTGGTGGGCAGCGACACCTCGCTGCCCTCCCTGAGGCTTTTTCAAGGCTGGGGGCGGGGGTGTGATCGCCGTCGCCGTGGTAACACCCATGCCACGTCAGCCGCTGTCGCAAGGGCTGCTAGGTGCTGCTGTGTCGCAAAACCCCCCTGTACCACGGGATCTGCGGGCGCGGAGGCTGCGCTGGCTCCGGTCAGCAGACCTCGGGGAATGAGTCACGTATATGTTATACCATATATTATTGTTATTATTAGTACATATATGTTTTGTTATTCTTAAATACTATGCTCACTCACAGCCTACTGTAGATTGATTTAAAATTTGCAGTAAGGTTGGAGCACCCAAAGAATGAAAGAGGAGAAGACTCACATCAGGATTATGTTTCTTTTCTTATTCTGTGTTGTCTGGGGTCAAATCCACTGCCTGGTTGCACAACAGGAATGAACCTGGCCCACCATTTTTGTAGGTCTTAGATAAACACTGCTTCAAAAAAGGCCAAGATGCAGAAAGATCTAGACTTTTTTTTTTTTTCCCCTCTGGATATTTTGCAGCCATTCATTCATTGGTCATTCTTCTGGATGACTCTCATAAATATAAGAATAGTTAGTAAATTGATAGAGGTAGAGCAGAAGTGTTGTTTGCATAAACTTTATAGAATACTGTGACCCTCTTTCTTCAGCTGTATATAACTTAAGTAAATGTTAACTATTTGGACTTCTGAATTCTGTGTTTTATCTCTTTCTAAAGCTGATTTATGCATGCATCAAAACCAAAGATGACTCTCTGGCAGCTCATTTGCCGCAGACACATACGCTGTGGAATCAAACAGTATATTATGATTTAAACTGTTTTTTGTTCATCAGGAGGACTGTGCTGGTTTTACTGAAAATGACTAAATTTTCTCCATGCAGTTAGAAACCTTTCTTTTTTGTAGCTAACACAGTCATTGTTTGAATTTTGTTTCAAGAACAAGAAGATGACATACCGGGGCAGAGTTACTGTTTTTAATTGGTCTGGTCTGAGAGCCAAGGATATTCTGAGTGCTCTGCCCACAGGTGTGAGGCAGCTGGGAAGTGGGGCATAGATGGGGCAGAACTTGACTGACATCTAGACTGATCCGTAAGGGTATTCCATCACATTAGCGTCATGCTTCATATTTAAGGAGAGCCAGGATCTTCCGGTTGGTTCTCTTTGTTGGGGCCAGGATGGAGACCTGTTCTGGGGAGTTCTGTTTGGAACTTTCTTTAATTCGGCCTTTTGCCATCCTGCCATTTTGCAGAGGCCTCTGGGCCTTTCTACCTTTTCTATCTATTCTCTCTGCGATCAGCTGTTCAGGACCAGGGTGCTGCTTCATGGGAGTGACTGCTCAGTGCACACGGAGTTTGTGAGGAATTGCACTGAGTATCTTTTATATTTTATTTCTATTTTTTATATATTATTACTGGTAGCATATTAGTATTTTGTTATTTTATTAAACTGTGTTTATCTCAATTCACAAGTTTCTCCCTTCCCTTTTTATTCTCTCCCCTATTTGGGGGTGGGAGGGAGGGGAGTGAGTAAGTGTGTATGGTGGCCATATTGCTAGCTTGGGTTAAACAATAACAAGAGCCAAAAAAAAGCTTTCAGTTTTTCAATGGCAAACTTGTCTGCAAGGCATAGAACACTATGAATATCAACATTATTTTGCCATTTTAGAATGGAGTTTCAACTTTGGCTACTCTATTTTTCTTTTCTAAACATGCTGGTCATCTGGGGACGTTCTCTCTTTATTTATTTACAAAGTTAGAGTACCATGATAACCTTTGAAATCATGAACAGTTAAGGAATTTCCTTGGTAAATAAGAGTTGTTGAAATGGTTAGATTTCTAATTTACATCCCTTTCCCTAGAAGTCTATACTCTACACTTATTTGAGGGAAATATCACTAGATTTTAGCTTCTGATCTCCCAGTCCAGCTATCTCTTCTCAGGTTCAAGATGTGATGTTGCGTTTATTTTATTCAGCGTAATTTGTGTCCTTTTGTCTACCAAGAGCTTCTACGCATTTAAATTGGTATTCTCTGCTGGCACAATTCCTGTGAGGTCATTTCCTTTTCTGCAAAAATTATGCAAAGAGGGCCTAAAAAGCTGTCAGTTTAGAATGATGACATTCATATTGATTTTCTCCACCCAGAAGTAAGTGTCCAAGCTACAGAGCAGAGAAGAAACACATCCTGAGGTCCTCCTGTCAGTATGTTCATGTGACCCATGACTGCACTGTACTTCATAGTACTTCACTGGCTTTTGGCATTAGAATCATGTCTGCAGAACTCCTAATACCCTAATCCCACTGTATTCTCCAGAACCAATTTAATGAACCCCCACTGACTACAGGGAGACTAACATCAACATTGATTTGCAATTAAATTTAACATATGTAGGTTCAGCACACATTACCAATTCAGAGTATATATATATGGAGGGGTGTGTGATTTAAGTTAAAAATCCTGCTGACTTCAGTGGAAAATGGTGGTCGTCTAGTGTTATCCAACAGTCTGCTGCTGTAAAAATGCTTGACTTAAAAAACAGAAGGTTTTTAGAGATAAAAATAATACTAATTGCAGAGGTTGCTGAGATCAGAAGCAGAGTCTTCAACTGCACCTAACTGGGTACAGTATCTAGCTTCAAAGCGCAGAGAGTAACGGAGGTCACGAGGCATTAGACTGATGAAAAGTAGCAGCTTAGTTCTGTGGGGGCAGATCAGATTAGTTGAGCTGATTTCAAAACAACTGAAAATCTACTTTAGCATCTTTCATTCTCTTATCAAAGAACTGAGACTGAGGGTACTTTCAGATGATTCGTGATGGGGTATAAGAGCTTTAATTCCCTCATCACTCACAATTCTGTAGGTTAGCTTCAATTTAGCATTTATGTTACATGAGCTAAATATTTTCTGAGCTGGGAACTTTCTTCTAGAGTAGGAGAGATCTCCTGCTTAGTGTATCTGGCACTAGCACTCGGGAAATTTGGGAAATCAAACTTTCCAATCATGACTAGCCAATATTTGGTGGGGAAGTAAAGGGCAGCATCCTTTTGGGGACAGACCTGCTTTTCTGCAGTGTGCAGCATATTTGTGTGGTGTATCTATGGTCCTACCCTCTATTCTGTTGTGAACCATCCTACAGAATGTTATTCCATGAAGTGCTCTATCACCTGTATCACTGAAGGCAGCAGTAGTATCAAGCAAAACTAGGTAGTCTGTGCAAAGGAGAACATGAGACACTTTGTCTGGGATTCTACACAGAGCACACTGGAGCAAGCCTGGCCATATCTCTTAGCTGGAAACTGTGGGATACGTACCCACATTTTTTCTTCCTTGATTATTCTTTCCTTTTCAGATAGCTCCACTGAAGTGTACTCCTACAAAACGGGAGCTTACTATGAGTAACATTGTTAGAACAATAAAAATAAGCAACTAAGAGTTATAACCCCACCAATGTTTGTGAGATATTTCTTCTGAAATACAAGGTTTTATCATTATGCTTTTCCTAGATTATTTCCAGAGGGTTTTATTTTCCCATAAGATAACCATTTCACATTCTACATTGCTCAGTTTCATGCTGTTATTATAAAAGCTATAATCTTTTGGCTTTTCTTATGTAAATCCTTTGAATCTGAATAGTTCAGAAATTTGTAGATGGTAGGTTATCCTACCTTCCTGTTAAGATATGGGATTGGAAATGTTTGCTTCTACATTTGTAATCTCAACAACATCCCCACAAAGATCTGAATTTTAGTTTTGGGTCAAGTTTGACTACAGGGGTGAGTTGGTGTTTAAAAACAGTATCAAATAGTTGCTTCTGTCTTAGCTGAATTCATTCATTTAATTTTGTATTTTTTCCTGAAATGTCTGTACAAAACTTTTCATCTCTAGCTTTCCAATGAACACTTAAAACTGTTCACATTCTGTCTGGCAAGGAATTGATTCTGAAATACTGTAGCCATGCAGTAAATCGGTATTGATCATCTCCACAAACACAAAAGGTGACATTACACAGGTATTAAATACTTTTATGTATTTAATTCCTATTCTACTTTACACAGACACCAGGTTATATGAGGGGTGACTAGCTTAAATAGCTAAGTTGCTGTCATCCTACCCATTAAAAACTCTTGGTTTTTGAAACTGTAAGACCAAAACTAAATGAAATAAATATGGTATATGGTAAAACTTGACAAGTTTCATTTGACCAAAAACTTAAAAAAGAATAAAGAAAGAAAGGATGGTAAAAAAATGAACAACTCTAATTTTCCATCTTTAATGCAAATTGGCATCCTCAAATGACTGTAAAATCAGAAAGTGGATAAATAACAGCAGAGGGAGAGGCACAGGTAAGAAAAATAAGAAAAAAAGAATGGTTGTGCCAAAGTACTCACAACAAAACCACAAGCAGAGAGACTCAAGAAGGCCAACAGCTATACTACTCTCATTTCCTTAAATCTTCAAATCCATCAACGGGCCTGAGACTATTTGTGAGAATATGAAGCAGCTCTTATCACATTCCACTAATCAAAGTGCCTGCATTTTGCACAATGACAGTTTTAATTGCATGGAATAAATTTCTTAGGGTGTGGAGTCTTGTTCTTTGTAATGCTTCACAGTCTGTAACCATTAAGAAAGATGATTTGACTATTAAATCAGTTGGCCATAATGAACCAAAAAGGGCTATTCTGCAGGTAATAGAGGAAACCTTTAGAATTTTCCAGTTTCTTTAGCCATGGAGAATGTCAGCAAGACTTTCTAAATTCAAGCACCAGTAATTGCCTATGCCCTTTTCAAACAAAACCACTTACTTTGGATTTCAGCATGTACTGTGTCTTTCTCACACAGCTGTGCACCATGCTAATACTGTGGCTTTATCAGCTTCTCTCCAGCCTGTTCACCTCACCAGAGAAGCATTGTTCTTTGCTGAACATCCCCTGAAGCTTTGCCAAAGCCTAAATTTGAACAGCTCTAGTGAAGGGATTTCCAATGCTTCCCTTAAGAGGTTGATAACACTGTAATTAGTCTTTCTATTTGGCAAATAATTCTAGGTTTTCAGCCTTAGTTTCTCCTTTCTTTGTTTAATAGATACTTTCCTGTATTCACAAGGAATGCTTTTCATCTCTTTCATATTGCCCTTCCTGTATTTACAGGCAGGTTTCCTACTTCTTCTTCCTCGGTTTGTAGCTATTTTATGCATGCTTAATTCTTTTAACCTTTTCCTCATGAGCTTCGTTAGCTTTTGGTATGCCTGTAAAGTAACTAAAACCATTAGCTTTTCAGACAGGATGCATGTTTGGTGCTGATCATGGTGACTTTATTAAGATTACATAAAGGACATTCCACTGAAGACATATTTTGCTAAATAATTAAATGTTACTGGAAGAGCAACTCCTTGTAACAAAATCTGCTGCAACAACATCACCAGGCAATTTTTTGTTTCCTTAGAAGTCTCAGAGGGCACTTACAAGAGGAAAATTGCACTGAGCTAGGGATTAAAAGAATTTAGAAAAAGAAGCTGCAGTAACATGACATTTCAGACACACGTGATATTTACATAGACTTTTTTGAAGCACAGAAATGTTGTTATATAGAAAAACTAGTGGAATAAAACACAGATTTTTATTTAAAAGTTAACATATAGAAATCAGAGGAAAATAAGAAAGAACAAAACAAAAAACCCCAAAACCCAACAACAACAGAAACAAACAAACAAAATAAAAAACCAAACCCAAAACAAACCACAGTTAAGCCACTTTAGGGCACGTGTTATTATTATACTCTTTAAATGGTTTTTGTTACAGAAATTCTCATCTAGAAAGCTACCCAGACAGTTCAAATGTCTACTGGAGAATTATTGTGCCATATTTCAAGATCTAGCTATTTTTAGTCTGTTTTCTGAAAGTATGGAACAGAAGAATTGGAATCTTGTTTAAGTGGAAATCTCAGTACAGCCTTAACTGTAAAGTTATTGCTCACATTTTCATAAAGAATATAACAAAACAAAGCCACAATAACAACAAAAACCAACAACAAAAACCACAAAACCACAACAAGTTTCCATATGATTTATTAGGTAGGTGAAACGTTTAAATTTAATTTTCCCTTGGTATAGTTGTGCATGTGCATGCCTTAATGTATGAGTTCCTAAACAACAAAAGATATAGTCAGATCTTTGTTGTGTTGAACAGCCACCTGTACAAGATATTCTAACTTATTTTATTAGTCATCAGTATCCAAAGAATAAAAGTAGGCAAAGCAAAAGAAGACAGATTTTATCTTATAGACTGACATGTTTGAACTCCAGATACAAAGTGATACTTTTCAAACCAGCATCTTCACCTAGCTAATGATTGTTCACAAATTGTTATAGAAACGGTCCCATTTGTCCATCTCAACTAAACCCAAATTCGTGTTTTGTGTCCTAAGGATAATTCCAGTCACCTAACAAAATGTTAATGCAGATAATGTCATTGAAAAACAGTGTTCAAAACCCATTTATTTGGGAGCCTGTGCTACACGGATCCAAGTTTTAGGAGATGGTGAAAGTGCTGCAAGGCATCCTGTTTTTCCTGAAGAAGGAAAAGGTTTAAATAAAGAGGTTATTCTACAGTGCCCGAAGACAGAAGAGGAGGCAGACAGGGCATGACGCTGTACTACACCTTACTCTTCCACTGCATAAGGACCTAAAGCCAAAATATTGAACAGCTGTTTCGACAGGAATTGTGATGACAAGAGAGGTTACATAAAGAAGCAAGAGGTGTTGCTTTCGGAAGCAGCAGGAGTATCAGCAAACACAGTGGCACCTCGTCAACTCCTGTCTATACACTGCAGACATTTGTTTTGCAACTTCATATTCTTTGTGAGGCTCCCACCCAGCACGTCACAGGCGCACCCACCGGCCACCCCACCCTTTGGCCCTGCACACAGCTGCCCTGGTTTCCTGATGAAGGCTGAGCCAGAGCTAATGTTCTTCTCAGCACCTTGTGTGGTGCTTAATATTCGGTTGTTATCCTCTGCTTGCCAATGACAATCTCATAATCATAGAAAACCCTGGGTCGGAAGGGGCCCATGAGGACCATCTAGGCCAAGCCCTGACACTGCACCAGGCCGGCTTCAAGAGAAATCACAAATTCACAATCATTTAAGTTGGAAAAGACAGCGGGAGCTCCATGCCCTGCCCAAGGTGCGCAGTGAGCGGCTGGGCCCTCCGCGCAGGGTGAGGACCCACCCCCGGGTACTGTGTTTTTTCCTCGGCCTCTGTCCATCCCAGCCTCCCCCTGGCCTGTGCACTCACCGCAGGCCCAGGCCAGACTGGGGCAGTGCTACTGCTGATGCCCCTGATAACCGCCCTGTGGGGACCCATCCCCTGTGATGCCCACATTCAACTAGAAATGGTTCAAAAGACACTCACTGGCAACAGAACATTTATTGAAACGGTAAAGTCCCGGAGGGAAGGGCGTCTCCTGAAGGAGCCTGGCGGTTGCTGTCCAGGTGGCAATGCCTCCTTGCAGTGGCCTCGTCAGCTGCATGGGGTCCCGCTCTCCAGCTTGTGCTTTTGCTCTGGAGAACATATACAGGAGCAATTACCACTGGCAACAGAGCGACATCTTGTCCATGTCCAGCGTGCTCCATTCTTCATCAGCGGCTCCCCGGGGAGTGTCTGGGATGGTCATATCCCCTACCCCAGCCACAGTGGACACACATCAGTAGTGCTTCTCACTTGGGAATGTCCAGGCCCCTGTGAAGTCACCACCTGAAACGCAACTGTGTGACAGGGAAGAACGGTCAAAGTCAGCAGCAGCAGCCACTGCAGTCATCAGCTTCTGGTTTGCTGAGGAGACTGTCTGGGGGATGACGTTGCTGCTCTCGTTTTCCCTTTCCTTTCTGTCTCACACAGCAGCCCCTTCAGCCACCTCACTGGTGTTGACACTGACCTCTGCCTACTCCATGGTCACAAATGTGTCTGAGTTGCCTTGCTGCACCGCCAAGATCAGCTCAATGGAGAGGGATGTCTCAAAGGCGTTGGTCATCCTGAGCTTGCAGAAGCGTGACGATGGCAGCACCATGAGCTTGTTTGCACCTGACTGAAGCACAGCAACGCTGGCTGCTGTCATCAGCTCCTGGAGCCAGAAGGCGGTTTTCTGCACATCGAGGTATGAGCCAGTGCAGAGGGTCTGTAGGAGGCTGGCTTCCTGACAGCGCATCAGCTCGTCCTCAGGATGGTGGATGAAGCAGAGCATGTCTCCCAGCTTCCGCTCCCTTATGCACATGCACTCCAGTTCCACACGCAGGCGGGAGTTCCTCACCGGCATCTCCGCTTCGGTGCCCAGCTCAAGATGGAAGGAGTGCCCGGGGGGTGGCTTCAGGGGCACAAGCAGGCGATAGACAAGGTCTTCTCCATGAGCATTCTGGCCTTCTAGGAATCCGCCCAGCCCAACAGCGGGCTGCACACGCGGCATGAAGTCATTGCCAGAGTAGACTCGGCAGACACAGAGAAGCTCATTCACCAGGTCTTCCACCACTGTGCATATTTGTTCCCTGTTTGGCAGCGGCCACATGGTGTACTCCTCCAGAAACCTGTCCATACAGAAGGGGTCTTCCCCCTCTTCCACTTCCTCCTCCTCCTCCTCTAGGCTTCCAGAGCTGCCATGCCTGCTGCTGCTTCCAGGCTCACGGTTCCTTTTCTTGAGGCATAAACAGAGCCCAAGGAGCAGGACCAGGCCTCCAGCAACAGCCCAGAACTGCCAGTGCTGCAAGGCAGTGAGGAGCAGGGATGTCCAGGCAGAGACGCTCTGCTCCTGGTACCTCTGCTCTTCTTCCTGCCACAGCCGAGTCATCTCCCGTTTCAGCATCTCCTCGTGCTGCCGCATGTGCTCGCGCGTCTTCTCATCCAGCTTATCACCGACTACCTTCACATTGTAGATGATGTTTTGCCAAAGCCAAAATAAAACTTTCATGTAAGCCATGGCCTGCAGGAGGAAGGAGAGAAGGCGCTCAGTGGGGCTGGGCTGGAGGACGGGGCCTGGCAGCGGGGGGAGCGAGGCCAGGGCCGTAGACAGCTGGGGGCAGGTAGGAACGGGGCTGAGGCAGCTGGGAGGCAGCAAGGGCAGTCCCAGCTCAGGCGACAGCAGCTCTGTGCCCTGCCCAAGGTGCCCCGGCGAGCGGCTGGGTCCTTTGTGTAGGGTGAGAACCCACCCCCGGGGGCCACGTTTTTGCCCCGGCCCCTGTCCAGCCCGGTCTCCCTCAGCCTGTGCACTCACCACAGGTCCAGACCAGACTGAGGCAGCGCTGCTGGTGGCACCCCTGATAACTGCCCAGTGGGGACTCATCCCCTGTGATGTCACAAGTGCCAGAGCGTGTCACAGGCTCACCTGCTGGCCACCCCACCCTTCGGCCCCACGCACAACTGCCCTGCTGTCCTGATGAAGACTGGGCCAGAGTTAATGTTCTTCGCAGCACCTTGTGTGGTGCTTTATGTTGGGTTGTCATCCTCTGTCTGCCAATGACAGTCTCACAATCATAGAAAATCCTGGGTTGGAAGGGGCCCACGAGGACCATCTGGGCCAAGCCCTGAAACTGCACCAGGCTGGCTTCAAGTGAAATCACAAATTCACAAAATAATTTAAGTTGGAAAAGACTCTTAAGGTCATTGTCTCCAACCACATAATCTCACACTTCCAACTCCACCAATACACTGTGCCTGTTAGTGCAACATCGACACATTTTTTTTATATAACTCCAGTCTTGGTGACTCAACTGCTTCCCTGGGTAGCTTGTTCCAATGGTTGAGAACCCTTTAAATGGGGAAAGTTTTCCTAATATGCAATCTAAACCTGCCCTGATGCAACATAAAGCCATTTCCTCTTGTCCTGTCTTTCGTTACCTGGGAAGGGCGACCAACACCCATCTCTCCACACCGTCCTTTCAGATAGGTGTAGATAATGATATGGTCTCCACTCAGCGTCCCGTTATCCGGATTTAACAACCTCAGTTCCCTCAGAAGACTTGTGCTCCAGACTCTTCACCAGCTTTTCTGCTCCTTTGGACACACTCTGGCACCTCAATGTCTCTCTTGTAGTGAGGGGCACAAAACTGAACACAATGTTAGAGGTGCAGCCTCAGTGATGCCAACCCAAGCCCCAGAGAGGCAGAACAGTTCCCAAAAAGATGAGTCTGATCAGCAGACCAGGGGAGTAGTGAAGGAACTCATTAGTTTGCTTTGCTTAAACGTGTAGCTCTTGCTTTACCTACTAAGCTGTCTTAAATCCACCCACAATTTTTCCCATTTTAGCTTTCAGATTCCCTCCACCATG
This sequence comes from Patagioenas fasciata, assembly GCF_037038585.1. Lineage (NCBI taxonomy): Eukaryota > Metazoa > Chordata > Aves > Columbiformes > Columbidae > Patagioenas > Patagioenas fasciata. The sequence goes on along the minus strand of NC_092524.1, from coordinate 27,588,630 downwards.
CCACGGGGGAAAAGTGACTGAGCAGCTCTGTGATGTCTAACTGCCTACTGCGATTAAGCCAGGGAAGCTGAGAATTATGGAAGCCCAGAGAATCACTGAAACCAGAGCCCTCTGCCTAAGCTCTTCTGCAAAATGCTCAATGACTTGCTGGCAGCTGAGCTGTCAGCACCTTATAACTGTGTTCTCCATCAAACTGATAAACCAACACTCACAGATGCCATGTTTGTGTGTTAAACAGTTGGTTGATATCTATGCACCAGCTAAAGCTCCCGGAGAGTTTGGAGTCTCTTGAAGAGGGTGGGCTTTCGCTGACCAGGAGGTAAAGCAGTCTCTACTGCAACCCTCCTTACAACGATCTGTTCAGCTGCATCATATTCCATTCTCCGACATCTTCTTTTGCTGTGGAGAAAACATGCAGGCTGATACTTCCCCAGGTGACACAGCTCTGCACCCTGGAAAGATGTGGACCCCCTGTGGTCCAAGGCAGTTGGACTCCAGCTGCCGCTACATGGCAAGGGATTGTGTATCCAGCTCCAGGCACAAAGAAGGGAGTGCTGTTCAGGGGAAGCTGCTTTCCCACCTGAGCCGGTCACATCATAGAGCAACAAGCAATGTACAGAGTGTAGAGGGGGATAAGTTATTCTCCTTGCCGCAAACAAGGAGGACAGACAGGTGAGGGAGCCTTGGTTACGGAGTCAATGAAAGCAGAGTCCACCACATCAGCTCTTCTGAAAAATGCTCCCCAACTCTGGGGCTGCTAGGTTGTCAGCACCCTATGCCCACATTTATCCAGAAACTGTTCCAAAGACGCTGACTGGCAACAGAACATTTATTGAAACTCTTACACAGGGTAAAGTCCCGGCGGGAAGGGCGTCTCCTGAAGAGGCCTAGCGGTTGCTGTCCATGTGGCAATACCATATCTGTCTCAAGCCTCCTTGCAGTGGCCTCGTCAGCTGCATGGGGTCCCGCTCTCCAGCTTGTGCTTTGCTCTGGAGAACATGTGCAGGAGCAATTACCACTGGCAACAGAGCGGCATCTTGTCCATGTCCAGCGTGCTCCATTCTTCATCAGCGGCTCCCCGGGGAGTGTCTGGGATGGTATATGACCCTACCACAGCCACAGTGGACACACATCAGTAGTGCTTCTCACTTGGGAATGTCCAGGCCCCTGTGAAGTCACCACCTGAAACGCAACTGTGTGACAGGGAAGAACGGTCAAAGTCAGCAGCAGCAGCCACTGCAGTCATCAGCTTCTGGTTTGCTGAGGAGACTGTCTGGGGGATGACGTTGCTGCTCTCGTTTTCCCTTTCCTTTCTGTCTCACACAGCAGCCTCTTCAGCCACCTCACTGGTGTTGACACTGACCTCTGCCTACTCCATGGTCACAAATGTGTCTGAGTTGCCTTGCTGCACCGCCAAGATCAGCTCAATGGAGAGGGATGTCTCAAAGGCGTTGGTCATCCTGAGCTTGCAGAAGCGTGACGATGGCAGCACCATGAGCTTGTTTGCACCTGACTGAAGCACAGCAACGCTGGCTGCTGTCATCAGCTCCTGGAGCCAGAAGGCGGTTTTCTGCACATCGAGGTATGAGCCAGTGCAGAGGGTCTGTAGGAGGCTGGCTTCCTGACAGCGCATCAGCTCGTCCTCAGGATGGTGGATGAAGCAGAGCATGTCTCCCAGCTTCCGCTCCCTTATGCACATGCACTCCAGTTCCACACGCAGGCGGGAGTTCCTCACCGGCATCTCCGCTTCGGTGCCCAGCTCAAGATGGAAGGAGTGCCCGGGGGGTGGCTTCAGGGGCACAAGCAGGCGATAGACAAGGTCTTCTCCATGAGCATTCTGGCCTTCTAGGAATCCGCCCAGCCCAGCAGCGGGCTGCACACGCGGCATGAAGTCATTGCCAGAGTAGACTCGGCAGACACAGAGAAGCTCATTCACCAGGTCTTCCACCACTGTGCATATTTGTTCCCTGTTTGGCAGCGGCCACATGGTGTACTCCTCCAGAAACCTGTCCATACAGAAGGGGTCTTCCCCCTCTTCCACTTCCTCCTCCTCCTCCTCTAGGCTTCCAGAGCTGCCATGCCTGCTGCTGCTTCCAGGCTCACGGTTCCTTTTCTTGAGGCATAAACAGAGCCCAAGGAGCAGGACCAGGCCTCCAGCAACAGCCCAGAACTGCCAGTGCTGCAAGGCAGTGAGGAGCAGGGATGTCCAGGCAGAGACGCTCTGCTCCTGGTACCTCTGCTCTTCTTCCTGCCACAGCCGAGTCATCTCCCGTTTCAGCATCTCCTCGTGCTGCCGCATGTGCTCGCGCGTCTTCTCATCCAGCTTATCACCGACTACCTTCACATTGTAGATGATGTTTTGCCAAAGCCAAAATAAAACTTTCATGTAAGCCATGGCCTGCAGGAGGAAGGAGAGAAGGCGCTCAGTGGGGCTGGGCTGGAGGACGGGGCCTGGCAGCGGGGGGAGCGAGGCCAGGGCCGTAGACAGCTGGGGGCAGGTAGGAACGGGGCTGAGGCAGCTGGGAGGCAGCAAGGGCAGTCCCAGCTCAGGCGACAGCAGCTCTGTGCCCTGCCCAAGGTGCCCCGGCGAGCGGCTGGGTCCTTTGTGTAGGGTGAGAACCCACCCCCGGGGGCCACGTTTTTGCCCCGGCCCCTGTCCAGCCCGGTCTCCCTCAGCCTGTGCACTCACCACAGGTCCAGACCAGACTGAGGCAGCGCTGCTGGTGGCACCCCTGATAACTGCCCAGTGGGGACTCATCCCCTGTGATGTCACAAGTGCCAGAGCGTGTCACAGGCTCACCTGCTGGCCACCCCACCCTTCGGCCCCACGCACAACTGCCCTGCTGTCCTGATGAAGACTGGGCCAGAGTTAATGTTCTTCGCAGCACCTTGTGTGGTGCTTTATGTTGGGTTGTCATCCTCTGTCTGCCAACGACAGTCTCACAATCATAGAAAATCCTGGGTTGGAAGGGGCCCACGAGGACCACCTGGGCCAAGCCCTGAAACTGCACCAGGCTGGCTTCAAGTGAAATCTTAAAGACTCACCCCCACTTCTAGGAGACCTTAAATTCTGTGTCCCGATTCCTTATAAACTGAAAAGCTGACACAAGAGATGTGCTTGTCTCATGTCATTTGTTTATTTTCAAAGACAGAAGGTAAGAAAATCGTGCAACTCTGAATGGAAAAGGAATGACCATCAGGATCCTGATCACAGTGTCGTGGATCAGTTTCCGGGTTTGTCCCCCTGACAATTTCTCTCCTGTAAGAAGCTCTGTCTCCCTTCTCCTACACAAGAATTTCACTCACAGCTACTTCCTTTTTTCCTATCTTCCTTCCCCAGCATATTAAACAACCACCTCATCCTGTCATAGTAGAATACCTGGCAAAATTGCTTTGCTTTTGACCATATGGCGCTTAGTACTGTGCCGAAACTTTAATTATTTACACTTTCTCCCTCTAAAAAGAAGCTTATATTGCTTTTAATGGAAGTTAAGGCACTTCAAATCCATCTGCTTTACACAGATCTAAGACTGCCTGTGGATCAAAGCTCATCCTGATGGCAGTCATGACAATGTGAGGGCTACATGACATACCTAACCAGTCACAGCTGAGCCAGCTCAGTCTCTCAGTAGTGTTCATGTCAGCACGTTCGTTGTAAACAGCCAAATAAATTAGGCAATAAAATATAAAATTAAACTTTGCCCCTAAAGTAAGGATAACTCTAGGAATGGCAGATTCTAAATGCTGGTCCACATGCATAGTTACCCTTCTAATGAATCCTTCCAGTGTTTTTTATACCTTGGATGCCTTCTGTTGAAAATAAATATATATTAACATATTCAGGAAGAACAAAATAACCCTATTCACACTGCTTTTGAGACCTTTCTGTAAATTCTCATTTTTTTATGATGACTGTATAAAACTAACAACACATTATTATCAGCCTTTTTACTTGACTGAATAAAAACTATGCGTTCAGTCTGAGGAGAAGTAAATGATGTACCATGAATTAAGACAAAGCTAGCTTCTATGCAAAACAACAAAACCTACTTTGGAGTAGTCCAGTCTTTAACAGTGTATCACAATGGCAATACACGTTCTTCATAAAGAGCTGAATCACCTCTAACAAAGGACTGAGACATTTATTTCATGCTGTCATTATTCATATTGGATCTCCAGCCAAAATGTAAATGACTTAAGCTATGTAGTGATAAAAATACCACTTCCTTTGTTCCCAACTTGTCTTGCTGCTCTTTTGACAAAATGTCATTCGTTACTGGAATTTATCTGCTTAAATACTGTAAATATTGTTCTTACTCCTAAGAAAAGAACGTACAATTTTAGTGTTGCAAAGAGAGAAATTCAGATCCGTATGCCCATGATGATGATTCCCTGTAAATATCGTGTGGTGTTTTTAATAAATAAACCATTTGCACACAAATAATAAACAAAAATAAAGCCCTGAACAGGTTCAGGAACTTTCCTTGTACTGAATAACTGGTGTGTTTCAGAAGCCTTTCTGATTAAAAAAGGACATACTCTTTGAACATCTAAATATTACTTTGTGGAAAATGTGAGTAAATACAGTGGGTAATATATTCTTTGGCTCAGTGCTGTCAGCACTTCAGTGGTTGATGGTGAAAAAAGAAAAAGTATGCTTATCAAACTCAGATCATGACAGGAACCATGGTCACCATTGTGCTGGTTTGGGCTAGGACTGAGTTAATTTTCTTCAGAGTAGCTAGTATGTGGCTATGTTTTGGATATGTGCTGGAAATAGCATTGATAATACAGAGATGTTTTAGTTACCGCTGAGCAGTGCTGAGCAGTCAAGGTCTTTTCTGCTTCTCACAACACCCCACCAGCAAGTAGAGTGGGGTATAGAAAAAGTTGGAAGGGGAGACGGTCTGGACTCCAGCTGACCAAAGGGATATTCCATACCATGTGACATCAAGCCCAGCAATAAAACTAAGGGGAAGGTTGGCAGGGTGGGTGTGAAGGGATTTCGTTAGAAGGAGATATGTTGTTGAATTAGTCAGGCCCAAAGGAATCTCAAGGCCACTTCGAGAAGCTGAGAACAGAATCTGCTGTGAGAAAGAGGGGCGTTTCTTCATTAACAGGGCCTCAGCATGGCGTGAGTCGTCGGACCTATCATCGGTGGGGCTCCAGCATGTGGACTGCCCATGATACTCATTTAGCGAATCCATGCTTGGAGCGTGGATTCGTGATTAGAGAATAGTTGCGTATATAAGGAGACATGTTTCTGTAATAAATGGCTTTGGCGTGATTCACATTGAATCGGAGTGCTGAGTCCTTTATCGTTCCAACAGGTGGGTTGTTGCTTGGGCATCAATCAGTTGCTGGTAAGCAATTGTTTTCATTTGCACCACTTGTCTTTCTTGGGTTTTAGTTTTCTCTCTGCTATTTTTTCCCCTTTTGCCTAAAATAGTATTATTTTTGTTGGTTGTTGTTGCTATTATACTGGTTTTGTCTCAACCCACGATTTTTTTCACTTCTACGCTTTTGATTCTCTCCCCCACCCCACTGTGGTGGGGACTGACTGAGCAGCTGCATGGTGCTTAGCTGCTGGCTGGGGTTAAACCACAATGGGCCAAAAAGGCTTGGGTAGATATTTATATCTCCCATAAGCAACTGAGAAGCAAGAACTGGACTGTACCACACCCCAGACACTGCAAGAAAACGCAGGGTCAACACTGTCAAGGACAGGTCATCATTCTAGCCAGGCTAGACTTAGATGCTTCTGGAAATTTTACTTCTTGCCTAATAGTTTGTAGTCTGTTACATTCATGGTATTGTCAATTTGGGAAATTTTCAGAGGCTAATATATGTATAGGCATGGCAGATTTCTTCTTCTTCAGTTTCTCTTTCATATCACAGCCTTTGAGGGCTGTCTAGAAATATTTTTGATCTTCCTTCAGGTCTTTGCAAATCTCTTTTGAGGAGAAAGGGATTCAGGAAGAATTTTTATGAATATTTCAATTTTCCTTGTATGCTAAGTAACAAATGTGTGAAATAAAGGACTGCCATGAAAAAGCAAGTATGTTATACATTGAACCCTTTTCACAGTTCAGAGTTCTAAGCCAAATACCCAGCTACATGACAAAAACCAAAATCAAATTACTCCAATGGTTTCTGTTGTACTACCAACCAGAAATCAGAGGGCTTTGTTTTTCTCTGGTAGTCAACATTTCAGTTCCAGTTAATATTCATTGACTGTTAATTTTCTGAGTAGCTGTAGTGCTGGTATAAATTTTGCCAGTTTGTGTAAGTCAGCAAAAAGCCATGAAAGCTCACTCTTAATATCACACATAGACAGCTTAAGTCAGCAGTGCAGGAGACCAAAGTGACAGCGAACAACCTAAGCTAAATTCTAAAGGAAATTCAAGAACAAGAAAGAAAGGAAGGAGAAAAGCTTTTCCTATACTTAAATGCTTGCTCTCTTATTTTATTATTCGTTAGTCTTTGGACTTTACAGTCCTTCTTCTCCTTCTGGCCTGAAGGCATGTAACTCTGATTTCCACAGAAGCAAGACACTCCTCCTAAGAACTTGGCCTCAAACTTCCTAAATTAGGCACAGTCATTTAAAACAAAACAAAATTTCTTAATGTCTAGCCCATCTAGATGACTGAGTTCTCTAGACGTTATCACAATTTTAAATTCTTAATACATTGTTATAGTTAATGACAAGAAGACACAAATCTAGACAAAATTAACAAAGTGAAAAAAAGAATAATTTTATGCAGATACTGTTGATGTAACTGCTTTAGGAGTACTCCACTTAGTTGTGCAGACCCTCTCTAATTTGCCATTTCCCTCATCTGCTCTAGGCACTGACAGCTAACAAAGCATACTGCAGAATTACAGTATGAGCTGGTGTCCTGGTTTTGTTAAAAAACAAGTTTCTCTTTTAGTGAATTTCCCTGACAGCTAAAGCTTTCATATTAGCTGCTTTTTGCTGGAGAACCAGATACATGTTTTTGTAAACATAGCAATGGAATGTGAAGTTATTGGTAAGCACAGATTCACATCTTGCAAGAGGGGCAACAAGAAACAGGTGACCAAGAAACTGACCAACGGCGTATAACATCCCATTCATGTGAATACTTCGTATAAAAGTGGGAGATCTCGAGAATCTCATCACTTTTTTTCCCTTTTTCCTTACGGCAAACATTAGGAGAGGACCTTGCTAGTCATCCCTGCGAACTGAGGCCTAGTGACAGACTGAATCCAGCTCCGGTTGGCTGCAGAGCCCAATCCAGGACTTCAGGTGCTGGCTCTGCAGTTACTGAGACTTTCAAGATTGATTTTGTATTATTTTCTCTATTCTTATTAGTAGCATTAGTAAAACATTTTTAATTTTTCCAGCTCCTCTCTGTCCTTCTTTCCCTCCTGATCACCTGTCCTTAGTGGGGAAGGGGGAAGAGAGGGGGCTGAAGGGGGAAGGGGGTTGGGGAGGAAGGAGGTCAACAATGTATCTGCCACAGGTTTATTGTCACCCCGCAATCAAAACCCTCGACAGCTGGGTATTAAGAACCATGAACATAAAGAGTCCTCCGACTTCTTGAGTGAACTGAGTAAATCACTTAGCTCTGTATACTCAATTTGTTAATCTGTTTAATGGATTATAACTATACCTGGACCAGAAGTTCATCATCCACTATTATCCCTTTGATTGATTATCACTTTGATGCAGCTGTGATTCTGTCTAGTCTTTATGGGAGAAATCTCCTTTGACATCTTCCTGCTCTTTCTAGAGGTCTTGAGGAGGGTGAAATATGTGGACCATAAATTTTATACTGAAGAGAGAGAGGGAGGACATCTATCTGGTGAGCAAAACCCTGATCTTCTCCCATCTTGTTCTTGACTCATGATTGTCTTGGATGCAAGAGTTATTTCTGGTGCCTTCTTTTGTAGTGATAGTAAATTTGACGAATCCAGACGCCGGCATAAGCTCTTTGATCGAACGGGCGGGCCGGGCGAGAGTAAGGAGTCTAATTCAATGTGAATTTACCATCCGTACTCTTTAATGAACTCTTAAACAACACTGACTATCAATGTCCCCGAGACCACGTTTTTCCAAGCCTTATATACTCTATACCAAAAGGCCATGCGGCAAGTGCAGGCTACAATTGGTTACACTTACAGTCACTCATCCCCCCCCACTATGGTGATTGGCTGCAGGGCACTGTTCACAGACTGTTCATGCGCAGCGGCAACGCCCCTCCTGCAGCCTGGGTCGAGGGCAGAGCAGCTTCTGTTTACTTTCCTTTTGTCTCTGGTGTCTCAGGGAAATCCTTCCGTGTAGCACAGCCGCATCAAGCCCTGGCTTGTTCACAGCACACAGCCAGAGACTCTCCACATTCTTTAGCTAACATTAAAGAGTATTATTCTATGAAAGCATATTCCAACATCACCCAAGTAATAAAAAAATAGAATCCAGTGACATTTCTAGTGAACAAATGAAGCAGTCTGAGGCTGGAGATAGCCAAAATTTCAAGGCACTTTCATAATAGGAGATTCTAATTTCAGAGAATACCTCAGTGCTGACCACCAAGTGAGAGGGAATATGGTTGATCAGCTTGGATCTCCTCGTAAACTCACACTGTTTGTTAAAACTGTTTCAATGAGAATGACAGATATAGATCATATTTACTGTTGATGAAAATAAACATTGTCACTTGCTTTTTGGTAGAACAGAACAGAAAATATTATTTTTTGTAGTATGAAGCTCCCGCTTTGGTTTTCTTGGCTTTAGGACTCATTTAGTGAATCTAGGCCTTAAAGAATATAAGAGTCAATAAGACATGCCTCCCCCCCATATTTTCTGCTCCATTAGAAGGCAGACATAATTAACTTTTTTGTTTTTTAAATCATCATAGATTTAGTCCAATCTTTTAGACAGTTAGGAACCTCGAAGTTAGGCTGTGAGGAAACTTCACACAGTAAAACACTATAGCGGAAGGAAATCTCTAGGATGACGAAAGTTTTAACATCCATAGTGCCATGAAAATATCAAACATTATTCTATTGGCAAGAAGAACAAAATTAAATCTAAAATTAGAGAGAACACAAATTTAACTTTAAAAAGATCTGGGATGCCAGTATTAATTCTAAATTTGAGCATTCATTTTGAGACATTACTGAGACAAGGTCTCTTCTTATTCCTACTGTGTTCTGGTTTATCTGTTCCTTCTTCTCATTGTGAAGTAACTCAAGAAAATAAATAACAATCATTGTATAATAGAAACCAAATTAAATGATTTGCCACGTGATGTCTGATAATTAACTAAATAAGATTCCCTCAAACAAGCAAATATAACTTGCTTTTATAGCTACATTAAAATGTGAATCTTAAGCAAAACAAGAACATAAATCTCACTAGAAGATGTTATAGTAAAAATCAAACAGAATTCTGAGTACAGAGGAGGCTTTATTGAAGGCCATAAAACCTCTTCAGATGCCAGTGGAAAAAAAATTATGATAATTAAATCAGCTCCAGTTTAATGGCTTGGTAAATGAAGAGAACATTATGCAGAGTTCTGCAGGGTGCCTACAGTCCACCCCATTATCATCTCCTCCCCACAATCACAGAGTGCTTTCTCTAAATGCCTCACTTTCAGCTGTTCACCTTGGGGGCTGCTCCTCTCTCCCCACCAACAAAGGTTTAGTGGCCAGTGCATCCTTTCAGGGAAGTACAACTCTGGTGAGCTACAACCTGGTGCAAAGGCTGCAGCCCTTCCATGGGTGCAGAGCCATTGCTGCAGGGAGGTGCCTCCAGAGAGCACATACAGGCTCAGTCTGTCAGCAAAAGACACATATGGAGGGAGGGCCCAATAACAGAACATTAATATCCAAAACTAGGATTAAATTCTGCATGCTATATTCAAGAGTATGTTTTTTTTCCTCTTAATGAAAAAAAGCATCAGTATATCATAATCTGCAGTGCCCTTACCATAAAGTGGGGAAAAGCCTCTGGCTAAAAATGAAAATAACATGTTGCCTTTTCTGACATACAGTCTGTCAGGATACTTCAACTTCTAGTCTAGTCCCAGGCCTTGCTTTGGAGAAAAAGCCCAAGAAGGAAGATCCTTTCAGGATGTAAATGCAACATTAGGCCACTACATGCGTGCAAATTCTAAAATAGGAATTCAGAATATCTGAAACCAATGCAGTGATAGAAAAGCACACTGAAAACACTCCCTGTATTCCTCTTTCTCTTATTTCATGGAAATTTGTCTCCTACATGCTAGTCAGTTTATCATATAAACACCTTTTAATAGAGATAGCCTAAAATAGAAGGGAATTGCCAAAACTTGGAATGAGAATTGCCAGAACTTGTAATGAGAATTGCCAGAACTCTGGAAAGAGCTTTTCCAATTTCAATTCCAACTGTACATTTAATATTCTCAGTTAAAACAGCAGCTTTAAGCTCTCAAGTAATTTTTTTTTTTTAGAAAATAATTAGATATTTCACATATATGGTGGAAATAGGCAGGGCAGGTGGTAAAAAAGACTTCTACAGAATGAGAGAATGGTGCATGAAAAGGAGGTGAAAGCTTCTAGGCCTAGACCTAGCTCTGCAGGACACAAAAAGAGAATAAAATTAGAACACAGCATAAGACACATCCTGTTCAATTTAAAACTGCAGTTTCCTTTTGGCGCAGACTAGCAACTTCTCCTCCCAAATGTGAGCCTCCAAGATGATAACAGAATCATAAAATCATAGAATCGTAGAATAGTTCGGGTTGGAAGGGTCCTTTAGAGGTCATTTAGTCCAATCCCCTGCAATGAGCAGGAACATCTTCAACTAGATCAGGTTGCTCAGAGCTCTGTCCAGCCTGGGCTTGAATGTTTCCAGGGATGGGGCATCTGCCACCTCTCTGGGCAACCTGGGCCAGTGTTTCACCACCCTCATCATAAAAACTTTCTTCCTCATATATAGTCTGAACCTCCCCTCTTTTACTTTAAATCCACTACCCCTTGTCGTATTGCAACAGGCCCTACTAAAAGGTCTGTCCCCATCTCTCTTACAGGCCCCTTTCAAGGCCTCCGCGGAGCCTTTCCTTCTCCAAGCTGAACAACCCCAGCTGTCTCAGCCAACAACCTGCACGTTGTGGATGAGGTCTTCCAAAAACCAAAGTAATAATTTCCCGTAAGCCATGGTCTGCAGGAGCAAGGAGAGAAGGCACTCTGTGGGGCTGGGCTGGAGGAAGGAGGCTGGTGGGGGGAGCGGGGTCGGGGGCCGTAGGCAGCTGGGAGGCAGCAAGGACTGCCCCAGCTCCGGCGGCGGCTGCTCCATGCCTGCCCAAGGTGCCTCGGCGAGTGGCTGTGCTCTCCGTGCAGGGTGAGGACCCACCCCGGGGGCCACGTTTCTGCCCCGGGCCCCGCCCAGCCCGGCCTCCCCCAGCCAGCGCACTCAACGCAGGTCCAGGCCGAACTGGGGCAGCGCTGCTGCTGGTGCCCCTGATAGCCGCCCCGTGGGGACTCATCCCCTACAATGTCACCGACGCCAGAGCGTGTCACAGGCTCACCTGCCGCCCACCGCTTGCCTGGCCTGGCCTACCCGCCACATTCTGTCCCCCTCTCCCCTCCCCTGGGAGCCTTCTCTTCCTTCTCTTTCCCTCCCTTCCTCTTACCTGTTCCTCTCCCCTCTTCATTCTTCAGGCTTTAGGGATCAAACTGTACTGCATGTTTCTGTACATGAGTGAATCCAGATCTTTGTTAGACACTCTACAGGCAAATAAAGGTGTATACTATCTCAGAGGGTCTTAATATGGGTTCGTTTCTGGTTGAGGAGAAGTAACAGGATGCAGAACAGATGTTCAGAAGTTTCCTCTGGTCTATACATCTGTTCCATCATTCCTGCATCTGGGAGAGTCCAGATTTGATAACCACTTTCATATTCCTAAAATGACCATAATCCCATCCTTGAAGCACTCTCGCCAAAGCAAAGGCTGAATAAGCGTCCAGTTCCATTGACTTTGGCCAGTGATTTCAACTTGCTCAAGTCAGTGGGACTTAAACACAAGATGAGAGATCATCAGGTGCTTAACTAGTTTCCTCATTAGTGATGAGTCGGTCCCTTACATCCGAGAACTCCCCCTGGCCTGTGCACTCACCGCAGGCCCAGGCCAGACTGGGGCAGTGCTACTGCTGATGCCCCTGATAACCGCCCTGTGGGGACCCATCCCCTGTGATGCCCACATTCAACTAGAAATGATTCCACAGACACTCACTGGCAACAGAACATTTATTGAAACGGTAAAGTCCCGGAGGGAAGGGCGTCTCCTGAAGGAGCCTGGCGGTTGCTGTCCAGGTGGCAATGCCTCCTTGCAGTGGCCTCGTCAGCTGCATGGGGTCCCACTCTCCAGCTTCTGCTTTTGCTCTGGAGAACATGTGCAGGAGCAATTACCACTGGCAACAGAGCGGCATCTTGTCCATGTCCAGCGTGCTCCATTCTTCATCAGCGGCTCCCCGGGGAGTGTCTGGGATGGTCATATCCCCTACCCCAGCCACAGTGGACACACATCAGTAGTGCTTTTCACTTGGGAATGTCCAGGCCCCTGTGAAGTCACCACCTGAAACGCAACTGTGTGACAGGGAAGAACGGTCAAAGTCAGCAGCAGCAGCCACTGCAGTCATCAGCTTCTGGTTTGCTGAGGAGACTGTCTGGGGGATGACGTTGCTTCTCTCGTTTTCCCTTTCCTTTCTGTCTCCCTCAGCAGCCCCTTCAGCCACCTCACTGGTGTTGACACTGACCTCTGCCTACTCCATGGTCACAAATGTGTCTGAGTTGCCTTGCTGCACCGCCAAGATCAGCTCAATGGAGAGGGATGTCTCAAAGGCGTTGGTCATCCTGAGCTTGCAGAAGCGTGACGATGGCAGCACCATGAGCTTGTTTGCACCTGACTGAAGCACAGCAACGCTGGCTGCTGTCATCAGCTCCTGGAGCCAGAAGGCGGTTTTCTGCACATCGAGGTATAAGCCAGTGCAGAGGGTCTGTAGGAGGCTGGCTTCCTGACAGCGCATCAGCTCGTCCTCAGGATGGTGGATGAAGCAGAGCATGTCTCCCAGCTTCCGCTCCCTTATGCACATGCACTCCAGTTCCACACGCAGGCGGGAGTTCCTCACCGGCATCTCCGCTTCGGTGCCCAGCTCAAGATGGAAGGAGTGCCCGGGGGGTGGCTTCAGGGGCACAAGCAGGCGATAGACAAGGTCTTCTCCATGAGCATTCTGGCCTTCTTTGAATCCGCCAAAGCCAAAATGGATTTGTTTCTTCTTGGGGAGAAGTAATTGGATGCAGAACAGATGTTCAGAAGTTTCCTCTGGTCTATACACGAGTTCCATCATTCCTGCATCTGGGAGAGTCCAGATTTGATGACCAGTTTCATATTCCTAGAATGGCCGTAATCCCATCCTTGAAACACTCTTGCCAAAGCAAAGGCTGAATAAGCGTCCAGTTCCATTGACTTTGGCCAGTGATTTCAACTTGCTCAGGTCAGTGGGACTTAAACACAAGATGAGAGATCATCAGGTGCTTAACTAGTTTCCTCATTAGTGATGAGTCGGTCCCTTACATCCGAGGACACAAACCATCAGGGATGGTTTTTTTTCAGGATTTATTCTTTTTCTCCTGCAGTTTCTACGGCATCCTCTTCATATTCTATTTATCCATCTTTCTCCATTTCCCAGAGCTTGTTTTTGTTTCATTTTTATTTGCCTTTTCACAGTGCTAAAGTAGCTTTAGTACCTTTTAAACGATTGCAGTGTCTAACCTTAAAGACTCACCCCCACTTCTAGGAGACCTTAAATTCTGTGTCCCGATTCCTTATAAACTGAAAAGCTGACACAAGAGATGTGCTTGTCTCATGTCATTTGTTTATTTTCAAAGACAGAAAGTGAGAAAATCGTGCAACTCTGAATGGAAAAGGAATGACCATCAGGATCCTGATCACAGTGTCGTGGATCAGTTTCCGGGTTTGTCCCCCTGACAATTTCTCTCCTGTAAGAAGCTCTGTCTCCCTTCTCCTACACAAGAATTTCACTCACAGCTACTTCCTTTTTTCCTATCTTCCTTCCCCAGCATATTAAACAACCTCCTCATCCTGTCATAGTAGAATACCTGGCAAAATTGCTTTGCTTTTGACCATATGGCGCTTAGTACTGTGCCGAAACTTTAATTATTTACACTTTCTCCCTCTAAAAAGAAGCTTATATTGCTTTTAATGGAAGTTAAGGCACTTAAAATCCATCTGCTTTACACAGATCTAAGACTGCCTGTGGATCAAAGCTCATCCTGATGGCAGTCATGACAATGTGAGGGCTACATGACATACCTAACCAGTCACAGCTGAGCCAGCTCAGTCTCTCAGTAGTGTTCATGTCAGCATGTTCATTGTAAACAGCCAAATAAATTAGGCAATAAAATATAAAATTAAACTTTGCCCCTAAAGTAAGGATAACTCTAGGAATGGCAGATTCTAAATGCTGGTCCACATGCACAGTTACCCTTCTAATGAATCCTTCCAGTGTTTTTTATACCTTGGATGCCTTCTGTTGAAAATAAATATATATTAACATATTCAGGAAGAACAAAACAACCCTATTCACACTGCTTTTGAGACCTTTCTGTAAATTCTCATTTTTTTATGATGACTGTATAAAACTAACAACACATTATTATCAGCCTTTTTACTTGACTGAATAAAAACTATGAGTTCAGTCTGAGGAGAAGTAAATGATGTACCATGAATTAAGACAAAGCTAGCTTCTATGCAAAACAACAAAACCTACTTTGGAGTAGTCCAGTCTTTAACAGTGTATCACAATGGCAATACACGTTCTTCATAAAGAGCTGGATCACCTCTAACAAAGGACTGAGACATTTATTTCATGCTGTCATTATTCATATTGGATCTCCAGCCAAAATGTAAATGACTTAAGCTATATAGTGATAAAAATACCACTTCCTTTGTTCCCAACTTGTCTTGCTGCTCTTTTGACAAAATGTCATTCGTTACTGGAATTTATCTGCTTAAATACTGTAAATATTGTTCTTACTCCTAAGAAAAGAACGTACAATTTTAGTGTTGCAAAGAGAGAAATTCAGATCTGTTTGCCCATGATGATGATTCCCTGTAACTATCGTGTGGTGTTTTTAATAAATAAACCATTTGCATACAAATAATAAACAAAAATAAAGCCCTGAACAGGTTCAGGAACTTTCCTTGTACTGAATAACTGGTGTGTTTCAGAAGCCTTTCTGATTAAAAAAGGACATACTCTTTGAACATCTAAATATTACTTTGTGGAAAATGTGAGTAAATACAGTGGGTAATATATTCTTTGGCTCAGTGCTGTCAGCACTTCAGTGGTTGATGGTGAAAAAAGAAAAAGTATGCTTATCAAACTCAGATCATGACAGAAACCATGTTCACCATTGTGCTGGTTGGGCTAGGACTGAGTTAATTTTCTTCAGAGTAGCTAGTATGTGGCTATGTTTTGGATATGTGCTGGAAATAGTGTTGATAATACAGAGATGTTTTAGTTACCGCTGAGCAGTGCTTACACACAGTCAAGGTCTTTTCTGCTTCTCACAACACCCCACGAGCAAGTAGGCTGGTAAGCAATTGTTTTTATTTGCATCGCTTGTCTTTCTTGGGTTTTAGTTTTCTCTCTGCTATTTTTTCCCCTTTTCCTTAAAATACTATTATTTTTGTTGGTTGTTGTTGCTATTAAACTGGTTTTGTCTCAACCCACAAGTTTTCTCACTTTTATGCTTTTGATTCTCTCCCTCACCCCACTATGGTAGGGACTGACTGAGCAGCTGTGTGGTGCTTAGCTGCTGGCTGAGGTTAAACCACAATGGCCACAATGGGCCAAAAAGGCTTGAGTAGATATTTATATCTGCCAATAAGCAACTGAGAAGCAAGAACTGGACTGTACCACACTCCAGACATTGCAAGAATATGCAGGATCAGCACTGTCAAGGACAGGTCATCATTCTAGCCAGGCAAACTACACAGCTCTTCCTCATGCCAGTGGAGGATGGACTGCTGCACATGATCTCCCTCAGGGACAACATCTCCTGCACAGGGACAGTACAGTCAACTCATTCCAATAGGAGCAGCCTGTGTTCAGGCACCACCATTCTTTAGGGTCCTGCGACTCTAGGATAAGTATTTCTAAAACTGAGCTGTGGGCCAAAGTAATTTTTCTGGTAGGCCATGGATTGGACATTCCTGCTCTAGCATCCCCAGGTGGATAGATGATAATGGAATTTTTACCAAAGCTTGAAACAATAGACTTTTCTAAAAGAATGCAAAGCAGTCATTGCAGAGTTCACCAGACCATTTTGCAAGTTTAAAAGCAAGTTTGCAAAATGGAGAAGAATTACTCTGTGAGGAGGGTGTAAGAATGGGAAAAAGATGGGAGAAGAGGAAGTGAAATTGTGCTAGGAAAAAAGAAAAAATCTCTTAAATTATCTAGCACAGGGCTCCTCTTCAGTGTGCCTTACCGTAGTTTTACAGTCACTGCAGACAAATTTGTTCTGTGGTTTTTTTTGGGTTTGGTTTTTTTGCTTTGTTTTTGTTTTTGTTTTTTTTGTGTGTGTGTGTGTGTTTTTATTGTGCATCCCGTCTTTGGAACAAGTCCAGATTCAAATGAAGTCAATGGATATATACCCCTTAACTTCTTAAATTTAGAATCAAACTCATGCCTAGCTATGCATTTTAGTGGTGGCTTACATTAGGTCATTTACAGTTTGTTACTGCACCTGTTTGTGAAATATAGTTCATACTAGCCTTGCAACAGCTCACAGGTTGCAAAGACAAACCCTGTCTAGCAGGAAGCTTGCTTTAACTTAGCAATGAATTACACTGTGTATTTTATAGTCACTAATTCATCTGTTAATTGTTCAGTTCAACTGAACAGCAGTACTCCAGGTGGGGTCTCACCAGAGCAGAGTAGAGGGGCAGAATCACCTCCCTTGACCTACTGGCCATGCTCCTTGTTATGCAGCCCAGGATATGGTTGGCCTTCTGGGCTGCAAGTGCACATTGCTGGCTCGTGTCCATTGCCAGCTAGTGATGCGGGGGGGGAGTTTTCCCTTCCCATCATTCATGGGGTCTGCAAAAGTTACACTTAAAGCAAGGAATTTAAATGCAGTTTGTACATCACTATTCTTAGATTATCTGTGAGCCTGTATTAGCCTGTAGATTATGAAACTGGGGGTTTCCTCCAGCTCTTCTTTATTTAGGTGAACTGATAGGAGATGTGAAGCACATAGGCATGAATACATTGCTAAAAATATAGATGAACGTAGCCTAGAACCAACTGGATAGTGCAAGTCAACCCTGTTAGAAATCTTAAACATCTTTGTGTGGGCAAAGCAGTGGGTCGTGCATTTGAGGCACTGATGCACCAAGTTAAGCGTTGCCCTTATGAGCTATCGGCACCATCCCTCTGTATTGTGCGCATTCCACATGAAGCAGCTGAATAGCTTTATGCCCATTATTTTCTTGTCTCTGTGCTTACACTATTTTCTCACAGAAAAACTAATGATGGTGGTGTCTGTTCAGCAGCCCAGAATGAGAGCTAATCTGACTGTGTCACAACTATGGTTTGTAATGGAATTATTACAGAGAGGGACAGGTCTAAAGGGTAAGCTTCAAATATTACAGGTTGAGAGAGAGTGACGAATAATGATCGCTATGCACTGAAGCAATGTGAGAAGTGGGGAGCTAAAAAATCGTTGAAGCAGGAGAAAAGAGCAGAGTCAGGTTCTGTTTTTTCAGGGATTCATGTGAAATACTGCAAAATGGTCATTCAAGTTATCTTCCATTTCCCCAGCATGCACACTTACCCATGCCAAACTCTATTTTGCTCTACAAACATATTGTGTCCCCAGCCTTGTGCTTGTTTAAGGTTTTGTTGCCAGCTAGTCAGCCGAGGCAACCCAAAAATGAAGTCAGAATGAATAGTTAGAAAGTAATTCTATACTATGATCTGCTAGAAATAGGGTTAAATATGTCTATACAGGGAATCAGCAGGGTGACTGGAATGATCAGTAGTGTGTGCAGGTTGTAGGGCAAGCTTGCAGCACCACAGGTTACTGACAGGTTATGCTGACTAAGGCCAACTGATTGCAAATGAGCATGTTACTGATGTCTGCATTAATCTGCATACCTTAGGAGGGGAGTCCTGCCCATTCCTGAATTTCTCCTCTAATTGGAAACAAACAGATTGGAAGCAGAATTCTTGATGGAATGTAAGCTGTTGTTAGCCAGCATTGTCAGCAATGTCTTTCAGAGTTCTTTGAACCTGCTATTTCCAAAGTGTAGCAGCAGAATAATACAAGAAAACCTTTATATTTTGTTTTAGAGGAGGTTGCATCTCAGCCTGCTAGGGAAGCACCTAAGGAAGCTAAAGTTGGAAATACTTTGCCTGTTAACAGGGCTTGAATACAGTATAATTAAGCAATAAACTGTGAATAAATCAACTTCCACGTAATGGAAATATACCAATATGACATCTAGAGACAGACAGCACCACATGACACATGAAAAAAACTGAAGGTAAGTTATAAAAAAGATAAATAATTTTGAATTTGCCCCAATTTATTCCAAAGCAAAACTGATTTATCAGAAAGACTGAACAAGATGAAAAACAGAATAACTCATGGATATATCTGACATCTCTACTATAAACCAGAAAGAGGATGTTTGAACTCAGCTTTTCTGTATCTCAAGGTGAACTAAAGCAGTATAACTACAAAACATACTGGGATTTACACAAGTTTTCTGGATGATTCATTCATTCCAGCTGTAGTGGGCAAGTAGGGCAAATAAGAACCTAAAAGCAATGATTTCAGCTAGCATATAGGTACCTATTTTTTTTAATAGCCCTTATTTCCCATAATAATCAACATGAAAATTTGAAAGAACAATGTTGGGAGTATTAAAATGTTTGCTTTGATTTTGCTGTTATTTATTATTTATTTATACGTGGGGGGTTTTTTTAATTATTTCCCCCCCCTCTATCTAAACAGTTCACTGCATGTGACTTTTTTCTAGGCATATGTAAAACATAATGCTCAGGAGAAATCCGGGCTTGTTAGTTAATGTGTCTGAATTAATAACTGATTTACAAAGTATTGCCTCTTTTTGACATCCTGTTCCATAACAGGAGAACTATGTGTGTTTCGTAAAAAGTAGTCTGCTTAAAACCAGCAGCAGCAAATCATCATGCAATTTAATTTTGGCCCGTAGCACTCTGTATTACTCAGGATCCTATATTTAAATATCAGTCTGAGACAATGTTACATCTCTATTTGTTAAGCACCAGTATTTGTGTTCCACAACACAGGTATTAAATCCTCAGAGCACTGGTGGTTCAGAAAAGCTATAAACACAGTGCAGGTGAGGCTGGGAAGGGCGCGCACTTTTTAAATCATATACACCTTCTATCTAATTTAATATATTACCTATATATTTACTTATTGTAGAAGAATTTAATCTATGGAAGATAATGGAGGAGAATAACAAACTAGAAATAGGCGCAGCTTATTCACTGTTTGGTGTACTGATATTCATTAAGCATAAGTCAATCACCACAGATGATTGATCAAGATTCACCCCAAATAATCTGTCTTCCATGTATAGTGCCATAAATCCGGCAAGAATATTTTCAGTGAGGATTGACTGAAACACCGTGATTTGGCTACTGCTAGAGCCAAGAATGGAGGTAAAACTGAACACTGGCTCAATCTGAAATGACTATTCCTATCCAAAATGAGCAGTCAGAGCGATCATCAAGTAACAGGACAGAACTGATGAGCAGGATGTTGTCAAAGTCCGTGGCAAGGTACAGGCAGGAAGGAAACTTCCCTGTGGTGAGACTTTTGTCCATGGGAATTGAGAATGAATGAATTGAGGAAAGAGAGGTTTCCAAACTGTCAAGCACTCCTCCAAATGTATGGTCTACAACAGGGGTGTCAAACTCTTTTTCACCGGGGGACACATCAGCCTCATGGTTGCCTTCAAAGGGCCGAATGTAAAGTTAGGACTGTATAAATGTAGGAGTAGTTACCTTCGGCCCTTTGAAGGTAACCGCGAGGCTGATGTGGCCCCTGGTGAAAATAAGTTTGACACACTTGGACTACAGCATTGCAACACCAGGGAACTGTTTCTGTTTTCTGTTGGAACTGGTATTCAGTTGTGACTGCAACATGGAAATTGTTGGCCAGAGTATCTTCAGTCAAGTAGGAAAAACCTCACGATTTCAGTTTCACAGAAAGAGAGACAAAACCTTTCACAGATATATTCTATCAATACTTTTGCTGAGTAGAAAATTTGAGGGCATTGAGGGAGAGGCAAGGAAGGCATAGAGCCAGAGGTCACTGCCTCTCTGACAGTGCTAGCTTATGTTTTACTCCAGGGTTATTCCAAAAATAAGAAGTTCCCTTGGCCACTAAGTCCTACAGGACAGTATGTATAATCTTCATGAATTTTAGGTTGGCATTATGCTTATATTTCAGTTATTAGTTCATAAAATATGGAGCTTATTAAACTATCACAAAAATTTTTCCTCTGCCACACCAGATACAAATGAGAATTTTACCATTGTTGTACCAGGGTTAATATTATTTAAAAATACATCAAGACTGAAGAAATACTTATAAAACCAGCGAGATAACATACTTCTGCTGTTTCATGTTCCAGCATACTGAAATTTTTGTCAGCTTTGTAACACAGAACCTTTCCCTGAACAACAGGAGTCTTCAGATCCCAGTAATGATGTCCGGCTGGAAAAGTGTGGACAAACATCATTCGGTGTGCCAGGAGATATTCCATAGTTTTCCTCTGTGGAAGCTTCACTTAGAGGGAAGCAGAAGGAACCATACTTTAATGTCTTCAGTAGGCACCTCCTCTCTCCCTCACACTGCACACCACTTCTGTCAACAGCTGAGCACTCTGCAACAGTTAATTAAGTTCATAAGGTAAGGTGTAACTAAGCAACTGTACATACTCAAAGGGGACTGTGTTTTAGCTGCAAACTCTTCAGAATGCCTTCCTCAGCAGTATATGGCTCTGGTTTGGTTTCTGCCATGCCATTTAAACAGGTTAATCTCAGCCAGCCCCTTGCCCACTTTGGTCATATTGTTATGGTTACAGACACCAAAGCAAGGGAGAGCCATTTTCATCACTTGTTGCTGGAATCCAGATGAAAGTTATCTAGCTATTTCAAAACCGATTTCCAAACAAATATCAAAAACAGCTAAAAAGTGGCTATTGATCACCTATAATTCTCTTTTTTCTTCTCGCAGCAAATGAAAGTACATGTATTGTTTGAAGAGTAGATACTGGAAAAGGACTTTCCTTTTGAACTACACATGACCATCTAGACTAGACTAGACTAGAATGGCCTTACACTAGATTTTTTAAAAAATAGTTAACTATCAAATGGGAACAAATTTTGGTAAGCAAGAACCTAGACTAGATAAAACCCAACAATTTCAGATGGAAATGTTCTGCATTTCCTGAGGAATACAGACCCTCAAAAGTCTGCCCTTTAATAATTAGTGATGGTAAAACTTCAATGATTAAGCTTAGTTAATGCAGAAGTTCATATGTTTTTTTAACTAATTCCATTTTAAGAGACCGGTACATATTGAAAAGATTAGCTATACTTTGATTTTTAAACAAAAACAGATATTGACGACCATGTTAAATTCTGCTCTATTTTATTTGTCCTGTGTCTCAGTTAATGACATAGTAATGACCATAATCATACAGAAATGCAGGTTTTAAATTGTTTTAAGAGTCTTAAATTGGGGTGCCAATGAACACTTCATCAAAATAATTACTCTAGGATAAATTAGTTATAATTTCTTCAACACTTATAAGATACCTTAAGTCTAAGACACTTAAGATCTTGAAGATATCTGTCATTGTCTGCCATGTGGATTTTAAATATTAGATTCAATTAGCTTTTAATGAAAATATTCAATGGGATATTTCTTTCATGACATTCAAGGAAGGATACCTTCTCAGACTGTGCTTCAACAATCAGAGGCAAAATCTGATCTAACCTCTGGCAGACAGTAGTAATTGACTTTAACTGACTGGCATTTACTCTAATGTTGAATGGGATAACTGTGACAGAAATCTAATTAAACTTGTTTAGTCAAAAAGCATTAATAACTGAGCATGGAGAAAAAGAGAAGCATAAGAAATGGAGACAGAGTACAAATTTCACTTGGGGACAACACAGACACCACCAAGATCTTATTAATTTCAAGTAGTAATTTAAAAGTCTGGAGAAAAAAAAACAACCAAACAAAAACATGTAAAGAACATAAAGAATGAATGGCATGAATCTGAACCTAGCTTGTATAGTTGAGTGCTAGTTTCCTAACAGGCAACTGTAAGAAAAAAATTACACTAATATGATGCCTTGTGTTTCATGGTTAATAAAACCACCACTGAGCTACCTGTAGGGTACAGAGACTTGCAACAGAAGCTGTAGTCTCTGCTTTCAGACTCTTTGACCACGAGGAGAATTTGATATACAATCCGTGCTCTCAAGCTGCGACATGTCAGCAGAATAATGATCCACAATTTCTTTCATTGCTGTGTGTTTATATTGTCTTGTGCTTCATGGTGCTTGTTTCAAGAGCTTCTGTGATTAGCAGCTCAGCCACACCAAGCTCAGGCAGAGCAAAAGCCTATGCACATTATTTGTAGTCAGTCCTTAGAAGGAAACTTGAAGGTGATTCTGTTTGAGGTTACGGTATGGAAGTAGCATAAAATGCAACCAGTGTTACTATCTATATAACTTCTTGTGTAAAAAGATTAGTAGAAGACTCTGATTATTGAACAATGCTTCAAATAACGCTAAGAAGAAAACTGCTCTCTGGGAAATACATACAAAATTAAGTATCTCAAATCACATTATTTTTATTAAAAACAGATCAGTAAATATAGATTCCAGAGTTCATTTACGTTTAGTAAAGCCAGTAGTAATGCTCCTGTTGTGTTTATCACATTAATTCAACTATTTCATTGTGATTACCCTTCATCACTAGTGCCTGCAGAGAACCAATTAGAATACTTCCCTGCTAGCTTATTTCAGCACAAACACCACATCACATGCTATATGTTGACAGACTCCTATAAGATAGTGAGCGAGTTAAAAGAGAGGAGTACTGAGAGTGTTGAAATTTATTATATGCAGTATGAAAAACCTTGTAGTCATCTTCGCTTATACAGGAAATAGTAGACAAACTAGCAAATACAACACAGGGAATCCTGCCCAGTTAGGAATGTCACTCAGTCTGAATATTTGGGTGGTCAGAAAATACCTGAAACACAGAGGAAAAAAGCAGAAATAACAATTTGTGCTGCAAAAGCCAATGCAAGGATGAGTCAGTACTACACAGGCCACTAATGACTCAATACCTTGTTTTCCTGAGGTGAAGCACAACCTGAGCCCCCAAATACTCCAAGGGAATAAAGAGACCACTTGGTCTATTGAAAAGAGTTTCGCTCCACTGAGATTTTCAGACACATCAAGTCCCAGACGTTTAAACTCAAGGGCACAGTTAATGAGTTCTTACACAAACTAATTCACCGCTGTTCTTTGATTAAAAACAATGGCCAGAGAATACAGAATATATTCAAAGATTCGCAAATATCCTTTTCCCCACTACTAAGCTGACAAAGTTTTTGTTTGTAGTCATTTGCAGAGTCCTTCCAACAATTCTGAGTGTTCATTCCTTGATACATATCTCAGGGCAACAGTTCTTCCACCTGCTTCTTTATATGCTCCATTCCAATAGATAGATTTGAAAAATTATGCTAAAATTATTTTCTGGATTTAATATTTAAATAGTTTGTCAATTTCTGTAAGTTTTATATTGCATAGTACAGTACATCTTAATACTTGTCACATTTGTAGAATACAGTTGGAGCAAGCTTTTTTGACCTTAAAAGTTTTTGTGTTATTGTCTTTCATTACAGCAACAAACATCTTGGAATAGAATTATAACTGATGTATCATTGTTGGCAATTATTCAGCACTTGAATTGTATATTGTATTTCTCAGATTTATTTGTTCATACAAAAACTCTGAGCACTTAAAATTCACTGGAATACTACCTAGTGAGCTTGCTAAAAAGTATGAAAAAGAAACAGCCTCTGTCCAGAAGTGCAAGGAGTATTGTGGAAGGAGTCCTGCTCTTTCTGTTTATACCCTTTCAGAATGTGTGATGGTGCCTTATACAATCTACATGAAGCCTCACGATACAAAATGTGTGGTGAGGAAGTGACCAGTGACACACTAAACTCGGACTATTCGCCACTGGCTATTTATAGATAATTTTCTCCTCTAGGCAATTATTAATTTCTAGGCCAGGAATTATTCAGAAAACCCCAGGACTGACTCAGTGGTCAGGGTTATGGAAGCATAGCAGTGCTCTCATTCCTCACTTTCCTTCAGAAAAATGGTTTGAAGTGAGGAAAACTTAGCTTAAAAAAAAAAAAAAAGAAAAAAAACCAACCAACCAACCAACCAACAAAACAGAGGGTTCTAAAGGTGACTCATAGCAGATAGACAAGAAATTTGGGCAAAAATTAGAACTCATCATCAAATTCTTTAAACAAACAGAGAAATATTTCATGGCTAAAATCCAGTCAATGAAACTAGAAAAAGACAGGTTGGAAAGAAGGCAGCATTTTGTTTTAATGGTAACTCTGTACTGATGTGTACCTGAAGTTTATTGTTTTTCCAAGAGAGATTCACTGTCTCAAACCAGAAGCTTCAGAGGTTTAATTCAGAAACTAAACAGCAAATTTTATGGCTGTAAGACAGACTGTTTATACATAATGGTGCTTTGTTGCTTCAAAAATCTGACTTATTTCCCTAGAAGTTGAATGGATGCTATTTCTATCCCCTTTCAGAAGTGAAGATTCATTATCTTGACTAAAGAAAACCTAAACCTGTCCTTGAAATACCTTTGCTTAGAGCCCATAGAGTAGCAGAAAACAAACTTGGAAGTAATTTGGTTGTCACTTTTTTTCCTGAATCTGCCTCCCCTGTATTCCAATACCCCTTCCACCAATTTCAAAACCTTTTCTAATAATAAAGTTCACCACAACGTTCAGTACAAACTAAGTTAGGTTTTGAAAGTTTGCTTTTTAGCTGACAAGATAACAACTCCAGATGTTTTTAAGATGATAAATTGTCTTATGTTTAGAGTAAGCTTGGTTAAGTATGAGATAGGAACTGTTAAAGGCATGCAGATGATCAGCTCATCAAGTAGAAAAAGGATAATAAACTGAAATTAATCTCATTTGCTATTTTAATATGCTTCAAATTTCATGAAGACATTATGTGTTGCCTCAGATCTGAAGTTATTTTAAGATGAAAGCTACCTGGAGTGGTCAGAGAGACTCCTTATCTGCTGAGTGCAAATTTTTAGCAAACCTGGGCCTATGTGTTTGCATAAAACTGAAGTTGAGTTATAAATAACCTTTGCTGAATTCATGAATTTGAATAAAAACCATGTGGAACCCACTGAAGTCTAATGACTTCAAACCAGAAAAAGCATATCAGTAGAGACAAAATGCCCTTAAAATTCACCAGGATTGAGATACCACTCCTTGTATTAATTTCCATCCTTAGATTCTTCGTATGATAATATTTATTGAGTTACAGTTACCTACTTTGCTATGCATGTTTAATGTGACCTGAAGTCTACGAAACAAGAAGTAAGAAAAGCAGGGGAAGCAAGGGTGAATGTCATACCAGTAGTAGTTCCTTGCCATGAGAGGACCTGCTGTAACAGCACTACTGGGGTTGCAGGTGCCGGGCTGTGAGATAAACAGTATGCAAATAAGAGTGGAGAACAATAAAGGGAAAATGTTTCCACAGAGGCTCTGGAAAACAGAAGTAAGGGTGTTGCAATGGGTTTCTTTGTATTCTTCTTGATGCTAGGCTTAGGTATGCAAGGTCTTTTTCCTTCCAGCTTTAACAAATATGACATGTAGCCACATTAGCAGATGTGACTTAGTCCTACGGAGAAACTGGTAACACTTAGGTCCCTGGAAGATAAAATAGAGGCACACCAATTGTCAAGTGTGTAGGCACTTCTGTTCCGTTCCAAAAGAGGGTAAATTTTTGTGTAAATCACTGTCAACTACTTCCGAAAGACCATGTGACATGGTGTTGAAGAAGAGAGATTCACAGTGCCTGTTCAGTATGCATTGTGAATATAATAATATGTTTCCCCAAAACCAAATTGTTCAGACTTTTCTCAGTCTGCGGAAATGTCCTGGAGGCAAGAATACTGTTTTTCTTTTACACCTGAGAATGCGATGATTCAAGACAGCTGCTGCTTCTGTTTCTGTCTTCACTTACACTTTACACTTTGAAGCTGCTTCTGGAATGAATGTGCTCTGCTCAGACTTTATTTTAATAGACCAAGAACAAACTCTCTCTTGCTTGTAATTTAGTCTTTCATTTGCATTCCTATTAATTAGTGAGAGGGAAGTTAGTTCACAGAAAAGAACTAGCTCTAAAATAGTTAATTGTGTTTGTGCAGACGAGTAGTGCATCAAATCAGTGAGCTACATGCCTGCGCTACAGTCTTCTCCTAAATGTCTAAGTGGTGTGGAGGCCAAGAGGACACCAGTGAACCAGATACACTGCACCTGAGACACCCTGTCTGAACTCTGTGCAACAACATGCTGGTTATGGGACAAAACATCATTGGCCATCCGTGACATTGGCCAACCAACAGCTGAGTCAAAGAAGGGGCAAGAACTGTAACTACATTGTATAAACAGCAAATCTGTCCTTCCCAGAAAGTCTAAATCTTGCCTGCACATGTGCAGTACAGTTAATTCTGCATTTGTTGTCTTCTCAATTTGTCTTTGATAGAAAATACAGAAACTATAGCCAGCCTTTCACTATCTCATCTCCATTCACATCCAGGCTGAGTAGTGGCTATATTCCAAAAGACGGCAGGGACTGCAATTCTTACTGGTCATTGTACCAATGAGTACAAAGAGGGAGTGATAGCTCCCTCTGCCTTGCCAGCTTCATACATTCATGTAAGGCCAGGTATAGGAGGAAGTGTAGGTTACATGAATAAATAAGCTGTCTACAGAAGCTGGAAAGCACTGAGGAGGAGCTTGGACCTTCTGGTTTGTCTTGAAGTTACTGAAATAAGGATTCATTTTCATGTGTTAAAAGCCATCACAGATTACCGAAGGGAATAGCATCTGTTTTCCCACAGCTACATATGGAACATGATCTGTTCTCTTTACATACTCTGTGTGCACTTGTATCCCACGTCACGTAAAGCAGGGTCATAAAGAACAAGTGACTGATGCTACGAGAGTGATAAGCTAGATCACCCATTTTAGTATTTCTATTGTTTCTTCAGTACGTATGCCCACACAGTCACACCACAAATTCGACCTCGGGTTTGTTGAAGCAGGTTCATGCTGCAGGGCTTTAAACACAGGTATTTATTGCATCACAGTGCATAAATAGAAACTGATAAGAATGGTTTAACTTCCATAGAACTCTGTCCAGTTAGTGCTAGATTCTGCCACCACATGACAGAGAAAATACTCAACTGAAAAAGTACATAGAGGTTAGATTGATGAAATGGCTAAATTAGAGGCCAAGGACACTATGGATTTCAGTACACTCAGATGTAATTCTTAAGAAGTAGTGAAGACCCCTCAGCACTTATTAGCATGATAATAATAATTTAAGAAAGCTGAGACCTTAGATGTATTTCCAAGTCAGTTATCTTTGTGGTTGTGGACACCTCAAAGACAACTTCTGCTCAGAAGAACCTCAACGTAGATTTTGCATGCAAGTCATGTGGTGGCTGTGGGCAGTGCTGCCGTGCCTAAATAATTTATGCCATCTTCGTTTTCAAAGAACTTGTGCAGTAGAAACACACCATACAGACAAGAGCTCCTTCAGGGAAACCAGGCTGGGGGGTCTTGCAGCCACGCTTCCATTCTCCTTAGTTCATACTCTTATCTCTTCAGCAGCAGCTGGCAGGGAATCATAACCTCTGACCTGGAGAGCCTACTACTGATGCTCAGACTTTAATGTCTGGTGAATACCAGCAGTAAAATTGCAGGCTGTGTGTGGAACAGGCACAAAATGAATGCTACTCTAGAGCTGGTTCTGCTCCCATATAACAGCCCCACTAAAGTTCTGTAGAGCTGTCACGAGTGCCTTCAGAGATTGCTTTTTCCTTCATTCACAACACCAGGCCGTTTATTTGCAGACTTCCACTATTTACAAAATAGGAACATAATTGTTTTTATGTATAGCTTTGATATGATTATAGATAGATACCTTTGGCAGTTATGTAACATAACTTAATTTTTTAATTTGGTCTACCTTCCTAAGAAAGTGTACTTTACATGGTTGTGCTGTCTGTTCCACTGACCATTCAGATGTTCATTTGCTCATACTGTATTTTTTCCCTATTCGCTAATTTCAGCCAGATTTGACAGAGTGTAACTTACTACTGGAGAAAGACCCAGACTGGGTCCTGTAATGGGAAGTAGAATTAAAACTTTTTGCATCCCGAGGCAGTAGTCTAACAGTGTATGTATAGATTAAAGGTACCCACAGCACATGCTGCCACTCTTGGGTGAAGAGGCAAGGGATGTAGGAGTGTTCAGGGAACACAAAACGAATTGAATATGTGGTGATGGTGTGTTTAAGGAATGCAACACACAGATCTGCAGGAAATTGACCTTCATTAGCTCTGTGGAACATGGAACAACTCGTTACTTCACACTTCACTGTGGCTCAATCTTGCAGGTGAAAGTCTAAGCCACCTCTCTCCTCACCTGGCCCAGAGGGGTGATTTTTCACCAAGAGCTCTCTCCCTCCACTTTGTAATTTAGTTAGCCACCATTGCCAGCACCTTACTGTTTTGGAAAAGCACTCAGAGAGCACAGCAAATACATTCACCACTTTTCCAATAATTGCTGACATACAGGGCATAAATAATTAGCTTAAGGAGCTGGTGGCCTGAGGCACAGCTCTGGTAATCAATAATCCTTTGAACACCCTAAGGTTATTTCTGCCCACACAAATGAAATAAGGGGCAGGGAGATAATTTGTTTAGCCTATTCCTTAAAAGTCTTATTTAGAGGTGTCTAAGCACAAAGTAATAAAAAATAAAATCATTATGTGAAAAACAAAGATAACAAGATGCAACATTTGAAAAAAAAAAAAGCAAATCTTTCAAACAAGCACAGCCAATTGCTGTTAGTTAATGAGTTAATGTACTCCAAATAAGGAATGGATAGAACAACCAAGAGCAGATAAACCTGCAACGGAAAAGCTCTAGGTATTATGAATAAAATTTCTCTGTTCCTGAATCAACTTGCTCTATATTCTAAAATCAGCCAGTAACAGACATTCATGAAGCCCATTTTGAAGGTAATTTCATACCTGAAGGTTTGCAGCTGAGAAAGATGTTAATCAGGCAAAGTAGATGAATATCAGCTATCCTGAGCTAACCTCCAAAATCACAGCAGATCCAACTCAGCCTAATCCAAAGCAGGGCAGGTATTAGATACAATACGTTCAAATATAATGAGTTATTCACTTGGCACTGTTTCCTTCTTATGGTGTTTCAGGATACTTGGAGAGCTGCAGCTACTTCAGTATAACACTAATGCAGTCTTCCCAGCTTTGTGTATTTCTAAAGGAAAATGAATTGCAGCATATTTGTAACTGGAAGGTAAACTTTAGTCCAAATAATTTTTTTTTTCCTGAACGTCTAAAAAATCAGAAAGTTTCACATGTTACGTATTTAGCAGAGAAGCTAATTAAAGTCTAATATCAGTATCTGCCAGTGTAGGCATCAGCAATACCCCAGGCAGGTGCTTGCTTGTTCTGTTTGATCTTTCAGTTTCTTCTATACTGCTTTTGAAAGGTATTTCCACAGGCCCATTATAAGGCCGCTGGAGACTTTGGACATTATGCTTCCATGCACAGTGCTACACATGGTGCATGTGCACATCACTGTCGAGTTGTGCCAACTATGAGCAACCAGGCTGAACTGTCCAGAATCACATCTGCTGTGTTTTGACTACAGGACGTTTTTCAGACTCTAGGGCCTGGAACTGCAGTCCTTGAAAAAAAGCATCTGTTTGTGTTACTTTGGAAAAGGATTTTGTTCCATTAGAGATGGCCACAAATAAGATGTGGTGTTACAGGGATCTGTTTGCAATTCTGAGATGTTAAAAGATTTTCCTGTCTTTTGGGTGAATTCAGAAAACGCATCCCACATAGCATAAGCTATGTTCCTCTTAGAAACTATTGGAGTTTTCTCACCTTCTTTTCTACTGTTCTATTATTTTACTTGTCATCTTGATCATGAACTCTCTGTACATTCTTTCATGGTCTGGAGGCTTTAATGGAAGAGCCGCAGGAATCACTTCAAGCTCTTCTGCTTCTCGCAATATCTTACCAATGCACCCTTTTCAAAAGATGCACACTCTCCGCAGGTCCCAGGCCCTGTATCACACCCGCTGTGTAACGGCCTAAAGGACAACCTGTGCTTTTCCAGGTCTAGCTGGCACAAAAGCAACACTGCAGATAGACAGCCACCCTAAGTCGAAAGGATATAGTAGTAATTAAATTGCAGTTCTGTGCTGAGAAGTGGTAGGCTTCTGTGTTTATCATGCTTGTTTGACTCCAGATGTACTCAGTTTGCAACTAAAAGATTATCTTCCTTAACTTGCCTCTTTTTCCAAGCCAATGTGACTCAGAGTCAGGACAAGGTCCTTTCTTCATTGCCTGCATTACTACTAGCAATAAAGGGCATAACTGGCCAAAACAGTCCTTCAGCAACACAAGAATCACCCTCTCCCATCGGAATTTGTGCTGAGGTCTGTCTGACCAGCCCAAACCCAGAACAGTTCACTGTGTTGGCAATGAAGTGCTTCCAGAACAGTTCACTGTGGAAGGTTCTACTTACCAACACTGGTGATGGCTCTGCAAGGATAATGTGCAGGAACACATGCTTTCTGCTAACATCAACATATGAGACTGATAGAGGAAGTAAGCAGCTTTTTCTTGGTAACATGGTGCCATTTCAACACAGCCGTTTTTCTGCCTAGGATGACACTTTCTGTGATCTCAAGCCCTCAGGCAAATCACTTTATGATGATGGTAAGTGAGCTGAAAGCCAATCTCAGTCAGCAATAAAATGACAGGATAGGATTAAGAAAGAAGTAAGTGGTGATCTATCAAAAATATGGAGTATTTTTGACAAAAGATGTGATGTTGAAGCCAGGAGCTAGCGAGAAGCAAGTAATGAGGATGAAGAACTGGAAAACCATGAGACAGACAAAGAAAGACGAGGGAATCCAGAAGGGTTGCATTCAGGAAAGCAAAAATGAGGACTAAAACATCAACTGTAAAAAAGGGAGTAGGAAGTTAACTATAGAAACAGAAGACAGAGATCATTAGAAATTAAGAGAATGAAGCAGACTACAGTGATAAGAGGGATCAGAGTCACAGAAAAGGAAGTGAAAACACTGAAAGGGAAAATACCCCAGAATTGTAGAGACAATACCTCTCCCAATACTAATGAAGTCCAGCCTTGCTCATCTAAGAAAAAAAAAAAAGGTAAAACAATGAAAAATGGACCTTTTATTTATTTATTTAGAGGGAAGAGGGGTATTTTGCCTGTAGTTGCACTTTCAAGGCAGGAATAGTTTAATTTTAGGACATCCTCAGGGCTCTTGTGCTGCACCATTTAGCAATGTTGTAAAAAGGGTAATCCCACCAGCTGTTCTCAAGGGCACTTCCTAGTGGAAGTTTCAACAAAGGAGAGTCATACGGAGTCACGGCTATTTTGAATTTGTTCTTTTCCTAGAAGACTTTCCTGGGGGAGTATGTAATTTCTTCTTGACTGCCCACCATCCTTATTTCATTAGCCTATCTATCTCAGAAAAACTGTCTACTAGCGTTTATTTTGTGCCGTGAAAAGTCACTTTGCAATCTCAATTCTCTCTTCATATACTAATCACCACATGCTTTGTTGAAAATGGTATCTATACAAGTGAAGAGCTGATACGTTTTACTCCTTGACACTTATCTTTTCATCCCAAATAATAATTTTGTTATTCTACTTCATGTTCATAATCCATCTTCCCATTTATCTGAGCTCAGTCCTCCTCTCTGACTTTACACTTCAGTCATCTCATCTGAAAGATTTAAAGAAAGTGAGATCTGACCTTATGCATGATCTCCCCAAGGTGTATTTGCATTGTCCCAGGAAGGATCTGTCTGGCTGCTGCTGTCACTACTGACATTATATCACAGTGATGACTTCCTAAAAATCAGATGTAGAACATATTCTGCCTGGACTTATCCAGGAAATTTAACAGTACAGTTCCACTCTACCTGGAAACAGTTTTAACCTGCATGCATCTAAAGCTCCTCTGTGGCTGGTGCATACTACTCTTTAACTGCTGGTTGGATGGTACTTGCAGGATTTCAGACAATGCACAACTCCAAACTACAGTGGCACCATTGGTACGTTTCATGAGCAGATGAATGTTGTAAGCAAAAAATACCTAAACTGTCAGCAGTAACTGTCAGTAGATAATTAGGTGTATTTGTGTGGGGGGGAATGTCTGAAAATGAACTTTTGAACTCTCAAGCAGAATCATGCCACTTACTTGCTGCAACTCTTACAGGCTGGCTGTAAATTTCATTAACAACTGGACTAAAGAAATGGGACATCCTGAATCCTCAAGTTAACAGAGAGACATGAGAGAACCACCACTCAGGAGACTGATCAGATGTTGTGCTTCTGGACAGAAACTCTTTGGATTGGTGCTTCCAAAGAAGAAGTGGGCCTGGAGAGAAAGTGAAAGTCTGGCTGGAGGAAAGTTCCTGGAAGTGGGAAAGACCCTGGCAGATCAGGGAGCGCATTGAGACAAACGCTGGGAGATGTTGAAGGATCTTGGCCAATAATACCTGACAGGTAACTGTGAGGAGCTGCACAGCGCAGGCTGACACAACTTTTTGCCCAATCTTCCTGGATTGGCAGTGATGTTCCTGTGAGGAACAGGGAAGTGAAGCCCTTGGGAAAGTAATACTGGATTGGAAGTGAGCGAGTGAGATAATCAAGTAGAGTAAAAGCTCTAAACTCACTGGTTCTTAAACAAACACCAGTATCCAGATCTGGTTATGGTTTACTTTGTCTTCCTTGTGACAGTGAAAAAAAAAGGATGCTTTTCATAATATATCATTATGTTTCATCATTCTTTAAAAACATAATTTCCTGTTAAGGATTCTCAGAACTTTAGAAAACTTCCCAGGCAATACTTGTTTGTAATATACTATAAATTATGCCTCCTGAACATCAAAAATAGCATTATAGTCTAAATTCTACCTCACAGTAGAATTTATGGTCCTTTAAAGAGGACACAAATGACCAGTGCAGAGTAATTTTATTACAGGTTTAAGTGCAGTTGCATCCTCTTGTACCACCTCCTTTGCTTAACATTATAACCTGCTACACAAAAGGAAGTTCAGAAATACTGCTCAACAGCAGTTGTGTCCTCATATATTTTGTAAAAGATATTCAGCTGTCACTAAATTAAATGTTACATGCAAAATTACCTACTTTGTCTCCACATCCTTATTTGTTTTCTAAAAGATACTGTAGATTTGGATTCTCAGATAAGGAAATAGAATTCCTAAGTAGAATATGGTAGAGTAGAAAGACAGAGTAATTCATGTAAATAGTTTTGAAAATCTCACACTGAAAACAGTGGGAATCTGAGATAGATGGAAAACTACATTAATAGTGGAAGCACACAATAGGTTGACATATGTAAATGGAGTGCATAGAAATATATCCACCCCTTTAATAAATGCAAAACATATGGGTGAATGGTGAATAAAAGAAACAAATCTTGTAGTGTTAAACAGGTTGCTAGGACATCCTTCTGAGACATGAATCATACAATAATGGTTTTGGATTAACTCATGAGCCATGTTCTTATATCTGGCTATTTAAACCCATCAATTTTGTACACAACCTCTTATTCCAAGAACAGACAGAAGTAATCAAAAAGGATATAAAGAGTAATCAAAAAGGATATAATGGTTTAACAGTGTAATTGCAACATAGGTTACAAAACAGGCCATGGTTTCTGAATTCTTAGTCCCAGTCAAATAATGAACAAACAGGTCAGAGTAAGAGGGGAAAAAAAAAAAAAAATGACTGGAAGTTCTCCAATCTCTGAAAGAAGAAAGATGCTTCTTGTGCTTAAAAAAAAAAAGTCACCTGGATTACCATTAATAATCCATGCAGCTGTCACTATAGACAGGATTTAATGTCTGCAGAACATTTTAAGACAAAACTGCTTTCGATTTCTTGAACGAGAGCTGAGTTGGAAAAAGATAAACTGGGAAACTGGAACACATGGGATTGTAGGTGTGGGTTAGGGAAAAGCATCTGCTATTCCATATTCCCTTGCCCAATTAAACATGTTTCTCCCCATCAGCATTTCTTAGGATTTGCTGCAGTGCCGTGTAATTGTATTTCTATGTATTAGGCTCGCTTTCCTCTTGCTTCAGTTGTACTGCAGAGCTCTGACATCCTTATCCCAGTTTTCACACACTATCTTACATAATTTCAGAAGAATTTCATCAGTGACATGAAAGTCTTCCCAGAATGTGTGTCACTGTCACAGATCCTTTGCCAGGAAAAACGACAAAATCATCCCAAAGCAGTATTTCAAGCACTAAATGAAAAAACAACTCCATTTACTTGAGGGGAAAACAAACAAACAAACAAACAAACAAAAATAAAAGAGGAAACAAAGTGGGGCAGGAAAAGAAACTGGAGGAGGAAAGAGTGTGTGAGACTGATATTAAATATTGATTTTAATAGTTAAATATTTTAAAGCCGTATCTGTCTGAACAGTAGTCTACAGAAGTACAGCAATGTCCCTTGATATCCTGGCAGGAATGAGCAAGACATGTGCCTTAGTCTCTCTTTTCTCCCAAGAGTTTTTACTGGATGTAATGCTGGTGAAATCAGTAGTTACTCCCCTCCAGTGTCCGTACCTTCCCAAACTAAAGGGCAAAGCTGAGTGAGAACATCCTGCAGTCTTTGAAGTACATTTAAGGCAGTTTACACATGGATGAATTTATCAGATTTCTGAATACATGCTGCCCTTTTACAGTACCTCATCTCAATGAATTTAGTATGGTTTATGAAGATTCATTGCCACAAATATCATAATCTCAGCAAATCAAATAAGAGCTAGCTAATGACTATCTCCATTACACAGGTGGCAAAGAAAAAAAAAAACCTAATCTAGTGAAGGCTTTACAGTGAGATACAGAGACCAAGGGACAGAATTGGCAGACTGACTTTCTTCATTTTGGCACCAGTGAACCAGTAAATAGAGATTAAGAACTACTCACCATTAAAATTAAAACTGCCATCCAGGGCCTGCTGCATTCCTGGTCTTCCACTGATATTCTACCTTTATATGTAATGGGGAAGCTTTCAAAACTTTAGAAAATTTCTGAATTCATTTCAACATTATGGTAATGCCCTCTGCGAGAATACAACCATGGCAGTACATGTAAACTGATTATTTACCTTTAGAATTTCTAATGTCTTGCTGGGATACATTTGAATCGTCTTTAAAATGTCCCACTACCACTGCACTATTCACTCAGAAGGCTGCTTCTGAAAATCCTTCTACAAATTATTTTATATTTTAGGATTTCTTGCATCATGTGGATAAATAGGGCAAAAGTGTTTATAGTTAGATGCTCAGGGAACTAAGCATGACAAACCAGCTCTAAGACAAAGATGGAAGACTCCTTTATAGCGACAGAATGATCAGGAATAAAGTAACTAGCCCAGAAAATTCTTGGCTAAGGAAGTCTTTCAATTCCTATATTCCTGTCTTCAAATCTGTTTAAGTTTTAGTTGCCACATAATTTAAACATATGTATCAAAAAATTATAATTCATAGAAAACATGTAAAAAATTATAAACCTTTAAGAAATATGAAATGTTAATTTTTAACATACTTTTTTTTTTTTTTAATGCAAGAAAAAGTATTTCCCTTCTCGGACCTTTCCCTAAGTCACGAAAAAAATAATGTGAGAAAAGCAGCAGATTCAGTACTTCTACTTAAAGAAATACCCACTCAGTCTTGCTTTTGGAAAGGAAGACAGCAAAGCTTTGTGGTTTTTATTTTTTTTTTTTTTTTTCCATTTAGAAACATAAAGTAGGCTGGCCACAGTTAAGGTATTTAAATACTGGCAGGGATAAACCTCATTTCTAATTCTTGATACTACATAAGGCATTCGTGTTCTTTGGCCATGTTACGTGACCTTTCACTAGGAGATGGCATCACAAACCCGGACAAAATAACCCAGAGGACACAGACTAAGCAGCCTTAAACATGTCCTTCATCCTCCTCATGACCAGATGTGATACCCTCCTGTCATTGAGACTGAAACATATTGGCAAGGGCTGAAACTGTCAAGCTAAGTAATACCCATTCAGGAGATAAACAGAGAGCTTCTGTATCCAAGGCTGGCAGTATAGCACCAAATTAATTTTCAAATACAAGATTAAAAATAAAAGAAAAACCTTCGCAGACATGTTTTGACTGTAGATTTCAGGATTCCCCACTGCTTACAGTCCAATACAAACTGCGTTGCACCTCATTCCAAAATTTACACATGGGATAGTTAATATATTTTGCCTCAGATGATATATGGATGAACTCAGGTCTAATTAAAGAGGTTTCAGAAATAGCACAGACATAAAAGTCATTCTAGAACTGATTATTTGTAATTGACAAATTATCCTGCCACCTCTGCAGAGTGGGTTACATCTATTTCCTGTAATTCCACAACTTCAAATAAAGGGTCAGGAAATCTTGCTCAGAGGCAAGATCTATTATTCTGCATTAGGAAAAGACAATAATAAATTGGAGAATAACTTCTATATCTCTCTTCCTACTGTAATTAAAGTCAACTGGCCACTACTATTCACAACCATGTTGTAGGAGTGGGGAGTAACAAAAGCTATTTGTTGGGTCTTCATTTCTGAGCAGGCTTTGAGTTTGGTCAGAAACACTAATGCTACGCTGTACACTTGCTGCAGCACTCTCTGGGCTGCCTCTAAGAGTACCCACTTGGTAATTCTCAGTGATATATTCTAGATGCAAGTTTTTCTTTAGAATTTACCCAAGGTTCACTGACTTGCTGTTTGGATGGAGCTACCTGCATATACTTTGCACAAATACTTCCACTTCGTCATCTATCCTTGATCCCTTGACAAGTGTGAGTGGACAAGATATTACATCACCTCTGCCTGCCCCAAGGATAGATGACACTTCTGCACAATTTGAAGTCAGCTCTCCTGATTTTTCTGCAGTCCAAGTGTTTGTACATATTACTAGAAGCTCTTCATCACCATCAAAAAGCAGGTAAATAGAAAGCATCTACAATAGATTAAAAAACACATAGAATATTTTGCTGTGTAAATTTGAACTACCTATAGACACCTATTCTTCTGCTAGTTCTGCTTCCAACCTCAAAATGACTAGATGTCCTGCTCATTGTAATGGCAGTGAATCTGGAGCAGCTGAAGGTATTGCTGCTGTCTCATCACACTGTACCGTTTCACACTTTAGGATGAGGTCAGGAAGCCTTATTTTGTACAAGTTTGCCCCTCTAGAGGTGTCTTCTTCACAGTCACTAAACGTGGCTCTCTAGTGTCTTGCACCCTGCTTAGTCCTGTCCTCCTCTTCCCAATGTGCACAGACAGAGGAAGAACGTAACACTGACATTCTCTCTCACTTTACTGCTACCAGGACCAACCTACAGGCCAAGGCACTATGGTAAAGAATATTATAGGTCCATACTCTGGCCCTGAACTTGCAAACATTGCTTGACTCAGCCCACCTGCGCACAAATAGGTTCTCCTGTGCTCCAAAACCAGCTTGCATCATCCAGCTGCTGATGGGAATGTCCCCTGGTCTGTTTTAGCTCTGGTATCATGTTCACACTTGATTTGAGAAAGCACTAGTGAGACAGCTATACCAAACTGTTAATAGTAACCTGCCAACAGTATAAGTGTGTGGATGGTAACCAGGCAATACCCAAACCTAGGCTCTCTGGTGCCTGTAGTGATACAAGTGTAGTCTTAGATATGAAAGCATGGATCCTTCTGATCTGAACTAAGTAGGCATAGTCTGATGGTTGGACAGTACAAGACTTGTATCATTTAAGGATCTGTCACAAAAATGCTTGCCATGTTGTTGGGTTGCTGCATTTCCTTTCTTTCCCCAAATATTATTAACTCTGAGAGTCATAACTATGCTGCAAAAGCACAGAAACAAAACCATTTGACAGGACTGGTGAAAGAAAAGAGGATGATTTCATTTTCAAATGGGAAGATTTTTTTTTTTACCCCCATAGTGAGAGCCAAAGACCATTTGACTGTGAAATTCATCACACCTTTATTGTATTAATGATGAAAAAATGGCAATTATATAATACCATTAATCCAATAGTCACAAAGTAAAGGGCAAACAATTTGTAATATGCCCTGGGAAAGCATCTAGTGGAAGCCCTCAAAGAGAAGGACAAATCAATGAAAATTGCTTATGGCTGTTAACTCATAGCTGCTGAGCTTCATCCTTCATGCCTACTGTGCTGCCAAGAGTCACAGTAATAAAAGGCTGAGGATGAGACCTGAAAACTAGCCAAAAGCAAGGGTGCTCTGGGAAGTTCTGTGTTATGCTCAGCCTAAGGAATGTTTTCTTTTCTTGTACTGTATTCTTGAAGTAAAACCTTCTTTCTAGCTATGATAAAACAGCTGGCTCCATGGTCATTAGGTTGAGTCATTTAATAGCATACACAAAAATTTAATGTTTGTTTAGCTAAGAGCTATCAGTGAGAACATATTGCCTAGAGATCTTGCTATTGCCATAGCCCCCACATGTGAAACAAGCTACATTTGCCTAGTTATCTTTCCACCTGCCAACTTCTTTGACTTCTAACTGCAGCTTACAACCTTTGCATGTTTTCATGCCTTTGCTTTAAACTTGTCACTTATGCATCAAGGACTGTTAAATAGTTGGGCAGAGCAGTACTTTTTAAGCTTGATGATGAATGTGTAATGTCCGAGATGAGGAAACTGGAGTAACAAATTCCTGAAATGAGATAGATATCATTTTTTTAACAATGAGAGTAAATAAAAGCTGGAGTAATTTATCGGGAGAGGGGGTTTTGCAACTGTATGGTATGTTTAAAGTCAGATTTAATGCTTTTCTAAAAAACTGGCTTAATTCCCACTGTTGGAAAAGTTCTATAGCTTGTATATCATGAAGATATAGCTAAAAAACATAATAGCCCATTCCCTTCTGCCCTGAGAATCTACTTATTTATATGGACTCCTGGGCAGCTAAAATTGGAACCTTTATTTTTAAACTCCAGGGAAAGAACATTCACAATAAAATGGTTCTATGTGCTTGTTTATTGTCTCAGTGTTGCCTAGGAAATAATAACTCAGTCACCGGTATAATTTTTATTGTCAGTATCATTGAATGTCATGCATGAGGCCTTAGAAATTTTGAAACTTTACAGTTCTGCAATACATAGTAAATGAAAATATAGATTTATTTAGGGGGTTTTGATGGGCTTCTTTTTTTTTTTTTTTCTTTTTTAGATGCAGATTTTCAAACATTTCTTTACAAGGCTAGAAACATAATTTTAGAAAATGAAGACCAACATTCTTAGAATTGTGAGTTTATGATAATAAAAAATACTGCATGTCTCCAATACTGCTTGTTATAGGCCACAAAAGTTTTTTTTTATTCTTCCCTTACTAATGCCATAGAGACTTCATAAGGTGGTTTCAGTTCCAGTTACTGCATTGATTTTTTTTCTTTAACTTTAACCAAGCTTACTTAAAACAAATTGGCAGAAAGATAACTTTAAAATATTTTCAGTTCAATATTGTCAAACAATTGGTCTTTTAGTGTGAGACATACTTGTTGACTTTATTTCAGTTAACCTACTTTATTTCAAATCACACAATAAAAACCTTTGACAATAAACATTGAGATATATTTGTCCAATAAAATAAGTATTCAGCAAGGCTGTTCATGTTTTCAGGAGTGGTTATTTTGGTATTCTAGAATACACAGGAAGGCAATAAGACAGCATTATCCTGGAGAAGCTGGCTGCTCATGGCTTGGACGAGTGTGCTCTTCACTGTGTAAAGAACTGGCTAGAGGCCTGTGCCCAAAGAGTTGTGGTGAACTGAGTCAAATCAGGTTGGTGCCTGGTCACAAGTCATGTTCCCCAGGGCTCAGTATTGGGGCCACTTATGTTTAATCTCTTTATCGATGATCTGAATGAGGGGATTGAGTGCACTCTCAGTAAGTCTGCAGATGACACCAAATTGGGTGGGAGTGTTGACCTGCTGTAGGATAGGAAGGCCATACAGAGGGATCTGGACTGGCTGGATCGTTGGGCTGAGGCCAATTTTATGAGGTTTAACAAGGCTAAGTGCTGGGTCCTGCACTTGGGTCATGACAACCCCAGGCAGCACTACAGGTTCAGGGAAGAGTGGCTGGAAAGCTACCTAGAAGAAAAGGATCTGGGGGTGTTGGTCGACAGCTGTCTGAACATGAGCCAGCAGTGTGCCAAGGTGGCCAAAAAGGCCAACACCATCCTGGTTTGTATCGGAAACAGTGTGGCCAGCAGGACTGGGGAAGTAATTTTCCCCTTGTACTCAGCACTGGTGAGGCCCCACCTTGAATACTGTGTTCAGTTTTGGGCCCCTCACTACAGGAAAAACGTTGAGGTGCTGGAGAGAGTTCAGAGCAGAGTGACAGAGCTGGTGAAGGGTCTGGAGCACAAGACTTATGAGGAGCAGCTGAGGGAACTGGGGCTGTTTAACCTGAGAAAAGAAGACTGCGGGAATACCTTATAACTCCCTACAACTACTTGAAAGGAGGTTGTAGAATGGAAGGCGT
This sequence comes from Patagioenas fasciata, assembly GCF_037038585.1. Taxonomy (NCBI): domain Eukaryota; kingdom Metazoa; phylum Chordata; class Aves; order Columbiformes; family Columbidae; genus Patagioenas; species Patagioenas fasciata. Next base: position 27,547,504 of record NC_092524.1, on the reverse strand, counting down.
TGATCTCTTCTCCCAAGTACCAAGTGATACGACAAGAGGAAACGGCCTCAGGTTGCATCAGGAGAGTTTCAGGTAAGATATTAGGAAAAATCTCTTCATGGAAAGGGCTGTGAAGCACTGGAATAGGCTGCCCCAGGAAGTGGCAGAGTCACCATCCCTGGAGGTATTTAAAGCACATATCGATGAGGTTCTTAGGGACACAGTTTAGTGCCAGTGTTAGGTTAATGGTTGGAGTTGATGATCCTAAGGGTGTCTTCCAACCAAAATGGTTTTATAAATAAGTCAAATATCCTACAGAGATATATCTCTCACACTATGTGAGAAAAGTATTTGTTTTAATGGTATTCTCCTTTAGTAGAAGTATGGTGATGAGAAATTCAGAAGCTGATCAAAGAAAGATCACACTGATCATTAAAATGCTTTAAATATTTCCCTACTATTGAGAGTACAGGCCTCAAGTGGCAAAGAAAAATTATTATAGTTTCAGGCTGTCAAATTTCTCTCTTATCTGAAAGATATTTGGTGAATATACTTTGAAATGTCTGGAAAGCAGGAGTTGGTGTATCCTCTAAGAAACCTGTTCTCACATATAAGAAGCCAAGTGCACATCAGAAGTGATTAATGAGAAATGTATAATCTCTTCTAGTGATGCAGGGGGCAGGTGGAGGACAGTGCAGCAAAAGTGTATGGAAAAATAGTCATGGCATCTCTATGCATGGTATCCTGCACTTTCTAGTGCCACAACCAGTGTTGTTGCAATGCCTGTCATTGCCAGCACCCTCCCTGAAATTTCCACTGCCATCACCATGGTAGTCTAGCCATCAGTCCAGCTCTCCCAAACTAGCACCAGTGCAACCAGCACACCTTGAATTTGAAATCTCCTTCAAAGCTTCCGTGTTTCTCGGGTTATATCCATTCTCAGATGGTATTGTTGCACCATCTATTCTAGTGCATCCACAAACAGTACTGTTGTTGTAACTGTGACCAAAGGTAATTATTATTCCTGCAAACCATTAACAGCAACACTGCCGTGATCATCCTGGCAAGTACTGTTGCTATTAATATCACTTCCGTTCACGTTCACCAACACTTACAGACTTCAGAGATTCATTGTCATTCCATAGAGCTTTTGCCTTCTGTAATCTATTACTTTCACTCTTAATTCTTTTTACTGCATTTGTACTGGACTACAGTCTAAATACATAAGACAGAATTATGCATGAGTTAATTTACTAAGTTCTGATGTGCTGCAGAGTTTGTTTCCAATATCTAGATAGTTCATTAAAGACAGAAATGGATATCTCTGTACTACAGTGCAGTGTGCAATATAGGCTGTCTAAAAAATAAAAATCAAACACTGCAATGTGGCATAAACACCCACTGAATTTCCTGCAGCACTACTAAAAATTACAGTATTAAGTATGTGAAACAGCCACAAAAAATCCTATGTCTATACTCAGAGATTAAAAATAAAGTCATTGCTATCAGTGTCAAGGTGTTATGTTTTCTGACTCTAAAAAATTACATTCCATAGGCATGTATAAGACCTACCAAGATGTATATACATTTGAGACCATGTTCTGTCCACCTGCTATCAAATGGCATTTAAAAAGCAGAAGTATGAAAGAAAATCAGCATTTACCTTAAAATTGTTAAACTATCAACTGCTTATCAAGTGCTATACATTTTTGATATCCAAGCTGATAACATATTGAAGCTTCATTTTCAGAAGACTGGTATGGAAAACAGTAAAAACAATCTCCCCAAAACTCAGACAAGTGAATGTCCATTGACTTTAGATGACTTAGATTTTAAATGTCTAGGTTTGTATTATTTTCTATGTTCTCCAAAAGTGGTTGTTTTGTTGTTGTTTTGGTGTTTGATTTTTTGTTGTTGTTATGGTGGGGGGGGGGGATGGGTTTTTTGTTTGTTGGTTGGTTGATTGGTGGTGGTCATTTGGGGTTTTGTGTGTGTATGTGTGTATGTGTGTTGGTTTTTTTTTTTTTTCTGCAGGGAAATTTATTTTTAACTAGCTGGTATTTTTATAAAAACATAGGAACTGTTGGTTTTCAAACCCATTCTTTTCAAAACCCAACAGTCAAATTGAAGAATGAAACTAAATATTTTTGCCATAAAAATATGGGGAGTTCAATTTATTTCCCTCAGGGTATAAGAAAGAAGCAACAAAAACCCCAAATTAACAACAACTCTTTCAAGTTAAATAATATTTTTATGAAAAGATGTGCTTTAAATCTGGAGTCTTTTTCACCTTAGAAATTATGTTGAAAATTTCCAGTAATTAATAATATGTTCACATAGTTTGTATCTTTTCTTAATTTCTGCTCTACTGTCCTGTTATGAAACATAACAGAGAACTCCTAAAATAATGTATATAGAAGCCACAGCAGGTTCCAATTGTCTGCAAACTTACACATATGGAATGAAACACCTCTCCATCATACATCTTCTCCTACATGCATACATCAGCTCAAAACCTCTGCTTCTCCCTACACCATCCTCCTACCAGATATCCCTTTGTTATTGTCCTCTAACTCCATATTACCACTCACTTCCACACACTTAAGTGTCCAAAGTACAGACATACTGCTGTCCTCTGCTGGACGAGATCATAATTACTTACTGGTTTAGTAGGGACCTTAAACCATGAATATTACAATGTTTTTCTTCCTAATACAGCTAAGTAATCAGTTCTTTTGTAAGCTGAAGTAATCTTTTTATCAGATCACAGTTCTCCTTGACAATTTCAAATGTCCAATTCTTTTAATTCTAAAAATGCATATTTGTATCAGGAAGCTGCTTCTGTAATGCCTGCTCACACAGGTATTACAGAACATGCCTTCCATAGAAAGTCTTAGATTCCACGACATCTGCCATTACGTTGGGTCAGACTGTGGGCATGCAAGAGCAAAACCAGACACAATGTGCAGCAAAAGTGTCTTACTGACTCACAAGGGAAAAAAGAATAAAACCCATAAGCCACATACAAATTTTTCACAGATTTTTTTGCTGCCATGCCACCCAAACTTCAAAAGAGTACGCAACCCTTTGCTGTCCCAGCTCTCCAACCCCGAGTGGAATGTTCCAGACAATTATTGCTTTCAAACTAGGTTGCCTGACATGGTTGTCTTCCTATGACTTTGAACAACCTGGAAATTCTCTGCTCATTCTAATATTTTATTTAAAGCTTGAGGAATCACTTTGTGGGCCTTCTTTTTTTCTTGATCGAACAAAACTTAGGATCATGTTAAAGGCATAAAATATAGATGTGGCCAAATAGTTCCTTCCCTAAAAAGAGCTTGATCTGAAGGCTGGAGCCTCCAGTAAGTTAGCAAGTAAAAGAATGTCATTCTTCTTGATGCATTTTTGTAGCACATTTGTATCACGTAATGGATGTTTCCTAGCATGTTGGTTCATGCATAGTAGAGATGGGACAAACTGACTACGCAGCTCTAAGTAAATTAGATATTGTCCGTGATCTAGAACCAAGACTCATATAATGACAGTACAATAACTTTTCAAAGCTTATTCTTCTGAAAGTGATGAAAAAAGTCCTAGCTGCTCACTGTCATTGTGAAATTTCTCCCAAGTCTGAAGAAGGAAAAATCTGCAGTATGCTTATCTTAACAATGCTGGTTACACAGATTGCCAGAGTACTTTCCTTCACCCTCCTATTTCAGGTCTTTTTTTGAGGACCATAAAACCAAGAACAAATGCTGAAAGGTTTTTTTTTAGTTCCGCATAGTAATAATAACTTTGGATTCAAACCCATATCCAAAGTTGAAGTAGACAACTGCTAATTCCCTAATGCAGTATTTAATCTCAGCATTGCCATTGATTTCAGTGGGATCCTGAGCAGGTCAGTTCACTTTGCATCTTTTGCCTCATTTCTAAATATAATTATAAAGATAAATTAAAATTAGTATTGACCTCAATATCAGTGGTATTGACCTTAATGTACTGGCCTGTCAGTAAAGAACCCAAATACGGTTCCTGTTCCCAGGACTCCCAGAGGAGGAAAATTTGACTGGATTTATCTTAGACAGATAAATCCTCCACTGCTTGTGGAAGGAATCATATTCTTACTCTAAAAGCAGCTTGTCTGATCCCAAAGCACCATTTCTTTCCTGCTTTTAATTGTCTAATTATGTTTTTTGAAGGACTTCAACAGATGTTTTTGTACTGGAGTAGCATATCCACAGAGTAGCATTTCATCTTTTACACTGTGAGTGATAAGCTTACCAACTCTTTATTTTTTAATTCATACAACATTCCTGTTTTCATGCTCCCCTCTCTAACTTCCACATTGCCATCAGGGCCAGAATTGCTCTAATAATTCACACTGACATTACAGATACCATTAAGTCTACATACTTCAATGAAATTGCCTCTTTGCTGTCTCCTTTATGGCTTATAAAGATTCCTCATGGCTCACAAAATCCTATTTTGTTGTGGAATCTTTTGCATTGTCCTCCACAAACCATATCCAAGGCTAAAGTGATTTTTTTCCATGAATCTTCATGCTAATACTCAATAAGTATTTCACAGAACAATGAATGCTTTTTATTTCCTAAATTTTGGCCTCTCATGTAATTCACTCCTACATATCACTGCAATTAAGTGTTGATTCTCAGTAGTGAGCATAAATACAAATAAACAGTAATTGTCAATGTGGCCATATAAAAATATTCATGAACAACTGATTCTGCAAGAAGAGACATTCAAATCCATCTGTATGAATTCTTTGACATACAGAAGCACTCTGCATGGAAAATAAAAGCAAAGTGCAGCTTCTTCAATGTTCACCAAGATCATCTATTTTTTCTTTGTTCTTTACCCTCTCCTGCAGGATCAGGACAACCTTGTAAAGTATCCACCGAAAATGAGAAACAATCAATCTGGCATCGTTCTGATCTCCTTAGCCACTAGTGCAAATCAAAAGAGAATGAAGGAAAAAGGAGATGACCTTTCCAAGTGCAACACAAACTGACTGGATATTCTGCCAGTGCAAGGTCTTTCCTACTCCACTGCTAAATGAGGTAGAGGTCATTTCAGAAATATTGGTCAGAGGAGACTCAGAACTGTAATTCCCAGAGAGCTGAAGTCAGGTCTACCCTGAGCTCCTCAGGATCTGGAAGCTATAGTACTGACATGAATTTGGGACTGTGGTGTTACCAATAGGGAAAGGTAAGTTGGAGCATTAAGGGATTTTTCTCTTTTGGATAGTCACAACAGTGGAAGAAACAGATCACTGCCATGTGTCTTGATAATCAGAATATTTTATTCATTGCTTCAGCTATATTGGCTTTTGTGTTTTATCAATGCTAGCTACAGTAAATAATCCTTGTACTTACACTCTGTTTGTAAGGAAGCTTGTTTTACTTTTATTATTTTATTTTTATTTATCTATTTTTTAAAAAATATCACATAACTAACCTCAAAAATTCCATTCTTAAATCACCTAATAGGATGATCGCAACCTCATTTTCCATTCACAGTGCCAAAGAGACTTGGAAATGTTGACTGTTCAAATCAGCTTGTATACCTGATTTATAACAAGACTCACATTTGGAGGCATGCTCACTTTAGGTTCCAATCCGTACTTGAAGTTCAATCATTAAATGCTTTAAAGCATCATACAAGAAATATTTTTCTCTTTTAAATTAGAAAGTTTAAATTTAAATGGTTGTTAAAAGCCTATTTACACAGCATTCTGTTCTCAAAATGAAATAGAGAACACTGTTATCTGAAAAACAGAGAGTGGAAGGATAAATTAGATTACTGAGAGGCATTCCATTTTAATAGTCCCACATGTTTTTAGTAACATAGAGACATATTTTTTACTATGTCATTTTTATCTTAACAATTCTCCTTTAATCTATTCAGTTTCTGTCTCTCTAGCCCTGTTTTTTTTTCTCCCACTCTGAGATTTCATAATGCTTTTTCAGCCATTATCTTTTCACCTAAATAATCTCTCATTTTCTGATTCTCAGAAGCAGTGTCTCAGCTGAAAGTCTAATCCTGGCTACAGCCTATAATGGCTCCACAGGATAAGTAATCATCTGAGCTATATGACATCCACTTACGTTGACCTTACCGGGACAACAGAAGAAAAGCATTTTGCACCTCCTAATTTTCTTTACCAGTTCTGTCTTCCTACACAAAATCCTAGAGACTTGTATAGTATCGGAAGCACCAGCTGTCAGAAACCAGATCAGAGTCTTTAAAGGAGACTTTGGGTTCCTAAACCAATAACATCATTCAACAGGAAAGAATTATTCACCATTTTCTTCCCACTCAGAACACATGAATTCTACCTGGACATTTTATTAATCAATACATATTATCATTCCACTACTGTATGATCAGTTATGGCACCTACTTCTGCCTCCTCTCAAGTAACACCCATACAGAACAGGCTGGAAAAGATCCAATCTCATTTTTTCTTTAACACAGAACTCCATACTAGTGGTTCAGTAGCCATAATAACCAACTTTTAACAAATGAAACTTATCCTCCCCAAAATCCTTCTACAATTTTCTTCTCTACTGCCCTTTCTGGATACCTTCCAGTATGTCATGTTCTCAAATGTTATCCCTGCAGAAACCTGAGTTTCCAGCACTCCAACTACAGCCTTTACAGCAGCTGATTCTTATACCCTGTCAACCATCCCATGATTTCTTGTTGTTCCAGCACCAGCCATGCAATTCGTATGTACTGGACTCCAGAATACATCTGCTCTGAATCAAAGTGTAGAACAAAACTATGCTGTGTCTGGTTCTCCCTGTAACATGTCAGAGCACAGCTACATTTCCCTTAAGCTCCAACATATAATGGCAGAAATTTATTATTCATATAATTCTTTGGTGGATGTTTACAGAAGGGCAAGGGATTTACCCATTCAGAAACTTGGGCATTCATTATATCTGTCACTTATTTTAATCCTCTCTCTTTTCCTGCCTATAAAGTTCCAGCTTTCTAGTAAGCCTGCCTTCCTTAGAAAGGGAAGAAACAACACTCCAGGTGACTTAAGTGATCTGTTGTACATCATTAGCAGACAAAAAAGGGACCCTGACATTTGTCAGAAGCAGAGACTGTGCAGATTGCTGGACACACGTATTTGAAAAATTAAAAATTGTACTGAAATCGGGAGCATCTAATGAGCAGCCATGACTGGGAGAAAAGGAACACATTAATAAACAGAAAGTATCAAATGACTCCATCAACTCCTACTACATGTTTTGAAATATACTGTAAAGAGGAATCTACATAAATTTATGTACCAGATTATCAGATATATATCAGAAAATCTCTGCTTAGCTGAAGAGTTGAAGCTGTTCATTAGTATTTACTGACATTCTTTTGATAGTAAAAGACACCAGTTAAAATCTGGACTCAATCTGAATTTATTTTATATGCCAAATAAAACCAAATCCTGGAGAGCTTTTTCAAGTGGCAGTTGTGACACTGAGACTTAGAGATGGTCATTATCTCCTAGGACCAGACAGCAATCAGTTGTAGGGAAGCAGAAATGCCAATAGTAAAAAGAGAGGGAAAGCAAAATAATGAAGAAGGGGAAGTGCATGGAAAAGTAAAGAAGAAACAGCAACTGAGAAAGACATGTTGAAGAAAAAAAAAGGCAAGACACAGTAAAAGAGTGCCTCCCAGTGAAGTGGAGACAAAAGGTTCATTGTGGGTAAACAAATCAAGTAGGGATAATGCATTAGTTTAGCAAACATGGCAATGTGAAGTAATGTCAGATATAGAAATTGCTAAGAATGATTTACGGCAAAATAAAATAAAAGCCTAGGCTTCTCATGGCTGAGTGTTACAGTGTCTCACATTGACATGACTGAACTCTAAGACTGAACCTAAACCTGTATATTAGAACCTTCACTCCCTCAGCCATGTTTGGCAAATAGGAGTTCCCTCGCAATAAGGAGCTAAAGCAGACAGTAACCCTAGCAGGTAGCTGCTAAAGTTGAGGAGTAAACTCCTTAGAGGTTTCTTCTGTCCCTTCAGTTACAACTGCATCGCCCTGAAGAAAAGAAAACTAGGGCCCAGAGAGAGACAGCTTCATGTGCACTAGAAGAAAGAATGTGAAGAGTCTAATTACTAAGACACCACTTTAGAAGAGAGATCAATGTCCAGCCTTTTTCCAAAGTTCATTTACTTCAAACTATACATACATGAGAAAAAAACAAAACAAAACAAAACAAACAAACAAACAAGAAAAAAACCCCATATAACCAAAACAAAATACATAACCAACAAAAACCTTGCTATTGCCTGCCATTCAATTTTTGGACAAAACTCTAGATTTGCTAGAGTCTTCAAATGAGGCAAATTTCATTTGCAGCGATTTTAGTTATGGAGAGCTTAAATGTCTCCAGAGTGACGTGACGACTAGGCAAATGTACGTGTAGGAGCACACACTATGCTCTAAGTGCCTACGTCATGCCCTCAGTCTTGGCAGTAATAAGTTAGTTGGGCCGTTAAGCTGCACCGGTGCAATGCTCAGTAGCTGGAGCTGAACTCATAGCTCAGGAGCTGAGACTGGAGGATGCTGAGACCGCTGTAATTTGATGATGCTGTCAGCTGTCAGAAGAGGTTTATATGAGAGCAAAGGATCACAAGGGCAGAGCAGTGGAGCTCTTCTATACCTGCTGTCTAACCTTCAAGTCACCTTTGCTATGTGAAAGATAGTAGGGATGCCTTTTTCTCTCTTTTGATTTATACCATTTAGTAAATGGATGGGTTATACTCTTTTCTCAGTGAACATTATGTCAGCTTTGACATGTTATGTATTTTATGAGATGATATCTGTCTTTAATGTGCACGATAAATTTGATTCTGGCTTGATCTGATTTAGCCAGGTGATTTATGTGGTGATGATCCAACATCTGAATGATGGATCTGACAAGAAATCTGTCCCACTGGGTCAAACATGCACTGACTGATAGATGCAGGTGAAATTCTGGATTATTACCAGATGTATTGCCAGGCAGAGAAGCACTCAAAACTCTGATCCACTAGTATCCCTTAGGTCAACACTACTACACTTAAAATAAAACATTGAGCAGAATGGATATCTTCCACAAACTTAACTATAATAAAACCGCTAGTCAACAGCAATATGGGAGTTAATTCCTAACAAATTAATATAACGCAATGCTCAGGATGCCCTGAGACTACAAAATAAGGCTTGAAGTCTCATATAAATAATTGTCTCAAGTACTTTAGCTCTCACTGTCTGCTCAAAGCTACCATTACAGCAATATGTCTTCCTCCGCTTTTTCAACTATCCACAGTTTGATGATATCAAGAATTAATGAAAAGGATTTGGGTGTGTCATGTCACACAAAACTACTTTCAGCCAAAGAGAAAACAATTTTATTAACAATGCCTTTACTGCTTCCTTGTTATCAGAATCCTCTAAACCTGAAATGAAAGTTTCAGAGTTTTAATTATGAAGTCCTATGCATAAGGGACAGGTTTCAAAAATCTTTGTTTTAAGATTATTTTTAAACAGAGTTGCTTGTCTTTTGAAACAGAGGTGTCTTTTCTTCTAATAGTCTATTTTCTTATCTGCTTTCTTGTAAAGTTTGCTGAACTATTTGAATCAATTTATCTCTGTAACACCCATTATGTTCAAAAAATTAAACAGTTTGCAAGTAGCTTTTAGATTTCAAAATCCATTCAGTGGGGAAAAGGCTGCATATTATAAAGAACAGAGAAGTCATACACGATCCATTTTTCTCCTGCTGGTCATCACATCATCAGCAGCAGCACTCCACTTGTCTTTATCTCCATCATTACATGACACTGTAATTTTGTTATGTCACAAAATGCAGTGAAGTCACTAGCTGATAGTGATTTGTGGGATAGGACAGAAAGTAACATGGTATTTGCCAAGAATGGATAGAGATTTGTTTTTCCTTCAATTTTGCTTCATACTTTTTGTTTCTGGAAGTATGCCAGTTGCTGAATACTGTCCCATGTCAGGGAATAATACAAGTTGGAAGAAATCTCTGGAGACCATCTTGTAAAAACCTCTGCTCAAAGCGGGGTCAGTGATACTTAAAACTCTCCAAGAAGAGAGAATGCAGTCTTTGGAGACAGAAACTGGTATTATGACAAAAAAAAAAAAGAATTCCACTGTAGGAAAATACTAAACTTAGTGGTGATACCCCAAAATTTAAGTGGTATAAGTGGTTTGGGTTGGAAGGTACCTTTAAAAATCATCTAGTCCAACCCTCTTGCCATGAGTAGGAGCATCTTTCACTGGACCAGGTTGCTCAAAGCCCCATCCAACCTGGCCTTGAACACTTCAAGGGATGGGGCACCCACAACTTCTCTGGGAAACTTGTTCCAGTGCCTCCACTGTAAATAATGTCTCTCTTATATCCAATATAAAGCTATCATCTATGAGTTTAAAAGTGCTGCTTCTTGTCCTGTCACTACAAGCCTTGGTAAAAAGTCTCTGTATTTCTTACAAGTTCCTTTTGCGTATTGAAAGGCCACAATACAGTCTTCTTGGAGCCTTCTCCTCTTTGGGCTGAGCACAATAATTTAGTGCAATTTTAAGAGACATCTATATGCAGTAGGATCCAAACAGAATAGGAAATACAAGTTAAATTTCAAGAATACAGATTTGAAATTACCTATGTAATGCTGCATCAAACCTTCTCAAGGCAAGTTCTGTCCATGGATACACTTAAGACCGAATAAAATTTCTTTCTAAAGAGAACGTAAACAGTCTGGCAAGAAGGTTGGTTAGTCTAAGGTGTTGCTCTTCCCTGTCCTCTTTGTATCCTTCAACACTGTCCAAATTGTGTAAATTAACAAAGAATGCATTTTTTTAAGGAAAAGGAAACTGTTCTAAACCAGCTACTCAAGAAATGAACTAGAATTTAAAAAATGGATTTTTATTATTCAAAAATCACATGAAAACCCAACTTGTAAAATAAATCCTTAAACAAGGTGATTATCCAAAACACAGTAGGAACATTATTTCATACTATAGAGAGCAGAAAAAGTAGTCTAGAATCTAAAACACAGGTCTGAATTCAACGGAGAACTGCCGCACACAGTACTGTCCCTGCTTCTTTAACTGAATTTTGACAAGACACGGGCACACCTTGCCTCAGCTTTCCATGCCCATCTACAAACTTTGTATGTCCAAGCAAGTGACTTAAGACATAGACTGTCATAGCATACGGGTTCTATACTTCTGATATAGAATCACTGTCTTTTGTTGAAATGGGTTTCAGTAGCAGACAAACAGCCCAGAGATCAGTTTTGTTTCAAAAATGTAAATGCCAGGAAATATATCTTGTGAAAAAAGAGGAAGCTCTGAAAGTTTTGGCTTGGAATGTTTAGTCTTTTAATTTCAGCAACAATCCTGTGCAGAGGGGCTGACTGCTGCTAGTTTATTATGTTTTCATATGATAGGAGAAGAAAATAATCTACACTGCAACAGCATCCACATGAACATTCTAGTAGATAAATATAAGAGTTCCCAAACTCCCAGATTATTCCGAGAACTGGCTCTAGAGAAAAGCGTTTTTTGTACTGAGCTGGCCGATCAGAGACTGGTATACCAGACAGAAGAATACTGACAGTCAAAGAAAACTCAACTGGTTACAAAGGAATCCATATGTCTTCATCAAGATTTTTTAAAAATCAGTACCAGAAAATCAGACTACCTAATCTTCATATACCTAAGTAATCAGAAGGTATTTAAAAAGTAATGAGAAACCATGGGGTTTCCACTGAGAAAAAGTGCTGTTTAGTTTGATGCTTAAATACAGATCAGAAATTTCCACAAATGTATTTCAAAAAATAGCTGTGGGTGTCTGAGGAATACGGAAAGTTAGCTTGCTAGTTAAAGACCAACAGTACGTCCAGTGAAAATGAAGTGCAGCAACTGCCAAATAAAACGAACTTAACAAAATATTTTCATTTTTGTCACACTGCATTGTTAAGCTATAGAACTCATTGCCACAAGAAATTGCTGATGCCAAAAGCTTAGCACTCTTAGCAAGACTTCACATTTATATGGAAAATTAGGACATTCACAGTTATATCAGGTAGTAATAAAAAAATACTTAAAAGGTTTATAAGCCTTCATGCATCAGGAAAACATCTTTAACTGCTGAGAATTAGGAAGAAGGCTTTCATGTGGCCAAGTTATATTCAATAATTGCCCACCTTGGGGTTTCTTGCACTTCTCTTGAAGCATCTGATACTGGTTATTATCCAGGGCAGATGAATGGCAGGCCTGATTCATAATGGTAATGATTACTCTAACATGTAGAGTAATCCTTTTTACTTTATTAAGAACATTGTAAACTAAGGATATGGAAACCTTCACCACAGAAGTTTTACCTGTAAAAATGAAGTGTTACTGGTTATCTCAGCCCTATAAGGCAGTATTAGTATCTATTAGCTATCCCTTTGTTCAGGGTTAATTACCTTACCAGTATTGTCCAGTAATACCAGTCTCAACAATATAATGTTAATCTGTAGCCCTGCATTATGATATTACCATTTCTAATAACAGGCTTCGGAAGACCTTCAACTTGTAAGTTTGCAAGGCCTCAGGACCAGGGTTTGTTAGGCTTGCTTTGCCTGCTTCTGACCTGCCTGCAGCTTTGGTTTGCTTGATTTAGCTGTAATAGCAACAGGCTTGACACTGGAGACCACGTGACTGTAAACAACTCACTGCTGCTTAAAGAAGCTGAAGAAATGCAGACGTGCAAGTGGACAAAATTAGTGTTAGGGCTGACAAAGAGAAGAAATAGTATCTACATCACATGAAGTGTAGCGTATACAGTAAATTTAGATACATTGTGGGGCTGCAGAACAATGAAGAGTGAGCTAAAGTGTGTTACCAAATAAAAAATGACTGCTAGCAGGTCCTGGCCAGAGGAACAAGAAAAAGTAACCATGATCATCATCTGTCTCCCAGTGAAGAACTCTGCATACTAGTGACTCACCACAGCATTATCCTTTACATATCAGAATGAAACCACTGATGTCTGGACTCAAAGGAGCAGAGGAAGGATAAGCATAACAGCAGGAAAAACAGGTAGAAAATAGTAAGTGTCCATATAGCAATTTTACGTGTATTATTCCACCTAGTCTTCTTTTTTTTTTTTCTGCAATAAAGAGCTAACAATGATTCTTTCAAGATTTCCTTCAATCACTTTGTAGTTTTAGCTATACGCCAATAATATATTGTGCAATATATACACACAATATGCAATTATTGTATACACATACAGATCTTTATTTATATTAAATATCGCCTGTGTGAGTCTCCTCTATACTCATAAAAGAAGATTTTGACCATGACACAGGGCCTTTATACCCTTTGTATATCAGTTGTGAAGAGTATTTTTTAAAGCCATCATAAGGGAAGAGAAGGAGAAAGAAAAAAGAAGGGGGAGAGGAGGAAGACAGGGAGCAAGAAAATGGGTAATAGCTGATCACATAATTTTCCCAGCATCATTAAGCTGTCATTTCCTTTTTTATAGTTTACAAATACTAAAGTTACATGGGAGGAGAGCCAATACGCATTTATATGGGGATGTAACATGAAACATTTACAGATTTTTACTCTTGCTGTTTTCTGGAGGCATAAAAATAAAACCCCCTATGGCATTTTCCCAATGTTAATGAGAGTTGAAATGACAAGTCATTGACATAATTGACAACTCCTATTTTAGGTGTCTCTCTCACCTTACAATGTTTCCTTTTACTTCACAATTCACAAACTGGATTTATGAGAAATGCTTTCCACTTACTTATATTTATAATCTCTTGCAGCCTTTCCAAGACTATTAGTAACATACTTTGGTTTTATCTTAAAAATTTCAGTCTCCTATACTACCACTGACATTAACACATCTTAGTAATAGTTCACCTTATTTACTCAGAGCCTCAAATGCAGTGAAAGTCACTTTTTGCTAAATGTGATGAGTCCTGAAAAGAAGGCCCCTTGCTGAAAAAGCAGGAATGCTTAATGGAGAAGAGGAAAAGAACATAGAAAGAAAAAACACAGATTAGAAAAAGTTCAATAAAATGGTGAGGTTGCAGGACAAGAAAGTGCAGTTTCAAGTTTAAGCCAACTGAATACTTTCCCAGAAAACCAGGATATTCCCCCATCTCTAACACAGAATGCTTGGGCACTATTGGGCAAGTCACTCAAACTGGGCTTGTCACAGCTGAGCACTTACTACATGTTCTTTCTCTCATTTTTTGAGTGCATACCTTGTGATTCCAGATCCACTCAGTGCAGAAGAGCATTTCCAGTTGGAATTGGATTGTGCTTTGAACATATAATAGGGTACATAATGCAGAGAGCTCTTAAAAACTAGATCACAGATACGTCATAGAGGACACCTACAAGTACATGGCACTCTTAACTTTAATCTCTGTGAACAGGCTCTCCATCAGTCAACTGGAAGTAATAATGGAAACTCTTCACCTTATGATACTAAATGCATTACCATTTATGATGCATTTAGATACATTTGTAATGACTACAAAGGGAGGGGAAAAAAAATCCATAACTATCTTCATTCACAGCAGAGTGTTGAACAGCATGTAGTGTATAAGGCCTGGAGTACGCACTGAATAAAAAACAAATATTGAGTATTTTTTCACTAAGTGAGCACAATCCATATAGTAGACTAACAGATATGGAGATCTTTTGGCAAGGAAGTTAAGTAATGAAGTCAAAGCAGTAACACAGTATATGCTTCATAAGGGGAAAATTAAGTTTTAATAGTAAACTACATAAACTTTTAAAACCCTGTACTATCTTAAATATCTTGGATTTTTCAAGTAAGCTGAAAAATCAAAAATGCTGCCTGTGACATCAGTTGACATCTCTGGGGTTGGACTTGTCAGAACCACCACACAACTCAAGAACTTGAGGCTGTGGAATAAGTAATAGAAGTAGATTCCTATGCTCTTTGGAGGCCTGCGGATTAGTTCTTGTCAGGGACTTCACAGGTATTTCACAGGACTCTCCCTGCTGTTTTTTTTTCTTTAATTCAAAACAAAACAAAAACTAACCAAAAGACAACAAACCAACAAACAACTCTATGCTCGTGGTCAACATCCTACCCTGGTCAGACTAGGTTCTCCTGTCACAGGTTTTCGTTTGCCTCCTTCTATCAGGTGTTTATTTACCAAATAGAAGCTCCTAATTTGGCTCTTCATCATATCAGTTTGTCCATGTTACTCCACTCAGGTTCCTCTCACCACCTTCTTTGCCCAATCAGTACTGATTAAATGAAGCGACCTTCAACTTCTTCCCTTTCATAATGGGGATGTTGCATCATTTTTCCCATCTAGACTTTTTTTCCCCATCACATTTCTCTCAAGGATGCTAAGTCACCGCTTCCCTCCTCCCAGCCAGATACGGCCTCTCTCATATACACTTATTTCATCTGCCAACTTCCAATATCTTCACTCTCCTTCCTTTAGCTCTACTGGTTCTTTTCCCTGAAAACAAACAACAAAACAACAACAAAAAACCAAAATAAAACAAAAAACCCCACCAACCCACACCAAACAAACAACAACAAACATCAAAACAAAAAAATCCAACCGACCAAAACAAAAAACCACGTTGCATATTTTTCCTCTTTTTCAGTGCTTCACTATACTTCAGTTTAAGTGGAAGGTGACTACATAGCTCTACATGCACACTCCAGTCCTGTAACAGAGATGTCAGGGAATGAGTCATACACATTTCTTCTGTTCATTGATAAATATGTGGTTTGGACACCAGTAAGAGCTATAAATGGATTAAGCATGCTGAAGATCAGAGCTGTAAAACTCTTAGAAGTTTATATTCTGTAATTTGGTCAATTTTGGCTTCTTTTTAATATATATTTCACAGCAGACAGACCCTGTTAAAAAAGCTACCCTTCTTCCGAATTTTACATCTCTACCCAAAGCATGGATGCAGTAGCACCTCTGAAAAAAGGTGCTTTTGAACTTTTAACCTTGCACAACAACTTACTTTTCCCAAACTTACTTCTAGAAATTGAGAAAACATTCCAATGATAAACCCAACCTCTGCATCAAGAGCTGCCTGATCAGTATTGCATTTTGTCAAAATGCTTACTACTTTAAGTATGGTTATCAGAAAAATAATAAAATGTACAGGAACTGGGTTACCAGAAATCTTAGATGCTGAGCCTCAAATCCATATTCTACAATCTATATGCATTTTAGGAGTATTTCTGCACATAAGGAAAGCAATTGCACATGCATTATATGATTTGGCTATGTGAATATATGACTCTCAGGTAGAGGGTTAAAAACCTCAGTATGCACACACTCATCCTTAATGGCATGAAAGAGCTTTTCAGTTGACATTTACATAATTTTGCTGCTGGAGGTACCAGGATATATTTACATATATAGTTTTCATTTAATACATATCACATACCTATCCCATTGCAGAGACACATGATAAGTTAGAGTTACCTAAACTGATGTGAAGCAAAACTGACACAATGCCAACCAAATTCCCAGAATGACAATTCAGTCTGTCATTGGACCACCCCTCAGGCAAAGGCCTGAGCAAGAAAGATATTGCAGTGTCCCTTGAAGGTCAGTAAGCACAAGTTCAGCTAGACCTCAGGAAGGGAAAAAAATATGGGTATTTCTCAATAGCTGTTGAGCTGGAAATTTTGGCTTGAACTTAATACTTAGTCCTTGATCTAGTGGGCAACTATCCAAGTCTTAAAGCCTTGTTTGGAAGTACATCTCAAAGACATACACTTTTTCAGGCATATTAATGAGTGCTATAGATAATTATTGAAATATTCTTTCATAAAATTCCAAGCACCTCACCTTAGAATGGGAACAAGATGTGAAACGTACTTCAGATGTATGTTTAATCCACTCATCATTATAATCCTTTGCCTCATCTGTGTACTAACAGGTCATCTCCTCCAGCTGAAGAGCCATTCCTATGTAGGACAGTCTTACAAAAGAATCAGTTACCTGGTGGTTGAGACTAATATTCCTAGATATCAAAGGAGTGGGTTTAGATGTCCATCATGTCATCATATCACATGAAGAGCTAGAACATAGCTGGAAAGAGTACTGTTAGAGCATTTAATTTCTACTGTAAGCTGAACATCCAACATACACTGAAGGGTATCTGCATTCCTTTTACATGATGTGTCTCAGTTTTTGCTTATCTCTGAAGTTACTTGGTACCTGTGTAGGTGAACTACTTGGTGTATTGGAGCACAGAGTCGCACAAACCTGGCAAATTAGTATGAAGGGAGACACCAATACTACTAACCTACTGGAAGACTGTTTCCTTGGCTGCAGTAGAGTTCTACTATTTCACACTTACTTCAGGTTCCTGGCCTTCAACAAGGCTGACTAATTCACAATGAAGACTGCAGCACTAAGCTGTAGTTACATGGGAGACTAATACTATGCCCAAAGTGCAAGGTAGTGACCAAAAGAGTAGGTTGCACTAACTCTGAAGGTGGAGGTCTTGCCTGAGTTCCCTGCATGCTCTTCATTCCCTAAGTGTCAAATGTGTACATAAATATCAATCATTGGCAATTAATACATTTTTATTTTCCAACTGCGTGAAAAGATATTTAGCATTTCAGTGTCTTTGAGACAATTTGCAGGACTTAGGAGGGGGAGAGATGAAGGGTGCTACTATGCTTGGAGTTGTTTATGGCTACAGTCAACCAGTACTTCAGTCTGCAGACAGTCACAAAACTGCTAAATAGTGATGGCTCTATTAAGTGAAAATCTGATGCACCCCATCGCTTCTTTTCCACTTCTCTGATTTTCACCAGGAAGAGTTTGCTAAAATGGTGCTATAAAGTTTATCACATTACATCTTCACAGACAGACTAGAAAAGCTGTCACTCAGCCCATCATGAGATGTCATGGACTACCAGTAGCTGAAACTTAAAGTACCTATCGAGAGCAACAGATTGGAGGAAGATGCATGCTGGCTATCAAAAAAAATTTGTTTGATCTTTGCTAGTGGAAGCCTCATTCAAATCCAGTCTTGGATCACATGAGTGTAATGATGCACAAATAGCTGAAAGCTTTTTTATTTTATTTCAATCTTTTCTTATAAAGGATATGAACACAGCCACAGAAGGGAGCAATAAAAGATAAAATGGTCTGGGTGAGTAGTCGCTAATTACTTGGAGATGGTGGCTTCCAGCACTAGGTATGACAAATAAAGTGAGTGATACAGAGCAATAGAGTAGACAACTCAGCCAGTTATAAGATAAGGAACTTCCGGTGGGAGATGAAAACCATAGACCACTGCAGTAGTGTTCTCCTTTTGTCTAACAACTCAGAGCTCTGTGACAATGGGCAGTCAGAATAGACGTTTAAAGAGATAGTGCGCTGACTTAATATAAATACTCTTGAAGCAGAATCATTACACTGTGTAGAAATGAAAGAAAAAGACAGAAAGCATGTTTCTACACGTTGGTATTAAGACCTAGAGTGTTATCAAACAATAATAGATTGCAATAGACCTCTAAATGGGACAGCTACTGTAAAAACCTTCAGACAGTTAAAAGAAATAAAACATAATTGAATTTAAATTACAGAAATCAGTGATATAAAAGCATCAGCAAGCCACATAAAGATTCACAAAGCTAATTAACACTAAAGAGAAAGAAATAACACTCTATTTTGAGATTTAACATTTGAAATAAAGGAAAGGGTCAAAGTGGAGAACTGTAAAAAGTGAGATGAAATACCAGGTGCTGCTCAGATGAATAATAATTGGATTACACAAATATGAATCATCAGACACTAGAAGGGGACAAAGAAAGAAAGGAGTGCTGGAAAATCATTTACAGCAATCCTACAAAGACCAGTCCTGGATTAAATCTTGACATAAGTGACAAGCTAGTCAAAGTATTTAGGGAAGTGGGAGTGAGGCTGAGACTTCTGGTAACTATATAAAGAATAATACTGTATATCCTGAAGTTAAAAGTGCAAAATTTAAACTGAAAAAAAAAAAAAAGTTAAACTGGCTAAATGTGGAAGTTTTCTGAATGATGTGGTAGACAATAGACAGAATTGAAGGAGGTCTTCTGAAAAGTGGAATTCTAACAGGTTACACTGCTCTCTTGTGCAGGTTATATGATGGGTTTATATGTGCACAGACCACTGTCATCCAGTATTTAAGACAGCACGGATTGGGGGGGTGTGTGTATCTTTTTTGTCCTCCTCTGGCATTTCAGAGGCTCTGAGCTAGACCTCTAGTTGGTTAAGTGATTTAATTTAATTCTGTTATAGCCATACATAACATCCCTAGAGCAATTAGTTAGTTTTGTTAATTGTTCACTGGATCCATTATATCAAACCTGTGTATATCTTTATATGTATGACAGTAGAGAGGATAAAAAAGTAGAGAAGGCATACACTGTCATGTTTTAAAAAAATCTGCTGCTATATAATGAAGATGGAAGCAATGAAGAAACTTCAAGAAACACAGCTTCCCTTTTAACTGTATAATTGTTACAGAATTTCAGTTTCTGAATCACTTCATATTGGCCACAGTTAAATATTAGGACACAAGACTCTGTGGACTGTTGATATGTCACTTCCACCATAAATACCCCTGACACAAACGCCCCACACACTCAACAGCACCTCAGAGCAATTAACTTTCTGTCTGGCACATCTGATGAGACAGTTTGATGCTATTTTAAAAAGTCCAAGAACTTCCCACTGACTTAGCGCTGAGACACCATGGACCTCATCTAACTCCATCAGCCACAGACAGGAGAACAGAACCATTTACTGCACAAATCATGCATCTGCTGTTTTTTCTTTTTGGCTGGTATCCTAGAGCTGCAGGTGAAGGAGGACAAACAACACAATAGATTTTGATAAATCTTGATTTTGCTATACGAAAAACATTTGCCAAGTAATTGTCCTCCTACAGTCTAATCACCAACGTCTGACCATACAGCAAGTTTTTCTCTGTTGTATGCAGCCTAAGAAAGTTTCGTATCTGCAAGGGAAGGGGTTTTTCTCTTCAATCTTAGTTCCCCAGCAAGAAGTCTTCAATTTAGCCTGAGGAGGTTACTACAATCAAGAAGCCAGACAGGGAAATTGCATTTATACCCCATGCTGGAACAGGAAATTGTCCCTTTTTCTATCCTTTTTTTTTTTTTTTTTTTAATGGGATTGTTCTCCAACTGTTCCGTGATTACTGAGAACACAATAAGGGCAGTGGGATACTTGGAATAATGGAAAAAAAAATCCCCTCTTCTTGATACACTGAAAACATGGTCCAAATTCCTAATAAAAGTTTATCCTCCTTGCATTTAAAAAGGGGGAACGTGACTTGTCTGACAAAATAATATTCTGCGTACCTTAATTCTTACAAACTCTAATGCTCCTGGAATGGACTTCAAAGACCCTATTCCCTCTCTTCTTCCTTGGATGAATATATGTACTACAAGGCAGAATTGTATTAGTCATCCCTTTTCATACATCCAGAAGATAAACCAAGAGAGGTAGTGAATCTCCAGTCCTTCACTGAGGACACATGAAAGAATTGTGTTTCTCACACAGTCACAGATGGTAAGGAAACATAAAGAGGTAAACATTAGTTAAGACAAGTAATAGATCTATAAAAAAATTAAGAATGGATAGAAGGATTTGGAAAACAAAACCACATTTGTGTATATTTTAAAATTAAAAAGAGGTAGGGTAAGGTGAAGTAAGCAGAAATAAAAATAGCAGCAAATGAATGAGGTTCAGAAATAATATCACAGTGGGACAAGTGTAAGACTGGAGAAGGGCTGGATGGGGCCAATGCAGAGGCAGAAATAGTGCTCTCCTCCAAACTGTTCTTTGTTAAGAAATACCTTCATTTTAAAATTCCTAAAAGGTATAGAAGAAAATATGTCTTTGGCCCCCTACCAGCACCCTTACTTCTTCAGCAAAATGGTTCATCCCAGCAAAATCTGCCCCTTATTTCACTCATATTTTTTCAGAGAGAAGGGCTACTTACGTTAGGTATTACTCACTGTGTTATCATTTTTGTTCCTGTCTTGCTAGTAACAAAACTGTTGTTTCCAGTCATGTTTAAGAAACATGATGTTAAGTGTAGTTAAATGAATTAGACACTAAACTTAAAATAAAAATCAGTGACTATGGAAATATACCTGATGGCCAGTCTAGATCCCAGCAGATAGGTCACATCAAGTACAATGATTGTCCAATGTTTTCACTAAGACAAGGTTCCAGTCCTGAGTTGGGGTGCCAGTGTGGCTGACACTATATATTAGATTGCGTACTCTGGGTACACAGTCTACTTACCACTGGTAAGGACTAACCAACCTGTTCTAGAGTAGGATCCATTTGACCCTTTTAAGGAGGGTCAGATAGACTTCATTATCATGTCCCAATTTCTTAAACAAAATAAGCTGGTCGAGTCCCATCTCTAATTGAGTCACCCAGGAGTCATGGGATAAAGATTCCTTAAAACATGACAAACACAGAAAACAAAATACAAATAACAAAACTCACTTTAATATGATATGTAGTATTTGACTGCAGTGGGGTCACCGTTACCAACAACACCAAGAGGAATAACCTGCAGGAAGGAAAAAGGAGTGTTATCCTAATAATGAAATAACGAACATTTTGTCCTATTAAAAGGTTACATGTTCAAGTGCAGAAGGCTGACACAGTGGTAGAACAGCCAGGGTAAGGAGGCTAGATGGGAGCTCTCTGAATGAGGAAGATAAGCCCAAAGGAAGCTGTTTCCTGCTGGGGGTTGACTTAAATTCGGCAGGAAGGCAGTGAACTTAACCTCTCTTCAAAGGATTGTATGGGATGGAGTACGGCCTTTGCTATGACACTTAATGTAGTGACTACTGCATTTATGGACCAACAACCACAAGTATGTAGACCTGTTGACTCTGGCATTATTGATAAACAGAGTACTGCT
Source organism: Patagioenas fasciata (assembly GCF_037038585.1). Classification (NCBI taxonomy): domain Eukaryota; kingdom Metazoa; phylum Chordata; class Aves; order Columbiformes; family Columbidae; genus Patagioenas; species Patagioenas fasciata. The sequence goes on along the minus strand of NC_092524.1, from coordinate 27,525,483 downwards.
CTTGATTGTAATGCGTATTTTGGGTCATCATCTGAATTTCTGGTGTTACTTCTGAAGAAATTGTCATCATACATGTGAAAATCAAAACTCTTTTGTACATGAAGTCACACCAACTGTCCGTGCATAAGATTCACAGTGAACATTATACAGGATTGAGCTGTAAACTCAGTGCATCCAGGCCTTGCTGGGGATATGCAGATCCATTGTGGCAGGTCTAGTGAAGGTTATGTTTAACTGATGGCTTTTGGATTTACCTCTATTGGCAGATCTAAATACAGTTCCTCTGCATCACAAAACTTTTTGAAGAGGAATAAGATAAACTTCTAGCATAGCCAAACCCATGGAATTTGAGTTGTGCCTGTTACAGAAGAAGAAGAAGAAAATTAAAATCTTAGTGTAGTTTGGTATCAGGGCTGTGATTGTATGAACTTAGTGCATCAGTTCCCTACAGAGTTCAGGAACTCCACAGTTAGTCCTTGCATAGATGAGACATTGGTCTGACATGAGACAATGGATGGATAACTCCCAGCCCTGGTCACACTGAAGCCTTTGTTTACTGGAGCTCTCCAGGTCTAGACAGCCCCTGCGATGCGTAGCCTGACTCTATTCGTATGCTTATATGTGTTGACTAACGTACAAGGTGGAAATTCTAGTGCTCACAGTAACTCCCCTGGGCAAGCCCTGCTGCAGAACTGACCAAACTCTACATGAAGATACTCATAGATATTGGTAGAAACTGATCCTACAGACGCAGAACCGTCTTTTGTATGTAACTAAGATAGGAAAAATTGTGCACATAATTTAAAATTATAACAACAGTGAGTCATGTATGCATTGGAATACCCACTCAGGACCATGTGCAAGCTGGATATAAAGAACATACTGAAAGAATAGTTCAAAGAGTCTCATCCAATCTAGATGAAGATGCTGTTGCAAGAGACCTTTCCAATGGAAACTGCCATTGCCCTTCAGACAATCCTGTTGACAAGTTTCAAGTCTCCGGAAGAGCTTTATGGAAAAGAATCCAATAGGGGGTTTTCATTGACTTTAAACAAGTGCTCTGACTCTGAGTGGCTGTGAAGCATGATCAACTGGTTTCTAAATAAGAGAATTCCATTAATCTGCAATACTTGCTTAAATGTAAACCAAGAAGGAAACAATCTAATTTTTTTTTCTTTTTTTTTTTTTTTCCCCCTGTAACTAAACACAGCACATTTGCCATCTAAAAGGCTGGTAAAGTAAAGAAGAAGAACACGAAGCACATCTCATACACAGTACCGCTTTAACTTGCAAAGTTGGCCATCTTTTGAAGAATATAAACTTTTGGTTTTGGCTTCAATCCTGGGTAGAAAACTGACATAGCATTGTAGTATGACTGGATTAGGCAGAAATGTCCCAGACACCTGCACCTCTAGAGTTACTGCACACAAACCACAAATCTCTTGTTAAAAAGTTTATCCAGTTTAAAATTACTTCCAAAAATCAGGGAAAAAGCCAGATTCAAGAGTTCTTTGGATACCACAAAGTCTCTAGTTTATGAGACCAGATTAACAGACTACCAGCTACAAGGTAGAGGATAATTTTACCTTGAATTTTGCTTTTCCATTCAAATGCTCCCTCCCCACATTCAAATTCATTCCTGCAATTCAGAGATGTGGAACACTGCCAGTATGTTAACCGCTTTTTTCAGTTAACAATGGGATGGCAGAGGGGAGGGAGTGGGAGCTACAACATTAAAATACACTCATGTTTCAAGCTAATCTTAAGCAGATTCAAATATGCTCCTTCACACAAACATTCTAGAGAAAAGAGGCACTGGAACATGCTTAGCCAGGACATTTGGCCAGTAAATCTTTGATGCATTCCCGGCACGTTGAGACTCCAGCTACACACCACTGGGAAGATTCTCAGGAAAGGGTGGGGTTAGAGCACAGTGTGATATGAAAGAATAATTACAGACCCACACCCATTTAAATACAAACAAATTCCAGGCTAAATTCCTCAGACCTCAATCTTATATGTGTTTTTATGGAATCTTGTTTTTATGGAAAATCTGTCCCATTATCTTGCGATGCACTTGCCCAAGATAGGGCAAATTGTACAAAGGATTTTGAATAAATGAATAAATAACATAATCAGCTCTTGTGTATTCTGGCCATAAGCAGACTTCTAGGTTAATGTCAAGAAAAGCATTTTAAAAGAGCTGCAATGAGAACCATAGAACACTTGACATTAGCAGGTGACTCTGCAGGTCATCTACTTTAGCCTACCACTCAAAGCAGGGCATACTAGAGCATGCTGCTCAGGACCTTGTCCTTTGAATATCTCCAGAGTCTAAAATACAGAAATTTATACTAGAAATAATGAGAGTTATTCAAGCTTGTAATTAAAATGAGAAATGAGTAAACTGATTCAACTAGAAGTAATTTTCCCTAAGATTCACTCGAAACGTCAAATAAAATATTGGATTCTCTATAGATCTTCAGAATGATGGGAAGCTTTGAAAATAAATTCTCAATGGTGTACTCTTTCTAGGCAGCCTCAAAGACCAAATATTCCTAAAGAATATAAGAACATCTAACCCCTTATGTTAATTGCCATCTAAGACTTCAAACTTGTCCTGTAATTCTCACACTGAATAGTTATACTGTGTTCAGAACCCACTTAAAAATGGAAAAAGAAATACTAAAAAAATAGCCTTTCACATGAAGTTTCTACACAGATTTATGACTGGGTTATAAAGTGTTAACTCTGAAAAGCAAGTCAATTTTTAAAGAGGTATTGAACCCTCCTCTCCCTGTCTCTCCTTTCTCCCCCAGCATATGTATCTGAAACTGTAAATCCTAGCAGAGAAAAATGTGCAAGATGGCTTTGTCTTACGTAAGAACTGTTCTTTCAATTTCAGTTCTTTGCCTCCAGTTCTACTCAGAACCTGAAGGTATAGAAGCAGCTGCAAAAAAAAAAATGAAAATAGAGTTAATAAAAAAAATACTAAAAGAACATTTGGGGCCTAATTTTGCCCTTTGTTAATTTGATTTTAACTTGATTGCCTGGATTAAAATGAGGACATATTGTTGTCCTTAATTCAAATTCAACCACAGGGTATTTCCTGTTCTGTGGTTTAGTTAGGGTTTTTTTTTCAGAGATGACAAAAGGAGAGAGAGTGAGGCTAGGTCATCCTAAATCCACACTACTTTCCTCTGTCCCTAACTGTTGGTGACTAAACTATAGAAATGTAAAAGCTTTGTGAAAAATTTCACGTCATTCTTTGTACAAACATCCATTTAATGCACACAAAGTATTTTACGGATAGCCAGTGGCAATATTTGTTAGCCATACTATTTGGCTGACATGAACTCTATGTATTACTACTACTGTGCTGTTGTAATCACTCACTTGTTAAAGGGAGGATTAAGGCAGTGACTGAAAGGGAACATAATTAGTATTTCCTAAACTCTATTCAGTTTGGATTTAGGCAGAAAGAGCACAAACTTCGGGGAATTTCTTTCATTCTACAGCCAATTATATGAAATAGCATTTGTCTAATACACAACATTCATATACACAAACAAAAAAATCCTCTGTAGAAATAAGCCTGTATACAGTTCTCTCAACTTCTTCTGAGCAAAAGACTTCTACATATGGAATATATACGTATAGGATGCGATGGTTCTGCCAAGAGACTGCAAACCAAGATTTCCAAGCTCTGTTTCTGGTTGTGCCACTCACTCTTTATATGTCCTTACAGAAATTATTTAAAAAGTCAGAAAGTCATCCACAGAGGACTGAAGATAATTCAAAACACTTGTTTGTACTGATAATGCTAAGGTCACTGTGGTAACCATTACCCAGAAGTGATTGTTCAGTAAACTTCATTGTTTTCTTGAGTAGCACTTCTGTGGTACAATAGGAGCTTGTCATCAAAGTTCCAGGTGAATGTTATGGATGATCAAAACATGTCAGTCATAAAGCTTCCTAATCCAACTCTGCCTAACCATCAAAGCACAAATTTTCTCCCTCGCTAAAAACACGACTATTTTGACTTTTTATTGTATGCTGGGGAAACCTTTAGTCTTTTTATCCCACTTACCCTGTTTATTGCAGGGAGAAAAGTTGAACTTCCAGATACTTTTTTCCGGGAAAGGTCAAGTTCCTGAAGTTGCAGAAATTATCAATGATTACTGAATTATAGACAAACCTGGATTGAGGATTATATGTTTTGTGACTGCTTTCATTTCTGAGGAGCGGGAGAGTATATGAAGGGAGGAAAGGAAGGGGAAAACAGCTGCTCTGATCTACAGGTGATAAAATGTGTTCCTATTTGGGTCTGTTTTTCTGGGTCTTTAAGATGTGTTTCTGATGCATCTGGAGGCTTATTTCTAGGTGTTTTTTGTTGATGGTGTTTTTTGTTGATTTTTTTTTGTTGTTGTCATTTTTTTTTTGAATTATGTCTTAAGGATGTTCAAGTACATTATGAAAAGCTCTACAAAACAAAGTAAATGTCACTATCTGTATAGAAACTGAAGCAAAGAAGAGCAATGCGAATCTTATCAGTCAGCTAATGACCTACCGGAACAGCACCCAAACCTTTTACTCTCAGTTGTGCACCCTCTTTTATACCTCCCTTGCTACTCTGCTTTTGTTTCTATATTTTTTCCTGTACACATAGTGCACATCTGTATTGCTAATAGCTTTCTCCTAGAACAGCTGTTTCTTGTTTATAAACAAATAACACTCATGGCTGGTATCTCACCAGTATGAATTTTCTTCCTGATGATACTCATGGAAACAAAATGAAATTATTGGGAAAGCACTAAAAAAACTGCAGGGAATCTCTGAAGCAAGACAGAGTTTTAAGGATCTTGTTTTAATCAGGGCTGGAGAGCTGACATCTGCTGCCTATTTGTGGAATTTACTGTAACAGATTTGTCCAGGAGAGGCTCCGTGAGGAACCTCAGTTCACGTGTAACAGCCCTCCCTTGTGTAGATGTTCTGTAATATAACAGGTAATTAGATTACACTGTTAATGAAAAGTTTTAAGAAAATGCTATTGAAATTAAAAATGAGAACAGAAGCTGAGACAGAGAAAAACCAGTCACATTAAACGCATGTTCCTTTCATTTTCAAGAATGTGGAACATAATTGAGGTAATCACTTTTCATTGGATGTCTCCCCTTGAGCCAAATCACCCTAATGAAACTAAATAGCAAATGTCCTTCCTTCCATTGAACTTTACCTTAGGAGAGGGGGAGAAATGCATCTATCTGATGTCAATAGCATAGAGATGCTTAAATAAGTTTAAGAGGCATCTTATTCTAAGTTGCAACATCTTAATACAAAAGTTCCTGAGCAACAAGATTTAAAAGGAAAAAAACCAAGACAAGTATAATAATTATATGCAGATGAAATGCAGACAGTAGAAATTCTGCTGTAGTGTATAGCCCTGGTGTCAGAGGTTCCTGCAATGTCTGCATACTGTTATATGCAACCACTTAGCCTGCTGAAGTGTTCATCAGTTAGAGATTGCACATTGCTTCTTTGCATTTAGCATTTCAGAATCAGTAGATTAAAGCAATATTGTTCTTCTCCCCATTTGAAGCTACAAATGTAGTGCCCAGTCATTTCCCTGCTGATGGAGTGGAGTGAAGTAATTAGCCACATCTTTGCTTAGCTTTTTAAAAGCTATGAAACCCATTATATGCTTAAATTGTATGACTTAACTTACAGATTTCAGGTGCTTATGTTCAAAAATCCTCTCGTGAAAACTTACAATCAGCTGTCAGTGCCAGAGGCACCTAAATTCCCTGATGCCTGTGGCTTCTCAGATCTGTGAGTGGTTGCTCCTTAACCTAGTTTTGCAAAGCGAAGGGGGGCATGATAAACGTTTACTACTAGAAGTGTATACATTAATGGGGGACATATTCACAGAACTAGTTTGAGGTGCAAATAGGTTGTTGGCAACTAGGTTGAATAAATGATTGCCATGAGCAATAGGAATAGGTAGAGATGAGCACAGATAATGGTAACCTCTTTTTCTGGCTCAGTCTTAGCCTTGCTGGTATTTTACACACAGAACTGATCGGCTTATCATATAGCACACAACTATGGCCAATTAAGAAAAAGGAAAGAAGGTGTTTCTTTGCCTAATTACAGTAAATGTTCCCAGTACAGCTGTTGTATATTGAGAAGATCAGACTCCTGGCAACTACATTTTGTAACCATGGCTTGCTATCTTCTAAACTCTATCAAATGAAGACGAAAACGACAGCTGCACTTCATGTAATAGCCTGGCACTCAGCAATTGTTGGCAGGTGCAGAGTTTATTTTTGGAGGAGGTTAAAATCCACATCTCATCTCCTGATGCAACAATTGATCAGAGAACTCCAAATTACTCATGGTGGTAGTGCCTGTGACCCTCCTTGAGCAACTGTCATAAAACATAACAGAATTCAAGATTACTGTATCAGGAGTTCATAAGATTGGACACCAGTACCTGGGATACATTCCAGGGAGGTGAGTGTTCAGGTTCACTGCCCAAGCACTATTTACATATTTATGCACTGGCTAAAAATAAAATACAGGAACAATCTTTGCTGTAAGAACTCAACACTCCTACCATCTACATGAGTGAGAATGCTTGTGAATGGGCTGAGCAAGCACTCTCTTCTGCTCTCCTGACACTCCCCTTAATCTTAAAATGAAGTTCTGCACCAAGGTGTGACTGCAGGAGGAGGAGTGCAGCCTGCCTTCAGCCCCAGGAAGAGTCTTCAGCACATCAGGTAGGGTACTTTCTGAAGTCATGCATTTCAGACTCCCTGAGGCGGAGTGAATAGATCACACCTGTTGGGTTGGGTCCACTGCAGACACTTTCCTTCTTTGCTTCATTTTTTGGATCACAGCAAGACTCACAAAAAAAAAAAGGGTGTAAGGGTGTTCAGACTGGGGACAAACTTAGTGTGCACAGAAGCACAGCTGCAAGTCCCTAGAGAGCTTCAGTCTTAATGGGAAGTCTCTTAAAGAACTGTAGGTTTCACAGTGTTAAGTAACAACAAAACAAGAATTTTGGATTAAAAGATTAGATTTAGGAGCAAATCCAAAAATTATTGAAATGATCTTCAAGTATCCAAGATTCAGCCTCTAACTGTTTCTCTCTATATTGATTTACGTATCAAATACGTTAAAGCTGATAAATTTGTAGACTGAACTATGATTAGGACCTACCACCTGAAAAAGACTGAGAAACACTAGACAATCCTTTAAAGGTGCTGTTACATGTGCAATTTCCCCCTTCTAATAGGGGACAGTGTTATTAAATTATTTTTAATTGACCTTGTCAAATGGAGTAATTACTTTGGTGATGGTAATTAAAGCAAACAGTGATCTCTCTCCCAGAATATGTATCAGAGGAAATGTGGTGAGATCTGCTCTAATTATTTTTTAAATGTATTTATTCTTAGACTAACTTTTCACATTTTTTCTCTTGGGAAAGAGTGAAGTAAAATTTAAAAGCTCCCTAATTCTGTTAAAACAAACTAGCAATGCCTTCCATTTCTATTTTAAATAATCTCCTCTTGGCTTTCAGTGATTTGAATGACTCCTTTATGCTTTTCCAAATGAGCCAGCAGTAGAAGATGTTTCCTGTGGATTATGATTCCACAACAAGTGTATTATTAACTCGACTCTGGTTTCAGGAAAAATATAATTTTGCTGGCTTTACGATGCAGGTATGATTCTAGTGTAGAAACGTATTCTGCTAGAAACTGATACAGGTTCTTTCTAGAACCAGAACAGGACATTCTGTATTTGGAGGTCTGAAGAGACGCCTTTTTGAACAGTTTCCCTGGAGGGGGTCAGATTTAGTAGACTATTATCATCTATGAAGCAACTACAGAAAATTGACAGCAAAACAGTGTATGAATAGGCAGTCCTGGAGAAAGCACAGAAAAACAGACAGATTTGAGCAAGTCTTGCCGAAAACCATTCCCACAAGTAAACTGGCTTTTCCCAACAAGTCTTGTTTTTAAAAATCAATTCCAACATTCCTCACTCAAACTTTATAAAACACACATCAGTCTGAGATAGAGACTAGAATGAAAGTTTTCAGTTTGAACCATGCTGATTATCACTGTAGTGATAAAATTTTTATGGTGGAAAGGGTTCAACAATACTAACCTTGGTGGTACAAACATCTCGTCAGATAACAAATACTGGTATTTTGTACCTGAGATATATATATATTCATCCCAATAGCAAAATGGCACTATTTAAATACAGCACAGGAGCATATGCAAGAGAAAGTTTCAGGATGGCAAAGTGCATGCACACAGCAACCCACCTGGAATGAGCACTGACCTTTTCATGTTCTTATAACGCATTCTTTGTGTGAGAATCCAGTCCACCTATTTCTAACTTTGGCCTTCAACATCCAGGGTACTGTTGCAGATTTCTAAATCAGATAGTCCAATCTGTCTTTTCTTTCCCAGGTACAACAATTCCCAACTGCCCATCCTCTGTAGAGTATAGAATTAGGAACTGTGTACTATTCACTGTTTATATATTACTTCAAAGATTTGTAAGAAGCATTATAAGTATATAACAACGGGTTTACTTCTTGTGCTCAGACATAAATTAATTCATAGTAATCCTACTAAAATCAGTAGGACAGGCAGCCTTATTAACTTTATAAAATACTTTTCTTGTAGTCCCAATAGAGGTATGTGTCAGAGCCAGAAGTCCAGAATGTCAGATTTGGCCAAGCCTCTAATTACAGGACAATCTGAATAATTCACCTTCAGAAGTGCCTCACACAGTAGGGTCCCAGTTCAGTTAATCTGTTCCACAACACTTTCACTGACATAGCTCCACAACATGGCCGGCAATTCCCCTACACACATGTCACTGTTCAAGCCACAAATAACAGGTCAAGCAGATCAGCATGCCAGTGGAGCTGTAGTACCCATGCTCTCCCTGTAGCATGCTGGTTTGCATCTGATGCCAGTTTTTCCTTAGGCAACCTCTGATTGCACTGTCTGCACATTTGGCTCCCCTCTTCCACCAGCTGGGAGAGGTTACCAGCCAGATGCATGTTTTTGAACAGGCATCAGAAGATCTGCACAGACACACAGCCACGTAGGTAGAAAAAAAAATACAAACAGGAGCCAGTCTTTGGCTAATCATCACTTATTTTGACACATGGCTCTTCCTACATAGTTCTCGGTCCCATCCATTCTCTGCCCATCTGCTCCTCCCTCTGTGCTCTCACCCCACGATACTTGCAAGGCTGACACCTTGCTGAGTAACAACATGGAGCCTGGACTCATATTGAGAAAATTTTACATTCAGGCCAGGGTCTGGTATATGCACAAATACAAATCAGAACAGATTGAATCACCCAAGGGTGGCACAGTAATATTTCAGAAGGAAAACCTGGCCTAGCTTCTGCCTGTGATTAGATTAGTCAGCTAGGGCAGGCCTTCATAGCAAAGAAGGGCTTTTTGGATTGAGACCCAACACAGATCTAGAAAGCTGGATGAGCCAGAAATAGGCTGTCTTGGAATATCTCAAGAACACACCTCTGTCCACATTCTGCCCTGGAAATGAGCTGTTTGTGCTGAGAACATTCACGTCTTGATTTCCAGACCAGTCCAAAAGGATGTAGAGTTACTTCTCTTTTTTTTATCAGGTTGAGTATAGTTTTAGAACCAAATGCTATTGGCATGTTTGCCTGGTTACACCAGGTGCTTCTCTAGAGGACTGGGACTGGAGAAGCCTGTCTGGATGTTGTGTATTTCTACCTTGGTTATAAGGCTGTGCTAGTGCACCCCCCAGATGTGTTATTTCAGAGTATTTTGTGATTAATAAAAACAGCAAATGCATTCCCCTGCCTTGTGCCCTTTGTGGTTAAGGAAGTGGCCTGTGGAAACTGTAAGGACCTGTTAATTGCCTACAGACTATGTGAATCGGAGACTGAGGAAAGGTATTTTTACAACAGCAGCAAATTTGAGCTATTTCTGTGATGAAGCTCTATAATACATTTTGTTTCCTGACTGGATTCTGTTCCACCTACACACAAACAAAATCCTAACTAGTGGTCTGTGCCATGTCTTTCAATGATTATGATCTCTCAAAGGAAACAGCATCTGGACATTCAGTCAGCTGTGGGGAAACGATGGCAAAAGCATGTCAGTGCACTCAGGCCTCAGCATTTGCAAAGCAAAAGAGCCATCCTGTACCATGAAGGCATTCAAGCAGGCCAAGGTCTGTCAGGATGGACACTGGCAACTGATCTTTGTGGGACACAGGCCCAGATAGAGCCTGAGGGAGCAGCACAGAAGGCTGCCATTTGTGCAGTCTTTGGTAACAATCTGATAGAGCAGAACAGATGCAGTAGTTGAGATAATACAGCTGGTAATGGAATAAAGTAGCACCTGCTGATTGCTTTGCAAACAGGACTGGTCCTAGAGAAAAAGAAAGTCAGGCAATTTTAAAAACACAATGTGAATTGGGGTGAAATTGCTGGAAATGGTGTGAGTAGGCATCATGGAAAAATATTAAACAAGGACTTGAAGAAGAGGTTATGTAGCAGCAGAGCTTCCATAAAGTTGTCCCCAGTCTACCAGATACTATGGAATAAATGACAAAGAATGGGCAATAGAGGCTACTGAAGCACAACAAGAAAAAAGATGTATCCCATCATGGGAGAAAGAGAATGTGTAGGTGGAAATGTGATCAGTGTTGTACACAGGGGCAGAGAAACGTTTAAATAAAACATGTCTGGCTAGTTTATTCTGCTACTGTTCCTATTAAGTGAAGTGAAACCATTGAGACAGAAGCCCTGTTCTTTGTATTTAATAATTTCACAGGGGGTGGGATATTTAAAGCTTTGGGAAAATAAATCAGAAAGAGATGTGAAAAATATTCAAGGAAACAGCATGGGACTGAAACAGACTTTAAATGTTTTTCAGGGTAATAGAAGGCTACATATTTGGAGCATGCAATGGTCTTTGGAGAAGGGTGTCTCGTTAGTATGCTGTTACTCAGCTGAATCTTTCAAGCTTGATTAATACTTAATGTGATTGTCTTTAAAATCTGTCAGCATTTGGCATAGATCAGATAAGTGGCTGTGACAGAAGTGCAAATATTTGTACTGGAGTTTTGTAGTCTGCTGTGGTTATGATTAATAAGTTTTTCCTATGCACCTCCAGAGATTGTTTTGCAAATTATCCTGCTTGGTTTATATTAAATCAAAATGCTCAAAAATATTTTCCTATGGGTTTTCTAATTTAAATAAATAGATAGCAACATTGCCTAGAGGATCTAGCCAGCATATTTTAAGATACTTAAAAATCATGCCAGAGAAGTTGAACAGATATTAAATTGATCAGAAAGGGATCCAATCACAGGAGATGTCCCCTGATAAGGGTAGGAAATATGAGTAAAACAATCCTTAAAACCAAGAATTTTCAGGAAAACAGAAGAGGTGAAAGCCTTTTCAATCAAGTTAACAATAAATTTCAGATGCTGTAAAATGTAAAACACACAGAAATCAAGCTGAAAAACAATAATGTAATTATTTGGAGGTAGAGCACAAATGAAGAAAAATATGTTAACTAAAATGACTGTGATGTCAGAGATGTTTTATGCCATCACTTTATCTGAAGGATGCAAAACAATGAGATCTTCTAAAAGTGGATACAGTGTTGAAATTCAAAGGTAAAAAAAGCAAAGCTGGTTTTTTTTTTTTTTGCCTCTGTTCCTCTGAACGCAGGCAAACTCCTGCTGCCGTAGGTGTGTAATGGATCTTGGTAACATAAAGAAAGTCTCCAACTACGCTAGGTATAAACAGAATCCAGGACTTGCTCCAAAATGATAGTTAAACTTAGGCTAAAGCAACTGAGGAGAGTAGTTGGGGAAGATGGCAGGTAAAAGATGAAAATACTTGTTGATAGTCTTGATATTTACAAGATTATAGACTCTAACTAGATGCTAGAGTATTAAGGTAGTAGAAGGGTCAGAGAAAGGAAACATTCCCACTGCCTTTTAGTAGTATGACACTCTGGTCTTATGGGATTCAGTTTACGGAGGAAGATAATTACTTCTTTAACAGAAATGGCATTTGATCCAATAGAGGTCACTTCCAACTCTAATAGTGAAATGCTTCCTTTCCTCTCCTGCACAGCATTTAAAAATGTTTACCCCTCTGCACTTTCACCTGACCAAGGATTCATTTCCTATAATGACTTCTATCTATGAACCTATATCCCTCACACTGTTTGGAGCTTACTTTCCCACTCATGTTTTCTTTCCACAAACTCCCCTAACCATTTTTACTGTGTGCAATTCAGATTCAGTAAAGGGCACAGGCACAGTGTGAAAATGTTTGTTCTGATGAAAATGACAAAATGAGATGAGACAATGGGCAATGATAAGGAAGGTTGAATTAAACCATATTTCAAATTTGAAAATAAGGCCCTTATTAAAATAAATAATATTAAATTATTCCTGAATTACTGTCTGTCCCTGTTTAGTAGCATAAATTCAGTCTGGAAACTTCCCAGCTCCCATATCTGGCCTGACATCAACTGTAGGTAGAATAACAGTTTTAAATAAATATTTTTAACACAATTCCTGTTCACATCTGATTTCCTTCTGTAAGCCTGGAGAATTTTTCCAGGTTAGACATTCAGATGATGATATTCTCAAAACAAATGTAGTTGCTAGTGCAGAACTCCTCAAAGGGTAATCTTCCTTTACCAAACAAGTAGCTCAACCATTTTGATAGACATTATTATGTGCCAGTTCAGATTTGTTTGGACACTGCAAAGAGGGTGACTTAGAACCATGAATGTTCGCACAGAAATACAATTTTGGGATGTAGTTACATACTTCTGTATGCACTGGTTGCAAAGAGTGAGATGCTTGAAGCTGTACCTCAAAAGTACTGAATTAATAAATCGCAAACTACAGCCTGTCACTAGTGATTACTTCTCCCCAAACAACAGAATGACAGAAAAGTTACTGTCTCTGTTTTAGTGATCTGAACACTAATGGATTCACTGAGAAGCAAAATAGCTATAGAAGCCAGCTACCCTCATTCTGTCCTTCTAAGTCTCTGGGCAACAGATTGTGGGCTGTGAAAAATTGAATCTTTGTCTTGTTTTTGTGACTGAATTCTTACGAGGGTAGTCTTCAGCTTCTGATTCTGCTGCTGTATATGCAGGTTTCATCAAACGTTCTACTCAGAATTGTCAAAACAATCCACTTAGAACCCCGTGAGGTCTTCCCTTCCCTCAAAAAGAAGGTCATTAGGATGACATGTTCACAACTGCGCATTTAAAATAGGATACCTGAACCGGCATGTCCGTTTTTTAAAATCAAACTATTTGGAAAATCAAATTTCCTGATGAAAGCTAAGAAATCAACAAGTTCTCAGGCACTTATGATATTAGGCAGGGTCTGTGGACTCAGGATTTCAGAATTAGATGCCTACATCCTATCTTAATTCTATTTTGAGTTCAGCACTTTGATGTATTATGCTTCATTTAAGAAGTGATTTAGGGTATATCTTCTGTGCTGATCTTATTTTCAACTCTTCCTGGATTTCAGCCCAAGCCATCCCAGCATTCAAATCTGAAAGTACTTTAATGCCTAGATGGCTTGTCAGATATTCACAAGGCTTAGAAAGTGGGTCTTTGTTGTTTATTCTTAAATGTAGCTGTTACCTACCTGGTCTGGAGTAAAGGAACATGCAAAATACCCTTGAAATTCTGATAGGTTTTCAATGCCTTTCCAAATATTTTTCCTGTTGACAGGTAAGTTCATAACATCTGGAAGAAAAAAGCCTCAAAAATCTCAAAAAAAACTACAGGATATGCACTCAGGCAAAGGAGGACAGAAAAAGTAATTGAAATGGTACATTGTCCTCAAGTGTTGGTCAGTCAAGTGTATTTTGGCTGATCAGACAGAGGTAATAAGCAGTCATAATGAAGAGATAGCCTTAAAACCTGAAACTTACTGTCTTTCACAGCCCCTTAGGTGTCTTAGCTTTTCCGATATTAAGGGTCATCTATTTCCAGTTCTGTAGCTTGGCTTTCACTTGCAGCTCTGAAGCCTTTCACCTCAGCCGCTGTGGCAGTGGTTTTCCAGAGCCTCTGTGGCAGCATCCCCTCTGCTGTTCTCATACTCTTGTTCTCTGGCTGTTATTCTCCAGGCCTTGCACCTGCAAGCCCTGATATTTCTGTCATACTGAGTTTTCTTTGGAAGCCTCAGCTCACTCCCTTCCTAACTCTTGGTTGTAGCTTTTGGTTTCTATTAGGGGACCCAATAATGTGCAGGCACAAACTTTAACAACTAGTCATCAGGCAGCATCTATCCCTCATCGAAGCATGCTTCAGGCAGTACTAATTATCTAAGTAGGAAGAAACAAGAGTTGCTTCCTAAATCCTTCTTTAAATCTGGCCCCAAATCTTTTGTGAGCTTCCCCAAAAAATTTAAGACTAGCTGGATCACATCCATAAATAGAAAGACAATCAGTGATCTCATTGTCTTTAGTTAACCCTCATACTTACTTTTAATTTAATAAATGGAGGCACATGAAGGACAGGGAGGTGATTCCAGACAGCCAGTTACACCTAACCAACATAGTGGCCTTTTGTGATGGACTGACTACACCAGTGGACAAGTGAAGAGCTACCGATGTCATCTATCAGGACTTCTGTAAAGCCTTTGACATGGTCAATCAAAACATCTGTCTCTCTGAATTGGAGAGGTATGGATTTAATGTGTGGACTGTTAGCTGGATAAGAAGTTGACTGGATGATCACATCCAGAGGGTAGTGGTCAATGGAGATGGAGATGGAGATGAGCGATGAGTGGTGTCCCTCAGGGGTCCATATTAGGACAAGTTCTGTTTAATATCTTCATCAGTGACACAGACAGTGGGATTGAGTGCATCCTCAACAAATTTTCAGATGACACCAAACTGCGTGGTGCAGCTGACGTCACTGAGGGACGGGTTTCCATGTACAAGGACCTGGACAAGCTTGAGAAGTGGGCCCGTATTAACTTCATGAGGTTCAATAAGGCCAAATGCAGGGTCCTGCACCTGGATTGGCGCAGCCTCCAATATCAGTACAGGCTGGGGGATGAAGGGACTGAGAGCATCCCTGTGGAGAAAGACTTGGGGGTACTGGTGTATGAAAGATTGGACATGAGCCAGCAATATACATTTGCAGACCGGAAGGCCAATCATATCTTGGGCTGCATCAAAAGGAGCCTGGCCAGCAAGCCAAGGGAGGTGATTCTGCCCCTCTACTCCACTCTGGTGGAGTCCTGAGTCCAGCTCTGGAGCCCTCAGTACAGGAAAGACATGGACTTGTTGGAGAGGGGCCAGAGAAGGCCACAAAAATGTTCAAAGGGCTGGAACACTTCTCCAGTGAGGACAGGCTGTGAGAGTTGGGGTTGTTCAGCTTGGAAAAGAGAAGGCTTTGGGGACACCTTATTGCAGTCTTTTGGTACTTAAAAGGGGCCCATAAGAAAGAAGAGGGCAGACTTTTTAGCAGGACCTATTATGACAGGACAAGGGGTAATGGTTTTAAACTGAAAGAGTGTAGATTCACACCGGATACAAGGAAGAAAGTTTTTATGATGAGGGTGATGAAACTTCAGAACAGGTTGCCCAGAGAGGTGATAGATGCCCCAGCCCTGGAAGCATTCAAGGTCAGGTTGAACAGGGGGCTGAGCAACCTGATCTAGTCTAAGATGTTCCTGCTCCTTGCTAGCAGTTGGACAAGATGAACTATTCTATGATTCTATGAAATTATATCATACAGACCCAGCTCATCTCAGGCAGGACTTCTTAGCAGCACAGGAAAATTTGAAGTTTGTCACCTGAAGCGAGCACATTAAAAGGGCAAAGGAAAGAGGCAGAACCTGGCCCTTGGTAAGAGGACACTCGCTTCTCTTGTCACCAACAGAAAATAGGATGTTTAGGGTGAAAGCTTTTTGTTGCTTTTTTGTTTTGTTTTGGTTTTGAGGGAGATGCTTCCCTTCTGCTCCCCCAGCAGTTAATGACCCCTCATCCGTCCCAGCTCCTACTCCTTATGTCATCAGCAGGAAGCCTGGCATTGCTTGACAGAGACCTCCACAAAGTAGGCAGCTGGGACAGGGCTGCTTCTCTGCCCTCTTGTGGTTTGGTCTTCTACCCAGCTGTTTACTTATGCTTATTTGCAGGTATTTTGTACAGTCTACCTCTGAAAGTCAACAACAGTCAATAATAATCCCTGGTAATGGTAAAATGACACTCACTGGCAAACGATGTATGACAAGAACCATCTATCACTGAAACACACACCCAGAATGGTCCCATGAACTGATGATCTGTGAATCCATTTCAAGCGATTACTGACCACAGTCCAGCAATCAGTCATGGATAAATCATCGATTGTCACCAGAAATTAAATGCTGTTTGTTATTCATTATTAATTACTGATAACAGTTGTTCATAAGCCACTACTAATCACCAGCTATCATCAGTATATATACTATGTATATATATAGATCTCTAAGCATGTGAGGAATACCTAGAGTGGAGGATGGATGGGTATAAGGATTTCTCACCTAAATCTTGCAGTATCATTCACCCTCCTGAGTAAAGAAAACATGAAAATTAATTACCTACCATGTAATATCTGACATTTATGGATTTAATCAGATACCGTTCTTCTCTGTGTGGTGTCACCATTGCCTCCAATTAGATAGACAAAATTCTTCCTCTTTTTGAAATGTATATCCTATTTCTATTATGTCCTGCTTGACATAATCTCTTCTGATGATTGACACACACTATGTACATTTGTATTACAACACTTCTCCTTGCTAATTACATATATTTATTCTTACAGATATAATGCAAAAATAGGTATGCAAGACACCGGCAACTGTTATATTCTTATCCCCATGAAGACATCACCCTGCAGCTTAACCATATGATTTTTTTTTAAAAAAAAAGGCCACAAAATGTAACACAGACTCCTTCCTCCTTACCTCTCTCTTCAACTCATTGGTCAACTTCCTTTCATCTCTATTCAGAGTCTGTCAACACGTGGATGCAGAAAGTGATTTGAAGTGCATGTCCAATAAGAAGGCGGAAGGATATTCATGCCAAATGGCCCTCAGAGGGAATGCATCACCCTGGAGAGGGCATCTGGTAACTCCAAATCAACCGAAACTTTTTGGCCCCAGAGATTCTCAAATAATGCCTTCACATGATAAGGGGAGAAGAATCAAAATAACAGATGCAAGTCCTGCAGTAATGAAAGATTCAAGGCTTATTAAGGTTAGTAAATCAAAATTAAATTCATGTAGTTTTAATCCTATACTGCAGTACATCTCAGACTCACACAATAGTCAGTTTAGGTTTCTCAAAATGTCAGAAATACTGGCAGCACCATAAAGACAATGCAAGGAAATCAGGGTTCCCGAGTGCTGATTCATTGTGACTGCATGATGTGCAATGTCCAAATCATGGTAGGCAAGATTTTTTGACTTCACAAACTTGTATCTAGTTCTGACTTTGTCACACACCAGACTATAACCAAAACTGGAGCATTTGGCTGCAGAAAAGTTGAGAAGTATTGAACAGAAATTTTCTTTTAAATGAAGCATTAGAAATTTGTAAACATCAACATCGGTTTTGGATAAATCACATCATCAAAATTGGTTGTGCCGCAGATGACATGTCACATTCTGTGATTTGGGAAAATAACTAGTAAATTATCACAGCAGTGTTTTCAGCTCTCTGCAGCAGAATCACTTGTACTTCATTGTACAGGGCTAACTGAAGCAGCTCTGTATACATGGCACAGAGTTAACTTCATCTGCTTCAAATTAAAAATGTGCATTTTAAATGCCAGATTCCTAGTTGGTACACCAGGTATTTGGAGATCTGTGTGGACATTCATGTGAGGCACTGCCTGAATTGTGTTCTTTGCACCAAATGCTAAAATGTTTCATTCATCTCAACAATGACTGAAACAGAACCTCAGCAGCTGGGCAGACTGTGATAGAGCTGTGGAGACAAAACAAAATATGCCCAGTAACAGCAGTGAAACTAACAGCTTCCAATTTCTCCTTTTTCTTTTTCTTCCAACACAGCACCGTTAGATCCTTTGTAAGATTTACCTTGAATATCTTTGGCTAATTAAGCCATTTCATCCATGTGCTGCTTCTGTACTGCAAACAGAAGTTTGGAAGGCAAATGATTTGCAGCACCACAATGACTCAGTTGTACAGGCTAAGGGGAAAATATGATAAACCATTTATTCATTCTCAGTAAAATTTATGTACTTTCCACAATTCATTATTGAGTACTGAATTACATCTGCACAAGTAAAGAGGCACATGGTAGATGAAAACTAAAAACAAACAAGTAGTCTCCCTAAAGGTTAGTCCAATTAGCAAATGAGGTGGAATCAAGCCACTAGTTTGAATTGCTTCTCTCCAGATCAAAATTGTTTGCAAAACCTTCTTCTATAAGGTAGAGAAAAACTGAGATTAAATATCCAAAGAACACTTCCTGACAGAGAAAGCTTCTGGATGTGAAGTAATCCTCACAGAGAAAATATGTCAGTTAACCACTAGGATTATTTAAGAAAGTACTAGATGATACACTGAACAATATGAGTTATTTTTAAAATCATTTTCCCATTTTTACTTCTGTGATATTCTGTTTGCTAGACAGTACGTGCAAGGTTAGTGTGACAGAATATCCATAAGAAAACAATACGCAAGAGGGATTTGATTTTATAATGCTGCTGCTGATTTCACTAATTTTTTTTTTTCAGCTGAACTACGCTACGACAAACTATTGCTAATTTTGTGCTTTATCAAGCTGACTGTTTGTGTACTTCAGAGAACCTGGAGTTAATGATTTAAAGAATCATTGTCATTCCCAGTTGTGGGATTATTTAACTGAAGTTTTCTCAAGCTCTGTTCCGCACTTCACATTTCTGCACCTCACACTCAGTTGGTGTCCCAAGCTCATTTGCCCTCACAAGCAAAGAGTTTCAGAATCAGAGGAAAGAGACCCAAGTTACTGTGCTACTCTAACTTCATGTAAGTCACATGTACAAATTCATGCAGCAGGCCTTCATAGCACTGGCTTTTGGATTAATAAAATTATTAACAACATTACCTGTATACTAAGAGGAAACAATCAACAACAAATCCCTTACTACTTTCTTTTAATCATCTCTTGTCCAATAAATATCCCATTACTAATAATTCAACATTTTATTGCTGTTATTTGTACTCACATGTACTTTGACCCTTTAGACAAAACAAAACATTAATTGGCTAGTTGGTCTTTTTCCTATTTTATACTCCATATAATGTATTTTCTAACAGGTACTATATGTTTTGTCTGAATACAAAACATACCTGGCTTTATATACACTTGCATAGCCAAGATAAAATAAAGAGATTTCAATCTAAAAAAGAAATGGCTAATAATTAAGGATACCACCATGAGTATAAATTAAACCATCTTAAACCACATCCCACAAGAGATTAGAGAGTCTTCATTCATATATCCAGGTAGCAGAAGTATCTGGTCAGAGAGTTATATCAAAAGATTAGAAAAGCCATGACAAAAACCATATCTTTGAATCAACCTTAGCCATCAGTACATTTAAATTTGCATCTACTATCACTCACCCCGTCAAGAAGCTTTTGCAATAGTTTAGGTGAGCCTTCTACTTTTGGCTGAGAGATATTCATGAAAGTTCTTCACTATGTGCAGAGCAGGGGAAAAAAAAAAAAAAGTAGAATGAACACATACAACCTAACAGGGAAGCAAAGGGAAGAAATGGAAAGAAAAGTATGAATCTAAAAGCCTCATACTGAAGTTTGGTAGCAGAGTAATGTAGATGAACAAGGTGAGCACCCTATGATTTGGTTATGATATATCATGACACAAACACTGCAGTGCAATGCCAGCCTGTCACACTGTGATAAATGTGCGTAGCTTCATACATAGAAAAAGTGTCATTCAGCTTTTCAAGGTTCAGCCTTCAGAGCTTATTCTGAAGAGGTTGTGCAAGGT
The DNA here is from genome assembly GCF_037038585.1 of Patagioenas fasciata. Taxonomy (NCBI): domain Eukaryota; kingdom Metazoa; phylum Chordata; class Aves; order Columbiformes; family Columbidae; genus Patagioenas; species Patagioenas fasciata. The sequence continues at coordinate 27,505,382 of NC_092524.1, read as the reverse complement.
CAGTAATCATAACATGCTACCTTGTTTTGTGAGTCCATGCAGTGAAAAACAGTGGCACTGTATTCTGCATCATAATAAAAATATGTCAAGTAAACTCTGAAATAAAGTTTTTTTTAAATCTGAGACTTTTTTCAGACAAAAGGTCTTTAGAAAAGGCATTCTTGATGCAAAATATTTGTTACTAATGTTAAAACATCTTAGTTTAAAACAAAACCACAAACAAACAAACAAACAAAACAAACACCAGCGAACACCCCAGCCAAACAATGATTAAAAAATCTTCTCTTCAAACTCTTGTTTCCATGATGCCAAGCATTAAAAAGGGTGAGGTGGTTGGATTGTAAATTGGTTGCGAATACTACCACATTTACAAAAACTTTAAGCAGTATGTATGCACTATGATGCTATACCGCATTTGGTCTAATCCACATTTGCTGTTGCTTAAACAAATAGGAGATCTTAATTTCAGCCCACTCTGGACTCAAATAATGGCATTCCGGCCTCCTTACCAGCTCTTTCCAACCTCAGGCATGAACTCCAGCCAAGACTATCTTATTATTTGCCTACATGGGACAAACACCAAAGTCAAAACTAAACAAATAACATATTTCGAAACATCAAGGGGAGTTAGTTCTTCTCATTAGAGCAGGTAGAGGATCAATCAATGTAAACATAAGTTTCAAACATAACCCAGTTCCCCTAAACCCAAAACTATTTCACCACACTGTGTAGCAACTACCAAAACGTTTTCCTAGAGGGGCTGAACTTGAGGGCTGTTCCCACCTGATTGTTCCTGCTCTGTCAGCATAAGAACACAGACCCAGCTCCCCTGTCATTGCCGCTGTATCTCTTGAGCCTTTCTCTGTCCCGCCAGAAGAGGCAGGAAGAAGAATGGAATGGGGCAGGAAACTGGAAATTACAATAATGCAAGATTTGCTAATCTTCAGACAGGGAATAATTAGTGTTTTCAGGGTTAATTTAAGCTGATACAATCTATGTTGACTGAATAACAAAGTTAATAGAAAAATTCAAAGTAAATGATTCAACTTTCTGGTGTGTGTAGGACTTTAATTGCATTCTCATATTTCTAATTTTACTCCTAGCAGGAAAGATGTAATGAATTAATGACAATCAGCCTTAAGGCTTTTTCCTTTCTGTTACTTCTTATTAGTTTGTTCAGGTTAATGAGGTGTGCCTCTCCTAACCTTGATTATAACAGGAGTAGGGATCTAACCTGACATCTACACACCAAAAAGAACACCATAGTACAATCTGATGGTGCTTTAGGAATCCCTTCATCATTTATTTTTGCATTTCATCAACAGGATTTTGTAACACTAAAATGTGTCTTCTGTTAAGATAGTTTCATACTGCACATGAACACGCTACTGTACAGAAGTTTATGAATCCTGAAGAACTCTTCAGCTTCATCTGGGTACAGCGATTTTCTTTGCTACCTGATCTAAACAGCTCTCATTTCCCACTCCAGAGAAGACTGCCTTTTAGTTTGCTGAAGTAGTTAATGAATGTAGAATACTTTTTGACCCTTAGAGAAGAAAACAACTATAAAGTTCAATATATTTTGTGATGCGCTACATTGAAGAGGGGTGTCTGTATAAACATGCCTTGCACTACCTCAACAGTGTTCCTCCTATAATACAACTGATTGTAGTCTTCTTCCTGCCTGGCTCTGCTGTTTCAGACTGCAGAGAAAATCAGCACATTCTGAATGTCTAGCCAATCTGTCACTTCATCTTTGGTTTCTGCGCATGAAAGAGAACAAAATCTGACATATATTTGTGAAGACACTATTTACCCTAAAGTGCATGTTTGCTCATTGGCTTCATCTGAGCCACTGGAAAACTGTGTGTTGGAGAAGGCATTCCTCTCACTTCACTGGGCCACAGCCACAAAACAAGAAAAGCCTCAAAGCAGAGAGAGAAAGGCATCTGCCAATAGAATTGCAATCAACCATTCCTCTACTGCCCTAAGGAAACTAAAACGCAGTGTCTGTCTAAAGTAGCACAGAGGCTGCTATTTCTTGCAGGATTCGTATTCAGTCCTAACAGCATCTAAGCAAGTTGCAGTAAGGACCTGCAAGTACCTCTGCATACTTCAAGAATCTGAGCATTGGGGTAGTGCACAAAGGTGGAACTTGGATTAAAGAGCTGGAATTTAGGCTGGGGGGGTCAGCAAGTCATTTAGAGTGATGGAATTAATATGACTGAACTACCTCTCAAAGATTAGCTCATGTAAAGCAGTAAAAATTGAACCTGGCATAAAATAATCCTGTCAGACAGAAATTCACTAGTCCCTGCATAGACAGACTGTATGAATTAAGAGGCTTCTCAGTCTATACTTTCTGTGATGAACAGCCTTTCTATCTGTCAGCATGTAGGCACACGCATTATATGAGATACAAAGTGGAGTTTCATGTTATATTTGTTACTGCTACAGGGATCTGCATGGTGTTCTGGATTGCTCTGTTTTAAATATTTGTTGTGAGCTTCAGCACAACACGTTTACTGATCACTAAACTTGGCTCCTTCATGACTGTCTTTCTTGGCTCATTTGTCCAAATCTTACTTGCAGTTGATCATAATGTTAACAATATTAACTTTAATTAACACGGAATTTTCAATCTATAAGCAAGCCTAGTAAGTAACAATGTTCAGACAGTACTTTGAATATTGCATACTGTACGAATCTGTCGATTTCTAAATGGTGGCTACAGACAATAGCAAATCCATTTGTTTTAGCAGAGACATGTCCTGCAGTTCAGTCATCTTGATTTCGCAATCCTTTGTGTATGTACTTAATATTTGACACTGTCTTTTATCAAATCATTTGACTGGAGATAATACAGATTAACAGTAATTCATGTATACATATATCTAATTGCAGAATGCTTAACTTCACTGCCAAGTAAATTATGGCACAACTGTAAAACATTATTGCTTGAGGTATATCTTCTCTGCAGACGCTGCATATGCACAAGCACCTCTTTAACACATCCTACAAAAGTTTCTCACAGAAATGGAAATACACTTTAGAACGTGTTCTGCTTCAAGGACCATATTTTTCTTATGCTATCAATAGGGAAATTTTGCTGGATTTCACTCATGGTTTTGCAGGTGACAATTCTTCAAAACTTCCAAAGTGATGATGGTCTTCCATTAACTTTTTGGTCCTTAGGTGATCTTTGTGTAACTTTTTCTATGCTTTTGTGCCAACATTTTAATTATCACATCCTAATCCTGAAAATTTACCCCTAAACAAGTAAAGAAGGCTGAGAATCTTTTCTAAATGTCACACTGTTAATAATTGCAGTTATATCTAACAGGGTCTCCATTCTCAGCATTAGCACTGGCAATGTCATTTCACATTTTGTCTCAGAGACAGTGGTGTTGTTTCAAAGGAAGATTGATTTTTCTGCAATCTAGATTGGGACTTTGCTTTTCTCATCTTCTGTACTTTAGCTACAAGGTATATCCCAAGTTTATATTCTATTTAGAAAACATCTATATGTGCTTATAGCTAATCTGTACTGTTGTCAGGCTTCTCTCTGTCAGTAGCAATAAGTGGTTTATTGACAGCTTCAGCTAATATGGACTTCTGTGAATAGACACAGAATTTCTCATACTTACATATCAAGTATGAAATACGTAATGATATAATACTAGTCTCCAGTTCTGACCATACTTCCATCTGCGTCATAAGAAACTTAATCTTATACTTCCTAAGGACACCAAATGTAGAGTTTCTTTAATATCTTAATTTCATTTGGCTCTATTCACATTTGCATGCTGTGAACATACTTCCACCAGAGTACTCAAAGGCCTCTGTTTCAACATCTACAATAGGTACTGATTTCTTCATATTATTCATTACTGTGTCTATGAAACATTAAAAAAACAACCAACCAACCAACAAACAAAAAAACCCACAAAACAAAAACCAACAAAATACCCCCCCACACATATAAGGATCCTAATTTATCTACAAGGACAAGAATGCTGGTAGAAGCATTATACTTATCTGGTTTGCTTGAACACATTGCTTCTAGGAATGTTGTTTCTAATACATCTATGAAGACTTACTCTCTATGCTATCGAAGATCTGTTCTGTTTTCCAGTGAAAAAAGTCAGGTGCCAAAACAAGTCCAGAAATCAGTCTGCAGAAACAGCATTTTCTAACAAGAAAGTGTGCTCTGTTTCTTAATGTTACTGGCCAAAATCTGCTGATACCAAATATTTCTCCATGGTTCATGCATCCAACATAAAAGACATTTAAGAATGTCCTTGTTAAACTGATCAAAAACTTTCACCTCTGTATATAGGTTATTATTTGGAGTGAATAGACACGGAGGAAGTACCAATTCTTTTGTCTGCAGTCACTCGTGTGTAAAGTCAAATCTCTTGGTTCCCTTGCTTGCTCTGTGATTCTGAAGGAAGTGGTTTTGCTCCATTTTTCCTTTTGTCTTTGTTTTTGAGAGACTAGAGTTTTCCAAAGGTCATTAGTCAGTGGACAAATAGTTTTTCCAGCTTCTATTCTGTTCTCTTTAGAAGGCTTCCCTCTATCCTGGAACACATTTCTGGCACTTCTGTTGTTTGAGTTTCCTGCTTTCCAAAAGTTATGTGTTTTAATGAACCATACATTTTGTTTTGGGTAGTCTTAGGAGCTAGAACTTCAAAAATTTGTTATTTACTCATTCATTTATTTCATATGCTTCCTCAGTGGGGCTAGCTACTTTAAGACTGAATGTAAGCAAAATCTTCAGTTTTGCCCACTTACCTGACACTATCACTGTTCCTCCTACAGCGCTAATATTCTCCGGGATCATGTTGGCTTGAGCACTGATCCTCAGCTTAGTTCAAAACTGTCCATTAATGCTTTGAGTTTCTTTATCTGCAGTGATACTGTTGTTGTTCTTTGTTCATGCTGTGGGCATAAATAATCACAGCTTACTATGAGCTGTTATTACATTTGCCTCACTTTTCCAAGTATGAAGCAGCCCTTCAGCTAGTGGCATTTGTCACAAGAAGCACAATTTATTGTGCTGATTTCTGCCTTCAGCTTCTCTTTGCCCCTTGGCCTAGGTTTTGGCAATTTCTTATCTGATCTGTGCCTCATTTACCTCCCTAAAATGACCAGAATGTCTCACTAGATTTAAGATTTAATAATTTGCATATTTGTGTACGTTTTCAACAGCTTTTTATATTTTGTCATACACATCAGTCTTTTGTCTTTATATAGCATGCAGTACTCTGTGGAGTTCAATAGTACAATCTCACAATGGTATATTTTACCAGAATTAATGGACAATGAATGGAAAAATCAGGCACTCACAAAACAACTGTTATTAAAACTTTTTTTTTCTTTTTTTTTTTTTTTTTCCAAAAGATATCATACTCAATTCTTTTCCAGTTTTCCTTCATGGGTTTGCAAGTTCTAGGTGTGACAGTGATTAGAGCTACCCTCTGCTTTTGTGCAGAGGCTTTTCTTGATCGGTGATCACCAAAGAGCTAAGAGTTGGATAACATCCACTTTGTTCATTGTCTGTTTTATCAATGTGTTTGCATTGATTAAGATGAACCTCTACACAACAACCCATTCAAATGACTCCTGAAAGAGCCTCTTTTCATTAAGTTAAAATTCCCATGGCTCTTGCACTCTTTTCTACTGAAAAAAATATGACAGCAAAGAATTATGTCATGAGTCTCCCTGCACATTTACTTGGAATACGAGTTTGACCAGATGAAGCCACAATTCTCATTTCTACTTTGCATGTTTATAATTATATCTTCCTATGGATATTTTTATGGGGGTGAGTGTGATTATATTTTCTGTGCTAGCAGGAAACAGGTCTTGAAGGGAAACACTTTCAGTCCAACGTCTGAAGTCTTGGTCATTCCTCACTTTGCTGTAGTATGTAACAGGCATCTCTCACGTTCAGCTTGTTCTCAATTCTCTTGCTCTCAGTTCCAGTTCAGTGAAATAAATAGTGGTCCCAAATAATGTGTTTTCTGACTCTGTGAAGAGGGGAAGTTTTTAATTTTGTCAACTGTGGCGGTTTATGGTAACAAGGACCATTTTTGCTGTGCAAAACAGTTACTTTTATTGAAAATGCGTTTCCTCAGCATTCTAACAAAACTCACAGCAAAGCCACAAACCCAGAACTTTAACAGTGAAAACAGTTTTCTTTCTACGTAAAAGGACAGCAAGGATATTACAGAGTACTGTGTTATCGTTAAAAAAAAATAAATCAGGAGATCAACCATTACTTCACTCTATTATCATCATCTCTGTCACATCAAATTCTTTAAACAAAAATGACTTGGAAAATTTCATTGATGGCTCCCTCTACCACAAAAGTGAGACCATGTGACTCACAGATTTGTTCCCCTTTTTGCTAGTGGCAAATTAGATCAGTCACCTTCCATAAAATAAGCTGAGTTTGCTCAGAGCACCAGAAAACCTTCCTCCCTCATACAGTTGTTCTATTACCACCATTAACTCAATTTAACCCGATCCCTCAAAACAGGCTTTACCTATTCACTTGTGCTCAGAGTTGTAGACCAAAAATGCACACGTGACCACAAGTATCTCATCTGTAGGTATCACCTTGAGGCTAGGTCTTGGCCCCCAAGAAGTGGAAGAGGTTTGAGTGACTAAGGCAGGGCCAAAGCCCCACATGCAGCTATGCCATAAAAATACAGGTTTTTCTGAAACCTCCTCATCTTAGGCCTTGCAAAGGCAATGAATATTTCACATTAAAGAAATGTTAATTGATATGCAAATACTTGTGCATCTTGTATTACCTTCTTGAAGCTCAGGTATTTCAGAAGAATTATGGAAATTTACAAAGACACTTGTAGTAAAAAAATCCGGTAAAAGCTTATAAATACAATAGTTTGCCATGGGCAATCAGTATATCAAATCCAAATGCACTCTCATTAGGTGAACATTGAGAAAAATTCTTAGGTTTGTCAGAGAAATTTCTAACCTCATTTCCCTAAGACTAACAATGAAGAGCATCCCAATGCATAAACACTCACATTAGTTTTCATTCACAGAGGTAAAGAAGTAGGAAACACCATGCAGTTGAGGCTTTACAACTCTAAGAAGATTGGTAGATAAAAGCAACAGATTAGCCCAATATTATTGAATCCTGCCATTTAAAGTTTCTTCTGGTGGACTTAATAGGCGATATATATCCGTTTTAGAAGAGGTGTTGGAATGAGTAGCATCTAAATCAGGAGCATACATAGTCAAGTAGGCTGACAGAAATCTATCTTTTAACTCAGTGACAGTAGTGCCTGCAGAATTTGGAAAGATTTATGCCAAGACTCAAGGAATATAATATTCCTCTTGAATTAACTAATTTTTGCAATCAATGTACTGTGAGTGATACACTGCTGCCAGGAATGATTTGTGGCCTGCCTCAAGTACCAATTACCTTCTATTTTCTACAGTAGAAATGTCTGGTAATGTGAATGATAGCAGCAAATTTTACACATCACTAATGATGGAAATGAATGTACTTTCCACCATGACTAGAAAGAAATTTTGTAAATAACGTAAAGAAAACAGATAAAGGGAATCATTGAGACTCATGCAAGAAAATTTTAATTAGTATTTTTACTATTTTTTTTTCATGCAATGATACTTCCCATTTCAACTGATTTTTCAACCTGAGGTCACACTAGAAAAGAGTATTATTGGAAGAGGCGAATACTATTTAAATAAAGGGTGAACCAAGATAGCATAAACTAAAACTAGAGCATAGTATGATATGATAAGAATAATAAAATATCCTTCTCAGCTGCTCAGTGGGTGTCTATGCATATTGAGATCAATTAGAAGGACAGTGTGGAGCTGACTGACATCCTGCTATGTGCTAAAAAACAGTTAATGGTTTGTTAAGTAGTTCTCCTATTGTAGTTGTTACCCAATTTAACCTTCCCCAAATGCTTAAAAAAAAAAAAAAAGAAAAAGGCGGAAAGCACCTCTTCAGTGAGGTGTTACAAAAGCTTTATTCATTGTGACAACCTGACACTATTGAGACTGTGAGGAGCGAAAATGTGGCAGAAAGTGTGGCCTAACAGGCCATCACATGCTTTAAGCAGTGCAGGAGGAAAACTCGGTAATTGACAACATCGAACATTTATGGAAAAATCATGAAAAATTAAAGTTGACGGAATGTCCATTTCCATCCAGGAAAGAAGGTCATTATAAACATTTGAAAATCAGTGTCTAAAAGAGGTTTAGCATGTTGGGCAGGGAGGCAATATTTTGCCCTCTATTGGTACAATCAAGTTCTTTGTGCTGGCAAAAGATTAGATCTTCCTCTCCTCTGAATGTTCTTGAGTCACTTATGACCAAGTTGTTCTGTAGCAGTTTGTAGGTACTTGGGACTAATCTGAGTTACAGGCAGTGAAGAACCACCATCAGAAACCAAACACATACTGCACAACTTGAGACTTTGGTGAACTCTGTTCTTACTCACTTTCAAAATCTTCTAGTTTCTGCTATACATCCAGATACCTACAGACCACAGCCAGCCTGGGGAACTAAAGTAGCATCATGAGGGGGCTAGTAGCACCTCTCCCTATTCTAATGTCCCTGAATGTGCCAACTTAAGTGCTGGACCTCGCAGTTTTACATGTTTCAAGGCAGAATTTCACAGTTCTCCACTCCTAGATTAAGATTTGTTCCTGCCCATTTGGTAGGACTGAGTTCAGTCACCTCTTATGCTGCCCTGTATATAATCTGTTACTTAAGAATGCTCATAGTGGATCAGCTCAAAGTTCCACCTGGCCTAGTACTCTCTCTCCTGCAAAAGCCGGTGGCAGATATCATGGGAAGACTGAAAACACAAGCAAAGCATGCAGTGACCCTTTGCTACAACACTCCATTGCCTTCAGTGACAACACAACTGTTTTCTATGCGAAAGGTGGTGTGCGTCTATCATTTTTCCCTCCCAGACCCACCAAGCCCAAACACTTCACAGCTATGCCAGAACTCTATTAGGCAGGGAGGGCAATGCCAACAGCAAGGAAGGAAAGGAGGACTACTTCCTTCCAGCTTCAGCCATTCCGTCTTCTGCACCTGGAGCAGATGGGCTATGCACTTGAGGGGAGACCAAGACACAAGTAAACCAAGCAATATCATGCAAAGCCACAACTGACCTGCATGAGGCTGCACGGAGAAGGTGCAAGTTTAATATAATTCATGCTACAGTAGCTCTGGTGCCTAATAATGTGCAATCATCCTTGATATCACACACTTCTTCAGCTGCTACACTGTGTGTTACAAGTTCCCACTCATTACTTCAGAAGTGGCAGAAAATTTCTCAGAATACAAACTATGTAACCGACAGTTTTGCGTATGTATGTCTCATCAGGATATACTGACTTAAGTGATTTTGGTTTAAGGAAATTATTTCAAGTACTCTGAGTGTTGCATAGGTAGGCTGTGACCTTTTTTTTTCACAGTACTGCCAAGTCCTACTTCTGCCTTTTTATTAATCTAAGCCTGCCTTTTGAAAGCATTTTATTCACCTTGAGCCTGAGTTTATGGCATAGTACTGATTACCCAAGCACACACAGTTCTGGAGACAAGTCAAGCCAGGGACAGAGCTGAGGTTACAAACAAGAGGGGAATCACAGAAAAGGAGAATAAAGAAGTTGTAGGAGCATACGAAACACTTAGAGAAGGTAGGAAAGTGAGCAAACATGGACATTGTGTAGTCCACAAGGCCTTGCACGTCAACTGTTGCTCATTCTTGCCTTTGTTCTCTGGTATTTATCTCAACTTCTTTTAAAGGCTTTAAGGTGGAAGAGGATGATTGTTTCCATGAAACAAGAAAGACTGAAGGCAGTTACATACTATAAAGCTGGGGTGATTTAATGACAAGTCTCTTGGGGACTACATCTTTCTCACTCCTGTAAGAATCGGCAAACCAGTACAAGAGTGTTTATTTGTGTTTAATTCAATCTTCATTTCACAATATTGTGCTCTTCTGTAGTCATATAATATTAGCTAAAGGAATATGGAGATGCAGGTTACCTTGAATACTGATTTCTAGCTGATGCTACAGGGAGCTAACATGTTCTTGATCTAAAAATTATTTCTCCTTGAGAAGCACTTTCTCACTTCATGCAGCATTTGTACATAAAGCTACAGAATCCTCCTGAGTAGAAAAATGTTGTTTATAAGAGTTGCTTCAGAATATTGATGTTATTCCAAAATGCATTGCAAGACAGTGGCCCAGTGACTCATGGATCAGGTATGTGATCACTTTGTATAAGTGCCATGTCATTCTTTCACATTTTTAGCCACACTGGGAAGCAAATGGTCTTTTCCAAGGAACTAGTTGATTGACTTTTACTTCTCTGCAACTATAAATGCCACTCAGACACTTTGAGAACTCCACAGCCTGCTCTTACGTGGAGGAATTAATGGACTGAATGAGCTTTTGGTGCAAAACAAATACATTATCTCAAAAGGCTGAGTTCTCTGAAGAAAGTCAGCAAAATTACTACCTCCTATTTGCTGTCTTCATGAGGAAAGAGAATAAAATCATTATCATACAACGTCTGTCACTAGCCAATATGGAATGTATTTGAAATTCAGACTTTCCAAGCAAAAAGAAAATTATCATGCACACAACACAACAACAACAACAACAACAAGAAAACAAAAGAAGAAAGTTGCAAGTAATTTCAAATATAATTTCCTGGAACTTTTGACTATTGGTTTTTAAGCATTTTCTTATCAGAAACAGAGAGGACAATTCACTCAAACTGCAGGGAAGTATCAATGTGAAATATTGAGGCATAGTTGTTTAAGACCTTTTTTGATGGGAATGAGAATTCCATTCATTTATCAGAAGACATGAATTTAGATATTTGAGGTAGCAAACTACTGTGATTGTTTTTAGATTATTATAATCCATGCACACAGCCTGACAGGGAAGTGTTAGCTTTATTCGTGCCCTCAGTGTCCAGACAACACAATCTGTGTACAATCTTTTACTTTTCCTGACAATAGCTGTTAATTAACAGGTCTCAATTTATTTCACCTTCACACTTTGAAAAATAGAACATGCATACCCAGATTACATGGAAGAAAACACAGATCATAGATTTTACTATGTCACCTGGATTTCCTGTTCATGTAGAAATACAGTACTTCAGAGAGGAACACTATTCACATATGCAAACTAAGCAGGCTGAGCTCTGCACAGTAACTCCTGCTGGAAGAGTGAAATTCATACAAGAATTGGAGTGTGGTTTCTAATTCTTCTAAGTTCTGCTACAGTTACATTTTCAATACAGTAATCATCTAAGTTTAATTACTGCAGTACTGTTCGAAGCCAGAGGTGTTCCTGATTTTCCTGGGTTCTGGATGAATCCAGAAGGCATCTGAATGGGGAGTCATTCTGTCTGTCCATCACTGTCCGTTTTGTAATCAGAAAAGTCTGAGATCAAATAGACTTTATATTTTCTTTCATTCCCTTGAAAATAATTTGCTATCATACTTACTTTTAACTTTCATTTTCTGATAAGGGACTGGGATACAAAAAAAGATTTTATAGGTTCTGCATGTTGATTTTCCAACTATTGACTTTAAATTAACATAATAGTTTTCCCACCTACAAAGGAGGGCTGCCAGACTTGGCAAGGACAGAGTTTTAAGAAGATCTCTAATGGTCCATAAACAACCACAGGTAAACAAGTGTTCATGTGCCATTCATTTCTCTTACAGATGTAATGTGCAATTTTCAAGTCACTCTTACCTGCTTATTGACCGAGATCCTATCAGTTCAACCTATAAGCCTTCACAAAGACAACTTTCTTTGGTACCACAGCACCACTTCCACTTTGATTTTCCCAGATATTCTTACCAAAATGTCAGTAAAGACTTATCCCCTGTTTGTGAGAAAAAAAAACCAAACTTGCCTGTGGCAGAGAAGGATGCGAATGATATATGAACTCTGGATTTTTCTTCTTTGGTTCTGTTACTTCATGAAGCATCTCCTATCAGCACTATTCTTGCATATTTCTTTAGGTCTAATCTTGTTTTGTGTATTTTCTTGACAATGGAGAAAAGGACAAAAAGGTGCAAATAACACTTTCTGAAATATCACTGTCCTTATTCTGAAGAAAGCATATATTCCAGCTGCTGCAAAAGAGAGATCAAGTGTATGATTTATTTCCTTTACAGTTATCTTTGGTTATGCAAAGATAACTGTTCGGTTATGTAGTTTGTCTTCTTTTCTTTTTGAAACAGAGGTTCAGTAACTGTGAAGGTAAGTATTATGTTATTGAAAAAAAAATTAGCAGAATTTCATTTTTCTAACCTTTGGCCTCTCTCAAATGATGTGCAAATAATAAACAAATCTTTGTTTACACAGTGTCTGAAGTGGATCATCTTTGCACAAAGTTCTGAAAACTGAATCAAATCTGCATCAAAATGAGGTCACAGTAGTTTGTAGAAAATATCTCGGATTATCACTTTCCCTTCTCCAATGTAATTTACAGCCACACATTAAATGCTACAATGCATAAAAGCATTTTGGTATGGATTATAGTAACCAAGCGAACTGTTTTATTTCTGATTGTCAGTACCAACAAATGGGATCTACTCTAGTAGGCATAGTACGCAGCATTCATGTAGGCTGTATTTCCTCTGGGCATTTATGAGACCTTGAGAAGTTGAAGGCATCTTGCAGCCTCATGCTTGACTGTAACTAAAGACTTCAGATCAAGTGGAATGCCAGAACCTTTGGTATTTGCCGTCATTGGAAACCTACTTATAAAGGAGCAAAAAACTTCAGCCTTTCAAGCAGAACAGAGGATGACAATTGTCAGTGTCAAACTCAGTAGAGAAGCCCAAATTTCAGATGTTTCAATTATTTTTGGCTGGCTCTGGTATAAAACCAAGGTGACAGGCTTAAGAGGATACCCAAAGTTAGATTATGCTCCTTCATGCACAATTGTGTAATTTCATTTGATTTCTAATGTTGATCTGTGAAAGTTCATTTTATTTCTAATGTGTTAAATGCCTTATTGCAGCATTCAGTATCACATTGAAAATGAGACGGCCTTTAGGACCAGTGAACAGCTCTATGCTTTCCTCTTCCACTCTTCCCTTCACCTTAACTTTTGTTGCTTTCTACCCTTCTCATTTTCCTTCCTGCAGCAATTCCGGGTCTGGGTTTCATGCAGGAACTTTCTTGCCATTCATCTCTTTAATAACTAACCATTAAATGTTCACGTTTTAATTTTAATTAGTATTATTTACAAAAGAGACAAATAGGGAACCACTGCATTCAAATTTCAGAAGTGTTGTTCCAGATTGGATGCTTATTGCATATAACACCATAATATCAAAAGTCTACTATATTTCTAACTCTATGAACTAAAACACACTCAAAGGTGAGGAAGAGGGGAGAACAGAAGCAGCACCTTTGATATAGCAAGACCCAGACGCCTATCAGGACACCTGACACAGCTGGTTCAGTCTTCATTAGGCACCTTTCAAGTGAACAGAGCCACTGACATTACCAAAGTGTTCTGGCTTTTCAGTTTTATATTTTTTTTTAACTCCTTAGAACTCTAAAAGAAGCACTAATGTCACCATTTGGAGGTCCCTAAACACCTTTTAAAATACAAAGTTAAATAAAAAATATCTTCCCAATTTGTTATTGCACCAAACCTACTTTTTAGCTCACTCCTTTTCTAATGCTTTCCTCTCTCCTTTTCTAATGCTTTCCTGCCTAAGTATTTATGAAGTGTAAACAATTCTCCTTCCAGTGTCCTTTGGTAGGCTAAGCAAGCCAAGCCCTTTCAGGATCTAAACTACGCAGCAGGGCTAACCTGAAGCACAGCAGTGCATTCACCTGGCTCAGCTCATCCATACTCATCAGTCCTGCATATTTGCTTCATCACAGCAGTATTCCTGTGCTAATTAGTGCTGCCACTAAGCTAGCTGCAACAAAATGCTGACACCATAGTATTACTTCCAAATTTAGAAATAGTTTTGCCTTAGCTACTCGGGTCTCTGTACAGCACTACACGGTGTACATATATTCTTAACAACCTCTTGCAGAGCATATTATCTACCCTTGACCATCCAACTAATTATTCCTTGCAGTTCTTCCAGCTTGGATTACCTCTCTTCAACATGGATGACAACAGCTGTACTCTATAGAGGGGATCTCAGTAGGGCCTTGTACAATGGCATTAGTTCTTTTCTACCTCTGCTGGAAATACTATGCCTGATACATATGAAATATCAAATCTAGGCCTACCCAGTTGCCTTAAGGCCATCTTTCAATAAACTGAGCAATATTCAAACCTGAGGCTGTCAATAATGAAGAAAAAACTATTCATTGTCATGTCTTTTCCTCTTTCACTTTCCTTCCACCTCTTCTGGAAGCTGTCTCCTTTGCAGCAATCACATGAATAACAAAGTCTTCAGACTGAGCCACTGGGGACAAAAGAACAAAAGACAAGTGGGATTAAAAATGGCAATCCAGCCATGGACAGAGTGGAAGCTGCCATCTGACTTGTTAGGTGTGGGAGGTTTTCCCATTCCTGTTGCCCCTCACTGTCTGGGATGACAAGACAAGGTGCAAATGGTCAATATGGTTATATCAGCACTACAGCAAGATTAGATTCATCTTCATAGGAAAGAAGATACACCTGCTGGTGATGGGGCCAGGCTGCAAGCAAAGAGGCAAATCCACTGAGGTTATGCTGTTGAGACAATCCAAGATCAGAAACTGGTACTGCAAAACCAAAGAACGGTTCAGAAGAATTTCCTCTTGATGTGAGGAATCACTACCAGCAGAATGAGCTAGAAAAACAATTTTACTCAGAGGAAGCTGGCAGAAAAGCAAGGTTTGAGAAAATCTGGTGGTTATGGGACCTGTATGGAATAAAAATCATCTCTATTACTACAAAAGATTTGAAACTGTGGCCTTCACCTTCCATGTAATTAGTGTAGCCACTGATTTCTAGCAGCAGGCAATTAAATTACCCTGAGCTAAAGAATAGTTAACTGTTTTCCATAGAGGCACCCCAAAATGACTCCAAGCAAATAAGAAGCTTAAACCAACTTTAATTTGGGACCGAAACCAAATGACAGACTGAAACCAATGACAGAACCAATGCAAACTGGGGATGTAACCCAAAATCAGTCAGCACTCTGGCAACATTTAATAAACTGCAGGTTTGATGCACCTTTTGGAGATATTATTACCATAAGACCACACAAGAATGATGACCCACAGCACATACACAGTGTTGCAAAAGAGAAGCTTCTCTCATTCAAGGGTACCCAGGAGAAGGAGCGGGGCAGGGCAAGGACTCACTCAAGGACATACCCAGAAAAATAATCAGTCACCAAGGAGAAGATGAGAGCTCTCAATCTCAGGAAGTCTCCTTAGACAGCACCCTTGATCTAAGGGGAGGGCTCTGTTCACAGTTCCACTGCTCCAGGAAGACCACTCAAAGGGGGCCTTTGGTGGGAGCCCCATTTTATAGCCAGGTTAGATCTGGCTGTGGTCGTTATGAGCATGGTCCAGAAGATCCTCTGGGCCTGGTCATCTTGTTGGCTTAGGACCCTGCTTGTTGACTGGGGTCGCACCCCTACTGCTCCCCCAGCCAGGTGAAGTGGACGTGTGAGGAGTCACTGTGCCCTGGGGTGGGAGGACATGATGGTCCACATCAACCAAGGTGCATACAGCCAAGGTGTATATGTGAGGACAGCTACAGTGGGGCCCAAATGCGCAAAAAAGCAATCAACTGTCCTACTGAAAGCTCCAGATCTCATCAGGGTCTGTGCAACTGCCTCAACTGTGTATATAAACCACATGAGTTCCAAGATAAGGACTTGATAAAAGAAAATTGTCTTTGTTAACAAACTGCATTTTCCAGTGGAAAAAAAAAAAAACAACACACACACTCAAAAAGTCCCACCTGATAAGATTTAACTGCAATTTGAACTCCAGACAAATAAAGGAATCTTAAGCCCAAGCTCTGGGCAATTTTTGGAGCACAGTAACTCACTGTTGATCTCTTCCAAACTAAATATGATCAGCAACAACAGTTGTATTTAGCGTTAACAAGAATTATTATGCACATGTGGCATAAGCATTTCTAGCATACCATGGCATTTGGCTGAAAGCCTAATGATATTTTTCATATTTATAGTGCAGTATGTGAACATTATAATTTTTTTTCTATCTTTCACAGAGTAAATTATTCAAGCTTTATTTCTTGGCCCTGGAAAATAGTACTATACTGGGCTTCCATCCAAGAAGGGTTTCTTAAAGGACTAACAGGTTTAGATCAACTCTGTAAGAAAGGAAGTCACTTGATTATTCCAGAAAGAGAAATAAAACTGAATTCAAATCACTTTAATTTCTCAATAAACATCCCTCCTGGTGGAAGTGCTTGGTGATCAGCCCAGGAGAACTGAACTCTCACAGCAAGTGCATCACAGGCACCTAGAGCTGCACGTGCCTGCCTTGTATTGTCTTTTTTCAGGTGTAACAGCAAGTGTAAGAGGCCCAGAGACCATTTCCTCATTCTACTACCCCATTCCTTTTGATCCATTCTGACACTTGCTGCAGCTGCTACCACCACAGGCTTATGATTTCTGTGCTAAATTTTCTACAAATATAGGAATATAAAGGTAAATATAAAAAGCCAAGGTAAGAGACATCAGCAAGAGACATGCTGTAAGTAAAAATTATTTGTTAATGCTGGAATATGTAACAGATCTTAGAAACTCTGATGAGATCAACTGCAAAATCAAAATACGACAACTGTCATGTTTTTGTGGATTTCGACATTTTACTGTACTTAGAAAAGAATCCCAGATCTAAATGTCATCATAATACTGCTTTGTATTTTTAGGTATCTTCTTCATCTGCTTGTTCTGAAGCAACTCTCGTCAACAGCAAGTGAAATTATTTCTGCCTGCAGCAAGTAGGATCATGTGCTATGATGCTTCTGAGTCTAACTGATTTCTTCTGATGTGTACCAGCTGGGATTGTAGGGCTAGCTCCAACTAAGAATTTAGGTGCCTCAGGCAAGACTTGAACAGAAGTGAGGCTCCTAAATCCAAAGCTACAATCCAAAATACTCAGATATAGCTGCTGTTCAAGCTTGGAGGTACCTAAACTAACTAGCTATCTCTTTATTTAACCTTAAAGTTTCCTAAGGACTTAGAATTCTGCTTCTACATGTGTCCTGGAGTGCCCCAGCAAGAGCCGTGTTTGGTCAAGCTTGCATTATTCCTCCACCCTTGAGTGTGTTACTGTGGTAGCAGTTCCAGAGCATGCCAACGCACTGGAACTTTCCTTTCACAAAACACAGCAGTAACTTGTTTTTAAAATACAGATCAAAAAGGTCATGCCTGCCTCCTATATAACATCCATGTAGTTAAAGTACTCACCCGAGCAGTGGGAGATCTTGATTCATTTCTCAGAGGGTGGGAGTTTGTCCGCTGCCATGCTGGGCAAGAGCCCTCTCTGCTACTCCTGTCAAAGCTGTGATACTTTGAATAGTAATTCAAGGTTCATACAGTCAAAAAAAAGAGTACCAGGTTGAGCATTATGCTTTATCCTAATGATCCTGATGGTTTTTCTTGCAAGAGATGCCTTTGATAACATGTCAAATCACTATCTGACATCTACAATTATGAAAAAGGATCCTTTTGGACAAAAAGTGCTATGCAAATGTTAACACCCTTTTATTAATGAAGCAATGTCAGTTGAACTCTAAAAATAAAGAGCAGATTAGGCCCCAGATTGGTAACCATCAGAAATTTCTCT
This sequence comes from Patagioenas fasciata, assembly GCF_037038585.1. NCBI lineage: Eukaryota > Metazoa > Chordata > Aves > Columbiformes > Columbidae > Patagioenas > Patagioenas fasciata. Next base: position 27,487,528 of record NC_092524.1, on the reverse strand, counting down.
CTGGACCCTGCCAAGAAAATTATTCAGAAAGGCAATGAAACTGCTGAACAAGAATAAAGCCTTTGAATTAAAAACACAGGGTGCAAAACATGGGGCTCCCATGCTGGGAAAAGCGGAAATAGTAGAATAAGTTCCACACAGAACAAACCAAACCAGATTCAAAAGTGCGACAGACTCAGTTTTACAGGCTAGACATAACCAAACACAGTCAGCAGCAGCAAATTACATCTTTGTCTCCCCCAGTGATGTGTTCAATTACTGAGACAAGAGTTTCATGCAAAGTGAACAGCACAGTAAGTAATTAATTCCAGTGCAGATACTTTGAACTCTAAGAGCTGTGTTATGTTCTGGCTGTCATCACTTGTTCTGCAAAAAATTAGAAGATTTCATGTGTCAACTTTTGTTGAACACAGAGTTTCTTTATATTTTCCAAATGAAACTCAGACAGAAGCAAGATGTGCTACAAATCTCAGAATGGTTTTACTCCAGACTTTTATAGCAGCTTTATAGGTGCATTAGACAACTCTGCATAAATACCAGCTTATTAGTCAAGCTGGGTTTTCGTGGCAGCTTCACCAAGGCTGTTTGACAGGGATAGACAGCGAAAAGATGGGGCAGGGATCACACATAGGAGGAGGTTTCCAAAGCAAAGTGGAACAGCAGTGTTTGACAAAAACTTGCTGGGAATTGAGCTGCAGTCAGACACACTTTTCTGAATGCAGTTAAACTGTGTTTAGTGGCTACCAACTCCAACCACGCATCACTAACTTCCTGCCAGAGTCTCCTGCTGTTCCTTCAGCTCCGTTGACAGTCACTACACTTGTTCCTCCTAGCCCAGTCTAGTATGTAAAATGATCTGGACTAAGAAGCAACGTTTAACCTGCCAGGCACACACTGTTATGAGTACATTGCAGTGATTTGGATCATATGATGGACTTAATTAGCTTCTCATTAGTAGAACTTGCAGATCCAGTATAGATCATGGGTTCTAGTGTGAAGAAGGGGACAGCAATAGGTATGCTGATCTCCTGGCAGCAAATGCTCTCTCAGAAACAGTTCAGAAAAAGTATTAAAGCACAACCTTAATGGCGGGAGCAGCAAGGTATTTTGAATGAAACTGGGATGGAAACTGCAGCTGAGAGCAAGAGTTGGAAGTTTGCTGCAGGAAAAAGGGAAAGATGCGTGGAATATGGCAAAGCAACTGCAAGGCTTGGAAGCCAAAAGGGATTTACATCATATTAGTTTTCAGAAGGTCCACAAATAATAGACAAGAGGAACTAGGGTGCTTGATAGACACCTGCTGGGATTCAGCCTGTGGTTTTAGGCATACTATCAGAACATTTAAGCAGTGAGCAGAAAAGTGGGATCATTTCTGGAGGGACTGCAGGATGCAGGTGCAAAACTTGGAACACAGGTGCCGTAGGCCTTCTTTGGACAGTTGTGCTAAACAGTAAGTCAGCTGCCAAGTGAACAGTGAAGGTTTTTTACAGCAGTCAAGTATGGAAGAGACAATGGCCTTGGCTCTTGATGTGTATGTAGCTACATGCAGATGAAAAGGACATTGCTAGCTGGAGTTGTATTTAATATTATCTCTGGATTTGGCAATGGATGTGAAAAGGGGGCAAATCCTCTCTGCTGGACTGCTCATAATTAACTTGACCTCTGTCTCTGCCTGTTCCCCAGACTATTATCTCGGTTGGCAATTAGCTCAGTGTGGCTGTTTGGCTACACAGTCGTAAGTATAAAGCCGTTGCATACTTTCCGTATACCTTCTGTGTAAGCAAACAAAAACCATTAAGAGTAACAAACGGAATTATTATAGTAATCCTGTCTAAAAACTCAGAACAGATGACTAACAGGCCAGTATAATCTGCGGGTTCTTAATAGAGCTAACAGAAATACCACACAACTGTCTGTCCCAGCTAAGTCCACATCTCATTTTATGGGTTATGGAACTTTATGGATATTAGATTGTTGTTTTGTTTTGTTGTAACTAAGCTAAAGATCGAGAGTGGGTTTTGTATTATTTATTTTTGGCTTCTTGTGAAAACAAACAAAGAAGCAGTAAAAAAAAATAGAAAATTGAAAACTCATTTTCTAAACGAAAATTTTTCCTTTTTCAACTCAGAACAACTTTTTTTTTTTTTTTTTTTTTTTTTTTTTTTTTTTTTACAGAACACTTTACTCAGTCTGAAAGGAGGCATTTTTCTTTACTTTTGGGTTGGATATAATTTATTCTTTAGAATGATATTTGAAACAAGGAGGATGGCTATTCACACAACTTTAATAGTATTGTCAGTCAGCATGTTTATAGCTTTTCTGAGTACAGAGTGTGTTCCTCTGATGTTTTAATGCAATATGTTTTGACAGAAAACTGGTCTGTATGTTTTATCTTCCTTAACACTCTTTAACAATGTGTACAATTAAACTGGGTTTCAAAGCAAAGGATGCATTTATTTTCACAAATTAATAAAGCTATCAAAAGACCCACTATAGTACATACAGAAAATAAATGTCATTATCAACTAAACCAGAAATTAAAATGTTAGACTAATACCAGCCTAATGTGGAAAATAAACTCTCCTTCACAGCTTTCATATTTACAAAAGACGAGCAATCTCCTAATAAATGGTTCATGTTCTTTTGTGAGTTATAAAGGGTCTCTATAGTCTTTCAAAATAATGCATTACGTAAACTGATATCAACCTTTCTTTCAAGTTCTCTAGATTGCCAACCACCTTTCAGACTGTATACAGTTCTAGGCTTTTCAGCTTCTGTTCCTATTTAGTTATATGCCCAAGCCCTATTTAAAATATTGTATTAATTATCATTATCACTTTTGATGTGAGCTGCCCTCTGGAATTTGGACTTTTACATGCAGGTCTAGGAGGGATAAGGGATAAAGTTAAGGTGCAATTCTATTTTAATGTAATAATATACAAAGTCTTGTACACAGCAGCTATTCAAAATCAACAATTATATACCAAAGTTCTTGTTGACAACTTCTGAGTCCCTTTCAAACTGTATTCAAAAACTCTCTCCTTAGCCTTGTCTCTGCAACACAGGAGTCCTGTTCAGGTTATATCCAGCTTCCATGTTTGTCTCCGTGTTTTTTTCCTTTTTCACAAATATACACCTCCTTTTCCAGCAGTACCTACCCAAAAATATTCTACCATGGCACTACAGTTTTAAGCAGGCTTTTACTTGTCTTTGTTTAGAACAAAAATATTTTAAAAACTATATCTTCTACAATTATTTAAAGTGAAGTCATAGGATGATTAATCTATAGTTATAGGATAATTCAGGTTGGAAGGGAATTGAGGATGTGAATGGTGTTTCACTGAGACATCCTGTATAGGATACCTACAAGAAGAAAATGGCAAGAAATCCACAATCATATTTTGAAATGGATTTAATCAGTTTCTCTCAAAACTGGTCCAAACAGTAGCCCAGTTCTTAATATGATCCAAATTTAAACTGTAAATTTCTAATCAGTTCCAATAAGAGAAATGTCTATCTTTTGACAGGATGAAAACTTCTATTTCAAAGTAATTCAAAACTTTTTTTTTTTTTTACAAAGTTGTAGATACTTATCCATTTTCTCTCAGTATCCAGAAAAACAGGGAAGGTATTAGTGTAATTTGTTGGATAGTTATGGAGCATTGGGATAGATTATTTTTGTTGAACCACCTAAAAACACCAGAAAGCAGGATTATTAGCTAACCCTTTATTCATACAGGAGCAAGTGGGATTTATCAGCCCTACCTTCATCCTTTCCCCTTTGCAATGTTTGTATTACCCTGTGCAGCGTGGAAGTCCTAGATTGCATACTTGTAGCAATTGCCTTTTACAACAAGCTTTTAGCCACATTAAAAGCACTGTATTGTTATACAGCACTGTTAAAGGACTCCCACAAAATGTTGAAAAAAGTGTGTATTGATGTTTCAGCTTCCCCTATTGTTAAAAATAACAAGATTACTGGTAAATAGCCATGCTTAGAGGTAATTTCTTTGTGGTATCTTAAATATAGAAATCTGTATTTTCATGTCTTTGTTGGCAGCTAATGATGTTCCAACACTGTTTTTCTGTAGTAACAGTTCTACTTACAACTTTATATATCAATTTTAAAAAGATCTTTGTCCGGATAGACAACTATATTTTTCCATCCTAGTAAAGTGTTAGAAATAAAGAGCATGGGCCTGATCTCTGTCTTGCAGAAAAACGATAAAAAATGGTCACAAGACATACAAGTAAGATACTGGTTGTAGAACAATGAAACATCTGGAGTATACACTTTTTCATTCACTGAAGGACTTTCTTCTTTCTTTGGTGAGGTAGAAGTGTTACGAAAAGAGTAGCAGACTGAAGCAATGAAAGAACAGAATAGATGTATGCATTAGCATTCTCAAATATGACAGATGAATATTCACACATTTGCTAGATGCTAAAACTGAGAATAGAAAGAAGCAGGACAAACCTAGCCTGTCCAAATCCAACATCCAAATTGAAAAGCTGGTCCAAAATTCCTGGGCCCTGTAACAAAGGAACACAATGTTGACTAGTTTAATGTTTGTCTTATGTATCATGGGTCTTTTACAGCATGTCTAGGCCATGCTGATACTGACCTTCACTAAGTTCCCAAGGCTTCCTTGACTTCCACTCTCATCCAGGTCCAGGTGCAGATTTACTGGAACACCTGTGGATGCTGAACTCCCAGCTAGTACCAACCAGTGCAACACAGATATTCTGGTTGTGTAGGAGCTGTATCATGTCCTGCTGTGCTTCTCTATTCCCCTAAAGCAGGGATGCTTGTGAAACCATCAAAGACAATTCCTCCCCGTGGCCAGTGTTGAGGGGCAGCTTAGGAAACTACATTAATTTTTATGGTGGAGGCAGCAACCTACTCCTAGCTCTTGTCTTTTCCATCTGCCTTCTCTGCATCCCCCTGTGTGCAAGAAGAATTTTGCATGGCAATTCCAATATTCCTTGTAGTACTAGACTCACTACCTGTCAGGAACTCTCCCATTTTTTTTGCACATACATAAAAAAGGTGTTCATGTAATGAATACCACATAAGACTGGTATTTCTGGGTAGTACCAGGCATTCTATGTATTTGCTGTAGGCAAATAGCCCTTCTGTGCACACAGTGTATGTTAAAACACTAAGACACCCATGCCCTGAAGTGTCTTACTTAGTTTCTTCCCTGGAAAAGCCTTAATTTTCCCCAAGGAAAAGGCCTCTTCCCCTTCTCATAGGCAGAGTTTGGCTGTCTGTGCCCACAGCCAGCTTTGATTGTACATTTGAAACCTGGAATCAAGTTGCTGATCAAAGAGCTGTGTGAGAGCTGTGAGAAGCCCCATCAAGGGCCCCTGCCCCCACTTTGGTTGGGAGCCACTTTTAAGCTGAGGTACTTACCCTTAGTCCTGAGCTACATGGCAGCTGTGTCTGTGCTGGACCATGTACCTTTCTGATCTGGATTCTGATCTACTGCCTTGAGTTCCTGGCTTAACTTTGGTCCTTGCCTCATTACTACAGTCTTGTCTGACAATCACTGGACTGAGGCTGGCCCTGGTTATTGCCTCTGGATGTGCTCTTTGTCACATACAGGTGGACTGTGTCCTTGTTAGTGCACCATGACCTTCTGTCAGCTTCTGCTCCTGGTTCACCTTCCCTTGCAGAGCAGCCCTCTCTTGCTGCTCCCTGTTGTTTCCCTCCAGCAGGAAACATAGGTTTAAGAGGCAAGAATGGTAAAATATATATTCTTTATTTTATTTCCACTGCTGCTCTTCACTCTTTCTTAACTTCAGATATTTTCTATTGTTTTTTTCCTTCTATGCATACCTCTGTGTCTTTTCTCGTGTTTTTTCATGAGTTTGTGGGGTTTGTTTTGGCTTAATTTGTTTTTTCCCTCTTCCATGAGGGATCAGTCCATGAGGGAAGTACATTGCTGCCTGGTGTCTGGCAAATGGGTTCAAATGACACTGAAACATACAGGGAAGTGGCAGAAGTCTGGTCTAAGTCACATTTGCCTGTTTGCATTCCTAAATTATGTGGTCCAGACTGGTGAGGTTTGAGATTCCAAAAATAAAAAATTATTCAAGAAATTACACTTGCCTTTACTGAGCCATTGCCCCACCATGGTCTTCTAGCAGAAGGTCCTCTGCTGTTCTTAGGGGCATGGCTTAGAGGCGGACTTGACAGTGCTACGTTAACAGTTGGAGTCAATTATATTAAAGGTCTTCTCCAACCAAAATAATTCTACGATTCTAGTAGAGGAATTCTCTGCTAGCAGTACTGTAAATGACATGTAAAAAGAGTTTATGATTAGTCATAGTAATTAAAAATCAGCAGAGGCATCATGTCAGCTTCAGTACCATCCTATTCTCTGCAAGCCAGGAAGACCTTTCTGTGATTTCAAATGTTTACACTACTATCTACACTACTTTTTACTAAGAGCTGCAATTTAGCGGTAGTGTCTTACCAACCTTTCTCAGTGTAGTACAAATGCAGTTAACTTTAATTATTGGTACAGGAATGTCTGCAATTTCAGGCAGTCCCAAAGCTCTTTAGATTCTTGTAAGATGAAAATTTATGGGGTACAAGTGCTGCTTGTTAACAATAACAAATGACATAGTTCCCACAGAAAAAAAAAAAAAAAAGACATAATTTGCAGTATTTTGTAAGGTCACTCTCTCCCAAATTTTCACCTAAATACATAATTATTTGCTCATTGACATAAGCTTTACACAAAGAGTACTGAACGGGGCTACAGAAAGGTAATACCAATTAATTACCAATAATAATTGTCATTTCATAATCATTTAAATTTTAATTTCCTTCTGCCAGTTTGTTAAAGTGCCAATTGCACATCTCCTTTTTCACGTATTATGAAAAAGAGTAATCATTTATATGTAAAGAGTAATCTTTTATAATTCCTGAGTTAATTCTGCAGCACCTTGAGGTGTATCTTCAGGACTCTGCAGCGATGCTGAGCTCTTTGAAGAGTCCAGTGAATGCAAAATTAACACACCAGAATAGCCTCATTAGAATCAAATAAAATGCTCACTCAGAACACTTTAATCTCAACCATCTAGAAATATTCAGCAAAAGGAGATATGAAGTGACACCACAGTTTTAGAGTGCACACCAGTAATAAGCATCATTTGATATTTTTGTTATCTATCTTTGTGGAATGAGAAAGGACAGAGACAGCTTTTTGCAGGGAGACTGTTCTTCCTATTTGGTTATGACGTGAAGGCTCCTCTGTCTTCACTGAGCTGAGGACAACAGTGCTGGCAGAGGGACATGCAGACAACTGTATAAATTTGCATATTGTAACTTCATCCTGCAAAACTCCAGGTAGAAGAGCTTATCCTGAACACATCACCTGATGTGGGGAACACTATAAGTGTGTAAGTGATGCCAGTCCAAGTTCTCGTATTTCAACTGTAGGATTATGCATAACTCTGTTACGGCTGAAGTCCTCAGACAGTGAAAGTCCTCCTACTGCTCCCAGACAAAGAAGAATCTCTTTTAAATTAACAAGAACAGTCTTCTAATATTGAAGATCAAGTTTCTACTTGTTTTCATTGTTCCTCATTATTGTCATGCATTGTAAGGTTATTACATACCAAAACACATGTTTCAAATTTTGGTTGTTGACTGGAACAATCCCTATGTCCCTCAGCAGTTTCCAGGTCAGAGGGATATGGCTTTTTCTTTAAAAATGTAAGGTACAGGAAGAGAAAGGAAAATATAAAGATTTCCTTTCAGTCTTTCTAGATTTTACCAGCCAGGCAGAAACTCTTTATTTTAATACAATATAACAAAAAAAAAAACAAAAACAAACAAACAAAAAAAAAGCTGAAGTAATTGTGAAGTAATTGGCAAAACCCCCTTGGAAATAATATAAAAGAATAGTTGAGGGTTAGAGAAGGGAGGAGGGAGGCTCAAAGGAAAATTTTGCTATGAAGAAAACTGAGTAACATTTTATTGCATGAAAAACACATTGGGGAAAAAACAGTGATGTACTTAGCAATTGTGGCATAGTCGCAAGTTTCTCTGAGCTCCTTATCCTATCTCCTTTTTTTTTCTTTTTTTAATATGACACAGAAAAAAAATTATACTCTAAGACAATGTGAAGCTCAGCAAATTACTCCATGTGGTTTCCACTTTATGTTCAGTTCCTCTTTTATTTTCTCCCATATTCTGCTGATGTTCTGTAAATGCTATTATTCTTTTTTACACAGTCCTAACTGGCAAGTCCTAACAAAAGTAGCCAAAAGAAACACATTTCTGTATATTTCACTTTCTCCCTATTTTTCTCAACTTTTTTGCATTTCCTTTTTCATCCTTTTCCTTTTCTCAAGTATTTGATGCAGCTAAAACCAAAGTAACAGAGAGATTGAGGGTTAAACAAATATAAGAGAGGAGAACTAGGGTTAATGGAAAAGATCAAGAAAGAAAATTAAGGTTGGATATGAAGAAAAGCTATTGGCAATGATATTTACTGCATTGCTTTAGAAAATTTGGAGACTCAAAGTCATTTACTTTAAGACTGTATCACTATTACTGTCATTTGTTGTTGTTAGTACCATAAAGAAGAGAATACACAAATCACTAAGAGGTAAAACTTTACGAAGACACACCGATTTATTCAGTAGGTGTGACAACATTCTACCTGGTTCCTTGGACTCTCCATGGAGAATACTCATCACAGGTCCCATCTTGCTCATGTCCATCACTGCGAGTTTTCTGACTCTGTGACAAAAATTATAGCAAGTTATTTCTCTGTTACAATATTCCTCAACATTTTGCCTGGGATTTCTACTAAGGATAATTTCACTGATAGCAAAGTTTTCTATAATCTGTGTAATCCAATAATATTCAGTAAGAATCGTTATTACCATGGTGTTCAGAGGCTGCACATGGCCTCTGTGAGCAGTGTGCCATTGAGGTTTACTATGTAAGTCTAATAATCTATAGATTACTGTAGAGTCATAAATGCTAAGATCAAATGTAACAAACCTTCAATAACAGCAGCATTAATGATAACATGTTCTCAAGTGAAATTGTAATGAAGAATGTTTCTGAAGTCAAATGACTGACATGGGATCTTTCTTAAATCTGTCTTCAATAAAAAGATCTGGGTGTGCTATTGTTCTGCTTACGTGCTCTCCAAGATACTCAAACAGCCAAGTAATTTAAAAGAGCAGATAATTTATTCACCAAAGTCTGTCAGGAGGAGACATCACATATCAATACATAATTTCCTCAAGCAGAAACCATGCCAAATCACCAGAAGTCTCAGTTCTTGATGGTAATTCCAAGACTTCGATGTGCTTAGGTGCAATGGAGCTGCTGAAGGCAGTCACTAGGAGGCAGACTTTCTACTGAAGAAGTCATTGCATTTACCTCAAAATTTGCTGGCAAGGTTCTTGTTGCAATAGCAGGTGCACTTTTTAACGATATCTGTCCACTTCAATAATACTCAAAGAAAATATAATATGAAGAGAGACAACACCACTTATAAAGCTGACTCTTTTTGTCATGTCCTGAACTTGGGAAAAATAATTTTCTGATAGTCTGTCATGTTTTATTTTTTTTATAATTTACAAGCCTGATTAAATAATTTTCCTTTGTTCAGGTTACATGGTCTAGTCAGTAGCATTTTGCAATATAATGGGAAATTTCTTAAATGGTGTGAGTAGGGCCCATGCCATTATAATATTGTATAGGATTGTATAGTGTATATTGTACAATATTGTATAGGATACAAAAACAAGCGCACAAGGTTGAACAAAACAATAAGATCTTAGGGAACACTTACCTAGAGTCACTGCTACAGTAAAGTGAAGGTATTCTCCACTTAAGTAAGTTGGCTGGAGCACTGGTAAGAGTCTAGTTCTGCTATCATACATCTAAATGGGGACTATAAATACACAAAACATTTGAGCAGTTAGAACCACCCTAAACACTATGTTGCCATAAGCACTCTAGCATCAGAGTTGCAACTAATAAAACTGCCCACACTTACATGGCCACAATAGTAGATGTAGCTTTAGAACACTGCATATGCACAATTAAACACATTTAGTGCTGCTAACAGGGTCACAGTTTATTCCTTCAGATATTTTAGATTATGAGCAGCACTAAAATTAATTTGAAAAAATGTGTATTTCACCATCACTGAGTGGCAATATAAATCTATTGGGTAAACTCTCATCAAGTTTTCAAGGCAGCTGGCTCTTTGATTAATGTACAATAGGCTTGTCCAATGTAAATTTGAATGAAATAAGCAATTAGGTATGTTCTGTAACTGTTGGTTATGTTGTATTGAGACACTCTAACCTAATTTTACAAAACAAAGTACTTAGGTTTTAATTTTACGGTGGCGTCTCTTTAATCAGAATAAATTACAGCAGCTCTGCTTCTCCTGAGTACCCAGTGCTTTTGTATTATTCCTTTTGTCAAAGGGCAGTTGCTTGGTTTAATCTGTTGGAAGATCTATTAATATTTTCATATAATAATAAGCATATTATACTCTGTAGTCCCCTTGCCACAACAACAGAGAAGGTGGGTTTAGCACTTCGATACAAGTACCACTAGTGCTGACAACAATAGGAGCTACAATTTTGCAAAGAAAAAACTATCGTCTACTATAATATGCAGAAGTAAAACTGGGACAGTTAATCAGTGTATTAATAAACTCATTTAAAATAAGAATTATGATGGGCGGAGGCATTCTCTCTCTTTGTAGAGGGGACAATAGGCCTTCATAACTGCAAGGGCTGGTTACTAAAGCTGATCAGAGGTACACAGTTAACTGGTTCTGAATTTCTCTCTTTCTCAGAATAGGGATTTAATCCAGAGAGTAATGGTTGTTTGACCTAATATTAATCAAGGAAGTTGCAACTTGCAACAGCAAATTTCTATGTTCTTCTATCTCCCTCGTAATCAAGGAGAAGTAAGAATTAAACTAACTTCCCTGTATTAATAAAACTTTCCAGTAGTTTTTATTGCATTGATTTTCAGCATTATGCAGTAGTAAAACCTCTAGGATCAGCTCTATTTTTCTATTTCTTTTCTGTCTGCATATTCCTTTCTCTGTTCCCTCTTCTAACATCAGGCTTCAGTCCTGTTATCTGTCTCTCATTCTTTTTTGTTTTATATTTCCCTTGTTTTCTTTGACCTAAAAGAGACAAGGGCTCTGTGGGGGGAAAAAAAAAAAAAGCGTGATCATGTCACTAAAATCTATGCTTGACAGCATACATTATGACATCTATATCATAATGTATGTGCACTCATGCTAAATCAGTCTTTCATTTAGAACTTGGACTGACAAGTTTCCTAATATTTGAAGATTTGATTTTGAAACTGTAAGGTTATTTTAATGTAATTTTTAAAAAAGTGAATAGTGAAGAGTCAGAAAGATAGAAGTATATAAAAATATAGAACAATATAACCCATTCATCAAAAAAAGGAATGAAAGACTCACGGTTTCCCATCACTATTGGAGCCAGTTTACAGGTTTGGAAGGAGAACATCGTGCCTCTTGACAATGTGTTTACATCCAAAATGCTACCCTTCCAAGGATCAGAGCTAAAATTCTCCTTTTTGGTGAACAGACACGTTCTGAATATGACATGTGGACCATGTAAACACTTCAAGTGCACAATATCCAGACTATGAACCCAAGCGTTTGATATCTCTAATACAGATCAGAAGTCTCGGGGGCAAGATAAATATCTAAAATTGTGTCATTCTGCTCTTAACTGATATTTCTTTAAGCTATTGCTGTATAAACATTTAGAAACAAACAGGATCTTACTGTCTGTGCAGTCTGTCCTACACCCTTCCTTGCATTGTGCTTAGTTCTTCAGGAAAATTCTTGACAGGAATGCTCACCAGCCTACTAAATCTGAAAAACAGCATTTCAGATTCTGTCCCCTGTATACATCTCCCTTCAAAGGCAGAGACAAAGAACTGCTGCTCTGGATGATTCTTTCATTGCTTGCACAAAGGCATTTTGAGTTTCTCAGCCAGCATTCTGAATGGTCACTTTGAAAGAAGCCTTTGCCTTGCTGCAATCCAAGTCATCATATGCTCAGATGAAAGAAAGCTGTCAAAACCCAATTCCCCTTCTCGCAGCCAGTACCTGAAATAAGGTCAGTGACTTAGAAATTTAAGACATTTGTTGCATCTAAGAAACTGAAGCATGTCTTCCTCACCAGTCAGTTTCTCTTGACAGTTTTAATGTTTAGCCCAGCAGCTTCTTACAATCTTGTTACCTCCTTCACAAGCAAAATGCCAGATGAGACAGTTTCAGGCATTAAGATGGCTATGCTGCATACACTTTTCTCCAAAGAGGCAGTTGTAGTCCTGAGTCTCTCTACAATTTCATTGCGAGAGGTCTCTGACAACACAGTGATGCCATGATAATCCCTACATGAAGTATTTAAAGGTCCATTACAATATTTCATTATTATCTCAACATTTTTATTAGATCCCCAAATAGATTAATAGATAAAAAACCTTACAAAGACACAGCAAGAGAAAATGTAGCTCAAAATATCTTACTTGGTAAAATAGAAGTTAGAAGTGTAATATTTCTATGCGTTCTTAGATTTTCTGGGTGGTTTCAAATGATGTAAGACAGTAGTGTAGTTACCCAAGGCAGAATTACTAAAATAGTGTAATACAACATCATTTTTCAGATCCCTGGTAATACAGCAATCAGAGTTCCAAGGACTAAAGTTGTGTTGGGTAGTAGAATGTACAAAATGTAACACATAGCAGATTCCTACATTTTCTACTCAGCATATAACTCATATCAAAGGGTTAGCAAGACTGGCAGAATATGATGTGAGCTTAGTAGTGTAAACAATATCAGTAGAAGAAAAAAGTGGATAAATCCTAACTCTTTCCCTAAAGTGTAGCCAACAGGGAATTAATCAATTTAAAAATGAATCAAATTTTCTAAACTAATTACTCTGCCACAGCATAGTCCATTTAGTACTACTGAGGAGCAGTTACATCTAAGGCAACTGATATCCACACCACTATTACAGTGAGCAAAGGCAGTTCTGGCTACAGACTGCAACAAATTGCACTGTGATTACCAAGGGACACATAGCATGCTTCAAGTGAAGTTTTCAAAGAGATGCAACATTTTAGCAAAGAAGAGTCTTTGATTACTAAAATCTTAACAAGAAAAATTAACAGAGAACATTGTGTAGTATTCTGATGTATTTTCCAATAGTCAACTTTCTTTGAATCGTAAGTAAGACAACAGATAACAAGGGTTGTAAGTCTGATTTTTTCATTCCACACCAAATACTTCATCAATAAATAGCTGCTGTATAGTGGATGCTGTGTATGCATCCACATGCTCTTTTTAGAGTACACAGATGGCTTTTGAAAAATCCAGACAATCTGGTAAAATATAGACAACTAGCAGCCCATCTCTTCCTTGCATCTAGGAACTGGAATGAATGCCTAATGAGATCAGCTTTTTTCTCTGGGCTATTTTGTGTTTCTGTGGCAGGCTGTAACCTAGACCAGAAAAAACAGTGTGTGAGAAACAGTCAACATTAGAAAAATATGCTTAATAATTTCCATCCTTCAAATATTGCATTAATTTCTTGACTTCTTCATTTGTGAAGTTTGGTGCAGCAAAAAACATCCAACAGAAATAAAGGGGTTTTGTAGAGTTATCTCAAATATAGCAATCATGGCTAAGCTCTTGGAAAGCCTTGAATCATGAGACACCTCAGGCTCATGGTTCCTTGATTTCCTGGATTAGTAACTGGGCTAGTACATGTTCCTTTCAGGTGTCCATAGAAACCACGGTGCAGGTAAGACTGATGCAGGGCTCTCTCAGGGCCCTGACTACACCAAAGACTCTAACCACCCTGACCAACTACATCCAAGGCTCTTGTCCATGTGAGTTCCACCCTCTGGCATGGGAGCTGAATTTAATCTCTGGCCTTGGCTTTGGCCCATGTCTAAACAATGTGGGAGGTATGATGTGCCTGTTGGTGTAGCTTCCTGCCTTGACACTACAGACTGGAGATCATGGGATTGTTTGCTAATCGGCTGACCTGGCTGTTCTTCTTTCTTTGGCATTGTGAGCAGGGGTTCTGCCTCCCTTGCTGTCACCTCAGGCTTATGGCTTACCTTCTGGCTTGGCTGCTCCTTCTGCTCCCTGGCAAGCTGAATCTCACACCAAAGCAGATGTAAACTGCAGCTGTGATAGAAAGAAATGTTAGCTTTCTCCCTTTCTGCTGCTTGGCCTCTTTGCTCGAAAGAAGCCTGTTTTATGTTAATATCTGACTGCTAATGGATGAAGTCAACATTGCACAAAGAGTAAAACTGGACATCTAAGTCTCAGTGATTCTCAAGAGCAGGGAAGGAAAGGAAGTTGCATAGGATAGAACACTTAGTAGCTTTTTTGTTCGAAAATGAACTGGAAAAAGGAAGCAGTCTTCTATCTATGCCTGTAGAAGGTGAGGATTATTTAATGGTGTCTGGAAGCCACATATGTTCTGCTTTGTTGATACATAGAAAACAAAGTGCATGTCAATAATTTTGCAAGTATACACCTAACAATGTAATCACTCATGATACAGAAAAAAGCATTTCCATTGTAAACCATCAAGAAACCATGAAAGTGATATGTAAAGATTTATCTTACTGTTCACCTGATATAGATTGAAGTCATTAACCTTGAGCTCAAAGCCTCTATTTATTTTTTTTTTGACCCATTCAGTTGCTTTCAGATTATGAGGGTATCTACTTACGTGAACATCAAATAAAACAATTCCATTTTCTTAAACCTATTCACTAGAATCTACCCTTTCAACATTTGCTAAGTAGTTTGTATCCTATTTCTTATTCCTGCGCTGATACTGCAAACATTCTGTATTTTTCTTACAATGATTGGGTAATTCAAGAGTAGAACGCATCACATGTTCATTGAAATGAATCTACAAACCTAAATTTCAGCAACGGTTTTTTTGTTGTTCTGATATGTAGCATGAAAACTGACATAAAATTTTCAATCCTAAGCATTCATTTTTAAAACTCTGAATACAATATAGTACTCAATAGACTTTTGTCAGATGCTATTGTATTCTAGTTCAACAACCTTTCTCCTTTTGTGCATGTATCTTCACTACACGAAGTTAAATACCAACAAGAAGAGAGTTTTCTGTTTCTTTCAGTTTTAGTTCATCAGAAGTTTACTTCCTTTTTTTTTTTTTTTCACTTTGGGACCACAAGTTGTCTTCTATTGTAATAAAAAGCACAAGTTCTTTACAAAAGATCTGAATCTTCTGTCAAACTGAACGAATAAAGGTACATTAATAATAATTTTCCTTAGTAAGTTTCCTTTACTGGTGTAATGTCATAGATATACCTAACATGTCAGTGAAATAAGAAGAAAAAAAAATAACGCACTCATTTTTAGATAACATTCTCCAGTGCTAAAATACCTTTTATATTACCTTGCATACCTCCCCTGAGTAAGCAGTGTTAGAAATCAGACTGCCACAAAGGCAGTTTTTTTTCTTGATTGAAAGTTAAAGCAATCATTGTGTAAACATGGATTCAATCAGCACATTCAGTTCTGTTTCAGAGACAAGCGTCAATAATTTGTCTATTTTATGTGCATGCATCACAGCAAACTAAATCCTTATAGCTGTGTCGCTCAGAATTCTTCACACAAACATGGATTTTCATGGCTCTGTAGTTAAAACCCTCCAGAAAGTGCTGCAGCTTTTCAGGCCAGAATACTCTTGTAATAATCTTACCAGACTTTGCCTAGCATGGACCAGTTAATTTTATCAACTGATTCCTTTATAAAATCTGTATCTTCCAGAAGAGCTGGATGTGTGTTCTATGAACAGATCTTTATTTAAAGACTTCAAGGAGATGAATTTGGCACATTCATAAAGAAGTTGTTCCAGCATTTAATGAACCTCTTTAGTAAAAATTTAACTCTTCAGCATAGCTTTGCCTGGTAGATTGAAGAGCCTTCTTATCTTCAGATCATACATATACAACCCAGACAAGGCACCTTTAAATGTATTCATTTTCTTCTGTCACTTTTTCTGATACTAACAGCACCCTACTTATGTTGGATATTCCACTGTAGATATATTACACAATGGATTTTTGCCTCCTTTGGGTTACACTGCATAATCCTGAATCACGTTATTCACTGCTTTCCAAAACAGCGCTTCTCATTCTAGCAGTCTGTCCTGCATTTATGGCTCCAAGAGCAACTGTCTCCTATTCTGATATATTCAATTCTGAGCTCAAGAGAATCCTGTTCATCAGGACATTCAGAAAAGTGTACAACTCCCCTGTCTCTGTAATTAGTATGTCACAGCTTCTTTCTCTCATCTGTAACCCTGTGTAGCAGTGATTTGTGTATCTACTTTTATCCTAGGACCTCCATAGCTAAGATGCAAAGAATCTATCAACTTAAAAAATCAAATTAGATAGAAATCAGTCTTATTAAATAAATCTTCCTCTGCCACAGGGCAACACAACTTACCGAGGCACTGTGATTTAATACTGTGATTTCTTCAGTTCTGATTGTTTCTTACTCTTTTGCAACAGCTCCTTTTCTACATGACATCCAATTAGATCTTGGTTAAAAGTAAATACTACACTGTTTTACATATATTCTTCTTTAGATTACCATTCTTTGAGAACTACCACTATTACTGCTTTCCTGACCTACTTCTCTTATGATGATCCAGGCTAGCATGAACATGTTTAACATTAGATCCCTCAAACTGAACTGAATTTGGTTACAAATGCACATGTGGCTTTGGTTACAAATCCAAAGGGACATGTGGCTCCTGTAGTACGGGAAGAGGGAGCTGCAGGCACAGCAGCCTCTGCTGTAACTACCTCAGCTTATGACTCCTGCCTTGGTTCACTGCAGCTGCATTACTCCATCTCGTTCTGCTGGTTTGGATTTGGTCATATTATCTACAGGGAGTAAGTGTATGCCATATCAGGTCATGTAGCTCTCTGATACAATAAAGCCAGCATTAGATATAGAGCTGGCACAAGCACTGTTGTGTTCTCTGGCCAAACCAAGGTCAAATGTATACTGCCAGAAAGCTCAGCAGTTGTGTATATAAATCAGGCATTAATGAACAACTTCAGAATATATGCTGCCACAGAAATGTTATTTCTACTCTTTTGTAATTCAAAGGCAAAAAATATGTTAACACCCCTTCTGTGCCAAAGCTTGATCAATGTGTAGGCTACCTGTACTTCAGCCCATCTTTTATGTGGCAGCAGGAATGTTTCCTGCTTAACTGTGAATATTCCACCTTCACATTTAGTTTCTACAGAACCAGTTTATATTGCTGACAGAAATCTTACGGCACTATGTAAAAACAAGAAACACTCTTAAGTGAAGATGTATTGCATTTATATCACCCCTACAAATGTGGGAATACTGAATTTATCTATTATTTGAATACTTACACTCTTGCTGTGAGTATACAGTTCTGTGCTTGAATTTACTTGAGCTGTGTAAAGAAACAGTGAACCTAAAGAAATTAGCCATGAACTCTGCAGTTATCAGGTCTTATGTTCTAGAATTTGTGTCTAATATTTCTGAGTACTGAGAAGTATTGAAATAAAATTAAGAATGGGAAAATTTAGGATTACTCTTCGGATAAATGTCTTCATGTTTTAATTAGTGACAATGGAATATTCCTACAGAAATAGAAAGAAATTTTTGAATCTTTCAAAATGTACAATGAGACAAAAATGGTAGACATGATGATAAAGAATAAACCTTCTTAATCAGGAGGCAGAACTGGTTAATTAGCTAGGTCTCACTTTTCCCTTGTTTCTGTGATAAGGATTGTGCCTTGTACTGAACTTTAGGGACAGAATATCTCCATAGTGATCATCTGAGGACACCACCTAGAAGACTGGACAGAGATACTTCACATTCTCCATCTTCTGGAGTTCAGAGATTTTATTTCTTCTGGTTATCCCTGTGATTCCTCTCAGTAAGGTTTCCTATGGTACAGAGTGGCTTATTTTACAGTGATAATCTTTCTCCTTGAATGTAGGGTAGGGAAGATCTAAATCTTTCCCCAGAGTGTTCTTTGCCTTTCACAGTCTGTTTTGTCCCTCTCCCTTTCTCTCCCTCTCCATCTCAGCCCTCAGAATTATGTGATCTGAAACAACAGTGTAACAGTGAGCGTTTCATGGATAGGGTCTGCACTAGTGAGTGGTTCACAGATAGGGTCTGCACTAGCTGTTGAGCAAAGAACACAGTGGACTTCTTCAGTCATTCCTCTAACATAACATCTGTTATGACATCCCACCATGCTCTGTAGGAGATCAAGTAGGAACATAACAAAAGCCAATAATTAAATGGAGAATCCTCTTGTGGGGAGAGGTAAAAAAAATGTCAGAGAAAAATCTGCATGGGGAGGAATTACTTCCAGTCAGAAGTCTCATTAAATCCGATTGTCCAGCTATTGGGCTATGTGCTTGCTATTTTTAAACGGTAGAATATTCACACAAGTTGCTAAAAAGATCTCTCTCTTGACAGCCACGAGTGGGATGGAAATCTGAGATAGCTGTCTGTGCAAGCGATTAAAGTCCTTGTGTCCTCCTCCGGAATAACCTTATCATCATTAAAGGTCAATAACAAAGCACATGTTATCCTTAAAGAGACTTAAAATACAGGAATTAATGAATCTTCACTACAAGAAGAAGAAAACAGTGAGTGGCAGAGGGACTACTTAGGTTTTCTTTGTGTAAAAATGTATTTACACTGAATAATTCACACTTGGTGCAGTTACAACCTTTCCTCTCTCAAAAGACTCGCACAGCTTGCAGACAATCCTATTGCGTTAAAAATTCTTGACACCTTGAAACTGAAAGGAAATCAATACACTTGGGTAACACACTACATTACAAAGCACAATTCACATACTTTATAAGCTCATTAGTGGCACAAGACCCATTAAAACTTTTAGCAAAGTTATGTGTATAGACTTGCCAGCTGACACTATTTCAAGTAACAGGCCATTTTTTAGGCAGAGAGTAATATCTCTTGGCAAATTTATCCTACTGCTAGCTAGTAATGAAGGATTTGGGGAAGTAAGCTTCATCATGAAGTTGCTTGTTGTCAGAGACTGGAAAGAATTATGTCTCAAACACTGTGGCAAAACCAGTTAATTCAACTGCAGGAGACGGGACATTGTCAGAGACTGAAAAGAATCATGCCACAAACATTGTGGCCTAGCAGCAGGAGATGAGACATACAGGTTAAGGGTGAATTGCGATTTACATACCAAGGACAAGCCAAGCAGACACAAACCAAGGCCAGCTTGTAAGAGATGTAAGAGATGGGGGACGTGCCTGAGGGCATGTAGTTCCATCTGCTGATAGGACCAGCATGGCACAAGGGGAAAAGCTGAGACCCTTCAAGATGGCCCAAAACTTTTCTCTTTGGCAATCACCCCCCAGACTTTTCTATCTTTCGCAATAACACCTCCTCAAAAGACCAAAAATAATGCAAGCAGGCAATTGAGTGCGCTATAAAAAGGCTCATCTACACCAGCACTGGCAGGGAACCCACCACCCTGAGGAACACTCTGCCCACCAGCTTTGCCACAGGAACTGAACCAGACACCTGAGGATGCTGCGCTCCTGAACTACAAACCCCAGCACCTGATTGTGAGACACCGAAGGCCACACATATAGGATCCAGACTACAAGTCCCATCATCCACACTGGGAAGCTGTAAAGGTGGCAGGATCCCTCACTTTATTTCTTCCTTTTTTGAATTTTTTCTTTCTCTCTTCTTTCTTTCCTTCTCTTTTCCTTTCCTATATCCCTATTTCTTTGGCTCTCCTTCTATGACCAATATAATAACATAAGGCTTACAATCCCACATTTACCACAGAACTCTTTTATGTAAATCCTTTTGCTGTTAAACTGTTCACCAATTAGGCTTAAGTAATATAAACCTTTCTGCTGCCAAATCATCTGCTAATTGGGCTGTGCTGCAAAATAAAAGGTGTTGTTTTTCTTGTTTACAGACCTTAACTATTGTGTATACTGTTTTCCAAGGGGATCCAAGGGGACCCACGAACCTGAGTCACATCTCCCCCCACTCATATCTCTGGGCGGGACGTGACAAATTGTTGTCTCTTGAGTGTACATTTACTGAACTGGAAGATTTCAGGGACATAAGAAGGTACAGTGAGAAGATTTCAAGGACATAATAGAATTTCATCTTCAGTCTAGTAGTTGCATGCTCCTAAGAAGGCTGAAAATCTCTTGACAGAAAACTATCAAGATAGAAGAGGGTAAAACTGACAGAAACGCCCATTAAGGCTATCCTCTTTCATTAACAATACCCTTCCAACAGTTGAGATCTCTGCTAATGGTCTGCAGAAGGTTGTGACACTGGGAGACACAGCAATCAGGGAAAACAGCTCTTCTGTTACACCAGTGACAAATGTGCAGTACTTCCACTGCCAATTTCTACATGACAGTCTCTGGGTAGATTCAGTGGTTAAGGAATGTTGGACTGTATATAACACAGGGAAAGGTAAAACAAGTTCTAGACTCAGGATGCAAGCTGTTAGGAAGGACTCTAAGGACAAAGAAGCATCACACTACAACATGCAGGATCAGGCAGGAGGATGAAAGATGAGGTGTCAGTGTTTAACTGAGAAATAGTTATTTGGCAGAGCTTTTAGGATAGATCAAGCTGACACATAATGGAAGTAGACACTATTTAAAGGGTTATGGGGATTTTTTTTCAGTTGAAGATATATAGAAAAAGAGAATGCAGTTCACAAGAATGTGTCGTCTAGTCAAAAAGCCATAATACCTCTTCATCCACCAGAGGTGGTGTTCAAAGAGTTGATTACTCTTTCATTGATTATGCTTATTTCCACCTTACCAGCAAGATGTTTGTTCGAGTTTCTGGACCTCTGTTTCTTGCCTAAGAGGTCAGTAAGAATTATTTTTCACAGAATCATAGAATAACTGAGGTTGGAAGAGATCTCTGGGGATTGTCTCACCCAGTCCCACTGCTCAAGCAGGATGAGCTACAGCAGGTTGCCCATGACTGCATCCAGATGAGTTTTGAATATCTCCAAGGATGGAGACTCCACAGCCTCTCTGGGCAACCTGCTCCAATGTTCAACCACAGTAACAATGTGTTTTCTTTTCCTGTCTTACATTTTGAGCTTACTGTTTCTTGTCACTGGACACCACTAAGAGGGCCCATCCTCTTTACACTATCCCATCAGATATTTGTACATTCTGATAAGATGTTCCTTGAACCTCCTCTTCTCCAGACTATAAAATCCCAGCTCTCTTTCTCATACGAGAGATGCTCCAGTCCCATGATCATTCTTGTGACCCTGGATGAGTAGCCCCAGGATGGCCATTTTCTGACTGGCTGAGTAATTTAGCTTCTGGAAGCAGTGTCTTTTTAATCTTTTCCTGAAACATTAACCACCCTAAACTGATGTTCCTTCTAGTAGTAGTTTCTCAGATGTTTGATGTTTCACTCACAAACCTGAGGCTAAACTTGTCCTCAAACTGAGGTTTAGTAAGAAAATTTTCCACTGATCAGAGTGACCAGAAGCCATTTAGGAGGATATCATTTGCATCAAGTATTTATACTGAGAATATTTCATAGGCAGATGGGACTTAGAAGATTGTTCTCTTTCCTTTTAAACAGAAGCTCAGGTTACACAGGAACTCTGAATTTAAATCACACAGAATCACAGAATCACAGAATGTTAGGGATTGGAAGGGACCCTGAAAGATCATCTAGTTAAATCCCCCCGTACTTGCTAATCTGTAGAAAACTGACTGCCAAATTATGGCATTTCCATGGAAGTAGGGAGTATTACTGTAATTCCTTTAAACTGCTTTTCTTCTTTCTGTCTCTATGATATTTTTTTCAACTAAAATTTTCCATTGCTGTTAACAGCAGTTAACCTCAAAGAAGAGAGCATTACTGTAGGCAGTGCTGCAGGCAGAAACTAACATTTAAAGCAAAGTATTTAAAAGTAGGGCTATGTGACCCCCTGTGTAAAACATCAGCAATTGTCAGCACTCTGTTCATTCTACCATTTTTACCTCTGGTACTTCTGGCTGAACTACTATACTGGCTTACCTACACTTATTGAAATGGGTATTAGTGAATAATTGTTCCAGTATGAACCAAGAGCTATTGCAAGATCAGATTCCCACCAGGAGTTATTCCAGAATGTCTGTGTGGTAAACTGAAGCTTGCAGACAAGCTTCTAGTATTGTTAGGAATTTTTAGCAAACAATTCTTGATAGAGATGCAGCCTCTCTCGTGTTCTCATTTATTGGAATCTTCTCACTGAGGAAGATTTTTTTTAAACAAGAAAGGTGAACATTGCCAACTTAACTCTGCTTTAATGGAAGAGGAATTGACTAAAATAATAATATATGGCTGAAGACTAAACACACAGCTAGGATTTCAGAAGCTTGATAAATAAGAAACGCTGGAAACTTGTAATTAGAGGAGGTCTCAGTGGCAACATGACTCTGAACCTAGTGTTCAGAGGCTGAACTGTAAAAAATTGAATGTTTTATGATTGGTTATGTTACATCTTCACCTTTTCTGTTAAAACCCATGAAGGTAAAAAAAAAAAAAAAAAAACAAAGCCAAAGCTTAAGTAAATTTCAGTTCTAGGAATGCCTCTTTTTATTTGTATAACTACTTTTCTTATCCAATTTTCACACAAAATTAGATTCAATTCCTTGTAACCAACAACTCATCATCTGATAGCTGCAATAAAACACATAAAGTATTTAAGTAAATGAGATACCAGCAGGAAATGGAGAGTAGTGTAAATCTGGACAACAATTCCTCAAAGTCTATCTCCTGTTTCTTGGAAAGATTTGAAGGACTGAAGGAAGAAAAATTTACTGCAGAAAGAGTAAAAAGACAGAGACTTCATCTAGTTCATCTGGGTAGTGAAAAGGTATAGTAAAATCCTTTCCATCTGGTAAGGATGTGTAAGACCCTAATAATATCAGAGACTAATCACAAGGACATGTCACAAGGATATGTCTCAAAGCTTGCTGCAAGAAGACTAACCACAACGATATGTGAAGTCTCAGCTAACCTTATCTGGAACAAAGGCAGAACCTTGCAACAGTACAGAGAAACTTCTACCACTGGAGGCTGTGGCCTGCAGGATTCAAGTTGGTCTAAACTGAGCAGGAACCACCTGCCGGTGCTGCGAAACTGGCCTGTCGGCAGAGACAAAACAGGAAAAGCAGAACTTGGAACCGAACTTAGGCCTGGTTACATTATCCAGCTACAGAACTCAGGATCAATTATGTTATCAACTGAGTCTGCAAAAACAGGTCTGGTTCGTGACAACCAGCTCTCTCAAACTGCTATAAAAGAGGAGCAGTCCTGGTGGACAGTGTGCCCTTACCACCAGTGGAGTGTACCCACCACCAGCAACACCTGGACACCTAGAAGACCACGCTCCAGCCACCAGGACACCATTGCACCTGACATGAACATTATGGTGATGAATCTATCTTACTTATTCTTCTGAATGCATGCTTTAATATTTTCTGCTAATACTTCCTACTTTCACTTTTGCTTTATCACCTAAGCTACTAGTCAATAAAGGATGATCTGAGTGACAGCATTTGACCTTGTTTGTATCTTAATCTTACTCTTTAGATCAAAATAATTATCTATCCCAAATCTGGCATCAGATCAGGACCCCACAGGAAGAAGACACCAAAGGACTGTGGGAAGATGAGGAACAGCTTAGTTTTCATTGAGACAGGTGGTCAGGCAGATAAAAACTAATATCAAAGATGCAAAGCTTGGAAGTCAGAAATAGGAATGTGCAGATATTGTCAAAGAAGAACAGATCATTTACTCATCTTTGCAAGGTTAAAGAAGTCAGACTTAAAGAAAAATAACAGGTAAAAGAGCAGAGAGGAAACAAGAGGGCAAAAGACTGGGATTTCTGAACATTTTACTTTATTTTTTATTACCAATGTGCAATTTCACTTTATGCATGAGAATTTTTAGTGGGAAGAAGAGCAGCTATTGTAACCAGTATTGCACATTGGGAACAGCAAAGCTCATCTTAGGCCTAGACTTCGTCATTAACCTCTGGCAGTGTTTGGACATTTCATATGAGCAAAAATGGACTAATCACCTCTTCTGGGCCACTTGGTTTCTAATACAGTTACTATTTTCACCCCAAATCTGAACCAAACTGTAAATGATACATTTTCATATTTTACTTCAGCACTGTTTCCATTTCATAAGGTATAAGTGAGCCTGAGGTACCAGAAACTGAAAGGAATCTTTGCAGTTTAACACATTCAAATATGATATAAACAAAGCTGAAGAAAAGATAGGAAGGTTATCAGGAAAAAAAAAATTCCATGGCAGCTGCATGAAATAGTATTAGATGCCAGTTTGTCTGAGGGCCATATCACAACCTTGACTAAGATTACTTACTAAGGTTGAGTATTAAGCTAAATCTGCAAAGTCTTTAGAAATCGGCTGTACTGGAAGCTTTCCTAGACTGACTGAAATTCTGAACATTTTGTCCAGACTTGCACCATGTACATTGTCAAACCTGGAATTAATTATTCAAGAGCCTGCCTACTGCAATTGTTCTAAAGCCTTGTTTAACAAAGGAGAAATAAATGTGCATGTTCCAAATGATAGCTAAATCCCTGAAAATGAAAGAAAAGGATGAGATGTATTAGAGAGGGAGGGAAGTATGTAATTAACTGTACTCTGAATTATCTTAAGTGGAATGATCAGAACTAGAAGACCGTTGTACACCACTTTACATTTAACCCAAGTAGGTGCAGAGCTGTGTTGTGCTATGTTGCACTTACAGCTTGGCCTTGAGAACAGTGTTGTGTTGTGCATGTACCTGGGTCACAGGACAACTCAGCCAGATAATAGTAACAGAACAATCTGTAGGCAACTACCACTTGGTAACAGCAGCTACACCACCTGCATGCCCTTGCCTTTATCTAAAAGGGCAGCAACAAGTTCTAATGTGAGTTTTTTGTTTGACAGTAGAAATGATGAATAGAGTTGTTTTCTTCAAAGAAAATCCTCTAAGAGCTCAAAAGACCAAAATACTGGATAACCTTTCTGTGGATGGGATTGCACAGCATGCTGGTCCTTGATGCCTGTTGATGCCATGCAACTCAAGGTTCTCAACATCTGAAGGGATGCAAAATTATATATACTATCCTCTCTTCATAGTGTTAGCTCAAATAAATGGCATTTTAAGAGATACTTTACAGAGTCTGAGTGCCTTTCTTACTGGGATCATAATGAAAACCAGCACCTCCTGGGGCAAAACTGTAAGAACACATCAGTGAGCAAGTGATAGGTCAGCAGGGAAACAGGTTTGTTTAAGGGTTCAACATATTATCTATTATAACACAATATAATAATTAAAATTATTATCTGCCTTCAGGATAGTCAAACTCACTTCAGATAGGTTTCATGCAGAACTATCCGTGCTTTCACCAAACCTAAATCTCAAGTTTTACTCTGTGCAAGAAAAAGTTTATGTGAAACTCTTCGCTAAGATCTTATTCATTAAAAGATCGATATTAACTCCATCAAGAAAGCTACAATACATACTGTCAGTCTCCAGAAGTGCCTCTGCTGCTTTCATTTTGCTTGATTGATCAGTGGAGAAGTAAGGAGATGGACAGCCTATGTCTGTGCTGCTTGTGAATGATCAGGCATAGCCCAACGTACTAGTATCCACTGCGGATGGCATTTTAGGGAGAAAAAAATACGTTTTATGTCTGTTTGGTTACAGGACCTTGTTCCCTACTTCTTTCTCAGTGACTGTGTAACTCCATGCCTATGCCTTTACCGCACAGACAATATTATCTATTTTTCCTTTTTTTTTTTGCAAGGTGCTGATACAAGATGCAATCTTTTAACATTTGGAAACATCTGTACATGCCTGCACCCCTAAGTCTGAATGTATGTGGCCCAAGGCAGAAGTGCATCAGTCCCCCAGTTATGAAGTAGTTTCTTTCTGAGGAATCCCTGGTACCAGCCCATTTCTGTGTCAGGCTTGGCATTCCAAGACAAGCAAAACTTTTCCTCCCACCAGATTTCTTTTAAATAACTTCCAGTTTAACCTGGTATTAAATGTCAATACTTTTTTTTTTTTTCAGAATTTATTTCTGCTCAGTTATTCATTTTATTTAAATTGTTTTTCAGCCTGTCCATTTCTCTTATATGCCAACATTTTTTTTTTCAGAAAGTGTGGCATAATATGTGCTTTCCGCTAAGTATTTAAGTATCCCAGCAATGCTAATGCAAGTCGACGAAGATGTAAGCAATACAAGTGCTCAGCGCTGTACCAGACCAGCAGTTCAACCATGTTGTTCAGATAAACCTTGCTCTCTTCAATGTGACAGATAACAGCTTCCAAACGATGTTTGGGTCTCCATCGGATTTCTACGTGTGAATGTTATCAAACTTGGACAGCACTTGGATATAGGTTCTTCTTTGGATCCAGGTGCTTCTTTCTCAGTACTGAATTCATCAAAACTTCGGAAACACAAATTCATAATCTTTGAGAAGATATAAGTGCACGTCAGACCAACAGTCCAGCAATTTCTTCGTAATTCAATATTCAGGAAGAAGCCGTGTGCCTTTTCAGAAAGTTCAACTGTCCCATGGACACACTATTCCATTTAACAATATTTACATTACAGCTTTTGTAGCAATCCATATGGCCCCTGTCAGGCTCATCCGTGTCTCTTGACTTGGAAGTGTACACTGAAAACAACTTCCTCAATGGATTTTCCTTCTTATTATTAACACAGCCTATCCCCTGGCTGTGAAATGAGTTCCTGGACTACCTCACCAGACAAAAAATATTTTTCCACACAGTTCCCTGAGAATAAAATTCTAAATATTCACAGTGATTTAAAAGAAGTCCCAAACCACCAAGCTACCAATGGTGTCATTCCTTTGCCCACAAATAATTTTCAAAATATCTGTTGCTGTGTGTCATGGCTTAACTTCATCTGGCAGCTAGGACCATGCCACTGCACACTCATTTTCCCCAACCCCACAAATGGGATGGGGGAGAGAATTGGAAAAGAAGTCATGGGTAGAGATAAGGACAGTTTAATAGGACAGCAAAGGAAGATAATATAATAATTATAATAACAATAACAACAATAATAATAATAATAATAATAGAATATACAAAATAAGTGATGCTCAATGCAATTCCTCATGACTTGTGACCCAATAGACTGTTTGTTCCTGAGCAATGGTACCTGCCCTGTGATCAACTCCAGTTTCTCTACTGAGTACATCATATGGTAAGGAACACCTCTTTGGCCAGTTTGGGTCAGCTGTCCTGGCTCTGGTCCCTCATAGGTTCCTGTGCACCTAGCAGAACATGGGAAGCTGAAAAGTCCTTGACTACCTGGCAACAACCAAAACATCAACATATTATCAACATTCTTCTCATACTAAATCTAAAACATAACACTATACCAGCTGTAGAAAGAAAATTAACTCCACCCCAGCTGAAACCAGGACATCGTGCACATTGATTTGTGCTTCTGAGTTGGTGCACCTGTCTGACCCAGTCACCATTGCAATCCGGGAGGTACTTTCCATAATTATGAAAATGTCAGGTAAAAATCTACACCATGACATTATAAAACTATACTGCTTCTTCATTTCTTGATCTCAGCTTCGAATGTGGTGCCTTTTGAGACTGCTCCCAGTTATTATGTAAAATAACCAGCGAGGATAAAATATTTCTGTATATTTATGTGTAAGTATATACACACAAATACATGTATATAAAAGCACACATTTGTACACAAACACCTGGCTGCAAAATTTGACCACTAAGGCTTTCCAAAGGCTGCCTCAGATCTTTCTGTGTTTAATCACTCTTGCCTGCACTGACAGGTGGTTTCAAATTAATATCTTCAGATCTTGTATTGCTACTGGCTACACTTGCAAGGTTTTTCATTTCCTCAGAATCAAGTGAAACTCTTTGTTCAAAGACAATGGAAGCTAATTGTGTTTCCTCTTGAATGACTGCTGTTGTTGCCTGGATGCATCATGAATTTTTTGTTACTCTTTGTACTGGTCTACTCAACCCCACAGATCAGAACTACCTGGTCTAAGTAAACTTCTTGCCTGCTATTTCCATCCTTGTCAGTTGAAAGGGTTTTTACCTTTACTGTGAACTATGACCAGTTTTCAGCTCTGACAGCTGTTGTTTGATTTCTTAACCACAGAGGTCTCAAATTGTATGGTTCATCTAATTTTGTATTAATAGATTGATTACTGGGTGAGTATTCAGATCTACTCACACATTAGCTGTTGCTCAGAGGTGTTAGTGACGTATTCTCTTGGCTCACGCTACCTGTGCAGAATTCCAAGCACAGCTACTGTTACACTTGCTTTTTAAAATTTCTTTCTGGCCATTCTCACTGCTAACCTTCCAACATAGTGCCTATGATATAGTTCAGTGTTATATTCTCTCTCTCTCTGACATGAAAAGAAATAAACTGGTAACAATTTTCCAAGTATATGAATCCCAGGATTCCAGCAGTTCAGGCAGTTGAGATTTTTTTTCTCATTAATATCCTGTTTACTCAGTAGTTTAGTCACATAACAGCAGATTCATTTCAAGAGCTTTTCCTTTCCTGTTTATCTTGTCCTCTTATGCTGCTTATGCAGGGGAAAAAAAAAAAAAAAGAAAAGAAAAAAAAAGAAAAAGTGGGAATGCCCAAGAGAGTCATGAAAGCAATCTACCACTATGGGAGAAGTAATTTGCTATAGGGGAAACAGACCTATAGTAGGAATGAATCCACACACTTCAGTGACGATAGCTCATTATTTTTAGCGGAGCTATTTCTCACATTACTTGTTTGCTATTTTGCTGGGGTAGCCAGCCAGCCTGAGACACAGCATCCTCTTTGGGTTGTTGTGAAAACAGCAACCATTGGTTTTCCACTGGGAGTGAATGAAGTGTTCAGTAATAGAATGGTCCTACCTAAGGCAAGTTTTGTATTATATTGAGAGGTAACTGCCATTCCCTTGCTGACTTTCATCAGTTCACAGTACATGAAATAGTAAAACTGGTAACAATTTACATAACACCTTTCATCATGAACCATCCCAATGGCTTTACAGGGATTGTTTTCCCTACTGTTAAAACACAATAATCTTTATTACCTAGTAACACTATACACAATTTCAGGACAGGAAATGAAACACTAACAAAAATCCCATGTCCTTCTGGATTGTTTCTGTCTTAGTAAAACTGAATGTTAGCAACTGCAAAGAGATTATGGAGATGTAAAGACTGGTAATACAAATTGCAAGATGGATTAGCATTAGTGAGAAATGGAGAAAAATAAGATAAAGGCATTAGAGCAATTAAGAAAGAGCCTATGCAGCATGACAGGCTCAAGAAATCAGCTTAGGTCAACAGAGCTAATAGAAGGAAAGGAAACAATATTTAATACCCAAGTAGATTAGCAGAAATATGTTTTCAGGTATTTGGACCCATCTGTTTATTCTGTTTCTGATTCAGTGTCTTTAGAACTAGGCATTTGTCACCTGAAGGATTTTTTTTAATAATCACTTAAATTTTGCTGGTTATTATAGAAGCATCAGCATGCTGTGCTACTCCAAGTCAGCTAGATCAAATTCCTGCTGCAAGCCTGAAGGCTGTAAAATATTTTGGAAAAAAACACAAGGCTAGGAGATGTGTGCATTGCGAACTTGGAGAGATTCCACAAGGCTTAAAAACAACCTTCTGCTACTTGTCAAGTATTAAAACTTCCCTTTGAAACAGAAAGGAAAAAAAAAAACAAAACAAAAACCAAGAAAAACTACACCAAACAGTAACATGCTGACTACTAGCAAAACATGTCACTGTAATAGTCTATGGAAATCAATAAGTGTCTTCAGTAGGGGATTCTGGCTCAAACTTATCACAAGCACTGCGTTGTGATACTGAAGTTTAAAGCACTGCTGCCATCTGCAGGGGTTTATCCTTGATGCCATTTCAAACTTGGTGAGCATGTGGGAATCTAAATATTCTCTGGAAACTCATCCAGCGTCACACTGTGGTCAATATGTCAGACTCCATCATGATTGCTCTTTTATATATACCACCTTCACTTGCACCCAAAACCACCAAATACATCCAAGGTTAAACTTCAGACAAGTCAAAGGTAAATTGGGTCTATACTTGGCAATTTCATTACAATTGTCCTTTTTTAGACTATGCCCTTCCTGTGAGCTTATTTCTAGTACTGCAAAATATACTATTAGCCTATTATGAAATGTTGCAAGCCTGATCAAAAAGAAATTTATTTGAATTTCTGCTCCTTAAAGAAAGGTGTGATTACCTCTTAACACGGAAAAATTCTGCCCTCAGTTTGATGCTAGTCTTATATGTGCTCATGTACTTATATCCTACCTGTATATTTTAAAGAAAGCATATTATTTATTAATGAATAAAAGAAGAATCCAGGTTAGGGAAGAAAAAAGCTTTCCTGGAATAGACAACTTAGTGTTTGGTGCAGACAGAATCCAAAGGAGCCAATCTCAGTCCAACTGGTGGTGTAAGAGACCATATACAATTTAGACTGTCTGCACCAAAAGAAATGGGGAATGTTGTCTAGAAAGAGTAAGAGATGTGATCATGTGAAAAGAGGACATAAATTGATACAGCTAGAATGACATTATGGGACTGAGCAGTAGGGCAGAAAATGGGAGAAAATGAGAGTATTTAGTGCTGGTGTTCTGTGTAAATTAATCATGAAGTTACATGTAAACCCTTAGAATACTATAAAAGATTAAGAACTCCTCTTCTGACACAGATACAGGACACTAGGTCTGATCAGTCAGTAAACTGAGGAATATAAGACACATTACTGAGAGCTAAAGACACTAGATGAAGAGGTATTAAGTTCTTCAGGCCCTGTGATTACAGAGAACTGCACCATTTGTTTTTCAGGTATGAATAGAATAGAGTAGAGTAGAGTAGAGTAGAGTAGAGTAGAGTAGAGTAGAGTAGAATAGAATAGAATAGAATAGAATAGAATAGAATAGAATAGAATAGAATAGAATAGAATAGAATAGAATAGAATAGAATAGAATAGAATAGAATAGAATAGAATAGAATAGAATAGAATTTCAGTTGGAAGGGACCTATAACAATCATCTAGTCCAACTGCCTGATGACTTCAAGGCTGATCAAAAGCTAAAGCATGTTATTAAGGGCATTGTCCAAATGCCTGGGTCATCGACCACCTCTCTAGGAAGCCTGTTCCAGTGTTTGACCACCCTCTCAGTACAAAAAAGCTTCCTGATGTCCACTCTAAACCTTCCCTGGTACAGCTTTGAGCCATTCCCACATGTCAAATCACTGGATGGATACCAGCTCAGCACCTCCCTATTCACGTCCTCTCGTCAGGAAGCTGCAGAGAGCAATGAGGTCTCCCCTCAGCCTCCTTTTCTCCAAACTAGACAAACCCAAAGTCCTCGGCAACTCTTCACAGGACATTCCTTCCAGCCCTTTCACCAGCTTTTTTGCCCTTCCCTGAACACATTCAAGGACCTTCTTAAATTGTGAGGCCCAAAACTGCACACAGTGAGCTCAGCTGTGTCCTGCGGTGTGTCCATCATGGAGCTGGCTGCAACTAACTGGCTGTGTCCAGCAAAGGACAGCCCATGACATCTTCCTACAGAGGCCACCCCTGCAGCCTTCCTCTGCCCTGCTACCAAGACCTCACTACCTACACCAAATAAAGTGACAAGAAATTAACTTCTGCTTGTATACTTTTTGTTCTCAGGCCCTTCTCTCTTGAAATGAAGCAAGGTTATGCAGTGGAGGGGTGACTGTATATGGGACATTGTGCAACACTTGTTAGAGAAAATGTCAGGCAAACAGTGTCAGACATAGGAGGCTGACGAAAAACATAGTCTTATGATTTGTGCAGTAAAACTTCACTCTGGAGAAACAGAATTAATCTCAATCTTTGCCATAAGTCACTAAACAGTACTTAGTAGTTATTTAAAACAAAGATGATCAACTTCTGTAAGCTTGGGAGGTATTTTTCCTCATAGCTAACAAATTAACTGAAGAGTATACAATCAGGTCTTCATTAGCCACAGTAGCAGACAGTTAGAAGAAGCTCGGTATTCTAGGTATGACAGGACACACTAAGAGACATGACATAATCCTGAGAGGATTTACACAGAGTGAGCTCAGACCGAATGATAGCTGAATTCTATCTGGGCTTTTTAGCTTGGCCTGAAAATGCCTGTACTGCTGAGCTGGCCACTCCACAGCTCTGTTTGCATTAAAGCTGACAAACTCCATAGTGCTGAGGTGGTTCCTCATGGAGTCTGAAGTTGTGTCTCTGACTCCACAGCCTGGTTAATCTTCAACTCAAGATAAATCACCTCTACATAATTAACAACTGCACTTCCAGTCCAAAGATGCTCAGCTTGGTCCCATATCCACGTCCCTTTTCCCAGAACCTTCACTTGTTTATGCTCTCTCTGGTGCACCCTTTCCCCCACCCCAACCCCCTACTCCACCTTGACTCCGTATTTTCTATTTCCATATATATATTGGCAACTAGGAGCTAGTTGTTCAATCTCTTGCACGTATTCTCAAATAAGATTGAGAAATCAAAGTAAGGATTAGGTGTCTCACTCTTGGTCTGTAGAATTTGCTCAAGGCTTCCATTATGTTCTTTAAAAACTGTAATGCAATTAAACCACGGTGCTTTGCAAGTCAGTGGTCAGGAGAACTTCAAGATGTTAAATGGCTTGTTTAAATAAAAAACACTTGTTCTATGCTTGGCAATAAAGCTTTATACCAGAATCAATAGGAACACAATGCAAGTCAGGTCAGAGAATTCAAACACCTGGAGAATCTTAGTTCTGTTTTTCAAGACCTCAGACAATTTTGTAATCATTTTCTTCTAAAAAAGCAAGTTATATTTTCAATATCCCTATAGTCTGCACTAGCCATCCAAGGAAAAATAGATCCTCTCCAATACCTGAAACTGGAAAAAAACAAACCCTATGTATTTTAAACAGGAGTAGCTGCTTGAGGATGTTACGCAGATTTCCTAAATTTTCAATTACTGAAATAATATCACATATTGCCTCATAAAGTACAGTGTTATTTACAACATGATTTTCAAATGGAAATGGCAATGTGTCCAGCTGAAAAGCAATTCCAGCTCTGAAATAATTTACCACTTTCCAGTAAATTAAAACAAGCATGCTTTTCAGTAAATCCAATTTTCATGCAAGTCCTAGGTCTGGATTAAGGAGTTTAGGATGGTTTTCAGTACATAGATACTACCATTCACATACTTATACCTGATACAATCCGTGATTTTTCAGCGAAACAGCACTGCGCCCTTGTGGCCAAGAGGGCCAATGGCATCCTGGGGTGTATTAGAAGGGGGTGGTTAGTAGGTCCAGAGAGGTTCTCCTTCCCCTCTACTCTGCCCTGGTTGGACCACACCTGGAATATTGTGTCCAGTTCTGGGCTTCTCAGTTCAAGAAGGACAGGGAACTGCTGGAGAGAGTCCAGCATAGGGCAACCAAGATGATTAAGGGAGTGGAGCACCTCCTTTATGAGGAAAGACTGAGGGAGCTGGGTCTCTTTAGCCTGGAGAAGAGGAGACTGAGGGGTGACCTTATTAATGTTTACAAATATAAAATGGGTGGGTGTCACGAGGATGGAGCCAGGCTCTTCTCGGTGACAAACAATGGTAGGACAAGGGGTAATGGGTTTAAGCTGGAACATAAGAGGTTCCACTTAAACTTGAGAAGAAACTTCTTCTCAGTGAGGGTAACAGAACACTGGAACAGGCTGCCCAGAGAGGTTGTGGAGTCTCCTACTCTGGAGACATTCAAAACCCACCTGGACACGTT
Organism: Patagioenas fasciata; assembly: GCF_037038585.1. NCBI lineage: Eukaryota > Metazoa > Chordata > Aves > Columbiformes > Columbidae > Patagioenas > Patagioenas fasciata. The sequence continues at coordinate 27,453,479 of NC_092524.1, read as the reverse complement.
CCTGTGTAGCCTCATCTAGGTGTTACTGCTCCGGCAGGCGGATTGGACTAGGTGATCTTTTGAGGGCCCTTCCAATCCCTAGCATTCTGTGATTCTGTGATTCTATGCACTCAAGCCAATTCCATCAATCACGTTCACAGCAAAACCAAAATGAACACATAGCAGCTCTTTATTAATCTGTCACTGCTGCCTGTTTTTTTCTATCAGGATGGGCCTCAGAACTCCCATCTGCGGCCCTGTCACCATGTGACATAACTTGCTGTACATGCAGGATGTCCATTATTTTTGCTACATGCCATGATTACATATGCTGCAGTAATTTATTAATAAAGAAACACCACTTGTATTGCTTTTTGTGTTGCAACCACGGTATCTCAGCAACAGTAGTGCCTGCTTTTCTCTCTGCAGATGCTTTGCTGACTCACCTATTCGCTGATACAGCAGTTTCACGTGGCTGATGGTATTGTGTGCAGCACCCATATACAGCCTTTACCTCTCCTTCCATGGGCCAGTGAATTATACAGCTTCCGGAGGGTGAAATGAGGGTAGTTTTGCCCTTCACTGGACATGTGCTGCTATGGGCCCAGGGGACAGAATTAAGGCACAGTCAGCAAATGTGTGCACTCTGTAAACCAATCAGTAAAGTGTCCTGTAAAAATAACGTTTTTATTTGTTTCATTGACAATTGTGGGTTTTCTGTACATTTGTTCCATTAACATGCAAAATTGTCATTAATTCTCTACAGACCATGCCAAGAATCAATAACTGCACAAACTGTCATTTTAAAAAGAGTTACTGGCAGTAAAACACAGTAAAATTACCTTCATGGATTTTGGTAAAAATGTTGAGAGTTTAAGCTGTAAGTTGTGGAAACATGAGCTGTCTTAAACTTTGTGAAATACTGATTTTCTGGGGACTAGCTTATTTTATATTACATCAGTCAGTAAAAGAGAATAAATAACTCTTCCAGATCAAAAACCACAAGAACAAAGTTATACAATATGACTGTAAAGAGGTAAGTAGCATGTGTATCTTGTTTTCTTTTTTACTTATCTTTTCTTTAGGTTTCTCCTTCCACCTTCCCTTGTTTGTATTGCTTCTGCTACTTGCAGCTCATTGTATTGATTCTTTTAATCTCAATGGTTATTTTATTGACTTAATAATCTGTTCAGTCAACGAAAACACTATCAAAACAAAACAAAAATAATAATAAAAACAACAACAACAATCAATCAAACAGAAAACTGAAGAGCTTTGTCCAGAATACACTGGACTGAAAAAATGAATGGCAGAGTTAAGAGGTTAAGCCTAGCTAATTAAATGCCTCATTATGTTTTAGTTGCTTTCTTTTGTAAATTTAACTTACTGGGTACCTTCTCTTTATTCACCAGATGGCATTTATCAATTACAACAGTATAACCATTAATATGACACATGTTAATACAGCTGCTGCATTCTCTCTTTCTGACCTCAGGCTGTCTCTGATACAGAGGGTGAGGGAAAGGTCTGGAATATTTTCTCATCCCTTGAAAAAATGTAAGAATTACTCTCTCAAATACCAAACCCAAAATGCCCAGTGACAGCAAGTATTTAGATGAGATTGACTGTAAACAAAATTACCTAGAAAACTGCTGAAGTTCTCTTGGCTGTCTTTGTGGTTTTTGCACATAGAGAAACAAAAAGCTTGAGAAGTCTGATATGCATAAAAATAAAATGAACTTACAAAAGGGAAATCATAAGTGTGCTACAAAATTCCCATAAAGCACGTGAGACCCAGTGAGGGATTTCGGAAAGCATGAGGAGAAGCTGCATGTAAATGATTGCAAGGGTCACAGGATGACTCATAGTGAAAATACTAACCCTTAAAAATGTAAAAAGTTTTGCCATATCATTCTATATATATCAAATTAAACTAGCCACCTAAACAACTTCTTAAAGGGGCTATGGATGTCCTCTCCGAAGGGGAAAAAAAAAAAAAAAACCAACTAATCATCCTTCTGCCTATGAGAGCATAACTTGCTGCCATGGCTTCCATAATTCCCCTTTTGGATAGAGAAGGCAGACTTACGATAAATTTTGTGATTCTGTCAATATGTTAATATTCTGCTCTTTAATTTGAGCTGTTGTGTGAGAAAATTCTCAAAGACTAGGAGTTTGTACTAAGAAGACAGAAAAATGTGTTCTGGAGAAAATGGGTACATTGGATAGTGCCACTTCAGTTTTGTCAAAATTTAGTCAGAGATAGCTGCTCTTCGTCCCAGAACTGATCTTTTGGAGACATCATAGAATCCTTGCAGTAAGACTGATTCTATCTCTGGAAAACAAAGAGTTGGATCTCAATAGCAAAAAGCTGGCATATTACTATATATCTAGGAGAAGAATATACAACTTCTTAACTTACAGAGTACATTACAGAGAGAAATTGCTCCCACGGTCAAGGAATAAATAATAAGCCAATTAGAAGAAGTGAAATCTTGTATTCATGTGGAGGAAAAAAAGCTTGGCAACATGCCCTGCTCTCTTGTAGATATGTGAGATTCATAAAAAGCTCTTTCATCACAATAACATAATCCTCCCAAATGCCAAGAGGCAGTTAATATATCAATTGAGAATGTCAAAGGACTAAGACATTTTGATTAAAGATTAAAAAAAACCCAACATTTAGCTACTGTACAACAATGCTGATAATGCTCTGTGATGCTTTTGCTGCCAAAATTCCTAAAATGAAGTAATCAATAATTCCAAATCACATTATACAGGAAGAAAATTCATTTTCAGTTCCTGGATGGTATTCTGTGCCCTGAGATACTTTAGGTCTTCCTCACCTCCCAAACTCTTTCTGACCCCCAATTGTGCTTTCACTACACCTTCCATTTAAAGTACAACCATCAGATTCTTCCCCTGTTTCAGCATGCTGCTCCCTCTCCTACCCCCACAGAATCACAGACCGGTTGAGGTTGGAAGGAACCTCTGGAGGTCAACCTGGTCCAACGCCCTGCTCAAGCAGGTTTACCTACACCTGGTTGCCCAGGACTGTGTCCAGACAGTTTTTTAGTATCTCCAAGGACATGGACTCTACAGCCTCTCTGGGCAACCTGTGCCCATGCTCAGTCATCCTCACAGAAAATGAGTTATTGAGTAAGCCTCGAGTCACTGAGTAACCCCAAATGAGAACTTCAAGAATTCTGAATTGCACAGAAACCAATTAAACTGGCAATGCTGACCAGTAATGAGGAATACAATCACCTAGGAAGCCACATCTTCAGTGGGAAACCTTCCTTGTATTTCCCACCTATATCCACCAAGAACAATGTTTTCTGATACTAGCAATCTGTAGATTTAACTGATAACTTGTTAAAAGACTGTGAAAATTTATTACTGTGGATAATACAGCTTCTGCCCATGGTCAATATTTACAGGTCTGCTTTGCACTGAAGTTATGAACAACTACTTAAGCCTCACAGCACCTTGTAATGGAGGAAATGTAAGATTTACAGGTAGGGAAAAAGACATAGTCATGCTAGAGCTATATGCTTAAATATCTCAACCTGAATTTATTTTAGCAAGTGTTAAGTATGTGTGTAACTGTCACTGACTTTAAAGGAACCAGAAGACAATCTAGAGCTTTATAAAGCTATTTCTATTCAACCATATAAATACATATATAAATGTCTAATTTTAAGCAATACATTCATAGGTTAAAGAGAGGTTGACTGTCATCTTTAGAAAGTATATGGAAAAAAATCTTACATCTTGGGGTACCTTTCATTAAAATATCCCAACAGGCTTCACTGGATAAACAGATTTCACTGAAATTAACATATCTGCAGTGTATTGTGACAAGTCCTTCCCAGCCCTTGGAACTTTTCAATCTAGTCTAGAAGATGAAGTGAAGGGAGAAGGCTGTACTCAACTGAAACTGCTGAAACTGCAGGGAAAATCTAGGTCAGCAAAATGCAATTACTAGAGCTGAATAAGCTATCAAAAAAAATCCACTAATACTCATTAGAATTTTAAAAAGCAAGCCTTACTCTTCAGTAACTGTAGGGTGCTCTCTAGGTTCAGAACATGAGCTCAGCATCTTCGAAAAGAGACTGTTTGCAAAGTTAAGTTTATTTGAACATGGAAGGAAAGATACAGGTTTTTTTGTTGGAGAATTTTACTGGAAGGTTTGGACCTAGAATTTAATAACATCTTGACTAGCCTGAAGTAATTAACCATTAAAGTTTTAAAAAGGTTTAGGATTCCTTGAAAGGACATTGCAAATTACTTGAGTTTAACGTCTTTGTAAATGATTGACTACTGGAGGATTTAGTCTTCAGTAAACAACATGCGCACAAGATCTGCTTTGTGCTCAAATAGGCCCCAAATATATGGCTCAATGTGACTATCAATACTTTATATTCTAAACGGGAAAAGTGTGGGTAAGCTGCACAATCACAATTGCAATGCAGAAACTGTACTGCTTAGGCACTGAATTAATTCTACAATTTGAATCGTGAATATCGAAAACAAATTGTTCATAAAACATTCACAAAGAGAAAACATTTTCCAAACAAATTTACAACTTGGTCAATAAAGTTATTTGAGAATTTTCTGTGCATTTTGTGAACAGAAGAACATAACATAAAAGATTTTGGGGTAATACTGATGAGTTTAAATAGACTATTACTCCTCTTTCCTTTACATTGTATTTTATAAACATTCCCCCCCCCAAAAAAAACCAAACAGTGCTATGTATCCATTTCCCAAGGATATCTAATGTATCACACACTTACCCAATGCACATGGATGCTAGAAGGCAACATTATTAACATATTAGTTACAGTCTTTGGAACACTTTGAGCTGGAGTGTTGCACATCAACTGAGATCTGTGTGTTACTTAGGCAGAAAAAACAATTCCAGATTTCTGTTAAAAATTGCACATATTTTGACTGAAAATAATAATGCCTTCTTCTGGAATAAAGTCAAACAGGAGACTGAATCGTATTATATCAAACACACTTAGTGATACATCTGTCAACATATTTTGTCAACTACTGTGAAAAGAGACAGGATTAAAGACAGATCAAATTTAATGGGCTACTTATTTTGTTTTTAAAATATATTGAGGATATTACTGCTGGTGAAAACTAAAACTAGGTTTCATTCAGAAAGGAATATTTTTAGCTCTCTTACACATCTGCATTCATACCAACAGCTATTTTAGTTTTAAGAGCTTAAAAGCATTGTATTTGGAAGTGTAAATGTAACCATAGCATCCATTCTTTCCCACTTTGGGGCATTCTACATTGCACTTCCTGTGAGTGAGTAATATTTCAGATTCTAATAATATACGTAAAGTCTAACCTGTAATTCATTACATGATACAAGCCTTGGAGTCTCATATAGCTTTGTATATTCACGCAAACACTTTCTCCTTTTATTCCTCTTACATAATATAATCCTGAGTTTGCAGTCAAACTGCAGTGTTGAATGTGGCTTTCTACAAGTCAAGTCCATCAGTTACCCCAAAGTAATGCATCTCCTCCACAGGCCTACATTCTCATCCCATTTTGCTTTAAGGAGTAATTTACAATTGTGGTAAATTACATTTAAATATATTAGGCAATCTAATTAGCAACATTCATATGTACATTTGAAAGGTGGATCTATACAAGTTAGTAAAAGCAAAGTATAAGACAATGAAGAACCATTGAGATTTAGAAGATGAGGGCTTCGGGCCAGTTTTGCGTTGCCTTCTGAATTTCCATAAGAACATGATAATGCATCTTCCTAAAATGCATGACATTCATAACTCCTTTTGGCTAAGCCGAATATAGAAGCTTCTCCAAAATGGTCATTTACAAGAAGAACAATTAAGTATATTAAAAATGGAAACTTAAAAGTCAACAGAAAATAATTATGAACAGGAACGTCCCTGTGTGCATTTTCTCTCCAGTCATAATTCTTTCAATCTAAATATATATGCACAGGCAAATATGACTGGATTCAATTATGATAATCCCATTACACAATGATGTAAAACGAAATAGCTATAGATCAAAAACCTCACAAAAGATGCTTTAGAAGAGAACTGCATGATAGAAGTAGATATCATACAGATACATCAAGACAAAGGACTGGAAACAAAAGCTTCTTCCATCAAGGGGCTTGACATACAAGAGTCAAAACAAGTAAGACTGATAGATGCACAAAATGCCAGCGGGACAAGGCAGCAGCAAAATCACAGAAGAAACAGGCATGGTATGTTGATGTTCACATGTTCACGCAGTTGTCATAAAAAATCACTCCTAACATACGTTTATTGCCTAAAAAAAAAAACAAAAACAAAAACAAACAAAAAAAAACTTCACAGCTTTGGACTATAATTCGGACAGAGGTGTGAGAGATATAGAAAGTGTTATAAATAATCGAGCAGCTACCTAAGCATTCTCCTGAGTTTTAATAACTTCTGTTTTGCAGATGGTTTATCAGTTCTGTGTTTATGAATCTCTGTGGTACTTGCTGGCTGGTTACCCTGGGATCCAGCTGCAGAACTATCTTAAGCCTGTTCTAAACCACCCTGCTACCTAAGGAACAACATCCTTAACACACCATCTATTTCCTGCTTTCAAGGCCCTGAGTGCACTGATAGGCTTTAATCACCTTGATCAGCTTGACCTGGGATGTCCATCCAAACCTTCTGCTCATGGGCCCAGAAGCTTCATTTAAGCTCAGATCAATACCTTCAGTCTCTGGTTAAGGTATATCTGTCTCCAGCACTGTCATGATTGTGCCTCTATTTGGCTATGAACCCTATTTATCCTGATCTCTGGACTAACTTCCTGGCTTGACCTTGGACCTGCCTGGTCACTATGAACTTGCCTTGTGATCATTGGCCTGTGTCTGACCCTGCTTATTGCTGCCATACTCAGACCTGATTTACTGACTCGCATACCTGGCTCGATCATGGACCCGCCTCACCATCATGGTCCTGTCTGGCTCCTGGTTGACTTTGGCCATGGTTTCTGGGTCTGTCCTGCTTGTCTCATCCAGGTGCTGTGGGTCTGGACCCTGTCAGGCGAGGCTCCTATCCAGACAGTCTCACTGTCACTGCTGGCTGCCCTCCAGCACCTGCCCCTGTCTTTCAGCAGTGCAAGGCTGCACTCTGCTGCCTTCTCAAGCAGCTCTGGGAGCTGATCCAGTGTAAAAGTTTCTATCTCTGTGTAGCTGCTGAATGCACAAGTCACATTTAATAATAATGAAAACAAACAAACAAAAAAACCCACTCCAAACAAAACCAACAAACAAAAAGCCCCAAACAAACAAAAAACAACTAGAGCAAAAATGAGCCTTAAGCATCATCCCAGATACTGTAACCTCGAGTAAACACATTTAGTGGTTAAATGTGAAAGACGAGAGTTAAAACTTCGTGGCCTATATACACTCATTTGTATTATCTTCATAGTGTACCACATTGCACAAGACAGTAGGAAAACCACAAGAGGATTTTCCATAAGAGGAGTTGGACATTCCAGCAAGACAGAAGGAACATTGTTTCTATAGCACTAATCAGGATGGATATTTTTCAGGTAGGATTTTCAAAGTGGCTTTAAAAGTTCTCACTTGATGCTGCTTTTTGTGCCTCTTTGAAAACAGTGACCTGTGTGTAACTGACATACTTGGAGAGAGAAAAAGACCAAGGCTGCTGGCTCTGGTAACAACCATCAAAGTGATTCACATTTGTATTTCAAAGTATGAATCCCATAAAGGTTTGCTAAGGAGCAGGAGTAGTAACTCAAGAATGGTGCACAACTCTGTGAGGAGACAGCCGTGGGACAGTGGCACCTGAACCCTGTCTGGTTCATGTTGGTTGGTGGGCTTTGGGGTTTTGGTTTGGTTTGTTGTTTCTTTTTTTTTTTGTGGTCCTTTTGGCCTTGCTGGTGGACAGCTGTGGGAAGGAGACCTGCAACATGGGGGAAAAGAGAAGCTGTAAACTACTTAGGTGCAGGAGGGTCAGCTATAACAGGAGAATGCCATAGAGGAAAACATTGCTTGCAAAGAACAGAATCCTGCAGAGGTATTACACAAGTGGCATCCAGTTTATCATCAGACTGGTGTAAATGGAAAATGTGATGAAGATAAAGATGAAGATGAATTCTTGGATCCTAAAACCCAGCAAAATGGGTTCTGTCTTTTTGCAGAAGTGGCCATCAGTGTGGAAGTCTTGTTTGCTTATTGATTGGGATGCCTATAGTTTGTTAATTTTTACTTCTGTGTTTTTAGGCAAATAGCTATCTATTTATATATAAGTAACACTCTTTACAACATTACTGTTTAAGGTGTCATCTTGGATGTGTGCATTAGTCCATGTTTCTCCTATTATCATCTTCACATACCCCCCTAAAAATACAGAAAAAGGATTTTACATTTTATCCACTAGTCTGCTAATATCCAGAAAGCCAAATTCTCAAGTTATTAAAAAAGAATAAACACTTCTCTGGTACAATCTTTTCTATGTAGAATGGCTGTTTCATATTTACAGCTTTTTGAGAACCCATTTGAAGGAACAAGATTCTTATTACTGTCATCATTCATTTCACTGGAATTGCCTTTTGAGTACTGAGTTACAGTTTAGTCAAGATATTGTATAATTACAGTACCTTGACTAAATAGTAAATGTAATATATGATAAATATAAGGGAATTAGAGCAGTAACTTTAAAATGTATTATTTTCTGCATGCTTGCATGCATTCTTTCTGCTGTGTGCTTCCCTCTGATACTGGTTTTACCATTTCCTGAAAGATATATACACCAAACAGATTCATTAATGCCAAATAAATTTTTTAAATTTTCATTTCAGTTGTCATGTCTCTTAACTCTTACGTCGGTCACTTCATTGAATTAAAGATACAGAGTGACATTATTGCTGAACAAACTTCTGAACGTGCTTTGAGCTGCAACTGTTTTCCTAGGTTCTCCTGGTAGAAGATGATAACAATTGCTTTGAAGCTAGAATGAGATACAGAATAGTTGCTACAAATTACTGTATGTTCTAGAATGGGAGGGAGAAGCGAGAGGTTGTGCTTGTTTGCACTGGTGTTTCGAGAGGGCATTCAAAGTGGTGGAAAAGACAGACTAAAAGTTAGCAGCTTTCTATATATGTAAAAAAAAGTTATCCTTCATATAAAATAACAATGTGAAAGTTATTTGTAAATAAATTTTCCTACTCAGCTTAAGAAGCCTGTGAGTCAATAGAACTTCCTCACAATGACCAAGCAAAAATGCTTTCAGATGTCTCACCAGCACATGTGGCAGTATATATCAACAATAACAATTCAAGGCAAAGATTACAGAGAAAATGGAGTATAACCTCAAATGAAAATATAATCTGTATATGTAGAACTGATTTTCATTTTTGGCATGAAATTCAGTTTGTTCCAGTTCTCTTTTTACTTAGTGCTCCATACCAGAGCTGTTTATAGAAATTTTTTATCCCTTAGGTAGTTAGATTTAGGATAGTGTTTGTTCTTTTTAGTTCAGTTAGGCTTAAAAGGTTTGTTCAAAGGATAGCGTTTGATCTACAACACAGAACTTTCTTTTTTTTTTTTTTTTAACATATAAATAGTCTGCCTATTGATGCTAAGGTATAGAGCACTACTCTTCATCTTCACAAAGTAGTATTTCAGTCTCCCACTTCGAGCACAGTATCTTAGCCCAAGTGGCAGCTGGTTAAGACTGGCTTTCAATAAAGTAATGTTTTTCCACAGAAAGTAGTTGCCTGAAAAAAAAACAAAACGGAACAAAACCAAAACTTGATTATTTAGTGAAGATGTTAACTTAAACAACTAAATGGAAAGTAAAATTGCAATTGGTGCTGCTGATGTTCCCCTGCTGCTGTTGCAGAGAGGTCTTGGCCCACCTTTTGCTGGGGAGATGGCAGGGGGGATCTGGTTGAGCTTGGTGCCCCTCTGCTTTGGGGGGTCCTGCCCATGTCCAAGGCCTTGACCTGGACACAGCTCTGTCCTGTGGTCAGCGGAGCTCAAGGGAACCTTGACTGCTTCGGTCAGGCCCCACACCCAGCCCAGCCTGCACTGGGCCAGCCCCATCTGTGTCCGTGCTGCCCTGGGGCATCAGCTCCCCTGCCTGAACCAGTGCAGGTTTCTGCGCTGCCTCATGTAGCACAGGGCAGCCAGAGCCTCTCTGTGTGCATCTCCCCACTCTCTGGAGACCTTATGGTGAGCTCAGTGGGAACGGGGTCTGGGTGAATGAGGACAGGTATGGTGTGGACAAAGAGCCCCACAACAGAAAGGGATCCCACACGCTCTCTGTTGTCACTGCCAGCATGGGCGGTGTGGCAGGATGGTGCATGGACTGGGCACTCTGCATGTGCCTCAGGACTCTGAATGCAAAGATGCCAATGGGTGCCTGGGGTTTGAGGTGGCAGTGTAGTTCTCCCATGTCTGCATAGTGCGCAGTGAAAAGTTCAGACCCTGAGGGGGAATTATACTGCTGAAATAAGCTTGGGAACTGCAGCCTTGCACCTCCCCATAGAAGAACCCCTGTGTGTTCAAGCAAACAGTTTGGCAGTGTTGGAGGGCTATGTCTGTTTTCTTGCTGGGGTAACAGAGGAAAAAGAAATTGAACATTTAGTAGCTGCAGACTTGCTGGCATGTGAGTGCAGGATCTTCCACTGACGAGTCATTGTGCTGTTGCCTGAATGGAGTACAGACCCTGTGGTCATGCCATAAACAATGCATTCCTCCATGATCCTCTCAGGTGCGGTATTGTGGGAGAAGTGTCATGAGAATGATGTCCCTTGTTATCAATACAGGCTGTTCTTGTAACCCCTGTTCTGCTGCTTCTTCCAGTGCTTTCTCACACATGCACATTCCCATCCCTACAGCATTCCTGCCGATCTTTGTATTTCTGTTAAGAATATCTCCACAAGGACTGGCCTGGCTGGATTGCTATGGATGTGGTGTGGGGGAAGACCTGGTGTCCTAAAAAATGTGTTCTGCCTCATCCCTGGGGGACCTTGTGCATATGAAGGTTTCCAAATGCTCAAAGTGGATTTGATCTAGTACAAGAAGCAGAATTCCCAGCTTCACCCCCTGGGCAGCACCAAAGGAACATAAACCTGCAAGGGAGCTTCACAATATGTCTGGTGATCTGTCCTGCTGAAATAGCATCTAGACTAGAACTGCATGAGGCAGATGCCCACTATTGTCCCAGAGGAGACTGTGCACACACCTGGATACAGGTCTGGGAAAATCCCAGCTGTGATTTATGATGCTGCTCTCCCTGCTGAAGTACTCCCTTGCTGGTGTCTCTGAAGATAATGTTGCTGCATTATCTAATGTTTCTTCTAGAGGTGATAAAGGATGAGGAAGAGGATGCAGACATGACTGCATATGTGTGTATATGTCTGAGAATGAGTTTGGAACCACGATCAGACTCATTCAGTAATAGCCTCATGAAGCTGTTCCTAGGCTGAGATGCTCATCAGATGTCCTACTGTCCTGTCTGTAGCCTAGTGCATGTCCCTACAGCTGGAGAGAAGCCCCCATCTATGTGAGAGGAAGGTTACACTTGTGCTATAGAGCAATAGGTGGAGATATCACCCCTGTGAACAGGGTGGCTTCTACCCTCAGGTTGAGCTTGGGGTGAGAGACATTTATGGTCACAGCAACGGGATGTGAATCTCCTTGGAACAGAAAGCATTTCCATACAGACAGACAGGCTGCCAAATGCTGCTGTTGCTGTCCCTGTACCCTCCAGCTCATGGCTGGGAACCTGAGCCAGGTGGAATCAGTGACTGTCCTGGGCTGCTCACAACACTCTGAGCTGCTGCTATCTGTGAAGAGTTGCCCGGGGGCTAGTGAGTGGTCACATGCTGAGATTTAACCTTGGCTCCTCTTGCAGTGGAATGAGAATGATCTTAATGTCCATTACGTTTGTCTTTTTCTTGACACAGTTTACTTTAATTTCCCTTAAAAAGAAAACCTCTTAATTATTTTAGCAATACGCAGATGATCACAGCTTTATTAAATTCTCAGTCATTGCCAACAGTATTTCATGGTTCTTTTCCACAAAACTCATCTAATGTATCCCTCCTTGAAGCACAAGAACCTAAGTCACTTGAACCTGTCTTTTCATCACCCTATGGAACACCTTAATCCCACCTGAAATCCCTCTCCAGAAAAGCATGTTGCTACTCACTGATCTGCCCATAGATTCTGGCTTTGCATTATTGTTTCCTCCATTTCATTTTGTAGGTTATCAGGAATCACAGCTGTCAAATATTTTTCTCTAGAACTGCATTTTTAACAATATTTCGTAAGTACTACTCCTTTTGTGATGTATTGATAGCAACACTTGACTGCTGAGAGTAACTAGAACAATGTATCAGGAGCTGAACCTGTTTTGCAGCATCTAAAGAACTGATGAAAAGTTTGTTCTAAAGCAGTCTCAAAATTTCTGTCTTCAGAGGCATTTGCAACAGCCACTGTGGATAAAGAAGCAATCTTCAATGGTATTATAATTTTTCTAACATGAGGAAGTGAGTGATTATTCATCAAATAGTATAAATACAGATAAGGCTTTGAGCAAATTCTTGCAAAGTAAGTCTTACTAATGCATACATTAAGAAAATAAAATAAATAATAATTTGGCATTTGCTGTATAAATTTTACTCTGAGATTCAAATTGATTTCCCACTGTCGTTTTCTAGAAACGTATTTCTATGAGAAAAATTCCAAGGTTCCTAGTGTTACAGAGTAAGAAGAGGAAAAGTATTTTATTTTTTTCAGTCCTGAATATACAAGTATTAAACACACAGGTTAGTCATAGGTTATACTATCTGTCTATGCTACAAGAGTAAAATAGCAGCCTATTTAGTTCTTGGATCTGTTACAGGCTTGACATGGTCAAGAGGACGTCATTTTAAAAAGGTGATCGCAGGCAAAGGCTACGAAAGCTCCACCACTCTTATAGCTCTCTGTCCTTGTGAGATCAGAGAGTTTAGCTGCTTGCCTGCCTCAGGGGGCATTATCTAGTTCACCTTTTGTTCTGTGTTAGGTTTAACTGTATTGGTGGACTAAAAATGGCTTGTGGGTAAACAAGCACCCTTAGCTGGCCCCTTCCTACTGGAGCTGTACAAGGAAAACCACAACAGAAGTACTAGTCCTTTACTGGCAACACGCTTGTCTTCTCCCTCTTTCTTGTAATTTAAGGCTATAGAAGGATTGTTAAGGGAGATGTCATTTTTGGAAGTTTGAATTTTAGGCTGGGAAAAGAGGCTGCATCTAAGACGTGAAAGACTGTGGAGGTCGTAAAATGAATTTGTAAAGTTTTGAGCTGGTCTCTTCAGCCAACTAAACCAGACCTATGATGATGTCAGTGGTATAAGACCACATAACGTGTATGGTTGGAAAGGACTACTGGAAAACAGAAATGGAAACATTTTTTATGAAGCTTTTTATTCAATTGTTAAATAGAAAGAGGTAATAACTTAATTGTGCAGACAAAAGGGTAGCATGCTGGATGTATAGAATTCATACATTCATGTGGCTTGAGGAATAAACTCTCTCAGTAAGATGAAGACACAGATTCTTATTAGAATTAAATTTGATACTGATCCAAACCAGGACAGGAGCAAAGTAAGAAACACATAATTTCAATATTCACAAGATAGGTTCTTCTTCATTACATCAGTTGTTGCCAGCTCTTCTTTGAGTCTTCTCTGTAAATGAAATGAGGGAATATCAGATCTCTCTGAACAAACCATTGTATCTCTGAAGTATGTAAATGTTAGTCACATTTTATCTGACAACTAGGATCGTTTTATAGTTTATGAAACATCAAAGTGGCATGGGGAGTTTTCTTACTCCTCTTTCCTTCCGTAGATACAATGGACAGAAATGGATACTACATAGAAAAAATGCAAAATTGTTGTTTTGATTTGGGTATACAGTTAAGTTACCGCATTTCAGTGAATTTATGCAAACTCTCTGTATGCTTGTGTTTATTCCATGGCTAATAAAAGATCATATGACATAGCTGATCTTTTTTTCATGCTAAGGCAAGCTACACTACAGTTGTTGTAAGCTAGATATGCTCACAGGCATTTTTTTATTCCAGCTGACACATGCTAACGTGGAAGTCTGCGCAACTTAATTGTGTAGTAGTGTCCTTAGTTATGAATTAAATGGGACAGAAGAAAATGTGTTTTAGGTGGATACATTCCAGGGATCCTGACCATGGAAATACTGCTTCTCTTCTTGCCATGGGGCTGGTTGACCTGTTTCATCATAGATCTGTCTCACCCTCTGAACTGTGTAATTAAAAACTGCATCTTTTTCAGAAAAGCAATATATTTGAATATTACATTAGGATTTATTCTCAGTAACACTAGTAGTAATATTAAATTGATCACACCCTTAATGATGCATGCTTTGAATGGCATATATCTGAGAGACAAGGCAAACAGCAGATCACCTGGATAACACTATTTACTTGTCCTGAGCATGGCCCCATCTGCCTCAGTGAATAAATAGTACCAGTGTAGGACTGATGCATTGTATCGAAAACAAGGTAGGAACTGATGTCTCTTGCAGAGATCAGTTCCTCAAACAATGTTTTGCCAAATGTCATGTGAAGAGAAAGGTAGAACACCTGTTGATTTAACACAGATCATTTTTCTTTGCCATTTTCCTTTTTTTCAAACCTACCAGTGGTAAAGATGGCTTGGAAACCAGACGCTGTATCAGCACCATCTGTGACGAACTCTACGAGCATAAGACTACCAGAAGCAACTACATCATTGGGTAACATCGATCCACAGGTCTTGTCCATTAGAACTGCAGAAGACTTGCTGGATCCATCATAAACTTTAACATAATCACCCTGACAGCCTTTGGTTCTCTGCAGGTCAAAGGCTTGAAAGTGCAAGGTAATCTGTAAGGGAAAAGAAAACCAGCTTTTAATAGACATGTATGTGACTTCTTTCATGGAGTGTCCTTTAAAACAGACAGAACCCAAGCTGTAACAAGGCCTGAACTGGAACCGCTTACCCAGGTTTGCCTCATGCCCTGAAGCTCCAGGGTTCAGATCTAATGGGCCTGTGACTGAATGCTCCCATGCTCAGACTGCTTTGTCTTGATTTTGCAAACCTGAAGCCCAATGTATGGAGGTTTTTCAAAATCACAACTCTGCAGTTGTCTTTGCCTGGCTTAAGGACATGAAGAAGTAGAGACTAGTCTGAAATCTCTCTCATGGAAAAGATCTTAGCTGGCAGCTGGTAGGCAGGCAAAGTGCAAAATGCTTAACATATTTCAGCCATATTCCAAGACCACTATTAACACCTGATTACCTTTCTGGATCGGGTTCGGATGAGCCAGACACAGTTGGTGTTATCTGAGTAATTCCTCGGGTGGTTGGCAGATCTCAGTAACCCAGATGCTGCATCCAGAATAGTGCTGCAGCGACCTGAGAAAGAAACAAAGTTTGTTTCAGCACTAACCATGCATGTGGAAGTTCGCACTCATTTACAATTACAATCTCTTCCGAATTGACTGGTCTTGATTTTCTGATCTGACAGGATTCATTTCAAGGTGCTGGTACATCTTGGTTAAATGAAGAATCGTCTTATCCTAATTTTCACATAATGCATCAAAATGGGAAGTAAAATAGTGTGCGGAAAAAAAATGAGCTTTTATTGCTTAGCTCCGTAATTTTGCAAGGGATCTCTTTCTTCACCTCTATAAAGACTGTTAGAGGTTTCAATGCACTGCAATTGGTGAGGTGGGGAAATCAAGTTATGTTAGAAGAGTCAAGTGCAAATATGATGTCCTGCAATGCTTAGATTCCAAGCTTAGGAGGAGGACTTCGGCTTTCCTCTGTGCAAGGGGTGATACTATATTCATCATGTTTTTTCTGTTTTACTGAACAAATATCTCTGGTTGTATGGGAGAATTTATTCTAGCAGGCATTAAAAGTGAAGAGTTAAAAATACATACAAGTCTAGAATGTCAGCTTAGACATTTGAAAACTGGACAAGGCATCATGAAACTGTTCCAGTTCAGAGGAGCCTACAACTGGTTTGGTTTGGCTCACATTTTAAATACAAACTGCAATGAGGAACAGAGATGTCTGGCTCTTTGTGGGGTTTATAGTTGTCTCTTGAGCTGTAAGAAACCAAATTACTCCAGTGAAGCACACAACGTGGTATGCAGTTAGGCCAGCTGCACAGCAGCCGCCACTTATACCAACAGTGTGTTTGATTTAATTTGAAGCAGAAAGCATTTTCTCACTAATCACAATGTGCCTTCAGCTTCAGCCTCACATTCTCTTCCAGAGTAACCCTAATAGGTGCCACAAATGTAGGAGAACAGTCTCACAGTCTTTGATGAGAAATTGCTGCCTCTGCAGTGCACCCAAATGTCTCTGTGAAGGATCTGAGTAGAAAATGAAAGGATGGATTTGAGATACTTACTGCAATTGTAGAGTTTGTTGATTTTAGCCACGTCCAAGTTGCTCAGTCCCTGCCTCTGTCCAATATGTACTGATTCATCAGGAATTGGTACAATAGTTGCTTGCCCAGAGGTATTAGTAAATGTGTACCTGAAAAACAAAAACAAGAAACATGAAAAATTTTGTTATTTAAGTACAATTACTTCTTTCAGGTTTTAATGGCATGCTTTGAAGGGAGAACAAGAGTTGCACACAAGTTGTTGTATCTAACAGTGCTATTCAAATAAGTTTGATTAAAATGTCCAGCAGTAGGAAGAAGCAATCTCAAGATGTCCTCCTTTACCCCCAAGCTCAGTTGTGAATGGCTCCTTAATGGAAAACTAGAAGACAATTACTCTTAGAGAATGGTTCTCTGAACGGGTTCATAGTGTTTTTCTCAGAAGGGGAATCAGGGAAACTGGTAGTTAGGAGAGAGTTGTTATAGAAATTAATGTAAGATTTGAGTTCAACAAAAGCAATAACATGCTGCTACTTACGGGCCATAGTGCATTACTGAGGAATAGTCATATGGAAGACCCAGGTTATTAGAGTTTTCAAACTTCCTGAAGTCTGATCTGTCAGCTGTAATATATGATATTGCACTTAGAATATGCTTCCTACCTACTCCCTCGAGGGAAGAAGGAAGGACTGGGAACAGTAGGATGTATTTACACCACTTTCCTTATTGAGGAATTCGAAGGTACTTACATGGACTGATGTACTCCCACATGATCTTTACATGATTATCCCTGTCACTTCGAGAATGTTCATGCAAAAAGCCCAGAGCATGCTCCAGTTCATGCTGAATTATTCCTTTCCACATGCAGCCTCCTTTCATCACAGAGACGGTCTGTCCACCTCCTACTTTCCCATAGTGAGACCAGCAGCTGAAAGAGACATTGAACACCAACAGAAGACTTATGGGATTTTTATTGTCAAGTGGGCAAAAGAACAGTACAGACAACCTTGCTTCAAACATGTCTCATGGGAGTGGAAAGATTCCTTCCTGTCCACTGTAATAATCAGAGTCTACAGAACGGCAAAACTGACCATGATGAAAAAAACAACAAAGTATGGTCACTGCTAAAGCTTCCTGGAAGAGCTTCAATAGAAAGGAGGCTCCTGAGTTCTGACTTTCTGTACACAGTGACTTTAACTTCCTAGAAATAACTTCTTTTTTTTTTTTTTTCTGAAATACTGAACCCTGCATCATTAGCTGGAGATAAGATGAATAGCACTTTCAAGCTAATGGGTGTTGAGCAATTCTCTCGTAAGCTCTATTTCTGACCTCGACAGTCAGCTGTGTGATTCAGAGAACTGTTTACTTCATAAATTTAAATGGGTTTTGCCTGTGCAAATAGGACCTACAGTCATCTGTTATATGTTGTGCTCAAGTGTGCATTATACCACACAGAAATCATGAGCTTAGGTATTCTTTCCACCTTATTGCTGCTTTCCCATGATCTGCTTCACTTCAGTGTCTACAGTGAGTCCCTGATGTAACGGCTGAGTCCTTGAGCTAGCAAGGTATCCAAGGAGGATGCCTTGGCACTGGGATAAAACATAAAGTTTCTTCTCTAAATCCATTCCTCTTTCCTCTCTAAGGTCACACAGAATGAGTATAGTGGAGAATTAAAAAACAATGTAGAAATCACTTGTTAATTTATAATTCAACTCACCCATCAACAGATCTAATGTTGAGGTAGTCGCGTTCTGTCTTGCGCTTCACAAAGTTAATACAAGTCAGTGTTTCAAATTCTGCCATGGCATCTTGAATCCCCTTTACGTGGCTCTCCTCTGGAGAAGAAAGGGTTTATTTTGGGGGTCAAACAAGGACAATGGCAAGTGCCATTAAAATCTCACATGAGCTCAAAAACAAGATAAATGAGAGACAGAAACACTAGCCTAGGCTCTTTCTTGCCTTTTGATCAGTAATGCATTTCATTTAAGATATTAATAGCCTAGCACAAGATCCTCTTTATCCAAATATTTATCCAAATGTATTCAGGTGGGAGCCTTATTTTCTCCGCTACTTGTTTTAAACTATAGAGGTGATTGTTGATGTATTTTCTGACTGTACACTTAGAGACAGCTATGGAAAGCTATTTTGCTAATGAAAAGTAGGCCATTGAAACCACACTTCAACAGGCATGAACCTAATAAAGACAGGTATTCTGGCAGGTACCACTAGACAAAATGACCAAGAGACCAGACCCAAAACACTATGGATGCAAACTTCTCAAGGAATTTTGACGTTTTTTCTTTTTCTTGTGCAGGTCTTTGTAATTTATAATTCATTTGTGCTTGCACAGTGCAAGTAAATCCTTAGAAATTATTTAATCAACTCTTTGTGTGGCTACTAGAAGCAGGTATATACCTGAAGCTTATTGGATAATATCCATAAAAAAAAAAAAAAAAGACATTTACACTCACCGTAAGCTGGATCCAAGACATAGGGAATGCGGACAATCCCATTGCTGGACTGGGGCCATTTGCATTGGCGACAATTGATGGCACTGCGACTTCTTCGTGGAACTATGTCACCTTCTTGCAGGTACTGAGAACTTGCTGTGGTGAGGGAGAAAGGATGGAAAAATCTGAGCCAGATTACTTGGTGCTGGCAAAGCACACTTGGAAAACTGTCACTCTCATCTTCCTTTTCTATTTTTCCCTAGGCATCTGCTCCTGAATAGTTTGAGAAATGGACTATTGGGCTAGATGGACATTATCCGCTTCCCTACCTTTGCTGCTGTGTCCTTAGTTAATAGGAGAGGTGGGAAGCTCCAACTCTGTTGGATGGCCTTGAGACAAGACAGGGAATGACTGGAAGCAGTTGCAACAGTGAGAGGGATGTTGTACCTTGGTACTATTTCTTCACCCATCATGCGACACTGAATGAATGGTATCAGATATCTGCCCAGGAAGGGTTCTGGGAAAAGGCTGGAGGTGCCAATAAGTAAACGTAACAGGGCATGCAAACTGAAAAGAAGTGAGTGTTGTCTAGAGAAAATTGTAGGAATGTTTGGTGTCCAGTTCTACAGACAGTAGTAAAGCTTCTTGAATGACTGATGAAAGGGAAAATGTAAGAAAGACAAGCTGATAGAAAGTGGGATGTTTGGAAGAATCAAGGAACAGGAAGTTTGGAGCAGGGAGCATAGAACTGACCATAGATTGTCTAGGAGTCTGTAGCACAAAGCCATGTGGTGCCTGGACACAAGTAATGCTTGCATTCAAGAAAAAGGAAGTTAAATAGTGAAGCATCCAAATATTCAAGTACTCTATTTATGTCCAAAGAACAGCAAAGATGTCAAGAGCTAAAGCTGAAGAAGCTGGTTGGAGAGTCAATTGCTTCCACTCTTGGCATCATCTTCAGTATTGACACCATAGGTTTGAGATGCCACAGGGCTTCAGCAGACCACACAAAGTAGTCCCTGTGGCCTGCCTTTGGGCATCTCTTATATGATTATCTGTAAGATGAGAACAGTCTGTGCTAAGACATTGTTCCTCCCTCATTACCCCCAAAAAACAACAGAGACCTATTATAAGCAGGGCTTGCTGGCATTACCTTTGTTAACTTCCAGAATTCTGTTAAAAACAACTTCATCCTCAAAGTCAGTATCTGTAGGCAATGGAGATTCTGAGTAGAAAGACAAGAGTATCAGTTTCTCATTCCCAGGGAAAATATGTATCCTGATTTTTAACCTGATGAGTTTCCAAGAGCTCAATGGGGTCCTGATTACAGTGATACATGTAAAACTTACAGAGTCTATTTAGGGACTGGCATGGCATTCAGTTGTGTAGATATTTGCTCAGTGATACAGTCTTGTGAACTTTCTGATGCCTGTGGTTATTTTGGCAATTACACAGTCCCAAAAGCCACTCTCTTTTGATCTTTCTCTCCTCCTTCTACTTTTTTTTTTTATTTTTTTCCCTAGCCTTTGCATTTCAAGGGCTGGACCTTTGGCTCCTGTAAGCCTGTCTTGTCCTGCTCAAGTGGCCAGATGGCTGTATGGCTCCCTCTGTGTGCTCAGACAGCAGTTTTCCTTCCACATGCACAGTTACAGTTCACACTCAAACCCCCAACATAAGACACCAGGAGTAAAAAAGGATGAAGAGCAGTCCTGCTGCTTGCTGCTGGGCATGTTGACCCCTTGAAAGCCCCTTGAAACCAGTGAAATCAGAACTGCAGTCCTATTCCATGCATGGTCAGACTGGTGTCCCCAGCTAGGCTCAGCATCAGGGACTCCTAGGCCTTGCAGGTACATAGAACCAGCGAAGACTGAGCATCATGCAATAAGTTTTAACATCAGTGAAAAGCATGAACACATAGCCTCTGCACTTTCTGTAAGCTTTGGAAGAAACTTAAATCAGAAAATTATTTAAGCAGAGCTATTTTTAGCAAAAGTAACAGGTGAGGTTTTTTAGCAAGCCCAAGCAATTGACCAAGAGACTCTGCTTTGCATGAAATATTATGGTGAGTGCATTCATTTAAAATTTCTTCCTTGAGATTAATCTGTGTTAAGCATGTGTTATTTCCTGGAGTAACTGGGTAGCTGAAGATCAGTATATCCTATCAAATACTTAAAATTAGATGGAATAATACATACCATATATATCCTCTTGTGTAGTAACCTGCAAGAATTATGCATTATTTCACACTTTATACTATAACATAAATATTAAATAATATAACATGCAAAGGATCAGAAGTGTCCAGCCTACCATTGAAAGTATCTTTTACAAGTGCAGTCTCAAGCTTTTATATACTGGGCCATGTGTTAAGAAGTACCATGGTGTGGCAGATATCCTTCTTTGATATCTTGGCAAATATGTGTATCAGAAAGGGAATCAGTGTAGGAGATTCGGGAAATGCAATTTGGAGTGCACAGTATGTTTCAGATTATCCTGTTTTATTTACTTCCCTGCTAGTAGGTGTGCAAGGTCAATGAAATTGCCAGTGCAATCTTCCCAGTATCACCTCACAACACAGCGATGAAGGGCTTCTAGGGAACTGCTCCTGCTCTGGCAGGAGGATTGGACTAGAAGATCTTTTGAAGTCCCTTCCAACACCTTACATTTTGTGATTCTGCAATTCTACGGAACTGGGAGGCTGGTACTCAGCTCTGGGGGTCATGTCTGTAGCAAAACAGTTTGCCATACTGCCCTTGCCTTGCCTAAATAAAAAACAGTTTTGAGTTTTCTCTGTGAGCCCAGAGAAAGCAAAAGCTTCCTGGGCTATATCTGGGCATTGTGGAGCAATAAATGGAACACGGATGGTAACCGCTCACTCTGTTACACTGCTGAACTGAGAAGACAGAACATACAGGTGGAGTACAGGAGCCTTGGCCACACTTTCCATAATGGTGAACCCCAAAGTGATCAAAAGAGCTGATTTAGCTGTCCTTACCTCAGTAGGTTCTGTTGCTGCAAAAAGCAAGGAAGAAAAAAGACAAGCAAAAGGGAGAAGTTAGATTCTGAATGCAGCTTCACAGTGTTCAGTATCACAGGCCTCCTCAGCCATGAGAATGCTTTTGGCAGGTCCCTTTGCTTGGAGGGAATGGAGTACACTAACTGATGCATAGGCATAGAAATTAAATTGATGTTTACACAAGCAGCTATGAAAGTTCCTAGTAGATCATGCTGAAGGACACAATCCTGGTAATTTACCACCTAAGAGTCAGCAAACCATTTTATCAGCTTCAGTGTGGAAAATGACAAAGGAAACTGGGGCAGGGGGAGGGGGCGGAGCCGGGGAGGAGCAAAGCTTTGTCCCTAGGTTTCATTGCAATAGGTGCGGGGTCACCAGCTCAACAATCCTCTCAGGTTTCACAGTGTCATAGAGTAAAGTAATAAATGGATGAAGGCTATAATTTAGCATGCAACAAATAATCTTACTTCCAGTATGCACCCGAGAGCAGCTTGGAACCATTCAGAGTCCCAAGGTGTCTTTCTAGTGTGACACCTTTTGATTTCTACCAAATGTCTGCTTCTAGATCCAACCATGGAAGTGAAAATCTGATCTGATATATACATTTCTGACCAGAAACCTCATTGTTATAATATGATAAAATTTAGAAATTGTGAGGACCTCCAGAGGTCATCCAGTTTGTCTGCTTTCCCTAAGGCAGAAACGGTTTTATCTATGTTATTCCTGACCACAGTTCGTTTGACCTGTTCTTAACTATGATGAACATGCTGAAAGCCGTTCTTGAAATTTCAACCTGTTTACCAATAATTGCACTCTTCCTTGTCAAAATTTAGAGCCATTATTTTTTTCCTATCCAACACTGACACAGAGAATTCTTATGCAAGTAGCTCTTATTTCTAAGCCTTTTGTGGTTTGCGTTCCTTTTCTTTTTGACCACATTTTTTCAATAGAAGATGTGCCAAGCTCTGTCACACCTTGCAGTGTCTTTTCACAACAATTATTGCCCAAAAGTGCTGAGGAGACTTGTTCCTACTCAGAATCTCTCTAGAACCCACAAGAGAATTGCTTTTATTGAGCCAAAAAGGCTTCAGTCTGCTTTCCAGACTGTTGCTTATGT
Organism: Patagioenas fasciata; assembly: GCF_037038585.1. NCBI lineage: Eukaryota > Metazoa > Chordata > Aves > Columbiformes > Columbidae > Patagioenas > Patagioenas fasciata. The sequence continues at coordinate 27,430,438 of NC_092524.1, read as the reverse complement.
TACACGGCAATGAAAGTCCACTGTAATGCTGGTGGTTTATTATAGAAAAGTTCAGTCAGTTCCATGACATCTAAAAAAATTCTGCAGGAAAGCACATTTTTGAGATGGGTTGACCATATTCAGAATTCCTGCACCCAAGAGGCATTAATTGATTTCTCAAAGATTAATTGATTACTCAAAGTCATGGAAATTAGGCTCCAGATTCCTAAAGTCTGCGACCCCTTTTTAAAACCCAGATGAAACACCACTGAAGGCATCTGCCATGACCTTGATGAAATGAACGTCTGGTCTGATATAGTTTTCAAAAATGATACAGTTCACTTTTTCCCTCCACTAAAAATACTGAAAGGAGTCTCAAAAGGCACAAAAAGCAGTAACAACGGTAAATCAAAATTAATTGTATGTGTTTGGCCCAATAACCAGGCAACTCTGATTCCTAGCAACTGACTACTCAAGTAATCATGTCCATCAGTCGGCTTCAAATATACTGAGCAGTAATTTTACAACATCCCTTTACTTCCATGCCATAAATGTCAGCTCAAAATAAGAATTGGTCAGTTTCATTAGCCACTTACTTGCTTTGATTATGTCAAGCAAATTTTTCCAAGGCCTCTTCCTCTCACAACACATCACCCCCAACTCTGGAGACCTGCAATGATCTTCTATTTTGTGGGCTGACAAAAGCTGTTCAACTAAACCTGTATTATTTGTTTGTTTTTTCTCCCAGCACAAAGCAAAGCTTTCTCTGATACCAGAAATCCCTTTCTCTTACTGCTGCACCAAAGTAGGCAAAGAGGCAAATGAGTAGCAGGCATTTTAAATACTTAACTGAAAGGTATCAAAATGTCATATTAGAATTTTATTGTCAAGTCTGTAAAAGCACATTTAAATTAACCTAACAAACCGTATCCCGAAAATATGTGTAAAGCACATCTGTGTGAAAAGAGATCTGCATTCAGCCCAATAACAAATTTAGAAACGTGCCTTCATTCAAAAGGCCTGAGAGTCAGTGCTTTCATATGCTCTAAAGTCGTTACAAACGAACAAAGTATGTGATACACAGTCAAGAATTCACAGTTTTCTTTAAAAGACAGTATAAATCCTACTTACTTGCTGTGCTGTTTTCATAGGTCTCCTGCAAAATCAATAAGTAAAAGGCATTATTTTTCCATAGCTCATAAATGCAGCAACAACAGCATCAAAATCAGCCTAAAGGGAGGAACCAAATTGTTAGATTGGCTTAAGATAGTACTATATTACTAATATTTTTTTGTGGGAAATTATCACATTGGGTCTCTGCGGCTTCTTTCCTGGAAAAAGAGGCAAATTAGAAGACAGAGCACAGTTGCATGGAACTGCTCTCACCTGAATAGGGAAACCCAGGGCAGCATGAAGCAGAAATGCAGTGAAGATTGGGAACATCTTCAGGTCCATTCTCCAGCCTTGACAGATCACCAGTGCTTGCCTTTTTCTCCGCCCGTTCAGGAGTGCTGCCGGCTAGATATAGTAGCAGAGCCTGCCCTGCCAGGGCTGAAAAATCTGAACCAGCCAATGGGGATCCAAGCAGGAAACAACTTCTTTTGTGTCCTCAATAGCCAGTTTGGCCTCTGGGCATCTCCCGGTGCTTTGCTATTGCTGTCACTCCAATCTATAGCATCCCTTGTCTTCATACTCTCATTCATCCTGCTCTCTAGACCTGGATCACCCTCATGCATGTGCTGCCATGTGCTTCCTCTGTTTCTTGGAAGAATCTTTCCTGAAGTGTTCAGTTTGATTGACACCACCTTGCGCCTGGATAACTTTCCAGAGTACTGTATTGGTGAGATTTCAGATGATAGTTTACTTTTTTCTTTATGTCACAGAAAGCACAGAAGGTCATGACAGGATCATGTTGCTTTCGAACATCCAACACATCACTAGTGAGGTCATGCCTATGTCTTCCCTGAGAAGATATTCTTCATCTTCTCAGATTATGGTTCTATAAGTGGAAATTTTACTTCCTTCTCTGTGTTTCCTGATGTTTCATAACATCAGGAACATTTTCTGTGTTCTATAATTTCTGGCAGTCTGACAGTTATAGGTGCTTTGTGCCCAGCAGTCAGAGAGGGGAAGAAACACAGCAGCAGCATAAGCAGCACTTGCTCCTTTTGAGAATGATTAAAAGATCTGCTACTCGCTGAAGTACACTTCAGCAGAAGTGGGTGTAGGAAGCAGTGAGCAGACGTAGCAAGAAATGCTTACAGGAGGTAAACCAGCAATCACAGAGCCTCTTGTTGCAGCAACCTTTTGTCACAACCTCTTCTCACAGCAAAGCTCTGCCTGGTGAAGGTACTGTATCTGGAGAATTGTCTCATCTCTGATACACACTTGTTTTGCATTAGAGTACAGTTTCCATGCATGGAGAAGGAAACTGAATTATAGAAGGTACAGATTCTGTCTCTAGACCCTGCCAGTGTTCAGGTACCCTCAGAATAAGTTTTAAATCCACTCACAGTGTTATTCCTTCTTTCTGCATTGAGTAAGATGTTCTAGAAGTTTTCCCTGCCAGTGAATGAATCAAGAAGCAGCAGAGGGCTTTCCACCTATTTGTCACCAAATCATCTCCAGTCAAGGCTAGAAGTTACATGGAAATGTAATCTGGATTGCATTGGTGGGGATTACTCTTCATTTAGCAGAGGACAGTTCACAGTCACACATTGCTGAATATTTTAGGACACTCTGAACTGACAAAGTCCAGGGGTAAACTTTCATTACCCCCACAGGGAGGCAGCACAGGGAAAGACTACTTCTTCCCTTTCTGTCCCTGCACTCTGACTGAAGTAAGGTGTGCCCTAGGCACCAGACAGTGAAAAGCAGGGTAACACGGTCCTTGTGACCATGAAAGAAAAAAGATCAAGTAGGCATTGTTAGCATGCTAATCCTGCTGATACAGGCAGTTGGTGTGTCCTCTGTGCACATAAATGCTTGCTCTAAGCAATGCTAAATGCCTCTTTTCATATTTGGGTTTAATAGGGATAAAATTCTTCATCGGTCTGAAGCAAGGTTGTGCAGCTTTGGTCTGCAGTCTGAGACAGGTTCTCCAGGTTTCTCACTTAATACAAAGGCAAAACAGATGTCTGTGATGCCAGATGCCTTGGTATGCCAACACATACCAAAAAGGCACTGCAGAATGGGGCTTGTATATAATCTGCTTCCATTAGAGTTAGAGGGAAAAAGGAAAGGTCAGACTGCCCTCAGGGAAAACCAGTCCAGGTGCAAAAAGAGAGATCAGTGATAGTGCGGGAATACAACAAAGTTAAAAAGCAAGTTAGGAAGGTTGGTAAGCTTAGCACCTTTGTAGCATGGAAAAATATTCCAGCTTCCTGAGTGACTGATAAACTGCTTGTGCTCAGGAAAGAGGGAGGTAAGTGGGATGGCAAAAAGGATTCTGCACATTTTATGCTGAACGTGCTAATATGCTGACACCTTTTCCATATGCTAAAGCTAGTGATGACAGGGAAGATTGCTGTTACAACCAACAACGTGGCTGTAAATGCTACAGCTGGCACGCACGCACGCACAACAGAGCAAGGGGGAGTGGTGACACTCCTGCCTGGTACTCATCCTGAAGATCCTGTCAGCTTTGGTTTGCACCTGATGTTTATATTCAATATTTGATTGTTTTCCTAAGTGTGGTATTCACGGAGGAGGAATTGTCAGCAGTCCTGTTTTCACTAATCAGAAGATTACCTAATTTTTTGAGATATTGCAAAAATAGAACATGGTTTTACCAGATGCAGTAAAGCTGGTAGCTCCAGCAAAAAAATATTCCACAGAAATTGTCTTGAACCCTTAAGAACCAAACTAGGGCTTAGCAAAAAGAAGCTGTCTTTAGACGTATAGAAAAAAATAATGTGGGAAACTTAGGCAGGACTCGAGTTTTTCTGTCTGTATATCCCAGTTTCTGGTGGAAAGTAGGGACCACACAGATTTTGCAAATGTGACTAATGATTGGCAGGTGTCCAAACCCACCAATAAAATGTCAAGAATTATTTGGACAGTGTTGTAGTCTGCAAGAAGTCTGTCAGCAAAAAGAGCACTGCTTCTGAAAGATCACTACAAAACTTAGAGTTGCTCTGGAAGACATACTCTGATTTGACCAGACATACCAATGAAAGTATGTGTTTTCTCTTCCATTACATATGCAAGTTCACCGTAAAGTATACGTAGCTGAAATCAAAACAGCAGATGTATAAAAGTTACAACACTTCTGTAGACATTTTTCAGAGTTTGCTCAATTGTGTGTCATTGAAGCATATGTGTTATACAATTATTATTCTCTTTGGAGCGTTTCAGTGTAAACAGCTCCAAAAATGTAATGCAAGCCATCAAGACCTAGTTACAAGAAAGAAATGAAGTGTCTCTGATGGCAAACTACTAACTTCTATAACTACTAGCTACTAATTGCTGTGTAGTAAAATGCAGGAAAAATAACTCCAGGAAATAAAAAAATATACACAATTAAGTTGATTTTTATATATGTGTATACAGCTTATGGAAACCATGTGGTAGCCACCATGGTAAGATATTAAAAAATCTTAAAGGTTTAAAATCATCTGGCTTTACCAAAACCAACCCTTGAAGTAATGGTATGAGCCACAACACAGAAATAAAATTGCTGTGGATTGGTGTTACATAAACTCCACACAATTACACTTATAGTCTGGGGTTAATGACAAGTTTGAACCAGGAATAAATTTGTTAGACAGAACTGCTCAATATAATTTCTCAGGGATGTTGCTTTGTGGGGCATTTTTGTATTTGGCTCACTTTTATTTGGAAGACGAATTATCTTTTCAGCTCAGCTATGGGCTCATATCAATTAATAGCTCCAGCAATAGCCGAAGCCCTGGAACTGTTTCTGTGAGAGAACTCAAATCTAAATGATGAACATTGGCTTTCTATTGATTAGTCACTTCAAAGAGCAAACCTAGAAACATTGATTTTCAGTCTGTCATCAGAAGAAGAGGAAAAACAAATAATTCTTTTTTTTTGTGATGGATTGTTCTTTATGAAAAATATGTAATTAACAAAACAACAACAACCAAACAACAACAAAACATTGTAACTTTTAAAATAAATGTTGAAACAAAATTCATTTTCATTTTGAAATCAGATTTCAAGGCCAAATTTAGTGAAACATAATTTACCAGTTAAACTAACAACTGTAATGACATATGATCCAATTATTATTTGGGCTGAGGGAGCAGAATGGAGGTGATGAAACTGGAACTTTAATTTGGACAACTCTAGTAATGAACTTCTGATTCTCTTGAAAAAAAAAAAAAAAACAAAACACAAAAAGAAAAACCACAACAAATTCCTTTCTTTTATCAGAAGAAGCCATCTGATTTGTCTGCTGCCCTTAGGTGAAGAATGGACGGATCAAAGGTTTTACATGATGTTTCCAGCCTGCAGAACAATGTTATGCTGTTTGCAAAGGAATCCGTGTGATGGGGTAAGGTGAGGGATGTTGGAGCAGTGCCTGGGGTTAACTTTGGTCTCTGCCCTCTGAAAAGAGACATGCCATCACATGGTGCTGCCCCAGCTGCACACGTAAAGCACCAGGGATGTCTCCTCTCCGCATCTCCTTCCGACAGATTGTGCAATGCCAGCCAGATCCCCTGCTTACTTCCATCTTCTATGAGAAAGGGTCTCCTCTTACTGATGAGTGGCTTTTGATGACATTAACTGTGCCATGGAAGTCACCTTTGTGAACACTTGTTTGGTGATTTAACTATGGGCTTCAAAACATCATCTCATGTCTGCTTCTCTGATGAGTGCATGGGAGCTGACTGTGCACACAGTAAGTGAAAGGCACCACTTCTCTGCTTTTACGGTACACAAAACTCCCTGGTAAAGAGTCCATTGGTAATTCTAGTAATTGTCTCTCACCCTAGAACAAATATGTTCCTTCCTATACCCTCTCATCACCATCAGTTAGCTTCACTTCACTAACTTTGTTTTTCCTTTGCACATCATCAGAAAGGGTGTCTGTACTGCCTATCTCAATACTTTTGCTTGTGTTTCACTCTCTGGCTTCCTGACTGTCTTCTCTCAAGGATTTTTGAATATTTCAAATGGAGTCTCAAGAAGATGGTTTCAGTCTTACTCTGTTTGTCTGAATGCAGATTCTCTGTGCAATGTGAGACTCTCCATGAATTACACCCATTTACCAGGATAGTGTATGGCTTTGCTTCCTCCTAATTTGTAGTTGCTCTTCTGCCTCCTGGGCAGGTGAGTTTGAACACCTTCACTGGCTGCTTCCACGTTATCTGGATCCATAGAAAAGTACTCTGGGGAAAATCAAAGCACAACCTTTGCAGTCCCTGTCCTGTTTTAAGAGAGTTGCTATCCAGAGAGATAGTAGTGACTAAATATGGACATTGGGAAGATGGGTTGATAATAAACTTTATTAAATAAAAAGGAATCTGCTTGTTGCTCCTGAAGTCACTTACCATTTGCCTCCAAAGAAGAAACCATAGATCTCTGACAGCTTTCACCACCATAACTGATATATCTCACGGCAGCCTGCAAGTTTGTTTTGCTCATTGTCTGTTGTGCTGTTGCACACCAGCAAAACCCATTGGGTCTCAGGCAGACAGACCGGGCAGCACGGTCTGGCCTGGGGGCATGGGGTCTGGATGGGACCAGCAGGTTCTGCCACCCCACTGAGTGGGATGGAGGTGCCGCCACGGAGCTGGGGACAACAGGGCCACCAGACTAGCAGGTTTGCTTCATGGGAGGCTGGCAGAGCACTGACAGAGCTGCAGCGAGCAGGGAAGAAGGGAGGGAAGATGAAGCTTTTCTGCCTTGTGCTGGAAAAGAGTCCTTGGGGTGGTTTGTACAGCACAGCATTGGCCTGGACAAAGCACCCCTGTTGCCTCTCATTGCTCCGGTTTAGCTTTTACACAGGAAATAATTCACATTTAAAAATCTACAACTACAACTCAAGATTTAATCAGGTCACCACAGAATCACAGAATGTTAGGGATTGGAAGGGACCTCAAAAAATCATCTAGTCCAATCCCCCTGCCAGAGTGGGAACATTTAGATAAGGTTACACAGGAATGTGTCCAGGTGGGTTTTGAACATCTCCAGAGAAGGAGACTCCACAACCCCCTGGGCAGCCTGCTCCAGTGCTCTGTTACTCTCACTGAGAAGAAGGTTCTTCTCAAATTTAAGTGGAACCTCTTGTGTTCCAGTTTGAACCCATTACCCCTTGTCCTGTCATTGGTTGTCATCAAGAAGAGCCTGGCTCCATCCTTGTGACACTCACCCTTTATATATTTGTAAACATTAATAAGGTCACCCCTCAGTCTCCTCTTCTCCAGGCTAAAGAACCCCAACTCCCTCAGCCTTTCTTCATAAGGGAGATGCTCCACTCCCTTAATCATCTTCGCTGCCCTGTGCTGGACTCTCTCCAGCAGTTTCCTGTCTTTCTCTAACTGAGGGGCCCAGAACTGGACACAATATTCCAGGTGTGGTCTCACCAGGGCAGAGTAGAGGGGAAGGAGAACCTCTCTGGACCTACTAACTACCCCTCTTCTAATACACCCCAGGATGCCATTGGCCTTCCTGGCCACAGGGGCACAGTGCTGGCTCATGGTCATCCTGCTGTTCACCAGGACCCCCAGGTCCCTTTCTTCTACACTGCTCTCTAATAGGTCGTTTCCCAATTTATACTAGAACCCGAGGTTGTTCCTACCCAGATGTAAGACTCTACACTTGCCCTTGTTATATTTCATTAAATTTTTCCCTGCCCAACTCTCCAGCCTGTCCAGATCACAGGAAACCCAGCTTCATCCTCTTTCAGTTTCTGAGGGCTGCCTGTTCCTCAAAAAGCAGAGGATTGCCTCTTTTGCTGTGCTGTGCTAGGGCCCTTGCTATCAGCATGTACAAACGCTCCATAAATCATTATGGATTTACCCTTCCAGCACTCCCAACTGTAAAGGAAATAAAATTTTCCGTATTTCACAGCATGAGGAGCTGAATGTGTACACACATTCACTCATGCATGCACTCCTCGACACCCTCCCCTCCCCTACTGATTTGATCCAGGTCACCCAGGTATTGCAGGACTGTCCACCATAGGGTCTGGAAGGATCCCAGAGGAGATGGATGCCAGCCCAGTGCCTCCATCATTCCCTTGGTGAAGAGGGAATCTAATAGGGAACAGAGGATGGCTGCTACCCAAACCATGACTGATCTCTCCATGATGCTTCCCAGGGGAGCTCTGGCTACATTAACCTTGGCTTACAGCTGTTAATACATTAAAGAAAAAGCTTCCAAAGGAGCCTCTCTTTTCCACTCATCTGCAGTGACTCTGCCATTAGTTACTGAAGACATTAAAAGGACACTGCCGAATTACCTACGATTACCATTTTTCAAGCACCTACCGGTGTTCTCACTGTTTTTCAATGAACACATCAAGCAGGCCCTCTCCTTAGAGAACTTGCAGTTGAAATAAATTAGGGAGGCTGCCTTGAGATCTTCTGCTGGAGAGAAAAGCCTACCTATGTTTTTGTATTGAATTTATTTTAGACTTATATAATTAGCTGATAGAGATGTGCACAGACAAACTTTAACCTGAGGGCTTTCAAGTCTAGCCTTTAGCTTCACATTTGTCTTGGTTTCCATCCTTCTCAGTGGACCCAGTTTTGGCCCTCAGTTCACAGGCTTGTATGCAGGAAAACCATTTATTTGTACTGGAAGGATTGAATTGCAGCTCTGATTTCTTACAGGCATGGTTCTGTTTTGGATCTGCAAACGATACAGTGTGAGTTCGGCAACAAATCAGGGTCAAGGCATTCTGACAAAGCTTTTACTTAGAGGTCTGCTCCCATGCTTTACATATGTATCTGCTTTCTATCTCTGATAAGAAATGTCATAAACAGGATCTGTGAGTGTATTTGTATTCCTCTTTTAAATAAGAAAACTTTTTGTAGGAAACTGAAGAAGTGGCTGATGTGGAATATTCAACGTGGTTGGCTTCTGTGAAGGAGAGAAGGGTGGAGTACTTATCACTTTCTTTGTTCTGGCAATCTTTTCTGATGTAGAAGAGAGAGGTCCATGTGTTACTGATTTTGGACCATCACAAAAATGAGAAGAGAATGCCAGAGTTTGTCTCTCCAAGAATTTATGAGGGCCACAGAGGCAGTCTCTGTAGCTTGCCATTAGATGAATTATGTCTCTACCTTCAGACCGTTGCAATTCTGGTATCTTGAGGTCTGACGAAGAAACATCACACCGCTAAGGTGCTGGTTTATGTGGTGGCATAATTAAACAAAAGTAAAATGCAAACAGAAAAAAAAATACATGTATCAAATTATTAAATCAACCTTTTTACCCAATTAACTGAACTATCCTGGAAAACTTTTCCATGTTTTGCCTAATCATGCAACTAACTGGGCAGCAGTCTTGATGACCTACTGGTGCTTACAGGACCAGGACCACATGCACCTCTGCTGAAGGGTGTACTTAATTAAAACACCAAAACTCATGGGAATTCTCTTTGCTGTTAGTGAAGGCGGTCAGCCCAAATTATGAGCTGTTATGGTACAAAAATATCTTTTCCACACTCTGGTGTATAGTTACTGTAGCAGATGGCTTGACTGATAGCCTGGGGTGATTTAGAGTAGCCTTTCATTAAGCAGTATTTTCACTTAAATTCCTCTCACGCTGCTGCTTACACATACATCTTTGCTATCAGCCACTTGCTAAGGGTAACAAACCAAGCCTAGGAAAAGGGAAGAAATGGTGTTCCTCCAGACTGATAGATGGGCACTGTCACTTTGAGTGCATTTCCCCTCAGATCACATCAGAATGGGTCGTTTCCCCCAGGCAACTCTCCTGTCTCAGCCCAGGTTCCTGCTGGTGGTAAAGGAACTCCCTCACCTCTCTCCAGGGCTTCTCCTGCCCTATGCTATTGAAACTGCAAAGGAATTGCAGCTCTTCTTCTTGGTGGAAGGATCTGCAGTTGGGAATGAAGATCTGAGTACATTTGGAGCCCATACAATCACTGCATGTCCCTCTGTTAAGTAAACCTGGGGAGCTGGGGGGGACACCAGGCTGGTCCCTATACTGAATAACTGTCTGGGTTCACAGCCCTCAACTCATGTCTAAATGTTCTCACCTGGCCAGGTCTGGAGAGAAGTGACAGAAAAGCTGGGGAGAAAATGGGACACCATCAACTGTTCACCTTCCTTCAGCTTCGGAGTAGCTTCTTCTCATCTGCCTTCCTTGCCCCACACCTTTCCTTATGTTGCAGGGCATGGGAAAGGAGGCCTAGTCCTGAGGTCCAGGCTCTTCACCCTGTCCTACCCATCAGCAGTGCCACTGGACAGAGGCAGTGGTGACAGGCTCCCATGTGCTGGTAATGCAGCATGAGAAAGGGGTGGCACTATTTCGTGCCTGGTAGCTGTAGCCTCATTTAGCTTTATGATTGCTCCAATAGTTTAATTTCTGATCTTGCCAAAGATCATTGGTGCATTTGGAAGCGGTTCTGCTCTGTGGCAGCACAGGCAAAAGGTTTTTCTCCTTTCTCATGACATACCAGAGACCTGGTTTAGAAGATGAAGCTACAAATTTTCCAGCTTTGAGTGAAGAGAGTCCATCTGAGGGGCTTTTCACCTAGACTACTTGGGCATTGCTGCAGAGTACAGTATTATAAAGTGTATGGATGTGACACCACATTTTGCAGATTGGTGTCTTTTTGCCTTGTCTTTCTCTTTCTGTGACATGAGAAGAAGGGGGTTTCGGAGCTTCCTCTCAGGGTCTATTAGTATCACCCAGAAGGCACTGTGTATTCCACTGTGGCTGGAAGAACTGTGCCAAGATTTTCAAGATGTTTAGATCATTGATATTGCTGTTTTAAAGAAAGAAGTGGCCTCTGAATCTAATCATAGTGTGGTTTCTGTGCCCCATCGTTTCTGTGTCCTGATCTGTGCAGAGCTAGCCAAACTGGGAAAAGAAGTTGTAGGCAGCTGTCTCTCCTACACACCTTGCCATGCAACTGTTGAAGATTACACAACTGTTCCTGTTCTAGAGACAGGAGATGACCTTTCCCTCTTACTGTCTGGTACCAAGTGTGTCTCAACTTTGAACAGGAATTTTGACACAAGATTCACGTATTTTGCCACAATTTAGGTGAAATGCAAAATTTAAACTTTGTTGGAACAAAAAATCTTTCTTAAATCATAGCTTTGGGGTGATTTAGTCTTGATGACACAATTTTGTCTGATAATGCCACAAATCATCTTTAGTGTAACTGCTACTTCAGAGGAGTTAGGCTGTACAGACAGCAAGAAGAGCCTGGCATTGACAAAGAAGATGCAAACTGCCACTGATGTGATGTGTATATGTCATGCTAGGGATATCCAAGATGTATGTGCTTGAGTAATAAGGGCCTTTGATGTGTAACTAGTGGTGTCACAGATGATGTTGGATGGTGAAGGCAACTTGGATGGGAAAAGAATGAATTCTAATATGACTATGTTAGACTTAATCTCATGTAAAGTCTCTTGGGATAAGATATCAGTGTGAACCTGAGATTTCACACTGTAAGAAGACAGACCAGTCAGATGTTTGTATGGGCTCTGTAAACTATTTATGAAATATGACAGTGGGAATGGATCAGGAAAAGATCTAGTGGAGATAAGGTACAGAGAAAGAATTTTCTGGTCTCTCAATAGATAGTGAATTCTCACATGATAAGGGCAAGAGAAGAAGACGTACAAAATGAACAGATAGAAGTAAGAAGAGAAAAAAGAGAGGAAGGTTTATGAAAGTAGAGGAAGGATATAACTGAGTTTCAAAAGTCACAAATGGGTCCAGGAAAGAAGGACGGAGTGAGCTGGCCAGTGTAAGCACAGCAGTGCAGTAGAGACTCTGGAAAGAACTGAGTCAAATAAGGGAATTTACAATAAAGGTTTTACTCTTCACCATAACTGTGTCAGATTTCCCCCAGCTTTACCCAGGGAAGAGCCTCTGAACCACTTTGCAGTTTTGGACCTGGAAGACAATTTACTCAGAAGTTTTGAGAGGCATTAGGGAACAGCTGAGGACACAGGGCTTCAAGTCAGGGAGCCTACTGGGGAGAGTACAGTCCTCCCTGAAGTATAATATGGGCAAGTGTGACAATGAAAGAAACAGTTCCCTAAAGGAGCACACATGGGAGGCCTCCTTTCAAATTTGGATGTAACTTTTTCAGTCTTGTGTTAGCGGAAGCTTTTCCCATGTGACTACTTTGGAGACTGGAAGTTGTGTACAAAGCAAGTACAGCCCTCTGGGGCAATCACACGCAATGCCTGTGTTCTTTCCAGCACAGAAGTACCTAAATCCTGAAGTGGTGGCTATCTCAAGATCATTTAGGTTAGGCCTGATTGCAAAGCTGCCAATAACAGTGTGGCTGGAGTGTGAAGTGTGGAAGACCTATTGCTCTGTTTCACACACTGGACAACATTGATTCTGAGTAGCAATTACCTGTCACCAGGACGAGGTCAGATCTCACTATGATCTCTGAAAAGCTAAAAACAGCACATATTTGTGCAGACAGCAAAACAAGTTCCCAGTCTCAACTATTTCAAAGGCAGGTATTGAGGTCAGGTGGTTCACAGCAGTGGAGCAGTGAAGATATCATAAGCACAGACCCATGCCACTCTGTGCACTTAACTCATTGTCAGTAAACTTGATGGAAGGTGTCTTTCCAGACAGCTGGAGGCTGTTTTCTGAAAAGGCTGTTTTTGTAGAGGACATTTGTGAGGTCTCTGTCTCTCAACCGGAATGTCTACACAGTTGTATGCACTAGCTCTTTTTATTGGAGTGATGGCTGAAGCTCATATAATATCAGAGTTATAGAAAGTTCTCCAAAACCAGATGAAATGTTGTGGGTCACAAGCAATCGCTAGAGGTGAACATGAACAGAAACTTAATTTCTCAACTCTGGAACTAGAAACTGTGTCTGTTATCTGTAATCATTTCCTCTGTTCTTTTCTCTGTCTCTGGGTCAAGGAACAGGATCAAAAAATGTTGTCTTAGGGAAATCTGTTCCTGTCATGTTCTTTATATTAATAACAGTACAAAAATCACTGCAAAAAGTGATTCACCATTTGGCACTAAGAATTACCACTGCTGAGGTACTTGCAGCTTCTGCTGATGGAGGTATCTAGCAAAAGACCCAACGAACACAGTGAGCAACTAGGCAGAACAGATCGGCTCACAGCCTGTTTACAGTGCTTTCCTATCTGCGCCTCTTTGACTGAGGGATGGAATACTCCGGCTGAGGCTTAAAGGAAATGTGGAAGAAAAGAAGAGGCCAACAGCTGCTGCCAAACAGCTACTTTACATGAGTCAGTGACTCAAAATAACATTTCCAGAAAAAGAAGTTGAATCTTCTCAGGGCTCTTACCTAAAAGATGTTGGAAAAAAAATTGCACAGTATGTGATGCCTGCTAGAATAGCCACCCAGGATTAGACCACAGGCCTCTCTGACCCTGTGTCCTCTCTCTGATAGGAGCCAAAACCGGCTGCCTAGAAAAGCACATAAGAACAGGGAAAACATATATGATACTTGCCCTTTGTTTTGAGCATGAATCCTGTTCGAATATTACCTGTAGTTCTTATACTGGAATTGGGAAGTTGATCCCTAGCCAATTTCCCCAGTATACTCAGGATTTCAGAGACTTCTTTCTTCTCCCCTTGCAGCATCTCTTTTCCAGGCTGAGGAGTTGTAGCTTGCTCCTTTGTTCCTCATCCAGAAGCTGTTCCATATCTTTGATCATCCTTTCTGATCCATCTATGAACATTTTTCAGTTTGGTGACAACCTTTTCCAGAATGGAGAGGCAAGAATTGCACATAACATTTAAGGGAATGGCAATCTGCTCTGAAAACAGAATTAACTCACATAAAAGCAGGTGATACATTGGCCATTATGTTACTAGTTTGCTTCTTGCACTGCAATGCAAAATATGACAGCTTTTTTAATGAGTCTCCTCTTTTCTTGTCTGAAAGCTTCTCCTGAAGTGACAGTGGTGTCTTTGGTCTGAGAGGCAGTGGGATGAGGAACACAGCAAGGTGGAAAACATAGCCTGCAAGCCCTGCTACAAATTCAGAAGGGCTTTTTGCCTTCTTGGGCTTTCTCCCAAAATGCTACCTCCTAAAGATCTGTTGTAGGGTATTTCTTTCAGAACGCTTAATACCACACCATGCTGTACATGCTCCAGCATGGATCCTGTGGCACCCTTGGAATTTCGCTGCAGAAGTGAGCACCCAGCTCTTGTGCAAATCAAATCACAAGGTACTAGGTTGAGTGTACAGAAAATGAGAAAGAAACATGTAATTATTGTGTGTATTTCCAGCTATTTAAACCATAAGATCAGCCAGCAATCTAGAATCTTATTTTTCTTTATCTACTCCTTTATGGAAGGGGGACACACATAAAAAACAGCTGCTTTCAGTACGTGACCCTGATTCATTCCCAAAAAGAGTGCTTCTTACCAGCAAACTATTCAGAGTTCATTTGGAAATAAAATGGCTTGCCATCCTGTACTTAAAGATTTGAAGGCAAGGCTGACATGAACTAAGGCTTTATAGGCAATGATAATTTTTGAAATTCCTGGTTTTTCAGCCTTAACATACCTAGAGATCTAATTTTAAGTACGAGATCCCAATGCATTTATCTGCAAAGTATCCTTTACAGTAGTGGCATTGAAAAATAATTGAAGCTCTAGCAACTCGTAAAAGAAACTGTAAGATTAACATTGTCACCTCTAGGAGGCAGCATTTTATTGCAAATACACAATGTATAATTTGGTGTCTGACACTTCAAAAGGTTTTGAGCCTTCTCAAATCTACTGTGATTATAAAAAATTCTAGTAGAAAATAAGTAAACATACACTTGCAGTGGAACTACCTGTGCAAAAATAATCTCTGCTTCACCAGCCAGCCAGAGCCAATTCTCAGATGAAACTGAGATAGTCAGGCACAAAAGGCACCGTCTTTTCCTGAGTTTTCAACAGCAAGTTAGCAGAGTTGGATGGCAGAATATCTGGGTTGTTCATCTGCTCTCAGCAAGAAACTCTCCCCATTTAGGAAAACGTTTGTTTATCTTCACTTACTAATTGGGAATGTATTTAACCTTGCACTCACAACTTTACTGAACAACACCTTCCTTTCAGTTACATTTGCAGTGATTTATTTCTTTCTTTCACCCATGTCTTTCCTGAGCTGAGCCTGACATTTCCTTTCAGAGTCTCCATTACTGAGGTGCTAGGACTTCACAATAAAGCAGTTCACCTGGTGAAGCACAGACATTGTTTTTTCTGCTGGTTTTGTGGTGTGATGTAACTTTCTAAACCATTAATACTCTTATAACATCCCAAGCAGACCCTATGTAAACATGAAACAACAGAGGACACCACATTGGTCATGTCGTTAATGGTTAAACATCAGGTTAACTTGTAACGGAATGAAAATAGATCCCATAAAACCAATCCGCACAATATTAGTCTTGATTTAACAACTACCCATGATGGAGAACTTTCCTACTGAAATTATGCCCATTGTTGTAAATCTGCAAATATTTCTACTCTGAGTTTGTCTGGCATCAGCTTCTACCCATTAGTTCCTGGCAATGCGTTGTTTGCTTGAAGGAAGAGGACCTCTGTTATCAAAGGTTTGTTCGCCAGCTGGGTACATAAGAATTTTGACCAATTCACCCTTTAGCCTTTTCATCGATAGACTGACCTCCTTGATTCACACTCTGATCCACTGCCTTCCAGCCCTTTATTCATTCATGTGGCTCTTCCCTGAACTCCTCCAGTTTGCCCATGGAGCTGGTGCTCCACTCGGCAGAGCAGGGTGAAGCTTTGTTCTACAGCAGTAACACCAACACCCAATTCACATGTTACAGACCCTTCCTATTCCTGCCCAATGTTTTCCTCTTACCCTTTTGTGGATCATGCTACCCTTCATGACCACTTGTGATTTGTGGCTCCTTCTCCCTGCTTCCTAGTGTTGAGTCTCTAACCCTCTGGGAGTATTCATCCAATGTTGCCACAAGGGATGCAAGAGCTGTATTGCAGCCCGGTTTTCAATGGTTGCTGGTGACAGGGGGTACATGGCAGCCTCCTGAAAGAGGTACACAACCAGATTTTGTTGACAGATCTCATGAATCCCACAGATCTTGGTCTCAGGACAGTGTAGCATCCTAGTACAGAATCATTTACTGTGAGGCTTACACTGCACACATGCAACTAGCTGTACCCTTTTGCATGCTAAATCCTTATCATCATCCTGAGTGGCAAAGTCTACAGACACACAGCTGGCAGGTACTCATGTAAGCCTGGAGGTTTTGGAAGCTCTATATCCATTAACACCAGCTGAAGTACCACAGCTTCAAGCTCAGTTTCTTAAGGCTGATCATTGTATATCTCCCTTTTAGAAAACTATTATTTTTTCTTTTCATAATTACTTCATTTACTTGATTTATATCTACATGTCTGTTTCAGTGACAGTGATGGAGAGGCCAAGCCCACACTGCTCTCACAAATCTTTCTTCTTTTTCTTTGTTTGTTTTTGCATATAAATATGTAGAGACAACTGCTTCATCTTAAAGCACTGCAAAATATTATTTCAGTGGTCTATAATACTTCATCATCTGGTGGAGGAGTACTTCAGCACCTGGAAGAAGACAAAATCCCTTTCTTAAAGTATTTACAACCTGAGGCAACAGCATATAAAAGCATAAAGAGATAGATGTAGTCATTGTAACCACAAGCCTTTTGCCCTCACTTTTGTTTTCACCATGGTTTGTTTCCTTGTTAAAGAAATGCATGAGAGCTATTTGTGGTCTTCTGTCATTAATTGACTACTTCAGTGACAAAAATTGGGTGATGTAAACCCCTTGCTATGATCCAGTAAGCTATTTTAGACCATAAGCCTGTTCAAAGTGTCCCAATTCTGTAGCAGAGAATCTCAGAATCTCGTAACAAGTCAAGACAAGTGAAAACATAATCTTACACCTTCAGGATAAATCTGACTGTTAAAGGATTTCCCTGCAAAAAATCCCTTTCCCATTTCCTGCTCTTAACTCACACTTCTGCCTGGTGAAATGCCTCAGTGAGAATCAGAGATCTTCTTGACAAATACCAGCCCCTGACAGAGTGGTCTGAGTCAGGGAAAGTAGTTTGCAACCATCCTTCATTCAGATGTATGTCAGCTTTTCCTTGTGATAGTGAGGGATTCTGGGACTTTGTGTCTTCTAATGCCAGAGTAAAAGTTGCAAATCCCTGACCTGCTTATTCAGGTGGTTGGCAATTGCATTAAAGGGCTTCTTTCTGGTAAGGCATGAACTACAGCTAGACAATACAAAAGCTTTTGTAATTCTCCATGTGAACTGTACTACAAATTCTTCATTCAGAGAAAACCTTTTTCATATAGTAAATGGACAGAAAGGCATCAAAGGTTGTCCAGTGTCTCATACTTTGTCATGATGGAATATTCATGTCTGAAGTATCAGGAGTCGAAAGACAAGTATATGCTTTTGTCATTCTTATACATGTATCAGAATCTGGATAACCCATGTGGATAGAGTGACTGTAAAATATGCTGTCAGGCCTGAACCTGCCCATAAAGTAAAGCTTGCAAAGCAGGCTTTTGTCTTTCTGCCTTGGCAAGTGTCTTTCCAATGGTAGACCTGACAGATAAAAAAATCTATGTGCTTCTGGACAGTATCAGTGTGAACGGCCAGTGAAAAAGGTAATTAGCCTGGCCCAATTTTAACCTACTGCTGCATTAAAGAAAAAGAAGCAATTTTATTACTGGGTGTTAAAACCAGCAAGTGTAAATCTGGCTTTGAAATAAATTTATGGTCCATTTTTTTTTAGAACAAGATGTGTTAAGAATAAGCAACCATGGCAGATAGATGCAGTGACTGTACGTGCCAAAGATACAGTTAAATTATGTATCTGTACCAGTTACGTGCATCAGCGCACACAAAAAATTCCACAATCTTTGGCCTGTCGCTTGTAGAAGCTCACATATTGCTAATATTCAATGTTTATGAACAGCTGTTTTGTTTCCCTAGCAAGAGCAGGAAAAGGCTGCTGTCTGGCTATGATTATTAATATATGATATCTGATGATGATTCTGTACATCTTACTTTTCACAGTGTACACAATTTCTGGCAAGTAAAACTTAATCTTCATGTATGAGCAGCTAGAAAACATCTTGGAGAGGTACACTATTAGATTATTGCCTTGCAGAGAGATTTTAATGTGGCCTTCTTTCCACAGTTTATTCTATACAAGATGATCTTCGAAGGTCCCTTCCAACCCAGACCATTCTGTGAAACCATTCTGTTATATGTAATTCTCAGAACAGCTTGTAGAAAACACAGGAAGATTGCATCTCATGGATGGACTGAATGCCTTCTCCATTCCAAATCTCCATCAATGTATTCCACCCTTAACAACACCTTCTTCCTTTTCATATGGTTTCCAAATCTCAGGGGCCTCCGATCTAGCTGTGTTAGATTTCATGGGCACCTTGGGGAAGATCCCGTCCTGTGGAGGAAACCAAAGGCATCTAAACCATATGTTCATCCTTTTTGTCCTCTTTCAGACTCTCTTCTACTGCTCTTTAGTGGTTCTGGAAGTCTGTGACAATATGGTACATTCTTCAAATTCAAGATAAGACCTTGGGGCCGTATGATTACAATGTTGCCTGTTCAACTATGGGCTGAATGAAGTAGTTCTTAGGTAGGTCAGCAAATTGTCGCAACAGTCAAACTGTGGCAGAGAAATTTCAGGGCAACAGAGGTAAGCACAAGGATGCTACTCAAGGCTTTGAAAGCTCCTGAGCCACAAAGAGCAAGAAGTAAAGGAAGCATTTAGCCAGATTTCTCAATCTCCTCTATGTGATGTTCTTCCCACTACTAAACACAGCAAGAGATGTGATAGTGATCCAGCATGGTGTGGCCACTTTCATGTTCTTGTATAGGCAGAAGACAAAGCTCAAGGCTTTGCTTTTGTGGGCTGAGCTGAAAGGCCAGTTTCCATGGTTTTGGCAGAGTATTGGGGGATTGTCTTTGCTTAAGGAGTCTATAGTGGTTCTTGATGGGCTGTTGGGAGGGTTGGAAGTAGGGGGCAAGATGCGTGTCTGACTAGCCTGGCAGGGTGAGGAGAAGGCAAGATGACAGAATGTGCACTGCAGCCATAAGGATGCTGCAGTGTTAAAGAGGAATCTCTAACAATTAAAGTGAGAGTCAGATGTGTGAGGAAAGCTTTGTGCCAGGCAGGTGAAGATGTCATCTATAATGGAGTCGTCATGAGTAAGATGAGAAATATTAAAAAAAAAAAAAAAAAAAAAATCCATGGCAAAACCTGAGCTGCAGAAAGATCATAGAAACTGGATTTCTAAACATTTCTGTGTACATAGTTCATTTTTTTCCTGATCCAGAGGCATCGACTCTATTCCAAAACAGAAAGATAAAGAAACTCCCAGTAGAACTGGGTATTTTTTCCAGAGGCTTATAAGGAATATTTTGCTTCTTGTTTGCCAGTTCCACTCTGGACCAGATATATAGTGACCCAGCATTGTAATAATCTTCTGGTCCACTAGGTACTCCTTGTGAAGTATTTGGGAAACAGTTGTACATGTCACAGGAAACACATCAAAAGATGGAATTTATTCTCTTCCTCAAGTTGGGCAGTTTGAGAAATAACACAAAAATAAATGAGTCAGGGAAAGTTAATCACTCTATCACCTCCAGAGAAAACTGAGACGGATGTGTAGCCCTTCAGGTCTATTCATGTAGGTTCTTCTGTTCTGCTCACCAGCCCACTGCCTGACACCGGTGTAGTAAGCAGTGTGACTAATACCAAGCATATGTTGTTTGCTCTCTCAGCCTCTCCAGAGGAAGTAGCATATATGCCAGTGTGTCTTGTTTGATAGGATTTTCTGCTGTCTTTTTAAATAGAACTGCTGCTCTGCATTGATGCTACAGAAAGCGGCCACAAAAGGTTCAGACCCTGCGCTTTGAGGGGAACCTGGTGAGATGTGTGACAGTGCTTAATTCTTGCATGTGTTTGTTCCTCAGCCTCTGAAGGATTGCCAAGTTTTGTCTGACTTACACAAGGGCTTTATTTTGACTGTAGTGCTATTGTATGTATAATGGTACCACGACAGGGATTCTCAGGCCAGCACCTTCTGGCAACCGATATCTTTGCCTTAAGACAGCAAAAATCAGCCTCTCGAGTAAATTAGCAAGGTAGCCCTCAGATATATTGCTAGAGAGTTGATCAAACATTTGGATGCACTTTCTGTGAGTTAGCTAGCAAGGCCCAGCCCCTTCTGCTGACGTCTTTCCTCTCTATCACACATCAGACTTTTCCCAGTGGAGCTGGAGAACAGGCTTCAATGAAAACTGCCTGTTTACAGCTATATGGAGATTGCAGGCACCACAACCACTATTTCCTCTACCTGACTTGGAGCAGAAACCCCATCATCAGGATAGAAAGGAAGCCTTGTTGCCTAGCAAAGGTGGGATGATTTATCTCTGTCTCTAGATTGGTCCCTTTTTCTTTGCTGCACAAGAGAATTGTTTTCAGACTTCCAAGGAGAATGAAACCAGGCTAGAAATCAGCGTGGATGTGTGAGAGCTGCTCTCCCAGGCAGAAGAGGGAGTCACAGGGTTTCTGTGCTTTTTGTTCCTGTGCAGCGCAGGACAATGGTTCTATCTGCCCCAGTTATAGCCCTGGGGGCTACCTTAGGGACTGCAACTAGCATCCTTGCCCTCTGCGGTCTCACCTGCTTCTGCAAATGCAAGCAACCTGGGAAAGGACTCTCAGAAAAGGACCAAGAGGAGGACACAGAAAATACTAAGCCCAGCGTGCTTCAGCCAGTCCAGCAAGTAAGACACAGTCTCTTAATTTACTCTGTGATTTTTCTTTAAATGAAGAGGGTGGGAATGCGACTTGCCTGTTAGGCTAATCAGCATGTGATTTATGCTGCCTATTTATCTGCTTACAGTGTTCAGGATGTAACAATATGTTAATGGGAGGAGGATTGCAGGAAAAAGAGAGACAGGAGCTGGGTGACCCACAGAATTACTGGAGCAGGAGACAGCTGCCACATTGCCAAAGAGAAAGCTGCTAGTTGCAAAAATAAGGGAGGAGGACTGGAAATGCTGCTTAGCTGTCAAGCTGGATCACAAGGGAAATAAATTCCTGAGGAGAGAAGACTGAACTTTACCAGGTGGCATGCAGCATTGTAAAGAGGAGGTGACTCCTGTTGGGATCTCCTATAACAGCTATTTCTCCAACTCTATTCAGATATCTTATGGTTCATATAGGATAGTTCCCTGTCAACAGCTGGTTTCTTGTGAAAACCATCCCTCCTCCTCCCTGCCCCTCTGAGGAGATTAATTATCTGTGAAGTTAAAATGAGTCATTGAAATGATAATAAAATGCAAGTGAGAATCTAGAGTGTGATGACCAGACAATCTCATCACACTGTGAATTGCTTTTTCACTTACTATAAGAGCAATGTGGAGTATGGATAATGTCAGGCATCCCTGTGAGGTCTGTCTTCCTTGCTAGAATAAAAAAAAAAAAACCAAACCTGATTTACTCCTGAGCTCATTACAAGAGAGAAAAAGGAGAACTATAGGACCCTTCTAATATACTTATTAATGGGAAGCCCTCCTTTAAAGGGAAATGTTTGACTTATTTCTTTGGTTGACTACAGTCTTTAGCATGAGCTGTAGCACTGTCCAGTCTCTGAAAGTATTACCTGTTGGTTGTTGCTCTTGATGTTTGTACGTGCCTACGTCCTTTTTGCTTTCATCTAGCCATTCAACCAAATGTTATGCCACAGCAGCCTGTTCCAAAGGCCAGTGATCCATTGTGTAAGTCTTTGTTTGTCTTTTAATGATCTGAGCTGCCTATTACTTTTGTATTATAAAGAGTGTAGCAGGAGTCCTAACTGAACTTCTCTGTAATGTTTACAGTTATATATTCAGTCTCTCTCTGGCTAACACTCTTAGGGTCGTAGTGGAAAAGAGCCCTTGCACCCTCATGCTCCTGTTGCAGTTTGTTCTCAGGAAAGATGACCAAATCTACCAATTGTATTGTGAGATCTGATGCAGATACACAGAATGACATTACCAGAGCTTCTGGTTGCTGGAGGATGGCTCCACTGATCATGGATGAACATCTACACTGAGTTTAGGTCTTCTCAAGAGATTGCTGCTAATTCTGAGTGTTCATCCTTGAGCACGGTGAATCCCTCCTAGTACCTGTTTGTATTTTGCTAGGATGATTTTCACCTGCTGTCCTGCTTGATAGCTTTGTCATGTCCTTTCCAAGCTCCTTTTTTTTTTTGTATTTTCTAACCCATAGAGAGGATTTGCCAACTCCTCTGAGTTTTACTGAGTTTTTCCAAGTTTACTGTTAAAATGAATGAGAAGTGTATAACTTTGACAGTCATGTCACTATGCATAACATTTTTTTCTAGCTGTTGTCCAGAACAACCCTACCCACAGATAACCTCACCATCAGCCCGTTTTTACAAGAAACTTTTTGTTGTTGTATTCTTAAAGCTCACAAACTTCCCAAATGTTTACCTGAACTCCATCCTTGGAATGGACTTTTTTTTTTTATACAGCCTTTAGTGAAATTTTGGAAAAGTGTTAATCCATCCTGGAGCTTTTCCTCCAGTGTGTCACCCTGCTTGCATGGCTGAAATAAGCACTAAGTGACCCTGAAGTCCAAATAAGCTTCCAGTACCCAGCTAGGTTACGGTCCTCACAATATTTCTACCTTCATCAAGCTTTGCTGTGACTTAATCTAGTATTTGACCAACAGGGGATCAAATTATTCAACCTGCCCTCAGTGTATCACTATTACCTGAACGATTGTACTCTTTTAGCATTGTAGACTTTCTCGTTAGAAGTATTATTTCTAATGTTACTGGGTTTGTTTGTTTTTTTTTTTTTTTTTGAAGAAATAGGGCCAAATTACAGCAGCTGAATGAACATTCTGTCAGAGAAAGTGCAAAATGTTCTTAGTTTGCATATTCCGTATGTTTAACAATTCTTTCCAATTAAAATAGTTTTCTTGCCAGGAACATGTTTTCTCCTATGCTGTCACTGATTCAGAATCAGTCTATATACCTTGAAGGAATTAATCCCAAATTGAGTTCTGAGCTTATGAAGTTTTATCATCTCTGTCTGTGTTTATAAATTGACCTGTTGGGACTTTTTTCTGATTACATTAGTACACTGTTTGTCCTAGCCAGTGCTTGGCATACTTTATTATTGAAGCCTGTCAGGGCCACTGATTCTGATAAACAGAGGTGACAAAAGAAAGACGAAGCAAGACTGCATTTTATTGACTTGGCATGTCTCCCATGACAGTGATGCTTGTATTTGCGATAGACAGAGGCTCCCCATGGACACGCCCTGCATACGTGAAGAGGAAGCGTTCAAACACAAAGATACATCTGCAGATCAATTAAAACCCACTGTATATCTGCAGAGTCTCAGAAAAGCATGCAGAATGAACGTTACTAAATGCATCCAGCAGTGGCAACAATCTGGTGCATTGTTTGAGTGACACTGAGCAGGGACCCAGAAGGATCAGTTGCAGCCTCCTTGCTACTTTCGTTTTTTTTTGCTTTCACATGTTTTATGCACAACTATCTGAAGTCTTCTGCTCATCTCTTTTAAGATACTGCTGCTGGTTTGCAAAGGGAACTTCTGTAGGGCACTGCTATGAACTAGATTAGCAGACAGCACTGGGGAACAGAGCTGGCAGCAAAAATAATAAACAGAGGCAGATGCAGTTGGAAGAGGGGGTGGGCTAGTCCCACTGTGCTTGCATATGTCTCTCATCTCTAATTCTGTAGAGCAGACAGACAAGAGGAATATTTAGACCCAGTGAAGCTCTATTTGCTGTGTGCTGATGGATTTCCTGACTAAATGTCTGGCTTTTAACAAGTGCAAGAAAAGATTCTACTAACAGCAACTCAGCTTTGTATGGTGTTTTTCTTCCCCAAGGATCCCAAAGTGCTTCATGTGCTAGCAGCACACAGCAATGCAGGCACACTGCCCTGGTGCGACAGTCAGTGATTGGAAGGATAACCGCCTTATACAGGAGAGAAGGAGCAGCAGAGACTGACCAGCATGGCAGGCACTGTATGCATGTCAGGAGTAACAAAACAGAACAAAAGCAACCTCGTTTTTCAAACTGTTGTGTAGTGACTCCTGACATACTTCACTTTGTCGGTCTGCGTTAATTTTAGAAGAATGGAAAACTGCATTTAAGGTTTGGATAAGTAACTTCATATTTCCTATATATTTTAGGACTGATGAGGCTCACGTCCCTAAAAGCGGGATCTCACTTACAGACCCGCACCGTATGTCTTACATAATATCTGAACTCAGCGAAATTCTAGGTGGGGATCTGCACACAGTGATGTCTTTCTTTCTCAACCCACTTCTCTTTCAAAGCCCCTAAATTTAGACAAGACAAAATGCTGTGTTATATAGTGGGCTTCTTAAACACTGATGCTGCCTTGGGAAGATGGAGTCGCTGACCTATTTAGTTCTTTACCACTGCCAAGTGCATGTAACCATAGTGCTATGATCTCTGTAAGCAGAGGATGACTAAAGAGCTCAAAGTCCAAGACTGCTCTCTTTCTTCAGCTCTCTTTCTGGAGGAATAGGTATGCTCCCTCAGGACACATGAACTGGAACCACAAAGTCCCAATGCAGACAAGTGCTTCAGGGCATCATCTACATTCATTATTAACAGGAAACAATGAGACTAATGAAAAACTTTAATTACAATTACAAACATTTTCTGGCTCACCCTTGATCTGAACTTAACACAGAATAGGTTGGCAGGCAGAGAGGCTGGAGAGAATCCCACTGCACAATAATCAACCAGAATGGCAGTTTTACTTCTGCTTTTTGTCTTTCATGTTCTGGAAACATTAATAAAATCTGTTGCAAGGGTTGGGGTCATTTACTAGTCAGCTTTTGTTCTTTCTTATTGATGAATCCAAATATAAATGAATGAAGAATTATTTCAGTTGTAAACAGACAGGATTCTTTCTTGGGACATAAGGAAAAGAGGAGTGTTGTATTCCACTAAAATATTTTTCATTGTTTTGGGAGAACAGTAATGCCTTTGTGACAAACTTTGCTTGGACTGCCTGAGCATTGTATAGTCTTTCAGGTTCTTCTGCTCATTCCATGTTAATGATTCAGCAGGGGATCAAATGTTAAGATCAAATGGGGAAATGTGTGTTTGAGGGTCAAGTGGAGCCAGGAGATAGTCCAAGAGGCTGAGATGACCAGTGAATCAACTGCTTTTGGTTTGCCATTGTAGGGCCCATTTGTTCAAGCAGTTCTCCATTGCCTTATTACATCATGGTCATACTAGCACAAAATGGCTGTATGAGCCACACCTTTTCTTTTCTAATGCTTACTACATACTCACATAAAATGTTATTAAATCTGTGGATAGCTATACCCTCTTGATCTTGGGTTTGACTTCAAACATCAGGGTAAAAAATACCATACCTCAATCACAGCAAAGTGAACTTCATGGTTGATTTCTATGCTAAGAGAAAACAGACTTAGAAAAGAAGGATTAACTGGTACAGGAACACAGGAATAATCAAACAACAAGGACATATCTTTTTTTCGTGGTAACCAAACATCTGTAGAGGCATAAATCTGAAAAGACATACACCAGGTAGAAGGGTGTCAGCTTTGACAAGAAAATCTCTGAACATGCAGGCAATGGTTTCTAAAATCCAAGAAACAATGATGGTAAGAATGATCGGAGGCACTGTATTTTCTCCCTTTGTCTCAGCTCATTTAACATTAAGAGAATCAGAAGAATTAGTCTAATTAGTGCAAAGTAACAAGTTTTTAATTTTCAGTTCAACGTTAAGAAAACTGCAGAGCCAGTCCAGCCTCGAGCACTCCTGAAGTTTCCCAACATTTATGGCCCCAAACCAGTAGTAACTTCACCTGAAATCGTTAACTACACACAATACTCCCTGAAGACAACAGAAGAACTAGATGCTGGAAAACATACTGGTTTGGATGAGAGCAGGATGAAGATACAAGTCAATGAAGAGCTGTTTGTTCTCCCTCAAAACGGTAGGAGCATTTGGTCTTCAAACCAACAACTGCTTTTCTACGTGTAGATCAGTAATACTTCTGAACATAATGTGGTTGTAGTTAGAGAAATAAATGTGAAAATGAATATATAGGATTCTTTTCACTGTCTTATAATTGGCATTATAAGTGAGTTCTGTCTTCAATGCATGTGTTTAACAGAAAGTAGTCATGGAGTTCATCGTGACATTTGGATAAAAAAGCTGTAGTTGTGTCTGGTTGATTATTTTTTTTTTTACCAAAACATCTTTTATTTTGAAGAATCCATCTCACTGGAAGCAGATATTCTGTAGAAAAACATATACTTAGTGTCGTTTTATTGAAAGCAGTTGACAGGCTATGGCTGAAATATCTGGCCAGAACTAGGCAGAGTATCTCCTCCAGGACAAATGCTATCTGTCGAGTAACTGTCCTTTTCAGGGACTTCGGCAGCAGGGGTTCAATCTTCTGCTTCATTTTCCCTACCGCTTTTTTTCCAACAGTTTGGTGAAATGGTCTTGGCTTGTTGTAATGTGCAGTGAAACCAAAGGCTGACACCTCAGACATTTTTGCCAAACACAGTTCTTGTTTTCCAGCCAGCCCAAAGGGTAACATGCCAAAGCCTGGAACATAAGATTCCTGGAGCCTGGGAGAAAATGCAACAATAATTATATACATCTGGCAGCATGTCTGAGTTGCTTCCATACTGATTTTTACCTTCACAGCTGCCTTTTAACTCTTCTGGTTACCACATTAATAAAACCTTCCTGAAGGCTTGCCAGACACATCATGCCATCTGTTATAATTTTTTTTCAGGGAACTCTTTCTAGTTTTTTTAAATTAGTTGAGATTATATTTTTTTTTCCTTTTGGGAGGACAATTGCTACATTCACCCTTCCACCCCGAGACTTGTGAGTATGGAAAAGAAAGTACCATGGGAAGCAGCTGGATTGGAGGAAGAGACTGTCTGCGCCACATCCTTACATGTCAGGGAGAAGATTATAGGGTGGAGAGGCTGAAGGATGGTGGCTGCATGTAGGCTAAAGCTTTATATAAGTGTGTTGATCTAAGAGCCTCTCTGTACTGCTAGTGGCACAAGCAAGTTTGCTTCCTGCTGTGACTGATTTCAAAGCTCAAGTGTTACTGAAAATAAAGCAAGAATTGTTGCATTCGCCTTTTGGTGTCACATTGAACTGGTCTGGATTGTGGCTGAGATTTTTAGGAGGAAATGTGCTGGTCCCACTACTGTTTTCTGTGTGAGTCAGAACCGACCTTGCAGATAACAGCTTCTGATGAGAAAAAGCTGTGGCTTCCCTGTTAGCCTTGCAGCTTGCTTTATTTCAGTAGGAAATAAGTGCTAAGCTTCAAAATCACATGTGGAGAAACTGCCTCACAGCTTCCCATGCTCATTATCTTCAACCTGGTCAAGCACTATGAAAGTAGACATCTTCTGCATGACAAAGATGGTATTGTTAAAATTTAAAAGAGATCTGCACCAATGCAGAGTTGCATGGCAGTTCACAGGCAGATTAAAGTTCTCATTCCAAGGAACACAGGATTTAATTCACCAACGCAAGTTAAAAATTATATGAAACAAAATTACAGGTAATGAGTGTAGTTTAGCAACCTAGGCCTAGGCATAAAGTGAAAGAGCAAATGCGTGAACCATCTTAGAGTACAAAGAAGTAGAGAGCAGAAGGCTTGTCCAAGTGCTGTAGAAAGAGCTGAAAGTGAGAAGACAGAGCAAAAAGGATATATGTTGATGGAGGAAGAAGGAACACAAATTATATTCCTGCATACAAGGTGCAGGAATAGTAAGACATTTAGAAAAGTCAAGTCAAGGCAGGGTGGATTTGTTCTCCTTGGAAGGTGAAGACTTGCTTGCTAAAGGGGTTATTTCAGTTCCAGGTGTGGTAAAGGACGTGTGTGTCACGGAGCACTTGAACCCCGAGAGGGCAGCGAGCTGTAACCAGGCCCCTGAGCTGCACTACTCCCTTGCATATGATCGACAAAAAGCTGAGCTGCGTGTGACCCTTCTGGAAGGTAAGGGGCAGAGGTCTTCCACTGTTGGTTCTCCATCTGGAGGGTACAAGGCATCCGCTAATTTTATAGAGAGGTCCCCTCCTGCCTTTAAAATCAACATGCGACCCCAGGACCACTGGATGTTTAATTGGTTCTGGGCTTGCAGAATAGAAATACCTGGCAATGTCGCAGTTTAAAGTAACCGTGCAAAGCATGGCTTGGGAACAATTGTTTGCACAGCTCAAAAGCTGAAGCCAGAAACCAGGATGGGCTCCTCCAGTCTCAAACATGGTGCAAAGCAACCTCTTTCTTTTTTTTTTTTTTTTTTTCCTTTGGGAGCAGGGCCATCTCCCTTCTCTCTATAACTTTCATTCTTCAACTTGACCCACTCCCTACTGTCTCTGCCTCAAGTCAAGGGCTGAGCTGAGATAGCAGACACTGAGGAAGGTCCGTGCGGCTGCACCTGGCCAGGCAGCCAGGCTCTGCGTCACTCTCTGAAGTGGGAACTGGCAACTGTAACAGCTTCTCTGCTCAGGGCTGGAGCACCATCAGTTCCCCTGG
Organism: Patagioenas fasciata; assembly: GCF_037038585.1. Lineage (NCBI taxonomy): Eukaryota > Metazoa > Chordata > Aves > Columbiformes > Columbidae > Patagioenas > Patagioenas fasciata. The sequence continues at coordinate 27,401,642 of NC_092524.1, read as the reverse complement.
GAAAGTAAAATAAGCTGACTGAATAATTCATGCACAGTGCAGATCTCTGTGGAAGCCTAATCAAATCACACCCTCTGAAGTGAGAATTGAAGGGGTGCTAAATGGTAGCTGCTGCTGTGGGCTGCCTGCCAGCAGCAAGCCACAGTTCCCCTCCAGGGTGAACACCCGTGACTGTGGGATGCTACCCTGGCTGTACTGCACACATTCTCCTCCATGGGTGCCCAACTACCACCCAGGCAGGATCCAGCTCTGCTCTGCAGCTCTGCTCCCCCAAGAAACCAGGAGACTCCTGTGAACCATGGGACCTGGAAGCTCAGGAGCAGCTGTCCTTGGAGTGGCTGCAGCAAGGACTTCAGTTTTGCCCACAAAGCCGTTCTGTTTCATGACTCCTCAGAGGAAGGCATGCTCCTCTTCCTGTGGAGATGGCAGCACAATTCTGATGATGCAACTGGAGTATGAAATGTGATTCACACTCTAGACTTTTCAACATAAAAGGGATATAAAATCAGGGGTGAATGTCTCTTGACACAGATCTTTTGGGCTGTGGGATGGCTCCTGGAGGAGTCATTTACCAGAGGCTGGACAAGCAGCATGTAAAACCCGTATCCCACGCTGGCTTGCAGGGGTGGATGTGTGTCAGTAGGGAGGTCTCGCCCATCTCTTATGTCTGTGACTGGCCATCCTGCTTTTAAAGCCTTTGTAAGAAGCTAAAAGAAGGTAAGAATGTAAAAGTAAATGAGAGCTGCCCATCCCTGTGGCATGCAGTGTCTCATCTCATTGCTGCTCTTTATCTTCCAACACAGCATGTTGCCTTAAACTCAGCTGCTGGGCTCCCAAACACTAACAGGTCCTTCTGCAGTGGCAGAAAGACAAGGATAATGTGCAGCATGAGGAAAATACCAGAGTATGGGCTTATGGGTTAATCTGCTCCATGCAAGCAGGAACAGGGGTCAATATCTATGCAGCTGGTTTTTTTTTTATGACTCTCATGAAATAAGCAATTAAGCCACAAATATTTCAAGGCTGTGTTTTATGAAAGGTCCTTACAATCAATCTTTCTTTTCCAGCTATGCATGGCAGAATGAGTGGGGACCAAGATGCTGGCTGCCATTGCTACGTACTGGGCACACTGGTGAGCAAGTCTGGTATTGCTGAGGCCCAGACAGAGCTGAAGAAGAAGATGCTTCACACCCTCTGGGAGGAGGTCCTGAGATTCCCATTAACAGAAGAGGAGATGCCAGAGGGGACACTGACTCTCACACTGAGAAACTGCGACAAGTTCTCCAGACACAGCATTGTGGGGGAACTCAAACTGGGCCTTGCTAACATGGAGGAGTCCTTTGGGGTGGCCCAGTGGGAAAGGCTAAAGACCCCAGAGAAGGTATGGACTGAGTTTGTGTCTGTAGTACAGAAACTGTAATGATTAATTGTTCAGACAAGAGAAGCCCTTTTCCAAGACAGCTGCATGTCAGTGGATGGCTTTATTTGTTTGGACCCAGGTTTAGAGGGGTGATGTGTGACTGCAGAGGTCACTCTGCTCTTTGTTGGTATGTAGCTAATCATTTCAGAAAGCAATCAAAGGCCCATCAGCGCAGCCCTTCCATCTATAGCTCCTGGCAGTTGAGACCTGTCAAAACCCCCTCTCCTCCTTGCTCAATTACACGACAATCAGACACTGATATCTGTAATTCAAAGCCTATGTCTAGAATAAGTTACTGAGGTTCTGTGAGTTAGCGATGCGATGCAGGACAGTAGTGGCAAGAGCTGAAAAAACAGAGCGTGCCTACAGAGCAGGACAGAGGGACTCTGCAGAGCTGGCTGTGGGTAGGGCATACAGCGGCACCTCAGTGAGCTTTAAGCTAGGAGTGAAATACATTGTTGGGAATGAAATGTTTGACCGAAGACCACTTACCCTTACTGGGATCGATACAGCAGTGCTATTCATTCTTGGAGATGTCAAAATATGACTAATTTCACTGTTTTGGTTTATTTAAACATCAAAACATCCCTTTCCTTCCTTACCCGCCCCTTCCTGTCTGCACAGGCAGGGAAAATAGAAGGAAGGATCCCAACAGTATTCGGTGCAGGTACAGGGGATGCTTCATATGTACTAAATTGTTGCACATTTCTTCAGGAGTGTTTTCCCTGCCATGAACTAGATTATTCTTCTAGCAGTAGCAATACACTGAACAACATGGCAGTAGGGCACTGCCATTGTTGCTACTACATCGCTACAAACAGGTACCTATTGTATTCTGGTATGGTAGAGGGTGAGTAATGCAAAACAACAACAGCGTTGTCACTAAGCATGCTGAAATAAATGATTGCGTGTCACTGTCAGGGGTGAGGGCTCTCCACTGAGTTGGTCAAACACAGAGTACAGAGTTAGCATTTCTAATTTCCAATAATGCTAATTTATCTGATCGCCGTTTGAATGCTAATTGGGCTGGCCACTCTAAAAAACCTCTGGCAGAGAGAAAGGCAGCAGAAATAAACGGGTGATCTGAATTAGTTTAATAAACTTCAAGCACAAAGCTAAATATTTGTCTAATAGCTGTAAATTGAACTGAGTTCCCAGTTCACTGCTGCAAAAAAAATATGTCCAAAAGTAATTATTCCAAGATAATGATTTAAATTCCTAAACTGAGATAGATGGAGGCCCCACATCCTCCTAATCTACTGTAGTATCTGCTTTGTAAGTGGTAATCAAGGACCAGCCTGTTCACAGCAATGGTCAGTTATCACCCAGTACACCTGATGCAGTCCTGACACACTGGGTACTCTGCCTTTGTCCAGTTTCACAACTGTGCATATAAGCAGGGCAGCATTCATTTCTTCTGCATGCTGACAGCACAAGGTTAACACTAACAGTACTGCGGAACAGTGCCCCAGTTTGAGCTGAGGATGTGCAGTGAAAACTGAATTTGCGTCATCTGGGACCTGAGAGAGCCAACCGTTACACAGATAGCTTATATACAGATCCTGAATCATTCATAGAGAAGCAGAGCGGGAGAGAGTGAGGAAGAGCTGATCAAAAGAAAAAAAAAAAAAAAAAAAGAGGAGCTATTTTTGACAGCATCCATCCAGGAACAAAGTTACTGGGCTTTGTTTAAAGTCTGGCGTTTCCTTGAAAAGCTACAAGTGGCAGAAATGTCATTCCTGTCTTCCCAGTAAGTCTCCCACACATAAGGGAAGGAGCTCAGAGAGCAGCTTACAGCTAACTAGATAATGTAATTAGTATTCAGGAATTCATGAAGTCCTGTGAGCAATGCAGAGTGTAGATATTGCAGACTGATATCCTTATCTTGTCTTCCTTCCCTCCAACTGCTTTGCTAATGACAGTGATAATAGCGGCTCCTTGCACAGCACCTTCCCGTTTGTGATTTCACAGTGCCCTGCACAAGTAATTCATTGATGACTCCCTGATGCTTTTTATCCTTATCTGGCAGAAAGGAAGACTAAAGCTCTGGTCGTTATTTGAATTTGCAAGGTTGCAGCACAAAGTGCAGGTTAGGGATTTAATAGGAAAAAGAAAACAAACAAACAAACAAAAACCCCAACAAAGACCCAAACAAAACCCAGAAGGAGGGGCAAGGAAAAGTACCTCTGGCTTGGTCTCTTCATGCAAAACTCCAGCAGACACCAACCGTTGTAGGTTTTGGGTTCGTGTGAATACTGCCTGGTCAAAAACTTGATCAGAATATTAGGGGCTAGAAGGCCATAAACACAAGATATGACATGTGTGCACAATGTGTGCGTGTGTGTATTCCCGTTTACAGAGCCTTGCCACCCCAATCTCCACTTTATCTATTCATGCCTGGAGCTACAGGAACCAAATGCTAGCCAAGAGCTAAGGAGTGGGACCTGGTGAACTGTAGAATGGATAAATAAAAGCAGCTTATGACTTGCCTGAACTGTGCTTTAGTATTGAGGCAGTATGTGTACTTGTCCCTCCATGTACACACACTTATTATTTCATAGTGGACTTACAGTCATTTGGATTTGCCTCTGTTTTTACGTGTGGGAATTTTTAACATCCACTTAGATTTAGGATAGGATTTATGTAAGACAAATGCATACTAGCCCTTTGTTGCTACCTGAGTGCATGAAAAAAATATTTACTTGGGTTGCTTTGGGATTGAATTTCAGGCTTCCTTGCTAATGGCCTCCCACCTGATTTGTGCACGACAAATAAGTCATTCAAACCAGACAGCGATGACAGCCATGTTTTCTGGAGACTCAATCAGCTCATGCGGAGCACACAGGGGCCTGTCCTTGCCTGTTGCAAGTAACCGGGTGAAAACTTAATTTGAAATATTTATGGCTCGCTTAGAAGCAAGAGTGCAGAGCACAGAAATGGCCTGGAGAAGGGCTGTCTGTCCTAAAGCGCGTAGATCATGCTAAGGAGTCCAAAGGGAGTCTATTGAATTGACATTGGCTTTTGGGGACTCTTCTGGGTCATTAACCTCGCACTAAACCAGATTTCTGTCACAACCACCTACTCACTGAGAGAATAACTGCTCCCCTTTTGGTACTTGGTGCAGGCTGGCAGCTCTGCACACACCAGTGGGGACTTTCTCTCCTTACCACCCACTCCCAGGAGGAAATGGCCACTGCTTTCCCAGGGGAGAGCTCCTGTCCCTCTGCTTTCCAGGTGCTTGTCCATGGCAAGAGGGAAGGAAGAGGAGAAAGGTCAGGAGGCTAAGAGTCCCATCACTAATGGGAAGGAAGGGAAAAGAAAGGAAAGGAAAGGAAAGGAGAAAGGAAAGGAAAGGAAAGGAAAGGAAAGGAAAGGAAAGGAAAGGAAAGGAAAGGAAAGGAAAGGAAAGGAAAGGAAAGGAAAGGAAAGGAAAGGAAAGGAAAGGAAAGGAAAGGAAAGGAGAAAAGAAAAGGTGTGGCCTGCTGAAGTGAGAGCCTGATGGTTCAGAGCATTTGTCCCAGAGGAAACCCCACAGGGGTGGCAGGGAGAGCTGCTCGCAGGCCTGAGGGAAGACAGGCTAGGAAGGAAGAGAAAATGCCAGGCGTGGGGCCATGACTAGCTACCTATGGGACCTGTTGAGCACTGGAACAGGCTCCCCAGGGAGGTGTCACAGTCCCAACCCTGACAGTATTCAAGAAGAGACTGGACAACGCTCTCAGACACATGGAGTGAACTGTGGGGTTGTCATATGCAGGGACAGGAGTTGGACTCCATGATCCTTGTGGGTCCCTTCCAACTCAGGACATTCTGTAAAGTGCTGTGCCAAGTTCATGGACGATTTCAGGCTGACTGGGTTTTTCCCATACCAACTAAGTGTGTCAGAGAAGGTTCAACTTCAGCTCCAGGGTCTGTCTGTGTGGCACAGACCTGGGAATCACCTACTCTTTCCCAGGGAGCCCTACACTCCTGCCAGGCAGCGTGGACTGGGATCCACATCTGATAAGAGCCTCCTTACAGAGCACCTGAAATGCAGAGTGAATTATGAAAAGCAGGAATGGAAGCAGGGGATATAAAAAATAACCTCTCAGTAAAGGGATATCTGACTACTTGCATGTAGTTCGGCCTCAAATCCTCTTCTTCTGACTAAATATTACACTGAAAGGAGATGCTGGGAAGCAGTTACTCTCCAGAGAGAAAAGCAAGCAGTAACTGACATGATCAAGGACTCATGAGTGGGGGAGTCCTCTCGGACATCTTTGCCAGGTTCATTCTCATTCAGTGTAACTGGAAATATCTCCTGTACAAAGACAGTGACACAGCTTGGTTGGTTCACAACTGTCCACTCATCACCTCATACTGTTTAGTTTTCCTAATGTTACAGCCAAGATTGTATAAAAAAATTAACCCTTCTTGTGTGTCAATTTCCAGGAGCCATCTACAGGCCATGGAGAGGTTCTGCTCTCTATCAGCTACCTGCCAGCAGCTAACCGCCTGCTGGTGGTGATTATTAAGGCTAAAAATCTCCATTCCAAGCAGCTGAAAGATCTACTTGGCAATGGTAAGTAGAATAGCAAGAAAACAGAGGTTCTTGTTTCTGCTATTATGTAAATCTAGAAATAAAGTGGGAAGGGTGGTCTTTGGCAGAAAAAAAAAAAAAATAGATGTTTGGCTTAGAAAGCCAAAGAGATTTGAATAATTTCTAAAAAGTGAAAACCAACCCCCCAGGATCAATGTTTCTTATGTTCTGATGGCACCAGTTAAAATTCTCTTGCACATATTTTGTTACATGCTCATTAATATGGTGTCTCTCTCAACTTCCTACACAGATGTTTCTGTCAAGGTGACACTGAGGCATCAGTCCTTGAAGCTGAAGAAGAAGCAGACCAAACGTGCAAAACACAAGATCAACCCTGTGTGGAATGAGATGATCATGTTTGAGGTGCCTCATGAGCTCCTGCGTGCTTCCAGTGTGGAGCTGGAAATGCTGAGCCAGGATGGTGCTGGGCAGAGCCACGTGCTCGGCAAGTGCAGCCTGGGCTTGCACGTCACGGGCACAGAGAGGAACCACTGGGAAGAAATGCTGAGGAACCCCAGGAGACAGATAGCCATGTGGCACCAGCTCCACATGTAGGCTCATCATGATTACTGCTAACCAGATTTCCACCAGGCCTCTGAGCCTGAAGGAATAAGCTGCATTTCACCTTCCATCTTCCTCTCCACAAAGCTGCTTGGCACAGCATTCTTCTTACACCACATTCTCTGATTTTCCTGCTTCATCCTAGCCAGAGAAACTGTCTGGAAAACGTGTTTAAAGGACAATCACCCACCTCAAGTGGTTCTCAGGAACAAGGGATTTGGTTGTCTGGGTGATTTGAATTGGTTTTATTAGCCTGCCCAGTGTAATTTCTGAGGTCCCTGTTTCTGTGGAGAAGCAGAGGGGAGCAAAGGTATCATGGAAATGTAAGCCACTCCTTGACATCTAGTGCTGTCATCCAAGTCCCTTGATGAGTGCTGGCTCCATAATCACAAACATGTGGCAGATGTTTTACCAGTCACTGTTTCTCATAATACTTCACAAGGCTGTGAAAAATGGAGATCACAAAACTGTCACTGCATCAGTATGAGAGAGTGAAGCCAGCATGCAGTAGATGGATACATAGAGAAAGATATAGAACTAAGAGAACAGAGAAAGAGAGAGTGAGACAGTCAACACTATCATCCTGTGTAGCCTTTGAAGCAAACACTGCCAACAAGAAATCAAATACCTTCCTTCACTTTTATTTCCTGGAATGTTTGATACCTTGTATTCAAGATTCATGAAAATGTGTTTCAGGATCCTTTAGCAGAATACCTATATCTTTCTGCAGTGTCACCCAGGAAGACCCTGAACATGGATAAAAGTTATTGGTGATGTTATTTCCAAAAACCTGGAGCAAATCTTTCTGCTACCTGCCATCTTTTCTGTTTGGGTTTTTCTGAGCTAGAAAATTTCAAATACTTCAATTATATTCCAGGCAACATCTAAGACTAGACAAAAGAAGTGGGATCATTTCATACCTTAGCAGCTGATCGATGGTTTTGGTTTGACAGTTAACTATTGCACTCAAATCCTCATACCAGCATTAGTCAAAGACTACCCTTTAGAACTGCCATGCATTTCATCACTTCCAGACAGAAGGAATTCACTGACCAGACAGACTCTCCAGGGCTTGTTTTTTGTGTGCGCTTTCAAGACTCGACATGGCTTAAATGTTACTGTTTACTGCCCCTTTTTTTTTTTTTGTCTAGATGGATTGAAAGTCTGGCATTGGCAGTGTTGATTTTATGACCCCCATATGCACACTGCCTGTCCTACTGCTTTATTTCAAGTAGTAGACACAGTGTTAAAGGACTTGCATGGGGATAAGACATCACAAAATCTAAAACCAGAAACATATATTTTGTAACACTGAAAAACTCAGAGTTCATTTCTGCAGGGTCAGATTGATACTTGTTTAAATCAGAATATGAAGCTAGGCTTTATCTAGCATCCATCCTATTTTGATGACTTAGTCAAACAAGTCTAATAGACTGTCAAATGAAGGCTGCCATACCGATGGCACAGGAAAACTACCAGAAACAGTATCTGGAAACTGGCTGATGCGCCAGGCACAGAGAGCTCTGAACAGGGGAATGAATTTCAGCTGGAAGCCCATCACTAGCGGTGACTGGGGCTGTAGTGGGACCGATGCTGATTAACATCTTCATAAGTGACATGGACAATGGGACAGAGATGCCCTCAGCAAGTTTGTCGATGACACAAAACTAGTTGATACATCATGCGGTTATGCGGCCATTCAGATGCATGTGGAAAAATGGGCTGACCTGAACCTTCTGAAGTTCAACAAGAAGTGCAAAGTCCTGCATCTGGGGAGGAACAAGCCCATGCACCATTGCAGGGCTGAGGGCTGCCCATCTGGCACATGGCTTTCCAGAAAAGGACCAGAGTGCCCTGGTGGACACCAAGTTGAACATGAGCCAGAAATGTGCTCTTGCAGCAATGAATGCCAACAGTGTCTTGGGCTGCCTCAGGAAAAGCATTGCCAGCAGGTGAAGGGGGGGTGATCCTTCCTCTCTACTCAGCACCAGTGAGGGCACATCTGGCATGCCGTGTCTAGTTCTGGGCTCCGCAGTGCAGGAAAGATATGGACTTACTGGAGAGAGTGCAGCAAATGGCCATAAAAATGGTTAAGGGACTGGAGCATCTTCTGTAAGATGACAGGCTGAAAGAGCTGGGACCGTTCAGCCTGGTCGAGAGAAGGGTCAGGGTGGAACTTATCAGTATGTATAAACACCTGATCTGGGAGAAAAGAAGATGGAGCCAGACTCTTCTCACTGGTGTCCAGTGACAGGACAAGAGGCAAGGGCACAAACAGCAATACTGGAAATTCCATATGAGCACATTAAAAAAAAAAGGGAAAAAAAAGCTTTTTTACTGTGAGGATGGTCAAAAACTAGAACCGATTGCCAAGAGAGGTTGTTGAGAGTCCCCCTCCTTGGAGCCACTCAAAATCTGATGGGATATAGAGCTGAACAACCTGCTGTAGTTTACCCCACTTCGAGCAGGGGTGGGTTTGGACAAGATGAACTCAAGAGGTCTTTTCCATCCTCAGCTATGCTGTGATTCTGTGAAGAGACTGACAAGGCTGATGTACACTGAAAACTCTGCTATCTTGACACTGCTATTCCCTTTATAGGTGGTATAGCCAGGAGTTACAAGATCACTTTGAATAGAGTGATAAAACCAGCTTTGACCACACAAGCAAACAAACAGAAAAACAAAGTATGTCAATGAATCTTATACCCAATGTTTTAATCTCTGATATTGCTTCAACTGGCTAGAGGGGATTTAAACAAAAAGAAATTTTACCTCCTGTTTTGCTCCATGGGTTTTTGTTTATTAACAAAAAGCTGTAGGATACTGTGAATTAAATTGACACAGGGTTTTAGTTGATAGTGAATTCTTAATAGCTGCTGTGTTCATGATCTACCTGTAGATATTCCTATAGATTTGGAATCATTATTTCCATTTAAGTGCAAAATTCATTGTGATATTTGCCTAATACATATAGGTTCCTGGCAGTGCTATGATTCCTTTTTCTTTTTTTCAGAATAACTATAAGAAGGATAACTTCATGGTATGATGCTACTTGGCTGGCACCGGAAAGCCTGAGGGGCCAAATATTTGCCTTGCTGCCAAGAGATTTCTCTAGTTCTGCCTCCTGCTTATTTTAATGAGCCTTTTATAACATCTTGGTGACTGATTGTAAACAGCACTATCTGCCTCTGCCCCTGGTGATTTTGGCACACCCTGTAATTAGATAGCAATCCTATAGCATCTAAAGGAATAGCCTCTCGCAATCTGATTTTGCTGTGACAAAATAATGTCCTGGTTTACAGCAGAAAAATACCTGTATACACACTACTTAACCACAAATCTGTCTTACGTGTGAAGTGGTGCCATTAGTGTTAAAGAGGATATTGTTCCCTCCTTTGCTGCAATGGGATTTAAATGGGGAAGAGAGGAAGAAGGAAAATGCATGCATCTTTCCCGGCTGGATCATTTTTTGTGTCTGGCATTTCAGCCTGGAAAGACTGTCTCTCGCATTCAGTGCAGCCCGAACAAAGGCTGCCAGGTGGTTATTTAACGAGGCAGCCATTTGCTGAGCAGGGGCTGAAAGCAGGCGCAGTTAAGGGTGCTGTCTGTCCTGAACAGGAGGAATGCTGCGTACGTGTGGTACCGGAGGGGCTGGGACGCTCAGACTGGGCCCTTTTGAACTCTCTGAATAGGGTCTGTTTGTCATCGCATTCCAGCTCTGCCCTTATCCCTCTGAACCTCCTGTATTGCCTGTTTAGCAATGCCTGTGTGCCCCTCAGCCCCAGCACCCCAAGGACTGGAGGTGCTACACTGGCCCAAGGAGACAAGCTGCAGGGGGTTGTTGTGGGAGATGACAACATCATCAATACAAACGCAGAGTATCTGGAAATGCTCAGTGCCATGAAATCAAACAGCTTCAGCAACACAAGCTGTTAAAGTATTGCTTAAGTACAATAAGGCCTGAGAACCCAGACAGGCAGCTCCATGCTTTGCAGCTCCTGAAGCTGTAAATACAGGAGCAGTAGCAAGCAACACTAACACATCTTAAATTAAAGGGTGCTGCTTATGAATTGCATCGTAAGAAGCAAAAAAAGCCTAGTTATGGCAATTAATGTTCTTTAGGTATGTGTGTGACCACAAATAGCCATTAGAATCCCCAGTGGCTATTCAGTGGTTGCACTGATTATTATGTCTGCTATAACCCATTAATGTGAAGCTGGAAGCTAAGAGACTGTAGAGAGGCCAGAGAAAACAAAACAAAACAACAAACAAACAAAAACCACAAAGGAACAAAACGACAACAAAAGCACAAAAAAACGGGGGGTGGTGGCAGTCTACCTGGTCAGGATGAACAATCCTTTTCACAAAGGGCCAGAGAGCTGTGAGTTTAAGGACAAGGATTCACTGTTTCTCATCCAGTGACAAAAGCCAAACATGACTACTGTAGATCAGAATGAGAAATGCAGCTCTTATATTGCATCCAGCATTGCCTGGGAGAGGTGCTTTCCTGCTGTGGCCTCTGTTCAGAAGACGGGATTGAGAGGCCAGAGGAAATAATTTGTGACTTCATTAAGGAGTTACCTGCTTAAAAAATAGATCGTAGCCATATGTTGCTTTGCTTTGACCTGCCCTCAGAGCTAGATCTTCCCAAATAAATGATCTAGTTTGATTTTCAGCATTTTGTGCTGCAGTAGAAGAGATTAAAAAAAGAACAAAACACAGATCATCGATAGTCACTGAAGCAGCTCTGGGATGTTTTAGACTCATTACTACCCTTTGTCCCCTTCTCCATTTATAACAGGCAAGTGGTTGCAGCTGGTGTCCTGTAAGGGTAACACTTTTTCAGTGCACAGTTTTCCCCTTGCTTTTTGTCCCAAATATCCTCCATTGAATGGTGACAGGAACCATGTTTGCTTTGCAAAGAGGTAATACATCAGAAAAGAATGGAAAGTCCCCTTCAACGGGTCTGGGAAAATTTTCAGGCTCGACTAGTCTCCCAGGCATTATTGTGCTTTCAACACCTTGAACAGAAGTACTTCGCATTCTGCTGGCATCTGTCATCGGTATTATCTGGCAGTAGTGTCCAAAGACACCTATTTTTTTTTTTTTTCCAGAATGGAAGACATCGTATTTTGGGTTCTACAAATACAGCCCAAGGTTTGCAAAATTTTCCTGATGTCTAAGATAAGCTGAGCATGATGACATTTAGTGAGCTATGGGAGATAACGTGGCTTGGACCACACTTCCTGCACTCTTTTGAAGGTCTGATTGAACTGAAGGGCAGAGCTTTGGGGGTTTACTTATATGTTTCAGAATTTAACTAAGTATCAAAATATATTTGGTTCATTTACTGGAAGATTAGCATGATGAGTAAATACTAATACTTGACACTTTATATTGTTTTTTCTGTTGGTAATAATCAAATCGCACAAGAATAGTAGCAAAGTGAAATAGTGCTTTGTGGCCTTCCAGCATGAGAAGGCTTTTCTGCTTACTTGGTCCTTCAGTGTTCCGGTGTGTTTATTGTACAGAGCAAGATAGTGTTTGTCAAGACTCTATATTGTTTGCACAGTCCAAAGCACAAAGACAGAGCATGAGGCTCAGCCATTTTGTCTATTGTTACAGCACAATATGTAAATCACCGCAAGTAAATAATTCCAAACTATATCAACAGTGTGTCTACATTGCTTACTCTAGGCCATAAGTCCCCTCCGCTTGCAGCTTCTGTCAGGGGTATAAAGTGCTGGGGTGAGTCAACAGAACATCCTCTGAAGGGTGTTGTCAAGGGATGGGAGTACAATGAGAAGGGGAGCAGTCAGCAATGGAGTCCTATCCTGGCCAAGCACAGGCTCTTTACTGTCTATTTTCAGCAAGGTGGCAGCTCAATAAAGCTGTAAAGGCTTTCTTCCAGCTGCCAGGAGGTTAGGGAATAGGATCTGGGAATCAGGTTTCTCCCAGACACTGGCTCCATCCCTGAAACAAAACTAAGTAGTGAATTCGGATTCAGAATTTCTGCTGATCTGAGTACTTTCAAGGTGATGCTGATGATATTCTGTAAACTGTGCATCTGTAAGAAGGAATACCTACTTAGCTGACCTAATACTGTCACTGGAATTAGCTGGGTCCTAACAAGACACAGAGATCAAAAACTGCACATGAAAGTAAGAGAAACCAGATTTTGAGGGGCAGGAGTGGGAAGTATTTACCACACTGACAGTTTGGGCACACTTGCTTACCCATCACAAGGATAAACAACAAAGTGAGTCTGCCAGGGCCACAGGCTGCTGCTGGCTTTGCAAAGAGAGTTGCCGCCAGCCTGTCAGCTGCACAGCCACGCTGATGCTACTGAAGCATTCACCATAGAAGCGGGGGGAAAGATGTACTTTTGCCGCATAGGGAGTCGAACATGGATGGTGCATTTGCCAGGGACAATCCTTCCCTCCCAGAGTCACTCAGTGATTCCCAGCCCAGTGCATTGAAAAGCAGCAATAGCTGCCACAGAATAATTCTTCTCTTAACCCTGCTATTCATTGTCACTTTGGGTTTATTAGGAGCTTTTTTCCTCCGAGGCATTTAAAAATTCAAATGGAGCTGGCCCATAATCCTCTATCCGCTAGGAGAGAGTGGCACCTAATCCATCAGTTGCGTTGCAGCTATTATCAATAGCTGGAGGTTTGCAGCCAGTTCCTCTGCTTCCCCGAACTCTTGGTGACCGCTGAAACTGGGATAAACCCAGAAAAGAAAGGGCTTCAAGATGCCCTTGAGAAGACAGCTCAGACCTAAAACCCACCTGCTACCCAGTTTTCCAGTACAACTCTCCCAAGCAACATGAGTTCCTGTGGTGGCTGGGAGCACAGCTCTGTAAACCCTGTCCGCACCACTCGTGGCTCCCTGTCCTGTCCCTGTCCTGTCCACTGTGCCACCTCCATACTGCTCTCCCACTCTGCACGTCTCTGAGGGACCACCAGCCTCCCCAGAAATGGGGTGACTGAAAGCAGTGCAGACAGCACACTTGCTTTTCCCCTTGGATCAAAACAACTTCAAACGGGGGACTTCAGAGAGCTGAAAAATCTAGTTAGTGCATATGCTGTTCTGCGGGAGCCTTTGATTATCCTTCAGGTATTTTTAGAGTCCCTTGTAAATGAGCTGTGGCTCTGTTCATGTGGCAACAGCGCTGCAAGAAGCAGCCTCTTGTCCCCTGTGCTCATCACTCTGTGCCATGGTGGAGCCAGACCCACGGCACCACCCCAGCCCTCCACTTTAAACACCCTGTGTGGACACCTGCTTAGACCCACTGATGTGCATGGCTACCCACGTTTTCCTCCCCACCTCAGGAGAGGCAGACAGGGAATCAGCCCCCAGGAGACACAGAGAACCCCCTCTGGTTATGCTTGCGAGGTCTCAGCATCACAGACACCACAGTCCTCCCATTTCTAGGAAGGAACAACACATGATGTGTTTTTGCTAAATCGAGTTTTAAGTGCCAGCTGCTGACTCTGTGGAGCGTGTTCAGGACACCAGCGGAGCTGGGGAAGAGCACACCAGGCTTTAATGCTATGACAACCATCACAGACGAATTTTTCAATTTCCTTTTCACTCATATTGACATGAAAGTCAGTGGTCCTAAAAATGAAAAGCACCTTTAGCCCTAGATCAGATAAATTCATGCAAGCTTTCCCTCCTGATACCAGCTCCAATTGTGCACTCTGCTTGAAGGGATCTTGCTTTTAAGTCCTTGGATTGAAAGAATCAACAAGGAGGCTGATCACTGCCAACAGCAGTGGTCAAGTGTCCACAGCACAAAACCACTTCTAGGAAATTAATTACAAATCAGCAATGAATTTTGGATGCTGATCTTACTCTTTACACACAGTTGAGCTGCTCAAAGTGAAGCATCGTCCTGCTTTGTGTGCTTGTAATTGACTCGCAAAGGCAAAACTGCAGAGGTGAGGTTTCTACTGCTGGCTGCTGGGTGCTCCACAAACCTGGAGCCCATTAAGTTGGACCTAAGCCCTGACAACCACCAGGATTTTGTTGGGCTTGCTCACTGCTCAAAAAAGAAGTTATTGTAAATCACTATAGTGAAGGCTGCCAGAAAATGGCAAAATGTTTGTAATACTTGGACAGCTCAATGACTTTGAGGAAGTCACTAAAAACAACCTTCTCTATTGGATCACTAATTTTGGGTTATTATAATTTCTGAGTCTGGAAATTGCCTCTCGCTTCCAGCCCCTGTGGTTACTGTCCCTGGTTAAAATCGTGGGGTATTCCCTCTGAATTTGCCAGAATTTCCACGCAAGTTTCCTTTCATTCTGGGAATATAGCACTTGCCAGGACAGCCACCACTGGGACACAGCTGGGCACCAGGTTAAAGTCCAAGATTATGAGCATCCAAACCTATGAGCATCCAAGCCTATGAGCATCCATATGAAAATGGAGCCTTAAAGGGGGAGCAAAAAACTTTTATACCACATGCATCAATTACGTTAAACTTTTGCTAGAGGGCTAAACTGCTTGCCCACTCCAAGTAACACTGGCTTATCTGCTCGTATCCATTCCCAGGTATCCACACCTAGGATCCATTGGAAAACCGAGGTCCTTCCAGACCGAGTTAAATAAGAGGCAGTCCTGTTTTTGAGAGCTTTCACCTCTGCATATTGAAGCTCAGCAATACTATCAGTATGTACTGCCACATACAGGATCCATACAATGGCTGCACAGCTTCCTCCTGTGTTGTCTGGTTCCTGCCATTGACACACAGACACATTTACAGCTGAGCAAGCAACAGTTTGAGCTGGAAAGGTTGTTTGGTTTTTTTTTTTTTTTTTTCTGCCTACGTTTCTCTTTAGCTGTGGTTGGCCTAAACCTTTGCAATGCCCTGCTTGCACTGGCATGCAAACCTGAACTGCAGCGAAAGAAGGATGGCCCATGGTCCCTGCTGTGCCTTGGCTGTGGGGCGCAGCAGCCAGGCTGAGCCCAAGGAAGCAACAGAATCTGTGATTCTGTGAAGCAGTGTTTTCAGCCTTGATAGGTGTTTGGTAATAAAACACAACTCAGAGGCCAGTGCTAACCCATGGACACTTGTACTTGTTTCAGAGGTTGGCTCTCTCAGTCATGCTGATTTAGCAAATGTAGGAACCTCTATGTACAAAATTACTCCTATTTCAAGGAACTGTTTTAAAAGTCGCACCTTTAGTTAATCCACCCAGACTCAACCAAAACTTTCACGGCAAAGAAAAATCCAAAGTTAAACCAGCCTTTTCTTTTAAGGGTAGTAAAAGTTCAGCTTCCTCTAGGTTTTGGAACACAAGAGAGCTCAGGAAAAGACTCTCTTTCAAACCAGTCTGGGCACGCATGCAATTTTGTCCATGTGCATTAGAAGCACAGCCCCCCACAGCGAGGCCAATGCTACTGCTGCCGTACTTGACTAGAAGGGAGCACAGAGGCTGCAAGGACACCCACTCTGCGCCCCTACCCAAGCACAGCACGTGCTGTCAGACTGATCAAGGGCAGCCACAGGCTCCTAGGAGGCAGCAAACCCTTCTCTGAGCTGCTGCAGCCTCAGCACAGCACAGGTGTAACCCAGAACATGCTGAAGTGGTGCAGCTTCACCACAGGACACGATGGACCTGCTCATGGAGGTGCGGACGTTGAGGGGCTGCAGTTGCAGCCAGTACGAGAAGGGAGGGAGCGAGTCACCCAGAAGGGAGAGCTGTCAATACCTCAGGGGGCTGAGAGGGACCCTTCTGGATAAATCAGGACTGGACCCACTCCTTACAGTTGTGAGCTGGGGAAGGAGTGCATCAACTTAGATGCCCTGGCTCTGGGAAAATGTCGTTAACCCTCTAAGAACAATGTAAAGAATTAGCAACCCAACTTGATAAATTTATTTTTTTTTTTTATTAACAATCATTTTACATTACAAGGATAATATGACAAAAGGAAGGTTCTCGTGTACATACTATGATATATCAACATAGCTCTATTCGTATCCAGTGTCCTAGGTCCTTTCACACAGGTACTATAAAGCATAGTCTGTAAAGTAATAACATTTTAATGTTCTCCAAAAGAGTGATATTAACATATTAATACATATGTAGTAATAGACATCTAGATATTTTTCTCTCATTCTGTGTGTGTGTGTGTGTGTGGTGGGTGAGTGGGTGAGAGATCGCGTGAAACAGTTCAGCAGGGCTGTGCTTGTATCTGGATATGGAGAGGTCTGAGAAAATCTCTTGTTTTCTGGAAGTAGAAATGCATTTTTGCCAACAGTCGGGTGAGTCTATGAGGATGCCATGACTGGCAGAAAACTCTGTAGCCCTCCTATAGCAATTGGGATATTACAGCATATGAGACATGGTTCCCCCACGTAGCCCAGTGAGCTTATTCGACATGAGGTGCAGTGCATGGGAGCCCCTCGCCAGGTGACAGCACCACCGGCACGGGCGGTGAGGCCACGGGCTGAGCCTACGCAAGTGTCAGTGGCATCCAAAGGAGGGGGCTGGGAGCGAGGAAACCATCTCTGAGGTTTGTGAGGAACACGTGCCGGGGAGCTCCCCGCTGGCGCTGCGTGGCCGAGGCTGCAGCAGCATCGGGAGCCACCGGCGGGTGGGTTGCAGCTGAGGTGGATTACCAGTTGTGTGGAGGAGAGGCCTGGGAGAGGGCGCTGAGGTGTGTGACAGGGCTCGGGGGGAGCTTGCACAGCATCTGCTCATGCAAAACCAGTGTAATGAGTCATTCGGCTGACAGAATTACAACTCACCCTCCTCCTGATCGGAGCCAACCATTAAAACAAACAGCGAGGAGCACAGTTATTGCCAGGCCTGGCATGGAGCTGCAAAGCCAAACCTCCATGTCGCCCCTTCGACCCTCATGTGGAAGCAGCACAGTGACCCACCACTGGCTGCCAGCCTGGCCAGAGGCACTTCTCGGGTCCCCCCTGTGTGCCAGCCAAGGGCTTTACCCAGTAGCAGGGTCAGTGTCCTTCAGCAGCTGTGCAAAGGGAGGGAGGGATGGAGGGACAAGGTTGTCCATCCTGCAGGCATCAACAGACACTCAGGGAAGGCTGATCCATTGCCCAAATCCACCCCCAATCGCAGCATGGAAATGCCTATCATGCAAAAATAAGTGTCTCTTTGCACAGGCAAGGCAAGAAGGCTGCACCCTTCAGTCAGGCAAGGTCAGCACGCCATGTGTTAGGGCCCAAAGGCCCCACACCCTCCAACGGTATCTTCCACGCGATCACATCATTCCCTTTCCTCCAGAAAAACCATCCGGGCCCCCGGCCAGGCAGGCTGCTCACCAGCTGAGGGGCAGCTGCGAGACCTGAGGGAGTGAAGCAGCTCCTGCAGCAGAGCAACAGCTGGCCTGACCTGACAGAGCTGCACGTGCCTCCCCAATGGGGCTTGCACGCTCCTATCCTTATCACACCAAATTCACGGTCTCCTCTCACTCACACTGCTCCAGCTCTGTACACCATCCCTGCCACCTCCAACTGCGTGGAAGTGACCTTCCCTCCACTCAGTAACGCCTTTGCACTCCTGCTGCCATCACACCAGCGCCATGGCTATCGCCGACCGATGCCGCGAGTGAACTCACGCTCTCGCTGGGTGCTGCACAAGCACCTGCTGGCACAGGGTCTCCCTGGCAGCATGCCAGCGACAGCCAAGGAACACAGGTGGAACAGCAGAAAGCACCAGTACCCACAGTTGCCAAACGCATCCGTGCAGAGAGAAAAGTGCATATGAGGGTGGGTTACATATCTGTCCAAGTGTGAACACACAGGACCTCAGGCAGAGGTTTACTCAGGAGAAGACAAGGACACTTGAGCATTTTCCCCCACCAAGACATTCCCCTATTACACAGACCTTACTTAGCACTTGGTTAACATGCCAGCAAGGAAACTCCTTGCCCTAACCACAACAAAGCCCCTCTCCATAGAGTGCTATACACATAAATGTAGGCCTCAGTGTATGGCTAAAACTATCCCAAAGTCCAAAGTCTTCAGTGTTACGTGCCTTGTGCCAGAACACAGGGCCAGCCTTACACAAGGGTGGTTGAGTCTATCTCTATATTATATCTTTATATCTATCGAAAACATAGAAATATATAAATATATAAGATTTTATTTATAGATATATAAGCATGTGATTTTTAATCTTTTGTACTGTGTGTATATGTACTGGGATGTGCGTATATACAATATATAGACCATATGCATATGTACTGTATACATACACTAGCTTACATGCACACACATCATATGTGTCTCCAATGGAGACAGGAATTGCATAGGCATTACTGCGTTGAATATAATGGCCAGGGGAGCAACGTACCATTTCTCTGCTTTTAAGACCTCTTTCGACAGGGCTGAGAGGGGAATCTGCAAAAGCAAAGGCTGATGCTGCTTATTTGCAAGTCAGCTGTCTAGGTTGTCTTACCCACTGGTTAAACAGCAATCCTCACGAAATAAGAAAGAAATGGGACCCCGAAGACCCTGCGGGCCACCTGGTTGAGTTTGTGCTGTAAGAAAGAGATGGACTCAGTCTGAATCACATCTGAGGAGTCCTATCAGCAAAAGCGTGACCAGCACGGGGGACATCACCATGCTCGAGACCCAAGGCAGACGACACACCAGGACCCTGCCCACCGTGTCTCCTCATAACCCCCCGTGGTTCCCATGTGCTTTTGCTGGTATGGGAAGAGCTTTGGTCTCTTGTGAGGATTATCCCTGCTGAATTCGGTCTCGTGGCTGGTGGCCCCGGACCCCTGCTGCCACTGGCAAGCCCTGCAGAAGGACGTCTCCCATGTGCTTCACGGATTTCTGCTTCACAGCAGGGTAAAAGAGGCAAAGAGCCTGGGCAGAAAGTGGGGAGGGGAAATTTGACAACGAAAAAGCCCATGGGCTGGGCTAGAAATACAAACCCCAAGGGTCTGAAGAAGTGTGCGTTATTCACAGGCAGATGCCATAGCCAAGATGTGGGAGGAAGGAGAGCATAAAGAGCTCATTTGAGAAAAACTAAATCCTTCTCTCTTTGCAGCCAAAGCAGTTCAAGATGCTGTGAGCAACACATTCAAAACAACCTCTTCTTGCTTGCTCAGCACAGCAGGAAAGGCATCAACTAAACCCAATGCATGGCAATCTCTGAGCTAAGGTGGTTTCCTTCTGCAGCACGCTGAGCCCTCTCCACGGCCACTGCTGCCCCCTAGCCGGGCCCTGGGGTTTGCAAACGGGGCACAGAAACGCACTTGCTCCCAGGCAAGGCTGGGCAGGCGGGGCACTGGGAAGCCAGGGGCACTTTGCATTGGTATTCCTCCCTATCTTGCTCGTGCTGGCAGTCACGTTTCCATCCACAGACTATCCATGGGAGTAACAGCTACAGATCTGAGATAGGCAGGTAAACCTAGAGGAAAAGCTTGCAAAGCACCTGTGTTTGTCTAGAACAATACTGTGTTTATTTTCTGACATGAGGGAAACAGGGAATTGTGTTGGGGGAGCTGGGCTGGGACAGGCCGGCTGCTCCACCAAGCGCTCATTTCCCTCCACGACCCATGCAACGGGTCTCTGACCTTTCCCATCGTGGGTGTCTGCAATATCGCACGCAGGGACCTGCGCTTCCTACTGACACATCACAGGTGCATGCAGAGTTACTTGCAGAAGAAACAAGTGCCTTCCCTTTGCCAGCTGACTGCCTGAAGATACAAAACACCACTCATAGCATGTTTCACTGTGCAATTAGGAATAAGAGCAGCCAGGGAAAGATGTCACTGATGAAGGCAGGATTTGCAAACAAACCAAAGGAAAGGAGTGGCAAATTTGAGGAATAATTTCTGCACAAGTCTCTAGCAGCTCTTACCTTGCCAACAAGGCGAAGCACCATTTTCTCCCCAGTGGTAAAAGTCAAGGGGCTCAGTGCAGGAGTTGTTAACAGGCCTCTGCTGCTCCTGTCTGCAAAGGTGTCTGGAGACTGTCCACAGGTGTCCCTTGCCTCCATGCAGCCCAAGCGTTTTTACAGGCCTCCGTGACAGAGCCACGTGCCAAGGAGCTTTCACTGCTGCAACAGAAGGGCACATGATTTTTTTGCCAAAACAAAGAGCTATGGAGTTGAGCAAAGAGAAAATAATTACAAAAAAAAAAAAAAAAAGAAAAAAAAAAGGACGAAGCTGTCTTTACAGCCTTTCCAACAGCCACAGCAGCTTGCATCAAATATCTTTGTTACTTTTGCTCCTACTGTCACATGCATGCTTGGCAAGGAAGACTCTACCTCACCTGCCCATTTCCCTCTGGTGCATCAGTTCACTGCTTCTCTCCAACATCTACATTCGCCTTGCCCATCTCCACGTCAGAGACTAACGGAGCAGCAATTCTTCCAACATTTTTATCTTTTTTTATCTCCTCAGATTTTATCCAAGGAGGGTGCCTGCCATCTCCCTGGCCGGGAGCAGCTCTGTGAGCTTTGTGGCAGCACCCTGAGCAGAGCTGACTCACCAGGCCTAGTGGGATACAGGCACCTCGTGTGGAGAGATCCCTGTTTTATGGTCAAGCAAACAACCTCCCAAGTCTGCACAGCTGGTGGAGAGTTTCCAGTTTAATTTTTACTTTTCTAGATGAATGGGTCAATTTTATCACCTAATTTATTGGGAAAGACTGGAAAAAAATGCAAACAAAGCCATTATTTTGCTTGCTAGGTGTTGCATATCAATGCCCTGGCACAACGCCCTGAGCTAGCTCGTGACGTTTCCGTGAAGATCGCAGGGGAAGTAGCCCCGCCAACGTTTCGGCAGCAGGCGGGTGGCCTCGGTGCAGCCTGTGTGCTGCACTTGCCATCTGAGGTAGGGCAAAGGGGCAGGGAGTAAGTGCTGCAGAGGGTACCCCACCTGCCCAGCCCTCACCGATACATTTGCGGGGTCTGCTCTGCTCCCCTCGGACCATCTGGCTGAAAAGCCTTGTTTTACGGCAAAGGGGGCAGAGTCAGGACGCAAAGACCGATCACCACTAGTGCTTCGGATGGGCTCAGTCCCTCCTCAGTCCCCCAGGGACAGAGGGGAGACACTTCCAAAACTCTGGTCAATACCAGTCTAGCTGTTCCCATGCGGTCCAAAAGCTGAGCCGGTGTACAGCAGCTAGGCTGCACGCCTCTGCCCAGCGCCGGCTGCATAGGGCAAAGGGGTTAGCGGGAGGTGAGTGAGGCCCAGGCAGAAGTGCATGTTCTCCTGGGGAAGACAGTGCGTGAACCCTGGCAGTGGAAGTGACTCCAAGAGAGATCGGTTCCAAACATGCTACATCTCCATTGAAAACAAACAAAAAAGTTTAAAAAATAAAATAATATTTTATATATATATATATATTTATATAAATGAAAAGCTATCAACTAGCAGCAACGGTTCTAGAGATATCTTAGCACCAAGACCAAGGGCAAGGGTATAACAGGAAAAAGGAAAGGTTCAGTGTTGCTGATACCACCATCATGTTTCCAAACAACACAGCTTGGCACAAAGCTCATCCCTCTGAGAAGTTAGAACATGTTGGCTCAGATACCTTCTGGGCAACAGGTTCTCACTTCCACGATGGTCTGGTCAGGTTGGTGCTGTCCATGCCACATCAGCGGGGCAAGGCACTAGCATCTGTGGAGTTTTTGCACCTTTTTTTGCGTGGTTTTTTTTTTTCTTTTTCTTTTTTTTTTTTTTTTGGTTGCCTTTTTTTTTTTTCTTCTAACCTGAAGTGATATTGTGTGAATGCCTGGAGCTCATTTACTTTAAAAGAATAAAACAAAGAAGAACCCCAAGCCCACAGAACAATCTCTTTGTGATGGAAGGTGCAAGTCCCCCATTCACATGTCAGCTGGACTCCACATCCCTTCAAGAAAGGAACAAATATTTTGCAGGAAGAAGCCGAGCATCCCTTCTTCCTGCTGTCATTAGTCTGCTGTGCTGTGGAACATGTTACCTTGGTCAGAAGAGAGTACGTGAACCTTTATAGGACATCATCACATGAATAAAATCCAAGATAATCTTGCATTGATAGCTCCTGCCACCAAACTGCAGCAGGTTTTTTTTTTTTTCAGTCATTCCAATCAAAACTAAACAAAACAAAAAACCCACAACAATCTAGGATTATAAAGACATAGTATAAATAATGTAAATTAGAATATAATTTTTTAAGCCTTTGAATCTCCACCCAGAGAGGGCTCTTGACTCATTGGCTGTCTAGCTTCCACAGCAGCCCTGGTTTTGAATGAATAGTTGTATATATATATATGTATATATATTTATCTCCTACAATATAAAAATATAAATGCAAAAATTTCCCCCTGCCTTCTCTATTTTGCTATTTTATAGTCTGCACATGACATCATGTTACAATATATGGATGACAGACTGGTACTACGGTTATCATAAAAGGAGCTGAAAGCCAAGTATTACTCTACAGCCCAGAAGTAGGGAGAACTGAGAAAAGAAGCATCACAGTTTAGTGGAGGCATTTGTTTCTAAATCAGAAGAAAACCCCAAAATCATGCCCCCAGCCCTCCCCTCCTGCCAGTAAGCTCTGTGAGTGAAGAAAGCCCCCACGTGAGCAAAGGGAACTGGGTGGAGCTGGAGAGATAGGGGCAACAGAAACGCACAGGATGCTCTGTCGGGAATCAGAAATCTGACGGTCGTCAACAAAAGGTTCAATTGGCTCAATAACTGGACTGAACAATGGAAAGAGAGGCAGAGATTAAAACTGAGGGAAAAAGAAAATAACAAAAACCAACCAACAAACAAACAACCCCAAAACAAAACAACACAGAAAACAACCCAACAAACCGACAACACACATACAAAGGAAACCGCCGGGAGGATGAGGCTGACAAAGACCTGTCGTCTAGCTTATAGATCATTACGTTTGAACATGTAGAGTATGGCCCCAGCACATGCTTCTAAAGAATGAAATGTTGCCACCTACACTGCAGCTGCCATGGTTGGAGACACCAGTTAATGTCTAAACATTGTCTCAATCTTTAAAATTCTGCTTAGCTTCTATCAGACGCACATCGTCTTAACTTTTAAATTTTCAGTGTGGGTTTTTCCTTAATATATATATATATATTTTATATAATATATCAAAGTTTAGAGTATAGATTTAAAAAAATTATTCAACAGCTTTCTGATCTGAGGCATTCCTTCCTAAATATCCGGGTAGAACTCAGAGCCATGGTCCATGCTCTGCAACATCGGCTTCTGATCAAGAGACGACATCCTGCTCAGCATTTCGGCCGACAGTGCGTAACTATTGCCTGACTTCTCTTCGAACCAACTATCTAGTGCCCTCTTGCAATCAAAGTTGGCAATGGGTGGCCCGTTCACGGCAATTGTCAAAAGATCACTGAGCTGCTCCAGCGTGAGCCGGGAGCGGTTGTTTTTGCGCACTCTTTGCAGGGCGGTGCGCCCCTTCTCACAGCAGGCTGATGAGGTGGGAAGGACCTTGAGGATCTGAACTATTTTATTTAGGAGGGGGAATCTCTGTTTGTATTTACAAATGTGACTGAGCAAGTCTTTAAAACCATTTTTGGTATAATAATCCACCTTGAGTTCTCGCCACTCCATCAGCAGACTCCCTCGGGTGTCCATCCCCTCTCTGCAAACCTCTCTGGAAAATGACGGGACCGTCTCCAGGTGTTCATATATTTGTACCATATCCTCCTTCCCATAGCTCATGAGCTCATCAGTGCTTCTGGGCCAAGCTGCAAGGTCAAATACCTGGCAGGCCTTCACAAATGTCCGGCTACGGGAATCAAACCTTTGGGCTAGGATCACCTGGGTCTTCTGGCAGATCTTTTCTCTGATCGACTGGAATTTGGCTTCAGCCACCCGTAGGTTTTTCACAGCAATGCCATTAAAGCTTTCACGGAAGTTTTCCTCAAATTCCTGCAAGTACTCCCCAGGCGAGTCTGCTAGCCGGCTGATCTCCTGGATGGCCTCCTCTATTTTATCGTCCACCTGTGACACAAGAAGGTACTCCCCTTGGAAGACGTAGGCGAGGCGTGACAGCACAGCAATCACATCCAGCAGGAAGTAGATGAGTTTAATCGACTGGTAGTCCATCAAGAACTGCAGGAGGGCCAAGGCAATGGCAGAAGCATCCGCCCGTTGGGTCTGTCCACTGACGTCTTTGAGGTGGGCCACAACCTCAAGATAGTCCTTGATTAGAGCATTGAGCACATTCTGCTCCCCAATGATCCACTTCACTGCTCGAATGTCTCCCAGGAACTCAGTTTCCTCACACAGAGTGGCAGCAGTGACCCTCAACTCGCACATGAGTCGGGGAGAGTAACGATAGAAACTGAGCAGTTGCTTCAAATTGTTTTCCAGCTCCTCCAGGCATGGCAGTTCCTTCCCACTGATAGCATCCAAAATTTCCAAGTGAGGCCTGTGCACCATAAAGGGCAGGCAGAGAAGCCAGGGCAAGGTCTTTCTGATTGTCATGAACAAGTTGGCTCTCAGGCTAGCAGTAATGTTAGCACCGTCAACTCCCAAGCCAATAGTTGGCTTCTCATCCTGCAGTCGTATTCCCAGGCTGGAAAAAGCTCTGTCTAACGCTTGGAGGTAACTATCTGTTGTAGAAAAGCCCAGTTCCTGAAGAGACAGGAATTCAGTTGCTGGAGGCCCATCACTGCTCGTGTACTGTACATAAACCGCAACTGTGTCTGCAAGCAAGTCATCGCTCTGCCCATCCAGAATGATGCTGAGGAAGGGAGACTGTCGGATGCGTTCAACCAGGTCCTCTCGAAGAGCCTGGGCGATATGGTGGATTAGGATTTGGCAGTCTCCCTCATTCATATATTGATCCACCACCTTGAGTTCACACTTTCTCAGTAGTTCTGCCAGAGGCCGAAAGTCATAGTAGGGCCTTCCTTCCAGGGCCAAGTGGTAGGCTGTATTGAAGAGCAGGGTCATATTTCGGCACATCTCTTCTGTCTTCTCTGGGTGCATCCTGAGCTTGTAAAGCTGCAGGCACTTCTTGTGGAGGTTGCTCTGGCTGTGAAGCTTTATTGTGTGTATCTTGAACTGCTTTGAGCCAATGATGAAGGCTGAAGTCCGAGAGGATTGCACTGTGTACTGCCTACAGACGTGGCACCACATTTCATTCAATGTCGGGGAGTACCGCAGAAACCAAAACTTTTTAAGCCACTCCTGCTTGAACCGCCGTATCCTCCGGCCCGTTGCAGAAGACATCTTGGAAGGTTCGTCTGTAGCAGCAATCATGTCATTGGACACCGATTCATCCGCAGAATCCACCTCTTGGTCATCGTCCTCCATGATGGTGGGAACTGAGATGATGCTTTCTGAAGCTGTAAGAAGAAAAAAGAAAAAAAATATGGTATTTACAAAGTTGCTGAGCTAGAGAAGGATCCTACTGGTGAGAGTAGAGCATTGCTTGACAAGCTGGCCACAACCTGCCCTCTCCTGTCCACAAGGCACTATGGGTAGCATTGGAATCATGGCTTTGAAGAGAAAATAAAGCAATGTTTCTTGCATATGAACTTTGTCTCCAACATGCCACAATGGACAGTAAGAGAGGACACTACATCCTGGCCATTTGCACAATACACAATGTGACACAAATATTCCATTTGGTGAAGGCTCCTGGCTGCTTGACAGCATGTTCCTGGAGGAAATGAAACATATCTTCAGAAAGGGACACATGGTTGTGTTAAGGCAGTGGAGCAAACAGAGAGGGCTTTCCAACAAGGAACACAGCAGGACATAATTTCATACATAAAGAGCGCACATTTCAGTGTTACCACAGTAATTCAGACTTTCTTGGTAGCATGTGAGGCACTGTGGAGGGGCTTCCACTGAAAGAGAATGCATCAAAAATACAGAAAACAAACTGTCTGCAATGGAATGTCTTTTTTATTGGCAGTGCATTATCAGTTACAATGGCAACAAAGAGAGCAAGTTGTCATACAGAGTCTTTCCCAGACAGTGTTTTCCACTGTGATCATGGCTGTGTCAGTTCCTGACCCACCCGGCCACAAAACCTGACAACAAACCTTCCACAGAACCACATGTTCACCTGAATACTCAGAGCAAAATGCTCTAGATGGGTACACAGCACACAGGCATCTCACTACTCTCCTTAGGCAGGGTTTGGAGAACGCTGTTACTCGGCAAGGCTTACCTGTGGGGTCCGAGAACTCTTGGAGCTCAGGTACCTGGGGCGGTAGCACGGGTGGCTCAGGTAACTTCCCAGATCTCAGCATGTCTAATTCGGCCTGCAGCTCCCGGATCTTCTTCTTCAGCCGGATGCAGTTGGGGCAGAAGGAGGTGGTGGGGATTTCATGGGAGTCACCTTGTGCAGAAGCCAGTGACAGCTCAGTTGGGCTGTCTGCTTTGAGTGACAGGGGTTCTTCTTCCTCATCTTCAAGGATGCCCACATCTTTGGCTAAGCTGAAAGAGGAACTGTGGGGGACCTTCCATTCCCCCTCACTCCGGATTCTGCTGAGGTTCAGGGAGCCATCCTGCATGGCACTGCCACACCTCTCAAAGATGTCTTCAGTCTGGTATTTAGATGCTTTTCTAATGGAATGCGGCGTACTTGTTGCTAACTGGTTCTCTTCAAATTTGGTGGACTCCAAGGAAGCCTCCAGGACATCCTTGAAGATGAGGTCTATCTTTTTTTTCTTTGTTTGTGAATGGGATTCCACCTCGTCACAGCTGCGCTTGTAGGGGCTCTTCCCTTGTTTTAAGGGGGTGAGCTGGAGTGGCCCCCTTGCATCTTCTTGATTTTCCACATTCTTTTCTGACTTTTCCCTCTGCAACTTTTTATCTCCTGGAAAGGAAAATGAGGGGTGGGGATTATCACCAGGAACCGAGTAACATCCCTCAACCTAAAACTCAAACAAAAAAAGAACAAAAAGGCAGGCTGTATCCCTGCAGGTCTGCACATCATGTTACAAACCAGGGAACTGACACAACTCAGTGGAAACCAAGACTCGCGAGAGAAGGAGCCCTGCTAATGGGCACGTCTGCAAAAACAGAGAGAGTCCTGAGTAGCCACAGCGGAGTAGGACCCTCACACTTTAAAGAGAAGAGAAATTACAGGCAGCTTGTTTAACCTAAAGATATAACCAACCTACAATGTGAATGACTATGAGGTGATTGATTGATCACAGTGGAACCTAATGCCCAGAGCCCAAGCGCCATTTCGGCTGTCTGGAAGACCTGCCTGTGCCTGTTTTGACTTGGTAAAAGGTATCAGGTTTACAGCAGTGCAGTGAGAGATTTGGACCGTTTCATGACAACCCCAGCGTCTGTGCACAACACAGCACAAAGTTTCAAGCCCCTTTACTCTCCTTCAGTTTGGAGGCTGCTCCAAGTAAAAACAACTTGCACTCTTAAACCCCAAGGTACTCATTGTTAACTGAGCTACAATGGGTGAAAGCCCTCGAAGGATAGGACATCTAGCTTGTCCCGGTGGAGTCTAAGAGTGTGGCCATTCATTGATTTAAAAAAAAAAAAAATAACAAAAGCAACCTCATACAAATTATTAATTGCTTAAAATAAAGGGAAGAGCCAGATTTCCTTACCTGGAAATTCAAAAGACGATAGGTTTGGCTCAATTTCCATCATTCTTCTATCTTGTAAATAGCTTCAAGCATTGATGGCTTCCCAAACAAGACGCTGCTTTATGCTGATTTTTGGTTTTGTTTGCTTTTAAAGTGCATTCATGCTTTCATAAGAGTTACGGAGCAAAAGCTACCTCTAAGGGGAGTAATGCTAAGAATGCAGAAAAGATGCAAGACTCAGAACAGCTAGAGTAAGGCACCGTAAAAAAGGGCTGGCCCAAGTGGCAGTGGCTTTTGATGTTGGCTGGCAACCCCAGCCACTTCTTGAGGGAATCCATAACAACAGATCTCATTGTCAACAAATTGCCAAGAATTTCTATGGGCAAAGTTTTGAGTCTCTGTCCTAATATTTCCCCTGTTACGCACTATAACGACTACTGGCAGAAGTGGGAATTTAGAGAATGGATTCTTCTTCTTCTTCGGTTGTTTTTGGCCCCAGCTGAGTGGTTCAGCTCTATGGAGAAGCTAGAAATGACAAGACGGTCCCTCAAATTATTGGTCTCAACTCCATTGACGAGGCAGGTCAGAAATGAAAGCCAGACACCATGTTATTCTTCTGTGAGTTAATAAATCATGCCACTTCACTTGACAGGCTCCTCTGCAGGGAATGTGAAACCTTTTAAATAGAAACTGACTCAACAGATTTAGGTGCCGCACCCTGACTGCCTCCCAGTGTCCTCCGAGCTGAGGTCGTGTTGTCTTGCAAATCTAGCAATGGTCCAAGAGAGGCTCCTTGTTACAATGTCTCTGCACTGCTTTTGTGAATGCAGGCTGAGCCCAGCTTCCTGCAGGATGAGTTCACCAAGATGCCAGGGGGTTCCTAGGATGATCTCTGCAGCCACGTGGGATTCTCCCTGAGCGCGCAGCAGTCTCTGGTGGGTCCTCCAGAGCCCAGAGGAAGATCTTCACCACACTCATGGCACAGATCAGGCTGTGAGTTACCATTTCAGCTGGCAAAAATCATGACACCACCACTAAAGGCATGGCTGTATGGCAGGGCAATCGTTCGTGGCCTTGATGTCCCTCCAGAGCAGCTGCTCCAAGGGCATAGTCTTTCTCTTGTCGTACTTTCAGAAAGGGCTAAGCCATCTGGACAACTAATGTGTGCATGGGATGCAGCAGCATCACTGCAGTCTGTACCTAATCACTCAGTAATGTTTATTAACAAAAAAGAGCACATTCATGCCAATGTTAATTCAGAAGTGGGAATTGCCCAAGTACAGTCATCAAGATGTAACACTGCAAGTGCATAACTCCAGGGTGATGGAGGATAACCAGCTTTTTCAGGACATCTTGTCCACCCCATGATTAAAGAGGAGACACCTTTTACCAAGTCAAGGCAGCAACAGCAGCTGTGTAATAATATACATGGGAATCTTGATTAGAAAGTTATATTTAGTGTGGCTGCTCCTCTGAGGCCCTGCCATTCTGTGGCCAAGCCTGGAAAGAAATGCCCCTAATTAACTTCAGGTCTCGGTATTGTGTAGATGAACAGATGCATTAAGAATTTTTGCCTTCCTCTAAAGCTTCCTGTATTGCTGACATTACACTGACCTAAAGAACCACTGGGTTTGTTCCAGTACAGCTACTCTTAAGATAACAATTTTTATCCAGGGAAGAATCAGTCTGACAAGTACAAAGCCTCCTGTACGTTGTACACTAAGGAGTCTCTAGCTGATGTCGCGCTGATCCCAAATTATCTTTCTGAAGAAAGAGGAGATAAATTAGGCGAGGAAAATGGACATACAAACACACCAAGGAAATCTCTCTTTCATATGCACACAAAACCAGCCAGAGCTCCCTCAAACAGGCTGCTCACAGGAGCCAGAGAAAGCAGTATGTTCAGAAGAAAAACCTAATGCCTGTCTGTGGGACCACCAGCTTGGCAATCTTCAGGCCAGGAATCCTCATGACAGAGAAGCTCTGTGATCCCTGGGCTTTGCATCAGGCCCTTGCAGCACACCCACGATATGACACAACACAACACGACACAACATGACATGACACAACATGGCACAAATCTTTCTTTTATGATCTCCATGACAGCGGTTATATTCTTCTTCTTGTACACCCATCCATCCATGTCATGCAGAGTTCTCACCCAGAGGTGCTCTGCTTCCAGAAATGCAGCTCTCCTCTCACAGCCTGGGCATCACCTACTTCACCCACCACACTCGGTGCAACAAGTATGGCAGCCCAAGGGGATCGGGGGAGAGGGTGGAAAGGGAGGGGACTCACCGCTTGTGAGATTTCTGTTGATGGTCTCCTGGGACATACAATGCAACCGCTTCATGTAATCCTCACTGTACCAGACCCGCAGCTTCTCCCCAGGGTGGATGTCACGGCAGGCACGGAAGTAAATCCTCTCGCTGTGCTGGAAGGCCATCAGGTTCTGCTCCCTCTCCTCTCGAGAGATGATCACGTACCTGAGGGCAAGGTGACAAGGCAGGCATGAAACACAAATGTTTCTCCTGTGCCTGCCCTTGCACCAGAACGACAAGCATGAGGAAGCCAGAATGACCTTCAGAGAGAGCCATCAACACAGCCAGACTGGAAAGCATGGAGCTGTAAGTAATGGTGTGCAAATTGCCAGAGGTACAGGACAAAGAGCATGGACATCCAGGGAACACTAAGACAGTGAGTTCATTTCTGCTGTGGAAGGAATGATAGCAATGTGCATCCATTCTGAAGGACTATTTCTGCCAGTAATGGTGACACAAATACTCATGGGCACATTTTTTTTTGCCTAGAGATGGAAACAAGGATTTCTGGATTCCCCACCATCACTTCACATTCCAGGGCCTCCTCCTTTATTCTCAGGAGCATCCAGAGTGTGGCAGGGTCCCTCCATCTGCCTCTTTCCCAAAACCACCATCCTTCTTTTTAGCATAAATCAGATTGCCTTGCTTCTCTGCTCTCAGACAAGCACAAGTGAGATAATCAGGGCAGAAACAGGGATATCTAATGTGCATGGGGGTATTATATGGTTGTCCAAAAGGAAGCCAAAGACTGGAAGGTTTTGCACTTGGGCTTTCAGCAGGGTGTGACATAAAAACACAAACAGCCCTGCACGTCTCAGGAAAGCCCAGCACCATGTTGTGGGGATCTCATGGCAGTGCTGACAGAAAGACTGCTTTCTGGGCACAGGGTTCATTTTCCTGGTTTAGAACAGCTAAATTTCAGCTCAACAGAAATGCATTAATTCACACTCCAAACAACTGTCCTTGTGTGCAACCTGGAAAGACAGAGATCTACAGCTAGGATGGTATCATTTGCTCGCACACTCCCTGTGTTCTCGCTAGAGGACATGGAAAAGGCTTTGTAATACTGGTTCCAGCTGCCACCAACATGAGCTTGTCACACCCACCCAGGACCAGGAAGAGTCCCTGTCACAGTATCTACAGACCCGAGAGCAGATATGAAGAGTGTGCAGCTAAAAGCTTTTTCTTCTCCTATGCCATTTGCCTCTAGTATTCAGCACTCCCTGCCACAGCAACATTAATGAAGATGAGCTGCATATGGCTCCTCTGACATCTGCTGCCGCTAGTCCTTGCCTAACATTCCCTTATAGTTCATGAGTATTTCTTCATCTTAAGAAATCTGTCAATTTTTCCCTGAATGCTCTCCCATTCTCCAGCCATGTGCATGCACAGATAAAGACAAGCCCACCCACATGTGACCTCACTAACCCACACATCTAAGGCCACAAACTTGGTGAAATTTCCTACAAAACACAGAAAACAAGTCTGCAGTGGCTCAGATGGCCCATAGCTCCAGCAATTCTGGTTTTAATGTTAAGCAACTCTGCATGTGCCTGCACTAAGCTGTATTTTTCCTAACGTGTGCTAACCAGGATGCTCCACAATCTTCAGTAATTATTTAAACATCAGGCTCCCGCATTGCCAAAATTAGTGAAACATTGGCTTTGTTAACCCTTATTCTACTTTTGATCACAAAACAAAAGAATTTTAAATGATCATTTTGTGTATTTGAGAAGGAATGGAAGACTGGACGAGTGTGGTAGTAAGGAAGTCCTGGAACAGCAAACAGCTAGTGCTGCCAGGCTGTCACTTCTGGGTGTTAGTGATCACTCCACAAAATGTGTATCAGACATACAGACAGTCACAAGATACACAACCCCTGAGATAAAGCAATATGCTGTGGTCTGTCTGATGCCCTGCAGCACAGGAGATCCTAGAAGATACTCGCCCCAGTCCAAACAAATGCCTGGATGCTTCCTAGTGCCAGTTAAGGAGAGCCCCTGTGGCCACTCTCCACCCTGCTGCCCAAACATCGCTGGAGCAATGATGAGATCTGGCTGCACCTGCAAAGGAGCCCGGTTAACTGAAGAGATTTACCACCTCGAAGTCACTCATAGCCTCTTAACACAACATACAGGACTCCCACCCCCACAGCCAGAGGCCCTGACGCATTCATGGCCCAGCGGCAGTACTATCCAGTGCATCCACAGCATTTGACAGTGAGATTTAGAAAATTCTCTCAAACACAGTTTTGTGTGGGAAAGGAAAGCCTGGTTAACTATTCCCACCAGGGCTCACTTTAATTACATAGTATTTTATTAAGCATAAGCATGCTTTTCCTGTTTGCTCTGCTGCCTGTAAACCCTTCCAATTTCCTGCCTGAGACTGTCCTTGAGCTCTGCGTGGCAGGGAGTGTGGAGAGCGCAGGCTGGAGGGTGCGAGCTGCAGTACTGCTGCAGCCATGCAACACCCTGCAGCACCCTGCAGCCCTGCCACACTCTGCAGGTCTTCAACACGCTGCAGATCTGCAATACTGCTGCAGCCCTGCAGCATGCTGCTCGCTCACTCCCATCCAGCCTCCTGCAGCATCCAGCGCTGCTGATCTCATCAGGAGTTATGAAGAAAGCCCTTAACAGACAGTTGTGGAATAATACAGTCACAAACACTTTCCTTACAGCTGGTGGTTTACGCTCTGAGAGGAAGTTTACATCTGTGATACTTCCCTGAGGTAAGGTAAGTGGGGATGAGATCATCAACACAAATGAACCGCTTTCAAACCAGTGCTGCCCAGCCACGGCTTCAAGGGCAAAAATGACACAGGTTATGAAGGACTGTGTAAACCCCAAATTCCACCTGTTGGTCTAGAACACCTCATGCTGCTGCACACCACAGGTTACAGGCTTTCCCAAGGACAGAGTTAGTCTCTCCACAGAAGAGCAGCCTGCTTGGGGAGGCAGGGGCACAAACTGCCAGCTGAGAGGGGAGACTGTACCAGTCTGCCTTCCTGAGTAACCCTTCCTGCATAGGCTGGGCAAGCGGCCAGTCCCCCTGTTGATGCCAAACACTCAAGCTGAGCTGAGGCAAGGCAGCCACCTCCGTTCAGATGCTGAAGACAGGCACAGCTAGGCTGGCACAGCAAGGCTGTCACAAGTCTGCACACAGACAGGCACGGCCTTGCTTGCATACCAGGCTTCCCAGGGACCACCATCCCTTGAGGAACAGCAGGGTTGGGACCACCTTTGGGGCAGAGCCAGCCACCCAGAGCCGCTCCTGTTCTTGCAGACAGGCACTGCCACCAGTAGCAAATAGGACGTTTTATGTCCTGCTTGGTCCCTGGGATGAGCCAGGCTCAAGAACACGCCAGACTCTATCCAGGCTACTCAGGACCAGCTGTTGCACCAATGGAGACCATTTATGACCCACCTGCAGCTCCTTGTTCCGCAGGACCACTTTTCTCATAGCCTTTCTAGCTAGCAGCAAAAAAACATCCTTGCCTCCCTTTCTTCTAAGCCACAGCCCACTCAGGACACCAAATTGCTAAGTTTTGGAAAAAACATCACGGTATTTTTTGGCAGCCAGGACCACTCCTCCCCAGGAGGTGAATGGAGCAGCCAGTAGAGACAATAAGGAGGAAGGAGAGCCCCACAGCTGGAAGATCAGATTTATGTCACTCCTCCTGCCCGCCCTCAGATTTGCCCCATGCCTCCCCACTGCCCCTGGGGGTGCTCCACTGATGCCCTGCCAGGGCAGAGCACTGCAGGGAAAAGGCCACTGGCTTTCCCAAATCCAAGTCAGGCGCAGAGGCAAGGCAGGAGATCCCGTGCCAGAGAGCTGCCACTAGCCCAGGCAGATGCCACGGGGTGCCATATCCACAAACCCTGCCCCAGCTCCCCAACACCCAGTGCCTCCAGGAGACCCCACATCTGTGACAGGCTTGTTACCAGTTCAGGCAAAAATTCTCTGTGAGAAACAAACGACTCAACAACAACTGTGTTAAGGGTTATATATTTATTGTATTCTTAACAAAAATACTTTTTAAGATAATTTTTTCGGCATGTGCAGGACATGGAGATACTGGGGTTGAACACAGCAGTTTGCTTTGACAGAAGCACTTACTTCAACAGCCAGTTAACATGGGTGCAGGAGGAAGCATCCTTTGTGAGCCAGTACAGAAAAGCCACTCCACTGAGGGGTCTACACAGGGCAGAAGATACGGCTGCAAATCTGGGCCAGTCTGTAATAGTCCACAGAGGAAACTGTGGGAGACACCAGGTGGTTAACAGTGCAAGGTCGGTTCTCCTGAGCAGAGCCCAGACTTTGGGGGTTTGCATTGAAGGCTGCGCACACTGTATCAGGACAATGGGGTTCTCTCTCTAAATGCATCTATGTGGGCAAACTGATGGCAGCAATGAGGGCAACTCCCTCCAGTGCCCAGCATCCATGGGAGTCTACTCCTCTGCAGTCCTGAGGGTTCCTGGAATAGATCCACCCAGACATCAGAGGAGCTAATCCTATCAGTACATCCATGGGAGAACATCAGTACGGACCAAATATTATAGAAATATAAAATACGATTTCTGGCATATAGCAGCAGTACTGTATTGACTCAGAAAGCCTTTAAAACATATCACTGTTTTTTCAGTTCTCTGTGATTCATAAATTAGATCAACTTCTACCAGATTTCCCAAGCTTCCCTTCAACTGAAGGGAGACCGTGGCTTTTGCAGAATACAAATCTAACAACAGAAGTAAAATTATATTCTCATAGAAAGGTGAGCAAGTACTGCCCTGGTCTTGCACCAGCACTACGAGGAACGTTTTCTGCATGAAACCAGCGTGGGTCATTCCTCAGAAAGTTTTTTCTCCTTGCCTCTACTTCCTTGCTCAAGGGCCTTTTACCACACCACTGAAAATAAATTACTTGAATAAGAACCACAGAACAATTAAAAAGAAAAAAGGAAAGCACATCAGGAACACCTGACACAGCAGACATACAGTGAGCTTTCCAGAAGAGAAACTAGTGCACTATACTTTCAAAGGACAGGCCAGACAGATTAAAGAAGATCCTTCAAGATCACATAAACCAAGCTATCTTTATGCTACACTGCGCTGTGTTCAATTCCCGCTGAAGTATATACAACCTTTTGGCCAAGTCTGTAGCCTGGACATGGCACGATGACAGGCA
Source organism: Patagioenas fasciata (assembly GCF_037038585.1). NCBI lineage: Eukaryota > Metazoa > Chordata > Aves > Columbiformes > Columbidae > Patagioenas > Patagioenas fasciata. The sequence goes on along the minus strand of NC_092524.1, from coordinate 27,366,029 downwards.
TTCATACTAACTTGAATATTTTGCTGTAACCCACCTCCACATGTAACGGAACAGCCCAGAGAGCAGCAGCGTGCTGTGCATTGGCCCTTTTCTCTGCTGAAGAATGACATGATAATGGTCCAGATTTTTCCAGAGATGGGGGCAACATGGTAAGTGCAGATGTGTAAATCAAGCAAAAGACAGACATATCGTAAAATAGCTGCCATGTGTATGTTATCACCACCTGAGGTAACATTATTAAAGCAGAGTTTCTGAATCAGGGTTGTACATGGAAACCTTCTGCAGCATTAAAGCAATTCAAACGTTATAACACAGTTCTTTCTTGTGTCTGTATGGGGAAAGAAAGCAGTACAAAACCATTATGTCTAGGATTTTAACCTATATAGATGTAAATTTAGACTGTAAACTCTTCACTATAGGAGAACACAGTACAGATCCCATGCTCAATACCACTGAGTAAGTGCAAAGTGACTGTACTGGACTTGACAGAGTTACAGCGACACAAAACCAAACTGTTCCCAAGGTAAGAGGCAGGCCCTATATCTTTCCTTGTTTCTGTGCAGTCTCATATTTTGAAGAGGGCGAGGTGGTTCAAAACTGATTAAAACATGCAAGAAAATAATATAATACAATTCTCTTTAAATGTTGTCATATTAAGAAGTAACCATATTTTAACGGCAATTGTGAAGGGTAGGTAGGGGTTTCAGACTCGAGCATCCGAAAATTGAACTCTTTGTGCATGTGGTACTGCCAGATCAAGGCAAGTGCCATAGCAGCCCTTCTTAGAGTCTAAAACCACACAGTACTCAGATCTGTCCTGTCCTGAGCATCAGCCCTTCTTCCCTTCCCTGTGCAAGCTCTGCTTTTACATCCCTCTTCCCAAACCTGTGTGTGAGTCACAGCGAGCCCAGGATTGCCCATTATTGCTGAACACAAGATAAAAACAATGAGCCACTAAAGTCTTCAGAGTCATAAGGATGTATTTCTGCACAGTGCATATACTAATTTGCAGGAAGATGATAGGAAGGCAGCAGTTGGGTAAATTTGTGGGTTGATTGCAACGGGAGCTCTGTAGTACACTGTCTCAGTAAATAAGACTTCACAGGCACAGGAAGAGATAAAGATAATGCTTCCTATTGCATCTCTTAGCTTATAGAGCATGCAAAGCATGGGGAAGCCAGTGCAAATTCCTAATCTCTATTAACAGAAAGATGTTCTACATCCCAAGCTCTGTAAGATTTGAGATTCCTCTTTGCCACTGCAGATGGCCAGCCCTACTATTCAGCTGCCATGGTTCATACTGCTCTGTTAGCTAGCAAAGGGATGGACAGGTTAGGGCGTCTGTTGACCTGCCCTGCAGAGTACTGATACACATGGAGATGCCATGTGAGCATGCAGCAGCTCAGGAAGGGGCACCCTTCTTTATAGGAAGCAGGTTAAAAATGGTGCTTTCTCTTTCGTGACCTGGTAGTCCGCGCAGGAGGAGTCTGTTTTGGTGGGTTTTGGTTAGACTCTGCAATGGGCTCAGGGGGCTGTTTTGAGCAAGCTGCTTGCAGAAGAGACCCCTGCATGCCACTAGGATCCTGTATCCTATGGAAAGCCTGGACCCCATCACAGATTTCTGACAGAGTCTGGCACATCTGGCTGATCTGGCTGCTGAGGTCAGCCATCCTCTGACTGATGACATGCATGCTGTCTGCCATGTCTCTGTGAATGGCCACCAGCTCCTTGCAGAACTGCCTGAACAGGTCTGTTTGCTGCATGTGGGAATGGAGAAGCTGGTGATCGAAGCTGGAGAGGGGAGGGCTCCTTGTGCGAGGATGCGGGGGTCTGCAGGACGAGGTGGTGCGTGGGGATGGACGGTGCAGTTCCTGCCTTTGGCTGGTAGCTTCCGAGTGCTCTGATGAGGATGAAGTGTGGAAGAAGGAGGGCCCAGAGAGCTGGCTGACTCCTGCACTGGCCCTCTGCAGCGATGAGAAGCGGTGTGCTCGAGAAGTGCCTGGCATCTCTTCATCTTCGTCAGCTTAAACAGAAGAGAAATAATGAATTAATAACATGAAATCCTTCACAACTCTGACTTGTGTTTCACGGTATGTCAAAGCACATGGAAAAAGGGTTTTTCCCTCCTCTGAGCCTGCCAGTTGAGACAAGCCTGTAGCTCCTGATACATCACTCAACATGCATGTGCAGCAACATTAGAATCTGAGTGACAAGTTTAGCCGTGAGAGGCCTGAAGAGCAGTTGAACCCAGTCAGTGCAGGAGGAGTCCAAGCTGCCATGGTATCCTGTACACAGCATTGTTCATTACTAGAAGATGAATTAATTTCAGACAGTAGCAATGACCCTCCTTCCCCAAAACCACAACTAGCTAGAACACTCCAACATTTTGGAGGGACAAAGGCTCTTCGCCTTTGGTTCAGTCTCAGAACACCCTGACACATTCAGTTCCTCATGTCAAAACCCTGCTCCCATGTCATTTCTTACATGCTCCACACTGAGAAAAGCACAGACACAGTCTTCGCTGCTTGCAAGGTCTATACTGCAAGGCAACTACATGGCTTGGCGTAACTAAGAGAACCAGGCAGTCAGGCATAACAGCAACAGGATCCTGTATTAATCAAGCATGTACACTCACTGCAAAACCAAAACCAAAGCAAAACTCGGTGAAAAAGTTCTCATTAGTCTGATAGATATCTAGTGATGTGCCAGTTCACAGGTACAGGCACATCAAGTGTCAGAAGAGATGATACTTCACATGTTGCTGCTGCCTGCTATCTCCTTGCACATTTTACCTCTGAACTAGCACAACTGGCTTCCAAGATAAATGCAAAGAATGATCAGGTCCCACTTTGTCAGTTCTTGAAGATTTTTGTCCTTGTCTTCCCACTAACACTACTTCAAATACAAGACCTATGAAGCGTTAGTTGGCTCACTTCCCAAGAAGTTATCCCCTTTTTCTCTCCTTGGTATCCCTAAAAGCTCACAGACCAAGTTGTACATCCATATAAGAAAACCGTATGTACACAACTGAGGAAAGAACCTGCAAAAAAGTAGCTTGTAGTTCAGCACTGGAAGGTGTCTGTGAGTTGTGGTGTAAGAAGATTAACTGAGAAAGCATGAAAAGTAGTTCTATAAAAAACAGTGAAGAAGGGAGTAATTATCATCTACTTTTTTCACAGCACTTGTGCTGAGCCTTCAGACCACTAGTGAGAAACCATTAGTGGCCTGGCCTCAGAGGATAAACACCAGTGATCACTAAGCCCCCTCAACAGCCCTTTTGGAAGATGGTTACCATGCAGTGATCCACTAGTGACTGGCACATGGCTCTCAGCTTGACAGCACTGCTGTTTTATTGGGGTGCATGCAAGATGAAGAACTTTTAATCCTTTACAAACACTTCTTCACAGACTGGAGGTAGTTGCACTTCAACTACAGACATTCCCTCACTTGTAGGCTTAGTTCAGTCTTGGGACCCATTAGGAAAGTGGAATCTGAACAATGTCTACCCTTAGAAGACAGTATGGAAAAGGACTAGATAAATAGATGAAGATGATGTTAACTTGCAAACAGCTTTTCCACAATCCATCTCAATATCCTATGCTTACCAGAGCAGGCTACCTTGAAACCCAACACAGCAGTAGGACCTGGTTTGACAGGCAATCCAGCATCTCACAAAACACACAACGCTCTTCTGGTGTCAAATTAAGATAGGCAAGCATAAGACAAAGAGGTGTTAAGGCAGTGATACTTACAGCTTGTTGACGGGCTGTCAACCACGTCCAGATCCGCTCTTCGGAAGCCTTGCATCTGGTGTGATGAATGCAGCGTCGACTCGATGGCTCTTTCGTGGGCGGTCAGGACAATGGCCGAGGGCCGCCCCGTGCTGCCGGGGCTGGAGAGGGACCTCTGCATGAATGCCAGTTTGTCCTTGGTCCTTCTCTTCATGTCATCCCACCTGTGCTTAATGTCTTTGACAGATCTGGGGACTTGGCTGACTGATGTGATCTGCCTGGCTATGCCTTCCCAGATCTTGTCCCTGTCAGCATGGGACAGACGCATTGTCTGCCTCCCAAACAGCATGGCTTCATTTCGGGTCACCTCAGTGACCAGAATGTCCAGTTCTTCTTTGGAAAACTTGGGCTTCCTCTTTCGTTCAGCCATGTTCCTTGGGTTGAACATCCCACAGAGCACAATTGGGTAAAAGGAATTCAACGCAAAGCATCCCTCTGCATCCAACCCCTTGGCCAGTGTGACACTGAGGCAGAGGAGTTCGGTGGGATCCAGCTCCCCCCACCCACAACAACCTCTCAGTTTTCCTCAATCGCACCAGGAAAAGGCAGCCTTTTTGTTTTTAAGAGACAATTTTCAAGCTTAAGAAAAAAAACAGCAAGTAGTGTGCAGAAGCCTTCTCGTCTTTACGGTTAAAATGAAATTTTACACTTCATCTGATGCCCTGACTTACGTATGAGAATTTCAGTACAGCCTCACATCACTTGCTGCAGTTTGTGCACAGAAAAAAAACTTGAGAACTCGCAGTCACGTTGATGAATTAGCTTCTAAGGTGACATTGCTCGAAAAAGGGTTCTTGAGGAAATTCAGAGGCCTGAAACATATCTTATTGTTCTGCCTAGCACAAAATGCAATGGAAACTTTTACACCACCCTTTCTGTTAAAACTTGCAGGATGTCATGCAGAGGCTACATCCAATTGGATATTTTCAGGGGAGGGAGATTTCAACCAGACTCATGGGCAATTTCTGCAAATCTTTTTTTCCTAAGAAAAAGTATTTTCTTCAGCACAAGGGGTAATGCACGTCCAGTGTTTGTCTGCTTCACAGCAAGCTTGTTTTACCCAGAAATGGTTGCCATTTCCTATTGTTCTCAAAAGGAATGAGGCCACCCACTTGTTTTTCCTGGCGAGGCTTTGCTGTCACTGCTGCTGACAGAAGCCTGCTCCCAGTTTCTGATGTTTCAAATTAAAAACTCACAGCCTCAGCCCATTGAGAAAAAGAGGCAGCCATCCTGAGAACAAGCAGTGTTGTTCGAAGAGGGGTGTGTGTGTATGTGTTAATTTTTCCAGACACAGCCAAAGGAAACTTCAAAAATAAACAAAACTTTAGTCCTAAACAGGGCTTTTCACTGGGGTGAAAAACAAACAAGGCAGTAGGTCTATTCAACAGGGCAAGAGAAAAACTGCGTGAACATCCAGTTTTGCACATAAACACAGTGGGATTGTGGGCAGGGGAATAATCCGCAGCCTGGGCAATGGACACCTGCGTACAAGCACGGAGAACAGCACAGAAGAGATCAGAGGCCACAGAGGAGCAGAACTTCTGTGAAAACTTAAGTGTATGCCTTGATTTGCACTATAGCAGAGTGAAATGCCAAAATAGTTATGCTAGTGCTACATTTTACAAAAACCAGCTTTTACACATCTTCAAACAACTAAAAACATGGACGTTGGAAACTTTTTTTAAAAGGTCAACCTTTTTGGCACCCATGTCATTTAGTTCTTAATATTTTAAAGGAAGCTCTCAGGTAGAAGTCTACATCGGCATGGAGTTATGGTACAGAACACAATACTCAACTGAGGTAGAAAACTTCAGTGTTAATATAAACCACCCCAAAAATCTGTCACTACAGCCTAGAATTAAGATTTAAAAAGGATATTAAGATGTAACATACAGGAAATAAGACATCTTGATGGTTAGGACACCTAAGAACTGTCACTAAAGTGACTCTGTGGGAGGGAAAACTTATTGCCTTCCCAATGTGTTAGTTTTCTTTCTGCTTATGGTCCCAAATTAAATGAAACCAAAGATGCTATCAACTAGTAATACCAGCATTAAAGTTAGCATCTTTGCAATGTTAGGGGAACAAACTCTGGCTGGGATAGCTCAGACCCTCCTCTTTTAAAGAACTACATTTAATGCTAAAATCGCATCTGAATGGCCTGTCTCTCAGGGGCAGACTTTAGCTACCTCAAAATACTTTCTGAAAAGCTGGTATAAGCAAAGGCCTCAGCATTATTCCCCCTTGCCCCACGTTTGCCATGTCCCTGCTGGCACCTCTCTGTTGCTGTCGTGGCCCAGCAGAAGAGATGAGGTTTGGGGTGCTCTCATGTGAAAGGTGCTTGTGGGCTGCAGAATAAGAAAAACCTACAGAAAGGCAGTGTGACCCTTGTCTGATGTCGTTCCACTTTCTTCTTAGTGCTGTTACATTGCTGTTTAATGAATCTCCCTGACACTGCTCCCTCCATCAGGGTGTCAGAAGCTGTTAACTTTGGTCAAAGCTGGAAGAACCAGTAGGAAATGCTGCTGAAATCCAGGCCACATACAGCTAAGTGCATAGATGCATTTCACTGGGACAAACATATATGTATCCCCGAGTTCCTCTTTTGGTGAAGCTTCATTTGTGCCTGGATAGAAGGAGCATTTAGGGAAAATGGTAATGAAATGATGGAGAGCCAGCAAAGCACTTGCTACACTGACCTCAGTCTAAAAAAAAAACCAACCACCCAAACTTAAAAGGAAAAAGGAGTTCTCCCAGCTGAACACTGGAAGGAGGGAAAAGGCTACATGGAATATTGAGAAAGGGAACACTTATGGTTTGATTTTTACCACATTCAGCAAAATAGGATGTCGTGTATATTCTACGCAGGTACCCTGGACTGCACAGTATCATCAGTGCCTCCGTGTGGGGGAAACAAACCTCCACTGACAAGCTGCTCTAGTAAAAAGGAGCAACGGTATTTTGCAAAGCGCCCCTGGGTAGAGGTGAGCTTGCAGAGCAGAAGTCTCTCCAGAGCTTCTCAGAGACGCCGCGGGGTCAGGAAACCTGTGCCCCTTCTTTGTTGAATCCACAGCTGCTGTCACCAGCTAAGCTGCACCGCTGGGAAATCGGAGCCCTTTTTCCAGTACACAGGACAAACTGTGGCAGATCTGGATACTCAGATTTTAGGGTTTCTCCTCATTTGCTCCAGCATGACTTGGGTCAAAACTATCTAAGATAACTATTCCAACAGCAAACTCACCATGCAAAGAGTAATGAGTCCTGGCCAGTTTTAATCACGAATTCAATTAAAGTTAGGTTCCCAGCAGGCACATTAACTTCCTCCTTATAAAAATGCAGACAGTATTACTGTCAGAGATCTTTTTCTCCTCATGCATTTCCTCTAGCACGCAGGATGCCTGTAGGAGCAGCCACTGATATTTGGAAGTTCCTCTCTGGGGATGCTGTATGGTTTTAGCAAGCCCCTGAAGGAGCCACTGCTGTAGGTCTGAGAATTCATATCTCAGCCCAGGTCAATCTGAAAGTGCAAGACTGTACAGCTACTTCTTTAAAAACAAACGTGACATTGTAAACTATGTGAACAGCGGGCACTTAACGATCACCCCACAAAGATATCAGCTGACTCCACTTTTCTCAGCCTCTAAGAAGCAAGTATATAACCACTTCAGAGCCCTGCGGAAATTTTTTTATAGGGATCACAGTCCTGCAATAATTTAGGATCCCTTTGCTCTGCAAAATTTTGGTCTGTACTGCATAAGAACATTTGTTCCACTTGCTGCAAGGTAACAGAGAACTGTTTATAAAGTTCAACGAAACGACTTGTACATATGGTGGAGGCTTTTACTCCCTCTGAACACATGGGCAGCCACAGTAACTCTGATTTTGTTTTTTTTTGGTTTTTTTTTTTTTTTTTAAAAGGTCTTGTAAAGTTGAAACACCAGCTCAGTACTTAAAAGATCTACTGATCTAAGTTGGTTCTCCTTTGAGGAGGACATTGGAATGCCTGACCAGAGCTCCCTTCCAAGCTGTATTATTGTATGAAGATAAATCGCAGGCATCTCGATTATAAGGAGACATAGGAAGACATACAGTCTTGCTCCCCGTGACTCTTTGTTATCATGTCTGGAGAGGAAAGGGGGCAGAGAGGATGGCAGAGGAAAAAAAGTGATGAAGTCTTGCACCAACCTTTTCACATGGGCTGAGGAAAAGGATGAATTTGAACTGTGCCAAAAGCCTGAGAACTCAGGTACTCACATGTAAGAAGGGACACAGACTACAAATGCCAAAACTAGCCTGGAAACCCCACACATGAGGCACTTCAACAATTCAGTCGGGCACCACCAGTTTGCTGGTGCTTCCTATCCTGCATCTCAGCCTGGGCCAAGTGATATACACACAGAGGGCTTTTTCCTGAACTTTCTGAATTACCTTCATTTTTTGTTCAGATCCTTGAGAATTTCCTCAAACATAACCAGAAACAACAACTGATTCTGTGCAATCTTTCAGAAGCCCCAAGAACTCCCATCAGCAGCAGTTTACGGTTTGTGCCTGAGAAAGCACCAATTTCACTTGAGGTTTGCTATGATCCATGGTAATCAATCACCCTGAGCTCCCAGATAAATAAAAACAGAGGAAGAGGTTTGCAAACACCTCTGCAGGTCAAAGCCATGGAGTTTCATTAAGTACTGGAAACAACAGCGCTCTGCTCTGGACAGAGATGAAAAGTACACTATCCCTGTGCCAACAGCCAACTTCGCAAAGAGAACATGCTCCCAGCATCAGGAGTTTGTCTTGACTGACTGACAAGGGAAAGGGCAAGAGGATGTCACCGCTGCCATGCCATCCGCTATGCTCTGTACTTCTTCCTCCTTGTCAGCCACTGCCATAGGTAAACAGCCACTTAAAATTAAACCAGCAAGTGCTGCAGCGTACACATTGTCCTCAGTGAGAACATGAAAATGGACTTGGATGTGGTAGTCAAACAACAAAAACAATAGCCAGATCTACAAGAAGAGAGAGGAGTCAGCCCAAGCTGCCCTCCCCGTGCCATACCCACCTACCCAGAGGGTGAGTAGATCTGCTTTGCAAAGAACTCCATCTGTGAGTGATGGCAAAGAGCACCATCTGAAAAACAAAAAGAGCGCTGTCTACAGCGTCCCGGAAGTGCAGTTTCTGTGGGTCATCTCCGTGACAGGCAATGTCCTAGCACAGGATATCAAGTGCACCTCTGTTTGAAAGCTGCTAACGAACAAACCCAAGGCTTTTTGAGGATTACCGTCTCCACTTGAACTGTCAGTCAGATTCTACATAATATTGCTATTAGAAGCAATTTTCAAGAGTAAAAACAGAAAGATCAGTAAGACTGGTATAGCCTGCACAGGTTCTTTGATACATCCTTCCCCACAAGAGTTGCAAGCATTGCCTTTCCACAAAACTGTAACCTTCTCACCTTTCATGGCTGTACAGAATGGCCTAGGCCACACTCATCTCAAGACTTACCCACAGCAAATACAAGTTTAGGCAAGAACATTCTTTTCTTTGGTGCTGGGACCATAAGTAGTGCCCATTTAAATTCAGACATCAAACCTATGTTTTAGTACTAGGAAGAAGAGTTCATCATAAGATTTTTGCTTTCCAAAACAGTGGTTTTGCCCAGTTCCACTGTCATCCAGATCACATAAACATCCAGACCTAAGCAGAAAAATCTTACTCTGATTTTTCAACTTTGCAGTCTTTACTTCAAGACATATGTCCCTGCACCTACCTGTCCACTGTACCACTGCTTCTTTTTGGAATATCAATTCCAGCCTCAGCCCAGGTCTAGCATTTTCTCTCATTCAGTAGTGAACAACTGTAACAGCTGGAATTCTTACTGAAAAATGAGATCCTTTGCTGAACTTTATGAACATTAAGTGTCAGAACAGCTGCTATCCATGTGAAGACTCAAATGAAGCAAAAGTGGTGCAACCAGCTTTGACCAGCTACGTCAGCCTTGCATCTAACTATACTTCATGCTCTCTCTTCCCTTAGTGAGTGACAACTCAAAATCCTAGGCAATCAGGCCAATGAACCGCTTAATTCCCATGCTGCTTTGCTCTGGTATGTGAAATGCCTCCTTGACAACAACTGCTTCCAAAATTCACACCTGAAACTAGGACTGGTCCTAATGTGGGATGGGCCACACTATGCAGCCATGTCCCATTCTGGTGACTCACCATACGCACCAGGCACTTCAGTGCTTTGCCTCCATCTCAGAAGGCTGCAAGAGTGACCTACGTTTTGCATAGACATGCCAATACTTGAAGCATCGCATCAACAGCTGAATATGCTCCCTTCCTGCTGCAGCTAACCAGCCAGAGCCAGCCCCACTCCCCTTCAGTACTGACTGGTATTTGGGTTCTGCTCCACTGAGTCCCAGGGCCAGCAGAGGGAGTGCAAGCCCATTCACGATTTCTGCATTTGGAGCTGCAGCAACTGACTTCATGTTTCTCCTAACACAATAAAGCTGACACAACCAATGGCAGCCACCACAGACAACCGTTTCAAGTGAAGCCCAAAAAGGTGAAAAAAAAAAAAAGCACCTCTTTCAATGTCTGTTAAATGGGAAAGGACAAAAAACTCCAAACAAAATAAAATGTTACCTTTGGGATAATGCAAAGCATTTTGCAAATATTTGAACATAAAGAAGAAAAAAAAATCATGGAGTGAGACCTGTCAGTGTTTGTAAGAGTGGATAAATAGCATCATCTTTATAATTTGTCCTCATTTCAGAAAACAGCCATCCTCCACACACACATCCTTGTTTTAGTTCCTTTCATTGAATCAAACTCCAAAGGATTCTCTTCACAATAAATACTGAAAGAGCACAAGCACACCCTTTACAGAAGGGATTGTGGCATTTTGGTTTGTTTTTCTGTCACACAAAGTAACAAGGAGTGTTTGATGGCCTCTCTCTGGAATACAAGAGCCCCAAAAGGGAAGGCAGAAGAGAACTGGACTCACCTCATCCAGTTTGCTTTGGTTTCATCTGTCCCATTGATGGATTTGTAGTGGTTGTTCTTATCAACAATCTGTGGAACAACAGAAGAGATGCAGCAGGTCAGCTAGCTGGTCCAGACAGGAGGTCTGTGAATCTCAAATCACCGCTTCAGTTCCAGCCTTAAGTCAGGACATGAAACTCTATGCAATGAATCTCAGCTCTCCTAGTACTACAGGCTGCTGCCCTGAATATGTGTATGGAGGTGACTCCGCACTGACTAGGAAGCATATCCCTATGTAGAAGTATCTGTAACACAGAACTATGGATGCAGCGGACAAAATTGTTAACACTCCTGAGATGTAAAAGATTAGCTAGCTTCTCTTTCAGGACAGGGCTGAGACACGCATTTATTTTACAGACAGAAAAGCGTGAGCAGCATTTCCTATCAACAGCTCTCAATTTCCCCCCGCCCCTATAACTCAAGTCCTCCATGTCATTTTTCCTAATAATTAATATCTGTTGATCTACTGACATCTCTATATCACAGGCTAAGGCCTGTAGTACTGGGGTAAAAAAATATGGGTTTTGGTACTGGAGTCTGCACACGGATCAGTTCCTGATAGACTGCATCTCCTCTTTCCAGGTTTCTTGGGCTATCTGCTCTGCTCAAGCAGGCTGGGACGGAGTGCTGCAGGCCCATGAAAGAGCTGTGCAATCTCTAGATACAGTCCTTCCTCTGTCTTCAAAATGATGACCAGAGCAGAGAAAGGTACTGGAGGAGCCCTCGAGGTTGAGTAGGGAATGAAAGAACATGGCGAGAGGAAGAGAAGATGCAAACTCTGCTTTCCCTAGTTGTGAAATGAACTGAGGCACCATGACACCTGGTCTCCTTTCACATATCTATACCCTTAAGCCACTGACGATTATAGTAGGTCAGAGTTTGCCTATTGCAAAGGATCTTCAGAGAAGGGGAAAGATGGCTAAGGCCCGCAAGTCCCCCAGCTCTGAGCTGCATGGCTGAGGCTTCGCTTCGTTGAGGAGACACATCACTCACCAGCCACGAGAAGAATCCTGCGGACTTGTCCTGGCTAGAGATCTGCCCCTCATACGGCCCGAAGATGTGACCTTTGGGGATCACCTCGTTCATACAGCGCACATCGTTCTCACCGTTGGGCTCCTTCACCACCTCCATTCCAGGTGGAATGGTCAGCGCTGCCCGGTCAGGGATGCCAACGGGCACTGGGGTGTCAGACACGAACACTGGGGGGCCATGGTTCGGGCACTCATCTACGAAGTACTCCTGGCAGGACTCACAGACTGTGGGTGAGAGGGGAGCAGGGGTTAGGCCGGGCAGACGTGATGACCGTACAAGCTCACACAGCTCATAGGACACATAGCACTCAGGACAGCATGCCCCAGCTTCTCCTCCTCCCCCAGCCTGGCCGAGCCCCTTCTCCAAAGTTTCCACGCACGCAGATGCTTCACTGCCTGCTCACCTGCTTTCACCACGTCTCTCAACATGGGCTCTGTCCCAACCCACAGCTGCCCAACTAACATCTGTGCTTGTGCAAGCCCTGGTGCCCTACACAGATTCACCACCAACACTTACATGTGCAGGGAAAGGCCCCATCACTGTCTGCAGAGACAGAGGCTGGGGGCCCTTGCACATCCCCGGGTTAGCAGAGATGCCTCATAGCCACAAGGTTTGATGCCACACACACCAGAGGGGAACTGAAACAAATGTCCCTAAAAACAAATACCCTCATCAAACAGCACTCATTCTGTGCTTTGGAGAGATACAGCATCACCAGGTACTTGCCCTGTGGCCAGACAGGGATTCAGGACTACAATTTGGTATTTTGTAGGTATGCCAACATTACTGGCACCAGCTTTCTTTTCCAGAATATGGGGGAAGGGAAAGATTTAGCATCCATGTAATGCTCCCTTTGCAGTTTCCGAATTCAAGCCTTTAACTCTTGCGATTTTCCCATATGTATTTTCTTGTTTCCAGCACAGTTTTGACCAACCTCCCTACCACTGCACAGCCCCATGACAGACAAACTACTTTGTTCAAGAGCTTCCCCATGAAATGTGCCAGTCTTTTCAGAAAAGCACACACGCCCCAAACCATCAGGATGTCAACTAAGAAAGACCAAAGTCTACACCAGCTGCAGCATTGCTTTTCCCTCACTCACAAGACACTTACACCAGAAATCCACTTGCTGAAAGCTCTTGGTCATGATCAAATCCCGTTTCCCTTTCAGTTTCCTGGGCTCCACCTCCATGGACAGTGGGTCAGGCCTTCCAGAGCTGGGGAGGGAACAACAGAAAGATGACATTAACCTACCAAGATGTTGGAACTGCACACAGAAAGGAACAGAGGCAACAAGGTCTGAAAAACTGTCTAAGTTCCCATACCTGCAGCAGAGAGATTATTCAACCTGCCATCCACCCTGCCAAAAGGTGGTACCTGAGATGTCTTAAGACTAAAGCCTACAGCAGCTTCTGACTTCAGCTAGAGCACCTCCATGCATGGCACACACCTGGCACATCCCACAACAGGCAGGAGAGCGGCCAAGAGGAATCCCACCTGCAGAGAGGCAGCACCGCTCTGCTGCAGCCCGGGAAACGTGCTGCTCAGAGGCACAGCACAACACTCAACGCACACAGCACCGTGAGGCCTGATGTGAACCACCACACTCAGCAGACACATGCCTAGCATGTGAATTAGTTGATAATCCCTGTCATATACCTCAAGGCAAACCTCACAAGGGAGGGTTTTAATAACTTTGATAGGTTCATATGCATCCCTCAAAACCAACTTGAAGTTGTGGTGGGAAGTGGAGAAAAGAGGGTTAAAGCACACCAGACTGAAGCTTGGCTGCATACCAAGGCTGTCCATACTCCTGTTCCCGGCGTGGAGAGCAAGCCTCTGTTTTTATCGTCACCATCTCCCCTAAGGAAGCCTGGGTCTGGATCAAACAGTCCTTCAAGTTTTCACTCATGTTCTGAAAAAAAAGGAAGGAAGGGAGGAGAAAAATGAGTGGACAGGAAATCACAGCCTTCTTCCCCCAGGAACCACAGCCTTTCTCCCCCAGCTCAGGACAGAGCCAGCAGACCAGGCTCCCTCCCAACACCAAGAGCTGCCATCAGATGCTGGGGCACCTACACATGCATATAGCTGGAAACCCCTTCTCAAGTCAGGAAGGAAACAGCATTTCAGTCACAGGTCAGGACAAGAGTGTGAGACACCACAGAGCAACCTGAGGCAACCCTGGACTTTAGCAGGGCTAACTTCAGCCTTTTCAAGCAATTGCTGGGGGAAATCCCATGGGCAAGACTGTTTGAAGGAAAAGGGGCCCAAGAGAGCTGGATTGCATTCAGAGATTGCTTCTTCCATGCTCAGGATCAGAGCATCCCCACATGTAGGAAGTCGAGGAAGGGAGCCAGGAGGCCTGTGTGGTTGAATAGGGATCTGTTGGGTATGTTCAAGCAGAAGAGGAGAGTTTACAGGTCATGGAAGCAGGGGCTGGCCACCTGGGAGGAATATAAGGCTGCTGTTAGAGGATGTAGGAAGGCAGCTAGGATAGCCAAGGCCTCCTTAGAATTACAGCTGGTGAGAGGGGTCAAGGACAGCAAAAAGAACTTTTTCAAATACATAGCAGATAAAACTAATACCAGAGGCAATGTAGGCCCACTGATGAATGGGGTGGGTGCCCTGGTGGCAGAAGATACAGAGAAGGCAGAATTACTGAATGCCTTCTTTGTCTCTGTCTACTCTGCTGGAGGCTGTCCTGGGGAGCCCTGCACCCCGAGACCCCGGATGAAGCCAGGTCAATGGAGGAGTTTGCTTTAGTTGATGAGGACTGGGTTAGGGAGCAATTAAATAGTCTGAACATCCATAAATGGGTCCAGATGGGATGCATCCGTGGGTGCTGAGGGAGCTGGCTGAAGTCATTGCTAGACCACTCTCCATCATTTTTGCCAAGTCTTGGCAAACAAGAGAGGTGCCCGAGGACTGGAGGAAAGCAAGTGTCACTCCAGTCTTCAAAAAGGGCAAGAAGGAGGACCCAGGTAATTATAGACCGGTCAGCCTCACCTCTGTCCCTGGGAAAGTAATGGAACAGCCTATCCTTGGTGTCATCTCAAGGCATATCAAGGATAAGAGGGTCATTAGGGGCAGTCAGCATGGCTTTACCAAGGGTAAGTCATGCTTGACCAACCTCATAGCCTTTTATGAGAATGTAACAAGGTGGATGGATGATGGCAGAGCGGTGGATGTGGTCTACCTTGACTTCAGTAAAGCCTTTGACACAGTCTCTCACAGCATCCTCACAGCTAAATTGAGGAGGTGTGGTCTAGACAATAGAGTAGTGAGGTGGGTTGCAAACTGGCTTAAGGAGAGAAGCCAGAGAGTGGTAGTCAATGGTGCGGAGTCTAGTTGGAGGTCAGTATCTAGTGGAGTGCCTAAAGGGTCAGTACTGGGGCCAATATTATTCAATATATTCATTAACGATTTGGACGAAGGAATTGAGTGTACTATCAGCAAGTTTGCTGATGACACTAAGCTGGGAGGAGTGGCTGACACGCCAGAAGGCTGTGCTGCCATCCAGCGGGACCTGGACAGGCTGGAGAGTTGGGCGGGGAATAACCTGATGAAATTTAACAAGGGAAAGTGTAGAGTCCTGCATCTGGGTAGGAACAAGCCCGGGTTCCAGTACAGGTTGGGAAATTACATATTAGAGAGCAGTGTAGGGGAAAGGGACCTGGGGGTCCTGTTGGACAACAGGATGACCATGAGCCAGCACTGTGCCCTTGTGGCCAGGAAGGCCAATGGCATCCTGGGGTGTATTACAAGGGGGGTGGTCAGTAGATCGAGAGAGGTCCTCCTTCCCCTCTACTCCACCCTGGTGAGACCCCATCTGGAATACTGTGTCCAGTTCTGGGCCCCTCAGTTCAAGAAGGACAGGGAACTGCTGGAGAGAGTCCAGCGCAGGGCAACAAAGATGATTAAGGGAGTGGAGCACCTCCTTTATGAAGAAAGGTTGAGGGAGCTGGGTCTCTTCAGTTTGGAGAAGAGGAGACTGAGGGGTGACCTTATTAATGTTTATAAATCTATAAAGGGTGAGTGCCACAAGGATGGAGCCAGGCTCTTCTCAGTGGCAAACAATGATAGGACAAGGGGTAATGGGATCAAGCTGGCACACAAGAGGTTCCACTTAAATTTGAGAAGAAACTTCTTCTCAGTGAGGGTGACAGAACACTGGAACAGGCTGCCCAGGGAGGCTGTGGAGTCTCCTTCCCTGGAGACATTCAAAACCCGCCTGGACATGTTCCTGTGCGACCTCACCTAGGCATTCCTGCTCCAGTAGGGGGATTGGACTAGATGATCTTTTGAGGTCCCTTCCAATCCCAAACATACTGGGATACTGTGTGATACTGTGAACGTGAAGTATGCTCCACAGCGCCTATTAAAATTGTTGCGTGTGGAATTTAAGACTGATGGGTGGGATGCGTTATGGGAACATAGAGCACCACTACCTCAAAGCAGGTCTTTGGGGACAGAAGGACAACAAAGAGGAATGCAGGTCGTAGCAGGAACCAGGATCTGTCTACAAATACAATATATGCAGTCTCCATCTGGGAGCAGAGCGCAGTGTACTACACCCCTGCAGATGGAGCTTTCCGTGTGCTTTGGACACCTACGACAAACAAGTAAGTGCCTACAGCGCCCTGCAGGACTCCACCAAAATTGCATAAGTCACGCTCTCAACCTTCCTGTCCTTTGTGATGACCAGAACTGAGCTACCACCACCCTTCTGGCACACAAGCCACTGCAATAAGAATGCTTCTCCCTCAGCTCAACACAAGAGCCAGGAACCACTTCATGATGTCTAAGGACAGCAAGCTCCAAAATGTAACACTTCCCTCTTCCTCCCATCATGGGATGGTGGAAGAGAAAATATTGATACAGTGAGTGATGACAATTCAGAACTGGTTTAATTAAGATTTTTGGAACAACCACTAAGCTTCAGAGCAACCCAGCTTGGGCCAGGAATAAAGCAGAGCAACTCATCTCTTGACTGCATTCATCGTTAAGACTTCCTCCAAGGCACACAAACTGGCTGCTCCCAGGCACCATACCAGATCAGCCAGACTTCACAGCTACTCTCCCCAAAGTCCCCTGTGATCCCTTTCCATGTCTGCTGCCAGACGGCGCACTCCGTGATGCTGTATGCTCGCAGCGCCCAACCCAGCGGCCTCAGCAGCTGAGCAGACTCCTCTCAGGGAGCTGGTGGAAGAGCCTGTCCCCATTGCAACTCGGCTCTGGACATTCAGAAATTTGTGTTCTAAGGTTACAAACCCCTGAAGACAGGATTTTTCTTATTCCACATGTGCTTGTATGGGACTGAGCACCATGTAAGTCTGGTCTGCACTTGTGCACTGTTTACAGAAGGAAGGAATGCTATTCCCAGTCTCTGTGGCTCCTCTTTGTGCCGAGGGACAAACGATTAATTTTTCCAGCCCAACTTCTCACATGACAGTGTGCAGCCTGAAAGAACTTTATCAAATCTGTATCAAGAAAGCACTAGTTAATATTCATATAGTGCTCTGAGAGCAAAGCCTCATCACAAATACAACTAGATACATGCAAACACACGCACTTTTAAGCCTTTACAAGATGCCTAAAACAAGACGCATTTTCTTTCAGAATTACCACAGCCAGACAGAAGGAAAATGATATTAAGGGCAAGGAGAGACTCATGATTTTGGCACGTGAAGCCCCTGGTCTGTGATCTCTGGAGCGAGAGGGAAGCTCTCTGATTCTGTCCCCATGCACCAGCCGGGGCTGCGGGCAGGGGCTACCCACCCTTCCCAGAGGAGAAAGAAAGGTCTTTCCTGACAGGTCTGCAGTAAAGCAGCTCAGGAGGAAAAAGCAGCAGCTGGGTGAGGGGTAAAATGTTAAAAACCAAGAAGAGACAGCTGGTTAGCTGTGGGGCCTGCGCTGGCACAAAGAGGCAGACATGAGCTGTGGGGTAGGTGATCTCTGTCAGAAAACCCACCCGTTTGGGAAGCCTGGCATACAAGGCACCTGGAGCTCCAATGTCCATAATCCCCAAGGCCTCAGCAGGAAAAGATGCAGACATCTGTCTCTGAAGAGACAATGGCTTTTCCTTTCCCGCTTTTCCCTCCTGGAGAATGAGACCTTGTGATGGTGCAGTCTGACCTCCTGCACAAAGCAGGCCACTGCGCTTCCTTCAGTGAGCTCCTGGTTAAACCACAGTGTATCTCCAGCAAGAAAGAAAAACAAAACAAAACACAAGAAGAAATCCAGCTTTTATTTTAAACATCGAGCTCCTCATTTTACTGTATGGCACATTTTGCAGCGCTTCCCCCTCACGATCCTCCCTGAACTCCCTGCAACTTATCAGCAACACTCCTGCGCAGCACCGGCTGCAGCACTCGTGTGCAGACGGGAGCAGCACCTTGCACCGAGACAGAACCCCTCCTGTCCCTGCTCAGGATTTCCATGTTTGTGTCCAAGTACGGCATTTACTTTCTGGCCACCATGCCCAGCTGGAGTTTCATGTTCAGTGTCACGGTGCCATAAGAGCCACAGCTCCTGCAGCAGGTCCCAGGCCACCGAACACCCCACACCAGCCCTCCGACCTGCTCCGTGACGAGGTGACTGCTTCAAGACATTCACACGACTTCCTTGTTGTCTTGTCCAGCATACACACGATCACAACTTCACCACTAACTTGCCTCTTCTCATGACTTGTGACTTGCCCAGACTTTGTGTTGCCCACAAACATCATCCAAATTAACTTTTGTGTCTTCTTCCAGGACACCAACAAACTTAGAATCATAGAATCATTTAGACTAGAAAAAACCTTTAAGATCACCTAGTCCAACTGTAAACCTAACACTGCCAAGTCCAGTACTAAACCATGTTCCTGAGTATCATACCTACACTTCTTTTCAACAGCTCTAGGGATGGTGGCTCAACCACTTCCCTGGGCAGCCTGTTCCAGTGCTTCATAATCCTTTCAGTGAATAAATTTTTCTAACATCAAATCTAAACCTCCCCTGGCACAACTTGAGGCTGTTTCCTCTCATCCTATCAGTTATTACTTGGGAGAAGTGACCAACACCCACCTCTTGACTAGCATCAAGCAAAAAAAACAGGTCCCAACTAACACTTCTAGAAATACACTACCAGCAATGGCTCTCCTTTTGTTGTCACACCGTGACTTCTCATTTAGTCATGTTTTTGTTTACTCATAGGATCATAGAATAGTTTGGGTTGGAAGGGACCTTCAAAG
Organism: Patagioenas fasciata; assembly: GCF_037038585.1. Lineage (NCBI taxonomy): Eukaryota > Metazoa > Chordata > Aves > Columbiformes > Columbidae > Patagioenas > Patagioenas fasciata. Next base: position 27,346,932 of record NC_092524.1, on the reverse strand, counting down.
GTCACCTAGTCCAATCCCCCTGCAATGAGTAGGGACATCTTCAACTAGATCAGGTTGCTCAGAGCTCCGTCTAGCCTGGCCTTGAGTGTTTCCAGGGATGGGGCATCTACCACCTCTCTGGACAACCTGGGCCAGTGTTTCATAACCCTCTTAGTTAAAAATTTCTTCCTCATGTCTAGACTGAATCTCCCCTTCTTTAGTTTAAAACCATTACCGCATGTCCTGTTGTAACAGGCCATGCTGAAAAGTCTCTCTGCATCTTTCTTACAGGCCCCTTTTAAGTATCAAAAGGCTGCAACAAGGTCTCTCTGGAGCCTTCTCTTCTCCAGACTGCACAACCCCAACTCTCTCAGACTGTCCTCATAGAAGAGGTGTTCCATCCTTCTTATCATCTTGGTGGTCTCCTCTGGACCCTTCCCAACAATGTGTCGCACATTGAATCACTCTAGCTGCTTATTCCCATAACCTGTACCACAACTTCAGTGCATTAAACAAGACATACTAACACTTTCACCTTTATCAAGCAGAATTACAGCAACATAGAAAAATCAGACCATGTTAGAAAAGACCTATTAAAAAAATATCTGTACAGACTATTACAATTAACATCCCTATAAACGATGATCAATCCAATCTCAATCAGCTATTGAATTCTTTTACTGGAAGCTAGCATCAGACTTCCGGTAGCTTATTATTATAGTTTGTTCAGATTAGACTTGATCCTAGCTGACTTGTTTATGACTAACACACAACATTTTTTTCAGTCTAAATTTTACATACACTTTTTTTTTTTTTTAAATAGTATTTATGGCCCAGAGAGCGCTGCTCAGCCAGCCCTTTTAAAATCCCTGGAAGCAAGTTAGCCAGAACAGCAAAGTTAGAGCTGTACTGCTGTAGTAGCTGCTGTTTGGTAATTTCCCAAGCTACAACAGAGCACCATGCTGTTGCTGTAACTGGTACCATCATCTTGTTTTTCCACTAGCTAGAGGACTCTCTTAGTTTCTGATGTATTTAAAGCTGCTTTTAATTTTTCCTAATTTGACTGCCAATTAGTTTCTCTTTCTTGCCCTTTCTCCTCCCCCTTTAGTTTTCCACAACTACAAGAGTCTAGTTCACATTCTGCACTTTTGACTTTTTTTTTTTTGGCCAATTTTTAGAGTTACGTTTGTTCTAAACATGAAGATCCTCTGAAGATTTCAGATGATGTGGAGAAGCACCATGTAACCATAAGCAGAGCAGGCTTCTTGGTTACTGCTGAAGGTATTCCCAGAAGACACCCAGCCCCCCATGTGAGTACACCTGTGGTCATCAGGACAATCCCAGGGTGAGAAGGATGCTGTGAAGATCCAGGTGCTGTTTGCACAAAACATCAAGTCCTTTGGACAGCAAAGGCAGTTGTAGTATGAGGCACAATGCCCCTCAGCAAGCCCAGGACACCAGCGTGACTGCTCCAAATCCCAAGAGGAACCCCCAGGTTCACAGGCAGTGCCACACAGCCTCTCCTGTTTTCTTTACAAAGTGGGTAAGGACCTGTCATGTTTCTGTATGACACATGTTAAGATCTCCAGTGGCTTTATCATGTTGCTCACAATCAGGGAAGTTGAAAACACAAGAACATCTAAGCTGTTAATCTCTAATGCAGGAAAAAAGCATCCAAATGGGGTTAAGCATGAACGAACCTGTGAATTCCTGTCCTCAAGTATGCCACCTTTATCACTGCCCTTCTTGCAGTTATTAGCTAACAGCCACAGACTCTTATCTGTGTGGATCAGTCTCCAAAACAGAGCTTTAATTTTACGTTTTACTGGCACGTTTCCCAGATTGGGACATTCTTGCATGTGAAACAGCCATGTAGGAATCCATGCCCTCCTCAGCACACAGCTCCTTCACTTAGTTTCTCACTGTCGGCCTTCTGGAGGTCATCCCCTCTTCTTTTAAGAAAGATCTTGCATAGCTTGTACCACATTTTAAAGTGCAGGCCCATGGTGAAAGATGGACTTGAATTCACATGCTTTTTCTACAGTTGCATATTATTACCAGAAATAGTAATCTAGAACAGTTGGTTACTGATGAGCCGAAGAGGGGGAATAAAGCACAGCATTCAAGGCTCTGAGCTCCCCCTAAAAACAGACACAAAAGACCAAGGCTGACTGTTTTCCCCGAGGTAAATTCACTTACCAAGGTCCTCAGTCATGTCAGCCACTTCAGGTCACTTTATGAAGTACCGGCTGGCTATGCAGCTCACGCTTTCACCCCATACAAACACCGAGCGATCCCACAAAATACAAGGGAGAATCAGTTTGCTCAGAGGAGGACTGCTGTCCACAGATGGACACTAACCCCATGTTCCACTGAGAAAATTGCTTTTGCCTGGACAGGTGCCACAGAACTGGTTTAACCTTCCACCCTGAAGCACAATGTTCCCAGGGGCAAAGCTGCCCTCTGCCTGGCATGTCCTGGCATGGTAGAGGCTGGTGGCAGGGCAAGACCCGATGACCTGCCTCCCAGCTTGATGCAAGCCCAGGGCTCTCCCCCGACAGCCGCAGAGCAGGGCTGAATGCAGCCTGCACAGCTGGAGACAAGCTGGGCCAGTCACAAATACAAACCTAATTAGTGAAAATTACAGGGCATGGACAATGTAGGATTTGAGCAGAGACTGGGGTGCGACTAGGACTTGTTGAAATCATTGCCAACTACTCCACAACGGTTGGTAGCTACAAATTCACCAGAAGTATGAAACGTTTTCTTTGAGTTTCGAATTCTCAAAATGCTGAAGGTCAGGACTACATGAAAGACACCTGGAAGCATCACAAGTTTTGCTGCAGCTTTCTGAAGAAGCTTGGAGAATAAGCTTCAAAACCATGAGACTTAAATTAATTTTACAGCAGAGAGGGCTGAGAGTTCCCAGTGGTTTCCACAACTTGCTCAAGACCAGTAACTGAGACAACAAACAACATCTGTGTGCCACAACACCAAGCTTACGGTGTCATCCCGACCCCCAAAATGCTGGGGACAGGGAAATTCCCATTTGCCAACCTGAAACTCCTCCTGTCATTTCAACTGGATAGGAGATGTGTTCACACTGTCACTCTTGCATGGTTCATTGGAAAAAACATGGCATCAAAACCTGCCATGATCTACTTCAGGATGGATCTTTTGAGGTCCCTTCCAATCCCTAACATTCTGTGTGATTCTGTGACGTGTTCCAGCGGGGAAGTAGGAAAAGAACCCCTGAAACAATCCCTGAACTAGACTTAAGTTTGTCTTACGGTGGCTTCTAGTCAAGGTAGATGACTTGACACAAAATTCTGCATCATAGGCAGTTCAGAGCATTTGCCCTTTCTTGATCCAAGAACAGGAAGGCAGCATCATGGATCAGCACAAATCTCTGCTAACTGGATATTATTTGGTGAAACTTCTCTATATTAAGTGTTGAGTAAGGACATACTTGTACAGCAGGATGCTACCCAAGTAAAGCTCCCATGAAGCCTGAACCTCCCAAACAGTGCAGTGCACCACCAAGCCTTGGCAGCTATTGACTGCAGCTGAAAGAGTAAGCAAATTACTTGTGTTTTGAAAATACATTAAAAATAATTCCCTTGAACCAGAAATTTCTAATTTTTGCTGTATTTGGCTCTCTGTATTGATCTCACAGATTCATAGTTTAAGGGCAGAAAGGAGAATTAGGTCAACCTGATCCCCTGTACATCACGTGCCCTCACCTTTTGCCTACAAACAGGACAAAATCTCCATCTGAGTCTAGCCACACTACGAGAAGCCAGTACTTCACCAGAAGTTCATTTTAGCTGTTAATCCCCATCACGGATAAGTTATATGTGAATCTCCCTAGTTCTGGGCACCAGTCAGCAGTTCTTTCAAAGGGCCCTGCAGCCTGGTGGGAAAGGCTGCAATAACCAGTGTGTTGGGACGCTGCTTTGAGCAAATGGAAAGAATTGCTTCCCAGGTTAATGGCTGTAACAAACCTCACCATCTTTGGTCAGAACTGCCAGTTGCACTTCTTTGCCTTTGGCTTCATCAACGTAAATGTATACCTACATTTATGAAGTTAAAATAAACAGGCACAAAACCCCAGTACTAAAACAAGATGCTAAAACACCAATGCTTTTTTCCCCAAGGACAGAATAAGAGTACAACCAAGTGGGAGGTGTAAGCCTAGTTCCTTAAGGCACTACTGAAAGGCGTTTGGATAGAAATAGTGATAAGCACTGAATAAGAACACATACATAGGAGAGCTCCGGATATGTACTCATGCAGCATCTTCTCAGCTTTCCAGTAATTTTCATCATTCTGTGTAACTCTTCCAATTTTCTCTACATTATTTTAAGATGCTGGCACCAGAAAGCCACACTGATACAAGACTGCATCTGAAATAAATATAAGGGTTACAGACATGAAACTACCTCATCACCCTGAATCATTACCTCCCCGTTTGTGTATCCAAAATCACCGCCATCTTTTCCAGCCCAGACCTGGCACAGAAAGCTCCCTGAACCTGCCTGCCCCTTCTGACCCCCCAATCTGGGACACAGCCCTCCCTTTGCAGATCACATTCAGGACATGCCTTTCCAGGTTCATAACTCTTGTCTGCATGAAAATGATTTTGTTTCAGTGGGTCCATTTACCAAACAAACCATATTTCTCTGTCCTGCCCGTATCAATAGCTACAATTCACCAAACTTGTTTCATCTACACATTTTGCCAGCTGTGAGTTACGCTTTCTTCTGCATCGTTGAGTAAGTGTCAGGCAGAATTGGCTTTTCTCTTCCCCTCATTTGAAGGGAAGGGTCATCGAGTCTACTTCTTTGAAAACGCAGTCTCCACATATCATGTTGCAGAGACTCTTCTGTAAAATGATCAAGCTCTAGCTTAAAATAGCTGTATTATTTGCTCCCTCGTCTCAGGCAGTAATGCCAGAACCTCGATCTTTGGAAAAACTATTTTCTGCATTCATGTTAAAGTTAATCCACAAATGGTTGATTTATTAGTGTGCTAATACTGTCCTTTAGCTTAGAGTATCCTTCATCCTCCTTACTGTTTATCCTGCCACTTCAGTTTATTTATTGGCTGCTGACTCTCTATCAATCACTACCTTCACCTCCTAAGCCACTCGTATTTTATTGATATTCTTTGGCATTACATATTAATTGGGTTCTCATGCCCTGAGTTATCTGCCTTATATACCTAAGTATAGAACACCTACAGATCTTTCTTTAAACCAACAGTAAACTTCTCAAAGGACAACATCAGACTTGTTCGGAAGTACAAGACACTTTCCATAACATCAAGTTTCAAGCAGGAACTACTTTATACCCAGGACTGGTATCATGCTACCCAACCTATCATTTCCTTGGCCATCCACTTGGCCATTTTCAGAACTGTTCCAAAGCGATCACTCTTTCAGTCTCCCGGATTTGCTGTGATGAACCAAGACTGATTAAAAATGAATGTCAGCAAGCTAGAGACCTCCTCTTGTTTATCTAGCACTCACTTAGTTTCAAAGGAATGTGCTTTCTCCTAAGCACAGCTGCCAGCAAAACTTTGCTTATACCGCAGGACCCAGGCTATGCAACTCCCATGCGGGTCCCTGGATCCCTGCTTATGGAGCTCAACTTTTGGACAATCAGCTTATCCCTTCCTTGCTGCTGGCCCAGATGGCAGCCTTGACTGCAAGCAAGCACACACAACTCAACCTAGGGAAGCTATGTTTGGGTCTGGAAAAGTCAAGTTTTTCATCACACGGATGCTCTTCTAGAAAGCAGAGATGTGAATTTACTGCCCAAACGACCTCTTACTTCCCTGTGCAGACAAGCAAAAAGGCTGGAGTGAGGAAGCGCTCAGCAGGCTGGGCCACCGCAGTGCCCCCACTCTTCTGCTGTGCTGGGAGAGGGAAAAGATGCTGGAGTGCCTTTAATGCTTTATAAGGCAGGAGCAGGAAATTCTAGGCGCCCTGGTCAGGTCCCCACAGCCTCGCTGTGCACCTGGGACCCGCCACACGGCACGGGGCACACACTTGCGCAGGCTGGCCAGCCTAAAAACCTCCAAGGGTGAGCAACATCGGTGATTCACACATTTGAACACTGACAGAGGTAAAAAGGGAAAGGGAAGGGAAGGCGTGGGGGTGGGCAGGAAGCAAACCCCAGACACTACTTTCTAAATAGCAGATGTGGCTATTCTGGCTAGCAAATTTCCACTTTAATTTCTAACCCACAGAGATGGGAAATGATTCATGAAAAATCAACAGGATAAAATTAGCTGGAAGGCAGAGAGATAATTCATGCAATCCAACCGTCACGGGCTGAAGTGCCAGCACTACCAGCACTGCCTGGCATTTCAGCCTCCGGTGCCCTTCAGTGACTGGCACCCAGCCAGCAATCAGCTCCACGTATACTTCCTCAGCGTCTAAATTAGACCCTCTAGAGAGCACATCCATCTTTTAACAAGATGGCCTTTCACTCAACACTCTTCTAGAAGTTCTAGCTTTGACTTTTTTTTTTTCATAATAAAAAAAAAGGCTACCTGCAGTATTCTTCCTTTTTCTTCCACTGTTAAATGTTTAGTGGTGTTAGAGAGGATGGACGGACAGGACAGACAGGCTTGCACACACATCTGTAGGCCACGGCCAAGCTATGCATGAAATTCAAACTCCCTCGTGGAGTCAGAAAGCTTGGTGAATTCCACCAGAACACCCTTTTCCTGCACAAAGCCAACAGCACACTTAATGGTGACAGCCAAGGACTGGTCTGGTTTTACATACACTGGTGATTTTTGTAACTGTCCTTAAATTCCGGCACATAAAAAGCACAACTTCACCCTTGATACAGTCATATGACATCCCTTCAAGCAACCTCTGGACTTCCAGCAGGCACCTGGCTGCTGAGCAATGCCCCTTCCCACCACCCAACTCAAAAGCTTCAGGAATCAAACGCCAAATAGTAAGGTCTCTGTGGCACAAACACCTGTAGGAAGGTAGTCTCAACTGCAGGGGGATCCTCATTCAGATGGGATCTGTGGGTACAGATACCAAATAAAGACAAATCCTGCTTTGGTACCATCTGTCCAGTTGGTGCCTGTTGATTTCTGTTGGGAGATGTTACTCTATGTCTGTTACAGTGGTTTCACTCTACTTGGGCTTACAAGTGGCTCCTTTCTCTTCATTTGTTCAGCGATAAGGGAAATATTTGTGGGGGGAAATGAGCAGGTAGGAGCAAATCGTATTTTCATTTGCTCCCAAAATTCTAACAAACTAGCTGAGTCCTTTAAAAGCACTAACAAACACCCCAGGCAGAACAAGACAAATCAACTGTCCCACAAAATGCAGAGGAAGCAAAAGCAAGAGACATATTTATTTCTCCTCATTTGTACCCTCTTGCAGGCCATTAGGGAGATAAGATCTCACAGTACAACAGACATTATTCAGGGCTGGTAAATCTGTCTACAGGTTAGGGGCTCATGTTACACCGCTTGGATGAGTACCGGCTGAGCATGGGTCACAACGACCCCCTTTTCCCTCGGCAGGCAGCAGTCCAGATACTCCCAGTGTCAGATCTGCCAAGAAATCAGATATCCGTGTGCTGAATTCACCACCATTTGATCTGCACGTTCCCTTCCACACAGAAAGCGGGGTGGTCAGATCACGTATATCGTAACACAGCTAACTACAAAAAAATTTCCAGAAGGGGCCAAGCACTTCTGGTCTTTCAACCCCTGCTCCTCAAGTGCATCTACATAAAGGCATTGGGTTCCACAGAAATACCTGATCTTCTACACTACAGACATTTTTAAAATGCTGATTAGCAGAAGTATGGAAAGAGCCCAAGAACTCATTCGATTCCAGTTCCAGAAGAAGAGGGAGCATGTCACAGTGACTTCAGGTATGCAAGTCACTGAGGGCCTACAAAAGCTCACTGACTACCCCAAAAGAATTCAAAAGCAACATTTCAACACCTGACTACAGAATGAGACCTAGTTTAAAAAAAAAAACAACAAAAAAACAACAAACAACGAAACAAAAAAACACACACAAACCCAAAACACACCAAAAAAATCCACCAAAAAAAAACCCAAAAAACAAACAGAACCAAAACCAACCCAAACAAACCAACCAAAAAAAACCCCAAAAAAGCCCACAAAAAACCCCAACAAAACCAACCAGTCACCAGAGCTAAGTCCATCAGACCTTAAGAACGTATGTTAGCATCTGATTTAGGTGGTGCTAGCTCTCAACACATCCAGGAGACATCGTAAGTGGATCCATCCTCATGGGGGTACTGCCTTTCCAAGAGCAATGCAGCGCTAGCTGGTGGGATTCTACACTGAGGGTCAGGTACCGCTGCACCCATCCAGCAGCCCGTCACCACATACATGATTTATGAAAAATTTCTCAAGGAAGAAAGCAACTTATATGCATACCATACATAAGTAAGTTCTCTTCCCAGTCATGAAGGAAAGACAAATTCAGTAATTAAAAAGCTTCTATTCTTCAGAAGTTTATTGATCTCATTTGAGCTCAAAAAAGACAATCTGCATGCCTAGGTGTATTACACATGACAACTCTAGAAGGTATTTTATTGTTCACAAAACTATGTTCATGTCTCAACGGTATTGATTTTTCCTTCAGTCAGTTTCCAAGTGTTTTCACTAATTTCCTCTGAAGGGATAAAAGGACTAGACTCTGCAAACTGTGGCATATTTAGCATTCACATTAGCCTTTCCAAGCAAAAGGTCTCCAATTTAAAGAAAGCAGCAGGCCACGTGAAGTATTCCAGCAGTCTCAGAAGAAATTAAAAACCAGAAAACAACCGAACAGCAAAACCTCCTGATAAACACAGACACAAGTAAGTCAAGGTTTATCCAAACGAAAGGTGTAAAGAGGAACATAACAGGAGTGGAAAGGTAATCCAAACCAAATTTAAAACATCTTTCAAGGAAGATGCTGTGTACACATAGTCTGCTCAGCTGTTTGAGTCTGCAGCTGAAGGACCACATTTAACCCCACTCAGAATACTGTGGTACAGTTTATATGATACATCCTTGAACTAAAGCTTCATTGTACTAAAAAGGAATGTACTGGGCAATATTTTACATCGGTTATCAGCCTGGAAACAGCTGATGTCCCGACACCAGCTCCAATTACCAGCCTCTAACACCCTGAAAGCGTGTCCGTGGGGTCACGGGCGCTGTGTGCCCACAGCACCCAGATCCACACTCGGGAGCCTGCGGCCAGCACTCCCAGCACACAGGGACAACCTGGCTGGGGCACCGGGCCAGGATGCTCAGAGCATCAGCTCTTGCTGTGCAAGGTGGGAGCACCACTGGCTCTCAAGGGTAGCTAATTAAAGCAATTCCAGAGCTGCTGCACGAGGTAACCCCCCCATATCACCTTCCATTCACTTTCACAACTCTGTGCTCATACACCACCCCCAGTACCCACGGTCAAGCATTCACCAGCAAAAGCTGGCCCCCAGCTGACAGTGGCACAGGTCTGGCAGAGCCCCTGGCAGTGCCAGTCCTGGCAGGGCTCAACACCAACACTTATTTTGGAATGGCAGATCCTCCTCTGGGACAAGTCACTACAGTCAGTGTAAAACTAGCCTGGCTGCAAAGCCAGAGCCTCAGGAGGGGAGAAAAAAAGGGGTAGAGAAACTAAGCCATTTATCAGGGCGTGCTCAATTTGGATGACTTTTCTTACAGATACCCTTCTGATGGGCCCCTTATTGATGTCTGTCCGGGACCGAGGGACTGCACTGGAACAGCCTTCTGCAGTACGCATTACTGAGCTCTCTGGAGGCTGCCAGTTTCTGCTGCTCAAACCTTAAATTATATGTATAATGTTTTTACCTTCTGACTGCAGAGGAACTGTTCTGAGTCTGAAACACCAGTGTGCTGCCTGTCTGCCTTGCAGAGCGAGGAGGCCTTTAAATGACAGCTCTCACAGATACGAGCTATCCTGCTCACACAAGTGGACCTGAGACCAGGGTCCACAACAAGAAAGTTTTAAGTGACAGTATTTTTAATTGCTTGACTGTCTCTCAGCAGAAACAGAGGTTCTTGCTATTATTTGCAGGGTTTGGGATGAAAGGAGGAAAAATGTCAGTGCTAGTACCACCTTCACTGACTAGCTGAAGTCCGAAGCCTACACGGTGAGGACAGTGACTAGAACTCTAAAAATCCACACTGTGTCATTCTAGATGACAAGTCAACATTTTCCCCCTTCACCTCTGCTTTTTTCCTCTACTTGCTCTCAATCCTCATAGCCTTTTCTATTAGTAATGTATGGCCGGAATTTTACAGAAAAACTTCTCTAACATGGGATGCTTGTGTTGCCCTCCTTACCAGGTTTCTTCTTCACAAAATTCAGCTGCCAACACCCTCCAAAGAAGCCACAGGACGTCTTTGTGTCTTCCATCAGTCTTTGTTTGGCCTCTTTTACCTGTAAACTTCCTCCCTTTCTGAAGCATTTTCCCTCACCTTCTTCGAAGGTAGTACACAGGGTTACAAACCTGTCTCTCACCTTGTCCTCTCTGCTGTTCCTTTGGGAGGGTGGACTTGCTAGTGGAATCCACTTGCATGGACAAGTTTAACTAGCAGGGCTTCCTGAAAAGCAACATTTCACTACACAGCTTTAGAAGGATTGCTGGTCTAGAAGCTTTATTAAAGAACACTTTCAGTAGCAGAGAAGAGGTCACAAGGAGAACAGAAGAGCCACAAACATGACAGCAAGGGGTGAGATGCAGAGCAGCAAAGCCAGCATCCCGCGTCAGGGCTGCCCAGTGGCAGGCCAGGAGGAATTCTGTTGCTTTCCCGATGCCAGTTGATGCTGCACATGCCGAACCCCTGACACCGGGTACGCTTGTACCCCAAGCTGCTCCCAGCCCTTGGGACTGAATGACTTGTGCTCAGGTGAGAGCCCAGATCAGAGAACTAAACACTGATTCGAGAAGACATGCCAAGCACACCCTGATGCCTGTCCAACTGACTCCTGATTTCTTAAAATGCCAGAAAGCTGCAATCCAAACTGAAGAATAAAAGTGATGTTTGCTTGTTCTGGCTTTCTTAGGAAAACCAGTTGTTCACGGGTCTCGGACACAGACTATCCCAATGCAAAGCAGGCACCAAAAATTCCCACCTGCCCTCACACCACCAGGAGTAAGAGTCATTACTTCTTACAGCCTTGTATCTTCAGATCACGTTTGAGAAGCTTATTTCTTCCTTCTGGAGGTCCCCCAGTTAATCTACAGTATTATTATTTGATTGACAAACAAAAAAACTCAAAAACATTTTGTCTTTGGGACTATGTTTAGTTCCGCCATTCACACACATGCCAACAACACTGGATTGGCAATAACAATTTTAAATATGCTACTCCAACAATGTCGTGAATATTAGGCAGTATTAAAAGAGCTCTGGAAATGGTTAGTAGCAAACCAGCAAGAGAAAGGCCCTGCTAACAGCAAATTAAGAGTAAAAGGATAGGTAAAAGCACATACTTCTTTTGCACAAACGGACATGGGGGAAAAAACTCAAAAAACCACAGCTTGCTTTGAGAATCAGCGTGAGACAGAAGTTCCAACAGGAAAAAAAAATACTAAAAAAAACCACACCAAAAAACAAAGAAAACAAACAAACAAAACCACCACCAAAAGCGTAAAGTATACATGGTATATACATGGTACTCTTTATAAAAGACCGAAGACCTCTCTTGCCCGGGCTTGTCATTTTTTCCCTCAATATACATTCTTTATTCTGATTCCTGACTCAGAGCAGTAACTTCCACTCACTGCAAAGCTTGTGGCCCCCTGATCACAAAGCCAGCCTGCTGCAGCAGAGGAGACCTCCCACTTCAGGGTCCTCTTGCAGTGTTCATGGACAATCCTATCCATTTCAGGTAAGTCCATCACTTTCCAGCAAGGAATACAGTCAAACAGCCTGCTCCCGTCCCATCCCAGTAAGACTGACCTTGCCTCAGCACATCAAAAATAAGGTTTCAGACAAGTCCTTGCTTTTGTCCTTATTATTTGAAGTCAAGTATTACCCTCACAATAATCCTCCGCCCTAAATTGTAAAAAAAGTGCAAGTAATTTCTACCAGTGGCCAGTAAGGCTCACAATGACAGCCCCCCACAAACCGGCCCAGAAAGCACTGTGCTTCATGCATGGTCCACACAGATGCTAGAGGACCAATAGGCCACTCTCCCGAAACCAGCAAGCTCTGCGAGGCCAGCACCAAGCTTGGAGCCGCAGGACCTCCCCACATCCCTCAGCCAGCCAGAAGGAGCAGCAGCTTTTGACACGACTCCCAGGCAGGAGGGAACAGCGGCTTCCCCTGGTCCTGCTACTCCACACCGGAGCCGGATCAGTCAACTCAGCATCCAGTCAAGAGCCAGCATAACCTTCAGCATCTCCCACGGCTACCTCAAATCCTCCCCGGTGAGTGGTTCCAGCTAACCAGCCCTTCCTTCGCTAACATGGTCCTTCCACCAGCCACATCAACAGCGCCGACACTTCAGCTCTTTGCAGGCTGCAAGTGATTCAAGAGCCTTACGTTGCTCAGCCCTGCACTAAACTATTATTTTTAGAGCAGGAGCACCTTTGGTCAAAGCACTCCTTGCAAGAAGCAACCACCCATCATCTGAATGCTTTCGTTTCCCATTGCAGCTTGCACTTGAAAGAAGGGATGTGTGTCTATTGTGGGGTTTATACACAATACATTAGAAAGTTGAAACAGTCATTTCCCTTTCCATTTTCATTGCTTATAATCTTGGTGATTGCACAAACGGAAATTTAGGGGACATGAAGCCCAACCCGGGCAGTGTGCTCACGCTCTGCTGGTCTCGTGGGGAGTCAAACCTCACCAGCAGGACCAGATCCAGAGGGCTGCTGGATATTTGGGGCCGGGGCTCCTTCACTGCTCAATGAAACACTGTGTACACCTGCAGTGCTGGAAAATAACCCTTTCTTGTGGTCAGGGCAGTATTTTTTTCTTTAAGCTGGTTCTGCCAGTTCTCCTCCCGTTAATGAGAAGCATTAATCACTGGAAAAAGAGGAAGCAACATCGAGCCAACAGTTTTGCCCACGGGCCAGCTTTTTTTTTTTTTCATGAGATCTGAAACGGGACACTGGAAACATCTTCCTTTTCCCTTTGGAATACAGTAAGGGATAGAGGAATGCGGTTAAAATGCAATACGTATATAAACGGCACTCTTCTGGAGCATTCGCAAAGAAGCGGGAAAGATTCGACAACTTTAAAAAATAAATAAATGGGAAAACGTCGCATATATGCAACTGGTGAAGTTTTTCCACGTGAGTAAAGTATTCTGGCTATGCTGTGCAAGGGCAAGTTTTCCGGTGCACTCCGCGACGGCCCCGGGAGATGTTGCGGGCACAACGCCTGCTAGCGGGACGCAGCAACCGCGGGGTTCCCGCGATAGACGTTGCCCGGCCCCGCTGAACAAGCGCCCGGTGCCGCGTCCCACCAGCTCCCACCGCCCCCGGGGAGCGCCCCGCGCCGCCCCGCCCCCGCGTTCCAATGTGGCGCGCGCCCGCCCGCCCCCGCCGCCGATTGGCGGGCGGCCGCGTCACTCGCCGGCCCCGCTAACGGCCGCTCTGAGGGAGGAGGGGGGACAAGGAGGGGATGGGCGGGAGCGGGGCGGCGGGGACAGGCCGGGCCCAGCGCCGCCCGCCCCGTAGGGGAAAGGGGGGGAGGGTGTTACCTGTGCCCGCGGGTCGTCGCCGCCGCCCCGCCCGCTGCGGGCGCCCCTCGGGCGGGCACCTCTCGGCCGGACCCTCTTCATCGCCGGCCACGGGCTGGAGTGGGTTCCCCCCCCCGCCCACGCACTTCGCAGCCATTTTCGTGGCCACCTTGGCTACCAGCGGGGCTGACTCACCTCGGCGCTGCGGGCGCGGGGGGCCCGCCTCGGCGTCCGGGGGCCCGCTCCGCCGCGGGAGGGGAGGGAGGGGGGAGAGCCCGGTTGGCTGCGCCCTCCCTCCCCGCCGGCCCCGCTGGCTAGTCCCAGGCGAGGACGGGTCCCGGGGCCGGGCCGGGCTCGGCGGAGGCGGCGGCGGCTCCCTCCCTCCCGGCCGTGACCACCATCTTATTAGCACAGGAAATGACATGGAGAACGGAAGAGAGGGGCGTTCGGGGGCCGAGCCCGGGGACCCCCCGAACCGGGGGGAGGCGCCGCCGGCCCGGCCCGGCTCTCCCGGGGCCGTGGTGCTCCCTCCTTCCCTCCAAATACCTGGGCTGGAAAGAGGAGGTGGGGGAAAATAAAAACCAAACCCCAAAAGCTGCACAGAGCAGAGAAAAAAAAAAAAAACAAACAGAAAAAGCCGAGCAAACCCAAACCGGCCCCGGTTCCCACCTCCTGCTCCGGAGCCTGAGAGTTCCGCGCGGAGCCGGTGGCGACCTGCGCCCGCCGCCGGCCAGGGGCTCGGGGGGCTCTTAGAGACAACACCGGCCCGGGCGGCCCGCGGGGGGAGCCGCTCGCAGCCGCTGGGCTCCCCCCGGGCGCTGCCGCGGCCACCACCTGCCGCCGGCCGGCAGCCGCCGCGGCGCCCCGCGGAGCGCGACCGACCGTCCGCCCGCGCTGTCGAGAGCGCCCGCCTCTGGGGGACGGCGGTGAGACCTGCCCCCCGCCCGGGGACGTGCCCCCACCGGCCCGGGGGAAGGGGCTGAGTGGCCCTGGGACGGGCCCCTCTTCCAGCGGCAGCACCCCGGCGGTGCGCGACTCTGATCGCCCTTGTGCGAGCAAAAAGTGGGTGTGAAGACGCGGTGTTTCCCTGGCGCTCAGAGCTCGATCGTATTTCAAATTACACCCTACCCTCCAAAAGCAGCCCACCCAACAGCAGCAGCAACAACAAACCTTACCCCTGAGCTCTGTGCAGAAATTATAGGCAACATGACGGATGACAAAAAGTAGGCATAATTTAATAAACAGAGGAAGCATGTCTCACCAGTGAAACAATTTCAAAATAAAACCATCTGCAAGCATTAAAATTGAAACAAAGCAAACTGTTTAGCTGCTTTGCTAAAAGAGGCACAGTGGGGGGTAAAGAGAGGGATGGATAAATAGCCATAATTTTCCAGTTCCTTTGGTTGACAATGGGCTTGTATGCAAACTGGGCTGTGGTGACAATGTGCATGCTTGGATACTTGGACTACTTCCCTTTTTCTGAAGCCCTGAGAAATACCCTTTTCTGCAGTCCCAAGAAATGAAATTCTTTCCTAATATCCTCCACCCTGAGGTATCTGCCATAAAAGGTTGGAGTGGAGAAAAATTAGTGAGAACGTGAAGTAGAAAGGGATGTAGCCCAAGCAAAACAGAGGCCCACTTCTGCCATGCTGGAGCTGGTTTTGCTGCCATCACTGAAAGTTTAAGGGGTGAGAGAACTTCAGGATAGGGTCTTGATATATCACTTAAGTCAGCAAAAGGTAATATGTCTGGCAAAACAACGAAGAAGGTAGACAACTTGGGTTCAAAACAAGCTCACTTTGCAAAGGCAGCTGGTGTGGCACAGGTGATTATTCTGAAGTTCAAATGAGTGTCATTCGTCAGCTCTCCAGCTGTGGTATGCTTTTTGTTCCTCGTTTCTAACCTCTCAGGAGACAATTCCTACTTGGAAGGTAAGCATGCTGTGTAATTTTACCCCGTCCGGTAACCGTAGATAGATGGACTTTGAGGCACTTGCACTTGCCTGGGCATGAGCTGTCAGCACCTTCAGACTCCTCAGAAATATTAGAGATCCAAATAGAGCTGCCCTAGTTTGCAGTTTCTGTGTGTGTGTGCTGAAATGTGTTAGAACACTGGGCTGGCAGCAAGTGCAACAATGGGCTTGTAAATATGATTGATGCGTGAACCAAGAGAAAAAATAGTAATTAAAAACCCCATAAAAGCCATGGAAGTAATACAAATGCACACTGAATGCCATGCTAATTTGGAGTAATAGTTTTGTTGTAGCTGTTGGAGACTAACGCTGTAAGAGCAGGCTCAAAGGGAGACATAAAGCTTTTATTTATAAAGAAAATTAAATATGTAAGTACAATATAAATAACAGCTATTATGTCTCCTTGCAAACATGGGCATGCTAATTTATTGGGAGAGAATTGCCTTGTCTTAATGTGTGCCTGTTATCTCTATACCTTTAATAGTCAGGCGATAAAATCCTTGTGAAGAAGATTTTGTGTCTGTTCTCTCTAGAAACTAGTTACGGAAGGAACATAGTGCAAACTTGTACTCTTTCTCCAAAAATCTTACTTCTGGGGCTTGGAAAGGCTCCCTCTTCCTTAGCAAACTGCTCCCTCACTTAGTAAGAAGACATAGGATTAATTTTTTTTTAATGAGTGCTTCAGCACTTTCTTCTTGTGGGGCTCACTAGTGTTCAGCCCCCACTCCATCACCCACAGCAACTCCCCTCTGTCGAGCTCTCAGAAAAAACTTTACGAATGGCAACTTCAGTTAGCAATGAGGTAATTAGGTGTCGACTTTCCAGGATTAAACTGTCAAATCTGTTCCTCCACAAAATGCTGGATGGTCTCCCAGAGAGGCAAAAGGGTGTTTCTACTGACACTAAGCTTTTAGCCAATGGTATAAAAAATGATGCATTGCAAAAGTAGATAAAACAGAATCCAGCTTGTCGACAACTACATTTAAATGGTCTTCAGAGATCAGGATGCTGGGAGTCGGCAGGTACCTCTGCCAACTGTGAAGTCCGATCCCTGCAGCAGAAGCAACTGGATGTATTTCGCGCAGTGAGCATGTAATTGCCTACACACTTGGTGGCTGAAGTGCAACAGTGCAAAGAGGGGGGAAGTCAGGACCTGTGATGCATGGGGGTGGTGGGGGGCTGCCTCACCTGGGGCTGTCTCCAACAGCGTACCCAAGGAAGGGTAGGAAAGTGCCCAGGCTCTTCTGCAAGCCGAGATGCACAGCAGCCATCAAATTGCTGAATATTCTCTTGTTTAAGATTGTCAACATCCTACATAACCACATCAATACCAAGAGGCTGGTGTCTGCTTCTCAGGCTTTGAGGAATGAGCTGCTTGGGCCAGACTGCCTCTTCGTCCAGGAAAGGTCGCTCGTTGCAAGCAGAAGGGAAAAACCCACTGGCATTACCCAGACAACACCTTTCCTGCACACAGAAAGGATTCAAATCTGCAGGATCGTTGCACTGATGCTCCCAATCAGTGTGAAGTTAGCTGGCTTTTAAGTCTGTTAACCACTTTTTAGCATCAAAAACACTGTTTAGAAGCCACACCAAAATTAGGGACATTTCTGTTCCATACAGATGGGCTTGTTAGATAGTGAATTGGAATATAGATTTTTCCCTTTGAAAATCTGAAAACATCCCACAAAAGAAAAGAAAAAGGAAATTGCATGACTGAGAAGGAAGCTTGGCCAGAAACCCACAGTTACAAATGACTGGAGCAGGGTGGGACAAGCCCTCAAAGAGGCACAGGGGAAGAGCTCTTTGAAGAGCGTGTAACTGCAGAGCTGCAGCTCACGTTTACTTCTGCCGTACAACAGAAGCATTGATGACTTTTACCCAGTAGTGCTGCGTCTTTTTCCTCATTGTGCTATATAGGTAGAAGAATATGAATGCTCTCCGCACATTTTATGGACATCACTGGATTAAGCCTGATGAACCATCTCCCAAGGAGGCTGAGTGCTGTTGGAATGCAAGAAACTTCTCGGTGCAACCTTCTCTCCTTTTCTGTCTTCTCTGGGTGCTGGCAGTTGTGCTACTGCTTGCCAAGCTGGTCTTGAGGTAACCTGAGCCTACTCACCCCCTGGACACAGAAGCTCTGGTGCTAACAAGGAAAAGGGACAGTGGGGAGGGTGGGATGATCCTGCCTGGGGTTTAGATCAGGTACTCTGGGAATGCTGCAGAGGGAATTTGAGGGTATGGCTTGGTGATAAAGGTGCACGATGAAGCCAGTGGGTAGAGCAACAGGCACAGTCCCTTAGGCTGGTGCTGGTGCCTTGAGGCGGCTGACTAACCCAGCAGAAAATTAGCCAAAACCAGCAAAGAGGTGGTGGGAGCATGATATCAGTGGACAGGAGGAAAGCCAGACCTCTTCCACAGCAACAACAAGCCACTGGCTCAGCCTCAGTGTCCGCACCTCCGGGGCAGCTCTGGCTTTGGGAGCTCCTGCTCTGTGGTGGGTGGGTGCTGCCCAGGCTGCCCAGCCCCAGCCCTGCTGACAAAGCTGTTTGCAGGACGTGAACTGGAGCAGAGAGCTGAACCCAGTTAAAAATAATCCACCAAAAAAAGAAGAAAGCTGCTTAGTTATCGTAATATTGGTGCATGCATGTGGGTTGCCTTTTACCCAGACCTGCACCCGTGTTTCAGGCTGCAGGGATGGCAGTAGGAATGAGTATTCAAACCACAGCCAGAAATGCAGAGATGAGATGACCTGCCCAAGACCAGTCCTGAAATCTTTTGAACTAGATGAGGCACGTACAAATAATGCCTTTTTCAAACACTGGGGTTTAAGAATTTTTGCTGGTGTGTTTTTAACAAATAATCAGAACTGCTTTTCTGTATGAAATGGTCTTTCTGTAACTGGCCCAAAGACTGGAGGCTGAAGAATGTCTACTCTCACAAGCACTTCAAAACTCAGTGGTTTGTTTCTAGGCATCTGTCACGTGTTTTGGCAGTCCATAGGAATGTGCACTTCTGTATATCACAAGCAGCTACCCTGTCTTGAGCCAAATAACTTGTGTTTAACTATAAAGCTGTCTTTAAGAAAGACACCGAGTTCTGACCTGAAGAAATTGAGAAAGAATTTCTCCTTCCCTTTGTCCTCCCCCTCCTCATTCTGAACATGGGCTTGAATTCCCTTTATGGATTTGGCTGCATCCACCTTCTAGACCACTGGTTCTTTTAATGTTTTTCTTTATACTTCGATACATTCTTGATATCTTCTTCTTGGTAAGATACATCTGTGCTGTAGTCTAGTAAACCCAAAATATTTATTTCTGGATAAGCTAACAACTTGATTTATTTAAACATCTCAACAAAAGACTTTTTTGCCAGCCCTTCTATTGTTTTCCTGGTTTTCCTGTGAACCCTGCTCTGTGTTTCAACATCCCTTTTAAAATATGGTTGCCTGAACTGCCCCTGGCAGTGTGAGGTCCAACTAACAAAACATACACATATATACAAACATTTCTTCCTTACTGCTACACTTTCAGATCACCATAGTATTTTGTCTTGTCATGGCACTGCAAGTTGCCCATGAACTGTTTGTCCTTTTGTCCTTTCCAGAGCTGCTGTTACCCAGGGGATGTTCCATCACTTTGTGGGAATGGCTTGTGCCTGCATCGCCTTGATGGCACTCACCGCAAAACCCCTTTCTGGGAAAGGGCCCATGCTTCTGGCATCAAGCACTCTCAGATCAGATAGCGTAGCACCTCCTCTTCCCTAGCTCACTGATCTTAATGTCACCTCTGAATTTTATCAGCAGTAACTTTATATTTAACTTTCTGATCACTGATTGAAATACTGAATAGGTTAGATGTAAATATTCCTTTTTGGAAAATCCTGCCATATTACTTTTTCTGTTTGCTGGGGACTCTCCACTGACATTTTAGTTTTGAGATCCAAAAGGAAACGCTTCTTAATCTAGTTAATGGGTGCATTATTAATACAAATCATGCTATTATGTATTGATTAAAATGTCACCAGTACTAAGTTAGCAGTTTTCTGTAATGCTGATAAAATGCACATTATTCCTACCCTAGGGGGTTTCTTGGTACAAACTCTTTGCATTGGCTTCCGAGCAAGAGAGAAAATAGTTCTTCTCTTATACACTGTTCAGGATATGCTAAATTTGAGTGCATATCCCAGCTGCTCTGAAGATGCTGCTTCCATGCAGCGAGTGTAGCAGTGCCTTGCCTGACCCAGCCGACTGCCCAGGCTCAGCCCCATGTGTGACCGCAAGTCCAGCTCAGCGCTGGGGGCTGTTTGACAGCACACTGAGCCCACGTTTGCTTCCCTCCAACTGCACCCCGAGCGCTAGGACCCCAGTATCCTCTGCTCCTCTGCCCTATGGGACCAGCACATCATGGAGAAGAGAGCTGGGAATGCTTCCAGCTCCCTGCTGAGATCCACGGCATCATCCGTGGTGTGTGGGGAACTCCAGATGCTGCTGTGTCCTTTGCTCGGCTGCAGATCCTCTCCAGGGGATATTTATCAGTTCATTACTATTTGTTTATCTATCACAGTACCTTTGAGGCTGAGCTCCTGAGCAGGGAACAGAATTTACAAGTAGTTGTTGTTGCTCCAGCCCAAATTGCAGTACATGTAGTAGTTTTGTGCTGCATCAACCTTTGCTGAACCCTCTACCTGTTCTCCTTACCAAGGAGTCACAGCTACTCCCTGCTGCTTTTGGGAAGGCTCAGTGAAGGCTTGCTTCATCATGAGAGGGTGGCCCTCGTCAGGCAGCTCTTGCATTTTGTCTTTAAGACAGCCAGACTGAATGCCTCCTGCACACATCATTTATTAGTATTTCATTTTATTGGGGGGTGAGAGCCTTACACTTCCACAAATGCTAACGTGGTACATTGCAGACAGTCTGTGCTACAGTTATCTATTAGCTGTATGTTAACCTTAACAGGCTGTTTTATTAAAGTAAGTAAATTCAACTGCACAACCAGAGCAGAGAGCTCCAAAGGAAACAGTTCCAGCAGATTTTTGCAGGCAGAGGCTCCGCCATTCACGGCTGCTCCAGCATATTATGTTACCAGCACTACACCATGAGAACACGATCTATAAATCTCAGAATTCTCTTCCAAATTAGAGACGTGTAGATCAAATTTAGCTCTTAAATAAAGCTTTATTTAAAGTAATCAAATACATCTACATCAAATAAATACTTCTGTGTGGTTTCTGAGTCCTAGAGAAAATAAGGGACTTTTGTAGCAAGTAATTTGTCTCCTGCTTTTTTGCAGTCCAAACCATTTCATGTTGTTCTAATGCATCAGAGTCTGAAAATGATTGTGACTGGAAGCTAATAATAAACAAAAAGCAAAATGACTGTCCAGACTTTATTGTCTGTAATAAGAAGAAAATTGAATATAATTATAAACCTTTGATTTTTTTACTAATCTCAGCTGCTGATAATGGTGTAATTGAAGATAATCAAATTGCTTTGTAAAAAGAGCATTCACTTAGCAGGCAACACATTGCACTTAACTACAGTACTGAAGAATGCAAGAGTAAAACAGCCTTTAATTTTGCATTACAAACAGGATCTGAAGAAAAACACTAGTAGGGAACTACAGTGTTGCCAACTCTCGTGACACTTGGTATTTTCCCTAAAGCTTCTGATTACATGGGTTTCTCAGCTTTCATTTTAAAAATAGTGCTTTCTTGTCCTCTGGCTAAGAGGACAGAAAGCCTGAGCTTAGGTACAAAATATTTAAAGATTCCTAAGACAGAAGTAAATAAAAGGCAGCCACCTTTTTATTATTACTTTAAATGCCATGATTTTAGAGATAGTTGTGGCTGCTCAGGGGCTGGCTTTTTTCTTCTGAACTCTCCAAGCTAAAAGTGCTCCTGCCTAATGACTGTGTTTAAGTCAAGAACCACCTATGTGTGTTCTGCATTTGAGTAGCACCTGGGTCATCTCACAGTCTCTACATCTTCCATTAATACAAGCAGTAATAACAACTAATACAAGTAACAATAGTGGGTATGGTGAAGGGTATTTTTAAAGCAAAACAAACTTGTTTATCAAAAGCATGAACACGAAAAGTACAGAACCTGTTCAATGTGAAGA
The DNA here is from genome assembly GCF_037038585.1 of Patagioenas fasciata. Classification (NCBI taxonomy): domain Eukaryota; kingdom Metazoa; phylum Chordata; class Aves; order Columbiformes; family Columbidae; genus Patagioenas; species Patagioenas fasciata. Next base: position 27,325,134 of record NC_092524.1, on the reverse strand, counting down.
ACTCCATGAAAAATGTCCCACCGAGAGGAAAACAGTGTTTCCATGGGTAAGACTTGCATGGATATTTTGAAACCCATATTTTCTGAAAAATGAGAAAATATTATTTTATATTATTGTCTCATTTTCTTCACTTTTTCTTTTTTCAGTGTAAAATATCATGGTTTTGCCAAGTGAAAGCTTTAGTTTCCCCAAAGGCTGAATGCTATTTTCTTTTGGCTAGTAACATTTTAAATGAATTGCTTATCAAAGAAAAGGCTGTTTGGCTAATAGAAAGTAACAAAATTGTTTTTAATAACTATTTCAGTAAAAGTAGATACAAACTGAAGATGACATTAGTAAAAGCTCTGGAATTTTTCTTTTACTGTTTTGAAATTAAACCAGCTTCAACATTTAAAAAAAAAAAAATCACCTAAATGAATTTTCATGTTTTGATCAATCCTAAGAATATGTGGGCAAAGAAATGCCTTGAAAGTATGGGGTAGATTCAGTGGATTTTCCTAGGAATGTTTTTATTTTATTTCAAATTTCCACTATCAGTTTCATCCAGACTTGTCTGAAAATTGTTTGTCTGATTTTTTTTTATAACTAGCTTTTCAAGTGGAAGGAAAAAAATAAGTTGGAGGTGGTTTTATTTTGTTTGGTTTTGTGGTTATTTTGTTTGATTTTTTGGTTATTTTTGTTTGTTTGTGGGTGGGTGGTTTTTTGTTGTTGTTAGCTTGTTTGTTTGTTTGTTTTCCAAATTTACTTTGTGAGTATGGTAGTACATTGCGTATATTCTCTTTCCTTGTTTCCCCAGTACCAGCATTTAGACAACTTCCCCTGTTTCTGTGGGTCTTTGGGTCTCTCATACTTCAAAGAATTGAGAAAATGCCCAAGCCAGCCCACAAACCCTTGCAGGTATAAGCCTCAATGGGCTTCAAATTATTTTTTCCAAACTGATGCCAAAGGTTTTGAACACCCTTCTCATGGACCTGCCACGTTGGCTCCCTGGTGTTGATGAACTGAAGACTCCCCACTAGGGCCACAGATCCAACTCCATCCCCGCCATGGAGCCAAGGCCCATGGAGCGATCCTGATATACCTGTTGGTTCCATTAATCGTCACTTCTTTGCGTGGAGTGCTCCATCCTGGCTCTTGCTCCTTCCCACTCGGCAGCTGGGGATGTGGGTTGGCTCCTCCCCAGCAAAACCCACGCAGTCTCCAGGGCCAGACCGCAAATGCCCGTTGCTCGCTCTCTCCTGCCCCAGGCACTCGCAGGGCCACGGGGCCCAGCTTTGCTGCAGTCAGCCCTGACTCTTTCAAGCCCTTATCCCCAGGACTATGTTGCTTATTTTCTGTATTTTTCTCACTTACCCAACCTGCAAGACTTTCCTATCGCATGTTGGGCTGCTGGGCGGTTGCCTATGGTTTGCTGCCGCGATCCGCCCTGGCTCCCCTTGCCGCGACAGCTGTGGGTGAGGATTGCAGGGGTTCAGCAGTGCTGAAGTGTGAGCAACAAAAATCTGCCTGGTTTGGGGGCTATTTTACAAAAAAAAAAAATCTTGTAACTTGCATTGCTCCTTGTCCTCTGCTCCAGAGACCTTATCACAGCCTTTAAAGGGGGCTTAGAAAGATGGGGAGAGATTTTTTTACCAGCGCCTGTAGTGACAGGGTAAGGGGTAACTGTTTTAAAGAGGGTAGATTTAGATTAGATATAAGGAAGAAATTCTTCACCATGAGAGTGATGATATACTGAACCAAGTTGCTGAAAGAAGTTGTGGGTGCCCCATCCCTCTGGTAATCAACATGTACTAATTTGAAACAACTTATGCAGGAGACATCTCTGACAGTTCCTAAGTGTTTCCTTTTTGGTTATTTCCCTTGTACTTAGGTGGTTTTGGTGCCATTTTAAAACATGTTTTGTCCTTTCCAATTTCTTACCTGACATACTTATTCCAAGGCACAGGTTTGGTGGGTTTTTTTAATTAGTAATTTCATTATTTAAGGACTTTTTTTTAATAAAAGTAGAAAATTTATTAATTTCTCATAGAATTCAGAAATTTATTTTGAGAGTAGAATTTTTTTTTTTTTCTGCCATTGCACTGATCAGAAATGCGTGGCTATTACTGCTTTTAACTTTGGAAAATTAAGATTTAAAACAAAGGATGTAATAAAATTAGCCATTTGTTTATGCAGGACCTAGATTAAAAACAATTTTGTTTTGGGCTGCTACGGAGATTTCATTACCCACTCCCCTGGGCCACTCGGTTGCTGTCACTACCAATAGACAAAACATAAAGGAGGAAATGAAATGTTAAAAGATGAGTCCACTCACTTTATGGTCCATTAGGAATGCCTTAACTAACAAAAAGCAATGATCATGTTTACCAAGCAGTAAAAGAAAAATAAGCTATTTTAAAACAAACTGTTCTTTCTTCAAGCTTCCTGAAGACAATGCAGGCAGAATTGCAGCTTTAGAGCAGGATCTTGCAAGGCTTTCCCTGGAGGAACTCCTTCACCTGGAGCACAGCAAGTAAAGTGTGGCTCTAGTCATGGGTATTCCTTTTTTTTCTAATCAAGCTAATTTCCCAGGAAGATATCTCTCTGAGGATGGAAACCAAACCAAAGTGAGAGGGAATAGTCAGAAAGATATTTTGAGAGTGGGACAGCCTGTACCAAAGAGCGGACAATGTGAAGCAATGGAGAAGTGAAAGAAAAGTGCCGACAGGAGAGGGCGGGACATGGAAGTGCAAGTATCGCATCTCATGGAAACGCTGAACCTGCGAAGCCCCTTTCCACCCAGCGCTGCTGACCCCTCAGCCAACCACAAAGCCTTCGGGGTGGCAGTCACAGAACTGCAACTGCCCACATGGGCAGCTGGCTCGTGTTGATGCAGCATTGACTTTTTCCACGTAACTGCAACAAATCAAAATCATTTATGTTTTCAGGTTCTCTACCCTTCTTCTGCCATTAATCAGTTCTGTGCAAGAGCTGCTCAGCAAGTCTGGGTATCTCCGTGCTGCAGCCACAGCACTACGCTTGGTGCCAAGTGGAGGTTCCTGGGCTGGCCTGGAGCTTGCTGACTCGAGCAGTGGAAACAGCCTGTGGCAATGCAGAGCCCAGCGTGGGCTAATAAGATACCTGACAGCTAAATAGCTGTCAGGACACCAGGTAGTTATTTTGAAGCTGATTTTAGTACCTTTGTACTACAACACAGTAATGTCTACACGATCTGCCTTAGGAGCATCTATTTCCCACGTACCACAGGCTCTGAAGTGCTCCTTCTTGTTTTAAAAACAGGAGATTATGAACTGGGTTTCATCAGACATAGTGCCAAAATATGGCTGGCCTGTCCTATCTCACATTTTAAGTTGCATGGGTTTATCTGTTAATCTTTACTACTGTGAGTTTTGGGCAACCCCTTTATCCATAGGGATATAGATCCATGATGTACTTGGCTTTTCTTTGCCAATCTGTGTTTCTCAGCTTTACTGTTCTCACAGTTCGTGCTGTCTGGAGCTCTGTTATTGCAGTGTTTCTCCAGCAAGGGGCATGGGAGATCTTCAGCTGAAGCCGACTGGGTTCTTGGCAAAGCTATTTCTTGAAGTCCAGAGACTGCTTGTTTCTGTGCCTCTCTGAGCCACATAGAAAGACTGAATCAAAACAATACTCAAGATTGCTTATCAGGCTGCTCACTAATGCTATCCCTACACTATTGTTTATACCAGTTTGTGTGTAAGCCTGAAGGATTTAGACTAGATGTGTAAATAAAGTATTCTTCCTTCATTACTGTTTATGCATTTACAGGCTTTCTGGGTACTTTTGGTAGCATAACACAACCCATTTTGTAAGTGTGCATCTTAAAGCACAATTTCACAGGTGCTGGTACTGAAGGATGATACCTTTCCTCTCCTGTTCTGAGCAGCAAGCTGTCCTCTGTAGCCTCAGAGCAGCCACAGTCCCTCTCAAAGCGGTGTCAGTGAACACTACCAAAGCCCTGGACTTTCCCAGTCTGAGCAAAATTTCATGGGAGGTTTGTGTCAGTTTTCCCTTTCTTCGTGTCCTTCCAGGTCCCCAGTGATGCACTTGCCCTGGAAAGAATCATGACCAAGTCCAAGGACACATGTGTTACCTGCTTGCTGGTTGCCTTTGCGTGTACCATCAACGAAGCATAGTGCACCTGACTGATGTTGCAGGGGTGATGAGTGATGGGGGAACTGCAAAATGGCCAAACCTGTCCCTACCACGCAGTTTGGAGCACCAGGCTGGGTGGCAAAGGTGCTGCCTCAGCTGCTCTAAGAAGTTTGTTGGTGTGGGGTAGGCATTGCTGAGTGAGGGCTCACCCAGGACCTGCAGAGCAAACGAGATCCAGGCTGCAAAATTGCTGCATTTCTGCTGCCAGCTGTAATATCCAAGACGTGGTATCCAAGACATGGTATAATCACCCAAATTCTGATCCACGGTACCATGTAAGAGTCTGTGCAGTGGAAAGCAGAAGGATCCAGCCAACAGCAGAGCTAGTGGATCTGTAGTTGTGACTGGGCTATCACTTCACATTTCCCAGTGTAAATATCACCAGCCCTTTAGAAGGGTGGAGGGAGATTTCCTGTTATGATGCTTTTTTCATTTATCCTATTCAAACTTGATTTCACCTCATAAGAAGAACAAAAATCTTTTAGAAACCCCCAAGCCTAATGTAGCAAGACTAGGCATAATGTAACAGAAACTTAACTGAGAAACAATAGCTCTGTAGAGACTGGACATGAGGCAAAGCGGGATGTCCTTGGCTTGCAAGCTGGGAAAACAATATGTTCCACTAAATTAAGAAAGAGCTACATGACTTTTTCTGAGTAGCAGCACAATGTGATCACAGCCCCATGATAAAATAGCTTGTACCAACTGGTGGCTCCTCTGTAGCCCCCAAAAGGGCAAATTTCTGAGCAATTGCTGAGAGAGGAGAGACCATGCAAACAATACTTAGGGCAAGAAAATAAGGAGCGTTGGGAGCATTGTGGCTGATGAAGCTTTAGCTCCCCAGGGGTCAGACCAATTGCCAGAGTTAAGTGGGACACATTTCTCACTCTACTGGAGCTTCTGAAACTGAGGGATTTGTGGTGTTTACTGAGATTCATGCATTGGGCACTGGCACTGCTATAGATTCCGTAACTGCTTGCATTTAATCTTTCCGTCAAAAGCTGACAAAGCTTTTTCCTAGGCCTGTGTTTATCTCTCTGCCTGCAGACGCTGATTGAATGAGTAGATAATGGCAGCCCCCATACCCAGGAGGGAGCACAAAACTGCATTCAGCAGGAAAAAACTGTGTTTGGAGCTTGACAAGAGCAAGTATCAAAATAAATAGGAAGTGTTCACTTACCTAAAAGAACTCAATGCCTCTTCTCTGGCAGTGACACACATGCACACAGAGACACATGATTTCCTTGCACCCCTCCCAGTGTTTAGGAAACTTGAGGTTTTCTCTTTTCTGTGCATTAGCATACCTCTACATGGAGCCTTTTCAGGTGTCTAGGTTTTCCACTGTTAGCAAAAGCTACTCCTGACATCATGGAAAATAAGGAGAGATCTTTCTCATGTCTCAGTACACAACCTCTGTCTCTTCCATGGCAGAATCTATAGTAGCCATATGGTCATGGGGATGCAACACAAACAGTAGAGGCAGGCAAGGGTTAATCACACCTCTTTGGAATTTCAGGCTAGACAGTGAAACTGAGGGTAGTCTGTTTACCTGTATTTATCTTTGGTTTAACCAGTGGGCCCAGGTCCAGGCATTTCAGTTTGTGAGTGAACATGCAAGGTCAAATATTTGTGAGAAAGGTGGCTGGGAGAAGAAAAGGGTCCCGTGGAAGGGCAAAGACTCCCAAGTGTCTTGAGAAACCAGTCTTGAAATCCAGAGGAAGTCTTAATATGGAAGGAAGATGTGACACCCAATTTCTGGCTGTTCCCAGAGTTGCTTGTGCGCAGGCTGCTCTCCAGCCAGTAGAGACTTATCACATTGATGCGTGCTGCTGAGGCTTTGCTTCATAATAGAGAACCAAAATCTCAATGTGTCACTGTGCCCCTGTCCTTCCTAGGACACAGACTGCTTCTCCCACAGGGTCAGGTCATGCAATTCTTAAGAAGAGCTGCCTTCTTCAGATTCGCCTTAGAAACATCTTGAAACAAGAAGGTCTTTTTTTGAAGAGCTGCTCTGGCAGAAAAATTGCCAGCTTTTCAGCTACCCACGTTTCCCAGTAACTGCGGGTCTGGCCAGTATCTTGCACATATGCACACAGGATTACCAGCAAGGGCACTTGCTTGGCAGGATCATGCCTGTGCATCAAAGGCTGCATTTTCCCTCTGGTCACAGCAGCACTCTGGAGGTCCATAGTTGTGGCACTGTGTGTATTCATGCTCCCAACATGCTGATCAAAAATATTGTTTTTCAGAGTGCAGACTTTTCTTTGTCAGTGTAACCAAAATTTACCTGTGTAAATATGCAGTCATCTTCATTATTTACCAGCCTGCCAGGCAGTGGGAGCTGAGAAGTTTGCAGGCACTGAATTTAGGTTCCCTTCTGGGTCACTGATGGAGTACGGGAGAGCAGCACATCAGGAACGCACTTCTGCAAAACCTCTTGAGATAGCGAACGTCATGTTGATCACTCCTGGTTGCTGAAAATGCTTTGAGATCTATCAGTTAGTGAGTTGGCAATGCAAGAAATAGCAGCTCCTGTGACAGCATATAGTTTAGCCAGTTTAGCAACAGGTACTGTTCCAGGACAGAAGTGTGTTTGTGATTCTCCCTCCTCCAAATAGCTTCAGAGACAAAGACAACATCATAGTATCTGTAATCTCTCCTCAGTACCCTGCTCTGTGCAATAATAACCCAGCCCACGCCTCTCCTTCTCCTCTTTCTCCTTCTCCTCTTTCTCCTTCTCCTCTTTCTCTTTCTCCTCTTTCTCCTTCTCCTCTTTCTCCTTCTCCTTCTCCTTCTCCTTCTCCTTCTCCTTCTCCTTCTCCTTCTCCTTCTCCTTCTCCTTCTTCTCCTTCTCCTTCTCCTTCTTTCTCCCTCTCTTCTCACTGTCCCTTTTATACTTTAGAAGAGCTAATGGAATGACATCTCCCTGAGAGTTTGCAGGCAAATCTCAGTTTCCCAAAATTTTATTAAAAATTGATGTTAACTATCTGGAGAAGTCCACAGAGAACTTTTAGAAAGCTTTTGAGCATTATCTAGGTGTCCTGATTTAGAAGTATCTATCTCTAGTAATGGATATTCAACAGCTTTTGTTGTTAACAGAGAACAGAGTACAATAATATATTAATCTCATAGGATACTAGTATGCCACCTAGTTTATTTCAGAATAAAAATGGTAAATATTTATTGGATACTGCTGGGTTTGATGTGGGTTTTTTTGTTGATTTTTTTTTTTTTGGTGCAGGAATATTAGATATATCATTATCTTAATCTGATAAAAGATCTACAACAATTTTAAGATTTCTTTTGTTCTCAGAACAATTTTATCTGCATTATCCATCTCAATAGTGTTGAGTCATAGATTTTTCACCGCTTCTTCCAGCTCCCCTTAGAGCCTTTTCATCCCTTTTAAATGTATTTTCACAGGTACTCGCAGACTCCCTATATACATATTACTGAAATTGTCTGCCTGTAGAGCTCTTCTCAGTCAGGATATTTTTAAAAGAACAAATATTGTGTCATTACTGTAAAGCTATGGTACCTTTTGTAATATCAAAGGAAGGTGTGCTTTTTTCTTAAACTGCTACTTTTCCCTTGTTCATCATTTGTTCCTCATAATTACTTTCTCTTGGAGGGATAACCTGTTTTCAAATTATTGGGTAAGGACTGTAGTCTGTACGCCTGTTACAAATGTAACATGCTTCTGATCACATATAATTTTACAGCCCATAAACTTTCATCCCCTTGGTTAAATTAATCTGTGTTTCTCAGAACAAGGCTTCTCATTTCAGGGATACAGAGAGCACAAGGTGCTGGGCTGGAGCCTGCCATGCTCACCTCCTGCCATCCAGGTTTAAAGCCAGATGCAGGAGAGAGGGCAGAGCCTTCCTGGGGCAGCAATGCTGCTTGGAGGTTTGGAAACAAGTTATGCAGGGTGAGGAACTTCAACACTCCCCATCACCGTGGTGGTCAAGTCCTTGGCATATGCCACTGCCTGTGGCCACCAGCTGCAGGCAGGCAGAGCTTTTACTGCCTTCTTTGTGGGTCACAGACAGACAAAGCGATGTGGCCAAAATCACAGAGGAAATCTACAGCAAGATTTTTCCCTATTTCAACTGAGTTCCAGGTCTTGGGGTGCATAAATGTCCTCCCCAAAGTGGCACACGTGAGCAGATATCCATACCTGTGGGTACCCACCACTGCCCATCCTCCAAGAGGACCAGAAATATGCAACTACCTCACATGCCTCATGTTTCAGCAATTAAATAAAATTATCTTCTCACTCTAATGGCAAGAGGGTCTGTGCTTTCTCATCCTGCCAGTATGAAGCCTAGTGAATATGATGAAATCCTGGGTGGCTGGTTTTGTCACAGCACTAAAATGTGGGATGATTATTATCTTGGGAAGAGAGGAGGAGGCCTAAAGGAGGTGTCTGAATTATTCAGCTTTCTATAATGGAAAGAGAGCCATTCTTTTCTGTTCTACAGTCACCCACTGGAATGATGATGGGATTCAAATCAAAATAAATTTTGGCCTTTACAGTTCCCTGTTCTTTGAGAGACAGAGGCTTGGATATGCTGCATGAAGGAGCTTGCTAATATATGACCCAAATTAACATTTGTTATGCTCAAGGACTGTTTAGCTTTCTCCCTGTGGTCTGCAGGCACATGGAAGTCCATGGTTTGCTCCTGTGGGACCCTTGAAAGGAAGAAAAGGGAAGCAGCCAAGGCAGTGACTAGATTTTCTGTGCAGCTCTTTACCCTAGCAACTGAGGAGATTTGGGAGCCACAGATCAAGACTGGTGGAAAAGCATGAAACACTGTGTGGAAAGCACTGAAAAATGTCCCTTTCTTTAAGGATTTAAAGAACTGTAAGGAGGAGCCAGTCTGCAGAATGATACCATTTGCTTCTGAGGAGTGGGGGGGAAGGTTATCTTTGATGTGATCCCCTTTCATCAACAGTAAAGGGATTTAAAAGCAGTTTCACCCTGCCTGTACTGAATGGAACTCTTGCAGAAGGTGGAACATAGGGGAGATATTTATTGCTGCTGGTGGCCTGAAGACTAATGGAGAGGATGGAGTTCCAGCAGGAAGCAACTCATAGAAATACCACAGCAGTAGCAGCGATGCACTTTGCCCCCTCCTGAGCAGTTTTCAGCCTGAAGAAGCCCAGAGTAATTTGCTGAGCTTGGCTGATCCACGAGAGCATCACTACCATGGCTGGGCGCTGGGACAGACTTCAGCAGGACTGCTCACCAGCGGCTGCCTGAACAAAGCCTCAGCGTCCTGAAGGCAGTGAGAGAGACACCGGTGCTGTTTCATCCTCTGCAGCTGGAGCACATCAGAGATGCCAACTAATAACCCCTGACAGGTTCAGAGCAGAGCATGAGTTAGATCTCACACGCGGCTGACATGGGAAGTAGAAGCAAAATGTGGTTTTTTGTTCTCAAATTCTCAACGGACAATTAATTCTTGTGAGAAATATAACAAGCCCTTTGATGACTCATTGTTCCAGATCTTTCTTGTGATATTCAAAGCAGTCCAGGGGATTTATCTGCACAGCTATCATTAAAACTGCTGCAGTAGACATGACCATGTTCCCAGGTCACTTTGAAACTTTCAGGCCATGATTCATCCAAAAACCAGAACTCCCCAGTAGGGCAGCCCACAGCGAGGGGGTGCTGCGAGAGGAGAGCTGCTGGCAGTGGTCCTCACCCCTGTCTCGCCTCGCTGTGCTTGGGGACAACTCACCAAAGTGCCAATTCTGCTTCCCCTTACTGTGCCAGTGGGATGTAACCAGCTCTGTACCCAGTAGTGTCTGACAGCAAAGTTCACTGTCAGTGCCAGCAGTGGAGGGTGTGAGCGCCTGCCAGTGCCTCCCACCTCGTTACTGCAGGTCTGACAAGACAGAAGATGGTGTGCCCTCGAATGGGTGATGGACCCTGTCTGCGGGAGTGCATGTGCACACAGCTGGCAGCCTCTTCATTTCAGCTTCCTCTGGGATCTACATTTCTTTGTTTTCTTCTCTTCCTTCCAGGCAGGAATGTGCCATCTCTCTTTGCTGCTATCTTAATATTTCCCTGACCACGTCTGTATCACAGCATCCTTAGGAGCCTCTTGACTCTATAAGCTGCATGGTTCATTAAGTCATTGTTAACAAAGCTAATTAAGAGGCAGTGCCCCATGGTGGGCAGCACACACCTTCCTCAAGCTGCAGGGAGGCTCTGAGCTCCTTCTGTCCAAAGCAGCAATTACCTGTGTGTGTGTTGTATTAGACTGTGGCAAAGGAGTTACGTGTCTGCAGGATCTCATGGTGTTGAACAGATCACACAGAGGCAAACAGAGCAGCCTCTGGTCCACAAAGGATTTATTTCCCAGCTTTTGCTTGTAATCTCTACAAGCACTGAGTTTATCACTTATGTGTCATATCAATCTGGCAGCCAACAGCAGTCCCATTGCTTTACTCCCAGCGTGGGAAGGGCTGATATGTATCTTCAGAACCTCCTCCTTGGACATGCCAGATTAAACTCCATGCGCAGAGGCCACACTGATGTGACGAAAGGGAGAAAGAGGGCTGCTGCCTCAACACTGAGACATATTGCAGCAAAAGGATGCTGGCAACCTGGACTGAGCCTAGAGAGCAGCTGCAAAAGTATTTCAGGGATGGACATATGAAGTGAGAAGAAGAGAGGTGAAGTTACAACACTTGTGTAAGCTATGGCTGAGTACCAGTACAGCATCCATCAGCCTTTGGAACAGCAGGGAAAGGGGGAGAGCATCTAGCTGAATTGAAGGGGAACCTCCATCTGGAAATGACAGCAGACTAAAGCAGAGAATTGCAGGGAAGATTTAGGACAGGGGTGCTGGATGTGTGGTTGTGAGACGCTATCACAGGGATAAGGTGGGAAGCCATATTTCAAGTAAGACTGAAAACGTATCAGAAAAAATGAGCTACAAGAGATAATCTCCCCCTGGCTCTTCTCAGGGAAATGGCCCAGAAGGCACCTGTTAGGGGTGTTTCATTTTCACTCCCTGACAAAGGGACATTGTATGTTGATGCAGTAGGTTTCATCCGAGGAAGCTAGATGGAAGTTCTTCCATTCCCAGCCAACACATAAAATATAATGCAGGTTAGTTCTCTAAACCTTTGGGGTCCCAGGCAGCCCCTGACTGCTCCCATCAGGAGCTGAATGCAGAGGATACCCCTGGACAAGCTACGACTTTGAAAATAATGTATCCCCCAACCTGTGCTGACAATCTCATTGGCCTTGGGTACACTTAGGGACTGCTCCCCAGTGCCCTTGTGTGCCTCGCCTGCCATTGCAGCTCAGGGGGGATGGAGTTTGCAAGATGCAGTCTCTGCCCTACCTTGAGTTTGTTTTTGAAGTCAATCAGTTTTCCCACATGATCGGGGTGAGGGCAGTGGCATTTTACCATGTGGTGATTTCAGAAACAGATGTATATGCTTTTAGCATCAGGCATATAACCAAAATAAATCAAGCCCTGACAAGCTTGTGATTATATTTTCATCTAGCTGCACTTAATAGCCACCACCAGATGCTTCTTCATATCTAACAACTCTCTGCCTGATGGTCTCTCTCCTACATGTGCTCTTGCATCCACTCCAGCACCTTCAGTGTCTGCACATCTCCCTGGGGAAAAGCAAGAGTGTGTATGGGTGACCCATGGGGGTTGGGGCAAGCAGTCCTCTTCAGGGGTGCCAGTTGTCCTCCCTCTGCAAGTGCCAGCACCTCTGGGTGCTTTTGTAGCTGCTGAGCAAGGTAACAGCTTCTTCAGGGCGAGCACTGTTCCAAGGTAACAGCTTCTTCAGGGCGAGCACTGTTCCAAGGTAACAGCTTCTTCAGGGCGAGCACTGTTCCAAAGCAACATCTTAGCAAGTGCTGATGGAGCTGTAAATACAGCTGGCAGCACGTGGTAGTCTTGTCTGCATGACTGTCTTGGTTTTCAGCTGGGACAGAGTTAATTTTCTTCCTAGTAGCTGGTATAGTGCTGTGTTTTGGATTTCGTATGAGAATAATGTTGATAATACACTGATGTTTTAGTTGTTCCTGAGCAATCAAGGACCTTTCAGTTTCTCATACTGTCCTGCCAACGAGCAGGTGGGAAGTGCACAAAAGCTTGGGAGGAGGCACAGCCAGGGCAGATGACCCCAAATGACCAAAGGAATATTCCATACTATATGATGTCATGCTTGGTATGTAAAGCTGGAAGAAAGAAGGAGGACATTCAGAGTTATGAGGTTTGTATTCCCAAGTCGCTGTTAGATGTGATGGAGCCCGGCTGTCCTGGCAATGGCTGAACACCTGCCTGCCCATGGGAATGGTGAATGAATCTCTTGCTTTGCTTTGCTTGCATGCATGTCTTTTGCTTTACTTATTAACCTGTCTTTTCCTCAACCCATCAGCTTTCTCACTTTCACTCTTCTGATTCTCTCCTCCATCCCACTGGACTGGAGAGTGAGAAAGCGACTATGTGGTGCACAGTTTCTGGCAGGGGTTAAACCATGACAATGACTTTTTTTTTTTTTTCTGTAGAGATTTAGGCTTAGTAGTAAAAAATAGAAGAAAATTAAAAAATGAGTCTGTCTTTATTAAAAAAAAAAAAAAGTTATATATGTGAGGAGAAGAGAAGAACAAAAAGGGGTTTATATTTTGTTCTGTTTCAGCCCAAGCAGTTACAATTACTCTGCTAATTTTCCCTCTGGTACCATCCAGATCTAACCTACTATTCTGTCCCTTGGCCCAGCAGCCTGCTTCTGTTGCTTGCAGGAACACCTGTAGGAAACAGGCTAAGGGGAAGGGGGCATTTGCCCCATGGGTATTGATATCCTGATGTCTTCTTTACTGGTCCCCAAGGGCCACACAGCAATAACTCGGCAAATCCAGCCAGTGGTGGCAGGGTAGGGCTGGACATCTCAGCACTGAGCTTGGCTTTTGTTTCCCTTTGAGTGAAGTGGGATCATCTACAGTGGAAGAAATGGAGGACGTCCAAGAGATGTGAGGGGTGGAGGAGGTGTGAAGGGAGGTGTTGCACCACTTGGTGCTTTGAGGCTCACACCCTGCCCTGGAGGAAGGTGCACAGTTCCTCCACATCCTCCTCTGGCACTCACCACTAGAGGAGGTGTGTGCAGCAGTGCTGGTGCTGCGGGACTGCTCCTGCTCCCATGCAGGCTGCAGTAGAACACTGCCAGAGGCTCTACTCCCTCAGGGGAGCCAGGCTTGCTCTCCACACAGAGACATTGACCAAGTGTGGTGCAAAGTGCTCAGATAGGAACTGGGACAAGAGACAAAGCTGGGCCACGGCTTGTTCTGAGAGCAGAAGTAAGTTACAGGCGAGGTGGGTGAAGCGTGAAGACTCTTCCTGCAGCTTGACCTTCTTTTGATGTCTTCAGGGACAGCTGATGCTCTTTTTGCCTGTTATTAAACTATGTTGCTATGGGAAACTCTGTGGCCTCTCCTTAGAGACAAAGCTGCCGAGGCAGAGCTGGGAGCTAATGCCATATGGGAGGAAATCTCATTCTGCTCCAGGGGCTTCCTCCTCCCTGCCCACTAGCAGGCCTCAGTTCCCCAGGGGCTGCTGATGTTCCCCAGAGGCAGATCCCCCCTCTCCCTGGCTCGCCCCTCCCTGTAGCTTACACAGAGTCCTGAAAACCCCTGTCTGCTGAAAAATGACATTTAAGGTGTAGCAAACTCAGCTCTTCTGCCCCTGACACATCTGCTCTCCTACATGGTTATACTGCGCACGGACCACTGCACATATACGTGTGCCACGGCTCCTACGGTCCACTGTGCATCCACACACACCTGCACACATACACACACAAAATGGCTCATAAATTTCTCTTAAAAATCCTGTGAAAGAAATTTCCTTTCATATGAAAATTTTCCAGATTTAGTTTATAGAGGGTGCAATCAGCCTCATGCATTAGTGGTGGTGGGGAAAACTCCAAACTGCTGCTTTCCACCCAAAACCTACTGAATGAAATATGGACTCTTCAGAAAAAAATCCCTAAAATACCTCACCAAAGCCCCAAAAGCCCAAGCAATTCTATCTTTGAGCATAATGTGATGAACATTTTTAGAAACTCTTGGAGATCCACTGTGTCTAGCATGAGTTATTCCTTACCTGGAAGTTGATACAGGATGCATGAGATTTAATATTCACCTTCTGCTAGTCATTATTCTCCAGTTTAAACATTTCAAGCATATAATAAGTGAGACCAAAAAAACATTTACTGACCAGTTACACATCCGCAGTCACGAACAGTGATGTGTGGAAGAAAAACAATGTGAACTGAAATGATGGGCTGGAAATTGTTCAGCCAAACACTTATGCAGGATACTGTTATTGTCAGAAATGAGAACAGGTCTGAACTGAAACTGCTTTATCCAATGTTCACATGCTTAACCATCTGCCTTTGGGTTAAGGTATAGAAGCACAGATGTGCATCAGATATTAGGAGCTTGTCTGCTCTGATGGATGATACCTCTTGTATTTATGTGTTTGCAGTTTATTACAGCCTGCGTGCTCTGGCTGGGCAAGTGCCTATTCCCTCATGCTGGTGATTGCATTCTGTGTCCAATGGAGATCTCTGGGTGAGGGGAGAAATAGCATTGACCAGGAGAGAAATGAGCTGAGAGAAGGTACAGACATGCAGGGGTGTGGAGGAGGTGAGTGGAAAGGGAAGGAAAGAAGCTGCTGCATGGGCACAGGTGGGGAGGCTGCCGAGATGAGCAGGGAGAAGATGCACCGCTCAGGCCTGGAAGAGGCCGACTTTCCATGAAGACTGTAAGGAGATGGTGTGGAGTTTGCTGCTACTTGTCACTACTTTGACCTTTACTAAGCTTCCTTCTCTCTTTGCATTTCTGTTTCCAGTCTGTGTCAGCTCTGGTTATTTTTATCTCCAGCACTGCAGAGTTGTTCCCCGCCATGTGGAAAGCCTGTCACCACCACACACAGTGCTTCTGGTCCTGCCCAGGTGGGTAGTGTGGAGGCTGCCAGCCCTCCAAAACATGATTCTTCTGCAGGAAATTTGCTGCAATTCCTCCTAGACCTGCTCCTGCCACATGATTTGCCTTAACTACCTCCAAAAGAGACAGATGTTTGGAGCTATGATCTAGCCCCGGAACGTTATTCACCTGCTTTGCTTTCAGAGAATAGAGTCCCTACACATTACCTTGTCTGCACCTCTTTACATTGCATTACCTGCAGTTATGTCTTCATCTGCCGCTCTGGCTGGGTGATGAATATAATCCCTTAACCTAATCAGGGAATCTGTGCACAATTAAAACATGGAAACAAGCACCTGATAAAGGGATGGGTAGCTACTTTTTTTCTTAAGAACATGGTGACACATTGAGCCACAGGCAATAAACAGCTGGTGGGGTTTGGGGTCAATGAACATCTCAGGACATGGCAGGGAGAGGAAAGAAGTTTAAGCTGTCAGCAGCACAGTGAACTAAGAAAATAGCTTTATCCCAGGAGCTGCGAGGGAGGATCCTTGGGGCAGTATTTATGCAGCAGTAATATCTAGACCTTCACAGGAGGGGAAATATAATGCACTCAAACAAAAGTCTATGCCTTCAATTGTTCACTTCTGAACACAAGATAAAGGAGCAGATATGATGCTGGGCTGAAATGCTGGATGATGTTTCAAGAGCCATTTGGAGAAGAGAGATGAGGATTATTGACATTGATGCCTGCAATCTCACAAGTGTCACAAGGCCAGAAGCCGGCAGCTGGGTTGTCTGCCTCAAAAATAAATCAAGTTACGCTCAGGTAGAGACACCAGAAGACTCCTTTAGACTTCCTGCTTTTGTAGGTGACACTAAGCAGTGCAAGAACACAACTTTATTGTGTTCCAGGAAATGTCTGTGGATGTCAAGGACCTAAATTAAAAATGCCAGTATGTTCCTGCTCTTAAGCTCTACACCAGCCCAGCCATCACACCTGAGCGCCTGGCAGGTCTGACTACGGCTCTATCAAGGTATGTGGTTTTGCTTCTGTTTCCTGAAAGCACCCAGAGTGTTTTCTTTCTATGGGACCTTTTTAGTTTTATTTTCTGATATGTATTTGAAGTAGTCCTTGAAGTCTTGGCTCAGAACCAGCTGTTTCCTCTCTTTGGCAGGTGGTACAGCAGGGATCTTTCTTCAGGAGGGTTGGGCTCACAGAGGTGTCTTCCCAGTGTCTGCTCCCAGTCTCACCTGCAGTGGGAGGCTCTTTTGCTGTTGCTGTTTTCCTGTAGCACAGAACAGGGTTGTTTTCCCCACCACCCTTGCCTCCTTGGCTTCACTATAGGACACACCAGCCTGCTGCAGATGTGAAGGAAAGCAGAAGAGGGAAGGTTATGGACTCCTGATCCTCTGGGTTATCAAGAAACTGAAAACATGATGGAGATGGAATAGGCTGGGAAAACATTATAGTGTCACTGATGGGCACAGATACATCTTTGAAACCTTAAACAACCAAATGGGCTTACAGGTGAACAGTCTTCATAGGAAAGGATCTTCTACAGCATCTTCCAAATTAATAAATCACCACAGTGAAAGATTTTCTTTGACTGGCAGACCCTCTGTAGCTTTGTTTGTTGTTCCAAATTCAGTCTCTTCCATTCTTAGCTTCTTTACCACCTTTTTTTTTTTTTTCTTATTCATATCTTCAGCAAATGAAGCTAATATTTAATTCTATCTGCCAGCTTGTTTTTCTACAAAGCAGTGTCTGAGAAGAATAAATGTGACTGTATCCTGACCTGCCTGGCAAAAGATCTGACCCTCTCCCTCCACAAACAGACAACTTTTGACTTGTTTCTTTGAGGAAGAACATGTGCAAAGCTAGATGAAACCAGGTAAGAGAATGAGTCCGTGAGGAAGGAAAACAGCTAATATTCCCATTTCACCAGGGCTTTTTAATAAATAAATAGAACAATTAATAATTAATAGACATAAACTTGAAATCCTTACTCTAGGCAAAGTTCTCCTTCAATGAGCATTTTGCTCAAGCACAATGTAGGTCAGAAATTCAGATCTGGCGTTAAGTAGATGTTAATAAGTAATAATAGTGGGCTGATTTTCTCCCCTCACAAAAGAAACATTAGCTGGAATGGCCATGCGGAAAGTAGAAGTCTGTATTGTTCTCTGGGTCTTGTCCAATGCTGGGGAAAGGAGGAGGCTAATGCATGGTCTGTGCCTTTCTTACATACATCTCTGGTTCAATAGGCAGCAATAAAGACATCCAGGGAAGGGCATCACAAGGCCTGCTGAGACCTACTTTGTGTGGGGCAGGGAGATGGTCTGTAGGAGAGATTCCTGTGTGGAAGAAACTGGATTCACCATTAACCCCATCCACGAAAACAATTTACAAACTATCCTGAGGGATTTCTTTGCTTACTGCCTAAAATGATGACTAATAGCTTCAGACTAAAAGCCACACAACAGTTTGGCAGACCTGGAGCATTCACATGACTGACACCAAAGCTTCAAAATGTGAATGGCGTGATTCAGTAGGTTTTGAGGGACCTGTGCTCACTGCTATCTTCTCCTTATGTGCATTTCTTCCATTTTTACTTTGGAGAGGTGACACTGCAATCCTAGGAGAAAAAATATACAAAACTGAGTCAGAAAGAGAATTTGAACCATCAGTACTTGGATTTTTTTTCCCATTGTTAATTTTCTTTTGTTCTGGATTTTCCTCTGCTTACCAGCTAAATTGTCATCCAAGCAACCCATGCTTCTTCTGTTTGGATTTCCTTCTCCTGGCTTTTCTAACGTCTACATGATGCTTCTCCCCAAACTCTCCAGCCATGCTCAGCCTTGTCTCTTGTCCTCACCTTGCTGCCCATTCCCTGCCATGGTCCCATTTTGTGCCATTGCAAATTCCCAGTCCTCTAGGGCTTTTAACACTTTGTTTGTTCCACTCATCAACAACCACAACATATCAGGCTGTCTGTCCTCTTTCCTGGTAATGCTGATCTAAATGCTTTGCTTGTCTGCTTCTTGCAGATATACAAAGGTTTCCAGATCTCTTGAGATATATACGCAACTACTTTCCTGAGCTAAGCCAGGAGCCTTAATTTCCTTCAGATGGTCCTCTACAAATCACATTTCTTGCTGTTTGGAAACACAGTAAGTGAACAGAAAGACCAAGCAACATGCTGATGACAAAGATGTCTCTTTGGTCACTGGAGGTGAAAGGGGACTCAAAGCAACTTCATATAGAATTGGACAGGTAAATGGCAACAAAAGAAATTCAGTGTTGTTTTGTTTTGTTTTTCCTTAAAGGCTTGGTGCAGGAAGGCACTTCAACTCTTTATACACTGAAAAGGTCTCAACATTAGGTCCGTCAGATAAGGAAAATACCAAGGTGTCATTGCAGACAATTGAAAAATGCCTTTCTTACCTCCATCAGCAAAACTAACTGTGGCAGGCTGTAAGAGGAATGGCATAGAGGAATGTACTGAAACATGCTTGTGACCTACATGCTGAAAGGCATATAGTGCTGATGTATATTTGTTTAAAAAATGACCCAGAATTTGCCCCAGGGATGTCTCAGTTTGTGTTCTTTGAAGAAGGCTGTAAAAGTTCTTTCATTTCATAAAGTATGGAGCATAAAGTAGCTCTCAGAACTTCATAAACCCTTTAAAGAAGTCAAGTGGGCTGTCATTTTCTAGCAGGTGCTTTCCCCACCTCTTGCTTGGCCAGGAGTGATTCTGCAGCATTGTTTTCTCACCAGCCACAGCTGGGCAGAGGTGATGGCCAGGACAAGTGGGGAGAGGGAAACAAGTCCTCCACGCATGCAGCCCTACGACTTGACAGGCTCAGAGCACTGGTCTACCTCCATCATGGGAATGATAGATAAGTATCCTCAGTCCAAAATATCAGCCGACAAATGACATCACAAAGGGAGAATATGCAACAGTGATATCTTTTTCTCCAGCAGAGTGACTCATTCAGCCATGTCTGCCAGCTGGGGCTCATTAACTGCTTTAGACATTGAGGAGGCAAAGTCATTTGTGATTTGCAGAGAAAATATTAGTTGCAAAAAAAGATAATCACAGAAAGGCAATTCACATCATGAGATGACTGTTTTGAGAAAGTGGCAGCTCTAGTGCTGGGGCAAGTGGATAATGCAGAAAGCGACAGGTATTACAGTACATTGAGCAATTAAAAACACTCTTCTGGCTGAGCCGTGTTCATGAACTGAGCAGCCTGTGAATCGCTCGCCCTAAGCGCACTTGAGATTTCAGCTCCGTGACATACTTGCTGCTACATAAAGAGTCTCTGATGCTGGGCTGCAGCAGGGATGGTTCAGCTTTCAAGCAGAGCCGGGGCTCTCCAGGGCTGCCCCAGGACCCACTGGGGTTAGGTGGGCTCAGCCCTGCACTGGCTGATCCCCCTCCCCTCAGCTGCAGGGGCACAGCCATGTCCCCTCCTGTGCACACAGGCTCTTGCCATGGCTGTTTACAGGGCAGTCCCGCTTGCCACACTGCTGGGATGGTACTGAGGAGTGGCTGGCCGGGATGTGGCAGCTGAGCAGGGGGCTGTGAGGGACGCCCAACAGAAGCTGGCTTGGCCTCTGCAGGGGGGCTGCACCCTGGCAGCGGGCTCTGCGCCACATGGCCGGCGTGAGCCTCTGGGGGCAATGGAGAGAGAGTAACTAACATTTACTGCAGCACAGCCAGGACGTCCGTCTGTCTTGCCATTTGAACCTTATTCATAATCTTCAGAGAGAAAACCAAAGCAGTTATATACACTGAGGCCTTCCGGAGAGGAGAGGGAGAGGGAGAGGGAGAGGGAGAGGGAGAGGGAGAGGGAGAGGGAGAGGGAGAGGGAGAGGGAGAGGGAGAGGGAGAGGGAGAGGGAGAGGGGGAGAAGTCCTCTGCCTGAGTGAAGACAATCCCTGCCATGAAATCAGGCATCTGTGTCCCCTTTGGTCAGAGCTGAGAAGTGCTTTTCTCTTCACAGCACCATGTAATAGCAGGACACAGCCAGGGTCTTCACCTGCAGGCAGTGGCTAGGAGGGATCCATAGGGGTGCAGAAGTCCTCTGCTAACAGCCTGTGTGTAGTTGTGTGGGTGTCTGGAGCCCATCTTCCCTGTATGGAGCCATGACACTTTCCTGCAGAAAGCTGACAGCTGAGGATGAAGCTAGTTAAATCAAAAGAAACCAGTAAGCAGGGAAGATGTTAACACAAAATACCAGTATGAATACCTCTGTCATCTGATCTTGAATTATCTCTCAGATTAGTCTAGTTAGTCTCTCTTTCTCATATCTCTCCACTTGAAAGCTGCCACCTCTCCTGCACACCGTCAGGGTTTCCTTCCAGCCCAGCAGCCTCCCTCTCTCATCAGCCAGAAGAACTGGCAAGGAGTCACAGAAAACGTTCTCTCCTGCAGGGTGAGAAGCAAAGCGCCCTAAAACTCAAAACTTTCAGGGCCAATGCTTACAAACCCTGACATGAACATCTGCTGTAGGATGACACAGCTGGGAAATGCACAAAAGGAGTGCTCTGAAGTTATTTTTTGTATCATAGTAACAATTCCAAGTGCAGTGAGACTGGTCTTGGTAGCAGGAAGCCTAATCCAGAAGGCTTTATACCAGGGACTCAAGAGTGACAAAGGGGCAGGTTTACAGCGAAGTGAAGTGACTTCAGGGTCACAGAGTAGGTGAAACCATCCTAATCCACCAGCAGAATTCAGATTTCCCAAATCCCATTCTGGTACCTCAGCCTTTGTCACACAGAATACACTTGGGTTTTGTTAGTAAAAATTATTCTTGTTGCACGTGGAAGACAGAGACTGTGAAACTGAATAGAAGCTGATTCTGATGAGAATGTCCCAGCAGAACAATCAGTGCTATTTATAAAAAATGCACTCGTTGCAGTGTATAATTAGAAGCTTTGCCTTCCACACACAAATTTGAGATAATGACTCTGAAAGAAAGTGAAGTGAATCCAAACAGAAAAATTTCTGTCCTGAAACTTACTTGCTAAAAACTCCTTTTCACCAAAGTCCTCTCTGGAGTTCTTTCTCTCCACGCCCCAGCTAAATGACTAGTGGGCTGGGGATGTGAAAGCATCACGAAGTGTTACTGAAGGTTTTGTAGCCGAGAACATAGTCCAAGTAGGTGGAAATAAAACCTGTGGGAATTTGGATACCTGTGGGAATTTTGATGCCTGATTTGTGTTTGTCACACCCTTTTCAAGGCCTTGGGACAGATGGTAAAAGAGTCTGGGGCTCAAGTGGTTTTCTCTTCCCTCTTTCCAGTTTTGTGTGATGATATGGGAATGGAGTGTACTATCAGCAAGTTTGCTGATGACACCAAACTGGGAGGAGTGGCTGACACACCAGAAAGCTGTGCTGCCATCCAGCGAGACCCGGACAGGCTGGAGAGTTGGCGGGGAAAAATTGATGAAATATAACAAGGGAAAGTGTAGAGTCTTGCATCTGGTTCCAGTATAAGCTGGGGAATGACCTGTTAGAGAGCAGTGTAGGGGAAAGGGACCTGGGGGTCCTGGTAGGCAGCAGGATGACCATGAGCCAGCACTGTGCCCTTGTGGCCAGGAAGGCCAATGGCATCCTGGGGTGTATTACAAGGGGGGTGGTTAGTAGATCGAGAGAGGTTCTCCTTCCCCTCTACTCCGCACTGGTGAGACCCCATCTGGAATATTGTGTCCAGTTCTGGGCCCCTCAGTTCAAGAAGGACAGGGAACTGCTGGAGAGAGTCCAGCGCAGGGCAACAAAGATGATTAAGGGAGTGGAGCATCTCCCTTATGAGGAGAGGCTGAGGGAGCTGGGTCTCTAGCTTGGAGAAGAGGAGACTGAGGAGCAACCTCATTAATGTTTATAAATATGTAAAGGGTGAGTGTCATGAGGATGGAGCCAGGCTCTTCTCAGTGACAACCAACGGTAGGACAAGAGGTAATGGGTTCAAACTGGAACATAAGAGGTTCCACTTAAATATGACAAGAACCTTCTTCTCAGTGAGGGTGACAGAACACTGGAACAGGCTGCCCAGGGGCGTTGTGGAGTCTCCTATTCTGGAGACATTCAAAACCTGCCTGGACACATTCCTGTGTAACCTCAGGTGTTCCTGCTCCGACAGGGGGATTGGACTAGATGATCTTTTGAGTTCCCTTCCAATCCCTAACATTCTGTGATTCTGTGATAACCACAGATCACCTTTGGAAGTCCCACCTGTTGATGACAGAGTTGAACACAGACCTGCCTGGAACAGAGGAGGCTTCTATAGCTGGAGATCCAGACTTCTGAGTTGGAGCAAAATGTATTTTCACGATTTACTGTGGAAAGGCAAGGCCCAGCTGTTCTATTTTCTAACCATAGAAATGCATTTAATTAACAGTTACATTTAAAAATTTTAAAATACTTTGTTTCCATAATGTAAACACATATCATAGTATAGATAAAAATGTAATGTCATTCTTAATAAACTTTCCTATGTGCTGCTATATGTGCTCACAATTTAAAAAAATTAATAGCTGAAACTTTTTGAAAAAACAGCAAAGTAGTTTAAGAAAATCAAACCAAAATGAAATCAGAAACTTGCTTATGAAACTCTTTTGGTCAACATTTTTCTTAAAATTGACATGAAATATTCCCACAAGATATCTCAGTTTTCATGAGGCAGAGTTTTCTGATGATGTGCTGTGAACATTGCTTGTCCATCTACAGCTCAGAGGGAAGCCCAGGTAGTGCTGCCAGCCTTGCTGCCAGCGAGGAACCTCCTCAGCGGTTGTCAGACATTTTGGGAGATGTCTGGGCCCTGGATCAAGGGAAAAAGGGGAGCCAAAGACGTGGCCCAGCATGACCCTGTGCAGGGAGGTGTCCCACCAGCACCATGGCCGGGACCAATGCCAGGGGCTCTGGGAACAGCCACCCTGATGTGTAGAAGCAGAGTTTAATTAAATCCTGACAGATGGCAGAGCTCTTGGAGTCCAAACACCAACTATTTCTCAGTCTAGGTAGAAAGCAGCCCATCAAAGGTTGTGAGATCTTGTGTGCGGGTATGAGGATTCCTAACTGCATTGATTCACCATGTGAGCTCTCTCTTTATGAAGTATAAATTCATAATAATTAAATTATTTTCATATATACATCGTTGTTGTAAAATAATCAAGAACTGTTTTAAAAGCACTGAAGGGAATATTCACAGTTTCCCTATAGGGCAGCTCTTTTTTTACTCCTATTTTGCAGAGAGATAAAATGAAATGCTATTGATCAGGATAAATATCTAGTTTGGAGATTAGACAAATGGCCAGATGTAGAGCTAGGAATAGAAACTGGGAAACTTATTTTTCACTCTCTGTGCCACTGTGTCATTCAGTCTCCTCATATCTAAAATGGAAATAATAAAATTACCACAGAAGTGTTGTGAGTTTTCAGTTGTGAGGTGCTTTGGGAGGTTGCAAGGAAGACGTTTCTTTCCCTCACGCTCAGGTTCACGTTGTCTCCCCTTCTCCACTGATCACAGTGGATGAGAATGTACCCTCCAGTCTCTTGGCCTAAGGAGATGTGTCATTTTCATTTCTGACTCTCACTGGGTGCCATGAACTCCTGCCAGCCGGGAGGCTACCCTTAGTGAGCGTTTCATGCATCCTTCGGGTGAGGGATGGCAGAATCCCTCCTGCATGCCAGATACATGCCACCAGGCTGGCCGCTTCCGCTGACCTGGTGATGCCTTTCCTCCTTAGCTCTGCTTACCAACCGGAGACAGCACAGTGAGCCAGGCAGTGGCACTCCCCCAGTAGCTCTCTCTGAAATCAGAGTATGCACCACTGCTGGGAGATGTGTTTACTCCTGATCTCTCAGCCATTGCTATAGCATCACAGCAAATACGGTTCCCACAAGATTCTAGAAAAATATCCTAATCATTATATTCTTTATTTTTTTTAAAGCTCTCCCTTGTTGCTTACCAGATTATAGGATTTTCTGTTTACTTCATTGCTAGTTGTTGTTCCTGGAAGTTCATTCCTTCTACCTCTGCTTTCTAGGACCACAAGATTGTGGTTAGGAGTGACTGTGCTTTTTGTGAGTGATAAGTGCTTTGAAAGTGCTTCCTACCACATCGGCTGAAATTTGTCAGGCTAAATTCTGACCAGAAGAGATACAGGCTGAAATGGCAGGACTGGGAATATGGATCAGCCTGATCCAAACAGGAGGCACCATCACTGCAGCCTTCTCCTGACCTGGATGTAGGTAAACACCTTGCTCGCAGGACACCAATGACGGTGTAACCTCTGTGTCTGTAGGTGGGCTCCACCTCCAGCCTGGGACCTTTCACCGTGCTCATTTGACCAGAAGGAAGAAGCTGTGGATAGGACTGGGGAGTCACTCATAACCTTCAGCATGACTTGACTTGTTTGGCTTAGCATGGATAATTCCTTAGGCAGCTGGTGATCAATAGGACCTGCTTGCAGCTGGGATCCCTAATGCAGTTCACTTCTCAAAGAAATGCTGTAATGGAGCAGAACGGGCAGTAACGAAACTGTGAAGGACCCCAAAGTAGAGCTTCTTTTCCTCTCCCTCTAATTGCAAGGCTAATGTTCCACATAAATATCTAGCAGCTGGTTGTTTGTGTATGTCATTATGAAAGCCTGCCTAAAAAACAAGAGAGAGTACAGCTGGGAGTCAAAAAAGCTTTCAGAGGAGATAAGGCACTTTGCCACCAGCACTGCGGGCAGGGGCATTCTGACAACAACATGATTTTGAAAGATGAAGTGCACAGAGTATAAAGTTTTCCCAGAATTTAAATATTTATTAAACACATGTACCAGAGGCAGCCACAAGGCATCAGGTTTAAAAGAGTGTTCCTGATCTAAAAGGTAAATACTGATGGTATATAATGCTCTCTGGTTCCACATGAGGAGAAATCAGCCAGGCACTCCTAAATGAAAAAAGCAAAAACCTCTGAAATGAGCTGGGTAGTAACTGCCTAATGCCAAAGGACAGAGCACAGATTTCTTTCCTCCATTCTCTTTATTATTCGTAATTAACGTTTAGCTCAAAGCTCTGGGTACAGAGCCACCCTCTGGGAAGCTACTGGAGGATGACATTTTAAAGGAAGAAGGGATCCAAACTAGCCCCTGAAATGCAAGATCTCTGCTTCTGTAGGTAGTTCCTCTGATTCCTTATGCAAATGTATGGATAAATATCCAATTATCTGTATTTGACAGACAGCCATGTCTGTATGAATAGAAATAAGCAGCTGTGTGCTCATCTCAGACTCCAGCATTTAAAGACTGTCTCCTGCCTCAAGGAAGTTGGCATTCAAGAGGAGAGATGTTCCAGACATTAGCTGGAAAGTCACAAAAGTTCATGTAAGACACCTCATAGAGAACTGGTTTTCCTGGAAACAGGTGAGTGAAGGATTAGAGAGTGATCTGACCCACACAGGACACTGAGGAGTAAAGGGCAATGTGCTGTGGGTGTGACGCAGCAAGTTCATGTGCTGGTCTGTTGGGAATTGTTACAAGTGCAGACCATGTGGCTGTGTAATGAAAATAAGAAAGAAATGTAAAAATAATCAAAAGTAAGAATTAATTCAGAGACGTAAAAGGGAATCCTTGCCACGGAAGAAAGTCTTACACCGGTTAAACACAGAGATTAGGTTTTAGGAAGGGCTTAGCTACTGCAGATGAGAACTTCCGCAGGGACACAGGTCGGAGGAACTCAGCTTCAATGTGAGACCCGTGATTATTAAGGTTATTGATCTCAATCAATAATGCAAAGTATTGAACTCCAGATAAGCTAATTAAATATGTTCCTGTTATCCTACCTTGGTCTAAATAAGGTGAAGACTATGCCAGCAAGCTGGCTCTTTTGACCTTTTTCTTGTGGAAAATCCTGGCTTGTCTCTGTCTCTTATCTCTAGTGTTTGTCCATCACCTAAATTCCACTTACCTTAACTAAAGTAAGGATGACGTAAGATGCCTGTTACAGTTATTCATGCTAAGCCACTGCTCATATTCATGCAGTCACAAATCAATAGGCCTGGACATTATCGATGCAAGTGTGTTAAGAAAGCTGGTTGAGATTGTTTCACGGCTGCTCTCCATAATATTTGAAAAGTCATGGAGATCGAGGGATGTGACAGAAGACTGAAGAAGGCTGATGTCACGCCCATCTACAAGAAGGTCTTAAAGAAGGATCCAAGAAATTATAGGCCAATCAGTGTTACTTCAGGCCCTGGTAAAGTTACAGAATAAATCCTTCTGGGAACTATCACAAGTTACATAAAGCAAGCGATTGGGAAAAGCCACCAAGGGCAAATCATGCCTGACAAATGCCATCGCCTTCTAGACAAAGTAACCTTTTTGGCTGATGTGGGGCAAGTGGTGGATGTTGTCTACCTGTATTTCTCCAAGGCTTTTGATACTGTTTCCCACAGCCTCCTCCAAGAGAAACTGAATGTTACAGTCTAGACAAGTGGTCTCCGTGGTAGGTGGGCAACTGGCTGACAGGTGGTACCTGAAGGGTGGTCAGTGGCTCCTTTTCAAACGGGCAACCTGACATGAGTGGGGTACCCCAGGGATCGATATTGAGCCCAACACTGTTTAATATTTTCATAAGTGATCTGGATGATGGAATCAAGTGTAGCCTGATGAAATTTGCTGATGACACCAAACTGAGTGGGGAAGTGGACGCTTTGGAAGGGAGAGCCACTCTGCAGGATGACCTAGATAGGCTGAAAGAATGGGCTAACAAGAACATTATGAAGTTCAACAAGGACAAGTGTAAGGTCTTGCACCTTGGAAAACATCATCCAGGAATGTAGCACAGGCTGGGATCTACCTGGATGGGGAGCAGCTCTATGGAAAGGGACCTGGGGGTCCTGGTGGACAACAAGCTCAATATGAGTGAACAGTGTCCTGGTGCAGCAAAGAAGGCCAATGGGATGCTGGGTAGCATCAACAAGGGCATCACCAGCCGAGGACAAAGAAGTCATTATGCCACTGTACTCAACACTTGTCCAACCACACCTGGAATACTGTGTTCAGATTTTGTCCCCACTATACAAAAAAGATGTGGACAGATTGGAGAGGGTCCAGAGAACAGCCACAAAGATGATCAAAGGACTGGGAAACCACTAAATGAGAAAAGACTGAGAGAACTGGGCTTGTTCAGCCTTGAGAAAAGAAGGCTCAGGGGAGACCTCATCACCATGTTCCAGTATTTAAAGAGCAGCTACAAAGAACATGGAGATTCCCTTTTCAGGAGTCATAGGGAAAGGAAGAGGGGCAATGGGTACAAGTTACTCCTGGGGACATTCCGATTGAGTGCAAGAGGAGAATTTTTTACGATGAGAACAATCAGCCGTTGGAATAATCTCCCCAGGGAAGTGGTGGATTACCCAACATTGGACACTTCTAAGATTCAGCTGGACAGGGTGGTGGGCCATCTTGTCTAGACTGTGTTTTTGCCAAGAAAGGTTGGACCAGTTGATCTCTGAGGTCACTTCCAACCTGATATTCTAAGATTCTATGATAATATTCCATTGCTAGTGATTATAAACATTTTCCTCTATAATACAAAGCTACATTCAATTTTTTTTTTAGTCCTACTAAAAGAATTAAAATGAAACAATGGGACAACACGTGAGACACAGGACATGATCAGTCACCAACACAAGTGCCAGGGCAAAAAAGATTATAACTTGGGAGATGATAACTTGAAGAGGTGAGAGTGGGTGGGGGGAGTTTCACATCACGTCTTTCCAAGCAGGGGCTTTGCTCCCCAGGTGCAAGTCCCTGTCACAGCTGCTTCTCAGTGCCATGGGGCTTCATTTCATGCTCTCTGGAGAGGCAGGTTCAGGGCTTGCTCCAACATCAATGAAGTGCAGGTGCTGCTGCCCTTGTTCAGTGTGGAGGACAAAGCTGGGGGCACAAGAAGAGTTCACACTTTCAGAGGGACCCACAATGTGGGGGCTCCTAGCAAATGTAGCTTCACTGGACTTCACTTTCAGGATGACTATATTCAGCCCTTTCTGCCAAATACATCTCTTTTAAGTTATCTCCAAAGTGGATAAATTCATAGGCATTTTCGTAATCCCCTGGAGTGTTAAACTCAGAAAGCTGAACAGACTTAGAGCATCCCAAGCTGACTTCTGAGATCCAGTTATTGGCAGGATTTAGTTTCCTTCTGGATTTGCGGCCCCCCCTCCATTTTGAAATGTTTGCCAAATGTGTCCTGCAAACACATCAACCTGGACACTCTCAACACGGACAGTCTCTAACTGTGCTGATTAATGATTTTCAAACACTTGCACTGTGGGAATGTGGGAGTGCTATTATTTTTCTTCCCAGGCAAGCATGATACTCACATCACTCACCCCTCCTTCCAAGGTTTTTGGGATAGCTGTGAGAATGTGCCCTGCACAAATAGATACATGGCATTTTCTCTAGACAAGCTTTTCTTTATATTCTTTCTTCAAATATTTGTGGGAAATAGATAAACACATCAGGAATGCCATGGTAGGGAATTAACTCTTTTCAGAGGAAAATGCCATCACAGAGATACTGCAGCTCTCCCCCTGAGCCTCTGCTCCAGCCTGCCCTGCTCACCTGCACCTTTGGGCACACACCAGGACAGAAAGTTGGGCTGCTGGCCATGAGCAATAAACTCTTTCATATCTAGGTTGCCATCTCCAGTCTCGAGACATGACTTAAGTGGTTCTGATCAGATAATGATTTGCTGTCATCACCCAGCAAAGGATGAGTGCTTGAATCACTAAAATCAAGACAGCATGGATGCTATGGGTAGGACAAGAAAGCTGGTTTCTCCAGGATCTCTCTATAATGAGTTAAGAAAAGCTCCTTGAAGAGGGCCGTCAGGTGCCTTCGGCTTCATGGCTAGCCTCTTACTGGACATTTGCTGGCAAGAGCAGATATCTTTTATATCCATGGATCTCTTCTAGGCATGACCATTGTAGAGATGATCTTCAGTACTTCCTACAACAGCTCTGTCTGTGCTGGGAATAGAAAACTTCCAGTCAAGAGAGTTTCAAGGAGAAAATTTGATCTAACACATTACAATAATCCACTTCCTATTCTTGAATACTCAGTGATAGGAGCTGCATTAGTGTCCCTCTTTGAACCTTCTCATGCTATCTTTAGGAAGGTTTTCTCAATTTCATGGCTAACACATTCCTTTGTGGCCTTTTATTTTCACTCCTGCTGGGCAGATCTTTGAAGGATTCTCAAGAGCCATTCAGTTCTTATAAAAGAAATAAAACTTCTCTGAGGAAAGTAAGGTACCATCCTTCAGCTGGGCAGGAAGGGATTTGCCTTTTAGTTGCCAAAAGCAGTCTCACAACTAATCTCAGTATGTCAGGCAGTTTCATTTGGGTTAGCCGAGTGTGCAGCGGAAGTTTCCAGACGTGTGGAGACATCCAAGGTAGATGAATTGAGATGAACAAGCCTTTCTCAAATGGGAATAGGAAGGAACAGCCAGAGAAGGTAGTGAATTAAGCTGGCAAGCTGCTCTGCCAGACTTGCCTCAGGTCAAGCTTGTGCAGATCTGAAAAGATCACTGTTCTTTCTCCAGCTCAGGTGTTAGAAAGCTCCCAGAGTTTCAAAGTTTCCATTCTCAGAAGCTGTGATTGCTCAAGCCTATGAAAGTATATGGGTGCTAGTCTTGTCCAGCTCTAGCTCCTTTGTATCTGTGATCAAATAGTGAATTTATGCCTGCTGGGTATTATTCATCATTCCACCTCTTTTCCAGAAATGATGTGGCTGAGCCAGAGTATCCCCAGCAGACCCAAGTTAGCAGCTGATTGCTGGGTTTTAAATGGCCTTGAACAAGGCTCCATCATTCAGGTATTTTTTTCCAATGGAAAATGAGTTGGAGACCACTCACACATCTCACAGAACAGCTGCTTTTCTTCAGTCTTGGATTCTCCTGTGACCATGAGTGCCCTGCCAAACATTTTCATTTTGCTTGCTCACTAGACTAAATGCAGACCAGTCTGACTGTCATTACTCTGGGCCCTCTCTCCTTTCCGAGTCCTTTCCTATGAAGGGAGAATAGAATGTGGAAGTGTCCATAAGTTCATTCACAAAGAAGTCAGCATGACACTGTCCTGTCCCATTTCCAAAGAGAGGGAAGGACATGAGGGTTACTTGAGCAGAGATCTTCCGTGCATGGTGAGAAGTTCAAGGAAGCATGGCTTTATTTGTCCAACATTTAAAGGTATAAAGCTAAAACCCTGACAATTAGAATGCATTTTGCCTGGTAAGCATCACTGGGGTGATGAAAAAACCATTTGTGCCAAGCAGTCCCAAACCGACTGCATTAAACAACACAGAAACTTCTCTGTGAAACCATTAGCCTGTGGGTGAAAACTATTGAAGTCGTGGTTAATGGTGCGGAGTCTAGTTGGAGGCCTGTGTCTAGTGGAGTCCCTCAAGGGTCATTACTGGGGCCTATATTATTCAATATATTCGTCAATGATTTGGATGAGGGAATAGAGTGCACTATCAGCAAGTTTGTTGATGACACCAAGCTGGAAGGAAGGGCTGACTCGCCAGAAGGCTGTGCTGCCATCCTGCGAGACCTAGACAGACTGGAGAGTTGGGCAGGGAAAAATTTAATGAAATATAACAAGGGCAAGTGTAGAGTCTTGCATCTGGGTAGGAACAACCTCAGGTTCCAGTATAAGTTGAGGAATGAACTATTAGAGAGCAGTGTAGGGGAAAGGGACCTAAGGGTCCTGGTGGGCAGCAGGATGACCATGAGCCAGCACTGTGCCCTTGTGGCCAGGAAGGCCAATGGCATCCTGGGGTGTATTAGAAGGGGGGTGGTTAGTAGGTCGAGAGAGGTTCTCCTTCCCCTCTTACTCTGCCCTGGTGAGACCCCATCTGGAATATTGTGTCCAGTTCTGGGCCCCTCAGTTCAAGAAGGACATGAAACTGCTGGAGAGGGTCCAGCACAGGGCAACAAAGATGATTAAGGGAGTGGAGCATCTCCCTTATGAGAAAAGGCTGAGGGAGCTGGGTCTCTTTAGCTTGGAGAAGAGGAGACTGAGGAGCAACCTCATTAATGTTTATAAATATTTAAAGGGTGAGTGTCATGAGGATGGAGCCAGGCTCTTCTCAGTGACAACCAACAGCAGGACAAGAGGTAATGCGTTCAAACTGGAACACAAGAGGTTCCACTTAAATTTGAGAAGAAACTTCTTCTCAGTGAGGGTGACAGAACACTGGAACAGGCTGCCCAGGGAGGTTGTGGAGTCTCCTACTCTGGAGGCATTCAAGACCTGCCTGAACGCCTTCCTGTGTAACCTCATCTGGGTGTTCCTGCTCCAGCAGGAGGATTGGACTAGATGATCTTTTGAGTTCCCTTCCAATCCCTAACATTCTGTGATTCTGTGATTCTGTGATTCTGTGATTCTGTGATTCTGATTTATTTATTTTCTGTCATAGGTGGCCTTCCAAATCTCACTGCCATTGTTTACCAGCAGTAGCACCTCTGCACTAGAAACTAAACTGAGGTATCTGTTTATACAGTAAAAGTTCAGAGTGGAAAACAATAACCCATTGAACTGCATTATGGTTTTCTCCAACCTCAGGAACAGCTAGAAAGGTTTCACAGTCAAGAATTAATCTGACACATTTTTCTGATGCATCCAAGGTCTGACTTGAATTCAGGTTTTGCATTCATGGCTCGACAAAAGAGTGGTTGTACTAAACAATCTGCCTGTTTCAGTAACCTGTGTAGATAGGATGCGAGAAGCTCACAGGTAAATGTTACAGAAAGCCCAAAGTGATGTTTGTACAGCTATTCTTAGCAGAGATTTTATTGACCCAACATCATCTGTGTTGCTTAAAATGCCAGTTCTGGTAAAAAGTGCTGGACTGACAACTGTGGGGACTTGAGGTTTGTTTATTCACTGAACCAAGAGAAAAATCATCAGCAGAGAATGTTTCCTTCCCAGCAGTCCCTGCCAACTTTATTTTTATTACCTAACATTCATACTGAAGCACTGTTTAGGAGCTCCAAACAGTTTACACTCCCTCTGCTGAGTACTGTAAAAATAGCAAACCTCTTCCATTCTAACAAACAGGACCAGGAGAGTAAAGCACCCCTCACTCCTCTGGGACTCCCAATGTAGCTGCAGCTACATACTGTGGATTTTTTCTTCCAGACCAAGACCTGCAAGTCATTTCATGCAGGGAACAGTATGAACATCTGGCACCAGCTAATCACTCGCTGCCTACTTAGGCTGCTGTCAAAATCCTGTTTTAGTAGCACCCTGACCTAAAGCTGTAGCATGTTTCTACATGGTACATATGCTTAAATCAAGACAAAAGGAACAGCAGCAGAAGGAAAACTAAGAGAAGGGGATAGTTGCTAGAGACAGTGCATTACTGAGACACCTGCTTGCCATAGGGGCAGCAGAATAAGACAAACTTGTGAAAATAACATTCAATGGCCAGGGCTGAAGCTGAAGAAACTGATAAGACCTTTTTTCTGGGGGAACTCCAGTGAAAGGAGATGGTATCCCCATTTGGAGTCCATCCAGTTCAGCACTCAGTGACAAGTGCAGCCCTTCAGCATAGATCACTCTAATTGCATGCTATTTACTGTGTAATTGCCCTATAAACAGACACACACATACAGCATAAGAAGAGAATTGGGATCTATAATTATATGCAATTAGCAACATTCATTGCTCTCTGCTCTACTTATCCCTAATGAATGGCCTGTGCAAACAGCAGGCTTCATGCTGGGACAAATTTATATGTGACATGGGCAAAGGTAGCACCAGAGATTAGCACTACTTGTCATGGAGTGAGGAAATGGAGGAGTATTGCAGTCTAGCATGAGTGATGAGCAGGTCCACAAGCCCTGGGGTGGGTCAGATGGACAGACCATGACAAAAGGATTCAAAGGGCTCAGGCTCTACTTTTGGACCTGGCAGTGTGGTTTCAGGAAAATATTTTTGATAGCTTTATGCATCAGCTTCACCACCTACAAGACAAGGCTGGCATCCTTGTCTTGTTTGAAATTGAGGTGGAGCATACAGAGAACAATTTTATGAAGGATATACCATTATTTCAAGAATCCACAAGTGGCCCTCATATATGAGAGTCCAGTAAATAATCTGAAATCTTAGTGGATGCAAAACAATTAGAGAGATATGACTTAAAGGTGTTAGCACTGTACCTGGTGAGAGCAGCACTGGCTGAAGAGGCACAAATGTGTGACTGAGGAGTTTCTCCAAAGCTGGAAATTTTAGGGTTAGGCAAAGCCAGATGTATCCAAGGTGTTGACAGAAGACCACAGGGGAACAGGGACAGCCTCATCACATCAGGCGTATAAAACAAAGTAATTAAATGTCGGAAAACTGTATTATTGGGTGCAAATCAAGTCCTTCTGTGCCTGACAGATGGAGAAAATGGAGTTTTCTGTCCCTAGTAGCTAGGGTTCTAGGAAACAGAGTTGTTCCCAGAGTGAATCAAAATTGTCTGCAAGGCACTCCAGCAGATCTGTCATTTGCTAAAAAGTGATGATAGTGGTGAAAAAATACCCATGTGCTAAAGAAATCTGCTGAAAAGGGAAACTGCCCAGCTGGGCTTCCACTCCTGTGAATTCAGGCTGTGGTATTATATGGGAGGCTGCCTTCCTGCTGGCAAATGTTAGCCAGTACCTTCTGGAAGAGAAAAAAGCAGAACATTTTTTATGGCCTAGCCCTCCTGGGGAGGTGTATCCTCCCAGGAGGAATTCAGCAGCTTAGCTTAGAATTGCTCTTTTTATCTCTTCCATTTTTCTCTTGCACTCCCAGCAATGCAGGTCAATTCTTCTGGCCTCCTTAGGCTCGTCCTTGCAGAGTTCAGTCTCTTTTCCTCCCAGAGGACCACATCCCCCTCTGGACTTCACCACATGGGTGAGGGCAGAGCCACTGTGGCCAGGCTGCCCAGGGTGGCTGTGCTGCAGCTGCCTCAAAGAGACAACACTTAGCCTTGCTGCCAACTGCACCTAGAGGGGTGCTTTGTGCCAGAGGCAGAAAAGCCTTGTATGTGCAGTTTGTGTTGAGGAAGAAAATCTCTAGGAATTAAACATGAATTTCTGTTCCCTTTTGTTTGCTGACAATCTCATCTTGGCAGGGTCAGCATCCCTTCCCACACACAGCCTGTGTCAGCTCAGGCTTCTCCTCTTTGTACTCAGCTGGTTAGTGCTCTTCCCACTGGCTGCCCTGATGCGAGGGGGCTTGTTTAATGAAATCTCCCATCTAATGGCGGATTTCCCTGACACAGGCTCTCTCTTACTTGGCCCCAGGAGATTTAAGAATAAGCGGAGGAATTTCTCCACCTACACAGAGCAGAGTGTAAGTCATGGGTGGGTGGGCAGCAGGCTCTAGAGGCTTTGGAATACAGTAAAGCATCTCCCAGGAGAAAAGCAGCTTTGACCTACCCTGAGGACCCATTGTCCTGCTCCCTTTCAGAAAATGCTAACAGAGGCTCCTTCTGGTTCATCCCTTTTCCAGCAAATGCTTGCCTTTTTGGACCGTTATTTCCATGATATTGCCTGAATTTTTCTGTGCTGTACAGAGAAAGTTTTGTTCAGGTATCAGCCTCACATTCCTGTCACACAGCTCTTCTCCACATTTTGGCTCCTCTTAACTCAGAAGAGCCCCACACCCTCTGCTGCTGCCCTGGACCACTCCATGGGCTGCCCAGCCCCATGGAGCACAGCATCACAGCAGGGCAGGCTCCTGCCTAAGTACCATCCTGACAGCCCAGCAGGGACAGCCATTGGCTCTCTCTGTGCCGAGGAGCTTGACACAAAGGGACACTGGCCAGGCATAAGCCTATTGACCTGGAGGAGCATGATGTTGGCCTTGCTTTAGCTGGAGAGTTCAACACTGGATAATCACAGCAACCTAGGCACAGCCTCTGTGCCCAGCAAATGCTATATTTAATGTGAATAAAATAATTACAGGCATTGTACTCACTGCAGTTAGAAAGAAAAAAAAACTGTGTCTTTGGTGTATGTTACCACTAAGGAGCAGGGTTTTCTTTAAATTCTTTTTCTTGCTCTAGAGCAGGGGTGTCAAACTAATTTTCACCAGGGGCCACATCAGCTTGGCGTTTGCCTTCAAAGGATCGAATGTAAGTTTAGGACTGTATAAATATAACTATTCCTACATTTATGTAGTCCTAAAATTACATTCAGCTCTTTGAAGGCAACCACCAGGCTGATGTGGCCACCAGTGAAAATGAGTTTGACACCCCTGCTAGACTGTGCAAACTTTTTGGAACTAGTCATGGCAGGAGAGGAGAGAGGGAGAATTTGAATCAAGTTCTACATTAGGCCCCAGCAGCACTCTGGGGCCAGACCCTCCTCCCCACCCCACTGCCAGCTGGGTCTCTGCTTGGGGCTAGAGGGAACAAGAAGCAGGGGTGTATCTCACAGCTGCCTAGGAGTCCTCTTCACCAGCAGGATCCTTTTGCCAGCATGAGGAAGAGGAGCAGTCTATTTTTATATTTGGCATTGGAGCAACAGAAGGACCCAGAGACAGAGAGATCTATGATGACATTTTTAAGCCCTCCATCGATGACCAGCAGCCTCAGCAAGCGAAACTCTTATTTAAATTGCCAACAGACACTGAACTGGCTCATGATGATCAGTTTGTTGCAGCTTGTGTATATGAGGGATGGATTCACCTGAACACATCTGTGGGTTGCAGATGGAGTGAACATTTTGCCAAAGTTCAGGAGACCTTGGGAGGCTGGCTGTCTGCACAGAAGGAGCAACAAATTCAGGAGCTTTTGCAAAACAGCACCCACGATAATCTCTTTTCCATGTTGTTTCTAGAGCTGTGCAACTCTCAGCATATGAAGAACAAGGCTACCCTGTAAATGCTAATAATATCCAGCAGGAAGTCTAATTCAATAGAGCATGGAATAAGTGCATGTAAGGGGGAGAGGAGGGGCGTGAAGAGATTCTGCACCATTTTGGAACCTGGGCAGGTCAGATGTGCTGAAGCAGCCCATTGCATCCAGGAGGATGCAGCAGCTGAGCGGATGATTAATGAGGCCCCAGCTTGTCTGTGCTGAACACTCTGAGAAGGAGTGGGCAGGGATATGTCTGTGGAAGCTGGGGTGGAGGTGCAGGGAGTCAGCCTTAAAATTTGGCACCATTTGGCAGCTTGCTGTTTGCTCAGCCTTGGCAATTCCTCCTTGTTCAGATTACTATGAGTATGGACAAGAGGATTGCAACCACTGATTTTGGAAGTCTCCTAGATCAAAGAATTTTTATCACTAAAATTATTTCCGGATTTTTAAAAGAGAATAAATTTCACAGTAGCTCATAATGGAACTGTCAACAAACATTATTTCTCGTGCTCCTTGAAAAACAGTGGTGACAAAAAACAGTGAGCTGGCTAAGTTGAAAGGAAGATGAAAGATTTTAACATAAAATAGCATTGACCTTGAGGACAGAAGAGGAAGAAATGTGCCCTGGCAAGTTCATAGGACATAAGGAACAAGGAGGGAGAGCATGCTGACCAAAGCAGCTCAACGGTGATGGGAGAACCATAGCAACAGAAGCAGATTTAGGCAATAGAGCAAGGCCTGCCTGGGGTGAGGTCTCTCAGGGCAGGGAGATGACCAAA
The DNA here is from genome assembly GCF_037038585.1 of Patagioenas fasciata. NCBI lineage: Eukaryota > Metazoa > Chordata > Aves > Columbiformes > Columbidae > Patagioenas > Patagioenas fasciata. Next base: position 27,288,317 of record NC_092524.1, on the reverse strand, counting down.
CAGGACTGAACAAAGCCCAGGCAAAGAAAATCTGCCTGAAATCAGCTGACACTTGCTTCAGAAAATGGTCTGGTGGAGGTCAAAGCAACCTCTTACCTCAGTGTGCACAAACCCTGACATGACTGGTTTTCTCAGAGCCAGAGCTGTTCTTAGGCCCAGCAAAAGTTATAGCAGCATTAATAATCACAATGCTTGTCTCTAGCCCTAATGTTCACTTAAATGCATCCTGTTCTGCAAGATGCTGGGTCCTGCTTACCTGTGCCATTTTATTGTCCAGTTTCTTATGCAAGTAATCTGATTAGACTATGGCAGATGAGAAACACACAGTATTTCTCTGCTACAATGATAATTAGTTTTCTCATATGATTTTGAAATGATTCATACACTCTTTTCTCCTCTATATTTATAGATGCCAGGCTTTTAAACCCAGAAGGCACAGGGTAATTCTTAATTCAACTTGACCACCTGTTGAAGCAGGCTGTCCAGACTGTCTTACCAACAATCTTAGTTTCAGACCAGCAACATCTGTTTGAGATCTACTGCTTCTAACTCTTTTCTTTTTTCTCCTAGTCAGAGTCTAATGCAAAAACTGATACATCGTGCAGGTGCAGATTAGAGCATACTCAAGCCATCAACAGACTGTGGGCCTTTGCAGGTTTAACACTATTGAAGAGCTTCCCTGCCTGGGGACTCTCCTGGTTCGCACCAGTTCTGCTTTCCACCATCATCTCAAACAAGGACTTGCCATAAATAAACTCAGGACTGCAGTAACAAACTGCTCAGCAAACAATATTCTTAATGTGACGTGTTTTACTATTAAGAAGGCTTCAACACATTGGTAATGATGCTATCCTTGTGATCTTTGTCAGGGACTACCTTTGGGTGGAGGCTGGAGGTGTCGGAGGTAATGGCACAGGTGCCATCTACTTTCTGTCATGAAGGTTACTACAGGTTTCCATTCCTACCTCCATGTCCAAAGAGGATACGGTACTTTGGTCTTGCAGGAGGACTGTAAGAACTAAATAATTGAAGTTTCTGAAAGGCTGATCCACAGTGCTGATGAGCACATATATACATCCAGCAGGAATTTAGAGACATGGGGTAAAATCTTGGTCCTCTGTGAAAACAGGGTCAAAACTGCTCCATGACTTCAGGGCATCCAGGTTTTCTCCTTTGGTGCAAGCAGGACACACAACCTTTAGTTTCAGCCAGAGGTATGTCTGGCTCTCTTACAAGGACAAATGGGAAGACTGATCGACCCAATGTAGGTATTGAGGACCAGAACGTGGTATTGGTAGATTGCAAAGAATTCGGTGAGCGTAGGATTTAATTGTATTTGCCTCTCTGTTGCTAGCAGTCTTCTCCCATCGTGTGAAATAAGATATTACTGATGCTGTTCATCTGCAGTGGCAGCAATCTTTCCCCAGCTGTGAGGGCTGGCACTGTAATTACAAACACTGCTTTTTTTACACTATGCTCTGAGTGCTCACAATCACTAACCACTGGTGCTTACTTTTCTTCCGTTCCTTTCTTTAATGAAGAATTAGCCTATACAATGGTGGACCCATGGTGAATATAATTTTCAGGTGGATACCTATGTCATAACATTCAATTATTATAAAAGCTGCATTAACTGAGTTAAATTATTAGGAAATATTTCCTGGTGTATGAAGTGGCAGCTGTTCTGGATAGAGGGTGATTTTCCATGCTCATGGAAAGCATATGGAAATGCAGCATAGGTCGTCCCTGGAGAAATATCACTGGCGGTCTCTACTCAACCTCTTAGACAAGCTCTCAGGCTTAATGAATAATCTTAAGTCTACATATGCCAGCAGGCAAAAAAGCCTCAAAACTTGAATCTGGGGCTTGGACCCTGACCTTTGGGAAATGCTGGCACAGTGGTCCCCCAAGTGCTGGCTCCCTATGCAAAGGTATACGAATATAGGAGGAATCAGGGTGTGAGTCCTGACCTTGCTTTGTCAGTCTGAAAGACATTCAGACAAATAACCACAGACACTTTGTGTTTCACAGTGTCAAACTAGATAACATGGCCCTCTTCTTCCTCTTGCTGCCCCGCCATTTTGCATATGCAACCAACAAAGCTAGTGAACAAAAATGCGAGTATGACAGTTTCGCTTGGATCTAATTCAGATTCCGCAACAATGTTGCTGTAGAATAATTTTGTGGACTCTTTCTTTTCCTGTGGGCTTTTAGCTTCACAGTTTTATGCATGTATTTGATCTATTCTACTCTTGAAATACTGTCCGATAGTATAAGAGACGTTAGTGTAAAGATAGATGGGAGATCTGAAATGTGTTATCAGCACTGCCTTGTCACCCACCATCTGGGTAAACTAACGTGTAATAGAAATGTAAGTTCAAGGCAAAAATCTGTTTAAATTATTCCAGATTTGCCTCTCTGATTCTTACAGACAAGGCCGTATGGCAATAACTACACAAACAGAGTAGTTTAATTTCTCTTTTTATAAACAGACTGCACTGGGGTGTTCCAGAGCCAGTAGGTCAAGTTTCCTGAGTTCAGAAACCTGAGCAGAGAAGATGATTCTCAAGGGTCCCTTTCTGTTCTTGTCCGAGCAGTGAGGCTGAGATAGGCCACTGGGTTGCAATATTAACACACTGTGCCCAACGTCAGACTTTGAAGGTCTCTCAGAAGTTTCAGTTAGCAGGGGAAGAAGATGTCGTCCCGTGCTACATAGGCACAAAGCATCATCTCCTCCTCTGAACTACAGTGACTGCCCAAATGCTTGTAGGTACTGTTCAAGAGCTCACACAATCCTGAGATCTTGGCTTGCTCATCATTCACCTTTGCCTATGACAGCACTGGCATGAGGTACAAGGGATGCCAGCTGCGGAACTCACTGCAGCGGGTGCTGATCTCTGGGGAATTTCCTCCCATAGACCTTATATTTAACTATATATAGAGAACAATGCAAACCATTTTACTGGGCACTTTCTTGGTTGCTTAGCTGGATGCCATCTGTCTGGAGAGATGAAGACCACCCAGGGTAGCACAGTATTTTAAACAACGCTTGCATATTTCTTCATTGTGCTGGGTCCCTGCATTGTACCGAGCATACTGCAGTGGTGGGCACTGACTCCATCCTGCAGTTGCATTCTTTCATGTTGTTGGGACATGGGTGGGATTGGCTGTGGGTGCAATCGAGGCAGGCTTACACTGAGCCCTCAGCAGCATCTCACTCACCTGCTGCTTAATCTGTAATAGCACCCATTAGCTGCTTTCCAGTCTCTGGGAGGTGAGGGAGGGTGATCTCAATAGAGAAAGGGTCACAGGGAATTTTAAACAACCAGAAATCATGCTGGTGGAACCAACCATAGGCTAATGTCACTCGGTGGCTGGCAAACACCGAGCCCCACTGCCAGCGGGACACGCACAGTCCCTGCTCCTGAATCAGCTCCATCAGCTCCTGAGGTAGGCAGGGATCAAGGAAACCAAACACAACCAATCCACCCCATGCACATCTGGAGATGTCTCCTATGGACTGGGACATCCTGCTCTATACCTGCCAGATGTATTTCCTTGGTGGTGGTGGTATTTAAATTGCAATCTCCTGCGATGACAACCTCCTAAGAGCTAGGGGAGGGAGTAGTAAGCTGGATCCTAAACATAGGACTTAGATTTGGAGCACAAGGGCTGAATTTCTGAGATGAATGCACAACTTCTGTCGCGGCTGTTTCATGAGAGTGGCAAGTAGTGCAGCGCTGGAGCACGTTGCCCAGTTGAAATAGTTGTGAAATCTCCATCCTTGGAAATACTCACAACTTGGCTGGAGAAAGGGTAAGTAATCCACCCTAAGCTGGCCCTGCTTTGAACGGGGACTGGGACTATATGATCCTCAGTGGTCCCTGCCAACCCAAATTATCCTCTGGCACTCTAAGGACATTCCGAGATGACATGGCTTTTGAAAGAACTGTGATTATTCCCAAAGCATGCTGGGCAAAATGCTGGGAAAAGCAAACAAACAAAAACATAGGCACCTAAATTTACATTCCTAACTTTGAGGTAAATAAAAGTGACCAAAAGTCCCAAACCCACTGAGGTAAATGGGCTATCTTTTCTTTTAAACACATCACTTACTTTTCACTGCTCACCTTGGTCTTTCATTTGATTTATTCTTCTGGCTTTTTCTTGTAACTTAATAGTGAGGAAATCCAATTTATTCACAAGAGGTGAGCAGAAAGAAAGGCTTTTTCATAAAGCATCAAGTGTAGAGCTGTCTAAAGATTTAAAATATATCTAGTAATTAAAAACAAACAAACAAACAACAAGCAAACAACCCACAAACAAACAAAACAACAACAACAAGAAAACCACAATAAAAAAACCATAACACCACCTCCATCCGCAAACACACAACTCACAGCCAGGAATTATAAACCCTACACAAGTATCCAAACAGCCCAGTGCTTACAGCATTTATGTCAGGTATGAGTAAACCAGAGTTAAGACCTTTACTCTTTCTAGTTCATTTTACGGCTAATGTTTGTAAATATATTTGTTTTGGCATAGAATAGACTGAGTGTAAGCCAAGATCTGATGTCTGCTAGGGGATCTGGGTCTGAAGGACAGCTGGAGGAAAAAGCCAGGTTTGTTGTCTAGCCTTCATCCAGAGGCACACTCATTTGAATCCTGTACCAGGCATAGTTGGAATAAAATGACAGATCTGAGCCCATAAAACCAAGAACTGAAGAAAATTCAGTTACACTGGCAAAGCATTAGTTTCCCTGAAACAAGCACATACTCTGGCCAACAGAATTTCATTAGCTGCATAAGATAGGGAGTGTTTTCAGAACAGTTCAGGGTACAAGTCTCAAGTGAAGATGAAATATTTTAATGCATTTTTTCATATATTTTTGAGAAAGGGTCCTACATTTTTCCTTTGGGTCAGATTTTTGCCTGCTCTTTTCCTTCCCTGCTGCAGCCTGCAAAGATGCGCAGTCATGGTTTACTCTCCCATCTCTGCTGTGGAGGTGAAGCAGGGGCTGTGGCTGTGGCTCTGCCAGCAGGTCACACAGACACAGCAGGTGCTGTTGCAATTCAGCTGTGGATTGAAGCATAGGTTGGGTGGCCTGCCTTGTCAGGAGTCACTCCTGGGGGCCTTCCTGTAACAGCAGATGTAAAGAAGGCAGGAAAACCACCATCGCTTCTTTGCAGGCTAAAGAACTCATTTCTGTACAGCCTGGAACAAAACTCTGCAAGAGCATCACTTGAGAGCTTGCACAAGTGCCATTCCTGTCACAGTGCTGAATTCTTCAACAATAATACAGTAATGAACAGAACCGTTACTAACCCTTACATGTTTAGTGGAGCCAAAATAGAAAACTGACAGGGAAACAAATGTTCTTTTCAGACTTCTGAAGGAGCACTACAGGCAGTGGGGAGCAAACAGCAATATTACAGACTAATAACAATGCTACTTGAGGACTCCTTTAAAGTAATAAATATGTTTTTAATAAGTCTATTTCCTCATTTTGGGAGCTCTGGGTTTGCATGCAGATATAATTTTATATGCAGAGTGTGGCTGTGAGGGTGCAGCTGAAATATCTGGGGACTCTACAAATGGGAAGGGCTGGATATGTAGGGGAACAGCCTCCCCTTAGAAGGGATTTAGTCTGAATTCTTGCCCAAAGATAAGAAAGAGCAGAAAAGCTGCCCATCTCTCAGCCCCTTCCCCGTTCTCTGCCTTCCCCAAAGGCGAACGTGTGCTTCAACAAGCGCTACCTGGGAGAGCGCGACACCCAACCCGTGTGCAGGGCAGACCATCAGCAACCTGGCCGTGCCTCCCAAATCATGCTGTGGGGTACAGGCTGTTTCCCACCCAGAGTCTCTGCGGGGGGGACACCCAGACTCTGGGACAGCCACGGGAAGTCAGAGGGTGATGCCACAGTGGCAGAGTCTGATGATCCCTCTGCATAGGGTCCCTGCTGCCTTCTTCTCATGGATCTGTAATAAAATCAATTGTATGTCACTGCACTGTCAGGTGAGGGAGACAGTGGGGAAGGGCAGGCGGACTTCTGGTACGATTATCTTGTCTTACCATGCTTTATGCCTTTTAGTAAATAAACCTAATAAGATGCTGGGCAGCAATTCAAACTGTCACGCTTCACACATCAGAATAATTCAGCTAGAAATAGAAAGTGTTCAACCCCCATTAGAGGCAGCGCCCTAAAGAACAGGCTGATTTATCTTTTTTTTGGCTTGTAATTTATTCCACATCAATTATGCATTGCCAACAGAAGTAGCTTTGTGCCAAGCTGTGATCTGCTTTTCTCTCTAAGACATCCTGACCATTTTACTTCTTCTCAGACTGCTTGTTGGCAGGTTCCCATTGACAGTAAAGTCTCAAATATGTGAAGAATTCACATGGGGCACTTTGTCCCCAGTACTGCAAGTTAATTCTCTTCACTGCATAAGGTCCTGGATCAGTTCTCCCCAAAGTCCTTTCCTCTTAATGAGAGTGATGCTAATTATGGCTGGCCTTGTTCTGTCTGTCTCTGAGCAGGAATGTGTTTGGAGTGGAAGGTGACTGTCCCACTGATGCCCATTACCACCAGAGTGACCATGCATGCACTGACCCTTACTCCTTGGCAGAGATCAGAGGTTCAAAACTCACAGATTAGCCTCATCTATAACAAAAGAGGTGGAAAGGAGAGGAGCAGAAGTGTTGACACCATGGTCCAAACCATGGTGGTAGGAGGCAGGTTTCATGTTCGTTATGCATCCACATGCTCTGACGCCAGGTGGGAAGTTCCTCCAGAGAGAGAGAGATCCTCTCCGCATTGTCAGGCTGCTCCTACACCTCTGCCTCTGTTGCCGCATTGTCATGGTAATGTGTCTGTTTCAAATGAAAAGTGATCTGGTTTTTTTTGTCACTGAATGAATTCTCTGAACCAAATTCCATGTTGCTTTGCTCCTCGTATTGCCACTTGCACAAAAGATGAAACGTTTTACACCTAAATTGCATCCCGCTGAGACGGCACAGATAATGTCGGCAAGAGAAAAGCAGGGCAGTTGGATACATTGCTCACATTTAGACAGCGTTTTTGAGCTGATGCTTCTGTAAAGCAGAGATGAAGAGCCCCGAATGAACCTCCCTGTAGCTCAGCTCCCTGTCCAGTGTGATGGTTTCTTGCCTACCCTAGCTCTCATTGCACAGTGCCCATTCTGTATCCAAGTTTTCACTAATCAGACCTGCAATTCACAGCCTGTGCCAGAAGTTGCTCGCTCCATGCCATTCAAAGTGTTGCTGAATTATATTGATTCTGTTTTTTTGATAATTTGCAAACACATAGGGGAACAAAACAGGTTTTATTTCCCCCATCCCACGTTTCCATCATCTGTCCCATTTTGAAAGCTTGTTGCAGCACACATGGAGATCTTTGTTGGAGGGAGCTGATGGTAGCTGCCACCTCAGGAATCAAGGTGGGCAATAGCCCCTCTGCCAGGTTGAAGCTGGATGTTTTCTACATTCTTTTTGCATGATGCTGGAGCCTGAAGTGAAAGGCATATCACTAAGAGATTCAGGTAAAGGCCAGCACATCCAGGAATCTGATCCTAATGGGGAACTGAGTAAGTGGAAATGTTAATTGATTCAGTGATTGAGCTGGCTAACATTTCTGTCATTAGCAAGGACGGGCAAGAGATGAATCATTCTCAGTGGCTGGCTCTGCCCCAGGGATGGGGGGGCTGCAAAGCCGGTCCCTGGTCACACTGTGGTGACAGGACTGTGCATGGGCATTTACTCAGGTGGACCTGGAAGAGCTGGCACGCTACGTTGAACCATCTCTGTCCTCTGGAGCAAGGGAGGAGGGCTGGTGACAGGGCACTTGTCTGCCCTGGTTGCCCTCCAGAGGGGACAGGAAGGCTCTGGAGGCCCTGGCATTTCCCAAGGGAACACAGAGCCCTCGGGTACCTACTGCTCTGGAAGAGGTGACTGGGAGCAGGAGGCACTGAGCCTGCTCTACTTTCGAAGGATGGTATTTAATTACTTTGCTGAATAATAACATTACCTGTGTGTATCCTTTGCTAACACATCTTTGCCTGCCGTAGGAGACAAAGTGGTTCTTAACCACGTCAATGCAATAGTTCAGGTATCAACAGCTCACTGTGTCAGTTACAAACCCTGACAGATTCTCTCTGTGTGTATTTGTATGCCATTTCACCTGCAGGAGGTTGTCAGTATCTTTCCTTTCTAACTTTCTAGCTAGTATTGCTTCTGCAGAGTCTTTCTGTGGCCGGGAGGTGCCGGGATGGAATGCAGAGCCAGCCAAGGTGGCTGGGAGTCACTCAGGGCTTCTCACACCAGTGTACGTGTGCCACTGCGAGTAGGTGGTGCATGAACACTAGCTCATCTTTCTCAGATTTCATAATGTCATAGAAACATAGAACAGTTTGGGTTGGAAGGGATCTTTAAAGGTCATCTAGTCCAACCCCTTGCAATGAGCAGGGACACCTTCAACTAGATCAGGTTGCTCATGAGCCCCGTCCAGCCTGGCCAAGTATGTCTCCAAGTATGGGGCATCTGTTCCAGTGGGAAACCTGTTCCATCTAAGAAATCTGTTCCAGCATTTCACCATCATCATAATTAAAAATTTCATCCTTATATCCATTCTGAATCTACCCCCTTTTAGTTTAGAACCATTATCCCTTGTCCTATCATTCCTCCATACAGGTACATAACTAAATCTATATATGTATATATATGTTGTCTATCTCTGTCTTACCTGAAGCTCAGACAAATACTAGTTTGCTTCCAAGCAATTCTTCTGAGAAAGATCTCTACATTTTCTGGGTTTGCAAGAAAGAAGCTAGACCAGAACAATTTCCTCTGGTCTATTAACCTGTTGTTACACTTAGGCTGAGATGCTATGAAGTTTGCTCATTTTCTTTAGAGCCCTGTCCTATTATAAAACCCTGCAGGAACTCAGTGTGCAAACAAGCTTGCATTAGTAAAGTGCTCTTCGCAGTAGGTTTTGTAATGTTTCAATGTCCATTTCTGATCAAGAAGCTCTTTGCCACTTCTAAATATGCTCACAGAGTCATGCTTTCCTCTTCCTTTCTTTTTAGTTCTTCTTGCTGGAAAAAATGAGGGGGTTTGGGTGTTCTGTAATGGAAGAAAAAAATCACGTTGAACAACGCTTCCCGAAAGGGTCTTATGGTGGGACAGAGTGAAACAGTTACCCTGGAGGGATGACAGGCTCCAACAGGCTGGGCATTACCGGCACAGCCAGCAGGTCTTGGGCTTATTCATGTCTCCAGAACTGGTTTGCTGCATCCCTTTCCCCATACAAAGACACTGCTGACACATAGCCCCATCAGAGAACCCCGTGGACAGAAGTGAGCAGTGACAGCTTACTCTGGTGAGGAACGCTGAGCTGCCTGAACGCCCAAGCAGCGCCGAGGTGCTCCTGGGGAGAGGAAAGCTGTGGGCAAGACACATGTCACTCGGTAGGTCACAGCAGCCTGGTCCCAGCTGATCCCGCAGAGCTGCGCAGCTGCAGGCACCGGCGCCTGGAAACTGTGGAACACTGCCTGTATTTAATTCACCTCCAAACTAGAAGAAAGCTATGCCCCCTCACATATGTGTCTTACTTCTATTTAAGGACAGGTCACGGGGTCATGCTGAATCAGGAGATCCCATCCCTGATTCAATGACAAAAGCATGACCTGACCATCAAAGAGTGTTTCCAAGAGTGGGAAGGCATTGATTTCTTCCTGATGCAGATGGAAATCAGCCTTGCCTTGAAGAACAATGATGGCCCTATCTCATAATTATTTCCTAATGAATATAATTTCACATGCAAATCTCATCCATACAAAAATTTAATCCTTTTAAAAAATCTGAATAAGTGACAGGGTCTATAATTTCCTGCTGTGGCAACACCGCAGAGTGTCATCAGGCAGTATGGTGGCTTCAGCACCCGCTGGTCTAATTTGCCTGCACACTGCATGAAGCGTTATCAATGTGCTTGTGGGCATTGCTGCAGAAATAGCCAAAGCTGTGGGTCTACCAGGCAAACAGTGAACTATGCTCTGCAGGCATCTGCAATCTACAGGACATTTATAAAACAAGCTTTTCTCCAAACAGCCCATTCAGGAAGCAAAATGCAGCTACAAAACTGTAACCTGGGTGCTTGGAGAACTGAAAAGGGTCCCTGATATGTATTGGAGGAGGGGGATGACCACCAGAGGTGTGGGAATTGCAGATAAGGCTGATAGGTGCCAGCTGTCAGCCCATGCTGACCGTGGCTTAGCACAGGGATTGCACAGGACCCTTTGCAGACATCCTTTATGCCATCCTTGTCCAGGCTGGGCCTTCCTAGAGGAAAAATATTTATATGCTTCACTAATTGCTGTCCCCATCCCCATCTGACATATTCTAAAAGAGTTCTTTGGGTTGTTTTGAGGAGACCTATGTTTTCTCATTCAATGTCTGTATCATCACCTTCTTCTACTTGTCACTGAGAAGCAGAAAGAGAGGAAAAAATAAACCCAAAGACATGAATTTGGGTAGGAATGATCACTGGCCCTCAGCAGCCTCCACCTGAATGTCCTCAGCTGACAGCACCCTGTGGGCTGCTTCCCATGTTCCTGCTGGAGATGTCCCGGTGGTCTGCTGAGAACTTTGTGGAGGCGGGAAAAGCAGGGAAAGGCAATTTTCAAGGACTTGTTTGCAGCTTTATATACACTATCAAGAGGATTGATTTTAGAAGTTGGATTTAATCTTCAAATAGGTTTTGTATTTAGACAGAATAAAACCCAAAATCATCTTTCTCAAACACTAGTAGCACCAACTGTCTCTAGATATTTGTGTTCTTTTGCTTGGTGACTCCCCTGTTGGATCACAGTCTGTATGAACCAATACAGCTCACAGCTGCACCCTGAGCTCATGCTGAGAAAGACAAGGGAGGGCTCATACCTGAGGGGACTGCTTTGCTAGGGTTAGGAGCCTGCCCAAACTTGGCAGCCTTCAGCTGCCATCTATCAGCATCAAATCTATCAGTAGCAGTTTGCTTTCAATTAAAGTACAAGTGGTATTAGTTTGGATACTGCAAAAAGTAAATCTCATCTGTCTCCCAGGAGACTCCTGTAAGTGAAGTAACCCATCCTGCAAAGGCTTTGCCAGTGACAAACAGAGCATGCCCAATGTTGAATTAAAACCAAAACATACAGATTGCCAAGAAAGAGTATCTTGGACTGGGGACAGGAATACAAAAAGAGAGAAAGCAAAGCACAGAGACCAGGATAGGAAGGCGCCAAGCCAGGAGGCAAGTTAATTTAGGAGACGTGAGCTGCTCCAGGCTGTGTGGCTTCTTGCACAGCACTGTGACTGCTGGAGTTAATGCTGGAGCATAAAGCAAGCTCTAGTGCTACTGCTGAGGAAAACTTCAGGCACAAAAGGAAACGGGAGAAGGGGACAGTTTGCTTAGAGCAAATCTCTAGGTTATCTGTGACCAGGTGAAAAACTGAAAGGTATTCCAGATGGCAGGAAGCGGCAAAGCAGACTCAGATATTGGGAAACTTTGGATTTGCTGCCAGCCCTGGCCCTTGTAGATCTGTTGATTTATACAAAGTTAAAGCGTGATTGAGCTCTGCTCACTTCAGTGTATTGCCTGGCTTTCTGTTAAAAAGCAGCAATTGAGAGGCCAAAGTACAAAGCTTTTTCATGTAAAGGTGATTCATCCAAAATCAACCCAGAATGAGTAACAGCAATAAAATACTGCATCAGAGACCTGTGTGTTAGCCCATGTGAGAACAATTTGGAGGCCAGCAGTTCAGCTCCTAACAGATCTGCTTGCAACACAGGGGCACAGGCAGCCTTGTAAAACCAGAACAGGCGTTTCTGGGTGGTCTTGTCAGAGAAGGCAGGGCCTACTTTCATACTTTTAAGTGTTTTCTTCAAGGCAGAAGGTGAGAATTTTTAAGAACTGCTTAGAAAGTCATCTTCCCCACTGGTGTTATGCTTATGTTGTAAATAAATCTACTCTTTCTGAAGGCTACTGCTGGGCTGCCTTTCCTCTCACTGACTGTCCTCTGGCCTGTCCCTGTCTCTCTGAATGGCATTTGTGCTCCATGGACCTCAGCATGCAGTCTAAAGGGCAGCATTCCCTGATGTGGAGAGCAGAGAAATAGCTGAGAATCAGAGACAAACTTGATTATTCTTCCATTTCCTGGCCACATTGATATACTTTCTGTATTCTCCTCTCTCCCTCTCAAAAGAGGAGGATGCATATTAAGGAGAAACACAACTGCATGGCAGGCACTGGTGGAAGTTATTTTTATGTCAGGCTTAAGAAAAAATGAAAGGAGCCTAAATTTACCATTTTCTTCCTTATTGCAATTCTTCGGGAAGAATGGTAATTTTACATGGACAAAAGAGAGGAAGAAAGCCTGGGAGAAACAGCTGTTATTTTGCACATATGAATGAAACATGCATTCAAATACCGGAGATACTCTACAGGGGCAGCCAGCCCAGACAGTATGCTGAGGTCCTGCGATGCAGGACATAAGTGCAAAAAATACTCGATCATCCTCTGTATTGGAAACTCTCTATAATCTAGAGATGCTTTATAATGACCTGACCATGGGGTTTATGTCTCCAAAAGTAGTCTTGCTGCTTAACAGGAGAGCAGCCTGTAGGCTCCCAGGGATCTCTGGTTTTCCATCAGAGCACTGAGAGTAGAGCATTAGCTCTGTTTCAGCCTATTGCTCCCAGCAGAAAGGAGAGATGATAGTTTGCCAGTCCCCCAAATCACTCTTAGCAGTAGACAAGCATTAAGTAAAAAAAAAAAAATCTCATTGACTTTACTGCAATGCAAGGCCTGATGAAATAGTTACCATATTTAGAGACAGACTCCTGTGGTCTTGCTGCAAGGCACTTCTGCTCCTTGGTTATGTAGCTAGTTACTCCAACTCAAAAAGCTTCAAAGTAAAGTCTTTTCTTCCAATAGCTTCCCAAAGCTGAGTCCTATTATTGTGCCAAGCTTTTTCTGCTTACTTACTCTCTTCTGAAGTTCTGGTTGTGCAGAAAGAAACAGTCCCTAAACATTTTCCAGCAGGCTTTCTGTGGAGTATATCCCTACCGTTGGGACCTCCTGCAACCCGTGTTCCTGATAACTGAACCACGTAGCCCTTCTGCTCTGCTAATGGTATGCTGCCTGACACAGTTCTGCCATTTTCAGGTAAAAATGCCTGTCCCAGGTGGGTAGATCTCAGTAAATCTTACCTCCTTATGTGTTATAAATAGCCCTTGAAACCTGCTTCTTCCTAGCAAACAGATGGGTAGAATCAAATTTAGTATCTATAAATGGATGTTGCTCAGTCCTTAGAATTGATCAGTCTGTTTGGGAAACAAACATCTATGTGAAGACGACGGATATCCCAATGCCTGATAGAGACATGGTGATACACGTTTGAGGCTGCTAGGAATGGAAAGTTCTCAAACAGAGCATACCAGATTTAGGGAAAACTCTAAAATACATGGTCAAGTTGTGGAGATGGTTTGCATCTACTCTGGATTGAAATTATAATTTACCTGAAATTATATAATTGTGTCCAAATAACATCATTGCTGTGTGCACTCGAAGTTCCCAACAAGCAGCAAAATCCAACCAAGAAGATGAGCAAATCTCTGTGTGATTATCTTGTGCTGGTCTATATCCTGGACAGTTCCTGTAGAAGTTGATTTAGGACTAGATCTAGGGTCAATATAACACACATTTTTGTGCAAGGTGTGCAAGGCAGGAAGTTAGTATCTCAAACAGCTCTGGTAAACATATGCTCAGTAGATGCTGAGGTATATGCACCTGTACCTAACTCCTTGTCATTTAGCCATGATTGTTTTAGGTAATGATGTGATTTGATTGCTTGCAGTTCATATAATTGTAGCACTTGTATCTCCATTGTTCAAAATGCTTCCTTGTGGGAGAGATTGTTCTTGTAAACGACACAATTTATTCTTCCGTGACAAATCTTAATTAAAAAAAAAACCAAACCCTGCTAAATATAGTGTGGCTGGTGGATCTTAAATAACTTGTCACTGTTGCATGCTGTAGTGGAAGGAATCATGTGTGACACTCAGATTCACCATTTTGGTACATTCACCACTTGAGTACACGATACATTAGAGCAGGAGCAGGCTGCACTGATGTAGAGGGAAAGTTGCTTGTTTAATGAATGACAATACTTGCAGGCTGTTTGTGAAACAGGTGGGAAAGGGCAAAAACGCATTCACCTAGCTCTAGGTAGCTTACTTTAGCTGCAAATCCATGGCATGTACCATCTCTGTCTGGATGCAAAATACTGTCTTGAGACAGTAGTAAATTGTATCCCTAAACCATCTTAGAAGGGAGCATCTGCCCACAAGAACAGGGTAGTGGTTTATGTAGTTACGTGTCCTAGCAGTTGCCATACTGGATAAGAACATCAGTTCATCAATACCTCTCTAGCCTGCCTCTAATGAAACAATTTTATTTTCCTACGGCATTAAATTGTCAGATATGTTTCCCATATCTATTGTCTTTGGAGAAAATCAGTTTAACTCACCATAAAATATCATGTTAATTACAAACAAAAGTAAATGTAATATACATTTACTTCATCCTCTTTTGTCCATCAGACTGTGGGTTGCACTGTGTATAGTTCAGAAGTTTGGTTTAGAAAAGCATCTCTGATGCCACAGAACTATGAAAATTAGAGAAGCTTGTTGGAACATGGTTAGACTTTGATCCTGGACAGTGCAGACAGTAGATCTTACCATCTTTATTTCACTTTTTCTGAGTCTAAAACTGACTCTGAGAAATGCCATATGAGAATGTTCTGGCCAGCTTACTAGTAGTCCATGCTTCAAACTAAGCTGAGAGTACCAAAAGATCAGACTCTGGAATGAAAGTCAGTACACTTTGTCCTTCCTGTCAGCAAGGTCACCTTCATTTTTTTCCCAGTAAGGACTTCAGGGGTTGACTCATCCATATTCATAGCCTCACCTGGGAATTTTAGCCCATGGGAACCCTGCAGCTGCAATTCACGCCCTGTCAACCTGGTGCATCACACATCCTGCTCTGACACGTTCATTCATTCTTTCACTTCCAGATCATATCCCAAGGTCAGAGTCTGGACATGTCCAACTTATCACATTAGGAATAAGCATATTTGTCAACATTTCCCTTTCTGAGGGAGCTTTCCATATGAGAGAAATTCTCAAATTGGAGTTCACTACTTCATATGCTTGACGGGAAGCAGTCTGCTGTTGTTGCATACATCTCCACCTCCCCAGCTGACACACAAGCATTGCTGTCCTTCTGTGGTGAAAGAAGAGGAAACTGATGATTTACTTGCCTGACACACTGGGTCCACAGAAGAGACTTGTCAAGGAAAAACTTTTACCCATATCTGAGAATCCAGAAGTGAAAGAGATAAGGGGAAGGATGGATCAAGCTACCTGATTCAGAATAAATTTGAGAGCCACAGAGTATCCTCATTTCCCCAATACTAAAGTGATATGAAGCCACAATGCAGAAGAAACACCCTGTTTTAGTGATAGGTGACATCTTGAAACTAACCTACTAACCAAGCTGGTGAACACGTGTTGTCTCTCAATGTAGTAAGACCATTGCACATGTTCTTACCATGCACAAGAGGCATGCCAGGTCTTTGGATTTTCATGGTGAGGTATATCTATTTGTGGTTCCTCCACCATCCTCTCCTGAGCGATTCCTTGGAAAACAGCATGTCAATACTACTAATTTGTTTGAGAGTGTCCTCCCATAAATAGTTGCCTTTTTGCTCATGTGATTATCAGGCATCTTCCAGAAACCAAGAGGACATCTGGATCAAATGGTCTACAGCTTGTCTTTAACAATATAGAAGAAGAAAAATACTCTCCAGTAAAGCTGTCCTAAAGTGTCATATGCACAGACTGAGAGGAAGGTGAGACATCATTAAGTGCACTGTTCTTTAACCATCTTCATGTTCAAGGGTCCATGTGCCTACTGACTCACCTGTTTGTCTTCTTCCTCCAGCACCTTTTGGACTCTCACCTACTCCAAGATACCGCTGCTTGAGACAGAGGTGCCTGGGAAGTCTCTGTTACATTGACAGACTGCTGCCTTTCCTCTCCTCCACCCTTTCTTGCCCAGGCTACCTTAAAGGTTCGTACAGTTACGTGCTGTTTGGCAGCCTGTAGCACATGTGGCCCCTTGGTAGAAGGAAACACAGTGGTATTTTGAACTTAAACTGAGTTGACAGCATCAGTGCTTAGACAAGAAAGATGCATATGGGGAGCAGATCGGGCCACGTGGTGATTCCCAGGGACTTCCATGCTGACAGTATGAGTCACAGCCCCATCCCTTTCCGTTTCTCTGGGCACAAACACTATGCTCCATGCTGAGTACTGAACCGTGAGCATCAAAGGGCTTTAACATCTCAGGGCTGAAGCCATGTTCAGGATTGCTGCTGCTATTGCTATGACATCATTTGGGTCTGATTAGACAAGCGATTTATTAAGACACCACCACCTACATGCACAGTATTTTCTACCAGTAATAGGTCAAAATTTCAAATCATGAGGGAATCAGTAAGCAAAATCCCAAGGTTAAAATGGTGATAAGTGAGCTCTGTTTCTTGGCAGATGTATCCAGGCCATATGCACAAATGTCCCATGATATGTCATGGCCAAATCACAGCCTACTCATCACAACATTCTCAGAGAAAGAGTTAGATCAAGGAAATATATTTATCCCTTCAGTCCTTCCCTTAAATCAGAGGTGAGAGACACTGCCTGTACAGTTGGTAGCAGCCGTTTCTGCCCTGGGGAGAGAAATGAGTGTAATTAGTTCCCCCCCAGAGCTCCCAGCACCACTGGCTCCTCAGCAAGGCTGTCAGGCTTTGCCAGGGCTGGTATAGCCATCCACAGCACCCTGGAGGAGGGCTTCTCTCTTTGGAGAGGTGATGGCCAAGCTTGGGAAAGCAGCACATGGGCAGAGCCCCAGGCAGGTCCTCCTTCTCAGCCATGTGCAAGCCAGCCCCTAAGCATGGAGAAATACAAAAGGGATAAGGGTACAACTGTCTGCCGCCCTTAGGGTCTGCCACTGTCCTGGTGAACAGCCCTGTGAGCCAGCATTCCCAGAGGTGGTAAATAGAGCCAGTTGCACCAGAGGGCTTTGAAGGCAGGTGGAGATGGCCGCTTTCTGCTCTGTTAGGTGAGAGCTAACAGGGAATCCCCTGGGAAAAACTGCGCCTCTGGCCCCAGATCCTGCATCCACATTTTTCTCCAGATATTTACATTTCCTCATATTAATTTCTGGAACCTATAGCCATGACTGATAAAGGTGATTAAGAAAGGATAAGGCTTTTGCTTACATATTGCAGAATCATTCTCTGTTTCTAAATGCAGTTAGGAGACAACCTCCTCTACTGCATAACTTAGTTTTTTTCATAATGCTGAAGTTTAAACAAAACATTTTTCCCTAAAACATGAAAGAAACTGGGAGCTACCAAGTACACAACAACTACAAACCTACTGAAAACAAAATAATTGTATAATTTTTCTTCACATGACTGACATGTGGCATCAGCATTTGGAAGTGGTATTGTCCAGCATAAAGGAAGAGCAGGAATAGATGACAGGTCACATACAAGGACTCATCAGCTAATGTAGCCAATTTAGACCGGGAAAAACAAAAAAATGTATGTGCTAGAGCACAGCCTTCTTAAATTTGTGCAGATTTCAGTTTCCAAAAAAAGTTCCAAACAACCCACCCTGTTGGCCATGTTGTTTCCTTCCAGCCTAGCTTGTGGTTTGGCATTTTCTTTCTTTGTGTTTAAAATATTTTCCATGTAGGTTGACAATGGAAAAACCAATTTTGGTAACCATCTTTTCTCGCCAGCTAACTCTTGAACGAGTCACCACAGACCTCCCACCTTGTACCAGGCTGGCAGCCGGTGTGGGAAACAGAAAGACTTGGGGTTGCAGGACCAGAAACTTTGCAAGTGAAGATGAACATTCGTGGGCCTCCAGTAGTGTCTTTGATCACCTGCATGAGGTGGCTGGTGACTGTCTCAGGCTGGGAAAGCTTGCTGCTTGGTTTGTGGTGACAAGGAAACATCTCTCAAAAAGACAGAACGTCATGGTGACATCTTCCTGTCTGTCCCTCATTTTGTTCATTGCATTTTTCTGACCCTGTGGGAAGAGCTGGCTTGTGGGGCAGCAGCATGACTGATAAAGACCTGGAGGATATCTGTAGCTGTCTCAAAGGGGCCCACACTGCATGCTTAGAAGAATGGCAGTGAATAACCTCTCGCTGACATGGATAAATTAAAAGGACAGAGCAGACTCATCACTTCCGTGATGCCTTGGAAGCTGAACAGAGATCATCATCTTGCTTCTGTGGGGCCAGCCAAGTGCAGCTACCTGTGCTCAGGGAGGGGGATGCTGCAGGGGCTGAGCACAGAGCAAAACTTTGCAGGCAGGCTGCTACTGGTGCCTGCTCTTTAGAGCCAAGCAATACAGAAAAAGCTACTAGTTTTATTCTCAAAATCATCTGCTGTTAGATATGCTCCTCAGTGTCAACACAACCTGGAACACAGAGAGAAAGGATGAGATAAGCAGGGGACAGGGAAAGGCCCTGGTGGCCTTGTTAGCTGACAGTCCCAGTGGTGACCACACCCTTCGTTTTCCCTCAGCATGCTGCTTTACTCATACAGCTATTGCTCTTCGTTTTCCAAGTGACATCGGGATGTGAAGCTATCTGGAATGAAGTGAGCAGTGAAACGACCCCCTCCTGCCTCTTCAAGACCAAAAGTGGGGAAAGTTGTGGTTTGTGCTCTTCAATCTCCTGTTAGGAGGCTTAGCTAGCTGTCTGTTATAGACTCTTTGCAGGATATATGCATCTGTTGTGTGCAGAGAGGCAAGTGTATCTTTGCAAAGAAATACACTTTTCCTCTCCCTCCGCCCCTTTTTTTTAATGATTTCGTTCCCAGAGCAAGAAATGGCAGGTGGTTTCACACCACATATGGTCAACTCATAATGTGCATATCCACAGAACTAATATCTTGCTATCAGCAACGTGCTTTCTTTGGGTCAGATTTGGAAAGCGACATAATCCTGGATGAATTGTCAGAGGGAGGCACACAACAGTTTATCTGCCACTCTCCTGCTCTGGCATCACAGTGGTTACGCGCAGCATCGGGCTCCTGCATGTGTGGGGCTTGTGCACGCAGCATCACTGAGCACTGAGATTTCTCACACCTTCTGTCAGCTGTTCTAGACCTGGTTTCTGTGCAAGAGCCCAGGGCAGGTGGGGGCAGATATGTGGTGCTTTTCAAGGGGGAGAAATTTTTTTTAAAAAACGGTATTAAAACTGTCAGCCCTCCACAATCCAGTGGTAGAAGCAATGGCTAACACTTCTTTGAGTTCCAATAAAACAGGAGTGCTGTGTAAGCATGTGATCGCTAATCCAAGAATTGTTAAAATAAATGTATTTGTGGGAGATGCTTTAAAGAAGGCATATTTGTGGGAGAGAAGGAAAGGGGTGGACAGCTGTGTCACCCTCACAGCCCTCACATCACAGCAGTAGGGGAAGGTGACTCTCAGAAAAGCACGTGCCTGCTGCAGTAGGTACCACTGAGGTAATACACACCAGTGCACCCTGTGCCCATTTGGAAGGCAGTGGGATGTTGGGAAGACTCGTTGCTCCTAACTCCCAGGGAGGCAGCTGAGTGCCCCCTCTGCCAGCAGAACCGACCCAGGGCACTGAAGGAACTCTGCTTCTTCCTCTCTGCAGTGCCAGGGCTTCCTGCTGCACTCCAAAAGCACAGTGTTCTGGTTTTGATGGTTTGTTGATCCATCAGTCAGTGCAAATCTGGAGTTTGTCCAGTTTGCATGGTAATTTTTGTTTGACTTGAATAGTCTTGCTGGGAGATAAATTTCTTGCTTGCAGGGCTGTCTGGATCGCTGGAACATATGAGCTTTCTCAGCACCCCCCAGGGCAGTTCCGAGGGAAGAAGCGGAGAAACAGAGCTAACTTAATTAGCTAGCAACTAGCAGCAAATAAACATATCTGACAATGAGCCTTGCCTCCTTTGCCTGCAAATTGTAGAGGAAACAGAGAAGCTGAATTTGCCATCACTCAATTTCTTAATCTGGGAAATATCAGATACATTCTTATTTGATGTTGTTGTAACATTTCTATCTATGAGAAGCAATATTTGTGGCTGGACTTTTTGGCTTTACTAGAGATGTTTGGAAATTGCAGGTGTTTGTTTCAATGCAAAAAAATTTAAAATATTTGTGGAAGTGACAATGGATCAAAAACCTCTTCTATTTGGCCAGCTTCTGGAGAACAAAGAGGTAGAATGTGGGTATGGGCTAAGTGGAGAGCTGCCGTAACTCAGCATGGGAAAGGAAATCTGATACACGTCCACAGAGCCAAACAGGTGGAAATATGATTGATACAAAACCCATGGAGCAGAAGGCAAGGAGCAACCTGGAAAAGGGAGGGAAGATCCAGGAGGAGCATTAACTGATAAGCTCTGTTTAGTGCCTTGTAGCTTGAGAGTACTTTGTGAGTCCTAATGAAGACTCACAATGGCCTTCTCAAATGACAGCTATAAATGCCATCCTACAGAGATGTCCTGTTCTGCCTGAAATAACCCCATGCTGTAAAAGCACATGTATAAATACAACAAACAAAACAGGGAAATGCAGCCCCAGCCAGCAGGAAATCCTCAGATGCATCAGGGGAAGCGGACTGCGCTAGCAAGACGATTCGTGCATTATATCACTGAATTCAAGGCAAAATGTAACCCAAAGGTTACATACGACAGGGAAAGGCAAGTAACATCCTTTCGATAAACACTGCTGGTGAGCGTGTAGGGACACAGGAAAGCACAGACAGAACTATGTGCTTGATTTTCACTTTGACTCTTTCACAAAGCACAGAGACATTTTTCTTCATTTCTCTTTTTCCCCATTACAGTTTTGCGGAGGGCACACCTTACCTTACATGGCTATCAAATGCAGTGGTCACCAGCGGCTTGGAAAAGCCCTTGGGGAATTCACCTCTCCTGGGACATGCCCTCATGGCAGGGCCTCTGCCTGTCCCCTGGGAGCAGCCTTCCCCACTCTGTGCCTGCCCCCAGCTGCCGCTGCGCTGCCATGGAGGGAACAGCTGCAGCACCTGCAGCCCCAACACCCATGGGCTGGGCTTTCCCAAACCACCAGCAGCAACAGGGAAGACAGAGGCTCCTTGCTCCTTCTGGCTGTGCAGGTGCACGCTTTTTCTCTTCCTGAGCCATCCTGCCCTGGTGCTTCTCCTTTAGCTTTCTAATTCACACGCAGTTTAGCCTTTCCTCCTAGTTTATCTTCTTCAGGTAGTTTCCGTTTCAGTAAACCCTGTCACACTCTTCTGTTTGTTGCCTCTTACAAGTGGAGGAGCATTTTTACAGCAGATCCCCTAGCCTGTCAGGTATCACTACCATTGTCTGGATGGCTACACCGACAGCATATGGTGGCGGCATTTTCTGGACAGCAATTCAAGCACTGAGGAATGGCTTTTCAGGCAGAGAGGTCCAGGAGCACAAAGATCAGGGAAAAGTATTGCTACTTTCTTCCCACACATTTTGTCTGTAGGTTTGACTCATATCCAGCTGTCTTCCACCTTCTAGCACTGTCAAATTTAATGTAGCCTAGTGTCATCCCTGAAACAGGGCAGACTTGTTATTGTGCTGACAACACACTTCCAGAGAGATGTAATATCCAGCTTTCAGGTAAATAGCCAAGAATAAACTCAGGTCTTTGAACAAATCTCAGGTGCTCCAGGCAACAATCCTCAAATAGTGGCACAGATATTCATGGGCCACTCTCTTAAAATTGCAAATTAGGAAAACAGACCCAAAGGGGTGGATTTTCTTCCTTCTTCTGCCATGTTCCGCCAGCTGAGCCTCCAGATCAGGTGATGTGTGAACAACTCTTCCCAAATCACAGTGGACAGCATGTGGCTGAGCTGAAGTGGGTCCGTCGGAGGGGCACTGGCAGGCTGCTGCGTGTGATGCGCAAGGAAAGGCTGAGGGAGCGGGGCTCTTGCAGCCTCGGGATGTGAAGGCTTAGGCGATTTCTCACTTCTGACTTTAGCTACCTTGTGGGGTGAGGCAGAGACAGGCTCCTCTCAGGGTAGGGAGAGGATAAGAAGCAATGAGGACAAGTTGCGAAAAAGGGAAATTTTAGCTGCATATAAAGAAAAACATTCTTCCCTGTAATAGTGGTCATGCACCGGAAAGGGTGCCCAGGGAGCGTGCATCATCTCCACCTGTGGAGATACTGAAAGCTCAGCTGGACACAGCCCTGAGTGGCCTGATCTAACTGTCAAGACAGCTGTACCCTCAGGAGGAGGTCAGCTCAGATGACTTTCCCAGGTCCCCACAAATGACCAAAAACCATCCTGTGAAATCCACTGGGGCAAAGACAGTCAATTTAGAGCCTGGACTGAAGCCAATGACTGATGGCAAAAACTCCATCTTCTCATTCTAGTTTAATTAGTCATCCAGGCCTACAATAGAAATATTATAATCTAAGTGCACCAGCAAAATAATCTCAAAACTGAACAAGTTTAAAAAAAAACCACCTAACCTCGGGAGACACTAACACAAAGTATCAAGACAGCCTTTCTTGTTCTTCCTGTGGTCACAGTTCCAGTGACAGTGGAGAAACCTGAAGAAGTTCAAAAGACACAACTTTAGTTACCTTCCCAGGCATTAGTCGGCTGTTTGTGGAAAATCTTAAAATAAAATTTATTTGAAGGTGTGAAGCGTGGAGGAGAGGAGAATTTGTCAAATTTGGTGATGACCCATGGCACCAGACATCTGTGCTGTATAAAATGATTGTTTCTCAAATTGTTGTTGCAAATCAATCCCCAGCGAAGAGAATAGTCAAGGGGTTCTCTTTTCAATTATTTGTTTGCCATGTCTCACCCTCTGATCAGCTCCAAAGGGACAGACAGAAGAAGAGGAAAGGATCTTGTCCTGCTTTGTGTGGGAAGCCAAAAGCTCAGTATTGCTTATGGAACATATTTTTGCCTTTCTGAGGAAACATTTCCCAGCCAAATGCTTTTCATATCTTCAACACAATTAAAGGAAAAGGAAGAGGCAGGCTTGATTTGATCAAAATAGTCAGCAGATGCTGGAGGAGAAGAATGGGAAAGGTTGTCATCTGGAGCAAAGGGGAGAGAATAGGCTCTCGTGCGTGGGCACAGCTGGAAAGGGCCACAGATCCACAGCATTTCTGTCCAAGCCTGGAGCCACACCAGCTTTTCATGTGGAGGAGGACAGGTTACAAGCAGCTCTCACAGGAAGCAAAAAATAATTTCTAAGCCCCAGGGATGAAAGGGATCAACACTCAAGTGAAGCCAGCTACTCCCTGTAAGAGAATTGACTATATCCAGGACCCCTTCTTACAATTACACCACCCAACTTCTGTGTGACTGGGAAGGTACTCTCTCTCTACTTTAGTACATGTTCTTCTTGATTATAATTTTCTCTGCAGGCATTCAAGATATTCTGTGCAAGGATAGGAAATGGCAGGTCTTGACCTAAATGACTTGTAGTCTAACTGTATAAAATAGGAGACGAAATAATTTGGTGAACATCACATAGCCAGGCAGTACTGCAGCTGGGCACAGAAGCCAGGTCTCTGGAGTCATAGTGCAAATCCATGCACCCCAAAATAGGTCAACCTACTTCAGGCTTCCTGAAGTACAGCTCCTGTGTTCTTGACCCCCAAAACACACCACATTATACTAGATTGTGAAAAAAAACCCACACCAGCCACAACAAACAACAGAAAAAATCCCCACTTCTTTGGAAAAACAGCTATGACCAGAGAGCACCTGCCCTGGGCTGGTAGGAGAAATCCAGTAGAGATTTACAGACTTTATTAAAATTTTTCTTTGTCATTCTTTCTTAAGAGTGACAGAAGTAACATCACTCAGAGGAGGTCTGCTTGTCTTGTTTAACTAAGATAACCACAAAAACCCCTTCAAACTTGTAAAAACAGATAACAAGCTTGTATTACTGAGTTCTCATGCATTTGTTCTCCTGTGTAGTAACCCCCAATGGAGGTTTGGCTGGCAATATCCAAGCTTGCAGAGACAGACATGTAGCAACCGGGGTTGAGAGTGACAAGGGACACACAGAAGAAAGTATCCTCACCTTGTTAGCATTACCTCATTAATGTAACCCAGCAGGGCCATGTTTTGTACACTCTTGTTCTCTTAGACTTCCACTAATTTACATGTGAGTGTTCACATGCATGCGCACATACATCTACTGCAATTTTTTTTGTTGAATTCCCCATCAGCTAAAAAGAACTAGCACTGCTGCTGCCTGTGATTGTCCCCCAGGCACTCTCTCACTCCACCAAAATGATCTAAGCTAAACTTTTGCTCGCCCCCAAAAATAAAAGAAAAACAACAAAAAAACCCCACATTTTCCAAGAAAGTACACAGAAGCATCCCAGCATAAAGAAGCCATTTTTGCAAAGGGCAGATGTGAGAGTTTATTCAGTGCCATTATACAAAATTTTCTAAATAAAAGTCTTTCACTCTAAGTGGGAAAACAAACACAAATTTTAGCAGAGGTGGTCTTGTTGAGTCTTCTAGTACCTTGGGATTTGTCATTACTGTGGCTGAAAGCAGGGAGAGGGAGAGAGAGGGAAAATTCACTGTTATTCCTCCTGCTGTTCAGAGAAAAAATCTAAATCAATGAATAGTTCCCCTGCAAGCAGTATGTATCATAAGCAAGAAAGACCAGCTATTAAGGAATGTCCTTTGTTAAAACGTGGGCAGAAATCCCATATCACAGAAAATACTTTAATAAGCTCAAACTGGAGTGAGGAGAAATTTTCCTTTCTAACAAAGCAAAAAAGAGGCAAGGACTTAGACACCTTATTTTCTGACTTACCAGACTGACTTCATTTTTATGGAGATTAGTATAAACCACAGATATTCCCATCATCCCGTCACTCCCACTGACATCTTGTAAACTCCACATTTTCACACCAGCATCTGCTAAAGGCAGCTCTGATTTCCAGTTCTGCACCTCCAACAAAGCTAGTGAAAAGTGGGTTTTATAATGGTTTGGTTAGCAGGGAGGTAAAAAGCCTCAAGGAGTCTACCAAGACAGACTGGCATCTTGGTGGCTGTGCCAGTTGTACCCTACCCTGCTCTCTGTGATGGTGATGGGAGGTGGATGCAACCCCCCTAAGCCAACCTGCTGCCAAGGGCTTTGCTAGCACATGATACCTGCTCTGTGCTGGAGTGAACAACTTCACAGCACAAACCAGCATCACATCACAGCCGCCTGCCAAGCCAGGGGATGCTGAGATGTTCACCAGCATGCAGATCACATCCACAAGCTCAGCTGATCTGTGCATTTTTTTTAATCAAGTTCCTGCAGTGGAGTGAGCACCAAATCCTTCTCCCAAGCTGCTTCATTGAGTTGCACGCTTGCTACTCAGCACAGCCCCACCTAAAACCCTCCATGCTGCGAAAGCTGAGGATGGAAGCAGATCCCCTCCTCTTCCAGATCATGGCCTGATGTGCCTGGAGTAGAAGAGGGAGTGATGCTACATGCAGCCCTGGGGCAGTTGGTGGCTGTGGGGTGCCCTGGGCAGGGGGCTGCTGTGTGTCACTGGGGTCTGGAAGAGGAACCAGCCTGTGCCACCTCAACGCCTGGTGTTCTCTGTGAAGCACTAGAGGACTGAGAAGTCGGCACTGGGAAAATGCGATCGATCCTTCCTCCTGCTCATGGCCCTGTGTCTCGGCAGTGCCCTTTCCCTCCCACGCAGCAGCAGCCAGGTCCTTGTCAGCCTCAGAAACATGCAGTGCATCCTTCCAGGGGAAGATTGCTTAGAGTACCTGTTGAATTCCTGACGTTTCTGGAGGACAAGAGATAAGACTCTTTAACTAGGAAAGGAGAAAGAGGGGCTAGATCTTACGACCCCTGTCTCTAACGACCATACATTTGGACTTCCAGCACTGTCCTATGTCTCTGTGATTCATGACGAATTCCCAGGCTGCATAAATAAATGTGTGTATTTCTGGGCCTTTAAAAATTCAGTTACAAACCAGAAAAGTGCTATCAACTTTAACTAGGATAAAGCTGTTTTCTGCCATGATGTAGAGTAATATAATGGGTATAGAGTGGGATGAAAAAATTGGCTAAAGGCATGGCAAACTTTCACAGGAAGACAGATTGAAAAGACAGAAACTGTCTAGTTTACAAAGAAAATGAGTAAGAAGGACATGCTGCAACTACATGAAATATGGACAGGCTAGAAACAGTAAATCCTTAATGCTTTATCCTAGTAGAAAAATAAAAAGACATTCAGTGAAGCTGATGCTCAGTAAATGCAAAACCTAGGAAAAAAAAAAAGTCATTTTCACACACACAGCACTGAACCAGTTGTGCCACCAGCCCTGCTTCCAGCATGGGGGGCTGGCCTTTTGACAGAGGGAAAGACAGTTCTGACTCCTGCCTCATCGCTCCAGGGTCTCTGCTATGGGCACAAAGCGCTGCTCCATCCCTGCGCAGAAAGTGAAGAAACCAGCTGGACATTGGCAGCTCCCAACAGAGACCCATCCTGTCGGCCAGGTGAGAGACAAGTGAAACCTGCAAAACCGAGAGAGACTGCAAGATCACAGGCGCAATCTCTGATCTAGCAGTACTAAAATTAAGCTCATTTTAGGATCTCTAAATTTACACCATTTCCTAATCTGACTTCTTAAACCATAAGAGGTCATAGACTTTCATTCATTTATGACAGTAATAAGTGTAGTGACTCCTGCTTAATTAAGATAGTTTTTAGAAAAGCAACCAGATTTCTTCTGAACAGCTGAATAAAAAAACATTTCTCCCTTGGCTGTCTGCTCATGCCTAATTGCCCATGTTGTTTCTGTTTCATGTATATATTTCTGTGAGCAAGAATACTCTCTGCTGTAGGAGAACGAAACTCTCATTAATATACCTTGGTGCCAGCAATAAATCTTGTCCAGCATCTACATTGCACCTCAGTGAAAACATGCATATGTAACAGTACAGACTAAGTCACAAATTACGCTGTTTCTTGGTACTAATATAGGATTTTCTGTATTAGAAGTACCATGGCTAATATTAACTAATGATAAGGTAATTAATCCAAATATAGATGCCAATATAATTTCATTTTTGTGTCTGAAAGCTTTTAAGCTTGATACAAGCTACGCACAATGTGTGCCGTTCAATTAGCTGAACTCTAGTTAAATATTGCAGTCTGCTACTCATCATCTCAGACAGAATAAAACCCCATTATTAGCCACTGCTGGTATTTGACACAAGTAATAGCTTTAGTGGTTGTCTCTCTTTGCCAGTGATGACAACCAGCAATTCCTTCTTCATGTTAATTTTAATAGTGACTTCTAATACGAAGTCCTGCCGTGGTGATGAATGTTTTCACTCGCATAGAACTAAGGGAACCAGGCTGGCCTTCCAGACATTTTTTCTTGTCTTTTGGGGACTAGAGAGGAACAATTTTTAATGCAATCAGATCATCATACCTTGTCTTTCATCAGTTTTACAACAAGTTTCAGTGGGACATTGGAAATTTCGCATTTTGGGGGTTGAACTTTCTCAAGCAGGTCCCTACAAGAGCTGTCATTACTTAACACTGATAATCTAACATAAGACTTGCACAGGTCAGATGGCTTCCCTCTACCCAACCTCTACCTGGCACCATGCTCTGTGCCTGATACCTCATACTCTTGTCCAATTTTTGTAATTTCTCTGAAACATGTAGGAGGAAAATAATGTATTCCTTAATGTGGCAAGTGCAAGTGATCCTACAGTCACAAACACAAGGTGGAGCTGATACAGCTGTGGCCTCCTGAGTTACCCTGAGTGTTGCTGGAAGTTCAGTGCCTCTTTTCTCCCCCAGCTTCACCCAAAGCCTTACAGGACCACTGGTGGCTTTTCAGGGCCCACTGTCCGCTCTACCAGCAGTGAGTGTGCCACAGCCTCAGTGAGACCAGTGGTGCTGGGCATCCACTGACCTTAACTCTTTGGAGAGTAGGGCACTCATCCTGCATCTGCTGAATGAGCCACTGTCCTCAGGGGTGCTTAATGCTACACCTTGCTGTAGAGTTTGACTCATCCCACTTATGTGAGGGTCCTGCCAGCTCTGGGAAAGATGAAACACAAATTTTTAGGGCAGCTTTTCCAGATCCTTTCTCATACTGAAGTTCTCAGACTCTGGGAGGGCTGTCAGATTTCTCCACACTCCAGCTTTGGAGAAAACAGCTCTGGGCCCTGAGCCATCTCAGTACAGTTTTGCAGCTACAGCTTTCAGAGCATCCACACCTGTCTCTGTGTTACAAACCCATCACTTCTGGACTGCGATCCAAAGTGCTGGTGACGTGGAAGTGGGGGAAGGAAGGGCATGTGCTGCACAAGTCGGATGGAGGGGGCTAGAGATGGCCATCAACTGTGACAGGTTGCCTTGCCTGTTCTTACCCGTAGTGATGATCTCAGCTTTCCATCTAGCTCAGCCACTCCACCTTTGGAGGCAGGGAATTTAGTGTTTCTGCTGATTTTGTCTGCCCTGCCAAAGTACATTTTATGCATGAAAATGTGAGATAGGTTTCTCTCCAGCACTTAGGGATAATTGTCCGAGACCTGTGCTTAAATTAAAGAGTCCTTATGAAAAATAAAGCCACGCAGGAATAACTATCTTTTGAAGGTAGTGCACCTAGTTAAACAGGTGTGCTTTGATAATGCCATTCTAGTACAGCACATTTCATTTCTTCTGGTGCTCAGATCAGTTACAGGATAACCCAAATGGGTTTTTTTCTTTACTCCCCCAATGTCACTGTACATGAGGAAATAATCCAAAAGCTGAAATGTAAAATCGTGCTACGTTGCCCAGCACTGATGAATAGCATGGAGCAGCTCCAATACCCTCGTAATGTAACATTCATCAAGCTGACAGAAACCAGGTTTCATGCCCTAGACTAATTATTTTTGCACAGCCAGACATGTCATCCCTAGGACAATCTATTCCTGGTATCTAGTTACTCTTCTTATGTATACATAAGCTCAGTAAAGTCTTTACAAAAAGATTTGGAATGCATTATTAATAACAAAAATGGTTTTGATCAATGGGACATGATGCATACTTGCATGCATGCCCAAAATCCAGAAAAAGTATTATTAGCATTATCTAAATAGGTCTCCTTTTTCTCTGTACTCTTTCTGAAATGCAATCTGCCTCACAAAAAAGACAGCAGTTATTCCCATTCTCTGATTCTTTCCCAGTTCTCTGGTGCTCATATGCATTTCTATAATACATTTGATGTTGATGGAGGCCTTCTGGTGGCACCACATGCAATTCAGCGCTCAGAAACCTGGCAGTGCCTCTGTTCATTCATTATGATATAGATGTACACACTACTTTACCCAGTGTAACCTAATGATAATGAGTTTACTGCTTAGGCATGCTTTAATACTGTGATAAACACCTTGATTACGGTATGACAGAGGTCTAGATCTCTTTTCCAAACACTTCAGTTAATAAACTACCTATTTATTTTCTTGTCAAGATGTGAAAAAAAATCTGTTTATTTCCCTGTCAGGTTACTGAAGAATTATTGCTTGGATCCCCCTGTGTTCTTGCAAAATCTATGAGATTTCAGAATTCACTTGCCTGTGTTATCATCTTCATTGCTGAACTGTTGTGTGTTTGTTATTAGGTGAAGGAGGGCAGCAGTTCCTGTTCTTGATGAACTATTCTGTTACTCTGTCCAGTTCAGTCACTGATGTATTTCCAGAAGATCCCTCATCGCAAGTCTGTGTAGTAACACCCACCACTAATTCATTAGATTGCCTCTGAAGTTGTGAATATGATGGTGTCACTTCCAGTGCAGTCTGTGGCAATTTTTTGACAGGTACAGCTGAACCAGTGACCCCAACACCCTTTCTGCAGCTTTTGCAGCAACAGGAGCTCTTCCCAGCACAGCCAGCACCACACTGCTCGCTGGGCATGGTCTGCAAATGCCATTGTTCTGCCTGAAACACCCTGTGCCGTTGCTGGATCTGGCACCATTTCTGCAGCTCAGTTGTCGTTTCTGCCAAAGGGACTTGGATTTGAGCTCTGCTGCACGGAGGGCAGAGCTGGGACTGTGTAGGCAGATAATAACAAGTTTATTGTCATCACATTCCTCTAATGCATGTGTTTGTTCAGAGAGGTATGCAAAATCTCTTTGTGTTTGCAGATCTATTGCTTCCAATTGTTTTCACACAAAATAAAATTATACCTGTGTGAGACAAGCCACAGCCATTTCCTTGTGGCAGTTACTACTGAGAAACACTTCTTGGAGGGACACAGCCCCAAAAAGCAAACTGTTCCACTGTGTACAAACACAACATATGCAGATCGGACCTGGGATGCTTTACTTTTTTTTTTAAAAAAAAGGAACAGCTCTAAAATCTAGATGCATCTAGAATCTAGATGCCTGGCTAACAGCAATAGTCATCAGGAGCCTAAATCAGACCCGAGACACCTTATGCTAGATATTGATCAGATCACAGAATCATTTCAGTTGGAAAAGACCCTCAGGATCATCAAATCCAACCATGACCTAATCTAACTCTAGCACTAAACTATGTCCCTAAGAACCTTGTCTAAAACACCTTTTAAACACCTCCAGGGATGGTGACTCCACCTCTTCCCTGGGCAGCCTGTTCCAGTGCCTGACAACCCTTTCCGTGAATAATTTTTTCCTAATATCCAATCTAAACCTCCCCTGGTGCAACTTGAGGCCATTAGCTCTTGTCCTATAATTTGCTATTTGAGAGAAGAGACCAACACCCTCCATGTTACAACCTCCTTTCAGGTAGTTGTAGACAGCGATAAGGTCTCCCCTCAGCCTCCTTTTCTCTAGGCTCCTCCTTTTCTCCAGATCCATGGTGGAAAAACAGTTCTGTCTCGAAAACACTCACAGGCTTTGTCTGACAGAGCTTGACAGGTTGCTAGAGAGCTGCCAGGTCCAAAAGATGATGAAGGTGTCAAAGTAGCACTTCAGGGGAGAAACAAAGGACACAAAGGGAACAATTTGCATCAGAGTTTATTGCAGAGGAACCCAGGGAGTTTTCTGCAGCAGAGTTATTTTATATAGGGGATGGGTCAAACCCTCTCAGATTCAAGTAGGGGAACTTTTGGAACAAATTGATGCAATGAATGGTAACAAATCACCAGGCCCAGACTTCACCCACATCTTAAGATTAGTGTAAATATGATACTGTTAAAATACCAATTTTGGGATATTAGCTGCTTCTTAAATTAATCTTGATGCCAGAAAAACTGAGCATGGGCACCATGGCACCACATTCAAAACCAGAACTCAAAGGGTGATCTGAGAAACCACAAGCCAGCATTTCTGCTGCCTATGCCAGTAGATGTAAATGGCAGAGAAGGGAGGAACTTGCAGAGAGAAGCTACAGCTCACCTACCTGTGGAAACTCCTGGAAGCAATCCCCATCCTGGGAGTTATTCAAAGCTTGTCAGGGCCCAACAAGCCCTGAGCACCCTGGTCCAAGCTGACCCTGCTCTCACTGCGGAACTGGACTAGAAAATGTCCGTAGGTCCCTTCAGACCTAAGTAGTACAATGATTCTATATTCACAATGATGAGAAAAATGCACACATGCTGTACAATAATTAAACGTCATAATTCATCGCCACAGGACAACATTCCGATCAAAAGCAGAAATGGTTTTAAAGATATGAACCATATTAACTGTAGGAATACCAATGGCAACTAAATGTGACAATTTGCGTTCAACCCAGCATTAAGTGCACTTTTATTCTGACTGCTCTTACATACAAAACTGATGAAAAAAAGTGAATGGTGCATGCAGGGATGCAGGGATTGGAAATAAGGCAGCAGCAAGACCAGTGTGAAGCACTGCTTTTTGAAGCTAATTGTCTTCAATTAGCCTTTCACCTGTGATTAAACATGGTCTGCTATGAGCAAAAAATACTTCCTGAATATTCACTTAAATTAGCTTGTCTTGGCCTGGTTTTGTCTCGCTGGCATTAGTTTCCCCTGAATGCTCACACAGGATAGTTACTCTGGCACAGAGGGCTGTGAATGGGACTGTCGGAGCTGTGTGCCCAGCTGCTTTGGAACAAGAAACTCTGGATTTATACACACAAATGTTTGTATCAGAATCACCGAACTGATGCAGTGGGGGCTTTTTTGAACAGTCTCTGTAAAAAAATTTGACACGCAAGGGAGTTGATAGTGACCTGAGAGGTATTTTTAAAAGAAAGCTGTGAATATTGTTTGATGACCAAAACCAAACAAAATGAAAGAAGACATGAAAATATACAGTCAAGGGAGAGGAGACCAAACAACTCACATCCTCATTCATTACAAATCATTTGTGCATTTTTCCCCAACAGGTTGAACTGTGCCTTTCTCATAATCCATCAGGCATTTTGGAAAGCAAAAAGGCTGTGCAGTGGCCAAAATGTGGTGTCTCACACTTCTCAAGTTCATACATACACTCCTTCACCATATTCTTGAATTTCCCTGCAGAAAGTCTTATGGTTGGAGTCAATGATCTTAAAGGTGCTCTTCAACCTAAATGATTTCATGATTCTATGAAAGTCCAAGAATTGGCTCATGTGGTTCAGAAATACTGACTGATGTGGAGACATGTGTCCCCAGAGCTGAGACACACAAATTGACTGAATGGCATTGGAAACCATGTGCTTTAAATGCTCAGATTTGACATTTCTCCTTCCCTACACCATTCTGCCTATTATTTGAGGTTGCTTCCTTCCAAGTAACTGGAGAGATAAGGCCCCATGTATCTTTTCTGAAAAGGCAACGCTGAAGGAGCCCTGGCAGTATATAAACCCCTCCTAACCCACACCCAAGAGGTAATAGTTAAACCTGACTGCCCTACACAACTGCACGTGCAGCATTTAATACTCATCTTGCCAGCTCCCAAGTAATTGGAAACCCGCATATCTATTCAAGGCACATTCTGTTCCTCCACAAATCGTCCACACATTTCCTTTCCTCCATAAATGCTGTGATAACAGCTGAAAAGTGAGAGCAAAATAAAGCTGTGTGATATATGTAAAATGCAAAATGGTTGCTCTGTTCTGGCACCATTTGTACACTTGTTTTCCCGCATCACCCACAAAAAGGAGGGTCATCAATAGAACAAGGCAAGGACTGTAAGGGAGGGTGATGCCTTGAACTGATGAACTGGTACAGATGAAGTGGTACAGTTAGTCTAACTGTGACAGCAGATTCTTTTAGTTATGTTTGTATTGAAATCCCAACCATGGAAAATATAGCTCAGAAATTGAGAGATAATTAAAATTGGATCTGTGCAGACCTACTGAGCTTTCACTAGGAAACCTCCTTTGAAGGGAGCTTGTAGTTCAGAGCTTGGTCCTGAAGTGTACAATGCACAGTTTGAGAAAGGCCAGTAGCCTTGTGAGTTGTCAGGAGAAAAGAAGATGAACAACAAAATCACTGTTACTAATGATGACCAGTGCTCTGTGTCTTTGGAGAATCAGGACTGTGGTGTCCGCTCAGAAGAGCCATCAAAAAGTGCCGTGCAAGTTGGAAAAGGGTACAACTGGTCTCTCAGTGTGAAACAGCTCCTGGAGATAAGGGGCAGCCCAAAGACCACCTTTTTCATGCTAGGAAACCCTGTGACCTTGTTGGCTTCCCATTAACAGATGGTCATGCAAGCTGGTGGGAGAGGGTCCCTTTTTGTTGTACCTTAGCGCATGTGACTCTACTGTGTTGACACCTGGTCTTTGTAGAGCAGCAAAGGAACAGTAATTGCCAGCTGATACATTGGGAGATTAATACTTCAGCAGTGCAGAAATGAACCCTGAGTACTTGTGTGGCTCTTCATGATTTATAACAGGCCTGTCAAGGCACTCTTCAAACACAGGGAGAGGATATGGTTTAGGCATCAAGGGACTGATTTGGAGGTGAACAGAGCTGAAACTCTTACCTGGCTCTGTGTACACACATGTGTGTCTGTACACTCATGTGTGTAAAAAACACATATACATGTATTTTCACATGAACTCCATTTTATACCATACGTTTATGGAGGAGATCAGGCTGAATCTATATTTAAAGCAACAGCATGGGATTAGGAGCTGTAGGCTCACCTTCCTTACCTGGCATAAGCAAATATGAAAGTCTTCTTGCCCCATTCCTTATCTGTAGGAGTACATCATTTTTCCTCTATCCTTTTGAAGATTCTTCTACTTAATCATAATGGCATCTGCCCCATTTTTTAATGTCGGGATACAATTACAAAATCCTCCAGGGATTAAAATTAATTTGTGCTGGGATAGGAAAAAAATCTGTCCTTTCTGCAAGTGATTCAATCTAAATAACATCAGATCTGGCTGTCAGATCTCTAACACTTGACTGAGAATAATAACAATAATAACAATAATAATGAGAAAGCATACTGCATGTTGTCTTTGGTCCAACCAAAATAGTCTCCAGCCTCTTTCACTATGTTCTGTGGCCTCAGCCAAAGCTGAGATGGGTAGATCAGGGCCAGGATGATCATGGCCCCTGTGGTGGAGCATGGTGAGGCTGGGCTCATTAGCATGCCAAGAGAGCCCCTGTCCTAAGATGGAAAGCACCACAAAAGACTCGTTTTAATGCTCTATAGCTGAATAAGACTGCAAACAAAAATATATCATTATCTGGGCACATCTTGTAATTCTTGTTCAAGCATTTTTCATAATTTGCTGCTACTTTCAACTTGTCTGTTCCCCATGTGGCACTGTTGGACAAAGAGGAAACAGTAAGCTATCTATTCTTGGAACATTTTCCATTGCTTATTGTCATATGACCTCAGGCCAGGCTCTAATTCAAAGGAGAAAAAACACGTACAATCAGGAGTATGAATAGGACTGTCTAGTGAAAATCAGTGCACCTTTTAGTGGCAGGCCAGTAAGTGGTTCGTTACCTCTTGCACCTAGAGCTTTGAGGATGGGGAAAGGACCGTTGAGTGAAGTAAGAGAAGTCAAAGGCTAGTCTCATTAAATACAGCTTGAGCACACATTCACCACTTACCACTTAGAAATTATGAAGAAAGAGTAAGGAAATGCAGGAAAAATACATTTTCCTTACTTGCCAGCTTGTGTGGTAATAGGATGTATCTGATGCAGCAATGTCCCAAAACTGCCACTTATGGCCACTTGGGACTTATTATATTACACAAACCTTTGCTCTGAAGTTTAAAAATGTTTTGCTATTACCAAGAGCAGCTCTGAATTGCCATTAATGGACATGCTGAAAAAGCAGGGGTCACTTTCTTGCTTGCAGGCCTGTCTTCACTCTCCTGCAGCAGGCATGGGGCTGAGCTGCTCCCCCGTCAGTCGAGTGGAAAGGTGTCTGCATTTTCAAGGGGCAAAGGTACCCTGTTAAGTGTATACAGATGAGGGCAACATTTGACATACAGAATCTGGTATGCATTTTTAAAAAGTCAAAGATGAAGAGAGAGGGGATCCATTTGCATAAACAATTAGTCATTTTGGTGCTCATTCAAAAACAGAGAGTGACTTTTTTCTCCCCTCCAAAAAAAAATCAAACCCAAAGCATTAATATTCATGCTTAAACACTAAAACATTTGTTGCCTACAAGTAAGTAGATGACTAATTCCACTCATAAACATATCGCAGCAACATCATCCTTTTTTCTCAGATGGATTCAATTGCATCTTTTGTATATATGCAATACATGTTAATAAACCCATGCTGGGGTGGATTGAGAGTGCCCCACCTCGTGTGTTGACACCTAGCTATTTGCAAAAGATGCTAAGACATTAGTGAAGCACTTTACCATTATTTTATGCTGGCAGACACGGGGTAGTATCAGCCATGGTGTGACCTAAGGGCTCAGCCAGGAGCTTTCCACTGGAGGACTGAATATGGGTCAGGGGCCTTCATCCCTCACCTTCCCTCTGGTCATCATGGCAAGTGTCAACGGCTGCTCTGTGCACTGTTTTTATGGCCTCTGAGCTCCATCCGTGCTCAGATCTGATCATGCACTGCCAGTCAGCACAGCATGTTAGCAGGTATGAACAAATGGTTTGTTACAGATGCTGTCATGCTTTTATAAGAAACACCTCTGGCTGCAAGAAAGAGCTTTAATAGAATTGCCAAACTGATTTACAAATGAAGCCACTGTTTGGTGCAGAAGATGGTGCTGCTACAATCTTTGGATTTTGGAGTTTATTTACAACATGGGTGTTGTGGCATATTCATCTGGCAAAGGGAAAAAAAAAATAATAATTGTTTGGGCTACTGCTGGGTTTGTTTATGGTTGATATGCCTAGCCTGGACAAGGCAAATTCCCCATGTAATGTTGGAGATAAATGACGGAAGGATTGGTCTTCTCTCAGCAGGGTGCCAAGGCATGTCCTGGGGAGCACCACTGCATTGTTTTAAATGGTGTAGTAATAAATAAAAAGTGGATAAACCTACCTGTTGAGTATATATGGGAAGTCTGCTAACTCTGTATTCCCTGAATTGGAGGCAAATAATCTCCTTAATCTCTGTTTACCCTCAGCTGCACACAGGTTTATTGGGAGGCAAGCAGCTTTCCATGCGATGCAGAATGCAATTACAGCGAGATTGTCCCTGCGCATCCAGTGGCTCCCAGTCAGTAATGGAGCCACACACACTGCCAGTGCCACTATAGCAAGGAGAGCTGCCAGGATCACCGCTGGGCTGTGAAGGTGTCCCCGCTTTCATGTGTCTGACAGGCTGGCGAGAAGGATTCCATCCTGCTGTCCTGCTCCTGGGGCATCCACGACTGGTGGTAGAGAGCTGCAAAACCAGTTTGTCCTTAGCATCAGTTATGTCTTTTTGTTTTACTGTCTTCTGTGGGTGAGACTGATTCCCTCTTTCACTGCTGCTGATGTGATGTGTTTATAATCTCCCATCAGGTCTCTCTCCTCACCCTGTGCAATCACTCTACAATGCACAATTCAGATTTTGCAAGTCTAGCTTCCCCTTCTTCTTCTCATATTTCTCTTCATTCCTTGTCACCTAGGTGGTTTTCTTTTTGCACTTCTCAGTAGTTCTTATCTAATGTTTGTGCATTTTTGGAGAAGAGACAAAAAGAAGAGCAGGATCATGGAGCATCCTTGTCTGCAATAGTCTCACCCTTTCGTTCATCATCTTCATCCTTGAACAGCTCTGACAGTCTCTCTATCCCTGTTGTAATATAATGGCATGGGCTCTATACAGTATACAGAGGACCTCCTAGTCTCTCTAACTAGAACTTCTTGCACTGAACTCAAGAAGAACATCGGTTTTTAACTCTTCGCATTGTAGCACTTAGCTAGACAAATAAATCTGACTTTTGTCAGGGATATCTGTGTCAGCTATTTTAATTGCTTAGCTTTCAAATTCTAACTACCAGAGGAATTGTGTTAGCTCTGAGTTTTGGCCATTTGTTTTTTCCTCTAATTTATTCTGTGTAATAAGACCAGCACAATAAAAGTGATTTCAAAGAAATATTTCAACTTCCATTACACATTTCAAGTCTGGTTTAAGATAGATTGTGATTGTCGTGGAGAAGGACTGAAGACAGGCAGACTTGACCCAAAACAGAGGTGCATACTCTATTAGTAAGCCATGACAGGTGAAGAAATAGTGGAGTAATAGAAAGAATCAAAAGAAGTGAAGATGGTAATCATAACTGTCACTGTTGATAGCAGTTTCATATCAAAGAAGTGCTGTTCGATGGGGAGATAGCAACAGCCACAAACTCATAAAAGAACAGTATGAAAAGACTGTACACTGAGCCAGGGGAAGCAGCTGATGGGCTCAATGTCTCCTTAGACTCTTCTGCAATAGAGTTCAACAATGTCTCAAGGGTGGTAGTGATGGGTAAGAGGTCTCAGTGTGCTCCTTGCAATGGGCTTTGTGAGATTCAGGCCACAAAGCACAAAGGCAATGAAATGACAGATAATATTCAGTTTTGCTTTCTCTGCTCCTAGCACTGAATGAGATTTGCTGTCCTGAATCCCGGAAGCCAGAGGCAGCTCTTGACTTAGGAATGGGCTGAAGTCCGGTTCAAATGCCTTTTTCCTTTTGTCACCTTCCTCAAGTCAAAGAGGGGACAGAATGTTCTTATATTGCTGGGTTCATGTTTCACAGCTACACTGGGATTTGGATGCCCTAGTTACTCATGTTCAGCCCTTCAAATATGCTGTTTTCCTGCACAATCAATAGGCTTATGCTTTCGACCCATTCAGTTTGGTGGTCTATGTCTGATAACGGACTTTGGCTTTATATCATTAAGAAGAAACACATTAATTGAAAATGATCACATTTCTTGAAGAGATGCCTGAAATAATGCTTCTGAACAAATTACAGCTAGATGATCAGGACAGACACCAGTGGCTGAACGAGAGGAAAAAAAAGTCTGAAATCATTTTTATCTAATCTAATTTGAATTCATGTATGGTCATTAAGGAGAAACCTATGCACCTCTAACTGTATTCACTGAAAAGGGCAAAGGCATGGCAAACATTTTTTTATACAGGCATACAGAAATAGCACCAATTAACCTGTCTTGGTCAGCTGTCTAGATAAAAAATGTTACTCAGTAGTTCTTGCAATAGTAACAGCTGCCAAGAAAGGATTTTTCCCTGAAAAAAAAAAAAAAAAAAAAAAAACCCACTACAAAGATTGTTAAAATAAAATGGACAAGGAAGTGTCACGGAGAAGAACCAGCCAACTAGTAACAACATTCGAAAGTTCAGATTGCAATTTTCAGCAGGAAGTCAAGAAAATGAGATTAATTTGCCAACATTGCTCTCACCACCGTGAACTCAGGGCCCCTGGTCTGCCAGTTTCCAGACACTGGGACTTCCTTCCTGTGGCCAGGACTAAGGGGGGTGGTTGGTCATTAGCTGGACTGAAGACAAAAGTGTGATCCGGCTTTAGTTCTTATGGAGTTATTATCTCCTCTTAATTAAAATGTCACTTCACTTCTCCTTCAGAAGGAGCCCCTAAAATCTGTTAAAGCCCTCAAGGCTAAATAGCAGAACTTACATCCCAAACAAACTGAGAAAAGAGAAGAGTCGCTTGTCCAAATTAGAGAGATAAATTCAGGAGAATATTTGCCAGCTGGTTCCAGAAAGGAAATCTTCATCCTCGAGATGAAGCCAATTAGTAAGGCTCATGACTGCATGTTCCACAAAGGGCATTTTGTGGGAGGAGAAAAAAAGCACCAGTGTTAGATTTTGAGAAGGTGACATATTTCTCGTCCTTTCTGTACACTAGGCACAAAATGCTGTAGGGCAAAGCCTTCTTCTAGTGACCATACTGGTCTGTGACTTCTGCCGTTTTGACCACCATGCAAGACCCTTGCAAGGTCTTCTTTACTAGATGCATCCCCAGCACAGGGCCCACCAAAACTTGCTGATCCTCACAGTCACAATCCTGAGAGTATATGGCTTGTTTCCAGTGACTTGAATGCTGTATCTGACTCATATTCCCTATTTTGTTTATATACTCATCATGTTTGCTTCCCACTTAGGCACCAGTGTAGCTCATGTCACAAAATTAGAAAATGAAACAGACTTGTTAGAGACCAAATATAATCTTTGGTTTGACTCAGCGGTGTTTATGTGGAGCTACCCAGACATAATGTGGTTTGGCAGGTTGAATGACACCACAAAGGGTGGGTTATAATAATTTCCCAGTTCTTACCTCTCCCCAGACAAAAGACCAGCCCACTGAAATTAACTTGCATCTTCCTTATTATATTGAAATGGATACACATAACATGACTTTTAGGTCTGGATTCAAAATTTAAAACTCCCTGAAAAGGCTTGTTTCTTTTCCTCAGCTGCAGGAGTGATGCTCATGACAAGTACTACCTTTCCCTCCATAGACGCTCTTACTCATTGCTTCATGTATAAGATCATCTCGATTTCACACTTTAGATGTCTGCAAAAGGGTGAATCATCTTTGTCTCTGCCTCCAACTGGTTTGTTGTAAGCTCTTGGGCAGGTGTTGATGGATAAAGGGACCGGAAAAGGGATTTCCCAATGCACATGGCAGGTACAGTGCCCGGGCAGGGGCCAGGTGGCTGCATTTGTTGCCACGCTTGTCCATCTGTCCAAGGTGTGGCAGGTGAATCCATGCAGATAGCAGCAGCACAGAGTTGTTTTCTAGAGTTCATGTGGGGACCAAAGTGGGATCCAGCAGCCAAGAGAGTGGATTTGTGTAGTCAACAGAAACAGGCACTGAAGGCAGTGGCGTCAGGAAAACAGACACAAATATAAAGGCACAGCAGCAATGTGATATCATGGTGAGGAATGGATCTGAGCTATCAAAGTGACTTGAGCAATCCTGCACAAGCCAGTTGCACAGGGTGTCCCTCAGCACAGGAGGGAAGATGGGCAAAGGACTCCTTTCCTTGGCCCTGAGAGCACACCACACAGTGATGGCAGCGAAGATCTGGCACAAAAAGAGATGGTCAACTCAGAGGATGCTGCTGGCGAAGATGGGAAAGACACTCTTTGAACCTCCTACCTACAAATTATATAAAGTCGACCTGTCAACATTGCAAATTTCTGGCTAAGGTGATACAGGAACCTGAAGCTACTGAGTCTGTATCCTCTTCCTTATCCAAATATCTCACCATGAGTTCCGTACTCCTTCTCATTAGAGAAACATTGGTTTCAGGGTGGCACTGCCTCATTAACAGAGCGGTAGCAGCCACCAGAAGGGTCCCAGTGTTCCCTCTCCTCAGATACAGCCAGGCTGCATTCCCAGCAGGGTTTGCAGTAGCAGTGTTGGGGCTGGATCGAAAAGCTGTGTGCTTGGCCTGAGATGGTCTCTGCATGCTTAATATCAAGTGCAAAAGAGCCATGCTGTAGCTGAGCCAGGTGGCCTGGATCTTATCTCTGTGGAAATAATAATACATCTCCTTCCCTCTAAACACTCTCCTCTCTAAGGGATGAGGTAGAAACTGTCCAGGACAACTCACTAGTAGTCTTGGAGATGGAGCTGAATTCAGGACAACATTGACCTCAGCTTTTGAATCCTAACCAGCCTGTACAGAGTCATCCTTACTTGCATTTTGTTTTCCTTCCAACCCATATTCTCCAGAGGCCTGGGGACAAGCCACTGCATGACAGCTGAGCTAGGCTGATCTAGCATCCAGGAAGAGGGGAACCACACATCTTAATGGGCTAGCATTGAGTCTTGCCTAAGCTTTTGACTTGCTGTCTCCAGCAGGGTTTCCTGGGTGACCCCAAAAGCATAAGTCAGAGCAGCACAGCAATTTGTGGAAAACATGCTAAGCCAGGACAGCTGATAACATGGTGCTTTTATGTACAGCAGTATTGATCTCAAAACCAGATGCACATTTTTACAGCATTCAGCTCCTCTCACTGCTTACTCTTCACCTTGGTGTTACACTTCTCTCTTTCGTAACAAAAAAAACCACCCCATGGCTGCTAGTTGTGATGCTACATACACAGGATCGGGACGACTAGTACTTTGCCGTGTAAATTCCCTGACTCAACCTATACCCAGAATGATGCCTTTGTGCCATATAAAGTTTTTCAGAGGGGGAACCGCACCATGAGATTTGCTGAATTTTACCTTTTTAACAGATAGTTTAGAAGCACAAACTGGTCTTGAAGGGTTGTACCTATCAGGGTATTCAGTACCACTGAAGGCTTATCATTATGAGCAGGACTAGGCAGCTCAGGGCATTGCTCAGTAATCACCTTGGTGGATGCAGCAAGGACAGCTGACACCTGGCCTGGCACCAAGGCCTAGACTCAGGTGAAAATATTCGACAGCATGTGACTAAATGAGTCATAAAATGGGGATATTTCTGTCAGTCTAAGAAAACTCCCATGTTATTCCTGTCACATAATCCATCTCATATTTTTGTGTTGGAGAACTACTGGATCCCTCTGTGATGAATTTCATTACATGGAGCCTATAAAGGGTCTGACCTTCCCCAGTGCTCCTCCAAGACCCTTCTGTCATGATCAGAATAATCCAGAGCTCTCAAAACAACATGTGTTCCACTTCAATGTTGAAGGAGGGGGTGGAACTAACAGGAGCCTTGTGTGAACATCTAATTACCCTACTCCAGTTTTGTGAGGAAAGCATGGGTATAAGGGGTTGGATGGGTAGAAACAAGAGCAACTGGTGCTCTAGATGTACTTCTTATGCTTTTTCTAGAGCATACAATGTACCTGCTTGTGATGTTAGTATTATTTTGGGGGCATGGACCAGATTTGACAGCATACTGAACAATCACTGTGAAGTGCTGCATACCAGAGGGTTGTGATGGAGCTGGTGCAGATGTGATCCCTCAGTCCTCGATGGGTTGTTGGATCGCTAATCATGAATGCCAGGAACAAAACCTGGTCTTCATATGAGCTGTTGCTTCCATGTCCTTGGAAGGTTTAGGCCACAGACATTAATTTTTTCTTTAATTCACTGTTTATCAAACTGCTTGAACTGGTGATAATAAGAAGGAGCAAGAAATCCCCTCTGGTGTGTTATAATGGCCTACTGGTGCTAAGGGACTGCTTTTTGGGGTCTTGTATATGCTTCTTACCAATAAAATATTCTGTCATGTCACACACACAAATCTGGGGGCACCAAGGAGGCTGGTCATGTGCAGTGAAGCTCAGGGTATTTTGGGGCTTGTGATGCACTGAGAAGTTTCCCCTGGTCCCAGCAGGAGAATTGGCCTGGAGTGACCGTAGAGGTCCCTCCTTGAGTTGTCATATCCCTGCCTGGCACTGTTCCAGCCCCTGAACTGAAGGCCATGAGGGTGAAGAGGCTTATGACAAAACCCCTCTGCCCATGGGATCAATAACGAGGAGAGAGGTGGATGTGCCACAGTCTCTTCTTGACAAGTGTTATTCATACTCCCCCTCAGATATGATTGGTGCATATAAATCACGGCAGAGACTACCTCAACATGTCCCACTTAAATCTTGGAAGAGAAAGTGCAGCTGGATTTTCTTTCTCTTTCAATTCTAAAGAAGGAGAATAATATTCAATATAGTGGAAAAGCTCTTTAATCCCTCAAACCCAGTACAGAATACGGTAAAAGGCTTAGGATCCCTGAAGTGAGTGATTGACAAGGAATGCTGTTCTCCCTTTCATAAATCAAAAATCATGGCATTTTTCTTGAATTCAGTCCCACTATTGTGGTTTTCCCTATTTCCAATATGAGCGTCAACCCTCCTCACTGTAGGCAGCTACATAATTGCATTTTAACTCTCACAGAGGACAAGTATGCTGTCTCAAACCAGTAATTCTTATGATTTGCTGTTCCAGTTGCAGCTCAGAGGCTGCACAGACAAATAGGGAGAGCTCTGAACAACTCACAGTCCAGAAGAGCCTCCTGGGCAACAACCAGATTAGACACAGGCTGGGGGGAGGGCGGGGGGGACACGGCATCTCAGCTACTGGAGGACTGTGGGTGCCGACTTCAGCCTTGTGAGCCACTACCCTTACACTGACTTGCGTAACTACTCTCCAAGGAGAATAAAATGGAAAACAAAAGCATTAGGGTCTGACCTCAAAGTTGCATGTTTATTACCTCAAGCAACAACTAAGTTCAACTCCAAATATGCCTGATTATTCATCTCATTTGGTCGCTTTGCCTTCCTCTTCCTTGCGTGTCTCCCAGTCATAGACTGTCCCATTCTGCAGCTAAAGCTGCTTAATTGCAGGGGGAAAGGAAGGTTTGCTGTTCATTAAAATGCTCTTTTTTCATTGCTGCTTGAGTCTGAATCCTTTCCTGCTCTCATAGTTAGTAAATGTTAAACATTGCACGCTCTCAATATTTACCTATTTTAACCCTGACTCACTCTGTTTATTTCCATAATGCATGCCTCTCCGCCTTTTACTTCTCAATACCCGTGTTCATTTTTTTAAACCACAGAATATCCTCATTTGTTTTAATTTGTAAGCACTCAAGTAGTTTCTATTTTTAGTTTGTTTTTTAACTCATTTTCTTTTCTTCTTGTCCAGTTCTTTTTTTCTGGGATATGGGAGGTTGGGAGGTTCTTCTCCAGCCCAGAATCCCACATCTCTCTGTATACTTGGCTTGGAGGTGCTACCTACCCATTAGAAACATTCACCTCACATTTTCCCCTGCAGAAATACTAGGGTCCCCTGAATCATCTAATGAACCCATAAGCATCTCATATTCCACTGTATGGCAAAGACAGAGCTGAAAGCATCAGGAGACAAATTCTCTCCATAGCTCAGCTTACCGCTTAGCAAAGGAAAATCAAAAGGAAGATGTTAAAGGCAGACCCTATGGGAAGCCAGCATGGTTAGCAATGGAAAGAAACCCTTTCCCTCCCCACTGCTGGTGATGAATCTTCTTTCCCTTTCAGCTGGTCCCAGTCCTCCCTTCAGAAAGCTAATTACCAATGTAGGGCACGTGGGGGCTGCCATACAGCGTTAACTCTCAGTCCCCTAATGAGGCGGTGCAGCAGATGCTGGGGTTATTTGGAGGCTATATGTGCCCCCCCGACCCCTGTGAGGAGCTGCACCAGGGTGAGGTCACCACGAGCTCATCCAGGGAGCCTCTCTGGGGATGGCTTGAAGCCAGCAAACAAAGCAGCAGACAGAAGGGTTAATACTGCTCAATAAACGAAGCAGCATCAAACAAGAGAGGCTTGAA
Source organism: Patagioenas fasciata (assembly GCF_037038585.1). Classification (NCBI taxonomy): domain Eukaryota; kingdom Metazoa; phylum Chordata; class Aves; order Columbiformes; family Columbidae; genus Patagioenas; species Patagioenas fasciata. The sequence goes on along the minus strand of NC_092524.1, from coordinate 27,243,496 downwards.
TCTTTCCTCCCCTGCAATATAATTTGTTAGTTGCTGGGAGCCTCCCCTCATTTAACCGGGGCCTTTTTCTCAGACAAATCAAGGCGGGTGCTGCTTGCACAGCTGCAACCTTCATTTCCAGTTTGGGGGTAGAAAAGGAGTTATTTTCTCCTCCTTTGTATCATCCTAGAATAAAAAAAGAGAAGAATAAATAAAAATCCCCTCTGTGAAGAATATGACACTGAAAGACCATTGTGCATGGCACAGCCCCCTCTTCCACCTACCCATCACCCTCTGGATACAACTCTCTCATTAACTGGACTTTTCATACAGAGGCTGTTGCCTAAATTAATTTGGAATAATTTATTGAATCTGATTCATATCAACTTAATAGCGCTTTATTTAAGCGCTGAAAATCTATTTATCACCAGCAGTAATTGCAAGTGTGGTTAGAGGGTGAGCCCTTCCAGCACACACACACCAATGGGGCTCAGCAATGCTGGCGCCAGAAGGTAAGGCTTTCACAGGCATTGCCGAAAGCTGGATAGGACAATTCAAAGGTATCCCAAAGGTTTAATTCCAAATAGCACAACACCTGTCCCCTCACCCTTCTCCCCTCCCCACATCCTGTTGGCCTCTATCACGCACAGCTTCTCCTCCAGCTCCAGCTTCTCAGCACCAGATTGACCCCCCAGCCTTGCCCAATCTTGCACTTTGCCAGACATTTCCCTACACCCATCCTCTCCACCTCTCCCTAACCAGTCTTCCCTTCCAGCCTCACTGCCTGCATGGCCCTTTCCCATCCTGTATTCAGCCCTACCAAACAGGACCAGTTTTACATGTCCCAGCAGTGTTGGGGAGGTATCCTTGCCAACCAGTGAGTATCAGGTACCAAGCTCCACAACGCAAAATAGATGTCCTACATTTGCTACACCCCTGTGCCCACTGCTGTCCTTACTATGTCCCAGGAGTGTGCAGGAAAGGGGGAGAACTGTGCTACAAAGTGCTTTTGAACAAGAGGATTCCTTCTCTTATCTACTTGCAAATCATTTATGACAAGCCAAAGAGGCCCATCTTGAGATGAGGTAGCAGTGCCTGTCCCTATGTTTTCTGTCACCTGGTCCCACCTGCGTGCTCCACAGCTTTGGCACTGCTTCCTTTTCCATGGCTGTTGGGTGGAAAAGACCTGAGCTGTGCTTCCCAGGTGGTGGCACAGAAGCACAGGTGGGCACAGTGGCAGGGATGCTCAGCAGTATGCCCATGCTGGCACCTTCATCTTGCTGTACCATCAGCTGTGCCACCAGCACCAGGGAACAAGGAGAGTTTGCTCTTTGTTCCTGGGGGATTATCCCTCCCCGCCACTGCCCACAGTCACCGCCTGCTCTGGCAATTCAGCAGTGACTGACTCCCTTTCATGCTGCAATCTGTCAGGCTGGGGAGTGGTTAAAAGAAGAGGCTGTCCTCCCCATATGCCCTGGGCTTTTCAGTTTCTAACCCCAGAGCTGCTCAGCTGTGTGTGTCTGAACGGTGCTGACTAATAAAGGCTTTCATTTCAGCCATGGCATCTGGACTATTGTTCACATATGCCACTGACTGTGCCTGAAGCCACTCGCATAGACTGGTTTTCCTCAAGGCACACCTAGCATGAAAGGGTTTCAGATAGACGCATGCACACAGCAGGCTGACCTCTCCATGGTGCACAACTGCCTTCCTTCCCTGCTGCTCCTCTCTTTCCGCATTACATTCATTTTAGGGGCCTATATATGTTATGCCTTATGGGTAGATCTGTTGCGATACAGCTACTCTCTGCCCACTGCCATTCCAGCTTGCCTGTGTCAGGCTATGTTTGGTGGCTATCAGTTGTCAGTAGCCACCACTGAAGGTTAAACCTTTATTGTAGGCTTACTAGGGTCATGCTGAAGTTTGCTCCAGAAGCTCATGGTCACTGCAGGCATCTGTCCAAGGGAAGACCAGGGCCAGGTTCAGTGCTCTGACCTTGTGAGGCTGCTTCTGGGTACCCAAACAGACCACAAGCATCACCATGATATGGTGGCCCTAATCATACCTGACACCACCAAAGTGAATAGGTGTGAATATGGCTTCATGGCCACATTGTAAATCTCATGCCCAGAACGGGCAGGGAAGGCAGAGAGAGACTGCAAAGGGACCTTAGCTTCCCAGTGCTCCCAGCACTGACATGTGCTCCACTTCCACTGCCAATTAAAATGAAGCGGGGAGTGGAAGGGTGAGGGAGAACAGAAAGACGCCCTTTCACAGCTGCCTGAAACCCTCTGACCCTTTAGATGAAAAATTAGCATCATAATACATAGTGGTATCACAGTGCTGTTAATTTGTCTCTCATTGTCCTCCTGAAAGATGCAAATTACATCACCCATTACTAATTCTCAGCATCAGAGTCCTCTCCAGAAGAAGCTAACCGATAAGCAAGTTATTCTAAAATCAGCCTAATGGGCTTCTGCTGAACCTGAGCACAGCTGGTGAGCCTGCCGGTGCACAGCTCACATTCGTAACACAGCGGTGGGTGAATGAGTGGGCTTGGCACATTTGCAGCAGAGCATCTCTATTCCTGTTACAGCAGTAGGCATCACCTTGCTGGGAGCAGAGAGGAAAAGCCCTTGTGATTTGCATGCCACAAAAATGGGTAGTATCAAAGAAAGACAGTGCAGGGACAGCATCTTCCCTGGTTTTCATAGCAGATGGAGAAGAGATTTTTCAAAAGCCCAAAGGAAACATTGACCAAAGGTTACTCTCTGAAGATATTGGCCACCATGGAGAGCTTTTGCAAATCCTGTCCCCAGGCAGAGAAAAAGCCTTTCAGTTGAGTAAAGGGAGGGAGTGGTGGGAGTCAGGAAATAACGGAGCCATGATCTGAACTTCTATTTCTGGAAAAAATCCCAAACCAAATAATCGAACACATTTTTTGCAAGCATCTAGATGATAAGGCTGAAAATTGAAGTTAATAGGAACATGTCAAGAATAAATCACGTCAACACAATCCGATTTCCTTCTTGACAAGGTAATAGGTTTTATGGATGAGGCAGGAACAGTATATGTCATGTGTCTTCAGTAAGGCTTATGACACCAGTCTCACATGACATACTCATAAACAAGTTATGGAAGCATGGCCCAAAGGCAGATTCTACAGACTGAGTATAAGGGTAGCTTAAAACCGCTCACATTTAATTGTCAAGTTGAAGTGATTCATCAGCTGAGATTTTGCAGTGATCGTTCCTGTAGCAGATGTTATTAAATGTTTTCATTAATGACTTAGATGATGGAATGAGAACATAATTATTAAATTTGAAGGTGGCGTTAATCTGCGAGGGACTGCAGGCACATTTGAAAATATTAGAATTCAAAATGGTCTTGATAACTTAAAGAAATAGTCTGAAAATAACAGGCGACACTTCAGTAAAGGCAAATACAAAGTAGTATACTTAGGAAGGAATAATAAAATTCTTAAATAGAAAATGGAGATGGCAGGATAGGTAGTGTGTTGGCTGGAAGAAAAGGCCTTATAAAGCATCACATATACACACTTTAGACAACAGTTACATTTTGATGGAAAAAATCAAAATCAGATTGAGATGTACAAACATAACCTGTAAGACAGATGAAGTGAGTGTACATTGCTGGGTCAAGACACTGCTGCTCAGAGATGGCTCATGAGCCACACAGGTATGCCTGTCCACAGTGTGCTGGTCTGCAGGAGAGCATAGCAGGAGATGACTGGTGGCAGTAATTCTCCCAGTCAGAGCACTTTCACGCACAGCTAAATGCCTGAAAACATCCCAAAGGTAGATCTCCCCAATGGTGTAAACTGGGAAAAATCCGAACTGCTTTCGTCCCCCTCTCTCATGTCCACCCAGCTGTGCAGCCCCCTTGTTCCACATGATCAGTAGATGGTGCAGCCTGAGCAGCCAAAGTACCAACAATGCAAAAATAAGTGTTTCCTTTGCAATCTCTTGACAGTAGCTGAATTGGCTGAAAAGGAACCCATGTTTTTTTTACTTTACAAGGGTTGAATTTTGACCAGGTCAGCTCCCTGAATCCTCCCTAACCAGCCACCCAGCTGATGTGAGCAGTCCCACTGATCACTGGGTGACCAATTCTCAAAATGACTAATGCTTGCAATCCACTTACATGTTGCGATCACTAGGCAAAATGGTGTGTTTTTTCAATGAAGATGAATTTCACAATTCTCCTACTCTCAAGCAGGGATCTTCGCCAGCTGCTCATTGCTGCCTAAGTCCAATTAGAAACTTGCCTGCTTTCCCTTGGGGAGCCTGTGACCGGTGATACAGTCTCCCTAAAACAAGCTTGTTTGTTTTCCTTCACTGCTTGCTTCCATTTGCTAATAAACAGCCTACACACATATTTAGTCCCATCTAATCTTATGCTTCACTACAAGTGGAATTAAATGTGTTTCTTTCTTGTATTACAGGGAAAAAAAAGATGCAACCCACATTATTTCTAAAAGTCAAGGACCCACTGGAATTCAGGCTGGTTTTTATTGTTCTTTCTTTCTCTTACTCTTTGTTTTTCGGGGAGGGTGGGGGGTGGGTGGGAAATCAGTCGTCATATTTTCCTCCAGAGCAGATCTCCTGGAACATGCCCAAGCCCAGCTGCACCACTGTTTGCTGGGTTTTGCCACAAGCCGTAGTTTCTTTAGGAGACAGTTTCAGGGGCAATGGAGCAAATCTATCTGTTTGCCACCCTGAGAAGAAAGTCCCCGCTCACTCCCCTGCCATGTGTCTCTTCCACTCTGTTCTGCCCTGGCCCCAGAGACGTGGCCCTGAACACCTCCTTGCTTGGTTTGACCCCAGGTGGTGCGCCCATCCTTGGGTTAGTTTGAGCAAAAGGCCATTTTTGGTGGTCTGATCTAGGGGACAACACCACAGCCTGTCCTACCAGCCGGGGAGCATTTGAAGCCTGTCATGCTGGGCTGAGAAAGCCTGGGATACCGCAATGCCAAAAGTTACACACTGTGGAAAAACAACATGTGTGAGCTTAGATCTCGTTAAACTCCCCCAAAACTCCTTCTATGGGACTAAAGCAGGTAGGCTTTAACTAATTCATTGTCATGCTTCTGGCCGTCCCCTTGGGAAACCTGGAAGTTACTTGCACCAGGAGATTTAGGCCAGCCCTGACAAGCTCACATCTGTAAAATATGAATGCACTGTTTATGCTGGGCACATTGGGTGTAAGTATATGAGACTTAACAAATGCTCACAAAGCCAGCTTAAAGCACTCATCTTTTACCTGGAGGTACACATTGCCTCAGAAAGCTTAAAATACCATGATGACTGCTGTTATAACCCAGGCAAGGGCTCTCTTGAGTGCCTGAAGGATTTTTTGGACAATTAAACAAAGATCTTTTACAATCAGAGGAGTCATTTTACTGGTGCAAGTCCATCTAATGGCACATTTGCAGGTAACATTATAGCCCACTAAAAGAGGAGGGGAAAACAAAAGTGCGAAATTGAATGTAGGGTCCTGGGAGTGGCACATGTCCTTTTGTACCTTCTGTATACACTTGGACTCTCCTCAAATCATTCTTTGGTGAGAGCAGGAACATCTTTCAGGAGCTGCTCTGAGCAGCAGCCTCGATATTAGTGCTGTTGCTGGGCTCGTACCTCCAAAGTTCTACTCTCTCATGTTAATTCACCAAGTGGATGAACAGTTTGTACAATTATCTCCAACTCTTTCTTGCTCAGGATTGCCTGGAAATGGCTGAGACCTCAAGACGGAGGATTTTGTTGTGTTTTTTTTAAGGGTACCTTGCTGGTGCCGTGTATACCTGTGGCAGCATTTCTGTGCAGAGGGGGATGCTCTGCAGCCCTCATTCCTACACCCAGTGAGGGATGCCCCTGGCTGTGAGTCTGACCCTACAGCATCAATAATGCTGGAAGAGGGCACGAGCCCACTTCTCGGTGCACAACTCCCTGCAAAGTCAGTGCCACCACAGTGCAGGCCCAGCTTGAACACATGTTGTCATGCTGTTACCCAAAAAGGGCACTGGAAATCTCTCTTCACTAGTAAGAACGATGCAGATGTGGTGTTTTGCTAAGCAAAGATGTTTGGATTGCTTGCTAGAGCCATTCCTGCTGAATAATGAAATGCAAGGCTGAACTGCGACAATAGCTTCACCGTAACAAAGCAGTTTGAGGAAATCGATTTGTATACCCAAAAAGAGCTCTGCATGAATGCACAAATCAATGCGGGCAAAGAGATTCCCAGGAAATCACTTTAGACAATATAAGGGTTAAAAAGACATGAGTGAGCGTTGCAAGAGGCTTAGGTCCCTGGACACCAAGCTGACATGCTTCCACTAGTCTGTGTTGAAGTTACCAGAGCAAATAACTTCAGACTTTAGAAGTAAAGAGTGTGAATATTGTGCGGGTTTTTTATTTCCCCATAAAGATTTTTCTTAATAAAATGGGTGAGATTTGTCAGATGTGACCTTAGGAAAGCTGCTAAGTGTTAATTGGCTTCTAGTTACTTTCAATGTAATTTGGGAGTGCATAGCCTTTGTAGATCCACGCCCAAACACAAGCTGGAAGTCACACTTGTGATAAGCAAGTTTGGGTTGAAATTATGAACATCTCATTCTTTCCCATATGTCCTTCCCACAAAGGCAGAGCTCTAGACTGCTAATTGTGCTCCCTCACGATAGTTCCAAGTGTTTCCCATGAAGCAGGCTCTTATCTCTCTGAGAGTGGTTTAAAAAAATTTTATGCCATTTGTCTCCTTGGCTACCTGGCCCTACCCACCTCTCAGTGCCCCAGGGGAATTGTTTTTTACCCTTCTTTGGAAAAATATCATTGTAATTTTGCTAGAAAGTGCAGGCAGAGGTCGGTTTGCCTCTGGGCAAGATGGACATTGGAGAAGAGTTGAAGGTGCCTCTGGCCACAAGGATGCACTGGAAAAGTGTGCAAGCCAGGGCCTCACTCTGCCTGGACCCCTGCAGATCTGACCAACCCATGGCTTTGCCCAAGCTGTCTTAGCGGCTGACTCGCTGATTTGAAACAAAAAGCTGTTTCCCACAGTCCCCCTGCCAGGTGATATGGGATTAACTTCTCCTGGCTCTTTGTCTGAGGATTAGAGATATGTTTAAGACTCAGGCCAGGTCTGCACTAGGTCAACGCTAGGAGTGAAGTCTGGAGCTCATTCTGAATGACAGGCATCTACAGAGACTCAGCCTCTTGTGGTGAGATTCCTCCAATAATAAAACTGGCCCTTTCTGGGTACAGATAGAAATTTCAGGAAGAGGGTGATGGGAAACATGGCCAGATTTTGAACCCTTATTCGAGCCTGACTTTTGTTGTTATTATTAATTTGTATTTAAAGCTTAATTTTGATTATTAGAAAGGAAGGCAACCTGTCACTATTTGTGCTGCTTATTTACTTCTTATATCACTTAGGCTTAAAACATGCACAGGCAGAAGCACTACACACAGCATCCTGCTGCATCCCTAGTTAGAATGGAAGTGTTTCAGAGGTGTTGTACTGGCTCTTACCACAGAGAGGATTTGTCCAGAGCTACAATGGACTGTTTCACTTTCTGTTTACATGTGCCACTTCAGAGGTGTCTGCTCATCCCTGCAGTGAGGACACAGGGATGGGCAGGGACAAAACAAAGTCTGCGCTGCATCACTTAAAAATGAAGAACATGCCAGATGCTTCCTGCCAGCATTAAGTCTTGTTCCTCCTTCACAAGCTGCTTCTCCCCACACCTATCCCTGACTTTGAATCCCACTTTTAAGGGGTCCATTTCCCTCCAGCTGTGCTTCTGAGAAGTGCTGCTGTTCCTTCTTGCTGCCTGAGAGGAGGCTGGACCCCTGGCCACACCGGGAACAGGCCCCACTTTTGGCACCAGGGCAGCTGTCTGGGTGCCCAGACACAGGAAGAGGCCAGATGCAGGAAGCCTTCTGTTTACCCTAATGGGACTGAAAATGTGTTTAGTAGATTGGCAAAATATCCTGAGAACAGAACTCAGCATGCTGGAAAATAGGGCACTTGGCAAAGGCATTCATGGCATTAAAAGTATATATGTAAGGTGCCAGGCATTATGTTTATATTTATATAGCTAGCAGGCAGTGGAACATTTCCATACCTCTAGATGGTCATCAAGGCCCTGCTCTCCAAGGAAAAGGCGTCCTTAGGATCCAGCCATCAGCTGCCAAGTGCTCTTGGCTAAATGCGACAATGTCCAACAGGTCAGACAGGATGTCCCACAGCCAGGGTGGGTGGGAGGCCAGCAGCTACCTTCTGGTGATAGAAAAAACAAGGGGCCCTCCAGGCTGGCAGTGCAAGAGGCAGAAGTGACTGAAGAAGGAGCAAGTGACTGAGCACCCCTTTGGTGTGGAGATCAGATCTGACCTCACAACCAATGCCAACCCCAAGGGCTGAGGAATTTGGCTTTACCCTGCTGTCACCACAGAAAACCTGCATAAACATTTTGTCTCTCTTTTCCCCTTTCCCTTGCTTACACTGACTAAGCTCATACCATTTACCCACCCTTATTTTGGTGAATACCATGTGCTAAGCAAATGCTACAGCTACAATATTTGCTGCTGAACTGTCAGACACTCCCAGTCAGCAGGGAAGGAGGGAGCTGGCAAGCATCAGCCAGCACTGCCTGACCTCAGCCTGGTGCAAAGCAGAGGCACGGGACCCTGCAAATCATGACACCTGGCTGTGGGCAGCAGGTTACAGCTCTCCCTCACAAGGTGCTGCTGGAGCACCATCACTTGGTGTCCCCATCGTGTACCCAGCACACAGCAGGCTGTCAGGTTGGTGCTGCATGAGACCAGCCCTGGGCTCTGCTGAGCAGCCACCTCCCAGAAAACTTCCAGTTCCTTTGTAAAGTGCTTTTTCCTCCTTTTGGTTCCTCCAGTGTCAGAGACTCCTCCTGGGGAGGGTCCCACAGGCATCTGCAGCTCCTCGCTGCTCCAGGGCATGGCATGGTGCAGAGGCATAGCCAGGAGAGCATGGCCAGGGTATTTCCTGGTGTTTTCCCTGAAAGTTTCTTTCCTACCAATACCATGCCCAGCCGCAGGACAGCCTGTTGCAGTCTGTTCCTCACAAGCACCGTTTTACTTGAGAGAAGGTGCTCCAGTGCCCCCCCAGCCACCAAGGGATGTTGAATGGTAATTTATTTTTTTATGTGAATCTTGGCTCCCAGTGAGTAAAATTGGTTCCTTTCCCACTGAGCAGTTGCCGAAGAAGCCTGAGTTTTGTCTACTGTTTATGAATTTTTTCTGTGTTTCTGTCTAATAAACAGTTACCATCAGGAGGAAAACTGCTGCTGGTGTATGTGTGCATCCCAGTTTCACCTGGGAGTGTGACCAATTTCTTGTGGGGGTGGTGGCGGTGGGGCCCTGGGGCAGGGGAGCTAGGCAGCCCAAAACAAACAGCCATGGGCCACGAGCAGCTCTGCTCATGGGCTGTGTTTCCTGAGAGGTGCACATTGGTGGTACTGGCTGAAGAAGGCACCCCCACCTCTGTCGGGGGCTGCTCCTCTGAGATGCTGCTGTGGTAGCACTGACAGGGTAGTGACCATGTCAGAGGCTGCAAGGAGGACTGGAAGGGGAACCCACCAAAGCCTTCAGTGTCAACAACAGAAAGCCCTGAATTTGAGCTTTTGAGCCACAGAGACAGGGTGGGCACGCTCTGGGCCAGGATCTGCAAGCCTCGCTTTGACTGCACTGACATGCAACTCAGGAGCAACAAGAGGCAGATTGCGATGTGTGAACAACCAAAAAAACACCACAGCACAAGAGCCACTTTTCTCAGCAGCAGCCCTGCTGTGTTGGAGATCACAACCAGCAAAACAAGCACCTCTGAGAAGGGCCCGGCTGTTGACCAAAGAAGCTACAGCTGCAGCAAACCAGCTGTCCCAGCTCTAGTGAGGGTCACGCTTTGAATATTCACCTCCATGGTCATGCTTTGAATATGAAAGGACTTGGCCTGCTCGGTCGTGGCTCTGAAAGCACTATACAAGTAAAGACGTTTGTGGTGGATGGTGTTCCTGCCCTGGTGGAGCCTTCCAGTTGTTGGCAGCTGCCCAGCTTAGTCCAGAAGTTGAAGCAGTTAACTACAGCAATAGCTGAAATGTGAAACTAGGTGGCCTATATATGCCAAGAATTGTTCACCATTGCTCTTTGATGTTAAATTTAATATGTAGTATGCTGTGTAAGTACGGTTGACTGTGCATTTCATATAAATTAATTACAAAGACCTTGTCAGGCATGCAGAGAACAGCGGGCAGCACTTTAAATGCTGCACGCAGGCATTTAAGGTTGCAGGGAGAAATCCTGCTGCAAGCCTCAGCCACGGTGATTTGCCACCTTCCTCTTTTGGAGACCACCTTGGAGATCACAGCTTCTCTGACCAGTGAGCCATGGTTCAAGCAGATCCCCCTCCCGTGCACACAGGTTTCTCCCTCTGTCCTTGTCAGCCCCAGCAAGAGGTACAAAGTCCCTTCCTCAGTTATCAGCATCCCAGGGTGATTCGGAGATGAGACACACACTTGGTCTGGATACTGCGGATGCCCTTGCTTTTTAACAAAAGCATCAATACGAAAACAGTGTATCTGGGAGCTGAACCAGAAAGGAGCCATCCAGAATTACCGGGAGGATGTAATGGGGTTACCTGATGATGAATGGGTCATCAGGGCACGAGCTGGTGTACAGTGCGTGCATTTTAGGCAATGTACCCTGGGGAAAGAGTGTCACCTTGTTAGGATGCCTGTGATCTGCAGCAGCAATTGGTTTGGTTTTCTTGCAACCTTTCATTCTCAGCCTTGTAGCAAAAAGTTCTGAAGTCTTTACCTTGCAGTTCAGGCTGTGGGGAACACAGGTGTATGTACAAGGTGTATGTACCAGGTACACGCCAGCCACCAACCTGGCTGATGAGGAGCCCTGACAGCATCTCACCTCTCTACTTTGCAAAAGGAGACAGCCAGCAACATTTTCAGAAGGGAGAAGTCATCTCTTTTCTTTCTTCCATTTTGTGCCGTCCTTTTGACCTGAACCTTCGTCAGAGGAAATCAATTAACACAAAAGAGAAGCACCTTACTTTCTGTTGGAGATTAAGCTAAGGAAATCTCAGCCTACAAGGTGAGGAAAGAAGAGCAACAACCAACCAAAACCAGGGAGACAGAAGGGAAAAGCTCACACAGTCTCATATTTGTCAGTGTAAAACCACTGTGGTTCCTACCCCAACATCTGGCATTGCTCACTTACCTATCCTTCTCAAAGCACTTTGTGATTGCTAGCTAAATTTGCTTTCTTTAACATAGAAAAAGGAGAGGCAGTATATGAGCATCGAGGGAACAGGCTGCTAGGGTGTGCAGCATGTAGGTGTGGGCAGCAGCGGGGCTGGTGTGGGCTGCAGGTTGGACAGGTGGCTGCCAGCAGCCCAGCAGCACCTTCCTATCACTGCAGTTTGGAAATGTCTTTGCTGAACTGGCACCTGAACTGGCACTTTGCTGAACTGAGCTTCCCTCCCCTCCAGAAAACCCCAGCAGCAGAAGGCTGGGAGGCAGATGGGGGGGTCAGGGCAGACAGGGAAGACCCTCACTCCTGTTTTCACTGGGGTGGCAGCACGGCTGATCTGCAGCGGGAGTGTGGGGGACTACAGTGGGTCCATGGATTCCCTGACGGAGGGCATGTGAACAGAAATTAGCCTTGAAGATATTAAGGCCTACCCATGAGAAAGATAGGAGTAAAGGAGTATCTGGAGATATTAAGGTGTACCTGTGAGAGAGAAGGGAGTAGAAGAGTAACATTAATGATAGCAAAACTAGCCAATGAGATGTTACTGCTGTAACTTGTAACCAATAGTGAAGAGACACATGAATTGGAAAAATTGTATAAAAATGCACTTGTGGCAATAAATGACATCTACTGCGTTCATCCTGGAAGAACTTGGTCTATGTTGTTTGTCTGTCTCAACCACGACATGGGAGGATGCGGCAGTCATGACTGGAGTGCCCAGCACAACTGTCCTTGGAAGTGACAGCTCTAAGCGTGTCTTATTCATCAATTTTTCAACTCCAATCAAAGAGGACAAGGCTAGGAGTGAGCTCTGTGCCTGTTTCTATATGTTATTCATTTGCTTCTATAGCTCTCATTGTTGCAGCCTCTCAGCATCATTCACAGCCTTCCAGATGGGTGAGAGCATTACCAACACCAGCCTGGCGCCTATGGTTTAGGGGAAATCCCAGCTTGCCCCATTAGTTCTGTCACCTTTGCAACACCCCCCTCCATAGCCCTTTTCCCTTTCCCAGTGCTGTGCCCCTCCTGGTTTTGGCTGGGAGACTCCCTCACTGGAGCATGAGATGTGCTCCTCTTGAGTACCAGAGGACGGGCAGCCTGTCTGGGTTGCCTGCCCCTGCCTGTACCTATAAATCAAAGCACAGGCAGCCTTTTTCCTGCAGGCAGCTCTCCATTGGCTTCACTTTCCCCAGCAAATGCCACAGAAGGTGAGGAAGCTGTTAGAGGGGCTGTGGTGGCCTCTCCTGGATGCTGCTCCCACCTCTCCCTGCTGCCAGGGAGAGAGGATGGCCCCTGCCTTCTCTCCTGTTTCACAGGGGCAGCAATCTCAGGGTTAAAGCCATCCTGGTTTCCAGCAGTGGGTGAGGACCAGGCCTGCAATGGTGGGAGGGAGAACCACGGCTGCAGGGCCCTGGGGCTGTGGGAACCACAGGGGTAGGAGCTGTGGCCCCCACAGCACATCCCACTCGCCATGCTGCCCACCCTGCCCACAACTGCAAGGAAGCAGAAACACAGTGCAAGGTATGATCATAGACTATTTATAAGTGACAGTCATGTAGAAAACTAATGCCAGCTATAAGCACCATGCTGCTGTCACTGGCACAGCACCTGGGAATGCCATCAGGCAACGGACTCCACTGAGGTAATATCTGCTGGTAATATCTGGTAACATCGCCGCACTTTGACAGTCAACCTGTTGGAACGATAAAGGACTCAGCACTCCGATTCAATGGGAATCACGCAAAAGCCATTTATTACAGAAACAAGTCTCCTTATATATGCAACTATTCTCTAATCACGAATCCACACTCCAAGCATGGATTCACTAAATGAGTATCACGGGCAGTCCACACGCTGGAGCCCCACCGATGATAGGTCCAATGACTCACGCCATGCTGAGGCCCTGTTAATGAAGAAACGCCCCTCTTTCTCACAGCTGATTCTGTTCTCAGCTTCTCAAAGTGGCCTTGAGATTCCTTTGGGTCTGACTAATTCAACAACATATCTCCTTCTAACGAAACCCCTTCACATCAACCCTCAGGAAATAACTTTCTATTCAGATGTACAGTTGCCTGATATTCTATACACGGCTCGTTCATGTTCCTTGTGGGGAGAGGGGTTTCTCAGTGTTTGCTGAGCACAAGAAGGGCTTGGGAGACAACTTATCCTGGGCAAAATGTGATTCAGGAGATGACTCTGTGGTGTCTCATTTATTGGCAGGAGATGTAATGTTCTTATGCCCTCAGAGCAGGCCCCTGTGAAGACGGAATGTGGGACCTTTAGATACAGAAACCACAAAGGTGCTACTCCTGGAATTAAGGAAGAGACTTGCCTGTTGCAAAAACAAATGTCCAGAAGGAAGAAAACACATGTGGAGAAACTTTGAGGTAGTACAGCTTCAAATTATACTTCATCCAACACAACTGCTCCATTGATTCACTCCACCACTGCAAATCCAACACTGTTGTGAAGAGCATGTCGTCCCTTGCTTCAAGACATGCAATGTCCTTTAAGCCAGTAGAGCAGGTCACAGCATCCGCTAGTGTCCCTAGAAGGACCCCAAGCAAACTCCAGTGGGAAATTAGACGCATTTTTCTATGAAGTTGATTAACCATCACAACTCATTTCTGGAATGGGAGAGGCACTTGATGGCCCATCCCACCAGGTTTTCATACTTAGAGGGAGGTTGTGCCCACTCTGCAGATTTGCTGATGGTTTCAAGCTGCTGTCTATAGCATGTGCACAATGGGACGGCTTTTGCCCCTACCACCCACCTGCCTTGTAGAAGGCTGTGGGGGGGAAGGTGAGGTTGAAACACAGGGCCAAAGTGGTTTTGGTTTGTCTATGTGTTGACTGGAGGCCTTCAGCATTCAGAAAGGTAACTTCTGCAAAGCAGCTTTATGGTAAAGGCTAGTCCTGGACTACCGTCCCAGAAAGCGTGCTGCAACCAAGGAGAAGCAAAGGTTGTCACACTTGGTACAGCTCTGATTGGATGAAATTCAAGAAGCTGTGAGGGATAGAGGAGTTTGGACTAGGTAGTCTAATCATCTCATCTGATTTTACACCTTCCAGATGTACCACTCAGTGCATTTGCTGTAGAATCTTTCAAAGGAGACACTATAGCTGTGAGAAAATGACAATATAAAGGGTGAAAATTGAAGTCAGCAAGTATCTCAACATGCTACAGGGACAACAAGACAATCTCAGATACAGAACATAAAAGGACTGAAAAGAGGACACTCATGGATGCTCAGAGGGGGTCAGAGCTGAAGGGGTGTGTAGGCAGAGGGAAAAGCAACAGCAAAAAAGCATTGCGGAATTTTGAAAACAAGGGTGGCAATCCAGAAGTGTGTGGGATGCTGTTAAGGGGGCAGGAAAAGAGGGAAAAAAGTTATTGCTCTGCCTTGATGTGACCTTCTTTTACAGTGGATGGAGTTTATGCCCATCCTGCTGAGACATCAAAGCTCCTGCAAGAACCTCGTGCAGGTGCTGGGGTCCCTTTCAGTGATATTCGAGGGCAGACAGACACCTCCTCACTCCTTCAGATGACGTTCTGGGAATAGCTGGTTGACTTTCATTTTTTGTGGGTTTTTGTTTTGTTTTCCTCCTAAAAATGCCATCTTGGCAAAAACATTGAGAATGTCTTATGCCATTTCAGGTAAAATTTTAAGAAATTGTTTTAAAATTTTTATTCCAATGGCACTTTGTTTCTCTGCATGATAGGTGATACACAAAATTACTTAAAAGACAGAGATCTGCATAAACAATCAAAATGCCTTGACCCAAAACAACAGTTTTTGAGATTTCCTTGAAAGAAAAAGTTCATGCCAATCTGGAACCTACTTTTTCCTGTTTCTAGGCCTCATGGTTTTTCACAGATCAGAAAACACAATTTTCTGAACAGCTTTTTTTCCTGCAACGTCTGTCCAGCATTCTGGAAAGAGAGCAGCCTGGGGACACAGACACCACCCCAAATCTCTGTGCTTCTCTTCCCAGACAAAAGGGCTACGTTGCTGTTAAAGCAGTTTGAGTCTTTTTCCTGGTGAAGACAGTGTCCCCATCACCATCTTCACCTTCCAGTCCCATCCTGGTGGCAAAATGAGGTCAAATGATAAGGAGCGATCTCAGCCCAAACAGCATGCGTTTTCTTACAGGATCTGCAGGGACTGGGGTCACACCCTGGGGACACAAGGGGACAGATGGCCAGAGCTCTGAGAGATGTTGATAAAAAAAACCCCAGCCTTATCTACAGAGTATTGATTATTTCCTCTGCTTTGCTGTTGCAAATAGCTGCCGGCTGCATGGAAGCTATCCGCCTCGCTTCCCCAGGCTGAGGAGGACATGCTGCCCTCCCCAAGCCCCTTGCACAAAACAATTTTATTCTTCCACCTGTCTCTCACTAACATTAACTAAATAAAGTATCTGCACCCACTGGGTGCTGAATACATGGAGGACTCACCTGAGGATGGCTGCAGACTCCAGCCCCTTGGGTACGGAGCCCATGTCCCCTCCTGAGCCCAGGAGGGGACATCTGACGAAGGAGCACATCTCGCTGCCAGCTCTGGCCGCTCACAGCACCCTACTCTCTCTATATTGCAGAGCTCTCCATACGTTCCCCCTGGTTTCCCACAAGCAGGGTGCATCCACTCACACCTCACAAGTATTACCAGACGTGGTTCTTGGCGAGTAGGTGACACATGGGGTCAGCCGCCCAGGGCAGAGCAGAAAGGCAGTGCTGCTCATGGGCTTCAACTGCCCTCTCGATGTTTCCAGCTGCCCATGGGGAGAAATGAAGACTCAGCATTCCCCAGGGAAACAGCCAAATCCTCCCTGTCAGCACCGTGGGCTTGCTCCACACACAGTCTAACAGGCTGTAGGTTCCCACGCTGCTTCCTCCCAGCATGTATTTTAATGTGTTCAACACTGCATATAACACATCCTACTGATGTATCTGCCTTAGCACATTTCAGAGGTATCATGTTTAACAGGCTGTCCTATTTGGAGATGCAGAAGGCAGGCTGGTGTTTCTCCAGCCCGAGAATGCACAAACAGCACTCTGCCTTTGATCTAGGGCTCCACACGTTACACAAAAGGCTTTCTTCCCTGCAAGGCAGGGAGGCTGCAAGACCTTTCTCCCTTGCTGATGCTCCTCTGACAGATATTCATGAGTGCAGCTCGAGAGGCACCTTGGGCCGCTCTCACCCTTCTTCACTGCTGCCAGGGCCCCTCAGAGCCCCCATCCCTCTGTGTCCCGCTCTCTGTGAGTCACTGCCTCTCTCCACAGACTGTCCCCCAAGTGCAGGACATACCTTAGGGATAGTTCACCATTTTTTCCTTTCCATTTTGCATCTCGTCCCAGCACCAGACTCCAGCCAGCTCTTGTGGGTGCCAGTGGCAAGTGCAGCCCTCTCCCTGCTCCCTGCCCTCGTTCGCACCTCCTCCCTCCTGGTGTTCCTCCACAGCTTGGAGTTTGCTCTTCATCCTTCCTTCTCCACCGCCTGACTAAGTGGCTCAGCCAAAGCTCAGTGAGCTAGTGACTCTGAACTGTTTGATTTCCTCAGGCCTGTGGTACAACACTGCACAACAACGTTTAGCCCTGAGTCACCGGCACCTGCTAGAGATACTGCAGCGAAGGTTTGATCACACACGTACTCAAGCTGCTGTGAAGGAAACTGATGATTGTTTGGATCCGTGTAAGATTCCAGTGCTGCACAGGCAAAAGCTTCCCGCAGACCAGCTGCTGCCTTTTGTAAGTCTCTTCACAAGTGCCTCCTGCTGCAGAGGGCAGCTGGTGGCTCTGCGAGCTGTCACACCCCACGCCTGCCTGCAAGGGGTCACCTGAGCGATGCTGCCTGCATCCACTCGCCTGTTGCTTGGGAAGCCAAAGAGAAATGCATATGAAATCCCTATGAAATCCTGAGGTGACTTAAACAAACCGCGGTCACACAGACCAATGCTAATGCTGTGATGGTCTCTCCTGCATCAAAGACAGAGGGGAGAGGGGCAGAGCTGAGTGCGGGGGTTATCCTGCCATTGAAATACTCAGCAGGGAGGACAATGGCTCTTCCCAGGCCTGTGAATAAGGAAAAGGGTGGGAGATCTGGGCAGTCTCAAACAAAGCATTTGCTGCAGAAGGCCTCTGCCTCTAGTTTATGAATTCAAATCTTGTCTCAGGACATTTTCAAAAGCACGTTTATATGTGCCAGAAATAACCCCAGAGTCCCTCATGACATCGGATGACACAAATGTTTGAATCACTTCTGAAAAATGACATTTATTAGTTCTGAAACTCTTGCTGAATGCAGCAGCCTGAGCTATCCTTGGAAAACCGTCTATTCGTTACTTTTTTGAAGCAATTTTGAGAGATCTCCTTGAATGCAAATTTCTCTTCAAAAAAGCCAGCATGACATATTTTGACTTTCCTTGTTTGACAATATCATAGTTATTTCATCTCAATAATGTAAAACATGATTGTTTCAGCTTTGCCTTCTCATTTTGCTCTGTGTGCTTTTGTATTACATTATCATATTTCAAAGCCACAAAGCCCAGATGGAATATGTATAACATTTCATCTCTTCTACGTGTTCTGGCACAATCACACTGAAAATTTTGAACTTCATCATAGTAAAATGTTTCACTATCTCCAAGTCAGGACTGGATTTGTTTTGGAATTTTTATTTTTTAAAAAAAAATATAAAATCTTCAGCTTTTTTTTTTTTTTCTGTTATGCAGCAAAACCAGCTATTGAAATGTCAGATATTCCCTCGGAAGAAATGTTCTGTTTCTCAAAGATTCATTACTTGGCCTCTGTGAAATGAGATATTTCAGCGCAGTTCCCAGTGGACATGCCATTAGTTTCTAAAAAGACACCCTTGTGTTTGCAATGAGCTCATCACACTAGACATTTCAGGATGCAGCTCCCCATAAGGGTTTGTCCCTAGGGTTAAAGAGAATTCAAAGTTTGCCACCCCATCTTGTCTCCCTTTGCTTCCCTCTCCCTGTTCCTTACCCGGGTGCATTACCCTTCTCCTGTTTGCGTGGTCCTCCTCTGAACCTCTAAAACCGATCAGTGACATGAGCTGGGTCAAACAAACATGCCAGAAATCTCACTTGGAAAAGAAAAGCAGTGGCGTCAGGGCAGAGACAGAGCTATCCCCTGCTCAGCTGCTGCCCCTCTGTGAGCTAATTGCCACCGATATTTGCTGTTTACCATGTCATTCTCTTTCATTACAATCTCATCTGGTCTAAGCTAAGTGCAATATTAAAATGCCAGCATACTCCTTTTACTCTCCGGAGGGCCCTAGTGATGTCCTCTCCCCAGGACAGGCCCTGGCCCTGCAGCTCTCTGTGCAGATGCAGAAACAGGCTCTTCCCCTGCACGAACTCACTTGGAAAAAATGTGTGTTCCCCTGCGCCCACCTTTATTCTCTTTTGACTTTTACAGGGAATTGTGTCACAGTTCTCGACACCGCGCGCCCAGGACCAGAACGACTGAGCCCCCATTTGCAGCGTAGAGAAGGTCCGGGACAAACCTGCCGCCAGGGCTCACTTCGCCCTCGCCTTTTAAACACGCAGAGATAAAACATCCCTCTGGCAGCTTCCCAAAGCGATGGGTGGGGCGAGGAGCCTTTTGTTGCTCCCAGTTACTGATTTATTTTCATGGGTCCCCCCCGCCTCTCTTTCCCTCCCAGGAAACAGGTCTTCGGACGCTGCTCTTTGTTCCCAGGCGCCAAGCCGCGGTCACGCGTGGCCCGGGGGCAGCCCACGCCTAACCCGCGTATAAGCCACACAGAAACCACGCGTAACCCGCATGTAACCGACGCACCGTCCTGGCCGGGCGAGCAGCCTCTGCCTTCCGACGTGGACGGTCGCGGGGGTCCGCGGTGCCGGTACCGGGGCGGGCGGCGGGGCCGTCCCGTCGGGCGGGCGGTGGCGGGTCCCGCCCGCGGTGGGCCGGCCCGGGCGGGGCGGGCGGGCGCGTAAAGGCGGCGCCGTGCAGAACCGGGCTCAGTCTGGCCGCCTGCGGGCTGTGCGGTGGCGGACGGCCGCCCCCGGATTGCTTTGCCCATGGGGCAGTCGCGCAGAGCACTCGGGACCGCAGCCCCCCCCCGCCGGGACGTGCGCTAGGGCGGTGAGTACCGTGCGCGTCTCTCCGCGCCGCGGGCTTTCTCTGCTGTTCCCCGGGGACTCGAGGACCCGCGTCGGAGAGATCGGGAGCGTGGAGCCCGCTGCTGGCAGCCGCTGTCCGGCCCCCGCTGCTGGGCGTCCCCTCCGAGAGGGCTCCCCGGAATCAGCGCGGGCGGAGGAGGAAGGGCTGGATAGATGAATGTACGGACGGACTGACAGGGGCAGCAGGAGAGGGAGCAGCCCTTGTGCTGTCTGCGCATGGCTGCAGTGGGACAGTCTCTGTCCTGGCCTTGTGTGGTCCGGGTGGGATGGGTGGAGGAGGAGGTGGTGGAGTGCTGCACCTGGTGAGAGAGTGGTGGGTGACCCGAAGGCATGGGTGGCACAGCAGCCAAACCATTCTGCGAGGTGATGTACAAGTGGGTCTCTTGGCTGAGAGCTTTGTGGAGAGGGCTTTCTCCTGGCTGTCACTCCACTCAAAGGCTGGGATCCTGTGTATCTTCTTTCCTGAAAGTGCCCTACCTTTTCCTCAGGAAGAGTCAGGGGAGTATCACGGACCCCAAATGGGTGCTTCAGGTGCCTGAAAGGGGAGGCTGTGTGCTGCCCACTATATGGGCTGGGAGATCAGCTTTGACAGCTGTGCTGTGCTGCGGCTGGGACGTTGGAGGCTGGCATGGCAGCGCTGCCATGGGGTGCAGCTCTGTAATTGTGCTGGGGAGCCCTGGCTGCAGGGGGGGCTTGGCTGTGGGGGACAATGTGGTACTTGGCCTGGGGATGGAGTGAGAGTGATGGAGTGAGAGAGCTGTGCTGCAGGAGAGAGCCAGGGAGAGGAGATGGGACAAAGCTCCTGCTGTCACAGGAGGGGGAAGGTGAGGTGAGGCAGCTCTCAGCAGGCTCTGCATCCCTGCCTGGGCACTTACATGGCCCTGCACGCTGGAATGTCTGCCATGTCACCTGTGGGGCCTGGCTGTCCCAGCTGAGCAGGTGCACTACTCGGTCTAGAACAGCAACAGCTTTTAAGCTTTCCAGGTGAGGACTGCTCTGACTGAGCAAACTGGGCTGAGGAAGGAGCAGCACCTCATTCAGTCCCTGCTCCTTGCCCTGCCCCAGCACTGCCTGGAGTTGGAGCCCACCAAATCTTACCTGAGCAATGGCCTTGTCCCTCCTGCAGCTGCCCAAGAGACAGGACCAATAAAGCTTGAGCTGCAGCTGGTTAAATAGTACCATTTAATCCATCTCCCCTGTCCACAGAGCCTGGGAGGTATAAACAGCAGCAGCAACCAAAGCCTTGTTGACATTAGGGCTACCACCAGTACAGCTAAGCCATGAGAAACTACAGACTATGCAAGAACACTGGTTATTCTGGACTTGGCATAAATAACTTGCTCAGTAACTCTGTCTGCACTAAAGCAGAGTCTGCTGAATAATGACGTTTGGAGCCTGTGGATGAGGAAAGTGTTTTTTAAACAAATAAACAGTAGTTATGCTTTAGGCAGAGGAGCACCCTTGGGAGGAAGTTTTCTTGAAAAGGTTCTGGCAAAAGCCAAACAAGATCCTGAGACTCAGCAGAAAGGTGGTTCAACTAGCCCTAACTATATCTCAGATAGGTTGAATAAATACACCCGATGAGTGCACAGTGGTTTGTGGGGGATACCATGAACCTGCAGTGTCCTGTTGCCCTCAGCGGAGAGGGGCTATGTACTGGTGGCAGCTGGGAAATGTGGGACTTGGTTGCTTTCAAATATGTCCGTGTGTTTTTGTTCTTTGTCTGCTGTGCAGAGCAAGATCAAGGGAGCTTTTGTCTGGGTACGTGGTTTGTCCCAATCAGGAGGCTGAAGAGATGATGTCTGCTGTATAGTCTCAAGGGAAATTTATCCCTTCTGCTGGCAGGTCTTTAGCAGGGATTTGTTTTAGAGAGATACAGGCAGAAGAGCATCTCCATTGATCTGCAGGAGCATAAATCACAGAGATGCTCTGCCTTGAAGTTTGCTGTCCATTTGGAGCTGTGTGGAGGCTGAGGCCTGATCCGAAGGGAAATGTTTTTCTCTTGTACTCAATGAGCATCAAGTGCCGAAGTGTGCAAAAAGCCCAGAGTACACCTGCAGCTGGCATTTGCTTGTCCTGCAGCTCTCTGAAGGTCAAAGTGTTTAACAGTAGGGGCTGAGACTGGGAAGGGTCATTCCACATGCTGGTTACAAGCATCACTTTGAGCTATTTGGATCATGATCTGTACCTTCCTATGTGTGTGTTTGGTCCTCATCCAGTAAGTACCCACATTTTTAATGAGGACTGATACAACACGACGAGTATCTCCCTCTGCTGCAGGTGGGATGGGCTGCCATGCATGTTGACCTGGGTGGAGCTGGGGACTCGTCTGGGCTGGCAAACGTGAGAGAGGACCATGAAGTAGGGGTGTCTGTCTTCCTAGTGCTACATTTTTTGGTTTCAAGCTCTGCTCTGGCGCAGGAAAAAAATAAAAAAAAAAAAGAGAAGCACACATGCATAAGAAAGATGTTGAGATTGTTTATGTTCTTTTTCTGGCCTGGTGCCAGCAGGAAAGGCTTGGTGACCTTGGCACTATTGGGACATTATTTATAGAAAGTAGATTTTCTGGGTTTTGTATTTTTGACGTAGGAATGTGAAAACAAGTCTTGGGAGGAAAGATCGAATGCTGGCCCCAGATACATTGGGTCTTTCTCCAGACCAGGAAAAACAACACTTAAGATGTGACCAGGTGTTCCTGGTTCATGTTGCTTCCTTCCTTCTCTTGGAAAATATGAGTTTGATTATATTCTGGAGGTTGCAGGCTAGCACGAGGTCCCTCAATGTTTGAAGTGAAGAGTTTTTGCTCAAGATGCTAAAATATGTTCTCAAAGACAAATCCAGCTACAATCAAAGACAGCCTGGTGATTCAGATATGAAGCGAAATGATAAATTACTCTCTGGCTTTATTCAGTTTCTTCTGTTTCTGAAGCTCTGTGTCACTTGCAAGGATTAATGGATTGCAGTGTGTTTTAGTACCCATCTGTGGTGCTGGTTAGTGTGACTGCCCTCAGATGGAGAAAATGACTTGGAGATGCACAGAGTCTGTGCTGGGTGATCCAACATGCAGGAGCCCATGCCAGTCCCACAGCTCTGCTGCTCAGGGCTCTGATAAAACCCCAGCAGCAAACTTTCCCTCTGGATTAACGATGTTGGTACATTTCTCACCCTTATCTTGTAAGGGAGGCTGTGTGTCAGTTAGTTAAATCTGTAAATGTCTCTATCCCCCTGTGTGCAAAATAGGAATTTATTGAGCATATTTGTGCATTGGTTTTGATGGGGAAATCCTTGCTTATGCTGTACCTGACTCATCTATACTAGACCTTGGTTGGACCCATGAACTGTGCTTTACACAGCTCATCTTACAAGACAAAGCCAAAGACCCAAGGGGATGTCTAAAGCCACTAACAGAGTCTGTAAGAAAGCTCTAATCCAGATTTATATTGACCATTGCTGTGTTTGCAGGGGAGGAGAGATCTGTCACCAAATTGTCAGTACAATTATAGCCGGGTTTAGCACTAAACATGAGGCTTCTGTTGATGCAAGTGGTTGCAAATTGTGTTCTCACTTTCTGAACCCATGGGGCCAAAATCAGGAGTCTGAGCAGAGGGACTGGTAGCGGACTCTGTTGCTGCAGAGCTTCCTAGAAGTTTTTGTTAGGGCTTTGGATTAAGGTAAGTTACATCAATGGTGCTGAGGAGAGCATGGGGAGAAAAACATTTGGAAATAAACAGTGATTTGACAGCCCAGTCTCCTGGGGAGTGATATTAGCACTATGAGTTGAAATAGCAGGAGATGCGCACACAGAAGTGTTGGATAACACTGTCCACTGGCAACCTAATTATTTGTTTGAAGAGACTCTGTGTTTTATAGGGAGATTATAATGTAGTTCCCTTTGCAGCTGCCTGCTGCTGCCTACAGGAGAGAAATCCCTCCTTTTCTTATTAAAATCAGGCAGCATTTCAGCTGCCCAGGGCCAGGGGACAGGAGGAAGGCAAGTGCAGGCAGAACAGCAGACAAAGGCCTGCAGCCCCGTTGTTTTTAGCTGTATCCTGCTGGGGTTAAGAAAGTAAACAGTTTGGGACCATGTCAGCAACCAAACGAGATCTACAGAGAAAACCCACAAGTCTTCAGGAAACTCTGTGGGTGACTCAGCCCATGTTTGTGCCTGAGTATGCGTTCATTCAGAAGCCCATGACGGCAGCAGGAGTGCTCTTTTGTAGTGGTGCCATCTTATGAGTGAAATACAAACCTCTGGTCTCCAGTTGTTTGTGGTTGTGGAAAAGGCTTGAGAAGCCTTTCCAGCTGACAGAGGTTATTTCGGGAACCCCACTGCTGAGCCCTTGTTGGGTACTGAGGTTTCTTTCTGGGCTCGCAGCTGGGCCTGCAGTGGGTGCAGATGGCCATGACAAAGAGCAGACAGCTTTCCTGAGGTCAACCTGTGCATGTTGTGCTTCCTGTCCCTTCTTCCATATGGCCATGAAGATTCCTTGAATTCAGGCTTCCTGGCTGTCTCACCCTGCCCTGCTATGGATGACATAAGCCCCTTGCTGTGCACAACATAAACCCATCTAGGCAGCCACCTTGCTGGTCTCACGTACTGCAAAAGCTGTGGGAGATACCTGGGCGATGGCTTGGGCACAGCCTGGGTGCGGGTGCTCTGCCATGCTGTACGGAGCCCAAGGAACGTGTTATGGAAAGGGGGGCATCATATTGCCAGTGGGAAAGGAGTTCCAGGAAGCAGGCTATTCTCTTAGGAAACAAAGTATCTTAAAGATTCATGATTTTGAGTCCCTCTGAATCCTTCTGTTGGACATCTAAGTTTAGCTGCCCGGAATGTCATTGAGGGTAAATGCTCAGTGCATTCCAAGGAGGCAGAAATGCGAGCTGCCTCCTTGCAGAGAGGAGAGGAAAACCCAAGAACTGCAATACAGAGTCCAGAGGAGCTGTGTGGTATTGGCTTTTCACCAACATTTTCTTTGTGGCCTAGGAAAAAAAGTTACTGTAGAAGCTGCTTAATAGCAATAGAGAGCACCCAAACATTGCTTTGTAGAAAGTGGAAATCTGCCATGAGTGAAAGGCTCCTCTGAACAGGACTGAAGAATCTAGACCATCTGTCTGCAAATTCCCAGTTTGTTTTCATGCTAAGCGAGAGTAAAATTTAGCTGCCTTTAATATCAGCATTGCTGGTGGAGTCTCTGGAAGTGCTGGCCACAAATCTGGTACTTGTGAACAGCAGGCAACTATAGTGCATCCTTCCACCCTTCTCCCCCATTGCCCTGCCCAGTGCAACTGTTTGCTCACTGCGGTATATGAATGTGTTCTTGCATTGTCTGCTGGCAAAAGCCCAGCTGCCATACATCATGAGTTCAGCAAGTCCCTCCTGTGAGCTGTGTCAACATCCACTGTTTAAATCTATGGACAAGTAGGATGGGTTGAGAGTTGATGGATGGAGAAATAATAAAGCAATTGAGCTTATCTCCTTCAGATAATGTATTCTCTGCTCCATATCACTGTGCAAACTGGGTGTCTTTCGTTGGTGCTTGCAGAGAACATGGGATAGAAGAGACCAGCCTGCAATCCCCAGTGCCACTGTTAAGGGTAAGGTAATGGGGAAAGTGTTGACTAAACCTGACACTTCTGTGTCATGAGCTCTTCTAAGCAGGAGGCTGTGCTAACTCCTTGCTGGTGGAGATGTATATATACGGATGTACACACAGCAAAGCACCGTCTGCATATACGCACACACACATACTTCTGTTGTATAATGCTGCTATTGCTGTAGCTTGTTGTATGCAAGTGTCTGAGACTTTAAAGTGTAGAAACACTGGAAGATCCTTAAACAATCCTTGAGAGTAGAGGTGGGACGTCTGGCAGTGTTCATGCTGCTGTTGCTTGGCTTCCTGGATGTCCCTGTTGCCTCCTTGTCCTTAGGTAGAGAAATTAAACAAAGATAGGGAGTCAATATATAATTTGGCAAGGAGAAGGACTAGTCAGTAGTACCTTTATCCTTTCTGAAGGCTTCTCTTGCATGTGCCAAATGAGATGGGGAGAGAGCTCCTCGACTGTGGGACCTCTCAGTTCTTCTCAAATATCCTCCATCACCAAAACTATGATGCAACACTCTGGCATACACCCCGTTGTCTCCTTTGTGCCATAAAAAGAGCAATCTTGCTTTAATTCCTTAGGCTGAAGTGTGTCCTCTGTGGCTGTAACTAATAAGAACAGGTCTACTTATGACATAGCTTCTCTGTGCCCAGCAGAAGAGAAAGGATCCTCTTTCCTTGCAGGTTGTTGTCTAGCTTGTTTGTAATCCCAAAGTGTGACACCATGCTGTGAGATGGGCAAAAGTGGTATAGTATTTGCCTGGGATTAGGCAGTGAGAAGTTGGCTGCAAGGATCAAGAATTGTCTTGCCCATCCATATAAATGCTATAAAAACCTGGTCTTGCTCATCTTCTAAGCTCTTGTGGTCTGTGGAAAATGATGAGCTATTACAGATGGTGCATCCTGTCTGAAAATAAGGCATCTCTTGGAGATAGCTCACCTTGCCTATTTCCCAGGAGCCAAAAAGAGGGAGGTAAGGAGAGCTATAAGTTCGTGTTATATTTGACTTACAAGCCCCACTTTCTCCACCTGTGAAATGCTTTCAGTTTTGCACTGGGGGTAGACTTCTGTGTGTGATCCTCACAGTACACATACACTGGCCTTTTGTGGAAGCTGGAGTACCTTTTGCACATCAGAGGCATTGTCTTTTTCAGTCTTCTTTATATTATTTCCTTTTTCTGATGAGAGCTCTCTGAAGGGTACTTGTGTGCTGAATACCCATTGCTGATAGTGTCCATTATGAAATCCAAAAGGAAGGTTGAGATTAAATGTCATGCACTTCACAGTTGGGGAATTAAAAGAGCCTTGTTTATCTGTGCATAATTCAGGGGTTGACAGCTCATGCATACACAGAAATGCATATACACATACCCATGTGCATGCAGAGAGTCTTTTCCCCTGACTTAGCAGCAAATAAAAGCAAATACAGGTTTGTATCAGCTCCTGGGGGTGTGAGGCGGGTGCATCACGGTAAAGCCTGTGGGTTCTTCAGAGCTGTTTAACTGGAAAACCACGCTAGCAAAAGTGATTGCTTCTTGGTAGTTCAGTGGGCTTCCCTCCTCTGCCTTCCCCTGTACGGCACCACGCTGAGCTGTGGCTGCTTTGGTTTTACGCATATGGGCTTAATCTGACCAGGAGGATCTTCCAAGAGCTTCTGGCATGTGTGAAGGTGGTGTTGATGTTTCACCCCAAGGTCTCCACAGTGCTTTCTCCCACCAGCAGGGAATGAAGACAGACAGGAAAAATTGATGCCACATTAAGCTGGTTGTTACTCAGGCCAGGGAGGGCACCTCTGCCTCTGACACGTCATGTGTAATGAACTGGGTGCTGCATGGGAGTGTGTAACCTTAGCAGCACAGGGGCATCACAAACAGGCAACAGACACTGGTCGGATACAGCCTGGGCAGTCAGTCACCTTTGGAGTGCTGTATCTGCTGAACATAAGCCTTATGAACTTGGGTGGTAGGTTTACTTTTCACATACAACTGGGAAAACTGAGGTCTGAAAGGTTAAATGACCCAGTCTTGGTTGCACGGAGGGGCAGTAGCACTGCCAGACCTATGATATACTAGTATTTTAGTTTTCAGGCTTCCTGTTCTATATGCTGGACTGTAACATGCTCCTGGAAAGCAGCTGGTTTCACTTCCAAGTGCTTTGTTGCAGGAGAGTGTGCCACTCGTGGCTTCTCACCATTCTGTGGGATGCTGCAGCCTGGTGCTTCACAGACACGTCCCCGGGCACCACGCACTGCCCCACTAGCCAATTGCTAGGAATTTCTTTTGAGATTTACCACCAACTTGTGAATCAGCAGAGCCTGTGCTAGCTCTGTCAGCAGCTATTTAGAAGTTTCCCTCTTCTAAATCTGTCCTTCTAGCTCCTGTTTGCCCAACATGGGGAATTTTGTATCTAACATTTTTAGCATTGACCAGTTGCCATAGAAACCACTAAGGTGCCAGAAGGAGATTTTTGCCAGTTGGGGGTAGACTACCAAGTCATTGAAGTATGTGTTTTGTTGGGAGGTCTCCTGCTAAGCAACTCCCCAAGGCCATCTGCATATCTGTGCTTATTTTGAGTCTAAGGAGCCATGAGGGAGTGATAAACTTGGAGTTGTAATTGCGTGCAAATAAGCAGGGCTACATATTAGCAAGTTGTTTAGGTAGGAAGTGAGAATGTGTTCCCAAACTGCAGGTGATGGGTCCAAGTTGTGTGTAGGGTGGTAGTCCAGGGACAAGAGAGGAAAGATGGCATTGATCTTCACCACAGTAAATGGTTAACCTAATAGAAGCAGGAGTCAAGACCGTGGCTGACATCTCCCAGCAGGAAGTCTGGGACAAACTGCTCCCTGGGGCTCTTCTCTCCCCTGAGACTAAAGCATAGGTGAATACCAAAATACTCTGGAATTGTCTTTACTAACCAGTCTCAAGAAATTGTCACCCTGCAGCAGGACCCAAAGTAAGTCCACACAAATCAAACTGTAGCTGATATAAATAATATATATTTACATATATATAAATACATAAAAATAATTATATTGTATACATTTGTATATTTACAGAAAAATAATATGCACTTGATTTCTTAACATAAAATTTATTATTAGTTATAAATTATTATATATTTGTATAAATAACATGCTCTTATAGGATGTGGATGTGACCATGTAATATGGGAAATGCTCTGTAACATAGGGTTGGTGACGACTCATCTGTTGACTGATGGTCGCTTGGGCCATTTCATATCAGGCCTGGTTCACAGGACTTCTCTGCTGTAAAGTGAATTTTATTGCTAATGCAATGAGAGGTGCAAGTCTTGTGAGGGCCCATTTGCCTGGGACTTGGGAAGTGTCCTGGCTAGACCAAAAGGCAATTTCCCTGCTTAATGCAAATTTATTCGTCTGCCCTTTCTTCCCCCTGCTTTGTGTGTGCCTAGACTGCACATCTGGTCATATCATGACAGACTATGGGAGAAGAAGAACCCTTTGTTTTCTGCAAAAATGGAAGAAAAAAATCTGATGGTGCTGGGACATCCTGCAACAGGTGTTCTCAGTCTGGGGCTGCAAATCCACCCATGAAACAGGTCAGGAACCTGCTTTTGGGGTGCTGGAGTGGCACAGCCTTATTTGTTTTATTTTCCATTTCATGGTTGTACATGTGTTGTTAGTTTATAAATTGCAGTAGTTACATTGTGCTGGGTAAGTTACTGGACTGTAGATAAAGAACTAATGTTGCTGGAGATACAGTTCATCTTCTTTTGGGGGAGAATCTATCAAGAATAGCTTTAAAATCAGTCTCTGTGAGAGTGTACACAGGGAGATTGGGCTTGTGTGTGGCTGAAGGGACCAAATCTCCCAAATTGTAATTTCTTACCGTTTCCTTTTGAATTCTGAAAATGTGCAGTGCTGGACGTTTGTTGGGAGAAAAGGGCATTGGCTTCCTGGAGGGTTTGTGAATGGAAATTGTCAAGTACTTGGGGGCAAAGTGGAAAGAAAATCTGGAGAGGTTTGAGGTTGTTGGGACCAGAAGTGCGGAAAAGCCCCATTTTACTGTGATAATCCAGTATTCAGTGGTGTCATGGGTAAGCAGCGTGTGTCTGGGCCTCTCCCTGGTTCCAAGGCTACTTGCCATAGAGTTTCTTTGAGCCTGTGTTATTCCTCAGGTGTGAGCCAGAAGAGAAGAAATACTGAGTTACATCAGATTTTTCTAAAATTGAGCTTTATTACCCTCTTTGGTTGCAGGGCTCTTCTGGCTTTTTAAAGCTGCTCTTTTCCAGTAGCAAGAGTCGATTTAGTCAGGTTTTTGGTGTGTGTTTGTTTTTTAATTTATATGTGTGCATATGGGTTTTATTTTTTCTTCTAATGTTTCCCTGTAAGAATCATCTGCAGGACAGATGGCCCACTAAGCTTCTGGGACCGTCTCCCACAAACACCTCTCTAAGGCAGCTGGGAAATCAAAGAGGAACTCTCCTTTAATGCCCTTAAAGAAAAACAGTTTCCAATCCAAATATGTTGTATTTCTTTCTCTCTGCAAGCTCTCAGCTCCCTGGGAAGTGGAATGCTGGGTGGTGGCTGTGCGGGGTGAAGGTGAGGGGCTGGGTGCTGGCTGGGGTGCAGCTGCCTGAGCCATCAGGGAGAGCGGGGGCAGCTTTGGGGTGACAGATTGCTGTGGTCTGCCAGGCTGAGAGCCTCCATGGTGAGGAGGAGGATGATTGAGGGGATGGACTCATATGCAAGTAACATAGATACAATCTCCTGCTTCAGTGGCTTCTACGTTGTGTCCTTTGCAACCAAAACACTCCTCAGCAGCAAGGGATTGACTACTTGAGAAAGCTGAATAGCACGGCCAGGCTTGTATTCAGAGGGGGTGTGTGCATGTGTGTGGTGGACAAGGTCTGTTTGTCTCCCATTTTGGGAGCCCACCAAGCCACATGCAAGGTGCCTGGGGGTGCTGTGTGTGCCTGTTGTTGTGCAGGTGCCTGACTGAGCACATTTGGGGTGCTGCAGACTGCTCTGACAGCTGCTGCTGGGGCACATAACCATCCTCCCCGAGATGAAGCCCAGTCCTGCTTTGCTGGGTGCAGAGCGGCTGGCTGTTGCTGCAGGTGCCAGTTAGCAGGCTGACAGGAGTGTGGTTGCTGTGTTTAATTATAGCTCCTGTTTGAGAAACTAGTAGAGCAACAGGGCTTTTTTATCTTGTTCTGGGGAAGCTGAGCACTTTGCAGCTTTTGATTGCAATATAACACCTTCTGTGATACAGAAAGAAACTCTCCTGTGCTCCCTGGAAAGGGAAATTTGAAACCTATGGCCAATAAAATCCTTGATCTGGGCTATACCTCCCAGATGGTATGGCTTCACCCCCAGTTGTGGTGCTTCTTGGGGCAGGATGTTTTTATGGCTGCAGAGAGTTTGTGGGCAGGAGCTGCAGTGCCTGGGAGGGACTGGGAGAGCCAGGGCTGTGGGAGAGGAGCTGCATCAATGGGGGTGCAGGGGCTGAGCCTGCCTGGGGGATGCAGCCCTAAAGCAGGTGGAGGCAGGAGTTCAGGAGAGGCTGAGCAGACTTTGGATGTCCTTCTCAGCCTGCAGTGGTAACAGGATAAGTAACACAACTCTTACCTCTCCAGTAGGTTGTCACCTGCTGAGTGGTGATGCTGGCCATTTGTGTTTGTGGTTGCTGGAGCTGCATTAGGCACAGGGTGTCACCACCTTGCATGGAGGGCATCAGGCCATGTCTGGCTATGGGGCACGTCTAACTGGCAGTGTGAGCTTTGGACATGCCTCAAGAGACTCTTCATGCATCACAGGTGGTTTGGGCTTTGAGGTTTCCGGTGGCTTGTCTGTAGGAGCTGATCTGGGGGCACCCGTTGAAGATGCCTTTCCATCTTCACTGTGTGTAGGGACAGGAGATCTCCCGTTCGGGTGTTTAGGTTTTCCCTAGAGAGGACACAGTGTCCCTGTACCTGTTGGAGTTGCTTAAAGAAGCAGCAGGGCTGTGGTGGACTTGCGAATGAACCTCTGGCAAGAGATGTTTCCTACTAGTGCTACAAAGAGCCTTCTATACTGAAAGAGCTGGTATTTATGTGGGAAGGGAGTCCTGTGTACCTGGCATGTTACAGGTGAGAAATCTGAAGTATCTCAGTTGCTCGGGTGTACAGACTGTGCCAGACTGAGCGGGAGTAGCAGCCACATCATGCTGCTGTGGTGGCTGAGTGCTAATTGTTTTTACTGCCTGAGCATCAGGTTATTTTTGGCTTGATCAGGTTTCACTCCCTGCAGATCTCTGAGGCTTCCTGATGTGCAGAAACTGCTTTGGGAGAGGTTTGTTTTCTTCTCTAGGGTGGAGAACTTACACCCCTCATCCAGGGCACGAGTCACAGTATATTATTCCCAGCAAAAAAAGTGCAAATTATTCTGTTATTTTGGATGAGTTGCTAGCCCAGAACATGCAAAGCTGTGTGCTGCAACAGGCATGGACGACATCCACTGGGAGATGGGGATAGTGATGGCCTGCTGCAGCCAGCTGGTGGCAGAAAGGTCCTAATGGTCTAGATCTATGTGCTGGATAGAAATCTAGGCAGGGAGCCGATTCAATCACTGTAGGTTCGGGATGTGCAGTTGCGGAAACACAGCATGAATATAGCTGTATCTTTGTAGTCACCTGGCACGTGGGCAGTACTGGCTCAGGGCCTGCTCCACCAAGGCTTCCTGAGGAAACTTATTAGGCTGTTTGAATAGGATCCACAAACATGTTTTGTGGCTTTCAGGTGTATTGTTGGAATAAACACGGGGGATTTGCCTCATCCCTCAGTTTCAGAGTCCTGAGCCATCTGAGGTTGTTTACCAAGAGACTATGCATGTAAAAGTGACCAGATTGAGCCTTCATATGTGAAGAAGTGGAGGGTGAATGGAGTTGTAGATCCCACTCGATTAGGCAGCAGCTTAGTGTTTGCAAGAGCCAAGGTACTTAGTACATCTGGGTATCCTGTCCTTATCTTCTGGTGTTTCCAAAGAAGGGATATAGTCCGTCCTGAAGGTGGAGGGCTGTAGTAAAGTGGGATTGTCAGACACTGAGATACTTTGTTAACAGGCCTTGTGGGAAAGAAAAGGGAAGAGATGGCTGGCTGGCTGAAAAACCTATGTGGAAAGTTATCTTTCCCTTTCTGGCTGGTCTTGCTCGTGTATGACTGCTCTGAATGGTCCATCCACTGCCTCTCCTTTGCCCTGCCCATGTGTTTGCACCCAGGCTTTCTGGCTGTCTCTGTGGCTGAGTAGGTGTGGGGTTCAGAGCAGCTGCAGTGGTCCTGGCACTGATTTCACTGGGAAAGAAACAGAACCACCAGAGCCTGGAGAAACAGCAGAGGAGAGGGACAGATGTGTCATGGCTGCCAGGGCCTTGCAAGAGGAATGCTGGGGCCACCAGCTCGGCTGCAAGAGCCGGGCACAGGGCAGATGCTGTGCTGGGCGCCCTTTCCATGTGCACAGCCCCTTGTGCTGCTGCAGTGCTGGAGATCTCCCCTTCTGGAGCAGTTCCAGTATAGTAAAGGGACAGCGTTGCTGCTTTGTATTTACTAGCGGTTCTCAACCTGTGTTGAAAGATGCTTAGGTGCAGCAGGTGCCCTGTTAGGCTGTTATAAAGGACATACATCCTTCTTGGCATCCCTCTTTAGCATAACAAATCAAAGTGGATTTGAGATGTGGAGTTGTTTCAGGCATATTGGCTTGTGAAATTTAAAAGCAGAGCCTGACAGGATAGCAAGAGTCACCTCTCTGTCCTGATCGTGATAGAGCTGAACAAACTTGTGGCCAGCTTAGATGTATAAACCCTTTCAGACATTATCTTGGCTTGACTCTGGTTTATTTTCTCTTCCTCTGCCTGCACATTGAAAGTGCTCTCAAACCCTTAGAGTGAGAAGTACTGCAGTGTCACCTCTTTAATTTCAGCAAAACTGCTTTGTCAGGTAAAAGGCTGTGCCCTGGATGATAGTGCCACCAAAACAACGTCCAGGTGAGCAACAAGCAGCAGCCCCATGGCCCCAGGGAGCCATGTCCTCACAGGTGGGCAGGAGAGCACCATCAGCTGCTCGGCAGCAGTTTGCCGAAGCTGTGGACTTCTACTTCAGGTGCCTGCAGGAATGGGGTCTGGTTCCCCCCTCGCAGCCCCGTGCACCTCCCTTGATGGCTGTGTGGCTCTGGCTGCTGCAGCATCATCGCATGTGCAGTTGAGTCTCCCCTCTCCTGTGCTGCAGAGCTCCTCTGCTCTCCAGACGCTGGGAGAGAAGCGGAGATACTGGGGGAAGAGCTGTGGAGGTGGGGAGAGATGGAGCTATCGTTAGCATGGCACCAGTGAGGTTTCTTTGCACCACGAAGCAGTAGCTATCAAAATTGAGTGCGCTGTGCTGAACAGCCGAGCAAGGGAACAGATGCTGAAAGGAGCCTGTGAAGAAAACTGATTTTGGAGGATAAAACCCTTTTTTCAACTGCACATAGGCACTGTCCATCAGTGAGCTGTCATGGGGAGCAGGAATTGCCTGTTTATGGTGATCGATCTGCACAGCCCCCGGAATGCTCAGAAAAAGGATTAAGGAGGGAAGAATTGCAGAAGGAGGAGGTGGAGGTTTCCCTTTAAAAACGCACAGGATAATAGAAAACATCCTTTAAATTGTCAGGGTGTCAGGATACATTCCTGTAAGTATAACATTTTCAAATCCTCGGCATCTTCTATCTAAATGTCTTTGAATTAGTGCTAATGCATTTGTTAGCTCATTATTCATTAATATTCCATATTCATTAGATGGGCTCTTTCTCTGGAAGATGGGGATAATGAGATGTGGGACTGGCTGCAGGGCCATACCATAGCTTTGCTTAGTGCTGTAAGAGTGTGGTTTTATGTACCAGAACGGCCTTCAGTGACTGTTTTATTGGCATTTGTATCTGGCCTATGTTGTCCTGGCTCTTGGACAGTGGTTCACCACAAATTACTGGAAATTTTTAATGGGAGAGCAGTGCTAATGACGACATGGATAAGTTTCCACTAAGTCCTGCCCTGAAAGCAACTGATGAAGGCAAATTTTGCTCTGTGGTCAGAGTTGCAAAACTGCCTCTGTAATCACAGAGCTGTTCATTGCTGTCTTCACTGGTGAGTCATGGAGTCAGCCCTTCTGCCCCGTCACCTTCCTTTGCTTCTTGCCCTCAGGAGCGATTTTTCTAGAGATGAAGTCCTTTTCCCTTCTTTTCTCTCTTTTTTTTTTTTCCTTCTGTTTTTCCCCTGGCAAATCTTCTCTTCTTCTGACCATGAAGCGGACAGAACATGAGATGTGGGCATCAGGCTTTCCCTGGCAAGAAACCAAGAGGCATCCAGAGGTGCCAGGCTGGTGCAGCCAGCAGGCTCAGCACTCGAAGTCCAGCAAGCCTCAGGTCTCTCATCCCTGGGAAAGGCTTTGGTGACCCAGGGCCAGTAGGATGCTGCTGCTTAGGCCTTCTGGCAGACTTTTGCCTCAGCTACCAAGTCTTCATAGAAGGGCTTTGCTTTGGTCGTCACCAAAGCATGCAGGGAAGGGAGAATGGCTGAATAGGTACTCGGTGCCTTTCCAGGGGTGTTAGCACTGTGCATCAGTCCTTTGCTTGGGACTGTCCTCCCTGTGTCCCAGGAGCTGTGTCAAGCCAGATGAGGGGTGTGGGGTGGCCTCAGAGTGGTGCTTAGGCTCAGAGTGAAAGAGGGGAGCATTCAGCAGAGGAGTGTTGCTTCAGGATTGGGCTGGATAGCTTCAGTCAGAAAATGCTGGGCTAGAAATTCCACAGCAACAAGTCTCTGGTTTCAGCAGCACTGCAGTTCTGGTGGGGAAACCACTTGGTATCCAACCTTGTGGGTCTGTGCCTGCCAGGAGCAGAAAGGACTGCAGGATCTGTAGTAAAAGAAATTAAAAAGAGGTCAAGCTTTTCTGTTTGACACATCACTCTGGCTTTGGGGTGGATTTTTTGTGCAGATTATCTAGATTTGAGTACACTCAAAATATTTGACAACTTGGGTTAGCAAACTCCAGATGTGATAAATCTTCCGAACTTTTCTAGTAGCAGCTACTTTTTTAGTTTCTTGCCTTGTACTCGAACGTAGGCATGAGTGTACAGCTTCCATCTTCTTACTGAGCAGTTGTTTTCCGTTGTCCCTCTTGTGAGATATTTTCAGACCCTGGCTGCTACATCTGGCTCTGTGCTGCTTATCCAGTAACCTGGGCTTAGTTATTCGATGGAATAAGGGGGAAAAAAATGCAGCCAAACAAACCCCCCTACAGTCCAAAAGAAGCACCTGCAAAGCCCTGAGTAGCTGAACAGGCTCACTGAAAATAATATTGCTTGTCTGCTGAAGGGGTCTTGTTAAATGCTTGATCACAGGATTCAATCTTTGCACTGTCCCAGTGAGATCTCTTAGCTTTGCCTTACAGAGGGTTAGGTTGGGTGCTTGCAGATGTGACTGTCTACTCTTGGCTGGACAACCACAGGGAAGGGTTTTCCTGTGAGAGGGAAATCCCTTGCGAGGCAGCGGGACAACACTCGCGTGCATGATCCCAAAATAACCGGTACCTCATTTCATTACTCCCTGAAGGCTCTTGTCTTTAGACAAGAGCATAAATCCTCTCCTCCTTGGGAGGAGGCTTGGCTTGGGCACAGGACTATCGGTGCTTGAGCCCTGTGCTTGCTTGGGCTGGATTAGCTGTGCCTGATGCCTATGGGGATTTGTCTGTGGGTCATCTGGGAGGGCGAAGTGGCAAATGGGAAAATGTCATTGTGTTCAGCTGAGCCAAGATGAAATGAAGATGAATTGGAAGAAAAAACTTTCTGAACTCAGTGTTTCCAGGATTTTGTGATTGCAGGATGATACAGAGTGATTTCATGGGACTCTTGACACCTCTACCTGTATACCACCATGCCAAGGCAGAAGTTCTCTTCCACTGTAGCTTCTGTCAGTTATCTTTGTCCTGTTTTTATACCAGATAGTATTGGTAGTTTCTAGTTGCCATTATCTTCCCTTTCCCAGAAAGCAATGTATACTCAAAGTCTTACCTCTGGCTTGTTGTTTGGGGGCTAGTGTGTTCTAGCACAATGTGGGGGCTGCATCATCTTGCGGGGGCTGAGCCTTGTGTGGTATTTGGCCTGAAATGGCAAGTGAAGGGTGTGATATACAGCATGGAGAAACACAGAAGACAAAGCATCACTTAATTACTTTAGTTCCTCTAGTCTGGGAAGCATTTAATTCCCCTGATCTAAGAAGCAGCCAAGAGGTAGCGTTGGGCATTTACTCGGCCTGGGATAGGCCAAACTACAGTTTGTTGCTCAAAAGGATTTATAGCTATGCTAAAGCCACACTGCTCTGATACATTAGATATATTAGATGTAGTAAATGATGTATTAGAGATATATATATATGTTTTTTTTCCCCCTTCTGGCAGATCCTGGTGACCTCAGGATCACCCTGAGATGAGCCTCCTGTAGCTGGGGCTCCCTGCCCTGGGAGGATGAGGAGCCATCTGCTGGCCTAACAGGAAGATTTTTGTGGTGTTGGCTGTTTCATTTTGTTTTTCCTGAACTTTGTGAAATTTCATGTGACGGCAGAGCCACTTCCCACGCCCCCTTGCACCGCCTCGCAGCTGAGGGCTGGGAGGTGGAGGGTCACCACCATGGCGGCGAAGCAACCCCCACCACTGATGAAGAAGCACAGCCAGACGGACCTGGTGAGCCGGCTCAAGACGCGCAAGATCCTGGGGGTCGGTGGGGAGGACGATGACGGCGAGGTCCATCGCTCAAAGGTGAGGGTAGTGGAATGGGAAGCCTGGGTGCAGTAATGATGGAAAAGAGACCTTCTGCTTGGGCAAATCAATGCGGTGTGGGGTGGTTTTTTTGCTTCTAACTTCTGTAGCCTCTTTGGCAAAAGCAGGGCTCACAGCTCCGTGAGGCTCCTGTAAAGGGAGGCACAAAGGCCACGGTGGTACAAAGGATGTTGCCTTTGAGCAGCAATGGGCCATGCAGCCTGCTGGGTTCATCTGAGCTGCAAAAAATGGCTTTTTTGTGGTAATGGGGTGAGCTCTGCCCTCAAGCTGCATTAATCCATTCCCGAAATTGTATTGCAAAGACGCCCATGAGCTAGCTTGGAGCTGGTGCTGTAGGACCATGGTAGAACCAATGCCTACCAGCCAGTGGCCTGGACACTAGAGCCGCATTTGAAGTGGTGACTCTCAGAAGATGCATGAATTGCAAACAGTGTTTCAGTGGAGTACCAGAGCTGGAGAACAAGGATGAGAACCACAGGAGCCCTGTCTGGGATGCTCCCTAGAGAACTTGCTGGCAGGGCATTGCCTGGCTCCATGCCTGCATGTGGGGAACAGCAGAGCCCTCTGAGAGCTCTCTGCAACCAAAAGCTCCCTCAGTACCTGAGCCCTATTGCTGGGCTCAGTCATTGCCTGTGCTCCATCAGGATGGGACGTGCAGGTGGTGTGTGGGAGGGAGACAGTTCCCTACATACATAGGTGAGAGGAGGCAGGAGTTAATGCTGACCCTGCACCAGCCCCACACTGCAGGTTGCTGATACCAGTAAGGGAGCAGTAGAGGCTACAGCTCCTGATGGAAATCCAGGCAGCCTTCAGTAGGTGCTGGGATCAAGGGGTCATAGGTGAATCCCGTGTCCTTGTCTTCCTTCCAGCTCTCTTAGAGATAAGCTCCCACATGAGGTTAGGTATGCTGGTTTGGACTGGCAAATATTGCCTGAAGGCTGGGGAAGGATCTGCCCAGTCACCTTGTGCCTTTTATTTGAATTTCAGATTAGCCAAGTACTGGGAAATGAAATCAAGTTTGCTGTCCGGGAACCACTGGGGCTCAGGTAAGATACTGGACCACCTTGGAGCTGGGTTGGCTGAGGGCCCTTGGCCACAGCATCCCTGACAGCTCTGGGTGCTGACACCAGCTCTGCTGGTGTACCAGTGTCACTGCTCCCTGCAGGGCTTCTTGGAGGCCATGAGACCAGATGAGTTCTGCTTTCTTCCACTATAAATCAGCCTGAGACCCTTAAGCTCTTGTCTCCCAGCAGGTGCTTGGAACCACAGGGGCTGCATGGAGCTGGAGGAACTCCTGGTCTCATGTGTGACAGGGTGGTGCATCTTGTGGGGACCTCCAGCTCTGTGCCATCCTCTTGGCAGGGTCACTTCCCTCCTCTGCTTGGGTGTGGGGGATTTTGGCTCTGCCTCACCAGCAAAGCCAGTCTGCATGCTGAGGCTGGAGCTACAGGGGGGTCTGTGGGAGGTGAGTCCTCCCGTGGGAGGCTTGTGTCTGCTGGGGTTATGCTGGGGAGAGGATGAAGGCTGATGCTTAAGCAGGCAGCCAGGAACATGCTTTGTGAAGTATGAGTGATAGGATCACTCCTGTGCTCACACTGGGCTCTGTCTTCCCTCACTCAGGGTCTGGCAGCTGGTTTCCGCCATCATGTTTTCTGGGGTTGCCATCATGGTAAGTGAGGGATGTGGTCCTGGGCACTACCAGCTCATGACTGCCAAAGGGGTCCCCCCAGTGTCGCTTCTCAGTCCTGGCATTTATCCCCCTCCTCTGCTTCAGCAGATGCTGCTGCTTTTTGTTGTGAGGCCTTTGCCCTCACCATGTCTCAGTAATGGGCTTTCCTAGCAGTGTCCTTGGTGGTTTGTTCCCATCACTGGAGTCTGTTTTCATCAGCAGGGTCATAAACCACACATAGTGTGGCAGCTTCGGCCATATAAACCAGCCACGAAGCCTGTAGCTGACATGCTGATGTTTCTTGTGCCTCCTTAATTTCCAATTTCCTGGCCGGTATTTCTGATCCCATAAAGGCTTGATGTTGGAGTGCTGCTGCCCAGGCAGGCATGTTTTGATGACCCTGGCCAGTGCAGGCTGCTGAGTCTCTCCCTTGCCTCTGCCAGGCCCTTGCTTTCCCTGACCAGCTCTATGACGCTGTCTTCGAGGAGGAATCGGTGAGCAGCAAGACTCCCATCCGGCTCTATGGAGGAGCCCTCCTCAGTGAGTGCTGTGCTGATTTACCTGGGGAGCACCACAGCCCCATAGAGTAAGGGGACAAGACACCAAAATGGCAGGAGTGGTCAAAGCCTGTGCCCAGCAGGACAACTGCAGCTGGAGAGTAGACGATCTGCTCTTAGCAAATAAATGGTTTGTGTAAGGGTATTTTGAAAAGCTGAGCTAGTGCTGCTTTGTCCTAGGAGCTGTGCATACTGCAAATACCTGGGGGAGTACCCCCGAGTGCCCCAGCAAAGGGTAATGGTAGATGGGGGGCTGGGCTGCAGCTGAGGCCAGACCCCCCTCGTGGGAGAAGGGCTGGGGGATGGTATCCCAGGAGGGCCCATGCAAGAGGCCCAGGAGCTGTGGGGCACAGGACAAGAAGGTGAGGGGGGCCTGGAGGACAGATCCAGAGAAAGAAATGAGTGGAGGAATTAAACACACAGGGTTTGTTTAGCTCTGCAAGTGCTCCCCAGCTGCAGGGACTGCACCTCCTGGATGCCCCACCAGGTCCCTCTTCGGGTCCGGTAGGCTGCAGAGGGTGCTGCCCCGCACCAAAGGGCGGGCGGGCGGGTGTTGCAGGGTGTGTTTTTGGGGGCTTGGCGGGGTTCCCGGGCCTGCAGCAGCACCGTGCGGGCGCGGCGGGAAGTGCAGCGGCTGGGCAGGGCGCAGCTGCCCCAGAGCCGTGTCCCGCCGGGGGAACCCGAAATGGGTGATCCGGGGCAGGCAGGTGGGCTGCCCTTTCTCGGTGATCCCCCCGGCCCTCGGGTAGCTGCCCTCTGCTGTCGCCTGCAGGTATCGCGCTCATCATGTGGAACGCTCTCTACACGGCCGAAAAAGTCATTATCCGCTGGACGCTGCTGACGGAGGCTTGCTACTTCGCCGTGCAGTTCCTGGGTGAGTGGCTGCAGCCACCCGGGGCGGGAGGATGCAAAGGATCGGAGTGCACCCTGCGAGGAGGAGAGGGGAGATGGGGAGAACCACCTGCATGAGCAGTGAGACTGAAGGTGAAATTGGAGCAGTGCCCTTGGGGCTGATGGAGTGAACTCCAGGCTGAAGGGGTTGTGGGGTAAGGCCCTGGGAGTCATAGTGGATTCAGCTGATGGGAAGATGTTGTCACTGCCTCCTGTCTGGCACAACCACAGCAGCCATCGATCCCAGCTGTCTCTGTGCTGCTTCTGGAGACAGCTCCTTTGCTCAGTGGGACTGGCAAAGTTAACGTGGCCCTTAGAGCATCTTCCCTGCCAGCTCTTCTCCCTTTTCTTTCTCTGTGGAGTAGCTTCTTCCTTGGGCTGCTCACGGAAGGGTGCCCAGGTGCAGGGGAAACATCTTCCTCTGACCATTTATTTTTTTCTTCCTAAAAGTATCCTGGCCTTCATAGCCAGCACAGGTCATCTCCTGGAGTGGGCTGCCTAGGTGGGGCTAACAAGAAAAGTCTGTGGCAACCTACACGAAATAGAGGATGTTGAGTCTTGCCAAAACAGAGAATAACAGTTCAGCTTGTTTCTAGGGAGCTTGTCGGTGTTTAACAATGAAGGGAATTTTGTAGGCATATTAGTAGCTCACTAACTATTACAAGGTAGCTGGTTTAGATATGGGCTATGTGTTAGCAGCCAAAAAAGAGGTAGCGTGTGTGGGGACTCTATGTATTTTGTAGGTGCTTCTACAGTTGTAAAATGTTTATCAGCACTGAAGTGGTCAAATTGCAAAGCAGACTCACGAACATGCAGCTTCCACAATTAACACCTGAGCATGACATAAACTCAACATCTGCTCAAGTGACCATTTCAAGCTGTAGCTGCTTGAACATGGGGCTGCCTTTAAAGCAGGGTTTCTGCGAGTGAGGGCTCTGTATACCTGTGGCTAACTTCAGGGCTGTGCAGTCAAGCTAGTGAAGAGCAGTTTTGCTGTGCATGTAAGCCTGGTGGGCTGCAGTGTTTGCAAGGCTCAGCAGGTCTTCCTAGGAATCTGCGTTAGAGGGCAGTAGAAAACAGCTTTGTACTACTTGTCTCCATTTGTTTTTTCATCACCAACCTCTGCCTTGTCTCCCCGCTTCTTCTCCAGTTACCACTGTCTCCCTGGTTGAAAGCAGCCGGATAGCCACAGGTGCCGTGCTCCTCCTGGTCAGCCGAGTCCTCTTCATCCTCATCAGCATTTATTATTATTACCAAGTTGGACGCCGTCCCAAGAAAGTCTAATTCCTGGGCTTTTTGTCATGGGAAGGGTGGGAGGGTGGGGTTTGTGTCGGTAATTTTGCATTATAATTAACTTTTTTTTGTTAGTCCCTTTCTGTTCTAAAGTGACTTCCTTCTTTTCCACTTACCGGCATGAATCAGTGTGTAGCCCGGTGCTGGTGGTATTGCCAGGTGAAATGTGGGGGAGCAGCGTCCGGCAGGTCCCCCCAGCCCCTCTGGAGGAGGCAAGGAGCGGAGGGAGGAAGGCTCAGGGAGGTGTGTGGGCCTGGCAGGCTCAGGGAAAAGAGCCGGTTTCCTGAGGGAAACTGGCCAACAGGATTACAGGCTCTGAACCCACTGGAACAAAGCACAAAATACAACTAGCACATTGAAACCAAATCCCTGAGGAGACAGGGTGGTAAGGAAACAGCTGAAGGACTCAGCTACTCCTTGTGGTAACTCTTGCACCTGCCTGGTGGAGTATGCCCTTGCGTACTGCCTGTTCCCCTTTTAGCAAGCACTTACTGCCCAGGTACCTCGGAGCCGGTCTGCGTTAGGTCTAGTTCAGCGCTTTGCAAACAGTTCTTCTTTCCTCGCTGCCAGAGTTGCCACCCTGCTTGTAGTTTTGTAGGAGATAGAGCAAAAGAAGAGGGACACCCCTTGCTTGATCCCTTCACAGGGACAGCACTGGGAAGGGCGGAGCCGCTTAAACTAGAATGTGTGAGAAGCAAAGGCAGCTATTGGAAAAAGCCCATTGAGCACAAAGCCATCCCTGTGCTTGGGATGTTTCATGAGGTTTCTGGACTGGGGTCCTGTCCCTTCACACCAGAACACTTCCTATAGTTGCAGCTTCTCTGGTGGTAGCAGCAGTGGTAGATGTGAAGTAGTGTCTGGTGCTTCAGTTAAGCAGGGGCTGGAGTGCTGCTGTGGTCAGCACTAGTGAGAGCATTGGTACAGCTGCTTGGGTCAGTGAACAGCCTCTGGAGATGAGCCCCAGCTGTGGGAGATGTGTTCCAGCTCTGCTGGTGTCAGGCATCACAGCTCTTCTCACTTTGAGAACACCAAAGTTCATTGCATTTAATATACTTAACTGGGATGAAGCAAGGAGGGAGGTGTATGAAGGCATTATTTTATATTCTAATCCAGTAAAAGAAGGATTCTATGTGCTTTAATACTCACTGGCCAGTCTCCCCAACACCTATTGGGCTTAACAGCATTGGCTGCCCTACTTCCTTGTGCTTTCCTTGTGGACTATCCCTGTCCGCAGCTAGAGGTGGCATTTTTTTGTTCTCTAAGGGGACTAAGGTCTGTGTACAGGATATGGACTTCTTACTCAGTGTGTTCCCTGGAATAGAGCTGATGTCCCAAAATCCCCATAGAGAGTTGCCTATGCAAACAGAAATGTTGGTGGGAACAACAGCCCTCAAGCCACTGGTGAGACTGGGATCTACAGCTGTTGCTGTTTAATATCTTAGTGGAGTTAGAAGAAGGTAGTGGGTACTTACTGTGTGTTGTGTTAGTGCTTTTGGCATTTAGAAGCAGCTGCATAAACCTGGCACACTGTGTGCATTGTACCTCTTGGCCATGCAAAATGCCTGTCAGGTAAGAACACTGAAAGTAGTTGAACCAGGAAATATTACAACTAACTTTTTTTCCTAGAAAGTAAATCAAAGGGAGAGGGAACATCCAAGAGCAGGCTAAATTCTGGAGCCTCCCAATAACACATACCTGCCAAGCTGCTTTCAACATGTCCAAAATATGATACTGAGCAATGAAGACTTATGTTTAAAAGGAGCCTTTCTGGTCAGGTGGAAGAGTTGGGCTCCAGGTGGGAAACATTTTCCCTGTGAAGCAGGAAATGATCAAGTGCAGCCTGGAGAGTATCACAAATTAGACAGTGATGCCGTGTGTGGGAGCCAGAGTGTGGCATGCTGTGGCTGTTGCTTTTACCCTGCACGCCCACCTGCATGCATGGGCAGCTGCAGTGGTAGTAGTTGTTGGTATAGGTATGTGAAGCTTGATTCTTTGTGTTTTGGGGTCACATGAATGTATACACAGACTGATTGTTGGTTTTGGGGGGGGGTGGGAAATTGCATTTGTAGGAAAGACAAGTAAAACTGACCACAGCAAAAGCAATCTTGCAGAAGGAGGAAATGGAGGGTCATCTTAATACTGTCCTCCCATCTGTGTTAGCTGCAGGTCCTAGGAACTTAG
This sequence comes from Patagioenas fasciata, assembly GCF_037038585.1. Lineage (NCBI taxonomy): Eukaryota > Metazoa > Chordata > Aves > Columbiformes > Columbidae > Patagioenas > Patagioenas fasciata. Next base: position 27,200,037 of record NC_092524.1, on the reverse strand, counting down.
TTATGACCTTGGGTCTGTAGATGGCTGCCTCATTGGGGTACCTTAAAATGCCATCCAGCAGGTGAGAGAAATGAGTTGCTGCACTATGGGAGAGCAGTTCTCTGAATACTTGTTGCTGGTTAAATTAGGGGAAGCAGTTACAGCTTTCCAAAGGAGCTTTAAATGATGTGAGGTCCGATTCCTCCCCTGCTTAGCAGCTGCCTCTGCAAAACTTAATAACAGTGAGACATTTCTAGTTTTGCCATTTGCTGTCTTCTGCTCCAACACAGGGCAATACCTGGAGGGTGTAGTCTTGTAAAGGTTTTCATGCTACTTGGTACCTAGTCCTAAAAGAGGAGAGATGAGAAGTTGTTTTATTTTTGTGCTTCTTGCTCCATCTTGCAATAAATGGACCATGTAGAAAGTGTAAGTGGACTGGGGCTCTATACCTCTTCTGCAACAGAGATGGGAGAGATAGATGCCCCTGCCTGGCAACAGCTACATCAGCAAGGTGCCACAGGAAACACCTGGTCAGGTCCCCTTGAGGAGGTGAATTTGTAGCAGGTGAGGTCTAGGAGGGTGTTTCTCATGGTGACTTGAGGATGGAGACCAGAGAGCATCTGCAGCACTGCCAAAACCCAGCTGTGGCTTGTGTCTTTACTCTGGTGTGAATGGGGGGGAGAGGGAGGAGGATGGTGAAACATATATACAGAACTACATCCCTAAGGACAGAATTGCTGGCATCACAGCTGCAGGTGCCAGTTGAGCTTGTAGTTTGGGATCAAAAGCCTGAGGTATCACTTCAGGCTCGGCTGTTGATCTGCTGAGAAAAAAATACCCTCTCCACAGGCCTCAGTTTCCTTTATCTGTTAAATTGTGAGAAAGGCCTTGGACTGACATCATCTCCCAAGGGAGACTGTAATGAATTACCTGCATTTGTATAATGTTGTGTAGGGTTGGGAGCTGTGCTCCCCAGGGGGTTGTGCTCTGAGCAGGCACGGGCTGGAACTAAGGCTGACCCCCTTTCTCTGCCAGAGATGGACCCAAACCCTTGCATTTGTAGAGCCCTCGCTTTTGAGGGTGAAGACGGCTCATCATTCTCATAACTCCCTACATCACCTTATTTACGCCTAACTGATATCTGGCAAACTGGAGCTGGTGACAAAGGAGAGGCTCTGTCTGTCCTAAGCTGGCCTCTCCTTCCTGGTCAAGGGTTTTTACTTAGGGGGAGGGGGGAGGATGTGACACTTCAGTTTATACCTCATTTTAGCTGCTGTACCTGAGTTATTATTTCTCCTCTGGTAAGAAAGTGACTGTACTTAACACCAAGCAAATAGTGAAAAATTAAAGCTGTTTCACTTCACTGTCACAATATCTTTCTTTTATTTTTCATTTTTTTAAGAAACGCACACAAAAACCGTGCAGAGTACTTCAGGCTTGTGTTCTCATTTATATTACAAAAAAAAAAATCCTTTCAGTATAAAAAAGCATTACAGTAGGGAATACAGGATAAATTAGCTCCACTATCTAATAAAAAGAACATTTACAGTTTTTAAAATAGATTTCCAACATTATTTCACACACAGCCCTTTTCCCAGGCATTTGTGACAGTCATTTGAGCATTAAATAACAATGGGGAGGCAGGGGTGCTGACAGGGGCTGGGGGCTTGCAGGCACAGGCTGCTCTTTCCTCCTTCCATCCAAGGTGCTTGGGCTGTGGTCGCAGTGCTGCAGCAGAGACAGCAGCACAGCAGCTCCTGCTGGGCCCCAGCCTGCCCCAAGCTCTCCAGCGAGTGGTGAATTGAGCTTGAGCCCTGGACCCCAAAATATTCACCAGAGCTCTTAACAAATATAAAAATGCAGTTGCTTCTCCTGTCTACTGTTCTGAAAGCTACCATACAACAGAGGGGGCCACCACACAATCAAGGGACAAACCCAACAAATTTACATGCTTTGTCACACAGCAGGAGTCTGCTTTCTGGGCTTGCCTGTTCCTTAAATTTCTCCAGGGGGGAATTCCTTCTGCATGTTACCAACTTCCATAGGTCCCCTCACATTTGCACATAACAGCTCTTTCCTGTTCTTGTTTAAAACGTGCTGCCTGGCTTTTGCTGGGGGTTCAACCTGTGTTTCCAGTGGCATGCCAGCCAGATGCAGAGAGGCTTTGAAGTCTTCATCCAGGAAAAAAGCAATGGGGGATCATACAAGAAGGTAAGAGAGAAGAAACAATTGCAAAGGCCAAAATAACAGACAAATAAGAAATCTTTTTGAAGATACAGGGACAATCATTAGGAGAGCAGGAAAGTGAAAAAGCTAAAAACAGACAAAGCAATGAGTACAGGATTAGGAAAAACAAAGAGAAGTAAGCCTGCAGAGATCCTACATGAGGCATGTATATTTAACACCTGGTGCTCTGGCTGCTTTGGTCAGGTTCCCAAAGTGTCAGAAAAGGCCTTCAAGGGTTTGTTGTTGTTGTTTTCTTCAGCCATACACCAGATTACAAATCTGGGTATTTGCCTTCCAGGCTCTAACCTGAGATAGCCAGGCCTTTGAATAATAAATTGAGAGGAAAGGAAAAAAATTAGAGCCTTGGGGAGGCAGTTTGGCTTCTCTTGCTCACCTCCAGCCAAATTACCATCTCTGCTGATGGTTTTGTTTCTCCCCTGGGAATTGCTCCCCCAGAACAATTACTGACACCAGCTCCTGAGGCAGAATCAGAACAGATCAGCTTGCCTTCTGCTTGGCCCATTCCCTGCAAGACTAGTAGATGCAACAGATTTTTCCTATCTTAAGTGTAGCACCTGCTGTCGGGTACAAATACTGCTGGGTTTTGGCTAGCAGAACTATTTTCCTTCATTAAACAGCAGACCAGAATTTAACACTAACATGCCTCATTAAAAGCAGGTCCAGAAGGAAATAGTTCAGGAAACCTTTTCACGAGGCTTAACTCAACATCATGCTCAGCAGCCCTGGTCTCCTGTTGCTGGAATACAGTGGCTGCAGCTCCACCTGCCCCTGCCCTCTCCTGCTAATGAGCAAATTGTTCTCAAACAAAGACTGGAAAAGCTCTAATGCCTCATTCCTGTTCCTTACTATCCTGATTCTGTGGCCTGGATATTTAGCCAGGGTCTTTATCATGGACCAGGCTTTCTGCTGCTTTCCTCCCTTCCCCATAGCCTGTGCAGTGCCCCTGGGAGAGCTGAAGGGACACAGCCCCAGTGGTGCAAGGTAGCAGCCAAAGCACATCTGCTGTTGCAAAGCCAGGGCATGAGGCTACTGCTCAGCTCCTCACTGCTGCCTTCTGCCTTCTCTCCTTCCTTGCCCATGGTTACAGGTTTCAGAAGGGCTGATTTAAGCCAAAATAAAAGCACTTTGTAATGTGAGCATATAAAAAGTGTAAAAAGACCTAAACTAAACACGAAACCACAGCCCCTTCTGTCTGCCCCCAGGCAAAATGATTTTGTGATCAGGAAGTGACCAGATGAAGAATTAAGGCAACAGGTGTTGAAGCTTCCAGAGGAGAGGATCCAGTGACCTGTCCAGGTTGATAACCACTACCACCAGAGCAGGAGCTGGTGTGGTTGGGCTGCACGCTGGGTGCTCTTAGAGCCTGCCTGAGGCCTCTGTAGTTCCATCTTAATCTCTGACCAAGGTCCAGTCCCAGGCATGTTGCTCAAGTTTACTTCCAAATGATTAAGTAGCTGACATGTTAGTTAAATGTCAAACTATCTCAAGGGAGGAAATACTCTCAACTAACAGGCAGACTAAAACAATTCTGAGGATGCTTTCGTCATGAGCCCATGGGAGGATCTCGGGGGAAATCCTCTGAGCACAAATGACGCCACAAGTCTGTTTCAGGCAAATAGCAGGGGAAAGGCTAGCAAACCTCAGCCCCCCCATCCAGCACCATACCTGGACCTGCCCTTCGGTCTAGAAAGCATGTAGGAACCACTGCAAATACTTATTCTAACAGAGCACCACAAACTGCTTTTTGCAAGTATGAAGGGAAAGGCAAAGGCTGGCAAGATTTAAACACAATTTCTTTCCCTTCTCAGAAAGGCAGCAGTATCAATGATTCTTGACCAGAACTATTATTTTCCCAGGAGATGGGAACACAGCAGGGAACTACTTGCTCTCTTTCACAACAATGAACAGTAAATCTTAGTAAAAACACAAAAGTAGGCACCAAACTCTTGACCGTCAGCCAGCTTTAGCTGAGTCCCATGGCTAAGTGAGACCACGCTGCCCCTGCCTGGGGCTCCAGAGGAAAGCCAGCCTCACTGAAGTGCATGACATCGTTGACAAGCTTCAGGCGACAAGGGCAAAGCTTCCACTGAAGAATGGTTATTCCCACTCTGTGGCTGGGAATTAAACCCAAAATAGCGTGAACAACTACCTACTTCCTAGATGAGCCACCACCACTTGTTTCAAACCTGCTGGACAGTCACAGACTTCAGCCAACCTGCTGCCTTATCCAGCCCCTGTGTGGTTGTTCTTCAGTCCTTTGCTGTCTAAAACATGAATGGTAGGCATGGCCTTGCGAGAGAGGCAGCTGTGCTCATCCTCTTGCTCCCCCCGCCAGCTTGGTGAGTCTCTAGTGCAATCGTCTGCGCTGGGCTCCTGCTCCATGGCTGCTCTGGGTGGCTCTGGGCAAGGGTCCGGTGTACAGTGTAGTGCACATCACCTCAAAGTTCCAGCCCCTGAAGTACAATCCTTTTGGTCATTCATATATTACAACCTTCTTGTTTTTTTTTTCTTTTCTTTTTTTTTTTTCCCCCTTTTACCCCATTTTGTTAAAAAAAATAAAGTTTTTTGGGTGTTCTCAGGTTTTGTTTCCTCTGATATTCCTTCTTTCTTCCGAGCACACAGGGAATATGGTGGTTCACAGGCTGCCCCTTACTGGATCCCACGAAAGAGACACATGGCAAAGATCATGGCGAACAGCTGGAAAGGGCAGGGGCAAGAAGAGAGCAAAACCAAAAGAGAACCATGAGAGTCAGCTGCATCTTCTAGAAGATCAGCAAAGCCTTTCCCAGCCCCAGGACCACCCCCATCCCTCTCTCCTGCCCAGCAGTCAGTGGCGCAGTGAGGGGGACCCTTCCCACCACCCAGTTTAGCCTGCGGCTAAACCCTTTTTTCCTGAAGCTACAGTAGCTTGGCTTCGTTCCCAAACAACCATTGGTGTCACAGGGGAATGGGCTTTGCATTCCCTGCCCCACACACCATTCCCACTGCCCAGAGAAGGCACAGCGGGGACATTGTGGGGGCTGCTGGGGCTCTGTCCAGCTCCTCTGCCTTGGCATAAGACAGGGACTGGGGAAAGCAAACAGCCTTGCCCCAGAGTGCTGCGGGGACATCACTTCTGGGCTCATGTCCTGTATGGTGGAAGCCTGTTCCTCAGAATCATCACTGAAGAGCCAGACACTCAGGCTGGATAATGGAAATGCTCTGGAGCCAATACAGTTTCAGGCTCTAAATAGTTTTTAAAGCAAAGGCGGAGTTTGAACACATTAAACAAGCGACAGATTAAGTCAGCCTGCTGGGGTGCTGCCACTACGAGGGCAGTAACTTTGTGGGTCCCCAGGGGCAGGTGGTGGGTCCCTTAAGCCTCTGCAGGCGTGCAGCATCGCAGGTGGGCAGCCCAGCTTACTTCCCTGCCTTTTGGGGTGAAGGACCAGGCACCCAGCTTTTTCTAGGCAATTAAAACCACAAATTGATAACCTGCTTGTGCTTTGCAGGAGCAACTTCCCCTGCCAAGGGGAGTGCCTGCCTGTTTGCCTTGCTGCAGGACATCTACTGACACGGCTTTTCTTCTGGTCACACAGGAGTACGTACCTCAATGGCCAACACTCCGATGGCAAGGGCTCCTGCAAGGTACACATAAGTCTCAAAGGAGTTCAGGATCACAGTGTAGCAGCCCTAGGAGGGACAAAACATGGTGAGACACACCTGAACACCACATTGTGTTTTTCTCACAGCACAGTCCTTGTACCTTGTTCGCTCAGATCCAGGTACCACAAACACTGCTCCCTCTCACAACCCCACTGCCCCAGCGCCGCAGGCTGGTGTCGGGGAGGGGAAGGTTTTGCTGTGATGGGGTGGGAGTGGGTCACACTCACAACCCCTCACTGACCATGAGGATCCATGACTTCTTGCAAGGCAGAGAGGAGCAGCCCACAAGATGCACTCCCTCTGCCAAGGGCAGAGACTAAACACAGAGGAAAGGATCCTCAGGGCAGATGACAGGCAGCCCCATCTGGCTAGGCAAAGGGATGATTTACTTAAAGCCAAGGCAGGAGATTCTTGAATCCTCTCTCAAAACCAGCATCTCTTTCACACCTCAGGAGCTATATCTATGTCTAAGTCTATGCCTTCTCCCAAAGGAGCATGGAATTCTCCAAGACTTTTGATACGGTTTCCCATGCCTCCTACAAGAGAAACTGATGTGTTACAGTCTAGACAAGTGGTCTCTGAGGTAGGTGGGAGAACAGGACAGACCCAGAAGGTGGTGGTCAATGGCTCCCTTTCAAATGGCAACCTGTCATGAGTGGGTACCCCAGGGATCAATATTGGGCCCAACACCGTTTAACATCTTCATAAGTGATCTGGATGATGGAATCAAGTGTAGCCTGATGAAATTTGCTGATGACACCAAATTGAGTGTTGAAGTTGACACTTTGGATGGGAGAGCCACCCTGCAGGATGATCTGGATAGGCTGGAAGAATGGGCTAACAAGAACCTTATGAAGTTCAACAAGGACAAACGTAAGGTCTTGCACTTGGGAAAACATCATCGAGGAGGGCAGCATGAGACACAATCAGATGAGAGGAGAGCACAGACAGGCTCCACTCATGATGCAGACCCGGGGAGTTCAGACTCTTGAGGCAGTAACCGAGCAGTTAAAATCATGCCCTTGTCAACATGAGGCCACACAGCAGCAGCAAGTCTTTTCCAGCCACGTTCCAGCCCAATTTTCAGGGGAAAGCATTCAGCAGAGCAACAAAATGTTTGCGTTCTTGTCAGAACTCCAACCTTCACCCAACTTCCAGCATGCCCTGCTCAGATGGCTACAAAATGGGGTGAGCACAAGTGTGGCCAGCTCTGTCCTACCAGCACAGTGTCCAAAGAGCCTGCCTTTGCTCCAGGAATGCCTGAATTCAGCCATCCGTTGTTTGGGAGTGTCCCTCCCATTTTACAGAAGTGCCTTACTGTATGCTTGGTGACACTTGCTGTGCACATGGCTTCTCCCACCAACACACTCTGTGGTGTCAAGGGCTCACCTTTCCATAAAAGCAGTAGGTCTCAGCATCATCACTTAGGGAAAGCTAAATCTGTTATCTGCTTCAAGCCTTTCTCAAAATGCATATCTCTTTCCCTTCCCGCTGCTTGTCATTCTCTCTTCCCCATCTACTCATGGCAGTCAGACCTGACAGAAGCAGTGTGGTGCTGTCTGCTATGATCTCCTACCCAGAGCATCTTTGCCAACCATTTCCAGCTGTCAGGCAAGGAACAGCTCACACTCTGCTTCCAAACGCCTGTACTCCCTTTCAAACTCTGCTATCAAGTGCTGAAAAGAGGACCACTGCTTAGTCTGGAGAGAAAAGGAGGCCTGTACATATGGCTCAGCTGGTTTATTTGTAAAGTGTACATAGCCAAAAGCTTTGCTATTAAGCTTCTTAAACTTCACCTCTCAGTTACAATGTAACAAAACAGAATTGGTAAGTTATCTGTGTTAGTGGCATTATAATAAAGTCTTGTTTCAGTCTAGTACTGGGAAATAAGTCAAGATGTCTGGGAAAAGAAATGTGCTTTTTCTATTGTAAAGAATAAAAGAACAGAGAAATGCAGCTTTCAAACACTTCTCTACCTTGGAAAACAGACATGGTTTTGTGTCTGATTAACCCTCAATCTTTTGCTTGTATATGTTGTTGATGAGGAGTCTTTGTGAACTAAACTGGAGCCACTACCTCAGCCAGTAAGAGCCAACTCCATCCCATTCTTACTGACCTGTGCTGACTTGCTGATTAACATTTCAGATACGGTATTAACCTTCAGAAACACAACAAAACTTGACACAAACTTCCACTCCACCTCTGAGTTCCTTGAGAAAATCTTCATTTTCCTGCTGATATAGCACAACATGGACTTGGCAGCCCACACCGTCAATGAAAGGGGATTTTCAAAATCAGACATATGCTTGATCAGACTTCAAAAGATGTCAGCAGAAGTGTAATTAGGATGTCAGCTACAGCCAGAATGGCATGACCTGCCAGCTTCACTAGCTACCCATGACCACGACAGCCATCTCTTTGACTGCTGTGAAACTCCTTTTCCTGGTGTTTGGCTTCCCTTACCTGTCGGTTCTGAAACCTCTCGATGCCTGTGAGGCAGGCTTCCTTGTTCACAAACATCCCTTCCCGGCTCTGGATCTCTCGCTGGCAACAAGCCTCTGGTGTTGCAGTCTCCCAAGAAGAGTGTGGAAAATGAGGGACTGTCTCAAAATCTTCGGGTCCATTCACTCCACAGCAGGCAAACTAGGGAGCGGCACAGAGAAGAAAAGAAGATAGGGTTGACACTTTGCCCTGAAAGCAGATAAGAGAAATCTACCAAAGACCTATTCTTGTAGGGATCAAAGCTTTAGTCAAAGCAGAGACAAAACAACTGTTGTTTCCAAAGAAGTGGGTTGTTTTTGTATCTTGGAGCTTGTTTTGTCAAAGCCTTTTCATAAAGTCCCACTGTTCCCATGTCATACCCTATACACTAAGGTACCGCTGGGAATATCGCCACAAACTACACAGGGCTTTGGAGCACATCCAGAGAGACTTGCTTGAGATCACCCAGCAAGTCTGTAAGGGAGCCAGCAGTACAATCCAGGCTCCCAGCTGCCCGTTCTCCCCATCGCTAATGGCCGGGATTATTGCTGCTCAAAAGTACTGCTAGGTGATTCAAGTCAGGTCCCTTTCTAGATTCAAGTCAGGCCCTTTTTATGGATTCAAGTCATACTCTGACTCTGTCTCCTTTCAGTCAGCAAAAGGAAATGTCTTTATTAAAGTCCTGAATCAGCATGAAGGGCAGCAATCACCTTTTTCTTTTAAGATTAAAATTGACTTTTCATCTGCTGAGCCTGACATCTTCCTCCTCCCTCCTGAAGAGATACACCATGGGCTGTCCTGAGGTCTACATTCACATATGTGCACATACACACACACACACAGGACTTCTTCTAGCAGATAAGAACAATTCGCTTTGAGAAAGACCGGCTGCCAGATGAATTCTCATCTCCCTCCCACCGCCACCATGCCCCCGGTGCTGCTCTTGACACAACAGGATGGCTGAGCAGGGACAGCTTGGGACTGGCATGGCCAGACTTACTGTGATCATGACAGAGTTCCAGGTGGAAGAGAAAACGTCTGTGTTGTTGTTCCTCAGGTAATGCTTCTTCAGCTCCTTGGTGAAAAACTCTCTGGTCAGCTGGAACACACAGACGGGTGGAAACGCACAAGTTACTGTCAATGTCTCTTTCCCAAGCACCCTCCAAAGCTCTCTTTGGTGAATGCTGGTGGTTAGTTGTTTTTTTTTTTTTTTCTCCAAACCTCAGAGGAGAAATATGGGAAAAGCCACTGCCTGAACCATAACTATATCCAGAGTGAAAGGTACTCATCCAATGAAACTGTTGCTCATTAAAAATCAGGGATTGAATTACATCTATACTTGTAACCTAATATTTGCATTTAAAGGTTGGTTGTTTTTTTAAATATCCAGTGGTATTTGAATGTGTTTCATAAGTTGAAACAGGACTAAAACAGATTTTAGAAATATCTTCAATCCACACCCAAATAGTAGCTTAACTTATTATGCTTCCTGAGGTCTGCAGACAAAGCATGTTTTCCCCCTCACTTTTCATTTTAAACCAGTTAACTTCCTACTAATGGCAACTTCTCTGAATTTACTTCCATGTGTGAGAAAGCAGAATCAAGCTCTAATACCAATCCTTCTGGGAATGAAAAGGAAGTAAAAAACATGTAATTAATGCAAAATGTTCAAGTCAGCTTACAAATCAGAAAATAGACCGTTCCCCTAACAATGCTATAGATTATCTAAACTGACCCACACATATGGAGAAAAAAATCCTCTTTATATTTCCTGTGTTTAGATAATTAAACCATTTTTGCTAAAGTCAACAATAAAAACAAATGGAATTTCATTTACTCCTGTTTACATTTACAGTATAATAGAAAACCTGAACCAACATTCAGAGTGTCCTCAAAAAGTTAGATATTTTGAAACTGCATTTACTTAGGACTACTCTCCAGAGGACTAGTAAATATACAAACTTCATAGTCTTAAACTAAACACTTCAATCTTTCTACCACTCCACGATGAAAACATCAAGGAACCCCCTCCTTTTCAGGTTGCCAATAGGTCTTGACTTGTGTGGTCCCTTCTCTAAAATACCTTGTGACTTGCGATGCACACAGACAAAATCTCTCTGCCACTGCAAAGCCTCAGCGAAGTGGGTTGGACTCAGCTGGATATAGTTCTGCTCCAGGTGTTGCATATTTGCAGGATAAGAAATTAAGCTGCCTGAAAAAGGCACCCCCTGTCCCCTTCTTTTTTATTGCTGCTGTTCATACAGCACTGCAGATGCAGCAACATACACTGCTACGAGTTGGTTTCAGGTTCTTGATATGCAACGTGAAATATCTCACATACATATGTATGAGATGCATGAGTGGGCACAAAAACACAAGCTTGCTTGTTTCCTTTGTAATTCTGTCACAAAATCTAATGAAAAAAAGAGAAGGCTGTGGTGACTCTTTAGAAGACCCCAAATAACACTTCATATTGACTTTTGTTTTACAAATACAAACTAAGGCACATTTAATGACTAAATCAATACTGGGTAAAACTTTGTCACAAAGACTTGAATGATGTACTATTATGCCTTTTAATGAGATAGGCTGCCAAGTTCCTAAATCACTTTTATGAGACACAGATTAGCCCATTTTTTCTCCTGAAAATTAAAATACCAGAAGATCAGAGAGGACTGGCATACCCCTTTGGGAATTTGGCGCACTGAGGGAAGGTCAGATTAGAAGATGCTGAAAAATGTCCTCAGTGTTCTCCTTTCCTTCCCTTTCTCTGTGTATTCTATCTGCACAGCATTCTAACCTGCAGAGACCCCAGCGCTTTTTTTTGATGCTTGTCTGTTTCTGAATCGCAGACTTTGAAATTGATATCACCGTTGGTAATAATCCCAGCTGACTGCCTTTGGCAGGGTCTAAAACTAAAGTCATATAAATATAAAGTGAAACCTTTATTTTGACAGCAGCAACCCCAGAGGAAATTGATCAGAGTTTGTGTGCAATTTTTACGAGACGGCCTAAAACAAAACCTAGTGCTGGAAGCATGAGTTTGCCAGGAAAATAACTGATTCCATCATGGTGCTCTTGTTTGTCCTGAGTTCAGAAATATGTTAAAAAAAAAAGAAAAAGATCATCAGAAGCATCTCTCTTGTTTTAAAAAATTGCTGACAAAGGAGAATAAAAGTCAGCGAGACAGTCCTACTTAGATGGCCATGGCTCCCCTCTTGCTGAAGCCCTGATGGGGTCTGTGCACATTGGAGTACTATGGCAAGAACTGCTCGGAAGGGAGTGAAGGACCTACTGATAAATCTACATCTTTGCACGTGCTTCTGACAAATAGTTACACCAGCCGCAGTAATGAACAATAAAGAGCTGTTCAGGTGTCGTGTTTTCTAGCTGTTCTGGGGTGAACGCCTCCAAGAAGCACATGTATGCATACATCTGCATGCTAGTGAATGAAGTGGGACTTTTTTGTCACACTGGTTAAAAAAAATAGCTTGGCTGGAATCACTGCCGCCACGTGAAGGGGGTTCATGAAGAAGAGGGCGTTTCTGCTCAATACAGGTGTGGTGGCACTGGCCAGGAAGGCCACAGCCTCCTCGTGCAGCACTGTGCCAAGGAAGCTGTGCAAGAAGCTGGTTTCATGGTGCCTGTGGGAAACAGGGTACACTGCTGTCCCTCTTCCCGGCCTGGAGCATCCTTGTGTCCTTCTGACACAGTGCAGGGCTTGTGCAGTCACCTGTCCTGCACACCTCTCTTCATAGCACCTTCTATCTAAGAGACTCCAGCTTCCTAACCGAAGGATGAACATTGCATACTCTTCACCTTTTGCCTTATGTCTGAGGTAACAGAAGTATCAGGAGCCCGAGTGACTTGTCTATCAAGTTTCAGAACTGAGGCTAAAAATCCAAACAGCTCTGCCACTGAACTAATTTGTTCCTACCACCCTGCTTGCTTACTAAGATAATTCTCTGAAAAAAAAAAAAAAAGAGTAAAATGCTCCTCAGGGGTTTTTCCCATCCAGACCTCTGAAGGGCATATCAAGAGCCATTCCTGAACAGAAGTCAAGTTGCTCTTCCACAGACTGTCTCTATTGTTCACGGAAAACTTTAGTTTATGAGGGGTCTTCTAGACAAAAAAGGGTTCCTCCACCCTCCAAAACCTCCTTTACAAAAGAAGAGAAACTTTGGTAGTCCTGTAACTGATTAACAGCAGCCTTCCTCTTCAGAAACTGCTTTAAAAAACTTATTTGGGTGTCTAGTCATACTTGCAGATCTGTAGCTCATCACCACTAATACCACTTTCATTCATCCCACCACCCCACTCCGCTTCACTGACTCTTCCTCTCATGTCCTCTCAGCAGAAAACATCTCCTTCCTCCCTTATTTTTGTCTCTTAATTTCTTTCACTCCCTCAGCTATTAATAATTTAACTCTGTTGAGTATTTGGGACCTAGTTGGGATGTAAAACACTACGCAAAAGAAAGTTGCACTCAACATTATCTGGAAAGTGAAAAGATGGAGCGTATCTTTCCCTTCTGTCTCATTTTATATACCCAGTGATGCCAGAGCCATATAGACTGGTGCAATGACCATCACAGGAACCCACTTAGTAAGTTTCCAAGAAATTTAGGTTGCCTAAATGTGGATTTACTACCACATGCCTTGAAAGTAACTCATTTGATAGGAAAGAGAAAAGCACGTCTGAACCTGACCTTAAACTGCTACTGTGAAGAATTCTTCCAGACATGGGGTCACTGGAAGAGCACTCCCATCCCCACAGACACCCTCTCCAGCCATCTGGCCTCCTCCTAACCCAAAGATGACAGCAAAACTAGCCATCAAGCTAGAGGAGCTACCACCAAAATATGTAGCAACAGCAAAACAATTTTTTTTTCAGAAGAAATCTGAGGAGAGGAAAGAACCACAAGACTTTACAGACTGAGTTTAACTTCTGCATAGAGCCATCTCCAGCTATGCTGGGATCTGACATTCTTCATTCCTTCACATTTAAGTCCTTCCTGTCAATCATTCTGACAGAGTGGGAATCTGGTGACGCAAAAAAAAGACAAGCTCAGGAAAGATGGGAGTTTGTTCTCCTTCAAGTTTTATGTCACACCATCACTGCCAGATGCCACAGAAGTCTAGAATAACCACTGTGACCTTATCTTGCAAGGTAACATAGCCTCACATGTCCCATGGCTTCCATGACAATGGAAGGCACTGATGCTTTGCTCAGAAGCAAGATGTAAGCAGGCTTCCTCGTGATGGAGGGACAAGGACACAGCCAGCCCTGTGGCCACCCTGCACACAGGACTCACACTGAGCCTTGTCTAGGTTTTCATGCCTTTTACCAGTGTCCCACAGGGCATTTGGGAGGTGGGAGCAGTCAGCTGCCACTGCTTTCCCAGAACCTGCTCACCAGAGACCACCTTCTCTCTCCATCATGAAGCCTGTACCAGGGTCTGCAGGGCAGTTTCTAGATGTGTGGTCTGCTGCTTGTGCTGAAGCAAAGGAATTTTCTGAAAACTCCTAACAGCAGAGCTGTAATGACCAGAACACATAAGACCCCCCATGCTGCAACCTGATTATGGAGCAGTAGCTGTTTCCATGAGGCATGGTCTCAAAGCCTGGGCTGGAATGAGGTACCCACTCTGTGTACAGAGTGCCATCCCTTCCCCAATGGCTTCAGATCTGAGGCAAAGACTGGCTTATAAAGGCGAAAAAAAATCCTGCCACTATTTCCTCCTAAGACCATCCTACTGCACAAACAACACACTGTCTTGCTGCGAGGTTCCTAAGTCTTGATTTTTTGCTTATAAAAATATTTTTTATAGAATCAAATTAAAAGTATATCCTGGATCAAGAAAGTCATCATTATATATGGCCCTTCTACGCTCATGCTGTATTTCTGTCATGTTCAGTACAGGGAACCTGCTGTATGTTCTCTTACTACTGGTAGAGGCCAAATAAACAAAGTATATACTAACAGTCACTAGTGACCACCTCTGCTAGCCAACGTTTTTTCACAGCCACCACTCAGAGTCATATTTCAAAGATGGGTTGGCTTGACAAGGATGGACCTAGTTCAGTCAGGCTTTTCTTTGCACATGTGTGAACATTAAAAAGAATGCACAATATAGCAGCAGAGTAGAGAAAAGTTACATCACAGGAAGCTGTGGAGAGAGGACTAGAACTCGTAAGCTGTGCAATATGCAAGGGATACATTGATGGGACTCAAAATGGGACATGGGAAGACTTGCTGAGGGCACATCAGGGGGGGTATCTTACAAACTGCATTGAGAGGAATCTGGTGAGCACCAGAACATGAAAATTCAGGAAGTAATACGATCAGAAGATGCACAAGACAGGTTTTGCACTGCAGAGCAAGTGTTGGTTCTGTTGGAGAAACAGGAGGTTTCACTAATAATATTAATATTAAACACATGCTCGATTGAAAAAAAGAAAATAATTGCTTTTAAACTTAGCGTGACTTTATTATAAAACTCCTCTCTTATGGAATGTGCAGCTGTTTTGGCTGCAAAAGAATCAGGAAGACTCATAAAACTTCAGGATTTAAGTAGATCCCTAGTGTACCTCTCCTGTGTACCCAAACCATCCACCCTGCACACGCCAGGTAAATTAACATTCACCAGCTTGCTGGTAGCTCTGCAGAGCAGGGGTAGTAATGAAGCAGGTTTGCTGGTATTTGGAACAAACAGCTGTTCTACAAACAAATCAGACAACACCTAACACCACACTCCAGCTGGGTACAAATCCACCAGGGTTCAGATTTTGCCCACCATAGGATAATAGGATACTTACATTTTCTCTGAAGATAAAAGCCAGGATTGCAGCTGAAAGCTCTGCCAGGAAGATCAACAAAATAAACATGAAGAACTGGAAAAGAGAAGATGCAGAAAAAAACTCAGGCATACCATTAGGTGCATGCAGTAGGAACACAAGGTTTTGAAAGTCACCAAAGAGATGGAAACCTTTTTCCCCTGACAATTAGAAAAAAAAAACTGTGAGACAGTAACCTGGAGCAGTCACAGCCCCACTCTGACCATATTACATGACATGGGAACTTGAGATGCTTTTGCCTGGTTCTGATGGGTAAAAGGGGATAAGGCTACAGGGCCCATAACATGCTGTGTCAATCTGCATCAGCTTAAAACAGTAAAGCCCACTCTGACGGAAAATGTTATAGGATTGTGTAGGCACCCACATGGGGTTAAACTGTCCTGACACAGTGAGGGGAATTAATGCACGTAAGGCATCACATGTGTACACCTACAGATGCACCCCTTTTCCTCCCCCCCATCACAACATAAATGATTTTATTGTAATATGATCATGGCTCATTTTGTATGGAAGGAGGTAGTGAGACGTATTCAAATATTTACACCTGTAACAAACTCTTTTCAGAGTATTCTGCATTTCAGGACAAGTTTAGCCTTGGTTAATACCCCCTTCCATACACTGGGGTTGCACTGAGTTACTTATGTGAGTTATTCAGCTGGTATGAAATAACACAGTTACTCCATCCTGACATGGTGTGCATACACTGGGATCCACAGGAAACTTTGGAGGCAACAAGGGGAGCTGAAGACTTGCTTTCACACAGCCAGCCAGCCACTGCAGCTAACAACCAGGCCACCCATCCATATTAACCATGCAGAACCTCTATAGAAAGTTGGTAACACCCCATCATATCTGTAGCTTGATTATGCAGGTATCATCCATGTCTTGCATAATATCCAAAGTGCGCATGTTCAAAACCTTAAATTAAGGGCACACTGCAGACTTGACAAAAAGCAATAACCAGTACACTGAGTGGTAGCAAATGAGAAACAGGCATCCAGTTTGACATAAAACCATTCCGCTTATGTCATCGTAATTCTAGGGAAGAGAAGTGAAAGCAGAGGTGGTTCAGTTTCAGCTGGAACTGTATTTTCATCCTGTTGCCCTTGCAAGCTTCCACTTCTTTTGTCTAAAAGTCTGGTTTCCAGTCTTGCTAAGGGCATCTTGTTTCTGTGATGTGACCAAGACTGAGCGATTCATCATGCCCCACAGAAATAAATCGGATGCACTTAGGAGGTTCCATCCCCAGGGAAACTGAGGTTGTGCTGCGAGGGAGCTGCCCTGGCATCTTTTCCCCTGGGGCACTGGGGGTGCTTCCTGCCTGGGATGAGCTCCTGGGGCTGCCACCCCAGACCCTCCTGCCCCGAGATGGCATGGAGAACTGGTACACAGCTAGAGGTAAAACTCAAGTAGAGGGGAAAAGATTGTTGAAGCGGACAAATCTCCCAGGGCGGGAAAGCACTCACTGACGTCAAAGAGCTCAGGACTCAACCTGGCTTTGGGATCGATTCTCAGTTACATTGATGCTGCATGCTATCTTGATGCTGCTTCAATCCAAAGCAAACAGTAAAAGGAACGTGCAGTGATGTGCCATCTAACATCCTTAAAACAACAAATGCTGGTGCCAAGGAACTCCTGTGGGAACAGCGCAGAAAGTAGCTAGGCTCACACCCTTTCCTGAAATGGCATTTATTTCCCTTCTTGGAGACAAAACAGTGGGCTTGAGGAACCATAATTCTCAACTAGATGGACATTTTAATGTTCTTATTGCCAAAAAGAAAAATCACCATTTGAGACTCATCCCCTCTAAAATTCAAGGATCCCAAGAATTAGTCCACAGACTCAAAGAATATTTTACAAAACTGAGTCAATGTCTAGAAATGAATTCAGGTTTTGGCACCATGTAAGAAAAACATAAGTGAAGGGACAACCCACATCACATGGAGGGTAATAAAGATGTGGTACATGTGATCAGTGAAGGTGGTTGAAGGAACAAATAAAAATAAACACAAGAGAAGTCTGGATGGGGTCTTTTGTGTGAGAAGGTTATTGAAGGTCTTTCTGAAACAGAAGGAAGGCAGATGGGGCCAGAAGTACTATCATGATCCCCAAGCAATTATTTATAAAGAGTGTCTGAAATGCTATGCACCATGCATTTTGGTAATGGAGAGACAATTCAAACTACCTGCTTGGAATGGGCAAAATGTTTTGTTGTCAATTATCAGAGCTGTAAGCAACTTTTCCCCACTGGAAAAGTGCACACACCACTCTGTCCCATTTGTCTTCCTGGTTCTGCAGTGGAAAGAAAAGGATCTTGGGCTCAAACGACAAAACAAGAAGAGTCAGATGAGCAGAGCCTTCGGTGCTAACAGAATGCTGCTGCTTGGTACTGCTGAAGTAGTTAACTCTATAATTTATTCTTACCGCAGGAGTTTTCTGTGTCACTTTTTTTTTTTCTTTCCCCTGCTCAGAGACTGTTTTGTTTTTAATTTCACCACAGGAGGGCAAAGAACAAGTGATGAGAATGAACGGTGCTTTGCAAATTCACATCATCATCCATCAAGGGATCTCACTATAGTCACTAAGAGGTCTAAGGTGGTGATCAAGTGATTAATCCCATCACCCTGCTAATTGCATTTCATTTACTGATTACTGGGAGACACATGTTCACCCAAGCTCCAGCACAGGCCTCTGCAGAAGTAGAAGCAGCCATTCCCAGATTATCTCTGATAAGCTTCATTATCATTCCCAAACTGATTTACACTTACATTGTGCAGTCTGCATTACAGATTTGTAACAGTTACTGTAGAAAAAACATGCGCAGCCATTAGGGCTGATGAGAAAAAGAAGATGGATCATCAGTGTTTCAGAACTTGCCCTCATTCTGCATTTTAAGGAGAGTCAAAATCTGCTTATTATGTGTTGCCTTCCAAAATTAAATTGATTACTGATACATGAAAGCACTAAACAGTGCAGTGTATGGGACATGGCACCCGCAAGTTCAAATTCATGTTTGAGACCTGGCACTTAAACACAGGTAGTCCCACGTTCAAGGTGAACACTCTGAGGAGTGGGGTCTCCTGTGCTGGTCAAAATCCTGCCTTAGCTCCTGGCAATGGTTACGTGTTTATCAGAATTTTCCACAAATCAATGTTCTGTGTTTCCTTTTCTCAACTCATCTACTCTTCCAGCTTCAGCAACACTGTTCCAAAAAGAGCTGCCTTTAACCCAAAGGACCCACATTTTCATGCTGAAAAGTTTCAGGGGCTACTGCATTCAATTTACTCGAGTGCATTCTCTCTGGCATACGCTCATGAATGGTTTGCCTTTCAAATGCCTAAAACTTACTCCCATCAGATGTCTCGTTTCACAAATGTTTTATGCATTTTAACATCAGCTGATGTGGCCCCCTAAAAATCAGAAATTAGCAGTATACCTCTTCTCACTTGATACCAGCACTGATTCTTGTCCAAGTGCTTCACTGCTGTTGGATGTGAGATGGCAGGTTGTTTAAAACAGTTGACTTTAATACCAGAAGCCCTGGAAGACCTGATCAAAGTGGAACACTAATTCCTCCCCCAGTAATTATTGCAGAGTTTCTCCTGGTCTATGGCATTACTTTCAGCCCATATATTTCTCACATTCCAAGTATGAAATAAAATAATAATAAAAGTAAATAAATAAAGCACCAGGGCTCAGAACTGTCTCTAAGAGTCAGGAAAATAATAACCACAAAATTGAGTGTACCAGAGTATAACTAAAACACCAGGAGGAACATTCAAACCACGATGCAATTGTGATGTTAAATCAGGACAGAGCACAGCCCAGAGCTCTCTTCCTCCAGCCAGGTTCCCAATCTGCATGCAGCATACGTGGTCCAAACTGAAAATACTACTCTCCCATTCACTTACAATCAAGACTTCTCATCAAACATAACTTTTAGTTCCTTAAACTGACAGGGACAGGCTTTGGAATAACCTCAGGCTCACTGGCCCTGACCTTTTGCATTTTATTAGGTTCCCCTGGGCAGATCTCTATGCCTTCACAGGTGATACATTTGGTTTTCTGATTTACTTCTGAGGTGAGTCACTAGAAATCAAACATACAATGCCTTCCAAAAAAGGGCTTTTATGTGCATGTTATGAATTCAAGGGGTGAGTGAGCCAAGTGGAGAGAGACTTTATCGCAGTGGAGCCAGGCTCATCTCTAGGAAAAAATGGATTCATCTTCATCAAAGTGGACTTTCCTGTTCTGTTTAAAGTTAGAGACAAAGCTTTTTGCACCATGAAGCAACTGTGCAAGATACAATCATAAAAAAACAATATAGAGCAAGAAAAACAAAACAAACAAACCAAAAAAACCACACCACAAAAGAAACCAAACCAAAACACAACAAACCCCCAAACCCCATCAGACTCAGAGGGAGAAACATTTTGACAAATATGAAAAATAAAAGTAATGATCTTTGTGTTTCAACACATAACTGGTAATGTTTCCCAGTAAGAGATAATGGCTGGAAAACCTGCAGTATCAGAACTCACGGTGGATGTCAAAAATGACTTATTTTAGAGGCTACCTCTTTGCAAATAGTACTTGATTGGCACATGGGCTGAAATTTAATCCTATCATCCAGAGAGAAAATTGCTCAAAGATAACAAATCTGGTATATTTTAGGAATAGAGTAGGCTGTGTAGGGCAGTGATCAGCTATTGAGAACTGCAGTGCAAGGCCACCACACAGTTCTGAGCTGGGCATTTCTGCTGACACGGGAGGCTCCACTGCACAGATGCTCTGCTCTATGTGTTCCCTTTGGTTTGCTGGGAACTAGTGAGGAATGAATCCACACGTGGAGCTGTGTGTTTCAGATGGACAAAAGATGACCATTTCTAGTCCAACAAAAAAACCCACAACAATAAAAGAAAGAGGACCATTTTTAAACAAAGCTTAACAAACTCAAAATGCACTCCTAGACTTTGTATCCACTGGGCTCAAATCTGGTACAGGGAAAAAGCAAATTCTCTGTATTTCTAACTGTATGTTAAAGCACCCTAAACCTATTCATTATCTAAGGGAATAACAGCTACAATAACAGACACCCATTCATGCCCTTATCACAACATCAACTATCCAATCACTCCCATTCTCGGGAAACACCAAAAGGCCAACAAAAAACACAAAGCTACTTACAAAAAGCAGGAGGCATTTGTTCTCACGGATGGCACCGCAGCAGCCAAGGAAGCCCAGCAGAAAGAGCATCGCTCCCATAGCCAGCATGATGTACGCTCCCGTGAAGAGCAGAGGGTTGGCAGCCACTATCTCTCGAAAACCTGTGGGATCTACAATGACCCAGATCCCAACACCCAGCAGGCATGCTCCGCCCAGCTGTCACAGCACAAGGAGAGGAGAGAGAGGGAGACAGGTCAACATAAAGCAACAGCTGCAGGAAAAATTGATTATTTGCTATCTTTTGGTCAAAGGTGCTCGCTTGCAGAATTTGTGTTTCTTCGTGGTGTACGCTCTCCATCAAGCAGGTGACTGCCAACATGCTACTCACCGTCTCTTTCTTGCTAAATGAAAATAAACAGCAAAACCACATTTCTTCCTTGACACATCAACTGTTTACTCCCCCTAATGCTGGAAGACCAAGTCTAGAGCTGCTGCCACATCTGCAGGGGACAGCACAGTGAAGGGGCACATGGGAACCTTCCCCACCACACAGCCCAGGATGGCTGGGTGTTCCCAGCTTTCCTGTCACAGACAGGACCAACAGGGTCACATGAGGTAGGAAAATGACTGTGTTTCCTAGTGAAAACCTCAGCAAGGCACCCAGGACTGGAAATTAATTTCTTCTGCCACTCAAAGACAGACCACATACACCACTAGTTACAGCTTTCCCTCTGGTCTCTCTTGCCAAGGACAGGAATAACTCCAACAACAGTGACCGCTGCACTGGCTTGCTGAATGTCGGAGCATCTTTGGATGCTGCAAAACCTTCGGTGATTGCTAGTGCAAAGTTGAGGGGACATTCTGTACTGTGGCAACCTTATCAAATTACAGCCTACCCTGCTGGGAAGTAGCACACTGCTAGAAACAGAGGTTTCACAAGAGAAAGTGGATTCTAAACACTTACAAATATAAAGAAATTGAACAGAAACATCAGGTACTTCATGCAGCTCAGGCAGTCTCCCTCCATGGTCTTCAGGCTCCTTGATCCAAGTCTTCCTGCAAAACACCAGCACTTCCTTAGTACACTCTTTTTTATCGGAGTGACACAATCCTACCTCCATTTGTATTTTCCCCAGATCCTGTGGCATTCATCAAAAAGAAGGACTAATTTCTTACCCAAAAAACACAGCACACAAGACAAATTAAACAGTATTCCCTGAAAATAAAACAGTTTCAGAACAAATATGAGGCCTTGGTACTTATTTTTAAAATGTTCTTTAAGCTTCAATGATTGTTTGCTGCTACCCTTAATCTACAGTCATGCTGAATAAAGCTATAGCTAAATGGAAGGTTAAATATATTTGTGAGGTATTGATGTCTACATCTTATTATTTGGAGTCTCTCAGAGAAAGCAAAAGTAACTACAAATAGCACTATGCCAGAAACTGGTTTCTTGACAAACAATGTTGCTTCAGCATGCAATGAACTGGTTCATTCTAAAGTGGTCACAGTTGTTGAGGACAAGAGGATTTATATTTGAATAAGGCAAGTTTTCCGGTCCATGTGAAAACAAGTTTGAATGTTAAATATTTTCTGACACTTTGGAGTTACTGTTGCTTTTCCTATTTTATTTAGGTCAACATATGGTTCATGGCAATAATGTACAGGTACAAGGCACCTGTACAGGTACAAGGGACAAGGCAACACAGCACACACTAGTAAGAGATGATGATTGCTGCTAAGTCCCTTTGCATTTTTCCAGGTGTAAGGGAGAATGCAGATGTGAAGACGAAGGTTTCAGGAGAGGAAAGCTCTAGCTCTAGGTGCAGATCCCTCTGCACATGAAGATTTTTTTTCCCCAGTCTCTAAAGACTGTTGAGTCTAAGAAACACTGAAAGTCCCTGTCTACTTCACACCAAGAAAGGTCATATCGACACAGGAGCGAGAAGCAGCTGTGGCATTTGAAAGGCTCACAGGCAAGCACTTCAGATAGTTAGCTCCATACAAGCTCCCTCTAAAGAACAAATGCCACACAAACATGAACAACATTTTCAGGGAAACTTGTAGGCACTTGGAGGAGCTGGGCTGGGAATGACCGCAGCGTGTGGATGTGGGAAGGCCTGAGGAGGCTGTCCTCACAGTTACTCAGCCTGGGCACAGCACCTGCTTGTCATGCAGTGTGAAATGTCACTGCGCTAGTGAAGTTCTGGTGCCTACAACCCAACCTGCACAGGCTTTCTGCAGGCACAGCCTGTGGATCAACATTGCTAAGCTTTTAAAATCATGAAAGAAATGCTAAGGAATCTCAACCAGTTTTGAAAACCCATGTCTCAATTAGACAACAAACTGCTCAGGACAGTACTTCTATTGGAAGAGCAGCTCTAAATCGTGACCAGGTGAGGCTACATTGGAAGAAAGTTTCTGCTGGCTGTTTTATGAAGTGACTGTGTCTCACACTATGCAATTACATCACTAAATACCTGAGAGGGACAGACAAAGGAATATATAACATAGTAAAACTTCCACTGAAACAGAAGATAAAGCATTCATGGCACTGTGCACAGCTGGATGCCTACATATACCAACCCAGAGGCAAAAGTTTGCTTCCATCCCTAGAGAAGCCTTCCCAAAGGCCAGGTACTTCATAACCCATCTCTTCCATAAAGCCAGTCCTACAGACCACCTCACTTCTCGAGGAACACAAACCTGAATCTGAACCTGAGAATGAGGGCAATATTTTTCTTTACAAAGTTTATTTTCTTATATATCAGACGTATAACTGTTCTGCTCAGAGAGACTCAAAGCCAAGACCATGACTGTAGGAGATGGAGTGGGGCACAGAGCTCTGACATAGGCATGGAGTTGATGCCCACAGCTTCCTGACAGTGTTTCAAGTCATGTCTGCAAACCTCACAGAGAAAGGAGATCTTGAAGTCCAGAAAAGTGAGGAGCTGGGGAGGGAATTCTTCAGTTTCATGGGAAAGATAAACCTTCAAGTCCTCTAACCCATGAGCTTGGATACTATAGTAGAGAGGGATATGAAAATACAGACAAATTGATAGGATACTGGAACTTCAGGAGCCCCAGAATTAATGGCAGCCATCGCCACACAAAGAAGTTACGCTCCAATGAAACAGAAGATGGCTAAACCTCAACATATTAGCTAAAGTCTGAAAGTCATCTGGGAAACCTCTGAGTCCTGCTGCCTTGAGAACCGCCCTCACCCCCCCACTCCCCACCGTAGCCTTAGGAAAAAAAAAAAAAGAAGGAATAAAAAGCAATCCAGTTTAGCCATATCATGCCATTCCACATCATTCACACTCATCTCTGCAGAGGCACCCACATGAAAAACATTGCCTGTGGTCCAAGAAGCAGCAGCTCCTGAGTTTGATGCTGTCTTGCTGCTTTGTAGAGTTGATAAATCACATTCCCGCCTTTCTTTACTTGCCATGTCTGAGCCTGCTTCCTCTGCAAGACAAGAGGCCTCCCTTGGAACCACTCTGATTTACACAAGCTGAGTGCAGGACTCCTTGTCTTTTCAAAGACAAACCAAAGCTATGATTCCTTGCGTTGCTCATGCCCATGCAGCCACTCAGTATATTAAAACATTTTCCAGGCACGAGCAGGGAAGGGAGACTCTAAATCCATTGAGCAATCAGGTCCTGAAAACTTCACTGCCTGGGCTGGGTAGTCATAGTAACCTGGGAGCAGCAGAACACAGGCACACTCACGTTTGACAAGTGAGGACTCCCTTGTTTGCCTGGGCAAGAAATTGTCCACAGTGGTGGTGGCTGGGCTTAGATTTGTATTTGCTAAACCCACCATGCTTCACACAGCAAAGTAACAACCAAGTGCAACCCTACTAATTGTGCTGTGCTTCAAGCCAGGAACACACCCAGTGCGGCTCACAAATGCCAAAATCCTTCAACTCCGGATGTGCAAATGGAAGTCAGTGGCGACAGTGCGAGGTCTGGGCTGGCAAAGCCAAAACCGGAACATGTCAGGGCTTCCACGTTGTGAGAGCTCAATGCAGACTCCCAAAAAATGCCAACCCACTGATCTGACCTGAGAAATAGGAGCTCTGAGCAACTGTTTCAGTGCTGGAACTGAAAGCTTAGAGAGACCCACGCATACCAGCATAACACACCCTTCCAGTTTCTGTTGCAGACCGAGATTCCCAGACAGCACATGCGAGATCACCGTTTGGATCTTGTGACTGCACTGGTTAAAACAGGGCAAAACAAACCAAAAGCATGATCTGACCTCTTACACAGCACATAAAACTGTTTCATGTCAGAGCTCAAGCACACCAGGGTATATGAAATACATCACCATCTAGTTCATATATGCAGTAGTGCTCTAGACTGTGAAGATTATATAACTAACGTTATTTACAAGCAATGCAAGAAAAATGCAAATAATGTTACTTAGAATGTAATTATGAAATAATTTGTGCCAACTGCTGCCTTACTAAGTAGCTGAATGTACCTGACGACAAGTTGAATGGAGAAAATAACTGAGATGTAAGGACAGTCTTGACCCACGGAGCTGCTTCTTCCTTCCCCTTTTCTAAGCCACACATACAAAAGATAAATTTTTAAAGTTACTCCTACTACACACTGATGCAAGAGCAATAAAAACTGAACCCCTATGCCTTAATCTACCTTTTAAAAATATCTTCTCTCCTCTCCTCCAGGCCTCAAACTTGTGACAGATTAAGGTCTCCTCTGCAGGAGACATTTAACGCTAAGCAAATATTAACAGCCAGAACTGCAGAAGACAGTGGCTGACAGATGCTTTCCCTGGCTTGTCCCAGCTCAGACCTGTGAGACATACGAGATGCATTTGTTTTTGTCTGAAATGTAGCTATAAATGTCCAGCTTTTTCTTAGACAGATTATTCTACATTTCCCCCAGTAATACGAATTTTATCTTGCAAAGGGATGGGGAGGCTAAACATTCCCAGCAGTGTAGCCAGGAAACATACCCCAGCTGCTGTAATCAGTTAGGAATAAAGTCTAGTTTTTCAAGGCAATGCATTTTTTTTGTTCTCCAGACACCATTTATTTCTTTCCTTCTGAAATTTGATTTTGCATGCCTTGCAGCTACCTTGAACTTCACATATCTAAAGGCAGCTGCTCAGCCACAACCCTAAAAACTGCTTCCAAGTTTCTCTTTGCTAGCACTGACATTTCTTTCTACCTCCACATCCCTTTCACACTAGACTGAAACCTGCAGTTTTACTTTGATTGCTCCTTTATCTTTGCCTTGGAGATAGAATCACTGAAAAATATAGGAAGGACAGGACCTCTGGATGTCGTTGAGTACAAACACCCACCTCCTTCAACCTGGGCCAACTCCAAAATTTGATCCAACTTCAAAGTTAGAGCAGGTTTCTCGAGGTCACATTAGTTAAGTTTCGAGTATCCCCAAGAACTGAGATTCCCCAGCCTCTCTGGGTACCTCTTCCAATGTTTGACCACTCTCCCTGTGAAAGGGTTTTTTCTCAACAGCTCCCCAAGACATATCCAAGTTCTCTTGTGGTGGAAGGAACAAGAGCATCCCTCAGATGTGCCAGTCTATTAGAACTCTTATGAGCACCTTCTCTTCACCAGTCTCAATCCTTGCATCTTCCATATCATACCACTCCTACCATCTACTGAAAACGTGTGTGTGTACCATTTTCCTTGCCCGCTTTTCCAACCATGTAATCCTCACCCCTAACATACCTCTGCAGACTGTTTGTATTTCACTCCATAGAATTCAGATGTTGTGAACTTGCCTAACGGCTCATCTCAGTCGGCCCACCTCTAATACTTGATAGAAATCACAGAATGATCAAGATGGGAGGAGATCTATAGGGGTCACGTTGTCTCATGTTCATGCAAACCATTTTTTCAGTCACTTATCTTCTATCACATTGTCGATGCATATCTTCCTTGCACACAAATATCTCTTTGCCTTCAACATGCATGAAGACCTGGTCCACTGAACTGTTCTCTTGCTTCTTTTAAACAGAGGAACCAGTTCTGCAGTACAAAATATTAGCCAAGAGCTTGAGGAGCAAATGGTGCTAGCTCACACCTACTTTCATATTCACACACAATTCAGCCAAGTAGAAGCAGAAGACATGTCTGAAGCTCTCCAGAACCACTGCCAGACAGCCTTAAAAGGAATTAGAAAATGGGGACTAGATTCTCCTCCAGGTAAGTGCTCCAGTTTCTAGAGGCTGTCCCAGCTGAGCTGTGACTGGAAACACCTCTGAAGCTCTTAGCTGCCCCAGCAGTGAGGGACCACCACAACTCGGGATCACTTCATCGCATCCTCTCCCCAGTAACATGGCAGCCCACCCTTTGGCTTGCAGATATGGGGACCTGGCTCAGCATGCTCACCTTCCTTCAAGGAGTACCCTCCTCCCAGGTAGATTTCTGTGTTTGCTATTTGCAAGCAATATCCAACCCCTTTAAACCAAAGTGGTGGGGTCTGCTACAAGAACGTATCTAACAGGCGGTATCTTCCAGAAAACCTCCTCAGAGTATCAGTTACACACAGTGTGGTCCTCTAGATAGAACATAGGTAGAGACAGTTTGATTAGGGGACCAAAGTGGGACAACTTGCTGCAGTACACCTCCCAGGTGACATGATGGCAGATGAGCTCTGTATTTCCCACCTCCCCTCCAGCACACCATAGCTGCACCTAAACAGTCTTGACAGGGATACAGAGAAAGCAGGCAGAAAGAACAAGCTGTAAACAAGACCCACCTGCACAAATCTTGAGACTTGAAGCTCAATGTCTTTCTAGTTTTTAATTGTCTGTATGTTCCATGTATCTCCTTCTAGCTAAGCTTGTCCTGTAAGAGAAAAATATGCAATTACTGCAGAAGTCAATAAAATGCAATCACATTAAATACACAGTTTATTAAAACACACCATCCTGATGAATATGCTCAGTCTAATTGCCACCTTAATTTATTGTACATTAGCACTAATGAAGAGCTTTTAATACCCAGTGAGGGATTCAGTTCTTCAGAATCTCTTTAATAACCTTTGGGGTGTTCTAAATGCCCACAGACCACATCTAAATCTATAGTCCCATTACACATGCACCTCATACCACAACAGGACTAGATTAATACCAGCTGCACCTTCAATATTTTATAGGAGGTTTAGACAAACTTTAATCTGCTGTGACTTTACAGCCCATTTACCAGGAAAATGGAAAAGGCAGAGGAAGGGAGATGGAATGCACCTTTGGGAAGCCCAGCCCAGCCATTAGGAGCAGCGGTCTGAGACACTGGGCTCTATCCCTCGCTCTTCCAGCCAGCATTCACGCCAAATTGAGCAAACCATTTCCTCACTCTCTGCCTCATTGTCACTGCCAGGGGACCAGCGACACGGTGAAGCCGCTGTGTTGCCCACCCAAACCGGTGCAGGCAGAGAGACCCGGGTGCAGACTGCCGCTGCTCTTGAGTTACAATTTTCTCAGTAAATTTTAATTTCTGCCTGCACAATGCTAATGACAGTCTTTGGCTACGCAAAGGTGAGGTGAGACTACAGGCCAATGTGCAAAGCATTCTTGTTCGACTGTTCCTTTCTCAGGGCACCCCCTCCCAGGCAGTTTGTTCCACCCGTACAACACAGACCCAGCCCCACACTGCAGGGCCTCTGGGAAAGGAGAAGCCTTTAACTATTCCAACATTGCCTCATGCCGTAAGGGTCCAATATTCATGCAGGGTTGTTCAGCACTGTAACCTGCTCACTCATCCTTTGGAAATTGTTTTGGAATACTCGCAGCTTTGCTGAAGCCACTGTGTTCCTGTGAGGGATCACCTGGGTCTCTCTCTTCTCTTTCTGCCAGCATTTCATCATGATTTCAGGCGGGGGGGGCAGGGTGGCATTTAACATCTGTTTTCCACAAACATTTGTGAACATGCCTTTGAAAATTTCCTCCCATAAAGACTTCTGTGAGTAAAAGTCTATCGTTTGTTGTTGGCAGGAAGCAAACAAAGAGTTTCAAGGTGGCTGAAATTATTACAATATAAAATGCATAATGAATATTCATAGGCTTTTTGTTTTGCATTAATCCCTCACATTTAATGTCCTTCCTCTGTCACCATGGGCCTGCATCTTTGAATGAAGTGCAGGGATAACTTCCTTTTTGAAATCTGCAGGCTACAAACATCCATAGCCAAGTGACCCATCTCTCCTGCAAAGTCCTGAAAGCATCTGCCAAGCAGTGTCTGAATTGTCCTGCTTTACAACACTGTGTACAAAGGCTGCTGATCACTATGGCTCTACTACCAGTGTGGAGGTTCAGAGGGTGTTATGTTGCCAATTGGGAGATGGTTGCAGCAGGTGTCAGGACCACCAGAGAGGGGCTTGGAGAGTCTACAGCTGGGACAAGAGCCAGAGTCACTGTCCCACAGCAGAGAGCCCCTTTGTGGCAGTCGGAACGCAGTGCGTACCCTTACCTTTTTATCTTTTTCTTTGTATGTGAAAACACTTTACCCTGTGCTTTGCATGTCCAATTGAGAGACAATTTCTTCAGTTGTCCTGTCCTGTTGTGCCACTATCCTGGGAGAGCTGCTGCCAGGAGGAGATGGCTCCAACTTTAAAGCAGAGGTGACAATGTGCTATATAAACCTATCATTAGGAAAGTAACCAGAATTATACCATTCTTGCTCCTATTGCATATAATTACATCCCTACAGGCCCTCAAAGGTCTGCATGGGAGACGAATTTTTTTCTTTTATTCCTCTTAAGTCACAACATTTTAAAGAAATTACAGCACCACAGAGAGGAAGAGCTTAAATGCTTCAGTGGGTAGCAGGAGGTACTGTGTCAGAAGGGATGAAAGAGCATGTTTGGTGCCAACCAATATCAATACTCCATCTTATTCTATGGTGCAAAAGGGGAGGAAGTCCTTGCCAAACAGATTCCCTTTGGTTAATAGCTACAATTTTGTCATTAGGGAGAACTGCAGAAAGTGAAAACCACCATGCCTAATTGTGACTTGAGCAGGCTGGTGACTTTAATTACAGTCACTGGGGAAAGACAGTGGAAGCTGAAGTTATGGCCAAGGCCAAGCCTCCCACCTCGGGGCTGTGACCTGGGCCGGCCAAGCGGCTGCATTTGGCACCTTCTCCTGCCTCCTCACTCATCTCGCAGCCACCACACCAAGCCTTGCTGAGCACTGGCTCCTCTTTACATTCACTGCTCTCAGAGCAGCTCTTTGTGAGGAGTGGGCTTTGATGGAGGAAAAGCAGCGAAACTCGTGACTCCTGCTGGTCTCACGTAGCAAGACAGAGAGCTGGAGAGCCAGAACAAAGAGGGAGGGGGCAAAAAGAATCTGATACACTCAACAGGTAGCAAGGCAAACAAGAAATTAATGGAGAGTGCAAGACAGAGAAGCAAGGCCTGTTTTTGGTAGAACTCCAGCCTCCTGGCATATTAACCAGAGCAGGAAGGCCACCAGATGAATGGTATGCAGGTGTCCTGCTTCACAAGTGCCTCTGGCCACTGCCAGTGCCTTTTGCTCACCACATTTGCAGAATCTAGAGAAAGGAAAACACATGCCAGCCTGTATGTTCAGACAAAGCTGAAGACAGAAGTCATGTCCTGCTGGACCTCTGCAACAGGTCAGTGCTTTTGTGGTGAAGGGTGAGGAGAAACATCTTTGTGGAAGCAGGATTGGATATATTTGGATGGATATACCATTCCCTTGCAGCGGCTTCAGAAAAAAAGTTAAAATATTTGCTGCTCCTGGACTGGAGCTTGGAACAAGCTGTCAGCCTATGCATTATCCTGTAACTATTGCTCCTACATAAATAACTAATTGCACTGGAATTTCATCGTGCTTGCATAGCAGTCATTGCTGTGACACGACTATATTACTGCACGTAAATCCAATTAGATTCCAAAGTGCACTATGTAACTATAATCGGCCCCTGTGGAGCAGTGATGAGGGGACCTGCACAAGGCCATGCAACTAGATACTAAATTACAGTCAATCTACTTCCTATTTAGTTGTATTAAAATGCTAATGTCACTGTAATATGGGTCCATTTACCAGCCATGACTGCTTTGCCTCGCAACACTGGAGCAAATGAGGTTGTTGCACTGCCTGAGAGCATTTAATTCCTCAGTGCAGTTGAGTGAGCAAAGCCCTTAGGGGACTCTTATACCTTAAAACAACAACCTGGTTGGCTTTTATAACACTAAAATCATACGAGGCTTGGGATGGTATTTAAATGAATCTGAGCTGCTGCTAAAACTACTCTGCTACCTATTCAAACAAAGCATTGAGGACAACTGGACCATGTCCCATCCTGACTCTTGTCTGTCTGCTTTTAACCAAGACACATTTCTGCCACAAAAAGGCTGTGCATAAGAGCACATCAGTCACACACAGGAGGAGAAAGAGGGCTGGACTGAACCTCTTAAAGCTTCACAGAAAAAAACACCAACTTTGCAACAGAACCAGTAACACAACACTTACCGTTTATGTTTTATATTTGCAACTTTGCACAATGTGTGCATAAAATACATGAAATCATATGGAGGTAAAATCTCCTGTGCCTGCACAGACATTGAAAATGGGTATTCAGAAGTCCCAAAGCAGAACTCATTCTTCCAAATGTTGTGGAAAATTGCTAGGGTATGTGTTTGAAGTGCCAGTATAGCATCAGACCACAAGCCACTCAATTTCAACTGCTGCAAATGTGCATACAGCATTGTTGGAAACATGAACTGCTCACTTTGGCCCCTTCCCAAGCAACGTTCAACAGGTCATCATGTCTGGCTCT
Organism: Patagioenas fasciata; assembly: GCF_037038585.1. Classification (NCBI taxonomy): domain Eukaryota; kingdom Metazoa; phylum Chordata; class Aves; order Columbiformes; family Columbidae; genus Patagioenas; species Patagioenas fasciata. The sequence goes on along the minus strand of NC_092524.1, from coordinate 27,168,858 downwards.
TTCATACATGTTTTCACACACAGATATCAGCCACCTCAGGAAAGAAGATATTGCATACAGAACCAACACATCTGATAGCCTGCAACCCTTTTAAGTTTTCTTCCTTAAAAAAAAAAGTCCTCAGATAGCTCACAGGTGTATTTGCCCTTGTATTAACCATAGTACAATGGAACCATATGGTACTAATTGTCTGTCTTTCTAAACAGATGACCCAAAGATTATATGCACTGATAATATAACAATATTAATTCTGTCTAGCAGATAAGAAAACCAAAGCTAAAAGGAGAATGGATGTGCTAGATCTCCTGACCCACAGTACAGTCCTCAGCTCACCAGTCCATACTGAGACCAGTCCCAAACCCATGAAAAAGTTGATTACTTCTGGCTGACAAGTTACACTGTGTGACTGGCATCTTCTGTCCCAGAAAAAAGCCTGTTTAGCACACCAAAAGGGAGGTGGCTAACTTTGGCCTCCTGTGCCTGAAAACACTTCCCTTCAGGACAGAACAGATGTCACTGTCTCGAGTGGATCACGGAGCTGCATCACAAGCCAAGTGATACTACCCACTGTCATGTCAGGTACTGTGGTGTTCAAACACTCCAGATGATCGCAGGGCACTCCAGAGGCTTAGGGCATTTAACATGAAGTGTAAATACCTGCCACTTTTCCCCTTAGCCTGACACATCTCGCCTTTACAACAACTGACTCCTTGGTGCTCTTTTCCATTTTCTTTTTTTCTACAGCCTTGCTTTGTTTGCAGCAAATGCCTCAGCAGTTTATGGCATTCATGGTTGTTTTGAAAGAGGCAGGAATAAGTCTCAGAAACACTGGGCAGTTGCTGTGGCAACCTTATCCTCCTCAGCCCGTGATTTCCAATATTTTAAGAAGTTTCTTGATACTTTGCAGGCTTCGGGGAAACAAGGCAGAGGAATAAAATTATTGATTTTAAAGTAAGAAAGCAATCAAAATTGATTACTATAAGCCACAGGGCCTTGTCCTATCAAAAAGATGATGATGATCTCCCCTCAGCAAGGAAAAGCAGCCCCAGACCAGCTGGGCAAAGGCACAGCCAAGGGCCTGTGGGCAAAGGAATTTGAAACCTCTGCTTTTATCATCTGTTTTAATGCAGAATGGAGCTCCAGATCAGTAGGTTAACTTTTTGTTGTTGTTGTTCTCAGTGCTTTTTCATAAGATGAAGGTGGGGAAAGAGAAACCCACCCTTTAATACCATTTAATTGGGGGACTGGTAGTCTTAATTGCTTTTAAGAAAGAAATCCCAAACAGAACTTTGAAGGGATTAAAAAACAAAACCCAAACCAACAACAACACAAACACATACACAAAAAACACCCACCCACCCACCCACCAAAAACCCCAAAACACCAAAACACCACCACCACCAAATTAATAATTTAAAAAAAAATAACACCTCCCTTTGTTCAAGTTAACTGCCTACACAGATGCAAAACCAATCCAGTCAGTTTAGTCAGGTTTAGTCAGTCTAGAAAGCAAAGGTTAGGAAAAAGATCTTGAAAGAAAAACAGATCTTAAATGAGGGATCTCAGTAATACCAAATAAACGAGAAAATAATATTGCTGGAAATCTGAGAAGTGGTATTACTTGTCTAATTCTGGTCATCTTTTAAATGTTTTTAACAAGAAAAGTAATATTGCATCCCAAAGTGCTATGGATTCTAAACACAATAGGAAAGTCTTTATCCCACTGAGCTTAAAATTCAGAGTGATTTATTTATTTAGGAAATAAATACATTTCACAAGCTATAGGTGTGGTATGTCCAGGAAAACCTGAATGCAGCAAAGGTCATGTGAAATGACCTAGGGAAGAGAGGTAGACATGAAGTATAAGTTACTCTACATATAGGTCAACTGCCATACATCTCATATATATTCCATGTGCAAGTCTAAACTGAGTTTCACTGCAATCAGCACCTTTAACTTACTCTAAGACACAAAACTGCAGCTAATGTGTTTTGAAAGGTAAATGTGACTGATCTCCACCACAACTGTCCCAATTAAGGTATGAATATCAAATATCTTTTGCTACTGATATTTCTGATTTCTGATTAAGAAAGAGTAAGAAGGAGCAGATAGAGAGCCATGGTCACAGCCCACAACAGCGCTTCAGATGTTCTATGGGAAAATAAACGAGAGCTAATAAATCCCATAATCTTGGCATATGTATTTCTAAATGTTCTCTCCTCCTTCAAAAGATGTATAATCTAAGCGGTCCAGCCACAATCAGGTTCCAGGCAGACAAAAGACACTCAGCACAATTAATACATAGATGACAGGAGTAGGGGGACTAAGTGAGATATGAGCCAAGACTCACAGGCTGGCTCCCAGCTGCTTTTGCTTTCCCAGTGGATAACAGATACTGCATCACGACACACAATGTCATGCTAGTGAATTTGCTGCTCCCTTAACACCTCATTTTTCTCTCCATCTGATTTTGAAAGCGTGCAATTCACTGTCCCACTTCTCCTTTCTCTTTTGTCCTTACTCATGGCAAGGGAAACATGAAAGACAGCATAGCTGGTTATTCTTAATGCATCTGAGAGTGCGGACATTAAAAATAGGGTTATTCTGGAACCTGCTATGGCTTTCCTTGCTAGTCGCACAGGCAGCTAATGATCACCCTAATAGCTTCTCTCTCTGAACTCATAATAAGCTTACAAATGAACCCATTCAGCACATATTAAAAAGCAAAGGATGCTCCTTTGATTACAGCCTTTATGGAAATCCGCGTATTTGTTTTGTTGCTGCACAGCCACAATTAGGACATGCTGCTGGGAGCCGACTCAGCTGCCGGCGCGGTGGGGTGCGGAGACACCTCCCAGTGCCATGGCAACATGTCCACCTCTCCCAGCATCCATCACTGGGAGCCTGGCTGCTGTTGAGCCCAGGCGAGCACGCTTCAGCACTGTCAGGAATTCGGAAATAAAAGATGCCTAATTAAACTTCCTTCGCTGATGCCCCGACCATGTTTACGAAGTGGCACGGACAGCCTGGCTCTGCAGCTCCGGTGAAGGAGGAGGGGCAGGTCTCTGCACACTGCAGCCGCCCCTCGGCACCCACCGGCATCCTGCTGAGCGCGGCGTGGGGTCACGCAGCTGCTGAGCTTCCCTCCATGCCCCACTCGGGAAGCTCTTGGGGTTGAAGGCATCTGCTTCACACTGCAGGAAAACCAGGCAGTAAGGGTACACATATTGGAGAGTCTTGAGGAGGCAACAGCTTTACTTTGCTGAGGCAAGAGTACAGGAGAGGTTGCTTCAATTGCCACCTATAACACTTCCCCCACAATAACTTCATCCTTCCACATACAGCGAGGGGAACCAAGTAACCTTACAGAAATCTCCTTACTACTTAACTGCTCAGAGGTTGATCCAAATCCCACTTATGTTGCTGACAGACTTGAAACTTCTTCAGGGGAGAAAGAAAACAACAACAAAAAATTGTTAAGGATGTAAAAATCTAGCAAAATCAGGGATCTAGTCTTCATTAAGGTTTGAATCTGGGTCAAACACTTCACGTTAGCTAAAAGTTAAAAGAACATACCTTTTTTTCCCCTTAATGAAGAGAACATGCTGAACAATATACCCACTTTGCCAAAATACCCTTATTCCCTAAGCACAGTGCATCTGCAGTAGTCTGAAGCGAAGAGACTTGGGGACCAATTCATTTTTGCACACAAAGAGAGCAGCTCATGAACTGATGACATGGATGCACAGGCTTTCAGATAGCCTCAGCAGGGTGACTTTCACCCACAAAAAGTATGACATCTCTTAGAAAGCTAGCACTCTAAAAAAAAATACTTCTATTCCGCCTGAAAAGCAAGACCTTTGTGTGGCACAGATATTTTCTACATCTCCAGGAGACTGACTGAGGTTAAAACAGGTCAAACCATGTAATACAGACAGCTTTGTGTTGATATTACCCACAGTGCCTGTTAGGAAGGCCATAATTGTAAGAAACTATTTCTCAGCAAGGATATTTAATATAGTGCCAAAGAGTGTCCCCAGGCAGGCTTTGTTTTAAGGTTTGCGAGCTTTGGGGGGAAAGGATTGTTTCTCTCCTATTGTAATCTAAATAACACATAATGGCAGCAGTGGAAACTTCACCATCAGCATCACTTGCAAGCAGACTGGGTATAGCCTGGGGCAAAACCTGAAGCACCATCAATCATACATGTAGTAAGAATTGGCATGCACTGACAGGGTATCGTAAGGACACTTTCAAAACTGAAACAGCAAATTTAACCAAGGAAATACTCTGGATGCTGATGAATTTTCTTTTATTCAGTCTTCACTGATATTTTATCTACTAGAAGTCAGGAATGAGAAACTGAAGACATAAAAACTCCTCTAATTGAAATCAGGGGGGCTGCAATAATTCAGAATGTATCAACGAATGATGAAGACATGAACAGCTCACGTGGCCTTAAAACAATAAAAAAACCCCATTTGTAGCTGGGCTGCTGAGTGCCTTGCTCTTCACACCCAAAAGTAGCCAGAACACAGTCTGACCCCATCTGGTAATTCCTGTTTTTACAAATCTAGGCAAACTGTTTAGGGAGGACAACAAAATAATGATAAAACCAGATCTCCTGCAAAGGGCAGGACTCAACAGGCTAACCTCCACTGACAGTCAGAACTGCACTTAATTCTGACTGCAAAATCATAGTGGTTTTCAGTGCCTGAAGTTCACTATACCTCCACCTTTGCTATGTCTCTTTTCTTGATCAGCATGATATCTGAAAGCAATGCTGCCTTTCAGCTAAAAAGCATACATTTTGAAAGTATAAAAGCCAGGTTTGCAAGGCAGACAGCCAAAGCAGCCCAGGTTTAGGCTGAGAAAACATAACACAACAGGATATTGAAGCTGTTCCCAGCAGGGAGATAGCCTTCTAAGGCATTCTCTTAGTTAGGCTGCAGAGTTGCTCTAAGCTCTGCATCATGGACAAGAAAAGTTATCTGAAGTGACACAGCACTTAACAGCATCTTCTCTAATCACTGCTGTCAGAACAGGGAGAAAAATCTTTCTGAAAACATTGTGGAGTTTTGCTGTGCAAATACATTTGATGATAAATTCTATGACAAATTTCAAAACAACATTTGTGGTCACCATTCTGCATATCTGATGACACACAAACCACCTTGCATCAGAACATTAATACCACTTAGGCCTTAGACGGCTTTCCACATTACAGTCTGAAAGCCCTCTCTGAAGCTCAGTGTCCTTTATAAAGCTTTGCTCCAGGATACCCCACAAGTGTCATGGGCAGCTTCTGTGGTCCCCTGTCTAGTGCTCAGACCACTTTATAGTTCCAGCTCTGTTAATGTCTCTCACAGAAACTCACAGACTCCGGCAAGTCATTTCAAGTTGGTGTATTGTGATCATTCTCCACTCCCTTGTATTTAATATGATTAACACCACCTCTTATCTGCCACCCATGGAATCTGAGAGATGTAATGCAATAAGTTATGAGAGTGTCAGGCTTTGTATATCGAAAGCAGTCAAGAAACGCAATACCCAGAAAGATAGTATTTAAAAATTGTCATTTTTAGATTAAAATGCGCATTTTGAGTGACTGCCAGTATTATTTAAAAATGTACAGATACAAAACCCCAGGTGGGGCCCTTCATATGAACCACACAGTTCTGAGCTTATGACAACTGGACAGAAGAAGATCAGATGGCTTGTACTGAACATTTGCCATGCTCTCCACAAAGATAATCTCAAAACTATGGAAGTATCCATCTAGAGCTGATATCTACAAAAATGCTCTCCTGCAGCCCTCACAGGCACTCCCTACAAGTTTTCTCTGTGGGCTGACAGTGTCACGTCTTCTCTAGAAGAATCCTAAGTCAACCATCTACTGATAGGAAGAGACACAGCAAAATATGTCATCTTGAGATCGGACACTGTCCACAGCTGAGGCTCGTCATTGACCACTGCTGCCAGTGCCCCAGGGCTTCTGGACAGCTTGCAGGTGGCACTAGAGGTGTTCCTGTGTTGGAGACAAAAGGCATTATCACTAGGAGTTGAGAGGTATTGCCAACCCAACATGTTTTGAAACTTCACCTTCTGTTTGGAGGCACTGCCATCTTACTCTTGCAGCAGCTCTGTTACCAGCACCTAGCCTGTGGCTAAGGAAAGGGCCAGCACAGGACTTCCAGAGGTGAAGGGCAAAAGCAACTTGGTGATTGTCAAAAGATGTGAAAACACACCTTGCCGTCACTCATGGCTTGAATCTTCCTCTTCCCTTTAGCCTCAGTGCACACTGGAAGGACACATGAGCTTCTCAGTGACATCAAGGGGAGATGGCAGTTAGTTTCCTCACGTAACCCTTGTGGGAGGGCCATGTGTACTCCACATGTCCATGGACCTGTTACACTTCAACTCACGCCAGCAGCAGGAGCACGACAGCACCCCACACATCACCCTGCCCTCTGGTCGCGTGGACAGCAGTGTGAACTAGCTCTTCCAGGAGGTCAGCAGAGGCATGAGAGTCTTCAGGGCATTTGGGATCAAGAATCAGTATCCTGGCTTCTTGGTTGCTAATGAAGTCTGGGCGGTGGATGGGGGGGATGATTTTAGAAAATCCAGGTTTTACAGCAGCTCCCTCAAAAGTAGCTCAGGGACAAAGGTTTTCCAGTCAGCACAGACTTGATCAGGAGTTTGAGAGAGGCACTTCCAATTATCTGATATTCAAAATGGAAAAGTTGCAGTGCAACACTTCTCGCAACAAGGGGCGGCCTATTTCCAGCCCTTGAAGAACAAGTTTGTTCTTATATCCTTTGGACGAAGCATATTAATCTGGACACAGGGTACACTTGTGTAATTTGGCCTTCCAGTATTTCTGTTTCTATTGATTGACACCAGCTTCCTTCCACTCAGGGACCACATTAAACCCCTATCATTTTGAGCTGTGCACCCAGGTGCCCTAGAGGTGAGTACAGCTTGACCCTGACAAGACGGAAGACAAGGCACAGGAGATGCACAGAGAAATTGGAGGCAGATGCGCTCAGGGATCTGTTGTTGCATTCCTCTCTGAGTCTGCACACTCCCTGTGGGCCAAGCCGAAAGCAGGTAATGACGCTGGCCCACCCTGTCAAACCTTGCAGAATATCTTTGACTCATTTTGTCTTTCGCTAGTTTTGCTACCTAAATGCTGCTATTCGTCATCACTGGGCACACCTCACCAACAGGGCCACGTTCCATCTTCAGCCCCTCGGGTCCCTGGAAGGTGAGTGCACTGGGACATGCAGGCTTTCCCCGGAGCTCTGCAGATGGTGAAACCACCTTGCCCCAGACTGACTGAACCACCACCACCTCCAAACACGGGCTTGCTGGTATTTCTCTTCCTTATCAATTCCGCTACTTCAAATTTTGGTTAACAGGCTGTATTTCATCTTTTATTTCCTAACATTGCCTCTCATCTTCAATGCACTGTCCTGACACTGTTATCTGCACTATATATCATATACCATATTCATCTTTTTTGTCACCTGATTTTTGCATATGTGTTGTCATTTAGCAAGACTAATTTTGTTCAGAAGTATCCAAACACATATGTGAGTCAAAAAGAATGAACGAAAGAAAAAAAAGTGAATGCCAAGCAAAGCCCCATTTAAGCACTTTACATGTAATGATGAAATACCAGCTCCTGTATTTCATTTTTTGGTGAGATGACTTCTTCTCATACAATACATTAACTTTCCATTATCCCAGGGTGAAACTGCTCCGGTTTCTCAGCTAATACTTATCTGCTGCTTTCCCTCCTGTACTGGGAAGATTACAAATTAATTAGGTGGCTCCAAAGCATTTTGGCGTAATAGTCAAGATATCCTTCTGGTAAAGATGGCAAGTCAGAGGTGACCAGATAACTACAGAACATATCACTACCAACTGGGATGATTCCTTTCTGTAAATCAACGTGATACTGCTAAGCCTATACCAAACACTCAGAATAATGACAGTCACACTACTTCAATCTTTCCTATTGGCACAGTGATTCTGAAATTAGTGCCTTCAACTGGACTATTGTTTGGTCTAGAGATTCAAAAAATAATCAGTTCTAGGACAGGATATTTTTTAATGTCAGAGCTCATTCAGCCATTGAACAGAAAAAAAATTACTACACTTGTGGGTATGGTAGCAGCAATTAACCTACAAAACCAACTGATTTTAATTAAGACACTGATGTGCAAGTGTTTGGCTGTAGACACCATGTATCTGCTTCCAGAAATGAGTCATAAGCAAGATAGGGAGGAATTTACTTCACACATTCTCTGTTTATTTTAAGGACAGAAAATGTAGGATTTAGTTCATGAAGGCAGCTTTAAGTTACCACCTGTGGTTATTACCCTAGCTTTGCTTAGAGATCTCCGTTTTACAGCACAGCTGTAGTGGCTTACAAAAACAAGGGAATTCACCTTGTGAAGGGAGCAAAGGGTGGGTTTCACACTACCTTTGCTCAAACAGTGTTTCATTTTCCCAACCACACAAGCAGATCATGTCCTCATCAAAGAGGCAGCTTCTGCTCCAAGTGAGACCACACTTTTCTAGCTGAAATAAAACAATATGTCATGACTATGTTTCCTTTAGAGCATTAGTTTCTTTCCTACTGTACCTGAAGGCTTAGCAAGCAATTTAATAGAAACTTTATAATGCAGGGGCTTTTTCCTTTCTAAAGGTGATGTATCTATCCTTTTTGTTAGTGAATCTAAATGTAGATACACCAGAAAAAAAATGTTCTTTAACATAAAGTGGAGGAAGTGATACTGCAGTAGGGGATTTTGCTACTTCAATTACATGGGTAAGAGCTAAATTAGCAGCCCTGCACAGCATAGAACAAAGTTTCTTAGTATCTGCTCACTTTAAACAATGGTCAGTAAGAGCTCTCAAACTGATAAAGCTTACTCCAAATCCTAGAGCAAAATGCTATTAAAAGCCATTTTGTCCCACCAGTTTAAAATACAGGCACTTTAGATGGCCATTAAAAATACACACCTATGAACAACAAAAAAACACAAGCAAACAAAAAACAATCAAGGGAAAAAAAAAAAAAAGAAAAAAGGTCCACATAGATCTGACCTGTGAAAGCATTGCTTATTAAGTCAGGAAAGTCATATTAACTACAAATCTGAACAGATTCTGTGAGCACCACAAAATAAAACAGGCACTTGTATTGAAACACTTGGTAAAAAAAAAGGTAGAAGCATCAAGCAAATAAACTGACAAATGGCTAAATCAAAATCTACCAACCTCCCCGCTTCCGGGTAACGGTGAGCAGAGCCCTGCAGGGGGATGGAGTGGCTTTGTCCCCTCACCCGCCTGCTGCTCCCCACGTGTGAGCACTGCACACCTCAGCAGCAATAGGCTGGGACGCAGATTCTGCAACCTGAGCCAAGCGCGGATGTCCTGACACTTGGAATTGCTTCAGGAGAAAGCCTCCGCAGCTGGAAACCTGGGGTGATGCTGCTCCTGTGGCTCCAGCCAACAAGCACACAGGAGCTATGGGGTTGTCATAAGGTTGCAATTATGCACCATTCAAAGGGGCCCTGCACAGTATGTGCGTAGTAATAAGAGATGATCAGATGAACAAGCAGCCCCATAACTATGTAACAGATCATGAGGAAAAAAAAAAAAAGAAACACTTTTTACCCAATACACCATCCAAGATCACAATATATGTCCATGGCAAAGGAAATGGACCATGAGAAAGCAGACTGTGCCCTGGAGGGCGTGTGACACCACCTAAGGCAGGCTCAGGTGTTGCAGGGCAGGTTACAAGTTTCCAAGTCAGTCCTGAAAAGACACATCCCACAAGGACAACTGACCTGCTGGGACATGCCAATACACAACAGCAGGATAACAAGACAACCTGTAAATCTTGCAGCCTCAATTCTTCAGCAATGCTGGTTTTCAAAATACCAAAGATAGCTAACGAGTGCAAGGAAGTTTTGGGTGGGGTTTTTTTGTGGTTTTTTTGTTTGTTTGTTTTGTTTTGTTTTTTGGCTTTACAGCTTCAAACAATAGCACAGTGATAGGAACTTTACAGACCTCAGATATTACATGACCTACTCAAGAGCTTAGACCCTGAGCTCTTAATCACAAGGTCTGTCTTCAGAACAAAGCCAAGTCCTCCCAGCTCCTCTTAAGTGACTCTACTAGCATTCATTAAAAGACAGTAAAAAGGACAGCAAATGGTTTGCTAATAAAGTCTGATTCTGAGGTACACTGTGAATAAAGGAGCACTAGTATAATTACATTAGTATAGGTAACTGAGGCCACTGACAAGTTGTTTGCTCTTTAACTTAAGCAAAAATAGTGTAAGGTGACCATAATTGGGGAAGAAAAAAAAAGGCAGGAGAAACTGCTCTGCTTTTGCATAAATCTGACTGCATGATTATAGGATGTTGGAGGTGTCTAAGAGGGAGCTACTGAATATTTAACCTTAGAAATGGAAGCCTGGTTGTCCCTTTTCCTGTTAACATCAACATGTACCTTCCATTAACTCTAATTAGGGCTAACAGGGTGCTCACATAAGTATTTCCATAATTAATGTTAATAGTAGTTACGGGCAAACATTGATAGATGATGAAATGCCAAGTTTCTTCTCCAGTGTTAAATACTCAGCAGCCTGTCTCTCATTTCCATTTCCTCCCACAACGCTCTCTAATCAACCCCACATATTCCAGACAGACTAACGCACCAAGTCTTGCCACAAGAGACACACGCAGCCATAAGTAACAGCACATGCTGTTATTTACACAAAATATAAACGGAGACATACAATAGCTGACACACATTAGACTGGTTCGCTTCTGTGTGCTCACTGCTGTACAGATATCGCAACAGAATATAAACAGGGCAGAGCGACACATCTCTTTTTTTCTTCAAGATGCCCAGGCTTCACAAACAAATTTTTTATGTCATAAATTAAGATAAGTCATTTTCAATTAACAAATCGAAGAGCAAACAAGATTATAGCAACAATCTCAATTACCTTTATCAATGCCATTATGTCACCCGTAGTTGACAGGCTGCACTATATTCCCGAATCAGACGTTATTAACAAGCCATTAAATTTGTAAATGAGAACATCAAAATTATCTGCCATAATCAGAACAGTAATAATATGCACCTTCTATTGTGCTTCTGGCTTGAGCCCTGAGCTCTGCAGCAGTAGTTCATTTAAAAGCATAAACAGATTGCTTCCAGCCAGGGGTCATTTGCTAGCACAAAATCTCACTCTCCGCTCTTATCGCATCATAAGCAGAGAATTTCCATCAAACTTGTGCAATTTTGGAGTTGAGTAAATTTATAAACCGCCTTTAGTTGGCAAAGTATTTATAAAGCCTCAAGGAACCAGAGGACTTCTCCGCTGTTTCCCTCATGAGTTGCAGATATTATCTGTCGAAATCTTATGATGCTGAAGCCTTTGCCAGGGACTTCAGGAAGGAGCAAAAAGCACCAGAAGAGGAGCCATGGGTGGAGTGTGGCATCAGGAGTGATGAGGAGAGCCCGTGCAGGCAGCCAGATGGGAGGAAGGATCAGGACAATGTCCCGCTGGTGCTGGCCATTGGAGCCAGACAAGGAGCCATGCTCATGGAAAATCTGACTCACACATCTAAACCCTCCCTGCACCCTAGTGCTCACAGTTGTTGCTCCTCACACGCTTTGAGGCAGCTCCAGTCACAAAATGCACAGAGGCATGAGTCCCGCTGAAATTCGTAGGTGCCTTCTCTAAAGCATGAGACAAAAAATCAATTTGTGTATTTGTCAACTCACCTCTACTGGCCCCACATTACTTTAAAGAGATGTCTCCAAGGACTCATCTTAAATCAGAACTGGACATATTTTTGCTTTGCTATGTGAAAACAAACTTTTTTTAACTTGCTTTGTTTTCTGCCTTGGGGAATTAGTGACTCAGGCAGGATGCTGAAGACCCAGTGGGATTTATTTTTCATCATGTTGAGGGTGGTTTTCTTTACCAGGTACATGGGCTTATTAATATAGCTCCACTCAGAATAAGATTTTCAATAAACCATTTTGCTCCCCTATTTTTCCTCTTGAGTTTATGGGGGTAGCATGAGGAGGTTACTGCTCAGGAAAGCAAGGGACAGGAAGCACAGAAGTCCCAAGTCTGAGGAGTGCTGGCTGTCTGCAAAGGGCACAGAGCCAGCTGTCCTCCTAATGCACAAATCCCATTGCCATTCCCTTCTCAGCCCCTTTTATCAAAGGAGGGCAATCGCAGGCAGCTCCCAGGATGAGCCCTGCTCTGGGCACCCTCACATTACCTTTTTTGCAGCACTCAGTCCCCACACCACATCTTCTGATTCCACACTCCACCCAGACTCTCCTTCAGATAAATCTGTGTCTTGCACTGAAGCACTCACCTTGTTGCTGGATCCTGGGACCCTACAACTTCATTAAAGATGAAAGTGTCTATAGGTGAAAAATTCTGCTCTCCTTTTCTCAGTTGGGTTTGATTTACAAGGCGTACTTTCCTGTGTCCACATAGCTTTTTTCAGAAAAGGAAAAGAGAGTACACTTTCTCAGAGCTATTGGACCAGCCAAGATTTTAGCTATAGTCAGTCTTACCAAGCACAGAACACTTCTTCCCAATAATGGGTTATTTTTAAAATATATTTTTAATATGCATGATATACTATTTTTTACAATCATCTGAAACAGTGGAAATATATTTAACAGCGGCAGAACCACAAATGATCAGAACTCTGTGTTGCCTGTTACAACACTGGTCCCTTCTCCACTCTGCTCATACTCTTGGCAATTAAAACCGCACAATGAAAAAAGAAAATCTAGTTAGTAAAAGTAACACTTGTAAAATTACATTTTAAAATCACTGTTGGAAAGTAGCAGCTACAAAATTAGGTGAAACACTAAGCAATGAGTTGCCTAGACATTTTTATAGGAATTGGAATGAATGTCCAGTAAGTGTTCAAAGAAATCTGAGTTGATTGAAACTTCTGGCTACTCTATATTTTAACTGGATGGCTGGTGTTGCTTCAGTGTCTTGCCAGCAGGCTGACAAGGATATTAAAATACAGGAGTAGGAGGGGTTCAGCCAAGAACAGTGAACAGACAGTTTACAGGAGAACGGTTCATCTTTTTTTCATTATTAGTCACCCTAGCAAGGGTGTTCTCTGGTTATGCTGGACATTCAGTTAATTTTACTCAGGGCTGTGCAAAACACAAACCTATATTGGCAGTATAGGTGGCATAAAGACGTGGATCTTATATGAAAGAATTTACTTTCGTTAGCTTTTTTTTTTCCTTTGGCACAAACAGATTTTTTTTTTTAAGTTCGAACCTTTTTGTAAGATAGCTTAGCCAGAAGCTGAAAACATGAGCTCTGAGATGTACTTTGTAACTTCTTGAAGCCCCTTCATCTTTTTGTATTCTGCTCCCCAAATCAGCCTTACAGCTTTTCTATTTAGCTAAAACAAGATTGGCCTCCAGTACAAACTGTGTGCAAGTGGGATTTTGCACAGTGAAATCTTAGCTAGGGCTGTTGATATATGAACTACTAATTTATGAACAGCTGCTTGGTTTCTGATACCAGACAAAATAGAACTCTAACCTCCTGCAAACACAACTACCTGGACAGCATTTCTAGTGGCTGTGAGTTTGGGAGGACTACTCCTCTGTTCCTATTGTTCTGTATGACAGAATATCATGGACTTCCTGAGAGTTTGTCACATCTTCCAGATGAAGCCTGAATCGTCCAGCTAAGAATTTCTTTCAGTTTGGGGAGAGAGAATTGTTGCTTCATTTTGGCTTAAGACTTGAAAACAGGTACTTTGTTATATTTCTGTGAATCCAGGATGGAACTTTCAATCAAAACAAGAGGGAAAGTTTTAACTAGCGAGGTGTGGCTGATGGGGCATTAAGCCGAGACACAGAAGATTTGGGCTGACATTCTTGGTCTTCCCAGTTCTCACCAGGGAACACAAGCAACCAAATTGCTAGGTTATTGACCTAAAAATGCTGCCAGGCCAAACCAAGGTGGTTCTTGGAAAAGGCATCTTGTAGTGATAGAGATCTAGATTTTTTTTATTTGTTTCTTTATTTAAAACTATTGCAGGGTTTATATTTTTGGACCACAACAGAAGAGAATCTTCATAAAATTTCAACACACGACATCTGCTTCATGAGATAGATGAAACAGAACACACCAGTCCTGTGTGACCCTAACTTAAAGATAATGTAACATTTTACAAGTCTGGAAATCAACATTTTTCAGTGAAAGGCATCAGTGTCTTGCTTATGTCCCTACTTAAAAGGCCACTTTCAATTCCACTGCATACAGACTAGGAAGTGTTTCAGGAATCTAGGATGAAAGATAGCACTGGTGTGAATAGCATATAAAACAAGTAATTAGCTAGATTCTTAGCGTCTTCCACAGACGCTATAGGAATTTTTTTTAATGGTGCAAGATGCTTAATCTAACAGGTCAGAAGGATATAAATACTAAAACTCCACCTGGACGTTGGGAGATGCTCTCAAATTGCAATGCACTGACACATCTGTGTTTCTAAGAGGCAGAACCAAAACCAGCTGTAAACTTACTGATATACCAGAATCGGCAGAAAACTTCTACTGAGAGCATGGGTCCTAATTCCCCACTCGGGAATTCACAGTAAGGTAACAATATATTATTTTTACCCTGCCAGACCTACCTCTGCCTGCCTCTGGCAACAGCCCCATTGTGGTGATGTCCCCCAGCAATGGGGTAAGCGCTGGGGCACCACTCTGGGGTTCTCTGTCCCCCGGTAATGGGGTAAGCACTGGGGCTCTCCTCCCATGGAGCAGCCTCAGCTCCCTGTGCAGGCAACATCGAGCAGCCCAGGCTGGCATTGCTTAAGAAGCAAAAGCAACCACAAAAGTCATCCACACCCAGAAGCCACAAAAAAAAAAAAAAAAGTATTTATTTTCTTTCTCCCTCTAAAAGCGAATAAAACCCAGCTATAATGATCCTAAACATAACAGATACTTCAGCTTGCAAACACTCTCAAAGCTGCAGTGGGCAATAAATCAGATGTCACTTCCAGCAACTCGCCTCTGGAGCTGGTTGCTACATGGCCATTATATATATAAATAGGCTTTTTCCTGGTGATCCTCAGAGCCAAGATTCCTTCTGGTGGCTCTTCTTTAAACAAATATTCCTCTGAAGTACAGTCAAATCTAAATTTAGCATTCAATCCTAATTATTTTCCTCTAATTGGTGATTTAAGGGTAGGTTTGGTTCTAACAGGCTGATACACTGTGTCTTACTCATTTAAAAAATTTAATTCAGTGAATCCAACTGCAAATGTACGTATATGACGTCTCCACTGCATTAAGTCATCATCATCACACAAATCATTCTGAAGGCAACCAAGACCTTCTTCTTTTCCAGGCAAATTGTCTCAAAAGAGTAATCAAAAAAAGAAAAATCAATAATGGGCAAAAGAAGCTTTTGCAATGTCATGAAAGACCAGCAAGATGCTCTGAGGCCATGCCCAAACACAGCTGTAACATCCCTTCCACATCACTCAGAAGGATAAGAGAGCATTTTCAATAAAGCTACAGAAAATGAAGGCTTAAACATCTTTGATGTCCCACAGCTGGAGGGAAAGATAGCACTTAAAAGTCCACTAATCTTGTACCATTTCTCTTTCATTAGTTTCAGTTTAGAATTTTGGATGGTGCTAAACCTAGAAAGAGGGGTTAATTGCTTAAAGGATTTGAAGATCAGCACACTGCTAATCTCGCTAGTGAGTACTGTACCTGTGGATTCACTAAATAAAACCTTGAGACAAGACTTCAAGCTTTTTACAGACTTTGGATCTACCTCTTGTATGTGCTCTGGAAAAACAAAACAAAACCACAAACAAAACTCCCACCATTTCTTTGGAATAAAACTTATTTCGAAATAAGGTTCATTTTTGTTCTGTTTGGGGTTTTTTTTGTGTGTTTTGGTTGGTTGGTTGTTGTTGGGTTTTGTTGTTTCAGTATCGCACATGTTCAATTCAGTTCCTATCGTCACTTATAACCATAGGTTGGCTACAAGAAGAGGTGCTGTGGCATAGCTAACTCTGGTTTAGAACTCTTTCAAACAGTTTTTTTAATCAGGATTTGTTGCAGTTCCATAGCTATTTGTCCAGCTGTATGTAGTGAGCTAGGTTTTTTTCCCCCAGTAAACAGGCAGTTGAGTAGTGATGATTCATTACTCTCTCTCTAAAGCTGATGTTCAGCCCAGTCTTGTTATTCATACAGATCTGTCTATGGAGGCAAGAATCTCATCTCCATTCTGGTCACTGCTTTTAAAGCTCCTTCATGCTAATTTGTTTCCCAAAGATGTTATTCTACTCTTCATTTCAGCAGGAACCAGAGTGCACACTCTCTCCTCCCACCCACTCTTTCACTCCAGAAATGATGCAGCCTTTTTGCCTACTGTCTATAGAGGGAAAAATAAACAAACAAGTAAACAAACAAAAATCAGGGAAGATAAAGGGGTGTGTTTTTAAATAGGAATTTTTTTAATGGTGCAAGATGCTTAATCTAACAGGTCAGAGGGATATAAATACTAAAATCTGATTAAGATATAGCACTTTATTGATACCCCTAGTTAGCATGTCCTTGCTTTACCTACCTAAAAAATGAACTGGTAAAATAATTAACAAATTTATTAATGAAGACAGGAAGAAGAGACAAATAAACAACTTAAACAACAAAAACCCTTTACCAGTCTATAGCAATTTTATGTCTAACCTCATCTCCAGTAGGAGAGGGAAGGGCTTGTCCTTTCTGCTTACAGCAGATACTAAGCCTCTGTGAACAGTGTTATTTGCAGACAACCAGTGGCTTTGTGTACACATTTTCATAGATATATATGTATGTATATATATGTATATTTATACACACAGAGCCAAGACAAAGACAAGCCAAGACATCCCGGCCTTTCAATGGTCTCCTCACAAGGAGTCCCAGTGAGCCATATCTTTCATCATCTGTCATTCTTCATAGATGTGTAAATAGAAATACAAAGTGTGAACTATAACATCAGAACAATACGCTTGCATCATCAATCAGTTTGCACTGATTTTGAAAATATGCAAATACCTTCAGAAGTAATGTTTTCGAAAGACCTGGGGAAAACTGCTCCAAGTTTCCTGACCTTCTGCTATCTATCTTGAAACCCTCCAGGTTTTCACTCTTCCAACAGTTTTGTTTCTAATATTAACTCAAAGTTAGGTGCTCTCCTCTTTCAGCAAGGTGATCCAATCTTCATGCAGGACAAACTTTGTCCATTGTTGAGCTCCATGTCACAGAGAGTATGATAATGTGTTTTTAGAAGCTCAGTGTGGAACCTATATAAGACCAAGCCCAGTCTCTAGAAAGGCCATTGACTTTAGCATGGCTTTGCTCATGTGTTCATTTCCCCACTGCTGCTTCATACTGATTCGTTTTCTTATCTTATATTAAAGTTGAATGTACATGTTCTTAGATCAGACAGTATTTCTGTCATGCAAATTTACAGTGCTTCAAACAAGAGGACCCTGGTTCGTTATTAGAGATCTTGTGTGCTATCTCAATCTAAAGTTTAATTACAGTTACTTTACTAAAGCTCACTAACAGGGTTTCTAAGTGCTGTTCGAAACAGCACAGTACTCTACAGACATACATAGCAAAAAACATTGCATTACAACATGAACCAGCCCAAATTTGAAGTAACTGAGCTTAAAAATGATTTTTGACTGAACCTATTTGATAAAGTTCATAGATATTTACACATGTGCTATGCAACAGGGCATCCCACTACTGATAAGCTTTCATGTGCTCAGCCAAAGAGAGAGGAGAAAGTTCTTGCAGTGCAGTTTACATCATCCTATCTGCACACAGGAATAATGCACGATTTGGCCAACTACTGTCACCAAGCAGTGATGTGTATGAAATGCAAAGAGCATTTTCATGTTTAAGAGGAAATACTTTATTTTAAATATTCAACAGTCACTGTCTTCTTCACATTGTGCTCCCAGGCTCTCAGCCAGAGGGGAGGCAGCTCATTGGCTCTGATGGTGTGTTGCCAGGAGGGCTACTTGTCAGCAGTTGTAGTGTGAGCAACAGCAGGAGGCTCAGAACAAGCATGTGAAATAAAATGCTTATTCAAGAGACAGCACAATGGCTTGTTTTTTAAGTGGTATGAAGCCCTTCACCCTGCGGGAACACTCAGATCTCTGCACTGAGCAGCTGGGTTGCACTTTTCTCCTATCAATAATAATGATAAATAATAATAATGATAGCAAAGTAAAAGGAAACCCTGAGCTTACAAGCTGCATCAGGTGGACTTAATGCTCTCGCCTCTGAGTGCACAGGACTCAATTCTCCCACCTCTCCCCCTGCAGGTCCCCACTTCGGCAGGGCTGTCTGGGGGACTCAGAAGCCAGGCTGCCCTGTATCCAGGCAACGGGCATCTCTGAGGCTCTGGAAACCTCTGCCATGCACAGGAGGAACAGCTGGGGCAGGTCCCCCACCCCTAGACTCCACAGACAGCAGGAGAGAAGGAGCTTTGCCAATTTTAAAGAATATAGGCAGAGAACAAAGTAAGATCTGTAACTACCTTCTGACAACAAAAGCCCATTCCCAGATCTCCCTGAGGTTACCTGCTTTTCCAGCACTGATCCCGGGAAGGTGCAGGAACAGTCCACAAAACTTACTATGACTTTTATTTCTCAGTGCTGTGTATACTCTCACCTAGGTCCACCTCCTCTTGCTGCAGGAAATTTCCAAATTTACTAGCCACCTATAGGTAGGAGTCTCAGTTCCTGGAGCTGTCTTTTGGCCAGAAAAACCTACCAATGTCGTGAGCAATGGACATGCACACACATCACCAGGCTTCAAAGACGGCCTGTGGGAGAACAGGTCAGCTGAGAACAAATGATCCATCTATCCTTACATTCACAAGGAGAAAAAGTTCTTCATGGGTGAGGGGATAAAGTTCTAATGCCAGGGATGGGAGTGGGCATCTAACTTCAGTGTGTGCTAGTTAGTGTCACTAACTTCACTAACATTCAGATGTCATTCACGGTGCTTTGGGGCAGGTTTATTTGTTCCACTCTCATCCTCTGTACAGCTGATGTTGACAGAGATTGGGATGGTCTTACTTTCATGGAGGTTCAGTGAGAAAAGACCAAAGAACACCATAAACTAAGAAAGCTAAAAACCACAGAAACCTGGTCCCTGAGCACCATCTTCAATTGACAGATGATATACAGGCCACTGGCATCCAAAACACAAATTGCAGAGGATGAAGTGATTTGAAAGAGAACTGTAAGTATACTCAGGGCTTCTGTAGCATTCAGCTGCCTCCCAAACAATTGTTGGAACTACCATATGAACGTTACGTAATTGTAGATATACACAGAAGAATGATGATGAATAGAAGAAAGAAACATATGATGAATTACTGCATTAAGATGCTCTGATTCAAACCAGGCTTAATTCATAGAAAACCTGTGTCTAGTAAGAAAAAGATGTCACAATGGCCCCTTCCTGCCTTCCTTGATGCTGTCTCAGCATTTGAAGATCTCAGCCATAAATGTAATTCAGGATACAACACTGTACAGCAAACACAACAGGTAGTCTAACCTGCCTCATCTCATCCTAGTGCTGACATACTATCCAGTCAGGATCTTTGCTTTCATCCACCATGACTAGAAATGTTATACAAACACTGTCAGGAGTGCATGAAATGCTAAAATCAGAAGCACTCTTTGGAACTTGTGAATTCTCATGGCTCTTACTGTAATCTCAGCTTCCTGCCCATGCCTTCGCTCCTCTCTGAACAATTCATACAGCCTCACTGCCTTGGCAAATGCCTTCTTTTCCTTCTAGTAGTGACAGCTGTTATTGTAGGAGACAGTACAGTATAAAGGTACTCATTAGGAGAGGTAAAGGACTACGTCCCTGGAATACAGCGTCACCTCTGCTTGAACTCTGGAGAAAAATAAGTACCGTTCCTCTTTGCTCCTTTCTGAGCAGTGACATGGAACATCAGAAGCTATTTGCCAAAGTGCACGTAATACACGTTCTCAAGGTGATTAATTCATAGTATGCAACTCCCACCACTGCTGTGAAGGACAGCTCTAGTGCCAGAAGGCCAGATGCTTTGCAATACAAGGTGTGTCCACCCCAGACAACTACACCAATTTCACAACAATTTGCTTAAATCAGAAGTGTGACCTGAGACGAAGGCATCAGGTGCTTCTGGATTTTAATCCCAGTTCACCCACTTATTCACTCAGAGGGGAGGCCAGGCGAGGTTCTTTATCTTTCACATCAAAGCAGCTTCCCCCCCCACCAACTGTTACGTATATAATGACTGTATTGAATCACACAAATCTTCTTTACAGCCTTTCCCTCCCCAACATGCCCTTTTTGCAAAAAGCCATTTCCAACATCACCTCAGCAAAAGCAAGAAGACAACAACCAGTTGACGGTGCCAGAGATGAGTTACATCAAGGAATGTGAAGGCAGAGAAAAGACAGAGGAAAGGCGGGGAAAGGGGTAGATCAGAGACATGGCAGCTCTGCCAAGCGGAGGCACCGAGGTCCTTCCTAAGATAAGGAGGGCTCCAAATCAGAGGTGACAGCAAAGGTTTAAGGGGACAACTTGATCTAGGAAACCACTGAGACATTCAGACCACACTTGAGCAAAGCCCTACCACCAGTGGCTTCTTCAGGACCTACAACTTTAAACACCCATTTAAGTGCTTCGGAGAAAGCATGCCAGGTGGCTTAGCCCATTGCAAAACCAACTTTTCTGGCTGGTGCTAGTTTGTGCAAATCAATCCCTGGTTCAGAAACTAAAAACAAAACGAGCAGCACTGAAAGACAAGACAGAGCAGCTTCGATGGAGAAGAAACCCAGAGCAATGCTGATTGATTATTCCCAGAATGCCTCTCCCAGCAGCACTAACGAAGTACGTGCCTGGGACAGCAGCCCTGAGCAATACACGGAAACATCTGAAAAGCTCACAGAGCCCTTCCCTGCACCCACAGACCTCCCTGCCTGATGAGCATATTTAAAACAGTTCTGCAAAGCACTACAGCCTGGATCCCTACTAAAAACAACATTCCCTTCCCACATCTCCTCCCCTTTAAATCAAGCTCAAACCCCAAATCCAGGGCACCTCCAATATGTGTATAATGGTATCTGTCCAACATTCTTCAGTAATAGCATCATTTGGGATGGGGAGGAGAGAGCTGTTCGTTGGGGAAGGCATATGAGGGATACAGGCAAGAGAAGCACAATATAAACAATATCCTTTGGAGGCCTGAAACAGAGACTACCAGCTGGTGCTGAGCGCAGTCATTTTAATCCTCAGCTGCAGAGTCACTGGGACACAATAAAAGAGAATTGGCAAAGAAAACATTTAATGATAAGTATGAGCCCACACGCTTTATTCCTTGACTTGCAGCTGAGAGTATTCAGTAACTCAGATGTGGACAGGAAAATACGAACAAGAAAAGCTACAGCAAACAGACTACCTGCAACTACAAGCAAAAAAAGTGACTCATCAGCAGAAGCAAGAATAACACCCTAATGGTCATTCTCCTGCCAGACAACCCCCAAACTCTTTCAGCAGCGGAGCACAAGCACATTTTATATTAGCAAAACCCAACAAAAACTACATCAGTATCATCAGAAAGAATGTAGCAAGATAATAAACAGATTTTGTTGCTTGGGTTAAAAGAAAAAAAAAGCAGAGGGGAAGAATTGCTTCCAGTCTGAACTGCAAGATTTGTATTCTGAAACCAAATCGTACAAAGGTATTTCTTCACATTGACTCCACAAAGTTTTGTTCAACCTAAGATGAAACTTTTTTTTTTACATTCTTAACTTAAAAACCAATACAAAACACAACACCTCCAAAAACACTACACCAAACAAACTGAGACCTTTTTTAATAAAACATTTGGATCAAATTTCAATAGCAAAACGTGACTTTCATCTTAAAATGTTGAAAGGATCAGCTCTGGCATCTCTAAACCAAAAATATGTTGCTTTAAAAATTTGGAAGTCAATATTTTGATGTTTACAAATAAATATGTAACCCTTTTGTTGACTGAAACTATTTGCTTAATTTCAACTTGATTTTATGAAGATTTATGGTCTCTGTCAAGATTTTGGAAAAAAGGTTTGTGTAATTTCTGTCTTTCACGAAAATGATCTAGTACAAAGATGAGATCCACAGCTGATTTTCTGTTCAGAAGAAACATCAGATCACTACACTTTTGATCAGTTACCATTATTCTTGACCAATAGAAAAAACACATAACAGAAGAACAATAGCCCAAGCAGTTAAGGCAGCACTTTTAGCTTGTACATCTAATACTCAGGACTATTGAGTATCCCTAGGGATTTTTATTGCTAACCCTAAACATCTGGATTTAGGTTTACACTTACATCTACCTAGTTTGAAGTTTTCCAAGTAAGTAATTTCCAACTAAGTTGGGGTTTTTTTGTTTTGTTTGTTTTTTGTTTGTTTGTTTGTTTGTTTTTAAAGGCATTTCATTACTCCTTCGTAAAAGCCATCATCACTTATCCCCTTTTCCTGGGATGAAGACTTGTTGAATATACTCAACTTTAACCAACATATGGTCATACTGAGTCACTAGGAAAATCAGAGCTTTGCTGTACTGATCTTCAAGCAATTTAAATGACCATAAAATGTATTCATGTACATAGTCCGAACATACAGTCATTATTTTGTACACTGGCTTTTGACAGACAGAGATGGAGTAGCAGAACACCAGCTCCTGGTTCCAATCAGTTCAGTGATACTTTGGCCTTCAGTGCTGCTACCAGATAACATACAGAATTGGCACATGGAAAGGGAAATGGAAAAGCAAAGGCAGTTCTGGCAAGTGATTCCACTTTCCAGCAACGTGATCCATACACTAAGCCAACTCAACTAACAGGCCAATAACTTGTGATAAACCTGTAGCTCCATTCTGAAAGCTGAACGCTTTGGCATGGGAAAAAAAAAAAAAAAAAGGATATGCAGTCCTTTTCTTTTTGTTGACTGAATACTTGTGGGAGAAATAGCTTAAAATTGGAGATATTATTTTTAGCCTCCTTGAAATGTACTCTTGGATGTACTTTGCAGCCACAAAGGTTATAAATAGTGCAGGTCAGTTTGAGAGGTCAGTGACAAATTCTGACAATGCATGTCATCCGTATATCACTGGGTGTGTCCGCCTGTCTCTCTCTAGCATCAGCAAGGGTACCCAGACAGAGGGCAGGAATGCCCAAGCCTGATAACCAGCCCTGCTGCAGAACATGGGGAAAACAGGGGTTCAGGCAGCCATGAACTCTAATATCCTGTCATCAACAGTCACCAGGGAAAGGCGCCAGAAACAGCTTGAGATTGCAATTACAGAACAGCCAGTTCCCAGGAAAAGCTTGGTCCTGCCCGCCTGGGCTGAGGGGCCGGCTCGTGCTGTGCAGCGGGAGGGACTGAGCCTGTTAATGCTCCCATGTGCTTTAGTATTTCAAGTACTACAGCCCGTTTGAAAATTAGCACCTGGTGAGCATTGGGGGATCTGAAAAGAAGCCTTCCACAAGTGATTAAAAAAGGAAGCTTGCATTGCTTAAACGTGCTTCTTTGGAACTTCTTTTTGCTGGGGGTGTTGGTCCACTCATGCACACGCTGTGCTCTGCTTTTTCAGAAAAGTGACAGCTGTAGACAGTCCCTTGTCCAGCTCAAGATCCCCATATGCTGGGCATTAAAGCTAAAATACAGGCAGAGCACGGCCATTATATCCCCATTGTCATTTTCTACCTTACAGCTCCTGGCACACGCTACCAAGGAGAATGGCCCTGAATGTCCAGGACAAACATGTCCAAGGCTGTTCACCTCCTAGTTTCTTATCTGCCAGTCCTGTCAACAAATGTAAGGTCTGCCAAGGATGCAGCTCACATCCATTAGAAGCTAACCGGAGAATGAGTCATTTTACAAAGGACAAATCACCCATTAGATTATCGTTATCTTTACTGCGCACAAGCCTGTCCAGCGGCTGACCTATGTGTAGGCTCCTCTCACAAAAGAGCTCTTCAGATTTTGCACTAAATAGACACAGCAATGTAAGCAAGAAATTTCAGTTTAAAACGGGTCAGGGCATTCAAGAGTCACAATAACCTTTCTCATATTCTGCAAGTTTAAAAATCAACCGTGGTTTTGGTGTTATTTTTTTAATGTAAGATGCATAGACATTATTTGATGGCAAGTTTTTCATGTGAGGAAAGGGAATTTCTGGATTATCTCTTTCCTTTCTCATTCTGCTTTGTCACAGAAAGGAGGAACAACAAGAAAAAAAAAATGAAGATACAACCCTCTAGAATGAAAACTTTTTTCATCTTCAAATTTCTCTGAAGAGAAATGCAAAGTTTCACGAAGCCAGTTTCTACACAAAATAAAATACTTCTATCATCTTTTTCTACAAGAGAAAACTTCACAGCTGCATCACCATCCTCTTACAGTTGGGGAAGAAAGGCATACAGGAATCACGCTGCTTCCCCTGTCAGAACGCAGGCTGGGCGTTGAGCTAGTAATTGAATGCAAAACTCCCCAAGCCCACTTCACTACTTACAGGGTAATACTATCCTTATTACTGATTTTAACAGTTATCACTTTTCACTGATCCCAGATCTTACTCATAAGCCCACCACAAAAAAGCTTCAAATACAAGTATATATACCCCTCTTACATATCTGCTTCTGGAGAAATCTCTGCAGTGAGAAAATAATTCTAGCAGCTCTTAAACTAAGTCCCCAGCTTCACTCAGTATTTTTCAAAATTCGCAAATCAAAAGCAAATGTACTTCTGTAGGTCTCAAAATAAGTGATGCAAAGCCTTCGCTGCTGTTCTGAATGACACCGTACCTCAGCCGCTCCACCCAGGAATGAGCACGGCGATGAAAGGCGGCTTTGCATTCCTGCCCTGTCACATTGGGTAAACCCCATTTTCCCTTGACAAACCACTTTGCCCATGATTTAGTTAAGCAAAAAAAGCTTTGAATTACCAATATACTATTAGAATTAAGTGGCAGGAACTGATAGAGATGCATTTCTAATGACAATTTATTTCCTCCTTCATTATCATTTGCATGTCATACAAGTTCCCAACTCCATAGGAAAACAAATGCAGCCAATGTCAGTCCCCACGTGCACCATGGGTAACATCAGAAGCACCTACACCAAGTTTCTGAGGCAACACCTCTCAGAATATCCATCCATCTCTGTCAGGGTCAGCTGTAGCCATGTCTGAACCCTCTGGCTATTTGTGTCACCTCTAGACCCATCAGAGACAGAAGCAGCAAACATGGACCACACCACCAGTAGGCACCTACAGTCTTGCAGCACCTCCAGCAGCAGAGATCAAGAGCTGAAACCTCCTGCTGCTGTCCCAGCCGAGATCTCACGTGGGGGCCCTGGGCTCCAGGAGCTGGCAGGCAGCCCCTGGCCATGGCTGGAGCGAGACTGAAACACCGCTGGCAGCATGTGCTCTGCCTGCCCTTGGGATGCATCACCGACCTGGCGCTCACCCTTTTCACTCATCTTTCACTTATAAATGTGCATACAACAAACACGTCATCGTTGGCTGTGACAGTTATTAGGACAGTTATAAATGTGAGCAGACTGTAACCAAAACATGAGGCCTGGGAGTCTGCAGAGGGCTTGAAACAAGAGCTGTCAGGTGAGGAGCCTCCGGTTTGTCTGCACAAGGTTAACTCAGATGTCCAACGACAGCCACCTATGTGTCAAAAGTCATTAGTCGCCTCATTGGTAATTTGAGAACCAGCACATGTGGCACCACATTGTTCCACACCACTCGCTGTGAGTGATATCTCCTCTTGGTACTACAGTTGACAGTATGTAGAAGGCACATTATCTTTGTTGAAGAAAAAAGCTGTGTGAGGACATCCACCTGCCATACTGGTGCAAACTTAAGCATCTTAGTAAAGCCCAGGAGGACAGCATAACTGTATCTCTAGTATAAGCACAATTTGTCACATGAGAAGATTCTCTTGGAGACTCATTTTGCAGAGATATGCCAGTAGCACAGCTTCTCCAAACAATTTATCTCACAGTTTAAAGAAAAAATTGATATAATTAGAATTTTCTCAATATAATATTTCCTTCCTTTGGTCAATGTGGCCTCAATTTCCAGGCTTTTATAATAAACACTGAAGCTTTTAAAAGTCCTTAGTCCATTTTCACAAAATTGTAGTTTCTTTAAAAGCTGTCCAATTGTTCAACATTTTAAAAAGAAAAAAGTGTATACTGCCAATGCATACACAGATAATAATAACAATAATATCAAACAATTTTCTGAAAAAAAAAGTTTATGGAAAGTATTTTCCTTTTTTCCACTTCAGTAATCACACCTCAAGATAACACAGATTGAGTTTTACGACATGTTTGTGGTAAACGAACCCCCAAGTATGTTGCTATTTCTAAGAGGGAGTGGGTTTTTTTGTCTGCTTTTTTTTTTTTTAAGAAGTCTGCAACATTATCTGTTGCTAAACAGATTTTTATAGGGAGAATCAACAAGGCATCACAGGGAGTCAGGAGATGGCAACCACAGAGAGCACCGCTGAAGACTATATCCTAGTTAGTGATGCAAGAGGAAGAGCACCCACCTGTCCTGCACACATGCACAAGCTCACGTTCCCCCCCAAGAGCTGGCTGTGTTCCTGATTCCCAGACCTGTGCTGTTCCCCGCTCTAGACTGCACCTCTGCTTGTTGGAGTCAAGGGATTCAGCCTTATTTATGCTAATGTTGCTCCAGCTGTTCCTTTGCACAAGTCACTAAGTGGATTTGTTTGGAGTTCAGACTCACTTCCAAAGAGCGGGCAGTTTCTGTTAATCAGTAAGTGATGGCTGCACCAGGAAACAAACCCCAAACCTCAGGGGTGTATTTCAGTCCTTTTCCTCAGCCAGCACATGTTCTGGCCCACACCTGTTGCCTGTGGAAGCACCTCTGTATCTAAAATATCACTGTATGCATCCTTGCTTCCTGAGGGTTCAAATGTTTCACCTGCCTTTGGGGATAACTCGACTATGGTCATCCCCAGCAGAGGACTTGGTCACTGAGCAGAGCAGAGGAAGCCAGTGACCCAAACTGATGCTCATCATTCATGCAGCACATCAGCGGGAACAAAGCACAAACTGGGAGCAGGAGGTTGAGGTCTCTGCAGCCTCGTGTCCTCACCCAACACAGTGCAATGAGGACTAGTGCCATTCCATAAACCATGTTTTCAGGCAATGGGGAAGAACAGAAGCCCCAATTTAGCAGCACTGGTTTTGTCCCAGCTCTCAATCATGAATCATAAAGTTCTGGTGGAAAGAGATTTTCACTTCTTAAAATATCAAGCACTGAAATAGGGACAACCTGGTAGGGAACACCCTGGGAGCAAAAGTCAGGGTCCTCTTGTAAGAGTCCAGGTGTGCTTGCATTAGGACTGGAAATACAGACTGAATAAACATAGATAGTGAATGAAGAGGGACATGGAAGGGCATTCCATGCCTCTGTACCACTGCCTGAGTATCTCTTCTGCAAGAAAATTCAAAAGGTGAGGAGGATTATTACTGAGTTTAGGATGCAGGAAAATGCACAGCCACATCTCTGCTTCTGTCATAGTAACTGAACCTCATTTGCTATTGCTGCTTTGCCTAATCCCCTAAACTGTGATAACAGAACCAAAGCAAAATCTTAGCACAGGCTAAGACTGTATACATGCATATCTGTAGCCTACTGCTTTCTTTTTGCCCAGATCTTCCACAAAAGCAGTACAACTTTCCACAAGGGAAAAAAAAAAAAAAAAGACAACTGTAAAAAATCAATTTTTAGAAAGAATGTAGCATGATGCCATTTTCCTTATATGGCAACTGGTATCCCATGTGGAGTCTCAAACAATAGCCAGCCTGACAGGACGTGGAGTAAGAGGATGACTTGGGGGAAAAAAAATTATATATATATATATTCCCTGCTGGCCCTCACCCTCCATTTCCTCTTGGAGTTCTTTGTGACTGCACTGAAAGGGGTCAATAGCTCCCAGCTTGAGAAATGCAGCTTTTGAAAGGACTATCACCAGCATCTGCATTTAAAGCTTGCCTTTTACTTCACAGCCCCCCACGCCCCCAGCTAATGCAGTGCTTTTAAAAAGCCAGCAGCAAGATAAACTTTCAGGGAAAAAAAAAAAGGGAGAGGGAGAGTAGAGGAGAAATGTTACCTATTGGCCTTGGGTTTACTGACACTTTCACTGGAAAAAAGCTTGACTGGCAAAGCAGGGACAGGGAACATGAGCTGCAGATGACCTAAAGAACTACAGATCATTACAGCTCACTTCAGTCACCACCTCCCCATCCTTTAAAGTATGCTACAAAACCACATGTAGCAGCCAAACACCAAGGTGGAAAGGAATTTCGACTGGTTCAGAACAATGGGCAAATTAGCACTGGACTCACTGAACACAAGAAAGCTTTGCAACTCAATTTTCAATGTTTAAAAAATTCCGAACTGACAAACACAAGGAATCCAGTCAAATTTTAATAAGCTTAATTGACTTGTCTTGATAATGAAACTCTGGACTACTGTCTAAGTTTATATTTAGGCTTTCTATTTGAGGAAATACTACAGGAAAGCTATGGCACATTAGAACCAGGGATTTATTGGAAGGACGGAGGAACAGGATGGTAACTCTCCCTCAGTGCCAATGGATGCACAGTCCACATGGAACGCTGGCACATGCTCAGGTTTTCAGGACCCCTGGCCCTGCTTCACACTCATTCAAACATCCATCAGCACTTACATTGCAGTCACTTTCTGTATAAGGTTGTGGTTTTTAATTCACTTTGGAAGTGGATGAATTCAAGTGTGTGTACCAAGGGTTTGTACAGATCTGCTATTGCTGTGGTCTCCATGTGTAAACAGGTCAAAACTCCATTCATGTACTTTAGAAACTGAGTAACACTACTAAAACATTTCCAAATTTAAAGAGCAAAATGAGTGGAATGCCACAAAAGGAAGCTCCACTTTGTGTTAAGTGAAGAGAGGCTAAGTAAGATCAGCTACGATTTTCCAGCTGTCATTTATTTGATTTTATATTCATCTGGTAATTTGATTGTACCCTTTTAGTAAACATCAGCAGAACCCCACAATATTCATCTTAGACAGGCCTGAAATTCACAGATGGAAAGGTGCAGTAGAACCTCCAGCAGCACTACACACAGCAAAAAGCTATTTCACATAGTTCCTATCAACTTGTCTGACAGAGAAGTCAAAAATGAGGCCAGAGAATGCTCCAGAAATAAATAATTGCCTCAGAGAGTCTCTAGCAGGAGCAGTATATGACTTCGCATTTCACTTTAGTTTCCCATCATACTATCTTTCTCACAGGCATTCAAACACATTAGTCTGTGCCTTATCAGATCCTGAATTAGAGTTTTAGAAAAGCTCCTGCAAGTCTGAGAACTCCCATAGTAGTTCAGAGACGTTTATGGGGCTGTAATGAGTACTGACAGATAAGCCACACTCATGCATACATGCTTGCAACTGATGTCTGGTTTAACACAATACAGCCCTAAGCCTTCATAATACAGCATAGGAAACAGAATCCTCCCATTGCCTACTACTAATTGCATCTGCAGTGGTCAGGGGTTGAAAGAAAAGTAAGCAGATTAATTCTATTAGACTGTGCAATAGTATCCCAAGGGGACAAGGGAAAATCCCATCATTTAGAACTGGTAGATGCTGCTGGGAACTATGTTACATACTAGTAGGGGATTAAGGGTTTGGACTGAAGGGCCTTTTCTAGATCTGGTTTCCATAAGTCATTGTGATTAGAACTTCAGAGGTTTTCCCCTCCCCCCCACTTTGGGATGACCTGAAACATCTTGCCCAGTTCAAAACAAAACGATTTAATTAGTTTCTTGCTTAACCCCTTCCCCTCAACATACACTTCTTTATTCCTTTTCTTAAAAAGCTTTCCATTTAAATTAATGTAACTTTTCATATAAAACTATCTTGGAACAAGAGGTTTAAGTATTGCTTTGTTAATACCCCACCTGTAACATTTTTCTTTTTCAGCATACACCTCTCACACTTTCAGTCTATATTTATCTCAACTATACAAGCAGTCTTGATCCTCCAAAAGTACATTTTTGCTGAAAAACATTCCCCATGCTGTAAAAATAATGTAAGGTTTCACCCCTATAGATAGGGCAGGCAGAGGTGACAAAGCCCCTCTAGAGTCAAACGAATAGAAAAAAATTCTCTGCTCAGGCTACTGCAGCATCCCCAGAGCCCAGCAGCAGTAGAGCCTGAGAAGCATTAGGAGCTCCTTCTGCCTTACCTGCGTTGCTGCTTTGACGGGACAGGCCTTCAGGGAAATACTTCTCCTCGAGACGTCAGGTCAGGTTGTACTAAACATGCATCGGTCAGGATCCTGCTTCAGGCCCCTAGCACCGTGATCCAGGCTGGTCACCCTGTCATAAACAGCAATGGCAAATACATAAGACACATACTTTGCATACTGGGCCTGAGGAGAAGACCATGACCTTGCTTTACTCACTTCTTCCTACTTTGGTAAAGAACTCTTTGTTGCACACCTGAAGGAGGTAAGGGGAAGCATCTGGCAGAGATCCTGAAAACCTGGCAAGGACACTCATCCTGCGTGCACCAGAGGAGCAACGGGGGCTAGTGAGCAGCAGAAGGGCCCACCAAACTGCTACTCAGGCAGATTTTCTTGCCCGTCTCTAATAGACTTGCATGCTTTCTACTGAGTTTCATCCTTCTATGAGTGTTTACAAGTCTCTTCCCTGCTCTGCACAACTTTGCATTTCAAATACGCATATACTGAGTGCATCCATTTTTTTTAAAGGGGAAGGGCAAGTATTTGAGAGGTGCAAGTGCTTGCATTTAAAAAAAAGCACGCCACCATATACCTCTGCACAGGATGAAGTACCTGCTGCCTAATAGAAACCTACACCACTGAACAAAGACCTGGTCCTTTCAGACATGTAGTGCCGGAGAGTAACTCCCAGTCTTTGCAGACAGTGAGGGAGGAAGAAAAAAAAAAAGTAATAGTAATTTATTCAGGTTTTTAAAGCACTCTGAAACCACAAGACAGTCAAAAATTTGAGTCAGTGTCATTTTTAGTAGCAATTTTCCCTTTCTACTATAAAAGAACAGTGATGTCCGTGTAGGCAAAACTCATTCATTCCCTATTACTAATCAAGCTGATGTACCACTGTGGTCAGAAGCAGAGAGCTCTAGTATAGTGTGTTTCAAAAAGATGGACCCGATTTCAAAAATACAGTGATTTCAAATTGGGTCCATCTTTTTGAAACACCCTGTATATCCAGGGTCACTAATATCGTATTTTGTCTTCTGTGCATACTTGTTCAGATGAGAGATCTCAATCACCTCTATTCAAAGAACATTAAGAAACAGAAGATATTTCAGGTCATCTAAATCCTCCACTACAGTGTAGTATCATGTCTCTCCCCTCCCTCCCAGCTTTGTTTATATCTAATCCAACCAAGAGTGTCTCAAAGCAGCGGGAATATTCTCCTTTCTCTGAGCAGACCTCAGACAAGCCTGAGAGACAGCTGTCTTCAAGACTTGTTGCCTGCATGAACAGTCTGATTTTTTGTTTTAGTTAATGCGATTCTTTTGTATCTGACTAGAACAAAAGCAGCAGCATGTGCAAACCTGAATAAGGACAATAAAACCCAGGGACCTTCTCTGTGGTTGATGCAGAGGGACACAAAGGGACAGCAGCATCAAGGGATCCAACACTCCTTTAGCCCTGTAGGTGCATTTTCTGAAGGGTAGAGCCAGTAGCCTAGGGGTCATCTGGGCTTAATAAATTTTTAATATGAAAACAAAAACAAACAAAAGCTTAGCATGGAATTTCTCCTGGTTAGTTGCCCTGGTCTTACATTCTCTCTAATCACTGCTGGCTGCTACCAGAGATGAAACCCTGGATTAGACAAGATCTGACCCAGCCTTGCAGCTCTCAGGTGTCCCTTCCACAACACTGCACTAAGATACACCCTTGGGGCTTTAGACTCTGTGGCTCCTAAGCTTGGTTTGATTTAACGGGTACAACAGACTCTGCTGGAATTAAGCTTTTTTTTTTTTTTAAAAAAAATCCAACCTTGATCACAGTTTTCCTCCCAACTTCAATGTTCATTCACTGCAGGGCCCCGATGGTGATATGTTTTGCAAACAACTTTTTTTTCATCCCTGTATGCTTGTACAATCACACACATGCTTGTATAAAGTCACTTAATCAAGCATAAGAAACAAGAGTTTGCACTACATGCTGACACAGAGATCGGGAGGAACATAAACCGTTCCGATTTAACATTTCGTACATCACACGTAACACCAAAACAGATGTAAAACAAGCCAATTCTTCATTATATTTTACGCTTAACACAACACAAATCTTCCTGCATTAAATACAATTGAAAGGGAGCTATAGAGTTGGCATTAGCTTGACAGATGCTGAGAGGAGCTGAACCAGAAAGAAATATCTCAGCCTGAAACAATGCATGTTAAAAAGGCATCTGCTTATTGTTTGATATCACAGTATCACACAGTATCACAGTGTGTATTTATTTACATAGATAGCTTGCTAACACGCTGAAAGGTTGGGGAGGGTGGCATAGGATGGCATTTTTAACTCTGAAGATGCAGTTTGTTATCCTTTGGTAATGTCACAAGCTTCCATTTTATTGCTGAGTGACGGCAAAAGCGGGGAGCAGGAGGGGAAGCGGGGTCCCCTCCACTGCATAGAGGTGGCTCCCCCCAGGAGCCTGCCCTCAGCACACAGGCAGACCTTTCAAGTTCAGCCTCCACAGGCACACTGCCCCAGGGGCTCACCCTCCAACTTCTGGGGCCTCCCTGCCTTTGATATAGACATGAGAAGAGTCCCTCAGATGCAAGTCAAGCACAGCTTCTTGTGCATAAAACGAGATCTTCTTTAACAAGAAAGAAAACTAATTAAGTGGGTAAAATCCCACAGGTTGGAACAGCAGCTGAGGAATTATCCTTCTATCAGGTTGGTAATGAGGACTAAAAAACCTCACACAGACATTAACAGCTTTATATGGGCTCATTGGCAATCCAGATCAGATGCAAAGCTTGGCATTCCCAGGAGCACCAGATGCAGCTCCAGTTACAGACCAGACCTTGGGCAAACCACAGTTTCCTCTGCTGAAAACAGCATCACCACAATGCCTGAAAATGAAAGGCACATAACTATCTAGCAAAGTAACTTTTTCCCACAGAAATCATGCCCAGAGAGACTGTAGGTCACAATGTCCAATGCCTCAGGTTGATCTGACTTACCTCTGAAACCTGTGTTTAGATATGTGTATGTGTGTGTGTGTATGAGAGAGAGAGGGAGGAAGGGGGAGATTTATTAAGCATGCTGTGGGGAGCATGATCAGCCAGGATGTCTAAGCGCACATCAAATGACACAATCAGACACTGACCAAATCCCCTTCCCTTACCCTATTGATTTACCCACCAACACCCCTGTCTGCTTAACCATCATCTCTCACAAGTATTATTCAGTTCTAACAAAATAATTCACATTTTTTCCTATCCCCTGGAACGGAAAGACTACTTGATTTGGGTTCAATGACAAGAAAGCAAGCAGTGAAGTGTTTGTGTAACCACTGCAATAAGGGAGCACAACCATGAAGAATCCACGGAGCATGACACCAAACTGTGCCAAGCTACTAAAAGCTACGTGTCAGAAATACACTAACTTCCCTAGGTACTAAGGTAAAAGAGTCTGTCCTCCACATTTAAAAAAAAAAAAAGTAAAATACTGGCCATCTTTCCAAAAACACACCTCTGGACATCTTCCTGCTTCTTTGTTATTATTTGTAACTCTAGAGTCACATGAGACCCCACAGAACCACATCGACTGTGCACAGCATTAGAAAGCCCCTCCCAAAAGAGCTTGCTGCCTAAACAGGCACAAAGCAGGAGAAAGGAAATATTATTTCCCTTGTTACAGATGTGAAGTAGAAATCCAAAGAGACACTGGTGGTAAAATCAGACAGGAAGCCAGTGACAGAACTGGGACGGGAACATCTTCAGTCTCAAGCCTACTCCGTCAGTATGGGGACTGTTTCTTCCTTTCTTGTTCTCTTGTCTTTCCCTGGAAGTTGTTTCTTTTACAGCTTGTAAAGTTTATTGTCAAAAGCAAAGTCCACAGCCTACTGGTGCGCTTCTCATTTTCAGGGGTAAGAGGCTTAGGGATTCTGCAAATGAGCACAAGGAATCCTCAGCTGGCACCCAAAAACTGCCCAAAGAGGCCAATTTCCTTCCTTTAAATGAACAGCAAATGCCGGTTCATGCCACTGCATATAGGTTTTTAATATGTCTAATCATGGGGCCTTCAGCTGACCAACTCAGTATCACATCAGTTCACACACTTCCGAAGCAGATGTTTCATGTATTACCTGTGTGTTATCAATCAACACAGATGATATCCCTACCAGATGAAATAATTATTTTGCAATCACATTGAAATGAAAGGTACTTCTTGTAAAGGCTTCACTAATTACCCAGGCTTACCAAAGGCTAAGGATAATGGAGTATTTTCCCACCATCTCTGCCTCTTGTTAATACAAATGCCCTCTGTGCCCTAAACCTATTGGAAAAAGAAACCAATGGCACTTCCTGAGCAATAGGATTAAATTATCTATTTCAAAGCAGTTTGCCTTACAGAAGCATTTGCATTATTAATAGTTATTATAAATCATCTTACGTCATCTTTTAACAATCATCACTATTTCCTTAGTTTCTCTTGGGCTTGAAATACCTGCCGTGCATAAAACAACAACAGTTACTCTAACTGTTTTTCAAGTTATTCTTTCTTGCTTGACTCAAATAATGCTGTCGGCTTAAACTGTTGATTTAGGTTTGCTGTTGCAGCTCTCTCCCCTTCTCTTTAATAAAGGGCTGGCTGATGCCTGGGATGCTGTGGCACAGCACTTGGGTTTTCACACTTAAGCTGTCGCTCTGTCAGCTCTGACAATGTGGGTGGTTTGTACCACACTTTTATGAGCCTCCCATCTACCTCTCCTATCTGTTTCCTCAGATTTACCTGAGCAGATATATTGACACCTTTGGGCAGGATGTTCCCAGAATTATAGGAACATACAAGGGTGGAAAGAAAATAGACACTTAAGGCAGCACACACTGTACGTGCAGCAAGGGTTTATGTCTATTGCTAGCAATTCAAACATCTGGTGGTAATGAGGTAGGTTGGAAAGGGTTTGATACTCATTGAGGGAGTTTAGTATCATTTGCTTGCTCTGTGAGAGTGCCATGGGCTTCTTCATGCAGTGCTAGATCCAAATATGTTTTTATGCATTAGAGTTTTGTGTATAATACATGTGTGTGAGATTCGGGTCCTTCAAAAGATTTCTCAGGGAAAAAGCTAATAAAGAATGGAGCACTTCATGGAGTTGTATAGCTCTTCAATTCTCTTTTGGAATGTATCATTAGTTCTGCATAGCTGATATCTCTGTTTTATCTTCCTCAGATCCTCTTTCTTTAAACAAGCTCCAGATTCCCTCCACCTCCAAAAAATGAACAATAATTTTAAAGGACTTAGAAGTAGTATTTCAAGAGGAAGAAGCACACGAAAACCAATAATCGAATGGTAAAGGCCAAGGAGAAAGCCACGGCCAGGTATGGAAAAGGATATGCGATGTTGTTCCATTATCCTCTTGAAATGAAGAGTAAAAGCCTGCTAAATTCCATTCCAATGCCTGCAACTCTACCTAAATCCTCCTGACCCCAGTAACGAAGTTATTACATACCACGTGTCTTGGCATTTTCTTCATATTCCAAACATCTAGCACATGGCTCAAAGGTTTCAGCCCTTCAGACTGATGAATCTTGTGATCAGCACATGAAATCAGACTGCTAAGTGCAAAGAGAAAAGGAAGATGCTTTTCCAAGACAGGGAGGAAACCACCCTTTACCCTCATATCCTTCTTTATTTTCCCAACAGAGCAGTCTAAGTCTCTGCACACATTCTGCATCACCCTAACCTGTCACTCAGTGTTCAGCCTTCTGTTGTTCTTAACTGCCTCCTTCATAGAATTTGAGGTGGCTGTAGCTGTGCTTAAGTGCAAAGAAACCACAATAAAGATTTGATTTTTGCAAATTACTGAACTTAACCTCTGAACAAAGGCTACCATAGAAGGTACAGTGCCAATACAACTTCTGTCCAAAGAAGTAAAATTATTATGGAACAGCTGTAAAGGTATCAGTGAGAAAACTTCATTGTATGAGGAACTCGCAAGCCAGCAAAGACGCGTACCACACATGGAAGTACAGTTTAACTGACTTGGTTGGAAATAATACTGTCATTGTGCAGTAAGGCTGTTCATGGAAGGAAACTCTAGTAAATAAAGAGCTCAGCCCTAGAAAAATAGCTACTAGATTTTCAAGTACCAAGAATCAGAAGCCAGAATCTAAATACTGTTAGCAACACAAATCTTTAAGGCTTCAAAAGGGTTTACTCTATCTGCACAACAGCAAGGCACCTATTAATCACAGAAAGCCAGTAACTGGAAGAGATGAAGAGCATACAAGAGTCAGCCAAACAAACAGCAACAGAAGATAAGGAAGAACTGCAAGTTAGCACCAGGCAAAGGGATACACCCATTCTTTTCTCCTTCTCCCAGAAAACAAAAATAGAAAATCATTATATTTTAAGAGTGATGTTATTCTTTTTATCTTCTACTCTCTATACATTCAAAATGGAAAAGGAAAAGGCAACAACAACAAAACTTCTGATATCCAATCCTGCAGGGAAGAGCAAACCTAACAGGTATTTTTCTGGAATGCAATATTAAAATGGTTGAAATTTTTAAATGGTCCAAAAGAAACATGACTACCAGTAAATGTATTAGCAATTCCAGCATGTGGTAGAAACATAGAGATGAGGTAATTCTTTCCTCAGCTGAGGCTCAGTTGTACAAGCACCTTAAAGCCCTCTTGCTCTGTCTGGCATTCAGCAAAATTATAGCACATCAGAACGGGCTGACTAGGGAGAAGGTGGCTACTTATTTCTTTCCGATATTTTTTCGTGATGGTGCTTTTGAGGATTCACTCCAGCTTTCATTACTATGGTACGCTCCCTATTTGCAAATGTTTTCCATCAGCTTCTTTTCCCCCAATCCATCCCACTGGTTTTCTCTTCTGTCCTTTCTTTCAACAGCTTTAAACAACCAGTGATTGAAAGCAGGGTAGCATAATGGAAGTCACAAGCATGGAGCTGGTCAGGTAGTTTAGTTCAAGGACTACTGTTGTTATTGCAGGGCACACTTGGAACAAAATACTCTGCAGGTTCTGCAACAATGCTGAATGAACCCAGTCCCAAAGGATCTCCTGGAACTGGAGAAATGGGGTGCTGCTCCTCTGAAAACCATACAAATCAAGCTCTTTTTGCCACTGTCACAGTGTGCAAGCAAAGGAACATGGCATCCTCGCTTTCCCATGAAGTTATTAACATGTGAGACAATGTTTTCTGTTGTAGAAACACTCTACTGTCAGAGAATGCCCCTTTTGGAGGACTCCAAGAGGCAGTTAGTGAGGGAGCACTTCTGAGCCTGCTGAACACAAAAGGAGGAGGGACAGCCAGGGGAAACAACAATTCCATTGAAACTGAGGGCAAAACTCCGTGTCTGCAACAGCAGCACAACCAGATCCCAAACAAATGGACAGGGAAAAGCTTCACTGTGAAGGACAAAGTTTTCAGATGTGGTCAGTGGTTTGGGGATGCATCTATAAAAACATCTTGGGCTGGGTACCCAAGACTCCTCAGACAAGAAATGCTTAGCTGTTTCTGAGAAACTCAGCCCATTGGAAGTGTTTCAAATGGAGAAAAAAAATATCTGACCCATTCCCAAAACTTTTAGACATAACTGAAACAAACGAAACTTTTGCCTTGCTCATTTACTGCACAATTTTAAAAGTTTCCAAAATACTGCATGGTGATGTTACTGTCTATGTTACTTTTGCAGCCTGGCTGTGGAAGCCAAAATGCAACTTTTTAATCAGTCTGACCAATAGAGAAGGCTTCTGACTCTCAGGTTTCCTCCTGACAAGGGGACCACAAACACTCTTTTCTGTTACAGAGGCTATTCCTTCCAACCAAGACTGCTTCTCTATTACAGATCTGCCTGCAATGATATCTCTTAAAAACTAACATGGCCTTACCTTTTGCCTGACCTCCTGCACACTTTTATTTTTTTATTTCAACTTCATTTTTTTCCACATTTCAATAAATGGCATATCTGCACTTCAGCATTTTGCACCAGACTAGAAACAGTGAGACTGAAAGAAAAGGAAGAAAAAGACCAATACTATCTGTAAAAGAATTTGACTAAGAAGAGATGTGAACTAAAATCAAGCTATTGCCCTTCCATTCAACCACAGGAGCTTCTACTAGCACTTTGCTTCTGACTACACCATTCCACAAGAGTCTGGAGGAGGCAGCATCCCAGCTAATTAGCCAAGGATTGCAATCTGCAAACCACGACAAAGAAACCATCAACTACACAAAAGCTCTCTGCTACACTATTTGTTTTGGACTCTCGGGCACACAAACACACAAAAAGGCTCTCAGCACAGTTATGGCACAGTTGCTAAGAGAGCATTACCCACACCGGACAGCTCTGTTTCATTTTGGATGGAGTTAAGCCCTCAGAAAGCAGCTCCTAGCTGTGATAAGCTGAAGAGAGCCTCTCCAAGGGGAAACCTTTGTCCCCTTTGACTCACCTGCTGCAAGTTGCTGCGTATAATCCATGATTATCTAAATCGGCTCCAATGTCTGACTACCAGTTGGGTAGTTACAACTGTCTGCAGACAGCCCAAGCTAGGACCGTGAATATGTAATTTCCACCAGCTGAGAAATGTTTCCTGGCACATGGGAAGTGAGCTCAGCAACTGGGAGAAAGGATGAAGCCGCAGGAGGCTGTAAAACCTTGCTCTATTGCACTGATGGTGCAATCGAGTGGTACTGATTAGTTTCAGCCTCTGAGAGATCTCCCCACAGTCACACAGCTCCAGTCCATACAGGCAAAGCATTAGACACCTCTTCCAAGGCACAGGCAAGTCAGTCTCAAGACAGCAATGAAAGAGAGATGTAGCATGCATATCCCTCACCTAAGTACACCTCTGATCAATTTTGCCAGAGCTTCAAAGATGCATGTCACTAAAGCATTCAACCCATCCTGCCTCCTAGCTACAACATAAGCCAGCTACATTTAAATGAAAAGCAGGTGAAAAGGACAACCAAGGTTCAGGCACTAGCTGCCACCGCAGATGAAAGTGGTCAAAGTAAAATTACAGGAGAAGTGTCTAAAACCAAACCTTCCTTCCCCCTTGGACCTAACTTCAGAAGCAAGACAGGTGGAAGAAGCTTTTGGCTCACCATGAGCTTTTCTTCCTCAGTACCTCCTTTGCACAGCTGCCACACTGTCCTGCTCTGGGCCAGCTGAGCCAGGGATCTCCTGCAACTGTCCTGTCCTGTCCCGTCCCCGCAGCTCACGCTCATGCAGCAGACTCCTGCACCAGGAGCAAGCCAGCAATGGAAAAGGTCAAACAAAACGATTAGTCTCATCTCCTCACCAAGCTCACCTCTGCCAAATGGACTGCCGACCAGTAAAATGAGAAAGCCCTCACTAAAAGCAGCCGCGAGGTACAAGAGCATCTCTCTGTGCCCAGATAACGTTCAACAGGGCCCTTTTCCGCATGCAGCTGTTTCCAGATGACTGCAAACAGAAAATCCAAGCCAGACAAGTAGCTCTTCAAGGCAGACATTAAACATTCATTTGTAATAAACACCTTCTTGAGCCCCAGAGACCAGTGAGAGGTGTAGGGAAACGCAGCAAACAGAATCCAGAGAGGCCAGGCTTGCTGGCTTGCACTGTGGTTATTTGAACGTGAGAAAAAAAAAATAAAACAATAGAAGTGTTTCCAAATGGTCCATGTGCTAAGAAATAGAAATGAAATTTTATATTTTGGACGCTTCAGTTCTTTAAGGGCAGTTTTCCCTTATCTCCAAACAACAACAGAACAAGCTTCTCGCTGTTATTTTAGAAATTCATAAAATAATTTCAAACATGCTCTCTCTGTTGCTTTGCAATGCAATCCTTGGACTGAAGTGTCTCCACACTTGCAATATTTTTATCTTCTGTGTCCGGAGCAGGGAGGGGCCGTTGGGGAGGGTAACGGTAGAAGGGATCCATGAGACCACAGAGCAAAGATGGGGACTTGGGAGAGCAACCAGCTACGGTTCATTTAATGGTGTGGGCTTGTCCAGTTAGAGTGTTGTTTTTTATTTATCTATTGATTTTATATTCATGGTACTGTGGTTTTAAACAGAACTATGGGGTTCTAGGAACATGTAGCAGGAAAAGTCTTGAAATCAGATGGAAGGACACACATAAGGCAGGGAGCAACCAGCACTGAGAATGGAGGTCACTATATGCAGTTTCCATTGGAAAAGTTTATAACTGTTAACAATACCTACATGGATCTTTTCAAATAATTGCTTGATTTCACATGGGGAAAAAATAAGTATTATAAAGGTTAATATTTCAATATCATAGAAAAAAGATGAGCAAACACTGTTAAAGTAATAAAAATGCAGCTGAGTGCATAGCTGGAGCTTTACGGCAAATTTATTTAGATATGGTAATGTCCACTGTGCATTAGTATTTCCATAAATAAGTCTGTAAATAAGATTATCAGCAGAAACTAAAACAATTCTTTTTAAACAAAAGTTAAAGAATGGCTGCAGAATAAGGATTTTGTAATTCAATGAAAATATTCATGCAAGGAGCTAGATCCTATGAATTATCTACATTTAGTCAAGGAGCAGAAATATTATTGTGTGACCTCTATGTCAAAATACAAACTGAATTGTGCAGCTGGAAGCTGCACACTTGAATACCAGCCACTGAATACTAAAAAGGAATTGCTTGTAAACAACCAGCAAACCAAGAAACAATCTATGAATAATTTCAAATAACTAATGCAATTGAGAAGTCAATAAGCTATTTGTAGACAATTTGTCAATAGAAGAACTTACATAGAAAATAATATTTCAAAATTGCTACAAATTATTCATGTAGCTATCAGAAGAACACTTGTGATTCATCATGAAGAGACGTAAGTAATTATACCAGGAGTTGAAAAGGCATTTTCTTTCTTGTACTATATTCTGTAAGTGATCAGGTGTATTTGGATAATATTTTTAGTTAGATTTCAGCTGACCCTGAAGGCGTAAGCCATAAGGGAGTGATAGAGGCAAGATGATGAAACCCGATGGCTAAGTAGTCTGATTCGCTCCCACCAAGTTTGAATAATGACATTAGTACATTCAAGTACAGATTCACTGACGTCATATTTTGCTCAATCTCATTCTAGCAGATGGTCATACCAAAGGCAGAGGCACCTTCAATTCAATGCCTCAGAACCCTCTTTAATCCTTTGTCCTTTAAAAAGTTAAGGCAGCTGATTTGGTACCATTGTCCAATTGAAAAATAAATGAAACAAAACTAAACAAAACTTTCCTAAAGTTACATTCTCCAAGAATCCCTAGGAGCTCTCTAAAAGCTGCAGGGCAGGGATCCCAAGCTGGACATGACAGTTGGAAAAAAGAAGATTGGTGAGCTTTCTCCACCAACAGGTAATGTCAATTGTCTGTTGGATTTACCACAGTCCTGCATGGAGAGACAGCAAGCAGCCACCAAGAAGCCCCAGTCCCCCAGGTTCATGACAGCAGTTCCTGACGGAAACTTCACGAACCTTCCAGTTCATGAGGAAAACAGAAGGTTATGGGACACAAGGAAAACTGGCCCTGTTTGACTATGATAAGATGTCCTCCAGGAGGAACAGGAAACACATTTTTAGAAGGGTCTTATTCCGAAAGAGAGATTTCCCAGAGCCACAGGTCTTGTAAAAGCATTAGGTTTCCTCGACCTCAGTAATAACATGGCAGGAGCCAACATTGCTGCAGAAATTTTGCAACATTTAAGAACAATGTAATGTTTCTGCCTCTCTCATAAATTTTGAGTTTCATTTGTTTCATCAGTTCTTCTATTGGCATAAGAATGGCGAATGGTAAGTGACTTTCTTTGTTTCACATAGAAACCCTTATTCTCTTCCTCCTGACCTGAAATTAGAGCACCGCAGTAAACGGTCTGGGAGGCACTATTTGCGTTGACTAATCAACCAAGTTTGCTAAATCACAAAAACCCGAGTGGCAGAAGGGCGGAACAACCTCCCTCCCAAACAATTTGAGGGTTTTGTTACTGTTAATTGGGTCACGGATCTTCATTCATTTGGTGTTCTACCACCTCCACCTCCTAAAAACTTTACAGCTCCCTGCTTGTTGCTTCTCAGCAGTGCAACATCTCACCTCCACAGCCTTCCATAAATCACACATTTGGGGAAATGTTAACAACCAAGACCTAACGTACTTCCTGTATATTTTACAAGTGGTCTCAAACACTTGTACTGTTTCCTTCAGATCAGCTACAAGTCCAGATGAAGAACTTGCTCTCAGGTGTAACTTGGTATCTCCAGAAAAGCAGCACGGCAACCTAAGGGAATGGTAACTTTTTGCTAAATACTGCTATTCCTTGTAATGGTGGCTTCCCTGCCGTAACAAGGGTAGATTACAACTTGCATTAGCACATTGGGGTGGTATAATGAAGCATTAAAACACAACTAATGTCTTCAGAATTGAGAGAGACAGAAAAGGTAATTGAAAAGGATAGGAGAGTGTTCACAAATATACTGCATGTTTAATGTGGAGACCAGCAATTTGGAAGTGGCTCTGGCATGGTTGCCTAGTCAAGATTAATCATGTTTGTGCTAGCACTCGGCCACGCTTCTGTGATGTCCCTTCCCTGGACACTCTATTCCCCTGTTTGGGTCACCAGTCAAAGGCAACAAGCACCTCCTTTGGGGCTTTATTACTGAAACAGACAGCTCCTCCTGAAGAAATGCCAGTCTCATAATGACATCCAAACCATTTTTCAACGTCTCACAGTGTGTTTAAAGAGGAGAGATGTTGTCAGGCTGAAAAGCTCAGCCAACTGGCCATTAGGAACCAGACACACTTCTTGGGGTGACAACTTTATCTCTTTTCTTTGTATCTCTTGCCCTGCCTCCCCTCAGGATAAAGCTGTAGTACAACCATCTCACATCCCCCAGCTGTGGAGCCTGGTCAGTTTGCCCTGGACACCTCAGAGCTCTCCCAGCTCAGGCAGGGGGTCAGGTGAGGAAGCTCCCAGCTTCATTCTCCTGATACACCGAGGAACTTTGCTGCCATGAGGACACCGAGCCAACATGTCACTTTTTTGGGGTCTCACAGAAAACATACTTAAAAAAAACAACCAACCAAACAAAAACCCTTACTTACTTTTAAAAGGTAATTGTAACACCACCAGGAAAAAACAAGCAGTTAAAACTCTGTTCTTAAAGACTTTTACAATGGTCACTTGAGTCTGTCCTAAAGAGACAAACAACTTTATTACCTCTTCTCTCACACACCCCAAACCTATCCCAGTTTCACAACTATGTTTTCTCCAACAGATGGTCTAAGTGATTAACATAACTTTGTTAAACTCAGGGAAAGTGTTCTCAACATGTATTTATTTAGTTTTGAAGGCTGATGCTTCTATTTCAGACATGAGAAGCCACATTTGCATCTTTAAAAGGTTACCTCCCCCAACAATATCAATAGGCCTAATAAAAGATACAACCTACTTTCCCTGCCAACCTTGCCCAAGAAACTGCCACCACTAGATGTATTTCAGCACAGCTCTTCCCACTGAATCTGCTTATACGTCTCTTTGCCTGCCTGTGTGCATATTTCAGTTGATAAAGGATGAAACACTAAAAGCAACAGTTTTCCCTTGAAGCAAAATAAGGCATTTGCTTTCTGTAGCACTTGTGTTTGCTACCAGTACAAGCAGGATCATGTCT
Organism: Patagioenas fasciata; assembly: GCF_037038585.1. Taxonomy (NCBI): domain Eukaryota; kingdom Metazoa; phylum Chordata; class Aves; order Columbiformes; family Columbidae; genus Patagioenas; species Patagioenas fasciata. The sequence continues at coordinate 27,124,707 of NC_092524.1, read as the reverse complement.
TCCTTTTCTCAGACCCAGTGCTCAGGGAGGGAGAGATCAGCAGGAGTGGAACTTGCGCTCACAAGCAAGAGACCTCGCTTTCAAGTCCTTTGTACAGTATTTATAAAGGATCGATGGAAGCAGTAGGTGGCAGCTGGTTAACATCCTATAACACCACTACAGAACAATTTTGACCAGAAGTTAAAGAGAGCCTCATAATTAATTGAGGCTGCAGGAGGAATGCAGGCAGACTGACTAATTACCTCAGATACTCTGGCTACGGCACTTGCTGTTGCAACGCGTGTTAGGGGGTCTTTAGTGTTCATAAGCAGTCAGGATCTCTGCTTTGTGTCTCCACTGAAGATGCATTTCTAACTGCCTAACACAGCTCTCTCAGCCAGAGCCCCCACTACGTATTGTATTGCAACAGCCATCGCTTTCCCTTGCACAAGACAGCCTTGCTCAGATCTTCCCTCTGTCCCTGACAGCCATAAGATTTCCTTCCCTGTTACGTACTGACCAGCAGAGGAAAAAAAATGTGAATATTTAAGTCAGTATAATATAATATAATACCAGAATTGTCACTTCCCAAGTCCCCAGCCCCTCAAGTTGGACATTTACTTGGAAACAATTAGAAAATCATTCTTGCACTGAGAACCTTGTGAGGTTCAGCAAAGCAAGCATGAGGCAAGTGGAGCAGGCATATAAAAAATATAAAATAAAAATCACATCTCTTCAGAGGCTCAGTGGAAGGAAAAAAAGAGAAAAACTTTAAAATAACTTTCATACAGCAGTGGCCAAAACGCCTGCTAAGGATACTTATACAATAAATCAGCTTCTGATTTCTGCTTAACCTTGTAACCTTTTAAATCCATAAGTGGAAAGCTTTTTGGTTAGAAAAAAAGGAAAAGGAGAGATCAAGTTAAAAGTTCACCTGGCAAATATGTAAGAGGCTTAAAAACTACCAGCCTCATTTCCCCAGACTAATCTGCAGTGCAAATGTGAAGATGCTAATGATTTATTTCTCTCCACCAATTCCCTCTTGGTCTATTTAAGACAGAAAAATGAATAATAGTAATAAATGTATGTGCCCCTTTCATTAACAGCTCTGAGCTCTTGTTTCTGACTTGGTATTAAAACATCAAAAACAAGCTCCCCAGCCCCCATCACACTGGGTGATCAATGCTTCTTTGCCACTTAGAGAAGATCTAAAGAGGCACCTAATACATTTATTATGTTACAGTCACCAGTACAAATTCTTTTCAAAATGTAATAATCCCCTCCATGTGACACTTAACTCCCCAGTAGGTCCTTTTTCAGTCAGATTAATAACCTTCATATTATGTAGGTAAAAGAAGATTAATAGTGAATATTTTAAATCCAAGTTTATAGTATGGTACCTCCTCCTTTTGTTTGGTTCTAGGCCCTGCTGGCCTCTACCTAGGACCTGACAAATAAATCCCATTTGGCATTGCTGGCAAAAGCTTCTTGATTGAGCATTTGGGACCAAAGAGGGTCTTCTGATTTCCTCACACTGCAACTCTAGTGATCTAGTCTCACTTTTATTTGTCTTCCTAGTCCAGCAGAAATGGTAGCAAGCAAGCAAGAGAGAATAATTCATTTCCTTCAGGAAATTCAGCTCTCAAATATTTATTTTAAGCACTGCATTTTATTCACATTGCCTTTAGGAAAACAAATAAAAAACCAAAACAAACAACAAAAACCATACAACATATTTTATGAACAAAACACCATCTTTTCAAACTTCAATGGGCACTCACACTCCTCTTAACTCACAAAATCCTCAGCACAAAATGGAAGAGCAAGCTCTAATATGACTTTGTATTCCTAATAAAAAGTAGGTGTTTTCTCTTTCCTGAAAACAGCACCCATCAGACCTGCAAACACAGCCTGCCCTGCCCAAGTCAGGAAACCTTCAGAGCAGCAGCCTCCCCCATGAACCAAATCAGTGAAAGTTCTCTTAGGTGTCAGCACAGCAGGGAGTAGTAATCACCACCTCCTCACCCAAGCAAGGCTAAAGCATCCCCATTACCCCCCTGGTGCAGCTTATTCTGCTCAGGGCTGTTCTGTAGAGAGGCTTTTGTGCTGAAAATGTGCGACAACCAAGTACAGGCAAGAGCGACTGGGGTCGTTCTGCACAGCGCAGAGACAACAGGAGGTGGTTGGGGAGGAAAAGAAATACGAGGAAAATAAAAATAGGCAGCAGGTCCTGAAATTCTGAAGTGCTCTAGCCTAATGAGAAGAGGATTTTACAAATAGCAGCTATGAACCTGGACAAAATTATAAACATGTGAAAAGAAAACATGTTGCCAGAAACCACCTGCCACCGCATATACAGCTACAAAATCTCTCCTCCCCAAAGGAAACAGGAGCCTTACATTTCAGGGATTCAGTCTTGTTTCCAAAATGAAATACAGCTGATAATAAAGAAAAAACTCAAATACCCATGAAACACAGAGCTGTTCAGTAACAAAGTCAGACTTCCAGCCCTGTACTTGATAGTTGTTGCCAAGTGCAAATCCTTGGTTTGAGTAGGGAACAGACTGCAAAAGCAGCTAGGGAATCATTTCTGTTGGGTGCTGCCTAGAGCTTTGAGCTGGATTAGGCAGAATCCCTAATCCTTTTCTTCCATCCGCTCCAGTCAGGACCCAAACTGCTGCAGGTACACTTTCAAGGAAGTCTAAAATGATATCTGAGAGGTGGAATTAGAACTTCCTTACCCTGGTCACCTCCTCAGGTGACAGGCTGCAAATTTACTGCCATCCCTGACATGGACCAGACAAGCACTGTTGTCTGACACAGGCACAACAGAAGGGCAGATGGGCTGGGAAAAATCCACATGTACTTAGGTAGGGAACAAGGCTCTGCAAGAACCCTTCCTATTCTTATTTTCAGATGTTCAACAAAGTCAAAATCCTGTCACACTTCATCCTCTTCAAAACAAAGCAAGCACGAAGGAGAGATTATCTCCTTGTTGTAGTGATTTTCCCCCCCTCCCCACAAGACTAACTGATATTTTCTAGCCAAAAGCTCTTCTCAGATTTCTTAGATTAAAAAACAAACAAACAAACAAAAAAAGCAAACAAACAAAAACCACACACACACACACCAAAAAAACAACCAAAACCACAACCCACCCTCAAATTTTTCAGGTTTTCTATTTTAAAATATCCATTTCATAGAAATTCCACAGAAAAGACTGTATCTTCCTAGACCTCAAAATAATTGGGAACAAAAGACCAAGGCATTTAGGCAAAATGTGTGTCACTGGCTCAAAATGAGCTGAATAATCAGGAATGCTCCTAACCCCAGGCTGGCTGGCGAGGCCTGGCTTCCCCCAGCTCAAACACTAACTACAGTCGCTCATTATTATTCAGCACTGGCTCAGCACAGACAACACGCACACTCTGCACTGTAAAAAAGCAAAGGAAGGCACTCTTCCTGCCTCAGTGGATTTATATTCTAAGGCCATCAATCTCATCCTGACACTTGGTACACACGGCAATCAGCAGATGAATCACTGTCAAAGCCCTCCATCCTTTTCACCTCTCTTATACTAAAGAGAACATATCTATATTTGGTGACTCTTCTGAAAACAAAGCCGGTCAAAACATTTTGAATTCAAACTTTCTCAACCAAAATGAGAGAGGAAAAAAACATTCTGTGGTAATCTCTCCTGCTTTTCAAATCACTCTACTTGAAAAGGAGCTTTGAAGGAGATAGTGTTCAAAGAATATTTGTAGCTAATGGAGCACATCTTATGAGGAAACAGGAGAGTTTGAAGCATTCTGATTCTCCCTTGGTAAGAAGGTGCCAGGTTTTAAGGGGATTGCCCCAAAAGTAGAGATAAAAACCCCTCTGCAGAGCTGCCATCAGGTACTCCAAACTTCAGAGATCTGGTTGCAAACATATCTTAATTTCCTTGGATAGGATCAGGAAGACGGAAAGAAGCTTTGCACTGAGGTAGCCAGGTTAGTGATGTTTATGTGTTCAGCCTGTGTCATACAATGTAGCAGCCTCACATCCAGCTGATACCCACCTGCTTGATCAGTCTTGCATGGCACATAGTGACTGCAGCAACTTGCTCCACTGTGTTGGTCACAATAGTGCCAAACCATCCTGCAAAACCAAACTTCATGCTCCTTGGCCACAGGCAAGGACAAGCTAAAGCCTTCATCTGATAACAGTAGATAGGAATGAACAGATCTTGCTTTTTTTTCCAAGCTGTTAGATCTTTAATCATGTGCTGCTCCCACTGCACAGCAGCATGAAAGCACAGGGGGAATCTACCCCCAGGGAAGTGCTCTAAGCACTACTGGAGGGAAACCTGCCTCAATTCCCAGTGACGGGAGCTGGAGGAAGCAGACATCCATCTGTATATGCAGCCACAGCAGCTAACTACATTGCTAGAGTTTTCGCCAAAGCCTCCCTGGGTCTAACAGTCACATCTGCACTTCATGAGTGTTACTTGTGGATGCCCAGGCCAAAGCTACAAACAGCCATCGATACTGTAGAATGCAAACAACCTCTTGTTGCCCCTGAACACAGTCTCTTTCCCATCCTCTAGAAGTCATTTAGGTGTAGCTAACAACTATGCTAAATCAACACAGCTGTAAACCCCACGTATATTAATTCCTCAGTTTCTAAGGCATGACATCTAATGCTTTCAATCCATTAAGAGAGCAGAAAGCAATATCAGGGTAACGAAAAGGAGAGCACCCTGCAATGCAAGGAGATTTCTCTCTCTCTTCAGTCTTTGTTCAGATACCTAGTACAAAGGAGAGTCCAGATCACAGAAAAGGGAGAGACAGAGGTCTGAATGAAGTCTACTGGAAAGTCCAGAGTTTTTAGTCTCTTGCAAAATACTGGATATACTCAATAGGCAGTTCCTCCTTTTCTTCATCTCTTTTGTCCCATATATTGCCACTGTGTATGAAAGACTACCCGACCCCTCCTGTAGTTTTATGCCACTTCACCCTAGATGGTTTCAGCAGAATTGAGTTGAGTTTGGTTCCCTTTGCTCCTAGCACAAGGGTCGTGGGTGCTGTCAGGCACTTTAGGGTGCCTGTTAACCCCATCACCATATTCTGGAAGAGGAGTCTACCCTTTGGAGCCTCTGGGCAGCTGACCGTAGTAGGCAGCCATAGCAACGTGACACAGGGCCAGTCTGGCCCCCAACCAGCACAACTTGTCAATTTAAAAACGGTAAAAAGAGACGTAGCCCAGCCCTGGCACGCTACATAGGAACAGTCAGTTTCCAAAGTGGAGCTCGGTGGTAGCTGGGCAGGTACACACTGGATTCCTCATTTCTGCCCTCCTCGAGGTGGCAAAAGCAGAGACTTTGGGTCTCTGCCCCTCATATACCTCCACAGAGGAAACATGTCTGTCTCTGCCCAAGCCAGAGGCAGCCACCAGCAGTCAACAACCCAGCACAGAGCTGAATTTAAAGCCTAGAAGCCTTAAAGATAAGGCCTAAAAGGTGACATTTACATTCAAATTGTGATTTGAGGTTTACATTTGGGCACACACATTCTGGACCGTATACACACACGGTCAAAGGACTGCCAAGCACCGCACAGAGAGCTAGGGGGAACAGGCCTGGGCTCCCTCCTGCGGCCTTGGGCCCCAGCTCTGACGCACAGTCCCATTGTGAATGAGGGATCTCGGGGGAAGTGTTCACATCCCAGCAAACATCCCTTTTGAAAATCAAATAAATAAATAAGCCCTTGCCTTTCTGAACAAACTGAAGCACACAAAGTTAAAGCCCCAACTGCCAGTGTAGCAGATTAATCCCTTATTGGCCATTGTGCCCAATGCAAGGCAAGGTCCTCCTTAAAGGTCCCTACACCACATGTGCACAGAGGATGGGCCTCTTTTCCATCTGAGAGTAACAAAAATTCCTCCAACTCACCGTGCTGTGCCAAGCACACTGGAAGTCAGAGTGGCAAATGACAGCAGTATGCATCAGGACATGAATTATGTAAAATTATGCATGCAGAGACATGGGGGGGGGGGCAAGACAGGGGAAGGATCCAACTTCTCCCCATTGGGGCAGACACTGGCTTTTCAGTATGTGCCTCCAAACTCCCTGAAATCCCCAAAGGCAGGGGTATGCAAGGCCAGAGAGCTTATCTTCTCCCCACCTCCCTTTTCACCAAAACTTCACATCGCAAAGATGGCCTTAAATGAGCATATGATACAGAATACAGGCTGGATTTTTTTCCTTGCTGTGTTTACTTCCACAGCCCTGTGACTGCATTTGCTTTGGTGGTGTCATTCCCGGTTTATGAGGGAGGGAAAAAATAAAGTTCCCAGGGTGCAACCCAGGCACCACACTGTAAGTGTTTTCCTGTAAAGTGGTTTGGTCATACTCCCAGAAAATAACTAGAGCCAAGAGTGATTTTAGAAGTTTAGAGGAAAGTGTCTCAAGCAAGACACCATGGCATGGGATGCAAAAGGCACAAAACACCATACGTACCCTTTGCCCTAGGCGTGTTGTAGCAAGCTCTGACTGCTGACATCTGTTAACTTTAGCAGACTTTCTAATTCTGTTTCTAAAACAGCAAAATAGAAGTCCTTCTAACAGGTAAAACTGAGTAAATGAGCAAACGATCCTGACAAGAAACCCTGTTTTCCATGCCCATCAAACCTGAAACCCTTTCAAATCTTCCCCAGCAGCTGCAAGCATACTCCTGAAGGTTTCTGGGGTGCCTGTTGGCCAGCTGCACAGCAACTAACAGCAAGTAACAGAAGCTTCTAAGGATGCCTGTCCCTCCTTGCAGAAAGAAAGACAGAGATTAGATGTGTCAAAAGGGGATAAGAAGATAACAGGGCCAATAAGGTTAGACATGCCAAACAATTCAGCAAACAATTCTGGAAAGAACTATCAGATTCAGGGTAAGTAAGTATGATAAATAACGACTTTAACCCAATGACTCACAATGATTTTAGAGGTCTGGGAAGAGCTAAGTTCTACAGAACTGTAATCGATGATAGTGCATGAAACTGGGCAGGCTTCCTTCCTCACCCCACCTCCCAAAGAAACAGAAACTCAAGTTGAACAGGTCTTGGGAGAAGATCTCTGAGTTTTTCTAAATTTAAAAACTTTGTCCTGGTTCTAGCCAGGTCTTAGCAGCAGGGAATCAAGATCAGTTCCCTAAACTATTGTTTTTTTCTATTTTAAAAAATTAGCTTTCCTCAAAGACTTTCATGGTCTCATGCAAGTTAGAAGACAATGGAGACACATGCTTGTCCTCTGCTCTTTTTGAAGAAAGCCTTTTCCCCCTACAAATAACATCAACTGGAGCAGTCAAAAGAAAATATTTGTCTTGGAGAAATACTCGATTTCTTTTTCTCTGACTTATAAGCAAAAGACCCGTAGGTCATTTTCTCCTCAAACTGGTACCTCCGTAGTTTCTGTGGCTCTGGAAGTCACACCAGACAGAGGCCAGCGCGAGGCCTGCAGCTCACTTCAGTCATACCAGCTTAACACAAAGATCAAGGGGTCTGTGAAGACAAGACCATTTTCATCAGATTTATAAAACTCTAGATGGGAAAAATATCCCAGTCTCTTAGCTGCACACCACCACATGACATTTAATAATAGCAAAGACAACAGCTGTAGGTTAGGCCAGAGAATTTCTCAGTCAACTTGGCTTTGATGTACGTGGCTTCAATAATAAACTCATTTGCTGTTCGTGTTTTCACACTGAGGCTTTATCCAGAGGGAATACCGGATCTTCTTTCTGTTTTTTTCCAAAGCATGTTTAATTTATGTCACAAAACAGATCAACCTATTTTTTTTAAATCAAATTTAATTTGTGGTCCTGGCTTGTAATAGCACTAGAATATTTCTTTAATATTTTGTTAAAGAGCATACATACACTCACGCATGCTTTAACAAACAATTTTGGACTGGAAAGTCTGGGGGAAAATTGCTTGGAGAGGTTTAAAAGGAATTAATGCTATTTTATTATTAGACCTTGTAGAACATAAATTCAGCTCACAGCCATTTTTTTTTCCTTTTTCAAAAAACTCTGTACACTAGAAAAAGCCTTGAAGTTATTGCAAATTGGCTAACTCGACATCCAAGGATTATTTTGTGGAAAAGATTATGAAAATATTTTTTATTGCAAGCATTCACAGTTACAATGTTCTTGAATTACACTGGATGTCTAAAACAGAGCTGAATGTAAACAGGATACCCTAGCGTGGTTTGTGCTTAACCAGCAAATTAAATTTTGCTTCCAGTTCGTGCACACCCTTACAACTACAGGATCATGGTGTCTTAGGTGTATTTTCTCCTTGCAACTCCTTTATGAGCCAGGGAATGTCTAGATGCTACAGAGATATCTGGAGCTCTCAGAGGCATCTGGCTGCCCAGAAATCCACACACTTACACTTGTGCTGGACTCTGCAGCGTGCAACCAAGCTCCACACGCTCAGTCCCCACGTAACCAGGGCAGCGCCTGCCAGAGCCCAGCTAACGAGCCTCTCGGAGGCAGCTCTTTATTAGTAGCAGCACAGTTCTGTGGTTGTAAGTCTGAATTACTTCCAGGTGAAGCTAACATGCAACTGTAGTAGGAAGCAAAATTCTTCCAAATAACTGTGATAGACTCCCGCGTAAGGGCTATGCTCCTTAGCCTGTGTGGGTACATACACAGACTCAGCTCAGGATCATCAGCACAGGGGAAGGAGAGCTTAATAACCTAATGACCTGAGCTTTTTCCTAAAGCATTAGTTTTGAGTTTGGCCAGCAAGCAGGTGAGGGAAAGAGAATTTTGGATGAATGACATTAGCTGATTTAGAAGTCTTTGTATTTCAGTGGATTTGTGGTGAGAAATTCACCTACTATGTGGGTGCTGGGAACAACGGATAAACCGGGAAAACAAGTAAGTGTGAAACAGCAATGGCTAAAATAATTATGCAGAAATAAACTACTCAGATGCACAAGTAATTCATTACCTCCAGGAAGAGTGGTTGGGGTTAAAAATTGTGTGGGAAAGAAACCATGTGAAACGATGAGTCAACAAGTAATCAGTGAAAACATCTAGCTTTAGCTGTGGAGTACTGGTCCTCTGGAAATCAGAACTGGAGCAGAGCCTAATACTCTCCAGCTGCTTCTTTCCACCCTAGGCTCAGGGGCACCAACTTTAACCAAAACGCCAGAACAGACACAGGAGAGTCTTCCTGCTCACTGAAAGATTAAACACTCCTTATGAAAGACAGGGCAAATGAGGCATGCAGCGACTTCTGGGCTCTTCTTCATTCCCTAATTCACCTTGTGACGTGAACACCGCTTGTACTTGCTGGGAATCAGTGCAGCATCACAATTATTTCTGTTCTTTAAACAAAGCTCTGCTGGTCTTGGGTGACTAGATGCTTAGAGACAAGATGCAGGTGGACTAATTTTGCTTGGCAAGGATTCAGAGCTGGCAGTACCTCAAGGGACAGCAAACACAAGCAATGTGCAAGGGTTAAATGACCTGTCTGAGGCAAATTATGAAAACCCCAGAATGGTGTGAATTGAGAAATACATGTTAGGATACAGACGTGAGAAGGACTGTCCTGCAGAGGCCAGCAGCAGCAGGTCCTGCTTGGGGGGCAAGGGGCAGCAAAAGCTGTGCTAGCCTGCTCTGCCCACGCCATCATGACCACAAACGCAGCCTGACACATTTCCAGCTAGTGCCAGCTGGAAAGTAAAGTACAAATTATCTAAACTGTCAAAAGCAGTTTCTCTATTAATACAGGCAAAATCATCTTTGGGTATGGAGGCAGCTTAACTCAAAATGTTAAATAAAGCTGACCTCCACCAAAGTGTTGAATTTACCCTTATAGCCAGGAGAAGGAATAAAGGGAACAGTCTCCAAAGAAATTAAGCTGCCTCTAACCCTGCTTATTGTCAATTACAGCATTTGATGGCTTACTCAACAAGCAGCTAAATACCACTCTGCCCTAGCCCTGAATTCCCACATAAGGTATAACATTTGTTTGGCCCCTGACTTCAAACTTTGCTAACAGCTATTCCTGCTACGTGGATTACACCCATGGGAGAAAAAGATTTTCAGGAGAAAAACCTCAAAACCAAAACAGTGGTTCTGAGACTGTTTTGCCCTCTTCAATCTGCACCTTGTTTTGCTGAGCTATTCAAGAGATTGAGCCCATTTGAAAGAATTTCTAACTACAGCAACCTCAAACATGAAAGGGAGAGATCTGTGAAGTGCTCTGCAGGAATCAATTTGCAGTACCATGCAATACCTCAATACCGGAGCATTTCCCTTTCCTGCAATGTAAGTTCTCACTGACCTGCGTTAGTAGATAATGTTTATATTAGTGCACAGGAAGAGTCCAGTGGTTTGTGGGAAAGAGAGGATCCTGTGAGACACCCTGTTTCAAACCCTGCTTTAACACAGATTTCCTGAGTTACTTCGATAAGTCACCCCTCTGGACTCCCTCCCATCTGGGTATAAAGTCCCCACCCTGCTGCTGCAAGCAGGCCTGCAAATCCCACCGAGGGTCGCATGGCTGAACTGCAAACCATGGGCAAAGGAGGGTAGAAAAAGATAACAGCTGCCCAAACTGAATCCGATGGAGGAACTACCACACATGGGAACTTGTGTTACCAGCAGTGTCTTCCATCATTTACTCCTTGGTTGGTCAGATTTTTCCAGGTCACCAGGAAAGGCATGTGAAGGCACAGCTTCTACAGAGAGAGCACAAGCCTCAAACTTCTTGACTGTAAAGTACGTTAGCACAAGCTGCTGACTTATAAACCGTTCTACTGATGCTCTTCCATTTGTAAGATACTCAAGTGATTATTTAAAATGCTCTTCACAAAATATTAGTGTTTAGCTTTAAAACTTATCTCCTGGCTTAATGTAATATACTGGCACCTACTTTGTCCAGGGTGGAAGAGGAGAGAAACAGGAGGGAATAACAGGGACAAAAAATTCAGGGAAAAGGAAATCCCCAAAGCTGATAAAAAATAGCAACTCCATGCTATCTCCTGGGCTCATGAATTGTGAAATCCCCAGAAAAGCTAATGGTAGAGCAGAACATGAGCAAACAAAGAGACAAGACCAAACAAATGTAGTGTTTGAAGGGTGAGAGGCTAGAGAGTGAAATGCACACAGATCTCCCCCTTTAAAAAACCCTCATACCTAGTACAAGCACATAAAGTTAATTGTCCATTACAAGCACCAAGGAAAAACATCAGACTAGTCCAGGAGCACATTCCCACTATTGCATTTCAACTGTGCACCCTAATTGGCGGGGGAAAAAAAAACAAAAACAACAACAAACCAAACAAACATAAACCCAAAAGAGACAAATCATGGTGGAAGGTCATTGAAGAAGACACGGGCAAGAAAATAAGAGAACTAGATTTATGAGAATTCCTTGTAAGCACCAGGCCCTGATAAATAGGCTAAAATACTTCTGCTTATAGGAAAAAAGTCAAGAATGCCTTTGATATATTACTTTCTCAAAGGATTAGAATAATTGTCTTTTCATTCCACATGAAGATTTACAGTGGGCTTTACTTCCCTGTGAAGGAGCAGGCAGTACTCTGTACAGGATGGACATGGAAACTATGCAGACAAGACTGCTGTTGGGATAACATTTACTTTAATTTTCTGGTGACACATAGAAGTGTTTGAAAATAATAAGGGTTGTCAAAATATTTTCCATAATAAACTCCCACACACAGCACATTTACAAGACCAGCAGTTTCCCACTCAGCTGGCACACTAGCTGCTACCAAGGGATTCTCTGGTTATTAAGATGCCGTGTCGGCTTGGGTAGGAGCTTGCCTTCTCACTGCAGGCTGAAGTGTTCCCCCTCCTTGTCATTGTGTTGTTGACTCTCTCAGTGTGCACAGTATTCTGTGTTCTCACAAGTGATGGCGTTTGGGTAGTGGAGGATTTCTCATGTAAAGGTAACTACTGATCCCAAAGGTACCAACTACCCCAAAACAATGGCAGAGGAAGACAGTACAGCTCTGGAACATGTAATGCCTCTGGGCAGGCTGGGGAGGACAAAAGCAAGGCACAACTTCCCTGCTTTGCCTCACATTGCCATGGGTACACATGCGGGATGCAAGAGTATGGAGGATTTCTATTTTTGCTAAACATCAGTGGCAAGACAGATAAAATAAAGAGAAGATGTACTCTCAATTTGAGAATGGCAGATTGATTCACACCAGGCAAGCTACACTTCCCATTCCCAGCTTGGGATACAAGCTCTGGAACAGAGATCCTGAGGCTCTCTTTCAGACCTTCCTTTAATGTCCTAGTAGAGCTTCTCTCCCTGCCTTTTTTTTTTTTTTTAAATTGGAGATATAAAAAAGAGAAACAAACAAAAACACCCTCAAAAACCCACAACAGGGTGAGGTGCCCATGCTCCCTGCCATAATAACATTCACTAATTAAAACACAAAGCAGTCAGGGCTGCAGGATTAATGGACCTGGTTTCCTCTTTTCAAGTCTCGCCTGCTGACAGATCGCCTCATTCCTTCCTTGCTCTTGAACCTCTCAGGAAAAAAAAAAAAGAAAAAAAAATCCAGTTTGCTTATCTTACAGTGTGGAGTTGCCATGGAAACCGCATCCCCCTGTGAGATGCTCTGTCATAACATTTCAGCACTGTATGGAAGGCTTAAAGACACAGCATCCTCTGCTCTGAGGGCTTCTGAGCCTGCCAGAGTCTTCGCAGATGAGCAGCTGTCAAACCTAGCAAAAGTCTGAAGTTGGGAGAGAGATTGAGAAGCAATAGTAGAAATATTCAGTTGCCCGGTTCTTTGCACAAATCCACTTCTTGCACTGGCAATTAATATTGACCAACACATGCTTCAATTTGGTATAAGACACATTTTGCTGTTTGGAGAACCTGCCTCCTGACAGCCTGTTGTAAGAAAGAGTACTGGCACCAAAACATAACCCCATCGTTCTACCACAGGGTAGGACAAAAGCACCTCTTTAGTCTGGGTTTTATGTCAGATTAGTCTTTGAGCCCTATTTTCTCAGTCCTTTCATAAGAAAGGACGGGAAAAGTAGCAAGCACAATAATTGCACATAATGGAAACAGGCCTCCTAGAGCCTGCTCCTTAATTACGGGGATGGCTTCCAGGCTGTAATCACTAGGGGTCCAGATGGAAGTTCTCCAAGCTCTTTGAGGGACAGAATGTGTCAGTTATTAATTAAACATATGAGGCAATTAGCCATAAAACTTCATAGTAAATCATTACAGCTGTGTTACTTTCACTTTTTCCTTTGGTGAGTGCAAGTCAAATGCACAGTGCATTTCCCAGGGGGGTCACAAGGACTGCAGCCAAAAAGCATTCCCAAACAAGACCTTTGTTGTTGGGTGGGAAAAAGTATATGCAGAAAGCTTGTTTCCAGAAGTCAGTTACTTCACAGTCACATCCCTCACGAGAGGCGATGGATTCTGTGTACGATAGTTGTTCATCGCTCAAGCCGTCTGGTGTGCAAAGTAGTTGAATTCTCTCTGCCACCCCAAACAGTAGCCTGAAGTTGTTCTGGTACAGCAGCAGGAGCAAACCACTCCTATGGTTAACATGGCCCATGTTCTAGCATTAGATATCAACTGTAATTCATTGTTATGGAGCTTGTCAAGGCTTCTGTCTCAGTAGACTCCAGTATGTAGGACCCTGTTGCTGGCTGGTCACACATTTGAAAATGAGGTACTGTATTGCATTCTTTCTCTATCTCCAAGTTCAGAAGCCAGGCCAAAACCACCATGGTTGTTAAGACCCGGTGAATGATTTATTCCTGTATTTGTATTCACGGACAAAAACTCCCTTGGTCATATCAAAATAGCCTGACGTCAGTGCATTGTTAGTCTTGTGTTTTACCCTGTTGTTCAGTGCCACAGTTGGAGGTTCTGTCATCTACAAAAACCTCAGTTTGTTTTCCTATGCTTTTCTTACATGTAGCTAGCAAATGATACAATAAGTCATCATCCACAACAGTAAGAACTGGGTGGTGACTTCAGCCCTGTCTTACTCTAACACATAAAGTACTTTGACCCCTTCCTCAGACATTTTACTGTGCTTGGAGAATACACTTCGAGAAAACACATAGGAAAACTGGAGAAGAACAACACATGCAGCCTACAAGCTGCCACTTGGCAAAACACTGCAAGAGGAGTCTGGGAGGCTCCTTTGGAGTCAGCAGCCACTAAATTCTCAAGAAGAATCAGATATGTTGCTTCTACCAGCAATAAGTGATGACCGCTTGCGTGGTTCGGAGAACACAGCGGCCTGAAGGAGACCCAATCCCACTGAAGGTTATGTAAGTTAAAGAAGAACACAAATACCCTCTTGACATAGAGGAAGATGGACTAGAGCCAATAGCACACCATGTAGCCATTTACCTTTAGGAGAGCTGAATTTAACAAAGTGACAAATGATTGATGTGCAAAATAGTAATACTTTGTGTGTGGGCAGCTCTCATAAATTTATTTTTCCCCTTTGCTCAACAGGCTAGATGTGAACAAAATAAATTGGCCTTCTATGGTAAACCATGTTGCTATGTTGCGCTTTTTATGATAAAAACTGGATGTAACTTCTCACGTTCACCCCATTCCTGTCCTTGTGATTGTAATGCATGTTTGACTGCCATGAAAGCAAGAGATGTTTAATGTGAAATTTTTGCAGATATTCTTACGTTAATTCTGTCTAATTCAAACGGAAAAATTAAATATTTCTCAAAGTAAAACCTTTAAGAATGTTTGCAGACAGTGAACAGAAATGGGACTTCTAATAGGAGAATCTCATTACCGTTCATTGGGTTGGAAAAAACTTCTCACTTCTCTGTATAGCCTGTGCCATTCTCAATGTAAACAAGATAGCATCTGCTCAGTAGAGCTTGTGTTCCATAAGAATAGAATAGAATAGAAATGCACCTTGGTCACATGTATTTAAGGTCTGTTAAAGAGACAAGAAAAAAAAACAAACCACACACACACCTAAACCACACAACAGCAAACCCCACCTCCAGGAACTAAGTCACTTGCTATCAGCCCCTTCTAGAAAGGGGTAAGAATAAACTTTCAAGAAGCACCGTTTTTAAGCTGGGTTACTAAACTGGGTGTAGAAAGTCAGTCATTGTACTGCCCTACCCAGAATAGTCAGAATGTTACAGCAGAGCTACTATTCCCATTTTCCCTACCCAAAAAGAATTTAATACTAAACATAAAAAATAAAAGTAATTTAACCACACTAGTACATTTAAACCTTGAGGGTTTTTGACATTCGTGAAAACAGGGAAGTTCTTCAGTAAATAGAAGGTTACCCAAGAGTAACCTGATAAAAAACAAGCATCAAAATCCACCCAAACATCAAAAGAATCATCTCTAATTAAATATGCTGGAGATTTGTCAGCCTATTAGCAGGGTCTTGATGATCTTTTCTGATTTCCCAGGGCTCAGGCACGAATAACGACATTAAATATTCTGTGTGTACTTGGAAGAAAAGAAATGAGGAAGAACTGACACAAATAGCTTCAAATTACTCCTAAGATCCTATACCTTGTACTTACAAAAAGGTGGAACTTCAGTTTGGTCAACTCTGAACACATTGTCACTGCCAAACAAGCCCCAAGAACACTGCAGCCAAGGGGCTTCCGTTTTCTAGAGGTGACTAGCAAGATGTTGCTTCACTGTGTGATGCACAAGCAGACTGCTTTTGTCCTCTACAGTTGTTTGGGGTTTTTTTGTAACAGTTCTGGACCTCTCTGCCTAATTGTACCCACTTCATCTGTGAAGAGATTTATAATGGAACATAATTTTGAGAGATTAACTTCAACGCTGGTACATGGCCCATGCAGAAGTGACAGCAAAAAAAATTTATATTAGCTGTTGCTCCTGCCAAAGAATAACAGAGAAGCTTATTACACAGGCAATCAAGCTCCCAAATTAGTGCTGATTTTCACCCCATGCCACTTTACTGCTGTTAATGATGGAAAGAAGCAGCAGAAAACATGAAGCAAAAAGCCCTCAGGAAACTAGCTTTCGATTTTTATTGTTGAACAGGGCAACCAAAGTTCTCATTCAGGTACAAATCTCAAAGGCAGCGAGAGCTGAAGACAGACCACAACAAAACTGGAGGAATGATTTACTGGCCAGCAGCCCTACTGAAATGTTCTCAGGGAACTTCTAGGCCAGTATGTCTAATTCACAGGGCTAGGAGAGCATTGATTTTCTCCCTTTCTCCCTGCTACTGAAGAATTCTCCTAGAAGCTATGTCCAAGGCAAGGCTGAATGCTTTTGGGAGACACAGCCACATTTATCTGGCACTACTGTCTCCGGAAGGTACACAGCTACAGCACAAATAGTGCTCCCCAGCCCATGAGACAGGGCTGCTCCCCATCTCCTGTGACAGCCCCAATGATGTGACAGCACTTCCAGCAATTTGGGACCATCTGTGATGACTTTCTCAGCCCTAGCCAGAAGCTTAATTGCAGACACTTAGATTTGCATTTTAACCCATGAAGACCCTGGTAATAACTGTAATGGTAGCCATCATGCTCCCACTTGCAAAAGGACAAAGGTAGGACGACAGGCCTCCACCTAGTCTTTCTCTGCCACAAATCTCTTGGAACAGAGTGCAAGTGGACAGGACTTTCAGTATGAAAAAGCTGTGAGCCATGGTGCTTAAAATATTGTCATTGCTGTGATTCACTCCCAGTGTGATAGACCTGAACCACTGGAAGCAATAGAAGTGAAATAAATCTGGAATATGAGAAAGTGGGCCCTTTTCTAGTATTCAACAGAAGAAAGAAGGATTCTTTCGGATCTGTCACCCAAGAAACACCCAAAGGCACAAGCCAGCCTTAAACATGCAAAATACAATGGGCTTAACAGAAAACAAGCCCTGTACCCCAGAAAGGCCATGATATGTTGTAACCAGAAAGTTCACACCAATCGCATTTGGCTTCACTTCAAAGAGAGCCTGACTCCTCAGATCAGCTGAACAGTTTTCTGTTCCCTGTGTTTTCCCATGTGCTGTTGATAACTCCTTGCAGCTAGTTAAAAGAATATTGCCTTTCTCATGACTTTCACGCCTTGTAGGTATGAGGCATATTCTGCGAGAAGTACCTTGCAGGACTCAAGTGCCCTCTACACAAAATAATCATTTCTGGTTTAAGTTTTCTGTCAAAAGCAGGCTAATGCCTTGCTCAACTGTCTTTGAATCAGTTGGATTTCTTCTACCAAGTTCCAAGCTAGAGTCATCTTAACCGCAATGGTGTGTATATATGTAAAGTTTGTCCATAGTTTGCACAGAACACCCATAGATTAATCCAACTAAAGATTGTTTTCACAGATAATTGAAGACTCATAAACATGAGGAAAATCTCCTTAAAGCAAGGCTAAGAAGTTACAAGTAAAATATTTCTTCTTATTATTTTATTTTCTGCTATTTGGTGCCATGGTTCCCACACTGCTTGATTGTTGGCCTCAACTATACACCTCTCTATATAGTCTCTCTTAAACCTATAATTTAGTAAGACTGATTACCTCTATTCACACTATGCATAGCTGTTCTTATGGCTGAGTAGAACTACTTTATGGGGAATCCTCATTTATCTCAACATCTTCAACTGCTACTGAAAGAAGGCATTGCAGTCAGAGGCAGTAAGGGAGAGACCTGTCCTTAGATCAACTCTGAGACAGGAACGCCTCGGTCATGTCATGTACTCCTGAGCGTGGCGAGACCAGGCTGACAGTCTGGGCCTGACAGCTCTGTGACATCCCTTCTGTTCACTTGTTAATAGTCTAGAAAAGCTTTTTATGGTAGCTGGCAGAAGCAATAACAGTAACTTGAGATACATTCATGCTACACTTACTTTTCTACTGTTTGGATAATGGCGTACTTCCATAAATTTTCAAGGTAGAGCCCCTCACCAGGGAGTGGTCAAATGAGACCAGGACAGTTGTCTTTAAGGGTTCAAAGACCTACCTGGTAGTTTTGCTAAGGAGTAACTGTGACTCACCACTCTGCAAATTGGTGGGTCAATCCAAGGTACAGCACGAAGGGCCTACTAGACAGTTATGGCTCCAAAATAGTGATTATGCACTGAATAAGCAGTACCATGAGTGACAGACTGGAGTGTAGCATTAAACAGTGCAGCCATAAGCTGGATGAGGTAAGGAACATACACATGGTTGTATCGTGTGCTGCAGATATTGCACAGGGCTAAGGCTGGGGAAGGGGAGCAGGAGGGGACTACAGTGCATTAGCCCCTTCAGAAAAGTTTGATCCTAGCCTCCAAAAGCATGCTTTTCATAAATCAGCCAACAGCTCCTTAATGTACAACCTCACCATCAACACCGCAACATAGGCAGCAACACAACCGATCAAGGATGGCTCCGAAGTGCTACGCCGGCAGAAGTAGCAAAGTAAATTACAAGACTGTCCTCAGTGCCATTACAGAAAAAGAACAGCTGGAGACAAGATTTTGAAATATTAATTGCTTACAAATAAAGTGAACACCCTACTGTAATCCAGATAACAAAGTACATTTAATGTATGTGTAACTGCAGTGCCTGATAGCATGAGAGCCCATTAAGGGACCAAAGTTTGCCAAAAATACACTTCCAGCGAAAAAAACCAAAACATAACTACAACAGAAACCACATGAAGCCACACAGGCCATGGAGAAGGGCTAAAAAAATTAATTCCTGTGCACGAGGCCACAAACCACACAGAGGGGCCTTCAGGACCACAAGTTCTACTGCTGGACACTCACATCTGCAGGACATGCAGCAGGGCCAAATCAGACAAACCACAGCTAGATCTGAGTAATGCGATACCGTAGCGCTGTGCAGAGATGCAAGCTCAAGTTACAGCAGCACTGGGGACGCTGCATCCCACCTATTTAAAGTTCTGCTTACTAGTTGTATTGCTTCCAGTTCCAGAACTAGTTTTCTGAACACTATCTCTAGCATCTCTTCTGTGCAGTATAGTCAAGGTAAGAATGGCTTTTACACATCCTTACATTTCTCTTCCCCTCTTTCTGTAGTTCTGTGTCTCTCCTTGTAAAGAGAGCAACATCAGTTAAGTCATCCAGCAAATGTGAAATGGTTATGGTTACTTCTGAAAGGGACAGTAGAGCTATGAAGCACCTACTTCCTACCACCACAATTAGTGATCTGAAGTCTAATGGAGCAGGAAACAGCAAACTACGCAATAAAAGTTTTAGAGAATATCCACACTAAGCACACATTAAGCTAGAAGCAGCTGTGGCCATACCAATTTCATGGTCCCCAAGATGACTTTTACATGTGCCTGAACAAACCTGCTTCATCCAACACCTTTCAAGCCTGATTGAATCAGACGGTCTCAGCGGCTCACACATGCAAGTTCAGCAGCTATGAGTACTCTCTTCAGTGGTATGCTCTTGCCCCTTAAGCTTCCTTTAGGTATCACACTAGAAAGCTGTAGAGCTTCACTAAGCTATCTGGGGATAGAGGTCTGATGCAGCCAGTCATCGTCTCTACAATAGCACCACCACTAAGGGCAGGATCGTGCTGCTGTTGGAGCTGGTAACCCAGAGCAGGAATCAGGAGCAGCCATTAGCGATGATGGCCCTGGCACAGACCTCCTTACCTATGCAACTCTGCTTTGGCAACTCCCATGGCAGCCCCTGGTGCCTCTGTGTCTCAGCTTTCTCATCCATGTAACAGGGGGAGCACACAGCATTTCTGTATCTCAGTGGACTACTACATTACCTATAGTTTGCTCACCACTACAAAGTGACCAAACAGTATGCTTCCTCAGGTAAACACATCATGAGACAAGGTCTAGTCCCAACTTGAAGAATACATAAAAAATTAATATATTTGAGCCTCCTTTATCCCCATCAGCAAGCCACCCACTCTGTAATTTGCTTTGAAATAAGGGAAAAAGCACTAATGGTTTAGAATAATTTGCTGGCTGAAAGAACAACATCTAAGAGTATGCATTCTCTGCAGACGTGAACTTGCTCTGTCCCAGTGCTGGGGGAAGTACCAGTTCCACGGGTGCACAGCACTATCTTTTGAAAGCCTTACCGCAGCATGCACTACATGAACTTGCCTGCCTGAACTTAGATTTTAAACCAGAACAAATATATTATTGTGAAATGCACAAGACATGCCTGAGCAAGTTATTTCCAGCCTGTTTTCCCGTGAACATCTAACAAAACTGAAGTTTACGTTAAATATACATTGACGATTTTCTCTTTCTTTTGAGGGCAATCAACATCCAAGTTCCTGTGCCCCAGGAGATACTGGCACAATCCACTCTGATTAGACTCAGGAGGGGGAGCAAACAGACAATTACTCTGATAACAATCTTATCTGAGGACAGAAATTAGATTAGCTCCCTAGCTGCAGTGATTCTGTCTCAGATACAGGGTTAGAAGGACTGACTTATGCAGCATGGGACAGAGAAGGAATTCCCCTATGGAGCACGTTGGCAAGTAAAGTGAGGTGCAGTTCTTCCCCTGCTGCTCCTTTTCAAGCAGGGAGAATTATCTGTTAGGACCAAGTGTCCATGAACAGCACAGGTTCTTAGCTAGACATCTTACTGACAATCCAGCAACTCAGCAATTTCTTCCTTCTAGTTTTCTACTGTTACACAGAATCTCATAAGCAAAAAGCAGGGAGTAAGATTGGCTGGGAACATTCCCTGCTGATAGGGACCAGCTCCATCCCCCTGTCCTTCCTACTGTTTCATTTTTGAAGTCTCCTCTCAGAATTCTCAGATGGCAGAGCACACATTAGCTTTCCATGAGCCTAGTGAACAATGCTGTTGGAAAGTCCTTCTCAAACAGTTTCGATTTGAGTTCTCTAACCTGATCCCATTCTTTTTAGTTATACCCCTTACAATAGCCAAACTAACCTTTCTCCCCTGGGTGTTAACAGCCTTCACATCTCTGCAATGATCTGCAGTGTGATAGGGCAGTATCAAGGGATATTAACAGAATTTCTCTGAGATAAGGATCCCAGATAAATCTGTATTTAAATGTCACAAAGACAGGATAATTAATATAGCAATCGGACAGAAGCCAAACTGCTCAGGAGGTTGCTTACACCATACCTACACCAACAAGTTTACACACTGGGAGGCTGTAAGTATTCCCTGCAAGGGTCACAAGACACCAGACTTCTCAAGGGGCCAACTTTGTTGCTGGTAAATCCGGATGCTGTAGGCTCTGTTCTGCAGCTGGGGGAATCTGTGTGTGTACAGGGAGGAATGGGAGGGATATTCAACAACCGAGCTAAAAATTTTGTATCTCCAATACAGCAGTCGCATGAACTCTTTACACTGCCCAGTTTCAGGAAGGGGACGAAGACCTACAAAGCACAGATTCACCGGTACTGCCACACTCCAAAAAACTAACAATTTCAACAGTCTGGGTAAATCAAGCTGATGGCAATTTAAAAACTGATTAAATAAAAGTTGCTAGCAAGAAGGCAGAGAGTTAAACTTTCTTCCTGCAGTATATGACAGCATCTTGCTTCAATATTTGCAGTTTTCTTTACACATCTATCTGAACTAAGACGAATATCCTTATAAAAATACATAAGTAAGCAGCACAAGAAGAGGGCCAACTTCTGTACTTCTACTTTGCTCATCTGCATTCACAGCATTGATTTGGTTATAATCCTTCATATAGGAAGTTTATTTTACAGACAGGGATTTCTGGAATTCTGCAGGATTAGTCAATCTACAGCATTCTCAGTGCACAAATTTTAGCATCAGAATTACACTGCCTGGATATTCAATGCCTAGTGTAAATATTTGGGCTGATGAAGGTTAAACAGATTAGTCAAGATGAAGCCAGGGTTCTCTGCTTATTTACACAGAAGCTTAAATATTGCTCTTCTTCATTTAAGAAGCCTAGTTTAAAAGAAAAACCCATAAAAGCAACAAACGAAACATACTTACCCAACCTGAAGTGAGCCAGCACCAAGATTTCTATCATCTTCAGCCTGGGAACGCATGTGACAAAGCCACACACTGAATCACAAATCTCACACTCCTTGGTCTCCTTATGGGAAATGTGCAGAGGAAACAACAGCTTTGGCACAAGCTTGCTGCACCAGGGAAATGGGATAAACAACCCCTCTCCCTGTTCTATTCAAAAGCAAGAGGGAAATAATTGGTGTGAAAACCATTTGCAGTTCAGTTACACTTTTGAGATGTGAATAGGCAGTTATGCACAATGCCATATGAGACCTGATCATGTCCCCAAGTCCTACTATGGAGAGGATTTCCAAACACTCTCAGCAATGCCACACATCAGCTTTCATCAAAATCAGCAATTAATTCCTACCCATTATAGACAGACTGGTCTTAAACTAGGTCCAGTTCCTGACCTCACCTGCTGTATCCCCCAAGCCTGCAGAGCCATTTTTCTGTGGTGTATCAAGAGCCCAATCCAAAGCCCCTCCACTGCTGATGGGCTTTGGATCAGTGAGTGGAGTAACAGTAGTAAAGCAGTAGAGTCAGAAAGCAAACCTGTTTGATTTCACTGATTCATACATGTAGATTAAGATTGAAAGCAAAAGGGCAAGCTAGCTAATAAAAAGAAAAGACTATGTGTCAGTAGGTACAAAGCTACTGCAATCTATGAGTTTGAGGAGGAGCAGGCAGCCATTTGGAGTACACATTTCAGTCCATTTGTTCAGTTTCAATTTCTGAATCAATTTTATTTAAAGACATGGATATTAAAATGTTTTCTATTAAAGCATCAGGAAAATAAAACTTGTGTTTCAACTAAATGCCTCTGCAGAAAACTATTCCCACTTGCTGGCTTTCCATCCTTTACTACTGTGTACCATCCCTCCCTGCTGAGGTTGTATCTTGTTCACTGCATTCTCAAGAAAATTTGTGTACAAATTTCAGACACTTTGGAAGAGGAAGAAGTGCCTTCTCTCAGAATGTTACTCTGAACAGATGTAACATTCCTAAGAAGCTCTCAGCTGATTGCCTTTGAAGTCTGAAGAAAAAGCAGGGGGGAAGGCTCGACCTTGAAAGCTAGATTTCTTCCCTTAGAAGAAGTCTCCTGGGACTCTTGAAAGAAATAAAAAGCAAATTCTCCAGACCCTTATCTCTGGCTATTTTTGAGAGGCTTTTGTTTTGTTCCTTTTGCTCTTGTCATGTTTTGTATGAAAGGACTTTCACAGACACACACAGCACACGTGCAAGTGGACTGTTCACCGTGCTGGATTCGTGCCCCCTGTGACAGGCCAGGCAGCCCCCCTGCTTCAGTCCCAGACCTGCCCAGGGAAAGCACAGTACAGCTGCAGAACCAAGTGTGACGAGAAAGACTTTCTGACCGGCAGCTTGCAAGGAGAGGTTTTGTGAACATAAAGCATCGACCCAGAGCGAATTCCCACCCACAAGCACTCCTGCAGCAAGTCCCCCCTGTGATGGGCTGGGGTCTGGACAGCACCCACACACCATGCAGACTTGCACACCCACACCGCTGTGGCCTCTCCCACGCTGCCACCTCTGGTTGGCAATAGCGTTGTTTCAGCAGACACAGCTTACACTTACCCCAAAATTGCCAGTGGTGACTAAGTTAACTTCAAGATTGCAAAAAGGGGCTGCTTTATTCTGTTTTACTTCCCTCTGCCTGCTGCCATGTCCTCAGCATTCCTCTCCTCCCAAGCTCAGCTCCTTCTCTGTCAGTCTGCCCTGTTAACCTTCTCCACATCCCACCCACCCAAATTTGCACATTATTAAACATCCAGAGCCTTTTGTTCAAGGTCCTTAAACAAAGGCATAGTTCCTGCCTTTCCTGGCAAGAGGTGCCTTATACCCAGCAATCACTTAGGGCAGCTCTAATAGACTTGTTTCTCCCAAACACAAAGACAGGGCATGCCAGACAGGCGAATTCAAGGACACATCCTTTCCTGAATTCCACAGAGCAAGATAAGTCTGTGAGCCTTGCACTTACCTTATCTTAACTAGTAGGCTTCCCCCATTCTCCCACCCAGCAAAAAAACTAATTATTTACCACTGAGGCACAGAATAGGTTAAAGTTTCCTCTGCCTTGCCTCAGCTCCCTTTGCAGATTAAGGGAAAACAATGAAGTCTCTGGACTTCGTGATATTGCTAATGCTTCCTGTGGGGATAGCAGCGCCGGCTGCAAAGAGGATTATGATTACAGTTTAAAAGGAGCGTGCACCGTACTGCCACAAGAGGCACAGGCTTATCAGAAAAGAAACCAAGCTGCCCCCAAACTATGCACGTGGGACTCCTGCCTGCCTTCAGTTCTGGCTGATGCTGTGCCTCAGATCACACACCCGCTTATCAGGAGTGATAAAGCAGCAGCTGAGCTTGCAGGGGGCATGGGCGGGGGATGAGTAACCGCTCTGCAAGCAGCTTGCATACATTCACCATCAGAACACGCAGCAATGTTTACAGATCATCCCACCACATTCATCTGCATCAAAACATGGAGCTGGCCAGGGCACAGCAGCACACAGGGGCCGTAAGTGCATTCCTGGTCGCAACTGAGAAATCTTGAAAAAGTGTTGGTGGAGCTGTTCTAGCTGTGGTGACATTGGCCGGCCTTCCACAGCCAAGACTGCAAATGCTTTGAAAAGCACAGCATCCTCAGCTAGATCCACTCTGAGCAGAGTTAGCTTTGAGGTACAGATTCAAGTACTGGCAAAAAGCCTCTGTCAGCCCTCCTGGTCTCACTGCTGAGCACAGAGCTGACTCAGTGGAAGAAGAAATAAGAAATTGTCACTGAGCATTCATAAAGCACTTTTTCCATCAGTCTGGCCTCTCTAAAGTACTATCAGCAATATCACACCCATACATCTCTACCAGTTATTACGAAAGAGACAGAGCACAATTTATTTTTTGTAACACCAAGGCTTTGGCCAAAACAGACATAAAAAATTCCTCAGTTTCAGGGAGTGCTCAACTGAAGTGACAGGCTGTACCTACTGGCTCATGCCCAGGTCAGCATGCCACTTCTTTCCCCCAGCCAGCATGAGACCCTGAGTCTTCCTGAAGTCTTACATTTCAGGTAGACACATCCTGCTGATGTACAAGATGGTTTTGTTGGTGTCACTGTTGGTTTGGTTTTTTGCTTTGTTTCGTTGGGTTTTTTTTTCTTCTTTGTGGGTTTTTTGGGTTGTTTTTGTTTGTTTTGTTTTATTTTTTTTTTTAAACACTATCACCATGCTTGTTCTTCTCCGAGTTACTTGTAAAACTGATGCAAGCTCTAGTCACACAGATATTCCCCCTCACCCCTCCTTCTGCTTAGGGGGGGGTTTAATAGCTCCCTACCTACTTGCTAGAGGCTAGAACAGCAAGCAATAGCATTAATGCTCACTCTCCTGGATTTTTACAGGCTTAGAAATCGCTGAGCTTCACCCCTCCCAGGCCTCACTCAGCATGGCACTGTCTCATTACACGGTGTTGTTCTAAGCGGTCTTCGCCACCTCCCACCACACACCAGAAAAGCCACAAAACAAACCCTCCAACCAGTCATAATACTGAACAAAGCAACAGTTTTAAGATGCTCACAAGGCACTTCCATGAATTGTTGCATGCCTTAAACCAAGCTGTTTGGCTCCTGCAGAGAGCTAAGGCCCCAGAGTCAGTGAAAGCTGGATCCTTTTAACTAACAAAACAAACCTTCTTGTGCTGGTGCAGTTCATGTGTCTCCCTACTAACCTTTACTACTGGGTGCCAGACGCTCTGGGTTCCCTCTCTATCCACTTTTCATTAGCATTAATCTCTGTAGAAGAAAAGAAGAAATGGAGCTGAAAGGCCAAAGATTGGCCCGGCTTTTGTTTTTTAAAAACAGAACACAAACTAAAACACAAACTTTCTCATTAACCTGCCTTCAACAAACTTGTGCTTTAGGGGATTTGTGAGCCCATGCAGAGATCTGAATTCCAATTGACCTAATGTTTTTTACACTCTCTTATTCTCAGAGAACAATGGAGACAGAGTCAGTTGCAATAATAAATTAAATAAAGTCACTGTCTTTCAAATCGTAATCAAGTGGGTCCTGAGCCTTAGAAAGGCAAAAGTTCAGTGCATTTCTGAGTTTCACATCCTGAGAGTTACGTGACATGAAGTATTCAAGGAAACACCATACCTCAGAAAAAATGTCCTGCTTGATGGTAAATGTTTTTAAGATTATCTGAGAGGATTAATAGGATTATTTGAAAACAGGTTCTGTACAAGGCGACAGTGAGAAGAAAGGCAACCTTAGCAAGGAGGACCAACACAAAAGCAGCGTAAGAACTATCAAAAGAAATCCATCAAGGTGAGGGCTGAATAAGTAGGCTTAAGAAAGAATAAATTGATGGAGTGGTTTCAGATCATGATAAAGGCACTTCACCATCACCTCTGAAGACAAGTCATTTTATTTTTTGCAACATGGATATTGAACTGTATCAGCAGCATCGGGACAAGCTTTCCACTCAAATCTAGTCAATATGTTTCTGCTCCTTCCAGGCTCAGTGGCTCAGACTGAGTGACTTTGACTGACAGTGGCATGTGTCATCATACTATAGAGACCTTTGATACCCTCTGCAAAGGAGACCCATCCACAGGATGGGCTGTTGACTTAAAACAAAGGAAAAGCAGGCTACCAATAGCAGTGATGCAGATAGAAAAGCGTTTTGCAAATGACAGCTCTCAAAGCTTGGGCAGAATAATTCAGAACTGCTATCCAAGAGAAGGCTGGAAGCAAGGAATCAAAAGTATAACAGATATATAGGTAAAACTTATACCTCTGTCCTGTTTGAGAATGCAGGGCTAAGCCTGCATAAACTCTACCTTAATCAAGATTTAATTGAAGATACAAGTTATTTAGATAACTGAATGTCTGACTTTCAGTTTTCACATAAAATTGCATTGCAGCCACAGTAAATAGGAGGAGCAAAAACAATTAATCTCAAAATATGCTGTCTTCCAACATGGGCCTTAATGTCAAATGCAGTGATTCATTTTATGACCTGCACAGGGTCCCCAATGCATTTCTCACAGGTCACCCCCACAACAGCAACAATTGAACCAGGCTAGACTGAATGGACCACATCACACTGAGGAGCTCCACACTTCCATGCCCTCGAGCCTCCTTATCCAAAGGACATTTAGCGCTCTAAACACTGTGAACTGGGAAGTGCTTGCTGCCCTACAGGGGCGCGTCTCACTCTGCCTATACAAGGACTTGGATATATCAGCTTTCAAAATGCAATTTATACTTTTCTAAAATCAATCAGAATCCCTAAGCTCTTACAAAAGGAAATGAAAAATATTACTGTCAAACACCCATCAAATCTAGAAGCCTAGGTGACTGTCATATATTAAAGAAATTAAAAGGCTGCATTTGAGATAGGGATAGGAAGAGCATATACTATCTTGAAAGACTCTGATTAAAGGTCTCTTAGTATCAAAATTCAATTTCTTTCAGATTTTGCAAACAACAACGGCCTTGAGCTGAATGCTGCCAGCCTGCCTGCAGCCTTTGAAGAGATTAGGTTATTACCAGCCAACAACGAGAATCTTAAATCCAGTATTAATCCTAATTCCCATTTAACCACATCTTCATTGTGCAGTGAAAGCTGGCTGTGCATGAACTTGCACATGCATCCTGCCATGTGCAATGATCTGTGTCACAAACAACAGATGCTAAACCTCATGTACATTTAAGAAATACATTCTGACTGCAGTTTCCAGAAAATCCCAGTAAAGGAGAAAGACTGGAGCTGGGGAAAAGAGTGGGCCAAGCTGGAACGATTTCTGGGAGATGAGGGGAGTGGGACAATTTCTGGGCTAAAAGCTTTTAGCAGCCAGTATCAGGGGATTTCAGCCCTGGCTTGGAAGAAAACAGGATGCACAGCGAAATCACCAGGACACAGAAGCATCTGTGACCCTGACCCCACGATGCTGCAGCAGTACTGCCACTGTCACATCACCAGTACAAAACAGCTCCAATCATAGCCAATGGGACTGCAGAAAGCACTGCCCATCACCATGGACATGTTCACTCTGCCTAGGTGAGCTTTTGGGGGCAAAAGATTCAACATCTCCTCTGAGCAAGCCCTCATTCTCCTCTTGCAGAGGTTCTGCAGCCAGCCTGGCCCACCTCACTGTCTGCAGCCACTGAGCCCCTGGGGATCGAGTCAGACCAAGGCGAGACCATCCCACTGCTCACCACAGCAAAGGCACCTCCTGCAATTCTTGGTCTCCTCAAGTCACATTGACACAGGTTTGCAACGAAAACTAACTGCTTGCTCTTCCTGTGGTCAATGGCAGGGGAGCCAGAGTGCCATCCTATGTCCTTTCCAACATCGTTTTGTGCCAATTCCCTTTCAAACTCCATTATGTCAGCAAAATTGGGCACAGCTCCAGGCTGCCAAGGTTTGCTGCACCATCCATGGACAAGATCACATCATTCAGTACCTCCTGGCATTCCTAGGCAAGGTACTGATCATAGAGACAAAGGAACTGAAGATGAGGACAGACTGCTGCTCAGCCTATCAAATGGGACAAGACAATTTCAACTCACTTAAAAAAATGTTCTAACAGATACTTGGAAAAAAACCCAAACAGTAACGTTTCGTGTGTTTAAAGAACAAGAATTCGCTGCAGATGAAAGGAACTTTTCAGAAAACACATTTCCAATGTAACAAAAAATTGTGTTTAGCACCAGTGCCTGCTACAGGCAAGAGGATCTCCCTACTTCAAGGGAGTCAACATTTGCTGGAAAAGGCAAACTTTTTTTAAAGCAGGTACAATAATTTCTGAAATTCTCTATTTCCATCAACCCCAAACTCAGAAGTCTGACCTCCCCAAACCAAAGGTGTTAAGAGATTCAGGGATAATACTCTCTAATTGGAGGTACAACTAGATCTTCCTTCTCCCTGCAACTAGCTATTACCTATTGCTTGGCCACTAGACACTCAGGTGGAAGCCTCAACAAAGTTATGGTACACTGGAGTAACAGCAGGGTATACATCTACTGAGCTGTAGTAGCTCTCCGTGTGCATGATCATCTCCTGCAGTTGACGTGAGGTAATTTAATTTAGCAATGATAGAGTTCAGCTAAATTGCATTACCTTTCATTTGCCATGGGCTGAGAATACATGCATGGACAACAATCACGGCTCATTGAACAGCTGGTAATTTGACTGAGTGCCTGGTTTCTGGAGTACTGTAGACTGGTTCATATACCCTTTTTGCCTAACTTCAAGCCAATATTTGGATTAAGCACTTTCCCAGAAGGTGTCCTACCCATCATACTGGTGCACATCCTGGGTCAAGGTGTCTTAAGCCTTGGGAATCTGGAAATACAAAACCTCTTGGTGGAAATAATTAGTGGCAATAATTAGTGACACAGCGATGACTGAAATCTCTCAGAACATAACAACTCAAATGGGCCAAACCCCTGTTTCTCTGATAGGGGAGCCCAGATATATCCAGTCTGAACAAATGGGGAACTTTCCCTGTTTACTATCATGGGCTAGATCTCCTACAACACTTCTCACCTCAGAAATATAGACTAGTACATGCAAACAAGGCCAACAGCTGTGGGATGGCAACTTGCAAGTTTTAGTCTATGGCTTCTGACAACCAGCATTTCAGCACCCCTTTTTTCCCTCATTCAGTCAACAAAAAGGAGAACTGGACTTTTAAATTATGTAGCCAATTTTAAAAAAATCAAAGGAAGAAGCAACAGATTCGTATTCAATTCTGCCCAAGAATTACTCTCCCAAGGCAACCCTAAATAAAATGAACACCTGCACTGCTTTCTGTCAAAAAGGGTGATCCACTCCCTCCCAATAAACACCCTTCACAGACATTGCCGGTACATCCCACCACCCCTTCGGCCAGCCTAGCAACATGCTTCACAGGCTCACCCAAAAGCCCAACTCTAAATGGCATGTTTCTTCAGAAACAGTAGAGGATTTTGTTTTGCATTTGTGTTTAGTATTTAATCCGAGGAGATTAACTGCATACTTAATCACAGAAGTGAGGCTGATATGTCATGTCATGTTCCTCTGTAAATCCTACTTTTCCCACTGCCAATACCTTCATCTTCTATTAATAGTGTGGAATAAGGTGTTCTGGTGGAAGAATGCAGCTCGGGCTCTCTTCTGTTCACACACAGAAAAACGCAAAGTAGTTACACAGTTTAAGATTTTTGTCTGCAAAACAACCATGGACACAATAAGAGACATCTGTTTACGCATGCAATCTTAAATTTTCAAGATTAAGCAAAATATACTTTGCGCAAGAAAACAAGTCACTCTAATTTTGAAAATGGTAACAAGATTTTTTTTTTTTCCCAGAGATCACAAACATTTCAGGAGGAATAACTGCCTATTAAAATGTATTGTTTGCAATACCTAAAGCCACCCTTGAGAAGTTTAAGAATTGGAGACAGAAGAGTCCACTGAAAACAGCATTGAAGTAGATATGAGATTGACAAGAAGATTGTAACTGTCTATACTGGAAAAAATACAAAGCGGGCTGGAGAGGGGGAATAATATCTATTCTTTCTCCCAAATATATAAATACATACATGGTGTCTCAAAATAATAAATTTGTTAAAAGCCACAAAGGAAGGCACAGTCAACACACATACTAGATGTCATAAGTAACCCAATGCTTAGCACACTATGCACCAGCCGTATCTTCATACCATTTAGAATAATCCAAATCAAAACAGTTTTCCCTAAAGCTGATTTCCCCAGTGCCCTATCCAATCCATCTCAGGATGCCCCAAGCAAAGAAATACCTCATCATACTCATGCGGAATGGGAAACGAAAAGCCTATTCCACAGTCTCTCTTGCTACTACCCAGACCCTTTACCTTGCTTCATCTGGTATCCTCCTAGTTAAATGTAGGAGTAGTTATATTTATACAGTCCTAAAATTACATTAGGCCCTTTAAGGGCAACCACGAGGCTGATGTGGCCCTCCAGTGAAAACGTGTTTGACACCCCTGTCCTAGTACCAACCCCAAATAGATCCCTGCAGCAATTCTTTTTATACTGCCTGCACCCAGGTGGTATGTGTTGGCAACCATATTCTTCAGCTGCAACACGGAAAACACTGATACTTTGAAGATATGAAATAAGCTGGAAGCTAATAATTATCAGTAAATATGCCTTAAAAAATAAAAAGCAAAACCTTGAAAGTTCATTGAAACCTGAAAGCCACAACCTTAATGGCAAAGATAACCCTGCAGCTCAGTGATTCAGGCTCTCCTGGGGGCTGAAATTGCTAGGCTGGTCCTGATTCGAAAGAAGCAAAGACAGACTCATTGCTCTAAGATATTTCAGAAACAGCTCAAGGAATTACGAAGTCTCAAGGGTTTAATAACACTCACAATTTCAGTTATTTATATCACCAGTTATCCAAGTATTTACCTGGCTCCAAAGCAGAATATTAACTCCGTGGAGTTGAATGAGATATCCTTAACATGTCAAAAACCTTAGCCAAAAATCCAAAAGCCAAACCGGAACAGAAGTTTCTCACAGATGCAGATCACATTCCCAGAGGAGGATGCCTGCTTGTCTCCCATGCAGACTGAACCAGCCCAGCTGCTTTGGGCACAACAGCAGGGTAGCCCCAGCAGCACAGAGCTACTGCAAACACCGTATCTGCACAGCATCCGAGAGAAGCCTTGCTGCCCAAGTCACAGCTGCTACATAGCAAACACACACAATGCTCTGAGTTGTGTGCTCACCTAGAGCCCACACCTTCCCTTGGTTAGGATGGTGAGGCAAGAGAGCCAGGAGAATCAGTCTCCTTGTTGAAAAACTAGCAAACGGAGGACATGCCTGCACTACAGTAAGAGACTTGTGTTCAACCTGCCACAGGTAGGATGATCCACCCTGTCTCACAGCCCCTCAGGTAAGTACTTGACCAGTTGAGTTGCTCTGGTGGTGGCAGAACTCTTCGTATCCCAGCAGCCCACAGACCTCTTGCTCGGCAGAGGCATCCATGACACTGCGGGCAGGATGCATGTCCCAAAATCTGTGTGGGGAAGCCCCAAGCCTCCAGCCCGCTCCCTGAGACACTAGTCCTGTGCTAGTCTGTCCTGTGGGATGCTGGTTGCAGGGATTACCTGACCTACACCACACCTCCAGATTGCCTCAACTGAGCATACAGAATAAGTCTGTCCAAGTGATGGGTGCATAATTCTCCCTTATCACTCAAAGAAGTTGTGGCTAACGGATGAAAAGCTGCTTCAAACTTAGTTTCTGGCTAGGCTGTCGTTTTGCAGTTGAATGACATCATTCTCACCTCCCCTCCAACATATGTGGAAAGGGTTAAAACAGACAGCAGAACCATTAGCATTTTGATAGCTTTCCATACATGTATAGCAAAAAGTCTTTAAAATTCATTGCACTGAGATAATCCTTCAAGTCTAGCATATCCTCAGCTTGAGGCAACCAACTGGTTTTCCTCTCCTTAATACCTTAATGGAAAGCTCCAAGGAGTTGCCAGGCTAGAAATATCAAATATGCTCACGAAAAGCAGAGTCCTGAACTTCAAGAGAAGCCATGTAAAGTGTCTGGGGTTTAATTAAGAAACAACTGTAGGGGCATCATCTTAGATACTACAAGAGATCCTAGCTTCTGCATGTTGCAGATCACAACACATGCACACACTGTTTTTCTTCCCAAATGCTCAGCACACACAGTCCCCACTAGTTTCGGCTGGCAGGGGAGGTACTCAGTCTCTCTGAAGAACAAACAAATGAAAAACTTTGACCCTGATTCAAGACAAGCTCAGGGGACTTGAGCTCTCATCAAGATCAAGGCTGAGTTTTTTCCCACTATTACAATCTCAAGAACAAAGCTGTGATTCTGAACTGCACAACTGGCATGAATACTCGGCAGCTCCACACCTGTGCCTGGGAAGTGGTGTGGTAGAAGTATTTCCACATATACCCCCCGCAGCGTGTGCCTTTTTAACAACTGCAAAGCAAATCACTTTCTCAAGGAAGCACCCAGGAGTGCCTCAGGGTGGAGAAAGTAGCCTCTCACGTTAAGTCTTCAATTAGGATTGCTGCAGAGAAAACAGGTAAATGCTTCAGGACCACATATACTATGAAATGGTAGGACTTAAGGAGTCATCAGCTTGTTAAGGACTATTAGGCCTGATTAGATCCTCTCTGCAAACACTTTTTTTGGGGAAAACAGTCGGAAAAAAACAGTCTGTTCAAAGGAGAATGCTTGTTATAAACCAGCGCATACTTCTAAGAAAATTCAACAGGTCAAAAGTTTGCATTCAAAAGAAGGCAAGAGTAGCAGTGAGTGGATGTGGAAAAATGAGGTTCAGACCCCAGGGGCCGCAACCCATATAGTTTCCCATGCTCTAATGCATACAGACCACAAAATACTGACTACTTTGGCTGAGGTAAGAATTCCTCCCACCTTGATCCTTCCAAAACTTCAAAAGATCTTTGTTTCTGTATGAGAAACAACCACCAACCCTCCCCTCACCACCCCAAAAACCAAAAAACCCACAATAAAACCCAACCAAAAAAAGCTTCATCTACAGAGAAAAAGGTGTTCTATCCAAATTTAGTAAATGCACAACTAACACAGTCAAAAGAAAAGAAGGCCATAACAACATATCACTGAGCTATATGGGACATTTGGCTCCAATAGAACAGCAAAGAAAACCATGTATTTAGCTGGGAAAAATCTTTCTATAATACAGGTAATATTCCCTCCCTATACTTTAAAGCTGAGATATCTTTTCTAGGAGCAAAATTCAGATAGGTGCTATGAAGGAAGAAAAGAGTGACTCTGGTTCTTCCTCTAAAGCAACATTTCTTATTTTCTATTCTGTTACAAGTTCCCTGTGACACCCTGTGCAAGTCATTGAGATTTCACTTACACCAGAAAAGCAGGAAATGGTAAATAGGATTCTCTGCCTCAAAAAAGGTGCCACAAAATTTTAACTGTGAGTTGTTCAGATAGTGTGGACCACACAGAAAGTCAATAAACAAGTGGTAGATAACCACTGTGATGCAAAATGGAGAGGCTACATCTGCCAGAAAAGCTCTGAGCAGACTCATTCTGGTGGGCTAGGACGTGGATAGTGCAGATGCCTGCCCAATCTATTCACTCAAGCAAGCTGTATAGTTTCATTATCCACCAGTCAATCTCTGACTTATGTCTAGGAGTAGACACACCATAACAAATGCAACTAGCAATGTGAATCCTCTTTCAAATGCATTCACAGTTATTGGAAGGTGAGAAAATTATCTTATCATCAGTTTCAACAACTGCATCTGTTTTACCACCTCCTTGCTAAACCATCACAAGAAAAAAGCTCAGGAGCAGCAGAACAGGAAAGGGTAAGTAAGTGATAAATCTTGTCCGTGCAGAGTTACCTACAAAGCTGTAAGACAGACTCAGGCACTTTTACATTTAATCATATTCCATTTAAAAATCAATGTTTGGGCCCACTCCATACTGTTGCACTTCATAAAGAACTGGAGATTACAGCTGAAGATTGCAGCTTCATGTTAAAGGACAGTCTACAAGTGTAAGGGAAACAGATCCAGCTTCTTTTGGGCCCCTTCAGCTTTAAATGGCCAGTCCCAGACTGCAACACTGAAGCCCACAGGAATGAAGCTCCAGCCACAGAAAGGATTTTGCAAGTCAGTCTCAGGGACCCACTGGGGCACACAGCCCTGATCTGGGTTCTGGCAACGCTCTCCTACTGTGGTCTGTCCTTATTTCAACAGGACAAGTTTGCAGTGCAGCTCAACCAAACATGTAAGTTCTCAGCTTACGGGAACTTTTTTCACACTAACCTGATTTTTTCAGTTCTCCATCTCTGATTCAGAAGAAGAAGAAAAGATTGAAGTCTTCGATCAATAGCTTGCTTTTCTCATTAATTCAAATATACTTAACAATTGTACAGAATATAGACATGAAATAGATGCAAAGTCTCATAATTCACTGATTGGAAGATGAAAACTGACTTTTGTGGGCAAAGAGTCTAGTCCTTAAAAAGCTTTCATATAATTCCCAAATGCCAACTATCATCAACAGCATAGCCTAAGCTTCTGAAGGAGAGCAACAGCTGACCTTGATCCTCCTGAGGATCTTAGGACAGTCTACAGATGTGAGGGAAACAGATCCACTACGCGGCTTCTTTCAGGCCACTTCAGCTTTAAATGACCAGTCCTAGACTGCAACACCGAAGCCCAGACACAGAAAGGATTTTACAAGTCAGTCTCAGGGACCAGCTGGGGCACACAGCAACCTTAGCAAGCTGCCTCTTAGACGTTCCTTCAATGACTGTAAGCAGAAAAAACAAGGTGCAGAAAGCTGCTGATATCTCAGTAAAAGAAAGAAGACTCAGACTTGCTCTAATGTAAGACAAATATTTTTTCTTAGATCAATTTTATGTGAAAAAGTATTGAGAGATTATTGTCATCTAATATTTGTAAAGAAGTATTGCCTGTTTATCACCAAAAGAACTCCACCATAAAAATGAAGGCTTTGGGCATTTTCATTTGTTCTTTCAAACACTGCATATCTGGGATCTGCATCTCTGCCTGAGGGGCGCACACACTAGAGTTCATCTCACATCCAGGAGAGTTTTGACACTATCCCAGTTCCAAAGCTGCCTGTGTGTTGTGGATTCCTTTGTGCTGCAGCCCAAGGGAGCTGTATAGAGATCCTGGCAGCTTTCTGCTGCCCCATGTTTCTGTGTGCTGTAAACACACCTTGTGCCTCCTACTTGAAGGAAAAGGAGAGGTAAAACCAAAAACGCAAATTCAGACACCTCAACAAGATGAGCAAAAGTATTCTTAAAACAGGCTAGCAGAGACCATCTGAGGATGCACCTGGCTTCTTGGAAACCGGAAACTTGTATTTCAACCTCAAATACACAGCAAGGTCCTGGAATGTTTTGCCTTTAAGAAGAGTTGTTTTGTCTTTGCCTATGCAATGATGAAGGTTTGACTTCACAGCCTTCCCTGCCACCTTTTTCAAAAGGAGAAGCAACAAAATACGAAGTAAAGTTGTGCACCTCAGTTTTGCAATCCCACCTTTTAAAACAGGGGGAGCCCCTGGGAGCTCCCCTACCCAGCCAAGCACCACACAGCACAGCAGGATTCAGTGCCTGAGCTGCTCTGGAATAACCAGATCCAGGGTCTTGAGTGATGCAGAGAGCAACCACAGAGAACAAATGCCCTGGCTAAGTACACACATAGCTTACCCAAGATCCCCTCCTGACTTTCTTCTTGTTATCTCCTCAGTGTCCTAGGAGAATTAAGAAAGGATGAAGAGAGGACCATTGTCTTCTCCTCTCCATAAAACAGGGGGAGAGAAGAAATTGTAAGAAAGAGGCCCATTACAGAAACCATGTGTTACCCCTGCCTTTGCGGAGTTCACTGCAATCAAACCAGCAGGAGAGTGTTTCATCCTGTTCCAAGAACTCCTCTTTTGCCTTAAGCATTATTTTTCATAACCTGCCCAACAACAATGGCCCAGGCACAAACATATCAGCAGTGTCAGTTATATTTTCTTTGGCTGCTTAAGGTGCTTTTCTAATAATATTCCTCAGTGAAAGCAGGGGTTTAGGAGCTACCTAGCCTTGTATAGCCTTGACTCTGCCAAAATACACCGGCAGTGCTTCAGGGTCAGTCACTCTCCTCCTCTGAATGATTATTTTGCCAAGGTCTTCCAAGATTCTTCGCTCCACTCTGTGAAGAACCATAAACCTGCAGAACCAGAGAGGAAAGACAGCAAGGCCACTGGGGGAGACACCAGGACACCTGGATGGGAACTTTCTCATCTCACCACATTTTTTGAGGCTTAAAATATTTTTTAATTTCACATAGAGATGAAGGTTTGGAATCCACCTTGCAATCCTTCATGCAAAAAACCCGCATGCTCTGGAACATCAGTCCTGCGGTTAGGATATGCATTTCTGGCATGTAGGAAACCTGCTTTCAGGATCCTGTTTTGGATTTGTGACTGCATAGGTGAAAAACCCAAACCACCTGGCTCCTAACTGGCATCTCTGTTTTGACTAAGAAATTCTATCCCAAACACAAGAAAGTCACCCAAGGAGAACTGAGTGGAGACCAACCCCTTTCCCACAAAGTAGTCCTGTTTTCAATAAATCAGCGTTTTCTGCAGGCAAATTGTTTCCTTGAAGAACTCCCAGCCAGTCCCAGCCTCAAGTAGTAACTAGTGTGGTTTCTGCTGAAGACATAAGCCTGGAAGCAACCCACCCAACAGAGGTTCTGCTCAGGAACAGCTCACCTTCCCTAATCAGAGGCAAGCCAACATAGTGTAGAAGAAACAAATAAGGTTTCCTGAAGTTTGCCCTGACACCTAAGGATTCTCTCTTCCCTCTGTTGTTAAACAGAGGAAAGGAGGTGTGGTGGGAAAACCTCACACACTCCATTCCTGTTTACTTTATTCGTTCCTTAGTCTGTGTGATCTGAGACAGTAAAAATGCTGCCAATGTCCAAGAGAGCGTGTGTGTGTATGTGTACATGCGTGTGTGGCCAGGCTTTGGAGCCTGGCCTGTACATTATGTGGACAACTTTACACACTGGAGCAGACAGCATCTTTTTCTTCTGTTTCTCTAAGGAGGAGTAAAGCTGTCTGCAGAGGCAATTAAAAGTAAGCATACATTAATATCACAGATGCATCTTAGTTTGTCTTGCCGCTTTGAGACACATCCTATAAACTGGCTTGAAAGCATCTCCAAGAGTAGAGCTTTCTTAAACTATGTTCTCCAGAAGGAACTTTCCCCTTTGAAACACAAGATTTTATGTGCAATGCAGGATTATCCTATATAGGTCACTGACACTCCATGGAATCCTGTGTAACAAGGGCTATTTAGATAAACAGCTCTATTCCCACACTAAATTTTCTGGCTTCTCTTCCTTTATTGCTAAGAATATTTCA
This sequence comes from Patagioenas fasciata, assembly GCF_037038585.1. Classification (NCBI taxonomy): domain Eukaryota; kingdom Metazoa; phylum Chordata; class Aves; order Columbiformes; family Columbidae; genus Patagioenas; species Patagioenas fasciata. Next base: position 27,086,757 of record NC_092524.1, on the reverse strand, counting down.
ACTGAAACAACATCTTTGTGCCTTTGAGGATCTCTGCTCTCGCTGCCACTTCCCCACCTGGAGCTATAATCCTACGCTTGTCACAAACCCAGCCACGGCTGCAGAAGTGATTACAGCTACAATCTGCAGATTATAGCAACTTTTAATAGTGGATAAGCAGCAGGAAAAGGTGAGTTTAAGCAGCAAAGAACCTCCTGGTTCAAAGAGCCCTATTATTAATATTTATTATTTTTAAGCATTCATTGAGTGCTGTAGAAGATAAAAGAATGAACTGAAAGCAAGAACGAAGGAACCAAGTTTATATAAGATGAGAAAATGGAAGAACATAAAGAATCAGTATAGTGCCTCAGAAAAAAGCCACACCTTTTATCAACAAGATGTTCCTAATAGTAAGAAGTATGAAGAGAATTAAAGAATTCCTTAGTGTCTAATCAGAATTGTTCCCCATAGGGGACCTTCTGAGCATTATTACAAGGCATTGGCATATCTTTAAAGAATTGAGCTTTGATCATAAAAAGCAAGTATGCGGAGGGGGGATTGGAAAAACAACAAAAGGAAATACAACTGCACTACCCTGTGGTATGAGGGCAAAATCCAGCCCTGAACAGACGCTTGACAAAGCTCCAAGTAAATCCATCTAGACATTGTGTAAAAAAAATAGACCAAAGCATAATTCTCACTCAGGTCCTCCATCATAGGCAATTTCCTCTTCTTTCTCACTAACACTTTGCCCCTGTTGCCCCAGAGGGGCCCCCAGTTAGTACTTCTCTAACAAAGACGTAAGCTTGTGGGTTACACCATTTTAAACTTTCACACTTTCAGACAACAACCCATGACACTTCACAGTTTCAATGCACTTTACTGAGATTAGCTAACAAGAACGTTCATCATACCCACATGTTGAGGGTACTGTCTTCATTTTCACAGCTGGTGAAACAGATGCTCTGAAAAGCAACATAACGTGCCCAGAGCCAAAGAGGTTCTACAGCAGGCTGATGTTAGTGATGCTGGCATTTGCTCCTCTCAGTTCTGAGCAGTAAAATCAGTGATAGGACTTGGGAGTGAGAGTCCAACCCCGCCTCCCAGTGCCCTCTGATCCCCAAGGCTAGTGCAGAGCTTCAGAGCTGTTCCCAAAGAGCATCGTGTTACAGAAATACTACAAGAAATCCAGTACCATCTGAAACTCGGAACTATCTGCAGCAGCATTAACAGAGAAAATTAATGTTTTTAAACTAAACTCTGATTCTTCTCCTGCCAAGCCCTTCCCACTGCAGTATCAGAATTTGAACACACAAAATGCAAAGCATGAAACTTCTGCTCTTTTCAGCACAGCGAGGAGGGAAAAAAAAAATAAGGTGCAAAACAGAACAAAAAAACCCTCTTAATCCAGACAGTCTCTTGGAAGCCCTTTTCTTAATCTCATCAGAATGTTGAGACTGTTGTTCCTGACTGATGTTTTCCTTAACATTTAAAAGAAGAGAATCAGTTTTTAGTTGGCAAAGCATCACTGTAAGACGAAATCCTTTTTAGTTTGGAAGGTCTTTTTTCAAGACTTCAAACCCGTAGTCCTTCATCATATCAGCAAGGTATTATATTGTCAATTCTCAGGCTGTCAAAGCAAAATATAGGTCAAAGAGATCTCTTGGTGCCTCCAGCCTTGTGCCTCAAGCATTTCCAGAACTAGCTCTCAGCTTTTCCTGTATCTTATTCTGCAAAACAGCTCGGTGCATCTCTGGAAGATCCCTGTTACATGTCTGTGTTTCAGCCATGTTCTCTTCAGAAGCAAAAGCTTTGTTGATCAACTCAAAATAAGCACCTCATTCTAAGCAGCTCCGAGAAACTCCTCTGACATTAACAGGAACAAAGGACAGTCATCAGTTCAAAAATACATCAGATTCAAAGTCCACACGTCTTAAGAACATTTTGAGACATTCAGTCCTTTACTGTCTTAATTATTTCACATACATGTTCATTGTGGACCCGCCACATATTAGCACTATCAAGCCCCACCAGTTACTACCAGCAAGAATGACATCAAAAAGCATTCTGTTTGCAAATGATTACAGAAATAAGTACACTGACAAACAGTGACTCGCATTCAAAAATCCACTGAATTTCCATACCACCACCTCATTTACCCTGGCAGCAGGTTTTGATAAATTAATCTGAAAGGTACCCACAGGTCCCAACGACTTCTATGAGAAAGGGGTTCTCAGTGGGTCTGAGAAACCAGCCCAGTCAGGCATAAGCTCTCTCTGTACAAGAAAAGCTGGTTCTCTTTGCTGCCCAAGAAAATGAGATGTGCCATAAAGTGACCCAAGAACAAACCCTGTCATTGCTTTCCCAGCATAGCACGTTCCAGCTCAGTGCCCTGTGAGGTCCATGTTTCAAGAACGAGCAAACGGCCAGTCAGGTCATTTAGTCCTTTTTTCCTGAAGAAGTGTAGACGCCATCATTTAGTGCAATCTTTATTACTTTAAAACTCCCTCCTCATAGACTGTCATACACCAAGCTTTTCATAAGGAGTAAATATAGTAACTGTTTCCACAATAACGTTAAAAATACCCCAACAGATGAAATTCAACAGATGAAACAGGGCCATAAATACGTACGTCTAGCAGCATGACCAAAATCACCCTTCTTCAAACTGGGCATTGGGCCATGAAAAAAGCTGCTGCTAGCATTGCAATTTCAGTGCTGAGCCTTCTGAGCAGCTGAGCTGCAGAAACAGTCAGTGCTGTAATCACACACAATATATACAACTCGAGCTGCAGCCAAGGCCTCTAAGCTCCTGAGCCCCTGCCAGGCTGTGCCACTGACCCCCCGCCCCTCGTCAACAAATCACCATATGGTCCCACACCCCATTTTGCTCATCTGTCATCTTGGCTTTCCAGACATCTGGGATGGCATAAACTGTATTTAAGGCTGTTTATGACTCAAGTGAAAAGTTTGAAAGAATATAAGAGCTATTATTATCCCTGCTATACTACACGACTTTTCACATTAGCAGTTCGGCTCAGTTCCACTTCCACACGATCAACAACCACTGTAAGACTTTGCCCTGACACATTACAGAAATCAGGGGTAAAGAGGATACTTGTTACACTGCTTTCTGAAAACAAACTAGAACAAACTCCTGATCACACTAGGAACCACACAGAAAGTCACTCTCTGACATGGCCATGCTCCAATTAAATGAGAGAGATAGAAAGGTAGGAACAGTGACAAACTAACAAAACACAATCAAAAGTTAAGCTGAGCAAACTCAGACCTAAGTCCTAATTCACTAAATCATGCAGCTCCTTTAATAATCACAGAACCAAGTAATACCAAGCACATGGACAAGATTCATTTTCAGCACTGTTTATCTCATCAAAAGCATCCTGTGTTTCTTCCTGAAATGATACACTGGTCTAAAAAATCTGAACTCCATTTGGGTTTAATAATCAATTCTTCTACAGTGACCTTTCAATTTATTTCTCAAGTAGCTGGAAACTTTCATTTTAGGATATGTTTATTTAGTAAATATATAGCAAAGGGAACATCCTGGTGGCCAAAAAAAGTCCCAGAGGACAAGATGCCCCAAAGACTTACCCTTCATTGGAATCCTTGTTGGAGGGACTACACAGACATGAGGGATCCTGTGCAGAAAAAAGACCTGTACTAAAAACGTGTGATAATCAAAACCCCCACTTCCATCCTCTCTGAGCACAATGAGAAGACACTGGTTTTGGTTTTCTTCTAACTGAATTTGGTGAGAGCAAAATTACACCACAGGAATACTCTCATTGTCATGTAATACCTACTGCATAGTCTAAGTCTAGTCTCAGTCCACCAAATATGATGCATCCACATTAGACATGTGGTCATCTGAAGCTCCCTGTATCATGACACCTGCAGAAGCAATTCAGATCCAAAAAATCGCACATATGCAACTCACCAGGACACAGCCTCTCTGCCTCTAGCTCTGAGCAAGACCCGTAAAGGACAGCATCTCAGTACGCTCCACTGTCCTGGAAAAGCACACGCTGCTTCTTATCAGCTATGGGAAAATGGAAATCCTTCAAGCCCATTCCTAGAGAATAGAAGGTGGCAGAGGTGCAGAAGCAAATTCCATTTGGGGTCAATTTGTAAGAATAAAACATCTTTATTGATTGTTTATTTAAATCTTATCCGTGCAAAAATAAATAAAAATGTGCTAACAAACTGATTTAGCAGCAGGTGTTGCTAACAAAAATATGATCAATCCACTGCCTTCCCATGGCCACTTTCAGTCTCAGATAATTTATACTAAATTAGCCCATGACAGATCTTTACCAATGTAAAAATGCTAAACAGTAAACCAGCTGCTAAACGCTCCAAGGCAAGAGGTCAGCGGGGGAGGAAAGAAAAGAAAAAAAAGGCAGGGTGGGGGGGAAGTCCCATTGACTATTTTGTAGGCACTGAATTCACACGAATTCTCTGGAACTAAGGGACAGGATAAGTCATTCACCATTTCAGAAACTCCAGGCTGTAAAGAACAGTGAAAAGAAAGTAAGAGATGTTGCTGTATGGAAAAGAACAGACCTGGAAGGAATGCTGAACTGTGCAGTCACAAGGAACGGTGAGACCAAAGGCAACTCTGCTGTCATATCGGTTACAAATGAGATATCAGCAACCAACAGAAAGCAAAGCTCTGGACATCTGGACAATATCCTCATATCAAATACAATTAAAGTCCAGCAATCTTTCCAGTACTGAGAAGTGGTCGGGAGGGAACGGACAACACAAAATATTTAAGGAAGTTTTAGAAGGAATAAGCATCATGAGAAGGAATGTAATTGTCTTGACTGATTTTTCCTTTTCTTCCTTTATTTGCTACTTTGAATTATCATCAGCAATCATTTCCAAGAAAAAAAAAAATTTCACAAAAGAACCCCTAAGAAATAGCTTAAAAGGGAATGAGCAATTTCAGATCCCAAACAGCTCATTCCTATGCATCTTGGGGGAGAAACCCACAGGCTTTGCCCTCTTATGCAAGTACTTTACTTGGTTTTGAGTCACTATTTTTAAATGACAACCAAAGACCACCACTTCCTAAAGTAAGTTAGTTTCCAGCCCTCACTGTACTACTTGCATTTTTTTCCTCAGAAACCAAAAAGAACAACAGATACAAAATAATAAAATCATTCCCTCCCATCTCCTTGATACATCACTTTAAGTTAAAAGCAGACAAACAAAAAAAATTATACCAACATTAGTCAAAAACTCTTGAAAAAGCAAAAGTACGTTTTATCTTGCAATGGTATCCCCCAAACGGACAGCTTCAGTAGCCTCACAGGATGAGCAGGGAGTATAGATATTCATTTGGTTTAATTATAGCTCCCAAACAGACCCTGGACCTACTACCACCTCATGCAATGACTCATCTTCAACATGTCAAGAACTATGTACTACATCACAAAACTCTTCAAATACAACCTGGACCACCATCTCATTATTTATATACCTTAAGCCTCAATTTTGTAGCATCTGAACTTCTCTTTTTAAGTCCTTCTTCATCTAAGACCCAAGACCCCATAAATCCAGTGGCTTCTGTTCCCAGAGCAGTTGTGTCTGTTTTCCTGCAGCCTGGTGAGAACAGACAGCACTCAAGATAATTAAATAAAAACACAGGAACTGCATTATTTATTTTAAAGGAAAATGTGTCTTTTAGGAAGAAAATCCTTTATTTGGGCAAATCTGTAAGCTGTTTATCAGCTTAAACTCATTATCTGCCCATATGGTCTTAGCACTGTGGTTTAAAAAAAATTGGGCACGCACTAGCTGATGAAATGTCATCTGCCCTTGTGCCAGAAACTAGTATTTTTGCATTGACGTCAAATTAGGATGCTTGCCACAAGTGAAGGGCTACCATAAGGATAGTCATAATATTTTAATTATGAAGGGATCTTACAGAAGGCAGCAAGGAAGGGAGGGGCAAAGCAAGGAACCCATTCACAAAAATACAAAGTCAATTAATTAACTTTTTGCGTCCTTTGCTCCATTTCTTTCTGTTTGGGAAGGTGGTGTGGGAAGAGAGTAACCTAACTTAAAAAGAAAAAAAAAGGCAAGAGAATGAGACCCTAGAGCCAATAAACACACATCAAAGCGTGAGATGGCTCTGCTTCAACTGCCTACAGTATTCAACCTGGAATAGATTAAAGCAAGATAAAAGGTGCTAGGAGGGAAAAATATTACCCCTACAGTAGTGCAGACCCTCTCTCTCACTTGCTCAGCCCGAATGCTGAGAGAACACCAAGATCCCAGCCAGTTCCGCCACCCTGAAAGCAGCGAACCCACGTGATAGACCTGTTTTTGCAGAAACCCAGATTTGTCCACCATCAGCTGCTGCCGGAGACTTACTCCACACAGTGAGGTGGTTTGAAGCCCTTCCCGCTCCCCTGTTGAGCCTCTGCAGCAGAGCAGGAGCTGGATTTATTGATTCTGTGAGTCACAATTAGCCACGGGACGCAAGACCAAAGGTTTAGCACAGGACATTAAACCTGACTGTCTGAGCTGTCAACTTGGTTATTCCAAGAAGAGAGAAACAAATTGAAGTCACACTAACAGATGTTACTCGTGTTTTATGAACTGGAATATTATTCCCGGTTACAGACACAGTTTCTGCCTTTTAAAACAGACCTGCAATGCTATGCATATGAAATTATTTGAATTAAACAACACACAGGCAACTTGGCAAAGGACTTAAGGATAGCTCAGCATTTTCATACACACACAATGATTGCCGTTTCCCTTTCACTCAGCCCCACCCTGAGAAATAAAATACATGTTAAAGCAGCCAAAAATGAGATCACGTCAGGATAGAGTCGTTCTTTGCCATCAGCCAAGGCGAGGATGCAAACATTCAGACCCCACTTATCTTTTGTGAAAAACACACTCTGCCCCTTCTTGGTTTCCACTGTGGGGAAATGAAGTTGCTGGGATCTGTTCTAAGTTTTAAGCGAGCCTGGAAAACGAAGATGGGTGTTCTTCCCAGGATGTCTTATCCATACAGCCCCGGGGGAATAAAGGGATTTCCCCATACAAAGGAAACCTGAAATACTTACCTTGTGAGAGAAAGCCACCCCCAGGTTCATTTTGCTCCTCCGTCCCTACGAGGCGAGCGGAGGGGCGGCCGGCGCTGCGCAGGCTCTGCTGAAGAGCCGCCCTGGCACCGCACAGCACGAAAGCCCTCTCGTGGAAACCGCCAGCATCGCCCACCCGAGTCCTTCGCCGCGGAACCGGCCCCGGCCCCAGCCCCAGCCCCGGCCCCGGCGCGGGGGGTCGCGGCCCGCCCAGGCACCAGCCCCAGCACAGCAGCGCGGCCCGCGGCTCCACCGCGGCTGCGGGCGGGGGGTTCGCTCCTCTCCGGCCCTGTCCCGAAGAATAACAACTGCCCGGCCACCTGCACCTCTCAGGGGTTTGAACACACAGCAACCTGGAGGGCTAAGCGATCTGAGGAGAAAGGTCTGCTTTGCTGAAAGGGTGGGACAGCCAGTAGACACTGATTTTGCTGGCAGTCCACAATATCCCAGGAAAGTTTAAGCTCTGCCTTTCCTTTTCTCACCCCTCTACACCTAAATTCATGGCAACTGTATTGCTTGGTATTTTAGTTTATGCCAAGAGAAGCTGTACCTCAGCCACAACAAATACAGAAACATTAACTGCCTTCCATGGAGGGTCAGACATTTGAATCATTTTAACACACTGTACAAATAATTCAGTGAAAGCAGATGATAAAGAAGTGCATCTGTACATTATGCTACACAGTCAGATCTGAAAGATTCCCCCCAAATTATGAAAAAGAGAAAGAACACACCTATTTCTTCCTCTGGTTTTCCTGTCGCTTGCTGTCAGTCTGAATACTTTTGAGACAGAACCATTCTGCTCCTTACAAAAGCACTGAATACTAAAGTAATCATTAAACACTTCGATACATCCTGTTGCATTAAGACAACTCTTTAATAACTCCATACACTTTTTACCCACTAGTAAAAATGTAGGGCAAGCCTGTTCTCACAATTTGTGGACACGCAGCCAGGCACACAGCCACCTCCAGCACACTTTTATCCAAGGAGCTTTGGTAGCCACTGGCTATTCAGTAAAATACATGTTTAGAGTCTATTAATTGTGTTCAAATTTTCTCTTACTATAGACATACAAGCAGTAATCAGGTTGAGCTTACTAATTGCTGAGAGAAGTGCTAGAGGAAAAAAAAAACTACAATCCGCAAACAGACTTCACAGAAAACCACCCAAGTACAATGCATCTGAAAACACTGCCTACTCACTCATGCAAACATTTAAATACAAAAGTTATGATAAAACTTTAAGTGCCCAGCTGTACAGTTTATAAAACCCCACACATCTCAGTGGGGTGGTACCTCCATAACATGTTGCTGCAACTATACATCTCTATTTGAAAGTGGGCACTGTGTCAGGATGGTGGGATCGCAATTTGCCCATCAGCAAAGCGTGAAAGAGAAAATTCCTACCGGACTGGAATGAAGTCAGAAACGTAACTCCCCCACCTTCCTCATCTAAACTTCAGGGGTGGCGGCACACCCCACAACACTGCAAACGCGGCGCAGAGCGCCCCAGGCACAGCCTGCAGGCTGACAGCGGTTCCTCCGCTCGCCCTCACAGTGCGAGAGGTGCCGGAGGGGGCTGAAGGGGTGGGCGGGGGCAATAAAATACAGAAATATTGAGGGCAAGCTCTGAGACTCCTGACACGTTCCCAGTTACCGACCATGAGAGGCTTCCCGGGGCCCGAGCCCGGAGAGGTGTTACCAGGGGGGCCAGTTCAGCTGGCTCGGGCTGCCAAGGAGCCTCCCCCCCAGCTCTCTTGCCGGCGTTACTGTCGACGGGCGGGCATTTCGGCCCCGAGAAACTTGCACACCCAGCACCCGGGGAGCCACGGCGCTCCCGCACCCCCTCCCGCCCCAGGAAACCAGGCGGCAGCGGGGGAAGGGGAGCCCCCTCCCGTGGGTGCCCCCAGCCGGCATCCCCGCGTGTCCCAGGGCAGCGGGAGGGCGGCGTGCTGCCCAGCCGGAGCCGGCACCCCTGGCAGGGGACGGGACCCTCGTCAGGGCTCGCCGAGGAACGGCTGCAGCGCACAGGGGTCACCGAGAAGGAGCCCCGGCCCTTTACCTGCCGGCGGCTGCAGCAGGCTCCCGCGGCGGCGGCTCCCCGGGACAGACCGAGCTGGCGGCGGACGGCTCCCGGCGGCGCTGGGCTCCCACTGCCGTGCGCGCCCTGTGCCCGGCAGCCGCGGAGCCGCCAGCGCAGCCGGCTCCACCTCCCGGCCGTGCCCCCTTCTCCGCTCCGGCCCGGCCCGGCGCAGCCCCGCCCGCTCGCTCGCCTCGGCCCGGCCCCGGCGGCTGGGCGCGCCGCTGCCCCGCTCGCGTCTGGGCCGTCCCTCGCCCGGAAACTTCCCGGGTGCTCTCAGCCGGAGGCGCCAAAGGCAGCCAGGGGACAGTCCCTTGCACAGCGTGCCCGGCGACTCCTCGGCCGTTCGGCGATGCGGCAGGGGCAGCCCTGGAAGGGTGGCCCAGAGGGGCAGCCACCCTGGGACCCTGCCCCGCCGAGCTCGCAGGAGGCACCGGAGGAAGGAGAGCTGCCCACCGCTCGACTCCAGCGTGGCCCTCATAGCACCTGATGGGCTTCTGATGCACCGGGGATGATCCTTGGGGTATAAAAGAAAGAGACCAGGAAGGTGAGAGGTCACTTGTTGACCAGTATCTTGGTGAGAGGTGCCTAAATGTATTCGGAGGTCTGTTGGAGAAACTTGAAACAAAGAATGGTACTGCAGGATTGGAAAGCCTTTCAAAATGCATACCAAACCAAATGAAGAGCCCACATTTGCGAGAGAGGAAAAGCCAACTCTCCAAAGCCCGGTTTCCTAAGGAAATACGGCTTCTGCAGTTGTGTCTTCTGTGTCTGCCAGTAACTTCTGAGCCAGTTAAAACAATTTCAATTAAGTTGGACAACAACAAATTTAAGAAAAATAGGTAACTGTAGAAGAGGTCACCTCTTTTACTGCTCTTGCACATAGGATGACTGTATCCCAAGTCCAACAGCATCCAACAGACACCAGGGAATCCACAGGGGTGGTTCAGTTCATCTGTCCCCTAGGGAAATCACACTTTGCTGATCCTGATGCTGACAAAAGCATGTGCTGGGTTGGAGGGAAAGAAACTGAGGGAGCGAAAAGTGTGCAGAAGTAATGCTGTTACTCTCAGTAACAATCAATAGCTCAGGAGCAAGTGTGTTAGTAAACTGGACATTGCACTCACAGAGACAGCACTAAAGAATTTGCAATCCTGCCAGGGCCAGATCCTTCAGTGGTCCTATGCAGATGGGTCCTTGAGCTGATAAGAAGTCCTGTTTATTCATGTTCATGTTCTACATGTTGGGTGGATGTGGATCCAGACCCTCAAAGCTTATTAGAAGAACCAGAAACAACAGGGATGTCTAACAGTGCAGTGCAAAGAAAAAAGATGTGCCAGTGTCTCTGTATAAATATCTCTGCTAATGCCTCATATATCTGGTAATGAACAGTTACAAGGCTCCCCAGGTGCAGCTATTTGTTGACGTTGGCTTTCTTTTTTTCCTAATGTGATATAAAAATAGGGAGACGCACACAGAATTTAACAGTTATGGTCCCAAATCAATTTCTGTGTAATAGCAAAACTGGATTCACAACCAGCTCATATTTGTAACGTATCTTTTGTGACAGTCTATTGCTTATGACAGGCAATCATTTCAAGGTCTGATATTTCCTTGTAATGTTTGGGACCATGTTTTTCCATTTCTGTTTCACTATTCATTTATTTGTGTCACAGCATGATCCTACCTCTCCTTGGTCTTTGTGGCAGAGTAGGGGATTTCCATTTCTTTATTAGACACAGTTTGAGACGAGGTAATAGCCTTGTTCCTCATTTGATTCCTTTGCAAAGGACTCAGAGTGCTATTTTCCAGAAGACTGGCTTGTCATACCCCTGGAGCAGCAGATCATGGTTCTCTCAGGCAGAGATTATATTTGTGCTCTGCAAACCTGTCAAACTCTTGGTCCTCCCTCTGCACTCCCCCCATAACAATCTCATACATTTACCCCTACACTGTCACAGGACCATTTCAGGACCCCACACATCAGGCAGTTTTGCTGTGTACCTGGTAAATAAACGATGAAAATGTGTGCATATCTGTCTAGCCACCTGACTCCTAGCCCTGTTTTGTGGCCTAATGCACAGCTCTCATGCAGAGGGTTTCTAGGAAACTGAGTGGTCTTAGTCTTGCCCAAAACATCACAGTTTTAAACAGCTACAGATTCTATAGACAAGATCCTTTCCTCATCAGGGACATGCTTGGCATCTTTCCAACAACTAACCCCTACCCCCCTCCAGTGACATCACTATTCTGATATTTTTGAAAAAAGTACAGGGCAATGTATCCTAAGACTTGTATGTGTTTTCTGTTTTCCATCCTGATTCTATGAAAGTGTTTTGTAAATGAACAAAAGTCAACTATATGTGACCCCAACTTTCAAATCTTCCACATGCTCGCATAGACACAATAGTGCTCTTACATGCTCAACTGTGCAATTTAAGGGGCCACTATTGAAAATGAGCTTCCCGAGTTTATGGTGCTTTCACTGTCGTGAAGGAACTGCTTTGTGAATCCCAGCCAGCACTGAACTGAGTGTTGCATTTAAAGCTGGGGTTTACATTCTTTGTTATGTGTAAAGGACGTAGTATATCCTCTATAAACTTAAAGCATAACGGTAACCTTGGACAAAACCAATTTTACCATAGAATAAACTTGTGAGAAGGCTGTTTTACTTGTTTTCTGATGAATACATCACTGAAATGAAATCAGAACATGGAAGTAATTCCATGGTTTAGCCCAAAACACTAAAGCCACTTTCTCCTGTTTCAGAAGTGCCTAGAGCTGCAGCTCTCCCACCGTCTAAAGGGTCTGTCCCTTGAATCATCATACACATCATAATCTGAATAGTCTCTCCGTTACATGTTTGATAGGCTTGAATTTTCAGAAGCAGAAACTGCAATGTTGGGAAGCCGTGAACAAATCAGGGCAGTTTTCTCACTGGTGTAACTGGACAGATTTTGAGATAATTGAATTTCAAGCCGTAGAGCTAACCCATTACTTATGAACCTTTTCCTGTCTGTGCTTCACATCTGAGTTCTCAACTTCACAGTTTCCCTGTTGCTTCCTTCCCTAGCCTCCCCACCTTTCCTCCCACTTCCCTTGCCTTCAGGCTGCTCCCTCCCTTTCTTTTCCTATTATTTTATCTCAGTAGTTCTCCTAATGTTTTTCACAATTTGCTGTGAAGGCAGATAAAGCAGGAATGCAACCACAATCCAGCTTGGCTGTGGTTCCTGGAGCTGGACTGACACTCGGCCCAGCTCATTGCCTAGGCAGATGGGCAGAAGGAAACTCTCTGGCATCTGCATGCTGGAACCTGAGTCCCAGCCTATTTCCAGATAACCATGGCACATTCCAGGAGCAATCTGTGCTCAGTAGAAATCACACAGTGTTATTAACTCCACCATGAGACTGAACGGCACTTCTGAGAGTGCAAAACAAACAAGGTCTTAGCTTAAGATGACAAACTGACCGTTTGATCTGAATCTGATCACCTGCTCCCAGATAAATACAGCAAAGTAAGTGAGCTTGTTTTTCTGAAATGTCAGGCACTTGTAGCGCTGACTGAAGTTACACTGATCAGTATGCTCGCTCATCTGCTCTCAGATTGCTTTCCCAGGGCCCCTCCATCAGGCCTGGGAAAACAGCATGAGGGGCCAGTTGATGTACTGGTAGGGAGAGGTTTGTTCAAGCCTCATTATTAAAATCATAATTAAAACCTTGCCAGTGTATTTTTCAACCCAGTTTTGCTTTCCCAGGCTCAGCTGGGAAAACTGAAGCTAAATTGTTTATGAGTTTGTTTCTTTGTCAATATCAGCATTTCCCAATGATTTTCATCCAAGCAACAACTGATGTTTCAGAGAAGAAGAAAATCACAGGCCCTCATACAGCTTTGCCATGGTAATTTTTTTTTTTTAAGAAAAAAATAAGCTGCATTTTGAATATTAATTTACAGATTTATTTTTCCCAACTCTGTTTTCATATTTACTTGATCACATTATAACATACATGCACGTTTTTTGGAAATGAAAAAGCGTGTTTTGCCATCATTTCACATGTGACCTTCTTAGGTCTCTCAGACCCACAGACCACAAGATGGGAAGCAGGATTCTCGGGCAGCAGACGTGCTCTTCTTAAGAATATCCAATCCAAAAACAACACCTCATGATCATTGAGATACTCAAACAAGTAGACATAATTTTCCTAAATGCTTTCCTGCCCACCTCCCTCCTTCCTTGTCTTTGAAGTTGCAAGATTACACAAAAGAACTGGCAGTGGTGCCTAAACCCCAAACTTCAGAAGCAACGTTTGAATGAACTCTTGGACTCTGCCCAGAAAAATCTCAATAAAGAGAATTCTTTGTAGTAATTTTAATATTCAGCATTGAGCGGATCCTTTCAAAGCAAAATGAACATATTTAAGATGATAGCCACCTCCACTGCTAACAACAGGTAAAGCTGTATATTGCTGAACTGAAATTAAAAATAAAATATCCTGTCCACTGTTTGCTTTTTTTTCTGAAGTTTCCTAAAAATGAAGCTTATGCCAAAATCCCAAGATTTCCAACTGCACGTCCTTTGAAAAAGTTCTCAACACTCATATTTCCTCTGAAATTTGCAGCTGAGCTTTTTCTGAACTTCTTGAACCCTACATGGAAACAAACTTTGCTTCCCACAATCTTTTAATAATTTCCTCTAAGGACAAGAAAAATGGAGGCTCCTATTGTGCCAGAAACCCTGCAGTCCCTTTCCCCTACATGTTTAAATATGATAATAAATACAAATACAGAGAAACACTTGTCCCCATTTACAAATAGGAAATTGGGGCACAAAGAGTGAATGGTGAAGTACTGGAGGTCTGTGGCAGCTCCAGGACATGAGCTAGGAGATCTTGGATCTCAGACAAGTGCCTTACTCATCCAAACATCTCTCCTCAAATGTTTTAACGCTTCTTGGCATTTGCATTTCTCTTATAACAGAAAGGGAGGAGGCTCAAATGCACTTTTAAAACTCCAGCTGACACTAAAATCCTGAAGCTATTTTTATTCTTGTAAGATATTACAAAGCACCTTTATCCCCTAAAAAAAAAAAAAAAAAAAAAAAGCTAACTAACAAACATAGCTTCAGGGTTTATTTTTACTTGAGATGTTCCAATTAAATAACACTTTATTGGACAGTTAGAGTTCTTCATTATTTTTCTGACAAAGATATGGTACATAGTTCACAGGCATCTACGGAGAAAAGCAGTAACTGCCAGGGGGCAGATGGAAGTGTTGAAAACTTCACTTCTGACAAGAGTTAGATGGTCACCCTGCAATTTGTTTCAACACAGCCAGTTGTGTTGCCATAACTTGTTAAACATCTGCTAAAAACATATGGAATCCTCCTGGGGGATGTAACCTGATGCCATTCATCAAACTATTTCACTGCTTCCCTTTTCCCCAAGCGGCTCCCTCCAGAGAGCCAACTGAAGCAAAGGATCCTAAAGTCTGTATATGGAAAAGCATCCCTAGCCAGAAAAGTGATGATAGCTCCTCTTGAACCTGGAAGAAAGTCCTATCCAAGCAAATTCTTCTGAAGCACATGTAACATGGTCAAGGAGAAAAACACAACAGCACATCATCATAACTCCAAACCAGTCATCCCACTGGACCCTTAGGTGAAAGGAGGTACCATGGTATCCTACAGCAAAACTATTCCCTGCTCTGCTGGTTTACATGGGCATTGCGAAGTTAGCTAGGAGATTCCTGGAACTGTGACTTTTGGCCTGGGAGGACCTAAAGTTTTTTCCTGGTATCACATAAAACAGAATTCTGTTAAATCCAGAAAGCCGGACTGTCTGCTGTCTGAACAGCGGGATAAACACTCATGGCTGTGTAAAATGACCACAAGAAGGCTGTAAAATACAAACACATTGTCAATGACATGGACCATTACCACTGGCAATCAATTTGTGTGGTGTAAAGGTTGCTGGACACCACACATGATCCCAGAATTTTTCATGATCAAATTCAGTGCCCTAAGAGGGGTGTAGCTTTAAAGGCTGATCCCCAGTGACAGATGGAGATGTCATATGCTAAAAAGTCCATGAATCAACAACTGGATGATGATGCTAATATAACCTAATTGGGATAGCTTTCAAAAAGTACACCACTTTCTTTTGTTTCCAGAAGCTTCTCTGTTTTTTTCCTCAGTTATGCTGCTTTCTTTAATAAAAGACAGTACTTCTCTGCAGACCTCTTTTCACTTGTCATTCACCCCCCTTTCAAGCATACACACAGCCAGGGCAGAATCAAAACTACACAAGCTTTGCTTCTTTTTCCTCAGTCTCAAGAGTCCTCCTGTGCACGTGTGTGTAGGGCTGCCCTGCTCTGCTGTCAACAGAAGGGAACTTGTAAGTGAACAGAGCATCCATGCTGGGTATAGGAGCTGTGAAATTGCTGAATGCTGTGTGGTGGGATTGAGGCAGACTTGGTGCTAGGTTAAGATCAGTTATTTTAAAAAATGTAGGAATAAAATAAATGGTCCTTGTGAACCCTTGACCGGGCACTAATTAATCAGCCTCCCGCTTTTACAAGTGAGAGCAAATGAATGCCATGAATATGCAGTGATTTCTCCAAGTGGGCATGGAGATTAGAATTTAGATCTCCTATGAGTGATCAAACCACAACTGTACCTCCATCAGCTATTTCAGGCATGAGGTTGCTTTACCTGAAGATGAAAACTCTTTTGTTATCTGGACACTCGTTATTGTTGTACAAATATGGTTCTTTTACAGCTTAAAAATATGGATTCTTATAGGCCACTGTGGAACACAGGTTGGAACTACATGAGTCTCTTATCTGATTAATTCCTGCTGTGAATGTTTTAAACAATATTGTGAGTTACTAGCTGCTGTTTCCTATCAGGAAGAGATAAACTGTGGATTTATTAAAGGTTGGAGCCAACTTCACTGCTGGTTTTACTAGACTGATTTCAATGAAATAACGCCAAGGGCACATTTTCTTAGCTATGTAGCCCTTAGCCACCTACTGAGATTAACTTATTGTATATACATCACAAAAGCTTGCAAAGCAAGAGAAAATAAGTGTCTCCTTGTTTCCTGTTTTTCTGAGCTACCTTCAGAGAAGGATCCAGAATCTAGATTCTGTTTGAAAGATCCTCAAGACACTCTTCCAGTCTACTAGAAGGTTCAATCCAGCAAACCCCTGAAACCTGAGAAGTATGGAAAGCCTGGCAAGAGCTTTGAATCTTCCTGCTCCTTGCTCTTTTTGTAACCAGCCCCTTTGTGCAGCCTTACATGCCATGTTTTGGCAGTCGTGATCCTGCCTGTGGTAACAAATTGCAGAAGTGGCTGTGAAAGTTGAAGACATTAAGAAGAAAATGTTAACTGGACTTTTCTGAAATCATGAAAAGTACAACTGAGTCAAGACTAAGGAGCTTAGAGGGGAACAGGGGTTTGCCCAAACCACTTCTGCAGCACTGCTTTTAAGACAGTTTCAGTTGCTCTAGTAGAGATGCAGAGGGGACTAAGCAATGCAAATGCTCAGGTGAACTCCTTGTGTGCAGTCTGCAATCCAGTCGGCACATTTCCATCTTCTTCCTTCTCAGTACATGTCTCACAGCCTCTCTCCTGCTTGCATCTCTTCTCCAGACTCATTTTCTCTCACTGTCTTCAGCTCTGTTGTGTTTTCTGTAGGACTTTCAATTTAGTTTTTTACTTTTGCCCATGTAACCCTGTGATAACGTCTCACTCATTCACTATCAGGTCTCTGTGTTGTCTTCCAGGTGATCTCATTTCAGTTTCACAGATGAGCACACAAAGCAGAGGGTGAATAGGGAAAGGAGGATCAGAGACAGACAAAAGGGGCTTTTCTTTTTAACCTGACAGAATGGGGGAAAATACATCTGTCGCAAGCAGAAGCAATGGCATGTTAGAAAGGATGAGAATGGGAACTCTGTCTTTCTTGGAAACTGCCCCTGAAATGAAGCAATAGTTTTAGGAAGCCCAGGATATTGGTAGAGCAGCTGGTCTCCTTCCAACTGAGATTTGCTGTGTTCCAGGGCTATAATCAGGCAGAGAATTTGCCAACCAAGGCTGTTTTCAATGTGCCAGGAAGCAGCCGTCCCTTCACCTGAACTAGAAATGGCTTCACTAATGTGCAGCATGTGTGCGAGTCACTGAAGAGCCTTCACCCTTCATCCATCAGAGAAGTGCAATTGTGTGTGCAGCAGGACCAGTGGAGGCGAGGGGATGGCAAGCTATTAAGAATGAAGCTTAATGGCCCCTTGAGAGCACTGGGAGTGGGGAAATAACATAAAATTAAAAAAACTCTTCACCTGAATTTTAATCACACCCAAGGGAAGACATGAGATTTAATACAAAACATTACACAGCTGCTTTGCTACACGAGATTAACTTCATGTAACAGGATGAATAAAAATATTCCCACTCCAACTTTCTGAAACATTCTGCCCTGAGGCAGTGAGAGAAATGGCACAGAATGCAGAATAAGGCAGGGAGATGAGCTAGAGATGCTTTTAAGCTCTGTGCAAGTCACCCATCCAAAGCCAGGCTCTGACACAAATCTCCTTCAGCATCTCAAATTAATAATTCATCCTTAGCTGGGCGATCATTACAAGATCTCTTTTTGTAGACAGACAGTCAGAGAGAACAAATGTAAGAGTTAATGCCGGTTGGCAATACTGTGAATTTTTGAAAGCAACAGGCTATGACAGCACTTGTTAGGTTCTCCTAGTGCTATGCTTGGAGCCTGGGCACCTGCAAAAGGCTGTAAATGTGCGTGTATAAGGAGTGACCCACTTCTGCAAGTAGAAGTTGGAATGCCTCCCAGATGCACACATGACATTTTGGCAACACAGAGAGAAAGAAGTTCAAGGAAACTAGGAAAAGAGTTCAGAAGAGGAGTGTGAACGAAAATACCAAAGCAGCAAAACATCTAGTTCTGAACTCTTTGTAATTAGTCATCCAAGATGAGCCACTATCAAGGTCACAAGAGATCTTTGTTGTAGAAATGAGGCAACTCTCCTCAGTCACCAAGAGATTTTGTAAGCTCACATAGCAGCCTGTCAAAGTCAGGAGGGACTTAGTAATAAATTGATTTACAAGAACATCAGCTGGAGATATAACCTTTTTACTTTTCAAGCAGTAGAATAAATGCATGTCGCTTGACAAGTGCTTTCCCTGGTAACCCCATCAACCATTTGTGAAGCAAGAGTGGTATTTCCTTTGTGCTCAGCGTGACAGGCAGTGTGCAATTCACAAAATACACCTCCGCCCATGATCAACAAATTCTAAAATTATTTCCTATTCCTGAAAAAATTGTCAGAAACATCCAACTGATCATTGTGCACATTTTGCACTTATCTTTTTGGGGCAGCAGGTCTGTTAGGTCCTGGAAATCAAGCAGCTTCTACCACTGACTAGGCCTTGGGAAATAAATCCAGATCTCAGTAATTGCTATGAGTCAGATGTGATTTTTTCTTTTATGCCAGATGAGAATTTATCACTTCAGTGTGGTGCCAGTCACAGAAATAAGCACACCAGAGAGTTGTGTAGGACAGCAGTGTGCTCAGGGACAGCAGCTGATCAGAGGTCAGGGCTATTCAGAACAAATGCAGCAGTCACTTACCTGCTCCCTCTCAGATGTCTGGCAGCAATAGCTGTAGCAATCCCAGTTCTCCAGGGCTCTCCTCTTCAGCCTGAAATGACATTTGCACCCCTTCCCACTATTCTTTTCTTGCCTGTGGAAAAAGCAGTCTTGCACCAGTCCTTCATCTTGGGGGCTGAAAAATTCAACTTTGGCTATGCTGTTGAGAAGCCTTGAGTCATCCTCACTGGTGAAGCTCTGCAGCTGGAGGTGTTCTGAGTGCGAGGGAAATTGAGATACATGGTCATAAAGAAGCTAGTGACAAGTCTTGGAGGAAAAAAAAAGGTGTTATCTTTAGTATCCAGGCCAAATGCCAGTTCCAGCTAAGATAACAGACATTCTACTAGCTTCCTGCAATTTTCCTTCAGTGAAATATTATCCTCTTTACTTCCTGCAAGAGTGTCATTTAACACTGCTTTGCCAGTCTACTGTGATTCACTCAAAGGATGCTGCATTTCAGTAAAGAATAAAGTAACTCTGCTACATTAGAGATGCATCCAAACTGCGAGATTCAGAATGAGATTTATATACATATTCAGGTGGCTGCATGAATTCAGTTGTTCAGTTCAATTTTGGTCAGTGAAATTAGCAATAATCCTTTATTGTAGGAAAAAAAAAAACAAACCAGTTAAATATATGGATGACATGAGCACTCCTGCCTGTATCCAGAGAGTAGATGTTACTAAAATCTTTCTTCAGAACAATAGCAAGACCTTCTTCCTATAGCACTCTGATCTTGGATTCCAGCAGCCACTAATCCTACCACATGGAAACAACTGCTGCTCCTAGAGACTGCACTGAAGTGCTCTCCAAACAGCAGGTACCACACAGTTTCCACTGTCTTTCATGACAGCTACTGGGCCATATCTACACCAACATTTGCTGTGCATACTGCGGTTCTGCCTAAACAATGCCTTGCAGATACCATCAGGTGATAAAAATGTTTTTTCGTAACATATTGCTTGAACCCAAGATAAAACTACACCAAGGCAATTTATCCCTAACTGTATATTTGCACTGGAATATGCCAGTGTACTTGAGGAAGATGGAACAGCTCCCAAAAGAGGCAGGAGAAACTGTTGTTTTTCTGTTCACAGTGGGTTTCCTCATCAATCAGCCATGTTCATTAAAGCTTGCTTCCTTTAGCAGGATCACTATAAAGGGCAATTATGAAGGAGGAAAAGAAGAACAGTCTTATGACTTGCCATCTTCCAGGATTTGTCCTGAAGATAAATTGAATCTACAGCTTTAATGAGGCTGAGTTCTCACTGAATGGGTGACCAACATCTTCACAGTCTAGTGTGACTTTACAATAACAAGACATTCTCCCTACACATATAAAGCCATGTCTTTCACAGGAGCATTAGGTATTGAGCACAAATCACTGGCCAAGGAGGAAAGGCATAGCTATTTCTGATATTCAGGTAGTGCCAGAGTCTCAGGATCTGTAAGGCCAGCCCTGCTGCAGCTAATAGGTAATTTCTCCATCAAGTGTCACACTGTTCACATATTTGTGCTTCTCCCTTTCCTCCCAGAGTGCTGATGATGGTGTTGATGGAGGTGGGACTGCAGCCAGCTGTCCTCTGATATGAGGTGTGCCAGGCAGTGGGATACTGCTCTCAGCTCCAGAAGCTGTCAAAGCCATCATGGATTTATATTCTGTGGAAGTAATTAGGGGCTCCCTGTTGCTCCTCCACTCGCCTCCCATTTGTAGGGCAATCACATCAGACTGGAGTCGTGCTCAGTCAACACTGCCAGTCTCCCCTGAAGCCAGTGGGGGCTATTAAGAGAGGTTACTGGGGCAGATGGAATATTCCCCACTAGAATGCACATGCAGAGCTATAGATTTTGCCCTCGAACATAGCCTGTGGCAATTTCCAGCAGATAAATGAAAGCTGCTATTCTCATTGATTTTTTTTTTTTAATAATTATTTGTGCCACCTCTTGCTTCTAGTCATAGTGATCCCATCTCCAGTCTGTGGTAGAGGCACTAATTTGTTTTTCTTTTTATCTTCCCTGTTTGCCTGATTTTTTTCCGTTCACTGGCTCACTCTCTCCACATCCAGCGCTAAGATAGAGAGCCTTTGTGCTAAGGGAGTCTGGAAGGAGAACTGCTGCTGGTCACCAGTCTCCTTTTGATAAGGTCTGCAAGGAGAAGGGACTGGCTCTGAAATGGTTAAGCAATTTTCTTCAGCTAGCTTTGGTCCTTCCTCACCACCAACAAACTGGACAAGGAGCTCAGAGACAGCCTGAGCTCATTTATCTTCCTGTTTCAGGCAAAAGCCTTTCCGATGCAGTGAGTTTCTTGGGCAGTGGGCTTTCCACTGTCACGTGAGGCTCACTGGGGGATCAGACCTGTGAGTTTTGCCAGGATGAAAAGCCAAGCTCTTGCAGTTTCCTGCCTAATAGCAGATCCCTCTGGCAGAGTCCCTGCCCTCCCCCCGGGTGAACTGCCACTGACCCAGTGAATTCAATTAGTATGGTTCTTCCTTTATCAAACAAACCCCACATGGCCCAAACCAAACATGGTGTATTTGAAAACAAATGGATTGAAACGGCCCTAATCTACTCAGACACTGTCCTCTGCATATGTTCCCTCTGATTCAGCCTACCCACAAATACAATCAGGGAATCATCAGGATCCCATCTGGTTTGCAAGAGGAGAAGGGAGTCTGACGCCCTGCAGAACAGAGAGTATCAGTGTTTGGGGCTTTTGTCAAATGGACCATTACAGTGCCCTGACAATGCTTTTTGGGCCAGTTTTCTGACTGTCTCCACTGTTGAGCCCTTGGGGAAAGTGGGGGAGTGCCTGGGAGTCCTAGGGAAGAAAGCTTGTGTGACTTTGACTCTATCATTTTCCTCATGCAAAGTGATGCACAGTATCACCACATGCAGCCTGGGCAAACCACACTAGCTGAAGCACTTCTGTAAGCCACCACAGCAGAAAACACCGCACCTTGCCTGGAGGTCTCTGAATCACTTTAGCCACTCCATACATGAAGATTTTGCCCTTATACCACAGGAAAGTCATCAGCTCTCCCATTTATAGGGCCCACTGATCAGCTACATCTGTCCCAGCAAGAAATCCCATGTCAAAGGGGGAATCTCCACCTGACTTGCCCAAAGGAAGAATGTGGCTATGGTGAGGAGAAGGGAGCCATCTTGCTACCACATCAGCACAGCCACAGATGCTGCACCTACAATTGCCATCATGGACACCACAGACTGATTTGGGAACTCTCTTCTAATGCTCTTCACTAAGCAGTGAGTCGAGTTTGTCAGAAATTGCTGGACACTCCTGACATTTACTCAAACATGTCTCCCACGCCCCATCTTCTCTTAACCAGCAGAGACTGGGCATGACCCATGACAGACACGGGGCACAGAGACAGAAGACAGCCAGAAAGGGTAGCCCTACCAACAGACCCCAGCAGAAATGTGCTGGGGAGCAGTGGAAAAGGCCAAAACTCAGAGATCCCAGGTCCCTTTTGCTTTGGGTCACAGGTAGGGAATGACATAAGTCAGGCAGCACATCTCAGGTAGACTTTCTGGTGGTTCACAAGAAAAGCCTGGTAAAAGGAGACTGGAGAACGCACAGGTGTGCGAGGGCTTGAACAACACTGCCAGAAGGTCTGGAGGGATGGTGCCTCACCTGAAGACAGTTCTTGTGTAGTACACTGAGGGCATGTTCAAGAGGTACACCAGAAACACATGCAGGAATTTAAAGCCAGAGCTACCAACTGGGTAGCCATCAGGACTGCACAGCCCATTCCAAAAGGCTTCCTCCATCTGATCATTCAGACAGCAGGGCATTCAAGCCAAGTCTCCTGTGGCAATGCCCACCGAGGCCAGTGTCTCCTAATACGGTGGGCACTGTCTTCTCATTCAGCATCTTGGTGGTAATCTATAACAACAGCAGGAAGGAGGCCAGATCCAGGGGCAAGCATTCATTCCAGGAAGATCCAAAGCCAGTGAATCTACTCCCTTTATACAGCCTTCATACATATGTTTTCAGTGTATAAGGCTTGTCTTGGCTCAGTTTAAGAAAACTATGAAGAAAGAAATCCCATGAAACTAGACCAGAGACCTTAGCAGAACATATTTGAAAAAACTAGTATAAAACAAAAATTAGAAGTTACCACGTTTTTTGTTTCAGGCTGCCTGAAGTATAAGGCAGGACACACGTGTCCCTGAGTGTTGGATGTGAATTACCCCACTAGAACCAGTATTCAGCACTCAAAAATTCTGAGTTGAGCCATTCTTTTGAGCTGCTTCCTTTGCTTCAAAAGCCCTTGACAGATTTTCCAGATTATCTAAATTTCTGGACATTATATATAGATTATATATATATATATTTTTTTTTTTTCCTGTCAAAAGAACCCCAAGAAGAGGGCAAAAACCAAAGAGGAACTTCTGTTGCACTGCCCAATTACATTCAAAGTAAAGAACCACCAGAAGTTGTTGTGAAGCCAGACTCTGCCCCGGTGGCAGGGTGCTCCCTGGAAGCACTGATGGGCAGATTTCTGGACCTCTTCTACTTCTTTTTCCCTGAAAACACAACACTCCCTGCAGAGCACTCACACAAAAATGCAGCTGCCTCAGTGGGAACCTAAAATATATCTGAGGAGACTTCTGGAAAAGCCTCCTAAGGGAGATGGAGAAAGTAGTACAATCAGCAGTACAAGTGCACCAAGCACAACAGAATTCACTGGGAAAATATATTCATCTGGCTCTACTGATTTTGAGATTTGAGAAATTCACAAGAATGCTTGAAGTTGCTCATTTACATTTTGTTACCCAGAATGCACTTCCAACTCATTTATTTCCCACAGGCACCAACATCAAAGCTGTGGAAACAAGCTATCTTTGCGTGAAGGTTTTTCTTTTTAATTAAACATTATAAACTAAGGCCAGAAATTTCTTCTTTCACAGCTGGAGAAAGCATAAAGGGAGAAGCAAAGGTAGAGAAACAGAATCCATCAGTCACCATACAGAGAGATCGCTTGGCCGTGGATGCTTGCAATTGCCTTCTAACTGCTTGGCTCATTCGTGTAACATATGGTGAAGCATGGAAAACCCACCTATAGCCCAAAGGTCACTATGCCACCTGCAGACCCCAGACAACATGCAGCCTTGCACAAATACACATGGAAGTAATTAGGAAGGCAAGGGAGGTGGGATTTGAAGCGGAACCCCCTCAAGTCTGCCACATTAATCCTTCCAGCTGAGCTGGAGAAGAAGTCTGAATTCCCAGGGGTCTGATTGCCACAGCTTGTAGTTCAGGATGGAAAAAATAAGTGATTTACTGTTTCCTTGCCAGCAACATGTCATTGCATTTGTGAGGCTTGAGTTGAGAGAAGAGCATAAAGGAGTTCCAAAGGGGCCAAGTTTGCTTCCCTCATTACCTGCAGAGCCATGGCCTGGCAGGCTGCTTTCTCTAGCCAGGGTTACTCTTCCACGTGCATTCAGTTTAGAAATTACATTTGGGTTGCTCTTCTTATGAATTTGCAGTCAAAGGTAACAAAGTCTTTGGGACTAATGTGGTAGATGCCAATGTGTGGATAAGGGGATGCAGAGTGACAGGAAGTTTGGATTCATCTCTTCCTGATAATGTTGCATCCCCTAGAAGTCTGAAGTTGTGGACTGTGACCCCCTTCCCTGCATTACACTGGTCAGAACAACTTCTCCTTACCCCAAAGATCTTACAGCTGAGATGCAAGAGATACAAAAGATGAGCATGATACAGCATGACAAGGAAAACATGGAGGTTGGAGAGTGGATTGAAAACTGGCTAAAAGGAAATGGGTTTGAAGAAGAAAGGTGAGATGAGAAATGTACCCACCAGGGATCCAAGGTTTAAATGCTGCTAAGTCTGGGCTTTTTCTCCCAGTAGATCCAAACACCTGTGATCATTCTACCACATTTACTTTGAGGCAACTTGGAAAAAGTTTGCCAGTCATCATTTCTTTCATGGTACTGGCATATTCCTCTTGTTTCCACCCTACTTTGCTCCACTGGATTCATCATCTCTTGCACACATTTTTCTGTGGTTTTTCTTTCAAAGGTTCACTGCTCAGGCCACTCCTCACACAAAATTATGATTCCACTTAATGAAAATATCACTTAGCAACCAGGGAGGATGGCTCTGGTAATGTTAAAGTATATAGAAAAGAAAAAACAAAACAAAACAAAACCAAACAAAACCAACCAACCAAGCACACCACACAGAAACCTTGTGACTAAGACTTCACCTCAGTCCAAAGGCCAGCTTCTCAGCTTCAGAGTCCTTCTTTGCCATGCTCTACCTTGTGACAAGACTTAGAGGCAGGAAGGAATTTTTCCCCAGCAAACAGAGGAGGGACAGGACAAATGTAGGTCACCTTTCCTAGGGCTTGTACAGCCATCCAGGTACTTCTGGTGGCTGGAGATCTAATATATGCAGCATACATGTACTGGGGCAGGAGGAGGCTATGGGGTGGCCCCTGTGGGAAGAGATCAGGGCTACCCCATGTCCCACACAGCCAGCTGCAGCCAGCTCTGCCACAGACTCACTGCAGGACACAGCTGAGCCCATCAGCCACACCGGTGGCATCTCTGTGAAAATGTGTTTAAGATAGGGCAGAAAATGCCTCAGAGGGAGAGGAGGGAGCAAAAAGAGTGAGAAACAGCAGAGGGAACACCAAGGTTAGAGGAGGAGGAAGAGGACATGGAGGAAGATGAGCTTCATGGCACCAGAGCAAATATTTCCTGCAGCGCATGGGAGAGTGCACACACGAGCCACACAGCAGCAGATTTTCCTGACAGGAACCGCAGCCCATGGAGAACTCACACCAGAGCAGAGGAAAAGTATGAGAGGAAAATGCGTAGCAGAGAGAAATTATGATGTACTGACCATAACTCCTCATGTCCATAGCCTAGGGAGGGTAGAGGAGTCGAGTCTGGGATGAAGAAGTTGAGCATGGGCAAGAGGGGATGAAAGGTGTTGTTTTAATGTTTCAGGTTTTTGCTTCCCACTATCCAAATTAGCAATTGCATTTTTATTTTAATTGACAATAAATTAATTTCCCAAGGTCGAGTCTGTTTTGCCAGCAACAGTAGCTGGTAAATGATCTCCCTGTCTTTATCTCAACCCATGAGCTTTCTAATTTCTGTTTTTCCTATTTGGTCCCTTTGTCCTTCTGGGGGAGTGAGTAAGTGGCTGGGTGGGATTTTGGCTGTTATCTTAGGCCAAGACACCACAATATCAAAGTATAACTTTCAGAGACCACGTTATCCAGGGTGCAACTTGCCCATTAGATGAAAAACACTGGTTTCATGGCATACTGGAGTGTGCAGTCTGTAGGCTGCTGGCAAGTGGCACATCATGCTCATGTCAATCCATTAAGTCATTCACATACACTTAGCAAGTGATAAAGAAGTCACTGCCTTCATCTTTGTACCTCCCTTATTAAGTGCACATACATCATATGCACAGCCATCTATGAACTTTCTATTTTGTCCCTCCCCTAGAGATTTTCTTTCTAATTTTAAACTAACTATTTACATTTTCTGGTTTGTGTCAAATAAACAGACACCACTATATGGAAGCTGAGGATACAGGAAGAGGCAGGGATGGGGAGCACTACTAAAATCTCTCTTTTCTCATCTCTTCCTGGAATGTAAATATTGAGCATATAATTCCTAGTACTATTGTGTCTGTTCTTGTGGAATTGGCTGGGTAAACTCCCTGGCATCACACAGAACTGTGCCTTATTCTTGAAAAAACAGGTGAACTCACAGGGGACAGTTCTGAGTGAACAGCAGGAATGCTTTTATGCTACCTTTCTGCTGTTACTTGGCTGAGGATTTCCAGGCACTTTGCATGATGCAGTCACTCATCTATGAGGTCAAGATTATTTCCCTTCCATGGTGGTTATCAGAGAGGAAGGAGGTTGGTGTCTGCTGTTCCTGCTGAGTCTCCCACCTCTGCATTTTCTACCCACCTCCCAGCTGAGGTAAATAAACCAAAATAGCTATCTCCATTTAACAAGATGTTCTGTCTGCTGGTGAGAGAAAAGAAAGCAAAATGTGCTGGGACAGCATCAAAATCAGAACGATGGGAGCTGCTAGGTGTTTCTCCAAGCATATGGAGAAAAATCAAGGTACAAGAATAGAAACTACTCAGCAAATTCCCTCACTGAATATGAACTGAGAAGCTGACCCTAAGTTTTAATCTTGGACTACCATCTTCAGCTGGTTTTTGCTGCCTTTCCCTGCATTTGAAAATTACGAGCAAACCCTAAAACTGGTCTAGAACAGCTTTTACTCTGCAACTGGTTGGCAAAGTCACACGCCATACAAAGTAAAAAAATATAATTGTGTGGGGACAATGGGCCTAAACCTTTCTCTTGCTGATTCAAGCATCAGAGCACAGGCATGCTCAGTTCTATAACCCAGACAAAGCCTTTTGCTGAATGTCCCCAGACTGCCATTTCATGGAATGTTTGCAGAAAGTTAATGCCATGTCAGAATCCCCAAGTGGGAAATGGCAAATATTTAGGCACTGCAAATGCAGAAATGCATGCATTCAGAGGCTGGCTTAAGAGACTTTCACTTTGAACTCAGTGCTTTCCAAACATTCACATAACTCATCACTGGAAGCTAGATAACTACAATTAATTTAAGTGCTGCTTAATTTCCTGTATCAACTAAATTGATGTGTTTTATTTCTGTCTTAACACTAAAGTCTGAAATTTCAGGCACTAATTTTCCCCAGAAAGGGATTTTCCATCCTACCCATAAAAGTGCCATCTCCCTGGAGAAAAGCAAGGTTCTCTGGCTAAGGATCAAGGTGTATATGCTCTGTGTGAGAGAACAGTGTTCTGCTGCATTATCAGTCCAATGCCACAAAAAGGAGATAATAGTGGAATGGCAGAATGGATGCACAGCTCCCAAAGAAAGACACCTCATATTTGAGTCTCTGCCCCAGGTAAGAGAGACACATCTGACTGTCCAGTTCAGGGATTTAAAGCATCTTACCAGGGCAATTTAAAGCAAAATCCTCTCACATTCTTACTTGAATGTTTTTCACAGGCAGCTCAATATTTTACAGAGCCATCATCAGGAAATAAAACAAGGCGCTGCCTCTTTTCTCCACATACTTTCTCTGCTTCACTCAGAGAGGAGCAACACAGTTGTGAATCACTTCCCATCAGTGCGAGGGAAGAGCTCTAAGTGGTTAGTAACTCCCAGTCAGGCTGGTGACAGTGGACAGCAGAATGGCTGAGATGGGGCCTGAATGAGCCACTCTGTGTGCTCTTCAGTCACTTTGTGGTCCTTGTTATGTTACAAGTATTATCAAAGTAGCTGGACTCATTACTACAATGCCAACTCGTACTTCAGGGTCTAGACAGATGACTGACTCTTGCCCACTCTGGGGTGCTGTAGAACAGATAAGCCATCTGGTCTTTATCAAGATGCCTCATCCCACCACTTGGTAAACACTGTGCAGACTTGCACTGTTAAAAGCTCATCTTAGGGACAGATTCCTTACAAGAACTACAGTTTCAGCCTGGGCACAAAGAAAGTACGTATGATTCCTTCTGGCAGAAGTCTACAAGAGAGTGAGACAGATATAAGGACATTGTTCAGTGATCCATCACCAAAGATAACACATAACACAGCAAGAAAAACTTGGAAAGTATATTTTGACCCCATGACCAACATCTCTTGTGAACTCAATTCCTGTTTGGGCTGAGAAAACAATGAAATGCCTAGCTGGGATCTAAGGTGTACTTT
Organism: Patagioenas fasciata; assembly: GCF_037038585.1. Taxonomy (NCBI): domain Eukaryota; kingdom Metazoa; phylum Chordata; class Aves; order Columbiformes; family Columbidae; genus Patagioenas; species Patagioenas fasciata. Next base: position 27,058,125 of record NC_092524.1, on the reverse strand, counting down.
TTAACTGCTTGGGTTTTAGCCAATATTTTTTTTTCCTGCCTGTGATAAATCAGTGTCTTAGCCCTTCCTTCTGTGCCAGGGAATGGAAGGTATGGCATGAACACAGTTTGAAAGTCTCTGATTTAGGGCTTGGAGGAACAATTGCAAGTAAATTAGTTACTCCAGCTTAATGAATGTGTATCAGCTGAACCAAAGTAACTGTGTACACTCTCTGCTCGCAGTGAATACCTTTTATTTAATATACAGATACAGTATTAATAGTTAACCTCCTGAGTGTTTTTACCGTTGACCTTGCAGATAGAAATAAGGACCTGCCATTAAGCTGCTTTCTTCTTGTGACCACCGTTCTCTATGCCATATTTTCCTTCTTCTAAATAAATCTCTTTCAAAAGTGAACACTCACGAAGAGGGACTCAGCCAAGCAAAGCAGCAACCTGAGGCTCTGGAAACATCTAGCATTGAACACACCACAACAGTTGCTGCTACCATCTGCTGTGCCAGAGAGTCAAGGTGCAGAGCTATAGCCTCTTCTGGGCAGAAAGCTGTTCCAAGTTTTAATCAACATTTAGAAGTAAACACCTGCTGGACAGAATAAGTGAGAAGATCTGCATTAGTTCATGCTGTAGATAGCACTTGGCTGGCTTCCACAGCTGCGTGTCTCTGTGCAGCACTGTGCCTTGCATCACTGTGTGTGTGACAGGACTGTCACGTTCTCCCTAAGCAATCAATACCGGACATTTGCCACCGGCAGGGTACAAGAATGAATGGTTTGATGGGGGTTTGTTGGAGCTGAGCTCCTGGACTATCTAGGCCAAGCATCCATCTGGGTTTTACAACTGTGTGAACATCTACAGTGTTCATCAAGATTTATTTTGAAACTCTCGGTACTGCAAAGCAGTATTAGCAGAAATAAAAGGTACAAAGCTTAGGAGACAGTAGGAGCACGGGTTAGCACTGTGTTCAGACTCAATCCTTCTCACTTCTGCCTAGACTTTACACTCAAGGAGCTTAAATCTTAAGTAAGATAATTATCTGAAAATGTTACAGCAAAAGATGAATCACTCAACTTTATTAAGCTTTAATGACTGTTTTGATTGCTCTGACTGAGATGACAGGGCTGATTCAACTGTATTTACTAGACCACTTTAAAACAATATCAATAATTTCAACATTAGACCTGCTGATTTTCTCCTTGTTCAACACTTGGCCAGCAATCCAGACACTTTGTGTCTGCATACTGGCTTATGGAAAATGGGATGGCATAATGCCACAGCCCAAGGAAGCATCATCACCCAGATGAAAATGATTGATTCAAGAAATGAAAGTCAGTGCTGCTAGTTACTATACCAACAGCTGGAGAAGGGAGCCTTTATAGGCCTCTCCCATGTAAAATAATTTAGAAACACTGTGGGTTTAGTTCACAGGCACTTCCTTTGCAAAAAGGAGCAAATCCTACTCATTTTAATTTTACCAGATGGCTTTAGGCATTCTGTTACTGGACTAGTACCGGCAATTTCATCCCACTGGAGGGATTTACAAATGGGAGAAGAGGAAATGTTTATCTCTGAGTGTGTCTATAGATATGCTTGCCCCAATTCTCTGTTGTGAAGAATTGAGATTGTGCATGCTGTATGTCACACTCTTTTTGCTCTGGCAACAGTGGAAGCTCTTGTCATGGAGTATTGTATTACACCAGGCCAGACCTCCTGGGCCACTTCTAGTGGTTACTGACTCCTTTTTGTTCCATTTCAAACCTTGAGTTACTGAGGTCAAATACAGTGACCCTAGCCTTCATTTGGCATCAAAGGGAGGGATACAGCCTTTATACACTGTGGGAACTTCAGCTTCAAAAGACATAGCATCAATACATACAGGAAAGTGCCTCCAGGACTTACTCATTACTAGCTGGGGAAAGGCAGGATTTTCCTATAGGTTCCCAGTAGGCCCAGGCACAGAGAATACCAGCATGAAAATCAGGTGATTTTAACTTGGTTGGTCTGACTTCAGTTCACATTGCATGGACTTCACCTTTCACGCTATACCAAACCACAGACAAGATGCCTGGACATCACACCATGTGAGCCTACTTTATATAGCATGTTTGTCCTTACAAGCTTGCTCCTGCCTTGGTTCTCAGACAGCTGTATCAGCCTTTGGATTTCTGAATTTTTCAAAACTGAAGGGAAGCTGCTGCCAGTAGACCTCGAAGTAACACAGATTTACATGGCTGCTGGGTGTTGGAGGCTATGAGCAAAATGTAGGGCTTGCAGGTTTTTCTTCCAGTAGACTCTGGGGAAAGGGTAATATTTTAAAGGTTTTTCTTGATATGCTTTACTTCCCTTTTCTTGCATACTGTAGTTCTTTGTTTTGTGCCATTTCTGTTCTCTGTTAAATAATATAGTACATTGCTCTGTAAGTTGCTGAGATGGCTTAGCTTTAAATGTGGATATGTTAATGCAGAGAGAAACCCTTGTGACTATGGGACTGCTGCTGGAAGCTGCATGCCTGAATTAATGTAGTTGCTCATTTAATTTAATATAGCAAGTATCTCAATAAAATATAAAGCAAAGATTAAAAAAAAAAAAAAGAGAGAGAGACAACACCACCAACCAACCAACCAAAAACTCCACAGAAAAGCTCTTCTGTCCTAATAGCACCAAGGTAAATGTCTTTTCCATCTGCTCATGCTGTGTTCAAAGTTCTTCAGCAACAGCTTGAACATTGTAGTCCTATTACCAAGCTCAGATGCTCAATTTGAAGAGCTGCTGTGCACCACCACATCCCCTCAGGTTCTCACTGGGAAGGGTTAAAACTGCCTTTGTTTTCATGTGGAAGCATTGGTCTGACAGCACCAGATATAAAGGACACTCCCAGGCTCCTCAAGAATTGTGATTTGGAGACACTCTTACTTTTTTAGAACATCCCTTTGTTGCATCACTGAAAGGTTTTTTTGTATACAGAGTAATCATCACCAGAAAATATTTGAAACTATCACTGTTCTGGGAAAGAGCAGGAGCAGAAAAAGGGAAATAAAGGGACAGAAGGACAGTTTATCACAGATGCCTTGTTTTGAGAGGGCTAAAGCGGGCCCTAACTCATTATTTTACAACATATACCAATTAACAGTATGCATCACTGCCCAAAAGCCTATTTTCCAGCTCTGCTGTACTGCCAAAGATTATTGTCAAATGTTCTTTTTTTAACTCTCCAAGCCTTTGTCCACTGCTGCTTCAAACAATGGCAGTTCATGAGGATGTGGAACAAACAACCACGATTCGTTTCTGAGTGTTTGCTACGGTGGGAACAAATAGGGAGAGCTTAAAGGAAACACTAGTTGAGAATAGCACAGGTGAGAGAAGAACTGGCACGGAAAGGCTTTTGCAATTACAAGCCAACATTATTTGCTCTGCAGCGGAAAGGAGGGAATCTTCTCCTCAGCTGTGACTGCGGCTAAAAAGGGAGGCAAGGTGAAGATCTTCATGCCTCTTTAGAGGACACCAAACGGTGGGGAGAAAGGGAGTGTAAAGACAGTCTCCTACAAGAAAGGGTTCTCTAAAAATTCTGTTTAGAGTAAAATAAAAAATTGAGGTGTGTAAATCCCAAGCAAAAACAGAAGAAACTTACAATCAGCCAAAATTCCTCTAACAATGCCTTGGAACCATGTAAACAAGGTTATTAATAGAAGCCTGTCTTTGCAGCAGCCCTCAAAGGCTGCTTCCTCCCATTCTTCCATCTGCACCAATTCAAGGCAGAGAAGCCCTGGCTTGAGAAAACCTCATTTGCTCCCTTCTTGTTTTTATCTTTCCCTCCACTGTATTTCCTGTCAAGAGTGCAGGTCAGAAAAGCCGGAAATCTCTTTATACCTCTGTGACTGCCAAATGCTGACCAATAAATGTACTTCAGATGGGGCCCGACAGCCCCTGCACTCTGGCATGGGATCCTGTGGGGAAGAGAATACACCATAAGTGTGGCTGGGCACACAAGGATATTTTTGACCAGTAGTTCAGAAAAACACGGGTGAGGGTGGGAGCCGGGGTACAGACTGCTTTTCCAATTACTTCAAACAAGCCAGTGTCTCTGCTTCACAGCCACAGGACACATGGAGGACTTGACCTTGCTTTTCCTGAGCCTTCCAGACAATGTCCCAGCAGACAACACCAAAACATTATTTTTCTCTATTCTGGCTTCACAAATCCCAGGCATCTCTTTAGCGATTTTTCTAGGAAAAGGCAGAAGTTTATGTGCCCCTGGATTTTTTTGAACTCACAGCCTCTGAGAAAATGAAGTCTTTTATACTTCCCAACTTTTATTTTCCTGTTGTTACTGAGATTGCAGCCATGCTTTCCCTGAAAGTTAATTTGCTCAGCTTCTAGAGTTACAAGACGGCTGGGGAGTAAAATGAAAAAAATTACACAAACTCTAGAATTATCACACAACACCAGCAAATGTACCTACCACATAGAACACAGAGGCAGCCAAACTCAGATTTGCACACACAGCGAAGACAAAACGATTATTAATATTGCAGAAACACAAAAGGTCAGGACAAGTTTCTCTGCATCTACCTACAGCTGTGGATGAAATATGTGGTAAGCTTTGCTCTTCCGGGGTGATGACCCAGTCACAAGGTGTTAAGCAACAGAGAACAAACTTTAAAAATGCATCCATTACTTTGACCTGATAGCTTCTCCAAGTTCAAACCTAACTAGGTATAAAAATAAATGCTGCCCCAAGGATTACACCTCAGACCCAAATCAGATATACAGAGAGGCAGCCGTACACTCCCTGCCACTCCCTCTTTCCATATACAATCTAGAATGTCTGGGATTTTAAGCTCCAGTGTGATACACAGATTGTTTTAAACTGGCATAAGAACACCTACTGATCATAAATAAAGCCTCTTCCAGTACACGTGTAAAAGCAAGAGCTGCTGTTGTCTTTGCCAGCAGTACCTCAGCAAAATACATTTGAAGACTCTGTGCTCTAAATTTTCTTTGCTTTATCACTTTACCATGCCTCAAGGACTCAGCCTTCCTTTCTCCAACCTCAGTCAGTCCTTCTGAGTTGAAACAGCCAGTTTGAGTCTTTAGCTTTCTTCTGGGTACCCTGACATATCCCAAGTGCAGGTAGGGAAATGCAGAGATATCTTTTCCCAGTCTAAAGTTTTGGCTTCTTTTGTTCCTTTTGAAAATCTATTTGCATTATTCAATGTAATAGACAAGAATGCCTGTTGAGCAGGGTGCCTGCTCTGACTGTGAGATTATAGAGTCCTACTATCTGGAGAACAAAATAGCTCATATTACTTCTGTTGCTAAAGAATATGCAGCTACGGGAGCTGGTGCTGTGTTTGTCCATCCTTCATGGCCACATAGCAGCCACCAGCAGGATATAGATACACCATTGGCACAGTGACTCCAAGCCAACACCTTGCACGGTGTTCTTGGAGCTGAAAGCGCTAAAGTGCATCATGCTGAGGCATCAGAGCTGTGAATTAGCTTAGGTTCAGGAGGAACATAGCCACATCGCCCAGTGCTGTTGGTGAGCAAATAAACAGGGAAGCCATCATGGAGCTGTGCTGCATTGCATAGACTTATGGGTTCAGAACTCAGGACTAGCTCTTCCTCTCTTTCCCCACAGATGTTATAGACATATCTCAGCAGCTTTGCTGAAAACGGAGCATGTGTAAACATAAAGGAGATTTTGCAAGTGGAGAAGAGGAAGCCAGAAACAATACATTTATGATCAGAAAATATTTTGACCATCATATTACTAACTGTTGGGACTCACTTCTACAGTTATCACAGAAGTCAACAAATCAAAAGTATTTGAGATTACAGGGTGCTTGTATGTAAGGTTACACTTGTAAACAGTGTAAATGGATAAAGAAGTTAGAATCCCCTAAAATAATCTCTAATTGACTATAGGAAGACGGAACCTGCCCTGTTCTACTTATCAGTGGTGACTCTACATTTTCTGCACTCTTCTCTGAAGCTCTGCTATTGGGTACTCTAAGACAGACTTATTTTCATATATGTATATCATATTTTCATATATCACTCTTTTTATCCTGTTCTGTACTGACAACAGAAGCTGTGAGAAAACAGAGACCAAGTATATCAGAACAGAGAACAGTCCATATATCCAGTTGTGATGCCAATCTGCAGTTGGGGTTAATCCTGTCAAATATCAGTCAAGAATATACATAGTTAAACAAACAGGCCAGAACCTTTTTCATGTTAAACATTCAAAAGTCAAAGGACTACCCTCTAGGTACCACTAATGATGAAATCACAAAAGGGCTCAGGGTGTGCAAGAGCAGCTCACAGATTTGCAGTGGCCATTCTCTAAAAACAGTGCTCCTTACAGCAACCAGTACCCAGAACAGTCATGCTGATGGCACTCTTCCAGCAAAATGTTATCAACACCCTGCTTCTGTACACAGCTAATTATACCATGCCCAAATGCCACAGGGAGACGGCTGCTCTATCAGGAAATGCACAGAAACATATGCTGCCATATGGAGGTGACAGTCTTCACTGGGACCACTTCTCTGTGTGCAGAGGCCTCCCAGCCCTATTTGATTATTGTTAATAAAGCAAGTTCCCTAGAAGGTAAGCAGGTAAAGGGAAAAAGCAGAAAAAAATGGCAGACGTTTCTGTTCAACTTTTGGTACAAGAACACCAGCAAGTGGGAAGGAAGGTTATCCTTTCACTGCAGAAGGGATAACAAAGTTTTATAAGCACGCTGCAGAGCCCTGTTCCTTAAACAGGAACTTTGCTTTGTTGCTAAAAAGCATAGAACTGATACATCCTGCTTAGGAAATTTAACTTAATCCAAGGTTTATACACCCCTTAAATCTCACTTAAAAATGCAACAAGGCTCAATTAAAATGCAGTTGTACCAAATAAGTTGATTTCTAGAAACTTGTTGGTAACCAGCCAATAATTCTTAATTAGAAATTATCATCCTCACACTAACCAAAACCCATTTTCATTTTTGTCCTTAAAGAGCACCTAATGTACAGTGGGGCTAACATTTTCCTCAGTTCAAGGGTCTCTGTCCTTATTTTCCTCTCCTCCACAAAGGAGGAAATGAAGGGAATCTTTTGCTACTTGTCTGCACACTCTTACTAACCTCATACTTGGACGGCTGGTGTAACTATCAATTGCCAGCAGTCATTTACATCAGCTTCAAAGTGACTATAAAATGATACTAAATGAGAATGATAGCAGTTTACATCAATGTAAAAATCACAAGGTGTTAAGTAATGAAACTGTTCTACTCTTCATCTCTGCTTGGAATCCCAGCTAATAATTTGTCTTTTACCTTTGAGCCTGTTAAACAGTATATTTTCTGTTGCTGGTTGTTGGTGCTTTTAAAATTGAAGTGTCTCAGTTCTCTGCGCTAATGAGGAATTCATATGCCACTGTTAACTGGTCTGGCACAAAATAAATAACAGTTTCGTTACACACATGCAATTTATTTTGACAGCCTTTTCATAAACCCTGCTTCCCAGAACTTGCATCCACTTCAGCTGTAAAGATCCACTGATCAGCATAAAATGTGAGAACAGGTTAAGAAATCTCCAGTGTTGTAATCTGGAAGGCACTGGTTACCAGCAAGAAGCACTTGAATCAGCCAGTGACAGAAGAAGTGCTGAGCGGGATGTCAGCAGAGGTTACGTGCTCAGTCTTTCCTGTTTCCTATTCAAATTCTCACCCTGGACCCACCACAGGAGAGTCTGTGATCCAGTTCCACTGGAGGCTGTAAAGGCAGCAAACAATGACAGAGGCAGCTGAGAGAATCAAGCAGGAGAGTCAGTACGGAAATGCAATTCAGATGGAAAAACAATTTCGGCCCTCAGCAAAGGGGACGAGGCAAGTCTGTTTCTGAATATCACTGTCAAAACCCGCACCTTAGTTAGTGCTATGAGAAGTCTTCCTGCAGAGCCCTCAAAGAAGAGGAGCTTTTGTTCTAGAGATGCTTCTTATTAATAAAAGCTCCTGTGATTTTCAGAAGATGCACATCCACTGTTCTGGGCGAGCACTTTTGCCTTGCTGAAGGCTTCCTCACAGACATCAGAAGTGAAGCAGCTTGGCTACCTATTGTGACTTGGGGTTGATTTGCTTTCATGTCTAAGGTTCAAAATATAGCTGAAGCTTATCTAGTGGTTAGAGTTTTAATTAAGGTTTTTTTATTTCTCTGCCTCTCTCATTTCATATGGATTTTCTGATGCCTAATAGCAGGTGAACTAATGTTGCCATTCCCCTTGAAAGGACACTTACCTCTCCCTAACTGTTCCACTTTCAAAAAAATCTTTAGTAGCTTAACAATCTCTGATACTGCTCTTTCTGAAAAAAATCACTAAAATTTGTTCAAATGGTATCAGAATGAACTTGTTTTGTTTTGTTTTGGTTTGGTTTGGTTTGGTTTTTTTTCCCCAGAGGAAAGCAGGCTGAGAGTGGAAAGCAATGGTTAAATCATTAGAATGTGTTACCATCTGTTCAGCACAGAACTACCTGTACTTCTACTCAATACATGTGGTGCTGAGAACTAACTTTGCGGGCAATTTCCTAGTAGTTTTTTCTAGCTGGACTGCAGAATGATGTCACATGGTTCAATCTGATGGTGTCAGTATAGTTTTGCAGGGCTGTCTGCTGCCTTGTGGTTTTCTCATGCTGCTATTTTGAGGTTAAAATTAGGCATTAATTTCTTCTGAAAGTGTTATAATTGAACCTGATCTGTAACCCTGTAACATGAACTCTGTACAATACTGATCTGTTTGGCTTGTGCAGGAGTTTCTATAGGCTGGCATGGTTAATGCAGAAAGCTCTGTCAAGACTGGAAACTTTTGCAGAATTTCCACTTACTCACTATAGGACCAAGTTATTTCCTGCCCTATCTCAGCTCTCTATCTATCTGTTAATGGAGATAGTAATCCCTATCTAACAGGGGTCTTGTGAGATTTAATATCTGCAGAAAACATTCAAGTGCTAAAATGGAGCCAGACATGAAAGTGTTATTCTGCGCTCTGCTCTTGATGGAAGGGGTTGAGGCATTTCAATTATTGGTCTTCAGCACAACCTACCTTTTTGTTCATGGATGGATGCACTAATGAGCAGAGCTGGATGTAAGCTTTCTGATAGAACAGTTTTCCATTTGAAAAATGCCCGTTTAACAGAATCAAACTATTTCATGGGAATGTACTCGCTTAATTGAATTTTCTGGCAGAAATCTGCCCATTTCCTCACAGGTTCTCCCATGTACCTGATCAGTGAGCAGAACTGAGAGCCTGGGAAGCCTAGCTCCAGCTGGGATACTGAAGATTTTCCTGGCAGGAACCTGGAAGGCAAGGGGCCCTGTTTGAGCCAGGGCAACCAGGACTGCTAGGACCTCAGCTGCGTGGCAGCAAGCCTGAAAGGAAAGTGACAGAAACTTTGAGCCGTTTGGACAATCTGCTTAATTTAAAAAAAAAAAAAAACAAACCTCAAAGGAAGGCATTAGGATTATGTTTTTCAAATTGAACTGCTAGAATTCACAGCTTTTTGTCTCATGGAAGACAATTTTGCTGTTAGACTTTTTTCCCAGGCTGAGGTTCTGGGCTGCAGGAAGAGCCACAGTCAAGCTACTGTCTGGGTTTCCCTGTTGATTCATGTTCACACCTGGAGCTGAGGGAGGAAACAAGAACAGTTGAGCAGGCAGAGAGAAAGTGCCTCTGAGGATGTTTGTGCTGGTAGGAGCCCATCTGGGCTTTTTTCAAGGACAGGTGGCAAGGGAGAGCCACACTGACCTTATTAGAGATTTTTGATTGCTCAGTCCACTGATAGATTATGTGAAGAACCGAAACAGAAGGTCAAAAGCCACCACTTAAAAAAAATCCAGAGTGATAAGCAGCAAACTGGCAAGCTAAGCAGCATACAACATTAGACAGCCAATGTAACAGAGCCACACTCCCTCCCTAGTGATCTCTCTAGGGAGTCAGGAGGACAGCAGATGGTTTTCTGTGGGTGTAGCTCCATGTCTGGGTAGACCTGATGGGCACTGTACACAACTGCTATGTTGCTACTTTGATTCTTTCTTCTCTTCCATGACTTCTGGTAGAGTCTACATCAGACTCTCAGCTGCTAGACCCATCAAATGCACATGTCCATTTCTCCCTGCAAGACTTTAGAGCTCTTAATGCCGCTGCTCCCACAAGTATTCAAGCTGTGTAAAGGACAGATGAAGAAAAGACAGAGGAAGATGTTCATTAAGATCAGCCATCAAGCTCCACAAATGAAAAATGCAACCCAATAAATAACTGAAAATGCCACACTTCCTGGTGTGTGTCTGATCTCAGTTCTCAAGTTCTGGAGCCTGCACTTTCCTTCTATTTTTAAAGAAATAAAGAATTAAAAAAACCAACAACCACAACTTTTTCTATGTTTCTTCTTATAGCAGACAAAGTTTCTACTGACAATTTCAATGTGTGACCCCTTAAAAATGCACATCTTCCTGCCAGGAGACCCAAAGCTCTGCGTAGACTTGGAAGATTCAATGCCAAAAGAACCTCCCATTCTTTCCTCTCAAATGCACAGTTAAAAATAAAATATTACTAAAAACATTGGCAGTAGCTCTGACTACATAAATGTAGTGGAATAGAGGGAGAAGAGCAAAGAATAAGAAGGTCATACTGATTCTCCACCTCTGACTTCAAATTTTATCATAATAACAATGGCTAATGAATTGCTAATAGAGCTAATTGCAAAGAGGCCAAGAAGGTGAGAATTTTGCGAAGATTTTTCTCTCATTTTAGAAGACTAAAGCACCTAATGTTTTCTATAGTCTATTGAGAAGAAGATAAATAACCTGAAGCATCCTCACAAAATCATGCAAAGATTTTTCTCAAAAGTGTTCAGCTTTTTATTTTTTTGCTTTAATTTCCAAACTGAAGCAGCTCTGGTTGCTAATATACCTTTATACACTTCAGTGAGGCAGAGCTGAGACCAAAAGTTCAAGTCACCCTGCTGGTGCTCTGTTGCAGGAGGACAGGGCACTAACAGGAATGATAACATAAAATGCAGTGGAACAGGTCCACTTGCAGAGTTCTGGAGAGACGGGAGGCAAGACTTAGTGATGACAAATCAGCATCTAGTTTTTCCTTGAATATCTTTTCCTTTCATGCTTTCTGTCAAGACAAGAGTCTTCGGTAAGTGCTGCCTGTGTCTGTGTTTCTGAACTTCCCCCAAAGGTAGAAGCTGGGGCATTGCTTCAGAGAGGGGAGCTGCAAAGAAAGCAGCGCTGCCCAGGCAGACATGGCAGCAGAGTCTGGGGAGGGAGAATGACAGCAGGAGGAACAGGGAGATGAAGATTCAGAAGCAGACGGTACCATCTTTCTTTCAGATCTCTTCTCTCCTCTTCTCTCACTTCTACAGTGCGGGAATATAATTTAGTCTGGATATCCTTTCCTAAGATGAATACTCATTCACTACTCTACCATCACAGCATAAAACCATTCCTTTCTTGACACCTTTCTTCCCGTCAGAACAGCAGTAGCCTATGCCTGAGAACTGGAATATACATGCAGAAACGTGGAAGTGAGGAGAGAAACTCAAGTTTGCAATAACAGAAGGCTGTGCTCAGAGAAGCTCGACTTGCTGCTTCTCAACAGGCCTGTCTCAAAGTAGCTCTTAGTTCTTTTCATTCCTCATCTTTTTATAAAACTGACAATGCAAAGCAGGGAAATCCAAAGCGAAAATAAAAAACTCTTGGAATACCAGGTCAGAACAGAGATTTGAACTTTACCTTTCAAAGAGAGTTCAAAAGCCAGCACAGACTTAGAGGCAGTGTCTGAGGAATAGCTCAATCAAACTGGTAGTCTCAAATCTCACCTTTGATAGAGCTTAGCTCATCCCAGACCCACACTTTTTGCTGAGCAAAAAGCATAATATCTTGTTAATAATGAATAGCCCTGTGCCTCCTGTACTTAACACTGAGGTTTTGAGCAGATCCACAGCACTTTATAAATTATCTATTGCAGCTGATTCAGGGCCCTCTGGGAGTGTTCTTGCAGCAAGCATCTTGCTCGCCTGTAATGGAATCATACCATTAATGCAATTTCAATTAGACATACATTATAGCGCACAGGTGTCTAAGCAAACAGTATGCAGGAAGCCTCCCCCAGGGACTCATATCCTGGGGGAAAGGTGTGTAAATTGAAGACTTTCCAAGGGGTCCTACAATTGCACAAAAATGTGCTGGAGAAGTAAGCAAACAACCATTCTAGATTGGAATGAGGAATGTGTCTGTAAGGAAATAAAAGTGGTCTTCACTTACTGGTAGCTAATTCCAAACTTCCACTTTTTATGGTTTTCAAGTGAAGAACTGTCCTGTGCTTCATTCAGTAATCACCTCAAGAACAAAAAGCCCAAAACATTTTTATCAGCTTCTTAGGCTGTACTCATGGTCCTTGATAGGAAATCCTTTTCTCCTTTGGAAACTGCCTGACTGTCTTTCATGGAACAAATATTCAGTGGTCCCTTGGTCTGGTTGAGCCAGCTGGGTTCCTGGAGAAGAAACAGATGCTCACCATCTGCATAGTTACTCTTGGAACAACAGTCCAGACTCCCAGAGAGCTGGCATCAGTAGTAGGTGGCTGTGGTGGAATGTCTTGCCATTTCTCTAGCCAAACAAATCCTTTGGTATATTACAGGCAGTGCTAGTCTCCCTGGAGCACAAGGTATCAAAATCTCATTTAAATCTACATCAAGGTAAGATTTTCAAGTCTACCGCTCGGATCACCATTATACACCCAACCTGACCTGCAAGGACCCTTTCTCTGAAGGTGTTGATAACTCAGGGGGAAAAATGAGAACGTGGTCTCTATCAGTTTTTGCTCTCCTTGCAAGACTGCAAATGAGGCATCTAATTAATGTCAGTTATGGGTGATGTTTTTCTGAAGGGGAACTGAATCAAAGACTTGCTAATTTATTTCATGCAGGGCCTACCAAGAAATGTGAGACACTAATAACTATCAGTCAGTACTGAGCTGAACTGGATTTGAAATAGGAAGTTACAGATAAAAACTTCCCAATCTCCACTGCTGTCCTGCCTCCTGCTGATCACTCTCATTAATAAATTCTTGTATTAGTGGTAAAAAAATGAATGAGACTGAACTCATGTAATGATGGCCTGCAAGAAGCATTGCCATCAATTAATACAGGATTTTTCTCAATGATTCAACAAAAAAACCCTCTACTCTTTTTCTTTGTGGGCCTGGACTCACCAGCCTGGGTCTTTCTTCTCGCATATCTGTGACAGCCAACACCTTGGGAACTTGCAGTTGCAAATAGACAACTTGGTGCTTGAGCTCAAGGTCAGATTCCTGGTGACAGGGCCATTAGCAATTCATACTCTCAACAGACTGTCCCAGAGCCCTTTTGGGGGCATTCAACAGAAGTGTGTTGTAGTTCCACATGATCACGGCTGATACTACTCTTAAACCCTGCACCTTTATACTGTATGAACACAAACACTTACCTTTATCTCAGATTCTCAAAAAAATTGGGTAGGGGGGATGACATGACAGGCAGACTTGTTCTCCGCTTAATGTTTATTGAAGAACATTCCAGAAAACGAAATAAAACTTTATTTTAATTTGCAGACTTGTTATCTAACTTCCCTATATAGCAAATATAAGGCAGATGGCTTGCTGTCTTAGTTACCTTTCATTGACCACTTAAAAGCAACAATCCGATGATGAATGGACCACAAGAAAACCACTGCCTAGTCATTCACTGCCCTCATGAAGGACAACTGATGCTGCTACCTGTTATGTCTTTTTTTGACAAGTACCCAGAGTAGAACTCCCTCCCACATCTTCAGAGTCACGGAAAAAGCAGGCTCCTTTCAGCTTGTCTGAAGTTGCTCGAGGCAGATTCTTGCCATTGCCAGTCATCTGGAGGCTGGGTCCCAAAAGCAGAACAGCCTGCACAGATGGGTTGGCTACTGGTCAAGGCATAAAGGATAACAAAATGCTACCACCGTGTCTGACACCTGACAGCAACTGTAGTGATCACAGCCTTACAAGAAGGCAGAGCCTGACAAGAAGGCAGATCATACAAAACAACTTCTAGACCTCATGCTGCTCCAGAAACAACAGTGTATATTGAAGAGCTGCAGGATGTCACCTGACAGATGATGCCATCTTTCACACCTCTAGAAGATGAAATATATTTGTGACAGCTGTCAGAAACTACAAAACACACAGTAAATCACCTTCTTCCTCTATTTTTGGTGACATATATGTATAAGGTATCTTCAAAAACGACTTATTTCATCCTAATCATGCTTTTCTTTGAACCTTGGTAATGACTACCTGTTAGCACACAAGAGTCAAAGCAGGAGATCCAGTGTTTTAATATGGGCTGTTGACTGCTCTTTGTCTTTTCAAAGTGTAGATCGCATGTACACTGGCCATTTCCATGGCTGTGAACTGTATTTCCTGTGTGGACATACACAGGGGAAGAAACCTCTTTTAACCTGCATATCGTCCACTGCAAGTAGCTCTGCAAATCATTCCTCAGCACCAGTGCTCTCAGAGAAGCCCAAAGGGGTTGTGCTTGAGTAAAATCATCTCTCAGTAATCATCGCCCCCTGAATGTGTTGCCCCTCTGACAGTGCATCCTGCTGACCCTTAAGGGATAATCCATGTACAAGGCTCCAGATTCAATTAGAAGGCTTCCCATTTTAACACTACCAAAGGATTAAAATAATTGAAAAAAAGTAGGCAAGCTGTGCACCCTTGAGGCTTGACAAACAGCAAAGGGTGAAAGGGATGCAGCCCAGGCGAGATGGAAAATTCCACTGGTTCTCAACCTCTCTGCCCTTAACCTCAAATATTTTGCAGACTGTTAATTTAATCTGCAACCCTCCCCCACCTAACCTCAAGACATAAGAAAGGCTGAGGTTATCACCTCATTTCCAAAACTGCTCATGGAGGGAAACAGCTGGAGTTGTCCAGCTGTTCCCCCAAATAAAGACAATTAACGAAAAGGAAGTCCTGTGAGTACATATGAGGAAGGGAGAGTTTGCAAGTGTTGAGCGCAACCACAGAGGAGAAGTCTCCTCCGAAGGAAGTGCCTTTAGAAGGACATTTACTGTGATGGGAGCTGCAGTGACACAGGTTGCAAACAATGAGATTGCCTGTGGTGTCCACAATAGAATCATCAAAGGATGCTTGGAGGGAGTGGCAAGGAACTGAATCAAGGCAAGGTGGCAGTGTTTGCACAGGCTCATAGATGAAAGACTGTGAGCCTTGCAGGTGACTGTCCATGAAGCACTTAGATATCCAAGACATCAGATTAGCATCCAAACAGCAAAATTGCTTTGTTTTTTGCATGCAGAGTTGAACCAGCATTTGCTGTAAGTCCACTGAGGAGTTGGGGTACCCTAGACTGTCATTTAAAATCTTGCATTACTGTAAATGAATGAAAGGGAAGGATGGTTTCAATATGATGCCCAGCTGAATCAGAGGCAGATCATGCCTAGTTCTGTTCTGCAGCTCATCTTGGGCATTTGAGGTCCTTACAACTTTCACTACTGTAGTTCAGAGCCCCATGGCTCCCCCGTGCCCAGTGCCGCAGTTCAGCCGCTGCACACAGACTGACCCTCTCCTGGGACTGGCCCTCCCACTATTCCAGTCCCGTCTCGTCTTGTTGAGATTCAGCCCTGAACTCCCTTGTTTCTGTCCAATCCAAAACCTCAGGGGAGTTAAAGGTACTGACTGCAGCAAAATAGTGTGAATAGGTCTGTGGAGGAGTCTGCACCAGCACGACATTGCGAGAGGATCAGATAAACAAACTCTTGACATGACCTTGTCAAAACCTAATCCCAAAGCTCTGGAGGTGAAATACTATTTCACACTTCCACTGCCTCCCTGGCTGCTGAATGTTTCATGACATCTTGAGTTTGGCAACAGGAGGCTTAAAACTTGTGTTTCTAATGGCTGGTGAGTGCACCGACTCTGCTTCAGCCCGTATGCAGCTGTAACAAGAAGAGTGGAGAGAGCTGTGTCTCTGAAGCACAAAGACACAGTCTTCCTCACTCTGAACAACTTATAAGGCAGCTTGTTGCACAAAACTACTGGATTTCTCCATGACTGACAGATTAAAGTGGCATTTGACTGGCTTGAAATGCTTTCTGGAAAGCTTGAGAGATTCAGAGAAAAATGATATTTTTCTCCATCCAAATTCTTTTAATTCTTGCTAGCTATAGATGCTTAATTCATTTTTGCTTTAACCCACAATGTTTCTTTTTGAAGTAAGCTTACAGCACAGGAACCTTGCACAAGAAAAATCCCAAATCATAATTTCAGAGAAATTGCATATAGACTGAATTTCAGTGAGAGTGCATTGCTTCAAAAGGGAGGAATAGTATAGTTAGCCTTTCCTGAACAGAATGTGAGTCTGAGTCCTACTGGTTAAAAAAAGACGTGGAGGAGTCTCTTTAAGCAAAAATGTGGGTAGATTTCATAATTCTAGAAAACAGAAAGAATAGCTTAAAAATCTACCACTAAAACTTACTGACATAGTAGCAGTTTCACAAACTTTGAGTGAGGCAGAGAAGCTGATCCAACTTTCAACGTCCAGCAAGAGTCACTCAAAATCCCGTGTAGCACACAGTGGTGAAGGTCACTATGTGAAAAAATTGCCTTATACCTGCTTGGGCAAAATATGGTATACAGATCTATGTCTTGTAGTTATGATCTATGAACTCATCAAAAGGTTCAGTATCCTTGAAAATTTCAGCACTCATAAAAGGTAAAAGGAGGAACAACTGGAGTGCTTCCCTCAGAAATTAATGGTCTGTCAGTCAAATGTTTCTCACCTAAATATAAAGCTTTTTTACTCTTCTTAAGTAGGAGTATATTGTAGCATCTCTTCAAGTATGCCTATTGTATAGAAATAGTAGCTATATCTGCATGTAATAGATTCACAGCAGGCCAGTGATCTCCCATCCCTATTACAGCGCCCCAGCAGCCTGCAGTCTGTCTGTCTGGTGCTGTTGGAAGGTGCTGGGAAGAGGCTGTGACATGCTCTCCAGAACAGTCACCTCTGCACCAGGGCCTCTCTCGGCAGAATCACTATTTGGTCAGGGAGCCTTGTCTTGGGATAAGGCTAGACTGTCCCTTAAAACACACTAAGTCTGCTTCCACTTGCAAGAAGAAGGCATACAAGAAACTTCTGTGAATGGCAAAATGATCCCATCTACGTATCAAGTGGTTACTGGAAAGTGTCTGGGATACCATTAGGGTTAGCTCACTCAGCTCGCCACAAAATAATGATGTGCAGAGAGTTCCTTCCTATGAAAGTTTGGACCTGCAAGCAAACGCCTCATCTTGGAGATTCTCCTTTACCAAGCAAGTCTTCATCGGGAGATGTGGGAGGAAAATGCATCATGTGTGAGACAGATGCAAGGCTGTGCTGCTGGAATTTGGGGTTGCTGCAGAATATCATACTGAAAGCCACAGGTCCAGTCCATGACAAACCATCATCATGTCCTCCCCATAAACTGTGATTAGTTAGGGTTTCATTCCTAACCTTCCTGGAAATGTCACAACTGCCAGTCCATCTTTACTGATTTTCTAAGAAATTCCAGGTATTTTTCTATGTATACAGGAAGATTAAAGTCCACAAAATTGCCACCTTCGTCCCCTCCCACCTCCACTCCAGCACACTAATACAGACTCAGAAATATTCCCAGAAAATCCTGATACCAGTTATTGTCTTTTTATCTTCCTGTTGGTGACCCTGAAAAATAGAAACATGACACAATACAGTCTATATAACAGTATAGGCTACAACCCATTCTTTAAGCTTGACGAAGCCCTATTTCTTTTCGGCAGGAGAGCAACTTCTGATGATATGCCAAGTAGTGACTGGAGCTGGTTGGAATTTTTCATTCAAAGTTGTTTTTAGCCTGGTTTACTAAGGAAGCAGGGCATAAGAAACCTGGTTATCCTTTTGTCTGTTTACCATCCGAACAAACTTTGATTTTGCTGGCCAATTTAAACCAACCTGAAGAGGGTTTTTTTGGCCCCAAACTATGCAGTTTGTACAAGTTCAGAAAAAATCAGTGTCTGGGTATAGCAGAGAAACCCTGTTAAGAGTACCTGTCCTGTGCTGAAGTACAGCTGCAGTGTGAACTTGGGACTTGGCAGGTACCAGAGACACCATGGGAGAGAATACTGTTATAAATGCTCCCACAGTGAGAAAATCTTTGAAAGCTATTTACATCTTACCACGCATCAGAGAACCATGTCAATCTTGTGAGAATCATAGAAAGCCAGGCACCAGTAATCCAATGTAGCTATGAGGTGGTTTCATTAGATTGCTTTTCAGACTGTAATGCTATTAAAACAGATTTTCACAAAACTACGTATTATTAGCATTTTTTTGTTGTTTTTGTATTACTGATGCTCTTAGGTTATTAGGGAAATGTGTAGGCATCTTTATTTGAAAAAAAACAAGGGACTTCACACAACCAGATTTGAGACTGGGACCTGGGCATTGTGGCTTCTACCCATCCCATACTCTGTCCTGTCCCTTCTGCCTCTTGAAGACCCACCTGCTGTTTACAACAGGTCACTTTTTACACACATACTCATTTTCACCGAGCATAACATGGCATGTGGGTGTTATTGCATTGAGGATCATAGTTCTGCTGAAAAAGTTAAGAGTATTAAATCAGTCCAGCTGGAAACCAGCACCATGAAGAGGCTGAAAATGCTGATACTTGGTTTTGACACCTACAGGTACAATCTAGCCCAGTGATGTACCTGCTTGTGACCCCACCTGTGCTTGTATCCTGGCACACAACCGTTGCACAACACAAAACACTGATGTGCCCAGACACACTCCAGACCTGCAGCACCAATTTGCTCTGAGCCTGCTGCCATTTTTGTGAACAGCTTCTAGGTTAATCCTTGTACAAAGAGCACTGCATCACTCTAGTTTTACAGTGTGAAGACTCACGTAACAGTTCAGCCTCTAAAGGAAATGTCAGGATATTCCTGGCATCACAAGGTGCAGTTCATGACACAAAATAGTCAATATGTAGGCTACTGCTGGAGCTGTGCCTGCCTCATGATTCATTTCCAGTCCATGCAGATACTAGAAGTCCAAGTTTTCTGCCTTCCACTACTTGATTTTCCTTCTCTCTTCCTCTTGCCCTGTGCAGACATAGGCCAGTTTATGAACTGCACCATTGCAAACCATCCCCCGAGGAAGCTGGAGGGAGACACAAAGCCTCCCCCTTAGGAACAACTCCTGTATTACAGGGGTTTGTAATACACTCAGAGGCTGTGTAGGACCACTTCTTCAGATGTCTCTGTCAAAGGGGAGAGCTTTAATTGATCTGCTTTTTCCTTCCTGTTACCACATTTACTCTGGGCAGCATTTTCTTTCATGCAAGCTGTTGAACCCCCAACAGAAGCCTGTCAACGTAACAGAAAGAAAATTACTCCATACATGTGATGTTGCCCTTTCATCCATCAAAGGAAAGACTAAGCACGAGGAGGATGGGGAGTTTGTCTAGGGAAACTCCGCCAGGAGCTGTCGGACTGTAACCATCTCCCTTTCAAGCTTTTGTGTTGTTAACTTCTATCAGTATCAAACTGCTCTGGGTCGCTGACCTATATCCTGTACCCCTTCTAATCTGGAATCTACGTATCAGAAAAGTATTCAAAATGCTGGGAGAGGTGCACACTTTGGAGCGATGTATAAGAAAAGGATCACAGGACCCCATCCTAAAAGAGGACTATCCTCCCAACTCCAGCAATTGCAGTGTCTCCAGTAAAAGGCAGTGACCAGTCAGCAGGCAGACTTCAAGTTGCTTTGCTATTTACCCATACCAATGGCATTAAAAGCAACAAATACCCACCCACAGAAAGGAGAAAAGGAAAGGGAGGGGGAAGAAAACTGAGTTGGGCTACCTGAAAGTAATTTTACACATGAGGGGGTGAAAGACCTTGTTAATTTTATGCAACAGAAAGGGCCAGATAACAACTGAGGTACTCTGAAAGATTAACCAATTGCCAGAGAAGAAGTCTCTCAGGACAAGATTAGCTGAGCAGTTTAGAGACGGGGGAGACCAGTCCCTTGCCCTGTCATGGATGTGAGCTCATGCTGGTTGTGCTAGCAGTCCCAACCTCTCCCACCTGGAAATGGTAGCCATATTCCATGGATTATCACTCTGTTCAAATTGCCATGTTGTTTTCAGCTGGGTAGAGGATCTAGTTCTTACACATTTTTGAGTCAACTTTGTGTTCCTTATAGCACAGCTTGCAGTAAGAAAAGTAGATGGTCAGGGTCTTGTGAAGGGATGGGAGAGGGAGATTTCTGCCTTTCAACCAGTGCAGTTAACAACACTCAAACACCGTCTTTGTGCACTGCTTGCAACTCCCTGCAGCCTCTATACCACAGAGCACTCCAAGCTTTGGCATGATAAGTGGGAGTAAATACTGCAATAACTCACATGCTTCCCTTCCCCCATCCTGACCTTAATGGAAACCACATGAGGAACACAGGACACAGGGGAAGATCACTGGGGAAGGCAAAGCTATGCAAACAATTAGCCACTGAGCTGATGGCATGAAAGCCTGGCAGCTGCCTCACACCTCTCTGCTGCCAGGGAGCCACCCTGCCTCCCACTCCTCATAAGCACAAGCTGCACCCCCCTGCCGCTGCTCTGAGGTGGCAAGGCAGGGAGAAAACAGAGCTCCAGGAAAAGAGGCAAAAGGGACAACTTGGCCCTCCTGCTCCCAGTTCTTCCCCTGCTAGGGGGGAATCTGCTACCTACATATGGCCACTGGGATGCTGTTGTTATTATTGCTAGATACCAAGCAGACATTCATTTTCTCCTGACCCAAAAACATGAACAGAATAATTTCTTCAAACTTTCCTAAACAATTAAACTTCAAACAGAGACCAAGCCTGAAGCGCTTCAGTCAGAAAGCAGATGTTTCCAAAGCTCTGAACATACATCAAAATGGGGCTTAGAAAGTCCTGAAGGAAGTTTGTAACTACCTTTACAAAGCTATAATGCTCAAAAGGGAATTAACATCCAAAGAAGAGAGAATCCACAGGGTGAAACTGACCTACAATGATGAATATGTTTCTCTAAGGACTATCTACCAAATGACCAAAACAATGATTGACTCTTGTAGAATTAACTGGGTTGGCATAGTTCATTGAAGAAAGCCTCTAATATTCTGTCTTCACATATGCTCTTCCATTCATATAGTTTTCAAGGGAAGGCGATGTGAGGAATTTCTATGACTTAGGCACAGTAGGCTATGGGAAGGCATATCAATGTACATACGTGTGTGTATGCATATAAGCATGTATGCCAGATGGCTGCTCTTCTCATTACCTTTTCATTGCATTCAGTGCATTAGTGGTCTCAAATGACATTCCTGGTGGGTTCTCCCACTCAATAACATTAAGTAGCTCACACACCTTCCTTGGAATCTCTAATGAATTTTGGAGGAAAGAAGGTTTAGTATTAGACCTCTGAGTCCTGGGGCTTCAGAGCTCAGTTCACAGCTTAAGCACTGCCTTCCTGTGTGCCACACAGTGTGAGAAACACCTAACTGCACTTTCCCTTAATTTCATTCTCTAAAATAGGAACAATAGCACACGCTCAAAAAGAGTACTGTCTGCAGCTCCTGAGAGCTTTGACATGCTCAAGAAGAAACAAAGTGGAGAAAGAATTTTTTAGGTTATTTTGAAGGACCAATTGCTAAAGATAATGACGAAAGAGAAAATAAAAAATAAGAGCCAGTTTGTAAAAAATATTACAAGTTGAAGAAAATGTGAATTTTATTAACTGAAGCTCATCTATTCAAGTAACCTTGGAACTGAAGCAACACTGGAAACAAGAAAGATGATTCTGTATCGATCATGGGAGTCATTATAATTTTTCAGTGTATACATTTGAAAGACGTGATGTCTACAGAAGTGCTCCCTAATGTATAAAATCCACTAGCTGCCACTCTCAATTAAATGTAGTTAATGAGATCTCTGTTCACCCTATAGATAGAAGGTTGTGTCTCTGTAGTTCATTGAAAATGGAGTTAAAACATGGCTGGGATTTTAATTGGTTATTGTGGATATCACCAGGACATGTCTCCTATGGTCTGTCTGGTGTGTATGAGGTTCATAAAATCCAATAAAGCATTTAAACAAAATCCAATAGATGCCTGAGGCTCTGGGCTTTAATACCAGAACATGAAGCAGACATACATAGAAATGACAATTGACAAAGTATCCCTTGCTGATCTAAACATGACAAAGGAGAAGTAGCTTTCACAGCTGTATCCCCCTCCCCTAGACATAGCAGGGCATGTTTTATCCCATGTCAAACAGGTGCAAGAGAAAGAAATTAAAGCTGTTGTGTTCTATCATGTGCCAGAATCAGCAGGAAGTGTCTTCTGGAGCTCCCAAGGGGCAACTGTTTGCCTTTTCTTTTGGGGACTCATGGGACAGAAATGATCTGGAGGAAGGACTGGGCTGTGAGGTGATTCTAGCAACTGAAGTTTGAAAACAATGGCTGCTGATGGTGGCAATTAGGGCTATGTTGTTTCCTAAAGTTTTCTGGTCAGAGATTCTTTTGGTCTGGCTTTAAATGGAAAAGTGAAGTTCACCCCTCACCTCTCAGTGAGAGATTTTTTCCATAAAATGACAAAATGGAAGGTGGTTTCAGCTGAAATTCCTCCTCACTTTATGCCTGAGTTCCCAGTTAATCCCTAGAAACATACTGAGCTCTTCTACTGACTTCTTTCAGCAGCTTGCTGAGAGTTCCCATCTCTTCTGGAAAGGGTGCAGGAAGAAAGCTGAATGGGGGGATCCCTGCCTTTGCTTGAAAATTATTTTTTCTCCTGGTCACCAGTTAAGAGGGAACAAAACCAAAAAAGCCAACATTGCAAATTCGGCACATTTTTTCATCTCAGTGGGTCTAAAAATACTCTGGAATTATTGAGCTGAAAATCACAGTTATAATAAAGTGGAAATGATCCCATCAGGCAAGACAGGCCAGCTGTATCATTACTGTTGCTGGGCTGAATCCTCAGAGAGACCATTACACCATCAGCTGAGCAATTACAAAGACTCTGACTGCACTCCCGGCAATAACCATCCTTAAGTGGGCACTGGCCTAACAGACTGTGCAGCAGCCAGACAAAAAGCTGAGCTGAGCGCCTGGGGAGGGGGGCAGGGTGAAAATTAGATGCCTTGTAGCAATAAGCTGAGTACTAGTGTACATTGAATATTAGCAACGTTCACTCACTACTCTTTGTACTGATTTCTTATGGATTCTCATATTTGGGGTTCTCCTCACAATGCTGCTTTGATCCACACAGGACAGCAGCCCCCAACCTCCCTCTTTAATCTATGTGATTCTTGCAAGCTTCCAAACTTTTCAGCTGTGTCTTGAATATGGCTCTGGAGGCTGTAAGTTCCCAGAGAGCTCTTCAGCCTCAGGACAAAGAAGCTGCCACATTAGCCAGCAGCAGCTTCTTAGTGTAACCAGCTAAAGCAAGAACTGCAAGTTAGTAATGGCAGCAGCACATCTCATCCTGCTGTAACTGAAACGAACTTTCACTGTGATTTGCTCAGTTGGCTCTGCTTACAACAAAGCTAAGTACGGCCCTCTCCCTCCCTTTTCTGTTTCCCTATTTTTTCTCCTGTTCTCTTTCGCTGCTTGTACAAATATTCTTTGCAGTTCCTGTTCAGAAATCCACTGTCATGTCAGCTTCTTCGCTCATCTGAAAACATCACTTTCCCTCTAGTTAGTGGGCTAGTTCTGTCCTGCAGCGTGATTCGGCCGCACTGTGGCAGATTACACTTCTTGGGATTACTTTGTTTTACTTGGCTTGGAGGGGGCTGCTGTGCAGCAAGGGAAGGGCAGGGGAAGAGAGCTGCTGATTCATTGCAGCTGTTTAAACAACCCAATCACCTCATTCTCTCCTTTCCTTCCGAAAGCCGCAATCAGCATTTCAAGGCCAGCCTAGGCTCCTGCTTGCTTTTGATTTTCTTGCACCTTAATGGCAGAATCATGTTCTTGGCTCATGTTTGCTCCAGCCAGGGTCCACCTCCAGGTCCTGCAGAATCCAAACGCACGACTCAGAGCCAACATACAGCAGCAGCACTCCAGCTCCCCTTGCCCAGGGTTTCATGGGTGCTAATTCAGTGGCAGAACACAGGCTACATTTATTGCCATGTCTAGAGTGATTTTGCAGGGGAAATACAAAGATATCTGGAGGGGACACTTTAGCAAAAGCTCCCGGGATTAATCACACTGTGCCAGCAGTTTTTTTGTCTTTTCTTGAGGGAAATTTTGGCTGAATATAGTAAAATACATTTTGGAGGGGCAGAAAAACGCACTTGTGGGACCAGGGAGAGAAGTCATTCTTCTGCAGGTAATGGAGGAAGATCTGGCCTGCCAAAGGCCAGATATTCCACACATTTTCAGAATCAGCTTCTCCTGAGACCAGTGGACATTTACGGTATGTATAGCATGGAGACACATGGCATTGAATCTTAACCCAGAAGTCTAGACAGGCAAACAAAAGCACTCAGAGATAAAGGTTGGCATGCATAGGATCTTGCAAGAGCATGAATTAAGATTTATGTACACAAATCCTGTATTCCTGTGAGGTGAACTATGTGACCTTAGGTTTGGTAGCTCTTATGAAGAGCTGGGTAACTTTGGAGCACTGGCAAATAACAAGGGATTAAATGAATATAAAAGGCATTTTATTGTCTGTACTAGCAATCCAGGTATGTGGACAACAGCCACAGCACATTTATAGAAACTGTGGTCTAGTAGGTGATCAAATAGATTTTAAATCCCTGCATCCAGGTTCTGTTCCTGATTTGAACAATATTGTGGAAGTTCCTTCACTATTCTGTTTTCTTCTTGCCTTTCCTTTGTTTTATTTAGCCAAAAAATGTCTGGGTAAAGTATATTTGGATACAACCTGCTATAGCAGTATCATGAACTTCATCAGCATCTTCAGACACCTTGCTAATAATGATGATTGAATGTGGTTTCTAAAGATCACACTGATTAGTACGTTAGAGACAAATGAGAGATGTAGCAGGATGCGAGGAGACAGCTAGAGGGATAAACATCTCTAGTACTGTGTGCAAGACAAACTGGGATTGTTGGGTTGACACAGAGCATTTCTGCTTTCCCTATTGAAGGACATTATCATCTTCAGATTATGTGCAGAGAGACTGGATGGAAAGAAACACTATCAAATGAGGCCAAAAGGAGACTTCCTACGTGTGACTGTGGTTTGGGACACACTTTCCCAAGTACTTGGCGTCTTTCCTTTCTTATTAACATGAGAAGGAAAGCATGTGGAAGCTGAGCTCTGCATGGGAAACTAAGTGCATAGCTTTGGGGCCTGGAAGAATGAAGTTATGTGCTGGAACTGCTCTCATACATGGAAGACCTCTGGAAAGAAGGCAGAAACCAGGGAACATTGTGAACATGCTTAGCACTGCTTCTCCTTATGGCCTGTTGTCTGCATTTCATCATGAAGTCACCATTTTTTAGCAAATCGTATGCTCTACTTGTGGATGAGAAGACAGTAGTGAATATTGTTTTACTTTGAGAACAGAAGTGTCTTTGACACAGTCTACCATAGCATCCTGGTAGTCAGACTGGTGAGATTTTATTTTAATAGGTGAACTATGAAGTGGTAAATAGGAGGAACCTCCAGGCTCAAAGGTTTGTGCCTGGTGACTAGTGGTCCCTAGGGAACAATACTGGGGACAATACTTTCTAATGTCAAGTGTTGTCTGTTGTTAATAAACTGGACTTCAGGACAGAGTGCACCTCAGCAAGTTGTGGATGGCACCAAATTTGGATGCTAGAGGCCAGGGCTGTTGTTCAAAGGGACACTGACAGGCTGGAAAAAGCTGTACAAAAGCTGTATTAGTAGGAGTGGAGCCAGCTAGTCAGGAGTGATTGTTCTCCTCTGTTTGTTGCTGATGAGACTACACTTGGAGTACTGTGTCGCTTTTGAGACCCCAGCACAAGAGGGACTCTGACATACTTGCAGGAAGTCCAGCAGAGGCCACATGAATTAAGAGGAGAGCCAGAGCACTTGACAACCAAGGAAAGGCCAAGAGAGCTGGGTTTCTTCTCCATAACATAAGAAGGTTAGGGGGAGATATTATTGCTGTGTTTGACTGTATAATGGGAATCCATAGAGGACACTGAGCTAAGACTCCTCTCAGAGGTACACAGTGACAGTCTGAAATGCAATGGACACGAGTTGCAAGACAAGAAATTCCAGTTGAATAATGGGAAAAAAAAAAAAAATTATGGGGGAGTTAAACACTGGAATAAGTTCCCCAAGAAATGGAGGTGCCACCATTCTCAGAGGTATTCAAAATGTGAGTGGATACAAAACCCTAAGTAACCTAATCAAGGTTGACCCTGCTTTGTTTCGGGGGGATGGGCTTGATGACCTCCAGAGATCCCTTTTGACCTCAGTTCATAGAATCATAGAATCAATCACAGAATCATAGAATAATTTGGGTTGGAAGGGACTTTCAAAGGTCATCTAGTCCAACCCCCCTGCAATGAGCAGGGACATCTTCAACTAGATCAGGTTGCTCAGAACCCCACTCAGACTGGCCTTGGATGTTTCCAGGAATGGGGCATCTATCACCTCTCCAGGCAACTTGTTCCAGTGTTTTACCACCCTAACTGTAAAAAAATTCTTCTTCATGTCTAACCTGAATCTCCCCTCTTTTATTTTGAAACCATTACCCCCTGTTCTGTTGTAACCTGCCCTTCTAAAAAGTCTGTCCCCATCTTCCTTTCAGGCTCCTTTTATGTACTGAAAGGCCCCAATAAGGTCTCCCTAGAGGCTTCTCTTCTCCGGGCTGAACAACCTCAACTCTCTCAGCCTGTCCTCACAGCAGAGCTGTTCCAGCCCTCTGATCATTTTTGTGGCATCCTCTGGATCCTCTCCAACAGGTTCGTGTCTTTCCTGTACTGAGGGCTCCAGAGCTGGACACAGGATTCCAGGTGGGGTCTCACCAGAGCAGAGGGGCAGAATCACCTCCCTCAGCCTGTTGGCCACTCTCCTTTTGACTCAACCCAAGACATCATTGGCCTTCTGGGCTGCAAGTGCACATTGCTGGCTCATATCCAAGTTGGTCTATGACTTTTTCCAAAAAACTTGGTCTTCATCATTCTGCATTCAGGCCAGAAGCACACCTGTGTTTTGAGACTCAGCTTTCTATAGTCCTGTTTTCCTCCTAATAGTCCACCAGGAAAACCACCTCCTGAGAATATGAGAAACCTGACTTCTTTCCCTGCTTTGTGGCCTGAGAGGCTCATGCATCCATGAGGCTTTCATCAGACTTGGGAAGGCCAGGTATACCTTTGGTTTGCTTATGGAGAATTTTCTGCCACAAACTGTAGAAATCAAAAATCAGTGTTGCAGACAAATGCTGATGCTTGATGGAGGCAGAACATATGCTGAGGACTCCTCAGTATTGCAGGCAATTCTTGCCTGACAGCATGTGGGCCAGCACCCTCAGGTGGAGCGAGGCAGTATGGAGCTGGGCTTATTCCTGCCATCATATGACCACTGAACTTGCCTTTTTGTTTTGAAGATGTGGAACAGCAGACAGGATAACACCAGTATATCTATTTGATCTCAGTCAGCATGGGCCTAGCTGGAGTCTTGAGAAGCCTTTTCAAAGAATGTAATTTTTCCTGAACACAGCCTGTGGGCTTCTTTCACGAACATTTCTGGGCAAATTTCACACCTCTCAGACCAGTAAGGGAGCCAGAATGGACACTGAATTAGAGCTGTTATCTCAGAACTGGCAACTTTTATATTACATATTAGTATAAAAAACAGTTGATGTAAGCCAAAATAGAACCAGGCGCATAGATATTTATCTAAATTATCTGAATCACATTACTGTTTTGGTAGAAGACAAATAAAAAGGAGTTCCATGTCTTATCACAAGCCTTCCCCGCTTCTCTCCCACTTCGCAAGAAGCTGGGCTGCAGGAAAAGGTATGTACCCCACCCCTGCTTCCTACACAATTGCTATCTCACTCGTCTTGCACCAGTTGTCAGGAAAAATATGTGGTTGTATTGAAATCAGTGAAAGCTTGACTGAGAAAGAAATTAAATTATTTGAGTTTGGATTGGTAGGATCCCACGCAGTGTGGAAACAGGCATCTTGAATATAACAAACAATTTAGGATTAAATTGCACACTTGGTTCCATATGATTGACTTCCCTGGGATCATGCTGACAGAAATCAAAACAGAACTTAGCTCCTCAGATTTCAATTAAGTAGATAAGTCATTGTCTATGTCTCCCTCCCGATTACTTTGAGAAAAAAGTCCATTATTAACTTACAAGATTGTCAGACTTGGAATTCTACAGTTGTCAAGTTCTGTAATGTAATATACACTCAGGAAAGATATTGTCAAACCTAAATGCAGACGTGATGTGAATGAGAGGACCGAGAACACACAATGCACCAAGCATGAACCCCCTTGCTGTTGCCTCAACAACCCACCTCAAGGTATTGTTTACAGTTTTATCAGCTTTTACAGGTTTATTTTGTTCCACACAAGTGCTTACGCAGGAGTGTGGGATATAGGGTAGTCGCTCCCAGCAGCTGACCACAAGAAGCCAGGACGTAGTAATTTGCAAGGTATGTTGCTATGAGCGTCTCCAACTGCATGTTACCAAGGCTCTCTGTAGACTCATTTGCCCTATTTACCTCATGTTGCAGTGCATATTTAAATTTAAATGGCAGCTAAAAGCCTAGGGTACTGACCTAATCATCATTCAAGTATTTTTTCCATCACTTTTCTCTTTCTCTGGCTGCTGCTATAACAAATTAGCTTGCTGTGTAATGGGTTTAGGGTCTTGGGTTTTTTCCCCAACACCCTCAATAAATGTGAGAAGCACTGAAGAGCAGAGCAAGAGCACACTACTCAGCAGAAAGGGGCTTTTGTGCTCCTCACAAACAATGTAGTAAGTAAAGAAGCAGAATAGCACCCAGACTATGTCAGCAATACACCTTACAAACAAAACTAATACTTTATCCTTCACAGGAGAAGAAAATGTTTCAGTTTCTGGTTTTTAATCTGCTATGGACCAAACACAAATTTCATAATTTTTCCATGAAGTCAAAATCCTTATATTCCTCACTTTCAGAAAGCATTAATTGTAAGATTCTGAAATGTTGTTCTGAACATGATTTTACAGTATTTCCGGATATGAGAGAAACTACGACAACTGCTGCTGACATAAAGCTTAATAGAATAATGGAAATACTCTATTACATTTAATCACTAAGGACACCTGCTACTTAGTACTGATTGAAGCAACTTATCTTAATTTCTAGATCAAGTGTCTTCTGTTAGTGCCTTAATGAAACAGTGTGACATACAAGAAAAATTACTTTGCTTTGCATATTGCCATTTAAAATTATTCAGGAGAAAAAGCAACCCAAACAAACATTTCAGTATTTTCCCTGTTTTGTAAACATCTAATTTTCTGTGAAAAACATTTTACAAGCGAAAGTGTCTCTCAGGCAACTTTAGTCTATGAACAATATCAGCTCATCCCTTCAAGAAAAGAAAAAAAAAAAGGAGAAAGAACAGTAAAGCCCAAGCAGGAAGGACACTCTTATTTTATCTTTGGAATGTCCTGTTTCAGTGCTGTTCAAGTCACCTCATGTTGATTCAAGGTGAGTAAGGGTAAGCTCCCCCTGCTCTAAAGTAAGAATTTTCTCACTGTTGTGCTGCACCAAGTTAAAAATATCTGGTTTAATTAAACAGGGTTGCAAAATACATATAGTCAAGACATTAAAAACAAAGATCTAGCTTGTCAAAAGCAGGGGCATGTTAGTAAGGACATTAGTAAGCATTACCTTGAAAACAGAGGTGAGATGACAGGGGCTGTTGAGGACCGAGGGGAAGGAGGGACCCAGGTGCTGGCAGCGAGGGAAAAGGCAGCGCAGAGGTGCCAGGGGCTGCGGCCGGGCAAAGGGAGAACCCTCTCTCACAGCTGCCGAACCATGCTGGAAGGCTTGTTTGCAGAGTCCTACTTACAGGTAGGCCCCACTGAGAGTGCAGTAGATACACAACTTTCAAAATCACTGTATACATTACACAGTTTTTCTGTTTCCTCCTGTGCTGCTTCTCTCCCTTCTTAGACAATCCTTTCAAAGGGCAGGAGTTGCATTTTGTCCTCTGCCGCTTTGATTCTAGTCCCACTTCCTACTCTGGTGTCTCCCCTGAGGGCCACTATTACCCTGCTCTTCCCAGCCCCACCCTGTTTGCGCCCTTTCCTCTCAAGGCTTAATTTCCCCGACTTTGATCCTTTAATTGGCTATTTCCCGCTTTCAGCCATTAGGCTGCTTCCCTGTGTGCTGGCCACCATCCCATGCTTAATCTACATTTTGAAAAAAAGAGTAAAGCATAGGCCAGAAATGGCACCCAGGAGCATGGGCCTGTGCTGTAAGGGGACTGAATAAACCAGAGAAGCAGGAGCACATATCTATTAATGAGGAGCATTTGCAGTCGCAATTACCTGAGGCTTTCTTACGAGCAGCAAACTTCGTTGTCTTAGTCCAGTAGTTTTGCAGCTTTGCAGGGTCGTGTAGCACCCAGGACTGTGCCATCTACTGCTGTATGTGATGGTGAGATCTCCTGCATGAAAGATTTTGTGCATAAAGATTTTAGCCAGTGGCAGCGTCACAAAACGAAAAAAAACACCAACTCAGATACTTCAGCGTACTATATATAAGGAGTTAAGATAAAAAATAAACCCTTATAAACTAATCACAGATGTGAAACACCTAATAAGGAAAATATTTTCTAATATGGGGACAACTTTGAAATTTTTCATATTTTAGAGAGGGTGATGCATATAACCTGGAAAAAACTTCCTGAAATATTGTAAATCCAGCTTTTCTACCTTCCGGACAGTGTTGGAGTCTTTCTCACTTTCTTGATATGAGCTGAAATTTTAATCAAACCCAGCACACCCATAAAATATCTCCCCATAAAACCCCAATATGTCAAAAATTCCCAGCCACTTTTATAAAGAATTCTTAGGACTTGGAATAATTTGCTATATGATTCTGACGTCTTCAACTCATTAAGATGGTGGGGGGTAAGAGAGCTTAAAATGACAGAGAACTATAGTTTATAAGGTAGCAGCAGGGGAGTAAAAAGGGAAGCTGAGATGAGAAGGGAAAGGGCAGGAAGAAGAAAGAAACATGGGATGCAGAGCAGCATGGATAGATAATTCTCTTCCTAGGACAGGCCAACAGCTAGGGTTTTTTTCCAAAAAGAGTTGGCCCACCTCACAGCTGCTCAGAACATGAGCTAGGAGATCGGAGGGGAAACAAGAAAAATAGCAGTTCATTGCCAAGCAGTAATTGCACTGGAAACAGGCGCCTGGGAACGTGCAAGATGGGATTTGCAGGCACATATGCAAGATGGAGAAAGAAGCCATATTCTGTAGGGTAGGAAAGACCACTGAAGAGAGCTCAGGTGTCCAGTGTTATCTTCTTTCTTCAGAGTTAATTTGGGGAAGAAAAAAGAAAATTACAATAAAATGTAGTGTTCTTTTTATAGCAGTATCAACTCTGTTGGTGCCTGCACTCACAATTTTGAGTCTCCCTGACCATCACTTGCATGCTGTCCCTTCACTGCACTTGGGTAATTACCCAAGTCCAAACCCACAACCTAGTTGCAACCAGAAAGCACTTCCCCAGGGCACTTTCTCCAGATCTTCTGGACAGTAGATTTCATGGGTCTGTTAACCATGTGGATTTCTAACTGGGGCCATGTGAAAACACAGACTGTTCATCATTCAAGACTCACTTGCTGTCACGAGATCACTATCTGGAACTGATATTTCAGGTAATGGAATCAGCCAGAAAAAACAGTAACTTAGTTTTCCTCATGTTTTGTATATACAGGAAGAACTTTCATTATACGTACTGATTGAAGTTCAAAAAGAGAACTAGTCAAGTTACTTTAAGAGATATTTCTAAGAGAAAACATAGGGTTTCGAAACTTTGTCTCAAGAAGTACTTGTAGGAAATACAATACAAAAATTTTGAAAATGCAGGTAGAGTTCCCAGCTTCCTTTTTTACTCTTTCTAGTAAGAAGAATGGAATCAAGAATTTAAAAAACCCCAAAAAATATTCTCAAAAGTGAAAATTCATGTTTAAGTTGGAAATTGAATTCTGATTCAAAATCAAAACTATCATAATATTTTAGACCACTGTATGAATGTTTTGTTTATGAAACAACAGTGTGAACAAAACATGCAAAAAGTAAGAACTTTGTAGACAAGGTATGAATTTTTCAGATAGTGACACCATTTCTTATTTTCAATGTAAAAGTTCACCAACAGAGATGAAACAAGCAATTTTCCCTGGAGAAACACACAACACTGAAGTGCAAAACGTAAGAACTGTTTAAAGTCGCAGAGATGGACACCAGCTTGGTGATAGTGTTAGAAGACAACTGGTGGCATTCTGTAAAAAGGGTTTTAAGTTCTGTTTATCTGAACTGACAGCACTTAGAAGTACTTTTCATCCTTATCTATCAACTGTAAAGCTGATCTAACTGGATAGGAGACCATTTTTATGGAGCGCTGCTGCCCGCAGTTGTACTTACACAAGCAAATGCTAATGGCCTTCCAGACATTAGAGACTCTACGTTGCCTGAACAACACGTAGACTTTTGCGCTAGTGCAAACTGCATGTGGAATGTCTTTCCATCCAGAATGGCAGCAGTTTACATTTCCTTGCACATCTTCAGAAGAAAGGAGTCCACAGGGTCAGGACAACAAAGAATTAAACACAGCATGTGTGAGACAGGAAGAGTGCAATTATTATGAGTTACAACACTGTCAGGATTAACATGTCTCCCTAACAGAAAGTGCAAAGGAATCTCAAGCCATTAAACCGTCTAGCTCCTAGCTATTATATTTGATCCATAAACAGTACCTTCAACAGTACAGTGCCCTCTAGCACTGTAATAAAGTATTAACCACTAGTTAATACTTACCTTCCAAATTGCTACTTAGAAGCCTCTTTAAGTCCTCCCATCCAAATAAGAGACTTCAACCTGAAAGGGCTGCAACATCCTTTAAAAACACTGTTTTGCTGTTTTGAAATTGTTAACTCTTCCCCAGGGGACACAAAACTGTCACTCATATTTTACTGGTTTCTAAATGAAAGTTTTGGTTAAGCTTCCCCTTGAGTTTTTAACAGCTCCTTAGGACAATGCAGGTTACTCCCTCAAACAAAATTGGCAGTGATTGAGAAGTGGGATCAGAGTTTAAGAAGACATCTTTTTGAAATGTGACTAGAAGCAAAGGAACTAGATAAGAAAAGTAGTGGCGCAATTTACATCATGTAACAGGATTAACTATTGCTGGTAGTAATAGCTGGGTATGTAGACCATAGTAGAGTACAGATACACTTGAGTCAGGAGCTGCTGTGCTACTTCCCATGTCCAAAAGCAGTTCCACTGAATGAACTGTACTTTGCTGAGCATTGGATGAGAGGAGATAATTTATAGGAGCAGGATGAATCTGAGCTGCTTTGATCTCAGATCACTAAACTTTAAGGCAACAAGGCCCGATGTGATTGTCCTATAGATGGGGACCAGAGCATGGCATGGTAAAATAATCTTAATGATACAAGTTGAGGAAGAAACGTTTTACAATGAGGGTGGTAAAACACTGGAACAAGTTGCCCAGAGAGATGGTAGATGCCTCATCCCTGGAGACATTAAAGGTCAGGCTGGACAGGGCTCTGAGCAACCTGGTCTAGTTGAAGATGTTCCTGCTCATTGCAGGGGATTGGATTAGGTGACCTTTGAAGGTCCCTTTCATCCCAAACCATTTTATGATTTTAAATTCTCTCTTAAAACATGTGGAATAGTGGCCCACAGATATGTGCTCCCACTGTAAAGTGGTCCCAATGGCTAAGAGGAAGACTGCCAGAAAATAAGTTAGAATACAGCTGTGTACCTACTGCAGGAATTGGCCAAATTTCAATGGGTGTCACCTTTTCAAGAGGAATAGGGAAAAAGCAAGGAAATCCCAAAGGCCTTTGATATGCAGGTCTATACAACAAGGCCAGGGCAAGGAGGCACCAAGTAGAGAACATACATGTTTATGTTCTGCTGACTTC
Organism: Patagioenas fasciata; assembly: GCF_037038585.1. Classification (NCBI taxonomy): domain Eukaryota; kingdom Metazoa; phylum Chordata; class Aves; order Columbiformes; family Columbidae; genus Patagioenas; species Patagioenas fasciata. Next base: position 27,023,860 of record NC_092524.1, on the reverse strand, counting down.
TGCTGCTGCCCAGGTGAACAGCAGAGGATCTGTTGCAGTGCAGATACAGTAAGACAAGTGGGTTTGGTGAACTGGGAAGTATCTCAGGTGCCTGGGTGTCTTGCTATGGCTCTGTTGGCAAATTAACAAGTGCAATACTTACTACATAATACGTTTTCTTCTTCAGTGATGTGCTTCTAACTGTACCTCAAGTTACTAGTCCTACAGCTTCTGTAGGGAATTTAAAACTTCTTCCAAATTCATGTTCTTGGTATTTAGACCATGCTTGTATACGCAAGCATGGACCTTCTAATTGCACCCACCCAGAACAACTCACAGAGTTTCTGTGGCACTGGGGGGCTACAGAGACAGAGGAGTACCTCTGCCTTTTCCCAAGTAGTTATTTTAGTATGTTTTATTAGGCTTTGCCTTTGAGATCCCATCAGTACTTTTATTCCAGTCCTGTTTTGACTGTAGAGGACAATCCCTTAATGACCAAAGGGGAAGGGGTGAGATAGTGTACAGAAACAAGAGACCTTTTTCCCTCCTTCACTTCTAGTATCTGTAATATGGATGTCATACACAGCAGATTACATCTATGCCTAAAAGCAAAAGGCCACTCAAGGAAAATTGCAATAATTAAGTATACAGGCTGATTGCTGTCTCATTTAGTTCCTGTCTGTTCTGCCCTGGAAGAGGACACAAAGAAGGGATTGAGGAGACTTCAAGGAGGCATGGATGAGTTCTTCCCACGTGTTTATGATACTTACATGTTGGGAAGTCTGGGGTCAGTTTGATTGGCATACTCTTCCTTCCTTATTGGCTTCATCTTAGAAGCCAGGACCTGTTACTGTAAGCAAAATGTGTTCACTCAGTGTGGTGGGAAGTCTTTGCTGTCAAAAATCTCTGGGCAATGAGGAGTTGTCATCCTTGGCCAGCAAGCGGCTCCATTTACTGTTTGGAAAAGGACCCACAGATTGCCCCAGTGGTGCTAGTGTCTGATTCTGGGTGTTTAGGTGGAGTGCAGAATGTCACAAGGGCTTTGGAAGCAAGAAAGGGAATTACAGCAAGAGAATTCCTCCTTGCAAGGCCTCCTCCAGTGGCCTGTAAGGGGCTTTTATTCCGGCCTTTGTTTTCAGTCTGTTTGGTCAGATAATAAAGAAGCAGCTGAAAAACACTTTCCTAAAGGCTGTGGTAAAATAAGCAGAGCCCAGCACACATGGAAGATGGTCGGAGTAATTCCAATTGCTTACTGGAAGTGTGGTAAAGGCTTCTCTCAGATGAACTGCAAGACCTTTGAAGTGTTGTCAGTGCCATTGATTAGGCTGGAAATAAAAAACATATCCTATTTGAAAACACTGTGTGTGGTGCAGAATCCCATGATACATATCCAGAGTGATGTGAGACACTGCACCTATTGTATGATTTGGATGTCTATAAATGCACTCTATAGTTTCTTAATTCATTGAGGCTGAGACTGCTGTTAACTAACTTTCCATAAACCTAATATATTTAAACAATCCCACAAAAGGCACAGATGACCTCTCAAAATACATTAGCACATGGAACTATTTTGGAATAAATCATGTGCTACTAGTCCTAGCTAGTGGACTTTGAAGTTATGATATTATTTATGAAAAGCCTATATTGTCTTTTAAAAGTCTCCCCACATCTATTATGTAGGCTTTTCTTTCCCCTTGAATCTTGAACAACTAAACTGACAGCACCAAAAGATCCTGGCTTTATAGGAAGGTGATTAGTATTCCAAATCAAGCATTTAACCTCTCTGATGTATTCTAAAAATGCATTGTGGTACGTGATGGTGTAAAGGTTTTATTAGTACAAGCCAGGGATGCCAGCTGCAGGGTGTCAGAGCAGCAAGAAAGGGCAGCTCTGCAAGGGGCCGAGGTTGACAGCAGGGTGGGCAGGGCAGTGCCCTCACCAGCAGGCATGGAGCCCCACAGTGCCTCAGTGAGAAAGCAGAGCTGGTCCAGTGACTCTAACCAGGGTTGGCATCAATCCAGCGGTTGCTAGACAAGTCCACAAAGGCAAGGCAGGTCGGAAGTCAAGCCATAAATCCAAGTCACTCAGTCAGGGAACAGGCATTTCTGCAATGCAGCTCAGGACAAAGGGCCTGAGTTTAAAAGTGGCTCCCAAACACCTTTCCAGGTTGCTTCAGGGGGGGAAACCCCTGACAAGGCTCCACACAGCTCTCGCACAGCTTGTTTGACAGCAGCCATACCCCAGTTACCGCTGTGCCCATTGGAATTGGCCATGAGCACTGACAGCCATAGCCCTTGCCGGGGAGGAAGGAAAAGCTGCAGAGCCTGTGGCTTCACTCTGGCTCTGGCATAGGGGTGGCCCTAGACCTAGTTCATGCCAGTGACTCTTCTGTATCATCCCAAAGCTATCATGCATGTATTACAATTTACACCACATTCTTTCTTTCTTTTCCAGCTCTTCCTAATCTCAAGAAGGGGTAAATCTCCAATCAGTGGATGCTACACCCCCATCAAGCAGTATACAGGAGTCAAAGATGAGCTATTTTATCATGATCTGGAAAACAATACACAGACCACTCTTTACCGGCTCAGCAGAAGAAGTCAAGAGCAAACAAGTGAACATGAAAAAATCTGTAGCACATTATGGAGACACACTCTGAAACAGAAACACCCACATCCACACTCATTCACAGAACACATCACAGATTACTACAGAACTATATTTGTTTCTGCAAAACAGAAAAAAATGTTTGAAGTTCCCTTCTCATTGCACATTTAGAATTTATGTTTCAATTTCCTCCCACTCTCCATTAGTTATGACTCTACTGAGTATACCTTTCTCTTATATCAACCATTTAAGTAGCGTAACAGTCTCTGCAACTTCAACCCAGTCATCCACGTGACTTAATAGCCAGTAAGAAGGCTATTGTGGCATACCTGTAACACACCTGAAATCTGATAAGGCTGCCTTGGAAACCTAAGAGATAGCCTGCTGATACCAAGAGCACAAAATAACAGAGATATTGGATAAGCAGGCCTGTGCAGTAAGCCCTGGAAACTGAACCTGGGAAAAATTATAACCGAAATGCAGGCTGTATGCTGAAGGGTATCTTCTTTGCTGCAGGAAGAAAATAAAACATGGCCCTTACGGTATCAATCCAGACAGCTAGAAGCAAAACCATCTGTCTAAATCCTTGTGGTTGCACAGCCAAAACTTCAGGACCCTGCAATAACATTTGTCACTCCTATTACATCGTGCAAGCAATATTACTCAGGTGATGGCACAGACAGACAGATGCTCAGGAGATGATGAAGCTAACTGATGACACCAACTAATGTTGTGTTTTGTCACAGCCGCTTTAGAGACTTGGATTCACATGCCAAACAAATGCAGAATGAAGCGAGACTTAGAGATTAGCATCTGCTTGTCTGTTATCTAGAAGCTGCCGTTGATGTGTTTCACATTCAAAACAATAAAAACTGAAACACTAAGCAGTCCAGCCAGATAGCAGATTTTTCACCCTAGACTGAAAAAAACTAAGGGAGTCACAGAAAGAACCCCTGGTCAGAAATGAAAAATGTTAGCCATTTTGTCAGTAGAAAAAGCCCACCTAATGCCTGCTCTAACAGCATTTGGCTCTAGTTTGCTGCTTTGCAAATTCTGATCCAAAGGCTGGTAAAGTGACGCATTATTGCAAGAGGAAAAAGAACGAGAATAACAAGAGAAGGAAAACAAATAGTCCTATCTCACTCAACACCACTAGAAACTATAAAAGACGGGAAGAGGGTTCCCCTGAGCTTGGTACATCCCTGTAGTGGGAAGGTCACAGGACAGCTTTTTAAAGTTACTGACCTGAAGGCCCTACTGCTCTTTGAGGGGCACTATTTCCACATTGTGTCCAGAAAACAGAGACCATGCTTCATAGTTGACTTCAGACACTAAGTCAAGGTCAAGGTAGTAGGAAAGCAGTTAACATTTACTAGAAAAGAAATGCTTAATATTTTCAGAAGCTTCCTTGACTTGGGCGGGGAAAGGTTAAATTAGTATGTTCACTGATGAAGAAAAACTACTGTCACACATAGCCTAAAGGATTGTTTTACCATTCATCAGTGGATTTTATGGTAATCTGAATTAAAAACACACTGGTGGATTTCAAAGCACAGAGGCTTTATCGCTGAGTGGGTCTTTCTATAGAAGGGACCGCAGGAACTGGAAAACAAGATTTCAAATGTAAGGCTTATTCTATTCAACTAATTCAGCTTACAGAAGGGAAGTTTTAGATGTGACATAATTGCTGAATACAGGGATTTACACATAGAAAAGCACTTAATAGGAGGAGGAGGAGGAGGCAAGCAGTCAGGCATTTCAGTCTTTCTGACAAAGACATAATGTGAGCCAAGAGTTGGAAGTTCAACAAGACAAACTCTGTCTTATTTAAATAATATGTAATTTCTACTAGAACTACAACAGGATAGCTGTGGAGGTCACCATCTTTTGGAGTCTTTATGACAAGACTGTATGTCTTTTAAAAACACAAATTGAGGTTGAGGGGAAAATTCAAAAGAATATGTTAAAGCTGGCTACTTCCCTCGTGAAGTCAAGATACCTCTGTGGTGTGTTCATCCTTCAGAAAAGGCAGTGAAGTTTGAAAAGGAGCTGCTGGCAGAGCAGCCTACAAGAGCGCCCTTGGTATGAGTGTCAAAGTGCTCCAGGCATTGTATAAAAAGCCAGGGTCGAATGCCCCCCAACTACCCTTGCACATGTGAGACAGCAGACCAACAGCTTCATGCCACAAAGGTCTAGAAGGATATTATGATCTGTTAAGAATAACTTACCCACCACAGGGATCATGTATCTTTCTCTGAAGCATTTGGCAGTGGCTAGAGACAGCAGACTAAAAGAGACAGCCTACTGGGCAGACACAGTCTGGCTGTTGCTGTATCCTTGGCACAGACTGATCAGCACACAGGGTGTCCTTGGAGGTCTCCTATGCGTGCATCCACCAGAACTGACCCTACTTAATTTATGAGCTCTTCTGAGATCACAGCCTCATGTATTATGGCTCCAGGCTCCATTGAAATGAACTTTATTAAAATAAATTCCAGCTGCTTGGAAGGAGTTAGAGAAATTACAAAAAGAAGGCCAACTCCTCCATTCTCTAACTTACTGAGAGCAGAGAACAGAAGTAGTTACAGGAGAGGGAGCAAAATTCATCTGGCTCAGTTGAAGGGGCATGAGAAAATTATTTGGTCAAAGAACAAGCAATTTTGATAAAATGAGATGGGTACAAACAGTGAGGCAGCACTCAGAGCTTGGCAACATAGAGGGCAAACAGGCTTCAAGCATAGAGGCAAGAGGGACAAAGGATCAGGAGGGCACTTGATAAGGGTTCTGACTGGAGGTGGGATGCATATTAATAAATCAGATTCATTTGCAAGGGGTCTTGAGTGCTTGTCCCTTTCCTGTTTTGTCTGTTCCCTGGCCTTTGGTCTGCTGTATTTCCTTCCCCAGGATGCCTGTGGCCTGTTAATGGAGAATATTAGGGAGCAGCACCAGGATGTACCTCATTCTGCATGTTGTTGCCAGCAGCCTACATGTTGATTGTTGTCCCTATTTGGTAGATGCTCTTTTCATCCTTGCTAGGCTCCTGGGGAATGTTGAAAGGATGAAATTTCTAATGAAGTCTGGCATTCTTGTCCAGCCACAACTAATTACAATTGTGGTCTGCTAAAGATCTCAGAAGAAAAGCTTGACTTTTCTGCCCTTTCCTAAGCCAGCAGATAGGAGAACAGATCTAAACCCTTCCAGAACAACAGAACTGCTCTCCTTTGCTGTGGAGTTGCCAGGAAAAGTGCAGTTTAGAGAAAGTGGATGCTCAGAAAGGTACTGCGGTGCATAGTGGGGAAGTATCTGAACAAATGTGAGTAGTTGTTGATTTAAGTGGGAAATGACACATGTTTATGAAGTACTCATGAAGCAGTTACATTTATAGGACCTACAGAAGCTGTAGCATTCATCCCTCCTTCACCATCACATGCTGACTCTGCTGACTCTGTGCTCACCTCAGTGATGTGGAGTGGCACGGCAGAGCCACCCACCGCTCCCACCTGACAGATTGTCACTGAAACCACCCCTTGGATTTCCAGGGGAGTACCTAAACTTTCAGGAGTCATGGAACTGAGACATTATCAGTGCCTCTGTGACCTTGTCCGCACCCCTATCTTTCTGCTTCCCAGCAATGAATTCTCATGGCTTTCTAACAGATTTCTCCAGATGCAAACAACATGGCTAAGAGACTGCTTTCAGCAAGGCATTCTGGAGTCTCCTCAAAATCCTTACTTGATAGTGCTTGCAATAGCATTTCCTGCCTGGTGTCAAGCATCACAGACAACATGACTGACATTTTACCTGAGGTTTCTAGATCCAAGCCAGCTGTAGTGCAAAATAAAACAAAAAAACCACCAAACTAGTAGTCTGGCATCTGTTAGTTCCAACGAAGTGGAAGCAGCACATCTCTAGTATAGTAAGCAGAGCAAAAACGTGCCAGATAATGCCGTAAATAGAGAAGATCTTCAACAGTTTCATGGCATGCATTACCGCTATGGGAAGGATGTGACACCTCAGCCAGAGCAGGTACTACTGAATGAGATGAGAACATTCTAGTTCAGCAGTCATTTCACTTAATGCCAGCTCCATAGCAGGGGTTTGATGTGAATACTGTAGCTGAAATCCATTAGACTTTTCCCTCATGCTAGCATCAACCACTTTTGGCAAGGCCTGTTAAATGGAATAACTTGCAGTGTGAGCCAGAAAGAAGGCCTGGGGAACAGATTCTTCAGATCACAAATGTTAAACCATGGAGATGGATTGGTGACAGTGAGGGTGGAGTGGAAGTTTCCACATACCATTTTTTCTCCCCCATCACCACCACAGATGTGGTCTAGACCCCAGCATATGTTTGCAGTGAGTATAGCCCAAGAGGCATTCCAGATCTTACTCAAGCGTTGAAACTTGAAAGAATCAGCTGAGTTTGAAATTAATCAAAGGGCAGAGTAATGGTGTGTGCTAAGTGTAATGGGGTTGCCCATGTTCAGATTCTGCAGGCAATGGACAGAGAGATATGAATGACCCTGAGCAGTACCTCCAGTGTATAACCTGAGGCTCCAGCAGCTTCTGAAGGGCCCAGCTCTCAGTTTAGATTAGGTTTTCAACTGTAACTAGGCTGTCAATTTAGGCACCTCAGGTATGTTCCCAAATTCAGAGAGATGAAGCTTATTTTGGGGAACTCTTGGCTTTTGAAATAAGGTTCTTAAACAGTTCTTCGAATTTTATGGCTCCTTCCTGTCTTGCTCCTACCTTTGCCTCTCTCCCCACTACCACTGAAGTCAGACCTCAAGGGAGCTATATCGGTTTACCAATTTTCACAGAGGCTCCCTGAGCATAAAAGAAAATGCCTCATTTAGCTAAATCCAAAGTATGCCAGGATAAATGGTTGCTGAGGAGTGAATACCACATCAGGTCAGGTCAGATCAGAAGTGAGGAAGCTAAATGCTAGTAGCAAAAAATAAATTAACTACAGCAAGAGGCTTAGTGTGGGCCAGACTGTTCAGACTGTATCTTTTACAGCTTTTCTAAAAATTGAACTTATATAAGTACGTTTCATGAAAAGATTTTGCAAAAGTGGTTTTGTAAGTTTGATGAACTTGGAGACTTAGAATTTCTTTAAAATTCCTGAAAAAATATTACAGAAAAGCAGGAATACAAATATATGTACTAACACATTACTCTAACAATGTAAGGTAATTTAGGGAGCATCCATTAGAAGAATGAGATATTATATATAGATATGTTGTTTTATTTATCACAAATGTTTGTGTACTAGATTTAAAGGACAGCCAAATATTTACTGGGACCTGGGATGTAAGGTAGAGATTTTTATAGTGCTGTAAACAAAGTGGGAGCAGAAAGACAGGAGAAACACACTTTAAATGTATATACCCAATACTGAGACTTGAACTAAATACAGAGCAACAGAACAATGGTCCGAAACAGCCACAGCTCTGTCCCATGGGGGCCTGGCAGGTTACACCTCTGATGTCACTATGGAAATGTTCATTGGGAAATGGCCCACCAATTTTTGCCTTAAGCAGAAGGTTTTCCCAATGGAGTAAGTGCAGTAACTAAAAAAAAAAAAATAAAGTGGAATGGGCTGAAAGCTTCAAGCCCATATCTTATCAGAGTTTGCACCTATGTTTAAATGATGAATTGGTTTTGGCAACTGAATTTAGAAATTTATAGCCTTAGTACTGCAAATCTATTTATTGCTGGTTTTATTTTTCTTCAATGGGGGAAAGGCTAGTGGCCAGCAAGGAAGCCTATAAATCTTAATGTTAGAGAGGAGAAAGGGTGAGGTGTTTTACATAAACACAGGGGCTAGACAAGAATTATTCTTTTTTTGAGATGGAGGGCAACGTGTGACAGATTTCTTTTGAAGATTTTAAGTTACTGAAAACCAGAAAAAATCTCCAGTACACATCCCCTTCATTCTTTTCATTCCAGATTTTATTAATTTTCACAACCAACATTGTTTCTTTTAAATGAAAAGTGATTGCAGATTGTTGCCAGAAAGAGAAGAAATGACAGAAGAAAGCAAGCCTGTTTATTTCTTTGGAAGATGACATAACCTTCGAGTTTTTTCTGGGATAAGAAGAGTTAGGAAATCACCTCACCTTTAGATGAGGTATCTGACCTAAACAGTTGTTTGCTGCCCTCCACTATGGATCACATGTGGGAAATGCACAGTCCTCATGGGAACACTGGAACAGTATGTGATATATGGCTGCTAAAGCAGTGATGGAAGCAGTGCTTGTAAATGATAGAAGATCCTGGCATCAGCTGAAAGTAGTCTGAACAGCTCCAACCTGAGTGGGAAGGCACAAGAAGTGGCAACAGATAATTAACTGTTCTCATAAAACTTTCCATTGGCTATTTGCAGTGATTCCCTGGATGAGATGAACAAAATTGCCAAATTAAGTACACATCTTTGGATGTCCCAATTAAAACAGCTTCTTATCTCCTTTTGCTAAGAGGCACCCTGCATTCCCAGACTGAAGCTGGTGGCAGCATTTAATGTAATATGCTGAGAGCTTATGGCTAAAGTTTGAAGCTCTGAGAATCTCTCCCATGCCTTTGGGATGGAGCCGGTAAGCAGCAGGATCTAGAAGGAACATGGATTCTTTAGTTTGAAATGAGCCGCTGAGGAATTAATAAACTCTCTGGTAATTGCAGGTGACGACAAGAAGCACTCGAGGGTAATGGGGTTGGCAGTAGCTTCAGAAGAGGATTGCCTCTTACCTTGGCAAGCACAAGGGAAACTCCCTTCTCCTCCTCCTCTTCCACTTAAACAAAAACAACCCCCTTAGAGCATTTTGGAAGGGAGTATTACTGTACTAAGACAACAAGGCGGTCCGCCACATGGGTCTGGGGAACTGGTTCCAAGAAAGAAATCCTCATACACATAGATCAGAGGAACTTGAGTCCTTCTCATATCAAAGCGACTTCCTCGAAGGCCATCAAAATTAATTCTCCTTTCAAAGGCCTAATAGAGTCGGAGACCTACAAGGGAAAAGATAGATTCCTGCCAAAGTGCAGGATAAAATGAGACATTTTATCCTACATAACAACACTGCCTCCATACTGCTTTTTCTTCCGGTCCCTAGTCTGAGAAGAGTTGAGGGCAGAGGGAGCTCAGCAAAGGAGAAAAACTGCTAAAAGACAATGCAATGGCATTTTAAAAACCAGAAAACTGATTCATCCTGAAATATTATTGTGTCATTGGAATGAGGCAAGATCACATGCATCTGTGAGTTATTGCGTAGCATGGCTCTTGATTTCTGAGGAATAGAATCAGCACTTTGATATGTTACGTGACTCATAAAAGAACAGTTTTGGGTCCCAACTGTAGGACAATGGTGACAGCAAGAGCAGCAGCTGATGACTCTGCAGCACCCCTTCTAAGTTGTTCTGATGCAATTTCCATAAAACTATCAGATCAGCTTGTGGCTGAGGACACATTAGATCACGACAAGCTTTGCTCTGCTAATTATTTCATGGGACTCACATACGAACAGGCAGGAATGTCTCTTTAATGGTTAAACACAGGATGAGAAACGTGTGGGATTCTAGGATGAGGTGCTAAGAAAGCAGTACTCAGCTGAGATCTTGATCCTCTGGAAAGAAATACCATGAATTTTATTCAAAGATAATTTTTCAGACATTAAGACTCATGTTGACACAAAGAGTACACTGAAGGTCTCATGAGGACTCTAGATTGCCTGCTGTCTCTCAATGGTAGTGCTACTGGTCCAAGTCTTCATCCAAACACTGCATATTGTACAGATAAGTCCATCTCTAATAACCACGTTTTCCTGATTTTAGTTTTAAACCTAGTTCAGTAACCACTTCCCATGTTAAGCCTCATGTAATTGCCAAGGCTTTCTCTTAATACTACAAACACTGAATGGATCACCAAACCCCCTTTTAGTCCCCAGCTCTCCTGAATGGTGCCCAACCCTAGCCTCACCTCAGGCTGTCCTGACTGGGACTTAAACATCCATTGGCCCTCCCTTTGAACCAGCTCTGATTCTTGCCCTGTAGGCAAGGCAGGACAGAACAATAAATCTTAGTCCCAGCCCAAATCCTGGCCTTGGCTCTGGTGGCAAGACACCAAGCAGTTCTGCCTTATTACTGTGCTCTCACTAAAAGATAGAGGTAAGAATAAAGTTTCTCAACACTAAGTTGTGTTCACAGACACATCCCAAAGGGCAGACATCAGCAACATCCTAGGAACTACCATTGCTTTGAGAGCATTGGGCCTTAGCAGACAATAGTTTAAACTAGCGTTAGGAAGTAGTAATAAACAGCTTTTACTACAACAGCAGAAGTCTTGTAGACATGATGAGGCTGTTGCAGCAAAGCCCCGGTGACTCCTGCTGAGCTTGCAGGGAGGCCTATTTCAGTGCTAAGTGAACTCCAGTGTTCAGATTGGATTTATACTTCTTTTTCCAAAATATAAGCATCAAAGTGTTTCAGTCTGTCTCTTGCATGTAGGTTTCCAAAAGTAAGCTGTGAATACATGCCAGAAAGCACCTTCAAGCCAGGATTACTTTCAGGGACACAGTGCCTCAGCAATCTTTTATTAAAGTTAAGATTATGGATAGGAAGTAACTAGGAGCTCCTTCTTTTGGTGAATCCCAGAAATTTGCACAAGTGGACAAGAACTGTTGCAGTTATGGTTCTGGGGTTTGTGCTTAAATAAAAGCACAAAAATAGTGGCTGAGCCTGCAACTTCAAACTTTCTTGAACACTGGAGGTATAGCTGGGGTTAGGCTTTGCTTTTGGAAAAGTGATGAGGTCCATGACCAGTTCTTATGATGCCCTCGAGGCTTGCACAAGTAGAACAAGAAAACAGCAGCATTCAAGATACCAGCAGTTATGATGCGGCATCAGGGTTTGCAAGAAAAATGAAGAGAACATGAACTGGTTTTACATATTAAAAGACTTCCATGGATGTCAAGTGGATGGGATCGGACTCCTTTCAGTGGTGCCCAGCGATAGGATGAGGGGCAATAGGCACAGACTGAAACATAGGAGGTTCCATGTGAATATGAGGAGAAACTACTTTAAGGGTGACAAGAGCACTGGAACAGGCTGCCCAGAGAGGTTGTGGAGTCTCCTTCTCTGGAGAGATTCAAGATCTGTATGGACACATTCCTGTGCAATCTGCCCGAGGTGTACCTGCTTTAGCAGGTGGGTTTGACTAGATGATCTCCAGAGGTCCCTTCCAACCCCAACCATTCTTTGACAGTTTGAAGAGATACATTCAGTAGGATCCTACAGCTTGTAATTAATTCACTGACATCGTGCTGTGACAAAGCCTGGGCCAAGGCAGGAATCACACTGAACTTTTGTCTCCCCTGACCAGGTAACAAAGTACTGGTAGCAGGCTGGCCACAGCTGCTGGTTATTCTGGGCACAGTCCTGAAGCAGTGCAGAACCACGGGTGCTGAGATCACAGTCAAGGGTTATTTTAGGACCTTGTATATATCTGGCACCAGAATGTTTTATTTTTACTGCCTGGACCTGATCCAAAGAGTACCTTGACCTTCTCAAGCCATTTCACCCCAAACTAAAACATTGTTTCTTTTTCCAGTGTTACAGTTTTTTAGAATTCAGCAGTAAAACATGTTCTTCAATCTGTCCCATTCCCAAAGCTAACCCTAAATTTAGCCACATGTTAATAAGAATTTCCAGTACTGGAATTTTTCCTAAACTAGAGCCTTATCTCATGGCCACTCATCCTTCATTCTGAATTCATTTCATTCCCATGAAAAAGAAGTTACTGAAGCCACAGAATTCTATCAACACCAACCTCCATTCATTCCCAAGGACTGGGCAAACTCCATCATCAGCGTTACTTGCCCCAACCCTCACTGCACTTGTAACTAACTCCACACACCACACACATTAAAAAAAAAAAAAAAAAAAAAATTAATTGGCTGTTAGACTTTGCTTTTTTCATTCATCACTGTGCACTGTGCTCTGCAAAACCTTCCTGCGCAAATTCTGGATAACCCTAAACCTGACACAGCATGCCAGGCTGCTCTCCTCAGCACCTCAGCATGTCTCACAGCAACAGTGTTATCTGGTCAGGCTTAGGCTAAATTACACAAATACACTCGCCACGCACAGTGCCTAACAATATTATCAAGACATTCTCTGCTTCTGTCACCAGTTAGTTCATTATAAACAGGTGAGCTTTACAGTTCTAACAAGCTTTTATTTGTCCTTGCATGGATCCTAACCATAATATTTTCTTTCCAGTGAGGTAGATTTGCTTTACTGATGAAATCTGACAACAGCAGCCGTAAGCACAAGAAGACTTCCAGGATCCTGAAACGTGCCATACTCTCAAACTGGCTGGTCCTGGGCTCTTATCCTTATGTGAAACATCTCTACATATTATAAACCAATTATGTTCCTCAACTGTAGTTCTCTCCCTGCAAACAACAGCTAGTTTCAATGCTGAATTCTAGCATGACCACACACAGAGAAGGACAGGCAGGCAGAGATTGTCACGTTAAGGAAAGAGTTGGGACTGCATTTACATGGCACTTAACTGCTGGCAGTGCTGCAAAGTTCTTACAAGGTCTTGATGGCACTAACAGGAGCACATGACAAAAGTTCTCTTAGTTGGTGAGCACAAAGGATTGAGTGGGAAGCAGTTATGCTATACATGTCACCATTGAGACAGGAGCTAGCTGACTGCCCTTTTCTACCAAGCTGATTTCAGGGTAGAGACAAGAGGCTGCTTCCTCCTCTACTTCTGCTTCACCCTTCTCTCTTTGCTATTGGAGCACAGGAGTCCTCAGCATGGCTTCTGATGAATTTGAGAGGAGAGAGATGATCTCATTACCATTTTACTGCCTATTAAAGAGTGAGACAATCCAGCTGTGGTAAAAAATAAATAGCTGTATGTAATTATGAGAATCACCAGACATCTCATTTTATGTCAGGCAAGACTATTGCCTAATAGGAAGACAATGTAATCCTGCTGTTGCCTTGCTCAGATGAGATGGCCTTCAGCTAATTAGCTCCCACTATAGCCAGACATGAAATCGCCAACTTATGATAGCCATCTGATCGGCAATGTGCTCTCTGCATCTTCTCATCACATCAAAGCTGGTGTAACCAGCTTCTTCACTGCTCTGACAAAGCGCAAGCTCCTCACTAATGACCACTGGGATGTTGAGGGAAATTTAAGAGAAAACGAGAGGGTTCCCAAATCCCAGCCACACCTCTGCTCTAAAGCCTTGACCCCTGTTAGGATGTCTTTCCACTTTTGCTCACAGCTCACCAGTGTGAGGGGATGCTTTGCAACCAAGAGCCTGCAACCCAGAGCATTTTGAAGCCAAACTTTCGTCAAGTTTTGGTACTTTACCAGTCAAAGCAGGAGTTGCTGGGGACTTCAGGAAAAGCCAGCAGGCGTGAGAAAGAACATTCAACCCAGGGTGTTACAGGAGGCAGAAGATTGTTTTCATAACATCTGCGGTGAGATTGTATAAAGCAACAGACAGACTGCCAATACTTGGAAGTACTCAAAAGGCAATTCTGGCAACCTAGTAGATTGTTTTATAAACAATTGGTTTCAAACTGATCCTGAAACTAATGGGAAAGGCAGCAGAGTCGCTTAAGGATAAAGGTGCTACAGTTTCTGTATTTGCTGCTGACTACTTTCAGCCATGCACTGAAGCACTACTGTGTCTACTCCTCTCACACTGCTGGTGAGAACTGTCATGACAAACCTCGACAGATGAAACACAGCCACCTGCCATCCTGCCTGGGCACAGATTCCTTAGAGCAGCTCTTCAGAGAAGAGCTGGGGCTGACTGCAGCTTGTCCCACTGCTCTTCATGGCCAAACCGCAGCTTGGCATTTCCTCAGCAAACCAACCTGCCTGGCCATGCCAGCTGGCTCTTGGGGCAGTATGTGACTCGTGGGCACTGCTGCGTGGGATCATTCCTCAGGATCCTTCAATTACACCTCCCTCACAAGTGGCACCTGCCCCTGCACCCTGATCCCTCCACATCTATGGCAACTTGCAGAACAGGGAAGTGAGGCCTTGGCACGGCCATGCTTGTCCTTTGCATGGCCATGCTTGTGCTTGGCAGCCTCCAAGGCTCCCGGGCACACTGGCTTCACCACCAGACAACTCCTGCTGAGCTGAGAGCAGGCCATGAGATGGGGGTCTTGCCATTGCCTTACACACTGCCCTGGGGCAAAAACTAGGTTTCCAGAAAGAACATGAATTACAGGTAATCCCCTTTCTAAATAGTCATTCAGATTTGCTAGGGCAAATGGCTACAGCTAAATGCCTGGAAATGGATCCCTACCACCTTCCCACCCAGCCTGCCCTCTGCTCCGGCTCCCTCCTGTCAGGGCAAAGCCAATGTGGCCTCCACCTGGTCCGACAGTGCCCTGGCTTCCAGGCCATGTGCCAGGGGCTTCCCCTCCTTCCCAGCCCCTGTCCCTCACCTTCCAGAGACTTCCACACTGCCCCAGCCCAGCTTGCTCACCACCTCACTCCCACAGGCTCAGACAGACCTGCCACTGGTGCATTCCCACTTAAAACCAGAAAAAACCAAACACCACCACAAACAAAAACACACAAAAACCCCAAACCCTAGAAATACCTTTGTCAGCATGTCTGACATACAAGTTGCTGGGATGTTGCCTTCTCAAGTCATTAAAGCACAGTTGTGCTGTTGGCTCACAATTACAGTTGTACCCTTTACTGACTTTACACACTGCTTGAAGAAGTTAATTCTAAGGGCATAAATAAATGAATAAATAAATATTAATACAACAGTAGCAACAGGATGCCATGATTTTTCTCCATTTAAATTTGCACCATAATATTGATGTATCACCTATTCTAGGTTTGATTTTATCTGGAGTTCCCTTTCCTCTTCCCTTCTGCAGCTGAGCAAACATCCAGTTAAACACTTGTGGTGGGAACAGCGTGTGGCACACAGATAAACAGTGCTACAGGCAGCTGGCATTACCTCAGGTGGGATTTCATGTCCAGTTCAGATCTCACTTCAAGCTGGGATTTCCCAGCTATCTCCATGGCTTTAAAACTTGAACACTGCTTTCTTCCAAACTCCATGCACTGGCTAAATAGTGCACCATTTCAAAAATAACTTCCCCAACCAGCTGTTGCATCTGCCTGTTTATTTTATAGCCCTCAATGTTTTTTCCCATGATTTTGTCTAATTCCTCTTTGAACATACACGACATTAGTAGGGGCAGCAGTGTTTCATGGTGTCTCCACCAACCTCTCCACAGCCTCACAGGACACAAGAAGGCATGTTAGCTTTCCACCAGGCAGCAACATGAAATTGGTGACACACTGCTGCCATGCAGGCACCAAAGTTGAAGGTCCTGCAAAACCGTATTCTTGTTCCTGAGTGACTACATAGGGTTCTGAGGCTCTGCCCTGCTTAAGCCCAGCTGAGTTCTGCAGCTCTGAAGGAATGCTCACAGAGGTCTACAGCAGCTGCTCCAAAATACAAAGTTCTTAGGTGTCTGTCCTCTTTTCCTAAGTAACAAGCAATAGAACAAGAGGAAATGGCCTCAAGTTGCATCAGGAGAGACTGAGATTGGATATTAGGAAAAAGTATTCACCAAAAGGGTTGTCAAGCACTGGAACAGGCTACTTGGAGAGGCGGCTGAGCCACCACCCCTGGAGGTGTTTAAAAGTTGTGTACATGTGGCACTTAGGGACACGGTTTAGTGGGGAACTTGGCAGTGTTAGGTTTAGGGTTGAACCTGATGATCTTGAAGGTCTTTTCCAACCTTAATGATTCTATGATTCTAAGGAGTGAGTCAAAAGCAGACCTGGTTTGCACATTTGTTACAGACTTCTTTACTTGAAGGGGAAGTAGCAGGCAGACCCCACTCTAATTCTACCCAGCCTAGGGACAACAGTGGTACCTTGGATAGTTTATTCTTTTTGGTTGGTTTAGTTTGCTTCACCATCCCACTTCTTTTTTCTTCAACCCTTAGATCTTCAGAAGTGCAGATTTAAAGGCAAAAAATTTACTTCTTCCTCTCAGACGCAGCCAACACTTTTGACTATTCACAAGGGGGGAAAAAAAAAAAAAAGTACCCCTCTCTCCCACCTCAGAAGACAAATACACCCTGTTGTTTGGTCACATTTAGACTATGGTTTTACAATCCTATTTTGTCCAATTCCAGGTCTTTTACACAATGTTTACTATGAGGCAACCACTAATAAAGGAGAAGAGAGAAGAAATCCCTCCATCAGAAGCTATCCAACTCTTTTCAGTCCTGTTCAAGCAGAAAGAAAAAAAACCCATAAACAAAACACATTCTGTTTTATAGGAACCTACGCCCTCTAGGGAAAAACTGCTTTGCCAAAAGAATTCCCAACCAGTGCTAACCAGAGTTAATTACAACATGGCATTAAAAGGACAACTTCTTTTCAAATACTTAAGAGCATTGTGAAACAACCTCTGCCAAAATCAAAGGTCTGCTCTTTGCTGGGTTATTGTTCCAGGCTGTCTGCAGACATCACTGCAGGAGTTATACTATTCTGACATCATTTTGCAAGTTCAGCGCCCAAAGCACATGCCTGTACTATAACATGGTCTTGACAGGACCTCACATTTCCACCCTAGTAAATCCTAAATAGTTTCCAGAAGTGCTGTGTAGAAAATACCCAAGAAGCATGCTGGGTAAGCAATTCAGATGATCACATGCTCTGGGATTCTTGCTGTCTCTGAAGAACTTCCATATGTCCAGTCCCTAACTGTAAGCAGGGCAAAAAGAAGAAAAAATCTGACGCACATTTCTCTGATCTCCAGCACTGTCACAACTGCTGTTTTGGAGTTAATTACTTGATGTCAGGGCACCCAGATCCAGAAATAACAGTAGAATGAGAACTTCCAGGGAAATTGCTTGGACAAGATGAGACAACATGGAGAAGGCTCGAGGTTCCAAACAGCAGATAATGCTAGCAAGGGTCACACGATGGCCAAGGCCTGCCACTATGTTGATGTATTGAGGATCTGGGACCCTGGGGGAGGTCTAGTTCTAATACAGGTCTGGAGCAGCAGCATGATGGCTTCACATAGGTATAAACCAATAGTTCCTAACCTGGTAAACACTCACAGAAAAAAGAGCACTATCGAGATAACCCCTGAGCTGCTGCCATTGCTCAAAGCGATGTTGTGAAGGAATGGGAGTTGCTAACATCTGGAGCCTATAGGAGAGATGGGAAATGCTCTCTGGTTTCCTGGAGATGGGACCTGTTGTGGTTACAGAAATAGGTTTCTATATTTTCTGCTTAACTCTGCATTGTTGTGGACAGACATGTCACCTCATGATGCTGCTCCTTAGTGAGAGAGGTATAGGAAAGAAGACATCAGAGAGAAATTTAATTCAAGTGTGTGCAAATACCATCATTGCAGGCTAAAGCAGGATTTTCCCCACTCAGACTCCATGCCTCTTAGAGCATCCATATACTACTTGGAACCTTATCCTTCTTTTAAACCTCTGTTTTAAATGGGCATAATATTTTGCCTGGAGAACTGAGAATACCTTTTCTCCAGATACAGAGATTTCAATATTTCCTTAATCCTGCTTCACAGAAGCCAAACAGCGCACACACACCCCAGCCAATTGTATTATTAGGAGCTTAGAAGGGAGAAACCAGAAAATTCATACCTATGAGAAGTAAGAATGTATGGCTAGGGTTACACAATCTACTTAGAAATTTCTCATGTTTGGCAGAAGAGATTCTTGCCACAAGGCAAGAAATTGCATGTACTGTACCAGCACATGCTTGCTAGAAACTGTTTATAATGGTTAAAGCACACTTCATAGCTTTACTAGTAACATTTTACTAATAGCTTTGGTTCACTAATGGCACAGCTTTTGTTAGGGACCTTTTGCCAGCTTGCAATTATTTGAAGACTTCCATGTTAGTAGATTTTACACTGACACAATTTTAGTGTCAACCTGGCTTAAGATGTCATTCAGAAATCCTGCCTGCTAACTGAGGTTTATTCTTTGTAATAAAAGGCCAAGGCTAGAGCCAAGTGTCTCAGAGGCTAATGGGTTAGAGCCAGACCATGAATAATTGAGGGTATGTTCTCCATTTATGGCACTGAGTGGCAGCAACTGGCTGTGAATACACATTTGTGGGACTCCCAGGGTCCTCAGGCTTTTCAGCAGTGAGCTCCTGTGGCTGCTGTTCCTCACCTTCCTCAACCAAGTCACAGAGTCTGATACCATCACTTGCAGTCTATCCTTCAGCAGCCACAAATCAGACTTTTCTGAAGTCTACCCAATTCAGCTTCAATTCCTGAGCAAAGTTTGCAGGGACCAGCCACACCACCACATATGGGAGAGTTACAGAGAAAAGAACAGCTGCCACATGTTACATTTGAGTATGTGCCATGCAGAAACCATCACAGGAAACAAGACATATTGTGACCTATAGGCTTACCCATACCCACTCTAACTAAGTCTATTCCTCTTCCCTTTCCAGGAGAAAAAAAAACACCTCATGGGAAGAATTACAGCAGCTTCTGAGTTGCTCATGACCACACAGAATGCGGAATGTCACCAGCTCATTACTAGGGGCTTTGCTTGAAGTTACAGGGGGGGGTCACAATTATACTCTCGCAATATTAATTATTGGCCTGGGACAGCTATATAGCAGCTTATTGGTTATGTAAAAAATGCTTCCATGTGCTGAGCTACTGCAGGGGCTGGCGCTGTGGGTTTTGAAAAGAAACACTGCAGCTCCCAAGCGGTCCAAGTGCTGTTCTGATTTCTGGTTCCAGCAGCAAACTTTTACCTCTGGAGATGAGCTGGGACCCTTGCCCAAAGAGCAGCAGCAGGTGTCTTGCTCACGAAACATCTGAGGACTTTCTTCCTGGAATCCTTTTTTAGATTAGCTTAATAAGCATCAAATGGCCCCTCATTCCTCCCATACTGACCACACAAAGGAGCTGAGGATGGAGAGAAACAGGAAAAAGCTGGGCACAGCAAAAGAAGCAGGAGGAGAAGCTCCCTGTGCTATCTTCAACTTCCAGAACTACTTGGGGCAGAAAGCTGGAAAGCAAGCATAACCCATATACAGTAGTGGAAGACATGCAACAACATATCCAACTGTGTGCTGCTCAAAGAAATGCAAGGGAAAATTATCCCTAAAAATGCCAAGCATGCAGCACAAATCGTTTACGAGGAGCATACATTTGTAATTACAAGTTATTTTAGCTACCCTGCTGCCAGGGGTAACTAGGAGCAGAAGGAAGCGATCAGTGTCATCATCTCGTCCCCCAGGGACAAGCCGAGGCTGCTGATCCTGTAGTACCCGGGGCTGAGTTTTCTTGGTGGAACACCTCCCTCCAGTGGCCAAAGGCAAGTGGTTTACACAGAGCTCGGGGAGCTCTGGGCGATGGGAACCCAAGCTGGGGACAAGCAGCAGTCCTCACCTTACCTCTTTTCTATTTCCACTTCCACATCAGGCTGAAAGAGAACCAGCAGTGCCCTTCCCTGCCGAGCAGCCATCTGGTCAGGTTTGGCAGCTTTGCCATGAAGTGTAGCCCTCTAAATTGTGAGGCCCTGTGAAAGCACTGCCACCTGATTAAAGCAGGGTGCTCTGGGAAGCCAACCAGAAAGAGGGGAGATCCCACATGGCAAAGAACCAAGCCCTCCTCAAGCACAGCCTAAATGGACAAGGTGTAGTCACGGATCGGACAGATCATCGCACCCTACTGTGAGTCCAGCATGCACTTAAGCACCTCTCGCTCCACACTTTGCTGGTCAGGGTAACTGAAGTCTTGATTTCGGACCAGCTGCCACCAGTGTTTGCAGGTAGTACTCCAGCTCCTTCTCTACAAACTTCACTCTGTTTCTCAAATGTGTATGAGGACTTAGGTCATGCTTATCACTTCCTAAAGCAACAGCTCCAGACTCCATGAGCACACTAAAGTAGGTACTCCTAAGGACAGCCATTCTAAATGGTCAGAAGCACTAACATGGAGCAGGACCTGAAGGACTTTTGGGGTCCAGCTCATATCTACTTCTCAACTGTTTAGCTGTGAGAGTCAAGAAGATTCATACCATTGCTCTATGTAGCTAAAGAGCTTTTCAAACAGTCAAGCCCCATTTTGTGGTGGCATAACCTACAAAAAAGGCTACCTCAGCTTTCTTCCTCCTCACAGCGACAAGACAGGGGCTGAGAAAAATGTCACCTTCTACAGGGCAGTATCTTCACAGTCCACATTGATCTTACATGTAGGCCTCAGAGCAGCTTTTGACAGGCCCTTTGCTACCCTGAACAAACAAGGTGTCAGTGATTCGCATGTAAGCAGAAGGGGGTGGAGAGGAAGGAAGTGCAAACCACTGCAATGCACAAGTCATAGGCAGAGACATTTTTTTTAGCAAAGTCTTTATTACAGAAATATTCACCCTCTAGACTTTTATATCTGTACATGCATTTCTTCCAGTAGGAAGATGTTGCTAAAAACAGACAAAAAACAAAAAGGAAACCCAGAATGGGTTCCTTTTTACTTGCTGCTCGGCATTGGCATGTGTAACTGAACAAGAATCTTACAAATAAGAACATATCAGAGAACAGACTTTGTGCTAAAAAAGCTAGCAAGCTTTACTGCTAAGAAGGGTGCCTTCTGCTATAGCAAAGGTCAGCTTCAAGGATCTGTGCAGGAGGGGGCAAGTGTCTCAAAAAAGCGAAGTCTTGTCAGATCTCCACGAAACACAGTTGCCCAGTTGTATCCACTCTCCCAAATCACTGCTGTGTCTAGAGATAAAGACAGAGCAGGGACCCACTGCTGGAGCCCTGATCCCCTGCACGAGCCTTTCTTCCCAGAAGGAAAACTGAGTAGGTAGCAAAGCGACCCCTTTGAACTGCTACTAGGGTTATTCCTACCAGACCACCCCAACAAGAGACAGTCCTGGGACCACTGCTGTAAGGCAAAGGCTCTCTCACCAAGTACCTTGTATTGGGTCTTGGCCAAGGACCATCCACTTCTCTCTCATACAGTTTCCTGCTCTCATGGTGTTTACAGGCATGTGCAACTGCGGGAAACCTGTTGTGCCCAAGCCACCTCTAAAACCAAGGATTTGCACCCAGCTCCCTTTTCTAAGAAGCTGAGGCAGTTTTTCATATATATTTCCTACTTCTGCTCTACATCACTCCTTGCTGCTGGTCACTGGCTGAATAGAGCAAACAGCCCAGCCGTTAAATACAGAAGCCACCCAACCTGCACGACTGCAGAACCAGCTACTTATCTGCTGCAATGCTTACACTCAAGACAGCTCAGGATGCAGCCATGGTTCCTAGCCACAGTGGAGTCAGAAGATTGGACAACTGAAATAAAAGCAACTTATCCTCGCATCCGAACTACAGAACCTAAACTGGGCACTGGTAGGAGTGATATCTTCAATACACAGCATCAGCAATCCAGTCAGATCCCTCCATGTTCATAGTTAAAAACCACAGCTAACAAGTTTTATGTTCATAAAGGGGGCAGGGGAAGAATCAAGTTAATCATAGCCTCTATAAAAGTTAGCAACCCACAAATACAACCAGCAAAGCCAGCCTGTTTCTGAAGTGCCTCCAAGCTGACAGGAGCCAGCAAAGCAGTGCTGGGAGGGAGAGGAAGAAGTAAAGAGGCAAGTGGGAGAAACATGTAAGTGTCAAATCCAGGACCCAAGGGACACATTCCAGAAGCAGCTGAGCACCACCACCACAATCTGTCAGGCCACACTTGGAACAGGAAGGCTTGGCTCCCTCCTGGTGGCTTCTCATCACGCTTGAAGAGCTCTGCTGAAGGCAAGGCATAGCTGACTCCAGAAGCAGAAGCAAATATGACAGTAGCGCTCAATACTTCATATAAGAGCCTAGGCTGGAAGATGCACAGCAGGAGCTGAATCAGGTTAACTGCAAGGGAGAAGAAGGCCTATAAAGCACGACTAGTTACCACCACAAGTCAGTGAAGTAGGTGAAGCTACTAAAGCACTGGAATCTGAACAGCAATCCTGGCTTGTGGGACAAAGAGATAGGACTCCTGGAGGTAGGGGAAAAGATATGTGGAAGAATAATGAGGGGGAGAGGAGTTACTGTGTGTTAGGCCCAGTGGGTTTTAGAATGGAGATATGAATAGTATTGTTTAACATGAAGCAGGCAGTAAAAGCATTGTCCCCTCAGGTTAATCGGTGTCTCATGTGATATGAGACAATTAAGTTCAGCTTCTTGAAGTAGAAGTAATCCAGAGGCAGGATGCAGGAGGCCTAAGGGCCCTATTGCCAGAAGATCAGGCTGTATTGCAGCTCTAACAGTTCTTAGCAGAGTGGTATCAGAAATGAGATGTCACAGGAATAATGGTCAATGGTTGGATAGTCTGGGTATGAGGCAGGAATGTTCTGTTTGCTCCTTTCTCTGTGGTGCTGTAGCTCTGGAGTCTGTCAACTCAAGACTTGGGCACTTTGGTGTAGTCTTCGCTGTGTATGTTCTTGCAGAGTGAAATGGACAGTATCATCCCCAGCAGCTGGAATAAATTAGGAAGAATGGGAACAAAATCAGCAACCAGACAGATAATAACGTGAGAAGAAAGGGTGGTGCAGGGGAGCATAATACAGTGGTCTCCTTTTAATGGCACCATACAAGTGAGCAGAGGTGGTCCCCAATGCAAGGAAAATGCAATAATCATGATGACAAAAAAATTTGCTGCAAAAAGATGTGCCTTCATCTGCAATCTATGTTATGGCCCTTTTTAAGGCACAAGAGGCATCTCACTAGTGTGATGTTGCTTTTCTCATTCTTCGTGGTTACAGACACAGTGAATTGCTAAGTGTGAGACACAGTGGCAGGAAACACAAGTAGAGAGGACTTCATCCAATTTTGAATCCAACCAATCAAAGCAGCAGTTCAGAGCTCCAGGTAGACACAACTGAGAACTACACCTGAACTGCCATTAAACCAGGTGCCTATTACTTGTACAAATAGTTTTACCTTTAAAAGAGTCTGCATGTTAAGAAAGTACCAGTTCACATGAGGGAGTGACTTACCTCTATAACAGCAACACCGGTGCAGACCCCAAGAATGACACCAAGGTTGTCCTTCAACCACTTCTCTACGCCATCCATGCATCCCTATTGAGGAAACAAGGTTGCAAGGGAAAGAAGGAAAATTCTAAATATCTCAAGACTGAAAATCCAGAACACATTTCCTTGTGCATACAGAGATTATCCCAATTACATGCTATACCAAGTTTCACAGTAGCTTTAGCAGAAAACGGCAGGATCCCTGTCCCTCCTTTCCCCATTTCCACAGGTACTTCAAGCAATGCTGACATGAAAACAGTGCTTGAAATGATTCCCAGAGGAACGAAGACACGGCAACTTCAGTAGAAGCTTCACAGAGCCCAGACATACCCACTCACCTGCTCATGAACAGGCCAATCAGCATATGTTGCAGTGCCGTTGACAGAGACATCCAGATTACAGAAACCGCTGTCTACCTGAAAGTCCTTGGAACTATTGGAGCAGGAGCAGGGATAGGCAGTCATGCTTTGGTTGATAAGAACCTTATTGTTTTCCCAGTCCTTTGCTCCACTCCAGCCACAGCAGGCGATCTAATAAGCAGAGAGAGATCATCATGGTCTTACACTTTGCACTAGTAACATACTGCATGTGAAAACAAACAGGCAGTGGAGGTAGCAGTACACAGGAGCTCTCCACGTAACAACAGTCAGACCATATAGTTGGCATGAATTAGTTATATTAGAACATCACCCTGGTTACCAGATGATAACCTATGCATAGGACCATCCAGAAGACGGGGGCACTATTTTCCTACTAAAGAATCACTCTGCTAGCAAGACAAGTGTTAAAGTGCCACTTTTAGTAGACTTTGAGCATAGTAGACTATAATGTGCATGGGTCATCCACAAAGTTCTATCACACCAGTCATGCTAGAATATGAATCCTTCACACGTCTTACCGCGTGAGGCCTAGATTACTCAGATTTCAGTGGGCCATGCAGCTTGGCATCAATTCTACAGAGTGTAACTGTGATCAGTTTTTTGCAAACTAAATACTAGCAAACCTCATCTTATCTCCAGGTGACAATGCTGAACAGAAATAAAAGTACAAAACAGATGTTGCTGGTGGGTCAGCTGTAGGAGGACAACTGTCCTGTGTGACACATTTAGAGATTTTTTTCAGTCCCTCCAGTTCATTGCCAGCAGATTGATTTGGTGAGGGAGAAGCAAGGCAGGCAAGACATTAATGTGTTGAGAAGACATCCCCTGTATTCAAAGACATCTCAAAAGGATTAGCACCTAGTCTTCAACTAGCAATGCCATTTCTATAGGTTTAAAAGCTAAAACTTTTTTTTTTTTTTTTTAGTAGCACCATTTTCTGAGAATGCACGAAGCAGGAACTTTTCATTTTCCAGTTCCCAACTGCAAGGTACCACTGCTCTGAGCTGTGGCCCCCAAGGGACACCAGCAGCCACCACACGATGGCGTTGACATGCTGTTGAGCCCCAGTGAGCCACCATGAGTTTGTGCCCACCTGGCTGCAGTTGTGACTGGCTGGAAGATGGGATGAGGAAAGTTTTCCATTCGAAGAAACATTTACATTCCTGTACAGCCACATGATAAAACTGCATTTGCTGGAGGGGAAAGCACATCAGGAAGTCCAGACAAGGCTAAGATTTTATCTTACGCATGGATCCCAGCACTTGCATAGTGGTACAGAGCAGAAATGCTATCAAACTTGATGTGGAAGTTTAGGGAAAATCTCCCTCTGCTCAGAAAGGAAACAATATTTCAGTCTGACATAAGAGACATGAGAGCAGAGCTACAAACAGCTGAACAGCCACATCAGGACAAGCATTTAATTTCTAAACAAGTTCTGAAGATCCAGCCTCCAGAAGGAACTACCTCACTGAGGTTTGGGATTTAACTCCAAGACTGGTCTACAGAACACCCATCCCCTTTCAAATACTAACTCTAGTGTATGAGAGGAATTAGACACCTAACACTTGGACTTCTCCACCTCTACAAAGCCTTTTTCTTTTATTTCAACATAAAAGAAGGGCTCAAGCAGGATCCCCTCTCCACAGTAGACTCAGCCTT
The DNA here is from genome assembly GCF_037038585.1 of Patagioenas fasciata. NCBI lineage: Eukaryota > Metazoa > Chordata > Aves > Columbiformes > Columbidae > Patagioenas > Patagioenas fasciata. The sequence continues at coordinate 26,998,118 of NC_092524.1, read as the reverse complement.
CTCTTGAGTCCACTAGCAAGGAGATGCAACTACAGTGATAAAACATAACTAAATAATTCTCCTTCCAAGGATGAGAAATATGGCAAGTCAGTGTTTTGTAGACCAAAGAACAGACAGAAGAAAAATCCTGTTACTTGTACTTACTACACACCAGTCCCATGCTGGGCATATATTTAACCACAACAGCCAGTCAGCTCTCAAGCTTGTGGTTTGGCAGTAAACAGCTATCATAGCTCCAGTGTGCCTGAACACTGAACTAGTTGCTCAAGCACTGACCCAGTTGCTCAAGCGCTGACCCTGATGTTCAAACAGAAACCATGGGTGGTTGGATGGCTGCCAAGAACATGGACACTTGCAGCAGAGCCATCACAATAAGCAACACGCACCAAGTAGCAAGGCAGGCAGCGCGGCTGACTTGCGTGGCAATAAGAATAGGGACTTGACTTGCTACAAAAATAGCATGAACTGTGGCTTTTACACATGCTAATATTCTGAAGGCCCTTCAGACAAAGAGAAGTGTTGGGGTGCCATTTGATAGGCCAAATACATTAGGCTACGGAGCCAAGACTAGGTAGTTCTAATAGCCAGTGTGCAGGAATGGTTCAGGGTCTTACCTAGGAATACCAAGCGAGACCGTTTCCTAGTATGCACGCACCAAACCTCACAGGCAACTTTGTAGATCAGCTAGAACAATGTGCTACAGCACTGTCCCTTGCAATTCCTGCTTCCCTGTCCTCAGCCTAGTCTAAAAGGCTATTTACTGCACTGACAAATAGCAACATCTGCCTCTTGCTGCCCTCTGTGACTCACCTGTGTTTGCACATAGTCCCACGCGTCTTGTAAATTCCTCTCATCATCTTTCAAAGGGTCGTAATTTTCAATCAGAGTTGCGATTATGTGTGACAACTCATCTTTCAGCTGGCAAGGAAAAGAGGCAGGAGAATTAAATTAGTTGATTCCTTGTAGTCTCTTCTTTGAGTCTTAGGGTACATAATACCCCTCTCTACCACCTGTGTTATTCCTGCTGTGGGTGAACCTTCCCCATAGTGCAGAAAAACAGGGGCTCATCATTGTGATGTGTGAAAACATTTTGCTTTGCTCTAGCTTCAGTAAATGGGTCTAGAGCAGAGGCAAACTACAGACAGAGGCTACAAGCCCTGAAAAAAAAAAAAAAAACCAACCAAAAAACACCACACAATAAAAAAGCAAACCAAAATGGAATGGACAGTAGCTTTTGCCTAACCTTCTCGCACTCCCACAATACAGCTATTTTTAAGTTACAGCAAAAAGACAGCTAGAACCATGACTAAAATATTTGGAAAACTAGCATTTAATTGGCACACAAAGCAAAGCTTAAAGGAAAAAAAAGCAACCAGGCACTTACAAATCCCCCAGACTGACCTGTAAATACCTTACTCTGCAGTCTTGTCTATGCTTTTGAGAGAAGGCAATAAATACAACCAAAAGGATGAAATACAGAATTGGTGTACCAAGATAAAGTCCCACTATGATGATCAGATGGCATTTGTTGCTAAGAAAGTCTTTTTCCAGGCAGAAGTCAACCCAACAAATCCACCCTAGTTTTCAATGTTGCATGGCCTGCCGCTGTGTAAGAGGGAAGTTATTCTAAGGAAAATGAGTTAATTCTAGGTCACCATTTCCTCCACCAATCAGTTTCTTCTCAAGCTTATGAAGACTGTTACTCAGGTTGCTCAGAAGTTAGGAGTTGGAATAAAGTCCTTTCTTTATTAAGTACAGCACTGTGGTTGTTACAGTGTTGATGGGAAGCACATTTGATACACAGAGAAGTTCAGATATCAGACCGAGCAATCACGCATCCCTTTAAGATCAGAACAGAAAGGAAAATAAAGTTAACTGACAAGAAACCAAAGTTGTTGAGTCCTGGTGTTATAATATATGGAGGACAACTGGATATGTACCACAGAAAAACTTTGAACACTTGATGGCCACAAAACAAACAAAAAATCCTATAGGCTCTGGTGGCCCCAAGTGAGAACAGAAGGAGTCTTAGTATGCACCAGGAAAATCCTTCCAGGAGACAGAGGAAAGTAGTAAAACAGTTGTTCAAAGCACAAACTGTATCTCTTCAGAAATGTTAGATGCAGCTTTGGTCACTTAAAAAAGCTAAGTGCAAAAAGTAACAAGTACAGATGAGGTGATATATACAGCCTCAGTCTTGAAGGGAAGGCAAACCAGCAGCTTTGCTATGCAATGCAACAGCCAAAGCACCAGCACTTCCCAGCAAGTCGTTGCCCAGGCACAGAGAAGGGCTGCAAACCTGATGAGCCATAAGGAAACAGAGCTGGGTACGGTTATCCTGGTAACACGGAGGCCTGAATGACTGCTGCCTGCCCCAGATGAGACAGAGGTCAAAAATAAGTGCAAGCTCGAGGACAACACTGCCTTAAACACTCACAGGTAACATATTTCTAACCTTGTGCTATAAAAGAGATGCTGGTCTAGAGTCTCAGTCACTGAAGTTCATTTCCACCACTCAGGGAAGGCCCGAGTCGCTCTGCTCCTCTGTGCAGCTGGGTTTCTGACATACAGCTGGCGGAAACTGTCCTTTTTCACCAGGCATTGACCAGCCTCTCCCCAGACTCCTACAACTGCTGCTTCTACAGTAAGACATGTGGACTACAACTATCTAAATTGCTCATTAACAGTCTTACCACAAAGCTCAGGTGCATAAAATGATCCCTTCACCCCCATTCTTTATCCAGAGATATTTACAACACCTTTCAGTTTGATGAGAGGTGCAAGCTACCACCCAGCAGACTCCTTCACCTTCCTCCCACCTCCTTCTGAAGCTTTTCTGTCCTGGTTTTGGTTGGGATAGAGTTAATTTTCTTCCTAGTAGCTGGTGTAGTGCTGGGGTTTTTTTGATTGAGAACAAGAATAATGTTGATAATACACTGATGTTTCAGTTGTTGTTAAGTAGTAAAGGATTTTTTGGCTTCTCACACCATACCAGGTACACAAAAAGCTGGGAGTGGGCACAGCCAGGACAGCTGACCCAAACTGGCCAAAGAGATATTCCATACCATATGATGTCACACTCAGTATACAATTCTGGGGGAAGCTGGCCAGGGGAACTGCTGCTTGGGGACAGTCAATTACTTGGTGGTGAACAATTGCATTGTGCATCACTTGTTTTGTATATTCTTTTATTATTATTATTTTTTCTCTTCCTCTGCTGTCCTATTAAACTGTGTTTATCTCAAACTAGGAGTTTTACTTTCTTTTTTTCCCATTCTCCCATCCCACTCAGGAGGAGGGGAGCAATCTGCTGTGTGGTGCTTAGTTGCTGGCTGGGGCTAAACCGTGACATCTTCTCAGCCAGCTAGTACATGACAATAGGTGTAATTGCTAAGGACAGATCCAGATCACAAGACGTTGGAGAGAAGTGTCATTAGACTGCTTGAGCGATGGGATCAGCCTGAGCACTGGGATGCTCCCATCCTACGTACTACCTTTTTGTCTGTGGTGCTACAGCATATTTCGGATCAGTGGAAATGGGTTTTCCCTTTCCTTTTACTGTTAAACATTGCAAATGACCACGGCAAATCCAGGGACACCCAGCAAGAGGAAGCAGTGCCTACTGCTACAGAGAAGCTTCTCTACATCAGCAACTCTTCCTCCTGGGAAAACAGCAGCTCAGCTCACTGGGATCAGCTACGTCAGCCCAGACAGATGGGAGCTGCATGATCTTTCTTCTCATGATGTGTAGATCTTCCCCTTTTAATTACTTGGCTTCCCCTTTTCCTTCCCTTCAAATCAAGGCAGCCTGACCTGGTTCTCACTAATGAGATTGGCCTTGGCTGCTGCCATAAGCCTTATCAGTTACTGAACCTCTGTGTTCCCACCCTTGCCCCCCTGCACACTGCTGCTCCACATGTAAGGAGAACTAGTTTGTTGTCCTGCCCATCTGGCCCCTTAGCTATTAGGCCGGTGAAGCCTAGGGTCACTTCTGCAAGAATCCCAGGCAGTGCCTGTGTTCTCTATCCCAGGACCCCACCACAAGCAGAGACAGGGCCTGAACTAGATGTCCCCAGTCACTGCTGCATAGGGAAGCTGCATCTCTGCTCCACCTCTACCCTTACATGAGAACAGGCAAGAAATCTTACAAATGGCCCTGGTTCCCAAAAGTGGGGCATTTCAGTTAAAGAAAAACTCAGGCATTCTTAGGTGTTTCAGACAGTAACTGAAGAAAGGGGACATATTACACAAACAATAGTTCAGCTCTGGAGAGTACACACAGGCAGCTTGTCCACAGGTTTCCCTGGCAGAGCAGCCCAATGGGGAAACACAGGCACATGGAGCTGATCACCCTTCTGCACTTGGCAGAGGAAAACTGAAAGAGCAACAAGCTAGAAAGGCATATTGAACACTTAGGCAGGCTTTCAACAACTTCATCCTTTCAAGGCCTGTCAGCTGGGGAAAGGTGAACACCAGAAGCAACAGCATACATCTTTCATTCCAGTCTCTAAATGAATCATGCAGGCTTCTTCCACTGTCAGACACCACTGGTCATTTCTCCTGTCCCTCTGTCCAAGACTCAAGCTAGATCATTCCCCCAGCATTTCATAGAATAGAATACCAGGTTGGGATGGACCACAAGGATCATCTGGTCCAACCTTTCTTGGTAAAAGCACAGTTTAGACAAGATGGTCCAACCCTGTCCAGCTGAACCTTAAAGGTGTCTGATGGTGGGGAATTCACCACTTCCCTAGGGAGATTATTCCAATGACTGATTGTTCTCATAGTGAAAAATTCTCCTCTTGCATCCAATCGGAATCTCCCCAGGAACAATTTGTTCTCATTGCCCCTCTTCCTTTCCATGTGATTCCTGAAAAGGGAATCTCCCTGTTCTGTGTAGCTGCCCTTTAAATACTGGAACATGGTGATGAGGTCTCCCCTGAGCCTTCTTTTCTCAAGGCTGAACAAGCCCAGTTCTCTCAGCCTTTCCACATACAGCAGCTTCCCAGCCCTTTGATCATCTTTGTGGCCGTTCTCTGGACCCTCTCCAATCTGTCCACATCTTTTTTGTATAGTGGAGACCAAAACTGAAAACAGTATTCCAGGTGTGGCCTGACAAGCGCCGAGTTTTATTAGCAGCTAGTCTGCAAACAAAAAAAGGTTCAAAAAAACAGGAGGGGGTTTTCACCCCACTAGTTACTCCTGATTCTGAAACTAATGCATAGTCCGTAGCCCCAGGCAAGTCACTGCACACAATCACTCTGGCCTGTTTGCAGCAAACAATAACCAGCAAGTAGGGCAATTCCCAGAAGACCACTGCTCTCCTTGGCTCAAGGCAGAGAACTGCAGAGAACTGTGTGAAGCAGGCCAAGAGAGACCTTGCTCAGGCTCTCACATGTTCGTGACCCACTAGATGTAGGTGAGCACCAACATTCAGCTCACAAAGCAGAACACCATTTGCAACATCCGTGACATTACTGTTTTCTTGTCCCTAAAAAACCCCACCCCACCACATAGTTTCAGTCACCAACAGATGTAGGGAAATGGATGTTGCTTAATGCCCTCCCAGCAGTACTGGGAGTACTGAAGGGGCATTCCTCTAGCAATACCCATGGGAGAGGCAAAGCAGCAGCCTTGCTGTCACACACACAGCCTTTTACAGTTAAACTAACCCTATTTCAGCATATTTTCAGGTGTCAGGGGTGAGGAAGGATTTCGACAAGTAAAAGAAAGCTATTCCTCCCCCCCCACCCCCAAAAAAAAAAAAAAATTAAAAAAAATAAATTTAATCTGTTCAGTAGCTACTAATCACAAAAAGGGCAGAAAGGGCAGGTGGAGAGGAGTACAAGAATCCTGTCTACTCTCCTGCAGTGCAGAAATAAATACTTCAGTTACAAGAAGCGCAGGAGCGAGTATCACCCTGCTGCATTATGGATCCAAGATAATTTTATCCTCCAGTCTTGCTGTTCCTTGTTTTGTATGTAACCAGGTTCATGAAGTCAGAAAGAAATAAACAAACACAAAGAACACAATAGACATCTAGGGACTGGATCCTGAGCAGTTTTCAGTTTGCTTCACTGTGCTCCGAGTTGCCCTGGCATGACGCACATCAAGTGAAGCAGAGCGACATGCATCACTGAAGCACAGCCACAAACCAGTGTGTGGGAGGTTTCAGCTGAGACCTTGCTGAAACAGTTTTTCTTAGTGCTCTAGGCAGGTACTTCAGATGATCCCTAAAGTAGAAGGGCTCTAGAAGAGGTTTTCAATAAGTCTTGCTCACTGAGGATGGAACAGAAGCATTTGTTCAAAGCCTAGCTTCCCCTACCATTCTGCTGGATCTGTACAGTGACGAACTCAGCCACATTACCTCCAAGTGCTGTCCAGAATAACCCTCAGTACTTTTATTCTCTCCCTGGTCTGACTGAGGTTCAAATTAAGAACTACAGCTTGGAAGCTGGAGTTTTCTAGAGTAGAGTGACAGCTGGAAGAGAAATACCAACAGAGGTATGGAATTTCATGGTTTGAAAAGTCACATTTGCCCATTGCAGTGGAATGCCCAACCCCGCTCCTCCTCCTCTGCATTAGTCAGAGCTCTTTGTTGAGAATCAGCAGCTTGTTTAAAGCTGTAATGTTACGCACCAGCTAGCCAACATTTCAGTTTCTCCTTCAGCTCCAGCCAGCCTGGCAAACAAGCTGCACTCACACCAGATTTGCCAAGGAATGCAGTCAGCAGCTGTTCACGGTCACCACAGCCACTTGCACAAAGCTCATATCAGTGATGCTGGGGGCAGGCACCTTCCCCCTGCCCCCAGACTTCACCACCAGGCCCCATCCACAACTTCCTCAATCACCTGCTTTCTGTGATCACCTAGCAGGAAGGTTGGCTCAGGAGAAGCAAGCACAGTTGTACAGTAGTACAGATATACAGTTCTGTGACAGGGTTACCCACAACAGGCACCAGAAATACGCATACCAGGACAGAATCCAGCCGGGATCCCACAGTTACAACTTGTTCCCACTGCATGAATGTGGCTCCCAGTTCAGCTGTCAAACAGCTGGAGGCCTGACCAGGCACTGTCCTGGCCAGGGAACCTATAGCCAGGATCAGCTGTTGCAATGCACTTAAGTAGCTCAAAAGTTATTCCCTTTACACTATTGGAGCTCTAGAAGCACACACTGTGAAACTGCATTCCTGACAAAGAGATCCACTTCAAAATGTTGAACCACTTGGCTTCAAGCTCAAACTGTAGTACAGGAACTGTGACGTACTTGGGTTTGCTCTTCAGGAAAGAGGACAGCTCTTCCAAGGAGAGTTTTACATACAAATGCCGAAGGACTGAAAGGACAGAACAGCAAGACACAAGGAGGGAGGCCAGTCCCAACAGCAGTCACTCAGGCTAGTAAACCCCCAGTGATGGCAACACGGCAGTAACCCCTACTACTACAAGCCCAAATAATAGTTTGCAGCAGGATCAGGAGGAACTGTGCTCAAAAGCCTAGCAAGAATTGCTTCTTACTGTTCCCACTACCCAAAAATGAAGTCTACATAGAATAATCTCAGTTGGAAGAGACCCTATGATTCTATGAAACGGATTCATAATACTTGAGAAAGTAGCACTACTGAGGCTGGCAGGTACAGAAGAAACAAACTGTACAGCAAAGCTGCTGAGCTGGGGTAGAGGAAAGAAGAATCCAGTTATGCTTGCTAATGGCATAGTCCAATTTGGAAGAACAAACTGTCAGGTGTCTCCTGTTCCTCCAAACCAAGGCCAAGGAGAACATGCAAAGTAAGAAACACTTACTGTTTCCTTCTGGAAGTAGATGACCAGTCCAGCAGCAACCTGAGTTATGAGAATTACCATCAGGCAGGTGAAGTACTGGAAACAAAAGAGAATAGATTGTCACTATCAGCCTGTAGAAAGGTCTGTACATAACAGCAGAAGTTTTAGTAAGATTTCATATTCAGAAGAAGTCACGACATTGAGCCATCACCTTTGCCTGCAAAAACGCTCTGCTCTCAACAATGCTGTCCCCAGTAAAAGGCTTAAGTATGAGCACCGATATCAGACCAGTGCACTTCAGCACTTCTTCCATCAGATCAACAGGAAGACTTCAGGAGGGAGAGAGTTTACAAGCAGTTACTACCATTACATTAGATGTTCCTAATGCCAGGACACACAGTGTGGCCATACTTGGTTTCCTATACACGTGTGCTCTGAATAAGCAGGAGTCAAGTGGCAGCTAAGGTTTATCAAGCTGTTGCCATCTCATCCATCACAGCCACAAAATTTCCTACAGATGAACCATTTGAACAGAGGTCCTGACATACAGGACATTCCTAGTCAAGTCTCTCTCAACTCTTGCACTTTCCACAGAAGTTGAAATTTGCAGCACAGCAGGACACTGTCACTATTCCTCTTCTCTCTCACTGCCTTTGATACTGGTTCCTTGCACCGAGAGCACAAGGCCAACTGGGAAGTTGAGGTGGTAGGACAAGGTACTGAGTCACCTGGGACATCTCACCTTAGTTGGCAGTCCTCAACCCACTGTTTGTAGGAAGTGGCAGTGGTGTTCTCTTTAATTTCACAGAGTTATTAGCTCATAATCAGTAATGCCTGAGGAAGCACTGCTGTAGCCTGTTTAATGCTGAAGAATTTAATGTGTGCAAATTAAAAACTGGATCTAAGTTAACCTAGCAGAAGTACTAGGAGAACCGAGCCCCAGCTACAATCCAACAGATATTTTGCAGGAGAGACATTAAAGGGTGGATCTAAAACATAGCATGAATTCTCTCACCAGACCCAAGAGACATCGGATTTCATTGACGGCTCCAAGACAGCCCAGGAACCCCATCAGCATGGTCAGAGCCCCAACACCAATGAGGATGTACGCAGCAGTCTTCAGGGAGGGAGATGACAGCTCTGTAGGGGCCAGGAGAAGAACAAAGTTAGCTACTGGCAAAAACTACATCAGCCATCACCATTCAGAGAACTTCCTTCATATCTACTTATAATAGTGCGTTGTCCTCTACAAAGGGACCGCACAGAGGCTTGCTGAACATGGGGACAGAAGGCTGATTCTGAGTTTTTTTCTGATAAGACTTTCAAGGCCAACCTGCAGGTCTCCATTATATGAGTCTGGAAGACTCAAGGTCACTCCAAACAAATGAACCTTGTTTGGAGAAAGTTAGCTGCTTACTGGATTTTTAACTCCCTCATGAATGCACTCTGAGTGAGAGTAAGATAAGTATGTTCTACTCCAGAACTATTGCCTGTTTGCTTCAATTCCCTTTGCTATCTTCAGGGAAGCTTTTTTTCAAGTCCTAAAAACCCTTTTTGGTTTGGCTTTTCACTCTAATGCACTATTCCTTGTTCCAGCCATTCTGTTTTCACTTTTACACTTAAAATCAACAGTGGGACACACAAAGTCCATGGAGTGAAACATGATGCAAGAGCTACAGGTAGTGTTGAGCACAGATGATGGGACAGGTTGGTGTTGAATGGCTTGTGGCCAGGCACTCACTGCAGGTTGTTGCAGCACCTGTGTATGACCTCCTGCATATAGATACTATTCCAAGATCAAAACAGATATCATGCCCAAATTAGCTACTTTTAGGTAACCTTCTAGCTATCTCTTGCTCTCATGTCTGGAATGACTGTACTCTTGAACACTCAACGGTTTTTTCAACCAAATTTAGTGAGTATTACTTCAGACATGCTGGTGTTGTCAGTCCTCTCCTCTCAACATTTAGTACTGCAAGCAACAGAAGAAACAAGCTCTTACATCTGGGTTGGTGACAGGACTATTTCTTGCAGAACAGGATTGGAGGAAGCAAGCATTACGGCATTAATGTTGATGAGATACTCTGTCTAGAAATAGTAACCAGAAACCTCATTTATCATTCAGAGACATTCTTAAACCTACATGCTGCACAGCATAGGGGAATTCTGGATGTCCAGTGATTAATGAAAATAATGTTCCTAGAGCTCAGTGTTTAGTTTCCTGGACAGAAGTCCCAGGAGGCAAGCTTCCTCTGAGCTCCTCCTAAAATACGTTAGGTGTTGACACTGCAAAGCATTTACTGAAGTAGCAGCCTTACAGGAGTGGCCTTCACAAGACTACACTATTCACTCCCCCAGAACCTGTTCAGCCATCACACGAGCATTCAAGTGCCCCAGCTGCAGAATCCCCACAGTGCTAGAAAGCAGTTGCTTAGTCAACTTCTCATTAGAAGTAAGAAAAAAGTATTCCCAACTCAAAAGCCATTCAGAGAAGTGTGACAAAGGGACAGGAGCCATGCTTGCACTTCTCATCCACAATACATCTTGTCTTCTGCAATACATCTTGTCTTGCAAGAGAAGGTTCTTCTGGCAAAATGACTCCTGCTCTGTTTGCTGTCACTCCGTGTTTTCCCCTGTGCTGGGCAGGAGGCCAAGCAAATACAACAGGCTCCTTGGCAGCGTCTGGAGTGCCCTGCTGTGCTGTGCTGGGTTCCCTCCCTGACGTCCAGGTTACTAAAGCAGAGGGAAAGAGGGGCAAGGCATGGGAAAGGAAATGAGGGGGCAGGGAGAAGGAACTGATGCTGGAAATCTCCAGGAAGGAAGCTAAATCCTTAAATGCTCTGTTAGCAGAGATTGTGGGTAAAATGGGAAGAAGCAAAGCCAAGCTCAGGGACTTTATACATCTGCAAGTACATCTTCAGTAAAGCCCATCAGCCCGGGGGAACATCTGCTGGCCCACTGGTGCCTAACACTGACTGTGAAGGGGTGCTGCAAATAGCCAGGCCCCAATAAGCTCCTTTTGGCTGCCTGTATTGAAAGTGCATTTCTGCTCATGTTCCCACTTTATTAACCAACATCCCTTGTGCTTCTTGCCCTTCTAGTACTGCAGTAGCAAGCCAGATGCCACAGCACAACAAACAGAGCAAGCAGCAGTATCTGTGTGCGTGGCATTAGCGGGGGTGTTGTCTCCCAGTGCCTTCTGAAGCCAGGCCAGCTTGTTCAGCAGGGCTTCGGGTATCAAGTGCTTTGCAGGATCAGTGTAGTTGGGAACAGTGCTATGAATGCCATTACTTTTCACTTCTTGGACCTGCCAGTAGTGTGCAGGCAGCCCTCCTGCAGCATCTGACACTACTGCTGGAGCCAGCAATATTGGAGATATTGGCAGTGGGTAACCAGACCCACCAAGCAGAAAAGTTGTTTGAAACCCTCTCTAGGAAAAAGCACAAAGGAAGCAAAGCTTGTGAAAGATGGGGCTGAGCTACCCATTTGGTGAGAGTCCACTTACTGCCCTGCAAAGCTCAAGCTCTGCTAAGTCAGCTCAGTTTTTTGGTTGTTGCAGAAAGCAGACCCTCTGTTAAAGACTTGAGTCGATGCTCTTGACTGACTTAGAGGGGAAGGAAGCTCGCCCCTCGCACATGCAGTGACACGAAATTCCTCTGATGGCCAGGCTAAGTCTCATGAGATGTGTATAACTGCATATGTTTCAGTAGTCAGAGCACTAAACACTTCAGACCCACACCTTCTGTCCTCCCTCAGATGTACATCCTCTACTGCTTAGGAACAAATATATTGGCTACTTCCAACATACCTGAAGCTTCAATAAAACCAGATACTTTCTTTGGCATTTAAAACAGTCAAATTGAAACAGATCATTACAGAAAGCAGTGGGCACATAAGGAACTTGTATAGCAAAACTACATTAAGGAACTGGGGGACTTCAGACGTGACGGTAATAATGAAGCTGTTGTGGAAACACCAGAGTACACAGTGAAAATAGCATGAAATACTAGTACCTATGTTTAAGTATTTGGATTGCTGGGTGAAGGAGCAATGGCCTCACTCAGTCTGACTCTGGTGTTGCAATCCACAAGACCAGGAGAAATGCTGTGTCTGCAGGGCTGCTCCCTTTCACCCTGTCCCTGATAAAGTCCCATCTTGCTATAGGTTACTGCTCAAGTCACAGGCCACACATAAAAGCATCACCATCCCTAGACTACACCATAGTCAAGCACAGCCCTGGACTAGAGTCAATTCAGAAGGAGAAAGAAGATGAAGTAACACAGTCTTACGCAGAACTGCGATGAAACTAGTTTTGTCAGCCAGAATCCATATTCCAAAGCCAAGGATCACAGCACCCAGGATCTGAAAGAATAAGAACACCACATATACAAATGGCTTGTTAGTTTAGACAAAAAAGATGCAGTCACCATTCTCCATACTTCCAGAGGAAAAGCAACCATTCTTTTGCTGTTCCCACCCATCTTCCCCATGGTATGGCTCCCAAAGTAAACAGGATTAGCATGCCTCCAGGAAGAGTGCCTTGGCCAACTGCACAGGAGCCCCAGGTTCTGCTTGGCAGTCCTTCACAGGGTATTTTAGTAGTACGTGATGTTGTATGGGAGGACTGTTCAAAACAGTCTGAGGAAGAGACGCCCTGCTGCTACAATCTTGTTGGCAGAAGCAAAGGGTAAGTGCACTGCTTCTGTGAAGAACTGAGGAAGGACAAACACATCTAGCATATGATTTTAAAGATTTTTTTGAATAGAGAAGTCCCTGACCCTATGGGACCAGGCTGGGAGCCAGCTACCAAAGGATTAGATATCTGGCAGCTGGAACCTTCCCAGGAAGGAAATCTTCAGCTTGTCAGGCTCTGTTATAATGCTATGGCTTCAACTCACAAATGCAAGAAAACAGCAGCATTCGCTTTGCATGCAGGTTCCCTTGAGTGAAGTGCTTTGCGCCTTCCAAAGCCAAGCTTAGGCATCTTGTCCTGGCTACTACTTTATGCCAGAACACCCCAGCTCGTCAAGCCAACACATCTTACCACTGAGTCAAGAATTATGAAACATCAGTCACAGTCTCTGCCTCACTCACCACTTTCTTATCTAGGGCAAGGATTAATAGAGCAATATGTCCCCATGAGATCTCAGCTGAATCCAGACATTGAATTGAGAAGGCAAGAGACACCGTTTTCCCATTTCATATTGAAGGGGGGAAGACAGCATGTTTTGTTTTACCTTCCAGGTATCACCACATTTTATATTATACTGTGAGGTGTTTGCATTTAGATGATCCTGGCTCCAAAATTAGGATGAGAGCACCATTATACCCATATTAAAGTAACTATGCTGAGAAGGTTGTAAGCCTACAGGTTTGATAAGAAGCTGAAACTTGTGCTGTTCAGCCAACCAAAACTGGCAAAAGTTAGAAACTACTTGCTGTGCAAAGACCTAAAACAGACTTTGAAGGAACAAGGAGTGCAAATGAGATGCTTCCTGAGGACATGAACTGCAAGCAGTAGTTCTTACACCAGCAGGATTTCAAGATAGGATGAAGTGAAATGCTAAATAAGCCAACAGGGCTGAAGAAAGATTGCAATTCTGTGCTTCATTACAGAATGCTCTGATGTTTGGGAGAAAAGGAAAACGTCAAACCACCAGGTGAAGGAAGTTGGCAGACAGGGTTGTACAGCCAGTCATTGGCTCCACATTTTGAAAGTTTACACTATGCTTCAGCTACTTATACAAATAAGGTTTTCCAAGCAAAGATAAAGCAATGGTCTGAAATAAGCTGCCTGCAAGTTTTCCTGGCTTGGCAGAGGGCACAAGATGTAGTTGGTTCTGGGGACAGCATTAGAAAGTCACCAAGCAAGTTCCCATTATGAAGATGGATGAAGAAGACTGATTCAGCTGCTGAAAGCATGTAGCTGTTTTATCCCAGAAAAAAACAAACAAAAACACACACACAAAAAAACCCAACAACAACAAAAAAGAAAACACCAAAACAAAAGACAAGATAGCAGTAACAAGAATTCCCCCTTGTCTTATGTTCCAACATGCTGCACTACAGTGCTCAATCTGCTGATCAAACTAGAAATGCCTTTTGACATGCAACAGCTGTGGCGCCTAAAGAATGCCTCTCAAACTTTGTATTGCCAAGAACTGCTGAATTTACAGTCTGAGGGAGTGCCACATTTAAACTATAGTCTTAATAAAATATCTGTCTTAACGAAGAGGTAAACTGGCCTGTATGTGACATCTCTCTTGGCTCACTGACCCTGAAATGTCACCTAAGTTTTGCTGTTGCTGACAGAACACAGAAGGGCTGCTGAGCTGAGTTCCTGTGAAGTTATTTGTTATGAGGTGTTCAGACTATCCAAGGCCTGTTTTCACTCTGATCTTTGCTCTAGTCCACAACTCGTGCGTTTGCCAGGAGCTGCTGTGGAAAACACTGAAAGGGGAAGGCAGGGAGAAAATAAACCATGGGGACAAAACACTGTCCTATTAACAACAGCATATTTACCTCCTAGCAGTATAGTATCTCTGCTCAGCATCTTCAGGAGTTTGCATAACATAGCAAAGCTGCTTCTGCCACTAGCTTGGCTTCAGACCCTCTATAGAAGAAATCACATCTGCCTTCCATTGAGTTTAATTCCTCTGTTCCACTGCTTTAAACTCCTGAAGTGGGGGACAGATGTCTCCCCTCCACCTCGGTGGTACAGATTTCACCCCTGACTTCAGCAAGAGCCCCTTCCACAGCCAAGCCAGAAGGATGCAGCTGCCTAAGGCAGGGCCAGCAGCTTCCCACAGCAGAGCCCAGTGAAGAAGGGCATGGAAGAACTAAGCTGTGATGGAGCTGACTCACCTTTCTGGAAGGAGCAGCTGGGGCCCTCAGCTGCCCTCCCCCAGCACTGCTTTCCATCACACTCAGACTGTGCGAGGTAACATTGAGCCTGACACACGGGCCAACAGAACAGCTCTTAAACTCCAGGATTTTAGGTTGTAGCCTTTTGCTCCTTTTACAGAAGGGTTAGATAAAGGACAGACAGTCCTATATTCTAAACAAATTGTTTCCAGAGACTGTTGAATGTGTCTCACAGAACTGTTTTCCCTTTAAGGAGAAGCATCTGCTGTGGCCTGCGTCTGCTACCCAAGAAGGTAGAGATGTGTTAAGTTTTGATTAGAGAAAATAAGCTTATACTCCAAGCTTATGTTTTTGGTATCTTTTGTGGCAAGTAGGCAAGCAGTGCACATAACTTTCTTCCCTTTAATCAAAGCAGGTCAAACCCTTCCCTGAACGTAATGCTGCAAGACTGCAAAATACCACCAAGTCCCTGAACTACTTCAGCTACAGCAAGGGACCTTCTCACAGACCTCGAGCTGTAGAGGAGTGTTATTTCAATGACTGACTTCTAAAAGAGTCACTAGCATGTCTCTAAAGGCTTAATTCATCAGCTCTGAGCAAGGCTGGAGAACACACTTCAGACAGTGTGGGCTGCCCTACACAGGGTGCAAGCAGAGGCT
Organism: Patagioenas fasciata; assembly: GCF_037038585.1. Lineage (NCBI taxonomy): Eukaryota > Metazoa > Chordata > Aves > Columbiformes > Columbidae > Patagioenas > Patagioenas fasciata. The sequence goes on along the minus strand of NC_092524.1, from coordinate 26,982,814 downwards.
TGGCTCAAGGTACGGAGCAGACACTGAGCTCCATCGCCAGCATTACTGTTCACATTCCTGCAAGCACTCCCCTCAACAGAACTCAGCAGCTCCAGGAAACCAAGTATGAGCCATGAAAAACCTCTCTGTGCTGGAGGCTCACAGCAACTCAGAAGCAGTTTCTCGGCCAGATTATTATTGATCTACCACTTTGTATAGGCTCAAGAATCTCCCCCATTCAATCTCTGAACACCTGTAATTGAAAAAGCTCCTCATGTCAATCACTTCCTGTGACAGCGAGAGTAATGGATACCACTTTCCTCAACATCTGGCATGTGCAAAATGACTGACACCTATCAAGACAGAAGCACACTCAATATCCTCACTCTAGAGAAGCATCAAGCTCCCCAGCAGAACACAGCAGCTTCAGAGACCTCACTTCCACAGAGCAGCTTGAGGGGAAGACAGTGCCCATGTTCAGCTTTGCGAAGAGGTCATTAAAGTGGCTTCTCCCCTCAATCAGCACAGACCTCCTCACATCCCACCTTAAAACTCTTACTCTCCAGGCCCAGCTCAATGTATCTGATCAGCCTTCCCCAAGAGCGAAGGAGGCTGCCTGCTACACCAGAGGAGATAGTTTGGAGCAGGGTGTGCACAGGACAAAGAGCAGCTGCTTCCAATCACTTGCAACCCAGACAGAAGTGTTCAAGGCTACCCAAGAGCCACAGAGAGATTCAGTGCTTGTCATCCTAGTCTTCAGAATATAGGAAAATGCTTTTCAGAGCAGACACGGGTCAGCCTGACAGAGCAGCTCAACTCTTCCTCCTGACAGCATAGTTCTCCCCGCAGGCTGCCCACAACCATGCCTGGCTCAGCAGAGAGGGGAGAGAAGGGTAACTTGGGAAAGGGATACCACAATGATCATTGATAGCATCCAGCAAAAACAGCAACAGTGTTGTAACGCATCATAATATTTCAGGCTGTTATCTTCCCCCTTCTTCTCCATGCTAGGCTGGATTTCTTGAAGAGAACTGTCTCTATACAGAGGTTAGCTAAAGAACCTGGACCAGGGATAAACGAAGACTAGACGGTGCCCAGGTACTGGGCTTCAGCAAGGCTAAAGCACTACCTTAACAAATGCAGCTCTGCTTCCCAGGGTAGACTGGCTAAGTTACACACTGCTTAAAGAGCGCCATCTCATCAAGAGATAGCCCGAATGCTAATACGTCTTCAGGAGTCCTGCACTAGTGAGAGGACAGGCTTGCACTCAGTTGGTTTTCTTTCCTATTCTTAAAGTAAACCAGATCATACTCTGAAAGATATAGCAGCACTTGAAAAACCTCTCCTCTCCCCTTCCCCCCAGTAGTCTACCCCATGGATGCTTTGAGCACCCCTGACTTTCAGCCCTTAGACCAGAGCTAAATACTTTTCAGATGGAAACAAAGCACAGAGAGGAAAGAGCCAGCAGAATAAGCCAAGGGAAAGCAGATCCAGATGTGTCTCAAGGTCAAGCCCATGTGCCAGCAGCACAGCACACCCCTGCAGGAAGCAAGAGTGAATCTGTGTGCAGGAACAGACCAGAAAGCAGTGCTCACCTTATCGTGTTCCATTTCCCTCCCTGCTTTCCCAGCCTGGCCCTTCCTTCCCCTTATATGCTGCACAAATGGTAACAATATCAGGCTATTTTCTTGTTGATATGTAGAAAGCTGAAAACTTAATGCTTCCCCACTACACCATCCCACAGCAGGAGGGCAGTACCAACAGCACTGTCACCATCTACATGTCACAAGATATCTAAGCTTCATGAAAGGATGCATGTGAGAATGTGTATGGCCCTCTCAGACCCACTCTGATCCAAAAGGAGCTCATCTTTTGCCGAGCCTCACGCTTGAAAATGACAGCATCCAGTGGGCTGCCTCATTTCCCCATGTGAGCCTGCCTCAGCATCCCTTACCTCCCAACTCCATTTCAAATAGGGGACTTGGACTAATTAATCTGGTTAAAAATCAAAACCAGACATTGGGACTCAAAGAAAATTAGAGTTGTTCTTTGAAGCTTGTCTGGCTTATTTAGGAGGGCACTGCCATTACTTGGCAGGTTTTGTAGCTTTGATAGTCAAGGGTAGCTCAGCTGCTGCTTCACATGTGGCAGACCAAGTAGCTACAACTACTCACTCTCCTTCCAGAAAGAACCCTTAACTCCTGTTTTCCATTCCTACTGCAGGAAGGGAGCTATGTGCATTGGGGACAGCAGGTGGGTACTGGGAGTGGAGCAGCTTGACATACCTGGGAGCTGCGCAGAAGCTTGATGCCCCTCAGCTTCAGGAACTCTCTGCTTTCTTCCAAAACTCTGGCCATTGTAATGAACGCACTGGGCCAACATTCAGAAAAAACACCTTTCCAGCTATTTTTAGTCCAGGCCTTCCCTTCTACTCTGCAGATGCCCCCAATACTTACAAGAAACAGCAGATTGAAGAGGAAGAGGAAGTACTTGGTGACTTTTAGGCAGCCAGACCCCATCTTGTTTCACTTACAGGACCTAAGGGGAAAGCAGACAGATAACCAGTTATGTTAGCAACAGGTCCTTCAGACAGCTTTTCAGAGTGACACTCTTACTCCGTGCAGAGCTCTGGATCACCTGCTGGGTCTCAAAGCAGATGCACAGAAAGCACGTGCTCCATACACTACTCAAGTTGCCTTTCCAGGGTAGCAAAACAGGACACCACTGTCACTACAAATACAAACAGCCACTGCTGCAAGATCTCACGGAGAGTGACAGAGGGCTATCAGCAGTTACAGAAAGGATTTCTATCACAAATACACTTGTAATTCCATCATTGTTTATACACACTTTGCATTAATAGCATCAGCCAAAACATCAACTCTAGTTACCGCTCCCAGCAGAAAAAAGGGATGCATATATCCAAAGAAAGAGCTCACAAGGTCAGCTCCCTCCCCCAGAAAAATCTCATCTCCTCTTGACCCCTAAGCAGCTGATGGAACACTGAAGAGCAAGGCCAAGGAGTCAATTTAAAATGCAGCATAAAATCAAGTGTCCTGTGTGCAGCTCAGCACCAGGTGCTTTGACAACACATGAGGACCAGCAAGTCTGCTCCACGGTTACACACTACCAGTTCTGCTGCAAGATCAAGACAGGCAAAACTTCAACAAGTCCCAGTTTCCAAAGCCAACCTCAGAGGTTCCACAGCAGTGTGAGAGCACTGATAGGACAAGATGCTGGTTTTAGTTCGTTGGTACCAGCTACAGAAGCTACATGCATCCATGGGGTGACTAGCAAGCAATACAGAGAGAGCAAGAGAAACTTCAGTGCAGGCTTTTACCACAGAGAAGGTACTTTACTGTATATGAAGTTAACCCTGCTAATTAACATGGCCAAAGCCCATGTAAACCCACATGAGATAACAAGGTTGCTCTTAACTGTATAATAGGCAGCTCATCAAGAGTGGATCCTCATCAGGTCTTTGTGCTATAGAACCTGGGGAGTAAATAGATCTGTATTACTGCAAGCTGCTCCAACTCTCACTTGTCTGACAGCAGAGAGCCCAAAAGTCAGAAAAAAAGTTCCACAAACCATCCATGCTACTGGAGTAAGCCGCCTCCTGGGGAAGCAACACAGCTGAGTAACACATGAGGACTGGTGGAAGAACATATTAGGTCAGCTTTCCTGCTTCTCCTTCCTCCCCCATTCTCAGTTATGTTTCCTGCATAGGCATGAGAGGACTTTTAAGTTCCTTAAAATTCACTCTCACAAGCTCCTTGCTCAAAACAGACCATGCTGCTTTAAGAAGCAACAGCCAGAGGAAGAGCAATACTAGGCTGGGGTCACCAGACTGCTCTGGGAAGAGCCAGCCTCAACAGAGAGCACGGTCAACAGGGCTCCCTGCTGCCAGCATGGGTGTAATAAGGGTCACTGGAGCCCAGTGTGCTCTCCTGTTTCAATCAAAGACTTTTGCTTAATCCTATTAAATATTTAGGTTAACTCTGGAGCTAAACTGGTATGTGGACCTTGTTATAACTGGCTAGTCTTCCCACCAAGCAACGGTCACTCTCCAACTATCAGGAGAGAGTATGAGTCTGAATTCTGTGGTTGAAGACAACACTACTGCTCTCACGTCAAGGGATGCCAAAGCCAGAGGCTGTGCTAAGCCCATTGCTGCACAGCACATAGCAAGATGCTATTGAGATGAGAGAGCAGAACAGAAATACAGTTCAACCAGCTGTGCTACAGGTTGATCTTAAAAATCCCACCTATGTAGCAGTGATTGCACATAAGGAGCTCTTACTGCACAGCCAGGTTAGCATCATCTCAGTCACTTTTTATTCAGTTAACTCCTCAGGTCAGAGTCCATAAAGCCAGCACCACCCAAGGGCAGGTCCTTCAAAATAGCCAGGGAAAGCTCTTGTTTCTGGTCCATACTTACACTAAATAGCAAACATATAGCATTCTGATTTCCGGTTCCTCCAGGTGCAGCCATCGGCCAGGAGCTGGTTCTGCTCCAGCACAGATACTCTATACAACAGCTGTATCACTACCAACCTACAAAAAGTGAGTAAAGGCTCTTTGCTAGCAGATTTTTACAGTTGGTTAATGCCAGCAAGTTTATTCAACAAGCTCATGTTAGAGCAGCTCTCCTACTACAAGTCATATGTTAGCCTGCTGTCACAAAACAGCTGTAACCCAAAGACTACCGTGCCCTTCAATGGTATCTCACAAAAGGGGTGAGCATCTGAGCAGGGAGAGCACAAATGTTGCTTCCCTCAAACTGCGTGCTCCCCTCTTTTCCTCTGCTGGAGACACATTCTCTTGGGCTGCCAATCCTGGCAGGCTCCAACACTTAAGACTGTACTTGGAAAGGATAACTAAGACATAAGTTTTCCCATCCAGCTGGCTTGCTTACTGGCTTCACCATGAACACATCTCCTCTTAATAGCATCACAAACTGGAGCCTGGCAGTCTAACCAGAGCACTGAGGCAGCCAGGTCCCTAGGCAATGATGAATGTCTGTTGTGGGCGATGCAAGTGTTTTTCTACTTTTCAACCTAGCCAAGAACTAAGCTAGATAATAGCCTCCTGCACAGGCATTGGATTTCTTACCTTGAGAGGTCTGGTCCCAGGTACAATCCTCCTTATTTTCCAGCTGGAGGGACAACTCCCAGTACTTGCTGATTTGTTTCTTAGCACTAAGAGCTGTGTGCTGCCTATTTCCAACTCGGTCCACACCACTTTAGTTAGTCAGGAGCAGAGAGATTTGCAGAGCTGTTCGGATCTTTACAATAGTTATGTAAGATAATTAAGTAGTCAAACAAGTTGAGAAGAGCTGGGGTGGAAGAAGACATGCCTGAGGTGACAAGAGTAAAAGATTGCTTTCAGGGTTCTTCTACCCCTGGCTATTTCCTAAAGGCATACCAACTTCAATGCTTATTTAAAAAACAAACAAACAAACAACACAACACACCAAACAAACACCAAACCCAATTGTGTATTACAGCATTATGCACTGTTCTCTTGCCGTGGGGAGATACACCTCTTGTGTAGCTCCTAGTCATAAAGTAATATAATGTACATCCTTCAAGCCAAAAGAGAACCAGGGTTTCAGGGTTTTGCTTTGAGCTTTTAAGATAGTTTAAAGTTCCACATTCTGAAACATTATAGTTTTTTTCAATTCTCTGCAATCATTAAGGAATTAAGCCTACTTTTTTTCACTACATGAATGAAACTCCTCAAAATCCTACCTTCTGAAATTGCACAGTCACAAAACTAGCAACACTGACGTACAGCAGAAGCAGTAGCTCAACAAAATTTGAGATGGATCAGATCTGGAAGCAAATGTGCTTGGACTTATCACAACTGGGCATATCCACAGGCCACTTGGTGGTAAAGGGCTGGCTAACTTACCAAGTCTTGTCAGGGAGTGCTGCCTGTGGACCACAGCAACCAGAGCTGACCACTCGCCTTTTGAAGATGGTCAAATTTTAAGCCTTAACATTCTGCAGCAGCATGTGCAAAGGTTTAATACACGAAGTTTTAAATTCCAGTGATCATCCACAATTGTTTATTTCCTCCTTTTCCTCTCCACCCTAACTGCTTTGACCATTTGAATTTTCCTCTCTAAGCAGGCACACCCAGTCTTTTTAACAATCCTGCCCATTTGTCTCCAAATTTTCCCTGCCATTCTCCAGATTGATGCCAGCTGTACAAAAGAGTTTGTAAGAGACCATGCTATCAACTCAGAGTGGCATTTCTCCCAGCCTCTCATTTCCCATCCTGTAAAGATATGCAGGATTACTTATGCACATACTTATCACTTATTATTACTTATGCACAGTTCGCTGCTTTGAGGCACTAATGCCACAAAAACTTGCCCTGGTCAGCAATTGATCCTGGGTCTTTCTCAGCATCAGCCCCAGGACCCGAAGGGAGAACTAACTCCAAGAAGGCATCAGTTGGATGCTGGGGTTCCTCATGTGGGAGAACAGGATGAGTCCACACAGGCTAAAGTGGCATCACAGCATGGCTTCCCACCCCTTCCATCAGCTCCAACCCTCAGCCCTGTCATTCCCCCAGTAATGACAGCAAGACAGGTACATGGAGCACAAAATCCAGGATACGTGCCTGAGGAAAGTCAGACAGAGGCCTGCTTTGTTAACAACAGCAGAGGAATCCCATCACAGCTTGGAGATTAGCTTATTTTTGTCACAGGTGTTTGCAACATTCCCAGTCCCCTCCTGCAAAAGGTGACCATGGCAAAGAACAGGAGATACGGGGAGACCCAAACACCTCTGCATCCTGGCCTGGCCACCAACTGACGAGGCAGGAGGCGGAACGCTCACACATGGATGTTATAACCACATCACTCAAGGGGCAGAGAGGCTAAGTTAATTTTTAATTGCAATTCTGTTCTCTCTAATTAGATCCTGCACTGCCTCCACCTAGCAAGCACTGCATGTTTTGTGCTCAGTGAAGTTTATGACGTTTGGCTCAGGCTGGCGCTGTACGTGCCTGTGCCATGCAGCTCTGCCAGTAAGAGCTCAGCCCTCACTCTTGCCGCACAGGTTTCTTCCTGATGAGCTTTGGCAGCTGAAGCACCTCAGCTGCCAAGTTACTGTACAGCACAGAAAAGGGGCTCATTTACGAGCATGGTGAAAGAGGAGGGGACAAGCAGGAACAGCCTCAACACAAACCAGAGTAGATGATCAGTTGTGGAAATCACCTTCTCTGTACATTTACGGGCAAGTGCAAAGTCCCGGCAAACCCTCCAGCAGAGTACATGTGATCCCAAGAGCAACAAGGTCTGAAGGTCAGCCCCTATACTCCAAATAGAAGAGGATTTATATTTGAATGCATCTACATAACCTAGAAGATAATGTTCCCTCTCCAGACTCTCTTCCTTAAGAAAAGGAAATGATGAGTTACAAAGAAACTACAGAATGTTTCTATGTACTTTGGCCAGTTGATCCCCACTACCACCCTAACCCCAGAGAGCAGAAAACAAAGGCAGACCCTATAGGATATGCTCCTACTAGCTTTTACCAGGTTAGGATGGGGTCATACCAGCAGCAGAATTGGGTTTCCACTTGCTGTTCCCCTTGCCCCCCACAAACACCTTGAATGCCCTGTATGACTGTCATGCTGGCTTATTTCTGCTATCCCTCCTGCCTTTTGAAGGAGAAGCTTCCAGCTTAACAGATGCAGAGATACACCAGCCAGTGCTATGCACTAAGGACCTACAGCATACCCTGAGGCTCCTGATCCTTCACATCTTGCATGTGATGCGGCAGGTGGGATCTCTGAATGGAAGTTCAGCTAGTCCACTGAAACAACCTCCAAAGCAGCCTCAGCTGATCACAAGCACTGCAAGTGCTTCCTACCACAGCAAGCAAGCACCACCTTCCCCATGCTTACACAAGCCTTATACATTGCAAACGGGTTGTTTCCCTCAACATACCATTAGCAGGCTGGACTTTGAAAAAAATCTCTGAAGCTCTCCCTGCTTTCTTTTCACATCACAACAGTGACCAAGGTTAGCTGGGCTCATTTGCAGACAGATTGACCAAGAAGCCCTGGAGAAGTAGTAGCTTCTACTGATGTATTCAGATCACAGAACTGTCTCCCTCTGACAAAAGCAGCTAGCACCTTGTCCTTAGCAGGGGATCAGCAAGCCACTGGTTCCATAAAGATGTTTATCAGCACACTCATTTGCATGAGGTTAAGGCCATTTCAAAGGCTATGACGGTTACTTTTTGCAATATCATTCCCATCCAGAAACCAGAACATAATCAGCCATATACCATGCTAGAGACTCACAGCCACCAGCTGGGGTTCACTATATGGTCACTTCACCTTCCAGCTCCAGGCCAGACACCCACACACAGGAGAAGCTTGGTAAGAGGCAACCCAGAAAATCACAATCTTTAATGACAGAGGAGCAAACAGCCCATCTTTTGCAGGATTTTGAGTCCCTGCATCACAAAATCCAGCTGCCAGGCATCCTTCTCTATCCATGCACATGAAGAACAAGCACTTGGCAATAAAAAGGCCCCCTGATCATCAGAGATGAGACAGGACAGGTTCACACAACAATACCAGTTAATGAACAATGACAGTTACTAAGTCTCCTGTTAACCAGGTACAGCACTGCCCTCAAGGCAGAGACTCAAATTACAGCCACCTTAAGACAAAAAGAATAGCCAAAGCCATTCGTCTTGTTAATATTCAAAGGCCTTGGACTTTTAGTACACCTGGGAAGTACATCCTGTCTCTGGTAAGCAAATAACTGCAGAGCAAATGAAAGACCCAGTCTGAATTCACTGAACTTAACTTGAAGCTCCACTGAGATAATACCACCTGTCTAATGACCTTGAAAATGTAAACAAGTTCATGTTTGTTGTGGACATTTTCCAAACAGCATCTCTTCTAAAGTTACAATGGAGAGATCTGAGGGAGAGGCTGGATCCTAAAAATTGGGTCTGCTAATTAGGGTTGCCCCCTCAAACAGGCCACACTCGTGGATGCAGGGATTATTTTTTATGTGTGTCGCTGATTCATAGAGTTTCCTTCTGAAGGACAGTGTCTGGACAAGGTAGAAAACTGCATTTCTGCATAATACAAACTTTGGAAACAGAAAGGAAGTAAAGAAGGTATGTGGAACAGATTGTCTCTTATTCCATCTAGAGACAGTTGCTTATGATAAGAAGCAGCAACCGTGTTCAAGCTTGAGGAGATGGCTCGAGGGCTAAGCACAGAGATTGTAGCACGGCTACATCAGCTTGCAAACAGCAGCACAATACTTAATTGTCAACAAATGTTGATCTCACCACTGTAGAAGTACAGACATGTACAGTGACACCCTGACATGAGCATCTGCAAGACATTTGCAAGTCAGAGGCTCAAGTGTGCATGCAGACCCTGCACATTTGCTATCCGTAGAGTAAAGGGGCAGACTATAGTAAGGGAACAGTTGGCAGTACTGCAGAAACACCCCTGGAAAGACTAGATTTTTGAGGAAATTCATCAGCTCACACCCATGGTGCACCCATTAAGACATTAAGCTTTCCCGTTTGACTTCTGTAGTTAGTATACTGTTGTGTGAATGATCTGACGAGCAACTGTGTCATCCAGTGAGACCTTAGATTAGGAAGCACTTGTAGGCCTGTCTAGGATGGCAGAGGTTTTTCAGCATGTTTTACCACAGTGAGCGCATACCATGCATTTTGTAAAAAGGAAACATGTATTTTAGAAAGGTACTTCTGATGCTTGAAGGGAAGTGATTAGATATTCATAAACCACTATCACACTGTTAAAAAGAAACCAGGTCTCAGTGTGGTATCAAAGAGCAGCGCACGTTCTAAAAGTACCTGCTATCACATCTCTCTGTATTTGTAAGGGGTGCAATCAGATTTTAAAAACATCTGGACTTCACACTTCAGTTCGGGAGCCAACATTTAAGTAGGTCTTCAGTCCCTACAACTGGCAAATTGAGAAATTCTTTGCTATTTTCAGTCTATACACTCATGCTTGTATGGCATGACAGTATTTGCAGGACAGTATTTCTCCAATTTAAGCAAATCTTTCCATGCAGCAAGACCAGAGATACAAGTCTGCCAAAAAAATTGAAAAAAACCCACAAAAAAAACTAAAAAAACCCCCACAACTTGTCCCAGAAGTCATTTGGTTCTCTTCTCCCCCTAAAAAAACCTTACCAGAAATAGCAGACAGAAAAAAAACCCAAACCAAATGTACAGTTTCGTGGACTTTTTCTCTTTTCGATTACTACATACTAGAATGTTATTTGTGCTGCATGCTGCACAGGGTCCAGAAAGAGGTCTCCACGCTGACTAAAACCAGCACAAGGTGCAGTAAAAATGCATAGTTTTCACAAAACTGGTTGGGCAACTCTGTCACTTGACTACATTGGCTCTTCAATGGCTCCAAAACTGACAGCAGCTCAGCTTTGTTTCCTGTGCTTGGAGCTGTTATGCTGTAAACTTAACCTCTGAGGCCGATGCCTCCCCCAGCTCCCTGCCTGCGAGCGATGCCCGTGAATTGACGGCAATCCCCACGCTGGCTTGCCCCACACCACCCCACAGAGGAGCAAAGCCCCCAAGCAGGACCTGCACCCCAAACTGCTGCCAGAGAGGAGCAGCACTCTGCTCACGCTCAGGTAAGCTTCTCCCCAGCACAGCTCTGCAGGAGGCAGAGGATGCTGCAAAGCAGTCGTTGTTGCCATCAGACTCATCAGCCCGGAAATCCCCCGTGCAAGTACATGCACAGGACGGGCTTCCGAGCTTCCTTTCTCATGCAAGCAATGCCTTGGAGGTCAACAAATTCCCTCCAAGGAGTTGCACAATATCCCTCCCAACACCACTTAGCTTGGAGATACCTTCCCAAGACCCAGCAGCCTTCCCTCCCTGCCAAAGCACCCAAAGGCTACCACAGCCAAGGCAGGAAAAAAGCCTCCATGCAAGCTTTTTTCCTATCTTATGAGAGAGCGCCAGAGATTGCCAGATTGAGGCAGAAGCCAGGTAGTATAACTGATTTTTATCTTTCCCATCTCCTCCTCCCATAAGATGTGAGAGGTCAAGGTCGAGGACTTTCTACTACAAAGTTCCCTTTCAAAACAAACTGGTTTTCAGCTACTTCCATTTTCTCAGATGCTGGGGCAGATAACTAGTGGGTGTTTAGATTCAGCACACCCATGCCAAACATGTTTCTGAGAAGTTACAACATCCTCCTGAACTGGGAAATGAGGTTTCCTATTCTTTTTGATTCTTTCCAGGAATTAACAAGGATGTAGTAAAGGTGCAAAGGGAGTAGTTTTACTTCAAGGGCGGGAAGTTTTCCCCAGCTTAGCAACCTGAACAGCAATTAAACAAACACCCTTTCCCTCCACCTCCCCTCCAACTGTTGAGCCTTGGCGGACAGGGCTGAGCAGAGTCCAGGCACTGACACACAGCATGGGAGGGAAGCTGTGCCCAACTAGGCTTATCCAGCACCATTCCCAGCAATACCAGGCTCTCTGGTAGTTCTCTCCATAGCTGAAGCCAGACGTTGCTGGAAGCCAAGCACTAGAGATTGCCTACTCAGAGGAGTGTAGGAGGACAAGCACTCCCTCCTGCTTCTCAAGCTAAGACTCTGGAGGAGCCCGGTCACCCTGCCAAGCTAGCTGAGTGCTCACCAGAGCACTGAAGTCCTACACTGCTGGGGGACCAGCCCACTGGAGAATGGAAGTGTCTTCTGGCACCAGGATTCTCCCCAAGACCTCTTCCCTGGGGGTCCATCCACATGATCTTAAGTGGCAGAAAAGAACAACAACAAACAACGTACCACAACGCAAACAAAGATCTCTGGCTTGTTATTCTGAAAGGTTCTGAAGCCTTAGAATTAAGTCAGCTTTCTTGAACAAAGGAGACAGGCTACTAGTCTACTTTAATCATACCACATGCTTTGTATCAGATCTGTCGCTGACAGCAAGGCACTGATCTCAAGAAGCAAAGACGTTTTAACCCTCAGCCCCACAAATTGAGGAGAGCTGGAAGACTGCTGCAGACCAAGCATGACAGGAAAGTCACACAAGTCCTACTGGCACAGGAGAGTGCCTCAGCTGACAAAGGGATGCATCTTTTGGCCTGCTCAGAAACAATCCCTTCACTATTTGTGATCTCAGGCATCTTGTTTTTGCCAAATACACCATTTGCTAATTGCAGCATCCTCCCCATTTACCAGCTGTCTGTATGCCTGTGGCTACTGAACCACTTCTGTTCCCCTGCTAGCATGTTGGCACTGTTACATGTGATTCTAGAGCAGAAGATCACAGATCAGCAGCTGCAATAATCATCCCTCTCCAACAAGGTCTGCCCTACCATAACCACAGTCCCTCTACTCTACAATGAGAGGAACTCCATTGCATGGCTGCCAATACCCAGAGTCAAAAGACGACGACTCCTGTGAGATACTCACACGAAGTATCTCATGGCCTCTCCCTGACACACATATCATGGAAAACAAGGACAGCAACTCAAACCCATCTGCTACAAGTAGACAGGGACAGCTAAGCCAGGGATCTCCAGACTCAATGGTACAGAGCCATTTGCACAACAGCAGTGCTGCAGCCACGAAAGGTTACAGACCCAGCTCCTCCACCCACTGCCCTCGAGGAAGCTTTACTTTACTTCCCATCAGACCATCCCAGGGTCACAGGAGACCTCAAGCCCCACCAGAGCCAGGTCTGTCTGCCTGAGGGCAAACATTTCACAACATCCTGAGTTTTATGCCACAGATACTACTTGACACTATCAGTGGGCATGAATGGAAAGAGAAAGCCAGAACTATAAAAAGCTTTAGAGGAAGGAACTGTGTCTCAAGCAGCCACTCTTTCCAAAACGATGATTTATAGAGAGCAGAGGAGCAAAAAAATGCCCGAGAGTACAAGAGTTTAGAGCACAAATGTTTTGAGTCACTCCCATCTACTTAAAAATACCCACCTGCAACCACATTTCCCCCCTCCAATATCAATGTGAATAATACAAACAGTTTCACAGTTGTAAGTGGCAGCACCTGGCCACAACAGCCAAACCCCTCACTGGTCTGACCACCCTGAGGATGCAGCTCAGTCACAATTTTGTGCTTTACTCTGGAAGAGGGGCTGCCGTACAGTCTCCGAGCTGTAAGGCAGCATCATCTATCACTTTTTCCTTCCACCATCACAGAGCAGCCTCCTCACTCCAAGACCTTCCTGTAGGAGGAAGGAAGTGGAAGAGAAAGCTGCATCTTACAGCAGCGAAGGGCAGCACTGCGAGGAGCAAGAGTAACACAGCACAAGCTGTTACAGAATCCACAGTGAAGCCGCTACATTCCCAGCCTAAGCATTTTAGGAAGTTAAATGCCACAATGAGAAATCTCAGTAGACAAAGCTGGAAACAAAAGGGGCCTCTAGAAAACATTTAGCCAGCTGGAAGAGATGCTCAAAAGCTTTAGGTCTCTCTCCTATGAAGATGGTCCTGGAGGCAGAGACAGACTGTGGTATACGCAGGTGTTTTGCTACCCTGCTGACTGCTGCATTACCAGGCAGGCAATCCCAACAGGCTTAATTGGAGCGACTTAATTGGAGCAATGTGAGAACATTACTCAATTATAGACCTGCCACCTGTAGTTAAGATCACATCTCCACTAAACACCATCCAAAAAAAGGAAAATAATCAATGCAGCCCTCCAAGCACCACATGCATAGGTTATGGACAGGGCTGCTTCAAGCCAAGAGGAACAGACATATGGGATAAGTTTCCCAGGAATCTGGCAGTTAAAGTAGACAGCAAGACTTCAAAAGTTGGGTCTGTTTTGGGAAAAGGAGGGGCCTCCTTGGAGTCTGCAAATCTACGTCCAGAGGTCTGGAAAATGGGTTCAGCTGAACCCGAACCAAGGGAGGCTGGGTGGCCTTTTCTACTTTCTTGAAAGGGTCTCCTTTTCTAAATTTAGAGCACAAATATTTCAGGAGACTATTTGACGGAGCAATGCTAGAAGAATGAGATGGGGAAAAAAAGCGTAGTTCAGAGGTATTTATTTTAAAAAGAAAGAAACTCTATCCAGATAACTAACTGATGTACAAATATCAGATAAGCCTCAATGCAGAGATAAATGCTTCCGTTTCAGACAGGAAAGAAAAAAAAAAAAAAGGAGGAAAGAAAAAAGTAGGGCTGTTTCTTCTTTAATTAGTAAATCATAACTGAAGCAAAGATTACTTTTTAATAGGGCTGCAGACTTTTTTTTTCTTATTTGTCTCTGTCCCACCACATAGTGCTCCTTTCCCCCACAGCCTACTCCCCAGAGACCATTTCTACTTCACATTAGTTCTACAATTTTTAATGAAGCCAAATGTACCAGTGACATCAAATTACAGCTAGAGTCTCATGCATGCTACCTAGGCAGGTAAGGGCTGAGACACAAGGTTCTGTCTGCTCCCAGGACACATGCCCATGCCTCACTAGTGCAGCAGCCTGAAACCCAGCAAAGCCCCGTCTCCTGCTCCCCGGGAATCTGCACCGAGACCCTGGGCACAGCTGTAACCAGACAGCCCCGCAGTGACACGGCCGCTGACCCGGCTCAGCTCGCACACCGGTGCACGGGCTGCTCCCTCTGCCAGCAAACACCGCGTGGCGAGGCTGCCTCTCTTCCAGGCAAACAAGGAGAAACTGTTTATGTTCCCATGGGACAGCACCGGGTGCACGGCCATCTACTTGTATACACACTGGTAGGTCTTGCTTGTCGCTGACAGCTGAGCTAGAAAGAGGTTTCCCATCTGCCTGAAGATACATAAAGCAGGAACTTACTGTTTTTCTACAGGATCAAGTCTAAATCACTGCCACGACAGCATCTGAAGCTGCAACATGATGGACTGGGAGTGAATGCAGAAACAGCCAGGCTCTGAGGCCATCAGCAGGATGGCAGCACCAAATCAAAGGAGCCTTTGAGGTCTTGGACTTGGGCACTAAAGCAGCTTGCTGTTCCTTGAAATAGCCCTCCCTTGAAATAGCCTCTTCTGACGAGGTGGCAGCCACTCGGCTGCTGCTTTTGACATTAAGAAATTCCCACGCAGTTTCAGCAACAGCATTTTGGTCACCTCGGTTTTGTCGCATGAAGCTGCGAATCACACCACCTACCCTGGGGAGTGGGGGCAAGAGGAAACTCTGACCTGTCACAGCCCCTCACTTAAGGTAGGAGAGGTGACAACAGCCATGGCCATCACCTCCCACCACTCAGGAGCAGGCACAACCACCCCCATTTTAGCTGTGCCCAGACTATGTGTTATGACCCTTGGAGGATCCGATGGGTCCCATGCTGAGGCCCACGTAGGGGGAGCAGCCACCTCCTACAGAAAGTGCCACAGAGGGCCTGGGGCCCACTTGCAAGGCTGACCTGCCCCACAGGGCCCCACTCCCCCTCCCCACCAGGCTCCAGGGACCTCTGCTGTGACCTCAGCCTCCGCCCTCTCTGGTGCAGTGTCCCCAGGGAGGTGCAGCAGAGCCCCTGGGAGCAGAAAGAGAAAGGCTGCACCTTCACCTTGTTTCACATGGCTCACCAGGGCTTCTCTGCACAGCTGTGGTCTAGCACTGTTCTGCACAGCAGCTGCTGAGGAGAAGTCTTCTCTAATTACAAAAAGCTTCCTTTGGGAATAGGTAGATTTACTGCACAACTCAGAGGGCTCCTTATTCTATGTGCAGTGTCTCTGCAAACCTACATTAGAAAGGGACATGAATGCAAAGAAGAGCCCAACAGCTTCTTAGACCATTGGGAAAGTACATCCAGGCAGCTGGGTTTTGTCTGGCTGGGCTTTTTTTTTTTTTTTCCCAGAAGAGGCTTCAGAGATGAGCATAAATTAGAACTGCTGCCTTTTAAGCCCTAGTTTCTTCAAGCACCCAGCATAGATGCTGCAAGATAGACCCCATCTCTTTTTGGTCAGTGCAAAATTCAAGGCAACAGCAGGGGGGAATAGCCTTGCTAATCTGCAGGTCAGCAGTCTTCTCAGTCCAAGTCCAGCACAGTATTCTGGATCCATGCCTCTGTATGAACAGTGAGCCCAGCTCCATGATCACAAGACACAGAAGATGGGGCGTGAGGGGACAGGAGACAGAGTTTACTCAGTAAAGCACACTGGAAAGTTGAGGAAGTTCCAACGAAGCCTCTCAAGACTGACTCATCACCAGCAGCTTCAGTCCACGCTGACACACACAGCAGACACGTGACTGGCTCCACAGTGGGCAAGAGGACCTTTTAATTGCAGCACACCACCAGCATGAAACAAGCCCCACAACCAATGCACAATTATAATTGCGGTACTAGAGATGGTACCCTAGCACCACACCAGCCAGAACAGCAAACTTTTATGCAAAGAGTACTCTACAAATTGTTTGATTACAAGCAGAAAGGAAAGGAGCAGAGCAGTCTCCATGGTGCCTTTCAAAAGCAGGGATGTTAGCTCTAGGAACTGAATTCCAAAAATAACACTCAATACTGACAGAAGCTCACTTCAATTTCTGACCACACGTATTCCAAGTAATATTAAGTAATCCATTTGCAAGACCGAGAGAAACCAAAAAAAAAAAAAAAAAGAAATCAGGTAAGAAGAGAATAAGACACTCCCAACACAGATTTTTGTCTCTAAGACTAAGCACTCAGAAACTGAAATGCCATAAAGGCACAGAAACTTCCCTGGAAAGGTCTAACTTCAGCACTGAGCCATGTTGTGCAATAGTAGAGCTCCTTTAGTCAATTTAGACTTCACAACTGCTTCCCAACCAAACTGCTAATCATCTATCACATGAGACATGCTGGCTCCAGGCATTTAGGATTTGCATATTCTTACATTACAGGACAACAGCAGCAGCCCTTTCAGTCCTAGCCAAGTGCCAAGATGTCACTTCCACACCTGCTAGGCATGCCATTCCTGAAGCCCCACACCAATACAGCACAGGTTGTGATCCCACAGCCCCCATGCAGAAAACACCCAGAGGTAACTCACTCAAACCTGTGCCAGTCCAGTATGCCAGCCCAAGCAAAATCAGGGTCCTGGAGTGGGTTGCTTTTAAAACTAGGCAAATGATTTGCTACATGAAGCCTCTGCTGTAAAGGCAGGAGCTGAGGGCACCCACATGGGAGCTCAATCCCGTAAACCTCATGGATCACAGAGGCAGCAGCCAAAGCAAGGTGCTGGTGGAGGAGACAGTCACATCCAGTGACTGTATCTCCTTCTCCAGGGCAGCTCTGGGAAACAGCCTCCTCCATTCCCAACAGGTAGAACTACTTTACAGCAAGTTCAGCCCTGCTATGCAAATCCCTGTAGGCTAGTTCCTCTCCCTCCCCTTTCCCAAACTGTCTCCATGGCAACGGATGGGGAGCAGCGGCAGAAGGGAGAAGCAGTGGTCCCTGATTCCAGCTGTGGGAAGGTCAGCTTGGCTCAGGGTGCGTGGCTGCAGCTCTGACGCCTCATCCTTTCCTTAGCTTGTGTATGAGAAACCTCCCTCTGACTGAAGCAGAATTATTTTTGCCTACAAGGGGACCTCTCCATTATATAACTTCAAATCTCCAGGCTGCTGGATATCCTAATGTATATAGCTCACCCCAGGTCAGCATTTCTGCAGTACACATGGCCATAGGATTATTATCATGCTGGAAGAGATTGGCAATCTGCTTACAGCCCAGAAACAATTTTGCAGTAAAGGGTTAAGTCCTCTCATGACGCACCTGTTTGCTCTGCAGAGAAACCGAAACAGCAGCCCAGCAGTATCCTTAACAAATGCCATCAGTACTTTGCCCATGTGCAAGGCTCCTGGTGGCACAGGAGAGCTGGCCCTTCCCAGCTCCTGAACTCCTTGAATACAGACAGGCCACTTATCTCAGCAGCAAGTTTCAGAAATTAAGTACATGGACCACACTTTGATTTGACTTGCTTTTAAACGGTGTTGTCCCAGTTCTGAGGCTCCATCAAGGAGATAAAAGAACTAGAGCAGTCAGCCAGACAGACCATGCATGTGCCTCTTCCCACAGGAGAAAGCCTACCTTTGGATTAGTCTCCTTCTCTTTCTCCCCTGTATTTACTTCAGATGAGCCTCAAGCCACCCAGCTTCCTCGGCGTTGCTGCATCTGAGGGGACACACACTTGGGTACTGAGCTGGCAGTCTTCAATCCCCATCCCCATCCCAACAGACTAATGTTTTATTCCCTTTTTCTGCTGTCACCTACCAGGCAGTCCCTTTCACAGAGTTGCCCACAGTAACGCCTCATTTTTCTTCCAGAAAATTAGCTTGCTCTGCATCTGTCAGCACAGGCAAGCAATGATTTAAACAATCACCAACACATGGTTCCTTGTGCTTCACTTATCACTCTGTCTAGGTTCAAGCCAGCTATTAACTGCTTCGGTGTTTTCAAGCCCTGGCAGCCGAGAATGCTTTCTGCAAACAGGCTCTGCCACAGCTGAACAACCGTCAAGGAAATGCTGGCACTGACTGTGCCTCCTGTATTATTCCTTTTACCATGCCAATGGAGAGCCTGTAATTTTTAGCCTTTCTTCCATTTCATTCCTTCTTTAAGAATATAGATGAGCCAGAGAGAGACAGTTAGGTGACGACTGCAGCTCCTAAAGGGAAGGTGGCTCACACAGTCACCCCTTTGCACACGTGTCATTAATCATTTGCCCATGGAAAGCTGTGATCCCACATTCCTCCAACAGAAGTGTCAGCTCAAGACTACAGTTTATTTCTTAGCCCAACAAAGCTGACAACTGGAGGGTGGGCGACAAGGCTACTGGGCCCAGCTCACCCTTTGCTGTACATAAAGGCTTCAGATCCCAGGACGGCGTGATTCACGTTAAGAGGCAAATGAAGGCAGGGAAGGAGAAGAAGGCGAGACAGATGTGGTGCTCCTGTTTTAGAGAGGTGAAGTTAAGGCACTCCAGGGTGAGGGTCAGAATTCCCAGCAGTAAGAAGATCATTTTGATGCACAGAAGTTTTTCCAAAGAGGAAATGGAGGAAGAAGTGCAAAAACCAAGACTCCAATCAACCCTTGTTGCACAGGCCTATTGGAAGCATCACTGCCTCCTCCAGCCTTCCAAGCCACTGAACCGCAGCCTGAGCCCTGCCAGACCCAGGCTGCCACCTTCCACTCACCCATGAGCAGAAACAAAAAGGAGAGCAGGAAGAAAGTGGCTGCCACACCACACACACCGTAAGTGGAGCAATAATGACCACATAGGATAGTGCGGGGCATGGTCCATCTCCCAGCATCACCCTGGCTTTCCTGTAACAGACCCTGTGCTGTCAGTGCCCAAGGTCCTTGCAGAAGTACCTTTTGCCTCTGCTGCGTCGTTCCCACTGTAACAGTGCTAGTGGGCACTGAACAGCCATGGTTTGAGTTTGAAAACACATCGGGGCCTGTGGTTCCTGGAGGTCTGCAAAATTCCCACCTACACCTCCGATTTAAATGTCTACTGGATGAACACCTGCAGTCCTAGATGTTCTCCTGCTGCCTTACAGCTGTTACACAGGGGCAGAGATAGAGGAGAGGGATAAAACCTTTTCTCAGCTACAGTCAGATCAGAAATTTCAGAAGACACCCCCCCACACACACACTTAATGGAGTTTGAAGTGGAGAGTGGCCTGGGTAGCAGGGGCAGAAAACTTCCATGGAACTGTGGGAAGGTCTTGTTAGAGCATCTCCTGCACCAGCTTACAGTCGTAGGTCACACTACACCTGCCTGTCCCCTGAGAACTAAAATAGAGACAATAACAGGAATGAAGAGAGTCCAGATGAGCCGCATCACTAAAGCCGCTAAATCCTCTTAAGGGAAGAGCTTCCATGCAGCAGGACAGATATCGCCCACAGGGAGAGCTTTCTCCAGGTGCTGCACTTGCGTCTTGCTCTGTTCCTTTCGCACACAAGTAAGAAGCTGCGCAAATGTTGCAAGACCACACAGACACCCCTGCCCTGCAGCAAAGGGACAAGGATGTCATCCTGGCAGTCCCCAGAGCCATTGGCAAGGACAGAGAAGGCCAAGCCCAAAGTTCAAGCCCAAAGAGGCTCCACTGAGTGGGGGGACTTTGGAAGCAAGATCCTTCTATGAAAGAGGTGTTAAGTGAGAGGGCATTAGGAGTGAGGAGAGGCTACTCACTTCTCTGAGTCACTCCAAATCCACACAGTGGCTTGCAGAGCAGTTGGCAAAGGTCCTTTTCGCCCATGTGAAAAATGCCCATGTTTTGGTTTTTTTTTGTTGTTGTTTAAAGAAGCACAACTGTAGGTGTGGGAGTCCTTCCTCTAGCCAAAGGACCAGAAACAAGTGTGAATGTTAAAAACCACCCCACTGTAGAAACCACAAACAGGTCCTGCCATGGGACAATGGCAGGACTGCCACTGACCATGCTGTGACACTGCAGAACCAGTCAGTCACTGCACCACCAGTGCCCTCCTCCCCCATTAACACTTTCTGCCAACTTAGAGCTCTTGAAGTGTTTAAAAAGTTGTGAGTAATTTGTCATTTTTACAGCTTGTCATATGCTTATCTTGACATCAGCACACAGCAGCACACTACTGAGACTGCTCCTCTCACTAGACACCTCTCTCTAGATTTTCAGAGCAGTGTTTCTACACTTGGACCTTGTAGTACACCAAAAGGATCCTAGCCACACATTTCTGCTTGATGGTTCTCATGCAGCCAGTAAGCCTCACAGCAGCAGGCTCAAGCCTCAAGCTTTGAAGAGAATTTTTCTCAGGCCCAAGGTGCCTGAGAAAGTTAAAAAAAAAAAAAAGTCTTCTGTGGAGAGGAAGTATCACTGACAGCAAATCGGCAAATCTGCACTCTCCAGCTGTATACACTCACTTGCACAAAAGCACACAGGCGTTTTCAGAAGCTACACGGAGAAGCCTTGCTAGCGCTGGGATAGGTAACCAACCTCTCCAAAAGCTGCTCTTCCTCCAAGCCACCACCTCTGCAAGCACTGCAGTAAGATACTGTCCCTCCCTCACGCAGCTGGTTAAGTTTCAAGCTCTCATCTCATGCACAAGATGGAAATGCTAGAGCTGGTCCAAGACACAGGAACACTTCATCCTGAACTAGCTTTATAGTTTACTGAAGCCAACATTTAGATTCCAGGATGTTGTGTGGTTTTTTTTTTTTTTTTCCCGTTTTTTTGTACCAAGTGCTACATTTTATGTTAAAGCACACACAGGAGAGCTTCTGTGCTCTAGGGCAGATATGGCATGCTCGGCTTGTAACAAGCTCTTATCCCTGTATCAACAGATTTGTTAACAGTTGCGCTGCAGGACAATTCACAGCCAACATGTACTCAGCTGCTGAACTGCAAGCATTGTTCTGAACTCTTCTCTTAAAAAGGAGTGGAGAAAAAAAGGGAAACAGGAGGCTGCACCAGGACCAGATTTCTGTAGTTGTAACAGGGGTAAGACTGCTACAGAGCATCTAATCTACGTCTCAGAGATCAGTCAAGACAGTCTCGCTGAAGACAGCAGCATAGCCCAGTCTTACCCAAACGCAGCTGAGGCACATTCAGCCTGCCGAAATCGCTCTACAGCAATACACCGGGCCTGTAGGGCTTATTCCTGCGTGACATCAGGTCCACTGCACCTGATGATGATGATTTTTTTTCTTAGGCCGTGCACCAGCTACTCAAAGAAAATCAAAATTCTGCCACCACTCGAAGCACGGACGGGCACACACAGAGCCCGCGGGTGACCTGTGAGCAAGGGGACTCTCCCGCCGAAGGGCTCCCCACGGCGCCCGCACTAACCGCGGCCCGGGGGGAGGCGCAGGACCCCCGGTGCGCAGGAGAGCTGGCTGGCTGCCCGGCCGCCCGCGGCTGCCCCCGAAAGGGGCTGCGCTAAGGGCGCTAACCGAGCCGGGGACTCGCTCCCCGCCGGGCCCGGGGGAGGCGGTCCCGGCCGCCACCGCCCCGCGGAAAGCCCCCGGGAAGTCCCCGCCGCTAAGATCCCCGCGGGACGGGCCTTCGGCTCCGCCAAGCTGAGACCCCCAGGCCGAGGGGAGCGTGGCCGCCAGGCCTGGCACTGGGAGTCTCGACCCTCACCCTCTCCTCCCGCCGCACAGAGCGGGCGGTCGCAGCGCGCCTACCTGTCCGGCACAGCTCGGCGGTGCGCTCCGCTCCCTCCTGCGCCGATGTGGCCCTGGCTCTGCCCCTGGCCCGGCGGGGCGGAGCCGGCGGCTGCGCTGAGCCGCCCCCAGGGCGGACTGCCATCCCCAGCCCGGCCCGGCCCGGCCCGGCCCCCGCGGGGAGGCTGCGGAGCGGCGGCGCCTCTACTGGCGGCCGTGCGGGGCCCGGGGCTGCCTGCATCCTCCGTGTGCTTCCCCCGGGCTCCACACCGTACCGCTCAGTGGCTGCTGCCCCGCTTTGCGGCCGGCCTATCGCTCGGCCGCTGCATCCCGTTGATACTCACTCCTCAAACCACGTACCGCGTTTGTCGCTCCTGAGCTCCTGTCGGCCCCGCTCCCGTGTTAGCCCTTGGCAGCCACCACTCCAGCTGTGGTCAGTTAATCTTGCTCCACTCACACAGGTAGCCCAGGCACTGCTCTGGGGTCGTTTGCCGTGTATTTCATGTGTCACCCACCTCACCTAAGGCTGTCCCTTTGCGGCTTATCAATAGGTATGTACGCACCTTAATATTTAAGGCCACTCACAGCTTGCCTTCTCCTGGGAGATGCACACTGTGGCTCTCTGCCAAGTGAAAGCAAGCCTGGTGACCCACTCAGACATATTTCCAGTGGGCAATTTTGCTGCCCTAGTGAACCCCGTAAACATCAGCACGGCTGCTGCATTGTTCCCTGTCCAAATCCCGCTAAGCTCAGTGATTACAGCAATGTGACGATGGTGAGGTGCTAGCGTCATGTGGCTACTGTTTGCTGACCAGTGTCATTGCATTGTTTCCCTGGGCTTCCCCGTTCTGTGTAGCATATCCGTTTTGCGCAGCAGCCAGCAAGCTCACAGCACTTTGTTCTTGACATGTGGCATAACTAGCCCAATAGGATCCTGCTTTTTCTCTTCTGGCAGAACAGAAGTAAAAATAATTGAGATAAGGCAATCCAATAGTAACAAAACTGTGAACTTCTTTAGATACTTATTTCAAAGATACCAAAACCAAATCAGGCAAGCCTTGAAAACAAGGGAAGGCCAGGAGGTCCCTCACCCTTCCGAGGAGCAGCATTCCTCATTTTCGTGGTTTCCACTGTCCTGGCAGGACGAGGAACTGCAAACTCATGAAGCTCAAGGCCCCTGTCGTCATTCCTGGAGACAGAAAAAAACATCTTGGCCTTTGTACTGAGACAGGTGTACCATGGCCACCTTAGTTTATCCTCTGATATCCAAGATGCCTCTCAATCATCTTTCCTGTGCCTGCAAGGTGATTCCTCACCATGCTGCCAGGCTTTGAAGAAAAGATTTTTAAAGCTCCTTTTCTGTGCTGTGCTTTATTTGTTGCATGCACTTGGCTTCAATTCTTGCAGTTAGTGCCCCATCCAGTTCAAACCTTTCCATGCAGCTCTCATTCTCTTCCTCTGGTATCAGGATTAAACATGTCCTTCTGCATTTTTGCAGCAGCGGTGCACAGCAGCCTTCCCACTAGCCTGTATATTATCCTGCAGACATCTTACATTGTTAGCAGGATAAGCATGTGGTCGTGCAATGGGCAAACACAGATCACATCCTCCTTCATGTGCCTTGGATAGCGTGAGCCAGGAGGGGCCACGGGAGGTGACTGCACTTGGAGAGCAGGTGCCACTCGCTGATTGCCACAGACATTTCAGGGAGCAGCCCGGTCTGTGTGCCCTCCTCCGAGACGATGCAGGTAACTGCAGGCTCACCAGCTGCGGTTGGCATGCAGCCTCAGCCAGGGAGAGGGGGTCGAAATGAAGGTGCAGAAGCAGAACGGGGTTGATAAGGTGGAAGTGAGATGACTCACCCTGCACAGGGGCTTTTAAAGGTGTGGTCTTGTCACCTCTTTCTGCAACTGTCCACAGCAATACCAGGCTATCCATGGCCTACAAACTGTCTAATAAGTCTAACTTTGCTCAGGCTCCTCACTCTTACCAAAAGAGCTGAAACATCAGTGTCTAAGATGAGGACAAATTTTGCATCAGAATCATTTGGACAAGTGTCTGAAAATATATTTGCAACCAGTCTTGGGCACTATGTGTGCTATGGCAGCACTCCATTATCTCTTTTCAAGCAGAATTAGCCTTCATAAAAACACTCCTATTCTCAAAGAGAATGTCAAATAGGCTTTGTAACAGGCTTTGTCTTTAATTTAAACATCTGGTCAGGCTTATGTCCATACTCTCTAAGCCAAAATACTTACCTATAAAGACAAAAGGCTCTGTGGGACAGGTGAAATAGTGTCTGCCTGTTCTTATATTCAGTCTACCTCACCTGTGCACTGACAGAGAATCCAAGCACTGAGCATGTAGCTTGTCTCTGATTCTTACCAAAAGTGTCCTCCTTTGAGGAAGGAAGCCTGGGCTGAAAATATTCCCCTGAGAATTAGTGCAAAGGCTGTTTCTTAAAGAAAATGGGTTTAAAAAAAAGTGATTTCAAGGTGCACCAAAAATGGGTTGTGTATGTGCCAGGAGCTCCAGTGCCTGACTGAATTTGTGTCATTGGCTTCGAGAATGGCATACGTGTTAGCAAGGGCAGCATGGAGGTGTATGCGCACCAGTGGTTGCATGTATAACTGGTTATGCTTCAGTGCCTCTTTGATGTGAATCAGTGAGTATGTAGAAAAGCATTAAGTCTATACCACTGCATTTGCTGAGAACAGGGAATAGGTTTTGAAAGCAAGCTTGCAAAGAGCCTGAATTTTATTAGAAAGTCTGAAGTAAATCATGTCCTTCTGAGAGCTTACAACAGGGACTTGGCAACAGAGGATAAACAGATCTGCAGAGATGTTGCAGCTGAGCTGTGCACAGATGGTAAACTAAAAGCCCAAGTATAAACAGCATCTTGTTCAACAAACACAGTAGGCTGGATTCTCAGCTAGTGATTGTAAGAAAAAAAGTGCTTGTAAGAAAACACACAGGCTGGAGAAACCCACCATTATGTGGCATGTAAGGCCAAAGACCAAATACCATTTCAAAGGCAGCCAGAGACCAGCCAACAGGTCATTCAGCCAAACAATCTGGTTTTCCTTAGGCCATCTTCATTTCAAACACAACAACCATTCCCTGTCAAAATGATACTTTCTTTTCAGAAATAATTAATTGCTTTACCCAATCAAGTCATGGCCTATCCTGTGGATAAATAGGGGAAGTCTGCACAGGGATCCAAGTCCCTGGGATGCAGCCTCATACAGGTCCTGATTCATTTGTACACAAAGTCTGTCTCCTTCAGGCACGGGGAATACTAATGCGCTGCACAGAGCTGGCTGTGCTGCATCTTCATGGCTGTTTGCAGCCGTGCTCTGGGCTGCAAGAAGCTGCACAGTCCCCAGAGCCCCACTGCATTGCAACGAAAAACACAGCTACCGCACAGCTGTCCACTAATTGTGGATGGCTGCTAACGATGGAGGGAGCTGCAGCCCCTTATTCTCTGTTGGTAAAACCGTGCTGGGCTAGGTAGGAGCAATTCTGGAACAGTGGGATGCAAGCAAGCAAGTTCCCACCATTTTATCTACAGGCAGCTCTTCACATCTCCCTGTAGAGCAGAGATGGAAAGTCTCAAGGTAGTTCTACAGCAAGCTGCAGAGTGGGAGAGACTTTAATCTCAGAGGATCTCTGAGAAAAAGGGGTCTGAGGTTCAGCTGGCACAGGTTGCCATCCAGTGTTACATATATCATAAGCAGGAAATAAGTCCTTGGCATTAGGGAGGACAGAGAAGGAGGATGACACGTGTGGATTCATAAAGTTTGCATTTTTCTTTCCCTTGAAATATCTTTGAACTGGCCATATGTTGCTGTGACTCTAAGATCTCTGTGCTGACAGGGCCAAAACATTTAAAGGCTCAGGTGGCATGGTGATGAATGCTGTAACTATCAATACAAACTGCCTAAGTTTGAGAAGAATGTTCTTTCATGATTGCTTTGAGACAGAGGAAAGACTTCAAAAATAGAGCAAAGAATTGCTGTATTTTTTATGTTTAAATTCCAAGTTAAAAAATAAAAACAAAAATATGATAAAGCAACTTAGAGTTCACAGTTAGTGTCTGTTTAGTAACACAGTATAAAATAGATGGGATGCAAAGCACAATTTAAAATTACAGAATTTGTCAAGTCTAATTTGACAGAAGTGCTTGCATGGCACTGTAAGTGGAATTCTCTTCTATTTGCCAAAAGCTGTGATTTCCTAGCAGCTTAATCATATACAAAGAATAATGGTTAGAGTGAACATCAATGAAAGTGCAGTGGTTGCTGGGGATTATGGGGCAATGGGAGACTAATTTAACTTTAGGGAAAAAATATGTTTATCAAAAGGTATGTTTTAAAAGTAGACTTTTAAAAAATTAATTATTTTTACTAATTCTGAGCTTTATGATTTCGAGGTGAACGTCAGCTTTAGTAAACTGAATTAATTTTGCTGATGACGAGTTGCCCTCCCTTGGTTGAAATGAGAACTGCAGGCAATTGGAATTTTCCAGGCGAAGTTCGACTTGGACAAGAGAAAGAGAAACTGCTTTGCCAGAGCCACCACGCAACTGGGAAGCAGATTCCTCTGTAGCTTGGTTATTTTGGACCCTGGTAGGGGTCCCTCACAGCTGAGTATTACAGAGGTGACTGCACTCCCAAAGTCGGTATTTCGCAAGAAGATATTTCTCTTCCCTCGGTGGGCACGGGAAAATGAAGCACACAAGGATGTGTCTTTCTAGGTACTGACTTTGGAACTTCTGAACTTCAAGAGTTTGTGATCCATTGGGCATTAGCAAGTGTGGGAACATGTGCCCCCATGAGCTGGACATCTGTTTGACTTTTGGGATGGGAAATTTGCTGGAACAACTCAGATTTACCATCCTGTGCTTTCCAGAATTTATCCTTTTTTAAAAATCCTCATAGGAAAAAAAAAAAAAAATCTCAGAAGGTCTTCCACAGAGTGTGAGAAGGTCACAGATATCTCTGGGTTGAGAAGAGACCATGACCATTGCCATAGTCTTGCTCATTTGAGGCAGATAAGACAGAAAATGCCAGAGAAGTTTAAAACCAGCATCCCAGTCACCAAGGAGCTCTTGCTTGTGCTGCCGAGTGCTGTTCAGTAGCTGGGCATACCTGGGCTAACAACATTCATAGTGTGACTTTGTGGAACTTGATAGAGCTAGAACTTAATACAATTTTACAATCCTCTTTGTGCCTTTTGCAGTCATTTTTGGCAACCAGAAACTAATTCCAAAGAGGTGGCATTCAGGCTCAGTTCATTTAAACATGTAGATACGGATGGACACCTGAAGAACTTGACCTTACTCCTGAGGCTTCCACACTAGATACCAAAATCTTTCTTCTTCCTCTTACACAGGGACATTCTCCTTCTTCCCGTGTGCTTTCTCTCCTTGGAGATACAAGGTGTCTGGTTTGTGCCTTTTGCAGGAGAGACCTTACATTGAATCACAACCTCCTCTTCAGAGGGCACCAAGCATTTCCACTGTTCCTTCAGGAGCAAAGTAGCATCTTGTTTCTAAAGGCAGCCTGTGGGAGCACAACAGGTTCCACTTAAAACCTTGTTTTGACCTAGTAGTTAAAAAATGAAGTGATATTCTGGGTTTTGTCTAGCTTTGTACTGGAAGGTTGTGAAATGCCAAAGCACCATGAGATTTCTCCTACAAGTTTTTAGCTATTTTGCAAAGTATTTTTCCAAAACAGTGTTTCTGAGGGTAGGCTGCCAGGATGACTATATGCATTTTTCTGCGTAGTAGGAAGAAGGAGCCGGAGTGCTGATACTGAGACTACTTTCCTCCTAGGATCATAACTTGAATGTAAAGTTGCATGGATCTGCCCTTTTTCAGAAAGGAAGAACAAAATTGGCACCAGAGAAACACAGGCACATCTGGGCAAATCTTATGTGTGATTCACTCCTGGCACTCATGTTGACCTGGACCACCTCTGTCTGTGACACAAGGCTGAATAAATGTGTTTAAACACTCATCTCTTTCTTGACAGTTATTTTAACTGTTACCTTGGATTGAGAGGAATGAGTATGTCATGACAGATGCTGTTGCTTAAGCAGTGTTCATTCCATACCCCTTAGCCCCAGACACTGATTAGCAGTCATCCACTTCAGTCCAGTCAGCATAGACACTCCAGAAAGTCCAAGGAAGGAGAACCCTTTTCAAGGTCTGCCAAAGTAAATGAAAGCACTCAGGCACTGGCACTGCCAGGCTGGATATTTTCTCAGGGAAATGCATGCAACACTGACATGATTTACCTGCAGGAGCAAGGCAAGTGGAACAAACAATTCTATGACACTAGTACTTCTTGTGTGAGCTCAGGTCCACAAAAGTGTTAGAGACTTAACACCCTTCAACTTCATTTATGAAGGCATACAAGCAACTCCTTGCTATGCAGAGCCAATTTTAAATCCTACGTTGAAAGAAGTCTCTTTTCACCTTTGCCTCCCTGCTCTTTCGCACTCAGGTGCATATTCCAATGCCCACATGGGCAGTGAGGTGCCTAAACGCGCCTCTGCATCACTTGTTTATGCACATAAAGCTGCAGTGAACCCCGTGTAGGAGTCAAATCCTTGAGGTCCGCAATTGGTCATGTGCCTTTCTTCCACTTGGTGTCTCTCTTTAGCCTCAAATCCGGGGCTGGATCTCCAGCAGCGCTCTCCTGGGGAGGATTATTTGTTATTTGCATCATAGAAGTACCCCAAAATTTCGGCAGAGCATCGTGACTCCATAGAGGTTAGCAACATAGAGAACTCACAAAATGTGAGACTCCCTTTCCCTCCCCTCCCAGCTGTATAGTTTTGCTGTATGCTCCCTGTCAGCTTTAAACGTGTTTAGGAAATTCAAATATCTATTTTTAGTTGCTGTTTTGTTTCATGAAAGTAACATATTTGTTGTCCAACTTGATCTAATTCATGTTACAGAGAGCTAGGGCTGGTACCCTCTAAGAAGTACTAGAGAAGTTTATAGGCATGCAAGTGAGACATAAAGGGTTAATTTCAAAATAACATCAAATAAAAGCACAGTCTTTGCCTTTACCCGTATGCACAAATTAAGAAAACAAGGGAGAATTTAAAAAAACCCTGTACAATACTTCTAATCATTTATGTTGTAGTGGAAAAATTGGCAGTGGGTCAGGGGGTTATTTTAGTCTTTTTGCACCAGAACCCAAATTCTTTATGGTACATAAGACTGGTTTGATAGGGAAATCCATGAGCTTGGTTTTCTTGTAGATTTCTGTGTAGTACAAGCCAGTTTTTCAATGACAAATGCTACACTGGAACTCTCTGCTTTGGAAGACTTCGAAATTTGCTGCTACACGTGGAAAATACTGTGACTGACAGCATAAATGCCTTAATGTGCTTGATTCACTCCTGCTTTTTCTGTTTTGCCAGTTCCTCTGAGATTAAGTCTCTGAGAGAAAGTGATCCAAATCTAGAGTGGTTGACAGTCTCCTCAAATAAAACTTCCTTTCTCCAAAGACCTCTTGGTGTCCTGCTTAATTCTGATCTGGAGACCTAGAGACTAGACTCTCAGCTAGTATAAATGAGGGAAGTATACCACATAACAGCAGCTGAGGATCTGGAAAATAGTATCTACCAATAACTTCTTACTTCATGTGGGTTCTACCCAAATAATTCACTAGCCCTCCTGTGGGAGAACAAAGCACTGTGTATTTTCTTTTACGAGCTGTTTTGCACATAAATGCTCTTTGCAGTCCCAGTACATCTCCACTGAAACCAGTGAGAGCAAGTTTGCAAAATCTGTGCACAGCTTATTTTTAAATCCTTTCAAAATCACAGAGGAATGTTCATCAGATTGCAGATCCCCAGTGCAAAATAGCTGCAAAGTGTGCCAGCATTTTCTTAGTGCAGATGCTGAGATAACATTTCATCCTTTTGCTGTGCCGGTGTGGGATGAGCGGGGACACTCTGAACTTTCATGGCTATAGGATACCGAGTCTGGACAAGGATGGACATGCCATCTAGCGGCTGCTCATCCTGATTGCTTGGACAATCCCAAAATCTTAATGAGATCCTCCTCACTTCTCTCTGGAAAGTAGAAAATTAGGGATTGCAGGCTCTATCTGGTTAGCAGGAATTGCCACTACCAGTGTTTCTACTGGAAAATCGATTAAGGGTTTCTCCAGTGTTGCTTGCACTGACCCAAGAATACAGGCTTCTGCTACTTGCCATGGCTGAAGGTTTCGCTCTCCAGAAGCTTTTCTCCCTCTTCCACTTGCAAGATGCTCCCTGCCATGTCCCATTTCACTCTTACCCTTCTGTTCCTGGTGCAGGGGGGCCGCAGAGGAGGCAGCACTGCAAAGAAGGCTCAGAGCAGCTATAAACAACCCTTTAACTCTCCTCCTCCTCATGC
Source organism: Patagioenas fasciata (assembly GCF_037038585.1). Taxonomy (NCBI): domain Eukaryota; kingdom Metazoa; phylum Chordata; class Aves; order Columbiformes; family Columbidae; genus Patagioenas; species Patagioenas fasciata. The sequence goes on along the minus strand of NC_092524.1, from coordinate 26,952,293 downwards.
CAAAAAATTACTAAGGCTGCTATGAAAGGGATGTTAGATGTGGGAAAGCAATTTGCAACCCTCAGGATCCTGCTTGCCACCAGCAGAGTTTCCCTAGCGAGAAGAAGGCAGAGAGACATACTCCACACTGTCTCTAGACACCCTCCACCGAGCCAGCACTGAGCAATCCCATACATCAGGCTAATATCAAATGCAACCGCAGAGGAGGCTTCCCCTTATCTTTCAGGACAATTACCAAGCTATACATCACTTGAGCAGTCTGGGAACTATGGAAGACTGTGGTTTCTGGTAAAATGGGAAAATCTTTTCATGGTTAGCACTGGCAATGAAATTTGTATCCCACCTCCATCTGGGCTGAGCCACGGGTGATCGTTCTCTGAGAGATGAGCTTCTCTCAGTGTCAAGGGGTGAATAAATAAATATGTGTGAATGTGCATTTCAAGGAAAAATCATGCTTTTTTCCCTTCTTCCCTCCTGCCTCTCCTTTTGCCTTGGAGAAATTACGGGTTTCCTCAGGTCCTCAGAGAGGCTGAAAACTATCCAAAATGTGCTTCAGGAAAGTGATTGCTCAAAGTGAATCAGTTTCCAGGGTCTGCTCACCATCTGTGTGCCTCTAGGAGATTGTCACACTTTCGGTTAGCTTCATCCATCTCTCTTATTCCTTGGTTACAGTCAAAACAGTTTTAAAAGGGTTTGGTTCCCACAGTGGGAAAGTAACTGGGATGCTGCCTGCTAGCATCCCTTCACCCAAGAGCAGCTGACGCCTCATGGAAAACTTTGAAAAGCAAATTTCTCTTCTGAGTCAGTTCTGCTGATGCAGCTTCTGCTCAGATAATTTCTCTGCTACCTTCTGCTCTGTATTCGTAAGGCCATTTGTATGAGAGGGGATCTTGCTTTCCTGGAAGGATGCACTACTTCTAGTGAAGTCACAAGCATCTGTGCCATTGATTCACCCATCCTGAACGATCTGGACTGGTTGATTTTCAGGCAGAAAGAGTCTGATACGATGAGCCATGGTTTTCTGGTCTGGCATGTTTTGAATTATTATTCTGCCTCTGTTACATTTTTCACAGAAGTGCCCCAAGCCACTGACAGACTCTGTTTAGCAATAAAGAAATAATCATCTCTGCAGCAGCTAATGGGATGCCAACAAAGATGCTATGTGGTTGAGTCATCTTCGTGTTGCAATAGCGCTGCCCAGCTAGCCACCCTACGAGATTCAACAGGCCCAGGCTTTTCAGATGGGATAATTCATCTCTTGCAGTCTCTCTCAATAAGCTTCACTAACTAAAAGGGTGAAAAAAGAGCCCTTTCATTGCAGAAGACAACTGATGGTCTCACCACCTAAGGTGCTGACTGTACCAACATGCATCTTCATTAAATGTGGCAGTCAGTGAGGAGGCTTGGGAAAAAAAACAGTCTTTTCATTGTCTGAGAGCTTGGAGAACGATCCCATAGCACCCAGTCATCTGCCGCTGACAGCTCAGACTGTTGGCCAATAGCTGGGTTTCTAGTGCTAGCCAAAAGAGCCCTGGTAACTCCAGCTCAGCTGCTGCTGTTTCACAAAGTCACTCACGTAGTTTGGTCTGTGTTGGAGACGGGATGGATGACGCTTTAAGCTTCTTTTGGAACACTTGTGTCACGTTGCTGGAAATCTCTGCATTTTTTGGGGGGGTCAGCATGCTGGTCTTGGGCACTGAGACAGTTTTGGCACTCTACCCAGACAACCATAAGGTATGGATTCACCCATCACACAATCCTGACCCAGATATTGGGTGGGATTAGAGATACAGAGAGAGTACTCTGTTGTGGATAAATGTCTTCTAATTTTCTGAGGTGCTCTAGATAACTTAGGAGGGCAAAAAGCTGCTGGTTTCCCTGGTCCTCCTTGAAGAAATAAAAATGCTCTACTGGCTTGTTTGTTTTCTTTCAGACTGATGATGGATCTGCCAATTCCATTTGCAGAAAGGTTCATTGCTGCTTCTGAGAAAAAAAGTTTACCCATCCCAGTATTTAGAGATATCTATTCTTTGAATGCACAGCAGCACAGGTACCCACTGAATGCTCTGAGAGCAATGGACTAAATTCTGTTCTCATTTCCACCATCAGAAAAAATGAGTTAATTGACAGAAATCAGTTACTGCTAGGATTCCAGGTTCTCTAAATGATCTATGCATCTGCCTCTGATCTAGGCATCTGTCTCCTGTTTAGGAACATTTCATTAGCATTAATGGGAAGTATGTGTCTAAAGAGGAGTGAGATATCTGAATAAACCTGGAGGATCTGGGACTGGATTAGAAAGAGACAGGCAGCAGGAGCCTAAAGGTTGGTTTACTATGAATCAACAATCACACTGTATTACTTGCCTGCTCTCCAGAGGGATACTTGTATCCAGCCTGCTGGTGAGTGGCACCAGCATTCTGTTACTTCCATGTTGTGAGCAGAAACACGTGTCTCCACAGCTTTTCTTGCCCCTTCTCATCTTTCTACCTCTCACTGCAACATGAAAAGTGTTTGACTTTGCTCCGTTGGACCATCTGTCTATGCTAGATCCATCCTAGTGGGCAGAGCTGCTGTTGTCTCATGTTAAGTTCAGTGAGGCTCTCTGCATCCTGCTCAGGAGTGAATGGTACAGGTTAACAGGGGCTCTCCTCACCCACCTCTCGTTTATAGACTGGCTTTATAGGGGTTGCTTTCCCGTGGCCTAAGGGTACAGCCTGCTTCATCTTGGCAGTGTAGAGGTCCAAGTGGACATTTATAGCACAGTTCCCCACAAGGGATTTATGGCTTGTCTCTGCGCTGCAACAAGTTGCTAAATACTCAGAGTGTGGTACAAATTGGTTGGAGGAGAGGCACAAAGCCAGAGCTCCATGGCAAACATGCAGGAGGTCTTGCTGACTTATGATGTGTGTGGCAAAATGATGGCTGAGAAGGCTGCTACCATAAATGTGGGTATCACGTGTTGCTCTAGTAGAAGCAGCATCGTGTAAACATTAACACTAGGTATCTTAAAATTATATTCTGTAAAATAGGGTTGTTTCCTCTGCAAAAGAGGCCACCTCTCTTCTCCATTACCAGAAGAAAGGAGTACATCCCTCCATTCTTATTTCACTTTGCCCTGCTGTACTCTAAAACAAAACAAAAAGAGAGTGAGGAGGGAGGTAGTAAAGAAAAAAAATGTGGGTTTGTACTTCCGGCATTCAAACAGTTTGGACACTGCAGCCTCACTTGGACTCTGAAGCACACTGTGGACCCTAGCTGAAGGCCAGCCACTTTTTATATGTTTGCAAATGGCTACTGCTTTGTTGGGCTGAGGAGGGAATGTCTGTGCATGGAATTAGCCACCTACATGCCTTCCTAAATTCGCTCTGCTGCCCTGAGGATTGGTGTGCCACGGCAACATGAACCCAAAGCCTAGAAGGGCTTCAGTGTGCTTCTAGGTTTGCCAGCACCTCATTTTGATGTGTGCTGAAGGACTCTGTTGATAGAGGTGAATGATCTGGTTAAGATCCCATTGAGAGCTGAGTGTTACTGGAGGTCATCACTGTTGATGGCTCCTGCTCATGTGAGAGGAGCAGCTTGGTTTTCATCCAAGCCTTAGACTCAACAGCAGTGAATCCATCACCACATCTGCTTGTACAGCCACACAGACCCTTGCTGGCCGGCTCGGTGAAGAGAATGGTGCTGAAACATGGTGCAAAGCCTGATGACACCGTGTCTTTCCTGGAGATAAAGGGAGTCTGATTCCTTTCATCACTGCTTAAGCAATTGTTTCAGATGTCTTTGCCTTGCTTTCGATCTGGCTGGTGTGGAAGCTGAGGACTCTGGCAGCTGCAGAACAACCTTTCCAGAAGGTACAGCTGCCTGTGGGGGCACAAGCAGTTCCCACTCCCTCTTCATTGGAGGGCAACCCCACACCAGGGTATCTCCATCTGCCTTGGGATATTCAAAAAGACTGGTGAACGGGGACATCCCCACTACTGTCCATTGGGGTGTCTTGTGAAAAGAAGGGCTCTTTAGAAAGGTTTCTGCTTCTGGCTTATGAGCAAACTGCAACATAAACCCACGACACTCACTCCCATCTCACCCCCGCTGTGGTCTTTCTCCCAAGCGGAGGCCCAGCCCTGCTGTTTCCCTGCATGCAGTATGGCAGCCAGGAGTGTGGCTGCAGAACATCGAAGTTAATTAGCATCCAAAAGAAAATAAATCAATCAATAGTTTCCCACCCCCCTTAGAAAATCTCTTTATTGGGAACCGACCCAGGCAGGGACTCCCAGGAAGAACTACAGAGAAAAAGATTCTCCAAAGCTGTAATTTTTAAGGTTGTACCACTTGGAGAGTAATTATAACCAGCAAAACAATGTTCACATCTCACATTAATATAAAGTAATGACTGCATGCCTGTAGCCAGCTAACCACAGAACTGAGAAGAGACTGTCAACTCTTCTGTCCTGCCATAATACAAAGCATCTTGGAAATGCTAACAGCCACTGCATGCCAGCCTCTTGTCATCCCTCCTTCTTAAAGACACAGACCAAGGGCTGCTTCAGTCTCCAAATGCTGCTTGTACAGGAGATGTCATCACTGATGAGTTTCTTTTCTGTCTAAACTAAAAATGAAAACGAATATGTTTATAATTTTCAGTGAAGCAGAATTTTTAGATTGTTTCAGACATTTAAAAAGGCTTTTGTTTCATGAAAATACTGCTTCCAGTTTAGGAAATGTGTCAGATTTCTAAATACTATTTTGATTTCCTTTCTACATTATATTTGCTATCCTTTTTTGTGCTAGTTCCAAGTGTGTCTCCAGGATCTTCTTACCGTGATGTGCAATGGAATACTGGAAACAAGGACAACATAAAAATAAATGAAATTAAATGAAGTAAAATAAAACAAAACAAAACAAATCAAGATAGTATTTTTTGAAACTCCAGCACAGTTCCTATAGCTGGAAAAAATCCCAATATGGATTATTTTTCTGTGGGAATTCTCACCAAAGTCTATGCAATTTCAGCACTCTCCTCTTAAGTTATTTGAAAGTCTCTCAAACATCCAAACAAAAATCTTCTGAGATGAGCCTCAACAGAAGAGTCTTCATGAAAATTCAGATCAAGGTTGGACCTTAACTTGAAAGGCATTTGGGTCTACTGCAGCCAGACTGTAAGATCCACAAGACACACAAGACAGGGACTGTGTTTTTAATCCTGTATCAATGGCCCAGAGCCACGAAAGAAACGATGAGGCAAGCAACAGCTACTGGTAGATTCCCTGTATATAGTGACTATAGTGAGGTTTTCTCTGGCCAAGCTGTAGCGAGTGTTCCTCACTTATGTCAGTGCAGAGGGCTTTGTGCTGGTGGCTCAGTCTGTTGGTGTGTTGGAGCAGGTCAGCCCCAGGGAGGGCTGTGCTGCCTGCCCTTGCTCCCTGCTGACTGCCAGGCTGTCCTGTGGGGTAAAGCCAGCAACTGAGGTCTGACCCAGTCCCAGCAGATCTTGATGCTGAGTTGAAAAAGGATTCAAAAAGTAAATCAAGTTGTTTGTTTGTTTGTTTGTTTGTTTGTTTTCCTTGGCAGTCCTGATCCCAGTAATAAGAAAGGGGCAAATATAATTCCAACCTGGTCCTCGGCATTGTATCCATATTTGTGACTCTTTAGTCTGATATTTGGGGGAAAAAAAAAAAAGAAAAAGAAAGAAAAATAGAAAAATTGAAGAATAGCTTGCAGAGTTAAACAATAAAACAATGAGAGCAAAAATTGGAAATCAAGGAATGTGAAATCATCTTCCTTTAGACTGAGATAAAAAGTGAATAAAATATGGCAAGAGCATTCTGGAGATGAGGATCCAGAGAGGACATATTTATTGCTGGCAACATGTATGAAAGGGATTGTTACAAGATGATCTACCACCAGAAGGAGACTTCTGCAAGGCAGTTTGAGCACGAAAATGGATATGATTTAGAGGCACTCCCTGCTCTTGGTGGTGGAGAAGATTCAAGTCGCTATCTTCACCTGTCAGATTATTTATTTGCCTTTAGCCAAAGTGGTCAGGAGGTCACACTATTTTGTAGCAAATTCTTTGGACACCAGCCCTGATGTGGCTTCTTTTGACCCTCTGGAGATCTTGAGGGGTAGTGTGGCCTACTTATGCTTTAGCACCCAGGTTCCCATGCAGGGTTTTGGAAGCTTCCCTTTTGTTCTCCCTCTTTATCTCTTGTGCTTTTAAGGCTATCAGAAGGATTACTAAGGCAGTTGCTTAGTGGCTGCTGATGGCTGTTGATGCTTAAACTAACTAAATAGCAAAAGAAAGGAAAAGTCAAAGGGATGTTGAGGGCAGAGATCAGAGCAAGATCCATGAAGTCAGCAGAGCCTGCAGGGATTGGTGAAAGATTAGAGACCTTCACCATGGTTTTAATGAACTGGAGTAAATCTAGTGGCAAAATTATACCAACAGTGGGGGTGCAAGGTTTTGCAAATATCTTTCTGTGAAACAACCAAATCAGTAATGATGGGCACAGCAGAAAATTAATTCATCCCCAGCCAAGAATGTATCATGGGAGTCAGATGCAGAGGAGGGAAGAGCAGCCTCTTCTAAGTTTACTTGGAAACCTGAACATGTCCTTGTTTCATTCCCAGGAGATTAAACACTGACTGGACACCTGCTTTACTTCCTGGTGAGGAGGAGCTGGGAGATCCTTGTGTGCCTCTTGCCATCCAGGGACCTGAGCCCTGGCCTGAAGGGAGGCCAGCTAGCATCGGAATTGTGAACTGCGTGGATGGGAGTGTCCCACTTGGCAGCCACTGAGGACATTCTTTGGCTGATCTGCAGAGCTTAACACCAGAGACATTCATGCTGTCTGTACTGAGGGGAGAGACTGCAGGACGGAGCAATGTCTCCATCTCACTTCAGTCCCTCCACACCCTCCAAAGATCCCTAACTTGTTGCATGTTCCCAGTGCAAAGCTGTCACCACCAGGCACAGGGAGACAACAGCCCACTCCTGTGCCACTCTGCTGGCACCCCCTGAGAGACCCAAGGGGAGGGACTCGAAGGGGAAAATGCGGCCTGAGAAATTGTACTCTCTGTCACTGGGAGGCCAACCCCAGAGATCTGTCAGCAGCTGATGTGTTTAGGATAATCTGTATGCTTCTGCAATCCAGTCCACGGTTGAAAGTAAAATACAGAAGGTGCCACAGCTCCCAGCCAGAACCACACCTTCCTCGCTCAGACAATTGCAGTGAAGTGGGGACTCTGGCCCAAATTTACAAGATGAAGAAGCCTGTTGCTTTGCAGAATACAGCAGCATTTCTGTGTGTCCTGTGCCTTCACAGTGCTAGGGAATAGGCAGTAAATCTCATTTATCTTCCAAGAATCTCAGAAAGTCTGGCAACTGCTCCAATACCATCTCACTCCAACTGAGAACTAAGCAATTTTGCTGCAAGACCCATCAGAAACCCGCTTGAGTGTTCCAAGCCCACTGCCCCCTTGGGGCAGTGGAGGCAGGGAGAAAGGCTTGTGTTGATTAATATTAGAAGAATCTCCCCTGGAAGAATGATAGATCATGGCTTGGTGATTCCAGAATCTTTTCTTGTTTCTTTCTTTGATGGGGGGAGGGAGAACTGGAAACAAAAGGCATAGGAAGGGGGAATGGACGAGGGGTGTGTTTTGAAATCTGCTTCCTTTTGGCCACGCTTGAACTTCCAAGAGCCCTGCTTTGACTGACATCCCTAGGAAATGGGAGAGAAAACTCCATGCTGAGCCGGCTCTCTGCCCAGCAGAGGAAGGAGGAGGCATCTGGCTCCAAGGAGCTGAAATAGATGCCTTTTATGTGTCTGTCATCCAGAATCACAGAGGTGCACTTGGGTGTTTCTGCTGGAGTACTCAGTTCCTGCAGCCTTCCAGGGCCTCTTTATCCCCCTCCAGGGTCCGATTACCTGGGCACCCCATCTGCATTCACATGGATGGCTCCAGGTGGAGCAGCAGAAGGGACTCACCACATGTCTTCCTGGCTAGCAAGTTGGGAACGGAGCCACCATTGCAAAACCTGTAAAACCCCATGCCTGCAATCCTCTCTGCTGGTGCAGGAGGGGTGGCAGAGAACTGGGACTGTCACCCAGAGCATACCAGTTTCGGGACCAGGGAGGAAGCATGATAAAAAGGGCATTGCCCACGCCATGCAGCTGCCCCCTGCCTGCAGCCCCAGGGGGCTGAACTCTGTCACATGTGTAGGGCATATGACTGAACAGAGCATGGCAGGAAAAAATGGGAAAACAGCCCTGAGATGGGAGATCTGCTGCTTGTGTTGCATGGAGCTGGGATGGGAAGGTGTGAAGGGAGTCAGGGAAAGATTGGGGGACAAGTCTAAGTGTCGGCTTTATCTAGAGCTTGCAAACTGCTGGGGACACTACAGAGGTATTTGCAGGGTGGTTGTTACAGGGCGGAAGCCCAGAACAGTGTCTGGGAGAATTGTAATTCTGCCTGTCTACAGAGAAGCTGAGGTGTTGCCTGCTGGGTGGGGATTCATAGAAAACCCACCAGATATTTGCAAGTGGATCCACAGCTTTAAAACCACCTTTTTACCTTCTAATGTGCCTCACATCCATCACCCTGGACACATAGTGTTTGCCCTTGTGGCCAAGCTAAGTGCTTGTTGCTGTTCTGTGTTAGATCTCTTGTACTGGATATAAGCTAAGAAATTGAGCTCTCTTCCAATAACCAGGAGCTTCTCAAAGGCTCTTGCTTCTGGTCTTCAGTTTTCCATGTCTGAGCCCATGAATTTCTCAGCAGAGGACTTTCGAGGTTCCTCCCAGCAGAACTTAAAGCCTACTGCCTTTTACTGTGTGTTGAAATGTTTAGATGTTTGCATTGGCTTTTGCTAACTGGGTGGTTTTTTTCTGAAAGGAGGAAGAGACAAGTTCCCATGTTTCTTTTACCACAGAGTTCTCATTCCATGATTTTATACTGATCGGTAGGATATAGGACATTGGGCAATGGATCTGTCTACTCACGTAGTTTGCTAATGCTCACCCTAAGTAGTAAGCTCTAGCAGGCTGGGAAAGTCAAGAAGTCAAGAAGACCAGATCATTTACATGGCCTGTGTAAATGCTACTGCAATTGCAGTTGTCCTCTTGGAAGCCTCCTGTCAATGTAGTTTTGCTGAACTTGTATTTTATCATGGCAGTGGCATGACACATTGTCATGATCATGAGTGACATCAGAGTGGCTTAAGGAAGACTGTGGTCTCTGTCACAGGCTTTCTTTAGGTTAGGGAACTATAGGTGACAAGTGAAAGGGATGGGGCTGGCTGATGGTAGAAGATGTTGCTACTGACAGTCTCCCTTTGTGCAGATGGCCTGCTGAGTCCATAATGTGTTGGACAAAATCCTCTGTTATATGTTACACTTCCAATCAGTCAACTGGCATTTGTGCAACTGTTTTGGATCAGTGTTGGTGTCCCTGGTCTGATAATTTCCCTTTTCTCCATGGGCTTGTCTTCTAACATTGCATCTTCCCCAGCACTGCTAAGGCCAGGCAGTGCCATCAAGGAAGACTTCACCTTGCAGAGGAGACAGAGTGCAAAATTCAACCAGCCTCTGGCCAAGAGCCGCAGAGAGCAGGGCCAGCCCTGCCACGCTCTCCCATCTTGGGGAGTTATGTCCAGGCTGGCTGCAGAGCCTCCCTCTCTGCAGGCAAGAGCCTTCAGGAAGAGCCAACTGTGCTCCATCCCGTGGCCTGTCTCCAGTTTTGCACACTGCCTGTGATGAATAGCAAGCCGGGGGAAACCCAGGAGGCTTCAGCTCCCCATGTTTTAGCTCTCCCAGCACACTGAAATCCTGCCCTCACTGTTGAGAGACAGTAAGCTTGCACGCGTCCAGACGAGGACTCTACAATGATAGATAATACCAATAAACCTCTGAGCTGTTCTGGGGAGGGGAGGGTGATTTATCCCCAGCCAGACGGCTGGACTGAGCAGAGCGGAGAGCGGAAATCCTACGGGAGCTGCGGGGCACACATCAAAACTGCATGTCACAGTGTCCGCGACACCCGGGGCGCCAGTTCAAAGCCATCACGTGCTGTGGCTGGAGACTTAAGGTGATGCCAAGCTAATGAGCAAACGAAACAATAAATAACCCCAGCGATCATTACACGTTCCCCCTCCTCGGAGCTCGCCTGCTCCGGCCCTGGTGAGCAAGCGCTTCTCACACCCAATTACTCATGCCGAAGCCCCTCAAACGGAGCCCAGAGCAGGCTCAGCAAACCATTCATCTTTGCAAAGTGGAGCCCTTTCAAGTTTATCCACAGCAGCCGCTCTGTTTATTGTTAAGATGAGCACACAGTTTACACGGACTGTTCTTATTTATCTTTGACTTTTACCTTCTAGGTCATTTCTTTGCACATCCGGCACTTCCCAATGCTGTCTCAACCAAATTTTTATTTATGTCCTAGGCTTTGCTGTCTGAAATTCTCCATCTCCCAGTGATGGAAAGGAAAGTTGTTCTGACCAGGGCCTTTTCTCCGTCAGAACTGGAGTCCCCGAGGCAAATCACTCCTCGGGATGGAGATTTAGGAAGCTGCTGAAGGGAGGGGATGAGTGTGGGTTGTGTCAGAAGGGGGTGCTCAGGTAAGTGTTAGCAGCTGAGTTTTGCGTGACTTTGGGCTGAGGCTGGATGTGCAGCTGTGTTGGAGAAGAGGATGGACAGGTATGTGGTTTAGGCATGATGAAGGTGCACTGGGAATTGCTTGGCCATGCTGTTTGCTTTGCACTACTGAGATGCCTGAGGGGAGAACCAGCCCAGATATCATCCCCAGTGTTGCATGTTGACCACTGCTGCTTGCAGATATAATCTTTCCCAAATTCTGGGTCTTCCTTAACAGTCACCCCAGCCACTGCTCCCTGCCTGCTGTGCCAGCCTGTGCCAGCCTGCACCCATCTGCTCTCTGCCACCGTCCTTGCTCCTAACGTAGAGTAAGGCACAAATTCTGCTGCTTTTCAGATCAACCCTGTAACAGTGACAAGGAGTGCGGAGCCTTTCCCTAGCTTAGTGGTGATGTATCCAAACCCTGAAGAGCTGGATTTTTATCCTCCTCAGAGACACGAGATGAAAATATCTTTTAAAATGTCATGGTTCATGGTCAAAGACCAACAGGCCAAAACCTCTACTGGGGCAAGGTGTCACCAGGCATGGTCCAGTTTACAAGAGCTGGAGATCTGCCTGGTGTGTGTTCACATGGGAGGAGGAGACACTAACACATAGGCTAAGGAAGGAGCACTGCAAGAAGAGAACCTCTCCAGAAAAATAATCACTTAGACAGGACAGTGTGAATTGCATTGTGGCTATCTCACAGACTCAGAGACCTTGAGGCAAGCAGCCAGAGTCAACACGGCAGAGCAGCTGGTACCACTGCCTCGGTTGCAACCCAGCAGAGGTGGCATCGCGGCAGCAGGAGCCAGAGGGACCGGTGCTGGGCTGGACACCGGCTCTGCGTGGGACTCCTGGCCTCCCCACGGCTCCTGCAGCTCCCTCGCCTGTGGCTGCGAGAGGCTGGGGGCTCACAGCCCCGGTGCTTGCAGCCACATTGCACAGCAGAGGTGACAGCCCGGAAGGAATCACTGCCCTTCACAGCCAGTTCCTTCTTTCTGTTAAAAAGGAATTTTGCTAAAGAAAAAAATCATACATTTAAATTCCCTTCCAGGAGTTAGTAACTCCCACAATGATTAAAATAGAAATAATTTTTAATAATTTTTAAAATTACATATTCCTTTTCACTATTTGTTGCCTTCTCTGGCCTAGCTAGGGAAATACCTCAATAACTTTTGCTGTTTCTTCCTACTCATGCTCTCTGAATTTTCTTTCTATCTCTCTCACAAGTGTCACCACTTATATTAGCCAGTGCCTCTTTTTACCTCAGCTCTTTGACCCATGAAATAGCTGAAGAGCCTTTTCATCTCACATGTCAAATCGTCACATGCCAGCAGAGTACTGTGAGTACTTTCTGAAGGCGGTACTAAAGAAGTCAAGGATATTTTCTCACCTGTAAGGACGAGCCTGCAGGTGTCTCAGTCCAGACTTAGCCCATTACAAAACTGCTCAGAAGTATGCGGGGACAAATTCTGCTCTGAACTACACCCACCCAGCTCAGGGGGAGCCCATTAGAGCCACGCAGGTTCTTCACAAGGCAGGTGAGGGAGTAGGAGAGGAGAGTAGGAGCTGGATCCACTGCTGGCACACAGAAAAATATTCTAATTACTGGAGTCTGATGGTGTAAGAGCAGTCTCTCAACCCAAGAAGTTGCAGTGAGCTCTTGAAGGAAAGGAGAGCAGCAGCAGGAGAGGCTGTATCTTTTGAGAGGTTTGAGAGTCATCAGACAGAACCAGGTTGCATTTGTGTTTTTGTTCCTTTCTCCTGGGGATCAGAAAGGGTTAAAAAAACTGTGATATAGGTCTGTGTTCACATTGTATCTACACCCATCATATATATATTGGGTTTTGAGGAGGGGGGGCGATTTACGCATGTCACTGGCCATAACTCAGACTTTTATTATAATCGTGACCATATGGTTAATGGGACTTAATAAACCACTGTTGACCTGGACTCTGTGCACACAAATCTCTTGCTCCCTTTCCTTTTTTCCTCACTTGTCTGGTTGCACTATGCCAAGCAGCTGCAATTTAATGACTCTAAAATGCCAGTTTCAGTGGCCAGTAGCTAGTTAGTTTAGAAAGAATAAAACCCAAAGAAAGTCATGCTGCACCATAGCCCGACAGAGACAGGGACTGTCGTTCCCAGGATGATGGGACAGCTGCTGTGTGCTTTGGACAGACATGAGCAGTGTCTGTGTGAAGGTTCGAGCAGGGGACATGGTGGGGACATCAGACAGGTTCCTGCCCCAAACACCAGAGGCCCTGGGTGAGCTCCAGTGATTGCTGTGGAATTAAATCTGTGCTTCTCCTGGTACAAGAGAGAGGAGCATTTAGCCAAGCATTTCAAAGAACCCTTGCCTTCTGGTTTTGGCAGGCACAAAGCCTTCCACTTAATGGAAATTAGAACTGGGAGAAAAAGCTATTAAATCGTATCTCAAGCTTTCCCCTGGGAACTCAGTGCAGGACTGATCCAGATCGTGTCTTCTTGAACTCCTTATCTAATGTAGTTTTAAAATGACCTAAACGTTGAGCGTGCGACCCGAGCCTTGGAAGGGTTTGGTTTTGGTCAGTGCCATGCTACCATCTCTCCTATTTTTAATAGTGCTGCTTGTCACCCATCTGTCCCTGATCAGCATGCTCAGCTCCCTCCATCCTCAAAGGGGTAATGCAAACCCTCAGCAAGCACGGCTGGATATCTGCTCACCTGAGCTGCATCACTCCTTGAGCTTTTCCCTATAGCCCTTTACAAGACCTTACCATCCAGAAATTTCTCCTAGCTCAGTTTCCTCGCATTACTCCCAGGAACACTGCTGCCAATGGATTTTACAGGTGAGGGTCCAGGAGGAGAAACTCCTCAGCTTTCTCAGAGAGTCAAACATATGTGCCTTGAAGGAATGAATAATCTTGAAGCTCTAGGTATTGAGGCATGTGGCTAACACATCAGGCTGAGCAAGGGTAGAGGTTTTGGTTCATTCCTTTGATCTTGAGCTGAAACTTAATGTTTTTATTATTTGATTGGTGTTTTTGTGATTAGATGCACCTGCCAATAATGACATCCAGGCACATGTGTAGGTGGTGTGCTGTTGAAATTAAACTCTCCTTCCCTAAAATGACTGTGTAAACACCAATTCCAGCTCCTTGTGTCATGTTCAGAAATGAGGGCTCCTGGTACTGTATTACACTTTCAGAGCCATACAGAACAGACACAGAGGAAGCCTGTGCTGTTCTGCTCTTCTGGACTTTTTTTTTTTTTAATCAGTTTGCCTGCTGTTATGGAAATGTCATATCTTTGCCACATCGTGGTCTTAGGGCTGTGTTTCTTCTGTCCACAGACAGTCCACGTGGCTTCATTTAGGACCTGATCCAAGGGCTGGTGGTCACAGCTGGGGTCTTTATGCTGTCTTTGATGGATTTTGGAGCAGCCCAAGTAGATTTTAGTACATCTTCAATCATGTTGGATAGATATCAACTGTTACTGTTCCCAGAGCTTTGTCTCTCCTGAAATTGGAGGCATTTTTTTCCTAACCAGTGGCAGCCTTGGTACTTGTATAGCCATAGGAAGCATCAGAAATAGATGAACAGAGAGACTGCACAGTGAGCTGGAAACATAAAAGGATATGTTTAAAATGTAAAAGCCAAAGATCTGCATGAAGGTTTGGCCTTCAACAGGTGAGATGTGAGAGCTGAATCTTTCCATGTCATGAATAACCTGAACTCAGAATGAAGCCAACTCCAGGACATGTCACCTTCTGCTCCATCCCATTGTTCAAAAAAAAAAACCCCTTCCCATGCTTACCACAACATTCTCCTCTCACAGCACTCTGCCCATTTCTGCAACAGTGCACAACACGGCTGCCTGGCTAACAACAACCAGGTCAAGGGCTAGTTGCCAAAGGTGGACACAGCCTGTGTTAGCTGGGGGGAAGTTGTAAGTGGTGGCACAACCACCCATGGCACTGGATGGACATCATGGTGTGGGTGGTGGTTCCCCAAGAGTGTCCTCTCCAGCAAGTCCCCACAGGTCAGGCACAGTGCTGGGGTCCCAAGGGCTGTACACCACCTACAGATAACAAGCATCCAGATCCAGGTGCATCCATCCAGCAGCTCTCCCTTGCTTGAAAATCAGTGTGAGCAGAGCAAACAGCAGAGCAGTGTACACAGGGCCACTGCAGGATTTTACCAACAAACCATGGTTTGCCCAGTATTACTTCAGCGTGAGGTAGCATGTCATGCTACGTCCTTTAAGCAGCATGAGTGTTGCTGCTCTGAGATTATTTCAGCCATACTAGAGGCTGCCAGTCACATAGGAAAGAACGCTTCAGATCAATACATGACAGGCAGTGCGCCGAACATCTCTGCCCACCGGAGGGGCAGCGGGAGGGCTTCCCCACGCCCCACAGCAGAATCATGCCCAGCAGAGTGGGAGGCATGTGGCCTTCGTTCCAAAAATGCTGGCAATGCTTACAAAGTCAGACACATCAGCACAGTTACAGCCAGTGAAGTGAGTGTAAAACTGGCCTTGTTAGTTCCCAGATCTGAGGGATACGAGTCAAATGCGCACAGATGGTCGGCCACTTTCCATAATGAAACACGTCTTTATTGTCCCGAGGAAGCTGCATTTCACAACCTAAGCATGAGGCTTACTTCTTTTTTTATATATTTTATTTTCTCTGCAAAATGTGGGCAGTTTTGCCCCTTTCCTTAAATCAAAAATTGTGGACGATAAAGACGTGTTTCATTACTGAGAGCTGGCCAAGCATCTGTGTGCAATGGACTTCATTTTCTTCTCTAGGTTGCTGGCACAAACATTCCCAGCCGAAGCCAGAGAGGAAACTAGAGCAAACATGGGGATCTGAGTACTTCGAAACTTGGGGAGAGTTCAGCCTTTGTGGCTGCATCTTTCTGGTATGCGCCCAACTGCCACATCCCCAACTTTAAATGACGTGGTGAAGTTTAGGTACAGACTAGCTTTGCCAGACATGAAGTATTTGAGTGCCTATGCTGTCACGGTCCCCAGAAGCAGCGCAAGCTCAGAAGAAGTAGATACCGCCCTTCAATGGATGACTGAATTGGTATGAGACTGCCTTGAGAGACTTATGTAGAAAACTCATTATGTTAGTGATCCCGGCTTTGTTTGTTTGATTGTTTGGTTGGCTTGGTTTGCTTTGGGGTTTTTTTGTTCAGTTGTTGTTGTTGTTGTTTTTTTCATTTTTACCCTCACTAGTGGGATTGCAGCCCTTACTTCTGTTTGCATATCTGGATTCATGGCCCTGACAGGGCTTGTGAGTGCTGGTTTGGGAGCATTTTCCCATGAGTTTGTACTGAGTTCCTCCTCGCCACCAAGGAAGATATGACTGCCATTCATGAGGCTCTAGAATCCTGATAAGATCCTGCCTTCCCAGCAGAAATGATGCTGTCCTGTTCCGATTTACGGTCCTGACAGAATACTTAACAAATACACTACTTTAAAGCATTACTGTATTCACCTTGGGACGAATCCATTTAGAGACACAGTACAAAGCATCTGGTTGTGATGATAGCTCTGGGATCAGGATGTATTTGTCCCTAGTGCAATAGGGTTATGCCTGCAAGCATATATTTTGTGAGAAGTAGTTGGCTTTAATGATGTTTAAACAGTCAGTTCTCTTTCTCAGGAAAAGCAGAAAGTCTAAGAAGTAAAAATAGAGGAATGAGGAAGGGAGAGGGCCCCAAGAAAAAGACATGTCATTTTTACCACAAGTAAAAGTGTGGGGTTTTCGACCAAGCACCTGAATAATTAGAAGCATGTTTTTAAAAGCTTCCATATCTACATAATTCGTCGCCTGACTTCTGACAATAAAGGACTGGGGAGCAGTGGGATTCTTGAGAACTGTGACTCTGCTCCTGGCTTGGCTGCTGGCTCGCTGTGGGAGCCAGGACTGAGCCAAGACATGTGCTTTCCCTTCATGCTGTGGCACAGACATGGCCTTGGGCTGCTTGATTGGCAAGGCTGAATCGATTCATGTCTGTGGGTACAGTCACATCATGTCTTACACTGGAGTTAGACCATAAGGCAAAAGCCTTAGTCTGGCTTAATTTCCCGTTGCTCATATCCCAAACATTGGTCCTGGTTTTCTTGGTCCTAGTTTCAAAATCAGCTCTGCCTCAGGTTTAGGAGCCAACCAACACAGCAGTGCCAGTTCAGGTCAAAGAGGCAAGGGTGATGAGACATTCCCACACTGAGTGACAGCAGCATGACATCTCACGTAACACCTCTACATGAGATCCATGTCTCTCAGGATGCTCAAAATACAACTTTTGACGGAAAATTCAGGTATGCTAGTGTTTAACCTATACAACTAAAAACAAAGGTAATTGACTCACTAGAAGAAAGTAGGTATTAAGCACCCTTACTGTGCTATTGGAAACCTCCCACAAATACAGAAAATGCCTACAAAATACAGCACATGCATGCTCCAAATCTTTATAACTCATCTTCTCCACTATTTAAATCCCATCTTTAGCTTCTTAAATTGCAAGGACAATCAAGGAACTTTATCTGCAAGTCCCTTGACTGTCCTTGCCTAAAGTACAGTTTCTAGGGGACCTGAACACCACAGAGTTTTTGGGATCTTCTCCTTAAGACATGTTTGGGACTGAAAAAGACTGGGTGAATACACATTCCTGTTGACAGTTTGTTAAAACCTAAGCAATTTCTGGTGACAGATTTGAAAAGCATCTGGTGTCATGGCTGAGCACGATGCAGAGCTGAAACTTCACAGAAATGGTCTCATTGACATTCAGAGGAGACTGCCTCTATCCCTTGACTGCATGAGGAACAAAGAGCCTGGACTCCTGGCCTGGCTTGGCCAGGTGAGGTTCTTGGTGGTGGATGCTGTGATTGAGGAATGAAGTACCAAGAAACTATAATGCAGACAAGCATTGATCTAAGTTACAGGCCCAATCTATTATCTCAGTAAAATGGTCATATATTACCAGGGAATTAAAATAAGAAAGAAAAGCCTGCCTACACAATGGTCCTTGAATTGCAATGTGCCACTGTGGGGGACAAAGATAAATCTTGTGAAGCGCCAGTTTTTAAGCTGCAAGTCAGAGGCAACTCTAACCTACAGCTAGAGCCAGGAAAACCACCTCACTCTCGCAGCAGACTAGTCTTCATGCTCTTTTTCTTCTCAAAAACATGTAGGGCAGTAGATAAAGCAGAGAACCGAAACAGTTCTCAAAGGCATTCAATGTTTTCACAGCACCACCATCGATGAACAAAACTTGCAAACTTTGCCTGGCTGTAATTGCATGAAGTCGTCTTTCATTGATTTCCTTGTGTTTATAATATCAAAGCCCCTCAGGGTGTAATAGGAATCTCTACAATAGCCCATGGATGCTCATTTTCATAGAGTTGCTTTTAAAATAACCCAAAAAGGAAAAAAAAAAAAAAAGACAACAAAAATCCAGGTCCTTATGTCCTGATGGGATAACATAGTTATTCTCTCTGTTAGTTTCAGGTCCACAAGACAAGTCTCAAAACGACTTTCCTACATCAAGTTTGTTTCATATAGGGCTGGCAGCTGCACTGGTAGAGATGGAATGGACCAAAAAAGGGGTTTAGATGGACTTTAAAGTAGACCAGGTAGAAGTAGAATTATGCCAGCAGCCTTATAAGTTCAAGAAGTGCTATGACAGAGAGAAACTCAGCAAGGACTCTGATTGCAGCCTCATTGGAATCTAAACAGTCCCTCAAAACCTCAAAGTCCCCAAGGCAATTCTTGGTGTCAGGCAGTCATTTGGTGGTCCAGCACTAGTTTCTCAAGTAGTTAAAACCTATACACTTCTGTATGCCCTCAGCTCTTACTCCTGCCACTCAGCCCTTCCTGAGATGCTGATGGAGATGCCCCTCACATGCCATTATCACCCACCTCTGCTGCCCTGAGTGCTGCAGCTCCGTTAGTGTGAGAAGGGCGACACTGCTTGCTTTGACCAACAGCTTCCCGTGTGCCAGAGCTTGCTTGGGGAGCCACAGGTGTTCAAGGAACATTGTGTGTTTGGCAACCTAGCATCCTCCGTATCCACTCGTTGACATTCACCTTCTTGTCACAGGGTGGAGCTCGGGGTGTCATAGAGAGAGGCTGGGATAGAAGTTGTTGATAAATGGTCTCTCTCTGAAGTCCTATGCAGACAGAGTGTGCCTGAGTGAAAACCATAAAGGAAACCCTTCTTCCACCACTAAACTGACAGCGAAGCATGCTGAGGGTCAGGCCTTTGGTGGATGATTCATGGCTCTGAGGTCACACGAGTTAAAGATTCTCATCTGAAGGGGATTAGGTGTTTCCAAGGAAGCACAGCCCTTCAGTGCCTCTAGCACTTCCTTGAAGCTTTTGGAGTCTCAGACCTGCTTAAGACCTACCTCATTATTCTGTCTCATCATATGAAAAGTCCATCATGGCTTCAGCAGAAGGTATGGAGGGTGTGTGGTGTGAGGGAATCAAAAGGAAATGCTTTGAAAAGTGCCAGTTCCTTCTACCAAATCCAAATAGGGCGGAAGCCAGACCTTGGAGTCTCCTATGTGCCCAGATAATATGTTCATCCATCTGAGAGGCTGTCAACAGAGCATGGTCCCCACTTGGTGCCCCCTGTGCATCCTGTACTTTGCTGTGCAACTAACTGCACCTTCCACTCTGCTTTTACTGCAAACCAGCATAAATGTCTGGGTGGGCAGAGCTGACTACAAGGCACATCCCATGTGGTGCCAACTCCTCTGGTGAAGTCAAACCTTTCCTGTGGACACTGCACACAGAGCTCATGAGACCTGGCTCTCATGAGACTGCCTGAGGACAGGGCTGGAGTGGGTTCCATGAGCCCTTGTTTGCCTCCTTCTGAACCCTCTCCCTCTGCTCCTCTCCCCTTTTTGAAATGAAACGCTTCTCTCCTAGGAAGGTGTTTTCTGATGCTTTGCATTAAGTTCGCAGTGTAAAATTAGAATGTATTGGACCACTACAAGATGCTGAGATTGTTAAAGCTCTGTGCGTGTGTGCATGTGCACATGCACATATGTGTGTGTATGTGTGTGTTTAATGCAGGGCTTTACAAAACTATCAAGCACCTTTTAAAGTGCCATAAAATTTAATGCTCAATAGGGAAGCCTAAACAAATGAAGCTGCACTATAAAATGTTTAGTGTTTCTATTGCTTTCACTTTGAACATGAAGACTTACTGCAACTCACAAGGGGGAATTTATCTGTCCTTTTCCTTATCCTTTCTCCCTTTTACTTTTTTCTTCTGTATTCCCTGTTCTCAGAAAATTTTCCATGGATTTTGTACGGGAATATCTCCAAATCCCTGTGCACTTGGTTCCAAAAAGTGCAGCTGTCTGCCACTGAAGGGAGCTACCTGTTCTCTGATTGCTCCTTGGCAAATATATAACTGCTATTGAAAAAAAAAAAAAAAAAAGAAAATAAAAGAAGAGCACTACTCTTTCATCCACCCCGAAAGCCACTGTATTTAATTATTTTGCTGTGTAAAGTGGCTGGTGCAACTCTTATCCTTGTCTGCATTTGTTGTGACTCCAAACACAGATCTCAAAGCGTAATCAATGGAGAGCCACAGTGTGCCCTGAGGTCTCCTGAAGGACAGGTAACAGGGACTTCCTGTAACTGCCCCGTGAAGAGAGACAAGTTGCAGATTGTTGATATTGTCAATGAACTCAACCATTGTGTGACTTCGACCCTTACTTGCACATCTTTCAACACCCCCCCTTTAAAGTAAGGCAGGACATGAGCAGGTGAGGCACCCTTCTCGCTGCTGTGAGAGGACCACTCAGCTAACCCCCACGGAACTACATAGTCAGGTACTGGTGAATAAAGAGTTAGGTTGTTAAGTAAATTGCCTACTTCCAAAGGCAATGGGGATTAGAATATTACCTCCAGAATTCTGACTGAACGGTAAGCACCAGACCAATCTTGGTCTCATGGTCCTCTCTCACCTGTATTCCAATGGTGGCAATGTTCACCTTCTTCTAGTATAACGCTTTCAACTCACTCATTAAGGTTTCTGACATTTGGCTTCTCAGGACGGAGATGCAGGCTGAGATTGGCAGGGAAGTGCAAGATGTGCTTCTAGCTGGCATAGCTGTGTTTCCATTAACAGGCAATTGGGGATGAGTAAGAGGCAGTGAAGACTGTAAGCTGTTGTCTCCATCTCTTCTGGACTATGGCACAATATTATGTAAAGGTATGGTTTCATTTCTGTCCATGTTATGATCCTTTTGGAGAAAAGATGTAGCCAGATGCTTTTGACCAAATAATTTTTCCAAATGAAAGGCTTCAGGTTATCCTGGAAATTGAATGGCTCCTCTTTTTCTAGACCTCAGAGAATCCACAGTTCATGGCCTTTTCTATTATTTCAGCCATGTACTTCAGTCTCATCAAGGGAACATTGCAAGGTCACAGCCTTTCCTCCTCGAAACCAGGGAAGTGAGGACTAAATATTGAGCATATTCTAATACTACTGTATTTGGACACAAGTGGAAGGAACTTGTCTGTTTTCTAATTTTTCTTCGATCTGCCCCAGGGTCTGAACTTAGCTGCAGGTTTCGGCATGAAAAGAGGCATGAAGTTCCAATGTGCACATCTGGAATTAAGAGCCGAAAATTGGGCTCGGTGCTGATAATGCTTTATTGACAGGAGATGAAAGTCTTGATTCCAATAACTTTCCGAGCTCCAGTTCCCACTGCTTTACGAGGTGTTACACACTTTGGTACCTTTGAGAGAGAGTTTGCTTCCCCTCCTTCTCTCCCACATCTTTATTGCTTCTGTTCCACAGACTTGAGTCATTAAAGTCTGAAATGCTTCAGCCCAGGAGGGTATTGAAACCTCCTTTTCTTGAGTCCCAGTGAGAAAATATCAGCAAACAAGTTATCTGAGAGGGATGGGCATGGTGGACTCAGATGGCCAGAGAGCTCCCGGGTCCCAGCATCAGTCAGTGGCAGAGCTCAGCACTAATGGCTCAGGTCAAACTCCACTTGCAAAGAGGGCAACCACCTAGGTTCCACACTCAGTTCATTTTCCTTCCTCTGCCCACTGTGTGGCATCAGCACCAAAATTCCCACACTGCCCAAAGGGGGCTCAAAGTGTGGGGGATAGCAAAAAAAAAGCAGAGGAGGGAGAAGTAAATCAAGTGCTGCAGCACGTGTTGCTTCACCAGCAGTACAGCAGGTGAGGCAAGACTCTTGTGATCATGATCTTACCCAGCATCAAGGACTGAATTGATCTCAGAAGGCTCCAAAGTCAGGGGGGACACCAGCTACTTCCATCAGTCCTGTCTTATAAGTCTCAGGCTGTCTGCATCCATTGGACTTTGGAAAACCGAGACAGTATCTGTGTTCTTGTTTCCCTTTGAGCTGACCTGAGTTACCATTCTCCTCCATGCTCTAGCCATGGGTTGAGGAGCTTCCTCCTACTTCCTACTTGTCTTAGGCTACCTGGTCATTTACCTCACTCTCTCACAGCCGGAAACAAGACCTGATAAGAGTCAGCTGCTGTTCGGGATTCCAGTGCCTAAATCAGTTCTGCATTAACAGCAAAGGCTTCATGAAGGGAAAGTCAAAGGCTGCAGGCCATTATAATTACAACTGTCAAAATATAGCATTGCTCAAATTGGGAAATACTTTATAAAGTGACTTTTTTTTTTTTTTTTTGGTGCAGAAAATGTGTGCTTGCCTCCAGAAGGGCTTCTGTGTTTGTAACTTTTCCTTTCTTCCTTATATTAATTTATTTCCTTATGGATACTAGCTGTCATTAAAAATCTTGCCTTTGCTTTTCAGGACACTTTCTAATTTTCCCCAGAAATGAAAATGCCTGAAAAAATTAAGCTTGGGGTTTTCAGCCCAAAATAAGATATTTTGTCTCCAAAAAAACTGTAATATGAACCTTAGCCAGTTATAAGTCACTCTTCACTTCTGAGAGCCAATGTCTTCAGTTACTCATCACCATGTATTGCTATATGGGCATCACAGGATCTGTAGTCTTATCCCAGCATCTCATCTATAGAGTTGAGTGTGGACATGAAGAGTTCTCACTGCAGCTTCCATTAGGTAAGGCAATGATATATACATAAACCAGTAAAATATAAAGATTTTCAATGTAAAAAATAGTTCAGATGAAATTTTAACATTTTTAATGTTGAAAAACCCCCATGTTTTCAGATCAGCTGTAATCGTGCTCTCTGGTGGCACTATTAAGACCCCAGTTGTAACAGCAGGCAGTCTGTTCGCCCTGCAGGGAGCTGCCTCAGTATTTATTACAACACTGGGGTTATCGCTGGTGTTAACTAACAGCTGTCCCTAAGGGTGGGTAAATTGTGATCTAGAAACCTTATCTCATTCATTTATTGTCTCTTGCCAACCTCTTTCGTCTGACTTTGGCTCTGAATTGAGCCAAACTGTCTAGGAAGAAATTGCAACTGAAGCTACAAGGCTCCTCTGGGCTTCCCCCGGCCGCTGAGCATCTCATCCTGTGGTGATACCCACCCCTAGTGCTTCACAGCCCAGAGCTTCTGAAGCCCACAGAGGAGGAAATCAAAAGTGGCACAAAATTACCAGTTTTCTGGTTGGATTCAGAAATGTGCACCCTGCAGCAGTCCTCTGGGATGCTGTTTATCTGCAGGTCTCTCTTGTTTGGTCTAATACTTTTTGTCTTGGGTGATTTCTTCCTTCTGTAGAAGAATGGAAGCACTTAGCCTTTAGGAAGCTGACCATTTTCTTTGACTCTTGCTGATACCACAAGGCCCCTGATAGCTGCCAGCTGCTCCCACCTCTGCCCAGAAGTTCAACAGTGCAAGACTGTCACAAACCAGACTCTTAGAGGAGGTTCCCCCTTCCTAGAAGATGCAACGTTGCTTTCCAGTTGACACAGTCCTGATGCATTTGGGAAATAGAAGCCAGTTCTTTCGACTGCTTTTCCTAAGGCTTTCTGAAAGAATTGTGTGGCTTTACTTTTACACCACATATCAAAGAGCAGCTCAAAATTTGAAAAGGTCTTGAGTACTCCCTTGAAAAGATCCCCAGAGAGCCTGGGAGTGGAATCCTTTCCCTTCCTTCACAGATTTTATTTTCAGCTTTATAGTGAGCTTTTTGCTCTTTTCCTGGACTTGAATTGTCTCTGGTCTGTCAGCCACATGGTGCAGATGCCTGCATCCCCTCCCCTGCCAGCATTCTCCCAGTCATTATTCCCAAAACCTGATCTCCTTGTCTGAGCCTCCATGTGTTAAGGATCCCTTTGGGACAATGTGATTATTT
Organism: Patagioenas fasciata; assembly: GCF_037038585.1. Lineage (NCBI taxonomy): Eukaryota > Metazoa > Chordata > Aves > Columbiformes > Columbidae > Patagioenas > Patagioenas fasciata. Next base: position 26,928,369 of record NC_092524.1, on the reverse strand, counting down.
CCTTCTGCCTGATGTGTATTCCCTGACAGCTTGTCTGGTAAAAGCCAAGCTTTGACCATAGGCAAATATCAGTCTTAGACCTGGTTCATCTTGAGAAGTACCATTACATGGAGTAACAGTCCTTTCACCAAGCAGATCTTGTCAGGAGCCTCAAAAAAAACAGAGGTGATAACTTTTCAACTTCTTCACATTATAGAAAGTGCAATCATCTACTTTCTCTTCAAAATTACTTTAAATTCAGCATGTAAGGAGAAACAAAATTAGAGTGTGTGTGGGCCAGAAAGGTGAGTGTATGTACGAAGTTAGGGGCCCCTGGCTTCCCACCAGGTGAGTCAGCTACAGACCCAGCTATGCCATGTTGTATCCTCCATAGCCTGTAAAGACAAGCCTGAGGAAACGTAAGACAAGGGCCTACACAATAATGGTTGACCTGGGTTTGTCACCAAATCTTCTGTTCCTAGAATGGAAGAGATTCAGACAAAACCAGCTAGTGACAGACTCAAAACACCAAGACGTACTTCATCCAGCCTAGAGTTAAGCCATGGAATTCCTTGTTACAGGATGTCTGGATGTAAATAATATACTTCTAAGATGGGTAGATGGAGGAAATATTCATCTAGAACTATTAAACACAAGGCTATTAAATTGGCTAAAATTTGGGAATATGTGCTTAAAATCTGCCTCATTTGCCCTTTCCTAGGCACCGGGTATAGTGGTGTCAGAGGATGGCAGAGCAGCTGGACCTTCAGTCAGCTACGGTGTCAAAGGACCTTTGCATGTTCAGGTCATGTTGCATTACAGCCTATATTGCTCTTTCAGAGGACCTGGCTTTTATCCCAATCTTACTGCTTTTTCTCCTTCCTAATACGCAACCACAACTCAAGAGAGAGACAAGTTGCAGTTTGTGTACTGGGGAGATTCTCAGGGTTACGGGATGCCCAAACATCTTTTCCTACTGAAGGCAGGAGGATCATCTCTCCCAAGGCTTGTGCCACTGCTGTAACCAGCCAGCAACACTCCATATCATGCTGTTTCTGTCTTCCTTTGCGTTGCACCCACAGACATATGACACTTAAATCTGGACAAGAGTGAGGAAAACTGCACTTGTGCTTATGAAAGTAATAACAACTAATAAGCAAGGTACACTCTCTTTTGAACTCTCCAATCTCCTCCCAGAACTCCTCTCAGCCTGTCCTACAGAAGAAGAGCTGGGTTATCCCAACTGTGTTGACTACTGGGTTGTACCAGTACTGCTCAGTAACCCATTGCTCAGAACCACTCAGCATTTCTTCGGGATTTTCCCAGAATTAGTCTCTGTATGAAGTATTCCAGGTACAGATATTATTTAATAAATATGGATTTCATATATCAACTCACACAAAAATAACTCCCTCAGAATACTGGCATGAATTTGCTGTTTCTACAAATAAATGTGTCAGTAAAGGAGACAAAATTAGGCATAAAACTGGTGAATCTTGCACAGCTTTGTGTTACACATCTTGGTTGTCCAAGATGTCATGAATGCATCTCAGCTCTGGTGTGAAGCATTCCCTTTCTTCCTGGCTCTGAGACCCATACACAAGCAATCCATTGCACCATTTCTAAGGAGCCTATTTCCTTCCCTTGCCAGTCCTGGCTTTCCACTGACTAATGAGGGAACAACAGGTACCCATGTGTCTGCCCTGACAGCCAGAGAAAGATTTTAACCCTTAGCTGCCAGAATCCTCTGAGATGAAAGTGGGGAGCACAAAGCCAAGTGTTCTGCACCTCCGCAGTGACTGCCTGTGACCTCCTGCTTCCCTTTGACAGATGGGAAACACCCTGAAGCAAAATTAAAAGGAGTCCTGTTTATTTTGAGACTGCAGATTACTGTCAAACATGAAGAGACACAATTATTTCTATTGTGGAAAATGTGGCATTAGCAAATGAGCAATTCCCTCCACCTCAGCTTTGTGTTTTACTTTTCTCTGAGGAAGGTTTTCTTTTTTATTTTTTTTTTCCACACAGGCTTGAACTAAGTGGGCAGAGAAGCGTTTAAATACAAATATTTGTAAACTAAGTGGTTTTCCTGAACAAAGCAGATCCAGATGATAGTCTGTCGGCTGCAGCATCTTGGTGCCTGTCACACGATGGCCCCTTTGTTCAGCAGCTGGGTGCCACAGAGGCGTCCCAGGGGAGCACAGTGGGGCTGGCGGGCAGCACCCAGTGCTGGGAGACGGTGGTGGGAGAGCCACAGCAGGCTGTGCCCCAGCAGCAGGATGGAGGAGGCGGGGCATTTTTGGCAACAAGTACCAAACTGCCAGGCCTGAAGGCAATGAGGATTGTGGTAAAGCTAATGACAGAGAGCCCGAAAGTGAAGAAGATGCTACGGAAGCGCAGAAGAAAACCTTATTGGTGTCTGATGGATTTGTCAGGGGGCACTCAGACCCTAGCAGCCTGGCAGCAGTGTGGGAATGTGGGGACAGTGTGGATGAGCAGCTTCAGAGGCAGCATCAACTCTAAACAGCTCTAGCGGTTAATCAGGTCATGAGAGCAAGGCAGGAGTTTTCTTGCATAATCTTTTTCTGACAGAAAAAAAAAAAAATTGTTCCTAAATCTTCTGTAGGATTTGGTAAAAGCTGAATTAGGAAGAGTTTCTCATGGCTCAGATGGTCAAAATCAAGGTGAGTGTCCCTTCTCAAGCTCAGCCAGCAGCTAAGGCCTCCTCTGGGGCTGTAGGTGATCCAGCCTCAAAGCCCTTGCTTAGAGTAGGTCTAAGCAGCTCCTACTTCACTCCAAACCTTATTGAACAGGTAGTTGCATTTGTGTTGTTTTTCACTGAAAAGCCTCAAACAAGCCCTAATCCATCCTGAAGAGGAACAGAGAGCAAATCTTGGGAGCACAGGATGGGAAACATGCTTCTTGCCCATCAACGTGAATTATTATCCCGGGCTTGTAGTTGCTAACACAATCTGTGCCCTGTGTCCCTCAGGTCCCGCAGCTCCCCTCCGCAGCAGTGAGCTCAGACCTGCCCTGGGGCCCCGCAGAGGTCCGCAGGGCAGCACCGCACCTTCAGCTCCTGCAGAGCTGCATGTGCCAAATGCCAGCAGAGTGCCAGGTTCAGCTCTGCTAGCCGTTATTTTAAATTCTTAATTATGCCTTCAGGCTTCTGTTACTTTCCATTGTTCGTTTCTGGGGGGAACTACACTGCCAAGGTCGGTTCACTTGTTCTGGCTCTTTCTGCAAAGGCCTGAAATGTCTTTTTTCTATTTGTTCTCAGAAATAAAGCTTCTCTGCAAATGACACGTACCAGCTTTCCACCCTGCCTGTGTCTTAACCGCAAATGTCTGCCTCTTGACAACGTCTCTCCTGCTAACTGGGTCTTTCTACAGTGTCTGTCTGCAGTCTCCTGGTCTGTCTGTACAGATATGGCAGAAGACGATGGGGAGGAATGAAAACTCCTGGTACAGAATAATATCTGCATGGAGCAGCCTTCCAGGTTATCAGCATGAGCATTCCCACCCATGGGGGCCTGGTCCTGGACCCTCTTCCCCAGGCCCTGTGAAATGTATCCCACATTAGATTGCCTGTCACATTACTGAAGGGGGCACTGATGTATTTGATTAGTAAGGAAGCTCTGAAGGAACCCATCTGTCTTAGCATTTGGATGAATATTTATCTCTTTCATGGGTTTCTTTTGTCCAAAGGAATCGTTTACTCTGATGTGAAATAGTGCAAGGTCTTGTCTCTTTGGGGATTTCGGCAGGAAGCTATCCTCCCTGAGCCTCATTTTAATCTCCTATTGTCATAAATCAGGAACAACCACAAGAAAGTCAGTAAAATTAAGCTTGTGAAAACTGATGTACAAGACTTGGGGCCTCTGATCTCCACCAGCAATGGAGATGAACTCACTCCCTGAATCTCTTCTCCCTCTTGTATGCAAATGCTGCTGGTCTTTCAAGATGCTCAGATGTGTCTCTGAATCTTTCATGCTGGAATACAGCATCCAGGCTTCAGAATGTGGTTCCTCAAATGATTATACTGACCAGGGAGAAGAATGAGATATTAGGACTTATGGGGAAAAATTAGTTTTCTGGGCGATACTCAATAGAAATGAGAAATTCTGGTTGTGCAGAAAAGCTTTTGAAGCTACTGTCATCCCAACCAAGCTGCTGCAACACACTTCCTACTTGCACCAATTAAATTTAGGAGTATGGATCAGATTCAAAAAGGAAACCTAAAGGATATTTCTGTGGTATCAGAGCAACTTGTTTCTAAAACTTGTGTGACTGTAAGGAACTTCAGGAAGCAACATTTTGTCTTTTGTTCTGCCTACCCACCAGATACAGTCAGGAAAAAAGTTTTTATATTATCTTCTCTTTCAAAATAGCTAAAATCTTAGCTTAGTTTCTTTCCTGTTTCAGATAAACCTTTGAAGGTCCTTTCCAACCCAAACTATTTTACAATTCAATGATAAATAGAACGGATTCTAATTAAAAGCTCTGTTTAATTGGAACTGCCAAGATAAGAAAATATTTTAAGATTTTGCTATGTTGAAAAGACGAATTTACGAATAAGTAGAATTTCAACAATCTGACTTGCAAGATGCCATTTTTTTATTCATTTCCCTTCAGCATTTTATTTGTCACAGACAGTAAGAATTGTCTGCTCACTTTCATAGTTTGGGGAGATTGTTGAGATTTCAGACCATGCAGGAAATACCTAATAATGCCATTCCTTTTTGCTGTTCTCATGCTTTCGCATTAAGGTTTGGCACAAGATCAGGTTTAAGAGTGAAACACTGCCTGTCTGTCAAAGTTTTATGGTTCTTCCAGTGATGTCTGGGCACCTTATTGTTTTTGTTAAAGCTTGAGAGATACACAGAGTAGTGACCTTTCTGCTTTCATAACTTGTATAAATAAAGGGGCTTGTGAACTTCTTATGGCAGCTCTGGATGATGGAAAGCTAAAATTCCACTTTGTGAGAAATTTTCACTTTCAAAACTGAGATGTTAGTCTGAGTGGAAGTGAAAAGACAGTCTTCATGAATTTCCGGTGGAATAAAACACTGAAACATTTCACTTTGTAGCTGTCAATGCATCATCTGCTGCGGGTATGGAACTGCTCTGTTTTTATAGCATCAAATATGAAGCTGCATGTTAGCTGTGACACCTGGTATATCCAGAAATGTTTCATGTACTTTGCAAATGACAATGAAATTAGCCAAAGCACTGAGCATAATTTCGAAAGCAAAGGAAGGGATGGGGAGCCAAGGGAGTGGGAATCACTGTGCTGGGGGTCAGCATGGCTGCTCTGCTGGGGCTGGCACCAGGCAGTGGGCTGGCGGCAGGCGGGACAAGGATCCCTCAGCCGTGTCCCGATTCCTGCTTCCAGCACCAGCCAGTCCTGGTAAAGCCTTGCTCACTACAAGAGATCTTGCTCCTCATTGAACACCGGCATAATGGTAACAGCCCAACCTCGCTCTGGCCTGTGACACCAGACACTGGCTCTCTGCAGCCCTCCTGAAAAACAACTCCCTTTGTTGAGCTTGTTCCTCGGTACAAGAGGGGCAGTTTCAACTACATTTCCTGATGGAGTCTTGAGATGCTGCAAGGTTTATTTAATACCATAATACTACCTGAATAAAGGAAAAGCCTAACAACTAACATAGCTATTTTTGTTTTTAAAAACTCCTAGATTAAGAAAAATAAAGAGGCTGCTGACATAGACATCTGACAAGGACATATACCGATACTCATCTTGGGGGTTTATAAACTACCCGGTTTGAAACCTTGCATTTACTTTCACTTAAGATGTCCCAGCAAGCACATGAGGAGAGCAGCTGTCCCCCCCAGCATGTGCCTCACACGTCCCCTCCTGTCTCAGTCAGAGGTGTGAAGCAGGAGCCACCCATGCCCCCAGAGCCCTCGGCTGGTGGCCCTTCTCCAACGGGACAGGCTCTGCTCTGTTTGTTGCTGCTGATGGGGACTCTGTCTCTTTTGCAATGGCTGTCATCAATTTGTTCCTCTCTAATTTCTCTTCCCTCCCCTCTCCCCGATCATCACACAGACATCAAGAGGCTGCCATAGGCATGTTTCTATAAGACAAATGAACAAAGACATTCTCCCTGCATTTCCCACTGGATAAATTACATATGGGCCCAAATCAACTCCCCACTAGATCCAGCATGTCGTTATGTATCTGCCACTATTGCTTTCCAAGAAGAATGATGAATATAGCTTTAAATGATTAGCTGCCTTATGTACTACCATGTCTGAAAGCGACGGGGGGTAACATGGGCAAATAACTACACAGGCAAGGAAGAACATGAGGGCCGAGCATTCAGGACTTTGTAACAACTGTGGTTTCTTTACAAAGAGCAATAAAGATGGTTTTAATGTACTGTATATGATGCAGCAGATGCAGGATGCCTCCGGCAAAACTCCTCTGGTCCAAAGCTGACTGAAGACAGTTTGATGACTTGCAGGGAGCTACAGACCCCAGAAAGGGGATTGTATATACCTGTCAGCTGGTAATCAATGCTCAAACTGGCCTTGAAAAAACTTAATTAGTACTGACACCAACATAGTTCTGTGAGCTTGGGAGCAGTCATTGACAGCAGAATTTGGCGCCTCTGCCCTGTTCTCCCCCACCCCAATCTCAGCCCCACTGAATTTCAGGGGCGAGCCCATCCTGGCTTGGGCCTGTGCCTGTGGCACCACACACTGCACTGGCCAGGTCTCCAGCTCAGCAGGAGCAAACAGCAATTCTGGGTCCTGTCTAGGTATCAAACACCAACAAGAATAACTGTAGCACCTTCAAGGTTGCAATGATGTTCATAAATGTAGGGGAAGAGAATGCTCAAGGGATAACAAAACATGCTCTAGGAATCCCTAAGAAGCACATGGAAGGTAAAGCAAGAGGCTGCAGCCTCTCCCAGAAATACAATGATGCTTCAACCTCAGAAGGTTTATATCAATTAGGAATAGATTTACACTAAGCCTTCAAATCCAAACCATGACACAGAGGTCTTGCCCCTTTCCTTTCTGCACTGAGAGTTGCCAACACCCCTTTCCTTTACAAGGACTTCAGAACTCAAACCTGTTTTACGTATCATGATGGTGACCATAAATAGATTCACTCCTTTGATTTAATATCCCATTCAAGTCCCATCTATAATTTTTCTTGGTTTCTTTTTCTCCCTGCTGTCTGTGACAATTTCTCCGCATTATTTGGCTATAAAAGCCTTCCAAAGCTCCCGTAACTGATTCACTAGAGACAAATTTTGCATGGAAGTCCAGAGACAGAGTAGGGACTGCAAGGGGAAAGCAGGAGTCTCACTGCACATGGCTCACAGAGAACTTAAAACAGTGGAAGCACCCATCTGGGACTGAGATAAGCCCATGGTTTGCACACTCTGGCCCAGAACTGGATCCAAAGCTGGATTTCCTCACAGATTTTCAGCCATGTCAATGTGATGCTCAGCACTTCAGAGAAAACTGGAATGTCCAGATGTGGACCCAGCTCCAAAGTCTCTCAAAGTCCTGGAAGAAGATGAAAATATCACTACGTCCAGTTTTCAGTACACAGCATGTCCTCCACACACACCCAGCCTCTTTTAAGAAAGACTGAAGGCACCAGAAGCTTAGCCCTGAGACCTCCAGCATCATCAGAAAGAAGGGAAAGGGAATATTTTCTGCTTGCTTTGTTAAAACTAGAGAATAAGAAGAATTATGCCTGCAGATAGTTTGGCAAAAGATAGAGGGTCTGTCAATACTGTCAGGTGCCGATCACCGCACACACTTCAAGCTGATGCAGTGTGACCCAGCGCCAGTCATGAAGATGGCTGGCATGTCTGAGCATGGCTGGTGGGTCTTTCAAGTGCACTCAGCAGGAACCTGGTGTGACTTCTGAACTGGACAGGGTGAGATTGGGCAGAACCAGCAGCTGAATTTCTGAACATGATTTCTAGACACAACCAACTGGATGCTCATGGGATGAAGAGTAGAGAAGGGAATTGTGCTTTGTGCAACAGGAGCTCTTCCAAACCCCTTATTATGTAAAGACCGAATTCTAAACTATTTTTAGAATTTTTGCCAAAAGAATCCCAACAACAACTCAAAGCAAAACAGAAAGCTGTGCATGTCTTGAACAAAGATGAAACCAGAATTTATTTTTGTTCCAAAGTGAGAAGTAAGTAAGTGGAGTAATCTCAATGATCATCTTACTAAGAGCGACCCAACTTCCACAAGCCCCGCATGAAAATGTCCATTTGTCTGGAAACCATGACATCCCTGGTAGTGCCAAGGGGGCAGATCTCCAGGAGCAGTTTCCAGACAGGAGATGACATTGACTCCAGGGTTCCCATTGTTCCATGAAGATGGCAGCTGGCCTGGGCTGGTAGCAATACAGAATCCAGGACAATGCAGTGAGGTTGGTCCCAGCATCCCATGCTGGTTTGCTTCCTCCTGCTTCTGCAATTCATAGTCCCCAGCAGCCCTTCTGTCAGCACAGCAGCACTGCCAGCCACAGGACACAGCCCCACACATGAATGGCTCCTAGCATGTGGTAGCTTACACCCACAACAGCTCGAGAACCTGTATCAGAGAGCACTTTCTGTTTGAAAGGAATCATATCCAACTAGTCTAGAAATTAGAGCCATCAGATGTCACCTGTGCAATTGCTAAGACTTACTTAGAGCACGCTGCTTCTCTCTTCTCTGTTTGAATCTAAAACCAATGGCAAAGCATCTTTTACCTAATATTCTTAAATTCACTAATGGTCAGAACTGGATTCTGGGTCGCTTATGCCAGCAGTTCATGATGCATTCACTGGTGCTCTGTGGAGCATACATTGGTCACTGCCTTGGCCAGATCTCTTCATTCTTGCTGTGTACTAGCTTGCATGAAAAACAGCTACAAAGACAGTAAACATTTTGCTCATGCTGGCTTGCCAGGTGAATTACTTCAGGATAGCTGGAGGAGAGCAAGAGAGAAGGAAGATAGCCCATCCACTGAAGGAGCGCAGTCAGGAATGGAAACAGACATGAGGTACTATATCAAGATCTGATGCAAACAAGGGAACTGCTTGTAACCTCCTGAATTAGACCTATCATACTAAATTTACAGGAATGCAAAAAAAAATAGTCGCATCCGTTGCTGTCTCTTGCCAACTGTAAGCTTGCCAGTGCAATTTTTAGACTAGAGGGAGGAAGTTACATCTATGCTCATTTTTTTCTCTTCCCTTTCACTTGGTTTCAGGTTTCAAGCAAAAATGCCTTTTGGTAGTAGAGGTTCATTTTTTACATTTATGGGGTGCATGAAGTCAGCTCAGCAAACACTCTCAAGCTTGATCAAAAAGGACTTGATCACAGGCAGATCTTCATGCAAAACACACTTAAACACACATGGTCCTATTGCCTGTGCTTGTCCAGTCTTTGATGGGCCATGACAGGAGCACTGGTGAGCAGGGCATGTAATTTCCCCACCTCCTGTTCACAGGGGCAACCCATGTGTCTCCTGGCATGACTGTCTCTGGATCACACCTCATAATGCCTCGTTTTTGTCTGCCCGGGTGAGCATTGGCACAGCAGGCTGTGTGCACCCTGGCTACATCTGAAGCCACTCAATTTCAGGTTCCCTTCCTTACAGTAGAGGCATCCCTCAAAGGACAGCCTAGCAATAACCACAGACTTCAGAAAGAGTATTTATATCTTTAGAGTTCAGGATGCTGGAGTGCTGCCAGATCAGGTGTGAAATGCTGTTTTAATTCCCCTGCAGGCCTTCTTCAAAGATGTGAACATCTAGCCGATAAAAGAAATTTCAATCAGTTCGAGTACTCAAATATTGACCAATAATCCATAAATTCATTGAATGAAATTTGACAAAGGCAATAAAAGTTGTTGTCTCGTACCTGATTTCTAGCACCCAAATGCTTTTGTGGCAGCACTGATACCCACAGGTGAACAAGTAAAAGCTAGAGAATATCTAGAAACATACAATTTAAACAGCGAGAATAAACAGCAACCAAATTCAGAATATCTATGTTGATTGTTCCTATTCTAAAACCTATCTTGTGGCAGAAAATTGCCCCACTTGCCACAGAAATGCCCAATGATGTGACATACTTCACATGTGAATGGAATTGAGGGAAGGTAAATCTTTAGAGAGAGGAGGTGTCAGAGGGATCTCCAGCAGTCAAGGGAGCTGTCAGTTCCCTACTGTGCTAAAACTGGCACATTCCTGCAGGAATCATAGAAAGCCACAGACTGGTCCATATTTTTATACAATGACATGCCCATTCTCTGGTTGAGCATAGCAAGCAGAAGAAAACAGTTTTTCTGCTCAGAGGCACAAATTCTGCTGTCTGTGCCCATCAGAGGAGCAATTTCCTTTCTAGACAGCTATTAAAAAATACAATGTTATTTAGCCTTCACTGTAGTGAATCACAGCATTATCTCATGCTCCTTTGGAAGTAACAAAGGGAATATTAAACCAGCACTATTCCTTATGGCTAGTCCATTATTCTCCTATTTGCCTCCCTTTCAACCCAGCTTCTTACCTATGGTTTTATCTCTAACCAAGAAGATGCAATCTGCAAGACTAAAGGGCAGAAGTCTGCCTGCTAGAGCCCCATTCCCCAGGCAGCTGTCACCACACTGGGGAATGGCTCATGTGAGATACAAGGGCATGGTTCAGCCAAGCACTGCACATGAAATGCTGGGAGTGGATTCACTTGCACGGCTTCAGATTCTTGCAGTGTTGATGTTTAGGCTGGCTCTAGGTGTCTGTCCTCCCTAGGGTGCCCCTAACAGATGTTTCCAGAGTGTAATGCATCTCATCCAGAGACAGAAATCTAAAATCAGTGAAATAGATTGTGCTCTGGTAGTGCTTCTTTTCCCCCATTCATTACAAGAGTCTCAAAGGCCTCCACTGTAGGCGTCTAAAGACAGAGCAGAAAAGTTACTGGTAAAGGCACTCAGAATAAAATATATAGCTGCAAATTATGAACTGCTTCTCAGAGAAGACATTGGGTTGGAGAGAAAGTGTAACACAGCAGCAGTTTTCACCCTCCTGGCCAGACTTCCCTTATTCCAGAGAGACACTGAGTCACTAGGCTCAGCCCAGGGTTTTCTTCGGTGGAGGAAGGTATGACCTACCCTTGTCTTAGACAGAACTACATTCAAACAAAATCCATGTGATATGAGAAGTGGTGTTGTGCCTTCAGCAGCTGACATTGAGACTGGACCAACACCTCCTGGGCTGTGTGAAACACTATTCCACAGGTGCCATGCCAACTGTGCACAGTCGTAAATGGTTACCATAAGATCTGAGATAACCCAGCTCAAACATCTCCAGTCTGTTTTCCTAGGTGACCTCCACGCAGTTTCAACTCAGTGCAAGAAATTGTGCTCCTCCCCTTCCAAAGAGGTATTTACAGCACACAAGAGCACAGTAGGTTACCAGTGGCAAAAGTTTATACTGTGACCTTCTACAAGTCTGCATCATGTGACCAGAAACTGGGAACCCTACGCCCTCTCCAAATGGGGCCTCTGGGCCAAACTGCCCAAAATCACAATCTTCATCCAAAACTGAGTGTGGAGCTGTTCATCTCGAGGCACATCTTTATCTTCCAGCAACAGCCTTTATGAATTCATATAGATGATTGCTTACCCAAACACATCCACCTGCCCAGATTCTTTAGGAGTCTGTCTTGAGCCTCCTGATCACGTGACATCAAAACCAATTCAACCTCAAAGTGTGATATGTTCAGCTCCTTGCACCTTTCTGGACACGTGTATAACAAGATGGATACTTCTGAGGAGCTCATCTGCTCCAGCTTCCAATTACACATGCAAAAGTCCCTAACTCCTCATCAGCTACTTTTCATGTCTTTGCAGCTATTACAAGATCCCACTGGGGTGGGAGATAACTAGAATGGTTTCTCCGGTCCCAAAGCAGTAAAACCCTCAAAGCATTGTCATGAGTTACCTTGTTGCTTTTTTTAAATTTTCTGCAACCTCTACCACCCAACAATTTTTGTGCCCCATGTTTTGAGTAGAGCGATATAAAAGGGCGATTACTAGGTGAGTACAGTAATCATTAAGTTTTTGTTTCCTCTAAGGTTGCAAACTGCTTTCTGTTTCCCCGATTACTGCACTGTCCCAAAAGGAACAGCTGAGCACGAAAGTCTCATTCTGGAACAAGGGGACTAGTGTGAGTTTTGTTTCCTGCTTTTTTCTCATTTCCATTCTCCAACTCCTGATCAGAGACAGAATAAAACCATAGTTACAAAGAGGATCTCAGATGTGTTTGAGAGCCCCATGCAGCTGACAGCAAGGGTGCAGTGTAGAGCGCAGTGAGACCTTCTCCATAGCCAAGGCCCTTCAGCACTGCCGTGCTGATCTAGGAATGCTAAACACAAAATTGTCCATTTTTCTAGGGTTTTCATCAGAAAGAATTACATATGTTTCAAAGTCTCCCTTTCACATACTTTTGGCGTGGGATGCATTTGGCCTGACTCTTTTTGACTCTGGATAGCATTTTCACCCCCACAACTCCTCTGTGAGCAGTGCCCCCAGGCTGCACCCAACTGGTCTCCTGTCCCACACTGGTGTTCGAGGAGCTCCTGTGTCCCCACTTGGTGAGCACAGCTCTCCAACATCAGTGTTTCTGCTTCATGATTTCTGGTGCTCGTGGATCAAGAATTCACTTTCTGTCAATCTGATAAGTGGATTTATGCAGGGATGGGGGGAAATGGTCTCCCGCCCTGCCCCCTGCTCTACATGCACCACCCAAATGTTTTGAGGCATATGACACATGGCGACACAGCCTCTCTTCCCCAGCCCAGTGCCTCCCCAGTTCAAAACACAGCTGGATCCAGTCCTGGATATTCTCTAAGTGCTGCTGATCCTGCCAACAATCTTGCTAGCAAATACATTTGCTAGAATATTTGTGAAAAGCCAGCATGAAAGGATGAAGACAAAGCCAAAGAGAAACCACTTATGTTTTCTCAGCCGCCATTGCCATCCTTCCCCACAGGGCTCTCACTCACCCAAATGGTCAAAAGCCACATGGAGCAGGGAGCAGGCTGCAAGCCGCGGCTGATGAGGCAGCCCCAAAAGGGAGGATGCCTGGGATGGTGCTCAGGCTGCTCGCTCGATGTTGGCCCCTTGCAGTTGCTCCCAGCGTGGACCACAGTACAAAGGAAGTGCAGCATGGGGGCAATGGGTGGGCAGGGTGGCTCTGACACAGGGGGTCTGGAGCAGGTGGTCCCCACCAGCAGCAGCAGCAGAGGGAGCTGGAGTTGCCCCCAAGGCACCACTGTGGGTGCCACTTGGTTGTCACACAGCCCCCATGGTGACGGAGGGGAGGAAAACCTGCCCTCACTCAAGGCGTGTTCTTGCACTGAAAATTCTCGGTATTATGATAGTTGCTCAGCACAATGGAGGGGAGGTGTTGTGCTGGCTGTGAAATGCTCTTTCCTGGTTTTAAGGAATTTTTCACCATATCATCAGTATTTCCCTTCAGTTTTTTATTACGATCATTACTCCAAATACCACTAATAAAAATAGTAACAGTGATAAAAATCTGTTTCCTGGTCCTAAGTTTTCACCTCTGGGACACTCAGTCTTTGAAAAGTGAAAAACGCTGCAGTGATAATGTACTGACAAAATCGACAACATTTACAAAATATTGTAACTGTAATACAAGTAGCCACGCTTTGAAAGGACACAAGCCCACCTCTGTTTTTACTCCTGTTGAGTGGCAGTAGCCCCCAGAAGAGCAGGTTTCTCTGCAGATGACCCCTTTGCAATCCTGCAGCCACCTCCAGTGTAAGGTCATGGAGGCAATGGCCTTCCTGCCCCCACTGTAGCTTAGCTGTGCTTCTGCAAGGGAATGGTCTCCCCTGGAAACCCACTAGTATAGACGAGCCTTCAGCCGTCAGCACAGGGATTTCTCCATCTCATCTGTTCAGCTCCTGATCCTGTCCTGTGGGGGCCTCTTGGGGCCTTTATCCCACAACACACCTGTCAAAGGAGCAGATGATATTCAACCCCTTCCTAAAAGCAGGGACCTGAAACAGGGGGTAAATGGTGGCTTGAACAAGATCACCCAGGAAATGTGTAGCAGGGCAAAGAACTAAAACAAGAACAGTGACCTGACCTGCAGACCATCCTGCCTCTAAAATCTGGGGTACGCCACAGAGAATTACTACACCATTCAGGTTCAAAAAATGACACCATCCTAACCCAGGCTTCAGCTCAAAGCAAAACCAAGCTGTCTCTGGGGTTCAATGAGCATGGGTAACTCTTTCATTTCCCTGCCACTGCATTATTTGCTCTTTTTTTTTCTTCTTTTTTTATGTTTTTATACCTCAGGAATAGTGGGATCCAGCAGGGTTAGGAAACAACAGTGCCAGAATACCCTGTGAAAAAAGAACATGAGTTATTTCTGGCCCAAGCAGGAGCTGGAAGTATCTAACATCTCCGAGTGCCCAGAAAGCTTGTTCTCATGAGAAATGAGCTTCACACCACATGCTCAGGAAGGCCAGAGTTCAGGGATTTGGAGAAAGCCCTGATAGCCAAACATAATAAGAACCACTAAGGTCACCCTATCTGGGGTCACCTTGGAGAAGGTCTCAGCTAACCATGACTCCTGAGCTAGTACAGCTCCTGGACACCACCATGGCTCTGCAGGGGCTCTCGGGGGCCTGCTCCTTCTGGGAGCCTGCCCCTCCCCCATTCGGGCACTGCTTGTGGGATTATTTTTTTTCCCTTCTGACAAAGCACATACAGATGGTTCGTTGTCTGCCACAATCAAGGGGCTCAGGTGGGTAATGGAGAACGGCAGAGCTTGGCATGTACTTGTTTGCCTTAGCGCAATTTTCCCATAATTGCACTTCCTAGTTTTCAGCATCTGCGAAAGATCAGCTTGTGACACAGCAAAATCGGCCTCGCGCTTTTCTGGAGTTTGCATTAGGTTAGGAATCAGGCATCCTTCTTTTGGTTCAACTCATTTTGGAAGGATGGGGAGAGAATCAGCCCATTTTTGTGCATAGCCAGTACTGGTTAGACTTTAAAGCCCAGCAGGAAAAGTATAGTCTGTCAAACATATTTAGCTCAGTTCTCCAGTGTTGCCTTTTTAGTTTCGTTTTTAGAATGGGTATTGACAAATCTGGCACAAGTTCTTTTAATTTTGCCCATGTTTTGAGACGAATTCAATGAAGGTTGAACAAGGGGGATGCTGGAGCAGAACAAGGCCAAAACTTGGGAGTGAAAATAGTTCAGAGATGTAAAGAACAGGCAGAGATTGTGCAGATTGACAGCTTCGCTGTGATAGCCGACTCTTTCTTACCTCTCTTTATAACCTGATTTTTTTTCCTTTAGACACCTATAGATGCCAATAACACAACAGAGAAATAGTGAGGAATAGAAATAACTTTAGGACTCCAATGACTGACCTCCCTTGTCACTGGGGAGAGGGCAGAACTAGACTGTGGCGCATCGAGGCGCTAGGGATGACGAAAAGCAGTGCCCGCCTCAAGGAGCCTGCAGTTGCAATGATTGGAAACAGAAAACAAACCTTGGAGGTTTGTGGGGAAATACCTTCTGCTCAGACAATCTAGGAGACAGCTTGGGATCGTGCTCTGTTATTTATCAAGGATTGCAGGTTTTCGTACTGGAACAAGCATCTATTCTTGTATCTTCCCCGGGATATTTCAGATTTCTTCAAGCTGTAACATTGAGTTGCTGGAACAAATACTGGGCTGAAATTAAACTTGGTTCTAAACAAATGGGAAAGTAAGGTTTACTTTTCTGGAAAATCTCAACTTTAGCGATCCGCTTACATATGTTTGCAGTAATAGCCACTATTCAGCCAGGCAGCATTGTATTTTTTCATAGTTTCTGCAGCATTTTGTTCCTTATCAACCTCTCTTTCTGGTCCCTGAGTACACTTGGGGGATAGGTTAGGTTCACCACTGTTTTGATATAACTAAATCCTCTGTTTTGTCAGTGAGGCTTTCCACATCAGACAAGTCAACCATTCACTTCCTCCACTTTAATTAACAGATTTTTGTCTGTTTGTAATAAAATTTTAAAGGATACCATCAGCTCAGCTTAGGCTCACAATAAAGCTTTATCATAAAAGGGAGAACAGAAGCACTAAAGAAAGCTATTTTTTTTTTTTTATGTTGCTTTTGTTCTTAACATAGATGAAACCAGGGCTGTATCCAAACAACATGAATAGTGTTGGAGACCCAAACAAAACAATACCTGTCTATGGCATGAGAACTGCATTAAACTGCCACGAGAGGAATTCAGTTTCATGGCCCAGCCAGAGCAAAAGGCACAAAATAAGCTTACAGGAAAATACAGAAAACAATGGAGGCTTGTTGTGACTTTTTTTTTTTCTGAGCCTCAGCTCAGAACAAGTTTTGTTTATTTCCTTATTTCCACTTTGGTCTTTTTTTCTTTTTCTTTTTTTTTCCTTTTCTTTTTCTTTCATTAAAGACTGTAGCTAAACACATACCTTTGAGTCGTATCTCAGTGCTTGCTCTGATACTCAGAATACTCGTATTGAGGTTTTGGCCTCACACACATGCATACATACATACACACACTCAAAAAAAAAATCACGAGAGTGCAGCTGGCTGTGGCTTTTGCCAGTGAAGTAAAAGCTAACCAAAAACTAACTACTGTCTTAGCAACAGAGGGTTCTTCTCTATTCTCAATTACATCAAGTAACTAGAGCTAAATCTCTTTCCACTTGAGTTACACTCCAGATCTGCAAAGTGATATCCAAACCACTACTTCATCCAAATATTCTTCCCATCCGATGAGTAGCAGGAAACAATCTTTGCAGAGCTGCCTACATTAATACTGAGCATCTGGGTATGCCTAAGGAATGGTGCTGCAATCGCTTCTAAATCCTCCTCTTGCAGGAGGGTTGGGGAGTTAACTCTTTGTCTGCAGGGAATGAGGTAAAGTCCTTGGACTCGCTACGGTGCAAAACCTGGCACAGCACTTCCAACCCAAGCTGTGCGGGCAGGCACAGGACAGAGTTATGCAGCAAAAGGTGAAAGGAGTCAATGCTGAATTCTTCTCCTACACCAATCCATTTGGCAATACTAATACAACAACCTGGCACGATCAGTGCTTTTTGGCCCTGTATATAGTGCTAGATAAATACAAGCAATTTACTGATCCCAGGTGACAGGGACCCTGCCTGAATCAGCTTATGCACTTATGTTAACAGCTGATGTACAGGACAGTAAAGTGCTGCTGCAACAGAAGGAGCCAAAAGCATCAGCAAGAATTAAAAAAGGAAAGTTGAGATAAACAACTGACTATTGGAGAGCTTAGAAATAAAAGGGCTACTTGACACTTGGTATTGGCACAAACTGACAACTTATGTAATACCAGAAGACAAGAGGTGGTTTCACCTAACAAGATCTCTGTGGGAGCAGGAGCTGCCTGAAAAGGACAACACGTTACTACCCATCAAGCAAGAGACACTCTCAAATGCACTGAGGTGCAGGGTTATGTGCTGAATCTCAGCTCAAAGAAAGTTAAGCAGAACGCTCCTACTGGTTTCCAAGAGGACAGGATCTTACTTCTTGGATTCAGGAACACAGTGAAAAGACCGTTTCTTAGGGTGAGTTGTTTTTGTCAAGAGATGCCAAATAACAAACGTGGAGGCAAACAAGACATGATGATGTTACAGCAGTGTAGCCCAGAAAGCAATGCAGAAGCAGTTGCTGAGCTGCCACAGCATTCTCTGTTGGGAAAAAAAAAATAAAAATGTTATTTCATCCTCTTTTTCTGTCCTTCGGGTCATCCTCCCACAGAAAACAGAAGGTTTCCATGCTCACAGGATCTGAGGAAGCAGGTAGAAGATGCATCATCTTGCCACTGCCAGTAATTAGCAGGTTCCAGGTAGTTCTAAGTACCAGGACTGGGAAATCTGGCTGTTGCATCCTGCCCACTGTGCTCTCACATGCCCCATACTGTAGATCAGTCTGTTCTGCTGTCTGCTTTAAAGCTGCCAAATTAAAAACCAGGTCCAGGGTTCAGATAAAAGCAGCAGTCAATCATTATTCTTACAAGTAGCTGAAGATTTTGAGAGGTTTCTTCCATTAAAAAAGGGGTCTCTCATCTTGAAGGGGTTGATTTGTTTGGGGTTTTTTTTCTATTTGTTTTCTTTTAGATGAAAATAGTGTAGTTTAGAGCTTTCTTTTATTGGAAAGCTAAGGATTAGTTCTAGTAATAACACGTTATTTTTGGGGGTTTATTTGAAAACTGAGAAATCACAAGGAGTGGGATTGGAGGGATATTGTACTTCTTCCTTTTTGGCTGTCAATTCTGCACTTTTTTGGTTCTGAAAACTATCTCATCTTTCTGCTTTTCCTTAAATTGAAAGAAAAAATTTGAGGGAGGTGAAAAAAAGAAGATAAAGAAAGGATGGAGTGGAGAATAAGAAAATGAAAAAATGCACATAAAAAATGAAAAACCCACAAAACTTTTCAAGTTTGCAGAACAAGCACGACCTCAAAATCGCCTCAGTTTCTCAAAGTGTTCTATTAATGAGAAACAATGCTGCTTGCCACCGTGCCTTCATTAGAACTGGTTGTCTCAGAGAGAGGGAGAGAGGAATCCTGTGAGCCCCTGCTCCTGTGGAGCATCCAGCCTTGCATGCATTGAACCATGTGTCACAGTAAAGGAGTGACACCTGGATGGCTTCCCTTCCAGCCCCCATGCCTTGCTAACATCAACCCTGAGTATGTACACTGGATCCCAACCATTTCAGCCCAACCACTGATACCGTTCTGGGGTGGGTCTTCCAGCAGAAGCTCCTGAGTTTCACAGCGTGGTTACCAGGGCAGTTCTTTTAGCACTGGTGGCTTGGCAAGACATCACAGAGATGGCAATCACATTCTGCAGTCTTACAGTGATGGAGGGGAGTTGCAGTGTGGTTTGCTGCTCCAGGGGGATTTTTTATTCGGGCACATGTACGTGTGCATGTTTGCTGAACCTGGTTATCAGAAAAGTTGGGAAAGAGGTGTTTGCATCTCACCCTGGATCTGAATGTTAGAAAAGTATTTCAAATGGCCTGGCTGAAAATGCTAGATCAAAATAGCCTTTAATTCTGGAGAGAATTCAGTAAAGATCTGTCTCACCACTAAAGATCATGCCCACCTCTAGCTAAAACTGAATTCTTGCCCAACAACTTCGCAGTAACTTCACAATTAAAAACACTCTGTTTACTTTCAGATGCAGCTTGTAGTGATTTAGTCCTCTTGCAGTCAGCTATGAGTTTGGAGGAGTTGAAGAGTATTATGTGGCTGCCACATCCTGCATGCTTTCCTACCTAGATATTGTAAATTATGTGTGCAATGAGCCCTGTTACTGTGCAATAACAAGGAGGAAATCCCTGCGATGTACATCTTAATGCATCATCTTCTGCAGCCCAGTTCCACAAGCAGATATGGTTCTGCTTTCCTTTCTGACTTGCTGTCAACAGCCCTTCTCCATATACATGCATAATGTATTTTTTATAAGTGAGGAGGTAATTGTTTCAAATCAGCCAGATTCTCACCAAGCTGCTCCATCTGAGCACCAGTGCTTGCCTGAGACAAGGGGAAAGTGGGCTGTCGCCTCCATCTGATTGCCTCAAGCCTCTACCGCATATTGACTCGCTTTGTGTCAGCAAACCCTTGTGCCAGCCAGGAGTCACCTGGAAACAATCTCTCATAAAACCAGCTCAGTAAAAGCTACAGCTACTCTATTTGATAGTTCCCAAATTGCTTTTCTCTCTCCCTTTTATTTTTCATAGGACCGGTAAATGGTAAATTGGTCCCTAGTAATCTACTGGAAAGGGCCAAGAGGCTCAGGAATATTATGCTATTCCAGAAGCTCAGCTATCTGCTACTGAGCAGAAGCAGGGGCCTGCAGAGTTACCACCCCCCTGTAAATCAAAAAGATGACAAAGAATGACTTTTCATACGCTCCCTGAGAGATGGTATAGCTTCCTGCCTGCTCCGATCACTGCAGGGTACCCATGACTCCAGCCACAGGAAAAGCAAACCACCAAGGGCCTCGTTCTCCTGGGCACAGGCCATCTCTCCAGAGAGAGATGATGTTTATGGCAGCAGGCAGATGACTTCTCTGTTAATGTCTGCTTTGGGGAGTGGGAGACACGAGAAGTCTTCTGCTGACATCCTGGTTTTGTACTTCTTTCTTGCTCGGGATTAGCATCAGGCAAACCCAGGGTTCACACGAGAGAAGCAGCCCCTGGAGAGGGCTGTGACCCTGTAAACAGGCGAGAATCCCAAGGAACACAGGCTAGCCAGGGCACCCAGAGCTCAAGCTTTAGCTGCTTCTTGCAAAACATAGAAACCAAAGCAGAAGTCTTGCAGGCTCCAAAGGATAGAGCCCATTCTGTGGGGATGCATAGGTGGCTTCGGAACAAATGGAGAGAAGAGGTAATATCTACTGGGAGATGAGACCTGTCAGTCCTTGGAAGAAAAAGACACAGAAGATGTGTCTGAAATGAGAACTGAATGAAGGGCTGTGAAGCAAGCCAGGGACAGTAATGAAAGCAGGAGTCTGGGTTTGTGCATACGCAGACCTGAAGGAGGCACACATATTGCCAAGACCTCTCTCTTGGCCAGGAATACCCAGAAAACTGACTATCCTGGCCTTTTTCCATCCTTCCCCAGGCTGGGTTTTTATGATCTGTTTCCTTGGCCACTGGAAATTTACTATAAATACCAGGTACTGAGCAGGCATTGTATACGAATATCTCCTAACCACCCTTTCTAGCTGCCCAAGGCTGCAAATGATGTGAAAATTGCATATCCCTGTCCTGGGCCATAGCAGCTATTCTGGGTTTTGGCCACATGTCATTTGTTATTCTTGATTTATGCATACATTCTTCTTATTTATTTTTTGTAAACATTTGTGTATAATTATTCACTCCAGTTTCCAGTGATTTTCCCTGGCTACAGATGTGGCAAAGCTTGCTCCCTGCATCCAGGAAAGGAGGGTGTTTCAACTACTGCAAAATGGGATCCTGACAGATTTCAATCTGCTGCTTCCATGTCCATTCTTGTGACACTTAGCTACCCATGGCAAGAGACAATTAGTTTTTTTAAACATAAACCAGAATTGGTCCCAAGCCACAGATTTCACATCCAGATCCAAATTTGGGGCAGTTCAGATTTGGCCTGACATTTTGGGTTTGGGCCCAGGCCTCATTCTCCTTAGGAGGCAGTTTGACATTTCCAGTTCTGGGAAGCTCCCCTCCCTGGGCACACAGCTGCTTCCCAGTGCAGGCTCCCCACCGGGGTCCAGCCCTTCACTGCCAAAAGCTCTTCCACTGGTCCAGGGTTTTCAAAAGCCCCTGCCTGTCATTACTGCAGCTAATTCAATTGCTGCAGTGATGGGTGCACACCTTCCATGATGGTGCTATGGCATTTTGGTTCCTACGAGTGCTAAAACCTAGATGAACTGTGCTTTCCACAGCTATGTGTTGTGCACAGGGAAACACAGGCATCTGAATGATA
Source organism: Patagioenas fasciata (assembly GCF_037038585.1). Classification (NCBI taxonomy): domain Eukaryota; kingdom Metazoa; phylum Chordata; class Aves; order Columbiformes; family Columbidae; genus Patagioenas; species Patagioenas fasciata. Next base: position 26,906,824 of record NC_092524.1, on the reverse strand, counting down.
AAAGGTTCTTAGGAATTCAGGTTAAATCTTCAGACATTTGTCTGCTGCTCAGAACTCCACAACCATCCTTACATGTGGTGAAAACATTATGTTCACAGTATGAGACACCAAAGAAGGATCCTGGGGTTCAAAGCTCCTGCCTTTACTAAAAATTTAGTACACAGCCTTAAGAACATTATTCAATGGCCACGTGTAGAATCACAGAATGGTTTGGGTTGGAAGGGACTTTAAAGATCATCTAGTTCCAAAACCCTGACATAGGCAGGAACACCTTCTGCTAGACCAGGCTGCTCAAAGCCCCATCCAACCTGGCCTTGAACACTTCCAGGGATGAGGCATCCACAGCTTCTCCAGACAGCCTGTTCCAGTGTCTCACCACCCTCACAGTGAAGAATTTCTTCCTTATATCTAATCTAAATCTACCTTCTTTCAGATTAAAGCCATTACCTCTCATCCTATCACTACACACCCCTGTAAAAAGTCCCCCTCCAGCTTTCTTGTACGTTCGCTTTAGGTACTGGAAGGCTGCTGTAAAGGTCTCCCTGGAGCCTTCTCTTCCCCAGCCGAGCTTGTCTCCAAGGTGGGGAAATCTACTACATATTGCCCACTTCTCCAGGGTGTGCAATGTCTCCTGTCATGTTAATAACAATGCAGCACTGCTACAAGAAGCTCTTAAGTTCAGTCTAATCAAGTTTCATTAGCTATTGGAAATAATGACCTGTGCTGCTGTTCACATTCTGATGAACAATTACAATATGTTTATCTCCATAATCTCACAAAGAGGTGATTACTGAAACCTCTGAAGGGAGAAAACTGAAGCACAGAGAGACGAGGTGTTGTATTCAAAATTACACAGGACTTTTTACGGGAATGCTCGGAAAAGTTAAGAGCTCCTTAGTCTTCTTGGTCCTTGTCCATGAGATCATCCTTCCTTTGATATGCACACCATTCATAGGCACTGAATTTGTATTAGGAGATCACAGAATGATCCTTGCAAGTATTTGGCCTAATTTTAGCCCCAACATCAACTTTTAGAACATCCTTTTCAAGAGAAAATGCTTGGCAGCAATGACACTGCATCAAGCCTGATGGAATGGTGCTGGCTTTACAACAGGCTCCGAATGGGCTCATAATGTCTGAAAGCATTCATTACACAGAGCTCACAGATAGAATGTGCATACAACACAGTTCTTTATAAAGAGAGGCTTTTATAGGCCAAATGCTGAGGAGCCTCATGAGATTACTAAATAATCCAAAGGGAAGGTCTTGGAAGCCTGTTTCTTAGGACACTGAAAACCAGTCTGGAAAAATGCCATGGAGACAAGACCCTGGGGATGGATCAACTCTTCCTTAGGTCCTGGTCATGGATCAAGCTGGTTTTTTCCATCTATGTTTTCTTCCATGAAATACAGCCCCTCTGGATCCAGTGCCAAGGAGCAGAAAGAGAGAGGAGGTACCACCTGTACTCAATTCCGTTTGTTTCACCAGTTCCTCACAGCCCACTTGCAAGTCAAGGTGACACAAATGAGTTAATTTCCATGGTATACTGAAGCTAATTGGAAACAGCTCTCAGGCCCTATAAAGCATTAAGCTAGACTGCAAGTGATAATTGCTCACCTGCTGCATGGGCCTATAAGAGGCAGTGCATTAACTAGCACATGGGGTTTTATCACTTCTCTAGGACAGCAGGGGCTGGACTCTTTCCAGCACCCATAGCACTGAAAGCAAGTTGCTGATTAGGCCTGTGGTTTATAGGCACTCAGGCAGGGAGAGCTGGTGATACATGACCAGATTCCTGCTTTCATCACATGCTCTCTTGAGTCAGGGAAGCTATTTTCCTCTAGAACTGTTGTATCAAGTTGGCATAGATAGTTTCTTTCTTTCTTGAAGGCCTGGAAGAGGTCTTTAGTACTGTGTTTCAGGGTAAAAGTACAGATGTTTGAAAGTATAAGGAGCCTAAGTACTTCTTAAAGGCCTAGACCTTCCTATTGCAGGAGTGTGGGCTGCAGAAGTGTTAGAAAGTCTCAGTCTGTTAATACATTTCAGAAACTCTTATTTTATAAGCTACTTGCAATTATCTTCTGTCTCCTCTTGTTTTTGTCCACTTTCTCTTCTTTATTAGAAAAGCCAGACTTCTCTCAGAAGATATAAACAGTACTTTGCCTGAGAATGGGAGATAAGATTGTTTATTATTGTTTTGGAGGTTTTTGGTAGATATTTCATTAAGGAAAGCTTCTATTTTGAAGTGCTGACTGCTCTCTTTCTGTAGCCTGAGTGGGAACAGAACTGCTAATTTCCAGAGCCTGAAGTGGTAGCTTTTCTCAGGACAGAAAGATTAGAAATATCTGAGCAACGTAACAGGACTTCACTAGGGGCTGAATAGACACAATAGTAGAAAATGATTAGATATATCCATCACGTGGATCCTGATACTATCACTTAATAACTTGTGTTGTTCAGCAGCAGCTGCAAATTGGACAAGAAACAAGCAAGGAGGATTGGCATGGTATACAACCCATGTGTACCAAAGCTTGACACGAGGCTTAACTTTTTATAGAAACTATCATGAGATCTGCTGTACTTGGTACTGCTTGAGACCCTGGGAGTTTCTGTTATAGACTGGGATTTGAGATTAAATCTCAGTCTCAAGTTCTTGGATGGCCATAAAATGTCTTTTACCGAACAGATGAATGGGTGGCTCAGGCGATGGTAGAGTTATGTCTTAATGACATCAGCTGAACTGTGGTATCTGAGTATTTCCTGAAGAAGCCTTCTTAATGCCCTGAGAAATAGAGACAAGTGATGTGGATTTTCAGAACGATGAAGTGTCTTCACCTTCGAATCTATGAAAATAATGTCAGAGAGAGAATTCAAACATCTACAGGTAACTTAGTTAAGAACATCAGAAACCAGGCTTTTTTTTCCCACGGGGTTCTTACCACTTCTATTTCTGATCCTAGTCTTCAAACAGAAAGACAAAAGCAGGCTAACTTCTGACCTTTTCCGTGGGTGCCTTGACACTCTGGGGCTGAGCCAAGACCAAGAGGCCAGCAGAAATGTAGTAATGAGTATGTGTCAGAGGCTTGAGATCGTATTAGATTAGCCTGAGCATGAGGAAAGGGGAAAAAGTTCTGAGCTGTTCTGTCAAAGTGAAATGGAGCATCCTTTTCCCTGGGATCCGTCACGTCCCAGCAGTCTCTTATTAATGGTGTGTTCCCACCAGTGGGCCACTGTGGGAATGTGGATCTTAGAAAAACCCAGAGACCAGCTTCTAGCTGGTGGGAGCTGAGAAGGTGCTCTTATCTGGGCATACTGGTACAAAGTGGAAACTGTTTCTTCCTAATGAAGAAGTTTAAGCAGTTTGTAATGAAAGCATCGCTGTAAGGAGAGAAGGACTGTCCCATGATTATTCACGAGTAGGAAACATTTTATGGCCTGTGAACTTCTCAGGAATGACACGTTTTTCAGGTGGTCTGACTGTCAGATGTCTGATTTTGATGGATGATGCTAAGCATGGACATAATCACCATCTTGGTCTCAGAACCAGCCAGTAAGATATGTTAAGATTTTCCAAATGTTCCTCCAACAATAAAAGGAAATGTAAAGTTAATCAAATTGTCATGAGAGATCAGAGCCCAGCAAGGAGGGACTAAGACTGACATTTGAAGTAGAAGCACTAATAAAACAGACGGCTGCTTGCTGATCCTGTCCGTGCTTGTGTTTAATTTAAACAAGTTAATGATGAATGGAGCTTGCAGAGGAGGGGCAGGGGCGCTGTCAAAATCCATGTATGTACCAGCCATTTAAAGAAAGCAGAGAAGTGGTAAATCTTTAGCTGCATGTGAATATCATGTCTCAGCAGAGAGGTCCTGAAAACATCTCTGTCGGCATGTTTGGAGCAAGCGGCCATCCTGCTCCCTCTTCTACCTCACCTATGGCTGCATGCTACCCAGACAGAAGCTGGATAAAGTTAATCCCTGGTGCCTTTAGATTGATTCACCACATTGTCCTCAGTCAAATTAATTCCAGCACCTAAACACCACCAGGATGACTTCAAAAATAAGGTTCGTTCACCTAATTTCCTAGCTTTCCAGTTTTCAGTGTCAGATATTCCACGCATGCACGTGTGTGTCTTGAGCAGGCATTTCTGTCTGAAGACCTTCTCCACTCTCCATCTGCTGGACACAAGGATTCTGGGATGCTCTCTGGAGGAGTTAGCTACCACCTGTTGAACAATGCAGGTGAGTGTTGTGGCCCTGCCTGCTCTGAGTGGTAGAGACACAACACCTTGCCAGCTGTCTCACATTGAGTTGGATTGTTGTGTACTAACATGCTTTTTCCACCCAGTGGTGTTGGAAGGAAGTAGCTCTGTGCATGGCAAAGCTGTGAACTGCAGTTTTGCTGTCTTTGGAATACTAATCACCACACACCTCTCCCACTCTCTGCTCCCTTGTCCCAGGAAGGGATTTTGTCCACAGAGGGGACATTTCATCCTGAAATCCAAGTGTTAATTTCCTACAGAAACCCATCAAGCACCATCAGGTGGCAATGAGTTTCAATCAGCACTTCCCTCCAGGCACTGCTCAGACTAGGGGCCTGGAGATGAGAAGCTGTTCTGTTATCCATTACTCATCCCCCAGGCCGGCCTACATCATGTTTTGTTCTGGATAAATATGATCAGGAGGCAGAAGTGTTCCTTCCAGTCCCTGATGCCTTTCATTAGATCCCACCTTGCAAGCGCTGGTTCTGCTGCAGGGCAGCCAGGAGGTCAGGACGGGCAGCTAGGGTGGCCGGCGGTTCAGCTGCAGCCATGGGCCAAACAGATGAAGCAGCTCAACCCGCTGCTTCCCCTCGTGCCCTGCAGCGGCATGGCTGCCCAGCCACAAAGACCTCTCTCTGTGGCATCCTGGTGACCCTTACTCGCCTGCCTTTTTGCTTTTACTCTTCTCCACAGTTCCTTCCTTTATCAGATTAACTTTAATTAGTGAAATCAGAATCACATGGAGTGGGGAGGAAACACTCCAAACACGGTGGATTTATTTTCATCCAAGGAAAAAAGTGAGGCGCATACAGACTCTGGGGAGGATTTGGAGGAGGTTTTGTCTAGAAAACTGTCCATGGATGTGAAAGCACTGGGGGACTGGGAGCACGTGGCAGGGTGAGAGAAAGCCAATATGTCTTTTGTGAGGTGTGTGTGCAAAGGAGATGCACCCACACATGAAGCATGCATAGCTACAAGCACATGCTAGCTAACACTTGCATGAGGGAGGCTGGAAATGTCCATGCAAATCCCTTGTAAGCAACATGAACCAAAGGTCAGAGTGGTGCTCTGCAGCTTGTGCAGAAAAAAAAACCAGGAGTTGGTCTATGAAATGACTGCAAAACACCCAGGTGCATGTATGCATGAAGCACAGGGAAAAATGAAAGCAATAAACCATTTGTATTTGATAGTGTGGCAACATGGTACAGGGTAATCTGTACAGGTAGATTTTTCAGAAAATAAGAACAAGTTTGACAAACAGCAGATCAGAGTTGAGGCCTGGGACAAAGATGACCTGAGCTCTGCTCCTGCTTCTGCCCTGACCCTGTCTCCCTGGAACATTTATCTTGGGGGCCAGGGCACATGATCATTACCATTAGTACCTCTCAGTGCTATGTTTGTGTCCCACTATCGTGGCACAGGGGCCACCCCGTAGCACCCTGAGCTTTCCTTATTCATGTTACTGCTGTGTCTGCCCCACTACCAAATATCTGAGATTTTTTTGTGTCTCTCACCTTTGGGCTGGGGCTCTTATATGTATCTTCAGTCTGGCGTAGCATGAACAGACATGTGGCCTCTGGTTGCTGAAATGACATGTTTTTGAATGCATAATCTTGGTAATCTTTCTGAATGAATAAATTTTCCGGTGCTGTTGGCCAAACTGTGCCTCTGACTGCAATCTCTGCATATGACAATTTCATAACACCTTCACGTTAGACCAGGCGCCAGTCCTGGTTTCTAAGTCCACCTTTCCCTGCGTATTTCCTGGATGAGTGGCTGCCCCAGAATGAACGGTAAAAGGCCTCTGGTTACAAGACACAGTCCCATGTCTTTACTGTAACTAAAGATGGGTGCATCTTCCAGGGAATCCACATTCCTGAGGGCTGACCCTCTGTTTTTGGGCACTAGAGCAACCAACCAGCTGCAGCCATGCTGGATTCCAGCAAGTGCCATGAAGTGCTCAGTGAGTGAGGTCTCATCCAAAAAACTTTCTGGAGAGCTGCTGGTACTGAGCTTCCTGGCTGCACTGCTCCCTTCCCCAGCTAGAAGTCCTGAATGGGACCCATTCAATGAGAGAATATTAGGACAAGGGGAAGCATAAGGAAATGAGTACCAGTTTACAGTAAAGATCAGAAGGGTTGTGGAAGTGAACTCTCTCTGTATCTGTTTAAGATATGTAGCATTTCCTGAAAAGAACTGAAGTGGGTAAAAACACCCTCCAGTGACAATATACAGTGGCAATCAGAGCCCATGAAAAAATGAGTCTCCCTGCATCTTTTTCAGTTCATTCTCATGTCTTCGCATAAATATCCGATATTTCATCTACCTACTATTCACCTGCTGGCAACACTGTGACTGGAATGAAAAAAGTAAAGTGTCTTAATCTCCCCTTCTCATTCCTTTCTCAATTTATTTTGCTAATGATCTGTTCCCCTTCATAGTTCTGCAGCACAAGCTTGAGGGCACACACTGCTCCCCACATCCATCTCCAAGCTCCTGTCCAGGGCCATTCCCCCATGGCTAGTCAACATCCTCCCCACCTCAGGCACATATCTGTTAGGCTGCAGCAATGGCGCTGGGAAGGAAGGAAAACACCTAAATAAAAATATTCAGAAGCTTGAAAGGAAGGCATCTTCGGTGGCATGGACAAGACCAGACATTAAGGGTGAAGCAAGTAAGAGTCTGATTCAAAATCCAGTAAATGAAGGACACTGTGAACGGATGTTGGCTGCAGCTGTCCTTCACAAGGTTTAAAATAATTTGTGAGACCTCTAGTGGCTCTCAACTCAGCATTCACCTGGACTCATGGAGGATGAACAGGAGGCACCAAAACTCCTTCTGCCTGCAAGGTCTCTCTCTCTGTCTTGTGTAGGGTGCAGAAGAAGACAGTGGCTCCTAACACTAAACTAACTTTGCTGCTGATTAATAGTTGTGGCTTCTCTTGGCCACATAGCACCACCAAAATCCTCCTGGAGTTGCAGGGCTCAGGCGCATGGTCAAGCAACTCACTGCACGCCAGACAATCTATCCAGCTACCCTGAACCCTGCATACCGGGAGAGGTCCCAGGGCTCGAGCTCCAGCCAGTGCACATGAGTGAGCACATATCGCCTCATTTGAGCAGTGTCTGAAGGCACATGCTGGACCAGGAGGACTCAGCTGATATACAGGAACACCAGCATGCATCTGTACCTTTCAGATGAGTTCCCCACTGATAAGACCATGACTCTTTTTATACTCACTTTTATTATGGTGCTTTGTGGGCCTCTCACAGGTGCACCCTATATAGGAATTCAGCAAACCACCTCTGGCTTTTCCTAGGAATCAGTTCCAGATGTACTGGAGTAGAGCTTCCCTTCAGAGGAAATACATGTTTTTAGGTAGGGCCCAGTCTATGAAAACGCAGAATACTTCCTACACTCATGAACAAAAACCTTTATTGTAACTACTCTTCTTTTTGACCTTTCTGTTTCCCTCCGACCTTTGTGCAACATGCTAATGCAAATAGTTTTAGTTTCTTCTTACCATTCCTGTTCACATAAGGTTCAAAATTCCCTTTATTGCTGAGAGCAGCATCCCTCAATGTCTCTCTGTTTGTGTAATTTGAGGCCTTTCTTCTTTCCATCTCTGATGAGACACTCCCTCCATACCCTTCTCCCACCATGTGTTCCTGATGATTGAAAGCATCCTTGGCTTCTTGTGCAAACAAAATTATTCTCTTGCTCTGTACAGAGCTCTCCTTGGCATGTCTCTGACAATAATATCAAATAGCATAGATTTTAGATTTTTATATTGAAGTTGATTATCATAAGCATTTCTCAAGGCTCCAACTACTCTGAGTTTTGAGCATATTCCACCAGCTCTGTTAATGTCACACCAAAGCTACAGGGAAGGCTTGAAAATCCACTCCTGACTTTGAAGCTGGGACTTAAATCTGTGCTTTTCACTTCATAGCAGAAGGCCTTCCTCTGTTCAGGCTTGACTTGTCTGTCCCGTGGAGGTTTGCACAGAAGAGTGTTGATATATACTGACAATTTGGAAGGAGGTCGAAGCTGAGGGTCGCAGCTTGTCCTGTTCATCCCAGTGACAAAGGGGCATTAACACTTTGGTCTATAGGCTTCCAGTTATTGTTAGTTGACAAGATGCCATCGTTTTACTAGAAAAAGCCAAGCAATCTGTTTATCAGGGTCCAACACTGCCTTCTGCATGTTGCCAAATATAAAATGCTCTGGTTTCTTGTAGCCAGGTGACTTTTCCATTTTTTGCCTTAACTGCTTCCAAAGTTATCACTGCAATGTTAATGCAAGAATCTGTAAGTGTCAGGGCAAAGTAAAAGGAATGTAGTTTAATACCCAAGCAATTAGCACAAGGGTTATTGTGCTGGAGGCATTATTCATTTTTAATTATCTGAAGCTGCTGAAAAATTCCTAGGACTGCCTCCAATAGGGTGCATGAATCAAAGCCCACACACAGAATGGTAGCAAAGGCAAGAGGAGAGGCAGTTGCCACTCTCACATGAAGTTTCTCAGCCCTGGCCTGAGACTTCTTGCAGAACTAGAGGGCCAGCTGCTTGCAGCTGAGGCCTGTTTATTTCTGGTGGGCATATTCCTGAGCTCACGAAAGCGAGATAATGAGCAGGAAGGAAACAGGACACATATCTGCATGTTCAGTCACATTGTTTAATTTGGGCCATGTTTCCTCTGATTAAAAAAAAAGATAATGGCAGTAATAACTTCTGGGTCATATTTGGAGAGAGAGAGTAGGAATGGGGTTGGATTTTTCAAATAGAAGTGCTACCTCCAAGTTAAATATACTTAATAGGCGTATTTTCAGGGTGTTTAATTGAAGATGTATATTGATTCACCACACTTGAAAGGACAATATACAATGAGCATGTCAGCTTCCCGCAGAGAATACAATAAATTCTATGTAATTCAACAACTTGTAATCAAAACGGTGAGGCAAAGATGACAATGTACAGAAACAAGGAAATAATGTTTGGGGTTTACTTTTCTAAGTTTATTGAAATTTAATTTTCTACTTCCTCAGGATTTTTCTCTTTCAGCTGAAGAGAGGAAAGACTCCAGCTCCTTTGCAGTTGCTTCTTGTAGGGCCTGCCTTTGTGCAACAAATGGGCAGCACTGTGGGCTTGAAGCTCAAGGCCAGATCAGGCGTCAGACCCTCAATATTTGTATACAGTCCCTCAAATAGGAACTGCTTAAAGGTCTGCTTGACATGAGCTTGGGGAGCTACTTAAGAAAATCAGCCTCTTTAGCCCTAAGCATTGATCCTCAGAACAAAATTCGCTGGAGTTTGATTGGGGTCAGATTCCAAGCTGTCTCTTGTACCACACAGTTTTCTGTGCACAAGGAGAAATGTATTTACTAGCTGAGATATTCATGTATTTTCTGCTTGGAAGATGGGCCCTTTCACATTACAGGGCTGGCTTGTCCTAGGAAGGTCTCTGAAATTAAGTACCATTAACAGCCCCTTCCCTGTCCTGTGACGGGTCAGAGCCAGCCTCTGTTTTGATGAGGTCCTGGTGCTAAGCATCATTTGGGAACTTCTATCCACTGCAGTTTTCACAGATCACTACATCAATACATGCAATGTGTTTTGTTTGCTTTAGCAATGAAAGGCTTTTACTTGAGTCTGACTGCAACAAATTCTATCTCCTTTGCCCCTTGGAGTTAAAATGGACAGATACAATCCACCAGCTCTCCCCACTGCTCAAAGTTAGCAGCCTTGCCATGTTCCCTAACCAGCACATTTGCTCCGGTTTGCATGCCTCTTGCTGTCCCCTGTGCCTCCAAGATCAAGACATCAGAAAGAGTATATAAAAACCAAACAGTTTTCATTTTGGTAACCTAAGTCCTGTTGCTAGGTGGTGACGTGAGAGTGAGACAAAATTTTTCAATGTAACAGAAAGCGGACTCTAGAAAGGGATGCCAGTTTTGTACCTAACTGGGTGTGTCAGGGACTCTGACATTTGTCATGCGCATCTTGTGCAGAAAGGACAAAATTTTAAGGTGTGATTTAAGCAGATCAGAAAAAGTATAACGCTCACCCTACTTTAAATAAGTGTTATTTTGATTTAACTGGAGTCAGGTAGGAATCTGAGGAGGCTAACCGAAAACATACATCCACTGAGAAATTTTCTCAGGGTTAGCAGTAGTGTCATAACGTGCATGAGTAAAAAGGATGCACAGGACCCCACTAAACAACTCATGACGGTTGTGAATACAGCACAGCAGAGCATTGGGACCATCTTCTGACCCAGTCCGTGCCAGGGTCTTGTTGGCACTCAGCAAGCACAAGACTGGGGTGATGGCATGCAGAGAACAGCAGGACTGGAGCGGCCCCACCACCATGTGTGTCCTCCTCGCAGGAATTGTTGTGAAATGCAAACAATCATGGGTTTGGGAAGCAGGTGCCAACTCTTACTCAATTTAACAGTGGAAAATGACTGGTTAGGTTTTACATTTTTTCCAAACAGAAGTTTGAACAGAGTGCTGTTGTTCCAAATGTTCTGCTTACAGGAACTCTCTTAACTTCTGTTTACAAGACATAATGTGTCCTAGCACTGAATTTTAGAAAATGTTATCTTTTTAAATGCAATGATTTTGGGGCTTATTTTTCAGCAAAAAAATAAGAAGTTATTATGGGGAAAAGTGTTGGTATTAGGAAGGAGAGGGAGGAAGGCAATTATTTCCTTAAGCTACAGATTTTAACTGGCTTTTTAAAAAATATTTGCTTTTCTGAACTGTCAAATGGGGTACATCTCTCTAGCATTACAAATCAAAAAGAGATAGAGAAAAGACTTCTTTTTCTAAGAAAGAAAAAAAAAACCCTCTTCACCATTCCAGAGGAAATTGTCAGTGACAACGAGCTACAGACTGTGAACTTAAAATTCCTTGCATTTGAAATGGTTTGAATTTTTTTTAATGTTTTACTCCCAGCTCTGACCACCCACAAGGGAAAGGAAAAATGAGAAGAGCATACGGCTTACACAAAAAGATTCCTGCAACAAAAGGACCCTTTATTAGCTGTACTGATTATAAGGTATCTCTTAAGGCAGTTTCCAGGGTATGTCCAGCACTGTACCTTGGAGGTCAGAAGATTAGATCAACATTACCAATTCTGGGAATAAATCTTCAGCATCACTGACTGGAACTGAAGAGTCAAAATGAAAAAATAACAAATCTAAAAGGCTAAGCTTTTTTTTTTTTTTTTTTTTTTTTTTTTAGTTTCCAACACTGAAACAGGAAATACAGACTATTAAAGTTTTTAACATAAAAAACCATTGCATTCTGGTGTCACCATACTGATAAACAACTTGAATTCCTAAGTCACTCTCCCTTGCCATCCAAGTGCCCTGTACAGCAGAAATGTCATTTTCTAATATCACTTCAAAAATTAATGAAAAGCAATCAGGAGGCACCTGTCTTAAGTAATAGTTATTATTTTGAAAGACTGTTTTCTATCCAAGGCTTTTTAAATCACTGTCCACTTTGGATACCCATATTCTGAGGTTTCCAACTTGTGCTCCTATGGCAGGGGTGACTTCTCACAGCTAAAGTGGCCTAGACTTTTTAAAAACCAGACCAAATAATAAAGCACGCATGAAAAGAATCTTGTACCCTCTACTAATTCCCCAGTTAAATCTTCATTAGAGTCATCTTTTCTCTCAAAACTTCAGCTACAATTCTTTCTCCTGTTTCTCTCATATCAGTTGTTCATTTTTTACTATATAAAAAGTTATTCTCAAGGTTGCGTTGATGACTGTAAATATTGCTACCCTTCAAGGGAATGAACTGTGGAGGTGTCTGAGCTGCTGTTGTCCAGAGTTGGTACATTCTACATCAATGAAGCACTGAGGGGATTGTTTCCAACACAGACCTTGAAAGCAGTCCAGTCTGGTTTAGGAGGGAAAGTGCTTGCATTTATAACCCTTCTTCTCTCAGGCAAGAGACACCAGCAGCACTCCTGCACCACTTTCTGTTCCTGGGAAAACCTCAGTGTGGGACCTCTGGTGTGTTTCACTGAGTCACAAGGACAAGCTAGTTCATCTCTCTTGAGCAACACCCGAGCAACGCTAAACTCAAGGCTGCGCCACTGGGGCAAGCAGACCCTTCCTGCAAGCGCAGTTTTAGCGACAGTACTGCCCGCCCACTTTGCTGAGCAACAGTTCCCCTGTGACTCCATTTGTGGAGTCCGACAGCAGCAGAGCAGTGACTCCTGATGATGCTTCTGCACATACAAGTGGAAGACTCTGAGAGTGAGTTGTGCAGGTTTAGCTGGGATTGAGTTAATCTTCTTCATAGTAGTTAGAATATTTTATTTTCAGTAGCTAGCATGGTCTTTTGTTTTGGATTTAGCATGAGAATAATGTAATAACATGCTGGGTTTCTCATGCTTTGCCTGGGAAGGGTCAGGTTTTTTTCTTTCCAGTAGCGAAGCTGTGCTTTGGAGTTGGTACAAAAAAGAATGTATGAACTTACTACTGGTTTGGCTGTTGCCATGGAGTTCAAAGACTTTTTCAGCTTCCCAGCTGCAGGTGTAAATAGCAGCCTAGAGGAAGAATAGCAGGGCAGCACCTAGATTGACATCCAGGCTGGTTAATGAAATATCTCCCATCATTAGCCTCATGCTCCTTATGTAGTTGGAGCTGGCTTTTCCAGCTAGTTAGTTCGGCTTTTGTGGCTCGTTTGAGTTCCATTGTTAGTTCGTTAGTTCGGGTTTTGGCCTTTTACTAATTTGGCCTTTTGCCTTTCATGTTTTTTGCTTGCTCCAAAATCAGCTGTTGGGAACCAGGGTGTTCTCCTTTCCAAGACTGACTGCTCAAGCACAAACTACTGTCTGGATCTCTACTCTTCTAGGATTCAGATCCACAGGACTGGAGTTCATGAGCAATTGCCTTGTGCATCACTTATATATATACATATATATATACATATCTATATAGTTGTTGTTATTACTATTATTATTATTATTACTTTATTATATTTTTCTGTCTTATTAAACTGTACTTATCTCAAGCCATGAGTTTCTCCCTTCCCTTTTGGTTCTCCCCCCCATTCCACATGGGGAGGGGGAAGGATGAGTGAGTGGTTGCCGTGGTTCTAGTTGCTGACTGGGGTTAAACCACAACATGAGTGTATGTGGTAAACATTAGTGTTTTCTCTCTTTTCCCCCCTTTCATATTGATCAATCTAAACAAGGCTCAAAGGAACAAGAGATCCCACCACAAATGAGAAGTCCAAGGCTCTTCCTTTTCTCAGCAACGTATTTCAAGGCTTTCCATGTGCAAATGAGAAGTAGCTGTGCTTTGAAAGTAAACTCCTGTGGAAAATGACTGGTAGGAACTTTTGTCCTCTGCAATGGAAAAATTAGGTAGTGAGCGAATTCTTGGGCCTGTTTTGTATCATCATTTAAAAAAATAAAAAGGAGAAGGGACGAGTGACAGCTCTACTTCTCTGGCATGGGTAAAAGAAGTTTAGTTTGATATGTGATATTGAGGGATATTTTTTTGAAGGCTCCAAACCAGAAAAGTTCTTGTTAAGCCCTTGGAGATGATCCACTGCAGAGCAGTAGGAACTCCTGCCTCAGAACCTGGTATGTCCAAAATTGAAGGTTTCTTCTTTTGCTTGTGTTTAATAAGCTGAGCAATACTGGTGTCTAGGCTTTGTAATATGCCAAGCATGTTCTCTTTGCTATGTTTTATATGCCAGGGAAGACAAAAGGATGAGGGTGAATCTAGGAATATTCGTCTCAGGTAATAAGGAGACTGTTTGGATGAAACTCTTGGTATAAGAACAAGAGGAACTAAAGAGAAATCTCATTTTTTCCTGAGTGAACAAACAATTCATGTTATTCTAATTGAATTATTGTGCTGAAGGACAACTTGAATTGGAGCTGAAGTACCAACAATTCTTGTTTTTCTCTCCACACACAGTATTGCTCTTTTCAAATATTATGTCCCATTTGCACGGTTACATTTAGTAGGACTCTGCTAGCTAATATTATTCTTCTCTTTCATCTCTGCCAGAAGTGTTGGGTTTCAGATACAGTGGAGCACATCTGAACAAAAGTGTTCATAGTTCCTCATTGCTGCTTTGCTACCCTGACTTCATTGCCTCTGGCCCTGCCTGATACTCACAGCCTCAGGAGTTGGCAAGCTGAGATATCAGGGCAAGGAGAACTTGAAGCTACAGCAGTGCAAATAGCTGTGGTCATTGTGAATTTAAGGTGGAGAAAATGAAGGGAAAAAATGCTAGGTTCAAGGAACATTTGAGTTAGGAAGTCAGTGTCACCCAAAAAAGAGACCATGGGACAATGACATAGATCCGCAGGTCATATAAGGCAAGTGTAGCTCCTTCTGAACCAACTTAGGACACTCTCTACCACAGTCATAGCTAGGTAAAACTGATATAGTAATACCTTACCAGCTTTAGAGTTTTGATTACATTTCTTTATTCTAAGTTCTCAATGTTGGTAAGGATTGAGACTTGGATTAAAAATTTGAAAATGACTCGCCACACTCAAAAATAAATGTTAGTTAATACTCACTGAAAGCCTGTTCAGTGATATGGCTTCTTCAGCTCCATTATGGGAAGATGGCCTGTACTGGAAATTGAATTCACCCTGCTTCAATGAACATTTTAGGAGTCCTTCATGGTCTAGCCAATACCTGATATCTGGCAGTGCCCCAAACTGCAATTACTGCAGGAGGGCACTCTCCATCAAGGACTGCCCAAGACAGAGAAGCTGTCTTTTTAATTTGCACTTTTTATTTTTCTTTTTTATTAATCTTGCTGGAGATTTGGCTACCTAAGTACTGTGAGGCACGTGGATGTTGCAATAACTAAGGTGTGATCACACAAGAGCATCTGCGGGCACCAGATTCCTGTGACAGGCTGCACCTCCTCTCTTGTCCATTTGATGTTGCCACCCTGAGCACACAAAAGCATGCCATCTTCCCAAATCTCTGCTGAACGTTTCATGTCAGGAACACACACCCATCTCCCCCAAATGTTTGGTCTGCCATATTTTACAAGGCATTAGCCTTTATCACCAATGGCAATATGTGCTTGGGATTCATATTATCTTGGCGGCTACTTCATCTTGCTGTACATTCATCTTGCACTTCATCTTGCTGTAACTTTTTCTGTGAGGAGGCCATCGGGCACCTTTTCCTGCAGGTTTCCAAAGGGGCTGCCTGTGGGCTGCAAGGCCATGGCTCCTCTCACTGCCACAGGAACAGTGGGGTCCAGCTCCCCCAGTCTGTCTCATATTGCTCCATGCCAGTGGTTCCCTGACACATGAAATAAGCCTTTTGGTCCACATGACATCTGTTTTAAACAAGGTGACAGCAGGCAAGTTTTTGAATGTGTGTTTAGGTAGGTGCACAGTGCAGAAGTGCATCCTAATAACCACTGCAGGGAATGTGCAGTTGGACACATGGTGGGCACTTTGCCCACTCATGCATTCACCACCCCTTGTCAGCAATGCTCAGCACAGTGCTATTCCTCCCCTTTCCTATCTCCTGCAACCTCTGCTACATTTTCCATCCTGCCCTGCACACCCTGCACTGTAGAGGGCATGCAACAGCGAGACCTAACACGAGGCGACAGTGCAGTGGGCCAGACTCTGCAGCTTTTGCCCTGTTTAGCTCATACTTGCCCATACTTACTCGCACAACCAAGATTTACTCATTCTCCTACAGCCTCAAATGGCTTGGCATTGGCAGTACCTTCTGCCCCAGATGCCCCAGCAGCCCCTCAGATCCAAATACTCTGCTTACCCTGGGGCATACATGCTGATGCAAGGGGCATGCATGCCGATGTGAGACAGCATTCCTCCAGCCTCGTCCAGAGCACCAGCTGAGAAAAGCCCTCTCCCCACTGCTTCCTACCCAGTCCTGGTTCCAAGGACGGGGAACTCCAGGGCTCCACAAGTGTTCGGCACCTGCTGCCTGCCCCAGCTCCAAGCTGCTGCCTGGCCAGCCCTGCTCTCCCTGTTGGCTGTGGGAAGCAGCCGCTGAAAGGTGATCTGCCTGACCTGATGTGAAAGGGATTTCACTGGTGTTAGGACACTTGATGACAAGGGGGAGGGAGGATTGAAATGAACTCCTTCCATCTTTCTGATGCAAAATGAGTGCAGACACATTGCTTTAATATCTTCTTTGTAATTCATTTCCTCCAGTAGAGACTGAAGACTTGATGCTTTATGTGTCTCTGGGTTTATGCCAGCAAACTACTTGCAAATGCACCAATCTGGAATAGACACGGTCATTAGTAGTTCTGATCCAGCTCTTTGTATCCTTTCCAAGACAGGCAATAGCCCACTATGTGTATTGAGAGCTAACCTACTCCTCTAAGAGGTGATTTAACTGGTTTATACAAGAGCCTTTACCTTTTTTCTTCGTTAAGACATAATCTTTCTTGGGCTGTGTCCTGATGTCTTGTCCACGACCAGTAAGGACCCATGGTTGAGTCTGTGGATAAGAAGGATTCTTGCATAACCCCGCAATAACAAATCTCAGCTGCTGCTCACAGTGGGCAGCATCATCATCTGTAGTCACAGGCTCACCACAGATCTCTGCAAGGAGGGAGGAAACTTCTTGGACTGGGAGGAGGGTCAATTCTGCTAGAAATACACCAGCTAGTTCTCACCTTCAGACGGAAACCCAAAGACCAGGGCTCAGGGATTGCCAGGTGTCCTTTACAGACCCTCATTCTCAGACATTTCATGGGTTTGGCATGACACTCAAACCTGCAAAATCCTTGAGGCCAACATATATCTTAGAGGGAACAAGTGACAGGCCAAGTGTCTCTCTAAGGAATTGTCCTGCTTGCACCATGCTCCTTGCTGTCTGAGTAGCCCCTGCTGGGAGAATCCCTTCCCACCACAAGCAGAGGGAACAAGAGACAAGACTGCTGCATCTTCTTCGCTCTTGATGTTGCCACTAAGCATTGCAGATGGGTGACCACAGCATGCCAAGTTTTGTCCCAGATTTTGTTCCTACTGTGTGATTCAGTTGGGCACATTGCCTGTTCAGTGTAAATTATGTTTGGAGTTTATTTGTGTTCAGGAGCCTGGAGGCCTTTGAGTAAGAGACTCATGTAGATGAAAGCCTATTATTAGTGTTTGTAATATTGAATAACACCTGTAAGCATTATGTAGTGTCAGCACATTTGTCCCTGCAGGGAAAGGAGACTTGGTGGTTGCATCCCAGAGCCAGTGCCATCTGGTTTGGTACTTAGTGCGGAAAACACAAAGACTGCAAGTTTTCCATTAGAGGGCTTACTGACATTAGACTCCATTTAGGAGTCAGTCTCAGTAAATTGAATTTATTTGGAAATATACACGGCCTTTGAATCAGCTCAGACTGTCTTTTAACTGCATGTGTCTGTACTATGTGTGTTGATGGAAACATTTAACCCATTTAGCTAGGACTGTTTTCTCCAAGGCCTGCTGAAATTGTAGATCCAAGTGTCTCTTCATCAGTGAGGATACACCATGCCCAGGGCTGACAGCCAGCCTTTCCCTAAAGAAGCTTCTTCTGAAATAAAACTTGGACTGAGAAAGAAATGTTTTCTGAGATCAGTAAAAGTATTGGACCAGACAAGGTCTCCAGTTGTCAAAGAACACTGAAAACTTTGCAAGATAGCCTTGCCAAATATTTCAAGTTTTGCATATCCTGAACAGAAGTAATTATCAGTAAATTCCAGCCAGTTCTTACCGCATTAAAGTTGCCACTTTTTTTCTGTTTCTTTTCTTTTTTTTGAGGTTGGTACTGGAGTAGTGACAGTTATCTTGACTTGAAGACTCTGCACACAGCTCTTTAATCACACTCTTATGAGTTCCAGTATTTTAACTGCTCTGTCCCTTATCAAGTGGATCAGCACCATTACCTCTCTCTTCTCAATACCTTATCAGACCATCCTAAAGATTGGTGGTTAGTACATGCCAAAGCCCAGAACAAAACTGTAATATTCTCATTTTCAGACCTGTTTGTGACTTACAGGACTAAGAAATAACCTTATAGCTAATGCACCCACCACACTCTTTTTATAGCCTAGAAATTGCTCCAAAGTCATGTGGTTGGATGGATTTTTCTATTTTGTTCTTGGCAATGCAAATAGCTATTTAAGACTGTGCTGCAGTGAGAAATGGTTCTGTTTTCACTTACCTGTCAAGCTCTAACTCAAGCTTTGGAGTTTTTAATTTTTCTCCTGGATCCACTGGTGGAATCATAAGCTGCTCCAGTAGATGCTGCCTTCTAATGCTATAATGCCATCCTTATGCAAGGTTGTTGCAGAAGAAATGGAGGCCGTCAGTCTTGGCAGATCTAAAAACTAAATAGGCTTTGATTCACATCATTGTTCTTGTCAATAACTTTCCTTCATACCTTCTGCAACCCTTCCCTTTCAGGCAGAAGCCAAGTTCAACCACAGTATAAGACTGCTAAAATCAATTCATGTCAATGAATTCACACCTATTTGCAAAATCAGTGATATGGCTTATCTTTGTCTATTCAGTGGTTATCACTGTGAAAAGGTGAATTGTCTGACAACCCATCAGTCTTAAGGGGTTGGGCAACACGATCCATCTTGCAGGTATTTGCTGAGATACAGCACAGACTTTCCTTCCCTAACCATACAGTCTCCTTCAACAGGTTGCTTAGACGCTGTAATGGCCAAGGTACTGTAAGTTAATGTGCCTTCTTGTGGGCATATAATTGGCTAGAAAGTGTGGAGCTTGTAATCTGAAATGAACTTATGAACCTGTTTAGCTGTGTTCTAACACACGACATTATATCTCCAACTAAATGTGTCTCAAAACATCAGATTTCTCAATCAAACTGTTATTCTGGTACCCGTTATCAAAGTGTCTCACTGAATGTCAGTATTGCTATGCAATTACCTCTGTTGCAATTTTTGAATTATTTCTGGTGAAGATTTGTCTTATACTGGAGGTAGAAATTAATGACACAAAGGCTTTTTGTACCATGGCTCAGATGGAATACTGCAATCTCTAGGCTGTCAGCTCCAACTCTGCAAAAATATCCTTGTTGATCTCTACAAGGAGGTGGTTGGTGGCACTGATAGCCTCACTTCCAGTCATGCCATGGAGACCAGAATTTTCGATCAAAACACTTATATGTCTTCTGGTATTCTGATTTATCCAGCAGGTTGGCTGTCAGGATGAACTTTTTAAAATTAGTTTTCTTTAAGAAGAAGAGCTGCAAAGTCAATATTGTGGCTCTGAGATGACCATTCCAGTTTCTTTGAATGGACTAACACATGGTCTTCATTTCCACTAATGGTGACACACGTGGCACAGTGGATAGATGCAAGGTGGGAGTGGGGGTGGAATTCTGATTCTTATTCACATCTTTTTTAAGTCTTTTGCTTTACAGAGAGAAACTCCCAAGAAACAAACAAACAAACAAATAAACAAACAAACACAAAACCCAAAACCAAACAAAACCAAAAAACCAAAAACAACAAACAAACAAACAAACAAAAACCACAAATAAAACCCAAAACAAAACAAAACCCAGCAGTTCTTTCACTGGCCTTTTTTAGCAGACAGTTGCAGGAGAGAAGAATGAAATGCCAGATTACACCACTAGTGTTCATTACCAGTTTCAACGACAACCACTACCTTTTCCTTCCAAAAGAAGCCTAAACATTACACAAAGCACCTGTCTAATTGTGGAGTAATGTACAGAAATGATCTGTGGTAGAAATTTCTTCCTAACCCTCACATGGTTTCCCACAGCATTCTCTGGGAGAAACTGGCAGCTCATGGCTTGGACAGGCATACTCTTTGCTGAGTAAAAAACTGGATGGATGGCCAGGCCCAAAGAGTTGTGGGGATGGGAGGGGAGGGGAAGGGAGGGGAGGGGAGGGGAGGGGAGGAGAGGGGAGGGGAGGGGAGGGGAGGGGAGGAGAGGGGAGGGGCGGGGCGGGAAGGGAAGGGAAGGGAAGGGAAGGGAAGGGAAGGGAAGGGAAGGGAAGGGAAGGGAAGAGAAGAGAAGAGAAGAGAAGAGAAGAGAAGAGAAGAGAAGAGAAGAGAAGAGAAGAGAAGAGAAGAGAAGAGAAGAGAAGAGAAGAGAAGAGAAGAGAAGAGAAGAGAAGAGAAGAGAAGAGAAGAGAAGAGAAGAGAAGAGAAGAGGACATTTATGTGTGCTTAAGTTGTGAGACAGTGTTAATATCAGACATTTAGAAGCCAAATAGGTTGTAGAGTCTGTGCATGTATGTGTGTGGATTTACTTGTTTTAAAATGGGACAGAGGGAAATTTTGCAAATTTCAAATCTGGAGAAAGCATGGGGCCAACCTTGAGCTACCCTCTGATCCAGCAGTGCTCTGTACAGTGGTGCACATTCCATGAGAGAAACATCCAAAAGCACTGGCCCTGTGGGTTCCTCTCCACCACCTGCAGGAGCCACAGGTCAAGAACAGGGATACACTCAGGACATGCTGGGAACTATACAGTCTCACTCTAACTTGTAACAAACTAAATTCTGCTAAGTTAAAGTATATTCATTTGGCAAGAGAAGCTACCTCATTTTTTCAAGAGACCCTAGATGGTAACCAAAACTATAGGTAGATTTGCATCAGTGGAAGAGCTCGTGGCCTTAGGCATAAATGTAGAGCGATACTAACACCACTCAAATGTTCTTCAACAGTTGGTTTCCTTCTCATCTCATTTACAACAAGTCTAGAGGTCCCAGTCGATGTTGTGTTTGTGAAGCAGGTGCTCTGGCTGCACTCAGCAAATTCTTTAAATAAGCCTGAAAAAAAGCTCTGTGTGAAGTGGGAAAGGGAACACTATGTATCCTATTCCATCCAAGCACAGTCAGGAGAAAGCAGAGGGAAAGAAACCATTAAGAAGTCACCTAGTCTGTCCTCCTGCCAAAGGCAGTGGGTACCATCTCTTCGTTTTACATATAATGACCAGAAGTGGAATGGGCTGAAGGATTTTGTTTCCCCACTGGGACGTATCAAAAAAAAAATAATAGTCTTCACTTTGCGTGGTTTAAAACTGACTTAAGCTTCTTCATTTCAAATGGTTAATGTATTTTATTGATCAAAATCACTAGTCATTTTCATTTTAAAATAATTGTATATCAAAAAACAATTTTTCGTCCTCAAAAATCAAATTCAAAACATCAATCTCCATTCACTTTCATAAAAAGCATTTAGCCAATGAAGTGAAAAATAGTTACTCTGCCATTTTCTGTATATTAGATGTAAACTCAGCCCTTTCCTGTTCCTGTTTACAAATGGCTTTTGCTGCATTTTTGAAAAGCTTTTTCTTTCTCCTTTATAAACCCATCTCTTACTATTTTACTCTTGTCCAACGGTATTTTTCTATATACTTAATTTGTGCCTTTTATGTATCTTAATTTCATTGTTTTTTCATGTATTTCTTTCCTCTTTTATTCAAACTAGTTTAAAGTTTCTGCCCTCTTTAATTCCTTAACTTGTGCCATTTTATTGCAATGATTAAGTGGCTGTCCCTAGGCAGCAGCAATGAAAACGCAAGCTTTCCCATCGCATTCACTTATCTGCTTCTTGCTGAAATTAAGATTAATTATAGTTGTCAGCACATAACTAAAATCACAAATGTCAATTTCCCCTTTTCACGTTTTTCGCTGTCAGAATAAATTGCATAATCATCACTTAATACCAAGCTCTTGTTTCCTTAATAATATGCTGAAGCCAAAGGTTTACCAAAGGGAGCTCAAGGAAAACACGAAACCCGAGAGGGTAAACACCATGTGGGAAAGCAGGGCCACGATAAGGCCAGTCCCACAACTGGAGTGAAACCTCTGCAGGGACCGCAGGGACCGCAAGGTTCAGCCCGTGCTGGCAGTGCCCCCATGGGCCACAGCAGTGGGGTTTCCTCCCAGGGGACTGATTGCTTGGAAGATGAACATGTTGGGATCTGGCCTATGGGACTCCTGTCACTGGAAGAATGGTCAGCAGTCAGGGCCAGAACTTTCCCCAGAAGCTCGGGGTTAATCAGATCTTTGCTGAGGAGGGGTCCTGCAGATCTTGAAAGAGAGCCAAACTGGAAATGATTGACGGCAGCCCAGACACCTCCCATGTCTGAGACGTGAGCAGTTTGTGGGAGACGCCCTTTGAATGCTGTCTTCCCAAAATCTTGGTGTGCTTGCCACCAGATTTGATGTCCTGCAGGCTTGTGTCACTTTGGAT
This sequence comes from Patagioenas fasciata, assembly GCF_037038585.1. Lineage (NCBI taxonomy): Eukaryota > Metazoa > Chordata > Aves > Columbiformes > Columbidae > Patagioenas > Patagioenas fasciata. The sequence goes on along the minus strand of NC_092524.1, from coordinate 26,884,331 downwards.
TTGACCAAGTTAAAACATGCCTTTAAGAGACTGTCCTGTCAACCTGTCCTGTTCATGCGGTTCATCTTCTTGCCACATAAATTCACCTCCTAAAGTGTGCAGATAGCTCATGCCCCAAAGGTAAAAATGGTGAAGCTTGTTTCCAAGTTAGGGTCTCAGAAATGACATCGATGTACAACCTATTTTGTTGCCCTAAACCACTTTGTCATGCCGATCCCATCTTACACGTGGATATCAACCCTGTGAATCACATACAAGCTGCCCCCATGACCTATCTTTGTGCTGTCTTTTAGAAGATGCTGCTTCTCCATGTTTTTGGCCTTTGCAACATTAGACAAAAATAAAAAAAAAATCTCTGTACCCATGGCCTTTAATAGAAGGGGCCTGGTGAAACTACTGCACCTGTACTTTTGCTGCACGTCCTGCTCAGGTAGTGACTGCCCCTCAGAGGAGCTTCTCTCTTTCCTCTGATCTTCCAGGACTCTCAGAAAAGTCATCTCCAGGTCTGGGTGCCCACAGTAGGGTGACATCTGTCTCTGCTTCAGACAAACTGAAATGCAGTCTTCTCTTTTTATCTCTCTTCCCTTTTTTTTTTTTAATTACATTAAAAGAAATAATTTTAAAAAATCAAAGAAAAAACTCAGAATTTCTTTTATGAAAAGTCAGTATTTTAGCTTTCAGCTTCTAAGTTGGAGCATATACTCAAAACCTGACCTGTATTTGTCAGTCCTTTCATTCTCTGGAAGCTAAGTGAATTTACCATTTGCCAACAAAAAGAAAAAAAAAAAGAAAGAAAAAGCTGAATTATAATATGAAATTCATTCAGAGAATTCAGCACTACGAAGTGAGGAAAGTGAATGAAATATATGACTTTACCTTGGTATGTCAACAGTAGACTTGTGTGCAAACTAGAATGAAAACACCACTGTAGTCAAGACACTTTGGTAAAGTTACTGTTTCCTTTCCATTTCACTGGTTTGAAGGGAATTTTTTTAATCCTCATTTCCCCTTCCCTCTTTTTTTTAGGTTGTCATTTTGGTTTGGTTTGGGTTTTTGTTTGTTTGTTTGCTTGTTTTTTATTGTTTTCCGCTGGCTTGAGCAGCTGTTTGCTCAAGATACCTGATTTCAGGAATTGTATGAAGGATTTATATGTGTGCTTACAGGTACTAGTTGTTTGAAAAACTGGCCCTATAAAGGGACTTTTCTCAGCTTCTGAAATTTGGGAAGCTCTTTGAGATTCAAACTACAGAAACCCTCTGAAACCTACTGTCTGCAGAAGGAGAACCTGTCCTCCAGAGCAGATACACAGAATGAAGGAACCAGAGTAGGGCAGCTAGCGGCAGATTTGCAGGAGGGACTGGGACCTTCTGGAGGTGGTGCAGCAACAGGTACGTGTGGGTCTAGCCTGTGCCTCTCACCTGGCAGCAGGAAGGATTTCTGCAGGACCTCAGCTTGTGGAGTGACCACCCTGAGAGGGTCTGGCTGAACTGCTGGACATTGCTCTGCATGCAGGAAACAATGATGCCTTGTAAAACCAGATACTTCAAACTCTTGAATGCAGTCCAGTGTCATGCTTGCCACCTGCAGGTGTGACAGCTCTTGTTCAGAGATAAAGGACAAAGGAAGCCCTTAGCGCGGGTAACTGGTGCCCATTGACCTGTTTTCTTTCTGATTTGGCTTCTTTGGCTTGGTCCCAGCCTCTTGTGAAGTACTCTGGGAAGCTAGTATGTGTAAGGAGGGAGGGAGAATGGCTAGGATGACATTTTGCAGTGCGCGTGCTAGCTTTGACTGCCAGCTCTCTGCTTTTCTGCAGACAGCAGTCTCCCCAACCCCTTCTCCCCAGTCTCCAGCCCAGTCTGAGGGCTGTGGTGTAGCAGTGGCAGCAGCAGCAGTAAGAGTGGGGAGCCGAGTGTTTCCATCCCAATCTCAAGCAAGCTGAGCTGCCTCCCTCCCAGCTCCACATCCATCCCACAGCCCACCAGATATACCCTTGTGATTAATGGGAACGGTCACAGAAAAGTGACTTACTGGCTCCAGCATCGGAGAAGCAGATCATGGAATTATTTGAATAGAGGCAATAAAACAAACAGTGTAACTTTATTTGGCTTGTTGTGTTTCCTATGGCTTCACTTCATAGAAAGCTGTGTGCATGCTTCTGGGCACGTGCCCGCTGAATGCAGTGCCAAGATAGAGAGGAACCCAGAAAGGACACTCTCTCTCTTTTGCATCGTGTCAGAAGTACCAAGCCAACAAGATGAAAAAGGGCCACGTGGAAATTACATCCTGCTGCTACTCTCTGGGGTTTGGTTGGGGCTTGGGGGCAGCAAAAACCCAATGTCACTTCTCCGCTTTAAAAAGGGAAAGTGAGTTTGGGACAAGAGAGGTACAGTGAAGGGAGCAAGCAGAAGAAAGTGGGTTATTTTTACCCCCCTAATGAATTACTTCCCCAGGCAGGCTTGTCTAGAGGATCATGGGTTGCTGAACACAAACCTGCCTCCCATCATTCCTATTTGGGTCACATACTTGAGTAATATAATTCTTGTTTCATTTTCTTTCTTTTTTTTTTTTTAAATATTGTTCATTTAAGGCCCTGCCAAAGGCTTCCATAACAATGAATCCATCAATAGCCTTCAGATCTTCTCATACTTCCCACCAGAAGCTCTTTAACATTTGTAAAATGTGAAATTATGATAATTAGCATTTTGCCCATTCTTGCATGAAGTCATGTTCACTGACTGTTATAGTAAGAGCTGCTCAGCAGGATATCTCTCCAAATAGTGAGGAATAGTTTTCTATCTATAGCAAGCATAAAGTATACTATCATCCTCTGCACCGAGAGACAAATCAAGACCAGGGAAAAAGATGTTGATCCCTGGCTGGAGGGCTTCCCCCCTGTAGTGAGAAGGTAATCGGTAGCCAAAAAATGAAGTGACTCCTGGCACTGATTTTTCAGTGTTCTGTGTATGCTGTTAAAATCCACGAAATGCTGGAGACTTACATGTTTCTTTGTGCATCTCATTCTAATCTGAGATTTCCCAACAAGTGAGCAATACAACATATATATTTGAATTAGAACAGAATTATAACAGAGAAAATCAGTGCTTTAGCTTGCAAAAATTACTTGCAAACCAGTTCTAGTATTTGTGATTGGCTCTGTTAATTAAACAAAAGTCCAGCATGAATACTAATCATGTTTCTAGTCCATACAAAAGTTAAGTGGTTTGTTTTTTCGTACAGCCCATCGATGGCACTACAGAGAAGCTCTGGCTCCTGGATCTCAGCTTTAACCACTGGACAGATGGCCTTGTGTGAGGCTGAGGGTAGCACACAAGCAGTGAACAGCAAGGGTTACAGACACGCAGCATGGTAACCACAAGAGCCAAGCTAGCAGGATATAAGGTCTCCAGTGCTGCCAGCTTGTGTGGACAGTTTTATGTGTCATTCCTCTGCCTCCTGTTTCATAGATGGGATAAAAGACGTGAGAGAAGCCAAGAACACATTTTATATGAACATCATGTACTGTAAGAAACGTGTCTCTGCCATCTTCCAGCCCTGGTTTCTTTTATAAGAAATTAGCCACTCGAGGAAATTCCAGCTACTCTCTTGTCTGTATTTCCTAATTGTGTCAAGATCCCTATGAAAAGCTCCTTAATAGATTAAAGAAGCACAATGTCTGCAGCACATATTCAGGGGGGAGGCAAATGGCTTCAGAAAGATGAGTTGATGATGCCACCCCAGTGGAGATGTGGGGAGCTTCCCAGCTGGGAAACCGTGCCAGCATGTCCTGGTTGTGCCCTGGGCCCAGCCCGTGGCTCCCTGTGGCCCTTCACCCCTTTTGCAGGCAGATACTTTTCTCCTGCTCTGCTGCTGAGACTTGTTATGTCTGGCTCTCTCCTTCCTGGAGCATGTATGTGACCACTCCGACCTCTTTGGGCTACGCATTTCAGTGGCCGCAGATGTGCTCACGTGCCCTTCAGCCTTTGCTTCCCCAGAACCCAACTTCTTCTGTGCTGCCTCTTGTTCTTGGGCCTTCTCTTTAGGTTAATAAACTCCTCATTCATATGAAAGAACCTCCTATGCTGACCACGTTTTTTTCTGAAAGTGAGGACCTTTTCTTTTATGGATAGGCTAACACAAGTGGAAATATACATTTTTGTCATTTCAGAGTCACAGTTTTCTGCTTAGGAACAAGGGCTTTTACCAGTGTGTACTGACATACACAGCTTCATTCAAAATGGATATGAAAAAAACCTGTCCTGTTTTGTCTGAGGAGATACCAGAGAGATATTAAAGCTTGAATTAGCTTTATTGCCTGGAGTTAAATCAATTCCAGACTCTATTAATTCGAGCAAGTGCCCTTGGTCTTATTGCCTGGCCGCCCAGAGCTATTGTGTAACAGCTAATTGATCTATACGTCCCCTTCAATAAAGGAAGGCTGCTGCAGACATGGAGCCTGCAGAGGCCAGCAGAGATGCCTGACTTGGGGTATCTGCGACACGAGGTGGGATTAAGTGCAGCCCCGCCATGTTGTGTTAACCTCTGTGGGCGGGGGCCTGAGGAGACTCCCCCCGCCCGGGGTGAGCACACAGCTCCTCAGGAAGGGGAGCAGGCATGGGGAGAAGCAGGAGGGTGGAGGGTGAACAGTTCAGAGAGATTATGGACCAAAAGATAAATAAACACCACCTCCCCACCTCGAGCTTTGAGGACGGTGAAGGTTTAGCTGAGTGTGTTGAGATGGCAGAAGAGAGAATGCAGGGTCAGGGTCCTGAGCAAGGGCAGACAGGGCTGGAAGCAGCCTCATAGCAGCAGCCAAAACCAACCCAAAGGCTTCTGCCAACACTCCTGCAGAGACAACTGCAGCAGTTCTGAGGGCGAGCGATCAGTGCCTCTGCATGAGCAGGGGATAGTGCTGAAAACGTATTTGCCACCTCAATGGGAGGAAGCATCCCCTTGAGAGGTGATGGTAGGGAGGCAATGGTGAGGAGTCTGCAGCTGGCCCCAGTGGCACAGGATGTGTCCCACAAAGCTACGCGTCTGGGCTGACGCCTGTGCCTGGGCAGCAGCAGAGGGCGTTCACATGAAGAAACCAGACTGTTCAGATTGTAAACCAAATAGGATTTAGTGTCAGACATGAGAGCCTTGTGGAAGACTGTGTGACTGTCCCAGCTCAAGAAAGGAGCACCCTCATCTTCCAGCAGGATTGTGCCCCTTGAGACCTTCGGCCTTCCCCTCAGGGCACGCTGGGTGTGCACTGTGGCTGCAGGAGGGCTCCTGGTGGGGCACTGGGCCCAGGCTTCGGCTCCAGGAACACTGTGGCCCAGGAGGTGAATGTTAAATGGGCACCATGGGTAATTTTGGCTTCCTCGAGTCTTATTCCCCTGTGAGTCTCCCGCTCCACCTTCCAGCACTCTGAGGGCTTGGGCCAAAGATGGGGACTCAGGGCAAGAAGTGCCTCAGGGACACAGAGCACCGGGTGGGACTTGTGAGCAGGCTCCACCACTACATGGGGTTGACATAATGTCCCAATGTCCTGGTGCTGCAATGTGGCAAGAATAAGCTGAATTTGGCACAGCCTCCAGCCCCCTCGGTGCCGCTATTTGTTTTTCCTCAGACAAGAAACAAAGAGAAGATATCTGCCACCACTGGCACACGGGTGGGTTGATGCTTTACCCATTGCAATTCTTGAAAGGAGGCACAACTTTCTATCTCGTTGGAGCCTACTCTACCATGGATGTCCTCTGTCAGACACATGATAAATCCACAATTAATAAACATCAGGCTGAGGAATGAAAACATTATTTATTGGCAAAAATTAAGCTGCCCATTCATTAAGAGCAGGGGGAAGAAGGAAGGCAGAGGCTGAGAAGAGAGAGGGGAGAAAGTGAGCATGCCAAGAGCACAGGAAAATGGAGAGGAAAGGAGGGAGAGAGAGGACAGGCAATGGGAATGGGAGAAGGAAGAGAAAGGAAGGGGCAGCAGGAAAGGGTGAGACATGGGTGTGAAGGGATGGATACCAAGGAGGACAAAGAGCAGGACAGGGGAGACAGAGTCAACAGCATGAATGTGTTTGTCTGCAGAAGAATACGTGCTAATTCTTGGAATATGCCAGTCCCCTAAATCACGGCCGCAGGAGGGGAGCCGTCAAAGGCTGGGGAGCCCCATGCACTCCGGATGACAGGCCCGTGGTCTTTCCTCAGCAAGAGACTGAGCAGAGATGGGAAATCTTGCATTGCTGCGCCTCCTCTGAGGGCTAACATTTCTCTCCCTCTTTCTTTCTTTCTTGCCTTAAACTTGAGAAAATCAAAAGAGAAAGCGAGTAAAACAAAAGCCCCTTCGCCTTAATTAAATTACTCAGCTGCCCTCTGGGGTTGTCACTGGGGATACATGAGGCTTTTGTGTAATATCTGGAGGAATTCTGCTGCCGCCCTCCGCCTCCCCCTGCCCCGTCCCGGGGACAGGCGGGAGGATTTCAAAGGGGAAGGGTAAGGAAGAGGGAGGGGAGTAAACTAATAGGGATGGGAATTATTCTGTGATGGCTGGAGGGATAAGAGAAAAAAGGGAAGTAAAGTCACTGCTGAAATTGAAAGCCGATTCCCCGCGCTGGCTCGAGGCAGTGCTCTGACCTAGGGTAGCCGCCCTTTTGCCAGAGACACGGGCAAAGTTCAGGGCACAGGGAAAGCTGCATAAATACGAAGCCTTTATCAGGAGGGCGATCCTGCTGCTGCAGAAGGTGCCTACCCACTTTGGGCACAGCGAGACAAGGCAAGGCAAGTTCCCCGGGGATGCTGACACCAGGCTGGGCTCGGGCAGCCTGGCCCCACTGTGCCGCCTTCCGCCGTGCAGGGTCAGCTGTGGGGCCCTGCTAGAGCTGGGACAGTGCAGGTGGCTGAGCCGGCCATCCTGCTGGCTCCCAGCAGCCTGCCTGCCCAGGCAGCAGCACCACCACCACTCTACCACCCCTGCAGCCAGCTCCCCACGTCCAGACAGAGGGTCACCAGCAGGGAAACCGATTTTCAAGAGCAGGAGAGAGGGTACTGATGTTTTTAGCAGTATGTCTCCCAATCCTGGACAGAACACATCCAAGAGATACTGTGGCAAATGCCTGGGTGGTTATTGATATCCTACCAGCAGGATTGCTTTCACACTGATGCCATCAGTAGGCTTGTGAGAGACCTGTGGTTTTCCCCCCCAAAACCTCCCTCTGGCAAGTTCCTACTTTTTCCCCTCTGAAAAACCGGTGAAGTGAGCTTTGTTTTGTACCTTCAGTTTGGCCTTGGATCAAGAGAAACACATATCTGCTGCTTGAAAGGGGAAGGCATTCTTCGTATTAGGTGTAGTCTGCAAAGGTAGCTGAGCCCATGCCGGATTTGCTGGATCCTTTCCGCCATTTCTCCCACACACCCCAGCATTGCACTGGCCAGGTCCCAGTATCCTGGCTTGATTGGTGACTTTTGGAGAGGTGGCTGTGTTGTCTGCGAATGGGGTGTGTAACCCATAAACAAGAGATGCAAACAAACAGGAGTTAAGACTCTATACCCAGCACTAGGTCCCTTTTACTCTACTGTTGGGAAGGAATATTTCTGGGAACAAAGAACATCTGGGCTGTAGGCTGAACTGGGCTTTATATGATGGAGCTTGTAATACTGTCCCATCTGGAGAGCAGCTCCAGTGAGCTCTGTGTGGAGATAAGAGACAGAGTCAACCATAAATCCACTCCTTTAAGCATGACAAGTGTGTGCCTCATATTCCAAAGAGAGGAGGGGGAAAAGTAAGTGGAAACATTTTTCTCTGTGCTGAACACACGCAGAGCTAAAAAAAAACGCCCAGCCCACCGTAGTGTGATGGGAAGCTGGTAAACATGGAGCACCCCCAGGGTGCCAACAAGAACAGTCGAGGGCTTTTCCTGTAGTGACAGCTTTATTCCCCAGTGACAGCCGGGCCTGGTGGGGAATCCCAGGAGTTAGGGTATGCTGTCACATGCACAAAGCCTCTGCACAGCTGGAGCTGGAGTCAACTATCACTGGGGCAGGAGAAGGACCCAAAATTTTGGACCTTCCACCTCAGTGGAGAAATTTGCCCCCTGCTTCCCAGAGCTTCTCTTCTGTTTATTACTAACTATGATTTATGGCATTAATAACAATAGCCTTACAGTTGTGGAAGAGCCAGGTGAGGAAGCAGGCTGTGAGCGTGGGGGAATAGTATCCCTGTTAGGAAAAAAAGAGTGAACATGAATTATTTCCCCAAGCGAGGTGTCAAGATTCAAATGAGCTCTTGCAGTTTGTGCCCTTACAGACTGGCTGCACATTTCAAAGATGCACCTTGCAGCTGGCATGCAAGGCGCAGGGTTCTGGCGATGCTCCCCACGGCGGTCGGTCTGCCTCCCCGCAGTGGTGCAGCCGCACGCTCAGGCCACCCAGGTAACCCATGTCTGGTGAGCACCTGTGTCAGCCAGCTTGGGGGAGGGTATAAATACGCCCTCGTGTTTATCTAGGATTTCCCACTTAAAGACTTCAGCTTTCAAATAGCCACCCACTCAAACGGGCCAAGCAGGCAGCATCCTTGCTTCTGTCCTCCAAATTTCTCCTCCAATTCCTTTTCCCCCTCCTGTTTCCTATATTTTTCTAATGATTGATTACAATATTTGGAGGGGTGAGTCTCTCTACCTGCTCTTTTTGCTGTGTTTAATGAAGTAGATGGTTTTAATCCACATTCAGATCTCCTGCAGACAGACTGCCACTGTCCATAAAGAGTCATAATTTGCAGGGCTGCAAAACAGCGCACGGCATGGCACAGGGCCTAGCATAGAGCTGAACTGCCTTGCTCCCTGCTCCAAGGAGCTTCCCATCAGAAAACACTGGAGACAGGACTGACTGCCATGGTGGAGGCTAAAACAAGGGGGAGATGTTAAGCAGAAGGAGGAATGCCCGGCGCTGGGGTGGGCACTGGCGTGCTGCTCCTTCCACAGACTGTCAGAAAGGGACAGCTCCCTCTTATCCAGGGGCTGGTTGGGGCACACAGGGAGCAAGATGGTTTGCCAGCATTTCAAAAATAAAACGTCACAAGGAAGGGGCTTCAAGGGAGGATTATCCTCAAGAAGTTAGGTAGAGGTAGGAGATGAAGCAGAGATATGAAATAAGTTGCAGGGGACTTTGTCATTATGATGCTTTTTTTGCCTTTGTGCACATAGTCTCTGTGCCATTTGTTAAAGGAAAGGTATGCCTGGGCCCGACAGCCAATGGAAACCTCTCAGCTTGCATGTCTACCTGAAGTGAAATCCCTTATTTATGTGTGTCCCAGTGTACACTGTCTGGATCTTGCACCCCAAGTTGACAATAACTCAAGCACCACTTACCTTGGCTTTTAGTTGCTGAAATGCAAGCAGGGATTAGCATAAAATGAGATTTGTGCTGGCCCGTGGCAGAGGTGTGATTTTCATTCGATATTCCCTAAACTGTATTTTCCTGCAGAAAAATAATAAAGACAGGTAAACGAAAAATGAGGAATCATACTTCTCCCATCTAGAATGTTGTCCTCATCTGATCCATACTGCACCTCAGCCGTTTCTTCTGCTGTCTCTCCCCCAGCCTGTGGCAAAAACATCAAAGACATTTGTTGGAGCTGGCATGTGTGTGTTTGTATGTGTGTGTGTGTGAAAGGGAGAGAGGGAGGCTGTTTTAGATACAGGTTATTTATTAGAGGTTTAATATTGCTCCATATAGAAATTAAATGGAACAGCATTCAGATGTGCCATTAAAATTTACTGCTTCTTGCTATTTTAAACCCCACATAATAATTTCGAGTAACACTGATTAAGGTCTTGCAAGAAATGAAAAAAAAAAAAAAAAGGAAAAAACAACCATGTCAACTCAGGCATCACAAGTGTCTTCACCTAAAAGCTGCTTTATTAACATGAGTCTGGAAGCAGGAAGGCCTCATGTTAAATTTATTTATTTTCCACTAGCACATCACTTTTCTGTTGGGTTTCTTTTCTAAAATTCTTGATGACTGCTCCATTCTTGATAGACTGCCTGACTGTATGGCATTTAACGTTTCAGTCAAATAAATAGGTTCATTTCCCAAAAGGTGTAATTTTTTCCTTTATAAACTTGACTTTGGTATTTTCTTTTTAACTTGATCTTTCTGGAGTGAATATGGATAAATGCATATAGGTTCAAATGCATACACATGAAACACACACTCTGTCTCTCTCTTCCCTTCCTCTTATATTTACATGTATGTGCCTCCTCCCAGCACTCCTTTATTTTATGGGTACACCTATACAAATGTTCACGTAGACTAGTGCATGTGAAGAACTTTAAGTTTCTAAAGTAAGCTGCACTCTTCTCACTGTCCATGCCTTTAAACCCAGAAAATCAGGATATTTTTCACAAACTTCTTCAGGTTAGGATTTTGTGCCTGTGTTATTTGTGGTTTTGCAGATGAACGGATAAGAAGGCAGGAAATCTATATTGGGCTACATGGTAAATGTATATTTTCTACAAGTATTGATACTGGTATTCAAAATACAACAGATTCCTTGGGAGCAACATTCAGTCTCCTGAGAACATAATGTGCTGGGCTGGAGTCCTTCAGTAGGGCCAAGCGAGACAACCTCACTTATGTGAGATTAACCCTGAAACTCACAAAAAAGCAGAGACTTTGTAAAACACTCTGAAAGCCAACTTTGTCATCTGCATGATTAATATGTCATGTGCAGGTCTTTATGAAGAGCTAATGGTGACCTGGAGATTGTGGGTTTGATAAGGTCGATGCATAACGGCTGTATCATACAATACAGGGTTTACTGGCATTGTGCCAGACAGGAAGATGTTGCGATGTACTCCTGTCAGATAAACACCAGGGTTTTTTTCACACGCATTCTGTCAGTCTGAAGGCAAAACACTCCTGGATTCACTCCTATCACATGAAACCGAAAGAGAAAAAAAAATTTAAGCCATAACAAAGTAGCCTGGAAGAGGCTTTGAAGGATTATCCAGTCCAACCACCCGTGGCAGAGGAAGGCAGGTTATTTCTGTGGCATTCCTGACAGACAGTTGTCCAACGTTTTCCATAAAAACTACAGCAGTAGAAGTTCTGCAGCCTCCCCATGCAGTCTGTGGCTGCGCTTCACTACCCTTGCTACTGGAAAGGTTTCATCTCAGTGTCCAACTGACCACAGTCCTGCTTTCTAGTAGTTATGTTCCTGTTGGACAAAAGAATTGAAAAGAGCCTTTGGAGACAGGAGGGGATCGGGAAATGAGAGAGTTTCCTTTTGGCTGAATGGCAAGGGAGGAGGTAGCTCTGAGGAGGTCTTCCCAAGGCAGGCTTTTCCTGCGGTGGGAATAGGTGGGACAAGGTCAATGGCTCCCCCAAAACTATATTTAAAACTCACCACTGAAAGGAAGGAATGGAATATTGACATGCTCTAGCTTGCATGGACAAGTAAAGCTTTAAGGAAGTTAGATTCAGAAAAGTAACAAGTCAGTGTTTTCCAAATGATACCTGTGCTTCTACAGATGGCATAGCCTGCTGGAGAGATAGCAGACAGAATAGGTAGGAGGCAGGTTACTTGTCAGCATTTCATTGCTTTCACATGTTTTTTTCTTTTTTTTTTTTTTTTGTAACTATATTTCCAAGTTTATAACCAAGAAATTAAACCTTCACTTTGCCAGAAGACAGTTGCCTTTTCAATGCATAGGTTTGTTTGTTATTTAGCTGAACTGAAGGGTGTATAGTGGGAACAGCTTACACCTCCTCAGAGACAGACAAACAAGCAGTAGAGGTTGTCAGAAGAAACCCTGGCTGCCTTCAGCCTCAAGAGGTTTAGGAGACATAAGGAAGTGTTTCCTCGCAGGATGCACAAAGCCATCTGATAGCTGTTTTGTCCCCACAGGTGCAGCCTGGAGCCCTTTCAACAGGAGTAAGTGGATGTAAGATAGCCCGCAGGCTGGTGCCCCCCACGCCTTGCACAGGGTAAGTCATTAATGACTGCCCTTTGAATGAAGGAAGCAAACTGTGAAGAAGCTCAGTCAAGCTCACTTACTGTCTTGTCCTCCCCTGAGTTTCTCTCTAGCCTGCTCTTTGCATTTCCTCAAGTACATATTGTATTGACTCACTCCTGACCTAAGGAGAAATACACACTCTATCCAGTATATTGATTTGGTTTACAGAAAAACTTTTTTTTTCTAAAACTGTGGGAGCCTCAAATGCTGGTGTCCTCTCCAGTTCCTCACTGTAGTGAGTGACCTCTTGCCTTGGTCTCCCCTAACAACTAACGAAACAGCAGGTGCAGACTGGGGACAAGGCAGTTGTTTGGGACTGACCCTGATGGTAGTCCAAGTCATGTTAACCATTTCAGCCTCCATTTGTTTGTCTGCACCCAACAGGGCAACAGAATGCCACTACAGCTTATATCATGTTGCATCTTTACAGCATGATGCCTCAGCACCCCAAACGATATGCCAAGTAATCTGATAATTAGTTTGTCCTGCTAAAGTGCATTGCCATGCAATGATGTTGCATTATGACTCTGCCTAGTTTTAGCATACTGCCTCCTCTACAGTCTCAACTTCTGGGATACGAGTTAGGTCAAGCTCCATGGATGCTGGGATGGATGGCAGCACTAAAGTAGGATTATCTGCTGGGCCAACAGAGTGCCAACATCTTCATGGGGCTCTCTTTTATTGAGAAGGTCACCACATTGCTATAGTAGCAGATCCCCAGATACCTGGCAATCTCTTCACCTGCTGGTAAAAAATTATCTTTCCTCTCACAAAGTCTTCCTAGAAATAATTCTGTTTAATGAAATCGCATTTTCAAGCATATATCTTTTAAAGCGCATATTCAGTAAATTTCTCTCACGCCTCTTTTTTTCTCTGAATCTTGACATATTGGAATGATGCATTGATCCATGGATTAAACTTAGTTACCTTGGCAAGCAATTGTGCCTTGAGTGCCAAGATAACCAGGTCAAAGAGGGAAAAGCATGAATATTAAAAAAACCAATGGCTGACTGACAAAAGCAATTTTGAAGAGATGTGCAGGGTAAGGGAAAGTGAGGAGAAGAGCCCTGGTTTACTCTAGAAGGTATGTTATACAACTTAAACATTGTAAATGTTGGTTTTGCTTCACCACCCACTGTTTTGTCCAGATGGAATAGCCTGGAGAGGGTATTTAATACGTGTAGTCATTGGAAAGCTCTGGACATAATGCTGATAGGAGCAGATGTCTGTCTGCTGCTGAGAGCCTCCATCACCACCCAGCATGCAAGCCACAGGAGCTGGTGCCGTGAGAGAACTGTTTTGCCCCATGAGCCAAAGGAAGCGCAGCAACAGCTCTTTCTTCCTCCTGTATCTTCCTTAGCCTTCCTGCCCCCTCCTGCCCTGCTTGCCTCCAGGGCCATGACAGGGACAATGGAGCCAAAGGCAAATAGTGTTTGAGAGTGACAGACCGGTTCAGCTGCAGGGAGACAGGATGCACTTGTGGAGACAAACAGGAACAATTTGGGGACACAGTCTCCTTTGGGCAGCTTTAGCTGATAGATGCCTCCCTGAGGAAATGTTCAGGGAGAATTTTCTGAAGAAACTCACCACCCCTCACCCCCCCACTTGGAAGGCTTCAGTTTTTTCAGAGCAATTTCAGTCACAGGAAAGGGCTAAATTCAAAGACTCTTCTGGTCTGCAGACCAGAACGTTGAGGAGAAACTATGTTCATGCTATCCTCTTTTAGCATCTCCAACAGGAAAAGCTAGGGGTTCTCCCACAGTTAATTGATATAAAACCAAAGCAAAGATGCAAGCAAAACATTTTAATCGTCCAAAACTGTGTGTGATTTTCCTGTGGATCATGGACATGCAGACAAGTTAGGGAGCTTCCGCACCTCAGGACAGGAGGGCAGAGCTGGTCCACAGCCGGTGTCCAGCCATCCCACCCCAGAGGCCCAGGAGACATTCGCAGAAGCAATCCTTATCTTTGGAGCACTCCCAGTGCCACCTTTTCAAATGCTTTTACAGAACCATTGTTTCCCTGCCACCAGCACAGGAAGCCAAAGCTGTTGCCAGACTGGACAGCCTTGTATTATTTTACCTCCCAAAATGCTTTAGCCTTTGTTGTGTGTCCTTCATCAGTTTCCCTTTGACTTTCTGCATGTATATACAGGGACTCACTGCAAAATCACAGGTCAAGGAAAGAAGGGTGATACTACATTCAAGCAGTAGAAGGCCAGCCTGTTGCCCTATTCAGAGGGTTGAAATAGAACTTAAATGATGCTTTCGTTACCTTTAGGTTTTACCTTACAGCCAAGTTGCTCATCATTGGAATACGGCGTGAATACTTGGCAATGTGTGCGTATATGTGTACATATACGTATATGTATATATATATATGTATACACTCTTCCTGGGAGGCTGCTCAGTCAGGGGTAGGGAATGAATGAGAGCTGGATTAACTCTTTTTCAGTATCTGAGTTGCCACAGCCCCATAGGACTTAATGAGGCATCTTGCAACAGCAAATAACCAACATCTCTCAGGTAGCAATTTCCATGTACTTGCAATAAAAATAACAGTGGCCAGCCCAAAGGTCCACCAACCCAGCACCCTGTCAATTTATAGGCAGCAATACAAGAACAACGAAACCTACAGAAATGGTTATACATATTAATGGTTATGGTGAAGGACTGACATTTTGTAAGCACACAAAGAAATCTCTGTATCTCAGTCCCACTAATGTGGTCAACTAACTCAGCATCCTTCGGGATCCCTCATTCTTGCTTGCAAGGAGGCAAGAATTATCTTCCTAACTACTTTATTGGTGTAGTACAAAGGTGCAATAACAATGAGGCAAAATATTTGAGGGAAGGCTAGAGACCAAGACACATGTTTCTGTGAGTGCAAATAATTATGACAGTACATTTTAAGAAGCTAAGAATGTTTGCTTAATAAAGGTGTTGTTAGACTTCGTGCAGTGAGTTCAAGAGAAATACTGATTTGATTTACTGGTTCTCCACATCCTACACATTTCTCAGCATGCCTTTTCATTTACTAAAATCATGGGCTTTTTTTTTCTCTCCATAATATTGTGGGACTTCTCAAATAATGTTGGAACAGCAGCATGTCATTTGCAGCTTCACCAATTATCAAATCTCGACATCTGCCTTTCACAAGTGCATCAGGCAGCAACAAAGAACTTTGAAAAGTTGTCATACCACAACACAAAGAAGTTTGCAAAGTAGTCATTCTATGTGCTGTAATAACCCCTCAATGGTGCAGAAAGAACTCTGGATTTTTCAGGACTGAAATCTTTTGTACACTAAAATGAGGATTACCATCAGGCTTGACAATAAACTTGGCTGAATAACCCAGACCTCATTTCAACACACAGTTCTTGGATCTCCAAATGACAGCTTACCAGATTTACATCTGTTTCCTCTATGGGGAATGTGGAGTCCTTTTCTAACCCTTTGAGCTTAGTCTTCCTTCTCCTCTTGGCTTTGTTGCCAGATGATAAAGATTTAATTCATTTATTACCATTACAACCCATCTGGTTTTGAGCACAGAAGGAAGCTGAGTTTTCAGAGTAGCTTCTGTTCCTAAGAGAGAATTAGGGTCTTCATCTATCTTACTCTTCTTCTCTGTTGGGCACAAAATTACACTAAACACTGGGGGTTATCCTTGCCCTCCCCATGGCCTCTATCTAACCTGTACTGTAGCACAGGCTTGGAAATGCAGAAGGATGGCTGTTCTTCCCTACATTCTTCAGTCCAGGGGACTCTGACATGACAACTTTCCATTTTGTCTTCAGTCTTGACTGGGTTTATGTTTGGTTTGTTTTAAAATGATATGGGGATAGAGAGCAGCCCTGAGTACCAAATTCCAATTGCCACAAAGCAGAAACAGCGCAGCCATTCCCTTTGGTAGCTACAACTAGATATGTGTCAGTTAATTATTCTTATCAAACCAAATTCTTCAGTCATCCAAAAGCTCTCACTCAACAGTTGTGGCACCTCTCTGTGGAATATCAAATATTTTCTGTTTTCCAGTACAGCTACATGGGCAGTATCTTACTGTGGTTTTTCTCTGATATTTTCAATGCCTAATGTTAGATGTGTCTCTAATGAAGGGTAGGAGTATCAGAGATTTCTGAGAGATTATTCTATATTGATCAGGCATAACAGACATTTTATTGCAGAAATTCTGATATTAATATTGAGCAAAGTGTATGAAAAAATGTCAGATGCTTCTGATAAGATATCAACACTTCACAGTCAAGTAGTTTGTTTTTACCTTTCAGTTTATGTGTCTGTTTCAACCATAGCTGTTGAACTTTCTTCAAGAAGAGTTGATACTGGGGTTTAAAGTTCACAACTAACAATCCAGGCATTTCTCTGACTGGGCTGCAAAAGCCACAAATAGAGTCAAAACAGGAGAAAAACCTTTTCAGCTTATAGCTTACCTGCTCCAGGGTTTTCCTAGGGTTGGATTGAGGGGATAAAAGAGAGTGGGAGAGACCCAGGCCTGGGGCTTGGAGCTGAAAAAAGAAACAACAGTGAAAAGGTCAACGTTCAGATGATGGTATCACATCCTCCTTTCATCCCTGCAGTTCACACGAAGGCCGGGATCCTTGCTTTGCTTTACTTTGGGGAAAACTCTCACTTTATTTGTTCATGTTGAACTGCTATTGGAGCTCAATGCCTCAGTGTTGTGTTTTAATAACATCAGTTTCCCTGGACCAGATACATATGAAGTCAGTTAGACGATTCTATAAACAATGGATCCAAGTCACGCAACGCAACATTTCTGATTGCAAGATAACCTTTCTGAGGGCGAAGCTAGTGAGGTGAGGGGTTGGATTCCTCAGCCAGGCACGTAGGGAAACCTTCAGCATTCAGAGTTGCTCCAGTGGGACGAGGCTCGTCTCCTCTTGTTTTGGGGGAACGACTCCTTGGTTTGTTTTTCTACTCCCCAGTCAGCACACTGAGTGACTTTTCTGAATTCTGGCTGCCCGGAGCATACTTTGTTGACAGTTCATTTAAGGAGATCTGAGCAGAATATTTTCCTTTTAAATCAGTTGAGAAGAGGAGTTACGCTGAAGTTTTAGTGAGTGCTATAGTTCTTTGGTTTTATTTTGGAGTTTAAAAAAAGTGACACATGTGGGAAGATGTTTCCAAACCAAGAAATGGGAAGGTTCATTTAGCATAGTATGAGAAAGGTCAGAAAGGAAGGGAGAAGGATGGAATCAGCCAGATGGAGATTTTGAAAAAAGCTTCTCTCAGTTTCTTGCATTTATAGTTATTTGTTGATGAAGATATTAGTCTCTAATATCTATTTTAAGGCAAAATATTCCAGGATCCAATATTAATTTTTTATGAAGTTTGAACTTTTTTTTCTTCCCTATCTAGTACCGAACACAAGCAAAAACATCATCAGTCTGCAGCTTTACCTTCACACAGTTGATGAATATGATTACAGCCACACGTGAAGGGGTCTAGCATACCCATTTATAAACAACAGCAATTTGGCACCTACAAGTACTCTAATTGTATGTCTCAGCATGAAGACCATTCCTACACTTTGCTTAGCAAAATTATGCTCTAGAGACTTTGTGTGTTTGTTACTGTACAGTCACACATGAGCTGAGTGCCATGCAGTCTTTTCACAACTCTAGCAAAGTTTATGTGCAAAGCTACATGGATCATATGATGCTGATGTGGTTTTGCTCATGATTCAAGTCATGGTATGATTATGTTAACTTCAGTTGCATTTGTTGATTGTAAATCACAGTGAAAACAAGCCTTCACTGTGGTAAAGTTAGTGGTTTCCAAAGTGAACATGGACTTTCTTCGTTAGCTACCAGGAGCAGTCTTGCCATCGTGGCACAGGGCTTCATGCTTCCTGTGGGCTGATTTGCTCTCTCTGAATCAGTACAGAGGAGACTGGATAGAGGAATTTGCTCTAGCCCATAATATCTGTGAATACTTAGATCTTTAGCTCAATCCTAAGGCAGAGTTGTAGATATTCAGGTCAGATTACATTTGCCATCCATTTGTTTTAATTAGGTATAACCCATAAAAAATGTAAGTAGATTCACCACAACCCCCATCTCCATAAGTCTCATCATTTGTCACAAGTAGTATCCAAGTTTCATTCAGGGAGAGCAGCTAGAGGATTGGGTCATCAAATGGAGGCCAGACAGCAAATTCAAGTTCCTAGTCTCTCCCGCCACCCTCTAAAACAGATCCTCGCTCACTTACACAACAAGACAGCCATGGAACAGACCCCTGCAATGGCTTCCCCAATAAAGAGGTGGTCTGGAGAAGGATTACAACCGTGGGGGTTTCCAGACCCTGTCTAGCCATGAGCTTCATGTTTGGCTAACAGCCCTGGCCCTAAAACAACCAGCTGATTCTGCCAGACATGGTGACAATTGCAAAATTCCTTTGCGGACAACACATAAAGGCTACATTGGTTGCAAGTGGCACACAGTTGCAAGTGTTTGCCTGCTGCATTTTATGTTGTAGAGAAGCGAGTTCATATTGCTCAATAATTGGGACCTCATAGAGCTGCCCTGGCTGCATTAGATAATCCAGATGTTCTATGCATAGAAGGTCAAAATTTAACGCAGTTCTAGCTGTGAAAACCGGGCTGCTGTATTTTTGATCAATGAATACGCTACTAAAGTTAATTACCAGCCAGTCCCTCTGTGCATATAGCTGTCTGTCTTATTTTCTACACAGAAAGGGGGCTAACATCACACATATGTTTGCAAAAGATTTGTTTAATTAAGCAAAAATTAATTGACATAATGAGAGTTCACTTAAAGTTTCCAGTGGCTAACACATTTACATATAAAGCTGTGTTTCAGAAAAGGCGCTGGCTGAGTATCCCAGGGATCTGGTTTCAATTCTCAGCTTTGCCATGGGCTTCCTGCTTAACTCGCGGCAAAATCAGGCAAGACCAGATCTGTAGTGTACCGAGGCATTTGATTCCTAAATGTTTATTGATGCCTTTCTGCCTCACTTCACCCATCTGTAAAAGGGAGATAACTGAGTCTCTTCATACACTACAGCTGACACAATTGTTTCAGGCATAGGCTATTTCTGACTGTGCTTCTGTACAGCAGTGAGAGAAACTGGGTCTTGATCTCATTTGATTTTTCTGGGTACGACTGTGCTAGGAATAAAAATATCAGTGCAGAGACAGGATGAGGACACTGATATTTAGGTTAACATACACTTTATTTATTTGTTTATTACTTAATTTTGTGAGTAGATTATTTTTTTCTCTACATACTTGCTGTATATTCCCCCTAGCTATGACACTGCATTCCAACTACAATGTTTAACAACGGGAAGATCCCTGACCTTTTGTCCTGACCTAATATTAACTGAATGGATTACTTTATTTTCATAAAAGGAAGAGTGATTTTCCCCACTTTCCTCTCGGTTTGAGCCTTTATAGGAATCACTATCTCTGTTGAACTCTTCCTCTTCTGTCTCTCCCTTTTTTTTCCTGTTTTTTGCTGAGCCAAATAGTCTTTCCCACGTGATATTATGCTCCATTAGTTTACAGTTTTATTGTTTAAAACCAGTATCCAGCATTCCCAGTAAGCATTAATTATTGCCTCAATTATGACACACAATGTTTTTTTGGGTGAAATGAAAGCCACCAGCGTCAAGAATTCATGACCAGCCCTCTCAGCAAGGAACAGTAATCTATGGGGTAGACATTTTGGAAAGATACTTCACTCCATAAGTCATTGTATTGATTAAAAGCAAAAGAGAGTTAGCTGTGTTAAATACAAAACATTTTGTAGCCTTTCCAAGTTAATTATTAAAGCACAGAGACATTTTACCACCCAAGAACTGCACTCACTTTCTGCTTGAATTCTGGCAATGGCTTTTCAGCCCCTTTGCATTGGCTGTCTCCTGGGCTGGGGCAGCCAAGATGAGCTACCAAAGCTGAGCACAAAATGCCTTGCCCAGATGCAGCCCAGGAAGACCTTCATTGTCACCTGTTGCTTCCCACTTCTTTTTAAAGGCATTTGGGATGATCCACCATTCTCCGGTACTCAACACACCCATCCTGATGTGGGGTTTCCCAGGTTGCTTCCCCATGTCCCTCTGTATCCTATTTTATACTAACGTGCTGCAGCCACTGACCAGCTGACATGCTCATGCTTGTTTCGTCCCTGACCTTCTCAAGCCTCTAGGCAGAAGGAAAAAAGAAGGTGTAACAGCAGGCTCAAGTTTTCTTCCTATGTCTTCTATCCCCAAAGGGTTTTAAAGAAGTGGCCAGGCTGTTCACCAGTAGGGACCTGGCCTACTGTTCAGTCCTGATGGATTTCAAGCTCTTCTTGCCAGGCTGCCTTGGTAGTAGTTCAAACACATGTCATCACATGCAATATGGACACAATACCCTCATTCCTACGGGCTCCAGGACCCAGCAGAAGAAAGCGCAGGCAGAAGATCAAACATGGAAGGAACAGAAGACAGAGGAGCTGCTGTTGCTGTCTGTGTCTGGAACAGAAAAATGAACACAAGGGAAGAGACAGGGCAGAGGGATAATTACTTTCATCCCAATTTTATTCACACAATTCCCAACCACTTTTGAAGCCAATTTTCCTTTAATAAAATATACTATTAATGACTCAAGTAGAAGCCTTTTGTGCAAGACAATACCCAACTCTCCAGATGGAATTATTTTGTGTTCTTCACAATATACATGTATGTATATTTATATACATAAATTGAGCTGTGAGCATGGCCTCTATTACCTTATATTGCAAATTGAGTAAGTTATTTCAAAAGAGGCTTAACATACTTTATTTCTTTGAAACTAATTCTTTCATAGCTCTCCCCCTCTTCCAGCTCTCCCTACCCCCTAAAGAGAAACACAAGCCAAACAGCAACAAGAACTATTTCCCATCAGTTCTGGAAGCCATTCATTTGCTATTTCTGTTCATCAGAGCTTCAGAGTGAAGGAATTTAAAGAGCTACTGATGCCTTTTGCTACTTGGCGTATATATCCAATATTGTCTTTCAAGCCTTTTAGACACATCCTTTTTCCCTTTCTTCTTTAACAGCCTGTCAGAGAAATAGGCCTAATTAGTTTAT
Source organism: Patagioenas fasciata (assembly GCF_037038585.1). Taxonomy (NCBI): domain Eukaryota; kingdom Metazoa; phylum Chordata; class Aves; order Columbiformes; family Columbidae; genus Patagioenas; species Patagioenas fasciata. The sequence continues at coordinate 26,863,222 of NC_092524.1, read as the reverse complement.
TGTGGGTTTGTGTGTGAAGAAGTTATTGAGGGAGTGCCAAGTTAAAAAGTCAAACACAAACTGATTAATTTTCACAATGCACCCCTCTGAGGTGGGGAAGTTCTGACAAATCCACTGGGTGTTCACAGTTATCCTGTGCTCTTCGCACAGAGGCTGGGAGCCATATGGAGAGCAGAGTGCTGGCACTGCTCTCCCGGTTCCCACAGCTCACGTTTCGGGTGCTGGGGCTGACACTGAGCCTCGGCACCCTACAGAGCTCAGTCCACCAGAACTGTATCTCCCCAGCCGTTGCCTCTTCACCTACCAAATGGAGACACCTGGCGGTAACCCCGCCTTGGAGCCAGGCACAGCAGAATACACGCAGCTTAGGAGTGTGACACAATCATTTATCAGCTCTCAGAGAGGACCACTGGGATTTAATAAGCCATTAGGGTAAGCATCAGCGTGCCCACGACCCTGAGAGAGCACGCAGAGTCTTGGCTGAGCAGGCAGGGACCAGCCAGGAGGGGCTGGGTTGGCCTCTGCAGCTCCTGGGAACTACCTCCTCTGCATTGCTCAGCTGCCATCTTCCACTGGCTCTGACAACTTTGACTTCTCCACACAGGGATCCTACAATTCCTCACAAGCCTCCCTAGGTTTTTTGTTTGTTGGGTTTTTTGCTTTGGGGTTTTATGTGTTTCACGGTGGTGCTTTCCCTATTGAATTCTTGAGCTACGTATGATCCCATCTCAACCATGCTACCTCAGCCAGTAATTTTATTTTTTTTATCTCTTTACAGACTTTCTTACAGCTCTTCCTCAGCAGTCTGAGTCAAGGTTATGCAGCTGTGTCATATCAGAGCAGGGCTTTGCTTCTTGGTGCACAGGCAGATCAACCTGGAGGGGGCTTACAGGAGACAGCTACAGCAGTTACTTGGGAAGGTCAAAAGGAAATGACTGGCTAAGCTGGGGTTGCACTCTGGCAGGAGACTGGGCTAGATTGGTGGCTTTTAGCTCAATTGAACTTCCAGAAAAAAAGTTCATCAGTCGCAGTGGTTCCCATTTCCAACCAAATACAAATCAGGCTGACCTTTAAGAGTTTGCTTAGCTATTTGTAATGCTGCTCATTGCATTTGCTTGCTTTCTCAGATGCCAGAGAATATAAGGAGGGAGCAGGGTTTATTTCCCCCAATCGTTTTGTGAAATGCTTTGTCATGCCTTTCAGATCGGCAGTTGTTCCCCTGACCAAAAGCTGAGAAACGCTGTTCTAAATTATCTCCAAAGGCCCCTTCCAGCACTCTTTAATTCTAGAAACTCTGAGCCTCTTGAATTTCTGTCACTGTCCCACTGCCACCAGCAATATGTATTCAGGCTCTCAGGACTATCTTTTGTCCTCTATTATGCTAGCTGGATAGTTGCAGTAAAACAGAATATTTGTCCAGAATGGAATTATTGTTCCTGTCATGAGAAGTTATTTGAAGCCACAGCTGCCACAGGGATGAGTGTGATGGCACTGCAACCTCCAAAGACACTTGAATTTTCCTCACTCAAAGCTGTTACCAGGTTACAAGTTCCAGAAACTTATGCAGAATGCAAGATGAGATCTCCCTTCACTCAAAAAACAAACAAACCAACAAACAAACCAAACAACCACCTCAGACCCTGTTACTATGAACTTTAGATTGTGTTTCAATAAATCTATTCACCTCTCTGTCTTTGTCTCTACTTTAACAATTTTCTCCAATAAAGCATTTTTGACAGTTGTGTGCTTCAAACAGCATCAAAACAGACACTGAAGCAACATTAAGAAGCCATCACAACACACTCACTTCTACTAACAGATTCTCTGAGCTTGTCTCACCTTTCTTTGATGTATAATATAGAAATATGTGTCAGAACAAGTGACTAGGAGGTGAGAGGAGGAGTTATTTCTACATTCAAGGAACTGACAACCATAGTCTTGAGGTCACCTACCTGAAATCCATGTTTCCTTAGGGGGCTTAATAATACATTGGCTGGCAGTGATCACAGGGTCGTTCAAGCCTCTGCACTGGTTTAGCTTTAAACCTCCATGAACTGGGTCAGATTTGCAAAAGTTGGTTTATTTTGTGGTAGGGCACTGTGCCGCGGCCATCAGCCTCATTTGGATTCAAACGACATTATGAGGCTCGAGGGGTTTATCTGAAATATGAAAACACCATAAATATTCATTCTGAGAAAATCCTGCTCAGACAGGGAGCATAGAGCAGACTGATTTGTATCCTGCTAATGCCATCCGGCTGTGAGTGGGCAAGGGGACCCCAGTACTGCATGTTTGTCAGACCCCTATCAGATCCATGTGGCTGACTTGACGTCCTCCTGCTGTCAGCAATCTCGTAGTCCCCCCGGGAGCTGTGGGCTTGCACTGAGCAGCTCAACAGTGACTTGCCATTCAGCTTACAGCAAGAAAAAACAGTTCCCAGGCGTTTCATGTATGCTGACTGAAATGTGTTGCACATGGGCGCGAGGCGGGCAACATAGAGATATACAACATTGGACTGATTTAGTGGAAATGAAAATAACTAGACATATGCTAAGCACATTAAAAGTACTGGTGCATATTGTGCCTCTGCTTACTCTTACTGTGTAATTATATTTTTCTTTTCTTTTTTTTTTAGGAAGATGTCTGTGCCATTAGGAAGATCAATTTGTAGCAGACCCCCTCCATGCCTACATGTAGCTTCCTCAGGGGAAAGGGTAGATCTTAGAAAAATAGTACAAATCTACTCCACAGTAAAGATAATGACTCTAATGATTAGAACCCAGGTCCTGAGTCAGAGGGGAACTTTTGCTGGAGCTTTTACGGAGTGCAGTGCTGGGTCTGATCCCCCTTGTCTGTGCCCTGGTATCAGTGACCCACAGTCTCTCGCCAGGCTCAGCCATCTTCAGAGGAAAAGGACAGGCAGCAGCCACCTTAATCCAATTTCATCTAAGTATGTAATTAGGACTGTACATCTGGGATCACTTTTTCTCCCCTTCAAAAGTTAAAAAGCTTTATGAACTAGAGGCAGGAATGAGGGTTTGATCCAGCTTTGGGTGTTGAAAAATTCCTCTCATCTCAGCTCAGCCATACGAGGCTCCAGAGGCTTGCACTCACCATTTGATGGCCCTGGGCTGTCTCATTCAAACCATTCCACTTCTGTCTGCACACAGGATTTCTGCTTCTCCCCAGTGTACTCTGCTGGCCTGCTCCTGCCAGGGTGGGACACCACTTCAGTTAGCAGCTGCCCACCTGAGCATCCCACCAGGCTCTGGGGCTGTGCCTTTCCCAGGTACACGTGTCTGGAGACACGTGTTTTATAGGAGACCTTCCCTTGCAATGTTTTGTACAAAAGAGACATCTTTGCAGTCAACGTGTGTCCCTCTTGGCTGTTCGCATATGCCAAGGTTCAAAAGAGGCTGGGTGTTTTTAGAGACAGCAGAATTACTCGAAAGATAATACCTAGTGTGAATGCTCTAGGAGAGGGCTTGTTCGGCCTGGCATTCAAGACCCAGCTTGTGATCTGGGGAAAAACATTTAGCATTTCTACCTCATTGTTCAAGTTCATCCAGAGAAGCAGTTATATGGCACTAGTGAAGGAATGAAAATTTTGGGATGGAAGAGGAGGTAAAGAAGAAGGACTAGGGAACATCATGCTGTGGATATACTGCTGATGAAGAAATTCTCCAGGGAACGTATGTGATCCAAGAGGTTTACCCCTTTCCTCCTAGCCTTTCATAAAAGTGCCTTTTGCCCCTTCCAGTGGGACAACACTGAATCAATTGTTTCTGTGGCCAGGCATCAACTGAGAGACTGGAAACTCCACAAGCAAAACAGACGTGGGTGAGGACATCTCAATACGCAGTCAGATATGTGGAAAAGTAGACATGACTGGTTCCTACTTATCAATATACTTCAGGGCGCTTACTACCAACAAGTAGGAGAGCACTGAGGGAAGGCAGAGGTTATCCCATTCCTGCTCAAAGGTGTCTCTTCCTCAACAGCAGGTCAGGGCGCACCAAGGCTGTGTGTGAGAGCTGGGGTAGCTGCTCCTGTGATGGCTCTTGTGCTGAAATCTGGCACATCCACCAGTCTCTCACATTGCAAGTTGGTGTGACTGCTGGCCCACAACCTCCACCACCATTGGCTCATCTTGGATTCACCATTGGCTCCAAATAAGCTGGAAAGCTCAGAACACACTTGATTTTAAAAGGTTATCAAGAAGAAAAAAATCTTTCTGACTTCTCCTTAGGCCTTGTTTGACCAGATTGACTGGATGAGTCTCAGTCTTTACAGACACAAAAATATGCTACTTTAACTGCAGCTATTGAGCCAAACCCTTAGCTGGTGTGACACTGTGTTTTCAAGGGAGCTGTGCTAACTTAAAATAGTCATACGTCTGATGTTCTTCTGGGGACCAATTAAAGGTGAAGAGAATTAGGATCATAGGGGAGTAACCTCAGCCTCTTTTCTAATATAAATCACAGAAGAGCAAAGTTTGCAACCAGTGCTGGTCAGAGAAAGGTGATGGAACTGCACTCTGCGTGAGTATGCCTGTCCATCAAGATAAAACTGGTATTGCTGTTGGGGGAAGGGGAGGAATTTCAACCATGCCAGTAAAAAACACAAGATATTTTAACATTTTGGAACAGAAAAATTATAGAATCATAGAATGTCCTGAATTGGGAGGTACCCACAAGGATCATCGAGTCCAACTCCTAAAAATCCCACTTTCCTTTTTGAAACAAAGTTTTACTGAGTTTTTTTTTCCTAATTTGTGCTATAGCTTGTATTAGAAAACAGTTTAAAAATTAGAAATCAAAAATCAATAGTAAGTATTTAAATGAATCCCAAACATCTTTTTCTGATGAATTTTCTTTCATAGAGACTTTAACTTGGGGAGGGTTGCTCAGATTTGGAGCAGAACAAAGTTTCCAAATTTTGAACTCTTTCCTGAAGCAAGCATTTCATCTGCTCCACCAACCTATTAGTCAGAAAGCTTGGATTTCTTGTAGGAAAAAAGGTGAATGCTGCCTGCTACTTGCTCACTACTTTCTAGCTTTCCCAAACACTAAAGATGTCTGCTTTAGTTTTTGTTCGAGACTCCACGACCTCAGTCCTAGAGAAGTTACAAAGAAACTTGTCTGAGCAACTTACACTTACCCACTTAAAAATAAATAAATTCAAATGCACTAAGCAAGGGATTACAAAATCAGATTTAGAGATAGACCCTGAAGAAACTTATTTGCAGATGGGCTTAAACTGTGGATAATAATACTGACTCACCATTATGAACTGCTTTGAGGTCTAAGGATAAAAGGGTTTATGTTAGTACTAGGTATTATTACATTTTATTGTTAATTTCAAACGCTACAAAATGAGTAACAACAAGAAAAAAAAATCTTTCCATAAAATTAAGGACTTAACCTGATGAAATATCCCAAACGTCAACACTCTGGCATTATGACTGCCTCTCCAGCCCTTCTTACCTCTCTGGCCCTTTTTAAACCTCTTCAGTGTGGAATAGGTCCAAAAACTGCAGGCACCTGGACTTGAAAATTCATAGGGATTTTCATAATCTATTTCCTCTGCTGTAGGTGTTGTCACGTATGACTTTGTTGTTTGTCACGCTCTCAGAGAGAGCCCATACACACACTCCTACACACGCGCTTTTCCTCCTGTACACGCTCTTTCCTTAACAGGTAGCACATACAGCACAGAAGGGAGAGAAAAAGAATGTATTGGAAAATCAACATCTGGTTTGAATAATTCTTCCTATTTAAATTTTTACTTAGAGAACTCCCATTGGTACTGAATAATTTAACTCCGTTATTCACAGCTAAAAATCTTGGTAACACCATTCCTCTCTGGTTTCACACGGTGGATCATCACACCTAGGCTCCTAAAGCCTCACAGAGGATTTATGTTGTGGGTACCACACAGCAAAAGGCAGCTCCCTGCTCCTCTCCGCCCCCTCCTCCCATGGCCAGACACAAAAAGATGCTGCCTTGTCTTCTCCTCCTCCTTCTCTCCTTTATTAGGAGACATTGAACTCATAACAAATACACATCACTTCACAAAAAAAACAGTGTAATTAACCTTGCTTTTTTTGGCCTGCATGTGTGTGGTAAAATGTCTAGTAATAGTTGGCAAGACTTCTTCAGGGAATGAGATTCCCATGGTTAGATCTAAAGCCCAAATACTTGGAACAAATTAACACCAGCCAAGAAAGTGAGGTTAATTACTGGAACACTTTGAAGATGAGGTCTCCCTAGTCTGGAAAAATGAAATACACTATCTGCATGTATGGTATGTGGCCAAGCAGGATCTTTCCCTCTCTTTCTCTCTCTCACTTGCTCTCTTTCCCTCTTTCCTTTTGTGTCCCAACTATAGACAAACACCAGAGCCACTGAGAGCAAAGATTTCATCTTCCTCTGACCTGTTCTTCCATTAGGCCAGTGCCACCAATGGCCCTGGAAGCTACTCAAAGCTGAGAAGCACAGCCAGCAGGGGCTGGCTCTCCCTCTGTCTATGTTTTCTCATTAGTGGTTTTGCGTTGTTGAAAGGCATCTTCATTGGAGGCCCAGTATTCCAGCAACATGCTGCTTTAATTTGGGGTGGGCACTGAGGCTTTCAAAAACACAGCATACGACCCAACAGGAGAAGAGTCGTCTTCCCTAGTTTGCTCTTTGGAGAGCAAATCTGTAAATCCTGTAGGCCCCTAAACATCTGCCTTTGGCAATATTTTAATGGGGAAAATTTGCCTAGTAACCACATTGCCGTTGGCCTTTGATGCATGTGGAATGTATACATGCACATGACTGGGGGGGGCTGTGTGTGTGTGTAAACCTGTGAAATCAAGGTTGCAAAACCATGTAGGTGGAAGCTACCTACTCCAGTTACCTGTGCACCTTTAGGAGGGCTCCCTCATGTGTTTGCATTACTCATGACACAACCCTCCATGGCATGAGGACACGGAGTATTTTTCCACGGAATGGCTGCCTCACTATGTGCTCAAGACGGATGCTGTTCACTACAGGAACAGCTATTCAAGATTTTGGTTTTCCTTCATTGTTCAGTTTGTGACCTCAAGCCTTACTGACTGTGCACTATTCAAACCCTGCTCTGAAAACAACATCATTTTGTTTTCTCATGGGCTTTTCTATAGCACTCATGACAATAGTATCAAAGTGCCTCACAAAGATTAATTCATCTATTTTTGCCACAACCCCAGGAGGCAAGTTGGTATTTTCTTCATTTTCCAAATGTTGAACTGAAAGCATAAGCCCTGCCTATACAGTCATGGATGCAGTTTACGGAGCCGCTAAAGAAGTACTGTCCTCTGGGGAAGCATGGCTTCTTCAGGCAGTGCCTGCATGGTCTGTCAGGCTACATCTGGCTTCAGCGTGTGCACTGCCTGACCCCTTGGCCACCCTTGCAAGCTTACAAAATTGAATCTAGTCTTGAAGGCAGCCTCGGGGCCTCTGACAGTATAGACATAGCCATATGGTCAACAGTGTGTCTACAAGATCTATGGTAGGCATGAATTTTGAATCCTGTCATTGAGATGCCTAGGTCTTGATTTTTCCTCTTGCTTATCCTTAACCAGCACTGCAGATGTTCAGAGCAGAGCTCCTGCCAACCTCAGTCCCAGCTGAACCCACAGGGTCCCATGTCGAGCCCACAGAAAATGAGAACCTACAATTAGGAGCCCTCTGTGAAAAGCTGTCTGTAGGCAGCATGGCTTAGCATCTGCAAGGGCAAAACCCTCACTCCTCACAGCACTGCTCAGCTCAGTCAGGTACAGCCCCAGCCCTCCCATTGCTCATCTGCTTCATCTGCCTTCCACTTGCCTTCTCCTGCAACAAACGCAGCAAGAGTCCAAGAGCTGGCAGCCTCGCCTGTTTGGTGGAGCACAGGCAGGAGACCTGTGGACAAGAGGGTTTGAGCATGCACTGCATGTTCTGGACAAAAGGGTGGAATTAATATTGTGCAGAAAGACCTAATCCAGGTATTTCCTGACTTCTGAGTGATCAAATTGAAAACCTTGTTAATGTTCACTTAATACAGGGGATGCCTAATTTCCTATGTTTTAAAGCTAGGTGTTAGCACAGGCATGCCAATGTGGCTATACCATGGACATCTACAGGGTTTGTCATCAAGATGGCAATTTTCTTCTGCATATTGCTGTGCCAGGAGTTAAGCCAACAGAAGTAACAAATCCTCTCTACGTGTTTTTTCTAAGTCTTGTAACTTGGCCAAACATGGGTAGTTTTTCAAAGGAACAGACAAGGCCCATCCCCAACACAAAAGCTATCTCTTCTGCCAAGTGTCCAATTGCACTTCCAAAGCACAGGGGTTCTAGGACTTTCCAAATAAAAGGTTGTAAAACAAAAAAAAAGGCAACAAGGCAAACAATATTTTCCAGGCTTCTCCTCAGAAGCACTATGGCATTTTGGCTGAAATTTCTGTAAATAATTCAGTTTGAGGCAAAGACTCTGTACGTAAAATTTAAGCCCAAACAGTTGAAGCCGTCAAAGTTATAAACAAGTGAAAGAAGGACCCTATAACAGAAAATGTTAGTCAAACTTACTAATAGGCAGTTTCCCAGCTCTGTGTGTTGCTATATGTGTGTACTCACATGTATTCAATATGGGCTGATATATCAGGCTGACTTTGAAAGACGCTCTGGGAGTTCTGCCTGGGAAACGGACCGACACTGGCTACTTACTGTGTTGCTTAGAAAAGAATACTGGAAAAGGGACAAGGAGAAGAGGCAAAATACACTGCAGTGGCAACAGATCAATCAGGGCAGACTATACAGCTTGGAGGGGCTCTCTTCTGCCAACCCAGCCCCTAGGCCTCTCCAGTTTCTTAGATCAGTGGGTCAAGCAGGACATGAAAATGCAGGGCTGGAAGCAAGGAATTCGTCTAGCCCATAGCATATCTAAGCCAAGATTAAACAGACCTATTCCTGACCAATTGCCGCTTAACTTTTTCTTATAACACTTCAAGAAGGGGATCCACAGTCTCCCCAGTCTCTTGCAGTGCTCAACTGGAAGTGTTTAGATATCTTCACTCAGTATTCAACAACTTATTAGCTGCAAAATGGACACATTAATTTCTACCTTTTCCCAGAGTATCAGGGAATATAAAAGATCATTTTCCTTCCCAGAAGAAGCTTTATATATCAGAGGACTTAAACATCACCTTCACTTTTCTCTCTCTTCTGAAGCACACACATGGAATTCCCTTTCTCCTTCCCAATGGTGTGTTTTCTAACTCTCATTATTCTGGGCTCTCTTCACTACCTCTATCTTGAAGTGCAATACCTAAAACAAATGAGTGTAAATCAAAAGCCATATATAAGTAGTCCATCAGCTTACAGCACATCAGTGTCTCTCAGCTAACGGTGAGTAAAGAAATTGTATGATTTCTATCAAGGAACCTGAATTCAGATGGAGCCAGGAGCCTAATTTATAGCTAAGTTAACACAGCACAGCATTTAAGAAGATCCAGAACAGAGTGAGACCTTATGTCTATAAGCCTTACCAAGACTTTGCTAGTACTCCAGCCAAAAAAGCAGAATACAACAGAGTAATTACCTTGCATAAAACATTGATTTTGCTACATTGCAAAATCTGCTTGGTGGGGCTTTTCTTGTGCAACTGCATCATGTTGTTGACTCATGATCTTGGGCTTTTTTAACTGGTTGTGTGCTATCTTGAACCTGGTCATACTTTTTGTTCACATGGAAGGATATCTGAAAGTTTTCTTGCTATAGACACAGGTTTTATCTATGCCTGCCAGACCGGCTACGATATTCAAGAAAGAATTTTATTTTAAGGTTTATTAATCTGAAATCCCCTATACAAAATTAAGACTTGATATGTTTCTCAAGCCAATATATGTCATGGAGTATGGGCCCCTAATTATCAGAAATACGTCCATAGGGGAAACTGGGTACCTGACATTCCTGTTCTGTGAAGGAGATATAAAGCAAACTGCCACAGCTCACAAAGTACACACCTGTGCAGGAAAATCAGCTAGTACGGAGATCTACTACTTTACCTACCAGTACAGCCAGCCTCCCAGGTGGAGGGGCAGCTACTTCTGCTCAGCAAAACACATATACCTCATTAAATCCAAGCTTGCTGTGCTAGAACCTCAAATCATTTCCCTGCTAAGATCTGTCTACATGTCCTCTTTGCACTTCTGACTGTACACATTTATCTTGTTAACATTTACAAAGCACAAAAGCATAATCATATACCCAGGGAATGCTCTGTGCCCTATGTGATATCAGCATCAGCATGTGCTCTTTGCGTTATCATATCCCTTGTGTTAAGGTTATGCACCTCTGGAAAAAGAACAATGATACAAACATGCCCACGATTGCTACCCAGGGAGGCAGTTCTCCCAGGGCCTGGGGACACTGCAGGGACTGAAGGTTTGGGCACATCCCTGCAAGAGAGGAAAAAAAAATTCATCCTAGTCTTTGAATGGTAAATCATCAGTCATCACGGGTGATCTGCATGGCCTGCATATGCTCTTGGATTGACTTATGTTAGGGAAGGGCGAAAAGCACCCTGACCAAGCCATGAGCATGATCTCCCAATAGCAAAGCGAGGTCAGGAGTAGAGGATCCTCCAGTGGAAAGCACTGTAAGAGTACAAAGCACTCTGATATTAGAATTACTCCATACTACTTAGTAGAAGGTAGTGTGTACAATAAATACATATTGTAAAATAGGTTTTATTTCCTTAAAAAATCATTTCACTCCATTCTCCAAGGTGTTGCTCAAAGAAAATATAGTTTTATTGCTGACAGTTTAGAGAAACTGAGGCTGTTATTGCAGGGCTGGTGTGAGGCAGCTGTTCTTGGCTCTTTTCATCACTTGCATATGGAGGAAATTCTGTTATTAGACTCTCAAAGTCCAGCTCTATTTCTGTGAACCTCAGCTTCCAGCTTTGGGAAATGGAGACTTCCAGTACTGGTGGCATATGAGGACTAGGACATGTATCCTTAGTTCAGGCACATGAAGGTCTTGACAGCCGTTCTTGGACTTCATTTGTGTCTTCCTGCATAAAAGCACAGAACCTCTTCCTTGGTTGAGCTCTTTTTGTGTAAGATAGAAAATGCCCACTGCATTCCCAGAGACTCTACACTACATTATTTCACTTGGGCCCTGGCTCTGTTTGGAGTCCATTGTCCAGATGTTCCTCCCTTCATAAGATCTGGCAAACAAACAAACAAACAAACAAACCAACAAGCTTAACTTGGCCTTTGGTATGCCTGTGAGTGACCTTTCTTTAGATAATTTTCCTTGGGGCTTCCACAACCCTTCTGAGAGCCTGCAAACATCTTTTCTCAATAATTGCATTACATCATAAGGAGCAATATACATTAGTACCAATTTGCTCTTCATCCAAGATGTCAGACATAGCTTTTCAAAGACGCTTTAGTTAAGCCCCATAATCCCACTGGCAGGCTGGTTGGTACAGTTATCCTGTGAAGATGAGGGACCCAAAGTGCAGAAAGATGAGGTAACTTGCCTATAGCCACACGATATATCAGTCACAGAGCTGCAAACAGACTCCAAGAAACCCAGCTCCTGATCTTAAGTGTTAACCACCAGACTATGATCTGTACAATATCAGAAAAAGCAGGAAGGACCAAGAGGCATCTACATAACATGAGGAATTAATTCCTCTGGAGGGATATATGACAGGCAGAAGCAGAGGAGCAAGTTATAGTCAGCACAGGCTCTGCAGTGATTGCTGCCTTACTGTTCATGGCCAGCAGAATGTGTCTCCCATTCCTACAACTGCCCTGGATCTCATTGATCTTCTGTCTCCTTGCCAGTTTTCCTGTCTCCCCTTGTCTTCCCACAGCCTCCTCAGATGTTTGTCTTTTCACACCCTTAAAAAGGGAAACTTGTCTTTTCCCCAGTTACATCTTCTTGTAACTCAGAGTTCTGGGGAAGAGCCCTGAAATGCCTGTGGCTCTCCAGCTGCTTAGGGCAACACAGCTCATCTGGAAACATCGCAGTCCCCAGGAAGCCAAGCTCTTAACCACTGTGGATTTGAATCCCAGCATGAATACCCATTGATTTTATAATGTAGTATATTATAATAAAACTGTACAGTATCTTGTACCTTTGTCACCTGCTTGGTACAGAGAATTTGCATCACAAATTAATTTCTCCTTGTATTCCTAGTCCAAAGAAGTCTAGCCAGTGTCACCAGTTTTCTCAATCTGCAGATATCTCAGGGGGATTTTCAGAAGCTACATATCATAGCGTATTTAAAAGCTTCTGGAAATTCATTTGGAGCCATATGGCAAAAGGGAGAAACCTGTACAATTTGGTACCAGGAGAAGGACACATTTTACAGGCTTTTCAAGAGAAATCTCCCTAGATCCACCTCCGTGACTTGAAGCCAGACTGCCACTAAACAGGGAAAATTTTAATCCTAGGGAGATAGTCACTAAAAGTGAAAAATGGCTGCAAATTGTAAATCTGAATGACCAGACCTTGAATGAACTCTGAATTCCAGAATAAAAATCCTTTCCGAGCTAGGCACTACTTCCAGAACTAGTAAGCAGAAGGATCAGAATGGGTCTATATTCTATATTTTGAGTGAAAAATACTATGCTGAACCTGCCAATCTTTTTTCAAACAAAATCGTGACGTAAAGCATTAGGAAAACTTGCACTGATGGGACATTTCAAAGTTGTAGGAAAAGTCTTTCTTTACAAGAAACAACCAGATTTTGTCAGGAAGACAACAAGAACAACAACAAACTTTATCTCATTACAAGAAATGTTGATTATAATAAACTGTGCCATAGCAGACAGCAGTGCATAGACCTTATAAGCAATGCTGCTCCTCTAAAATAAGACTATTGACAGCATACAGAATGATAAGAGAGTTTGACAAAGAGCCCTACTAATTTATTTATTTGTCTTACTGGTCCTACAGTGGTGAGTTTTGCAGGCCACCCCTCCAAGCACTGGTGATGCCATGGAACACGCATTCCCCAGCTCATTGGTTCCAGCGGGGACCGCCACAACAAAGACAGTCGGTCAGCAATTACAGAGTTAACAGACAGTGGTGTCTCTGTTGACTCCAGGATGCTTAAGGGAATGAGTTCCAGGACCCAGTAGTTTGTATGGTACTTTTTCTAATGGAGATATTGCAATGACACCATTTATCAATGGTTTTTATTTCCCAGGAGGGTGGATATAAAGTGTATATGGCTATGAACTGCCTGTAAACTACCATACAGATTCAGGTGGTCAGAGATCCTGTTGCCTGCTGAGTTAAATGGAGTTTTGGATAATAAGAAAGTGAAGTTTGGACACCTGGTATTCATCAGTCTTCTTGCCATTTCACTAGTGTCCATTAGAAACCTATATGCACGATCCCTGCATTTCAATTGTTAGAAAAATTAGCTGTTAACCATCAGGAAATGACCTGTTTTCCCAGCACAGTCACTCAGACCCATTACAAGCCCTGTTCTAAGTCCTCTTCTTATTGAACACAGTTTACAAGAGGTTCACCATAATCCCTTTAAAATTAGATTTTTGTTCCTTTTTTAGGCCATTCAGATTGTTACTCAAGATCTTTTTGTCTGGTTGCAGAGAGAATGAGAAACCAACACCAAGGCTGATGATGTCGTATCATTCGTGGTCATGGGATGGTTGGCTGGAAATTTGAGAGGCAAAATAGGTTTTCATCAGAAGTGACTGATTTACAAAGAGCATTTCTCAAAAGTGGGATGGTGTTTCTGATGGCAGTCAGGAAAAGACAGAGAGGAGTTCAAGGGAGGACAACTGCATAGCCCCAACCACGGCAAAACTTCAGTTCCTCTCCTTTGGACAGAGTGGGGTGTGACCCCTCTCCATATACCTGAGGATATAGCTACTGCCCTTACTTCCAGTCTGCTGACACTCTCTCCTGCCAAAGCTGTAAGATGTTGAAGAAATATTCACTGGAAAAGCAAAAGACATGGACTTGAGGCTCCATGATTAAGCAAGGATTTAAATCCACAATAGATGGGCGCTTCGCCACCAGGCTTACTGAAAATGTTTGGCTCTTTTCTGTGTTTCTGAGGGAGAGAGCAAGAGCAAAAAGGTAGACAAGAGTTTTAGAAAAAAAATATTTATGTGGCCTACTTTCCATTTGGCTGTGCAACAGCCAAGCACATTGTTAAAGCCCTGAAACATTTTGGTTTCAGGGAAAGCTCTCAGTTTGGCCAGTTTAAATTTTTTTGTTTCCTACCTAGTTCTCACCAACAGCACCTTAGGGAGATGGTCCCAGACAGGTATGCAGTCCCTGTGTGTCCCTGTGCACAACTGCATGCACCAGCCACCCTGGGGACACCAGACTACAGCTATGTGGTGTCATTATGGGACACACATCCCAAGCACTCATCTTCAGACTTCAAAAACCAAGTCTTGTACCCTTTCTCAAACACTGCAGGGAAAGCTGATGCAATGATTTTAAGAGGTTGAAATGGAGGGCTGCATAGTGGCTGGGATTACATCTGGGCAGTGTGTGTAGCGGGGGAAGAAAAGCCAACAGGAAGGGTGGGTGCTTCAGGGATGTCACACAGACACAGTTATCATCCAAGACACAGACAGACACAGAGATGCAGTCCTCAAACTTATTCCTAATCCAGGAGAAGTGCACGATGCCCATACAACTGTAGCAGAGACACTGCTTGCATTTTGACGGGAACATTCCAGGCTGGAAAGTGTCTGCTCAGGGTTTGTCACCCTCCTCTATCTAGTAATTGCCCTTCTGAAACTCGTTTGCTGTGAATTACTCCAGAAAATATCATCCCGGCAGCAGACCAGCAGAAGCCAGGGTGGAATAAAATAGCTTAATTTCAAGCTATAATTAGGGGATGCTGAAGGCAACACTTCAACAGTCAGATGTATGAAGCACTGGGAAGTCTCTCAGGAAAAGCAATGGAAAGAATATTGCTTCAATCATAGTGACAAAGCACTAAGAAATGCACACTGAGCAGAAATTTTGCCTCAGCTAGTGTTGGTTATCAAAAAGCAGGAATCCAGTTCTCACACCAGCAAACGCAGGCAGCCTGTGGCAGTGGGAAACCTGTTTCCCACAGAAAGCCAGGCCTCCATTTAGGTTCAGATACTGCAAGAGGAGATAAGGACTCATCCCAGTGTACAGAGAAAGCTATGGATGATGGCAGCGTGATGCCTGGCTACCCCAGTGCTCAGTACCCACCAGCTGTGGAGCCAATGTTCTCCCCATCTTCAGCTGTATTTTCTTTTTTTTTTTCTTTTTTTTCCCAAGTAAATTTAATCAGGAGTTCGCTCTCCTGACTAACTCATTTCATGTGAACTTAATTTTCAGCTCCAATAGTTATTTTTAAAGAAGGAGTTGCTTTTTTTTTTTTTTTTTTTTAAATGCAGTGGGGTTTGAGAATGAAGGAACAAGAAGGGAAAATTCAATTAACTTTCCTCCCAGTGTTTCCATATTTCTGGGGTGTATGAGCAAGGCCATTTCAGGCATTAGAGAAGTTGTTTAGATTTGGACTGTACCTTGACTGTCAGATCACGTAACCAGGCTTTTGGATTTTTGGACCTTATCCAGTAGGAAGGATGTTTCCCACGCTCGGGAGCCCCCAACTGCAAGGACAGTTTCACAGCATTGCCATGGCTAACACACATGGGAAGGTGTTACAGCCTGAAGTTGTTAGTAGGTATTTCAGAAAACACAGAAACAAGGCAGTATGGACTCAGGTTTTGTACCTTTAAAATAGAATAGAACTATGGAAAATGGATTGATATTATGGAAAATGAGCTTTTCACCCTTAGTCACCGGGGCGAGGTTGCCCTTCAAGGCTTTTGGGGTGGGTTTTTTTTGTTTTTTAATATCAGAAAATGTAGCTAATCTTGATCTCCTTGTTCAAGGGGAAGGAAGAGGAAGAGTCAGTAAGGACAAAAGAATGCTTTAAAATTAAAAGATATGTCTCAGTTAATTTCTTTCATTTGTAAGGTCTTTTAGTTTTAGAAAATCAGAGTCAAATAAAGTGGTTTCAAAACAAAGCTATTATATTCTGATCTGAATCAAAGTTCTAGATGCAATTTACAACAAAATAAAACTGATTGATTTTGTAGTCTTTCTCAGAGAAACAAAAAAAGTGAACTAAACATTTTGGTAAATGTTCTTGAAGAACAAGAATTTTCATCCAAGTACCTATCAGACCAAGGGCATGCATTCCTAATAAATATTTTATGTGATCACCAATTTAATCATCTCTTTGTTGGCAGAGATGAACTTCTCTGGGTATGGTCCAGACGACAGGAATCAGAGAATGATCTATTTCCATCACATTTGCTTAATTAGTTCTGAGCAGTTTTCTGATGTGTTTTCCGTTCATGAACATGTACGTATCTTCCCTCTAACAGAAAGTCAATAAAGAAGATGTGATGAAAGCCAAACAGATAAATAACACTAATGAGACATGCCTGAATATTTTGGTGTCCATTCCTAGAAAATCTGTGTAACTTCCCATTAGTATATACTACATAAAATATAGTCTAATATGTCCTTTTTGTATATTTTTCCTACTTTATTATCTTATGGAAGGATGTTCAGTGCTCCTTTATGATCCAAAATTCACTCCTTCAAAAAAAGCGTAGCTGTGTGACTGCTGACAGTTTCAAAACCATGGCTCTTTCTAGCCTGACTTGCTAGTGTCAGTTGGGTTTTTTTAAAGGTTTTCTGAATGATTTATCAATTCACTAAAACTCACAAAAAAAAATCTTGGTGTGACTCCATCATGCAGAAGAGGCTTATTTTGTGTATTTCTACTTCTGAACTTCAAATTTGTGATTCTTTCCTGCCATTCTTTGTTTTTTCTTCTCAGGGTCTGGGAAACAACAGATTGCCCTCTCTCCTTGTCTGGAGATGTCTAAATCAGAGATCTGGCTGGAGCTCCCTCGGCTGAGCTGGGTTCAGATATAATTTGCAAGATGGTCCCAAACATTTCTACTCACCAGTAGGAGAGGGCTATCAGCAAGCATAGATTTGGTGGGGAAGGCTATAGACCATGTATTCCCCAGTATGGCTACTTGTCATAGCACAAAAGGTCCTGATGGTGTGGTGTGACAGCAGTGCAGTCTTCCCAACCCTCTCTACATCAGCAGAGGTCTCCCCAGCCCTCTCTGTAGCTTCCTTTGCTTTTTGCCCTCTTTTTCTAGTAATACCTCTGCTGAATCTTTCCCTGGTACCTTGTTGACTCATTACTTAAGGCATGTCACACCAGGAGACTTTGCTCCTGTTGATGGATTCTCTAAGCTTAGAGACCAACTTATCCTAATGATGTACTTTCCTTGCAAGAATTACTGTGGCACCCAGTAATTTCCAGTGTCTTTTCTTCTGCTTAGGAACCTGTTTGTCAGGTAGTCCTGACCTCTTGGTTCCCCCAACTAGAGCTGCCTGAGTAGTGTTCTTCCTTCAGTTGTCCTTCCATGGTAGGAAGCTTTGGAGGCTTTGCCACTGCTTTACGATACTCTCAGCAACGTATGAAGGCAAGAGCCATGAAAAAACAGAAGCTGGCCCTGCAGTGTGGGAGATGGCTTAGCAACATAACCACAGTAGTTATCAGTGTCGTTTCTCCCCTGGGACACTTTTGCAGGGCTTTGTCCCTGGTGATGCAAAACGCTTTACAAATAATGGTAAATTAACCTTCATAGCCTTGGTCCAAACTGGGCAAGATTCTTCCGCACAGTATATTTGGAAAAACTGAGACATCCAGCAACAAAATCGCTCTGCCAAACAGTCCTGTGGTAAATTAAACGGGAAAAAAAAAAAGAAATCCTTCACTCCCAACCTCATGATCCAGTCATGAGCCACTATCTTCCATTGCTCAAGGAAAACAAAGGCATTGTCCTGGATGACATCTCTTCTGGTCTCCAAACTTTGTTTTACTGTCCTCTTTACCTACTAAGCCTCACCAAAGCCAAAGGTTCCCAATGGACATTTTGAAAAAGCACGAGGTGGGAGGGGAATGGAGCAGGGTGGCATTAAGTTTTATCACCCCCTAAACTGTAATACTTTCCTTTGCGTGCTCTGTTTCTTATTCACACGGCTATAAAATCTACCACATCCGGGTGAGAACATCCCTCCAGTCAACCAGGCAGTGTTTACGAACTGGAAAAGGCATTTTCTCGCTCCTCACTGTAGGGGTGAGACAAAAACGTTAACAAGTTTGTTGTGGCTTTCTCTTTCCAGGTTGGGCTATCAGACCTCTGCAGTGGGGAGGTAGCAATCTAGGGACATTTTATACCTCTGAAGATTTGCAATCAGCAAATTGCTTGGAACATGTTTGATTTCCCCACCCGCCAACCCTCTGTGGTGTCCCACCATGGAGCCTCTTGCTAGGGACAGCTTGATGTTTGTGGTCTCGCAGATTCTTTGCTCAAGCCAAACACATTTCTTGTAGTTCTGGTTCTCAGCCCAGCCTGCTTTACATCATAAATGTAAAAAAATGTTTCTTTTATAAAAAACAAAAGATGAAGAAAAAAGAGAAGAAACACACAACCAACCTATAAAACAGAACATAAAAGCTGTTTAATGGAGTGCGTAATGAAGCAGAGAGGAAACAGACTTGCATTGATTTTCCCTGACATTTCACCTATTAAATTATAAGCTTCTTAAGGAAGAGCCTGAATATTTTTTTCAGTTAATTTAAGTCCTTTAATGAATAACAAAGCCACTATTGTCCCCAGCAAGCTGAAGTTGTGTGATAGGCAAGTATCAAAAAAGAAATAAGGCTTGAATATGAGGACTCACAGGAAAATGTCCTACCATGTTTCAGATACCCCTTGGATCAGTTTGGAGGCACTTCAGAAGAGGTGCTGAAGGAAAAACAGGTTGGAGAAAGCCGTATCTTCCATACCAAATGAGAAAGTGAGACCTCAGGCCTGGTAACCAAGCTTTGTGACTTCTTCCCCAGCTTTGGGCAAGCTGCTTGGACTCCCAGCTACTTCCTCTTGCCCTTGGTACAGCAGGAGCAGCAGTGTTGACCCATCTAGTGAGGTTACAGGAAAGATTAATTAATCTCATGGGTGCTTTTGAAGGCAGCATTCACTCCAAGAATTCATCTGGAAGTCCTCATGTAGTAGTTAAGAATAACTATAAAGTGCATCGCGTAGCTGGAAACTGTGAAGTAAAGGGCTGCCTGTGCTGCTGCAGGGAGATGCTTAAGGAGGGACAAGATGAAAAAAGAGCAGCACAGAAGGAAAGTGAAAAAACAATGTAGGATTCATTCCTTCAGGCACAAATGACATTTTTTAACATAAACTCAGCCTCACAATTCAGTTTTTGCTGCGGTAAATCCACTCTCATGAAGGCAGGAGTGGAGTCCCACATGAGGGTACACCTGGCTGAGCATGGGGATGCTTGGTACAGGTCGAGGCGAGGGCAGGAGACCTGCATGGTGATGGTGATGGTGACAGTGACTGTGCCGGTGACAGTGCCAGCCCCACAGGTCCCACCAGCACAGCCACCCTGGGGAAAGGTGCAGCTGGCAGCCAGGCCAGGCAGCAAATTCTTCATCTGAACATTGGCTGACCAGTCAGCTGTATTAGGACATGTTTTTTTAAAGCATGCTCAGCACTTCAAAATAATGGGAAATTTTGGGGACCCCTTTGTTTCCATGCAGACACCAAATCCACATGTTCCCAGGGCAGCTCAGCATGCTCACAACCTGTACCACGCCACAGCATCTGCTCTGTAGTCACTAGGCATGAAGCTTTGACTTATGAGCAGGTCAGAGCAGCCAGGACAAGCCTTGAACATCAACAGTATTGTTTCAGAGAAAGGTAGCTTCTTTAAAAGTGTGAGTTTTCAAAGTGAATGCTAAAAACAAAACAAAACAAAAAGATCCTTCAATTGTAATTCTGCTAAAAACAGAAAAATTCCTACTGCTGTCAGCAGTGCTATGTCCTCGATGTGTCAACTTGCCTTAGGAGCTGCATTTATAACCCCGCAGAGCTGTTCAACTTTGAGGCAATGGCTCTGTCCCCCTGACTCCTTGGGTGTGTTGCTCACAGGGGTGACACAGCAGAGTGCAACGAATTCTTCTTGGGAGATTTGTGGGTCTGGAAGCACCACAAAAAGCCTGCTTGAAAGGATTTTCTTCACAGAGATACAAGTTTTCCTCCAAACCACACACAGAACAAACCAAGACATATAATATTGGTGGGAACACCAGCTGAAGTAACTCTAACTTAACTGTGTTGTGATGGCTTACACAACTGTAAGAAAACATCTGCATGCTCCAAAAACCATCCAATGCAATAATACTGATCTTCTGGTTTGCCATGTTCAAACAACTCATTTGAGTCCTTATGACTAAATAACCTCAAAGTGCCGTAAATCAGGCAAACTTTACAGAAAAATAAAGCAAATAATTACTCTGGAAAGTTCATTATGTCACTAGAAAACACCAGACTTCCTCAAGGACATGTTTCTCCACTTCCGGAGACCTTGGTGGCCCAGCAGTACAGGGCATGCAGGCTGTGCCATCGCTCCTCCACACCGCATGTGTCCTCAGGCAGGTGGGCAGTGACGTCACCCCCAGCCTGGATCCTGGCAGCAGCACCAAGCGGGGACAATGCAGAGTCTGATGTCCTTGGGGTATCTCAGAACAAGCCCACTGGGCAGAACACCTGTCCATGGGAGCGTGGGATTCGCAGCCTCACCCCACGTGTGCTCCCACAGCCATTGCACCCTGCAGACTGGCGAGGGCTTGCCAGCCCCGGCAGTGCAGCGCGGGAGCTGGAGTGCTCAGCTATGTGACCAGGCCACCGCTTTGTTTGTTTTCGCATAACTTCTTGAACTTATTAGGAGGCTGGGGAAAGGAGCCATTGTTTTGCTTTGGCTGTGAGGTCCTGGACGCTTTGCTTCCAGGCCTCCATCCCAGTGATCCCAGAGATGAGGACAGATCGAGGGAAGATTAAGTCAGTGCCTTAGGAAGTTTACAGTTGGGGCCTGGAAGAGAAGACCATCTTCTCAGGAGAAAAAATAAAAGTGATAGTAAAGCAAATCAGAATATGTATGCATGTGTGTTAATATATACACATACACAAATGCTAGTTTTCGCATTTCTGTATACTTACAGCTCCATACATTTATTCTTGTATTTCTCTTTTAAAGTTAAGGTAGACAGATGCAACCGAAGAGTTTTCCTCCCACGCACACCCCGCTAGCTATAACGAGGGAATAACACCACCATAATTAAAGATTGAGATTCACTGTTTTACAGACAGTTTTTCTAAGTGCTTCGAAAATCCACGTGCTTACTCAGACTTTCTTGAAAATTGCTTGCCCTGAGGGGTCCTGGGGAAGTGCAGCCTCCTCTGCCTTTGAATAAGTAGACAAACCCCCCCTCCCCGCCCCAGATACTGCAGCAACAGCGTTGCACCCATCTCACAGAGGTTTCTGCACAGCTAATACCTCCTCTTTGATCCTGCCCACCATCTCACTCATTTAGGACTCGGTGCCTGATCTCCACTACCCCTTTTTTGTGTAAAAAAAAAAAAAATAATCCTGTCTTTTGAGAGCTCTTGGAGATATAAATTGAGCCACCCAAGGAGGGGTGGCCTGTAAGTCCAGGCAAAGGGAGAAGCTGCCTTTCACAGCTGGGTCAGGCTAGTGCAGATGCTGGGCAGGGGCTGGATCATGGGGAGTGGCAGCTGCTTCCCAGGAACCTGTAGAAACTGCCATTGAAGTCTCTCCATGGTACTCTGTCTCTCCCCTTTCCTGCAGCAGAAGAGACTCAGGCTGTCACTCCTGAACAGCAAAACTCAGGTTTGCCCATACTGAGGTGAGTCTGGGGATCCTGTGAGCCCAAGAAGGTCCACAGCGCATGTGCTGGAGCCTGGGACTTTCCTTCTCTTTGGCACATTTGCAGAGCCCCGAGTGGCAGAGCAAGTCTGTTCTGAAGTACCACACTGTGAGGAACAAATTCAGGTATCTCTCCACCCAGTGATTTTGAGACTTTCTTTTTACGCTCTTTAAAATGACGGGATCTGCCTGCATGATCCAAGGATCCTTGTAGAGACTTCGCTTTAAAAACAACCTTTCTGATTCCATAGCTAAAATTTCGAAACTGCTAAAACTTACATGCTGACTCAGATTTTATTAGTGTCAAGAAGAAAATCATTAAGTTGTTATTTTAGAGCAACGTAATAGTGTCTCATGCCATTTATCCATTTGTGGACAAGATGAATGAGTGTCATACTGAAGAAAAAAAAAAAAAGCAATTGCCTATCTGCAATAACCTCAGGCACCATGAAGCAAAGATTCATGGGAGGCAGGTCAACCACAAAATACCACAGTTTGGGGGAATAAGAAAAATCAGGCATCAGGCCAAACCTACCATGTGGCCTTTCTTGGAGTGAGTGTAATAAACTTCAAATGATATTTTAGGGCGTACAGAAAACATGAGTGGAATGCAGACAAGAATAAACATCAGAAATATGTTTAACCTGAAGCACAGAGGTCTGGCAGGCCCTTCTCATTTTCACTAAAAAGAAAATCCCCAAATAAACATGGTGATGGTGCCATCACATAGCTCCCTTTTTATTCCTGTGCCCCATGAAGACCCAGGGCTGTCTTTGTGATCACAACAGTTTTACCTTTCCTCTTTGTCTTGTGGCTTATACTGGAATTGAGTTTAAATGAATTTAGCACAAAAGCAGCATACGCTACACCTCTCATACCACTACTGTAAACAAGGCAATGTATTAAAAACAGGGGTCTTATTCTGTGTTGTTTTGGGAGGGAAAGTAAAATTAATTATTTCATTGAATTAATCTTAAATTAGAGTGAAGTAATTAATTAAAATTAAATTGATAAGGTTGGACTTAATCTACCTGGTGATAAAAATTGAAATATTAAAAATAGGGTGGAAGGAAGCAAAAATCATCTTTTTATGCTATTGCATATTTATTTCACAAGAAGCATGATCCTTGTGCTTTCATTAATGTCGATATCTTTCCTTCCCTTATGCCATAACTTCTGTGTCTCCAGGATCACAGCTGCATTTTCCATCTCAGCCATAGCTCTGTTTCAGGGCACGTGAGAGGCTCACTGTGCTGCTAGAGAGGTGTTAAGTGCATCCGGAAGTTTATAGTTAATCAGATACTGTTTCTAAAGCACAGCACTAGACTTTGTGCCAAGAGATAGGCTTATTACTTTTATTATTTGTTATTATCAGCTTCCTTGCAGTGGCATATACAGATAAATATACTGCAGCACTTCCAAATGCCTTTTGGGGAGCTGGATTGTATTCATAGCTCCCTAGGAGGTGAAGGTTGCTTGGGTGATTAAGGTGAGAGGCAGTTCAGGACTGCTGCCGTTCTCCTTAAAGCAGCTGGGCTGAATGCTGGGGCACTGCAAACACACGGGGAAGGAGATATCCTGAAATAGTATTAGATGGCAAAATCCGTTTTGAAACAATAGGTGTCCTCTCAAGAAAGCCTTTGACCTGACACAGAACTGAACCTTTAACCATTAAATTGGGAGAGTTGGTCCTGGGCTAAAGGTGAAGCTAAGGCACTTGAGACCCACATGGTTTGGGAAATTATCTAATTAGGACTTTTCAGCAATGACGTCAAAAGGAGTTCCTGATTCCACAGCTGTTTTGTAACTGGCAAGGCTTTCGTGAAGGCTCAAGAGGTCTGAAAGGTCAGCCAATCCCTGAAAGCTGGTCTGTTCTCTTCCCTATTGTGTCCCGTGCCCCCTGTTTCAGGACCCCTAAGATGCCAGCAGCAACTAAAACAAACCACAAAAATAGTTTATTTATCTTTTTTTTTTTTTTGCCTAGTGCACTGCTAGGAAGAAACATTTCCAGACTATGGCAATTGTCAATTGTTGAAGAGGAAGCTCAAACATAATCAAAACCACCAGTGCATCCCAACCTCCCCAGGCGACAGCTTTTGGCTGAATGGGGTTTCTCCTGGCCTCACAGGCATGAGCCTGTATGGTGTAAAGGCACTGACCACGATCCCCTTTGTGGTGGCTCGGAGATGCCTGGAGCCAGTGAAGAGGTTATTAGCCCTGCTGGGGTTTGTATGAATGAGTATGGACAAATGAATGATAAATGCCATGGGATGCTTCTGTTTAAGCTCTTTCGTGCTAGATAGCAACCTTATTAGTCCTGTTATTGCCCATCCATCCTCCTCTGCTGGCTAGATGCAGGCCCCTAGTGTTAAGTGGCTTTCCAAAGCCTCTCTCCTGCGTCTCACACAGACCCACACAAAAATACTGCAGGGTACAGGTCTCTGTATCACAGCACCTCATTGTCAGCATGTGCTTCTCCAATCTCTACTAAAAGAAAGACTCTGCTGCAGCTCTGTCTTGCCCTCTCTGTCAGATTCCTAAATCCTCTTTCCTGAAGTGCTTATTTTTCATTCAGCCTGAGAACTGACGAAGCATGGGTCCATCAGGAGACCCCAAAGAAAAGCTATGTGACAACTCATCACAGGTTGAATTGCAATTATAAGAAGGCCTTCTCATTGGAAAGGCCGTGTCAGTTGTTATTTGGAGGCCTGAAGAGCTGATGGACATGACCACTCGAGAAGAGAACACCTTGTCAGAGAGGTCTTAAGCCTAAAAGCTTTGGGCAGAAGACAAGAGGTTGGTTTTAAGAACCTCATTTCCCCTTTTTTGTCTTCTCATTTGGTCTGTTCCCTATATTTTATGTCGTCTCTTCACCTCTCTCTTTTTTAGTACCCTTGCTGCATTTGAGGCATACGTGGAGTAAATGTTTCTTTGTATGTTCTGTAGAGAAGGACTACTTTGTTCCTTCTCTGCCTTAGCACGCCATGGGTTCTCTGGGTAACATGCTGCCTGCTCCCCATGACTAACACAGTTTGGAAGGAACAACACGCCATCTCAAATGACTTTTTCCACAGTGGAAATGACTGGATCTGTAACCCTGGAACATGAAAACATGCAGCTTGAGTATGCTCCTGAGGCGAGACCCAGTGTTCAGAGAGGCAAGTTTTTATTAAGGGTGCAAATTTCTCTCTGAAATTCAGCCAGTTGAGAGAAATGGCATCCAAGGCTGTGGCTTTTGTGTGCAACAGAGCATGACACAGAGATCCTCAACCTGCCTCAGTCCCTGGAGGTGCGCACACATGCACAATATGGCATTGGGCCAGAACAGAGCATACCTGCAGAAGAAGCAGAGCAGTACCTCTGCGCTGTTACCCCAGGCCAGCACGGCCACGCTACTTTCGTGTTCAGCACTCATTTGTGCAGAGCCAGCATCTGCGTCTCCATGTGCAAACACATGCTCCTGGTCCTATTACCCAAACACCATTCACCAGAGTGATAAAATCATGCTAGTGACCATCTGCTTTTGGAATAAAAACAAATGAACTCTGTGTTTCTCTAACGCATCCCCAGCACACCTGCCCAGTTGGAGATGGTCCCATGTGTGAAAGCTTGGGCCCTTCAGTGGAGGCAAGAGTTGCCTCTAAGAGGTTCTTTTCTTGGGAGTGCATTCCTGGAGGTCTTTCTTTCTAATTTCTCCTGTTTATGAAGAAACATGGGCTCCAAGTTCCTCCCTGTGATTGGGGTGAGCTGGTTCTAGGGCTAAGAATAGCAATGATATATCAAAATAAGGTCCTGAGGTGCAAATGGAAATAGCAAGGCATTGTCCTCTGATTTTAGGTCTGTCTTAGTACCTGGGGGCTAACTTTCAGAGAGATTGTCATCATAACCATCAGTCTCAAGCCATCAACTCTGAAGAAATCCTGGAGAATGGGCCCAGAGGTGGGTATTATTTTACCCTGTTGGTTTTGCTCTGTGGACGGGAATTTGGCTTCTGGGGACATCAAAGAGGAACCTTTGGCCAACACTTAATTAAAGAATGAGCAAATCAATTATCTGCTCAAATTCTGCAAGATTAAAATTTCATATTTTAAAAGGCAAAGGCAAAACCATGAAGGTAAATAAATAAAAAGAAAAAAAGAAATGGAAGGACACATGGTCCAAAAAAGATACTTGTACTGCAGCAGTGGCCAGTAGCACTAAGGTTCTTTGTTGGCAGAAATTTTTTGGCTTTCATACTCCCTTGTTAGCTCTGGCTGCTCTGCCTTAGGTGATGGTACTGGAAAGACCTCCATGGGCAGAACTGCTGATATTTACTCAGCTAAGGATTTTTCTTAGATACAGACCTCCAAGATACTCCATTAATATAGTGAGTGGGGAGAGGGATGAAGCTTCTTCTATAATTCTGAGCATCAACCATCAGTCTTATTTTCTTTCACCCTTGAGCAAAGAGATTTCCCAGCTGCCACCAAGCCAAAGTTACGTGTTCACAATTATGGGGGCAGGCTGAAGGCTAAGTAGTACCCTCCACCACAAGTGGCTTGAACTCAGCTGATGCCCAGTTTTGAAGGACCTGAGCATCCTTCATTTCCAGCTGACAGCATTGACCAGCCAGCAATAGAGGGCCCACATTGCATCAAATTATTTTACTCCATGTCCGGGACTGGTCTTTGAGCTGATGGTTGAGCACTGCCTAATGAGTGTGCAATGTGGAGCAGGGACATGGAAAAAGCTGCAAATGAAACCCTAAAAATTTATGGGGGAGGTAACAAATTGATTCTATCTTCATGCTCAGAAATCTTTCTTCAAGTTCTCTTATGGAGGCTGATGAATCTCCTGCTGGATTTTTTTTTTTTAATTTTTGTAAAGGGATGCTCTTTGGAAGCAGATTCTCAGCATCTTTTGCAGCCAAGACAAGGGTGGGTTTCTGAGTGTTCTCTGGGTTACACACTCAAGCAAGAAAAGAAGTGTTGTTAAAGAGTATCAGCAGAATGGCACCTCAGCTGCACTAGTTTTTGAGATGGACCTCTGCTGTTTTCTAGGGTGGAAAGGAAAAAGAAACTTGAAACCCATCCAGCCCTATTCACATGCCTGGGACACTATGCTCTAAGTTTCAGGAGGAGTTTGCAGCCCTTGGGTAGGGAGCCCTATTTCCCCAGTCAGAGGGGGAGATGTGCCTGCTATTGGGTGACAGTGGAAAGTGAGAAAAATGGCATGGCCAAGAAAAAGCCTCTTCTTTTTCAACAGAAACAGCTCAGACAACAGTTGAAGAAATGTGCATGCACATAAACACCCCACCAAACCAGTCACAGTCATCACACCATGTACCTGATTTCCAGCCAAACTGAGGAAGCAAATCCTAGTTAGGTGAGACGAATTGGTGAAAGGCTTTGCTCAGAGAAGTCTCATCCCAGTAGGATTCACAGCTGTCAGATTATGTCCTTCCTGCATGCCCTAAGCTGCATAACAACATTTCTGTTCCTGCATGCTGTATCCCTGTTACCCGAAGAGTTCTCACCCAGAATATTCTTCCTCAAAGATCAGCAAAGTGGTGATGCACTCTTCACAGCACTAAATACTAGACGTGCTGGTTCAGAAAGTGAATGAAGACTGGATAAAACTGTTTACATCCCTTTTATTCCCCTTCCTTTCTCTCCTTCCTTTTCTTTTTTTCCTAAAATACCACTCCTCTACTTTCCAACCCAAAAGCAATCAAGCTGAAGCAAGATAACGGGATGCAAAGGGTGATCTGAGTCAACCCCTTTTATATAAATTTCTGTTTCTGCTGGGCACTCTGATGACATTTCAAAAGACTGCAGTCCTAATGAAAACCACACAAGCTCCTGAAATTAAGTTAACTCCTTTTGTAAAAAGCGGGGGGCGGGTGGGAGAGAAGCGGTGAGAAGAAAGAGAAAGGAAAAGGGAAAAAGAGAAAACGCAAGTGAAAGAAAAATCCCTTTCAGGTTGTAGTGATGCATTTAAGAACCATATTGTGTATCAAGCACATTCTGCCTTATAAGCAAATGCACTGTAGAAAAACTACAAAGATTTTCCACTTGACCCTTTTGTGTCTTAAGAAAAAAGTAAAATAATTCAGACAGTTTTTTTGGTACATAAAGTCACTCTTGGGTTTTTTTCTTATGTCTCTTTGTATTCTTTTGTCTGTTCATGGTTCAGCATATCAAAAAATCTCCTCTCTTCCTAATGACAGAGTTTCCTGATCAGTACAAATTGAGTACTTTTTCTGAATGTTACCACTTAGACCACGAGTTTTTCCTGTGTGTTTGTACAGAGCTTAGTACAAAAGCACTGTAAATCTTGCTGTGCTACTGATTATTAAGTACTAACTAATGCAAATTGAAGTAAAATAAACTACACAAAGTTCTAAAAGGCAATAGTTCAGAGGTCCCAAAATCTAGAGGTGAAAAATAGGTGTACAGAGAGAGTGAAAAAAATCTGTAGATCCCCTAAACAGCTCCCAGTGGAAAGAGGACCCGCAGTTGAGATCCCAGGAGGAAGGTTGTTTGTGTGGCATTATTGATAAATCCCAAAGTGTTATAAGCACATTCATCAAAAAAATAGATACATAGCCAAGTCATTGCCTGACAGAGTTCAAAGAGTGCCTGAATGATGCTCATAGTCCTAGGTTTAGTGTTAGATAGCCCTAGTTGGACTCGTTGGTCCTTATGCATCTCTTCCAACTTCAGATATTGTATGATTCTATGATTGTAACATTTCTTGGCTTACTTTCAAACTAAACGTTCTTCAATGATCTTTTCTAGTCATAGAGCACATGTAAAATGAACATGCAAAGCAGTATGATCCACCTGTCACCAAATTCCTCTTATCAGAACTGCTGTGAGATCCCCATGAGCCCAGCAAGAGGGTAACAGTTTGGTGCCACCCATTTCAGCAACCCAGCTGGCCAGATGTCAGCCCATCAATTGAAGTTGGATTTGGCACCTTCCTTAATGCAAGTAAGCGTATTCACCCCTGCTATGTCCCCAGAAGTTTCAAAATTTCACTCTTGAGTCTTGTTACTTGGTCTCCTAGTAAAGTAGTGGGGACATATTCTGGGAAATGGAAGTTTGGTGCCCAACTCTTTCCAGTCTGATGAGGAATAGCTAGAACCAAGCTTGTCTGGTTCTGATCCTGACCAGAGAAGAGAAATCAGAATCAAAAATAAAGTCAATCCTCGGCTTTCATCGCCTCTCTCTTAGATAGGCTTTTGTTTAATCATTCCAAATGAAACCTTTTGCTTTTTACATAATTTTTCAAGGATCACATTTTGAGCCCTCATCAGATTTTCCATCTACTGACTTTCCTTCAAGTTCTCATCTCTCAGGTCCTTGCTGGAAAAAGCTCAAACTTTGGTGGAATACAGGTCAGTCTGGAAGCTCCCACCCTCCAGGAGGTTTGGATACAGATAATGATTTCAGACATAGAATATGCTCGGTAAATCCACGGATGTCAGCGGATTTGCTTAGAGTACAGAGCCATGGCGTGGCCCTTTCTGAGTCACCTTGTGGTTCAGATAACCATTGACGAAAGAATTGGAAAAGCCTCATCATGTTCTTTTTTTCGAACCAACTTGAAGACAACAAAAGATGTTAACTGTGTGATGACTGGAGACCTCTAGCAGGATTTTGCTTGCATTTCTCGTAATTTCTAGTGTATACAAGAGAAAAAAACCTTCCATTTCGTGTTGTGCTGGGCTCCATAGATTGTGAAATCCTCCAGAGTTTCAACATGAGAATGTAGCAACTGCTAGCACTACAGAGCTCAGATTCCTGGGCCTGAACCATAATGTCAAGAAAGCTGAAACTTGGAGTTGGCCCTAATTTTATGGGAATAATTATATCCATTTTCTTATAGTCAGTGTTATCCACTCCAATGCCAAGACAAACAGGGAAAGTAAAGTCATAAAAAAGATTCAAAGGTAAACAAAGTTCCCCAGAAGCAACTTCAGACTATTGAGCTCACCCAGAACCCAAGATGCAGAGAGCATGGACAGATGTGTTCTCAAGCAGTTTTTTAGAGCAATGAAGTTGAAAGAAAACATGTCACCTTGAGGATGGAAACTTCAAAACAGGCATTTTCTCTCTTTCCATCTCTCCCTCCTTCTTTCTTCACCAATATCCTCAGGCAGCTGGAAGAACCACCAGGGTGATCTCAGTGGTAAACAACATCCAACATGTTTTTCCCTGCTTTTGATAATGAGTGGGTTTCATCAAAGCTTGGCCCATTTGGAGAGGCTCATGGAGAGTTCAGACCCACAAGGCTTCCTCCTTTGCAATGTGCTTTCAAAAGTTTCCAGGACAATGACATCATGAGAAAAACGCCAGTCTCATGTTGCCTAGACAAGTTTGGGGAGAGGTGTGCCTCTTCCCACAGCTCTGCTTCACTTCAGGTAGGCGAGCTGGACACAGTAGGCTCAGTTTTTCAGAAACAACAGCAGCAGCAGCTCAGTTGTCCAGAAATGCAGTTACAGCCATTCAAGAAGTGACCTGATTTCCAGACATCTCAGACAGCTCACAGCATTCCCCTACAATGCATGTATTTTTGGAAACTTGATGATGTAAGTGGGAGGTCTTGGATGCTGAGCACTTTAGTTAACATGACCTGTGGTAATGTGAGCTACATCTTCGCTGAGCAGGGATCTAGTATGCAGGAGGTATTGCCACTGCCTAGGGTGGCTCATGAAGTCCTGGTCATATGGATCCTCCAGGCGTGCCTCCATTTGAATCAGCTGCTACTTTGTTTCCCCAAAAATAAGACCTACCCTGAAAATAAGCCCTAGCATGAGTTTTCAGGATTTTTGAGGATGCTCGAAATACAAGACCTACTCCAAAAAGAAGCCCTAGTCACAGTTCATTAAAAACGTCAATTTAAACAGTTTCCAGGCAGCTACACATGTAAAAAAGGTAATAAGTTTTGGAGAAAAAATCAATGTAAGACCCTGTCTTATTTTCAGGGAAACAGAGCACCTCTTTGTCCCCCATCTAGGCCACACTGCAACTGAGACTGCAGCTCATGTGTAACTCTCCAACATGAAGTTAAACCACTGAGCTCAAATACTGGTGGCTGTGCAGCTGCAACAGTCTGAGGCTTGTCTGGGATGCAAAGGAAGCCTGGGGAGCAGGTTGAGTGTCAGTGGTAACCTG
The DNA here is from genome assembly GCF_037038585.1 of Patagioenas fasciata. Taxonomy (NCBI): domain Eukaryota; kingdom Metazoa; phylum Chordata; class Aves; order Columbiformes; family Columbidae; genus Patagioenas; species Patagioenas fasciata. The sequence continues at coordinate 26,832,172 of NC_092524.1, read as the reverse complement.
TGCTGAGCTCTACAATGCTGCAGCTTGTCCAGTTTGCAAGGGTGGTCCTCCCAGCTGTAACAGAGGAGCTCAAGGCTTTGTGGTGGTATAGACCGAAGTGCATTCTCTTGCCTCATGGATCTGGGGCTGAAACTAAATCTGATTTTTCTGCTGGTGAAAAGAGTAGAGCTGGGGTGGCTGTGCTTTGCAGGGCAGGGCTGGCTGCTTCTGCTGCCACAGGAATGGAAGAGGTGGGGGGTTCGGCACAAATGGCTGGCAGTGAGATCAACACTCCTACAACGAACACGCAGGGCACCTCCTTTGGTAAATGAAAGCAACAGTATCTTTGGCTCTGCAAACCTGTGGCACAGGCAAAGGATATGGCAGCCAAAGTGTGCTGCAGGCAGCTGCCAGCTTTGCCTAAGCCCAGAGTCTGCCCTGTGCACAACTCTTCTACACATTACTAGCACTAGATGTTGATAGGACTCTAGTTCAGATGAAAGAAGGTCCCAGAAGATGACACTTCAGACCTGATAAAGGCAGATGTCACAGCACTGAAAACCAGTGGGATTTATCTATATATATTAAAACCGACAGTTTATCCTTCATGTCTGCAGCTATACAGCCAGGGCACAGCTCACAGAACTTGTACACAGAGAGCAGAAAGCACGTCTATAGCTCCAGATGCCTCTGAAGTACTCAGCAGTTTACAGGACTGAAAATCACTGATGATACCAAGGGTCCTTCTCAGTTGGCATCTTGCAGCTGAGCTAAATTTCCTGCCAAGCAACTCCCACAGTCTCCAGCCATTAAGAGAAAGAGCTGATGAGCAATGGGAGTAAAGAAATCCAGTGGTTTGGGCCCAAAACTGGGAAATGTAGAGTGTAGCATTACCACTCCACTGCATTCCCTCCTTCCTCCAAGGTCTTGGTCAAGTCACTTCATTTTCCTTGGTTCTCCTGCTAGAAGGCAAGGACAGTATTGCTCATTCCATGAGGGGAGATGGGTAGCCAGTAGTAACTATTTCTACAGCCCTACTGCATGTGCTCTGCTGAATCAGATGCAGCAGAGGTTAGGAGCCTGCAATCCATTAAATAAGACTATTGCCTTCTGAAAAGGCAACATTTACCTGTTTTGCACAGCATCTCCTCCCACTCCATCCCCTTTCTCCAGCCAAGTTGTCTGACTTTTTCCCTTGAAGCAGTAGGCTGCAGATCCCCTACAGGGCAATCCATACAATAGTCACTTTTTTTTTCCTGACTGACACTGTTGTTCTCAGGTAGCTGTCATATCTGACTGTCTGTTGTGATCATAGGCCAGTCAAAGCCTACTGTTGGATCTGTCTGGTCAGGACTGGCTTTTTCGATATATATTACTTTTGCAACATTTAATTTCCTATTTTATAGCTCGTCATTTGTAGTCATATTGCAACCCTTTCCATTTAGTTTTAGGTTTAATGACCCAAATCAGTACTGTATCATCTGTATTTTATCACCTTACTGTTCATACCTTTTTCTGGAAGATCATTTCTGAGTACCCTGAACCATGGTCCCTGAAGAATTCTTGAAGGATTCTGTGGGTAACCTCCCTCTATTGTGAAAGATGACTATGTGAGCCTATTCATTTTACCTGTTCTCTTTAACTTGCTATATATCTATGAGAGGAGCTTCCCTATTGCCCCAAGATTGCCCCAATATTCATTAGTTAGTTTTCATAAAGTCTCTTTTAGAAATTCGAATGGTGTAGGTCTGCTACACCTTCTTTTGTGTGCTTACTGACTCTTTAAAATACTCTGCTGTATTTTCAGAACTTTCTTTCCCTTTACAAAAGCCACGTGGCTCATTGTATTATGCTTATTCTTGTGCATATTAATTTATTCTTGTGCATATTAATTTCCTTTGATTTTTGTGGAAATTCATGAAATCTGCTTGGAACCTTTCCTAAAGGCTGATGTCATGTTTGTTATGTTCAGGGACTTATATAAGGGTACCCATCAGATCAGCACACCTGTTAGAATTCGTCTCAGACTGCTGGGTGAATGGTGGCTCCTCTGCACCATTCTCCTCACTTCTGACTCTTCTTCTCCTGACACTCCCACTTGAGCAAGTGTGTCCACTTCACGCATTGTAAGAGCTGGGTCTGACATGAGAACTGCCCACAACTAAACACGTGGGTCCTGCTGCACCAAGAAACAGTCAGGTATGGGATCTGGCAATGCAATGTCTCCATGGCACTCTCTTAAAATGTTTGTTCCATAAGCATGGGGATGCACAAAATTCCTTCTTATCATTGTGCTTTCCTCCTTTGCAGCTTCTTTAATTTCTCTTAGCACTTTTACAGACACCACCAAAATTTGAACAGGCTGATCAGTATCACATCATATCCCCACTAGTGTTAATTGATCCTAATATGTCCCCCACCTTTCTAGAGCTCCAGTAAATAGAAAATCTGTGGTAGGTGTTGATGCAATTAGCTTGTTCCCCTTATTTGACATCATGCGTTATGTAATAGGGGACCACCCCCCACAGGCACTATCAGATCTGTCTTCCCAACCCCTGGGTGATAAATTAATGTTGTATTTCATATCTATCCATGAGTAAGAGCTCTGAAATGCAAACAGGTGACAGGCCTCAAATGTCAGCTCCCCAGGGCAGTGATGGCACCTTTATTGCCTATGTAACCAAGGTGTGCAACTTTCCAGGCTTCACTATTTCAGTTAGTGAAGGGATTTGGCTGAACCACAACATTTAAAGATTACGTTGTGTCATTTTTTTCCAGTTCTCCAGGTTTCACTCAGCCAGTTCCAAAAAAAAGGCTCTGGGAGCCTTTTGATGAGCTTCTGTCAAATTTGCGGATGGTCACCAAAACACAACCCTGGATATATTTAACAGAGCTTCTGAGTTTGCAGCTAAAGTTTAAATGTGAATTCTTCCATCAGAAGCACTCTTAAATCAAACTGGGGTCTCTTATAGCACTGTGTCTTAGTGATGATTCTGATCCACATATGAATTTTGCCGTTCGGGTCAACACTCTGTCATGAGCAGATATTAACACATGTGGTTCTGCATCTGCCTCCCGCAACGCAGTGCTACACACTGCTAACTTTCTCCAGACCCAGAAAGGCTCTCCTTTGCTTGGATGCAGCCATGGTACAGTGTGGCCAGATCACTTTCAAGTGACTCCTTTATCTTTTACAATTGTTTTTTCCTAACGTCTCTTTTCCTGTGGATGAATGTGCTTATACAAAGTCAAAGCTCTGAACATGTTGTATTCGTTAACAGAAAAATTTGACGTAGTTAAATTATGCCATAAGGTTTTTCTACCCCTTCTTCTCTACTGTGGAGGCAGAACAAAGGTTTTGCCCCAGAAAGGTGGGAGGTGGAGGAGGAGGAGGTGAGAGCAGTGAGGCTGTAGTCCTGTTTTACTTGTGAATGCAGAAGAAGGAAGGAAGGAAGGAAGGAAGGAAGGAAGGAAGGAAGGAAGGAAGGAAGGAAGGAAGGAAGGAAGGAAGGAAGGAAGGAAGGAAGGAAGGAAGGAAGGAAGGAAGGAAGGAAGGAAGGAAGGAAGGAAGGAAGGAAGGAAGGAAGGAAGGAAGGAAGGAAGGAAGGAAGGAAGGGAGGGAGGGAGGGAGGGAGGGAGGGAGAAAGGAAGGAAGGAAGGAAGGAAGGAAGGAAGGAAGGAAGGAAGGAAGGAAGGAAGGAAGGAAGGAAGGAAGGAAGGAAGGAAGGAAGGAAGGAAGGAAGGAAGGAAGGGAGGGAGGGAGGGAATATCACATTAGCCTTAAGGGTGGGTAAGCCAGAAGGAATCTGCCAGTGAAATGTCTTCGTGAAACCTGAAATTCACTGGGATAAAAAGACCGAATGTAAAAACCACTTAGACTCAAAGTGAACATTGCCATTAAACAAACTATCCCTTCTGACATGAGCTGCTCTCATTCACAGGTACTTCTTGCATTTTTTGAAGGTCTAAGACCCTTGGAAAAAAAGGGGAGAAGATCAGCCACACAGAGACTGTGTGTCTTCCTATGACCTTGGGGACAAAACATTACTGCTTTCAAATTCTGTAGATGAAGGCTAGTGGAGGGCAGGAAGAAGAAGATAGGTATCTTGTAAGAAGAGAAAATAATCCCCTGTGTCCATTTCTGCTAAACACAGGAGCATTGACCATCGTCTGGTTTTCTAAGCCATATTGGGTTAGGAGGGGCCGAAAACTCTTGTGGGGGAGCTGGTGGTTAAGTGGCAGAACAAACATGTCAATTCATAGTTCATGCTACGGTGTGTTAAACAGCTCTAAGTAGCTCGAGGACTGCCTGGAACACAGCCCACGGCTGTCTGTCTTGTAACAGTTCGTCTTTTATGGCCAATTGCCTACTATGAAACAGAACATTTATGGCACGGCCCAATAAAGAGGCAAGTGATTCATCCACATCCAAGATTTTAAAAGACAGGGTTGAGGGGCTGGTTAGGTTTTAAATTATAAAGAAAAAAAAAAAAAATATGAGAAGATCAGGTGGTAGGTTTGGATTGGTGCTTGAGGCTGAATTCCACAGCAAATGTACAAACAATACCCCAGTACCTGTCTTATCTTCCATTTCTTTCCTTCCTACTACACCTTTCCCACTGTCCTCTCAAGAGTTACCACTAATCTGACAGGTGGGTCACAAAACTGTCCTCTTCATCTAGGTTTGGCTGTCTCAAGCAACACAGTCAATGTCACATGAAACAGAAAATCAGCACAAGACCAGGACAGGATTTGTACTTAAGTCTCTTCTAATCCCTCAGGAAAACACAAATGTGATTCAAAATGTGCAAAACTTTCCAAGATCCAGGCAGCTGGGACTGAAAATTTTGCTATTGCCCCCACCTCCAGACATAGAGTAATGAAGTTTTTTCTAAAAGCAAAATGGTAACAAGGCACTTCTAAAGATGTAAAAGCTCCTACAAAACCAACAAAGTTACTTCTGTACACAGTCTACAAGCCGGCGTTGCACTGCTTCCAGATGTTCCCCTTCATCTGGCTGGTGCCTCCCCATTGTGCACCTGCCTTTCCCCTTACCCTGTAAACAAATTATCTCCCACAAGCCAGGGCATATTATCCTCCTGCTTTAACCCGTGACCTAAAAGCTTGTGATGGAGCTGTAAAAGCTTTTTAATGAAACGATCAGAGGTAAAATGACACAGTAATAATATACCCATCCTACACTATATGTCTTATCTGGAAAACAATCACCCACATCATAAGGAAGCTCAAACAGCTGAAAACCCAGTAGATGATAGAAGGTCTGCCCAAAGATGCTGGGCTAAGGTCTGCAGAGACGTTGACATGGGGGTGAGGCCCAAGTGTGGAAAAGAAACACGACTCTCTCAAATACCAGCAGCTTCTGCCTTTTTCCCTGACATCTTCTCCGAAGACCTACAGAGGGGAAGGTCATCCCATGTTAACAGTGTGTTGGTTGGGTGCTGGTGCAAAGAGTTTCCATTCATCAAATTTGGGAGTTTCAGCACTACTTTACTCATACTCAGCTGGCTTGCGCTCTGGTCTTTAACGCTACCTATCTGTGCACATGTTTATGCATATACTGCATACCTCGATATAGCAGTTTATCGGTTTATTTCCTAGGGACATCCAGGGAAGCAGCTGTATTAGACTAGGAGCTGCAGAGCTGGACTGGTGACTACTCTGGCAGTGCTGGGAGTGCAGAGCCCACAACTTAAACATGAAGTTTTGCTGCAGGTGGGAGATGTCCACAGTCAGAGTGTAGAGGAACAGTCAAGTGCTGGCTTCTGCCCATGTGTGGGAATGCATTGCAGCCACCACTGCAGGGCAGAAAACATGATCATGGAAACCAATGCGGTGCTCTGAGAACAAAATGTTCTGGTGTGTTTGGCTTGTGATCCCCTGTGCCACAATCTGACTTTGTGGCTTTCTTTAGTCAATTGAGGTTGTAAAAAGTACATCTGTGTTCTCCTACCAAAGGGTAAAGAGGTGGCTTCTCCAGCCATTTGGAACTGTACAAAGCTTGAACTTCAAATACCCTGTAGATTATTAATCAGTTCTTAATTAAAATTATTATGGTGCCTATTTTCATTTCTTACTAGGTCTTCTCTGCAGATAAGTGTGATTTGGTGGACACTTTCTACCAATTCAAATGCCTGGTATTATCTACCCCTTTATAAAGGTGAGATTTAATGTTCATGATAAGAATATCCAGATGGCACTAAGGTAATTAACAATAAAGGACAGCGTGCTTCAAGACAGGCCAAATTTCAGTTGCCTGAGGTCTGGAGAAAAAAGAAATCTCTTTAAAAAGTTAGCCCAAAAATTGTCCATAAATTATTTTTTCCCAGTTTCTTATGAAGCAGTAGGCATTGGACACCACCCAGTTTGTTCATGCAGCTAGTTCATCAGATCTAGCACAAAAATTTCTACAGTCAGAAACCAGGCAAACAAGTAGAAGCACCTCGGGACCCAGGGATAAAATGAAAGCTGGCATCCCAATTCACTCTGATGCTTATCATTGCCTCTGGGAGGCACTGAGTGTCAGCTCAAGGACTTTCACTGCAGCAGGAATTCAAGATCAGATCTTTGGAACAGTGCAAGAAGGATAATTAATGTCCCTTGAATTTATTAAGAAATCTTCATAAGGAGAAAAAGCACAGAAATCAAAACTGCTCCCTTTATGCTCTGTACTTCATCCCCCAGCCTTCCTTCCTGCTCCGATTCACTGTCTCTATTACATTTATCAGCTTTGCTTTCCAGCAAACATATCCCCTCAAGGCAAGTTTTGCTGGCCCCTCAGTCCCATGCTTTTCCTGGGTCACCTTCCCCATGCCTCTGCCCTCACGTCCTGTGCTCAGCACAGACAGCTCAGAGCCATCATCTGTGCAGATGACATTGTTGCACTGTATCTACATCACCCACAGGAGATGCTGATGTGGCTCCTGCAGCTTGGCAGGATGTTGCAGACCTCTCTGCTGCCAACGATGGAGAAGCAGAGGTGTCCCCACAGAGTGTCCCCACAGCTGGCTGCTTCCCATGACACCTTTAATCCTTCTTCAGTGGCGGGGATTTGAACAGAACAGGCGATTAACTGTAGATCTATAGAGCTTTGCAGTGATACAGTGTGACTTTGTTCATTAGCTTCCTTCAATAACTGTCTGCCTGATCTTATTATTTCAAAAATAGGTAATTTATAATTCTTTTGCCAAATGTACTAGAAACACACAGCTCAAGCTCATCAGAAAATATCTATTTTACATCTTAATTTTACACTTTCAATGTTTTTGTAGGAATTGCCATCTTATAACAGTCTGTAGTCCTGTCACCCTCCTGTCATGGCTCCAAAACTGACAGGTATGTCAGGAGAAGGGGTGGTAAGTGACATGTCAGGTATACTCCTCAGGTCTTCAGGTAAAGAAATTGTTCCAGGTTCCAAAGCATAGAGTCTAATATCTCAATCACAAAAATATCATTATTAATTAACATTAGAATACATTTCCGTGATGTCCCTTTAGTATATCACAGGAAAGGAACAACCTAAAACATCAGTGAGCCTGTTGGAACATCAGAAGTTAAAGCAAGACCCTGATGATGGTTATTTTTCCCTTAGCTTTGGGTTTGAATTTTAACAAGCTACTTCAGGCACTTGATCAGGTTCTTTTCAAAATTCTTATTTTGAAATAAAACAAAATTCAAAAGGAAATCTAGTTAGATTTTTTTTCACAAATAAGGTTATTAAAAAATATTTAGTATACTTGGCTATCTTGAGTTGATCTAATGCTGCTGCAGCAGAGATGCTCTGCCAGTGACAGTCCCCATTTCTCCCCAGGGAGCACGGCGTGGAGAGCGGGTGCCCTCCACAGAGAAGTGGTAGCAGCACTTGTTATGGCAAAATAGTGCCAATCTTCTTAGCGTTACACAAGGCTCGGGATGGCCCCGCTGTGGGGATGGACCACTCTGGGGATTGACCGCTGCAGGGATGGACTACCTTGTTCCCTGCCTGCTGGCACTGCCGAGTCAGGCTGCACAGCACACAGGGCTGCGCCGCGTGCTCCCTCTGATCACTTGTTCCCTCAGAGGGGAAGAACCAATGTGCTATAGCAAGCTTGAGAATTTCATGGCCTCTTTGGGCGATGGCTATCAGTTTCAGGGGCCTTCTAAAGGGGAAAATGCAGCAATTTCATGCGGATTCTGGCGAGAAGATAAATTTCACAGCTCTTCTTCCCGAGAGGCATGAAACCCATCAGTCATGAAAAACAGAGCCCTGTCACTGCTATACTGGAGATACCCACTGAAGACATAGTCTGTTCAGGTTGGAAATGACACATGAACTTCCAGGACACAAACTGTAACCTCTACAGGTCATAATACCAGACAATTTAGCCTCTGCTGAGAAGTCTTTTCATATTCAAGACTTCATCCTCCTCTTATTTGGTCACATCTGTCTTTATGTCTCTTCCCTTCAATCACATCAACAGGGAGTCACCTCACCTGACATAAGGGATCAAAAGCTTGGGAGCCCCCTGCACACTCCCTGTCCAGTCAATGGAGAGAAGCGAGTACCTCCATGGGGAGAGTGGTCACTCCTTCCCCACATCCCCCTGTCCCAGTGGGGCACGTTCCTCAGGAGGAGATGGGTTACTGGTGGGGGTGCTGGTCTCTGCACTGGCCACAGACATCAAGCTCTGGTCAGGCTCCCGGCTCAGCAGCAGGTATCATTGCAGGTAGGTGAGATGGCGATGTGGTACAGTTAAGCAAGGACTTCACAGTTCTCAGACTCGAGGGCTCAAACTAGTAGTAGACCCCACTATTTTTTATTCTGCTCTTCATCCCCAGACAACAAACCTTATTTTGCCCTGCACTGTTCCTAATTTTGCCAGATGGACTACATTCAGAGCAGTGAGCAAGATGGTAAAAGACTGTCACACTGTACTGAAGACTCTAATTTATCTGCTCTCATGTCTCTGGGAAGACCACGTGGATATGTACAAGACCAGGGAAATAATGGGACTTTCACAGATGAAGGTTTGCCTTCTGTGTTGGGAAATATTAATGTTTTCCAACATGCCAGGGCATTCCAGTGACATGCCTATGCCCAATTTCCTCCCATGGAACAAGGACCTTCAGCCTTGCCCCACTGTGGCCACTGCACATAAGAAGAGGTATTTTCTACTTTGACAGATGTCAATAGCTGGACCAGGGAAAGGTTCACCAGCATGAGGAAGAAGTCAAATATGGTAAAACCTCAGGAAAAGTTTTGTTTAGAGGAGTGAATCCTAAATCTGACTAGGTCTGGACAGATCATTTAGCTCAGTGCTAGTGCGGCATGAGGATTTTTTTTAGTTCAGATGCCCAGTGAAATTTGGACTGACTTAAAATTAGTGATTTGGCATGCAGCTAAAAATTTTTAAGTTCCAAGGGAACAATGGAAAAGCTGTCCATCTTTTGTTTTGCTTCAGCTCCAAATGCTTCCTCCAACTCAAAGCAATTGGGATCTATTTAATTTATTTTTCTCCCACTTTCATTTTTTAACTTCCATCTTTTTGTTAAACTGCTTTACAGTTTTATACTTCCAAAATTATTCATATCATTGAAAAAAAAGGTTTTTTTAAAATAGTCCTAATTTGACATTTTTTATGTTTTTCCATCCAGCTTTTTCAACTGAAACAATTTTGATTCTTGCAGAACTCCCTTGTCTCTATAATTTACCATTTGAAGAGACAGTCCGGGTTCACTCCACTAAAAACAATGCATGCCATTTTGTCTGAGACAACAACAGACAATCTCTGTCTGTCAAACAGTTTGTCTGCCAACAGAGACTTTCAGTGACTGGTTTAGAAGGGCAGGATGCACTTCTCGTGTAAGGCATTTCTGACCTGATACCTCCATGTGATCATTGTGCCAGGAGAGCATCAAAGCAACCAGCAACCCCATCGGGAGTAAGCAGGCTATGCAAAGAAGCCAACCTGTTGCATCAGTTCAATTCATTGCTGCCTGCAAGGATGGGCACAAGGCAACTGGGAAGAGAGGAGGCAAGACGAAGATTATGTTTAAACAACTACCTAGACCTGTTGGAAATAATCAGGTCTTTTTCTTCAGTTGATTATACCACTATGTATCTCTTTGCCACAGCCTTTTCCTGAGCTGAAGCCAAGGGATTTTTCCATGTCCTCTGAGGAGTATGTTACAAAAGCAGTGTTTATGTTAAGGGACTTCATTAACATTACAAGCCAGGCTGTAGTACCCAGAGACTATCACGGCCCTGAGCAGGACGCGCAAACGAGCCACCAGGCGTCATTGGCCCAAACAGCCACCAGGCTGAAACCTGACCCTGGCTGCTTGCCTTCAGGGGAAAAAACAAGAAGGGTAAAGTAAACAAGGCCCCTGTTCAACTTTCCTGAGCCTAGATGGGAATTGCATGCAATTATACATCAAAACTCAGAGCTGACTCTGAGCAGGCTCAGCTCTGCTCCTCTGTGGCTGTGACTATGTGGAGAAAACCCATGCCCGCAGCTTGCAACCACTCTGGTCAGCCACCTCCGTACCAGGCCATGAATCCAGGAAACTCTTAAGTACATGCTTAAATCTATCGTTCTCCAGAACAGCATTGATTTGACACCAGTGGGGCTTAAAAGCAAGCATGAGGTTACAGGCTTTCCTGAACTCTTGCTTTACCAAGCCTAGATCTCAACCGTTCATTATTTTATCTCGATGACAGCTGAGGTTTGGCATTTTTGCCTGCAAAGCTCCCTCCTGCCTTGCATTCCCAATCACCCCGCTTCCCTCTCCATCATGGCAAACTCAGCCGTACTGTCTCCCCTGCATGCCTGCCCCTGCCAATTCACCCTGCTCAGTGAGCTCCAGCACGTCTCCCACTCCTTCAGCCACCCAGAGCCCGCTCCTCCTGCAGCATCAGCTGCTCCACTCCAGTGGGAATGCCTGGGGTTGGCAAACGGACACTCACCTGCACCCCCATAGCAGCCACCTGGGGCTGTGTCCCCCACTCTGTATCTCCTGGCCACAGGCAGCATCAGGGTGAGGAGCCACAGACACAAGGAAGGGCTCTCAGCATGTTTGCCAACACTCCGAGTGCCCCGCGAAGACAAAAGCCACAGATCACTGAGGGAGAGAGGCAGCTACGGGCACTGCAGGACGCAGGTGCACCAGGGTCTTCTGCGATATCCCATCCCCTCTTCTGCCCTCCTGTCTCACTGGCAGAGAACCAGGGCTCCCACTGCCTCCCCGACAGTCCCTACTCACCAGCAACACGGTCCTATCTGCACCCATTTAGGACCCTAGAGCCCTTTCTACCCTAAAGCAGCTTATTTTGTAGCCTGTCCCTCATTCTTGGGAAAAGACGGCTGATTTCCACCTGCCCTGTGAGTTTTAAAATTTCCCCACCTCTCAACAAATCAACCGCATGCAACCAAGGGAAGTGTGTCAAACAAAAACGCTCCTGTCCTTGTCTTATAGTCTCTGATGTTGTTTTATGTGAATATAAAGAAGTTTCTCATAGACTTGCAGAATCTAAAGGCTGTTGTGCTAGACAGCTTTATTTAGATGACAGTACCATTTAAGATTTGGACTTGAAGCAATTGCTGAAGCAATACAGCCTTATTTCACTGTTCATTTCCCCTCCTTCCCCATACTGTGTAAGCCAACTAGGAAAGCATTTCTGCCCAGACAGAGCTCCACATGTGTCCTGCTTTGCTTCTCCTCTCCTCTCCTCTCCTCTTCTCTTCTCTTCTCTTCTCTTCTCTTCTCTTCTCTTCTCTTCTCTTCTCTTCTCTTCTCTTCTCTTCTCTTCTCTTCTCTTCTCTTCTCTTCTCTTCTCTCTTCTCTCTCTTCTCTTCTCTTCTCTTCTCTTCTCTTCTCTTCTCTTCTCTTCTCTTCTCTTCTCTTCTCTTCTCTTCTCTTCTCTTCTCTTCTCTTCTCTTCTCTTCTCTTCTCTTCTCTTCTCTTCTCTTCTCTTCTCTTCTCTTCTCTTCTCTTCTCTTCCCTTCCCTTCCCTTCCCTTCCCTTCCCTTCCCTTCCCTTCCCTTCCCTTCCCTTCCCTTCCCTTCTCCTCTCCTCTCCTCTCCTCTCCTCTCCTCTCCTCTCCTCTCCTCTCCTCTCCTCTCCTCTCCTCTCCTCTCCTCTCCTCTCCTCTCCTCTCCTCTCCTCTCCTCTCCTCTCCTCTCCTCTCCTCTCCTCTCCTCTCCTCTCCTCTCCTCTCCTCTCCTCTCCTCTCCTCTCCTCTCCTCTCCTCTCCTCTCTCTTACAATTCATAATGATGTATTTAATTAATAGTAAATGTGCATAGAAGTTTTCTGGGCAACCATATGACAGCCACATTAACACCAGATGAGCCCAAAATTGTTTATTGTTATTACAATGAATACCAAAATGAATTAAGAATGATTGATTGGACACTTGTTGTGACTTGACCAAATATATACATATTTAATAAAAGGATGTTTCAAAAGAAGAAAAAGAAATTCTGGCAGAAGAGAAACTTGAATATATTTGCCTCTTCTTTTTGTTTACAAAAGGAACTAATTAGATGAATTATGTGGCCAGAATTTGAAAGAAACAAAAGTATTCACTAGATTTAATACTGGTGCACTAACCCAAGGTGACACCTACAGAAATAACTTGGAAGTGTCACTTGACAATCAATCAGTTCCTTGCAGTCACAGGCCAGTCTAAAAAACCATAGCACCAAAGGTATTAATAAAACTAATAGGGCATTTAAAATCCTGCTGAAAGACAGAACCATGTCAGGCTGGGAGGAAGGCAGGAGCAGCCATGCCCTGCCCGTGTCCCCCGTGCTGGCGGCAGCGAAGCAAGCTGAGATTCGGCACGTCCCAGCGGGGAGTGCCCCAGCACCGAGATCTCCCGGGGAAAAAAAAAGCAGAGACCCTTATTGAAAAGATTATCTTTCCCATCAATAATCCCACTCTAAGAGTTCTTTATTAGTAAACTCCATGGCAAAACCTGACATATTTACAGCTTGCAGTAAACTTTATGTATCTGCAACAATATTAATAATAAAGAGCTGGTGACCACAGCAAATCATTCTGGCCTTCAAAATGATCAAGTGAAAGCTTAATTGTACTGAAAAGAGAGAGCCCTGACAAGTTGGAAATCCTTCCCAAACACCCTTTCCAAAAAAAGAGAACTTTACTGAGATGAAAAAAGTGTGTCAGAGGATTGGAAACATAAGAATACATATTTTAAAAAAAAAAAAAAAAAAAAAAAAGCCAAAGTCTGATATCACAGGCTGAGCTGAGACAGAAACCTGATCTTTTACATGGAATGGGCAACATTTGGGTCTGTTTTATGTGAATTGCTCCAAGCTGTTTTGGTTAGAAATGTATAGATTTTAAGGTAAGGCATACGGTATAGCCAGTGCAGGTCATTCCAACTTTTGGAAGACGTTCCCCATTACTTTTCAGCTGACAAAGGTAGGGTCCGAACTTTTCTTTCTTTGTTGAGTAACTTATTTGCTTTAATGCTGAGCTGGATTTGGCAAAAGAAACACTTGCATTTTGCTGTCTGATTGTGCTTTTCAACACTCTCTCATCCCCTCTCTCCCTCCCTCTTAAGAACTATCTCATTTTAGTCACCAACCTGCAGAAATTTTTATTTTTCTTTCTTTCTTCTACTGTTATTGAAAAGAAAAAAAAAAAAGGAAAAAAAAAAAAGAAAAAAATTATTTATTCATAATTCTACAAACTTGTCTCTGCTGGGGAAAAAGGGAAAAATTATGCTTTTTAGAATAGTGTTCTGGACAGGATAAATCTGAAGAGCTCTGATTGGTTTTATTTGCCTTTCATTTTAAGCAGAACAAGAGTCAAGTAGGCTTTGTTTCTTATTAGACAACATTCACATTTATGCATTCCTACAATTTCTTCACTAAAAAAACGGAACAATACCTTCCTATTTTGCCAGTCAAAAATATTTAATTGTCCTTATTTATTTGACATAATAGTTTGTGAGTATCTTTATATTGACTGAAAAAGATAAATATTCATGGTTGGGAAAAGGCAACTGGAAATGTCAAATGCAGCATAAAAAAAATTTATAAGAATTGTAACATCTTATAGAATGTTTTCTAAAGAGTCTGTTTCTGCTACAAAAAACGTTGAACTTGCTCAACTTTTATTGTTTTAATTATTTCAAACTATATTAAGGGAGAGAAATATTGCAATTTATTTTTGAATGGCTGATATGTCCCATTTGTTGATTCAAAAATTACCACTGAAAAATGTAACAAGAAAGTTATAAAACTCTCTTTAATATGTTAGGTATTTATGCTGTGCTTACTTGTCACATTTTGATTAATAATTATGTAGCTTTTTAAAATGAAAACAAATTGTCTTGACCATGATGTTGTAATTATGCGCAGCACATTCGTTCGTGTTCCAGAATGACTCCCTGCTTTGTTCTTCTCTGATAATCACAAAGTGATGGCTTTGCTATGCAGTAATTTATTTTTTGTCTTTGGAGTATTTCTCCTCTAACAAGGGTTTATATTTGCATGGTAACATACATACAAAGAGCTACAAATACGTGTCGCTCTGTCGCCATGGAAGTGTATACACAGAAAGATCAATAGGCAGCGTTTTTAGCTAAGTTTTACAATGAGAAAAAAATCCTTCAGGAACCCACTCCATTAATTCCCTGCCTTCCAGCTGTGCCGTTTTACCATCAGGGCTTGTGCGTTCAGCACCCAAACTTCCTCTGAGTTTGTGCCTTCAGATTTTTATCTGGTTTAAATGTGGAGTTTTTCCTCCTCCGAGCATGTGGTCCAATTTTGTTTGTTTGTTTTATATATAGTTTTAAATGGTGGGGGGAGAGCGGCTACGTGGCTTGGTTTTGCCCTCAACTATCTTCACAAAAATAGACAGAGATTTCCTAAAAAAAAGAGGAAGGAATCATTTTGTTTGAAACAAAAATAATGCAAATAGCGAAGATCTGCTACCTACTGCCCCCAAGAAGTTATTAGAAGAGACTTGAGAAAAAGCATCAGCTATTTTTGCCTTGTGATGCTCTTTAATTTATTTTTATTGTCTTATTATGTAGAGATACATCTGTCCATAAACAGATGGCATTACTCGCTTTCCTAATATAGTTCTGCTAATTAAATCAACCTCAAAAAAGAAATATTTTCTTTTAACATCTTCAGCTTAATTGCCTCAAACCTGGCATTAAAAATTGTTTTAATTTCCGCACACTGGGAAAACTCATATTTTGAAAAATAAAGTAGCATTCTCTAAACTTATCATGATTTTCGTTTAGCCCGTTAAGCTTTCTAATTATCTTGAATTGCCTATTTGGCAATTTTTAAAGACGACACCACTATTAACACAGCTCTTTCCTTATACACACACATACACGTACATTCTAAAGGCAGATTATAAACTGCACCAAGTTGGCAGCTGTCGGGAAGGTTATTTGTGGAGCGAGTGCTTTAGCCTAGGGACGTAGTGAGCTCTTAATAATAAGCAAGGGGAGGGGGGGAAATTAATGTTTTCTTTAAATTAAGACTCAAACAGAATTGTTTTAATGAATATCTAGAGCTAGCAGAGGAACTCACAGGCTTCAGTTTGCTCCTACTCTAACAAAATTTCCTTTGTGGTTTTCACTGTAAGATCAAAAGGAGCCAATTAACTTTTCTATAAGGCAAACAAATGGGGAACTAGAAATATCCCCATGAATGATCTGGCTGGCAGGGTCCAACCTTTTGTTGTTTTCCCTTTCTTTTGTTGGTGCCATTTCCCCCATTGGCAGGGCAGGGAGGTGGGGTGTCCCCATGCCAGGGTGCATGGAGCCCTGAGCAGAGGCTGCCAGACTGGGGGATCTGGGGAGATTGGGGGGCACCCAGCCTGTCCTCCGTCAGCAGCCCAGTGGGGCAGGAGGGCACCCCCTTCCCCTCCCTCGTGCCTCGGGACAGAAGAACCCAGGGCAGGCATGCATAGATCACCCTGGGAGCTTTTTAGATGCAAGACACTCCTGAGCACTCCTAGGAGAATAATACAAACCCAGACCAACGTGTAACAGGGGAACGGGAGCTATTTCTTCACACACTTAAAAAAAAACCCCTCACCTCACAGGTAACCAGGAAACCTGCTCCTTTTAATTTTTTTCTTGTGGGGTGTTTTCTTTGCTCCCTAGCACTGCCTCGCTTGCTCGGTTAGCTGTGGGACAGCTGCATGGTTTTTTCAGGCTGGGAACAGAGCCTTCAGGATTGTGCTATGCTGATCCCCCAAACTGTCCTTGGGTGTGGGGAGCAGCCACCGCTTCCCACTATCCCCTGGGCAGAAGAAACCACTGGCTCCCTGCACCTCAGTAAATCACTGTGGTGTTAGGGAACACCAGCTGTACTGATAAATGCAAATAACAGAATAAAATCACTGCCCCTGGGGAAAAGAGAAGGCTTCCTGAAGCTCAGTAATGTTTCCCTGAAGTGGCCATTTTATTTTTGAAAAAGTCACTGAAACACAGTGTCCCAAAGGTAGGACATAAGGCTGCTCATTTTCGACAGGACTGCAGAAAAGTGGATACTACAGGAAGGCAGTGAGCTGTGCTGACGCAAACGCTTTGCTCCTGAGGTGGCTACGTCAGAGTTAGCTGAGGTACCTCTGATCCCCACCACCTCATGATGTGGAGCCCAGGGATGCTGATTTGGAAACAACAAGGCTATGCCTCCACCCCTCCCAGACCCAACAGTATTCCTGCATGGGAGAGCAGCTCCTGCATCAGGCATCAAAATGTCAGGGTGAAGAAGCCCCAAAAAGTTTCACAGGGCACAATGTGTTGCCTTTGGCCATGAGATCAGAGAGCCTGGTTTTGCAAGGACAAGTGGATCTGGGGCATCCCTGCAATGTGACGTTCATCAGCATTAACTGACTTGCAACACCAGATCTAGAGGCAAGAGCAAACTCAGTGGTAGTGACACTGAACATCTTAGGTCTCCAGGGAGATGCTGCAGTTGCCAGCACCATGGAAATACTGCAGATAGACAGGCTGAAAGGTGCCAGCATGCAGATATGAGTCACATAGTTCATCTCTGGGAGCGTGCAGGCATGTTCCAAGCAGAGTGCTCAGCAGGGCAAAGCAACCCACTGTCCTTATGCACCGAGAGCTTTGGGGAGGAGGGAAGCGGGGTGATGATGGCATCCAAGTGAATAAATTGCTATTTTAACCCCCAAATGGGTTTCATTACTAGCTTCTTAGCTTCTTTTTTTTTTTTTTTTTTTTTTCCAAGGGGCAGCTAATGGTTTCTTGGGTTTTTTAGAACAGGCTTTCCTGATCATGTCACGAGTAAGTGAAATCAAGAGTCACTCTTCCCCCACTCCCAACCCCCACATCTTCCTGCCAGATCCCTTTGGTAGCGAAGGAGAGTTAGCAATATTCACAGATCCCAGTCATTAGGCCTTTCCTGCACTAAGAGAAAGGGGTGAGGGGGGGGATAAAGAAAAACCCCTTTATTGTGCTGAAGCTCATAAATTCACTGCAGGATGATTTATAGCAACAGAGCGTAGCACCTAACTCAAGTCAATGCAAGAGGTTAATATGAAAGGTTAAGGAACTCGGTTCTGGCTGATTTATGGTTGGTCTGTCGGCTTTTATCCTGACCACAGCTCTGCAACTGTAGCTTGGGACTCTACAAAGCTCAAGAGGGGGGTGGTGGTGTTAAAAAATAATGTGTATTTAGACATTAGCCCTGCCTATAAAATAAAGACCCCAAAGTACTTAAATGACCGAGGAGCTTTCATATCACCACATGCCACTGCAAAAGCAAAGCACCTCCACTCTTTTATTCCTAGGCTCCCAGACCAGAGGAGACTGCTGTGATCATCTTGTTTGCTTCCCGTATTACACAGGCAATAGTTTTTTTCCCAGAAGCTGGGTTAAAGCATGTCTTTCCAAAAGCTACCCAAGCTTAAAGCCTCCAAGCACCAGGAAGCCCCTCTGCCCCCAGGACAGGCAGAGATGCCTCTGGTGGCAATGAAATGATACCTTGCTCCAAGGGTGAATTTGTTTGACTCCAGCATCCAGCCATTGCATCTTATGATGCATTTTTGCTTGCAGGATGGAAAAGCCCCATGTGTGTAGGCATTTCTGTTTGCCAGTGGGTGCAGCTGGTGATCTCTCAACTTTTCTCTCCAATAAAATGACTGGACTGTGCTCTGCACAGCCTCCCACTATGATATTTATTTGCTTGCCTTGTCAAAAAATCTTTTCAGCTTTCTCCAGCACTTGTGCAGCCAGAGGAGGCATAAGTGGGTGCCACATTTGACTAACAGCCTTACCAGGTGTTGTACAACCTCTGGTCCCAGAAATATGCAACATTACTACTGGTGTCACACCGATAATATTTCCATTAAAATCCATGAACAAATTTGCTTTTATTTTAAAAAGTTCCATCTTAATTCCACATACTACAAGTTTTTAATCTGGTAGTATTAAGACAGCCATTGTCAAGAAACATGAGTAGACAGATTTAATGTTAAGCTGACTTTACCAAGCAGGCCGTATTCCTGTTTGAAAAAGACAAGCAGTTCCTCTTACAAGACCCATTCCTGTGAAGCCATGTATTGGCAAAAGACTCTCATCCATGCTGTTTACCATAACCGTTGCACTATTTAATCCATGACCGATATCAGACACCCTGTCTATAGCTCCCTGAATCTTCTCTTTCAGTCCCAGACTTTGCATTGTTTATTCCTGGAGTCTTGTGGATTTGCCCTAGATTTACCTCTGTGTAACTGAGAGCCCAGTCTGGACAACTGGGAGCAGTTCTGCCTAACCGTACGTGCTGGAGAAGGGACATAGCA
Source organism: Patagioenas fasciata (assembly GCF_037038585.1). Taxonomy (NCBI): domain Eukaryota; kingdom Metazoa; phylum Chordata; class Aves; order Columbiformes; family Columbidae; genus Patagioenas; species Patagioenas fasciata. The sequence goes on along the minus strand of NC_092524.1, from coordinate 26,813,369 downwards.
AGGATAATTTTGCAGTAATATTTTGCAGCAATGACTCAAACCCACAAGAAATTCCTGTGCCTGTAAGTCTATTACTTTGCCAGAAAAAATTGGGTTTGTCCTTTGATTTTTTTGTAAGACCATCTGTCTGTCAAAGGTTTGGGGAGCTGGGCTGCACTGAGGCTCCAGGCCAGCACCAGCCATAAGGATTTCCTGCGTGAGAGGGAGGGAGGACTGGGAGCCAGGGGTGACCCACAGGCACTTGGTGTTCCTTTCTCTTCTGTGCGGGGCAAGGGTAGCTCAGCTGTCCCTGCCATGGCACGAGGCCCTCGCAGTGATTGCCGGAGCAGAAACCCCACTCCCACAATTGCCACTCCCAAGCTGCTTTTCCAGCCGCTGCCTCCCAGCGTGGCACAGAAAGGATGTTCATGTACCAGCTGGGCAGCAGCACCGAGAGGACAGTGTCACTGTCTGTTTGCAAATGCTCCCTGCACCAAGGATACCCTCCCAGTCAAAAATAGACTCTGGGTTCACATGTGTTGGCTAAACAAATCATAAAGCTTTTAACCCCACTTGAAACCTGAATCTCCTGAGGATTTCCAGTCAGAGAGAGAAAGGTACCCTTATGTGTTTGGGAAAGACATTATTTGTTTCTTAGCTGTGTAACTAAGCTTTTTGTTTTCACTTCATTTTCTTTTTCATCAATTATGGTTGAACGAGCTCAAATTTTAATATCTGCGTGTTTATGCTACTAGCCACTGCTCCTGCTGCTTCTGGAGAACAGAAGATATATGTTTATGGCCTATATGAGGCACAGAGAGAGAGGAAAGAAAGTTGACTTTAACCTTAGACTCTTCTGTACCCAGTTTTTGAAGAACAACTCATGGGCCTATTCTTGCTCTTGGCTATTAAATTATTTGTATAGTACTCAAAGGACTCAAGTTGTACAAGTATCTTTAAGAGCTATTGTGAAAAGCTGTAGTACAGACTAACTTTGCAGAGTTATTCTAGTCTGGGAGAGTATGCATTGGTGGGAAATTTTGTACATAACTGGTAAGATGCCTAAATGCTCAATATATAGTATTTCAAGTAAAAAATATGTTCTCTCCCTCTCTTCTCACCTTTCCTATCATGTGTTAACATCAGTGGTTTAAGGCCTTGGCAGAAAAACTAAATCACAGATAAAAAAGTAATACAAACAGAAAGCCAAATCCTGCTGCCAAGAAGCTGAACAGCAAAACTTTTATTGACTTTAGAGTAGGCCAGATTGGACCCAGGCACACAGAAACTGGGACAAGTCACTATCTAAATTGTATAGCCAAAATAAAGCAGTCTCAGGAAGCTAGTGAGAAGGTTTCCCTTTGGAAACACGTCCTCCTAAACGCTGGAGTTTCAGTACGGCTAAGGGAAGGACACAGTTCCCAAAACTCAACTTCCCTCCCAGATCTGGATGTATGTTTCTTGGACAGCTCCAAAAATACATATATTTCTCTTTTTAGCAGGTATAAAAGCAAATTTCAAAGTCCACGTGCCTATACTAGTGTGTACTGTGCACATGTGTACTTTTGCTGGAAAGATGGAATGGAGAAACAAGTTTTTTGAACACTGTCAGAACTGTTGCGTGTTCTTACACCCTTCAGCTCAGATACCTCTTTAGAGGTCACTGGTTTAATACCATGAGCAGCCACTGCTGTGAGGAGGCCACACTGCTGTATGTGGTCCTTCATACTCTTACCAGAGCAATCTCTCAAGAGTTTTAAAAAACAGTACAAAGGCCTCTGGTTCTATAAGGAGACAATGCAAGAGGCGTATCCTCAGCAGACCTAAATAGCAACATCATTGCATTTAGCTCTACTAGAGTTTGGGTTTTTTTTTCTCCAGTGGATTAATTTAATTTCCACATAAATTCAGTTCTTCATGAGCATGTTTACAATGCAAAGAACAGGGATGTGGTCTTGTAGCTCCAGCCAAAACCACACCATTTTTCTTTTGCTACCATAGTTATCCAGGGATTTCAAAGAAGGACAGGGCCTGAAAGAATCAGCTTAGCAACCTCAGGCTAGCTTCTGATAACAAACCAAGAGAGCACCTCACAGCCTGTCATGTGCAAGTATGAAACAGAGGTCATGGACAAGCATCTAAGAGGACACCACCAAATCACCCCTGCTGCCTCTTGCAGCAGGTTTGCTGGGCAGTGGCCAGAACCAGGGCAGCATCTCAGCCTGCCAGGCTTGCACCCAGGGTAACACAGAAATGGTGTCCCTGGGGAAGGGGAGCTGGACACAAGGCTACGGATAGAGTTTCATTTCATCCTCCACCATGGAAGTAACCAGAGTCTTGTTTCTGTGGTATCTGTGAGGTCTCTGATCATCAGCGCAGTTCAGTGATCTCATCCTTGCTGCTTGTCCCAAGGTAAAATAAATTTATGGATTTAAGACGACTGAAGGTTTTTAAAACAAATCTCTACTTGTCCCTCAAGAAATCTAAAAAAGTCATATTTCAACTTTCTTGATTTTTTAAATGGCATCACACCACTCCATTGCCCTCAAGAATTGCCTCAAATATGAGTTGGAAGAGTGCTGATGCATTTGAAGTAAATTACACTGGTCATCCAGAGTGAACTGTTATTCCCATTGTCCTTATAAAAAGAATATTAACCTAGTAAAAAAAATAATAATGATACAGAATAAAATGTTGAGTTTCTTGGAACTAGCTATCAGTCCACTGGGTCAATTTAAGGTTTTTAGTGAATATATTTCCTTTGTGCTGACCGAGGCCTTGAAGAGGAACTACTATACCTCTTCCAACATTTTGCAGTGTCATGTTGCATAAAAAAGGAAATCAGATGGACACATCCCCGAATCCTCTGCTTTTGTCCAGCCTGGCTGGGAGCCTTGTTGATTCTGACTGTTAGAATGGAATCAAGCCAGACCTAGGCAGCCCTCCTTCTGAACAGCGTTATCCATTTTAAGCATCATTATTCTCCTTTTCTGAATTGAGACAAATACCGAGGAGTCGAATGCCTTGTGTAAATCACAGTGCAGTCATCAGAGCCACACCATTTTCTGTAAGGTAAAAAAAAACAGCCTGGGTATTCAGTGTAGTAAGCCTGTTGTAGAAAATTCTGCTGGGAAGGAAGGTGGGAAAATATAGAACAGGTAAAAAGATCTGTCTTAACTCCTCTTATAACAGCAAGTTTGTATTTCAGACCCACAGGTCACAGACTGATGCATTTCTTAAGATGAGTCAAAAGTCCCGAATACTCTTCACCAAACAGATATTCTCCAGTTCATAGCGAAGACATGTTTGATTAATACTGTTATGCTGGCATATTTAACAGCCTCACCCTACAGAGTTGTAGGCCACTCAACTAAATTTCTGTTGGAGAGAAGACTGAAAAAAAATAAAATCAAAAGACCAGCTTCTAGGTGTAAAACTAGCGTTAACACTATTGAAACCACTCAGTAACACCAAAATCAATAGACCAAATGATTTGAAGTAAGGAAAATTCTGAAGTTTTCTAGCCCTCTTTTGGTTGCAAATACAGTTTTGATAATCATTGGCAAGCAACTAAGAGCAGTTTCCATTCCTGCAAGCAGAGAGCTTGCTGGTGAGCAGCTTGCAATCACCGTGAGTCTATTGCTTCCAGCAAAGTAGGCATGAGTTCACATGCACCTTACGCATATCTCATATGATGTGTGACTAGGACTAATTCAAATGGAAATAATCGCATTAGCTTCAAAAAGACATATGAGAAAGCATCATCGACCCTTATGGGCAGGGACACTTTCACTCTTGTCAGTGTGTTCAGGACCAAGTCTTGATGTTTGTTTCATGATTTTGGGAAAAAGAAAAAAAAAAAAAAAAGGCCCACTGGAAGACACCATGGGCATGAGTAATGTATTTTTGGCCATCTGCAGTTTGGGGGTTTTTGCCTTTGATTGTTTGATATTACAAGATGCAATGCACAAGTCCACTTAGATGGCATGGAAATTTTGGAGTCATGGACAGAACAAAGTTCCTTTTAGTAAAATCAAGCCTTATTCCTAGCAAGGTGCTGTGAATACTTATTCAAAAAATGATAATTTATGTCAAAATAGAAGAATTAATATGAGATGATAGATCCCTCCACTTTTGGAAATCATGACCGTAATACCTGATTTATTAGATAACACTTACTCAATGAACCTAATTTCATAAGCCAAGCATCACAGCAGAAGATAATTTTGCCTATACAGACAGTGTTGGGCATGAGGTTAACGGCAAGGCTGGCCTAGCCACAAGAAGGGATGGAAATCACCCCTGTTCCACTATTGCAGAACTGATTGGTGACAATTCAGTGGCCTTGACCCAGGGCAGTGAATCTTTCTTATTTCCTTCCTGAAAAATAGGGAGAAGTGAATACCATACACACGTATTCAGAGGCCAGAGAAACCAGGTAGAAAGGAGAGCACTGGTTGAGCTGGTGAGCTTTAAGTGACGAGTGGAGTCTGGCCTAAGTGAGGATGTGCAGGCACTGACGGTTCAGGAAAACATCACAGGAGCAATATGGTCAGTCTCTGAATCTACTTGGAGACTAGATTGATCTGGGAAGAGGAGGAAACCTGGAAAATCCAGATCTAGCCCCAACTGGATTAATACAGACAAAGGCAGAGACACAATCATACCGGTATGTTCCCAGGCCACTCGATGGGGAACACAACGCAAAGTGTGCCTTGCAGAAAGGGCAACCCAAAAGTTTCTACAACATTTAAATCTCATTACTCCATAAGCCCATTGGCTTCTTCTGGTCTGATGCACAAAGATGAGTTTCACATATTCTCTAGGCTTAGCTCACTGCAAGCCTGGGACACATCTCTCATTAGTTCACAACCTGGTTACGTGGTGCTGCTGTTCTCAGCACATTTTTGTTAACCACATCTGAATCAAGCCAAATTCAAGGATTGCTACTTCTGGGTAACCAATCAGAAGTTTAAATTGCATCTGGGCAAATATTCACCATTGCATGAGGGTTTAAGCTACTCTTACCGGAGCTGAAAGTCATGTCTTGGTGCATGGACACTAGTTAGGAAATGTCTGTGGCTTTTCTGGGTGTACCAACATCTGTCCACATGGTTTTGGCCTTTTTGGGTGGCAAGTGTGGGCTTAGTGCAAGTTGTAAGTGAAGGACTGGTGGCTTCACAGAGAAGCAGGTGCTCTGAAAGCTTTAAGTAGCTCTGTCACATACTTCAGACCTGATTGGCAGTACCCCTAGTATTCTGCCCTACATTATGTGGCCAAGAAGCCTCAGTCTTTAACTTCCAGACTTGGCTATTTCAATCTCGAGCCTCCATGTGTCTCAGTCCTTCAGAGCATCCCACCGCTAACCGTTGTTTAACACAGGTACAGCTCCCTGGAGTGCTGTTCAAATATGCCAAGGGAGGAAGACATAATGAGAACCCGTGGCAGGACATCTGTAATTTAAGTCAGGATTTGAACCCAGACCTTGGCAGATGTCTAGAAGATTTTGCCCAAGTGTGCTTGTTTTCCTCCTTTCTTTTTCCAAGTGTTTGTTTCCCAGTTTGCACTAAATTTTATTGAAAACATCGGGCTAATAGCAATGGGGAGAGTAGTTGAGTAGATTTTGCCTCTTTTTCCCTTTTCTTTCTGGAATGCAGCCATCAAAATAAACATTAAATACAAAATGCTGGGGTTTGAGTTATTACTTGTGAGGGTGCTGGGAGAGAAATTTATAGCAACATTACTGTGTTTTGCTAGAAATCTCTTAATGCACCAAAGTGGAGAGGTGTGTGTGTTTTTTATTAAAATGTTACACTCTATAAATCTGAGCAGCAGGGAGGACACAGGTGGCCCTGGGGCTCAGCTGAGCGGACTGTCATTTCTAACTTGGGAAGGTCTGTCTGACTGTCCCCTCACCCTGTCCCAGCATCAGCGCAGGCACTAGCTGTCGACATCCCAGACTGCAATGGCCGTGGAGGTTCTGCATTTGTTTCACTGCTGTTATGGTTGCTATTGGGTTTACCCTCTCTTTTTTGTCCTTCTGAACTTTAAGCCATCAAAGGTAACAATGAGTCATTGCTCCTGCCTTTATAGTGGGTTTCCTAACTACATCGTTCAGACTCTTCCCCTCCCTGGGCTTTCTTAGGACTTTCTCTCACACCCTGGCTGCAGTAGTGTCCTGATGGGAACGTTTCATGGGTGGATGACCCCTAAAAGCTGAGAGCGGCTGCTGGGCAGAGGTCTCTTGCTGTGGCTGAGCAAGATTGTTGGCCATGCAATTTGGAGACTGAGTGCCCATCACCATGGTTTCTGACTCAGTAGTCTAAATCACAGTGGCCTGGTTTCTGTCTCAGTCCCTGCAGCCTTTGCTGGCTCCAGGGCAAGCTGAAGATGATCAGGACCTGGGAAAAACCCAGACACTTGTGTCCCTGTGTCTTTCAGTAGGTACGGTACTTCTGCTTGAAACTCGGGGGCTGGCTGAGCTGCTCACCTGGGAGGATGGCTGGTGCTGCTGAGCTGCTCATTGATGAGAGTGATAGAGACCTGCAGAGATCCTGGGCTCTTTCCCAGCTGACAGCAGATTTTGTGGCTTCGTGTGAGTTCAGGCAATCATTTGTTTGAGACTCAGTTTCTCTGCCTTCAAACAAAGACGGTTCTCTCAGAGTGAGGCTTTACAATAATTAAGTGGCTTCCTCAACCCTTCAGCCTCCACCACAGCTTGCAAAACTTCTTGGACCTGGATCATCCTGTGGAGGGAATCTTTGAGCCCTGTGAACCGATTGCCCCTTGATGAGGCATGGCACTGACACAATCGGCCTTGATCAATTATTTGTGGGAGTTCACAAAAAAACAAACAAACAAACAAAAAAACAACAGCGTTCCTGGAAGGCTTTAAAAAATAAACAAGCAAACGAGTAACAGAAAAGAAAAGGTCACAGCTACGGTCCCGGAGACTCGAAGAGCGGCATTAAGCCACTACAAAGAATCGCATCTGCTCGGAGATCCCGCCGCAGCGGCTGCGAGACCCGACAATGCTGGAAAGCCCGTCGGAGCGCCGGGCAGCCCGAGAGCCGGGCGGAGTGTCCCGAGAGAAAAAGCCGTACGAAGAAGCCGATCACGCTGCCTGCAAATCGTCCTTGTCGTGCTCCGCTCCCTTTTCAGGTCATTTCTGGAAAGGGCTTTTCCATGGCTTGCCTGAGAAAAAAAAAAAAAAGAAGGAAAGGAAAGGAAAGGAAAGGAAAGGAAAGGAAAGGAAAGGAAAGGAAAGGAAAGGAAAGGAAAGGAAAGGAAAGGAAAGGAAAGGAAAGGAAAGGAAAGGAAAGGAAAGGAAAGGAAAGGAAAGGAAAGGAACACACAAAAAACAACCACGTTCCCCTTCCTGTACCCCTCCCCGAATGCCGAAGGAACCTGCTGAAGAAAGCGGGGGTTTTGTCCCGCGTCACTGCCCTGGAAAGCCATGCTCTGAGCGGCGGGACGGGGGCAAAGCCACTGCCGCGGCACCGGGACACGGACGGGAGCCAGGAACTCCGAGCAACGCTGTAACCTTGGCCCCGAGCGCCTTATCCATGGTGGGTCAAGCTTTCGGCACAAATCACACTGAAAATAAATTTGTGCGTGGTACACTGACCGCCTAATATGCTGCTGTGAATTCTGTAATTGGGAAGCGATTATAATCAGGAAAAAAAAAATCATAACGGTTATTATTCTTAGCAGTGGGTCAGGGGTTGCTCTGTTTGGGGAGATCTGTTCTTGTTTGATTTAGGGGTGTTTTTGGAGCTGCTTGGAGATTACAAAGAGAAAGATGGACTTTTCACAAACAACCCGGGGTGAAAAAATCTCTCAAAATATAAGGCAAGGAGAGGAACAAACTAAATTCAACGGCCGGGCGGTAATGGGGATGGGGCTGAGACGGCCTCTCTATGCCGGCGACCCGAGGGCTCGCCTTGCCCGGAGTGCCTCGTATTTGTGATTAAAATACCCACACTTCCCTGAGAGCGTTTTTCATTCACTCTCGGCAGCAGGCGCCAGCTGCTCTTCACCGAGGGATGCTGGAGGTGGGTCTCCGGGCTGGGGCACAGGCGTCCCCGGGGCCCGGGCGGCGGGGCCGGCTCTCAGCATCAGGCACAGGCCCTGGGGCGAGCTCCCTTACAGCCCACATTCTCTCGGCCTCCCCGCCTACCCCAGCGCGTCCCCCCGCCGCCGCCACCGCGGGCTGTCCCAGCTCTGCCCTGCTCGAAAAGGTCAGGGGGAGCCGCTCTCGCCGCGCTGACAGGTGCACCAAATACCACTGGATGCCTTCGGCTCGGAGCTTCCTCCTCCCCGGCCTCTTTGTTTCGAGCGCAGGGCAAAGAGGACATTCCCAGGACGGAACAACCCACGGGGAAACGCCTCCCCCGTGGCGCATCGCGTCCTCGGCCCCGAAAGGTCACCAGCTCCGAGGACTGCCTTTGTCCTTTCCGCGGGAGCAAAGCCCGGAGCATGGCCCTCGGGGCGGTGGGTTCCCCCCCGATCCCGTAGCACATCCTCCGGGACAGCCGGGAGAGTACCCAGAGCTCTGCCCCGCTGCCGTCGAGACGCCCGATCAGCCGCCTCCCTCGGCTCCCTCAGGCTCCACCGTGCAGCCCCCGGGAGGAAGGCCCCGTTAGGAGCGGCGGGGCAAACCCGGCCGCTAGCCCGCCATGCTCTTTCCAGAGAGCCTGCGGGCCGCTCCGCTTTCCCTGTGCCGGGGGCTTCTGATTAAAGCAAAAAATAGCCCTTGACTTCAGAGCGAGGTCTGGCAAGGTCACATGCAAACGGAAAGTATCGAGAGAACTAATAGCAAATGGATTTTTCCCCGCAAGAAAGTATTTACAGATAACCACTGAAAATTTCAGTCCTGGCATGGCATATTAAGTATGGGTAGCTCGTCTAGATCACGTTCGGGGGTACTTGCAAGCGGGACGAAGTCTAAGTGGATTTTTCCCCCGCAAGAAGGAATTTACAGATAACCACTAAAAATTTCAGTCCTGGCATGACATATTAAATATAGGCAGCTCCTCTAGATCGCGTTTGGGGGTAGTTGGAAGAGGGAAGAAGTGTGCGGCACGGCTTCAGCCAGCCCAGAGCGACCGCCTGACCCTAGGCCAGGGTCCGCAGGAAGCTGCCGGCTCGAGTCCCCCCCGCCTGGACAAGCCCGTCCCGAGCCGCCCGTGCCGGCTGGGAGCGCTCCGCCGAGACGGGGCGCGGAGCGGGGCGCGGGGGGCGCCTCAGCTGCCCCTACTCCGCCTTCCCATTGGCTCTCACGTAGTGGCGTCATCGGGGGCCCCACGAGTGCGATGCCAAAAACAGTGATTTTTGGTTCCGTGTTTTTCTGGGGACTGTGGGGGGAGGACGGGATCGAGAGGTTCGGGCTGCCCCAGGGATCTCAGGCTCCGCTGCCTCCCCGAGCAGCAGCGGCCTCGGGGTCTGAGTGCAGAAGCGGGTGAATAAATGGCCTCCTCCGTCTGCAGCTTAAAGCGAGAGCGAGTGCGCCACTTCCTAGGAAAGCAAACAAAAACTAAAATCAAAATTAATCTAAAAAAATAAAACAAAACACCTTGTCTATAAAGCCCGAGCGGAGCCCATGTGGGCCCGTTCCCCTCCGGCCGCCACCGCCGGTGCCCCACAGCGACCGTACCCAGGGACCCTCACCTCGCCCGCTCCTTCTCGAGAGGGGAGGAGCATCTCGGAGCCGGCTTGCCCCTCAACCGGCGCCCGAGGGACCAAGCAGGTGCCGGGTTTTGGTGAAAACATACACATATACAGATACACACAGCTCTGCCACCTATGGATCCACAAGGAGCAAACCGTCCCCAAAGCGGCAGGTCTGGCCGGGTTCCACAACGGGGCTGGGAGAAGCCATGGGCAGGTATATATACGTTTATCCCCGAGGCAAGGCGCCAAGAGCAGGAGATCAGAGCCCCCGCCTCGGCTCAGCTCATGCCCCAGCCCGGTGTCCGGAGGGAACCAGAGCGCAAGGCGACACGTACCAGCGGGACTGTCACTAAGCAAGCTCCCGTTTCGCTGGGGAAAAAAAAAAAGAGAGAAAAAAATGTGGGGAGATTAGCACGAATACCTTTTTGCCCTCTCTCCCCATAAGCAGTGATGTTATACATAGGTCACCTTCAGATCTTGGTCCGGTACGAAAGAAACCCGCAGCTCTGAAGTGACCACACAAACCAATCCAATGAGGAAACAAACTCGACGCAGTTCCCAAGAAAAGAGCTCTGCCAAAGAGACGGTAGGGAACGGTGTGAAAGTCTCCCGTCTCTCTCCAGCCCACTCCCCAGCAAAATGAGCCCACACTGCGAACCGCGGCATTTATTCTCCCACCGCCCGGAGGGAGGAGGACCTGGGGTCCTGGGCCCGGCACCTCGGAGCCCCGCCGTAACTCGGTCCATTCACCCCGCCGCCGCGCCGCTTGCAACCTCGGGCTCCAGCTCCGGACCGGCCCCGAGCGACCTAAGTCCCGGGAGGACTTGATGGCGACACGGCGGGTTTCTCTCGGCGGTGGCCGGGAAAGCGGAGAAAGCGCATTTCTGCCTCCTCCCCCCGGCCCCCTGCGAGAGTGGGGCTCGTCCCCGTCGCCTCCCCACCGCCCGCTCCCCGCAGCCCCGCGCTGCCGCACCCGGGGCGCAGGGACCAGCGGGCTGCTTGCATTTTCCCTGGACATGGCACAAGTCTCAGTGTTTAAATCGCACGGGATTTTTTTTTTTCTCTTGTAGAGATGGACATGTAGAATCCGCCCGCTATCGCCTGCCTGTCGCACCGGGTCTTCACCCGGGAGCGATGCCCACTCCTCTCAGAGTGGAAAGGAAAAGGTTTCTCGAAAACAAGCCAGGCAGGGCTGCCCTGGGCTGCTCCTTTCTCCCGCGGGCGTCGCCGGGAAGGGGCACCTGAATCACCCGATGGAGACCAGGGAATTCCCCCAGCAGTGACTTGCTCGGTGGGTGCTGCCGCCCCCAAACGCGGGACCAGTTAGCTCTCACCTGGGCTCGCCAGCCCCACAGTCTGGTGTGGGAAGGGAGTCTCGGGAGGTACTTCTTCCAAAACCAGCAGTGACTGTACCTGAATATAAAGCACACAGACGTACGGAATTGGCAACCGGTTGCTGCGGAGCCAAACCTTTCGGCCGCTCTTTCGCCCTTCCCTTTCGGACTCCTTTGGGGCAGAGACAGGGCAGTTTTGGGGTCACTCGGAGGAAAAACATGGAGTGACATCGGGTTTCAAGTGGTGCGTGTCCCTTTTCTGCTCCTGCTGTGCCGCTCCTCACTCCCTCACGCGGGGAAGCTCCCGTCACCCCGACAGTCGTCCCGGGGAGGTGCGGCGGGAGCCAGAGACCAGAACCGCATCGCCGGACCAGCCGGAGGGACACGGCCCCCCGCACAGCGCCGCGACACGCGGCCCCAGCACCTTGTTTAAGGGGGAAAGCGGCTGCAGACTCCCTGTTTGCTTTTATGTTCATAAAGCTCCGCTCCCAGCTACCGGGGGCTGGGGGAATCTCCCGTCAAACTGGCTGAGAGGACTCCACGTAAAAAACAATCCCGTCAAACGAAAACTGTCAAGAAAAGCGATTACTGGCTATTACCCCTCTCTCCCGCCAGATCGCCAGGTATTTGCAAGCATCCTTTCCCCCGGCAACGATTCCCGAATTAACCTCCCGCTTCCAGGGACACAAATTGGCCATTAGAGAGAGGGTTTTATTGCGGTCCATTCCGCGGGGCTGCAGATCAGTCCTGATTGGGAACTAATGGACTTTTCGTTACAGTTTAATGTAAGGAGGGGCTGGCAGAGCGCTCCGACCGAGACAGACCCCGAGCAGCGCTGCTTCGGCTCGGCCAAGCAGGAGTGCAGCGTTTCTCTAAACAAAACAAAACCAAACAGATTGGAAAAAAAAAAATCATTTCCTGACCGATCCAAGAATGTCTTCCGTTAGTTTTTGTTGCTGTATTTAACCTTGCTGAACAGAAATCCCCAGGCCGAGTAGAGCGCCGCAGCAGAATCGAGGACTGCCTTCACATCATTTCGTTCAGGCTGCTTCTTCGTTCGCCAAAATAATTTATCGGGACGTAACTGGCTAGAAAACCCGTATTTAACACTCTCGCACACCCAAATATTCTCCTTCATGAGCACAGCTGTTAATCCGCTGCGGCGAAGCCGGGGATGCGGGATCCCGGGTACTAGCAGCGCCCCGACTCCCCTGGTACCCCCGAAGTGGTTTTTGGAAATACTCTTATGTATTGAGTTGGCTTGCTTTTTATTCAATCGTGGAGAACGGAGAGAAAGGCGCCTGTGGTGGGGGAGTTTGGGAGGGGAGAGAAAAACGACGAGGAAAGAATTAAGCAAGGTAATAAAGAGAATAAGGAAAGAAAATCCGCTGAAAGCTTTCTTGGACCAGAAAGCTGAGCGAGCCCGGCGCTGCTCTGAGGGAGATTCGCAAAATGGTTTAAAAATCTAGTAAGTGAATCCATCTTTGCTGTTTTTAACGACGACCTCGCTAGAAATCCCCTCTGCATCTGGGGGTCGAGGAGTTGGGGGGTTGTTCTTGACAGATCGAAAGTAATGAAAACGGCGGTGCTGGTTTTGTGCCTGGAGCAAGGCCCTGGGGGCGGCGGCAGCCACGGCCCCCCCGAACAGTCGACCAGGGAGCCGCACGGTCCTGCCGCCCTGCCCCCCCCCCCCCCCCCCGCAAACCGCATCCCGCTCTCCCCGCGCACCCAGATACACATACACAGATTAAAGACACGAGTCTCCCCCCTCTTTGCACGGAGGGGAGAAGCAGGGAAGACAACGGAGGACATATGGGCCGGGACGTGGGGGGAGCCCGCTAGGAGCCCAGAGAGGCCACCGGTCCCCGTCTGCAGCCGGCTCCGCCGCGACCCGCGCTCCCGAAAGGGTTAAGGGCCTTATTTTCTTCCCCTTTCCTTTCCTTTCCTTTCCTTTCCTTTCCTTTCCTTCTTTAATCTTTTCTTTTCTTTTCTTTTCTTTTCTTTTCTTTTCTTTTCTTTTCTTTTCTTTTCTTTTCTTTTCTTTTCTTTTTTGACTGAAGGACTGTGGATGTAGTTTGCGTAATATCTTTATTACTGAAAACTTCAAGGTAAGCAAGCAATAGAAACCAGATGTGGGGATGGGAGGAAGGCAGGGTAAGAGTAAGTGTAAGGGGTAGCAGGAGTTAACCGGGGGAGGAGGGGAATCGGTTTGAACGGCTGGAGGGGGGTACGACGGAAGGTGAGTATTGATTTATTTTTAAGCCCTTTTGGGGTTTCAATTGACCCTTCAAACCAAAAAGGGCTCCTACCAGCTTCTGTCCCTTTGCAAGTTCACCTCTGGCAGTCCCAGAAGCCGGGGCCAATTCTGTGCGCTTGGTGACCCTGTTAAAATCCCCACCCTGCTACCTTTCCGCTTTTGATCCAGTCGTTTTACACCTGGAGAGAGAACGTTTTTAGAGGTAAATAAGTAATGACGATCATAAACGTGCGGCGAGACGCCGCGGAGAGCTCGCCTGGCGATGTGCGGGGCGGGCGCGGCACCGCCGTGCCCGGGGAGGCCAGCGGCTCACAGCAGCGCTGGGGAGCTGCCGGCCCTGAAGGGGTTAACGGGGGGAGGCTTAAAGGCATATAGCTGCGGGGGAAATCTGTATTGCTTTTAATACAGAGGAGGGGGCCACGGAGGCGGCGGTCCCCGCAGCTGGGGGCAGTGAGGAGTGGAGAGGGCCGGGACCAACAGAGCGTGTCATGTCACGACCATTGAATCGTCCCCGGTGCTTCCGCCTGCGCGGATACCACATCCATCCCTTCATGGCGTTCATGTCATCTGTTTGATTTTCTATTTTTTAATCATAAAAACTTTTGGATTTTTTTTTTTAACGCAAAAGATATGACCTCCACCCCCCTCTGCTTCCACACATCCCCTGCACGTACACACACCCCCCTTCCTGGGCCCCCTCCCCTCCACTGTCATCATCTACATATTAATTGGGGGAGAGGTCTCTCTCTTTTTTTTCTTTTTTTCCCCCCCTCCTATGTGTGTGTGGGGAAATGCAGAGAAGAGCCTCTTTAGTGTCTAGATAGTTTGGAGGGAGAGACGGAGGGCAAGTGTCTGTGAGTGTGTGTGTGTGTGTGAGTGTGTGAGAGAGAGAGAGAGGGAGGGAGGGAAAGAAAAAGACCCCTTTTACTGTGCGAGATCTTAAGGGGGCTTGGAGATCTGGTCAGCTTTCAAGAACATCTGAATCCTCTTAGAGCTCCCCGGCCCAGCTGTGTGTGTGTATGAGAGGGAGAGAGAAAAAGAGGTTCCTGGTGCCCCTCCAAGAGCATTAAGGACACTCGGGCCTTTTAATTTTAGGAATGAATGCTGATACTTGTGTTTCTTATTGTGATCCGGCTGCCATGGATTCCTACTACAACGCAGCCTCCCAGGGCACAGAAGGCTCCTCGCCTTTTAGGGCATTTCAAGCAAGTGACAAGTTCAGCCCTACTTTCCTGGCCAGCAAAGGACAAGGCTTTGGTGACAGCAGCACTAAGTGCCGGAGCCGCTACAGCCAACAGGAATGTCAGTCCCTGGATGGCAGCGTGCAGGCTCCAGGCTCCGCCGGGGCTCCGGTCGCCTTTAACAAATACGCTCCGCAGCAGCAGCAGCAGCCGCCGCACCTCTACATGCAGCGAGGTCCCTGCAAAACCCCCCCGGAGAGCAACCTCAAACTGCAGGAGAGCAGCGGCCACAACGGAGCTCTGCAGGTCTCCTGTTACGGTGAGTCCTTGGCGTGCGGCGGGGGAAGCACCGGGGGCGAAACGGGAGAGAGACGCCCGGGGCTGGAAAGGGCCCCCGGGGGCGGGAGGGGGGGACGGCTGCCCGACATACAAGTCCTCCCGGGGTCAAGGAGACCTTGCCCGGCTTCGGCGCGCCGAGCAGCGCTGCCAGCCGTGGCGGCGGAGCGCAGCTCGCCCGCGGGCAGCCCCATCCCGCTGTGGTGGGGACAGCCGCCCGCCCCGAGCAGCTCTATTCCTAGACGGGTCTGGAGCCCGCAATGTTCGAGGGAAGCCGCTTTTCCCCCTTGTCCTACTTTGCCGTGATTTTAATCGTCATTTCTGAGCGGACCCCATGCGCTCCCGGAAAGCACTGGCTCTTTGGCAGTGCAGGGAAACCCGTCGTAAACCGGGACAGAAACAGAAAGAAAAGAGCAGACCGCAGGGCTGCGCAAAATACTCTCTGCGGGGACCGTCTTCCAAAGGGAGAATTTCTGGAAAATGTCACCGAAATCTTCTGTAACGGTCTCCCCCACTTTCCTGTCTCTCACTTTCTCCTCTAATTGCCACTCCCCTGATTGATTTCTGCCGGGCTGCAGATAACCCGCTCACATTCTCTCCGCCGATCATTAGCGTCAATTAAGATACTCCCTTGCGCTGGCGCTCGGCAGGACAGCCTTGAATAGGGTCGCTTCTCATGTCTCGTCCGGGCGTGGATTTAAAAGGTTTCTTCGGGAGGTTTGCGCTGTATCGAGGTGATTAGGAAATAAACTAACTAACTAAAAAAGACAGAAAAAAAATAAAAACAACAACAACAAAACACAACCCATCAACAAGAAGCCCTTTTTTTCTTTCCCACTGAGAAGTTAAGTGGGAATGAAATCTCTTCCTTGCCTCCCCGATGTTCTCTATGAGGACACAAAAAGGTTGCCCCGATCTGGATGAAGCGTCTCGCCGCTGAAGGGCGGTGGCCGTGTCCCCATCTTCGGTGCACCGATCCACCACGACCCCACCGGGCAGGGACAAGGACAAGGTGGGGTCGGGGTCTCCGAGGTGTCGCTAAGACGGGAGATGACTGCGGGGCGCCGGGAGAAGGCCAGGTCGGGCCGGTGATCACATTTCCCGCAATCCAGGCTCCCGTCGTAGTTTTGGGTACTCTTTGTCCTCCTCGCTTTCTCTTTTTCCCCACACACCTTCCTTTTCCCCGTTTCTAGACTTAAAAGGAGGCAGAGGCGTCTTCTCTCTGCCCGTCACCCAAACCTCGGCGTGCCAGGCCGCGCTCAGGCGCCGTCCATCACCTGCTGCGTACAGCCAAGGGGACCTCGCTCCCCTTCCTGGATCCAGGTCCGTGGGCTATGCTCCCCGCAGCACCCGTGAAGTCCTTGCCCGGCAGCCGTGCCCGGTAGCGCAGGCAGAGCCCGTCCGCCTTGCGCCCGTCCACGCTGCTCTCTCTCTGTCGGGCCGGGCAGGGATCGGGCCCGTACCCGCACCTTGGGCCGCGCTCTGCTGCTGCCGCGGCCGCACGGCTCCTGCCCGCACCCGGGAGGCGCGGCCACTCTCCCGCCTCTGGCCCCGCGGGGCTGAGGAGCTTTCGCGTTTGTTCTGGCCGCGGCCTACGCTGGGGTTTTCTCCTCTTGCACGCTCTCTCTCTTCCCCAGCCCCGTGCGTGGACAACCCCACGCCTGCGCCAAGGCTCCATCCACATCCGCGGAGGCCTTCGGAGTCAAACCGGGGCCTAGGGGGAAAAAGGGCACGGTGAGGCCGGGGAGCTCCGCGGATCCGCTCCCATCGGCCGTGGGACAAGGTGAGAGCAGCGGGCAGCCCCTGGTGCCCGCCGCTCTGCCACCTACTCCGTGCTAACCGGATCTCTTGCTTTTGTAAGTGGCAGAGGCCAGGGCACCGGCTTTGCCTGAGATGACACATTACAACCCCCGGTAGAGCCACACGAATTTGTCACCCTGCTTAAAGTCGCTGAGGTCCCCCCGGATTTACTTTTAAGCAGAGCTCTGGGCTTGACTTCAGTGGGAACCCCGCGGCGGGTGGCCCGACCTGGCCCAGACCCGCGCTCGCTCCGAGACCCGTGTGATGTGGCTTGGGACGATGGGCTGTAATAAGAGACACAGGGGTCCGCGAGGATAATTAACAGTAATAATAATAATAATAATAATAATAATAATAATAATAATAATAATAATATAGTTAGTGATTGAAGAGACTCCCTGATGATAGCTAGATCGGGTTTTCGCAGAGTGACTGCAGCACCCGTAGACACCTCTCTGCCTTGTCCCGGCCGGCTAAAACCTTGGGCACAGGCCTTATGCCCCAGGAACGCCCGCACCCGCCAAAAGGTACCGGAATCGGGAAATCACTGTGCCTGGATAAATACCCTCGGCGTGGGTTAGAGTGAGGGAAGAGAGACCCGTCCTCCTTCGCAGCGGGCACAAGGGCGGCAGCTAACGCGCAGGCTTTTGCCCGAGAAGCCAGGGTGCAGGCAGTTGCCCCGCTGCTTTGCGCCGCCCGCCGAGCCCCCGCGGCCGCTTCGGTGCTGCTGCTGCCGTGCGCGTTGTGCGGACGGAGAAGGAGCGCGGCGGCGGTGGGCACTTGTGGCTCCCCAGGCTCCTGATTGCCGGGGCTGAGGGGTATGCTGGGGCTCAATTTAAAAAACAACACAACCTCCCCCCACTCCCCCCCCCCCCCCAAAAAAAAAAGAATTAGAAAAAAAAAAAGAAAAAAGAGAGAGAAAAAAAAGAGAGCGAGATGGAAAAGAAAACCCGAGGCCGACAAAACGGGCAGTGCCCAGGCGGCCGGCTTCCCACCGCGCCCGAAGATGCGCCCGGAGCTGCTGCGGGCCCATCCCCCGGGCCAGTCTCCGCACTGCCCAGGAGACGCCCTCCTCGCACCCGGCTCTCGCCTCCACTTTTCTCCTCCTCGCTTGTAGAGCACCCGGAGGAGCCCAGCACGGAGTGGCCGGGCAGCGTGGGGGGCCAGGCCGGGAGGAGGCACGGCGTGCACAGCAGGCACCCCGCGAGGCGGCGGGAGCCGTTGCTCCCCCTATTTGTTTTATTTTATTATAATTCTTTGATAAACAAGTCGTTGCGAGTTATAAAAAGCCCGTGCCTGCCATCTATTGCTCTCGGCTTCTATTTCTAGATCTAAGCCCTTCCATTGCATTGTACGGATAAATATAGGCCAGGGAGAGCTGCGGCTGTAAATACACGGAGGACACGGGCGGCAGTCGCTGAAGAGCTTCCAGAGCGGCTGCTGGCAGGGCCGATGGCACTGTGCGGCCCTGGCTCCCGGCCGGGCTCACCGCGGTCCCCTCGGAGCGGCGGCTGCCTGCATGGCCCTGGGACGGTGTCCGGCGGGGCTCCCCTCTGCCCCGCCGCTCACATCCCTGCCTGCACTCCCGACGGGCCGGCGGCCTCGCACGGCTTCCCTCGCTTTCCCTGCCCTAAAAGGGGGGGCACGAATTATCCCGCAGGCCGGCACCGGCAATTATAGACGAAATCTTAAATAAAAGCCCACAGAACAGGTTATATATCTTGGCTTAAGAGGGGAAAAAGCTTTCGAGTGATTTATGTGCTGTAGTAATCTGACTTGCTATTTCTACTGCATGGACCTGCAGTAAGTTATATGTCTTGAAACATATGTGTACATATATCTACATACACACACAAATATATATGTATATTGCTGTCTAGAAATACGGACTGGAAAAAAACATCGTTTAGGGAGTGAAGGCGAATGTGATGGGGATGTTCGCCCAACGGAGACAGGAGAAAGGAAATGGGCTTTCTCTAACAGAGGAAATACTTGAAGTGCCGAGTTATGCAAATAACGGTCATTTCTTTTATTTAGTGAGCAAATAAAAAGTGCCGCCTAAAGTGTGTTATTAATAGAAGTGCAGAAAGCAACTGCCGTAGGAATCAGAGACTCGCTGCGTGGTTTTTTAAATTGACACTTTTAATGCACTTCTCCTCCTCCTCCTCCCCCTAATGAAATGTAAACTGCAGGCACGGCAGGAACGAGCTCGCTGGCGGTCCCCCCTCCGCCTCCCGTGAGAGACCGCTCGCTGCCAAGCGCTCGGGGCTCCCCGCCGCGCCGAGCCCCCGCCGATGTTCAAGGGCTTTGCGGAGCTCGCCGTGCGCCGGGGAGGACCGGCGACATCCCCCCACTCCCCCTGGCTCCAGACGCAGCCCCGAGCCCGGGGCGGGAGGGGGCACCTGAGGCCGTGTGCTCGCCCCGATACTCTTGCAGGGCTCTTCCACATCGGGTGATGCCGTGCCTCCCCACCGGGGTCTGGGAATGTCATGGTCCCCCCAAACCTCCGCCCGCTCCTCTGCGAATCTCCGCGGGAGACGCTCCGCCACCGGCCCGGGGAGGAGACCGCTGCCCCTCGCTCGGCCGCTGGGTGCAGAGTGTTTTGGGGGGGGATCCCGGGCTGCGGCGGACGCTCAGGCCCTGCCCCACGCCTTCTTCACCCCGCAGCTTTGATCCGGGCTCTCGGCTTCTGCCCGGGCTCCTTCCCCGCGGATGAAAGCGCCGGCGGGGAGGCAGGCGGGGTGTGCGTGGGCTCCCCCCGCACCCCGGTGGGGCGAGGTGCGGGGGGGCAGGAAGTGGGGAGATGCTGCTGTCCTGATCCCCGCGGGGGGCAACAAGGAACGTATAAAGGGGAGAAGGATGCGGGAGGGAGAAAGGGGAGACGGGTCCCGGTCCCTGCTGGGCATCAGGGCGAAGCGGCAGCGAGCGGAGCCAGTGAGGGCGGGGAGACGAGCTGGAGGGGAGCGGGGCGGCGAGGCCGGCCCCTTCCCGGGTGCTGCAGGGACGGCTGCCCTGCGAGGCTCGGCCGGCGGCTCCCGGCGTGCTGCTGACACCGCCCTGGCAATTGCCCTCTCTTTTTCACAATAGGGCCACCAGATCTGCCATTCAAGGGCTCCGGCACCCTCCCAGGGAGGGGAGGGAGCTCTCACCAGGAGTTTGGTTAAGCTTCTGTTTGAACAGACACTCGGAGGTGCGGGATCTCCTCCGCGGAAACCTGCGGGATTTCCTCAGGGAGCAGGACGCGAAGGTAGGGCTCAAGCTCCTTACCCCGGCTGCTCAGGAAGATTTATTCGCTGGTTTTTCCAAAGATGTTTCGCGCTTCTTCTGACTTGGACGGTAGATCTGGCTGGAGACTTTTACAGGATTCCTGACCCGAGCTGTTTATAACGCTCATGTGTCAAAGGACTGGGAGCCTCCCTCCCCTCTCTTCCTGCCTCTCCCTTCTTGCAGGAAAATTTCTTTTCGCACTAGAGCTGTCTATTTTCGATTTGTCCGCTGCTGACTGAGGTTAACTCCGCTTTAGCCTTACACTTCTGCAGCGCGCGCTTGTAACCCCGACGGGACGTTATTAGGGTGCGGAAAGAGACAGTCTTAAAACTTTTACTAGTCTTAATTGTTTTGAAAGCAACGCAGTGCGAAGCAGACGAGAAAAATACTGATGGGGCGAGAGATTTGGAGATGCTTATTGAGTGCATCTTTTCCTAAGGGTTTAGTGTAGGAGTCCTATTAACAATATATGCTGATGCCAGATAGCGCAAATGAGCTGTGTGTGTGTTATCTGGAGCTGCAGGCTGTTTATTTTGTGCTGCCTTTTGAGTGTACGTTCAGTGTGGTTGCATGACTAACTGGCTGGAGTGATTCACTGGCTGCTTTATGGGTGACTGCTCAAAACAAGTTGTGAATCAAAAGAGATTTCTTTGGCTGTGGTTTCTAACCTCCCAAGTTAAATGCTCTCAGGGTTTAAGGGGGGCTAATGTGCAGACTTCAATCCCTCAGATCTTGAAGATATATTTCTTTTCCAAGCCCTGCGTTCAAAGCCATGATGAGTTTCCCTTGTAAGAGGGAGGTGGTGTCTGGGAGGCTTGGAGCCAGGGTCTGCTGCTAAAGGACATCTCCAGCCACAACACTATCCATTCGATCGCGCTAGTTCCCAGCTCTTCAACCACTGCCGCTCCTTGATGTCCTTAAGCCACTTTATTATCCTGTTCCGGGCGTTTGAGTAGCTGCAGTAATGCTCAGGTTAAAAGTGTGATGCATCCTGTGGTAGTAGGAGACTTTTCTTCCCACTTTGCAGTTGGAAAAAGTGACTCAAAACCTACTAGTGGTTTGTGAAAGGTGGAGCTGTCGCCACTCAGTGGCATCAGTGTGACCTTCCCAGGGCCGTGGCTCCTGCAGAAGGAGGGTCTCGCGGGGCTGGAGAAAGCAGTCCACGGCCAGAGCTGGGTAGCTCACAGCTACTGTCTTTGATTTTGGAGGGGATCGAACATAGGTTTCCTGACGGCCAGGTCCTTATTGGGTGCAAGAAGCTGTAGCAACTGGTGTGTTATCATATGCTCAGGTTCCTCAGTGCATTAAATAGGCTTAACCTGCCGATCCACATTAATGGTCTGATCTTTAAAAAGCAACTCATCAGCGTGGGCAACCTATATTGTCCAAAACAAGATATGGGTTGGTCATTGCTTTTCAGAAAATGCTGAGAAATCCCTGTCTCAAAATTCATGTGTGTCTGAGGTATTCCTCCCAAACATTTGGAGAAAAAAAAATCCCACCTCAATTGTTAATCAGCTTGTAAAGCAAATATCTTAATATCTTAATGTAGATATATTTTCAAGAGCAGAAGAGAAATAATTCTGCATTAGAAGCCTGAGCAGTGATGCAGCTAATATAGGGTTCTTGTGACTTGAGAATAATTTACTAAAGAGATGGATGAGAACATTTCATATGAATAAAGCATTACAGTAATTTACTATACTCACATGTCTCTCTGCTGCCTCAACTTGTAAATGAAAGTTCATAAGTAAAGGAGGAAAGCTACCTACATATATTACACAAATTACATGCACTTTATTTTCTGCGTAAGTTCAGATGAATCAATGCTATTATATACATTGGTGATTCTGTCTGGCTGTGTTTTCATTCATACTTGCACACTATCTTCATATTTTGACTGTTAGATAAGTAGACATGATGTGAAAGAGCAATTGTGATTACCATGATATTTCTAGGGTCATTTCTTTATCAAAGAGAGACAGGTCAGTGAGGAATCGTGGAGAGGGATGGGGAGAGGAAGCAACAGAGATGAATAAGACAAGTCGGGAGGCGGGGGAGGGAAGGAAATATCTTAGAAGGGTGATGAGCAGTGGCAGACCCAGCACTATTATGGAGGATGGTCTGTAACTGATTTTATGGCCTACATCAAATTCTTTATCTCCCCATTGAGAATAGCTGTGATTCAACATTTAGTAGCTGCTGTCTTCAGGTCTCAGCAGGATTTAGCCATGACAAGCTGTTATGTCATGAGCTATGGTCTCTCCTTATCTGCATTGGCCAAAGACCGTTGCATCGCCTAACTCAGCAGCCTGTTTACATCAGATTTTTTTTTTTTTTTTTTTTTTTTTTTTTTTGTAAAGATGCAGTTTAAGGGTTTATCCTGTTGCAGTTAATCTGCTTGCTGGAAACAGATGGTTGAATATTCTTCATTAGCAACAACTCTGTTCATTAGTTGTAAGGCACATGAGTTTTTAGCTGGTGATTGAGCCTGAAGGTAAACTGGTTTAGTCATTGGTAGACATGCTGTGTATTAAGGCTGGGTGAAAATGTTGTGAAGCTGATGAAGGTGGCAACTGCCTTTATTCAGTAAGAGTCTGGAAATGCTATGAAACTAAAGGAGGGGAGTTAACAGAAAGTCAAGGCTCATCAGAGAACTGCATTTGATAGGAAATGAGGAACCCAAGGAAGAGACAGAACAAAAATTTTGGGGGGCTTCTGTCTGAGGGAAATAAAATAATTTTGTCTTGAAATAACTCCTATCTGATTGCTGTTTTGTTTAGGGAGATAGGACTTTGTGAGCAAATGCTGCTGCATAAAAGAAATACCTCAGGTCTCATCAGCTCCTCCCTGTAGTGGAAGCTGCTTCCTCAGGACTTGGGATTTTGGCTGACTGCTTCAGTCAGGAGCAGTGATGCTGGTGTCCCTGGGTAGGATGCAGTTTCCAAAGGGGAAAATGGGAAATTGTGTTCATTCTTTTGATGCAAGAGGGATCAGATAACAAAGGTGCTTGAAGACATCTAACCTATTCAGGAGCAGTGGAAAGTGAAAGGAATTCACACTAGAATGAAATAAAACCAAAACAAACCAAAGTTGTAAACTGTGCACAGGGAGTGAGGGCAATATTGGGAATTTTCCAGTAAAGGGGCAAAAACAATCAGAGAATGACTCCATGGCAGGACAGTGTCCAGAGAGATCTAAAAGGTCAGCTGCAAGACCCAGACTCTGCGAGGTGTTGGGGAGCACGCATGACACAAGTCAGAAGACATTTCACAAAACAGGTGAAATGGGAAAATTTTATTAAGCCTGAAACTTAACAGTAGCCTGAGCCACAGCAAAGTTTCTGAAAGAACAGAAAACCATTTAAAAAAGGGAGCCAAAGGCTCACCAGGGTACCAGCCTGCTGGGCATGGAGTTGGTATCAGGCTGTTGGGTCTGCCAGGCACGGCTTGGGTCACTCGTAGGACTGGCCATTTCCAGTGTGTGTGCTCTAGAAGCACAGAGAGCCCCACAGCATCAGGTTTTGCAGCCCCAGTGATGCCACGTGAGAAAAGACTTGATGGGAGGCTAACACATATCCATTCCCACCACACGGCCAGCTGGAAAGATGAGCTGGATGGAGCCTGACTCTGCAGTGCTTGTTCACAGAAAAGAACCTGAGGCCAAATGCTGAGGCAAGGGTACAGTCTGTAGCCTGGACCACAGTGATAGTCTCTGGTTCAGGAGGCTGTGAGACCTTCTGGAGCACTGTATGGTTCTTTTCCAGCTTTCCCCAGGATGGAGCATGCCCAGACCTCTTCCTGGAGTGGAGTCAGGAGCACAGCTGTGGCAAAGACCCATACCTGAGAGCTGAGAAGTACTGTGTTATAGACATAACCTTGCTTATCAAGATTTGGTCTGAACCTTTGTAAGCAGATTGGAGCCAGATATCCATCTGAGCTAGATAGGACACAGCCAAATGCTAGAAGGCAAGAGGAAGAAGAGACTCACCTAAATTGGCAGAGAACCTGCAGACATTTTGTGTTCCGCATGCCTCCAGACAGCAGTGAGGATTTCCAAGATAAATAGCTGATGGACCAATTGCTAGACACTTAGGCAGACTGCGCAGGAGGCCAGAAATGCTCCATGAAGGTGTGGGATTTATGGTAGAGCTTAAATATAGCATTTCAGCCCTTGAACTGAAGTTGGAAAGTCACTACTGGAAGAGAGGGAAGCTGGTTGCTTTATAGAGGTATAAGGTCCTGTGCTAGAGAGAAGATATTTCCAGCCAGTTCATACCACTTCAAACTATTTTAAAAAGGGACTTAGGCAGCATAGAAAGCAATGAGGGATTTGCTACAACACCAAACACGAGTACAGCAGCTCAGTTAAGTGCAGCTCTGATGGAGAGGTAAACATCCACAGAGAGGTTTTTAATGACTATGTGGCTAGTCAGGACAGAGAGTCATAAAAATGTACTGAAAGGCCCAGTCTTGACTCGAAGCTGCATATCCTAAGCTGAATGATGCTGGTTTTAAGTTAGAATTGAGGTTGTAGCAAAGCTTTGTGGTACTCAGGGCTGGATATTACAATAAGTTAGTGTTCAGAGAACCCTGCTCTTCCCCTGTGGCCTTTACTTAGTTTGCCTTTGGGAAGGGTACTTTTGTGGCTGGTTGTAGTAGAAATCCCCTTTTCCTTGGCCTTGGAGGCAAAAATTGGAGTTCTTGCTTGAACAACCTATTTGCCTACATTTGTCAGTGGTCCACTTAAGAGGAAGGGCTATGGGGTAAGCCAAGCAGCACGAGAGTGGTTATCATTTGTGTAATTTATAGGCACTGCAGATGCTCAGTCAGGTACTGCAGCTGCTAACTGAAACTAGGCAGAGAGGGAGATGATGGAACAATCCAATATAGAGACACCCCACTGGTATGAGGGAGAGCAGGGACTGGGGGAAGCATCCTTCCTGGGGAGAAATGTCTGCAGGAGACTGGACCGCTGTAATCCAAGAAAATGCTCAGCATAGCCAAGGTGGGAGATGAACTAACTCTCAGCATGTACCTCACTGTGTTTGGGACCTGGTCAGTAAGCACCAGGGCTTTCAACCTGTTGTGTTTTCCTTTAAAGACACAGCTCATATGAAATAAAGAGGTTTGGGCAATCTGTCTGTGGCACCTACCTCCACGGGCAGGTCCCTGAGCTGTCTCTTTGAGCTTGTAGCCAGTTCTCAGATCTCATCTTTTATTCTGGTTAGAAAAAAATGGCCAGCAAGAGCTTTGCTGTGCAATATGTTAATCAAATTGTGCTTGCACCTCACCATTCATGAATGATATCTGTCATGTGCCTTACTAGGTTCATTTTGGTTTCCACAGTGGATATCTGGAGGTCAAAATGGCTTTTGTGTTAGCAGGAGTCCATAGTGGAGTGGAGCGTGAGTCTCCCATTACCTGTGTAAGGCAGCCCTAACCTGAGAGACCAACAAAGCAGGAATTGCATGGTCAGACACCCAGTCCCTGCACTGTAGCTGGGGATATCTGGTGTATGGTAAACCCTTTAACAAGAACAGGAAACCCTTTAACCCTTTACAAACAGGCTGTCATAAGCTGAAGGCTGCTGATCTGAAATTGAACCCAGAGCAAGGTAAACTGTTGAAAAGAGGTGTACCACGCACTCTGGGCAAATGCTCAGCCAGGGGCCATGGGGCAACGCTTCTCCAATGCAAGGGAAGGGAGCACAGCACTGGGAGCCTGCCTGGCCTGTGGGACACTGGTTCTGCTGCTGGAGGCTCAGCTGCAGACTTGCCAGGATGACAAAAGCTCCACATGCTCCTTGTGAGAAGAGAAACCTACCTTGGTGGTCGGAGCAAACAGCTGGGTATTTTCAGAGTTGAAACAGTTTCTGTTGAACATAGCTGGGGGTGTCTGTGGGGTGGGGACAGCACTGGCATGAGACCGTAGTCACCAAAGACTAGTTTTTCCAATGCCTTGTTCAAATGCCTTTTTTTTTTTTTAGGGGAGGAAGACACCTCCCTCAGCAGGACATCAAGAAAAGACTGAGACCGCATCCTTATTTTTTCTCCTTTCACAGTCTGCAGGAATGAAAACACTCCTGCTCCATCCAGTAGATGCAGGTTTGCAAAAGCAGAGTTCAGGGAGCTAAAAGTGTCCCTCAAAAAGCCCCCTGGTATCAGAACAAGGTGTGATTGAAAAAAAACAACTCCTTTAGCAATGCTGTCTTCTTTGGAGTATAGACACTCTTCAGAGTAGCAAGGCAAAAGGTCTCTGGTCATAGTGGGAAAGCTTGGAATTTGAAGAAGTGTTGTATAGGAGATGGAGAAATAAAACATCAGGTGATAAGTATTAGTGAGAGCTCATCCTACTCGAAACACTCAAAAAGGATGTTCTGAGGTTTCATTATTATGTCAAAACCATTGGATATCTAGAGGTTGCAAAATCCTTAGTCAAGCCAAAAGAGAATTGGTTTTGAGGAAAATGCAGACAGATGATGGAAAATTACTACAGGGAATGCGATGCATTTCCTGCATGAGTTGTAGTTCAAAAGTAGGTCCCCAAAGATGGGGAGAAACCCTAGTGAGCAGTGTCTCCTGGGGACCTTACTGCGATTCATTGCTCTTGATGTTGTTGGGCCTTTGCCTGAGATAGAATCTGCCAGACAATATTTGTTGGTAGCTATGGATTTCTTTAGAAAATGACCTGAAGTTTACCCAAAAAGGAACCAAGAGGCTGCAATTGCAACCAAGCTTCTAAGGGATAAATTTTTCACCATATTTGGGGACCTAGACACAAAGAGCGTACAAAAAGGCAGAGAGGCTTTGATGCCAAAGTATTTTGGTAGGTTTGTCAAATGCTAGTAAATGCAATAGGAGGTACCTGGCATCCTACAGGCGGTTGAACGAGGAAGCTTGGCTGGTGGTGGAAGGAGGCATTGAGCCAGCTGCATGACACCTGGCCTAGGTGCCCCTATTTTCACTGCCTGGTCTCCCAGTGCTGCCCCTCAATGCCTTGGTACCTGCTTGCCCCATCTAAGAGACCTTAGTGTGTCTTGCACAGCACCAGAAACTTGAATGGACAACTGAATCACCAGTCAGACAATTTACAAGAGAGTAACAAAAGAACCAGGACTAATCTGGCCCTTCATCTGTTCTGTTGATTTTAATGACTTTCAGAGAAGTAGAAAGGGAAAGTGGAGCATGACCCCAGGTCTCCTCTTCAGATGTTATCCAGGAAACAGCACATTCACAAGAAGTTCCTAAATTTGAGCCATTTGGTGGCACCAACCTGGCTTATCTGGACTCTGCAAAAATCTTAAAGTGGCATGGCTCAGGTTTTTCTAGAGACAAACAAATGTGAGTATTGCTTCAGGTAACATGCATGTTCTCTGATGAAGTCTCATGTATGGAAACCTGGCTGATTCCACATCTCGTGGAGATGGACAGATTAGGAGCCCCAAGCAGATAAACCATGGTGTGTAGCAGCAACCACATGCGCGTGTTAACATGTAAGAGGCCAGTGGGTCCTCTCCCTGGAGGAGTTATGAGGGGAACTGAGTGGGCTGCAAAAGCCAAGAATGCAAATGTGGATGTTGAGTCTGACAGAAACTATTTCCCTAGCAGGGAAAAACAGAGAATGGCATGGTTCAACCCACAGGTTTCATTAAAACAAAAGCTATGGTGGGAAGTCCTCCTCAGGGCAGCAGCAGCTGAAAACCTGCAGTGGCATCCCAGTGGAAGCAGTCAGCCTGAGCTGACTCTATGAAAATGCAATATAAATACGTAAATAGTTAAATTTGTTGCTCTGACACTTCTCCACACTCTGAGATGAAGTGGGTTCATGGGTCTGAGCTGTGTTGGCAGGAGGCCGAGCAGGGGGTAGTTTTGCAGGAGTGATTGGCTGTGGTGAATGGAGTGGTTCCCTTTTACTCAGCCCTGTGCCAGAAGTACTGACATGGCGGTGTGAGTACGGGCAAGCCACTGGAACCACCAGATGAAGGCACCAAAACACTGAGGATGGCTGGAAGCACACTCAGAGCAGGCTTGGTACACCCAGAGTGGGGGGACGGCGTAAGCAGGGGACCCTGTCATGCAGCAGCAAGAGCAGCGTAGCACCATGGGTGAGCCCAGCAGGGCTGTCCCTGCCTGCTCCTCGCCCTGTCCTGCATGAAGAGACAGCAGGACAGACCACCCCTTCCTCAAGCAGGCAGCTCTGTTATACAGCCACCCCACTGGCAGAGCTTTCTCCTGGGGACAAGGCCCATTAAATAAAGAGACAACACATTGGTTTCCTAAGCACCCCCAGCTGGTTGTGATCTGTAGAGCCTCTTACTGTGGCATCTGAACTTCACAGCCCATCTACTGGCAGAAGATGGAGCACTTAGGTTTTCTCTTCCATTTACATCAAATAATGTTCTTGATAAAATTACACACACACATCCCTCATCTCTCTTAGCTGGGAGTTATTTTACAAAGGAGTTACCTACTGGGGAGGATTATTTAGTCCAGTAGGTACTGCAGTTTGAAGTAAATTGGACTGTATAGCAGTCATGCTACGCCTGCTTATAAGCCTCAGCTTCATCAGCTGTAGGAGGTGTCAATGGGGAAGGACAGTGTGATTTAAGCTGATTTGGGAAGCTGCATCTTTGGTCTGGAAAACAGGGGATATGAGCTGCAAATAATCAGAGAGTCCCTGATTCCAGGCAAGCCTCTCAGTCCCAACAGGCACAGCACAGTGGCTCTTTGACCCCTTCTTCAGGATAGAGAGTTTCCACAGTTTCCTCTAGTGCTAAAACCCTAGCTCTAAAACCATGGTTTGTTGGAAGCTACAGCCTCGCAACTGTGTTCACTGAGGGAGTTTTGTAGTTTGGAGCCCCATTATTTATGTCTGACTGTATATCTTCTCCTGAGAGCCTTATGAACAAAATGAATTGCAGCAGAAATCACACATTCCTGTACAGGCATGTTTGACTCTCGTGAAGACTGCGAAATCATGACTCAAATGTAAATCTGAGAACACAGCATAGGGGAAGCCCAGTCCGAGATGAGAAGGAAGGAGAAAGCAACTCGCTGCAGCTCCCAGCAGCTTTCCTTGCAAGCGCTCTGAGCCCAGGAGCTGGGAGGCTTTGGGAAGCGGCGGCGAGCTCTTGGGAGGCCTAGTGGCCCCACTAGTGCCAGGAGTTCTCAGACATTGGAAACTGAAGTGTGAATCTTTCTCCCTAATTTCATTCTTTCTAGACCCTTGCAGATAGGCTTATTTCCAGAGAGTGGAGGAAGACAGCATTGGGTGAAAAGGTATCTTGCTTACTCTCAGCTAGGAAACTCTGAAACAGTACATACCTTTCAGACCTGTGTTTCCGACATGAATTGGTTACAGTCCATGTTTTATGGTTCTGTATTTTATTCTCCTCTCTCGGACATCTTGCCTGAAGGTACTCTTTCCTCAGACTGGTAAGGCCTCCCATTGCTTCCTGCCTTTGACAGAAAATGTAATTTTTAAACAACAAAGCTCTGGTTGTGGCACTGGTGTGAGGATGGCACCTTCTTTAGGCAGAGTCATTCTGAGCTGAGGCCTGTGTCAGTACATGGATGCCCATGTGTAGATCAGAAACCTTCCCAAAGGCTGCCCTAATGAGTATTTTGGGAGACAGGGGGCAGGAGGAACAAATGTCCCTTGTGTTTTGTTTGCATATCATCTGTGAGCAAGGTATGATTTTTTTCAGGTTTGTCTGGGTTCCAGGACTGTTGTTGGGATGATGTTTGTGAGTGATCTTTGGTCAGCAGACTGTGTGTATGTCAATCAGTGCAAGAAGTAGGCAGCAGAAAGGTGATCTGTGCTGGTGAGTGGAAGGTTGGTACATGGCAGACACATAAGAGTTTTTTCTGTTACCTGGTTGGACCAAGCATCACTGGTAGAAGTAGGTTTCTGGGGCAAATAATCCTTTTCACAAGTTCCTAAAGATTATTTCTGTAAGTATTTGCTAATGTTTACTTGACATTTGCAGTCCCTCATGTCAATATGATCCCATCCTGGAATGTTAAGTGGAAACAAACACAGAAGTGGGCAAGAGCTCAGCTGATGTAGATACAGTTTTTAATTTAGGCTGATATTCATGGTCATCATCTTTCATGCAATCATCCAGTTCTGCTGAGAATTAGTGGTGCTCCAGGAGCTTCACTCTTTTTGAGATTCATGATTTTTTTGGTCTCTGTTAGGAAGTGTGTTAACAGAGTCACTGTTGTTTGTGTCTACTGTCTGACACTCTCTACCAAAATTCTGCCTCCAGTTGCTTCTAACTAAATCAAAACTTAACAATTTGGCCTAAATGCTCCCACAGCAGTTGTTTGCCTCTGGCTGTTTATAATACTATTTTTTTTAAAGTTCATCTGAATCAACTAAGCTGTTTCCAAGAACGTAGCTAAAACTAACCATTTTGTTTTCTCCTTGTCAAGAAAACCTGACAATATCTTTTTTTCGAAAGTTCTGGTGTAGTGTGCTGTGGAGCAAGAACCTCAGACTTGCAGTGGAGCTGGGCTTTGGGTAGGAAATGTGCTTCGTGTCTTTCTCCTGAAATGATGTCCAAGAACAAGGCTTAGGGAGCTGTGGTTCTCACTCACTCAGTAGTGACAGCTTTGATTTTCACACCTAATACACTGCAGTTTTCCCATGTCCTGGGTATGCTTCCAGCCAGGCTCAACTCTCTCTTCTTGCAGTGGCCATTTACTCCAGTAGATGGTCCAGGCTTCCTTGGACCCAGACAAAGTGTGGGAACACATCATTTGATGTAACTACAGACACAAGTAAAGCTGTATCTGGGGACACAGCAGAAGGCTTGGGTAAGAAATCTGGAAGTGGCAGAACAGTCTGAAGACTGGGGAGTGTGCCATGTGTTGGAATGAACAGAGGCTTATGACAGGATGGTAAAGATACAAAGGAATTAGGGCAACTGAGAAGTGTACTCAAGCCAACAGGACCTTTGCCTCAAAGGAACAAAAATATTAGACCTTGCTGAGTACTTTTTAAAACTCAGGTTTAGGTGTCTCAGAGCAGTTGTTGTGTGCTTGTTGGCTCTCCGTCTTGGTTTGCCATCCGTACAACATGAGCAATAGGGGTGCTTTGTCTCACCGAGCTCCCTGTGGCTCAGGCATCTCTGTGTGACCCTGCACCATGGCCTAGCGAATGCTGCAGGAAATCCAGACGACACTGCTGGGCAGGGTCTGGATGAGATGCAGTAAGGATTGCCTTCACACTCTGGATGAGGAGAAGAAAACCGAGGACTGTTCATTGGCAGTAGAGATGCAATATCTATGACCCAAAGACCCATGAAGCAAGAAAGATTTTAGAAAAAAAATATGAGGGAGGACACAAAAGCCATTGTATGGTGCTTTCCCTGCTCTCCTATGTCCTATAGATGTGTTTGGTTCCTGCAACGAGTGTAATTGTGGTGCAGAGCAGCCAGGGGCCACCCCAACTAGCAGGGGCAGCTGCAGTCTGTCAGCACCGGTGGAGCCACACTGCTCCTGGCACAATCCGCAGCTGTGACAGCATGTGGGGCAAATGTCCTCTCTGGTCCAGTCTGTCCCCAGAAAAATTTGGTCCTAGAGTGGCTTAATAAAGGGACTTAGTGCTGCAGCTGGTCAGTGATCAGGGTGGAGAGGCTGGAGAGCACCCGCAGGGTGGGCACTGCGGGAGTGCTGCTCACCAGGCATGGGTAGTCTGGGGGAGAAGTGAATTGAACGAGGGGAGAAGAAAGTAAATCAAATTCTCTTTACTCATGCAAACATGATTCTTTCTTTTTTTCCCCTGGTGACAATTAAATGTGTCACAAGGCAAAGTAGTCCTCAAGTGAAACGAAATCCCCCTTCTCAGGCTTCAGAGTGCGTAGCACAATGAATTACTTGACAAGCACAGTTTACCCTTTGAGCAATTCATGATTCACCTTTCGCAAGTAAGAGCACACTTCTGTAGATGTTTTTCTTGTTCAGTACTACCTAATGGGTGTTTTTTTTTCTTAATAACTGTCATTTACCCTGCATCTTGCTATTCACAGCTCAAAACGAAAAACGTAAGCTGTTGGCTGTGAATACTGTTCATTACTCATTTACTAGAGGAATATTAGGCACATTCATCCCATTTCCTCTTGGTGCCTTATTATCAATAAACCTTTGCCTTGCTGCTTCTGTAAATAATTTTCATCCGTTTCCTTTGTGAACCATGTGCTTGAGTTCTTGCACAAATGTCGCATGAGAGTAATTGGTTAAGTCATGTAGTATTATTTTTACTCCTTGACAAGCTGGCAAAACTTCATTAAAAGGAGATTATTCAACTGCACATACGTATTTTTTTAGATAAAGAAAGCATTGCACTTAAACCATGAAGCAAGTAGGGGTTGCCAGTATTTTCCTGAGCACAGCAGCTTGCATCAGTAGTTGATATAATTCAAAAGACAGAGATTACCCTGGCTCCCACGAGCAACGCACACCTTCTTTCTGCTGTGATATGAAGGATGTGGAGCCAGCCCTCCAGAGATAAAAGTGCACTAGGCTGGGTATTAGATTTTGGGGCCGAGGAGAAAGGGGGGAGAGTTTTGAACATCGTTTTCCTCCTCCCCAACAGAAAGAAAAGCAGGGCATGACAGTGTAGCGCCTGTGACTGATGGTGGGCTCCCTTCAGAGGGTGGAGCAGTGCTGATGGTTCCACACTTTGGCAGCTGCTCTTCATCGCAAATGCCAGCAGTGAACATAGACCCAGAGCCAGGCGAGGGCAAGGGAGGACTGACTGCTGCAGAAGCTGGAGGGCTCATAGGGAGGCCAAGAGTTTATTAACCTTCAGTTTAACTGGAGCTGAAACATGTCCCTCTAATGCAGGGCAGCAGAGGCTAGCTGAGTCCTTTCTGTAGATGTTTTATGACACTCTTCGGGAATACATATAAGACTGGGGTATTCTGAGTAATTTAAAAAAATATTTGTTTAGACTGTCTAAGAGCCAGTTGGAGTTTCCAGACAGGTCAGTCTTACATGGATTGTTCTTTCTTTGCCCTTTCTCCCCAGCTACAGCATAGACATGCTGTGGTTCATGGCCACGCCGCACAGCTATGCACCTCAATACCTTGAAATAGCTTTTCTGGTCAGTGAGACATTGAGGCCACCATGTCCCCCCTGTACTGCATGGGGACTCATGGGGATCAAGGGCAACAGCCCCCAGTTAGTAGGGGTGGCCAGTGCCTTCAGATCCTACTGAGACTCCAGGCTTTCACCTCTCCCTGGCCACCAGTGTCTGCTCAGCAGGAAAACCCCACAGGACTGCAGCACTGTTCTCAGCCCCTGACTCCAGGACACAGAGATTTTTTTTGCAGCAGATGACCTGAGCAACGGAGTGAAAAGGGGTGTAGATGTTGGGAGAAACAACCTGCCCTTGTCAGGTTTGCTGTCAGTTATTTTGTCTTCATTCTTGGTTGGCAAGTTCCCAGTTTGGTTGTGCTGCTTCTTGCTTCAGTTTGATTTTGCTGCCCTCTTTCTCTCTGCCAGTAAAAGGTGATGCCAGCTTGTCACCCAGCCTCAATGACTGTGAACTGATGGGCTTGGTAGCCAAAAACCTGATTTCTTTCCAGAATACTTCTAAAAGCCTCGTGCTTGTAGGAACACTAGCAATTCGCAGACCTGGCTGGCCTTGAGCTTTGCAATGTGCAATCAGAATGGAAATAAGTTTAACCTGTGGTTCTAAGAATGAGCAGGTTTAGGGATGGCTGAATGTTTTTCTTCCCTCATCTGAGTCTTTCTTTGTTAATCAGTTGTATAAAACTGAAGAACAGTAGAATTATTTTCTTAAAGAACCTGGCCCAAACTTTGGCCCAAGTTTTAAAATCAACCCTTTCTGTGGTACAGTGAGGTTCAGCCAGCTTTGTTTGTTTTCTGGTTTTACTTTCCTATCTTTCCTAGCTTTCCTATCCCCTACTGTTTTCCAATTTCCGGTCACAAATGGCAGCACCCAAGCTGCCCTGAAATGCACTATACTTGCCTATCAATGGGGCTGCTGCAGCATCTCATCCAGACTTGAAGTCCCCAGCTTTTCTCCGTGGGGTCACCTGGGGGTCCAAATCAGGAAGCACAAGAAGCAGCACAGGAGCTGCACTGGGCAGATTTATTTGGGCTTGTCTGATCACCCATCTGAAGTACAAAACACTTCATATTAAGCATAAGGGTAGTCCGGGGACATACATATGCTGCAGTGCTTTGCTGGATTAGGGCTGCAGGCTGGCTGCTTCAGCTAGGCAGAACCTGCTCAAACACCTCCCCAGCCAGTGCCTACGAGCCTCTTGAAGCTCATCTGTCACTAATTTGAAACAGGACTCCATAATGCAGAGGCAGCTGAGCTCTTGCTCAGTTCGTGACAAAATGACTTGAATCTCCCTCTTCCTGCCCCTCTACCCTGCCAGTTATTTCAGGTTGCAGCTTCAGCCCTGTTACCAGCAGCACAAAACAGGCAACTGGAAGTCACCTCTGGGAGGCAGCTGAACTTCAGCAATGCATTGCTTGCCTCTGCAGTGAAGAGGTTGCTTTTGCAAAGCAGACAGACAGAAGAATGCAGAGAGAGACAGACTGACGGAGAGACTGACTGACCAACAGCATGAACACTGTCCAGGCAGGCCTGGACACATAGGATGGGATGAATCACTCTCTAATTTGGCAGCAGGGAAACTGTGCCATAGCCAGACATTAGAGCAAGGCTCACCTCCCTTCAGGTGGTTTTGTTCCTCTGTCATGCCCACCAGCTGGAAGGAGCATCCCCTGCTCTCCTCTAACTCAGTGGCTGATTTATGTCTGCTGTCATATGTGATGGCTGGTGGGGGGTTAACGTGGAAGACAACATACGTTGAGGCTGTAGAAGGTTGCAACAATGCTTTGTGTCTCCCTCCCTCTCACCCCAACAGAGTGGGTGCCCTGCTCGCCCAGTGCTCAGCCTTGGACCCAAATTGCAGGGAAAATGTCTGAGGCATGTTGTGGGGAAGAGAGAGGCGCTGACTGGCTGCAGGGCAAAGCTCTGGAGCAGATGACAACTTGCAGTGAAGAGCCCCCTTTTATCTTGCAGTGCTCAGGCAAGGGATCTTTTTAGATCTTTGTGGTGGCCAAAGGGCATGGGTGAGGTTAAGATGAATACATAAATCTGCATTTGATGGGGAGGTTTATGCTCCTCATTTCAGAGTGAGAGCTTAGGCCTAAGCTCTGCATCACCCTTATCTGTCACTCACATCTGAACAACCCTCAGTGTTCCCACTGGCACTGCCTGACATCAGCCCCAGAGCTCCTCAGCGCCTACCTTTCCCTGCTGCAGGTACAGGGCTTTATAAGGCCTCAGAGCAGAGGGCGGTTGAATCTTGGCTACCTTAAACACTATCCTCATGTAACTCTGCTGGACGTAATTTCCAATCAGAGAGGGAACAACCTTGCTATATCTAGACTTTCTAAAAGAAACACAATCCTGAGAGAACTGGATGATCCTAAAATAAGGCAGACAGGCAGATGGGGCAGATGCTGCCCCAGATGCTGAGGGCCAGTTAGTGACACTCAGCACAGATGGGAGCAGGATAGAGGTCCTATGTTTGGTCAGTGCATCAGGGCATGTAAAACCGCACAATGCCTGTAGTGCTTGTCTGTGGAGAATGAAAGTCTTCAGTAACAGCCGCATATTCTGCCTTTCATTTACCCAAGGGTCTGTGGACTCTTTTGGACTTAACTCTCAATAAACAGCTCCTGGCCTGTGAGCAGGTATGAGTCTATGACTGAGATGATCCCATTAAATACTTTGTCTTATATTAGTAACGCTGATTATTTTCTTTATGAGCTCCCATATTTTGTCCTGTTTAGTATTGAGCCAGGTTTTCAGAGTAGTTAGGTGCTCACATCCAGCTCTGAGGGATTTGAGAAAAGCCAAGACACTCAGGTGACCATGGGCATGGCAAGGAAATGCAAGATTGCCTTGGAAGGAGTAGACTACTTACCCAAAAGGTATCAAATTCAGAGCTAAAGGGAAACTGAAAGCCCATTCTGATCTTTGCCTGCCTCGTCCATCTTCCTCGGCAGACAAGCACTGGTCACGTATCAGTTCAGAGGTACTAGGTAGCTTTTGGTTCATAGGCATTGTTTTAGGTGGAGACACAAGTAGGACAGAGCAGAAACTCCGAATTATTTCCCAGCTGTTTGTGACATGCCTACAGCAGGAAATTTTAAAACGCAGTAGCTGATCAATCTTGACTGTCGTACTTTCAAGCAGGACTTTGCACGTAGCCTGGCATGGTAAAAATCCTTAGCTGACCAACCTCAACCCTAAGCCTGAGGCTGCCTCTGTGGGATCTACTGAGGGTCTGCCACTGAGCTGCACAGAGGCGACTGTCACATCCCTCTGCTGTCACTTAAAAAGCCATCTTGTGGCTGATCCTGGCACAGCAGAGCACTTCGCCAAGGCACCAAAGACCTTCGGGTGTCAGAGAGAAGAGAGCCAGGTCACTAAGAAATTCATGGGTTCCTCAGAGAGAGCCAAGATCCCCAGCCTCAGAGTATTTGACATAAACAAATATTCATGTTCAGTAGTGAGGAAGCCAACAGAGCATTTTGTCCCAGTGGAGGCAATGGCAATACATTTTCTTGCTCTCTCTTTTTTCCTAGATCACATTCTAGGAGCCAGAAAGTGAGCTGTAATTACAGCAGGTTGCTAGAGGTATTGTGTGCCTTCAACATTTGCTAGTCAGCTCTTTCCAATTGTTCAAATGAACATGCCACATGAAGAAGGACTTGAGGCATAAACTGTGCCTTTTTGCTCTAGCCACAGCTTCTATGCGTAGTTTTCAGAATTGATTTGTTTATATAAAAGTCAGCTTTGTTAGCATCCTTTAAATAGCATGAAAGAGGAGCAAGCAGTGCATATTGTAGTTATACAGATGGTGCTGAACTCTCCTCAAGTACCCACAGGGTGTGTGAATTTGGCTAATCAGACAACAAAGCAATAAGTGCCCCCAAAAGCAGATGTTTGTATGGGGGAAAAAAGTTAGTGCAGAAAAAAAAAGCAAGAGGAACAGCAACTTCCATAAACAAATAACACACATGTGGATACACACACGTTCCCAAGGCTTGCTGTGACATTAGCTTCTCAGGAGCACTGGAGTTAATGTTTATCAAACTGTCTGTTCCTAAATCCACATGGTGATTTACTAGAGGGGAATATAACCAACCAGGCACAATAAGGCCTAAGTGCAACCAGGGCTGAGGTGGTTTCAACTTCCACGGAAGCATCTCCGAGGCACGCAGAGTGGAGACAGAGCCAGTGACTTACGATGCACACTGCCTGCAGGGCCACCAAAAGCCTGTAGAGCCACCAGAGCTGTGTGGCACCTTTGGCATTGTCCCCAGGCTGCCTTTCAGGAACAGAAAGAGTTTTTGAGATTTTTCTGCTCCAAGCCTTAGTTTTGCTCCTACTATGCGCTCTGCTCAGAAAAATAAGACTCTTCTTGAAGAGAGGGGCCTTAGGTGTAGTCAGGAGCAGCACAGTAGAGAGAAACACTCCTCTCCCCCTTTTATCTTTCTATGAATAGGCTTTTCTGTAGGAATTTGCTTTGTCTGTAATTAACTCCCCAAGGTGGCCAGGTATTCCACAGCTATTTTTAGCCTGTGGATTTCACTACGTCCCTCCTTTGCTGCAGAGCCTCAGGAGCCTGCAGGCAGCAGAGCAGCAGCACCAGCAGCTTTGATCAGGCTCAGCAGAGACGGACGAAGTCCGTGCAGGTAAGCGCATTCACGCAGTGGTCTCAGTACACCGGGAAGTCAGTGTGTGCAATGCTGTGAGCAGAGGAGATGCCTGGAGCATATTCCAGCTTTCTTTCAGGTTCTGCAGGATGAACCAAATGAGCACCCTGACTGGATAAAAGGACAGACTTGCTTTCATACAGGAACCGGCTCCGTTTTATGCAAACTCTGGGGAACTGCTGGCAGGCTGGACACAAGGACATGTGTTTATCCTTATCCAGAGTTAAAATGGAGATGGCCCGACCAGTTTCTGATTAGCAGCAAGGGTAACTGCAGCTTCCAGAATGATGCCAACAGCTTAT
Source organism: Patagioenas fasciata (assembly GCF_037038585.1). Lineage (NCBI taxonomy): Eukaryota > Metazoa > Chordata > Aves > Columbiformes > Columbidae > Patagioenas > Patagioenas fasciata. The sequence continues at coordinate 26,775,459 of NC_092524.1, read as the reverse complement.
GTTTTGTGTAGGATTCTACCACCCGCAATTGAGTTGAATGTTGCCCAGTTTTATACTTTGGTTGGGCCCAAGAGTGAAGGTATGATTAAGTATCTGATCATTGCTAATAAAGTCAGTGATGGCAGATTCAATCACAGAATTCTGGATCTTCTCTCCATCTTTAAACTCTTCTTTACATCTGTAGACTGCAAGAGAGCCCACTCCCTGAACAGGAGTAAACCAAAAGATTTGGGCCTTTGTACGTCTAAAAATCCAAACTCCCTGTTTTGTCCTATATAACCCAAAATCTGGACATTTTTTAAGTGATAGCCCTGTGTTGACTTCTATGCTGCAATGACAGACAGGAGGCAGAAGGCTCAACAGACAACTTGGGAACAAGTATAATGGTTTCAGCATGTGTTAAGGTAAGATCACAAGGACTGGATAAGCTTACTGCAGCTGGCCAACTCCTGGAGATGTGCTGGCTGGGCTGTTGTGCAAATCTTCCCTGGTAAGAAGTATAGCATACACTGCCTAAACATTATCTAGGCAAAATTTCAGGACTGATATTTAAGCAAGAGTTGAGAGAATGACATTAAGAGCCAGAACTGGATTTTAAAAGCTTTCTTAACCATCTACATCAGAGGTTTTGGCCTAAAAAAAAAAAAAAAAAAGTTGCTATGCAAAGCAGAAGTCAGACCATGGCTGTGCAGGCAGGTGGAGGCATCCTGAAATGGCCAGTGCAGGCGGTCACAGGGATCTGCAGATGGGCAGGGGAGAAAATCCCTGTGCCCATGTCTGGGTGGGAAGGCAGAAGGCCCCTATGACACTTGGTGTGGGAGCAGACAGGCTGCCTGGTGCAGCCACACGGCCTGTGAAATGCACTTCGGACATGGGTTGGCTGACAGCGGGCACCTCTGTGAGCTGCTGTGTGCTGGTGGGTGTCCAGGGGTCCCGGGCTACTCTCAGAGCCCCTCGGACTGGGATAGTGCGGGGGTCCTCACTGAGACCACAACAGCTCAGAATAGATGCTGTACATCAGCAATGCCCAAACACAGCAGCATTTTTTGCCTGGGGCCTGGGGGTAGCAGGCCTATGCTGGCTGTGACCCTGGGTTTTGCTGGCTCTGTAGCTGTCTTCCAGTCCCTCAGGCTGTGGGCTGCAATCACAGGATCTACCCTGCTTCCCTGAAAATAGACAGGATCTTACACTAATTTTTGCTCCAAATGTTATTACTTTTTTACATGTATAGCTGCCTGGACACTATTTAAATGGACTTTTTAAAATGAACTGTAACTGAGTCTTCTTTTTGGAGTAGGGTTTATATTTTGAACATACTCAAAAATCCTGAAAAATCAAGGTAGGGCTTATTTTCAGGCTGGGCTTATTTTCAGGGAAACAGGGTATGTGAAGGAGTCGATCACAAAGGAGTTGTGGGTTGTCATGTATGTGCTGTGCAAAGGAAACCTATAATTTCAAGCTGAGCCCAAAGCTGGGTGTTTGAAACATCCTGTTCTCCCTTGCTGTGTGGATGCACCGAGCTGACATTGCACTGAGTTTAATTTCCTGGTTAAGACTGTGCACAGAGAAAATTTTACTTCACACTCTTCCAAAACAGTACACTTCAAGAACAAAACGTATACGAGCTGTGAATCCAAATGTGACAGTGTGGTGAAAATGCCTGTTCCCTCTAGCAAGGCAGAGCAGTGTGCTGCCTGGACATCTTGGGGGCTTGCCACATGGCCATGCATGCATCAAGGTCTGTGTTTCCTGCACCCCTTCCCTCCTGCAAGGGGTTCCCAGGACAGATGTAGTGAGATGAGAAAGGTGTTTCCCCTCAAGGTGAACTAGGGTACAGGCACCTCTCCTTCCTGAAAAAGAACAGTGTGATGGTGGGGCCCATGTGCCCAGCTGTCCTAGCCTACCACTGCCCATTGGCAGCTGATACAGTCTCTGGGACAGTCTCAGAGGTGCCATTGGCCTAGCAGGCAACCAGGGCACTGGGAGAGCAGGGTATCAGTGTCGGAAACCAGAAAATACCCTCCTTCTACTGCTATGAGGGCAAGGACGGAGTTGTAAGTGATGAAAGAGACACCAAGCGGTTCTGTTGGGCTTGTAAGAGTGCAGTGATACTCATGTTACCTCCTTGTCATGGAGATCTTCACAATATGTAACTCAAGGTCTCTCTAGGTTTGATTAGAAACAGACACCCCAAACTTTGCATTGAAACTCTGAGGCCATCTCCAGTTACAGGAAGTCTGGGCATATCCATATGCAGATGTATGCAATTTGTTTCACTTCAGCAGTTAGCATGACTGCTTTGAGGTCAGGGAGCCTGTTCCTAGGGAATGACAGTTACTCCTCTGGACTCTCAGCCAAGGGTGGATGCAGGCCACCCTCCCCATGCCGCGGGCCATGCTCTCTGCCTCCTGCCCTCCACTCCACTCTTGCTGCCCTTCTCACAGACACAGCTCATCCCCTCCGTGCTGCAGGGGCTGGAGCTAAAGGAACCCGTGTCTGCTGCAGCGTGGGAGCATGAGAGCAGCCTGGCTGAGCTGGCAAGGAGGGCTCTGGGCTAGTGGCAGGCAGCCATGGGGACACCTGCCATATGTGCAGCAGGGACTGATGCTTGGTCCTCAGGGCTGATAGCCTGTGGTGGAGATAACTATCACTGCTGAAAGCCCTGGGCCCAGCTCCCAGCTGCAGTTTGAGCTATGCAGTCAATGAAATTACATCAGACCCAGAACTTCTCTCTGCGTTGTGTATGTGTGTGTGTGTTCATGCAGACCCTTCCCCACCTAGCTGAGCCACTTAAGCAGATAAGAAACAGCAGAGGAGTTCCCGAGGAGAGGTGTCATTTGCCGCCGCTGGAGTCGCAGGAGACCTGGGAGTTAGGGAGGCAGGCAGCACAAAGGCACAGGAGAAAATGTACTGAGCTTCCTGACATCATAAATAATAAATAGAAAGAAAGGAAGAAAAATTCCTGGAATATTTATCTTTATTTATTACTCTATTTCTACTGATTCTCATAGGTGGTAGTCAGTTGCTGCAGACTTTCTGGAACTGTTGTATTACCATTAGTTTTGAAAATAGTAAATATTATAGCCATAGAATACAATTTATCCCAGCTGTGGGGAAGGGCATTGTCCAAGCTCATTTTGGACAGGCCTGTCTACCTGCTGAGGACATCAGAGCAGCTCAGCCCATTGGAGAGTGCAGGTGCGAAGAGCAGGCAGGACAGCAGCCACGGGACAGTGGCCCCAGCACCCAGGGAGTACAGATCTTGACAAAATGTTCCTAAGGATCAAAGCAAAGAGAGCTGAGATCTACACCATTAGGCTTTGCTGAGCTTTACATGGAGCTCCTCAAAAGCCTGAGGGAACAATATTAAAGAAGGCAATAAATCTGAAAATACAGTAGGGTGGCAATGGCAGATGTCTCCTTTGTATCTAGTGCCTTCTTCCCAGTCCTGCCCTCAACTCCTCTGAACTAGCTGGGTAATTTTTCTCAAACCCCTTTCATAGGGATCCTCCCAAGTAAGCCTGGGCCTTTCTTGCCCTTGTGCCCGAGAGTGACAGTGACATTTCATCCCAGTCACCTTAACACAGTCTTCAGCTGTGAGACTGAGAAAAGAGCAAAGATATGTATACCTTCTCACAAGCCGGCTTGAAGGCTTTTCACTGTGAAAATGTGATAGGGTTGTTCACAGAAGAGCTAAACTGTAAATATAGAGTGAATTAGGTGGCAGGATATTGTAATGAAGGATGAATGCCGGAAAAAATGGTGATTTCCAAAGGCACAGGCTAAGCTGCCTGAGCTGACATTAATGAACCTGGATATAACACTGCTGAGGGAAATCACGTAGTGGGGACATAGATGGTGGACCTGTTTCCCAGAAAGACTGATTCAGGACTGAGAATATCTAAAAGCAGTCTAATGTGAAATTTAAATGAAAATATTAGCCAGTTGGCATGATCTTGGTTTGGTAAGGAGAGCACAGGTAGGAAGTACAGCTCCACCCTTTCCTTTCTGGACCTTTAGGAGCCAAGTGTAGCAGTTCAAGGTTAAACCATGCAGTAGGGCTACCACGTTTTCTTGTCCAAAGATCCCAGCCAGAAATGTGTGCAGGTGTGACAGTGGGCTGTGCAGCACATGTCAAGTGGGCCAGGCACTCACACAAATCCCTCTTTTTCTGACCGGGAGACAGCCCACTGTGCAGAGCAGTAGTAGCAGGCAAAGGAGACCCACAGCCACTTGTCGTCACAGGTGTTACATGCCACTGAGTCCCCAGCAGGATCCTGCTGGCATGGCAGTGGTCTTGTTAATGAAGGGAACACCACTGTTGCTGGAAGCAGGAGGTGGTCAGGAAAGGACACCCCATCACAGCATCATTTGCACATGTCTAAGGGCACATTTACCTGGTTTCACTCATAGCTGCTAAGCCTTAGAGAGGAATCAGCTCACTGCAGTGGTTAAATTGTCTACCTCCTGCTTCACCATACTGCTCTTGTATATCATGGCCCTTGAGTTATTAATTGCTCAGGGGATTCAGGAAGAAAGAGCCTCCCAGGCTGCTGTCAGACTCTCACGCTCTACTCTGCATTCACAGAATCACAGAATGTTAGGGATTGGAAGGGACCTCAAAAGAACATCTAATCCAATCCTGCTGCCAGAGCAGGAACACCTAGGTGAGGTTACACAGCAAGGTGTCCAGGTGGGTTTTGAATGTCTCCAGAGTAGGAGACTCCACAACCTCCCCAGGCAGCCTGTTCCAGTGCTCTGTTACCCTCACTGAGAAGAAGTTTCATCTCATATTTAAGTGGAACCTCCTGTATTCCAGTCTGCACCCATTGCCCCTTGTCCTATCATTGGTTGTCACCGAGAAGAGCCTGCCTCCATCCTTGTGACACTCACCTTTTACATATTTATAAACATTAATAAGGTCACCCCTCAGTCTCCTCCAAGCTAAAGAGACCCAGTTCCCTCAGCCTTTCCTCATATGGGAGATGCTCCATTCCCTTAATCATCTTCATGGCTCCGTGCTGGACTCTCTCCAGCAGTTCCCTGTCCTTCTTGAACTGAGGGGCCCAGAACTGGACACAATATTCCAGATGTGGTCTCACTAGGGCAGAGTAGATGGGGAGGTGTGGCCTCACCTGGAGCACTGTGTGCAGTTCTGGGAGCCACAGTATAAAAAAGGATATTAAGCTACTGGAGAGTGTCCCTAAGGGCTACAAAGTTGGTGAAGGGTTTGGAGGACAAGCTGTATGAGGACCGGCTAAAGTCACTTGGTTTGTTCAGTGTGAAGAAGAGGAGACTAAGGGGAGACCTCATCACAGTCCACAGTTTCCTCACAAGGGGAGGAGGAGGGACAGGCACTGAACACTTCTCTTTAGTGACCAATGACAGAACCTGAGGGAATGGCAGGAAAATGTGCCAGGGGAGGTTGGACATTAGGTAAAGGTTCTTCACCCAGAGGGTGGTGGAGCACTGGAACAGGCTCCGTAGGGAGGTGTCATGGCCCCAAACCTGACAGTGTTCAAGAAGAGACTGGACAACACCCTCAGACACATGGTGTGAACTGTTGTCATGTGCAGGGCCAGGAGTTGGGCTCGATGATCCTTGTGGGTCCCTTCCAACTCAGGACATTCTATGATTCTATGAGACTCTTCTCATGTCTCTGTGCCCTGAACACAGGCTGGGGCATAGGTGTCTCACACCAGCCTTTTACGTGGCACTAAGGACCATTCATAGCCTCTTTGCTGAAAGCAGTGCAAGTCCTCACAGAAGGCTGTGGGGGTGACCATGGGGTGTCAGTCGGGAACACCTCTGCTGATACATCGCCATTGCCTGGGGATGCACGACCAGAAAACAGATCCCACTGTGAGCCATGCGTGGCTGCTGTGTGCCTCTGGATTTCCTACCATGTGATATTCAGCACAGATGAGCTGATGACTGGGGACCATTCTGAGTCCTGGGCTTGGGTCCCTTCAACCTCAGGGACCTCTCCTGTCACCAGGACTGAGGAACATAGTGCTCCATGGGGTTCAGTCCCACTGTGGGTGGTGGGAGGGTAAAGGATGGTCTTGCTGGGCTCATGGAAAGAGACCAGAAGGAGCTGGCAGAGTCCATCCCAATCTCCCCCTCCCCAGCTGTGTCTGCATCCATGGACTGTGATGAGTCCCCCCTGGCATAAAAGCCACCTCCTCCCTTGCATACAGACTGGCCAGGCACTCACACCACCCCAAGCTGAGCTCCAGCATCCACGGAGGCCAAGGCCGGCAGCTTTCCTGTGCCCAGCCAGGGCAGCCCTCTCCTCCCGGCTCTGCCCATGGTGTTGACCACCTCTCTGCCTGCATTTAGGGGCTGCTGCCCAACTGACATGGCTAGCTTTAATTGGTTGAACCAATTAACTGGTCGAAAGATTTACATCTGTTTTCTTATCTCTCTCTTTCCCCCTCCCCACCCTGCTCAAACCCTGCCCTCCTCTCTCCTCCCTGCCCTCCCACCCAAACAGGTAAGGAGAGCAGTTTGGGAGAGGCTGACTTGCAGTCAAGCTCCGACCCTCCGGGAATGGACAGCAGCTACCTCAGCGTGAAGGAAGCCGGGGTCAAAGTGCCCCAGGACAGGGCCAGCACGGACCTCCCCAGCCCCATGGATAAGGCCGACTCGGACAGCAACAAGGGCAAAAAGCGCAGAAACCGCACCACCTTCACAAGTTACCAGCTGGAGGAGTTGGAGAAGGTCTTCCAGAAGACCCACTACCCAGATGTATATGCCAGGGAGCAGCTAGCCATGAGGACAGACCTCACCGAGGCTCGTGTACAGGTAACAGGGGATGGCCTGGGGCTGGGCAAGTGGTGGGCGAGTTGCAACAAGCCTCTGTTCTCTGGGGAATGAAAATGTGGGCCAAACATGGGCAAATTTGTTGTCCCTTGCTGTGCCTGAGATCACTTGCAGCTCCACCAGCACATGAATGCACCTGAGCCTGACCCAGAGCCCATGCCACAGGCTGGCTCACCTCTCCAGCACGCTGAGGGGTAGGACAAGATGGGGAGGTATGTCCATGTCTGACACAAGTGTCAACCCCTTTATTTGGGCTGGTGTCCTGAGCTGCAGTGTTCACAGAGAGGCCTCTTGTCCTTTAGCTAGCAGGGCAGCAGGCAGGAAAGCCTCACCGTTACCCTAAACAAAGTTAATATAAAAACTAATTCAGGAGGCTTAGGAGGGAACAGGTTCATAGTTCTGAGTGGGAGCAACCTGTCCCACAGTATGGGTCCTTTCTGGCAAGAAGAGGATACAGAGGTGACCAGGACATTCAGTACCAGAGAACATGAGATGATACAGGAGAGGCAGGTCTTGTTGCCTGCTTGGCTAAGCAGGTGCTGAGACTATATGAACACTGGTGATCTGGAGGAAAAAGGTGCTCCCACCATCTTGAGAGGAGCAGGAGAGTCAAACAGTCACACTGCCTCCACCAACATAGGTGCCAGCTCCCATGAACTAGCTCCCCTGAACTAACCTGGGGGTCCAGCAAAGACAAACTCCAAGTTGAAGGAGTGAATGATTCTCTGAATGCTGTTCTTTCCTCTGAGTCAGGGTTAAATTAAAGGTCTGGCAGAGCTCAGAGGCGTTTGCAAAGAGGAGCACCATCACTTGGAGCAGACAACTGCAGCTCACACCTTGATGGCCATCACAGGTCCCGCTGAGGCTTAGGCTCTCATGCTAATCCTGTGACTTTTACTGCAGGCATTTATTAGCTCACCACCCCAGAATCTGCATTAGCATTGAGAATTGCTGGTGTGTGGAGGCATCTGATCATCCTCTTGTACCAGGAAGACTTCCAGGTCCCAGGCGGCCCAGCTTTCCCTCCAGTCTAACCTTTACAAGCAGTTGCTGCAAACAGTTGAAGCAGTCAGGCTAGCATCCCTGCATAAGCTCATTTTTCTTTCTACATTTACTTCCAGTTTTAACTAGTTGTCGGATTTTTCTTGTCTGCTTGCCTAAATTGGTTTGCAGGGCTGATGTGCTCTTTTTCCCCACAGCTGTTTCTTTTCAGTCCAGACACGGCTGCTTTTCAGTAGAAAGCAGCGTGATTCCCGTTGGTCCCGCACGTAGCATGCTCAGCACTGCGGGATGGGCAAAAGAAGGCAGCACTACAAACGTCAGCTCTTTACTTCTGCCGCTGGATGCAGCCTTTGATTTCCCAGGGACACATCACAAGTGCTGATGGGGTCTCCTGGGAGGCCAGGCACAGCATCGGGTTACCGACCCACACAGTGCATGAAATTCCTCATGCTCAGGAATGAGAATGAGGTGCTGGAGAGTGGCAAGCTCCTCCTGCCCGCCTCTGAGCCAGGCTGTGCAGCTAGCACAACTTAGCTAGCCTCAGAGCTGGCGAGCAGAGCCAGGGCAGGCAAGGCAGATGCAATCCACAAGTTTATTACATATGACCCACAAACTCAAGGGTTTTTTCCCCAGTTTAACACTGGATAACACTGCGGTTGAGGGCAAAAGTACCTCCCCAGACAGTCAGGAGGAAATCTGGCAGAGGAAGGGGGCATTTCACCCTGCCCTGAGACAGGTGCCCCAGCAGCCCACCGCAACGGGCAGAGATAACAGCCTCTCTCCTCTAGTGACTGCCAGCTCACACTTCTCACTTGGGATGGCGATGACAGGGCTCGTGTAATGGAGCAGCTGAAGGACTTGTCTAAGTGGCCTGACCACTTGAGTGCTTACCCTGGGCTGCAAGGGCTGAGCACTTGCATTTCACTCATTCCCACAGCCTTGATGGGAAGGACCCTGTCCCTTGGGCTGTGGGGCGGCACTCAGCCACCGCCTCGTGATGAAGGGCTGTTGTGCCATTGGTATGAATGCAGACTCTGTCACTGGGGAGCCAGAACCTGCAGGCTCGTGCCGAGCACTGTGGGTGCTGGCTGGGCAGGCTCAGGAGTACCCCAGGTCCCAGGTATTTCATGTGGGTTATCAGGGTGCTGGGGCTGCTGGCTAGTGAGCTGCTCAGCCTTGTCATGGCAGTGGCAGTCCCCAGGTGACATGGGGACATAGCCTGGGGTGGCACAGGGCTCTTCTGATGTGACAGGGCTGTGCTTCCCGCAAGGGAGGCTTTTGGGGCTGGGGCCTTAGTGAATCACCCTAGCACTTGTCTCCAGCTCTGGGTTGTATTATATTTTGTTTAGGCTTCAATTTGTCCTCCTACCCCTCTGGGCAGCTCTGCTCTGCCGGAGCATCCTCCTGCTAGCACGGCAGCACTGAGAGACATCAGCTTACAGCCGAAGACGGGGCACAGGGCAGCAGACCAGGAGACCGATGGTGAAGCAAACACCCACTGCAAGGACCAAGGGCTCAACCAGGGCCAAGGCAAAGGGTGGAAATCACAAATAAGCCATGAGTCTCTTACTTCTTTCCTCCTGAAAGCCAAATAGCTGCTATGTACTCAGATGCCCTCCATCAAGCTGGCAGGGGCTTTGGCTGCTGTGGGGTGTCTGGGCACACACCTACTGCAGTCCCCGTGGGTTTTGAGGGGAGCTCAACCGTCCCTCTCCCAAGGAAGGTATGGTCATCTAAGGAACAGCAAATGTCCTGATAACTTCACGGAGACCAGCTTCAGCTGCCTGCAAGGCTGAACCAAGCAAAGCCAAGCGGCAGGAAGGTGAGGCACCCCACAGGTTTGAGGTGTGATGCTCAGTCCCATGGCTGAGCCAGCTTTTGGCTGGAGGTCATCCCCTCTGGCCAGGCTTGGCTCCCTGGGGAGCACAGCCAGCCGCCACGCTGCAGGCAGAAGCAGATGTGGAGCCCAGACAAGTACAGGGCAGCTCAGGTTTTTTCTATCCCTTTCCCAAGCTCACGCTTCATTAGTGAAATAGCTGCTGTAGGTCTTGGTGCCTGGAGAAGAGCTCATGTCAGCAGCAGTCTTGGGGTGGGCCATGCTGTCTGCGGAGTGGTGGCATCCCGCAGCCTAGCCCCTCTCCTGGCTGCCTTGGTTTCCAGCTGTCAGTGCTGGCGTCCAACAATGTCAAAGCTAATTCCCCCTGCAATGCAATGCAATATTTTCCCTGCCTGCCCCTGACAATCTGGTCCCTTGCTGCCATGCACTATTAAACTACTGCATGTCCCCGTTTTCCAAAGCGGGAGCTGTGTGTAAGCCCTGTGCAGAGGCAGAGCCACCCCACCAGGAAGAGGCTGCTAGGGCTCAGAAACAAACCTGCAAGGGTGCACAGTGGGCACTGTTTTCATGCAGGTCCCACACAGCATGCACATTCCATTCCTTTCTCCTCCTGTTCCATGTTTGGGGCTGCAGAGCCCCAGAAGGAGCTCCTGCTCTGTACAAGCAACTGCCTGAGGTTTTTTTAGCTCATCCAGGGCTGCAGCAGATGTTTGAGGCAGTGGCACTAGAGAAACATGGTAGACACACACGTGTATTCACACATGGCTCCTTCCCCTTGCATGCACATACACATCCCCAAGCCCATGCTAGCACAGCCCCAGCTGCTCTTCTCTCTTGGGCTGTATCTCTGCCTCCTGGCCTGCCCTGTGGGAGAGTAGAAAGAGATGGTGCTGGAAGGAGGCTTTGCAGCCAGGGAATATAACCCATCAGCCACCCCCCCTCAGAGCCAGCCTTATGATTGCTGGGACTGTTAATGAAATGTTTTCAGCGGTGACCCTCTGATGCAGCGGGGGCTTGAAAGTGAGAGGGAAATGTCAAACTCTGCTGTAGCAAAATCACCGCCTTGGAAAAAAAAAGAAGATAAAAAAAGCAAGCAAAGCAAGAAGTAATATATCTTGATCCCTTTTCCCCCATAAAACCCTGGGAGGCTGGTGGAAGGAGCGGAAAGACTGAGCTAAGCCTGCAGGAAATTAAACATGAAATGAAAACAAGCTCAAGTTATTCAATTCTCTCATCCCAGGCTCCAATTTCCCATTCCAGGCCACTGATAAAATGGTGTCCAGTTTCAGTGCTCAAGGATGAATTCTGGCTCTGTTCATGCAGGCTGGAAAGCAAAAGGCTGATGGTCATCTCTGGGAAGAGAGGAGATGGCCTGGTCTGAAAAAGAGGGATGGGGTCCTAGAGACAGATGATACACAGACAGGAGCTGAGCAGAGGCGGGAGGGCAGAGGGGCCAAGGGGACAGGGACAGGCAGAACAGATGCTGCCAGGGGAGAGCATGAACACGTGAGGCTTGAATGTGGTGGGCAGCTCTTGCCTGCTGCCGGGCAGTGATGCAGAGAGGGGTGCTTGAGCACAGGGCATGGGGTGCCAGGCTGGTCCCGGGCCAATGGCTGCCACCAGCCCTCTGTCACACATGCAGAGGCCAGCCTCATCCTCATCGCTGCACTGTGGCAAGTAGAACAGAGAGGAAAATGCCTTTTTCTTTAAGTTGGAGGAAGGACAAACGCCACAATGCAGTCCTCAGCCATCCAGCCATAGCCAGAGGGGCCTGGGTGAGGTCCTGGCTCAGCCCAACCACCCATGCTCTGTGCAGAGCACGTGGAACTTGGTAGCAGGGGCAGCACCAGCCGGGTGCCAGGGTGGTGACAGCAAGACAGCAACCGAGAGCCTCCCGCTTTCTTAATCTCAGGTCATTCCCAGCCTCTCCATTCTTTGCAGCACATCAGCTGTGTATGCATATGGATTTAGGTACCAGCATATGGCTGAATGTTTATGAAGACATGAAACATTTTCTGTTCTGTAGATTTTTATAGGGCTGATTTGGTACATCAGGGCTTATCAAAGCATTGTCTGCAGGAGTCAGATGCATGACACTACCCTACACTCCCACTCTGATCGGTAACACTGAGATGCAGCCTATGATGACTGCTTATCCCTGCATGAAGTACCCTCTCCCGACCCCAGAGGACACTCTGCACTGACTGCTGCAACCTCCCCTGCCACATCCCCATCCCGTAGCAGATTCTCTTGACTAAAGGTGACAGATAATGAAAAGAAAATGGACTTTGGTTTGGTTTTAGATTTGCTGTTTAAAAACAGATGTGTTCTCAGATCGAGGAAGCCAGGAAATACTTAGGTTGAGTTGCTTTTTCCAGACATTTTCACCTATACATTGCCCTGCCTGCCCTGTTTTCCCTGGAGCACTGTGGAGGCCTGGAGAAACTGTGCTGCAAGATACTAAGCAGCCTAAAAGCACTTAGACCAGAGGACAAAGGAGAAATTTAAAAAGTGGTCCAAACCTTGTTGCAAGTGTTTTGGAGCAGTGGCTCACTGCCAGCCCTTGGAGCATCTCCAGTGCCCCCAGCACCAGAGCTTGGACAGAAGACACTCTTCAACCTCACGCAATGGTTTGCCACAGCTTCCAAGCCCACCAGTGGGGATTGCAATTTGGGAACTGCCAGCTTACACTTTTTTGCTGTGCTGGCACCAGTTCAACATGTAAATGAGGAGCAGCAGAGGAAAAGCCCGTGCTGGAGACCCTGTTCTACCTCAGCTGGTCCCGGCAAACCTGCCAGCAGCTCCATCAGGTCGAGGGAAGACGAGCGCACAAACTGCGCACTGGTGGTTTCAGAGGTCACACCGCAGAGCTGGGCAGTGCCATGGGAGCCTCTACTTGGCCACCCCACCCCCGGGTGGGTGCCCTGAGAAGGATGCGCAGGAGGGCTCCCCCACATGACAGCGCAGGTGTGGGGCTGGCCTGGCCAGCCGGTGCCTTGGCCAGGCAAGGGAATGGCCGCATATGCCTGGCATATGTTTGTCCCAGCCTTGTGCACAGCCAGTACTCTGCTCCCTACCTGCTCTCCACCCCTCTGTGCACAGCAGGGCCTCCTCCGCCAAGGAGGAACTGGGTCACCACCGCTAACTTTGAATCTGCAGATCAAAGCAGCATGATCTGGGCCAGCCTTAGGACTGGCCTGCAGCTGGGCTGGAGCAGCTGTGCCAAGAAGAGATAGAAAAAAAAGCAGACAGATGCCTCGGGCATCAAACCTGCTCCAGTAGGATGCTCTTCATGTGCAGTGTGTGCTCAGCTGGGGTAACATTAGGACCTTTTTGCTGGTGCTTTATGCACCCGCTGAAGATGTGAGCTAGTGAAACCAAAACCAGTGTCTGTTTTCTTCAGCTGTCTGGGAAGCAGTGGAGGGGCCCCGCGGCTGGGCACAGGCAGGGCCAAGCTGCTCCCTAGCAGTGCCCCGGCCCCCCCACACCTCCCCCCCCGCAAGTCACCGTGTAAAACTTGAAGCAGAACCAAGCGGCTCTTGGACTGCTGCTTTCATGCACTGGCGTGACCTGCACAACCCAGCCTGCATCTCTCAGTGCCTTCAAAGCAACTCTTGATTGATGTGTTTCCCTGACTCACAAGTTTCATGAGGCTTTGAAGACACTGGGCCAGGCTCTGATCTCTCTTATGCTGATGCAAATCAGGAGCAATGGTGCTGACAACAGTGCAATAATCCACACTGATGTCAAGCCAGTAAAAATAAGAGCAGAAACAGTGTTTCGGTCTTTCCTCTGCCTTGAAGGGATCTGAGCAGCACTGTGAAGCAGAGGATCTGCAAACCCTGCAAAGAAAACTCGGTAAAGCAAAGGACACGTAACTCTGTAAAGGGCACTTGCCCTTTCCTGCAGCTAAGAAAGGAAGGGGTGTTATGCATTTTATTTTTTTTTAACAGTTAAGAAAACTAAGACTGAGAGTTGAGTAAGAAGTGCCAGCTCTCAGCCAATGACACCATCACGGCCAGGATCAGGCCTGGGGAAAGCCCCAGCACCACTGGTTTCGGTCTGGCAGCAGCACACTCGGATGTATTTGCACTTTTCAGCTGAGACTGGAGAGCTGTGTGCAGTGCCTGGGTAACACTGATCTACGGGCATGAGCAAGATCGGTTACCCCAGGGCAAACCAGTCTGCAGAAAGCAAGAGCAGTGACTGTCCTCAGACAGGCAGGACACCAGAAGCTGGGCATCAGCTTTTGCCCAGGGTGCTCCCAGTCTGGGAGTGCAGGCTGGCCCTGGTGGGCACCCAGCTCTGGTGGGCTCCCAGCCACCACCGTCTCCCCTGTTCACAGCCTGTCACCCTCTCCCACAGGTGTGGTTTCAGAACCGGAGAGCAAAATGGCGCAAGCGGGAGCGGTTTGGCCAGATGCAGCAGGTCCGGACCCATTTCTCCACCGCCTACGAGCTGCCCCTGCTCACCCGTGCTGAGAACTACGCCCAGGTGAGTGCATTCCCCCGCTCCGGTCTGTCCGTCCCTATGCCTGCTGGACATACCACCTCTGCTCCCAGTCCCCTCAAACTGACGCTTCGCTTCTCAACTTCATCCACCTGCCTTCAGGCAGGACTGAGAGTGCTGGGGCTGGCGTTATATTACCAAATCCTGAAGGACTTAGCTGGAGCCCAGCTCCCTCATGCCCTGGCCCAGTGCAGCCATCTCTAAAGCAGGGACCAAGCCCAGCCCTGTGGGACATAGTGCAGCCACCTTTGGGCACAGGTCACCCTGCTCAGCACATCCTATTACAGTGTCCTTCTCCCATCATGTGTGCTGCTGCCCACTAACTTCCCATTGATTTGGAAAAGTTCCTGAAGACTATTTGAGGCCCTGAAAACAGCAGTTCCCAGGAAGCCTTCCTGTTGCCATGCCTAGGTTTCCATGCCTCTTCTTTAGGTAGCTGGACAAAAGCATTTTTCGCCTGGCTAAATCCCACAGCTATCTCCCAGTGATGGGCTGTGGTACTCAGAGTGCACTCAGTGACGTACGGGGATGCTTCCCAAGGGTCTCATGGGTTTGTGCTCCAAAGGAAGGATGGGAGAAGCCCTGGTAGGGTATCTAGGGCTGCTCCCAAGGACTGTCAAGATTGTTCCTGCCTTGGCCCCGGAGGCAGGTGACACAGCTCCCTCCCTCCTTAACCTCCTGCCCTGTGGGAAACCTGTCACCACAGTAGCCTCCTAGAGCAGTGGGCCAGCCCCGTTTTCACAACACTGCCTTCAGATGCTGCCAGGGTGGATGGGTATTCATTAGTTCAAGGGCTAGGCTGTGCTGCCACAAAGCTCGCTCTCTATCCTGCTGATTCCTCTTCCTGCCACCCAGAATTTGCTCCAGGGTGCAGTTTTGAAGGCATGACGCTCTGAACCTGACTTGTCCTCACAGTTCTGCTGGGAGTCCTCCCCCCGCAGTGCCCTGGCTGTCAACTACCTCCCCAGCCAGGGCCACACCAAAGCTCCCCCACAGCCAAGCCAAGAGCGTTTGACCTCTCTCCTGCTTGGCATCCCCCCCAAAATGAACAAGAAGCCCTTATGAAACAGCTGAGAGATGCCAAAGCAGCTTTTCAAGCAGAGGACACTCTCAGCAGCCTTTTCAGCACTCTCTTCTCTTGCCTTTTGTAACTTATACTGCTCCCTCCCTCCATACTGCCCTTTGCTCCCAGCCCCAGAGATTGAAAAAATCAAAAGCACTTACAGGAGGTAAGAGATCAGAGAGGCCCAAGGGCGAGTGGTGCAGCGGGCTGGTGGGATGAAGAGCCCTTTGCTCTCCCTGCTTTCATCCTGCATGCCTATCCCCCCACTAGGGCACACCTACCTTCACTGGCAAATACTGAGCCCTCCTCTCTTCTTCTGCGATATCATTTAATGATTGACACTGCAGGAGACCAGAGCCCAGCATGAGGAGGCCCCATAGGGCTCTGCTCTGCAGCAGGGAGGGTGATGCTTCCTTGTTCCTCAACAGGCAACGGGCAACAAGCACCACTGGGGAGAGGGGCAGGGAACCTGTCTGTGCTGGGAACCGTGGGCAGCTCAGCTCCAACAGGAACATTGCTCTGCTGCAAGAAGTCTCTTGCCAGGGCAAAGCAACCATGAGCTGGAGCAGGAGGATGGATTGGTGGTCTCACAGCATCTCTTTTTGCCTGATCCTCCTCAAGTGTGTAGTCCCACAGGAACACTGTGGATGACACCAGGTTTCCAGTGCTGAGAGCTCCAGAAAGTGCCAAAAGTACGAAAGGAAAAAAAAAAAGCAAGCTGAGAGAAGGGGAATGAATAAACAGAGAAATAACACAGCAGAGCAGGGGCACAGTCCTGCTTCCCTGTCCATCTCCAGCACTCCTTCCCCTGCTAGGGCTGGCATACAGATTTTGAAGGGCACCCACTGGCTGGGGGGGGGTTGCTGATGCTGCTGCTGGTGGGGACGAGGGTACTGCACCCTGCAGGGCACCGGCTGCCCCTGGCATGCAGGGCTGCCTTGCAAGGTGCTGGCAGGGGCTGGGGCTGGACACGCTCTCTTTGCTCCAGCCTGCCGCTGCCTGCATCCCACACAGGGCAGCCCTGACACTTCTTTTCCCATCCCCAGATCCAGAACCCCTCCTGGATCGGCAACAATGGCGCTGCCTCCCCCGTGCCTGCCTGCGTCGTCCCCTGTGAGACAGTGCCCTCCTGCATGTCTCCTCATGGTCACCCCCACGCAGCTGGTGGCGTCTCCGAGTTCCTCGGCGTCTCCGGCCCCGGCAGCCACGTGGGACAGACTCACATGGGTGGCCTCTTCGGCACAGCCGGGATGAGCCCTGGCCTCAATGGCTACGAGCTGAACAGCGAGCCGGACCGCAAGACCTCCAGCATCGCTGCCCTGAGGATGAAAGCAAAGGAGCACAGCGCCGCAATCTCTTGGGCGACATGACAGGGCTGCAGCCCAGCGCCCGCAAGACATGAAGAGAGCACATGGGGACAGCCGAATAAATCCATCCGCTTGGACTCCAGACAGCAGTTGCCTCCTCGAGGATTCGAATGCAGCACTTTTAGCTACCCTAGGTATATAAAGTACATATGTTAATGTAAGTGAAGTGTTTTCAGCATGAAAACGGCAGCTCCTGGCTTCCTGGGATTCAGGTGGGGAGAGGGAGGCTGTGGAGCAGCACCTCTTCCAGTGAGATCTGGGTTAGGGTGTGTCCCCTCTTACCACCACCTCCCTAGTAACCTGGGCATTTTTTTTCCCTGCTCGTTTCTCTGACACCAGATTTGCCTTTCCAAAGAGCAAGAGCCCACTGGCATTTCAGCAGCTTCCCCCATCCCATCACACCCCACACACACACATACACAACTTCCCCTCCTATTTTGTCAACAGTGTTGCTCAGATCTGTTCTGCCCTGGGCAGGGGACTGGATGGGGACTCTGGCACCAGCAAAGAGGCACTTCTCAGGCTGCTCCTGTCCTTCTATCAGGGGCCACAACTTCCCACAGCTGAACAAGGAACAGGGCTGGGAAGATACCTGTGGATAGAAAGAAGGCGACATTATCTCATCTCCTTCTACCCTGCTTTCTCTCCATCTTGCAGTCTAAGATGAAGCACAGAGCCGTAGAGGCCTGTGAAGGGGACACCTCTCTTCCCAACATGACTCGGTGACACCATGCTGGGAGTCTTTGCCAGCTCTTTGGTCACCTTGGCTGGAGGTGCATACCAGCAGATGATAGCTTCTCAGCATGGATGGCTGCCCCAGGAGCACCTGGCATTTGCTTTGCCATGGTCATGGTCAATATTGAGGCCCATGTGCAAAGTGAGGCAGCAAAATGTTTCCTCTGGCTTTTACTGTGTCAGGAACTACTATCCTCAGTTTAGAGACAGCCAGCTATGGGAGGGGACTACAGCTGCTGTGTGAATCCACAGGTCCCCAAAGGGACTGCTCTGAGAAACAGGTCAAGTGGTAGCACACAGACATGGTTGTGTGAGGCCATTGAACTGCTCATACACCTCCCAGGGTCAGATACATGCAATGACAGGCTCTCCCTGCAGCCCTTGACCAGAGCCCCACTGCACGAAGCTGCTGGGGGGCATCTCTGTGCAGTGCAGGGAGCAGGCTGAGAGGGGACCCAAGGCTGGATGCGGTGATGCTTCCTCATCTTCAGCCACCTCAGATCCTCTTCACCTTGCAGAGGAAGCAGGAGAACTTGCCTGGTTTATCTGAACTACTATGCATCCTCCAGTTCTCCCTTCCAGTGCTCTTACCTGCACAGTGCTGTTAGGTAAGAACTCCTTCACAAGGCTAAATATTTTCTAAGCTTTGGAACAACCTTTCACCCTACTGAATTATCAACAGGGAGAAGCCAAAGGTCAGCTGAGCACTATCAACCACACGTCAGGTTCCACTTGAGGGGGGGCAGCCATCTCTGAATTTCACAAGGGAACTACTGGATTTTAGTCCCAGAAAAATTTGTATGTCACCCTGCCATCCCTCCTCATGCTCAGTGTTAGGGGAACTCGTAGTTCAAGGGCCAGGAATTTTTAATGGTCTTTGAAAAGGCTCCAAATAAGCTATAACCAAATATCAGGTTTTAGGTTAACAAGGTATACAAGTATTTCCACAGTGCCTAGACTGCCATACACTACATAGATCAGCGGTGTCAAACTCATTTTCACTGGGGGCCACAAGCCTCATGGTTGCCTTCAAAGGGCTGAATGGAATTTCAGAACTGCATAAATGTAACTACTCCTACACCCTGACACCCCTGACATATATGATACACCATTGCTAGATCAAATGTAATATGTATTTACTGGAATAAGACCAGTAGTATTGTCTGTTTTCTGTCCTCAGAAATGTGAAGAGATGCCTTCCTTGTTAGCCATTGGGAACCAGCTCACTTTTAACCCCACTGTGGCTATGACCAGGGTCTCTCCCATCATAAGCAGCCAGGACTTATGTCCCAGCCTAATCATTCAGCCGAGCAATTGGGTATGATGGCTTAGGTGCTGAAAGCGATGCTGATCACTGACCCAGATAGGATCACGCTGGCCAGTTAGAGGTGACCATCACCTGCACCAGGCACCCAGAAACCACTGAGGGTCTCGAGACACCCAGGCACCAGTGGCAGAAGGCAGTTTCTCCAGCGGATTTTGTTCAGGCAGCTGAGTGCAGTGCCAAGAACACCTTCCCAAGTACAGCAGGGAGCATGACATGTCCCACAGTCAGCAGGCAATCCTGTGAAGGGCCACTGTCCAAACAGCCCAGTAATATTACTGACATGACACATTATTATAGCACCAGGCAGAGCTGAGGAGCGAGCAGGCACATGGGGATGGGTCCCGTGTGGCCTGCAGGTATTGAAGGCAGGAAGGCCGTAGCCATTCAAGAGGTTAGCTGCATTCCCTACTAAAGTTAAAGGGTAGCTTTTCCTCATGGACTTCCACGGGGCCAAGATTTCACCTGGGCTGTTTAACAGCCCAAAGAATTAAGTGCTATATCCCTTGTCTTGTTAGAGAGAGAGGAGAGGCTCCTGGCAGCAGGCTCGGCATTCACAGAGGCTTGGCGTCCACTTTCTCTCACCCTAAAATCCATGTGCAAAGCACATGTTGGACTCACTCAACCTATTTTAAACACCACCATGTATGCCCAGCCCTGAGTCTGCCTGAAAGCATCACAAGGTGAGGGGTGATGTCGTTCTCTGGGGTCCCCTGCTGCTGGGCTTCCCTCCCGCTGCTCACAGGTATCTGCCTTGCTTCACTGGGCACTGCCGCCACACCAGCACAGCCCCTGATGCCCACACCTGCGGGTCACGCTGCAAGGCATTCCCCTCAAAAGCCTCTGAAGGCAGCCATTCGGGCAGTTTTTAAGACACGTGCATCTGTATTTACACATATTTTTAAATTAATTTAAAAGTTTTTTTAAAACTGGCTGTTAAATTAACAAGAAAAGCTGTGTAAATATATATATACTTTTATATATATATGTATCTTAATCTAGCCAACCTGCGGCTACTGCATTTCTTAAGGGTCACAGGGTCAGTGCTGTTCTTGCAATCTCAAGTTACCACAATGATGCCTTTTTTTAATTATTATTATTATTAATACCTTTCAACTCTATTTATGACTTTCTTCTCTATTTATTTTTTATTTAGTATGTTACCCCTGTCCATACATTGAGTTATGATTCCATGGCTTGGACTTGCCTTCGAAGCTGCAAGCTTCATCCCCAGCTACTGCCAAAATGTCTCACCAGGCCTGGCTGCCCAGACACCTGCCATGCTAGTGCCCACGGTGGCATCTTCTGTGGGTGCAGCACCCAACCAGCTGGGCTCTCCCAGCCTCTCTCTGGCCTCACAAAGGCAGCAAAACACTCCTCCCGAGCAGTCCCGGCCCTGGCTGTGAAGCAGGTACCCCACGAGGGGGCTGGCTTGCATTGCCCATGGTTACAAACACCACAGAGATGTCCCAGAGCTTTGAGACTAGGAGAAGGCAAATGGTGAGAGCAGCACAGGTTCCTGGCGCTGGCTTGTGGGTGGTTGGGTGCCACTCACTGCTGAGTACTCAGAGGCACTTCTTGCCTACAAGCAGCAGTTAGTGCTTTGGTAGCTACTGCAAACCAGTGGTGAACAAGCCTTGGGGTTTGCTGGGCTTTGTGGTGTCCAAACTCTAAAGGATGCTGTGCCTGAAGAAGCTCATAGAGAGAAGCAAGATGGGGTCCAGATTACCACTCCGGGACGTTACCCACCACCAGCCCTGCCGCCCCCGCACTCCTCACAGGTTTGCCAGCCAGCAGCGAGGCTCCAGCTGCCTCCTCTTGAACATGCTACTCAGTTCAGGTCTCACAGCTGTAGCATCTACCTCGGTGGAGCCCAGGGCAAGATGAACAAGACAGCAAGGTGAAGGAGAACCAGCGTCCCTCTCATCTAGAGCTCACAGCAGTGTGTGAGCAAGCACGACTCCCTGTCAGAGTGCACATCCCTGCCAGAGCACACCTGGCCGGAGCTGTGAGCATGGGCATGGTGTAGGGGAAGGTGGTGTGTAGGAACAGCACGTCACACATGAGGTCGCAGAGCTGCAGCATGTGTGACTTCACCTGCCCCACCAGCCGCAGGGATGCAGAGCCCACGCAGGCCACGGATCCCGCCCTGCTGCCTGGTAGGTTTCTCTGTCAGAGGGGGTGTTTCGGGGTGGGGAGGTGTATTTCCAGGTTTCACAGAGTACACCCAGGCCAGGCAGCATGTTGTAAAACACTCTCCAAACAAAGACAAAAAGGTAGTTTCCTGGAAAAGGTTTAAAAAATAATCAAGCAGAGGCAGAGCCCTGTGTTTATTTTGCTGCTCTGACTGACACAGCAAAAAGCAAACAGACCAAAGGAGAACATTAAACCCAAACGGGAAGGGGGCGGAATTGGATGGAAAGTCATTCAGCCCTTTGCAGCTTCCTGGAGGGAGCTGGGAGCAGGCGATGGAGCAGCCTTGCACCCCTCAACTCTTTGCTGGTAACATGGTCCCCCACTCCCCCCACATAGCTAGGTAGGTAGGTAGAGCTAGGACTTTTATACTACTGATTTTGAAGGACAGTTTTCAATGTATAATAATATATCGGTTTAGGTG
The DNA here is from genome assembly GCF_037038585.1 of Patagioenas fasciata. Taxonomy (NCBI): domain Eukaryota; kingdom Metazoa; phylum Chordata; class Aves; order Columbiformes; family Columbidae; genus Patagioenas; species Patagioenas fasciata. The sequence continues at coordinate 26,754,180 of NC_092524.1, read as the reverse complement.
TGCAGTGTTTGAAAGAGAGACTGGGAGAAAGACAGAAAACAAACCTCAATCAATATTATGATGTTTTTTGTTGTAAAATATTGTAACCTTGTATAAACGCAAACTTTTTTTTTTTTTCTTTAGCTTAATGGCCTGGGGTAGAACATCTTAAAAAGAAAATTTTTTAAAGTTCAGGAAAGAAAATTAAAAATCATTTAAAATGTTGCCATGTGAGGTTTGTGCCATGCAATGTTATTGCCTATGCAGTCATGTATTACCAGTTCATTACAGTGGAATATTAAAAAAGAGCAAAGAGTCTTGCAGCTTGGTTCTTTTTACCTTTTTTGTTTTGTTTTAAAGTAAGTTATTGCACTTACAGCTTTTTTTGGTTTGTTTTTTGGGGGAGAGGTGGTAGGGACTGACATTTCTGGGCACCAGTTTTTATGTTTGCAGTTTTCGACAGGAGCAGCATCGCTGGGAAAGGACCCTGCTTCCCAGCCCAGGAGGCACAAGTACTGTTGTTGTTGGTTTGGTTTGCAATAAACTCTTTCTCTTCTCTCCTCTCAACTACAATCTGGCTGGTTTGTTCCTGACTCCTGACAGATGAAATGTGATCAGAGGGGCCTCCAAAATCTCAGGTTAATTGAAGTTGGCAAAAAATACTAACAGTGCCCTTTTGAACTGCTGACACAGCGCAGGATGGATTAGCCGGGGGTATATTAACAACAGGTGGCAGCTCACGGGCCCACTGCCTCTCCCCCTACAAAGAGATGGTTCACAGCCAGCAGTGGGACACGGGAAAGTCCTGCCAGCCAGCTCTGGGCTAACTGGGCCTCTCCGCCTCAGGGAGCATCACTGCTCGCTGGGCCACAGGGCACCGTGGTCACAGGGAAGAGGAGGATGGTCTTAGAAGATGCTGTTTCTGGCAGCGTTGCAGCCTTGCAGGGCTCCTGTGGGCCTCAGAGCCCTTCCCAAGCAGTCCATAACACAGCAGCAGACAACCCATTATGGCTGACACAGGGAGAAGTGAGTTGGCAACAAGATGCTGAGGAGCTGTGGAGCCTCAGCCAGCTGGTTCCCCATGCTACAGCACGACGGCTTTTACACAACACAGCCATGTTCCAGGCATTGAGGCACGAGGTCTCCCAAAGTCCAAAGAGAAGACACCCAGGGCTGGCGATGGGGGGACCTTCCCCTTGAAAGCGCTCCTTCTCCCATTTTCCACTGGTCCACTCATGCTCCCTCCCCTCCCAGCTCTGCTCTAGCAGAGGCCTTCAAGCCTCACACACCCTCCTGGGCTGCAGGGCAGATCAAGGCCTCAGGGAGAAGCAAGGGCTTGTCTCAGCCCCACGCGTTCCCAGAGCACATCTCTTGTCCCATCCCGATGTGGGGAAAACCGGCTTGTGGGAGGGCCCTTTCTGCTGCTTCCACCCCATCAATAAGTCAGCTGAGACCACCTTTCCCTCAGACTCCACAGAACCACCAGCATCAGTAAGAGCCCAAGCCCCTGCACACAGAGGCTGGGTGAACCAGAAAGTGGTTTTTGCGTTCAGGCAGAGCTGAGAAGGTGCCCAGCAGCTGTCAACAACTCATCAAGACCTGCAGAGCCCCTCTGGCCTTTCCATCAGTTGGCTGGGAGCATCAGCTCAGTTCAGATGGAGCATGGCTGTTTTCCATCTCACAAAGAAATGGATAATGCAGGTGCTGTTGCAAGCTTATCCATTCCTCTCACTTGTAGGAGAAAAATTCCTTCCCTCCCCAGGCACTCAAAGCCAGATTCTCCAGATGCTGGCAAAGCTCAGGTTGTTGAGAGCCTATAAGCCAGTTTCAGTAACATCCTACTTGTACAGGTTTACGTCAGAAATTGCTCCTGGCCTGAACATTGCCAAAGAGCTAAAACATTTCTCTATAAACTCTGGAGAGGGGCACGACCCAGATTAGAAACGTGCATTCTTTTCTTGAAGCTGCACTTTCCTACTGGCATTACAGGAGTTGTTTGAAACACATGGAAAAATTTCGCTAGGAGGTGCGGGTATAGCACCTAGGTTAATGTGTTACTTCTCTGCTGGAGAATATGACTCTGAGGCAGGGCAAAGTTCGGGCAGTTTTAATGAAAAACAATTTTTTCTTCCTGTAAACTAAACAGATTTGCCTTTTTTTCTTCCTCTTTTTAAAAGCAGGTTATTAATCTTTAAGCAGATGGATGTACAATAATCTTCTCATTGGCATGGAAGGTAACAGCTATGCAAGGTGCATCTATTTACAGCCAGCTGGAGTCCACATGTAAAGGTGTTGCATTTAATCTGAGACAAACAAGTGTTTATTATTTGTGAAAGGATCTTCCACTTTCTCTTGCTTTTCAGTTCGTAACTTACGGGGCAAAGACAGATGCTCCGAGTTAGCAATCTGCTCCTTCGCTGCGTCCTTGCTGGATTCCTGGATCTCATTTTACGGTCCTTTCTGCTTCAAACCTTTTGCCCTGCCTGTTCGCATGAAGTGTGGCAAAGGGGCTATTGTTCCCGTCAGTCTTCGGCTGAAGGCATCCAGCACTAACTGCACCCAGTGCACAGCTGAGACCTCGCCCTCCCTTCCAAAGAGAAGTTTCGCAGAAGAAGGACCTCTAAGTTTTCCAACAGCCAGATGAGAAACGGTGTTTTTCTTGAGTGTCTGGCTATACAGACACAGAGAAGGGAAGACAGTGCCTTTGGCCTGAAAACCTCAGTTGTCTTTCCAAGGGACTGTGTGCTTATCTACTCAATGAGCATGAGATGTTCACACTGGGCACGTGGATATCTGTAAGTGACACTTTTCAGTCAGTCCCAAGCTTTGGCTTTTAGTTTTATGGGTTCCCACTGCTGTACAGCATGGGGGTGGGGGGCAGAAGAGCTAAGCTTCATCTGTAAAAGCACAGGGTGCAACAGCAACCACATCTCATAGTCACACATGGATAACCTCATGTGGGTCTGTATATCCCAAGTTCTTCGCACCTTTGCTGGTCAAATGGTCCAGCTTTTACCTTTTTCCAGTCCCCCACCAAATAAAATTTAGGGGAAAAAATCCAATAGATGTGACTTAGAAATTGAACGGATATTTTCTTTTTCTTATGACTCTGTAGAAATAGTCAAAACACATTCTCTCTCTGTAGAGACACTGGGTTCCCTCCTTGCCCAACTTAACTGCTGTCTCCTCCCCTGCATCCAGTCTGGTACTGAGCACTGATTGAAAATGATAGACCTAATGAAACCATGATCAAGTTGCCCCGATCTCAGTCCACAGTTACTGCAGAGCTGTCATGCTTGTCTGGAACAAGAGAACTTCCTACATATGCAAGTAAACACGCATTTAGAATGAGTAAAGGAAATCGGAAGTAGAATTACTGGATCCTTTTCCAGACAAATGAAGACAGCAAGCAGGCAACTTTGCAGGGAGAACTTTTGAGCTGCACTGTTTTCAGTCAGAAAACTCCCTGCACACTGCTAGCTCCATGCCATGCTACTTAATTACCTCAATTGATGCTGTTATCCTTTAATGGGAAACATAAGTCACTTTCAAACCAGCCACAAGAAGCTGCAGACAGGGGAATCTTGAAGATCAGCAGAGGTGGAACTGCCTTACAGCCATTTCCATCAGGCTGAAATTACACACAGTGCACCAGGAATGTCTCTAAATGGCTTCAAGCCAGGGCAGGCTGAAGCATGACAACACTGAAAGTCAAGGCTAACGGTCCCCTGCCTTGATACTCAGTCACCCAAAACTCCAAACAAACATCAGTTCAGACAAAGTGTGGCCATTCTGCAAAAACACAGGCTTGCCATACTTGTGTTCAGTCCTGTTTTTACCCACACAACTCCTAAGGCCTTGGGTACATCACAGCTTCTCTCCTTTTGTTAATCCACAATAACAGGTAAGAGGTTGATCTTACTCAAGCAGGACTGTGAAGCTCCATTTATTGAGTTCAGACGCAGCAGTGGCAAACATCACAGAAAACTTCCAGAGTCCTACATTCGCTGCCAACAGCATCAGATACAACTGAAGTATCCATGACGCAACAGTAAAGCAGAAGTGCTCCAGGTGATTTCCCTGTTAGGCAAATGCTCTCTATGTATCATGATTACCTGCTTGTGGGATAACTCTCACATCCTACAGAAAGATGCAAAGAATACTGTGTTCAGAGTTGTCCGGTAATTTTTGACATAAATTATTTTTTTCAGTGTAAAAATTGAAAGGCCAATGTAGGTGGAACATTTGCCTAGTATTCGCTCTGCTCTTGCCAGCTCTTCAGTACCAGACCGAGGTTTGTAGTAGGACCAGCTCACTTTCTGGCATATATTTAACACAGCTTTGTAGAATGTTTTTTTCTTACTTTAAGTACATGGAGGAGACCATCCATGATTGCAAGAACTACCTGCAGTTTACATTTTAGTTTACAGGAGAACATGCTTTGCAGCAGTCCTAGTAAAATTTAAACATGCAAGTCTAAGAAGAATGGCGAAAAAAAACCATACTTACTCTATCTGATCGCTGGCTAGAGCTTTTAAAATCCGCTTTCTCATTAGCACCATCAATTTCAGTTTTTCTTTCCTGTGTTGTGTTGCAGTCCTGTTACAACAGTAGCTTCCGTGTGAAAGGGTCAGACAGAAGATTTATGTAGTACTAATTAAGCACTTTGAGATACTTTCTGATTAAAAGGTGCTCTACCTCTGAGAAGTATCCAGGGTACCAGACACCCATAATGGAGGGCATTCATGCCAAATCTTGAAGGTATTTTTAACATTAAAATTGCCCACCTAAATGCATTTTCATGTTTCTCAGTACAACATTTTTCCACAGTGCTCAACATTCACCAATACAACCTAAAGCAAAATGAGTCAGAAGTGCTGAGCATCTCTTAAATCCTACCTCACAATTATTTTGATATCTGTATCTCCAACACCCTTAAGCTTAAAAGGGCTGTGAACTGATAATTGACAGGGATAAACTAGTTGCTGCAGTAAAGCATACTTGAACCACACCAGCAGAAGGATGACAGGCAACATGAAGTCCAGGAACAGGAGCTGGAGATGGCAGGATCGAGTAATTCAGTACATTAGGGCTTGAATTGGCATGTCCTGTAATGAAGCGAAGCTGCGAGGAAGGAAAGAGTCAACACATTGTACGGGCAGTTGGTGATGCTAAAAGTCTGTGCATAAGACTCACCGTGATTGTCAGGGCAAGCACCATGGCACATCGCAGCCCTGGCGATGCACGAGGAGCAAGGTGGCCACACACATGCACTGCCCTTTGCAGCACGCTCTGCAGGGACTGCGCTGCTGCGGTCACACAGCTGCCACCACACCCAAGGCCATCACCTATCCCTAGGACACGGCCAAAGCTTTTCTCAAAAGCACAATTCTTCAACATTTGCTGGTTTTCTTCACAAAAGGAGAAAGGGTCTGTTCCCTATTTCTCCAAGATAAATGCTACTGTCAAATCTTGGCGGAAAATTAGAGCAACAACTACTCTCTCCAAAACGGTGACTAGGATGAATTCGTGCAGAGCAAACTTCTACTTCAAAGACAACCATCCAACTCCAGTTATGGCAAAGACAAAATACCGACAGACGTCTCTGAAGTACACTGCACATATTCAAGTTTAACACAGATTTATGTAGCAAAACAGCCTGTCACTGCAATTGTTCCTTCTAAGTGCATCCATGTTTCCTTGTGCCACTCCAGAGGTGAAATACAACAAACACTCTTTAGATCTGCTTTTTAATATAATAATATTAACCTTTTTTCTTTCTAATAACATGTACATAATGAAAAGTTAACAATGATCTTAAAGATTGACAACAAATGCATTCCAAATCAGTCGTACATGTACATCTTACCTTTACTGATTTTGCATCAAGAACATCATAATTATACATGTAGAGGGTAAGGTGGCGATTTTACTTATTTTTTTCTTTTACAGTCAATTGCCCAATTTTTTCCATGGAACAAACCAGAGACAAATTACCATCTAAATGAGATGGCTCTATATAAGCAACTGTAAAATGCAAAAGGACCAAACGCAACTGATACGGGTCACGGGACATTTGGTGGAAGGGGAATCCACTCTGATAGTCTGGGATGCAGGCACAAGGACCTGCTGCCTTTTATGGACCTTAAACTATAGATCAGTTTAGGAGGGATGGTTAGGCTGTTGTCACCTAAAAAAATTCCACCCACTATTTGAAATCCTCCATGTCTTTTAAGACACTATGCAAAAATCCTGGCTTACTGAGAAAGAACCACGAAATCACAGCAGCTTCACAAGTCCATGCAAGGAAGATGTAACAAACTCAATTATACTGCAAAGGCCTGCCGAGTGGAGATCAGCCCCAAAAGAAAGTCCAAAACTGAAGTGACTACTATGCTGTCATAGCTACCCTTTTAAAGCAAGATTTTCAAGGGAAATATGCTGGTATTTCCTGATGCTTAAGCACCAGGACATAAATCAACAGGAAGATTCAGAAAGAAAGTTCATGTGAATGAACCTAAAAGGCTGCAATGGAGAAGCAACAAGTGACAAACCTTCCTCTATCTTGTGACACCCACTGTGCAGCCAGCAGTTGTTGTCACTGCAACAGCTATCCTCCCAGCTAGCCAACACCCCCTCCTGCTGCAACTGAGGAATGAAACAAAGACTGCAGCGAAAAAAATTTACTAGTAATTAAACGTTCCCAGAGAATCAGACGATCCATTTTACAGGCACATCCCAGGGGAGTTATGAAGTGAAGCATCCCCTCAGAGCTATTGTTCCAATATGATTTTCATTCACAGCACATCCACTGCATTGGGCAATAAGATAAGTCTTAGTGGGGGTGAGACAAATAGGAGCAGATGTTTCCTGTTTCCAGCCTGATTTTCGTTTGGTTCCTGTCATTGCTGCCTATCCAGCTTAGGCGAGGGGGTGAACCGTGATGCCTAACACTTGTCCTATTGTTTGGGGTTTGGCAAAATCCGAGGAATAAGGTTGCTCACAGAGTAAGATAAAAACAGCCCATCAAGTAAGTATGTCTCTGTAACTGGTAGCAATGGAGGTTCCAAAAGACAGTCCAACCACCCACAGCAATATCGGTCAATTACCCCATGTGGTAACAAACACTTCATCAGTGGAGTTGGAACAGAGATTCCTTTCTCAGCTTAACTAGGGATCATCTTTAACATTGAACGGCAAGAGGCAGTAGTCCAGGCCATTTTATTCCTAATTTTGCTGCATTTAATTTTCTAATTTGGACTAATATCAGTACTGGAAACAATTCTGATGTCTATGAGAAATGTAAAGCTTCTCCAAAAGCCTTCCTAAGCTGGATGTTTCTGTGGCAGCCTATGGCAATGGGTTCCTCAGTTAAATTTCAAGCAAAGATCCAGCAGCTTTTCCAATAACAGTGATTTATAGGAGTTCGTTAAGTATGTGTTAACAGTGTCTTGCACAGACACACATCCCTCTGCATTGAAGCTGTTAACTGGGAATTTCTGTGAACTGAAGTGTTTTACAAATAAGTACTAAAACAAGTAGTTGTTTGCTGAAGAGGATTCAGATGTGAAAACCTCTCTTCATGGCTGTTGTTTCAATGTATGGCTACAATATAAAACTGTAACCTGACTGCTCTGTTTTGATAATGAAAAGCAAAAATAAAAATAGACTGAAAGGTACAACTAATTCTGACACTGAGTCACAGTCTCTTGCACAGACACAGCAGAAAACCTGAGATTTATCCAGGAAGAAGTGCAGCAATCGGAGTTCTGTCCTGCATGTCTGTGCTTTGAAGGAGACCACCTGCCCAGCTGCTGTGTATCTCAATTCACATCAAAATAATTCAAGTAAAACAAAATGCTTTGCCCTTTAAACCACATGACAACACACAGATTTTTTGCTGATAATGATGTAAAAAAATAAACATTTGTCTCACTAGGTAGAAAAAAAAAGTTACACAGTTATCTAGGCCAACAATTAAGCTCAAAAGACAGAGGCCCACCAAGCACACAGGCCATAAGCCCCTCCCAAAAGAGAACAGCTATACATTGCAGATAGTTGCTTTGAAAGGATGGATGCTTACAAACCTGAGACGTGCAGCATGTTCGATAGGTCAGTCATGTCAGTCAGACCACAGAGAGCAAGATTCTCTCTTATTCTTCCAGTTGCATGGCCTCCATTGGAGAAAAGTGTGTGTTTGACATTTCTGGGAAGACCCATGAATAGATTCAAACCTCTGTGAGCAACAGAGAAGCAGTTATTCAGCTTTCCGTTACATCTTTGTGCAATGCAAAGGGAAGATAAGATAGCAGAATACAACATTAATTCCCATCTCCCTCAGATGTAACCCACTTTTTTTCTTCAGGTCCTATATTCCTCATAGCACCTTTTCAGCCATCATTTTCATTACTCAGGTTTGTCGCACAGCTGCCTTTACAAGCTGCCGATATTGGGAAAGCTCTTCAGTTTCTCAGGAAAGTCATCTTTGTACAGGACAGGGTCAGCACGGTGCTCCACCACTTTCAGAGGCATGGTCCCAAAGACAGAGGCAAACTTATTGATGCATTCAGATCTGGTGAAAGGGAAAGCAGTGTAATTAAGAATGCCAACAACTGGGCTGGCTACCAGCTCCCATACCAACATAACCAGTAGAAACCTTCCCTCTTGCGCTTGGAAGTCGTTCAGCCATGCTAGCTACTAAAAAATAAAAAGAGAGCCTCACTGCAGAGAGAACTGAAAAGAAGCTGGTGTTCTTTGATTTATCCATTTAATCATGGAGACGAGCAAGGGGATGCTGGCAGCAGCACATGTGCACATGGAGGTCAAAGCTTCCCTCCTCCCTCCCCCTAGAATTCCAGTCATTCTTAAAGCAATGTACATGCTGTAAACCAGAACAGATTAACTGCCAACATGTCTCTTAAAGGGCCACTGTTGGGTCAGTTCGGCTCATAACAAAGGTTTTGCAAAAACCAAGCCTTTGTGAAAACGGAGTTTTAAAAAAGAAAAAAAAAAAATCTGGTTTTTTTTAGACTTCTTCAGAAGCTCTGTCTTTTCCCACAAAAATACACATGCCTCAGTGTATAGGCAGTGCTGACTGTACTGTAACTTAAAAGTGCAGTTGAAAAAAACATATAAAATGAAACCAACTAGTTTGCTTTCCTTGTCTAAATAAAGAGATATTGAGCAGTAAGGCATCACATTAGCACAACAAAGATCAGACCACTGATGACTCTTTCACTTTTAATAAGGTCAGGTGTCAGTAATGCTGTGGAAGGGAACAGCCATGTGCTTCAGAAAACAAGCAAACAGATGTTTAACCTTACATCGCTCCTTTAACTCTTTCACTGAAAGGCACAGTACCTGCGGATGCAAGGCAGGGGAAGCGGTCACCTCAGCCAGCGCTCAGCTAACCTTAGCTGCGGACTTCATAAAACAGCTTGTGAGTATTTCGGACACCAAGAATCGTGACAGCAGTGCCCCAACACATAAAATAACAGCTACAAGAAAACAGGTCACATTTCTTCTGCCATTTAAAAGGGAAAACACAAAAGAAATGAGCACTTGGCTCCAGGGGCTGATGTGCTGCAGGCGGTCCCAGAGCAGGTCTCCATCTCCAGCCACCACACCCTCTCTCGACCCCTTCAGAGTGGGAGGGGGTCACTGCGGCTCCAGGATAATTTTCCTCAACAGACCCGGTCAATCACCCCAACTAAGTGTGACAGCTTTGTGATGGGGACGGCTCAACACTGCCCCAAACACTCTTTTGAAGTAGATGGGACAGCAAGACTGGTTTTCAAAATTAATTCCTCAGCCTGTGAGCCATTCCACATCTCCCTCCTTAACTAGAGTAAATGACGGGAAGACACAAAGCCCAGGTCGCTGAAGTGCTACATCTCTACATAGCTGTTTCAAGCTCTAATGGTCATATTTCAGGCTATTTTCTGGTCTGGGTAAAGTGACAGAAAACTACTTCATATGGGTGATACTTGAATAAAATATTCAGGTATTTTACTTTCTGCTGCCTTCTCATCCCCTCATACCTCTCCCTACCTCCAAATTAAAATCTCTGGACTAGGAAATAAACGAAGAGGAATTCAGAGTGTAAGAGGAAACCGTGTACAGTGGGAAGCAATCTCCAGATCTGACACAAGCACAATTTGCTCCCGGGCAGCACAGATCTGAACCAGCAAAGAAGCCATCGGTCAGGACTGAAGCTAAGAGACCCAAGTAGCTGTTCAACATCTGCTATAATACAGGGAACCATCAGGAGGGTGAGCTTTGGGCCCTGGGCACAGAAAGGTTACAGCAACACAGAGAACAGGAACCAAGAGTTTTCTTCAGGATCACTAAGCAGTTTCTGTTGCCTCCTTGAGATGCTCAACATGAAATACATTAAAGACATCTGATTTTCAGGATAAGATCAGACTTCCAAATCATCTGTTACTCCACAGAAACGTGTATAACTGCAAGTTGTGTGTATTGGAGAAGTCTCGTAGCAGGAAAGGTACAAACTTCACAGGCAAAGAGGTAGATGCAGGGGGAGATGTGCATGTGAGAAGTTTGCACAGCTGCTGGCCCTCACTGCTTTCTGGAATACAAGAAGACTTCTAGGCTACTGGTTCAAATCCTGCCTCTGCCAGTCATGACTGAAAGACATTGTAATGTAACAGCTGCTTGGTGGCCGGTGTGAAATGAATTAGTTATCTCAGCCTGCTGCCTGGTAGGCAGGTGTCCACATCGCATCAGCCGTTGTCACAACCAGAAAGAAGCAGCACTCTCAGAGCAAATAACAAAACTAAGCAGATAGTGGAGACAAAATTGATCTATTCCCTCCAGAGGTTATACTCCTAAATCACAGATGAGGTCTTACAAGAAAGTATCAAGGTAGAATACTTCTACAGCCAAACTTGCTCTGGTGGCAAGACCATCCAAGCATACCAGTACAATATCTTTAATCATGAATAAAGCACTTAATTGTTAAGGAAAATAAAAAAAAAAAAGAAAAAATCAGTATGTTCTAATCACTCTGGATGAATCAGAAAAGTTAGCCCTCAGGAAATATAAAATTCAAATATCAGAAACAGGGTTTTTTGGATTAAAAATGTCATACACAAGCCACAGAATGTGTTCAAAAAAGCTGCTTCTTTCCAAAAATTTCATCTCCTGCACTGAACTGAATCACTTGCATTCCAAAGCCGTTGCTAGGACAACTAGAACATTAAACATTCAAAGCTAGGTAGCCAAGAGAACGCTACATCGCACCTTAATATGGAGGGAAGTTGTTTTTCTTGGCTGTGTCAATAGTTTGCAAATTCATACTAACAAAGGCATGTTTGCTTCCAAGAATTGTTCTTTTTCTCTTTTTCTGTGCTCTGCTGACAACATGCAGTTGTGCTCAACGAGGAATTAAGATTCTGTGAACTCAGAAACTGAGAGTCCTGTTGCCCCTGGCAGACTGGGTGAACTTTGGGTCCGTTAAGGTCTCCCTTCATCAGTCTCCTCTTCCTTATAACCCAAATATCTTTTGGCAGGGTAACTCTGCACCTGCAGCCTTTGGCTGTTACCTGGTCTGTTTGCATCTCAAGGGAATAGTTTCCTATTTTGACTCTAACAACTGCTTCCAGGTCCTAAATAAGACACTGCTGCTAATGTCACCATAGAAGCACTTCAGCCCTTCGCTGTATTTACTGTACAGGCAGTTGCCCTCTAGGCTGCATTTTACAGAGTTCTCCATTTTTGAGAGCCAGATGCAAAGACGCTAAAGGCAGAAAACTTGTTGCTACTTAAATGGCACCTGTAAATACACGGATTGTGAGATCTTCCTACAGCTTCTTGTGACCTGAGGTAAAGGTTAACCTAGGGCAAGAAGGGGATTCTAGGTTCAAAGCTTTCTTTAGTGAATATATTTTAATGATGGAGCTTGACAACACTGGTGACTGAAGTCTTTCATTGATTTCAGAGAAATTACACAGCAAGAAGAATAGCAGTGTTGGCTTTCCCATGATTCACTGTTAATATCCTTCAATACTGGTCAAAAAAAATCTCTTCATAAGAGAGAGAGTTCAACTGGACCACCTTTCCTTTGTCTTTGCTGAGTGTTCAAAGGCCCAACAGAATGGGTTAGTTACATGTCTCTCCTGGACAGATCTCCACAACTGACTTCTCAAATCTTTTACACTCACAAAACAATCATCAGGCAGTTGCTGAGCATCTCTCTGCTATTTCTGTACCAGAAGCATAACACTAAACATTGTGCATGCCCATGACAACCCTGATAAACTCTTTGTTTCACAAATAGTAGGTTGATCCCTGAATATCTGGGCAACTAATTAGCTCAGACTACCTAGTTGCTGTTTCTGAAAGCTAAAAACAAGGAGCCAGGCACTTTGGGAAGTTGCAAGTGAAGCTGATAATGGCTTTTTGCCTTATGCCCCAGGTATCATTCTCAGTACCCAACACTGTAAAGTTATCTGAATAAAGTTTTTCTCTTATAATATGACGAGGATTTCCTGATGCATTAACTTTTTTCCATTCAGGTTCTCTCCTGATCCTGAAAGCAGCTGATGTATACTGAAAACAGTATACATAAATATATATACACACACACACACACACACACATATATATATGAGACATAAAAGCCTTACTCACTGCTAAGGTAGAAAAATTTCTCTAGGAGTTGCTGTCATTTATTATCCACTTAAAATGAATAGCTAGAAGATTCAAAAAAGGAAACCCTTTCAGATTTTCAAATAACTCCCTTATATTGAAGGTAGATAATAACAACACGGGGCAAGAAGGCATTAGGTGTAGCATGCAGTTTCGGTATATTAATGATCTTCAAAATGAAGTCTGAATATATCCAAACTGTATATCCCTCCAGATTTTCTCCTGACCCCAGACTCTATCCCTGCATGCAGTCCTTTGGTTGGGCAAATAAAGGGATGTGGATTTGCAGTCAATCTAACATTTCCAACAACCCAGTTATCTCCTCTGCTGGAAACTGCAGAGAAGCAAAGCAACAGTTTAAACATGTTCTCAATAAACTGTCCATGATACTTAACTCTGAGGATAAAAAAAAGCCACAGACACAGAAACATGACCTCTACCCTGCATCATAATGCATTTCAGAGCAAAACGCACTTTTTCATCTTCTGTTTTTATAGCGTTTACCTTAATGAGAACCTAGTTCATGACCAAAATTCCTATGTGCTGTTGTAAAGCGACTAGTATGATCACAGGAAAGCTCAACTGGCTTTAGGTAGTCCATCATGTAAGCCAGTGCAGAACTGCTGGACAAGCGACAACCTCTTCTGCTTCCCCTTCAGCTAACATCTAAGATCTAAAAAGCTTTCAGCCATTTCCTTAAGTAGTTTTCTGCAGAGTCATTTTTTCCAGCTTATGGGTTACATTTTACTTCTGATTTGCATACTCCCTTTTTTAATCCAGCCTTAGTATACATCCAGTCTAAATACCTTGTCACTAACCTGGGCAGTTATGCTCTTCAATGCCTGGCACGATGCTTGGTTAATAATCAATTAGCCAAACTATGTATGTGTTTGTGTGTGTTGTGTAATGTGTGTTTACACATCAGACAGACACATGTATGCATTCTTTTTTCAAATAAGACTCCAACCTAATAACCAGTTTTCATTAGTTCATTGCACATATTACAATACATAAATATCACTTACATTGCTAAAGGCCAGTAAATGGACACAACATTCTAAATTTGCTGAGTACTGCAGAGAAGGCCAGAAAAAAGCTCACTGTTAAGATGATAACCATGGTAACTGGTAAGATGACCATGTTACTTGTCTCAGTTCAAATCTGAAATGGCTTATTTTAAATGCAGGTCAGATTATTTTTTACTTTGTCACCCCTTCTGTTGGTGTCTTCCAGCACTATGGCTACTCCTGCCTACCTACCCCATCAATTCCGTGGCTGCAGACTATTTTTCCCAAAGTCTGAAGGAGAGATGCAGCAGCCCAAGAAGCCCAAGGTGAAATGCCTTTGTCAGTCTTAGATCCCATGTTAATTCCACCTAATAACTAGTATTCACATCTACTGTCAGGTAGCCCCTTTCAAACATGGGTGTTGAACAGCTTTGTAGAAGAGAAAAAACTTTCCCTTATTTTACACATTCAGAAGGCAAGGCAGAAGGAAGTTTAGTGTCTTGATCAAGGTTGGGAAGCCATTTTACTGTAAAGCAGGGAATGCAACTCTTATACTTACCAACTTTCAATATTTCACTCTAAACATTCCAAATACATTCTTCATTTCAAAATTAAATTCTCACAAAAATGTAATAATGTTGCCATTGTTAAAAATGTGACATGCGATTGTGCAGAAAAATGCCCTTCATTAGTGGAAGCAATATGCTTCACAATCTTTGGAAGAAAGATAATGTACAAACATCAGTTCAAATACATTATTAATAATTTATGTCCTTGTTACTTTTTGGTAAGCTAGCAACTGTCTGGTTAAAAAAAATAAATCTTATACTCATTACAGTTGATGTTCCACAGTAAAAGAGAAATGTGGTATTACTGAAAGCACTGCCAACAACCTGAATGTCATATGTGTCCCTTACGTTAAAAATTGTGCCCTTCTTAAGTCCTTTCTTGTAGTAGTCCACTTTTCAGTATCACATCATCCACTGTAGGAATGACTTACACTGATCAAATCCATGCAACATTCTTTGAAAATTAGTAATTTACAGAAATACAATCAGTGAGCATTTTTGATCCTAATTTAATGAGGCATAGGATAAGATTCTAGGGATGAGAACAAGGTAATAAAAGGAATAAAAGGTGGCCACTCACCTTTCCACCATGTGTGTTTGGTCCAGTGATAACCCATCAATTGCTGTGCATTCTGGACATTTGAACTTCTTTCGTGGGGTCACCTGCATATATCATCAATTATCAACAGAAGGGACATTAATCTCCTTGCACAGAGAGCAGCGCAATATCTCTGAACATGCCTTCAGTGTAAGCTGAGCTGACTCAAAAAGGGGGGTAAAAAAAAAAAAAGCCACTCCATTCAGCTCCATCTGGTCCGGCTGACTTGCAAAATTCACAGGGGCCCAATAAAAACGGCTTGGAGGGGTTTTTCCTTCTGTAACTGAAAAGAAGTGGTGATGACAAGCTCCTTAATTCCTGTTTAATGACTGTTTTCTCACTGCCAAGGTCCCTGTATAAACACCATTTGTTCTTGCAGCCATAACAGCGATGAAATATAGCTTCCCATACTTCACCGTAATGTTAATCCAACAGACGCTCTTTTGCTCACTCCAGTTAATAGCTGACTGGCAAACTCTGCAAGACTCTCCGAATTGCACAGAGGTGCCAAATTACTTTGCTGTGCCCTCATACAGCTCAAAAACTTTTTCAGCAAAAATACACACTTTATCTTCTAAAGACTTTTCTAGGAAATGCAGCCACCAGTTCAAGTAAATGATGATGGACAGATGGGAAAATGGACCCTGCTAATTGAAGTAATGCCTGGTGGTCTCTAAATCTCATTCCAAGTTGACACACTTTGAAATGAATGTACAGAGTGAATGTCCAGACCTGAAAACGTGTCGAAACATGTCAGGAAATTAATTCAGGGATAAAAAGTTCATTTAAAGCTGATCTTGCAATTAACATTCTTGCAATTAACATTCCTATAAATCAGCTGTTGCCAGGCCATGACAGAGCGAGCTGTGGACAGTTGACAATTTCTTTCCTCTAGCAATCTCAAATAGTTAAAATATATGTATGTGGGTGTGCATATATACACA
The DNA here is from genome assembly GCF_037038585.1 of Patagioenas fasciata. NCBI lineage: Eukaryota > Metazoa > Chordata > Aves > Columbiformes > Columbidae > Patagioenas > Patagioenas fasciata. Next base: position 26,738,414 of record NC_092524.1, on the reverse strand, counting down.
CACATACATATACACTACCATTCAAATTATCTTTTTCATACCTCATCTAGATGGCTAAAATAACCACCAGAAACAACTGGTAAAGAAACAATTCTCTGTTCCCAGTTAGCACAAAAGTTTTAGTAAAAAGGCTTTTCTATCGTGGAAGGAGAACAAGACATTATATCGGGGCAAATGAGAGAAAAAGGAATATTAAGTAATATATTGAAGCCCACTAATATGATACATTTACATGACTACGTACATCATGTTTTTAAACTCTGTAAAGTTAAGCTGCAGAAAAGTCCCACCTTAATGACTGATTTGCCAGTGACATTTGCCACCAGAAAATTCATGGCAATATCTTCACAATTCATATGAGCATCCACCCAATTCTTGATGTCTCCAGGCATTTTGTAGGTGTAAAGATAGTTGAAATACTGCAGGATAGACAGAAAGAGAAAATCATTTTAAATACAGATGCAGTAACTATAAGACATTAAATATTTCAATCACTGAAGAGTAGGCACCTAAATTATAGGCAAATTGTGATACTGCCTTCAGCCAAGGACTACTTTAGCAGATAGAAAATAATTTTTGTGTGTTTAATTGCAAAATTACTCCTTTCCTGACCAGTACACAAATTTCTTCACAATCAGTTTTCTTTTCTTGAACTGCTAGCTACAAAGCTACATTCACTGTAAAAGTTGCTGCGCAGTTACAGGTCATGCAAAATGGCAAGAGTTCTCCTGTCAGTTCATGAAGGCAGCAGTTTTATTTTACAGGCAGGGATAAATCAGTTGTTTTCACAGCAACTGAAAGAGGCTTAGAGAAAGTTTGCAATTGGTTCTCTGATTGTTGTGGAACATATAACCATGGCACCACAAAACAGCCTCAGAAACACACACAGTTCTTCAAAAAACGTTAATGTTGCACATTAGTATACTAGAAGTTGTGTATTACCTTGTGATAGAACGCTGCCCCAGTGAGCACCATTGAGACTTCATTGGTCCACTCTGATTCATATTTCCATTTGTTCATCTCATGGTCCCAAAGATGCAGGCGGCCTGGATATCCAACCAACCTGTCAGGGAACTCACGCCAAACCTGTAGAGGAAAAGACGTGACACACTGCTAAGCTGGCCTGCACAGCAAGCAAACACAAATGTGCAAATGCAACACATCTGCTATTGGAGGGCAGAGCTACAGTGGTGCAAAGATCACTTCGATTCTTCTAAGTCCCACTTCTTGGAATAGGAAGTTGCCTGGAAGAAGTCCGAAAAAGCCCAAGTTTGCTTTGGAAGGACCCTACAGCTCAAGGAAGCCACAGCCCAGGGAAAAAGGCCACTAAAGCAACACTGACTTCCTTGTTGTAGAGAAATACAACCAGCTTTTCAAAAACATTTTAACACCAACTAAAATCAAGCACTATTAAAATGTAACTTTTGACATTAGCTTCAGTAGATAATGGCTACAACCTAACTACTTTCACAGCTGACTTTGGATCTAACCAACTTGCTTCCTTTCATAGGAACAGTCTTAAAACAGGCTTGTATTTTAGTATTTCTGGTATTCTTTAGCGGGTGCTTGGATGGATCTGCTGCTGCGTGGAAGGCCTCTTTGCCCTTGACTTGTTCCAGACAGCTGGATACAATCAAGATACCATCCTTGTCACTCCATACATTACTTTGTAGCTGACTACACGATCAAACACAGTAGACAGGAACAAGGAGAAGGGCATCATTAATGCAACCCCAGTTCTCCACACTGCTGGCCACATTAAAAAATGGTCATTTTTTGCATTAGGAAAAAAGGGAGAAAGCATTATAACTATTTAGAAGGGTCTGAACACTACCTACCTGCTAAATACAGTTTGTCTTTTTGCTGATCAATATTGAAGTTAGTATTTATCTGCAGTATTTGCAGACAAATTACTCAAAATTTGTTCTTTAATCCAAATAGTTGGTAGGTTTGTTGGAAGGATCTTGACTGACACACAGCATTATTCAAGTTGGTAGTGTCTAAATAAACACACACCCAAATTTCACTGTGTATGCAAGATCAACAACAACTAAATATCTCATAAATCCCCAATGGTCTCTTCACTGGCAAACCTCTTTGCTCTGTATAAAAAGCAAGGGAACTCTACAGTTTAATTTGCAGTAAAGAAAGTGTTATCTGGAATTCCAACAGCCTGCAAACCTCATCTCGCCAGCAGTTCACTTTGGGCACTTTTGATGTGTCAGTATGTTTCAGTTGCAAGGCCTGGACTATAAGGACTCTATGCAAGTATTTTGTCAAAGTAAATAGGATAAAACAATCAGCTTCAAGCTACAGCTTCTGTTTCTACATTTCTGTGATTCTGCATCACTATATACCTTTTCATCTGTACATCTCAACACATTTTATTGCTGTCAGTTAATATAGCTTCAGAATCCCATGATGAGAGCGGTTATTATTTAAAATGTACAGATGAGGAAACCTGCCAAAAATCATACAGGAAACAAGAATGGGAACCAGATCTTCTGACTCTCCAACTTGTACTTTATCCAGAAATCAATCTTTCTAGACAGTTCTAGGGCATAAGTACTGGGATAGTATTTAGTTAGGACAATGCTCTAATAGAGGGCTTTTGAAAGCAGACGTGATTTGGAACCCAAGGAAGATAATTCTCAGGATGTTGCTACAAGTTGGTGCCATCAGCTAATTAAAAAAAAAAATACAGATTTTTGGCAGGCAAGCCAGTGAGGTCTTGAGATACCTACTTCGACATGACATAAAAAACATTACTTTAAAAAAAAAAAAAAGGTATGGCTGCTCCCTCTTCTAAAATTTTATTCCTCACTTTCCAAGTCCCCAAAATTAAATTTTTTTTTTTTTTTAAACCTAACTGTTAAAATGTCCATCTCCCAGCTGTTGGAAGGCAACGCCACCTAAGCTACTGAGGCTCAACAAATGATTTGACAGAACACTACAGATCTGCACTGTACTGGGCTAAAAATTCTTGTGGAGGGAATGGCATGTGTATTAAAGGCAGCTGAAAGAAAGATTAAACTCAGCTACTGCTTCCCAAGGGACTTCAGTGCCTTTGCAACACAGAACCATAGATTCATATCCCTTCTAGTTTTTGCCCTTGGTGTCATCTTTAAGAGTCCAAACAACATAAAATAAAAGCCAACTATAATGCATGTTACTCATACAGATTTCTTTGTGTCACTGTAAAGCTCAGCCCTACCCTGACTCTGGCCCCTGAAAACTGTCAGTTTGATGCATCTAAAAAATAACTTGGTTGCTTTAAACAAAGTTTCCTTTTAAAAATAATTCTATCAAAGTCAGTGGAAAAGCTTAGCTTTTTCATAGTGTTCATCACTAGCTCATTCAATGGTAACTCCCGGAAAGGCTCCAAATAGCTGCATCCAGCTCATTGCCCAAATCCATACTTATGTTTTGTGCCAAAATTAATATCTACAGCTACTGTTTATAAGGAAACTTTCAGAATAAAAATAGCGGTAATGATTCTTATACTACTCTCTATTTCATACTACCGTCCATTTTCTTGTTTGATGGTTGCCTATAATTTATTAGTCTGTTAGGAATACATTCCATTTTAGCCAGTGATCTTATTAGCGTTCTGAGACTAAAGAAGGATAGCCTGATTTAATACTGGTAAGGGACACATCCAAGGAAAACCATATTGCCAAGTGAAGAGGAGGTACGCTTCTTTGCAGACACTTTTCCAATGACTCTGCTAGACAACCCTGAAAAACATGTTTTTGGATGAAGCACCTCCCAGGTGAAATGTCAAACAGAATTTCTGACCTGGTAGTTTTTACTAAAAATCTTGTAAAAGACACCAAGAGAACATAACAGTAATTTTGTTTCCAAGTCAAGTTCCCCAAGTGGCACAACCAGCCTGGCTGGAACACCCTCCCGCCTCCCCTCTCCAGTTCTCTCTGCCTCCCTAGGCTCAGCTGCTCCGCGGTGCCACCAGCACAGCTGCCACTGCTCCTTCTCCAGGGACACACAGGACACAGCAGCTCTTGTTTTTCCAGAATATATTTCAGCATGTATGCATCACATTTATCAAATTAAGTCACAGGCAGCTTCAGAAATTGGCTAATTAAAACTATTTTTTTTTTTTTTAGTAAACAGAAAAATAATCAGTGTTTTCAGAGCTACCATGGCAATGCTACAGCTATCTATCACCTATGAACAAAAGTAAACCCAACCAATGAGTATTCCTTCTCGACTCCTAAAGCCCCATCTACGCTTAATTCTCCCCTAGTCCTCAAAGGGATGGCTTGTGTTGGTAGCAAAAAAAAAAAGCAAAATGTAAACACAAAGCCCATTAGAAGAGAAGAGATCCTTCACATGCACACAATTTGCAAAATATCTTAAATGTGAAGAAGAGTTTTGAATGTGACAAGGAGGCACCCACAGAGATGTCTTTTGGTAAGCAGGTTATACTGTTCTTCCAACACAGGAATGCTGAAAAATACACTTTTAACAGTTAAAATGGGTATGGAAGAATTCTTTTAAAGAAGATTCTTCTAAAGAAGAATTCTTTTAAAGAAGATTTATTATGATTTTAGCTTAGTGAAATATGCAATTCATCAGAGCGTTGATTTTTTTTAAAGAATGCCAGAGACAAGAAGCATTGAAAAACAGCTCTGAGACAGAATAAGATCATCTACCAGCAGAAGGCAAAGAGATTCCAACAGAAAACCCACAAACTTAGCAATTCAGCAAACAATATTTTCTATGAACAAAAACATGGACTCATAGCAATAATCCTAATTTAGATTAGTTCTATTATTGCTGTAACAAAAATACTTTGTCTTCATAGGGACAAAGTGCTGCCTAAGTACATAATAAGGAATCTTCATTAACTTTGTACTTGGAAACTGTTATCCCCACTTTTCAGGGTGACAGCAATACAAAGCCATCTGCCCCGAGCCCAGCTGAGATACAGAGGTGGGAACACTGCAGCGTGTGCTTTCAGTCTCGCATTCAAACACGTCAGGAGCAGCCAACAGTTCTGTTTTAAGTTTTTAAGATTATCACAATCTAAATATTCACTCTTTTTCTTGGGTCTCTCTGATTGTCCCTCTGTGAATAACAAAGACAAGTAAGTGGTGGAAAAGATGTCTAGTCCTAACCGTTTTTTTTCCAGTGCCCCAAGTTATACTTGTGATTTCATTGTGTAACTTAACAGAAATACGTTTTTCAAAGTCAGAATGTCATGAGTATTCTTCTGCTACTTTAACAGAGCAGCACACAGGGACTATTTTTCTGCTTGCTCCAATAGATTTATGCAATGTCATAAATCACTGTACCATAATAGTTCACTTTTAACAAGTAAAAAATGTCTGACACTTTGAGTGTTACTATAATTTTTTATGGCTGAAAGTGTACAGAGATCAAAGTTTTCTGGTTTTTTTTAGGCTTGCTCTATACATTCAGACAAGCCTATGACAGAGAGGGTTTTGCCACGTGTTTAAATGTAAAGTCTCAAGGATGTCAGGAGGAGAAAAGAAAATCACCGAATGTCACGTTTCCAGCCCTTTTTATAATCAAAGCACCAGCAGACATACTTCTAAAAGAAAACTTTCTAGTAACATTATATGCTGCTACTGTTCCCTCTGGATTCCCTAGCAAATGAGTCAAGAGCTTGAGAGATACTTTTCTGGTAACACACATAAACAGATAAATAAATTATCACAGGCTGAGGACAATTTAAACATCTGGGAGCCAGCTCAGGCCTGTCAAGCAAGTCACAGACACTCAGGGACAGGAAAGATCAATCTTCAGCCCATGATTTCTATGCCAGTGAGTAGGAACTATATCACCTACCTTCTATATGAGGAAAACTGTGTATTTATAAAATAATCCGCTGTGTTCATGTATTCAAAAACATTTCTATTAATTTATTTTACAGGGGAAAAAAAAAAGCAATCTCAAAATACAAGGATTCAAACTAACCACAGGTTTGTCTCAACTATCTGCTCAATAAGGCATTTTAATTTTCCATGTGGCTGTATAGTAAGCTGAATTCCCAGAATCAAAACAGAATAGGATTTATAATAAAATGTAAAAAAAACTGCAAAAGCCATAGTTTTTAGTCTGCCAGACTAAACAATCTTGTGTCCAAACAGTTTCATTCACACACTGAATATAAGGACTGTTCCTCAGTCCCTGCAACCAATGCATATGGTTCACAGAAGGCAAATAAATTAGCCAGCACTGTCCAACAGCCAGACCTGGGGATGAGGAGTTTAAGTCCCAACGACCACCTAATCACACTGACTACAGGGGAACGCACATCAACTTTTCTCTGCCTCTCTTACCCTTTCCTGCCTAAGTGACCAGACACAATAAATGTGGAGTTACAGATATTCTACACTGAGGATGTTTAAATGAATGCTTCAGACACATGAGCACCACAGTTGTACTTCTCACAACTTCTGTCTGACACAGCTGAGACTCAGCTGCACTTTGAATCTCCGCTTTGAAGCCCTCCAAGCCTGTTTTGCCAGTAGCAGAGATTCATTTGGAACTACTTACATAGGAAACTTGGGTTTTTATAAAACTTTTTTTTATTTACTTTGAGACAGTTAGATGAAAATGACCAGGCTGAGAGATGATGGTAAAGCAGTGGATGTGGTCTATCTTGACTTCAGTAAAGCATTTGACACAGTCTCCCACAGCATCCTTATCGCTAAACTGAGGAAGTGAGGTCTGGACGATCGAGTAGTGAGCTGGACTGTGAACTGGCTGAAGGAAAGAAGCCAGAGAGTTGGGGCAGAGTCTAGTTGGAGGCCTGTATCCAGTGGAGTCCCTCAAGGGTTGGTGCTGGAACCAGCACTATTCAATATATTCATCAATGATTTGGATGAGGGAATAGAGTGCACTGTCAGCAAGTTTGCTGATGACACCAAGCTGGGAGGAGTGCCTGACACGCCAGAAGGCTGTGCTGCCATCCAGCGAGACCTGGACAGGCTGAAGAGTTGGGCAGGGAAAAATTTCATGTAATATAACAAGGGCAAGTGTAGAGTCTTCCATCTGGGCAAGAACAAATCCAGGTTCCAGTATAAGTTGGGGAATGACCTGTTAGAGAGCAGTGTAGGGGAAAGGGACCTGGGGGTCCTGGTGGACAGCACTGGGCCCAAGAAGGCCAATGGCATCCTGGGGTCTATTAGAAGGGGGGTGGTTAGTAGGTCAAGAGAGGTTCTCCTTCCCCTCTACTCTGCCCTGGTGAGACTCCATCTGGAATACTGTGTCCAGTTCTGGGCCCCTCAGTTCAAGAAGGACAGGGAACTGCTGGAGAGAGTCCAGCGCAGGGCAACAAAGATGATGAAGGGAGTGGAGCATCTCCCTTATGAGGAAAGGCTGAGGGAGCTGGGGCTCTTTAGCTTGGAGGAGACTGAGGGGTGACCTTATTAATGTTTATAAATATTTAAAGGGTGAGTGTCACGAGGATAGAGCCAGGCTCTTCTCGGTGACAACCAATGACAGGACAAGGGGCAACGGGTTCAAACTGGAACACAAGAGATTTCTCTTATATATGAGAAGAAACTTCTTCACAGTGAGGGTGACAGAACACAGTAACAGGCTGCCCAGGGAGACTGTGGAGTCTCCTTCTCTGGAGACATTCAAAACCCAACTGGACACCTTCCTGTGTAACCTCATCTAGGTGTTCCTGCTCTGGCAGGGGTATTGGACTGGATGATCTTTTGAGGTCCCTTTCAATCCCTAACATTCTGTGATTCTGTGATCAAACTGCAAATGGAGCCAGAATTTACATGGCACGCACATTATGGATTTGCTCTCTTTCATCCTTTCAGTTCACCCTCAAAACCAATAGTTATAAGCACCAACACAGAAAAGAAGTAAGCCAGCTTGCGGAACTGCCAACACTTGATTGCTCTTCTGGTGCAGTGCTTAAAACAGGGGTGTCAAAGTCACTTTCACCCGGGGCCACAGCAACCTCACACTTGCCTTCAAAAGGCCGAATGTAATTTTAGGCCTGTGTTCTACATTTATGCAGGCCTAAAATTACATTCGGCCCTTTGAAGGCAAGCGTGAGGTTGATGTGGTCCCCAGTGAAAAATGAGTTTAACATCCCTGGTTTAAAGCATTCAGCGCAGACAACAGAGTATAGAGAAGGCATATGCCGCCAGAAAACCCCTTCCTTCAGTTGTCTTCTCTTTATTCCATCTTTCACACTTCATGTACCAAGCCGTTATTCTTAAACTGGCAAGGGAATATTTCCTTTCCGGAGATACACATGATAGATTAAACCTCTGTCTCCACTACTTAACATCTTTGTTATTACATCAGCATACCTACATTACCGCAAGCCATTTCTTGAGTCCAAAAGCTCGTTACTCACTAACAGTCTCTCTCCCTTGTGAGGGAGAGCTGTATTTTACCACATATGTATTCACACTAAACAAATACTTCCAACATCTCTTAAAAAAATATCTTCTTTTGTTAACAACTACACTTAATACTGTTAAAAATGAGACAACTATCACATTTGCTTTCTACCCTCTACAAAAATGGTTTTAATTTTTTCCACTCAATTTAGGTATGAAGCCCAGTGTTGTTTTGCTCTTGATACTGCAGGTACAGGTGCAAATAAATGATTCAAACCTTTCTTAAAATATGATATTACCTTTCCTAATGTTTCTGATTTATTTGGAAATATAGCATGCTTGTCTTAAATACACACATATAACGGTAATGTCAGATTATGAACTGTGTCATACATTCAAATACAAACGGAAGACAAAAATTAACTCATTCAAACCAAAGTTTTGGAAGGAAGACAACGACGTTACTTTAAGTGCACTTTTTAACAAAACTCAAACGCCTATGAAGACTTTCACCTCTTCACACTGCCACGGGTAACTGATTTGGACAAACTTTCTTTGTGTCGCTCACTGCAATGGCAGCTGTTGAAGCTTTGCCATTTCAAGTATATGACACATGCGTCCCCTCCCTGACATTCTTCAGTTCCTCTTTTCATTGCACTCCACCTTACTGCGGCATGTCCTCAAGAGGCCTCCTCTGTTCTCAACACTTAATCTCTGAAACTTGTCTTGTCCATCAAGACACATTAACTTGGATAGCACTTCTGATTTGTCTGAAAACTGTTTGAAACTGTTAAGAACGCAACTGACAGTCTCCAGACTGCCTCCATTACACCAGTTACACAATATTTTCTGGAGTCTCTTGGCGTTACTGTTCCAGTTACTGAAAATTCTCTGTTAGTTGGTAGTTCTTTCCATGAAGTAATGACTATCTGTAAAAAATATTTCAGTCAGCACTGAACTGTTACGGTAAAGAGAGATGCAACAATATGAATCAGCAGACTGTGCAGTGATTCTTCCACTTTATAAACACATGCAATGTTGAAGTGAACAGCCTAAGAGACAGGAAAAAAACCAATTCTCTTACCTCATAGCCAAACTGGAGTTCATCTGAGGTTAGCATAATGATATCATCATCAATAGCCAACACTGCTTCTGTTTCAATCTCATCATAGGGGAAGAAGCGATTACTAAGTTTGTTTTCTGCAGTTCTAACAACTTTCAGGGGAACACGAATCTTTGGCCAGAGGGAATCTAGAGAGAAAAATTAAAAGAAATGGAATTCAATATTATACTTCACTTTTGAACAAGTCTGCACATCTGTTTTTGCTTCTCTTTACTCTCTTCTTCTTCACATCTTAAACAAAAGCTTCTTGATGGCAAATTTACACCTGACTTTTAGTTAGGCAAACATGTATGAATATGAAGGTAATAGACAGAATTCCAGCTACACTTCCCTCTGTTACTCTCTACAGAGAGCTTCACAGACAGCTGTATGGGGGACAACTCGCTCAAAACAGCAGTCTGCAATAATCACATGACAAGAGTCAGCAATACTATGTATTGGTTTAGGACATACAGCAAGAAAAGATACTTGACTCAACTACAACTATTTGAAAGAATTTGAAGCAGCAGTATACAATCACTGACAGTAAGTCTAGGGCCATAAAGAATTTGGAACAGAAAGTTATTATACTTCCCTCAAGTGCTGAGAAAAATGGATTTTATTATATCCATTACAAATTTAGACACACTCACAACGTTAATCACTACTGACAGTTAAGAAGTAGATTCTGCATATGAGTCATTTCTTCCATCTTCAAAGTCTTAAGTGACACTGATAAATTAAGATACATAAATACAAAAGAATTCTACTTGTGCCCTACATCATCCTTACACATAGAACAGAGTCCTGGAGTACATACTAATGAAAATTCACAAGTCAAATGATTCTTTAAATAGTAATGAAAAAAACTGAAGATAGAAAACCCAATTCAATTCACCCTACAACTGGATTTGGTTACCATTCCTTACTATGTGTTTAAAATGTAGCACCCCAAGTGTCACATTATCAGTTTCAGCAGATTTTTGCATTTATTCAAAAATTTTGAAAATCCTATTCTATTCTTACAAAAGTGTAATGGCAGGCATAACTATAGAGCACTAAGATAAAAGAAACACAACTAAGGAATTAATATAAAACATTTATTCTAAATGCACATATTCTACCATATCTGTTTTCTAGCACAAAGCTTAAAAGTAGCCATCATTACAGTACAGTGCATCCCAAAAGCACCAGTTCATCAAAAAGTAGTTTAATTAATATCTTAACAAGTTGCTAAACAAGTACAAATGCGATCTGTTGGTTTCTCCCACCTTTCACAATAAACACACATTTTAATGAAAATTTGAGGGGAAAAAGAACATTGTAAGATGACTCTAAGTACCCTGTGAACAGTAGATAGATGGACACTTGAGCTTTCTTACACTGGTGAAATGGAGGGGATGGCAATAGTATATGTTAAGAAAAATAAGCAAAAATAAATTAAATCAACTACAAAGTGACTGCTCAGAGAATTTGTAAGTTGTTCTCCATGTCAAATGAAAACATATATAAGGATCCACCTTGAGGGAGGTGATCCTTCCCCTCTACTCAGCACTGATGAGGCCACACCTGAAGTACTTTGCCCAATTCTGGGCTCCACAGTACAAGAGACACATGGACATGCTGGAGACAGTACAGCAAAGAGCCACAAAGATGATGAAGGGACTGAAGCATCTCTCCTATTGTTGTCATTACCTCTTAAAAGAATGAATCCTATTGGCAGTTGCTAACCTAAAGATACATAAATCCTTTCAGTTTTAGGTCAGTCTGCTGTTCTAACAAAGATGAGAGTGACTTGCAAAACACCTAACAAGAAACTAAGAGACTACTGACCTTGCGGCTTTAGACATTTTGAAGCCTGCACAATTGTCTTGCTTTAACATACATCTCAAGACTGTTCAGTAAAGTGTCCCTTAGCTGAACATTGCTCATTATATGCTAAAATTATTATGTAGCAAATATGCAAATGTGTCATCAGTTGGCTCTTTAGGGTGTGAATGTATATAATGGCTGCTTTCTGGTGTGCTGGCTTTATTCCAGCATCCAGGCTTGTGCAACTCTGTAATAAACAATATTGGATCACTGTGTGCTAAAATTTGGCTTAATTGTGCACTAGGTGGCAGAACTCCGGTTTTGGGCCAACACTATGAGGAAAGGCTGAAAGAGCTGGGACTGTTTAGCCTGGAGAAGAGAAGGTTCAGAGACAGTCTCATCAATATGTACAAATACCTGAAAGGAAAATATAAAGAAGACAGAGCCAGGCTCTTTTCACTGGTGCCCAGTGACAGGACCACAGGCAACAGGCACAAACTGAAACACGGGAGGTTCCCTCAAAACATCAGGAAACACTTTTTTCTCTGTGAGGGGGACTGAGCACTGGCACAGGCTGCCCAGGGAGGTTGTGGAGTCTCCATGCTTGGAGATAATCAAAGCCATCTGAAGATGGTCTTATGCAACCTGCTCCAGGTGACCCTGCTTGTGCAGGGGGCTTGGACAGGATGATCTCCAGAGGTCCCTTCCAAGCTCAGCCATTCTGTGATACTGTGGCAGGCAGAGTCTATGAGAACTGACACTGGGCCTGAAGCCAGTGAAATTTTCACCAGTGATGAGAAATACATATAAGTTGCCAGTGCAATTTTCAAGTGACACAAAGTCTGGAGACATGAAAAACAGTGAGGACAATAAGGTCCTACAGAGCACTCTGGACTGCTTAGTAAAACTAGGTGCACCTGAACAAAAAACAGACTGACTCAACACAACACGCAGTTAAATACTAGGAACAAGACAATTTCTTCCCTAAAAGCAGCTGCTGAAAAGGACAAAGGGGTCAGAGTAGGTCTTAGTTCTCGTCATGCTGCTGGGGCAAAATGAATTAATGTAATTCTTGTGTATGTAGATGGGTAAGTAGTAAGAAATGGGGTGGGGAGTGGAGGGAAATTTTCCCTGTATGCAGACACAGTCAGATAGATGCTAAAATACTGTTTGATTCTGGTATTTGTATTTTTTAAAGCATGTTAAAACACTGGAAACAGTGAAGAAAGAACCATTTAAGTTATTTGACAGCAGGAGAAAATGCATTATGGTGGAACTTGGAGATCAATCTGCTTAGCTTATTAAAAGAAGGAACAAAAAGTGGATTTGATTAACATGCACAAGTATCTACACAGGAAGTAAAATGCCACATATCTTCAATCAGTTAGAGAAAGATATAACAAAAAGCAATTACTGGAATCCGAAGCCAGGCAAATTCAAAATATAAGGCAGACATTTTAAATAATAACAATGGTTAACCTCTGGAGGAAGTTAACAAGGACAGCAGCTGATTCTGTACATCTTGTCTTTGAAAAAGACTAGGTATTATTATAGAAGATGTGCTCAAGTTAGATAGAAGTCACTGGATTGAAAAGAAAGATGATGTGGTGACTCAGGACTTACAGGTCAACCCAAAGGCTCTTACCGTCCCTTCTGCCTCAAACTCTGTGAACCTATGAACACGTACAAGTAAAACTTGCTCCCAGGAAGGAGTGTCCATGTTCTCATTGCCACTGGGCCTCTCAGATTTAACAGCTCACACTACACCCTCAAATAAAACACAGAGTTGCACATTTCTTAAAGACACCCGAGTCCAAACACTGCTTCACTGGGAAAACAAAGCAGTATTTCCAAACCACAGTAAGTCTTCAACAGCCTGTTTTTCTTTGAGCTCTATTTTAGAAAGATGGATTGGTATGTATGGCTGGCCAAAAGAAAGGAGAAGAAATACAGAATATTTACTGGCAAAATTTGTATTAAGTTTCCTATCCCAAGGCTTTTCCTGCGAGAGTCAAAAGTGACTGTAAAATCTACCTTTACCTGAGTGGTCTTGTAGACCATGGCCTGTATTTGACATGTAGGTAGGTTCCCATCCAGTTTTGCTCACCTCTTTTCCTTACAGTAGAAGGCAAGAGGCATCACCCCAAACACCAATGCACACTTGAGTGGCTTGTGATATTGATTAGCAGTCAGCTGGAAGGATTCAACTGTGCTACTGATGGGCTGCAATGGAAGTCACAATCAGCCAGCAGCTGAGGAGACACAGCAAGTGCCTTGGGGCCACACAAAAGTGTTCAAGAGCAACAGATTACAACTACAGTGCAATGAGCTCATTTTATTCTCAGCATTATAAGGTCTTTGAAATCCCCTGCTTGAGTCATGAAACAATCTGGAACAATGATTCCAGTAGGACACTACTGGAATTCCAAAATTTTCATCTTACTAGTCCTCCTAACCCCAGAAGGCAGTAACACTAAATGACTGAAACTGTTTATTGCAAATTAGTACTCTCAGGTCAACTCCCTGCTTTCTTACTGGTTTACCATACCACATGCAAGTATCCCTATTTATAAGATAGTTACAGGTACCTCACAAAGACACATACCATGGCTTCATAAAGACTGCAGATCGCTTAACATTTGCAAGCTACTTAAAGACCTTAGGCTAACTGCCTAGGATTATCCAATTATAATCCCAGTGTTAGTATAAAATAATTTTAGGCAGCATGCTAGATCCCCAAAAGACTCTACTGTCACAAGTGTTTCAGTAGCAATCAGAATTGCCATAGATATCTATGCATTTGTAAATTTGTATTGATCAGTATCAACAAATCTTACATTTTATACATGTTGAGTACTTATTTATTTGGGCTTTATTTTCTTCCATGTCTGCTACACATTAAAAAAAAAAAAAAAGACAACCAAAGTGCAACAAATATCTTATTTCAGTACAGGAATACACTAAAACAAAAGTTGGAACTGAAAAGTCACTAGGATTGAAGAATAATAATTCAGAAAAGCAAGGCTTTTTCCAAGTATTCTAAATTAGCCCTGCTGCAGGAACTTCAAAAGAAATATGTAGTCAATCAAAAAAGACAACAGCTACTTCAGAATTCAAGGTTTTAGAATTCATCAGGAAAGCTAAAACAGTCTATTTTAAAGGATCATGAGAGTCTGCCACTTCTGTAATACCACAGTTTGAATTAACAGATACTGTAATTTTATGAGAAACCTCAGCACTACCAAAACTTATTTGGGGGAAATTCTCAGTTTAGCAGACTCTACTACAACCAAGGTAAAAGCACATGCTTCAATCTCACAGTAGGAGGGCACTGCATCATTTAACAGAGTATGACAAAGATGAAATGAGCCAAAGACAAGAAGGCAGATGAAGGCTCACAAGACAGAAGGAGAACTTTTAACCACACAAAGGTAAAAATCTGTGTCTGGACTGGGAATTATTCTTACATCTTTTAAAACCAGGGAGGACTTTCTGTGATGCAGCAGAAGACAGAGGTAAAACATGAAAATAAAGCCTTCTGGAGGGTATAAAAGCCTATGTATATACAAAGTCTGAAAATAATTACATGCACCTCCTATCGCACATTGTACTGAAACAACTGCAAGAGAAGAGTGTTTGAGTGACACACTTGCTCTTTGGCAAGAAGATTCAGGGCATTCTTGGCACTGCCCACAGAAAACAGCACATGGTCTTCTAAACACAAAATCAGCAGTTTCCCAGCTTTTCCAAATGCAGCTCTCACTTCAATGGGCTTACAATCCCCACCAACCACACAGATAGCTGTATTTCAGGTCAGGCCACAATCCTACCATTATTCCTGCAAGTGCACATCTCACAGCAGATTTTTCAAGCATGATGACTTCCACAAACTGCAGGATTGAAGCCCTGTAATTACATTCCCATTTAAAACACTCATATACAGAAGAGCAGCAAGAAACCACATCTTAGAAATATGCATTTCTCAGCTACAATTCGCAGTGGATTACATGAAAGACATGAGAAAGAGGCGACCCCATTATAACCCAAAGGAATACCCTCTCACACCAAAAAAGCCTCTCACTTTCCACACCTTCCTAGGCTTGCCATCAGATGTTTGTAACAAAAAGGTAAGTAACATACGCTTGCAAAATGCTTATATATGAGAAAGAATTCTTAGTCTGAAATCCAGCCCTACTTCTCAGCTCTAAATTAACTGTTGAATCATACATAAAAGAGTTCTCACTAAAAATACTAGAGTAATATTTCTATGGAGTGTATTATCTCTTTTCAAAGAGAAACCACACCATCATGTTGTTAAATAGCACCATTCTCTGTATCCTTGCTTCTGAGAAACAGGCAAGTTAATAGCATCTGAAGGGGTCCTGTAGCAACAGATGCATTATTATCTATCTAGTCAGCACACAGAAGTGTATTTACATGGGAAATTACTTGCTCTAATTATTCACCATTCACTTCCAGTTTCAGCATTTCAACCTAGGGAAAGTGAGAATCAATACAGCTGCTGTACAGAGCTAACCAGTATTCTTGGGACACCCATTCTAAGTAGTAATAAGATCAAAAATAGCAAGTGATACTTGAATGCAGATGGTTTGTTGAATTTGCAATTGGAAGCAGAAGGTGAAGATCATGAGCAGGAGCTGGAAATACAGTGTACACTCTTGATGGCAAGAACTGGATGCTTGCCAGTTTTATGAGCAATATGACAAATTAAAAAAAAATCCACTTATTGGCTAAAATAATGGCATTCCAATGGTTCATACAAAGACTCTCACACTAACATGCTTCTCCTGTTTTACTTCCTCAGTACTAACAGCTAGGAATATCTCATGACTGCTGATAACCTGGCACAAGAGTATCAATTCATAATAAGTTCAGACTTCTATGGAGCACACTTGGAACTGTAAAAATGAAAAACCTTTCTAGAAGTTGTGGAAGATAGATTAAGATCAATTAAAAAACTGGCAGAAAACATCTCTAAACATGCTCCTCTGTATGTACCTGCAGTTGCACAGAATCGCATACACCACACTCAACTCTCATACCTGATCTTTTATAAAATCCTTTATTTGCTGCTCATTCTAATTGGTCTGTAGTGGTCTGTGTGAATTTAAGTAACTGAACACGGATGATGGAAGCCTAACAAGTACTTTTTCAGTCTCGAAGACTGAATGGCAGAACTTAACTGGAATCTGAAGCTTCAGAAACAACATCATCAATCCTGTTACATCTACTACCAGAATTACTTCAACAATGGCTGACTGAAAATGTCTGTCCAGGCATTTCAACTGCTTCAACTTAGATCTACTTGTTCAAAACAGGCGCTTTCTGCTTATATTACAATGTTTCTTGGTCTACAGTAATGCACAGAACTCCTCTTATACAGAACAAAATAGAATACTGTTTTCTATGACATTATTTAGAGCCTAGTTTTGTTAAGCTGGGTTTGTTAAGATAAGTTCCTAGACCTCCTTAGGAAAAAAAGATTGCAAAATGTTCGTAAGATGATTCATGTAAGACTAAAATCATCATTAATTAGTCCTCTAGTAAATAAACGAAAATGGCATTTAATCCATCATTAAGACACCAAATTAATTCAAAACCTAAAGAGAAGTTAAAAAAAAAACATTCCTACCAGTGCTATTAAAAGCACAATATGTAAAAAAAAGAAACCTGCCACTGAAGATTTTTTTTTAAGTTAATACTTTCTTAAGATACAGTAATCCATAGGACACTCAGGTTCCTTATTCCCAGTGTTTTATAGCAACGTTGTCCACTAATAGCACCAAATTGAAAAAAGGTGATTATTGCAGTAATACCCATAAGCATTATAGTCTGTATCTTATTCTGAATTTAGCAGCAACACAGCTCCAAGGAACAGATACAACTACAGAGAAAGTACACATTCTTTAAAATACACTTTTCATTTTTATAAAACTGAACCTAAAAAGGAATCAAGCTACCACACGCTTCTCGCTTGTTGCATATTTACTAACAGTAGTGCATTTACAAATCTTTATGCCATTTTTGCGGTAGACAAAATGTTTTCTTCAAGTGACTGAAACATGATAAAATGTCAGTGGAAATTTCTATCACAGACTATGTTCCTGAATTTCAGAACCACCAATTTATACAACTACAAATGACAGAGCAAAAGTACTTGGCTGATGGAGAAAATGAAAAAACATCCTGTCTACACAAATATTCCCAGCAGTAGACACTTGGACCACAATGTTTATTTTAATGGATGCAGAGTGAGTGAGAAAAAAAATTGTGGTTTTCTTTCCCTACAATGTTTCAAAGCTTCTAATCTTTGTATTAATATTATACATGCAGTCACGTGCCTGCTGATATTACTGCTGGGTTGACAGGCTCCTTGCATACCCTGTACGGCTGAGACTATGTGCAAAACTCAGCCAAAGACACAGAGCAGAGATCACATCCCCTAAATCTATAGAGCACTTGAGATCAGCAAGACTATTCTATAAAGCTTTAAGGTTCCAGATTAAAATCATCATCATATGTGGTATTTTCTCTCTGCTATTTCACATATGAGATCAAACATTTTTACCATCATAAGCATTGTGAAAGCTTCAAAACGTGTGCACAAGATATCTGTGTTGCTCACAGATTTATGTGTTGTAGTGCCCTAGCTATAAGAACTGTCTGCCCAAGAAAAATAATTGAAATATTGCATTTTTTAGTTCTCATTAATTTTTGTTTATTTCTCAAGAATCTTATGAGATAGCCTGTGTGTCCTCTACTGTGTTCAGGTACCAGTGTGGCAAAACAAGTAGGAACTCGGAGCAGACAAGTAACTAAAGATCAGTTATTTAAACTGGTACTTGTCACCTTGTGTTTCCTGCATACTCAATGAAGGAAAAAAGGGTATTTCTGGAGGGATTATTTAGTTCACACTAAAATGAATACCTAATGCAGGTTAGATTGAGGTGCTTGTTTCTTTTCGACGACTAAAGGAAATGCAGAGTGATGAGCTCAGACTTGCACAAGCAGCTTGCAAACATTTTAAGTTACAATAGTGGTCCTTGCAAACTCATAAGACAAAGGGAAAAATACTCCTTAAATTGCTACTGATCTCTAGCCCATATACATGTAGCTACTTTTTCAACAACTTTATATTTTTGTACATTATATAGCTGAAAATTTTCCAGTCAGGTGTTCATTTAATCAGTTGCCCTCTTAGCTGTTTATTTATTATCAGGCAATGTGCCAAAAAACTGTTGGTTGTATCAGGGCTGCATCTGTCTTGACAGATCTAGACTGTCAAGGAGTTTATTGTCCATGCACCTTGCACACCCTCCACATCTGTCACCATTCTGCAGCACACCAGCCCAGCGACAGCCTCTCACCGTCACTGAGTGATGCTCAGCAGCACTGGTGGCACAGTGACCACCATTCAGTCCTGTCACTCATCTGACAAAAACCACCATTAGGTCATTTTCAGGTCATGTTCACAAATATCTTTTCACTCAAACTTTACCAAATGCTGAGGACAAGCAAAAAAGGAGTATTATCTTATGGAATGTTACATTTGATGAGGGGTGCAGCATCTCAAATTTTGTACAATATTTAGAATAGAATATTTCATTTTTACTCTGTTTTCCTCCTAAGTCCTGAGTTTGCTGAGTTCATTAAACAAAAACATTATCACAAGTACATAAGCATTCATTAAAATAAAACAAAAAACAAAAACACCTCCCCCACCCCCCCCAAAAAAAAAAAAAAAAACCAACAACATTAATTTGAGAGTTTGCATGTACTTCAAAACTTTCCATTTCTAGGGAGAGATTCCCTGTGTTTCCAATACATATTGCTTCAAGGACATCATCATTTTCAATTATAATATTTTTCTGGCATCGGCAGAGGAAAGAAAGGAGCAGCCACATGTCATATTTGTGTGGCATTACGGCAGCTACATCTCAGGAGACCTAAATCAAGTTCTCCATTTACCATACATAACCACTAAGGAAGACAACTTGGATGTCCTTGACCCAGCCCTCCCACTTACACATGCAAAACAAAACAAACACACAAAGGGTTGCAACAACAAAAGCCAAGATGTGCTTCTGTACAGAAACGTGTTCCTTACATGGACAGGGCTGGGAAATCCAGCACTTGATGCTCTATGAGGTTAAGCACCTCAGCTTCACTATAACCAATTAAAAGTGAATAGCCATAGAAGTACAGATCCTACTGTAGGGTAATAAACCAGACTTTATCAGTGACAGTGGTGCACATTACAAACTTCAAACTCATTCCTTGCTCTAATCCATCAGAAACTTCCTGGCTTTAACAGGCTATAAACAGCAGAAGCTTTGAAGTCCAAGGATTAGGATCACTAATAGACAGACTGAATGAGAGACTGGCTGAAGAGCCAAGTGGAATGCCCTGCATGGGTCTGGAATAAAACAAGTTAATTTAATCAAACTGACCTCTCTTTAGCCGAGAGATTACAATGGTTATGGCAGTAATAAAGGCACAAGGGACACTAGAAACAAATAGTTATTTGTTTCAATGCAAAACTGCCTGTGCTTTCAACTGCAGTTCAACTGCTTTTAAATCCACAATGTTATGCTCTTCAAGTAAAAGATTTTAGGTTTGTTTTAAAAAACACCTAGTTTATGACTTAGTGGCAATCGAGGCAGAAAAAAAATTAAACACACTTCATTTTTCAAGAATTTTAAATGCAAGATTAATAGAATGATTTAACAAAAAAACATCGTTCTAATGATTTATTTGCTTTGACTCTCCTATATCTCAGACCCCCTCAAGGGAAATGTGGAAGCAAATCATTTGGGTTTAATCGATTTGAATTCAGTGCTCACATAACTAAATAGAACACTAAGCAATTCAGCTTTTAGAAAAAACTTATTGGTGCAAAAATTTCAGTTATCACCAATTTATATGCAACACTTCTTACTCTAAAGGACTGCAAAACATTTAATAAACCCACTAAAGGTATTTAGTACAGCAGTGTTACAGAATACTTTTTAAAGCCAACAATAAAACTACTCTGCTTTAAGCTGGAGGAATTTGCCAAAATGGCAAATGAGCCAAGTGAACGATAGCAGTAGCTTGGCTCTGAGAAGCTGTTAGAAGATGGTTAATCGAGACAAGTGGTCAGGGATTAATTTGCACATTGCATCTTTCCACTATAAAGAATAGCTAACTTCGAAGAGTGGAAAAGGACAGCAGCTGAGGCCTGTGAAGAGAGAATTACAAAGCAAAGAGTCTTAAAGACATGCTTCATTCACTACAGAAGAATCCACAAGGTTCTGTACCACCAAAAATAGCAATTTTTTGAACTCATATTTCTAGAAGGCAACATTTATTCTTCCACAAAATCACCATGTTTTCAGATGAGAATGACACATACGTATGCACAGCATACAGGAAACAAACTCGTTTACAGCTACTGCCGCTACAGTATTTAATCAAGAATATGAAGAGGAGGCTTTACTTGCCCAGAATAATGCTCAGGATTTTAGTATTTGTGTTTGGAACTTGGAAGAAGCTCATCCTAGGAAGCAATAAGTATGGAAATAAAATGAGCAGTGTTGGAGTGGCTGCCTGGCACTGGAGAGGATTACACAGGCACTTGGTCTTGTTTTACTGGGCTAGTATTTTCACAAGATAGTCTAGTGGTGTGGGACCTTCTTTTCAGACACTCAAAATGTCCAAATTTTTCATTTAATCAGTTAGAATATTTACTTGTTTTATAGCTCAAACAGCTTCAAACTACTTTGCTGCTTTGAACCTCATTTGTCCTAGAAAACAGTCTAGTAGAAGCAGTGTTCAATGCAATATGAGAGTGTCTATAGAGAAATAAAACCAAGCACTGATGAATCAAAGATGGGTCTCTCCTTACCACTCCCCAAAATAAAGTACAGAAATGCTGCTGTAACTATTGTATCTGCTACCTTTGATTCAGAATTTAGCAGCAAAACAACTGGTATGCTTCGCTTTTTTCTTTTAATCTACTTTGGCTTTTCTCATTTCGCTTTCAAAAACATTGCCACAAAAAAAAAAAAAACCACCAGCCCCACAAACAAACAAAAAAACATCATAAAAAAGCCCCTCTGAAATTTATTATTTTGAAGTAGCCATGAAATAGTTTTCAAAGACATATTAATGAATTAGAAAAGAGGTCATTCTGTAACAGATGCAAGTAGGCATGCTATCCTCAGTTATATCTTCCTTCACCACACCTACCACGAGGTATTACCTTCTGGTGGATTCTTATTCTGGTTGTTCCAGACAACTAACAGTTTGGACAGACTCGGCACTTTAGACACCTCTGTGATGACTCGGAAAAGGCTCTCCACCCGGTCATAGGTCAGGACTATGGCTGTGAAACCTTGGGACTGAGGTGGGATCAGTGGCAGGAAGAGTGGGTTGCTCACGCTGCTCCATTTCTGTGAAAGAAAACAAGAAAAAAGGAAAACAATTCAATTAAAGTGAATTCTCAAAGTAGGGAGTAATTATTACAGCAGTGAGTAATTAACCTAGTCAGGTTCAAATCAAGCAGGCTGACTCTCCAATACTGGCAAAACTGGACTCCAGTAACTTCTCAAAAACTTTATTCCAGTCTCTTTCTTAAATAACTTTTGCCTCGCTGCAACATTGCAAACAAGAGGGGTTTTAGGTAAAAAATAAAGTGGAAAAGCCAGATAGATTTGTAGAGAAGGAAAACCATGGTGAATTTTGAACCCAGCTAGCATGACTCAATTCTCATTTACTAGTCATTGTTTCGAGACATTTATATTGATAGTCAGGACTCAACAAATACAGAGAAACCAGCAGTAAAACTTCAGAAGTGAAAAAGAGTTAACAACAAAACCAAAGCAGCAAAAACATAAACCTGACATAAAATGTGTACCCAAGCAAAAAAAAAAAAGGTAAAAGCGGGCACTAAAAGGAATAATGTACTAGTTTCCACAAAACTGTGTTGGTTCTATGGTAGAAATAGCACCTATTGCATTAAAAAAAAAAAAAAAAAAAAAAAAGGCATGAGATGCAAATATGAACTTCAGAGAGTTATCTGCTCCTTGTGAGTTTTAACTAGGGCATCTCTTTTGAGACTTTAAAGGTCCTACTTTGATACACTGCCAGAATAAGGAAGCCAGCTCAGCTGGCAAAAGGCAAGACAGACAACTAAATTCTCACTGACTGTGCCAACCTCCTTTGGAGCCAACAACGCAGGGGAGAAAGCAGAGAAGGGACCATTCAACAGGACTGAAAGCGCCGGCATTTCAGTCCCAACTTTTCCATTCCAGGTAATGTTCTGAGCAGGGTCGGACAGAGAAGCAAAGGGAAAAACAAGACATTTTGGGATGAAGTGAAAACGGGAGTTGGGAAAGCAGAAACAGAGTGATGCTGTTTTGCAGGAAAGTCTTGAATCCTAGCCTGTAAAAACTAGGAACACTCTGAAGAGGTTAGTAACTGCCAGCTGTTTACAGAACTACTGTGAGAATCTCCAGCTAAACTCATACCACGAGCCTGTTTGTATCAGGAGGAAAGTAAGTTTTGCAGACTCAAAGTTATCATCTCATATTTGCTATTTTCCTTTTATTGATTTAGTCTTTGGGTTACTTTATACACCAATCACCCTCCTCGTGTTTAGTGGTTAGACACCTCTTACTAGAATAATTTATAGGATGAGGTGAATAGAGAGCCTGTTTACTAAAAGAGAACATAACATTTTGACCATTTTGGTAAAGGAAAAAAAAAAAAGATATATTATTTCCTTCTACAAACACATCAACACCGAAAAGGGAATAAATATGTGAGGTGAAAAAGGGACACTTGAAGTTAAGCACAGCACTGGCACACTGTTTTATCCAGGATAGTCTAAGGGTATGTTCCAGGCAGGAATCTGTCAGCAGGAGTAATACTCTTCAGTAGACTTCCTGAAATAGTTGGAAAGAGGGACTAGTCTTCAGCTACACGTACTTTATCAAGTCCAGTACAACTTAAACTGTTTGTGAGGTTTCTAATGGGAAGCATAAAGTTCTAGTTTTTATCCAACAGGAGTAATAGGATAATGTAGAAATAGTAACAGCATAATATGGAACTTCGGTTCATGGAAGGGATATAGCTGCTATAGCAGAGGACTACACATTCAGAAAATATATATCTATTACTTCAGCAACTGATATGTGCAGAGATAAATCTGCTTTCAGATTACTCCATTTTCTAAAATTAAAGCTTTTATACATACTTCTGCTAATTTTACAAGAAGACCAGTACTAGACTGAGACAGTCCTCTGATTTTGCTCCAGCTTCAATAATTCCTACAGCAAATCACAATCTAAGTGTTATCAGAGCACAATCCATCTCATTAAAGCTTCACAGACTCATTTCCACACAATCCCCACCCCAAAACTGTTATTACCCAAATGACCCTTGTAATAATGTCGAGCAGCTTCTTAAAACAACTTTCAGAAACCTCTTCACGTTAACACTTGAAGCAGAGGTTTAACATCATACTCAGCAGAGTGCCAATAAAACCTTACGTTTCTGCCCCAAAAGAAAAAAATAACAGAGTAACCTATGGGCAACGCTGTATTTAGTACTTACAGGTGAGTACTGCCGCCTAAATGAATGGCTCCCACTTGAAGTTTATCTAGCAACCTTTTCTCTCTGCTCACAGCATTTCCTAACAAATTACTTGTTATAATATTCTCAGAAAACGATTATTCCTTTCCTACCATCTACAACTATTTTAGGCACATGACTTAAATTCCAACTTTTACTGCTTTCAGAAAGGCACGAAAATTCTCCCTCGCTGGTTGTAACTTAGGAAAAACAAGGCATCTTTTGGGGTGTTTCTGCTCATGCATCTACTAAAGGATGATGGAGGGAGGGAAAAGCCTGTAGACACTCACTAACGGATGGGAGAACCAAGCCTCTCATTTGAGAAAAACATTTGAAAAAGGCAATTAAGCATCTCTCAAGTGCCATTAAGAGCCAACCCCCTGCTGCCTGCCTGAAGAGTGTGTCTACAGTCTGAGACCTATTGACCCCACTTTCTGCAGGAAATCGGGCAAATTCAAGCCTCCATAATTTGCTAAAGTCTTCCAGATTTCTGCTTGGGAAAAGCAAACCATACAGGCAATTAATTCAACAGCAACCTAATTAAATCTCCATTATGGCAGCAAAGCATGAAATGGATAATGACATAAGGATGGGTTCTCCCAGTCACTGCTCAAGAAACCAAGTGATGAAGGAATATTTGCTCCAGTCCCATCTTTATTAACATTCTTGATGGAAATTCACAGGAACTTTCACTCTCAGAAAGAAGAGCAAACAGCAGCACTAGACTGATCATCCATTAGCTTTCTTTGACAAAGTGGTGACACTTCAGCTGCGGATAAGAGAACCCTTTGCTCTTGCCCTCCAGCTAATACCATTAGAGAAGGCAGGATAATTAATCTAAGATTAATAGGCAGTTTGCTGTGAATCATTTTTATGTGCAAAAAGGATCAAGTTCAAATGCCAGTTTCCTAAGAGTAATCTCATGTCACTTAAGTCTTGAAGTCTCAGTTGTCTGACAGCTCTTTGCAGCTCACATGAGAAGTCAAAGTAGTGAGACCTGAATGACAGTGAGAACTCAGGGCTAGCCTGACGCTGGGGAGAAAAGAGAATTCAGGAATCGGCACGTGAACAGGAAAGGATTCAGACTGCTGCAGTTGTCCTGTGCATGCTTTCCACAAGGGTGCATGTGTAATAATGTCTTAGAAATAAGACACTTTGCTATACATATATCACATATTGCTCTCCTCTTGGTTATTAAAACCAACTTTATTCTATTTTAGAAAAAGTTAATACATTAAGGATAATTTATCAAGGGAGCTGGATTCTCATTATGTGGAACACTTAAGACAGGGCTTGATGTGGAGTTTTCAGGTACAAGTTAGCAGAGAAGTTTTAAACAGACTATTCTTCACAGGATACAGAAGTGAGATAGATGGGAGCTTCACGGCATCAATGAACACAACTGACCTGAGAACTGGCCAATCATTATAAACGCTACAGAGCATGGAAGGTACTGGAAAAATATCAGACATAACTAAGACAGGGTCCTACTCCAAAACTTCTCATTTGGGTGTACACTAAGTACCACTGAAAGAGACTTGAAGACACAGCAGACACACTACAAACTGCATCCCAGAATGATCTCCAGGAAACAAGGCTGTGTAAGATGTTCCATATCATAGAAGCGAGCAAAAAAAAATCCCAGCTTTCATTCAGTGGGAAAACTCAGCAACAGCACTTCAGAAGAATAACATTTCACTGCTCCCCTGAAGACGACCATGGACTTTCCTCCCTGTCTATTTTACTTCCAACAACTAGACTCAGTGCTTTTTCTAACAATCATATTAGTGAAAACACATTGTTGGAACAACAACAACCCACTGACTTTTAAAAGCACAGAGGTAAGAACAACAGTGTGTTGAACTTAAAACAGTAGCTAAGCAGTTCTTCTACACATCCAAGCTAAGCAGGGATGTATATCCCCTTCCTCTGCGGGTAAGGCTTTTTCAGCTGGGTTGTTCTGAATATTAACCTAACCTCAATGTGGTTTCAATTATGAATTACCAGACCAAAAAAAGCCTTGATTTATTCTATTTTGCTCCAATTATTCATGATAAGTTTCTATTGAATACTTTGAGAAAGTATTTCATCATGCTTCCCATCCTCAAGTGGTCATAGGGCAAAAGCAAAGGAATTAACCCTCTCTGCTTCTCCAGCGCCGGCCACAGCGCTCACATTCTGCAGAATCACAAGCCAAGCTGCAGTGGCCAGCATTCCATGTTTCCATTAATATTATAAACCGTCCTCAAAAACATTTTAGCCACAGGACAAACAGGAGTTTCTACCTATTCCTTCTTGAGTGATGAAATCTGATACTGCCATGAATCATGAATTTTGATTGCCAAAATACATCATGTAACTAAGTTATTCAGCACGTTCTTTTTTTTAGCCACTTAAATCTAATCAGCTGTCCGAGCCCTTCTGGCAGAATCTATCGGCTGAACACATTCTTAGACAAAAAAACTCAGCTTCAGGCTCATCTCTTCAACTCTTTAATTTCAGTAACTTGTCAAAGAAATTAATTTGCAGTGAGGAGACTTATCAAGAACTGAGTTCATATTTACAGGTGCCACAATATTTACACTTTTTTAATCCTTCCATCAATTTTATTGCCATTCTTTTGTAAGAATAATAGTAATAATATTATAACCTTAAAAAGAACATTCAAATAATTGGAAAGAGAACCAGGAAAAAGATTCATATTTTCCTCCGTGTGGTTTTTTTTTTCCTTCCCCTGCTGTAAGTCAACATAGCAGCTCCTGACCCAAAACACTCTGGATATGACATAATCTGAATTGGGAAAATGGAGGTTACCATACCTTTCATGCTCCCAAAGCCAGAAAGGACAGGCAGCATTGAAAAGCTGACTTGTGGAATCCAAAGCAAAAAGGTCCTATATTTTTTCTTTTTTTAAGTTAATGATGCCCATTACATAAAATATAGCTGCACAGTTATGAAGGCACAGGAGGCATCAGGCAGTGCAACAAACAAGGTTAGAACAATAGCAATGAAAGCCTTGCCTTTGGCCAGCAAAGCTGTACAGTTTCTTTGGGTGCATCTCAAAACCAGCTTTGCTAAGATTAAAAATGTGTCTCTCACTTGTATGTTTAGGTATCTACTTCCAAGCTAAAGACAAAGCAAAAATCTCATAGAGAAAATAAAATCTAACAGTATTAAATGGTTAGATCTAGTCTTAAGAACTAAAATGTCATTCAAGCGAAATACATGAAATTCAGTTTCCGATTCTGTCAACCAAAGCCAAAAATTTGTTGTTCATGCCTCAAAGGATATAATTTACAATGGAAATAAACCTACACACAAGATACTAGCCACACAGCATATAACTGTGAAGCTAGCTACCACTGCGTGCGAGAAGAATCCTTATCTCTGGGCAGATAAGCTAAATAACCAACTGTTAAATCATGTTACGTGCGTGCACACCAACCAATATTTATAGCTGAATACATGTGGTATACTCTACTTGTCTGTAATATCAACACTGGAAAAGCATAACCATAAACTGAAATTTATTTAGCATAAAAAATAATATCTATATTCCAACACAGTAAATAAAGCAAAATTTCACCCAGCTGATTCGAACCATCACACAGGGTGGCTGTAAACACAGCAGGAACAGAAATTTATGCTGTTCAATGGAAAAAAATACCAGCTGTGCATTGCCCAAAAAAGTGCTAACTTGTTCACATTTACAGGTAAATAAAAAAGTGTATGCTGATACTTGTTTAATGCTTTAAAGACGATGAATGGTACTAGGATGGAAGTACTGTTACAACAGTGGCATTATCTGGAGACTGAGGGTTGTAAAATACTAGTCAAAGAGCTTAGAAATAGTTTAATTGTTTAACAAGTGTCAATTGCCTGCTAATTGGCAGAAGCCCATGAAGTATTCTATAACTGAACATCCTACTTAGGCTTCATTAAATGAAAGGCACTTTTACACTAAGTTAATTTGGCTATTTTAGTTTAAACCAAATGACAGTGCTGTTTTCTGCCTCACTGGGAGAAATGAAATCTGGTATGTTTATTGTTCGGCATAGTGATATTCTCAAGTGATTATTAAACTATGGTCTGTATCATCCAAGGTCAAAGCTCAAAAGCAGCCCCTGACAAAAAAAAAAAAAACACACCTCTAATGTTTTATAGCTCTACATATAAACAGGCTTGAAAGAATTTCAACCAAAGCAACTACAGAAATCTGGAAAAAGCCCTGTCTCACTCATTTTTCAGAAACCCATGTACATGTTAGCAAGGTATAAGGCAGAGTAAGAGGAGAATTTAAATAACTAAAAAGCACAAGTGAGAAAGCAATTTATGTCTATTAGAGTATAACAAAGTCTTTAATTGAAGATACCATCAAACCCAGGTCATTAGTTCGACTCCAGCCCAAACTGGTAGCCATGGGAATGCACACTGTCAAAGTGGTCATTTTCTGGCTTACTTGAACGTAACTGATTGTCTCTGCCTAATGGGTAATGGCTGGGCCAAGAAACACAAAAGGCATTAAACTCTCATGCCTGCAGCAAAAGACTGTCTGAGACATAAAGGACTCAAGAGGTCCAGGAATTGCTTTCAGGCACCAAAAATACCATTTGCCCCTCTTCATTAAAAGGAAGAAATATCTTGAAGTGCATTTTTATTGGAAGTACTATACCATAACATACTAGCATGTTATATCATCCTATTCTTCCAGTTCCTCAACGGGATAATGGATGAGTAGGAAAATAATCCATTTTATAAAGTAATTTTTTTCTTTGGAAAAAGCCAAGAGTTTTCAGTCAACCCACACAAACACATTACATTTTTGGATCGCTTCCTCAATGTAATGTACTAAGTACGGAGTTAACTGCATATGCATTTATCTTCTGTGTACCTTATACTCCTCCCTGCTGGAAAAACGCCCTTCTGCACTGCTGCTGTATCCACACTGTGGTGAAGATACTCAGGCAACATTCTCACTAATATTTTGAGCCAATATAAGCCAAACTAACGCCAAAAAAAGCAGCTTTCCAGCCATCCAGTCCCTCCCTTTCTCCCCTTCTTTCCCCAAACCCCTTATTTTTTTTCTTTTGCTGGGTAAGTTCTACATGAGGAAAATTATTTCAGTTAAATCACCACAAGTGAATTAGAAAATTCAAAAAGAAGGCAGCACACAGAGACAGAAACCGTCATCCAGCTGTAGAAGAGTGCAGAACTGTTTCTTTTGGCAAGAGTACCTGCTTATAGTGGTTTCAAATGTTTGGGAAACCACAGACTCAACACAAGGTGTTTCTTTGTGTTGAGACTTGAGGAATATCTGGGGAATAGGAATAAAGCTTATCTATATGCAGATCTAGCCATGAGCATGCCTCACTGCTTTTAAATGCATTAATATCACTTGCATGCTGACTGTCCAAGACAATAGTCATCTCCTCAGATACAAACATCAATGTAACATTGCTCAAAAGAGAATAAACATTATTATGTTTGCAGATATGTCTTAATTCCTGCACTGCAGTATCAGAGTTCAAAATAAAGCAAAGAGAAAATCTTCAGAAAATAGCCATAAGTCCCTACCGGTCCTGCTTTGCAAGTGACATCAAACTTGAGGCAGCCTTTTGTGAAAGATGCAGCTTTACTCTTCATAGGCGCTGTTCTTACAAACTTTCTTAATCATATATATGAGGGTCCTAAAAATCTCTTTTATCTACCATACTTACAGGCTGTAATCTGTTAAATGTTTGCTAACTCAAAACACATTCAATTCTACTGCACTATAATCAAAATAATAAAAGTCAATATTACAAAAATCATAGGAAATAGACTGGAATTAGATGATGAATCTTAAAACTGGAAGCAAACTCATGAGGCTTCAACAGCTCAACCAAAAGCAGAGCAAAATGCATGCCTGAGAGAGTTATGAGCTACCCTAATTGTCAAAGTAGAAATAATGTTTTTACTGCTTTATTTTACAGCTGGTGCAGTTGTAACAATTGGGCAGCAAAACAATTAACAACAAAGACATTTTATCAAGCTCTGTTTTTCTACTACTTCCCAGGATCCTACTGACACACTAAGCAAAACTAACTCCTGTAAGTACACAAAGAAAAAGAAACTTTAAACCAAGGAAACAGGCAGGTAACCAACTACGGTCAAGGAACTTCTCTAGCTAAGGATTCTTCTCTGCATGATGACCCTGCACAGACAGCAAGCTCTTTATCTGTTAGCAAGTATTTTGTATTTGAGCAAGTAAGCTCGTAAAACCATTAAAGCTGGCTTTTCTGTATAAATGTTCAGCAGGTAAACCAATGCTCTCATTTTCAAAACCTTACTATTCAGAACACAGGGGTCTGAGCTCTATTTACAGCCTTGTACTGATTAAAGAAATCACTGGTTAACTGCAGTAAGTACCTTGTCTTAAAATGGTGATTGCACCTCTGCACCTTCTGGTCACCTGCCTGCAGCTTCTACATCCTCTTTCTGCAGGTCTGCAGTCCTACCTAAAGTGAGTAAGGGGAAAGAGGGCGTATAGAGGAGCACTGCATTTAATTCAACTGACCACAACATCACGAGGAACAACAAGCAGAGGCAGATGCTGAGCCAGGTGAGTTTGAAGGCAGAACACACATGGCAAGTTCTGGAGGTACGGTTCTAGCCAAGAACATAAGCTTTTACGACAGCCAGTTACTCACACATTTCACTGTGGTACTAATGTTAACTCACAGGTGCTTCATTTTAACAGTTACCAATACCCCGGCCCTGAGGCCAACCTGAAAGAATTCGCTTCAAATGCTTTGGTCTTGGAGGACTTTATTTAGAGAAGAATATGGTGATTTTCTTGTAAATGAGGAACACATTCTAGTCATCTTTAGTTATTTTGTCTTCCTATCAGAGTTAAAGGATACAGTTGCCATCTTCCGCTACCTCAAATATATACCTACTTTCCATCTTTTCCTGGATGTTTCATCCAGGCTTACTAGAAATCATTACACTGCTATGAGTGGACATTAGGCATGAGCTTAGATGAGAAACATACTCAGGCTCAAGTGCATCATTATTCCCCTGACAAGCGGACACTAACTATGGAATTTCAACTAGCAAAATTATTTAACAAAGCAACAACAGTAAAATAACTGTTATTAAATTTATCGACTTATTAAATTTCCTAGCAAATACTGTACATATCATCACCTTCTAAATTGTCTGAAGCTAGAAATTAGCTCAGTCCTGAAAAATATGTTCCTCTATAGACCACAGCTGTAATATGCTCTCATCTCAAAGAGATAAAATACATTCAAACAAAAAAACAAACAAAAAAAACCCTCAAAGATAAATTGGAGAAGGCTCCCATTATTTGCTTCAAATGAAAGAAAAAGGATTGAAACCAAGCAGTATTAGCTGGCTTAAAAAAAAAAAAGGAGCCTCATGGAAGGAAATTTGCTTACATGCTCAGAGTAGCTATCAAAATCCCCAGTTAAAGATAGCACAGGGTTGTGTACTGCTGTTCTACAAATTTAACTGCTCTTGAACAATTCCCAATCCAAGTTCTATTTTCTTTAACTGACCCTCTGAGAAAGGGTCACAAGCACTCTGCATTGCTGGCTAATATGGAGCTTACACAGCCCATAAAGGAACTTTTAATGATATTTCTGTTTCATATTGAAGCAAGAAATGAATTCATGCACATATTAAGCAATTTTCATAGACTAGGATAAACATCAAATTCTTTCAACTGAGACACAAAACCACCAAGGAACTGACCGTTCATGGCATGAGAGAGGCACAATACGAGGTGTTAACTCCAACGTCCTGGACAAATTCCAACTCGTCTGGCTGCAGTCAGCCTTCTCGCTTCTCCTTGCAATGGCACATTAAGACAATATTCCTGCCTGCTCCTTGCACTGCCCCAGCACGGCACCGCTGTTACGTGTTCCTCCGCAGTTCCAGAGCTCTGTTCTGTATGCTGCTGTGTCTGTGATCATAAACCTTCTGCTTAAGGACCTCTAGGTTGAACGACTAATATAACTTCTTTTTCCACATATATATTAAAAAAAAAAGGGGGGAGCGAGGTGCTGTTTGTTGCTCACAGTAAGATTAGCTTCCCTAGAAATGGATGAGTTTCCAGTATAGGAGGGAACTCAGGAAAAGATGTTTTGGCATCCCCTTTGAAGACTGAGCAATCCTAAAGCCATTTTCTTCATTTTAATAGGTGTTTCAAGGTGCTTGTTTTGCTAGCATAATCTGAAAGTGTTACGATGTTCTGCTCCACATTACTTCTTGTGCAGCTTAATTTCTTCCTCAAATATTGACATGTGCCATGTTTGCTCTCTAGGCAATGACAACAGCAGACTACTAATGCCTTTGGGCAGGCAATGGAAAAATCATCTCCTGAAACCCAGCAATGAGCTTCTAACTCTTTGTCAGCAAATGTTCACATTCTTTTGGCCCAAGAAGTTTGAAGTAGAACACACTTCTGTCTAACTTTCAGAGAAACTCTCTCTAAACCATCATGAAGTGACACAGTTAACAAGGTTGGTTTTATTATTAAAACAAAACTATTTTTTATATTTTGACACAGAGAAAATTACCTGATTATGAGTGAAAATCATCCACAGTCTCTTATATAGTAAAAAAATCAGAACCAGCTGCCTGGTGCAGAAGGTTAATTAATACTCCAGTGTTTCTTCTTAACAGAGGTGGGTTCAACTGGTGAAACCTTTTTCTTTTTTTAAAATAAAAAAAAATACCACAGCAAAACTTTGATCACCAGTTTCTGTGTAAGAGAAATTATGTAGAAATAACATGGAGAAAATTGTAGGCACAGCAATAATTATCTATTTCATCAGAATTACATGGAAGAGCCCTGCAGATTGTTTAAGATCTTCAGTATTTTCACTATTTCCACTACAGTTATTCATTTTTAAGAGCACTAAACTAACACTAAAGTCAACAGGCATAAAGAAATCTGTGTGTGTGTGTATGCGCGCTTGCATAAAAATAAATAAATATATAAACAGGCAAGCAATTTAGTGTGTGCTACAGCAAAAGCTAAAAGTTCATATTTCACTGCCAGGACATAAAATGAACTGCTAGTTATTTTGCCAGTTGTCATAAAATGTATTGCAAGTTACCAACACAACACATACACACACACACACGTACACAGAATTATTACCAACTTTCACTGCACATACCTTTTATATGAGAAAAAAACCAAACACACAATTTGTTTTGTGAGTGAATCAAACGAATTTACTTACCACAGCTGGGGGATCATTCCATTCTTCATAAGAAATGGCAGCATATGGGTAAATTCTATCATTGATAATCTGAAGAGTAGCAAGAGCAATTGCCTTCATTGATCGAAAATATGCTTCCCAGAACCACCTCGCCTGTAAAGAGAATAAGTTCACTTTCATATTGCACAGATCCAGTGCTTAATAATAAATTTTGGCTTGCCATGCACAAGCTGCCCTGTGCAGCCTACAAGTCAGGTGGAAATTAAATTAGGAGGCATGCTTATTGTGGCTAGGATATTTCCATAGAGTCTGAAGGCTTCAAACTCAACCCTAATCCTCAAAAAAAAAAAAAAAAAACAAAACAACCTGATTTATGGCCAATAAAAAGAAGCAGCAGCATTACTTTGCAATAGATTGAACAGAATATTTGAAGGAAACAGTTACTTTCAAGCTTTTATCATAAGTTTTCCTGTTGAAAAATGTCAAAAGCTGTTTGGCCATAGAACCGAAAAAATTGCTGTTATACTCGTTTTTTCCAACGCAAAGGAAACCACAGTGCAGCTAAATAGCCAAATAACAGCATGCAGCCTCAAAAGTGGAACTTGAAAGTCACCTTTTTACATCAGTATTAGAGACAGCTGATCAGCTAGAGAATTTCAGTACTCATGAACCCTACCAAACTACAAGCTTCTTCAGTCTTCCAGAAAACAAATACTATTTATTCATGTAAATATTAAGATTTTTACATAAAAGTACACGCATAGGTGAATTTGTTATAACTGTTAATCTAGGCTGATTTACAAGGCAGGCAGTGTAAAACTGCTGAAATTAAGCTTGAGATTCTCTTATACACAGATGCATTGATTTTCACAGATGAGTCACTTTCAAGTTAAGGTCTTGTATGGCAAGTCTTAATCTTGTCCCAGTTTCTACATAAGACAGAAATGCTGGAAGAAAGGTAGGGTTTTGGAAATGAAAACACTGACTTATCCGATTCTCTGTTAGAGACCTGAACATACTTTTAAAATGCCTACAACTATCAAATGATCCTGTAGAGCCCCAGCCAATCCAGAAGAAAACACGCTTTGCCAATAAATGTAGTTTGAGTGTTTCGGCCCAGGAGATATTAATTTTTTCCAACTTAATTTTTCTCCAGGAAATGCCAGCACCTTGAAGTGCACATAAGATAATGTAATTTGCGGTGTCCCTATGGTTCAGGATCAACTATGAGAATGGGTGTTTGCATGTAAGTTGTGGCACAATTATAATAAAAGACATTTTTTCAATAATTGGAAGCTTAAGAAGCTTTCAGAGCTAGAATACAACTGAAGACAACCTACAAATTTGGGCAAGTGCTATTCTACACTTGCTATGACTCCTTAACAGTAAAAAGGCTCTACAGACAGGCTGGTCTTAATCACATGCTATTAGAATAGGAAATAATATAATATAGACTATTAAATTACTGAAGAATACCAAGCTTTCAGAGGTACAGACTTTAAGATGAACCAAAAATAACTTTCATTTAGCTGTTGATAACAAGTTGCCAGTGTGTCTCACCCCGCAGGTCATTTTTAAACAGACAACAGAGAGTGATTCCTACGTGTACACTTCATGCTGCAGCACTCTAGGTTAAATAACAGTATACAGGAAAGATTGCAAGTAGGGAAAACGCACATTCACAAGCAAACGTGCTCATATTCATGCATATGCCACCTTGTACTTTACCCTGAGAGTAACCTATGGGATTCCGAACTAAAGACCTGGTGCTGAAACATTGGCCCTAAAACACTATTCTGTGTGTAGTTTATAAAACAGGTTTATCAGAATAGTTCTGTAAATCTTTAAGATAAAAAAATCCATGTTATAATTAAAGAAGCAAAGTAGGAAAGCGACAAGTGCTCTCTGGAGCACTACTTTCATTACGTGAAAACAGTAACAACCGTAAGCCTTACTACTTTGAAGTATTTCAAAATTTTGTTAAGGAACACTGATAAGTATGTCCAAAAGTTATACTTCTTTGGAGCCTGTTATCCAGAGAAAGCATAAAGCAATTCCACTGTAGAAAAGAATCACTTCTCTCTCCTTATTTCTCTCTCTGGTATGACTTTATAGCTGGATAACAGGCTGATGACCAAGAACATAGAACAAAATCTATGAACAGGTAAGCATAAATAATGTCTGCCTTCTAAAAGTTCCACTAATACATTAAATAAAGCAAACAACATGTGCTAAGAAAAGACTTAAGTGTTCCTTTTCCTATGCCCTAGAACTCAGCAACAACTGATTTAAAAAGAAAACCATAAGTAGATCAAGAATTAAAATTGAGCAGAACACTAAACCTCTCTATTAAAGTATCCTAAATAAACAAGAATAAGAACACAGATTTCAAATTTCATTTTCACACTGGGTAACAGTTTGGAACCTGTGCTGGTTTCAGCTGGGACAGAGTTAATTTTCTTCCTAGTAGCTGGTATAGTGCTGTGTTTTTGGTTTAGCATGAGAATAATGTTGATAACACAGGGCTGTTTTAGTCCTTACTAAGTAGTGCTTATGCTAAGTCAAGCTTCCCATGCTCTGAGAGGCACACCAGGCACTGGGAGGGGACAGCTGCCCAAAGGGATATTCCACACCATACAACCACACACTTCATATATAAACTAAGGAAAAGCTGGCCAAGGGGCTGCTGCTTGGGAACCAGCTGGGCATTGGCCAGTGGAAGGTTGGCAATTGCATTATGCATCACTTGTTTTGTATGTTCTTTTATCATTATTATTTTTTACTTAAATTATTAATCTGTTCTCATCTCAACCCATGAGCCTCCTCACTTCACTCTTCAATTCTCTCCCCGGCTCCACCGGGGATGCAGGGTGGAATCGAGCCAGCGCTGTGTGGTGAGCAGCTGCCAGTCACGGGTAAACCACAACAGAACCACTGCTGTAAGTGGCACTAAGAAGGAAGGAGAAAATATTTTACCATATAACTTTATAAAGCAATTACGTAGCTATTAGTTGAGTCAAACAAACAAAGAAATGTGTATTTCATTGTTATTAAATGACAGCATTCTAGATTCCACTGTTCTAACTTTGATTGTTTATTAATATGGTAATAGCTATGATTATCTAGCTTCATAGCAATCAAAGCTATTTTTCCTCCTTTGGCAAAACTAGAATGGATCTGATCTAGCTTCTCTTTGCTGAAAGAATGTTTGCAATGTCAGGCAAGATTACCCCTTTATACTAGAAGCAAAACTGGAGAAGAGGGCAGAGGGAATTTACTTTTTATAGACTAATATTTATGTAATTAATTTTTTGTAAAGAGCTAGAAAATGTTCCCACAGTTGGTTGTAATTTTTTGGAGTTGTGTTTCTTTAAGGCAGAACTCAAAACCTTCTAAGGGGATTCAAAGTCTCTGAACAGATGTTTCAGGGTCTCATTACTTCCTCCCCACCTTGTTTGCTTTTATAAAGCAGAACTGATTAACATGGCTTGCTAGTGTCGGCTGCTCAGCATGCTAAGTTACTAAATATTTTGGGAAAGTTTTCTATTAGGAAGATCTATGTCGATTCCATTTGAAATGTATTTTCTGTTCTACTTGGTGTGGTTGAAAAGCTTATGTTGGAATGTAACAAATACCTCGGAGGGATAAGAATCCTGTGAACACGTTCGAGATACAGGAGAAACAACAACTAAGGAAAGAAAGGAAAAAAAAAAAGACAGAGAGAGATCAGTTCCTGACTCCTCTGCCAACTTATTTAGTATTCTTACACAGTTTTTTCTGAGCTGTTCATTTCTCTTTTCAATATCCATGAATTCAGAAGATTAACGGTTATATACTTGAGAGTAGCTTTAATACAGTGGGTAATGTTTGTAAGGTATTGCAACTGTAACATACTAACTAAAGCTACTCGAAAGCCTTTCAGGATCTTGAAATAAATGATCCATAATTACAGATCTTGTCTTTCACAGGCATTGATTATCCAGCCTACAACTATGATATGGTCAAGCTACCATTCTGTTCAACTTGAACTGAAACTAACTCCTACTACTCTACTAGTCTATTTGATGAGGTTTCAGAATGTTCTAAGGAAACACATTATGTGAACCACAGACTTGTAGAGAATGCTAACTTTGTATACATCTAAATATTGCTCAGGTTGCAGGCACTCTAAATTGTAAACGAAGATCAAACATGTACTTTGTACAACTGCCAAAACGACACAGATGAACATGTTAACCTATGGGATCTGGGTGTATGGCTTACCAGGAACTGCGAGCAAGTATTTAAGAAATACAGCTTCTAAATGTCTAGATAAATTTTCCCAAGGTGTGGAAGAGTCAAATGTAGAGTACTGAATGACTTGACTGGGAATGAGAAATACATATTATTGAGTTGCCCAATGGGTTGGAAGTGGCTGGAATCTCTTAAAATACAACAGATTCCCCATGAAACTAATTTCCCTGAATTCAGTGTCTGCAGAAAATTTTACAAAGTCAAGACAGCCTCACCACAAAAGCCAAAGACTGATGGAATCAGAGAGCAAACTCTCCCTCCAAGAGATGAGCTCTGCAGACCAAGGTCACCAACCTGGGCATACCAGTAGGTAGCTCTAAGTTGTTTCTCTTCCTTACTCCAAACCCCAGTTTCAACTGCTGCATCCTCATGAGATCAGCTATGAAAACCTACCACTTTATATAAAGGCTAAAATCACTTAATAAAATGCAGAGGTATTAATTTATTTCTACAAATACATATGCACACTTCAAGGAACACTAGCAACATCTGTAAGAAAAAAAGAAAAAGTTCAGAAACTGTGTAGTTTTCTTCCTCAAAATTGTAGATGGATTGGGAAATTTGCATTCCTTCAACCAAGTAAGCAAGCATACAACCCAAAAGTTCAATTCCACTTGCTTACAGTTCCAGGATTTTGTTTAGGTGGACTATGAAGAAACTAAACTGACAATATTCAGCACACACTGGTATAGGCAAGAGCTTGCAATGGAAGCATTTGGAGTTATTTTCATAGGAGACAACAGGCAGCAGTACACAGCAACAGGGTAGCCTACTCACAGAAAGTAACATTTATTTAGGTAAGGTGTTATTTTCCTTAGAAATAAATACACTCGGGGGCCTAGCATCTCTTTATAAGCTCTTTACAAGCCAGCATAGCATCAGGTTACAAAGTCCATTCATATAATGTTTATAAGTTCCAGTGTTAATGCCACTAATGGTGCTCCAGTGTAGAGTGCAAGACAGATCAACGTAAATCTTTTGATTAGTTTGTGAAAAGAAAAACACGGGGCATGAGGCAAGGAAAGGAATACGTTCTGTAACAGTTACATCAAGGGGAAAACAGTCCATGAAAGGAACTTTCTAGCCTCATGTCGTTTGAAAGCCCAGGATTTGGTAAGAGTTGGTAAAGCTAGCAAAAAGGGAAAAAAGCAACAAGATTTGCAAAAAGTATACTAAAAGTTAACTGCCCATACACTACCACTTTTCTCAGCTTTTAGGTCAGGTGCCATGATGCTGTCAGATTTTACCCCACTGCAGGAGTTCAGTGTTTCCAAAATGCCTTGAAAAGGTTTACAAGGCCTTGAAATATAACTACTTTCACACTCAAATGCCTTTCCTCCTCAATGGCTCTTGGTGCTCCTGATTTTTACTCCCTGAGCAGCTAGGTTAGGGAATTTTGCTGAAAAAAAGAGTGGGGCCTAGCTGCTGCATTTGATTTCTTGCTTCTACTTCAGCCTTGCAGCAATATGTGTAATATTCAACTCACAAAGATGCTGTGAGACTTAACCATTCTAGAAAAACATGAAAAAAATTAACTTTATCCTCCTGTTATTTGTAAAAAGAAACCTTAACATAAAAAAACTAATAGCTAATCAATGCTACCAAAGTAACTGACTGTGGCAACACTTTGCTAAAATGTGTACCTTCACTATCTAATAGCTCTGGGCATTGACGTTTGTCCACTAAGACCTTCAGGCTCTTAAAGTACACAATACAGTAATATAACCAAATGTTTTTAAAGTTACTGAGACCTAACAAGTTATTGGCCATCAAGCAACCTACTATGATTGGTCACAGGCAACACCCCCCCATAACCTCTTTCCATTGTGCAGTAGGATTAGATGGGCTACTCAGGTTCAAGGTAAACAGAATTATTTTTTATTTGCCCCATACTAAAGACGCATAAGAGGATAGCTGATGATATATAATAATCAGATAGCAAGCTTGAACTCTTAAGTCCCCTACTCCCCCCCCACCCCAAGGTAAAATAGGACTCAAGAGAGCATAAGTTCCCCTTTTGGAGAAACAAGCATTTTATAAAAAGTTCCCCAAAACAAATTCTGGGTTCAGACTGAGGCCCCTCTAACTCCAAATTCCCACATTTTTCTGCCTATGAATTGTAAACCGCCCCTTCTTTCTGAACCACCTTACCATTTCTACAGCTCGTTCCCTGTTCCAACAACTTCCTTGCTGGTCATACATATCCCTTCTAGTACACAGTTCTTCAGCAAAGATGATACCAGTTGGCCCAGCTAAAACCAGTGCACCTTTGTTTCTTTACACAGGCTTACAAGAAACCTTCAGAACACTTTATACTATTAAGAATTAGACAGTAATTTATTGTTTCTAGAAAGTGATAAGAATTTAGGTTAAAAAAAAAAAAAAGGTGTTTATTTGGTATAGGACCCGATATCACACAATCAAGTCCAATACACCTAAGGCTGGCTGGCCCAATCTTCTCTCTGTAATCAGCGGGTAAAAACAATAGGGAGAGAAATTTAGAGCTCTAGTACCTTAAAATACTTCCTGAACAATCTGTTCCTCTCTTATTAAGGGAGCATGAGAGGCCACAGTAAGTGGCCAGCTGTGGGCCATGATCCTTCTGTCCCTGAAAGCCCCATCTTCAAAATTAACCTGAGGGCCCTCTCATTTTCCCAGAGAGGCACAAAGATTTGAAATAAGAACAAACAAGAATGTAGGCTACATTTAAAAAATTCATGTGTTTTAGGCTACAAAAAAATGACAGCCATGCTCTGAAAAGTTGGCTTACTTTTGGGCTGCCAATACAACTACCCCAAACTGGAGAAAATCACAATCAAAGTAAAAATTAGATTCTTGTCCCCATACACAGACTACTATGCATGAATTTTAAGAGTTAATCCATTAAATCAATTGAATACTGGTAAAATCATGCTAACTTGCCTAAAACCAAAAGTTTTCTGAATTATTTTCATGCTTTATAGAAGAGTAGATTAAAAGCACATTTCAAATTCATCCTAAACTGGTTGTATTATGTCTGTTTGTCAGTGAGGACCTATCCAAGCAAAGCAGCAGTGGAGGAATTCTATGAAGAGTGCTTATAACATTAGCATGCCACCTTTAAAGCTAAAAAATGGGAGCAGCAAGGAACTGCACCTTTGTGGGTGTCTGATCACTTCATATGAAGACTAATCCATAATCTAACATCAGGTTTTCCCAAACCTCAAACTAGAAGTTTCTCTACAAGGGAAGAACAGTAGAACACAATGCAGGGTATATAGAGCTGTTCTTTTAATATTGTTTCTGAATTTTCATTCCATTTTTTGACTCCTGTTTCTGACGTATGCATGATCCCCACATAAAGCCTTGAAAATATTCTCTTAATCTATAGGAGTGGCCTATAGAGGAATATTCCTTAATGACAAGATGTTTCTGCAGGATGAGCAAGTAAAACAATAATGTGTATCATGTCAGTGCTATATTTTAAGAAAGAGATTCTAGACAGACATTTGGTGGTGCAAATTTTTACTATAATTCAGCCTCAAAAAAAAAAATCCCTTCAGAAGTAAAGCAGTAGGTAGATTTAATCACCTGGGTCAATATTCTCCACCATAGTAATTTCAGCCATGAAACAAGCACATTTGCCTACTTCAGCTACAGAGAGTGAAAACTAAATCTTTCCACTATTCAAATTTCTTTTTCTTTTTGAAGCTGCCGATTCATAAGGGGATAGAGGTCAGAGTTCAAAATGCTAATCTTACTCTTCAGATACCAGCCACTTGGGAGTAACTCACTTCTACCGGCTCTCAGTTTTATTGCAGTGAACCACTTGACAAATGCTGACTCATAAGAGCTAAAGGTAAAAGAAAATGTTAGTGCAAGCTCAGATATTAATCTTAAGCCTCTTGCACTGCAGTTTTCCTCAGATTCTCC
The DNA here is from genome assembly GCF_037038585.1 of Patagioenas fasciata. Lineage (NCBI taxonomy): Eukaryota > Metazoa > Chordata > Aves > Columbiformes > Columbidae > Patagioenas > Patagioenas fasciata. The sequence goes on along the minus strand of NC_092524.1, from coordinate 26,697,066 downwards.
TCTTTCGTACTTTGAAAAGAACCACTTGTATAAATTATAGCAATCCATATGTACAACAACACATACCATGCATATATGGCAATGGTTCTTTGAAGCATATCTGTCAAAGTCAACATTTTGAGTCTTGCTTCCATACTTTCAGATAATTTATGGGGGTTTGATTTTTTTTGTTTGGGGGATGCTGTTTTGGTTTTTGGTTGTTTTTTGATTGGTTGGTGGGTGGTTTTTTTTGTTTTTTTGGTTTTTTTTTTTTTAAGAGCCTTGTTCTGCTTAAAATATGGCTCAAATATATGACATAGAAGAAGCTGTTTTCAACAGACAAGTTCTAGTTCTCTCTCATGAAATGGTAACATTTTATATGGTTTTGAAATCCTGCATTATCTTGACCCCTAAAATACAGACTTCCACTATTCCTTGTCCTTAGCTTTAAAGATAGCAAGAACACAAGACTTAAAGAGATAAAAATACCACTTAACACTGGTGTTCTCCCCTTCCTCCATATATTTCTGCACCTCAGACTCGCTTCTTTGATTAACGAGTGTGTCAACCTCACAACTCTATTGCAGAAGGTAACATTGCACCAGCCAGGAAACCTGACTTTCTGCCCTGGCACCCTACAAATTCACTGCCAAAATACACTTCAGTGATGGAGCCAACAAGCAGATAGCAACACTACGAGCAGCAAGGACCTGCCCCAATTCTCAGCTGCAGCTGGGAAAACTATTACAAAGCACTGAGACAGGGTCAGCAAAGAAAACAGCAGAATGGGGAAAAAAAGCTAAGTTTCATAAAGCACTTAGAGCTTTAAAAACAGGTAATGTAAAAATGGCTACCATTTACTGAATTTCCTTCACTCCGAAAGAGCTTTCAGTTCTGTCTTCCTACTTGGAGGCAAATGACATGTTGACACCACAGAAATAACACAGCTGTAAGAGTAATATAGATCCTATTGTGGCTTCCAGATAGTTGTACCTACATAATCATCACTGACAACGATGTAAAGACACAAAAAATAGCCCACTCTCTTCTCTCCAGTTCCCAGGAGTTTGCAGGGCTCCCAAATTAATCCAGTTACTCCAGGCTGTTGCTGTGAAGGGGCAGGCACACCTAACCTGAGGTGTCACCAAAATTACTTGGATCTGTATCACCCTTTCTATGATGTTTGTCCTTTACACACTCCCTGTTAACAACATGAAAACAGACCTACAGTGGGCTAGACTTATGTTATCACTGATTCAACAGCAGTCTAGAAAATCATAGAAAACAAATACATGTATGTAACTGCAGGGAACATTCAACTACTGTATGACCACAAGCTGGCAGGTGGGGGGATGTTTTAGCCACATTTCTTGACAAATGATGGACAGCTCCTGAAACTGAAAGCAATAGGTTTCTAGTCCCAGGGGTATTGCCTTCAAATATGTCTATGTTCTCAGGGTAGATCAGTTTTCCCTGCTGCGGGCATCCTGCTGAGAGGCGAGGTCCCAAGCAAAACAGAGGAATCTGACTGCAAGCCTTTGAGGTGGCAGGAGCCAAGGGGGGTTCAAAGACAAGGCTGGCTGGTGGGCAGCACCTCTGAGTTTTGCAGAGGTTAGAGGTTAGTAAAGCAGGAGCCACTGGCCAATAAAACAGTGTTTGGAGAGCCCACTCTACAGATAAACTGGGGATCTGTTTACACCTTTCCCAGCTTTCTGAGTTACACACACTGATGCTTCCCACTGTGATCTTGTCCTATGTCTGCTGGCATCTCCTTTCCTCAGCAGCTGCCCTGCTCTCTGCTGGTTGGCTTTATGACATGGCTAAAGGATGCTTGGAAACTTTTAATCAGCATCCAGCATCAAAAATAAATAAATAAAAGCACAACTGCTCTTATTTGTGTCAACTGCTGCAACAAGATCTGTCTTGTTTGAGATTTCCCATGACTGCTGTACTAATGCTGGGAGAACAGAAGCTTAAATTCCCTTGATTAGAGAAGTTAAACACAAAGCAAGCGTAGTGCCAGTCACACACATGAAAGGACAGCTTTTTGAAATAAGCAAAAGAAAAATCTAGGTAGGGTTACCACCATATTACAGTAGTTAAAAATCACTACATCCCTCAACTTCAGGAAGAACTTGCCCTTTTGATGAAGAGATGTTTTACTCCATTTCCTGTAAGCTATATAGTTCTATTTCATATAAACATAAACATACACATACTCCCATACACAGAGTTCTCAACACTGGACAATTTTAACCACAGATGTTACTGTCAGCATTGCTTGAACAGAGATATATCTTGCTGACTTCTATGAGGATAAAAGCTGAACGACTGGCAGTGGTGTTTTGTTGTTTGAAGTGTTTGGGGGTTTTTTAGTATCTATTGGGAAAACACCATTTAGGACATGGTGCTGCTTTTTAGTTCCCCACCTTAAAAATAAGTGATGTAAGCTCAAGCTATGTAAAAATACCTCATCCTTCATGACTCAAACTGCATGGCTGTATGACTGTCTGATGAAGTAGGGAAGTTAACTGATAATTGCTGGTTGTGATAATACTATGTGTTGGTCACACTGAAAAGGAATAGGGTTGAAAATAATTTTACATGGACAAAATAATAGGTAGACATCAACAAGGGTTATTTATTTTATCTTGCCAAACAACTGAAATAGCATGCTGAAGAGGAATATTCTTTGCTTTTCTTATTTACAAAATTTGCCTTCATATAGTAATCTCAAAGATAAAGCTTATTAAAGAAGCTCTTGCTATCCCCCAAAAAAAGATGGAAAGTACATCAGTGATCATCATTTGCATATTTATTCTGTATTAAACTTTTGCTTCACCTAAGTAATTGAAAACATGAGGAAGGAGTTGTTTTCCCTCTCCCCTCAACTCACAGATAACATGGCCTCTGCAACAGAGGGAACTCGCGTGTTGGGAGATTCCCTGAAGAACTGGCTACTAAACACAGGTGGAATCAGTCCAGAAACGAAATAGCGGCAAGAGGCAGAGCGCAGAGCCCGGCCTTGGCACTGCCGGCTGACTGCAGCATTTCAGACAGCTGGTAGATGGCTGTTGCATTCACACTAAGGCTTAACCCAATCACCAAACTGAGGATCAGGAGAGTTCTTCCCTGTGTCTCAACAGGCACCACTGATATTTTTTGCTTTTGCTTCCTACAGCATCGGGAAGCACTTAATGGTGTTGTGTGGGGGAACCCAGATGAAGAATTTTGTGGACACCCTGAGACCAGAATTCCATTACTGGCTAGGTCCAGTTGCAGGAAACCGTATTTCTTAAGCTTAACCATAACCTAACAACTTCTATCCATAATTCCCTACTCCACTATTAGTACCCTGGAATATGCACACCCTCTATAATCCTCCTCTCCAGAATATCTGTATAGGTCTAAGTCACCAACACAGAATAAGTATTCAAAAACAACTAATACGTCAGGTGCCATTTTCATTTCTAAAGAGCATTCAAAATTGTCAGGTAATGGGGAGAAAAAAAAAAAAAAGAGGAGCAGAGAGGAAAAGAAAGAGCCAACCCCCAGATGCAAGTTACACCATTTGCAAGCCATAGCGCATTACAGTATATCCCTAGCACAGCCCACTTTTCCATTTGTAACAAACTTACATAATTTTCCTATAGACAGGGATCCAAGAAACTGTTAGATATTTCTGCACAACTTACAGACAAAGATTAAAAGAAAAGCCATCTAAAGGTTATCTGGCAGCAGACTGTTTCTATAGAACATGTAAAACCTTTGCAACTTAAAAGCCAAACTTTCCTACTCTGTTGTAAGATACATTTGATTTAGTCACTGAAACAGGATCCAGGAGTTCTAAATTCCATTACTAATATTATTAACCTTGTACAAATTAATTATATCTCTATCCATGCATCAGTAAAATGAATACAAGACCAAGGTGTATTTACTACTAATATTTAATATACTCACATGCCAATTACCAGAGCAGTGCAGAGTATTTATATTATATTCATAAATGCTAAAGTTGTAACACTTTCAGTAATGAAGGGGTAAGTGAATTTTATACAGAAACGTGATGTGGTAAAGACTAAGCAGCAGCAGAGGGAGAGCACAGAGTAACAAAGAATGAGTGACATACCAGGAGAGATGCTTAATCATCCACTTATCTGCAGCTAACTGCTTCACATGCATGGCAAAATATTTTCAAACATTCTTTCTAAAAGAAGTACACGCCTTTCCAATTTTTGGATCATCTGGATCTATCCGTACTATATCCAAGCTATGCATAGCAATCTGCAAAGGATAAGCACCAAAAGCCCACTTTGCAACAACATACAGACTCTTAAAATCTAATCTTAACCAGAAAATAATTTTGTCTTAAAATAGCGTAATTTCCCTCTTAGACTTGAAGTTTATCCTTTTGTTGTTTAGAGGATGCAAATCTAGATACAAAGGCAGGACAACTGCATCCAATAAAAATTACTAATTGAGTTGCTGACTGCTCTCAAACTTCTGAGCTCTCAGAAATGACATGCAGACCACTCTGTAATACGAGAGGCACAAAACCAGTTTTCTTGATCCTGGAAAGTAACAGGGCACGACAGACAATAGGAAAGAAAAAAAAAAAATATAGGATAAGGATACTCTCTGCAACAAATGAAGGAGGGAGAGCAATGAAAGTCTCATATATAAATGCCAAGGATTCTGCAACTCCCCTGGTGATCCTGGCAATAAGCCAGGAAAAAATTTTCTCTTCCCTTTGCTGTTTGCAGCAACAAATCTTTCCTCTGGGGGAGGGGTGAGAGGGTTGGAACTAACTTCACTGCATCTGATAAGACAGCAAATTGTCCAGGCCTGACATTTATGGAGGACCCAGAGCTCCACTGAAGCACTCTGGGAGGATTAAAGCAGGGTTAGCCTCTCCAATCACACTCCTTAAAATGCTACAAATGGCAGACAGATGAAAGTTCATTTAAATTTGATAATGATGAGTCTAAAAAACCCCAAGACAGAAGCTCTTCCCCATCAGGGCAAGAACTGCAGCTGAAAGTTGAATATTCTCATTAAAAGCACTTGTAAAAATCTAACCATGCTCAAAGAGCTCCCAGTGTCCAGATATTGAAATGAAGTTCTGTTTAATTGGCTAACAAGAACTAAATCCCATCCCTTTCATGTGAGCTGCACCACCCACAGGAAAAGTCCACCACCCATTTGCTTTAACTCTAGCCAGGACCATTCCGCTGTAAGAATTGGATGTTTCACACGCCGGCAGCGATTGCCTGGAGCCAGAAGAAAGGCTCATATAGCTGTCAGCAAGCTGATAAGAGTTGAAATTACTCTACAGAGCCCTCTTTAAAGAAGAGCCAAAGCAGCACATTAAATGAAAGAGAGGAGGGGTCAGAAAAGCCAGCCACTCATGTTGTTTTAACGTGGCACTAAAACAAGTCATTGATTTATGCATGTGTCTTCAGCTCTGTTTGACCCAGAGTCCAAACGTTTTGTCAGGTCAGGGCTGAGGCACATGGGACATGCACTAGAAAAACCACAATAGCTTGTCTAGGTATTCCGACTGTGGGAACAAACATTGCAAACTACATGTTTTCTATCCACATTTTTTTAAACTTCATTTACCTCCCTTTTCAGCTTTTAATTGTCCACATGGGTTGAAACAATGAGAGATCGTGATTATCTAAATCAAGAATGCTGCGTGGCCACTATTTGACAAGAGTATCTTGTGGGGCTTCAGGAAAGTGAGTTGTCCATTCATACAAAGGAGGAAACTTTACACCAGGGTCAACGTTCTCTCATTTAAGTGTTTGGCAACCACTGAAGTTAAGATGCATTTAAAACAACACTGATGATCTGACATGATTATTTCCCAAGGCATTATAATATCAAACCTGAGTCCTGAAGCTGCATCACTGCCCCGAAGTCCTCTGGCGCCTTTGGGAGTCTGCAACTCGGGCACTTCCTAAGCCAGAGGGATGCCTTTGCATTCATCTCTGACAGATTTTGCTTCTCTGGATTTCTTCATTTACTATTTACACCAATAAAAACTCTTCACCCATACCAAATGCTGAAGCAGTGAGTCCGACAGACTACCTACTAAGAGTTCTGGGAAAAGATCATCTCCTTTATTTTTTAGACCAGATTCCCAATTACACAATTCCTACACAATTTCAAACAATGTACAGTCACGTTTCTATGTGTTCTTCATGACCTTCTTATTTTATACCTATGTATCATATTCTTGCTCCTCATTTTATCCCAAATCATTCATCTTCAAGATGGAGAGTATTCATGTTCAATCACTCTGCTTTTGAAATCTTTGATCACCCTCATCTATTATACCTTTTTTAAGATGGGAGCACTGTAACTATGAATTGTATTCAGAGTGCAGACATACAACAGACTTGTGCAGTGGCACAGTATTTTCCATTTGTTCTCCACTACTTCCCTAAAAATTCTTTATTTTACTTTTTTTTGACCATGACTGACCATTAAATTTCTTTTTCCACATAACTATTAATTACAGCTCTAAGAATTCTTTTCCAACGACCGTACCTAGCTGACAAGACATCACTGCCTATGAGAAAGCTGGTTTTCCTTTCAAATATCCCCTTGCCACTTTACCATTTGGTCATGCTACATCTGAATTTGTTTGGCCTAAGATGTGCCAGTTCCAAACAAAACCTTTGCCAAAGCAGAATCATTCATAAGGGGTAGCTGCAAGGGGTTTTTCTATTAATGTTAGGTGAAGCTGCAACTTCTTCCTTCAAAACCATGCGCTTCTGGGGTGCTCATCTTCCACACAGCTACTTAATTTTATGGAATTTCTTATCTCCAAGAGCTACATCTCTCTGTAAGTTGGGTCAAAACTGGACAATAACAGAAACCAGAAGAGAAAAGAGCATGTATGTTTGATGTGATCATACCCCTGTTTCCCTAGGAAACTAGGATGAAAAGAATTCCTGCACCCAAGAACACTAGCTCTTCATTCTTGTACTATCAGAGCTCACAAAGTCATAGAGTCTTTCAGACTAGGTATCAACCCAAATTTTTATTTTTGGGAGGTGGGGAGTGTTATAAAGTCAAAATGGAACAGGCACACAAAACCTTCTTTTGAAAATAAACTCCTTACCTAAAATCCATTCAGTGAGAAAGAATGCCTAAATAAACAGAGGAATAACTTTTCTATTCCCATAGCAGAGTACTTTCGTACTCTGATCCTATGCCTTTACAAGCCTATCTGTGTGAAGACTTCCAAGTTGTTGATACTTAGTGAGGAAAAGCATTTATAAAATGTCTGTATATTCAGATAGACAGCTTCATTTCATTAAAAGAAAGGAAAAAAGACACAGAGACTCAGATATAAGTTGTGAAAAACTTTCATACAAGTTAAAGACATTTATGTATCAGCTACAGCAGTGATATATGTTTCCAGAGATTAACAGGCTTTCAAAGCAAAGCACTTGAAAAACTCTGTTGGGAAGGAAACTATACAAGGCATGGGATAAACAGATACTGGCAAAGCTTCGTTTTGTTTCCTTTCTTTCTTTACCTATTTTATTCTTCTTCAGGAGCAAGAGGAAATCTCAAATTTCACTCTATCAGAGGTCTACTACACTTACTGCTATTTTGTGTCCCTCCACTTCTACAACTTTGCTATTACCTGGGTGCTACTTTGTGGTGCAGAGAAAATGAAAGAATAAGGGTAAAGCATCAAGTCTGCTTGATCAGTAGCTGTACAGCTAAGCTGCTTATCAACTCGCCTCGGGGAGCTTCGGCCAGGGTTTCAGACACCATATGGAACTATTTGTGAGAGGGGGATGGTTCAAGGAAGCTTCAAAGAAAATGAGAATGACAACATTACTGTAGAAAACAGACAAGACAGCAATCCCAGAAATGCATAAGTTTCATCCAGACTGCTATTAATTTTAGCAGCTCAACTAGCAGAGGCTCTTTGTGATGGTCAGTATGTTGGAGTTTATAAGAGCTATCATATGCTAGTCTACAGTTCTCATTGACATAGCCTGTACATGTAGTTTTGGAAATACGTAACCATTTCTCACAACTAGGCCATGAGCACAGAAACTATTCGTTCTTATGACAAAATACAGGGACCTGAACCAGGAATTGCTGAGGGGAAAGTGTTCTGCAGGTTTGAACAATAAAAGCATAAATAAGGTAATATGGCTAATCTCCAGAGATCTCAGCACAATCAGGCGTAATTCAGGACAGCAGAAATTAATTTTGGTTTCCCACATTCCAGCTCTGCTTAAACCAATAAACCTCTTTCCTGATTTATACCATGTACTATCTGACAAAACAATCATGCAAAACAAAGTTGCATCATAGGAAATCACAGCCCAGGTCATACCAGCTGTAGATCCAAGCAGATGATAACTTCAAAGCTAAAGCACTTGTATTTCATCCTCTTCATTACAGTATTGTGCGATGCTCATGATCAGTGCACAAACTATATTTTCAAATATACAAGCTGTATTTTCAAATACAGGTTCTTACGTATTTTAAATGTAACAACTTCTCTTTAAGACCCTTCCTCTCTTCTCCAGCAGATGTATGGCTAGAAGTACTTCCAGAAACAAAGCAAAAATTAAGCATAGAGAAAAGTTTATTCATTAAACACACATAATCTTTTTCAACCTGGAAAAAATTATATATACCTATATATGTGTATATATTTATACACACACACATTAACCTTGACACCTGATCTCCAGAGAATCAGCTGCAACAAAATACTATACAAAAAGAGTACCTTATCAACAAAGAAAACTGGCAAGTTAACATTCACAATAAAATTTGTTTTAATTACGAGGTTTTCCAACTAAGGATAAGAATTATGTCATAATCAAGACAACCACTGAAACCACAGTAGTGGGACAGCAAGGCTCCAATCCCTCAAAGGTTATCAGACCCAGAAAGTCTGATTGGTATGATGAATGCATGTTTCAACTTACTAAAAACCAGGAGAAATTTAGAGCAAGGACCTGTTCTATTTGGCTAAAAAGAAGATGATCTCAAACACACTCATGTCAGAATATGTCAACTGGTTTCTTAATTTACTGAAAAAGTATGTTAATCAGCAGGTACTGACAAAGTGTGTTTCACAAGTCTTTATCGAAAACATATTGTCTCCCCTCACAGAATTCCATGCGCCACAAAAATTCACTGCAGACACAGACTAGAATTACGTTTTGGTATTAAAATATTCTTCTATTTTAATTTAGTATTATGGAGTTATAGATAATATAGGTAATTTATAGATCACCTGAATCAAAGGGGGTTTTTGTTGGTTTGTTTCACTGTGAATGTTTGAGGTTTTCTTTGTCTGTTTCTGTTTGCATTTTTTTGTCAAGTGCATCCTCTGCAGAAGGAGAACACTATTCTGAATTGATTATTTCATTATATTAGTGAAACAAACAACAAGAAAAATCAATATACACTTTAACAGACTATTAATGTCAGCTTTAAAGCTTTATTAAGCAAAGCTCCCTACTGTTAACATTTCTACATTCATGTCAGAGGGAAAAAAAAAAAAAAAAGGAAGAAGAAAAAAAAAAAAATCATGTTTCTAGGAGCTGTAACAACAAAGATACTTTCTCACTTGCCATCCCTGGTGGCAACTTGATGCTGCCAGTGGGCCTCACCAAAATACAGTAGTGCATTTGGTGAACGGACTTAAAGAGAAAGGAGACCCCTGATGGTTGCTGTGATACTTGCAGACTCTCTGTATAGAGAATGAAGTGAAGCTGGCAACCCAGCTCAGGCACGAAAAGGTTTACCCGTAAATTTGATAGTATTTTCTCCACACGTACCCAGCATTAATATACACTGTGCAGCTTTTGCACTGTCTAGGTAGAAATAACTAGAGTGTTGTAGGCTTGTTTTTTTTTGTAAGGACTACACAAAAGATGACTTTGTCACTAAGGTTGTATGAGGGCATTTCAGAAACATGTCTTGATAATTTTTGCAGAAATTCAATGACAGAAATACCATGTGTTTTGAAAAGTCACCTGAGATCAGATAATTTACTTTTTCCCTCCATACCTAGCTCTTACTTTCTCTATGCCTCAGTTACTCATCACGAAAAACAATAACAGTATCTCCCTACCTTATAGCGATATTTGGTCAGGTACAATAAGGTGACAAGGATGAAACATCCTAGATACAAGTTTACAACCTATGTTGACATCTTTCTTCTTCTCCAGCCTAAAAACATCACCTATATATTCCAGACACCAAAACAACAACATGGTTGAATCCTGTGTCCTAACCTGAGAACAAAACTCTTCATACTTTGTGAAAATCCTCACATGGATAACGATCCTTATCTGCTGAGCTTGCACTTTACATGTGAGCTCTAGAACTAAAGCAACTGATGATGACAGAGTCCATAACAGCGAAGTTAATACACAGGAATCGGCACCAACTGGAGTGAACTAGAAGACATTTACTTTTGACGATACACCCAGCCCATACAGACATCATTCACGAGTTCGGACAGTTCATGGTATCAACTCTTTCAGTCACCAAATAAGTAAAATTTCCCTCTCACAGGAATTGTCAACTTAATTAAAATATTTAAAACATTTTTCCGCTTAATGCTTCTCTCACGTTTTGAGGTATTAAAATTTATCTACAAACCAAAGCTGCTCTTGAGATAAAGCCAGACTCCTGAACTTCTTTCATACAATTTAAATACCACGTAGAATAAAAAGAATCAAAAATACACAGTGATTTCATTAGAAACGTGTTAATATATGACAGCAGGCAGTACACCTGCATTCAGGGAGAGATTCCATCCCACGGTATGTTAAGAAAGCAGAGGTGACACAAGAAAAAGTGAAATTAATGAAAGTGGAGTTTGACTACATTGGTAGAAACCGTCAGTCTCCACTCATCGCAAATACCATATGATCTTTATATGAAAAAGCAGATAGTCAAAAACTCAGTTTCACATTTCAGGAGAGCTGCTGCTGACTGTGGATGCTAAAGATCCTGTAATACATTTCCCAATAGCACGTATATTAACATAGCAGCTGGGAGAAAATTCACTCAGAGTAACTGAAATGTGCCAACTGAAGCATTCTCCTGCAATTGCAATCATACAGAATATTCTTAACTTCCTGACTTGATGGGTACTGTAGTACCGACCAACAGCTGCTGTTCAACACATTTAGCTGCACCAGTGATGGGTAGAGACACAACATTGAAAAGTAAGGGTGAATCAGTGTGTTTAGCATAAAGAAAGAAGAGGGTTGAGTTACCAAAATATCAACGTGAGAGTACAATGGATGCTTCTGCATTCCAACCAATTTCACAGTAAGGCAGGTGTGTGAATCTACACTCCAACCATAAATAAAGGAAAACAATTTAAATATAGTACATTATTTTACCTGTCTTTGCATCTCTTCAATCTGTCGCTGAGGGACACTTTGCAGAATACTGTACATCTCAGGCATCTTTTCTTCAGGGATGACAACAGAGGCCCTATACACAAACATCAGAAAACAAATGATAAGATGGGAAGAAAGAAGTTCTGCAATAAAAGATGTCGACAGCTTTTCAAACTCAGAATTTTGTCCTATTGCAATAAGACACATTCAGAAGATATTAGCAAAAAGAAACAGTCTTCTGTCAGTGTAATTAATTATTCTGTAGCAGTTCCTTCACAACACCAGCCAGTCTGACCACAGATAACGCCATGAAAGCCTAAACTCATCTGTACAGACAATTTAATAAATATGGAAGACAAGGAGATCCAGAAATCCTGAATTCTCATATCTGGATTGCCAATGACTTGCTGCTAGCTGAATGTTTGGAGTGACCAAACAGCAACAGAATATACAGTGCTACGCATACAAACTAGTAATTTTTGTACGTATTAACCTAAGATCAAGTAACAGTGTACTCAGTTATAAATAATTTACCTTTCGGTCTCAGATGAACTTAGAAATCATGATACAATATAGAGAATTTAGCGTTTACATGATGCAATTTCTAGCATATACTTTTCTTAAAACAGCCTGAATGCAGACCAGCCCCCACTGAATTCAAATACAGTATAAAGCAAGTCTGTTTTAGAAGAAATATAATTGGCTACAGGATAACCAAATGCGCTGTCATCTCTGACTCACTTGTTTTCCTCTCCGATTTTCGATGCGTAATATATTAAGGGCAAACACTGCATGTATCTTACTCTATATTCTATCCCCTGTAACCCCCAGTACTCTTGATGCACCACACAGATTTTATTCAAATCGCTGAATGCAATGAAGTCTCTTATGTAGCGGTTTGATGTACCATAGTGAAGATACAGACCTCTTCCAGTCCAGAACCTCAGAGAAAGGTAAAATGTAGGAGTCAGCAATGATGACGGGGACACATCCAGCCTGAAGAACATCGCTGAGCACAGCCTGCCCCAGGCGGGCTCCACGTAGAACAACACAGAACGTAGACTCCTGTCAGCAGATGGTATCCAACACACAGATGAGGAAAACAAGAAAATGTTAGATTTGTATTAGAAGTGTGTGTGTGTGCGTGTATGCATTATGCTTTCCTGCCAGCTCCCTCGTAAAAAAAAAAAAAAAAAAGTCAAAAGAAAAACTGGCTTGCTCTGTGCAAGCAACGTATTCTGAATTATTAGCTAAGTCAACATAATTGCGCAACTTTATCTTTCAGATGCTCAAAAATATGAGTGGAGAGATGAGAAATCGGCTAAAGGGGCTATTCTATGCTTTGCTTTAATGGCCGATTTCTCTACCTGAAAAAATTCCAGGGTAAAAATAAGTTAAACATTTTGAAAGTTTGGCCTAACAAGAGGAGCGACTATCAATATGAACTTATTGAGTACAAACTGTATACAGTCAACCTGATTTTCTTCCTTTATAGGGCAATCCAACTCCAGGATAGCAAGTAACAGATTTCATATCTCAACTTCAAAAGGCCTCTGACATCATCTTTGACAACATTTTCATAGGCAAATTCAGACAGAATGGGCTAGATAAAGCTGTTATAGGCTTCGTAGTTACATAAATTATAGTTATAGAACTCTAAGTATAAAGCAGTTAGCAGTGGCTCACAGGTAAAACAGTGATGGCCAAATATCCTTTCCTAGGTACAACAGTATCCAGTAGATCCCCCAGTTAATCAAGGAGCAGAATTAAGACCGTTCTTATTAGATCAAATACCTAGGCTTTTGTAGGATTAACAAGCATAATGGATAACATGATTAGTTTGACATTATATGCACAAATTGACTAAAAAATTATCAATACATGTAGTGTTCAACACCAATAAAAATAACCAACTGCACAAATATAAAGCATGAAGTAACTGGCTGGATTTTGCACTTTGCAGAAGAGGACATTTCCTACAAAACGACAGAAAAAATAAAGGATATTCATGTGTCGGCAATGTTGTGTTGTTGAAAAAACAAACCACTCCACCCACAGGTTGTATTAGAATGCAAAAAAAAAAAAAAAAAGTACAATATAAGAGAGCTGAAGAAATCACTCACTCTTCTCAGCAATAAAAGACATCAGAGTATTGTCTTCAGTCTTGGGCAATGCACTTCCAGGGGTTAAAAAAAAAAGGATGATTACTTACCTTGAAAGTATGATCTACAAGGAAAGACTGACTATATTGATACTACTTATTCTGAAGGGGTGAGGGCAGGAGGAAGTTGGCTAAAGGGAGCACCAAAGATATAAAAAGTTGATGCAAAAAGAAAGAATATAATCTGCCTACTCATGTCCACAACAAACGAGACAAACAGTCATGAGTTTAAACTGCAGCAGACTTCTTGATTATGCTGCACTCACCCTGTAAATAACGACTTCAGTACTCACTGCCACCGAGGAACCTTGCTACAGATTCAAGATTGCAAAATAAATGCTTGTAGAGTTCAGCTACACAAACAAGGAAGAAGCCCAAGTCACTATTATCCCTAGGTCTAAGAAAGAAATTCTAAAGTTGATGCAGGCACTCCTACAGATAAGAAAACATCTTTCCCACTTGTGTTCTGTGGCCTGAGGAAAAGGAGCCAGGAGGCTCAGCAGGCAGCAAAACATCAAAATGGAACTAGGAAACACAAGAGGGTTTTCTGGCTCTTCACTTGTTTCCTAAAGCAACTGTGAGAGCTGTGTTCATACTCATAGAGCACTAAAAGGCTCCAAGGTAAGACTGTGAACAGGAAGACTTAACAACCTAGAAGCCCCAGAGCCTGGCTACGAGGAAGTCTGCAAAGGCAGTGCTGGAAAGTCTGAACTGGGATCACAGTCCCCCTTCCCCCACTCTGACAGGAAGAGAAGGAAAAGAGGGTGCAGGGAATGGAAGGAGCAGAGAGAATGAACACATATTTTAACCACTGACTCACTAGATCACACAGCAGCAGGTGGAAGAGACTTCAGTCTCTAGCCTGGGAGAGAAAAAAAACAGAAGCCCAGATGTGGACACACATGCTCATCTGCCCAGATAACCATTTTTCCTGTCTAGACAAAGGTTACTATAAATACATCTCCTCACATCACCACTGTTATCAGCCAGACATTCCAAAGGGAGATGCGGGGCTCTGCAAAGGAAAGTATTTTAACAATCTCGGCATGTGCCAGCTCTCTTCTGAGTTATAAAATCATATATAGCAAGATATAGATATAGATTCCGTGACTTGCTATCCTTGAGCAATCTAGTCTGTATTTAAAGAAATAAAGCAAATATTTCTTTCAGCTAGAAGTTTAGGACTCGGAGTGACCCTTTCCTCCCTCTCCCCCTCCTCCACAAGGAATTTTAAACATATTTCCTACAAAACATAACAGAAGGGGTGGAAACTTGGCCTTTCCTCAGCTTGTTTGTTATTTTATCATCATTTGGCGAAGTTCAAAGACAGATTATGTGCTGGTGGCCACAGACAGAGCACAGTGGCCTATGGCATAACTCCCTTCACCATAGTGCATGCCAAAGCACCTCTCTCTCAGTGAATTGCCAAGAGACACAGGGGTCTGAGAACGCTACCTAGTTTTATCTTCACTCACACATCAGAAAGACTCTGGAAGTTGGGCCAAGGCCATGAAAGACATTTCACCTAAATGTTTTCATAGCTGTATGCTGACAAGTCTTCTAGCTCAGTCTGTCATGTCTATACAGAGAATTTTGTAGGGTTTAACTACTAAGCTGCATATAAAAAATATAATCTGACCAACTCTCCTTAAATGTAGCACTCTTTTTTGTCCCCAAATAAGTCCAGGCATAAAGTCTTTAAAGTTCATTTTAATCTTCCCTCCAATTGACAAAGCCATCCTCTGTTCCAAGCTCCACCTAGCAAGGCTTGGACTGTAAGAAATCAATTCCAAATTCATGTCTATGGAAGGTCATTTTTCCAGTTATTCTGGAGGCTGTAGATTCCAATGTTCTTCCTCCATTTAAAGTAAGCAATTTTGTCTGGCCTCCAAAAGTTTCTCCTCCCATTGCAGCTGGATTTGGTAGTATCTTTGTATCATTCTTTAAGTTTACATGACATTTTCATGTATAGCTAGAAGTCTATGATGACCAATCTTATTAAGTTGATCTATATATAAGCAGTGTTTTCAAACTGCAGTGTAGTCTGTATAAAAGTTTCAGTACATAGTTCTTGGCCCTCTTAAAAATAATAAAGTTAGAATATAGTATCCAAGCTAACATAATGAATTACACCATTTCAAAACATAGCCAGCACCCTAACTAAACACAAGGAAGTACCCTACCAGGGCTGAAGAGGAGCCATTCTGCTGCTAAGGCAATCACAAAGGGGAAGAGAAGTTTGCAGGAGAGACAGCCTTACCTGGAGCACTTGAGGATAATCAAAGACTTGATTCTTGTGACAGCGCTTGCGAACAGCAGGGACCCCATCTGACAGATTGGTACATTTGTCTAGGATCAACACTGATTCCCCATTCTCAGCTTGAAGAGCTTCCAATTCAGAACGGTACTCTGGGTGCAGAGCCATTTGAGATGACAGAATGAAATACCTGCGAGGACTGAAATCCCACAGCAAGGTTACCTGTGAGTTTAATTCCAAGATGGTCTAGAACACATTTCCTTCCATCCAGGAAAGCAGCGCCAGACTAACTAAATGTGGACACACTGCTAAGATCATATTTTCAGAAAGAGCTGGAAAGGGCAATGATGCATTGTAATTAAATCTTGGATAGTAAGTGGCTCAGCGTTACTTACGATTTCAAATAAATTTGTACTTGAAAAGAGTGCTTATTACATTAGAATACACACTTGCACTACAACCTCTGTTATAGACTGAAATAAACATTATTTAGCTACATATTAAAACAACTTGCTACTGATGCCAGGATTATTTGTCCTTGTGTTTGGTGTTTGTGTACTATAACAAAGTAGACAGGACACTGAATGCTGCTGTTAGTTTCTCCTCCCACATATTTTCTCATCAATTTTAATTGAAAAAAGACACTGAACTGACAACTCAGCTACCCTGTGCTTCTTTAGTTTTGATATGGTGACAGCAACAACAGGACAAGCTCACCTCACTATCTCTGATTCAGTCCTGTCCCTTTTGGACAACATAAAGCAACATTTTCAGGACAAAGTTGAAAGTCCATCTTCCCGTTCACTCTTAAGTCCCAGTCAGAAAAGAGGACCTAAAGCTTCTGCGCTTCTAAATTTACCTTCACAATCAGCACACAAGTAATTTACCCCCATTGCCTCAGTCTGCCTATTTTTTAAACCATCACAGAGGTAAGACTTTGCTCCAGTGAAATATTTGCAGCTATGTAATTAAGAGACTCATGAAATATTAAAAGAGCAGTCTTCCATAATCAATTAAAACATGTCTTCCAGACTTCTACCGACTCTTGTTCTGAAGATACAAATGGACTAGAGAAACCAGCACTTTCCCATGTAGCTCATTTTAATGGCTAATTACATTCCTTGTTGAAATTGGTGGGTTTTTTCCTACTTGTCTTGCTTTACTTCCAACTACAAGGGTGCAGGGGTTGTTAGTGTTTATGTCTTGCTCCATTACTTTAAAAAAGAAAAAATAAAGTCAGTGTTCTAAGCCCTGGGTACAACTATTCTCATAATCAAATCACCTCTTGTTTTTCTTTTTCATGAGCTAACCACACTAACCTCCTTAAGATTCATTCTGCAAGAACTTCTTCCTTTCAGAGCTGTATGTACAGGCTTCTACTGTTCCAAACTCTCAATGTCATTCTGAAAGGACTTCAGAATCACAAAAACATCTAAACTGATTTACACAGAATGTAGCCATAAGACATACAGAGGTAAAGATCACATCCTCGCTCCTGTTACTCAAAGTTTGCACTGGAAGAGGCACTGGTGGCTGATACCATCTGAGGCACTTGTGTTGATCCCCATGATCCCTTCTGTCTCTTTTAAAGTCACAACAGAGGCACAGCACGCTTCTTTTATCATTGCAATAGTGATCTTCTGCTATCAGTTTGTTTTTAAGCATCCTAAAATAAATTGTCCAAAGCAATCTTTTATTAGGGAATCTATATTGCTTTGAATTACTGCCCTGTCTTACTTTAGAGAAACCAAACATATTAACACCTAGTTTTATTTATACCCGAAATATCTTGTCAGCTAACTGGAAATATTGAATCTAACTCTACTAGAAACATTGTCATGCTGTCATATTTCACACAGGAAAAAAACAGAATTACTCCCCAAAAAATCCTCAGTTCATAGCTAAAACACACATTGGCAGACAAGCCAAGGCTGTTAGCATCGGAATCTTCATAAATTTTAATAGCACAAGCCAGGTATGATCACAGCAACTGTTACAAAATTGCCCAAGACCACCATCAAGTTAGCAGCTATATTTATATTTCATCGGCAATCACAAACACAATATTGAATATAGCTTGCCCAATTCATGGGAACTGTATTACCCTGGTCCTCTTTCTGGCAGATCCACTTCCCCCGACAATGGGCTGTAAACAGGAATACTGACATCGTAGCCTTGTCGGTAAGTCCATGTGGAGAAGCCTCCACCAGCCAGCAGAGCTCTGAAAAATATCAGAAAGCAATTTTAAACAGAGTACATACACCATTCAGACTCTGAGTGCGATTTAATGATTGTCATTACCAGAACATCAAGAAGATGCATGCACTGAGGTTTTCCCCTCAGCTTTTGTTGGTGACATTTCTCATGCAGTTTTTCGGTTCACTTTACTCTTCATGAACTGGATAATAAAATGGAGTCATTTGCAACTGTATTTTCAAAGTGATCATACAAACTAGTGAAATTTATTTCATTTTTATATTACATAAGAAATACTACAAACATAACACATGACAACAAGAACTCCATATGTTCTGAAGCTAACTTCCAACCATAGAGGCTGCTTGGGACAGTATGGGCTAGAAAGCATGGGGAATCAAGATAGATAAATTAAGATGCAAACAAGATGATACTGATTGTCTGTGGCTTTTTCTAGATGGGACAACCTTTTGCCACACACAAGAGCTTTAAGAAACAGAAAACAGCAACATGTACAGAAGAAAGCAATTCATCATTCACAATGCCAGAAAAAAAAAATGGCTTGTTACTATCTCCTATCCAAAATCAGGCTTCTTTGAAATATGATAGTAGAGGACACCAGCTTTTTAGTTGCCATTTCATCTCCAGTGACCAAGTGGCACCATGAACACATAATCCTATTTTGAAAAGAAGCTTGGATTCAGCTGCTTTAGTGAGACTTCTCAAACAGATGAACAAACTTTCAGTCTTTTGTCACCAAACAGCAGGCCGTGCTGTACTTTAAATTGCCCCAGGGATGGGTCTGCTTAAGGTACCATACAAAGCAATTTGGAGAAAAATATTTCTCCAATTCCAGTTTCTCTCCTTTTCTGTGGGAAGAAGCAGAACACAGACAAACCACTACACTAGGCCCTACAGAAAGGATCTTGAGAAGGTGTACCCACTGTAGCAGGTATGATTATAGCCAAAAACCTTATTAACCCAAGCTTGCATACTGTCACAGTTCAGATCAAGGCAGACATGTCTCATTAGTAATCAGAACAGACACATCAGAGCAAAAAGTTAAGGCAAGACTGGAAGAGGCACTGACAATCCACGAGCTGATATGCTTGTTTTCAGGTATCACTGAATGAAATCCTTAGAATAGTGTTTGCAGAAGCAGCTTTTCCACAGCTGTTATACAAGAGTTTATTGTTATACCTAATTATCATGCAAGACCTATCATTTTTTCCCATCAGAACACGACACCCCAGATAAACACCTGTATGTTCTGCCTGTTCTAACCCCCATCAGATGTCCCATGGGTACTTTGCTTCCTGCTCTGACCTGTAGCACAGTTGTTCAGTGTTCAAACACCACAATCCCACTTTGCTATACACATGACTTCTCCCAAGTAGTCAAATAAGCAGTCATGTCATTTAAGAAGCTCTTTGAAAATCTCAGAGTCTGCATTACAGACACGTTCCCCCTTGATGACAATTACAAAATCAAAACAACTTGCCCTTTATCACTCTTCACTCAGAACACAAACTATGGTAGGAGCAGAAATCAACTCAAGAACAGGATGATAAATCAAGTGTGTGCTGAGTGAGAATTTATGTTCCCAATCAAGTGATTATTTTGGATTCCCTTCCAATACCTCCCCTTTGGTGACACGTACAATGCTATGACTCAGTCTCACCCTTGAAGCTGCATATTCCATGTCTTACCCATATTAATTCAGTCACAAGCAGGGAAAAAAAGCTGGCTTGGGTGTTGTTGTTCTTGCACTTCATATCCCCTTCCTCTTTTTTTATTCCCCCCCCTAACTGGGAAACTACAACCAGATTGTTTTAATTGGATCTGGTGAAAACATGACAGCACCTCATCAGCCTACAGAAAGCAGGTGTGTGTCATGCAGACTTCTACTGAAATAAACCCACAGGGAACCAACACCAGTTAAATAACTCCACTCAGATTTTCATTGTTTGGGGCAGTAACAGAGTAGAGATATTATCTCCTAATGTACTCAAGACAAACAATCTTTAAATTGCACTGATCAGTGAGGAATGAGCCTGTTCCTGAGCAACTTTTCACCACTTCACAGATTTTTTTTTTTTCCTACAGATATTGATCCTTCTTTTTCTCCAGATAGTGCCCCAACTGGTCTGTACTCCAAATGTTTCTGCCCAGCTTCCATCAGCAGCAGCTTTCTGCCAAACTTCACAAGTCACTGAAACCCAATTCACCAACTGAACCAGAACGAAAAAGTATCATAATTCATACATTTCATTCTAGAGCTACAGAGCAGCTTTGCAAAAGAAATCCTTTCATCCTCATTATTGTACCAAATTCAATAGCACTAAATTAACATATAACAAAGGGGGTTTTTTTTCAAGTTTTATGTCAGGAGGTTACATATGTTTTGGCAGCTAATACCAGCAATGTAGCCTCCGCGCCCACAAGGCAGACTTCCATCTCTGAAAAAATGGAATAAAAAGCTTTTATACTCTTTTTGAAAACTGGATTTAAAGATCTCATGAACAAACAACCCTTTAGCGAGGTAAGTTCACTAAAGATTTTTCCAGATGTAAAAATACCTTATAACTGAACTCCTCCTTGAGCATAAAGTCTTATTTTACCTGGATTAATGTGCTACAGCAAATCAACAGAACACAACTCTATCAAAGCCCATGACTCACTGTCATTCAGCTATGTATGATCTCTGATATGTACCAAACAGAGAAAGCAGGTCACATTCCCTGTGCAAACTTCACAAATATTACCTGTGTAGTTCACCAACAATCCAGTCCTGCTGGTGGGGTATTTGTACAGTTTGGACCAGTTATTCAAAAGCAGTTGAACTCTGACAGCACATCTTTTTCTTGGCCTGCAGACTCTCGCTACACGATGCTACAACTGTCCTTCACCCATTTGTAACATGTGCAGACATTCTCATATTGAGAAAACACACCCAGCTCACTTATTCTGTTGGACATGAACTAAGATCTCCAGAGGACTCCAAAATCATCCTGTAAGCTCATATTGCACGACTCAGGCCCTTCCAGGAGTAGGTCCACATTACTGATGTTTTCACAGATTCACAGTGTTTACACCTGTGACCTGTAGTACAAGTTCTGTACTACACTGAGTACAGTCTAATTGTTGCTGCCTACAAAAAAAAGTTTCTACCTTTTCTCTGTCCCAAGCACTGTTATTGCCTCTCTTCTGTCTTACAGCTGGTGATTGCACAGCTGCAGGGTGAGTCAGTTTGGCAAGCTACGGCAGCAGCAGCCGTTTGCCAAAAAAAATTTGATTTTTAATTCAAATTACTCGGCTTTCCATGTTAGCATGACAAACACTTAGAACAAACACCTACCAAAATAATGTATTTCCTGCATGCTAAGCTAAGACACATAAGGCCAAATATAAATAAACATTTGACAAAAAAGAATAAAGTTGTGCAGTGTAAGAAATCTACTGCATTCAATTAATAAATCTATTTCTTTGATAGACACACAAATCCACAAACACACAGCCCCAGACGAGTCCATTCCATAAAACAGCATTGTCAAGTGAAAATTCTCCTTAAGAAGCATAAATCTTAAGATATCAAATACAAGTATTTACTAACACATTAACAGGTTTGGTTACACAAAAATGATGCTTGACTGCCCTCTTTCGGCTAACCCACATGCCTATAACATATTTCATATAGAGATGAAGTATTCAGACTAGACATGAGGAAGAAATTTTTTACAATGAGGGTAGTAAAACACCAGCACAGGTTGCCCAGAGAAGTGGTAGATGCCCCATCTCTGGAAACATTCAAGGCCAGGCTGGATGGGGCTCTGAGCAACCTGATCTAGTTGAAGATGTCCCTCCTCATTGCAGGGGGGTTGGACTAGATGACCTCTAAAGGTCCCTTCCAACCCAAACTATTCTATGATTCTAAGTAAAACGCTAAAGCCTTACTTCACGGTCAGTGATGTAATTACAGTCAGTAAACTTACTCTTTGAACATGTACAGAAAAAGCATGCTCTGCTCTGGCAGTGAAGAACATTTTAAATTGTCTCTGGTGCAAAGAAATCAAGAAACACTTCATACAAAATCATTTTAGCAAAGATCCCATACCTCAGGCAAGATTCTGTTGACATTTGGCAGAAGTTAACCTCGATCTTCAAGGTAGTGACTGGTTACACTGGCTACTCAGCAAAATCACGCACATATAGGCTAATCTAGTAGAAACACATTCAGTAACAGTATCCAAGCTAAATAAGTTTGTCTTACTCTTATGACAATTTCCTTTGCCTTATAACCTCCTTTTCTCTTCCAAAAGTAAACTATTCTGCAAGTGAAAATAAAGCTCAAGATTCACACCTTTTAAGTTTCCGACAAATAATTTCAAAACACACTTGCCAGAGAGTAACTAAGAGCATTTGTCCAATTACTAATACAGTGTAATTGTTCAGATAACAAAAACTATTGAAATTCACCACAGTTTTGTTAAGCATAGCAACTACATTAAGATGCCCTTGAAGTATCATCAAAAAGTTGCAGCTACAATCAATCTTTGAACTTCTAATTTGCATCCAGTGAGATGTTTTGTGAAGCATTCAGGTTTGGTAACACACAAGATACAAATCTAACCTCAAGACTCTCCATCCTTACAGCAAGCCCAACAGTTAAGAGCAAACTCTGCCAGCCACATCCCGTACAAAATTAAGGACGGGGTAAACCATCAGATTTCAGGAGCAAACACTTATCCTATACAAGACAGGGACTTTTCTACTTCCCTTTTTTGAGAAGGAATGAAGTTGTATTCCAGCTTTGTAAAGGTTAAGGAGCACATTCTTTGTTATCACCTATACTTCTGAGCTTGTTGTTTCTTCAATGGCATTTAAACCCAGACCTGTGCACTCAAACACCACAAAACACATACCTATCTCTAGGAACATCTAGGGCAGTGTTATAATCTGGTGGTCCTCCAGGCAGCATATTGAAGAGCAAGTGATTTGTGCCTCGATCCCACCTAAGGCAAAAGAAGAAATAGACAACAATTAGAAAGGCATTCTCTACACACAGACGGTAAATTCCATCAAAGTCTAGCTCTACATTGACTTGCTGTGTCTTCCCCTCCAGCATTAACCTTTGTTTCTTCCACTTTGTGTTCTTTAAATTCACACACTGAAGTTTCAACAAGTACCTGGATAACTGTGCCAAAGCCTGAGCTGTCTCCTTGATACGGAGCGCGTTCTGATTGAGGACATCTATGGATGGCACAAAAAGGCAGGCCCGGTTGACATCGTCAGTGTAGAATTCACTGTCAGAGATGGCAGTTAGCAGCTCATTGTATTCCCTGGAAATGGTGTTGCTCACTGACGTCCCGTATTCATCCACGTAATTTTTCAGTGAGTAGATATATACCTTGATTTTGTTTTTGGGATTGAAGCCACATCGATAGACATCGAAGCAGGTGTGCATCCTGCAGCTGAGGTCTCCCCGCTCAGGAATGGGGCTATCAGCAGGAAGCTTGACCACAGGCACATCATGGACACTGCGTTTTTCAATGGTCCAGTCACTGGACGACTCAATGGAGTGAGGCCAGAACTGGAACATTCCTGTGGCAATTAGGCCAAGCAGAACTATGGAAAAGAGAGTGATGTAGTAGATGCGATGCTTGGTTTTCATCCTTGGGATGAGGGCTGGACCCCGTGTGTTATATTTGGCTGACGCACACATAATTGAATCAATTATCTCTTGTCTCTACAAAACAGAAACAGAGAGGTTTTAGGATCAACTCTGGAAGAGATACATCGTTATCACAACGCAGAGAAACATCCAGTTAGCCTTTTCAAGGATTTTTGCCTCGGCGGATTACAGCAAAATTTCTTCAGATGCTCACATGTGCCGCTGGAACATAAGATGCCAACTGGAACTGCCACTTAGCAAGGACAACATGAAGTTGATCTGATGGGCCTGGCTGTAATAGAATTATGTTGGCCAGTTAACAAGTGACAAAAGGACATGGCTTGGGCAGTGAGGCGAGGGAAGAAGAAATCTCAAACACTACAGACGTTATGAGTCCTCATAGGTGCCACTCCATCTAAGTGTATTCATAGTGAATACTAATAAAAAAATAAAATGCTCATCTATAAGTAAAGACAAACAACATGGATACCCTGCAATGGGCTTATCATGAGGCACCATAGAGAACTTAGGATCATGACACCACTTCTAATGTAAAGGTGCTTTCAAACACAATTTTACAGAAGCCCCACCATATCCAACTAGAACGATACTAAACTGCTTCTGGCCGGAAAAAAGAATTAATTTGTCATCTCTGTCAATATGTCTTTTGGGGCAAAAAAGCGTTTTATGAGCTGCCACTGCAGCCACATTAAGCACTTAAATAATAGTTCACTGTAGTCTGAATAACACCTGTAGTGAAAACCACAACGTAATATGAAGTATCATAAAATCACACAACTGCCATCATCTTTGATGCTTCTTAAAAGGTTTTAATACACATAATTGTGGCTGCAGCAAGAGGCAATTTATACTAACTACAGACTGAAGAATCACTTACTTGTTGCATGCAAAAACCTGCTTAGGTTTGCAACTAATCCAACCTGAACTCTCCATAGTGGGAGCTTTTTAAATCTAGTAAGCATGTTTTTCCTGAAGAAGAATGTGGATGGCATAATAATGTGTTTTCCCTTTGGACAAACAGGATGTTTTCTTGCTTTGACAGTCAACTGTACAGTAGACAACAAATATGAATAAAAGAAGTATCAATGAAGCATTAAATGGTCTTCATAACAAATTAGGTTATGTTTATATGGGAGTTATTGACAAAAGACTGTTAGGATGGGGTGGCTAATGCATGAAGTGACTGTACTTAGAGCAGCACAAAAATAATCTCAGACACCAATAAATATTCCACTTCTATCAGTCCCTCCTATGGATTCTGGAGACAGCTTTTAAAACGTATGGTACAAGACAATTCAGGTGTGATGCTGTTATCAGGGCAGATGCCAGAATGCTACACTAGTATCCGTTTCATAACTAAAAACTTTCCATACATTTCTGATAGTTAACCATGTTATTTCCTCTTTCTGACAGAGCACCAGAGCCACTTGCATTACGACAAAGATCATGCATTTGCTGCAAGCACTTGAGTCACTCAGGACAGCTGTCTAGACCTGAGCCGGGGGGGGGAACCTCAATGAGACGTAACCCTTCATCCACGGAACCGCTTCACACCTTCCACACTGCACACAACCCTCCTGGGCTACCTGCAGGCACAAGGGGAGGTCTGCTAGCACTTGGGGATGAGAAGCAAGAGGTACAAGACTAAGCAGCAGATAACAGGTGGCAGAAAACCTCCGGGAGGTAACAGCGGCGGAACCAGCCGCCTGTCGCGGGAGGTGCGGGCTGCCCCGGCTCCGCACTGCCCGGGACACCACCGGCAGCAGCCAGGCCCCCGGGCTCCCGCCAGCCTCGCCTCCTGCTTGCCGTGCCACCTGAAGCGCCGGGACCGCAGGAGACACGGCCCGCCGGAGCGGCGGCACGGCCGGGGCTGCCAGCAACGCCCGTCACAGCACATCACAGCACATCACATTCCAGCCCAGCTCAGCCTCCCCGCACAGCACCTGCCGCCCAAACTCACCTCCGCCCGCAGTCGCTCGGGCCCTCCGGCCCGCGCCGCCAGCTCGTAGGCGGCCCCACCGAGCGTGGGTCTCCCGGCCGCTGCTGCTGCTGCCCCGCCCGGCCCTAGGCGCGGCGTGCGCACGCGCGGCCCAGGCAGCCCCACCCGCCGGGCCGGAGAGAGGCGCCGTCCGGCCCCGGCACCGCGGAGAGCGCCCCCCTGCGGCGGGAGGGCGCGTCTGCAAGGGGGAGGGGGCGGCCCCGGAGGCTCCGGGGCGGGGCGGGGCGGGGCGGGGCGGGGCGGGGCGGGGCGGGGCGGGGCGGGGCGGGGCGGGGCGGGGCGGGGCGGGGCGGGGCGGGGCGGGGCGGGGCCGGGGTGTGACACCCGTTTGAATTCACCTGCGGCTTTAGCCCTTTTAGGGGAAGAAAAATAGCATTTTCAAACTGTGTGCAGTTCTGGCCGCCACAGTATTAAAAAAAATATAAAGCTACTGGAGGGTGTCCAGAAGAAGGCTACGAAGTTGGTGAAGGGTTTGGAGGGCAAGCTGTATGAGGAGCGGCTAAAGTCACTTGGTTTGTTCAGCCTGGAGGACACTGAGAGACCCCATCGTGGTCTACAGCTTCATCACAAGGAGAGGAGCAGGGACAGGCGCTGCTCTCTTCTCTCTGGTGACCAATGACAGAACTCAAGAGTATGTCAGGAAGATGTGCCAGGGGATGTTTAGGTTGGACATTAGGAAAAGGTTCTTCACCCAGAGGGTGGTGGAGCACTGGAACAGGCTCTGTGGGGAGGTCTCACAGCCCCAGGCCTGACAGTGTTCAAGAAGAGACTGGACAACACCCTCAGACACATGGAGTGAAGGTGGGGTTGTCACATGCAGGGACAGGAGCTGGACTTGATGATCCTTGTGGGTCCCTTCCAACTCAGGACATTCTATGATCCTATGAAGGCTGTGCCCTCTACTCCTCCCCAAACTCACATTGCAGCCTCAGCACCCACGTATAGCCCCGCACACGGCACAGCCTCCTCGCCCCAGCTCCCTGCCCAAGCCTGATTTATGTTTTGGGGAGATTTCTTGACTGTCAGTCACTTTGCTTTCAACACTGCACAGCATTTAGCCCCCCTCAGTGACTGAAGCCTGGCTGCAGGGTTTGGAAAGGCCTCTCCCTGCTGACAAGACACTTCTCCATTCAGAAGGGTGCTGGGACAACGTCAGTGTTTATCTGGGGGTGCAACGTTTGTACTGATGAGCCACCACTGCCCTGTTTTTCCATGTGTTTGCACTCTTGGGTCCCTTTCAGTTCTGTGCATCTTTTCCAAAACTATTTTGGGCTTTCTCACAGACCCTTTTAGGTCATGTGTCACCTCCCAGCCTGCTGGATCCCACTACTTCAGTGAGGCAAAAAACCCCACACCTTCCCCAAATCCTTCTCAAGAGTTACTTGAACCAACGTCTCTTCTGACAGAAGGCAGAGCAGGACAAACATATGGCACAGAACTCCAGCTATGCAGGAATCACAGACAACTGGCTTCATTCTCAAGAACAGGGGGTGACTTGGTCTGTAGGCAAACTGACCATTTGCAAAAATAAAGTAAGATGCTACAGCTGAACCACACACATGGCAACCGTGCAGCAGAGTTGTTTCAGTAGTAGCAGTGTAGTGTTCTTGCACAGAGCACCCATGTTCTCCACCTCTCCCTGCCCTCTGGGCTGATACCAGCAGTGCCACTGAGGTGGGAACAAGGCTGACTTTACATCTCTCACCTGTAAACAGTTCTCACCTGTTTATTTGCTGTCCTCTTGCTAGTCTGAGGACAGATATGGGCTGTTTGAGGAGCAAGTGTTCTGGTTTTAAAACTGCAGGTCTCCAGGGAACTTTGCAACAGCCATTGAGCTACCAGAGCTCGGTGACATCCTGTCATGCTAACTTCTCCTGCTGCAGCCCCTTCAGTCGCATGATTTCTGGGCCAGAAGCATCACCAGGCTGCTGCCTGCTTTCTGCTGCTGCCTGGGGTACAAGACAGGCCAGCTCTGGTACTGTTCTGTGATCCTGAGTTTTTTAAAAGACTTTCACCACGTGTCTCACAGTGCCAGATTTTGCTGGCCTGAAATGTATAATTCGCCTCTTCTGTTTTTCTTGTACCCATTTTTATATATTTGTATCTTACGTCCAGTGGTGAGATGATGGTGTACTATCCTATAATGTGTGTTTGTGAAAGGATGAGGGGCTTGTGCCAATCCCTGCTCTAAACCTCCAAAATGAGTCTCTCTCTCTCTCTCTCCCCCTCTCCCACTGTCTTACACACAGAGTACAGTGCCCTTAAGCTGTCCTGGCTGTCAGCAGTGATCCTCTTTCACTTCACCTGCCCTTGGGAAACCCGCTTTCTGCAATGCTGTCCACATGCGCACGCACAGACAGCTCAGAACTCCCACAAGCAAGGAGAAACGCTGTCACTGCAGTGCTTTCTCTTGTTTCTCCCAACTTCTTCTCACATGTGATGCAGGTGATGTAGGATGCTCCTCAGATTCACTGTTACCTTCTTCATCCTGTCTATGACATTCAAAGCCAAAACCAGAAAGGACTCATAGATCTTAAAGCATCCTTTCTGAGCACTGGTACTAGCTTTTTCTTCCTCCCTAGGGCAAGTTACTAGGGTTTGTTAGAGCACATGATGTTTCTGGTCTTAACTCATTAACTAGAAAACGCTGTGAGCAGCCCCATTCATAAATCAGAGGCAGGAACTCTCCTTCTGGAGGGTGAACGGACCATGTCCCATTTTGTGAATCAGAAGGGCCACTGTTCTCATTCTGGGGCTGCTGGGATGAGCGCCAGATCTCTGCAGCTATGGGGCTCATCAGCCTGGGCCGTGCCTGGATGTGACCGGGCCGGGGAGGGGGGTCTGCAGCCGCCCCGCGTGACGGGGACACTGGCAGGTCCACGTGGGGCCGGGGGCCACCGAGCGCAGCCTGAGCCAGCCCAGGCAGAGCCCGCAGGCGCTTCCTCTGCCTCCCTGCTCTGCCGAGGAGAAGAAAGGGCATCGCATCAATTGCAGCTGCAACATTCACAGAGGCTTCATGGTGGTTTCATCCCTATAGGAAAATTTGGAGAGCAGTGCAATACAATTAAAAGCTAGAATTAAAGAAGTGCAAGCAGCATCAGCTATTTTATTTCAAAATAGCAAGAAAAACGGAGGATGTAGTCTATTTTGATAGAGATTTCCCTGAAACTACATCAGGGAGCCTGTTTATATTCTAGTGATGTAGCTAAGCCAGACAAGTCTGCAGTGCAGCATCTATTTTTAGACTCCTGGTTGCCATTTATAGCTTGTAAAAATATTCATCAGCAACTGGATAACAGGCTATCAATTTCTATAAAGGCATAAGAGAAATCAGATATTTTACCACTCTTTACTTTGCCCTTTTACATCCAGCCTTAGATGATTCATTGGGGGTCATATGGGAATTTCTTTTTAAGGGCTTTACCATCACATCATACATTTCCCTGCTGTCGCATACAGCATCATGTATTTTCTGCTGGGATGATCATTATACAGAAGAGAAAGAAACACTCAGAGAGCCTTTTCCTACTATGTCTCCAGACATGTAAAGCAGCTGCATGTGAAATTATGCTACACCTTATGCAGTCAGTGCTGGAAGCAGCATATTCTGAAAATGCCTTTATAACAAGAGGAGAAAAATTTAAAATGCAAATATGAAGGGGGAAACTAATGTCTTGGGGACATCTTTTCCACCTTATTTTCAAGGTATGGCATAACATAACTAAAATATCATAGTTCAGTGTTTTCTTCTGAAAAAATTGTTAATGGCTCCTACCAACATATAAGGTACTGGACTAGATGAAAGCGTTTCCGGTATAAGAGAAAGCAGGATAATGTAACAACCAGATCATTGCCTTGGTTCACTTTGCTGATTTATGTCTTATAACCAAATGATAGCCTTATTTGTATCAGTTGAATTTATAATTACTCTGATCAATAAACTTTATCTAGCAGCCAATTGCATGGTTTGATCTCTTGAGACGGTCCATTGTACTCCTCCAGTGCTGCTGATTTGTTACTGGTGGTGCTGGTCAATACGGTGGTCTGCATGATGTAACTCTACTTCCCTTGTTGCCTTCCTGAATTGAAAGGGAAAAGAAATGTAAATATACTTTGGAGGTCTGTTGCTGCAGCTCCCACTGGAGGATGTGAGACATGAGGAGAATGCGATAGGCAAGTGTTCCCTTCAAAGAAACTACAATGTGGCAGAGACGTGCAGATAAAACCGCTCTGTCAATGCACATTCTCCTCTCTCTAAAGCTTTCAGCTGTCACAGTTTGCAGATGCATTAATCTTTAATCAATTGAACGCTTTCTGCAGTGAGGTATTCAGGGAAAGAACAGGTCACGACAAGCATTTGCCTAGAATAACTGAGCACTCGTGCATGAGCTGTGCCATTAGATCTTGCTGGGTCACAGTAGGGAATAGACAGAGAGCTAAAAATAGCCTTTCCTTGCAGTGTTTTTCCAGACTATTTTTGATTCTTCATTTTGATAAGGTCAACTGGCTATTTGCTAAAAATAACCGATCCTGGCAAACTGAGGACAAAGAGTAGAGTATTTATAACCATCTCAGACTCTTTAGTACGTTTCTCAGCTGCACATAATCTAGGATCTTGTCATTGGACAGTTGCCAGTGTTTTATGTAAGTCTGTAACAAACAAAGCATTAATTGGAATGAAGAACGAGTGTATCTTGCCACTCTGCTTTTCCCAGATGGAATACGCGTATTTTTGTATGCGTATTCTTGCAGGTTATCTTGCCCTGTTCTTCATGGTATGGTCTGAGTTGCTTCAGAAAGAACCAAAACAGTCCTCTGTTAGGTCAGTCAATGTTACAAAAATATATGCATATGCAATTAAAAGTGCAAAAGCAGCTTTACCCTTTTGCATGCCTGATACTTCAGATTCAGAAATTTTTGGGGGATGATTCATGTACCTTCCTCCATGAGAAGGTTTTTTTATCCAGCTCTCGTGTGCCACCATGTCTCTGATGAAATGAAGTCACCATTCTGCCAGCAGCACAAGAGCGAGAGGGATTCTGTAACCAAGTAACTGGAGGAGGACTGCAGAGAAATTGTCAATATAAATGATAATTTGAGCCCAAGGCCGGTTTTAAGAAACTGGGAGGTGGCGGGGGCGAGGGGAGCACACAGCAGTCAGCCCGGCTGTATGGTCTGTTGGATGCATTCTAATAGAGAAAGAGAACAACCAAGGTATTAGCATTTATTTAGAGAAAAATCTATCATACAGTACATTTGAGCAGCTGCCCTTCCTCAGTTAAGGTGGAGAACTATTGAATTTTCAGTGAATATTTTCCCTTACAGATATTTTGCTTGGGATATATTAAATTTCTGTAAGGGAAAACTCATTTTTACAGATTAATTCCTGAAGTGTGCATGATCCTTCATAACTATTTATCTAGAATAGGCCTCACCTATGCTGTTCGTTTAACTGTGGCATAACACAGGTTAATAATTTGGAGATTCACAGATTCTCACCTTCCACAAGCATGCACACAGCAATGGTAGACCTGAAATGTATGTTAGGGGAGTTTCTATGACTGAGAGCTGTGATGTGCTGGAATTCCCACTTTTAACCTGAAAACGCTGATCATTTCTCCGGAGTCAAGAGAGAAGGAGGGGGCGGGAAAAGAGAGACTGGAACATGGCAATGATCATGAAA
Organism: Patagioenas fasciata; assembly: GCF_037038585.1. Classification (NCBI taxonomy): domain Eukaryota; kingdom Metazoa; phylum Chordata; class Aves; order Columbiformes; family Columbidae; genus Patagioenas; species Patagioenas fasciata. The sequence goes on along the minus strand of NC_092524.1, from coordinate 26,665,682 downwards.
TCATCTAGGATCCTCTCTGTGTTCAACCGAATGATAACCTGAACACACAAATTGCATGCAAGGTAGATTTTATCATCTTGTTTAATTACAATAGGCACAAGCAATGAAGGGACAGTGTTATACTGATCTTTGATGGCATTTCTTGTCTTAGACAAAGTGCATCAATTTTTAAAAATATAGATCTGACTGGCTTCATCATTTCAGGTACTGCCCTGTTTGTCTATCACTTGACAAACTGGTAAAAGGAATAAATTGGGGTGTGGGGGAGGGTGAGAGACAGAGTCCTTAATAAATTCTCTACCTGTTTTGGTTTCCTGTAGAGATTTGCCATACAGAAATACAAATAAACATTGAAAGACTATTAATAATAATGATGAGAAACAGTGAGCAGAGAAAACATCTAACAGGGATACAGCAGAAGGAACAAACAATTTGTACAGGCAGAGCCTGCATTTTTTCTGTCGGGGTGTTCTTACAGCAAATGAGTCAATCTAACTTCTTTATAGATACACAGAAGACTTTCTAAATGTTTACCAATTCTTTTCAACCAGTAAAGGCCATTTTCAAAATTTATGGGGTTTGTGCGGTCAAAACAAATGTTGCTTATTCCAACAGCAGACTCCTAACATCACATTACTCTCTAGCCTCATTTCCAGTAATATTTTGAGTTTCTGTGACCAAGCTAATGTTCCTCAGAGGAGAGCTCCTCAGATGGGTGTTAAACCTGAAAAATAACATGGAAAATATTCCATGCAACAAAATGTGTGTTTGTCCTGTTATTTTGAGTTACAGCAAGCTCAGATGGAAGTGCGGGCCATGTTATATTAGCTGTGAGGATTCTGAAAGTGTATTTCACCCTCTTTCCTACAGAGAGGTGTGCATTAGTAGCTGCTTCCACAGAGACAGTACAATAAACCCGCTTTCTGAGCAGTAAATATACGTGGGTGAAAAACATATTATACTAATCATTATTATTGTATATATTATTGTATATTAACATACTCCAACTATAGGAGTGACCAGAACACCAAAAGAAAATGAGTAATTAATGGGTTGTTATAGGAATCCCCCGAAAAAAAACAATGCCTGCACAGTGTTACCTGGTTCTTAATTTTGAAGAGCTTTCCTTAGGATACATAATTAAGCAAGGGCAAGCCAGTAAATCCATTTGTGTTTTGGCTGTACATCTCACCTCATCTTCCATTAAGGAGAACTATCTTGTGCTATAGTTTTATTTGTGGACACCCAATAGTAAATGGAAAATAAATTATAATAATCAAAGAATGCACTTAAAAATACTGTACACAGACAAGTGCCAACTCATAAGCAAATATGATGCTTGTAACTACCTCTTACACTGATCTTAGTAATCATCTCCCCAACACTTGCCTCATCGCTGGTGTCAAAGAGGGACTGATTGCTTCTAACAGCTGCCACATGTGGCACCATCTTCTCCTCGGCCACTGGTCAGACTCTCCTTCTCACTGTCCAGGCAATTCTTCACCGTCACCTCACCCAAGTGCACTCACATTAATTATTTGCTATGTATGCCTTGGTAATTTGCTTTATGATAAAGACATATGCTTTTGGCACTTACCAGGGCACACCCGTCTGCCCAAATCTACAATGCCTAAGGACAAAACCAACAGAGTTACAACAGTACCATTGTGAGCCTCCAGTCACTGACATCCCACCTCACAAAGTAACTATACAATGAAAGCTATTTTACTTGAAGATTGAACCAAAAAATAATTTTAATTTCCTGTTAACTCTCAACACTACACTTCTCCTACATGATCTACAGAGAAGAAATCTAAGCAAGATGCATGTATTTCATGGGACCAAGTATTTTTTCCTGCCTTTCCAATTTCATATTGGAGGCTTGATCAGAAGAGTAGTAACAGTTCTTCACTTGTGATCAGCAAATTCCAACTGCTTGAACAGCACAGAATTTAGCACAGAATTTAGCCTAATATATTTCACCTCTCTTAACTCATTAAATAAACAGATTCCATAATGTTTTCAGGATGAAACTTGGTTACTATTAGAACAAATCACAGGAGGAGAAAGGCAGACTTCCAATCAGCTTTCATGGGCAATGTCCTTGAACTCTGGATTAATACACATGCAGAAAAACGCTGCTTAAATTCCTTTAAGATGTACCTAAAATTTTACAGTACCAGATGTTAAAGAGCTTTGTATCTGTCAAAGAAGCTTTCCAACGTAAATACTTCATCATACAAGAAACAGTGTCTTTTAAAACGGAAAAGAGAGGGAGGAAACTGAAGAACACTGTTTAGTCAAAAAACTACCCTGCAAATTGACAAACATAGCCAAAAAAATACCTTAATTACCCTGATAACAGTGGAAGGTATTACCTTAAACCCTTAAAGTAGGCAGACCTAGCATGGTGGTAGAAGCAGCATTCTCTGCATTGTAGTGCTAATACACCTCACTGCTAACCAGAAGGGATGGACTTCCAGGAATAGGAAGGCTGCAGAAAGAACATCTACTTTCAATGGCCTCTCCATTCTTAGTTCTTTTGAGGACACTGTGCCAAGAGGCAAACAGATGCTCTTTATTTATAGGAATACAAAAGAAGAAGGATAGAAACAAAACGGGCATTTCACCAACTGAGGATGTTGGATACTGTCTAATCTGAGGTTAGACTTGGAAAGCAACTCAAAATGAAAAGTTTTACAGAACTCAGACTAGATGACCGCAGTCCTAAGAGTCTCATGTATGCAGGTGAACCCATACACATACTTATTCACCCGTAGCTGAGGCTACGTTAGAACTGACACCAGGTTCTATCTCCTACAAACATCTCTTTGTGAAAGCGGTCATCATCCTCTGGCCCTGAAATAGTTGGTTACATCTGATCATCATTCAGGAAAAGGGAGACTTTACACATTTTAACAACTTCAAGTTTCTCCCTGGAAGGACTGAAATAAGAAGCATAAAAATGACACCATGGGACCTTATAAGAGAGTTAAGAGCATATTCATTAGAAATGAAATACAAAATACAATGATGCCGCAGGACAGGGGGCAGCAGGTGAACATGATCCCCACCATTCCCTACCCTCACCCCAGTCCAAGGAATGCACCTATATAATACAAATTAGAGATCTCAAACCAGAGGGAGAAGAGGGGTTTTACAAAGTTATTTTCTTGCTTTACAGAAAATATATTATTTGCCGGAAGTCACTGCTGAGCTGTTAGGGCCCAGGATCAGTCACTGTTCAGGAAACCCCCTGAGGGCACACTGAACCCTACTGCTTCCCCACCAGTTTGCTGAACACATCGTAGATCTCTGGCTTTTCCTGTGCAAACTGCTCGGCTGTATTTTTCTGTAGCCAGTCAGATGAACGCATTTGTTGCTGCAGAAGGCCAATGAGGTCACCAAGGTTGGAGCTACCAGCGCAGGTAGGTTCCTGGTGGCGGGACACAAAAATGACTTCATTTGTGCTGTCTGCTTTGCCATCCTGATCTGACTGACAAGGCTGCTCCTTCTCCTCAGCCAGTATCTCCTGCTCCCGCTCTTCCAAAACCTTGCGGATCCGTTGCATACCTGCAGTAGTATAAAGAGGAGAAATGCTAGTGGATTAGTTTAAGCCACAAGTGTCCCCAAATCTGTCAGATCCAGAAAAAATTGGAGCACGGAAGGAAAGGGAGGAAAAACGGAGAGGAGGAAACAGTGCTGCAGAAATTCCTGTGGGAGGAAAAAGAGAAGAAAACACTACTCACCTAACTGTAGCCGGTGGGTCTTGTCAGCAAAGATGATGCGGAACCATCCAGGTTCACTGCATTCAAAGGCTTTACCACAGGACAAGAGGACCTTGTTATCCAGAAAACGCCTCCAGAGCAGCATCTCCTCCTCAAATGTGCCTGTCCTAAGGTACTAGGAGAGTCAGCAGAAGGGTCAGAGGTTAGTAACACCTAGGCTAACTCACTGAGATCCTCACGAACTTGTGATTCCCATGAGGTCTGCAAAGGCCAGGGGAGACACGTTTTACCTCTGAAGTACAGCAGTTGTGATATAAAGGAAGAAATGGGGAGGAAAGTGGCTTGAGAGCAGTAAGATTCCTGCAAGAAGGGAAATGCACAGACAGACGAAAGGCAAAGAATGGACAGAAATACCAGGCAGCCCTTCCCTCTGTTTATCAGAAAACAGGTGGGGCTTTAACAAGACCCTTATCACGATACGAAACTCTCCTCTAGATGCAGTTGCACCATGTGCCTGCCCTCATCCCCGGAGAAGCCGCCCTTCCTAAGACTACCAACCTTTCGGAAATCAATCCAGACAAAGAAGCCTGCATTGCGGTTGAGAAAAGGAACCCCAAGTGTCTTCAGCTCATCTGTCACATATGTATGGGCAGCTTTTAGGCGAGCGTGGTTGGCCCTCAGGTAGACTTGGTTGATCCAATCTGACCAGAAGGAGAAGAAAAAAAAAAAAAACAAATCACAAATTCACAAAGAAATTGGATCTGTCAAAGATTCCAAAACACTCACAATGCCTTTTTCCATTTCACCCTTCACCTCCTATTTTTGTTTTCTCTTTCCTCAAAAAGCAAAAAAGGGGGGCAAGAACCATATAGCAGTTTCTCGTCTATACAGAATAATATCTTTTTTACCTTTCTGAGGAAGCTTCCCTACATTCAAAGCTCTTAGTTGTTGTGGACTAGTAGCATTCCATCCAGGGCAAAGTTAGAAATCCAGCTGGTTCTATGCAACACTGTCTATTTCTATACAAATAGCTATCACACCTCTTCAAAGCTGTTCCTCTAATTCTGCTGATCAGGAGCTCTGCAGAAATGTTCCTTTTTTGTAGAATTGTCAGCCACGTGTTACATGGGTAGCTTCAGGATTACGAAAGAGTGTCAATTAAGCTGTACAAACATTGAGGAAAGTAAGAAGAGGAGATCCCCCAGATACCAAAATACAGACAACAGCAGAGGATCATACATGAAGCTACTGACTCACCTCTGTCTCTAAGCAGCTGTGCAACTTTGTGCTGGACAGGTCCACAAACCCCATGGAAATAACACAAAGAAGCCACTGCATTAGCAACATCTTGATTCTCTGTATATAAAGTACCGAAACGAATCCCAGAGACAGCAAAATCCTGCAGGAGGCACAAAGAGATGACCTTATTGCACAGGAAGACCAGGATCGTATTACTGCTGCCTTGTTCTTTCCAGCACGAGGAACCTGAGGACACCAGGCCAGCCATGCCAGCCAGGAAGCTGTGGCACGCGGGCAACCAGCGCTCACCTTGGTTATTCCCCACATCACATGAGTCCGCTGTGGATCAGGCAATCTGTATGTAGAAGGATGCAGATGGGCAGTTAGTGTCATAGGTGCTGAAGCTTTTGGATCACCAGTGCAGCATTGCAGAAACAGAGAGGCAGCATTACACGACGACAGACAGTGCAGCATGGAACATCAATCAAGCAGGGAAAATTCAAATCCAACCTAACTTTAGAAGCTAGGAAGTAGTTTTAGATGGGACCTTTAAATATTTCAGATATACAGATACTGACAAGTGCTATATTTCATATACAGATTTCCTCCACTTATGAAGCTTTCACATATAATGCTAGAAAGCAGACCTGTGCCAATGTATTTGCCAAGAATTTAAAGTCATTTTCTTTCTTTCAAACCCCAATATTTTGCAGGAGACAAAATTCTTCTCTCACAATGTTGTACATGCAAGCCCAGCAACACTGAGCTAACACTTAATCAAGTGTATTTTATTTTCTTGCAAGATAGAAGAAAAAGAGATAGTACCACTGGTATAAACTAGCAATTTAAAAATTAAAAAAAAATAAAAAATAACCACACCATATTTTTTAAAGGTGAGATTTGTATAATTTTTCATCTCGTTACATTTATACCTAATAAAACCCATTCTCCAGTCTGTAATAGTGCTCTGATCCATGACTATGATACAAAAAACCAGAAAGTAAACAGCAACAGAAAGTCTTCACAGGCACCAACAGAAATGTGGGAACAAGGCAACAATGTTTAGGTAGGAAGAAAAGCCTCATTCTTAACAAATGAAACATCTATTTCCAGTTCAGGGAACTGTCACAAGCAAATACCAAAGCACACATTGAAAAGTGTACCACAACTACCACTTTTACTTGCTGGATTGCACTTGACAAAATGCATTTGCCATTCAGAAATTACAAAAAAAAATAAATCAGCCTAAGGCAGATTCAGAATTTGCTAGCTCATGACTTAACTTCCAGTCACAAGTGCTCAGCAAGGCATCATGTTGAACCGTCACTAGAAGATGGCCAGGGAAGTAGGAGGAGCTGATTTTACCTGTCCATGCCTAGGACACTGTGAAACGTAGCTGATTCATCGAAAACTGACAGCATGTAGATCTCATCTACTATCACATGCAATTCATGTCTGCAGAAGGACAAAATGAAGATTACAAAAGAAGGCTGCTTCTGATTTAGAAGCAGAGAGAAATTCTGGACTGCAAAGACTTCCATTATACACAGAAGAGGGACATCAAGTTTTGCACAACAGAAGCATTTCTTTCACAACTCATAAGGTCTATTATGTGTACACTGAGATATATGCACATGTCACACATTGCAACCATACAATAATATTAACATTCAATCATTCTCAATGCACTAGTGAAAGCTAACTCCTGCATGTACTACCCATCTAGAATAAGTTGTACCATCATCTGCTCAGAATTGACAAATTTCAGAGAGTATGCACAAACCATGCTGGAAGCCCATATTCATCTATTTCTTCTTCTCTGCACATATAGAGAAATTGCAAGGAAAGGAGCTCAGTTTCCTACCAAAGAAGCAGAGCACAATGGTGTTTGCTAGGACTACCAATAAATAAAGCTTGCATTCCTTGATGCAAGCTGCTTTGCCACTACAGATGGCTGTATGGTCCACACTCCCTTGTTCCCACCATTTCCCTCTCCTCTCTTAAGCCCACCACTGTATGTGAAGAACAGACTGCCTGAATTAGAAGATATTTACAGATAAATTCAGGAACAGCGAGCAATTTACGAGATTCTGAAAGCTGTATTTGACTCAGGATGCCTCAGCCTTCCAAACCAACATACCTTTTGGCAAATTCCAGGTAATCCCGTAGCTCTGACAAGGAGTAGATGTCCCCAAGGGGATTTTGGGGATTCAGAAGAATTAGGGCCCTTACAGTGACACCCTGCAGAACACAAGTAATGCAGTATTAAGAGAGTACCCATCATGGGATAAACTATCAGCCACTCTGCTTCAGCAGTGAGTGTGATACAAGATTCCCCTTAAGCTTCCACCTTCAGTTTTCACCTCAAGGATTAGATTTGTATGGGAAAACTTTTAACCACAAACTAAGATTTTTTAACAATTATATAATTTGCAAAGTAAACTGAGGAAAAGATTATAGAATGAATCTATGATTTTGAAAAGAGGGAGTCTGGTCCAACCACTGCCATCCAGTCAACCGATTAATGAGAAAGATGCTCTCACATATCCTCAGCATGGAAGAGAGCTTTCTCAGAGCCGTATCAGTAATTTGGGAGTAACAATGAGTGAAGAAAGACAGGAATTTAGGTGACATGGATGCAAACTGTTCTCACTGAGAGTACACTCGGCTGGAGAATTCAGAGCCAGTAATGATCTAAATATGCAGCTAAACACACATAGGGCTTAGGAAAATGTCAAACTTACAGACTAACTCTTCAGAAAGGCAATATTCATCTGCATTTGTCCTCTAGATTTGCAGCTCTCTCCCTCCTGCAAAAACTCTTGGTGGTCTTACTGGATTCAGCTGCACTACTGTGTAGAGCAGTCACTTTTCAGGTAACTCAGCTGGCCTTCCTGAAGGAGAAACCCTGAGTAGTCCCTACCTTTCAATGCAAGCCCAAGTACTTTTGTTTGTGTGATATGAATGAGGTCCAGTGTTTTGTACACTGTTTCCCAGTTCATCCTTTCTGCTGTGACCAAAACTGGATGGACACAACAGCAAGAGTTTCCCCCTAAGATTGCCCCTGAGTTTGCAAGCAGCCTAACCTCAGGTGGTCTACAAGGACAATCAGAAAGCCAGGTGCTAGGTTTTGAAAATGTCTTGATCTTTGGGCAACTTCTGGGACCTGCCATTTCAAACATATTGTAGACTTAACTGGCCATATGAAGCTCAGCTACACTCACCTCTGCTCTGGCATCCTGCAAGGCCTTTTCCAGTTTTTCCACTGTAAGCTGAAAAGGCCGAGTACTTGTTCCAGTTATCTGAAAGACATCACAAAGATAAAAAAGGCTAAGTTATTTCAATAGAATCTGCCTTGAGCCAATCCCTTGAGGAATGTTCCCCCCAAAAAAATAAAAACCCAGAGAGAATAAAAACTACAGAGAGAATAAATAAATAAATAAAATTGAAGAAATGTTCATCACAGGCTGGCCACACACAGAGAATTCTCCGGTTATCCTTGAATAACTAAACCAATGCAAGATCTCCATCTGCTCTTCCACACCTGGAACCATCTTAAGCAGGACAGTACATTCTGTCTCCAAGGTTCAAAATGGCTATTTTTTTTTCCTCTCAAGAACAGTTATTCAGAGTAAAATACAAGACTGGAATCCAGATTTATGGTCTTGAACAACTTTCTTGCAAATTGTGTGTCCAGTTTTTCAGCGATAAACAGGGAAGATGCCCATGGGCTGCAGCCTATGCCTGTTCTGAGGACGGCTTTCAGAGGTTCCCAAAGCTTGGCACTTTCCAGTATCAATTATATTTTAACTACAGAGGTTGGCATTCCCTTCCCTCACATCTTACCTTACTGTCTAAATAGGCATACACCAGCTTGACATTACCATAGAGGAAGACACTCTGAATGATACCACCATAAAAGGGAGTAGCAATCAGAACAGCTTCTGGAACCGAGAAAACAAACGTGGTTACGAACAGGCCACAGTCCTTCTCTCTCTTCTAATGTACTTCAGCTAAACATGAAAGCTTTTTTACAGCTCTGCCCTTCGGAAACACCATAATGTTACTGCCTTTTCCTACACCTTATTTTTACATTAATTCTTTAATCTTCTGCAAGAACCCAAGTGACATCAGTATAGTCCACATTTAACCTAACAAACTAAAATAGGACCCCATGAAATCAGTGAAGGCAGACCGGGCAAGACACCAAACGTGAGTGCGTGACACCTGCAGACCATGGCAATGATGAATTTCACAGAACGGTCTTGCAGGAAACAAGAACTTTGCAGTAGGCCAATGCCAATTGCACTACCTCACTTCTGTCAAATAATATTTAAACAGAGTAACACACAATTTCCCAGTAAAAATAAACATTAAAAATATCTCCCAACCATCCACTTACCCCCTGGATCACAAAGAACTGTAGCTAATGCAGAAAATAAAGAGCCACAACCATTTAAAACAATGACCTACAGAAGAAAGAGAGAGGCTAGTGATAAATCTGTCCATAGAAAGAAAATGCTATAAAATAATAATTTCTGACCATATAACTGAAATATATTTTCTCCCCAATTTTCTAGCATGGATGTTCACAGAATTCTACTGCTGAAATGCCATTTCTGCCAGAAATAACTTAAATCCTGTTCTTTGCTTCAGAGACACTTTGTCTGGGCGCTGTTCTTGATTTTAATAAGCAATTTAGAAAAATATTCAGGAGCAGTCCTGAACTGCTAGAAAAGCAAACTACTTTTCATCAGTTAATATATGTTGTTGTCTTTTTGTGGTAACAGCAGCTCCAACCTCCTGCCGAATTAGTGTGAAAGTGGCAACCACTTTCTTGTACAGGAGCAGGTTTGATTCCTGCTTCTACAAGACAGATGCTCACAGGTCCATTGAGTTTCACTCCAAGTACTGGGCAGAATCTGCTGCCTTGGAGAAGCAGTGATCAGCAAGCTGATCAGTGGTAACTTCAGTTCACGTGAACTATGGGCTTCTGCTGAATTATTGCAGCCGGAAAAGCAACATCTGCACCAGCTCCTGCTGCCTCCAGCACTCGACAGAGGCAGGAGTGAGTCTCTGAGCTCCACAGCCACCTGTGCCCAGACCACATCCTTTCCATGCCAACAAGTCCTGCAGAGTTTTGAGTCTCGATGCCTTCCTTACAACACTGCTGCAAAGTTTGAAAAGGTCTGCTTTTACGGGCTAAAACTACTCTCGCTCAATTACAGATTTTTGTCCTGAGGTGTAATAGTAGAACGGGATGAAATCAAACTCGACTGAAACAATGGGCACTCTTTGTCAAGGCTGAGGGATACAGGCACAGTAGGTCCCACAGCCGAATAAAGAGATGAAAACATAAAGCCCCACTGAGAGCACAAGCATGAGGAGTTGACATATAAAACAAAGTGAGGCAATTATACAGTAGACTCAAAGTATTTTGGCTGAAGTGTACATCAAGAGCTACTGAAACAGCTATGAATCAATCCCATTTGCGTGACAAAATCTTAATAAATAATTTGTTAAAAAAAAAAAAAAACCAAACATGAAACTGTTTGACATGAAATGGCAATACATTAGAATAGACACCAATGGAAAGTGGGTTACCCACATTTTCTGCCTTAAGAGGTGCAGGGGCCTTGCAGTAATAGGTCAAAAATCGAGCCACCTCCTCCCGTAAACTGAGAAAGACACAAAAGTAAATATTGATTCAGCTTATTCTCCAAGAGGCTGGGCTTCCCCATGTGCACATCTCAGAAAAATAAAGTCAGGACACAGTAAAGTCTGGTGAAAATAGCTAGAAAACAGGATAACTCAGGCCCATGCTGAAGACATGACTTTTACACACAGCAAAGGTGTACATATTTCTGATGAGCTTTAATCAAGGCACGGAAGAGAAGGATTGAAGTCCTCAAGCATTCACTGTGCTTCGAGAACTGTTTGGAGTTATCTGATTTGGTAAAGTATAGAGTGCTTTTTAAACTGTGTTTGCTTTAGAAAATTTGCATCTTCTCTCACACAGCAGGATTTTTAACTTGATGAACTGCTAGGGCAGCTGATTTACAGTTCTGCAAAGAAAAATATTATTAAATTACCTATAAAAGTTTTAACTAGTGAGTGTCGCAGAAGCGATTTGTATTCATCCATTCTGCTTATCAGGTAAGTAGTCAAAAAGAGAAGCACCAAAGAAAAGAGAAGACTTACAACATATGTCCCTTCCAGTCGGGATACTGAAGCAGTAGAGGCTCCATCAGATTCATATCAGCCTGTGTCAGCTGTGAGCAACAAGAAGAACCATTAAAAGCACAGTCACTCATATTGGAAGCATAGAGATAGACTGGATCCAAGTACAGGCACACACCTGCATAGACACACACACACATGCAACTTCAACAGCTGTAAAACTGGATTGAGAAAGCCACTGACCATCTAAACGAATGCACCTTGGAGAAGCAAAGACCAGCAAATTGATCAGCGATAACTTCAGGTTATGTGAAGTATGGGCTTCTGCTAAGTCATTGAAGACAAAATTTCGCTGCATGGAGATCTACAGGCAATACACACAATGCCCATGACCAAGATGCCTGCAGAAGACTTTCTCAGCAAATGAAGCAACGCAAAGAGTCTCAAAGAGAGTTTTGCCTCAGCTCTGGTGACAACAGCTTTCAGCTGGGAAGTCCCAATTATGAAAGCTCAGGTCTAGACTGTCAGAAAGAGATAGAAAGCATTTTGAATCACAGTCAGACACATATTTTCTTTAATAAACTTTCAGTATACTAACTTTTAAATGAATTCTAGCTTTGGTTTACATCTCAGTTCCAGGTTACTGCAGCTCATTTGGATCTATAACTCAGATAAGTTTTGATAAGTATTAAAGCGTAATGGGAGCTTTCAAAAGGCAGGAGAAAAATGAAATTATCTTCTTCATAGTTCTTCCCCAGGGCAGGCACCTTGTTCCTTATTGGAAGTTCATTCTGATCTCAAAGTCAAAATCACCTGAACTGTGGAGCCCTTCTAAATGTTTATATTTAGATAAAGTATGCACACTGCTTTTATCTCAAAATTTTCAAGGTTGTAAATATCAGTGTTTCACATAATCCAGTTCTATGAAGTTGCATGGGAAAGCACAGCTGTGATATTAGCAGAGAGGACATTTTACATAAACAGTAATGGAATAAACAAATATTACACACAATATACCTTCCAACTATTTAATGGCAATCATATCTTTGAGTCAATATTAAAAAAGGTGAGGGTGGGAGGACACGACAAGTAGGTGATAGTGAAAGGGAAGAGGGAAATGCAACATGCAGTGTGAGTTTCTTACATAATAACAAAACCAAAATGTTCTGTATTGGTGTTTTAATAACTGGAGCCAAGCTCTGGGGTTTAACGACATTGTCCTTATCCCATGCAGAATTACAACCTGATATTATAAAACTAAAGTTTCTTTATTCAGCTGTAGATGTTCTTGAAGCCTATGTAGCACAGAACTTTGCCTCTTTAGATCTCTCTCCTAAACTTTTCTAGAGGATGCAACATAAAACGTAAGCAGACCCGGCCAAAAATGACTATACAATAATAAACAGAAAAACCCTCAGAGGTAATGCATTAAGGGCTAAGGAAACCAGATGGGCCAACTGAAACTAAGACCATCTGAGATCTCACACCACAAAATATTCTGTAATTTAAGCGTCAACAGTTGAAGACAGAAATCTGATATATTACTTTATCCAATGGAAACAGTATTTGTGGTCCCAAATAGCAACAAATTATCTCCCTACAATCCCACCTGGCCCTGCACTCAGTGAGTCCACACTGTAACTCCAGGCTGTGATGACTGAGAAGGTGGTAACAATGTATTTGTTCAACATGATGCCACAAGCGTGATGGCTCCTCTCACTACAGCTGATGAAGTCTTAGCTCATTTTCATAATAAGGCTAATTAAGCTGCATCTGACTACCATCTCCCTCTGCACTACTTACTGCAGGCTTGGTGTTAGTTCTAAGGGAAAAGGACAGTGAAGGAAGGAAGGCACCACCTACACAGCCTAGAAGGTGTCTTTTTTGTGCAGGCAGTAGCCCTGCCTTACCTGTTCTTTTATCTGGAAGGTGGAGTGGTGGGGTAGCGTCCCCCCGAGGCAGTGGAGTGGCAGGCAGAAATAAAACAAGGAACATCTTGAGGGTGGGAATTGGTGGAATGGGAGCAACCACAAACTTCAAACTGCAAATGCTGACTGTCCAACCCTGAGCCACCTTCCCTCCCCACAGACATCTCCAGGTGGGAGAAAAACCCACCTGCCTGCCTCACAGGCTGCACCTGCACACTGGGCCTAATGGAAACCATGAAACATTCCTCTACAGCACTGTTCTGTTGCATTTTTTTGACTTTTACTACTTTTTGAGTTGTGCCACGTTTCATGCCTCGGTGCAACTGAACCAAGTGAGCAGGTGGCAGCTGACCCAGTCTGATTTCGAGAGATGTCAAGAGTTGCCACCGTTCACTGCTGTCACCCTCACACTGCAGGTGAGTTCAGAACTGGGTGTCCCAACCATGTGACTTTATAATGGACAGATGTGAAGATCCTTGAAATCAAGCAAAGTTCAAAACTCATTTCAAAACTTCTGTATTAAACTAACTACTGTCAGCAGGAGAAAATAAAATGCATCCTATTTTAATTTAGTTTTCTGAGCCAAGTACACCCTCAAAGGGAAACACATCGTGAAGAGAAACAGAAAAACACCCTTGCTCCTATCCTCCCGGAAAAATAACATCAATAAATATACAAATAGCCAGATCAAAAATTGACTTCCAACAAATAAAAAACTCACACTGAAAAACTTTACCAGAGAAAACTGAGCAACAGCAATAACTGCAGGGAAGTGCAAGCACCAAGGAGGAACTATGCACTAAATTCAGTATTTCTTTCTGGAATAGGACTTACCCGCTTGGACATTAGGTCAAAGCACAGTTTATTCTCACTGGTGCCGAAGTTTATTATACCCTAGAAAAATAGATAATTTATTGTTTATAGACACAAAAAACATGTGCATACATCACCTTAGCTATCACTTCACTAAATTGCCTCCCAAAAGCTTACCCAGAAAAAGTCAAAACACAGCTCACATAAACCTCACCATATATAACTCAAGGTGTATCTATGTGCGTGTGTTTATACATATACACCAGGCCCTCAGCTTCTTAGTCAAGAAACTGTCTGTAAATGAATGTGTACCAACAGTTTATACTTCTTTACAGAATATGTTTACCTAATCTTGAATTCACTCACCAGTATATATCTAACTACAAAAGAAACTCTAAAACAATTCTGATAAAACAGAGGCTTATTTAGCAATCCATTAGATCTTGAAGAGTTCAAATCTACTACCAGATTTTCTTTATTGGAAGAGGCTGGGTAAATATTATTTTTTTAAATAAGAAAGGAAATCTAAGCAATTGTACGTTTACGATGTTACTAAAGCACAAGTACAATTTTAGGTTATTTCTGTAAGAAAGCTACCTCCTACATAGACAACATTTGGTAGAAGAGGCAGTTTGTTCCTCATAATGCTCCTTGTATCAAAAACTTCACTGCGTTTTTCTATTTTAAACCTAGTTTTCACCTCCCAACACAGTGTGACTAAAGTCAGGGCTAATAATATAATATTTTTAAAGTTTCAAGTAGTTCAGTGTCTGAATGTGGGATCTATTTAAAAGTAATCCACATATAAATCATTACTTATATTTGTTATACTTGCTACTCCGTAATAAAATGCCATGAAGTATTAACACTCAGCCTTTGTGCCACAAGAGGGGTCTGACGAGCTACTTATAACTGAACAGCCCAGCATAAACAGGCAGAAAAAGTGCTGAGCATTAGTTAAAAGTAATTTAAACAAAACAAAAAAACCACAACCAAACAAGAAATAGTCTACTACTTATTTGTTCTCCTGCATCCATTACTTGCAATAATGAGATCAGAATCAGAGATGGTCTTCAGTGAGCAACAGAGGTGATGAGGTGAAAGGAGGAACAGGACCTCTGTTCCTGCAGATTTCTTCCATCTTTCAAGGTCTACTACTGCTACTGGTGCCTGATACGGAATACAGAGCATGCAAACCTGAGCTGAATGTGGCATTCATCTTTGATATACCGATGATCTGCAAAGCTACTTTTTATTTCTCTTCCTCAAACAACTTGACCCACCGTGTACAAGGTGAGGTCAAAAAAAACTCATACCTTTAGCAGATCTGTCAGCAAATCTCTATGAAAGTTTTTTTTCCTAGCAACAAAACCAGGAAAAACACTTTGAGGCTCTCACTCACATTGGGGTTCTTGTCTTCATCATACTTGTCAGCATGATAAGCTTTGTACCCTTCCTCAGTGGAGCCACAAAAAAGGTTGGCAATGTTGCCACGAGCAGAGAGGTAGGGGCTTCTGTGGAAATCGCTGGGGTTACAGAGGCCGTGCATGTCAACCCTCCTCTCCGGAAGCAGCCGAGCCCTCATCTCTTGTAGGCTGCCCCCTCCTCCTCCCATTCCAGTCATTTCAGACAGTGCCTGGCTGAAGTCCAAGCCCGGAGGAATCGCAGCGGAGGAGGAGGAGCCGCTATGGCTCTGCTTTAGGATGCTGAGCATCTGAGCAAAGACATTGAACATGCGGAACTCATGCTCCCGCTCCAGTTCAAACCGGCGCTGCTCCAGCTGCATCCGACGCTCCTCCACATCCAAATCTCGCTGAAATCGGCGTTCTTCCATCTGCAAAAAGCGTTCTTCCATGGCCCGCTGAGATGTCAGGGTCTTCAGCAAGAGATCATCCAGTGGGTCCTTCACGCGCTGGCCTTTCCGCTTTTTTCTCAGCCGATGCAAGGCAGAGAAGCCAGGCCGGGGAACAACATTCTGGATCCGTGATGAGTTTGCCATGTTTGGCTCACTGAAACCTGTCAACATGCAGAAGCAAGGAAGAAAAATTAAACATGAAGCCAGCAAGGTGGCGTGGACTTGCTCTGCTGCCTCCTCCTGCCTTTCCTAGAGAACACCAATCTACTGCAGGCTTTTACAGGAAAACCAAACTAAAACCTGTCATCTTGAAGTTTGTAACTTTGTTTGAAGCTTGTTTTTAACTTCACACATTGGGCTCCTCCTTACACTGCCAGCCCCAGCCCTGGCTCTGTACTCGGCCTCTGAATTAACCTGAATGATCGTCAGTTCCCTCCACTGGAGTAGCAAGGAGACCACCACAGCAAAGAGGACATAGCATTTCTTCTGGATCTCAGACATTAACCTCACACTGGCTATTGTCTCTTTTCTTCCCCATCATGCCATTATCCTCCATCAACCTGTACTAGACTAGTCTGAAATCCCCAGGATTTCCAGACTGTACCCTTTGTGGCAGCCAAGCAACCACCAACTGCACTTTCAGTGCAGGAGTCTCATCTCCTGTACACCAATAAGCTGTTTCCGACAGTGGCTTTCAAAACCATCTTCTTTCCAAGTCCTAATGAATGCTTAGAAAAACAGGAAATGATGATTCCCAAATAGTCTTCATTGCTGAGTGTCCCAGAAGATTAGATCCTGAAAATATTTTAAAAGAACGAAATGAAAGTTTCACCTGCAGGTTTATAGTGTAGCCATGGCAGAAGAAGGTCTCCTGATACAACTCAGCATGAGGACCTCAGACAGCCCTGTTGATATTAGAATAATACCAAAAAGCATGCATTTTTTTTCCACTCTCAGCATTATTTGCAGAAATGTAGCACAAATGCCTAGGCTGGCTTATGGCAGACATGCCAGAATTTAGGATCCCTTTGGACTTCATACACAATATTTAGCCTGGTGCAGTAATTTTAGATGTTATTTATCTGCAGCAAGATATGTTTCGGGAATGGTCAGAAGACTACAACTGCAGATACCAGCCTTCTCCTTTAAAGCTTTTTGGGACATTGAAAAATAAGGATCCAAACACCAGTGCAAAAACCAGGTGTCTATCTCTGCACCAGAAATAACCTCTCTTTCTGGGAAACCAGGCAGAAACCTTATGCTGGAATGCAAAAGGCTAGCCCTACCTGAAGGTGAAACACTGGTTTCAATGGGAATCTCCACCCTGGAGATGGGAGAGTCATTCTGGGCCCTCTCCAAAAACGCTCTCTCCATCTCATGCTCTTCAGGGGAGCCCTGCTGGTAAGACATGGACGGTGGGGGCTCTGGGGTCAAGCAGTGTTCATCAGAGTTCACCTCCTCACATTTGATTTCCATCAGTTCAGGGTGCTGGGAGTGTCCAAAGGGCAGGGTCGAGGAGGGAAACTGGTGGTGGTAGCTCTCCACCATGGTGCCCTGCAGCACCTGCTGAGCCATCATGCTGCCACTCAGGGAGCTGTAGGCCAGGGCTGGCCGGCTGGTCAGCACTCGGTCCATCACCTCATAGAACTTCCACGTCCGCCCGCCTCGCGGGGCCTTGCTGTTGTCCTTGATTCGCCGGTACTCCAGCTTCATCTTCTTGATCTTCTCCCGGCACTGGTCGCCCGTCCGGTGGATGCCCTTCTCCCGCAGCACCTCGGCGATGCGGTTGAAGACGTGCTGGTTGCGCAAGCAGCTCTCCAGCTCCATCTGCACCGACTCGTCGGCCCAGAGCTGCAGCAGCTCCACCACCTCGGGGTCCGACCAGTTACTGCCGCGCTCATACTTCTTGCCCCGAAAATCCATCGCTCCCGGGTCCCGGCCGCCGGGCGGCGGGACGAGTCCGGGGGCGCTGGCGGGCCGGGGGCGCAGCCCCCGCGCTGCCCAGCCCCCCCGGACCGAGCCCCGCCGGGCCAGCGGCGGGAAGGGACGCCGAGGGATCCCGGGGGCTAGGGAGAGGCGGCGGCACGGCGGGGACGCCAGGGGCGGGCTGCACCGGGAGTTCCGTCCGCCGCTCGGCCCGGCCCGGCCCCGCCCGGGCGGCGCACCTGCCCCTGCCCCTGCCCCGGTCCCCGGCCCACCCCCGCCCGGGGGGCCAGGCCCCCCGCCGGGACGGGGCTCTCGCACCTTGGCCCTCGAGAGCGCCCGGGCGACCCTGCTCGTCCCCGCCCCTAGCGGGCTGTACGGCCGCCGGCCCGGCACGGCACGGCACGGCACGGCTTAGCCCATCCGCTAGAGCCGGGCGGAGCGAGCTAGCGGGGAGCCGGGCCCCATGTTCACATCCGGGGTGACGCACATGCGTGCAGCCTTATTCCGGGATAACTTTAGTCCGTGCCGGGCACTGGCTGCGCTCCCGGGTCCGCGCCGCGCTCCGCGCAGCGCCGCGCGGTTCCTGCCCCGCCCCTCCGCCCGCCCCCGGCGCGGCGGCAGGCAGGCAGCACCGTGCCGTGCCGTGCCGTGCCGTGCTGTGATGTGCCGTCCCGTACCACGCCGAGCTGAGCTGTGCCACAGCCGCGCCGCCCCTCACCGCCCGCCCGTCCGTCCCTGCCCAGCGCTGCCAGGCACGGCTCGGCACCGCCTCGCCCGCATTCATCCCTCGGGCTGCCGCACAGGGCGAGGCGGGAGCCCTCGGGAGCGGTGCTGGCGGGGCAGGGTACCTCCCCGCCGGCGAAGAGGCCGACCCCGCGCACGCTGCCCCCGCAGAGCTGCTTCCCCGGGCCCGGTTCACTGACGGAGCGGTTGGGGGAATCTGTGGCGGCTGGTGTGTGATGGGCGGTCTGTGCGGGCGTGCCCCCGACTTGGGTAGAGCTGCGTGGCATGAGGGGTAAGAAGCATCAGCCGGTGGTGGTAGCGGCTGTCCCCAGCACCCCCTTGGGTCACTCAGGCGGGGCTTGGGGACAGGCACGGGGACAAGTTGCTGCCTGCAGTCCCTGGACACCAGAGAAGGACTTTTGCATCCAGGTTGGCTGTCCTGCCTCCCACACCCAGAGAGCTTACCAAGCAGCAAGTATGGAAGGACCAGACATGACATAAGTTCACTCCTCTATTTACTACCCGCATTTGTTAGTTGCGTGGTTCAAATCTTTCCAAGTACCCCTCAT
The DNA here is from genome assembly GCF_037038585.1 of Patagioenas fasciata. Taxonomy (NCBI): domain Eukaryota; kingdom Metazoa; phylum Chordata; class Aves; order Columbiformes; family Columbidae; genus Patagioenas; species Patagioenas fasciata. The sequence continues at coordinate 26,646,721 of NC_092524.1, read as the reverse complement.
CCACAGCAACACCCCTTAATGAGGTGGAGGGTTCAGGGAGCGGATGCAGGACTTCTTCCTTTCACTTGATATCATGAGGTCAAATTCCCTAGAGACATCTGTAATTGCAGAACTCAAGTCTTCACAGAGCTGTCCTGCCACATCAGCCATGAAGATGGCCTCAAGCCGTGCTGCAGGACAGAGTGTTTTTCAGCGTAGCCCATGGTTTTGGAAATTTCAGTCTGGACCTGACGCTGGCAGGATAAAGACTGAGCCCTAGGGCAGCAAGTATAAACATAAAACGGTAATGGATGAGAAAACCAGAACAAAAAAACCACAGTGTCTCCCTATCCTGTATCACAGTTCTCATGACGAATGTGCAGGTTGTGAAGCACACACTAGGTTGGGCATTTTCCCTTTGGATAAAAACCACACAGTGCTGTGATGAAGCTATCTTTTAATCTAACTCTCACAAACTTGCCTCTGGTTGTTAACAAGTCATTCACAGCCTCTATGATCCCATTCCTCAGTCTGTGGAACGGAAATAAAAATATTGAGCTTTATTATATTTTGTGAAATACTTTGAATGCTGTTGGGGGTGTGGGGGGGAGGGTGACGAGACAAGACAGCTTTAAAAATGATGCTACCTTTCCTAACAACTTACGATCAGATAGTATTTTGGATTTTTTCCAGACGTCTGTTTAACTAGAGTTTGTACTTCCAAACCCTTATAAGAAAGATGTGCTTTTACCTTCCTAGATTCAAAACCCACCTGGACACATTCCTGTGTAACCTCATCTAGGTGTTCCTGCTCCAGCAGGGGGATTGGATTAGATGATCTTTTGAGGTCCCTTCCAGTCCCTAACATTCTGTGATTCTTTGCGTGTATGTGTGAGCTTTTTATGGGAACGGCACTCTATGTTCTAAGAATGCAGACTTAATTATATAAGGACATTTACATTGACTCAGTACTGGAGTACACAAAGACCAAGGCAACAATGAATAAAGACACTGATAATAGAAGTATAGTAGTAAATACAAATAGGTTAAAGGCAGCATGGATTAGTCTTTTTAAAAAGCTTTTCAAAGAAGCCTAAGAGCCTGCCTGCAGCCTGTTATACCCGAGGGCCATAGCTTAGCCAGGCAGCAGTAGAACATTCTCAAAAGTCACTCAACATTTGCCTTGGCTTCAGGCAGAACCAGCATTTCAAAATGCAAGCATTAAAAAGGATGGAACCTAGATTTGTTATGTAAAACAATAATAATGTCTTGAACTACTGTTCATGGTTCAGTTGTTTCCACCTTTTTACGCCGTATGAAGTGGAAACTTGATTTTTAAAATTTAAACAGAGCTTCCCTTGCAATCATGTAAGTCAGGCATGTATGGCATCAAGAACAAACATATCACAGGGCCTTATATTGCTGAGATAATTCAGCTGCCAGTTGTTTGAGCTGATTTTCCAATTCAGATAGAAAAGAGGACTAACAGAGGCTGTGTTCCCAAAGCACAGGGAGTGACGGTGTTGAAATGTACACAGTGCAAGCCACTGAGAACTGCAAAACTAAAAAGACCGACACTATTTTCTGAACTTTTTTGTACACCTATTTTGGTGATAGAAGTGTAGGTGCCACCTAGCTTGGTGTATCTAAGACAGACACTCATTTCACAAAAATCCCTCTCTCCTTTTCAAGCTCAGGAATGTTGTCATAGAATACCTTCCTTATTGTCAGATAATTTCATGCCTCGGTTTTGTCTCAGCAGACGACAGCCAAGTGCCGCAGTTACAGGGCATTCCTTCCCTGAATGAACTGCGCGCCACAACTGTTTTTCTAACAAGATGTGACATGTGATCCTGAAAATGCTCCCTTTAAAAATGTTGTTAAGCTTCACTATTTTGCTAAGTTTAGTTGATTATAGGCCTCCAAGTCAATGATGCAACTAGTCAACGATCAGCTAAATCTTAGGCAACAGTGTTTGCCCTACACATTGCAGGGTATCGGAGCAGGGGACTGTGCTCTCCTGCCAGTGCCCATAAGCAATGATATTCAAAATAAATTTTCATTAAATTTGGAATCTAGCTCAATGGCATGGTCACAGACAGCACTGAAATGAAAGCCCTGGAAGTCAAAATTTCTGTTTATTTACAGCGCATTTACAAGCTGTGGTGTGTTGAAAAGAAGGCCTTCAGCTTGGAAATGTGATAACCATCACAGTGGTTTTGATTGGGAAAACTTTCACAAAAGCAAATCAAGACCTTGCAACTCAGTTAAATGTCAGATGGTAACAATAAATTGTTTTGTTGTAACTATAGCAGCCTTTTTTAATAATTAGAAAAACCCTTAAAATCAGAGAGGCCTTCACGCAGCAGTTTGCATTAGCAACTTCACAGTCATTCTGCTCTCTACCCCACTCCCAGAGAGTTGTTTGCATCCTCTCCCAGCAGAGAGGCCATTTAGCAGTTCCCGCTGCTGACACACCCTGAGCTGAAGCTTTGCAAAGCAAAACCTCTCTGGCCTTTTGGCTCATGCCCTGGACCCTGTGGGAGCAGAGGAGGTGGGATGGAGGTGTTTCTGGCAGGCCCCTTGCCTGGGCAGCCAGGGCAGGAGCAGCCTCTGCTGGGACCCGCCTCCCCTCTGCACCCCGGCTGCACCTCCAGCTGGCACAGAGCACACCAGGTCTGCAACCTTCTGTGGGACTTCGTGGAAATCCACAGGTGGGAAGGAGCACATGCAAGCAGGGGGCCCTTGGCAGGCCAGCAATGCATCAGCAAGAGGTTTAACGGGAGAGGTAGTTGCCCGGCAGGCCTGTTTTCCAGAAGCTCAGTACATAGCTCTCCAGTTTGTTACAAAAGGAAGTTTCTGCTGCAGTTGGGTAAAACACAACTCTTTTCGACATCATCTGACATGGAACAGGACACTGGTTTGGCTTTTGCAATGCTGTAGATCAGAGGGAGGTTACTTTCCTGGGATACGTAGTGGCTGCTGGCAGAGCTTTAGGTGAAGGTCAGCAGCACTGTGGCTGAAACCACATGATGCCTGTTTTCATACTTGTTGGAGAATGGCTGAGCAGTTGTACGAGCAGAGCCTATTCTGAAGGCCTTAGCATAAGTAGCAAAACTAGGCCGCAGTGGGAACTGCTGACTGTTTCAGTAAAATCAGCAAGGTCACTGAGACCTTGGCAGAGTTTCACAAACAGCTTTCAAGAGCACAAGAATGTAGAATAAGCGTAGCTAGCAGCTGCAAGTAGGAGGACCATGCAAATGTACTGTTAGAGCTTAAGCCAATTAGTAGGTGACAGGTATGGATAATTATCGTGAACTGTATAACTATATGCTATTCGGGCTAATAAATCGAACTATGCTTTATCACTCATATTGAGTCGACCTGCGTGTTCCTCCGCCGCCCAAACATACTGACTCAGAGGCAGATGAGTTGAGCAGACTTGGGTTTAGTTCGTAAGAGATTACTCTGGTGAAAATTCTTTGCAATAACTGGAGTTTAGAAATTAAAGTCCAAATAGACCATTGAGACAAAAACATTCTTACATCTCCCTAGCTTGGTAGATAGTATAAGCAAGTATCAGATTTTGGCATATTTTTGGACAAACAACAACAAATTAATTAACTCTCTTAATTCTGTTAGTTTCTCTGGATCTGAGCCACTGCCCTGCCAGAGGCGGTACAGAAGACCATACCTGGGCCCTGCCTGTTCTGCATTTCATTTCCCAGATTACCAAGGGGCACCGAGCAGCTGAAAACATCAAGCAGCAGTTTTTACACTCTTTTAAAACTGACCATTGTAGAGAAGTGCTGGAAAACACCCTTTCTGCTTCACAAAGAGTTTTTGATGTATAGATCTTACTAGTAATATTGATTATACACTCAATCCTCCTGTAAAAACCCTCAGCCCAGCCCTTGAAAAACACAAAATGATCACTGAAATAAAGCATCAAACCTCATATGTACCAGGGTCTTCTTTCCTAACTCATTACTTTTTTTTCCATCTCTCTCTCCTTCTTTAGAGGCAAATTTATATCTCACTGGCTTTCAGAGGAAGCAAGCTCCAACAACCGTAACAGGTGCCTTCTCTTAGGCTTGTTACTGCACTGGTAGCCAGCGTGGGGGTACAGTTTGCCTTGTTAAATTGAGATATCATTTTAATAAGCAGTTTCAGCACATGAAGATGAGAGAAAATAAGCTAAAGTTTCTGAGGGACTCATGCTCCCAACACATATCCAAAAGGTTGTTTAACGTACTTTACAGAAAAGCCCCCAGATGGCAGCAGGACAGTCTTCAAAAATCTTTTGTGAAGCAGAGCTGTTTAAGGCAAACTGCAGAAGAAGCACATAGATTTTCTGAGACTGCCTTTCTCTTTTCAGGGTAGTGTGTGTATGTGTGTGTCAATTTTGTAACTGATGTAACAGCACATCGCGTTTTCTGTGAAACTCTGAGCAGACCCACAGGACCTGTCCCATTGCAGACAGAGAGAGCTATTGGATGCTGAGTGTTTTGCACACTCGCAGTCAGTGTAACATCCACACAATTGAGAAACTGTGGTTTTCCTACTTTCCGTGCAAATTACTTTGATAAGAGCCAGGCTGGCTCACTCCTCCCATGCAGCTGGTTACTGGTGTTCCCGGGAGCAGGAAACAATGATGGGGTTGGGGGTGTGCTTTAAGTACCAGCTAATCCTGTGATTAAAAACAGACAAAGTTAATGAGTGTCTAAATCGTTATGTTGGAGGAATTCGAGAAAGGGAATGGATCCAGATTCCTGTGACCAAGCCTACTTCTGCAATTTCAGGTCTGGACAGACTAAAATGAAGAGGGACCCATTCTCTTCTTCAGAGATACCTACATTCTTGTAGATTCAGCTGTCATAATAATTCTGTAAGTTGTGACTGAAGAAGTGTCTATGCTACAGATGGTGACAAATTTCAGAGTAGGAGTGGATTACACTTCTGCTAAACTGATGAACACCCTACAGTTAACTAGGGAGTGATGGGGTTTATGATTTCTTCTTCAGTCTGAAGTATCAGTGGTTGATGCTCTGGGCAAAAAGTCAAACCAAATACATCCATTAGGGCAAGTAAATTTAATTTTTCACATGACACTGACACTTGTCATACTATATGAGAAAGTTCTCATGGTGCTTCATGTTCTGTGCATCCTTCTACTAAAGCTTACCATGCACCTGATGGCAACAGCAAGTAAAGGCACTCGTCACTTGCAGATTCACTTGTACACTGTATTTCCTTGCAGGGCTGGTTGAACCTTCCCTTTCTGCTCCCCAAAACACAGAGATTCTGGCTTGCCCTAGAGAAAGAAACCCTGGGAGGCCTCACCATGAAGGACACACAGTGTGGCAGCTGACAAAGGGACCTCTGCTTGCAGCTTCTTCACAGTCACTGACACTGGAAGAGGGCTGCAGGTAGAAGCCATGTTAAACAGAGTAGATGCAAAGAGAAGGTACTGGCTCTAGCTGGAAAATGAGCACTCAGTTGTTTCCCCCTTGACATGCTATTTATATGAGCCAATCATACTTTTTTTGTTCTGGTTTCTTTCTTTTTTGGCCACTGCTTCTTCTGGGGCTGGCTCTGGTCAGTACTGCAAGTTCTTTGCAAGGAGACATGCAAATGTTTTCTCCTTCTCTGCTGCCAGGAAACAACATGGGTCATTTCAGAATCCAGAGACACTGGTCCAAGAACCGCTCTGGCCCTTTTATGGCCTCTGAACTCACATCTGCAGACCACAAAAATCTCAGCTTGATAAGGTAAAGTTACAGGTTTTATTACAGAAAGTTGCACATTTTGATGGTATTATTCTTTATCCTGAAAGAAACATTAAAACAGTAGCTCATATGCCTGGGAACACAGTAAAAACCTGCAGGGATGTATGCGTTGCTATATTGCTCTACAAAATCAGGACATGCTAACACCAAGATTGCATCACCAAGGTTAACACTAAAGATAAAAATGCCCCAAGTAATGACACCATAAAACTCGGTATCACCCCCTTTCCCCTTCTGTGGCTAGCCATACTGCACCCTTCAGTTGCTACAAGTTTTTGTCCCTGCAGTTTTAAATAAGGCATATTCAGCATCTGTCACCATTTGCCTCACAAGAGAAAAGTCAAAGGCAAGGAAAAGAGCAGCTAACTGGCCCTTATCTGATGCTAAATATAGACACAGAGACCTCCATATTTGGTCTGATGCAGAAAACAGCCGAGATTAAATTTCTAGATTAAAGCATGGGTGAGAATTCTTCTGTATTTTCATTTATAATAGTAATCAGTTTACACTGCTTTTGCCTGAAATAACTACATCAGCCGAAAATGAGATCTGATTTCCTCTAGCATCACTAGAACCCAAGCAAGATGCTTCCAACATGCCCCCAGAAACACTTGTTCATTCAGAGAGTCTCTTCTAACTGAGAGAGGGGTTGGAAGGAAGGGGATGCATCAGCATAGTTTTTTGCAATTACAGGAGAATTTAAGTACTTATATAGAGTTGGAAACCATGTACGCAAAGAAGACTCCCACAGAGCTGTCATGCTGGCCTGCAGCACCCGCTGCTATGGGTGTCCTTGGGTTTCACGGGGCTCTGCCAGCACAACTCAATCCTGACATGCTGGAGCCCCGCAGCTATTCTGCTCCAGCCTTGCTGCACTGACAGCAGATCGTCGTCCTCATCCTGACCTTCTTTTCTGCTCTGCCAGGCCTGAGAATAACAAATGATGCTAACATTTACTGGTAGCCTTGTGTCTGAGGCCACAAAACTCATGTCACTGCTTGCCTTGAACAGAGAGCCATGAAGGCAGCAACAAAGCACCCATCCAGCTCAGCTGTGCTCAGCTGCTGCTTTCCTGAACCAAGTATAATCCTCAGAAGGGAATATTCCCCTCACATATTGTCAGTGCTATCTATCATTTCTTAGTAACTTGGCAGGTTTTTTTCAGTCAGTTCAGGACAGCTGGAGACCTTTCTGTTCTCCTTCCTTCATTCTCCCCATCTTCTGCTAGAGCTTCAGTGACATTGCGCTTAAAAAGTCAGTAGTTGCTCCTAGGAACATTGATTGCCCTTGTGTAACTAACAGCATACTCAGGAGACAACCTGAGATTCTGTGGGACAACATCAGTCCTGCTGAACTGTGTAACACCAGCTGCCTGACCTGTACAACTCATTGGTGCCTTATTCAGCTAAGTTATGTTTATCTGAACTTGATGTGGCCCAGAAAAGAAATTCCAATTATTAAGTACTATTTTAATACAAATTTCCTGAGAACAGGCTGGGGAAATCATCACTGTCTGGCTGTGCAAGGGAGTGAATGACAGGGAGGTTTTTGAGATGCCTGAAATAAATTTTTAAGTAAGGCTAGCAGAAATTTTGTGCTAACATTTGAATTCAAACAACCCCATTGGACTGATTGTAGTCTGGAAAGGAGACATAACCAGAAGTTAGAATGGCACAAGGATCTGATACCTTTAAGTAGTTATCTGTCGATGCTGCTAAGAGTATCTTCTCTTCAGAGCACTGTATGTATGAAAAAAAATGGTCAGGGAAATAAACATGGAAGTGGTCGAGGTGAAAGTCAGTTCTCCCAAGCCTAGAAATCCTTCCAATTCCCCACATGGACTCAGAACCAGAACCTGAAATTCCTTTAAAGCCGGTGGCCCCCAGACACATAAATTGAAGCTGGAGAGAGGATCCTCTTGTCCTGACAGTTTTGCAACCTGTCATTAGTATTTGGAGAATAAAATAAGGCAGAAAGAGTAATCAAAATTGTGCAGGTGATGCTGCTACCTTTGTTCCTAAAAGGGCTGCCAAGCAATTATTTTCTTCTTATTGGGCAATTTCTCCTGCCTCTGCCACTTGTCTGGCCCAGGCTGGCAGGGGCATTGTTTGATCTGTTCCACAGCAAGATTACCAATAGCTAGAGACTGGAAGAGAAACTCATTTGCCCAAAGGTTTATCTGGTTTTCACAGCTATACTATCGGGGTCCTGTGTTGTTCTCTTTTGTTATTTCCATCTCTACCTGTGGCAGCACTACTGCAACGTAACCCCTGGAGGATGCAAAGTTTTTGAAGTCTCCCATAAAAGACTCCCTAAGCAACCTATTCAGTGCTTCACTGCATTTGACATAAGAAGGGATTTCTACTGCCTAACCCTTATCTCCCCTGCTACAATATAAGTTGTACGAAAGAATTCTTGTCCTATCTACCCCTGACACAAAAAACCTGTCTTCTTTCTTTTGCAGCAAGCTGAGAGGTTAGCATACAGCTTTCTCTTTTCAACAAACTCAAAAAAAAATGTTGAGAATATCTTATTTAGGCTTCTCATTGTTTTTTTCTTCTGTCAATTCTCTTTAAATTTTGGGAAATGTGGTACCCACAATTAGGCGTAACATTTGAGCCAAAACCCCACCAGTGCTAAGTATACAAAGGAGACTCTTTCAGAGACTGTTCTCGTGACTTTTCGTCCTAGTATGATGTTGGTCTCTCAATAGTAGCAAAGCATTTGAAACATTTGTTTTGTGATCCCTTATAACCTTTAAAACCTTTCCTAACTGCTGTCCTGCAAACTGTTGCCTGCCTTGCATTTGTGCAGTGGATCATTCATTCCTCTTTTGTTCCTGTCTGTATAAAATAATTTTTCAATTGGTCATCCAGCACCTAAAGACCCCTTTGAATTCTGACCCTGTTCTCCTGTGTGCTTTCATGCCCCCTAGCATGACACTGTCATCACATTTGATAAGCATTATCTCTGTTGCACCTACAAAGCCATTAATGACTAGAGTAACTGACCGGGGAGAGACCCTGCAGCCCCCTCATTGCTCCCTTCCCATTTGGTGCCAAGCTCCGAGGGCTGTTCAGTGAATAGGCTTTTCCATAGGGCTGTGCACCTGTATTCCATGAGTTTCATCTAAGTTGTATACCCATAGCTGCCTTATGAGTATCGAGTGAAGGAGCATGGAAAAACCTTACCCAACTTGGAATATAAGGCATCTGCTTTTTCTTCGCTGGTTGGTTACTTTGTCAGGAAAAAGAGGGCAGACTGCTCTGACAGGATTTATTCCTGACAGGCCTGCATGTCTGTGACTTATCATCTTTTTATCTTCTATATACTTATGCACAGCTCATTTATTCCACTTTTTCCAGGAATTCAAACTGGAGTGACTACTAACCAGTTATTTTCATCTCTTTCTCTCCTTTCTTCAAAGACCATCATTATCTGCACCCTTTTCCTACATTTTGGGATCTCATCCATTTCCCAAGATATCTCAGAAGCAATTCCTGACACTTCTGCAGCTGTCTCAACCAGTTCCCTCAATGCTGGACTTCATCAAATGAACATGAAGACACATATCTAAGCAGTGCCTGAGCAGTCTCAGGATTGCGCTGTGTGCCGAGAGGTAATACACAAAGCCAGCTCCAATCTGCCAGAGGTCTGTTCCCTCCAGTGCTGCTACTGAGCCCACCCAGTCCCCAAAGCACAATAATCACATCTGTGCAATGCCGGATCTGACTTCGTCATCTCTGCCAGACAGACCCCACAGCTTCTTCTCACTCCCTGCATTACCGTGCATCACAGTAGTGCACACCCATCCAGGAGACTGCCACAAAGCTAATTAGATCTACTAGTCCTGAGCTGGTTTGGTCCAGCATGCAGCTTCTCCATCCCAATATCCAGCATATTCTCACCTACCAGCCAAATAATGGTGAGTTGACTAACAGTCATCCCAGTACACTGGTCCAGTTCCAACAAAGTTGGCAGAGAGAAAAAACTTACTCTTAAAAAGGTAGCTTTTGGTCATCCCAATCCTGTTTTCTATTGTAGAACAGACAAGTGTCTCATGCATGTTTATGACTGTAACCTTACCACACAGTCATACAGCTGGCTCTCACTTTACATCTAGGAAAGACAGGCAAAGAGCAATTTGGTCACAAGTCAAAAAGAACATGTGCAGAGAAGTACCAACGAGAGGTGCTGGCTGTCTTCAGAGTTCAGTGTCCCACAATGACAGCAGCATTGTTTATCCAGAACTAGGATAATTGAGAAATGAAACACATCCATCATCTAAAGCAAACAAAAATATTTCTCCATACCTTACAACTGAAGCAAAACACAATTGGAGTAAGACACTAATATTTTGCTCTTACCTATGGACTTAGAGGGCAGAAATAGAAATGGGCTGGGGGACAGTCAATCAGATTTTGCCTTACGATCCTGGGCACAGCTGCAGTTATAACTCTTGTAAAAAGGCTGAGGAAGCACTCTATTTTGTGTTTGTATACTTTGTCAGGTGTGTTCATTAGACTCAGATTGCATCAAGGAGCTCTCAGAAAAGCATGTGTGAGAATCACACCCCCCCTTGCAAGGTTTTCCTGATCAGAGGCCATGTCCTTGCACCCCTGGCTGGGGTCATATGCCCTCCTTGCAGTATTTAAAGAGCAGCATGTCCACTGGTCATCAGGCATGAGCCTTCTGGGGTGGAAGAGAACACTCAGAAATTACAGCTATTGCTAGAAATTTCTGAAAATCTGATTCCCTAGAGGCTGACAGGGGGTTTTTAATGCATTACAAACAGAGTTTGTTTTGCAGGTTTTGGCAAATCTTTTATTCGAGAACTCAATCTCAGTTCAAACTGTATTCTGTTCAGTCATTTTAATGATGATATTTACTGAGCTGTTGTTAAACAGTGATTCATTCTAGGGAACTTCACAAAAGGTTTTAAAGACATTTACGAAAATATTCCTAGATCTTCAAGTGACAAGCTGTTCAGCTACTCACTGGTCCAGATGTCAATAACAATCAGATGTCAGTGCCCTGCAGAACGCCAATGCTAAGAAAGTATGTCACCCCTTGCTTTCAGATTTGCAGAGACTAGAGGGTTTCTGCAGAGATCGCCTCCTAACCTGTCACAGTAAATTCCCATCCTAGAACCCAAGGGAATACTTGGGATCCCTCTTTCCAATGCTAATAACTCTCTGGCAAGTTGAGGCTGGTCACCCTTTGCAGGGACTGTCAAGTCTGCTGAAAGCCAGTTTCTGCTGCTGACATCATTTTCCAAATATGATACGTGATGGGAGCAATAAAATCTATTCTAGTTTTGTAAATAATTTTTAGAAATAGTTGGTAAGTGTAGTGTCAGTGAATTGAGTCAGGGTACTCATGCCCTGAACACATCCTAGAAGGAGCATGTCATGCTCAGTTGACCAAGGGAACTTTCCCCATGCTGCCCTGCCATCATTGCACAGCTTGAAACTGGTGGGTAACTACAAGAGATGAAAGAAATTTTTTCAACCTCTATTTTAGTCTTCGATGCATCTGGCAAGACTTCAGAAAGGGAACTGCTTTTGTGCCATGGGAGTTGAGCAGCAGAAACTGAGCAGAGGCCAGTTTCACCCAAAACTCTCATCCAGACTACTGGAATGTGTCCAGGCTCATCACCAGCCTAGCTGACACAGGAAAGGAAATGGAGATCGCCAGTATTAAAGACGTGAGCTTTTTGGCTTGAACTTGAGTCAGGTGTCTAGAACTAAGACTGTAGTGGCAGCCTCCATCCTTTGTAAATCAAGGACAGGTGGGAGAGAGGAAACATGATCTCACCCACAGTACTATCAAAGACTTACAAAAAAAAAGGTTTCACATCCCATTCCCAATTTCTCAGACTTTCAGTCTGCCCTGTTATTTCCTGACTGTACACTCTAGGAGTATCTTCCCCACCCTTAAGAGACTGTGCTTTAATTTAACCAAGATTTGAGTCTACTTTTAAAAAGTTATCTTACTGGCCAGATTTATTCCATGTCCGTTCACCACTTCTCCTCTGCAATTTTAGAACCGTTGCAACTGGATAGGGTAATTGTTAAGGATGACGCACACAAAGCTTCCCTTTGAAATGTGTGTGTTATCAGCATCTTCTTCCCTCTGCTTTCCCATTTTCAGTTTGGCTGAAACCACTTTGGTTCAGAAATGACCAAAATTACAGTAACTTTTATGAAGGAAATTAGTCAAATTTCAAGCCAGTTATTTAGAAATTATTAATACCTGACAGGAAACAAACAAACAAACAAAAACCCACAAACAAACAAACAAAAACATAAAAAAACCACCACCCACACCCAAACGTTAAGACTGTTGCCTGCCCAATGGTCATGACTGAAGCAGGCTATTTGTCACACAAGGAAACCTGCCTCTTTCCAATTGAAAGCAAGAAATGTTTCGGCAAGCAGGGGCAGCATATGTGGAAGTGCTTTCTGCCTGTGCCCAGGCTACTTCAAGTCTGACAGATAGGATTCCATTCACTCTATCTCCATGAAACTCCTTAAACTTCACCAAACTCAAACATACAGAAAGAGAGAAATCAGAATACAGTTATGTTCAGAGAGACAGATACCCAGACCAGCTCTCCCTGTTAGCATACAACGAACCTCTTTGCAGACCAAAGGATACTTCTTTCAGAAAGCAGCAGATTCTAAGTTACCATTAATCTTCTTTAACAGTAGTAGCTAGTTCTAAACCATCCCAAATCTCATTTGTGTTACCAACCTTTGAGGCAGGGGCTTTGCTAAATGGCAGCAGTTGTTTGGTACCCAGGAGGCAGCATCACCGGTCACTTATATGTCTCCAGGAGTGGAAGGCACTGATGTGGAAGACCTCCTGTTCCAAAGCAAGAGTCAGCTCTGAACTGTGCTGTCTCACCAGGCTGTCTCTTGTGCTCCAAACCACTGGAAGCGAGAGATCGTTGCTGTCTCCCTTCGAAACTCAGGTACCAGCCACGTGCCTGTCCCATGTGGAGAACCCGCCAGATGCTTCCAAGTGATGCTGAGGAAAAAGCACAGGTGATCCATTGATTAAGTGGTCAAGGCCTGACCTCTGATCCAAAACAAATTGTAGTTATTTACAGAAAAATTTGCAATAAGGGAGGGAGAAAAGAAGTTTAATTTACAGCTTTCATAGATTTTTCTCCATCAGCTGCTCAATTAAGGAAAAATGTGTATATTAACATATATTAAAATATGCAATTCCTTGATGTCTGTGTATCCCCCATTCCAATTAATAAAACCAGAAATTAAAACCAGCATCTGTTTTCCACCAAAGATTGTATTATCAGTATTCTGAGTTAGCAAACATTCAAAAAACAGTCATCGTGACTTCCCCTTTTCCAGGAGACTTGCCTTAAAGCTACAATTTTTGAGAAATAATAATAAAATGGGTGTTCTTTTTCAGGATGTTAGCAAGTTTAGATTCACTCTACTTCTAGCTTCACTCTACAAACACAAAAGCTAGGAATGCATTATTTAGTTATGAATGAATAAACACTGATTTCCATGGAGTTGGGGCATTAAGAAAAGCAAAAGCGATCTCATGGTTGACATAAAATTCCAGACTTTGGCAATGCAGACCAGGTTCACTTTTGCATTTCCATTCAGTCAAGATGTTGGCTTAGCTCTCTCCCATTCCCTCCCTCTCATCCAGTGGGAATATTTATTCACATATGACCAGGCCTCAGATGTTTCCTATAAGACTGATGAGCTAACAGGTAAAATGTTGGGCCTAGGCTGGTGCGAAGATGTTGAATGTCTGTGTAGCTACTAGCCCTATTTTGATACTTGCTTGTAACCCAGAAACAAGTGGCAGGAATGCTTGATGTTGCTGAGCTCATGTCTTGGGCAGAGGCTGGAAGCAGGTGTGCAGTGTTTGTCCTCCCTCTCCCAAACCATTTCAAGATGAGTTGAGCATGGTGTTACCTTACTCCTGATAGGACACTCAAGTGAGACGCTGTGTTCATCACAATGGTTGATGTTTTAAGCACAGGCCTTTCCCAGTCTGCTCCAAAACTTCATAATAAAAGATGTGATACACCTTTTACTGAACATTCTAAATAATCTCATTTTGTTCTGAGGGATATCCAGAGCTTTTTGGTGACACAGTTTCATCACTGTCTCCTAAATATTTAGCTATGAAAGCTCATGCTGTTCAGGTCTGGAATGTCTCAAGATGGAAGAGTGAAGTGAGACTGCCTGGAGCTGGGCCCAGCATTTATTTGGCAAACGTACATCAAATAAAACAAAACATTTACAGACATAAATAAGTGATGAGAGATCAGAGGGAAAGAGCGGGGGGAACCCACATTTCTCTCTCACTGTGTCCAGCTTTAACTCAAATCCAAATATTAAAGTTGGGGGAAGGGACAGAGGAAGAGGAGAAAACGATACAGAGAAAAAAATGTGAAAATGCTGTACGTTTCAGCACAGCCTCAAGCCTACCAGGGAAACCAATGGGAATAAGCAGGTAAGAGTGTGTGGCCTTTTATGGGAAATGTTCCATTCATAGGAATTCTTTTCATTTCTGCATGACCACCTTCTCACTGGTCTTTTTTCCCACCATTGGCTGACTCTGGTTTCACAGATCCTGTCTACAGTTAACCACAGCAAATATTTTTAGCAAAAATTACTTTGCATCTCACACAATATTGGAGAAGAAACCTAACAGAGACCTACCAAGAGAAGCCCCAAAGTTAATAGCTTTGCTTTAATAACAAAATGATCTCTTTTAATCCTGAGTGTTTAAGGCAAGTGGAAGAGGAAGCAACCTTTCATCTACAGATCAGAGGGAGTTAACCCCATTTCTCTTTAAAGTTTCACTTTTCTTTCTGACATGGTCAAGGAGACATCAGCACTGGTGGTGGTTTCTGGGTGGAGCAGAACTGTCCTCTAAGAACATGATTAAGATCTGCCATGAAAGAGCAGCACGTGAAAACTCGATCACTGAGGCCTCAAGAAAGAGTCTAGATGGCAGAAGAAAAAGGATCTGCTCTTGTTCCAGAGGCATCCTAAGATAACAATGCTTTCACAGACTTGGAGTCAATGTGCTGTGTTCTTTCAGGGAATTATACCTTTAACTTTCCATGAAACCAAAACCTCACTGTAACCATATTCCTTCTAGAAAGCAGGAATGTCTATGAGTGGCTGTAGGGGTGGCTCTCAGAGATGCATAAATAGGTGCTGATTTTTTTTTTTTTTTTTTTTCAGTTTCCCCATAATTATGTGGTATTGGGAAGGGAATACTAATCCAGATAAATTCAAAATATCCCTTTCATCAAAAAGGCAGCAGATAGAAATCTGGCATAAGTAATTATTTTTGGCATGGAAGTATCTGAACTAGAGCTGGCATTATTTATCCCTGACATCAAGAAAAGGCAACTGTAAGAGTCTCAGAAGGCCCTAACTTGCAGAAAGAACCAAGCAATGGGAGAACAGGCAAACTGCCTTTACTGGTGATTTAAAACCAAAATTAAACCACTTACAAATTATTCAGTAAAAATATTGCTCAAGTTTCAGCAGTGACCAAAACCAGTCAATCTCAAGGCATGCTGAAAAGATCAAAAAGATAATACTGAAAATACAATAGAATTACAGGAATTATAGTAGTCCATCCTCTGAAAAAACTGTGTTCAGTTTTCTTTTTCAAAACAGGAAGCCAATTCAAAACAGAAAAGGACAAAGGAGGCACTAGGAAGATTGGAAAATTTTCCGTATAAAAACATAGAGGGATCCAAATAAATGTTGTGTGTTTTTTTAGAAGAGAAAGAAAGCAGGTAAGCAGGGATATGAGAGGTCAGACATGCGTAACTGTGGAAGAGATCATTTAGGCATACCTAACGGCCTCACTTTAAAATATAAGACCCAGAGAGCAACCAGTTAAAGCAGTTCCAAGTGTAAAACTGTCCCACTCACCCACAGAACTTGCCACTCACTAGTATAACAGAGCTGAAGCAAAGTATTTTGAGTTACGATGTGCAGAGCACAGTTGCACAGATGGCTCCACAGGAACTTGAAAGACACGGCCCTTGTCTTGAGAACTCACTTGAGACAAAGTGCTTGTGAGAATGCAAAAAATCCAGTGGAAACTTATGCAAGCAGCAGAAGTAATCTCCGTAGTTAAAAATGTTTATTAACATGGTGCTACCCAGTGTCCATTTTAATAACATGCTGTCCTCTGAAGCAAGAGGATGTGGGCAGAGATGAGGTGTTGGTCTAAGCCCGTGTGGCAATTCCTGCCTTTGAGTCCTGCTGGACTGACACTGCACTGAGAAGGTGCAGTACACCTTGGCAGACATTTCATTTTCTAAACCACTTATACTAAGTGAAATCTTTTTTTTTTTTTTTAACTTTTTAGATCCCTGTGGTTTTCTGTCATCCTTCTCACTAGAAAAATCTGCCAAGGACTCCTCAATATTTTGCTCAGGAAAGTACCTGTGAGCGGTACCTGCTGCAGCAGGGGACAATGGGGCAGGCTCACCCCGAACTTCCCCAAAGCAGATAAATTTTCTGCTGCTGCATTCTCACATTTTTGGGAGAGACAGCCTCACATTCCGGGTCCATCAGAAGGGCTGCTACTATTCACTGCCGAATTTGAATTAACAAAACACTTTTTCTATTCATCGTTATTCAACGACTATGGAATTTTCAAGAATAGAACAAATTGTAATGACCAAATTTCTGCATTCATGACAAACTAGCACCAATGAAGGGGATAATTATTGAGATGAATTAGTCTGGGGAGAAGGAGCCAATCTGGGAAGCATGTATTTAACAGAGCAATCACATGATCTCTAGAGACAGGCTTGCGGGTGGGTTTTCCAGGAACCAGGGGGGATTATTGAAGCAGTCAGACCAATAAGCAGCTGCAGTAACAAAAGCACAAACCAGATGCCAGGCGATATGATCTTAGGAGAAAAAACTAATGAGGATCCAAGGCTGAACAAGGCACGGTGCACTGACGTCAACAGCGTTGTACCAGGAATGTGCTTGGGCCCTGTGCAAACCCAGTTCCCCCAGAATTCCCCCTGCAAATTCCATGACACTCCCATCCGAACCCTCTGCCCTCTGGCAATACTGGACTCCTCTCATGTTCGTCTGCTCAGAGTATGAGGGAGTGAAAGCCTGATTTCCACTTTGTGTCCCACTGCACAGAGTATGGCGTCTGTAGCAATTAAACCCAACTGGCTTAGGCTGTTCTGAACCCAGCAACTGAGCAAACCCAGCCTGGAACCAGCTGAGGCACCACTGCTTTCAGGGTGCATTACAAGCAGCAGTGAAGGCCAGGTCTGCTGAAGTTGACAAATGTTTTGTCAAACTGTGTTATGCTTTGATCAAGTCTGACTGTTTTGAGAGTGAAAAACGTGCAGACCAGAGAGATCCGGAGCCTTTTTTTAATTTGTTTCTCAGAGGATTTTGTGTGGGAGAACTTGGTAAATATTCAGGCAGCTCAAACAGACAGAGGTATCAGGAATTTCACTCCCAGTTCCATGGGTGGTCTGGGTCGTTAGGCAGGCTCTGACCCACAATTTCAGGTCACAGTTCAGACAGGCACCTGAAAGTCTTGATCTCTGTAAGAACAAGCAAGGAGGATCTGCCCAAAGCCCCCTTCCAGATACAACTGTGTCAGAGTGACAACGAAGCCAATTGAAGCCTCGGATCAGGGTTTGAACTCACCGAGCTCAGCCTCGTCTCAGGGACCTGCCTGGCCTGGAATATTTGCTCTGTATAACCCTTTGAGCTTTCTATAGCCTGGTAAATATTGTAGACGGTGCTGCACCATGTACAGCTTCACAGCTTTGTGTGATATCCCTGAAGACACAAGACACTGTGAAGAACAAACATTTTTTCAAACCCACAACAAGAACAACCCCCTGACCTGAGCTTTTTGCATTTTCAGGGATGCTCTGAGGCAGCAGACATCCTGGCAGGAGATGGCAGCTTTTTGCCTGTCCCGTGTAGCACAGCATATATCTGCTCTGCAGAAGACCCTGTGTTTCAATGGATGCATTGTGTGTATGGCCCTGAGGAGCATATCGCGGCATAAACAGAGAGCAGATTGAGCCTGAAAAGCTTGTAGACTTTTCCAGCTGTGAGTCCACAGAGACCCAAAGAGGAAGCAGTGACAGCTGCTCTCCCCAGGGGACCTGCCCAAGCCCCAGGCACCACTGCTCTGCCCACAGACCTGGGAAGAGGAGCTCATCCCCCTCATCATCCCTTGTTTGCTCTGTGCTGATCCAGGTGGGAGTTTTCCCTTTTCTAATCTATTCTTGATGACCCAGTCTCTCCCCTGAATGACTTCTGCTCTCCTTCCCTTCACTCTGGATTTCACCTTGATGTGAGATGCCTCACAGAAAATACCACTCTGTGTTTGTAAGTAGCGGGGATAATGTGCAAGGGCAATTCTTATGTATCACCCCTGTGCCTCAGCTTAACGACTAGGACTCATTCAATCTGAAATGCAGGCTTTAGACTCCCCAGTTTCTACTGCAAATAAGACACTGAGAAGTCCTATGGGTCAGATAGGCTGCCAGAGAGAATATTCACACAGATTTTGCAGTTTGGTGAAGCTAGTGCTTGTGGAGGGAAACTCTACTCCAGTTCTTCCAAGTACACTAGTTTCAAGGGATTCATCGTTAATCCCAATGGAGTATCTGTTATGAGAATTAAAAGCTACAAAAATAGGATGTAAGGAAAGTAGAAAATGAAGAAGTGGGACAGGAATATTCTTGACCTACACTATTATCTAATTGCTTTGAAAATTAGAACATTGAAGCCTCTCGTAATAATTTGTCAGTTTTTTATTATTATATGCTTTAGAAAAATATTCCAATATATGCTATAGTTTTCACCCACACTTTCAGGGGTTACAAGAAAAGAAAGGTCTCCGTATAGAATGATATCACAGCCAGCATGGGGGAAAAAAAAATCTCTGCAGCGTGGGAAGATGGAATTGAATTAAAAGAAAAAAAAAAGTTACTGACTCAAGAAAAAGGGGCTGAACCACTTTTGCCATGAGAAAAAGAACAGAGAAAAAGGGATAAAGGAAGGAAAAGAAGTAGGACAGAGCTCACTGGGGAGCACAGCAGCCAACCTGACTTGCCAGTACTCTGGCACAAGTGCAGCAGGGGTCCAGGACCCGATTTGCTGTCCCTGGGGTCTCTTACCCTACATCTGGCCAGGTCAAAACCTTCCTCAGCAAATTCTGAAGAAGTCAAATCTGCAGTAGTGAGGGTAGGGATGCTATTCTGCAAAAGATTTTTGACAGAATCTAAGAAAATATATCAAGTCTTAAAGGAGAGAAGGGACAATCTTTCTGGATAAGATCTGTGGATGATGTCCTCTGGGATACTCTCATGCTATTATGGGTAGCTTGTTACCAGTAAGGCATTGTCAAAGTGGGAATTCAGAGAAGAAAAACAAATGGGAGAGGACTAAGTTAGACTGTCAGAACTGAGCTGTGTCTGCCATTTGGCTGAGAGACAAAACAGATATGCTAGCAAGTCTGCAAATATGGCAAAAATACGCATGTGAAAGTGACTTAACTAGGAAGAAAAAGAAAAGATATGACTAAAGAAAAATCATATAATACGGTAAGACTGAAAGCTTCAGTACAATAATATTTTTTGAGTTAGACTGGCCAAGATGCTAAGAAATCCTGCAGCAGGACTGGGTTTGTTTTAGCAGAAGAAAAGAAAGGAGACAAAAGGAACAATCTGTGATTCTGGGAAGTATCAAAGTTCTGTTTTGGGGCATGTGAGGTAAGGACTCGGGTTCTTGGGTAATTTCAAAGACCTGGAGTACTCATCTCTGATGGTCTGGGGAAGTTATTCCATTTCTTGAGCAAGGATTTATTAGGAAAGAAAATGTAAAGAACAGCACTGCATCCAACTCACTGCTCTCTGAAAAACTGCATGTTTCCATGAGAGACATGACATTTCTCAGCTGCCCACTGAATCCCACCTCTCCACTCCACACCAGCCCGTCTGCTCCAGCCCGTCTGCTCCAGCCCATCTGCTCCAGCCTGGAGCTTGCAGAAGTTCCTAAAAGTGCTTAAGTAACATAAAATTACACACAAAGGGGAAAGGTTGCGTGAAGGCATCTTCCATCACCAGCTCTGTTTACCTGTCCAGCACTTCTCTCTGTACTTCACTCCCGCAATTGAATCCTGACCTAAAACAACCTGTGTTTTTAAAAAAATCTTCCACCCAAGTGACACAAGTAATACTGCTGACTTCAGCATGCAGGAAGAAGCCACTCAGTGTAAGGAACAATCATGAAATCAGGCTCTAAAAGTCTAGATTAAACTATGGAAAATTGCACTAGTGACTCATTCTGCTGGTGACTCCTTGTTTAGGACACTGAGAAGTACAGCTCTGCTTGGAGATGATCTTTGCACGTGAATGCGTTAGGAAGAAGGATGTACGACATTATCCCTCAGACAAAAAGAGAGAAAAACTGCAATGCACATTGGTGTAATGGGACAGCAAAGTGCAGCAGATCTGACTTCTTCCCAGGGTCTGTCCAGATTTCATTCTCTGTGAAATCATTCGATCACACCAGATCAGTAATATCCCAAAAGCAACATTTGCCTGTACACAACAGCTGAGCTGCTCAGTGGGGAAAAGCAGCCCTTCTGAAACCACAAAGCAAACAAACATACTGAAGCCTTCACATTATGCCCCAGAGCAGGGCTGCACGCACGGCTTTCCCAGCAGCAGGGTCCTGTGCTGAATAGTGCCTCCCAGCAGCGGTTGGGAAAGCAAGGAAAACATCACTCACCTGCAGGCAGGCAGGGTGGCAGGTCACCCAGCCCTGCTGGAGCAGCTGGGGACAGGGGGACACAGTGACAGCTGCTCTGCAGAGGGGAGAGGGAGTGCCCAAGCTCTGTAAAGCACTGCAGAGGGGGTGGGAGATGGGAAGAAGCAAAGCGCTTTGCCAGCTTCCACAAGAAGAGGATAAAAATGAGAAAATTAGAGCCTTAATTGCAGAGTAAAGATGTACCATCCCCTCCGCTCTACCCCCCCGCAGGGATGTGCCACGCAGATGTCTCTGGCTGGGGTGGTTGCCAGCAGGGCTTTGCAGAGGCTTTGTCTCTGGATGGGGACTGTGCACTGGCAAAGAAATTACAGCTTTTATGCCCTTGGAAACAGCAATTTTGGCTGCAGCTTTATGTTCGTGCATTTCTAGAAGACAGCTTGTTCCTCCTTCCCTCTGTCTCACCTTCATGAGGAGGGTAGAGGCGTTATCATGGACCAGATGAGGAGGGAAAAGACCAATGAGTAAAAGCGGAGATTTGACACTGGAGGTGGAGGTGAAGGTGTCCCCATAACACACTGGCATCATGCCTGCAGGCAGAGTAGCTGGGAAACAAGAGAGCCAGAGGCAGTGGCCGCCAGGGCAGGAAAGTAACCAAGGCCACAGCCTCACCATGTCCTTCCTTGGACATTTTCTTTGGTGCCTAAAGGAATGTCACTGTCATGACAGTAGGAACTGTGATCATCCATACTGTTCAAGCAAGACAGATACCTCTCAAGAAGCAGCACCTCAGCAGCCTCAGGATGCGTGATCTAAAGAGTTCGGCCGTCAGTGGGTAGAGAGGAAGGTGCCCAAAGGATAGATGGTGAACTGCTCACCTCTCATTTTGCAGGGTGACTGTTTTTCCCTGGGAAGCAAACAGGCAGCCCTTGGGGTTTTAGTGGATGCTCCTCTGTCACTGGCCTCCAGACACGATGGTGCCCTCAGCCTGAGCGCATTTTGCACAGCTCTCTGCACTGAGAAAGGGAGATAGCGCTGTCATACTTCCTCCACCTTGCCTTTAGCATAAGCAGAGGTGGGCTGAGGCACTAATTAATTAATTCTGTATTGGAACAGGAAAAAAAAAAAGGAAAGCAATGTTGTGGATCCCCCAGAGACTGACATATTTTCAAATATATCGCAAATTGAAAACATTTGGCTTCAAATTAAGTGAAATGTTTTATTAGGTGGAAAACTAATAATTTCCCGTGAGGGGCATTTGCTACAAAAGCCAAAAGAATCAGATGAAATGGCGGGATTCCCAAGGGTTTGGGGACTGTTCCCAGGGCTGCAGAAGAAAAGTGGTACTGCATGGGCTGCATTCGGCAGCTGGCTGGGGAACCACACTTACTCTGACCTCAGGTGTTACTAGAAATGAAGTAGGGCAGCTTCACTAGAGATGTCCAAAGGGCCCTGTTACACAGGGCAGAGCAGCCCCAGGACTGGTTGTTTATTGTGTCTGAGGGAATCCCAAGTTCAAATCTTATATATATGTGAGCCAGAACATGTACTTTTTCTGCTTCCATTACCCTTCCCATAAGACGGTCCCAGTCACCGAAGAGTCAGATTTGCTACATGTGTCTCTCAGGCTTCTCTTTTGAAACCAAACCACCATTTCTATCACAGCATGTGAAGGAGACAGCATAGCACAAGAGCCTGGTGACTGAGCTGCGTGAGCATCAGCCTTTGCAGAAGGAGGCTTGGACATGGGTCTCTCACACTAAAGGCTTTGCTGCCCTAGTGAGTGGACTGGAAACCCTGACAGCAATTGGTAGCCAGCTCTGCTATGGATCCCAACCTGAACAATATGAAACATCTTGTTACAGAAAGATAAAAAATAGGTCAGTCTACATTTCAGCCGTAGATAGCTGAAACTATGTGCTTATTTTTACCTAAACTAATCAATCATTTTGAGCAATTGGGTACTGCAATCTTTGAAAAATAAAATTGCTAAGATGGACGAAACAGGAAAATGCACATATTTCTTGTTTTTCTTTCTCTCATAGCTTTGCATTAATTATTCTTTCCTTTGCTCAGTGATCAAGGTGGATGCGCAGCTTGTTGACCATATGCAACTTTGCCAGTAACCTTTGAACCTGACAGATCAACTGTGTGGCAGAACCTTAAGTTGTGCAGTACCAGGCAGATGTGCAATGCTCCCAGAGATGGGAGCAAAGATTCCTCTGTTCCACTGATATGTGGGATCAATGAAGGTGCTGTAAATACTAGCAGAATGTCCAACCAGATCTTGCATAAGCAGCATCAAGGTCCTTTTGTGTCAGCAGTCAGAACCTCAGAAAATTACCTCGTGACAAGGTTTTTTTTGGAGAGAAAAGTTCTGCACAGATTTCTAGCTTCCTTGACGTAAGTGCTTGCAACACATGCTTACTGAAACATGCTTTCTTTCAGGGCCAGTTTATGCTTGTTTTAATATTCTTTCCAAAATATTTTACTGGGGTCATGGGAAGTGCTATGCAGCCAAGTCGAGTGACAAGCATCAGCATGTTGTCAGTATGTGAAAGCAAAAACAAAGCTTTTTGGAAGGAATTAGAGAGTCTAATGTCTAAACTAGTCTGAAACAGGTCCAGAACAAATTGCAGCTGGTAAAGGAGAGAAACTAGAGGTTTCTACCTCCAGTTACCCCCTTAGGTGGAAATTATCTGCACTCCAGATGCAAAGCCAAGTATAGCAGAGACAGCAACAGGATGGCCAAAGCAGGGATCTGGCATCAGAACATGTTGTTCTTAGATTAGACTGACTAGTCCATCATTTCAATCACAGCTCCAGACAAAGCCGACTCACCGTGTTTCCTTTACCATCTGTGTAGTCAGGAGAACCAGTGGATTTATTGTACTTCCAAACCAGTGATGACCGAGTGCCTTACAAGCCGTATTGTATTCCCACCCCTGAGACAGAAAGGTATTACCGCTCCCGCTTTGAAAAAGGAGCCAAGAATAAGTGACAAAAAACTGCTTGCCCAAATTTGCACATAAAACTGATAGCAGAGCAGCTAACTCAAACTCAGTTGGCCTATCCCTAGGTCAGGACTTTAATCCTTAACACTTCCTCTCAGCTTGACCCAAGATTTGATCTAGAAGGTAAGCACTGATGGATGTGGGTGAGCTTTGCATTTATCTTGGAGGATTGCAGTTCTTGGAATTCATGTCATTAAGATCTTGGTCTCTGTTTTCTTATGGGCAGCAAAAATTTGGCACAGAAACTAAGCATCCCACAGCTACTATAATTTTAATATCCTGTGAAGCCACTTGGAAATGAAGATGGTAGGCATGCCATGGCTTTAAAGTCATAATATTTCAGCTTTGATTTCTGTTCATAACAGGATAAAACTGCATAGAATTGGGCCATAGGATGTCTAAGCAATAGTCAAACTTCCTTAGAGGTTTGGATTCTCTGGGGCAGGTTTCCTTTAAGCACTAAATATACCTGTGATCAAACTCTCAAGAAAGTAACATCTCCTGAATGTAGAAAATATTAACTTTTGTTGTTTTTGCTGTTGAGATTCAAACTCATTCTGTAGAGACAGAACACAGCAATATCTAGCCAGAGCCTGTAAAACAATTTTCTTTCTTGTGAGAGTTTTAGAAAGGGCCAAATACGTTCTGTGCTTAGTCTCCATTGAATGAGTCTCCAGAGCCTATGTGCAAGTAAGACTCAGTATATACTGTATTTTATGCAGCAATAAAAGCAACTACTATCCAGGAGTGCAGTGGTTGTCACGATGTCTCCAGCCACATCTACTCAAAATCTCAGTAACAATAATGTGGAAGTGCAATCTCAGGCTAGCTGAAAAATAGGATTCCTCTTCTGTAGAAATTTTCAATAGCTTGAAATGTAATTTCAAATAGACACACAAAAGATCTGCAAGTTTCCTACCAGACAGAAATCCTGTAAGATTTAATTTCAGAATCACTGATACACAGTGTTTCCAAAATAGTAAATGTAACCCAGGACTTCAGTAACTTGTTGAATAAAATTACCATAGTTGTTTTTTTGGTTTGTTTTTTTTTTTTTTTTTTTCTCCAATATCACTGCTGCTCATCACTGGCTAGGGACAGCAAATTTATTTGGAGCGAGCAACAATTAAACTGAAGAGTCACTCAGTTTCACTCAACAGCCAAGTTTCCAGCTTCTACCAGACAAGAGAAATCCCATCTCAGCCAGCCAGAGGATGCCAGGGCTGTGACTGCAGGGCAAACCTTGGAAGGTGTGTGTCTGTGCAATGCTACAATCAAACACATGATACAACAGGCTAGTTATCCAACTGAAGACTGACAACTACAGTTTGTGAAAGCTCATACGTTTCCATGAAACACTTCTACTTCAGCACATGCACATTTTTTAACTGCATCATCATTGTTGAAACATTCTTAACAAGCTCTATCCAGTTCTGCATACCTGCAAAATTACAATTTCTCCTCCTACAGGATTCATGAGAGCTGTCATGGGGACATTATCAATGCAGATCCTTTGAGCATGCAGGTGGACAGTCTAATTCTGTCACCAGTTGCATCAGCTGCAGCAAATCATGCACACGTGCTCCCTTAACCAATTTGTCATGGTACTTGTAAACACACTGGGCTACACTAAATAGACAGCATTGGACAGATCTACAATACTTCATTAACTACTGAGGGGTCATAACATAGCATATGTTTTTCAGAGGAGAGGCACAAAGATCAATTTTGTTTTGGAAACAGACACCTGGATAGTCCATAAAAGCACAGAACAGCTAAGAAAGAAAACCACATTTCAACTAACCACTGATGACTGACTTGCCTTTGTGTCAAATTGTGCTGAACAAAACACACCTAGAGCCTGAAGTATTTAAACAAAAGCACAAAGTAGTGCATTGAGAGACTATAAAAAGAAGCAATATTTAAGAAATCTTATTTCTGTATCCTTTTACAGTACTGTCAAGGAATGCACAGTACTTGGTACAGCCACAGTACTGGGGCCACTGAGCTCTCACACTGCAGTAGGCATCCTAAGAGGCATAAGTTGCTCTGCAAATGACCCAACAGAAAAAACAGTCACCTTGCTTCCCACGATCAAAGAGGTCACATCAGTGCTTGAAGACCTCCACTGTCACAATAGTCATTGCTGGTAATCAGGGGTGCTGGTACCAAAAGTAAAGGTAGAAACAGCAGGACAAAGTGATAGGGCCTCCTAGATGCATAGCTACATCTTCACACATGGTATCAGAGCAGCTGTGAGCACATCCTGCTTGGTGACCTGTCCCCTCACACACAGCCCCAGCCTGATTGCAGAGTAGCCTAAAAAATGTGCCCAAGCAGGTAACATCCCAGGAGACGGCCTCTAGACACACTCCAAGATCACATCCAAGGACTCCTGAAAGAGTCCTCCAGACATGGTGGCACTAATACCTCTGAGTGCTCTTTGGAGCAGGGATTGTTTCTTGCTATTGGCTTGTATCAGGCTTGAAGCCTCTGGATGTTATCATTGGGGTGATTCTTGGATCAAGAAGGCCTGGATTAGTTGTACTAGATGCTTTTAAGTAGATGTGTAAAGGCACTGAAGATATTACCATGGCTCATTAGTGACCAGGGAACAGCAGGCTTTACTGACCCATGCTTGTCTGTACAGTCCTTGTATCAGGCACCACATTTCATCCAGCAGGACAGCCACTAGGAGAGATTTTCTCTTTCACAACTTCAATCATAGAAGAGTTAAAACAAAAAGGGCCTCTGCCCCAGCTGCATAAATAAGAATATCTCCACACAGTACAGGACTGAAACGGAGGTTAGATAAGCAAGGCCTTGGCAGCAGGAAAAACAAACAAAGCCAGTCCCTGCTACACCCACTGAGAGGCAGCTTGTTTTGCCATCAGCAGTTTGTCACACAAGACCTGCAAAGACTCACAAGCAGGCAAGACCAACACAACAAGGTTTTTGTGAGACCAGCCAGGAGGAGAAATGGCTCCTGGCTAGTATTATCTCCAGCTGGATGTTCCCAGCGTTGCGACAGGAAAGCAAGGCTGCGGCCAGTCCAGGCAGCTCACCAGCATGGAGATGTTCCTGACCTTGGGCAGAAGTCTCACCTGAAGGCCACTCTGGTTCCTCTACACCGTGTCAGTTGAGAACAGCGAGCTAGTTTAATCAGATTGTGCAAATTCATGGCAATCCTCACACCTCTCAAAGAGGCTTTCCTCTAATAACAACCCATCTGGGGCTCTGACAATGCTGGGAAGTTGGATTCTTCTGCTGAGCTCAACACTAAGCTGAAAGCAAGAGGTATATGAGACCTAGCAGATGTCAGAGTGCTCACCTCACCACACTTCTTTAAGGGATCCTAGAGGTCTAGAACAGAGATCTAGGCTTTCCTCAGCACCCTCACACACTTGGAGAAGCTGCAGCCCTGCAGCCTTGTGCTGCTGACCATGGCAGCGTGGCTGTGCGGAGCCCACCTGCACCCACCAGCCACCTCTCCCCTCTGGGACACCTTGGCCTTTATACTGTGGGGAGGCTGGCTGATGAATAGCTTCTTGACTGAAGGGATGATTCAGATACAGCTCTGGTGAGAGGAAACCCTCATGCTACAACAGCAGCACAGAACACAGTGTCTCCGCTGCTCCAGTCTCCTTTCCCCTCCCACATCCTCCTTCAGCTCTCTCCCTCTAATTTTATTCCCAGAGCCCAAAGATTGCTTTTACAAAGACAGCTGAGTCATTTCCCAGCCCTGATGTGCCATCTACCAAATGCTTCAGATGACAGATATCTTAAGAAAGAATCCAGCCTGTTCCCTTGTTGCACTTCTTAAAGCTGCTGAAATGGAGCAATTACACCCAATTTCTTTGACAAAGAACGAGAAGTCCTGTCATTATCACAGCTTCCCCTTGGAAATGCAGTGGGTGACAGGAGGAAATGCATGAGCAGTGTTACAACTATAACAGGCTGATGCATGCTGCAAACTACAACTGGCTGTGAGTCTATACCAGGAAGGTGTCTCTTCGTGCATGGAAAGAAAAAAGTCCGTGAAAGATTCACCTGGGCATTACAGAAATGCAGTGCTGATTGCTGGTGCACCAAAGGGAGCAGGGTGCCCCTTTTAAAGGACCCACTACCAAATAGCAGCCGCTGCCCCCAGGGATCAACAGCTAGGCTCTCTGTACAGACTCCAGAGGGACATTAGACTGGGACATTAGACACACTGGACTTCCCACTCCATGCAGCCTGGGCTCAGCAGGGCATGGGGTGTCCAGGACCACCAGTACAGGTGCTTAATAGAGCATTACTCTGCCTTTGGAGTTTCAACCCAACACCTGCCTTTACGGGGACGAAATGCTGTCAGGTAGCTGCCAGGTAAACTTATGAGGCTACAGAACATTTATCTGTAACTTCACGTCCACCACAGGAGAACATGTGCACCTTTGACTTTTATTCCCTCCCATACATAATCCCATAAAGGATGATGAAGGTCAACAGAGGAATGGCCATGCCTATGATTCCCAGGCAACACTGGCATCTATCGTGGATGTTGGCAAAGCAGTGTCAATAGCACTTTGCTGAGCACTTCACCGGCTACCTCAAGAAACTAAAACCACACAATGCACCGCTGTCTCTCCCTGCTCCTGATATCCATTCTTTCCCACCCTTTCTCATTCACCGGTTTCTCATACACATAACTGATCAGCCACTGCCTGGATCAGAGGACGCCTGGCTGCTCCAGCATGCCTGTGTTCTCATGTATCTCATGGCAATGGTGGGTTCTTTCATGGGAACAAGGAGGGGAAGCTGCAGGCAAAGTGGCTGCCAGTAGCACAGCTCTTCCCCTGCTCTCTGCTCTACACAGGACTGGGTGCAGCAGTTTGGAAAGATCCAGCTTTGTTCAACCATAGTGTGATGCTGACAGATGAAGGAAGGAAAGCAGAAGAGACAACATATGTGGACAAGTCATAACTCTCAGACCTGAGCTTCTTTGCATGTTCCCTTGTGTCTGAATGAACAACAAATATTTAGAAGAACTTGGATGCTGTCACAATTTTCAACAAGCGACACAGGCAATCTTTCACCAACTTGACCTCTCCCTTTGCAGGGAGGCCACACCACTCCAGCTTTTCCCATCCTGCTTTCCCACTCCCTTTTCACTGCCCTCATGTTCTGATACTCCCCACCCTCCTCTCTTTTCACAGCTTGTACCTCTCCCAACTCACCAAATAGACTTTCGAAATGTAGGGACCAGTTACATCTGAGTCAAGCGCTTTCCATCACATGGCTAAGGCTCTCCCTGCTCCTCTCTCATGAACCCAGAAAAGTCCCTTTCCCCACTGACTGCTGCCTCCAGCACCCACTCCAGCCAGCATGGACATATTACACACCAGTACAACCACCACTAGCCACTGCTCCCCACACTTCACTGTTTTAAGCTTCAACAAAATACAACCAGGCAAGTCTCAGGCATACCCTCCTTCTTCCCTCTTATTAGCTGCTGTGATTTGCTAAGGCCTGATCCTAAAAGTCAAAGACCATACAGACTTCAGGTCTCCTAAACATCTCCCTGCACCCAGCCTTCAAGCTGCTGACTGGGTCCAAATATAACAAACTGATGAGCAACCTTGGACTTGAGCCTGCACTTTTACTGACTCAACACTTTACAGTTCTGAAATAAAAGCTAAGTGAGAGCAGAATAAAGGTATGGACCTATACTTAGGTGTCTGGAAAGCTATATGCTATTTGTACTGTTGGCAGGAAACTGACTTTATAAATAAGCCAGCACATGCTTGTGTTTACAGGTTTAAGCATAGCCTATATCCCTTGGATAAAATCCATGCACACCTTCCCAGCCACAAAGGACAGTCCCAGAGAGCAGCTATTTCAGGCATTTTGTCTCTTTTAGCAATATGAGTATCCTTGCCAGTAAGTCGCCATTGCTCTGTGTCAGGGTCACTGATCCAGCTTTGCCAAAACCACAGCAAAGTTCTCTTTAAAGACAAGCGTTTCTCTCCCCAGAGCAACTCCCTGCCTCAGACACCACGCCTGTCAACTCATTTTTCTGTTGTCATCCAAAAGAAGGAATAACAAGTGAAAACCACAAACCAGGGTGGCCTGGGAAAATTTTGACAGTTTGACAAGGAAAGCAGAGGAAGTATCTACTTGTTTATACACTTTCAGATCTTCGAATAAAGATTTCCCTGAAAAAAAACATCGTGACTTCCTCTAACTAGATGAAGAAAAGAAGATGTCAGCTTGCATCTTATCAGATCTTTCTAGTGTAAAAGCTAAACTAGATATTTAGATGGATGATGCCATTCAATGACAGAAATGTCCCTTTTGCAAAGCACAACCTGCATTTAAACACAGAAGCTAAACTAAACCCACCAAAAGAACAGAGTGTACAGAAACTACAAACCACCCACTCAACCTTGCAGATACAAAACAACTGAACCAACACAGAGAGCGGCCAGAGCACAATGTCTGGCTCAGGCAGCAGTGGTAGCTGTATCACAGAGGTGGGCCAAGGGCTGCCCAGACACAGACCTGGGCATGTGGTCCCTGGGCCACCCTAGAGGTCCCTCTGGGCAATGACAGGGGTCCCAGCTGCCTCATGCCTCTGTCACATTTCTCTTCTCTAGCACCAGAGCACATTTTTCAACATAAAGCACACTTGCAAAGATGCAGTGCCCCCAGGCTCCTTCAAGTCCTGTAAGTACACACTTGGCACGTTTTAATTTAGGCACTTCATGAAGGGCAGCAAGACTGATCTGGGAAATGGAAGAGAAGGCTTGGACAGAAATAGAATAGAAGATCTCAATAAAAGGTACAACAACAGGATTAAGTGCATCAACACAGGACAAAGAAAGGAAATTTCCATTAAGCCAAGACCCAAATCCTGATGAGGGTGGTCAAGCAGTGCAACAGGCACCTGGAGAGGCTGTGAAATTGCCATTCATGGAGATATTCAATAATCGACTAGATATGGCCCTGAGCAATGCAATGTGGCTTTGAAGTTGGTCCTGCTTTGAGTGGATGGAAGGACCAGGTGATCTTCAGAGACCATTTCCAACCTAAGTTAGATTCTACAACTGTGTTTGATCACAAGTTACCATTAAGCATTTGAATAAACCAGAAGCTTGGGAATGGCTATTTACAGTATTTAGGAAGGGAACTGTGATCCAGGTAAAGAAATCGAAAGCAGGAAGACCTGGAAATAATTCATTATTAAAATAAACATGATCAAATAGGTCTTATTGAAATTACAGGCCAGTCACATGCCTGACATTCCTAGTATTGCTGGATGCATCCAGGATGGGAAAGGTAGACTGGGGAGAAAAGGAGCAGCAACTTTCTCCACCTTCAAGAGTTGACTTCTCTTCCTATCAAACTGCTACACATCCAGGAGGTGAAGGAAAGGACCCACTCTGAGAGGAAACAGCTCCCCATGGGCAAGTTCTGGCAGACAGGAGTGACCTCTCCTGGGGACTGCCAGCCCAGTAGTCCCACTCCAGGGACAGCAGAAGCCCAGCCACTGGCTTGGTTGCTTCTGTTTGCCCAGAGCACACAAAACAGGTTGCCAGCAAATCTCTGCAGGTACCCCAGTGCCAGGCATGTTCCCCAAGAAACACACCTCATAACAGACACTCTCTGTAATGTCATCAGCCTGTGGAGAAAGACATCTTCTGCAAGCACACTTGCTTTGTATTTGGCACCAGTAGGACTACCTGATGATGAAGTGCTCTCTATTTTATCCAAATTTTTTTTTTAAGTAGATGTTGATATAAAAGATATTTAAATCTGCAGGGCCTACTCCAGTTAACCTGTAATTGGAGCAGGGTGAAACACAGAAAGGTGACTGTAAAGAAGAGTGACAGTTATTAAAAATAGTAACCTAATTAGTCACATAATTATGTAAATACAGAAAAATTGGGGTTGGAAGGGACCTCTGGAAGTTATCTCATCCAAGCTCCTGCCCAAAACAGGTGTGATTAGGTGGTCAGTTTGCTCAGAGACTTGTCTGGTTCAGATTTTAGTGTCTGCAGAGACAGAAGTTCCCCATTCTGGGAAATGTGCATATCTTTTTATGGGAAGAGGCCTTATTAAAACATACTTGATCCCATATTTGGCAAGATGTCTAGTTTATTTAACGTAGATAACTATATCAGTATGTATACATCTGGAGGCATTTTACAGCCTGGCTCTGCATTCTCATATAACAACAGTAAACTGTAAATTAGTATTGCTCGTAGAAAGCAGGTAGCATTGAGACAAGAATGGTGGCCTTAGAAAGACAAGGAGCATGCTAGAAATCTCCCACCTAGAAGACTGCCCAACATGACAAATTGATTTGTACAACATGGTGGTTAATATATCCAAATTGGGATCATTCATACAGTAGAAAAGGATGGTGATGGTTACATATGTACAGTGGAAGACAGTCACTTGCAAAGTAGCATCTCCATATAATCATTACAAATCTGACTCTACCCCAGGGTCATGGTATGTAGTCAGTTAAACACACCCTTAACATGATACTGTCACTAGGACAAATGTGATTCTTGGACATATAAGCAGGAGAGTATCATGTAATAGCAGAGAGGTGGCATTACCTCAGTACACAGTGCCATTGAAACAACAACAGAAACTGCTACACTACATCAAAAGAGAAACGTGTGTTTGTATGTCAGTGTTCATAGTTTAAAAACAACACAAACATTGTCGTGAGTTCAAGAAAGAGCTTCAAGAAAAATTCAGCATCTGGAAAACATACTTCTGGCAAGAAACTTAAGAAGGTCAATCCAAGTTTATCCAACAAAAGGTCAAACGATGACTAGAGCACCATCTATAATTACCAGCACAGAAGAAATTATTAGTATTAGGGCTCTTTAATCAGGCAGAGAGGAAAAAAAACAGCAATATAATTTGATGTGGTGGTTGGAAACAGAAGCCAAGCAAATTCAGATGAGCTGTAGGGAGCACTGTTTAACAAAATCCATTAACGATTAGAACAATTTACCTAGAGTAAATTTATCTAGGGGTAGAGCTTCCACAGTTCAAGGTCTTGAACTGTAAGGCTAAACAGCCTGTTTTCGCAGACACATTGTATCTCAAGAAATGCTGAAGCAGAAATTATTGGACAAGATTCACTGTCAGAACAGATAAAGTTCCCTCTAGTCTTCAAAATATGAAAAGTGACCAGGAAGAATGGTAAAGTACTGAAAGTACTGAAAAGTACTGAAAGTCAGACCAAATTGTGTTTTGTTACAGAAGACATTTTAATTACTCTTAGAAGTTACAAACGGAAGTGAAATCATTTTTTAAAAGCCGCAGTTTCTTTAATAAAGATAAAAATACAGTGAGACAATCCTTCATGTAACTGCCAACAACTCAGGGAAAGAGAAAGGACATTTGTAGAAAATCAAAAAAGAAGACACAAAGTAGTATTCCTTGTCTGCAAAACTTGAACATAAATCCAAAAGTAAGTAAATCCAGATTAATTTTGGTGCAACTGAGAGCACCATCTGGCCTCTCCTTTTAAACAAATGTGGTAGAATTTTGTAATCTCATAAAATCAAATACAGAAAGCAAAGAAAGGTGTAAAAACTACAGTCTAGAGATTGCTACATGTTTTTGGGTATGCTCTGCCTCGTTTTCGAGATCTGGCCTTCTGCTTTGTGTTTCTGCATCTTTGCAGAGGCTTTGTGGGTGCAGAATACCACCAAAACAGCCACTTTGTGCTGATGCCAGTGATAACTCACAGTTGCAGCCTGCAAGGAAGAGTCAAGTGGGCTGGCAGAGAAATGGCTGGGAAGCGTGCTGTTTTGATGTGAAACCAGATGGCATTTCAGAGGTGTTTTGCTTTGAGATTTCTGGGTTCACTCAAATCTGGGAATCTCAGGAGAACAGAAACCATAAGCAGATGAAAACACACCCAACTAACAAACAGTTTGCAAAAGCCCCCTGAACACAGTCTGGGGAGAAATGTACCCTCACGCCTGCCCACTGGAGCCACATTGGGACCCAGAGCAGAGGAGCCATGCTGTGAGTGAGGACACACGGACAGTGGGAGATTTACAAACTCAGTTGCTCAGACAGATGGGAAAGGAAATAGGAACTCTAAACAGCATAATGCTTTACAGAAGACTTTTTTTCTAAAATAAATCCCAAACAACCACCAGCTGGTTCTCATTGCAGCCTGCAGATTAATAGATTTCAAGCAGAAAAGCAGCAACAGATGCCTTCATACAGGAAGGAAGCAGAAAGACAGCTGTCACACTGGACTCACCCCTGGGGCTTCTAACCCAGGAGATTGTGGTCATGTCAAGCTGGCCCCGAGGCAGGGAAGCTGCACCCTGCCGATGCCTGTTGCTGGTTCTTTCCCAGCCACTGTGTGCATCCCTCTGGGGGGACACAGGACATGGTTGGGCTGTGGGAGCTGGAAGAAAAGGCTGTCGTTTCCTTTCACAGCCTTGGAGCTGCTGGTGAGCCCAAGAGCAGAGTGAGGCACAAAAAGAGAGCTGGCTTGGGACAGCAACAGGAGACAAACCTTTTACAGGTCCCCTTGCAAAAGGGAGAACAGGACCCATGCTGGGCTCTCAGAGACAGAAAGCAAAGCTGTTTTGCCAGTTACAGGTTTTACCTACTCAACCCTCTGAACTTTTTCACAACTTACACATAAGGGGAAACAGGTGAGTGCCATAGGCTCTCAGGAAGCACACCATCTACCTCCAAGTGCAGCCAGCCTCCACATACACCTTCCTCCATGTGCTAAAACCTCCCTTTCTCAGAAAAAGGAGGGAGCACCCCCCAAGACCGACAATGCACAGGCCCTGCTCTAGTTGCTTTTTGAACCACAAGGGTTTGAGTTACATCAAGTGACACACAAAAGCCCTGGACACAGTCCAGTCAGCCAAAGCAAATCACCCCCTGCCCAGGACTTACAGCTTCTCAAGCCACCATCGTCTGCCATGGAGATCTGCCCAGAGGAGCAGCAGCCCAGGGAGCTTCAGCCATGAAGGCAGCAGCAGGAAGTGAAGCAAGTAGTAAATTGGTTTTGCAAAATGGCTGCACATTTCCTGCATACCCAGGGACCACTCCTGGGCCAAAAAGCGGACCTAGAGGCTGGAATTGCTTTCATGACTTTTGAAGAGCATGCCAAATTCTCTCTCTAAGGGGGTGAATACAAGGAAGCTGCACAAGCCAATTAGTTACAGCAGGGCCTTTGTTTCCTTCAGCCCTTGAGGAGGAGGAGGTCACAGGTGGGTTGGGATGGGGCACGTGTGTGTGTGCATGCTGTAGAGGTAACCTTTTCCTTTCTGAAGTGTAGCCTGACGTTCCTGTTTCATGGGACTCTTCCTGGGGCAGCCAGCTCTTAGGGGTGCTGCAGGATTGTTTGATCACTGCTGAACCTGGCATCGAATGAGGACAGGCCACGAGGGTAGGGATTAGCACAGTAGGTGTGTGGTAATCACCGTCTCTCATAAGGGCAGGCTCCTGTGTGCTGTACCCATGCCACAGTCAGCATCATTTAGTGCTAAGCTTAAATCATAAGCTTCCTGGGATGGACGCCACGTGAATTTGTATATAAAACAGAGGGAGAGTACATATGTGCTTTATATAAACAGATACAGGAGTAAGAAACTCTGCTGCGGTTAACATATCCACAGGTCAACCAGAGTCCTTGTTATGATTGCAAGTGATTTCTCAAGTACAGTTCTTCACAACAAGGAATGTGCATTTTAAATATCTGTAACGTATTGTTCACAAATACATCACTGTAAACAGTACAGACATACATACATACACCCCCCTCAACACTCCTGCATTTCCTGGTTACATTTACCTCATGCTCTCTCCTGGTAAACAAACTTCTAAAAGCCTGCATGCTGTTCCAACAGCAGCCTGGACTTGCTAGTTAATGGCACATCATCTTGTGAAAAATCAAGATCATCGATTAGCTTTTTATGATTCTGGAAAAGCAGGTTATGGGGTTTTTTGATACTAAATAGTCTCGTTTTCTGACTGTTCCTGCCATCAAACAGCTACCTGGCATGGAAAGCTGACAAGCCTAGTGATGGAGGGGGGCACAGAGGGCTGCAGAAGGAGCAGAGAGTAATTCTTGCACTTGTTTAGAGCTGGACTAAAAATAGAGGTTCTTGAACCAGTTTCACTGTAAAAAGCCTGCATAATTCAGACAAGTTTTACCAGCAAATTGGAGCTATAATAAAGAAAAAACCCCACAGCCTTAAAAGGTCTCTTGAAGCTCATCCAAAACAGTGTTCTGTCCAAGTGTCCTGTACAAGAGGGCGGAGGAAAGAGGGTGGGAAAGCAGATGCTAAAAGCAACTCTGGCCTGTGGGGCAAGAGCAAAGTTTGCCCCCCACCTCTGAGCTGTGCCTGCCACCGAGACGGCATGTTCAAGTGCTTTGGGCTCAGGGCAAGAGGCAACCCTTTGCTTACTCATTTCTGTACTACCACCCGCGGTACGTGCGCACACCATGTACTGCCTCTGCCTTGGGAACTGATTTCCACCAAGGGAATTGCGGGAAATTATGATGAGGAATCTTTGCTTGCTAGACTGTAATGTAAGTTTCTCTAGAGAAGTTCTGTCTTTGGTTTTGTGTAAGTGTCCAAAGACAAAACCAAATCTTAAGTGCATTTGCAAAAAAATAAAACAAACAAAAACAAACCAAAAAACAAACCAACCAACCAACAACTCACAAACAAACAAAAACAAACAAAAGAAACCACACAACAACACAACCCCCAGATACACAGACATTGCTCCTCTGGTTGCTTAGGTAAGACCAACCCTTTGTTTCTGCAATCCTGTGGGTGTAATTAATTGACATTCTGCATCAGTCTCCTGTTTTCAAGCCTCATTTCTGGTTTTCTCTCCCTTTATTCCTTAAGCCGCTGCTTGATTCCTCCTTCCTTCTCACAGTCTGCTCTCAGCACTTCCTCAACACAACAACAAAATCAGTGTCCATCAGAAAATGGTGCTGTCAAGTGTGAACTCTGGCAAAGTTCATCCTCTGCTCACTTGGCCTATAAAGAGTTTTCCCACAAGTACTTGATTTTAATTCATCAGCTGTTGCTTTTAAATGTGCAGAGATGCAAACCACCTTTAACTCTAAATGTTAAATACACTACATAAATTCAGTGTCATAAATGCCCCATCACAAAGTGAGGAGTAACGTCTATCCATGAAAATACAGGTGAGAGAACACAGCTGAGCCAAGATGACAAGGTGGGTTTATTCTCCCAGTCAAAAGTACTGTGGTGCTTTTAGTAATACTGAGGGTGCCCAAACTTTACAACATAACACACCTATCAAATGGCCTTCATGGCAAACCTGCATCAGAGTAAATTCATCTGTGTAGTGGGGAGGAATGGCTGTGAAAAGGCAGTTGGCACTTCAGGCCGTGAACGCAGGAGTGCATGGGTAGAAGGGCATCTCTGTGATTCAAACCTGTTGCTAGGACATGAAATGGCTTTTTCAGCTCCTCCTGCCACCATTTGGACTGCTCTCTGCACTCTTGGCATCAGCCCTACCTGAGATGGAGCAACTTTGAGCTCCATTCGCATCAAGGATATTTATTGAACTAGCAAATCAGCAGCAGCTTCCCCAAGGCTCCAGCTGGCACAACAGGCAAGGCACCAAGGCGTGAGCAGCCGAGAAAGCGGGGCAGTGAGTCAGAGGCAGCTGCCCCCTCCATGGGACTGCAGGTACCGACGCCGCTTCCTCTCAGCAGCCTGGGCCCTGCAGTGTGCCGGGTGTGCTGCCATCATGGCGTACAAGGGAAGATGCTGCTGGGGTTTCCCACCTGGGACTGCAGCATCAGCACAAAAATGGGTGCGTTTACAGGGGACAGATCAGATTTTTCCATTAAAGATCCATCTAGAAATAATGGAGGAAGCCCAGGCAGGGAAAACAAGCATGGTGATATTCAGCAGACTAAAACTCTTACACCTTCATGATGAATGAATTAGTCTAGAGGCAGCGAGCATCCCAGCTCCCTGCAACAGAGTGAATCATCATATACTCTTCCCATAGCAAAGTTTAAAAACTTCCCCACTCAACAGCCAAACGCCTGTTGAAACAGAGTGAAACAAACTTGACAGATGCTGGTAGGTAAGGGCTGCTCTTTAGTTTTTGCTGGTATCCTTATGCAAATGAGTCAAAGGAACTGTATTTCATTGGAAAAGTGTAATTGCCTTACTGGTGTTGAGTGGATATCACACAACCGCTAAGTCACATTTATTGGCATTTTTCAGGCAGCAAGCGCACAGGTCACAAGACCCTAACAGCACTCTGACGGAGCTCGACAAAAGCCATAGGATGGTGTAGTCAGCCTTCAAACTTGTAATAATTAGAAACATGTGCTACCTGCTTGCCTCCAATTGAGTCTCCTTTCCTCTCACAGAACCAGTGAAATTAAATAGGGAGAATAAGATTGGCTAATATTCCCTAAAAGCTTGTTTCCATCTACATGTTAACATATCTGACCAGTTCTGTTACTATCAGGCTTTACCATACTAAATAATGAAGAAAACAGAATTTAGCAGTTTTATGTCATTTCCCATATCACCCTGAAATGTTTAATGTGATGGGCAAAACACATGATTTTGCATGAGAAAATATATAATTGGGCCTCAGGTGGCAGGAGGGAGAGAAAAATGAATGGGTGATGTGCAACCATCTCCCTCAGCACAGCAAATAATTTATCATTATTATGCTGATGTTTGGCCAGGATCATGGACCCAAAACTGCCTCAGGTATCACACACTCAAGAGGTCTTCTGAATAGTACTTGCTCATGAACTCCTTCTGATCTACATTTCAGATGCCTGGTTTTGAATACAAGAGATATCAACAGATTAAGACCAGATCAAGTGGTCTTCAAAACCACTGACAAATGCTAGAGGACAGCAAGACACCATGAATGTAGCAAGATTTTCCTAAATTTCTCCTAAGTCAATTTGTATCAGACCCCAAGATCTCTCATGATGCCCTCCATCTTTCTGTCAGTTCATTCTGTCTTGCCTGACACACCTTGCCCAGGAAAATCAGGCAGAAGGTCACCACACATATTATTCCCAAGATATTTTAAAACTGATTTAGAACTGGTGAAAGATGACAGCCCCAGAGCCTGAGACAGATCACTAAGATAGAGCAGCAGGGCAAGCTGCCCAGATACTTCCCGTTATCAAAATGCCTTCAGGGAAAGGTGGAATTTAATCTTCGAGGCCTGCTCCATGTTTGCTTTCCTGGGAATGCCAATTAGTGTTCAGTATGGCATTTTCTAAAATGTATTTTGAACAGTTTATGAACTCAGTGAAGATTGTGAACTCACCAGAGACCACTGAGTGGCCATGAGAT
Organism: Patagioenas fasciata; assembly: GCF_037038585.1. Classification (NCBI taxonomy): domain Eukaryota; kingdom Metazoa; phylum Chordata; class Aves; order Columbiformes; family Columbidae; genus Patagioenas; species Patagioenas fasciata. The sequence goes on along the minus strand of NC_092524.1, from coordinate 26,607,773 downwards.
GACTGTCAGCGAGGATTTCTGGACACAATTAGCCATGGTCACGCTCTAAGCAGTGACTGAGAAATGAGTGTCTCTCTAACCTTTTTGCCAACCTTGCTTCTTGCCTCCTAACGATTGCTAAATTGAATCTGAAAACATCCATACTGATGACAGGAACAAGAGCTCTGATTCCAGGGAACAAGTGTTGATGACAGGGTAATCGCTGGCTTAACAAGGTGCTGGTTCCTGGGCTCTGCTCTATCAGATGAATGTTTCCTTACTGTGTCCCCAAAATCCCCTGGGCAGGAGAACAAGCAGTAGAAGCACACTCCGTTATTTTTCAGAGACTTTCCCCTCTTGGCTGTCAAAGATCTGAAGGAGTTGGCGACCAGCCCACTCTTATTCTGATAAATGCTATTTGCAACTAAAAATGGATTAAAATAGCCTCTGAAAGCTTGTCTGAAAGGGAACAAGCAGTCTTGTTCAGAGATGCCATTAGCAGAAAGATGTGGAGAGGGCTATTCTGAGGGCTGCTTATTTTTGGGTTTCACCCCACTTTGTCATTTGCCCTGACCAATGCAGAATAAAGAGTTTATAATTAGCACTTGGGGCACTGTTGATGGGAGCAGAAACAGGCCCTGGCCAAAATTCAAACTCAAGATTCCTATCATTTTCAATCACTAAATAGTCATATGCAATTAAATGGTTAAACCAGGAGGGAGAGGTGAGCTGTGGCTGCTAGGAGCCAGGTGCTTGGTGAAAAAAACAGAGCCTGTGGTCTTAGAAGATGAGCTGGGTGGCAGCAGCAGGGCAGGATTTCCAAAAGCTCATCCCAAAAGCTGACAGCAACAGAGGGGGTTTTGCCACGAATTGCACTGGGAACAGAGCCAGTCTCTGCACCCAATGTCCACCACAAATGCTTTCACAGTCACCATGGTTAGCTGTCACAGCTCAGCTCTGCAAATTAATGATTCTCAGATGGGACAACTCCACCAGACCCCAGATAGGCCTAAAAAGAGGAAGATAGGGATCCTGCCTTCATTTCCTGAGGTGATTGGTCTGTGACCACACCTTGTCACCACCACAGATCTCCCCCGCCTGTAGGTCAGGTGCCCATTACACTCCCAGCAAACTGCTGGTTAACTCTTCCCCATCTCCTGGGGGTTAGGGTACCTTGTCAGAGGCCACAGCATCCTCGCACAAAGCAATATTCAGACTTCACAGAGAGGTGAGTTAGGGTCTGTTTCTTAGAATCAGCTCAGAGTTTTGTACTAAGAAATTCCCGTCTGCAGCAAGGAATTAGGACAACGGGAATGTCCTAGTGTCTCTCATGTCCTGTTCCTGCAGCATCTCAAAGCTGTTGTGACTTTTGGTCCTCTGTGCTGCAGGTCTGAAGCTACTTCAATATAAAAGCATTGTGGGCAGAGAGTGCTCCATGATCCACGGTGGGAGGGACACAGGGTGCAGGCAGGGAATTCTTATGTGCCCTTCCAGACTTTAGGGTATCCCACTCAATGGCAATAAGGTGCACCATGACTCAAGAGCTTTGCTCTCTTTCCCACTTTTGAACAGTCTCCAGACTCTTTCTAGGCTACAGGGGACTGTAGCAAGCCTACATGACCAGCCTTTTCTTCTCCTAGTTGATATTCTGATAATTGGCAAGCCATGAATAAAGAATTTGGTTATTGCTGATACTAATACTGCACCTAAGGTGGCAAGTATTCTACTGCTTAATAGCAACAGCTTTCTGCCTCCATGTAAATATATTTTTGTATTGAAATACTTCTGCTTTACACATTCATTACTCAGAAAGAGATTCATGTAACAAATAAGAAATTAACAAATTACACCTGTGTAAGTAATGAATTATAAATGAATGTACAATATTCTCCCTTGAAAGCATCAGTGGTAACTATAAGGAACTACCGTGGATGTGTGATTTCCACGTGCATCTTCTGCTCCCAGGGGAGAGCACTTGCTCCTGCTTCTCCTTAAGGTTTAGCTGGAAAAAAAAAGTGACACTGCGGTTTCACATCACCGATAATAAACTTCGTGTTGTGACTGGCACTAAAAATAGCTGAAGCCATGTAAATAAGAACATGTAAATAGGCAGACAAACTAAAATTATGTTGTGGCACCTGATTTTCATGGTGGAGCTTCTAGGAAAATCTTCTCAAGCACAAGATTGTCACACATTAAAAACAAACAAACAAACAAAACCACAAACAAAACAAACAAAAAAACCAAAACAACAACACCAAACAACAGCTACCACCATGAGAAAAAAGCTATGGTGTTCCTCTTTCAGTGAGGCCCTTGTTTTCTCAAATCAACTCCTGATATGAAGCTGCAAGAAAGTCATTATTATTTCTTAATAGTTGATACATTTCCCCTCTCTTTTCCAAGCCTACTGAGAATACCGGAATCCCACTTTCAAGCTTTTTCTTTCCATAGACAGGAAGTACGGAAAGTGTTATAAAAGCAAAAGCAGAGATTTTTGCCAGACCAGAGGCTTCCAGGAGCCAAGATAGTAAGAAAAAAAAAATCCTTAAAAAAGGATTTACAGTCAGAGCTGGGACTTGGAGCTGAGCTACAGTGACATGAGTTACCATGAGTAAGTGACCATGCACACAGGATGAGCTAGGACTTTTGCAAGACAAATGAAATTGAGCTCAGCCCATAATAAAAGATGATCAGTTCATCCTGGGCTGCAGCACGTACACACAGGCAGCTGCCCCAGCTCAGCAGCATCACCATAGCTTGCAATGGCTTAGCAAAGCTATGGAAAAGGGGAGCTCTTCACAACCTGGAGCCCTTCAAAGCAAACCATCCCACAGGGATGTCCTTGTCGCTGGGTGTCAGACTGAGTGACCGAGGTAGGAGAGATGACCACATGATACTGCTGGGCCTTCCCAGAGCAGGCTGGGTGTGCACCCCTCAAACTGGTGCCCCAAGGAGCCAGAGGAGAGGGGCTGTGGTGGCAGGGGGAGCATGCAGCTAGGGGAAAGAGCTGTCACTGCAAGAGGAGTAGTCATAGTCCCCAGGGTTCACCCCTTCTGCCTTCTCACACGTCTCCTCCATCCCCTTCCCATACCACTCACAGCCAAGCCCTCCCTTTTATGCTCATCTGTTTCCATCCACAAAAACATTCCCTCTCCAGCTTTAGGTCAACTGCCTGCCTGTCTCCATGCAGCCAGGTTAAACAGCAGCAGTGACACACCAGCTGTACTGCAAACAACTCCTAAGGAAGCTTCAGGAAGATAAAAAGCCAATGCAGAAAGGAAATTCCCAAAAATCCCCCTGGTCTGCAGCCCAGAGGCAGCACTTCATTCATTACTGCTGTGATGGCTCTCAGAAAATGTCTGAGGCATGACAGGAGCCACCGCACAGCACCAAACACATCACGTACCAGCACAAGATAAATGAACTGCTCTTTCTCTGTACTAACCCAACCCTACCTGCTATAAGAGGAAGCAAAGCTCAGTCCTAGAGAGGGCAAAAACTGTGTCTACCCAGTACTGCAGGAGAGACTTACAGTGGTGGGGCAAGTGTCCTGCAGTGCCCAACTCATCCCAATACTCCCTGCCTGTGCACACAGCTGGCTCCAGTATAGGTGAGCTGCTGGGCTTTCGTTTCACAGTGTGTTAACTCTGAATGCTAAAAATTGTTCTGAAGACTTCCTCACCTGAAATGCCAAGGGGATGTTTTAGCAGAATTGACCCTGAGCTTGTGGTCATGGGAAGCCTGGTGCTGGGCATGTCCCATAGCCCTGTTTTCTCCCCAGTACCCTCACCCTGATCGCGGGGCTGACAGACCTCACTCACCTCATGGAGTTTTTTGCAGCAAGGAGACAGGACTAGAAATCAGTGGCAAGAAGTGCACAGCAAGGGAAATATTTTGAGATAGACTAAAAATAGAGTTCTGACCCTGCTTGTTTATATATAGCGAGGTCTATACGTACACTTGTTGGCAGTAAGTCAGCATAGGGGCAAAGACGTCCCTGCGATGCGCACAGAGAGGGGAAAGCTAAAAGAGAAAAATTGCTGGGTGCAGCTGCCAGGCAGCCCCAAAACAGCAGCTCCCAGAGGCAGAGGGGCAGCAAGCACGGCCACCCTGTGGGCAGAGGTGGCAGACCCTGGCCCAGAGCATGAAGTCACAGCACACGCAGCTCCCACCTCAACAGCCCTGCAGGTGCCTTCTTCTGCAGGACATCAGATGAAACCACATCAAGATGCATGACAGGTGATGAATCTACAACATGGGGGAGCAACAACAGCTCAGGGCTACAGCTGGAGAGGTAACTTCTGCCAGGACTCCTCCAGCACAGGGCTTGCATAGCATCCATGAGAGCCCATTAGGAGCAGCTGCAGAGTGGGAAAGAAGGTACGGTGCTGCGTAGAGGAAGGTGGAAGTTATAGGCCTTGCAACAGGGATGACAACTCCAAGCACAAGAATTCTGGCTTATGGCTTACACCTGGTCTGGACACAAGCAAACCCTTTCCTTTCACCACTCAGCCACAAAATGCTCACACTCCCATCTGGCACTTCATCCAGTCCTCTGTTGTTTCAGATTTTATCGTTACCAAGATACATTTATCACTATCTTTAAACCCTGGCTTTTGGTTTTGCACAAGACTCTCAGTTTCTGTTCAGGAAAGAAAACATGTTTCTACTCCTCCTGTGTATAGAAAAGTGCTTGAGACTACTGACCTAATTGTACCCAATAGGATACAGGCTGTATCTGAAAACAAGGAAAAGGAACCAATACGCATTCTTTGTTTAGTCGCAAAACTTTTTCTGCACATAATTCGTGTTTTTCAAAGCCTGGAGTCATGGTTGAGCAGGTAGAGGTGAGTGGCACAGATTGCCACCAAGTCCTCTGTCCAGAAGAGAATCAGTATCTGATTCTGTTACATCAGAACACTGTTCTAATGAACCTATATGTAAAGAGTAATCCTCTCACTCTTGCCTTAGGCACCTTGAGCCCTCTGTGTGTCCATGGTATTAAACACACCTGAAGATCTGCTTTTAAAAACTGCTAGGATTATAAATCTCAAAGAGCAACTCAAAACTCTGTACCCTTTCCTTCAAGAGCACCTTCCCCATAAGGTGTATACCATAGACCTCCACTGATTGAAACCAGAACTGGTCTTGTAAGCGTCTCCTGAGATGCTTGTGAGCTCTGGGATCTGAAGATGTTTTTGAAATCATCTCCGCTCTCTGAGATGCTTTGAGCAGGCATGAGAGTGTTGAATAGTTGCACACTGCTGCCTCACCACCAGCTCCCCACATGCTGCTGCTGTGCTAAGACATGGTTGCAGCTGGCAGCAAGCAGGGCTACACTCACAAAAAGGCCCAGTTGCATGGCAATGCCAGGCTTGCAGGCATCTTCCCACCCACGAACAGGAACAGCCTACAATTAGGTTCTCAGGGCTTACTTTACAAGGTGGGGAGGTTCTTAGGTTGTTAAGGTAGCAGCAGAGCAAGCTGGAAATCGGCTAAAGTAGCCAACATGAGTGGCCAAGGAGAATGGCTTGGATGACAGCTTCCTGGCTAAGAGCAGCAGCTCTGTCCTCAGGACTGTGAAGTCTGAGACCCTGCCTAGGGTGACAAAACCAGCCACAGAGCTGTGGCCAGGGGCTTTGCAGACGCCCCTAGCCACGCTGTCCTCCAAGATGTGGAGAAATTAGGTTGATTCCCAGAGTCAAATCAGGCAGAGTAAGGACGGACATAAGCCTTGGTTTCTGTCCTACCAAAAGTTAATGCTCTATCGGCTGTATGGTGGATAAAGTAACACATAAATGCCATTGTTTGTTGACATTTATCTGAGGTCTATTCTAGGAGACCTGATCTGAGGACAGTTATGGGGTCAGGCCAGTCCTCTCTGAGACTTCAGCCAGCACTGTTGGGCAGACAACCAGAAACTTGATTTCTACAAATAGCTGAGCATCTGTAGGTTTAAACTGGAGTGATTGTGACACTGAAAAGTTAGGTACGGGTTCCTAAAGATATGGTGAGTCCTGGTTTGGATTTAGGTCTTCAGGACTAGGAAGTGCTGACTTTGGGGTGAATGTTCAGCCTTGGCTTTGTCTTCTGAGATCTGGCAGTACAACAGATTCAATATCTGGTATTGACATGACTAACTCTACTCCTGCAGTAAGCAGATACCGGAATATAAAATGCATAAATAAAATAAAAAGGAAAATGTATTAAAAATAAATGCATAAATTAATATAGACCTACAATAAATAATTAAATAAGTTACTAAATAACATCTCCTGGATACAGCTGGTTCTGCAATCCTATTTTCTGAAGCTATGGCCTAAATAATACACCTGCCCAGAGCTGAGCAAGCTGGAGTGTCCCTCACCTGCAGTGTGGCTTTGGTACAGCCCTGCCAGTTGGTCCCAGGCAAGCAAAAGCCACTCTTGTTTGACCACAGTAGCCCAAAGAGGTCTGTGGAAGCCCCAGAGCCACACTGAAAGCTTCTGCTGCTCTGCACAGCTGTGCAAACAACTGCTGCACCCTCATGTGCCATACATTCATGTGTAAGAGAACCAGGATAGCACAGAATAAATCCCTAATGCCCAGCACACTTCCCCTTTGCTGGTTATCCAGGCAAGGTACACTGATCCAGACAGATGACTTTCTTACCTGAAGGTTGTGCTGATCCATGGGTAGATTCATCCTGTCTGGGCTGGGACACCCTGTCACACCAGTCCGGAGTAAAGCTCTTCTGCTGCAAGCCGGTCCCCTATGGAGAGTGCAACATGCTTCCAACCACATCACCTACTTGTTGAATATCAGCACCTCCTATGAGTTGTTTCCATGACTGTCTTCCTACCCAGGAAAAAAGCCCTGGATCAGACTCATGGAAGAAGAATTACATCCAGCCCCAGCCTGCTCACCTAGGTTGATGTCCTACAGACAGGACACTGAGGTGCATCAAGGGCACACATTACTACAGTTAGGCACGAGGCTGTTGGGAAAGGAAGCATGCAGGCAGGGAGGGGTGTGCTTCCCACTCACGCAGAGACTTTTGCAGAATCAACAAAAAAATATTAACTGCATCCCACATTTCATCACAAAATCTTCTCTGCTGACTCACTTGTTAGAAGCAGAAGTCAGAAGCAAGGCGCCAGTGAAAAGCAGCAGCCTTAGGTTGGCCATGCAGTGCCCTGGCTGTACTTTGCACTTCAGAAGCTAGTATTTGGTTTTATTGCTAAAGATATAGAGATAGGAGGGTTCCACTGCATGAAGAGCATTTTGTTCTTTGCACTGATCAATAGTCAGCAAGCTAGCAGAAATCCCTCTTCTAAAAGCCTTTTTGGATCTCTGTCTGCTGGAACCTGATATGTGAGGAGCTGAGGGTTTATGCATTTGGTCTCCAGGGAACATCGCACAGAGGGAAAGCTGCTGGCCATGAAACAACAAAGCCAGGTGGCTGGGACACACAGAACGGATTAACAGGCATCGTTTATCTTTTGGATTTTATTTGGTGTCTCTTTGTCCCAGGACAGTTAACTGCAAAGAAAGCCTGACCTCAGCTCAGATACAGCCCTGCAGAAAGCACGGGGAGCACAAAGGGGAGCTTACAGCAGGCTCAGTGGTACGACTGAGGGCAAAACAGATAACAGAGAACACTCTTTCATAGAACCATAGAATTGTTTTGGTTGGAAAAGACCTTTAAGACCATCAAGTCCAACCATTAACCTAGCACTGTCAAGTCCACCTCTAAACCAAGTCCCTAAGGACCTCAGCTATGCATCTTCTAAACACTTCCAGAGATGGTGGCTCCACCATTTCGCTGGACAGCCTGTTCTACTGCTTCACAACCCTTTCAGTGAATATTTTTTTTCCTAATATCTAATCTAAACCTCCCCTAGTGCAACTTGAGGCCATTTCCTCTTGTCCTATCACTTGTTACTTGGGAGAACAGACCAACATCCTCCATGCTACAACCTCCTTTCAAGTAGTTGTAGACAGCAATAAGGTCTCCCCTCAGCCTCCTTTTCTCCAGGCTAAACAGCCCCAGTTCTCTCAGCCACTCCTCATCAGACTTGTGCTCCAGACCCCTCACCACCTTCGTTGCCCTTCTCTGAACTCTCTCCAGCACCTCAATGTCTTTCTTGCAGTGACAGGCTCAAAACTGAACACAATATTTGAAGTGCGGCCTCACCATGTTTATTACCATGCTGCCCATCTGCACAACAAGACTTCCAGGGCCCAGCCTGCCCTTCCTAGTTCTTCTGCATCCTGACGCTATCAGGCATAATCTTTTTTCAGTGTCATCTCTGGCTTCCCTAGGATCCAGAGCGGTACCAACTTGCACAGCTTGTCACACGCTCAGCATTGCTGGGTGTCAAGTGTCAACAAAGATTTCCATGGTGTCCAAGCCTTTCAACACTCACCCCTGTTTTCCTCTAATCTTACACTATTTCTTCTGCCTCAGCTTTCCTGATGGGAGACAGAAAAGACAGCTCTGATATATTCATGTTGCCTCCAGCAAGAATCCTCCTCAAAATGCTCAAGATTTTGGGGAACAAATAGCACTTCAGCTGGCCCTTCCAACCTCAAATATTTGAGCACCAGCAGTCAGCACCACAAAATACAATAAAGTAATCCTGCTCTGATTTTGTTTCATGGGAGAGGGCCAGAGTGGTACCTGTGTGATTATGCTTACAACATCACAACTGAGGTTCCTGTTATTTATTTTCTAGTAAATGTTTTATTTCCAATAAATGCATTAACTCACATCTGCAAGCTTCCTCCAAGGATTTAGAGGGCTACTAACAGCCCCTGGCACACTCAGCCTTGTCCTGGACTTGCTTGTCATTCCCCTGCCCCAGCATGTACATAACGAATGAGAAGCCTGAGGTGAAACCTTGGCTCACAGGCTGACACAGTGGCTCTGCAAGTCAAGAGGAGCCCAAACCTCCTGCCTCAGCATCTTTGGGCACAACCATGACAGCAGCTAAGCTAGCAGTAGCCCAGCTTGCTTGTAATGCTGTGCCTTAGCAAAACCCTCAGCTTATTACATGGTCACTGCAAACTCCTGGGTAGACATTAAACCAGAGCCTTAGGCTATGTCCTTGTGAGACTGCAGCTGAAACACAGTGAGCATGATCCAAGAACAAGCAGTCATAATTTGAGAGTTACTGGTGCTCTTTTTATGGATTTCGGTTTTACGGACAACAAGCACTTGCATTGTGTGTTATTCATAGGCCCTTTCCCAGCAAGCCAAGGGCTGGCTTTGACTTGTCAGAAGTGACTCTCAGTGCCACCGCCATTAATGGCAATCACCTTTTCCCTCTAGTTGTCCTGTGCTGGCCAGCTAATATCCTATGGTAATTGTCACTTACTAGTGGATGTATATACAGTATTCAGATACCGAGAAACCAGAAACTATGAAACCAAGAAACCAGAAACTAACACACTTGTTAGCCACCAAAGTGTCATGAAGTCTCACCTTTCAAATCCCAGTGGCATTTCAGTTCGAAATCTGCCTTCTATACACTGGCCATCCCTAAGACCCTTGCCCGCTCCTGCGTTCCAGCCAGTGCCAGAGACTGCAGTTTCCTCCGCGTAGTGAAGTTTTCAATGTGAAGTGTAGTGTGGGCACACAGGTGTGTGAGGCACGTCAGAGTTTGCATGTGTCTTTATGGGTGCTGCATAGTGCATGCATACTCTTAGGGATTTACATACGGAAACACACAGAAATCTGCATGCAGGACATACGCTAAGCACATGCATTACTGGGCAGCACATGGAGCTGTGCTTGTGGTTCAGGTAAATATTAATGTAACAGTTTTCTCTGCAGTTCAGTCGGACCACAACAGCCCCAGACCACAAGGAGTCTTTGTGTTCCGCTCGCAGCTCTGGCTGTGCGGGGGCCAGCTGAAGATGCTTCAGCAGCACTGCCACCCAGCAGCAACACTGTGCTGGAGGCAGCTCTCGGCCTCTGCCGCTTCTCTCACAGAGCTACTTGTCCAGTTTGTCTTTTACTGCACACACAGGAGAGTTGTATTGCTTGAAAGACTAACCCTGTGCTGTGACAACACATTTTGCATTCAGTATATGCGTGCAGTGCCAAGGTAAACAAAACTGTGAGTTTGTGTTTGGTGCACTCGAGCAGGAGGTACACATGATCTGCTGGGTTTGTGTTTAGCACACACATCTGTGAATCACAGATAAAATCAGATTTCTTCAGGTAATCACGGGTAGGCTGTATCCCCTCTTTTACAAGTGTTGTGTGTGGGTGTTAGGGCATGTTTGCAGGTGGCTGGAAGATCTCCAAGGAGCTGCAACACAGTGAGAGCAGCTGAGGCTGGGATTGTATTAACCATGCTAGATGAGCAACACAAAAAGGTCAGAGCTCTTCCTGAGTTTTAATCAGGTTAAAGCATCCTCAAAGGCAGGCAGGGCTGAGGCACGCTGGGCTTAGCTGTCTGCACTAGAAAACTTTAACCAGAGCCGTGGTCCCACAGCTTGTGAGTGAACAACGTGTGCCCTTGGGACAGGCGAGTGCCTGTGCCATGGGCTGCTCCCATGCTCACACACAACTGTCCTCAAGAAGCCTTTTGCTGATAACAAGGGAGCCTTAATGCTTTCCTATTATAGCATCATTAACTAAAAAGTCTTAACAATGTTTTTGAAGTCTGAAGACTCTGACAGAGGCACTTGAACAGTTTTTACAGGAGCGACTGAAAAGGTTACCTCGGTCCGCGGCTGATGTGCGGCAGGACGCGTTTTCTTCCAGCCCTCTGCCTCCGTACCCGGCTCTGTTGGCTGGGTCTGAAATCAACGGCAGCTCTTAGAGTCAGACTGAAAAAGAGGCAGAAATGGCTCTCTGTCTAGTAAAAGAAACAAAAGCAGAGCATTTTGAAATGTTTACTTTAGCTATTGCTTGGGCATCTCTCCCTTCCCTTCTGCCTGAGTCCCCCCAAAATGGTACCAGCGCCCTCCCTGCCTTGCCAGCACCCATCCTAGCAGCCCTGCCTCAGGGGGCTGGCACAGCCCCAGGGCGAGCAGGGAGATGCCTTCACCCACCCCAGCTGAGAAAAGGGCAGTGTCAGGCTGCTGAGCTGTGCCTCCTGTGAGGCATCTCTGCATGAGAGACAAACTCAGAGTTTTCCAGTTTTAATCAAGAACAAGTATTTAAGCTGGGCACAGAAAAAACAACACAGCACAAAAAATAAGCAAGCAATTTCCTGGCCAAAAAAAACACAAACAAACAAAAAAAACCCCACAAAAACAACCTCACAACATTTCGACAGGAAATATTTATTAATATTTTTAATTAATTATTCTACATGCTGTGGCACTCAGAGGTAGGAGGAGAGATCTCCATAATGAATCCAACACAGAGGTTTTTGCAGGCATGCACAAAGTGAAACATGTGGAAAGCCTGATTCTGGCTGGGGCCGTGTCCAGGGAACCATGAAACAAGGCTGAGGATGGACAGAGAAGCCTCGTCCCACTCCGGGGCGCAGGCATCCCTCACCCAGGCAGCCTACGTGATGCCATCACCTCATTAGGTGTGATGGAAGCTGTTGACCAAAGCCTGGGGTAGCCAGGACACAGCTGTGAGAGTTCCCTTCAGATCAGTGCCACCAGCAAGCAGAGGGAGACAGTAAAAATAACACTCACTTTGAGAACCATGATGTACTTTACAAGCTGTTAAGGAGGCCGAGTCTGACGTGCTGTCCCACTTGAGCGCACATCATGCTGAGAGATATAGCAAAATGGAAAATGTGAATCTGCTGAGGTTACAGAGACAAGCAGTCACCGGGCTGTAAATCAAAGTTGCAAGCACAGGGAAGACTAGGGAGCAGCAGGCAGGCAGCACAAACAGTAAGTACAGTTACAGCTTTCAGTGAAGTTTGTTTACTTCAGCATGATGGCAAAAGAGCAGAGCACTGTGTGATGGATGGGGTGCATGGCAGTAGGAAAGGGGTGCTCTGCGGGCACAGCACTGCTTCCTTGGGGCAGGTTTTATTCAGCTGGGAGCACTAACAAACCAGAGCTTCACAAAACAAAAATGTACTTGGGGAAGGCCGAGCTAAACATTATGTCAACCCTATTTATATTTGGAGGAACACAGTGAAAGAGGTAGCTTGCTGTGGGCCAGACTCCTTAAGTGATCCAAAACTGGTGTTTCACAGGGACACAATCACTAGGGGTGCAAGAAAATAACCCTCAAAGGTCCTGAGTCCTGCCACAGAATCACAGAATGTTAGGGATTGGAAGGGACCTCAAAGATCATCTAGTCCAATCCCCCTGCTGGAGCAGGAACACTTAGATGAGGCTGCGCAGTGGCACTGCCCTCCTTTTCCACACAGCAGAGGTGCAGGGAACGACCTGAAGCAGTCCAGGAGGAGCCTGGCATGTAGCTCCCAGTCTGCAGTGAGCCCAGCAAAGCCCAGAGGAGCCAGCTCACTGCAGTGTGACCTGGTGTGTTTTCCTTATGCCCCTCAGGTCCAGGACAGTCCTAAGATGTTCACAGAGGACATGGCAGCATGTCACAGGCTTCAAGCCCCAGAATAGGGGTGACCTGGATAAAGTGTCCCTGTGTGTTTTTACAGTACAGGTAAAGCAAGCAAGAGGATAGAGCAGGGGAAGGGGCAGGATTGCTGATTTCTGCTCAGCTTTAGATGTGAAGGTGGTCCAGGGCTCAGAACAGGGCCACTGGAGGTTGGGGTTCCTGGGGTTTACTACTTGTTTGGGGACAGAAAATGCTGCTGTGCTCACAGGAGAGATGAAGAGTTAGGGGACAGAGTGCTGTTGGTGCACTGCACGGCCCTGAGCAAGCTGCTTCTCTCCGGACCTCAGTTTCCCTGTAGGAGAGCTGGAAATTGATAAGGCTTGGTCCATTAATTCCTGCAGATGGAGGTCTGTTGGTTTGCAGCCATGGGAGATGCGTTTGATTGGTGAATGAATTTATTCAGAGGACAAATGCCCAGCAATGTGATGTTATGGATTATAAAATGCACAGTTGCACGGTGAGGTCACCTGCGCCAAAGAAGGAGGATTTGCTTTGCTGGAGAGCCTTGCCCAGAGCACGAGACCCTCTGGTCCCAACTCCCCATGTCACCCATCGGAGGCTGTGTGCAGACCCTGGCTGACCACAGGTACCTCCCCTTCAGGGACATGCACATGCTTTCTGCTGCTCAGTGGATACTTTTGGGAACTGTGGAGAAAAAATTGTCCTGCCACTTGCTGGTGAATTGTGCTAGGATTTCAGGCTGAGAAAGCTGATGAATAATATTTACATGTTGCCAGCCTTGCACATGGCCTCAGGTGTCCCATCCCCTTGCTCAGCAACCTGAGCCTGGTGGCTGTCCTCCCTCTGCCATACAGGGATCTCATGTTGTTTCTGCCTTAGGAAAGGACTTATTTTGTCAGCATGAATATGTCTTTGGATCAGGGAGGTAAGAGAGCTTAATGTGAGCATCCCAGAGAAGAGGGTGGCATGATATTTGAGCTGAAACATGGTTGCTTCAGGAGCCTAGTGAAAAGGAGCTGACCAACAAGACATCAAAGTACATGATGGCTGAGTAGAACAACCAAGAGAGGAGCAATACTTTATGTGAAAAAAACCCTGAGCTGAACAACATAGCTAAGTAAACAGTTTCAGCAATTACCATAAAATCCTTGCAGATGGAGATGTCACACCTCCATAGGATCAGTATATGACTAGGGTGGTGATCCAGAGCGCCCAGAGGGGATGCTGCAATGGATGAACCATTCTGATGGAAAAAGAGTGTACAAAGGTAGTCAATAAAGCAATAATGAGAAATTTCACCTAACCTCATACAGGTCAGGTAAATATTATGAAAAGGCCTGATGGGGATGCTACGTTTTGGTACTATAAACAGTGCTGTCCAGAGCAGCAAGTCTGAGCACCCAGAAGCCTCAGGGGGCTGTTGATTTAGCTCAAGGAGTATACAGATGCAATCAGGAAACAATTTGTAACAGAGATAATCAAGCATTCAAATTTCATGGCTCTGTAGGGTGAAACTTCATCCCCACATACTCTACAGTAAAGCCTTAGCTTCAAGGAAGAAAATTAAAAGAAGTCTATAGAGTAAAAAAGGATTGCAGATATCTAGACTCTTCGGATATTAGCAGTCCATGATAAATTTAACTACCAGAAAGACTTTTCAAAAATAATAAAAATGGCTAGCATAGTTAAATAGTAGATTAAATAATATTATTATAAGTAAAAAGATATCCTGAAAAAAGCATAAGTCATGTCCAAAGGGGGAAAACAGAAAGGATCATAAATGCTGGGATGTTAAATCATAATAGGACATGCTTTAAAAAGTATTCTGGAGAATGGCTTTTAAAAGACTAGAAGCTTCCGCTATAAACTTTTGCAAACACATTGGAAGAAGGAAGCTCGCTAGAAAGTCTTTGGCCCTCTGGCTGAACAGAGACTAGAGTGAACAGTCAAGCAGGATATGGCAATATCAGAAAATGAAGTCTGTTCCCTGCAACACTGTAAACTACGTATACTTCACTATATATTCAATATAAAGTACTCTAAAGCAGCAATTACTGAGAGTAAAAGAGATGCTGGAGTAATTTGGGATAGTCTTAAGTCAACTTGCTACTCAGTAATTATCAAGTTATAAGAAAGTTGACAATTACTAGGAAAGAAATCAAGAGCGAAACAAAAATCCTAATCTGGCAACTGTCTAAAATGACAGTGCTCGGGTATCTTGAGTATTCTGTTTAGGTCTAGTTATTAAAAAGCAAAAAATCAAAAAAGGTATCTATATTTCCTGCCATTGAACAGAAATTTAATAGAGCAGGACCTTATGGTTTGGAAGATAAGAAAAAAGGAAGATAGGAGGGAGGTTCATGAATAGTTTGCAAAGATCAATGAGGAACTTCTTAATTATTTCTGACAATACAAGAGCTGGAGCAGTATATAAGTTATTGGACAGCAGGTTTAAGAAAAATAAAGGAAATATTTTTCTTGCACAGGGAATAACAGAACCACACAACTCACTGTCAAAGGATACTGTGGATGCCAGAAGTTCTAGCCTGCCCAAAAAGCAATTTGGCACATTCCTAGGAGAAAAGTTTATGCAGATCTAGTAACAATTGCGTGGGGATAGGGGACAGAGGCTTCCCCAGCAGCCTCAGGTCTCCATTGGGAAGCAAGCACTGGTGTGGAGGGAAGCATTCAAGGCTGTGGTGTTTGCTGCACAAATCTTGAGACAAAGACTGATGGAAATTTTTGGTAGGAGTCAGGCAGGACCCCCGGGCACCACAGGCAGGTGGGCTGAGGCAAAAGGCTGCATGTCCCCATGCTTTCCGTGCTTGTCCTCCCATGTCCGTGTCTCTATGGACGTGTGCTATATCTCCTACCCTTAATTCCTTAATTCCTGCATAGGCACTTGGAGACTAATCTTCAAGTGAGCATCAACACCACCTCCAGAACATATCTAAATAAAGCAGAAGTCGAGTGCCAGCATATGGTTCCTTTCCAAATGCCATATTGGTCCTGCCTGAGAAAAGGGTTATTTTTATAGGCTGTAGGGTTAACATTTCAAGGGGCAGGATTAGAAAAACAAAATTAATGTCTAAATAAAAACAATTGGGCCACATTTTGCAATGACTAAGCAGCTCCACTCAATAAATGGAATTATACTGAGTGAGGAATAAATCTCCCCAGAATTTGGCTCAAGGTTCATTGCTGGAGCCCAGACAACACTAATAGGTAGACTGGGATTGTACATGAAAAGCCGGGATTGTACCTTTCCCTGCTGTTACCAAATGTGCAGTGCCTATTTTTATCAAGTACGTTCCTAGCTCACGTACGATGGGCTGAAAGGTCTTGTCACCATGTGATACCCTTGCTTCCTACAGAAACACACTCATACATGTGTGCAAGGTCTTGGCTGATCCTCATGGCTCAGGATGTTTCCTACTGCTTATCTGCTGAGTTTGGATGAGGCCAGTGAAACGCCGGAGAAGGTCCCGGTGTTGCTGAGAGTATTGGACCCTCCCTTCTCAGAGCTTTCCAAGTCCCCTCCTTGCTCAGCTCCCCAGGAGACCTGTGCCTGTGGTTTCCTTGTGCTTTAGCAGAAACTTGCAGCCTCAGAGGAGCAGGACAGGTCGTCACCCTCCCTAGTGCGACCACACATAGATACAGTCATAAAATTAAACTCCTAAAGCTAGTGGATTGGTTATTTTAGGTTGTTTTTCTGGGAAAGGAGAAGTTGGTTGATAACTCTCATATTTATTTTGAGAAACAAACAAAAATGTCACATAAAAATGTCAATATGCTTCAGAACTAGAAGCAGCAGGCAAAGCTTCATTTCATTTCATTGGATCCCAAGGGTGGGTAAACTCAGGGGTGCTACTAATGGAAGTAGATTAAAAACAGGCTCTCTTGTTTGCCGCCTTAGGCAGGTGGGGTGCATCCAGTTTCACTCTGAAGTTGGGTGTTTCTTTCCTTTCTGCCTCTCCCTTCTCCCTGCACCATTTGGTTCTGCTCCAGCAGCTCAATTCCTGCTTTAACTGCCTCTCTGCAAAGTGACAGAGCAATGTCCTTCCAGGGTTTGGTGCTTCTACATCTTTCCACTCTTCAAAACCCAACCATCCAGCCTCCCTCCAAAACACAGGGTAACTTGAAGCTGTGTGAGTCACCATGATATCACATCCATGCCTCTGTGAAACCCGCTTACATACATTCCCAGCTGATAAATGCCAGCCACATATGGTTGAAATGCAACCAACTCAGCTTAACAACAAATGTTTAACAGTAAGCACAAGTGACAACCTATGTTTCCAAAGCTGCTTTCCTTCTGTTTACTTTTACAGAAGGAATGGTGGAAAAACCATGTCATCTCACTGAATTTCCCTGAAAGATTCAGCAGAGTGCAGGCTCTCTCAGACATCAGAAGTTGTTGCGAAAAGAGACAAAAATGGGTCTTTAATGATCACGGTCAGGACCTCCAAATACTTCTCAAAGGGAAAACACTGCCTTGCCAGAACCCAAGAATAAAAGTAACAAGCACATAAACATCCTTCACATGGTTTTCTATTAGCCAAGAGCCATTTCACAAGCGAGCTGTGTTCTCTCCCTCCCTCTCTTCCTTCTCGCCAGTCCCCTTCCCTCCTGCCCAAGAAAGGTCATTTTCTTCACAAGGAAAAAAAAAAAAATCTTCCACAACAACAGGGTTTTAAATCAAGCCAAGGAAGAAAACTTCCCTTTCACCAGTTCCTAATAAATAACTTCAACCTCTTCAATGCAAATATTTCCAAACAAAGAATCTCTGTTCAAGACAGAGTCATAAATTATCATGGTGGCTTTGTTTTGTTTGAAATTGGATACAGGCAAATCTTGGTTTGCTTTCAAAGAAAGTCTTCCACAGTCTCACATCAGTATGGCAAGGCAAAGCCCCTTCCCTCTTGTCCCAGCTCCCAAAGCCTCTCCCCATCACTGCCGCCAGCTCCCACTCTGTCTGGGAGCAGGGACCAAATGCCCCAGCCAGGTGGGCACACATCATCCACCCTGCTTCCAAAGCACAAGGCTGGTTAAACTTGTGTAGGGTTGTGTGAAGCCTCCAAGCATCCTGGGCATGACAAAGCAGGGGATACATTTCAAGCCAGTCCAGAAACGTGCTCAGTGAAATCGGCAAGTAGCATGAATTCTCACGGGGCAAATCCAGATCAGCTCCAGAGTACAGTTGGACCAAAGCCAGCCTGACACCAGTGCAGCCAAAATCAGGATCTGATCCTATGTTATTTATAGCATATCATGACCTTTTCTAACACATTAGTTTTAAGTGCATAATTAATGAGTTCACACATTTAATACGCTTAAAGCTGATGCTCTGGCAGAAGAAATGGTTACATGACTCTGACAACACAGTTATTGGTTATGCAAGAAGTTTTTCCTTCTCCCCTGGCACCAGTCAAACTAATTGCACCGTCAATTAAATATGTGGAGCTGCTTTGCTCTACAGTCAAGAGCTGGGCTGCTCTGTTCACAGCACTCACTCTAGACTAGGCAGCCCAGGCACAGGGACACATACACGCATACATGTGATGAAATGCTGTTTGGGAGTTAATTCATTCCCCCAACTAATTATTCTGCCAAGTTCAGGTGGCTGCTCAAGTTAAAGTGTAAGACCACATACCACTTCTTGACAAAGCCTGAAGGGCTGAGCTGGCAACCTCTCCATACTGTGCCATGGCCTCCTACTTCAGAAGAAGGTGAGTTCCCCTTGCTTGTGCTATTAATGGATTATTTCCTGCTCAGGATGTAATCTTGCATCTTTACAGCTTATAAAATATCCCTAAAGTTAGGAGCCAAGCTTGCTGAAGCGCTGCATATTTAAGACGGCTGTGAGATGCTAAACTGCAAATCCAGGGCACAGGTGCATCACTGCACAGGCAGCCTGAGTGCTGCTCAGGGATTTCAAGCTATCTGCACCTCCCCAAGGCTTTTTCCACCACAGAAATGCAAGCCCCATGTCCATCTTGCACATATACAAAAGACAGCTCAGTCTGAGCCGTGCCATGGGAGATGCGGTTCAAGCAAGGCTAGATGCAGCCTGGAGAACCAAGCTGATCCTGGCTTCAAAAGCCCACACCTAAGACAGGAGACACAGAGTCTGACGTTCATGCACACACTGTGCTCTGCTAACACTGCCGGGAAGCTCCAGCCCCTCGGAGAGCAGCCAGCAAACCGCCAGCACTGCTAACGTTTGATAAACCACAGCAACCAGATTTGCAAGAGCTCGCCTGTCAGCCTGTTACATAGCAATTTGTTCACCGTCAGCCTGGCAGCTAAATAGATGCCTCAGTTTTGTTTTGTCCCACGGCTCTGCTGTTGCTTTGGAGGGTAGATAACGATGGTTGTGTGGTGTTTCTTACCCAGGGCTGTCTCCCACAGCCCATCCACCACACTTCTGGAGGATCAGACCCACAAAACTGGTAAGGATCAGAAGACATGTCATCATAAACCAGCTCCTAAAACAAACTAATTTGCAGGATGCCAGCACAGAAACCTTCAGGAATGACAAGCACCTTCTCATATTCATTCCTGACATCTCCACTCTGAAGTGTTCCCGGTGAGTCACTGGAAACCCAGAGATGACAGAAGTCACCCAACAGCAGAAACAGTGCACATGCCACTAGGAGAGTAGACTGTCCTCAGCCCCTTGGGGTGGACACTAAATTGCAACCAGAAATCCTCCATGAATTTATTAAACCAAATATAACTAAAATGTTTGGGGGAAAAAAAAAAAAAAAGGAGGAAAAGCTTACCCATAAGATGCACAGAGAGGACTCTTTTTCCTGAAGCAAGGAGAGCAATGATATTGCACCTTCAAATCCCCTCTAGGCACATCAGGTCAACACAAGGCATGGGGGTTACAGCTCTGCCACACCAGCGCAAGTAGCGTTATGCTAACACAGAATTTCAACATGAGCACAGAGGAAAAACGGTGATGAGCTTGAAAAGGACTGGACACAAATAAGGAATAGAATTAAATAACTGATTTCAAGTTGGAGCATGTACTTACCCCACCAGGTGTGCCTCTCACCAGAGAGGACAGGATGATTTACATATGAAGTGATACAAGAATAAAACACAGGTTGCATTAAAGACAAATTCTGCTGTGTGATTTCCTGTGAGAAATAGGGCAGAAGGCAACCCTGGGGTGCTCAGTTGCCCCTCTGCCCTGAGACCCATCCTGCTGCTCCGTGAGCATTTGGCTCCCAGCTCCTTCCTGTGCAGACGTAGGATGCTTGTGCCCACTCACTGGCATCCTGAGCATCACCATAAGTGGCAACTGCTGAAGGGAAATACACACACAGCCCACATCTCAAGCCTGGGTAGTGGGTGACAGACTCAAAACTATTGATACAGTCATTACCCTCAGTAAATTGAATTTGTTAGGTCTTCCTGAAATCCTTACAGGAAAGATGTCTACGGTGCTAAAAACCATTGCAAGAGAAACCTTCAAAATCAGCAGCACAGGAGGAATGGAAGGGAGATTTATTTTTCCAGCTGCATTCGGGGGGGCCTTTCCAGTACAGAGCTAAAACACTCTGGCTTTTCACCCTTTTGCCTCAATTGTAACTGTCTGGAAGAAAAATGCTAGCCTATCTTTAGCGCTGGCATCTCCCATGTTATTCACTTTAAGATGGAGCAGAAAAATGTTAACAAAGAACAGTCAAAGGGAAACTTATTTATTCAGCCTAACCACAGGAATATGGCTTTTTCTCCAATATTATGCTACAACAGATTCTCAAACCCTCTTTGTTCTCTGTGTTAATATCCACACTTGTCTCTCAGAGGAGAAAAGGGAATATGGGTATTTCTCCCTTCCAGGAAGCGGTTTCCCTGTGTGCTGCTGCTGGCTGGCATAGCACAGCCTCCTCTGCCTCCTGCATAGTGGCAACACAGCTGTATGCTAAAGCAGGGGTGCTAAGGGCAATGGTAAATGGGCTGCTATTAATCCCGGCCGCCAAACAGAAATGATGAGCAGGGAAGGAGATTGTGTGCTCACAGCCTCTTGAAGCTCAGAGCTGAAAGCAAATCAAGACTGAAACCTGCAGCATGGGGAGGATGCTATACAACCTCCGGAAATCTTATGAAGCTCATTAGTCCACTGTGTACATTATTCGACATTTAGGCACAATGGTACAGAGTTCCTATAGATGTTTCAAAACGTTTCAAAACTTTTCAAAACCCAAAACTTCAAGATTTGTAACAACATTAGGAATTTGTTGAGAAAAACAAGCCCAGCTGCTGGTAACCTATTATTTCTTACCAGGTCCAGTTTGCCTGGCCAAAAGCTGTTCTGGAGATCAAGATGGTTTGCATGTGGATATTGTTTATGTTTGTACTCAGTCTACACAGAAAGCAGACATCGGGGTCTAACAGCAAAGTGAGACAAGCTGTTTCACAGACTGTATGCAGGGGGGAGGATGGGATGGTTTAAATGCTTTGTTTACAAGGACATCAGGTCAGAGCTCAGACCTGTTTCCTTACCTGCTGAATCGTGTGCACAACTCTCCCCTGATGCTAGAGGTCAGCTGGCTCTCCTACTGCAAGGGAGCTTTAAAATCTCTTCCTGTACTTACGAATGTTGGCAAAGGAACTGTCCAAAACCAAGCACCCCATCCTTATTCTCCTCAGATTTAAGGTAGAGAGAGACAAGCATTAGTTGTGTCCAGAGCCAGGAGCCAGCACTGGGCTCCTCACACAGCTCATCCGCTGTACTTCAGTGCCCAAAGGGTGCCAGTCCATAGCTGCCAGCCCTAACTAGGCACCCTGTTCTCCATCTGCATCACGTTCATCTTTTTCCTCTGCCCCAGCCCTAACCTCCCCTGAAAAATTCACAGAATAATGTTTATCCTTGTTTATCAGTATGATCACACTTCGAGCCAGAACATAAGAAAAAATTGTAAATCCTCAGAAAACTGTACCACAGAAATGTTAGTTAGAGGTTACAGCTCATTATCCTAATAATACTGGGAAGTTTCAAATGCCTGAGGCTTGCCTTGAAGGAAGGTGCTCCAGTGGGATTATACTATTAGTGCAGGAGTTTTTCAAGAGAATGGAGAAAACACAGGGAGAAGATTCCCAGTCCAGGAATTTGATCTTCCTTCTGCAGGGAGCTTCAGATGCTCCACAGCTCATATGTCATGGACAGAGAAAATCTTACAAAATCTTACACGTGCCTGCACACACAAACACACAGAAGCCCCAGGTAACTTCATGCCTGTAGCACATCAAAATACCTTTGCTTTTCAACTCCAATAAAAGCATGTCCACATAGTACCACTTGCTCTAGTAAATTAAACTGCATGATATCCAACTACCAAACACCTCTGCAGCACTAAACAGTTTATAGATCAGAAGGGGAAGGTGAGAAAAGACAAAAATTACTTGGATGAGAACAGAAAGTATCTATGCACTTTTGTGAATGCATGAGGCTTGCCCAGTTGCATTAAGGTTCTCTGACACAACCAGTTATAAATGTTTCTTAAACATCAATTCAGGTTAACATGAAGGTCTCAAAAAAGCAAATAAAGTCGTCTAAAATCTCTCTAACTGGGCTCATTTCATTAGCATGTACCTGACAGTATGGACTGCAGTATCCAAGCAGCATCCCTGAGGATAGCATTACTGCTTCTGCACTAGCTGTTGACAGCCTTTAAAGTCCCTTTAGCCTTCAAAGGGGTAGAGGAAGCTGAAAGAGGACAGTTAGATCCCTGAAATGAGAACAGTCCGATATGTACTGTGCAAATATATCAGATTTTATTACTCTTTTATGGAAATAATAACATACATTCAGGTAGAAACATATTAAATTAATGCAGTCAACAGTTTAAATGCAAAAATAAATATAAAGTCCAGCAGCTCAATGCATCTAAAACAGCTCATTTCTTCTAACGAATAGAAAAGATTTTTTTTTTTTTTTTTTTTGTCTTTTAAACGGAGAGTTTCATACAATCAAATAGAAACGAAGGTACAAGCGCTTTCTTAGAAAACATCCCGACCGGCTGCCCGCCCCGGGCGCTCCTGGGCCGGCGGCGTGGCGGCTCTTGCAGCCCAGTCCGTGCCGCCGCCGCCGGGCCGGGCCGGGCCGGGTCGGGCTCCGCCGCCCTCAGAGGGCCGAGTCCGAGTCGCTGGAGTCCAGGCTGTTGCGGAGGCGGCAGCTGCCGAGGCGGTCCCGCTGCAGGCTGAGGTTCTGGGTGCTCCGCCGCAGGCACTCCAGAGACTGAAGGAAGGATTTCTTGGCCTTCTCCTCCTCCATGGGGGACACCCCCTCCTCCTCCACCTCCTGGATCTCGTCGAAAGTCACCGGCTGCGTCTTGAAGCGCGACTGTCGCGGCCGCCGCAGCTTGCCCTTCGGAGCCTTGGCGGGGCGGGCTGGTGGAGGGAACTCTTCGGCCACGCAAACGAAGTGGGGCATCACCGCCTGGTAGCTGGAGCAGATGCCCATCAGCTCGGCCGGCTTCGCGGCCATCCTGCCGCCCGCGGGAGCGCCCGCCGCGGGGGCCGGCGGAGCGGGGCGCGCTGCTTCGGCCGTGCCGAGCGCCGAGGCTTCGGCGGGCAGCGGCGGCCGGGGAGAGACGGACTCCGCGGAGCGGGGCGGTACCGTGCCGAGAAGTGCGGGACGGTACAGAGCGGTGCTGTCCGGAGAGGTGCCACAGGGAGCTGTACCGTGCAGTCCGGAGCGGCGCGGAGCCGTGCGGAGCGGTGCGACACGGTACGGTACGGAGCAGTGCGGTGCGGTGCGGTGCGGTGCGGTGCGGTGCGGTGCGGTGCGGTGCGGTGCGGTGCGGTGCGGAGCGGAGAGGCGCGGAGAGGCGCGGAGAGGCGCGGAGAGGAGCGCGGTACTGAACGTCCCACCGACTTCACCAGAGCCGCCACTGCTGCTGCCACCGGCGCCTCGGTGCCGCTATATACCCCAGCGCTGCCCCCGCGGGAGCATGCTCAGACGGCAGCGAAGCCCACTTGCCGCCCGCCGGGCCCTTCCCTTCCGCCTGACGTCTCCTCAGCACCGCTGTCACCGCGCCGCCGCCCCCGTCTCCCCGCCCGCCGCGTCCCCTCGGGAGGCGGGGGCAGGGCAGGGGACGGGAGGGCCTCGCCGCTGCCCTCGCCGCTTCTTGGCCGAGTCCCGTCCCACCGGCGTCTCCGGGGAGCCGTTCACCCGTCTCCTCGCCCCCGGGCACCGCCGCTGCAGGGACCGTCTGCCCCGGCCTCTCTGCCCGAGGTGCCTCTCGCCTGCCCCACGGAGCACCCGGCGGGTCACTGAGGCCTCGCTACATCCCGGAGGACCACAGCAGTAACTCAGCTTTCTACATCTCACCTCGCAGCCTTTTTATCAGGATTTCTATGGCTGTAAAGGAACACTAACAGACTTGTCACATCAGCTTTCAGCAGGGATCGCTACCGTCAAGGTCTTACACACATGGTTAAAGGAAACCCTGAGGCAAGCCCAAATCTTATTTGGGGTGAAGTATCCTAATGCTACAATGACTCAGATTTAAACTACAGAGATCACATGGGACAGTCCCAGACAAGGAACCATCAGCAACAAAGGGTTAATCAGGACTCAAGGAAGGCACTGGGATCTTCTTCCCAATTCTGCCACATCTAATGTAAACACCTGCTTCAGCATGATTCTGTTTTTTTTTCCATTTAGAAGGGATCCTAAAATTTTCCATTCCCCTGTGGGCTCTGGAATACTTTGATATGATGCAGAATTGGATCCCCAGACAAAAAAAAAAAAAAAAAAAAAAAAAAGGCATACAAGTATCACTGAGCTGAAACAAAAGCTTGCAAATTATCAGCAGTTTAAAGCTGTGTGTGCCAAGGAGTCTCAGTGATGGAAAAACCCAACAGCGTAAGAGAAACATACAATAGGGATAGGAATAGGAAAGGAGCTAGAAGGAAGTGGAGGATAAAAGCGTGAGGGAGGAGGAACCTGAAATGGTTAGTCTGTCCCCACTTCAGGGCTAACGTTGGACTGTTCCCATAAAGACATTCTCCAGTATAGCTTCACCCACTCAAGAGGATATTTTTGAAGTTTGGTTAGGAACCAGGAAGGAAGCAGAGGCTTAGCAACGGCATCGGGAATCCTGGTGTGTAGTGGCAAGGGGACAGGAACAGTATGCTTGGGGCCCCCAAGACTTGCCAGGCAGTCAGGAGCCCTGTGCTCTGTGTGCACATGTGGCACAGCAGTGCAGTGTCGAGGTAGCCAGGGCATGGCACCTCCAGCCAGTAAATTAGCCAATGGAGAGATTTGTGTTTACTCCAGCAACCCTGGGTCCAGTGCCCAAGCTAGCACATCTGCAGCAAGCTTGAATTTATTGCATTTTGCCATGAAATATGTTCTTTGTCCAGAGGTAGACAAGTACTTTGACGAAAAACAGGAGCTTACATACAACACTCGAATCCTGTGCCGTAGTCTGGCACACAGAAAGGGTCTTCTTTTAGTGAGTTCACCATCAAAAAGTCTCAACTTTTTCTTTAGGTAAGACTTCGGACTGGTCCCTCCTCTTTTTAAACTGCTATAGCAGTGACAATCTTTCAGAACCTGCACTGGAAACAAACCATTGTAATTACAGCCCTGTCTCAAGACAAAACAAAACAAGAATATATCAATGGGAGTCGGGGGGACCGGTGCACTCATTAGGGTGTTTCCAGAAGGCTGGCTGCTTTGCCTCCTGCCAGTGTAGAAGAAACATTAAGAGCCTTGGCTTTATGGAGCACCTGGCTGCAATCTCTCAGCTCCTTGGCTTCCCAGGGCAGCTTTATGGCCAGGTTTGGTTTGAAGCCTTTTCACTAGGAGACACAATTAGCTTAATAAGGGAAGAATCTTCTGTTTGGTTAAATGGAATTATTCCAGCTTGGGAAAGGCTGTGTTTTTTACTGTTGATTTTAATAGCTAGATTTAGCCCCAAAAGCCCTTACTACAGCATGAAAACCTTCTCTCCAGATGCCCCATTTCCAACAGTTTTTATCCCTAACAACTTGATTCTGCAGCGCAGCAAGGGCTGAACTCTGGTTTCCCAGCACAGCACTCCAAGAGGGCAAGCCTGCAGAGGACAAGCCTGCAGAACAGTTTGGAGGACTCTCGGGGCTGAGCTTGTGTATCCTGCAGAAGCAAGGTGTGGGGTGTCATGGGAGCCTTGTTCTGGAAGTGGAGAAAAGCATCTCACATTCATATGAAGCAAGGTGAATTTAATCTGCTCTAGCACAAGAGGATCCAAAGTTCTGCTGAAAAAGGCCAGTTGACTTGATATCTGAGATTCAACACAGGCATCCTCAGTCCAAACTGCCTGTCTGGTTTCATACAGAAAGTTCAGTATGAGGGCAAACTGGCTTCAGTCCAGGTAAAGCAAACATTTAGTTCCCTCACAATTCTGATTCTAAAATGCTCTGGGAAATTTCAATGCTGATTTGGAGCAACATCACCATGGTAATAACCAGGAGGCCTTGAGATTTTATTTGAGACAATTCAGAAAAAATATCCTGTGACATAATCCCCCAAGTTAGGTCTGCAATGCGCTAATGTAAAAACTATATTTACTCCAGTGGTTTAAATCAAGGCTTTAATCTCAGTTGCTCCCAGTATTGAAATGTGACCTCATGATATAGATTACAGAAACTCTCTGCCATGTGGATCATCAGAGCAAATTTCTTTCCTGCATAGTACAGGGCTGAAGTCACATTGTACACCAGGGCACTGCACAGAGGCTGGAAGGAACCCTTACCATGGGTTGGGAATGTTTCAAATGCTGCATATTTTACACAAAATATCAACTCAACAGCTGTTGCAGGGCTTGAGAAGTTAAAACACCAATTTCACAGGAGGAGAAATGGCTAATGCTGCTGAAACAGCAGCATGGAAATAAGTTTGTCATCAGGTCACTCATTTAACAATGCAATTATAGGAAATATACACATAGCCTATACACAGCCCATTATTTATTATTCCTCTTATTGGCTATCAGGTTGAATGCCATAGAAGAGAAAGAGTAAGAAGGTAGTGGAGAGAGAGACAGTCACCTCTTTCTGTAGAAAAAGAAACTTTTCAAAGGCCAGGGCTGCCACAGGAACTGCCTGTAGTTGGGCAATCCCAGTGCGGATACCCTGAACACTGAGGTTCATGCCCTGAAATGGAGCAGCCCTGTAACCCCGTCGCCAGAGCTGGTAGGGCCTCCCTTGCCAGCCACCGGCATCAGCTGCTTGCCGGCAGGATGCCCGAACCCCTCCCCAGCAGGTGGGTTTCACATCCCCTCTCAAACACAGTTGAGAGTAAAACCTGCCTCTTCCGACCCTGCCAGGTGGCATTTCCAGTCACGCTTTGTACTGTCAGTCGCCACACAGCGCCTCGTTGTGCACATCATCTCCTCAGCATTCTGCTCCGTGAATTAATTTCCATGAGGAAATAGGAAGTAGGAAGGAGTTGCAGTTCCTTCTCCAGGATAGTTCACATCCTAAAACAACCATTCTTAGACTGATAATAAAAACATTTGGCTAACTGCAACCTAACAGATACCGGCTTGTGAATAGGAAAGGACAAAAAAACAGGTAAGCGATACAAGCTGCTTCTGAAAGCAGAAGATAAGTCTTCTCATCTTTTTCTCTGCATGCATACACAGATTTGATTTGAAGTTGAAATTGTACATCTCTGATGGGGGAAACATAAGTTATTCAATAAGGCCAAACTGAAATCCACTCTGAGACTGCTACCTGGAAAAAAGCAAACTGTTGGTATATTCTAAATATCATAACAAACGAGCAGCACCACCAAGCACAGCTCAACTCAGCAGCCAAGCCTTTCTCAAGCTCATGGGAATGCTTTTACACCAGGGAATTGACTGGTTACTTGCAAGGCCTGTGCACTAAAGGCTGCCGTATCCCTTTTCTTACGTATTTGGTTGCATGTTCTTTATCTTCCTTTCTAATATATCTAGCCAAGACTCCAGCAACTTTTAAACATTTTTCCTTTTTTTTAAAAAAAAAATAAAATAAAAGCAAAGCTATCTCCAGCAGCTGACTGCCTGAGGGTAATCCTACAGTAAGGACCACATACCTGCACACTCGCCATCAGGCAGTCAACAGAGCAACACACAGCCAATGATTTAAAAGCTTGACGTGTCTCTTGAAATATTTTCCTAAAGACAGATCCCTGGGGCACACCGAGGGGTTGCCTACCTGGCAGCGCTTGGTGGTAGCCCCAAGGAGCCCTGTAGCCGGCTGCGCAGGTGAGGGGTAAGCACTTCTCCCCTCTACAGCAGGCAGGTATTTAGCTGCAGGACTGGAAATCTCTGTTGGCGAGGAAAAATGTGGCTTGTTCTGCAGCACACCCTGACTCCAGCCTCCCGCGGGCCAGGGCTCTTCTTCACACCCCAAGCACCGTGATTTTGTCCCCTACAGCTGCGATGAGGCAGAAGCCTCAGGCAATAAGGCGTGAGGAAACTCCCCTGCGGTGCTTACCGTGTCCTGGAGAGCAGACACATTCAGTAAGGCACCACTGAGCAGCACTGGGAGGCTCACGTCCCTGGTGTGGTGTTTGCAGGCAGCTTATGAAAATTATTTCTACAAGCTCTTTCCATAAGGAAGTTCTTGCCAACATACCAGGGAGTTGCTAGGATGAGGAAGTTCTCAGAGGGATGCTTCAAAATGGATGTGTTTGATGTATGAAATATAGGTGCATGGAAGGATTTTTTTATATCTCCCCAGGCAATCTGCCACAGAAATGGTGCCACCTTGCCACATATTGAGATTTTAAGATGCTTCTCTAGACAAAATAGCTTTTCAAGATAAAACGTTTGTCTCATTTTTATAGAGGCTTGGCCATTTTAACTGAAACATTTCCTTCTAAGTCAACCTGCAGTAATAAGTCTGTTTAAAAATTAAATTCAGCTAAGTTTGCGATTCCAACATTTTCTTTTTACAGATGGCCTCACAGTGTGATCCTCCCTTCCTCAGCCCTTCCCTGAAACCTGGCTCCTCCTCTTCCCTGTCTTCCAGCTGTGGCTACTGCTCCCTCTTCCTCAGTCACAGCCACTATGGTTCTAGCAACACCCATGTACATGCAAGCCCACCAGCCTTGCAATGCGTATCGGCACCAGAATGGCATGGTGTTCACCATCCCCACATCCTCTTGTGGGCCATTGACCTGGAAAAGAGGGAATTTCACTCAGTGTTAGCCATATGAAGTCCGAGTTTCGTTCCTCCCATTAGGTATAAATATACGATTTCACAAATATTTATAATATATAATTCAATGCCATGCTGAACCATTTCAGGGACACGGTCACAGGCCGAGGACACTGGAGATGGAAGCCTGCCATGGATTTCCACTGTGATAAGCCACCAAAACCCACATTTCAGTTTCCCAGAAGGGCATGTGAGAAGAGTGGTGTTAACCAACAGCAGTCAGGTCAGGCTTGGGCCACTTTCACATGAAGACCATAAAGATTATAGTCAGGTTTGGTAGGAAGGATGAGTTGAAATTAGGAACTCTCAGAAGCATAGGAGCCAGATGAAGGCAGGAGTGCAGTGAAGGCCAAGACAAGAGGGAGCAGGAGGAACAGTGAGGCCACACGGGCTTGTCCAGAGCAGAACCAAGGCTGAGGCTACAAGCACAAGGAACAGAGTATGGGGTCAATGACGATTATGGAAAACCCCATCAGGGTGTGTAAAGCACACTGCCCACAGGGTACATGGCACTAGCTCTCCCCAAACCTCACTCTTCCCCACCTGCCTGTGATGAGATCAGGGAGCGGGCCCACTGCCTCTAAGTGCAACAGGCAGTGCTGCAAGGAGGGGATGTACCCCCAGCATGACTGCAGGTCCTGACAAACACGCATTAGTACTTGTGAGGACCTCCTGATGCAACATGGTTAATACAAAGCATGGGTTTGTAAAGCTCCTGCCCCCTCAAATACCTTACTTTCAGTCTTGCCTGACTTTTATGAGCTGAAATAAATTCCATAAAACTTCTGTCCACTGCTGCTAGGACAAGGTACTGATCAAAACGTATGAATGTATTAATGCTCCTCACAGAAATATATTATTATCTGTATTGAATTGTTTTAACTGTAAAATGATATCTGAAGTGAGAAGTCAGTGTTTCAGCAGCCCATCACAGGGTAACAGCATCTGGCTGTCATCACACCACTAACAATAAATGTAGTAATAGGACTCTGTTTTCAAAGAGAGCTGCAAAATGTTCCCTGATGGAAACTGCTACATTAATTTATCCTTGTTTGGCCTGCTGGGCGTCAGAAAGGATGGCAGCTTTTCCCAGTGCTGTTACTGACGTATCAGGACATGGTGCTACAAGGATACAAGATAAGAGTGCAATTTAGACAAACGGAGACCAGTGATTGCAGAAAACTCAGCTGTTTAAAGAATGAAACTGTACTTTTAACCAATTAAGAGACAGAATGCTTCAAATAGCCCTGCTGCATTTGGTATGAGATGCTGCCACTTGCAGCAAAATTAACTTGTAACCTCCCGTGGCTTTAACTGTTGAGGTATTAGCACGTCTGGTTTTTACTGTGATACTATCAGTTAAGCAGTGCAGAAATTAGGATTCTATTTCAAGAATACATTTTGCAATTAATAAAATCCATCCTGTCTCAGGTTGAGAAGCTTGAAAAAATGTTTTTCCTCTACAACAGAGATTAAAAAAAAAAAGTTTTCAGAGAAAACAGACAAACAACAAAAACACATTTTGCATGTGTGGGGGAGGACTTTGCTTATGAATCATGGGAGTTTCTGTCCCTCCGCGTGGTCCATGCTGAGCTGGTGGCTGGGATGGTGCTGAGGCCATGTGTGCCGTGCTGCCTCCCAGGCAACGTGGCAGCTGCAGGAGCAGAAATGCATTCAGCAAGGGAGCAAGGGCAGGAGGATTCCCCTGCTCTTCCCATAACACACAGCTGCCTGAGCACAGGACGCTTGTTTTGGTTTCTCCTCTGTACCCAACTGCTGATTTTTGCAAGAGCTGGAGAAATGTAACTATTTCTGTGACTCTTCTTATCTTCTCTCAGATTTGGGCAAAACTGACTATGAACTGCAAAACTAGCAAGGGTGAGCTGACCAGCAGACAGCATGGCCACAAAGGCTCTGGAGCTCAAGCAAAAGGAAACCCTTCCTATGAGAGCTGAGATTAAAAATCTTAAGTTGGTGCCACAAATAGGATCCTAGACCTTCTGAAGGATTTTATCTTCCACTTTCTCTACAGCTAAAAATACTGCAGAGCATTCAGTATTTCAGCAGAATACATTTCTTTTTTTCCTCTCTCTTTAAGCCTATTTGTAAGTGATCCAGAAAGAAATCAACTGTAGTCTAGAGACTAAAACAGAAGTTAGATAGAATTAAATCCGTCCAGGGACATCAAGGGCAAGAAAAGCTTCTATAGGTATGTCAGTGGTACAAGCAAGACTAGGGAAAATGTGGGCCCTCTCAGAAGGAAACAGAGACCTGGTCACCTGGGATATGGAGAATGCTGAGGTACCTAATGACTTCTTTGCCTCAGTCTTCACCGGCAAGAGCTCTAGCCACACTGCTTAAGTCACAGAAGGCACTGACTGGAAAAGTGGAAACATAACCCTCATTTTTAAAAAGGAATAAAAGGAAAAACTGGAGAACTACAGGCCAGTCAGTGTCACTTTTGTGCCCAGCAAGATCACGGAGCAGATTCTTGTGGAAACTATGCTAAGGTACATGGAATACATGGAGGTGATTGATGACAGCCAACACGGCTTTAATAAAGGCAAATCATGCCTGACAAATTTGATGGCCTCCTACAACAGGGTTACAACACAGGTGAATAAGGAAAGAGCAACTGATGTCATCTACCTGGAGTTGTGCAAAGCATTTGATGCTGTTCCACATGACATCCCTGTCTCTGAATCAGATAGACGGGGATTCGATGGATGGACCACTCAGTGCATAAGGAATTGGCTGGATGGCTGCACTCAAAGAATTGTGGTCAATGGCTTGATGTCCAAGTGGAGACCAGTGATGAGTGGTGTTTCTCAGGGGTTGGTATTGGGACTGGTACTTTGTCAGTGACATGCAGAGTGGGACTGAGTGCACCCTCAGCAAGTTTGCTGATGACACCAAGGTGACTGGTGCAGCCAACACACTGTAGGGAATGGATGCCATCCGGAGAGACCTTGACAGGCTTGAGAGGTGGGCCCATGCAAACCTCATGAAGTTCAACACAGCAAAGTGCAAAGTCCTGCACATGGATTGAGGCAATCTCAAGCACAAATACAGGAAAGTGGAGAATGGACAGAGAGCAGCCCTGATGAAAAGGATCTTGGGGGTGCTGGTGGACGAGAAGCTCGACATGAGCCAGCAATGTGCCCTTGCAGCCCAGAAAGCCAACTGTATCCTGGGCTGCATCAAAAGGAACATGACCAGCAGGCTGAGGGAGGTGATTCTGCCCCTCTGTTCTTGTGAGAGACCCCACCTGCAGTACTGTGTTCAGCTCTGGGGTCCCCAACATAATGAAAACATGGACCTGTTGGAACAAGTTCAAAGCAGGGCCATGAAGATGATCAGAGGACTGGAGCATTTCCTGTGAAGAAATGATTCGAGTCGGGGTTGTTCAGCCTGAAGAAGGCTCCAGGGGGACTTTATAGCAGCCTGCCAGTACCTAAAGAGGACCTACAAGAAAGCTGGAGAGGGACTTTTTACAGCAGCATGTAGTGATAGGACAAGGGATAATGGCTTTAAACTGAAAGAGGGTAGATTTAGATTAGATACAGGGAAGAAATTCTTTGCCATGACGGTGGTAAGGCACTGGAAGAGGTTGCCGAGAGATGCTGTGGATGTTCCATCCCTGGAAGTGTTTGAGGCCAGGCTGGATGGGGCTTTGAGTAACTTGGTCTAGTGGACAGTGTCTCTGCTCATGGCAGGAGTTTGGAACTAGATGATCTTTAAGGTCCTTTCCGACCTAAATCGTTCTATGATTCTAAGTTTCTTGACAACAAACTGACTTCAAGTAACCATATCCTGTAGAATGTTGTTTGCTCAGTTTCCACACCTTTTCAGGAACTTCAGACAAAAATTACTACAACCACATCAGTAAACAGGTGAACAGCACTGTTTCCAGCAACCAAAGCCCTGCCTTGGGGAGGTGATCCAATGTGGTGCTAATGCTGACAAGCAGAAAGAAAAGAAGTGTAACCCCACCCCTGTCAGATGAAAGCCCACAGTACCCAAAGGTGAGGAATTATCTTAGTCACACTGCAAAGTTATTTTTCTAAGATAAAATAGATTTTCTTTGGTCTTTGCAAGGGAAGTGAAGCCAGGGCTAACTGGTGAGGCAACCAAAGGAAAGACTGAACCATGTAAAAGAGATGTCATGGAGAAGCAGCCAACACTCAGGCCATTTTATTCTACCTGTGGCTGCTGCAGCACCAAGATGCTGTGTCCCACATCCAGCATGCAGCACCTCACTCCATCGCTTTCCTTGCCCTGAGGCCTGGGAGGATTTCTTCATGTTGGCTTGTCAGCCCATCCCAGCGAAGCAGTCTCTTCTCCAGGGCAAGCTCTGAAGGCTTCACTGCCCCTGGGGAAGTGTAGACATTGGCAAATTTTGTCTTACGCACAGATACCTTACTACTGAGTCACTCACCCCTGCCCCTGTGCAGAAGTGGGCAATGGGTACTGGTGCCGCATCCTGGCCCATTAACCCAGGAAGCTTGCAGCCACCCTGTGCTTCCCGATGGAAAACACCACCACTGGGCAACTGTAGATCCCTCTTCCATTATGCCCACCTGCTTCTCACAAATAATCAAGTAGCCTGCACCTTGTGGCCCCCCTTCTTTCCAAGCCCTCGCAGTTATTTCAAGCTAAAGGTATGCCATGCCTGTCAGTCAGGCTGTCTCCTCCTCAGCACAGTGCAGAAACCCAGCACAGATCTGCCTCCAAAAAGCAGGATGTGGGGACAGGGGGATACTGGAAACCATGTGAGCTCTGCAGCCTAACAAACTGGGCACCAAACTGTGATTGCAGGTTCTATGTCTAGGCCAGTACACCCTCTGGCAAGTCATGCTTCTGTTCACTCTTGCTTCATCTTTTGCTGTCTGAATCACAAGCTCTTCAGGGCAAGAAGTCCTCCCGCAGTCCTCCCTGATGATGACAATGATCCAATGGCCAGCGATGAGTCACGGCCACAGCTCCTCCGTCCCACCCAATGCTGGGGCTCTTGCTAGCCTGGGGCTTCTGCCACACTGCCCTAAGGGATCACACTTGGCCAGCTTATCTCCCAGGGTCTGGCACTGCACGGCAGCCAGCCCTGCGCAAGGCATCGCTGGGAACACATGTCCAGAGGCAGGGGACTGGCACTGGTAACTCAGAGATCAGCTGTAACATCAACCCACTCTTCAGCGTGGGTTTATGTGGTGCCTCCACCACGGCACTATAGGGAGTAAACACCACCTTCACGTGAACAGCAAAACAGCTGTACATGCAGCCCTAGGCAGAAATAACATCATTCTGGATCCAGTGAGCACTGTCTGTCTGGATGACCTCCTGTGATGGGAAAACTCAGCTCTAAGTCCTGCTCAGCCAAGCAGAATCTCCTGAGTGATCAGAACATCAGGGAACTAAGCCAAATGATGGAGGCCATGCGGTAGACCTTCTTGTGCCTTCTGATTAAAACTCTTCATTATGGTCTCCACTTTATTTACTTAAAACAAGGCCTCCTAGCTCTCCTGAGTTGTGCCTTCCCAGTGTGAGCCGCCAAAGACCTGCCAGCTAACCTGTTCTTCAAGGGAGCTTGAAAGAGCTCCAAAGCCACACTGAACATTATGCAGAAGGAGAACAAGGTAAATCAAGTATGGCAACAGGGGAGAAAACACCCATCTGTCATCTTGCTGAGTGAAAGGTCTTCTGGAAAGGGCCAGCGCCCTTGTATCCAGCTGCTGATGAGCCCCCATAGAGCCCTTCCAAGTCACCCTGGGCGTGCCAACGAGAGGACACCTGCAAGATCTCAGCAGAAGTTAGGTGCAGGAAGGACAGGCCAGTGAGATCCAATTTAAACAAATGGCCCCGGTTGCTATGGAAACTTCAAGGATGGAAAAGCAGCACTTTGAAAACAAAGCATAGTGAGGCAGATTTCGTATCCACTCTGAAAATTTTATGACCAGAAAAGGCAAAGTGGGTGTTAAATGCTTCTCAGCTAAGGCAATAGTAGCAGCACTTGAAAAGGAGGCATTATGGATTCACAGCACCCGTCATACCTCTTCTATCCCAAACCCCAGGAGAACAGTCTTCTGTACTTTGCCAATACTACGGTATGAAAATTTTGCTTTTTTTAACCCCTTTCTGGTGCCTTGTCTCCTAGATTACTATTGTAGCTATAAATCACTATATGTAGCCATACTAAGCCCATCAGTCATGATGAGTAGAAAATATATAGCTAGAATAAAATTATCTACAACTTCAAAGCTAACCAAAGCTGAACATCCTAAAGAGTTAGGTCTTATTTCCTAAAAAAACCCCAAATAAACAAACAAACAAAAAAAACCCAATCCCACAAAAAACTTTGCTATTGAATTTAAATGGCATGTGCTCAGATCAACCTGGGGTAGCCCAAAAGTATGGTATTCAATCAGATATAATCTAATCTCATCAAGAGTTTGAGCTTGAATATTCAAGTATTCTGTGATTAAATAACTATTGCAAGTAGCATGGAGACAGAGCAATTCCTGACACCGGTATGGTTAATTAATAATGTCATTGTTTATACAGGTGTTAAATAAATGAATGGTATGTGGTGTTAACTGAACCAGTTGCCCTTTTATCAGAAGAGCTCCATCCTGCATGATCCCTGGGGGTGGGAGGCCACCACCTATCCTTACCAAGGACAGCTTCCATTCATCTGCTCCTCAGCATCCAGCCTGAGGGCCATTACGTTTTGGAAAAGGTGATGGTTAGTTTGGAAAAGGGAATCTTAACTGGGGTAACTAGTAGACTCAATCTATTTGAGACCCACAGACAATGAACAGTTTTGAGGAAGGCATTTTTTCAGCTTTTCTTGAAAGAAACACGCATATTCTGCAGGAAAAAAAAAAAAAAACAAACATTTCAGGATGAAGAAACAGGGAAAAAAAAAAGTAAACCCACAGTTTATACCTTCTACATTAAAAAAATCATCACGCCTGCAGCAGGGAGCATATGAGAGGTAACTAGAGATAAATATGAACCAATGAAAATGGAAGTGAGAGGGGGAAAGTAAAAGGCTATGAGACACATGAAGAATACAGGCAATATGGAAGATAAAATTCAGAAGTGCTCTGAAGGCAAAGCAGCTCTTAGCACCTGCTCCACTACCCCGCATGGACAGGCTTAGATTAGCAAGTCTGGTGATGGCAGCAGAAACAAAAACCTCAGGCAACCTGCTGTCCTCCAAACCCCCCGAAATCCTCTGTGTGCATATAAACCCTTGTTTTCAAATAAAAAAAAAAAAAACAAACAACTATTTTACTTTAAAGTAATGTAATGAATTCTGAGTTTAAACCTTTTTTCAAAAAGCTTTCGGCTGGGAACATTGTACAGTCAAACAGTCCTGAGAAGGAAGAAAGCCTTATCAGTGGATAATAAATCTTTTGGGCAGCACTTTTGCGCACATTCATTTTCAGAACTGTAAGACTGCTTGCAGCACTCAGGAGCAAATTTCTGCCTACAGGAAAAATGTCCCTGCAGGGAGCTCTCCTGAGGAGATGTGGGTTGGAATCTCCTCTGCTCTCAGCCATTTCCTGCTGTCCTGGCAGGCAGGAGGTTGCAATCCAGGGCCACCTGGCTTGGTGACTTTTTTTGGAGGAGGTGGGGGGAGGAAGGAAGGACCCACAAGTTCCCAGCTGACAAAGAAACTTGACCTCTTTGCCAACTGTTCCTCTTGCAGCCAGGGCACTCAGGACAGGGGGAGGAACAACGCCATGTGCCTTCTCTCCACTGTCAACCAGATCAGGATGTGAGCAGCAGCACAGCCAGCACATGAAAGTGAGCAGCACACAGCAGACACCAGCAACAAAAGGGTATCACCCCAAGAGAGCTCCATAGCATATAGCATTTCTCTTACAAATAATTTTATTCCTGGAATTGAAACCTTGGTCTTCTCCAGATCAAAGGAAGCAAAGAAACTAAAAAACCAATTTGCTAACATTATAAATTGAAACTTAGAAAGGAAGAGAAAAACTGTTCTTCTGCAGCAATATCAGCCTGCAGAGCCCCATCATCAGTTATGTGCTACAGCTTCACTGAATCCAAATCAGTTGCAGTTTCCATAGGCTGAGGTTTGAGGGGGCTAAATGTTTGTCTAGTCCCCATCTTCTACTGTCTCTTGAGGCATGACTGCTCTTAACACAGTGTAAATAAATGTAGCTTGTACCAACTGATAAAGTCTTGTCAGAACACCTGAAGAAATTAGCACTGCCCCTTGGTTAAGGACAACCATGCTCTGTCAGCACAGCCAAAACTCTGCACACACACAGGCATGTGCACGCAGCTCCAGTTACCCAAGGAAAGTAAACATGAAAGTGTCTGCCTCCTCCAACACTCATTCTCAGGAGACACATCACAGAGCCTGGATCTCAGATTTGCATGCAAGGAATTAACATTTAAAATACTCACAAAACACATTTCTATACTAACTGAGATGAAAGTAAAGACATTATTAGATAACAAAGTTTTCTAATAACATTCATTCATTCTAGAAGAATAAGCTATTTCAAAAGTTGTAGGATGCTTCAATTAGAGAAGCTGCTTTTAGAGTTGTTTGATATACAAAGAAAATTATTTTGCCCAATTTCAGAGCACAGAGATTGAAATGACCCGACAGTGTGTCCTTCAGGTCATCAATAACATTAAAACGTAGGCATAATTCAGTATTAATAACTTGACTGCGCTCATTAAATAAGAATTTTAAACTACAGCAAATGCTGGCTATGAAAAGACAGATATTTTCTAAACAACAAGTTATATTAGCACTGAGGTGGGACACTAGCTTGTCACTTGTTCCTAGTCACAGAGTATTTACCCAGGCTTGGATCGTACTTCAGGCAGAACGTGAAGACAGGTTACCAAACCCATGTGTTGATCCAGTACTGTGGATGTCATTTAGCTGCAGCGAGAACTTAACCATGCAGGCAGCACCTGACTTATCATCCAGACAGCGGTTACCAGCTCACTGGTTCCTACCAACAGGTGAGACATCCCTAAGGCAGGCAAGTTTGAAGAATCCCATCAAGTCAACCTAGAATCAGGTCTGAGCTGCTGACTGCTTCTCTGTAACAGCAGAGGTTTGAGAGATAAGCCTCCAAGTAATATTCTTTAATGCAATATGCATTCACCGAGGAGCAATAGGACCAGACTGAGCACTGCAGCTGGTGCTACGACACTCTACTTGGTGTAGCTTTGCAACTGACTGACACTGTGGTTATAATAATTTGAGTCCAAATCTTTGGACCAGTTATTCTGGGAATCAAATTTGGCAGCACAAGCCTAATTTTTAGAGATGCTGACATTTCCTGTCCAACCTGAAACCACTAGAAGCCACAACTTAGTTGTGCTAAAAAGAAACACAAAAAAAAGAAACTAAGAATTTGTTAGCAAATTCTGAAAGTAATGTTCTTCATGTCTTTGTGTCTATTTTCCTGCCTATGACACAAAGGCAACCAGTTTTAAGCCAGCAGGGATGGCAAACTGTTAATACTCCAGCAATGGGTAGCTTCAGCCTGGCTGATAAGGCTCATGGTTAAGGTGTCTCTGTTGTTTCCCTCTGTCTGTCTTGACTGCACGGACAAACAGGATAAAGTCTGACCACACAGTGCATAGCAGAAGGGAGCCCTGACCCTCTCTTCTACTAGACATTGGCATAATTCAAGTAGTTATATAAATAATGAAACTGACTGCTTCATTGGAAAAGACTTCGCAACCTGAAGATAAAAAGTAATGCACTACCCCATGGTGAAGTAAGGAACACTCAGAGGTCAGCATTAAGTGCAGCTTTGTCATTTTTGTACATACAGCACAAATACAGCTGGCTTTGTATCAGAGATTCCTGCCTTGTCGTTATGTAGACCATAGATCACTACCTAGGGGGAAAATGAGACAAGAGAAGGTGCAAAAATAACCGCTCACTGCATCTTTCTGCTCCAGTCGGTGTCTCTCAGATCTTTCATGTGTTTTGCGTTCTTTTAAGAATGATCATTGTTTTATTTCATAAACTTTAAGTCTGTGATTTAGTATCATACCATTGCTGAAAACAAACCAGCACTGTCCACATAACACAGGCAGCTTCTGATTATCAAAGATCTTCATGACATTCTTTTCCTCATCAGATATTTCACAGAACTCTTCCTGTAAGTCTTTCTTTACATCTGTAGCATTCCAAAGTTCTGGATCTGCTGTGGGTTTATATCCAACGATGCCCAAAGTGCCTCCTCACTTCCAAACTCCATTAGGCTCTGGATAAATGATCCTAAAGGTCAAGTTTATCCGTGCATCTCTAGAATGATATTCCTTAGGTACTCGATGCTGTAGGTGGCATCAGAAAAAAAAAAAAAGGCAGCATGACCTTGTGTATTTAAATACAGCTAATCAAACAATGTAAGAAACCTCCATTTCACTTCCTGTGATGGCTTTTTATTAACACTTCTAAACATTTAGGTAAGGCAAAAAATTCATGCTCTGACTGCTCAGGGCCACTGAAAACAAAAGGTCTTTGTAGATTACTGTAGATTTGTTAAATTAAGCTGCAATTATTTTCTGTTTCAAGTTCCTACACTGATTTTGCTCCTTCAGCTGCAGGCTGCAACCTTCATTGCTAAACTTAGATGCTGGAACATCTAAGCTGATTCCTATTACATCATTTAGCAGTAGAACGAAAAGCAATTGTTTCTGTGGGTGCTTTGAAAATCTGAGGCAGAAAATAATATTAATGTGGTGGGAAACAACTGTGTCACTGGAAACAGAATGCCCCATACCTTTATGGGAGTGCCTCATGCATATTTAGAAAACTACACTGCAAGAAAAGCACTCAAATGGTGTCAAGGCGTTCTTACCTGCCAATCCTCCTGGGTAGCTCCTTCCATCATCAGCAGAGTCCCATGATCAAGTGGGATTTTCAGTCTTTCTACATAAGTATAGTCCCCATTTTCTTCCTAAAAAGAAACATTAGACACTGAAGAAACAGGCATGTGCATTTGGAAGAAAACCAGTTCTCTATAGTAGAGCTTAAAAAGCTGTGATGGGAAAGGAGGAAAGGAAGTTCTTACAAGATCTAGAAGTCTAACTAACCCCCTCTGTCACCGTATTTCATAGAGAGTTCAGCAGCTGAGCATTTTAAGGATGAAAGAAGCCATTGTGTCTCACTGCCTGTACAACACAGATAAAGTTCAACAAACAGCTCCTACATCTAGTACAAAACTCTGGAGTGAGGTTGCAAACCTTTTGGAAACATCCACTCTTGAAATAAACAGTTCTGTTGCAGAGACATTCTGTGATAGCCCCACTGACTGCAAGTTACCTACTTCATCAAAAGTACATGTCTTCCTTCTATTCTGACTTTGTCTTGTTTAGGACATTTCATGTTGCTATAGTATTATCTGCTAGATTAATAACTTTCAAAAAAAAATCTCCTTTTCCTACAGTACCTTGTAAAACAAGTTGTCTTAAATTTTATCATCATTAAGTAAAACAGACCGCTAAACTAGAACACAAGTAATTCGTGAACTTTTGTTAAGCCTTCGGATTACATACAACTTTTTTTAAGCACAAATACAACTGGACTTCGTAACCCTGCAGTATTAGTCTCACAGATGCCACATTTGTGGGAACAGCAATTTTCTGTTGCTTTGCACCATCCATTCCCATTTTAAATAAGACTAATACACTGCTAAGTCAAAGTGCTCGGGCACGTCTATTATGCCAATACAGTTCTCTTTGTCAATCGTAACAGGAACCTCGCCAGGAAATCATACTATGCCTGTCATGAACTATCTGCCAGAACGACACATGGACAGGTATTACCATTCTCTGTGTACTCCTTTAATATTTTCTGATCTTAGCCTTCAATAGCTGCAGAAAAAATTGCTGCAAATCTTGAACAACTTCCATTTAACATCTTACCTACTTAATGCTGGCACTTGGATTATTTCATTGAAATGTGAATGGAAAAACCAGGATTCTCCCCAGATACAGAATGGCAGTATATATTTTGCCTTTTATAGATCTCTATTGCCAACTTGGTGAGCTCTCCAGGGTGAGTGGAAAGCAACTCTCTTAAATGAGGAATTTAGGCAAGTTCCAGATAGGAAATCACCTGCAAAACACAGGGGTTCATTCAGAGAAAAGGGCAGTTAGAGTAATATTTTCATTAGTGTTGAAAAGGATGGGGATCAAGAGGTCTTCTATTTTTAAATTACAGAAAGCCATAGATAACTGGAAAGTGTAAAGTGGATAATAAATGTCCTCCACTGAAAAAAAGGGTATGACAGTTTCTGTCTTTACATTGTACAAGTATGGGGTTAACCTTGTTCTGAGCATACTGCATATAGCAAACGGATAGCCTGAATGCATATTTGTTATTGTACCACTGCCTCTAGAAGCAGATACTGGTTTTTTTCCAAAGAGATGACCAAATTAGTTATCTGTTCTTGAAAGAAACTACAAAGAGATGAGAAAAAAAAATAGTTAAGCCAGGTCTGAGCTTCTAAAGCATGATGGTGTTCCTGCAAGGGACCATACATCATGGACAGCTGCTGAACAAATGCTTTGGGTTTTTTATTTTTTAACTAGACAGTATCTTCTCTACCAGTTTCTTATAATGGACTCTTCAAGTCACACTTGCTGAGTGTTTAGGAAGAGGCAGTGGTCAATTATTTCAGACCCAGCTGAAGGCAGCAATTACTCCAGACTCGAGAAAACCTGCTACTACCAGAGTGGCATTTGTCACATAAAATGAAACTATTTTGGAGGGGGACCAAAAGAAAGAGAAGACTTATGACTCAGAAAATGGAATTATCACAGTAAGATTTAACCCAGCTTGAGGTGCAGGCACAGCTGCTTCACACTGACACAAGCGTGGAGTTTCGGAAACAGGAACAAACGTTACAAGACCACCAGGCATCAGCTGTATGTTGAGCTACTCAGGAAAACTTACAGGGCTCTGCACTGACCTGGCAGCTAGAAGAAAACATTAACAGGTCATAAAAAGGCAGACACAGTCTTCTGAGAGCCATTAAAAGACCCAACAGCTCTCATCCAACACACTTTATTGCTTTTACAAAAAAATCACATTTTACAAAATCTTTACTAACTTTCTTGAAGCTTAATTCTGCAGTGGCCCAACTTGATGCATGTTTGTCTTTTTTAAAGATCACGGCTTGCTGGAAACAAGGCGAAGTCTCAGCTACTGGGAAGATTATGTCTTGGACTTAAAACACAGTCCAGTTTTCAAAAGAACAACTGGGGCTGGAGAGGTGTAAAAAAGATTAAGATATAAAGAGAAGACTGCAAATCCTCTAAAATGCAAAGAGCCTGGTTGAGGTCAAATCAATTCCTGATAATAAAAAGGATCACTTGATATAACTGACTGTATATTTGCTTATTTGCCACTTTCTGTTCATGTCTGGGACCAGAAGTCGCCATGTGATAGAACAAGGTTATGCAACTGGGTAGCACTGACTGGCAGTTCTGGATTTGTGCGCTTCTTGGGGATACCTAAGGGCCCAAGGCTGCACCAGTGACTAATTAAGCTCATTAAACCTCTGGAATCAGGGAGTGCTGAAGGCACTTGGAATCATCTATAATACGTATTCTTTGCAAAGACAATGTAAAATGTACTTTTAAGCTTCTAGAATTATTAGCCATTTATCTTGCTCTATTTAAGAGTAAGGTGTAATGCCAAAAACACTTTCTTCAACTTCAGAGGAAACAAGGAAAAAATTTCAAAAATTGTAAACATGACTGCTGATGAAAAGCAGAGAAATATCACTGCATGGTTGTTTTCTGTTTCACAGGATTACATCATTTCACTTGGTGGATGGACAACAGTGGACTTATTTTTACCTCTTGCTCATCTTGATTAAAAAGGAATTCTTCTAAGATAAATTATTTAGGAGGAAACATCATTTCGGCTTAGAAAAGTCAGTGTTTAAAAGCAGTAGTTACTTTCTTCTTTAAATGGGGAATCTCTGAGCTTAGTTTTACTTAGAAAAAGAGATTTTTATGTCAACTGGTTTTGCAGAGCCGGTGCAGTTACACAAAACTTTTCTACTGTATTACATGTTACTAACACTGTCCACCCAATCTCATTTCAGAACTTTATCCCTAGAGCTGATGTTAGACATTCAGAAAACTCAGCAGAGCTTCACAGGTCAAGAAGTTTATGAAGGAAATTCATTTTTGACATATAGGGAGGAAAAGACTTTTTTAAAATACTGATAACAAAAACAGAAAGAAACGCACAGGATAACTTCTATGTGGTGAGTTCGTAACTCTATATATGTATTACAATAGCAGCTGCTTCCTAGAACAGGTCTAGTAAAGCAACTATTCTGCATCTTAGTATATTAGAATTTTCATAATCTTGAGTTCCACATTTAATACAATCCACACTTTACACTGTCCAAGTACACTAGCTAAAACTGGTTTTTAGTTAAAAAAATATTCAGGTTAATAAGTGAGGAAACTTTAGCATGAGTTGATGGGAACCTGTGAATATAAAATCTGTATGTATTCCAGGGCTTCATAAGGTTTTCTTCTTAAAATGCTATCAAAATCAAAAAGGTTGGAAAAAGAAAATAATCTAGTATAAATGTATATAAATCAGCTAAGTTTGCTTCTTAAGTCTCAGAAAAGTTTATTGAAATTGTAGTAGGAAATGGGTTCTGGATAGTGTGGAAGCATTTTCCATTCTAAGGAAAAGTAAATGGAAATGTCCTGTAGAATAATGTGTAAATAATAATGCAATTACACATACAAGTGATGCAAAATTATTTTTTAAAAATTATTTTTAAAGGCTAAAGTCAGCAGCTCTCATGGAGAGTGCTGGCTTCTAGTCTTCTGCTTTATCTATTTACATATTACAAAAAGAATTATCCTTACAAAACTTCTAATTTCACATTTTTCAGACTTCCATCTTGCTTGTGTCCTTCTTTTCCAGTTTACTCCT
This sequence comes from Patagioenas fasciata, assembly GCF_037038585.1. NCBI lineage: Eukaryota > Metazoa > Chordata > Aves > Columbiformes > Columbidae > Patagioenas > Patagioenas fasciata. Next base: position 26,564,094 of record NC_092524.1, on the reverse strand, counting down.
CTACCACCAGCTGTGGAAACACCCTCCTCCAATAAAGTGAGCTCATCTATCAATACTTCTGCATTTTTACTTGTTTATTCTCACTGCCTCTGATGAAATGCTCACTGCAGCTCTTTTCTTTATGGATTCAGAAAGAATGAATATTGGTCATATTGTCCTTTCCTCATGTAATTCACATGCCCGCCTCCGCAGGACTATTTTAAACTCCCTTAGTCTTGCTGCAGCTGACCCAGCAGACTGCAAGTGCAGCAGCTCTGAAGCACCCGTGTCTTCCAGTCTGCTTGTTTATGGCTGCTCAAGTCCTGCCAGTCCTGGTGGACACCTCCTCCTCCTCCTCTGCAAGCCACTGCTGTTTGCAAGTCTGCTTCATGCCAATCTAAAAGTTCAATCCTTCTCGTCCTGATCCAAGCGTCAGTTTCTACTGTGCTCCATATATTCCCATGTTCGTCTTTAATTAGGCCTGTCAGGACATGAAGGGTTATTTTTCTGCTGTTTTCAGTACTGGGAGATCTTTCACTTCTGCTAGAACAGCTACTCAAGGACAGAAGAAAGGGACTGCGTTTTAGTGTTTCATTTGAAGGACAGATCCATCTGAAGGCTGATTCTGAGAACATCACGAACATCCTGCTATTATCTGACGCATGCATGAAGCTGCCTCCCTTCCCAGCACCCAGCAGTTTCCTTGGTTACTGACGGAAGACAAGCAACCTGACAGTTGCCTTTCTAACTGCATCCACAGCTCACACAGCAGTTTGTTGGACAACTGGTCCTCAGGGCACTCAGACACCTGCTGCAGAGCTGCTCCCAGTGGGACCTGGGAGCTTAGCGGGACACCAGGTATCACCCTTCACCCCTAAACTAACATTTCACACCCAGCTTCCAGAAAGACCTAATCAGATAACCTGGCATTGTCTCACTGAGTTGAGCAGTGATAAGCAATAGCAAAAATGGTGGTGAGACTATCAGAAAGACCCACGTAAGACAGTGAAATCAGCTCCTCCAGAGTAGGACAATCAAGCCATGTGTGAGTGGGACAGGGGCCCTGAGGCTGAGGGGAGAACAGGAGGAGGTCACAGTGCTGCAGAGTCAACAGGTTTGATGTGGACAAGTACAAGAGGACTTGTTGGCTAAACCAATAGATTATGTGTGATTATGTATGAACCACAGCACCAAAACAAAGCATTCGCCTCTTGGTTTTGGTGTTGGCAGGAGCTACAGCAATGGGGGGCACCAGGAGGAAAGAAAAAGTTTAAGTAATTTAGTGGAACTAGAAATAGAAAATGAAACAAACCAGATCACTTCACTGTAGGCTTTGAGCTACCAAGTAGGCATCCAAAACACTATAGGAACCATTTAAATCAAAGGCAAAATATCAGCTACAACCACACGACAGGTCCAAATAAAGTGAAAAGGCAGTATTTAGAAGAAAGAATGCTTAAAAACTCCAGCAAGTACAGTTTCAGGCACTGTGTTAATTTCCATGAAAAGTCTCCTTAATGCCAGTGGGGAATTTACTCCTGAAATGTATTTGTAGCTTTTTTACATGCACTGGGCTGAAATCTACTTATCCACAAGGGATGTTTGTTAGTGCAGATTCAAATTGGCTAGGCACATCTCTGCACTCCTTTACCATCTATTATATGATGAACACTTACTCATCCAGTACAGTACTCACCAAAAGAAAAACAGAGGACTGAACCTTTCCTTCCCTGTATCCTAGAACAATTTCCAGGAAAAAAAATACCACTTGTACCTACATAACTTTTTTTGCCTCTCCTACCCCCTCCATTTTTTGCCAAGGAAAAATGCACAGAAAGGATAGAAAGATTTCATTTTGTGACAGGTTTGGAGTAGCCTATATAAACACCACCAAATTCCCACCAGATGAGTGTCAAAATTCACACAAACATGCACAAAAAAACCCAATCCACCAACTGTACTGGTCTTCTTTGCAGACAGAGAAACAGGATTTTATTCTCTCACAAGTTCATCCACATTTCAAGATACAATATGGAAAATATCTGTACAGATACTAACCTGAAGACTCTGGAGGCTCTGATCTAGTATTCTTCAATAGCCCTACACGATGTCACCTGACTTGTGGTACTTAGTGTTTTGCACCCAATACATGATCACACACAGGCAACTGCTTTAGGGTCTTTTTCCAGTACCATTTATCTACAGTGAGCCACTACCATAGTATTTCTCATCTTCTATTTTCATTATATCTTTCCACCTTTCATCTAAGAATGCTTAAAAAGCACTTACAAGAACACAGGGAAATGAAGGCCTTTGCAACTCTAGAATCTGCAATACTGGAATGATGGTCCTCAAACAGATTTAATTCTGGGAGGAAAAGGATTTACTTTCCCCTTCCCTCCTCAGTGAAGACTAACTCTGTAAAACCCACTGTACTGACCCTGAGAGATCACAAACCAGGGAGAGCCGGAATGCCTGTGATGACTGTTAATCTGAATCCCGTTTCTCTAGACTACATTCCTCTTGCTGTAACTTGCTCTTGAACAAAGTAACGATCAAACTTCAAATATCTACAATCAACTTTAACTTAATGAAAGAGCGAATGCTACATTACAATAGAGTATGAAAATTACTTCTTTAGTGGTACATCCTGAAAGGCTGTAATTTCCATCAGAGCCTCTTGTAACTCCCACTTGGCAAAGCATCTAGTGTCATAGGATGCTCTCAGAAAATTGCAGGCTTTGGGAATGTGCAAAGAATACATAATGTGTGCCACATAATTATTAAGTACAAGTTCCCTTAGGCACAGGATGCAGTTAGTAACAACTTATTCAAAGATCACCCTGCACATGAGGATCACACCTTAGAAACAGGTATGTCACGCTTGCAAAAGGAAGACACTTCACAGGTAGCAACACTCAGCTAGTGAGAAATATCAGATCAGAGGCATTGAAAAAAAATGAGAAGAGCTTGAGAGAGAGATCTATAGGAAATCATCCATCTCAGAAAGAAAACAGAAGAAATCGTGCAGTATACATCAAAGGTGATGGCCAGTTATAAACAGCAGACTGAATTTCCCCCTTTGCTCATAGTGGGTGTCTTTTGAGGAAACAGAAAACAGAACAAAAAGACATCTCGCTCAAGAACTGGGTTTGATTTTTAGGAGTGAAACAGCAAAGTTTATTCTGAAATCTAAGTGGCTTTGATTCTGATCCATTGCAGGGGATCACATCCACTTCTAGAAATAAATCCAAGCATCATTTACAGTTTCCCAGAGGAATGAACTTTCCAGCTGATATTTTATTACCATCACATCATCAAAGATACTTATTCATGCTATGCCCACTGATATAATGCACTGTTTATATGATGTCATGCTCAGGGACTAGGATTAAATTCACTTCAAACAACAAAGGATTTACAAATTAGACCACTGGTGAAAAATACTGGTGAAAAAACCATTTATTTATTTTCTGGTTCAAATTCTGACCTTTGCTGTTCATGACTAGGTAACCCAAGGTGTCCATTGACAGGCAGACTTCAGTACATCAGCACACAGTTTTCTCATAGGCTGATAATCATCACCTTTGCTTTCCGCACTACTTATTCAGAATAAGTAGCTACATAAGTAGACAGAAAACTTCTTCCCAAAGACAATACATGCAGAAAAGACATCTGAAACAGGATACCCTAAAATGAGGCCAGTATTCTCAACATAGGAATGTGATTCCTTTACTTGGATAAATATGAATTACAAAATTTAAGTTTGAAGTTGTCTTGTAAACACAGCATTCTCAAACACAGCATTTTACCTAGAAAGAGTATTTGCTAGGTTCCATAGGTTATGGAATTTTTGAACCACTAATTCCTGAAAGGATACTCCTCACATGCCTCCATATCAAAGTAATGATTTCTGTTTAGTCTGCAAAGTATGATGCAACAGTCTGGTATTTTATGGAAATAAGCTCCTTCCCTCTGCTCACTGTCCCTCAATCTGAACAGACACAAGTCAAAATGCAAACATTATTAAGAGGATTTTTACTTACAACAGCAGTCAGAACATACACTATGCACTACATAATATTTGTCTGAGTTTAAGAAAATGGTATCAACTCTTTGGTTCATTTACACAGTGAAAGGCCCCTTCTTCCACCATCGCTAATTTCAGTTTAAGTTATGGAAAAGGCCCTTATTCGGGCAGAAGGGTGCCCAGGTTAGAGTTTCACTGCAACACTACACTGCTGCACTTTGAGTGGTCCCATTCCCGTTCTCAAGCTGTCACATTTCATGAAATGGACTTCTTGATCTCTACACTTATTCCACAGAACTTTATGAGTTGTGCTTTCATTAACTACTATTAAACGCTTTTAGTAATTAAGTTCTTTAAACAGAGGGAAAATACTAAGCATATTAGTAACTAAAGGACTCTCTGAATGTGATATGAACACTCACAGGGGAGGGTTTCTTCCTCATCTCAAAAGTCCGGGTAGCACCAAAGCTGAGGGAGGCAATGACAGGATTTTTTCCCAGTGATGGTTCATCATCACTGTGCCAGTCTACGCTGTCCTTCTCGTTTCGGTAGAGGTTGCAGAGAAGAGAGTTGAAGGCATGGCCAGTGAACTCTTCAATGCGCTTCTTTAGCATGGTCAGCAGAGGATGCCACTGTAATCAGCACAGCAGGAACAGGGTAAATATTATGAAAGCAGGCCGGCAGCAGGTAACTATCAAGACACAAGGGCAAAACTACTAAGAAACAAAATATACTGCACCTTTATCACAATAAACTTGAAATCAAACAAATGCCTCTGAAAAATTCTGATTATATTTTTAGTAAAGCTGAGGAATGGGCTTTCTGCAAAATATGCATGTTACCTATCACCCGATACTAAATCGTCTCTTAAAACTATGAAGCCAGTTTGCTTTTCACACTAATGTAGCCATCCACCCCAATTAACTGGAAGGTGAGAAGGCAGAGTAAAACCTGCTTAAACTGACCATGGGTAAACAGTGGGAGTTCTTATTGAGAGAAAAAGTGAGCAACTTGTCCCATGCATACCTGCTTTTTTTAACCTCCTACCAAAGCTAGAGGAGTTTAACACAGACATGGGTCTGAGTTACTTGGCCATTGCTGGTTGGCACAGTGCATCCAGAAAGTTCTAATCAGTGACTAAATGACATGCTGTCAGTTGCCTGCAGCTGTTGGCACAGAACAAGAGGCAACAGTTGGCCTAACACTGTCACAGTCTGTCCCTCTGTCTCTGCTCTGTTAGTACAGCTTTTGAGCCCAGCTCCTGGGGTTTTGACTCTGACATTATAACTTTTCAGTGGTTCACAGAACCAGTGTCACAGGCCCTGAATTTCACCCTTCCCTCTGCTAACATCTTGCTGAGCCCATAGCCCACGGCAGCTCTGCACATTCCATTACACTTCAGTCCAGTGAATCATTATTTAATGTTATAAACTTACATCATGACTTTCATCTGACAGATGAGTGTTTTTACGTACTACCTAAGCACATAAAAAAGTCAAAGCAATGTAGGCCAGAATTTTTGCCCATTATATAAGCGGAAACACAGATCAAGAGAGGATAAAGAACTGATTCCAAATCTCCCAGTGCATCGCTGGTGAAAGGAACACACAGCAGGAATTAGTTGCTAGTATCCACCTCTAATAATCGAGTTTGCACCACCTTCTTCACGTGCATACCCATGTTTAAAAGATTTTTAACCTACTGCCTACACTGTAGGAGCCTCAACACACTATCTTCCTCTATCAGAGGTACTTCTATCTAAGTCACCCCTTCAATGACTAAGCATCATGTGAATAATTAATTATGTATAAACATAGCTTGCAGCTATGGGACATGTAAGGAAATCCGTAACACCTCAAAAAAGCTACAGTTATTAATTGGTCTGCCTGAATGTGCAGTTATGTGCAAGCCATGCAATGCAATGACAAGAGAGGCCAACAAGAATTACTTAAAGCACTTTTCAGTGACCAGCTAGGACTGGATTCCTTCAATTCCTATCACAAAAGTAGTTACTACAAAAATTTTTACCATATGGTGAATTTTACAATTCAGTGGGAAGCTCACTACAAACCTGCAGCAATGGAACTAATTTTGTCAAAACATTACTATTTCACCAACTACATCACTGCTTACAGAGAAACATTTTTCTAATACCAGAATCATTTAGGCATGAGCACTGGATTTTACCTGGGATGCTGCAATCATACCCAGTCTCACTAAACAAAAATGAGGAGCACAAAGCTACTTATTCCTACAGATCAAGTGTTCAAAACAGGTAACAGGTTTTGGCCAAGCCGTGCACTAAACTGCATTTTACTCAGGCTATTTTTGTGATATAAACCATATTCTACAGGTAAGTACTGTGCTCTTTACACCATGCACTGCTTCTTCTAGGCTCCAGGAACTCCCACCTACAAAGCTGAGTGAGAGCGCAGAGCATCCGTGCGCAGTCTCCCCGTACGTGTGTCTACAGGCAGCCGCCAGCCGGTGCCAGCACTGGCTCCCAGCTACACAAGTTTGCCACTGCACCTCAGTTTCTGCTGGAGTTCCTTTCGGTAGAAAGGACAATTATTCAGGGATAAAAGACTGGATCAGCAGGTGTGACTGATTTAGGCCTTGGACCTCTTGGATGAGAAAAACTATCCAGAAAACAATCCAGTGGTCCAATGAGTGCTAACTCTGAACTTTATGCAAACCAAACTGAAACCGTGAATTCAGGATATATATACAACCTCTGAGCAGCAACGGCCTCAACACAGGCAATTCTGAACAGGATTTAAATCATTAGTATACAGCAGAATGATTCTGAAGGAGCACTTCCAATCCCTAAAGTCATCCAGGTTCTAGAAAAGCCAATTTAAAATCACATTCCACAAATTATTAAAAAAAAAAAAAAAGGCAGTCTATTTTTCCACCACAAATTCCATAGGTTATGGAATTTTTGAACCACAGTATTTTTGAGACTACCAAATCTTCACAGCTCATCCTGTTAAATAACACTTTTCCACTTTTCCCAAACGGAGCTTTGCTAGGAGGTACCCCCTTTTGGCAGCAGTTCTGGGACTTGGGACACCTCTCTCATATTATCCAGTCTTCAACAGTCACACTAATTTATGTGTCCTGGTTTTGTTAAAAACAAGTTTCTTTTTTAGTGAATTTGCCTGTCAGCTAAAGCCTTCATGTTAGCTGCATTTTCCTGGAGAACCCAACACATGTTTTGCTTAAACCTAGCAATGGAATGCAAACTTATTGATAAGCACGGATGGACATCTCGCGAGAGGGGCAACGAGAAAACTGATGACCGAGAGACTGACCAACGGTGTATAACATTCCATTCACGTGAATACTTCATATAAAAGTGGGAGATCACGAGGATCTCGTCCCTTTTTGCCCTTTTTTCCCTTTTTCCTCATGGCTGACATTAGGAGAGGACTTTGCTGGTCGTCCCTGCGAACTGAGGCCTAGTGAGAGACTGAATCCAGCTCCGGTTGGCTACAGAGTCTAATCCAGGACTTCGGGTGCTGGCTCTGCAGTTGCTGAGACTTACAAGATTGGTTTTGTATATTTTGTATTACTTTCTCTATTCTTATTAGTAGCGTTAGTAAAATATCTTTAACTTTTCCAACTCTCTTCTCTCTGTCCTTCTTTCCCTCCCGATCGCCTGTCCTGAGTGGGAAGGGGGGAGAGGGAGGGGAAAAAGGGGGAAGTGGGGGGGAGAGGAGGTTAACAATACATCTGCCAGGGTTAGATTGTCACCCCGCAATCCTAACCCTCGACATTATGGTTCAGAACATTACAGCCTATTGCCATGGAAATTTCAAACAAAGCAATACCAAAAGACAGGTCAATGGGACAGGCAGGTTGTATGTGTGTGTGAATTTCATAGCACTCACATAGGAATCAACAATATGCCTAAATTCTCATTTAAGCACTACTGAATCTAAGTGTTTCTGAAAGTAACTATCTCAGTAATTGATATTACCGTATCTTACAACACAAATCTCAGTATGACTGTGTACATTACAATCTCCAATATAAAGATGCATAGAGTAAGGCACACAGAAAAACTCAGAGTTTTGTCCAAAGCTACAGTGACCCCAAAGCAGAACATTAAACTCTGGAGATTCCTTTTGCCAACATTTAGCAACTAAATCATCCTCCTCTCACTCGAACCACTCATAATGCTTGTTTTATGAAGTCGTCCACATTCCACTAGAATATGTTGCCGATCACAAATGAAATGCTGATAGATACTCTAGATAAAAACAGATGACAGAGGGAATTTTTGTGTCTCATTTTCTGCAAAAGATTTCTTTGTAGAAGATAAGAAAATAAATCTGTGATCATATACATACGTTTGGGTTTGGCTGCATTGTTATCCTGGAGTATGTGTAAGGAAGTTCCCCATACCAGGAGGTAAGCCTTGGTTCCTCAAAAGATACTTCTAAAAAAAAAAAGAAAAACAGGAAGATTTTCTCAGTTGCCTTAAAGGGCTTAAAAATGGAAAGATTATGTAATTCTTCCAAGAAACTTGATCAAAAACGGACTGTACACTCACCTAAAGTTAAAAAGCAGCCCCCCAAAATCCTCAGCCTTATATAATGAACTCAAATGAAGGCCTGTCTCTGCAAGAGGAACTACCTTGCCAAAATCTTGGAATCACATCAGTTTTCTCACCCCTATATCAAACAGGGCAGGGACAGGACAAGTTAAAGACAGCAAAATGAAACTGAAATGTTATTTATAATTCTGGCTTGTTTTATATTCTCCTGGTTTCAGTGCCCAACACACTGACAAATGTTGCAAGATGTATCCACTGGAAAGGATGAAGTGGAAAGGACTGCGGCATCAATGGGACTTTACAGAAAGAGAATGTCACAAGACTGGACAAGTAATATGTTGTCAAATATGTGTGTGCTCTGTGGTGTAATTCAAACATCAAGTTAAAAGAACTTTCAACTTCTGAAAAGTCTATCTTGGTAGCTACTTCTCATGCTTGACAGGTAACATCCTCCATTATACTGTACCTGCACTGCAAGCCAATAAACACAGATGTTGAAGACATTTTCCAGCCCTGTTCAATAGCTACTCTGATATCTTCTATCTGTTCTTGACTGAAGGAAATTTAGATACAACAGGTGCCCCTTAGTGAGCAAATCCGGAATAGCAGTCTCCTCACTTACTGCATACTGGAACTAATAAGCAAAGACAAGGGAAAAGAAATGTGCTCTGCTGGGATTTTAAGTGCAAGAGGCAAAAAACATTCCTGGTAACAGCAGACTCAAAGAACATAGTTTTTGCAGTATCACTGGGAGACAGTATGAAGGGATAGAACACAGACGTAATCTAAAAAAAGAGTGGGAAAAAGAACTGGAGATGACAGACAAGGCAGTAAAATTCAAATATTTTTAAGACAGGGAACATCATGATAGAGACTGAAAAATAAGCAGCAGTACTCTACAGATATGCATGGAAAACCTGGAAGGAAATATGTGAAGGAGTTGTAATACGTAAAATTAAAACCAATGATGAACAACACATGGATTTTGATACGGGAATGACCTGAAGAGTTGGTCTACGCACCCCTTACCCTGTCTGATGTGAGTTCTCTGACCCCAGGGTATGTCTTGGAGGAGCTGTTGAAACATCCAGTCTGCTTGTTCTGAGTCAATAAAGCCAGGAATCAAATGAATCCTAAGGAAGAAAAAGATAAAGATGGAAAGAATACACACTCCTATATATGCTTTGATAAAATATTCTCATTTCTGGGATTCCCAAAGGAGATAAGAATGGTTGTAATGCATCAGACCACAAGTCAAAGCCCAGTATCCTATTTCTGACCACAGTCAAAGGCAGTTGTGAAAGAACAGAAGGCAGCAGGAGCTCCTGATCAGTCTTCCCCTCATCAAACATATCTAATTGCTTTTAAAAACCTATTAAAAATGTATGACACTACCAATATCCTATGAGTCCCACAATCAGCCATATACTGTGTGAAAAATGGCATCCTTCTGCTTGTTACTAACTTCACATCTAATAAATTACATAGCCCTGATTGTGGTACTACAATCAACATAAGTAAATAATTGCCCTCTATTCACTATCTCCACGCCACTGAGAATCTGATAGCCCTTTATCACCACTGCCATCCGATCCTCTCTTTTCCAAGCACAAGAACCCTACAGTATTTAACCTCTCCTATTTTTACATTTTCATGTGTACATTTTATATGTTGACTGTACTAACAGCAGCATTCTAAAATTCCAGCCACTGTGGTGGGCTGCAGAACAGGAATGCTGTTCACAAAAGGTTACTCTTGTGAGTATTCAGTGCTCCAAAGACATTGCAATAAGAATATATATAGTGAAGGTACTAAAAGAGATTCAAAATCTGATTATTAACTTTCCAGAAATGTATATATTCCACTAATATATTAATAAAACAAACTCCAGAAAACAGAAGAATAAGCCAGCTGGTTATGTATCTTTTCTCTTTCCAGATGGTGCAAAGCTTTTACTTTTCAAATTGGTATAAAACCTTATTTGCAGCTTTAGCATAAACCAAGATGAAAGCTTTGAAATAAATGCACAAAAAGCTACTGTCCTTGGCATTTTTCCACTATAAATAAAATCTATCAAATTCAGAAGGAAAGCGTTAATACTGATACTGCAGCTAAGTCAGCAAGATTAAAAAAATGCATTTTAGTTAGTAGGAATCACAGTACAAGTAGGTTTTATTTGAAGTGTCCTGAAGCTGAAATAATTAAGATATAGCATGTAAGCAAAAGGGACAACCCTAAAATTACCCAATCTGCTTAAAATTAAATGCTTTTATTAGATTAATTTAAAACAAGTCCAATTTACATCTAAAAGGTGTTGGTAGCTCATAACTACACCACACAGACATCATACTCTTGCTAACACAGGAATACTAATCCACATTTCAAGCAGCTACTTCCTCTGGATCATGAAACAAATGGATATAGCCCCTTCTCTTTATTCCAGATGAGAACACTAGATCCAGCAAGCATTAGATGTTAAGAGGTTCATTTTTCTTCTCCTCGGTGCTCCTCAAACTGTGGACGTCTCTGCTACCTGATACTCAGAAGTATTTCCAGAAGTACTCTGAACAGAAGATACACAGGAAGAGCAACATGCACCTGCTAGTCCACATGCAGAGTCTAGACTTGAGGAAGCTGAGTATCACCACCTTGTTCTGCAACAGCAAATACCAAGTTTCAAAAAACGTCCAATTCACTTACCTAGAAATGCCACTTGGTTCTTTGCTGAGCTCATACACACCAGGCTTGCTGAGGATGCAAGAAAGGAAAGAGTCATTAGATATACAAACAACAAGAAATTATCATTCACTGAACAGCATGGACTAGAGTTGCTGTAAACTTGGACTAGGGAGAGTACCCTTTAAAAAGGAAAATAAAAAAGCTTCACACTACTAAGGGAAGCAGTAACGTTCTAGGGACAGTCAGAAGTCAGAGTGTGGCAGCGAGGGGTGTTGCAGAAGTTCGTGTGGACTGACCACCCCTCGCTCTCATTTCACCAAAGGCTCAATACACAGTTTTAAGGGTCTAGAGATACGTAAATGTGGGATATCACAGAGAATCTAAAGGAAACGACACCACGAGACCGCACCCTGACTAGGCATACAAAGAACACGAGTGTAACTGAAGATGCAAAACACAGTTTTCAGTCAGATGACTGATACCACCATCCTGCTTACAGCGAAGTGTTCATCAATCTGTGTGACACAGCAAAACTGAGTTACAGGTTATGTGAGCAGTATTTTAAGTATCATAGCTGGTACAGGAGGTAAACAGTTCTTCCCTGTTAGGAGATGCATTGTCATGAAGTCTTATTTAGTCCTGTACAAACTACTTTCTTCACCTACTATCTCATTTTCTTCTAAGCTAGCTCCAACCTTTATACTGTTCTTTTGCCAAGGACACTCCAGGAGTTAAATGCTCTCCAGAATTCCTTCTCCACCAACTCAGGAGATGATCACACACCATGTTTTGCATTGTGCTGTATTTAAGAAAGCGAAATAAACAGAAACATCTGATCTCTTCTATATTGCACATGCAGAGCATAAACCATACTATATTACCTACAGCACACTGTCATGGTAAGAATAGCATCTGGTTTGTCTCCTCTATATTTTTATTTGATTCATAAATAAGTGTAACAGATAATAGGTTAGTGAACCTTTAGAACACTTCTAATATACTGACTTTACTTAATACCTAGATACTATGTTACTACTAATAATCATAAACAATATGCAAAGAACATATGGCTGTCTCATTCATACTGAAATGGCAAGCTAAAACATATGCAAATCTGTTACAATCCAGAGGCGCTCCTGGGAAATTCTGTAACTATTTCCAGCAATATTTTTCATGACTCTTGACAGAAACATCTCTCACAAAAAGTAGGTCTATTTAATGAAGTGTCCACTACCATGCTGGCAGTGGGAGGGCAGCTGAACATCTCATCTGCATTATGCCTGCTCTGCACAAATACTCACCCAGCATCACATCTGAAGTTGCTACAGAAAGCTAACCTCAGGTTCCTCCATGTAAAAACAACATGCAAACTCCAGTCAACAGCTGAATCTGTAACTTGCATCTTAGGAAACACTAAGTGAGAAAATTCTACCAAGATAACCAAATTGAAGCAAATTTAATTTTCAAAACCTGTAACTTCACCATACACCATCACGCCCTGTCACGTTTCACGGTAAAGTTATTCTGAGATCCCCATTTCAAAACAAAGTGTAAGTCATTTCTGAATATCTAGCTTCACTGTAACACTCACTAGCAGCTACTTTTCCAGACCTCCAAAGGAAGTGAAGTTGAGCTGCCCTATCAGCTATATTTCTGAATAAGAGCAAGTAAATTCCAGCATAGTTTACACAGGGACTGTTCTAGAACAATGTATACTGTTAATCCAAGGAGATACATTTGAAGTCCTACTTATCTAGGATGTCTAGTCATTCATTCTTGCCAGCTCCTATAGCTACACTAAAGTTATGAAAAACAGTTACATGGACCCTCCCGATCATAAATCCAGTTCAGGATAAAAGGGCTGAAGGTCCGTATCCTGTATTGAAATTTCTTCCAAAGGCATGGCAGTGGTAAGTGGAGAAGGAACTTTTCAGCAGACTCCCAGTGACCAACAAGACAGAAAAACCACAGGAAGAACAGTTAAGTCAGCAGTATGTACTCACTCTATCACAGCTGCCTCAGGAACTTTGCGCTCCAACTGAAAGTTAACAAGATAATACATGAGGAATATTAAACTTTAAGTACCTGGCATGGTCTAGTCAAAGAGAGCTAACTGCCATCTCTGGTGACCCTATATAGCTGCATACTAGTATGTCAGTGAGAAAAACATACATCCAGATAACTGGTAAGCAGTAACAACCCACCCACTCCCCCCACATCCCAGAAACTCTCAAATGCAGCTACCACTGCAGATGGTTTTTAGCAATCAACTGCTCTCTAAAGGACACTAATTTCTAAATTATTTGGATTATTCCAATACTTGTTATTTATCAACTGCAACCAGAAAATTTCCTATCCTTCCATTTGGAAGTGCAGATTTAGAGCAACTATAGGAAGGATGAACAAGTTTCAGGCCCCAGGCAATGAGCAAAACAAAAGACGAGACAGAGCAGGAGCTAACACTTTAAAATTGTCTGCACAGCTTGAGATAGATAGCTGTTTTTTGTTTAAACAAAACCAAAAAAACCACACACAGTAGTTTAATCCAGCCTGGATTATCATTCTGGCTGTCTCAAGGATTTGTGCTTCTCTTTGAGCTCTGTGGAGTGCTGAGATGCAAGCGGTCACTGAGTTGCGCAAACAAGAGGGTCAAAATATAGTATTATGTAGATGCCAGGGCTCTGCCACAGGGAAAAGAGAATCTTCCCAGACCGTTTCCAATCCTTCCAAGCCAAGAGGACAGCCTTTAGAACACTTCTGGCTCAGAAAGAAGTGTTCAAGATTTTTCTCCCAGGCAAGGAACTGCCCTCCCATTGCACAGAGCATGATACCCTGTGTCTGCTTGACAGGACACGAAGCAAAGTCTATAAACCAAATCCCATGCTCTTCCCCTGTAGCAAATGAGACAGATATCCCAACTGAGGGAAAAAACGAGCTCAAATCATGCCTAGGGCACTGCATCATTCTTTAGGAGAAGGTATTCTTTTGGCTCTCTGAAAAAAAGTAGTTATGAACATATACAATGAATACTCGAAGTCTGAGGATAAACAGAGACCATAACTTTGTTTGCCATTCATGCAAGACAGTTGCAAACTCTGCTTAGCAAAAGCCCAAAGAAGTTCAGCTCAGTTGAGTTTTTCATTTGTTTTCAAACACAATACTATAATCTCAAAGTCTGATATTTTTCATCATTTCAAGTTTAATAAAATTCTTCTAGTTATCGTGTAATTATTACCTCTGATGGTTTTTCAAAGACAAATTGCTTTTGAGTGTGAGAATGATCTTTCCTCCTCCATGCTGGTCTGGCACCTGCAGGGGCAGGGCTGCTGGCCACAGGTGCCTCAGGTGCTAAAGCAAAGAGAAAAAAAAGGAGCACATGAAACAGAATTTCACCATTAAAAAGTAGTGTTTGGAAGAACTTATGGAATCATTCTCCGAAGTATTCTCCTCTGCTTGGCAGAGACTCCAGGGAACAGCGAAACCTGCGTTACATAACAGTTAAAAACTGCATAGAAACTGGATTTTTTACATATATATATTTGTTATCCATAGGCAAACAAAAATGAAAATCTCCTTTTATCAGAAAGAATGACATCTAGTACCTTTCAATTCTACCACAAACACAAACTCTAGCCCTTTCAACTAGCGCTGTTTTGCAATATTTTCACTATAAGACAAAGAAAGACACGCGATACATTTTACGGAGAAAAAGCAACTCATAGTTATTACAGACATTAGTTCCACCAAATTCTATTCGTTCCATCCAACTTGCCCCGGGACGGCAACAGGGCACTCACTGCAGCGGGTGCGTTACCGACACCCCTGCTCGGTCACCCCAAGCACCAGACCGCCACTCGGGGCCTCGCACGCCCCGTCACACGGACAGAAAGTTCTGTCAGGGGACCCGCCCCGGGGGTGTCACACACACCTCTCCCGGGATCGCACACCCCGCGCCGCCAGAGGCTTCGCAGCTATGCCGGTTGTTTCCGGACCTCCCCCCGCGGCAGCACCTCGCTCCGCACCACCCGCGGGACACGGACAAGGCAGCCCCAGCCGCACCCGGGGCCGGACACGGCGGGCGAGGCGGCTGTCACCGCGACGGAGCAGCAGGGACCGGGCTCGCCGGCACAGAAGGGCCCTGACAAGCCCCGGACGCCCACTCGCGGCCCTGCGAGCCCGGCGGCTGCGGGGCGGCAGACACCGCCCCTGCGCGCCAGAGCCAGGAGCCGCCGCGGCCCCAGTCGTTACCTGCGAGCCGGGCCTTGCCTGCAAGCCGCCCCGCCGGGCCGCCGGCCCAGCCGCCCTGCACACGGGCCCGCTGCCGCCTCTCCGTCATACGGCCGCCTCCGGGCCGGCAGGAACGCCGGCACGGCCCGCCCCGTGCACCGCCCGCCCGCCTCCGCCGGCGCCGCAGCCCGCGCTGGGAGTTCCGCTCTGCGCCGGCTGCTGAGCGCACAGAGTTCCGCCCGCAACAGCGGCTGCAGCTGCCCTGCCCTGCTGCTCCACCGGCTGCGGTCCCGCGCCCCCCGGGGCAGGCGGCGGCTGAGCGGGCACTGCCCGAGCCCTTGCCCCCTGTCGCGGCTGCGGCGCACGGCGGTTCCCTGCCCCGGGAACAGGCCTGTGCCGCCGGCGCCCTGCGGAGACAGGGGCAGACGCCTCACTCGGCACTGCAGGAACCCTTCCTGTGTTATATCGCACCCCCAGGGTAGTGCAAAGTACACGTGAAGGTATTCAATACATGGCTGAATGCAGATGAGAGCAAGGACCCAAATCTCAGCCTGGTACCACCACGCACCCCAGAGCAGAGGCTCCACCAGCCCCTGCTGGACACCACCTCACTGTCCCAGTGCCAGGAGGCTGCATCTGCTGCTCCCTCAGACACAGCTTTCCAAACATCTTCAACAGTTAGAAAATCATTATTTGTAAGTAACTGTTTCTTCTTAATACCTTAATTAATAGCTTATTTCATATTCTAGTGTAAAACATCACAGCCAGGAAGACAGATTAATAAAAGCTTTGGTTTTGGTATGTAAAAGTATATAATAAATAATAATGCAGTGAAACTGACTAAAGGATAATCAGGCATTTGAATGTACAGGCAAACATTTTAAGGAAAAAAAACACAAAGATTCAGAGTAAATTCCATTGTATTTGTTTTACAAAGTCAAAGATACAGATTGTTTAGTTCAATGCTTCCACATCAGATCCAGAGCAAACCAAGTCATGTACTCTTACAGAACTAATACCACTGACTTCACCACCCTCATTCCAAAAAAATTAAGAAAACTATGGCATAGAATCTGTGTCTCAGATTTGATCAGCACCATTGCATCGGTATTCAGGTTTTTTCAATGTACAGAAATGTTAGCCCCAAATCATGTCTCAGTACATGTTTCACTTCAAAATCAGAGCTTGAAATTATTCTCTCAAGGACAGAAAACAACCTCCACTCTTCAACCATAGGAAATCACCACAGAAAACACTGGTAGCTGTTTGCAATTTGATTTACCTTGCAAATTTCAGTGCATTTTATGGTTATAAAAGGGAACATCACAGACCAAAATCTTTATTTAGACAGTAGGTAAATACAGACAACAAGTGCATACTTCTCATTTACTCTGACCTCTTTCTCCTGGAGTCAGGCAACTCTAGCCTCACCAGAGCACTCAGTTTTGGAACAGAACCATTAAATAAATCAGTTAAACACAATGGAATTTGAAAGTGTTCTACATTTAAAGAAGTTTACTGGTTCTAATTTTTAAAGTTGTCTCAAATATTTAGGATTCACATTTCAAAAGGCCTCACCAAAAAGACAAACTGAAGGAATCATTGCTGACAAGGACAGTAACTCGTTTCAAGCTCTGCATTTAAAGCACCCATAATCTTTTACACAGCAACCAGCATGTAACACATAACTTGTGACATTTATCTACATTGTGTTATCACCATCTATTACAAAGATCAGGCACTGAACTTTTAAAAATATTATTAAAAATCAAAGATTACATACTACCAAAAAGTTAGAATCCATATCCAGGAACCAAGAATTTAAATACTTTTTGCAATGTTATTTTATGTATATATTTATAGATCAGCAATTACACTCATTCTGGCTTTTGGCGCATTTCCCTCAAGTTCATAACCAAAAATCACACTGGACCACGTAAGCAGGAGAATGCTCACGAGCTGGCTGACAAGGCAGAATCCTTGCAAGTACCCAAAACCTGAGCTGGGAAAATGTTACACTCTGTCAAAAATGCTGGGTCACCTTTTTTTCTCCTTCCTTCCCACTCCTCCCCATCTGTCCAGGAAATACTTCAGAACTAGTGTGTTTCTGTCGGTCACCCGCACACCGTACATAGATGTGACGGACACTATATAACCCAGCCGTTCCTCAACAGCACAATGTGTGATCAAGTCCATGTAAATATTTCTTAAAGCATGGTGCAATTTTAGTCCAAAGCACTTCCCCCCTCATAATATGCATAAACAAATAAAGCCTATTTAAAAATCAATATTGGAAGTCAGTCTTGTTTCATCTGTATCCTCAAAACAAGACGGTTATGCTTGTTAGAAAGTACACCTACGATTGAAGATGTTTAAAACATTAGGTCTACTTGGTGCTGCAGCACAGGTATGGAACCTGCAGGAGCTCCTTGCTTCCAAGGTCAAGTTGCCTCCACCTTACTTCTCCTTCATTTTTTTCAAATAACGAGCCCGTACTCCTTTGTTTGTTTTCATGAGGAAATTAATGATAGCAGGTGTAGGTAGAAGAGAGAAGATCCATCCCTGAAAAACAAAAAAAAAGGAGGGAAGTCTCAGTTTTTTATAGGTCATACTAAATGAAATGTAATAGTTAGCAGCACACACAAACATTGCTAAATTATGATTACAAGCTAAAGAATATTTAATATTCAAAATTATTCTTTACTCTTCTTCCCTGATAAACACATACAAAGGACATTCCAGATCCTTATGTTTTCCAAGGTGACTTACCATGAGCGCATGGGGTAAGCACCCATTGGTCTGGGACTGCAGGCCGACCGTGCCCAGCGCAGCTCTGACATACGTTTCAGGACTGGGCTTATCAAAGGTTGGCTTGCGGATTTTGGACATTTTTGTTGCCACGTAATATGGTAGAACACTCTGCACATAAGAAAGATCATGTTAAGCAGAGAATGCTTAAAGATTAACTTACACATCCATCAAGGAACTAAAATTGTTGGAAATCAGGTAACCTGTTTCCTGAGATCTAGCTTGAGCTAGTTGTCTTTGCCATTCTGGTTATTAAAAACAAACAAACAAACAAAAAACCCACAAAACCAAAAAAAAACCCAACAATGTACAGTATCAAAAGCATTTTTAATCAGTTATCTTGTGGGCCACATTTGGAATGTGAATGATAGATGATTCAGTGGTCTGTTGACAGTCAGCATCCCCAGTTCGGGCCCTAGAAAAACTACCCCTGCAAGCCTATGGCTGAAAAGCCTTTCTTAAAATTTGTGAGTGCAAAACTTCATTCCAGCTGTTTAACAGATAATACTGGAGTATCGCTTCTCTGTAGTAAACCCCCAATGCTTGCCTGGGAAGGAGGTGCAGGATGCAAGACAGGGAGTTTTATAGACTTTAGTAACAGCTCCTCAGTTTGGCACCTGTACAAAGAGAAACATGAAGGCAGAAGGAAGAAGGAAAGGGAACATCCAGAGCCTTGGAAAACTGAGCTTTTAGCTCCACAGGAAGGCTTGGAGGAAGGAAGAGGTGTCAGTACCAGAGCAGAAGACCTCAAGGACAGAGGGTTAAAAATAAAAAAGTGGAGCACAGTTAATGCGCTTTTATAGCAATGCTTGGAAGAAACAGAAAAAGTGATAGTAGGTCTCAGAACTACCTGGCCCTGACATAATGGAAAAGCAGGAGGAAGCAGCATGGGTGACAGGGGGACGCTGGTACCACAAGGGCATGCCTTTGGTGGGGCGAGATAGGTGGAATGTGGTTTTGGATCCCCCAGGTCTATCTTCAGCTCATGCTGTGGAAAAGGAAAGGGAAATACACGTATAGTTGCACACAAGGAAGCAACCATCTTTCCTCATAGTGATGGTTTTGGCATTGCTTTTAGCTTGTCCTGAATCTAGACTTCTGAAAAAAAAAAAAAAAACACAAAACAACAAAACAACAAAAAAACCACCACAACCAAAAAGTCCCGGTCTACAGCCACTCAATCAGATATTGCCATAACAGATCTCATAAGCTTCAAAAGGTTGGAAGCTTACCACTTTGAAATGGATCTCCTAAAACACTGACAGTTTGTAGTTATACTAGTGATTCAACACATGCAGTCACTACTGCCCATCACAGTGGCGAGTGCTGTGATCCATGTACCTTTACAGCAGGTACCCAAGAAGTGTGTGTCCAATTACGCTCCACTAACAGATCTCAAAATGAGAACACCATTTCAAAACTCATTATATTCAGGCAAGTTACAGCTTGGAAACCTGCTTCCCCTTGTTAGCCTCTTAAAGAACAATGGCCACACGTGTTTGACCTCAGAAACATCAGCTTTCCTGTCATGCTCTCAGAAGCACAGCCTGGGGGGAAAGGATCACCTGAACTCTCTCACTATCCATGCCTATCCACTAGCTATCCATGCCATGGCTGTGCACATTTCAACAGGAATCAGACCACCGCAAAGTATTGGTATGTCTGCCCATTTCTTCACCTTAGAACATTAAAATTGTGCACTTCTCTCTGTAAATAGGACTTTCAAAAATATACTGCATGAGTCCACTTTCAAATGGAGACCTGAATTGCAGAAGCATAAGTTGTTACCATTGCCTTTAAAGTTGCCAAAAGCTATAAATGCTTGGATAAGAAAACTACTCATTCTGTTACCATAACAGCATAAGTACGTATAGTTTCAGCTCCAGAATATGAACCTCATCCGTTTTACAAATTACACTTCTAAACTCAATCTCTAGTTCGGTGTTAAAAATAAAGAAAACAAAACAAAACAAAACACAAAAAAAAACCCAAAAAAACCAACCAACCAAACCAAACAAAACTACAACAAAAAAAAAACCCAAACAAACAAAAAAACCCACAAACCAAAGAAAAACCCCCTAAAACAAACAAACAAACAAAACCCCGAACCAAACAGAAAAAAAAAAACAAACCACCAACCCAATTCTAAGCTTCTTATTCATGACCAAATTATATCTGCAACATCCCCACACAGCCTGACATGATAGTTATGGTTAAGATTTATTTTCTATCTCCCTCTGCTCAAAACAGACTTCGGAGGTGAACTGCAGTACCCAGTTAAGCCACTGGACAGCATGAAAGGGGAAACAATTGTGTGTGAGGATATTTGAAAAAAGCAAGCATACAGGAGCACTACTGGACAGCTATTTATCCACAGCCTTCAAGGCACACAGAAATATGGATTACACTCCAGCATTTTTTTCCTCCTAAATGCTCTCTAGAAAACAAAGAGACAGTGTCCTGGTTTTGTTAAAAACAAGTTTCTCTTTTAGCGAATTTTTGCCTGTCAGCTAAAGCCTTCATATTAGCTGCATTTTCCTGGAGAACCCGACACATGTTTTGGTTAAACCTAGCAATGGAATGCAAACTTATTGATAAGCACGGATGGACATCTCGCGAGAGGGGCAACGAGAAAACTGATGACCGAGAGACTGACCAAGGGTGTATAACATTCCATTCACGTGAATGCTTCATATAAAAGTGGGAGATCACGAGGATCTCGTCCCTCTTTTGCCCTCTTTCCCTTTTTCCTCATGGCTGACATTAGGAGAGGACCTTGCTGGTCGTCCCTGCGAACTGAGGCCTAGTGAGAGACTGAATCCAGCTCCGGTTGGCTACAGAGTCTAATCCAGGACTTCGGGTGCTGGCTCTGCAGTTGCTGAGACTTACAAGATTGGTTTTGTATATTTTGTGTTATTTTCTCTATTCTTATTAGTAGCATTAGTAAAACATCTTTAATTTTTCCAACTCTCTTCTCTCTGTCCTTCTTTCCCTCCTGATCGCCTGTCCTGAGTGGGAAGGGGGGAGAGGGAGGGGAAAAAGGGGAAAGTGGGGGGGAGAGGAGGTTAACAATACATCTGCCAGGGTTTGATTGTCACCCCGCAATACTAACCCTCGACAGACAGGTATTTAGTTTCAGAAATATTTACCATCTTCCCATTAACTGTGCCATATTTTAACAGCTATGAAGAAACCTGTTGAATCCATTAAATTAGTTTTCTTCCCTTCTTCCTCCCCACAAAGATCTCAGATGTTCATGAACTGTATCTACAACTAGCATGACGTTAAAAGTCTTTTGCTGCCTAAAGCCTTTTGGCATTTTGTATTCAGGCAGGTATAAACACACACCACCTGGGGCAAGGAGCTGTACAGAAAATTCTTTGTCTTTATCCGGAATGAGCTTTGCCTGCTCTCCAGTTTCAAAACATGCCTTAAAAGTAGCTTATGTCAATACAATATCTCTTTCTAGCTTAAAACATTTGCTAGTGCTTAACAGCTCTCACGCTTATTAAAACTGGCCAGTACTCAGAACTGGGGTCTTGAATATTTCATGAATGCAAGAACTACCAATTATGCTACATTCAAACGAAAATAAGCCCCCAAAAGTCAGAATAGTTCATTTACACAATTTTATCACCTATTTTACCTTACTTTTTAAAAAGACCTGAACTCTCTGTTTCCAAAGAAGTCTCCTGCTACTACTCTGTGGGAAAAAGGAGGGTGGGCACATGAAAAGGAAATGGAATAATTGCAACAACCAAAGCTGACCTGTACAGAACACTAAAGAACAAAGCTAAGGTCTTTGGAGGAAGGCAATGCCATTAGTCTGGTGAAATCACACTTTTGTAAATACCCGGAGAGAGAGATGGGCTTGTTCAGTGTGGTGAAAAGGAGGCCTGTGGTGACCCCATACCTCCCCGTAGTTATTTCAAGGGCAGATATGAAGATGAGAGCCAAACTCTTCCTGGTACTGCCAGATATAACAGCAAGAGGCAAACCCACCAATTTTGGCTGTGAGCTTTCAGACTGGACACTAAGGAAAAAGTCATTTGCTAGGAGAACAGCGCAACTTAAATATGAGAAGAAACTTCTTCTCAGTGAGGGTGACAGAACACTGGAACAGGCTGCCCAGGGAGGTTGTGGAGTCTCCTACTCTGGAGACATTCAAAACCCACCTGGACACATTCCTGTGTAACCTCATCCAGGTGTTTCTGCTCCAGCAGGGGGATTGGACTGGGTGATCTTTCAAGGTCCCTTCCAGTCCCCAACATTCTGTGATTCTGTGTGTGAGAGGTCACCCCTGCCCTTGAAGGCTTTGAAAGTCTGGCTGGATAAAGCCACAACTAGCCTGTGAGCAATCCCACAGCTAACACTAGGAGAACAGGAAGAGACTAGAAAACTTGCTAGAGATCCCTTCAAACACACAGTTCCATGATTCTGTGATCTGGTATTTTATATAGTGGATATGGTAGAAGAAAACAGGTGGAAGTTTTCACTATTCCACTTTTACTATGGATAGTAATGAAGTATGGAGGGGAAAATGCTAATAATGACTGAAGTTAAAAAAAAAAAAAGTAAAAGAAAGGGGAAAAGAACCAAGTATAATATTTTTAGACATACTCAAAGACCAAAGGTTTCATAAGAGTCTGCAGAAACCTTTCAGAGAAAGTTTTTTCAAGAAGTCTTGGGACAAGTCCTTCTTGTCTTCATCATTACTTTTATTTGCCTTTTTCTCTCCATGTAAACACATGCAGAATTTTAACCTATGCTATTACTGTGGTGCTTCTGTAAAATTAAGCAGGACTGTCAGCCAGAAAGAATATATTTTTTTATATAAAGATGCCTGCATTTCAATAAAAGCACTATATACTGTCAAAACTAAGGTTCCACAGAGAAGGCAATGCACTTAGGTAAAACTCATCTACCTTAGGTTGAACTTCCAGAATTTGTAAAACATCACCTGTACGGTGTTTCTGCTTTTCGGGCAGGGGTACTCTGCAGGTATTGGCATAGTAAAAGTTAACTGGTTTAAATGGTGATCTCAACTGGAAGTGTAGGTCAAGAATTAAAAATTTCTGAGGGTCAGAGAGATCAACTTCAAAGAATCTAAAGGAGATGCGGTCTTCCAGAGGGCTTGAAGACGACAGGTCAGCTAGTCTTCATGGGAAGGTACTTATAATATTCATTACTGGTTTATAGTGACTTAGGCTGGAACAAGAAGACAAGGACATGGACTGCAATAAAATTAGCATAACAAATTGAAGCTGTGACAGCTATCGGTCATCAGGCCCACATAACTCAGAATGACAATTTACTTTCTACATTCAGAGGCAAAAAAGCAGTGCTGTCAGGAATTCAGCACCCTTGGCCAATGCAGGAGTTACAAAAAGACAGTTTACCACAACCTGTTAAGTTTTGTACAGGAAAACATAGTTGTTGATGCAAAAAGACAGATGCAATTCTTCATTTGTTCAAAGTGTTAAAAATGCAAGACATAGAAAGCTTTTCTTCTAGCTTTTCCATATCCAAAAGCTACAAAAGCTTTCCCATACTATCTGCATTTATATTGCGTTTAATGCCTTTAGCCAAGCACGAGTTACTAGGCTATTTACCTTTTCAGTTTCAATATGTACTCCATAGACATAAGCAAGCAGTACCTGCTCCTTCTTCATTTTCCTCTCAAACCAACAAACTAGTATTTAAGCAAAATTTGGGGAGGAGGAGACTGCCTGGTTACAAATGCACATAGGAACAAAATGTCAGAGATGTAACAATTCTCTCTCTTGCAAGCATCCTTTCCTAAATACTTTTACACTGAGGTAACTGTCAGCAGCTTTGCCTGAGAAAACACTAGAAATGAGAAAGAGCTTAGGTATCATACCACAGCACACACACACACAAAAAAAAAGCAAGCATCACACCCAGTTCCATTGCCAGTGAAGCTGTATGGTAAAGGAGCCCATGCCTCACAGTTCATAGGTAGGCTTGAGCAGGAAAGAAATCCTACTAGAAGACTTTGTATTATCGACGCAGGAAAGAGACGTACTCTACCAGTTCCTTTGGTCTCATTTGGAGACTGTGACCACAGATTAAAGGAGGGTCTCATTGCATGTAAATTAAATGGATCAGAAGAACAGCTGTCTGATAATGAAGCTAAATCTGCAAGTAATACAACTTGAAGCACACTGAGGAGAAGAGTAAAAGTAAAAAGAAACCTGTAAGGAACTTCCAGCATGGTAAAAATTGACTTATAGCTCGATAGGTTGTGGCTGAAGCCAAGGAAAGGTTTGGAAAGCTCTGTGAGAAAAAAAAGTAACAAGGAGACAAACCACTAAAAGTTGCTTCAACTTAATCCACTTCAAGAACTCAGAGCACACACAAATCACCCTTTATGCTGAACACACACCTGCTCAGAGTGCTGCCTCTTTGTGCATCCTCATTGCTGCGCACTGGTCTATCTGCAGGTACACCCCAGGTGCCAGGGCACAGCACCAGGCACACTGAGGAGAAGTCACACTTCAGGAGCTCTGCAGCAAGTTATAATCTATTACCAACATTAATGTCACCTAGTCTGTCCTTGAGAAGGTCTATAACAACAGTAGTTAGAAGGCTTTCAGGGACCACCTTTGCTAGCTTCTCCACTGCTAACAGACCCCAAAACAAACAGCATCCTTTTAACATGTTTAATATAAGGCTTAAATGAGGTTCACATTAAAGGGTCAGTGACTGCATGGGAATAGCTCACCAAGCAATTGTCTTTTTTCTTAATGCAATCCTCCCTCAGGAACTGAGACAGGACATTATATTGAATACCTGGGCCTAAACACCTGGATACTAAACTGCAGAACATTTCCTGGTGACAAGTTTTTGTTTTGCTATGTATGGTTAAAGGGGAAAAAAAAAAATCTAGAAAGTCAAAAAGGTAACATAGTCTTAAGGTGATAACTTCTCTATCGTTTTAGCCAGTAACGAAAGTTGTACTCTCATACTGAATGACTGCACAAATAAGGTAGATAACTTTGTGCCTTACTCCTCATAGGGCCTTCAGACTTCAAATGGTTTTGAGAACTATGTTACAGAATAGGGGAATCACAGGCGAGGACATAGGCTAGTCCTCTTTTTAAGAAGATCTCTAGCTGAATTTTAAAAAGATACACCACTGTCTCCACAGTACAGGTAAGATCTTATACTGCCTTCATCAAACTCACTTGCTCTGGAGAGCAACAGGTGTAATAAGTAATGAAAAACCTCAGTGTTTGTGACCAAAGCTGGAAATTCCAGCTGCATTTTGGAAGTAAAAACTAAGAGTATGTGAGAAGTTATATTAAAGCAAAATCCCATAAAGCTGTGCAAGACTGGCTTGGTTTCTTTTTATGCTCCAAAAATAATTAAAATCGTGGAAGGTAAAAAGTGAAGGGAAAAAAGCAAGACTTATTGGTAACACAGAAACCTAGTATTAAAGAAAGTTAAATCAGTCTATTACATACAAAGTCTTTGAGGCTTTTGTTTGTTCTTTCTACTATGCTTTTCGTAGCAGTTGATTCACTGACACTGCAGGGAACGGACTGCTACTGTCCAAGTCTTTTGAGCAGTTATCCATTTAATCTCTGCACAAATGCACTTCAAAAGTGCATTCCAGTAGATTAAGTTGTATAAAGATGTATTCTACAGAGCTGCATACAGTTTTATGAAGTATTTTAAACTTAAAGGTTCAATTACCACCATCAGATTAAAAAAAAGCGCCACACACACAACCCTCCCACCCCAATAAAACCATCACCACCAATGGTTTTTGTTGCTTAAAGATACATTGTTTCAGAATAATTTAAGAAAGTTGCTAATGGGATCAAATTAAATACTTACCTTAGTCTGTGTCACTTATTAATGAATAAGAGAATATGCTGATTCCTTTTTGTTACCAAGACGCCAATGTTTCTGTGGTAACCACGCTCACATGAAACAAACTACTTACCTGCACAATGATGCCCTTGCTCTTGTACTCCGCGTGGAGGCCTCGGGAGAAGTAGTCCACAAAAGCCTTGAAAGAAAAGGGAAACATGCAGCATGCTACACATTGAAGTGGAAACTATAGTTTGCAGGTTCTTGTAAGCATATTTTATTTACTATTTATAGTTCCTGTTTTCAAAGTGAAAAACTCTAGGTTTTCAAATAAACTTTGCAAATTAGAGCAATGCCATCTGAACAGAAACCCTATGCTTACAAAGCATTTTCACAGAAGTGAGGCTCAATCTAAACAAACAAAACCCTTTTTAATTTAGAAGGAAAAGGAACTAGATTTGTTACATAAAACCTAGTTAGAAAAGGAAAATAAGACTTTGTATGTTCACATTATTCACTACGTATGTCATCTCCAGAGACTTTTTTTTTTTAAGAGTGATTTCAGTGGGTTTCTCTTGTGCAGGGTTTTTAAAAGTGTTTAAATACTTCACCTTCTGCCTTTACACTTTTAAGAAATGCCACCTTATGGTGATATTTCTTCCTAGTCCTGATGTCCACCTCCACAGATCCTCTTTCCAACTTCTGGAAGTTTTAGAAATTACAAGACTAAGAGTTTAAAGAAAAAGTGAAAAGGCTTAAAAGGTGGATGGTAGTACCTGCCTTGAAGATGCCCTCACATCTGATATAACCACGTGCATAACCATGCTGAGAAAGTATTGTCCTCACAGCCCAACACAACTCAGCAATTCAAACCAGCATAGATGCCCCTCCTGGAGTTCTTCTAAATCACCTTTCCACTCTTTCCTCCTGCAAAATATCAGGTTCCACTGTGGTTTCTTGTTTTAGTGAAACAATACAGCCAAGTAAGATGAATGGAGTATCTTCAACTGAAGGAACTAAACTATCTTATCCATGCTTGAAACTAAAACAAACACTAAATAAATTAATTCACATATTTAAGAAGGAATTGCTTTAGACCAGTTTCAAAACAAACAGCAAAGCTCTAGTATTCCACTTCCCTTACAGTCTTCCTTTGCTGACCATGTCACCACTGGATTAACTGAAACCAGGGCTTAAAGTTTCCCATCCCCAGTGTTTTTCCTATTAAGGTCATCCTACTGAATTCAGTCTATATAAGAAGCTACTGGGCTGTTTCTATAGAAATTTTTCTGAGCATACGCAAGATCTGAAAGAAAACTAGATTTTGCTATGTAGCAAACAGGTCCTTTTATTCTTCAAGTTGCATGTACAAGCTAGAAGGAGGCTCATTAAACCAAAAAAGCTTATCTTCTGTTCAACTGTTCTTTCCTTCTCCTTTTCCTCCAAGTGTAAGTTCTTAATGAAACCCAGTATTCAACAAGTCTCTGAAAATCAGGCACAGCAGCAATGATACAAGTAGGCTGGTTATGCTCATGTGACAATAAGGCAACTTGCATAGACATGTAAATAGTTTGGTGCAGTCCCTGAACAAATTTGCCAGACGTTTGTGTGATAACTGCACAAAATATATCAATAAGCGATTGAAAATAAATTTAAATAACTATATTGTGTTAACCAAACAGCTTGAATCATTCAAATTTCTAACTATTTTTAAGTGGCAGAGTCCTGAAATCAGATACTGCCTCAAGCAGGGAGAGATGGTGTAGAGACTGTCACCTCTACTGGTTGCAAAGGGTTTGCAATAAGGAAAATGTTCATTTTACATTAGGAGGAAAAGCAGCTTCCAGTATCTAAATAAACACTGGAGTTTTTCATCTTGAAGAGTTTAAGACAAGATGTGTTTTCTACCTCCAGATGCTCTAGCCTCCCAGCAGCCTCTAACTTAAAAGAGTCTTAAGGACATAATCTAATTAAAGCAGCCCCTGAATAAACAGACAAACATTGCATTAAGAAAACTTCTCCTTGGATATTCAGTAACAAACCCAACTACTACAGATGTGGTGGGGAAGGCGGGGAACAAAACCAAAAAAATGCACAAAATCAAGCATATTTCACTTCTCATTACTATTAGTGCAGGTAGATAGGTAAGCCTGTCAAAAATAGGATGATGATTACTTTTAAAGTGTCTTGTTTCATTGTAAAATGGGAATTCTCCACAGCAAGGTTAAAGAGACTGTGTCTGTTCCTGTTAATTAGCCAAAGCCATTGACTTAGACCTGAAGGATACTATGCTTTAAAGCCCCTCTATACAGATGAGGAAAAAACATAGAAATTGCAGATACAGACTTTCTATAGCTACATTAGGGGAGTCACTTTCATGCTTACTAATCTCGCTGTGGTAGAAGATGAGCAGTGCTAAGAATAGGCAAATTACTTAACCTGGAACTGAGTTTCTTAGGGGAAGGGGAGGAAATATTTGAGATTCTCATTGAAAAAAGACTAACCAAATCACTGTAAGGCATATTGTCACTAAAATCAGAAGGTAAATTCTTTCCATAAAGCTGAAGGTACTACCACAACAAAAGTGACCTTTCATATTAAAACAAAGAAACATGCTGTCAGGGAACAGCTATTTCAAGAGCAAATTTTCTCAGCTACAACTAATTCAGGCTTTCATGATTTCTCAACTTATATATTCCCTCCTTTAGTACAAATAAAATAGGGTGCATCTGCTCCTTTCTGGAAATATCAAGACATTACTGACAGTCTAGAGGAAACATAGGTCTGTTCTGACATGAATGACACTACAGAAGGTTTCTTCATCATGCCAAGGTTCTGCTTAGACTCTGAAATCCTTGAACTATTTAAGGTAATTATCAGGTGCACCTGAAAAAGCTGCAGTGCCATACAGCTTTAATACCAGTGTCAATGTGTCTTGCCTTTAGTTTTATCACATACACTTCAGTTCTGTACTGTGTACCCATACTGTCTTTGCAGTGTCAACTAGAGATCTTTTAGGAGAACATATCAGAAGCCCTTATAATTATCTTTGGGGAAAAAAAAAAATAAAATCCAAAGCAATAAGACCAGCTGCAGAAAGACAAAACTGTCCCAGTGACACAAAGAAAAACCAGAGCAGATAAATTTAAAATTAAATTTGGATCTAGAGTAGTAACTTACGAACTGGTAAAATAAACCAGCCTAGTGGGAAAGAAAAATGGAAATTTCAGTAAAAAGAGTGTTTGCTTAAGTGGGGAACTTCTTGATGAACTAAAATTGAGCATATGAGAGACATAAACAAGGAGAAGTAACAAAAGAGAAGCATAAAAACCTTATTAGGTAGAATAAAATCCAAGTTAGGAAGAGACTAGCAAAGGACATTAAGGGTAGCAGTGAAGGCTTCTATACGTAACTAGTTTGAAGAGGCCTTTCAAAGAAATCCGGCTCTGTTGATGAATGAAGGAGACAACCTAAAGGACAGAAAAAGGTTAAGGTATTCAACACTTCTCTTGCCTTCACACAGCCAAAGCTTGCCCACATGCCTCTGCATGCACAATCTTTAAAGAAACAGATAGGCTGAAGCAGCAACAATTCAGGGGCTACTCAGAGAAGCTGGATGTATTCAAATTTATGGAAGCATCATGGATTTACTCCAGAGTACTGAAAGAACTAGACTGCATGTATATAAGTCTGCTGTCTAAGATATATGAAAAACTATGGAAACTGGGGGAGGTCTTTGACAACCGGAAGAAGGCTAACATATCCCTCCTTGAAAAGGCAAGAATGATTCCATCAGCTTTATCTCAGTTTGTGGAAAGATCATGGAGCCTTCCTCTTGGAATTCATTTCCAAGCACATAAAGGACAAGACACAATCAATACAGATTTACCAATGGCAAATCATGTTTAACTAAATTGCTTTCTACAATGGAATGGACTAGCTTTGTAGATGAGGTAAACACATTTTTATTTTTTTTAGTATTTGCGTGTGTGTATAGATATTTTCACCTCAGTAAAGCTTTTGACATCACCATCTACAGCATTCTCACTCAGAAGTCAAGCAGATGTTTGCTGAGAGGACAAACTTCTGGCCAGACAGAAAATTGGCTGGACCACCAGGCTCAAAAGGGCCATGATTAATAGCTTGACATCTGGCTGATAACAAGCAGAGAACCCTACAGATCAATATTGAGGCCCATATTCTTCAGTACCTCCTATCAGCAGTCTAGATGATGATGCAGAGCACACCCTCAGCGAATCTGCAGATGACAACATTAGATGGAACAGCTGACAAGACAGAGCTTCAGTCCAAACAGACAGACCTTGATAAATTTTGATTGTTAAGCATCATGAGATTTCTCAACTGGTGTAGAATGAAGTACAAAATTCCACATACAGAGTGGGATAACACCATACTTTAATTTTGGTCAAGTAGCAGCCCTTCTGCAAAGAACCTGGAATTTAATGTGGCTTCCAGGGAGAATATAAGCCAATAATCCACTCACTGCAAGAACATTAAATGACATACTGGGCTACATTAGCAGGAGGTACAGTCAGCAGATCAAGGAAAGTTGACTATTTGGTAATGGCAAGACCCTAGAGCTCTATCCTTTCTCTTACCTGAAATGATAAACTTTAGACAACTAATTAAAAACAAGGAAAAATGTTTGCTTCCAGCAAGCATCAGAGGAGTCCCACTTAAATACATATACATATATATTGAAGATACACATTTTCTGTAAGATTAGGGGGAAAAAAGTTTTAAAGTCAAAATAAGAAAGTGTTAAACTTAGTCAATGCCCTTTCTCAGCCTCGCACTCAGCTTGCTTGGTACACTAGCATTCTTTTCCATGTAAAAGTAGAATGCATGATGAAATATATAAAATAGTAATTTCTGTGACAGTAAACCCTTGCACTCATCTTTCTCTTGACCTACCAGCTTCTACTATTGGAAAAATTTTGGTTAGAAGCTCACTACAGTAAGTTCATGAAAGCACCACTAGATGGACACCAAAACATTTATTCCTGTAGTTTTGGCTCATGTTTGACACTTGATTTCAGTGTGGAAAAGAACACTTACCTTGGTTGCAGAGTAAAGAGTCAGCAGTGGAGTTGGATACATCCCAGCAGCTGAGGAGATATTCAGGATTACCCCTTTTGATCTGAAAGGCAGCAAAGATATTATCATGAAATAAAGGAAACATCTCTCATCTCTCTTCAGAAAATTAATGCAAGCCTAAAGAAAACCTTTAGGATGCAACTGAGATTAAGATCTGTTTAAAAATCCCAATCAAATCCAAAATTGAAATTTACTGTTGTGACTCTAAGCACAATGTAAGTATTCAAACAGCTGGTATAAATCAGGAACAACTCCAAGGCCAATACAGCAGGAGAATCAAGGTCCATACATATATATATACAGACACTGGGTTGAACTATGCCAAACCAACTGAGTGAAACTGGCACAAGTCCAAAATGTGACTTCTAAATCTTAGGCTAGGGTGGTAGAAATGGCAAAACAAGTTTGTTTCACAGTTTACACTTTGATAATCCCTTTCATGTTCTAAATGTTACTTCATTATGAATCTTCAGGATAAGTAGTATCTGAATCTACTGCTCAAAACAGGAATGTTTTCATATACTATGGAAGAATTCAGTGGATGACTACAAAAAATAAAAGTTGTTTTACAGCTGTACTACACTAACACTGAGAGTATTCCACAATAATATTTTGGTAAGGGTACCAGCCTGAAATTTGCTACCACCTGCTCTGCCATGCTCTTCTAAAGCATGTGCAGGTAGGACAGAAAGTAAGACTCCCGGATTTCCCAACCCACTGACTGACTTTTAGCACATCTATTTCTGAGACTAGTTTTACCTACAAAAATAGACATATTATTTAGTGCCAGGTAGAAAGAAGAATTAGTTTTAAAAGCTTCAGGGAAATTAGGGCAAGTACATGGTTAGAAAGTGCTACCAGACAGTCCAACACAGTGAAAGATGCATCTCTGCTTCTTCCTACCCTGTACTAAATTCAAGCCAGTTTACCTAAACATACTAAGTGTGCCACGTTTAGTGCGGAGGAAGAACACGCACATGGGCAGGCATCATGCAGCTCAACTCCTTGCACATTCACAGATTAGTTTCTCACCATATTTGTTCATCTAGGTGTATCCTATGCCACTGCTGCCACAACGATCTAAGCAACCATCTTAAAAACAAACAGTTGGGTTTAAGGGACCATTAAAAATTAAAGCAATATACCTCTTTCATGACAATAGGTTCAAACCAACATGGCTTCTGCCATGATACAAGTGTGCATTAAATCTGTGATTGATTCACCTCTAGAAATGAGATGGCTAACGTGACAAAAGAATCATTTCGGTCATTCAGGATTTCAAGCACCTTCCTTTACCAATGTTCATTGTACTTTTCAGGAGTTTTCTAGAAGGTTTGGTTGGTACAGTAAACTAGCAACGTGGATCAAAATATGTAGCATGGAGAGAATAATTAATCATTAATTTTCATGACAACAAAAGGTTAATAGTGGATGCCAGAAGTTTTTCATATGAAGACAGGTGATGCTTGTGATATTTATTCATGAGCTCAAACAGGGATTAGTAGTGAAATGAGCATTTGTGCAGTTTTTAAGAGATTACCAGATTGGAAAATACTATAAGGAACTTTTAAAAGAGCTCAGACTGCTATGTGAATAGACTACAGAATGGCAGATTAAAAAAAAAAAAAAAAAAAAAAATCAATATTAACAAAATCAACACTGCATACTACAGAAAATAGCTTGAATTAATCCCAGACTTTGCAGGACTTTAAACCAACCATCGACTCCCTCTGAAACCTGAACAAAGTCCACAAGGAGTTCTCTTTTGTGCAGCAGTCACCAAAGACAGACAACAAACAGGATGGTGGGAATAGCAGGGACAGATCAACCATCACTGAAATCTTGTATTACAGTCTACAGAACACTTTAATCCCTCTAAATACAGGACAAATATTAAGAACCTGATGATTTAAGAAAGGGGAAAAGAAGAAAAAAATAACCCTGATACACTGATGAGGTTAAAAGATTGGTTCAATTTAGCTATTTAAGAAACTATGAAGAAAAGCCATGATAAGAGTATACAGGCTAATAAATGACAAAGATCAAGATCTTGATTTATCCTCTCAGAATACAAAAGAAGGATGACATTTATTTAAATGAGAGATTGAAATTTAGATCTGATAAAAGGAAGTGCTCTTCTCATATTCAGACCACAGGAATACTTGCCATAAAACTTAATTGAGGACAAAAGCTTAACAGGATTCAAAAAGAGGTAAGCACGTATATGGATAAAGACGAGTCTCATACTTGTAAAACAAACTGTAGCTTTAGAATAAAGGTTGGCATTCAGGCTATAAAGCACAGGTCTCACAGCATCTGGCTAGACTGCAGCTTTCCAGCAGTAGCAACCATCATCCCAGTGCAGTGAATTAGTGGTCTGACCTAGTAAAGAAAACCCCCTTGGAAACACAACAAACTAATAGCAGCCACTTGCAGAAGCTCCGTGTATTGGTCTCTTTGAAGCAGTCAATGTCACTGTGGGTTTTGTGGTTTGTATTTTGTCTTTATAAAGAAAACGGCCCTAGTCTTGAAAGTTCATAACTTAAAACTTCCAGATAAAAGGAAACTGAAGTACACGTGTAGGATGAACACTTCCAATTACTCCAATTACAATTTTGCTGCTTAGAGGAATTGCAGAATGTTTTTAGGGAGGGATCTGAAGAACTACATGAGCATCGCTGCAGCAAAAAGAAATTTTGGCTCCATCAAAATCACCTGTGCACTTAATAAGAAAAGAAATTAATAAAAAAAGTTGGTCGAGATGAAGAGAGCCAGGCTCACACCCTCACACCTCCCCATCATTCTACCTTAAGCGGTCCAGTGCCAGTGAGGCTATATTTAGCCATCTCCCTGTTGCTGTGGCAACCAGCGCCTGCTCCAGCTGCACGCCAAGTGGAAAGAGCAAGCTTCCTCTGTAATGTAATTATGCACTTGCTACTTCCCTGGCAATAAATACCACAGTTTGATATTTCTCTAAAAACAGTCAACTGATTTTGTTGTTGTTGTTTTTTTGTTCCCAAAGACATCGAGCCTCAGTTTTCAGTTTTTCAAGTCGCCCACCTTAGACAGTAGCCTGAAAATTTACAGAAGGACTGTTCATTTAAGTGTAATAGGAAGCCAAAGATTATAAATTGTCACTTTAAGTATTCAGAGCATGGGAGAAGAGCCACAGCAGAGAATCTAAATGCCATTACCAGAAGTGGCATTCACCTAATGCTGCTATGTTTATTATAAATAAAAGATAACAAACACACCGAGATGCAGTTTTGTTTTCTCCTCACAGACCTGAGTGCAAGGCATGTGAAGTCTCCTCTATTTCTGTACTTGTCTTATAATGTATTGCCATAAAACCAGCACTCACATCTGTAAAGTATGCACTACAGCTGCAAGATGCTATAGCACAATACGTCACATCTCTCTATTCAACACACTATCCTCCTTGAACAAGTGAGGAATTTACCAACGGGACTCCTAGTCTAGTTCTTTTCTTAGAGGCTGGAGCCCTTTTTCCTAACGTAGGGTCCCATGTTAGAAATCAATGGTTGGCCCAAAGAGCAGTCTAGTTCTTGCTCTTGGATCTGCTGGACAGACATGTCCTCCTATGGTTACAGTCTCTTAGTGGTGTTAATAGCCTGTGAGCTATGACTATGTAGGAGCTGGCAGCTGCAGACTTTGCTTCTGTGCACTGCAAACCCAACTGACTTCACAAAACCAAACAGAAAATGGCAGCTTTTTCAAATATTTTTCCCTGGGACAGAAACGAAGGCTTGATTCAAATGGAGCAGTCATTCAAAGTGGCTGCTCACACACAGGAAAAAGTTCCAGGTGTGTACTTTTTTTTTTTTTATAACCACTATTAACCTTTTCTTTCCAAGCTGCTTCTTGAACATTTATCCTTGAGATTCCCAAGGTAATCATGTAGTTAGGAAAAGTGAGAAGAAACATGACATAGAGTGCTCAAGGGTAGTCTGAACCAGAAGTCAGCAGCACCCTGGTTTGCTGCCTTTCAGTCAAATCATCTTATCCAGGTTAATACATAACAGAAAAACATACACAGGATATTCTGTAAACAGAACGTGCATCATTCAGTCCTAAGGAACTGAAAAGATCAACTCTGCCAAATGGGTAACTACAATATCTCTTTAGACAAAGAAGAAACTGAGGCAAGAAATTGTTAGAGCTTCAAAGTTCCAAACATCGATAACAAAACAACACTAAATCCTTGGAAAGCAGAATGGCTTTGGTCATGTTGGTATCTTCAAAGGGCAGTGGTTTCACTAAAGGCAGGCCTCTTTATCTATCAATAACAGTACACAGACAAGGGCTAACTTTAGACTTATGAACCCTGAGTAGCTACCACCAATGTACTATAATCTTCATTCTCTAGCTTTATTGGGAAATATTACACCCAGAGCCATGAGTCTTCTAATTCACATTTCTTTACGTGAAATGAACTCCGTATCTCTTGGTTGTTTAACTAAAAATCTAAGCTTGCCATCACCCTGATGTGCTAGACACTGACACCCATACTGGCCACTAGCTCTGATATTTTGTACCTACAAAGAAACTTTGTTTTAGATATGAAACATTTGCTCTGCATCTGTGGAACTCTTCAGTAACTGAATCCTGATCTGCAATGAAGACTCCCAGACAGTGAGATGATGCAAGAAGTACCAGGTTTTTGTTGTTGTTGTGTTTGGTTGGGTTTTTTTCCCTAATCTTGGTCAGATTTGGAGGTTTGCCTTGTATATATGCTCCCCTTACAGTGTTTGTCCAGAGGCAATACCATCGGTGACTGTCACACATGGTCCTACACAACCTTCCTCAGTATTGCAAGTATAGCTCAGATCTGACCTAGGGCAACCCCTAGCAAGCTGGGCTTAGTACCACAGAGACAGTGAACAGTCTGGCACAGTCAACATCAGCTAGAAAACAGCCTGGAGGGACTAGCGGGAAACTGTGCACCTTCTGGTTTCACCTGGGAGCTCGCTAGGAAGTCAGTACACATCTTCTGCAGTGACAGTGGTATACATGAACTCCTATTTTAAAGAGCTGGTCTCCAATTCTACTTTTCCAAATGATCACAGACTTTCCTCAATATACCTCCTACTGTATAATGAGAACAGATTCTTTGCATCCATTTTACTTACAGTGACTTAGAGAAATAGCCTTAAGAAGGTTATTCCCAGGAACTGTAACCACCCCCTCAGAATAGCAGGTTGTTGAGTTAGTGCTGATGAGTCAGATGGGCTTTTTAATTCTGTTCTAAAAGGAATCACCACAACAGTGGAGAAGGGAGAGGAAAAATAAAAAGGGAATCGAGTGGAAAAGGCTTCCACCGTCTGATGATTCATGCACCATCAGCGTGACTCACCCGGCATTACTCTGCCATTAAAACATGGAGACTAGGCTGATTAGTCACAGTAATGAATTTTTCAAGAAAGGATTCTCCCCTATAAATAATGATGACTTTGTCTGGATAGTGTTAGTGTGACTCACCTTTCCAGCATGCCGGGCAGCACCAATCGTGTCATCTGCAAAAAGAAAACATTCGTGATGGCTGAGAATGCAGACACCAGACAGCCAGAGACCGAGGGAAGCCTCCCTTCCTCCCAGAAGCAGCTGCCGCCCCCTCCAGCCCAACCAAGGCTCAGGGAAGCAGAGACCATACTTTGCGTAGGCAGTTTATTTTTATTCTACCTGGATAACTTGGCTCTGTCAAGTAGTGTGTGCACTGAATCTGGTGAACCCATCCAGCTAGTAGTTTAAGTACAATAAGAGTAAATTAAAAAAAAAAAAAAATTTCACTGCTTTGCAGTATCCATGGCCTCTGAAGAACATTAAAACACAAGAGTACTACGGTAGGTGTATGATCTTTCTCTCCCCACAAAAAGCATCTGTCTTCCTCAAGACCGACTAAATTTACCACCTATGCTAAGGCTCAAGATAACATCCAATGCATTTCAGCTAGGCTTACTGAGCTGTTGATTTTAAGCTGAATTGTAGAGCAGCAAGAGCACTGGACAGAACCAGTGAAGATAAGTTTCCTATACTACGTTACCTACAGAAAACACTTAAGACCCAAAACATTTTTTTGCTGATGACACAGATGTTTTCAGACTGAAGAACCTTCACCCCCACAATGAAAGCAGCTTTGTAAACCTCCTCACTGCTCTGGAAGCTTCTGCCTTTGTTACAACTCTGAGCAATCTATTTACAACCTGGCTGAAGGATTCTCCAGATCAGTGATCCTAAAATAAGATTCCCAGTTGCAGACAGAGCAGCTCTGACACAGGACGCAAATCAAGCATCAATCCAAACTTTGATGAATTTTTAAATAGTGTGAAATAGTTAATTTCCTTGTATTAATTACTAACATCCTAAAATACAACTTAAATCCAAAATTTCTGCCTTTAAGAAATAACATTGAAGTCCAGCTTGTGCCATACACTACCCTGCCCACAAATAACCCTGTTGGTGTCAGTGACATGACATTTATCAAAGACAGATCAGACAAGAAACATAAATTATCACTTTTCACATCTTTAAAAGATGCTCCAGCAAAGTTCTTGAAAACAGTGAGGAGGGAATAATAAAATACTAACAGCAGCAAAATGTAATATTACCACCAATGATACCAAATTACCTTGATAGCTTAAATCATAAAATATTTGAGTACTATGGGAGGAAAAACACACAAAAAGAAATCAGCATAAAAAGGAACACAAAACGAATAAACAGATCTTACTATAGCAAGCTATTCATATTGCTGTCACCACTGCATTAGCCCTTACATATGACTGATTCTGGGTCTGCAGTTTTTTTAATTTTTAAAATTATAAAACATACCTTTCCACAAAGGAGAAAAAAAAAAATCATCAAAGAAATCCTGCAAAATTTCAGTTGGTTACAGTTGGCACACAAAGAAAATGGTAGAGAATGGGTGTGTTTTGTATTTTATTGGTGTTTTTCACTTGGAATAGATTCTGCCACCAGCTACATGCTGCATGACAGCTTCAATAAGGGACAGTACCTGCAGGAGTTGAACAGACCTTCTGTGATGTCGGCCATTCACATATTTAACTCTCAGCACTGGTCCAGAAGTCAAACTAAGTATTCGGAGTTCATAAACATCACCAAGTTAAACATATCTGATGCAACTTCAAAAAACCCTCTAACATTAAGTCTAAGTATACATGAGCTTCTTCATATACTAATGCTTTAAAAGAGATACGGAAACAACTATTTATTTTAATGTTAAAGGATAAAGAATGATATGGGCTAATTTTAAGACTAGTTCAAGATTGGCAGATCTCTTAACTGGTGCAAGCTTTATGATCTCTCCCACAGATCCCCTGGCAAACAGTAGCACGCTGTTTCTTGCCTCCCAGGGCAGTGTAATACTGTGTATTATCTCTATAGATTGACACGTGGATGTGGACTGAAATTGCCTTACCTTAGGTAACCCATAAATGGTCTGAAAAGACAGTACAGGATCTCCCATTGTATTGCAGAAGGGACTCCACGTTTGAAACTTCGTGATAAATGCACACAAATACATTCATGGTCTAAATCGAAATCACAGCCCACCAAGCAGCTCTAACAGCATATCACTAACCTGCTGGTTATTACCGATACCCAAATGAGAGCACATAAAAACATGCCACAATAATTACCTGACTTACATAAATTCAAAAACTATGAAGCCATTGAGACATGAGATAACAGGTACACAATTCAGGTAGAAATCAAGAAGTTTCTTGCCACCAGCTGTGTTAAACAGTCTATTTCTAAAGTTCAGCTAGACATGCAATCAATTTATCCCCCCCACCCCAAAAAAACACTGAGGGCAAAACTGATTTTCATACTCAACATCACTTCCATTTGTTTTCATTAAAAATAATATTTTAAAGGAATTTTTAAAAATCTGTGAAATAGGGCAAAACTTTTTCCTATCTGTATTTTTACATCTTGCAATGTGTGAAGAAATATATGAATAGTCAGTATCTTTACATATAGGAAAAAAGAAAAAAAAGAACACTTTTTCACAGAATAA
Organism: Patagioenas fasciata; assembly: GCF_037038585.1. Taxonomy (NCBI): domain Eukaryota; kingdom Metazoa; phylum Chordata; class Aves; order Columbiformes; family Columbidae; genus Patagioenas; species Patagioenas fasciata. The sequence continues at coordinate 26,524,797 of NC_092524.1, read as the reverse complement.
CATAACAGAAGGTCTCTCTCTGAGTCAGTCTCACCTCATCCAGCCAAGTCCACGTTCAGACTGTTCCAGCAGTGCAAGAGCACTATTGGAAAAATGCTGGCAGAGCATTCTGCAGCCATATTCTTAGCACTAATTCAAATAAAATCTATAGCAGAAATGTAGTTTTGCTACTAATAAGTGTCCATATGTGCTTGCATGATCTTTATGAGAATAGCCAAACTCATTAACATTCTTGTCTTCTACAGCTATAATCTTAGACATGCCATTATGAAACAGGCCGTTGAACAAACACCTAGAATTGAATAAATATCTTCCAGATAAAGAATATGAATTTTAGCTAGGTCTCATATAAAGACAGCCAGTTGTGTAATGGAGTGTATTTCATAAATGCCAAAGCGTTGCAAGTCTGAGTCTATAGGAATTAGCATGCAGGATGCCAGAGAACTCTATGGTCTATAGCAGTGTTTCTTTCTCTGAAGGTGACCTAAAAAAGGAAGAAGTGGCAGGAAACCTAAAGGAGAGGTTGGGAACTACCCTAAGAAAGTGCCTTCAGTTGGTGGTTACTAAGCTCACTCAGGCTTCCTTCACATAACTCTTTTTCTGAACGAATACTACTTTCTACAGAAATACCAGTGCTGCAGTTGAAAACAGGAACGTTCCCAATTTCAGCCAAGTGGCCAGACAACAGGCTATGTGAAAACTACCACCTCAAACAAAGCAAACTTTTTTCTTTCTTTAAGTTTGCATTAGAGCAGAGTGAGAACTCGCATGTGCGTGTGTGTGCACCTGAGAAATTTGCTCAGGACAGTTCCCTCTATGTAAGAAGTTGTTAATATTTTATATAAGGTCTGGTAAAGAAAGTTACATTTAGTACACAACCATTAAGCACTTGTTATGGAGTTTTTTTTGCTTGTTTGTTTTTCAATGATTTCATGTACACACTATAGAGTTTGGGGTATAGTTCCTTTGGTTTGAGAGGCTGCATTATTTTTTTTATTCAAACAACCTCTTTCACACCTAACACTCCAGCTCCTAAGTGTCAGGACACTCACAGCAAATGGCTAACTTAAGGTAGAAATTCATTACAGACCATTTCATTAATCTTTACAGGCAGCTATCATTTCTTGACATCCCTTTATCTGCAACTGCATTTATTACATGTCTGGCACGCACTGGTTGTATTGACCACTCTTCCTCACCAGACCTGTCTCCTATCCTCTAATTTTGGAAAAAAAGACCACCACTGTAAGCCTGAAGAAGGAGAAATTCCTACTAGCAGATTTAAAAATGCACAGCCATATGGATAGATTTATGTTCTTAAACAGGTGCTGCTCTTAAAAGATCCTGTTAGAGGACTAACAATTATAAGTTACAACCATGTATTCTCAGTGCTTTGGGGTTTTTTTCCAGAAAAAAAAAAATCTCCCACTCTTAGTGATGACTGAGTTGTAATTTTTTCTCGCTCCAATCAAGCAATAACTCAAGAGGAGAGCTTAGGGAAAGAATAATAATTGGTAAAGTTTTGAATAACTTTCAAGTGGTATTCCATCAGACTGCTAAAATACAGTAGGAAACACTGAGGTAAAAATTCAAAGTCTTCATTCACATCTTACAGGCCACACAATTGTCATACAAAGTCAGAACCATACAACTGTAGTTGTATATTTAGAGACAAATCATTCTATGGTAAGATGTTAGAACTACAAGTCACTCTTTCCACTTCCAAAAGGTATAATGATGTGTAAATTAAGCCTATGCAAATACAAAGGATGAAGATAGAGAACTTGGACAAGTTTTCTGCGTTGTTATGCAGCTAAGCAGCTTCCTTCAGACATCATTCACAGATCTGGGGTGAAATTATAATAGCTCAAAACAGCATAACTTTTTAATGATCAGCAATTCTCTGTGGTGCACCCACTCATGTACAAACACATCATTGCTCCTTTAAGCGCCTGGGCAGAGGATTCACACAAGTTCACAAATGCACTATGTGTTTCACGAATAGTTAACTGACACCATGTCCATGCAACCCTCCTCTGCATTCCTTACACTGAAAGAAACAAGGACTGTCCATATGCACTGGTAGTTAAAATTGGTCATGAAACCTACTGTCAGCAACTACTATTAAGTTTTTAAATGTGTCCCTTTCAAAAAAAATTCTTAATGCAGCTCATGCCCCAAGCTGAACAAGAATGATTTATGTTTGTAAAAACTGGCAGGTAAGCCTGATGTCAGTTCAACACAGTAACCTGTGTACAAGGTCAGTAACCATAAAGGGGAACAGGACGTACAAAGGGAACTACAAACACAACACGCTGCAAGCTTTGTTCATTGTCAGTGACTTTCCTTTGATCAATAGTTCTAGGAGAAAAAGTTTTCCCTATTTAGACCCAAAAACTTTGGAGTCCAGTTTACAAGAGAAAGCTCTCAAAATAAGCATCTTCCCACCCCTTCCCTTTACAAAGGAAAAAGACTACTCAAACAATAAGACTGAACTTTTTATTTTCAAGATGTGGAATGCGTATCAGTCTCAACTCCAAATCTACAAAAAGCCACAGAACTCCAGGATTTCCTAAATTTCTCCAAGTTACTTGTACTTTGAAGAAAAATCCCATGTGCTTCCCTGACTATTGCTGTAGAGTGTTTATCGCAGCTACATTTCCCTTGTTCCAGTTGCCTGTGTATCATGCTCTCGGGTTCCAAGTCAGCAAGGTGGGAAACTGCAGCATTTAATTTCTCCCTCCGGACCATCTGAATGATACTCATGACCACCTTCACAGAACACTTGCTCCTCTTCCAAGTGTTCACAACTGTCCCTCTCTGTTATAAACTTTTATTATGTACTTGGCTAAATCATCCCGCGTTTGATTATGACTTTGAATATCAATGTAAAGAAATCTCTTGACTAGATTAGAACACACACACAGAGTGATTTCTTCTCACAAGACAGCATTGGCACTCCCCTCAGAACTAAGTTCCACTTGCTGTGATCCTCTCCAATACACAGCTAACACAGAAATTCACATTAGATTCTAGCAGAGCACAGGCAACTATCATCCAACTTCTGGTAAGGTACCTTTGCAGACATGGTGTTAGGTTGCACTAGTCCATCTGAACACTCATGGGAGAGAGATATGGCATTTCCTACTGTCTTTCAGGATTATTACTCCCCAGACTTTTCTTCTGTCTATGTACAGGCCCACAAAATAATATTTCCCTCTGTCTCAAATACACTAACTTCTTTCCCCTTTTCAGTTTCATATCAGCTGCAGGTTGTTGTGGGGTTGTTAGTTTTTTGTTTGGGGGTTGGGGAGGGGGATGTGTGTTTGTTTTGGTTCACAACAGAGTATTTATGTATTTTGAAGTCTTAAGCAAATTATAAGTTTCTCAAATACAGTGATGATAAAAATCCTCCATCTTGTAGGCCTGTAATCCCTTTGTATTTGACACACACTATAAAACACAAATAAGTTGATTAAGGCAAAGATTAGCACAGACACCAAGCTACATATATGTGTGTAATTTAATCCTCCCTTCCTCTGCCAACACTCATTTCCAACAGAAGCCTGGCCTGCAAGCCTAAAATTTACATTCCCCCACAACATAATACCTTGCAAACCAATTCAGTGCCCTGCTTAATCAACCACTAAGTCAGCACTCCCTCAACTATTTAGTCTCTCATTTTTCAAGAGAACACAAGTTCATGCCTCACTCCCAATGCAATTACCATATTGTGATGCTGCAAACAGAAATAACTTACTTGCTGTTCCTCACATACTAAGTATCTCTTGCAGCTTCCCAAAGGAGAAAGAAGGGCTCCCTGAAGTATGGGAAACTATTCTTTATGCTCATTATCTGCCCTTTTTTCCACTGGACAGAAAGTCTGGCATCCTTGGCTTTCAACACATTAATCCAACAGCCAAATCAAGTTTAACTGTTTTTCCAGGTTAAAATAAAGGTTGTAGTATACAAAGGTGAATTGAAACAGGAAGATGCAGTTGATACAAAGGAACTATAGATGACAACTATACAGCACAACTATAATTTTGGCTCTTCAACACTGGCTGGTTAGTGAAAAGCCCCAGGACTTTTAACCTGATATTTTTTCAATGTCAAAAATAAGTTTAGTTTGTGTCTCAAAGTTTGATGAGACATCAAAAAATTATAATACAAACCCATGTTACCTGAACTACCAGCAACAATCATTAAAGTTCTGTTTTTTAAATCCCCCCAGAAGCTTGAGATGCAAATATGACAGGAACCATGAAACTTCACATACTACCCTGTCTTCCTCATTTATCTGTCAACTCAATCCTTGCACTAGGCTGCATCAAGTCTCAAGCTTTCCTGAGAAAATACCACAAATAAAAATTCTTCATTCTGTTCATGGCATCATCAAACCCAAAGCACTTCTTGTTTTGTATATTAAATGAAGAACAGACTAACTTCTGCACTGCACATGACCATAAAAATGTGGTATTTTCTGTAGAGCTTAAAGAGAACTTACAGCAGTCAGAGGGGGCATGGCGGTGTTTGACTGGGTTTTCAATCACTATTTTATAAGATGTGAGATTTCCAATGTGTCTTATGCATTTTTACATAGCTTGTTTTTGGTGGTGTACAGGGTGCTTTGAAGGCAGATCACAGTAATCACACCAAACTGATCCAGCTCCAAAACTGCAACACTGTGGGGTTCATGGGAGACCTAATCCATCAGTGCTCTAAGGACATGATGGGAGCAAACAGCATCAAACAGGATTTAGAAAAGAAATATGTTTAAAAGCTCTGACGGAAATCAAGTTCTCAAACACATGGGGAAATTTCATAGTATTAGATTCTCTAATGGTTTGGGAAAAGTATGAAACAGCAGAACCAACTAGGCTGATAATTTATCCTGGGAGGTGAAGATGGGGGTCTTATCTCTCATTGTATCCCCTCCTGCTTGATGCATTTCCCCTAGGAAATGAACGAGCTGCCCAACAAAGAAAACAATAGGTCAAGAGGTAAGAGATGAGCATTATCCTTCAAACAAGCTTTCACTTGCGGCAACAAAGGAGACCTTAATAGTTCTGCAGAATCAAACTGTGCTGAATATCTTCACTTTCCCACTCCAAGCTTAAGGAGTGTTTCAACCAGAAGCAGAGGTATTTTACATGCGTACCAGAAATGTTATGGTATCCAAGAGAGGTGTTGCTGACAGCACAGGTGCAGGATACTTAGAAGACTTGGGATACTGTTACCCTTCAAGCACTGAGGAAGTTTGGTCCCAAAGGCAAGGAAGTAGGTGGTAAAGTTCCAGAATATAACAGTAGACCATTTCTGTAACACTTCTGATGAGGATCTGAGGATACTCTGAGTAGAGCCCAAATGGATACACAAAACCTGCTTTGCCTCTCCTGTACCTCTAGCTGTTCAGCAGGTCGTCATCTCCTTGCTGAAGAACCCAGTGCCCCCCTCCATCCCAAACTTCATGTTTTTAATCAGGCAAGAAGGGATATTTTCTTTTTTAAGCACACTTATACCCATGGGTAAGAGATTAAATCAGCCTCAAACACCAAACTACATGTTCACAGGATTATGTCCCAAAAATCTAAGTGAAAGGACACACAGGCTTTCCCAAAATTGTTTTTCCTACCATGATTCCCCAGTTCCACGGGTTCGCCTGAAAAAATTACTTACAGATGGTACATATCTCTAATGCGTTCCTCTTCCCAAAACAGTAAGCATCTGGCATGCCTACTGTTTAATTACACAACAGGCTCATGCAGGATGAAACATTTTCAAGCCTGGAAGCTTATGCTCAAACTGATTATACGCAGTAACAGAAGCTGCTCACAGACAAGAAAAAAAGTTTTCAAACATAAGGAAAAACACTGTTAAAACACAGCAAGTAGATATTTGGTTGACAATGCAAATTTTAGAAGAGCCTGTACAACAATTTTGTTAAATAGTTGAACACTACTGATGCCAAACACAAAGACTCAAGCTACAAAATAGCACTAGTTTACTCTGGAAACCAATACAATCTGCCTGCATCTCTGGAATTTTAGGTACATAGCCAGTAAAGCAGACCTTAACAATTATTCTAGACTACCATCTTCAGAAATGCATATAAAAGTAGTTGATTTGTAACTTTTATAGTCTAGCAAAATGCTCCCAGGAAGCCTGACACCCCAAATTCTTTAATCACTGAATAGTGTACTCCCTCTGCTGGCACAGCACGGATGTCACATCTTAGCAGAGCCATTCTTCTGATGACACTGATCTCTAGCTAAGAGGGCTACACACAACAACACTTCACATTTACACCTGGTGTAGCTGTGTTAACATTAAAAAAATTCTGCTAAATTACTTTCATAAGAGAAACTTTAAAAGGTGCCCATTAATAACTGAATTCTCTGATGAAAATCTTTCAGGAATGCAACAAGACACCACAGACCACAACCCTTCTCAGTCAACTAAAAATCTGTACTTATTAGGCTAGCAGTCATTTCCAAGATGAAAAGTTTCTGAAGACTCACTTTTACAGCATTTCTAACTCTGCAACAAGTAGGTTTAAGATGTCAAGTAAATCACGCAGAAGTGAGTTATCAGCAGCAAGCTGACATTAACAATCCCATTAAGTCATGCAATGGTTGCTTTTTCACTGTTTGCCTACCTTTTATTAAGGTGTGAGAACCTTACAGAAACATTGTTTCAAGAGGTCCTGTGCCGCCCCACATGGAAACAGAACACCTACACTTTAGACTCCCTGAGAGCACCATACTAGATGAATTTAGTACTTAATCCAATCAGAACAGCTACAAGAATGTCAAATCTTTCAAGCCAGCTTTGAAACACCTAATATTTCAGCTTTGTGGCAAAAAAAGTTAACCCTCGGCTAATGGAGATGCAAGTTGTGTTATGCATAGGAAGAGAAAGTTAATGTTTAGCAGTGAATAATCACAAGGAGTTTCTTCAGCACTCACTGGTAATACACTGACTCCCTATGTCATGTAAGCAGCTGCTATTCCCTTTGCCCCTTTTAAGCTTTGAAACAGTAGGATGAAAATCTGATTTGTGAGTGGGCTTCATGTTAATAAATGAGGAAACAGTCATATATTTTAGCCTCAAGTCAGATTGATTCCTTCCTGATTAAAAAAACATACAGCTTAAATATCAAAAAGGGAAGCTCACTACTTCAAAAGTTAATGCACACTTCTGTGAACTTTGTTTTCCTTCTTGTTCATATATTTCACAGAAAATATTTAAGTGCCTTTTCACAACAGTATACAAATTCTTAGACATACAAAGATAAGGAAAGCCCACCCCAAGAACCACAGATACAAGGGGAGAAGAATAAATTATTACATTAGGACTAGAACAACCAGCATGAAGCAGCATTAAGTGTTGTTTCGTGTACCTATCTGGCTCTACTAAATAGAATTTATTGCAGAGAGACTTATCAGGTATTTCACACACCAATCAGAACAACCGGATACAACAATCAGAACCTCTGGGTTATTCCAAGATGAAAAATGAACCTGTGGTTCAACAGGTGAAAGTAATTGCTTCAAACAACTGAATTTTAATTGTTTGCTGGTTTGAATTAAGGCATCAAGAACAAGTGTTGGTAAGACAGCACTTACCTTACAAACAGCCATGATGTTAATGTTGATCATTTTGTCAACTGTCTGCAAGAAAACAAAGTTTTGGGGTTTGTTATAAGTTATTTGATCAATATTTATACACCCTCGGGGTTTAAGTGCCAGGATAAATTAAACCCGACACTTACACATCCACCTGTATTCCTTGCCTTCCTTGCTTAAGTACCAGGAACAGTGACAGACTTTCAAAGCAAAGTCTGTGAATGGCTGTCAGTTAAGCTGTATCTCTGATTAGGAACTCACACCAATAAAGAACAGCACAGATGTGTCACATTGATACTGTATTTCCTAGCACTATTTGCAATATTTATGAACTTAAGTATATTCTGGTATTTTAGATATGTTCATAAATTAGTGTCTGTATTTTGCTCTTAACCATTTCATAACAGTGTTTTAGTAACTTAAAGGTCTTTTTGGTTAAATATTATGAAGCGTATTTGAAAGTGAACGAAAAAACAGATGCATCCATCACTACTTAAGCAGAATGTACAAACCCACAGTGGATACAGAAGCTACAGGGCTTTTGGAAACAAAATCATGCACCACTGAAATTGTCCAGAATCAGAGTTTCCAATGTACCCAACACAACCAAGATTGTCCCCACATTACAAACTGTCTAAACTGGTCATGTTTAAGTTTCATACAGTGTTAGGGAATATGCAGACAGGAGTGAAATTCAGATATTGACCCCACAGCATTCGTCTGAAACAGAAATACAAAATGAAAAAGCAGGGAACAGCATGAAGTAAAAAACAACACAAAAAGAGAGACTGCCATAATCTTGATTGTGTAATGTTGCTTCTGTAGATCTCCTAGCTTTTTGAAACCTAAATTCTAATCAGAAAACATCATTATGCGAGTAGCTTCACCAAACCTAAATATTTTTGCCATATCCATTAAGTATTTAGTGCTAAAAATGAGAACACCAGAAGGTACCACAAAAGCACTTACTTTATCCAGGTCTGGCACATCAAGAAAATATTCAGGATAAACATATGCAATTCCCACGTTGTTGACTGAAACAAAAATATGAAGTTTTAGTTAGATTGCTTGCATGACATTTGATTTGTCATGATCTGATAAGAGACAATTTTCAAGCAAGCCTCTTGAAAAGTTGCATTTAAAACATTCTAATGAACACCATCACTGCATCACGGAGTTCCTCAAGGTGCAGAAATGGGGTTTCAAGCCAAAGAAAAGCTCTTGGTGCCTGAGAGGGTATTAAGAAAACTTGATGCAGGACATGCGCCACGATCCCTCTCCTCAGCCCGATTCCCGGCGCAGCGGCCGCCGGGCCCCAGGTGCCACCGCAGCTGCTGCCGGCAGGTGGCAGCCGGAGCCCGGGCTCCATGTGGGAGAGATTCCGGCAAAGTGCACAAAAATTCAGAGGTTCCCTCGAATGACACGTCTTTTAGACCAGATCTCAGTGTATTTACGAAAAGCCTTAGTTCGTTAGTCATGTGGTGTGTTTCAAATTTTTAACTTTTAGATTTCAGCTTGCAGAACAGAGGGATTGAGGAGAATGGAGAGTTGGCAGATTCCCAGCAGATGTTCACTATATTTAGAGAGTACAGTTTTAAAATGAAGAAGGTTAAATCTTCCAGAGGGAGCCAGATTTTTTTTCGTTCTTTTCATCTAAAATAAACTGGTTTTCAGTCCATCTGTCTGAGAAGGATTTGGCTATGAACTGTGGCAGGGTTTTGGGACCAACCTTGGTTATTCTCTCCAAATTTAGAGGTATTTATATGATTCATGCTACAGAGACAGTCAGAAAATTCACACCTTTTACTGCAGACTGGGTCCCAGATATGTACCCTTCCACTTCCAGCTATCATTTTTTATTTTGCTGCAGTTTGGAACAGTACATTTTTTAAAAAATCAGTTTGTACAGGCATATTTTGCCTACAGAAATCTCGATAACAGAGTAAGATCCAGTACGGCTCAGACTCCTTTTGAGAACCACAGCAAAATAAACATTTCCCACCTCTGCTTGTTTCACATATTGCTGTAGCTAGCACATGTTCGAAGTCACTGACAGACACTGTTTTGAACACAGAACACAACATTATGCAAACTCTTTTAGCCTCCCTATGTGGGTGAGAAGAAGCTTCCAAATAAGTTTACTAGGATTTCAATCTGTAAGTACTTTAGTTATACGCTGTGCAACTATATAATCAGAAACTCGATCTTGAGCAGTATATGTGGAGACTCCTGTGTCTCTAAGTATAAGGTTAAAAAATGATCAGCATTGATCACTGGCAACTATGCTGTGCTACCAATGCTCTTCTCATATCCACTGTTTCAGATGAGACCTGAAAGAAGAAAGTACACTGGAACCTGAGACCTCATCCCTTATGGCTGTTCTCATTTAAACTCATGTTTTCTCTCACACAAACGTGAAAAATGCAGGTCAATAAGAGCTACATTCCAGACTGCAACAAATGCTACAGAATTTTAAATAAGGTACTAAAGCATGAAATTAATTGCCATAAAAAAATTAAGATACAGTCTTTCTGGAGAAGCCATCATTTGTGTTGAAAAATTACATTGGCAAATGGTTTCTATAAATACAGCTACATCTGGAGAAGAGAAAAAACCTACATATCCAGTAATCTGATGAACTCAAGCATGAGATCTACTAAAACTGCTAGTGATTAGTGAGAAGAGAGATGTCTGTAAACCTGCGCTGGCAATAGCTGCAAGAAAAAAAGCAAAGGAACTCAGCTAGAGAACACAACTCCAGAACATCTCATTGACTAAAAACATGGTAAAAATAGCAAAGTGCTCATGCAAATAAAAGCACGAACCAGGCTCTGTTTGAGGAACAGGCTTGTTTTCCTGCAATAAGCTTACATAAAATCCGAGACACATTTACTGCCTTCGTGTCCACTTTAAGCAACATGATTAAGAGTCAGATTAATTATTTCATGCATCACCATAACCTTACACAGTTTAAGACATAATAAAATCCCTTCCAGTGTGGATATGTACCTCACACAATAAAAGGTTTGCTAGTGTTTTCAGACATATAAGTGATACACCATTCTGCAACAATCACTACGAGACAGGCAGCTTGCAAGTCTTGCATTCCCTGAATTGATTTTGATGAGACAGATTAGAACAAACATTAAGTTTAATCTTCAAAATTTCCTTGGAACTAATTTCCTTGAGAAACAAGAAACAAGGCATCCACAGCTTTGTCAGAACTACTCTTCACACAAAACACACTGACAGTTGCAGTTACTCCAGCGGATTTGGGTTTTTATAGCAATTAAGTACTGGATGTCATGAGCTGCATGTGCTCAAATCCATCAGAAGTATTAAGGGACATTCTGGGATTTATCTTTTAATATCATTTTTAATTGAGTTTTTATAGACACTACTTTTTTGGTCATTATTTGCAGACATTGTACGAGATTCATCTATTGGCAACAAAGCTCCTATACTATATTGTCATGTATATAATGAATTTATTTTGAAATATGCTTTTTTTAAAAAAAAAAAGTTTAGCTCTAATTAGTGTACTTCAGGTTAGCAAAATGAGCTGTCTAGTGAGAAGTATTCTGTCAGATGACATAGACCAGTAGAAGTCTGAGCCATGTGACTTCATAAGAATGTGAAGCCTTGTGTCTAACTATCATAGGTTCTCATCCCCATACTGAGTAACCATAAAAATACAGCATATGCGCAGGTATATGTGCTCCTAAGGAAAGGACCAGAACACAGATAAGAAACTGCCTTTACCCTACTGTTCAGAAAAGATTAGTGTAAACTGTTCTATTTAAACTCTTCTTTGTTTGTGATAAATACTTTCTTGAAATCATGTAAATTCTACGTTTGATGTAGTAGCTGGAAGGATCATCTTGTCTTTTCAGGGATTACCACACCACCTACACTCCTGCAATATCACGAACCATATTCAGGCACATTGTGTTGACACCAGTGGAAGAACCACAGCTTACCAACATGACCAGAACGCACTTAAGACTTTTGAAGTGGGAGCCAGTTACTTGGTGCTATATTGTAATGATTAAATTTTAACAGCTCCACAATTAAAAATGGACATTTTTTTCCGGCCTCACAGGACTCTACTGCTAAGCTGAATCTAAGTATCTGGAGCATGTTTAGGTTGTAAGATGGCATTCAGTCAGGACACTGTGCATGCAGTTGTAAGATAAAGAGCCTTTAGCAGTCAGAGAACAACACATCAAACACATTCAGCAAGCATCACAGTTCTTGGAACCCAGGCACACGTGCAAGCACCATCTCATGTAGTATATCAACAGGAAGCTAAAAAGAAAAAACCTCCTATTGACTATGCAGCAACACAGTTTTAATCAGGCAAATATTAGCTTTTGTGAACTGGTTTCAATCAACTTCAATATGGGAAAAAGTTAGTAAGCATGTCAAGACAAAACATACTATGAAAGATTTAGGAAGATCAGATACAAACCTAAAACACCGATTTCCAGGCCTTCCAATCCCGCTTCAATTCCACTGTAAATATCTTCTCTATCTCCAAAGTCTGCCACAATTACTCTTGTTTCCACTCTGTACTTCTCCTCTAGAAAAAGTTTAAAAGTTTAAGTTTGAAATAGTTGAATAACCATCCAGATACTAAGAGTATATCAGTTATCACGATTTTATATAACATGAAGTTGCTAATATTACACATTAACATTTTAATCTCTGTAATAAGAATCCTTGAATTTTAACAAAACCTGTACAAAAAGTTCGCAACAGTAAGCTGCTTTTGGTGAGAAGATAAATTCTCAAATGATTCAGCATTTTGTTTGCAAGGGACAATGAAGATGGCAAGAAAAATATTTTGAATGGGTTTGGCACAAAAAAAATGCAGAAACCTGAAAATGCATGAAAACCATGTTCAAGTACAAGTTGAGAAGAACACTTTATTTCTAACTTAAACCAAATGGCAAATTAGTTTCTTCAGACCAAGCAAAGCGATTCTTTATTTTGCTGCACTCCATTTCCATGCTCCCTTCTGGTGACATAAAACTTTTCGAATATTTAGTATTTTGAACATATATCAAAAAGGGAACACATGGGTATACATGAACAGAACTTCAAGTTTAATAATTCCAAAACCATTCTGATATGCTGTCATCTCCATCCTTAACAGAACACAGAAAACACATGTAACCAACTACATTTTAAAACAGAAAAAGAAAGCAAGTATTAAAAATACTTAATATAAAAAACAATTCTGCTTCCCTCAAACTAAATTAATTACATAGAATTCAAATCAGCACAATGTCCTCTCAGAGTTCAAAAGAACAGAACAGCAGCTTAGCATTGCCACATCTGTGTTTTGCTGCACCTGACTCTGACCCCAACATCCCTTGAGGAACCTGTATACAGCCTGAGAAGGATTTTACAGCACTTTGCCCCCAGAGCCATTCATAAAGCAGTGCCATGTTAAAGGAAAAGAATCATTCACAAAAAGATTAGAAGCAGCCAGATTCCCATGATGCTCCTTCCCATTCAAGGGAAAGCCGCGACTCCCATGATCCTGCCGTCCATTCATGCAGAATCATGAATCCACTGAACTCACTGGTTTGCTGGCTGCCTCCCCTCCCCCCAGCAACAGCCCTCATGGCAGATGAAATTATTTCTCCTCCTTTTCCCCCTCCCCACCCTCAACCTCTTCATCTCTCCTGAACAGCTGCATTGTTTAAAAATCCCCCGAGAGATGTTGCTATGTCAAACGACGACGCAAATAGCATTAAGCCCCTACTGCAGCAGCAGGCTTGTGATCACGTCAGAAGAAAATCTAGTTCAACATTTGGGGGGGGGAGGGGTGTGGTATAGAAACAGCCTATTTTTGAACACAGCTGTTCTAATATTTAGCATACATGTTTGAGTTCTTACAGGCACAACTAATGCATGCAAGTGGACTAGGCGGGCAAAGCCTAAGTCGCACAGTTCCGCACGCATGCCGTTTTTAACTGGTTTAAGGGATCTGCAGCTGTCTTCACTGCCACTCAGATCCCTCACAAAATGAGAACTGTTTGAAGGACCCAAATACCATCCTCACAAATTTGGTCAATTGTACTGGCCCTTCTATACTAAACTCTTCATTAGGATTGTTGGTGATCTATCTTTAAAGCTTTTTGAAATCACTACAGGGATACTGAGAGGATACGGCAAGGAGGAAAAAAACAACCCACACTGAAGATCTAATACTATAAATAGCAAAACAATAAAAAACGCTTACACCACTGCTCATGTAAGACGATTGCTTTGAGCCTTTAGAAAACTGGCAAAGAGCTGTTACATTTGAGACAGTTAAGCAATACACCTACAAAACCACACAGCACCCTTTGTGCACTGCAGGTGGGTAGTACAGTGTATAATAACATGAAAAGATGGCCTAGCAGCATAGCCAGAGAACACTGTCTTTGGGCAGCTGTTCACTGCAAACAAGCGAGACGCCCTGGTAGGTGCCAGCCACTGACCAAGCCCTCCCTCCCCATTCACCACCATTTGGATATTCCATAACTTGCGCATATCCTGTGCTGTCCCAGAACCTGCAACAGGTGGGATGATCCACTACAGAGAAAAGACTGGTAGATACACCTGATAAAATTGTTCCATGTAAAATGACAATGCAAATAGCATCAAGTCACTTCTGCATAAGCTCATCCTAGTACACAGAGCACAAGGTGCAGAGAAGAGGTATGCTCTGCCGTCTATGAACAACAGAAAGGGGAATGTCCTTGATCTGAAGAAGGATTAAGATGTTCTCAAACAGATGGGCTAGAAACAATCCTTGTTTTATCTGTCAAAAAAGACTCTGAGACATAGTGCAATAAAGAAAGTAGCAAGCATGCCATGTCCTAATCCAGGATAGCTAGCAGTGACTGGCCTCTTACTAAGAAGAGACAACCTGAAACTCTTTAAAGAAGTTTTCACCTTGAAGACAATGAGGTAATCAGGAGCCACATAGAGCAAAAGAAGGATATCAGAACAGTTTTTGCAGTCAGCAACTAGAGGAATCTGAAAAAGCCGATATTATCTGCCAGTGTGTCCAGCATTCCTGATAACATAAAACATCAGATTCACTTGCCCATATGTTTGGAACTGGTGCTTCAAATGTTTTTTTGTGGGAGACTGAATATTACACCACCACATTATCCATAGATGTGGGGTCTGATTATTACACCACCATGTTATCAATAGTTGTGCAAGTCAGCACCTATACATAAGGTCTCAAGGATGGGAAAGGAAGTTCAGCAGACCTCCTTCACATTTTTCAACTCTGATACACCAGTGTTTTAGTCATCTCATTTACTAAAAATCTCAGGTGAGATGAGTATTGACCTTACAAATACATTTTAACCTAAACTTGCACGTGTCAAGTTAATTTACTGGGCCTGTATGACTGTAGCCAAGACTTTTGGTAATCTAGCAAGAGATCAACTATGTACAGCTCTACCCTAGTAATCTAGCAAAAGCAGACAATCTTCTGCAACCACACCATCACTTGAAAAAATGAATTATTGACCACAAACAAAGCCTTGACAAAATATCTTCACAGCGGTGGAAAGGCTGAACAAACCAATAGTCATAATGGTGATACAGCAGGATGGTACAAATGTTGTACAATACAAAAAGGCAAAACAAACTTTTGCAGAAGATACTGGAATTAATTATTTCAAAGATACAGATAGCAATCCAAGAACAGAGACTGCGGAGACATAGGCATGTCCCAGACCTATACCTATAGAAAAACAGTTGTCGTGCAAATAAAGGAAGCATAAAATATACACATTAGATGGGGAACAACAAAACTGAAAAAAGTGCCAATTTTGCACAGCTGGTAAAGAAGAACTGACCTCTTGAGGCATGTTCCCATTCTGTGCATTCCTGCACAACAAAGGATGAAATGGTCTGGAGACAAGTTGATTATTTAACTATGTTCCTCACACATGCACACCCCATCAGAAACACAAGCACTTTTATGAATAATCCCTTGAAAAACACACTACCTTGGGTATCCTCAGAAGAGGACTCCTTATAATGTTCCAAACTCTGTTAAAGTGCCACTATTCAAAATAAGCATAAAGACATTTAAACAGTCATTCCAGGTCTGTCCAGAGGTCCATCCATGCCAGAATTGGTATTCCGTAGCAGATAAATAAGAAAATGCTATGAAGAATAAGGAAAGTACATAGTAATGTTTCCTCAATTTAGTATCCCAAGATCCAACAGTTTGTTGCTCAGAAACTTCCTGAGCTGGGTATGTCTACCCTGATGGCCTTCAGCGCCTTCTCCTACAGCTGTTTGTTCAGTCACTACAAATCCTTACACATTTTCAGCACCCACACCACCTCCCCACTGTCACAGTTTTTCTTTCAAACCTGCCAAGAGCAGCACTGACCAAATTTCAAATTGGTGTGCCTGGATCCATTCTGACTGCTCCATCTGATATTAAGGTTTTGAACTGCCATCTCCTTTTCTTTGGTCCTATCTCATAACAATGTTCTTTTCTTTCCTATTCCTGTCACTATGCATTGGTTGATATTGCACTGACATTTGGTTGCTAACACTGAACAGGTAACTTTCATTACTTCTCAGTTCCAAGGCAGAAGACACACTTACTTGCTTTCATTCCATCTTTTCAGTTTCCTATGCATGTCAGACTTCTCCTATGCTTCTAGATTTTTCAGAATTTGAACCTACCCCTTTCAGCTTTTACAAATCTTACCATCATGATTTTCACAAGCACAAGGAAGGTGGAAGAGAGACAGCAAAACCAAAACTCATATCTATCCTTTATTTTCCTTCTAAAGAGTCTCAACTATGATGAACTTTTAAATATATTCACACTTTGAAAAGAAATGATGCATCATATTATGTGTCCAGATCTCAGTAGTCTTCCTAAACTTGTTTTGAATTTTTACACAGAAGTTGTCTGCTGTTCATGGAAGTTCTCGCAGACAAACTTTATCAGAGACTCAGTTTGACATCTTAAAATCAGAAAATAAACTGTGAAGTTCAGAATTTTTATTAAAAGGATATGCATGCATTCATACATTATTTAAGTCATCAATAGTTCATAGAAAAAGAATATCTACTTTCACAAAGATGTGACATTAGCGTTTAATTACAAATGCAAGTATGAAGACTGCTAAAGAGCAGATTAAGCCCAGAGGGACACCCAGTTCTACCTCAGAATGGGAACAGTACCTCCAGATGCCAATGAAGGTAGTGTGCAGCTGGCAAGATCATAAGTGAAAGATGCTGCAGCACTAAGGTGGAGGGGAGGGGGGCAGAGGAAGGCACCGATACTCAAGGAAAACAGACTGGTAAAGCTGGAAACCACATGCTTCAGCAAGCAGGCAGCTACAGAGCAGGCACCACTACGACAGCAGAGAACCGAAGACTGAGAAGTAGAGAAAGAACAACTCGGTGGAAAGCACACCAGCACCATCCTGAGCAACAGCCAAAGAGACACATTTAACTCATTTCTCATCTGTAAGATGGTTAGTTACAACCTCACTAGGTGAAGCAAAAGCTTAAGTCACTCCAAAGGCCAGGGAGATGTCTGACTTTTAAAAACTGTATCCAGTGTCTTGCTACACAAGGAAAACACTAATCTAAAATGATCAGAGAAACTGGGGCACACCTTTGCTACTAAAAACATTCAGGTGCAAAATAGCGCCACATTACCTCGAATACCAGAAAAAAAAGATCATGCTGGAATTTAAAAAAAAAAAAAAAAAGGTGGAAAGTTAGAAACTATAATGAGCTACACCCTAAATAGGTAGGCATGTTCAAAAAAAAAAAAAAAATTGAAGATTGCAAATAATTCAAAGCAGCAGCCCTCCCTAAACTGAAATTTTGGTTGACACACTAAGAAAATGCTAAGGAAGTAAAATTTTCAGACACAGATAAACTGGGCTTGAAAGAAGGTTCCCCCAGAGGAGTAACCTTGTGTACTCAGATGCAAAAGCAAACAGACACCAGCCTGGTGGTCAGGAGAAGCAGCTCAGTTTACCCAACAGAGCAGTATCAGTATTAAAGGGGTCCATGGTACAAAGTCTCACCGGGAAACAGAAAAGCTACAAGATCACCATCCCTAATAAAACAACATTAGTACTTGCACCACCTGTTTCAAAGCTGTTGGCTACAGCAGCTTGAATTTGCATTGAGTGTGTTCAAACAAATCCAGTCAACTTTGCAACAGAGAGGTTCAGGATACAAGGCCCACATTGTAAGCAGGTGCCAGGATCAGTTATTTCAAGCTCAGAGAAACTATATTAAAAGCCTTTTGCTAGAATTAAAGTATCTTCCTGCTTTACAATCAAAGTCTCTTATAAATATTGCCCATCACAGTGACATAGTATAACGCAACTGCTTGCAAAAACAGAAAAAGTCTCACTTGGTCTTTAGCTTCAGAATGGCCATACATGCAAGTGAAGCAGCAGAAAAATAGCTCTTCATTCTTCATCATACAGAAGGGGGAAAAATGTTTAAGTAATGAGATTCAACTACATCCACAAATGAACATTGTCATCATTGCAGTGGCAAAACTCTCCCTAAACCAGTACCCAGCCTCCAGAAAGAGTTTGTAACCTTTCGATAAAGGGTTAAGAAGCTGAGAGATGAAAGCAAAACATTAAAAGCTCACGTTTTTTCATAATGTATTGATACAGGGCAGAGATGAAGAATTTAAAGCTAGAGAGTAGTTGCAAACAGCTCTGCAAAGTATTTGGGTTTTTAAGGTAAGGGCACCCATTTTGGGAATGTATCCATTTTGGGACTTAGAGAGTTCACAGAAATGGCACACAGACTGTCATGTATGGATGCAAGCTGTTCTCCAGAAGAATCAAACTGTTTCAGATTGGTGATAGATTGTTATTACACACTGATATTATCCACCATATAGAAGTATGTTAAAATCAGCTGGATATAACAAGAGCTAGCTTTTTCTGATCATTTTGTAGGGAGTTAAAAATGCAAGGAATGAGCTGTTAATTACAGTTCTAAGTTACTCAGTGAAGTCCAAGATATTGAGAAAAACACGTATAATGATATAGAAATCTCCTCCCTACGCTGCCCACATCAGCCACAGTGAAATACAGAATTACCAGAGGAGCATATGGATACTTACAGGCAAAAAGAGCAGAAACCCCAAAAAACCTGCAATATTCTTCAGGAATCAGATCCCAGTAACACAGGTAACAGAGAAAAGAGGATCTAGAGCAAAACATCTGGACTCCTTTGGCATATGCATTTAATTTGTTCCAATTACCAAGTCCACGGACAAACTGAATACCTAAAAGGCTAGCCTTTCCGAAGAGACTCTATTTTCCATTTGTGTAGCTGTATCAGTCCTTATCCCAAATGACAGATCATGCTTCTCATTTCTGTGAAAATGGAAACAAAAGAGATCAGGGCCTGGAGAGCAGCACAGAAGAGAAGGGAAGGTCAGTGCTGGACCCTAATCCAAGAGCGGTGCTGCACAGCAGAGACCCCATGCAAGAGAACACAAGCATTCAGAAAGGGAACAGATATGCAGCAACAGATACAAAAGAATTTTCATAATGATAAGTGAGACATTTTATATAAAACTACAAAGCAGAGTAGTGGTAGCCTAAGCAATAACAGAAGTTGAAGTTGCAGCTAAAAGAAAGCTCTGTTTGCAGCTGGTTTGCAAAATACGTCTCCAGGTAGGAATGCTATACTGTATCAGTTTCTGCACAGCACATCTGAGATGCTCATCTATAATTTAGGAGAACTTGCTATGTTTCAACACATTTTTAAAAGCATGTGTGTATGTATGTTTAGTCAAGCACTAACGAATAGGCTGAGATTCCTTTCATTCAACTACACATGCAATATTGCCAGGGAATTCCTTGCATACACTGCACTAGTTGCACACATTATTTCATACATACAGCTTCCTTAAAAATAGGAACGTTTTAAAAATCTAATCACACAGAGAATGGATAAAAACTGCCAAATCTTATTTAAAAGGTTACAATTCTGCTAAACAGCTTAAAGTTTCAATATACACACACAAGTCAGTTCCTCACTTCACAGCTTTCAAAGACAACACAGCAGAAGATGCATCTCTAAGACAAAGTCCACCAACCCTTGAGTGACAGAGGGCATTTAAGTTTTTTATGTGTATAAGCAGTACTGTTACTACAAAACATAGGAAGAAAACATGCTTTATTAACACTTGCTCCTGACTCCCATTACATCAAAATACATTACCGCTTCTAAGATACACTTACCAAGTCAGAAAAAAATTCTTAGCAAGACACAGGACCAATCAATAAGCCCATTTACCCAAATATTACACTCAACACCATAAGCTTTCCTAAATCAAGCTTGTCCTAATTACAAAGTTAACTAAAACCACAAAACCAAGCAGCCTGTAAAGGCAGCTGCAGCAGCTGACAGCCAGGGGGGCTGCACAGTCAAGTCATTGCCATGTTTCCAAAGGACACTCTTTCGAGCAGCAAGGCCAGCACAGCACAGGCGCTGCCCACACACCCCTCACTCCAGCTTGGGCAGACACGAGAGGCACCAGACACCGCGCATCTGACTGTCCTCACGTGGGTCAGGAGTCCTGCCTACTGAGAACAGCTTTGGTTTGCCTCATCGCTACCTCAAAATATCCACTATGGCTGAAGCTGCATCAAGAGCTTGTTAGGATACAACCCCAAGCTGTTTCAGAGATAAGCACAAGGTGAGTTGTAGGAAGGTCACCACAGAGTGACAGGCAGCATCTCAAACTCCCTTCTCTCCTTCTCTGGTGCTATTTTCAACACCCACACATCCCCCCCCACCCCGACTTTTTAAAATATTCATTGGTGATGTGTATTTTTTTAAACACAGCATAAAGAAAGCTATTTTTAGTAAACTAACTCATTTAGGAAGGTCATATGGACTATTTCCAATACTTCCTGTAACATTCCTTACTGCCTGTGACAATGTGTACACATTATATGTATATACATGTAAACATTAGTTTTTCAACACTTTTTGCACATTAAAGTCTAAATTCACCATCCCTAAAATTACTAGAACAGTAAGTCTTTAAAGAAACACTTCTTCATTTAAGTTCAGTAGAGTGAATCCCAAAATGACCAGGAGAATTACTTAAGAAGAATTTAAGAATCACTTGCAGAGACTGAAAGGTATAGTGTGGATTAATTAAAAAAAAAATCCCCTTACTCTCAAGTCAATTTCATTACATAAGTCAGTCACTCTACATTAATTAAAACTAATTTTAAAAGTGAAACAAGCTTCTACACTAATTCAGCATTTGTGTGTATATGTCCCTGATAGTTTCACCTGTACTCAGCATCCACAGAAAAGTGTTCACTGTAGTCAAAAGACAGACACCTAGAAGCACAGTTTTCAGTATTCTAAGTGTTTCTTTTTTGTATTCATGGATTTTTTTTCTAAATATTTGTTCTGAAACAGGTGAACTCAGTTTCTCCATGAAGAGCTACTAACTAGCATTAATTATTTTCCTCACCACTACATATTCCTGAAAAAAACCATAAGTGATTATCACCATTTCTTCAGCAGAGAGAAGTCTATCAGGGATTTTTGCAGCTTTGACAGATAAAAAGAGCTTGGTGTAAAAGAACTCAATCTGATAAAAAATTGACAAAAGACTAAAATACACATTCACAGAAGGAAGTTGAAGGGGGACAGCACCATCCAGTCCTTTCCTTATGCCAGGGAGACACCATTCCCTGTAGAGCTTTTAAAAAGTACTAAATTTAAGTGTCTTTTCAATAGAGCTTCCACCAATTGCTTTAAACCAGATGTGCAAAACAACTTTCACTCAGTGAAACCAAGCCAATACTAATTTTCCATGTAATTTTCATTTTATTTTACACTGAAAGTGATAAGCAATATATTGCAGCTTTTGTGTTAACAAAAGATGTTTAATGGCCCAGAGACTAGAACAAGAGCTCTTGTTTTAGGTATCCACAAAAGCAAAAGGTACAAATAGGCTGTTAGCAGAGACAGGCATTGAGTTTCTGTGCATTTTAGAATAGGCAACCTATTCCCTCACCCAGCTACTGCCGGGCAGTGACCCTGGACACTTGCAGAGATTCCTGGTTCTTCAGTCCAGGTTTCAAAAGTACCAAGTCAGTCATCTGCCAAATTGATCCAATTACCTAGTGTGTAAAACAGACTCAGGACACCATTAGGTCCCAGAGTTAGCCCTGAACCTACAGTCACAATATACAGAGCATCTGAGGTGTAGAAAAGGATACTTCTGCTGTAGTTTACATTCAGAAAAGTAAAGCCAAAACACTTAATTCACATATAAATAACCTTTACACATTTCTTCTCATGGACTTCATGGGTTTACAAGCTATCAACACTACAAATACTACATAGAAGCACTCTGGCAGTGAGGTTCACAGCAAGCAAACTTTCAATCCTTCTTTCTGGAAGAGGCTAACTCAGTCTTGCCCAGAGTGAAAAAGCACCATCTGCTAGGCCTTGACAGATCACTTACTACTATGTGTAACCCATGACACTGATTGCTAAACTTTCTTAAACTGGTTTTCATCCTTCAAAGCAACTATGACAACATGGTTTGTTATTCCACAGCTGATGGTTGATATGTAAACGAAGTCCTTTTGCAAGGATGTCACTAGTCACCTGCAGAACATTCTACTTCTGGCTTATCCTACCTTGTTCCTGCCTCAAAATTCTCCTAAAGGGTGACACAGCCCCAGGACTGTGTCCTGCAGCTTATGGGACATCTGTCAAGTGTTTCTCTCTAGGCATTCTGATCAATTTCTTCAAATTAATCCAGGCAAAACTTTACTGAGAAAATGCAAGAGAACATGATAAAAAACAGGGACTGGGAGGGGGCGGCGGGGGGGAACCCAAACCACAGAAGCAGGATGCTTCTTAAAAGAAAAAACTTTTAAAAAAGGTTCCCTTCTCAAT
Source organism: Patagioenas fasciata (assembly GCF_037038585.1). Classification (NCBI taxonomy): domain Eukaryota; kingdom Metazoa; phylum Chordata; class Aves; order Columbiformes; family Columbidae; genus Patagioenas; species Patagioenas fasciata. Next base: position 26,502,190 of record NC_092524.1, on the reverse strand, counting down.
TACTCTGTCATTTACATGACCTGTTGATTGTATTCAGGGTTCATCTTTTTCATTTATTAACAAATTAACAAAAATTAATTTGGCTTGACTCCTCCGTCAGCTCTGTACTGTGTCTGACAACTGCTCCTTTAGTGTCTGACACCACCCAAGGCAAAACCACAGGAACTTACTTCACTTCATCCAAGGGGAAACCTTTTTCAGAGACAAAAACCAGGAGCTCATTTTGAATCAAAGATCCTTATGCTACAACTTTATGTGAAAGGTGACTTCAGTGCATCAAAACAAGCCTAAAATATTTGAAGCCATTTTGTCAAGTCCAAGAAATATAGGGGGATTTCAAGTATGTCAAGCTGAACCTGGCTCAGATGATGGAAGGCTGCAAACACATTAATTTACCTTGAAATAGATCTCAAAAGGTCAAAATAACTGCCGGGTTCAGTTAGTCTTCAAGTTAAGCTGAGGAGAACCTTGTCATTTCCGTGCAAGAAAGTAAGACGATGATGTCCCCTTCCTCACAGAGTTTGTCTGCATTTCAGCCTCCTCTATGAAATGCAAATATTCCTACCTGCGAACTCCAGCATCTGAGGAGGGGCAGGAGAGGAATTGCAAATGACAGGGCAGATATTAATAGACAAAGTGCCCCAAGATAGGCGTGGCTAAGCATCTGCAGGGGACTGATTTGCCAAGAGGGGCATTAGCCATTTGTAGCAGTAGGTCATGGTAACAGCTGAGGCACGAGCACAGTGCTTAGCATGAAGCTTGCTTCACAATGCTCCCCACTATCTTGTTACCAAGAAAGGAGAAGTAATCTGTAAAACCCACCTGCCCAGGAAATGGAGAAGGAACATTTCTGGTTTTGGCACCACATCCCATTCATTTCCTGTACTGACAAATCATGCCAGAGTAGTGAGAACACGACAGATCTCAAGTCTAGACACGATAGCTACCAGTTTACAATGTACCTGACATCGTATGGATAGAGAGTAGATCCAGACGAAACTACCAAGACCAAGCAATTTCAGGAACACTACACACTGAGCTCAGGAACTTATTTGGAATAAATAGGCAGCTACTTCGATTTTAATTGCAAAATCTGTATGTTCTTAAAGACAGACATAGCAGAATCAAATTAAAGTTCTGGACACTAGCGCAGTGTGAAAGGCTTAAAATCAATGTATTTCAGTTAAGTCATCTTCATAAGAATATGCTGGGGAAAAAAAATATTTTTTCAGTCCAAACAATTCCTTAGGAGCTCATATTATCACCTGGATGTAACACTAACCACCAACAACTTGAAAGCAGCAAATGGGAATATATACAGTAACTCATGACAAACTCAGAGTCTCCCATGTTGTGTTTATATGTGCTTTCCTACAAGTAAGTGGGTACTTACACTTGCAAGTAGGAACACTACTTAGCTACAACTATTTTTTCTTGCCTCCCATAGCACATGCACAGCTCCACTACCTGCTCTGTGAAGCCACCAGCTAATAATGTACAACAATATCAAATTCTTGTTTTGAAAACTTCCCTACAGGCAAGCTCTCTTTAAAGTGTTTTCCCTGCTTGACTGGTTTTCACTGCATTCTTCATGCTACAGCCCCTAGGAAATGAGTTTCTACAGCAAAGTTCTTAAGTCTGCTCAGAACATCCCTATCACCAACAGTGCAACAACTCAGGCTTTTCTACTTGCAAATCTTGAGCCAAATGATTATACAAAGCACATGAGATATCTTGGACCATGTTCATTATTAAATACAGCAAATCAGGGAACAGTCACAATACATGGTGTCCAAAGGATTGTCTCCATTCACATAAAAATTTTCTTTCTGAGCCTTCTTGAACCCTTGAAAGTGTTTAACAATGTAATGGAACAGACACTTTTTTTAAAAGGTGCTGGTACACTGATATAATAGGAACAAAAGTAGACCAAGGATTTCGGATAGCGACTCCACTAGTCAGTGTTTGTGTACGAAAACTTGATTAAGAGATCAAATGTGTTTCATAAAACCTATGAAATTCCATGTGTCATGATCACTGAAGAGGAAATACAAAATTTTCTTCTTGAGTCCATGGCCTACGTCCTGTTTCTTACGGAACATAAAGCAGAATTTCCTTTTGCAGCAAACCGTACAGCACCTAATTATTCCACACATTCAGCTTTACAACATGCTTGAAGACAAGCTGGAAAGTCTTCCAAAGTCTTTACTTGTAACTAATCCACTAATTTTCATTGCTCAAACTGAGCCACAACTTCAGAATATCTGGCTGTCTTGTAACATCAGTACAGCTGGTTTAATGTACACAAGCACACACACAAAAAATACCAGATCCAGGTCAGCTGGCATTTAACATTCAGAAAGACCTATCAGTACCTCCCTTACGACAGTTGTTACGCAACTTGCATTTTGTATGTAGAGATTACTCCTAATGTAAGCATATCCCTAGAGCACAAGAAAAGATTCTTCTGAATAGTCTGGACATACCTGATCCTCAAGACCCTTCTCATTATTTGCAGAGGCCAACTATCTGTTCACTAGGATGATCAGGACTCCGATCAGGAAATTAGAAAGGAACAGAAAACATGCACGGCTCACACGGTTCAAAGAACTGGAAGTAGTCAAACAGCCATTCTTTCTTAAAATAATTAAGGGTCATTACTCGAGATGAGCAAGCTCACGTGTATTTGAAGAACAATTGCAGGACCACCATAAAGAAATGTAAAGCAACTTCGGGAGCCTGCAAGGGAAACATCCAAGTAGTTACAGCCTTAGCTCTAAAAAGTCATTCACATTATATATAAAAACATCTGAACAGACTGCAAAGACTACATAAGCCTGAATACAAGAAAATTCTGTCCACCTGAAATCTTGCAGGATCTTAACGTGCAACTCAGGCCTGCTTGATTATGCAGACTATCCTAATCCTTCAGCATATGCCACAGTGAACAAGGTATATATTTCAGTAGCTCAGTGTTGTCAAAAGAAATGTTCTGAAAACCCAACATGAGTCATCTCATTTCAGAATGGTTTAGGAAAGAAAGCAGAAAAATGTTTGGGTGAGGCCTAACAGTAATTATGTATTACAGGCTGCTCTACACAGGTATATGTACCTATTTTTTTTAATCTGAAAAACTCCCACAGCAGCTATCATGTAAGTGCTGAAAGTTCAAAGCAGAAGATTTATCTGTCTTGTCAGCATCATGCTTAATTCTCAAGGAGGAAGAGATTTCAAGACTGGTACAGAAAGGGCTATGACCACTTTTCAGGAAGCTTGTTGCTTCATGCTTAAGTGTATGATTCTAGAACAAGTTATTTGTAGATACTTCTATCAGTTATACTTTTACTTAACAAGACAACTTTATACAGCACAGTAAGAAACGTGACTGCGTACACCCACGTATGCAGCAAAATACCATCCAGCTACTGCAGTGAACCAGCAAAAAGACCACCTCTTCGCGACCCACGTATCTGCAGTAAGCTCCAATACTCACGCAGGCTGTGCCAGTAGTGACAGCTATACTGTTTAATTTACACTGCGACTATACTGACTAGGGTATCACAGGTACATCCAGACATTGCAGGAACATCCTTACATGCAGGATACTAATGAACACCACTAATTACTTCCAAACCAGCAGAAGACAGGACTTGATACCATCTTTGCTCTAAGGAATGCTCTCTACCACTTAAACATCGAAAGCTTTTTCTGTCTAGAAAATAGTTTCATATGTCATCTTACATTGAACACTAAAAATCACAGCAGCATTTACATCAAAATTGTACATCCTCTGTCTTTCAGTAAACTAGTAAAACATTTACCGTTAAGCAAGTTGAAGTCCTTGAATCTTTTAGTCATCCTTACATTCACTAAGCAGCCCCTTACAACTAACTTAGCATAGGACAGTTGGTTGAGGCTTGACTTGTAGATTTTGCTTTACAGTAACGTGGTGCCACTAACAAATTTATTAAAAGTTTTAACAAACAAAGCCAAAATAATACATTTATGACTTCTGAAAGAGGGCAGCTCTTACACTTATCTGCATTATGTACACAAATCATTTTAGGAAAGTCTAAGCAAGACAAGGGAGGGTAAGACAGAAGTGTAAGCTTAAAGGTTTCTTAACATCACTGTGCTGAAAAACCTGCTTTAGAGTACACAAGTCCCACTTGTGCTTATCAAAAAACTTCTATACACAAGGCTACATTCCTCACTTTATCTCAATATACTCCGCATAAACTAATAATCTTGCATTACACCTGCCTTAATAAAAGAGATATAGATTACAAGAGGAATTCTTATGTGTTAGGATTATACTTTGCCCCAATTGGAAAATAATTTCTCAGCATGAGACTTGAGGAACCTTTCTCCTAACTGACCCCATATAAATATCTATTTTACATTTGTGATTGCAATACTTAAGTTGCCCCCTTATTTTTGCATTACAGTCATTTGTTACATGCTTACTGAAGAAACAATCCTTCATACAGGTTCTTAAACACATTAACTGATTCCCCAAATTCCTATGACTATGCACACTCAACACCCCAAAAAAGCTTACAGTTCTCTAATCTGATCTTCGAGTAGTTGTCCTGGTTTTGTTAAAAACAAGACCAGTTCTCTTTCAGTGAATTTTCCTTTCAGCTAAGTTCTTCTAAGTAACTGCATTTTTCTGAATTCAGCTACATGTTTTCTCAGACACTGTGCTCCAGACTGATAAGAGCGACCAATGGAATGCAGGAGAAGCACCACGTTTAGATTTATTGCTATAACAACCAAGAAGACTGATAAGATTTCGCATGTCCCATCGTGAGAGGGGCATATTTGCAAGGAGGGGCAGACAGAACAGGTGACTAAAACTGACCAACTGAGTATTCCATCCCATACACGTCATACACACTATAAAAGAGGGAGATCACAAGGGTCTCGCTCTCTTTAACCATGGTCAGCATCTGAAGAGGACCCTGTCACTTATGCCTGTGATCCAAGGCCTAAGACCCTGCATCCCTGAATCCAGTTCCAGTTTGCTGCGAAGTCCTATCCAGGACTTGCAGGTGCTTGCCCTGCAGCTGCTGGAGCCACACCAGCTGCCAGCTCCCTCAGCTCTAGCCCCAGGACATTCAAGACTGGTTTTGTATATTTTGCATCATTTTCTCTATTTATTAGTAGCACTAGTAAAGCATTTTAAAACTTTTCCAACCTTGCAAGTTTAAGTCTCTTTTCCTTCCTTCTTATCATCTTTCCTATGTGGGAAGGGTGAGTGAGAGGATAACAGAGAGCAATTGTCATGGTTTGTCACCTTGCAATTAAACCATGACAGCAGTTTATCCAAACAAACAAAACAAAACAAAAACAACAACAACAACAACAACAAAAAAAAAAAAAAAAAAAAAAAGAGAGAAAGAGGAGAAAGCTACCCACAATAAATTTGTGCACTTGTTAATATAGCCAGCAGCATAAAGAACATGTTTTCAACAACTTTGAGTTACAAAGAAACCACCCCTACGGCTGAAGCCAATGCAATCAAACTTGCTTCAAGCTGAGGAAATAGTCAGATGAAGTAATGGCTACATGTTTTTCTCCTTAATGTCATTTTAGACAGCTACTATAGGGATAGGTGATATTTTGGTCTGACCTGGTAAGCTGTTCTTTTGGAAGGCTAAGAGTTTCAGAAGTACTTATTCCAGAATTAAGCTCTGTCATTCCCAGAAATTAAATATGAACACCTGTAAAATCAATTTGCAAGGCCTTTACCACTTATATTTGTAAGATTTGCACTGTACACAAGAGCAAACCTTTTTCAAAATTAAAGCTGTACATACTATCATTATGAAATTCATGTTCAATCACGTTTATTTATAAGCATGCTTGTGAAGTTTAGGGAAGAAGTTTTCAACTCACTTATTTCACTTGCAACCTGGTCCAGTTTTTCTTTTGACCTACTGATTAGAGCCACCTTCATTCCACGTCTTGCTAACTGCAACAAAAAAAACCAGGAAACATAAGAACAATCATAAACCACTTTCAAGCTAGTATCCTGATTAATGGAACTGCATAATTAGTCAAACATCACAACAAGGTACGAACAGCAAGTTTGAAGAAAGAAACAAACACAATTTTAAATACAGACGTGAAGGGGTAAACCAAGACAAATGCTTCCATGTTGCTTCTTACTTGATTCCCTTCACAACAAATTTATCATCTTCTCAGTCATCCAATACAGGGTGCAAAGAAGAACAAAGAAGTTATTACCCATAATTAAGTTTAATTTGCCGAGTTAAGGTATCCACGGTCACTCAAACAGTCATGTTGCAAAATTACCCCAGCATTCAAAACTTGCTGTCTCTAGTCAGGCTCCACTCTTACTTTGTACTAATCATAGTTAATTTACTTATGCGGTTCTTTTAGGAAAGTTCTGTAACTTCAGCTGTGGCCAGAGCACATATTGGTCATCAAGTCAGACCTACCACTGCAGGTTTGTAATGTGATCTAACAATTCCATCTAGAAGTGTCTGCAGAAAGACAGCTACTTATCTGAATTACTTTGCAGTAAAAACAGTGAGAAGTTAAAACAATATATCCACAGTTCATAGTGTCACTGCCCTTCAGACACTTTACACCTACATACAAAAACCAGGTAAGTTCTCATTATTCCAATAAAACTCCTTCACTGCCTTAGGAAGCAGATGAGAATGGGTCTTAAAGGAAAACTAAAAAAAAAACTAAACTAAAAAAAAACGTAAAAAACAAACAAACAAAACCCTACACAAACAAACAAAAAAACCCACAAAACCCACAACCAAAACAACAACAACAAAAACACACAGCACGGTGCAGCCACAACCTAAAGTAACTTAATCTCATCTGCCTTTCTAGAAGTGCACAAACCAAGAAAACTTTCAGAGAAAAGTATAACAAAATTCATTAAACTCCATACATCATTCCCAGGTGTGATCTCTAAGCAGAAATCCCATACTAGGTCTCTTATCAGCTTAGAGTGAGCTGTGATGAATCCAAAGCCATTCACACTAGGAACTGCTAACAAACTTCAGCCAAGTTTAGGCTTATGGGTAACTTATGTTTCATGCTCAAGCAAATTATCTAATGTTATAAAGACTATTGTCCAATAGGGATGAACACATCCACCTCCAGCTAAGCACTTGGCTCACTGCAATAAAATTTTAATCAAGCCAAGCATTAGGCTCGGATGGCGGGGGGAGAAAGGAATAACATAGCATCCTTATTCCATAGGATCAAGGCAGTGAAGACAAATACTTCACCTAAAAGTATTTCAGCCTGTGACACCGAGGACAACCTGATAGTAATTTGCTCAGAGTCTGAAATGGTTCTGGTCCATGGTGCAAAAAAAGCCCAAGAGATGTTCCTCATGGGTATAAGCTCCACTGTTGACACACTGTTTGCATTCTTTCAGCAGTCCTAACTTCTGGGCTGCTAGATTGCTTAGGCAGGTGCCTGAGCTTTATGGAAAAGCATCCAGCTGTACTTATCTCTAAAGCTGAGTAAGCCAAGCCATCCCAACAAAACGAGTTAGTGTAACCTCACATGTCTAGGGAACTTCCACCACCAGAGTGAGCTTGAGAGAAACTGCTGCTATATTGACACTGAAGGAATGCACTCTGAGAAGTGCATCCAAAGTCTGGAAATGGAGACCCACTTGCAAGAGGAATTCTGAGTACAGAGCACATAAAATGGACAAGCAAAGAGCTTGTAAGTAGCAATGAATATAACTTACGAGAAGTAATGAAACTTGGGAAAGATACAGTGCTCAACAGCAAGTTCGGTCAGTCTGATGAAACTAGATCAGTTTCTGCTGAGCACTCCGAATTCACTGGTAGAGGTCTAGTGAGCTGTAAAGAACCACAATAGTCCAAAGAGCAATAATGGTCCTCCGAGGTACCAGTAACTAATTATGTTTTTATATAAGGAACAAGGAAGACCCAGTTGCTTTGTAGATAACCTGCCATTATATTTGGATCTTTGGCCAATGTCCCTAGGGTCATGAAAAGGCTGGATGAGAAGACCTTAAAATTGATCACAAAAAGTCATCCAGACTACCAAACATTGGGAAGATGCTCTTGTAGCCTAAAGATTGATGCAAGCAAGAGTCACCATTCTAACAGAGTTCGCAGATGTAGACATCTCGTTTCCTTAAATCCCATATTACTAACTACCACATTCTCCACTTTGGTAGCAAAGGAAAGGAAGGTCATTGACAGCCCACCAAAGCAGAGTTAAAGCTCTTGTTAGAATAGATATAGCAAGAGGATCTACAAAAAGCAATACTAAGCAGATGTGCATAGCAGAGCACACAACAGGATCACAATCTCTAGTTTATCACTAGCATACAAATATATCTGAGATTAAATTTAATTCATGATTTGCAAAAGCAAATAGCAGACAGTGAGAGGTAACAAATAGCGACCCCTGACCATATCCTTAAAAAAAAAAAAAGTGTGCTGCTTTGAAATGAAAGACTGGGTGAGCATTACCCAGAGAAGAAAACTTACATTTACTGTGGCACCACCTTTCATGAAGGGGTGGTCTAGTGATGAAAAGGATATCAGTGCTGAGCAATGAATAAAGATCTTAATATTGCAAGAGTGAAAAGTGTAAAAACAGATCTTTGCTTGGAAAAGAAGGAAAGTAACCAACAGAGCAGAACACAAATAGAGAATCCACGAACACGTAACATTCTTCCATAACTTCCTGGTGATGTCAAACTTTCAAAGAGGCAATTCTCAACACACCATTATATTTCTCACAAACTCCTCCAAGGAGAAGGAAGTAATCTGCATGTTTATAATCACAGCCATCAGTGCCCAAGTAGTTGTATGCCAGTGGCATTTACAGCAACCTGATGGGAATTTCTAGAAGACAGGCAGGTCTCTGCTGGAAGTCTTATAAGGACATCTCTATAGTTAATTGAAAGATTGGGAAGTCTTCTCAGGTATTCTACACTTCACAATACATTCACACTCAACTTCATGAAGTATTTTCATGCATGTAAACTGTCAAAGGGTTTAAATATTTATTTATAAATAAATAAATAACAATAACATTTTAAAAATAGAAGTGTGCTTTATTCTATAGCCCAGGAACAAATATTTGTGCCCTTTGGGATGCTTCTGGGGTGCTCTGTGCCTACATCTACAGCAGAAACAGTCAAGTGTTTTCCAGCAGAATTGCCTACTTGTGATCAAATGTCTAAATAGGCGTTCATATGCAGGGGTCTGCCAGCAGCACACGCTTGTGTTTGAAGGCAGCCCAGTTCTCAAAGACACAAGCAGAACATAAACCAAGCTGTAGTTTCACTCACCCAATAACCTAACATACAGAGCCTGAAACTTATCTCTCATGATGTTCAGAAGGTGTCTCCCACATCAGAGGACTCCCTTCCAATAGCGCGATGCCCTGGGCACAATGACCTCTTTCCACTTGCCTTAGACAGTTAAGTGTTGCATCATTTGCTTCAATCATGTATAACTGGGATATCTGGCCTGTATGAGCTGTCAGCTCAACGCCAGAATCAGGTACTGTCGGCAACAGGCTTAATTCCCTTTGCAGCCAACTCCTCCTGTATTAACCCAGCAGGACAAGGTGCTACTTTCTGCAGTGCAGAAAATAATTTGTAGACTAGAGGTGCCTGTGACATGGCACACAGGGATGTAAGGGAGATCTGAAGGGCAAGGGCTACCTGAAAGAATGAACAGTCACTTTCCCCATCTGCTCTGCAGAACAAAAAATTCCAGAAAAAGGGAATTTCTCAAAGTCATGCTAGTACTTCGGAGAACACAAAAATAAGTACAGACACGCTCGATTTGGTACTGATGCTGGAGTTGAAAGCTGTTTTTGCTATAAATTTTGGTAGTCAGCTTTGTCATTATGTTCTCTGGGCTTATAGGCTAGATTGCTCCATACCAACAGGCACTTTCTGTCTTGAGCAATACATTCCAGTACTATATCTGGAGCCTACAGATCCATAGAGAACGAAAGTAAAAGACATAGAGGTAAAACCCAGCTTCAGAGACTTCATGAACTATAGGGAATAACTGGAACATACTGCAGGCAGCTAGAAATGCTATTTAATCGGTGCCTGGAAGTACCAAGAGGAAATACCAGGGACTGAGGAAGCTAAAATACTTGTAACAACTAAAAAAAGTTAAAAAACTGAAGGACAAGGCAAGGGATGAGAATAGAATTCACAAATAAAGGAAACTAAGAAAAAGGATACAACTTTTGGCTGCTCACCTGAGGGAGGCTAGGCAAGAGACCTCTTTCTCCACAGATATCTGTATTCAGGTGAGGTGAGGAAATATGACCTGCTGCTTGACAGACTTGAAACAGCATGACATCTTGCCAAGGATGAAGATAGACTTCAAAGTGATAAGAATTCTTACCTCTTCTGCATAGGCTTTTCCGATCCCATCAGTAGCTCCTGTAACCACTGAAAAAGAAAGACAGATACACATTAGTTGCTCCAGAGGAATAAATGCAATGAGTGTTCATTAATAGGCCATTAAAGTACTCTTTCCAGCAAAGAGACACATCAAAGTTTCTGGAATAGGTGTACAACTTATTAACTCTCTTATGGAAATACTTTAGTGCAAGCTTCCTATGTAAGAGAGCAGAGAAAAAGGAGTCGAGTCTAAGAGTTATTTTAAGAATCACGTTCAGCATCCCTCTCATGCCAGACCCCTGGCTCACTACGCTTCTTCAGAAGCTTTTCAGACTAAGAGATTTCTAAGTCATTTAATGAAAAAAAAAGCTCAGGTATGACTACTAAACAAGAGGTTTTTTAAATATAGTAAATGATAAAGTATCTTAAAGTCTGTAAGCATCCAATAAAACAAACATTTTAGGATACAGACAACAGGTCTCTGTTAGTGACTCTCCAATAGATTTCAGATCCCTGTGACCATTGTGCTTACCAGCAGCAAGAGTGACTGACACAGCCATCAGCTGCAAGCTGGGTTTCTACACTTAAACTTTTTCACCCGTGGGTGACTTTCTTCACAATAAGGGAACCCTCTTCTCACAAGAAGGCACTAATACCATCATTTTATTGGTGGCTCCACTTTGAGAAGGATAACTTTGTCTCCTGTTCCACACTCTCACACCACCTTGAAGAGCAGCCACAGTAAAAGGGTTGCTTTCCAATGTACAACCTAGAGAACACTTTTTTCAGGCCACACTTTTCTTCCTAAAGCCCTTCAAGAGAAGCCACCTAGCTCAGCTCTGATCCGTTATAAGGAAATTAATTTCCCATCAATGGCTCCACTGGTACAGAGGCTGCAGAAGTCAGTACCACAGGTAGGAAACTTACACTGGCACGGACCTGTCCTTCTCCCGACCAGTAGCACCCAGTTCAGCCAGGGAGCTGCAGTTACTCCCATGTTTGGGATTCTAGTCAGCAGTTTGTCAGGTCAGGAAGGCTGCCCAGACAGATACCTGCCCAAGAAGTACATTGTAAAAGCCAGGAGAGATGGGCTAAAGACAACTGACAGGACCAACATCGCAAGAGTCAAGATTCAACTACTTTATCTACATGTTTTGGACCACCTAAAGTGTATATGCTACAGGGAAGGGGAGAACTATGAAAAGAGGCTTTGGTAAGACTTTTGCATTAGCAATGCAATTTATTTTTCATATTGTTCACATTCATCTCTAGTCTGCACTCCAGAGCCAAGTGTTGCAGTTTTAACCACCCCAGCTACGTACAGAAGCTGTGCCAGTTTAACTAAATTTTAACTATCACCCTAGCGTGCTGAAGCTAAATAGCTCCAAGTGTGGATTAAGCTTTTAAATTGTTTCTTCTACAGCCTGCCTTCCAAAAAAAGTTAAACTGACAGCAGTTGGCAGAGCTTAAAGAAGGCAAAGCAAGTAGGGTAGGAATAAGTTATTGTCTGTGCAAGAAAGCTGTACCAGCTTGTAAGTGTGATTATACACATTTACTCAGTAGTCAGACTAACTGTAGTAGCTTCCCACTTCAGCCATCTGCTGTCTCCGGAAGAGAAACAAGAAGAGTGCCCAGGCAGCCTGTGTGTGAGCCCACCAAATGAAACTTTGAGCTGAAGCTGTATTGAAGGACTGGCTAATTTTAGGCAAAGAAGTCAACATCTTTCTTTCCCTGACTTTTGGGGCTGTAGAAGAAAGGGAAAAGAAAAATAAGGAAATGTGTTCAGTAACACGACATACTCTGAAAACAGTGTCTTAGTAAACCAATTACATGCACTCAGACTGGGTTGGAGATGTTCTACCCCAGGAAGTTACCACTAACCAGAGTTCAGCAACTCTGGACACAAGTTATTCCACAAATAATTAGACTGCATCCTGAAAAGACTCCCACCTCGAGACAGACTCTTTTGAAAATAGCATATCTATAAGTATGGAGCCAAAAAGTGGAAGAGTACAACATGTTTCCTCAGTTATGAAAAACCTTCCCAAATACTCCTGTTCTGAAACAGAGTCCACACAGCCTGGCCCTAATGAGTCCAGCACACTAAAAGGAACACCTCTTGCTCTTCTATGTAATGACACCTTCTTGACTGGGTAAGATTGTTATAATCATTATTATGATGGGTTACAGATGCATGCATGGGTTTCGTCCTCTAGTCTCAGCTTTCACTTCAGTTTTGCATGAACAGTCTTATTTGTTCCTTCCAACTTACCCCATACTGTCCAAAATAATAGACAAGTGGGAAACCTGGTAAAACATTTTACATCACCATTCACACTAGCTACTAGTGTACATCACATAAAAATAAGTGACTTTGAACCCACCAATGCTTTGGAAGCAGCCTTACTGAAGTGTAATTGTGCAAAGAGAAACTTTCAATGTAGTGCCAAGGTCTCCAAACAAAGCAAGCAGTATGTGGTAACATTTGTTCACACTGCTGGAGGAGGTTATGCCATATGTAGGCTGGAGATCTTTGAACTGCCATTGTATAGACACATCATCTGCACAAGAACTCAGATCTGCAGTTAAATTTTTAATTACAGTATTATCCTTAACACATCATGCAATTATTTCCTTAAGTCAACAAAGTCTCCACCTTAGGGCAGTATAGTACCTTTGCCCTAAAGACTGTGCCAGAATTTTGCTGCCTATATGGCATGGGAAGTGAGTTTACTCATGCATTTTTGACCTCTTACAGTGATTTCCTCATGGGAACACAACATAGGCCCTACTACTGGACTAGTTATTCAGATGCAGCTCACTTAATCTCTAAACCTTAATACCACCTAGTCTCTTTGCCTCCTAATGTTCCACATGGTGTGTTTCACAGCTTTCGTCACATACAAAACATATATGATGCACTCTATAAGCACCAGCATCATTTCCTGCCTAGCACCATACTCAGAGCAACCCCTGACAAACACAGGGCAAAGTTAAATGAACTCAGCAGTCAGCAAAATGTGTGGTCTTGCACTAGAAGGGAAGATCTTTCCTGTTATTAAAAAAGTCACAAATCAAGCCTATGATAACTAGCAAGTGGCTTTAGCCTAGAAGATTAACACACCCAGTGGTACATGACTTTAGGGGCTAAAAATGTAGATTCTTCTCCACAAGGCTTACAGAGTGGTGAATATGTAAATGCTTCCAATAGCAACTGCATCCTTCTGAAATCCCACAGCCTATCATGGCTAAACATACAGGGGATAAAGTATCACCAGTGGTGCGGGAAACTTGCACGTTCTTTCTTCTTGTAAGAAGTAACAGCTACTGCCTTCTCAAATAAGAGGTCACCCAGAAAACATCCACCACCTCCTAAGTGGAACACTGGATAAACATTTCCTGCTATTAAAAGAGGGACTACTGTTCTACAGCCAGGCAAAAGCAGCACTGAACAGACCACAGCAGTGTGTTTTGTGAATGAATATTCAAGACCCAGAAAGAACACTTATCTGCTTCTTATGCAGCCAGGACATCTTAAAACAAAAGCAAAGAATGCTGCAGTGAAGCATGAGGCAGGCATGTAGAAATCACCTCATCTCTCGAAAGGAGCAAGGACCAGCATTGACACAGGGAGAGGGAGCAATGGCAAGCATAGAAAATTCTACTGCAGTTCTGCAGAGCAATCACGCTGAAACAAGATTATAGATTCGTGACTCCCCAATTCAAGGTTAGACTACAGAGAAGACAAAGCTTAAAGAGATCAAGCCTGCCTTCAGATACAGACACAAGTTTTCCACAGCAAAATAAGCTTTTGAGATATCTAATGGAGATAAAGCATGGAATACTTCTATCCACGTTGCTGCTACCAAACAGCACCAGGCATACTCCTTGCACTGCTTTGACCACCTGCACAATGTAGCTAACAACTACTATGCATGTTCTCTACTAGCCTCTTCAAACTAAAAAAATCACTTCAGTTCAGCCATTTTCCCCACTTTCATTAAGAAAAGCGTGAGTTTTTAGGCAATCTGTCAAAGTACTGCAGATGCACTCATGCACATCATTATGTTGGAAGACTCAAGCCACTAACGATGTTATTTGCCCTAGAAAGATGTGGGTCCAGCAATCTGGGAACACCTATACTCTTCTTTCCAAAAAATTACGCTAACAAACGGATCTCAAGGAGGGCAGCTCAGCTACCTTTCTGATCCTGAGAGGTATTCAAATTTGTTGTCAAAATGGCCACTGCAGAGCTATTCTCTCAGCTACATTCTCCATTCACACGGAAGAACCATCCCCATCCTGCAAGACAGAATCCAGATCCGAGTGAGGGTCTGTCACAGTACAGCACCCAGCTGTAGCAGACATCGATGTAAAGAATAAACTAGGAACCTAGCACGCCTTATTAAAGCAATACAGTTGAGAGAAACTTCATAGCACAGCCAACATTAGCAGAGGTTTAAAGTACAACACATAAATAACTGAAGACTTGAGATTCTTCTGCTACAAAACACAGAGGCTATATTAAGAATATGACAGCTCCTGGGGAAAACAAACGCTGGCCAGGGGAAAAAAAGACTATCCTTGCTTGGCATCAAGCAGTGCTTCATTTATTACAGATTTATATAAATCACTGGCATATGACCAATACCAAGCTTCTAGATTATCCTCAGCCAACAAAAATACTTTAGCCTGTGCTGGTTAAAAATACTCTACTTTTTGTCCTCAGCTTGCTAGAAATGGCTATTTTTAGTAAGTGCCCAATCAACCTTATCAAATTCAAGCATCAAAAATAGACTGGAGAAACACTGGAAGCAAATACTATTTTTAGCTGCTCTGTCTATCCCTGCCGTTACCCACAAATTCTGACTGCACAGACCATGCACGAGTGCTTAGTTATTCTAGGCAGATCCCCATCATGACCCTTCTTTTCCCCAAACACCTGAATGCAGAAAACACTCGATTGATTAAAGATTAATACAGCTGCAAACCATGACAGCTGCCTTTCATCTGAGTGCTTTTGGGGAGGGGGAGAATTTGGGATGACAGAGAGCTTGCATCAGTATTCCTCTTGGGGATCTATTACATGGAAAGAAAATTGCTATTTCAATTCCCTTTTGTTGCTAAAAATAGCAGCCCCAATTGATTCAAGCAAACAGGGCACCGGCTTAGCAATGCCAAATTTAGAAACCACTGAAGTCCCAAAGAGTGAACGCTAACGCAGTCTAACACATGCCAGCTCATATTTAACAAAGAACAAAGAAGATAAGCATGCAGGCTGCAAGTTAATAAGACAGCAGTAACTCTCTGCATTTTTATTAAATAAAAACAGAAAACTCGGTGCAAAAATAAGACAAACTTCACTTGTATTCTCGATTTAGCTTCCTGAAATACGAAGCCTCATCAGAAGGATCATCTGTACCGAAGCCGAAATCCTAGAAATTCATTGGTTTGGGGCTTTTTTTCTGCACGAAGGAGCTAACACCTAATGGTCAGGCTTTGAAAAGACAGGCCACAGAAAAAGGTTCGGTTCCCAGAACCAAACACTTACTTGGTAACAGCTTGTGTCTAGGAGCTAGGATTGTGAGTAGAAAAGTATTCTATAAATATCAAAGCACTGACAAGTTCCCATTTCCTCCAGAACTGGAGCAAGGAAAGGTTTTGGGCAGCACACTCAAGATTTCTTTAGACTTGAAAGCTAAAAGGAATCTAGAAATCCCAAGAAGAAAACCACACAGAAGAGTTCATGAAAGTCACAGGCAATGCTTATGCAATATTCAGTTCAAATTGCCTCTGTGCAATATCAGTTCAAAATCTTCTGTGTAAGCTCTCCCAGTTCCAGGCTGGCCTTTTTTACCCACTCACACTCAAATCTTTGCCATGGGGTCATCTTCTCCTGTTAGTCATGGGCTGCTGTGTTGTGGACATGGGAGCCTGGGAAGAGAGGGGAAACTTTGACTACCTGTGTCCTCCCATTCGGAAGCCCCCACGCCATCCTGTTACAAATTTAAGAACTTTGCTGCTGTCAAGGCTTCTGAACCAGAAAACATCAGGTGAACCCAAGAGTGTCCTGAACTTCTGCAATAGTGAGGAAGTTGTTCAGATCATCTCTTAAGTCCCTTTAAGTTAAGCATATGCAAAAGCTATAGCTGCCTTGTGCTCAGTAAGATACTGCCACAGGAGTTACTACATAGTATTAATATTCAGCAAAAACAAACTGTCATTGTGAAAAATGTGATAGATGCTGTCACTGCAAGTACAGCCAGGCCAAGAAAGCCCATGCACGGAGGTCATTCAAATTACCATTTCTGGTTCTTCCTGCCTCTAGGAAAGGGTGAATGCAACAGGAAAATTTTGAAGATTAGATAGGTCAAGACTGGCACCACGTGAGGGTTTAGTGTGTTCGCCACTGGAAACAAGCATAGCAACCAGTAGGAGGGCCTCTGGGTTTGGAGTCTACAAAGCTGAAAGGCATCTCTACATAAGAAGTCATTAGAAGAAATCAGTTTGTTTTTTTTTTTTCCCCTCTTTCACTATACATTTGTAACAGGCAGAAAATAAATTCAAGTCAGTGACACGGCAACAAAAAAACACCACTTGCAAATAGAAGATGATAACAAGTGATCTTGTCAAACTATGGGCATATTCATTTCAAGTCAAAGCTATGCAAGGTCTCAGAATAATCACAAGCATAGGAAAAAAAAAAAAAAGTAGAGGTTGGGATAAAATGCAGCGTTAGATCAATTTTTAAACAACAGGCAAACTGTACCAAACTTCTACAAAGTGTGATCAGTTTAGACAAGAATGATCTATGAGGGGAATGCTCTATAACTTCACAGACAATCTGGCTACTGAAAAGGATTACAGTGTCACACTTCAAAGAATTAGATGGTTTTCTAGACCACAGTAATAAAAACATAATATTGCCAGATATTACATGGTGACATGGCAGTGCCACATATCAAAATATGCACTTGAGACTAACTTTCTTAGAGCTGAGGCAACTATTCTAAGCATGGAAAAAAGGTACCTGGAGTGCAGTGGCTGAACATAAAATGGACTATAAACTGCCATTCTGATGCAGCTATAGAGACAACTTATATAACCCAATTGCATCCACTGAGGTCCTTCCCATTGTAAGAGAAAGCAATAATATATTAAGTAATTTAATGGGAACAGCTGGGGAAGGAAAAAAAAAAAAAGCTGCTAAAATGATAAGAGTTACTTGTTCTGTGAGATGAGTTTAAAAAGGTTTTGTGTGCTCTTCATATGATTATGTAGTGCAACCACCAGAAAAGGAAAAATCTCATGTTAACATTGGGACGAAAATATAAGTTGGTCAAAATTAAGACTGGAAATCAGCATATATCAAAGGAGAAAAAAAAAAATTTGTTTCTGACTCTGAAGAGCAGAGTAAGCATAAGGAGTCTGACCTATTGGAGAAACTCTGAGACGTAAGACAGCAACACAAGTCAAGACAGATGTAACTCTGGAAACAGAACTACCAACTTGCGACAAGAATCTGTTTGATATTATCCATTAATGGATCATAAGGAAAATGGAAAACAAAATAAGCCTGACTGTAATTTGTTGACTGGGTTTGATACATTCTATTAATCATATGCTTGTTGGCTCTGATGCCCTCTGACAACCTGAGGAAGCCTTTCTCCTTTTTTCCCCTCCCCATCTCAACACACAGTTTGACTTCCAGAGTATCTCCGCTTCATGAAAGTGAGACTAGTTGCATCTAGAAATACGAGAGACAAATGATGACTAACAAATACACAGTGATCCTAACAGAACAGAGACTCTGGTTCCATGAAAAGGACCTGATCTGGGAAGGTATTCCTTCTGGAACCCCTTATTGTGCTGCCAATAACTCAAATTGTCTTACTCAAACACCTCCATATTCAGAGTGAGGACACCAGCCTCCAAAAGCATTTGAGGCACAGGAGAAAAAGCTATTAAGATCTTTTACAGCATTTTTTTCAATCCATGTAAACCTTTAGCATCTATTACAGTCTGTAACAGGAAGCTACACAGCTGAACTACATCCTGCATGGGACAGTATCATCTCCTCCTGTTCTTTTGGAACTGATCTGCTAGTTTGGGATTTGGTGCTTTTTCCACCATCTCCTGATTGTGATAAGCAATTATGTTGATTACTTTCCCTTACTTTCTCTCTGTCCTCTAAATTGGGAGTTGTGGATTTTCAAGTTATTTCATATATTTATTAAACAGGTACATCTAAGGGATATAACCAAATTGATAAGATTAGACATTCAGCCAACCCTTGATGAGAGCCTCTATCAGAATCTCTTTGGACTACACATTTGCAGTTAACAAATTAATTTTAAAATTGAATACATTTTAAATACCAAAGTGTTTTAAATGTGTTCCATCTATTAGAAAAATAACACTCCTCCTATGTCTCCTGCATTCATTCTGAATGCAAGTTAGAGTCAAATTTCAGTGCATCGACAACGCACCAAAAATAGACAGACTGGGAAAGCATGGAAAGACTAAGAAAATTGATATTTTGTTTGAACCCCAAGACACAGAACTGCTCAAACATTTCTTCATCACCCTCATCAGCACCCTGCCTTGTGCCAAAGATAACATACAGTATCTAAGTCTGCAACAAGGATCACTGTGCCCAAGATAAAACATTCTCTGGGAAAGACAGGTAGATGGTCTCTGAGAAAGAGCTACAGATGATCTCACAATTATATTCTCACCTAACATAGCCTGTCAGTTTTCAGCTCATAAGCCCATCCAGACCCAAGCCACCTCCCATTGAACCGCTGGGTGCCTCCATATGGAGCCTTTCAGACTCCCGGAGAGCAAAGGAACACCTTGGGTTCACACATGCACCCAGCACTGCACTCAAGTGACAAAGCTCCTTGCAGCACAGCCCCTGGGAAGGAAAGTGGAGAGCCAACACAGCTCCAGGTGGGACCCAGACTGGGCTCACCCTGCTTGGTACCAAACAGGAACCAATTCCCCAGCTAGGTGCAGGCTGGCTGTTTTAGAACAACATACCTGCACTGCGCTCCTCAGCTTTTTTTTTTTTTTTTTTTTTTTGGACAAAACAGGGTTTATTAGCTAACCTAGATCTGCATGGATGAACTTGGCCACTGTTGCATCTTCCTGCTGAAAGCACAAGTGAGGCTGCACAGGAGCAGCATCACATATGGACAAGGCTTCTCTCCCTGGCTCAGAGGAACCATTCCAGGCCTGCGCTCGCTTAATGCAGTCACTAGCACATTTCTATCTTTCTTGCTTTCTCCTGTAATGGTTCTCCAACCTGGACATCATTATCATTCACAACAGTAAACCATTTTAGGTACAGCCTCCAATCCTCAACCTTTTATTTATAACGTGGTTTCAAATTCACCATAGTTAAAACAGATCAGAATACTGAAATACATGTGTTACTTAATTTTTTCTGGAATACCACCTCTACTGCTCTACTTTTTTCCACAAGGTCACTTTCCTAGGGTTTACAAACCCTCATATGCAACAGTGAAAGAGTTCCACTTTCAGGAAGAAATGTTAAAAATCTGCATAGAAGGAAAAATAAGTTTTAACCCTGAGAAAGCCATAGTGTTACATTACCTGGCACAGCAAAAATACAACTGATAAAGTGTATCTTTGATAAGCTACTTTTTAATTACACACACTTAGGGAGGTTACTAGTTAAGTCACACCACATGTTCAGTATACTATAACGCCATACACAAAAGATGCACAGTTGTACCTGAAAACCCTCCTTGGGCAGGTCTCAGTCTACAGTGTCTCTCCAAATAAAATAATCAAATCCATTTATACCCCTTAAAGAAGGCTTAACACGTGTGTATATGTAGTCTACGCATATTGAATCTCCACTTCTAACCCAAAAAGTATCGGTAATCAGCCACCTTATTGCTCTTTATTTGTGAATACTTACCATTACTTATCACAACAATTAAGTTTGTCCCTAACCCAACCAGTCAACTTGGGTACTAGTGCTCCCAAGACTTCAAAAGTTTTTAAATAAATTAAAACTAAGCAGGACAGAGTTGACTCAGACCTCCAACTACTGATAGACTATTTGCACCATTTTCACCTATTTCTCTCAGTCCTCTTTTAGCATTTGAGATGTGGCATCTCCCATCATTTGGGTAAAACCTACGTACGTACGCAGCTAAACTGTCATGCGACCCACCACCCTCTGGACAGGTCCCCCATGGGCTGTGAACCAACTCAGCTCGAGCAGCAAGCTGCTTCTGGTTGCCATCTCCCACAAACAACAGCTCTTCCCCAACATCAGCAAAAGCAGCTAAGAGTCACTCAAAAGCAAGCTCCTATCAGGACTACAGCAAGATCCCCAATGTTTGGGTCCAGGGGAAACATGAAGGGGCCAGCAGCAGCACCAATTGCTCTGGTGACAGCAGTCCACACTAAGCTCCTTGTCAACCTAGACGGCTCTTCAAGGACTCAAGGAGCAACTCTTCTTGAAAGCGTCAGGGCTGCTGCACCATGGAGGTTCCGAAGTCCAGCACCCTAGAAAGCAACTGTAATATGTGGTTCTCCTGCCATGAAGATAAATTTGTGCTGCAAATCCATGCTTAGTGAGAGTTACTGCCTGACCACCCTAGAACCACATTGCTTGGAGCCCTTAGTGCCATGCACTAGCCACTTCTCATATCCCAGACCAGAAGAGATCTCCTCACTTCTATTTTTAGAAGTCACCTGACCTCTATAAATTATTGCAAGGAGATCTTCAATACCTTCTCCAGGAAGCAATTTTATACCTGACAAGTACCCAGAAACCATATATGAAACTATTTATTAATAGCACTATCACGTCAGGGAATTTGGGGGCAGCTGAGGCAGCAGCCTGGCAGCAAAACCCTTCAGCCCCTTCCCGTGCACTCAGCCCAATGCACGGCAACAGTTCACCCATGGCAGACAATAAGCAAAGCTGCGTAAGCAGCTGAGTACAGAAGATGAATGAACCGTGTGACGCTAAAGATCTGTGAGTTGAAAAAAATCAAATGCATGAATTGAAATCTGCACCCTTGTTCCCCCCCTATCCCTTTACCCCAAAAAGAAACGTATACAGCAGGACATAAAAGGAGAAAGGGAGAGAGAGATAAAGAAGTAGAAAAAACATGGTCTGACACATTTATAAAAACTGATGGCCTGTCACCCAGACGCTGATGAATATTTTTTACAGGATAAAAATGGCAACCTAGAGTCTAAAAATAAAACGCTGTGCTGCAGACCTGTCTGGTTCAGCAACACCACTGGAATACAAACACACTCCCTTGCTGGTACATCTTGACTAAGATTTCAGAATAAGAGAAGGGAAAAAAAACCCTCTAGAACATACCTTCTGTTTTCAAGGGATGGGATTTGGGTTGGGGGGGGGTGTTGTTTTGTTTTGGAGTTTTTTGGTTTTTGTTGTTGTCGTTAATAAGAATTTACATTAGCATTATACTTTGCTTGTGTTGTATAACTGTGATTTTAAAAAAATTCCTACATTAAGTGATTGATGAGAATAGTAGACTACCTCATGCTGCACAAAGCAATTTTTTTTCTTTCCTTCCCCAGACAATTACAATGTAAGAATATATTTATCAGTGTCTTTAAATTACAACTTCAGTAAGCTTCAAAATGTATTTTTAGAACCATGCTGCAGACAAAACTGTGGACACTGCTATTTTCCAACTCACCTCACCCCCAGAGACAGAAAATAAAACCTTTTACTTGATTCTGCCTCTAAAATTTAGACTAAAAATCTGCTTAGCTGAAAAGCAAAAATGACTGAACATTCACAAGAAGCACTAATTCCTCAAGCCTATCCACACTGCAGACAGGCTGCCTCATGCAGTAAAGATGCTATTTTTGGCAAGTGATGCAATAGCTGCAAGGGCTCTCCCAGAACCTTTCATTTAAGAACCCAAGCCATATTAAAACATGTTACAAGGTACCTAACAACCCCGCATTGTCAACTTCCCATTCCCCACATCAGCACATTACCCACAGAAAACACCCTTTTTAAAGTTCTACCTTCCAAGAAAGAGTCAGATTTTACAAATGAAGTGAAAAAGTGTATGTATAAATCGATCACTAAATACAACTGCCCTGCACTGTATATGAAAGTTACACAACACTGTATAGGAATTTTCTATCAGAACATGAAGCAGCTTGGTTTCCTTGTTGAATTCCTGTGAAGATTTTGAAAAGCCCATGAAGCTAATACAACATCTAATCCTTCTCAAAGCTATTTCCATTGTTGGAGATCTTTTTAAAAGTTCTGTGTATAACAGACAACAGTTAAGACACATTTCTGCTATGTGACTGTTTCAACTGCTAAAAGTTCTAAAAATGAGAAGAGTTCCAGAGATGCTAGGGCTTTTAAAAATTCTTTTTAAAATAGGGGTTTTTCAGCCCTTTGGATCTGTGGACCCTTTAGCTTTTGCAATAGCCATGTAGACCTTCATGTAACAAATTCAAGCTTACTGTTAAGTTTTCCACTGACCCCTTATAAATTCAAATTCCACCTACTCCCCTCCCCAAAAATAACAAAGGTACCCCTGAAGGCAGAACTACCAAAGGAACTATTTTTGTTTGACTTCTGATCTCCAGGAGCTTATGGGGAGAGAAGACATGCAAGGGCCATAAAGAAAAAAATATACTTACTGTTTTGAATGTGTGGTCATGGACACAATATATTAATAAATCCATGAGCCAAATCCACTGCTGGGTAGAGTTCAATTCCCTTGCTTAACACATGCAGGGTATATATAGCAGCTCTTACTGCCTATTTCAGACCATTCAATTATCAGTCATAACCAGCATTTAGGGCTCAGGAAGAATTCCCCTGCGTGTATCATGTATGCACAACTCACATTTGGCTTGGGTTTTGCATTTCCAAACCTTTGCTTTATTAAGCTATTTAAACTCCACGTTAACATCCTGATTATGTTCCAGCCTTAGATTTATTTTTAAGCAGCCATAAAACAAAAACTAACTTGAGCACAAGTCAATTCACATCTTACTTCACAGGCTGGTTTGCACAGCCTGTAGTTAGCATTAACATCTGTTTCAAGGTTTACACCTCAGCTCCTACAGCATGTAACAGATCAGGAGAGAGGTATAAAGATGGATCAGAACACAGCAAAACTATTCACTTCATTCTAGGATATTTCCAAGATCTTCCCTTCTTCATGAGTTCTCATCATGTCATGTACCATGCAAGTAAGAAGTAGAAAAGCTTGATGACTCTTTACTAGTTGTTTGGGGCAAGCAAGTTCTGCCTCCCAACCACCCACACAATATATTTACTTCCTCCCCCTCCACCACAGGTGTGGGGAAGCCAATGTACATAGAATTTGTAACATCTACAGGCTAGCTGGGGAAAAAAAAAAGTAATCCAGCAGCAAAGCAGTGAGAGATTTCATTCAGAAGCTATATACAGAATGGGGTATGAAACTCTGAGATCTTGACTGCTCAAAAGTGGAACAGAAATTGAGACAGGAAGACACCCAGTGATATTTTATTCATCTTGGCTAGAAGCAACATTAAAACAAGGTGTACAGTGAGAAGTTAGCATCTGCTCTAGGGACACAGAGGTATGAAAATAAGGATTCTGCAGAATCGTTGAAGTGGTAACAAGACTCATGCCCAAACCATGTAACCTGCTTAACAACAGGGAAGCTGAAGCAGTGAGACATCCATATCTGAAGCCTCAAAACTGCAGTACAAAGAGCATCACACAGGGAATTTTACAGTGCCTTGTGAAGATGGCAGGGGGATGACAACTGCAGAAAGCAAGCTCAGGCTCTTTAAGATGGATGCAGCAGGAAGCGGGAGTACAAGTGTATGTCTGCCTCACCCCTGCACCACAAGAGTGATGACAAGCCAGGAGACCAGGCCAGTTCCCATAGCCAGCTCCTGGTGGTTTTACTGAGACAAAGAAAGAGCACAGCAGCAATGCAAGATGTGTCATGTTAGACATAGAGGTGAGAAACCTTCATTGGTGTCACAAGAGCCTGAAAGAGCTGCTCCCCTTCACCCATCCCACCACTGCTCACATGAGGGTGCAGAACATTCAGTTTTAAGTGAGCAGGTCATTCTGTCATACCCCTATTACATCTGTGTGCTGTCTGTCTAGGATAAATGTGAACTGAAACTAATGTAACCACTACAGGTGAAAGTCTCCAGCACTTAAATTAGGTAATAAAACTACAAGATTTAGAACACTCGTTAGTTTAGATGGCTTCTTAAAGTAGTATACATTCAGTAGGAAGTGATATTTTCAGTTTACAGATGATATTGTATCTTCTAGTAAAAGGTTATGCTTCTATTCCCACAGAACGGAAAGATCCAAAATTTCAGGTCACCCAAGTCTTCAGTTCAAGTATAAAAAAAAAGTGGACTAGACCATTTAAGATGCCTGTTGCTACCAAAGACATGAAACAACAACAAATATGACTCTTCCTCCCTCCTTCCCCCATTGCAATCCTGCTCAAACCAACTGCTAAAGGAGCACTTCTGGGGAAAGAAGAAAGCACCCCTCAGGGTGTTCCCTCTTGCAGGTTCAAGCATGATTGCGTGCACTCCAAGACCCACAAGAAGTTGGTGAACACGTTATGCTATACTAGGAATGGCTCTAAACCTTTTATAACCTCTCACTCTAAATAAGACCGTTATTTCTGCTAAAAGCAGAGCCCTCTCAGTCATACTGGAAATAGCTTCTCGTGCGTTGTCAGAGACAAAGATGGCTTTCGGAGTATATTTAGTAGATAATGTGCTGTTAAAAAGATGCAAAGACAAGCATGGATAAATGCTGACGTAGCTAGCAAGTCCCTATTCAGCTGCCGAGATTTTATAAAGGCAAATCTTAAAAACATAGAAAAGTAGCGCAAGAATTATTTAAATTTCTAGAGTCTTTGGAAGTTACCTAATTATGATGAGGTACAATCTATTCAAATAGATGGTGCATACAAAAAAAAAAAGTACAAAGTCTAAAGTTGCTGAAAAGCCATTAAACTTATCTTCAAAAGACACCATGCCTACAAGTGTGAGGTACTCTGCAATATTTTGTTTAAAGTCCACATTTTACATTCTAGCCTATGCACTGGAAACCAATACACAAGCACAATTTTGTTTAAATTAGAAGTCATCTGATTGTCTTGCTTTTGTGAACTGCAGTTCTCGAACAGAAGTTTAACCAAGCTCAAACCACACCTTTCAAAAAAGTCTTTCTTCTCTGCATTGTCAGAAAGATTACTCAAGTGCTCAGCAGCACCCTCTAGCCCACAGACTTTAAGAAAGAACACAGAACAGACTCTTCAATCGAGCAAAACCTACCATTCATAAAAAGGGGGTCGCTTAGAGCTGAAAGACAACCATGCAAAGCTAGAAACTGATCAAATCCGAAGACTATTCTGTATTTTTTGGTCCTAAAATACATATATCTCTTTAGCTAAAATGAGACTATTTGGTAATTATTGTTCCACGGAGGTCCCTTCCATCTGACGCTCTTAATTACATTTGCTTTAATTGAGGTATTTCTAACCTGGGGGAGCAGGGGGAAGGGATGAATGATGTTAACACGCTCAAGTTAATCAAATTGGAAGATTACAGTTATCTCATGAGAAATGCCCTCGATAAATTACCATCAAGCATTAGGGAGACTTTTATGTTGAAGCGATTTAAAAATCCTTGGCTGTTTTATTTGTATCAGCACTGTTTTGCAATAGGTGCTCACGTTAAAGATTGAAGGAAAACCTAAGGCAACACTGCCTTTTCCTTCTCATTTCTAAAAAAGGAAACAGCCACTGATGCCTTTTATATTTCACTCCGAGCCCTTGAAAACTTGCAGTATTTTCCCCGCTGGAAAACCCCCCAGATTTTCCTATGGAAACGAGGCTCACATCAAGCCTCTGTGAATGTTGCAGCTGCAATTGATGCGATGCCCTTTCTTCTCCTCGGCAGAGCAGGGAGGCAGAGGAAGCGCCTGCGGGCTCTGCCTGGGCTGGCTCAGGCTGCGCTCGGTGGCCCCCGGCCCCACGTGGACCTGCCAGTGTCCCCGTCACGCGGGGCGGCTGCAGACCCCCCTCCCCGGCCCGGTCACATCCAGGCACGGCCCGGGCTGCCGAGATGCGGCGGGTGAGCGGCGCCCCTTCCGACCCACAGCCCGCACGGCCGCTGCCCGCTGCTAACGGAGCTCCGCGAGGAGAGCTGCCCCTCCGCCCGTCTCACGGAAGGGGCACCCGCAGCCCTGGGGGCGGCTGGGCCGAGAGCGAGGGCATCCCGCACCTCGGGAATAACGGGAAGCCGGGACGGGGAAGGCAATCGCACCCTTGCCGGACTCCAAAGGGCCCCACCGCCTCCCTGCAGGGTCTGTGAACCTGCCCCAGCGCTGGCCCCGGGCGTTTCATAAGCGGAGCGGAGGTAGAGCGTTATGTCACCCGGTTAGGTAACGGGCGCGGGAGCCGCCGCAGTGACAGCACTCCTCCTCCCGCCCTGCCGGGGCGGCTGAGGTGAGGTGGCGTTAACCCTTCGCGGGGGCAGGAGCGGACTTCACCTGCGGCGGGGAGCAGATCCCCCGGGAGCGGGGCGGACTTCCCCCGCCGCCCACCGGAGCCGGCGGGGAGCGGAGCCGGCTCCGCCCGAGAGGTGAGGCGGGGCGGCGGTACCGGCTCCGACCGACGGCGCCAATACCCGCAGCGGCCGCCGGGCGGAGCCAGCAGGGGACGCTGCGGCGCCGCGACGTGCGGGAGGGGAACCACACACAGACACCCAGACAGACACACAGACAGAACGAGCCCGCGCCCACGCGTGGTGCCCCGCCCCAGCCCGTGGGCACTGCGCTGTCCTGGCAGCAGGCGTGCCCGGCGGCGCGGCCCCGCCAGGAAGGGCACAGGCTGCTGCAAGGCGGCAGCACCTCAGCCTGCAAGTCTCACACAAGGCCCAGGGTTCAACAGCCACGAAGAGCACCTTTTACCCTTACACCTTCATACCAGTGTATCCATGCCATAGTACACAATTTGATCAGTACTGGCACTAAAAATGCACACTATCGAGGCGGTGGAGCCGCACTCCATGCAAAAAGCTGGTACTTTCACAGAGCCTGGCTTCCAGCGGGACTGGCCTCGGCTACCAGCACTTTCTTCATAGCCAAGCCCACACACCACGCTCAGCTGCAGCAGGAGGCAGCAGAGAGCATTTCCCACACCACTCGCTACCAGCCTGCCCCACAAGTCCCCTCAGTCGGACGTTGCAGAGGATTCAGCAGAGCCTTTGCCCTTAATGTGATGCCAACAGCCCTACGTGCTGCCTCTCCCGTAGCCAAGGCAGCAGAGCACACATGGCTGGCAGAGGGAATGGCCTCCACATGAATTTCAGGTCCCATTAGGCCCTGGCTCCAGAGAGCACTGGCACAGACATGGCACCATTCATCATCCCCTCAACACGTACCCCTGTTCCTGGCAAGGTGGAGACTTACACCAAGAATGCAGCGTGCTCCCCATCAAGCTCCACCACAACCTCCTTCCAAGGTCTTCACTGCAATCCCAAAGCCCTTTTCATTTAGGAAGTCCTCCACTCAAGTAAGTGCTGACAGGACTCTTCAGCTCCTTTCAAGCAAGCTGACCCATCAGAGCTCAGGAAAAAGGAAGCTCAGAAGAATTTCATGCAACACCCATTGTCCAAAGATGTAATGCTATAAAGGGAGAACAGCATCCACCAACTGCTCAGATGCTGTGGAAAGCAGGATCTACAACAGGTTGCACCTTTTCAGCTCCCTGTTTGACTGTGTGAACCTCCTCTGTCCCATCTCTCCATTTCTATTTGCTGTTCTCCCCCCTTTTTGACATCTCATCCTTGCAGCTCTCCTATCCCAACTTTGAGGACTTTTTGACTTAGAAAGGTTTACAGCTTCCCTAGAGGAACATACATCGTAAAAGGTTTCTAGCAGTGCTCCTCTCATTCCTCTCTGAGTGGGACTGGGGCCCTGACATTGGACTTCTCTTTCTGGTCCAAGAGAAACCCCTCCTTTAGAGTCAGACACTAGGAAGGGCAAAGGAGGTTGCTCATACCACCTCAGCATATACAGACCGTGGTACCTTTAGTTTGCTGGCCAGAACCAGCCTGCCACAGCAGCTTTTTTATGCACCCCCCAACCCTTCCAAAACAGCACAAAGCTTCCCCACCCTCCACGGGAAGTGTTTAAGCAACTCTGCTTTCTGCTCTTCTACTGCAGGTCCCACAAATCTTCCCTACAGCATGGTCAGACAGCCAGTGCCACTTCACCTAAACAGTGCTGTCCTCAAAGCAATAGGATATATACTGAAATGTCAGCACCCTGAGAATGGGCAACTGGGGCACAGCACAGTCTGGTCAGGTCACTGTTAAGAGGCAGAGCAGCCCCACCCCAACTGCTAATGCCCTACTGAATTTAGGAACATCATTCATGCTAAAAATGTCCATTGTGGAAATAGCTTGCAAAATTATCAAGACACCTTGAGAGGAGGGAAAAAAAAACACCACACAACACAACACACAACCAAAATCACACGAACACCACCCACATTACTGCTCCAAGATTTAAGAACATGGGCAAAACTTCAGACCACAGAAAGTTCGCCACTAGTAAGACTATATGCAGTACAGGACTGAGCATTAAAAGTTATGACTAGCATCCCTTGCTTAGATGCATGCCATACTACTAATTCCCCCAAAAGGCTTTAAAAAAATCATAATAAATCAACTTCTACAGAGAAGACTATTTTAAAACAATATGCACTTATAAAATATATCCTTACTCAGATATACTTCCTCTACCTGTACAGAATTCGTGCTGGAAGTGTGGGGGTGGGGGTGCAAAGCTGCAAAGAGATAAATGCTAGGTTAATTTGTAAGAGAGGTGGTTTCAGTCCAAAGCTTACAAACAGTGACTGAAACAAGCTAGTCTACACTAGTAGGTCATACTAACATTTATCTGAACAAATGCATCCTTTCATATGCTGGCAAGGCAATGTTACATATCAGAACTTCTACACTTTCATTTTAACTGCAATCAGCAACAGTGTAGAAGTGAGGAACCCAGCTGGGATGAGATCCTACCACAATTCTGTATACCTGTCAGCTTGGAAATCCACCTATTTCTTCACAAGCTAAGAGAGTTTAGTCAAAATTACTTCCAGATGAACAGATTTCCCACCCCCCTCACATTTTCAAACACTGTAAAACATCAAGATTTCAGTTCCCAGAATTAGAGTTTTAAATATAGCCAAATACAACTGGTCTGTCCCTAGGGTAGGTCCCCACAGAAAGAACAGAGTACTAAAACTACTGTGTAATAAGTGGCTTAAGGGTTTCTTAACATTAATTCCATAACTAGCAAATCAATACAAGTCCCAGTCTTTGAAAAGGAAAGGAGCTTGAGAACTTGTTAGCAAGGCTCTCTGAAACTGTACTCTGCAATTCACAACCCAGCCTTCTCAACATACCCACAAGAGGACTGCACACATGCCACCCACATGGAACTGAACAAAACAAGACTCCGAAATAGCCCATCAAAATGGGGCCAAGCAACAGAAGAGAAAACAGGTTCATCCTACAGTTTTAGGCTCAGTTTAAGCCAGCATAGCTGCAGGATATCACCCAACCATTCATTCCTACCTGGTTCCCCAGCATCTGTTCACTAGAGCAGAAGCAAGTCTTTTGGCAGCAGCCTGGTCTTGAAGCAACTCAAGCTGACCACTGGGCTTCACTGAATTCTCAACACATAGTTTCATTATACTGCCAAGTTTCCCTTTCATTGCACCAGCACTGGAACTAATTTAACTCACAGCAAAGCAGCCTAGGGAGCATAAATAGCTAAAAGTGACCAGTTTTCTGCAGGGTAGACTTCCTAACTAGATCATTGTAGAACAAAACAAACACCAGTGCCAGCACAAGGAGGAAAAAAGCAGAAGAGCTCTCCATCTAACTTTTTCTCTACCCCCACCAAACAATTAGATCAGAAAGCCATGACGCAAAACCACATACTCAGTCTTCTTGTGACCAATGATATCTCATTCATAAACTGATATTGCAGGAGAGAGACAGTAAACTGATTCCAGTGCAAAGGAATATGAACAAGGCCCTGGAAGCTGGAGTGAACCTCCAGGCTATGACTAGAGTCGGCAAAAAATACCGAAGGTGAAGAACCAGTCAAGCAAATGGAGGATCTGAGATGGTGAATCTAGGAACAAATACAAAGCTGTGGAGCACTAAAGGTTTTGACATAGATCTGAAGAAAGAATTGGGACTACCGGGACAGAGACAAAGAGTTTGTATTAGGACAGGTAACTTGCCTTGAAGCACAACTGCAAGCTGATCAGAGCACACATCCCCATCTGCCACACCAGATAAACACTGGGTTGGACATGCAGCACATCTGAGGGCAGAAACAACCACCAAGAAACCCTAACTGTAATCCTTTGTTCAACTACTGACAGGGTAGCAGCTTCTTCCAGCAATGCAGCGATCCATTACTGCCTGATCCTTCTCCTGATTGCTACTTCTTCCTCCTGTTAGAGATCCAACTCGTGAGCTGTGCTGAATCACTTCTACTCAATCCCACTCTAGAGACTGAAAGCTCCTGTGGCAGATAGGACTCAGACACCAGGAATACTGGGCATACACACCTCTTCAGAAAAAAAAATATTGGTGAAAAGTATTAGAGAATAATGAGTTTATAGATCAAATACCCTTGCTGACAGGGTAAGAATCCTGAGGAAGGAAGCAGAGAGGCCAAAGTCCATGGGAAGCAGGTCAGCCAGAAGCTTCAGAAGAGGTACAAGGGAAGAGTATTAGAGGAACAGATGGGCTGGTCACAGATGAGGAATATGAAACTGGGACTTGCTGGAACAAGGATCTAGTGGTGAAGCAAAGTACAAGCATAAGCAAGTGTTGGCTGGGTAGCAGCAACCACACTGTAGATAGTTCTCTGCCTTCTGCTTTCCATGCCTACGTATACCCTTGCGCAACGCCCTAAACCTCTGCATCTAACAGTAAGGACCAGAGACTTTGGAAGGAGACTGGACTCTTTAGTCTCTGCACAACAGGTTCTTCCCCTCAACAACAAAAGCCTTTGCTTCACTGAACTTCACAGAATCACAGAATTTATCCCACATTTCACATTCCACTTCTCTCACTAATGCTTTTCTCCCTTTCTACTTCAGCGGTAGTCTTCTAACATATACAAAAATCCTCTGGAAAAATCTTTGTGATGTACATCCCTAGACCCGAGTTCCTCAACCCTGCTCTTCCTTGTACACTGTATAGAGCTCCTCAAGAAGTGGGAGTGCAGCTGTCGCACTGGCATGACTGATGTAATACACCCTCCTAGAACACTGTGGCTCACCATTACTTAAGAAGAGAAAATAGGAGAGAGATAGGAAATATATATATAAATAAATAAAACTGCAAACAAATCCTGTGCAGTCAACTAGACAGTAGGTTCTGCATGTATACAGACCATGTCCCAACCTGAGCCACACAGCTGTCTCCCACCCTCTTTGGGACAAACAATTAAGTCATGAGAGAAGTACAGGAGAACTTGTGGAGGGAAAGAAGCAGGGAGGGTGACATACAAATGGAAAAAGAAGTACAAGAAACCAAGGGACAGGCACTGTTTACCCCAAGGCTCTGCTTCTGGACATCTCATCTTCAGTTTTAAGAACTGCTACACAAGAGGTTTCTTTCAAAACCTACAGCTAAACCCCAGGATTTTAGGTGTCACCATCTGTTGCTGTGGGCAGGGGAGTAAATCAGAAGCTCAGCAGGAAATTTTGCATATAGCTCTTTTCCAGTGTTAAGTGAAAAAGCTTATACTGTGGCTCAGAACTTCAGCTCCGCTAGTGACTCACCCAGTGGGTGATGGGTTCTAGACTTCAACTCCAGGAATCTGGGAAGTTGCACAGATTTGGGAAAAAATATTACATAATATTTTAAATAGGTTAAGTATCACGAGTCAAAATATAGCAGATTTTAGGCAGAATCCTTTTGTGCAATTGAATGTACTACAGTGAAAGAAGTCAAGTAGCCCTAATTATAGCATTTTATGCCATTAATGTACTCAGTATGAAAAGTATTTTGCTTTACTCTCGAAACCCAGATTCCCTAAAGCTTATCAATAAGTGAGCAACAGAAGTCATCTGAAGTTACAAGCAGCAAGCCTTAATCTAATCAGAAAATGATTAAACTATGCAAGCCAACACAATGAGATGCTTTACCCACTAGCTACGCTGTTTATCCCACATTTGTGTTCTGATACAAGCCTAAAGAATCACATTTGGCATTTGTTAGAATAATTAGGAAAGATATTTTCTTACTCTCATCTCTTGTGTAGCAGAGATGGTCTTTTCAACCCTATGGACTATGAATTTAAATATTCATAAAACCAAGAACAACAACACTTCATCCACCTACCAAAAAATTAATTCCCAGGTAAATTGCTGTAGTTCTCCCAAACCCTGCTCTCAGCAATGCCCTCACACCCTCAGGATCCCCTGCTAGCTCACATCTTCCTGACACAGGAGCCCATTCACCCAACTGCCTCTAACACTCAGCACAGTTGCAGTTGGAGTTTTCTGCTGGAAACACTTCCATGCTACTCACTCCTATACACAGCCTTGCTTGCTTTTACCAGGCTGCTTCACAGGTAAGCTTCCCAAAAACAAAGGAAGTACACTAGCCAAAAAAGCCATATAAAGAAACTCAAGCAAGATAGTACTCTAGATAACTTACTTAAGCCCATGGAATTTATGCAAGGAAGTAATTTCCATTACAAGTATTCCTACTTTAAAAATAGACATAAGGTTGAAAGAACAAGCTAACTTAAAATAACACAGCCATTCATCCCCCTGCGATTAATAAATTTAAAAGAGTTTCCCTCTCAGGCTGTTTATCAGAGATAGGTATTTCTTTCACCTTCATGCAGACAGCATCTGTCCTCCACTCGCAGTCAGTATTTTGGTTTTTTGGAGGTGGAAAGAACATACTACAGCATTTAGCTGTCCTGCACATCCATCTCTGTTCCTACAGATAAACATGGCAAAGCCTATTCATATTCCAGTTCAAGTTTGCCAGTGACATTAGTTCTGCATTACTGAACACTTCCACTCGGGATTTCACTTGGAAAATAAAAAGCATCTCAAAAAAAACAACACACACCTACACAGAGCAAAAGTTTTCCCACCAAATCAAACTCTAGAGCTGGAGATTATGAGCCTGGTTGATGCTGAGGTCAGTGGTGCCTACACAGACACATTTAGTCTCAACAGCTACTGACACAAGCCAGAAATTAAGTGCTAGGACTCTATACTTCAGCGCTCTATGCATTTGCTCTCCCTCTCCTCACCAGAGAGTGGAAGAATAGCACTTAACACAACTAGTGACAAGCAACCCTACTAAGCAGACTTTTTAAACAGTCAGTAGCATGCAAAAAATATGCAAAAGAAAACACCTAAAAGAAACAATCAAGAAGCAGAAAGACAGCAAAATTGTAGAAAACAGAACAGAATGTGGTTCATTCCTTTATATTATCCTAGAAGCAAAACTGATTTCAGGATAAGTTAGTTGCAGTAGTCTACATAAAAAACACTAGAGAACCTGCTCAACTTACTAAGAGCTGTATGGTCTCAAGAGGAGGTACAGCTCACTGAAGTACCACACAGTGCAAGCTGCAGAGCTCAGAGATCCCACCGCTAATGGGTTGCTCTGGAAAAGCAGCACTTGCTTACTCCAGCAAAAAACAGGCTGGAGGAAGACACTGACAGAAGCTTTCTAAATTACAAGCTATGAATAGGATGAATGACTAAAGGAAGACAGTTTTTTGTTTTTTGGTTTTTTTTTTTAACCAGAGAAAATTTAGGATGGATATCTGGAAACATTACATGATAAACACAAAAAGAAAAAGCCACACATGCGGGAGCGCAGCACTTGTGAGAAGGAAAGGATTAGGATACTTGCACCAGATCATTCCCAGAGCCACATTTCAGTGCAGTAACCCTTTGGAAGCATTTCACAAATAGCCATACAAGAAAATACATGCTCCAAGTTCAGGCTGCAAGTTTGACTTGAGCTGTCATGGTCAAGACTTATCAGCAAGCTGACATTTTTTTGCATGTTCTTAATGTTACTCTTGGGGTTGACAGGTGCCATGTTTTATTTCATACAATGCTGGAGGTGTTTGTGTATTGCCCAAAATGGAATGCAAGACCAGAAAAGTCTTGTCTTGGATCTGAAGTCCAGAAGTCAGCAAATCCCTGAACAAGTGATTCTGCTTTAGGACGAGATAACTAAAAGCTCTCCCCAAAGCTCCTCACACACCAGGCAAGTACTCACATGTAGGGAAAGTGGGGAGTTGCAGAGCCTCTCCTCTCACACCTTGCAGCAAGAGCAGAGCTAAGAGAGGCTGACACTCCCTTTGTTTCCCCACTAACTATACCCTCACCACACACTGCACTGACTGTTTTAATCTGCAGCAGTGATTTGTGACATGGTCTGTCGACTATAATTGCACATTGCCAAACACCTGCAAAGCAAGATTGCACTCATTTGTGTAACAGGGATCAAAACTTATTTGCAGAAAACAAAAAAGCCTTCAGGTAACAACTATTTCACTTGATGCTAAGTAGCTTGAAAAATGACACGGCTCCTGAAAGCTGCTCAAGGTTATCAACAAGTTACCACCTGGTCTTCACTAAAGTAAATGTCCTTCATGTCGAGTTCTTAAATTGTCATTAAAATAATTTATCATCCAACTTAAGGTTGTCCCAAGAACTTCATAAGGATCAGGGTCTGTTTTATAAGATGCTATTTCTAAGAAGCACGGTTATATATATTTTTCATGCCTCCCATAGTGGGCCTGGTATGCAATTCACTATTTTTAAATGCTGGACTATGCATAGTCAAATGTAGCCCCTGTTAAATAAGTCAACAAGAACAGGCAGAGAGCATTCAACCAGCTTTGCTGATGATGAAAGAACGTATTGTTAAGCATTTACACAGGAAAATAAATAACAGTTTAAGACTGAATAAGGGGCTTTGGCCTAAAACCAAATTACAGAAAGTTAAAGGCAGTTTAGAGCAGCATCCTGATTAATGACCTCTTACAGATTCTTTTTTAAGAAATCTAGAGCAAATTGTCCATATTTAGTTATTTTTACATGCTAGTGAACAAATTCCAAGCAGCTTAATTAAGACAAGCTCAGCTTCACAAACATTTGTTAACCCCAGTACAACTGTAGAGCTGTATTCACCACATGAGATAGCATCATCACTATCAGATATTTTGCAATTACTAGATATGTGTTTATTCAACCATGTTTGTATCAAAGGCACTGTGGGAAGAAGTGGACACTTTCCTAAGCCACTGTGAGACTTGAACGAAAACAGGACTTTTCTTTGAGTGTCATATAGCAAATTATACAACCAAAATAAACGTTGTTTCTAGTTAACAGATCACTTCAGTTACAGTAAATTGGAAAAAGAAACACTTCTCATTAAAGTATTTGCAACTTTGGTCCAGGAAATAAAGAAAAAAGTACTGAGATGACCAAGATATTAGAAGTTTCAGAGCATCGGATCACTCCAACTTGTAGTGCTGGTGTATTTTGAATACACAGAGTTGATTATGTGCACATACCCAACTGGTCTGATCTCACAGCTGATTCTGTTCTGAGCAGGAGGTTGGACTAGAGGCCTTTTGAGGTCCTTCCCAGTCTGAAATACCACGGGATTCTGACTTCATTTCACCAAGTTACTGAAGAAAAGGGGCAGAAAAATTATTTCATTTCTTCCAGAAAAAAAAGGCAGCTTCCTAAATAGGAGACATGGCAGCTCTCCAAATGGGAGCCACGACAGCAGCAGACGGCTCCCTGCTCCAGACACTCCATACTCCAGAATAACCACAACTGTCAATGGCAGAGAAGCAAGGTGGCTGCCTGCCACCGCCAGCAATGGAAGAACAGGACACTCTCATCCGACCTAAGGAAATACCATTATGGATCACAGTTACCAGCACTGCCAACAGATCTGCCTGTCAAGAGGAAGGCTGTATTCTTTGCAATTTCAGAACGACTCCTTGGCACTCTTGCTTCTGTCAAGCCTGTGGTTTATTTAGCTAAACAGTTATTCAAGGAAGGGATCTGTTATCTTCTGTTACCAAATTATGAGGCACACTAAAGGTACAGAGCACTCCACCCAGGAGTTTTCACTGTGTTGTCTCTCAAGATGCACCCAGAAACCACACATTGAGACAACATCCACCCAACCTCCATCACTGTCCAGTAGCCAAAACCAAGCCAGATATGAGTTACAGGGAGAGAAAAACAGAAAAGCTGTATACGGACCTTCACCCATTACCACAACAATAGAAAATCAACTTTTTGTCATAACAGCGGCTATTTAAAGTAGTACAAACCTAATTTTCGCAGAGTACATTATCAGCTTACATATGTCCTCCTCACATTCCCTCCTTTGAAACAGCAGCAAACTAGAGCATAGACAGAAGCAATTGCATATACGCAGCCAAAAGACCACTAACAAAACAAGGAAAGAACATGCAACTCAATTTCAGTTGTGCAGAAGAGTTAAAGGGGAGTAAGGAGGCCTCAGAAAAGAGCTTGTAAAGGTTTTCTGGTTTTTGTAAAGTTGCTTTCTAGTTGTGCAGCAGAAAGAATACACTGTCACAGTAATCACAGCAGCTAATTAGCATCAAACCCATTGGTTTTTAAAAAACCAGGAGAGAAGGAAATGTACTTCTTCCCACAGCAAGCCTTAGTAATTTGCTAATTCTCAAGGTGACCCCATATATTGGCAGCTGTGCCTTCATCCTCCTTTCCAGGAGGAGAAAAAACAAAGAGCCTCCCCAGTCTACTGCTTGTACCACAATGCACTTTCAGGGCAAAGCACTCCAGTGCTTATTCAGACTGGGAAAACCTCTTCTCATTTCAGCTGGAGCCTACAGCAGCTGCCCCAGTAAAGCAGCAGCACACAGAGGACATAAAACAGCTACATTACAATGGCTCTGTGCCTTTCTACAGTGACAGCTCAGGTCCAAGCTATCAGGCACCATCATCCTATTTCTCTATCCTCCTGTTTCTCCATTCTCCTTGACACTGCAGCAGTGCTCCCACTTCAGAGCAGGAGTAAGAAACACAAGGAATTTAGCTGTACTGCCAACACTCCGCTTGCTCTATGGCTTGAAGATTTTTATCATGGCAAAGAGAAAGAAAAATTCTTGTGAGCAGTCACTGGTCATATACAATGGTCTGCTGCTGCTGCCTGTGCTTGTGCAGAACAATAACGGGACATTTGCATCACAGTTCTCCATTCATGGGATATTTGAGGATGTGACTGGGGAAAGATTCATTGTCTACAGATTGTGGTTCCAGCTGATAAGCTGGCATTTGGCTCAAGCACTGCAAGTTTCCATGTTTGAAATAATGCAGAACAAGCTAAAGTGGCCACCAAGACTTCTGTGATATAAGACAGGTCAGCACGTAACTGATAATGCAGTAACATACTCAAAACCAGCATTAAAAAGTCAAAGAGGCTTTCAGTCTTCCATGCCAACCATCTCTTTAACAGGCATACCATTTCTCTACCTGGAACTATGCAGTGCTATAACTTGTCTAAGCTCTGGGATTATGGATACCGCCAGGAGCATTGCTAGTTTACTGGTGTCTCACACAGGCAGAAGTTCAATCACTGGACCATGTCATCACATACGAGTTCTGTATTGGCTGCTGCAGAGGTTATGGGGAACTACGTTCATCAGCCCTGCAAACTATCAGGTTGTTGCAGGGCTGCTGTAACTACAGGTCTGCCACTTCGAAGCAGCTGCAGAGTCTAAGCACCTGATGCCTTCCTACTCCCCTTGAGGGAAGAAAATACGTTTTTTAGTGTCTCTCATCTCAAATTCACAGCTTTACAGTTTGTAATTATTTTTATCAATTTCACCTTAACAATACCCAACCAGACACAGGACTTTCCCTTCACACTGCCTTTGGCAGCCAAGGATTTGAAAACTGCCTTGGGCTGAGCTGTTGCACTGGCAGAGAATTCTAACTCCTCACCATTACTTTAAGAGGGAAGGAAGGGTCTTTCCCCAGTACGGTTCCCTGACTGAGGTAAGTTAGCACAATGCAGCACTGACAGTCTCCTGGGAAGATCCACTCTACAGCCCCACAGTGCTCCTGCACTTCTGGGATGCCAGTTAAATGCTGTGGCCACCGTTCCTGTCATCCCCTTCACCAGGGATGAGCTCGGGCTACAGCCCTTTCCTGAAGGGTCCTCAGCTGCAGGCAACCACGTCCCAGGGCTCAAGAGGGGACGATCTGCAGGGGGGGTGGGTGGCACAACTTTCGCAGCGCCACTCGATTTATAAGCGGTTCTCAGAGCGCCTGTTCGCTGCCCGTGGCCGGCAGACGCCGTTCGGCCGCGCACCGGCTCGCAGAGGCGCTGCCACCCGAGACGGCCGGTCCGCGTCGCTGCCGCCCCCGCTGCCGGCGCGTGCGGAGGGAAGCGCCCGCTGCTCCGGGGGCGGCGGGACGGGGCTGCCGTGACGTCAGCGATGAAATGCGAGGCAGCGCGCGCGCAGCCAGCCGCTAGCGCCGGCGCGGAGGGGGCGGGCGCGCGCCGAGCAGCCGCGCTGGGAACGGGAACCGGCAGCAGGACCGGGACGGCACCGCGCGGCCGCGCCTCGGGCAGCACCGCTCTGCGCCGCGCGGGGCCCGGGCCCGCAGGAGACCGGGCCAGCCCATGTGGCCCGAGCTGAAGTTCAAACACGCCGTGCCCGCCTCCAAGTCCCAGCAAACGGCGCTTCCCTCAGAAGCCGCTCTGACCGGCGCCCTCCGGTCCCGCAACTGTCGCGGCAAGCCTGCGCCCGACTCCGCGGGGACGCGGCCGGAGCAGCTACAGCACCCGGCGGCGCCTCAGCCGCTGCCTCAGGCCGGCCGCGGGCTGCCGCCCAGAGCCGCCCCCCCAGGCCACCGCGGTTCCCCCGAGGGCCCGCCCGCCGCCCGCTCTGCCCACGAGAAGCGCACCCCGCCCCGCTCCCGCAGGTCCGAGGCCGCCGTTGCGCTGCCCTGGGAGGGGGGGCCTGTCCCAGCCCCGGAGGGTGGGGATCAGAACAGCCTTCACGGGAGCGGCGCGGCCGGCCGGGACGCGCACTCACCAGCCCAGGCGCCCAGCACCGGTCCCACGGCGGCGGCGCCGCTGCCCAGCACCCAGACGCGGAAGCCGGCCAGCAGGCGGTAGGAGGTCAGCGCCGCCGCGTAGAGGGCGCCCAGTGCGCCCACCCAGTAGAGGAGGCCAGCGGCCGGGAGCGCGACAACAGCCACCATGCTGCGGAGGCGGCCGCGGCCGAACTGAGCCCTCCCGGCCACCGCCGACCCACAGCCGTCACGGCGCCCGCCCCCGCTCGGTCTCGATTGGCTGAGGGGCCGCTCATCCACCGGGTAACCAGGCAACGCGGCCGGCCCCGCCCGCCCCCGGGCCGCGCGGCCCTGCCACACTCCTGCCGCGCTGGAAAGGAGAAGGCAAGGAGCGAGCGGCCACACGCCCCCGTACTACTTGCGGCCTGTGCCCCACGTGGTCGTCACGGCACTTTTACGGCTATTGGTCGACGAGGATGGCCTTCATCCGGCAGCCGTGCTTCGATTGGCCGTGCCTCCCGGATGTCTCACAGGATTGGTGGAAGACGGAGTCTCTCTTTCCGCCCCAATGACGTGATATGGGCCCATTCATAAAATACCCAGGCTACGCCCCACACCCGAGTGCGTCCCACGGTTCCCCTCCCCCTTTCTGCGCTTCCCCACGGGGCGCCCCCGCGCTGCGGTCGGCACGGCGAGGGGGTTGCAGGGGCGCTGATCCGGCGGGGGAGGCGTCTGGCCCCGAGCCGCCGTGCCCGGACGTGCTCTTCCAGCCCCACTGCCCTTCCCCAGCCCCTTAGCCAAGGCCTGGCCTCCACAGCCCCACGCGGGATGGCTTGGGAACCCGAGGACACGGGGGAGCGTAGGAAACATCCCCGAAATCACCCCCGCCTTGGTGGCTCTTCCCATGGTGGCGGAGAAGAGCTCTGCTGTCTTTTGCTCCATCTCCACCACCTGCTGGGGTCATGCAGCCCATAGCCCATGCACGGGCCTGGGGTTTCTCTTCCTTTCTCGCAAACACCGGCCTGGGGGCAGTGAGAAGATAGGATACGGAGGGCTGTGGGAGGCTGAAGCCCCAAAATAGCCCGTGGTTGAGGTGTCCTGCCTGAATGGGCTGAAAGGACAGGAGTGGCTGAGGAAGATGGAAAATCAAGTGACTTGGTGCAACGTGCGAGTTAAACAGAACATTAGAACAGTCCAGCAGCAGGGCAGGTGAAGGGACCTGCTGCTTTTAAAGGTGGACTTTTGTAACTCCCGGTGTCAAAATCTTTTTTCTAGAAAGCAAGCATTTTATATGATTTGACAATAACCTCACTGCAAGCAGCAAGAAACGATTTTTAGATGAGGCTTTCGGAGACCCAGACCCATTGAAGTTGTTAGGTGGCATGAAGGGTAGTTTCATATGTTGCATTTCCTTTCTCCCCTTCCTTAGAAAACAGGTCATACCTAATTCCAGCCTCTACTGCTGCAGATCTCCAAGCTCTACCAAAGCACAACTCTGCTTCAGAATTCATCCCCTTTCTGTGCTGCTCTGACACCTGGGATAGCCTACTGCAGCCTCCCCAGGTATCGCCACCAACCCCAGCTGAAACCAAACCAGTCACAGTTGATCCTCCTCATCCACCAGTGTTGCTGGGCTGCTCTTAAGTCACTCGTTGGCTCTCTAGCTGCTGACACAGCCACTCAATCTGGTGGCACTCATGCTCCCTACATGTCGTTTTGCCACCAGCTGGTTTTCAGGAACCTCCAGTTTTCCATGCTCTCCTTCCCTCCATGAAAATGCTGCTGTTAGGCTGCAGCCATGTGCCAGCTCCCCTCATTCCCTCCATGTCACTTCACACATGCCACACTGATGCTGGCTGCAGCCTCCTTGTCACCTGCCAAACCCTGGCATGCTTCTGATCCAGCTTCCTTTTACAGAACCCACTTACTGTAAACTGAATGGATTTACAAGCCATCGACAACGTCTCACTCCCCGTCCCACTCCACATTCCCTAACTTTTGCCTGCTGCGTGTTCATAGGGTGCGAGCTCCTCAGCTCAGGGATTATGTTTTACAGAATTTGGAAAGATCTTGTATTAGGCACTACCCTAAATGCAACAGGTGACTAGTGCCCCGAGTGTTGCACCTGAAGGTCCCAATCAGATTATGGCAGCATGGGGATGCAGTTACAAAGATGACTGTAACCTCAAAGCTCTTATTTAGAAACAAGAAGTTTTTGTATGACATCAACTACCTGATGCAATGAGGTGTGTGTCCTGAGATACACAAGATTATGCTTAATGATCTTTCATTTACACTACGGGAAAAAAGATCAAGGAAATTAAATGAAAACGTGCTTTCATAGGTTTATTTGTTTTATTACTTTAATAAAAATAAATGTTACATTTCCTGTTATTAACTATAAATACATACACAATAGCTTTTCACTCAAAGATCCATAATTAATAGAAATCAAAGGTCTCTGTTCATAATCTACTGTGCAAAACAAATTCATAGTGGGATTTGAACTTGCATTCAACAATACACTGTCTGTGGTGATGCCCATTCACGGCATGAAACTATCATACACTTTGCGATGAAAAATTTGTCAAGTCATCTTATTGGCTGACCTACAGGTTTACAGTTAGATGTTAATCTTAATGATACAGCAGTTGTATCAGATATAATGAGAGGGAGCATATAACTGGATTTCATTCTAATCCACAACAGGAGGCACCCATTCTCAGGGTGATTTAGCTCACCTGTTTTCCTTTTGTTTGTCAGTCACTCAATTGTGAAAGGTGACACACAGAGGATCAAGCTCTCACCAGGTTTTCTTCCTGCTTCTTCTCAAGAGCCACCTAACAGTGTGATTACCTAGGGCTAGCTCCTGAAGTCTTTACATAAGGAAAAATCTCATAGGCCTCATGGAGTGTGTATCCCGCAAAACACCTGCCACAGACAGGACTTTATTACAGGGAGGTGCAAAACTGCTGGGATAGTTTAATTTTTCTTTTGTTCCATACCAGCCATTCCTTAATTTGTAAGCATACTTTAATCTGCATGGACAATCTTGGCATTTTTGCGTGAAGATGTGTGTGCTGGAAAGAAACAATGCTGTTACAGTAAGAGAAAAGAACACAGGTAATCAGAGGGAGGTTCGAGCACCACTCCTCCTTGGAGAAGTGCAATTCCACATTGTTAGAAAAAGCATGCACTTGCTGTGGCCACAACGCACTATTTTCTTCCATTGGCCCTCAAAGCACTTCTCACGCTGTTTGCAGGATAATAACACACCTCTGATTCTCACTCCTTCGTCTTCCAGAGGACCAGGCAATAGAGAGACAGGATATGCCAAAAGCATCTGAAAAGCAAAAAAAGGACCAGTTTGGCTCTAGTAAGATATCTGCTACAAGTCAAAGACAAAACAAGAGCTGCAGTGAGGGACAGAAGGTAACAGTATGATCCCCAGGATGACCAGCTATTGAGAACAGAAGTGGACTGGGCAGCCAGACACATGGCAGAGATCGGAGGAAAGGAGATGGGTCTCGGGCAACCTGCTGAAGGGAACAGACAGCTTCTGACTGGATGGCCACACTGCAGTCACCACGGGGAAGCTGCTGGTTTACAAACAGGTCAGAAATAAGGAAGCAAGTACGTGGGTGCTATGGAAGATTCATTGGCCTTTGTCAGAGCCAACCTATCTCCTACCATCACATCCACCGCCCACAGTACTGCAGCTGTGCTGCTCCTGAGACCTCTTGTCTGAACGACCTTCTTGTTGCAGGTCAGGACAGAACCTGCTCTGCTGTTCTGATAAATCCCTTGACAGAGAAGCACAGATACAGCACGGCAGTCCTCAAGTTTTTTCGTGTTAAAAAATAATACTGATTATTCAACAGTGTAGCTATTTTTTATGCTCCCCTGTTCAGAGAGAAAGGCAGTCCTCTGAGAAGCTTACAGTCTACATTTAGAAGATGATGAGTCACAGGGAGGGAAAGGGACTCACTGGAAGGGAAAGAATTATACAAAGGTCAAGTGAGGGGTTTTGAATCTCTTGCTTACGGTCACCACACACTGCTGGTCAACAGACTTATCCTCCTTTTTAGGGTTAATCCTGGTCTTCCCATGAGCTTTGCAGGTCTGTTGCCATTTCCCATAAGCTGCTGCAAAGCCTAACGGAGCACCCAGTCAGCTGAGCTGATGGGACTGACAGACATTTTGAACATACACATCAGCATGCAGGGACATGTACATGAGGATACCTTGCCAAGGACCCAGAG
Organism: Patagioenas fasciata; assembly: GCF_037038585.1. Lineage (NCBI taxonomy): Eukaryota > Metazoa > Chordata > Aves > Columbiformes > Columbidae > Patagioenas > Patagioenas fasciata. The sequence continues at coordinate 26,458,301 of NC_092524.1, read as the reverse complement.
ATTCACATTCCCACAGCATCTTTTATCAGTTCGGGCATGTAGTCAGTTCCAGATGACTGCAGGTGCAATCTGGTTCAGGGTGGTGATGCAATCTTAAGTCAACCTGCAATTCAGCTACATTGCTCCATCGCATGGAAGTTGGCCAAACTGTATGGCAGATCACAAGAGAGAAAAGGGAAAGTATTCAGAAAAGCTAAAGGAGTGAAGACCTGCTGCAATAAAAAAAAGCAACAGTAAATAAAAATGAACAAACAATAAAGATACAGAACTACAGAGAGGAAGATATCAAAATGAGACATAAAGAAGGCAAAAATATAGCAGAAAGGAGAAATAAAATACAACAAATAGGGAGTAAAAGAGCATCCAAAAAGAAGAGCGATTCATTTTTTATTATTACATTTTTCCATGACTTTGCTGCCACGAGTACCTCACAAGCAATCACACATCTCAGCAAGACCACATTCTCACATCTCACGTGTACATCTTCCCTCCTGCCCTGCTCTCCCACTACCTGAAGAAGACACCTCCTCTCCCTCCAAGCTCCACAGCTGGGAACCACAGGCAGCCACTCACTGTGTGTACAGCGAGGCATGGCTGGGGGCCTCAGAGCTGGGGTCCCCTCCTCACGCCAGCCTGGCCAGCTCAGCCAGCAGTGCTGTCTGCTCCGCAGCAACCCTGGGAACAGGATGGGGGACTGCCCGTTATCTGTGATGTGTCACACTTTTTCCTGCCACTGGGAAGAGGTGTAGTCATTTGTTTCATTAAATGGCATTCTTGTACCCAGTGCTAATTTAATCCTTTTACAAATATGTTTTTCATTCTTGCGAGTCAAGTGCAGCTCTCCCTCCTGTACAGTCATTCTGCTCTCATGCCTCTCTTACCACATTACTCACACTCATTGCAGTGAGGCCAAATGCAATAAAGGGTCTGGCTGTTGCAGTGCTGAGCACTGCGGTGTGTCTTTTGCCTAAATCCACAGTCCCAAATTAACACACCCTGCCTCAGTGTACACTGAAGGCAAAACGAAGCATGGCATCTACATCGTCCCTCCTGCTAAGTGAAGAACTCTACAAGAACCAGTTGAACACACCAATAAATCTCTCAAGACACCTCAAACAGCAGTGGATCCTAATGCTGGGGTGAGGCAAGACACCTCATGTAGAATTCCCAATCCTCAGCCTTAGGCACCTACTCCATCCCCTTGCAGTGGCAACGGTACCCCTCCAAGCCTACACAGTATTTAGCACTGACCCAGTTGCTCAGAATTCCCTCCTCTGCCTGACAGGGCTTTCACTAGCAAAGTGTCTTAAAAGAACGGTACAGATACATGCTGGGCGAAATGCTCTTGGTTGAAGCTGTTGCACAGGACACAGAATAACTGGTTTTCCATCAGCTGCAATGATGGGAGGGGAAGCCAGCAGGTCTGGAGGGTCTGGGGCAGACATTGCCAGCTCCATCCCACGCATAAATCTTAAGCATGTGTCTTTCGGCACGTCTGGAAGCAGGTATTTACGTAACCCTCCTCACTCCTGGTGTGCTCCCAAGTAAGCAGGGGTTTGGGGTCTATGTTTTAGACTCGTGCCTCAACAGCGACAGCTCACTGGCTCTCAGCCCTTCCAGGATTCCTGTGGGCCTAACACAAGGCACCTCAGCACTCATGAAGGGGCATCCAACTCACCCAGACACTGAATAACCACAAAAGAGCTGATCATCCCTGCTCTGCAGAGCTTATAGGTGCAAGTGAGCCAGACAGCAGCAGGCTGAGAGAAAGGGATGGAACTGGTACCATTAAGTGCAATAATAAATAAGCAAGCAAGTACAAATTCTTATTTGCATGTCTCTAATCTAGCAATTGCACACTTCTGACTGTAGTTTCTATGAGGACAGGAACTTGCCAACACAAGTCAGCTTTCCAGCACAAGTCTTAGCTTTGAAATGAGTCATCCAGGCACTTTAGGTTACCACACTGTGTAACAGCTATCCAGCTCTTGTTTCTTTAATAAACCTTGGGCGTCTACAACCTATCCTGTTTCAGGGATTAAAGTCCCACATTTCTCAACAACAAATGATTCCAGACAAATGTGGCAACGCAAGCTAAACAGAACCTAAAGCAAGACAGTAGTTGGCATATTAACTAGCTGAGTTCACAGAGTGTAAATTTAACATGCCACACAGATGCACACTGCTCTTCATGAGAAGGTCCAATCATTTCTCCTTAAGAACAGGAAACAATGCAAATGGCACTACAAACTTTATTACTTTATATAGGGATTTTTCACTTTTACCTACTAGTGATTAACAGGTGAATAATTAACTTTTAAAAACTTGAAATTCCTTTTTGTTGCCATTCCTCATGTAAAGCTCTAAGTTATTACAATGGGGAGCTGCTCTCATCATGCAAAGCAAGGAAAGGCTTAAGCAGGACATGCATATAAAGGCGGGGGGTTTTTTTAATCACGAGCAATGCTTGAAATCAAGTACTTCTCAAAAAAAATTCTAATAGCTGTGCATGCCACCAATCCAAGTGCAGCATGTGTTTAATGGAGAGACACAACATGGGCCATGGCAACAGAAGATTAACCTTCTTCAATCCTACAGCCCACTGAAATGTATTGATTTTGAGCTGAAAATATCATCTGTAAAAACAAAATTCTGTGTTCTCATTGTTTCACCCTTGATGTCTCTGCTACCTAGTTTCATAACTGTAGCTAAGCGATACAGATACTTGTCCAGATAAAATTAACAAAGTTCAGGAATGCGTGTCCCTCATGCCACTGTCAACACTCAGTGTCACCTTGCATGATGTATTCACTTTCAGATGTGCATGATGGACTACATTTGATAATAAACCTTCGTCTCCTCATCTATAACCTATTGTTCATCCATTGCACCGTATTATATACACTCAACCCTCTTTCACTGCATCCTTTTGTGGAGTATATTGAATATGAGGTTGTGTCTCTAGACCTCCCTCCACCCCCTCCAATGCATCTATTGTCCCTGAGGGAACTCGCCTAGCACAAGCTGGTTCATATCCATGGGACAGGAATCACGCGACATTCCCTCTCTTCCACGTAACTACTTCACTTCTTCCATATCCCCATGGGCCAGCTTTGCCATCATATCCTTTTTAAAAAGATCTGTCTTCCACGAGTGTCTGCTCCAAGATCCACTTGCCAGAGACTTCTAGTGCCCATGCCATAATCTGGTACTTCTAGAAGACTTTGTCTGGGTCACTCCCAGTATTTCACGAACATGAATTATGCTTTGAAGAATGCCCGTTAAGTATGATGTATCACTCCCAGCTTGCACATGAGAAAATGGGAGAGCAGAGATTTCAACTAGGACCCTACCAGGGACAGAAGTTGAGAGCATAAAAAAAAAGAAAAACAAAACAAAAACAAAAAAACCCACTCAGTTTCCTATCTTTAATACCCAATTATACTTCTATATTTTTTTCTTCAAATTCTCCGTAATTCTTTAAATCATGTCCAGCTTCCAGACTTCCTGAAGAGTTTTACCACTAAAGTTTTAACAATTAAACCTGGCATCTTAAAAACACCCTGGGAGATTCAGTCATTCCCAGGACTGTATATTGTTCCCCATTACAACACGGATTTGGACCTCTGGTTGCCCTAACCACTGGCTTCAGCAACGTGGCACTGCCCTCTCCCTGCCCAAACAGGAACACTTCTTCCAACATGCACACTCATCTCATACTCATCTTTTCTCAAGTTGGAGAGAGAACAGGGGAGTGCAAAAATTCCAGTTTCTCCTCTTGCTATTTCTATTCCTATAGATGCAGCTATAACAACAAAACCCAACAGCTTTTGTATCAACTGTGTGACCACTTTAGAGCTACTGAGCTTTTTTTTTTTTTTTCCTTTGACTGTGTTTTCTTTCTGGAAATCAGAGGAAGTAAATGATGTAAGACAAAAGACACCATAATAATGTCCCCACCCAGAACACCATCTATGCACAGGGTGTATGTAAATCACTATCCTTCTGGAGACATCAAAGAAAATCTGAAGATTTACAGCAGTGATGATCTGGCTCCAAAGCATTCCTACAAATAATAACTAAAAACAAACAACAATAATTTAAAAAAAAAAAAATCAACCCAAAAAATGCTGCTGCAAGCTGCAGTGAACCGTCCCTTTCCCAGTTTTCTGCTACCAAACCAAGCCCTGGCATATTTTGATTTTTTTCAGTGTGTAAGTTCCCAGTACTTTCATATATTGATCCTCTGCTATTTTTACTCATCAAACAGCATATGCAGCAGCGTATGTGTATGTGTCCATATACATGTGTGTGGGTACACATATGTATGCATTCCTCTCAAACTAGTTCATATAAAAGCAGCAAAATAATGGATTAGTCCTACTCCTAATAACAGTGCAATATTAAAATATTAGCTGGTTTGCTTTTGTTATTGAATCATGCAGATGTAATTATCAACCTTACCACATGAATGCTTCCCACTCCCATAACTTTGCTCCTCTATTTCAAGACGTGCAATACAGCACAAGAGAACAAAAACCTGGTGAAACTACTGGAAGTGCCTCTTTTTGCAGTCAAAAACCTTGCAGAATGACATGGGCAAATCAGGTCAGAAAATTTTCCTTTGCTGTAGTCTTAAAACTGCATGCCCACCACTTCAGCAACTTACTTCCGATTCAAAAAGGCCAAGAAAAGAACATGAGAAAGCATCTGCTATCTTTATGGAATCAGACTTACGATGGAAGAGAAAAATATTTTTCAGGAATTCAGGTTAAATAATAATCAAGTGTGTTTCATTCCACACTCAGAATCACTTTATGGTCACATTTTTGCCCTGTAAGTTTCAAGATTCTGTCTGTAGCTCACATCCTACCATCTATTATAGAAAAAATGTGCAAGAAACCATTTAAACATAATATATATATATATATTTCTTTTTGTCTTCCAAGTCTTTCATACCATGTCCTACCAAATGAGCCTTCCATTTTCACACGACTTGTTCACCTCTAGGGGGATGAAGGAAGTTTAATCCTTATAATCCATTTACTCCTTTGCTTCAGCAACTAGTGAAAGCACCACTGGTAGCACTTAATGCATATATTGATGCTTAGATTGATTCCAGCACTTAATTTTCTATTGACCACTGAATGGGAAGTTAGCCCCAAATTCCTTCTCTTCGAATAACATGTGACAGTTGTGGACAGAAAAATAAAATTAAAACGGATGACTGAGGAACGATTGTTCATCTCCCCGCTTTGTGGAAACTTCCCAAACAGCAAAAATGCCAATTAAAACCTAAAACGTCTGCCTAGAGTATGGTAACCTTGCTGGAAAGCAACGCTCTTCAATTTTAAGGTTCTTCTGTTAAATTCTTCAGCGCTACATGTAAAAAACTGTATAGTCTAAGAGGCAGAAAAAAGATACAAGGTCTCAGGTAACATCCCAAGGGAGCTGATTATACACACATTTCAGAAGGCAATATTGTCTTGCCCTAGACGACCTTAGGTTTTTCACTGAAATAACTTTCCTAAAAACTGTTCCATGAAGACTTCTACAACTAGCCCATGCAGGGACAAGAAGTCAGGCTGCACCATGTGAGGACACCTTCAGCCACAGTGTCCAAACCGTGCAGTTTGTCTGCTCCCAGTGTTAAAGCCAGTGAGGTGCAGAACATCCCTTCTCTTCTGCCAGCACAATTCGGAGTGTACAGGTAATCAGCAGCTGACAGCAAATATAACCATACTTAAACTTCTTTCTCATTTGAAACCACTGCAGAATACTGATGGTCTGATAGTTAGAACTCTTCCAGTAATTTCCAGCAAACTGTGTCCATTATCCCCTTTATATGCATTCGTTTTGTTTGTTTACACTAATCTTGACCTTACATAATTATTTCCCTTCCCTATATGAAAACTGCATAATTGTCACTTTTGTGTCTTTCCATAAACAGTCTTTCTATTCCTCTGAACACATTCATGTGGTTCTTTTCTGCATCTGTTCTATCTGCTTGAATCCATTTATCTGAACATGGGTGACAGTTGGGCTACATGGGTGACAGTTGGGCTACATGGGTGACAGCTGGGCTACATGGGTGACAGCTGGGCTACATGGGTGACAGCTGGGCTACATGGGTGACAGCTGGGCTACAGATAAGGTCTCACTAACACCATATACTTTGATATCAATATTTTCTGCACATAATGGAAATCCCTTCCCTAATAGGAAATCATCTTTTTTTTTTTTTATTTTCTCAGCCATGTCACATAGCAGTATGGTATCATTCTGCTGCTGACTACTACACAGACTACAAATTCGCCACTGAAGTAATGAGCTCTTCTAGAATAAATTGTGATTAGCTTCTATTTGCATCCCTAACTCTCATTTAATTCTATTAATCTGAGTTTTGATTCATCTTGTTGGTACACGGATATTTCAATCCTCCTCTCTATTGATACAGTCCACCAGCTTTGCATACTAAGATTTCATCACCACAGTTCTTTTTCACTAGGGTCACTGGCAAAAAAAAAAAAAAAAAATTAAAATATAGTATTTGAAAAATCATTTTGCAGTCTCCTTTTCATTGCTACATTCTCTTTCCACCTATTACCTGCTAAAACTACGTTGCATTTCATCCCACTTTTCTTTTTTCTGTCTTTTAGTTTGCCCTTCAAAAACTGCTCTATAGCTAAGTATATTATGGCTATTAGATTGGATCATCTGCATTACAAGTCTTGTCCTTCCATTTGGTACCCTCAACTATTTGGCACCCTTTACGTGTAGTTTTCACTACTTATATGTTATTTCAAGTTAGACCGTACATTTTGTAAAGGGGATATATTGTATTTATTGTGCTAATGCACTCCCATTGCCACTGAAATAAGAAAATATAATCCAGTAAAATTGAAGTCCCATTGAAAGACTGGAAAGCCAACGGTTCTTTTCAGATGGGAACAGAGTGGCCCATACACTAGAAAGTTTAAAAACATATTACAATGGATCATATGCATTTTCCTTGTCTTGAAGGCCTGTATTTTATTTTATTCTGGACTTGCTGATTTTGTATCCCTAGTCATCTTCAGCAGTTTAACCCTGCAAGTCCAGGGGTTATAAAGCAGATACTTGGACACTTATCTCTTTTTTGTGTCTACCCCAAGAATTTATTAAGTACTAGAACAACACCTCCCCTCAATTTTTTTTTTCCTTTCTTTGCCACCTTTCTACTGAGAATTACACTCACCTGCATATACTTTAATGACCGTATTTCAGGTAATGATCACTGGGAAAATCTGATGTGCTTTCTGACACAAATACACAAGTGTTTGTAGAGCTCCTCATGTACCTACTCACTGAACTGTAATGTGTGCAATAGAAAACAAACTTATTACGGCATATTTCCCTTTCTTGTTTCATATCATGAGTGTTACCTTCTTTCCACACCTTCATTTATCAGTTAACTAATAAATTATGGTTTCTTCTGCATTCCAAGAGGACTGCTATTACCAAGAAAAAGAAACAACCTAACAAGAATCCTTCCCATTCCACTCCCATGAGATGATTAAGCATTCTCAGCTCTACAGGCAGTTAACCACTGATGCATGGCACCACCATCTTTCAACATTTGCCTTCAAAGTTGAGGAAAAACAAACAAAATTTACTCTATTTACTACACACTAACTAATTTATAAAAGAAGGTACCTCCAGCTAATTAACAAACTTCTTTAAGACATCAGATTGTTTAACAAGAAGCTGATTTTGCACTTAGGGCCCACTATCAGCATAAATTAAATTAACATGTAATATTTTTCCTCCCTTTTTCTTCCCTTTCTGTTTTGTCCTCAGAGAAAACAGCTTGCTATCAAGCAGACTACTAACTCCTGTTAGCTTCATGGGTTTGTCCCTCTGTAACTTCAGCATACGTCAGCAGCTTCATGCATCTTAATTCTTCTCTTTCACATTACGAAAAATAAAAAAAAGGGGGGGGGGGGCGGCGAAAAACAACAAGTCACCTGACACAACACACCTTGTAGCTAAAAACTGAGACCCTTCCTGCCGCTTGCAAGTGTCCGCTACTCGAGCGAGCCGGCTCCCGAAGGAGAGCGCAGGAACGCACGGCTCCCGGGTTTGATGCAGAGCTCACCAGAAAGTGGCAGCCAAGCTGGGCAGACGCGGAGCCCGTGAGGGAGCGTCTCGGCCGGGCCCGAGCAGCCGCAGGTGCGGCCCCGGGGACGCAGAGCTCCGAGAGGGAGCCGTGCAGACGACCCGCGTTTGCAGCTGAAGAAAAGCAAAGTCCCGCTCTGGAGAAAGAGCCTTTGGGCGAGCCCGCTGGCGAGCGCTCCGGGCCGGCTTTCGGACTGGTCCTGTGCCCCCACCACCCACGGGCCCCCGCCCGCCCGATCGGCAGTCGCGCCCGGCCGCAGGGAACTCGCTCGGGGCCGGTGACTGAGGGGGGCCCAGCCGCACGGTCCTCACCCACTCCCCACCTGCTCCCCGGCGGGCACGAAGGTCCAGCGCCTCCACCGGCGCCAGGGTGAGCCGGAGACACCCAGCCTGGCCAGCTCTGGAGGAAAGGGACAAGCCGCCACTAACCTGCCGGCGCCTGAGGCGGGTGTCCTGGCTGGGCCGCGCCGGCGCCGCGGGGCCGGTCCTCACGGAGCGGGGAATAAAGCCGGCGCTCCTGAAGCTGCACCGGCCAGGCCCGGCGGACACGGGCCGCCTCAGCACGGCAGCTGAGAACAGGCGGGCCTGGGGTGCCCAGCCCGGCCACGCTCCCACCTGGCGAGAGAGCCGGCCCGCCATGCCGGATAGGCGCCGCGGCGGCGTTTACGACAGCTCCCGGCATGCCGCGGCGCCTACAACTCCCAGCCTGCCCGGCCCCGCCGCCGTTAACCCTCTGCGGCGCCGAAGCAGCTCTGCAACCGCCGGCCCCCCCGCCCATCGCTACCACTTCCTCACGGTGGGCCCTGCGCCGTCAGGCCGCCCCGGCCCAGCTCCGCCGCGCCCGCGGAGGGAGGGCAGCCGTTCGCCCCCGGCCCGGCCCGCCGGCGGTGCTCGCTCCGAGCGCCCGGCCCAGCCCGGCCCGCTGGTGCTGTGGCCGGTTCCTGCACTCCTGCAGCGTGGTGTCTGGTCCCAACTACTGCTGTGTGTCACTGGCCGCGGTGGTATTCATTGCCCACTCCCTGCCAGCTAATAAAAAGCAGGTGAAAGAAACATCTTTTTCCAACTGTGGTTTGGTTTTGGTTTGTTTGTCTGTTTTCTTAAAAAAAAACCAAAATGTTTCAAAATACAAATTGTAATAAGTAAATTAACTCAAAAAATGGCCTTACAACTCCCAGAAAACTTCGGGACAAAGTTACCAGGAAATGCTGGGTTATGCAGCAGTGAAAACAATGCGAAAACTTGGTCACGTTATCATGTTTTGTCCTCCCTCCTATATACTCTTCGTGTAGGTTCTCAGGGTACATATGACAAACACATACAGCACTTTCTCAGCTCCTCTCTCAAAATAGGTAGCAAATGATGTGAATACAACTAACTTGCTGCAAACTAAAAAATAACCCAGAGAGTCAGAATCTATTTTTAAAGTAAGAGAGGGTCTGGGGCAGACAGCCCAAATTATGCAGAAGCAGCACTTCAGACTAAAATTCACTGGGTCTCACCCAAGCCCCCTCCACGGCTTGGTATCCGTGCCCCAGACGCCCTCAAAAGCACACAGAGCTGCTCCCCTATACGTCTATTTTATTTGCGATATTTTTTATGAAAGCCTTGTGCAGCAAATACAAGTCAAATGGCTCTAATTTGCAGTGCTACAAAGTGTAGCATGCTCAGACGTGTAACTGCTTGACAGACTACACAGAAATCTGGCTTATGCTCCAACCCCTGAAACAAATGCAAATATCCAGAAACATTCTGCTATTTCTCTAAAATTAAAATACAAGTAAAACAAACCTACTGCCAGATTTTTCTTGCAAATACTTATTTTTTAAAAAGAAACCACTACAAATTTATTTCAGACCATAAAAAAAACAGAGGAAAAAAACCACTTTTTTTTTTAGGGGAAAAAAAAAAAGTATCTATAAGAAACACATATCTATAGCTCTTTTTTTAAAGTTTATTTTTTAATATCTTGTCCCTTAAATCAGCCTACAAGCCAATAGCTTTATCTAGAGAAAACACAATTGGAAGCCTTTTTTATGTTGTACTGTTTTTCAGACCCTTACAGGAGGTTTTTAAAGACAATTCACAGCTACAATATTCCAAATGGCACAAATAAAATTATTTAGAATTTATTCCTCACTGTAGCAATTTTTCCTTTGGTATATTTTTCAAAATTTCCTGGGAAAACACAATCAATTGCCGTCTAGCTTAGTGCACCTACACTGTTACCTCTTTCTCTACATTTTCTCTTTACAAATCCACCACGAAGATGTTATAAGTATTTTACTTATAGATAATGAAGACTTAAAAAGGACAATACCACAAGAGAAATGCTCAAAAACAAACTGAAGGTGTAAATGACCTCCTCCCATGTTCCAGATGTACCTACAAAATCCCTGCTTACTCGTACAGGATTATACATTCCATTATGAGTCTGGCCTTTTTAAATTTTGTACTATTTTAACACCCCAAATTTATAGATTTTAAAAATTGGCATGTTAAAAGGGCTTTATTTAAGGATTTCAATGAAAACAGTGTTATGTTTTGTCATATTACCATAATCCTTCTTTTTAAATCTCTTAGAATTTCAGTATAACCTAATTAAGTAATTTTAAGTAAGTCTTAACCCAAATACATAGATCTAATAAAAAAGTATTTTGCAAACAGGGAAAATGGACTTCTAAAATAGATTCCTCAGCTATGAACAAAGATGCTGAAACATTTTCTCCCCACAAACTTGGAGATCTGAACTATTTCACAGCACTTACATTTAAAAACCTAAATACTCCTAAGAAAACAAATTTCACCAAATAGCAAGCATAATGTTCCATTCTAATTGTATTTGTTTATTCCTTTTATTTTTTAAATAAATCTTGCATTTTTCCTTGTCAAAAAGGAGGGAGACTAGGGGAAGGAAAAAACCTGCAAAATCCTACGTACCTATCTTCACATATTGTCTATTTCAAAGCTCTTCTAACAGCAGTTTATGCTGGTTTTAGATACTGTATATTATTTTGCCAGTGGAAATATTATTATTTAGAATTTTGCCTTTTAAAAAGCTACAGAACAACATTATAGATTTTAGAGACTTCTAAACATTTTTAATCTCTCTCTTTTTTAAATGTTACAAACAACCCATTTGGTAAATGGAATTTACATTTCTCTCTTGTCTAAATTATCAGAGTTGAATCAACAATTCGAAACAGAAAGAACAAATGATGTACCGTAATATAATAGCAAGCCCAACACTTTAACACAGCTCCTCTCTCTATTGGTGTATAATAAGCTTACATGAAGTATAAAATATCCCAGAAATATAGTCTCTTTCCACATCAGAAAGTTGTACGTATTGACTAATTTGACCTCAAGGAATTGCATTTGCTCAAAAAGCATCCTATCTATAGCCTTATGCCATTTACTGACTCCTGCTTAATTAACCAGCATGCTTTGAAAACAAGTATCGTTCCTTCAACTTAATCAAAACAGACTATTTTTAATTGCTACCACAACAAATACGTTTGTCAACAAAACAAAGCCACGTACAATGAGAAAGAACTATACTTTTTAGCCCTGTCTTTGACCAACCACAGATTACAGCATCCACTTACAGTTTATTTGCTATTCTAATATAAGGTGAACTGAAACACGCCCTACAGCTCACAAATACATCTATCTTTCTATAATATCCTATCATTTGCATCTTTTAACGGGAAAATCCAGTATACCACCATCAGCACTGCTGCTCTCCTGCAACCAACCAGCCTTCAGAAGGACTTGGCATTAACTTCCCTCCCTCACAACACTTTGCCTTCTCACCTCTCTCAAAATAAAACAAAAATATTTGGGTTTGTCTGAAATGTCAATAAACTCCAAAAGTGAAAAGGCCAAAAGGTCAATTATTATTTAATCCAAACAGAAAACTTATTTTCTCTCTGTCTCGAAAGCTGTCAGTAACAGCACGTTACCTGAGGAGAAATGCTCGCTTCCCTTGGACGGCCGTCCTTCTGTCCGGAACACGGGCTGTGCCATGCTCCCTATAACATAAAAGAAAATATATTAAAATTAGTATATGCTTAAACCCATTTCTGCACATTCAAATTATCTGGCCCTCACAAGGCTTTGTATCTCTTGGTCTGAAAAGCATTTTTAAAACTCCTATTTCATTCTAATTAGGGCTTTCAAAATTGTTTTTCATAAGTCAGGTACATGTGTCAAAAATTAGCTCCATACATGGCCAACTGAAGTACCAGATTCTCCGGACCTGTTTTTTGGTTCTTAGAGGCCTGTATACTGCTGCATGCTCCATCTCATCCGCAACATTTAAATCTGCAAATGGCATGATCTTATTTTAAAAAAGAAAAAAAAATATTTTACATATATTGAAATCTAATCTTTTTTAAAGCCATTTACATGAGGGACAGAGTCCTGAGATACTCCTTCCCACGGCAACTTTTCCTTCTACTGTTGTAAAAGCTGAATGCCTTCTCAGATACATATGGTGTTTGCTTTACTCATTTTTCTGTGATTTGTGTTATTTTGTACTTATTTGTGATGTTGCAGAATTTACACAGGCCTGTAGTTTTGACACTTTTGTCTCCTCCCCTCACCTGTGAGGAAAACTACCAGTTAAAATCACTGTACACCATTTTTATGCCCTTTTTCCCTCTACGCTTTTTCAAACGAATGTGAGAGAAAAAAAAAGTTAAGATAATAAGTACAAATTTACAGTGTACTATATTTACAGAAAAGCCCTTGTTCCAGTTTGTCATTTAATAAGCATTATCAATGTAAGCCATAGTCAGAAAGCCTCAGCACTGTTGGGTGTAGTATTTATGACTAAACTGCCATTAAAAAAAAAAAATAAAAAAATCTGCCTGTGTTGAAATCTTTTCTTCCATCTTTTACCCTTCTCCTTCCACATATTTTACCCTCCTTATACTGCTTAGATCCTAGCAGACTGTTGCCACACGTGTATTTTTCCACCCAATTTCCTAGACATTGACAAATGTGAACCAAGAAAGCATTTTGCACGACATTAACTTATCTAAATCACTTCTTTCCTCCATTCACTCTTTTTCTCCATGGCACCCTATGCCTTTTTTTACCCTCTACTCTTGCTGTGTTTGGTCTTTGCCCACTTTTCTGTACTTTTGTCTCCTGCTGATCCTATCAGACCGGGCAGGAAGAACTGAATGTTTCTCTCTCCCATTTGCCACACTGTCTCTCACTTTTTTGTGTGTTTTACAGATCAAACACATTCTACTGTCATTTTCATATATTTTTAGAGATACTTTTTTTTCCTCTCTAGGAACTTGCTGATTACAGTCACCCATACTTTGCAAAGCCAGGTGAGCCCTGTCCTGCTCTAGTACATGCTCCTGTCAGCACACTAAGTGTAAGTGACTTGCAAGCCTCTAAAGCAACACATGAAAAAGGAATAGGGGGTAACCTGTAGAGATGCCCCTTAACATCACAGAGAAAAAAAAAAAGACATTTTTAACTGATTCTGACTTTTTTAAGAGATACCATCAAAAGAAAACACCTATCTCAGACAAAATCTTTATCTAGATCACTAGCAACACTTTTCTACAGTAATAAAAGTAAAAAGAATTTAAAAATTCAAATTTACTGTCCAGCATCACCTGTTTAGGATTTACTTTTCTGTATGTCACTCAGCCTGGGGAGTGAAAGTCACCTGTTGGTTTCACTTTTGTTCTCAGACAGTTTCACTTTCATGCACTGGCAAAATCTTCCATATTTTCAGTTCAGCAATGTTAAAGACATTTACATTTTTAAACAATGCTCATTACACTTATAATATGAACAATTTATGGCCTTCCCTTTCCCAGGACACTTAGAAAAAATAATTTGAGGGCCTCAACATAATGGGCAGCATCCTTCTAAAGGAGCACCTTTCCCCTGTCTCATATTAGGTTGTGGTCTGCTCCTTATTTCCCTGAAATAAATAGGAAACACGCCATTAACTTTACTGACAGCAGGATCAGGCCTCTGGGTTAGTAATCTACAACAAAAGAAATGCCATATGCAGACCAATATATTGCTTATAACATACAGTGCTTGCCTCCAATTATTGTCCTGTGCAAATTCAAGGGAAAAAACAGCTCTTGCATTTATTTTTCTGTATGCTTTTAAATTAGTGATAAATATCCTTCTTGGCACAGGCCATAGGAAATTAGAGGGCATCTATCCACTTTGGCTTGCATAGGGGGGAAACACTGTATCTCCCTGTTACCAACTGCAAATGAGTATTTCTCCTCCTCATGCAAAGCGCCAGCTCTATGAAACACTCCAGCCCATACAGAACTGTCACTGTCTTGCACCAAGACCTTGTTTAATCAAAGTTTCCAAAGCATATACTTATGTAAACTTCATTTTACACAATGCTTTCAGAAACTAGAATTCTCAACAGAAAGGGAAAAAAAAAAAAAAAAAAAAAAGCCTTCCATTTATCTTTTCAAAACCTGCATGTTCCTTTCTCTATTACTTTCCCCTCCCTATGGCACAGGCTCCAAAACGCAGTCATGAACTCACACATATGTGCAGGTAGGCACATATTCATACAATGAATATGCTACCAAAGCACTGCAATTTCTGTCTTTGTAGACATAAGGGTTTCTGAGACATTGAGACTTAATGGAAAGACTTAAAGGTTTATAGGGGCCATGCAACTTTCACTTTTTCAACTTCTTTTCTGGAAATTGTGTGTCCCACAAGCACATACAGACACTGTCACTAGCTGCTTACAGATATTATTGTCCTATTTACATGCCAAAAGTTAAATCTTAAAAGCTTACATATGCAACTCCTGTGAGAATACTTATATCTCAGTTTTATTTACCCCACTGCTTTATTTCACCATATGAAATGTGAATAAAAAATGAGGAATTGCATTGTGATCACATACCCATCTGCTTCACAGACATACACTTTTCCATCCAAGTAGACTGTGTTACAATATATTTGACTTACCACCCTACACATCTAGACATGAGCAGATTCCACAGCACCACATAGCACATGTTCCCATTCCCTCTTTTCCCAGGTGCCACTACCCAGGAGTAACCGCTCTCTCAAAGAATTTCCCTCTGCCCTCTTTCTCTACCTCCACCTCTCCTCCCCCTTTCCCAGAAGACATCTATGTTTCCAAGGCAAATTAACCATGAGACTTATACACACACTTAATTTTAAGTGTATAAACATACTCCCCGTGTTCAGCGGGGTTATTCACTCGCCTAGGCCAACCGTGCCTTGCTGTGCTTCAGTGCCATACAAAGACAGACCGCTACAATTGCCCGGGTCACAGCGAACACTGTCTACCGGAAAGCATGGTCACACCACCAACTTCTGCAGACTCACAACATGCTACCTGTATGTCCCAGTGTAGCCACAGTCCTCATAAATGCCCAAATTCACTCTTTCCTAAATGCAATGTCTAAGCCTCGTTCATCCCCAATTTCCTAATTTGCAATGGAGCTGTTGATACAGTGTTTTGGTGGGAATTAGCTATCACACAGGTTTTGCATCAGCCTTTCTCACGGGGCTGCATCTCCCCCAGTGATAAAGTGTCCTGGCAGAAATATCTTGCTACCACTAGTTTTCACCGCATTAGCTTTTAGGGCAAAGACCCTGAATTGTAACAATTTCTGTAAGATATGATGAAGCTTAACTTCAGCGGACACTTGCGGTATCAGTAAATATCCATCAATTAATATTGGTGTATCGTTACAAATGAGATAAATAATTACAGGCAAATACAATGGCCTGTTTCAAAATGGTTACTTTAAAGGACGTGTTTTGTAACTTAGCCTTACTCTTAAATGCTGCTTTTGATGCACTTGTAGAAATTCTCTCTTTCCGAAACATTCTGCGCCGTATTTTACCTGGCTTTTATATGAATATTTACTATACATTTTTGTGTCATTTAAACTAACCAGATAATTTTAGCTGTGAGATTACTACTTATCTTTTGTCTTCCGATTTTCAGGATATTAAGGCCTCACAGCAAGTATTATCTTGAATAAACCCTTTGAAATTAGTGTGGCACAGGGGCAAACAAGAAAGATAACAGAAAGAGGGCTGGTGTTCTTTCAAAGACAACGTTACACTAATTCCCTAAGTGCAAAGAAGGGAGGTCCCCTGGAGGTGCCTTGCCGAGCCACACCAGCAGTCCTGAAGGGCTCTGCAGTCCCCACTTGGGGTTCCCAATGGCCTGCAGCCCCCTCCTGCCAGGTCCTGCTGCAGTACAAGAGATTATTGCAGGGCCAGCCTGCTCCTCTCTCCTTTACTCAGCTGCGAACAAGCAGAGCAACTATTAACAAATACATTAATGTATTTGTTTTGGAAGGCATCAGGCATAACCCCTAGTGCTATTAATAGTCACATTATTAATAATAATTGTAGTGGAGGGTAACTGTCATGAGAGGTAGGTTAAATGGAGGAACAGGGATGTGAACAGGTCAAAGAGTGTCAGTGATAGGTGTAGAGAGTACAGCCTGGAATCGCTGGCTTTTCACCTCCTTTTCACTTTACTTCAGTCTCAAATTCACCACACTTTTGCTGTCTTTACTTTTTCCTGATCTCTTAAGCAGTGCCCTGGTCCTGGCTCAACGGGGCATTCACACAGGAGAGACCAAGATGAGCAGTGCAATAGCCCGGCCAGCTGCTGGGGTCCATGGAGAGCATCCCAGTCACCTTAAGGACCCCCCACTCATGCCTGTGAGTCAACAGCATCTCACTGTTTGTACAATGGGGTTGACAGAGGTACAGTGGATATGACAACACCGGTATTATATGTCAGCTGGCCCTATTTTAAACAACCAATGTAACGCAATAGACTTCCAGCACAATGTTTTCCAACTTGTAACTAAAGACCATCTGATGAAGACACCTAAAACAATATACACACAACATAAGGAGAAAACTGCTCCAATTTTTTCCTTAATTTTAAAACAAATATACCAACATCAAACCCTCTTTTTATTGCCCATATCCTTACCAAGAATAATTTTGTTTGAAGAAGAACATGAGAAAAAGATGCCTATAACTCAGATAATCATATGGACTATCACGGAATTATGTAGGTCCTTTGTCAACATCAACAGACCTTCACTGCATCCAGGTTCAACAACCCTGGTTTATGTCACTTTCTAAAGCGGTGTTGGTAGGGAATTCATCACTAGACGGGACGTTCACCTCTGCTAAAGAAGCCTTTCTCAAACTATGGGTTGCAAAAGGACATAATGGTAATCACAGTGTTAGAAAGAACAAAGTTTGTCAGCAGTAGCTCAGTTTTTGACAGCAAGGGACTGAGAAGTTCCTGCAAGTAACCAGGGTAGCCACCAGGCTGTGGACTACCTTGGCTTTCTGGCAGCCAGTCCAGTCGCCCTGGAAAAGTGAGAGAGTTCTCAGGCAACAATTACAGAATCTTAGTCCCTATTATTGCAAAAAGGAAGAATTTAAGACAATAACAGGGAGAGAGGTGAATCAAAAAGAAAGTCACAGATTTTAAAAGTTTGATAAATACTGACCTAATGAACACCATGACGCATATAGCAGATGGCAAAAAAGGAAATATATATACTGCCTGCTAATGGGAAAAGGAACCGCAGCACAGATACTGAGCACTTGATCCCTAGGAGATTACAAAAAAGAAACACAAAACTTTTCCCAGTGATGGGCTGACTGATAAAGATTTATCAGACTTGATCAATTAACAGCACTTCCTTTAGTGAATACCTCTTTGCCATATATTCAGTATCCTTCTACAACTAAAAAGCAGGACATGATCCTCATAGTCCAAAAGCATTAGTCCTCTGACTGAGTTATTAGTGGAGAATGGGAAGGAACTACACACCACTTGTCTCAGCTGGGAGAAGTGCTCAGCATGTCTAAAAATCCTGCAGACTCTGAATGTCTCAAAACGTATTGTGACCTTGGCACCTGTCATTTATTTTGGCTTGTAAGAAGACAGCTGATGAGCTTGCTCAGTTTCCCTCTCCCTTTTTGAAGGGCTTTGGCTATGAAAACAACTGATTGCCAAACAGCCCTTCTATTTTCTTTCATGCTTACACCAGTTTTGTACACTCTCAAGGTCCTTCCCCAACTGTAGCTTGGGGAAGATGGGATGTCATTTCTCCTACAGCCAATCTGATAATGATATATTTTACTTATTTCTACATGTTATTTGACATTCCAGGGCACCTAAGTAAATGGCATATGTTCAACCCACCATAATAAATTAAACTGCTTGCAAAAGATAAAAGACTCCTTATTTCTCCTGCTTTCTTAACAAGCTAGCATAATAAATAACATCTCCTGGTCAAAAAAAGGTTGCTAGAAATTTTTGCTTTGTATCATAATGAAGGTTAGAAGCCAGACCAACAGAGGATGACCAGAACATTGATTTTTATCCTCAGGATGACCATTTGAAAACACATTATATCTAGTCCTCAAGAATGCATATTCATGGATTGTAAACCAACCTGTGTCCACCTAAACTTGGACATATGGTACAGCCATCCCTTTCCTGGACACCAAGTCTTGCCATTCGCAAAGAGCAAAGCACACTTGTTAGCACTGAACAAGTGAGGGGCTTTCCAATAGTGCAGTGCTGAGCATGACATAACAATTTAAATGGAATGAAACAAAAAACAATAGGCTTCCATGAAAATTTAAAAAAAAAAAAAGTACTCTATAAAAAATACACTAACAATCCTATAGATTTTTATGAAAAATGAGGCTCTGTCAGTCTTTCCCATGGACAATTCTTACTGTCCTGTATGATTTTGCAGCCCCTCAACATGAATGGTTGAGCATTTCATAAAAAAGGTTTACATTATTTGTCTAAATACTGTAGGACTTTGAGTCATGGCTGACAGCAGCCTAGTCTTCTCCAGCTGCCCAAACATAGTTAAAATAATCAGGAATCAGTCAAGGGCGCAGAAGAAAAAAATTTGGGCCTGAAATTTATCCACACATTGTCAATTAATTACAGGTATGTCTGTAAACGGTGGTTGTGAACCCAAGTACTCAGTCCTGATCAAAGCAGTATGAAGTGGCCACTTCACATAGGTTAAGGTAAGGTATTTCTGCTCAGGTTTTATGTCTCTCACAATAATGTTACTGAAGCTGGTCTTACTGTGTTTTGTGAAGGGACCCAACTAGCTGCCGGAATATGAAGTCAAACAAAAGAGAAGGTTCAAGCAGATTAATTCAAACTTCACGCTGTTACTCTTCTGAAATAAACTAGACACAGGGAGAACACTGTTAACTGACACAATCTAGCAAAGATTTTTTTTTCACCTTCTGAACGTTCAGAGCCTATATACCACTTACATAGCATGCAGTTGAAGAACATGACCCAACCTGCACTATCATCACCCATCTGTGTGCAACTAGTGGACTCTGGAATTCCAGAAAAGGACCTTCATATATGGGAAAAATTCTTAATTTTAATTAAATTTGGAAAATGAGGCACATGTGGAGCCCCCACAGATGGCAAGTGAACTTGTCGGCATCCACCTGCAATTGGTAAATTGTTGAACAGTTTAAGTCAGCCATTAATATCTTGTAGCTTCATGTTACTTTCCATCTCATATGGGTAAGGAATAAATGAACCAGCAGCCAGGTGACATATCATCTATTTTATATGGAGTTTGTTCTACATATCAATATTTGGGAGGGGGGAGCAAAAAATAGTAGCTTTCTATTCCTAAAGCTTCAGTTTCATTTAAGCAAGCAGACAGACCAACCACAAAATCCAACCTACATATAATCCCATACGCAGAATTACTCTGCTAAATACAACCTGATTAAAGCAACTACACTGTGCACTACAATGTAACCAAATTATTTTTACCCCAAATTTCTGGAGGACTGAGCAAATGCAGTCAGGTCCCCTGGAAGTGGCCGGGTGCCCATGGCAGAGGCAGCAGTGCTGAGGGTGACAGGCCCGTCCCCAGCTCGGCCCGGACCTCCGGCCCCCACGTCCACATGCCATCAGGCTGCAGCACAGCAAGTCACTGACAAACTGTTGGCTGTATTTATGTACAGCAGACAGTCCATATAATTTCTCATCTGCACACCTATGATTTTAGATGAATTTAAATTTTATATCTTCAGCAGTTTACAAAGAAGTTTGGCGTTAACGCACTTAAATCCAGATATCCTTGTATTCTGACTGCTTTCCTTTCTGTTCCTATTAGATGTCCTTGTGCACATAGTGCCACCTCATCTTATATCCCTACATCATGAAATACAGATTTGCTGCATTATTATAACAAAACAATGGTGAAGATTATTTTAATCGTTGCTTTAAATCTTACAAGCATGAGGCCTGGTTGTTTAAACAACATTCTATACTGTAAGTATAATGATTAAAACTAAGAGTTAATAACTAACACCACAATTCGCAACCTCTGATAAACACTGTGGCCAATTAAATGGATTTTTTTTTCAGTGAAATTAATTTATTTAATGGTCTATTTTAGGTTTAAAAATGCGTATTAGTAGCAGCCTGTCATCATTACCCCACGGATCTGTGTTGCAGAAACACAGGATTTGATTTGAGTTGGGAAACTGTACTAATCTGAGTCTTATTTCTCCCCTCTCCCAAATTAACCAGGAGGAAAAAGGGAAAAGGAAAACTTATTGAAAGCTATAGTAATCAATTCTCATCCTGACAGGATGGA
Organism: Patagioenas fasciata; assembly: GCF_037038585.1. Taxonomy (NCBI): domain Eukaryota; kingdom Metazoa; phylum Chordata; class Aves; order Columbiformes; family Columbidae; genus Patagioenas; species Patagioenas fasciata. The sequence goes on along the minus strand of NC_092524.1, from coordinate 26,437,437 downwards.
TTTTTAGACCAGAGATCAAGCAATTGGGTATTCTTCGTTTGAAACACATTAACAATGAAAACTGTGCCAAAAGTACTAGTATTCATAAATAGACTAGAAATCTAGATAGCTGTAGTAGAAAAAAGTATTAAAATCTGAACCTCTAATACAAATATTCCTCTGGTTATAATGTTACAGCCACAAATGAGGATATTGCATTACAAATCCTGCAGTATCTGCCTTGCCTAATCTTACGTGATCATCAGTAGGACTTTTGACTGCAAGACTTTGTCTTATATTTATGGTGTCCTATAGAAGAAATTAATATCAAATTACATAATAATGGTTTACTGTAATAATAATCTATAGCAGAATCTTCATCACTGGGAATTTTTAAATTAATGGATTACATTAAATCATCTTCCACATCTCCCTTATTTTAATGTGAAATATTGAAATTTTGGAAAACTTTTTTTGGGACTTAAACTGGAAATATGTTTGACCCTTTTAGCAACTCTGGCATTATTTCTAGGGAGCAAAAAGAACACATAATTTGTGTGCCAGGAGAACAAAACATTTTTTTAAAAAAAGAAGTTACAGAAGTATGCATTTGTGAATTTGTTCTGGAGAATTTACAATTCGCCTCTAAAATTGCTCATCAATAAATAAAGAATGAAGCATATTACTAATACATCAATTCTGTTGTCCATATTGGGCTTACACTATGCCTCACATAGCTCACTTTCTAATGAATGAAATATTTAACAACTTAATCATATTTAAGCTTATTAATACATCTTTTAAAAGCACACAATTTAACTGAAGCACATACAATTAGCAAATTCAAATTTAAGGTAGCGTTTCAGTGGAAACTGTAGTCAAAGAAGTTGGACTTTGTTCCTAACATTTATGTTTATGTCCTGCCACTACATTGAGCCAGCTCTGAGCTTGTTCCCACTTCAGATCATACTGTACCTACCTTCTATTTAATTTGTAAAGTCTAGCTTATTGTACTGATTATAGCACCAATATGACCATAAACAGATGCCCACTGATTTAAAAGTTACATGAAAATAATTATTTTCCTTGGAAAAATCACTTTTGTGATGTTCATGTCTCCATCGATCAGACATATGCAGTTATTCTTTTCCAAGGTAAATATTTACATTTACTTAGTACATTAAAACATATTTTTTTAAAGTGGTTTCAATTAAATGTAAGTAGCTGACCAGTCTTCTGAAAAGCTAAGTTCTGTGGTAGAACTCTCACTATGAGTTTTAATGGCATTCTTTGAATTTGAACACATTACCAAAGTGAGAAAACTGCTTTCTCCTCTTAAAAAATTTCAGCAGACATTTAAAAATATTTTTATTTGATTATGTTTTTTTTTTTTGTTTCCTTTTGTTCCTTTGAATTCCTTCCCTTACTTCAAGGACTTCAATTGCCTGAAGTTACTTGTGCAAAATTGCTGTATATCTCCTTCTGTCAGTAATTTATTTCAATATCAAAACAAAGAAATATTTATTCTTTATTATAAATTTCAGAAATAACAGGAATACCATGTTTATTATTCTGGAAGCCATAAAAGGAAAAAACTCCAAGAATATGAAGTAGAAACTGAAAAGAGAGCTTCCAGACACATAATCATTATGGGACTGTTGACATATATTAATCATTACAAATACATTTATTTGGATAAAACTTCATGTAGACTATTCATATAGCTCATTGTTCTATTAAATAAGTCTCAGTTAAACTTGCAAGTAAGTATGATGCAACCCTGTCTGCTCAGTCGGTTTAATGAGATATGAACTATCTATAAATAGAAATCTTTTATCGTAAGAAGATTTATAAATAACCTATACATAAGAGGCAAAAATATATCAAACCACATTTAAAGGCTTAGAAACATTTTTAAAGTTTTTAAGGAAGATTTGAAACAGATTTTTTAAACCTCAGTTTATTTTCATTGCTAACTGCTTAAAAGCCTTAAGAAAGTCCAAGCCCCCCAACTAAGATTCAACAATGCAAATTAATGTTCCTAATAATGGTAACTGTATCTACATCCATACTTTTTTTTAATTATTATGTACAGTATTCAGTTTGAAAAAGGGTTGTTCCAGCTGTAGTCAGTTCTAAGTAAGATAATATTATAACTTTCAAAAAGCTTACGTAAATGAACTTTAAAAAACTGTTCAAATAATTTCCTATTAGTAATTTCAAAATTTAAAAAAAAAATTCTTCAGGAGAAGAAGAATTTGTGAATTATGATCAAGGTTTGTTTTTTTTTTCTTCCCTGTAGAAAAAGTCAATGGCAATTTTTGCCAAAGAAGAAAAAGCATAACTTTTAAATAGAAATAAATTCAGTAAGGAGGAGTAATGATTCTAATATTTTAGTCTGTAAGTCACATGCATTAGTATGAACTAGAGGAATCCACAGGATAGTACTGAACCCCAAACTGACTTCTGTTTATATGTTTGCCCTTATCAAAGTATTTTCTCTTCATACAAACTGTAAGTTTTAATACTACAAATTACCCCTCCTTGAAGGTTGTCTCTGCCTGCTATTTAAGCAATGTATTTACTAAACTATGAATTTAAACTCACAAAAACAATTTTTTTAAAATGTCTGAAAGACGTAATTTCTATATTTTATGAAAAGAAGTTCTTTCTTCATTAAAAGGTATCTCTGCTTTATTTTCTACTGCTAACATTAAATTGCCAATACTTAAATAACTAAGTTTTAGATTCAACAGCTAGATCTAATTGTTCTAATTGCCAAAACATATTTCTGCCTTTATTCTACAAGAGCAGGGCTTTATTTGCTTCAGATTCTATATGAGTTAAACGGAGAATGTTAAACATCTAAGTTGTACAAATCACTGAAAATCTACTTTTAATCAAATTATCAGCTGATAGGCTAATAATAGCAACCACCTAAAAGCATTTTTTACAGTATTTGCTACTCCTGTTTGCTTAGATTTTCATCTATTTTTTTTTTTGTTATTTTGATTTTAAAGAAACAGTGAAGTTTTATTCTTTAGCAAAATACTGAAGAGTTAATAATACACATTTAAAAAGCTGACATGAAATTCAGCTCCCTTTGAATCCAAATGGAATTCTACCACTGATTTCAGGAGAGCAGGATCAGTCCTCAGGAATTTAAAATCCAATTGTCTCCTAAATTTTACCAGACAAGTTTTTAACAATTAGGTATGCTTACTCTTTGGACACATTTGATAATTTACATATATTTTATTACTGTTAGAAAATAAATCCAGCAAAAGGAAAAAATACTGAGCTGATATTTTGGCTAAAGTATACAATACTCCCACTTGATTTTTTTCCTCCGTATATTAAAGTACAAAACACCCCACCCTTGTTCTAAATAGATTTCACAAATACTTGTATTTATATCTATATTAGATAACTGAGCTTACTTCGTTTTATATTTAGCTGCATTCTGCGTAGCACTTTGGCTATTATGAGTCTAACTTCCCAGAATATAGTATAAGAAAATATCTTCCCTGAAAACGATTTTTCAACTGGATGCCATTTAGTATAAATATTTGCTTAAAAAAAAAAGCTGCCCACTGAAATTATCTGGCTGATGGCTGTAGTCCTATAGCATTTCCCTAAATTTTAATTTATTCTAGTTTTTCATTTCCTTCCAGTCTGAATTCTAGACAATTAAGAGAAGTACGTCAATCTTTCATGATAGGTAACATATAAAACAAAGACTATATAAATCGTAAACCCTTTTATTTTTTTCACCAGACAATTTTTTTTCACAGGTAGTACATTTAAAGACAGTATGTTATTTTGCCTAAGTTAACTATGGAGGTCAAAAGACCTGTATGAAATTTCTCTTAATACTGAAAATATGTTGGTTTATGATTATGTGAAAATAATGTTTGTGGTAGACAGTATGTTACCAAAGCAGCTTTGAAAGCTTATATAGTTACCTTTTCTGAATGTTCTGGCTACTTCTGGTTCTCCCTCATCTGGAAGAAAAAGCTGTTTTCCTAGTTAAATTTGCAAATTATTGTTACAAATCCAATCATCAATTTATTTCCTTTAAAATCTCAAGTACTTTGCAACATTTTGTTTATTTAGTTAAAGAGTCAAGCTGCTTGTCCTGGAGATTTAAATTTTTGTAGAACTGATTACAACAGACCCCAAATGTCCAAGGGGAAAAAAAAAAAAAAACCACAAAAAAACCCAACAACAACAACAACAACAAAACCCAAACAAACAAAACAAAAACAAACAAAAAAAACCAAACAAACAAACAAAAAAAAAAAATAAAAACAAAAAAAAAAAAAAGAAAAGCTACAGCCGAAGGCCTTTTTTGATTACTTGTTTTACAATTAATTTGAAATACTTAAGGTTGTTTGATGTATACTGCATTTGGAAACACGCAGTTAAAAGTTTTAACTTTTACTTTTGATTTACTGGTTCCAAAACTTAGCTCTAAAAGCCAGGTACTATGAGAGGAAGCACTGCAGCATTAGCAACTGGAAGCTCTACCGGGGCTGTATGATGCTAACCTGCACTCCCAGGAATAATCCCGACCCACAGCAATGTTCCTATTGAGTTCTATGAGATTATTTTCATGAATATGCATGAATATTCACTCGAGGTTGTAGGAGTTAGCCTCCAAATAGCCAGCAGAGATTCCTTACTTTTTAAGGAAAGAGCAGAAAGCATCTTTAGTTCTGATGTTTACAGAAGCTATTTTAACTGGACAAAATAATTTTGGAAATCATTGTTTAGATTATGTCCTCAGGATTTATAAACTCCTTCAGTAAGCAGTGCAGTTTAGCCTAGTGTGACAACGACTCTGCAGGCAAGGAGGAGTGGATGGTGCAGGGACAGGGCAGGACACTTGTGAACCCCCCGCCCTGCCTGGTCCCCACACTCAGGTCCCCTGCAGGCTCAGGACCCAAAGCGGGGCTGAAAGTCGGCTTCCAATCCACAAACCTGCGGTGTCAAACAGAGAAGGAAACAGGAGGCACAGAAGGTTAGTCAGGATCAGGCCTGCGTGGTGCACACTCTTGGTAGTATATAGCTGAGAAAAATTAATCATTCCATCCAAGTTACCTGTGACCCTGATGCCTCTGGTCTATATGCTGGTAACCCATAGGCTTCTCCTCTCCCCCCCAAAAAAGAAGCAAACTGACAAGAAATTTCCCCAGCAAATATGGAAAGTGTTGAACCAGGAGGAGAGAGGTAGAATTGGTGAAAACTCTTTTACTTTCTCAAAAAAAATAAAAAAGTAGTTAAATCAGGATAGTCTGGTAAAGACTACCCAAACCAAGCAGCAAAACTTTCCACTGCAGGTTCTTCGAATTTCTGGAATTGACGCAAGTCTTTGAAAAGGTGCTGGGCAGGGAAGGGTTAACAAGCTTTTTGTTATGGAGAGACACACTGATGGCTCCATTTGAGGTGACAAAGACAGTTATGGGCCTGACCCGAGGAAATCGGGAGCACTTTCAGCAGAGAAAGAGCTTGAAACTACACAAGGCATAGCAGACTACACCTTGTGTAATTTTGTAATGCTGTTGCCAGAAATAAAGCTTTGATAACATTTCCATTCAGAATTACCCTTCTTTGAGCCAAAAATTGTCTCACCAAATTAAAACAGGACATCTAAAATTTCAGTCTAGATGTGTAAAAAACTTATAGTTAAACCAGAAGTGAAACTTATTTAAAATGTAATTTGTAAGTTGTCCTATTTTTAACTTCTAAAAAATAAAGAAATGCATTACTAATAAATAGAAATTAGTGCCATTCAGGTGATTTTGAATATTTCTGTAATTACAAACAAAGCAAGTTTAAGTTCTAAGCCTATTAATCCTTAATAAAGACAATTATTTAAACTAGAAAAGGTGCTTTATACATGGAATGTAACTATTACAAGGTAAGAAAATAGTTATTTTGCTTTAAATGAGTACCTGCTCCACAGGCATTAATACCCCTGGAGTTGCCAGTTTTACCCTTTATTAGCTCTTTCACGGTAGATCATGATGCATTAGTGCTTCCCTGGACAAGCTACACTCCCTTTTAAAAGTCCACACTTCGAAAGGGTTAACCAAACACCTTAATCCCAGATTTTAGTTTTCAAAAGGTCTATAACTTAACTGGAATCTAACCGCCAGAGTTTGGTCTGTTGCCCGTGTTATGGCTCTTTTGTGGAGCTCTCCCACTGACAGCACAGTCTCAGGTAGGTTGGCTTTGCTGTGCTTTTGCACCCCCAGCCTATCATGAAAGTAGCCAAGCCCAGAGGACCACACGGTAAGAGAGGAGTAAAAACTACCTTCTGAAAAGTTAAAACATTCTGCATTAAGCAGCAAATATCGTTTTTAACACACTTTCCCCCCTAAAGCCAACAGTTATTAACTAGTTTTCAAAAAACAGCTGAAGCCCCAATGCATTACTTCTGCAACAACCTCTTGGGATGTGATCAGGAAAGCCTCTTGGAGTCTGATGTGCTGAAGTCCACTGAGGTCAGCCTGCGCTGTGATCAGCCCCCAGGACTGTTAACTCTTTGCTGCAGGTTTATGGCATATGCCTTCCAGAAAAGTGACTGCAAAAAACTACTCATTCCTAGCACATGCATTCATTTCCCTACATACAAATGCAATCTATTACAAAATAAAGTTACGTGGAACATGGCACTGATCCGTGGCAGAAAACTTTCAAACATTTTTAAGAGTAGAGATCTCCACGTTTTACTGACAAACTAAAGTCAAAGTAACTGATGCAAACATCTGCAGCTGCAATGATTTTAGTAGTTGCTCTCATGTGTGCCAGTAAGGATTCAGGTCCATTGCATGCACTTGTGTCACTCTAATGCTGCCAAATTACTTGTACGAGAGAGAGAACGGGACTTCAGTCTGCCTGGTAAAGCACAGTGACCTCTTACCACTGGAGCACAGAGATCTGCAACAAACATTACGCGAGGCAGCAAGACGTAACTTGATTTTCAGATCTTGGGGGCTGCAGTGTGGGTAATAACCTGCTTTAAAAGTCACCCCCTAACTCTGTGGCATCATTCTCTGTGCTGAGGGCCAACCTACCACCTTACACAGAGCCCTGGTCCAACCCTGCAGAGTGCCTGCTGTCTGCACTCTGTACAAGAAGCGGGTTTTTTCCCGGTTAGAATGAACTAAAGATGTATGCAAAATCTTGTACAGTAATTTTCTTTACCATTACTACATTCAGAAATATTTTTCATAAACTTAGCTCAAAGAGTTTTCTTCATATCCTTCAAAAAAGCAGAAAACATTTTGCATGTACATTACAATATATTTCTCCGTTTTTATGTTAGGAAACACAATTTATTCACATTATTTACTGTTTAGTCTGCATCTTGATGTTACTGTTTAAGGAAATGCTTAGCTGCCAAATTAAACATAATTTAGGTATTTATTTGCAAAAGCTGTGTTACAGAACCTGCACTTTTCCCCTTTCTATGAGAATTCTGCCAGAGTCAGCCCCTCTGAAGCCACCCAAAACTCCACTAATTTCACTGTTTGGACATGTATCACCCTTTGCCTCTGTTGGTAACTGGGGCAGGGATGGGTAACCTTGTCATTAAACAGAGAAGACCTGCTAATCTTTATGTCAGTCCCCACTGATGAAACTGCCTCCCCAGTTTCCCACCTGTTTTTCTCTCTCACGGCAAAACAGAACCTGTCTTTTAAAATGGATTTGACAGGTATTTTTCTAGTGTTTTTTTCCAAAAGCAATGCTAAGGTGTTTTAGTTAAGGTATATGTTTTGAATAGCTTCCTTACCTTTGTTACCAGTTGCACACTGAACTGCTAAAGAGAGCGATTGTTACAAGTTCACTTGCATTTCACAGCCTGTATCAGCAGTCTGTCAGTGCACTTTGGTCCTGTTGAACGGTGAAACCGGACCGGGCAGCTCACTGCTCTACTTCCTCCAGTGCCCAGGCTCTACACAGCCCAGGGCAGCAAGCACCAAGTGGCTAAAATGACTTTGTGATACTATTTTTTAAAAATCATGTCAACATTTCTAAGTAATCTTCATTACGAATATAAGAAACAAATCAGTTTTAAACTAGATGGATCTATCTCTAAATATTTTGTTGTTCATCATAAACTATTTCACCCTGTTTGTTCTTAAGCAAACGTTCCTCTTGATATTAACAACAGCATGCTAGGACTACAATGTGATGTGGCCCTATGAATTTTAATGCACATATTGGAAACATTGCAAACCAGGCTTCTAAGTTCAAAAAGAAAAATTGTTCTTTAACGAGACTACATCAAATGAGCTAAACACCATAATACTGTTCAGTTCAACAGAAAACTGTATTTTCTGCTGCAGTAAGGAGATACATGTTAAGGCTGTGTTATTCTAACGGGGATGAAAGGGATGCAACAAGGAAGACATCCCTTCCTCTTTTCTGTCAGTTTAAGTCTTGAGTGACTCCAGTGAAGTGACTGAGGTTACTTAGACTTTATATCTCTGTAACTGAAGGTCTCTTACCAATACATGTCCTGGATAGTTTAATTGACAGACATGTCTTCTACTATTTGGTTCAAAGTTTCTTTACCTCTGCTGTAGCCAAACCATATATTAATTGGGAAAAAAAACTCCACCATCTCCAAATTAGTCAAAGTCTTTCTGTCCCAGAAATGAATATACCAATGATCCACCATGTCCTTCACAGTGTATTGATAATTATCTCCGCAACTCCCCAGATACATACAGTGGAATTTACAGTGGATGGGATCTCCTATGTTGATGAGTAAAGCCCTCCTATTTTGGACAACCTTCTGATATAACCCCTTTCATTAACTAATCAAAGGCCATAGCTAATTCGCTCACCTGTTTCCACTGCTCATGTACGAAAGCTGTTCAGAACTCTACACCTTTGTTCAGTAAAGCCCTTTCCTAACACTGAGCTTATATATTAGGGTCACAAATTGGAAGTACAAATTAGGACAAATCAATAAAATCTCCAAAATAAAGTAGTGCCCATCTGTCTCAGGACATTATTAACGGGTGACTAAGTAGAATCACGTCGTGACAAATGACTGCAGAAACGCCCCTTGCTCCAGCATATATTTCCTACTTTGATGTTTTCCAAGCCACGCTGATGTCATCTACCTGGAGTCCTGCCTAGATCGACGCATGCAGTTTCTGCTGTCGTCAGTGAGAATTCCCATCGCATACCAGGGGCTCTGTACAGCCCCGTAGTTTCAACACTGCCAGGCCGGTGCAGTCAGTGCACCGCTGGAGGGGTGAGCACACTTCTTGCCTGGTATGTGTTGGAACTCTCACTCCAGAACTGTGATGTTTGTGGATGTGATTCCAGATGGGAAAAACCCTCAAACGTCTGTACTGTAGATAACATGTTGATAACACTGCAGAGTTAACCTCAGAAGAGCAGGACAAAATCTGGTATTGAACAAATTGAACAAATGTATTGGGGTGCTCCAAAACAATAGGTCTCACAGAAACTTTCTCCAAAAAATAGCTATCTATTGTCAGTAATGCTCTGTTCTTACCAAATTCCTTAGAAAAAACAGTCCTCACAGTAGAAATTCAAAGGTATTGGTATGAACACCAGGATGAAAAAAAGGGAAGGAAAAAATCCTGGTGTGGCCTTGTGCTGTATTGTTTTCAGCACACAGAAAAGTAGTATGGCTCTTTGAAGTGCTGGTAGGAAAAAGTATAAGCCTGGAACCATTTCCATCATTAGACAGATTGATCTATCTCTTGCCATATCCACCAGAATATACAAACCTTTCTGACATACATCAATGACAGCAGTGACTGGGAACAAGTCATACCATTCAGAAATCAGATATTTAATGGCCACTAATCCCATCATAATAATTACAAAATAATGTAATGACGAGCCAGAGTAAACAAAATATATGAACAAAAATGGCAAGGAAAAATGCAATTAGAGTCTTGGGCTTGATCCAAGTCTCTTATGCTTCAGTGGGAGCTCTGATAGATTATTACCCCTATGTAATTAGAGATTTAGGCTTAATCCAGCTCCCATGTGCTTCAGGGGAGTTGGGATAGGCCCCTATGCCCTAATTTTCTGCTGTCTTGCCCCTTGGATACTCAGTTCTGCATAAGCAAAGTGGACCTGTTTCACCATGCTGGGACTCTGTGTCATATTAGGGAATAATGTTTTAAGACTAAGATAAGAAAAGTGCAAAACAAACCATCTACACCTGTTTTGCACTCACTTTGCATGAGGCTGAACTATTAGATGAAGCAGTGAAAAATCAGGTCTTTATTTTTATTTAAGGTGCTAGAGACTGAAATACTTTATTTCCTTTTTTTTTTTTTTCCCTGTTACTATCAAAAAAAAAAATCCAAACTGCAAACTGTACAAAATGCTCCCAAGGAGATCTTCAGAATCTTCACTTAACAAATTAACTAGACAGAAAAACGGATGGATACTCAGTTTGGGTCACCAAACAGCTACAAATAGCCTGTAAAAAAAATTACTAAGGATGCTATTTCCAACCCTCTGATCAGAAATCTAAAGATTTGTATTTCTAAGCATGAGGCAAAACCAAACAAAAAACGATCATCAAAACCAGTCTTGGTCATATTCTGCATTCCCTTAAAAAACAAAGGTCACCTCTATCACAGTTGTAATTCTGTTGGTTTTTGTTTGGTTGGTTGGTTTTTTTTTTGTGGTGGATGAGAGATAATAAGAGTCTGTTTTGAGCAAGAATACAGACATTATTGACTTGATATATTAAAATATCTTTAACATTAGCAATTATTACTGACCCTGATGTTTTCATAAACATTCAGTGGTCATCATTCTGTACACTGAGAATATGCTAAATGTCTGCAGACTGGCACAAACACACTTTCCTTGCACACACACTATAACACAGAGATACACTGGCTCTCCAAATCAGGCACAACCAGGTTAACCATGTCTACATATAAATATTATGGACGAGCATGGGTCCTGACTAGTACATGTATTATGAACTCAAGTATGCACATCCTTTCATTACAGCACTGCTAGATACAGCTAAATGGGTATATTTATGCCTCATACTGACTTGCAAGAACCTTTAAAATTGATTGTATGTATGTCCAGACAGACATATAGAAAAATAAATACAAAAATACGTAATGTGGCAAACACATACAAATATTGAAAAAGCTAAGTGCACATGTGCAGACATATATGGAAAGAACACATGCACAGTTACAACTGGACAGCATAAACATTTTGTAGGCATTTGCATCTTGTGTACGCTTTCTCATATTACTGTCTGTCTGACTAAATCACTCTGGAGTTTTCTTTGAGCTTGAACCAAGTTGTTTTTTTTTTCTTGCAGAGAGAGACTGTGCACACATAATGTTTCAAAGACACCTATCACAATAAATGCAGGTACACTTTTGTGTGTACATACCACAACTTACATACATTTCTGCGGGAAGGCCCTATTTTTCAGGAAAAAAATCAGCCATTTTTCCCCATCAAACTCTTTCTCTTTATGAGTTGCTTGTATCTTTCAGCAGTGAGATGAGAGAATAAAAAATAGCTAGTATTATATTAAATAAGAGTTGCTTGGATTACATTTATAAAGATCTTTTACCCCCACTTTACTTCTTCAAGTTCTATTCCAAAGTATGGCTTTCTGCCTGCAGCCTTGTCATGAATGGTCTGACTTGAAGATCAAAGTATGGAGGAACTGAAATAATGAATCCCTTGGTTAGTACGTACAAATCTGATCTAAAGGAACTGTGCTGATACCTTTCCTGCTGCTAATGATATGGCGCCATACACACATATATCCCAGTATAGGCAAAAATATAAAATATATTTTGCTGAGAATCTGATGTTCTAAATTAGACTAATCCAAAACATACCTTAGGAAGCATACAGAAAAGGGACAAATAGACTGAGGATTCTTGAGTAACACAAGGGGTTTCCGCAGAAGACAGACAGTGGTTCCTGTCTGGTTCCACATATTCCTTACCATTTTAATTTATCATCCTTTTCAACCTGTTATCATTGACACTTCACTAGTAGATCTCCTCTGAAAGAAACTGCAGAAGAAATCTGTCCTGAGGAATCTGCAGAAAAAGACAATACCTGAACAGCAAAATGAACTGAGATTTGGTGTAATCATTTCGAGAAGAGTCATCCTGGGAGTCAGTGTGGAGATCGGGAGAATGAAAGAAGAGAAAACAAGGGAAACACCTTAGGGCAACTAAGTTAAATTATCTAGAAGACAAGTATTATGGGGAATATGAAGGTTAACAACGCTCTCTCTCCTCACGCTGAGTAGGAAGGTCAAGGTAGCAGTCAGCATATTTTTCTCCCTGAGACACTGGAGCAGTTATCGAAGGTCTCCTATGAAAAGACTTTGTAATAGAAGACACTGGTACCACTGGAGTGGTTATGAGCATTGCTGTCCTTCTTATAATTAGCAGCCAACACTGAAACTGCCATGGGTGCTGTGGGACAACCACATTTAGTCCCACTGTGGTACAGCTGGATTCCATAACAACTGTCTGCCTCTACCCCAAAAGCAATCTGAACGACAAGCCCAGCCAGAGAAATACCTTGCCAGGTGTAGCTATAAGTGCTCAGTTTTGTCAGTAGGTATTAACTCATGGCTCACCAGTCGTTCCTGGTAAAGCCATATAACGCAACTGATGGTCTCTCATTCATTAAATGGGGAAAAAGAAGCTTTAGGTTTTTGTTGGAGGTTTTTCTTCCTTCTTTTTTTTTCATTTAAATTGGATTATTCCTCAATCTTGCTAAAATGTTTGGGGACCCCCAAGCTGGCAGGACCGTATAAGTGACAAGAACCAGGCAGTAGATGCTGTAGTGTTTCAAAAATAAATGCATACACACATTTCACTGTCTAGCTCACAGTTTACACTAGACAGTCTGTGTATGGGTTGATATTTTGAGCTGTAAGTTAGTATCATTAGTTAATATAGATGTATACTGTCCTCTCAGATGTGGAAGTCAAGTTTCTTCCAGTTCTCTCTGTCATCAGTTATCAAAACCTGCTGCTTAAAGGAAATTAGTTGTGAAAACAGACAAGTTTTAGGGATGCCAATGATAAATCAACACTTCAGTTGTGTCTATGTATATTAAAATGTATGTACATATATGTACTGAAAATCTTAATGCATCATATTGACTATCAGTGAACAACGTTGTTGGTTTTTTCTTTATTTTTAATATAGCTTTTAAACATCAGTCTTTTCCAGCAGGATGCACTGGTGAGATGTGCTGTCTGATATGCCCTTGGCCAGAATTATCCTTACACACATTGTGCAGTTCACACACATTATGCAGTGTGCTATAAGCTGATTATTTTCTTGGCTGCAGCCCACCGTCTAAGCCTGGGCATTTCAGTGTGGAAGGAATTCCTGTACATATGTCATTTCTAAAGCACTGTGAGATCCTTTGGGTTGAGTATGCCCTGTGAGCTGTACAAAAAAGGACAAGTAAATAATAGAAACGCTATATTTCTGTAGCATTTGATTGGTTAAAAAGTGCTCAACTCAGAGATGGACTTCTGGCTTCTCGAGCTGCAAAATAATTGCACTCACTTGCATGTGTGGTAGTACATGTTACAACTCTTTCATAGCATCAGTTTTGCTGTTTGAACTCTCCCACAAAGTTTCCAGGTAAGATTATAAAGAAGACATATGGTGGAATGGACTGTAAAGCATAGTTCTCGCAGTGCTTGGTTTAGGGAGTCTTTGAGATCACCTGGAGAAAATGGGTCTGTTGCAGGATGTTGTTCTCAAGAAGGGTTCAACGCAATCCTGCTGAATCACTGAGGAAGCAAAGAGCTAGTCAGTCTTGGTCATGGCATTTAAAAAACAGACTTGAACTAAGCAAGTCAAGGAATCACATTTCTGTTAAAACTGAAATCTTTCTAAGGTCCCTAAATTGTAGTTATGTATTTTTGATGCTTCTTGAAGATATGTACATGCTCCTAATTTCAGTCTTATTATCTTAGTAGTTGGGAAATCTGCATCAACATCTTCCTGTCTGGGTAATTTAATTCCCCTTTTTAAAATAAATTCAAATTAGCAACAATAAAAGAAAATACAAAATCACCATTGAACTCAAGTAGTTACCATAAACAACCCCCCCAAACCAATCAGGCATTGTGCAAGGTTATTGTTTTGTTCAGGAAAGAAATCCTGAGAAAGGGGGCCAGCCCCTGTGCTCACAAAAACCTATACTGTAATTCCCTTTGACTGAAAGAAGAACAGGCCCAGAACAAGGGGGAGACTTGATAACAGGGCTGGGTGCACAAATGCATGCAGTGCAGGGGAAAGGCTGGGATAGAAAGTTGGGTATTCTAGGCCAGCAACATCAATGTTACCAGAGCTGCTGGGAAGGCTTAATTCAGTCTCATCACTGAATGCTTAAGAAAAATAAATTGAATCATTGAAGGCTCAAAGGCACACGGTTGCCTCAAAACACAGATTCCTTAGCAATTTCAGTAAACATTTGGCAATAAATTTTGTCACTCTTTTCAGTCTCTCTGACTTTCAGATCATCATCTGCGTTCTGCATTGCAGTACAGGTCACCAACCTACACTGAACAAGATTCGTTTTCTAGTACTTGTTAGTTTTCATTTTTTAATTACTGTGTACTAGGAAAGCCCTGTTTCAGTTTTAGATAGCAAATAATTCAGAGGAAAGCTGAAATCTAAAAACATAAACAAAAGCATTGTGTATTTCAGGAAAAAGTTCAATGAGATATGTCTACCCATCTTCAGTTGTTTTATTTCTAAACAAAATCTAAAATTAGAAGCAACTTAACTCATTTTCCCCTTTTAACTATTATTTCCATGGCACAACAGATGCAACTGACAGACAAACAAATTACTTGTGAGGTACCTATTGCGGAATGTGTTTTTTGTTGTATTTTCACTTAATGGACCTTGAATGCGAAGGGTTTCAAAATTCTCCATACTTTTTAACTGTATAAAATATAAAAAGAAAATTTGTTAACACCATAAACTGCTTTTGGAATATTTTGATAGATGGGCACACAATACAAAGTCATTTTAATGCTGATGTACCATCAAATTACAATGGAGGGATATTGGTTTGACTATGTTATGGCAGTCATTGCATACTTGAGAACGAGAAGAAATTGTAGTAAAGTATGAAATTATTTTAGTAATATGAGTGCTTTAGGAACTGGATTTTAATGACAAAAATGTAAAACGTAAATAACTGTGTCAGCAAACTATATTCAAAAAACAGAAAAGGGAGGTATGAAGGGCTTCACATCTATACATGATGGGATCTGTTACCCAGTCACTACTGACCTAGGGCTGAAATGGTACAAATAACCTTGAAAAAAAAAATTAAGCCTAGCTATGCCAGCTAAGGTACCAATCTAAAATCAGTGCAGGCACATACAGACTACAAGTTGTGAGAAATATTCACATACCCTGCATGAAATGAATCTGTCAGTCTCAATTCATGTCCCGTGTCCATGTCACAAAAATATACCCTTGAAAATGACCTTCCTTGTTGGGAGTTTCAGCAAAGACATGGAAGGAAGAAGGGGCCACAGAAAATCAACCGCCTTTGAACCTCCAAAGCACATCACAGAGGAGCAGCGTGGGAGAACTGGTATTCACGATGGCCCACAAAAAGGAAACGATCCAGGAATGGGCCTTTGTAACTGTTTTAGCTGCAGCAGACCACAGATCGTGAGCTATAAACCCTTCTGGATCTACCTCCACACCTTATGTGGTCAGCAGAGGTGTTTAAATTAATAACTGCCACTACCTGCTTTTTAAGATACGTACTAGGATCCCTAATACACAGGCATAACAGCCTTTAGAAGATTTTGTTTCAAAGCTCAAATTGCAAGCCATTTTTTTAATATGTCCAAGTACAAGACTTTGAAATTTTGTTTAAGAAAATCAGCCAGGTGCAAATTTCAGACTGAGACCAAGCCACCCACATAGGTTTTGTTTTTTTTCAAATTGTGTCACAACTCTGGGGTTACATTTCTGTTGTTCAGGGAACGGGTGAGTCTGTACATCTGGACACACTTCTTGTGATGAGGAATATCAGAAGTTCAGAAGGTTAAATATTTCTAAGTGGAGTCATGTTTTTTTGTGTTGTTAGCTGGCAAGATATTTCCCACAATGCATTTATGAGATTTATCTTTTTTTTTTTTTTTTCAAAATGTCAATGAGCAGACATATTTTTCACAAATTATCAAATGAGTAATTGCCAATACATTTCTGCCTATGAGATTGCTCACAAGCTATTCACTAAAATGACTGGTTTGTTTATTTTAGGAATTCACCACTCATAGATTAGTATTTCTAAGGGATTCTTGGTCGCCCAAATCACCTGACATCATTTTTTTACCCTTGGTTGGTAAATTTACAATCCATCAAAGGCTTCCCTAAGAGCTGCACACAGACTTCCAGTTCAGGCATTCATATGGATACAGAGATGCATCATGGCATGTGACAGTTTTTCTGCAGAATATCACTCTAATGAATGTTTGTGGAAAGTGAAGGAATTGCCTCAATTACCATCAAAACAAATAGTTATATTCAAACAAAAGTTCACAATTTTTTTTCAACAGTCATCAGTCTTTATGTACTAACCTCCATTGACAGAATACATTTCCAGATTTTACAGATGAATAGAACATTTATTAAAACTACTCTGAAATTCTTCATTTAGAACACAATAATTCCAGTGCTGTTTATGCATGCCTCCTCCTAGTCACAGAAACCCCATATATACATCACAGGGTAAGAAATAGCCATGGATATTACTTAATGCCATTTGAAGTGTACTGGACTTTGGTTCCATCAGCCCTGTGCATGCTCCCTCTCCAAGGTCTTCCTTATAAATCTTAAACCATTGCAAACTCAGCATCATACCTTCTGACTTCCCCACAGGTTTCCCATTGATATAAGCATACAGTGGCAACCACATTAGTGGACAAGCCTCAGTAAAATAATAATGCAGTTTTCTGAAGAGTTTCCCAACAACAAAAGCCTTCTAACTCCTCAAAACAAGCAGACTCCCATGAGTTAAGCAAATAGCATTTGGCCCAGAGAATATTTCACCCAATTATCAGTCTGATGGAATGCCCCAGAACGGCAAAAATGCCAAAGAGATTTTATTTACTTATCCAATACAGCTCTAGGAATAGATAGGCCAGTTTGAGAATGTAAGCACAACCTTAACAGACTACCATGAATTTGACCCAAAACATATCAGCATCTGATCAAAATATTTTAATTTATGTTTTTACGTGTGGATTTGTAAAATATTATTAACAAGAAATTTAAAGTCTTCTCAGTTAACCAAACAATCAGCAAAAGGAGATCACTTCTCCCTGGCTAACAGTACACCCCCTAGACCACTGCCAACAAATGGTCTGATTGAGTGCACAGAAGCTCTATTGACAGGCCTGGCCAAATTCAACCAGGGCTTGCATCACGCTACAGAGGACATTTTGGAAAGATGTGCCTTGGAAGATTATACTGACCCAAAATAATCATGATCTTCTTCTGCTGAAGAGGGTAAAAGAGATCAAAAGAATGTGAATTTCCAAATGAAGAAAAACTTGTTGATCAAGTGCACCCTTTCAGCAGGATTCGTACTATGGAGTTTCTATGGATCATGGCAGCGAACTATGAGTTACAAACAAAGGCCTCAGAAGGTCTTAAGTAATTTATTATCTGCCTTCGAAACGTTGGGGCTTTAGCAAAGTTTTTTATAATAGATAATGTCCTTTGCAGTGGCTTTAGTTTCTGGCAACAGCAGCACAGGGACTATGGTGAAGGTGGCAGAGGAATAAAAACAGAAATGCCTCTCTGTCCCTACCAGCCATTTTCCCAGTGCACATCCTCACTCCCCTACTACATTACAAAAGAAGCTGACATTTAATAATTAAATCAAATAATATTTATAGAATCCCTTTCCCTATCCTTGGGGAGATAGAAATTCAAACACAATCAAATACAATCACAACAGCAAACTATTAAACAGCTGAAAATAGTCAGCCATTCCAGCATTAATCAGAATAAAAATCTCAGGTTTGAGAGAGAAGACAAAGGGATCAGCAATGAGAAGGAATCGCAGCCCTTTGAAAAGGATCAACCCTTCCATCTTGTTGCTGTGGCAAAGGCTCAGTCACCTGCAAGCCTGCTGGCTACACCTCCTCTGAAACTTAAATGTTGCCAGGGAGGCCACCGCTGGCACCTCTGCTCCAGCTTCTAGAGACCCCCTGTCCTGGCAGCGGCAGGGCCCAAGCAGCACTTTCCCAAATGGCTCCTGGGTGTGGGTTGGGAGTTACCATGAGCCAGAGGCTATTCTCAACAGGCATTTTGCATAGGATTGTCCTGTCCTGGAGTTCAAGAAAGCTTAATCGTATGGATGCTGGCTATTTTGTGCCAGCTGACCTCAATGCCAGAGAATGGTCCAGGATATGTTTAATTTACTGACATGGGCACAGACAGTGATGTGAGCCTTCAAGATAAATGGTGCCAGCTCTGAGATATCTCTCAGCGACCTGCCCTTTTCTTTAAGGATTTTAAAGCTACATGTCCAAGATTCGAGACAGAGGGAGATAGGTACACACTCTGTGGCAACTTTAATCCCTGAACAGCTCTTGAAAATAACTGCATTCTAGTTGTTCCTTTCTCTGTTGCTACAATAACATCAACCAGAACATCAGCACAGCTCCCAGACTACAACTGTTTCATGGCTTGGCACCAGAAACAGCCCAAAACATGTGTGCACGACCAATAAGGACAGTGGTATGGTTCTAGGGAAGCTGGGGACAGGGTGGTGAAAGAGAGTTTCAGAAAACAGGTTTTTCATGCCCTCACAGGTGGCCAGAAGTGCTCCAAGTTTTACAATTTCCCACCATTACTCTAGCACACTTCCCACTCCCCACACTTCCCTTGCTGTCGAGAAGAGCTTTTGTCCGCAGAAGGCCCAACAAAACTGAGGTGGACTGAGGCCGCTGCTGAGTGACTTCGCATACTCTGTCTCTGTAGCACTGACAAACGCAGGGAGAGAAGAGGTAGAAATGCAGATAGGATCTGGGTGACCTACGCACTACTGAGATTTACTAATTGTCAAAAGGCCAGCAAATCCAAGTAGGGAGTTAGAAGGCAAAGGCATCACTAATAAACAATATGTACAGTTAAGACATAATTCCCATTCACTGAAGTGAAAGACCATCCAGACAGGACAAGAGGAAATACTTTCCAAGGATGAAATTTCTCTGATTTTACCCAAGAACAGAACTTCTATAAGAGCAAGTATGGCTACAAGTGTGGAAAATCACTAGCAAAGAACAAGTCTACCATGGCCACAGGGACAGGCAGTCATAACCAAGTAGGTCTACAGCTTCTGAATTTCTAAAAGGAAAACAAGAAGTTGGATTTATTCTTACATTATATGCATATGTCCAAATAACTGTGTCTATTTGTAGGCACCTTAATTTAATGTTAACCTGAGATAGAGAGATACGTACTGTGTTTTATCACTAATTAAACTGTTTTACACATCCATACACAGATTAAATTCTGCTCCTTATAGTTTGCACCTTATAATTGTATTTGCTAGAAGAGGAGGGTGGAAAAGAATGAAACAATTCATGCTGAAAAGGCATATAAGTCTCCGCAAGTAAGCACGCTGGTCTAAAGAGCAGACATTTGTGTTGCTGTACTAGGGTAGGCAACGAAAGAAGGGTTATACATGAACAGCTACCAAAAGTACAGCTTTCATGTCCCCTATAGAGAGGAGTTCTTCAAATTTTGCAGCTCCATGCCTCTGTTTTCACTAACCTCACATTCCTCTGGTGACAGTCACTCCACTCTTGCAAGAAGTTAAAAGTACCCAGTACTCAGAAAAGTAAGCATTGTCTGCAGACAAGGGACCTCCAATATCCATCTGATCTGCTGCCCGGGGTTACTTTTGCAACCTACATCACCCTCAAAGGTGGGAAACGTGGTGTGTAGTGAGGAAAGAGAGGGATTGCCAGCTGGTGGCACTTACAGCAGCTGCTCAAACTGACAGCAGAGACTGCTTCTCCACCTGTCACCAAGACATCAGTTTGGAGGGGTGGCTGCCCATCAGTTTGGTCACAGGATGAATGTGGCTCACACCCACATAAGCACCTCTGTATTATAAAAGTTTAGCCATAATGCAGTATCCATATTTATGCTAAAGCAAAGATGATATTGCTTGAGTTATTCATAAACAGACTAGAGATTTCCTTAATACATAACCACTGGTGACTCTGCTTTGGACTTTCATGTAAACACCACAGCCCACTGAAACCCATTTGAGAATATCCCTTGCTCCTGTGATGCTTCTACTTTTTTCAAGGTGGGAAAGACGCTGCAGTGAGATCAAAGTAATTATGGGAGATATTCTCAAAATAACCAGTAGACCAGGAAGGAAGCTTGCAAGCCAAAGCACCACGTATGACCATTGAATCAAGTAGAGAATGACTAGGCAACGAGCTAAGGCCTGACAAAAATGGCAACCAGACAAACTCCACAACGAACACCACAGTGTCATGCAGAACAGAGCCTGGCATGCAGCAAGTATGATTTCCACTACCTAGCATCCAAGAACACATCTGATCTAATAAATAAAAAGGCCTGCACTAGCAATTTTTAAAAGGAGCCAGAAAGCAAAAACAATGAGCTCATGCCTTCTGACCTTGCTTGTTTTTAGCCTGGTTTCCTATGGCAACAAGGCTTGTGATCATGCTGTGTGTGTGCATGTGTATGTGTGTGTACGTGTGTGTGTAAAAGACAGACAGAAAGAGTGCATCAGGGTGTTCATTAACCGCTGAATGCATTGCTAGTTTGCAGTCAGACTTACCACTCGGATACAGGTCTCAATGTTCCTACAAGTTCCTACAAGTTTTGTGGAAGCAGCTGGCCACCAAGACTACAGACACCTCTACATTTCCCAGGTTGGACGGAGTGGCTGCACTGTGAGCACGTGCCTTATTAGGCACTGGAAAATCCACACAGGACAGGGCAGTTATGAATGGCCCAACTGCATGAAAAACATCCATCAAAACTGGTAGCAAAGCATGAAACAACCCCACAAAATCTGCTGTGTCAATTCTGGTGCTACAGTGTGTAAGACACTCAGGCAACGTTCCTTCCCCTATTTTTCCTGGTGAAAGTTAACAGGGACATTCCCATTGCTTGTCTTCACAAAGCTGATCCTGACTGATGGGTCTTGCATCTGGGTAGGAGCAACCCCAGGTTCCAGTACAAGTTGGGGGATGACCTATTAGAGAGCAGTGTAGGGGAAAGGGACCTGGGGGTCCTGGTGGACAGCAGGATGACCATGAGCCAGCACTGTGCCCTTGTGGCCATGAAGGTCAATGGCATCCTGGGGTGTATTAGAAGGGGGGTGGTTAGTAGGTCAAGAGAGGTTCTCCTTCCCCTCTACTCCGCCCTGGTGAGACCCCATCTAGAATATTGTGTCCAGTTCTGGGCCCCTCAGTTCAGGAAGGACAGGGAACTGCTGGAGAGAGTCCAGCGCAGGGCAACAAAGATGATTAAGGAGTGGAACATCTCTCTTATGAAGAAAGGCTGAGGGAGCTGGGTCTCTTTAGCTTGGCGAAGAGGAGACTGAGGGGTGACCTAATTAATGTTTATAAATATGTAAAAGGTGAGTGTCACGGGGATGGAGCCAGGCTCTTCTCGGTGACAACCAATGACAGGACAAAGGGTAATGGGTGCAGACTGGAATACAGGAGGTTCCACTTAAATATGAGAAGAAACTTCTTCTCAGTAAGGGTAACAGAACACAGGAACAGGCTGCCCAGGGAGGTTGTGGAGTCTCCTTCTCTGGAGACATTCAAAACCCACCTGGACATGTTCCTGTGCGACCTCACCTAGGCGTTCATGCTCCGGCAGGGGGATTGGGCTAGACGATCTTTTGAGGTCCCTTCCGACTCCTAGCATTCTGTGATTCTGTGACTGACAGCAAGGAGACCAGAACTGTTAATTCAGATCTTTTTTAAAGACAGTTGTATATGTCAATAGCCACATAAATAAAATGTTTTGCAAGACAAATGGGCATCAAAGATTTGATGACCACCTTCTTCAACAAAGGGCCAAGAAGCATCATAGGCAGCTTAACTGCGTCCTCTAAAGACAGCTGAGAAAAACTAGGTGTTGACATTGCTGACATCTGCCAGATTAAAAAAAAAAGGACAGTTAATTTCTGGTCCATGTGTTTTGGGAAGACCCACAAAAACCTTTCTACCTATCTTTGTACATAGCCTCCTGAAAGAGCAGGCTGCCTTCTTTCCTCTTCTCAGCGATTTCTAACAACAGAAAGGTAGCAAACGACCACTTCAGACAGGAACCTTATGAAATTATCAACAACCAGGCCATTCAGATGCAATAATCAAGCTACACTCATAAGAGAAGTGAACAAAGTACAATAAACGTGTGTACACCAATCTCCACAATTCAGTAACCAGCTACCTGGGATCAGTCTACCCAAAACTGTGTCTGCTTGTTGAAGCCTCCATTTCACTAAAACACGGTTCCTGTAAATACTACATGCCATTTGAAAAACAGATGTCTGTCCAGGATTATACTGAAAAGCTGGTGGAGCCTGGATGAGGACCTGGGCGTCCTGCTTATTAATGCTCTATTTAAATCACAGGCCCTAGCAATCCATTTGGGCTGGTCCTTTACAGGACCGAAAAGCCAAGTCATTACGAAGTAGATGGAAGAGGGAACGATGGCCAGTATTGCTGTCACTCCTTTTAGCATAGACAGTCATCTGTAGTATGAAGTTCTACATATGAGCAAATTCCCTCTTTCCTGTAAAAGTCAAAATTGCCATTTGTCATTGCTATGTACAGTTGAATGGCTGTGGTGTTTGACCACAAAGAGTCTACTATCCCTGTCTGATGAAATCACATTTCTATACATTGGCAGATCAATTTGGGATCCTCTGATCTGGAAATCACTTCAGAGTCATCTGAATATAGTATTTTTGTTTTGGTTCCAAGTCAGATGTGAAATGTTAAAATCTTCCCTCTCAATGTCAACAGGAAATATATGGGTATATCTAAGGGCAGAATTTGACCCTCACGGTTTTCCTTAATTTTAACTACTGTAAAAACAATATTGTTTAAAAACTTAACTGCCATTTCTCAGATAGATACATTTGTTGCACTTGCAAACACGGTTTCTAAAACATTGATTTTTCTGGCCTCTTAATTTACCACCGACTATGTTCTCAGCTCCCTCTTCTCTCACTGCACAAGCTTCTGACCACGTTGTAAATATTCTTCAAGTTGTTAAATACTTTTTCTACGCACCTCTGTCCTTCTGCTTTTATACCATGCCCCTCATCTCTAAAACTGATCCCACTAAACTCAGTAGGAGCAGTATCAAGAACCAGGCATGACGCTCTTTCTTAACTGTTTTTTAATTTGTAGCTGCAGTTTGGAAGGGATGTGGTGAAGTGGTAAAAAGCCCAACTAACCAAAACAAAATTTTAGTGAAAAAACACAGCAACTGTAACAACGTATATATATAAAATAAGAAGCTGTTAATCTAATAACATCTTTAATAAGGCTTTCCCCCCCGCCTCCGGCCTCCTCAATTCTAGAAACCAATTCCTATTTTTTGCAATTTTTTTCAAGCGGGTATCATTTGATGGGAGGATTTCTAGGTATCAGAATGTTACCTGTAAATTTAACTAAATCAGGATCAAAGGTTTCAACAATCACAATTATTAGATTTGATTAAGATATCAGCTATTTGAGTTAACTTTATCTTATGGCACCAAATAAAGCAAACAGTTTCATTTACGTGTTATATGTCCCAAACAATCCAGCCAATTTCATGAATTATACTGTCGTATTTCTTGATGATCCCAGCAGGCATATGTAATTAAAACTGAGTATCTGTAGCCCTTCCCTGTCTCTTCCTCCATCCAAATACCTGCAGGTCCCAAGCCTACAAACACGTACTTGTTTGAGGAGCCCTGCCGGCTTAGACTGCTCACAAAATTAGACTTACGCATACGTACAGAAGTGTTTATAGCTTCAAACCCGAATCCCCAAGATTGCACAAAAGACTATCTTGAGTGACTACTCAAGAAAACTTCAAGATAGAGTATTTAGTGTTTTCAAATATAAATGCAAAGTTACGGAGGGGAAATTCTCATTTGGAAGACAAGATATTTCTAAGGAAAATATTAGTAATACATGTAGAAACAGAAGATCAGAATAATACAGAAATTAAAACCTGCTTCATATATTGCCCAGAAAGAATAATCAAGTAACATATCAAATAAAAAGCTGTGACTGGAACGGTCAACAATTAGTGACAAATAAATAAATTGTTAATCAGTAGTTTAAATGGAGTAAAAAAAATCTCCAGCCTTTGTTCTCAAGAGCAAAAAGTGTTTGTATTTTCAATGTCAAAAGTAAAAGGAAAAAAAAGGAAGGAAAAGATGACTGTCATTATGGAGTAAATACGAAAGAAGGATTAACACTTATTCTTAATATTCATATTTGTTTAATAACATTTATATGAACCAAAGACAGAGTGATAAAATGGCAGTATGCTGCTCTGACAATTTTTTTTTCTGATACAAGCTTGTTTAACAATTAGCTTCCACTACTATCTCAATGGAATTATTTTTCCCTCCTACTTTGGGTTACATTCACATAAAAAAACATCCTAAACCTGCTTTGTTGGTTGTAAATGTGCAGAAGACTTTTGTCTGCATATGACTGAGCCAAAACTTGCTTACTTTATGCATCTGAATCGCCCTTATTAAGCCAATGGGCTAGATCCTGCTTACGTGCAATAGGACTGGATTCACGGGACAGAGTAATATGGATTTGACTGTTATCTAAACATGTAATTAGTTTATTAGCTGTAGCAGTCATTATGCACTTTATATCAACAACCCCCAACTAGTTATAGCAAAAACAACAGAGTAAAATTTTCTTTTTTTTTTTTTGTTCTCTGATTCATTATAAATTTGGATTTTTTTTTTTCCAAAGGTTACAAAGGAATAATACTCATGGCTAATTTTTAATGCCAGTTTCTGCTCTGGCCACTCAGAAAAATACTTTCATTTACTGGAAACAAGACTATAGTAAATAATGTATGGAAAGTTAGCTGCATTTGGCCTTTACACATACAGGCTTGGAATCTGTATCATGCCTAAGAGACACATTTATCTTCCTTTTTTTTTTTTCCCCCTTCTACAAAACATTCATTTACATACTGGATCCATGAATAAGCACACACAAACAAACTTTCATTAAGGCTTATTTCTACTAGGCATATGTGCTTCTTAAGCAACTACTTTAAAACAACCTTGAGGTCTCCATTACAACACAGTCTAACTTTAGAATAAATAAACCAAAGCTATTACAAATATTCCTAAAAATAAGAAGCCAAGTCTGCAGTCATCGTGCATCCAGAACTGAATTCAAAAAGAGTCCCCAAGTATTTTTGGCTTTTTTTTTTTCCATGTTTAAGTTTCCTTCTTACATATTTGGCATTCAGTTTGCTTCATTTTTGCTCCTCGTCAATTCAGGGAGTAGCTCGAGCCCCAGCACCGCAGGCACTGAGGTTGCTGGCTCCTCTGGCTGGTATTGGCCACCACAGCTCCAATGGACTTCACACACGTTACACACCTACCGGCTTACAAGATTAAATACTTAAATAGTTAAAAACTATGTGAGACTAAAGGCCAGGCCCAATTCTAGTCCGTTTTTATTTTGCCCCAGATGCTCTAAGAGGCCAAGCCGGCACTGCGGCAGGGCAGTGGGCAGACCCACAGAGCGCAGCCTGGTGCCGCAGCTACCACAAGGCTCATGCACTGAGCAGGGGACCTGTTCCCTGTCCAGCCACCCAGCCCTGGGACACGGTGCCACAGCCTCACACATCTGCTGGCCCACGAAGGTGAGGGACTGGCTGCACAGGTGGGTTTCGTCCGAGGCTGATGCCTGGATGACCAAACAGGCACATTTCATCCTGCTCCACTAGCATGAGCTGCACCTTTCAGAAAATCCCTTAGACCTGAGATCTTCCATTCACTCCACTGAATTTCTGGCATTCAAATTCCAAACTGTTCAGGGCTGCTAGAAATGATAGGGAGCAAGTTGGCTGGTTTCTTCCTTGACATCTTTTCCTGAAACTCCATTAGACCTAGCTGTGGCTACCTTTTGGATACCAGAAAGTAATATCTCATGATTGTTAGAGTCTACGTACATTTATTCTTAAAGCTGATACAGAAATAAGTGCTGTATACGTTTGGGGACTGTCCATAAAGTTAAAAAAAAAAGTCTTAACATTTCAAACTGGCTTGTCTGAGGTTAGTCTAGTGGCAAGAAAAGGCAAGGCAATAGAGAAAACCATTTCAAATCAAGGAATAACTATTTGATGCAATGTCTGTGATACAGACAAATGTCCACCTAGGAAAGCAACCAGTGTTTTTAGCTCTGTAACTAAATAAGTGGACTTACTTAGGAGAATTTGGATAATAAAGTAAGAAGGATTTGGCCCACACTTGCCTTATCGCTACAGAGTAAAAAAAAAAATTCCTCTCCTGTGTTCGATACTTCAGATAAGTGTTCATGACTTCTCAGTCCCTGTGCCAGAGACATTACAGTCTGTTTCCAAATAAAAATTGTGACATGAAATGATCACCAAAATAATTTTGAACTTCAAGGACAAATTAAAATGGAAAAAAGCAGCAAAAACTAACCTGCTCTTTTTCCCACTTAAGTCTAGATGATGCCTGGTCCCCCAGATATAAAAAAATATATACTTATGCATAAAGAGGAGACCACTGATACACAATTCTCCTCATGTACAACCACATGCACATTTGTCTACCTAATATATGCACAAAGCCACAGTAAAAGCTACATAAAACACATTGGTTTTGTATATGGACAGACGGATGGATGAAATATACATGGCTACATGTGCACACATACACACAGAAATCATGACAGCTGTTTCCCTCAAATAAACGAGGCTACTGAAGGGATTGATATAATTTCTATTCAGTGAAAAAGTAGCCCTTATTTTAAGTGGGGTTTGGATCAGATTCGGTTAAACTACGTGAGCAGGATGTACCTTATAGACACATACGTTCAAACATCTTTTCAAAACAACTACTGAACAGCAAAAAATGTATGAAATCCCTCTCCAGCATAACTGTTTCACTATATAGAACTATACTGCAGTTTCATGAACAACTTAAAATTCTATTAACCTACCCAAATGCCTTATAAACAAATGAACTGAGGAAAGATTAATTTCATTCTATTTATTATTTTCATTTACTGTACTTTTCCTGTTTCTTTAATGCACATATGCCTACGTATATGCACATATATACAGTCTCCCACATCAAACGTCCTACTATACTAGTTCAAATTTATACAAGAAATTCCTTTAACAGGAATGAATCGAGACTAATTTAGTTTAATACGAGTGAAAAGCAATAACCATTATTTAATTGGGTCAGTGTTAGCTAAAATTTCACATATGGAGTGTGGGGAATCCAAGGAAGGCATGCTTATGTCATACCAGTGAGTTCAGTAGTGTTTAACAGATGTTACCTGTTTGGTGGGGGGCGGACATGGATGGACTGTGGTCTTTTGTAGATCAGAACATGCAAATTAATCCAAAAAGAAAAAATAAAGATACAAAGCAATGAATGTTATTTTATATAAAACAATGTTTTCTTCCATTTCAATCTCATCAGATTTTCCTGATTGTTTTCTAAGACTGCTTTGCATGAATGTAATATCTGCTTAAATTTGGGTGGCAAATAAAATAGCTAAATCATCATGTTTCTCCTGTATATAAACATATATCAACTGAACAAAATAAATCAAAGGGATGAATATGCCTCAAAAGAAGAGGTCAAATAACTTCAGAATAAAAAAAAGTATTACTCTTGAACCAGTACTTTTTGTATACAAATCTAAAGGAGTTTTGTTAATGGCGTCCCTGTAGGAACAGACCTGACTCCATAATCTCACGAACCATATAGAAGAGTAAATTAAGGTCTTATGCAAAAAGATACAGTATAGCAGGTTATAAGAGTTTCAGCACTTATGTTCATTTGGGAATCTGTATACTTATTGTCATGGAAGTACTTGGTCATAATTTGTTTACTAAGTGCTAAACCGTGGGATCTCCGTTCTCAGTTTTATAGCTGCATTATACATATATTTTTAAATTGAGAAAGGCCTAGTTTGACTATGAATAATCAGAGAAGGAAATGAACAAGCAAGCTAACAAGGTACCAGTGGTTTGTGTGATACAAGTTTGGAAGGTTTTTATTCAGTTGCCAGGCAATAATTGTTAGTGTTGAAAAAAAAATATACCCCCACTCTCATCTTCTGACAACCAAAGCAGTGAGCACCTCGAAAACCAAATATTCCTCTCAGGCTTTGAATAGTCCCACTGCCCTGGAGTAGATGTAGCATGGGACAGTGAATTAATAAAGCCAGAATATCTATTGCTACTGGGTTTACTAAACATATGAACAGAGAATCAGTCACACGGTGCCAGAACTACATCCTATAGAAACTGTTCAGAATAACAACAAATAGAAATTCACAGAAACCAGGATCCTTCAGGGCAGGCTGTGAGGTCTTCATCCCACTTCTGAGACTGGACAACTAAAAGTAAAGCAAAATTCAGCAAGAGCTTGATTTTCAATACGATCAAGGTATTTTTACCTATTGTGAAAAGGAAGGGAAAAAAATCTTAGATGCAGGAGTGCAAGACAAAAGGCCTTTCCCTGCAAGCATCTCCTTCTCTGAGCAGCACTTACTGCTGTGAGGAGCCCTGTTGTGGTCAGGCTAAGGCCTGTTAGAGGCTGCTTGGAAGAGGAAAGCCCTTGTTGGATCACAATGTAGTTACTTTCCTCAAGAAACAGCTGCTGGGTTTGCAAACAGCAAACAAAGCTTTGGATAACAACAAACTGATGGTGAATACAGTCTGCCACAAAAAAAAATTCCTGACTACATGGTTAAAATTGGGGTTAAAAAACTGAATGGAAGTTGCAGAAATAAAAGCAATCACAGGTTAATAAACAGGTTGGGTTTTTTAAATGTCCTCGACTGTAATATAATAAAACAGTCTGCCCTGTACATCAGCATAATTAATACTGAATAAGCCTTTAAAAAGTTAGTAAACATTTATGAAATGAACCATAATTTTCTTAATGTAAAGTAAAACCTGTGAATCAGTAAACCATCTTTAAATTTTTGTAAAACTTACAAGTATCAAGAAAACGATCACATTTTGCCGTTTTTATTTCTACTACGGATCTGCATGCACATGTATTTGTGGGTATGTTCACATGTGCACATACACATCTGTTCATGCACCCATAAAATAGCCTGCACATACATACAGAGACTTGTATATTCACAAATACCAGGTAAGAAAAATAAAGAAGTAGTAAAAAATGCACCTTGTATAATTTTTATAAGCTAAAACTATTGCGTAAATTCAAAATTATTACACAAAAAAATTCATGATTTCTGATACTAATTTTATTTTAAAGAGCAAAATCAGAAAGCACTTCGAGAAAGTAAAAAAAGGGGGAAAAGGGAAATGTTGACTTCCCATTTTATAGGCTCTTTATTGTTGTATTTCATTCAGTTTGGCATGTAAAAAAAAAAAAATTAAAAAATCAATTCTGTATCTTCCTATCCTAAACATTTTACCTCCTTGCTGTTAGGTACTAACACAAATCAGTTGCATTTGGCTTTTTGACATTAGACATAAAATAAAGTCTTTTAATTTAATTTAAAAATAAAAGATAATTGTTTTTTCTGTTCCTTCTCACAAACATACTTAAAAAAAAAAATAAAAATAAAAAATGGGGCTTTAAGAAGTCATTGCCATACGTCCTTCCAGATGACTTTTAGGGCCACACTTCAACCTAACATCCCTTGCACTGCAAGCCTGTTAAGCAGAGCTCCCAAATGTTTCAGCTTAGTCACTTAGCACCCTGTTATTTTATGTTACAATATACCCAAGTACTTCAAACTCTTAATATAGCCTAGAGACAAAGGTGTGGGTGACCTGCCAGTATATGGACTAGTACAGTTCAGCGTACAAGTCAGTATCGTGATGTTAGGATTTTTTTTCTTGTTTCTGGTTTTCTTGTTTGGTTCAGTTAGGTTGGCCTTTCGCTACAACTGTGTGATAAAAATGCATGCATTGGAACACACACACACACAAAATTATTTACAAAACTATATAAAAATGTGGAATACATGTTAACAAATCCTATTTTTGTGTAGAAGCTTCTTCCTTCCCACCCTTGCTTGCCTCAACTTATTATTATATAAAGCAGGGAGCACATGTTCCCCTCTATGCCTGGCAATTTCCATCGTCGTCTGCAACATACTGCAGATGGGTAATCCATTTCTAATCTAGCCACGCTGCCTGCAAAGTCCATGTCAGTCCTGTGCAACAGGCACAGCAGCACTCACCACCCTCATTTACCTACGAAGCAATTAAAGCAAGGAACCTTAGCACCAACCTTAGCAGCTGAAGGGGAGACTTCTCACACTTACATTGACAGTCTCTGACATCCACTTGCTCTGCTCCCTGATGAACTTTGTGTTCATTCAACTGTCAGACGACAGTGGCCAACCCAGCTACTGATCACGTCTGCTAAACAGGCTGCTCAGACCCAGGTTCACTACCCTGCCTTCTGGCCCGCCTCACCATTTTTGCCTCTTGTGTTCACCAGGAGCACTCATCTCGTGCATCATAGGAAACAAGGCAGCAGGAGCAGCATAGCAGAAGAATCAGCTGAGGGCCTTTTCCAGGGACAGGGATCCAGAGGGGTGGGTGAAAATCTGGGAGACACAATGCAAGGAAAACAGAAAGGCAGTGCATGATGCCTGAGTCGGGACAAAGGAGAGGGAGGAACAATGGAACAGAAATAAGGAGAAAATAGGAAACTAAAAATAAAAATTCTTCTTGAAAGACGACAAATAGGAACTGCCTTGTTCACTATGTCACATTGACATCATGAGTTGCATTGAGTCATTTCTCTACCTGTGCCGTATCATACTTCCCCAGCAGACATTCCCGAGATGGTAAGGAGAGTAACTATGAAGCGTTGGTTTCATGAGAGCGAGTCTGGGAACCCACAGTTGACAGATTTTTTTGAAAGCCTACTTGTCACTCTGCTAATTCATTTCTTTTTGTTTGTTTCTTGCATCCTGATTTGGAAGGAAAAGAAAGTTACCAAATATATTGGCAAAAAATGACACTCCTCAAAGCCACGTCATCTCTCCCAATACTTTAGGATGTCCCTCTCATTGAGCCTCCTTGAGAGGAAATTAAATTCAGGAATCCTGCCTGGCCCTACAAATGGGACACGTGAGCTGGAGCTTCTCTGAGGAGCAGGAGGCCACACGAGCAGATCCGTGGCAAAGGCTGAGTGCTGTGCCCGGCCAGGGAATCCCTCACTGCACCATCCCTGCACTGGAGATGTACCAGCAAACAGAAAATTACCAATGAGTATCTGTTTGCATCAAAATTGGCCAACGTACAGGCATAGCCAGGAACTTCTAACAGGTATACCAGGATTTTTCACATTCTCATAGCAATTCTCACATACATTTGCCTCCACCACTACTGCTACTGGCTTTCCCTTCACTTAAATCTCTGGTCATTTCTAATGTGACAAAACAGAGCATAGGAACACATGCTGAAAAATAACTAAAATATAACAACATAATTAAAGAGATTTAGAAAGGAAACCAGAAAGTGATAGCAACTTGGCATCAGCTTGCCAGTAAGGACATGGGCAGCTATACCAGACACGCAGAATTTTAGCAAGTCACCCAGCCAGGCTTCCCAGACAGAGAAAGGAAAGGGCATTGAGACATTTATGTGTTGGCTTTTGTGCCTTTCTTTGGATGCTCACAGCTCATGGTACTTACGCTAAATGAATACTGCTGACTATATATTCTCTATATTGAGGCTAAATAACTGATAGCATCATGGCTGCTGGCCACTTCTCCCCAGTCCTTCTCCTAACTGACTGGCCTTTTTTGACTTTACTCCTCTCTCAGGAAATGCTGACGTTTTTTCCAGAGTGGACACTATGTGCCATTCACTCAGTGCAAGATCAAACGTGCTCTCTTTTAGGCCACTTCCTCTTTGCCCTCCTTTTCCTGGTACTGAGGGTGGACACCAACAGGGGCACTGACTTACATCCATACAGTTGGGGCTGTAATGCAATGAGCTGCACAACAGCACATTTTTTCAGTGCTTGTCCTGATTCCTCTGTTGGGAGAATAACCTTATTTGCTTCAGTAAAGCTGCAAGCTCAAGGGTGTGGTGGGCCCTGATTCAGCAGTGCTTTGTGCCTCCCACACCAATGTGGTAGAACTGTTCACGTGAGGGCAGATAATTCAAGAAGGAAAAATGGAAGAATCACATCCTTTAAAAAGTAGACATAATTTCTCCATGGCAGTTTCCCACTGCTTTCCTTTTTTTTTTTTCCTTCAACCAAGCACTCATTTTGAAAATGCATCATCTAAAACAATCAAATTCTCCCAAGAAATTTTTTTTGCTATTCCCTCTTTCAAAAGGTTTGCACACAAACTGAAAATGTTCAGGTTTCCCAGGCGGCTGAACCTTATCCACACGGGCAGAAGCCCATGGTAGCTTACGTTATTTAGTATGGCATTATCCCATACTGTTCGCTTACAGCTCGCTGAAAATAAGGGATGATGGAACACATTTACTGGGCGCACCCTGAATTTATTCTTAGTAAATTGTTTACTATATTCTCAGCCTCAAAAATCATGTTACTCTGAGCCCTTTTTAAAAACTACATGCCCAGCTGGAGCAGGCACTCTCAGCTGTGGAAGAAGTTGACAATAACCCTTTCAACACCTCCAGAGGCTAGCAAAGGGGACACCTTCAAAAGATAGCCTGGCCATCTCCTGCAACGAGAGAGCAAGGAGAACAGGAGGAAAACAGGCATTGGTCAAATTCAGAGGATGAGCTTTGGAGATGGGGGAATTCCTCTAATAAAATAAATTGAAAATTAAATTCAGCTTCCTTCTCCTTAGCATGTCTCCCATCTATGCCTGCTTGGGAGTGGACAACATGGTGCCTAGATATTAGGACTAACAATGCCACAACTCTGCAACGTTACACAAGTACGGGGGCCACACTTCGCCTCTGGTTGGACTTGAGGGAATCGTCCCTTTTCTCCTGAGCAGGTTAAAGCTGCATCCTGGTGATCAGCACAGGTACGGCAGGTACTGGAATGCATGTCCTTGTCACCGCACTTATAGCTCAGCCCATGGCTACCAGGCACAGGGACGGGAACGCTGGTCATAGGAAGCACCTGAGCTGTGCTGGAGGCCATACTGTGGCCATGCAGAGCCAACAGTGTGTACCGACCCCGGGGAGGTTCTACACAGACTAAAGCTATAGTAGAAATAAGACTCATGTCATGCTGCCACTGTGATGCATTTCTCCATATGCAAGTACAAGAACTAATAAAACATCTTCTATCGCCCTTCCAAACCCATCCAAACAACAGCATAAAATATGCTATAAAACGTAAGTGCAATTTCTTCTTTTTAAGTGGAAACTCCAGGTTTCACAGGGAGAAGTTCTGTAACTCTCTTCTACAAATTAGGAACCTTGACTATCCAGAATTAAAACAAGATGCTAGAAAATAATCCATTTTATATTCACACGCATGTATTTTGCGTGCATGTGTGCACGCACATGTGCAAGCATCCCTGTGCCGCTGTGTATTGCTCTGAACAACACTAGGTCACTTTTACAGAAAATTGCCTGTATTTAAACAAGGTGTAACTTCCCTCTGCTCCCACAACATCCATGGACACTGCTGCAGGTCCAAATGCATGTTTCCTGGTTATTTTTAGAAACGGAAATGGATTACACTTACAAACACAAATTAAACAGCATAGTCTCATTTCAGGCTAAATTTGGCTGCTGTACTGCTCCTCTCTGAAGTTTGGTAAATCTACACCCTATATTTTGCCCCAGGTTGCTTATCATGTCTGCAGTACCATAAATCTGCTAAACTTGCCTACTACTTCTACTGCTAATTAGGCTCCATCAGGTTTTCACTCTTACACTATAGGGAGCTATGTTAGATAAACGCAGTGGCAGCTAAGCATGCTGTGAGAGCTGCTAACTGCATTACTGGTTATCAGAGCAGTTCCAGTGGTCAGGCCAAACAGGTGATAACAACAGTGGGAATATTTTAGCAAAACAGATCTGCATGGACACTGTCAGCAAGTCAACAAACCCTACTTACCACTTCCTAGGTAGTCCCCATAAAATATTTCAGAGAAAGAAAGAGAAATAAGAAGTTATTCTTTTATTCTTCTTTTTTTTTTTTTTTCCTCGGGGGGTCGTGGGGAGAGGTGGTAGTGACCCAACACCAATCAAATTAGCCTGCCCCCACTGAACTTTGGGTGTATGTAGTAGTAGTATAAAAACCAGAAGGTATTTCTTTTAATTTCTAGAAAAAGACCCTCCATAAGTATTTTTTTAAAACTAATAGCATTTCAGCAAGAGTTGATAGTTACTGAATGCTACACAAACAACAACCACCAGAAAACTTGCCTGAAAATATAATAATAAAACTAAAACTTAATTTATGTGTGTCTTTTATTAGAGTGATCTCTGTCGCCAGAAATGAGATGGCAGCATACCACAGCTAAAGCAAATACTATAGCCAAATGCATTTGTGGTAACATTTAAAAGAGAAAGAATGAGAACTGATATGTAGGTGATCTGGAAAAGATGTGAATACTAATAAAAGTTGGGGGGGGGCAGGGAGGGTAGAAGGAGGGGAGGGTGAGAGTGTTAATCATTATTTCATGAAGCCCGTATTCACAAAGCAATTTTTTACAGATGGTTGGAGGTATTTCTCAGCCCTTAACTGACAGGAATACAGGAGGCTCAGAGGCCTTAAGCAGCAATTCTATTCATAGACCCTTAGCCTTTATATAATTGTATTAAGTGCAGTAACAGACGTAAATTAACATGCACTGACCCTATGCTCCTAGCAATGTATGCCTTGACCTTTTAAAAAACCTCAAGAGTAGTACTAGTTTAATATTTGATACGTCCTCTTTTGGGGGAGATTAAATGCTGGTCTGGGAGGTGCATGTACTTGAGGTTCTAACAGGTCTTTTCCATCTTTGGCTTCGAGGATCTGCTTTTCTTTCCTATCTTTAAATAAGCAGAGTTTGTCTATTTTGGTAGGAAACTAGCTGATACCAGTAAAGTGCTGCTAAGCTTTATGGGTCCTAACAAAGTGTTTGACCTCAGTCAGGTGTCAACGGAGCGCCTAACCTCTGAAGACATCTGCCCATAATGGCAGCTTTCTGAAGGAAGACATTTTTGTTGTTTTACAGCAAATCATACGTAGCAATTCGTGAGCAGATAACAGCCATCGAGAAATTAGATGCCAAAATGAAATAACAAAATGGACTTCTAACAAAAAGCCTTCCTACATATTTTACTTGCTCATAATATTATTGAATTTAAAATTCAAAACACGGTCAATGTAAAGAGACTTAGCTGTAGCTACTTATCTATAAACTTTTAATTTTATAACTGGAATATATTTCCTTTTCCTATAAAGTTGCCAGGTCTGGAAATGGAGCAGAGGATGATCACTAAACGTAACTAAAAACGATGGTATGTTTAATTCTTTTGCTAGGAGGGGTCCTTTCACTTTTCAAACACGTACTATTAATTAATTTGCCTCTCAGTTTTCTACCTCACGATTACAATGGTAGGCAGAAAATGGTACTAGCTGTCTCAAGGATTATGGATTTTAAAAAAAAGAAAATAAAAAAAAAAAAAAGAAGAAACCTACGAGACAAATACTAGGAGAACGGCAAATGTTAGATGATGCACTGCACTATGAAGCAGAAAAGAGCATTAACTAGGAAAAATGAGGTAAAGAAGGAGATTCTAGGCAAAGTCCACTAACTTTTTTCCCTTCCTCACCTTCCTAAAATGACAGGTTTCACTCAAAATAAATACAACGCCCCTGTTATCTATAATTTATATGGCTTCTAATGGATTTTCCCACCTCTTTCAATGCTCTGACCTCCCACCAGCCCGGGCTTTCCCCTGTGTGGACAAGTGGTGGCCGCCTATAGCCTGAAGCGGCTGATGCTGCCCCAGGCCCTGCCAGGGCTGGGGACTCCGGGCAGCCGCGGCCTAACTGCTGCGTTAGGCCGGGCCTGTCCGTAACCGCCGCCGGGGTCAAAGGGGAGGACAGCCTGTTCGAAGGCCGCGAGCCCTCCGCCTCGGCTCGATGGAGCCCCGTGGATGTGAGGGAAGCCGGTTGTATCGCTGCTCTCACCTGCCTGCGGCCTTCGCTGCTCCCGCGTCGCCTCCGGCCTGGACGGCGCGGCCGCACCTGGTGGGAAAGGCAGAGAAGAGGAGAATTAACCGGGTCGGGGGTGGCGGAGCCGCTGCTGCTCCCAGCCGGGGTCTCTGCACCTCACCGTGACGCCTGGAAAGGAGCGGAGACCTGGCTACGGCCCCACCGGGGGTCCCGTTCACTCGTGGGGACACACACGCAAACACAGAGAGCCCCAGCACGGAGACCCCCCAGCTATCCCAGGCCCACATCTGAGGGACGAGCGGTCCGGGCCCGACCCGGCACGTCGGGGAAGGCGAGGCCAGCCCGGAGCACGCCCCGGCAGGGCCGGGGGACAGGCCGGCGGGAGGAGGAGAAGGCCGAGGCCTCCCTCGGGGCGGCCCGGGAGGGGCTGCCGGCGCTGGGTGCCTGGTCGGCAGAGGCAGGCGCGGCAGCGGCCCAGATCGCCCAACGTGTCTAACTTTCCTGCTGCGGGTAGAAACCTTTGAGGACCGAGAGAAGGGAGAGGGGCAGGGCGGGGCAGGGCAGGGCAGGGCAGCGCAAGGCAGAGCTGCTCCGGGGAGCTGCAGCGGCTGCGGAGCCCGGCTGGGGGTGCCCCCCGAGCCAAGAGGAGCGCGGTGCGGCAGCAGCAGCAGCCTTTAGCATGGCAGCAACAGTTGGCTGGCAAGGTAAAGAGACGTGGAGCTGCACCACCGTGGCTCGGATTTCCACTCGCGCCTGAGCTGCACCCCCCCAAATCACTCCTGATTTCGATCCTCGTGAAGAACGACGGTACGCGGGGAAGAGAGAGGATGCTTTTATAGCCTTAGCTTGGCTGATCCCTCTTATCACTTTTCTTTTTTTTTTTTTCCAAGTTCTGTCTAGTACCTTGTCTCTCCCTTCAAAATATGCTCACATGAATAAAACCCCCGTAAAGAGGTTTGCTGGTGACTGGAAAGGACAAACACTTTTTTTCTCTAAATAGAAGAGGATAAATAATTATGAAAATGCGAGTCTGCTTGAAAAACACTGCGACCCTTCCACCTCTGTTTTCATCAAGACAACTAGTGCTCAAGCTACGTGTCCTGAGCAAGAAGGAAAGGAGGGAGGGGAGCAACGAGGGGCTTTTCCTTCGCCTTCCTGCCTCACTTATCCCTTAGCCGGCCTTTTACTCTATTCCAAAGTGCAAGCAGGTCTTCAAAATCTCTTTTATCTCCCGAGAAATATTAACTCTTAGCCTCGGCTGTGGTCCTCAACCGATCTCTCCAATGCAGGCTTCCCTGAAGTGCAAGATCAGCCCTTTCTCAGCCGGATCTCCCTCCGTGCCGCTGTCGGGGGATCAGAGGGGAGAACCTTTCTAGTTTCTAGCAGTTGAGACATTAGATCACCCCCCCACCTCCTTTTTATTTTACAGCCGGGTGAACCATAGGCCCCTGTGTTGCGTCAAGCGGCCACTCTGCTACCAACTTGCTGCTGAGATCTTGTCTCTTTCACGAGGCTGATCTGCACGGACAGACCTGCTCTTAATCGCTCCGTCTTCTGGGGGGCGGCAAGCAGGGAGGATTTCTCTTTGCTGTTTATTTCTTGCCCACGGAATCCGGGCTGATAATTACTGCAAAGAGAGGCAAAATGCAGCTTCCCCAACTCCTGCCTGAGATGCTCTCAGTGCTGTGTGCATGCACAAGGCAGTTTCAGAACCAGGGAACTGGTGCTGATGCTGCTTTGCTCGCTTGTAATCACCTCGTCCAAAAGCATCGCCTCGGCTGGGTTTTCCCCCGGATTCTGCGGTTTTTACCCTTTTCGGGGGCACTAGCTTTTGGGGAAAGAGTGATCGGAGAGATCGTCGGACTGCAAGTTGCTTAAAATCAGGTTGGAAGTGGGCAGGGGGGAGGGAGGCGCCTTTGGAAAGCGCTTCCATGGTGCATCTCCTGCTAACTGGGGTCTCCCCCAAACCGCGGCGGATCCGTGCGCCTCCCCCTTCTCCTCCCTCCCTATTATTTATGGGGTGATCCCAGTAAATCCCACCCTCCCCACCTCGAAATAAGCCGAGGCTCACGATTACAGAGCATTTAATGAATCGCTCCGAAGATTTTTTTTATGAATTAACCTCGATCAACTAGGACACCCATGTTTTTTTTTTATCACAGCTATGCCTTGGAAGGAGGGGAGGGGGAGAAAGGTGAGGGGCGGAGAACTTTTAGGAAGTTTTATTCTATTTTTATTTTTCCATTAATGAAATAAAAACCACCATACAGTTATCCGAATAAACGTGTGATCTGCTCCGTTAGGCTAAAGTCGATTAAAAAGTTAGGCTTAGGAGGCGATGGTGAATAT
The DNA here is from genome assembly GCF_037038585.1 of Patagioenas fasciata. Taxonomy (NCBI): domain Eukaryota; kingdom Metazoa; phylum Chordata; class Aves; order Columbiformes; family Columbidae; genus Patagioenas; species Patagioenas fasciata. The sequence goes on along the minus strand of NC_092524.1, from coordinate 26,398,647 downwards.
TTGAACGTCTGGGGGACCAAGCGGAGTAGGAAAGGCGTAAAAGGGTGTTTATTTCTCTCACTACATATATATCTAGAAAGACACATATATACACTTACACCGGGGGGGGGGGGGGGGGCTGGACGGGGGAAAGGGAAAGGTGCCAGGAATTAATAATAGAAGCCCACAGAGTCTAGATAAGTCCAAGGCTCGGCGATCGCAGCTGCTGCTCCTTCGGCGAATGCGCCCTCCGCGAATGCTTTTTGGGGTAAGGGCTTCCCGGGTAGGTAGTTATGTACAGCAAGCCCAGACCGCAAAAAGATTCGCGAAGGACAAAGTCTCCCGCGGCTTCCTACATCCATCCATTCGGCTGCCACCACAACGTCCACAGGACCCACGGGCGATCGGCTCCGCCATCCCCCGCCACGCCGGGTCCCCACCCCCCATCCCCAGCAAGTCCCGCTCCGAAAACCCGGGACCCCGCCAGGGCGAGGCAGCGGTGGCGGTGGGATCTCGCCGCCGCCCCCTCCGCTCCCGGCGGGGCCGGGGGCCGCGGGAGCGTGTCGGAGCGCGGCGGGTCCGCCGCCCCGCTCCGCGCGGAGGCTCAGGCGCTGGGCACGGACGCTGCGTAAAGAGAAAACTCTCCCCCCTGAGCGCTAAATAAATAGAGAGCAGGCGGGCAGCTCATTGGTGCGGGCTAAAATCGTCACCCACCAATCAGACGGCGACTCACATTGCCTAGTTCGGCTTTTTCTTTTTTTTTTTTTTTTTTTTTTTTTTTTTTTTTTTTTCCCCGAAAGGGGGAGAGGGCAGGAGAGCGGGAGGGAAGGAAGGAAGAGGGGAAGAAAAAAATAAAAGAAACAAAAAAGCCCTCTCCATGTCACCAAATCCCCGACAAGAGCACGGCCGGGAGCACGGCCGGGCCACCCAGACCCTTTCTGGCCCCTGCCTCCCGCCCTAAACCCCTCTCCGGGAAGCCACTGCCAAATGGGCGCCGTTAAGCTAAGGACCATCCCCGCCAGCGGGGGGGGCCCCGGCGCGGAGCCGCTATTCCCCCCGGCGGGGGCGCCCCGGGCCGCCCGCCACCTCCCGGCGGGCAACTGGGGACATGGAGGACCCGTCACTGACTCCCTCCCTCTCCTCAGCGCGGGGAGCCGGCCAGCCCCGAGGGGCGACCCTCCGGGGGCGGAGGGGGACGCGAGACGCCCCCTCCGCTTCGCTCCTTGACACCGTAACACCGTCCTGGGCGCTGAGCCACCCGGCCACCGCTGCCGGCGGGGACACCCGCTTCATAAAAGTTTCTAGGACATATCACTGAACTCCAGAGGTCTTCTACCGAAAGCCCGTGGGGAGCCAGCGGCCCCACCAGCGCCCGGCGGCAGCAGCAGCAGCAGCAGCAAGGCAAACACACGTCCACGTCGCGTCCCGCCCGCCGGGCTCCCGCACGAGTTGGGGCAGAGACCCACGGAGGACCGGAGGGGACTCGCACCTCGGCTCAGACTCCAGAACTCGCAAGAACGGCTGCTCAGTGGCGACAAAGGGCCCCGCGCGAGCGGCACGGGAAACCCCACGCGAGATACCTTCGCGTGCGTCCGAGCCCGCACCGCCGCGGGTCCTTCCCCTCGCTCACACCGACGCTCCCGCCCGCCGGGCGGCACGACGCCCCGCGCCTCCCGAGCCCCCGGCGAGCCCAGCGGCGCGGCAGAGCGGAGCGCGGGCAGGGTGGGCAGAGCGGCCGGGGCAGCGCGGCCGTGGCAGCGCAGGCAGCAGAAGTTTCAAAACCCCCAGCACTTACCTGCCGGGCGCGCGTCCCTGGCCGCTCCGGGGAGTCCCGCGCGGGGTGCAACCATCACCAACAATGTTTTGGTTTGGTGCCCTTTTTTTTTCTTTTTTTTTTTTTTTTTTTTAAAGCCCCAAAGCAAAGCGTCCCTTCCTTCAGGTATGTATATAAGTTACTGTACTGTGTGGGAGGGTCACGATCTCACTAGGTGCAGAAGATTCCCCGGGATTAACCCCTCCTCTCCCTTCCCCTTCTGCAACTTGTTGAGGATTTTATACACACACGCGCGCAGCCACACACACACACGGGCACACACGCACACGCACACACACACACACGGACGGGAGAGCAAGGAGAAAGCGAGCTCCGCGGAGTCCGGCTGCCCCCCGACGCCGTTGTGATTGGATGGTCTTTTCATGGAGAGGGGACGTCTCAAGTCGAAGTCACGATTTCTCCTCAGTTTGGAACCATCTGTGACTGGAGCCATGACGCAGCCAGAGCACATTACTCACTTTTACAGTCACGACTTGGAAATCCGTGCAGTTTCCAACCAAAATTACACCGCCACCATTGAATTATTTAATAGGATCCAGTTAAGGGTAATCTTATGCATTGTGCCAAGAGAGGCAACGATCTAGGAGGGGAGGGCTGGGAAGGCAAGGGAGGGGGCGAGGAAGGAGGGCATTTCTTGTTTCTAATGACTGTTTTATAGAGATATATTAAGAGTTGCAATGATTGGCTACACGTGTTGTAAGGGGATTTTTTTCTTTCGAAAACCAAACAAACAAGCTAGATATCGGGTCCGCTTGTAAATACGACCACGCACGCTCGGAGAAGGGACGATTTAGACATTAAGGGCAGCCGTGGGTGGAGTACCGTGCTGTGAATTCAGGCGCTGCTGGTTGATTAATTGCAAGAAATGTCTTTTGTATGCCTAGATTAGAGCCATTGCATGCAGTCTTGGCCAGGAGGTGCTCTCACCCCCAACCCACTGTGCTGTGCTATACTGATGTTCATGGCTGCATCATGCCATTGTCTGCAGGATCTGCAATTGTTGCTGGGCTTTGTGTGGTAGGTGCACCATTTTCTAAGCTTGCTTTTACTGTAAGGCTGTGGCTAAACGTGCTTAGGGGAAAGCTGCTTCATCGGCTATTGTCTGCCTTGTGCATTTTCCACCGCTTGCAGGTTTGAGGCTGCGGCTAAGCCCCCCTCCACGGCAGTTTCGGAGGGATACCTTTGTGCGGGGTAACAGGGTGGTACATGTGAGCACCGGATGGTGTTTCCGTGTCTCTTTTAACGCAGTCTGATGACATGTCTTTGCTAGCTGGAATGCCTGTGAACTTGCATGCTTACAGCCTAGCGAGAACTTCCCCAGCTCCCAGAGGCAGTGAGGGGATGACGGGTGGCTTGCAGCACCGAAGTAACCCTAGATATCTACTCCGTACACACCACAACAATCCCCCGCTACTTCGCCGCTAATTCAGTCATTCCACCAACTCATCTGGTGAGGATATGACTAAGGACGCGAAGGACGGGCAATAATAAAAACAGACACTCAGCGCACACACGCTCTGCAGAAGGTGTGAGCACTTAGAGGGGAAAAATGAGGTGGGAGGAGAAGGGGTGAGTCCAAATAAAGCAACCTATAGCCTCGTATTTTGCGGAGCACCATCATCAGGTACAGGCTCTTTCAAACGCCCGGGCGGGAAGGGCAGGCGGCGGCGGGGAAGCCTCCGCGGGAGAGGCGCTCCCGGGCGGCCCCCGCCCGGCGGGCAGCGGGACCGGGGCCGACCCCCGCCCGCGGCGGCGGAGCGGCGGCGGGTTCAGCACCGGGGCGCGGACAGCTCCCGGCGGCCGCGCTGTGGGGAGCGCCCGGCCCTCGGCCCCGCCGGCGGCGGCTCTGCCCCCCCCGCCTCGGGAGGCGAAAATGGAGAGGGGGGCGGGCAGGGAGAGGGCTCAATAGCGCCGACAGAGAGAGAGAGAGAGAGTTGCAGCTCGCTATTGATTCAGAGATTTACCGACAGGGTGATTCCCCCTTCTGCAAGAATTCCCTGTCTCTGGTCTCCGTGCATGCACCACATTGATTATGCAGACGAGTATACCCCTCTCGCTTTAGCAGGAAAGTAGAAAAGAAAGAAAAAATAATCCAGGCATGCAGAAAATAAAGACAAAACTCACAGCCACTCTCTGCACCATACACAGGAAAGATCACTACTTACCCGAACGGGAACTCCTCGGTTAGGGGAGGGAGAGGGGAGAGGGGTGGGCGAGGAAAGAGGCCGGGGGGGGGGGGGGGAAGGGAGGGGGAATCCAACAATTAATTTCCAGACAGGAGTTGGAAAAAAATACTGCAGTGATGTCCAGGTTTTCTTCCACCCGCGCTCGCTTTTTATACAAGTGCAACCCTCTGTCTATTTCTGGAACGCGATCAAAACCCTGATGCTATTTTTAGCAGGTACTGGGGAAAAAAATCCACACACAAAGGCATTTCGCTGGAACGCTATGTCCAAAACATTAAATGTGCATTAAGTCTGCCCCCCTACAACACAACCACCCCCAACCACACACACCCCCTAACCCAGCTTCTTTCTGCACCACCATCCACAGTTGTAGGTGCATCATTGCAGAGAATTTAAAAAAAAAACCCAAACAAACAAAACAAAAACAAACAAACAAAACCACAAAAAAACAAGCCAAACTGACCGCCTTCCATGCTGTCCTATTGCACGAGCCCCTAATCCACAGTTGTATTGAGTCTGTCTCTGTGTCTCTCTGCCTGTTGCCTTGCAAGCATTATTGTGTCTGTCTTCTTGTAGTGTCTTTAGAAAGTAGGCTTTGGAAAAAACACAACAATCACCATGCATCAGTTTGCCATCATGCACAAATGGGGATTTCAAGCAGGGATGCTTGCTTTGCCGAGAGATAGAGATGGTTTCATATAGTGAATTGCACGCAGCACAAAGAAGGGTTGTTTCTTTTTATATATATGTATATACATATTTAATTCTCTCCTCCCTGTCCAGTGCCTTTCCCCCTTAAAAATCATTTGTTTGGAGAATAAAGTATCTATAAATACATATATGAAAAAAAAAAAAGGTGTGTGTGTGTTTGCGTTCTAGTAATTCACTACGAGGGGGGACTGGGTAAAAAATAGAATCATTAGGGCTTGCAGGCTGCAAGGAGCCAGCCTGAGACTCCTTTGCACGGCTGCGTCAGTTATCAGCTATTGACGTCACGTTCAGATTCTCCTCTTCAGAGGCTCTAGTTCATCATAAAAGATGTCTGTGCTTGGAGCTTTGTGCTTGCAGTAAGGCACCTCAATTCGAGGAAAGGAGTTAATTAGCAAGCTCTATATTTTGTGTTGTGCAGCTCTCTGTACAGTTGCACAAAAATCCTGAGGGTTGTGCATATGTGTGTTTGTAAGCGGGGGGGGGCGGGGGGGGGGGGGACGGGATGGGGACAATATGCACTGGAGACAGGGAGATATTTCTTAAAAAACACACACATATCCTATGCAGAAATACAGCCAGGGAGAGCAATCTGCATAGCCAGACCTTGCAAGAAAATCCTACCCCCCCCCCCCCCCGCCCCTTCTCGTGGTTAGCAATTTGGATAAAAATTTCCGTTTTTTGAATATTTGTAAGGCAAACAGCATGGGGGTAGCTGAATATATTTAACGTCCTTTCTTCCTCTCTCCCCCTCTCACCCACCTTGTTCCCCCCCAACCTGACCAACAACAGCAGCAGCAGCTAGTCCCCCTGCCACCTTACACTTCTATTTGGCTACTGTAGCAAAAGACAGATATTGATAAAACCAGGATTAATTCTGTATATTTGTCAGGCAAACAGCCCCGTCTCCTAGAATGACGCAAATAACAGATTCTATGGCTCTGGCTTTCTATATTCTGCACCCACGCACTCTGCTTGGTCTCCCACGGAATCAGCTACAGAGAGCAATGATCCAGATTATACAGAGAGAGGGGTGGGGGAAAGGGAGAGAATAACAAATGAAATTGCAATTAAAAATTATAATGCTGCTGTAGTCTGTACGCAAATGGCTAAACCTGGGTTTTCACAGTGGCACACACAGGCACATACTGTCACCCCTGAGCTCCCTGCCCCAAACCCAGGCATCAATGGCAATCAGACAAAAGAGAATTGTCTTGCTGACAAATGCGGGATTTATCTGGCCAAGGGAGGTATTTCCTTTATGCACCACACCTTTCCCAGCTCCCATTAAGCAAAACACATCTCTGAAACGAACCACAAAGTGTGTGAAGAGGGGACAATTAACACACGCATCCCGGGAGAGAAGGGGGACCAACAGGGGCCCTTCCACTTTCCCAGAGGAGCTAACTAGGACCTTGAAGAGCAGGTCATCTTCCTCGTCTCTCAGACAAAGAGACACAGCTCTTTCTTAAAATGCCTAAAAAAAATAGGCAAACGCAAAGGGCTGTTGCTATTTTTAAACACATCTCTCTTTTGTTGGAAAATGGCACTACAAGCATTAAACAACCTCCCCACCCCTGGGAACAGGCTCGGACACACACACCAGCACCCGAGGGAAAGCCAAGGTTTGTGGGGACCGTCTCCTCCCCAGGTGAGTATGATACATCCCCTACTACGCTCTGCCCACCATCAGCCCACTTCACATCTTGTATGAAGAGTGAAACAAAATGCTGGGGCAATCAAGAAGCCAGTAAGTTATTTATTGTCTAATATGTACACACACATCCCTTATTTATTAACTCACTCAATTATTACCAACTTCTTTTGCAGACAATGAATTTCCTAATGTCAATAAACTGCAATCAATGAGGTAAGGCTGGTTTTCCCTCTCTCTCTCTCTCTCTTAGCCAGACAACGCCATTCCCAACTACTGCTACTGATACAGCAGCACCCAGCAAGGAGGCATCAAGTACCTATATAAGATCACATCATATGCACCTCCAGGGTTGGGGAGATAGATCAGGCATTTAAAACAACTACATGCACTCTCTGGGAGAAGCAACCGGATGCACTGTCATTCACGTGTCTCCACACATGCCAGTATGAACCCATCTTCCGATGTTGGACTTCAGTTCTGGGAGAAAGACCCAGCTTAAACTGTGTTTTCACCATATAACCTGGAAAGCTGGCCTTTACAGCAGTAGTAGACCAGAAGCCAGAAGGACACAAAGAAATACCACAGTAGGGAAAATCCTTATACCAAAGAGATCTTGTCACCTCAAGACCCCAGACAAAGAGCCAGCCATGAAACATACTATATCTGAGGAACTGCAACAAAGCTCATCCTGGATGAATAAAAAAGTTAGGCCACACAGAAGTGTGCAGGTGTGCACACCTAAACTATCTTCTGCCACTCAGAACCTAGAGCATTCAGACAACTCACGGTCTACTGTGGCGAGAGGGGATGGCCACCTACTCTCTTCCCTCCACTACATTCTCTAAGAGCTTTGCATTTTCCTACAGTCTTCACTTCCGTGCATGTGAACAGAGGAAAACTGTTTAGCTTTAGCTCCTCTTTATCAAAAAAAAGGGTATCAACATGGCCATGTACGAAGGATGATCTTGATGGCAGGTTGGGAGCAGGCATACAGGCAACCTCTGCAGCTCCTGGACCTCAGGCCCTCCCCAGCCAGGCAGACGCCTGGAACTACCTCCCCACTTCCCATCCTGACCAGCTCCTTTCAGTCCCACATTCCACACCCCCGCACCTCCACAACTCTCCCATCTTAGTGAAAGAACGAAATCTGCCTACCAAAGGGTTTGACATGTTCTTTCTGGAGCTGTAGAACCATCTTTCTGCCTCAATTTCACACAAGCAGCCTGCCTCTCCTTTGCCCTCCTCTGCTTCTCCACCCAAATGTGTCATCTTCATCTCAGCAGAACCATCTCCTGTCTTGTCTGTCTGCTGCTAAAGGCTTGGTGGAAGCAAAGTCCAGTGCCCAGGGAATCTCTGCCTTAAAAAGAAAAAAAAATGGAAACCATCCAAACTGGAAAGAATGTTTGGCAGGCAATCATGTACCAAACAGCAGTTCCCACTTCTCCTGATCATTAGAAGTACTAAAAGGAAAATTCATCTTCTATCCTGATATTTTAGTTATCAGCAACCTCCTTGTTTCCAAACAATTAAGCCTCCCGACCAATGAAGTTTTAATGAAAGCCATGGATCCTGTATTTTTTCCTCCACTGAAAAGTAAAACTGCTGGTACTGGCTGAAGCAGCAGAGCACCCACCAGCTGCAGGTACACAGCCCTTCTCTTAGACCTGCTGGAGATGCCAAAGAGGGCAGCCCAATCTCTAACACATACAGTCTGCAAATTTGACGGTTCTCACTCCTGGAAATTTCCCTTCCGGACTTTGCCCTGACTGACAATGGCACACATTGAGATACTACTATTAGAAGTAGTAGCAAATATTAGCCTGCCCAAAATTGCTGCTCAAAACAACTATGATCTGACACCAAGTAGTTTAGTTTGCAAGTAAAAACTATTTTAGTGGCATTCATTACTTGTTTGGGGTTTTGATTCAGCAAGCTCAAGGCTCCATCTCTTTCTTATTTTGGAAGATGTAAGGATCAGCTGAAGAGAGCACCACAAAACAAGGGGAAAACAGTGAACTACATTTTGTTGTGTTTTGAGAGTTACCTCCTCAGAGCTTTGGAGTTCTGCTGACCTGAGAGCCAGGGATTGATTTGCTAGTATAATCACTATAACATATTCTCCTAACCAAGTATTACTCCCACAGAGTCTGCTCTTGACCTGTGCAAGTTCACCTGGACACCTGAATGACATGTGATATGTTCTAAATATAAGGAGAGTAGAAGACCAGAAACAGAATGAAGTGCTAACAAGATATAACAGGAGCTCGCAAAAAACCTCAGCTTTCTGAACATAAATCGTCTTGTATCAGGGCAATCAATAACTTATACTAGTTAACTCTTATTACAGCACAATATAGTACCCAAAGAAAAGAGCAATTACATTGAAATGGAAATAGGTTAGAACAACATATATTCAACTATTGCTTATTACAGGTGGCAAAGTATAAACTAGTGAAAGGACCTGAAGAAGAGTAATATTGCTAGTTAAAGCAGGAGAGTAGGATCCAGGTATTCCTTTTCTAATCACGTATTTGCTGCAACAAGTGTTGATCTGAAATTTCTCATGGAAAGGCTTTTTCTTTTAATATTTTTGAGGTTCTCCTCAAATTTCAGGTGAAGTGCCCATCACTTTATGCTTAGTTTATCCACCCATGAAATGAAGATGATGCCTACTTACCTAACCAGCATGTTCTTGAAGATATCTATAGCACTGAGATAATCAATAAAAGTCATCAGTAAGAAGACAGCAATATTATAAATAATCAGAAAGATCAGAGCATACAAGGAAGCATAAGGAAGAAAAAAGTACTTTTCCTCCAACGTCAGAATGAGAGACTGTGCAGTATTTTAGTAAAGAAAATCTCACCTGTGTCAGAAGATCAAGGACTTATTAAGACTTCAATTTATGGAATTTTTGGAGAATCTGGATGCACAGACTAGGAAACCAATACAATAGATAACTCATGTGCTAATGTCATCTCACACAGATTGCATTAATAAATACTTTGAACAGTTTTGGGCTGAAATGCCAGTATACCTCGGTCACTTTGTTATCTTTAGCTTTTCTGTTCACATTATAGAGATATATCATGGCTATAACATGCAAAATGATAGAAACTGGATCTTCCTCCAATGGCTGCAAAATCATACCCTAGAGACATACTTCCGTGTAACAGGGGTGAAAAGAAGAAAACCATTAGCATAACAAAGCTGGTGGAAAAGACTACTAAGATGTTGAGGATATCAAAAGAAAATCATACCAGTTTTGAATAAAAGTTGAACCTACGGAAGAAATACAGTGAATAGGCATGGCATCATACTTCAGACACATGGCACATAATCTTTGAAGAATCCTGCTATGAATTTGATGACCCTTTACACTAAGATTTGATTTTCATTAGACTTTACAATGGAAATCTCATGAATAAGACCCATGACCTTTAACATAATGTGCGCTCAAATCTGGCAACCACCTTAAAGAAAGAGTAATAAACAAGAACAAAAGGATAAGACAATGCTTTGAGGTGCATTATACAGGATCTTGTGCTAGTAGAAAAAAGAGAAGGCAGTGATGAGGAAGGCCCAAAATCTGTGTCAGTCTTTACCTCAAGCTGGTCAGTATCATAAGCAGTGGGAGAGAATGGGATATGGAGTGGGGTGATACTAAAGTAATTTAGGAAGGATTTATTTATTGATACAATAAAACATGAAGCTGAAGGATTCAATAAAATAAAAAGAAAATCAAGTTCTTTCAAGGAAGAAGACAGTGCAGTGGAAAAAGAAAATGCATACATTTAGCTGCATTTCATAGATGATAAGGTGAAAGACAAGGTGAGATGCCTAGGGTTATGAGGACATGGCCTTATGAGCTCTTACCCTGATGCTCCTGTAACACTGTTCTTCCCTAGTTTGTTGCCTCTGATTTGTTTTTCCCCATGATGCAGTTCAGTCAAGCTCCCAAAAAGTACAACATGAAATGGCTACTCAGCCAGAAAATCCAATGGATATTCAAACCAGGATAGGACGGCAATTTTACCAGTCACTTCTCTACTTACCTTTGTGGGTAAATATATCTCAAATTCACACCATTCAGTAGTTCTGGTGTTCCTATCTAGCTAGAGCTAAAACTTCCAGAAATCCACATTCAGTAGGGTAGAAACATCTGACAAAGTGGTTTCCAATAACATCAAGGAAAATTAAAACATGAATGAAGCACCAGATCTAGATCATGTACGACTTTTTGTCTGAACATCTGTTTTTATCACCGGTTAACATTTATGCACTGTGTGCTAATAGCAAGTTCAACCCTACAAATGGCACCAAGATGCAAGCTTTTTCTGCTTGGATCCAAGCTGTCTTTGCTATGCAGAGTTTACAAATTAAGCCACTGGTTCCCTGACTGTGACTGGCAAACCCTCAGTGTGTAGAGAACTTGTGGGAGTCCCAGGAGGACCAGCTGGCCAAGCAGCAATGGCTTTCATTTTCCCAGCTGATGCATCTTTTCTATAGAAAGTTACAATAGTTCACGTCCTTTTACTTTTCCAAATGAATGACTACAGGAAGAAGGACACACTTCAATACTCAGAAGAGTATAGGCCCTTAAGATAGTCTTTGGAAACACCACTGAATTGTGTACACCTGATCCCATCACTATCATCAGCCAAGGAATGACCAGAGGTGTGTAATGGAACCACAGCAGTTTTCTCCATTTTGTCCCCTCTTCACTGGACCCACCAAAGCAAAGGATGGGTAGCAGCTGTGTTTCTGTTCTTTGGTGTGGCTACATTTACATTACCTTAATGTCAGGAGATGTGCATTAGTACTTACCCAGCTCATCATGTGAACTGGATGGAAGTTAGTATCATACATAACTTATTGAGTATTAGTAGAATATCTGGAGATGCATGGATGAGCAACAGAGAAGTGCAGGCTGTTAACAGATTGCTATAAATGCCTGCTGCAGAGCCAGCTGATGAAACACATATACTTTTGCAAATCCCTCATAGATCATAATTTTGGTGCTGGTTTTGCAGTAATTGCAATTATTGTAGGACTACACGAACAGAGATACAAAGTCTGAATTATATTCCATGTAAGGATTTTCTGAGTAGTTCAAGGTTTGCATATAAAAGCTATCCTGAGTTGTTGTTCAAGACTGACAATGAGTACTGAGCTACATTTAGAAACATGTTGATTTTTTTACTTTAATATTGTATCAGTTGATTGCTCCTTACATTAGCAACATATGTCACAAGTTAAACTTTCAAACATGAGCCTTGTTATTATATATTGGCAATCACAGATTAAGATCCCATTCTGTTGGATGCTGTGCAAACACAGAATCAAAAAGTAAACACATGGCACATTTTAGCCAGGAGCCAACAACCAAAAATAAAGGTTGGGGCATTAAAATAAAGCTGATCCTTACTCAGGGGTAAGGAAAATAAAAATAATGACGGATTGTGTCATTTTTACCTAACCACCCTTGGTGTGATGGGTACAAAATAATGAACAAGATATAGTACCTGTCCCATGAGGTTACAATCCAAATGGAAGGGCACAGTACAAAGACAGAATCCCATAGAAGAACAGACAAAAATTACTTGTGTCCCGGCATGGTTTTGTATTTTGGAAGAGACATGGAAAAATTTAAAGTGGTATTTGCAGAAAGGTATTCCAGTTATGCAGCTCATTTTGGTAATACCACAGTAAGGGACAGACACAATTCAATAGGAAGGAGATCTTGGGTAGAACGAAGAGGATTGGTAAGTCACAAGTGGCAAGAGCAAGATGCACGACCTCACACTTGATCTCACTGTGGAAGTCAATGGGAAGCCAGTGACTAGAAGTGAGAAGTGGAAGAAACGGAATCTTCTATACACTAAGAATTTGCAAGAATGCATTGCAATAGAGCAGATATCAGACATGAGACAATATTAAAATCTGATTTGTGATCCTGTTGTTTCAAGGGGTGCCTCTGTGACAAAGGGGAAGAACATCATAGAGTAATAAAAATACTCCATGGAATATGTGGATGAGTGGGGTCCCCCATTTTGGCTTGATATCAGTTTTTCAAATGAGAGAGTAGAGGTGAACTAACCTGGAAGTGAGACTGCACATGGGTGTCAATGAAGTGTCTTTCAGAGAGGTCTACAATGAAACTGGGAGAGGGCAATACTTCTGCCAGATAGTTTGTGGACTTGTGCCCTCTTCTTCCTTTTTTTTGTAATCCAAAGGTGAGTCCAAGCGATAAAGTGTTTTGTTCTTCCACATATCCACTCATCAAGTACAACATTTAGCACAACTGAAACCTGATTAATCAATGGTCATAAAATAGCATTAGATACTTGATGAAAGAAATATAATTCTACCTTACCAACACTGATTTTTGTCCAGTCCTTCTACCACATACATAGTTGAGTAGAAGGAAGAGTCTTGCTTATTTCTGTACTATATAAGGTAGTGTGGGGTTGCCTCTCTGAAGGTTTTTCTAAGAAAGTGCAAGTTTAACTGCTCATTTACTATGAAGATTGTATCTAGACAGTACTATGTAATTACTGTTAGGACAATCTGGAGAGGTACTATGAGAAGAAATGCTAGATTTTCATCTACATGGCTGTCCACCTGCCACTCAATATGTTGCATGGTGGCATACATTACCACTATCTTGCATGAAACCTTCCCTTTAGAATTAGCTTATGCAGCCTCCCCGAGGTAAGCAGCATCACAGGACATAGTTTGACATAAGAAAATCAAGAGTAGCAGAAGAACACACAAAGCAGGAGAAACTTTAATAAGGCATATAATTCAGCACAAGCATCTAAACCTAGATAAGCACTTTCAGGGGAAGATCTTTTGTTGGTGTTGTCCCATTCATTGCTGGACCAGGAGGAGATCGACGTAGAGAGGAAGGACATGGCAGAAAAAGAGATAGTGGTTAGCTGTTCCACTACAGAGAATCCTTCTAAAAGTGACATGAAAAGACACAGCATCTGGAATGCTGCAGGAAGGTAGATGAGCTGTGTGCAAGCTGGAGAATTCCCCCTATTGCACAAAATATGCAAATGTAATTGTAGGCTAGAAAGTGCAGTGACTCATAGGTGAAGTGGATGTGAGAGTATCTGGGTTAAAGAGAGTTTGCACTGAGAAGACGATGTGTAGGACCTCAGAAGTTCCCAGAGAAGGGGAAGTGAAAGGAGTTAATGAAAACTCATTACAGAGTCATCCTGTTGCAGACTGTTTCCTTGAAGCAGCAAGCAAGGATCTCCTGAAGCTGTTCAAACCTGGTGACATTTCAAAACACTCAAATATCCAGACCAGTCAAAGATTTGAGAGTGGGGTGAGGAAGAGAGGAAAGAAAACAGATGAAGCCCAAACCTGAGAAAATAAGGGTTGTGAACAACTTGCTCTTTTGGCAGATGGTATGTGGTTGTTGAACCAGAAATCAGAGGCACTAATGCATATTATGAGGGCACAGGCTGGATCTAAACCAGCACCCCCAGATGATGGACTCCAGCTGTTGTAAAGCTATGCAGAGGAAAGAAGAGAGTGGCATTTCCCTGTGGTGTTTCAGCTCCTGCAGTTCTCACTAATCAGATGACCCCAATGACATATGCATCAGGATTCACAGCAATAAACCACAGGATTTCTGACTTTTCTCAATTGGATAGGCAAATGACAGATGAGGGGTGAATAGATGGCAGTAGAGGTGATTCGAGGCTGAACTAACTTAAGATCTCCATATTTCTCCAGGGGAGGTGGGCTGATAGTGCTGTAGACAGCAGAATTAAGAGAAAAGGGCTTCGTATAATAACCCCCAGCCCATTCCTGACAGACCTGCACTTCATGATAATGGGTGAAAATCACGTACGAGCAAGTGAGAAGAGAAAATGCTGCCTCTAAACCACCTCATTTTTGACTTTCTGTACAACCTGCCACCTGCCATGACTTTGACTTCCAGTGACACCACACACTTTTGAGGCATTTGGCCAACACCCTTCAGTTGCATGGTGGTTCCCCGCTGAGGCTGGGCTTCTTCATTGCTCCTCTGAGTGCCCTGAGGTTCCTCAGCAGAAGAGGCACTGCACAAGGTGTGGCACATTATTCACATTTTGCCTTGTGTCAGTTATCACGTGGCGTTAGCTATTACTCTTCTGGTTACACAGAAGCTGAGCATGGTTCTTTGAGGGGACAAGGCTTTCCATTGGTTAGAGCACTCGGTCCCCACCCCAGCTGCTTTGGAAACCTTCCCCTCAGACAATGAAGACCATCCAACTTTTCCCGATTAAGAAACCCACTTGAAATTAGCAATAAATCAAACCCACTCTTCTCAGGCAAGACATCTGTTGATACCCACGTCAAGTGCAGCAGCGTTAAAGAGAACCAGGACATGCACCACAGATGGCTGCAGCCAAGGTGGAGACTAAGACTCAGTAGCTGCTAAACTGTTTCTCTCGATCTAACAGGCTCTGCAGTCTGGAAGCCCCCAAGAATTAACCAAGCAGCTTGGCATCTCAGCTTGCACATTGCAGAGCAGCAAAGTTTGGAACATGTAATTCTCTTTAGTTTCTCTATAGATCAGCTATCAGAAATTACTGTGTATAAAGATTTCCCTCTACAGGTGGTTAGAGCTTGTAACAGCCTCTCACTTTCTTGCATCACTTTAATTAGTATTTTGTCTCATGATTTACTTTCTTATTATTTAGCCTGCTCCCCCCTGCCCCCACTATGGGCTTTCAGTCTATTCCCAGTGGTAGCAAATTCTCTATGCAAGAAATGTCAGCTCCCATCCTCCTTAAGCTTTAATGCTGCTGACTTTGACTTTTTGCAATTAAAATTTAATTTGAGAGCTGGTTACCTGACTGAGTCGATGACTTCTCCCCCCACCCCAAAATGTGACAAAGTGAAAGTTGCAACCTCTTCAAAAAGTGTTGGGGGGGGGGGGGGTCTTAAATACACAGCACCCTGCTTGCAGTTTGAGCTTGCAAACTAGCATGCTTTTCTGCAGGAACATCAAATATACAGGACATACGACACGACAGCCTGAAGAACTCTTTGCAAAGAGGGGAATGCAATGCTGTCCAGTCTTTCCAAAGGCAGGCAGCAGAACAAATCAGAAAAGCCTGCTTCTTGTAAAAACATCTAACAACTGAAATAAAAAAACTTAGCAAAAAGCAAAATATCTGCACACACATACACATGCACACATACACACGCGCACACACGTGCACACACACAGAGAAACCTACCTTGCAAAATCTTCTTCACTTATTTTTGTATGCAAAGAAAAAAAAAAAACAAAACAGAAAAACCAAAAACCAAACCAAAACAATCCCCAAACAAAACAAAAATAAATAATTCCCCCTCCAAAACTGCTTTCCCCTCTTCCCCACGCCTTAGCTGGATTTCTAGGGAATTTGGGGACGGATGGGAAGAGCCGAGGGTGGAGGGGCTATATAAATAAACTAGAGCGTTTCGAGCTGTGTATCGCGAAAGGCTGTGGGTTTCGCGTAATGTGTGCCTGCACTCTTCCAGGAGAAAAAAAAAAAAAGGTTAAAAAAAAAAAAAAAAGCGGCCAAAAAAAAAAAAGCGCCAGTTCGTGTTCAGAGCCTGACTTGGAGACAGGGAGAAGCAGCCCCCTCCTTTCCTCCCTCCCGCCCTGCCTCCCTCCCCCCAACTCCGCCGCCCACGCACCACCCCCGCACCGCCAGGCCCGGCACCTCCCGAGTGCCTGCGCGGGGCGGAATCGCTGCTGCCCCCCCCCTCCCCCGGCCCTCTCCGCGCCCCGCGCCCCCGCCGCTATTTATAGCCCAGCGGCTGCCGGCCCGGGCGGGTGCACGCGTGTCCCTGGCTGTCACCGTGTGTGTGTGCACCGCCACGGAAGCGCTGCCTGTGACAGGTAGCGAGGGGGGTGTGCGTGTTTTTTTTTTTTTTTTTTCTCTCCACTGCACTGCGTCTCATCGCCTTTTTTTTTTTTTTTTTTTTTCTTGGGGGGGGGGGGCTTGTGAACAGCCCACGGGGTGCGTGGGAGGGGGGCGGGCGGAGAGGCGGCGGGGGTGCGTGTGCGGGAGCCGTGGTGTTGGAGCGGGCTCCCAGCCCTTGGCTCCCGGTAGCACAGTCAGTTCCTCCAGTGTGTGCTATTGACCTGCATTGACGTCATTGCGTCATTAGGTCTCCCTTAGAAACACTGACTTTCAAAAATAGTATCAAATTAATTCAACTGGCAGAGAGAAGCCACTAGCTGGAATGAGCCATAAAACTCCAGAATCTTCAGCCTGGCTTTGCTGTGCTGGCCCCCCCTAGCCCCCCCCCTCCCCCCCCCCCGCCTCGGCCAAGCGGGCAGAAATCAGATTGTATGGAAAATACCACCAATGGAATAAAAGAAAGAAAGAAAGAAAGGGGGGGGGGGTAGAGAGAGACCAAATTAGATTGCAAACCCTAGACCAGCCTCTCTCCCTCTCTTTCTCTCTCTCTCTCTCTCCTCCTTTCCCTTTTCTGATCTAAAAATATCCCCCCTGCTTGAGCTGACTGCAGTATCTTTTGTGTTGCATCTTTCTGTTTTTAGCCTTTGCATGAGCCATTGAAGGGTGGCCCGCAAGAGATCAGAAGCACAATATATTGATCTATCGATACCCTCTGGGGCCAAGAATTAATTTTAAATGAAAGACCTGCACCTTGATTTTGGCAGAGGGTGGGTGGGTGGGCAGATGACAGGGGTTATTTTAGGATACCGTTCACATTCTGTGAAGCCACAGCTTCCACTTTCTCCCTCTAGATTTATTTTAAAAATATCCTTCCTTCCTCACCCCACCTCTCTCACGTGGACCTGTGGGCAAGCACATGTCACCCCCATTCATACAAACACAATGCAACGGAGCAGCAGTAATTTGCAGAGATGGTACATTCACAAACAGCAACCCAGTCCCTTTAATGCAGGTTGATTTCACAAGAAAGGACACCGCAGCCCAGAGGAATTTGATTCGATTGGTGATTTAAATTTGCAAGCTGCTTATTTGGTTCCTTATTGTCTTCACCCTAACTTAGCAAAACTGATTTAATCTCTTTTTCTTTCTTTAAAAAGAAATAGGAGAAAAAATCCATTTATAGTGTAGATGGAAGACCTAAATCTTAGGACCCATGGTAAAGAACAGTAAAAAACATAGACGGCTATTAGCTTCTGAGTGCTTTGCATCAGAGCCTTAAGCAGGCACACACCCATGGCAAGATAGAGCTTTATCTATCCATGACCTGTGCTCTGCAGAGCTGTGCATACGTATCATACAGCAGATCTAATCCTGCAACATTCACAATTCAGGGGAGTGTT
Source organism: Patagioenas fasciata (assembly GCF_037038585.1). Taxonomy (NCBI): domain Eukaryota; kingdom Metazoa; phylum Chordata; class Aves; order Columbiformes; family Columbidae; genus Patagioenas; species Patagioenas fasciata. The sequence goes on along the minus strand of NC_092524.1, from coordinate 26,380,960 downwards.
TGAGAGCTTTGTATTTTTTTTCATTGGTGAAACTGTTCAGGAACAGAGGCAGTGTGCTAGACAGTAATAATTTGCAAGATCAGGCCATAAATAGGGTTCTTACCCTGCAAACATTTATTCACGTGCCAAGTGTTAAGACTCTGACTAATCTAATTTGAAATCAAGGGGATTACTCATAGTAGTAACATTAAACTCATGCATGTTTGCAGGATCATGGCCTAAATGATTAATCACCACTGCAGCTAGGCACTATTGGGTACACCATCTACTACTCACAGTACTTCAGCACTGTGTATGCTCAGACCCATTTCGGAGAGTGTGCATTGCTTTGCTGTAGTGAAGAATAAGCAACATATTCTACTTAACGAGGAAGTATGCAACGCACCTCAGTATTTGTATGCTCAATCTGATTTTCGTGATGCTGATGAGCCTCCCAGAGGCCCTGGCTAATACCACTTGAGGCAAATTTGGAGTCATTTGAGCAAGAAGTTGTGGACGTGCAGCCTGCCTCAGACGTGCATCTCACTTGCACCTTTTTTCATGTAATGGCAACACACATACTGTGGCTGCAGCTGTATCCGCAGAGTGCTGGTTACTCCAGGTTTAGCATTGGTGTGTGCAGGGGCTCACACCCCTAGTTCTGAGGGGAAAATCAGGGGGAAAAATGAAAGCACAGCCACTGTATGATTCATTCATGCATGTATGCATCCATTCGTCTTTCTATTACTGTTAATATTATCATTACTTTCCAAAATATGGTTTGGTCCTGTTTAGACTAGTCCATTCTTTGGTACCCATTTCTGCTGGTGCTCAGTACCCAGTGATAAAACTCTACTGCAAAAGTGACTGACCTTTGTTGTCCCCGCAACAGCTTGTGGCAAACTATCAAGTCAAAGAAAGGGAAACGCACGTGGGTGGTAAGACGTGCTGGGGCAAGAAGGTTTCCAGACAGCTTGCTGATAAAATAACTGAGCAATTCCAGGTGACATTGGGTGTTGACTGAACCTGAGCTGCACCTGTGCACTGCACAGGTGACTTCTTGTGACAGCTTTCGTGAACAGAGTGATGCACCTGCCTCTTGCATTTTAGAAGGGTGCCTTTTGTCCAAACCTCACTCTCTCTGGTTTAAAACCAACATTCATGAGGTCTCTAAAATAAACGGTCCAATGTTGTTTTAGAAACATAAGTAGTCAGGAAAAATCAGTAATGACTAACTGAGGGAAGAGAGAAGACAGTTAAAAAGCAGGATTAGGTTACCTGGAGCAAGGAAAGTGAATGCAGCCAAAGAAAAACAAGCAACTTGGTCATCTACCCCAATAAATCAGTGATGCAAAATCCCTTTAACACAAACTATTCTGGAGTTTCTAAGTTTTTACCTTTTGGGGTTAGTGGTGAACAGAGGGAGGGCTTTGGGGCATGTGCACTGACTGAACAGGAGCAGGGCGGGTTGGTTGGATGCAGAGAGAAGGGTCTGGAGGAGAAGCTGGGGCTCTGGAGAGGCAAAAGGGGTTAGAGGGTGAGGGCTAAAGGCGACAGGAAACACAGGCAAGGGAGCAGAGCTGGGGTCCTAGCCCAGAAGTGTGATGAGAGGTGTGGTGGAGAATGAAGGCCAGGTAGGCAGTGAAGACAGCGAGTTAGAAACTCTCCCTTCCCACTGTGTAAGCAGACTATATTAGTCATTGGGAATCTGCATCCGTCTTGCTGCCCTTATGCTGGACACCAAGCCCGTCTCTATCCAGAGCCACTCAGAGCTGTGCAGACAGTGTTTTCCTTCATGTGGCATTTTTGTTTGACCAGGAATGAACATTTGAATTTCCAGGGCTGTCAAGCCCTTCTCAATGCACCAGGAGCAGACTGGGGTTGGACCTTGGCTCTCGTTCCCTGTCCTGCCACCCTGTGCCTGGTACAATCACACCTCACAGCACTGCCATGCTCCTGCTTGCTCACAGGTCTCTCAAATTACCTCCTGGTGTGGGGTGGGCAGAAAAAGGGTAAAGCTGAGATGAAGGTGTGGGAGGGAAAGAGTGAGGAGAATTGCAAACAGTGCATGCGTGAAGAGGAAGAGGAGGGTGTCAGAAGACACGGAGGTACAAAGTGTGGGTGTAATGGAAAGGATTTCAGAGGAGCTGGAGTACCATGGGGAAGAAAAAGAGCCAGAAGGAATATGGTGGATGAGAGCAATGAAGAGAATGGGAGAAGCTGAGCAGTTTGGCTTCACAAACTTCACAGCCAACATCCATATCTCACAGGGCTTTGGAGTGCTTTGATTAAGGTTTCCTGCTCATCGTACATGCTCCCTTCACATTTGTCCTCTCCACCTTTCAAAGTGTGCTCAGTTGCTCCAGGCTACTCCCCAGTCCCTCCCTAGTTTCTCTTTGGGGCTGCATGGTGGTACCTACAAACACAGGAGGATAAAGGAGGCGGAAGCATTGTGCAACATAGTGAACCAAAGGCAGTGTGGAGAGCTGGGCTCTAGACATGGACAAGGTTGCATTTTTGGTGGTAGTGGGGTATGAACTGAAGAAGATTGGATGTTCCAAAACTTTTCCTAGAGAGAATTAAATTTCCTTAATTTCCTTTCAGGAAGTAGAGAAGCCAAGACTGGCTGAAAGCAAGCATGGAAACCCTGGGTATACAGAATTGTGTTGCATGCACAGTTTGCAATGCTTCAACAAAGACTTCAGCTCTGCCCTCCAGCCACGGTGCCACAGCAGGGCCCTCACCAGCACAGCAGCACCCTCCCTCACCCGCCAATACAGACATGTTGGAAATGAGCACAGAGGACTCCTGGATGAAGACTAACACCTCCCTTGCTGTGGCAAAATGCAAGGGAAGGTCATACACAGCAAACAGGCACAAACTAGGCTTGGCCTACAATCAAGTGCTGAGCCTAGACACATCACACTAAAAGTTATCTTGACTTTTCCCTTTTCATACAGATTTATTCTCCGAAGTGGCCTTGCTCACTTCTCCCAATGACCAGGAGATCTCACTGACGTACACCATGAGGCTGTGGATGATTCCTGTGGCAAGAGATTACTATCGGCACACCAGCCAAACCTCCGTCAGCAAACCAAATAACCCACACTCCATCTCTCAACATAGACCTTGCACTGTAGCATGATATCAGCTTTTCCAAGCTGCTCCAATGGATAATCAATATAGTTACAGTCAACACTGTTAATACACTCAGAATAGGTGCAGACAAATGCTGGATTTCCAATTTGTCATCTGTCATTCTAATAATAGCACACCCAAAGAGAGTGTCTCAGGTCTATTTATTAGGCTCCTCACTTTTTGCCATGCCATTCCCGGGAGCTAATTACAGCAGGACACAGTTAAGACGGTGTTGGGTAGGGATATTTCTTTTAGCGTTTCATTGCTGACTTCTCAGACATTGCAGTCCTGTGAATATCAGAGTTTTCTAGAAGAGCAGGGAGACATCACACTAACTGTGCAGCAACAAATGTTGTGAGCACTAAATAATGGTGAAAGAAGGCAGTTCACCACACACAGTGCTTTATGGTCAAGTGTAGGAGAGCATCTTGTGCAAAAGAAAGTTACAGTCTAGATGGGGAACCATACAAATAAGAACAATTCGAAAAGGGAAGAGGGGATGGTCAAGGTAAGTTAACAAATTTAACTGTAGGTTGACAGACACATCTTGCTATTTTCAGCTTTTTTAATCACATTGGCATCCTGTGTTTAAAGACTACTAGCAATTACTGCAGAAGGTTCAGTCGCGGAAGAAGAACCAGGAGATTTTCAGTCTGGATAGGCTGTGTGGCACATGCATTTAGGGGTATTAGAGGCCACACAGGCATCAGGGCACGTGGCTGTGTCTAGCCCAGCTCAAATGAATACGTGTTTTTTCCCATGCGAGGAAGGGCCACACTTGCAACTTAAAGTCCAAAGCGAAATTTGTGGTCTATACTGAATGCAAGGAGACTGAGGGATGGAGGATTTATTGGAATTTAACAAAAGCAAGATCATGATCAGCTATGGCACTATCAGAGCCCTGGCAAACTGGTAGCATAGTGAAATGCATCTGTCCTGCATCCTATCTAACCAAACACGTCCCAAGGGTGAACTGGTTTTCCCAAAGCTTTGCCCATGCCACACATATAATGTTGAATGGCGTGGTGTTGCTGTCAGCATAGTGAAATAGTCCCATAGTTTCTGACTGGAGACCCCTCCAACAGCCTTGATTATGATGTCCCAGGCTTCAGCATAGTTCAGGCTGGCTTTATTTCCACGGATCTCCCCAACAATTTTATCAAACATGCACATCACTGTTGTATCAGAGCTTTGTTCAGGATAGAAAGCTCTTTGAAGGTTTATTTCTGCCTTCACTGTATTGTAGCTCAAAGTCTCAGTGAGGCCATTTTTGGCTAACTCATTCAACAGCTAAATCTGTTTCATACCACAGGTAAATCTAGCCTGCTTCCTCCCTTTTGTTTTGTGTAAAATGCTGCAGCACCTGTGTCCTGCTTGTATCTGTGCAGGGAGAGAAATGGAGACAGAGGGCAAGGTTACCTTCTGACCTGCATGACAGGGGCTTTCTGCCTTTTATGAATGAGATGAAGGGGCTTGAAGGCTGAATCGTTGAAGCTGAATAATGGTGGCAGTAGGCCTGGTCCTCCCCTGCGTGGTTACTGGAGGAGGTGCTCCCTGTGACGCACAGGCTTGTCACTGTGGAGCAATCCAGTATCTCCTCTCCACGCCCTGTGGGGACGGCACTGGTACTTTTTCTTTCTGCCTGGCTCTTTTTCCCTTTCCCTCGCTATCAAAGAGAGGAAAGGAAGGCAGGAAATTAGAGAGGAGGGTTAGACTCGCCTTCCTCAACCCTGTCCCTTATTTCAGTGCAGTCTAATGACTGGAGGAGGAGCTCTCAATTGCATGGGCTGGCTAGTCCCAGTCTGTGGTGGGTGAAGGTCTGACTGTGTTTCCCTGACAGTTGGATGAGAACGATTGTGGCAGACAGGCACAGGCTCGCAGGGCAGGTAGAAGTTAGGGTTGCTTAACCACACCTGATGTTGCTTAGGACCATTCTGACCACTCCTCTGTGCCGAGTTCATCCTTAGCTGAACTCCACTGCAGTCACTAGAGTTACAGGCAGTGAGCTGCACATTTTTACTGACATCCTGTGAAGTTATAAACTGATTCCCAGCACATCTAGCACCATTTTGAATGAGGAAGATAGGACTCTAAAAAGCCAATGAAACAACTATTTAGTGTGAGACACCCAGCCAGAAAAGCTTCTGCTCATCTCATATTTTTTCTTATCCATTGCATCGGGAAATCTGTTTGAAAGCAGGATGTTGCAATGATCATTAGCAGTTCCTGGTCCTTAACTTCATCAAAGAACTCACAGGCACCTGATGAAGCCATAGCAGAGCAGGGCCTAAAGCATCCCCAAGGTGTCCAGGTTCCCCACTCAGTGCTCAGCCCCCTACTTTTCCCTCTACTCCAGCTGCCCTTTGGCGTAACCCCCCAGACCCTGACAGCAGTGCTGTAGAGCAGGAAGAGACAGCAGAAGCTGGGGAACTTACCGTGGTGAGGACAGGCTCAGTCACGCCAGGTCAGGAGATGGAGGCGAGATGGAGGTTGAGTTTGGTTAGAAATAGGCATTCAGTGAGTGAATATTCTTCTTAGTCATTAGTCTCCTCTCCCACCTCACCTATCAGAGCAATTGAAAATGTCTGGCAACCAAGCACATTTGCTACAAAACCTTAAAAAAAGCCCAAAACAACAAAGCATCCCCAGAGCCAGCTAAAGCTTGAGCCTGTGACTATCACTAACATCCTCCTGGCTTTGGTGTTGCTGCTGTCATTACTTTCAGTGGAGTCTGGGAGCAGAATTAAGTTCTCTGCCTCTCCCCTCATCAGAGCTACCTGCAGTGAAGGGCCACAAAGAGGCCTCAGGTGCATTTTAGGCTCTCCCAGCTCCTCCACATCTCTCTGTAGACAAGCCCCCATGGCCAAGCTCCCCGTCACTACCCGTGTGTTCTCCAGCAGCATTAACTTATGCACACACCATTCACCAATTGTTCAGCATTTTTGTCAATGAAGGCACATTTTATGAATCAGAAGAGCACATGCCCCCTTGTGGCTCGACTTGGCTCCCTGCTCCACACCGCCAGCACCCCCGGCACCCCAGGGCGGGGAGACTCTGGCAAGGAGAGGCTTCGCTGAAACCTGCACATGGGTTAAAAATAGCCCACGGCACCCGAAGAGATGGCCGAAGTACTTGAATGATGAGCTGAACAGACAGCATGCAGAAAAAAAAAAAAAAAAAGAAAAAGAAAAAAAACAGCAGTCGCTTGAGGAGTAAAGGGATATTTATTTCTACAGGGTTTTAAGAAGGATTTAGCTAATTGAGTTGAACTGAAAGGCAAGGCAGCTGACACATATGCAGAATGCAGTCCCCTGTTCATCCATGGAGCAGGTACAGCACAGCAAATGGCTTCTGTCTGACCTATATGGCTCAGACACTCGCTAGAGCACACAAGTGGAGCTGATTCTTCACAGCCTCTTCCAGTCCTTTACATGGGATTTTCTGGAATCTGCCATGGTAGCAGTTTAATTACAAGAACCAATTTTTACTGAGAACCAACATGAACCACATGATGAAATCTACCGAGGAACTCCTGAAAGGACCTGGGCAGAACACTTGGATTTGGGGAATACAGGACCCAAGCACACCCACCAGAGGAGAAGAGGCAAAATAGTCAGCGCACAACCTGCCCATGGACGTCATTTACAATTAGAGTCATATCCTGGGGTCACTATTTGCAGTAAAACCAAAGGAGACAGAAGCCAGAACAAACCTCCCAAAACCAGTGAGAGCCCTGGCACCACAGGTGTGGGATTGCTGTCTCTGGGATGGGAGCTGAGGTTCTGAACTGGGAATGTCGGGGTTCCAATCCCAGCTCTCACATCACTCCTTTCCTAAGCAAGTCTCTGTAAAATGAGTAGTTAGTTCTCTACCTCCTGGGGGCCATGTGGCTGAATTATTGATGGTAGAAGGTGAAAAGCAACAAACAAGAAATCAGCCAAATTGCTAGCATGAGGGAAGAACAGGTATTAATATAATTACAAAAAATAAAATCTTTGTTCCTGCAGATGTGGGAAGGAATGCAGTCTCTTGGTTACTGGAGACAGGGAGAGGCAGGACTCCCTGGGTTGCAACACCTGTGTGTCAGCTTGTTAAGTTCAGACTAAACACACAGATGGTTTTGGTCTTTACTTGCAGTTGCATGTTGTTTAACCAGGAATTTCCTTGTTATTTTTGGGGGAGCATCTAGCACTCTGGGGCCCATGAGCAATGTAATGAGGAGATAGGATGCTAGACATAAAATACATATGCACACTTGTGTGCGTGTATATTTGTGACCGCTTCCTGCATAACTATCTGTTTACCTCATTAAAAAAATTTTAGGGTGGGCAGCTTACATTTATGTCTGTACACACAAGGGCCTCGATCATGATTAGGGCCTCTGAGAATGGATATAATAGGAGTTTAAAAATACATACCATAATGGATGACCTTTGTTTCTTCTGCCTTAGACAGAAAGCCTTGTTTGTCAGTAAGCCTTACACAGTCTTATACAGCTTGTGGGTTTTTTAACTTCATGTGGCTGTCAGTTTAAAATACTCAGGTGGGATATTTAATTTGAATGCTTTCCACCTTCTTCTCTTGTTCATTGCATGAACCAGCATAGATTTCTTCTCCTGAGTGAGTAGGGTGTCTCTAATAAAAACTACAGCAGCCAAATCTGGGATTGCTGTGTATTAACCATCACAGGTCTTGGTTCAAAATATTCAATCTTACAGAGAAAGTCCCTTCACACGTGGGGAGATGTAGAGCAGCCAGTAAACTAGATCATCTCTCTTTCCTCCTCAGGAATGCAGAAGAAGAAAGCAGCTTGCTAAGATGTCTTTCTTGGGGCCAGGGGTCAGCTCCCCTGGCTCCCAAAAAGAGAAGGGGAGTAAGCATTTGGAGGAAAAATTGTAGTCGCCACCTGTTCACAGGAAAAAATTACCAGGACTGCAATCCAAATTTCTCCTTGATGCTTTCTGAAGGTACAACCACAAGATGCTATCCAGGAGGAAGCCAAGATGCTTTTGTACTGCTGGATTTGGAGCACTTGTTAGAGATGTCTGGAGGGTTACTCTAGTTAGATCCAATATAGTCCAAATTATCTTTGGTGCTCCATGCTACAGGGAGAACAACTCTGCTAAGTCCCTTGTCTCATGCATACTAAATTAATGAGGAATTAATACAAAGATGCCTCCACTGAAATAAAATTCTTCTCTCATGTTGCTGGTACCTCTTCCTGCCTCATTTGCCAACAGAAATGGGCATGTAGGAGAGAGGTTGATGGATTTCCCCCTCTGCTGCCCAGAGTGCAATAACCTGCCCCTTTGAATAAAATAATATTTTTGACCTGCGTTTCCTACTGTCCAGGCCTGAGCCATCATCAAACTGACCTGCTGTAACAGGAGCTGGAGGTGCTCAAGGCTAACCCCAAAGGGCACTGGAGGCCCCTGTCAGTGCTGGTTGCTTGCTGGGGAGAGTTCTAGCCCTTCTGCTGCTGGCCACCACTACTCCCAAGTGCAGCTCAAAGGGTTGCTCTTTCTTACTCACCACATTTGTGCTGGTGTGGACATTGTACACCAGACACCTGGTCCCCTCTTTGTGCTGTTCACCTGGAACAGCCAAGACAAGAGTCCTTGCCCACCCATGCTGGGCAGGGGTGGTCATCAAGAGGAAACTTGCTTTCTTCTGCCTGTGTCCCTGGCACATCTGATGGCACCCGAGGGGATGCTCTCCAGGTCTTTGCATCGATGTAGCCTTAAACAGGAGGTGGGAGAAAGATGGCTGGTGATGGGCTGCAGAGCTCTTTGTAGTGACATTACTTCTGCATGATAGAAATGAAGAATGCAGGTGGATCATCCATTTTGGATTCAGTGTTAAGAGTGGATGGTAAGAAAGCACTGCATACACTGGGGTACAAGTATGGAGAACAAAACCATGCTGTTACACTGGTATAAACCCCAGTGGGGTCAGAGCAGCTGTATTGCCACAGCTACACCAGCCCACCAACAGGCAGATCTGTATTTTGGGTTTTTCCTCCCCTCCTTTTCAGCTCATTGTCACAGGGGGGGTGTGGCCGTCGATGTCAGCTGGGGCAGGTGGCCTGTTGTGGCTTGGGAATGGGGACAGGCAGGGCCACCAGGTGCTGGGGTCAGCAGTGGGGTGGTGGGCTGTAGCGGGAGCATTTCTTACCCTGCTCCCATATAACATTGACCTTGGGGATCTCCGGGGTTTGTAATGGGGTTGTTTGGAGCTTATTGGCCCCGCGGCACGTAAGGCTTATGTGCCTGTGTTTAAATATAGATTCGAGCTCGCCAAGTCCCCGGTTTTAGGGAGGGGGGCAGAGCGCAGCTCCCTGCGAGCCAGCCTGCGCCGTGCCGCAGGGATGCGGAGGGGCCCGTGTCGCTGGTATCACCCCGCGTCCCGGGGAAGACGGGGTGTGCGCTGGCATCGCACTGCTTTTGTGTGCGGGTCCCGCGGAGCCGCTCCCGCAGGCGGTGCTGCGGGGGCGTGCGGGGGCGTGCGGGGGCGGCGGGAGGCGGGGGGGCTGCCAGCCAGGTCTCTCCCTGGCCACCGGCCAGCCGCAGGGAGCACGGGCGGGGGTATGGCTAAGCTGTGCTGAATCCTCTTTAAAAATCTGCAGTTCGGTGTCTTACTGGGTTTTATTTTTCTCTCCGGTTCCTCTCTCGCCCTGGAGTTCTGTAGTAGCCCTGAATTAGCATGTCACGTGTAAGGCATGTGGAAATGAATCAGGGGCATGTGAGGAGGAGGAGGACGCCTGTGTCTGTGTTTGCATCCAAGGATCTCCTCTCGCTCTGTGTTTGCGTAGGTGTCTAGCTCCCTTCTCCCCCCTCCCATCCCTGCCTGCCTCTCTCTCCCTGCTTCCCTCTCATCCCTCCATGTGGCCAGCCCAGCTCTCCCTGCCAGCTCAAGCAATACCTCAGGCAGAAACTGCAGCTTTTTCACTGCACCCCATTAGGAAAATAGGGTGGCCCTAGACTCCAGACACATAGTCAGGGGACAGCATGCACACACACTTCCAAATGTGGGCTCTCTTTCCCGCTCCCTCCCTTCCCTGGATTTTTGCTCCTTAGTCAGCACCTCAAGCCCTGCAGACTGCACCAAGGGCAAGCTTATTAATGCAAACAACAACAAAACACAGCCACCAACCGAGCCCCAGAACTTGCTCCTGTTATCGAACAGGTCACCCTCACCCCTTTTTAGGGAACTGCCACCAGTACACACCTGCATGTGAAACCAGCTATGAATCAAACCCGCTCATGGGCAGGGAGGGGAGACGTCCTCGTTGGGGCATGGGAAGCAGGCAGGATCCCAAGGAGAGGGCCAGGCATGGTGAGGGGAACAGAACTCAGCTGAGCAAGAGCTGAGGGGGCTGGGGATGTGGTGCCGAGATCCTCTTGGGGAGTCTCACCACACATGCTGCAGCTCTACCCCTTGCTACACAGTTTTGCCAACAAAGGTCAGAGCCTGACACCCCAAATCAGGGATGGTGCCGGTGAAGGGGTGGGGAGCACGCCTTGCACCCAGTTCCCTGTGGCAACCGACTGCAAAAGCCCAGAGTTCCCCAGTCCCGGTTTTGACTCTCCCTGGACCACTTGCCCCCTCCTCATGGGACGACTTCCAGTACTGCTTTTTGAAACTCTCCCTCTGTACTGCGAGACCGGGGATGTTTTTGCATCCCCCAAATCCACTTCCCAAGAGGCAGATCTCATTCTGACCAGCTCCCAGAGTATCACAGATCCCAGGCGAGGGCTGCCCCAAGACACTCTCATTCAGAGCCCCCTTCCTAACCAGGGAATAACTGCCTCCCTTCTCAAATGTCTCCCAAACTAATTTTTGATGCTTTCAGCTTCCATCCCTTGCCAAGCACCTGAAATGGCTCCCCTTGTCCGCCTGCCTTCTGCTCCTCTCCACCTTGCATGCTGTACCATTCCCCTCGCTTTGCCTCCCTCCTCCGCTTGGCTTTCTGCCCCTCCTTGTCTTCCAGGCTTCCCCCTGCCCTCCTCTCCTCACCCGGGGGACCCTGTGCCCTGCCTTGCCCCACAGCCTGCCCCATCCTGTCGCCCCCGGGGGCAGCTGCTGTTGCTGCTGGCAAGGTGCAGCCTAGTGTGGTGAGAGGCTATAAATAGCTCCGTCAGCTCGGCTCTCATTGACACCGTTTGGACAGAGGATGGAAAAATAAACAAAGGAAACTCCGTTCAAGCTGGGATCCAAGCGGCAGCCACATTCCTCATGCTAAATAATAACAGATTTTCCACCAAGGTGTGTGGGTAATCTACAAATTGGCATAGGGGGAGAGAGAGAGAGAGCAGACATCAAAACAAATTATACACACCCAGTGTATGTCAATATTTTGGTCCCTCTCATTCTGCCCTGTAGTAGTCGAGCACATGCAGATTGCCTATATTTAGAAAAGGGTATATTTTTAAATACTTCTAGATGGAGATTGTTTCCATTAATAATGGTGGAGCACACTGGAGGAGGCAGACCTGGCAAGGAGCTGTCAAATGTTGCTTTAGTGACATATAGAGGCCTGAGAGATAAAGGACGGGGCAGGAGCAGAACAAATATTTTGAAATCAAGCAGTGATTACCCTGAAGTTTGCAGTTGTGTTGCTATTTTTACACAGGGGGCTGTTTGCACTGGGAGATTATTCACAGTTCCCTGGTGCAGAGACTCAGGCAGTGGGAGAAGAATTATGTTATTGGGACTTTATTTTATTTTACTTTAGTGTTTTTGGTTTTGGTTGTTTTTTTTTTTTTTTTTTTTTTTTAAATTGAGGGCAGAACACACACTGCAGTAGAAAGGTTCAGCTCAGAATGGCTGAAAGCAGGGATGGGCACACGAAAAAGTAGCATGTATTACCCAATACTGGGATGCTAATTCATTCTGGTTTAGGAGGGGCAATGTCTGCATTTTTAACAAAATCCCTTTTTCCCACCTCCATCCTCTCCTTCCCAAAATAACCTCCCCCAATCTCAATATTCCTGCAGGGATTTTAATGGTGAATTTTCATTTATGTTATGGCAGGAAGTTAACAACCAAATAATATCTGCACCATAACATACTAGGAGCTATACATGCCCAGTATTTAAGAGACTTCCCAAGAAGCTTAATATGTGAAAAGAGGAGGCAAAGAAAAATAAAATAATAAAGGCAGAAGGAAAAGACCCTTTACATTTATTTTGTAGCTGGGTAAATGGAAGTTAGGTGACTCGCCAAAGCTATAGAGGGAGGCTTTGGCATTGCCGGGATGAAAAGCCAGGCTCTCCATCTTAGCACAACACCCTTCATGTGATCAAAATGATGCTTCAGTGTTTTATTTTCTCCCAGGTGTTTCTGCTTAGCTGTATCACAGGAAGGATCATCTACAGAAGCAGAAATTCCAGTAGGTTTCCTATTAACTCTCTTGTGGAGGGACACCTACCAGTTGGAGCCACCCTCCCCAGCCAAGGCTGAGCATGATGGGGGGACACCCCAAGCAGCCTTCAGGGCCCCTCCAAGCTGCAGTCACCCCTGTGCTCAGCCCGGCCGTGCCACTCAGGCAGGCAGTCCCTGCCTCCATCCCAGAGAGCGGGCAGGGGCTCCCAGGGCTCAGGGCAGCAGATGCCTGTGGCCATGTCAGTACCACCAGGCCCTGATGCTGGTGGGGCTGCCTGCTGGGGTGTCTCCCCTCCTGGCCCTGCTGAGTCGAGTCAGCCCTGGCCCAAAGGCCTCTCAGCCCTGGGGAGGTGAGGACAGAGGAGGATCCAGCCTCGCTGCTCAGACACCTGGTGTGAGGGCCTTTAGCTCTTCCCCCAGAGGGCTGTCCTGGTGACACTGGGGAAATCCACTCCTGAGGGACTACCATCTGGTCAGGACTCCGGCCCACTCCCCAGCCACACCAGGTGGGAATGGTCGTCTTCCTCTGTGGCCTCCTAGGAGGGAGCTAGCCTTCACCAGCTATAGCAGTTACTTAATTATCAAATCTGCATATGCAAATACACCCCTACCTCCTGGCAAAACCCATTCGGGCAAGAAGTTTTCCTCACACTTGTGTGCAGAGAGAACAGGCATGGCCTGACAGGTAGGAAGGTGCAGGGAGCAAATGCTGCTCAGGCTTTCTCTAGTTTCTGCCATGGTATCACTTGGGTAAGTCGTGCTGCCTCATCCAGCAAGACAGGGCAGGAGTAGCTGGGGAAGCCGTGAGGTGAGATTAATCAGTGACTTGTAAATGCTTCTGAACTCTGGGGAAATGGAAGTTAGGTGCCAGAAGGTGCTGAAAAGCTTGAGAACATGAAGGACCTCCCAACTAAAGCCTTTCTTAACCTGCCCTGCACCACACATGTGCCACACTGCTGGGAAAGGACAAAGCCCTTCCCCTTCCTCAACTGGTCTTCACCAACATCAGGGTGAACCTCAAGTTGTCAGATCATTTGCGAGGATCTTGATGTCTTTTTGGTTTTTTTTTTTTTTTTTTTTTTAAATATATTAATGTGCTCAGCCCACATATTTGAGCTTTTCCCTCACAACTTTCTTACAAACAGATACGGTGAGAGGCAACAGAACCAAGCTGCCTCCTTTCTGCAGAGGGATTGGGGTGGATAGAAGTGGGTATTTCAGGCTGAGCCTACTACACTTGCTGCAAAACTTCCCTTTAAATATATGTGTGGAGTTCAAATCTATCTTCAGCTAAACCTTTGAATGAAAAATAAGTTGACAGCCTCATTCTGCCCATCTGATGCACAGACAGCACACCCCCCACACATGAGCTAGGGATTTGGGGGAGAAGCAGCAGAGGGATTCCCATTAAGGAAACCCCATTCACTGTCTGCTTTGGTAAGATGCAAGGGAGGGCTCTTCTCCTTCCTGATGCTATGAACATGAGATCAGTTGCCTCACGGTTGCATAATTTTCTTACTCATTTGGGAATTCATGTGTTATTCCCATTTAGAGCCACTAAGAAGAGCCCCCATCTCTTGGTAGTTCGGGGCTGAGGAGTATGGCTTGAACAATGAAATTTGGCCTGTGCTTCCAGTGTCCATTTGGCACCTTGTGCAAACTCTTCCCTCTTCCAGGCTTTCCTCCCCAAGGGAAATGGCTGCTTCAACTGGGGCTGGAGATGGGGGTGAGTTAGCATGTGTGCTGTGTGAGCACTCTGGGGTCTGGAGCCACAACATGGGAACTGAATGGATTTGGCCTTTTAGCACAACACAGCTGCAATGTCAGCGTGCTGGTGAGGAAAGACTTGGAGTAGAAGACCAGTTATTTCTGGAAAACTAATCTTGCCATTGCAACTCCCTTCTGGTCTGCTCCTTGGCAACAGCGTGGGATGAGATGGACCCTGGTCTCAATTATGGCAGGCTACAACTTTCACATTTGTGATATATCCATACCTATACCATCTGAGGTTTGGGTGTACACAAATTTACTACAAACTCTCTTCCCAAACTCAAAAAGGCCCTTGCCTCCTCTTCGCATTTTGGTTGTGATGGCTTATCAAGCTAATGGTGGTGGAACCTGCTCTAAGGGCATTGCCACAGAGCAGCAGAGCTGAAGGGCACCTGTATTGCTTATCTATTCTATCCCTCTAGCTCGAGCAGAGTCAGCTGTAACCAACATAATTCCTGATAGCTGTCAGTTCAACCTTTTTAAAGGCTCCACCAATATCCATTACGTCACAATCTCCATTTCACAGAAGACCTCACTGCACTGTAGAGAGCAAGTGCAATACTTCAGCATCGGCCTCACTCATGTCCCCAAAAGGAGAACCTGGATGGGCCTGGCCGAAGTCTGTGGTCACACCACATAAAACGGACCTCATGGCCATGCATTGGATTGTTAATCCTGGCAAGCAGCAACCATTTTCCCTGTTAGCCCAGAAACGTTAAGGCAAGTGTAGGTCAAACCTGCCCTGCTGAGCTGTTAGAGTTGTGGGCAATGTAACTGTGCGAAGAAGAGACCTGGGTACCTTCTACAGCTTCTTTTGAAAACTCTCTTGGTATCATGGAAGTCAAACAGGGGTGTAAAGGCAATGAAGAGGAATACAGCTATGGAAGATGGTTCTGAGCAGGACTTGCAATAGGAGACTGGGGTGTAGGATGGCTCTTACCCAAGCACCAGGACTAAGATTTCTGTTGGCCTTCATGACAATACGCCTCTAGCTGACAACTCAGGCTGCTGTTATGCTCTGATATATCTACAGGGACAGTGGCACCATGCCAGCTGGGTGTCTTATTCATATTTTGCTACTCTTATAAAGATAGGCTCAGGTGACTCATATGTCACTGGCCACACACCATACATTTAAACTCATTGTCATGAATTTGATTTCTGGGGGTTAGGTTGTCATCTCTGCTTTTTTTTTTTTTTTTTTTTTTTTTTTAATATTAATACCTTTTCCTCTACTCTTCTCAATTTAATTATGGTTGTGTAATCTGGAGATCTGTAAGGCTGTAGCATGAGGTCTCCTGCTATCAGGTTTCCATGTTCACAGTTAGTAAATGAAGAAGAGCAGCACTGGAAGAGAGGGGTTTTACCTTAAGATCGTGAAGAGGATCTTTAATGCTGTGGTCTCATTGCTAACGGGAGGGCCATGGATGAGGAAGGTTTTAGGTTTCAAGCCCATGTTTTGGAACACTTAAACCAATATGAAAACCAGTCTTTGTTGGGCTTTCTAGAGGTAGATAAATGTTAAGCAATTAGGAGCACTAAAGGGATTTTAAGCCTTCTTCTTTAGTGTTCAAGAAACATTGAACTGCACTCATGTCTGCTTGATCTTAGCTGAGAAGTTCTCATTTCTGGTCAAATGCCACTGAACAGTGGCTTTTGAGCAACACAAGCCTGAAATTAGTGGGTTTTTTCACATTATGATTGTCAGCTGCTGCTTTCTCCCTCATCTCATGCCACTGTACCCTCAGAGACATCTCTCTCAAACTTTGTGCTTACTCCTAGACAGATCCTTGTGGAGGGCAAGGGCCTTGGGCACAGTCAAGAGGAAGACAAGAAGCTTGGAGAAGTCCAGGATGTCATCTTTGGTGCATCCCACAACACTTCTACACTGCACAGATGTGTGGAGAGCACACATGCACTAAGCACCAGGCAAATGGATTAGCAAGATCAGCCAGAAACTTGCTGGCATCCTTCTGAATTCAATAGTGGTCCACCTTAGTTTTCATACCATGTAACACCTGAATGTCCAATACCACATTCTTGCAATGCTAAATGGGCATCTTCAGCTTAGTGTTATCTCATTTTAAGATGAACTAAAAGCATAGATTCAGAATGGTACCATCCCAGAATTAAGAAAACTAGAGGTGATGTTTTGGGAAAAGATTACGATTAATTTGATACAGCTCATGAACATTTTCCATTTCTAGAATAGATGTGCAGAGATGGGGGATTCCCTACCATAAATCCCTTCTTGCCAAGAAGCCATATTACTCTTTATTTTGAGAGAGAAATTTTGATTTATTTTTTTGTAGTTTTCTCTAAGTGCAGTGGAGTGACAACTAGTAAATATTTTACACTTAGATTTCTTAAGGAAAACATCATACCTGTTGTGACCTACCTGTTCCCAAGGATCTACTCTCTGTCACAGGAGTTCCACTGCCATCTCAGATGCTATGGAGCCTCTTGCTCAGGTCCTGTGCTATACCACATAACTGTTTACCAGCAAAAGTGAGAGCTGATGTCTACACATCTCCCACACAGATACCAGTCAGGCACCCAAAGATGCTAGTTGTGTCCAGTCAGACCTGAAAGCAAGAAAAAAGAACTCAAAATTTGTGGATTATGGTGAGAAGGGCAAGCTCATTTAGGCAATGCTATGCCTTAATTGTTACGGCAATGGAAAAATTCTTCTACACTGTTCCAAATTTTTCTTGCTGCAGCCACAGCTGAGACCTGCTATAGGCTGTATTCCTGTGCAGGTGGTCCCATGGTGAGACTTTGAATTGCCCACAGATGCAGGAAAAATAACAATATAGGAGTACATGGTACATTGTAAAAAACATCAGACCTTCTCACTGTGCTTAAACATGGGATAGATGCAGTGACACAGTACCTGAAGCAAGACATTTCTGTGGAATTCTCTCCTTGGTGATGATGCTCCATTATAGAAATGAAGGATAATGCAGATAGCCAAAACTGTGATTCTCCTAGTCCAGCTTTCTAAACAGCAATCTCCTAGAAAAAGGCAGACAAGGGTCTAAAGTCTTGCAGGCTACATGTCCCTCCACCAAAGATGGCAAGAAGATGAAGGATGCTGTTGCATGTTTGATATTGCCGTGGTCTGGCACAGCAGGTTTGGGAAAAGCAGGAAACCTGGCTTGAAGGTTAAAGTCAAAACTAAGAATCCCACCTCCTAATTTCAGTCCCAGGAATTGCCTGTAAGATGGCTTTACACAAGTGCCCCCTGTGGCTCACTGCCCCTCTACGTAAAAGGTGGTGTATAACACCAGCTGTCTCCTAGATGGGGGCACCTGAGACTGAATGCAGCAGTGGCTGTAAAGGGCTTCAGAAACCTCAGTTAAGGAGTGAGGGTGGCAAAATATTAACTGGTTGGTAGTAGACATGCAAGAGCCTCCCTTCTGCATATTTACTACAGGAAAGGAAGGGGGGAAATGACTTCTACAGCTTCTCCGCTTCATTCTGCTTTAGACTTCTGCTGCCTATTTCATGTGTCTGCTTCATGAGGGAAATTTCTTTGTATCTGTCATATAGGCAGAAAAATTCTGGATCAGGGTTGTTGTTGTGTGTGTTTTGTTTGGTTTTTTTTTTTCCTTTTTGTTTTTCTGGGTGGAGGCAACTGCAGATATGTACTAAGCCTGTGCCTTTTAATCTCCCTATCTGGCTAGATTAAATACATTTATAGCACACAAAATGTGCTGCAAAGTAGAAACTAGAAGGCTGGCTTTGTTGGGTAGGAGAGAGTTAATCCCTATGGGGTGCTCATGTACGTCAGAGCAGGTTCCTGTCTGTGCAGTGCTCTGCTAGGATTGAGAGCTTTTGTTCCTTGTTGTTTTTCATTATTTCTTTGTGCTTAATAGTGTTCGGATTTTTTAAAAAAATACATTTTAAAGAGCATTTCAAGCTGGCAAATGCGGGGCAAACTGAGACCCCTATAGACTGAAGTCCCCTATGTATCCTTAGATATTAAAGAACATCATAGACACAGGCAGGACAAGTCCCCTCCATGGCCATGGTTTGTGTACTTCAGCCTTTAGTGCCCATGCCACACCATGCAGGGGCAAAATCCCAGTTCTTCTCTTATCAGCTTCCAGGGGTCTGAACAAGGACTAATAAACAGTGGTGGGACTTGAGGTGGTGACGATTGTACCACCTCTCCATCTTTTATCCTCTAATTCTCCAAATAGGCAGCTGCTACCTGTCTCAGAGGGACTGGAGACCAAAGGACAAGAAGACCCGATGTTGCACTCCCAGGTCCTGAGCCAAGCCTAACCCTGAGCATGAGTCCTCTTTTTGATTTTTTTGACTGAATTTAAATACATTTGGAAGAAAGTGGTGTCCTTGTTCTCTGAGTATGAATCCAGCCTGAAAGGGTTGAAGCTGACAGAGCCTGAGGTGGCTTCTGGTCTGAATTACAGACATTTCAGGACAGTTGCAGAGCTGGATAATACCTCTGCCTCCTCCAGAGGCAGGAAGGTGAGTGGGGAACTCCCTGCAGATGGGGTCTCCCCTGAGCTGGAGGGAGAAGCTGGAGGGCAGGCAGAGATGAGGGACTAATCTGGTAAAGGAGCTGAAGAGGGTCAACTTGAAAGAAAAGATCGTGAAATTCGTGAAATATATATAGATTAGCCCAGCTGTGACTAAGGTTTGGGCCAAAATAACAACCCACAGTGAATTGCACAACGCAGCCAGTAGGACGGATCGGCGCGAAACTACACAGCACTTTGGTGGGCTGTGCGGATCGCCAGGCGGATCTCCCGATGGGCAGACCTTCCCTTTGCAGTATCTAGAGCTTAAGTGGGTAAAACCCTCAGAAATACAGTGCTGCCCACCGTCTGCCCGTGAGGGCATCTCTGGTAACGCTCACCGCCTCCGTGTTTCCACCCCCGTACCCCGGGCTCCGCATCGCCCGCCTGAAAGAGCCCTGGTTTCCAGACGGTGTGGGCGGCGGGGAAGGTTCCCCTCAGCCCCCCGAGGAGCCACAGCCGCCGCCGGGGCCGTTCGTCGGGCGGGGAGGCGGGGGCGAGGAGGTAGGTTTCCCCGCAGCCAGAGCTGGCACCGGAGACGGGTTTTTCCAGCCTGGTTGCGGGGCCACGGCTCGCCCCGCCGCGCTCCTCGTCCATCCCTGCCCGGCCCGGCGGCGGGGAGCGCCGGGCAGCCCCGCTACCCTACCGGAGGGGAGCGGCGCGCCCCGGGCAGTGGGGCCTCTGGGCTTTGCACCTTGAGTAGCTCACGCAGGGACCCTCGGATCTGAGGGAGCAGCTAATGCGGCTCAACCTGACACACAGCTGCTCCTGGAGGGGGGCGAAATGCAGGCAGCGTGCATCCCCGCGCGGGGTGGGTCTCAGGAACACCATGGCAAAGCCTGTTTTTCTCACAGCGGTGCCACGAACTCTTCCATCACCGAAAGAGCCTACAGCGCACCGGACATAACCCCTCTGTGCAACGGACGCCGACGTGTAAAGGGGTGAACCTGGGCTGAGGTGGGCACCCCACGGGTGGCCGCACCTCGGTCACGGATGGGAGCAGGGGTGGCCCACCCCGGACCCCCGTCGAGGGCAGCCTTCTCTCAGCTCCGTGTTGGGCCGGCCGGCCGCAGTGGTGACGGTGGGGCCCATACATGCGTGCCCCACGCGTGGCACAGATGGCGGCCGTGGTGACCTAGCCTGTCACCGGCCCTGGAGGCTGCGGAGATTTCGCATCCTTTAAGGACTCACTAGCCAAATTTCGGGAAAACACTCGGTGCGGGGCGGCTGAGCACGGCAGAAGGGCGAACCGACGGGAGCCGGGCTACAAGCAGCGGCGGCAGCGCGGAGGCGGACACCTCTCCCCCGGCAGCTCGGGGGGACGGGGGTCTCGGAGTCCCCGGGCGGGCCCGGTAGCGAGGGCACGACGGCGCGGGCGGGCCGGTCCCTGCCCAGTGAGGTCGCTGCCCCGCCCGGCCCGGCTCCGCACGCCGGGCTGCGGCTGCCACCTGCAGGCCTCCGGGGGGAAGGCGCCTCCCGCCGCTCCCGAGCCTGTCCCGGGCTCCCTCCGCCGCCGGGGCCGCCGAGCTGGGCAGGAGCAGCTTTCGTCTGCCGGTGAAAGGTACCGGTGACTCCACTCCCGCCAGTGCCCCCGGATCTCCCCCTCGGACGGGGGGAAGACGGAGCACCCCTTTCTCCTTCCCCCGAGCATGAAAGGGTTTGACTGTACCCTGGAGCTGGGGGTACTGGGGAGTCGTCGTGACCGTCACTGCGTTGTCCCAGCGGCAAAGCCCGGCGAAGAAAGAAATACAGGAGAAAGACAGAAAGCTGCCACAAATCAGCAGTGAGGGGGGTCAACTCAGGGACCCCCTGGATGAGCCAGGAGGGGATTGTGTGGGCTCCAGTGCTGCAGGTGTGTAGGCATAAAACAGCACTACTGGGGAGTCACAGGGGCAAAGCTGGCATGCAGAGACAGGCAGGGCAAAAACTGGGCGCTGACAAACAGAAGTCAATGGAGACCAAGCCTGCAGCAGCAGAGGAGAGGGGGCCAGGCAGCACGACTGCAGCTCAGGA
The DNA here is from genome assembly GCF_037038585.1 of Patagioenas fasciata. Classification (NCBI taxonomy): domain Eukaryota; kingdom Metazoa; phylum Chordata; class Aves; order Columbiformes; family Columbidae; genus Patagioenas; species Patagioenas fasciata. Next base: position 26,360,132 of record NC_092524.1, on the reverse strand, counting down.
AACCTGATGCTCCCAGACTGGCACAGAGCTGTGAGGACCTTGCATCTCACGGATTCCCCAGGGAAGATACGGGAACAGTCTGTGGGATAGGACAGGTGTACTGGGATGGGACAATTCTTACCTGCTCCTAGTTGGATGGACCATTAATCCAAGTCCAAATATGCCTGGAGAGGAGTCAATAAGAATTTTGTCCTTGGCCACTTCTCATCTTTGCCTCAGCTGACCATTCATTAACTTACAGATACAGGGAATAAGGCACTGACAGGGCTGGAGTGGTTCAGGGTCAGTAACGGCTCTTTTCCTGGCACAGAGGAAGGCAGAAACACAGAAAGGGTGAGGAAGGTGGGAAGGATTGCCCCACAACCTGCTGCTCGCACCACTACCTGCTCCTCAGTCCCTTTGGCTACTAGCTGGGTGACAAGAGCACAGCTGTGAAAGGCAGCAGACAGCGAGGCTGGCTCTCAGCCCCCAGGTGCTCTTCCCTCTTCTTCCTCCCACGCCTCCCACCTTCCTCCAGCTGCTGGTGCTGCTCTTTTCTCCCACACAGCAGCCCTAAGACGCTGGAGGAGACAGTAAGGAACAGGGGAAGCACTCAGAGGCTGACAGCTGCCACTGCCTGGTTTCTTTCCAGAGCCCTATCTTCCTTCGACCTTCCCTGTCTCCTCCATTTGCTCAGAGCTCGCAGCAGTGCTCTGGCTGCACACTGTGGACAAGTGGGACGCAAAGAAATGTGGGTGCCTGGGAGTTAAAGCTGGTGACCACAGCCCTGAGAAACCACTCTGCTGTAAGGAAGGATCCTAGGAGGATTTAAAAAAAGAGTAAATCACATTGCTAGTCCCCCCAAAACCAAGCTGTACCAGCCAGGATCAATTTTGCTGGAGACCTTGGGAACAGTGCACAAAGCAAGGGTATGACATGGTAATCAAGGGTTGCTGGTGGCACTTCGAAGTGAAAAAGTCACAGAAACGAATTCATTTCCATCTTATCTGCCGTGCCCTGGTTGTTCATTCTACTAAACATCAACTTTTAAACTGATATTATGAATTCATCCACACTTCTCATTCCCCTCACAAACTTCCTAGTGCCACGCTGACAATATTAGAAAGTCTTGTTCTTCTTTTTCACTAGCTTGAAGGGTTGTATGTTGAACAGACAAATCACAGTAATCTCATACAGTAGGACATTCTATCCAGACTGAAAGAACTACAACTGCCACCCAGCCACTTCTCCCACCCCCCCCCCAAAAAAAGGGGGGCAGAAAAAAGTGCACTCAGGGCTAAGGCAATAAACAAAATGATGGAAAGAAAGCTCTGTCCCTGGATTTATGTAATGAGCAGGCTCTACTCCTCCACCTGGCACTGAGAAACAGTAAAACTACAGTCAGCACAGAAGTGGTTTGTCCTGGCTTCTTTTCTGAAGAGTTTCTAAGGAAAATCCCACCCAGGTGTTTTTTGATGTTTTTACTTTCTTCTTTTGCAGGTCCTCCAGTTGAAGAAAAAAGCTTTGCTTACACTAAAACATGCCCAATTGTTTGTTCCTCTGGTCAAAATGTCTTTGAAACATTTTAGGGGAAAGTGGTTCATAAGAAACACTCCATGTTTCAGAAACAGGATAAATATCCTGTTTATGAACAAGGACATGGGGCTCTTTGTCAGGATGCCAGCTCCAGTGCTGCATCGATCTGATCTGCTCCTGAGGAAATGCTGTTCTTCCCGACTCAGCTGCAGAAGCTGGAGAGGACTTCAGTCAGGTTGTAACCACCCAATTGTTTAAGAGCTCTTAGTGATGCTCCTGCTGAGGATGACTATTGCATACAGGTACGAGGGGTGTGTTGCTATAGAAATTTAAAGGAAGGCCCATGTAAACCTACAGCGATAAGAACACTTGCAGAGCTTTTGCAACCTGACGTGCTGACCAAGCTGCTCTAAAGAATTAAAATTGCCCTATGATGACAGTCAGGAATTAATTAATTAGGGCTTGGAAGATCATTCAATTTACCTCTCTCAGTTCACTGAAAAGGACCACAAGACACTATTGTAATCAACAGATAATGCACAAATTACGAAGGTTTTAGTTCCAGTTTTTATGATGGCAGTCTAATAGTTAATAGAATTGGCTCAGTGAATGAATTGGTGATTTACTTTATACCTGGCGGTCACAATTAACCACAGGTTTGCTTCTTATAGAGGTACATCCATGCGTTCATATGCTGGTATGCAAAGACACTGATGTGGTAGGGCAGGCAATGCCACCCAGTACAAAGTCTTTCAGAAAGCATTTGCTTGCGACCCCACTGAGTTTTCTTATGGCCAGATGCATGATCATCAAATGATCAGCAAACAAGTGTCCTGTTTCTGTAACCTGATAAGCTAGGGCATGTGTCATGTACCTTTTGTTATGTGAACGTGTGTGTCTCTCCACACTTAGAGACGTGCCATCTACTTGTGTAGAAAACTCTCAGATGGCTCCACATGACAAAACACAGATCCTGCTGCACCTGCAAGGCCCTGAGAAAGAGATCAAGAGTGCATGGGCCAGAAGATGAATCTGGTGTGTGGGTTGTAGACTGGTCACCCTGGTGTCAACACCTTAGTTACCTTAAAAACATCCTGATCTTTCTTTTCCAGCAGTATTTGCAATCCAGGTGGAGAAGTCAGAAAAAAAAGCAGATTGCAGATGCTGTACAGTCTCTTTATGAAAAAAAAATCACTTCTGAGTAAGTGTTCTATCTTCCCAACCAAATTAGTAGGTTAAAAGCCAAACTAAGTCTAGTCAGGCCTTGGTTTAGTCAAAAAGAGATGTCTTAGATAAGGGAGAACAACTGTTCACAGTCTCTTCTAATACAAGAGGTAGGAAACATCACATGAAACTAGCACGTTCAAAACAAACTGATACTCCTTCACCAGAAACTAAATTGAACTCTGGAACTCCCTGCCATGGGTGACTATGGGTGCTAGAATGTCTAGAATTTAGTAAATGGACTGCCAAAGCCATGGGAGGAAACTCCGCATTATTTCACAGCCGCATTCTGAGGAGGGACACTGGTGCAGCAGGGGTTGGTGGGGCAGGGCAGGACGCTCTCAGGCACCCTGCCCCAGGCTGTGGGACCTCGCTCCGCACTGGGACCTCTAGTCCCATCAACTGGGGGATATTTCTGTGGTTCTGCTTGTCTCCCAGCACCCGCACCTGCACTGTCTGGGGAGGCTGAGCAGCTCTCATCCTCCAAAGACAACGAGGACACACGGCAGGCACACCCCAACGTGCTACGTGTCAACAGCAGGTGCCCACTGTTCCGCAGTGTTTTTGCAGCATCAACTCGCAGCTTCTCAGATGCCCTTCTCCTCCTCCAATTTCTGTGGACCACCAGAAGAAACCATACACCCAAGCCACCTCTTTGTCCTTCTTACCTTGTCTGCTCCTGCAGCCAGAAACAACCTCATATGCTAGAAAAGCAGGACCCTCGGCTTCCTTGCTTTTGCTTCGTTCCTGATGCTTTTGCTCCCTCCTCTGAGGTCTCACCACTAAAGTCTGTTTCTTTTCCCAGTTTCTGGAGAACATGGTTTACTACCTTAGCTCCTAGCATGGCAGTTGGATAAAACTGACTTTCTCTAACCATTTATTTTGTTTGCGTTGCATCTGCCCACATGTTAGTGTCTCTTAGTGGTTTCTAAATACTACTGCTTCTTTACTCCTCAGCATGGGGACGACAAGATAGGGTGCAGCAAAAGGCATTCATAAGACAGTGGTAACTCATGCTATCATACTGTAATCTGTAACTCCTGTAGCTCTGGGAAATAATTTATTAAAAAAAAACCAAAACAAAACAGGAGAATTAGACAATTACAGAGAGAAGACAAGATTGGATCTATATCAAAAAACAAAACAGTCAAAAATTCAGGTTGAAAGTTTTGCGTTAAATTGTACTAGAACAATGACCACTGGATTTGGCAGAGTACCATCTTCTCCTCAGAGGAATGTGGATTGCTTGGATTTTTAAACAGTGGTGTTACTGTGGGAGGAGAGCAGCCAGAATGTTTGACTGAACAGCCACCTGATCCTTCACCATGGAATGAGCTCCACAGACAAAGCCTGTAAGCACCTAAAGTCTGCTCTGGGCTGATGTCCGGGGCTGTACACCCTTCATAGCAGGCTGGCTCTTTTGTGCAACACCTGGTATGCCATGGGTACAAATAAATAGAAATAGCACAACTCCGTTAGACTAGTAATAACCTGATTCTGAAGGACTGAACATGGAAGGAGCAGCCTGAAATTAGATTAAAGAGAAAAAACACAACAAATCGAAACACCTGTCTTAAGCCAATTCGTCTGAATTGAAAATACCACAAAGCTAACTCATGCTCACTGGTATTTGAAACTGTTCCTTCTGTGGCACTGTCATTGCACCTCCTCTGGGACCACTGAACTCAGTTACTGTTATTTTTGCTCTGGAACCCAGAAACAGATCATTAGGTTTAAAAGGTTAAAAAAAATCAAATACTTGCAGAAGTTTGAGGGACTGCTTTTTTTTAAGCAGTCAGCCATGTCAAAACACTGTTCCGAACCAGTCCTGAGCTTTTCAGTACTTAAAAATACGAAAAGCTTAAAGTACTCTACTTACAGAATACAGATTGTGTCACTCTTGTGCAGATTCCCTAAAATGAATTATAAAAATAAATTGCCTTTAAGCTCACTGCCTGTCCTTTCCTTGTAGTCATTTTTAGGATAACCTTCTGTTGGCTCTCACAGGTGACCAGCCATCAGACTTCAGCAAGACCACAAATTGATATGAAAACTTCATAAGCCTCAGTGTTCATAGACACTTTTTTTTTGTTTGAACCAATACTGGCACACTTGAGTACATTCAGCAAATTAAGAGAAAAAATAGTCAGCAAAAGCAACCCCACAAGTGACAAATCTTACTCTTTGAGGACATTTCTTTCAAGAGAGACTTGTTGACCCAAACATGGCCAGCTGGTCCTCTAAGAAATCAAGGCAACCTGCAGCACTCCAGAAGGACACCTCTAAGTGATGCTTGAGACAGAAGGAGCACCCTGATCCTGCCACACAACATCCAGTAGCTCTGGAGTAGAGCTCACATTTTTCTGAATGTCAAGGGAAGTTCTTCTAAAGCACTTTCACTCTTTCAGTGTTGATACAGAGACTATTAAGCTCTTTCTATTCCTCACTTCATAGGTCTCCACACAGTTGTTTTTAATTGGTGTTGCTACTATTTGTATTCTTTGGCACCACAACTGTTTCTCATACAAAGACATAAACAGCAATGATTTCAGATCCAAAAAACCCCATATGTTCTAAAAAGACATCAGACAATGTGTGGGAGGAAGAGACGTACAGCAAGGAGGGAAAATGCCTTGCCTAAAGTCATACAGGAGGACAACAATGAGGATCTGCTCATGAAGCAGATCTAAATGCAGGAGGTCCTAAATTGCTAGCCAGACAAGTTCATGGCAGCTACTGAAAATCACAGGAAGCAAAAATATCACATCACGATACTGCAACAGAGCTACTACAGCATCTTTGGCTATATCATACAGTTGCTAGGGAGAGGCTTTGGGGTTTTTGTTTGTTTTTAATCTTTTTCCTGTAAGAGGGAAGGAGGAAGGTTTAGAGTGCAGAAAGAAGGTTGTAAGCTCCATCAAAAGCTTTTCTGATTAATATTTTTAAGAAAAAGAAAACAACAATGCCCATCATAGGTGATACAAGGTGTCCACAGGTGGACATTAAGAACCTAGCCTACATTGTATTGTAAAAATGTGTTGCTTGAATGTGATGCTATGGTCACATTGGGTGCCGACACAGTATTCTTGGGTTTTCTTCTTTGTATGGCATCAGTGCAGTCCTGATCAGTACAAATATGCCATCAACAAGGAATCAAAACTCCCACTCCATAGATAGAAGTATCTGATTCTCTTCCTGCAGCTTTTCCCCTCAAAAGCCGCTCGTTGCCAGAAGCATGGTGCTACATGCAAACAAATGGAGACTTTGGCCCCCGCTCCCCATGCCTCTAGCCCCTATACTTCATTTCTGAGCATGCTCTGAAAACAGCTGACAAAACCCCCTTTTTTTGAGAGGATTTTGCCATTTGCCTATGGTGGTGTCATCCTTAAATCAGACTACTTTGGTGGTATGCCTAGCAGAGCCAGTCAATACGAAATGAATTACTAAGTCTCATCATTAGAAATCATATTGAAGTTCAGTTGGTCAAGAGTACCTCAAAAGTCAATGGAAAGAAACAGGCAGTTTAAAGAGGCAATTTGTCACGCTCTACAACAGGGAGGGTGGATCACCCTCTCAAGATAATAATCTTTTCCATTTACTGAAGATAGAGCCTAGTCAACTACCTTAGCTTATTTTAAAACAGCTCAAATGGAAGGAGATGGATGTTATCCTTCAATACCTAGCTCATCCTGCAGAGTCACACCTTTTCTCTGTAAAAATCAAAGGCTTCCCTTTCAACATACTGCCTAACTTATCTTCTGTTCCTAGGATCAGTATAATTACTTCTTCCACTAATATTTGAACACAACCAAACCACTCAAAACAACAATTCTTTGCATTTATACGAGCGGGCTGAAGGCACAGAGATAAGAGAGTCTTCCATTCAGCTCTTCCAAGGGCAGGAGCCAGCATTCCCCAGTAGATTCATCAATGGGTGAAATCTTCGAGACACACTATTGCTAGCATTAGGTCATGTTTATGCTCTCAAGCAGATCTTTTTGCTTCCCTCCTTCAGCTTATGCAGTATGCTTGGAGGAATCACCTAAAATTTCTAAAAATACAGTTAAGAGGGAAGCATGGGCTATTTTAAAATTATTTGTATGGCAGATACTGGATACAGCAGCCAAGTAGCAAATGAACAGCTGTACATACAAATTTTATGAGAGTAAGGCAGTACACATTCCCTTAAAGTACTTAACCAAGATTCAGAAAAAAATTACATTAAGTCAGACTACTGCAGTTTTCAAGAACCATTTACAAGTTGCAAGTTCTCTGGAAATGCAAATAGAGCAAGCAGAGCAATAGCCTGCTATCTCCTTGGTGGCAATATCACTTTATAGTATGGTCATGCAGACAAAAACTTAGTGTTCCTGCCTTTTGTATGATGTCTGCATACAGCGCACCTTGCTGTGATTCTTAAAAAAAATAAAGAAGTACTGCAGTAAGCAAGATGTAAACTGACATGAGTATTAATGGCTTTTTTAAAGTGCCCATCAGTGCTATCAATGAGCATAATCCTTGGTGATCCAGAAAAGGTCTATTTTAATTCCATAGTTTGTCAAAGCCAAAGATGACCATCTGTGCTCCACATATTGCTGCTTCAGATGCTTAAGGACCAGCCTTACTCTCCAGCATCTCCCATCATCAGAGACAGATGCAGTAGGAAAGACTTCAGCATGTGGCAATTACTTGATTTGACCATATGATAAATTAGGAAAGCTAGTAAGGTGGATCCTCTGTACCAAGACAAGTTTTTGCATATTACATTTTAAAACTAGCAAATGAAATGGAAGATTTACCAAATATATTTGACTCCCAAGTATTTATCAACAACTATAAAAGTAAAGCAGATCAATTAATGAAACTGAATAAAAGCAGCCTCTCTGTTCAATGCTTTTGTTCAAGGAAAAGCCTTTCCTCTTTTTAATAGCTCAAATGAAGCTTCTTTCCATTTACTTGTACGTGCCTTTCTGGGTTCCCCTCCTATACCCGTGTGAGGAATCTCTTCAATTCATTATCCCAGTCCATGATCCTAGTGGTAGTGTATCAGACCTTCTGGAAAGTGATCTTCCTCTTGGAGCCGATACAGATACAGCTACACCTGCCTCCAGTCAACAATATCCAGCCCTCAGGTACCTTGGGAAGGGAATAAAATTTGACATGCCCTTGATTCCGTTGACAAAAATTTAACGCATTCACCCATTTTCAATAAAAATGTACCCAACAGTAGCACTTGCTCATACCTCTGCCAGTCTTTCTAGATGAACAAAAATAACTTGCAATAAAACAGAGGTAAAATTTGCATTAGAACTGCTCATCATCAATTATACGTAAAAATATTCAGGGATCCTTTTATGAAGTAAAAAGTTACAGTACCAAAAAAATTACTTTGACATCAGTTTCCGCCACTGCCACACTTACTCTTAATTTGCATCACTGAAAGAGGAAAAAGATGGAAGAAAAAAAAAAGTAAGTTCATAAACAGTGCTAGTTCTTTAAAAAGAATCACTAAGCAGTGTGTTTAACACTAAAAGATGGAGGGTAGGTTACATGACAGACAGCTGATTTAGTTAACTTTCTCTTATTTCCTTCTGCCATGGAAAAGGAGTCAGGCACAGAGATGAAGGGAATTTTCCATGGATACACAGAAAATCGTTGTCTGATCAGGAGTGATAAAGGCTTTCCTGCCTCCCAGCTCCGTTTGCTCCTGAGGAAAGGCTGTAGCTCCCCAAGGCAACACTCTTGCAAACGGCGCATAACACACACACACACGTTAGAAGTTGTGGTTTGTTCATAATCAATTTATTTCAAATATGTGCCCTTGTTGATTCAACAATGATGTCTGGAGAATCATGCCCTCCACCAACCAAAGAGAGAACTGATTTGGAAATTTTCCACCTGACTTATTTGCTGATGATACCTTGACACTGCCTCTCTCGTCCTCCTCAGTAGCTGAAAGTATGGCTCAGAGTGAGCGCAAACTTGCACCTTATTCTGAAATGGCTACAAATACAGTGAACAAAGAATTAGTAAATCAACCATCCAGGGAGGTAGAGGGCTGTGAATTTACAGACAAGTATAAAACATCTTATTGGGATTTTTACCATTTATTTTTTCCACAAGTAAGATTAAAAACCACTTTGACTTTAGTGACCTGCGGTTCCCTTCTCCTTATCCCCCAACAGAAATAAACAATTCCAAAAATGCTTGATGTTCCTAATATTTTTAATAAACATTTAAAATCCTGTCCTTCCCTTCTAAAAAAGCAGGTGGTATGGTATGGAATGAACAAGACCGGACAAAGCATGAATTTTACATGGATGAATTTCTGATTATCTCTTCTTAGTATTTGATATGAATGTGTGCTTGGCATTTCTATTGACGGAGATTATAAGGCAGGAAGCAAGTTATTTTGGATGCTGATGCCAATCTGAGGATTAGGGAAAAACTAACAGTGCCGGGGTCCTGGTACAGGTGGTCATGGACTCATGGAAGTTTCTTGGTTTAATATTTACACAGATGTTTTAAAATTATGGTCTGTGACATATATTTTCCAAAGATGCTTCTGTATCTGAGGAAAAAAAAAAAGAACCCTTGGTCCAAATCCCATCTCTTCTTAAAAGTCTTGTTAAAAATTTTGATTCATCAATTTATCTTAGCACACTTAAAAGCAGAATAGAGAATAATGAGATTTAAAAAAAAAAGAGAAAGATGCTGATCTCTAAGGAGATCGTCGCTCTTTTTTCATAAGTAAATGACACTGAATGGTGCGGATTCGATTCTTTGCTGGGGCAAACTCCGGCTGAAGTTTTAGTGTTGACTCGTACCATTTCATTGCTTTTTCAAACTCTTCCTGTAAAGAAAGAAAGAAGATTGCAAATAATCAGATTCTAAAAACACTAAACACACTTTCTATGTCATTCCTGTCCTAAGCAGTTGAGGCGTATGGTATGCACTAAAGCTGAGGGGTTTTTTCCCCCCCTCTCTTCCCAAATAACTCTGATGCTTTCATGGGCTAATGACACAATTCTCTATAATCCATGGAAGGGAGTCAAATCACTGCTGAGCATTAATGACCAATGTTCTTGCCTTTTCCTTTAAATAGCAGATGTCAGCATTATTGCTGTAGAAGTAACTTTAAAAAGAGATTTCAGTCAGAATTTACATAGATCAAAGCTTTAAAATGTTGGACAATGCAAAACCATCAACTTCGCTGAAAAGTTAATCTTTTTAGAAACAACTTGAAACTATTTTAAAAAGATTACTCCAAGTAAAGAAAGCAAACCAAAACCAAACCAAACCAAACCCAAAACTTAAAGAGTATATAGTAGATAGACAATTTCAATTGACAAACTGGACTCCTGAATGGTAGCAAGAAGCATTCACGCTGAAATAACATCTACTTTTATACAGCTGAAATCCAATTACCTGTGCCACACTGCTTTTTTATTAACTAGGAATGTATGCCAACAACCAATAGTGTATTAGAAGAAAGACAAGAGGGGGAAAGACCCCAAACAGTCTAGGTTTTTCAGTCATTTTCACCACTCTTTTTGTTCTCTTAGGTTCATTTTCTCAGTAACTATTTGCACAACAGAGAGAATATTAATTTCTAGCCACATTATGAACACCAACTAGATCAATGTGAGTTGTAAAGTCTCGGTTTAAAAAAAAGGTGTATTTTAAATAAAATGCCATAATAGTTTGTTGGAGCACCGACAAAGAGCAATTAAAACAAGAATTAACTTTTTTCCATCTTTAGATGTAATCTTTTACATTTTCTGTGATCTGATATTATTTTGATGCTCCTTTAGATTCCTACATGAATAGCTTCTATAGCATCCATCCAAAGTTCTCAGTCCTTAACATGGCCAACTGCTTCCCTTTTGTAAGGCAACTTACTGAAAAGTGTTGCAAATAGTGGAATGTTGCCCTCTATAAAGCTATACTATTAATTAGCATGTTAGCTTCTACAACCTGCTGGTCAGAGTCGGCTCTCAAATACAGCAGGTTAAGGATGATGTAAATAAACTAACTTGTCTTTATGTTAGTATAATTTGATCCAGAAGATAGATTTTGTCCTGTTACTACAGGCATTTCTTGTAATAAATATAGGGTTTCATTGAGAAACCGCTCAGATCCAGGGAGAATGAAGTTATGCTGAAGCACTGTGCTACTTTAAAAAGATATTGGCGACCCAAGCATCGAACTTTTACTTAATTTCTTTCAAACAATTGTCCAAAATAATACCTTAACAGAACAAAGTTATGGCCTTCTTAAGTTTGTTTCTATTGTGCATTTCAACTCTTCTCAGCCCTGACAGCCATAATACATGATTATCTGCTCAACTTGTCTTGTTACCTCCATAATCCCCTCAACCACAGGAGCAAAACATTAAGGGCAAATCTATGACTAGTGAAGAAAACTGACAAGGATACAGAGTAACAAGTAATTGAAGATACTTTTGACACAGACATGTGATGTATCAACTATGTCTCATTTTAATGGTGCCTCTTTTACCTTTGAAATACGATGGCCCTGTTAAAGTTATGGAGGGAAGCCACAGGAACCAAACTGGGATTAATAAAAGCAATGAACACTTTGTGTTCAGAGTAAGCACCAAAAGCTAAATTGCAGATTGGACTATATAGACAGTATGAAGAACTGTGAGTTCAATCTGGGTGTTGATAATCCAGATACTGAGGTTAAACTTCCCTTGTGTTTGTTCACCACAACTGTGAACGGGTTTTAATTATTATGCTAAGCTTGGGTATTCAGCATAGAGACCCAATTTATAATTAAATTTCCCATATTATAAAAATATCCTGGATTTAGACAGGCAGCCAATCCAAATTATCAACTGTTTGCTATTGTCTTAACAAAGCTTTGCAGACAGCATTCTGAAGCCAGCTTATAAAAATGTTTGCCTTCAAGTACTTAATGAGTAATAGGAGTAAAATGAGTAATAAGAGCTTTGGCATTCAAATATATTATTTCTTGTTGATCCTACCCCAAATTCTTGAATTCTGCTCCTTCAAAATTCTATGTGAGAATTCTATTTTTATATACATATAAATACTGTACCAAAGACAGACATAACTGGGTGGCAGCATACTCACCATTGCTACGTAGACATTTGCCAGTGTGAAATGATTAACCACAAAGTGTGGTGCTATTTCCACTGCCATGGTAGCCACAATGATGGCATCATTCCAGAGTTTTGCGTTGTGGAAGATGTTTGCTAGGCTTATTAGTGGTACATCCTGGAAGAGAAGAGCAAGCAATAAACAGCAAGGTTTTTTCCATTGAAACTGTCTCAGGATCAGGAAACTAAACAGAAGACTCCACCACCTGGCCACTCTCACTTGGTTACTATTCACTTCACTATCTGTTGACTTTGAAAGTGATGAGCCGGACCTGTTTTACTATTACAGGGTACTTGGACTTGAGTTATAAACACCCCCCTCCTCCCCCCCATGCATCTGCTCACAGAAGTCACAAACACTACTGTTGCATAGACAAACAACTCAAAAATTAACTCACTTAAGTGTCTTAGTATGTACATTTATTTTTTAAATGCTCTTACACTAGTCTTCTCCCCAGAGATGCATTCTCAGACAAGACAAGCTGTTTTGTTTGACCACCCTTCTTGAGCTTTTGCATAAAAAGAGAAGGAATATGAACAAAAGGGGGCAGCAGGGAACTGAAAAAAGGATCTAACAATTAGTGCAACTGATACACTGTTTTTTACCCTGACTCTGCCACAAAATTCCTATATGATGCTGCCTAGCAGCTATAAATAAGATTTTCTCAGCTAGTCACTAATAGTATGATTTTATTCCCTGGATTTCCTTGTCTGACTGAGAAAACTGTTGAGCCCTGACAATCATAAGAGACTCTATGGGAGCTGGGCTTCACACCTTCAATGGACAAAATACTGTTTAGTAGCAAGTCTTAGGTGCCCCCAACAGGCCAAAAAAAATTCTGGATGTATTTGATCCCTGCCTCCTTGACCTCCACAAGGCAAGGAAGACCTTTGGTGGATAAGTCATTCATGTCTGCAGAGCAGATACTATCAAGTCAGAATCACAAAAGAAGCCCACAGGAAAATTAAGTTACCTTTTATTTACGTGAGAAAAGGCAAAAGAAAGCAGACAGAGTGCATAAGTGGAGGATAAAACAAAATACTATAAGTAGCCATTAATTCAGTGCTAACTCTGAGTTCAAGTTGCAGCTGTATCTTTACAAACAAGACTCACAGTTTTCTCTGGAGGCAGCTTCAGTATGGAAGACAAAAATAAGGCCCAAATCTGGAGTTAGCCAGTCCCAAGCAACATTATACCACATTTCTAGAAAACAGCACTACTACAACATACTCTTGCCAAATTGTAGTTTCCAATTCATACTCTGACCCTTATAAGTCACACAGCAAAAGGCTCAATTTCTGAGGAACCACTCCCAGTTACATAGAAAGACAGGAAAATAAGCAAGAGCCGTTTGTGTCAGATCCTGGTTCCAAGTTTGTTTTAAAAGGGTAAGTACAAAGAGGTGGAATTATAGGATACATAGGATGCGCAGTGGGGATGTGCCTTGTTTTGGAGTAAAGCAAACTGCATGGAGTCAGGCACTAGTGTCCAGCTGAGATTCACAGCCCAAACACTTCAGATTTAATCATTTAAGTTATTCCTTTAGATATCACCTCCTCCTCTCTTTAAAAGCACAACCGGAAGATATAATCCCCTCTTTAAAGCACAACCAGAAAATATACTCCCCACATCTTTCGTTAGAAGACTTGTCCAGCCAAAGGCTGATGAAGATTCAAAGTCCTACATAACAGGGGAAGTTAAGCCCACATTGCCCAGAGAGGTGATAAACCCACTGAAATGCAGGAAATTGCACTGAACCTCCTTTGCAGTTGTCTTTTTTTTTTTTTAGTTATTATTTTTTTTAAAAAGAGACAGTCCACACTAAAAGGTTTCACAGCTAGCTATTACAGATATTTGATACACTGTGCTGGCCTTAACAATAGACTGTGAAAGCTCTATTGTAACAAGCAAAACATTATTTCAGCTGAGTGGTGGGCACATGTGTGCACACCTTCATGTGATGGGGTGCATAGTGCAATGCTTGCCGTAAGCAGTCAATTGCCTTCTTTCCTTGGCCTTTCACCCTCCAGTACAGAGCTGCCATGCTAGAGAGGACCCATGAAGTCTGATTCTGGCAAAAGAAGAACACAAAAAACCGGTCATGTAAACACCTGTAGTGAACAGTCTTCTTGTCTTTCACTCTTGCAATTTACATGATATACTGAGGTAGAAGGTGTTACACTTAAAAATAGCATTAAACTATTTCAAAGCAGAAAAATAGTTTCTTATCTAACGCAATATATATATAATAGCCAGGTAAATGAGATTGCCAAATAAAACAAATTATAAATGCAACATAATTTTCTTAAGAAAGGAAAACCAGCTAAACAGCTTTAAACAGCAACAACAGTTTCAGCAGCCACAACAGCTTCTATAACCAGCTGTCTGATGCTGAGCATCTAGATGTGTATACACATTACACAACATACAGCAAATAATTTAGCTGTGTTAGCTGATTGGACTCATAGGCTCTCTGAAGTCACTGGAAAGAAAAAGGATGGTGTGGGATGCAGCTTTGAGCTGAAGCCTCACAAGCCTAGCTGATTAAGTTTGTTGCCTCTAGCCGGCTGACTCCCATGTCACGTGTTAGAATGGAAAATACTACGTGCTTGAATTCTGTGGACTCAGATACAGTAAATTAATGTTTACACTCACATAAGCAATTAGATAAGTAGCCATCTTGATTTGTTTGACTAGCTCTTGTGAATACTGAATGAGACTGGTAGATGGAAGAACTGCATTTTATTTCCGGCACAGCTAGCTTTACTGAGAATTCTGTTTCTGGTTTCATCACTACATTTTCAGTTTATTTGGATAAAGCCTTATGTCTGCATGGGGAGCTTAGTGTTTCAGAGAAAAAAAAAAAGTATACATTTAAAGTGAAAACAAACTAAGTCTTGTAACCTAAGTAACATCTTTCCGGGAATGACAAAAGTATATTCGTTTTAGTTTCAAAGCAAGTAAGTTCCTCAGACGGCCTTCTGTAGAAGGGACTATGGGCACCAAATTGTTTTGACTGAGCCCTCTTTTCTGTAGTAGTTTAGGATATCCTCCCCACTAATTGTAAACATACAACAACAATTCCTGCATCTTTACCTACTCTGTAGATCCTGGGAAAACTATGTCTCTAATAATTTCCTCCTAAGGCCCTCAGCTGAGGACCTTTGCAGTCTTACTCTAGTTAGGAAGCCTGGTTTTCCTGGGGGAGAACAGAAGTGCCGCCTTGCACATGGTACTGTACGCCTGCCTGAATGCATCCCACACTCCATCCCAACACTGCAGAAGACAAAAGGAAGCTCGTGCCTGTCAGCTGTCTGACTGCCGCATGCCAAAAGCGTGACTGGGTGTTGAGCCATGGCTTAACTCAACCTTCCGTTAGCTCCAAGTCAGTGTAGCACAAAAACAAAGAAGAGGGCTGAGAACTGCTGAAATAGTTCAATATATATATCAACAACCAGCAATACTCATCAGCTCACCACAGGGCTAGAAATATTGGGAAATTTGACAAGCTTGTTTTAGCAGAGAGATATGCAAGACACTTGATAGTGTAAACACAGGATATAGCTCAAAAAATACCTGTGAGGGCATTACAGATGGTGAATAGACACAAATTCCTAGTCCAAGTAGTGATCTGTTCCCTGACTGGGATTTCGGACAAATGTTTCGAGACCGGATTGACCACTACATTAGTCATGAACGGCAAGCCCAGACTTCTCATTTACACATACCTTTTCCAAAGCTTTGGCTATCCGAGTACCAACTTGTTCTAATGACTGTGGTGAGTACTGGTCTTTGCCAAGATTCTGTAGCACCTATGGAAGAAGAAGAACAAGTGCTTAGATGCTGGACCCTGGTAAGAGGTGTCCCTCTCTTGTTGGCTGATTTTTTTCCCCAGCCTTTTACAAATGCTGTAACCTGTTCCAACCTAAACATCACTGTCTATCTTGAGTTAATACTATCTGTATCATCATACAGTTTTATAACTCCATGGCACTGAACACTAAGAATGCTAGAATTTTATGTACACTTAGTTGGACTTTTCTTTCACTAATTAATCCATCAAGAGCTTTGTATGTATTACGAACACAAAGTGTTTTAGGATTTCCCTCAGGCCAGATCACAGATGGCTGGGAAAACAGTCTGATACAAAGTATCACTTTCAGCTTGCATTGTTCTTAAAGTTTCATCCAGGCATTTGCTCCCTGAAGGTCACTGCTGGAGGCAGGGCACTGAGCTAGATGTGCCTTGAATCTGTCATGGTATGCCCATTTTCATGCGACAGTCTTCAGCTCTGGCATACCTCTTTCAGTTGACTTTCTCCACTGTAATGCAAGCTGGCCCGACTAGAGACACCTTGCAGGTGGTCCAAAGTGTGCATGCTGGCTGGTAGATTTGGGTTACAAAGGGGCTCCATGGCTGGTTCTTGCAGCTGTGTGGCAAAGTCAATGTGTTCTGTAATGCTATAAAAGTCATAAAACCAAGTTGAATCAGTCAGGAGAAGAAAACAGAAGACATTAC
Organism: Patagioenas fasciata; assembly: GCF_037038585.1. NCBI lineage: Eukaryota > Metazoa > Chordata > Aves > Columbiformes > Columbidae > Patagioenas > Patagioenas fasciata. Next base: position 26,343,729 of record NC_092524.1, on the reverse strand, counting down.
AAAGTTCTCTAGTGAGTGTAAACTGCCCAGAACATGGCAGAATCTCACTTCAGTAGCTCAAGAAGCAAGAGAAACCTGATCATCCATCTACACTTGCACTTTTCTTTGTAATTCTATTGATGAAATACCACATAATGTTTTCAAACTTCTTTGAAATCCTGGGCAGTTCTTTTATGCTTCAAAGAATGCTAAAATCTTCAGTTTATGCACACTGAAGGCCACGTAACTGTCTTGCTTTGTGTGAGTAGCTTCAAGTTCATACACAAGATACTTACTCAATGTTTTTAGCAGAAACAGCAAGCCACGTGCTGGCTACAGTCGCAAGCTCTACCCTACGGAGTTTCAGACATTCATCAGGACTTGGCCAGCCCAGGCTACGATAGTCACGCCTCTTTCCTTGATAAAGGGAAAAAAAAATAGAAGAGACTGTCTGAAAGCAGAAAGACATTGTACTTCAGTACAATGATTCACAGCATACTTTATACCAGTAGATAAATTCCTTACATTAGAAAAGTCACAGTCCTGCAGATTTCTTTAAGAACATTCCTGAGCCTAAATGGACTGAAGGGAACTTATGGGACACAACTGGATCCTATGCAAGGCAGATTAGGAAGTGGAGTGTTAAAACCTGCTTCATTACACCTTTTCAACAGCTACAGATGCAGAACCGTCACCACTCTTGTTTACAGCTAACATCTCTACTTAAATGTCCTTAAAGAAAGTTCATAAGTGAGTCATCATTTACATTCTACAGCTACAGTAAAAACTAACAAAAGTTGATTGCTCCAGCTTCTGACAATCCCAGGTGCAAAATACTGACATTTCTTTTCAATTAATATTGTTTAAGACAGACAGTAGCTTTTACTGCACTCTTACACTCAAGACAGCAACATTTCTGAAACTGTTATGTCTTTCCATTTTTCAGAGGAGTTAACTGAGGCAGGGAACTTGCTTTATGTTAACAAATAGATCACTGGGAGAAACAAGAACCTGATCTTCACATTTGAACCAAAGCCTACTAAAATCTTTCTGTTACATTTGGTGAATAATGCACCAAGACCTGGGAATCCAGCTTGTGTTAACTGTTAGAAAACATTTTCCTCTTCTACCAGAAACATCTGAACTCTTTGGAACATAAAAAAAATTCATTGCAGATGAAAACTTGCACAGTGGGTTGCCAAGCTGAACAACGTGCCAGTCTATCGCACCAGCTATGTAGGCAGTATCTCAGTATTTATTTCTAGTTACCTGAAATTTTGTCCATTTGGATGCAAACCCTGTTTGCCACCCAAGTTCTAGTAAAACACTTTACCATCATTTGGCAAAATAACAATGAAGTCTGCAACACCAGGCCTTTTGGAAAATACTCTGATTAAAGAAAAATTAACTTCGAGAAAAACTGGGAAATTTGATAGGGGAATGAACAGTTCTTATCACCACCGTGAGCAATCTGATTTTGAGTTATTTCCACGAATGGCAAAAATAGTGAGAGGTATGGAAACATGACACAGAGACTGTTCAGTAGGCACAGAGCTAGTTAAACACAGGACAGCTCATGTCATTTCCCAGTTCTACTCGCCAGTGACCTCCAATATGTTACTCAAACTTTTGGTGATTTAGTTCTTGCAAAATGGATGTCAGTAGACCCTGCCTCACAGGAGCCTTAGGAAGACAACTACTTCACAATTGAGGGACGCTATGTAATAAAGCCACAAAAATAGCCTGGGGTGAGAGAAGATACATTGAGGAAAGGAGGGGTGCGCGCTCACAAAAGACAATCTATTTTCGTGTAATCCCTCCCCTCTACTTAAATATTTCATTAAATAACTTATACTTGTCAGTTGCTAAAAAGAAGCTTGTTCGAGATTTAATGTAAAAGCCTTCAAAATCTGAAATCACTTTCTAGGTCACCCTATTGTCAAGGACTAAATGTGTTGGAGAACACATCTTTGCTTACACGTCAGCCCTATGACATTAAGATTTTAGCTCCAATGAAATCAAAGTAAGATAAAAAGTATGGGGGTCAGCTACTTTGGTTCTCTTCTTTGGTATCACTAGGTTCCAGCAGCTCTAAATTTACATCCTAAGTAGTCATGTGCTGATGATTTCTGTCCACCTGGATGCAGCAGTGGAATCAGCTTGCACCAAATTAATAGACCACTCTCCAGTTCCTGTTACTCAACTAGCAAAAACTCCACCTCTCTCTCCAAACCTCCTTATTTATCTTGGTGCAAAACTCTATTCTTCCATAGCTACAGTCTTCTGGAAGACAGTCTCTAAGTTTTCTCTTACAGTATCACCAAACCAATTACAACAGAACACTTAAATCTTTTTATTGATTTTATTTTTACTAGACTAATCTGTCTCCTTTTTGAGTTGTGTCTCTCATGTTTAGCCAGTAAGCAGTTAAAGCTCTCATTGTGCATTTGTGTCAGAAGGGGTGTCTCTCATCTGATAAACTACTCTGCCCATCCAGTTTTTAAGAAAAAGACCACTAAAACCCCCTCTCTCTTTTACTACTTCTACTCACAATATCTACACCTCTTCCATTCTCCACTCTTACCACTTCATTCCCAGAAGTTCTGGGAATTGAACAGAAAGTTTTCACTCAGCAGATAAATTTATGCTGCACTTCATGAAGATGATGCAGATAGAAGAGATTTCTAATTTTTCCACGTACTCATCTAGAAAGCATATTTCACTATGCAGTCTATAACACATATTTATGGTAATAAACCAATGTCTTATAAAAGCTGCAAAGGAAATAAACTGTAGTAACACAAAAGCTGCAAACAACTTGCTTTCTCTAGAAGCAGCAGGTTACCTGTTGGTCCAGGAGAAGGTATCTTTGGTCCACTGATCTCTAGAGCTGTTTGGTAAAAGTTTTCGTGTTCTCCTGTAGTCCCTTCTTCTCCATTTCTCCCAACTGGCTCCTGGAGATCCAAGCTTTCGGCTTTTGGTTTCTTTAAACGTTTGACCTGAAAAGTGATCTACCAAAAGAACAGCATTAACAAGGTTAACAGTAAGAAACACCCTGAATGTTATCAGCTCCAGTACACTACTTGTTTTAGCCCAAAGATTCAAAGACATTACAAATGAGATCTTTTTCTCTCTCCCTCCCTCCTCATCTCAACCCATTCTCTAAGCCTGCTCACTTTCACTGTATCACACCATGCAAACAAAGTACACAACTTCAACCTTCAACCTAGGAGAAAACTAATCCAACTGTTGGAGAACTGAAAATACTTACGTATTTTGTTTGTAACATGATGACAACAGATATTTCATTGTTTTCATGCTAACCAGAACTTTTGGTTAGAAACTTTTATCCTTTTTAACTGTAAGAAGTTTGAAGTCACTCAGCATCATTCAACACCTAAGCTCTTGCTGCTGATAGTCAAAACTTAGGATATCAGTTTTAGTGACACGGAGGCCTTTCCTTTAGAAGATGGATTGGAACTACTTGTTCATTTCACATAAGCCATGAACCAGCTCTTTTAAGGCCCACAGGGGGAAGTTCCTGTCTATATTCCAGTGTTAAAACCCCTGAATTGTCCTCAACTTTCCTCCACCATAGTAAGTTGGTACAAGACTTACGTAAACTCATCCAAACTTACCCATTCAGCTTCATCATCATCACCACAGTCCCCAAAACAGGAGTTGGCCAGTCCATCCTGAGATCCCTTCTTCAGGACCCGGATTCCCTGCAAGTCCATCCGACGACCTTTTACCTCCAGTGCCCCTTCAAAAGCTTCCTGAGGCCAAGAGTTTTCAAACTCATCCACCAAAGCCAGCATCTCTTCAGACAACTGATCATCTTCTAAGCTCTCCATTCCCTCTGAACCATTGCCTTCTGCAGTGACTGCATCTAAAAGGGAATACCATAAAAACTTTAAAAATGTTTTTCCTAGTGCTTCTGCAAATCATAATAAAAATATCTTTTTTTCTGTGACCTGACTTTTCTGCTTGCTTAAACCAAGTATCACTGACTAATCACTGTGTGCTGCAAATGGAGAGGGGGACTAGAGAATGCAGACTTCCACACTGCAAATAAGCATCAACTGTTGCTTCAAAAATCAACAATTCTAGACCACTTTCATCAGTTTCCTTTCCAAAACAGAATTCTGCCTGCTTGAGAGAGTAAACAGGTGGTGTCTTTTTCTACATATGTGCAATAAACATGGAATAAAGCTCTCTGTACCTTAACCATAGACACTGTTTTTCTTCCCTTCTGTCTGGCACAGCTGATACAGAATTTACTGAATCATAGAATGTCCTGAGTTGGAAGGCACCCACAAGGATCATTGAGTCCAACTCCTGTCCCTGCATGTGACAACCTCACAGTTCGCACCATGTGTCTGAGGGTGTTGTCCAGTCTCTTCTTGAACACTGTCAGGCTTGGGGCTGTGACACCTCCCTGCGGAGCCTGTTCCAGTGCTCCACCACCCTCTGGGGGAAGAATCTTTTCCTAATGTCCAACCTAAGCCTCCCCTGGCACATCTTCCTGACATTCCCTTGGGTTCTGTTGTTGGTCACCAGAGAGAAGAGATCAGCACCTGCCCCTCCGCCTCCCCTTATGCGGAAGCTGTAGACCACAATGAGGTCTCCATCAAGGTTCCTCTTCTACAAGCTGAGGTACAACCAACACATGCTTGTAGACTCTTGCAAGAATCTACATTCCTCAGCTTGGAAAATGTCTAAACTTCAATCTCTCTTTTTTGTTGTTTTCTTTTTGAAAGCATTTTGATGTTACACTTGGAGAAAAAGAACAGTGAACTGAATGAAACCGGTTTTAAGGGTTACTTGTCACTTTATAGACAGAGCAGGGGAAAACATGGCTTCTGGGAGGAAGCAAAACCTGAAAAATTTCTAAAGCAATTCATTTGCCAGCATTGATTTTGTAAGGTTGACTTACTGCCCAGTCTCAACGAGGAGGGATCCCTTGCTGAACTCTGAGCAGGGGCTTTTGGATCTTCTGCACCTCCCTCAGAATGTCGTTCTGTCATGGCTGCAACTGACTCATGGTGGTCATCGAAGTATTTCTCCTTATCATGACTGCCATCTGGATTTTTCTCATGACAGTGGCCTGAAAGAGAGGAATTTACTGATATACCATGTAAGACTGCTCTTCCTAGACACAAGTGCAGAAGCTGTAGTGTGGAAGCTACAGTCTTCTACTTTTCTACACACAGATTAACAGAATAATCCTATAAGATACTGAAGACTTCACTCAACGATTAAAAAACTGGTCTGCCCCTTGCCAAAGCAGATCACCTAAAATAGTTACAGTAAACTATGTTATTTGGTATAAACTGGGAACTACTAATGAAAGAAAATTCAGCTATCTTTTGAGGGAAGGTTGCACAGTACATAGGAAATGGCTGTGTGCTGGTAGCCACTCCAATCACCATTCCCAAGACATATTTTTAGTGACAATGCACCATATGTGGGGGTTGCCTGCCACATGAACTTCACTGAGACACCATAATGCTCACCACACTTATGTGCAAGAGAAAAAGGGCCAAGGCAGACTGACACAGGATTGCCAGGCTCTGACCTTCCATGCCAGCAACAGACAGTACGTAGGTTAAACCAGGTTATCAAACAGACAGACAAAAGCTGTGAGTATTAATCCGTGCTAAAAATCAGAAATTTATTCAGTTAAAAACATCCATAATTCTGTGGTCAGGTTTAGAGGTTCACATTCCATCAAATGCAGAGATTTAGGAATAACACTGGAAAAATCCAAATGCAGAGCTAGTAATGTGCAGATGAAAAAAAAAAAAAAGTGAAAATCAGCAACACTAGCCTTCGGGATCAGTCAGTGAGACACTGTTAAGCTTTCAGAAAGTTTAATGGGTAGCCACATGCAGCTTTGTAGCAATATTTTTGAGCTCAAATAATTTTAACTAAAGATGTGGGATTTTCTAACAATAATTACTTGCCAGTCTTTCAGGGCAAGAGGTGTTCGCAACAGTTGTTCCCTTGGCCAAACCCCCTGAGCTGCACAGGTAGAGACAGGGTTCTCCAGGCGTGCGAGAGGCTGGGAGCCGCGCTGAACCCCACTGCCCTGCCCTGGGCTGAGACATGGAGTGGGGCAGCGGCCGCTCATCGCAGGGGAACCCTGTCACCAGGGAGAAAAACACGTCTGTGTACCAAGCTACTGCTCTCAAAGTTCTCTCCTTCCTGTGCTTAAATGAAATGCAAGATTTGCAAGTATGTTCCCCATTCTACCCTCATGAATGCAAATTGTATTGCTCCATGCATACAGAAAGCATTATTTTTTTCAACCGGCAGCATAAAATATGAATAATGTGATTAAAGTAAATCAGTGACTCCTTTCTTCTCCACACAATGATCCTGTGTTACAAAGGAATTTTTTTAGGTCTCACTCTTTTATCAGGCCTGCCGGATGAGAGGATGGTTGTAACTCTCATATAAGGGTAACCACCACTTCTCAGCAAAGTGAAACTATAGCTATTTGCCACACGCTCTCAACTTCTGCATCTGTGAACATTCAGGCGGTATTTCTGGAGGAGAAACAGACCAGTATTTTCCAGGGGGTGGGGGCTGTCACCAAAATAAAATAAAACTATATTCATAAACTCCCTGTGAAAAGTATTTCTTACCCTACCTTTTCTGCTGTATAGAAAAGAAGTCAAGCAATGCTATTTTATGAGTAAATATATAAAACAGAAGCAGTTAGCTTCATAAACTCTTCTAACATGTCATACAGTTATACTATGCCTTTCCTACTTCTATCAGTCATTGACTCTTTCTCTAATCCCCTCCTCACCTCTCCCATGCTGCCAATAAAAAAAAAAAAAATTTGGCTTCATTAAAACAGAAATAATACAATCACTTCAATATATGGGGATCCTCATGTTTAATCTACGAGAAATGGTGTGCACAGAACCCTAAAGCTGAAACTAGTCCCTCTGCTTGACATCAAACCAGCTTGATTTTGATGCAAGTCAGGTGCTTCTCAGTAATGCAATGACCACAATTTCCTTTCCTGAAGTTCTGCTTATCATTACTATAAAGAGAAAAGGCAAAGTGGCTGTAAAACAGATGACTGTTTTAAATTGAAATAAAAATGCCAAAAAGAGAAAAAAAGTTGGAAATAGCAACCAGAAAGAAAAACAACATCAAATTCTTAAAATTCTGCTTAAGACCGACTCTGTTAATATTAATTTACAAACACTGACAGCTAAAAATAGACTGAATAAGAGTACTGGTTTTCTTGGGATCTGAGAACTGCTATATATAGAAACCTGAGTGGCCTAAATTTTTCAGATTGCTGCTTTCAGTTTTCTGACATCACAGAAGAAAAAAAGTGCTGGTTGAAAAACCAACTGAAGTTCAAGATCTCTGATGAGTGTAATATGAAGCTGATGGTACTGAAAGTCTGCAAGTCAGACCTCTACAGCTCGTATCAGCGGGATGCCTGAAGCCCGGCGGGGAAGAGCGTGAGCCCAGCAAGTCAACAACAGAACATGCAGAACATGAGTTGTACCACTGCAATACGTACAACACCCTCGTTGTGTGATGGACAAGAGCCACCCTACAAATGCTCGGCTATGTATTATTTATTAACATTTCATATATATTCTTGTCTAAATATGCACGTGAATTTCAGGTGTAAAGTCCTGACACAGCTACAAAACTTGGAAGTCTAAGACTACTTTGTAGTACTTTATCAATTCAGCTTACTCCATCCTGAGAACTTACTAGAAAAGTATCGCTTTCTTGCTCATTTATTTTGAGAGCAGCTGTTGCCACTTTTCCTATTGATTCTTCAGAACTAAGAAAGCAGAGAAGAAAGCAGATCAGAATCTGTCATACCTTATGTGTTATGAGACCTGGTTACCATGCTCTAGCAGTGAAACAAAAATGCTATAGAGATGACACAAAATAAGTGTCTGGGCCTTTATTTAGGCGATGGAAATAATACAAATAAAGAATCTGATTGTGCCAGGTTAATGTAGAAACTGGGAGGAAATAAAAAGGGAATAGTTCCTAAATTATAAAACAAATTAATTTGCTAAAAAAAGCAAAAACAAACTCTAAACTGAAGCATGGAAACCTTGGAGATTAAAAGCAGCACATGGTATTACATATTAAAGGTCTCTTTCTCATATAGTTCTAGTCTGTAAATTTTTGGGGCTAACATGAATGCACTTGTAGAGAGCTAGAACAGCACACATTTTAAATACAGAAAAGATTTGCTAGATCATCCATCCTATTGAATATTAACCACCTTTTTGATTTTCAGGACCCCTCTTGAATGCCCACCAAAGCTGTGGCACCTACTACAGTCAGTAGGGCTAAAAAAACCCCAATCCAAAAGTCAGACTTAAGTTCTTGGTTAGGAATTAGATGATTCCAAACTCTTAAGTTGAAAACCACTTAGTAGAAGGAATAAAAACCTTGACATCCAGAGTATTGACATTTGTAGCAAGGAAGGAGAAATAGTAGGACGGAGAAGTGACACAGTAACTGACATTGAAAACCTGCCCTACCTATAAAGGGATAGCAAATACTTATTCTGAAACATATTTCATATTGCCCCATCTCTCAGAAAAGTCACACTTGGAAACAATTATGAACTTCCCTTATTACATATAAGCCTTTCTGGTACTATGTGGGGTTTTTTGTTTAAAAGCAAACTTCTGTCAATTTAGGTGACTCCAGACCCTCAGAGTGGAAGCCACTGAGCATAAAGAGCAAGGAAAGAAATGTGGAAAGTAGGGAAAATAGGAAAGAAAAACAAACAATGCCAGCAGCGTATCACATGGAAGTGCTGTACCTTGAGAAAGGTCTTGAAAGTAATCAAACTTCGCCATTAAAGAGCACACTGATTTTTGTTAAAATCTAAATTAATTGCTACTGTAGCTGTTCATGTCTTGTGGTACATCTGGCAGAGCGAACAGGGCCTCATTAAATAGTTGCACCATCTCAAGACATTATTTGGTGCCATCAACAGCATTGGAAATAAAAAGTAAAATTATCTCCAGGCATCCTTGGTCAACACAGAGTTTTTACTGACTGTTTATTTTTTGTTTGATTGTCAGTGTAGAGTTTGTTAAATATAGTGTTCTTAAACTCCACCATCTATGTTCCAGACTAGGTTTAAAAAATTATTGGGTCCTAACTTCACATGACAAATTCATTTCCTTAAATTTCTGGTCCATATTTAGAAGATATGATGGCAGAATAATGATTCAAATCTAAAAGGCATTTAAAATTTTAGGTATTGATTTTTTTCCCTGCTTCCTTGCAACAAGCAGAGCTGGATTATCTCTTGAACTATTACTAGAGTCAAGTGACTATTGCTGTAGTCAGTGACTTACATTAGATTACACATAATGCAAGTTATCTGGAGATAAGTGTCACTTAAATGATGTGCCCCTTCATGGTTAAACAGTGCAAAGAGAGAATTGAACCTAATAATGATGTAAGTCAGCCTAATACTTGAGCTATCGAGTACAGAACAAACTGAAACCACACTAACAGGACTCAACAACTCCATACTTGCTTTTTGATGCATGCTCAAAACTAGTACTTCTCCCATTGAAATTTAGTAAACATAGTTCTCTTCTTCATATAACAGGAATGACATCTCACTGAGCTTAGTGGCAACAGGTTTTAATCTCTGTACATAGATGAATAGTTTCACCTGCAGACATTTCAGGAGCAGTGCATCAATACGCAGCCGCCTTTTTACTTTCGCTAGTCACTGCTTACACAGATGCAGAGAGACACGAGTCAGAGGGGGTGGTACGTTACCACTTTACACATGACAATGTGTAACAATGCTGCTCTTAGGTCATGTGAAAACTTTAGGGGTGGTCACTGCTTGGAGGACACTGCATATTAGACTGATATATATCCATTACAGAAATTAAACTGAAAACCAGCCTGTTGTCACCTATCGCTTTTACAGAACAAGTCATGTTCAGTGCTTCATGTCACAGGCACTATAATTTACCTGAGTTTGCAAAAATAATCTGCAATGAATGAACTCACCTAACAGAACCCTTTAGCACATCTAAAACTACTGGATCTCAGTCATCAAGATTTGGGATAAACTAGCCCCTGAAGAGCTGTCTTTCTGTATCCATGACTTCACTGCAATATTACTTTAACAAGCCAGGGCAGTATTATGTGGAAGCTCTGTTTGAGAGACCATCCTTCAGACAACACATAATATAGGAGCTTTGACTTTCACAGATGATGAACACACAGCACACCCAAATTACCTTTATGTTTCAAGGTGAACATGATTATTTCCTAAAGATCCTGTGAGCTATTAACAGCAACCATGTTATTGCAAATGTATATGAACAGATATTTGACTGCAGAACATTTGTTAAGGGAAAAAAAAATCCATGCTAGTTTTTTTGAGCTGAATTTTAAAAGCAATAGGATGAGCAATAACTAAAAAAGATATCTATCTTTAGCAGCTATTGCTCACCTTCTAATTAACATGGTTCTATTAAGTTGCTCTAAAATTAATGCATTCCTTTTCTTACTGTTTTCCTGAAAAAAATACATATTTACACTTCAAAATAAATCCCATGATTGAGCTTTGAAAGCAAAAACTGCAAACCACTTATGACTAAACAGGATTGTCATTAAAAACATTATAAAAAGGTCACAAGCCACAGTTGCAAGACAGTACTGTGCTCCAGAAGCAATACCAAGGAAAATTTGGTGCTTTCTACACACGTAAGCTTTAAAAAAAAATGAAACAAAACCAAAGAATTCTCAGTTCATTTTTAGTGAAAAATGACTGAAGTGACAAGTGGAGCAGGGAAGTGAAGGAAAAAGAAAAGTAAAAGTTCTTAATTACAATTACCTGGCTATGCCATACTGACTTGTGAATGTTTAATAGGTCTATACGTAACTGAAGAGAAATACACAAGTCTGCTATGTATTCACTGCACACCGTGGGACCCAGGAAAGAGACACAGGCAACCTACATCTGCAGGAGCACGAAACTGTGGGAATCCTTGTTGCAAACTGGAAAGTGGCAGCACAACAGTACCACCAGCCTCCGTCCAGCACCTGTCAGAGCTGTAACACACTGCAAAAAATCACTAAAAGCAATACATCTACTACCCACACATCCTCATAGCTATTATTTTGGAATAACCAAGAACAGATTGTATAAATTCCCTCTCTGGTCAAGTATTTCAAGTTAAGTATCAATACGGGTACTGGTAGAGAATGAGGACTGCAGCATCCAAAATCTAGACAAAGCTTTCCCTGTGTTGTCTCCGGACACAGAAACACTGTTTCTTTTTAGCTTTTTCCTTGAATAGAAACCCTCCTTCGCAAAACTGAAGTTACAGGACTAAAATAAACATTTTCAAAGGACAGGACATACTGTTAACTGAAAAATAAAAGCTAAGTATAGAGAACAAATAATGAAAAGCAAAATGAAGTATGTTAAAAGTTAATTTTCATAAATTCCTATCTCGTCTCTAAATTTATCTTTTAGACAAGCAGTCAGTGGCCCTTCAAAAGATGATAAAACGCATGTTCAAAAATTGAGTAGCCAAGAGGAGTGCGCTAAGTAACAAGCTTTGGTTTGATGCATAGCCAGCAACAGGATGATGATGATTCACGTGGTCAAAACTTAGACTCAAGCCCAAAAAATGAAGCATACCAAAGTTCTTTTTTATTATTTATTCCAACAACAGGGTTTTGATTAAGAGGATTATATAGTTAAACAACTGTTCTCAGTCACAGGGAGATAGTTTTAAAATCTGATTTGTAGCCAAAAGATGCCTCTAAATGGGCTTAGCTATAGATTTAAAGATTACCTATTTGTCTCATTACAGCAGTTCTGATTCAACCTTCCAAAACATACAAATGCCAACAACACATAATCAGATTTCTTGTTCATATCAAATGAGAGAAATACCTCACCATTGCATAACAGACCAGTTCCTGGTGAAAAGACACACAAATTCTCCTTGTGAAATATAAAGAAGTGATAAAGCATGGAAAAAAAAATAAAAGAGGAAGACAAGCCTATATAAATTAGAACACGATGCAGTTTAGTAAGGTACATACATGCAAAACATCTTGAAGAATTCAGTAGGCTACTTTATATCAGAGTAGAAAACATCAGCCCTCTGCCCCAACCCCCAAACAGTTCTTACATAGTTAAAAACAGGTAGGGGAAAATCAAAAAGGTTGACTACATAAAGCCTTCACTCTCCTCCTTCCTCACCACCTGCTACAACAGGAACTTTTTTTTTTTTTTTTATAACCCACGTCTAGAAGCAATAACTTGCTCTATGACACCTGAGAACAGGGCCCAAAACATAGAAACACCTAAACATCTACATTTAAACTCTCCAGTCCTGTCAGTGGATAAACGAGCAGCTCTGCAGAGAAGGATCTGGGAGTTCTGGTTGATGGCAATTTGAACATGAGTCAACAGTGCCCTGACAGCCAGGAGCACCAACTGTGTCCTGAGGTGCATCAAGCACACACTGCCAGCTGGGCGAGGGAGGTCCCACTCTGCTCTGCACTGGTGCGGTCTCACCTGGAGCTCTGTGTGCAGTTCTGGGCGCCACAGGATAAAAAGGGTATAAAGCTACTGGAAAGTATCCATAAGAGGGCTATGGAGCTCGTGAAGGGTTTGGAGGAGAAGCTGTATAAGGAGCATCTAAAGTCACTTGGTTTGTTCAACCTGGAGGAGACTGAGAGGAGACCTCATCACAGTCCACAGCTTTCTCACAAGGGGAGGAGGAGGGGCAGGTGTTGAACTCTTTAGTAACCAATAACAGAACCCGAGGGAATGTCAGGAAGATGTGCCAGGGGAGGTTCAGGCTGGACATTAGGAAAAGGTTCTTCACCCAGAGCGTGGTGGAGCACTGGAACAGGCTCCGCAGGGAGGTGTCACAGCCCCAGGCCTGACAGTGTTCAAGAAGAGACTGGACAACACCCTCAGACACATGGTGTGAACTGTGGGGTTGTCACATGCAGGGACAGGAGTTGGACTCGATGATCCTTGTGGGCCTTTCCCAACTCAGGATAAGACTAGAAAATGTATCTTTCAGGGGGTCGTGGTCCTACATACAGAGTAGAAAGGTAAGCAGCACTCCAGGCTGAATTTCAGCCTGTGCCTCAAGAACAGGTTGTTTTTTTTTTTTTTTAAAAAAAAAAACAGAAGGCAAGAAAAACAAGCACATATAAGTTCTGAAGACAAAGGCTTGTCCTTAGTGACTTCTCCTATGTACCACAGTTTTTAACTCTCAGATATAAAAATAGTTCCTTATTAATTCCTTAACAATATACACTCACCCACATTAGATCACAGTATAATGCATGCTATGAACATTGAGTGACTAACATTTAGTTCACTGCATACAACACATTTCTGAAATCTGTTTCTAATTAAGCCACAGAAATTCTTAGTTTAAGGATCACTAGCATAAACAAAGGTAACAGTGGCCTCCATTTGTTTTGCTCTCTTTCCAATCTTTCCTTCATCATAAGCCACATACCTCTTCTGATGCTAAACACTAAATATTTCGTGCCTACGAACTCAAGTTTAAAAGGGACTGTAAGTATAAGAGAAGTAGCGTAATGTAGTCAAAGTCTATAACAGCTAACTGACCCCATGATGAGTTACTGTTAGCTCTCCACTTCTCTCAACATATGGAGTGGACACTATAAAGCCAGGTAATGGTCTTATGTGTGTATCTTTTGACTACCACCCCGTCTGTAAGGTTTACACCATATGTTAGAGTCATGCAATATTCCACAGGGACCTGATTTCACATTTTTTATTTCAAGAAAATATTTTTGCTAGGCTGTATTTATGTTTACCTGTGTATCTCTTCACTAGGTTATACTACCCAACAAGAACAGATTAATAGTCAGACTTGATTCATGACAATTTATAGGTTTTTGTTTGGGACAGATATCCATGCAATCTTGCTCCTAACTGGAGATCAAAGCAGAGACGCTGACCCACTCATATAGTAAAACAATGTGTTAACTGGTTAGGTAGGAGTATGCTCGCTATTAATCTAAGATAGCTTTTAAGTGTTTAGCACTCTGAGAGGCCACATTCTACACAATTCCATGAAGAAGCACAGTTGCTGCTCTAAATAAAATTTAAAAATAATAAGAATAATAAAAAAATAGTATTCCTCCTAAAACGGTTGTTGAACATATGAAGTTGCTGGACCTTTATAAAAGGTCCAGCTCTAAGCAGTCCATATTATCCAGGTTCAGTAAGAACTTTTAGCAGCTATGTTTAAGAAAACACCACTGGCAAAAGCAGCTTCCTAAAAGAAGATGAAGACAGCAGCAGTATGCCTCATTTTCTCCACATTCCTATCACAAAAATTAATCAAAACCATTATAGATAAATGTTAATACGTCTGATAAATGAAGGTATCAGATTTTGAAAAATTTAGTTGGAAAGAGAACCTTTTCCCTGCCACTCTAACCCCTGAAAATCCTCCTCCTACATGAGTACGTAGTTAAGACGAAGTAACTGAAGGATCTAGATGAAGTATCAGGAATAATCACTTTCACTATAAACACAGACAAAAATGGAAAATGTCATATTATATTTAGTTTAATACTGTACTGCTTTTCCTTCATATTAAGTTTTGCATCAGTAAATTCTCACTGAACTTTCCTACAATTCTGGTCAAATATCTTCCAGATCATAGCACTAAAATTCTAGGAATGCCATAATTATTGCAGCAAAGGTGCATGATAGGAACTCCCTCTTCCCTTGCTGGACTATTGTTGCAGAAACAACAGCACAAAACTATTACATTCTCACATAAGATTCTCCACTATCTCCCAGTCAGAGGCCTGTCTGACATTTCCTGACACCCCCATCCCTTTGGGATGTCTGGCTCTAACAGGACAAAAAGCAGTCCTCATTCTCCCTATCTCCCACCTGCCTGCATTCAGGAAGAGGTTTTCATTCTACCCCAAGTACAATTTAACCTCCTCTTACTCCTTTAGCACTGCAGAGCCCAAATGCGGTGACCTAGATTCCACTTGTGCAGCACCAACAGATCTTTCAGCTGGACTGACACTGTATGATCTCCGTTGTCAGAGATGCTGAAGGGAAAAAGAATCCATATTGATTTTCAGATCCCAGGTGGAACTTGCAGGGTGAACAGTAGGCACGTGGGTGCATACGTGTGCATGTAGGGGCTAGAAATAAGCAACTGAGTATTTAACTTCAACTGATAACATTGATTCTAGAGTGGCTGTTTAAGACAGAACCCACTTTCTCTATGTTAGTAATAAGTGACAATGCAAACATTTGCAAAGATGTGTTTTGATTACTCTGATAAGCTGCTCATGTGCTTCACAGAATTCTGCTTGTTTAAAAATCCTACCTGAAATTGCTACAGGGAACTCAAACTGATTGCAGTTGTTAAGTTAGAGTCAGCTGCTTGAATAGTAATGTTCATTTAAGCAACTTATTCAATCTGTCCATAAACTTACTATCAGAGTTTCAAGCAGAGTTTCTCCTTTCAGGCCAACCGCCCCTCTTCAGGTCAATCTGCATAAATGTCTAAGCTTATTAACTTTGTAAGAACTTATCTGTTGGTGGACAAAGGAAAAATCTGTACACTTAAAAGATCAAATACCTTTTCCCCATGTTTTACTCTAAGAAGTAGATAAAATAAACTTTCTGTTTCACTTGCTACACGGTATTTGTACCACAAGAGGGCACAAAAGCCATACTTAAAAGCAGATCACTAAGCTACTGCTACATACCTTGCAGAACTAAGTCATAGAGAAGTATGCATTGCTTTCACAAACATACTCACTACATAAAAGCATTCTGTCGATGGCATGCATGCACATTTGTAATGTACTCACACTGCCTCTACTGCCAACAGAGCAGCACAAAGCTTTTTGTAAAAGTGCTATCCTGCCAAGTAATAAAAGACAGTGAGACTATAGAAACTTGAAGCTTGAAACAAGTTGAGCTTCATGTTTTGGATACCATCAGTTCATTACTAAATTTTGAATTTTGATGTTGTCTAAAAGAATGTGAAGGGCATGAGCTCATAATGAATTAGAACTGTCAGCCAGAGGCAGATGCTTACAGTCAGATAAAAATATTTTGGGTACAAATGACTTCTGTTTGTCCAAGCACCAATTCTGTTTTACACACATGATGAAAAGTCCTATGCAACAGCAATTAACAAACTAGCATGTTTCAGTGGCCACCTGATCATCACACTGAAAATACACTTCTAATATACTGTAACCTTTTTCATAAGGTTTGACAACATCTGAATGTTCACATCAGCCAATAAAGTGCCACATGAACAATTCCTTAGGTGTTAGTTGGATATTCCTCTATAGACCTTATCACATGACAAAAGCTACTTGCAATTTTATAAGTCATAAAGGTGTGTGAAACAAATCTTGGCAATGCACCACTTTAATGTCAAGGCAAAAATAATGCTGGCTTTCTCTACTGGCTTAATGAGCAGCATAAAGCCTAAGTATCTTATTTCTGTAGCTCTGAGAGTTGACCAGGTTTTCCACATTAAGTTCTTTTTACACTTGTTATGCAAGTCTCTTGGTCCTGTTATTTATGTGCTGGATATGGGCTGCTTAGGTATCTGTCAAGTAACATAAAGTTTCTGTTACTTAATATGTTTCAGGAGCCAAATTTGCCAGTAGCAGACCAGTTGATCATTCAGTAGCAACACCCTTAACACTAACAAGTCTCCTCTGAAAGGACCACAACAGAATTCTCCCACAACAATGAAATCTTCCAGCCATTTTCTCAGTTATTTGGGAACAGGGCAGTATGTGAGCTGTTGGTCTGTGGGAACAGCAGTTCCAGCTAAAGGGCCTTGGACAGATTATACAGAACTGTGTTTTTTATGAGTGTAAGAAGCGATAGCCCAGGCCAGTGAGAATGATATCTCAGGTCAGAAAACCACCCCCATATGTATGATGTGTGAATGTTGGGCCTGGGTGTGGGAATGAGTGGGTCAGAATGCTGCCCACAAGATATGCATGGGAACGTGACTGAAAAGAGTCACAACATGAGTGTGGTGTGTTTAGAATAACATTTTTTGAAAAAACTGTTCTAGCCTCTTGGTCCAGCCCTGTATCTGTAAACATATACATTGAGAACTGTTAATAAAAGAGAGCTCAGCTCTGCCTGACTCTGCTCTTGCTGCTAACAAGAACTCTGTGCCTGTGTGTCTCTGTGTCCTAGTGTGCGTCGTTTCTAGTCGCCGCATTGGTCCAAGTAATTAAGGCATATACAGCTCTGCAGGACTGTTGCTGTATAGTATCCGTATTAGTTGCAACTGACTGAACACCTGCAGTTGTGTAAAATACACGTCATACATGATACAGTTGTACCATATTTTGGACACTTCATATACCCCACTCCGTAACAAAAAACCCACCATAAACCTTTGCAGATTTAGAAATCCTTTTACAATGAAAACAAACATTTATGTGAACGACAATATAGGAGGTAAAGGTTAAATAGAAAAGTGTTGGTCTGAGGTTTTTAATTCCTCTTCTCACATGCATGAAGTGACCTGGGCTTGAAATATAATCTTCTATCTAGAACAGAGGTAAGTTAGAAAAAAAAAAAAGTACCATGCAGCAGTACAGACAGGAGCATTCAAACAAGCATTCAAGTCAGCATGAGTGTTTCACACTTGCAAAGTCCTGTGCTAACAGCAAATGGCCCAACATGCTTGAGAAAATTCCCATTTTACCTACTTGAAATATACACCAGACACATACTGTCATCAAAAGTCAGAGTACAAATTCAGATTTTTGATCCCATATTCCATCACATGTTAGCATATAACTCTCACTGGTCATTTGCTGGATTCTGCTGATGGCTCACAGCAGCAGAGCAAGGAACAATGTGTCCCAGTAGTTAGTTCAGATCTCATGAACAGAAGCTTTTGGCAGGTGAAGCAAAACCACAGCTATCACATGGACATCCCACCCAAAGCACAGGCAGTCCTACTGCTGTTACTTTCAGTAATACTGAATGAATGCTTACAAAAACAAGCTATTAAACCAGAGACAACATATGACATCCCAACTTCTTGCTAAGTTATTCAGCATAACGTACCCATCTCAAAGGAGATGGATATAAATAGTTATGACATGCCAACAAGTGCACAATAACAAGAGGACAAACTACATTTTAGTATCAGATGTCCCCAAGCAGCAACACATGATTTGAAAAGCTGTGAAAATCTCCTGAAGTAACAATTCAGTGATACTGGGATTGTCAAGCATACGTTTGATTCATGTATTTACAAATGTGTTGCATTAGCTCTGTACTTAAAGTCTCATTCAGAAAGGTGTGTGAAAGCATTGTTCCCTTTGCATCTTGTCATCAAAATGTTCTTTCCAGGCTGTCATGGAGCCAAACATGAGCAGCTTATGTTGCTCTATGAGTCCTGTAAGTCTACATGATAATAACGTTTTAACAAATGCTGTAGGTGCAGCAAGTAATGTTAAATATTAGCATCTAAATACAGTTTGCATTTTTTAGGTTCTACGTAGTGGTTGAATATTTGTATATCCTACTGCATTACATATGTAAGGTCAAAATTCAAACTTACAATCTCTTTTCAATCGTTTTCTTTGGACTGAAGGATGAACAGAAGACTCCCAAAAATTCAGGATACTTGTAAGTTCGAAGTGTGATTTCTGGGCATGCATTCTTGAAATAATTCTGGTTTTGGAGACTTAACGTCACTTTCATACAGCCTGTCAAGGTTCCTCTTGAGTTGTCAGTTGAAGTTTACAGTGGGAAAAAATATTTCCCCAAACCTTATGAAAATAAATTAGGCAAATCTATCTTCCCATTTTTGAACCCTAAGTTTTGAGTCAAACCACAAATCATTATCAAGGTTGAATTAACCAGTATGTTTATTTTACACTCTGCACAAGAACGTACAAGGAACATTTACACTATCTGTAAGGTTTATATTTCCATGTTTCTTGCGCTCAGAAAAAAGATGACCTAAAGGATATTATAAATAGAAATGAAAAAGAAAGAAATATTAAGACAGGAAGAGTCCCAGAAAAAGGCAAAAATGTAAATATAGAGTTAAATACTGAAATACTGAAATTTAATGAGCAAATTAACATGCTAAGGCATATTCATCTCTCTCTTAATTCAGCAGCTTCACAGATTCCTTAACAAACAAAACCAACCCAAATGTACCAGATAAACATATTGATGCTCACTTCATTAACCTGTGGCCAAGCTAGCAAAATAGGAAAAATAACACTCTTCTCATAAGCACTTTTGGCATGGGTTTCTCCTCATATCGAAGAAACACAAACTTCCTGAACAGCATATGCAGTAATAGCTGACCTCAAAATGAACATCCTAGATCAGGAATCAATGCAAACAGCAGCCAAGAATTAGACAATCTAGAGGAGTATATTTTTATGTATCATGACAAGTTTAAGAAAAAGCAAACAAAAAGAAAGATGTAAATGATCACTTTGGGGTTCAAATACAGCCATTGCTCGTTACCATCTCAGTTCTGTGAATATACTTTTAAATTACCTTCTGCTTAACTTCAAAATTGAGTGGTAATCAGTAAGGTATGACTGGAGCAACTTTAACCGTGTTAGTTACAGCCATTTTTAAAGATCTTAAAAAAACAAAAAACAAACATTGAATTTTTTTTCCAGAACAGTGAAAGTGTCTCTTGTGATGAAATGTGCAAGTCCCACTACTGTTTACAGTATCTGTAGGGATTTTTAAGAGAAAGGCAATCTGATGTTAAGAGATTCAACGAAAGGTACCAGACTTAATGGTATAGAAGTCAGTAAGAGACCCACGAGCTGGGCCACAGTACCACTTACCACATCACATTTGGCCAAACAGCATTCATTTCTCTGCACAACTGATGTACTGTCACTCAGAGTAAAAACACATATGGCCATAAAAGATAGTATTATTCTAATGGCAGAGTCCTGGAATTTCACCTACAACTGCATCATTCACATTGTGACAGGAGATATGGCGGCCTCTAGTCTATGTCTACACAGGGTAATTCTAGATGCTAAATCAGAGGAAGTTTCTCCATCTTTTTCCACTGGAGAGGGAATTAAAAAAAACAATTCAGATGAAGTCCTACCAATACTAAACATCAAAAGCATTTCTCTTATGTGAAGTTTTCATTTAAAACAAAGGAAATATTAGATGGAAAGATATCTTAGTAACAATGTGAAAGAGAAGGGATCACGAAGTATTCCATACGCAGTGTATTGGCCATATGTGAGTACAGACCAAATATCTGAAATATTCCAGTGTAATCCACTGAAATGAAATAATCCACCTTCAAAAGCTATTACTGTTTTTCAGACA
Source organism: Patagioenas fasciata (assembly GCF_037038585.1). Lineage (NCBI taxonomy): Eukaryota > Metazoa > Chordata > Aves > Columbiformes > Columbidae > Patagioenas > Patagioenas fasciata. The sequence goes on along the minus strand of NC_092524.1, from coordinate 26,323,331 downwards.
AGTAGCCAACAAGGCAAAAAAATCATCCTGTCTCAAATTTTTTAAGTATTTTTTTGCGAGAGATTGGGTTAAAAGTCATGCTTCTCAAAGACTTTTGGAGGGTTAAAAGCAGTGACCACAGATCCACATAAACAAAATAACACGATATAGTCTGTTCTGTAAAGACTGAACAAGAGAAAAAGACATCCAAAGTACTGAGCCCACTGAAAAGATATGTATTAGAGCCAAACCGCTTTTCACCAAATTATTCAGCTTTAAGAAAACATATCCATCTGACTGTAAAATTTGAAGGGACGTAAAAAGGGGCTGTTGAGTAGTCTAGCAGTAGTAGCTTGCACGTCCATAAATACTGAATCCAGCATTCCTCATTTACCCGTAAGAGATATTGGTGAAGTTGTTAAGGTATTACTGACACACTCAGGAAGTATTTTGCACTCAGTGGCAGACCTCTTGGTATTTACGAAGTCACCCTCAAGTGCTTCTTAATGGACTATAACTTTTCCATTAAAAGCAGTGCCTCAACCTTGGTCCTTATAGGGAGAAAGTACTACAAAGCAAAAGGGACCATCCTTGGAAAAAAAGTAATCACGAATTTCAGGTGCAACACTCAAGGCAAACAGACACTATTTCACTTGTGGTCCATCTTTCAGCAGCTGCTTACCACTGCACACAGAAGAGGTGATGTTGTACAGAAAAGGATAAAATTGCAAACAGCGGATCATCTTCAGGCTGCTTTCACACTCCAAGCACTTGGTCGTCAAATCCAGTGCATGTCTGAAGGCCTGCAGGGCTCCACTGATGTTGTTCAGAGCCAGATATGCATTTCCAAGGCTCAAAAACGTCAGGGGCTGCAAAAAGAAAAACCACATACCCCAACATAAGCGTGTTCAGTGTTTAAAACTGATGCCAACTATGAAAAACTCCTGTCAATCCACACCCTCCCAATTTCGGCTGTAAAGAATTTAGAAAACTTCTTAAATAGGGACTGTCTATTCTTAGAATGGAGAACTAACAGCTTGATGCGTTGATGCTAAACAAAAGCTGTTTTGACGTAAGGTTGTGTTCAGGATTCCATCTTCCTATGATGAAAAACAGCTGCTAAATACACACAAGCGGATATGAAGCATTAAGTACTTACAACACATCATAAATGTAATGCTTACTGCAGAGTAGCAAAGAACCACACTGAAATGCTTGAAGGCATTTTAGAATGATTAGAAATCAGCAAAAACGTAAAAATATCCCTAGAGTTCTAGCAGGACAGATGCATTTCATTTGTCAGTACTCGAGTACAACTAGTTTACTGAAAACACTGATGTCACACTAGCTTAAGGGTATCCATTTAGGTTTACTTTCAATTATTTATAAAACTTAATATTTTTGTCCACTGCTTTTGGCTAACATCCTTGAAATATGCTTTTTTTTTTTTTTTTTTAAGTACAAATTATAAACACCTTTTTCACTGGGCAAAATTTAATTAGCATTTTAATACAGGCACAAAGTAAAGCACTGCATTTTGTTTGTTGACTGAAAAGTCTTTCACTTATGCCAAGTAATTTGCTGCAATTAACAGTATAACCCTAGGATAATGACTATAATATTGTAACTTAGCAGTCATTTCTCCACTGAAATAATTTTACATTCATTATCTGAAAATGTGGAGACTGATCAGTAGCTTAAGAGTTTTCAAGCTCATCTTAGCTTGTGTTATTAAACACCACTCAGAAAAAGGTGCAAGCTGAGCAACAGGAATTTTTTTAAAAGCTTTTGCTAATATAGCACATCCTTCACTCCCTGTAGCTATGGTTAATTTCAATTCCAGGAAGTATTATTCAAGTACAAATTCTCCTGCCAGATTTTTTGATACAATAGGTATTACAGGACTGAGAATGCCTGAAAAAATAGGAATAGGTAGGTCTCACTGATGTTTATGAAGAAAAGCTGTACTCACACAGCATGGTTCTAAGGATCCCTATGCTTCTCCCTGCTCCAAGGCTGTGCCTTCATGTGTTCTTCTTAAGGCACATCATTCTGTCACAGTTCTGTCTATAGTTCCTTTTTGCACTTTTATCTGCCAACCAAATGGGCTAAATTCCTTTCCAACGATTGCAAAATTGCTCCCAGATGCTATATTGAAAAAGTTTATTCTGTTTTTAGCTTTTTTACATGCTAAATGACTGGTGGCCTAGCAGGCTTAAGCTCTCTGTTTATCTAACTACAGAGGTAGAAGCACAGGAAAAAGTCACTTGAACTTCTCATTTAAGCATCTAGAATTTAAAATTACTTGCTGCACCAATCCCTCTGCCCCCTGCTTCCTTTTTAAATTGTTCTGGCCAGTCCAGTAGTTTAAGCAGCTTATACAGTAATTTTTTACCTTACGTAAGTGGCCACTTACAAAATATTTATACTGTTACTATTCAGAAATACAATATACTGTTTTCAATCTATGACTGGCAGTCATCAAAACAACTTGAACACAGCTTTCCCTCTAGGTATATAGATGAAATCTAGGGACAAATAAAACACTATAAAAAGTCAAGTGGCACAGAAAGATGTCTTAACAGCCAAAGATCTTAGTGACACATGTTCTACTTTAAGGGTTTTAAAAATCAAGATACAATGCTGACAGCATTATGGATCTCTATTTTAATTAAAATACTGCCAAAACACCAGTATTAGATTCCTTGGAGCCACTGCTGATAAGATAGGTTCCAGGAGGCAAAAATGCCTATCACCTATTTTAGAAGAATTTCTGCTTTAAATGTTTATATTCTCAGCAACCAGCATCAACTCCCAGTGCCATCAAGAATTTAAATGGAAATTAACATCTGTTGCAAATCACAAGCTGGAAGTTAAACTGCATGAACAGGTAAGTAATGACAAGTCAGTCATATGTAGTTAGAAAATAATGAAGGACATTCACCACTGAAGGAAAAAACATCTTACCTCAGAGGCATTGATGGCCAAAGCCTTCAGCAGGAGCCTGCTGGCATCCAAATGAAGACCATAATGAATCAGGAGGTTAGCAAGATTGACCAGAGGGATGTCCTGATATTCATGTGGAGCCAAATTAAATGCTTTTTGTAAACAGGTGATAGCAAAGGTGCTATTTCCAACTGCACGCCAGTACAATCCCGCTTCATTAAGCACAAGCCATAGAGGATCTTCCAGCTATGGAAGAGTCAGGGAAAAGGATGAAAACACCCACAAAGGGGTGTCTCAGGAAGACAGAATTACCTGCTCTTTCGTAAGAAAACAAACAAACCAACCCCACCCTTGCATATTACACTTTGTTAAGCAGATACAAATCACACTTTGCTGTGACTCCTCGTAGATCACTCAGTCTGCTCTACCTCACTCAAACTGATGTGACTTAACAGTCTGAACTGCAATTTAGTAGCAGCTGATGCTCGCACTCTACTCATATGACTCTGTTATATCATGACCACAAAATCCCTTAAAATACACAAGTGATAATCGATAACTTGCTTCAGGAAGCAACACTTTTGAGCCACTTCAGAGGCTTAAATTACATTAATACAGATCTATGTAGAAATGTTAGAATTTGAAGGTCAGGAAGCTTCTACATCGTAGTTAGATGTGCTTCCAGGTCCTGTATCCAACATCAAGATTTCCTGTCAATTGGAGGTTTCGGAATTTTTTTTCTTAGAATTAATTATCCACGTGTCTTATGAAAGTTGACAAGTGACATGCATTAGATACAGTTTAAGGATTATAAACCAGCAAGCAACAACTGAGGGCAGGTGGAAGAATGGAGGAAGCATCAAATACACTTTGAATGTTCCTTCCTTCTACTTCACCTATAATGGAAAAAACAAAACACTCATCCTAGAGGAGAAGTAACAAAATTTTGACAGGCAGACAGGGCTACGTACAACATCCACTTTCAGATGGAGAAGTTTGAAATGGTTTAGAAACACTTAAATTCTGTTTTTTAATATTTTCAGCATTCTATGTTACCCAATTCTACAAAGAGTTTAAAGTATAAAAGCAACAACTGAAATTAATGCCAAATCCAACCTACATGTCTGAAGCCCGAACACACGCACGAGTAGAAAACATGCAGCTAGGATGAGAGAAACAAAACAGACAAGGATCTTTACAGTAGTGCTGTATTAACCCAATACAACTGGCATTACAGTAATACTGTGTTGAAGAAGTTAATCAGTCCATAGATTTTCTTCCAGATTTTAGAAACAGCCTCACACAGGTTCTATCTATGGTTCAAGATGAACTGGAAGATATCAATAGGATATATTGCCTCTTGGTTTGGAGTACCTTACTCTCAACAATTACAGATTATGTATTTATCATCCCTGTTTTGCAATGCACATACATAATGTTACTTGCATGTTATTCATGCCAAACTCCTCACTGAGTTAAACTCCATACCCAGGTCTCAACCATCTTTGTCTAACTAAATCCTCAGCAACTTACTGGCACTTTTTCCCAGAACAAAGATACCAACTGTGGCACTTCTGCTCTAGAAAGTTTACCATTAACTGAACAGGCATGACATGAAAGTGTTTTTACATCAGCATCTAAATGACCGAAAAGTTCAGACTTTTAGCATGAACCCAACAGAATACTACAGTTAAAAACAAAATACCCCTGCACTGCAACAGTTGAGACGTTAGCCGTATATAGGACTGTTCTGAACACCACTGTAACAGGAATCAACTCCTACTGTTATTTTTTCTTTCTTCCGGGTAAGACAGATGCGCATATTAAATGCAGTGATTTTAGACTAAAAACAATACAGACATACATTGCCTTGACAAAACTTGTACATGAGAGTTAATTTGAGAAATATCAGCTTGACACGTCAAAAAGAGTCAACCCTATCTCAATGCTTTCTGCTATTCGACTCGTGATGACTCTCAAAGGTCCCATGCAAGACAGAGGTGGCATTCCACAGGGTATTATACAAATGTACATTCTTTGCCCCAGAGTGTTAATAGTCCCAACATAAGATTGAGAGGGGGTTGATTTCTTTGGAGGGGAATGCGGGGTAGTGGGGAGGAGAAGAAAGAGCAAAAGGCGAGCATGTAGATAGGTGTTGAAGATGGAGCAGTTCCAAGCTACTTCTCTTAGCTAAGAAAACAGCTGCCAGGATTAGCTATGTATTGCTCCAGGTCCCGCAGTCACAACAGGGAACTACAGGGCAGTTTGGTCCACACTAAGCTAAATTCAATGAATGTTTCTCTACATGTTTGTGCTTTATTTGTAAACATGGATTTTTAAGTTAGTTTCATCTCAGTTATGGGCAGCAAAAAAGCTTATTTCTTGCACATCACTTACTTATGTTTTTAGAATTATAGAAACAAGCCTCAAATAAGAATTCTGCATTTATCTCGTGCTACAGTTTTTAACATACCTTTTTTATGGCATGATCTAGAAATTCTCCTATCTTCGCCTGTGTAATAGTTTGATTGTTGATACGAGAATGCAAGACCTGGACAACAAAGATTTTAATTTTTTTTTTAAACAACTGAAAAAAAGTTACAGTATATATCTATATGGATCATTCAAGCCTCACTTCCCTAAATCTGCCCTTTACTAAAACGAGAGGAAAAAAAGAAGAAAAAAAGGAGAAAAATTGTTCTAAACAGGTGATGTGAACATGTAATGATTAAAGCAGCCAATCTCCAGAAAGCAACATGAAGGACTAATCTCAGCCCAAAGTTACCAACTTAGTAAAATACAGTAGTTATTGGAAACCCCAAGAAGATTAACCATGTCAAGTGACTTTTTTAAAACAAAGCAGTAATTTTAAATAGTAAATTAAATTTCCTATTCTGTGTGCTTCTGGTCAGCATTTGAAAGAAGTCAGACAACAAGTCTTATGCTGAATGACAAGTTTTCCCTTTCTCCAGCCCTATTAGAAAGCAATTGCTCCCTTTTTTAGTAATACTGATTGGCTTGTGATATTAAGTAATCTTTTAAATATCAGAACCTTTCCTGTTCTGAGTAAGATTTTTAAGGTAATAAAGAGTGAAACTTTAAGGCAAAAGAGAACCAATGAGAAAATGTCTCTTACTTGTCTTGCTTGATCATCTGGCATCTTGAATTTCAAATCTAGATTACTGTCTAGTTCCTTGACCAGTCTGTTTAGAGATTCGTTGTTACGAGCATCAGTAATGGAAGAACAGTCTGGTGCCTGGGTTTCTCCATGCCCGATCATATCTCTTGGGATACTCACTATTGGCTGTATTCTAGCAATAAGGAGAATCAAGACAAATTATTAGCATATGCTGCATGCCACTGATATATAAACATAAGATCAGCTACATATCAACCAACAAGTCTCATACTGTAGACTGACATAAGCTGCAAACCAGGAGCATCCAAGGACCATCCTTCCCTTGAAAAGGTATTAATAAATATGGTCTTTACTTTCCATTTTTAAGCATAGACTTTCTGTTAATAACAGACAATGCAGTAGAGATAAGACACAGAAGGCTCTCATATTATACTAATAAGGATTGTTCAGGACTAAATAGATAAGTGAAAAAGAAAATGCTGAAGTTTTTTAAACAAAAATTTCGTTTCAAAAACATCAAGAGGTAGCAAACTAATTTGAGAAGAACATTCTACACTGAACACTGTTTTTTTCAAAGGAAGTTTCAGAACATTTGTGTATGGGAACTTTGCTTTAACACATGCTCAGTACTAGCATTATACTGATTGGTAGAAGAAAGTTTTCTTACCATCACTATTACAATGTTAAGTGAGTATGATATTATGAAATTGCATTGATCTATGTAATGTAGCTATCGCAGCACAGACACATTTATTTTATGCTACGTAAGAACAGATATTACTGACTATTCCACAACTAAGCTGTTTTTTTACCTTTGTCCCAAAGGAATGAGCCAGGGCTTTCCATTTCTAATCCTTTTTTAGTATTTTCTGGTCTTCACAATTTTCTGTTACCGTAACTAAAGCTAATGGGATGCATGCAATGTACAACAGTTAATTGTAGTTATTAAATACCTACTCACCTCATTCTCGGTCCTTTTTTTTTTTTTAAACGATACTCTAAAGTCATTCAGACTTGTGCTTTAATTCTCATTCTCTTAGTATTACTGTAGATATTTCATGTGTTCACCTTGCACTAACAGTCAGGGAAGAATCACCATGAAATTCGATCTGACTGTTACAGTTACAGCAAAGATGACACTAAAGGAAAACACCTTCCTTCTGTGGAGCTGCCAGAGAAAGACGTCCGAACACATCTGTGCTGTTGATTACTAATTGCATCCATCCTCTCCAGAAAGAAAATGCTCATTAATACATTAGTGTGAAAATGTACAAATATAATTTTCATAAATCATCACTTGCCTGAACCCCCTATTTTCTGGAGGCAGGAAATAAGTTGGCAGTTCTTCTGGATCAGGAATTTTGGGGAAAGATTTCATGCACTCTGATCGCTGAGGCCAAAGAATATGCTGTTTGTCCTAAGAGGAAAAGTAAGTATTTTTTATTATTTTCTCAACATTTTAAATATTCTAATTAAGAAGCTGACAAGAGCATAAGGAGTAGCCTGGAGGAAAAAAAGAGCAGAGATCTTTAGAACTATTATTTTCCCATATTTTTTTGGATAACAGCAATTTCGTTTTCTATTTTTACTCATCTCTACTGCTTTATTTGCAGCAGATGTTTGCAAAAGTAGCTAAGAACAACCCCCCTCTGTGCTGTAGTAGAGTTTCAAATGATGGGAAACATCAGAGAAACAGAGATGTTTATATGTTGAAGAAATTCAGAATGCTACACTCTCCAGTGCTGCCATACATCAAAACTGAAGCCCAAATGCTAAAAAGTTTCCCATAAACAAGAACAAGATTCACTCTTCCACAATTCCTCTTTGAAAGGACAAAGCTTATCCTCTTCACTTACTTTGTTGGATTCTACGCTCCACACTGAAACGATAGAACGAGCAACAGGGGAAGACTGCAAAGACTGGCTGTAGTCACTTTGGTTTGCATGAAGATTCAAATTCACAGATGTCATACTAGAGGTTGAAGAGTCTTCACCAAACTAGAACCAACAGAAAATAAATATTTAATAAGGAAAAGAGATGGTATATTATTGGCTGAATTTCTTTACATTATTTTTTTCCCAACCATTTATGTGGTTAAGCCTCACTGATGAGCTGAAATTTGGGTAGCAGAAAAAAAAAAAGGAAATTTAAGCCTCTTGATCCACCCACACCATGGAAAAGTAATATTCAAGCTGTAAATAAGTCAGCAGTGAAAACGCAAGTGCAAATCACCAAAAAATGCTAAAAGGTACCAAGCAAACATTTCTAATAGACCACAAGCAAAGCCTACACATCTAGACCATGTAATCTAGTTCAAGTCAGATTCACTAAGACTCATGGCTTGCAAAATTATCTCGATAACCTGAATTTATAATTATTATAACAGTAAGAACATCCAAGAAAAAAACCCAGCATAATTAAAAATAATGATTCTTGTTTCTTGAACTAGTTAAGGGGATACTCCAGAACACATTCCACATTGCAAAATAAAAGGAACTGTAATCTTTATCTGTAGTTCTAACACAGCAGTGCTGTTGCTAGGTTATTTCGTTCTGGGTTTTCAGTATTAGCATATACCCTGCTTCCACGACTTCTCAATACTGCTGCATCGGATTTCCTTGGTGCAATAACTCACAATATACAATCCACAAATACCCACAAAACCAGGCTAACACCTTATTTTGGGCTGTAAAAGCACTCTCTAGATTCAACAACACTGAGCTCTGGGTTTCCATTTTCTAATTGCTTATAGCAGTTTTGTGCTGCTTCTGGTAAGAAAGAAGATTAAATCAGAAGGAGCATGCAAAAATTGTATAGCTCGAATCATATGACAGTGTAACAAACAAGAAGTTACGACTGACTTTAAGGCTGTAGAGATGACTGATACAATATTATTTTAAATGCACTTTTAAGCTGTTATATTAGAATATTCTTTCCACTAAAGAATAATTCTTATTCCATATACCACATGTACATTAGAAAACTAACTCCTTAAAAAACCTTTGTCTCTTCATTAACATTAGCCATCTAATGCTTTTTCTTGTCTTCTCTGAAGGAAACTAAATTGGAAAATTAGACATGTTATGCTCCTGTTAGCACACCTGAAATGTAGTACATTTATGCAAGAGAAAACTGTAATTCCTCAAGTGAGGATTTTTGTACTTCCTAGAAATACTTGGCTGCTCTATGCAAGTTGAAAAAGCAAAGGAGTCAATATAGAAGTGGCTGGTATCTCATAGGAAACAGAGACTTTGGAATAATATAATTTTAAAAAATTTGAATAATTCTAATAGTTCTCTTTGCCAAATTAAATTAAGTCTTATCCAATAAACCCTCTAAAGTTCTATAATCCACAGTCGATCACAGCTTGTATTACCAGAAAAAGAAACTAGCATTAAATATGCAGAGAGTAGCAGTCAATGGCACAGCATCTAGATGGACACCAGTAACAAGTGGTATCCCTCAGGGGTCTTTACCAGGACCAGTACTGTTTAATATCTTAATCAATTACATAGACAGTAGGATCGAGACTGGTGCAGCTGACACACCTGAGGGATGGAAGGCCATCCAGAGAGACCTCGACAAGCTTCAGAAGTGGACCCATATGAACCTCATCAGGTTCAACAAGGCCAAGTGCAACATCCTGCACCTGGGTTGGGGCAACCCCTGAAGTCAATACAGGCTGGGGTATGAAGGGATTGAGAGCAGCCCTGTGGAGAAGGTCTTGGGGATACTGGTGGATGAAAGATTGGACATGAGCCAGGAATGTACACCTGCAGCCCAGAGGCCAATTGTATCTTGGGCTGCATCAAAAGGAGTGTGGCCAGCAGGTTGGGGGAGGTGATTCTGCCCCTCTGCTCCACTCTGGTGAGACCCCACCTGGAGTTCTGTGTCCAGCTCCGGAGCCCTCAGTATAGGAAAGACACGGACCTGTTGGAGAGGGGCCAGAGGAGGCCACCAAAATGATCAGAGAGATGTAACACCTCTCCTATGGGGACAGGCTGAGAGAGTTGGGGTTGTTCAGCCTGGAGAAGAGAAAGCTCAGGGGAGACCTTATTGCAGCCTTTCAGTACTTAAAATGAGCCTTTAAGAAGGATAGGGACAGACTTTTTAGAAGGGTGTCGTACAAGACTTGAAACTAAAGGAAGGGAGATTCAGGCTAGACATGAGGAAAACATTTTTACAATGAGGGCAGCAGAACACTGGCACAGGTTGTCCAGTGATGTGGTAGATGCCTCATCCCTGGAGATGTTCAAGGCCAGGCTGGATGGGGCTCTGAGCAACCAGATCTAGTTGAAGATGTCCCTGCTCATTGCTGGGGGTTGGACTAGATGACTTTAAAATGTCCCTTCCAATCCAAGCTATTCTAGGATTTTATGATTCTACTTCACACTCTGGAAAACAGACCAAACGATTTCTCACTAAAAATGCCATACCTAAAATGTACCCCCTTTGTCAAGACTCAAAAAAATTGAACTGTTTTGCTAATAAGGCAAACGGGATGCAACTTAAAGCATTAATATGAATTCACAGACAAACCTGAACATATTCCACGTTTTCAAAAATGTCTCCACGGTGGTAACGAACAGGCTGGTCCCACTGGCAGTGCAAGCTATGCTGCTGGTTGCCCAGTCTACAAATCTGATGGTTCCCTGCAGAGCACAAACCGTTTTTTTCTACTATATAAGTGAGGTTTCTGAGGAAACTATGACAGCATACACTCAACACCTCCACCCCCAATCTGGTCAATCCTTCCTATTTATTTCATCAGATCAGAGGAAACTCTGTCTTTGAAAGACTCAAAAAACCCACCCCTCTTCAAGACTATATTGCAAATGCTTGTTTTAATAAGCAAAACACAATAGCCACTCAGGGCCATTTTAATATATAAAGAAGTTATGTACTGACTTTAATCTGAATATATGTAATGGCTATAATGAACATGAACTCTAAAAAGCTGTACCTAGTTGAGCTTCTTTTGCCATCTGTGTCTCGTGAATGATGTTCCTCAAGATTTGTTCCTCCTGGATGAGCTTGTACTTGTCTAAGACATCTTGTTGCCTAAGGTAATGGTCATGCTGCTTCTGATATTCCTTCAATTCATTTAATGTTCGCTGAAGTGATCTTGAAAATTCAACAGTAGGAAAGATTGACTTCAAATCAACTTTTCCTACAGTGATGCACATTTTCAACTTTGAGTTTCTCAAGGCATTCTTATGAATAATGTTAAGTATAAGAAGTATAGAAAGTTGAAAATCATTATTCTATTTGAAACGTAAATAATTGCTGAAACAGAACAACAGAAGTCAGATTGTATGAACTGCCACTAGAATGCTTCTTTAGTTACCTGTGCTGGGCTTCCAATTTTTGCTCAAGTTTTTGCTGACACAGGACAGCATGCTTCCTTTTTACAGCTTGCTCAAACCCTGGTTTGGCCTGTAGAGCATGATCATAACACAGAACTGAGTGGTTGTACTCTCCAAGCATCTGAAGAATGACCGAGATAGAGAATTAGCCATTGTTTGGTAATATTTAATATTAAAATTATACTATTTTAAAAGAAGTCATTAACTCAGATTTTAATCTGTGGTAACAAGCAGTCTGCTGTTTCTGAAACTCAAGCCACTATATCTGCTAAAGAGAGGCTGCCGGAGAATTTCCCTAGGATTTATTTCCAAGCGCAGATAAAAATATTTTCTGAAAGACAGACTTTTAATGTTTAAGATTGTCAAGATGTTTTCATCCAAGTGTGAAATGCACATGCAACACAAGATACATTGTAAAAAAGCATTACAAGTCAAGCCAGAAAGATTAAATATTTGGTTTTCTACAAGCCTTCAAAAATAAAGACAGTATTTACTGCGTATATATTTCCCAAAGTGTAATAGCTGGTAAAGAAGTCACTGTAATCCAGAGCTGCATGGACTACAATAGCTGCATCTGCGGAGAAGTGCGCCCGGTGCAGAATATTTGCCAAATTTACGAGTGCAATATCTTTATTTTGCCTGAAAGACAAAAATGAAAATAAAATTTAAAAAAAAGAAAATAAAAGAAAAAACAGACATTAGAATAATAGAATCATTTTGGAAAAGACCCTTAAGATCATTGAGTCCAACCATTAACGTAACTCTGGCACTAAATCGTGTCCCTAAGAACCTCATCTATAAGTCTTTTAAACACCTCCAGGGATGGTGACTCAACCACTTCCCTGGGCAGCCTGTTCCACTGTTTCACAACCCCTTCTGTGAAGAAATTTTTCCTAATATCCAACGTGAACCTTCCCAGATGCAACTTGAGGCTGTTCCCTCTTGTCCTATCATGTGCTACTTGGGAGAAGAGACCAACACCCTCCATGCTACAACCTCCTTTCAGGTAGTTGTAGAGAGTGAAAAGGAGGTCAGACTGTGTAAGAATATGTAAGCATACATCTATCCTTCAGTCACATATTAAATATGCAATATAGTAGGAAAATGTCTAAATGATATATATGCCTAGTAGAGCACGTAAAGAACAAGTGGATTATTCCCTATTATACAATCTTAAAAACTAAAACCTGTTTACTAATTAGGATAACTAGAAAAGCAATCTGAAAAGAAATCTTTATTAGCAATTCTTACCTTGAAGAAAAATGAAGGGCACGCATGGCACATTCTACTACTTGGTATGGCTCATTCTTTATTCGCCAGTAAAAAGAAGCCATATTATAGAGTACCCAGGAAGAAGAGTTCTGCAGTAGAAACAAATTAACTGTACTAAATACTAAGACATGTACTAAAAGGTTAATTAGGTTTTAATTACTATAGGATGGAAAGCTGAGCACCAAAGCTGCTCTAAGTTATCCTCTTTCTCTGGAAGGCTGCCATTTGGCAATAGCTGTGAATGTTCAGGAAGAATGAACTAGCATATGCATGTATTAAAGACACAGAACTTCTGCCCTTCAGACAGGTAAAAATTCAAAATGAGATGAAATTAAAAATCATAGCAGTTTAAGCATCAGCAGCATAGCTGGAGTTCAATGAGAGTTCCTATATTTTGCAAGAAGGCATTTAACAAAAGCATACACTTTTCAGTCTTACTGTTTCTTCTTTGTTCTCTAAGTACCTGCATTTTTGTTTAAAAGTTCTTATTGCCTTGACAGAGCAATGAATGTGGCTTGCCAGACCACACAAATATGAGTCATTAAAGATGACAGTATCCATTTACTGGCTTTGCTGATGCTCTCTCCTACCTCTGCTTGCCTAGCGGAAAATGTCTTTAGTCTGTCTTTTGTAAATGAAATGTAAACCAAATTGTACGTGCAAAACTAGTACTGAATCTGATTGCATGTAGCAGGCGTATCCAGTCTTGTGAGACCTTTCTAGCACTCTTTTTCTGTGTGCAGTAAGATTACAGTTTCATACCTTCATTAGCCCTTCATAAATACGATGACCTATTTCCTCTATACTTCTTCCCAGCCTCCGTGATAAGTATGTGAAGATTGGATCTTCTTTAGGTAACAAGGGTGCGGAAAGATTAATTCTTTCTTGGACACCCTAAAATGAAAAGTGAATATAGGTATTTGCTGACACTTTGAACTAAAAGCAAAGAAATATACACAAGAGCATGACTCCCGGGAAAATTTAGAGCTTGGTTACTTTACATTCCTACCATCCTTTTGTATCGAGATCTTAGGGACTTGACAGCATAATTTCACCTTTGGCACATGAATAATATATATATTATTATAGCTAGGCAAACACTAGAAGCAGCCAAAAGCTGCTTCTGCTTGGGAAAGCTACAGGAGAAATGTTCTTTTCTGGTAGCACTGTATATCTGGCAGATACTGATTTCACCAATGACCACTGAAGCGCTTACCTCATGTTTGTCAGGCTACATGCACACTATGAAAGTACCCTTACATCTATTCTTCTCTGCCTTCCTTCCCCAATAACAAACCTCCCAGTTTCAAAAGTACATCCAGATTCAGGAACAAAGCTAGAAAACTTGAGTTTTTGTTTTGTTTGTAAGAAAATCCTTATTTGTAGATGAAAAGTTATTTTAAAGACTTGTAATAAAATAAATGTCAAGATACAAGCACTAAAGCTGCATCAGCATTAGAAAATTTGGTCATATAATACTGTTGGCAAAACCAATTTTTGCACCACACTTCCACTGTAACCTTTCTAAAGCAGATGAATTTTGTACTAGTAAAGAATGGTTACCTTATCCTCTGGGTTGGGGCATGGCATTCAGATACCAATGAGACAGTCAAGTATGTTAGAAGTTATCGACAAGCCTGCAAACAATTTTCTGAACCTGAATCTTCACACAGTTTAATGATCCTGTTCAGCACTCTCTAATTTTCAACTGCAACAATTCACAAATTATAAGCATTTCCAATGAAAGCTACAATCTTACTAACGAAGAGCATGTTATGAAAACAAAACACACTATTTTCCTAAAACAAGGCAAACAATATGAAAAGAGAAACAGGATTTGTGTAACTGATGGAACCATCCTCCAATAAGCATGTACTTTAATCAGGGACCAACTGTGGTTTAAAAAAATAAGTCTGAAACAGTCTTGAAAGATTAAAACACCTTTCATCCTTGACTGAGAACTGCCAGTAAGTTTTCTATTCCTCCTCCTGATGGGAAAAAAACATACATGCATTTGCTCACTCACCCGCAAGTGCTGAAAAGCGTGAATGCTGTACGGAAGATCTAGAACTTTTGTACAGTCTGGCTGCTGCAGATCTGGAGGCACTGGTGACTTTGTGTCTATATAGTCTTCAGGGCTGAGGATATAACAACATAATACAGCAGACACCAGATTAAAATACTGTTAAAGTTCATAAGAGACAGTATTGTAGTTAATAGACACAGTATTCTGATTTGACTGTTAGAAAAATCCTCTGTTCGAGCACATTAGACCATTTCTGACATCTTACCAGATTTCAGTTGTATAAGGATGCACTGTAGGATAAAGTAAATAAATTTCTGTCTGCTTTAGAGAAAACATTAATATTTGGATAGCCTCCAAAATGTATCAGTGTCAACCTAGTGTACCTCTACAATGATTAATGATCTATCTGCCAGGCAAATGGCAACGCATGCAGATTAGAAGTCTCTTCAACTGAAACAAACAAACAAATCCCAAATATTAGGGAGAAGACCAAATGAAGGTACCTGAGGATAAAAATTGATCTTTTCCCACTTCAAATATTCATCTGATTAGGTTAAAAAAAATAAAACTGGAAAAACAAAACAGTCAGCCCTCGAGATGAATTACCAATGAAGCTGAATGTCAAGCAGACTGTCCACACATTCTTTATTTGCTAAACACAGCAATATGCCTATGTCCAGAAGGTTCAACAGCTTGGTAATCAACAGAATTTCATTCAAATTCAAGACAGTTTCTACTACAAGAAGTGTATCTAGCTCAAAATACCCAAAGCACACTCAAGTAAATTCGACCCCCTGCTACATGATGCACTTCAGTTTAATTCATGTCTGTTCATATCAGAACTGACTTACAATGGTAGAACTGACCGGGAGGCTGGGAACAGAATGGAGAAGTTTCAGGGTGGGGCTAACACAGACAGTTTGGGGAAGGCGGTAATTCTGTGCTGTACCCTTTCATAATTAGTGGCAGAGGTTGTTTCAATTTTCTTTCACACTAACACAAAATAAAACAATTGTCACATAAAGAACAGTTAGCGATAGTATTTTCCTTTTCAATTTCATTTAGAAGTTTTGTTGATTTTTTCCATTCTGTAAAAATCTTAAAATATAAAACATCTTATTACCGGATATCTTTGCTCTCTAAGGTGATGTATGTGCCATCGTATAGATCTAGGTCCCCCAAGGGCACCTTTGCTTTAATGCAGTCCGGATCCTCTTTATTATGCCTTTGTTCCAGCCCTGTGTCTCTGTCCTCATTTTCCTCTATATGAATCTTTTGAGCAACTAACTGTTTCTGTAGGAACAAAAAAAAAAGGAAACAGAAGAAGGTACACTGATGAAAGCAAATTCTATGGTTGCTAAGAGTTGAATAGTCCAACCTTCTCTTTAAAACAAAGTCAATTTCAAGAAAATCTAAACCACTTTCTTCGCATTTTGAGAACACTTCCCTATATAACATTTGTAGGACATTTTTAACTTACATGGAATACAAATAATTTCATTAGAGATACTATGACTTGAACAGGCCCTTATTTCTCCTGCTGTACCTAAAAAGAGTGCTAATAGCATTTCAAATTCATGGTAGGCCATTCAGGAAAAGAACAAATAGTTGTGAACAGTATGTCAGCTTTTCTATATTTGGACTCTTTTCTTCCACTTTAAGATCTCATAGAAATATCAGAGATTGCAAATAAAATGGTCACCTGATCCATACAGAGTGCTAAGTACAACTGAGGTGGCAGGCTAATGCAAGAATCAAGACTAATTTTTATAGATCAGCTTACAATGTGCTTTCATACTATAAAGCTCATAGGTATCGATTACTAACGATCTGTTCCAGCAAAGAAAACTGTAGTTATTTTTCATCTAGATCTGCAATTGAAAACCCATTAAATGTCATAAAGATTTGTATATGTGAATTGAGAAGAAAGTGTGCATTTTTAATTAAAACCACACACATTTGATAACACACTACTATGCAATTGTAGAGATACATACAGTGGTAGTAACTTGTACAAGATCTTACAATAGGTAACTTCAGCTTGAAGCCATTTGTATGCCACAAATTGTACATTAGTAATTTCTAAACCCAGAACCTGTGTTCTGAAAAGCTTACAACTGTTGTTCCATCCATAGCTAAAATGTCCATTACCATAAAAATGAGTATATCTTGATGAGAAAGGCTGTCTGAAAACAGTCGCATAAGGGTCTGTCCTTTTTTTACTCCCTACCACTTCTCCCATTCACCTAAAGCTACCTCTGATGCTCACCTAACTTCTCAGTTAACTAGTTATGCAAATCTGACAAAACCAAAGCTGGCACAAGAGAAAGAAGTGCCTAGCCAGAAGAAAGGCTGTGAACTGTTAGCTTGATCAGCCCACATCATATTTAAACTTTAGCTTAAGTTATCCATTCAAAATACATTAAAGCCCTTTTCATAAGGATGTTTTCAGACCCTTGTTCAATAATAAACGGGACTGAAGAAAAACAGAGGTGACTTGCTCCCTGATGTGTCCTAGAAAGAGCAATGGAAAGAACGGCCTGACAAACCCAGAGAGGAGTACAGGCAAAGTCATTGCCTACAGGGTGTACTCTAAATAGCAGCTATAACAAATTTAAGACAACACTTCCACAAAGTGTTCTGGAATATACAGGGTGTTTCAAAAAGATGGACCCAATTTGAAATCACTGTATCTCTGCAACCATGAACTACTCAGGAATATAACTCTGAAAAGCCATACAGCAGGTGGAAGGAACAAAGAGCATTTATAAAGAGCTTACTAAAACTTGATAACTCATTGAACAGTTAGGAAATTTTTGCCTAATTGTAGCCTGTTTGGTCCATCTTTTTGAAACACTCTGCAGTAGCCAGCTACAGAATCCAGTACCTAAATGACTTTCCTTAAAAATGTTAGGATTTATGGATAAAAATGGAATAAGGCAGCTGGAGACAAAATTATTGAGGTCCTTCATCCTTTCAGTGAAGCATAAATATGACAATAATGACTTTTCCCAAGCTAAATCTATCACTAAAAAGCTTCTAAAAAGAAAAAGTCTTTGTTTTCAGAAATTAGTTAGTACTTAATGCTATGCTTTACCTCCAGTTCTTTGAGGTAGTTAACTGTTGTTTCTTGTCTCATTAGTACTACCAAATCATGTGGGTTCCTCAAGTTCATTGGTGAATCCACCTGCAAGACATTTCAACAGTCCATAAGGTAAGAAATTCTCCTAATTAAAGCAATTTTAACAGGTAAGAAGTTATGTTTATTCAACTACAGTTTGTCTGTTCAGAGGTTTTCTGTCCACTTTTTAAATCTACTTCAAACAACACTGTGATTTGAGAATCCAATTCAAACCTTGCTTTAACTTTAAACCTATTTTAGTTTATTCAGGCACACAAATTCTAAGCACAATAGGCAAATAAATTTCTCACAAAAAAAATTACTAAGAGTACCTACTGCCGAAATACAAGATACCTTAAATTGCAATAGCAAAACCTATTTTCTTTTATGGCTTTATAATTCCCCCATCATGTCCCTCAATAGGCATAAAACACCTCAGCTTCAACTCGACTTCTCCATGCAATCAATTTAACATAACAGCCTAGCATTAAGATCTATTACTTTCTGGATTAAGTAAATGAACAAAATCAAGAGGTAAGCAGACAAAGACTGAAAACTGTTACAGAAGACTGTGCTACAGCTTCCACAGCCTATGCACAGGAGCTGGCAGCTCAGTGAAGAGTGACATTATGGCTAAGTCACAGGCAAGAGCAGTTAGACACCAGGCCTTTACTGGTTGCTAACTGGGCCCAGTAAACTATGGCACTTCACAGCTGAAGTACCCCAGTCTTGTCCTCATGCCAAATCAATTCTGCTGCCTGACTGGGTGGCAGAAAGTCACTACAGTCAAGAAGGTGGCATACGAGCAGCTGAGCTGACCCCAAGGCTCACCTGCAGGATTCGAGCCCTATTGCCTCCACCCTGTCGGTGCAATACTAGTTGGTTCTGCACGCCAGCTCTGGTGCACACCAGGCTCTCTTGTGAGCTGGCCCAAACTCAATACTTGAACAGGACATTAACCCCTATCAGTTGCTTTATCTGAAATAGTAAATTGGATTAGGTCACGGAGGATTCAATGAGTGTGAGAAAAGAAGCAAAGAAATAGACAGGAGTATGTGATGACAGGACAAGAGGAAGAGGAGTTACAAAGACAGCAAGATCTCCCATTTTTAATGTAACGATTGTTATGGTAGACAATCTACACCAAAATATTTCTGGATCTGCTCAGTTTGCATTGAATCTTTCAGGGTATGGAACTAGCTACTGCATACGGATGTAAGCAGTACCTGCGTGTTAGCTCTGGTACTTCTACGTGGACTGTGTACCCCCTGAAATCTGTCCAAACTGGGTGACTCTATAATTTACTGGAAAAGTCTGCAATATATACAAGTGCAGGAGAATCTCCTGAACTCCAGCTCTTCACTTTTAGTCAACTTGCCAAACAACCTGGACATGCTTCTGGAACTCTCTCTTAGTGCATGGAACTGCATCTCCAGTAGGACAAAAGCAATTTTCCTGGTCATTTTAATGTGTTCTGTCAACAGTTTAAGCCATGGGCCATGTTCTCCTAGCTGTGAGTCAGATAAGAAGCTCAAATCTACTTTCTTTGGACTACTGACTGTAAAGTCTAGAATCCTGGCAAGCCTCCTTACTGAGTAAGAATCCTATCCTCTAAGATGAAAACATTTGTTCCTTTTATTCCCCTCAAAAAAACCAAACCAAAACACAAATAAAAACAAATTAACAGTGTTTTGGGCTAAATTTGGCTAAGTATTCTTCTCAAAGTCAAAAGCTGATCTGCTTCTTTTAGAATGGAGCCACTTTGGTAAAAGGTTACCTACACAGTCCAAATGCTTAACACATAACTAATTTTCTGCCTTCCCAAATTAATTCTCTTACATCACCAGATGAATAGAAAATAGGTGCTTACATCTGTTAATTTTTACACTATGAATTTGGAGATGATGGATGTAATTGTTGCCATTAAATGATGACCAAGTATCCACAATGATCCAGAGAACCACAGGAAATACTGTACCAAAAAAACCCCACAATGTTAGTTGAAGTATTAAAAGTCTACAGCATTTTACTTACAGTCATATTTCTTATTTCCTCCTACGGGCCCCACCTCACTTTGAACTATCATAGTTGCACGCAAAATTAGTTACATAGTGAAGGTAGCACTTCATGCCTCGCTTGCTAAAGAAACTACCGTGGTATGTGCGAATGAGAGAATTATTTGCAAAGAAAATAAGGGAAAGTTTTACTGTGTTTAAAGCCCGTTCCAAAATAGCACTGTTCCTCTGACAACTAAAGGTTGCTTGCATGATACTACATTGTTACTAAGAGCAAAGTCAACTATCAGCTCCACTTTAAATGACAAACTGCATCTAGAGAGTGATTTTTTTGCAGAAAATTATGCAGTCACAACCATTTAGAAAGTCTTATTCTGAAAGATGAAGGATCTTGGCTTATAATTCATTCAGAAACAGAATGATGTTCAGGGACAGCTTCTGGTTTTAATTTTTGATAAAACAGACTCATGAGAGTTAGGCCTGAATTTAGTGTTCGGGAATGTGCAGTGGTATGTTACCAATGCAGTGCACGGGCTGACAGAAAAGCAAGGCAACAAGCACCAAATTCCTATAAACTATTATCCAGCAGCAGAAATGAAAATGACAACAACAATCCAACAGTAATGTTGCTGAATTAATTAATAAAGTTATGTCAATCTATCAGGAAATAATCTCAAGTTAAGTAGCATGCATGATATTTTTCTTTAGTCTTCAGATTTTCACTTCCAGATCTGACCTCAGTTCGTCATCAGCAAACAAAAAACTTTCAATAATAGCAAAACCCTTCAACCTAGTAGAAAGTGAGTATTATTTAATAACCTTAGCAGTCATTATATCTTTAAGACCAATGCAGCGCATTAAAAAAAAAAACTCTAAAACCCAAACTTTAGTAGTAAGTCCAACCTTATATTTATTTACATCTGATAATTTCTGACTCTGAAAGCTCAAGACTTCTGCTACAAGAAATTATGAGAGTAACAACTATCATTAGCTCTCAAAAATAAAAATCCAATTTAGGTGAATTAACTTCTGAAAAAGAATCTGAATGGAAAAATTAAGCAGCTACACTGGGCAATCATGCAAGGTTTGCAGAGGAAACTTGAAACAGCACATCCAATGTGTTCAGAGCACTTTTGGCAGCTTGTAAAAGTGAGCTGAATATACCATATCAGTTCTTATACTCTTCAGTTTATACATTTACAGCATAAAGGCATTATGAGGAAATAAAAAAGCATTCAGATCTACAAAAATCTGTCACAAAGGAAAACAGACTCTTAATTGAGAACCACAGGAGATAGTGTGATATCATGTTTGCAAATGAGGAAAATAATGCCAACCTGGCATTCAACAGGCATCAGTTTGGAGGATGACGGTGCTCAAACTTAAGAATTTCATAGAATTTGAAGTGCAATTTCCTGATCTGCTTAGACTGATCCTAAAAATCACCCTGTTGCCAAGTAGAAGAATCCTTCATTTACTTGCTACCTGTAATCTTACAGCTCCACTGAGAAACAGGCCAGCCAATTCAGCTGAAAAATAACACGAAATTAAACAATCAGTTTTCAGCCATATCAGTAGGCTAGTCTGAACTGGCCTCAGGCGAGCACTTCATCTTTCCCCTCTCCATAGCAACAGCCACATGTCTCTTGAACTACAACCTGTTCCTTTCAGATCCAGCCACCAATACTGTCAAGACTTCTGGTTCATTATCCACCTTTTTACAACATCCCTCCCCAGATCAAACACATTCTCTTTTACAGTGCCAGAGGTTTCTACAGCTGGAGAAAGACAAAACTGATCTCTTCAGGTGTGAAGAGCACCAATACTGCATTTGCCATCAAGGGCAGTAATGCCACCTCATGAAGAATTTTGCACAGTGAGAAGGTAGCAAAGACAGATATAAATTCTGCATAATCTACACAGCAGAGGTAACAGTAGCAGGAGCACGTGCTGAAATCGAGAACGCACACTTGGAGTCCTGCAGGGCTCGCCATCCGGGTGCTCATGCTTTGCCCCATCCTTGCTGCAGGTGCTGCCCATGCTTGACTGCCACTGAGCATCTTTCAGCTTTCCAGTGCAGGTACATCCCCAAAACCAGGAAATTATAACCTGAATAAAAACATCAGACATCCCAGAACCTTCCTGTGTGCTGCTGCCTAGAAAAATTTGAAGAGAACAACACATCTCAAAGATTTGGAAAAACCCTCAGAGCTTCATTCACCTGTCAAATAATTCTTTAGTCAGAATACAATAGTTAAAATGAAATGTATTTTACGGCTACCTGGAGACTGTCCTGGATTAAACCCCTTTCTTGCCACAAGAAAAATACTCTCAAGTATTAGAAGATGCTGGTTTCATTCAGTGTCACATCATGCTTGTGCTCTTACAGACGCTCGCCACATCTATTTAATAGTCACCCAGAGACTGATTTGGTTGTGGAAATACATGCAGTTTCAAGAAAGTATCTAAAACTAAACAAGAAGAGGTTGGTTCCAACAGAGAAGTTCTGCATAAAATATCAACTTATTTTTCTTTTATCTATGTCTATTGCCTTTGCACAGTTGAACTAAATCTTCATAGCACTAGAGAAAATGTTTCTTTAGACAGAAAAGAGTAGGCAACATGAATGGTACTGGATCATTTTGGGGAAAGAGCACATTATATACACAACTGCATATGGTATGTATTTACTAGTCATAGCCCCCCTGCTTTTACGACAGCTCACATATTTGCAAATGATTGTATATTGAAAGCCTCTTGCTCTGAAACAAAGGGCCTAAGTGGCCCCATCTTATTAAGCTTTACCAGACCTGCTGATGATACTGCCCTGGGACCACCGTGTATTTTTTTCTGGGCACTAATGAAAATGTGTGTGGTACAGCGTATTTAATATCAGGTTTTTAAACAATTAACTAGTAATGAAAACAGAATACAACTTTGTTCTGCAAACTGGCATAGGTCTGACTTCAAGAGTTAAAACCTTATCAGAGGGCAGGTGTTATACCAAAAACTGTCATGTTTTATTTCAACTCTGTAAAAGCTGCAATCAAACAGTCAGGTGTTCTCAGATGCTTCTTTTCACCTTAAGATTGAATCTACTGCCAGGCAGGACATGGTCTCACTTTAGTGCATTACACTCTCTCCCCTATCACACAGAAAGCTGCTATCCCCCCACCCAGCATTAAAAACCACTTCAGATGTGACGCTTCCTGTCACATTTAAGACAGAAGCTGAGAATATTACCATAAATTCAAACTGCAATACAAACGGTAGCTTAACTTTTATGCAATATAGGACAGTGGGATGCTATACTACAGATCCTTCAACCTTGCATGTAAAGCCTGTTGTGCCTCATCATCTGATTAGGTGACTCAGAAGAGCGAAAAACAGACGGATATTGTGATTTAGTTCATATTTTGCAAAATGTAAGCAACTCTGCCAGGATGAAACAGAACAGATGCTAACCTGCAGAGCACCTACAGCCTCCTGGTGAGGAGAGTGGAGACTCCTGCATAGAACAGATGCTTGCTGCAACTTACTAATTTTAAACTCAAAGCATTTAGGCTGATAGCAGAGCACCACATTCCTTTACTTTTTACCCCAAAGTGCTGAAACTGTGACACTCAAGATGAAGTACTTGAAATGCAAGAATCTGACTTCAGTTCGAACACAGTAAATAAGAAAAAAATAGTGCTTAAAAGCTTTTCTTGAAACTCCAATGGCTACTCCAGCTACACTACAGAAAGTCTGCCAGTAAGTGTTCTCTGTTCAACTTTGCCCAAAGGTGAAAGTTTCTTTATAAAGCACAGTTCAAATTTATTCACTGTCACAAAGTATGCCAAGAACCTGATTGAGCAAGAAACACACAGAATTTGTGTAACAACAAAGGCGCCATCAGAGTTAAATCAAACCCTGAAGTTTTAGTGAGTCTCCTGCATTGCTTGCATATATCAAAGTCTCTGAATAATGAGATGTGTAAGTTTTGCCAAATGTTCTGGTGTATTTTTTCCCTACAATGCAGTTACAGTGCACCAGGAAGTAGACTTTTAAGATGATGGTCAACAAATGCCTCAGTCAATTACTTTTAGGTAAGGCTTCTTTTAAAGTAATGTGGAAATCCCACTAACAGTGTTAACTGAGGCACAGGAACACCAAAATCAGAACAGCTGTTAGTGCCTCTGCATGCCCTGAAAGCTTTCTACTACATGTGGAAGGCAGATTATGACAGAAAGAAGCTGGAAACAATACTCCATCAAATGATAGCACAGAGCAAAATCGGTTCCTTATACTTGTCTTACAGAATTGTTCTACAGATAGTGGATCTTTTCTAACTGTACTTGCAAAATGAATACAATTCCCACTCAAATAGGTCAGAACTCGTTTCAGTCCAAAGTGGGAGTGAAGAATCTCAAAACTGATGCTCATCTTTTGGTATATTCTTGCTGTCTTGAGATACTCCAACATGATGCTACCATGGCATTTCTGAAAAAGCCACAAAAATTCTGTATAGGTTTCAGTGCAGGACAAGCTACAAAACTGGAAAATATATGCTTTGTCTTATTCAAATGATAAGCAGGGAGTGTCAGAAGATAGTTGTTCCAAGGAATGTCACTGAAGAATTCACACAGAAAAATGACACTAAATTGAGTTTTTACAACGAGTATTGAAGCACTTACAAGCTTACAGCTGCAGAATCTGTTAACAAATAGCATTAGGTGTTTGGATATTATTAAGATTAGTTGTGCTATAGAGAAAACAGAAATTATAAACATTTGTAGCACTTCAGACATAAGACCTAATGAAGTTTTGGTATTACTAAATAGGTTTGCTCAACTGAGATTGCTTCCAGAGAGCACACCAGACATTAATATTTTAGATAACAGATCTAAACACAAATAAAAAAAACCAATTTGTGTGGCAGGATGCAAACCCCACTCTGTCCCCCTCCCTCCTTCAGTATGGAAGGAGTAGGTACATCTCCCTCTCTCTCTGCTGTTTGAGGCTAACAGCTTCTTTTGTTTGGCCCCAGAGCACCCTGGCCAGGGCCATTAGGAGAAGGGAGTGCCCAGGTGCCAGTGAGCCCCTGGGCGCCTGTGGCCAGTGTGGGGGATGTTTGGAGGCTTCAGGGGCACCCCACAGCCAGTGTGGGGGTGCAGAGAAGCTTCTGGAATGCCTACAGTCAGGTCTGATCAGCCAATATAAAAAGAATTTTCGTCGAGACTCCACCCATTGTCACGGGTCTCTCGGAGCACAAGCAAGATGCTGCCGCCGAGAGCCCCCCTTCCCGGGATGGAGACTCCGCTTGCCTTGCCGCCACGTGTGTGAGTAAAACTTCTCACAGGATTGCGAGTATACTTACACTTTCCGTGCACATATGCATGTGTAACTTTCCGTGTTCAATATGAGCACGTGTAAAATTAATCCTCGCATAATCGTGGGTGCATTTTTCTCCCGTGCTTCCACATAAGCACGTGTAACTTTCCGTGCTTAATACAAGCACGTGTATTTTCCGTGCACATTTGCATGTGTAACTTTCCATGCTCAATACGAACACATGTATAAATTATTTCCTCGCACTATCGCGAGTGTATTTTCCTCCCATGCTTCCACATAAGCACGTGTAATATTCCGTGCGCATTTGCACGTGTATAACTTCTCCTCGCAGGATTGCAAGTGTATTATAAATTATTTCCTCGCAGAAGCGCGAGTGTACACTTTCCGTACTCACTACGAGTCCGTGTATCTCTTTAAAATAATCCCACACTGTGTTCAGGCAAGTGTGTATTTGTCCCGGACTCAGGGGCGGCTCTGGCATTGTTTTGGGTGAAGCCACGTGCATGCACACTGTGGACCTCCTGTTGTATTAGTTGCTGCCCCTTAATAATTTTCCTCAACTGATATCCGAACCTGTATTTTAGTCACTTTTGGAGCGCTAAGACCCTGTAATAAAAGTTGTTTTGGACCTTATTGTCCCTTACGCTAACCTCGGGGTGCCTCCACGGCATTTTTGGCGTAGTCAGCAGGATATCAGAGATGGAGGAATTATTTAGAGGGTTGAGTAATATTTGTGCAGCAACTTGGCGTCTCGCGGTGTGTTTCCTTCTGGCCGTTTGCTTTAATTTAGCGCGGGATGTGCGTAAACTTGACTTCCAAATCAAGGAAGAAGTTTTGCGGCAAAACAAATGCGCGGGATTTTTGAGCGAATTCCCCTCCGCCCCCCCCACTTCTCGACACTGAAAACAGTGTTGATGAAGAAGAAACAGAAAGAGAGGATGTGCGCCCTTTCATTGAAATGGAGACGTGTACGTGCTTTGTTTGTGCGGCCCCATGTGCCAAGGGTGATCGGATATTATTGAATGGTAGTTCGGACACTTCCTCACCCCCTGCTGAGGGATCTGGCACCGGTGGCGCTGTGACTGCTTCGTGGGAGCCTTGGTGGGTTCGCTATAGCTGGCCGCTCCCCTTCCCACTGGCCGGTCCCGATTGCCCATCGCAGTCGAGACCGCGACCTGTCCCTAGCCGCGGTATACAGACGGTCCCCTCCCCATACCGGCAACTCGGAGGGTCTGGCATAGCATAGCCTGACCTCGCGAGTGCCGGCGTCCCCCCCGGGATTGGCAGCGCGAAATGGGGCAGCCTGAAAGTGCCGCTAGTAATACATGTCCAGTACGGGCATGACCCAAAAAACGGAGGAGAACTTTCCCCTGTAAAGCTTCTACTGCCTGTCCGCGCACCTCCTCCTGGCTGGCCCCCCCGCCACTGTTCCTGGCATCCAAGTCCTGGTGGTGTGGGGCAGGGCAGCCCAGCCTCACGGGCACTGGCAGGCAACAATCTTTCCCGGGTTGGCTGCCTCCCTCTCCTCGCTGCGGGCAGGTGCAGCCCCCCACTCTTTCAAAGTGAAGAAAAAAAAGCCACGGGTTGGGACCAGCAACCCCGCCCCAGCTCAGTGCTCTCTCTGAGGTTCAGAGGCAGCTCACATTAGGACACGGCAATATGCCTCAACACTGCTGCTTACTAAAAGTAGCTGCTAACATTACTTGCTATCAAAAAATGAACCGGCACTCCACTGCAGCTAAATGGGGCATTATGGAGGCCATTAACGATTTTGATAAAGAGTCAATAACAGGCAACGACTAGATAAAGACCTGCCCCCAAAACAAAAGGTCCAAGAGATAGTTCCTGCTGAGAACCTTCTGAACTAGTTCAACATGTTAACTATAAAAGTCCGGTACCGAAGGGACCGAGATCTGTTTTTGTGTTTTCTTGCAGGGCGAAGGAAGATGACGGGGTGGAAGAGGATCCTGCTAACACCAGCAAGGGGTGGAAGAGGATCCAGATGGCTTGGAAACGAAATGACACCAACAATGACAGGGTGGAAGAGGATCCAGCTAACACCAGCAAGCCATTCAGAAGGAAAGCAGTCACAGGAATGGAAACACTAACGAACTGTGACTGATGTTTGGACTCAATAATTACCTTGGGCGATTGCTGATTGTTGTAATTACTTCAGTTCTATTGTTGATTGTTATTAATAACTGTTTTGCAGGGGTAAGTCAACACATGAGATATGGTGATCCACAGTGGACATTAAGGCTCACCGGCAGAAGTGTCCCCTTCTCACCTTGGAGGCAAGAGGTGACTGCTACACCATTTCAAAGTATCAGACCATGACTGTAGTCAAGGGGTGGATTGTGGCAGGATGCAAACTCCCCTCTCTCCCCCTCCTTCCTTCAGTATGGAAGGAGTAAGCACATCTCCCTCTCTCTCTGTTGTCTCAGGCTAACAGCTTCTTTTGTTTGGCCCCAGAGCACCCTGGCCAGGGCCATTAGGAGAAGGGAGTGCCCAGGTGCCAGTGAGCCCCTGGGCGCCTGTGGCCAGTGTGGGGGATGTTTGGAGGCTTCAGGGGCACCCCACAGCCAGTGTGGGGGTGCAGAGAAGCTTCTGGAATGCCTACAGTCAGGTCTGATCAGCCAATATAAAAAACAGGACTCTCGTCGAGACTCCGCCCATTGTCGTGGGTCTCTCTGAGCACGAGCAAGATGCTGCTGCCGAGAGCCCCCTCCCCGGGATGGAGACTCCGCTTGCCTTGCCGCCACGTGTGTGAGTAAAACTTCTCACAGGATTGCGAGTACACTTACACTTTCCGTGCACATATGCATGTGTAACTTCCCGTGTTCAATATGAGCACGTGTAAAATTAATCCTCGCATAATCGCGGGTGTATTTTTCTCCTGTGTTTCCACATAAGCACGTGTAACTTTCCGTGCACGTTTGCACGTGTACTTTCCGTGCTCAATATGAGCACAGGTATAAATTATTTCCTTGCACAATCGCGAGTGTATTTTCCTCCCATGCTTCCACATAAGCACGTGTAATATTCCATGCACATTTGCATGTGTATAACTTCTCGCAGGACTGCGAGTGTATTATAAACTAGTTCCTCACAGAAGCGCGAGTGTACACTTTCTGTACTCACTACGAGTCCGTGTATCTCTTTAAAACAATCCCACACTGTGTTCAGGCAAGTGTGTATTTGTCCCAGACTCAGGGGCGGCTCTGGCATTGTTTTGGGTGAAGCCACGTGCATGCACACTGTTGACCTCCTGTTGTATTAGTTGCTGCCCCTTAATAATTTTCCTCAACTGATATCCGAACCTGTATTTTAGTCACTTTTGGAGTGCTAAGACCCTGTAATAAAAGTTGTTTTGGACCTTATTGTCCCTTACGCTAACCTCGGGGTGCCTCCATGACAATTTGTAATACCGCTTGTCTGTAACGTGTTGTTAGCAATACTTAATGGTAAAAAACCAAATTTCTAATGTGTGTATTCTAGCTAAGGTTTATTTTCTACAGCAGCAAACCAGATGCCAGCCATAGACTCAGCTGAATCAAAACAAGAGGTGGAGAGATCACACACACATCTGCAATGAACAAGTATTTGTTCTCATTTAAGCAGACTGGTTCCTGCTGCCTGCTCACTGCCAACTCCTAAAAATATTACATCTTGTAATACTAAAACTACAAAAAAGGAAAAATACTAATTAGGCTCACAAGATACCTAAGAAAGGCTAACCCTGAGCAGTAATGTCTTCAGCAAATGAACAGCAGATAAGTCATTAGTCTTTTCTGGTTAAACTTCAAGGGAAATTACTTTATCTGGAGATGTATTTTTAGGACGCCCCTTTATAACACGGTTCTTATTTCCTAACTGATTAGTGACAGGTCAGAATTCAGTTTTAAATGCAAAAAACCCCAATAAAACAAAAACAAACAAACAGTTCAGCTACATGAAATTACAGTAGACTTGAGAGTCTTGATGGCTTTGTTCACTTGGGCTTTGTTGGGGCCCTCATACAAACGCGCTTGAGCCACTTCCAGGCTACCCTTTTGCTGGGAAGCTCACGATATAGGGAAGGCATGCCAGACAACAAGTACAGATTTCACCACAGAATAATCAGTTTTGAATAGTTTTTTCATATCATCTTCTCAGTTTGTCCTACCCTTGTTTTAAAAGTGACAGAGAACAGGATGACAGGCCAGGAAATCCAAGTGTGAGGATGCTGAGAGAACTGGGACCTGCCCTGTGCCCAGATGACAAAGGCTGTACAGAAACACTGAGGGTAGAGGAACAAGCAGGACATGCTACCTACACACGTTTGGAGCCATCGCTGGACCCTTCTGGACTTACAAACTGAACCACCTTGGTCTATATTACCAGGCTGGGCTTAATACACACATTTTTGTATTAAAATTTTACTGTCAGCAGTCAAAACCTGGCAAAAGGTTACCTGCTACACTGCAGGAGGCATAAGGGGCATGGGCACCGACAGCCCTTCGGACCAGCCTCTCAGCTCCTCCACCTCAGATGCAAATCTTTAACTGTTGAGCTGAGAATAGTTAAAGCCACTTCTCTACCACTACCCTAAAGAACACAACATTTGCATTTCTGACTGCACTCCACACTCAGGCTACCACAAGGCCTATTTTTATCAAATTTGGATCTAGCTGTGACCTTCACAGTGATGCAGAAAGAAAACACTGCACTCCCCTGCAAGCAAGCAGCGCTGGGAAAGTGTGGTTCTAGGTCAGCAGTACCCCATTGTTGACAAGGACATTAAGCATCTCAGCCATTCACTACACAGAAGTGTTCAGGTTCAAACTTCTCAAATGTACTTATGAAAAGGCAGAACATTCCAAATAAAGTTGTTCTTTTAAAAAATTCTTATTTTTTACACTAGAAGAAGGCCTAAATCCCACAGTCTTTTGGTGATGAGGAAAGAAGTTTTAAAACAGAGTAAGTTTCCCTTTTCTCGAAGATAAGCTGACATGCATCAAAATCATCATGCTTCAGCTGGTCACCATGGCGTTGGAGGACATCTAGGACATCTAATGAACTGTGGTAGACTCAAATCAACCTGCAACCTAGTTCTCTTTGCACACACTCATAAAAGGTACATTTATTGGCAACTGTTTTGGGGAAGGTATGCTACGTTAGACACATCAGTAAGAACTTTTTTTATTTTAGCATACAACAGACTTGGAAGGATAACAAATTCACTCAAGAAAGAGGTCATACAGCCAAGCAAACTAACCTTTAGAGAAAGAGCAAAGCAAATATCTACCTGTCATTTTCCAGATAGGACTGAGTGACTGCTTAATGTATTGCAGAAGATGCTTTGGAAAGCAGCAAGTAGCTTTTTATTTGGCTGCAATAGACTGTCAGCTTTCCTTGATTTTGGATGGCTGCATTTCCTCTAGTCTTGAGTCTATGGACCACTGTTCTCATCTCAACCTGCCAGCATCGCGTGCAGTCAGATGGCAGACATCAGTAACACGTTAACCAACTCTAATGCCACCCATTAATCATTTTGCCTTGCTGCAACTTGAGGTACACTCGCATTCAAATCCACAATCAAACGAGCACTGTTAGGTAAAGTCTCCCCTCTTTACTTGTACTAAGCCATAATTAAGTACAGTCCTGCACTGCACAAAATTCAGACGTCATGTTTATTGAGCAGCTAGTCTTCTTAGCCCCAAACAGGCTAATCAGTGTTGCCTGTGCAGTCTCTTCTCCAGGTCACCTTTAACAAACTTCAAAACACACAACAGCACGTCAAAAACAAAACAACTTTCTGCCAACTTGGATCCCTTGCCAGAAGTTCTCTGCTCCTGGCAACACTTCCCCAGTCCTGCTCTGGACCATCTGCCTGGGAAGTTTTTTTTAGCTACTTTTAGTTTAGTTACTCAGAACTAGCTTTTTCAGTGTTGATTCCCTACCAGCTTGCTCAGATTTAATTGCCTCTATCAAGGGATCTTTAGAAAGACTCTACCTGAGCTCAGATATGTCAGGTCTCTGAGATGACAGCAACTGGTTGCCCCACCAGTAAAGCCATGCATGACTACTGAAACTGCTCCCTGCATTGCATTTAATCTGTCATTTGTCTGAACTCTCTTTAGGCCAAGTTTCTATCTTCTCCTGAAGTACACTAGTATTTCTGTAGAGTGGCTAGCTTCCCTAGTGGCAGACAAGACTGTCTAAAATCAGTTATATATTAGCCTGAACTTTATACTGTGAGTTGTGAAATGAGATGGCTTATAAACATGTGCACTGAGCAGATACAATCTCATTAAAAGAGAGACAATTACTCAGTCCCTGGCTTTGCAGGAACAGACATCTGAAGGTGGACTCAGACCAAAAGAAGAACATGAACTGATCTAGAGAATGATGTATTTGACCTGAAAACAGGCTACCAGAGCAACAGATATAGCTTGATGGCTTTTCTTCTGATAGCTTACTGGACAACAAAATGTTACATGCACTGCTGGGAATTAATTTGTTTCATCATTCAAAAATGCTCACTAGAAATTGGAACAGCAGGGCCTACTTAGCAAGCACTCCCATTTACTGGATGAAATCTTGCTGATATACAGAAAATTGTTCAGTATGCCTTAATTTTGCCACCCCTGCCAAGTTGTTATATCACTAAGAACTCTAGCTCAAGTCTCAGTCAGGGTACTACTAGCTGTCTTATGCCACAGGAAAATTGATCTCACTTGAATGTAGTCTCATATTAAAGGCCTACACCCTTGCTGCACTATAATGAGAAATAGCTAGTACAGATTTTAGGGCAATAATATAAAATATTCCTACCCTTCTTCCCTCAAACAGATTCCAGCTATCATATTTTGCATATGGACTGTGATCTGTAACTTCTGCTTTCAGCTTTTCATCTACAGCGCACTCATACACTGAGAAGCTGAAACACCACACTGCAGAGCCTAAGAAGCTGCACAGCCTAAGAGTTTGAGATGAATGTGAACAAAAGCCCCACTGAAAATGCCCAAAGCAAAAATAGCTGCAGAGAAGGACGGAATGGCTAAACATACTGGTAAAATACAAGTTCTCAGGATAAATATCAACTTAATGAAGGATATTAAAGAAACAGCAAAGGGATGCTCTTCATGGAAATTTTAGGCTTATGTCCTGTTAATAAGTATTATAAGTAAGGTCTTGGTATTAGGAACATAGCTCAAATATTTTGGAACATTGTGGTTCTACCAATGAATTGATAAATCAATTACGAAGCATCCCATTGTCAACGAATCACAGAATACCTCAAGTTAGAAGGGACCTGTAAGGATCAACGAGTGCAACTCCCTGCTCCTTGCAGGACTACCTAAAACTAAATCCTATGGCTAAGGACATTGTCTAGATGCTCCTTGAACTCTGACAGGCTTGGTGCTACCCTGGGGAGCCTGTTCCAGTGACTGACCATGCTCTCAGTGAAGAACCTTTTCCTAATGTTTAATGTGAACTTCCCCTGACACAGTTTCATATCACTACCTTATGCCCTGCCACTGGTGACCACAGATCAGCACCTCCCTCTCCACTGCCCCCCTTGAGAAAGCTGTAGACTGCAATGAAGTCTCAGCCTTCTCTTCTCCAAGCTGAACAAACCAAGTGACCTCTGCTCCTCATAAGTCTTGTCCTCAAGACCTTTCACCATGCTGGTCACCCTCCTCTGGACACACTCCGACAGCTTGGTGTCCTTCTTATACTGGGGCACCCAAAACTGCACACAGTACCTGACACACCAGTGTAGTGCAGAGTGGGAAAATGACAATTCCTTCCTATTGCTGAACAAGAGAGATGATCTGCTGGTTTTCCCGCTAACTATTGAACCACAATTACATTTTGGCATTTAAAACATTCAAGTTCACTCTAGAAAATGCCCACTCTTCTCATTTCCCAAATTACAAATAAGTGGAAAAAATGAAATTCAGATGTGTTCTGCAGGGATGGCAATGGCAATAACCACAAATTTAAGTATCATTTTCACAAGAGCCAGGGAGATGACAGTAACAGATGCTGAATTACATATTATTACAAAAAAACTCACTTGATAATTAGCAGCACTACCTCCCAGCTACTGAAGAATCCAGCTCCTCATATTGCAAGTAATACCGTATTTATAATTTCAGTTTCCTTGCTGGAAATGGATGGATTAATTTTGACTGTGCAGGTAAAATATTATTTTGTCATCCCATCTATAGACCATTAGAACTTAATACATGGAACATGGGAATGTCCCTCTTTAGAAAGCATTGGTAACTCTAATAGAATAGCTTACTGCACAGCAACTTACAACAGAAGCTTCCACCTATACCATCAGTTAACTGGCACCATAAAAAGCCATTTCTTAAAATCAGTGTTGAATTCAGCTAACCAGAGTTTCAAGTCATTTCACCTAAGTACATTCTTTCAAGCCACAGCTGCTTTTCATGCAATAATCAAAATCAACACTTGAACCAAATTTGATAATATACAATTAATATACACACACTGACGCTTCCTGACCATTATCTTATACTTGCATCACTTCCTCACAACATAAAGTGGGAAAAGGAGGTGAGCTAGTACTGAGTGTTGTCATTCATTAATTTACCATTAACTAGGGTGAGAGAGTGCCTGGATCCATGCAGACAGCTGAAGTGTCTGGGAACCATAAAGCAAGCAGGGGCTACCCCTTGAGAAAGCCAGTTCCACCTGTCTGAGGTGCCTTCTGACAGGAGACCTGACTGAAAATTCCCACAAAAGGAAGGCGATAATAACAGCCACTCATCTCTCCACACTCCTGCTTCCTACAGTGATTAACTCTTCCACTCCAGAGGGAAACTTATCTGGCAGTTCTGCTTAAGAGCAAAGCAGATCTGACACGAAAGTGGATTTATGGTGCTGCTATCCTTCCAACAAAGAGGCAGCAAAGCAAGTAAGAAAAGGCCCAAGCATGAAATAAGTTATCGACTCCTTCAGCCGCTCAGTGAACATGAAGCGTAGACCTGTATCAATACACAACGCTCTGACTAAACCCACACAATTCCTGTGGAACAGGGCGCGCGTACGCTTCTGCAACAAGAAAACACACCACCGTTTCCTTCATACTTCCCGAAGGAATGAAAAGCAGCCGGGGCGGGTGCAGGGGGCTGGGCAGTACCGCAAACTCCCGCACCCTCCGGCTGCGCCAGCCGCGGGCGCTCCGGGGCGGCCCGGCCGCACGGCAAAGGCACCACCGGCGCTGGGCGGGCTCCGGGTTCCGCGGGGAGGTCAGAGCCGCTGCGGGCCGGGGTCGCGGTCCCACTGCTCACGCAGCCGCAGCAGGACCCCGGCCCGCGCTGACTCAGCAGCTTTCGGCTAGGCTGCAGGTGAACTCGAGCCGCCGCTGCTCGGAACCCGGTTCCAGTTAAAGCTGATGTTCGGCTCGCTAAGACACACAGACCGCTCCTCCCCGCCTCACCCCCGGGCTCGGGTGACTTCAAGCCCCGTTTCGCGAGCGACGCCAGCTCGCCGCAGGAGACCCTCAGCAGCGCCCGCCGCCCGGCTGTGCCGGCTTTCGGTCGGGCAGGGCTCCGCGCCGGGCCAACCGGCTCCACGCCACACAGCTTGGGGCGGGCAGGGGCTGCGGGCAAACGGCGAAGCGGGCTCTCCCTGCCGCCGCACCCGCCGGGGCAGGCGGCGGTGGGCAGTTCCCGGCGCCCGCCGGGCCCCTCACCTGCTGCTGGATCTTCCCATCCTCGGTGACCACCCAGTGGGTGGTGGCAGAGGCGGGCCGCGTCCCCGAGGCAAGCAGCGAGCACAGGCCCAGGGCCCAGCCAGACAAGACCCACGCCCGACACAGCCCGCCCCGCCCGGACGCTCCTGCCGCCGCCATCTTCCCCAATCCCGGCCTGCCCGCACAACCCGGAACCGGAATCGCCATCGCCGCCATTTTGGGAGGGGAGGACCGAGCGGGCGGTGGCTTCCTCTGCGGGGCGGTGTGGCCTGTTCGGGGGTCGGGGCAGGGACAGGCCCTGGGGCAGCGCCGCGTTTCCTGCCGGCAAACCGGGTGGCCCCGGGTCGCTACCTCAGGCGGCGCCGGGAGTCTGACGGCCGGAGCTGCGCGCCCGCCCCGCCCTGCGGCAGCAGCCAGGGCAGCCCCAAGGCGAAGGATCGCGGCGGCAGCGCCCGCCCCAGAAGCCGCGGTGGGGCTGTGTTGCTGCACCGACCCCGCTGAGGAGGCCGAGGCCGGTTAACGGAGCTTTTTAGACTTCCAGCAGCCACCGGTAGCGGCAGAGCCGCTGTTCGGAGCTCAGGGCTGGCTTCAAACGCAACAAGCAACACGGGACACGGAGCCGAATGCTTTCAGTAAAAAAAAAAAAAAAACAAAGGAAAAAAATCTGTGTGGTGCACCCTGAAGCGTTTGCGAAGTTCACTGAGGAGCTGCTCGAAGGTAGCTCTGGGAAACAAGTAACTCGTTTTTCCTTCTAATGCTTTGCAGTGACAGAGAAAAATCTAAACTTGTCCTTTCCCAGTTAAGGGTAAATTCCAATTCTGCAGCCTCTGTCCCCAGTCCTCAGTGGGATCCAAAAGCTGCCAAAGCCAAACTTTGGTGTTTTTGACCTAAATTTGTGAGCAAGCTGCAGACAGGTCGTGTGGGACACCAGACTTCGCAGAGCCTGTTAAACACGAAAATTTGCTGATAACTCAAACTGAGGAAGTAGTAAGTAATAAGACAAAATGTTTTAAAATGTTGTCACAGTGGTTAAACTAATGCCAGCGATTCAGTTTCTCGCAGGAGAGATAACATATTCCCATAGGTATGATAGTTCCTTACTGCTGCCAGCTTTCCCATATTACAGATTACACCAAAAAAACCAGGATGCTAGTCCAAGCCACTCTGATGTAAGATACGAAAATTTTATTGTGCTTTCAACATTTAGGAGGTGGAATAAGACAATGAATGATTCATTTTCACATGATTATTCCCATAGAAGATGTATGACATGCAGCTTTTGCTGAAAATTTAAATTCCTAGCCAAAATTTTGCATTTTTAAATTGAATTACAAGTCAAAACAGCTAGTGCAGTCTTACTAAAAATCTACTCCTTATTGGCAAACAGCTCAATACATCTATAGCAATCTAAGGAGTAAGTCACTAAACCAAAAAATACCTCAGTACCTTTTTACTAAGTCAACACAAGATGTTGCAGAGTAACTGTGAAACAATGAGCCAAACAAAATTACAAAATGAATTTATTCCAAAAGTGTAAGGGAACATTTACAATTCAACAAGATGGCGAACAGCTGTCTCCACAAGAACTCACTGCATTAAAATTAAATATGAAACTGGGGTGGGAGGGGGGTGAAATCTAACTACTTCTGAGGCCACGAGAACTTTGCGCATCACCTCTGAAAATCAGGACTCCTGTAAAGAAAACTCACTCAAAATTCAGTGAGAAAATGAGCTGCTAGTACCTAGTTATTAGTCTAAATAGAAACTCTATTTAGGCTTTGAGATCACATTTTTAAATCCTTTCAAAACACAAATTATAGCCAGAAGTGCAAAATGTCTTCCCACACCCCCCCCCCCCCCAGTGGAAGCTTATTACCCATCTAGTGCCTACTTCCAGAGTGACATTCTGATCTCACGAATTTGTCCTTGGAAGCTCGTTGCCAAGGTTGCTGGTTTTAGTGACAAATCTGAGTTTAGCAGCTGGCATGTAATCAGAAATGCAAAGTCAGCTCACATGTCCTGGAATGCCCAAAGTTTGCTGCCTACTGCTCCAGAGTTAAGCAAAACCAGACTTCTAATTTAGCATCGACAAAGTCTCTAAATTTGACACAGTTTCAGTATTCCAGCCTTCTGATTGTAGTGATAAATATCAAAGAGTGTTAATGAAGACACCTGAATCAGATTCACAAGCAAATACAAATGGAACTAGCTGGGGAAACAACACTTTCAGGCATATGTCTATGGATATCAAATGGCTGGACAAAAAAAAGGAGGATAAGAAATAGTCTTCATTCTTCTAAAGGCTAAGCTATCTTACATCAACACACCCTTGAACTTTTCCTCTTTCCAAACTTCTTTCTACTACCTGCTCCTTCCTTTACAATGTTGAATGACCTGAGAAGTAAAAATTTGGAGTGGTGAAAATAAAAAAAAAAAAAGTATTGTGCTCTTACACTGTCTTTTCTGGGTGTACACCAGTAAATATGAATCCCAAGTTGCTGCAGAAAAAAATAGCATTGAATTATTAATTTTCCACCTGAATTGAGCTATGTAGCTGGAATTTCTCAATGTTACCCAAAATACAATCTTATTTATATATTTTTAAATGCAACTGTATTGGTAAAAAAAACCCAAAACTGATGACCCACCCTCAACCCCCCAAAAACCACAAACCAGAAAATAACCAACCTTCAAGTGCTAACTAACCCAGAAATCTGCAAAACATAGAAAAGAGCCAGGTGGTACTATGGTCCAGCTCGAGCCTATGAAGCTTAATCACTGAATCAGTCTTTACCCATTCCTGGAATAATTCTAGTCATTTATTGATTTGTTTTTCCTGTTCATTTACTGAAATTTCACGGCATAACTATATGCACATATTAATATTAAACATTAAAAATTCATTTGCAAAACAGCACTTTTGCATTACAATGCACGGAGAAGAGTAAGATGTGCAAACCAGAAAACATCACATTCTCCACATCTCTAAGTAAAAGGATTGCTTCATGCTACAAGCAAAATAAATTCCCATGTTGCAAACTTAAAAAAACCACCACGTGTCTCATTCAATTCCATCAAAAAAGTAAATCAAAGCTAATTTAACAATGGTACTCTTCTCCACATATTGCAAAATATGGTTACAGATGAGGAAAGGATTACTTCAGCTGCTAAGCTTATCTGACATGTATCTCTGTCATCATGCCTTTCCTGTCCAATACTTAATACATAAACTCAACTATATAGTTTCAGTTATGCAGTAGCTGATTTTTAGGTTAATATACAAACTGTCAAGATGTAGCTTTTGGTAAAACATTTCTGCTCTTTTCCAATCTTGAATAAATCCTGAAGACACTTCAAAAATAAGAACCCAAACCTGCTGACTGTAAGCATCCAAAAATACAGCTGTAGTTTCACTATGGACAAGTTGTAGTCCGTTAGAAAAGTAGATCATACATACAAAGGTATAAAGAACATTTAAGTCAGTCTTAGTGGAAGGCAGTCCTTGAAGGAAACAATACTCCAAACTTGCAGAGTAGCACTTTCACTTTAGCCCTTCAGGGCCATGGAAATGGTGGTCTACTCAGTAGATTCTTCCTCGGCTACGATTGCCACGTCCTCCCCAGCCTCTTCCTCGTCCACCCCGGAAACCACCTCTTTGCTCTGAAATAAAAGTCAAAACTTTTCATAAGGACTTTACACTGTACACAGATTAAAATTAAACAGCAGTAACTAGAGAAACTGAAGGCTGACTTTAAGTCTCTGAGGTTAATCCTGCTTATGTACCATGAGAACTCCAAGTTACGCTTTGATGACAACAGATCCCACTAATTGTAAAAGAAGGTCAGGAGAACTAGCCTCTCTAGGCTTAATAATATGATACATAACTACCCCATTATTTTAGAACTATATTTGGGCCAACTCATTATCACAGAATTGAAAACTGGTTTGTAAAGAACTTTATTAGGCTACCTAGCTCATTCTTCTGTCCAGTAACACTGTGTCAATCTTGAGGTGTTTGTCTGACTGCTCCTAGTGATTTTACAAATTGATGGAAAACCACAACTTCGTCAGTATGCCTGTCCTTTTCCATCCTTAACGTTATCACCTGCAACTTAAGTTTCTTTTTTGCTGGGCTGGTATCTTAACTATACCAAATTAAAAATCTTAGATGGATCCCAGTTGGATCTTACACAGGTTGCTGCCATTGTTGGGCCTATTCATCCAGTCTGCAACTGCTCTCATGTTCTGCCCAAAAGTGTGATTTGCAGAGAGACAGAATCACTGCGACTGGGGGCATGGAGACACAACTGTGTATGGACAGTGAACCTGGCAATTCCCAGTTGTTCTGGATCAGATCTGCAACATCAGCAGTAGCTGTAACAGCAATTCAGCACAGGTCCAGTTGTGTGACAGGTGGTGGCCCAGCTCT
The DNA here is from genome assembly GCF_037038585.1 of Patagioenas fasciata. NCBI lineage: Eukaryota > Metazoa > Chordata > Aves > Columbiformes > Columbidae > Patagioenas > Patagioenas fasciata. The sequence continues at coordinate 26,283,989 of NC_092524.1, read as the reverse complement.
GCCACTTGCAAAAACTGGTCTGTCCAATGGGAAATCTGGGGTGCGAGTCTGTATTCCATAATAGAGAACACAATAATACAATTACTAACTCTATGTATTAAAACACTACTAAAACTACCTTGCAAATGACATATAGTTATAGGCTGGTAACAGTAAAACACTGTAACAGATCAGCAGCTAGAAAGAGACCATTACACAAAAAAAATTGGTGACAGTACAATTTGATCTTCATAGAATGTGATAGTAAATTTGCTTAATTTGTTTGTTCCCCCCACCCTAAAGCACAACTGTAAATAGACAAAGTTTTTCCAAGCTGCCTAACTTACCATAAGAAAAACTACCCAGGTTACTGCTGTATTTTCCACTGGGAGGATTATATATTTGCCTGGCATCCCTTTTTGGTCCTGCCGAAGCTTTCTTTGGGGGTGAACTTGAGGTTGTATCTTCACTTGCTCTTTTTTGACTGACAGAAGAAAACAAAACCAGATTATTACACCCTTGTAGTGACAAGTACAGAACAGCAGTTCAGCCTCAAAGATCAACCACTGTAAGCCAGTAGCAACTAATGAAGATGCCCTAAAAAACACTTCAAAAGAGGAAATAAGCTAGTCTCCAGTTGATGTGGTCTACTGTATCCCTAAAGCCAGACTAAGATTATCACTCCACAGCCTTAATTTATTCCAGGATGGGCATTATTTTTTATTATGAAACTTTTAGCTCACGTGTCTTGTATATAATACATACACAGCTTGGGATCTTTATTTTGTAATCGGCAGAAACTAACAGTTTTCTTTTAAATGAAAAACTCTTACCTTGCATCTGCCTTCTGTACAGGTTTCCAGGACAGTGTAACTGTGCTTTTATAAGAAGGAGGAATGTGGAAGAGATCCTATGGAGACAAAATTAGACAGTTTACTCAACAGTTAAATTCATGTTGATTGCACTTCAGAATTTTAGCTACCTACTCAGACTCCAGAATAACAGTTACTTTCCAACAATTTTAAACCATTTTTGAAGTCACATGGCAGAGGGATAAGGTGTCAGTAGCTAACCGCCTTATCTGGCTGCCTCAGCTAATACACTTTACAAGGAAATTTGAATAAGGAAGAAACTTTTTACAATGAGGGTGGTGAAACACTGGCACAGGTTGCCAAGAGACATTCAAGTCCAGGCGGGATGAGACTCTGAGCAACCTGATCTAGTTGAAGATGTTCCTCCTCATTGCAGAGGAGTTGGATTAGGTGACCTTTGAAGGTTCATTCCAACCCAGACTGTTCTACAATTCTATTCTATGATTCTAAATGAGATTTGTATTAACAAAATAGTGTCTTAGACTGACATGATATGCTTTCTTTCTTTCCCTATGTAAATCAAGCATCTTACACTGGACTACAATGGCTCCTGCAGGGAGACATCTGACATCCCTGCTATGATGGTAAAAGACAGGCTTCTCAATACTGTTGCCAAAGTTTCCCATTTGAAGAAAGTTTTTTAGTGACTGAAGGGGAGAGAGCGGAAGGGAGGGGAGAGAGGAAAAGGTGGTTAGAAGGAATCAGAATGGTTTCAAGCACTCTGGATGGCAGTGTCTTTCTGCAGCTCATCTCTCCTAGACTCTTTGGAGAAAATTATTATGTATAGCAGCTTGCTTTGCCTCCTCCCTCCTTTCCAACTTCTTGCACCTCTTCAAACTATTCCTTATCCTTCCCTGCTACTGGAAGAAAGGGAAACGATAAGGACAGAGGCTTGGACAGAATCCAGAGACTCCTAAAGCAAGTTCTTCTGCTCCTGCAGGCAACTAGGAGCTGCAAAAAAGGGCCTTAACACCCCACCCCAACAGCAGCAGCAGCAAAGGCTAAGCTGCATAAATGGCAGATCCATGTCTCTTCAGAAACAGTAACGTGGACAGCAACGCTGAGCTGACTAACACTGACAAACATAATAACACAATATAACTCAGTTCAGATTGATATAGTTTTTTTTTCTGTATAGGTTACTCTACCCTATGAATTTCCTCCTTCATAATGTCAGGACTTACCTTGATTAAAACATTAATGTTATTGGTTATTTTCAAGGCAACCACTTTAATCTTGTTCTGTAAAAAAAGAAACACCACTGAAAACCTATTCTACTAGCTTTAAATTATGCCAACTGCATTTGATGAAGTCGTGAACATTAAAATCACTGCTCTTCCTAGTGAATTGCTATAGCTGTAATAATAGTGAAAGGTGTGTACACTTCTGAGTTTTCGTTATAACTAGTTTTAGGCTTTTTGCAGTTTTACACTATCTAGCTGCTTTTAACGTTCCAGTGTACTTCCCACTAAAATTTCCCCCCCAATATATGAACATTTTCCCTTTCAAAAACGCAGAGCACACTTAAGCTAAATACACATAGATGCAGAGAGTAGCTAACAGTAGAACTAAAAGATCATCTTAGCTTGCAAAATGCAGCATCCGGTAAGATGCACTTGCAACAGATGTTAACAGTATTATTCCCTTAATCTATCTGCACACTTACAACAGACTGCAGCCCACTAACATAGGCCAATGGCTATTTTGGTAGGCTCAATTAGAAAAATTAGAATTCCTGAACAATATTCACCTCCTCTGTTTTCAAGGCATCTCCTGTTTTTCCTTGAAGTGCTAGACGAAGCTGTCGAATATACACCTGCAACCCTCGAGCAAAATACTGTAACCTGAAAAATTTAAAAGCATAGTCCCATAAAATAAAAGCATAAGCAAAGGCAAGTAGTAATCTCAATTTTTCCCCTCTAGGTAAAATGCTCAAAGTAAGTCTTCTGCCAATCTGAATTGTGCTTCTTTAGCATCCAGACAATAATAATTCACATTTTCTAAGACAACTGTAACACCTGCCTCTAAATGATTACCTGATTTTAAAGTCTTTCAATTTCTCTGCATTCAGCTTGGCTGTGAGGAAGTCTGGAAGTTTACGGCCCAGCTGATGGAAGCTGTACAATAAACACTCCACATAACTGAACTGCAACTTGGGCTCTTCATTGCCAGCATTTTCTCCATTCTCTGCTTCCTCTGGAGGAAGGGGCATATATTCCTAATGAACAGAAAGGTAAAACCAAGGTGTGAGACACATTTACAGAGAATGACCATTCTTTTGCAGTGTTTGAACTGGAGGGTTTATTTATGCTGACAATTTAAGAAATATCCCCCCATTCCCATACTAACATGATGAACTGCTGCATGAAGTCCTGGTACAGGTGGTTTGCCTAGACATACATGATGTATCACCTCTGAGGAAATAATACAGTAGCACTGCTACCACAGCAAGCACCAATGCTTCTGAAACAGTGCTGAATTTGCCTAAAATTATCAGTGCAGATATAGCCTTTCATGACATCAATATAAGCCTCTCATGACTATAAAATTTAAAAAGAACAAAACCACATGAGTTTACTGGATTAAAAGCATTGTGCAGGTTAACAAATCTACAAAGCCTTTGAATTGCAAAATGATGTTTGACCTTATATCATGGACAAACCTATCTTTGAAATAGCCACTTAACAAAAAGGAGAAATAGATAATTTTTTTTTTTAAATCATCAAAACAAACTAAGAATTTTACATGAGTAAAAACTGAATCAGTCTTACCAGTAATTTATCAAACAGCTTCTTCAAATTTGATTCAAGTTTTTCCATATCGCCACAAAATGAACTCATTTCAGCAAGAAGCTTCAAAACCTACAAGGATAGCCAGGTTTTTGTGTGTTAACTGAAAAGTACAAAGGCTTAACTTTCAACCTAGAAGCGTATCACTGTGGCTGGGACACTGGAGCTCAGCTATCACAATAAAACCCCTCCCAAGCATCAGCAAAGAATATATGGAGGATGTCTACAGCACAGCTCACCTTCAAAGTGAGATTCTCAGAGATCTAACTGAAGCTGCAGCGCTGATTAACATAAATAAAATTATAGACATTAAGCCACTCCCTTAGGAGGCTAAATTAGCACAAACCATGCAGCAATCATTTCAGTAAATGCTATGTGCTTAAAAAAATTGACAGTAATATAAAAATGATTACACTGATCTACTTATTCTAGCCTTGCCTTGAAAGCTCAGGACAAATGGCACACACTTTAAAAAGCAATGCTCAGTCATGCGTCAACGCAGCAAACTTGTTTTTTCCTAGTGTAGCTAGTTTTCCTACAAACCAAGAACAAGAAAACCACTTAGGAAAGTTTGTGATTTTAAAAATAGCTGTCTTCATCTAAGATGCTGTTGTTTTATGACTTGAAAGACGTTTTAGCTTGGGCTTACCTCTAACTGGATATCAAGACCCTCCACGGGGGTAGTCAAAGAACTGAGGTTTGGCAGCACATGTTCACAGAAGTAAGTAACAAATTTTGTGGAATGAACATTTTTCTGCAAAAAACACCACGAATCATTCAGGCTACAAGTCTGAAGAAGTGTTATCCCCCTATCACTCTGACACCCTTATAAATGCCTACGATACAGCTATAGCTTTAAGCACAAACCATGCAAGGTTTATTAAACTTCCCTCTAACTCCTAAAACACAGAGAACCTTTCAGGTAACTTAAACTCAGGGGTTGTCTGCAACAGAGGCTGAAAAGCAAGCACTGCAGTTGCCTGGCATCAGACTTGAAATAATCAAACTCATACATGTATGAACCTACTGTGAGAATCTTGTCATAATTCACTGTGCCATCTTCAATTTGAAAGAATATGTTGAAAAGCAGAGAATAACACAAAAGCTCTTTGTATTCAGAGGCTTTAAGGATGTTTTCCAACATTTTAATACATTGGAAGCTGAAGGTGGAGAGGTACTCATATGCTGTCATTCTAACTTAACTACTGAGAACACCAAAGAGAAGCTACAGCCATTAACTTGTCACAATATTCCTCATGCAAAGCAAATAAATACATACTGAGAAGAGTGGCACTGCCTGTCGAGTACACTGTAGAAGTCTGTCCACACAGTCTGGATCAGATGGATTGAACATTTGTTCCAGGTCAGCTTGTTCGGCTACCAGTTCCACCAGTTGTTGCCTTCCACTCACTGTCTGTAAGCTTTTTAATCCTGACAATATTTTCATGAACAGAACAAATTCCTCGCCTGTCACATCTTCCAGCACCTTAATAGAACACCAGAAAATGTATTTCTATGGTGGTAGTTAGCAAACCTCCCAGTCAAACCTACCTGATTTGAAAAGGTAAAATATGCAAATATTTAGCATTTAAATTTAGTCACTAGCTGTTTAAAAACACCAGTTTAAAGGAACACATGAAAACATGCACTGTGTGCACCTCCAATTTAAAGTAGCTGCCATCAAGCTGTGCATAGGAAACTTTATTTTTATTGAACTCTAACCTTATGAAGAAATTTATCTAACAAAATGGTATGCTTCAGGCAGAATAAATTTTAAATCAATATCTACTCATTATTGAGAAGCAGAATAAATATTAAATGAAAAGCTATTCATTATTGATTAATACTTTTTATAACTTTCTCAGCTTGGGGAATGCACAGGAATCCCATAAAATTCAACAAAGACAAATAGAAAGTCCTGCACCTGGGATGAACTAACTTAACTTCCCTGCATCAGCACACGGTGGGGACTGACCAGCTGGGGAACTGCTCTGCTGCAAAGATCCAGAGGGTTTTGGGAAACAGCAGGCTACACCTAAGTATCTGCAGCATTCCTTGGGTGATGTAGTGTCCTGGGCTATGACAAGTATAGCCAGTAGACTGAGGGAAGAAAAGGGATCGAGGTTTCTCCTTTGCTATGCCCTCAATAGACCAAACCTGGAATACTGCACCGAGTATCAGGCCCTCCTGTATGAGGAAGTTGCTGAGAGGCTTTAGAAAGCCCAGCCAACAAGGTGATCAGTGTCTAGAGCACATGACCTGTGAGGAGAACCTAAGAAAACTGGGATTTTTTCAGCCTTAAGGAAAAAAGTCATAAGGGGATGATGAGGCGATCTAACACTAATCTTCCAATACTCAAGAGCAAGTCGTGAAGAGTAGAAGCCAGGTTCTTTACTGAGATGGACAGGGTGAGAATAGGAAAATGATACAAAACTGAAATGGGAGGTTCCAACTGGATAAAGAAAACAAACAAACAAATCCAAACCAAAAACCAACAACATAACCTCACAACACACTGATGACAAACATTGGAGCTGGTAGCCCAGACAGTATGAGAAATCTCCATCCTTAGAAGTTTTCAAAACCCAACTGGACAAAACACAGAAAAACCTGATCTGAATTCAGGTGACCATGATTCACTAAGGTGATCAATCTCCCAAAGTCCCTTTCCAATGTGAATAATTCTATGATTCTAGTAAAATTCACTCTTACAGGATGAGAAGAGCCTAGCATTATTTTAGCACAAAAAAAGTGCTGCAAAGTTTGGATTATAACAGAACAGGATAACTAGAAGATCACATTTGTACAATGTTTAACTCCACATGTGGTTTAAACAAACAGACCTCCAAAGCAAAGCCAGTGATAAGGGATGGTTTAATTATACTTAAATTTGTACTGAAATAAGACGCTCACCTTCTTTGATTCAGTCAATATGAACTCTTCTACCTCCTTTGTCATCACCTCTTCCGGCAGGGTTTTCAGTTTTGTAGAGAGGAACTTGATGGCTCTCTCTCTCACAATATCCTCTCCCTGAAGAATTTGACTGAATAACCCTCCCAAAGTCCCTGAACAGAAAATAAATCACGTAATGCAGATTATTTTAGAAGTTAAGAGCTGAACCATCTACGCAGAAGAAAGAAGTTTCCTCCTGTAAGAATCCATGACACATCTTAAAATAACTGCTATGCTAAGTTTTAAGAAAAAACACATTTTTCACATAGCTTGACATAAGAACCCACTTTCTTGTATTGGTCTGTATAATTCAGATACACAATTATTGAAAAGTTCAGTATCGTTTGTAAAACCAAAGAGTGCGCCTCTAACTTTTACATTGTAACAGGAAGATACAAAATTGAGTCCTGTTCTCACCTTACTAGAGACTGGGAAACATTAATAAAAGACATTTATAGAAAAAATGTGTCCTTTACCTTTAGCATCCATCTTAAATATACTGAGCAAAGCATTGTTCACCAAATTGAATTCTGCAGAATCATCTGAAGAGAGAAAAAAACCTGATATGCATATCCTTGAAATGCAAACATAAAAGCAGAAAAACAAAGATTTCTCACACCACACAAGAAGCATACTATCCTCAGCACTTAATTATAAACATAACTTGTATTTTTGACAACTACTAGACTGAGGAAGTAGAAAGCCACAATTATGAAAGCTGGAAGTAAAAAAAAAAAAAAGCTACCTGCCACTTCAGTCTCCCTGCCAAAAATATAACATTATAAACTCAATAGGACCGAAAAATTGAAGGGAATTTATTAATCAATATATTTAGTAATTTTAAGGAACAGTTGAATAAACAAGCTGACGTTTACTAAATTAAGATAGAATAAACAGTTATTTCTTCTTAAACTCTCCAGTAATCTATGGTATTTCTAGGAAGGAGAAACAATTTTCCTCTTGAACGAAATGGAGAAATGTGTAAGTCTCAAAAAAAAAAAGTATCTTATGAGAAGCCTAGAGACTTAATCATGCGTTTTTAATACAAATTTGAATATCTAATATTTAGCACTATATAACTTACTGAAATTAAAAAAATACATACTGTATATTAAATTATGAATCAAATATTTTGTATCAAAAATGCATTGTATGGAAGAAAATGCCTTCAGGATTTTTTGAGTTCCTAAGTACTTGTATTAGAAATCCAATAACTCTTTCAGAAGGCAATTTGCTGCAGTCCATAACCGGAGGGTGGGTTTTTTTTTGTTCCACCTCCCCGCCCTTTTTCTACAGATGTTTTCAGAGAACTTGAAAGAAATGTTATATTCAAAAGACAGATTTTCAGTTTAGATTAGGGTAATTAGCAACCTTTCATGAGAAGCAGCAACATAACTGTACAGCAAATATAAAGGGAATGGGGGGAAGAGCAGAAATAGGACATGAATGGCACCAGGACAGACAGCTTTGTAACCAATTATGGATCAGCAGAAAACATTTTACAGAACAACACTATAATACATCTTCAAGCGTGCCACAGGAAAGCAGCCAGGAAACTACCAGCGTCTCCTACCTGACTGTAGAAGCTGAGTCAGGATGTCTGCTACCCGAGGAAGATTATCTCCAGTGGCAAACTGAGGCAATTCCTTGATTGCTTGTCGCCGGATCTGTCAAAATTGTCAGTATTTTGAAACAAAAAATTTCAAAAATTAAAGAAATTAAATAAAAAAAATCAGGCAATTCAACTAAGAAAGTTTGGCAGAAATATCAGCCAAATTTGAGAAAGTGACCACATATCCTTTTAACATGAATACTGTATTCAGAAAGCGATGTTCAAGTCTCAGAATTTAATAGCAGTCCAAACTTCATATTTACTATAAAGCTATTATGAAATATCTATGAAGAAAATAATATATTTTTCTTAGATCTAAGCAGCACTGAAGAAAAAACAAATTTGAACAGCATCTCTGTTCACAAAATCACTATTTTGATCAACAAAATAAAGGGTTGGAATATGTACTATGGAGTCTTATTTGCTAACAGTAAGGATAATTTTATAGTTGGACATACTGCAGAGATAAACTCTAGGTTTTGTTCCCAGCACTCACAAAAATCCTTGAATGATCTCCCCAAATCATTTAAGATCTGATAATCAAAGATGCTTCAAAGGTACAGCTTCTATCAATACCACAGAAGCAGCACGAAGCATCTCAAGACTTCTGCAAGAATACTACATTGTGAATCGCATTCTCATGGTTCTCAGGTGCAAACAAAATTTTCTTGCCTCCCAGAAGGCTTCATTAGAATCAAATACCACATTGTATTTTTTGAAAAGAAAAAACACGTAATAGATATTAAAATAAACCATATGTAAGTTTATTTACACAGAGTTATTCCTTTGATCAATGATGGGAGTGAAGAAGACAAATGTGAACTGATATATCTTCCCATACCGTCACACAACAGATTCTTCTATTGCAGGTCTTTTCCAAAGACCAACCCTCCCCACCCAAAAGACACAGCCTATTAAAAACAAAATTAAAAAAAAAAAAAAACAAACAACGTATCAACTTGCTACACCATTCTTATTCTTACCGAAACGTCTTCATCCTCACAGAGGTCCAACTGGGCATTGATAGCCGAGTCAGCTAGCTCTGGAAAATGCTTGAAGAACTTAGGAATAAACTGGGCTGCAAGTCTCTTCTCCTTGGCACCTCCTTTCACGCCATCCAAGATCGCCTGGTATGCATCCTTATGCTGAAAGAGGAAAACCAGAATACATAAACAGAAAAATCCTGGAGTATTCTCAAGACAAGGAAAGGATTTTTTTCTATCCCACTCACTTCAGCTACTTAACTATATACGAGCTTCATACAAAGAAATAAATTTAGCTCGTAGACCAATATAACCATCCCACTTCACTAAAATTTGCCTCTATTGACTGGTTTTTACTGTTATTCAGGTTCCTCTGTCTGTTCAAGTGCTTACTGTTCAAACTGCCAGCCTGAAGGCTAACAGCTCTTGCATACCACTTGAGATTAGATTAGTGCAGACTCAAGGAATTATATGATCTCCTTTACTTGACTTGGGCAGTTTTTCAAGGCAATTCTGGCTTTTGTTTGCTTGTTTATTGTCTCTCAAGTAGAGTCTACCTGTCCCAACAACTGTGCCACTGGAATGGACCATAAATGATTTTTAATGTATATTGTGCTAAAGCATCTTTGGCACCTATTAAAGCAGTTAACTTAATGTGAGATTAAGCATAGTTCTTCAAAGATCTGTTAACAGAAACTAGATCTAAAAAAAAATCTCCAGGTGAAATACAGAAATAAAGACTTCAGCAACAGAGTTGCTGAATATTCTCTAGCTGCTCCAACTAGAATCAAACAGGTGTTTCTGACTGTGTGCCTGCAGGAGTGAAACTTTAGAATAAAAGGAAGTCTTTGCTGTGGTTAGCTACGTGTTTGCAAAGTAAAAGTCAGCATTGTTAGTATGCTAGCAGAAATCAGAACCGTATATGATTAACTTTCCTCATGGTTGTGGAAAGAGTGTTTTAGACAACTTATCCTACTTTGAACAGCAAAGGACACTTTGCTTTATTTACATTAAATTTCCCAGAGCCACATGTTATCATCGCCCCAACTCCACACAGAAGTTCACCCATAACAAACAGAGATACTAATTTACAAAGCAGTACATTGCACTAATTTCCTCTAACATAAGCTGTATTTTAACATTCACTACCAACGCTCCTTAAACACTCCCTACACCTTGTTGATAACTTCATGCTGCCGGATTCTGAACTGGATTGGGATACTGGTCTGGAAGAAGAATAACCAAGGAAAAAAAATGGTTGTTTTTCAGCCATTTCATATCCCCATCTGGTTTGGTCTGCAGCTGTGCCAACACAGAGCACTCAATAGCAAAGGCAGGAGTGAGCCAACAAAAACTAATAGTGAAATAAACATTATTATAGTCACAGGTTTTCAGACTGCACATTAAGAACAACTTTTTTTGGTGGAACAAATTACTTAATACATATTAAAAAAGCATTCATACAGCAATGAAAGAGAGTAGTTTGTATTCCATGGATTTGTATTACTGCATACTAACTAATCCCTCATTTACGCAAAATACAGTTCAGGCAGTTTATTTTACCCTATACCTGGCATCACCAAAAGCTCAAGGAAAAAAAGCAGGCAACTGCAGCAGCAGTGTGAGCCTTCAGTTTTGCACATTTCCTCCCAGTCTGTAACACAAGAATGTCCTAAGCCAGAGGTATAGTCCAGATAGTTATTAAAAATAACTGTTGAGTGACCAATCAGTCATTGATTTATCTAGATTAAGTCTTGAACCAGTACATCCTCTGTAATGTCCTATGAGAAGTTTTGCAATGTGTTATGAAGAAAATCTTGTCTTCCTCTTTATTTTAAGCCTATTTCCTAATAGCTTTTTTCAAGTTCTCACCTTAAATTCACTCACAAGGTAGACTCATAATATCTGAGCCTCTTTCTCAACTGAAACACTTTTACAAGTTCAATACTTCCAGGCTTTTAAATTACCCCTCTTCACGTCACACTTCTGGTTGTTCCCTTACGCTTCTCCTCATGTTCAAAGTCTCTTTTTTTAAGACAGGGTGACTTTTTGTAAGTGAGAGATCATATTCATAAGGTTGGTAAGAGATAATAAAGTAATAAGTGGGATAAAACTGATGAATCAGGAACAATTACTCATAGCTTCTCGGAATGCAAAAATTGGAGACATCAAATAAGATTATGAAATGCCAAGTTCAGAAGAGATCACTCCTTCACAAAGGCTAATGAAGTAATGGAACATTTTGTCACGAAACGTTTGTATGCCAGAAATATAATCAGTTTAAAAAAAGTATCACGAAAGTACACTGAAGAACAATCTAGTGAGATATACTAATTACAAAGACAGTATCTCTGACTCTGGAAGCTCACAAGCTATAGAGAAGCAAAGCTGGAAAAGTGTATTGGAATCATAACTCTGTAGTTACCCTTGGAGGTTTTTAGACATCTGCTATTGATTCCTGTCCCAGGCTTCATTTCTGAACTATGCTGGAATCTGTTCTACCAAAGATGGTAATTCCTGTTTTGCAAAAGCTACTAACAATAGTAAAAACTATGATGGACCACTAATTTGGAAGATGACACAGTAATAGAGTCTGGTTTATTCTGTATCTCTCCATATAGTTCCCAAGACTTTAGTCGCATTTTTTGCTTGGCTCTGAGATGATGTTTTTGCTGAACTGTCTACAAGGATGCTTTGTTTCGCTAGAGCATAATTACACAAGCAAAGTGAATAGACTCGAATTAAAAAGAAAAAAAAAGAATTAAAAAACAACACCCATCATATTATTTGTTCTCTTAAAGAACTTTCCAAATAACCTTGTATAGTAGTACCTAGTTTAAAATCCACTGCTAGGTATATGCAAAGCTACTTTATTACTCATGTGTGTAATCACAAAAAAAAATGAAAAAATCTGTTGCTTTTTCAGGTAGCCATTCAGTAAAATGAGAGCCCAATGCAATTCAAAGACTAGTTTTAATTAACCATAATATTTTATACTGGCAATATACTACGTCATCCTCTCCTTTTAAATAATCAGTAATGATATAAACAAACGGCACATCTTGCCAGGATTCTACAGGTAAAAACCTCCTTTAGCCATGAGGATCGAATTTCCATTTTTGCCCTAAGTAAATAAAATAAAAAAAAAAAAAAAAAGGGGGGATGGTGGAAGGGCTACGGGCAATTATCGAACCATAATAGACTTCACCTTCCCCCAACAAGCTTTTTAGCAAGACAGCCTGCCAAAAGCTCTCCAGAACTGCAGTGCAGTGGATCAGATGTGGATGACTAGTGGTGTAATCTTTAAGGCCTGAATTCGCCAGGTGAAACTCCCGGCGCCCAATGCAAAAAAACAGTCTGACTCTAGCTAATAACTAGTTAATATCTGCGACGCCACATTTTAAAGGAGAGCAGCCGACAGGACGGGAAGAGGATGCTGCAAAAGCGGCCAGAGCTACTTCCGTCCTTGCAGAACTGCAGCCGCGAATTCATCTCTATCCGCCTCTTCCCTCCCCCTGCCCGGTTCGTGAAGAAACCCACACCGAGAACAGCCCCGGGGGCTAGCTACTTGTCCGGCAGGGCGAGCAGCCCCTCCGGCGGCACCCCTTCCCGCTCGCCCCGTCTCAGCCGGCCCAGGCCAGAACTCCCCGCGGCGGCGACGCCACTGCGCTACTCAAGCCCGAGGCCTCGTGAGGCCTTGCAGGCCGCAGCCACGCCGCACCTGGCCTGCCGTCTCAGTGGCGTCCGCCAGGATCCCGTAGTTCCGGTAGAGCTCCTCCACGGTGGGCATGGTGCGGCGGGGAAGAGGCAGAAACTGCCGCTGAAACCGAGGCCGCCACTGACGCCGCCGCCGCGCAGGCCGCCGCTACCGCTCAGGCCGCCGCCGTCAGCACCAACGAGGCGGAAGTCCCAGAGCAGCTGTTTGCCGGCCCCTGCGCAGCGCCCCCAGGCGGCTGGCGGTGGAGCTGAGGGCCGGGTTAAAGTGGCAGGGCGGGGGGGAACTCCCCGCAACGTGCTGTACATGTTTTACGCCCGCGGAGCTGAAGTGATATTAAACTGGTATTCAGTGTAAACGGGAGTGCCCCGGCTTCTGCGTGGCTCCTCGTGTCTGGGTTTTAGTCATCGTAGCACAAAGCACAAGGCACTTTCACAAGTGCTGCAGTTACAAGGATTTCACCATGAGCCGGGATTTGTGCACCTGGCGCTTGGCAGCGGCGCCTCCTGCTGCTGGGGGAGCGGGACGCGGTTGCTCAGGGGTGCGCCATGGTCTTCACCTTTTGAGGCCTTTTTTTTTTTTTTTTTTTTTTTTTGTTCCCCCCTTCTCCTGGGCTTTCTTTCACACTCCTCCTTTTCCTGATTGCTCTCTTCCCCCAGTTACTCGTTTCTGTATCCCATTTTGTGTCTCATATACAAATAATGTGAAAGATGCACAGAAGTGCCTGTCATACACTGAGCTCCTGGTGCAAGAAAGTGACTGGTTTAATGTGATTTGGTGACTTTCATATTTTCCTGAAGAGGAAAATACTCTCTAATTCCAGCATATAGAAGCTGAAATATCTGCAACTAATGCAGTAGGTTCAAATGACCTAAATTGTGGCAAAAGTTAAAAGGCTGCAAGAGTGTCTTCCCCTAATCTCAACATGCTTTAGCATCCTGCTGATTTCACAGGCACTTAAAATGAAAGAGGATTCCCCTCACGTCAGCTTGAGGCCAAGCTAAGCAAAACACTTGACCTTTTCTTCATATCCTTTCCAGTAGGATGAAGGGTGATTTCGGAGGCATTCAAAGCCCCGGTCTCTCTCCAGAACTGGCGCAGGCAGAACGCACACAGCAGGGTCATACTGGGGCATCAATCATTTACCTTCCTTTCATTTTTCCTCTGCTGTCAGTGTTTCAGCAAGTGGCTGCAGTGACCACATCAGTCACCTTTCGTCCCCTGTTTGAACTGAGGCCCAGTGCCTTTACCTGTCTGCAGATGGAATGATGTGGTTCCTGCACACTTTGCAGGGTCTGACGGTGCGAGAGTTTGTGGCTGCTCTCAGATCCAGGAGAGCACTAACCACGGCCTGACCCTTGGTGTGCTTGTGACCATCGCATATACCTAATCTTCTTAAAAGAATATATTCGTTAATAAAATGTAACACAAGACAAAAAATATTTTTAATGCATCAAAAGGGCTATGTGCATGACTAGCTTACCTGAACCTTTCATTTTCCAGGAAGGGTAAGCTTCCTCTGGCAGCCTGGCGAATATTAAGAGATGTCAATCTCTTGCCCTCCAGCATCATCCAGGCAGCATTGCATCTGAATGCAGATTTTAAAACGCTCTGTGATCATCTTTATCAGCACTGCCATGGCAAGCTTCTACAGCTTGTAAGAAAGGAGGAAAGATGAACCTCCCATTTAATTAGGTTTTAGCCCCCTTGAAATGTTTACATAGATGGAGTACCCCATTATCTCCTTTTCTTGCTCGCTTCCTCAACAGCACACTATTAAAGTGTGATTACATTCTATAGCAAACATTGATAGTCAGATAAATATGTGGCATTGAGACATTATATATTAGAGCTGTGGAGGAAAAAAGAGAAGAAATAGGCACGAAGGAAAAAGGGTGTGAGAGGGGTTGTGTGCCTTCTGGGAAAGGCTGGTGCTCTATGGTGGAGCAGGACAGGTGCTTAACATACTGGAGAGTGCTGGGAAGGGGAGTGGAACTCAACTCTTGGATGTTGACTGCACCACAGGGAGATTAATGGGTGGGGTGGGATGGTAAGCAATTCCCAAATACTATAATATTATATATGTTGTTATACCTAAGTATATATGTATTAATCGCATTTATATACATTGTATCATAACATACATTATGTGTCTTGGAGTCATACTTTCTAACTTTCTCTGGTATTAATGAGGTCACCCCTCAGTCTCCTCCAAGCTAAAGAGACCCAGCTCCCTCAGCCTTTCCACATAAGGGAGACGCTTCACTCCCTTAATCATCTTTGTTACCCTGCGCTGGACTCTCTCAAGGAGTTCTCTGTCCTCCTTGGAGTGTAATCTGACTATCTTGCAGAATGTCTCCCTGGCAAGGCTGGCTGCTGCTTTTTCCCTGAACCCTGCAGCCCGGACCTCGCAGACCTCGCTTCCCCCGCGCCAGCAGGCGTCGCTGTGCGCCCGCAGAAGCAGAGCGGCGCCCCCCGGGCGGCTCGCGCCGGCGCCGGCAGGTTCCCGCCCCGCGGAGCCGGTGTCTGACACAGCGCTATCTGTTCCCGTAAACGGAACAATGCCCAGCCCTTATCAGATGATTTCCGTGCAGTACGGAGAACCGCGCTGCACTGCTGTCGGAAAGAACGTTACACCTAGGCTGTTCCACATGACATCTCCAAATTCAGCCGGAAAATTAGAAATTATATTAGAGAAATAAAGCTGGTTTTTTTTTTTTTTTCAAATTATTATTTTATTTTTTTTTTTAGGTTGCTGCCTCTAAACATATAACAGCAGTCTGATTGTACTCATCTTACTGTTTACCCTGCAACTATGCGTAGGAATTTTAGAGTACCCTTTCAAATGGTTTTTGAACCTGTGATCAATTCTCACTCTGTTCTATAGCTCAGAAGGCTACTACAGCCCTGACAAAGCATTTGTGCCTTGCATGTTAACTACAGTTAATTGGCACTGTTATTGGGAGCCCAGCATGCTGTGTGCCTTTCCACACAGGCAAAGTTGTGTAAAGACTGAAAACTCAGCCCTTGCCAGAGTCAATTTGATTCTCTTGTATGTCTGGAACATTCACATAGCAATAGAGAAGAAACATCTTCAAGGGTAGAAAAATGTGACTGTGAAATATAATATTTGGCAAGAAGACTTAAAATGGGAGTAGCGTCTACAAATTGTTCGGCTAAAAGAGCATCTAGGGAAGGGGGACAGATGACTGGTTTATACTGAGTTTATTCTGCTTTTGTGGAAAAGTTCCACAAGTTTAAAATGCAAATTAATGGTACAGCTAATGAGTACTCCATCTTCCTCTTGGAAAGATACAAAATGATTGGGATGTTAATTTTCTTCAGGCTGAAGTTCAGATGCTACTAGCGTGGTCATCATTAACTTGCAATGCCATGATCCCTTCTACCTCCTGGGAAACCAAAACATGAGCCAACTGCTTCTCTGGGCTCACTCAGGGCAGGTTTTCTCTCTGAATTCTGACTCCAAGCATCTGCATTACCATGCTGCCAGTTCAGGGTCAGTGTACGGGAGCAGGACAGCAGGAGCACAGCTGTGCCTGGTGTTTACTTTTGGCCAGTTTCTAAACTTGTGGCAAGGAGGAGCTTCAGAAGCCCTTGAGAAGACAGACAGGGAGAAGGATGTTTAGAAAGTTGCAATGAAATGGGTAAGGTGAGGAAAGGATATGGAAACTGAAACAATTTATAGGAAACCCCCTTGAAGGGCAATGAAACGCCAGCAGCTCTAGGACCTACAGTCATGCTGACAAGGAAGAGGTCTTAGTCATCCAAGCACAAGAGCTAGAGATGTAAGTGGGAGTTTGCTTGCAATGCTGAAGTGCTCCCTTACAAGTGCCAGGGAGGAAACCCCTTTCTGTACATGTCTTTCGTTTAATCGTTGCCATTCATGTGATTATAAATCAGTGCCATTAACTACTGTGATTCACTACGGGATTTTATGTCATGCCATTCTAGCTTGTATGTCGCTAAAGGTATGACTGTGTTTGCTTTTCTTAGTTGTTGAAAAACCCTTTTACTTCTACACAATCATTAAAATACAAAGTTACTGTTTTCAAACATGTTTCAGACATGAACATAATTGGAAAGTGGTAGTAGTATTTTTAGGAAACTTTCTAAAGCAAAGTTCCATGAAAAATATTTTCCAAGCATTGGAATGTGGCTAGACATGAAACTTCTAACATTATTTCATATGAATATTTGTGACAGTTGTGGCATATTTCATGAAATATTCCCTGCCACTCTGATCAAGTATTTCCACAACTTGAATAAGAAATAACTCCGGAATCACACAAATCAGACCATATAAAATAATTGTCTAATATTTTGTGAAATATTTCAGATAACATAAAATATTTGTGCTACCATCCATGAAGTATGCACTCTGAACACCTTGTTAAAGTCTTGAAATTCTTAGCAATATTCATAGAATGTTTCACAAAGAAAGCATCACAGCCACAAGTTTAATCAAATGTAAGTATAAAATCACCAAAAGCAGGACCATAAGGCACTCTTCAGTACACATCCCAAGCAACTGTCACTTTGGAGAAGGAATTGTGCACTGCTACCTCCCAGCATTCACAGAGAATCTCCACCTTACAAGTTGTTCTCACAAGCATTGGACAAAACTTGATGCTTCCAACAACAGCAGGTAGTACCATGGCATTTCCACTTACTAAAAGGCAGTAACATTTCCCCTTGTGACACTCCTATGCTTTCTAATATTATTCTTTAGCTACAAATAATTAAACAACTTCTTTCTAGCATGCGTGTTATCAAGTAAAAGATTTAATCACACATAAAGGATGAGCAGTCTTTCCAAAATTACAGGGAGAATACCAAGAACATTAATGTCTGTTATGTTGATAGGAACAAACCAGAAGTTTTGTTGAATATGAGTTTGAGAGTCCCTGGCATTATCAGAGTCAGGACTGTTCCTAGGCCATCTGCATTCATATTAGCAAGTCTGCCATTGCGCTCATCCAGGTATTGCAGCCCTGGGCAATGGCACCTGTTTCCACTAACATCCTTTGTCACCTCGTGCAGGAGAAAGAGGGAATAGACATCCAACATTTCTTTTTTCAGACTCCCAACCATGTGTATACAAAGCCCTCAACAAGCTCTGAATATTGGCCAACCTTGTAACGTCTGCTGACACTACCCTTTTAATGCCACTGCCCACCTCCAGCACAGAAGTCCCATCTGTCTGCACCACACTGAGCTGGAGCAAACAAGGATGACACACATACCCGCAGGAGCTCTGGTGCTTGGGCAGGCGGCAGTGACTCTGAGCTGAACCCTGCACAGACATCCAAAGATTTTGTCTGTCTTACCCGGAAACTCAGTAGATGCTGATGGTTGTCCCAGGACTGTCCCCACCACTTGCCTCTTGGTTGATAAATTCAGAACCATCATTTCAGCCACAGATGCTGACCCAGCTCCCATGCTGAGCAGCCTGACATCCTGTGCCTTCCAGGGATCCTGAGGCTGCTGCTGGTGAGACAGCTGTTGCCACTGCTTCCAAAACCATGTGAGAGCTGCTCTGCAGCACAGTGGCAGATTGGCAGTGCTAAAGCCACATGGCAGCAAGCTGTGAAAACTCCACAGCTTTTGTGTATTTGCAGTGGCATTTGCAATGGCATGGAGCACTGTTTTCATCTGTGCTGGCTGATGAGTGTGAAAATGACACTGGCTAGGCAGAAGGAGCTAGACAGTGACAAAAGGGAGAAGAATGATGAAGTTACGAGGTTTGTTTCCGTTGGTTTTGGCATTGTTCTCCAGAAAAATCCTAGCAATGGGGGTGGAATACTTGGAATACTTGGAATATAAGTTCAAAGTAGCAGTTAACAATAAAAGGTCCCTGCCAGCTGGATAAAATACTGTGGGCTGTAGCAGCCTGTGTAAACATGGCTATGGAAACCACAGTCTGCAGCACTCACTGTGCCCCAAATCATAGTTTGAAATGGGATCTCTGAGTAGCTGATCTCTTTCTGTTTGGAACTTGGCTAGATTTAAATTGAATAGTATCCCTCTAAGCCACCTTAAGGAGAAAAAGAATCTAAAGTAGATTCAGGTCTTTATCGCGTTGGAAAGAGTTTGACGGTAATTTCTATCTCAAATTATCCTGAAAAAGAAGCAAAATACTGTTTTTCTTTCTCCAATTTCTTGAACTAGAGAAATCAGACTGCCAAAGAGGTTTTTTTCTAGCATAGCTCTGAGACTTTTGTTGCTATGGGGATGTCAATTAATGGGACGGTTTGTTACATTCTTAACTTAGCTGTGACAGCTAAACTTTTCCATGTGGACGAGGTCTTACTAATCTGAAAACTCATAAAAATAGGAACTTGGCTTTCTGTTTAATCATTTGTCTTCTGAAGATCCCATTGTATTCCTTAGCGCTTTTCTCCTTTGTACCATACTGCATTAAGTAAATTAATGTACAGGTTTGTATCGCATGCATACAAATTAGAAGATGTAATAAACTATGTGGGTTTTGTTAATGCACACAGGTATAAGCAATCTGAACTTTATTGGCATAGCTGGCTGTTTGAAGATGCGTGTTGTAAGGTGCAGGTTGTTCTTGTGCTTTGTATGATTTGCAAAGACACTCAGGTATAACATAATGCACCCATATGTGCATATACAAAATGTCTGACATCTTGTGTGTGCCAAATATATAGGCATGTGTGTAGTGCATGTGTGAGTACATGATTACGTATTTTGTCAACTAAGTACAAAATGTTTCGTACTTTGTATACTCATTTGTCACAAATGCACAGAAGCGTGTAGAAATCCATGAAAATATTTTAGAGTATTTGATGTGATGCTTACATGCAACTTAAAGCCAAGAAAGCACCTTTGTGAGCACATCTAACTATATTGCACTAGCAATTCTACCTTTCTCATTAAAAATATTTAAAAATTATTTAAATACAAAATAGGCTTCTTCTATGCCTACCAGGAAAGTTAGGGTTGGTAAAAGACTGCAAAAAGCCCTGGAGAGGAACGGATGTTACAGCATTTTCCTAGTTGTTTTGCACTGGAGCTCTGCAGCTGTCTCCTCTACCCCAAGAATCTGTGTGCCTTGGAGCACATGAATATTCTGTGCTGAGTAGAAACCCTTGCTGTCTGCCAGCAAAATGTTGACAGTGCCCTTTGTTGACTTCCCCAGGGAGTTCATGCAAATCACTTTGAAATACAACAACCCATAGGATCCCTAAGTGCTTCTAAACAAGACCAAATTAGAAAAAGGCTTCACATTGAAAACATAATTTTCAATTAGTGTCTATTCAGTGGGAATGGGAATGGGGAGGGGGAGAGCTGGCATGTGAGATAAGCTGGATTTGTTAACATGCTTTAAAAATGCTTTCTGGCTAGCATGCCTTTTTTCCCTTGCAAATGTTCACCTTGCTGTAATTTGGTGACTTTTCCACAGTTGCAATCTGCTTTGCCCTTGTACTTCAGATAGCAATGAACTGCTCAGCAGGAGGTAGACTTGAGAAAACCATCAGCAGACTACATTTATGTGTCATGTACACAGGTGAGCATTGCTGCACAGGTTGAAGGCTGGGAAAGAAATAAGTGATTTCACTCCTCAGCCCATCCTGTTAATATCAACCAGCGCCTTTCTGAGAGCACTGAACAGGGAAACTGGTGACTGAATGGTCAGAGACCCAAGTGACATTTCCTCCAGAACAGCAGAATGTGTCTTTGGTATAACTGATGTGGGATGTGGTTTTCCCATGGGCAGACAGTGCACTGGAGACCCTTCACTACCTGAATGCATTTGATCAGTATTCCTTTCTCCTAACAGAGGAAGAGGAGCAAGTTAGTTGCTGCTGCAGCTATAACTACTAGAAGGAGTGGCATGAAGTACATAATAATTAGCTACTGTTTCTTTTACCCCTTATTCTTTTATTCTTTCTGCTCTCCAAGATATGGCAGTATTGAGTGTTTTTCCTGGTTTTATGAATGAGGGTCTTTCTCTCCCTCCTTTGGTTTTCTTACTTAAGTTACTTTAGCTTGAACATCTTTTAGACGACCTCCTTGCCTTATTTCATTTTTTCTTTCCCTTCTCACCTTATTTGTTTTGTTACTTGTTGTTGTTCATGTTCAAAGTTATCTCTTCCCTGCCTTTAATCTCAAGAAATACCAGCCTTGCCACCTCTTGGCAGGGCTGTGCCATGATATGGAGCAGCCCATCCCTGTATCCCTTTGTACTTGCTGTGTAAATTGTCTGCCCTCTCTGCTGCATTTTAAGGTACAATGCTTGAGATGCTCTTTCACATCTGTCTGTGTATCCCTGGGACCACAGGAACTCACTGGACCAACTGCTCAGTCCTTGCTTACCTCACCACAGCCTGCCCCTGAGATCAGGCAACTGTCTCAGGTCCATAGCACTTCTTTCTTCATCTTAATCTTCTGTTCTGGCGTTAGAGAGTGAGACATTGATGTCATTTGTAATGATTAGGAGAATCATCACAGCACTTATTGGAATAAGTTGTCTAAAAATTCCTTTATTAAAGTGAAGGCCAGCTAGCATCTCGTATTTCCAAGGTTTTTCTGTCAAGACGTGGAAGTTATAGGACACTTACTAGTTACACCCGCTGTGGTGAGTGTGAAGATTTTGTGGCACTGTTATGAACACTCTACGTGGTTGAGTTTCCCTGCTTTCTTGAAGGGAAAAAAAAACCCAATTAAAATATGGACATAAGCAAATAGCAGGGAAATGCAGAGAATATATAATGCTTATCAGGAAGTGAAAGGACTTTTTTGAGACACTTGATGAAAACACTTTGGTGAAGAAAAGGGGATGCCTTGATGGAAGTGAGAATAAAAGAACCTTACAATGAAAAGTTTTAAAGAAAGTACTTTCTAAAACTTTAAAAAACTTTTTAAGAAGGACAGATAGACATGTTTTAAGGATTTCTTAAAGAAATGTGTGTATTTAATAGGCTTGCCTGCTGAGAAAGCCTTTCCTAAGTTTGTTGTGTGCATTTGCATTTGGGTATTCTTTCTGCAGCCAGTTTGACAAAAACCATGTTATTTTTCTTTAGAAATACTTCCCTGTGTGCTTTTCACCTCTAAATTTCTTGACCTCCCTTAAAAGCATGCACTTTCTCTGCATAACTGATTTGGGTCAAGTTTGTGTGGGCCATGGAAGCAAGCAAGGGAACTGTTACCTACCTGTCCAATTCCTTCATATGAGAAAATACACTAAAATTTAACTTTCAGAAGTAGACAGGAATGTTGCAGAAAGGTTAATCTACTTGAGTATAAATATTGAGAAATTGTTGCCATACACATAGAGAAATACCAGCATTTGAGCAAAGTATAAGAGGAATTTCCTTGTAAGTCAGGCTGTTACTGGAACATTCCAGATAAATTTAGCATTAAACTTCACTTTTCTTACCTCTTTTATTCCCCTAGATTTTCAGTTCCATCATTTTCCTTGGCATATCTGCCCTGTTAAAGCTGCTGAAACCAGGCTAGAAGCTGTTCACTTACCACTTCCCCCCAATGCTTTATCTCTTAATTTGCTTCTCACATGCCTTCTTCGTTTCTCTCATCTCTTTTCCAGAGCTCAGAGGCCAGAGGAGCTCATTAGGTACACCTTCTTGTTATCTTTTACATCTCTGACAGAATGATACCTGAACTCCATAAACTGGCCATTTTCCTCTCTCCCTCAACATCTCCTCTGTAACATATTCCAAACAAGCACCAACTCCTTAACGTACTGCCTCTTTCGCCTCAGGATCCTTTAGAAAATCCCAAGTAACTGGTTTTCTAGTATAATCATATCCTTTCATAATGGAAATCTGCAATTACAATACAACCTTACACATACTATGGAGAACTGATTATAATGCACAGTAAAAGTGCAGTATTCACTTCAGAGCAATGGTACACACATCGTGTTATCTCATGACAGTTTGGAAGAGGCACAGTGGGTTGGCCTCAACTCCCGCTTGGTCTTTTTCAAAAGGTGTGAACCAATGACTAGTGAAGATATCTGAGGGTGAGCAAAGTTTCTGGCAACATTTGTGGACTGGCTAAACTTTTCCCCTCAACAGCTCACTCCTCTTTCCACTCTGAGTTTGTGACAACAGGGAGCCACTGAAACATCTTATCAGCTTTTACCTCCTGCTGACCAAAATAGCCATTTCTTAGTCCAGGCTAAACAAGCTTGATGAGAAGATCCTCTGCAGCTGTGGATCTCTTCCTTGGTTGTTTGATGTGGCACTGAGAATCACATCTTGTAGGGAGCAAGCATAGAGCATCCCTTGTTAGCTTAGGAAACAGTCGTCTTCTTCCGGTATGGATTCAAATGTCTTTATTATTTACTGCTTATACTTTGGCTAATAATACAGTCGGGAACATGAACTACTCTGAGGCAGACACCTGTGCATCCCATATTAAGATACAGACAGAAATAGTAGCCATTGGCAAGGAAACAGCAAAAGGTTAAATGGCTTAATATGCACTCTACAGAAGTTTACAATACAGACTGTTTTCTCATTAGTCTTACTGGTCCCAGTGAACCATTCCAGCTAATCCCTTTCTCTTGCCATTGAATTTGGCCCTTCCATCAGCCAACTCAGCTAGCAAGGGGTTATTTATATGTAGCTTGCAAAGGAGCAAGACAAAATTTAATGTCGGAATCACAAATAGAACAGAGACTTCCACGTTTCTGGGAAACACCTGTGGTTTTCTCAGAACTCTCTGTATCATAGATTAATGCCTCTGATATCCCGTGCAAAATGGGAATTAAGCTGGTGTCTTCTCTCTTCTGGATTTGTTTAGCCTTTCCTGGAGTCAACCAGCAACCTACTCAAATGTCATTTTGAATATACCTTAAGAGATATATAAAAGTGAATTTTCAAGCAGCCTTGGTTATTCAAGAACCAGGAGCCCTTTTTGACCATGCTGGTGCTTGAATCAGATCTCAGTTCTCATAGTCCCTCTCTGTATGTGAGAAGAATGCAAATCCCTTGCATTACAGACAGACATGCAACCCTTTCCCACCTGGATGCCAGAGAAGTCTAGAGTCAGAAATGAACTAAATCAAACTTTTTAG
This sequence comes from Patagioenas fasciata, assembly GCF_037038585.1. Classification (NCBI taxonomy): domain Eukaryota; kingdom Metazoa; phylum Chordata; class Aves; order Columbiformes; family Columbidae; genus Patagioenas; species Patagioenas fasciata. Next base: position 26,259,995 of record NC_092524.1, on the reverse strand, counting down.
TTCATACCTATTAAAAGCCTGTATAACTTCAATTGCATTTTTAATTGTAAACAGGCTGTGGGTTTTTCTGTGCTCTTCTGAACAGCTGCAATGTTCTCCCCTGTGTTTGCTGCATTTCATTGGCAAGTCAAATGGTTTATGAAAGGGATTATATGACATTGTTGCCTGCGATAGCAGAGGACTGGACTCAATGACCTAGGCAGTCCCTGCCAATCCTATGTCCCTATTTCCTTGTGATTCCTGTAGAGAATGTAAATTATATTAGGATTGCTAGCATGAAAACCACAATACTAATCTGTTTTATTGTTGCTTTATCCATTTTGAGCTGACATATCCATATCACAGTGCTTGATTTTCTGTTGTCTTGCTGCTTATCCTGTCATTTAAACTAACCCGTAAAGGGTGTCAGAACTCAACTGAATCAGGATGGAAAAGCCTCAAGTTCATTTTGTACAGATGCAAAATGATTACCTGGCAGGGGGAGATCAGTCCCCCATGTATATTTTGATACACCAAAGCTCCAAAACCATTTTTGGGCCATTGGTCTGTGAAGTGTCCTCTTTCAGTGATTTAACACTTCAAAGTATTGACACCCCTGTGTAAACCAGAGGATTAGGATGTTACAGGAAGAGGATTATGAATGCAGGAGAACTTTCATGCAATGAAGAGCTTCTTTGCAAGAGAATTACCATTGTAAATAAACATATAGTTCTGAGACCAAACAAACTAATGAAGTCTGGTTTCCTATGGCTTTGTGTATCATGGTTGGATTTTCTAGTATCTGGTAACGCATAGACTGCAGATGAGGCATTTCTGACAGCTTTCTTCATGTGTATTATCTAATGTTGAGTCAGGATGGTCATATCTCAGAAATCCTAATTTTCTCAGATGGGATAAATACCAGGTAAGAGCAAAATTTACTTTTCAGCATTGCCACTGGGGCACGCTAACTATGAGAAAGAAGCTGTAATCCTTCCTCCCATCTTTCCATTTATATGCCCTGGTACTGTGCATGAACATTTGATTCAGGAAGAAATGTGCTGCTATGTAGCCCATCTGTATCACGGGCCACAACTGTAATATAATAGTTCTGCAGCTGTTTAGCTGGGAGAAGCTAATAATTTAGAGACAGGACTGCATGTACTTTTAATGAGATGCTGGCTGCTCTTAGAGGTGCTTTTATAAAGCACTACCTGCTTTCTGTCACTCTGGAACCCATCACAGAATAATATCTTTTTTTAAATTTTTTTTTTTTTTTTTGGATGAAGGTGTAATAAAGCACCCGTGACCCACTCAAGCACATGAATCTTCACCCTGTCTCTTAATAACTCTTCAGGTCTTTCATTGTATTAAGGCCCCAAAGCGGGCAATTTGTTGGCCTCTGTGGAGTAGGGAAAATTAGATTTCTTGACACTGCATGACTATTTTATTGTAACAAATACGTTGAAGATTGAGGTCTTTAGTTAATATCTGAAAAAGAAATTGAAGGATCTACTATTTAAGCCCTTGTGCCATTTCAAGGAGAGGGTGAGAGCTACAATGAACTGGAGAAAAAATAAATAAAGCAGTTTCCTGAAAGCCTTCCTCCTTCATACTCATTTTATGTCCAAACACTACAGGAAGCAGGATGGTTTTTTTGGTGGAGGACACATCCCAGGACCACCACACCAATGATGGTGTCATTTGGGTCAGCATCACCTTTTGTCTTTCCTCAATCACTTTCTCTGGAGGCTCCCAAAACAACTGAACAATGACAATTTGGTCTTTTGTGCTCTGGAAATCCATGCATAAATGTTGTGTCTCCTTTTTTTACCTGTTAAAGTGAAGCATTGCAAGGTGACAGAGCAAGGTGACAGCAAGGAAGTAAACAGCTTCTGAAAACAATGTTCCTGTACCCTCTCTGCTTCCATCTGTGGTGTGAATGCAGTTTGCCAGTTATTTGTATTTGGAACTGTAGAAAAAATCTACCCTATTTTTCCTGGAGAACCTGAAAGCTGGACTGGCAACTTTCACAGTTTCAAATGGACAGGCTGGGAGGTGTTACACTTCTGACACATGTAACCTTTCTCCCAGGCTAGGTGGCTGTTACTGGTGTAGGTGTCTTACAGATGTGACACACATGGCTCAAACACAGAGAAAACTGAGATTAAATACCTCCCAACAGAAACTTCAACAGGCGATACTCCCCTCGTAATCATTGAGTTTGCATATAAAATAAAAGCATAAAGGGAGAAAGAACATATCTAGTCTTTGGTAAAATATAACAAAATGGGTCAAGAACACATGAATAAGTACAATACAAACTCTTCAGTCTCTTTGGCAGCTGTTTTCCATTCAGCCTTCCAACTTGTCGGCATAAATGCTCACCTCTCAAGAGGTCCTTTTATACCTTTTTTCACCTTCCTGCTGCTGTGTCCACTTATAGCTTAACATCAGATATTATAATGTAAGGTCCGGGGACGCACCTGGGCTAGTTCACCTTGAGCTCAGAGGAAGAATGCTTCCTGACTTTTATGAGGAAATATTTTGATATAACCAATGTGTGATTTCTTGCTGGTCTCACCACTAGGGCCCTAAAGGTGCTCACCATTTCATTACTACCTCTAGTTTTGGAGCTGTTACTATGTAGGCTATACCTACCAACTGTCTTGCTGTGCTGTGTGTAGTAGCACTAGCATCTAGCCAGCTTTTGCACATCACAGTCCAAAGGTGGTGACAAGTTATACCGCCGTTGCTGCTACTGTTACCACCACCTCAGTGTTAATGAATTCAGCTATCATTGATTCGCTGAACTGGATGAATCCACCTCGTCATCACTGACTTTAGAAGTGTCTCCATACCAGTTTGAGAGATATTCCCTTTACCCTCATTCATAGTAGCTTCAGCTCCCATGACTGTTGGATGGTACTGTGAAAAGTGGTGGTGGGGACAAGATTCTTACAGGCTTTTCTTTTTTATATGTATCTTTCATTTTTAAATTAGGCTAATTAGACATAACAGCTATAGTGCTTCTGGTTTTGGTGCCTGCTGTGTGGGCTTTAGTGAGGGTCAATGCACAAAACAGCACTGGACAGTTCAGACAGAATTCATTCAATCTCATTCCTAACAGACATGACCCCTCAAGGAGCTGTTTCAACTTGGCCACATTTAAGGCAGAATCAATCAAAAACGTTCGTGCTACCAGATTGGGTGATGTTTAAAAGGGCTATGGTTCAGACAGACAAACTTAATTCAGTTAAGCTGTTCCAAGGACTCACTCACCCTTTGGAAAGTAGGCCTGTAGCTCCAACATGGACAGTGCAGTAAAATGGTACAACAGCTGCTACTTGTGTTTTTTTCAAAATGTGTTTCAGAAAGGTTTGAAGAGGAGCACGATACTCAGCTGTCTTGAAGTAGCAGCCTTTGGTAATTAGGTTCAGACTGGCTGAACAACTCTGATGAATTTCTGAAGCACTGAACTGACGGACCAGGAGCAGATTCTCTTTTGGCATGCTATACAAGCCTGTGCTCAGAGCGGCTCCAAGAACCATGTAAATGCAAATGAAGCCGGAAGATGAGCTTATGGAAAAAATACCTAGTTTGTCTCACATTCTCCTTGCTTTGATTTCTGCTACCAATTAAAAGATGAAAAACTTTTACAGCACATATAAGACCAATTAGATCTTGTAATGAAATCCTCAAGTGCTACCGAGGTGGAACTTACAATAATTAGTTTTGATACATAAATAAATTTTCCAGATGCAATTTGTTCTTTTAAGCTCATGTTCCTCTTTTAGTCCATAGTGTTTTATTATTTCACTGGTGTGTGAGAAGTATCTTCCAATGTTTCTGTTCCCTTGGTTCTTACATCCTCTATGCTAATGCATTAAAAAGAACTTGAATTAATGACAAATCTAGTAAGTAATTATTCTAGTGGCAATGCTATGAGTTGGAATTTTAACTTTAGGAACAGGTGAAAAACATTCATAGCCACTTAGTTCCACACCTTCGACCATTCAGGGAAGGGCAAAGAAACTACTGATCATCAAGGCACTGAAGGCATGACAAAAATTTTGCAAGTGAACAGTCAGAAGCCACAGCTGGCTATGGTGCTATGCCTGGAGTTATAAGTGTTGTGAGCTGCTAATAATTTCACAGGCTGCAGTAAGAACGCTCCACTTGGTGAGATTATTTGTATAAAAACAAAATAACTGTCCCATATCCCCCTTTATGGAAAAGATGTAATGAAATTATGAAGGTAGAGCTTAAACCATGCATATTAAGTAGAACTTTTTCACTTGCTACTTCACTGCACTCCTTTAAGACTTATTTCTGTTAAAAAAAGTGAGATACTGTCTCATAGTTTACACTGGAACAACACACAGAAAATATGGTCTTTCGCCTAAGAAATGGCACAAGAAGTTAAGATCATGCAAGCCCCCTTTTCCATGCTACACATCTGAGTTGATGTAGATGGTCACTCAAGGTGAGATTTTGGGGCATTAGCATGTCCTTTCAGAGGAGTAAAACTTTGTGCTGGCAGTTTAGGTAATTTAGGTGCTTAAATACCTGTTTTGAAGGAACAATAAGAAAGTTAGACATCTATGTGATCTAAACTGTAAGCATAAAATTGCATCTCCTGAACTGCTTCTCATTCACAACAAGGAAATAATACTTCTGTACCTTATAGCTGTGTTTTGAAACTGAATCCATGAATATTTATCACAAACATATGGAAATACAGATAAAAGATGATTTAGTCACTCTCAAACAGTAATGTTTTAGGATGTATGTACCATAGTACTGGGAACTGAGCGACTGTATACAAGAGATAGGGAGACACTAATTATCATTGCTGATGTCCTTGCTTATCATCAACAGCCATGGACATTCAAAGGGCAGAACTCTCAGCGTCTTGCAGGATTCAAGGCATAGTACTGCAGATGCTACCAGGTCTGCCTTTTCTAAAAAGCTCTATGCTAAGGCTTCTGCATTTCCACCTCAAAAGATGCTTCTCTGGACTCCAGTCTTGGCTGCCTTATCAGTGTACTTTCTCATGCTGTCTTCTTTCTTTCTCCTGATTGACACTTTGGGCAAGTGATCTTAGCTCTGTCAAAGTAATTTAATGCTGCATCCTTGCTGCATGTCTCAGGTTTCATCTTTGCTGTCATAAAGGGAAACTCAGGTAAGGCTTGGGCATGTACATTTCAGACCTAAGTCAGGGCAGACAACAGAAGAGGGCAAGGCCAGGCTTATCACCCCACAACACAGCCTGTGGCCACAAGAAACCTTTCTGAGAAGGAATCTATCAACCTGCAGGGGGCCAGGAGTGGTAGAGGTGGTACAACAATGTGGCTTTTATTCCATGATAGCATCTGTTGATTAAAACACCTTTCTGCCCCAAATACCACAGAAGTCCATACAAGGGACTGCTCACTTCGTTTGTTCCCTAAATATGTTTAAAGTTAATACAGGAGGGCCAAACCACTTCTGAACCAGAGATAATGTTTGTGTCAATGGGAACATTTTCAGCATTCCAAACTGTGAATCCAGCCTGATGTATGCTTCCTACTTTAGCACTCTTGCTAAAAATTGCGTAGTTTTAATCTCTCTGACCACATCAGGATTGTATTGATTCCCGGAGCTGTCGGTGGGGCTGAACGCAGCTGGCTTCATTCCATCTAGTCTGAAATGCTTAAGTCAGGTACTTCCACTGGGGATCAAGATATACCAAGATATCTATAATCAAGAGAAAGAAAGAGAGGCACCTCCAGAGGATAACTCAGATTTAGCTAGTGAGATGCAGTTTTGTAGGAACATCCTTTGGATTAACAAAACATGACAGCTAACTGAAGTAACACCTGTAGTCCAGAAGCCATACAGATGCATTAACATGGCTTTGTATCCCAAATTTACAATTAAAGCACATCTCTGAAATGTGGTGGGTTTGAATGATATATATTGTTTATGCACTGCTTCCAAAGTGCAGCTGGAGCCAAGCCAATTTACAATGTTGTTTTGGTACCTTGCAAATAACTGTCAGTGAATTCCCAGCCCAGAAAATAGCTAATAGCTACCTGATTACGAAAGTCTGCTTTTCTCACAGGCAGCAGACAACAGGCGTTTTTCATCCCAGGACTGTTTAGGCAGTGGAGATATTAGCCATTCAATGGGATGTTCCTTTGTGTAATTCGGAATAAATTAGTGAAAACAAAAGAAAAAACTTGCTTATGATCACTCTCAGCAATCATGACCATAATTAAATGCCTTTTATAAAATGAATAAATGAAAATCTCATTTCTGAGAGGGTAAAATACATATCCAAGTACCAAAGAAACCGAATCCTGTAAAAAACCCATGTGCTAAGGACATGTTATGGGCTGCCATTTATAGGATAAACAAGTTTGGATATCTTAAGAATTGTGGGGAATCTGTGTATTCACTGCATGCTATCCTTAATGAGTCTTTTTCATTCAACCAAAAAAAGGCGAAATGTCTTTTCCAAAACCACCGTCAGGAGCCAGACTCTCTTTAGCAGCACAGCAATCCAAGGCGTCTGGTCTCAGTACCTGTTAGAAAGTCTGCAAAAGAGACCCAACTTGTGCGTGAAGCCCCAGAGCTCAGAAGCATCCCAGTAGCATCCACACAGCCCACGCATGCAGCTCTGGCTGCCAGCAGGGACACGGGGACGTGGACTGGGACCCCAGATCTGACAAGCCAAAGCAGGGCATTCCTCAGCATGGAAGAGGAGATACATCAGCAGTGGGCATTTCCAATGTTCTCAAGGAGAAAAAAGGAATTGGATGATAATGTCCCAGAGCAGATTTTTTTTTATTCCACTTTTTAAAAGTGCTCAGTCCTGTAGTGACACACAGCTTCTCTGTTTATCCCTCTCTAGCCAGGTCGCTGGAGAATGATAAGATGGGTGACAGAAAGCATCAAGAACAACAGAGTGTTCAGTCTTTGTGTGATGGCAGCATCCAGTCTCAATCAGCAATGGCAAAAGTCCCAGCTCACACTTGATTGCCCCACGTCCTTGGCAGGGTGTTGTGGACACTGCACTGGAGAGGAGCTGGGTATCGCACTTTCAGTCAACAGCAGTGTGCTGGAGTGCCTCATCCTCTTGGTCAAATAATGACAGAATTAAAACAGGAGTGGAGGTGCTAATAGGCACACAAAATTATACTTCATTCTTTGCAAACACAGAGCTCTTCCTTCTCCCTCATCACCAACCTGCAAACATGCTTTTAATTGAAGAGTCTAAACCATCATATAAAATAGCTTGCCACATTCTTCTCTGCCTACCACCTCCTTATGAGGAAAAAATAGAAAGTACTGAAGGAGTATATGAATTGAATTGTATTGAAAATTTACTCAGTCAATCTTTCGGGACCAATTCTTGTCTCTCAGAACTGATTTCACTGCACTATTTGTCTTGGTAATATAACCAGAAGTGCTTTTTTCCTTCTGGGAATTGAAATGCCTCTTGCTGTAAACCCCTGAAAACACAGGGCCTGCATTACCTACTGGGCAAATTCTTAGCAAATTCTATTCTCCACCATGGCCTACTTTAAGGTACTCTCTGTTCTTAACAGAAAAGACAGATGTCAGGCCCATTAAATCATTCCTTCAGACATGCTCAATCCAGTGTATGCCAGAACTAACATACCCCACTGTCCAGCAGCAGAAAGAGATAAGGTTGTGACAAGCCACAAATTAGTAGCCTTTGCACAGAGTTTGATCACCAGAGCCAGTTGAATGTTGCTGATATTTTATTTGTTCCTGCAGAAAAACTGATTTACTCATAGCCAAAGTCCCTAGTAAGAATTGTAGTTCTGAAACTGTGAGTTTTGGTTGCTGTGAACAAAGAACCAGGAGCAGGATGGCAACTTCTGGCTTGCCGTCAAATTTCAGTGTGATGTCTCCGCCAGACTGAACTCAGCTCTGCGGACTCAGAGAGCAATAATCTGAAGTTTACATTCTAATATCTGAGCAGTGTGGGCCTCTTGCATCTTGGGGCTACTCTCATGGCCTGTTGTAAATCATACTTGTAGCAACTGCTTTGCCAGTTCAAGAATGCAGAAGGGAGGTGAGATCAGCTTATAGCACTCAGGAATTTTCCTGTATGAGAAGAATAACTTTTTACTGACGAATACACCCCCGGTGTGGCAAAGAGAGATTTAGTGGAGAGGGGAGAAAGGGGCAAGGGCGAGGAAGTCAGATCAAAGAAGCACTATAGAGGAATCTGACCTGTGTGGACCTGAGGATTCAAGTGTTTGAGACACCAGCAAGAATGAGGGATTAAGACAAAGAGGGCCTGGTGTCAAGACAGATTACACTTTTCAGTTAGCTTTCAGCTACCAGTATTTTGCAAAGACATATCTTCTGACATATTTGTATTGATCTTTGAAGTACAAGAAAACCCTTATGACAACAACCAGACTATCTTCCTGTCTTAAATATTCACCCCAAGGGGTCTGTTCCCAGACATCTTTGGTATAATTCTTTGCTTTTTCCTGATACTTCTTTCAAGTCTTATTCTAGAAGATTGATTTGTCTGTAGTGTGCATGGGAAATCCTCACATGTCCACTCTACACAAGCCTCTAGTCCAAGTAATTTCTCACCTGCCACTACTGTGATCTATGGGAACAATATATATTGATTAGTAGCTGGACATGAAACTGTGCAAGGCTGAAGGACACTTCTTTTATTGAGAACCAATTCCCTGCTTGCTCCATTTGCCTGTTATGAGCTCCAGAAGCAAAGATTAATGACAGCCGTTCCACTTGTTTAAACAGTTGATGTCTCAGGCCTGGATCCCACCTGGGGCTCCCTTCTGGACAATAACAACAGACCATTACTAAACTAAGCAGAAAACCACAATAAAAAATAGCAAAGTTTTAGCTGCCAAGTTGGCAAAGAAAGTAATTTTTTCAGAAGCAGAAAACCCATTGAAGGACAAAAAATGAGAACCACTATAGGTAACAACAGAATTTTTATTATAGTCCATTACTATTGTTTTTTTCATAGATGCAGATTGCAAAATGCAGATATTGCTGGGGTGAGATGCAGCTGTTGGATATGAAGAGGCACAATTGCCATAACTGTATGATGGATGTTCACAGTGAATGAAATGTAGAAAATGACTGGGTCAATGATAATATATGTGCAGATCCAGAGGAAGAAACTGGAAGAATGTAACAACTAAGAAGAATAGGAAAAAGAGGCATATAGAGCTATTTTGGGCACCTACAGCAAGAGTTTTTGTCACAGAGAATAAAAAGGAGACAACAGGCCAGCAGAGCTGAGCCATGGATTAAAACTAGTGCATTGAAGAGAGATAACCGAGAAGCAAGCCTGGCATTTCCTGCTCCACACCTAAGACCTGGATGAAGATATATATGGCCCAAAGAAAGGGTACAGGTTGCTTTGCTGCTTCTCTAGCACCAAGAGAAGAAAGATAGCAATAATAATGAAAGATGGAGAGACTGTATTGCTGCTGCATGTGCTATAGTTATTCTTTGGTTAGTGGACTTTAGGTTCTAAGAGTCTTGCTCTGTTGTTTTTTACCAATACAAAATTAATTTATTGGAAAAAAGTGGTCAAGAATAAAAGCTAATTAAAAGGATTACTTGAAACACTCCTACAAGTTAATACTAAGAGTTCATTGCTTTCTATTTCTTTAAAAGCTTCACAGTCAGGTTTATTGGGTTGTTACTGTGACAGGTTTTTTTAATGCAAAATTTCACACTTAACTCTCAGGTGCAATCAGAAAAATAAGAAATAAGCATCATGCAGCCAGCAAGCCTTCCAATTATATTTTCTTGCCTTGTTCCACATGAAAAATCCCAGTCGAACCTTGAGTTATTATGCAACCCATTGAACCAATGAATGTTACATCTTGTAGCTGCCATTAATTTACAGAGATGAGGGTGTTTGGAGAGTGTTATCTGACTGCCATTTGTGTGCCTAAGAAACAAAAAAGGAAAGGAAATACTGCACCCTCCACTCCTGCTATCACCACTTTGTCTCCATCTGTCATCCACGTAGGCTCTGAGTGATGAAATTGTGAGTGACTACTGCTGAATCAGGAGAATCACAGTGCGGTATCAGCAATGAATTAATCTTCTAAGCTTCATGTTAGTTAAAAGATTTTTATAGGTCATTGGTAAAAACCCAGCTGTCACTTTCAGAGAACTTGTGAGCACCAGAGCAGAGGACCTAGGTCTTAGATCCCAGTTCCTGCACTCTGGGGCTTTGAGGAGGAGGAATGAAGCAAATGTGACTTCTCAGCAGTCAACTTATTTGCCTCCTTTGTCTTGTTTTGAGCTAAGGAAAGCTGCTGGACCTCACCAATGAGGTGAGAAGGCCAGGCTGGTTTGGCATAGCCCCTCTGATGTGTTTGAAATGAAAAACAGAAGAGTCTGGAGGGGGCTTATTCTGTGAGGCACTTAGGCCTTGGCGAGCTGCAGAGCAGCCCAGGAGAGCTGTTGCTGGCGTGAATGAAGCAGGTGCTCTTGTCTGCTCAGCTGATAGCACTACTCTTCAGTGATGGCCCAAAATGGCAGTATTATCTCCAGTATTGGTGATTTGATCAAGGCTGCCATTGTCTAGACTGCTTGGGAGAAAAATAAAGGTGGGGACTTCTCCCTGTAAATTTTGTAGTTTTTATTTATATATATCAAATACAACTCTTGCTTTTGTGCTTACTTAATACTGTTTCTCTGTGTACCCCGATGCATCAAAGAGGTCATCTTGTAAAAATCAAATAATGAATCCTCAAAGGCTGAAATTTTAAGACATCAGCTAAAGGGTTTTAAGGAGAGAAGATGGTGGCAAGTTGCATAAAATCCACATGTATTCCACTCAGAAACAGCTTCAGAGCAATTTCAGGTAAAGCAATCCTGCTCCTCTAGTTGGGACTATATGAAACAAAGCTCCACTGATCCCTCATGAACTGCCTTGCCAAATCTAGTCTGACTCTTCAAAGAGCTCCTGAAACAATGGAAACTCAGCCTCCAATGTAAGTCTTTTACCCACCCCCCTCCTCTGCAAACACCCCATAAATGTCAGAGTGGTTTTACTGACCTGAATAAACACTTCAGTCAGGCAAAGACCATCCCAGATACTTCCAATAGGGTGCCATTAGGATTCACTTTATGTTTCCACAACCCCTGTCAGCTGGCAGGACCTCTAAGGTTTTACATTCTACAGGTACATTTCACTCTGGTGGTATTTAGGCAAGTGACTGGGGCTGGGGTAAGCATTGGGGCGGACAGGACATTGTCTTCCCTTTTTCCGTGTCTGGGAAGGGCTCAGCACTCAGCAGGCAGCTCTCATACAGTCAGGTGGCATAATGACTGGAAAAAAGCAAGGTGAGTGGGAGAAGATGCAGAGATATTGTTCTGCTTCCTACTCTACCAGCTAGCAGAGCTTGGTAGTTGCGTGGGTGAGGATTTTAGAAGCAGGCTTAATTCCTTGCATGCCAGAATGCTTTTACTACTTAATTTGAGTCCTGAGGGGCAAGTTTATCTCTAGCATGAGTCAATGGATTTTCACAAGAGCAGAATAAGCCCTACTGTCTTTTATAGGAGGAATAAGAATGTTTTTAGCAGCTAGGCAAAAAAAAAAAAAAAAGGATCTTATGCTAGCTCTGAAATCAAGGAAGCACTCAGTAATTGCTTCTGAGTTTCTGAGTGGCAGATACAAGTGTCTTTCCCCTGTTTTCTCCAACTCCAACAGCTTCCTACTCAGAGGATGCTCCAGGTATGCAACTACCATATGTCACAGCAATCCTCTCATGGTAGACAAGGGGGTGTGTCATGGGGGAGTGATTTTTAGGTTCTGCTTGCTGTAGAACAATGTTTAGATTTCTTAAAGAGAAGTGCAACTTCAAAGAGTTCGGTGTCGGGTTCACTCTATTATTTACTGCGTGGGGGAAATAAGCGAAGCCGAGTGCTGCTTGCCTTCTCTCCAGGTGCCTGTATCCATTCATGATGCAAACTTTCAGGTGTCTTCCCTCCCTCATAACTGTTTGCTCCAGAGGTTGTGTCTTGGAGCTCCGGAGGCAAACTCTCAGGCGAGACCTATGTCCATCGCGGTGCAAACATTCAGGCGTCTTCTCTCTCTGATAACTGTTCACTATGGAGCTTATTTTTAAAGGTCCAGTGGCAAACTTTCATGCGAGGCCCTTAATTGCAAGCAAAGCAGACTTTCAGGAAACAAAATTATCAGAAAATAAAACATTTAATGGAGTAGAATAGCAGAAGGGCTGGCTCAAGCCGGGTACCTGCTCAGAGGTCCGTCCAACCCTAGAAAACTACCAAGTTTTATATATTTACAGACCATTCACACCAGGAGTCAGTCCAATAGCAATATTTCACCACCAGGTCCTTTGCTCCCCAGTGGACCCTTTTTCCCTGACTACACATTGGCCTTTGTTTTGTTCAGTTGTAGACATTGTTTTTGGTTCATATCCTTGAAGGTGCCATTTTGTCTGGATAAATCCTCTCTTCTCAGCAAAGTGCAAAAATAGCCCTTGCTTTGCAGATGTCTGTGATGTCTCTGTGTTAGCCTTGGATCATTGTTTTCCCAGTCAGTTCCATTCTTCTCAGCAAAATGCAAGCTAGACTTCATCTTGCAAGCGTTTTGTGTAGTCTGCAGTTGCCCTTGGTAAAATTTTAGCAAAACTAATCTGCCAAGTAACATGAATCAGAGAGTACACTAAAAATCATGCAACCTTATATTTCTAAATAATCCGTTACATTCAGTATACATCTACTTAACCTAAACGACTAATATTGAACTTGAATTTGGCTCATCTACTGACCTCTGAGGAGTAAAACCATTGCCATATAGCTCACTTATTTAGCAGGGAGAGCTCAATTAGGCTCATCTAGGCTGTCTTATTTATAGAATGAAGTGGTCGACTCGTAGTCAAATTGCATACAGTAGGAAAAGTATGCATGAGGCTCCTTGCACCCACAAGCCACCGGCGTTCAGTTGCCGTTCTGCTTCCCTGTGGGTCTGGAAAGAGTTCCTGGCATGGCTGCACCTCAGGCCCTTCCCTCCTCTGGAGCCTGGACCAAACTGCTGCTGGTTTGGCTGGGGAGGTCGAGTGCATCCGCCACAGGGTGGCAGAGCAGGACGTACACACTGACAGGGTGGCGAGTGTGCTATGGGACATCTGGCTGGGGAGCATTGCGGATCCTGTGCAACTGCAAATTCTCTCAGATATTTTAGAGTGGAGTGAGGTATCCAGTGTATCCTGGCCATGTTCCTTCCCTTGCTGGAAACATAACCTTGTAGCATTTATTAGTTGCTCAGTTCCTGGTGCTTGCTTTCAAAGCCTCCACAGGAGAACTTTGGTTTGTTAGTTTGTTTCTAGCATTGCCTTCTAATTTTGCATTTCCTACCATACTTGCACAGATTAGCAGAAGTAAGGTTGAGCAAAAGGTAAGAAAAAAGGTTGCTGGCTCATATTTATTTGTGAAATAGGAAGTCTGACCTCAGCTGGAGAGCAATATCCTGTTAGGGATAATGTATGAACATAGTAGCTTCAGAAACCTCAGATTATTTTTATTTTTCTGTCCAAAGAACAGGAATCCCATGATGCAGGTAGAAACTCTCTGAAGACGCTGGACCACCAAGAATTATCCTACGCATATACAATGAAGAAATTTTGTCCAGTGCTAAATAAAGCTGGATTCTGCTCTCAATTACAGGAGCAAAAACTGGAATAGGCAGTTCTGGCCCTCAGCTCTCCCTCCTTTATGTGCACAGGAACCTTATACTGAGCATATGCATTAGTTTGTATCTCTCTTATCATCTTTCTTTCAGCATGTAAAATACCAGCTTCAAAGTAGAACTTGGATGTAGCAGTCAAGAAGCAGATGGATTCAAAGGACACATAGAACTCAAAGGCTGATTTAATCTATATAGAACTCAGCATACAAATGCTACCAAACTTGGTGAATGTCCTTTCCAAGTTTATTTCAAAGGCTTCTGATACTCTGCAGAAAGCTGGCTTTGGCCATGCCTCTGTCTTTACATTGTCTTCCCTTTTGACATCCTCCACTGTTTCACAGGAACTTTTCTCTGCCTAAGACGTCCTTGCATTTTTGAACAGCACACAGACAAGACACCAACAATTACCACTTCATCTTTCAGAAGCAGAGTGAAACTTACTTTCCAAGCAACTGCACTTAGCCAGACAGGATGAGGGTTTGATAGTCCCGAGCAGTGGAGTTTCCTGGGGAGCAAATTTCTGTGTTAAAAAGCACTGACTCTTCAGAAACCTGGAAAGAAAGCTTTCCCAGAGTCTTTCCCTTGCTGCATCTCATCTTTCAGGGAACTCCAGCTATTTTTTTTTTCTTTTCTTTTCTTTTCTTTTGGAGAATAAGTGCTTTGGAGGAAGCATCTGCTTCTTAACATTTTGATCTAGTTTAAGTCAACTCCTTGATCACAACACACGGATGATACCATGCTTGGTGTATGCTCATTTTGGATTGTTTTCAAAGACTTCTAATATTTTGAGAGAATAATGTTTTAGCCATATTTTCTTTCTTATTATTTTTATTTATACTTTAGTTCTGTTTTTTCTCTACCACTCCAAAATGCCATGTTTGAATCTCCTTTGCGTTGTCCCTCTCTGTAATAGTGCCCTGAAGACTGCTTTTGTCAAATCGCATATTCATCTTGGTTTTATTCTTAACTTCTCTGGAAATTTCGAACCTCAGCATCTCTGACACTGTTTAAATGACTTTATTAAAGCCATTCCTATATGGAAATGTGCTAAATGATTTATCGCCGTAACATTATGCAGCTGCAGCAGTTCTTCCCTTCCCCCAGACAACATCGCCAGCCAATAATCCCAAGAGGGTGACAGACAGCCAAAATAATAATCCCAGATCCTGGGGAATGTTAATGGATGAAATTTTATGAGCATGTGCCTCATGAGGAATGCTGTTGAGACTTTGGGATCTACCTGTATTTTAATTAATATGATTGTCCTACATTCTCTTCTGGGAGAAGGGCAGAAGAAAGCAATTTTAATGAGATCCCATAGGTTTTTTCAGGTAAGTGATAATATCCAAACCCAAAATTCAATGAATTAAGTCAAGGGAATCATAAGAAAATATCTGGTTAATGGACCTGGTTTTGTGTAACAGGGAGCACAGTTATAGCTGAATATATTTGGAGAAACTGTGTTAGAGCCCCAAAGTTAGAACACTTTTTTTTTGGATTGAAAGGCACTCTGGCAATAGTGGGAAAAGGGAAAGAAGTATCAATATGACATTAGGAAATGCATGTGAATGGGAAGGTAAGACAGTTTTCAATCACAAAGCCAAGAAGATAGGAAGTCATGGAAGGAGAACGGTGATGCATCTTGAATGAACTTGTACTAAACTCTGAAGATGAGGAAAATAGTAGTGAAGTTGATGTAAAGAAGAAGAATTAAGGTGGAAGAAAAGCACCATCTGTTTTTTCATATATCCGTTTATTTGAAACATATTTTCACACAGTTTTTGGTTTATGTTTTCCTCTAATTTTCTAAGGTGAAATATTTTTCAACAGAAATTGGAACAGAATGATATTATTTTAAAAATATACTCTTTTAGCTGATAAAAAGAACTTTTTTGTAAATATTGTCACTGCAAACAATATGGACATATTTTTCTAGGGGAGAAAAAGGGTTTTAAATGTAGAGATAATTAAACCTTCTGAAGAAGTGAAGAAGTGAAGCCTTAGCTGCACAAGGGAAGACAGGAATTGGAGCACTAAGGATGGGACTTTGGACTGGATATTCAGCATATGTATATGGTCTCCTTGCTGACTGGATTAGGAAATCTGAAGTCCTTATTCTTCAGCGGCAAGATGGCAAAGGTGGCTTTGTTGCAGTGCTAATAGACGTAAACTTATTCTGTAGTTCTCTTGGACAAACTTTTGATTTTGAACCAAATGTCTGTCTGTGCATGCATTTGTTACCGAAAGAGCTAACCCACCTGACCAAGAGTATTGATACACCTAAAGACAGACCACAGCAGTTTCAGTTTGCAATGTCAAATTCAAAACTTACATGCATAAATTATTATTTCCAAACAGTTGCTTGCTGATGTGGCTAATTGTTTGGCTTATTGAGTTCTTGTGGTCTAACAGCAAAGCACAGTAATCAGAAGCAGGAGATTGGAGGCAAAGAAATAAACTATTCGAATCTGTCATTTGGGTCTACATGAAGAATCAAGATTGTAATTAATGTATTAGTTTGTTTGGTCTCTTTCAAAAACTGTTGTATTTTAATTTATAAGCTTCTGTATAAAATATGTGATAGATTTTGAAGTAATCTTTGCTTTACTTTTTATTGCTGTTTATTACATCTGAACAGAGCAAAAAATGTCCATGAATGATCCTAGTTCAGAGAAAATCTCATGTGTGTTAGTCTAAAGAAAGAAAATTAGCTTAAACACAGGAGTGAGACTTGACAAAGTTGTGGCTGGAAAACAAGGTGTTGCCATTGTCCACCTGCTGAGAGACTCTTGCAATAGGTGAAAATAGGTTTTGTCTTAGTCCTCTCAGTCTTGGGTAAACTTACTGCTTTTGAAGTGTCTCTATTCACCTTAGAAATGGAAAGGCAATGGCTGCAAAACGCAAGGTGTTCAGAGCATTGGGAGTGAAGATGAGGGTCTGTTGCTCCCGAGACCAACCAAGGAACATGGAGGTCTCCATCAGCATCTTCTTCCCTTTCCATTTACTTCTCTTCCTAATATTTAACCACAGTTTTAGGATTTTACAAAAATTAAATGGTTGGGCATGATGTTTCTGGAGCAAATTGTGTTTGACTTGAAGATTCACGGTGACACCAATTCAAGCCCATAACATATGATTTGTATTCTTATGAAGCTTTTTTCACAAATGGCATAAAGCGTTTGAAAGGTCAAAATCTTCAGAACTTAAATCTTGCTGCTCATTCCTTACTTTACTTCTGAATAGACTGATTTTTTAATTTCCCCTTTCTGACCTTTATTCTTCCATCTGCTTCTATGATTTGTACAGTTTAGTAAACTGCCTCTGTCTGGGCTGCTTCTGTTCTGAAAGCATTTTGTTTGGGGCTGATGTGTTGCCTAAACTATTCCCCGTTCTTTGATGATATTAACAAACCGAGTTGCCTCACTGGATTGACTTTTCCCCTCATTTATTTCAGAGAGCCTTTTGGATTGAAATCTTCAAACCCATCACAACTGCCATTGTAAATCAAACTGACAGCCAATTACAAAATGGACTATGTATTTGAACAAGCCCAGCTTTGAAAGCCCAGCCATCTCTAATATACTTAAAGACATGAAAATACTCTTCGTTTGCAGGACACAGGAGCGCCCACTGCATGTGAACAGCTGGTGCTGGGGTGTGGTGTAAAACATAATTAGAACTCTAAGAGAACTCAGAGGAGTTTAGTCAAAATGATAAAAAAACCCCATTATCTGGGTCCCAAGGAATAAACCTTACTTGGTGGGGGTGCTGTTTTTCATGAAGATTTATTGTATTTGATGCATTAAGACTTTCACTTCTGACAGATAGCAGCCAGGTTCTGACATACCAACCTGAATTTCAAAACCAGCAGGGCACATATTGCCAATACAAAGGCATTGGCATACATGGAAAGCTTGAATCCATGAAGAAATGCACAATAATGCATCTTGCACCATTTTTAGTTTTAGTGGAAAAATATTTCAGTGAGGCAGTTTGTGATATGGGTGTATGTGTCTGTGAGTAAATTCCAGATAGCACTTGGCACCGTTTTATTTCTCTCCATTTGGCAAATCATCTGGTGTTCTCCCTTCTGTTGCATATCCCAGAATAAAATAGGAGTTGTCTTCAAGTGTACAAAAAGAGTGAGCTTAGGCTGCACAATGACCCTGTTTTTAATGCATCAGAAATGAAGGTAGCTCTGTTTGATTTACTGTTCTGTAAATGTCATAAAAAATCTGCTGAGTTAGGGAAACAGCACTAGCTGGGTATTGCTGCAGAGAGCATGCCATGGTATTCAGTATGGGCTTTCCTCAGGACAGCTGCTCCAATGGGGTGGTGTGTATTTCTTTGTATAACCTTGCACTGAAAAAGGTCTGACAAAAGCAATGAAAACAGCTCTTACTTCTGGGAGGATGCAGTCAGTCCAGCCCAGGCACGGTGGAACACATGAAATGTACACTCTGTGCGAGTGTCTCTGTCAGTCTTCCAGTTTATGGTGCCAGTAAATCTGCTGTCTTGATTTGAACAATAATAAGACTAATACAGAAATCTAAAGACAGAATGAAGTTATGAGGTGATGGAAGAAGCAGGGGATTTATTTTTTAAAAATGTGACTGTTGAAGCAGTTGAGGAATATCTTATTGCTTTGAGAAATAACACATATTCTGTGACTCATGGGTCTGGACCAGAAATAAAGACAAAATCACAGCTCACATGCTGTGTTTGTGTTACAAGCCATCCGCTTTCCCTTGCCTGCAGGAATTTTAACCGCACAAGGCAAAGCACAGGCAATGATGTTGTGAAGAGTGTACTGGGACTAGTCAGGAACAGGCCTGTCCCCATCTGCTTCTTTGGCCCCTGCTGCCTTGTAGGAACATCATGTCTCTGCATTGATTTAGTCTGGGGCAGAAAAAAAAGGAAAGACAATCACAACGTCAAAACTTGATTAACTGCAGTAGCTGCAGATAGTGAAATGGCCAAGTTGCCTCTCTTGTTTCTGCATTAGCATTTTGGCGTTGTCTTCAGGCGATCAGTTTGAGTATGTTATGTTGGAATGGACTTAAGAGAGCACAGTTGTACTGTCTCATTTTATTTAATCTCTCTTGCTTCTCCCTTCCTGCTCCATCTTGCTCCTAGCCCATTACTTTCCTCCCATTCTTTCATTAAGTTGGTAAATGGCCTCCTTCATGGGCCAGAATAAGGGGACATTTCATGGGGTAAGTAGTTCCTTTCCTACATGAATCTTGTTTCATGTGGCAGCCAAACCCACTCTGTCTTCCTATTATAACTTTAAGCAGAACTTACAGAACGTCTTCTGCTACTTGATTGTTTTAAGGGGACCTAATTCTTTAACTGTGCCAGAGCTAGACAGAAACACTAAAGGGATGGGCTGAGGATTGCCCATGTGCAATATGTATGCGTTTGTTCCTGCATACTTCAACTGTTTCTTCTCCTAGCAAGCATGACACTGGGAAACAGAGCGTTTCTGCTTCCACCTTCCTGGCAGCTGGCTGAGGTGAGAATGACCCATTTTCTGCTACTGGAGTCACAAGAGGCACGATAACAAACTGTCACTGCCAGCTACCCAGCATAACCCACCTATCATGTGTAATTCTTCCTCTCTCACTCAGCTGTAACTTGGATTTAGGACATATGTACTGCTGTGTGAATGAAAGGAAGACTCAGTCGTCTTGGACCAACAGTGGTTATTCCAAATATGCCACAGATAGAAGTTGTACATCACATCTTTTATTCTGACAAGATTGAGCTGGGTGTTATCACAGAGAGTGCAGTCTGGCTATCAGAGTCTATCCTGAGGGCAGGTGTCTGCTCTGTGTTTTGACTCTGTCACCAGCTCACCTAAAACCTCAGTGAGTTGTGGCAGGGCTAGGAAGAGCACCCATAAATCCTCCCATAGGAGGAGCCAAAGTCTCCTGCTCCTGCTATTGGAGCAAATGCTGCAAAGAGCAGTAGTGTTCTAGATCTATCTCTGGTGTTGAAATATTTCTAGTGAAGAATGTCTGTCACTCCATAAGCTATGCAATGTGCTTTAAGCAGCTGCAAGGACTTATTGACTCTTCTTTTAATATTTTCTTTTTTTAAAAAAAAAGAACCCCAAACCGTTAGATCTGCAAACAAAGCCCTCGGCCCTATGTGCTGTGAGCTGCTTACATGCTTGTTATGAGACACACACAAAAACCAGCAACTATCCAAGTAGATCAGAAGGCACAGTTTTTGAAGGAACTGTGCACAGAAGGAACTTGAAATATTTCTTTCACTGTTTGACATCCCAGAAAGAGAGAATGCTGATAAACTCGAATGAGACCAGACAGTAAAGGGATAGAGAAAATGACTTATTTATGAAGAAGGAAGTAAATATATACAGATTCATTCTGCAGTTTTTCTGCAGTGGTATGTTATTGTAGTTAAAGCGAGTTATGTGAGAAATAGACATGCCTTTATGTGGAGTTTGGACCTATTGCCACATATTTTTTCTTGCCCCATGTAGGTTTTCGGTAAAACTCCTGAATTTCACTTTTTCCTTATCTGAGTATTTTTTGGCTACAGCACTGCTCTCCACCTCCACCTCATATTTAAGCTATTTTTTTCTTACTTATTTCGGTCATTTATATAAAATCACAGATATGGTGTTCCATAGCAATTAATGCACACTAGCCCTTTGACCCTTCTTCTGATATTTTTGCCTGGTGCTTTCATGTACCCACATTTCCACTAATATCTCATTCATATCAATATTTTTATTTCTGATATCAATATTTCTGTTAAAGATTTCTCAGCTGAATGGTAAAATCAGCCACTGTAAACTATGTAATACCAAAGAATGAAATTTATTCTTTTGCAGAGAGCCACTGCAAGCTTTATGTACCACTCAGGTCTCAGTTGACACAGTTGAAGAATTAGCTGAGACTTAAGCGGAGAGAAAAGTGAAAATTGTCCAATAGCCCTTTTTTGGCTGTCAGATCTCAGCCTGCAGGAGTGAGACCTCCACAGTGGCTGTAAGCATGACTAAGAATCAAGAAAGAAAAGAGCCTTCACATTCAGCTGACACCACTCCTGGTGCTGCAGTGTGGCTGTGACAAGGCTGCCGCAAGCTGCATTGTCAGGTGGGACACAGAGACCGTCCACTCATGGCTTATGCCAGCTTCTGAGCTGAGCCCTCCTTTTGAACCACTTCTGTATTACTCCCTTTACTCAAACTGCATCACTGGTTTTCATGAACATCGTTTAATATCATGCTGGAGAGGGGTAGTCTGTGAAATCAGTGATATGTTTGCAAATTTGATCTAGGGTTTCATTCAGTTTATAACACGGACCACCTGACATGCATGCTAGGGGATTACCTTACGTGCTTTCGATATATGGACCTCTCAGGTGTCTAAATATTGTGTTAGTTAAACTACCTTAAACATGAGGGGACATATACAGCTACCTAGAGCTTAAAATGAGACAATGTACAACAGCAGCTTACACTGGCATTTCATTTATTGGAAGTCTGAATTATCTACACAACTAGAGTTTTTAAAAACTTTTTTTTAAAGGAATAGTGAAGTTACATGCCCAGACTTCTCCTTTTCCTGTTCCACACCATTTTCTCTACATCTCACTATCTTTTCCACGTTAGTAATAATAACCAAGACAAAACCAGTATCCTTTCATAAATTTTGGAGCAATTCCTGTGTAACAGTGACCCCAAAATTCATACTAAATTCTATTTCTTCCCTTCTATTTATGTGCAGCACCTTCTTTCAAGGGAGAGGCGTGTCTGGTGGGTAAAGCACTGGTGCCGCCCATGATGCTCAGGTGGGGAAGCAGGTAGTAAGTGCCATGGTGAGGAGAAGTTGGACCCAGAAGTCTGTCCCCTTCACTCATTACTACCTGTAAGGAAATATGTCTTTTGGAGAGAAGGTGGTCTTTTGATCTCTACCTGTTCTCGAAGAGACAGTCCAGTAGTGCTGCCATTATTTTGCAGTAGGCATCTTTGTTTCCATGTTCAACAAGTAGAAACAGATTGTGACTCCTGATATTCTCCCGCTGTCTTTCAAGAATATCAGACTCAGGACCTAGCAAGAATTACTTTCAAACCTGCCTTTAGATATTATCTTGATTTTTAATCTCTCAATCTTTACCAGTCTCATCTGAATTTACCATGAGTATCATTTGGTTTTAGACAAGGCTCACTGCTTCGTATGAACAATCATACACTTGGCCAGCTGAGGGCCTCTATGCCATTTTAGTACTCCTTGTAGGACTTCAGAAATACAGGGACTTTGAGCTCAGTTTCTGAACAAGAATCCTGCTTTAAATAATTTCACACAAGTTGTGAACTATGTATTCTTCAAACTATTCCACTCATTTTCACCTAGGGAAACCCATATTCATTTATTGCTCAGGATTTTCTGGCTAGTAGGTATGTTTTCATCACTGCTAGCTTTATCTGAAACACCAGAAGGAATGTCTAGAGAAGAAAGGTGGAAAAAGGAGAAATAAAAATAATATTTCAGCTGAAAACTGATAGACAAATTATCAATGAAGTTTTTCTCTTTCTGTGTAATTATTCCATTTCAGAAGTTTGGGAGGATTGAAAATTCCTGTTGTAGTCTTCAGCTTTCATGCTTAATAGAAGGCCTGTGTTTCTTTTATTTTTTGCACTGAGTCATTTCAACTGAAAAAAGTGAGATATGCTATGCTTTGATATTAAGTATCCCTTGAAGGACTTGGATGCTCTGAGGATCAGGAAGTTAATGATATTTTGTCTTGCAGCGGGGTGACTTTTTAATGTATATTTTAGATAATGTATATTTTAGATAATGTATATTTTAGATAATGCAGAAGTTCAGTGATAATTATGTAGATGATTGCATTTCCTTCCTGAGGCTTTATATTAAATGGATATACGTTTCTGGGCAAGCAAAGCCTTCTTCAGTTTAAAAGTTTTTTTCTCCCTGTCCTTTATGGCTATATATTTCTATTAGAAGTGCTTTTGTGACTGTGTTTTACTCCTGGCTTCTGTTTGGAATGATTCTTCCCTGTGGAGACAGCTAGTGTAAAACCTCTGTGCTCCATAACGGAAAATGAAGTAAGACATAGACCTTGAGCTCTGCATATGGAGCCATGAGAGCATGAACTCTGCCATTCACCAGAACAGCAACATCTCAGCTTTAACAAGTCAAATAGCCTTTTAAACCTCAAAGTGCGAGTTGCTTGTGCAAAGTAGTTTTACACCACAGTGCATCCATTATTTAATATGCAGATTTTTCCCTATGGATTGGGAAGGTCATGTCCCAAAGGACGGACACACAGTATTCCTGTTTTGACCCAGTTAATCTTTTTTATAGTACCACTTTTAAGATTCAGCCACTTACAGAGACAAGCAGCTAGGACAGTATCTGTACTGTGTATGTAAACTAGTAAAGTTTGCATGTGAAGTGATGGATGGGCTTCATATGGAGAAGCAAAAGAGAGATGCAGTAAAAACAGTGTATGCTTCCACAGTTCACTTTGGATAAAAACTGTGACTCACTTGCCGTGCTTACAAATGCTTTTCATTGAAATCATGAGCAACAGAAAGCTCAGCTACACTGCAGTGAAGCATGGGAGCGAGGTCTGCATGACCGCTATGTAGGCGGGTATTATACATATAGGTAGGTACATATATATTTACCTGACAGTATTTACTTTTGTCTTGAAAGAAGCACGATCAGCTTAGCAAGAAGCTCCATATGAGTTTAGCTAATTCTCTCTGGACCTGTGCTGGAATGTACCGGCAGGGGAGCAAAGCATGTGTGTGCTCTAATGTATGGTGCAATACGGTCATAAGGACAATTTGTTGTATAAATTAGTAAAATCTTTCACTCTGTACTCAGAGATAATTTGATCTTTAATAGAGACAGTGTCCTCGAGAAATTCTTGATGACACTTTCCAAACTTCTGAAGTGTTCTACTGAACGTCTTATTCATGTACATGACAGAGAAGTTAGGTGTATAGAGGTCAAAGCTGCTGATGAACAGGGGACTTTAGAGATGGGGATCCTGTGCTGCCATTTTGGGTCCTGAACCTGCATGCCTTCCGAGTCTGGCATGCCTCCAACCCCAGTGCAGATAGGGAAGTGAGGAGAAACAAGGGTGCTCTCAGTGTATGAAACGCTTGGCATACTTCCTCATGAAAGACCACACAAATTATCCTCTGCTTTGAAAGAATACATGCTGACAGTCTGCACTAAAGAAAATGATTTACCTGTCTGAGCAGATAACAGTAAATGCCTGGCACAGAGCCGTACAGCTCCAGGTCTAAAGATACTGCAGCTGTAATAGAGGGATGAAAATGCATGAGGTATGTTAATTGAGCAATAACTGAAATGTATGATTAAATGAAGAGGTAACCTTTCTAAGGTAGTCCCTCTTAATACATGTGACTTTGCATTATGCCTTTGGGCTTTTCTACACTAGAAAAATGAGCAGAAGCAAGGTCACGTTGTGTTCAGTTAATGCTGACCTAATGACGACTGCTTTGCTAGTGTAGTGCTGCAACGTTTTTTACCTCAAATGAGCAGGTCAGGAGGTATCCTTGACCCCCTGAAAACTCAGTGATCACAGCAACAGTATTTTATACCACCTGTGCTTCTGCCTTACTGCCTTCACGTACCACAGCCTGTCAGATCGCAATGAATATCAGGCACTTGGGTGAAGTATGTGACTCTGAGCAGGAACTGCAAGTGATTAATTCACACTAGATTCCTCCCTCAAGAACTGTGGCATGGCTGGGAAATCTGAAGGGAAATCCCCAACCTGTTTCACCTCACTGAAGGTCTGAAAAGTTTGTGAAAATTAACAACTGTAAAGCTATACACATGTCCAGAATATATATTACTGAAGAACAGGAGGCTGACTAAACACATTGTTTCTATTCCCAAGGATGGTCTGAAGTTACAGCTATCACGAGTGTGTGGGTTTTTTGGCAGACAGTTGTCTCATGGCTTTCTGAGTCCATCTTTTATTGCTTTCTGGCTCTGTAAGGGAATTTTTGGCATTTGCTGTTCAGGCTTAATTAGGGTAGTGCAATGCCCTTACATGGACCACGGACAAGCATGTGCTGTTCTCCCTAGTTTGGGAGGGATTTGTCTTCTTTCTGCTGATGAGCTCCTCTCTAGCTCTTTGAATCATGTGTGCTTCCCTGTACCTGAATGGGTAACTGCTGGGATCTCTTGAATATTGCTGGAACATAACATATAACATAACATAACATAACATAACATAACATAACATAACATAACATAACATAACATAACAGAACAGAACAGAACAGAACATAATAATAGAATTCTAGTTGGAAGGGATGTACAGTGATCATCTGTCACAACTGCCTGACCAGTTCAGGACTGACTAAAAGTTCCAGTGTTTGACTACCCTTCTGGTAAATAAATGCTTCCTAAAGTCCAGTCTAAACCTTCTCTGGTGCAGCTTTGAATCATTCCCATGCGTCCTATCACTGGATGGATATCAGGGGGAAGAAATCAGCACCTCCCTCCCCGTTTCCCATCCTCAGGAAGCTGTAGAGAGCAATGAGGCCACCCCTCAGCATCCCTCTCTCCAAATTAGGCAAACACAAAGTCTGTAACTATACTCTTCATAGGGCATTCCATAAGTTCATGCTACCTTGTTCTTCTCAGATCAGCTATTATAGCTATAGGTACTGTTGCACCTATTCCTACAAAGAGTCTGCCATTGGCCTGGGTAACTCTGACTTCCAGTTGTTTCCTTACCCACTTTTGGCCACTGTAGCTCATCTTATGTCCGGCACTTCTGTTTCTTCCTAAGTGTTTATGCTGATGTGCTACCTAGGTGCTCCATGGTAAGATTGAGGAGGACTAAGGTAATCCAAACTGCAAATCCAGTTGTGATGCAGAGGAGTAGCCAAGCCAGTTAAGCGCAGCAGTGTCTCCATTACTCCTTGATATGAAGCATGCACCCTTTATAGTACATTTAAAAAGACGTTGGTTGTACAGAGGTGGCAGTGACACTCTGACGTGGATAAATACTCATGTCTTGCAACTGTATGAGGACTGGTACATGATCCCTCTGCTTCAAGAATCACAGTTGTATTCACTCTGCCTTGCCTTTGCTATGTTCCATACCCAGGTAAGCCCTTTTGCCTTGCCAGGTATGGGCCCACTTGGTAGCAGCAGGTAGCCTAGGGGAGCTCAGAGCACCATGGATGTGGTGAACACTGGTGTGGCTGGTCATGTGGACCTCATAAACTTCTGCTGACTGCTGTGCCTCTGATTTACGCTGCGCCAAGGTCAGTCAGGGAAGCTCAGCTGGACAGTGATGGAAATCAGACTGAAGGCAGTAAAAATTATTTCAGAGCTGTCCTTTAAGTATATATAAGGACTTTAATTTACAACCAGTAAGTGGAGCTAAAGCTCCATGAGAGGTTATTTCTTCAGAGAGTATATGGTTAAAAATTTCTGATGGAACTTTTTTCTCCCCATTTCCTTGTATTTATTTAGTTCTTTTGTTGCACATAAACAGTCACACTGCTGGGAGCTCGTGGTGTGAGCTCTTAACTTTTCTATTTCATTCCTTGAGCCATAGGCAGAACACAGGATCTTTGCCGCATTGACTGTGCAGTTAGCACTTTCCCATGCTATTTGTTTGTTCTGCAATAGTTCTCCTCCTTGCTAATTTCACACACAAATTTCTCCTGTCAGTTAAACACAAAATAATTGCATTTGTGTGCATGTGAGCAGTTATGATTGTAAAGGGCATTTTCATATTCCTATTAATCTAATTAAATTAATTATCTCAGCAGCAATATTGTGTCCAGGCATTTGGAGAAAGCTGTCCTTTTGCTGCATTGTTACTCAGTACTGCAATTCATGTACAACATCTAACGTCTACATCTAGAGCTTTGTCTTGCATCCCTTTAGTCTTTCTCTGCCTTTTCCCTTAATTTGAAACACTTAACAATTGCATTTACTCCTCTCCAGATTTGCCTGGTTGGGATAACTTTCTGTTTTTACACAGCTTGTCTCCTGTTTATACATACTAGCCCTTTATTTGAAGGATTTAGACAGAAAAGAACTCAGACATGTGTCTCCTGTTAAGTGTTAGAGCTGTGCAATAGGTTCCAGTGGGACTAGTTATAATACCAAAGGTAGGGATGTGATTGAGTGCTTCTTTGGACAATTATTAATACTTCGCCTTGACTTATATGGCTAAGAAACCAGCTCAGCAGTGGATAACTGGAGAGTCTCAGGCAATTCTTCAACAATATGCTTATTTTTTCAAAATCCACTAACAATAATACAAGTCCTTTGTCAAATAAATCCAGACTTTCTTTTATTTTTCTTTTTTCTTTTCTTTCTTTTTTTTTTTTAAACTGGGCTAGTGCTTGGGACAATAAAATGTATGTTATTGAGTTCAGCTTGCAAGTCTAGCACCTTCTCTAGTAATTGTGACAAACTCTTATTTCACTACATCCATGGCTGGCCATTTATCTTGAGTTCTTGGCCTGTGGTCTCGCAAAATGAAGATCATGTAACAGTCCAGATCTAGCATGTGCTTTTGGAGCAATTCATGTCTGGCACTAGCACAGCCATAGCCCATTAAATTTGGCCTTTAATTTATTAAATCTGTAAAATGAGCATCTGCTATTGTGCAAAGTTTCAGTATGATCCATTAAGCACATTTTGCTGACATGGGATGGGAAGGAGAGGTCCATGGAACGTTAAAGAAGAGAATTTCTGGCAGGTACTTTTCCTCTAAAGGTGACTAATCCACCAGTTCTTGCAGACATTCTGGATCCTTTCTGCCCTGGTGCTCTTCCATTGACAGTGGGGAAGATGTCCCAAAAATCGGCACACACACACACTTGTTTGTATCCCTAAAATCTCTGTGATGTGAGCAAACATTTTGACACTAGGGTAACATTGGAGAGAGCACCACAGCTGTTTGCGATGCAGGGGGATGGAAGGGAGGATTCACATTACAGGGTGATGTTCTGCCAAAGACATTTTTACACTGGGATATTTTTCTGCCCAGCAAAATGCAGTATTAAATAAAGTCAAAACGTGCCCATCCCTGCTGTACACACCATCCACAGCTGTGCCTATAGCTCTTCCCTCAGACAGATAAAGAATGTCTGTGGGCATCTATTCCTTTGCCATACGTTGGAGAGAGCTTCACAGTGACAACTGGACAAGCACTGTGGAGATGGCAGCAGTTCCAGGAACCTTGCCAGAGTGAACAGAAGAACTGAAATAGTTTTAGAAGGCCCTGGTTTGATGAGCTTATCTCAAGAAATAGTCTTTCAGAATAATCAATTATCAATTATGAGTTCCAGAAAAATTAAAATGGCAGTATTCAGAACATTAGAATCTGAAAGTTTTATAGGCTGATTAGAAAGCATAATTTTATTTTGAGAATTAGAATTCTTTCTTTCACATCCATTTCTGGAGACCTGGATAACCAAAATGATCTAGGGGTTGGATTTCATGAAAAGATGGAATTATATCAGGTATGAAACTTTTTAAATGTTTGTTTAATTCTCCCAGTAGAAGTTTAAACTCATGTCTATGCTTTTTATGACTTCCACTTTCCTAATGTGTTTAAAAAAAAATTTATAATACAAGCACTAGTTATGAACAATTTCTTTAAAATATGTTTTGGCTTGTTCAGTGCCGCCCTCAAGCCCACAAACAAAACCTTTCTTTCCTAGAATAGTTTTATTTCCTAGAGAATGATTGTGCATTTAAACTTTTTCCAAAGGAAAAAGATGATTGGGGCACCACCTGATTGTCACTTCCATCAAGCAGTTGTGTGCACTCAAAGCACTCAAAACACTCTGCCAGCTCCAGATTGGCATTTCTTTTGCCTCTAATGGCTGTTTGGGCAGACATCAAAACCACTTCTTAGGCTGTTGCTCCCACACCGTCAACCTTTGTGCCTTTTCAGACCATTTCACCGAAATCCAAGCAGAGGGCTGATTGCTAAAAAGCGTAAGACAAGTGCAACATGTACTTGTAACAAGTGAGCATCTGTACATAGTGTCAGGCAAAACGTCACTAGCCTCCAATGGGTGGTGCTTACTCTGCCAAGACATGCCACTTACAGCCAAAGTTACTCGCTACATTACAAACCAAGGGTGTGCTTTTGCGAGTGCTGGGCATACACTGCATCGTTTGCTCTCAGCGTGACTCTGGATGTTAGTAGCCCAGGACTGAGGAATTACAGCAACCTTGCACTCACACAGTGAGGAAGTGATGTACAGTAGCAGAGTTAAGAAGCTGCCAGGATCTGGCAGTCTGGTCAGAACAGCTGGCTATAAATGAAAGGTTCTGAGGATGAGGCCTAGGGCACGAGGATTGCTATGTCTTACCAGCAGGAAACTGAAAGGCAGGTCTACACCCAGGCTCACACCACTGGATGGAAAGAAAATGATCATGATACACTTTGAATTTGTACAAACAGCCTCTTCTAAATATTTATAGTTTGCTGTCACTATAATACAAAGCTCGTTACATGGCCAGGCAAAGTTCTACCTTTTCCCTCTACAGATAAATTCCCTTGGACTCAGTTGCCCCAGTGGGTGCAGAGACATAATTATTACCTGTTATTTCTCTGATAAGAATTTGTACACTCCTAAGGTCCTATGCTATTTTCTGGTCTCTGTTCTATGAATGCACTGACATACCCACGAGAAGTTACAAAGGAAAACACAGGGGGTGAAGGACAGGAGGAATAGGAGCCTCAGATCTTGTCCACCAGCAGCATGCTCTTGTGCAAAGTAGTACTTGAAGAGGTACTTCTTCAAGCAGGAAAAGAGAGTAATGATTTTATGGATTGGGTCATGGTCCTTAGGAGCAGATTGGCAGGCTTGATGGATTATCGTTGTCACATAGGATCTGGCCTTGTCTCCACAGAAATCAGTGAGAACTTGTTTTTCAACTGACACTCTTGGCTAATATATTTTAAGAAAAGCTTGAGACTTTACACAAAACAGGAAGAACATCAAGCCTGTGGATTCCACTAGCTGAAGCACAGTCAATGATGTATTAAGAAAGGTTAACTCAGGGCCCAGGTGGCACTCGAGCCCAAACTAGTTGGTTTCTGTGTTATGTTGTGTTTGCTCGCCTTTTCACTCTAAGTCATTACACCACGTAGCAATTTAAGTAGGACATCTTGGATAATGGAGTCTTAGCTCCAACAAGAAAGGTAGATGTGACTAAACTTGCCCTTGAAATCTTAGCTGTCGTTTTACGCTTCACAGTGTACTCTTTGATGATGCAATGTCATACCTTTTCTCATGGAGTCTCATTCACAGCACAGCATGGGCCCTGCTGGTGGACTGTATCAGTCTTAGGGCATGAAATCACTACATGTGAGGTGCCCTTTCTGTAAGTTGGAGATGTTGATGTGCAACCTATAAGACAAGGAGTGTCAGGAAGAAAAGGAAGTTCTTAGGAGTTGCCTGACATATTACAGAAGTAGCTGTTAGGCTTGCTTCTCCATTTCTTCATCTATTGTGAAAAAATTCTTTGTAAGAGATTCTATTATGAAGTTGGCAAGTAATTTAAACCAGTTTTTTCAAACACAGCATGTGTGTGTTTCTCATTTTCTGGGTGCCTAACTCCTAGCTTATTTTGGCCTCAAGCCATTGAACATGTTGAGGATAGAGACCAAAACTAAGAACTTAATTCCATGTCCTCTGGGAAGCTTGTATACAGAGCTGAAGACTGGTAGGTGCATTTACCATAACCCCTGTAGCTGAGCTAATGTACTGTAGCTTTCTTCACTAGCTGGATTTTCCTACAAAGCACTGTCAGAGTTTGCCATTGGAGACTGAGGAACTCTCTCTATGCATAGCATTGACCAAACAGGTTTTTATATGAGTAGGCTGAGGTGCCTGCACCATAATTGCGAACTCCATGAGTAGCGCACTCTGCCAGTTGGCCCAACTTGCTTGAATTAAACTTCAAACACCTGTTTTTCATCCATGAGCTTTGGTTGAATAAGGCAAAGAGAAACAGAGTTGCTCCTCTGATTATTGCTGACAGTGACTGATCTTTATGTGTAGTCTAAACTCTTCTTGAAGCACTTGAGCAAATGAAGAAACATGCTAGATACTTCCAACAAGGTGCTGTGGCACTCGTTAGAGCTATATCCAGCTTTTCCTTACCTTTGGAGAGAACAGGAAGAAACCTGACAGTTCATTTTAGTGTGAGTGGCTGGGAAGGAACTAATTATTCTGATTCAAGCAATGGAACTGGCTTCTCTTTGAGACTGAAGGGGAACTTTCAGCCTGCTTGTGCTATATAGCTGGAGGTGTTGTGTCTTTACTTGACTCAAAGACATAAAATAGATGGACCCTGCTCTGAGCTGGCTTTAACCAGGCTGAGTCCAGTTTAATTTCTAATTTTGTGGCCCCAGATTATACTTGCAAAACATCTGCTCCACACAGTTGGTTGCTGTTAATGCTAAGTAAACACCTATAAATACTAATTTAGTATTTCACCACTATACAGTAGTTTCTCATGTAAGTGAAATTAAATGTGAACTAAACATAGATATCTATGAATGGAACGAAATATTTGCCATAGGCACGATTAAACTGCTCTGGCCACCTTTTCAACTACCTAGTCAAATAAAACTTCTTTACAAAGAGGGCAAGATTCAACAGCTTCCCCAGTCAGTTAATATTCCTGTGGTTAATTCCTCTCTGTGCCTAGGACTGAGCAGCTTTGTGTAGCACAGTGAATGTACCTTCTATAATCTTTGGCACTGTGAGTGGTAAGATGGGGTTTATCTGAATGGTCTTTCACTTGAGATTCTGTTCACAACCAGCAGCTGGCTGCCTTTCTGCTTATCATATTATCACTCCAGGCTGTACAGAGGCCAATATTTCAACACCATAAATACTGATCCCACTCTAGTCTTTCCCTTATGAGCAAATGAAGCATCTCTTTTGCTGTTACTAAAACATAACCTGAGCTATTGGTTTTGATCATCATATCAGCAGAGGCAGTTGGTACACAGAGAGCTCCCATGCTAACTAACCAGGAAGTTTAAGTCAACACCAAATTTGCTTAAATTTGGATACAGAATTGCCTTTTTTTTTTTCTTTCCCTGTCCTTTGAGTAATTGTGACACATGAAGGAAAAAAAGCAATGAGGAAAAAGGATTTTTTTGTAAGTGGGAGGACCCAATCCTGACACTGCTATAGTAAGAGCTGCCGGTTGAGCTACTGTAGCACCGAGATTTTTCTTGGCTTCATCTTGGCTGTAGCATGGAAGTAGGACTGGAGTTGGTCTCTGATGTTTGACGTTTTGCATTTGGTCACAGATTTCTCTGATGGCCCAAGGGATAGCAAATCCTCTCAGTGAACTCTTGTAAGACCCCTGGGCTGGGGGTGACTGCGGATGTACCACTACAGACACACAAGTACAGTCATGGACTGCAGCCTTGTCCTGGGACTGAGAGTGGATCTGGGGTGGGCAGCACTGGGCACTGTGCCTGTCTATTGCTGGCTCACTATCAGGAAAGGGTTCATCTGGTGACAAAGGCTTACCATCACAGATATGGGAGATATAAATCACTTTTATGTAGGCTGTGGAGGTAACTTAGTACAAGTTAGTGATGTCCTTTGGGATCTTCTGAGGACGGGTACAGTGCATACAAAGAATGTATGACCTATCCTAATCCTAACTGGTTGGCACCTGCATCATGATGCATCATGCAAGTGCTCATTACTCTGGCTTATTTGTCTATCTTTGGTCTTAAGTATCACCTTGTAGGTTCAAAGACAAGTGTTGAAGGTACTAAGGAACCACTTCCTGCAGTTCTGTCAAAAATACGGGAGCAGGAAGGTTTGTCATATTGGGGAAGCGAAAGGGCACTAAATATTTAATACCAAAAAGCTAAATATTATCATAAAAGTAATTTAATCTAAATGGCTTTCAGCAAATCCTTATCCATATTTCATGACTGAAATGGGTGGCTGGTTTCTAATGTTTGCATGCAATTAATTTTAATGGGTGCAGCACATTACTTCCAATCCTTTGTCCCTTAGAGGCCCTGGCCCTATCAAGAAAAAGCAAATAGCAGGACATAAAATGTCAGTGACACAGAGGGTGATGCAGTGCCCTGTGTATAGATCCAGAAATGACAAGTTAATAGGCTATTGATAGTTCCTGAAGTGTATAGAAAGTAATTATTCTACGTATCTGGGGGTGAATGAGGAATGACAGGAACTCCATAAGGTAAAGATATCTGAAAATATGAATACACATCAGGGACATAAAAAACTTTCATTTTTCATGTATTTTTAAGGTGAGATCTGAAGTCCATTTAAATAGGTGGCAGGCTTCCAGTTGATTTGACATGGTTTAGAAGAGGTCTTCTGTGAATGTTATATATGTGTCAGGAATATTATAACCAGCTTTGCTTGGGTGAGGCCGAAGAAAAGTTTTCTGATCCTCCAAACTCACTCATGCCCACTAAGATCTCCTGTGAAGCATGAAGCTGCAAAAAGAAGCAGACCGCGTGTTGTGAATGCTTTAAGATGTAGAGTTTTCTGGATGTTCACAAATGTCCCTCCTGATTGTATTAAGAAAATGACATGTAAGGTGTCTGATGACCTTTGAAATAGTAGCAGAAATATTTAAAGGTTTCAGGCCATTAAACTGGACAGAGAGAAAGTCTGGTACATTTGATTCCAGAAGAAACTTGTGAAACGGTAAAAGGGAAAAAATAGGTGATGTAAAACACATTCTGACGCTAAGACTGACTTCATTGTGGAGTTCTATGGATTAAAGTCTCCAGCTTTAATTAGCATCAAGCTTAACTGTCTTCTGTTTCAACCCTGAATGTTAATTAGTGATGCCCTTGGGGTAATCAACCCTTGTGGATCTCTGAGAAAAATGAACTGATTAGTAGATTGACCTTGACAGTTCCCAGGGAAGAAGATGAAAATACAAACTGTTCAACTATGCTGCACTGTAAGCTTAACTTAGCGAAATCTAGTGTACTGGAAAGCCCAAAGGAAGAAAGAGGAAAACTTAACGAGGAGGTTAGTTAGAAAAAGTGCCATTCATTTTTCCACTTAAAAATGAGAATTTTGTTTTGCATTCAAGCCATGAGTGAAGGTTTAAGGGCTGGATATCTGAAGTTGTTCAGAACTTACATATTCATTTTATTTAACCAACGCTCATCATCTATTACATGAAGTATGACAACATGCACTTAGAATATCTGGAAATATTTTCAGAAGAATCCCACTCTAATTGTGTGAACCCTACAAAATGGTCCTGGGAAACACATCTCAATCAGTTCAAGTTTACTTTTTGCTGCTTCGCAACAAGCAGCTGATGCTTTCAGGAAATGGAATAGATTTTGGAAGAAATGGAGAAAGACCTTGCGAATATACCAGCAGATGTGGAGACAGGAAATTCTACCCCTAGCTCCCTCACATGTGCTGACTTTGCTATGGATTCTTTTCTGGCTTCTTCTTCTGACTTTGATTAGTTGTGCAATCCTGCACAAATGAAATGTGTCTCCTTGTCTTTTCTAAGTATGAATGAAGAATAAAAATTTCTCTTGTGTGAGATAGTTTGTGGTCTGCTGATCTGAGATGCTCAGAATGCAAAGAAAAACTTTTTAAAAATTCTGTCCCTTCATAACCTTTTGTATTAAACTCTGCTGCTTCTCCTTCCTACAGCCTTTTTCTCATAAAATCATTTACCCTTGACTAATTGTGTTATGCCATTTCCTACTTTCTTGTCCTCCAAATACATATTACAACATGGGTCAGCTTCTCTGTCTTTCCTGTGCTGTTCATACCTCCTGAAGCCTCAGCTAAGAATTCCACTGCAAGGGGATATGAGCTGAAATTGCCATTCAAATATGCTTTTCAGTTTTGATCTCCCAAAAGTGATCAGAAGATGTGAAAGAGTCATTATTGTGAAACCGTAGGTTTGTATTTCAAAGGACATTTGAAGCTAGATAAGCTGCAAAAAGTACTTTAGGCAATGAAAGAACCTCAGTCTTACACTGAAAAATAGAAAAGATAAGTAATGATGTGCTCTTGGCACACAGTTAGGTGGTCTGGATTTTTGTTTTATTGTTATTGTGGGGTAAAAATCAGATAACATCATGATGTGCATTCCTTAATAGAAATTTTGAATATAGAACATATAGCAATACTGAAGGTTAGATAAGAGAATTCTAAACTCTGTGAAAGTCATTGATGTCATCTTACCCCTAAGAACAAGTCAAACAAAAGGCATCTATATACAGTGCTTTGATAAAATTTGATACTAATTGAAGGTGCTAGCTTTTTTGATATCCCTGAAGACTCAGATTCTCAGTTTATCAGTGCAGGTACAGAGGAGCTTGAAGCAATCAGAGGAGGCAGCCTGTCAAGGTGCCTAGGGGAGCCCTTGCTAAAGGAGGGGGGCTACGCGTGCCATATGGTCCCCTCAGAAGTAGAAATCTCCAGTGTAACTGCCAACAAGGGAACTGGTTAGTGTCAGCTTGTTTTGCAGATCCAGTGCAAACATCATATATGTTCAGAGTGAGGCTTGTTGGCAGTAACAACAGGAACGTCTGGTGCTGAATAAGCCAGGAGCACACCAAGTCAAACTTCGGGTAAGACTACATGATGGTCAGACTGTGTTGTAGCAGAAAGAACCCGGAGGTTCTGTCTGCAGACCGAGGTTCTGTCCCAAACGGTGACTGTTCAGGTCTCAGGATGCAGGGAGTGCCAGAGCCTGCTGCTGCCAGGGGAGGGAGGCGAGCACTCCACCTGTGTGAGGTGTGAGCAGGTGCAAGATCTGCTCGACATGGTTGTGAAACTTAAGGAGGAGGTTGAGACGCTGAGGTCCATCAGGGAGTGCGAAAGGGAGATCGACTGGTGGAGTAACACCCTGACGTGCCAGTCGGAAAGGCCCCAGGGAGGTACCCCCCAAAAGGAGATGGACCTCCTGCCCTCTCGCACAGAGGCGGAAGTCCTGAGACAGCCCCACCCTTGTCGCTGTTGGGGAGAGGTAGGGGACCTAAAGACGACGAGGGTTGGAAGCGTATTCCAGTTCGCCATCACGGGCAGCCCCCCTCCCTGCCTGCGTTGCCTCCCCAGATGCCCCTTCGTAATAAGTTCGAGGCCCTGGATCTTGAAGAAGAGGTAGGTGAGGAGGTGGTGCCAAGCCTGCCTACAAGATCACATAGGAAGAGGCGGTTGACTTCACAACTTAAGACTGCCTCTGATAAGAAAGAAAGAAGGGTGATTGTAATAGGAAATTCCGTTCTGAAAGGAACAGAGGGCCCAATATGCAGGCTTGACCCTCATCTTAGGGAAGTTTGTAGTCTACCTGGAGCCCGGATCGAGGATATTGTTAGAGAGCTCCCCAGACTGGTGCACCCGACAGACTACTACCTGCTGCTGGTTTTCCAGACAGATGGGGAAGAAGCTGCCACCCATAGTCTAAGGAGAATGAAGAACGATTTCAAGGTCTTGGGAAGGATGGTGAAAGACTCAGGGGCTCAAGTGATCTTCTCTTCGCTCCTTCCATCTTCAAGTGATGATGTGGGGTGGAATAGGAAAATTCAGTCTCTAAATGAATGGCTCCAAGACTGGTGCTACAGGCAGGGCTTTGGATTTTTTGATAATGGCTGGTTTTATAAGACTCCAGTCCGGACAGTGTTATGTGGGAAAGGTTTATCTCACAGGGGCAAAAGTATGCTGGGGCAGGAATTAGCTGGGCTCATTTGGAAAGCTTTAAACTAGGCTTGAAGGGGGATGGGGTTGTAGCTGGGCTTGTCCCAGTGGGACAGCATTCTAAAACTGATGAGGACCGGGTGGCCTCCTGTGCCCCTAGGGAGAAATTGGTGTGCTTTGCTCGCTCCCTGAAATGCCTGTACACCAATGCGCGCAGCATGGGGAATAAGCAGGAGGATTTAGAATCCTATGTTCGATTGGGAGGTTATGATCTGGTGGCAATTACAGAAACATGGTGGGACAGTTCACATGACTGGAATGTGATCATGGATGGCTATGCCCTTTTCAGGAAAGACAGGCCAGCCAGGCGTGGTGATGGAGTTGCTCTCTATGTGAGAGAGCAGCTACAATGTACTAAACTCTGCCCAGGAGCGGATGAGGAACGAGTTGAGAGTGTATGGGTCAGGATCAAGGGACAGGCTGGCAGCGGTGATACTGTTGTAGGTATCTATTATAAGCCACCAGATCAGACTGAGGAAGTTGATGAGACCTTCTATGGGTAGCTGAGAGTGGCCTCACAGTCACAGGCCCCGGTTGTTGTGGGTGATTTTAACTTCCCTGATGTTTGCTGGAAGGACCATTCAGCCAGCCAGCCACAGTCCAGGAGGTTCCTCCAGTGCGTTAATGATAACTTCCTCATGCAGATGGTGGAGGAGCCGACTAGGAGAGGTGCACTGCTGGATCTCATCCTCACTAACAAGGAGGGTCTGGTCAAAGCAGTAAAAGTTGAGGGCTGCCTGGGTTGCAGTGACCACAAGATAGTGGAGTTCAGCATCTTGTGTGGCAGGAAAAGAATAACAAGTAGAGTTGCAACCTTGGACTTTGGCAGGGCTAATTTCGGCCTTTTCAAGCAATTGCTAGGGGAAATCACATGGGCAAGACTGCTTGAAGGAAAAGGGGCCCAAGAGAGCTGGATTGCATTCAGAGATTGCTTCTTCCATGCTCAGGATCAGAGCATCCCCACATGTAGGAAGTCGAGGAAGGGAGCCAGGAGGCCTGTGTGGTTGAATAGGGATCTGTTGGGCATGCTCAAGCAGAAGAGGAGAGTTTACAGGTAATGGAAGCAGGGACTGGCCACTTGGGAGGAATATAAGGCTGCTGTTAGAGGATGTAGGAAGGCAGCTAGGATAGCCAAGGCCTCCTTAGAATTACAGCTGGCAAGAGGGGTCAAGGACAGCAAAAAGAACTTTTTCAAATACATAGCAGATAAAACTAATACCGGAGGCAATGTACGCCCACTGATGAATGGGGTAGGTGCCCTGGTGGCAGAAGATACAGAGAAGGCAGAATCACTGAATGCCTTCTTTGTCTCTGTCTACTCTGCTGGAGGCTGTCCTGGGGAGCCCTGCACCCCTGAGACCCCAGATGAAGCCAGGTCAATGGAGGAGTTTGCTTTAGTCGATGAGGACTGGGTTAGGGAGCAATTAAACAGTCTGGACATCCATAAATCCATGGATCCAGATGGGATGCATCCGCGGGTGCTGAGGGAGCTGGCTGAAGTCATTGCTGGACCGCTCTCCATCATCTTTGCCAAGTCTTGGGAAATGGGAGAGGTGCCCGAGGATTGGAGGAAAGCAAATACCACTCCGGTCTTCAAAAAGGACAAGAAGAAGGACCCAGGTAATTATAGACCGGTCAACCTCACCTCTGTCCCTGGGAAAGTAATGGAACAGCCTATCCTTGGTGCCATCTCAAGGCATATCAAGGATAAGAGGGTTATTAGGGGCAGTCAGCATGGCTTCACCAAGGGTAAGTCATGCTTGACCAACCTCATAGCCTTTTATGAGAATGTAACAAGGTGGATGGATGATGGCAGGGTGGTGGATGTGGTCTACCTTGACTTCAGTAAAGCCTTTGACACAGTCTCCCACAGCATCCTCACAGCTAAGTTGAGGAGGTGTGGTCTAGACAGTAGAGTAGTGAGGTGGGTTGCAAACTGGCTTAAAGAGAGAAGCCAGAGAGTGGTGGTCAATGGTGCGGGGTCTAGTTGGAGGCCAGTATCTAGTGGAGTGCCTCAGGGGTCACTACTGGGGCCAATATTATTCAATATATTCATTAACGATTTGGACGAGGGAACTGAGTGTACTATCAGCAAGTTTGCTGATGACACTAAGCTGGGAGGAGTGACTGACACCCCAGAAGGCTGTGCTGCCATCCAGCGGGACCCGGACAGGCTGGAGAGTTGGGCGGGGAATAACCTGATGAAATTTAACAAGGGAAAGTGTAGAGTCCTGCATTTGGGCAGGAACAACCCCAGGTTCCAGTACAGGTTGGGAAATTACATATTAGAGAGCAGTGTAAGGGGAAAGGGACCTGAGGGTCCTGGTGGACAGCAGGATGACCATGAGCCATCACTGTGCCCTTGTGGCCAGGAAGGCCAATGGCATCCTGGGGTGTATTACAAGGGGGGTGGTCAGTAGATCGAGAGAGGTCCTCCTTCCCCTCTACTCTGCCCTGGTTAGACCACATCTGGAATATTGTGTCCAGTTCTGGGCCCCTCAGTTCAAGAAGGACAGGGAACTGCTGGAGAGGGTCCAGTGTAGGGTAACAAAGATGATTAAGGGAGTGGAGCACCTCTCTTATGAAGAAAGGCTGAGGGAGCTGTGTCTCTTTAGTTTGGAGAAGAGGAGACTGAGGGGTGACGTTATTAACGTTTATAAATATATAAAGGGTGAGTGCCACGAGGATGGAGCCAGGCTCTTCTCGGTGGCAGCCAATGATAGGACAAGGGGTAATGGGATCAAGCTGAAACACACTTAAATTTGAGAAAAAACTTCTTCTCAGTGAGGGTGACAGAGCACTGGAACAGGCTGCCCAGGGAGGTTGTGGAGTCTCCTTCCCTGGAGACGTTCAAAACCCACCTGGACATGTTCCTGTGCGACCTCACCTAGGCGTTCCTGCTCCAGCAGAGGGATTGGACTAGATGATGTTTTGAGGTCCCTTCCAATCCCAAACATACTGTGATACTGTGATACTGTGAATAGTTTTAAATAGATGCAGGAGATGGATCAGGAATCAGAGGGTAAGGTGAGCCAGAAGGGCAATGGCATAGGCCATGTCCCGTTATTGCCTGGCAAAGTGCCCTGGGAAGCTGGCAGCCTGCCACTGGCGGAGCTGGGTTAGAGCAGTTGGCTCATGCTGTGGAGGGAAATAAAGGGTGACTCCCCGTTGCTGTTCTTTAGAGACAAAATCCTACCTAGTCAGCACTCTCCAACGTGCATTTTACTCTAGCTCTTTGTGGCCCTGTTTTCCTCATTTCTGTGACTGCAAATTTCAAGTTCATTGCATTAGAGTGATTCTACTGCAGCAAGGATTGGCTGGATAAAGTGTAAATTAAGCTAAATGGAGACCTGTGTTGTCATAGCTAGGCTATTTTTGGTCTGTAAGATAGTTTTTTTAAAGCCAGCTCAGGTTTCTGTATGCTCCACTGAATTCTGCAGACTACAATAACCCTGCCTTGTAATTATAACTAGATTTAGCATATCAAAATATGTTGAACATTCTGGAATGGTGATTTTAGTCCTCTGTACCACTGAATGTCTGCCAAATTTAAACAATGTTAGTCCATTGCATTGTATAGTGTTAGTAAGCTAGAAATAATCTAAATAAGCTGGTTGAGAGACTGTAATTAACATATAGACTGCATTTTAAATTTGCTTTGCTTTTCTTTTCTTCTCAATGTTATACATCTTCCTGCTTGCAAGTGTTTTTGGAGAGAAGTTGCATTTTTTTGTGTGACATGAATACAGGGATTCCAAAACCATTGGAATACCTCACGGAAATGCTGAGGGACTACTGTCATTTAAACAAAACAACGTTTTCAGACAGAGGCATCCAGACTGCTAAAGCTGACAGCACTCTGGGAGGGATGTGATGTCTGGAGCACCAGAGGCTGCTGTGACCAGATTAGTAGAGCAGTGGGGGTGACTGTGGAATAAAAGCCAAGCAGTGGAGGAGCACAGTTCTGCTCATTGATTGACTTGTATGTGCCTGAGTAAAATTTAAGGAAGAAATGTTTAGAGACTACATAAAAATGAGAAAATATTTAATCCTAGCTAGTATCACTGTGTTTCCTTATTTCAACCAACATTATGATTTATTCATTCAGAAATAAATCTGCGTATTGCTAAAAATCTGAAGGCAGTAAGGTGGAAGTCCCAATGATTTTCTCATAAAATGCTGTTTCTTTTAATTCCTTTAGGGCTAAGGTCCAGATTACTACATATTATGGCAGTTGCTACTGCAAAATTTGCTTGTGCTTAGCTACAGTTAAAGTAAACCCATCTGTTCCAAGAATGCTGACAAACATTTGCAATGCATTTGTAATATTTGGACTTTGGTCTGAGAAGCAACAAAGATCAGAGGGTGTAGGAGATTCCCCAGGATGTGAGGGGCTGCAGCAGGTCCCCTGGAGCAGGCTGGGCTCCGTGTTGGGGCAGCAGTGGGTGCTTGGGCTCATCCTGCAGTTCATCTGTGATCAGTGGAGTCAGGGACTGCAGCCTCTTCTACAGGCAGGTTTCATGGGTGACCTGTGCATCAGTGCTTCCTCCTGTGCACCTAGGGCAGGATTAAAATTTCATACCAACTCGTTTCATGATCTGGAACTGTCTTTCATTCTGTTCCTCTAAAAGCCATCAGCACTTTTATGGTAAAGGATTTCTCTGAATATCCACTGGGACTACTCCTTCTAAAATTCTCTCCTCACCTAAAGCTTTGACCCTGAGAACATCAATTTCCTTCAAGCTTTTTTTTTTTTTTTTTTTTTTTTTTTGGGGGGTGTGTGTGTCCCAGTGAGGCATTGAGAGGAAGAAAAAAAAAAAGCTCTACCTGGATCAGAAGTGTTGTCAGGGTTAGCAAACTAGTAGTTTCCAGTTGCTATATTGGGAGTCTTTCAAGCCAGTGGTGGTATTCCATTTAAGATAGATGTATTAGGAAAAATACCAAACCATCAGTTTCAAACCACGAATTAAAAGATGTCTAATATGCGGCAAGACTCCTCAGCTTTAAAGCACCATTCAGGACAACACAGGCAGGCAGGCTGACTGCTTCTGCACTATCTCCTGACAGGTTACAGTTAGTTAATCGGTGCTGCTAATTACAGTGTTCATTAAACAATCCCAGGTGGCAGGTTTACACTTCCCCTCCAGATCACTGAAACATTCTGAATAGGATTTCATGCACAAACGGAGGTAATGGCACTTTCTGTCTCTCTTGCACACAGGCGTAGCATTGTAGCATAAGCGATATTCAACCTCCCATGTCATGTACTTCAGCTCCATCTGGGATTACTTCCTGGCCTCATTTCAAAAAGAAGAAGAGCTGTGTTGTTCTGTTAATAGAAATGCTACTCTATTTTGGTTATTAATTTCTACACACATTGCCCAGTATAAAAAAGAAGTTTAGTTTCATGAGGAAGATGCCATTAATAATGCATGGGACTTCTAAAGAAACAGTGATTTACATTGCTGAAGTACTGTACAAACAGTAATTAATAATAATTTGTATCATCATAATCTCAGAAATATAACCCAGGAAGGATATATTAGGGTCCATGTAATCAGTCCTTCCCATACTGCTTTCTGTGTGTCTGCAACTAGTGATTCAAAGGAAATAATCCAAGTAGCTACAGGTTGTTGCAGGGATGTCCCACTGGCTCCTGCTCCTCAAGACACCAATAAACATTTCTGAAGTTCTGGGATTCTGGTACAGTTTTCTCATCTTGTCCCAAGAAAGCCAAATAAATCAGGCTTTTCCTCCAAGATTCTGTTTTGTACCCCTCTACCTAATAGATTCAATATCTTTGTTCATGTTTCAGATTGAAATCTTCTGCTTTTTCTATACTTTTATCTGTTCAGCTCTTTTTCCTCCCCTCTTCTGCTTGAACTTCAAGGTGATGCAATGCATTGGTTAGAAGCACTGGCTTTATCAGGTAATGTAGATTGTATTTCTGAGTTATTTTGGATTGAAAGGAATAAGGCGTCCTTGCCTCCGTTTTCCAGTGCATACAAAGTTCCAATTGTCAGGCAAAAGATACTGTGTGCATACAGAGTATCATTATGCACTCATACAGCTCTTCTGCAGGGCTCCATAAATGTTCGTTTGACTTGATTCTGTTACTGTTAGCATGATTTGTTTAATTCTCTAGATCTCTTCTGTAAAGCTTTTTGTGATACATTAATGTGAGTGATGCTACATGAAGTTTATGACAATGATTTCAACAAAAATGTGGCAATGCACTGCCTGGTCCAGTCTGTGGGACACAAACGCTTCTTTTTACTTCCTTTCTTCTGCAGAACAAAAGACCGTGTGTGTTTTCCAAGCACTCTATGCACTCTTCAGTCTCTCCGAAGCCCAGGTTACTTATCTCAATAAAATATTTGTACCATAAAGGTGAACACTGTACAGCCAGGTTTCCTTTTGAACACATTGCAGAAAGACCTTTTAACAAGGCCTCTCAGATGATGCCTACAAGAAACTGCACACAAAGCTATTCCATTCAGAAGGTGTTGTATAAATTCTGTGGCAAGTGTATCATATGAATGCTTATATAG
This sequence comes from Patagioenas fasciata, assembly GCF_037038585.1. Lineage (NCBI taxonomy): Eukaryota > Metazoa > Chordata > Aves > Columbiformes > Columbidae > Patagioenas > Patagioenas fasciata. The sequence continues at coordinate 26,216,929 of NC_092524.1, read as the reverse complement.
ATAATTTTGGAAGGGTAACTGAAATGCAATCCTACCTAAAATTAGGAGGCTAATCAAAACCCTGAAGCCTCCTTTCTCTTTTGTTCCATACAGCACACTCCCACAAATGTTTTTGCTTTTTCTCAGGCTTTTCTGAAAACTGGTGGAAAGACCTTGAGAAAATCTCATCAGGAAAGGATGATATCTCCTGCCTACTAATTTTAATATATTCTTCATAAGGCATTGACTAGAACAGTTATTTTGGTGTTTCAGTGTACTTCTTGAACAGTTACAGAGAGCTGCATGCAGAGGCAGCTGGAATCAATGGCTATATGGTACAAGTGTATGGCATCGGTGCATGATTCAGCTATAAAGCACTGAACACTTTGGAGTTCAGTTGGTGAATGGACCTGGCCCTGCTCTGTCCTGGGCTCTGAATCACGTGAGACACCAAACAGACATTCGCAGCTTGTTGACCTCCAGAGGAGACTCTCGGGGTCTGGCCAGGACATCTTGTCTTGATGAAAGGAATCTTTTTGCCCAGATCTTCAAAGTCCTTTTCCCCACAGCAAATCTTTTTTTTTTTTTTTTTTAAACTTATTGTTTCAGATGAACTTTCTTTCCTTTTTTAGCAGATTTTTAATTATCTTGGTGCCATACTGAGATGTGGCTGAGATGGAGACTCCAGTTGTTTTTGAGTCACATCTGCAGATCGCATAGGTATAATCTCCATGGTAACTGACCCATGTTGGGTAGAAGCAAAAAAAAATGCTCAGAACTAAAGGTTAATTGCTGTTTCATTTATACATGTTTTGTGCAACTCCTGTGTTGCAAGTCCAGTATCCAGTTAGAACAAGATTATTATAAGACTGAACATCTTTTTTGTTACTTGGATGTCTGAAGAACTACTTGAAGTATTTTATAAAGAGTGAGCCCCCTTTTTTTTAATATTTTTTTTTTTTTAATTTTTTTAGGGGGAAAGTAATGTACTCGCCACTGCAGAGGGAAACCATTTTCTTCTTACATAACAGAAAACACCTACCTGTCATTCTACCTCTGTCCAGGACAGAAATAGCTTTGTGTGATCATTGTCCTACCAGATCATCTATAATAAAAAAAAATCACAAGGAAAAAGCAACTAACTAAACTGATCAAAAGACAAAATTTCTCTCACTTAACTCACGACAAGTTAACATTCTGTACAAAGCTTTGGAAATTCCTTTGCTGCTCAACCTGCACCCTATACACTAGAGATGTGACTATTTGCAACACACTGGTCTTCAGACGAAATAACTCAGGTCTTTAAAAATGTGTTGTCAAAGTGTCTGATTTCTCTTTCAGAGGATTTCCTGGATCTATTTAACCATTCATTTAATTTAAGAAATTCAATATTTGTTGAGTAGTTTTATTTCCTTACAATAGTTGCTGGTTCTGTGAAAATCCTTAAAATGTACACTGGAGGTTAACTGTATAACTGGAAATTATTATTTTTTTTTTACTTTATTCTGACTTTTCATGGTCAAATGTTAAGGACTTTATGACTAGAGACAGATGTATCTATGATTAAATATTTATTATAGTTTACTGAAATACCGAGAGAGCTGGTAGTTATGGGTCATCGTCAATTTAAAAGTGGGACTGCCTCACCTGGATTGTTATTTTAACTTCTCAAGCATGCACATTTGTCTTGTACTGCTCATGAAAACAGGTTTCAATCCCCTGTCCTCACCCCCCTCTCCCCCCGTAGTTTCTCCTTCTTGTTTATTAGGATATTTGAGACTGGTATTTTTCGATTTCCATGCAACCAGTACAACCTGCTTAGAAAAGCTTGTATCTTTTTTGCATTTATACAAACAAAGTGACTCTTTCGGGGCAAACAGTTGATATCTTACTAAATAAGCATGGAAATGTCTAGTAACTTTTCATTATTTTGTTTATTCTGTAGGAATAAACATCTCCACATGATATTTTGCAATTAAAATTCTTCCAACAGTTCTTTAAGGAACTCCAGGGATCTCTCCTCATGGATCTCAGCAGAGTGAATTAATCTATATTCAGACAAAATTAGAGATGTAATTACTTTATAATCTTTAAAAGGATAATTATGTTCCTAACAAAATCACCCATGTTTTGGGGACTCTGTTGCAAAGACTTCTGGCCTCTGTTGCAGACTCACTTCTTTGCTTCATACTCCCTAACAGAACAGAAAAGTTAGACTTTTGAGTGCTTTGGGTGAAAACTGATGACCTGTGGGTTGCTGGCTCTGATTTGTGTACTGTTTTGGGAATTGCAACTCAGAACCTATGACTGACATTGAGTGTAGGAACTCTGCTTAAATCAAATGAAGAAAAAGTTGCTCGAGATGCTCAGGACTAGTACTTTTCTAAACAGTAAAACATTTGCCATTTGTCTGTAAGTCAGTAAAATGAGAAATATTGTGATACATGAGGTGCTTGAAAAATACTCCCTTTCAGCATACATTCATGAATAAACATCATAAAATTTCTTGGAGTTCTATATTTATTGCTTTTCTGTATTTCCAAATTAAATCTGCTCTTCTGACAAATACAGAAAAATGTTTTGCTTTAAAACTAAGTCTTAGATCTGATAGGCTGGTGATTGCCTGCATGCTACTAACTACAGCAGCATTATTGATGATCTATGTGCTAGCTTCCTCACAAACTTTTTAGTCCTGCATGATTACCAAGAATAAAATGTAACAAGCAGTTTTAGTTTGCAAAATCAGCAAAATGATATATATCCATGTTAGAAATGCAGAGGTATAGAACTCTAATGCAAATGATGTCTACCATAATTTGCATGTCAATATATATGCATTATACTGTTTACACAATGACACCAAATGTTCTGATTCTCAGTTTGAGAAAAATGCAATGTTGAATAAGTTTTAGGAACTCTTAAATCATTTCAATCATTTCTACCTGTTTGTTTTTTTTTTTTTTTTTTTTTTTTTTTTTTTTTTTTTTGGTATCTCAGTGTGCTGGTTTAAATATCTTTAGCTAACTAAAGATGTACAGGAGGGCTAGCTGGGATTTTTAGAAACAGCACAATTTTATGAAAATGATTTTAACAGACACATAAAACACATAGTGCATGCAATCAGAAAATGTTTGATTACAGAGTTACTAGAAGAAAAAATGCTACATCCCAAACAGTAGTATAGAGCTTGATCACAAAGCTATCAACTCTTTAGATAATAGGATATGAGATGCCCAGGTGACTTATCTCACAGATACTGGAGATGTCTATTAACTACCATTTCTGTACTCTGAGCAGTCTAATCCACCTGAATGGAAAGTCATTGAGGTCCCTGAAGAGAGATTCAGACAGAAACTGGGTTCTTCCACAAAATAAACCTGTATGGTTTCATAAATACAGAACATGATGCCTGTTTGTCTGACAAGCTGTTTGACTCAGTTAAAGAAATCTGCATTACTAAGAAGACATATCCATGTTCACTGTCCATCTGGGACCTGTTTCAAATCTGTTAAAGTAAAAATCAGAAGGAGTTTGATAGGTTACTCTGCTAATAGGGCAACAGTCAAAAGCTTCCTTTGAAGACACCAGAAAGAGAATATCTAAACTTTTGAACAAAAATTAAGCTGCCTGATCAAATTCTGGTACTAATTATTACAGGATACCACTTCCTGCCCTGAGCAGTCACATCATTTGTACAGATCATTTAATAGTTGCAGAACCTCATACCAAGCAAAGATGAAGGTATTCGTGCAGCTGGATGTGCCTTTGAAGATTTTTTTGGATGAATGACATAATAAAAACTAAAGCACTGATACTTGAAAATGTGCAGGAGGACCACTGAAAAGAAAAGAATTAGATGTATTCTCAAGGTAGAGTTTCTTGTGTAACGTAGGTGCACTTTATCACTAGTTGACTGTTACAAATACTCACTGCTGCCCAGTTGTTTTTACTGACGCATATCAGGCTATGTGCCTGAAAGAAGAGAAAGAAAGTTTGTTTTTTTTTCTTTTTTTCTGTGTACCCTGCCTATTTATCTCTTGTGCTGGAAAAGTGTGGCATGTTACAAATATGCCAGCTGCCTGCCAGTTGTCTATTTGTAATCTTCATAAATATCCACTGAGAAATGTTAAAGAAATTAGGGGAAAGCATATGGTCCTTTTCTACTTTGTTAAGAGCTGCAGGAGGGAGCCTTAAAGTTATTATAAAGACGAAAGAGGATAGGTATCCTGCTCACATGTTCCCTGAGTCAATGGTTTATGTTATTGAAGCATTTCATAGAGAAACATAAATTCTCATCATTTAATAAAGAAAACTATTTTATTGTTAGTGCATATCCTGTAAGTGGACTCACACACCTAAGTTATGTGGCTTGTGCATGAAGACAGGCCAGGCCACCAAGGTAGAAAAATGTGTCTGTTTTCATCTCTGTTAGGTTTTTCTTGATATTATGGCTGTATTTTTATTTCATAATGAGATTAGTCTTTGCCTTAGAGTGTATCAGTACCATTGGCCATGAAGGCCAATGGTATCATGGGGTGTATTAGGAAGAGTGTGACCTGCACGTCGAGGGAGGTTATCCACTCTACTCTACCCTGGTGAGGTCACATCTGGAGTACTGTGTTCAGTTCTGGTCTCCCCAATTTAAGAAGGACAAGGAATTACTGGAGGGAGTCCAGCAGTGGGCTACGAAGATGATTAGGGGTCTGGAGCATCTTTCTTTTGAGAAAAGACTGAGAGAGCTAGGTCTGTTCAGCCTGGAGAAGTCTGAGAGAGGATCTTATTTATGCTTATAAATACCTCAAGCGTGGGTGTCAAGAGGATGGGACCAGGCTCTTTTCAGTGGTGCCCAACCCCATGACCAACCCTCCTTTGAGCAGGTGGCTGGTCTAGAGAGCTCGAGAAGTCCCTTCTAACCTAAACTACACTATCAGCCTGTAGTTTATAGACACAGATTCACAATTTATGGAAGCTTGTAAGCTTTTCTCTAGAAACTCTCCACGTTTGCATAGGTCTGAAGTAGATATGCAGTACTTTGAAGTTACTTACCCTTTAATGTATTACTAACTGTAGGTCTATGCCACAGTCTGTTGTGTGCTAACTGCTTCATTTGCTCGTGTCCTTTGGTTTAAAATTGAGCAGACTGGGTGAGACAAATTCAGGAAACACGGGCAAGAAAGTTCACATTTTAATGTGTTGATCCCAAGGATCTGGCATTTGCAACAGGAAACATCACTGTAATTACAAAGATATTGAATGTAGGTGGTTTCACTGCTGGGTTCCTGGGTTCACCAGTCTCTGTTTGCTGGGTAATCAATCATCAGCAGTGAAAACATAGTCCACCAAGAGATGTGTGAAGGACAGTGCTAAGGAGACTAATAATAACTGCCTCCCTTGTGTCACAGCGAAACCTTAGACCTCAGCAAAAGACTTGTGCTTGGGTCTAGACTGCAACTGACGGCATGAGATGAAGGACCTCTTGGAAGAGGCTTCATCTTCATAGTTTTCTCATATAACATGACATATTCTATTTAATTTTGGTGCTGGGTAACCCCAAACACTTCTTAGTTTGACAGAGGCTGACACTGTGCTTGGTGTCATGAGACTTCTTTTCAGAGAAGATGGAAAATGGAGTGGTATAGACACGGGTGATTTACCTCTCACAGGGTGCTGTGGTCTCCTCACATAAATACAATCACATAAGCATTTATCTGGCAATAAAACACTTTCTGCTGCAACTGTGCAGGTTGGCATGGCAGCTCTGGATAGTTTAGCTGTTTTTGTAATTTATTAAGGGTTGCTATTAGTCTGGACATTTAAAAATACTGACCTGTTCATCACTGTGAAGGATTTACAGTGAGATTTTAATGTGAAAATCATTCCAGGTCCATTCACCAATATTTAGAGGCCCTCTGACTTTTTGATCAAATACAAAATTATTGTTTCTCCAGGGAACCAGGTGTGGAAGGCAGGCATCCACTGACATACCACTGCTGCAGAGCTGGGCACAGGTGTAAATAGCACCATAAACATGGGAGATTATAACTTTGGACTTTGCTTGACTGGTTAAAACTAGTACAGTGTAGTCCTTAATCCATGGTTGCAGCTCCTAAAAGCTATGGTGATAGAAATAAATAGTAATTTGTTTAATAATAATTATATTGCTGCTAATACTGATAATGATGATGATGATGATGATAATAAAATTAATGATAATAATAATGATAACGCTTGTTTATTTGCATGTATTGTATACATGTTTTCTGCTTAGCTGCAGCCCAGATCAGCAAGACAACCTCAAGGAATGAAGTCCATTAGCTATGTTTTGAACAGGCTTTCACTGGCAGAAGGTGAAAGTTAGGGAGGATCAGTCTGTCTAGGAAGGAAGTGGGAAAATGAGATACTAGTCTTGTTCTTGATTTTTTTTTTTTTAAATTGCAGATTGTCTCATTTTTTTTCTTCACTCATTAGCTTTTTTATTTTTTTTTTTTCCCCCCAGCTATTCTTTTTTTGAGGAGGAGTTGTCTTAATAGACATAATTCAGCTGGTGAGCTACTCAGGTTGTTCATAACAAGCATTCCTTAGAGTAATCACTACGGAGAGCTGTAGTACCATCACCTGACTGGGTAGCTGAGTTATTTGCTATAGTTTCTGTTTTCTACAATTTGTCCAGAACAATACATGTTTATGCATCTGCAGCTTTTGACAAGTTTTTGTTTATAAAAAAAAAAATCTATATTCGGAAAAATATAAGTTTCTAACAGAACAAACAAAATTCAACTGTTCAAATCTTCACAGAAATGAAGATGAAAACATGATCAGAGCAACTCACACATCCTTACATCTCAGTTAGGTGTGCATTTGCAGGACTGAACATGTGACAAGAGGACTGTGACAGAAAAGGGCCATAAAAGTCTTGAAGAGATGCTTTGTAAGAGATGTGCAGTGGCTCCCAGGCGATACATGTACCAGGAGAGACTAAGCTACCTCCAAAGCATGCATGGAGTTGCATATGAGCCTTGCTGCACTCCAGCTCACCCTGTCACCTTGCAGGGAAACTCACACACAAAGGCTGGGAAGGGTCTTCAGTGTACTCCAACAAGATCCTTTGTCTGGACACAGGGACCATATAGCACTCTATTCTAAAATGTCAATGCAACCATTAGGATGAAGATACAATGGAGAAGAGCAGTGGTAGAAACAGCTGGAATGTAGGGACATGCCAGAGTGTTCGCCCAAATACTCAGAAGTGGCCTGCTATAAAGTGCTACAACACAGCAACATGAAGAGTCAGCCAAGGTACCAGTATAATTCTGGATGTACCCATAATTGCTAAACATAGGTTCAGTGTTGGAAGTAGAAACAACATCACAATTGTAAGTATGTGGTAGAAAACATGACAAAAGACAGATGAGTTTTGACAGTGTTAGTTAAATATCCATTGTAGACAGTGGAAGTATTAGTGTGCTTTTCATGACCTTTGCACTAAATTAGCAGTGCTTGGCACTTTCTGGCCATGAGGTTAATTCTGTGTTTACTGAAACAGAGGGATAGATAAGCTTCCATCTGCAGGGCACTCATCTAGGGGAAAAGATTAAAGGAACTCAGTCATACACAGGTCAAATAAGACTACAGAGATTTCTAATCATAGTATGCTTTGGATTGCAAGGGAGATCTCATGGGTTCCTACAAACAAGAAAAACTGATTTGAAGCTTTAATATCATCCTTGTACATAGATATTTTCCTGAAGAATCTCCATTAGGATATTCATAATGAGGACGGAAATTGGTGCTAATTAGTTTTTCAAGAGATTCTACAGTAAAAGAGGTTGAACTAGGACAGCCTTTATCTAATCCATTTAGGCTTCTATCCATCACATTTTCTTGCTAACACACACGGGCTCTGATTTCATTAGGGGGATACAGAGCTGAGACAGGATCACACAACATGTGAGCATCTGTTGTACCACTGCTTACAGATGGGACAGTAACTTCTGGGACAGTAACTATCCTCTCAGGTAAACCTGTGCCTGGCAAAATCCACCACTGGATGCTTCAAAGGAAGGGGATTTTGATTAACTCACTGACCTATGAACAATGCATATTTGGGCTTCTATTCTGAACCTCATATTTCCCTAGCCCCACCTATGCGGTAATGATAGAGCCTCAGCTTTGTTTCACTGTGTGGTACACAATGCAACACAATGGTATTCACATTTATGATGTATTTATTTGTAATAGTGTGGCATTGTAATAGACTTAACGATATATTTGTTAATCAAACCGTTCTAAATGGATATGTTATCAGTGGCTGTGAAACCTGAGCATATAATATTAGTACATACTGCCATTAAACAATGCAACCTGCATGTAGTCTTTGTAAAAAACACTTTTTCCACAGATATGTGTAAAAGCCTAATGTAGTGTACCCTGCAGAACATTCAGGAACAGACTGACAGAGATAAGGGCCCAGTTGCATCCTTGTGTGAACGGGATAACGGGAGTCTTCAGCACAAAGCGGAAGGAAAACCAGCTCAAGCCGTTGGAGCCTTGGCCAAACCCAGCGTGCTAGGCCAAAGATAAGAAATGCACAACAAAATAGACCGCAGCCTTCCCTGCCTGTGACCACCCGGAGACACTGCGCAGGCACAACAGGAAAGAGCCAAAGCTGAAGGCTATAGATATAATTCCTTGGAACTCATTTTAATAAGAACGGCCTTTTGGAGGAAAAGTTAGGAATATGTATAGGCGTTCCTGGAATAACCGTGAATATGTAATCCTTTACCACATTTAACCAAGCTTGCTGCTACTGGAAAGGCGCACCGTGGTGGAGTGCAGACTCCCCGGTTGCCCAGCGCTGTTTTGCCCGCTTGCCACTTGCTTCAATAAATTCTAAGCAATTTATTCTGAATAGTGTGTGCTATTTATCGTGATCGTCGATAACAACATCAAGATACAAAAACATAACACTGTTTTGCTACCCTGTGTCATGGAGGCACCCCGAGATTAGTCTAAGGGACAGCAGGGTCCAAAACAACTTTTATTAAACCGGTGAGAAACAGGGTTTTAGCACTCCAAAAGTGACTTAAATACAGGTTCGGATATCAGTTGAGGAAAATTATTAAGGGGCAGCAACTAATACAACAGGCGGTCCACAGAGTGCATGCACATGGCTTCACCAAAACAATGCCAGAACTGTCTTTGACTCCGGGAAGAGTACACACTTGCCTGAACACGGTGCGGGATTATTCTTAAAGAGATACACGTACTCGTAGTGAGTACGGAAAGTTAGCACACTCGCGATTCTGCAAGGGTTAATTTACTTACACCTGCAAATGTGCACGGAATATTACACATGCTTATGTGGAAGCACGGGAGGAAAATACACTCGCGGTTGTGCGAGGAAATAATTTATACACGTGCTCGTTTTGAGCACAGAAAGTTACACGTGCAAATGTGTACGGAAAGTACACGTGTTTGTATTAAGCACAGAAAGTATGCATGCAAATGTGCACAGAAAGTTACACGCGCTTATGTGGAAGCACGGGAGAAAAATACACCTGCGATTATATGAGGAATAATTTTACACGTGCTAGTATTAAACACGGAAAGTTACACGTGCATACGTGCACGGAAAGTATAAATATACTCGCAATCCTGCGAGAAGTTTTACTCACACACGTGGTGGCAAGGCAAGCGGAGTCTCCATCCCGGGGAGGGGGGGCTCTTGGCAGCAGCATCTTGCTCGTGCTCAGAGAGACGCACGACAATGGGCGGAGTCTCGACGAGAGTCCCGGTTTTTATATTGGCTGATCAGACCTGACTGTAGGCATTCCAGAAGCTTCTCTGCACCCCCACCCCTGAAGCCTCCAAACATCCCCCCCAGTGGCCACAAGTGCCCAACGGCTCACTGGCGCCTCGGTTCCTCGGCACTCCCTTCTCCTAATGACCCTGGCCAGGGTGCTCTGAGGCCAAACAAAAGAAGTTGTTAGCCTCAAACAGCAGAGAGAGAGGGAGATGTGCCTACTCCTTCCATACTGAAAGAGGGAGGGGGAGAGAGGGGGGTTTGCATCCTGCCACACCCTGACATGAGTGTCTGAGAACAGAGATGGTATTTTGTCACTCAAGGTGGACAAAACCACATGAACAATAAGGTCTCCATTGCCTGCTTTATTCTGTGCTGCAGCTCCTTTATTGATCATCCTATAAAACATCATTGCCTTTGTTCATGAGAGTTATGTGCATAAACAAGTGCCTGCTGTCCTCTCTCACCATTTGAAAGCAGCTCTTTAATGCAGTATCACTCTTCCCACTGCCCTGACAAATTAGTAGAGAAATTCTCCACTGGTTCTTTTAGTGAGTGCCTTGTTCCATTACGAGGCTGACAGAGAATCTGTTAATAGGATAAATTCAGAACTAAAACAAATCAATGAAAAAGAATTTTAAAGCTGTCACAGTGAAGTGCAGGTCAGCTTTGCCATAGAGACATGTAAAACTGGCGTGTATTGACTTGCTGGATTGGTGCATATTTGGTCACATCAACACCTAATAGAAATCTCTTGCTTTTATTTTTGATTTTTTTCTGAACTCTAATGAATAAAAATGCTTATATTTGGAACATGGGGTGACACTCAGACAGTCCTTGGCTTCTGTAATGATGACCCTAAATGGCTCATAAAATACCATTACGCATCTGTAGGTGATGGACTTGGGGGAGATTTTGGGCTCCCCTTGTAGCTGAACCGGTTGTTTCATCTTAGTGCAGTCCATGATTATAACCCATGGACACACTTGCTCATGAGACTTTCCATCTCAAGGTTTTCTCACACATTCTGTCTCATTTATAGGGAAAAGTTCTGACTTCTTTGAAAATCAGATGAACATGACATAGAACATGAATCTGTGCTTCCCTATCTGAATGTTCATGACTTGAATACTTCTTAAATTGAGCTAAGAAGAGTGCAGCCAGAGTGTGCTGAGTAAAACTGTACGAACAATTCTTGTATCAGGTCCTTGAAGCAGATAAGGTCATGAATAATTCAGCACATGAGAGTGCCTGGCTCTTCTCTGGTAGCGTCACAATAGGTCACAAGTGACTAAGCTCAGAAGAGGATGTGTTCTCAGTACAATTAGTCTTCCTTTAACAGTACTGAATTAGCAGTTCTGTTTTATTGTACCCTGAAGCTAAAAAGGCTGTTAGAGTATAGAACAAGAAAATTATTGCTAAATGCCTTGGGCAGATTACTCAATATCTTCTCACTATCACTTTATTAACTACATTTCATGTCGTCAGAAAAGCTTAAGATGGGAAAACTAGTAAAAAGACAAATGTTACCTTAGAAATAAAAAAAAAAAAAAAACCTGCAGAGGTAAGAAAGAAAGCAGTGGTTAGGAGTTGTCTAAGTTTCAAACTTGTGTGTATGAGCAGGTACATCATGTGGCATGAGCATAACACGTCAGCAGTTGTTCCTGTGTCACAGGTGCTCAAACTATGTATGTAAGATTGCTTTTTTATTACAGGATGATAAAAAGATACTCTTTGAATATTTAACTTGAATATAATTTGAAAAATTGTAAGAAAATCCTCACTCTGAGGTTCAGTGTTACTCCAGAAAAGTCCTCTCAGTTGTACTGAGCTTATTCTGTACAGAACCAAGACAACCAAGGGACTATTTTCCTGGACCATTTTCACAACTAAATTACCCTCTCTAACCTTTCTTTGAAATTGTAGAAGGAGCTCTTGCTGCTTGATTAGTTCTTGCTGATCCTACCTTCCAGGCACATGGCCATGAAGAGAGGTGCCTTGGCTGGAATCACTACATACAGGCTTTTAGGAGTCTTCCAGGAGCTCCATCATAAGAAACCTTAAGATGCTGTCCCAGAGGATTACTTTACGGGCGGGTTTTACTGATCTGGTTTATAGTGTAGGCACCCCAAAAGGCATGTCAGGGTAACTGAGTGGCCCAATGGGATGTGGGGGTAAGGAGGAGAATGAGTAGAAGCTCGTAGAAGTGAAATTGCAGCCAAAGCTATCGCACTGGGAAATTAGAGTCTCTGTCACTTTGGCACACAGGCTTTTGGCCCGAACACTTACAGACGCCTCTCCTGGGTATTTAAGCCTGCCCTCAAGCTCCTCTGAGCCAAAGCTACTTCACATTCCCTTTGCTGTCTCTTTCTTCTTTCACTAGTTGGAAAGGGGTGAGCACAATCCTTAGTTGAATGATGTGGGTGGTATAGGCTGTCCCAAGTGCAAAAGTGGAGGGACTGTGCCTGAAGACAGCCCAGCACCAGCCTGTCACAGCTGGGTGGACCTGCAGTCCATCTGTTTGAATGATTGTGGTAGCAGGTGCAATGGCAGCTGAGTTATGGGGTTTATTTGCCTGTGTATCTGATGTTTTGTCTTTGGTAGCCCTACATGTGTAATACTAGATTTTGTAATCTTTCCTGCCAATCAGAATGAGGAAGTGATAAAAACTGATGGATGTGGGTAAAATTTTCAGTTCAATTTTAGAATCATCAACAGTAAGCGAACCCCACTTTTGTTGAAGTTTGCACCACACCTTTGTGAAGGTGCATGGATGTATTTAACATGCACGCATTTTTATATAAAATGAGTACACAAATATAATCACATAAAATGATGCAGAGGTGGATCTTAAGTCATGAGAACAATTCATCAGAAATTCCCACAAACATGTTATTTTATGTTGGAAATAAATAATGCTTAAGCTTTTAGAGATACCTAAATAACTTCTCAATACTTGAGAGTTCAGAAACAGGAGATGGCCAATAGGGCAGGTTTCATCCTGTGTTTCCCAGCCCTGTTGGGAATACTCTCAGGACCAAAATTGTTAAAAGCTGTATTGCGCGTTTTATGACACGCTGCAATCAATTACCATAAGAGTTATTTGATGACATTTTAGAGTTCTAAATAGACACAGAATTCTACTTGAAGTATCAAGTACCTCAGAATAAATTCATAGGTTTTACACACTTGGGGTGTTTCTTCATTTCCTATGGGGTTTTATTAACAGGCACCATCTTCCAAGCAAAGAAGCTGAGAAGAGCCTTGCACTTTCAGCTGCTGCTGAATTCAACAAGGTGCTGGTAAAGAATGAGTAGCATAAAACTGAACCAATAACAAGCTGGTAGGGGAACCATCAGGAAGAGCTTCATCTTGGTGCAAAAGACAAGTTCTCCATGTTCCAGATAGCTCAGACCTTATACATATTACAAATATATAAGCTACTGTATATTTGAACAATGCTTTTGTCCTCTTGAAGAACTCTCCATCTCATGGAACCAAGTCTTCAGTTGGGCTTAATCACTATCACATCATTTTTGTTAGGGTGTCTAAAAGAGTTATTAGTTTTTCTAACCACCCATCCCAAACACTATGCTCCAGTGATAATAAGCAGGTAGTTTCAACCAATTCAAAATTCTGTTAATTGTTCACAGTGCAGTTTTCTGGAATAGGCCTTAAATGATGATCTGAAAACTCCTTTCCAACCTAAATGATTCTAGGACTGTATGACTACAGAACAGTGATAATTCTCTGAGGTGAAATTCATGGTATACTTTAAGGAGGCTAAAGTGCCTCATATTCAACATTTCTTTTTCAGTATGCAGAAAGTTCTCTGTATAAGACAGGAAGAAATTAACCCATTTTGGATATTTTGTCGAAAGGTCAGTGGTGGAATATACTCTGCTAGCCATCCCATCAGGCAGAGGTGATGTCAGTATTGCATCAACTCATACTGTGATATCTGGAAAGTAACGATCTACAGATACTTATGAGCAGAATTGTATTAAGGTGGTCTAGTCAGTCAAGGAGGGTAAGGCTGGGGGAGGGTTGTGTTTCGGTTTTGAGGTTTCCTTTAGTATATTATTCCACCATATCTCATAGTTACGAAGTGAAGGGCAGATGCTCTCTAGAGTGCTTATTCTGAGTACGATGGCATTTTCTGTTTGTGAGATTAGGTACCCGGAACCTAGGAAAAATTACTAAAAAAGCCCCAACATAAAAAACAATTAAAGACATGAAGAGGAGTAATTTGAATGGGGCTGCTATGAAGCAAGGTCTATTGAACAGTCAAATTTCAATATTCACAAGGTTACACCTGTGGCCATGCCAGTGGCCTCCATGGTGAGACTATTCAGCAGATCCTTGCCTTCCTACCAAAGGGCTGCTGGAAGGGGAAGGGCATTGGCCCCTCTCTCTTAGGTTAGCTTGGGATTGAATAAAATATATTGTGAAAAAAATATTGGAGACAACTTGGGTGACATCACACAATGTAATTCCCAGTATTGAGTTTCCATACTGTGCCTGATAAAGATTTAGTAGCCTGAAGCATGGCAAATTTGTGGACACAGCAGGTTGCTTATTGGTATATCACAGCCATGTGCATGTTATCTAATAGAAATGAGGGTATAGCAGCACCACGTTTATTCCAGCTGATCCCTCTAGGGCTGCAAAACATTATACTGTAGACAGTAACTAAGGTGATGACAAATAAGCCAGGAATAGATTTGGATGTAGCAAATGACAACAAATTAGACAGAAATCACATCCAATAACTTATTCTTCTTTTGAAACATCCTGAAAAATGTGCAAGTTAAATGTTAGGCTTAAATTAAAGCTTTAGTGATGGATATGGCTCAAAACCAAAAACTGCATTTTGGGTAGGTGTCCAGAAACCAGAATCTGACCCACTTAGAAATTGGATCTGAACATGATTTCATATTGGGACTGATTGATCTGGAGATATTTCTCTTACCACTTTTCTTAAACTTCCTGGTCTGAAAAAGGACGTTGCAAAGAGTGTAATATGTTAAGAAAGATAAGTTGTACAGTATTAGTTGTAGGTTGCCTTGACAATAACACACTGAATCTCTGTGATTTACCAGTACTGAAGCTGACAATAATGAAACAAAGAGAAGCCTTTCTGATTGCTCATGTAAGGAAAACAATTTTGAGAACCATGTGCTAATCATATACAGTGCAAGTTTTTCTCTACAGGTTGCAATACATTTTCTGCAAAGGTTATACACTTCTGGATACTATCCACGATGGCATGTTCTCAAGATTTTCTTAGAATCCTTGGGAAGTGTTCGTATTAATGTGACTGACCAAGCCTTCATGACCTATACCAGAATTTAAAGCAGTGGTAACATAAAGGTTGCTAGGGCAGAAGTTCCAGTTTCCATTTACAGTCAGAGCTTTATGAGGAACATATATATATAAGAGTCCATTATTTGTTTAATGATTAGGATAATGGTTGAATTGAGTATTTTACATGGTGGTTAGTGAAGATCAAAAATAAGATGGAAGAAAAAGAGGAAGAAGATTCAGTTTGGATATACTTCTAAGATCTAGATGAAGTTCAATGAAGTTTTGGTGCTTTTTGAAGAGATTCGAAACTCAAGAAACACAGATGATGTAGACCAGCAAAATAAGGGATTTCCCACCATTATCAATGTAAGGTGTAAGAAGATGAACAATTTGTCTTCTAGAATTTTTACTACTTTGACCTTGTAGTGAAATTAAACTTCCTTGTGAGCTATCTTGAAATTCCTGCATATAGTAAAACCACAAAACCATTCTTTCTTGCTGTGATTTCACATAGCTCATTCTTCTCTTCAGCAAAAAACCAACTGAGCAAAACAGATTGAATAAAGAATAAAACTAGGTGATGCTTAACCAGCCTCACTTAACAATTATATTCTGAGTGAAAATTCTGCTTGGTCGATTGGTTTTTAAGTTTCCTGTGTTTCATATTTTCTGATTTCTCCCTATACCACACTAGTGGTATTATTTATTATTTATGTAATAAATACTTGCATCTTGAATTCAGTTTTGTTGCCTTTAAGAAAAAAGTCTGTCTCAGCAGGTGCATTGGATAGTTATTACAAAACACAAAATAACATCTGTAGAATTTTTTTTCTTCTTTTTTTTCTGCTAAGTACCCTGATTTCTACAGATTAAAAAAATATAAAGGAGGATATTATTGTTGCTGTTGGAGTTATTGTAATTTTTTCTTGGAAGTGATTTTACAGCTGTGGATAGGTGTTAGAGCAAACATAATCCACCAAGTACTTAACAGTTGACCACCTTATTAGTGATGCTGACCTATGTTATCAGAAGTTTTTCACGTAGTCTCAGACAGGTCTAATGGGTAAAAGGTCGAATGGGCAAAGGATCAAATTCCTGAATTCACTGGAAGAGCTGCCAAAGCTGCCAATCCAAAGCAAGAAACAATGGATCATTGGCTGCGAGCACTGCCAGCAAGATATTTCATTCTGAAGCAAAGGCTGTCAGTCTGTTAATCATGCTGATGACTTATCTGTAGTCTTATTAGTGTTCGCATAATATTGAAACATCAGGTTCCAACCACTTCACTTGACTGATGTCAGTGGCTGTAATAAGAAATATAATCTATTTACTACTGCATGACATTTTGAGCTTCTTGTTTCAGAGCAGAACATAATACTGAGGCTGACACATAATCTGTAGCAACTGGGCATTGAAATAAAGATAATAATATATAATATTTTCTATATATATATAATATATATATACAAAAAACCAAATTACAGATATGAACAGTAATTAACAAATGGTTAACTTGAGCTGCAACTGAAATCTAGAATGTCACTCTGTATCTTTCGGTTTCTCACATTGACTGAAATTATATTCATTCTTCAGCATCCTGCTCTAGTTTGCTAGGGAGAACTAGAGAACCCTGCTCAAAACATTGATATATTTCCTGAAATGTGGTCTTATATATTTCTAGCTCTGGACTGTTAAAGGAGAATCCTTCCCAAATCATCCTTTTTTAACCAACAGGAACACAAAGATAAAATATTCAGATTCGGGCTGACATGCACAAAATATTTTACTTAGATTTTATGCCTGAAAGTTTGTATGATATTCCTTTTACAAAACTGTATCTTTAAAAAATAGGATTTCCTAGAAAGAAAAATATTCTGCCTGAGATTCCACCACCTACCTCATGATGGTTAAGTTATGGGCAACAGATTTTTTATAGATATTATTCGAAACTGCTTTAGAAAATGAACATTTTTTCATGTTAAATGTAACAGGTTTTCATTGATATAGTTTTGTGAAACAGGGATATTTCTGCAATACATGGTTTCTTTCTAGACAGAAACAAAACAAAACAAAGCAAAACCAAAAGTCTTCCTGGCTTACACCAGATTTCAGATGGTTTTGTGTGATCAAGTAAAATGACATCTGGCAAGAATTTCAGAAAAATGGGCTGATCATGTGCCTCAGAAACATGTGATTTATGTGGGGAAGTGAAGAGTGAGGGGTCTGTGTGGAGTATGAGCTTTCAGATGGAATATAAAATGAAAGACCAGATTGCTTGCATTCATTAAAGAGCTCATGGTGCTTTTCACAGGAGAGACTTTCTCCAAACTGTAGTATCAGTCCCTTTCATCAAACAGTGTATCTTAATTATCAAATTACTAGAAGATTATCTAATTACCGTCTGCTAATATGCATGCCCTCCTACACTGACACAGTAAACACCATTTTCTGTCATAGGTTATTGACAAGTGTTGTTAAATAGTCTACATGTTGCATTCCTACAAATACAGTTTCCAAAATGTGTAAAGTCTATTGATATACCAGGAGAGAGAAAACTTAAATAAATCTAAGTTATTTGACTATATTATTCCAACGGGAATAAAGCATCAAAATGTCAGTGGCCTAACAATTTGCTACAATTAAAACATGATTGATGAGAACACCCACAGGTGCATTCAACTGAATAAAAACACTATAAGACAACTACAACCACTACACTCCAGTGCATGAGTCAACCACTAGTTGATGGGGTTAGGAAGAGAATTTCTTCAGAGACATCTTATTTCAAAATTGCCCCACAGTTGTTAAGAACTAGACTCCTCACATTTTCCCTGTCATTACTTTTCCAGGTTAGTACTGACTTCCTTGTCTCCACTACAGAATTTTCTTTGCCTCTTGTGCAAATATGAATGTGTAAATGGCACAGAGTTGCCCAGGGAAGGTGCAGAGTGTTACTGAGACATTTTGTTATTTTTAAGAATATAATTCTGATAGGAAAAAGCAGCAAAATATTTGTCATTAAGCCAATAATTTTCCACTATTAAAATATGGCTTATGAGAGCAAATGGTTTATGAGACCATTGAAAAGATTTCTTCAACCATCTGAATGCTGAGTATGGTGCTGAACCCACATGCTTGGCAAAATAGCTTTCACTGTGGTCTGCTTTATACTTATGTGTACTTGTGTATTTTGGATGAAAGGACTTCAAAATCCTTAATGTTCTCTTCCTACACCCACAAAAGTCAATAATAATTTTCTATTGCCTTCAGTTGCGTAGAAATCAGCTCTGACT
Organism: Patagioenas fasciata; assembly: GCF_037038585.1. NCBI lineage: Eukaryota > Metazoa > Chordata > Aves > Columbiformes > Columbidae > Patagioenas > Patagioenas fasciata. The sequence continues at coordinate 26,198,548 of NC_092524.1, read as the reverse complement.
GGTTAAGTCTTGCAACTTTGCATGAAAATACAAGCATGTCGTTAACAGTGAGTCTGTTTTTCACAGTGGGACAAGCTTGAGCAGCAAAAGGTCAAGTAAAGAGGGCAAGGAGAGACATATAGAGTCAAAGCACTTCAAATCTGTCTCACACGCAGTTGTTGTCCAGGTCTGCTTAGGCTGAGATTGTGGGATGTTCCAGGTAACACCTGGTTTCAGTGGACCACATTTATTTTTGCTGTGTTAAGGTGTTGAAATTGTTTACTCAACAAGCAGATTTACTAGAAAACATATTAGACATGGCTTTCACTCCTAATCAATGACATGACAACTTCTTAAGCAGAGTCCTTTTCACCAATTTACCTTTCTGTTTGAAGGAACATGCCAATCACTATTAAGGTTTCTTAATAAGTTTAGCTTGAAAATATCAGCTACTGTGCTGCAGATGCCCATCCATCAATTTGTTTCACACTCACCATCAGGAACTTTGACTGTATGGGTATTTATCTGTTAAGGCAGTAAAAATGTTCCATCTTCTCATATGTTCTGATGTGTTTTTAAGAGAGCATAATTCAGATTTATAGAGCTATGAAGCCCTCTTCCTTCATTATTTGACAGGCAGACCCTAAACTGATGTTATATAGTCTTCCTTGTTTGTAGATCTCAAACATATCCTTTCTGTTATACCCATCTATGCATGTTGCTCTGACCTATGTTAATAAAAAACCCCAGCATAGAAACAGGGTCTTATTCAGAAAACTAATTTATTTCAGTGACTTCAGACAAAGGAAGATTGTAACCTATATTTAACATTGAAGAAGGCATGAAGTGACAATGTAATGAATGTGAAAAAATGCGAAATATGAAAAATGTGAACAAAGTTTCAATGGGACTGAGCTCTTCAGTAAACACCAGGGAATTCACTACCCAGTCAAGTTTTTCGTTCTGTGGTTCTTTCCCTGTATTTAAGGCATTTATATATTTCCCATGTGGATTCCCTGATGTCCAAAGAAGACTACAGATTTCCCCTCTCAAATGGCACTAATAGAGTTACTTCAAGTTATCTCACTAGTTATTTTCATGAAAACTAGCAAGATCTAAATTGTTGATAATTCTACTTCTCTGTCAACTTTATTGAAACAGAATAGTGCTTTTGCACAGACCAAAGTTGCACAGTGTCCTTAGAAAGCAGTCTGAAAATAAATGAAAATGATATACAGAACTTCATTATTTTTACTTGTATTTCCCATGGTTAATTTGTAAAGATATGGAACCATTCAACCAGTTTCTGTAGACCTCAGTTAAGTATATCACATGTATGACTCCAGCCTAAGTGCAGTTCAGGCTTCAGTAGACCTGTGCATCCAAAGTGCTGGTCTGCTTCCAGTGAGGAACACGCATCCCGAAGGACAGGTGCAGATGTACTATGTAATTATGGTGTAGTGGAGACATGACCCTAGACTGAAGTAGTTTATAATCACCTAAAAGATGGATTCTACTTCTCAACATCCAAATGTATGTACAAAGAGCAGAGAAAAAGACATTTGAAAAATAGTAGAAACAGAAAAATCTCACTAAGGAGACATGGGGCCTATTCAACACACGAAAAAGGATCACATAAAATAATGAAAGCAGATAATAGTCAGATAAACCTCCCTGCTTTTTTCTGATGAAGAAAAACACATAGAAACTAGAGAAAGTTATTATGCAAATAGATGGGAAGAAATGCATTCTAAGATGAATAATAATTGTTGGTACCATTAGTCATGATTGAGATGAAGCTTAAAGGAGGAGTCAGAAATGGATTAGACGTTTATATGAATAATAAACATATTATCTGAAGTTACAGTAGCCAGGGCTTATTAGGTTCTTATATTTCAATGTCATGCATCTACCTAATATGATAAAATTAAACTTAGATCTATAACATACTATATACACTAACAAAAGAACACTCAAACATCACACAGAATCCTTCACTTAATGGACATTAGAAGGCCTAAAAAGAATTATAAAAGATAAACCTACAGAAAAAAAAAATTACAAACAAGAAGATTTGGAACAACCAGTCTATACCAGTATCAAAGACAAGTAAAAATTCCTGCAATTGCTTCATGTACATGAATACAGTGTCAAAATTAGAGGTCTCTTCCACATCCTAAGTAGATTAAAGGTTGAAGAGACAAAAGAAAGTCACACTACATATAATCACACAGCTTCTTCTTAGGAGAGAATACTCTTCTAGAGAAACAGTTTGCTTGGTAATTAACATAGTATTTGGTTATAAAATGGGAAGTTTATGCTTTAAGACATTACTTTCTAGGGACACATTTTACCTTGAGTCCTCACTAACTAGTGGCATTTTCTGAAGGAGATAATCACAAGGCTGACAAATTCTTCCACTGCAAGTCACAGACACAGTGCAGCACCTCTACTTGTGCATCTTGTCAACAACATATTGAACCTGAAAAATGTATCCTGGAACCTATTTGTGAAGGGTAGAAAAGTGGGTGGAGAAGATGAAGAGAGAAATTGAATGTGTGTGTGTCCACTCATGCCATAGGGTAAGCCTCCTGGAAAGTGCCTTGCAGGTCACATGGGCTAAAAGAAGGGGTACAATTTTTCTGGAAAAAAAAGAGGGAAGAGGCAAGAGAAAGGCAAAAGGGACTAGACAGCTGGTCCCTACTTTATTTTTGGACCAGATATAGTTTTGCTTTGTGTTACTACAATTATCTGCAGGCTTAGACAGAAGGGCATGGACAAAGGTCTGGGGTTTTTTTCCTGGCTCAGGGAAATAGTTGCCATTTATAATCAGAGATGACAAACTAGACTATATAGACCCCATGGCTCATTTGTAATTGCAGCTCCTATGTGCAAGTAATACTTCAGATCCTTCTAAAATTGCCAGCTGCATTAATTATTCCTCAAACCAAAACCATCTGGGGGAATGAATCCAGTTGGCATATTTTTATACACACCTCTGCACCTTGACGAGCACCAGGGATGTGTCATGTCTCTTACTGCATTGCAATGGGCAATGATGTAATTATTGTCAATTTCACTCCATGTGTAAGTACTGTGGATGAGAATCAATTAAAATGTTATATTAGAGATAACAGAATGTTTACTTGGAATAATTTTTTTATTTACTAAATAGTATAACTAATGAAAGAAATTGCTTCTACCAGCTTTCACAGTAGTTTAAAACTTATTGAGCACAACTAGACAGGAGTTTAGCTATCTGGAGAAGAAACCTTGACCAATGGACTGGAAAAGCAAGGTCTTTTAAAATAAACCCATTCTTAGCATTTAGTTTCAGTCTCTTCTTTCCCCTCTCCCTATCAAGTAATTGAAGCTCTTGACTTGTTTTAAAAAGCTTCAGATTAAATTTCATTTTGTTAAGCACCTCAGTTTTTCAGCTAGGAAAAAAAAAACATTAGGAATTTGCATTATCCATTATAGCCTCCTTCATGATCTGAAATTTATATGGGAAATGTTAATTGCACGTTCATCATCATAAAGATAATGAAATCTGTAGTCTTTGCAGTGATAATTAAGATGAAAGATGAAAATGATGCAGAGCGAACATTGTATTCTTTATTTGCTGTGAATGGAAAATGGAAAATTAATTCTGTCTTTGTCTGCAGGGTAGGGGTGCCAGGAAGGGATAGAGGGGGACATGTACAAGAAATTGTTTTGTCTAATATATCTGAAATTGCTTAGGGGAGAGGGTCCTGCTGATTTTACTCCGATGCCCAGATGAAGAAGGCTGATATTGTGAGAAACCTCCTCCTACTATTGAGAGTTCTCCTGAAGACATACGTGGTTAATGAGATTTTTTCATTATGCTTCAGTACACTGTGGATAGGAGCTTCCCCTCTATTGCTTTCTAAACAATGTGTGTTCCCAGTTCCCTAAGGGAAAGAGGTATCTTCCATGGTGTGGAGTTTTAAGTGCATGCAGTGATAGAGGCAGACTGCATGAGTTAATGGGTCAGAATAGTCATTGCCATATCTACACACACCTGCTCTTGAGACTAAATCAAAAACAAAACAAAGCTTTGTGAAACAGAAAGAGTTTCACATAAAAATCTTTCTCTGACATTTGTTCTACTCTTCTGTAGCCTCCAAAAGAGATTCAGTGACTCTGTAGGGCAGTAGGTAGACCTCCAAAAGCAGTCACGTTGAGTCCAAGATTGAGATGGCTGATTGTGTTATTTTTTCTGAAACTGGAATGAACTCAACCTGTTAACCTGAAGCCTTTGCTGAACAGGACCCAAGAAACACAAACGTCTCTGATTATTGGTTCAGAATAGTGCTGTGACTAAGGACAGGCATTCCTTCCCAAGGACTTGCCTGATACAAATTTGTCATGAGCTTTTCCTTTTAAAAATATTATTTTCTTGTGAAAACTGCTCGACTGTTTTATGGTTGTGGAACTAAGTTCTGAACCATTCTGGGTGTGGACCAAAGCCACTTGCAGCGGAAGGGAGAACTGAACTGAATGCCTGCAGACTGCACAGTTGGGACCAAGGAACACCAGACGTCTCATCTTTCCTGAAAACACTCTGCATTACTGACCACACTGCAGCAGTATTGAAGGCTCCAATTGCAGCAGGCTACGTAGAGGCACCCAAGAAGGCACAGTCTTCCTTCTGAAAAGCTTGTCTACAAATGGTAGAAAGGCGAAGAACAAAATAAACAGCAGTAATATGACCAGACAGTTAGAGATCCATGATGTGCACAATTTAAGCATTTTTGTGCAAGAATGAAGAGAATTCTGCTATAAATTAAAGTTAGTATCTGCAGAACATGCATTTGGTTTGGTCAGACTTTCTATGATAAGCCTTTAAGTTAAAAAAGTTGCATGAATCACCTCTAGTAATGGAGACATGAGCACAAATACTGGCATAGAGTAATGGAGAATGAGTAATGAGGTTATAAGGGCTTTAATTCCCATCTGCATTTTAGCACCCACTGATGTGATAAACAGTCCTGTACAGTGAGGTGCAGTCACAGCAACTTGGTTGTGTCTGTACCCAAGACATACAGAGGGAAAAGGGATTATTTTTTCCAACAGTTGGGAGGCAAGTAAGCAAGCCTTGTGGGCTCAAAGCAGCAGGAGAGTTCTCTTGCTGAGGGCCTTGGTGACAAAACTGCTTGTGTGCATGGTGCTTAGGTGACCCAATGGTATCCTATGACTATGCAGGACACTGAATTCGACAACACAAATTGAGAAACAAAGAGTTAAGCATTTTCTCTCAATCCATTGAATGTCAGAAATTCAGCTGTAATGTATATGTCCAGGCAGCTTAACTTGCTTCCTTGGAGCAGATGGTAACAGCCATCAGGAATTATGTCTGTTCATTGTACCAGGTGTGGACATACTCTTTACTGCAGTGACAGCTGGAGATCCTGGGCAGGTTGTCCTTTATTATGGGGAATTCTGGACCTCTACTAGGAGGGGGTGTGACCTCCTGCTAATAGCCATTTCTATGATCAAAGCGAAAAAAAATGCCCGTACTTTGATCTCAGTTCTATATCAATACCAAACCATAGACAAGTTGCAGCAAGAGTGTCAGCAGCTGCCCTGGCTTTGAATGATGAACAAAAGAAAGGGTCATCTTAGCTGTCATCATATACATATATATGAAAGGTTGTAAAAAGAGATGAAAGACCTGTAGTATTTGTCAGGTGTGATTTCTTTTCTGGTTTTGAGCGTTGGGTTGGTGGAGATTATTGCAATTCTATAAGTTTAAGGCCAGAGTACAAGCCTGCACAGTATGCATGAATTGCTGAATGGGAAGAAGATTGAGCCAAGGTAGTACGGACATTTAACTTTTCCTTTCCTGCTCGTCAGAAATTTGCATTTTACTTGGCTTTTGCAGAGGCTGAAGAATTCTGCATGTTAGCTTCAGCTTCTGCCTTTTCGCAGATCTCTTACCTCTTACCTCAAAAAAAAAAAGGTTATTTTTAGGAATTCATTATTGTTCAGTATTTTCTGGTTCTCAATGGTTTAATGCAGTTACTCTCAGTACTGCTAATTGATTCAGGCTGGTGCGCACTGCGTAGCGCTGAGCTGCCCTGTGCTGCAGAACCTGGGGAAGGTGGCAATCTGGGAGCAAGTGACCAAGGCTGGACCCATCAACCGCCCTCACAAAACAGTTGGTCTTGTTCTCACTGAGGACTCCTGTGAACCAGCTTTGGGAAGAGCTGGAGTGACAATGCCTGGCCTGACAGGGGTTTCTCCAGCTGGTGGCTGCCCATTGCAGTAGGATGAATAATATTTGGTGAATAAAGGCCTGTTATTCACTCCTAGTTTTGGAGAGTGAAATCTATAGGTACTGGTACTGTTCAGTACTTCATAAAAACCTTTCATACATGTCCATAAACATGAATTGCAAGACAATGACATATACAGAAAGAGGGACTACTGCATTTATCTAAAAACAAATCGGCAGATACAGTTGTAAGGACACTGTACCTTTTACCTTTCTGAATGGAAAAATCCCTTAGAAGAGGCAATTCAATTAGTACTACAACTTGTTTTAATAGTTACCGTATTTAAGCCATTTCACTAGCATCCTACAGGTTAATTAGGCCATAATCTGATTCCCAAAAGGAGGAAATGTGAGGACAAGTAAGACAGTGAAATGGGGACACTATTCCTGGTGTGAAAAACTTCACATGGGGCTGTGCAAATAATTTACTTCTTGATTTGCTTGCTGAACCAGGAAAAAAAAAATAAAGGCAGTTCAGCAGCAGTGACAAAACCAATTCACTTGCTTATGTCCTCAAATGAGGTAAAAAAATTTTGTTCTTTTGGAGGTATTCCACATTCTAGAAAATATTTGACTAAACACTGAGTCAAGGGTATGGCACGGGTGGTTAGGACATTCACCTCAGATGTGAGCCAATCCAGCAGCCATATCTACTGATGGGCATTGAATTATCTAAAACACAATGAAACAACTTTAGATAAACAAGTTCTTCTGAGTCTGGATCTATTGGTCAGAATGAAGACAATAACAACTTCTGGGTTTTGCAAAGTTGTCACCAAAATGGTTTCCATGTTTGGAGAATGACTTCTGTGTGGGAGGTGAAACAGTTTTTTGCTGAAAAAAACATGTCCAGCACTTTTCATGTAGTAAATAATAGGGTAGAAAACTGTGGATAATTAGTTTTACTCCTGAATTTAAGCATTTCCTAGATTATAGTCCTGTATTTAGAAGGCACTGGAAATTGAGGTCACAAGAGGTACATTTTTCAGAAAGTCCTTAGGTGCTTTGAATGTTTTACTTCAGAGATCTCATCTGGAAATACACAGTTTTGGCCATAATAAGATGCCTGCCTTGAACCTTTGAAACAAGACTTCTATACATTCCTACATCGACCTGAACTTTCTTTTTCAGCTTGCTAGTTAAACTATTTTGAACTTCCATTTACAACTCAATCTCAACCAGGACTCCATCTCCTATGTTATGAATGTTGAAAATGTTCTCAAAAATTTCCTGCTTTTTTTTTGCCTGGTCAAACTCTGCATCTGTTCCTGTGCTCCCAGTGCAGTGTCCAAGTCAAAGGAACAGGTTCCACACATTTTGCAAACTCTTTCTTCCAGAAGGTTTTTTGACCAATTGTGATAAGCTTAAGTAAATAAAAATACAGAGAAAAAGTGCAAATAAGAACTTGGATCTAAATCTGCTTTTCATGGTTCTTGAACCACTAAATTGAATAATTGTCTTTGTTCTGGTTGTTTTATAGTTTATGGAAGACACGGTAATCATCTATAATTCTTACAGATGTTCAGATTATTCTGCATTTAATAAGAGGATTTGAGTTTTTCACATACAGTTAGAAGGATGGTTCATTCTGTTTAAAACTATACAAAATTTTCAAGTTGATAGATAGCTGAAAGATATATATAATGAATTGCTCATGAAAAGGAAAAACCTATATAATGTTCTTTTCTAGGGATGACTCCTCTCTCTGTTTGTCATTCACATGCCATGTCCATGTAAAGCTCTAAAGCAGTCACAGAGGAAATGAATTATCCAAGCCTGTGGTGCACAGGTAATGTTTACAGTCTTCTCTGGGAAATTAAGTTCCTCTTCTTCATACTGGTTCTTTCCTCCCCCTTCCCTTCCCTTCCCTTCCCTTCCCTTCCCTTCCCTTCCCTTCCCTTCCCTTCCCTTCCCTTCCCTTCCCTTCCCTTCCCTTCCCTTCCCTTCCCTTCCCTTCCCTTCCCTTCCCTTCCCTTCCCTTCCCTTCCCTTCCCTTCCCTTCCCTTCCCTTCCCTTCCCTTCCCTTCCCTTCCCGCTACTCCACATAGCAATGCATATACTCTGTGCAAAGGGAAGATCCTTTCCAAGGCAGTATTTATGGAACCCAGACATTAAAAGAATGGAAAAAAGTCCCAAGGACATTCCATTTTCATGTTTGATTTTGCAGTTCTGTAGAGATCCAGAAAAGAAGATGTTTCAAAGCCTCTGGCCGTGTCATCTCAAACTTTGATTTCTACCACATTCAGTAATCTTAGATTTGGTCTCAAATGGAATGGAAAATTTCAAAATTTATGGTAAGGAACATAACGGAGGAAGTCTTCTTACACCAGTACACACCTACCCACCCATCCATACATCCACACACCCACAGAAATGAAGTAGCTGCTTTTAATCTGCATAACCGCAATTTTGGGATTATGCACTGGTCAATTCCTATTGATGAACTACTTTTCTGCTATTATGAGGCTATGTATATTGATCTTGAAATAACCAACAAATCTAAGAGTATTTATCTGGGGATCAAGAACGTGAGAAGTCTGGTTTGCAGGTAACAAGTAATGTATCTAGTTAAGTGTCTTAAAGATAATCTATAAAGTCACTGGGATCAAGAATTACATCATTTTGTAAGGATCCTTCTGAACTGATATGACTCATGGGTGCTGGTTTTTTTGGATGGATGGAGTTTCCAAAAGGTTTGTTCCCAGCCTACACATAGGCTTCCTTGACATACACCACACCACTTTATCAAATTCAGTATTGCTTTTATTTTATTTTATTTTTTTTCCCCAGAATGGAAATTAGTTAACAAAAGAGGGTTGACTGAATTAGCATTGTGTATGAGCAGAAATAAACATGGTTAATTTTCACATACCTCCTTCATAGTAGGCGTTACTGGCAGATGTAAGGAGAAAGGCAGAAGAGGAAGTGACAGTGCTTTCACAGAGCTGGCTGCAAAATAGATTGCAAGCAGGCAAGTGAGGAATTTTAAAGAGATTGGATGATACTGTGGAATAAGATATGATATAAAAACCTTAACATGTGTCAGGATTTTTTCACAATAGTTACTGTAAAGACAGTTTCTCTTTCGGGAAAACTCACAATGTTGGAAGCATTTGTAACAGTATCAAGAACATTTTTTCTTTAGCAGTACTGTCTTGTAGTATAAGTTCATCAGATCTTGTAAGATAACCAGTTTCAGGCAGCCAGTATTTGACTGAAGAGTACCAGAAAGAACATTTACAGCTGAATGGATGTTAGAACTCTGCAGGTGACATTTTCCTTCTGATAGAGAACCAGCTGTGTGGTAGAAAAGATGTTGTAGCTCAGAAAGGTCTACAAGTGTGTTGATTACAGATACTGTGCTCGATTTGGCAGGGGGCTACTTGTACCAGGCAAAAATTTCACTTCAGGTAATTCAGTTGACTCTATTCAGCTATCTTTGGTGGTTTCAGAGTTTCTTGTCTTTGCTTCCTTTTCTAGGAGGCTTTCCAGTTTTCCTTTGTGTTCTTAAGGGCATTCTCGAGTAGTGGCTTTGCTGTGGCAAACAAGAGAGTCTTAAGCTTGTGCATTTTGTATTAAGTTTGCGCATTGTATTAAGTTTGCGAACACAGCATAGGCATTGTGTAGACACTGGCAGTGTGAACATAGCTTTGAAAGAACAATTTAAATGGTGAATTAAAGGAGAATCTTCAAGTAATAAGAAAGGTGACAGAAGTCTTGCACTGTTCTGATATTGTTCATTTCCTGTGGTTATAGGCACACACAGGCTATATAAATGTAAATATATATATACACATAGACAAGTTATACATACACAGTTTATATACATATATATATACATGCATACACAAATGCAAACACCAGATGATTATTGCATAATTATAAGAAGTTCTGGAAACCTGTTTGATACATGCAGAATCTGTTTCCGCTGTTTGATTCACAAAGCATTATCTGAGCTATCTCCTGAGAACAAAATATGTGTTTTGGGAACCAGTGCTCCTGATTTTGAAGGAGGCTAAATGAAGATCAGATGTCTGGAAAATGGAAACCCAGGTGACCAAAGCTATTAGTGTGTGGAGGCTAGTTTCTACTACCTCTGACTAAAGTTTTGGTGTTCAGCCTTTGTGAAAACTAGATTGCTTGCTCATAAAAAGGAAGTTTGTTTTCCATTTTCCTCTCAGTGACATCCGAGTTCATCACTCTCATCTAATTAGCTAATTGCTTTATTCATAATAATAAAGCATGCATTGGCCAAAACCAGGTATTACTGGCAAAGAAAGGCACGAAGAATGGACTTGTTGTTAAAACTTCATATGAAAGTATTTTTACATTCTCATGGCAAGTGTTTTTTCTCCTTTTCTATTTTCGTACATTGTTATTCTCAAACTAAAAGGTGCTTCCTTCATTTCCAAAATAAAAAGTCTGAGCATTCCTTATAACAAAACAACATAGCTCAGTAGGACTTTAATTTCAAAGACTGTAGTTTATGCTGAGAATCACTCTGTTCAGCTTTGTTAAGCATAACCACCATGGTGACTCTGTGGCTGGAAACCATGTTCTAAGGCAGGGAACAGGCTGCTTTGGTCTAGCCATCATTGGGAAAGCAAACCCGTATGAGATTAGACTGCACTGCAACTTGAGTGACTTAGAAATCAGGACTGATGGAAGCACGTCTACTCCCATCTCTCCATGACTAAATGCGTGATGTCTACCGGAGTTGCAAATAAACAAAGTCCTCAGTATGGGGAAGATAATTTAGCTGGCTGAAAGTAATTTACACTGGAAATTCCTGTCCTTTTTAGGCAGTATCATCTGTTTCACTGAGTAGACGGTAGAATTCACTGTGGTTCAGAAACCCAAAACATGATCTATGTCTCTTTTGAAGACATTTGCACTAACTGCAAGGCAAGATATTGAGTGTCTGAATCTGGGATTTTGATGTAAATGATGTTGCTGTCTGGAGGAAACATTCAGAAGATATCCCTAAAGTAACAAGGCAACTTCCAAACTCAGTTTTGATAGAATATATCATACTATTCAGCTTTCATACTCGTATTAGTTAGCATTCCCTTTAGATCTGCAAATTGCCTATATGGCCTTCATCACTTTAGCACTTCAGTACTCTAAGATATAATATACATAATTTTACTGGCTAACTTCTTGGCTGGAGAATTCATGGAAATTCCAGATAGAGTAAGATTAATAGTTCTTACAGGCTGAACAACTCAAGCGACTCTAAATAGGACATAGAACTGGCTGCTGATTCAAATTCAGCCTGGGTGAGTGGTTTTCAAAGTTCTTCCTTTGACAAGGAAGCAGCAGGATTAGCTGTTGTGAAAGCAACAGGAATAAGAAGTCAAAAAGTTACTGGTAGCTGGTATGAAGTAGCTGTGCTTCAGCAAAAGAGGCTGCAGGGAGTTTTAGAAGAAACTCAGAATTACAGTGCATATGGCAGAATCACTGGTGGCCTTTTGGGCTGGAGTAGAGAGGTGTTGTATTAGCCTCCTCTGAGATGTGCCAATAGATCTGTGCACAGGGGAGGCAGAATAGATGTAGCAAGGGGCTCTGCAGATCAGTTTGAGGTGCACCAGCAGAGTAGTGTGTGGGGAGTTAATATAAAACCTTTCCAATGCGTTGCTGGCTTACTGCCACCAATATTAAATCCTTGACTTTCTGCTCACGATATACACTCAGGATAAAATTTACAAACACACTGTTGAGAAAATATTCCCTGATCCCCACACAAGCTGTACATTTCTTTTGGCATCTCAGTTTCTTTCGGTGTTTAATCCCTCCTCACCCCCTCTCCCCCCACTGTTTATCTGCAGAGGCTTGTCAGCAGCTGAATGAATATGGTTTCTAATAGCTTGAGTAGAGCATTTACTTTTTTTTTTTTTTTCATGAATTGAGGAAGGATGAAACGTTTGTTGACAAAACTGTACTGTGAAATTGGGAATTGTAAGAGTTTATTTAACATTTACTCTCACATATTTTTTATGACTGTTTGTATATTCAGTTCCCACATATGTTTATATAGCCTTCATATATATTTCATGCACATTGCAAGATTGTCAATTTCAAAAATCAGAAAATACATCTTTCATAAAAAATTTAAATTGTGAAATTTCGCAGATCTTGGTAAGTGCAGGCCCGCACAATAGGTTTTTTCACCTGGACTTGAAAAAACCTTAGAGAGAATTTTATGAATTTCAGTGCTGCCTTCAGGTTTGCAAGGAACCTAAAATATGTAGAAGCCAGCAACCCTATCTCCTCAAAACTCCCTGAGCTCTAAGTGAGGCAGTGCTGGGGAAGGGCTTAGCTGCAGGGACTCAATTCTGGGACACCTTTTGGCTTCCCTTGGGCACTCGGGAGCTGTGGATGGAAACTGCCACTCAGCTGGCCGCGGGAACTGTTCACACACAAACTGTGTGTTCTTCTTCCAAACTAGCTGTGAGGGAAGCCTGATGCATAATACACGTTATGGGAAATGCACAAAGGGAAAGATAGGCAAAACACTGTGAATGTGTATTGGGGGACTCGCAAAAGTTGTGAGGTGGAAAATCAACATTACAGCTGGCTACTCCCAACTTCGATGACATGTGCAGATGGAATGGAGTTGGATCCAGAATTATTTAATTTTTCTGATTTCACACTGACAATAACAGAAACTTGAGCTTGCTGATAATCATAGCTTCCTAATAAAAATCTGCACACAGAAATGAAAAAAAGGTACATTATTCTTTTGAGCTTGTTAAATGTTTGCCCAATCAATCAGCAGACCTTTGAGTGAGCTTGGTGTTCCAGAGATGTTATGAAGATTCTTTACAGGTATCAGGTCCTTTTTACATAGATGAGAAAGTAGGGCTGGAACCTAAAATACTTCTTGTGAAATACTCACCCAGTTCTCGTTGAGGTAGGCTTGCTCTGCTTCCATTCTATAAGTAGTAAACTTTATTTTCAACTGGGACTGTTAGCTCTTATTGTCCATGAATGTTATATTAACTCAAAATGGAATTTTTAAAGTATTTATTTATTATTTATTTACACACTTTCATATTTTCCATCCTGTGACAGTGACCTTCAAATATCAGATTGAAACATGGGATCATGTTGAGTATGTTTGAGCTGAAATTGTGAGCACGCTTCAGAGAGATGACAAAGTTTCTCATTTCTATAGTTACTTTAATCACATAAAATGATGAATTATTTATATGGTTGATATTGATTTACACAAAATGATGGGCTTTGAGCTTACTGTGACCATGCAAGAACTGATGTTTCAGTCATAACAAAAAGTTTCAGGAAAATTTTAGCTCAATGCTGAGTAACAGTCTAAAAAGCAATCTAGTTGTTAAGGCCAATTAAGAAAGACACAAAGAATGAAATATAGATCATCATTATGCCACTATAGAAATCCATGCTGCAGGTGTGTGGTGTGCAGCCCTATTCCCTTCATCTTGAAAAGGATGTAACAGAATTGGAAAGGAATCAGAAAAAGATCGAGAATTGTTTTCACATGAGGAGTGTCTGTGAGTCCTGGGACCCTTTGAGCTTTGAAAAAGTATGACTTGAGACAGAATGTGGCAGAGGTCTACAAGACCATGAGTGTCACAGAGATGGTGAATGCAAACTGGTTGCTTTGCTGTGTCTTCCAAGAGACGATCTAAGGCTTATCTAAAGGACTTACCAACTGGCAGGCTCTAAAATCTCCAATGGAAGTGATTCCTTGTGTGATGTAGATGTAAATTCTGGAACTCCTTCCATAGGGTGCTGCAGATACCAAAAGTTTATGCAGATGTGAGAAAATCTTCCATATTACTTCTAATTTTATCCCCTCTGTGACTCTGGACATTATATAAAAGACTGAGCAGTGAACTGATAGGTCTCAGTTAGCCTGCTGGAGTGATTCCCCTGGAGCAGCAATGACTCAGTAGTAAAAAACAACATAAAAACTCCAAAGTCTGTCAGGCAACACTTCCCTTTAAAATGGACTGAAAGTAAACAAAGCAAATTGATTGGTCAATGCAACTCACATTGGTGTTAAGTTCAAGAATGCTGCTCAGGCATAAAGGAACTCACATTTGTTGGTTGAGAAAGGACAGGAATGAGATGAATTCTTCATAGACGTTGCTTCAGACACTACTCCTGAGGCAGAGGGTTTTACTGCTGAGACTACTGGCACTAGATCAGGTCCTTGGGAAAGAAAAAGCAGCAAACATTTTATTTTGTGAAGGATTACAGTTGTGCAATGAATCCCTACTGCTGTCTTGAGTAAACTGGGGCTGACTAATGTCTGCAGCCATGAGGAAGGAATGTTTTGTAATCTATAGTCTCTCATACTAAATCACAGGAAATGTTACCTCTGGTTGAGAGTCTGAGATTAAGGCAATGAAAATTTCTCTTTCTTAACCCTGTTTCTTGTTCTTTGTTCATCTGTCTTCAAACAAACAAGCAAAACCAAAAAAAAAAAAAGTAAAACACCTTTCCAGGACAATCTTCTCGGGACCAAATACTGTAACTCACAAGTGCCTTTTTCTAGGATATTGAATGCAGTGAAACTTTACATAGAGAAACTTTATCAAAAAAATCTGTGTCAAATTAAGATGTAATGGTTGTTACTACTAGCCCATTCTAACACAAGGCCAAAGAGACTGAAATTTTACTGTTCAGAAAGCAGGAATTCTTTTTTTAGCAGTTGTGTAAGAGCATCTTAAGTTACATAAAGTGGTAGAGTGCTGACGAGAACTGATCCCACCCAGCGGAGGGTGACAGCAAGGGGTCCTGCCCTGTCCTTGCTCTTGTCACCTCAGACTGCTTCAGTTGAACTTCCCCTATGAATTCCTACCATCTTTCTTCAGGCATGAAGGGCTGTTTATTGCTTAACCTTTTGCAATGCACTCACAATCAGGAGTAACCTAAACTTTCCACAGCAAATAAAATTAATTCATTTCTCTCTGAAGAGCAAAATCAATGCATTTCCTTGAGTAATAATTTTTGTTACTATGAAGTCTGTTTTCTGTCTGTTTTTCTTTTATTTGTGCATAGAAAATTGCTACACTGATCTGCATTAGTGCTTGCCCCTGACCATATTGTGTCCCCTTTCCTTACATTTTCCCAGTTCCTGTGATTACTGGTACAAGTCTTTTTGTCGCAAGAGAAATACAAGTCCAGACTTATTGCCAGCATTTTAGTCACAGCATTTCCTAAACCATCTGTGTCTCGCTTACAGTAAGCCTATTTATGTCTCATGCGATGTTAGCAATGGTAGAGTAGTACCAATGACAGCAATGACGTAACAGGGTAAGACAACTTCTCTAGACAGACACCTTCTCAGAGTACACTGCTGTTCTTCTCCCCTTTAGCAGATCTACATCCTACTTCTAAAACTGATCACACCCTGATATATACATTGGATTTTTTCAAAGGGTCCTAATAAAATCCCATTTATTCCTTAAAAACTCTGTAGTTCTCACGTTATGAACATTTTTTGTGTCACTGCTGCACCTGGAGATCTTACTGAATCTGAGGTCACATTTTGGTAGGTGTTATACAGATCTTTTAAAAACACATATACACTGACCTATACGTGTAGGTTTGTGGTTTATGATTATAAAGAAGTCTCTAATTAGAGACAGACTGTCTTTTGTTAGAATCTACTGATAGTAAGAAAAATTAACAAGTTGCGATACTCAAACACCTCTGCTCATTAGAACAGAAGCAACAAACTTCAAACTGGGTGCAAGCTGGGATTAGAAACTCTAATGTAATTTAATTATGTTAATCAACTAGAGAGTTGGAGTGAAAAGGTGACTGGTATCTGTAGAAGGGAAGATGTTAGCAAAGAGAGAGGTGAGAATGTTGTTAGCCCTGTGGGGGAGAAAGAGAGGAAAACATAATTATCACCTAAGGAGAGGGTTTATGGGGAAAATTGCAATGAGTACTACACAGACATATATTTAAAACCAATAGCTACACAAAATATTTGTAGTCAAACTAGGAGAAGGGAACAAGGGTGCAAAGATGGGAAGTAATTCACTCTTTTTCTGTATCTTCCTCTGCTGTAACTTTCTGCAACAAATTGCCTCTCTTACAGCTCCTGAAGCACATCAGTTCTTTAGGAGAGAAAGTGTGGCCTAATGAGGTGAGGTAGCTTAACTCCGACTGCCCCGTGAATAAATCAGCAAGAGAGTTAGGAGCTGTGACCTCTCTCACCTTAATGAATCTCCCTGACATAACTCCTCACTCTTGCTGGGGGCTTAAGATGGATCTCAGCTGAAGTTTGTTTTCTTTTTCTCTGTTATGTGTGTCTGAAAAAGCTGTTTTGTTAGGCAGTTTTGCTTCTAAGAGAGAGAATAAAAAGTTGAAATAAAGGTTGAAGAATAAAATCCACCTCTGAATCTTGGAGCAGCATGGAAATGAAAGCTGTCATGAAGAATGTCTGTCTTTTAAATTACCCATCCATCACTCATCCTGGACGATAAGTAAACAGCTGGGTCTGGTGTAGCAGCCTCACTCTCTGGAGGAAAATGGTTTACACAGTGGGGAAGTTTATATTTCCCATTTATTGTCTGACTGAATGTGTAATAAAGGACAGTCCGAGTCTGAGTCAGGTCATTAGCATCTCTTAATATGTGAGGATTTCACAATTTGACATATCCTGGCCGGAAGATGGGATGGAAAATCAGAGTTGCTGCTGGAGCATGAGTAAAAAAGATAGATAAATTAAAAATGACATCTACCCTAACCTTCATTACATTATTAAAGCTCTTTCCATCTGATCTCAAATGCCACGTGGATGGGTCAATTTGCAGATTGCCATGGACATCCTAATGTTCATGTAGGCACTTCAAGACAAGCTGTCATAAATAGTTAAGTTGCCCTGGGAGCAGAGCCAAAATGCATTTCAGTGATGGCTGCAGAGATGCCTGCTAAAAAGCAAACAGTACATTAGCAGCCCTCAGAGTTATTGTGCAAATGGAGTGTGAAATTCTGGTCCATTGCTCTGCACTATAACTTTTTGTCTTCCTGATAATGATTAAGAGAAGCTTTGCTTGATTTGATGGTGGGTGGAAAGAAGGGTGTGAAAAATGAGAAAAACTCCCTTGGTTGTTTCACTTGACCTTCAGGAAACTCCAAGAGAGGTTCGTTTGATCTACACATAGAAGAATTAACTGTCTTTGTTTGTTCTAAAACCTGGTGCTGAATTTAGAAACCCAGAGATGCATGATGTGGAATTACCATAAAAGAAAATGTCCCAAGCAGTTATTAAATATTTAAAAGGCAATCTTAACCTAACTGTTGGCTGAAATGAATGAAGGGGGAAAGATTCTACTGTAGCCCTTGGGAAGAAATGCTACGCTTAAAATGCACAAGATAGGAAGTGATCTGTGGTTCTATGTTAATTTACTGGAAATTATCCTTTTTACATTTTCATTATTATTATTAATGATAATACTTTCAG
This sequence comes from Patagioenas fasciata, assembly GCF_037038585.1. NCBI lineage: Eukaryota > Metazoa > Chordata > Aves > Columbiformes > Columbidae > Patagioenas > Patagioenas fasciata. Next base: position 26,180,810 of record NC_092524.1, on the reverse strand, counting down.
AACATCTTACATCTCAAAGTGTTTCAAATAATTAAGCCTCCTAGTCATAGGATGATTACTGCTGGTTGAGCATGAAGTGCAATGCCTTAAAAGGTGGGCAGGTACCACCCCATTTTACCACCGAGATGGAGAGGGATATAATGATTTGTCTAGTCTTGCATCAGCATCAGATGCAGGGTTAGAACATAAATTTTCTGACCTGCAGCTCCACTTAACTGGACTGCCTGTCCAGAACATTAATTTCATCTGTCTTCTGGTACTAACCAATAGACACAAAAGTAAAGGCCTGAGCAATTGACCCAAAGGTTACTGAAATAACTGGGAATGCTTTGAAGATGCTTTAGATCAGTTTCAAAATTTGCTCTTTAATTGCCTGTGCATTTTATTTTCTACTTGCCAAACACAAGGACTCCTGATGTTTTACAGTGGATCCCTCTAAAACTGAAAACCATCTCTGAAAACATAAACTACAGTGGCAGAGCCAAACCAGAGGACCAGGGGTCTAGTTTCTGCTTAACCACTAGGTCAAACTTCTTCCAGTAATTGCTTTTAGTTTCACACACTCGGTAAAAGATATTACAGTGATCAAACACATGCGTTGGGCCAAGCCACAGTTCTTCCAAAGAACAAGCTCAGGTCAAGCATTTCTGTATTTGTTACTACCCCAATTTTACAGAAAATAAGATGAATGCCTTTGATTTGCAGTGAAAAGCCTTCATCAGTCACAATTTGTTACTGAAAACAAAAAAGAAATAGAAAACAAGGCTCAATCAGTAACTGAAAACAAGCAGGGAAAAGTTTACTTGTGGATCTTATGACATCATATGCGGTTTTTCAATAGTTGTTGCAAGTTTTGCCAGTTTTAGAGGCTGGATTATCTGCCTCTGGGGAGAAAAGATAAAACTTCTCTCTGCTAGTTGAACAGCTATGCTAAGTACCATATAAGAAGTCCACAACAGGTTTAGTGAGACTTTGAGACTATACTATGATTAATTAACTAGATCTGTCTAATACCCAAATTAAAGACATTATCCAGGGATCACAGAAGGCAGGGATACTACCCCAAAATGGGAGCCACATCCTACCTAAATTCACAGAAACAAAGTAAGAGAAAGAAGAGGATGATTCTATTTTTCATTGCTAAAGTTGGCACAATATATTTCTAGCCTAAAATTGAAGACTCTATTGTACTGGAGAGTTCCATAGCTGTAAATAATAAAAATATTAGTTTTCCTACTTCCTGACAAGTAAAATGGAAAAAAAAGAAACAAAAATATTGAGTGTGATAGGTTTTTTTTTTCACTCACTTTGGGGATGAACTCACAGGGGCCCAGGGTCTATTTCTCTGCCTCAGGTGACAGGTGGGAATAGGCTGATCAACACTTGCTCTCCATTCTAAAACAATATATAGAAAAGCCAGTTTGAAGCATGGATGTCTTTCATTGCACACTTACACACATTGGACATACCAGTGCACTTATTTTCTTTGAAATTCGTTGCACCACAGTTATTTCCAGTATGGATTTTTTTCCTGTACTGAATACATAAAAAACACCAACTGAAGCCAAAGAACATTTTGAGTAGGGAGCTTCAGGCAAACACTGTAGAGTTAAGAATTCGTTGGACAAATTTAGCCTCCTTCTGTATTTACAGATTATTCATGAACAGACTTTGATTTGTTTGAATTTGCAGTGCTGGTCAAAGAGAATTTGCCAAATCCTAGGGACTCTCAGCAGTGTCCTTGACCTGGTTTGGAGAATATATTTGTGCTTGAAAATATCCAGCTAATAATACAAGTGAAAATAGTTTAAAGGAGCATAATGAAATAAGCTGGTTTTCCAATGAGTTTTCAATTTCGAACCTGACTAGCTGCCAAATACTTTTGCTCCTGTTTACCTGACAGGATCAACACAAGTGCCTTGAAGGATCACAGCAGGCTGAGTACTTACCTGAAATAACTACCTAGACTATCTCCAAAGCTTTGTGAATATGAAAAGAAGTGAACACAGCTGAATACAACTAGAATTCTAATTATTTTGAATATAATTTCAGCTCTGAATTGACTTTCAGCTTTGCTATGCCCTGAAATGAATTCGGTGGTTTATTTGAACACAGTTTAGTCCCTTGGTTACTCAAGGGTGTCAGTCACAGATGTTGGCTGTTTTTTTCCACAAACCCACAGACTGTTTTCAAGTCATTTGCATAAAGTGATACAAATGTGTTCATGTGTATATCCACGATCTCTTCTTTCTATAAATGTTTTTGTGAGCATGAAAAACCTATACAGGTAGTTCATAAATCCTACACAATTAGTCCATAATTCCTAATACAGAGAATTCACAAATTTTATTCAAACAATGTGTCCAAACACTTTTTAAGTGTCTTCCTTGTTCTGTCTGTTCAGTGTATTAACTACATATATGCACTGTAAATCAGAAATTTGAATTTAATATATAAACCTTTATAATAATTAACACTTTTATTCTGTGATTAGTATAAAAAATAGCCAAGTTCTATTGAACTTAACCAACTGATGTGCAAAAGCCCTGGGGCTGATATAGCTGGTACACAACATATACATGCCTCAGCAAGGTCAGCTTTCTGAGGTTGAACACTATACTTTTATCCTACATGTTGTGTGCTGTATCAGCGTGATAAGTTCTGGACATTTAAAGAGGTATTTTCTATGTTAGAAACTTACTGCATGGTTCTCCAGGAAAGCTTTTCTAATAAAGTTCATTTTACTCCTGAACTTTGTCTATTTTAAAGGATGAATCATTTACTAAAATAATTCCAATAGGTCCCTTTAAAGCGATGTTGTTCTTTCACCTCCCCCCCCAACACCCGATTGAATACAATATGAGAAAAACTGCTGGAGGCTCAGGACTTCATAAGACATGTATCATTCTGGGTATTTGTACTAGATGATTTTACATGCATTTCATTATTAGTACTTTTGTAAGCACTGTTTAATTAGAAAGTAAATCAGATGTGAATTGCAAATGGTGTCTTCAAATACATCCCAGCAATATTTATTTAGGAGCTAATCATTTTTGGCAGAAGCCTGAGAAATGTTTTCATTCCAGGTGTTCAATATAATAATAGCCAATTTTTGTTTCTATTTGATGTTTGTAAATGCATTAGCACAGTTGTATTGGTGGCTTTCTATAGCTCCTTTTTCTTTAACTGTTCCAAATAAAAATGTGCAGGAGAGTCCTTGATGGAGGGAAATCTCAGATAATAAGAATTGGAATTGCCTTCTGTTATAAACTAGATGAGTTATCCCCTTTACAGATGGATAGACAATGGCCAAAAGTTCCCATTTGAAACACCATTATACATCATATAATGACTATTACATAGCTGACAACAGTTGATAGGTTGATGAATATTATTGTGGTCTGGAAATCTTGAGATATTCAAGGAAAATGTCGTGGACAGTGACATATCTCCTTAGCATACTCTTAAACATACAGATAGCCTGAAGCACTCAGAGCATTTATGGATGAATTGCTATAAGGTGAAGAGAAAACAGAAAGAATAGTATAGTGTCTTATCTTCTTGGTTTTGGGACACAAACAAACAGACATGTTGAGGAAAATGTTAGATATGCAAGATCTTGTCTTTTTTAAGAGCTGAAGGTATTATGAATGAACCAGGTAGCAACACAGATCTTTCCACAGTCTTCAGTTTTATCATCTCTGAGCATGTTTCATTGAATACAAATCTTTCCAGCACTCAATTTGTTTTCCTAGAAGTGCTAACAACTCAGTAAGTCTGTAAAGAAGAAAAAAAACCTGAAAATAAAACAAAACTCGAAGTGGTTCTGATATTAAACAAAACATCAGGAAGATGTTCCGGGGAGGTTTAGGTTGGACATTAGGAAGGATTCTTCACCCAGAGGATGGTGGAGCACCGGAACAGGCTCCCCAGGGAGGTGTCACAGCTCAAACCTGAGAGTATTCAAGAAGAGACTGGACAACATCCTCAGACACATGGTGTGAACAGTGGGGTTGTCGTGTGCAGGGACAGGAGTTGGACTCTATGATCCTTGTGGGTTCCTTCCAAATCAGGACATTCTATAACTCTATGATGAAACTGGGCTTCTGCAGCATCACTTACCATTGTTCTTCTGACACGATACCTCAAAACTGGAATTTCCTTAATCTGAATTTTCCTGTTAAACCATGAGGGTTACTGGTCTTTTTTGTGATTTGCTCTTTTACCTCATGAAGATTTGTGCCTGACATGTTCTCTCTGCCTCTTGAATGAAAGATTTGGTCTGAGAGGAAACTCAGGCATGGCTCATGCACCTTGTGCTCAGGTCACCTGCTGTCCCTGTGAGGTGACCTATTGAGGCAGGGTGGACTCACTTGTAACATGCCTGGGACAGCGAAAGTCCCTTCTGGCTTCTTGGGACACAGCGTTGGCCCTGACTACATCATGAACAGTATATGAAGGTCAAGGCACTGATGCTCTCCCATTGTTTTGGGACTGTGTAATCTCTCTCCTGTATCATTTTGGCTATTCCTCTCTGTGAGAGGAAAAGAGGGATGCGCTTGGCAGCACAACTGGAATGGAGGCAGGAGGCTGAAGGTCTCCCTCCAGTGGCTCTGGTACCAACAAAGGAAGAGAGGTGATGGAATGCAAACATATACCCATCCAGTGCCCATCTCTAGAATGCTGCAGGCTCCTTTCCACAGCTTCTCAAACAGCATCTTCAGGAAGGATGTTCAGTGTCCTTCTTGCAAGAGTTTTAAGTATCAATTTGCTTCTGATGAGAGGTTCTGTGTTTACTCCCCCTGTGGTTTTTCATAAGATATATAGCTGACTGATGTCAAGAACTATTACAATCACACACTCTCACAATGGCATAATGAGATTTTCTTCTTTTATCTGCAGTGTTCTCCTCAACATTTTCCATAAAGATGCTGTTTATGATGAATTCACTCCTCTGATTGCGGTGTAATTTACATGTATATGATGTTAGAATTTTGAAATAACAGATTCTAGCTTTGTTTAAAACTTTGTGACTCAGAAAATCTCATAAGTACAGATTAAAGAAACTGAATCTGCCTCCTGTTTAACTAAGTAGGATTCTTTCATATGCAGGTCAGTCCTTGGGTATTGTAAAAATTCTTATCTGGATCTAATATTTAGGTCCCTTTCTAACATACAACTTGCCTGAAAGCTTAAAACAGAAAAAAAAAAAGTGTAAATAGTTAAGAATATTTGCTGCCTGTGAATCTTGTAGAATATAGACGACTACTAGCATCTATCTTCTATGAAGCATGCAATATATTGGAATTGGTTATTTTCATTTTCTTTTCCCAAGTTCATACATCATGCTCCTGTCAGTGGTATCCATCCACTTTCTAGTCCATCAAATAAACTTGTAATAATATTTGGTTTTGACTGGCTCTGAAGAACAATTCTCAGAACAAGATGGAAACTCAGTAAACCTGATTTGTAAATCTGGTTCAAAACAGGTGCTTCCTACTTTGACAAAGTGGTTTTAGTCTTTTCTGCCCTTACTTAGTCACTCGCCCTGTGACAACAATGTGTTGCTTTTCCTCCCCTCATTATAATGGTAAAATTGCTATTTTGGGGTACTCCATAAATCTGACCTGAAAAGTTCTGAGTTAAGAAAAAAAAATTAGCCAGTGAAAGATTGTTTTAAACATCTGAATAATTTGCCATCAACGCTAGCATATTCTTAATATCCCAATTTGTAAATCAAGGGAACAGATTATGCCACCAGTGACCTGAGATACTGACTGCCTGTAAATGGTTAGACATGACACCCAAATGGGAGATGGATAGATATGCATAAGCTCTTCATTATTTAATGCCTGTTTCTAGTGGACACCAACGTTAAAAAACAATAGTCTATTTAATAAATAGTAACTTCATGATATTAATTAGGCTGTCAAGAGAAAAACAATTTACTGGACCAGATAATCAGGGTTGGTGCTAAGTGAATGTACCTCCAGTCTCATCTGAGGGTAGGAGAAATGAGTAAAAGTTAGGAGACGTTTGGTAGCTTAAAAAGTGTGGGACTCCAAGAGCTCAGAACAGGTAAAGTCTACACTTAGCTGGTAACTGGTAGAGCTGAGGTTGGTGACATCTAAACAGAGGTTGCATTCATGCTTAGAAGAAGGCATAAACTGATTGTTAAATGCCAGGATAAAAACTATGGTTGGATGCCACAGAACTGGGGGAGTCAGTCTGACAAATGTTAGACTTAGTGCTACATGGTATTGCCTTAACAATAAACTTGATAGCCTACAGGATGAAAGAGGAATTGATTTCTGTCGTCATAACAATTTCAGTGTCTTTCTTAAGATGCAGACTCAGCAAGTAGCTTTGGAGTGGTGGACATTTGCCTCCTGATATAATGGGCCAAATCTCATCAGTTCCTGCTGCAAGGCAACAATTAGGAAACCAGCAGGCAATCACCAGACGGTAAATTCCTCCATTTGATATGATTTGATATCTATGATCTTCCACAGATATGACTTGATCACAGAGGGGTGGAAGGCTCTCCATCTTATTTCAAATGAAGTTGCCTCATAAACGTGTGAAAGGAAAGCTCAACCCATAGTCAAGTAACAGACCATATCTTCTACATAGTAGTTCAGACTAACAACTCTCAACATGGCATAGTTGGAATATCTTGAGACTTACTTACATAACAAATCTTAATTTCTGGGCGTCTGGTACTGCTTGACATGGCCTGTATAACTAGAATATTTTCTAGTTTGCATTTCCTTTTAGTTTGTCTCTTATTTTTCTTATGAATGTTTTACACAGATCCCAGAGTTGTCCTTTGTGTGGCAACAAAGCTGTTTGAGAAAGTGTTTTAATATTTGAAAAACTGCCTGTTAAGCAATGGAGACAGGAGTGCTACATTGAAGGAAGACTGTTCAAAGAAACCTGACTTACAACTGACTGGGAAACCACAGATTATTCTTGCAAGATTTTGCTCTCTGGGATCACAGGCAATTTAGCAGCATAGCTACATTTAGCAAAAGCTGTAATGATCTTTCCTTTTAAGCCTTTGACACTGCTGGCCTGTATACATTTTTGTGCATACAAAACATACGCTTTCAATTCCAACCAGTCAGTTATAAAAGCTTTTTTTTCCCAAGTGGTTATTATGCATCTGTCAGGAAAAAACACATATTTTGTAGGTGAAGTGAAAGGCTTGTTTTAGAACTGAGAAGCACTAGACGGTTTAAGATCAGATGTAATAAGTTAGAAGTATCTTAGTGCTGACATTTTAAAATGACCTGCAAGCTACAAGGTTGAAATGAATCCCCAGTTTAACCCTTGAAGTCCTGATTTCAGGTAGAGCTAAGAAGATAGTCCAGGAAAATGACTTGTAAACACTGTGTTCATATGGGTTATTTTTAAGGGCATCGATAAGTCTCTTTGGGTTCTCTAGCCTATTTGTGCTTTTGTTTGGAAATAATGTAGGGGTAAGGTAAGTATCTGCACAGCTATCACAGCACTATACTCATGAACATTTGACATAGTGTTTGCACAGCCCTACTCTTTGGGCTATAGAGTTGAAAGAGAAGGAGGAAAGTCTGGAAGCGAAGCAGGAGACACAGAAGCAAGGGGCACTTTGAGCTTACCCTGCCTGGCTCAAGAGGCATAAAATGGTGGATGAGAATGTAGACTGATGGTGGGGGCACTGTTGTGCCTTCCAGGTGAGTTGTGGTCGCTCAGGGTCTGGGAGAAGCACAGGAAGGCGGCAGCGTAGAGGAGCAGAACGTGTGGACTGTCCGATGTCAATACCTGAAAAATCAAAACTATTTCTTATCAAAAGGCAGCTGTGGACCTTCAAAAAGGAGAAAGATGCTTGGTGGTAGGAGGGTCTGAGAACTGGAGATGGGGATATTCAAGAAATGCACTGAGAGGTGAGATGCTGCACAGAGGATCCTGCACTCCAACCAAAGCCCATAGTTAAACTAATTGTCAGATGTGAAGGGAAAGGAGCTATTTTACAGATTAGAGCAAACCTGCAGTTACGCACTGAACAATGGAATAATTTTGTGAAAATACAATGAAATGGTGTGTGAATAATCCATCCTATAGGTACTACATGTCAGACTGAAATACCTGTTTATAAATATGTGGCTGCTTATCTAAGAACAGACTAGCCTATTAAGAAATAAAAGAACTATTATCCCCATGTAAGTTCTCCCATTAGAGAAGACTGCTTTTGAAAATTGTTCCTGTTGAATCATTTGGCACACAATTAAAAAAAAAAAAATCTTTGTATTTACTTTACTACATCTAAGTCCAGAAAGCCTGCCTACAAAAACACAAGAGGAATTACTTGCATTTATTTTAATTCATAGATGGCCTGTCACATTTAATTTAGTTCCTCTAGTTTCCTCAAAGTATAATAGTTCTTATTGAACTATAGTAAAAATGGTAAACAGGTATGGGAAGACATCTTTATGTCCAACTGAAGCCTTCCAATATATTTAGACTTAACTTAAGAAACATAAGGAGGTAATGGAATAATGGTATGGGATGAACTGAGGACTCAGACTGAGAGGTCTGGTCCCCTCTGTAGACCTTGAAGACAGCATCGGTAAGTGCTGCAGGAAGGCAGATGATGTTTCTGTAATGTCTACGGATTTAAGCTGTTATACTCAGTGCATATGAATCAAGCTCAGACTACGCCTTTTCATAAGAAACTCTGACAGACGACAGTCAGCAGGGCAGGCTGTGGCTTTGAATGCACTTAGTCTTTTCTACAGTAAGAATCTAGCTCCCTAGTACTTCTTTCAAAGTTAGCAGTGCTGGTTTGAAAGAAAATGCATTTCTCAGGACACCTGGCTGTGCACTTTCTCAGTCAATTGCTGTCTGCCTGCCCAACTAACCCTGTGTATCAGGGTCTTTACTGTGATATCTTAAGTACCGTCTCTATAGATGAAAGTTTAAATCATTCTTTCTTCTGCTGCCTGCTCCCCTTCTCACCTCCCAGCACACAGATTGGTACTTGCTCAGGGCCAGCACTCCAAAAACATCACAGCCTCATCAAAAAGAGTTTAACAACAGGAGGATGGAAAAGGGAACAGAACTGCTGCAATTATTTACTGCGAACTGTTGATTTAGGGGCTTATGATAATTCTCTGGAGAGAAGGAAAGGCAGACCAATGAAATATTTAAAGGGCATCTCTTCAGTTTCAGAATGTTCCTATTCTTAAATGGAGCAATCCTAGATTTTGATTCATAATACACAAGAACCCTAGAAATAATAGATCTGAGTTGTACAACTTGAGATAATTTCTATTAATATAATAAGTAAAATCGTAAACGCACTTAATTCAAGAGCAAGCAATCATTTAATATCAATACACCTTTTTCATCTACTATATCTGACCACCAGCCATACCATCCAGGAACCTTAAATACCTCCATCTTGTGCAGCATGATGGTGACATCTTACTTAGATCTGAAAATAAATTATTTTACATTTCTTTGTAAAATTTTAAATTACTACCAGACAGTGGAGCTAAAGAGCCACACACAGAAAGCACAGAAATGAATGCAAGGGTTATTTTCTTTATGCTTGTGTGAAGTATGCGAATTAACAAAAAATCAAACAGGTACAATTCATTTTTATATGCAAGTGTTAAATCACAATGTATCTGATTGACTGAAAAGAAGCAAGTACGTCTTGGGCTAAATTCAGTCCTGTCACAAGGGGAGTAACTTTGGAGGATATAGAACTGAATTTTGTCCATTGAAAGAAGCACAGTAGCTATTCTTTCCAGTTCCCTTGGAAAAGAAAAAGAAAATCCATCTATAAAGCTTTCCCATCCAATTTATTTCATGCTGCATACAAATGACTTAAGCCCAGTTTCCAGTGAAACTGCTGGAGACTAGGTCCTACTGTGCTTGTTGAGAGGGGGAGAAGCTGAGTGGGGAGGTTCACATAGGAGAGAAGCATCAGTCTGTACCTTTGCATTTCTGAAAGGCTGAACAATTTCACAGAACAGCTCCAGACTGTCATTTTAAAGGAACTGACACAGGGCTGCTGCAGAGAAATTAGACATGGACATGCTGTGCTGGAAACAAGAAAAAGCCTACAATTTAAGGCCCACTCTTGTTCTGAAAGTTTTTTCTGGAATCAAACACAAACTTTTCTATCTTATTAGCAGAAAAGATGTATGTTTGGAGGGTTTTTTTCTGTCCTAAAAGATGTCGTTTTCCTTTAGGGAGACTTGAGGATCTTCCTACTCTGATCTGCTGCTTTGGTAGTCTCTGGTTACGTGAACAGATATTTGTTTGTCAAAACAGGCAAGCTATCACCCCATTATACTGCAGTCTTTGTCCATCATGTGAATTCAGACATTATAAGGATAAGTTTGGGATGCACAGACAGAGGCAGAGATAACTACACAAAAACTGGATCAGCTATGTATTATTAGAGCAGCTATCCTCTTTGTAGGAATTCAGCCACTTCAGAGACAGTCACAAGAATGTGAGTAGTTTTGATTCACTGCCCTGCAGCTGTTGTTGAATTGTAGCATATTCATTTTAAAAATCAATTGGTATCTAGTTCATGTTTGCAATACTGAAACAGGATTGAGTCAGATTTTAAAAACCAGGGACATTGTACAGTTGGTGACTGAAAATGGAGAGACAATTTTCTTTACTTTGGCTTATGCTGATACTATTCATATAACAACAGCAACAAAAATGGTTTCTTCAGCCCCTCATTTCATTCACTAGGCGAAATAGAAACTTCTTTACTTTTCTCAATTGATAATAGTTATTTGGCAGGCACTGCAGTCTGGTGCAATATCTTGAGGAATGCTTGTTAAGTGTACCTCTGAGCTAAATTCTTTGGTTATGAGCTTATTTAAGCTAAGATCACTGAGGACAATGCACCCTGAAATTATTTTCTAAATGACTACTACATACAGAAATCCCTTCCATCCTCTGCTTCATTATTTCTAGCTGTTAATGGAAAACATTATTGGTAGTATTACACAGTTTTCGGAGCCACGGCTCCTTCTGTTAATGTTTGTTCTGAAAAAAAATTGCAATGCATTTATAAATGAACTTTATCTGGAAATGATATGGTGTCTGGACAACCTCAGTAGTATAAAGCTCTGTTCAACTATAGGTGGACAGGGTACAGGTAGCAGCATGTAGGCCTTTCTTTCATGTTAGTAGGTTTCAAACCTAGCTGAGGAGAGATGAGAAGGGAATTCAAACTCAAGCATCCATGCTATACTTGGCTTCTCTGCTGTGACACCGAAATAGCACAGGTGACCACTAATCTCAAGGACCTTCACTCAAAGCACATCTTCCTACAGGAATGGGGCAAACATGGGAACCACATAGGCTTAATATTATAATAAATTGATTAGTCTTTGCATTCACTGCTCCCTTTTGCCTAATTCAGCCAAAAGTATCCATCTGTTTGTCTTGTGGACCCTCTACACCTCATAGAAAAGATGATTTTCCTGATTATGCTCTCTTACTGCCTTTCTGTTCATCAATGTATTTAAGCTGGTTAGTGACAATCCTTAGTAGACAATAATTTGGTTCAGAATTTAATTTATACTCAATAAAATGTACATTAATCTCAATGAACAGTGTGAAGATAAGCATGCAGGTCATTAAATTTAAAATGATAGTGTTTTGTCTAAAGCCATTAATAGTTTTTTGCATGATATCCAGTGAAGTACCTTGAAATTTTATTGCATGAATATACAAGAACTTGAATAGCAAGTGCACACCTCAAGACCAGTGATTGGATGCTCTGCCATTGAACTCTGAAAGCTTTCTCTTACTCCACAAAATACGAAGGAAAATGCCAATATTCCTAACAATGCAAAAGTTCAGTAGTTTGTTGCTTAAGAGGGAAACAGCAGTATGGTGTAGTTACAAAATATGAGCGTGGATCAGGAGGATTCACACATGTATTCTGGTTTATGTGTGCTGAGTGTTGCAGGTCTCACTGGGAGTGAGACAGTATGGACATCAGATAGGCATAATTGCTTCCTCTGCCTCTCCCTGCTCTCTTCCTGTTTTCTTGTCTCTGGAGATGAAGAACAAAGTGGAGCAAAAGGGCCTCCTCAGCTATTGGCACCAAAAGGTGGGATCAAGAATTTGTCAAGGTTAGCTTGCAGATTAGATTCTTCATGTCAGAAAGAATAAATTAGTAAAAGCTCTTTACCGTTACCCTTCTGAGTGAGCATGTTTTTTCTTTCTAACCCACACTCTCTAATCACACTACACTCATCACACAGTTTGCACATGCAGCGATGGTACATGTGCTGGAAATACGCTGTCGTGCATACCTGCAGGCTTCTGCCTCTTCAGTGAAGGTGGCTGCAACCGTGCAACAAACTTTAAGTGAGATGCAAGTTGGTGTCTTCGCAGTCCTTTGCTCATTCTCAACTTCCCTGAAAGCATGTCAATCCATCAGTACCTCGCAAATACCTCTTTGCCCCTATTTGCATAGTGTTTGAAAAAAGAACCAAGAGCAAAGCTCACAAAGCAAAGCTCAAAACCGCACAGTGATTCAACAGTTACATGAGGAGAAGACCCTGATTCCTGATCTAACCGCTGCCCTGCCCTGCACCCACTTTGAGCAGTGACTGAGCACTGTCTGCCTGAGCAGATGAATCATCAGGTACTCTGCTGTTGGACTGTACAGATATAACTACCTCCTAATAATTCATTACACCCTGTGGAATACAGTGCTGCCAAAAGAAGAGATTTGTGGGGGCATTTCTGCTTTCTGACAGAGCAGCCTAGGCCTGAGATATCATGCTGATTTCAGTTTTCTGTATGAACGTTAATAGCTCCTCATCTCAAAAGCGGGGTAAGAGTTGCCTGCAATGACAGGCTGCCTCCACAGTTCCCACAGATAACTTTATGGAGATTAGGAGGCTGCTGTGAAGATGTGTAGGAATTACTCTTAGAGTTGACAGCCTCTGAGTAGCTTGTCTTGATAGCTCCTCTGAATTCTAGACTTATGGATTTTTAAATTATTCAGAAAGCTTTGTTTTCTGTTTTTATCCCCCTGATTAGTTGAGATATTTCAGTAGGGGAACTTATATTACAGAAATTAGAGAGCTGTTCTGTTTTGTTCATTCTCCAGCTGGAATTCCTTCCCCTGTACACACCAGCCCCCAGCCCTTTTACAGAAAGGGTAACAGGTAACAGTGCACATTAATTATCCATGAAACTTCTCTGTGTTTTATTATGCCAGTTACTATCTTCTTACTTAGTATGACTGGTACAGTAAATCTAAAGAAAATCAATATTGTATTCTATATGGAACTCTACATGACAACTAGCCTGCAAACACAGGATATCTCTGTATACATTTTCCTTCTGAAAGACTGGAAATTTTGAAAAGATAGAGTGATCTTGTTCTTTGGACCTAGATGACACAATAAAACCTCGCAGTACCTAAGCCTTAGAGCACCCTTACAATAGTACAAGGTTCCCTCTACCGCATCAGCAGGTAGTCATGGTTGATGAGATAGGATACACAAATTCTACACTGGACACAACAAAGAGGAGATGTAGGTCTACATATTCCTCCCCATTACTTCTCCATAGTGCTTCAGAGGGAAAGAAACATTTCAATAAAGCAGGCAGGCTTCTTCAGGGACTGGCACCCAGACTTCTGCTTCTGGAGGAATGATGCTGTGGATAAAGTCAGCTAGCAGTTAATAACAGGTGTCTCCCAGAAAGTATGCTATACACACTTCCTTCAAGTAACACACCAGACCTGGACTAAAGGTCCAAGGCTACTTAAAAACCCTTGAAGGAAAGACTATTTGCTCATGTTTATTTCCTCTATTATTATGAAATCTACAGTCCCTCCAATATAACAACATAATAGCTGAGTGCAGTCCCAAGCCAGACTGTCAGACATGGAATGTGGGTAGTTTTGTCCCATAGCTGGAGAGTAGTGGTAGACTGTCCCTCATATTAGCAACAGGCAAAAGTACTCTCTAGTGGATGGGACTTTGAGGATTAGTAATTCTTTCATGATTATAAGACTCTTTTGGACTTGTGCTTGAGTACATAATCACACTGGAGTGGGAGAAAACAGGGAAGGATGGAAGAGCTTTGATTCACTGAACTAAGATGTGATAAGAACAGGCTTTCAAGAGACATGAGGAGAAGAACCTGATCTGTGAAGTCAGGAGGCACTCTGTAACCTTTCATTGTAGCTAAAGGAACTTTGGTTTCAGATAATATTGTTGTGCATTTCAAACCCATACACTATGCCTGCCAAGTAATGACTATTTGTCTAGACAAGTAGGGGTTTGTCTTTCTTTTTTATTTTTTCTTTTCCTCTTCAAGTTCAAATAGATTTTGCTTCTGCTTAATGCTGTAGCAGCTGAGTTGTGGTTGGTCATTTTGGAATGAAGAAAACTGTTTTCCCAGTGTATTTGAAGCATAACTAGGAAGGAAGCAATGCCTTGAGCATACAGCAGTAATAGACAAATCAGTTTAGAAAGTGCCTTGTTCTCTCATTTTCTGTGCTCCTGACATGGGATAATGTTCTTGGCCTCCTAATGAAGGAGAAGTTGTCGTGTCCCTGAGCTATCTGTTCCAGTACTTTTGTTTTTTTAGGATTAGAAGGTTTTTCTGATATAGATGATAAAAATCTTTCTTGCTGCAGTTTAGGTCTGGGTTATCACCCCTTCCTTTCCTTTAGAGAACAGACATTTCTGTGTTGAAGACTATTAATAGGTCTTGCTCAGTCTTCTTCTCAGGCTAAATAACTCTAGCTCGTTCAATTCTTGCTCAAAGATAATTTTTCCAGTCCTTATTATTTATTTATTTATTTATTTATTTTTTTACTGCTTACCTCCAGTTTGTCTCCAATAGTCTACACTCTGCCAGGATTATCAAGAGCTTACATATATCCCCATGTTGTGGTAGGACAAAACCAGAACTGCAATGACACAAAAGTATGCACCGAGTAACCAGGGACAGGGCTCATGAGCAGGGGTGCAAGGGAACAGCCTCGTGCTGAAGTGCCCCCAGTATTGCTGAGAGTGATCAAAAAAGATGTGTCCCCTTCCCCAGCGTCACCCTAACCAGGCCACCACTAAACCTTTGCATTAATAAGCATGACACTTAAAACTAAAAACAAGGCTAAGAGAGACATAATTTAGAAAATATACCGATTTTGATCTCTTTTAGCCTATGGCTCCATGAACTTTTTGAAATCATCCTTCATGGACAGAAGAGTATGTGGAAGTGAGGTAAGACCCAAGCTCCAAGAAAGATATAAGTTCACTCTTCCTAGACCTTGTGCTCATAAGCATGTTGCATCAATTTAATTCAGGTTATTTTAAAAACTGATGTAGCTAAAAGTAATACAAATCCTTTACAAATCCAGTTAATTCAATAATTGAACTGAGATAAATCCATATAAACCAGTTATAAACCAAACCTTTTCACATGGGATATGAAGCAATTTAGATAAATCCATACCCCTGCCCAGGTTGTAACCAAAACAGTGTAACTCTTCTGTGTCAACAAGGCTGCAATAAGCCATTTTCCTCTCAAAATTTTACAATCCAGTAAGGTAAAACTATTGGAGGCTGATTTTTGAAGCAAATCAGTATTACCTACAAATGAGTTTTTAAATTTAGAGTGGCTGTTGTTTATAATATATTTATTGCATGCATGGATAAAATAAATGTATCATTAGGATCTTTCACAAAGAGATTTCAAAAAATGTAACAGCCTATTTATATATACAATCCTTACAAACTTCATGTAAAGGATAGTATTTCATCCATGTTACCAGGAGGGTACTGAGATACAGAAAAGTTGCTGTCAAACTTTTTCAAAAGGACATTTTTCTTAAGTCTGGGAACAGGTGTGCCATAGCAGGAGGCAGACTGAGAGCATGGAGCTTTACATGCCCTGAAGTTTTTAGGAGACACATGAACAGACCTGCATGGCAGCAGCAGCAGGAGGCACTGCTATGACATAGAAGTGAACTGTGGTGTCCACTGAATTAAGAGGGATAAGAGCTTTCTTTTGACCCTACTCCTCAAGTACGAATTTCTGAGTTATTGCCTGCAAATTACAAAGCTTTGATTTTTCAGTGCACAATTTAATACATGCTTTGACCTTTCAATGTGCCATATGAAGCTTTGATCCTTACCAGCTGACTGTCAGGGTGAACTTTGCATAAGATGAAAACAATACATTTCAAAATCATGTTCTCCTTCCCTTAAGAAAACCCATAAAATATTTCTGAGATGGAGAAAACTCATCTTTAGACATTGCCTAAGGGTAAATGCTACAGAAGTACTACAGCTAAATGGGCATGGTCAGAAGCCTTGCTAATCACATCCTACAGGTAATGCTGATAAGAAGCGCAGATTGTCTATGAAGAAGGTAAACTAAGAAAAATGGAAATCGAGAGAGACTATTTTTATTTCCGCCTTACCTTGGAATGGTTGCGAAAAAGACTAACAGGGCAGTCCATGGCTTGAAATATGACTGTCTTTGGAACCAGGAGGTGGTTGTATCGCTTCGTGCACCATAATGAGTTCAAAAGGTCTAGCCCAGTTGAATTTCAGAACTCACAGATATCTAAACTGTCCGCCTGACAACAACAAGAATTTCATAAAAATGAAGTCCAGTGATATTTGTGGTCCTGTTAACACTATGAAAACAAACAAAAAAACCCGAAACAAACACCAAACCCCCCCACAAATCAGCAAAACCCAAAAACCACCCGACCAACCAAAAACCAAACTCAAAACCCCAAACAAAATGAAGAAGAGCACACAAAACAGATGAAAATAAAAGTTTGTGGTGGAAAGTACTTCAATCGCTTTGCATTTGTCTTGAGCTTTTCCTGTCTGGAAGTTCTAGAAAATCAGTTTGCAGTATTTTTAAGATTATGTAAAGTTTTGTGCAATTTCTCTCATGCATAGTAACTCTATAGAATCTTATATCACACACTGCAACCTATTTTCATCAATTGAAAGACAAAGAAAGACAAAGAAAGTTACAAACTTATCCTCGATTAGAAAAGCTCTTTTTTTTTTTTTTTTTTTTTTTTTTTACTGAAGGATACTATAAAACTTCTCTCCTTCAGAAAAAAAAAAACATCAAATATCCTATGGTATGTGTGAGCTGCAACATTTACCCATGGACTTGCTGTGCTGCTGATATTTAGCTCATTGTTTTACAGCACACAGTGCAAACCTGCAATACCAGTTCACAGTATCCTCTGAAACACCATGTAAAAGAATTCTTCAGAGCTACAAGCTTCAGATGTCAGTTTAAAGTAAGTTTTTCATCAGTTTTAAATGTTAGCTTTTTCCGACTCTGGAAAGTGACACTAGAAATAGCATCCCTGGTACCACATCCCTCCATCAGTAATTTCTCTCAGAATTTCCCAGTTCCCAAGCCAGGAGCTTATCTTTCTTCTGACTACTGGCAGGCATACATTCCCCCCAACTGACAAAAATCCATCCACATAAACCTTTCTGAATTCTGTGTAAGTGATCCAAGAGTCTAGATTTCTTTGCCCCCTTTTTCTGCGGATGCATGATGCCACTTAGATCACAGGTGACTTTCCTCCTGTGTCTCCCTGTGATTAACAGGGGTAGAAGCATGTACTCAAATCAGCACAGTGACAGGACTTCACAGCCGCACAGGTCATTCCCTTTTTGCCTGTGCTCTCTGACTCTAGGCAGCCTGGGTGTGCAGCTCCTGGCATCTGAGTGTAGTTGGCGTGTATTAACACCCAAACCATGCTAATTCCTGATTTTCACACTGTACAAAAGACTCACAGTGAGGGGTAGCACAGGCATAAAACTGGTTACACAGATCCCACATCAGTCAGGGTTGGCTTTTTGCCTCAGAGCATTCAAGCCTATTTTGCTGCCAGTTTATGCCAGCTCTGCTAGCTGACCTCCTCAACTGCTGGCATAAATTGCTGCAACACACCCCTAAATTTCCTCCACAGGGAGCAGATTTGTTGAATTAGAAGGTGCAAGCTTTAGATAGCTACTTTTCTGGATAGCATGCAGAGGCCAGGAAAGACAAAGTGGAACTGATCTGTGGCTTAGTGAGGGACTGAAGTGTCACAGGAGCCAGCCTCGTCTGCTGCACTTTGGTGGCTGGGAGGACAGCAGGAGGACTGCTCCATAATGAGGGGAGACAGGCATGGAATGGGAGCAGAACTGTGATTACAGAAGAGGAATGGAGAGTTGCCTGACAGTGTCACACCGGGAAAGAAAAAGGCGGGGAGGATTAAGGATGGGATCAGCATATATGTCCACCGCTCTGTGACTCCAGCACAGCCCTGCTGACAAGCCAAGGCAGCAAGGGTGTGGTGAAACAGTACTGACTTGGAGAGCGATAATGAGGCCCTGTGAATCACTGTGATGATTCCTGCTTTTGAAAACAAAAGTGGCCTTAGTGGTCTGTGGTGTTTCATGACCTATTTTCAGTAAGGCATTTCCTTGGTAACTGCAATCCATATAGTTTCAAATGCTTTTCATGTAAGACTTGTCAGCACTAGAAACTGAGGTCCAATGAGTAAGCCTAGGAAGAAACCAAGCTGAATAAAAGTAAGGCAAATTTCCCTTATGTCCTCTATGCTGCTATTAAAAGGCCACTAATTAGAGATATAGGATAATGCTCCTAGATTTAGCTAGCCGCACCACAGCTGCAGTGGTGTTACTTGGAAATGAACGGGAGAAAGGATGAGATTATAAATGAGAGGGATTGTAACACAGACTTCCAGCTCCACCAATTAAACTGCCTTAAGGACTACCTTCACATTTTCAGTCGTCTGGAGACCTGATGATAATTTATAGGAATAAATCACATGGCAAATCACACGATAAATCCCCTGTAACCTTAAATGATTGAGGCTCACCGAGGGTCAGCTAAAATCAGCTGAAGTAATTTTGACTTGGTTTCTAAACTCGCATTAAAAATGAGCTTTGATTCAGCTGGAGAAACCAAAGGAAAAAAAAAAAAGAAACTAAACTAAAACCAACACACATACATTTTCTCCAAGGTCTGTGTTTTCCTGGCCCAAGCAGTGCAGCCTGACTTTCTGTGCTTCCTTCAGTTCCTCTTTGACATTTGATGCTTTTGCCCACTTAATAATCAGAATCCTGTCTTATAAGAAGGAATTTTTTTGAGTAACAGAACCAGAGAGGATTTACATGCCAACTGCCAATTCCAGCAAACCAGACAGCATGTGTAAATGAGCACTGACACATCAGACAGGTTCAGATCTGAGACAATTAATTCAAGCACTTGGAAAACTCAGAATGTTTGATCCAGGATTCATGATACTAAGTTCATCTGAGGTGTTAGCTAGCTAGGCAGATTTTATCCAAATGTTCAGACTCATAAACTGATTTAATGTAAAAAAACTGTTTGGAACAAATTTTGAAAACTTTATATATTAGCTTGTGTAGTTGACATTGCAGAGATTCTTCATCTTTTTTATTAGTACTATCCCCTCACCCCACTAGGGCTCTGAAATACCTATCTGTATTTAAAGAATTTCTTAGTGTGGATCAAAATAGACTACTGTCTTCTAATTGCTGAATCAAGTATGCATAAATAATTTACCAAAATTGCATTGTCGCACTTAGACAATTTTTGAAATTATCTCATGTAACTTCATTAAACTTTGAGTCTGGAACATTAATTCAAGGGAAAAAAACCCCTATTTCTGTATTACTAGATTACTCACATTCTCAAAAAAAAAAATCATCTAATGAGCATTTCAGTCATGAGATTTAAATTGTAAATGAAACTGTTGTCTATGCATTAGAAACCCACGTGCCATGTTTTGTTAACATAATCAGAAAAATGAAGCTGCCACAAACCCTTTCCTCATCTGCCAGTCATTGCATTAAATGTTTCTGCAATTTTATTAGAATTCCCTGTCTCTGCGGATCCTGCTCGACTGTGAAATTGGAATTGCAAACAGAAATATTACATTTCTATGTACAGTAGTGGATAAAACCTCCAATTTTGACATGTGAAGAAACACAGAAACCTTTTTTTTTTTAAGATTGAACAACAGTACAGTCAATTTCCCCTCCTTTCCCCCAAGAACGAGGCAGAAGATAGGAGAGGAGCTGTTTCCTTTACATGAAATTTTTCTGTGACAGTAGGTAAAAACAGAGAGGTGCAGGAGCAGCTTTCTGGCAGTAGCTTTAGCAAAGGAAGGATAAAAGACTGCCTGTCCTTCCAGTCCTTGGAGTGGGACACCAGCTGAAGGTTAATAAGCCTGAGTTGCACTAGCTGCTGCAGCCACTGCCTCTGCTCAGGCTGTGGGAGGGGATGAGTAGAGGCTGGGGAAGGACTAGACAAGCCCTGCTGCCTAAATCCTTGCTGTAGCCCTATTCTTACTATATAATAGATCTGTTACAATTCTTTTATTAATCCCAGAGGTGTTTGGGAAGCTTTATTTAGTTCTGTTAATGTTACTTGTGCTGGGTGTTGCTCAAACAATATTTCCAAAGCTGATAAAACACAGTGGTCCAAAAGAGTTTGGTGAGTTCAATGGTTGAACCAACTTATCTACGGGCAAAGTGTTTTTACACCCTTAATAAAAGATCCCTACATAAGGTTTTTCTCCACTTCATCACTCTCCCTTCTTCCCAGGCTCATGGTATGTATGTTTCTATTTTTGAATGGAGTTTTTTTAAGACTCATATAGAAACACTTTGGCACATTCTCATTTTCAGTTTGCCTGCACAGCGTATTTGCTTCCCTGTTGGAAAATGAAAATATTAAAATGGAAAGAAGGACATAAAAAGGCTCTCTAGTTTTTCAGCCTCTCTTGTAAGCATCCCACCTCCACCATTCAGAACACAGCAGACAAAAAGAATTATCTCTGGGTTCTCAGGAAGAAAATAAGCAACATTCCTGTTGAAGTTTTTTTTTTTCTTTTTTTTTTTTTTTGTCGATTTCAATGATCTCGGTCATAAAGTTTAATCGATCTGCATTAGCAATACTTGAATTTTCAGCTCTTTGCATTGATTGACGTTCACCTGCAAACAAAAGCTAGAAGCTACACAAACTCTAACATTCCTAAAGGCCTGCTGCTGTCTCCTTTCACAAGAATTAACATCTTTGTTTTTTCTCTTCAGTTAGTATAACGTCTAAGGGCTGTTCAAAGATTTCTTTCTTCCACAACTGTTTCTTTAGTAATGTCTCTCCCTTGGATCAATGTCTTGGTCTACTTTTCCTTCTTGTAACTGGATTGTGGTCTCAGTCATTGCTTCATGACATTTCTGTCCAGTCTAGCCTACTGAGATAATCCATGGAAAATGTCATTCAGAGGAGTAATTTTGTCACTAACTGGCTGAGAACAAAGAATCTGCAGCTGCCCTCACTCTCTGATGCCCTCATGAGTACTTCATAAACACTGCAAATCACCTTGCTGCCTTCATCTTTCTCTCCCTAACCACACTTATCCCCAACAATATTTAAAGAAATCTAGGTACAGCTGTATCCCCCTTCTGCTTCTTCCTGCACTGAGAGCACAGCCCATGGGGTGCCTCCATCCTTCTGCTGCCAGCCCACACCAAGTCCTCACTTCAGACAGGAGCAAAAGGCAGACTCTCTCCTGATCCAGCTGGTGGCAGGTAACCTCCCCTTTGCTGCATCCTATGCTGACCCAGTGCCCGCAGAGCAAACCTGAACAGGGAAGCGTTGCAGCTAGTTACAAGACAGATGCTCTCCTAAGCAAACTCCAACAAGACCCTACCCCAGGTATGGTCTTCTGAAGCTCCTTCTTTTTCTGTTTGCAATTTAAAGTGTGCATGCATGTATTTGCGTGTGTGCACACACAGAGATGTAGGTACTAAAATCCTCTAACAGATAAATCATTGAAGTCTAAGCTCAGGAAGTGTGTGTTGGATGAGTGCACAGTGAGGTGGATTGAGAAGTGGCTGGATGGCAGAGCTCAGAAAGTTGTGATCAGTGGTGCAGAGTCTGGTTGGAGGTCTGTAGTTAGTGGGGTTCCCCAGTGGTCAGTACTGGGTCCAGTCTTGTTCATCATTGACATGAATGAAGAGACTGAATTTACCCTCAGCAAGTTTGCTGATGAAACCAAACTGGGAGAAGGGCTGACACACAAGGAGGCTGTGCTGCCAATTCAGCAAGACCTAGGCAAACTGGAGAACTGAGCACAGAAGAACCTGATGAAATTCAACAAGGGCAAGTGCAGGGTCCTGCACCTGGGGAAAAACAATCCCAGGCACCAGTACAGATTAGGAGTTAACCTGCTGGAAGCAGCACTGCAGAGAAGGAACTGGGAATCCTGGTGGATAATGGGTTGACTATGAGTGAGCAATATGCCCTTGTGGCCAAGAAGGCCAATGGTACCTGGAGTGCATTAAGGGTGACCAGCAGGTTGAGGGAGGCCATTCTCCCCATCCACTCTGCTCTGGTGAGGCCACATCTGGAGTACTGTGTCCAGTTTAGGGCTCCGCAGTTTAAGAAGGACAAGGAATTACTGGAGGCTATGAAGATGGATAGGAGTCTGGAGCATATTTCTTTTCGGCGGTGCCCAAGGATAGGATGAGGGGTAATGGGCATAGACTGAAACACAGGAGGTTCGATGTGAATATGAGGAGGAACTTATTTACTTTAAGGGTGCCAGAGCACTGGAACAGGCTGCCCAGGGAGGTTGTGGAGTCTTCTTCCCTGGAGACATTCAAAACCTGCCTGGACACATTCCTGTGTGATCTCTAGATGAACCTGCTTTAGCAGGTGGCTTGAATTAGATGATCTCCAGAGGTCTCTGCCAATCCCAACCATTCTCTGATTCTGTGATTAAAGTTAACTATTGCTACTCCATGCATTTGTTCTCCCTTCTTCATGTTGCAGTGTAGAAACGTGGGTGCACTACTTTCCCAGGACATCTTGAAGTGTTTAAGTGATGTAAACTTGATCCTTAATTATTTACAGCAGTTTTAGCCTAGTGTTCCTAAGGTGCAATCACAACAATGCAAAACTTGAGAAGGAAACCCCATGACTCTTTATAATTTGTTTTGAACCAGCCTTCTCACAGACCACTTAGAAGGACTTGTGATAAAGATTTCTTATAATTGTTTTTTTGTGGTTTGGTCCCCCCCACTCCAACTTGTTCATTCTGTGAACTGTGATTCTGTGACAGCTCTTGTTTAACTGGGATTTTATTTTAGAACACAGTAAGGCACACTTCCATGGAAGGTCAGGGATGGCTAGATTTTACACTCAGCCAATTTCCCCAAATCAAGGCCATTCAAGGATAAACAATCCAGAAAAACTGTGAAATGTCCTCTAAATGTCCCCAGATACAGTCAGTGGGCAACATATGAACAGCTTCAAGATTTCACAGTCACAATATGACACATAAGCTAAAAATTTTGCAGAAGAGGGATTTTCATAACTCTGCAAACTTGTCTGGATTAATTTTAAAAATTGAACTTTCTTGGAAAGACCTACTCTGGATTTCCTCAGTTCTGTTTTCCATGCAAAAACAACTGGTATTTTCAGTCTAAACAGTTTCACTTTACATCAAAGAAAAACAGTGAAAAATAAAAAGTGAAGACAAATCTGTTATGAGGGTGGGTGACATAGGAACTTCTTTTCCAGCTGCCATCTTTAATCTCTTCACAGTACTGTCATCAAACAGAACTGCTTGCATTTTGAAGTATTGCATAGAGAAAATAATAATGAAAAATAAGATTTGTAACATTGCTATGAACAAAGAGATTCCACATTCACCCTCTTTTCCTTTCCTTCTGTGATGACTTTCTTTTCATGTGACAACCTGGAAGCAAGAAATTGAGCTTACCTTGGCATAAATTTACTGTTACAACCTTGATGCATAACGAAATTATAAAAAATGGACAAAGCTAGAAGTTGTGCAATAACAACAAATGAGCCAAGGCTTGAAGGGGTATTGAACTGATTTGCTGCAAATTTAGCTGGTCCGTAGAATGCAAAGCAGTCTACAACAAAGTCAAGTCAAAGGACCATGAACTAAGAGTTAGCAGATTTGTTTGGAATTACTTTACTGACTTTAAGTGAGGATACAGATGTAGATGTGTTTGACTGAATGCAAATTGAACAAGACATCACAGTTCAGTTTATATTGTATACGTATATATCACGATGCACAGCAAGACCATATTTTAGCTTGCAATCTTAATTCAGTATTCCCAAACTTTTGAGTTTTGATTAATCTTACCAACTTAAAGATTTTATCTGTATCTGGAATAGTTGGAACTTTATAACAACTCTTTCCACTTCCATAAAAGTTGTGAACAATAAATTAACACCCCTACAAACTGCTTCAGTAATTGTCATCTGGCTTGTCTCAAACTGGTTTCCTTGTGGAGTATAAATACATAAAACACTGCACACTTGCACCAAATCAAGCCATGACCTATTTACCCCATCACGACCTCAAGGTGACATGAGAGTTTAACCTTTGCATCGATTCTCATTCCTTGCAAGACAACCTTGTTATAGACTCATTTAATACCAGTTTTCTGATGCAATCTCCATATTTGTAGAAATGCAATGAGATCACCAGCTGATTTTCTGCAGATTATAAATCATTTATTAGATGGCAAGAGCTGACATACCTTAGTGCTGTTCTAGTGAACTAAGCATGAGATGAAAGGCTTTACAGTATTTTCCCCATGGCCTAAGCTACCTTTTCTTCACACTCAAAAAATCAATGTTTATGCACTGGAGTTATTACCTGCAGTGGTAACACAGTTACAATATAGTATGACTTTTCTTTGGAGATATTTGTTTCCATCAGAAAAAGCAGGACAGAAATAATAAAACTGACAAGGAAAGGAGTATCTACTGGGTAACAAATATGCTTTTTTTAACTGATGGCAGATCATCTTTAATGCCACCTGGCTGAGCATATAACACTTTCCGGGGATGTCATACATATGTGCCCTCAGGCTTTTGTTACTATTTCACAGGTGAACTCTGGATTGAGACACACTAGAGCTGATTCAGCCTGCTCTGTCTTTGTATGCCAGTCTCACTATGAAATTGGATGCTGCTCTGGTAAGAATATGAGGTGACTTTTCCAAAGTCAACAGAGCTGCACCCACTTATGCCAAATGAAAATCTGGTTTATGTTACTGTTTTAATTAGGGTAATGTCAGAGCTGCTGTATGATATGTTTCGTGCATACTGGTTAATCAACATGATACTTAAAACATATGGCTCCAACAGGAGTAAGGGTAAAGGATAACATCTTCCTGTAGTCTTATCACACAAATATTAAGTCCTCTGCTATCACATAGCACTTAATGGAAACGTATTTCAGTCAGGTGTACAAAACCACAGGGATATAGTCATCACTATTAGGTTGATGCAAACAGCTGTCCACATCAGATAAATTTAATGACCTACTCCAGATGCTTTTGAAAACTGGCTCCAGAAATCCAACAACCTGGCACTCCTCCTCTTGCCAGATCCAAGCTCCCAGCTTCTAAACTGAGTTTTTTCATCTTTCAACAGCGCTTAATGACAGCTGATCCTTTAACTCTATAGACAAATCAAGAGACATGGCCCAGGACCAAAATATTCTTTCCCTGAAGAGAAGTCTAGACACATCACAGCAATTTTTATTCTGCTGGCTATTTCTTTTAACACTGATTAATCCACCTGGGCTGCATTTTGAGGCATCACCAGAGGCAATTTACATAAGGTATTTTGTGTGCATGGTTTCTCGCCATCTTTTCAATGTCTGTGTATCAAAGAAATAGCTCTGATTCTTTATCTTAACCAGGTGATATGGCACCAAACAGCTGCTGCTCTGCCAGAGGTCTCGTATTTCCAGAAATACAGAACAAAGGTCCTAACCTTTTGTGGTCATTAAAGGTATTTTTGCAATTTCCCATATAAGCCAAGTTGT
Organism: Patagioenas fasciata; assembly: GCF_037038585.1. Lineage (NCBI taxonomy): Eukaryota > Metazoa > Chordata > Aves > Columbiformes > Columbidae > Patagioenas > Patagioenas fasciata. The sequence goes on along the minus strand of NC_092524.1, from coordinate 26,154,850 downwards.
TTTGCTCCTATGCCCTTGACAAAATTCCATCTCTGATAATTGCTCTACCTTCATAAATTACCCTCTGCTTTTCAGTTTCATACAGGTTTTATGTTGATTCCTTTGAAGCCCTTGGGTGGCTTTGGCACTTCATTACTTAGCTCAGTGAAATTGCTTTTTTAAACAACTGAGGTGCCACTTCTAGTGCTGAATGTGACAGCAACTTCAACACCATTCAGAGACAAACAGCCTTCAAGACAAGTAATGATGAAAAATGGTGAAAGTCCAGGGCAGTTTACTCAATAAAAAGTTACTGTGTATGTTGGTTGGGGTTTGACCAGACTGACTTACACCTCTGGTCTGGTGAGGAGTGACACAAATTTGTTGAAGGCTCCATTCAGCACTGATGTGCTTCCATAAAGCTACAATCTCTATTGGATTTCTGCATGCAAAGCCAACTGCTCCCACCTTTGATCCTGATCCTCCTGCAAAAATCACAAAGGAGGTAGCTTAAGTCCTGTTCTTCCCGAGGTAAGTTTTCTGCCAGGGAAATGATCTACTGAGGTTCATTTGTGGCTTCATAAACCATGATAATGGTGTGTGGGCTTAGATGCAAGATAAAACCTTCTCTTATGCTGTTATTTTTGTGGAACTTTCTCAAGACTAGATTCTAGGATGGACATAAACAAAAACCATAACCACACATTTTTTGCTGAATGCAGACTGGAAGAATAAACGGTTTACTTGACGTTTTAGACAGCATTACCCCTAAATATTGATATTTCCATTTAGGAAACCTTCTGAACAAGATTCACAAGCTACAAAAAATAACATCTCAGGAGGCTTTGAATCCAGAATGTGTGATAAATGCCAAAAGGAATGATTTATGTTAGATACAGGAATAACTGGCCTTCATAGACTGGACTGTGCCATCCATATCTAGTCATTCATTTGAGAATTATACAGTGACAAAGTAGTGCCACTATGAAAATATCAGGAGAAAAACAGAGGTTCTTTGTATGTGAAGTGAATTTTCTAATGCAATGTCAACGTAGGAAACTGGGCCCTGAACAGCAGCTGTTACTAATTTCTGTCTTACACTTCATCTGAAATGCTCATGGCTCTTTGATGAAGATATAAACTGTTCACTTTAAAATAAACTGAGAGGTATTTGTATCATTATGCTCACTCTCCTTTCACATCCCACAAGGAAATGAAGCAATTCTCTGGCTTTTCAAAAAATCCTCCTTCTTGGACATGTTTTTCAAGACTCTACAGACACCATTTTCATGGGCAGTTGCAAATGTGCAGCTGCTTAGGAAAATCAGGTGCCAAATCTTACCCTGCAGACAGTGCACTTGAAAAATACGGGACTAGGTGATTTGTTTGGATTGCCTTGAGAATGAGCCAGACAACAGACTTCTCAGTCATGCCCTCTCCCTTCAGCTGAGCACAACAGAAAGTGAAAATCTTATTAAAAATTCCTTCTGTCTACTTATAGCCCTTTGCTACTGATAGACAAAACCACAACTTTCTGTGAGTTATGTGTCTTTCAATGTACAAACATAGAAAAAACCACACCTTTCTGTGAATTATGTGTCTTTCAATGTACAAACATAATTTGTTAACAGGGAAATTAATAACAGGAATACTTTATCACAGTAGTGACACCTTTCGACAGCAATCTCCAAGTTTGATAAAACTGAGAGGGAAAAAATCCCCACTCTGCCCTAGAAGTAATCACATACATCAATTAGAAAAGGAAGGCTGACAAAGCTTTGGAAAGAGCTACGATTTGTGAGCTCCAGTCACATCAGCAATGTTTGTGTTGTTTGAATTTTCACATTCTAGGAGAAAGGCAACTTGATATGTTACTGAATTCATATGCATGAATGTAAGGCCTTCTCTCTCTATATTTTCCTTGGATTCTCCTTGGAGAGATGCCTAACACGGTGATAGCTTATCAAAACCTCTCACTATGTGATTTCAGAGAAGAGTTTTTGCAGACTAAATTGTGTTAAGGTAGGGCAGGCAAGGGGATAAGAGAAAACAAGATACATTCGTTAACTCAGGTTGTGTGTATTCTAATCATTAAACATTGTCTTGCAACTGACTTACAGGTGGGACTGACCAGTTCCACACAGACTGTGTGCTGGTTTGCATTCTCATACAGGTCAGGCTGATATCTTGGAAACCTGTCAGGGTTGCTACTGTCTTTTAAAAGCAGCTCTAGTAATACAGGGATGCAGCAAAGTGCAGCTAAATAATAGAGGGATGCAGCTAAAGTGCATTTTGAAACTGTAGACCAATTAACATTTTATTAAAGGTTGTAATGTGTTTAACAAACTTTACAAAGTGATTTATAAAGCACAACTGCAGTCAGTATATGCACAAATTCAAGGTCATTTCTGCATTATACTTTTCATGCACGGAAAGCGTGTGCGTGCTTCCACTCTGAACAAGTTCTCATTTTGGTCATGAGGAATGAAACCCAAAAGAGAAAAAAAGAAGTCCGCATGCATCTCTTTCCTTTGAGAACTTCCAACCTGCATAGATCAGTGCACAATGTGAGCTGTTAGAGGCTCCCAGCCACTAATTGTTCCTCTGTTTCAGTGCAAAGTCAGCTGGCTCAATTCAGTCTTCATCAGTGCTTTCAGTTCATTTTCCTTGCAGTACCATAGATCAGTATCAATCACAGAACAGGCTCCTTCCCTTCTACTGGCCTGATATGGGGTGTGCAACCCCCAAGAGAGACGTAGTACCAAACTAGCTGAGGCTAGTAGCATCTTATACCACTGCAGGTGAACCTGCAGGGAATATCTGAACACGGGCTAAATTGTTATATGAAGGGTCTCACAGAACAGCAGCTGCTCCTGCAGCTAGGATCACTTGTGGAAGTTTAAAGCTATGATACAGGAAGTGTTATAATGCTGCAGGGCAGAATTACATCAAATAAGGAAAGTTCTGGCAATTTGCACCCAAATCAAAGGCATAGACATTTTGTTTGAATGGGTATAGCTGCTTGAGAAGGAAGGTTTATTGGCTGTGGCTTAGATTGTTCTTTTTCTGCTAATACAAAACTATGTTAAAAAGAATATTGCTTCTTTTTATTTTTGAAATGATTGATTTACTCTACCCCATTATTCAAGATGTACTTGAGGAGCATTGTATTGATATTGCAATTGAATCATGACCATTACAAGCTGACTAGCGGTGAGATGTTTAGTGAGTTAGAGATTATTAATTATTAGGTCTTAGAGATGGAGGCAAGTGTGTTTGATTCATTTAATCTTTGTACCAGTGAAGGTGTGTTGAATAATTGGTAGCTGGAGAAGCAGCTTTGTTGCCATTTGATGAGTGAGAGAAGAAAAATATACTGACTGTTTCTATGTGAGCACAGGAAAACTGTCTTTCATTCCTCATCATAAATTGCCATTCTGTCTAGTCAGCAGTTACTTGTGTTTCTGCACTGAAGTTCGTATTCATCTGCCATGAAAGGAAGGACTATAAGAAAGGGTCTGACCTGAAAGGTCAGGTATTCCCACAGAGAGAACTGCATCTCTGAGCTTTGCTGAGGTTAATCTTGGTTAGCTTCAAATTCTTTTATTCTCATGGCTTTTAGGGTTCAGTTAAAATGTAAACACAGGAAAACAAATTATTTCTTTAGGCTATATGCAGATTTCTTCATGGGAATTTCTCAAGCCTTGATTCTTTAAAGAAGTGAGAGCCACATGTGAAAACAGACACAGAGACATATCACGTCCTTGTAACAGCCCAAGGCAATCATCCAGACTGAAGGAGAAGCTGACAGAACAAATGGTAGTAGGCAGACAGATATCACCTTATACTCAGGCTACTGGGATCACAAGGTAGGACATCGGAGTTCAGTCAAGATCTGATGTTTTTTTTCCCTTGACTTCCAAAAATAATTTTCAAATCACTTAAATTTGATGTCTCTAAAATAGTGACAATATTACTTTCCTGCTCCTATTTGGAGGTCTTGTTTACTTGACTGAAAGTTGTTTTTCATGAGCACTGTTTCTTAATGTATTATTTCTATATGTACTGTCCTACGTGTACTATTTCTAGGCCTCAAAGCCTTTGGGATCACTTAGGATGTCTCATTTCTTTTGAAATACAAATAATACTCATAAAGAGAGTCTGAATTACTTGGGAAAGGAAGGTATAGTGAATACTCTGGAAATTTACCCATTTCTTGGCCACTGGCCAACAAGGTCACAAGGAAGAAAGACAAGGAAAACCACAAGAGAAAGAATAGAATGTAAGTCTAGTGAGAAGGTGACATTGAAACAGAGACGGGGTTGTGGACTTGAGGGACCGAAGTTACAGGAGGGCAGAACCGAGCATAGAGTGAAAAAGTGGTTGGAAAAAAGAGACAGAAAGAAAGCAAAGAGATATATGAAGATGAGAAAGGAACTGGAGAAGAAGGAAGAATAAAGGGAAAGATTAGGAAAGCAATAAGATTTAGGTTGAAATCTTTGGGGAAAACAAATACAGTACAGTGAAAGGAAGAGGACAAAAGGAATACAAAAAAAGCATGTGGGAAAACCAGGAACTCATGGCACTGGAGTACTTTTGTTCCCAGGGCACATACATCCAGTGGACATACTAGGTACAGAAAGCCATAGTGGTCCCTTCTGAACTCTTTGATTCTGTAGAATGATCATTACATACCTACATACTCATTTGTGTGACTGCTTGAGGCTAGAAACTACCTTGTCACTGAAATAATGAGTTTTCACTGAAGTATTTGCCTTGGAAAGCGGCCTCTGCAGTAATGTTTTCTAAATAAATATAACATTTTAGCATTGAAGGGAAGAAATAGTAGATGGACTATGCCAAAACTGGAGAAGAAAGAACAAGAAAAAGAAACTCTAAGGAAACCCAAGTTTACAACTATTCATGACATTCTTGGGTAATTTTGTTGGGAGAATCATTCAAGCTCTGCCGTATTTCATTAGCCCGCTGCACATCTTAGCTTGTCTAGGGTGTGTTCACAATGTTCATCTGGTTCCATTCTTCACCAACAATTACTGAACAGTAATATTGTGATCAAGATAAATAAAGAAATCTATCAATTAATCTTGTATATTGTTTATAATAATTCAGATACTGTTTCTGACTACTCATTGCATTGGAATAAAGAATTTAAATCAATGTAGTGTTAGAAATTGCTCATAACCTTCTTTCCAAAGCTAAGCATGCTACCCTTTGGTTTTAATCTACTAAATGACACTAAAATGGTCATTTAGCAAATGTCCTATGAGGCTGCTTTGTTCAGATGACTGTTGTTGATTAGACTTGTATAAATACTACTGAAAACTTCCTTTGTCATCTGCTAGCTGCATTAAGACTTGTTCTAGTTTTATTTCAGATTTTATATATAACATTACTTAACATCGTCATGAGCCTTAGAAAAGACGTCCATATTGTTTACTGCTAATTCAAACTGACTCTGGAGGTTTACTGGTCTTCTAGGTTGAGCAATAAGGCTGCAGGTGCAGGTTCTTTATCTGAGACTGTCTTTAGATAGGTAATTTAGAAATGAGCTGATAATATTACTCATTCATTCAGTGATGAGCAGGCCAGAGGATGTGTCCTGAATGGGATCAGAAATTATTAGTAGCAAGGTTCTATTAGTGACATCCTTAAAATGGCAAAGATTGATGACTACGGTTTCAAGACCATTCCAATCTAAATTATTCTTTAATTCTATGACTCTATGCTAAAAGTAGTGATATTAGGTAGCAAACACTATTTGCTCATTTCCATCTGTTACACGAGACAAGAATGTGTTTCTGAGGTCACAGGTTCAGAAAGGACAGAAGAATAAACTTGTCTTTAACTGCTCATGAAATTAGTGACTCCAGTCGGTTTTTATTGCCCGTTATATCTATCCTTCCCTCCACAGCAATGGTTTTCTAACTAGACTACATTGGGACAAAAGATTTTGGACTTGTTTTAAATTGCTTCGAGATGTCCCTAATTTGAACTATGACTTAAGATAAAACACATCTGCTTTTGAAAAATAAGGAATGGGAAGTGCATGTGGTGTAGAGCAAGAAACTTGCACAGGATTGTTCCTTAATTTGTTGCACATTTTTAGAAGTTTCTTGGTTTCTGAGGCAGGAATTTAAAGAAGAGAAAGTCTCATAGTTAAAATAGTTATATGCTGAACTCAGAAATTACTTTTTTTTTTTTTTTTTAATTTTTTATTTTCTTTTTTTTTTTTCTTCTGAATTCTGATGTGTTGCTAAGCAAGTGACTTCAAACCCCAAGTGGGGTTTTCAGATGAAGTCATTAACAGTTTGCTCCTTGTTCCCAGGGTGCCCAGCATGAGACTCTTTTTCCTGATTGGTAGGACTGTAAAATGCTCACAACTATAGCTGCAGTCAATCAGAGCTGTGCTCTCAGCATACAAAATGAGATCTACTGCTAAATACTCTGAAAACTTACATGCTATGTGTCTCAGATAGCATGCTTGTAATTAGTGGCTATGTTTGTTTTTTAATTCCTCTGCATCTCAGTTTTCAGTCTACAAAAAAAGAGGATAATGACAGCCTTCACCTCACCTGGGTTTTGAGAAGATGAATTCCTTAATGTTTGTGAAGCACTTAGATATTAGTCATGAACGTCACAGAAAAGTCCATGACTAAATGAATAGTTGCATATTCAGAGCAGGGTTTGAATGTAATGCAGTAAATAAAGACTAAGAGCACATACTGACAAATTAGAAGAAAATAAAATATCAGAGAGCTGCTCATTAAGTACATCCTGTCAACTCTGACACTGAATGAGATGACAGTTCTCTGTAAATAAAAGCACATGGTCATGGAATTAAGAGTTGTATCATAATGCACACATACCAGCGGTCAAACTAAATTTGAAATATTAACCTGGCAGTTGCCTTTGTTTTGCCTTGGTGTATTCCATTCATTGATTTTTATGATAGAGCCAGGTCTACATTTGTCAATGGAAAGGATTAGTTTTTTTAAAGATGTTAATAACTTTTATCTCTGGACCCTCAAAGCACATTTGATGTAGGTAATAAAACCATTTTAAAAATACAAAGCTAACAATACTGCAAGTTAGAGGTGATGGCTATTGCAAAACTGTGTTGTCATGACACAAAATGGAATGTTGAGAGTGAATCACATTTATATATGAAGACAATGCTTATTTTGCATACATGACAGATGCATCAATAAAATGCAATTTTTCTTCAGACTAGATCTGGGTATTCCATGCTCTGCTCAGTATCTTAAGCAAATAACTTATGACCAGTTTTAAGATGAGCAGCCCAAATTATCTCACTGCTGATACCTGTTAAAGGACAGTTTTTCAGGATGTCTTTTGACATGATCACTGCAGGTCTTCATCAGAACTAGGAAGTGCAACTTTGCTACAAAACTTAGACTGAAGTGCCTACATTTCAACAAAAGGGGTTCTCCATTGAGTGCAGCTCTGAACAAATGTATAGAAAACTGTGGAAAATATATATAAATAGCAAACAGGGATCACACAGACAACACCCATTTGCTACTGTTTTAACTCAGAACCTCGAATGGGTCATAGGCAGGACGTAGGGTCTGTATAGAGCCTGAGAACAAGAGCTTGCAGGCCAGATAATTCAAAGGTGGTACAAAGTGGCCAATCTTTATATACAGAGCTAAAAAAATAGCTGATGTTCCAACTGCACTGAACATAAGTTTACTCAACAAACATCTCATTTCACTAAGAATGTAAATTCTCTTATGATGCTGTGCAATCGATTTACAGAAGAAACACTCCTGGGGACTAAGCAAATCCAGAAGAGACAGATTCAGGGGTAAACATTTCAGTGTTGGTTTAATTTTGAGACTGATACAGTGGAAGTGACGTAAAATAAATGTCAGGGTGTGATGAGCTCATCAGAAAGAATATAATTAGAGAATATTCATTATGTAAACAACATACCATCTTTCTTTCCTGTATGGAAAATATAATTCCAGAGAATTAATTTTGAACAAATGCTTCTCTGTGTCACTGCTTTTTCCTAACATTTGTAGCCAAGGCATATGTTGTTGAAATTTAATTTTCTGTTACACGTGACCCACCTTATTTTTTGACACAGAGGATTGCTCTTGCATTCAGACAGGTAACGTTCAGATTTGTTTCTTCTTCAGGGCCCACTCTGCAAAAAGGTTGTACACAAACCTCAGTTAAGGAAAGCTAAGTAGAAATGGTCCAGTCACCTGTTTCAGAGAAGATATAGTGAACAGCCTAGCTCTAGGAAGCACTGATCTAAGTGGAGTATTTATTTTTATTTTCCAGAATTGATATTCAGGGCACAAGTGGGGGAAAAAAAAAGCTTAGATGCTGTTATTTTGGACAATAACTCATTTGGAAGGGCAAGAAATAATTCAGAGGTGGATGTGAATTGCAAGGAAGAGTAATGGTGTTACTGTATGTACCATGGCTCTGTACCTGAAGAAATAACAGGACTTGATCAATAATAACTCATGTAGAAGAGGGATGTGAGATGATGAAGAACCAGCAAACGCATTTCTGAGAGAATAATGATATCCTACCCCATGGTCCACATCGGTCTGCCCAGCAGAAGTGTTTGGATTGATGAGTGCTCTGCCATAGGCAGTCAGTAGTAATTTAGTGTGGTAGGCCATGCACAAACGACTTTCGTTACTTCTGACAGCTTCATTACAGCAGGCCCATCCTTCACTTACTGCAGACCTTCTTCCATCAAGCTGAAGATGAATGAAAGAATGACCCAGACTCTTATCTGTTTGCAAAATTATTCTCTCTGTTATTGTTCCCTGGCCTGTTTTTGTTTGTGAATTCTACAGTTGTACCTTTAAACAACAAAGATCCAGAAACACCTTTAAGGCCTTCATCTGCATGTACTTTGATACTTACGACATGTACCCCAAAAGATAAACCAACAGAAATGGAAAGACGGGCTCTAACATAATCTGAACATATAGTCTTTTGTGACATCTTACAAAAAATATTTCCAGAGCATGCTGGGTTTACCATCAAGTAATTTTCTTACTGGCATGGTATGAGCCATCTTTCTCTCAAACTGAGTTTTCAACCCATTTTCCAATACCTTTTCAACAGAATTAATAGGTTTCTGTAAAGCAATAAATATATCCAGACATCAGTCACCCTGGTTAATCCTCTGTGTGGGTGCTGTATGCCAATGGGTGGAGCAAGGCAGCAGTCAGCTCTGGGAATTCCTCTTTCTCACAGCAAGTGACTCAAAGAAAAAGGGAATTAATATCTCCTGTGCAAGAAAAAGCAGCACAATGGAAGCAAGGGGGTTGCTCAGATGCTATGTGTATGCAAGGACTACAGGAACAGAGAACGATGAAGTAAGGAACACACAAGTGAAGGCTGGACAGAACTAAATGCAAGAAAACAGAAGAAATGCAAGTTTAAAAGATCTTAGACGGGAAGTCCTTGTTATAGACTTCAAATGCATGAGGGCAGGTGTATTTGCTCCTGCTGGTAAAAGATGTTTGACTAATGCTACAGGCCTGACTGAACAGTTTGTGTGCTTCTATAAACTCTGAAAATCACTGTTTATTACAGTATTTGCCTCTGGTTATGATCATCCCACTCAGAAGATCTGTCAATGTCAATTCAATAAATGAGATTCTTCCTGGGGTCAGTTCTAACTCACTTGTTAAATTATTCATTCAGATACATAAAAAAGATGCAGATGCTGTACATAAAAACACTAACCTCCATAATAACAATCAGAACATTGAACGTATATAAAGTTTTATGTAAATGTTCTATCTTAGATTTGGAAGGTGTTTGAATTTATTATACTAAGGCTGCATACCAGATGAAAATGTAAATTGTTTATTGATTGTAGTATCTCTGACTGTATTGCACTAACCACACTTTTAAAGTTGTCCCTACTGGAGACTTGGCATTGCATCATGCAAGTTCAGTACTTCTGTGTATGGATGATGTTAGGTGCATTTGCCACTCATCAAGTTCATTCTTACGAGGGAAGTATGCATGTGTGGGTTTGTCTGTAAAATCACACGATAGGAACTCTCTTCCTGCTCAACTATCTGACCAGATATGTGCTGATTGTGTTATAAAGAGGGGCTGTTCATCTGGCGCAAGCAGGATGAATGTGTAGCTCATGTAGAATTACCATGCTATTACTGTACTTTAATAGCAACTCAGGAAATATAGAAGAAAAAGAAAGTCTTCCCACTCTGTCCCAAAGACCTGCATTGTGATTATCAGGTTGAAGACAAGAGACTGGACACACACAAAGGGGTTCAAATGCAAAGAAATCACTGGTACACTAGCTTGGTATAATGTGATCACACATTAACAGCCTGACAATTATCAACAGTTATATTGCCAAACAATGGCTTTTAAGAAATACTTGCACAAAGATAATTAAGTAGCTTTGCAAATGTTCATGTAAGGGTTCTTGAGTATCTGTCTCTTAGGAAAAAAGATGTAAACAATCTCTGTACCAAGAAGATTAGGTCAAATAAAAAAAAAAGCTATATTTCCTACTTTATTTATTTTAAAAAATGCTTTTTTCATTAAAAAACCCCAACAACCCAAACATGCAAAACTACATTGTGCATGATGATTTCTCTGCCAGGTGCAGCAGTGGCAAATTTCATGAGCCATTTGGACAGTTTCCTAGAGAATACTGTTGTGGAGTTGTTGGTGAATGTTCATGTGGGTAACAGCCGCACTGGCAGAAGTAACAGTGGGTTTATGTGGCAAAAATGCAGCTATGAATGAGATGGTGTAATATTGATCTCAGGTACTTGGTGGGGTAATAGTGGCATACTAGAAAATTTCAAGGAGCAAATTAGAGTCTGGTGCTTTATGCTGATGAAAGCATAGGGACAAAAAGTCTGTGTGACTGGCATTTCTGGTTAATATAAATTAACTTTAGAAAGTAAGAATCTCTAAATTTGCATCACATCAAAATTTCATGTTTAAATGTGTGTGATGTCTTGGCTACAGGAGGGGAATGATGACCACACAATACTGTGAGTCATAAGAGAGCCTGCTAAAAATGCAGCTGGAATGAGACTTACCTTTTCCCCATGAATGTTAGCTAAGTGTCAAGATAAGGCATTATGCAAAACTTACATTCTTAGAAATCATGACCAGTGTCCCTTGAAACAACTGTCTTCAAAAGTAAGAACAGTAACCACATGTATTCAGATTCAGCAACCTTATAGAAGTGGAAAAAAATCACTATAGTAAAATTTAACTTCACAATGGAAACTATGTGGTAACCAGGAAACTATTTTAAAGGATGAAGGAATGTAATCAAAAGGGTAAAATGCCTTCAACAATATATAAAGACACCAGATGGCAGCCTCAAAGTAAATGTTTATCCCTATCAAAAAATAGTCTAAATGACAAAATGGAGTGTGGTTAAGCAACAGAGGGAAAGAGGCAATTATAAGTAAAATGACATCCTTCCAAAAAACCAGAAGTTGTACCCAAAGGTACAAAAAAGAAAATCCATTAAAATTCTGATATGTGAAATTGAAAAAAATAATATGTCAAAATTGATTCTGAGAAGCAAGCTGGTAAAGGCATGTAAATTGTTAATAAAGTCTGTCTAAAACACATGAAAGCCAAGCATCCTTCCCAAGTCTGTAGAGCTAACAGGTGGCTGAGCTATGGAAGAAGTGCTGGAGGATGCTGTGGCCACAGCAGAAAGGCTAAACGAACTGTTTACATTAGTGTTAACCACATGGGAGCTTAGAGAGGTCACTGCACTGAAGCTTTTTCTTATAGGGGATGGGTCTGAAGTACTGTATCAAAGCGAAGTATCAGCAGAAGAGAACAGATCAATAAAATGTATAATAACAAACACCATAAGAAGCAGATGGTATTAACCCAAGAATTCTCAAAGTTGTTGCTGAACTACTAACTGCTCTGGGTGAACTATAGAATAAATTAGTCTTTATACCAGAGAAAGAGCAGGTGGCAAGCCTAATGCCCATTTTTTAAAGGACCTCATTGGGTGCATGTGGACGAGGAATAAGCAGGCTGTGGTATCTACAAGCAAATAAGTCTGATTTTCTTATCAAGCAAATTGACTGAAGCTATGATAAACAATAAAAAGAAAATATGAGGATAAATGCAACACTCTCAGGAACAGTTAGTAAAGCTTTTCTTTAAACAAACCCAGTAATCTATGCTTCACAAATCCAACTGAGACCTTTGGGCATGTGCCATCCTCTTTGATTTCCAAAAAACTTTTGATGATGCTCTTGTCCAAAAGCCTCATAAATTGAGAGACTGGAAAAGGATGTGAAGAACATAAGATTACAAATTACTTGAAGAAGGTTAATAGGGCATGATTCTGTACTGATTTTTATAACACAAGGAACAGAGATTACTAAGTGAAATAGCCTAACAAACTTGAGATAAAAGAAAGTAATTGTTTGCTCAATGTGTAATTAAACTGTTGAATTTTCTGTCATAAAATAAAGAAACCAAAATCATTACAGGGTTTTAAAAGTGGATGGAAAAACTGGTAGAGAGTAGACACATCATGAGCTATTAATCTAGAATGTGGATTTAATCACAGAGTTAATCTTTGGTCTATATACCATGGGCTGGGAAGATATAAACTTGCCTCCTTTTCATATTTTTTCCATAAGCATCTTCCAGTCAGTGTCAGAGAAAGGATGATGTCAACTGCTGCTATTGTGATGTTTCCCTAAATATTTTTAAATGTCAATATAGAAAAAAAGTTTTATAAGGTGCACTTTATCTCATGATATTAAATGTTGTATGACTAAAAAGAGTAGCAAAAGTGATGGAAATGTCATTAAGAGAAACTACTGGTATTTTTTCGGTTAACTTTCACTAAAGCTTGAGAAAGATGTTAATTCAAACTAGATATGGAACTGATAGAAGCAGATTTAGTATCAGCATCTCCAAAGATACGTGTAGAAGCTTTATCTAAACCAATGGTCTTGCAACTAGTGTATTAGACTGCATCTGAATTCTTACAAAAATCCTGGCTGATGCATAGCAAAGATTGTCCAGGCTTCTGCTTCCCATCTGCAAAACTGGGTGACCTCCTGCAGTAACTCCTGAGTTACAGAGTGTTGTAAACATAAGCACTTAATGTTTCAAGGCAACCAGAAAATGTGTTTGAGAAGGTTCCTAGTAAGTTGCAGTGCCATTAGTCTTTGAAATTTGTTTACAAGCCTTCAGTCAGTTTTCAGTCCGTGCAACAAAGGCTTTCATCCAAGTCTATCTGAATTAATTCTTGTAAGACCTTGTGAGGCATTGAATCAGTAGAGTGTTTACTGTTTAACTTACTCATTGAAGAATATTTTACTTTAACATAGATCTTCTCAAGCTGAATGGTCCTGAAGCGCTTCACAAACTATGTTAATACAACTGCAGTACTAAAATGCTGCACTAGCAGAAAGTGTATAGAGTGGGAAAATTACAGCCAAGGACAACAGGGCAAACAAATACTGTTATAAAAAACTGGTTCAAAATCTTTACTGCACACTGACTGCGATTTGTAGAGAAAAATTCGAGAAAAGTCAGTTATTGATAACAATGCTGCCAAACGAGAGAGAAACTGAAATATCATGGAATACTCAGGAATCATATGTCTCTCCTGGACTCCCTCCTACTCGCATGTTCTTTTGGTCTCTTTTGTTCTGTACTTTTGGATGTACTGTGGGTTGTGTAGATTCATAGAATCATTTTGGCTGGAAAGAGACCCTCAAGATTATTGAGTCCAACCATTAACCTAACTCTGGCACTAAACCAAGTCCCTAAGAACCTCATCTATACATCTTTTAAATACGCCCAGGGATGGTGACTCAACCTCTTTCCTGGGCAGCCTGTTCCAATGCCTGACAGCCCTTTCTGTGAGGAAGTTTTTCCTAATATCCAATCTAAACCTCACCTGGTGCAACTTGAAGCCATTTCCTCTTGTCCTATCACTTGCTACCTGGGAGAAGAGACCGATATCCTGCATGCTACAACCTCCTTTCAGGTAGTTGTAGACAGTGATAAGGTCTCCCCTCAGCCTCCTTTTCTCCAGGTTAAACAGCCCAAGATCCCTCAGCCACTCCTCATCAGACTTGAGCTCCAGGCCCCTCACCAGCTTTGTTGCCCTTTTCTAAACTCTCTGCAGTACCTCAATATCTTTCCTATTGTGAGGGGCTCAAAACTGAACACAGTATTTGAGGTGTGGATTCACCGGTGCCAAGTACAGTGGGACAATCACTTCCCTAGCTCTGAAACTATACTGGAGCCACATCATACCCAAATGTGTTTCTCAGTTTTGTGGAGATTTGCTTCAGAGTCTCTGCCTTGCTGCTAAGCTTTGGAGAATAGTTTAAAAAAGGACTGGTCCTTCTGCCAAGTCGGAAGCTGTGGTTGTGGGAAGCATGAGTTGCGCCTGTCATCAGATTCAATGCCTCACCACAAGTGCATGTTTATGACAGTGAGATCGGGGATTTCTCCAACGTACTACTGACTTCAGAACTCTTTTCATGTTACTGTAACCTGTTCAGGTACTGTAGGAAAGTCTCTGATGTTTAGTTTTCTATCTCCCATAATCTGGGACTGCAAACACCTGTCTTCTGCTCTGCATCTTCCCCTCAAAGTTTCTTGAGCTGAAATGCAGTGTTTATCTCCTTTTTGAGACATTCGTAGTCAGGGATGTGAAAAAAAATGGACAAGTTGAAGATACAGACCACCATGCAGTGGGGAGTGATGACTGAGGAAAGCTAAACTGGATATGCATCTTGTCTCTGCTGAGCGTCTGACCTCTGCCAAGATGGGAGATTAGCAACTGAGTGAAATTCAACATTTCAGACCCTCATGGGCAAGCAGAGAAGATCATGGTCCTCAGGGTTGCAGCCCAGGCTCCAGGGTGACATGGAGAATGGAGCCCCAAAAGCCTGTCTGTCATGAAAAGTGATTACTGAACTATACATCTAGGGTTCTCCGTTGCAAAGTGCCACCATGGTGGTGGGTGTATTTGAGAAGAGTGGTAGAAGTCTGTTGCAGAATTTGAGTTCTCACCTCAAACTTTGCATCCCTGCAGCTGTTGAGTAGGTGACGCTCATTTACCATAAACTGAGACAAATGTTTTCTGGTATCCCTGGACTTTCTAATTGCGCCATTGTTACTAAGTGTACTGTGTTCCGTGACGGCCCTGTTATTAAGACTGCAGTGGCTACTTTTCATGTACCGGTTTTATTTTCTGTGTCATTTCCTACCTACTGGGAAAATTCTTTCTCTGCCTTTGACATTGGATTTACACCACTGACCAATGGAGGAGGAATGCTACTGATCCTTCTCTCTTCCTCCTTTCCTTCAGAGTGACTTGCAAAATTTATTCTGACTTCAGAGAAGCCAAAAATCTCAACCTGATTTTGTCTCATGATAAAAAGAAATTTCCTGAGATCTTGGAAGTCAAGGATGTCTACACATGACCATTTTTTTCAAAGGTATAAAACAGATATAAAAGCTATGTAAAGCTATATAAAAAGCTATATAAAAGTTATGAACACATGATGCCATCCAAAGTAACTCTGCATTTGTTGGAATTTGCTTGTCAGGAAGCAGCAAGTGGAGCTTTTTAGGATTTTTTTTAAAAATATATAATTAGAATAGGTTTTTATTAAGATCAAATTTGAATCAGTTTCCCAACAATAAATCTGACAACATATGAAGTTCTGAGAATTGCAATGCAAACAAAAGCAAGAGGTGAATTGTAAGTAGGAATGCTCCACTTTTCTGGCCCCCAACAAATCTCACTACTAACCTTTGCTACCCATAAAAAACTCGCCAGCTCAGGAGGCTTACTTTGACAACAGGAAAAAAGAAAAACAGCTGCAATGTTTCACAATGGATAGTTACCATTAGCTCCTAGGACAATAAGGACATAGAACATAAATTAGCAAAAGCTGCTTTTCAAAGCTGGATTCATTTTGCTATTGCCAAAATTTGACAGTAGTAATAAAACCCATGAGGTGTAGATTATCTTTAGATTGTGTGCTTATGATGTCCAGCACAATGAGGTCTTGATCCACATCAGAAAGTCCTTGATCCTAGAAAAATATAAATAAAATAATTATTGCCTTTCCTTCTCTAGTTTTTTGAGCTAAGCGTAATGAACAGCTGTTGTGAATTAATTCTCCTAGTGCCTCTGTGAGTGCTACTGAAAGAAAATATACAGTTTTTTACTGAATTTTTAATTGGAGTTCACATTTTTTGATTTCAGTTTTTGTTGTTACTTTTTAAGGAAAATGCATTACCTCTACCTTTTCTTTCTAAGAAGAATACAAAGCTCTGGGAAGAGAAGGGGGATGAGCAGAAAGAGAGTGCAAAAAGGACAGATCTCAGCAGAGCTCTTGCTGAGATCAGAAGTGGAAAACCAGTCATGGTCGTGTTACCTTCAAGCTATTCTGTGCCTGAGTTACTTGAATACTGTGCTGTCCATCTTGCACAGGCAGGGTGACTGTGTAGCCCAGCATCAGCTGCAAGAACACAGGTTAAGACATGTTCTGTTCTAGTCACAAATTAGCATCTTCATTCATGTCAATATCAGCACTTGACCTTGACGACAGTGAACATAGCTGCCTCTGTGCACACGAAGAGTTGTTGCTTGTAAATGACCTCTCTTTAAATCAACCTATCAAACTATTTGTTTCATGACATATTTTAAATACATGTGGCTCTCAGCAGCTACTGTCTAATCTACAAGAATTTAGAAGACCCTTCAGTTTTCTGAACCCTCCAGATTTTTGGATCTAGATTTGTGTTCTGACCATGCTTAGACACCATATGATACCTGGGATGCCCTTTATTCTTTTCTGTTGCCTTCTTACCCTGTGAAGGAAACCCAGTCATAGAGGTCTCTTTGTTTCACTCATGGAACGGGATGATAAAGCCTTTGCATAAATATATCTACATAGGTACACGGATGCTTCTGTTTTTCTTATTATACAGAAAGCTCATAACTAGGACACAAAACATGGGTAAGGTTTAGATCGAATGTGAAACAATTCCACATAAAATTAAAAACAAATCACTTTTTGCTGCAATTTGGCTTAAAAGGAAATTAACTTAATTGATTATGGACAGGTCTATTTTGCAAAAATATTACAGCCAAAGGTAATTTGTTTTTGGAAAATATTTTAGTAGACCATTTCAATTTCAATAACATTGCTTACTAGAAAATTAAATACATTTTCTGTTAAATGTAATAATGAATTCCATTGTCTATGTTGCTCAGGCAGAACTACAATATAATTGTGTTTAATACAATTAAACACAGTCTCTATTAAAAGTAACAATGCAGTATATTGTCTACATTACTCGGGCAGAACTACAATACAATTAATGTCTTGTATCTAAGTCATCCAGAAAATACATGTGCCTTGTTACATCCTCATTCTGAACATTATATCCTCACAGCTCTCTACGATAGTCCCTGTTGTTAGCAGTTGGTCACACACTTGCACAAAGTAAATTTAGTGCTTTTATCCCAGTTATTAGTAGACTCAGATGAGCAAGCTTTTCAAAGCTTCCATCCCAAAGCATTCCCAAGTTTTTACCTCCCATGCCATTTACCTAAGCATATTAATGCTTAAATATCTTTTGAAGTGCTTCATCAATCCTCCAAAGCTTCAAAGGTCCCCCAGTGAAAACTACTATATACATTGGTTAAAAAAATATTTCTATTTTATAGTTATAACAATTTCAATAATCTCTAATGCTTGATAACAGAATGTACATGGATTATGGCTAGTTCAATTTAGAAACTACACAAAATCCGATGCAAGGAGATATTAGCTCTTAGTTGCAGAAATATTTATTTGGGTAACTCAGAAAAATGCTGATTGAAAGTTTAATGTTTTAACAGTATCTGTGATACAAGGGGCTTTTATTGCACTGTATGTACCTGTCTGGCACTATGTCAATTTTAGCTTTTCAATTTCAGTTTGGCACTTGGATTTTGTCCCATTGGAGATAATTACAGTTATTTTCATTACCATAATGCCTGGAGATTTCAATCAAAATTAGAAAGCTTTTGCCAGGTAGTATAAAAACATATGACAAGGCATAATTCCAACCCTGAGAAGTTTACAATTTAAATAGACAGGATATACAATGGGAGACCTATTTGCATCTGCAGGCATCCAAACATCAGATCTTGAATATCAGACTGTAAATGGCTTGCCCAAATTGAAGTGGGAATTGAAAATACTTTTCCTGAGTTCCTGACAACTTTTAAAAAAAAAGAAAAAAAAGAAAAAAATCTCTTTCAATAGCTACACTGTGAAGAATTATTTGCAGTTTTCTAAAACAACATTCTTCAGCCACTATTTCTCATGCGTTTCAGAACTTTGTCCTGTCTTACTGCTGCACTCAATCTCATGACTCATAGATGCTCCTGTTCTGTTCACTTTGATAATAAACTTCATCCCAGACCTGTAACTTTCACTGTTATCCTAATACTTCCCATATAATTTAACCTTCCAAAGTATTATTAGCCTCACCTAAAATTCCTCAGTTTCTCCTCTTCTAGGGCTCCAAAGGATCTAAGGAAGATATTAGAGTGTTGCAACTAATTTTCAGCATGAATCGGTAATGTAGATGTACACCTAACCCTTAATTTTAGTGATCAGTAGCAAGGCAAAACTATCTATCAAAAAGTAAGACATTCAGTAGCTTTTGCAGAGTTCAGTTTTAGCAGCTCCCTACACTAAACAGTTTTACAGGAATTTCAGTACTGAAAAAGACAGAAGAGGAAATAAATATTTAAAGCCATGTACCATTTCCAACTGGATAAATCACTCTCAGTTGTAATTTCATATCCAGTAAAAAAAAAAAAGAATAAGAAATTAAAAGCCTTTTGCACTAGACCTTAATGTGTCTTTCTGTGCATCATGACAGCAGAATGATTTTATTACTGATTACTCACAAGGAGACTGAGACCAAAGCATTGAACAATTTCTACTTCTCCTAATCACAGGACTTTCATGCTTGACCTTAATGATATGGCATGTATGTTTCTGGATTTTTGTGTGTGTGTGTGTGTGTGTTTTTTTGTTGTTTGTTTTGTTTTGGTTTTGTTTATTTAAATTATTTTTAAAATTTGATTCAGTCTTTCATCTTTGAACGGAACAAAACCAAAAGCTGATTTGCTTGCAGAATGCTTTGTATTTTCAGGATATTTACAGAGATTGCCAGGAGAAATTAATCTGATGACCTTTGTCCTAGGAGACTGTAACTGCAAGCCAGGCTCTCCAAAAACTAACGTAAATCTGAGAATCTTTGAAAGGGTAAAGCTATAAAAATCAGAATTATAAACTAAAAAAGAGCACCCCAAACATTACCTTTTCTAGGTAATGCAGCCTAAATCATCATAGCGGTCTTTGCAGTAACATGGAAGGAATGATCGTGGTGAGGCAAAAGAGAGAAGGTTTTGCCTCTCTTTATAGTGGGTATTGATCTGTCCTTGTTACTTCATCATCTGAGCATAAAACAGTTGAAATATATTTATTCACCCAGTGCTACTAAAAATAAGAGCTTGAGCTATCAAGAAGCCCCGTGAATTGCAGGTAGTCACAGTGTAAATGCAGATACTTCGAGACCTAGGCTAGTGAGGTAACTTTGGAATAATTCTTTCTT
This sequence comes from Patagioenas fasciata, assembly GCF_037038585.1. NCBI lineage: Eukaryota > Metazoa > Chordata > Aves > Columbiformes > Columbidae > Patagioenas > Patagioenas fasciata. The sequence goes on along the minus strand of NC_092524.1, from coordinate 26,135,155 downwards.
TCTCATGAATAGCCACAATTGCCTCAGATCATGCCACCTTTTCTGTCTTGAAGGAGAGGAGCACATTAAAGCAGTGGAACTGTGGCTAATCTTACAGTCTGCCCTGTTTTCTCAGTAACCTTCCAATAAACAGGGAAGGCACAAAACCTGGATGCTGAGGCCTGGTAAGGATGATTTATTTGACATCAGCAGAATTTTGAGACTCAAATCACAAAAATTAACTGTAAGTTAGGATAACAATGGAGCAAACCTATGTGAGTTTGGCTTTGTAACATCAGCTATGCAGATCCTCCAAAATTAAAGTTCTATCCAACCATCTGTTGCTGTGATCCCCTCCCAAACCATAATACTGGAGTAGTAAAATAGCTTCTGTTTATAATAGTGCAGTCACACAAATATTTTACTGGAATATTCTCCTCTGAGACTTAAATTCTTCATGTATATGCATCAATGCAGGACTGTTCACGAGAGTATTTTAGGAAATGGTTCCCTGTATGCGGACCAAAATGGTAGATGAGACGATCCGTGTAGGTAAATAAGAATGCCTGACATTTGTTTTCACTGCTTTATATTTGTTATTTATTATTCATTTTCTCATTTAAAAACTTGCAACCACTCACTCAGAAACATGTATCACTGCTGGTAATTTAGGTGGCAAAATCTACTGCAAACACTAGGCAGTTAATTCTTGCAGGTTGTAGCTCTTGGGCTGTAGTTGTTATATGGACCCTTTGTTGATGAGTCACTATTATTAGAGGCATTCACAGATATTATGTGCCTGCTTTAAGAGAGCCATGAACAAAGCACAGGAAAAACACATTGAATTATTCTCTATGAACGCATTCCTAAACCAGTTTTCCTTGGGAAACATGCTGCAGTTTTAGATTGTGCTTTTTAGTGAGAATCTAGTGAAGCAACATCCCTCTACACAGATTCAGCGGCTCACTCCAACAGAGTGAGGGCCAGACTTACAAGCTGCTGGGACACTTTCCCTTAAAGAGAAATATTCGTGCACCAGAGAGAAGAGTAACTTAGGTCAGGTTTTTTTTTTTTTTTATTTATATATATATATATATATATATATGTATGTATAGTTTGTTTGTTTGTGTGGTGTTTTTTTCTTCCTTTTTTACTACACTAACAAGTATTTAAATTTAGGATCTTTCTGTGATATTTTGCCTCACCTTATAGTCTCCATATGGTTCTTCAGGACTTCCCCTGGTTAAAATACAGCTGTTGAAAAAACAATTCTTTCTCTAAATAGGCAGGAACAAATGCAGGGTCTGAATGAAACAGGAATAGTGAGTTATGGAAAGGAAAGACTGAATTACACGCAGGGCTCAGATCCTCTGCTATAACCTCCTTTCAACTCAGTTCAGGTGTAAGGGGTAGCAAGAATGAAGCAAAGAAGGTGTAAATCTTTTGTAAGCCCCTATTTGGATCAGATATATATCAGTCCTAACAGAGAAGATTTGTGCATTGCCAGGGTCCAGTTCATCATGACTCTCTCAGACACATGGTGTGCACTGTGAGGTTGTCCTACATAGGGACAGGAGTTGGACCTTGTGGGTCCCTTCCACAAGGGGTTTAGAGCTGCTGGGAATAATCCAAATGCAGAGTATCCCCATTAGTTAGCTTAGATTTTGGGAAGTATTTGAACTGCTCTAGCTCAGGCCTGATTGCTCTTAGTTCAATTAGTAATAAGAGGGTGGAATTTTTGGCATGTCTATTACACCAGCTTTTGACTGCTAGCAGAAGAAAAAGCTTAAATTTGGTTTTAGGAGTCTTGCAGCACACCTCACCTTGAGATTTGACTTACATATCTCTTTCCTGAGACGTATATTAGTAAAGATTCTTGAGGTGCAGGGAAGTGGCAAGACAGAGAAACAGCTGGTGCGGAAAATTAAATAGGCTTAGAAAGCAACAGAATAAACTCATGGAAGAGGAGTCCATCAAGGACCATCGAAAACAAAAATGCCATCCCTAACTCAGCAAGTTTGCGAGCTGCAAGCCCTTGGATACTGCTACCTTATCTCTGGTATACATTACATTGAAATTGTCTGCTTTTATATTCTGCCCTGGATATCTATCTAGGCCACTGTTGGAGACAATATGCTGCGCTGGCTGGACTTTTGTTCTGACTCATTATGGACACAATTATATTCGTATAACAAAATCTCAAATTTCAATGACATTGCTGTTGACACCATTGCTATGGAAACCAACTCTACTGCGATTTGCCAACTATTTTTTAAAAATACATCAGTGATGATGCATCTGCATCAAATCTCTTGGAAATCAAACAACACCTTTCATATTTTTTTTACATTTCTGTGTAATGATCCAGCAACAAGAAGTTGTCAAGCTTGACTAGTTACTGGCATAATGTGCAGAAACATTATACAAGCTCCATACTGATGAAGCTCTGATATCTGCATAGGGCCATTGGAGGAAACAATTTGTTTTTTACAAGGCAGGACACAAGAGACGAAGACTCATGGACTGTTCAGCCCTGAGCATTTATCCTCCTCAGGAGCAGCTAGGAGCAGGCAGAACACAAGTCCTCCAGGAGCAGCTGCTATTATGACCACAGTAGCTATTAGATTGCTGTGACTGTGGTTTTGTGCTGGGAATCTCACTACTTGGAAGAAGTTTGCATCTAACAATACTAGCTGCCTCCACAGCCCCTTTGCTCTTATTGCTTCTAATGGGATTACAGCAGGGATCGATTTGTTCCATAGAGTTTATGCTGAAGGTACCACTAACTCAAATATTTATTTCAGACATTCCTTCAATACCACCTGTTCTTGCTGATAGCTGTCTCAGTGTTGAGGGTCAGTACCTTTGTGTCTTGCCAGTCCTGAAGGAGACACTTCAAGGTATTGATCTTCTTTTTCCAATGAGATTGCTGTATTGTACATACGTCCTTCTATGCATGTGAAAAAACAGGCATTGCTTCTTCTCCTCTTAGCTGATTAATGTGAGGATATATTATCAGAGCTAATAGGAGTCAAATGAAGCAAACTAGTCAAGTGAAACCCTGTAAATTAGTTCCTGTACTTTCTCCATCTTTTCTAATACCTAATGCCAAGGATTTTCATTCTTGTCCAGCCAGGGCGAAAAGGAAAAACATTAGAAAGTAAATAACTCCCACATCTACAATAAGGGAGCAGTCAGCTGTTTCATTGGCCCCTTTTATTAGTAGGACAGAAATGTAAATCTATATCACAGAAATGCTTTTGTTTTCCTCCTACACCGCCTGTCATTCTTTTTGGAAAAGTAGAAGTGCATACTAGCTTTCTACATAATACCTGACTCTCTGTGTGTCTCTGCATCTTCATTATTCCATGTCCCAAGCTATATGACCTTCAGTGAGGTAAAATTATCAGTTTTCAATGGAAATTCTGCTACTGGAAAGCAGGTAAGATTTGACTTGCTCCTCCTCCATGTCTGTTTGTTTGCTTGTTTTGTGCCCCCCCCCCCCTTATTTTTAATAGTTTAAAATTCCAACCAGTACTCTCTCTGCTGTAGTGCCAGTTGGCAAAGGAGTCCTGCTAGCACAGATTAGGTGGTGGTGTTCTGAAGACCTGGTTCTAAAACCTACTAAGAAAACAATGTGAGGTGATGTTTTGTCTACCCTAGCTGTTGCCAGTGACTCCCAGCAGCAAAAAATCTTATAGAGGAAAGCTGGGTAGGCAAGAGCAGTGTTCCTGGCTCTGCTGATGCCCAGATAATACGCAGCTGCCATTCCCTGCTTTCTGTGTTGCTTTCACCTTTTATCTCATTCTCTATTCGTCTACCACTGTTACCATTCAGCCCAGGGCCAGCAGACAAACAGTGGCTTTCTCTTGGCTTTCCTTCCTTGGAAGGGGAAGCTAGGGAAAATGAGGAAAGACTTGCAGGTTGAAATGAAAACAGATTTAATGAAACAATAATAAAAGAAGAGTGAATAATAATGTGAATATCATAAAATATAGCAAGTTATTAAAATACACAGAGCAATACTTAGCCGGTAGAACATGTACTCCCAGCAATGGATGCCAGAGGACGGACCCTGCAAGCGCAGTGAGTCCAGGAAAATGCAGGGATCGGAAGAGGCGTCAGGAGCAGGAACAGGAACGGGAGCCCTCCCAGACCATGGCTATTGAGGAAAGAGGGCAGTCCTTCATGACTTCCGACTTATATCTGGAGGTTGATGTTCATTGTGTGCAATACTTGTGCTGGCTAGCTTGGGTCAGCTGCTCTGGATCTGCTCATCCTTGCTGCTATCTTTCACCTGCAGCTGGGCAGTTGGAAAGTCTGTCCTTTTGTCACCAACCAAGATATCAATGAATTCTTACATTGTTTTAATACCAAATCACAAACACTAGAAAGCCGCTTGAAGAAAGCATTAACTTTATCCCAGGGCACTATCTTATTATTCTTGAACTAAATCTAGAACAACAGGCTATGCTAGCTACCAAGAAGAAAAATTGACTAACTGCATGGAAGATTACCTCGATTCAGCCAAACCAGCACAACCACACAAATGAATTTGAAAATTCTGTAATCGCTATTAAATTTCTGTCACAAAAATGTTATAGAGACAAAGTGGAAGGTAAGAACTATCAGTCTCCTGTAACAGAACAGATAATGATAATTATCTTTGCAGCTCTGCTGTTTTCAGATGTAATGGTGAGAAGATGAGGAGATCCACTGTACCAGTGAGCAGTTCCCCCATTCAGAGAGGTCTGATGTGTGTGTGACTCAGAGACTCTCTCTGCACACTGGGCTGCTTCCCACACTGTGTTATCATAAAACTTTTTGTAAGATTTACTGCAGAGACACGTAGGGAATGCAGGATTGCTCCTCTGGACAAGAGAGAGAAATGCTCTGGAAGAGAAAGTGCAAACCCATTTCCTATATATCAGAACATGAAATTCCTCTACATGCACATAGCTTATTATCCTTGCAGTTGCTCTCTTTCTCTCTTTGCTTCAGTCACCCTGGTGATTATCTCCCAACATCAGCAGTCAAGTTAATCTCTCCACCTTGACATAGAGTTTTGATTTGGTATGACTATCTGTATAATAGCTATTGTGACACAGCAGAGTCTCAGGCTTTTCTTACTGAATATTTCACTTTAAAGCCAAAGAAACTGTACATTTTCTTTCTCTTCTCTTTCTTGTTTAAAAACTGACATTAACAAAGCAAATAACGCTTTGTTAATGAGAGAGCTGGACTCTCTCCTTTCTCCCTTCTCTGTAGTAATTATTTGAAAGTAATGCAAAACCACTTTCCAGGCATAATATTGTCACACACATCTTTTCTTTTCCATAGAAAAACAAAATTAAATCAACTGTGTCAGGCTGTACTATCTCGTTATAAAGCATTGTAAACACAACTTGTTTGTCTTCTTGTTAGACTAACATTTTTCTTTTTATTTTTCATTTTGGATCCCTGGAAAACTATTGCAGTTTTATTCTTTGTGCTCCTTATTTAAAGCTTTACTTACTATCCTTCTAAACAAAAAAGTCTGTGACCACTCTCAAGGCATCAATAACATGCTCTTCAACTGGCAAATAATTAGTGTGAAGCTCAGAATTAATAAGCAATAAGAAAACATTAAATCACTGGATGTGTCTAATTCTGTATCTAACAAGCAAATATACCTCTTACTGGACTGTAAACCCGAATTTACGTGGTGGGACCTGACCCAGACATATACCTCTTATTATTACAGCAAGAATGATATGGTAATAATATTATTATCAATGCACTCTCTCAGCAGTTCTGAATATCCTGAATACACGCTTGTATGCAAATGCCTAAAAGCAGCATCACAATAACAAATGATTTTGGATTCCACAGCATTCCTGACTGTGATTTTATCTATATATGCCTACTATTCGTAAATGACAGTGGAAACAAATTGTTTTCATCTTAGGAGCTGCTCCCTAACTTCATTATCTTCTAATAAGTAATCAAGGCACAGAATTGTCACCTAATGTTCATTCTTTTTTCCTTGCCTGTGGCACATCACTGAAAATACAACATAAATCAAAGAAAAAACAATGGTCAGTGATTACTGATGTTTGATGTGACTATAGATATTATAAAGAACAATCCCTTCCTGAATTTTTATGCATACAAGAAGTTTTTCTACATGAGATTTTGTGGCAATCACAAAGATGATTCAGTTTAACAAATTGACTATTTTTAAAAAACAATTGACTATTTTTAGAAAACAAAGTTTTCTCAGTATGGCTCAGCTAGAATTGCTACATAACTTCATCTACAGAGCTAGAGTGGGAGTGCTGTCCATTTACTGCTAACTACTACCCAGACTATCCATCGAATACAAACAATTTCTGGAGCTGAAAGAATGAGTATTTCCATACCAGTATAGTCCTGTTCTGCCCCATTCTATAATTCTGTATCTCTCCTAGTTTGTTTTTCTCCTCCAATGAAAGATATAAAATAAGAAAGCCACAAAAGGAAAAAAAATGCTGAAAATAAGTCTGAAGGAAACAACTGGGAAACTGTAAAGTCAATTGATCTCCCACAGAATGCTAGCTTTATTTCTTTGTTTGGGTTAGTACTGGAGAGTCCTGACCATTCAACACTAACTCATTCCTTCTAAAACAATGTTTCGTACCATACTTGCTAATTTCCATAGTGTCCTGGTTTCAGCTGGGATAGAGTTAATTTTCTTCCTAATAGCTGGTATAGTGCTGTGTTTTGGATTGAGCATGAAAATAATGTTGATAACACACTGATGTTTTAGTCCTTGCTAAGCAGTGTTTATACTAAGTCAAGGACTTTTCAGCTTCCCCTGTTCTGCCAGCGGGGAGATGCACCAGGTGCTGGGAGGGAGCAAAGCCAGGACAGCTGACCCAAACTGGCCAAAGGGATATTCCATACCATATGATGTCATGCTCAGTGTATAAACTGTGGGGAATTCACTGGGGGGATGGGATCACTGCCTGGGGATGGGCTGGGCATTTGTCAATGGGTGACGAGCAATTGCACTGTGCATTGCTTGTTCTGTATATTCTATTATTATTATAGTTGTTATTATTATTAATCTTCCTTTGCTGTCCTATTAAACTGTCTTTATCTCAACCCACAAGTTTTACTTTTGTTTGTTTTTTATTCTCTTCCCCATCTCACCAGGGAGCGGGGGAGTGCACAAGCATCCGTGTGGTGCTTAACTATCAGCTAGGGCTAAACCACAACATAAAAAGCTGCTCCTTCATGACCTAGCTGCTTTTTCTACAGTGAAGCTGTAATGCTGGTATGAACAATAACAACGTGTAATGCTGATTGAAACAACATTGTGTTTTCAGACATGAACTGATACTGGTCAAGATGTTCATCGGTCATATAATCCTGTGTATAGCTGAGGAAAATGCACCATAATAAATGGTGGTAAGTAGACCAAAACCACAAAAGGGAATAAATATTCAAGCTGAGGCTAGATTGCAAGAGATACACCCTCTACAGACCTGTGCTTATTTTAAAATATAATGTTGCCTTAGGCCTGGGACATGTATAGAAATGCACTGATCTGCATGAATGAAGGCTGTGATGTCACATGGTTTACATGCAGAGTAACATCTTCATTTCTTTGTCAAAGGTGAAGTCCAGCTTTAAAATGTCTAGCAAAAAGAAGTGTCTATGGACACAGTAAGAAATATTCTTCTAGCAGTCATTTGACTTCAGTTAAATTCTCCTTTTATTTTCAAAATTGCTCAGGTATGAAAGCCCTTCTTTATTCTTTAGAGGATGATTTCTTAATGGCAATTCATCACAGCAGCCATGAAATCTTAGTGACAAATCCATAAACCCTGCAAAAGATTGTAGGGGAATTCATCTAATTTAAACATGATCTAGTCTGCTGCTTAGTATAATAAAATAACAAGAAGAAATTCATTGAGTAATGTGCATGCAGATTTACTGTGGTTCGGAGTGTACACATCTAAACCAAACCCTGAGCCCTCAGCAGTTTGCTTCCTCTGTGAGCAACCTGCAGATGAGGTGACTGCTGGCCCAGCCCTCTCTCTCAGCTTCTCCTGTGCCAGCTCGCTCACTGGCCTGAATAGTCCTGCACACGCTATTGAGCTTACAAGTAGCAACCTCTGTCATGTCCTGACCTCATTGTGGTGACATAAAACAAAGGGGCCACCTTGCAAGAACAAAATATGCTTCTTCCAGTGATTTTCTTATGCTTATATTCCTGCTGCCTGTTCTTCTAGTGTATCTTGGCTTTTTCTTCATCAGCTAACAGAATCAGTATATTTTAATTTTCCCATGAAAAGATTTTGCTTTTCAATGGCAATTCTTGTTTCTAGAAATTTGAGGTTTAGATGTCTTGATTTTGAACAGTTACATAACATGCCAGTATGGTGACTATTTTTATTTATGTTTACACAGAGAAACAAGGTACAAATATTTTAAACCAGCTCTTCAGTGTGAGGAGTCACACTATGAGTAAAACAAGGTTAGAGTTCAGGAGTCTTGACTTCTTACTGAGTTACTTCAGCCTTGGGTCTGGCAAAACACATCAACAAAAACATTGCAAATAGAAATAATTTCTGTAATGTCCCTCTACCTCCATCTAAATCACATACTCTGAATTTCTATAGAGAGACATCCGTATGCTCTAACAGTGTCGTGGTTTGGAAGTTCCAGTTTTGAAAGCCAGACTTTCATGCAGCCTCCAATAAGGTTCTCTTGAGTATAACTAGCTGAGGATCGATCATTGCACATTTAATTAACAAATATCTTTTTGTGTGTGTGAAATCTAATGTATGTCGCCAATATTTAAAAATAAAAATTATTTTTTCAAGATGAATACATTCAGTCTGTTATCAGATGTTTCAACAGCCCCAACAGCCTAGGAAGAAGCCAGCACTTATAATTTTGGGACTAATATACAAAAAATCTCCTTTTAGTAAGGTCTGCTTATGCTTTTTAAAAAATAAACCAACCAACCAATCAACCCCAAAATCCAAACCAAAACAAACCACCCAAACCAACCAACCAACCAACCAACCAAAACCCTAAAAAAACAAACCCAAAGCAAACCAAACAACACATTTTTAAATGCATATCGAGCATAAAGTCCATTCACAGGAAGTGCAGTCCCAATGTTTTCTACACTCAGATGACTTTTGGGCTGCAGCACTCACTTGTACTGGTCTGTTAGACTGGTGAGGTACTGTTGCTTGCTGTCCTGCAACTCCTGCAGCCGATGAGCTGGATGCCCACAGCCGGGCTGCAAGGCAGCCAGAGCAGGTAACACCCTTGCCAACAGCAGAAAACAAAAGTTTCCAGACAAAAACTATCCACAAATAATGACAGACCCAAATCGACAGATGTGTTTCTAATGCCTTATCCAGCATAAGCAGAGAAAAATGACATTTTGCCCTAAATCAGCTACTGGCACATCCATCTGCTATACACTTTTACATCCTGGCTGAGTAACACCCTTATGAATAAAAAAAAGCTGCTTTAACTTATAAATTAGGATTTGTAAAGTGCCTTTCCACAGTATCCTTCTTCCAATTCCCTCTATTTTATCATTTTAACTTCTATATATCTATGCACGAGAGAACAAGAGAGGGCATGACTAATATGTATAACAATTACAGAAACTAGAGGTAGCTATGAAGTTTTCAATAAAACATAATTTTGGCAGAATATGCCAGTTTTCTGAAACTGAAACATTCAAGAGAGGTGATTTGATTTTGACATAGTTGTGATGTGACCATGATACTGTCAGATCTCCAGTCTGGTGCCCTGGGACCTGAATCCCTGGCTCCTCAGCATCCCGCCTGCTGGGATGATCAGAGCTGAGAGCATGAGCAGCTTGGAATCCAAGCACACTCAGCTGCTCATCAACCTGGGCTCCCAGGGCTTCCAGCCTCTGGGACAGCCAAACCCACAGAGCACTTCCATGGGCTGCACGTCCTTGAGAATCTGTGCCATGAAGACCATGAATCAGTCCTCTAGCCCCACTCCCAGATAATTTAAACAGCTTGGAGTTCTGAATCAAGCTGAAATCATGTTTCAAAGCATTATCTGTGAAATGGAATTGTCTGTCTCTGCCAATCTCATAAATTAGATTATTAACAAAAAAGAAACATGATGCATGGAATTTTTAGTAGTTCACTACCAAAACCAGACGTTAGAAAGCTTGTATTTCAAGATAGAGCAAAACATACATATACATAAGGCTCCCGTAACATAAATGGATAAAAGAAAACCAACACTTTATAAATGCAAAGAGCCTTCCATGTAAGTATTATGGGCATTCTTGCATTTAGCCTACATACCTTAAGGTACTTGACAAATTTAATTTGGCTGCTGCAATGAGGTGTACAAAACTAAAAGTTATGTAACCAATACGACACAGGAAATCTTGAGAAGACCCAGGTTAAAAATCCAGATCTTCAGATTTCCAGTCCTTTGACTTAACCATGCATTTCCTGTCACTCCGTATTTCTTTACGTGGGCTGTAAGGCTTGGTATTCATGCAAAGTCGGTGGAGACATGGTAGGTTGTGTTCCCTTGAGTGCCAGAGAAGACAGTTGGAAATATTCTCGTTCGTTGACTGATGAGTAATGGATTGCTCTCTGCTAATCAAGATGCCAGCTGACAGGACACCTTTTCATCCACTGCAGTTCCAATATTAATTTACAAAGCAATACTTTGTACTAGGAATTGCCTAAGTCCTTAAAAAGAGAGTTTTCATTGTCTGACCCATGATACAGGCTCTTTGACTAGTAACTGTGATGTCTGAAGAGAGTAACAAACACTGGTATGTTTTATGCCTTTGCTGTAGCTTAGCCAAGTCAATTCTGTTCAAACAGGTATTTAAGGTCTACAGTAAGATATCCCAAGATGTAGGAATAACATGTTTCAAAAGATGAAAAAAGTGCTCTTTCTATAAGATCTGCATGTGTTTGCAACACTAGTAGTTCAACAACAAAGCAGCAAAATGTAGGTTTGGCATACTGGTTCAAGGATGAAGAAGCTGCTATTGAATACCTTCCTGTTCACACTATGCAACAAAGACAAGGTCAGATTATCATTCTTTTTCACTTCTGAATTCATAAGTGTATTTATCAGGACTCTGGAGGAATCAGCCTGGCAGTCCTCAATATTGAACTCCATTGCAAAAAAACTTCATTCACACAAGCCCACCCCAGTGTCTTCAGTGCCAGCCAGTGAATGGCCATGGAGACCAGAGTTCTGTCTGCCTGGAGGTGGTCTCGATGAAGTGCTATAGGGAGAAGCAGTGCAGATGCTCAGCCTTTTCTGAGCATAAATAAGGGATATCAGTCTCTAGGGCTGTGAGTCTGGCACTAAAGATGGCATTAAACTCACTTTTACAAAGAACATACATCTGATTGATAGAAAAGATTTTAACAAGGGCAAAACCAAGAGTTTGGATGACCTAAACAGGTATGAAGAGACCAGAGGACACTTCTTTCTCGGGAGTTTACTTCAGAGTCTATGGGAATAGAAGTAAATGAATAAAAGTGAGGAGTATGCAAAAGGCTATTTTCAATGCTTTTTGGTGCCATAGAGTTTCAGCAGTATGTGATCACTGAGGTGGCTAAGCATGCACGGAAATAAAAAATGGAAAAGTGTTCAAAAATTGTAAGGAGAGTATCTACTTCTATCCTTTCTCAAAGCCTACAGTGCCTTCCCCAAGGAAGAGTCATGACTAGTCTAAGTACTTAAGATTTCTGTTGCTATAAGAAAGATAATATCCAAAGCAGGTGTGATGGACATGGTATGCATCTTGTTATGCCTTAAACAGCTTAAACATCTGGTTTTGCAACTTCTGGCAGCAAGGGACAGGTCAGTGCTGCAGGGGCAGGACTACTATCTCTTCCTTGAGGCCTACTTATTCTTTGCAATAAGAAGGCATCAGTTTTTGAGATAAAGGCATTATCTCTTCCTTGAGGCCTCATTAATGGGGCTTGAACAAAGGCAGGGTCATTCAGTGGTCACTGACCAGCTAGGGGAAATAACAAATCACCAACTACTCCTAGAGGACCAACCAACTCACTTCTGGGACCTCTGACTCATTTCTGCAATAATCTTCTTAACTAGTATGAGGAGCGAGCAGAGGGAGGAGATGAACCACCCTCTCCTATCTCACATGCAAATGAACTAAAGTATAAAAAAACTTCTCACTCAGAACACTGAAATGGAGTTTCATTGCACCTACCACCGAGAGAGATACAGAGATCATCACTGGATCCATGAACCACTGGAGTGGTGAAATCTTACCTTTCTTCTGATATCTTAATCTCTCTTTCTCTCTTCTTAACTTTATTCTGGGCACGTGAGGGTAATATAGTTTTGAGTTTTGTTGTTGAAGTCTTGTTAAGTTTTATGATATAATTACAAACTTTTGCCAAGCCACTATTTGCTGTAATTCCACTAAGTTTTAAGTAAATTTCTGATTTAATTGAACCTCTTGAGTGTTTGTCATTACCCCTCGTTATCCCACAGAGCATTTCAAAGTTAACTCTGCCCTCACCCCACTGAGCAGGATGAGGCAATCAGGTTCTTAATAAAATAATAATCTATAAATGGTTCAGTGTCTTGATTCAAGAAAGCATTTTTTATTGCTCTGTTGAAAGACATTTCTTGAGTTGTGTTCATAGACAACTGGTTTAAGCCTTATAGATGGAAAAGATGGATTTTTGAGTTTCTAAAATGTCTAGGACTGATGGAAAGAGTGATGGTGAAGTTATCTGAAGAATGGCTGGGAAATTGAAAAGTATGAGAAACTAGAAAAATAGAAACAGTTGCAGCACACGAGAGGAATGGGAAGAGCAAAGAATGAGGGTTTTTTTAAGAATAGCATCTTGATTTATTTTGTGCCCGAAGAATCTGGAGATGAGAAAAATGATCGGATCTTAGGGATCCGTACATGTAATAAAGAAGTTATGAGACTGGCTGACATCTCTTATGAAATCTTGCTCTACTTTGATAAAATTCTAAATGAAACCTCAAACCAAAACAAAATATCAGTTTTTATTAAACCAAGTTAAATATCTCTCTTAAGATCTCTTCTTGTTAAGATCATTAGGCTCATTAATGAGTTCCTCATAGTATCTGAACAGGCTGAATTCCCTTTTGGCTGGTAATCATCAATGAGAAGACTAGGAACATGAGCAGAGTTGATATCAAATTAAAACTATATGGTGTCTGGATAAGATTGACATGGAGAATCCTTTTCAAGTTCAAGTACATTATGTTTCCTTATTTCTTCTCTTATTATTATGGTTTCTATAATATTAGAACTTACTGGATGTAGCAAACAGGGAGCAGATGTATTTATGAATACAAAGACAGAACTGGTATCTCAGAGAGCTTATCCATTAGGTAGATAATAAGTATGAGACGGAAAATCTCAACAGATTAAAGTCTGAGATGCTTGATCCTCCTTTTTTCTTAACGTACGACTCCAGGATAGTTCACATACATCTGAAAACTGCTAAGACCCAGAGTTGTAAATGGCTAAGAGCATTGTGCTTTGTTTCTGATAAACTGAAAAATTCTATTCAAATATTGTTATTTTCTTTTGAAAAGTATGAAATACATTAAAACCTCAATGAGAAAATCACTTTTAGTAAAATGGATGATGCCATTCATACACAACTTTAATTTTGTGGCTAATGAAATCTCCATGGCTGTACAAAAGTAACCTGATCATCTCCCACACAATCTGTACCCAAAGTACTCTCAGCCTATCCATCACTAAACAGATAATATCAAAAGAAAAGACTAAAGAAAGGGATCAACCAAGTTTAGCACTGTTAGCTACTTCCTGTGTGAAACACTAGATTGGGTTTTAATGAGAAGAGACAGTAAGGTTTTTGACTAAAAACTAGTTTTTAGAGGTCAAAGCTAACAGATCACCACTTTCTTCCTATTGAGACAAATAAACACTTTGCAGGTTCTTCAGTCAATGGAGAGATATAAATGAGATATATAAATCTTGAAATTGCATTCTTTTTGTGCTAGAGGAAGCAACAGAAACACAAATATACTGGTATTTCCCTCTTACATGAAAGTAAGACCAATAGCCTTGCTTGAAAGATTCTCTCCCATTGCCCCAAAGGGATTTTGGTCAAAGTCAAAGCAAAGATATTTTTTTAAAATATCTATGTGATACTGAAATTTGATCCTGAAAAATAAAAGATCATTCTAATATGAATGTGTGTGAAATTAGACCTATTTATACTAATGTAGCATGAAATTGTATCATCCTGTTAAAAATCTATACTTCTTGAGCTGCGAATGTATTTAAATATCTAAATATTTTTTTTCCCTTGCTTTTCACTTGAAGTTATTTGTTGAGTGCTCCAAAATTTTATGGATGATGCGCTTAGTCTTGAAACCCCTAGGTGTGTGTGCACATGGATATTTGCAGAGAACTTCAGCACTGTCATGCTGATTGCAGAGAGAAAACTGCTTTGTTAGAGAAGTGAGAGTTATGCGTCATGCCTACATCTTAATCTCTGGGACGACAGGTTTCAGTGTTTGATGCAAGGTTGGAAATATGAAAAGGATGGATAAAGCAGAAAAGGAGCAGAGAAGAGACACTGACAAGACAAAAACTGCTTTCTTCTTTCCGTTCAGTGTATGAATATTTGTCTTTGGCTTCTAAGGGTTACTAGAATATAACAATTTGAACAATTTGAGCAATTTGAAGCCATGAGTCCTTTGCTGCATCTAAGCTGTCTGACAGGTCCTGGCATTAGTTGAACTCGCTGATATCAGGAAATCTATAAAGAAGATTTAACTACAGGAAGAATCTGTAAAAGTGATTTTGTCTTGGCGGAAATGGTAGAGCCCTGCTTTGTGATCTTGTGACAGATAGTATGCTTAAGTGGTCAACTCATAATGTTTTGTACATGTGCCTACTGAATGATTAATCTGTAATGTAATCTGAACAGACCCTATCGGGGAGTACATGAATGTACAGAGCTGATACTGTCTGAGTGTACAGGGGCTGCATCTACAGTAAAAGCACAGTAAGAAATTTGTGTTGCACACAAATACCTGGGAAAGACAAGCTTTGATAATGCATTTTCCAACAGCTGCAAGTGATGGAAATGCCCTTTTTAATGCCAAGTTCCTTAATTCAAGTTCCAGTATATCCAAGAGTTTCAATATGTACACCACCTGTCCTTTTGTGAAAACCACCCTGCATTTTGTAGGACCTCCCTGCACAGACCTTTCACCAGTCCTTTCTCTGTTTCCTGAGAGACAGCTGGAGGAATCCAGTGGCGTTCCAGGGATCTTTAAGGACTGATTGATAGTGAAGGTGTGTGACCTGCAGCAGCAAAGGCACTCCTCATACTCCTCATACTGCAGTGTCGATGCATATTTACTGACATTTAAAAATGAGTCTTTTTATCATGGGGGTATCATTTTGAAACTATGATAAGGATGGTTTAGAGACATGGGGGTACTGGAAGAATCCAGAAAAGTTCATCTGCATTACCAAGTAAAGAACAAACTGCAGTCATTCCAGTGCAAATTCTCTTCCTTTACACTTTTTTCTCCCTCCCTCTGTGCCACAAAAGCAGAGACAACTTTAAATCTGGATTCTCTGCATTTTTCCTCTACAGTATAAATTCAGCATAATGTGCTCAGATTAACAAAGTTACTTAACAGAACAGACTGTCCTAGTGACACATTTACTAATACCATACATAATGAGGATTTAACTATACAGCAACTTCAGCATCTTTCTATCTAGCATAATAGAAAATGGACTCCCCTTCCCAAAAGCATGCACAACCACTGGTGAAGTTTAGAGGTCTGGCACACTGCCTTCAAAGATGAATAATGTATCCAAATGTCTTTTAAAAATCATATGCTGGAAGCTTATAAACCACAGTTAACTGCACACTAATTCCCAGAATGGAAAGAGCACATCTATTATTTGTTTCAGATGCAAGAGAATAATAAAAAGAATGATAAAAATCTGCCTGCTACCTTGCAGGCAGGCAGAAGGATTCCTGTGCTGATGCTAAGCAACACTGCAGGATGAAAACACTGACTTGGAACAGAGCTGTTGCAGAAATGTTATTATAGCAAAATCCCACCAGTACTTTCAAATCTGTCAGAGCTTTCTAAAGCCACTGCATGACTTGTCTACGACAGCACAAGAATAGGCAGTGACAGATATGAACTCTTCATTTAAGAACACCAGGACAGAATTATATTCTGAATGCTGGCAAAGATGCAGTGAGTATGGACAAGTTACTGCACCTTTGCTTATGACGTTGTTCTGTAGGAATGTATTGTTTCAGTCTAGAGGAGGTTTATGAAAAAACAAAACAGGAAGTCAGTGTAGTTGACAAAAGGATATGTACAAAACTGGTACAAAAATGTACACAAAACTGAGCAAGCTGAGATCTTCAACAGTCCATATTAAGTCTCAAGCAACCTGCAGGGAATTAAAAGTCTTTATTGAAAGAATCAGAAGAGTTATTTGGCACTTGATGTCAGGGAGAAATGGGACTGATCCACACGGAGAATTTTCTCAGATTTAGGAGGTTATAAATTTTCAGGCAGATATGCAAACCTTCAGGTTGTTTTAGCATTTTAAATGCAAGTTTTCATGTAAGTCCCAGAAGTAATACCCACCTTTCAGCGAGCTGTCTGCTCCCTACCATCGCTGCGCCAGCTGAGAGGGGATTTGCATTCTCCTAAGTGAGAAGTGTTAAAATACTTGGCATATGGGAAACTGTGGGTAGGGCCTTCTTTAGGCATGGGAAAATCACTTGACTAAAGGCAAAAATGCTCAGAAAGCATCTTTCACAGACATTACAGTCATCCAGGGTATATCATATCCTCTCAGTTCTGTTTTCTGCCCTGTTTGGAATAGCCCTTTGTTCTGAGGTGTAGAGTACATATTCACACACAGAATATACTTACAGTCTGTATTACAGTCTTTGCCACAACATCTGTTAAGTAGCAGGCCTCCACAAAAATATGTGCTGCTAGCTAACAGCTTATACATTTAGGGACATAGCAATATCCACTTTACTCCAACATATATGCTAACAATATACTAGTTAGATGAGGAAGATCAAAGGAAGATCTCTTTCTCTGTTTTTCACAGTCACCATCATGGTATCTGACCACTCTGCATTTCACTTAACAGAGGTTAGAAATCTTTTTGTTTAATATAAAAGAAAAAAATCTCTAATCACATATTGAATATTGTGTGAAATTCTAAATGCATTGTAGAATATGTCACATTTTAAACAAGATAGGTAAGGAGGTTTTATTTTTATTTTTTTAAAAAAACTTCCTGTGCTGATGGGACACAGCTGTGAAGGAAAATACAAAACCAATGAGTCACTTCTGATATGTTGCCTACTCCTCTGCTAAGGTCATCCCTGCCCTGCTGCTGGAGATAACACAATGTCAGTGGGTGTCTCCAAGGGAAAAACAAAAAAAACCTCATAACAGCTCATCTTTTCACCTGTTGTCTGTAAAAGATATTATTTTTTTCCCTGGAAAGTGAGGTAATTTTAGCCACATCCTCAGTACAAGAGATACAATCCTGGTGGTCATTTGGCTGAACTTAGATAAACAGCTATCAGGATTGTGAGATTGAACTCCTTGTCACTGGACTTTCTTGTATAGACTTCTGCTATGAAGAACAAAACAACAAACAAACAACAACACTGTAATGACACTGTGGGGGATGCATATATTCAGTTTCTAAGAACTGATCCTGGACTGTTAAACCTGCATGTTTCTGACAAATTTGCCCTTTGGACGCACTATAACCCATATAGGTCAGGTTTGAAATGGAAGCTGCAGACTGAAAGCCCCATATCCTACTAGCAGTTTCTCCTGCTGGACTTCCTCCCACTGTCCCAGAAAACCCAAACAAGTCAACAAAAGCATAACTGTGTCGTAACGGAACAGGTATAAGCAGAATCCTGATGGTGCCACAAAATTTTCCGTTGTGCTTCAGACCTCATGACTTGGGGAGGGGTGTCTGAAAAGGAATAGGAGGTTGGAGGTACAATAATAATGTCAGATGAAACAATAAGAGAGCACGAGGGAGAGAAAGCACATGGAAAGGAAGAGATAAAGAGAAAGGAAAAAAGAAAAAGGAAAAAGGAAAGGGAAAGTAGCCTCTTTCTGATCAGGGGAAATATTAATGGCATGCTCTTCCTGAAGCAAAACCCTTTCCCAAGGTGGTCATTCATTCATCGTTGACCTATCCAAGCCCACACAGCTTAATTAATTCCTGGAAAGATGTGTTACTTTTTAAGCCTTTTGAGTTTAGGCTAATTTTAAACCTACACCAGCTGAAATATTTACTGCTTGTATTCCTCATAAATTATGTCATATTCAAAAAGTGAAAAATCCTCATTTCAGCATCATCAACTCAAGAGGAAAAATGTAAATCCTCCAACAGAAAATTAGGGAACATTTGTTCTGTCTGCCACAGCTCAAATGTGCAGTATTTTTTCCCTGGCACAGATGTATTTAGATTCACTAGCTGGTGAACTACTGTAGCTATTTTGCAGTGTCCCTGGAGACAGGCATCCCATGGCTACAAATGAGCATATTATTTAATCATGAATAGACAAGACTTTGAATAAAAGAAAGCATTTCTAAGAGAAAAGTTACCAAGGACTCTTGGATCTGACTGCATAATTCAAGCTCACTCCATTTTTTGAATGAAAATGGAATACTGCTGATATGATGTACTCGTGCCTTGGGAATGTACTTCATGTACACCCAAGTACAATGATGCACTTTATCCAGTCTCAAGAACAAATCAGCTTTGTAGATGAGAGGTCAGAAAAATATGCTCTCCTGAGCATTTAACAAACATTAATTACATCATGCCATATCAGAAAAATACGTTCTTTGTCCTGCATATGCAAGGTAGGTAGGTACTAGCACTGTTTCAGGCTTCGGGGTTGGTTTTTAGAAAGTATTTGTTATTCTCTCCTGCAAAATAAATATTTCTTGAAGGTATTTCTATGAAAATACTCAGTTTTGAAATCTAAAGAACACCAAATCATTAGGCATGTGTGAACTTCTATACTGAATGTTACCATTGAACTAATGTAAATGCAAGACATAGCTTTTGTAATTTAGCCAGAAGTGACTTGGCAATAAAAAAACTGGTAAAACTGTGTGGAAGCCTAAGCATAAAATACATATTGTAAATAACTACTAGATGGCACTTTGAGTGTACCTAATTTTGCCTTGTCCTTTGCATTTTCTTTTATCTGTATCTGATTTTTTTTTTTTTACTCCAGTTTTAGCAAGTCCAGTTTTTACCAGTACAGTGACTGAGGTTAAAACAAGCTAAAAGTAAATATGCTCTATAATGGTGTAAAATAAATAGCAGATTTAGGAAACTTGGTGAATATGTGGAAGTAATTTACAAGTACATTGGAATTGCAAAAACTGGAACTTTCTCAGAAATAAAGTAAAACTAAATCTTATGTCTTTAAAAACTGCAGAAAATGCTGCCCTTTTTGTTGTCCTGGAAAGGTGGCAACATTCCCTAAAGCTGGAAAAGGAAGAGAAGCTTCAATTCTAGATCAATTTTTGAGATGTGAAGCATGATGTGAAAATATGGTTCTGTTGGGTTCTTAAGGCTTGTACACTTGTTGAAAGTTACACAAATGACTGGGTCTCTTCTATGGGAGAACAAAAGAACCTGAGGTTAGTATCTATAGTTCAGTTACACCTTTCTTTACTGCTAGCCAGTCCCCTTGACAGTGGTTACCATGGTTCATAGCTCAACCAAATTTTGGCAAAGAAAGAAGTTAAATGTTGTCCAAGAATATATAGAAAGTGGCAATTCCTACACCAGAGCCCAAGCAGATCACATTCAGTTTGGCACCCTACTTCAGCAGCTGATTCTGGAGAAAGCTGTGTGTTGGCCTCTGTAGGTGTCACCAATGTTTTAGAGAAAAACATGCAGTGTAGTTAAGGCAACATTTCCTCCAGGTGCAATGGGCTCTCAGTGTTAAATTGAACAGCTTACAAGCAGAGAGTTAAAATTTTCTGGCTTTTTTCACAACATCCCATATACAATAATAGTGCAAAAGATGAGATTAATTATTTTGTCTCTGGCTTTTGATACCAATAACTGAAGTATAATACGTCTATGAATGGAAAGGGTACAAGACGCCTATAGAGTCGAGTATCACATTTTGAGTGCCATCACACTGATTACTATATGATCACAGAGAATTATAAATCCAGTTAGACCCGCGGCAAACAGGCTACAGAGTGAACAATATCATATAGTCTCATTCACCAATATCTGAAAAATATTTGTACATCAGCTGCTTTGAATTTCTGCTTTGATCTCACTGAGACCTACAACCTGGCATGTGGCCAAAGAAAGGGAGACTCCAAGAATGAATAATTGAGCACCAGAATTTTAGAGTAGTGTAAAGAACACAGAAGCAGAGAAGCAGAGACTGAGAGGAAGTAAGATTTAGTTTTATAATCACTAAACATTGGGTGGTACATCACAATATAGGTGAATAAATAGACCCCTTTGTGGTGTTGAATTCGCTGATACATTTTGAATCTGCTGTTAAGATTAGTCAACAATTATGAACAGCCTCCTGAGGTCACAACATTCAGGGCATATTTCAAGTCACAAAAGGAAAGACATGCAGATAGCCAGAAGCTACAAATGAACTCAAACAAGCTTCATACTTAAAAGGCGATTGTATGTAAAACAAGGACATATTTCCCTCTCTCTTCAAGTACACATTTCAGTGATGTTTAAAAAATAATTCTCAATTCACTATCACAATTATTACTCTGATCTTCTTGCTGAGGTCTCGTTTTTGGCACATTTCTTCCCCTCCCTCTTTGAAGCCACTAGTATGTCATTTCGCCAAACTACTTTAAAAGAAAATCAGTAGTTCCTCATTGTAGCAGTAACGCACATATGCCTACAGTTTCACAATCTTGCTGTTACAAAATCCTCATCTCTTAATAGGAGAAAAATAACCTGCTTTTTCTCATCACATACCCACTACATGAAAAAAATTTCCTGTACTTTTACAAAGTTACTGAGTCTTTATCCTAAATTGAATCCCTATTACAACACTGTTTTTGTCCTATTATAGGCTTGAAGATCTTAGTACAGAGCTTCTACCTGCTCTTCTATTCTTTCTTCCCTCCTCCAAAAACTTCTTTCCCTGCTTTTGGCATAATTTATCCACATGGACTGTCTGACACTTGATCGTGATCATTACCTCCAACAGAGAAGCAGACTTGATTATTAACAGGTGGGCTGGACCCTTTATTCCTTAAGTAAGTTACCCTCTGTTCCAGATGCTTCTTTTTCTTAAGGCTACCTAATTCAATACTTGGTAACTGATTTACTGAAGTGCGGATTACTAGCAAATATATCAGGTGTCAGTGGCAGGTAAATTGCTATCAAATATTAAATACTCTGGCATACCACTTTGTTTTTCATGTTGAACACCCAAGGCTAATTCAGAATAGCACACCTGTGCCTTTTCTTCCCATGTGTAAAATAGAGCAGTACTACAAGTTCCTTCACACAGTTGATATGAATATTGATTTATTCACTTAGAACTAAACCATAGCATTACTAACACAGTAGATCGGTCTTTAATTCTATATTCAGTGAAGGCACTGGATAGCATATAATGAATAAAGCAAGGGGGACTGTGCAATAAGTGTTGAAGATGAAAAGCACTATTGAATAACTACCATTCAGTAAGTACACTTACCAATTGGTGCACTGAGGCAGAGGATCTATGGGAAACATTTGATCCTGTCATTAAAGACCAGCATAAAGGCAAATGCAGACGGGATCTGAATAAACATTGCACTCAAAAACTTAATTCTGGCATTTCCTAACTTTGGAGCGCTAAACTTTGCATAACGGATGGGGGGGATATGTAATATGTACTATACTTGGATTCCTTTTTACTGAACTGGTGCTGCACTCACAGCTTCTGAGGGGAGAAATTTTATTGTCAGGGACATCAGTGAACGGTAAAATACCTTTGAAATCACGAAGGACTGTGACATACTGAACACTGTCAGAATAATTATAAGATGTAAGAGGCCCATGACCCATTTTACATCTGTTAAAAGAATTTCTTTCTGGTGAAAAGCCCCATTACTTAAGAAATTTTAGGAGTAGGCATGGGAAAATGTATGAATGAGAACGACCTTAGAATCAGAGAATCACAGAGTCATTTTGGTTGGAAGAGACCTTCAAGACCATTGAGTCCAACCATAACCTAACTCTGGCACTAAGCCATGCCCTTGAGAACCTGATCTATATGTCTTTTAAACACCACCAGGGATGGTGACTCAACCACTCCCGTGGGCAGCCTGTTCCAGTGCTTGGCAATCCTTTCCATGAAAACAGTTTTTCTAATATCCAATCTGAGCCTTCCCTGGTGCAACTTGAGGCCATTTTGTCTTGACCTATCACTTGTTACTTTGGAGAACAGATCAACACTCTCCATGCTACAACCTCCTTTCAGGTAGTTGTAGACAGCAATAAGGTCTCCCCTCAACCTCCTTTTCCCCAGGCTAAACAGCCCCAGATCCCTCAGACACTCCTTGTAAGACTTGTGCTCCAGACCCCTCAACAGCTTCCTTCACCTTGTTTTGGCAAAGAAGAAGAAAAGACCTGACAGAACCTGAAAGGTCTATTTCTAGTTCACGTCTCAGCACTGTTTAAATCCACTTCTGCCCTAGTTCACTGTTATATACATTGTTATTCTCTCTGTTATGGGGTTGAACTTTACCTTAAGTAAATGTGGAAAAGCTTATAACTAAGGACTCTGATTCCTAGTGAAGGAAGATTTTGCTTAGGATCACTGACATGGCTCCTCTCATGGTCCTCACAGAGGTTTGCCAGACATAATAGTTATTTGGTATTGCAGCTCTTGTGACACAGCATTGTACAGCCTGAGGGTAACCTATAACTGGTCTGCTTTACCCAAAGGGTCTAACACACAGCTGCAGGGCTGACCTGGTAGGCTTCTGCTCTGTAAAACCTACACTTGGATTCCTAATGTGAATAGTCATGGTTGTATTATTACTGAATCGTGACACAAAAACATCATTTGGGAATGGGTCCTATTGGATTTACAGCTATGCTTTTCCATGTCCAGAAGTCTCCCCTGACTGTCAATAACTCATCTCAAAGAAAAACTCAAAGTCACCAAGGAGATGCAGATGAAGCTGTACAATGTCATATATTTAGGACTTGCCTACAATGGGACGTGTGCAGCGCAATCTGCATTTCTTCCACAAGCCCTGGGACATTCACCTGTATCAAAAGAAAGTCAACATCACCATCCAAATGTGCGAGAGACAGCCCTGAATGTCAGTATGAGTGTGTTGTTTCAGCACTGGAATCACACCAGCTATGCAATGAAGAAAGGCTAATTAGCTTCAGTGTGATACTGTGCTGATGTACTACTACTACTTCAGAGCTAATATCTTAGCTCACGATTGTATTGTATTATGTGGGCAAACCAGTATATTTAGCAGGGTTTTGTCCCCAGAATGCTTCCTTGCTTCATGCAGGGACTTCACAAAAGTGCTTTTGTCTGCAGTCAGATGCACCTTCCATCACAAAAAGTCACTTAGCCAGCTGAAAATATGCCTTAAGTAGTTGTGATTAATTAAAAAACCTTTGTTCATATTACATAAGCCTCACAGCTATTAGTATTAAATTCCAGTCCAAATTCTAGAAACCTATATATTATGATGTGCAAAATTTAGGTGTTCATCATGTTCCTCCTACCCCAGACATTTAGGACACTATGATACATACCTACAAGGTACAAGTAGTACAGCATATTGCAGAGCTGATCATTATGTAAGTAAAGAAATTTTTAGGTCAACATGTCAACAGATGGATTATGATCGTTTTAGTCTCTATTTTGAATGACACTATTATTTCTTCAAGTTCTTAAGTTTAGAAAGGGAAAGAAATACCCTAATCATTACAAATTCACAGATATTCTAAAAACTTTACCATTTCTGTTATGTGCTCAGCATAGTTTGTGATTTTGTCAGTTCGTTTTCCTTAAAGATAGCTAAAATGACAAGAAAACTTGTCTGATCCTCTAACAAACACAGCTTCAGACACAGGGACAATCTTATAGTGCAAATAACAGCCAGATTAAATTACCACTATAAAAGCTTTCCACTCATGAACAGTGATTTATACTTTTCTTGGAATGCTTTTACATTATTACATTGCAAAAACAGAATTTTGTTTTGTTTTGTTCTGGTTACTCTTGATTGTATAAAAACAACCAGTCCCACAAACTAAATCAAGATAAAGAGATGAGTATTTTATTTTCCCTGGGTGTATCAACCATCATTAGGAATGCAGATAGTAAAAAAACAATTTGGGACTCTCAGAACAGGTTGCAAAAATAATTTACAGTTGTGTTCACTGTTGGCATCATACTAAATCACATCAAGATCCTTCATTTGTTTAGGCTGCATTCAGTATGGTATTAAAAAAGTATTTCCGTTGGTATTTTTATAGTTGTTTGCAAATAAGATATTTTCTTCTACATGTCTAACGTGCGAATAGAGACATCTCTGCACAGACACCAATTAGTTACTTACATTGTAATGACAGGCATTACAAAGCAGACACATTGTGTAATGAAATAATGACTCATTAAGGCATTTGTCAGGCAAAGTTGCTTCTCTTTTCTTTTTAATTATATACTGGAGCAGTTTTAACAATACTTGTATAGTAAATATACTGCCAACTTTAATTATTGAAAATCTAGGATGAACACTGAAGCTTTACGTATTTTACACCCTTTTCTTTCTAAAACATTTGTTGATTGAATGACATCTCGAAGTGCTCTATAAGCTGTGAGTTAATCACGAGAGTCCAGTGTAGCAGCTGAGTACAATATCATTGCCTCAGTCCATGAACAGTCTATAGGTGAATAATTTGTCCAGCATCTCAGAATGAATCAGTGGAAGAACTAGAAAAAAAACCCCTCAGATTTTCATAATTACTTAGTTTGGTGCCTACCAAGTAAAGCTGCCTTCTGTCCGCTCAAACTATGATCTGATGTAGAAGTAGTTGTTCAGATATAACTTTAAAGTGTAATTACATTTGTTTTCTGTTGTCGTTCTGCATCTTTCAGACAAACGCTTTCCCTTTTTTCCTGGATTCCCTAGTTTCTTCCAGGTGTCACCGACTGCTGCCACTGAGACTGTTTCACTGCTGCTGCACTGTTATGCCACTGCCCTCCTACTCCCTGAAAAAGCTCTGTCTGGGCCCTTGTCCTGTCCTTGGCAGAAACCTGGTCTTTTCATTATGGAATATGTATACTAACAACTTTCTTTCCTATATTGCTTGTTTTAAAGGTAACTCTGGGTTCCAGTCAGGAAGAAACACTCAATTATTGCAAGCATGAGCCATTTGACCAAGATTTCAAGCTTATCTTTTCAGACTTCAAAGTAGCTTGGATCAGTAAATAACTCTCTCCTCTGAAAATGCTAAAAGAATTTCTCGCATAGCAAATTTTAATATTCTTCTTCCTTATGCCTTTGAAAGGCTAACACTCTTGAAAAGAGAAAAAAAGGTTTAGCGAAAAAAAAAAAAGCGTTTTAAGTCAGACTCTAAAGCTCCAAAGAATCTCTAATCCTCTGAATTTTCAGGCGCTTCTCTGAAGTGCCCTCAGATGCTGCTGGGTCAGAGGCTGCCCCTTCAGCTCTGAGACCTCCAGTTCTTTTCTCTAGTGCAAAAGCTTGCAGATTATTTCCACATTATTCATGCTCCGTTGTGACATGCTTTTGTCATTCAAAGCAAGGCTTTTACAGCTTGGTAACAGTGGTAAGAACTCATTTCCTCTGAACCACAAATTTAAAAAGAGGCTAAAATGGCTTGTGGCACCCTGTCAAATACTGTAAATTGTTCTCACAGCACCATATTTCAAAGCTGATGGCAGTGTAAACTTATGGGTGGGTATGGTTGGAAGGTAACACTCAGAGTGAGATTGTGGGATACCAAATCTGCTCTCTGTCAAGAAGGTCAGAACAAATTGGCTCGCTTCAGGATACAGAATATTTTTTCTGTCAGATCTTCGTAGCCAGGCTAGATTCCAAATCCCATGTACGCTACTTCCATCTCATATCTCACTGACTGATGCTATGCGGGAATGAAAGAAACATGAAAGAAGAAACGTTTTCTCTCCCCTGTTTGTATTGTCTTCAAAAGGAAAGCGAAAGGAGATTTTTGTCTCTATTAGTCCTGATAAAAACCTTTGTGACATCAAACCTGTGTCATTTTTTGTATGAATAATTCCCAGAGCTCTGTGAATTTTAATGTCAAAAAAGTAGCACTTAAGATAGACCAAATAAAAGGTAATTATTGAAAAAACCTTTATATTTAAAATATATTAAAAATAACTTTATTTAATCATGACATTATGAAAACTTCTATAAAGACTTAATTTATTGCTGTACTAAAAGCATATATATTAAATACGAATACAAAATGTAGTATGTTTGCTGTCATAGCGTTAATGCATATCAAACCATTAAGCTGGTAGAAGTGAATTGTCAAATTCTGAAAATCCACTTTATTGACTTGCTAACTCAGTCAAAATAGCTGTAGCCCCCTCCTGCAGTACAGAAAAGAAGTCATTATTCAAAAGGTTTTTTTAAATTACTGATTTCATTTAAGAGGAGAAATTTGGAAAGACTTGATTAGAAGGTAAAAATTATGTTTCCTCTTCCATCCCAAGAATAAAGTCTGGGTATAAAAAGAAGAAAGACAACTAGTTTTAGAAAGATAAAGGATCTGGTGATTAGAAACAATCTGTTCAATTCATCAATAGATGCTGTTTTCTTCCTCTGCTTAGAGATATTCCTTGGTGGTTTGGAAAGACTTGCATGAATCCAGGACTAAAGAAACTTCACTTAGATTAAGAACAAAATGAAAAATAAAAACATGATTTTGACGGCATTTCAATCTCCTTTCAAATGCAGCTTGGCTTAAATTGTAAGATAATAATTATGTAATAAATAAAAATGTAGAATTAATCCTTTTCTAACAAATTAAACATGATAATTAAGGAATTGAATGGCTATAGACTAAGCTTCCTAAATGATATACATCAATGCCTGTACATTTAGCATGTTGTCAGTAAAAGCAAATGACATACACAAGAAATGTCCTTCCTTTAGAAAATCAGCTGAAATACACTGAGAATAACACAATTTAAAAAGCTTATTTAAAAAAAAAGCTTATTTAAAAAGCAAATCTACTGCTCACTGATTTGAATAATTATGAACATCCTATTGTTTCAATCTCTTTGAATTAAATCAGTCTGCTTAAAAAACACAATAAAACAAAGAAAAGCATTTTTGTACAGATCACCTCAAGTACTAGTATTATAGCAGCATATATAGTGGTTTTTTTTGAAGAAGTTTAGCAAGTGACTTTTGAGAAAGTGCTAAATACCCAAGAGATTATTGGCCTGAGGTGATGTACCAATTATAACAACACAAGGAAGAGCAGAATTTCTTTTTTATTCTCTGTCTATGTGGATCGCAAAAGCTCACTTGTGACTGTTCTCCTCTGTGCCTTTTCCTCTTTCTCTTCCCATAAAATGCAGGCCTAGTAGTGAATGTGAAAAGGTTCTTTCACAGCAAATATGGCAAAATTAAACATGCCCAGCAGAGACAGAAGGTTAGGCACATGAGGAAATTAAACCTGTCAGTGTATCCCCTTGCACATCAGTCCCATGCTGTGATTATTCATTTTCTAAGGTAAGTGCAGAGAATGCTTCAATGAATTAAAAAGACCTGAGCCTGAACCATGTCAAGAGTGCAGTTTAATCAATAGCATCAGGGAATACTGTGTTTAAATTATGAATATATTTATATTTACTGAAGCTAAGGCTTGTGAAAGATAGCCTGGATGAGAAGCCTAAAAATTAATTTCTATAATTCCGTTTTATGTCAAACCTGGCAGTGCTGGAGACAGCATAGGCAATTTCATTTACCTAGATAGTATAACTCAAGTGTGTCCTATAACACTCCACATACAGTCAGCATTATTTATAAAACCAGCCTATGCCCTTATTTAATGATTTGGCAGTCATGTTAAACAGTTGAACCTTTTAGGGAATAGTGTTAGTTGAATGTCAATACATATGGATGATTGCCTTTCATCTGTGCAGAGAAATGGTAATTAGGATTTCCATTGAGTTTTCTGACAGAGGTAAAGCTGAATTAAATCCTATTTATAAATATTTTAATATCATAAAACAGCCTTAGAGCAATCAATTTGAGCAGCACTGTAAATATGCCCTTCATTATGTAAAGGTTGGCTGTTTAATAACAATATGCAAATATCTTTGCAAGAGTTCTTGCTTTGTCTCTTCTCTTTGTTTTCCAGGCACAATGTTTCTCCCACTGGGAAAAGTCTCCAGACAAATCTACTATCAGTTTCATTGTTTTATTTGAATGTATAGGACTTCTTTATGTCCTTCAGCCAAATAAAAATCTTATACCCCTGGCAACTTTTTTCATTAAAACTTCTATTAAAACTTGACTTAGTGTCATAAGAATGTTCATTATTTACAAGTTAATGTTCAGTGGCAGAACCAGAAATTCAGACACTTTTCAGCCTGTATGAATTGTCACAACTCCTAGCTGATCATGTAGCTCCAAGGCTGACTTGCTGCAACCATAAGCAAATGACTTTATTTTGGATTCAGATTTTCTGCCTAAAAAGTAAGGCTGAACAAACCTAGCTTATTCATAAATTGCTTTTTAAAATCCAGGAACTGCACTAAAGTTAGAATGGCACAGAGCAGTAAAAATGAAATGAGAAATAGGATGAGCTTTATCATGCAAATATAGCTGAGGTCACTAGTAAACCAATAAGACACAAGATCTAAGGCTGCAATGACAAGTGAGGGAGACAGACCTCAAGAAGCTAATATTCTTGCTCACCAGCAGAAACCCAACAGGTTTAAAGCCTATGCCCTGCAACTGAAATCAAGAATATTCTGACAATTTTACTGCTAGCAATTTATTCAGTAACATCGTTTTGCATGGAATTGTCTTCCTACTCCACTTAAAAGAGAGCAATATTATGCATTCTGCATCTTTTCTCTATTCCTTTAACAAGGTAATTTCATTCTTCATCGTTAACTTGTGGTGGTATCTTAGACTTTCAAAAAATTTAATTCCTGTTTTAACCATCAATACTATTCCTTTAACTCATCTTTCTGAATTTATACACCACTGACACCAATTTATTGTTTTTCTTCCTACTCTGAAGCTTGTTGGATTGGTTGAAATCATACACAACAACTCATAGATCAATAAGTAATTAATTTAGAATGTCAGAGATCATTCGTGATCCAATTTTTGTGTGTGGGTCAAAGTAAAACAAGCACAAAGTATATGTGTATGCTCTCAAAAATAAGCACAGAGAATTCAGTTTTCAAAAGTTCTTGAGCGAGAATCACCTCAAGGAATCAGAGAGGAGAAATGGAAATGACAGTCCGAAGTGAAGGCAATACAAAAATGTTCCTGTTATCTCAATTGGATTTCCCCAAGTGTCCATCACTGAAGACAATTACAACTACAAAATGATGGCTTGAAAATATTCAGAACTGCTGAACGACGAGAACACCACAGGATATCACTTCAACATTAACGACTACAGCAGTAAAGCAGTTTTGCACCTGCATTTTTAGTTACACATCACATAGTACCATGACATTCTGGGAAAAATCTGAGGTAGTCCAGTCCCTCTGTGGCAAGTGCACAGCTATTTGCTATGGCAAACTGAGACTTTCACTTCTAGTCTTGAGAGATATTGAAAACACAGTATTTGCTAAAGTCAAGGTTTACATTTTCTTTTAATTTAATCTTTTTATGTATCAGTGCTGTTAGGATGCACTGCATGTTCTCTTAGTTACTTCTATTTCAACTAGGTACCTCTGTAGAAACAAGGAAAGCTCACCTGCTTTATTAAGAACTTGAAGGTCACCAAAGTTTTGATAATGGGCTTTAGCTGACATGACTTCAGCAAAGAAACCCAAACATTAAGCTCTACTTATATCAGCATTATGTGTACGTGAACAAGACCTGAGAGTACCTAAAGATCTGCAAAAGAGCTGCATATTGAGATAAACTCCCAAAATGAAAGCACAGAAATCATACTTTGGGGTAGCTACCAGTATGCCCCATCAAATACTTGTCCTTATTATGAAGCTGACTTTAATAGGCTATCTACAATTGGTCAACCATTCAAGGAAAAATGAAAAATACTCTTGGGTGAAATACTCTAAGATTCCATTTATGGCTTCCAATCATTTGCATTCTGTCACATTTGAATTATATTTCACTCGTAAAGAACATCTGGTTTGTATTAAATCTGAAGGAAGGGCACTTCTTACTGAATAGACAAGTTGTCTTCTAAGACTGCTTTGGCCTATCTGTGCTTACTTCATGAGAACTGTCAACACTGTGAATTTCAATAAGCTCACTTGCAAGAGATTGCTGTTTCTCCAGAACACAATTTTTCCAGAAGCCACAAAGGAAGAGACCATTTAGAGTTAAGCAGTTGCCATGCTATTAGAAGGATATAATTTGAATTGTTCCTAGGAAATGAATATAATTGTTAAAAACACAAACTGTGCCAGTATTAATTGAAGAAACAGAGGTCTGTCAAAACTAGTTCTTTAGTTCTGGTCAGAATAAGGCTTTGATGTACATCTCCTGTGTGTCCCCACTTACTGCATTTTTGTTTATATCTTCGAGCTCAGTAAATGGCTTCTTTTCAGACAGAGGTAAACCAGACAATGTGCTCTAGAAGAGTACTTACTGTGCTCCACCTTCTAATGGGTACTCATGCTATCGGACAAGACTAGAAAGAGCTACTCTGAAATGGAACCACTGATAAGTTACTAGTGTGGATTTCAGGCCCTTAGCACCAACTGTTTCAATATCCACTCTCACTGTACCATACTGTTTACCAACACAGCTGTATCTAATTCTCCCAAGTGGCAGTTGTTGATCAAGTAGACACAAGACACACAGAAAAACAATCTACGCTCTTGTCCATAGGAACAGCCCTTTCAGGGACTTCATTGAGGAATACAGAGATTTGGAAAAGTCTTCAAAACTGTTGGTACACTGTAAGCTATTTCAGTGAGTTACTTTTAGTTCTCACAAGCAGAGGCAAAATAGAAGAGAGAAAAATGCCAGTCATGTACTACTTTCTTTCCATGGTCATTCTCTACCAGATAGAAAGAAGAGTTCTGAGCACTACTCTCCTTGGAATATATTAATTCGATGCTTCTGTGTACTCTTATTATATAATTTGTCATGAAAACGGAGGCATACATCAAAGGTTAGGTTTTGACTATCAGCAAATTTGTCAAAAAATAGTGGCTGTGCTCTGGGAAGAGAGAAAGTACCTATCTTTCACTAAAATTCTTTAATAAAATTTTCATGTCAAAGACTCCAACAAGGGTCAAAAAGCAAGATGTTAGACAATTCTTATAATGATCACAAGACTGCAAGGAGAGATGAGAACATTAAGTCATTCCTATGTGGATTTTCTGTGTTTTCTTACTGAAGTTGACAAGTAGATACATGAGATCTAAGAGAGCTAATGTTCTATCACACACCTGTAGTAAAGACTAGTTCCTGATGAGATGCCACATTTCAACATTAGATTCAGTGTAATGTAAAACCAAACAACTCAAACTTGTCTCTATCTACTCCACATTTTCAGAATGCATGTGATCACTAATGTACCGTCACAAGTGTTAATGCTGTTTCCACATAATGTTTAATTGTCCCTCGGAGGCTACATAACACAATTTCTGCAACCTTGGTTGAGTACTGTACAGGTATGGCTCAGGTAATCTATGATCTCAGAATTTAGGAACAATTCATATTCCATATATACAGATCAGTTTTTCCTTTTGAACACCAAAGTTTTATTCCAGTCTTTTAAACTAATTCAGGGGTTAGTTTTCTTTTATTGTATTATTATAACTCCTTTCCATTCACAAGATAAATTTGTAATTTGTAGCTGGAATCTTCATACCATTTAATATGACCAGGAAGAGAGAATACAAAGTTAAAAATACTATTCTCTATTGATTTCATTAAGATACTGTTAATAGAAGAGTAGAAAGAATACCCTAGATATCATACAGATCAGGATCCCAGTATGGTAATTGGTTTAATGTAGTAATAAAGATATAAGAAACTTACAAAATACACCAAAGAAGCAGGATAAATGAGTGTATTGGACAGAGGACTTGAAGTGGTATGGTTAAAAACAAATAGGATGTACACCATTTTTAGATATTCAGCGTTACCTGTAGCAACACTTTGTACCTGAGTTCCTGAAGCCCTTCAGCACCCAAGCCTGCAATTCGCTGGTCTGCAACATAAGATGCCAACCCAAATTTTCACATGAGAAGTATTTTGCATATTGCGGTAACATAGTAAGGGGAAGGGAATGGACTAAATGACTGCAGTATTGTTTACAATTTCTGATCCTTAGAAAATATCTGGTCTACCATTTCATTCATGGGGAATTTCAGTTCGAAAAAGAAAAGTTAAAAGTACATGGGAGTGGTTATTGGTGGTCAACTCAGAAAGTAGAAAATTTGTAGATGAAACAGAGTGATTCAGACAGGGGAAGAAGCTTTCATCTCTGGGGACACGTAGCTTCCTGAAGTAATTAATAAATAATAAAAAAAGCCCTAGCCATGGCCATTTATCTTGCTCGCCTTCCTGGGGATAAACAGGACGAATGCGGTGCAACTACAGGAAACACAGACAAGTTTGGTCTTCTTGGAAAAAGATCCCACTTGATAGCAACATACTTTCTTTCCCTGCATGCTAGGTTTACATCAGAGAGTTTAATTATTGTTTGTATGAGCTTGTGAGACCCAGAAGTGCCCTCCAAGATGTGTATGACTTGTAAGTGTTGACTTGTGTTTGTGCCAAAGGAGAACGAAGAGGGGGAGTGATTTCTTTTTTTATCAGAAGATGTAATAGCTTATGACAAGGTCTATTATCCCCTGGAAAGAAAAGGAAAAAAGGGAATGTCTTTATGCTGTAACAAAAGCTAAATCGCTTCAAATTTCAGCCTCCATCAAGACACACCAAGCAGGAACAGTGATTGCTAAGCCAATTTGTGCATCGGTTTTTGAAAGGTGATAGCAAATATAAATAAAGAAACAGGGATGAATGCAACTCTATAGGCATTATTATTATGGCTGATTTCCATAGACATAATGCACCCCTTCTGGTAATTTTCATGCTATTTAGCAGAGCAATGCTAGGAGCAGGATGCAGTTCTACTTCAGGGTACTGGAAAACATAAAGTAATATTTCTGTTTATGCTAATACAATTTGTAAAGAGTGTTCCTTCATCCCTAGAGGTTTATCTATCAAAAGACAACACAGGTCACTCTCCTGAATCAATGTTTAGGTTAGATTTATGCATATTCTATCATCAGTAAATTAGGTAACCTATACTAATACAATTTCAAATGTCAGTTACCTTTCTGTATCCCAGAACTTCTCAAAGCAATTCAAAACCTGTTTCCATGTACTACTGAAGCAGTTTGCCTGCTTCTGGGAGAAGGTGGAAGCCAGCTAGAAGGGAGCATCACTTGGGCTGACAATTTGACAGCAGGTTCTCAACAAGCCACTCCAGCTGTGAAATGCAGCCACTACGATATCTTCAGTGTCCATGCTTTGAAGACTGGGTGTTAGTCAGCCTGAGAATATGGCATAGAAAACTAATCTGTTCCAAAAGGAGGGAGGACTGCATTATTTTTTTGTCTAAGATAAAAGTGTATGCTTCTTTGAAGAAGTAGAGGGAGGAATCTGCAGATTTCCAGCTTGCATTTACATACCTAATTATTTGAGCTCTTATTAGAACAGGTAGGTAGTTTGTTACTCTTTTCCAGAGGTAGCTACTGATCATAGTACCTACCTATTATTTTCTACCTACCTATTCTTTATTCTACCTATACCTTTTCTTACCTACTTAATAACGGTGGGTCGAAATAGTTGCTTGAAACTGTCAAGATAATTTGACTCTTTGAATTCTTGTCTTGGAAGTGTAGAGATATGTAGAAATGAAGAAACAGGGAAGAAAATATGAGAAGTATGTTTTCCTAGATCTTGAAAAGAGGGGTGAGTGAGTGTAAGGTCTTGTCCAACACAAAGAACAGAAACTTTAGACATGGTTGACAACACCTTACCTTGTTTAGTTCTAGTAGTAACAGCTGGGCCTGATTTTTTGCACAGGGTAGCTAATACCCATAATATGAAAATCAGAAAGTCCAAGCTCTCTTCAAAGAGCTGCCTGATGGATGTCAGTCAGCTTCCCAATCTATTTGTTTTTTAGTGTGATCTGTACAATGTGAATAGTAGCAGATATGAAAATAAACTCATCTTTGAGGCTCCTATGTGGGACTTGGTAACTTGTAATGTAAGCCACATCTGAACATAGCCCTTTACTCAGAAAACTTATCATCGAATTTCTGGTTTTTGTTTGTTTTCAGTTTCACTAAGGGGGATTTTTTACTTAAGATTATTTGAAAGTTAATGTTAACAAGCAATAGTAGCAGGAAAAAGAGCCCACGTTCTAGATACAGGATACATCTGCCAATAATACCAATGAGCAACACTAGGTTCACTAAAATCAATGGGAATTTAGTCATTAACTTCAAGAGCACTAAAAGGCCACTGAGGATGCTTTAGATGAAGAAATGTTAGCTCTTGAAAAAAAATCTGGAGAGATTTTCAGGCAAAATTTTTCTTTTGTCTGTAGCAATCTCACTGCAATTTCTAATGAGGGATTTCTAATGAGGAGAACTGTTCGAGCTGGTCACCTGCAGGATAAGAGTTCATAATCCATTTTGAACAATTTAAGAATTACATATCAGCTAGAACTGTACTCCTTCATTTTGATATGTGAAAAGAAAATTTGCAGTCCTAAGAAAACCGAAAATACTGTTAAACTGTACAGACAACATTTTTTAACATCACAAAAGCATTCATCATCATTCTGAAGTGTT
This sequence comes from Patagioenas fasciata, assembly GCF_037038585.1. NCBI lineage: Eukaryota > Metazoa > Chordata > Aves > Columbiformes > Columbidae > Patagioenas > Patagioenas fasciata. The sequence continues at coordinate 26,099,996 of NC_092524.1, read as the reverse complement.
TCAAGACCTTAAACGTGCTCTGCATTACTATCAGCTTTGTATTTCTAGTCTCAGAGACTCACCTCCTCAGTTTAGAGCAAATAAGTTTTCAGCTGTTTTTACATCGTTGTAACTCCATGGAGCCACCATGATTGACAGCTACGTGACTCTCAATAGTAAAAATCCAGGTTGGTATTTGTATAATCAGTTGAGAGGGCAAAAAAATCTTGATTATGGCATTTTCTACCAATTCAGACCAGCAAATATATAAGCTTTGCTGTACAGGGGATTTAATGAAAAAATGATCCTAACATAAGCTTCCCTTCCCAGAAACTCGAGTTCTGAACACGCATCCTCTTTATCAAGAGCCCAAATGATGACTGATTAGTATTGCTGAGGTGAACTCTCAAATAGTATGGCAATTTGCAAGAGCCTTCAGGTGCAGATCTCTGCATTGTCCTTCTTCAGCCAATCTTAACAAAACAGTGTTTTGACGTGACATGTAACATCAGGTATTTAGTTAGACCTTCTAAACTACAAAATATAATTTTTCTCAGAAATGTCTAGGAGTGTTTCCCAGCACAGCGTTATGGTGTCAGATGGCTGTAAGACCCTTAATTGTGGTTGTGCCATGTCCTGGAGCTTGGTGTTCTCGATCTTTACTGACTATCATCCACTTCAGCTTTTCACTGCTAGGGACCTAAAGCTTCTAGTTTTTCCATTTATATATAGCCACCCAAGATGGCAATCTCATATGATCGCAGTACAGATTCTTGTGACACCTGCACTATTTGTGACTACTATTTCCTATCAATGAGGTGCACAATCGCATGTTCCTGACACAACTGCAGATTTCAAGACCCCAAATCATACTGAGGGGTTTTTTGTTTGCATTCACTGTCTCTCTACACTTCTGTAAGTCTCCAGTGACTCCGACATGTATTTCTACCAGTGAGGGAAGTCTTGTTTTCAGTTTTCCATTCAATAAAATGTGAACAAGTCTCATGATGCTTTCAGCTACAGAATTAGCATTGTTTCAGCCACCTTCAGATTTCACAAACTTTGTAATTCTAGAAATGTTTTTGTTGTTCTTGTCTTCCATTCAGCATATTTTCTTACTTCACTTGTATTCACTTCCATTCTTAGATTACTTTCCTTCTAGGAATGCAGTATTTGGAACTTACTGCCCATAATTTAAAATTAACCCACGTATGCCTTTAATTTTGGTGAAATGTCTGGAGAATGCCTAAATCAATCATTTAAAAGACTTTGTTATTCCAAGTTAACTGGTAAGATTTAACATGAAATAAAAAATTCTGGTGAAGATCAGTCTTGAAAAAAAGTCATGTGGGAAGCTCAGGGGTTTAGGATTTGCAAGTCTCATTCTCAGCCCATGCTTTGGCTGTAAATTTTTCTTCGACACATCCAAAAGGTGCTGAGAACTTCTCTCTAGATGACTGTGACAGCACAGCATCTTGCAAACAGCATTTGACAATTCAGAGGCTCAGGATCAAGTGTGCCTCCCTGTATCTTTAGAACTGCTTAGATTCAGTGTGGAGAGGCGTCTTCACCTTCCCCCAGAGTACGACCCAGGTGGCTGACAGAGGAGAACACAGCAGTCTGCACAGGTCTGTCTGACTCTGAGTTATCAGATACTATAAGGAAAGTGAGAGGAAGGAGGATATTTCTGAGATATAGATGCACTTCTGTGGAATGGTCTGCTAAGAATCTCTGTGCACTGCTATTATAATAAAAACATGATTATGATGGAGAAAAAGCCATTTGTAAAGTAAAAATAATAATGTTATAACACCAGATACAAGAACCTGACAAGCTCCATTAATATAAGATAGCAGAAAAACATTTGTATTGAGAGCTGATGGAATGCTTGACTTATATAATTACCTTGTTCACATTTTCCGCTGTAGCCAAACTAATAAGAAGATCTTGAAGATATAAAAAGCTTATATACAGACATGAAACTCCTTACTCAACCTTTTATGGTAAGTAAGTGCATAGTTGTATGTAGAGAAAGACTGTAGGCAAACAAAAACCAGACATATATAGAGATTCTATAGATGGCTGGACAGAATGAAAGGTAAAAATTATTACAGAAATGTTTGGACATCTTAAAACAACAAACAATTCAATACAATTTATTTAGTCAGGGTAGAGTAAAATTCACTAGTATAATAACAGGACCATTTGTCTTAGCAAATATCTTGTTATTGGTGATCAATAATGTAGCTGAGATGACTGATGGCTTTGTTTTCCTGTGGTGCCTCAGCCAGTATAAATTATTTATTTGACATGCTTCCTCTTGGCAAATGCAAAGAAACAGTGATGAGAAATTTGCATTCCTCTATATATACCTCCAAATGAATACATGACATTGCTCAAGCTTTTGGTGAATGGCATCTAGCTGTAGTTTGAGGGACAGTTTTGCCGACCCAATATTTTTTTGTCTCCTGGCATGAATAGCAATATAGACATCAGAATGAAAAACAAGGAGTTACTTCTTTTTGTTTCATGTGGAAGAAGAGAACATGATGGCATTGGCAGAAATATCTGGAATTTGAATGTCTCTGAATACCCAAGAATCTGCCCTAGTTTGCCAGGATCTTTAAGTTGTTAAGCTAATTTTAATTAGTTTCGAGGCAAGGAAAAATGAAAAGGGTAAAAAAATAAAAGACCACAAGAACTTAATAGCAGGACAGGGCAAAAGTCTCCCAAGCTCACTAAACTCACTATACTGCCTCTGCCAATAGCCAACAGTGGAAGGTGAGGTGAAGAATGAATGGAAGAGTGTGGCCAGAACAGAACATTTTCCCCTTCTGTGTCTTACCATTTCTGTTTCTACAACTACCTGAAATTAGGTTGTAGTATGAAGGGTGTTGGTCTCTTCTCCCAAGTAGCAAGTGATAGGACAAGACAAAATGGCTTCAAGTTGCACGAGGGGAGGTTTAGATTGGATATTAGGAAAAATTTCTTAATGGAAAGGGTTGTCAGGCATTGGAACAGTCTGCCCAGAGAAGTGATTGAGTCACCATCCCTGGTGGTGTTTAAAAGATGTTTAGATGAGGTTCTTAGGGACATGGTTTAGTGCTAGAGCTGGTTTATGGTTGGACTCAATGATCTTGAGGCTCTCTTCAAACCAAAATGATTCTCTGATTCTATCTGTTCTCCAAGCTAATGAGTTCTATTACTAAATATGTGCAAGCCTTAAAATAACTCCAAGCATCCTTGCTTTTCTCTGTACTGTTTTAGGTTATTTAGCCTATTCAAGATATGGTGATCAAAAATGCATTCAAGATGTGGGTGTAAATGGATTTACACAGTGGTCTAACAATATTAATTTTTTTCTCTCTATGCTTTCTTAATTCATAAATCACAATATTCATTTGTTTATATCTAATTCTATTTCACAATAGTATTTTAAACTCTTACTGGGCATGAAGTTGATACTTTCAGAGGTCTATCCACAATAAATCTGATGTCTTTTTCTTACGTGTTATTAATAATTTAGAGATGGTCATTCTGCACTGGTTTCTCCTTATGCATTACTTTGCATTTTTTTCATTTAATTTAATTTGCTGTTTTATAATCCAGTTGCTTAGTATCACAAGACCCTTCTACAAAATGTTTTTTGTCTGGACTCCTCTTGAATAATGTTGTATTGTCTGCAGACTTTGCCTCCTCACTATTTACCTTCTTTATTAGATCATTTAAGAATACTTTCAGTGGCAGAGGTCTTAGTACAGGTTCCTGTGTGGGACAAGAAAGAAACTCCAACCTTGTGTAAAGGCAGGATGAAAATACACTGGTTCAGATAAAGATTAACCATGGTAAGGCTGGGGAAATATGCCTGTTTTGCATGACTGTTCTGTAGCTTTCCTTCTCTTTGCTTTAACGTCATAGAAATGTGGAAGTTCTGCTGTCCACCTGCCCTACTAAAATGAATGTAATCTTCACCTCCACTATGTGCTCATCTGCAGCACTATGAAGCACAAAATCTCTTCTATAAATGGAGCAGCTCCAGGAAGAATTTTAGCTCAGCTGGTAGGTTGTCGGCAGCTCACTCACACAGATTGTTTCTTCATACCCCTTTCAGTGCAGAGCTGTACATGTAATGAGCTCCCATCCCCTCCAAAAAGTGGTATTTCTGGAAGTGAGCTTCCATATCACCAAAAATACCACTTGGCTAACCTTGTAACTGCATTTTGAGAAGTTTTGTTTCTGGGGCATATGATCATTAGAAATGATGCCAAGTCTTCATATGAACAGGAATGTTGATGCTGATGACAGCAGCGAAACCCAAGACAGGTGTTTTCCTAACTAAAGCCCAACTTGTACACAACCCCCATGTCAGAAGCTGGTCACTGTATCTGGACAGAGTTGATGGAATTATAGGAGAATACCTCTGGGAAATATAGACATCAGGCACCCATTTCAAGCTCAGGTAAATTAAAAATTGACATTCTTGGTGCCCCTATGGTACTATGCCATATGGGTGGTTTTTCTTCAGTAAGGGAGTGCCGGTACTACCCACTGTACTGGTACCAGCTGGAGAACATGCTCCCAGCACTGTGGTGGTGCAGGGTAGACTTCAGGTCCTCCAGCACCCACAGCTGTGGGAAGGCTTGGCATTCACGTCTCTGCCAGCACACCTGGGGCTCCACGCTGGAGAGTGGCAGAGGGGGATTTGTTCTTTTGCAATTCACAACTGGAGACTACCACATTGACTTTCCACTGCAACTTTTTCAGTATTAAAACACAGAAGTGGTGGGTATGCTCATGTCTGGCTCATGACTAGTTTTGTGATATGTGACTTTCAGTATCTTTGGTCTTGAGATCCGCAGTGTAGCAAGACAAACCTCTGAGTACTAGAAATACTCTATTGTGTCTTATTGTGAATCCTACAAAAGACCAAACAGCACTTTGAATCTTATGTTTATTGTTCTCATTCAAAGAAAATTAATACACTTTGAAGAGGTAAGGCACAATGGACAATTAACTAATGCTGCTTAAAACAATTCTCATTTGCTTAACACTATTTCCTAATGTGTAGCTGTAAAACTTTTCGCAAGACCTTTAAAATACAATCAGTTTTCCTTGGCTATTTCCTAATAATTCAAACTGAGTGCAGAACCTGACATGCAATCAAGCTAATACAGGTCGATATCCATTTTCTTCCCCTTAAATAGGAATTTTAACACAGTGACACGAGGTGTGGAATCACAAACAGTTACTGTATATCTATCTGTTTGCTGAACATGCACAGAGTGAGGACATGACTCAGCCACCTTTAGTCATACTGAATGAGACTCACCAGTATAATTAATTAAGTAAAACAAAGAATATCACGACTCATCGCCACAAAACTAGTCTGAGAATCGTTCAACCACAGACAAACACATTGTTTATGTTTATGTTTCATTTAAAAGATAAGACTATAACACCTTACAAATTTGGTGTCTGATTTTGCCTGGGAAAGTGGGTATAAGAAAATATTCTTCTACAGCCAGAAGAGTTAAAACTGGAACATGTGAGATCAAAAACAAGCCCTACATTAAAATTCCGCCCCCTGCAAAACCCCCCAAAAATACCCACTTGTCTGCAAAAGGACCTTCTGCTCTGTTTTTAGCACCACAGAGTAATAGAAGATGATGGCTGGAACCTGCAGAACAATTCTGCACCCAGCTGAAATTGCCAAAAGGGTTAGGAGATGATGTGGGTAGGAACTGTCAAAAGCTTGCCTAAAGATCACATCTATTTGTTAGTACAACTATGAGATACCCAGGACTTAATTTTACATTTGATCCAAAAAATGTCACATTCCCCCCAGATGACATAACAAATTATTCATGCATAAACATAATTACCCATGTGACATTTATCACAAACTTATATCTGCATTGGTTGGTTATGATGGTCTGATGTCTGAGCTTTTAATGGGGCTCTGATGCAGTCATTAAAACAAATTAGGGATAGACAAAGTTAATAATTGCTTAATCATTTTGCAACTAAAATAGCTTTTGCTTTGGTAACTGTTTTCAAGACTGCTTCACTGAGATTTTGTTGATGCATCACACCACAGAGGTATAATTTTCTACCTGAAAACGACTGACTTAATTTTGCTGGATCATCAAATCATAGAATCATAGAATGTTCTGAGTTGGAAGGGACCCACAAGGATCATCAAGTCCAACTGCTGTCACTGCATAGAACAACCCCAAAATTCACACCATGTGTCTAAGAGTGTTGTCCAAATGCTTCTTCAATACTGCCAGGCTTGGGGCTGTGACACCTCCCTGGGGAGCCTGTTCCAGTGTTCCACCGCCCTCTGGTTGCAGAATCTTTTCCTAATGTCCAATTAGGACCTTCCCTGGCTCATCCTCCTGCCATTCCCTTGGGTCTTACCATTGGTCACCAGAGAGAAGAGATCAGTGCCTGCCTCTCCTCTTCACTTTCTGAAGAAGCTGCAGACCATGATGAGGTCTCCTTTGAATCTCCTCCAGGCTGAACAAACCAAGTGACTTCAGCCACTCCTCATGTGTCTCCCACTCTAAACCATTCACCAACTTCATGGCCCTCCTCTGGACACTCTCCAGTAGCTTAATATCTTTTCTATACTGTGGGTCCCAGAACTGCACACCAGTGCAGAGCAGAGTGCGACAATCATCTCCCTCGCCTGGCTGGCAATACTGTGCTTGATGCACTCCAGGACATGGTTGGCCCTCTTGGTTGCCAGGGCACTGCTGGCTCGTGTTCAACTTACCATCAACCAAAACCCCCAGATCCCTCTCCACAGACATCTGCTGGTCTTCAGCATCTCATCCCCCGGCCTGTATGTACAGCCAGCATTGCCATGCCCCAAGTGCAAAATCCGGCACTTGCCCTTGTTGAACTTCATGTAGTTGGTGATTGCTAAGTGCTACAATTTGTCTGGATCCCTCTGCAGGGCCTCTCTGCCCTCAAGAATGTCAATAGCTCCTCCCAGTTTAGTGTTACCAGAGAACTTATTTAGTATTACATCAAGTCCTGTGTCTAAGTCATTTATGAAGATATTGAAGAGTGCTGGCCTTTAGATGGATCCTTGTGGAAACCCGCTAGTGACTGGTTGCCAGCCTGACATAACCCCATTTACTAGGGCCTTTTGAGCCCGGCCCATCAGCCAATTGCTCACTCACTGTATTGTGTGTTTATCCAGTTGTATGCTGGACATCTTGTTCAAGAGGACACTGTGAGAGACAGTATGGTTTACAGGACACAGATAAAATCATTAAGTTCAACATGTTGCTAGGTCTCAATATATCATCTGCTTGTATTTGGAAAGAAGATGATTGGTGGTGAGTGAAAAGGAGGAAAAGATGCATAGCAGAACAGAATTATTGGGATGAATGATGCACTATGTTTGAAGCTCACACAGTTGTGTAGAAAGTAAGGAATCCTGAAAAATGGAACTGGGCAAATATTTTCACTAAGACAGGATATGCTTTATCTTCCTACACTCACCTGACTCTTTTTGTTCCTGTTTCACTGAAAATCAGTACAGGACTATTGCCACAATAGGACGACTATTTTTCACCAAATGTTTCTTTCAAGCAATTCATGAGGAAGTTTTCCTCTGTGTCCTTGTTCGATATTTTATTTTTGTGTCTACTTTTCTGAGGTTTGAGTTATGAATGAGATAAGATGAAAGGGAAAGAGATGCAGTAATAAAATAATATTTTCCCAATGTCAATTTCTGCCCCCTCCCCCCCCCCCCAAAAAAAAAAAAGAAAACCCTCAATGTTTTACATAGAGGAAACTTTAAAGTGCAAAAAGAGGTGCAAAGACCCACTTTTTTTTAATAGAAGATCTTTGATGAAACTACACAGATATTTGTGGCTTGGTAACCTGTGCTGACTACAAGATCTTACTGACTAACTGGTCTCATAGAAAATCAACATTTCAAAACCAGTCTATGCATCTGCCCTGTTGGCACTCTCTGTGGAAGCATTACAGACTTTAAAACTGATAGCAGGTGAATATTTCAGTGAAGGAGCTATGGCAAATTTTCATATAAGGAAATAATTGCCTGTGAACACATAGACGACTTTAGGCTCTGAAGATATTAAACCAACAAATCCCACGAGACTGCTCAGCCCATAGTCATCTAGAAGACAGTTACGCCTAACCCATGAGCTATGAACCCTAGTATAATTTATCCCGTGTGAAAGATAAAGTCCATATTTGCTCACCACTCATGCTCATTCTATGTTTCTAAGAAGTCATGATGCATTTCTTCATCTAGTAGGAATGAAGGCATGTGGGAGATTTGAGGGATTTTCTTGAAGTTAATATGTGGACGGGTTTCTATTAGATGGAAATTTGTTATTAAACTAGCCAGGCTCAAAAGAATTTCAAGGCCATCTTGGAAATCTGAAAACACGACGTAAATCAACAGACCTATTAGCACTGAGACTCGGGCGTGTGGACAGCTCATGAACATGGACAATATCCAATCAGTTAATGCATTCTTGGAGTGTGGACGCGTGATCAGGAAATAACTGCATAGATAAGGAGGCTTGTTTCTGTAATAAATGGCTTTGCTCAAATTCATATTGGATTGTGTGGAGTCCATGATTTTTTGCCCTTACAAAAGCAAGTTTCGACTTACATACATACTGCTAGCTTAATGATCTACTGTAACCTACCTGGCATATGGCTACCAAAGCATGCATAGAACAATTTCAGACTCAGGGCAGATTTGTGAGAACCAGTAGCAAGACTGTAGTAGTCCCAGTAGCTGTTAGATTCTTCCCATTCTCTTCATCAGAAATATTGACATGTGTGTGAATTTACAACACTTGGAAGAAAGATTTACCTTCCTTCCAAGTGGTCTTCTGTGTGTATTTAAATATACGTTTACCTACCACTGGGTGCCTCATGCCAGAAGGACTATACTGGGAATGGAAAAGATTACTGTTTAAACAACAACGCTCACTCTGGAGATGTGCAGTTTGGGGACAGAGATGGGCGTTGATGAATGAATGCTCCTGACCCTCCCAGTATGTTAGAAACTGCCTGCATCTCTTCTATTTCCAGCAGACTCATCAAAATATCCCTAACGCATTAAAACAAACTGTTTTGAAGCATGATGGTTTCATACTTTGTGCACAAGAGCTATTTCCTCTGCAGCAAAACTGAATGATGGAAAAAGGAACCGAATCACAGAACCATGGAGTCATAGAATGCAGAACGGGCCAGGACGGAACAAATCTTGAAAGATCATCTGGTCCAAGCTTTTGCGGAAAAGGGAGCATAGAACCATAGAACAGCGAGACTGTACGTTCTTTCCCTCTAATGCACTCACAGCGCTTAGGGCCAGGATCAGCCATCCTTACTTGACATGATTTCCAAGGCACACCAGTGAAACATTATTTACCATGGGTCAGAATACTAAGATTTGACCCTTAACCATATGTGGTATATAATCACAGTGTATTATTCTACTAAGCAAGATTCTACATTATTTTATCTCCTCTTTAATAATGTTTATTTATTGTTTGAAAACAAACTTCAAAAAGTCTTGCTTAAAGAACTTTTTCTTCCTTCTTTACCGTGTTTATCTCTCTTGCTTACATTGCTGTTATAATTCAAACCCCTTTTCTGTGAGTGTGTAGCAAACCTGAGCTTTTGTACTAGGCTTAATACCATTTGCACAGAGAATGAGATTGTCCCATGTTTTGAGACATCTGATGGATAACATCTATTGAAAGAACTGTGTGAATTTTACTCATGGAAATAGTGAGGGGAGTAAGTTTAAAAGAGTTTAATTAATTTGCATCCCTAAAGGTGACTTGTTAGCACTGTTGAGAATTAGAGTTTTAGTGCGACTGTGAAGGCTACATGGGTTGATTTGGTGTGTCATATTGAATTATGGCAGCCTGTATCCATGTCAAACAATGTATCTCTGACGGGAAGACATGTAAAGTTGAGGATAACATCTAGTGGTACCATCAAAATCCCTAAAGTTTCTGCTTCAGTGTTTGTTAAATATTCCAAGCAGATTTGCAACTGAGAAGGAAAAATTTAGAGCTGAAATGTCCAGGGGCCTTGAAACCACAGAAAGCTTTTTTAAATTGTCGGGAAAGAGTGGAGAAACCCCCACCTTATTTCTTCCATGGTCTAAAGCCTGTTAAAATGGCTTTATTGCTTCATTTTACATTGCATATCAGATGAAAGATCAATGCATCAACTTTGTTGACTAAGACAAATCTCCACAGCCAGGCACAGCTTCTTGGAAAGAATGCGTATTGCCACTGAAAATTGTGAGTGCTTGGTATCCCAGAGATTGTTTTGGAGTTAACAGGCTCCTTTAAAAGGACAGTTTTCTGATGATAGGTACAACTAAAGGTCTCATCCCAGCTGAACTTGAAAAAAAAAATAATTACCCAAAATGCAGGGTACAGGATAGAGCAGTAGATTATTCTTGCCACAATGAGGGGCATCTGATGGATCCAATAACTGTCCGGTCAATCCTGATAAATGTCTAATCAGAGCTCCTCCTTCCTGCCACCTAAGATCAGCCTAGTTTTTGTGTTACTACCATATTGAGAAAGACCGATTAATTGTCCACTTCCTCAAATACCACATTTGCCAGCAAGGCAGAAAAGTTCATTACTACTAGTCTTGCATCTGAATTGTGCAAATAGCCTGAGAACCCAGTGTTTTGTGAGAGACCAGAAGGCAATCTGGACTGAGCTCCAGTATACTAAAGGACACATGTTCTAGCTGCATCAGGAGAAAAACTAATAATCCTGTTCATCAGCAGTGCAGATAATTGTGCACCCTTGCTGTCAGATCTCAAATACAAAGTGGGGGGAAGGAACTCTCCTTGATTTTAGCAAATCTGTACAATATATTCTTCAAAGTATTTGATAGGACACCCTAGTAGACATGTGAGTTTCATCAGAGTTTACTTTGTCATGAAAGATTAACTCAAGGGATAAAATGATTCAGTGATAAGGGTGTTAAAAAAGATGCTCATACTTTAACCTAATTTTCTTCCTCATTTCAAGCAGTTGTTTATTGGTAGCTGTCTTGCAACCTCTGCTACAATTTATTCTGCTCTAAAAGGACAGAGAGGGATCATATAGACTATCATCCTTGTGCTCTGCTTTAAGCTCAGCAGCTTAAATTTGCTGAATCTGCAGTAACTTTCAGTAGTGAAAGCATTAGTATTCCTCTTAATATAACACCTAATCTAATGTAAGAGGTGATGAATTTATTATTTTCCTAAATACCTGATTCTTTCAAATACTATACAACTGGAACAATATTCAGTGCCTCTGATTTCCCCTTGTGTTCTGGGTTAAAAACAAACTTCTTATTACCTCTTTTAAAAGTGCCATCTGAATTTTCACTAGGTTTATTTATTTTTGTGGAGCTCTGACAAAAAAATAACTAGAAGCACTGGATTACCCTCCTTTGCACAATTCATTGCATCAGAACTTTCTCTTAATCTTGGCCCCTCCATCACAGTTTTGTTTGGCATCTCATGCATGAAATGTGCATTTTGCATGAAATGTATACTTGCAGATTCTATTATTTTAATTTAGTCCTTTGTGTTATTTTGGTGTTGACTGTGCCTTTGGCCTGATTAGACAGATGGCAAAGTCCCCAGTTTCTGTATTTTTAATTGTTTTATTAAAGTTGCAGATAGGATTAACCAGTCTAGGTTTGGACTAGGGATCAAAATATTCTAAATTCAGTGATATGTGTCTGGAAATTGGTTATGCAGAAATGTAGTTCAGATTCTGAAAGGATCTCAGAAAGTGAATTCATTTGGGTAATTACATTGTGACAGGCACTGCAGGCCAAACCAGTGCCTTCAAAGGTGAAAAACAAATGGGTTAGTCTAGTGCCTTTAGTCTGTACATCCATAACCACCATACCACGTGTCGATTCTTCTGCTTTTAAGGGGAAGCATCCTGGATACAGTTTCTTTCAGTTCCTGGAATGACCTCCACTGTCTCCTCTAGATGTTGATACTCCCATCCAGCAGCGTTTAACAAAAGCTCTTGGGACTTGAAGCATCTTTTTTTCCTTTTCAGATGCTTCCCTTATAAAGCAGGGAATATTCATCCTGCATTTTTCAAATCAATACCAAGGCAGCAGGGTGATCTGCATACAAATCGACTTGCAAATTTACACCCTGTCTGACTCTGCCAACAGGATTAAAAATCATTCAGGAAACAACAGCTCCCTGTAATCACATCCAGCCAGATTTCAATAATAACTCAGGCATATAAAAGCCTCTTGGTTTCATATGCATTAAAAATAGTTCCTTCTCATTTTCTACCTCTTCCTTGGGTAGTAACTTCCCATTTTCTTGAAAGCTGTCTGCTCTGTATGTGCTTTATCATCCATCCTCCAAAAACCCCATCTACTGGAAATATTTTTCTTACTAACAAAAAGAAAATATGATTTTTTTATACCCCAATCTGATAGCAAGCAGGATTTGCAAAAAACCCCGAGTCATCACCACTTCCCCACAGATCCCAGTCACTGCCTTCAACAAAAATTGTCACCAGATTTTAATGTACAACGAGCTTGGTAGTTATAATTCTGCACTCTTTGGACAGTTGTCTATTTCAGAAAAGCCATCAGGATCCTATTTAACATCTTATGGACGTTATTCAGTCTTTAGTACGCAAAGCAGATAAACTTCTTCACTGGGCAGCTTTGATTTTTGCTTCAGATTATGATGTGTCTATGAAATCAAATGTAATGCTCATTGTTTATTATTACACTGCATTTTTTCTGCTTGACAAATCTATCTTGATACAGTGTCATTTTCAGTTATTGTGGAAATAGTCGGAGCAGTGAAAAGTAAATTGAAACAATACATAAATGCAAAGAAGCATACGTCATCCTGCAATTCTTTTTTGTCCAGGAGAGCTGAGGGAGGACTTGGGAGCTGTGAACACTTTTTGCCTCTCAGTGGTAGTACTGTGAAAGACTGATACCAATTGGAGTTCTTGATTGCCTCGTGGAGACAATCTGTCATCATTTGTCAGGGGCAATTCCTACATTCCCAGCTTTAGAAAGAGTAGTTACGAATGCAGGTGTAATGGGATGCATGAGTTTGCAGGGCAAAGCAAGGTTTTTGGCAAGCATACTAAATAATCACTGCAGACTGAAATTGGCAATCGCAGGAGGAGGCACTTAAGAAGGGAAGAATAAACCGAGATGCTCAGAATGAGACTCAGTAGCTCCATCTAGTCACCTGCAACACAGCAAGGTGGAACAGCACAGTCGTTCGGTTTCCCTTGTGCAAACAGTAAAACTGGCCTCAGCACTCATCATATATTATATACAAAATGAGCAATCCCTGTGTTTCTTGAGAGTTTTATGAAGAATATGTCTTGTAAACGTCCAAATATAAGGTAGTTTGAAACAGTGAGATGAATATGAAAGCAACTACCAGGAGGTTGCTTCTCCATTTTATGGCAAAAGGCGTGCATGTATCGCTGTCTGCTGGCAAGGAGGAAGAGATTTTCCACAATGCCATTAATTCCATTGTTATTACTTAATAATGCTATTATTTATTTTTGCTTCTTCAACGATGAGCAGATGGGCTGCTGCAGGTGAGGTGAAACAGTGGGCTGTGCAGGGTTAGGCCTGAGGGCTGCAATGAGAGAATTGCTCTTACAGCTGCTAGCAGGATGGGCTTAATATGGGGAACACAGTGACTATTGGTGCTGCTGGGAAGGTGTACTCCATGCAGCATCACTACCTCTAATATAATCCGATCCTACTGCTGGCATCAGGAATCAACCTGACTTCCTGGGGCTGCCAAAAGGCATTGCATAGGAAATGACAGGGAAGTGACTATTTGCTGTTCTCAATGGTTTGGTGCCCTCACCCACAATCTACTTTGCTTATGTCTATGGCCTTGGGCTCATCAGTCCCTGTATTAGAGATCCATAGTTAGCCATTGAATTAGCAGTGGTCAGGAACAGCATGTGGATGGTTTGGCAGACAGTACCTTGATTTAGCCACTTAAAACTACTGAAGAATGCTTTTATGCTAAAATAAACCTGTCCTGAGAGCCTCTGCTAGGAAATAAGGCCTTAGAATTGCAGGTCTTAGACCTGCTGGGATCTGGGCTGCAGAAGTCATAAGAATTTCAATGCAGTTTGGCAGGAACATGAAAGATATAAATCAGGCAATACTAACTGAAATGCTGGCTTCCTGTATTTAAAGGAATAATAAAATGGTTTCTAGGTTAAAATGTCCTGTGACCCCTTTAATTCTCTTGCTTTATACAATGGCTTCTTAAACCGTACCTATGATGATGGAATCAAAAAAGAAAACAGATGGTTTTGCTTAATGCATGGGCCTCACCTGTTCAGAAAATAGCCTCAGTACAGGCAAACAAAAACATCCTATTAATGAAGCCTTAACACCTAATTTGATGAAGACGATGACCCCTGAAATGTTGCAAACTCTTCCCTGAAAACTCTGTCTGTTGTTAAATCCCAATTGTTAAATTCCAAGGGGACTGAATGTTGATTGTTAGAACAGCACCTGGCATTTGGCCCATGAAAAGTAGCACTTTCCCAAATTATTCCTGAGCTTTGCTTATTCTCAATAAGTTTCTGACTCTAGCTATTTATACAAAGAGATTCCTTATGCACAGAGCTCACTTAAATTGAAGACTGAAAAGTCCCTTCAAGAAAACTGAATCCACTTATTTGCACCTAAGCAACTACTTTTTATATTTGCAACACATTCTCTTTATATACTTCAAAATACACAAACCAGAATGACTCTGGTGACCAAGCTGTATTTGCTTAATGTAAGTTTTTCTCATGGAGAAGGGCTGTGACTATGAGTCTACTAAGACCTACTGAAATTCAATGCTGATAATGCTGTCACTCATGCACTAAGAATATTTATCTATTGTATAATGTAGGACAAACCACATGCCGGACCTTCCTGTTTCTACACTGTTATCGTCTGCGGATACTGCAGAAAACAGATAATACAGAAATGCAAAGTGCTTTATGCAGTGCAGGTCTATGGATTTACATGGCCACAGCACTGGCCTTTAACTGGAACCAGCTTTTACTGGTGGAGCTGGAAGAAGCAATGTTGGGATGATGAAGATGATGACCCCTGAAATGTTGCAAACTCTTCCCTGAAAACTTTGTCTGTTGTTAAATCCCAATTGTTAAATTCCGAGGGGACTGAAACTTGATTGTTAGAACAGCACCTGGCATTTGGCCCATGACAAGTAGCACTTTCCCAAATTATTCCTGAGCTTTGCTTATTCTCAATAAGTGGTTTGCATGCAGCACCCAGTTTTGGAAGCTAGCACAATAAACCAACATAGGCATGGGACATTCTTTGACAGCTGGCATCAGTATCTGGGAAAGTTCCTGTACGCATTGCATTTACTACCATAGATGTAGCTAAAATGTCCGATACACTGGGTGTGTTAATGAAGGACTGAAGCCATCTTGGTCCCGTGGCATTTCTGCACCTGTTTAAAGCAAGCGCTGCTTGTCACAAAAGAGAAACGGTAGATAAAATAAGGCATGGAAAAGAAATTATTTCTAAACTATTTGGCTTTGCACTGTTTAATAAACTCAGGTTTGGAATATCTGCTTTGGTGCTCATTTTCTGGCCAGAGAGTTGTAAACACAAAATCCAGCCTTTTTGGGAACACGTCATAAGACATTAAGGAGGCAACTGGATGAATGCCAAGAAATATCTATAGGACTTCGACAGATATGCCAAAAGGCAAACATCACACTCGCTAGTCATATTCCCTTGAGTCATCATGTAACTGGGCTGTGAAATTGTGTGCCCATGCCAGAGTGAAAGACTGTGCCCACTTCCTCAGCTACAGCCAGGCAGGGAAAGGAGGGAAATGCAGCCTTTATGTTCTCCTGACACTGGACTACCACTGAGCTCTAAAATATCACCTACTGACAAGGTGGACCAAACCTGACAGCCCCTGGGGCTGGACCTTGACATTGGAAGCTCTCTTTCAATCCAGACTGATACAGAAATTGTGGTTAACACGGGAGGAAATACTTGTCTGCGAGACACACAGCTCTTCCCTTCCTCCTCTGAGGAAAAGGCAAGAGGCTGGATGGAGTATGCCAGAGGTGACATTTGGCTTGAGGACCACCAGCTTGACTGTGCCAGTTTAGAACATACTGAGGGCTACTCCAAATGGCATTCTGAAAAAGCCAAGCTAGGATGTGCTGTTTAGGGCTAACTCCCACCAGCATTGTGGCACAATGATCCCAAATCCTCACCACTTTGGCTTTAACAGCCTACAGTCAAGATCATCTTCTTGAACATGACAAAAAGGCACCAATTTGGTCATACCATAACTTCATTCCCTCCCCTATTACAAAAGAAACTCTGAGATACGAGTCTGAGAATTAATAGGAAGCGCATAGTCTACGCATTAGTAAGGAAGCAAGCAATTGAAGTCAATGGAATATAACGTCTCTTTCCTTTCAGAGTTGCAGTTACTTATGATGGTACCTGTAGTGTACATAAATGAACTGTAGATGAATGCTTCATATATATGCTCAAGACTTAGTAATATGACACCACACTACAATACCAATGGGAGAAATGTGCTTAGACCTGGGTGAGTATATGATATGTATAGGAGATGAGAAAGCACAGGTGTTTTTGACTCGAGCCTTAGAATCTACATGGTTCTAAGAATTCCAAAGAGAAAAAATGGATACAATATTGTGATTAGGATGTTTTTCCTGAAGTGATATGCAAGACCACCATTTAGATGAGATAGTAAAATTAAGAGACTTTGATTTATATAGAGGTTTTATCACTTTGAGCTAGTTTTGCACAAACCACCATGGCTCTCATATAAAACGTCATGGGCTAATACCCTCTCTGCTGTAAAAGCTATCCTAATGTCATGTAAGAAACTGAGATAAATTTAGATTTCTGATTAAACCTGAAACTGGTATTAATCACACAGGGCAATCTGTAAGGCATTCTTCTGATGAAGTTTTGGACACATTTATATGAAGACTGTGCATTACTAATTCATATCAAGATTATGCATGTGTCTCTGTTTTCCTTATTTTTCTCTCTCTTGCGAGGACTAAAGCAAAATTGTTTGCTGAAAAGATACTTTCAGGAGAGGAAGGCAATGTCTTAGATATGAAAACCCTTCAAACATCACCTGGTCAGGTGCACTCCAGCCAGGCTTATGTCCTTGAAAAATGGGTTCTTTAGCCTCTGTTTACTTTTCATAGGACTGAGAATCTGAGAACTGATGCTGTGCCATGCCAGTGTTTCAGAAGGGTAGAGGAATCTCTGTGACAGGCTGATGGAGCAGAAGGGGCAGCAGAAACAACTGGGTAAGGAAGGTACAGGCATGCCACAGCTGAAGTACCAGGTTTAGACCCCCTGGGTGTGGGTAAGAGAATACACCTACAGGTCTTCATGATTGTTTGAAATATATGCCTTGAAGTGCTCTGTGCTTCTAGGCAACACGAATTTGCTTGCGACTGTGCCAGTGAAGCCTACTTCTGTCTACAGAATCCTGAGAGAGAACTGCAGTGGGTATGGAGCTCATTGGCACTTTTAGAAAAAAAACTCGCTGCTAATTTGTAGAGTTTCAACTGGTGCAACCTGGCCATATCACATAGGCAAGACAAGTTACTTCAGTACCATGGCACTATCCATAACAGTATCCTGGATACATACTGTGCTATCACAAGTGCAAAGTGATTCCCCTAAAAGATGGTAACCAAAGTGACCGGAATAAGGAATAATAATGATAATAATGTTTGCCTCTGATGCTATGTTACATGGTATCAAATAGCAAGTAACTTAATCTTATAATATCTCACCTTCCCCAAATTGGTTTGTTCTAAATTTTCCTTTGCAAAGCACTACAAATCTTTGAAAAAAAAAGGACTACATAATGGTCTTTTACTCCACATAACGGCTTACTCATGTCCAAGATAACCTGAGATTAGTAAATTTGTTGGGCTTTTGTCTGTACAAATCTGTAATCACAGGTAAGTTTATGTTAATGTTTGGATACACACAGAGAAGCATGATAATATATGCATTTAGTCATCATACTATCATAGTCAGAATGGAATGTAAGTTGAAATATTGGGCAGTTTGGTTATGAGAAACACAGATATTGCCACATGCATCCCTGAGCACAGTTATGTTTCTGTAACAGGAATACTGGTTCTGGGATGAAGCAGAAACTGGGAAATGTCATAACATCTGCACTTATAAAAGCTGGACTGGAAAACTAAATTATTCAAAAATTTACTTGTTTGGATTAGTCTATAACACTACTGCAGTGGCTAGATTAAGAAGGTTGTATCTCCAAGATCTTTCTGAACAGTAAAGAAAAAAATCACATCATATATAGGGTGATATATAAAGTGATTTAGGCTACTTCTCCCATTTCACTGACCATAGAAGAAATCTCTGGCTATCAAGGCTTTTACCTGGGGCTTTGTTTCCATGACAAATGGAGATAAATAGAAATCCTTGGTTAATCGTTTTTTCCTCCTCCCTTGTTCCAGCTGTGATGCTCATCTGACCCTGTGGTAAATCTGTTCAAGGAGTGACACTGTCAGAAAACTATGCTTACAAGGAAAAGAAAAGGAGCAACTTTCCATCGGTCTAGTCCCCTGCATTGGTTCATTTTGTGATATGAGCTGAGCACTTGGGCTGGCCCAAGTGGAGTAAGAGTGCTTTGTCTGGAGACAGGAACACAGAGCTGAAACTAAGGGCAAGATCATCGGAATGCTAACTTACATCTGCTTTTTGTTAGAAGAATCTGGATTTGGCTAGACAGCAGAAATTATACACTGGAACTGAAAACAAAAGATGCAAGGGAGACTCAGGAGGTGTAGACCTATACAGAAGTCCAGGCCTGCTTGTGGGCTTGGCTGTGGTCTCCACCTGTTTATAGACAAGGACAGGCTTTATTCTATGCTGTTTGGTAATCTGTGTACCCGGTTACATCTGTGCAAAAGAAGTGCAGAGTGAGTTCAAAACACTGTCATATCAGGATAGGAGCTGTATCTAATTAAGTCTCTTGGTACTATTGCATACTCAGCAGTATTGTGTTGAATTACGAATTTCAAATAACCAGTCTTTCTGAGATTCTGTTTTTTTTAGGAAAGTATTCCATAGCTCCAAACCACTGCTGATGGAAATTATCCTCTGAATGATCCTTGATTTCCCTTAATTTATTCTTAATTTCACTATTTATTACTTTATCAAAAGTGACAGGCATATTGACGGGAGAGAATGAACTTTTTGAAAGCTTTTGTCTTATCCAGAGGGAATGATATCATGCAAATCTAGCTAATTAATAAATCAAAGCAAACTACAGACCTAGGTTTGCCAGCACAGTGTTTCTTGGTAACCAGTTCTCAAGAGCAAACAAACTGTGCAGTTGGAAAGGTGTGTAAACCTCTCACAGCATAGCTGCATTGCCTTAGTAACATGAGCTGTGCCTCAAGTCCAGATTCTCCAGGGCTTCCATGCCATCTCACATCTGGAGGAAGCCAGATGAGCTGGCAGGCTGGAGAGGAGGTAAAGATTGAACTCCCACCTAGAAGTTTGAACTCCAAACCACGCAAGCAAGTTGAGTCACCTGACAGAGTGAACTGAAGCCATGATCAGACAGACATAAAAACGAAATTCATGACTTCTGGATGAGAGAAAGGCTAAAAATGGATTACCTGAAAATGGTCCTTAAGGCTAAGGAGAACTGATAGACACTTGTAAGCTGCGACAATATCAATAAAGCATTTCCCTGGATAGTTCATCGGCTTCAATTAACTCAGCAGATAATTTAAAACTTCCTTTATTTGCAAGAATAAGAAGCAGCACAGATATTATCTTAATAAATAATGTTTTTACTGGATCACTTTCAGTTAAGCTCATTTTCAACAAGTCCATTCCATTTTAAAAGACAATGTTCCTTAGTGCGTGTGTTATGGAATGTGTGAGTAGAAAGAGAACCACCAGCTTCAAACCTCACCTCATCAAAGCTTTGAGTAATTTATAGTAATGGCTTACACTGCTACAGTGCCTTTCATCACCAAGGGCATCAAAGCCATTTAAGAGAGCAGGAAGAGAGAAACAGAGAGAAAATGACTTCACCTTTGACCAAAATATAGCCACTTCTGAGAAAGAACACTGAAGTTGTCAAGAAGCAAACAGAAGAATGATGGCAAAACCAATGAAGAATACCTTCTGCCATGAAAAGCAGAAATCAATGAAAACCAAATACAGGATCCCATCATGATATTCAATTAGAACATCATTAATAGAATATGTATACCTATGGGAAAAGTTCCATTAGTATTGAGCAACCCCAGAATATGAGTAGTTTTTCTTTATTTTACTTTCAAATTGAAAAATGACATGCCTGGCAGCATAATGACTCATATAAAATGCTGAAAACTTTTTTATTATTAACTTGGAGTGAAAACTTATTATTTAATGCTGTTGGAACTACATCGTGCAAACCCCTTACATTTCACTGAAAGTCTGCATCCAACTACTGACCCATGTTATTTGTGACATCTGACAAAATCGTAGACGGAGGCAGCATAATCATAATACTACTTGGCACTTTGCATCTTTAAAGAACTATGGAAATGTTAATTAATTTCCACAACAGCCTAGGGAGTAAATATTTTCATGCTGATTTTACAGATTAAGGGGATGAAACAATGTGTGGACATGACATCTCCAAGGCATTATATCAAATAAGTGTCAGATGTGGGGCTACAACTCCGAGATTCATCAGGCCTTTAAACAATGATGCCTGGGGCAGTCACTTATTTATAAAAAGTATCTTAAACCATTTTCACGTTCTCTTTAATATGTTATTTTACTGTGTAGTGGTTATTTACAGTAGTAACTGGTGATGAGGACACACTTTGTTCCATAATTACAATTAAATGCTTTATATTTCAGCCTCAACTTCAGGATTTGTTTCCACAAAATTAAGTTCATTCTGATGCAGAAGTCAAGTGAGTTAAAAGGTGCCCAGAACAAATCAGGAAAGCATCATGGTGCAGAATACATGTGTCAGAATGGGTGTGTTAGATTTGTCTTTCCACTGTTTGGCTGAGTCTTTTCTTAATGACATTTCATTTTCATAAAAAGACATATTCTTTCAGCCTACTGTTTTGCTTATATTTTGTTTTTGTTTTGTAACAATACAGAAAACAGTTTCAGAGCTCCAGAGTTTTGTTTTGTTTTTTTTTTTTTTTTTTTTTTAACTCTTCTAATTCTCCTGTTCCCAAGAGCTTTCCAGGATCTTTTGGAAACCTTTTTAGTATACAAAAACATAGGCTCAGACATTTGGATGGTGATAGCTTGCTCACAGATCAACTCGATGGCCACAATGCAAAGTACCTTATCAGATAACAACCTTACTTATTGGCCAAACCAGTACTCTCGAAGATTCATGTTAAATAGAAGGACTAGAAAACAGATGAGGCAGATATGATACCTTACCACAGACCGTATTTAGGTTCTGTTGGACTAAAAGATATTTTCCTAGGAGAGTCAAAGAGCAAATCCCAAGGCTGAGGAGACCTCTTCCTCTGCTTGACTTTCTCCCTTCCTAAACATCTCAGGTCTGGTCTAACAGAGCTAACAAGTGATGTTTTCATGCTACCCTGCAGCACACACTGCATATCCGTGATTATCTAGGCAAGTACACTTTATAATACAAAAAGCAAATGAGTCACTTCCAAAATAAAAAAGTATCCTTCCCCAGACATTGTCCCAGTTTTGTCAGTCTTAAGTCCCTGAATACACTTGACAGCCGAGAGCAGAATTCTCCAAACACCACTGGTCCCATACAAAATCAAACTGTTCCATTTTCTCTTATTTAGAAAACAAGCTCTTTGGCAACATTCTGCAGAGCATTTACTCAAGGCTATGCCTGAACAGTGCATTCCACTTCTAGCTCACAAGAATTCATTTTAATCGCTATTTGAATATAGAGCCAATTGAATGGAAAGCTATAAAACACTGTATTTTTCTATGTAAGAGAAATAAAGAATTACTATAAAATCCTTTGGAATGAATTCTGATACGAATCTGATTAGGAGTCCCACTCTACATTTTCCAGAACTCTCTGTACATATTAATTCTGTTACAGCTACAAACATACAGTGGTGTGCTCTTCGGACTAACTTGGGGCAAAGATAATTTGTTTGTTGCCATGGTGTTTGTGAAGCTGACTGAGATGCTAACATGCAATTAGTAAAAAGGAGAAAGAAGTGAGGACAAACTAAAAGGAGGACAGCAAGAAGAGCTTTTGCCACTGCTTGGGTTTATCGTTTTAAAAAGCTGCTGAGTTCTTGAACCCAAATGCAGTTGAGCAAGAGCGCAGAAATCATCTTCCAAATTCAACATAACCAAAACATAAAATATTTCTAAGTGATATACTAGATTTTGGCAACTGATCTCTATGTGATTCACTCTGCCTTTTCCCCTAGGAACGGGAAGTAGTTCTTGCCTTATAGGACTCGACCACTGGAATCTGAGACCAAGCTACCAATCCCATGCTCTTCAGGCTAGTGTTACTACATAGTCCACCCAATGAACAGAGACAACATCCATGCACTGGTCTTGGATACTATCTTGCTGGATCACCAAAGCTGCTGCTAAGCGCGTGACAGAATTAGCTAAGCCTGCCTTCATATTGCTAAGACAACGAGCTCTACTGAGTCTTTAATCAACATCCAGATAAAAGCTGTTTATAAGAACAAACCCAAAGTCAGGATGCTTCTCTACTGTCCTCAACCACCCACTGCATGCTGAGCATGTGAAATCCTATCTGCACAACCTGGATGATTAGGTAGCCACAGCAATTCCAGAAGAATTGCTATAGCAATGACACATGTCTGCTAAAGAAGTTTTCTTTTCCTTTAGCAGTCATTAAGGTTCAGTGGAGGGAGCTTTGCACTGGTCTGTTTCTTCTTCCTCCTAGTAGGGTTCATGCTTTTTAGCAGTTTTTATATAAAAGTACTTGTCTTCTCCCCACAGCTACTCACCCATATAGGAATAGTGTCTCTTTGGTGCACCTGTCCCTGGCACACAGGAGTATAACTAAAAGCTTGTATAAGGGTCATAGCCTAACCCCATAACTACCTGTAGTTAAGAAAACACAATTCCATCCCTCCACTTAAAGTAAAGCAAGGGATTAAGCAGTGTCATTATTTTGCTTAGAGGAACCTTTTACAATGTAATGATGACTAAATCCTAGGCATTGAAGAGCCTTCTTCAAGTACTCTTGTACATGAAGAGACAACAATACAGATTTAACATGAGCTGCTGAGGCTTTAGCCAGTTTTGTGAAAACTGAGCATCATGAAACTGGGAGATTTAGGGCTGGAGCAGGTGGCACAGCATGCATTTGCCTGGACTATGGCTCTTGTTAAAAGCAGCTATCTAGAAATTATTCCAGCTGGTCACAATTCTGTAGGATGTGATCCAAAGCAATCATGGTTGTTGAGATTTCTGCAGGAAACTTGACCTCCTAAATAGGCCAGTTCTTGTCTCCTACTCAAAACACAGGTGTCCATTTTTCCTCTACCCTCACTAGAATTGAGGACTACACAAGTAGCACTAAAATTTGGTTTTCTTTTATTTATCTGATAAGTAGAATGTCTCAAAGTCCATAATATAAGCCTTCTGGAAGAAGGAATCCAAGGTCTTAATCAGTTATGGCTCCCCTGTTAACAAACACAAAGCTGAAAATGTTCTGATGTCCTCTACAAGTGCT
Organism: Patagioenas fasciata; assembly: GCF_037038585.1. Taxonomy (NCBI): domain Eukaryota; kingdom Metazoa; phylum Chordata; class Aves; order Columbiformes; family Columbidae; genus Patagioenas; species Patagioenas fasciata. Next base: position 26,076,172 of record NC_092524.1, on the reverse strand, counting down.
CTCTTCAATATGTCTGTTGAGTACAACAGTCTGTTTCCCACCCTCTGCTCTGCTGTGATGTGGTTATGTACTCTTTGCTATAATAAAAAGCTGTCATTTTTCACATTTGGGGTGGCTACTCTTCATATCAAGATCCTGTAATGAACTCCAGGAATCCGCAGGATAAAAGATTGTACAAATGTACATCAGTCTCACTACAGAGAACTGCCTCACAAAGCAATAGGTTTTGGATGTTAGAGGTTTCTACATTTAATTAAATGACTCCTTCAGAACTGGAAAATATTTTTTTTGGTTTGTTTCAGTGTGGTGTTTTTTTTTTTTTTTCTGTTTGTTTTGTTTTGTTTTGGTTTGGTTTTTTGTTTTGTTTTGTTTCCTAAAGGATTATTTCAAAGAAAGTCAGCTCAGAGCATCAGTTACTACTGTCAGCTTCTCTCAGTTTTGTTCACCTGTGGCAGGATCTGAAGGCCTCTGTTGTATCTGTCTGCAGTGTTGTATCTATCTCTGTCATGTCTCTCTAAACATGCACCAGTGGTTACCTGAAAGGCTGCGGATGAGAAACTGCTATCACCCGTTGAGTAATAGGAACAAGGAAGGAGGACACTGTGTGCACTGATTTGACAAAGGATTAACCTGTTTCCTCTACTGTAAAGTTGTAATGGGCTCATTCATTACTCATAGAGCTCCATGACACTTCACATGTTAGCGAATGATGCCTCTGGTTCATTCCAGGAGGTGGCCTGCCAAATGGTTAGGAAAGAAGGGAGAGGAGCCAGACAGGAGTAGTGGAGGAGGAGGGCTGAGTTAGATAATGACAATTAATACTGGTATTTACTGGGATAACACTCAACTGTACACAGTGCTTTAGAGGTTTCAGAGCACTATAAAAACATTAATTAATGTTCACAATTACCATTCTGCAATAGGGAAATGTCTACCAGCACATTGTACTTTGCCAAAGGAATGTGCGTGCTTTGAGACAGAAAAAAAAGAAAAATAAAAAAAGAATCTCCCTGGTTGTGGTGTGTGTGTATATTGGAAAAATAAGGCTGTGCAAAAGTCATTCAGCCCGATTCCATATGCCCTCACCATTCTGTAAGTGGCTACTGTTTTGGGAACTGGCAGTCAGCACAGAAGGGAGCCCAGGCCCCACCTCAGTGGGGAAGCAGTGGCGAGCTGATCCTGGCTTGGACAGTCAGCGCCTGGATGCATTGTCTCCCCTCCAGCACAGGCATGCAGCACATGTAATTGCCCATGCTCCACTCCATCAGCCTCCCAATATCAGGAGGCTGGCCCATTTCCCTCCGCTTAAAATTTAATCAGAGATTTTACTGCTCATAAACAGCTTAACGGGAGCAGTTAGAACTCTAAAACTTTGCATATTTTGGCTTAATTACTGCTAACAGACAGATGCCACTTTCAAACACTCTCCTTCCCAGCCCTTGCTCCCTGCAGCTGCTCAAATCTGGAACATAAATTCATTGGTTAAATAACTGATAAGTGGCAAAATGATTAGGGATTAATGGAAATCTCCTTATTTCTGCTTGATATTTTATTTTTGGTTATCTCTGCTAAATTGCAGTCTGTACCTCTTATGTGGTAAGATAATAACTCTTCTTATTTCTGCTCTAAAGCAACAAGAAAATGGAGGCTGTAACCTAGAACTGTATAGATTTTGAAGTGTCAGGGCATAATGCTCCCATGTGTGATTCACACTCAGAAGCAGCGACCTATAACAAACTAATACAAATAACAATCTAATCTGAATGTGGTAAGGGATCAGTTCCTGATGCCCTTTTTCTAGACAGACTGATTTCCATCAGTTTCTTTTTCAGGTGCCCAGCTTCTCTCTGACCAGGTTGTAGACGAGCAAATAGTTGTTTTAAATACAGGAGAAAATGTCACGATGATCCAGGACCAGGAATTAAAATGCACCTGAATGAGGATGTCTGTTCCTGGGACAACAGAGCTGTATTAATTTGGGCCAGACCTATTGCCAGTCTCCTACTCTAGTCACTTCCCATTGCGTCCAGAAAGCCACCTTTTAAGAGCATTTCAGTGGACTGAAGGCGTAATTAAAGCAGTACATCGAAAGAGAAACCCAATACTCCACTTTCAAACTTCTCTGTGAAGATCTGAATACTATCTTTGATGGACTCGATGGAACTATCCCTTGAAATGGAGGGAGAAGAAATGAACTTTCTGCAGATTTGAATATTCTGACAAGAGACTACATCTTTTGAAAGGCTGTACCCAAGATATTCTATTGTCACTTATTTACAAGGTAGCTTGTGAGAGTAAACTAGATCTTAGATTGGATGTCTGCACTGATATTTGCTTTTTCCAAAACAGTAGTCGATTTTGGACCAGGAAGATTTTTACTGAGCTCATAAGAAAAATACTAAGAAAAGAAAGCCATTTATATGTTATCACATGACTGGATGAAGACTCAGGATTTATCAGGAAAATTTGTCTTTGTTTCCTAGAAACCAAGGGGCATATTTTCAATGATTAAAAAAAATAAAATAATACCAGTTAGGTGAACAGATTATTTTATGTCTGTAAACAATCACGGGGAGAAAGGAAAAACAAACAAACAAACAAAACCCCCAAACCAACCAAACAAAAATCCCAACCAAACCCAACCACGAAAACCAGCAGAATTTTCAACCAAATGACAGCCAAAACCTGAAATCCAACCTTGCAAAAAAATTTTGTCCTGCAGCAGTTCTTTTGCTTTGACAGAAAGTCTGAGAGGACAGAGAATGCAGTTTGTTCTGTCTGTTCTGACATTTTGCATCCTCTGAAGAGAACAGACAACAAGAATTTTAGAAGTAACAGGCCATGAATTGTTCATCAGTAGACTGCAAGATAGATCCTGGATTTCACCGTGCTACCTTTGTTTCACCTCACTGACTCAAGAGAGAAGACACTGCTTGCATTTTGCCAGTGCAGCAAAAGTAGCTGCTCAGCACGCACTTGTTCACCTGCCAGATAAAAGGGGCACCTTGATGTCGGGGTGAGTAGTCCAGATAGTGTCCTCTATTGATATATAGGCAATCGCTCACCAAATAAAGGTCTGGTAGATGGTGCTCAAGACTGTGCAGTAAAATCCCAGGTTTTATAAGGTTAGTAAACTCATGCACATAAAATGGTTTTCACTGTGCAACTCTTTTACCCACCTCTTACCCAGCAATCTCCCATTTACATATGACTTTAAACAAGGCTGCTAACAGCTCCCAAACTTCAGAGAGACCCCAAGACTGTTCCTAACTTTGACAGGGTCAGCATAAATCTGACTAGAATTAAAAACCAGAACTGGTTTTCAGATGTTGTGTTCCCAATAAAGATTAAAGAGACAAGAGGAGCTTAGTATTTGAATTCTTAATAGCTTGATATTTCTGAGAAGGCCATAAGGTTTACACCAGTAATAGCTACCAGCCATTCTTTGTCTCCGGTTTTCTATTTTTTCTGGATTTCTCCCTGTCCCTTGCAAATATATTTTTAGAAGCAGTAAGACAACCTTTTTTCCTTACTCACCATGGCAACTAGTGGCTGCAGAACATGTGCCTTTAAAGCTTTATTTTCAAAACATGGGAAGCCTGACTAGAAGTGTTGCAGAAGTCTGTGCATTTTATGGCACAATGATGTTTGCATACTTATCGCTTCAGGCTTGGCCAAGTTCGTAAATTTGTCTTTTTTTATGGAGCAAAGATTATTTTTGTTCTTCGAGCAATCAAGTAATCTGGGTTTATCTGGCTTTGCCACAAACCTACTGTGTGACCTTGACCTAGTTATTTAATCTACCGCTCCTTCAACCCTATTTGTAATGGGAGACACTTCACTACCTTTCAGGTTGCTGGAAAGCTTGACTTGTTAATATATGTGAAGCTTTCTACACCTACAATGATAAAAGCACTTAAAATGTCACAATACATTTATATACCTATCTAACTGACATCAAGTAACAATATCCATTGAAAGAAAGGACATATGTAAGTCCCAGCATTTCAATGGACTTGTAACATCACAGTTATTCAATTCCAAATATTTAATCTCCAGAATATTCTCCCTTCAATGAACAACAGAGCTTGTGAATTCTGCAGCAATTACTTGTTCTTTTGTAAAGTGTTCTTGGAGGTTTTATTTTTAGATATGGGAATAAAATGACTCAATTTTCCCTCTTGTCTCCTGTCTCAGCAAGCAATAAAATGTCAGCACTGTGGTAGGTAATGGGAAGGAAAAACACCTCTATTGACTGAACAGAGTTATAGCTGAATATTTTCATGAAGGTTCTGCTTGTGCCTTAAGCATCACAAACACTGCAGGTAGAAGATATCTGAGATAACAAAGAATGAACTGAATACAAACAAAATCATTCATCTTATGAGAAAATGTTACCATTCAGAAGGGAGAGTTCTGTAGACTTCAGCCAGTTACTGCACTTTATTTCTTCATGCTACTTTTGATAGGCTTGGGTAAAAGAAGAATACCATGACCAACAAACAAGAAGGCATGCTACAGCAATCTACCTATCACTGAACTTAAATAATGGCACAAAGTGCCTGAATGTTATACTATAGGTTTCCTAATTTAGGTAAAGAATATAATCAGAATTCAAGAGATGAATTGCAGCTCATGATTCTGAGTGTTCAATTAGGAATACTGGGGAGATTATCAAAATATTCATCACTGCTTTAAATAAAGCCACAGTTCCCAAAACCCAGACAGACAAACTGTGTCTCTAGGTAGTGTGGCTGGGCTGAAAATGTAGGTTCACCTTGCAATTGCAAAGAGGGCTCACCTAGGAATTAACTTGTATGTCTCAATACAAATGCAAGCACCTAATGGTAAGGGCAAGAAGTCAAGTGTTGGCACTCACTACTCCTATTGTCTTCATAAGCCTCTGACCACAACCAGCTTCTCCCTAACCTATAGCTTATGTTCTTTCATGATAAAATTATCTTGACACCCTGCTTTTGTTGAGTCTGGCATCTCTTTAAGAGTTTCTCATCTACTTTTTCTGATGCTCCTTCCCAGCTCTCTGTGGAGTCAGCAGCAGAGAAACCACCAGAGCTCCCTCGGGCCCTTTCTCAGAGTTATGTATGACATGTCCTTTCTGTGCCTAATTCTCAGCTCTCAAACTGTTTCAATGAATTCACAGCATCTTGTAGACACTCCTGGCTGGTCACCTGTATCTTTCATCACACCTGCAAGCTCTTTGGTTGGACCATACAGGTCACAGGTCTAGTTTCCCTTTAAAAATTACCTAGATGGAAAGCAGACACTATCCTTTGAGTCTGAGGGTTCACGAGGTGTGTCAACAGCTTTGAAATTTCCTGTGTAAATGCCTAACCTATCCTTTCAAATCTCTTTCATGTAGCAATTCGAGAGATACGCTTCAGAGATCAGAACAGAGCTTTCCATACACCTTAGCTGCCATCAAGTCCTCTGATGAAGATAAGAAAAAAATTATACAGAAACTATAAAATGCAGGAATTTCCTGTGGGGCATGTATAATGGCACCAGTAACTTTTTTCCCCAAAGGATACATGCACTCAGGTTGCTGAATGGCTCCACTGAACTGAGCCAGGCTCTATGTTCATGATCAAAAGAGTAAGAAAAAATAGCTAGCAGGAATCACCAAAGACTGCCTGGCATGTTAATAGGGATCCTGATCACACAGCAGGGATTCTGTAGGGAGAGGGGAGCTGTGCAAGTCTGCACAGCTTCTGCTTTCCTACTGAGTTGTACTCATGGAGTGTGTAATTAATTGTTACTGTTCATTTATTTGTACAAATCAATGAATTTGCAAGTGGGTGCTACCCAGTGACAATCTAAAAACTGACATGAGACAGTAAAGGCGAAGTTTCCTTCTGAATAGCAAAAGGAGCTCCATCTCATTTTTTCTTCTTTCAGCTCTGCCCAGGCTCACTTGCTCCTGTCTTCCCGATACTGTACCACCTTCACCCTTCACTTCCCTGGCTACTCAGGGAGACGCTTATTCAATGAACTTCCTCTTTACTTGTAGTTTTCATTTGTTTTGTTTTTAAAGAAACAGAAAGACTTCCTCAATTAGTTGGGGAGAAGAGGGAGAGAGCTGCTGGATGCAAAAAAATCAGTTCATTTGGTTAAAGGCCACTGAATCTTGTTGCCTTTGGCTTCTTGCTGAGGCCCTGCTTCTCCACTCAGGAAAGGAAAGCAAGTACATGCTTAACTTGTGTTTAGATCCTTAGAGTTAAAAGTCAATCACATTCTTAAATGCTCCTCTGAATCAACGTACTCTCCCACATGCAAATCTTCTGACATATTGAAGTGTGTACTGCCATTTCCATGAACTGGCATAATTGGTGCAAAAGCTATTTTTAATATTTTGTTTTTTTGAAACTGTCATAAAAGGGGAAAAATGGAATGAAGAGACACTTGCAACAGGCTGATTTGGGGACTTTCTGTAGGTAGCTGGGACTCCCTGTGCTGGGCCAATTTCCATATTAGCAATACCACAGAAAAGTTTTCTAGTGAATTAGGAAACATAAGAAAATATTAATAAAAATGGAAACTAATAAGTTACAAAAAAAGTTAATCTAGCTAAAGCATTAGTTGAGTATAGTTGAAAGCCTTACTACTGAATCACTATAACCCATTCTTATTACCATCCAGCAAGACCTGGACAGGCTGGAGAGTTGGGCAGGGAGAAATTTAATGAAATATAACAAGGGAAAGTGTAGAGTCTTGCATCTGGGCAAGAACAACTCCATGTACCAGTATAAGTTGGGGAATGACCTGTTGGAGAGCAGTGTAGGGGAAAGGGACCTGGGAGTCCTGGTGGACAGCAGGATGACCATGAGCCAGCACTGTGCCCTTGTGACCAAGAAGGCCAATGGCATCCTGGGGTGTATTACAAGGGGGGTGGTTAGTAGGTCGAGAGAGGTTCTCCTTCCCCTCTACTCTGCACTAGTGGGACCACATCTAGAATATCATGTCCAGTTATGGGCCCCTCAGTTCAAGAGGAACAGGGAACTACTTGAGAGAGTCCAGCGCAGAGTCACAAAGATGATTAAGGGAGCTGGGTCTCTTTAGCTTGGAGAAGAATAGACTATGGGGTGACTTCATTCATGTTTACAAATATGTAAACGGTGAGTGTCACGAGGATGGAGCCAGTCTCTTCTCGGTGACAACGAATGATAGGACAAGGGGTAATGGGTGCAAACTGGAACACAGGAGGTTCCACTTATATATGAGAAGAAACTTCTTCACAGTGAGGGTAACAGAACACAGTAACAGGCTGCCCAGGGAGGTTGTGGTGTCTCCTGCTCTGGAGACATTCAAAACCTGCCTGGATACATTCCTGTGTAAACTCATCCAGGTGTTCCTGCTCTGGCAGGGAGATTGGACTAGATGATCTTTTGAGGTCCCTTCCAATCCCTAACATTCTGTGACTCTGTGATCATTTCAAAAGAAAATGAACACCCCAGGATGCCATTTGCCTTCTTGGCCTTATTGTCCTTCAAAACGCATGAAGTTTGCGGTCTAAACCATGAGTGAATTCCTTGCACTTATATACTCTTCTTTGAAAATTTCAGCCTCCATTACTGAAGTTCCCCAAGTTGATGCAGATTTCAGCAGCTATAGGAAAAACCATCAAATATCTTTGGAGTACCTGGGCAACTAGTTAATAGGAAAGAAGTACTGAGTGAAGCCATGTGGTAGGAAAATAATGCTTTTCTTGACATATAAATACCTCTCCTTGTAAAGTATATTTACCCCTTACTACATTGACAAATGCTCTCCTGGGATTCTAATATTTCACTATGCCTCAGTACAGCAAATATAAAGTCTGCTCTGACCTTTTCCACCTTCACATGCATGCTGGTATGAAACTCTTGACTCTCGCAGTTCCTGTTTTCTGAAGCATCTTCCTGCCATTCCTTGTTTCTTAAACACTTTCTTTCTATTGTCAATAGCCTTACTTGATCTTGTACAGTTAATCTGAATGATAAAATAAAACCACACAGTTCAGAAAATTTGTAGAAGGAAAAATTAAGAGATTATATTTAAAACAGGCATGATCCCCATCTACCTGAGATTTGAAAAATGCATATATATTACAGGTAACAAAGATATAACAAGGCCTCTGCATGTTACTTCAGCTGCAAAGAAGCTGTTTTACCAACTTTTGAAGTGATAACAAGACACTGGTCCTGTGACAATTTCAGTTACAGTGCATTGCCATAAGGACAATTGCTTCCTCTTTTGTTCTTTTTCTACTGCTAAGGAGCTCTGGGTGTGACTTGTAAAAGGTCACAGTCCAAGAAATGTGTTGCTGTTCACTCAGGTCAACATTTGTGATCACTCTGATCTTTCCTGAGAGTGAACTTCATGGTCCAGTCACTGAAAAATTATTTTGCTATGTCTGGGGAGGTAACTTCCTTATGAGAGCCATCTGGCAGAGCAGAGACTGGGGCTGGGAGTTGAACTTTTCTTCATGTGTCCAGTGAAACCAGTGAGGAAGATTTTACTTCCTGTTTTGATAACTGGGTGTGTGGCATTGACGAACTTTTAAGGTCTGTGATTACAAACCCATGTACAGGGAGGTATCTACAGCAGTTAACCCAGGGCTGAGGGAAGCAATGAACACTCAGCTGAAGGCAATTAAATCTGCATCCATAGACAAGGGGGTGCATTTCTCAGACATGAGAGCAATGAAAAGTGTTGTGTAAATAGAAAGACATATCATTTATAAATCTTCTTTTCTGATTTGGACCTCAGGCTCATTATCTTTTACAAATGCTTCCTCTTCCTTACATTGCTATCCTATCCTAATGAAGCATAACCTTGATTTTCCCTAGATAGAGACTTCTGGTTGTTTCTATTTGTACTTCCCTAGGGATTTTTTCAAATGACATTGAATGAACTTCAAGATTAGATGAGCCAGGATTCTCTCCCTCATGCCTAATGTTTTAGTTTTTAATCTTATCAGGATAACTGTTTAGAGCTGCTTTAAATATAGACCATGTTGTGTATGTTCCTGGATGTGTGTATGTACGTATGCACACATTTAGGAAGCTGTGTAATCTACATGACCTTCAGTGCAGTACTCTTGCACAAAAGACATAGCTAGTCTGAAACAAAATCCCATTTCAGTCTTCCTTAATTTAGGCTTAGAATATTCATTCGGCTTTTTGAATTATTTGCTGATGAAGTCTGATGGTATTTAATTTATCTGGGCTTCTGCCTCCTCATCTGTAAAAGGCAAGAACGAAGAGCCTTGCATTTCTGCATCAGGTACTTGAGCATTTGTGAACGGAATCAGTTATCTAGCAGCTGGGATTTATTACTGAGATTCAATGGGCTACTGAGTGAGAGGTAGGATTAGTTCATGAGGCTGCTGGAAATGAAGGTCAAGATTTCTTTCCGAAGATGCACAATTAAACCCAGCAATATTTATGAAGAGAGAAACTGTAAGGGGTGCACCTTTGACACATGCGCAGAGAATAGCACTCCCTAGCATACTGTATGACTGGTGAGTCACTGTTGCAAGAAGCTTTCTCCTCCTGCAGACCAATGAGTTTGTTATCAGCTTGCACATCTCCTGAAATATATTATACTATGTAAAATTAATACATGCTGTCTTTTTTATTATGACTTACAATTGATCCCAGCTTATTTATAGCATATGAAAGTAAAATGCTGTGGACTGTGTCCTATGTGTAATTACTTCCAAAGGCTTTTATCAGTGCAAAGAACGTAGCTGTTAGAGAAGCTGTGGGTACATTTCCTTCAGGGAAAATATAATCACTTTTTATTCCATTCTAAACCTAATTCTGGCACTATATCCTCACTGTAAATTGAGATGACAGACATGAGCTGAAAGACTGTCAGAGCAGCTGCCATAATTTGCTGACTTCCAGCAATAAATGTTCACCTGAAACATGGTCCACAGATTTAAAATGAAAGCAACACAAGAAGGAAAAAAAGGAGGAAACCTGCAGTGATTATAGAGAAGGGGAATAAATCTCACATGTCACAGAAGCAGGAAAACAAAGTAATGATTTTTTCCATGGTGTCCACTTTTTGCTTTTTGTATCAATTATTAGGTCTCAACCTCTTATGGAAGTTCCTATAATTTTGTTATCCTTAGTGTACTACTCATGCATTCACTAAATTGGTTTTCTGATTCATTTTCAGCTTGCTCAACCTGTAACTAAACCTATACAAAACAAACCCTGCTGTCCTATTACTTGATTGCCACTAATCTCCATTCCTTCCATGTAGCAGATTGAATACTCATTAAGGTCCATACTCAAAGTTCTATGGAGATTACACCCATGGGAAGATAGTTTTTCCAAGAATAGTGTTTGGATTAAATCTTGGGATGGGGCTGCTGTTCTGTAAGGAAGATGGGCTGGATACAATTTGGATAAATCAGTACTTTTTTCCCTTTCATTTTCTAGAGAGAGAAGGATCAACTTTTTTCCTTCTAATTTAGAGATTTAGAGCAAATTTTGCACTGTCATTGTGCTTTTTATTTTAATTTGTACATCTGCTGAAATTTCCTTGGCAATCCTGATAAAGAAAAACAAGTCCTGAATTACTGAAAGATAAGTATGTTTTGACGTCAGTATTCCTTAACATCTGCAGCACCACACAATCCTTTTGCTGTGGATTCCTCACCAAAGTGAGGATTCCCATCCTGGAGGTGCTGGAAATATGGGCACTAGTGTCTTCGCAGAGCAGATCATAGTTTTGATCTAAGATCAAAACTACAAGCGTGAGATTCCCAGCTGAGAATTAACAGAAGTGAATGATCTCCCCTTCATTAAGCACCTTTGTCCAATGAATAAGTTCTGTATCATGGTGAATTAAATTTTCTAGACATGACTGGAAAAATGATACGGCATCAGGTTATGCTTTTGGTGTGGTCTAGAGCAATGCAAGGAAATAGTCTGAAGGCCCTTAAACAAGTGACAGTAAAGAAAGGTACTAAAGTAAACACAGTCAGCACTGCTTTCAGTCACAAACTACGAATGCAAAGAAAGTCAAAATTCACTTGTTTCCCATATGGCCATTAACTAGAGGCTCTCATAACTAAACTATCTATCTTACCTCATCTGCAGCAAGTTACTGATGCTCTGTGTAATTCCAAATTGGCTTCTTGCAAATACTGGTTAAAACATGGATACTACTCTCATTTGTCCTCTAAGCTTTGGCTTTGCTGAGTAAATCAGTAAAACTGGTATCTCTCTTCTTGTTTTATTAAAATGAATTAAAGAAAATGGCACAATTAAAACTTTTTTTCCCTCTGTTCTTCACTTCAGTTCCACTGCTTTTGGATATTTAATTCCACTGATATTTGCTATCAGCTGTAACTTTTTAACATGGTATTAATACCATGTAGGCCAGGAATTTAATGAATTAAAAAGCCCAAAGATGTATCCTTTCATCTGTTGTCAAAGACTTATAGAAATACAAACATGTTTTATAAAGAAACATGTTCTATATTTTACTTTACAGAAAAGAAACAAGAAGAGATGCAGATATGGGGGAAAGTCTACTAACTTTTCTCAAAAAGGCAGTCCCACTGATCTTTTGCTTTCAACTATAGTAAGACAACTTACTTCATTTGACAGCTAATACTAATCTGTTTCTTTAAAGATAAAACCTACATCTTCATTTTATGGTATCTTGCTACTAAGCACCTTGGAAAGCACTTTGACATTCTCAAGCAATTGGAAAAAGTCTATATTTTTTAATACTGGTTGCTCTTTCAGAAATCCCTTCGAACAATGTATGTGGGCAAAATTCCACTATGTTTCCTGCTCAGTCGTTCTCTGCCTTTTGGTTACTAACACTGTCAGGAAAGGGGTTCCTATTTCTTATGAAGTTATACCAAGAAGTAAAAGAACCTACTTAATGTCATAAAATAGATCTGTACGCAATGTTACCGTCCCCTTCCTTCTACATCAGGCTCTTTGACAATGCAAATAAACGCGTTTCATTTCTACCTTTCACAATTGGCAAGTTTGTTCTTCAGTGGCTGGAGAATACCTAGACTGAGTTATGTTTACAGTCATTCTTCCATTCTTACAGAGAAAGAACAACCTCAAACCTAAATCCTTTGGGAAGAACTTGATTGGAAGGAAGAAAAATAACCTTCTGCTTTCATCATTCAGGAAAAAAAAAAATCACATAGGAGTAGTCTACATTTTTTTTAAGGAAAAACCAGGAGAAATGGAATGAAGTTTTGCATTTAGCAAGGCTTATACATCTTTCACCACCATGAATACAAATTTTATGCATTGCATACTTCAGTGTGGTTCACGGTGATTTTGATGAATGTGAATAATTATCTCAATGGTTATATCTAATATGAGGGTTGCTTCCCAATTTCCTTACATAACACCTTTGGGATATCATTATCCTACTCTTCTTTAAGAGGACAGCAAATCAGACCTATTAAGGAGCAACCCTTTGAGAAGTAAAGGACTAAGCATTCAGATAAAGAAAAGCTAGCTAAGTTTAAAACAATAAGGGGCCAAACTCTTTCCATACAGTGCATATATATGTATACATATTTAAAAACAAACAAACAAAACAAACAAAACAAACAAAACACCCCCCCCAACCAAAAGATAAGATGTCTGTAGTTCTATTTGAATAAAAAGAATCACCTCACCTTACCTCTTTTCAGCAAAGGAAGATCTGTGTTTAGAAAGAGGTTATGTTTCAAGTGACCTAGGCTATATTGTCAGTACCATAGCTTTCCCTTCCGTATTTGTTCTCCTGTTTACTCGCATAATTATGAAGCCAGCATATTGAAATCAAGGTAGTATTTTATGCATTTCAGTCTGTGGGTGCATATGAAATCTATTTATCTCAACACTTATTCATAATTTACTACCATCACAATTTATGATCTAAATATGCCCCTTTAGGGTTTCATTAATATGCAACTGCTGCAATCAAGAGTAAAACAAGATCCCAGTGGAACCTCAAGTAAGTCATCCTTTGTTTCTCAGAATATAAATGGTGTTAAATAGATACCTTCCCCATAGGCATGCTTTAAATCTAAATTCCATTGCATATAGAGAAAAAATTGAAATACGCATACTGGAATCTGGATTAAAAAAAGAATTGTTGATCAACTAGAAAGGACTCTCAAGTAGTATTTGTAAAGCTTTGTGATAGATGCCACAAATGACCTTGACTGAAATTTAAAATCTGTGTTTGGGGGAGACTGAGAAAGAGGGGTGCGGTTGCTGATAACAGATCACAAAACAGTAGGAGAAATTATGACTCAATCAAAGATGTCTTCAAAAGATATGAAATACAAAGAAGGACTTGTTTTCTTCAGATATGATCAATGCTACCACTTCCTTTAGGAAGAAGACATTTAACAGAATAATTGGCAAGATGCAATATTAATGCAAAGGTAAAGACTGATTAGTGAGGGGTAGATACAGAAAAGGAAGGAATTTTGGATTGTACGTCAAGGGTCCTTACTTCAGACATGATGAAAGTCTTCAGTAGATGAAAAAAAAAGGACATTGCCACAGTGGGATCCTATAGATCAATAAACCAAGACAGTATGATAGATCAGGTCTTTTATTAGTACTAGGTCATCTATAGCAAAAGCCTACATAATAACAAGGAATTTCCAATACAGAGATATATACTGGGAAAGAAAAATGGCAGGACAGAGAATGGAGGTAGGCTGTTTACCCCAGGTTAATAACAGACTTCTCCCCAGGGCTTATCCCGTTGAATTTTACAGTAAATAACTTGGAGTGGGCTGAAACAACCTGAAATTTTTAAACATTATCTTTGCGTTTAAGACAGATAAGGCATCAGAAATGTAGAAGAGACACATCTTTAAGCAAAAAAAACCGAAAACCTTGGGATACAGCCAGCAGCTTACCCTCAAGTTCCTAAAGTACTTGAATGAGTAATCAAAAACATAGTATTTATGAACACTGAGATTTTAGTCAGGAGATAAATGACAGCTAGTAAGTATGTATGTCATGAATACTTGAAGGGAAAGGGGCCCAAGAGAGCTGGATTGCATTCAGAGATTCCTTCTTCTACTCTCAGGATCAGAGCATCCCCACACGTAGGAATTCAAGGAAGGGAACCAGGAGGCCTGTGTGGTTGAATAGGGATCTGTTTGTTATGCTCAGGCAGAAGAGGAGAGCGTACAGGCCATGGAAGTAGGGGTTGGCCACTTGGGAGGAATATAAGGCTGCTGTTACAGGATGTAGGAAGGCAGTTAGGATAGCCAAGGCCTCCTTAGAATTACAGCTGGTGAAAGGGGTCAAGGACAACAAAAAGAACTTTTTCAAATACATAGTGGATAAAACTAATACTGGAGGCAATGTAGGTCCACTGATGAATGGGATGGGTGCCCTGGTGGCAGAAGATACAGAGAAGGCAGAATTACTGAATGCCTTCTTTGTCTCTGTCTACTCTGCTGGAGGCTGTCCTGGGGAGCCCTGTACCCCTGAGACCCCAGATGAAGCCAAGTCAATGGAGGAGTTTGCTTTAGTCGATGAGGACTGGGTTAGGGAGCAATTAAATAGTCTGGACATCCATAAATCCATGGGTCCAGACAGGATGCATCCGCGGGTGCTGAGGGAGCTGGCTGAGGTCATTGCTAGACTGCTCTCCATTATCTTTGCCAAGTCTTGGGAAATGGGACAGGTGCCTGAGGATTGGAGGAAAGCAAATGTCACTCCAGTCTTCAAAAAGGGCAAGAAGGAGGACTCGAGTAATTATAGACTGGTCAGCCTCACCTCCATCCCTGGGAAAGTAATGGAACAGTTTATCCTTGGTGCCATCTCAAGGCATATCAAGGATAAGAGGGTTATTAGGGGCAGTCAGCATGGCTTTACCAAGGGTAAGTCATGCTTGACCAACCTCATAGTCTTTTATGAGAATGTAACAAGGCGGATGGATGACAGCAGAGCGGTGGATGTGGTCTACCTTGACTTCAGTAAAGCCTTTGACACAGCCTCCCACAGCATCCTCACAGCTAAGTTGAGGAGGTGTGGTCTAGACAATAGAATAGTGAGGTGGGTTGCAAACTGGCTTAAGGAGAGAAGCCAGAGAGTGGTGGTCAGTGGTGCGGGGTCTAGTTGGAGGCCAGTATCTAGTGGAGTGCCTCAGGGGTCAGTACTGGGGCCAATATTATTCAATATATTCATTAACAATTTGGACGAGGGAATTGAGTGTACTATCAGCAAGTTTGCTGATGACACTAAGCTGGGAGGAGTGGCTGACACGCCAGAAGGCTGTGCTGCCATCCAGCGGGACCTGGACAGGCTGGAGAGTTGGGCAGAGAATAACCTGATGAAATTTAACAAGGGAAAGTGTAGAGTCCTGCATTTGGGCAGGAACAACCCCAGGTTCCAGTATAGGTTGGGAAATTACATATTAGAGAGCAGTGTAGGGGAAAGGGACCTGGGGGTCCTGGTGGACAGCAGGATGACCATGAGCCAGCACTGTGCCCTTGTGGCCAAGAAGGCCAATGGCATCCTGGGGTGTATTACAAGGGGGGTGGTTGGTAGATCGAGAGAGGTCCTCCTTCCCCACTACTCTGCCTCAGTGAGACCCCATCTAGAATATTGTGTCCAGTTCTGGGCCCCTCACTTCAGGAAGGACAGGGAACTGCTGGAGAGGGTCCAGCGTAGAGGAACAAAGATGATTAAGGGAGTGGAGCACCTCCCTTATGAAGAAAGGCTGAGGGAGCTGTGTTTCTTTAGTTTGGAGAAGAGGAGAACGAGGGGTGACCTTATTAATGGTTATAAATATATAAAGGGTGAGTGCCATGAGGATGGAGCCAGGCTCTTCTCGGTGGCAAACAATGATAGGACAAGGAGTAACGGGATCAAGCTGGAACACAAGAGGTTCCACTTAAATTTGAGAAAAAACATTTTGTTGGTGAGGGTGACAGAGCACTGGAACAGGCTGCCCAGGGAGGTTGTGGAGTCTTCTTCTCTGGAGACATTCAAAACCCACCTGGACATGTTCTTGTGTGACCTCACCTATGCGTTCCTGCTCCAGCAGGGGGATTGGACTAGGTGATGCTTTGAGGTCCCTTCCAATCCCAAACATACTGTGACACTGTGATTAAATAACATATATACATTCTCTAACAAGACAGTAGGCTTAAAGAGTAAGAGAAAAGTACCAGAATCTACACAGTTAGATTTCAGTGGTAGCTCTGACCATCCTGTACGGCTCCTAGATCGTCTACAAAAGCGTGTTCCATAGTGAACTGTGGTGTGAGTGTATACCTCATTAGAAAAACCACAGCTAGTGAGTCATCAGTAGAATCAGCATCTTCCTGAGGGAAAGGGAGCCTAGCATTGATACCACAGTCAGCAGGGCATGGGCCTCGCCAGCCAGGACCCAGCCCCACAGCACCCAAGCAGAAGAGAGCCAGGGATGGCAGCCAGGGTCAGCCAAGTGCCCAGATCAACAGGTCCATCCACAGTGTGCAGACATGTCTAAGGCCAAGCCAGGAAGCCAACCCACAGGTCAGGTCCAGTGAAGGTGACCAGGATCAGAACCAGTTCACTGATCACCATGAAGGGCAAAAATGTCAGGCTGATCAGAATGATCAGAATGATCAGAAACAGCAGGATGCTTTGCCAGACACAACTATACACAACTATACACAACAACCCTCCACCATAGCTCAGGCAAGGCCTAAAGACCCCAGGCTGAGCTTGAACACAGGCCCTGGGCCTAAGGGCAGGAGAAAACATGGAAGAGCCCCAGGTAAGGCTGATCTCTCTGATTAGTGCTATTAGGCCTACTACTACCCTCAGGGTCTTCACAGTCATTATTAATGTTTTCTGTCAAAACTGTAGAAAGTAGTGTGTGAACACTGTTTTGTCTGGTGTGCTATACCTGAATGACTAGAGAAAACCCTCATTTAAATTTGTACATAATACTGCATGATGGTAATAGGACGACAATTTAAAACTTTCCTAGCATATGGAGGTAGTGGTTTGAAATAATACCATTTAACAAAACCAAATGCAAATTTCTAGAATTCATCAGTATAGAACAATGCACAGAACAACACAGTATGTGGCCACTCAGTGTAATGAAGAGATACTTCCTTGAAGTGTATCTTTTAGGAATGCTAACTCCTTGGAATTAGTTAATGTAATGGGTATTTAATATAGCTAGGTATCCACAAAATCCCTAATATTGGATAGCTCTTGTGACTTTTAAAGAAGTATGTTATAAAGAAATTGGATAACTTGCAATCAAGTAGTAAGTTAAGAAATCTGAAGTCTAATGGATGGTGACTTGGAAGTAACATAAATATGGGAAGTGCTTAATTCTAGTCTGCCACAATTTCAGCTTCTTTTCTGTTGGCTGTTCCGTTCTCTTGAACAAAACCACTGAGGCCAACCCACTCCCTCTTTCCCCATCAGTAGTCTGCTTAAAAGAAGTGCAGACATTTAAATTCCAGTTAATTGGTATTTTACTTGCCATTGTTCTATATTTTTGATAGTGCCAGAATTTTCCATTCTGCTGACATGTCCCAGGCACAGGCATATCTAAGCAGTATTCTTTCGTGCCAATGTTCTACCTATGTGAAATGGCAGGTGTCTGTAGTAGGTATTCTTTATACATGGGACAGCCTTGCAGGAATTGCATGCAGAATACTAGCAGCTATAGACATAAACTGTTGGTGTTGGTTGCATAGAGAATGTACATTTTTATTTTTGACACTGCCCATTTTAGAAGATGCCAAGACCTGATAATACAAGGACAACATACTTGAGCTACCAGAACTAGTTTTGAAAAGGTATTGGTAGTGGAAGGACTCTTGTAGCCTGTAATGAACAGCATGTACCAGTATGTATGCTATCAAATTAATTTGCATTATCCAAGCTGCTGTAATTATATTTTAGTACCCAAGAAATTTTCTCTTTGTCTTCTGGAAAAACAAACAAACCCCCAAAACAAACCCTGTCTGATATTAAAATACCTCTGTTGTCACTAACCAGTGCTTTTTGGATTCTCCTGCAGAGGCAAATTTGAAAACTCTTAATGTTCTAGTTCAGATACCCCTATACACAGCATATTAATCGCAACTATGTCATTTCATTTTGCGGTGTTTTGCTTTGAGGACATATAAAGCTACATTCAAATAAAGCTCAGAAGATGAGCTCTAGGGATTTAGCAGGATGAAAAGTGATGTTTCTTGCAGCTAAATACACTCCCAGACTACTCTTCAGAAAAACATGAAACAGAGAACAAAATAGATCATCAGCCATGTAAAATTATATTTAAAATTGCCATATAGTTTAAAACTAAATGACCTTTTTTTTCTGTTTTTGCTATTGTACTGTACAATAAACAGTGTTGTTCCTAGATCTGTACCTTCAGTGTCATTGAGCACAGTTGGGGAACACAGCAAGGCTAAATGTCACACCATCTGGAACTACCAAGGAACTTTGGCACAAATTCAGATTTTTGTATAGTGTGTTCAAAATCTCAGCAATGAATGCTTGGGAATCATTTTGCCATTCTATTACTTCAATTTTGTCAGTTCCTCAAAGTCAATCCAATTCTGGCACTAAAACATGGAAGATAAGTGAAAACTCAGATTTCCACTTTGCATAAATATTTATTATGTAGATAACATATAAGCAGCACATGATTTGTCAATAATCTAAGGAAAGTAAAGCTTTTTTTTTAATATAGGTGGTAACTACTGATTTTGTTCCTACTGGTGTAAATGCATCGACTGTCTTAGATTTAGTGCTGATTTGTAGCAATATATTGACCGGGGTGTTTTATGTTAGCACTGACAAGCTTCCAATACAAATCAAAGAACAGTCAGATGTCAAGCATTTCATTACAAAAACATTAATCACTTCACGCTACTCTGAAGTGTAGTAACAAATTAAAATACTGGGATAAGATGCTAATGAAAAATTCTAGAAATGGAAGACTCTGGTTTATGATCAAGGCCTTAGGGTTCTTAGGTTTGTAATTCACCCAACAACAACATCCTCATACTAAAGGCTAAGTCTTACTCAGGGGCTTTCTCTTTGTTTATGTCCTTCAGGACAAAATAACTCTACTGAAATGCTGTGTTACAAATGCTCCACAATGTCACTGCCCTACAGCCTGTAAAAATAACAAGAAAAAATTAGATCATTAACTCGTTTAATTACTTTCCAAGATAATTTGTTACTATATACAAAGTACTTTATGTTAAACGAAAAAATGTATTCAGTGAGTCTCAAACACACCTCTGTAAAGTCAGCACAAGTAAAATTTGCATATCCCCACCTCTCCTTACAACCTTACGTATTTACAAATACTATAGAAAGATTTATCTCCAGGTCCTAAAGGATAGCCACGTAAAGACATCTTTGCTTTGCAGCTGAGGAAACTGCTGCTGAAAACTCAACATTCATCATTTCAGATTTTACTCCTACTTTTTGATTTCCTAGTTTCAGAAATCACTTCAAGGGGCTCAGATCACTGAAATGCACACAGCTGCTGAGCACTCAGAGCTCCAACTGGAGTCAAAGATGGACCTATTCAGGAAACCAGCAATTTGTGTCTCAAATTCTGCACCCGAAGTTAAAAGCTGGATCAGTAACATGGACCCATTTTCTCTTTTGTACTTTTCAGTAACAAGATTATTTCAAGTTTCTAACTGTCTGTGTCTCATATGAAAAAGACTATTCTCCCTATTGCATGCAGGTGTAAACTTTCTTGGAGAGACTTTATAAGCTGACTTACAGAAGAACCTGTATGAGTCAAATCCTAATCTAAGATTTATTAAAATTCCTTATCTGATTATTTTTGCTACATTTGGTAAAAACAACAACAAAACCCAAACAAAGCAAATAAACAAAAAACCCCACAACAAACCAAAACCAAAAACCTAACGCCAAAATATAATATTTGAGGAGAAGAACAGTTAAATACTATGGGAAGTTATACATTATCTGTACACATCTTCATCACCTGCCAGTTTATATTTTGAATGCCTTATCCTATTATTTCCAGCATATTTTCACTTATTATTAGAATGAACAGAGATATTAAAAGGCTAAAAACACACAGTTGCACCTCTTTCCTCTTGCCACCTGTCTTAGAGTTAATATTGCTTATTTTTGGGTTATTCTTCCACTGATTTCATTTATTTAGAAGAGTTTTAATGTAAAGGACAATGTGGAGCCCAAGCATTTGATGGAGGACAGAAGGCAGGCTTTGTGTTTTGCTGCATATTGAATGAAAAAGCAGGAGTAATATTTTCCAAGTCTTAGATAAAACTGAATTTAAACAAAGCCCTAATAGTCAGCCAATTTGAGGGGAAATGAGTCATTTTGCTTTGTGGCTGTTGATGATGGTGAATTGTTTGTCATTGCATCTCCCTCAGGACTTTTGTTTGCTATAATGCAATCATGGAAACGTTCTCAAGGATTGCTTTACATGGTCTAGAAAAGGAAAGGGAAAAATAAAGGGAAAGAGAAAGGAAAGGTGAAAGGGAAACAGAAACCGAGGACAGAGGTCTGAAAAACAGCAGAACAGAGCCTTCTGGAATTGAGTTAATTCTGAAATTTAGCTACCACATTGTACAGAGCAGAATGTGCTCAACTGCTGTTTTACTCTATGCAGATTATTCTTAGAATTTCAGTTAATAAAATAAACTGAGAGAAAATGCTGTGACTGCAGCACAATCCCTAATGCTGTTGGAAAGCTCTGTGAAGGAAATAGACTATTTTTTTTCCTTTCTTATCTGAATGAGAGTTAAGAGATCTTTCTGTATTTCAAACCAAACAGGAGTATCTATACAATTGTTTATAAAAAATACTTCACCTCTTGTCTACTTCTAAAACATCTCCTTTTCCGCAGTGATTCCCATGGTTTTTCAGTGACTCCAGGAGGTGGGCTTCTATTTAGCATTAGCCAGAGCTGCAACAGGAAACCTCCAAAACCCATTTCTTGTTCTGCCATCAATTTCCTTAATGCTTCTGGGTGAATCACTTGGGGCATGCGTGCAACATGCAGTCAAGTACAGCATGGAGACTCCAAGCTGATGCATTCACATGGCATTGCTTAGTAAGGAGCATCATGAGATCTGAAAGCAGTCTGAATACATTGGATATTGCTGTGCCAGACCTTGTAAGTTCAGGCTTTCATCATTACAGCTTATTGGTTTAGAGGCTGTGCTGAAACTCTACTGCTTCTGGTTTTGAAGCAGTCATGAACATTGCTATCTCAAGGAGGTATGTTTCACACCCCATTGCACTGCATAGACATGTCAGCCTTCTGCCTGAACCTTGACAACCTGTAAAACAGGGACAATAGTTTGACCTATAAAACATACAGATACAGTAAGTAATATGTTTTGACAGTATTGTAAATTTTTCTAGAGCTCAGCATAGCAATGAAGGCAAGATGAATAATGCAGATGTTTGAACACTCATGCAAAACTGCACAATCCTTAAATTTCTTTCCTCGGGGTCAGTGGATATTTTTGAAAGCATCACTGATTTTCCCAAGTTCTAAGGGCAGCCCTGGTGTCATGCTTCTCAGAGTACTCACAGGCCTTGACATCCCTGAACAGCTTCACCTGGGATCTCTATCCACCACCATCACCTGCTGCCCACAGGACCAGGGGCTCCATTTCAGGTCAAGACTGGACCTTCAGCCTGTCCCTGGGCTGTGCTATGAAGGTGTCTGTTTCCTCTCAGCCTCACTCCACAGTTCTATCTCCTTTAGCCATTTTCAGGACTGCTCAGAGCAAGCAAGGTCCCCTTGTCAAGCCTGGGGCTGCTGCAGGGCCCTATCTCTGACTGACTCAGCTCTTGCAGAACAACACTGCTTGGTGAGAGCACAGCCTGTGTGGGGCTCACCATGGCTGCTGCCTTGAGCCCCTTTTTGTGGGCAGCTAGCCCTCCCACAGTCTGTTCCACTCAGGACAGCACATACCCTCATCAGATGCCAAGCACATCTGCTACAGCATTGTTCACAGTTAGCTGCCTCCACACAGTTTCAACCAGTAGCTTTGTTTGTGCTCCTCTCTGGACCATTGGATGGCTGAGAAAGAAGTTAACATGAGTGACACTGAGAGGAGAGATACTGAAGGATTTTAAGTCTCAGGTCTTGATGTCCCTGAATCAGAAGCTAATGGACCTATTCATATTCTCAGTTTTATGAAAAGCCAGGATTTTTCCTTTGTGTGGTTAGAAATGCGGAAAATTTGACAGAGTGACCATGTAGTGAAAAAGACAATGACCTCCTGGCCTTGGAGACAAGTAGGAATTTCACTAAATGTACTAGATGTTGAATTATGAGGGTTCTGAAGCACAGAAACATTAGGCTGCTTGGAATGTATGGAGATACAGCGCTTGCATTCTCCATTTCAGCAGCATACTTGCAATGACACTGTTGAATGTTTAGCTTCACTGACTCTGCTGTACTCCAAATACTTAGCACTTATATTGGGTTTTGCATCTTCAGGGTACTTTTTGGACATAAATTAATCGGTAGCATTTTGATAGCAAGAAAGACGAAGAGAGAAAGATTAGAAAAATCAGAATTATATCAGCAGCAGTGGACAAATGTGCCACATGTTTTTCTGATTTATTCTCAAATATGGCAAAGAACTAGGCAAAACATAACACTGATAAGAAAAGTCTGTCAATCTTTCAGGTTAGTTCTGGTGATAGGATCTGGAAGAAGTAGGGCGAGAAGGAAATATTACATAATTTCTACTTTAATAGAGTACTTTTTGAAAAAGAAGTCAAGGGACTTTTAACAAAGATAAAAGTGCTGGGAATTTTATTACTGCCGACTGAAGACCTCTAATTATCCACAGGAGAATATGGCATAGAATTGCGCTGTACATTGCTAACAATGAACTTCTCCTTGAGTGTTTTTCTTAGAAGTCATATATATTGCTTAGTCATTTTCTGTTTTTTACGAAATCACCAATGACTGGCTTGAGATTAGATTGAGACTCTCTAAACACTTTGCATGATTCATCAGCAATATTTAAGATGGTGTTTGCTTTGCTTTTGACTTAATCTGAATTCCAAATCAATAATTAGGTTGTAAAATTTTGTGTCCATCTATTTATACTATTTTCTATTGTTACAGGTGGAAGACGATAAGTGTTAGTAGGGATTTACTTGCTAGTTGTTCACCCACACCGTGGATATGACTGCTCTTAGTGACTATTCCTTCTGCTTTAAGACTATTACCTGCAGTTGCATGAACACATAAACTTTCCAAAAAGTTAAATTTTATGGGAAAAGCAGAGATTTTCACTTGTCCACTCGTGTACAAAAAATTGTCCTTTGACAGATTCTACAATCTGTCTTATGGGTCAAGTTAATCCATACTAATTGCATCAGTGATTTGATGCTACTACTGTAACAATCTCATGGAGAATTACTGCCATAACATCCTAGGATTCCTGCTGTCATATCTTTCTTTTCCTGTGCTTTCATCTGCTTTGTCACTAAAACTGAGTATTGCATACAGCTACTGCAAAGCTAACTCTTCCTATGAAACTGCTCATTTTCTCCATCTGGTATTTTATGTCAATTAGCAAATTAGGACATGAATGAGAGACATAGAAATAATAGTTACGTCCTATTTTCCCTCTCTCTGGAAGGGCTCAATGTTTGTGTTGAAAGTGCATATGCTTTGATCATGTTAGCTAGATAATCATTCCGGTATCTCTACAAGGTAGAAATTTCACTTTGTTACTCATTTTTCACATCAAGAAACTGCCAAAATTGAGTGTCTTTCCCATGGCTTCACACAAGGTGAGGGTGATACCTAGTCTGTAATGGCATAGCTATGCATTGGGGGCTTTATGCTACCCATGCTAAATTTAATAGTAAAATTTCTAGGATAGGGCCAGTGGCATTACAATAGAAGGTTAACTCAGAGATATGTATAATCCCTGCTCTTTGAAGAAAGTTTTGCAGTGTTTCTGTATATGGCTGCTCACTCTTGTGTGTAGTTTCTCCTTTGCTAGTCCTCCACCTTGTTTACCTCTGCCTTTATTCAGTTAAAGGTCCTAGATTGCTTTAAAAGGGAAAGATCCAAAGTATGATAAATTAAGCAATACTCTATATCTTGTCTTCTCTGCTATAACAGTCACTTTGTCTAACCTAACTCTCACTCAAAGGCAGCAATCTCATCTATTAAATGAGGAGGACACTCATCTGAAGATCCACAGGGTATATGCATCTTCTCTGAACAGAGGTAAAGATCAGGATGGTATTGGGAAGATAATCCAGGAGGACCAGATGTGTACTCACTGAAACTCACTATTTCAGAGGAGAAATTCCAACTTGGTTTCTAGCCTTACCTTAAACAATCCACTCTAGGATCCCAACTCCAGACACCAAAAAAAAGTTTTCCACAGTTCCTTTAAGTAGCCATTTGCATGGAATGGAAATATGGCCATGGATTCACCATCAGAAAGTGCTCCTTTCAGCCTCCTCTGTAATGCCCCCAATTCTTGTCACTGTCTGGTTTCTCTGTCAGACAGATTTAGTGCAACAAACTTGTAAGTCTTGGTGAAGAGACTAGGCATAAACCTTCCAGTTCATTGCGTGATGGAATTACTATGTTGTAAATGAGCAATGAATAAATGTACTAAAGGAAAGCATCACTTTTTGTGTGTTCGTATAGTATACAATAAAAAGATATAGTTCCTCAGTTATAAAATCTATCAAAGTTTTTCAACAGTCCCATATTTTTTACATGTCTTCACAACTGCGAGCAGCTGCCTCTACATATGTTCTTTGATTTTATGCCCACATTACGATGGCATCAGAAGACTCCTAGCTGTGCAGGCACATTTTTTATTCACTTCCAGCCTTCTGTTGCTGGGACGGTAAATGCATTTGATGGAAGAGAAATGGAACATGGGGGTAATATCAGGTATGTGGCACAAAGCCTGTAATGTACATTGAGAGGATTAAATCATAGGTGTTTCCTAACCAAAGTATGCAACAATATTCTAGATGAAGTATTCAGTCAAATATATTCAATCTGGCAGGCCTGCTTTAGAAGATGGTTTATTTATCTTTCATGATATGCCCATAATTTTATACAGTGGCTCTGATCTGAAGCTCTCAAAATAATTAAATGGGTTTGCTGTAAAGGAGGACCACTTTTGTCATAGCAGAAGCACAGCCACCTCCACAAAAGAACTCTGTGGATGCTTTGTAGTGGAGTATGGGGGGGATACAGGGTTAACTTCTTTCAACAGTGAGGAATTTGGGGACCCCTCAGTGGAGTCTAGTATTCTCCTTACTGTAAGCCTTCAGAAACAGAGTGAAAACAGTAGTTTTCAGATCTCATTCACGCATATTTTTGCTAAATAGACTTGGTAGAGACTAGAGGGGTTCCTTCAGATTGTTGTGTAAAGAAGAAAAGATGCAAGTTTAGGACCAGAAATGAAGGTATAATGTCATCTGCAGGAGACAGTAGTGGGCAGAATGTAAATAGTTGTTGGAATTTAATTTGCACAGTTTGGTAACATCCTTCTCTTGCCTTTTTAAGGAAAAGTATCAAGTACCCTCTGTAGGGTACAGACAGGGTTGACATAATACAAAATTGCAACTATAAAGTATTGTCTCAATCTTCCTAATGTTTTCAAATATTCTATTAACTGATCCTATTTAATTTGTAAACTTTAATGTTTTAAGAGAACACAGTTGGCATGCCATGCTGGGTCTAAGACAAATATCTGAAAAAAGGAGTCCTTCATTTAGGAAAACAATCAGAGTAATTATTTAATGTGTTATACAAAAGCTGGCTCCTATTTCAATCCAATATCAGTTAGTTCTTTACATGTTTCCAAATGACTGCCATTTCTAGGCTCTAGAGAAAATTTGCTGATTAATACTTCTGGACCATTATAAACATTAAACACAACTGGTCCTTCATGACGCAGCAGTATGAACTCCAGCAGGAACTGGAGGACTTTTCCTACTGGGGTCCTCAACGATGGCAAATTCAGGGCTTTGTCTAGTCTGGTTTTAAACAACTGAAATAATGAGGTTCCACACATTTCTTCTCGAAGATAGTCAGAACCTAATACGTATTCAATAGGATGCATCTCCTGAAGTCCAGCCAAAACTGTATAGCTTCCATCACTTGACAAGACCAGAAAAAGAGGAGTGTTTTTATCTGTCTTGGAGCATCAGATAAGTAGACATGCTTCCTTGAACTCTTAAAATTATTTTAATCCCTTGCACATAGAGGCAGGAGAAAGCAGCATTATTCTACGAAAAGAACAGGTTCAGCCCCAACAGTTGTTATGGTGGGCATACAACCATTCTCTTTTAGTCAAACAGACAGCTTTTGGTAAACTTAATCAAATGCAAGGACAGATAAATTAGGGCAGGTAGAACTGTTGGGGAGTTCGTATTTACCACTGCCAGGAAAGCACTGTGCTGGTTTGGTGGAACTGAGGTAATTTTCCATGCACTTTAGCCAATTTCCTTCTCAGTAGCTAGCATGGTCTGTTGTTTTTGATTTAGTTTGAGAATAATAAGATAGCACCTTGGGATAAAGTTAATGTTTTCTTTGAGCAGCTTTCCAATGTCTGGGATTTGATACAAAAGAATTCAAGAACTTACTGATATCTCAGCTGTTACCAAGGGAACTTTCCAACTGCCCAGCTGCAGGTGCAAGATAGCACAGGGGAGGAGCAGATCCAGGACAGGCGATCCAAGATGGCCAACAGCAGTATTTCACACCATGATCATCATACTCCAGATAGAAGTGGGAAGTTGTTGGGAACTGGCTTCTGTCCTTCATGACTGCCATCTGTAAGGGCCTCCAATCCTTTACCAACTCCTGTTCCTGCTCCTGGCAAAACTCCATCTCCCTGTTTTACTGAGCTCACAGGGTCCACCCTCTCACATTCATTGCTGGGAGTGCATGTTCCAGTGGCTAAGTATTGCTTTGTACATTTTGTGATATTCACATTATTGTTTACTATTACTTTATTATTGTTCTATTAAATGTGTTTGTGATTTCAACCCACGTGTCTTTTCTCCTTTTCTGTTCCTTTTCCCCAGGGAAGGAAAGTCAAGAAAGAGCTGCTGTTTATGGTTTTAGCCAGCACCCAGGGCTAAATGATAACAAACACTGACACTTTGTACTGTTACAGTGAGTTGGGTTCCCATGTGAATTATGCATCAACAAGCTTAAGCTCGTATATGGATGAAAACAGAGCAAAAGCTCATCTGAATTTCATGTTGGTGACATGTACTGGACTGGAATTATACCTCGTCATTGAGTTTGGATGGATTGAGACACCTGGGATGGTACAAAGCATACGCAGCAGTAGGAGTTGCTGTAAGCAAAGGAAATTTTCTGCTAATGTTCTGTGGCTGAGCATTTATCTCTGTATGCTAATGGAATAACAGAAAATGGTTGTATCCCAGCACAGTTCCATTTTTTGTCTAACAACTGAGATCATCCCCCTTTAGAGAACCTCTACTTAAAGGTTTTAATCACGAAAACATACCCAGATGTCTTTGTCAATCTTTGCTCTGTGTTTATCTTAAAAGGGGTTAAGAATAAAATGAATTAAGGGGAGAAAAAAAATTGGTAGTACAAGAATGCCATTTATGTTACTGCAATTGAATCTCATCTCCTGAGCTAAATAGTGTGGTAATTAAAGAAGTATTTACAATGCAATAAAAGGAAAGCTAATTACTGGCAAATGTGAGCTAGATAATGCTTTTTCTCAGAGAAACTAGTGAAGGATCAGGCCAGAGCAATAAATCCTTCAACAACCTCATTTGTTAATTATCTTCATAATCCTCTTGCCTATAATGATTATCTAATTTATTACCACCAAACAGGAAAGCAGTGTGAGGCAAAATGACTGAGGCAATCAAGTGAGCCAGAGTTTGTAGGCGTAACTCTATAAGCTGCGTGCTTACAGGTCAGTAGGAAAGTGATTTTCTATATTGACTTGTGCCATGACAGTTGAGACTGGGGCAGAATGTGTCAGAAGGCAGAGGCTGCTTCTTGCAGAGCTGTGAATTGCTGTTACACAGCAGACATTCATGGAAGTCCTCTTCTTAGAAGGTCTTCTTACCACAATTAAAATCATGGATTTCTTTGCTACACTGAGTTTAAAGGCTTTCAGGTAAGACAAATAAGCCAAATGATTCTACCAAGCAAACTGATAGAAACTAGTTTAAGTATATAACTAGCCCGTAATTAAGTATGGTACATTGCTTTTCAAAAACCACACCAAGTGAAGTCAGAGCTTGCAGATCTATTTGCATTCTCTGAAGGAGTAATTGGCTGTGGGCGTGGAAGAATCATTTGGTATACTGATTTTTCTGGTATACTGGTTTCTCAAAAGTAATTAAACAAGTTCCTTTGTCATGGATTCTTAAATTAACTAGCCATAGGTGAAAGCAAAAATCATCACACAGTTAATTAACTGGTCAAAGTCAAAAAATGATGGGAAGGAATGGTCAGTGTTGGTCACCCAATGGAGTCTTTGCCATGCCTTGTACCCTGTGCAAATACAACACAAGACAGAAGGCATCTTTTCCCTCAGAGAGCTTGCAAGTCTGATATTGAGCCTATATTGTGCATACAGAGTTTCCTAAACTGACTCTTAGGCGAACTAAACTGTACAAGGAGAATATTACAGTCCCATACAGATGTTATCTTCCATCCTGAAAGCACCTTGGCTGCATTAAAGTGACATTGCACATAGGCTAACTACTTCTGACTATCAGCTGAACTTTATTTTCAAAGGTGCAATGCCACGGTGACATGGTCATACAGCATTAGATGGTGGCCTATGCCAGTCACAGAACTCCTCCACCAATTTCCCCTACATGTAAATCAGATGGGAATTAGAAGAAGAGAAGGCAGAGAGCCCCATCTCTGGAAACCAGTGCAACCCCTTAAGACCTGCAAGTATGTACTTGAATCTTTGTAATAATCTAAAATAAAAAAGGAAACACAGAGTGAATTAGGAAGAGAATTACAAAGCAACCAAGAAATATCACCAGCAAGATGGTTTTGAGTCACACGTGTGAACCTTCTGAGCAAGCGTGGAGTTAGTTTGTTATCAGTCACTACCCCTTAGCCTCATCACCCCAGGCTCATGTTGTAGCTGTCAGTCACATTCCTGAGGAAAGCTTGCAGCTGCTGAGAGATGTCTACAAATATGAAGCTGAGTGGGACATGGTGGTCATAGACAGTATCTGGAACAGTGCTTGGGGAAGAGGTAAGAGTGAGAACAAATAGAAATTGAATTAAAATCATTTTTACAAGTCTGAGAGCTGAATGACTGGTTCTTTCCCTGATCTCTGCAGACATACCAGGGCAATAACATATATTTTCTAGAGGTGACACAGCAGCAGTGAATCACTGGTGGTGACAGCTATTTTATTCTTTTCTACTTTCCTCCCCCCACAACATTATTACCCTTTTGCACTGTCAGATATTAAAATCATATTAACAATCAGGAACTGTATTAAACTGTCTGAAAATGAAATAATATGGTAGCACATTTGAAGGTTAGAGACAGCCCTTGGGTGTAATTCACTGAACTGTAATCTACCTGCCTGGTACTCTGCAGATGAAACAGGAAGCATTGTTTCTGTGAAACTAATTACGGCTAAGATATACACTCTCCCACCTTCAAAAATGCAGGCAAACAATATTCTGTACATCTCAAGCTGCTGTTGAAGTTAGACAGATGGAAAAGGGTAGTCATCCAAGCACAGACCAACTTAACAGACAATTTCTTCATTGCACCATCACAATCTTCCTTAGCTCAGCCATAAGGAGGAAGATGTTGCTTCTATTACATGCAAAGATATATGAGAGAGGGGAAAAAATGTTGTCTAATGATCAGAGAAAGGATTAGAGATACAGCCCATTGCCACAGGAAAATAGTTACCAGGAGTAGTTTAGGAGCTATTTGAGAGGCGACTGAAACCCCCTAGAAGGAAATATTTTACTGGAATTAACAAGACTCACAGCCAGTTCTGACTATATGTGTTCTATAAAAAGATATTTCAGTGCTCCTGGTCTTAATTAATGAAACAAGTATAATTACTGTTTTACTTCTCTCTGTAACACAGGTGAGCTGTTAATCCAGAGTCTAAAGAAAGTATCACTCAATCAGGCCCTCACTGAAGGGTTGTACGGTAATAGGTGTGTCATAGATTATATAGAAAGGCAATGCTCAAATCCTTCCTGAAATTTTACTATTTAATATTTTCATCTTTGAAATTAAGAATGTCTTATCTGGCAGACAATAAAATGAAGTCAATTTTATTAATTATGTTTATAAAACAATTTAAATTAAAACATTTTTCCAGAATTTAAGTTTATTATAAAAGGGCCAATTAATTTTGTTTTTGATTGGGAGGGCACACTAGAGGGAGAAGGCAGGGAAGGAAGAAAACCATTGGAATATTTGCCAATATAACTCGAGGTTTTTTAAGCTTCTGCTCCTTCATGTGACAAAACCTGTAAGAATGAAATATTTTACAAATAAATATATTTTACAACAAGATTGATGCTACGTACAGACCCTTCTTCAGTCTCATAGTTGTACAAGGCCACAAGTTCCACAGATACCACCTGTAGGTAAGGTTGCCACTACATTACTGATCTAGAAATAATTACGTGATGCTTTCTAAGTGACAGCTGAAATGACAGGAATATTCATTATCATCTTATTTTTGTAACGTGGAGATATAAGTATTTGAAATACTTTGCTTTGCAATGAAGTCAAATGCAAAAAAAAGGACAGGACATATGAAGTTTATTTTAGAATTCAGAGACAAAATTGACAAACTTGTAAGTAAGTAATCAGGACCCTCCCTATACTGGAGATATACACAAACTTTGACAGGAATGACTTCTATGCATGGTGTGCTACATCTAGCACTAGATATTTGATGTAAATAATCTAGACAAAGAACATCATCAACTGTCAGGACTACTTCCCGTTGCTAAGTCAATGAAAGTAATGTATGAGCATTTGAGATCAAAACTGAGAGCACAGTACTTCAGTAAAATGATTTGCTAGTTAATTGTGACAATTCTTTGTGTGGCAAAACAGCATTTTAATTTCACTTTTCTCTGTTCATCAGAGTGCCAGCCAGAGGCATATTTCTTCAATTAAGGCACTCAGCTATTCGTAGATAAATACTACAATGGATAGTACCCAGACCTCTCTGCACTTGCATTAATCTTTTCGGCAGCATTGGTACTACACCTTACTGAGACGACATATATTTTTCTGAGTGAAAGACATCAGGAAATAGCTTTTTCAAGCTGAGTTGTTACCATCCTGTGTTGTTTTCTATGCCTGTCAAATCTATCAATTTGATCAATACTCATATCTTCCCTGCTTCTCCAGTACTATTGGCTCCCACTGGATAGCAAAAATGAAGAAAATTCCAGCAGCACCTTCGATTATTGTGTACCTGCTATGGTGGACTCCATGACCCACTCATCTATTCTTATTTCTTTCCTGGAAAAAAGCATTTATCTACTGTTTCCACCTCTCATATCATGGGCAGCTTCTGTACATCTGGAGTTATTAAAACACAGTTACACATACCCTCCTAATAGAAGACTGTAGTATTATGGTCACGCTAAACAGAGATAAACAACTTAAAAACCTGAAGTGTATCACTTTTTAATGAGGAAACATACACATAATAATATACTGCATGTGAAAGTCAGCTGCAGGTAATTTGGTGGAAGGTTTATGTGCATTAAAGCCAGGATCCCCGTTGTTCTGTTCTCCACAGCAAACTTTATTCTGAGATGGTATATACTGCTTATTAGACGTCATATACATTTGCTTTCAGTAATCTCAAAATACATTCAAATACTTCTAAAAATTAATTGTCCTTCCAGGTAAACTTTGTATTTCTTAGTTGAAAATGACAATTTTATGTCCAGCTTCATTAGAACACTTAGTATGAGAAAAAAAAAATGGTGCTTTTCTATTTCATGCAGATAATTGGACTAAATACTGAAGCACTACTTCAGATGCTGTTTGGGTCTTAATTAGGCTAAGCTTTCACTGAGCTCAGTGGGAGATTAAAGCTTCAGCTCTAAGAATATCTAATTGCATGTATGCAGCAAATGGATAGTCTCGTAAGTATTTGTAAGATAGGTGCCAGAGATATTAGCCTATCTGCTTGATTTCTGCTTAATTTCTTGCTGTTGACTGTCATGCTTCAGATAAATGTGCAAATATTATTAATATACGAAACAGTTCATAGTTAGAGGGGTATTAATAAATCATTCCAATTAATGAAGGATCACTTGTGATACAACAGAATTTGCAGATTAAGTTCAGGGACAATTTACCCATCTGTGAGGAGTGAAAACTCTTTGCTCAGTCTTTAGGACTGGAGGAGGATCCTGGCAAATCAGCTCACCTTTTGGCCAAAACCTGACATTGAGTGCATGCTTCCCAGTCAGGATTAGGGTCCTGAGAGAGACTTGCTTACACCATGCGAGACAGCGTCTTTGGGTGGTGAGGTCTTAGGTGGCAATGGACAGATCTCAGGGACATTTAGTCTCCCAGTCTGCCACCAACAAGTTTAGTAGTCAGGAGGTTGGTGGAATAACAGTGTGATGTATATACAGGAAAAAGCACTATATATTAGATCAAACATCCATTCTTACTAATCCATTCTAACCTGGCATCTTTTTGAGTTAGACATACCTCTTCTGCCTTTGAGCTCATGGTGTAATGCTGTATTCTGCCATCGCCAGAGTAGTTACATGGGTTGACATAAACTCTTCCAATGTTTCTGCTGCATTCAGAATTCTGTTTCCCTTTTTTTGAATGGTTGATTGTCAGACACTGCTCAATAGCTGATGCATTGCAACCTGCAGTAGCTGCTTTTCAACAGTGTTTGCTCACTGATTAGTTCAGACCCGTATATACATCATTTACTTTACAGTGAGCAACAGATACCTTTCGGGATGACAGTGACAATATAAATTCAAGCTTTCACTGCTAGGATATTTGAGTCAGAACTATCCTATCTTTTGAAGATTTTATTTTCTGCTGCCTCTCCTATAATTGTTAACTAATATATTTTTCTTTTAGTAAAAATGACTGTAAAATAGATAGAAATCATCAGTGCCAAATTGCTGTTTTTCCATAGTTGTTTCCTCTGTCGGAACATAGTTTGATAGTTTGAAATTTTAGGTCTTCCTGATTTGAAAATGAGAAATATAAAGCTCTCATTCCTGTTTAGTTCAATTTAGAGGCAGCTTCCAGGCTCCATTGAGCAATTCAGCATTCAACCTCAGCATTCAGAAGGTTAGGGCTTTAGTGTAAAGGCTATTCCAAATGTGTATGTCATTTCATCTCCCTCAAATCATACTTGCAAGCTATGGGTTCTGTCAAATAAATAACACTGTGTCTCTCTCTTGAATCAGTGTTAATAGAGCATGATATATATATAAAAAAAAATTAAAAATATATAATTCTTTATCTATCACATACTTAGGACAGAAAGCAATACTGCATGGAGAGGCCTAAATTGAATACTGTTTGCCTGCACTGTCCCGAGTCTGTTGTATTTACCCACTGTGAAAGAAATGATAACATAAAATATAGTTATTGGCTCTTCTTCCCAGTCAGTATGTTTTCCTTTTGTCAGCAGTACAAGACTGTACTTGAGACATGAACCATGATCTTGATACAAAGAGGTGCCATTAACTCTGCTGTTTTGAGACTTTTTCTGCCTTGAAGAGTACATCCCAGCAGGAAATTGTGCTTCACAGATTTTTCACGTAAAATCTGCAAAATTGCAAAAAACCCAAATGAAACCAGAGGCACTGGGGACTCTCCCCTCTGTCTTTGAAAGGGCTTCTGGGAAGCATTCACAGCCTAGTTGCCCATTTTGCACTAGCACAGTCATCCTGATGCCACGTGATCTGTAACATCTGTTCCTTCACCAATTAGATCATTTCTGAAGGATAAATTAAAAGCAATTCTAATTAAACACTATAATGGAACTATCAATCTGTGTTACTGAGGCAGAACAAGGATGTAATTAGTTATTGATACAAAAAGATTTGTTTAAACTAGTTTGGTTTGCTGTCAGCCACCACAGGCTTTAAGTGAGCCTGAAAATAGCCACCACTGTTTCTTTTAAGCTAAAGGTACACATTAGAGCAGATTCTTTTAAACTACCCAGCCAGTTGTTCCATGTTCCTCACTGTTTTATAGAAGCAATTTCCACATTTACTTGTAATGTTATGTATTTTGTCTGGCAATATGTTGCTCGCATTATTCGGATGTTCTACTCAACATACATTGTATTCACCACTTCTTGGTATAAGCAGGATTTTCTTTAATTATTTTAAAAGCTGAAGGAGAACTCTTCATAATTCAGCATTTACCAATCATTGCTACCTCTGTTACCCGAGAAAATGTTGTTTTAAACTCAGATGAAATCCTGCAGAACCAGATTTAACAGGAAAGTGTGGAGGAAGCATGATGACAGTATATGAAATGTAAGAGGAGGTGGAAAGATTTATCTGAATGAGGAATGAATACAAATGTCTCTTCCTTGAAACACAGAACTCTGGTGTGTTTTTCTTAGGTGATGGACTGTGGTGAATTCACACTTCACAAGATTTACAAGATTGCAATGACCAAAATCAGAGATCTTCCCAAAAAGAGCCATGGAAACAGTTTGAAATGAGCTAGCTTTTGTAAATCAGTGGTACACCTGATTCCATTTTCATTTGATGGTCTTAATTAGTTTTCTTTCAGTATTTACTCTATAACTTTCCATGATCTCATGGTAAGACTAGTCCCTATAGTTACCCACGTTATGCTGTTTGGACTTTATCTTAAACAAAAAGAATTATACCAAGCCCTCAGATATTTTACCTGTTCTGAAATGATAGATTTTTATAAAACTGCCAATCTTGCATAATTTTTGAATGAGTGCCTTCTGTACGCAACTACTGCACTCAAAAGGGCTGGACTATTCATCAAGGAAAGGTGCAGAGAGATTCAGCCAAGACTAAACTGGAAATAGTTTATAATCTCTGCTGTAATTTGCGTCTTCTCACCCACTTCTGCTTCCCAGGCAGCGAAAATGAGTTCCAATGAAAGACATAGAGATGGAAGTAGTGTAGCAACTTCATCTGAGTTGATCTAACCTGTGAACATTATTTTCAGCCTAAACTAATTTTATCAGAGGATTAAATAAAAGGGGACTGTAAACTAGTAGTGCTTTGTTCCTCAGTAAAAAACACAGCTAGTCAAAAAAGTTATTTTTAAAATAATTAAAATAATTTTTGTGGGTTGATTTTTTTGCTTGATTACTGCCATGTGGATTTTATGCAATCTTAAATTTGCCAGGTTGTCCATAAGGAGTATAATAAAAATTTGGACATTTAGAAAATGCAAATATAAAATTATTTTTGAATAGATGGAGGAAATGGTTTGTAAAACGTAGACAGATGGGATTATTTTCTGTCAATGTACAATACACCTCTACTGAAATGGACACTGGTTACTCCTGAGTCATGTCCTTAATGGAAAGCAAAACCAGCACCAGACCAGTGTTGCATGGAGTTGTTTCGTCTGCTACCAGAGGACAATTCACTTATCTTTGTACAACACAGAGATCTATTAAAAACCATCCTTCTATTAACCTGGATTTATTCAGTTAAATCAAGACCAAACTGTTTTCTGCATCTTTATCAGTCTGAAGGAGATTTGCAACTCATGTGACAAAGCATTTAATTTCTAACACAAGTTTGGGCACAGAGTCTTAGCCGTAATTCACATACAGGAAGCCAGTGAATGACAGATATATCATACTGAATTTGTGGCATGAACAGCTCACTCATGTTCATCTATAAAGTTGTCAGACTAGTCTGGCCACAGACAGCACAGGCCCGATTAGAAAAAAAATCCGTCTACAAAGCAAAAGGCTCTTGTTACCTTTTTAAAAAATTCCACTACTCAATATCTTGCTTAACCCGTAAGTGTTCCAGTCTGTGGGAACAATAGCAATTGTTGATACATTAAAAGAAGAACATGTTTACAACGCAAGGCCAGTGAATACCTTACTTTTCTGTATTTTTCATTTTGGTTTACATTTCTTTTTCTTCAGTGAGGCTTAACTCAACATATGTAGAAAAGATGTCAGGAAAGAGATCTGTATATGGCTTAGATTGAAACAAAGATTTATGGCCTTATCATTGCTTTTTGTAACTTAAATCTGTGAAGTTCATTCTCACTTCTTTTAGGTCTACAGTGTTCAAGAGTAAAAGGAGAATTTCCCACTGGTAATTTTACTCTGTCACAGTTTAATCCTTAGGCTGCGATGAGAAGTACTGAAGAATAACCAACCAGCTAATGTGTCTGAGATATCGTTTGTTTTATTCATATGAATATATTTATGCAATAGAAATTATGTTGTTTTTTTTTTCCTGCCTATTAGAGGACAGTTGGTGGAGCATAATAATCTCATATTAAATGTGAAATCAGAATCTAATATCCTTTATTTTTTATTCAGTTTCTAGGTGCAGTTCGTTATACAATTACATTCAAATTTATAATTGTATTTGGGAACAAGAGAGTAAGGGATTATCTCACAAATTGCTACAGAGGAGGGTGCTTGAGAGTCTCTGAAAAATGTTAAATGGGTCAGAAAACAAGAGTTATATGCTGACATAAATTGAACATTTTTTGGGGGTAAATAATCAGTATCAAAATGATATTAGACTACTTGACATCTTTTAGAGTCAAGCCCTCCAGGCACAGCCAACCGGTTAATGCCAGAGGTCCAGTGTTTTAGAAGTTGTTTAGATTTTTTTGTACTCATGACTAGCTATCTAACCTAGTTATGCTTTCATGTAATTTCTTGTGTTTTTAAAGAATGTTGATTTTGCCATTTTAGACTCTTACTGCACCTACTATCACTATCTTGCACAGAGGTAAATTGTGTTTGCTATCCAGAATTGACTAGAAGAGCAGCAGAGGAGTTCATTCACACATGCTTACTAGCCATACAGCCATTCCTATGTCTTGCACTACTAACATGCTTCTACTAACACGTTTTGTGCTGACTTCCTTGCATATTGTGCCAAAAGTGGTGTGCTATTGTCCCAAGGCCTACAAAGTGGTCTCCACTCAGGTATTCATAAGGCAGTGCTTGCTATTCGCCAGCACTGATAGATGGAGATTTCAGGGCCTTAAAATGCAATGCAAATGGCTCAAAGAAGCTACAAGTACTATTTCCATCAAGCAGCTATGGATATTAGTCTAAATTCTCCTGCCTCTACCTCCTGCATATTCATCTGTATTTGAGGGCTCATTTGTATTTTATTCTATAGAAACCGAAAAAAGCAAGCAGCTGCAACTGAAGATTTTGAGCAACTCCCTGCCTGCACACATGAATAAATACACTTCTTTTCATTAAACAAATTTACTGTGTTTATATTGCGAAATACTTCTAATCTAGACTTTTGGGATGACAATGTCATGATCAAATTCCAGAATTACAATCATAGAATATCTCAAGTTGGAAGAGACCCTTAAGGATCATCAAGTCCAATGCCTTGCTCCTTGCAGGACTACCTAAAACTAAGTCATGTGACTAAGAGTATCATCCAGACAGTCCTTGAACTTTGAGAGGCTTGGTACTGTGACCACTTCCCTGTGGAGCCTGTTTCATTGTCTGATCACACTCACATCGAAGAACCTTTTCCTAATTTTTAATCTGAACTGATCACCAGAGAGGAGACCAGCACCTCCCTCTCCACTGCCCCCCCTGAGGAAGTTGTAGACTGCAATGAAGTCACCCCTAGCCTTCTCTTCTCCAAGCTTAACAAAGCAAGTGATCTCAGCTGCTTCTTGTAAGTCCTGCCTTCGAGACCTCTTGCCATCTTGGTTGCCCTCCTCTGGCCACACTCCAATAGTCCTTCTTACATTAAGACATCCAAAACTGCACACAGTATTCAAGGTGGGGCCACATTAGTGCAGCATGGACTGGGACAATCACCTCTTTTGACCAGCTAAGCTATACTGCATTTGATGCACCCCCAGGACCCAGCTGGCCCTTTTGGCTGCCAAGACATACTGTGGACTCATATTCAACTTGCCATCAACACAAACCCCCAGATCTCTTTCTGTCTTTCTGCAGGGCTGCTCTTCACCCTCTCATCCCCCAGTTTGTATGCGTAACCATGGTTATCTTGTCTCAGGTGGAGAAACTGGCACTTGCTTCTGTTAAATTTCATAGGGCTGGTGGTTGCCCAGCTCTGTCATCTATTCAGATGTCACTGTAAGACCTCTCTATGCTTCAGGGAGTCCACAATTCCTCCTAGTTTAGTATCATTGCCAAACTTAATGTACGTTTGCTTCCTGTATCCAGATCATTTGGAAAGACATTAAAGAGCATTGACCCTAAAATTGAGCTCTGGGCAACCGTTCTGGTGACTGGCTGCCAGCCTGATGTCACCCCATTTACTATAACTCTTTGAGCCTGACCCATCAACCAATTGTTCACCCAGCGTATTATGGACTTGTCTAGCTGTAACCTGGACATTTTGTCCAGGATGATACTGTGAGAGACACTATCAAAGGCTTTGCTAAAAAACAAACCAAACCAAACCAAAAAACACATCTGGTGGCTACCCTTCATGACCAGGCTGACTTTGTCATAAAAGGAAATTTAGCTAGACAGGACTGTCCCCTCACGAACTCGTATTGTCTATAACCAATGACTGTAATGACTCTCGAGCGTTTTCTCAACCCAGAATAACCTTCTCCTTCATTTCACCAGACACTGAAATGAGACTGATAGGCCTGTAATTACCAGGGTCTTCTTTCTTACCCTTCTGGAAAACAGGAACAATGGAATTAAATCTCAAGAGAGTAAAGAATTCATGTGTTGTTTCCTTGATAGGTCGAAGTTAGAGCCCCACCACTGTATCAACACAAAATCAGAAGGAACAGTGCTTCCAGCCATGCCTTCCAGTTCATCCATCTGGATCAAACATTTTTCAACTTGCAAAAACCGTGGAAAGCTTTGACAATCTCTGAAGCAAAATTTGCATTGTCCAAATAGAAAGAAAACAAATTGTTTGATTCAGTGACTTCAGAGTGACTAGACAGATAAGTAGGATGAATCACAAACATTTTCCAAGATAAATGTGACAAGTTTACTCAGATGCTATTCATTGGGTCAGATTATATAATAAGTTATACCCCTCACCATTCAGACAAACTGCATTTCACTAGCAAAAATTTTCAGGAATCCCACAAGCATTATGAATTTATAAGCAAATTATCATCTAAATAGTCTTGTGCCACTGCATGCCATTCATCATAAGTTTCACAAAAGCCTAAAAAAAGTGAATATTATGTTTTGGCATATATGTGGGATCTGGAATTCACATGGGTTAGTGGTTTGGTGAATGTGTGGATATAGCAAAAGCAGCAACATAAATAATTATTAGATTAGAAATATTACTTCTTCCTAAAAAAAAAAGCTTTATTCAGTAGCTAATTTAGTGCAAAAAATTATTAGATCAATTCAGAATTCAGTTATTAAATCAGAAATATTATCTACACTGAAGTTGCTAATTTCATCTACAAGTACCTTAGATAAGGGCTTATTTTCTATGTAGTAAAGATCCCTTTGTGTCAATGGGTGTTATGGTGGCCTTCAAAGGGAAAAAATTACCCTGACTGATTTGTGTACCAGACCCAAGTATACGGCTTCTTTGTTTAGAAGCCTAGTGAATATACAGTCCTAGAAAAACAATCCTGCCCTTCTTGAAACAGGTGATAGGTTTCATATTTGAGTTCTGTTCCTGGCCAGTACTATGAGGGACAATAAAAAGGGCAAAAAGGCAAACCAGAAATAACATTAACTCATTACTTGATGAGCATGGTCACCTCATAAACAGGGAGACAGACAAAGCAGAGATGTTTAATGCTTTCTTTGTCATGGTCCTTAACACTGAAGATGGGCCCTTGGACCCCCAGAACCCTGAGCTAGAGAACCATGGCTGTGAGAACACTAAACTCCCAACCATCCCTTGAACTTTGCAGGATTTGTTGCTCCAGCTAGATCCCTATAAGTAAATGTGGCCTGATGGGATTCATCTGAGGGTGCTTAAAGAGCTGGCTGATGTCATAGTGAGACCTCTCTCTGTGATTTTTCAACGTTCTTGGGAATCTGGAGAGGTTGTGAATGACTGGAAGCTGGGAAATATTGTCCCACTCTTCCAGGACAACAAGAATGACCCTGGCAACTATAGGCCTGTCAGCCTCACTTCTGTGACTAGCAACATTATGGAGAAGATTATTCTGGGAGTTACCCAAAAACACCTGAAAGACAATGCAGTCATTGATCCCAGCCAGCACAGGTTGATGAGTGGAAAGTCAAACCTAATATCTTTTGACAGTAAAGTTACCTGTCCAGCTGACAAAGAGAACTCGCCAATGTGATCTTTTTGGATTTCAGTAAGGCCTTCAATACTGTCTCTCATAGTATCCTCCTGGACACGATTTCCAGCATGCAGCTGGATAAACACACAATACAATGGGTGAACAATTGGCTGATGGGTCGAGCTCGAAGGGTTCTAGTAAATGGGGTTATGTTGGGCTGGCAACCAGTCACTAGCGGGTTTCCACAAGGATCCATCTTAGGGCCAACACTCTTCAATGTCTTCATAAATGACTTGGACTCAGGACTTGATGGAATACTAAGTAAGTTCACTGATGACACGAAATTGGGAGGAGCTGTTGACACTGTCAAGGGCAGAGAGGACCTGTAGAGGGATCCAGACAAATTGCAGAAATGGACAATCACCAACTGCATGAAGTTCAACAAGGGCAAGCACCGGATTTTGCACCTGGGACGTGGCAACCCAGGCTTTACATACAGACTGGGGGATGAGATGCTGCAAGGCAGCTCTGCAGAGAGGAATCTGGGGGTTCTGGTTGATGGCCAGTTGAACATGAGCCAACAGTGTGCCCTGGCAGCCAAGACAGCCAACCATGTCCTGGGGTGCATCCAGCACAGCATTGTCAGCTAGGCAAGGGAGGTGATCGTCCCACTCTGCTGTGAACTTGTGTGGTCTCACCTGGAGCACTGTGTGCAGTTCTGGGTGCCACAGGATAAAGAGGATATAAAACTACTGGAGAGTGTCCAGAAGAGGGCCATGAATCTGGTGAAGGGTTTAGAGTGGAAGATGTATGAGGAGAAGCTAAAGTCACTTGGTTTGTTCAGTGTGGTAAAGAGGAGACTAAGGGGAGACCACGTAGTGGTCTATAGCTTCCTTAGAAGAAGAGAAGGAGAGGCAGGCGCTGATCTCTTCTCTCTGGAGACCAATGATAGGACCTGAGGGAGTGGCAGGGAGATGTGCCAGGGAAAATTTAGGTTGTACATGAGGAAAAGATTTTTCACCCAGAGGGTGGTGGAGCACTGGAACAGGCTCCCCAGGGAGGTGTCACAGCCCCAGTCCAGACAGCGTTCAAGCAGAGTCTGGATAACACCCTTAGACACATGGTGTGAATTTTGATGTTGTCCTATGCAGGTACAGGAGTTGGAGTCAATGATCCTTGTGGGTCCCTTCCAACTCAGGACATACTATGATTTTATGGTTCTACGATTTACTAACTTGTAGAACTAT
The DNA here is from genome assembly GCF_037038585.1 of Patagioenas fasciata. Classification (NCBI taxonomy): domain Eukaryota; kingdom Metazoa; phylum Chordata; class Aves; order Columbiformes; family Columbidae; genus Patagioenas; species Patagioenas fasciata. The sequence goes on along the minus strand of NC_092524.1, from coordinate 26,034,448 downwards.
AGGTTGTAGGAGATGAAGCAAAACATCAAACCCACTGGGAACTTTGTTAGTGTTTACAGTCAACTGCCATTATCACATTACCTGCTTGTTTTGCCACTACTACAACCTAAACTAGGGAAGACTAGTATTTTAGAAAGTACCAGTTCAGGTAAAAAGTAGAGTACAAGCAAAAAAAGATAGAAAATCACAGATTTGAAGCACTACTATTCTGGAGCTATTGCTGAATGTCCTTGATCCTTTGCAGATGAGAACAGTTCTCCTTGGAGAGATGGGCAAAAGTTTATTTCTATTGCTCAGCGACATTTTTTCAATAGATACTTTCTCTTTATTTTTAGTGCTGGACTATCTTCACTGTTTGCAATGTGACTGACAGATAATTTCCAAGGGTGATCTATGAAATTCACTGATGACTCTGGGAATTTTGTGATGACCCACATCAACCATAGAACATGTCACCATATAGGCCTGTTAACAAGTTAACAAGTTAACTGCCTGTAGCAGTATCATGAGTTGTTCTCTTGCAACTATTATTTATTGCAAATTGATAGCATGGTTGGAACATCACAGAACATAGATGAAATGATAACACTGACATCATTATAATTGTTTATTTTGGAGATGCTTCTCAGATAATTTATAAAATAAAGGTGTAAAATGGGTTGAATCTCAACAGTGGATTTTGGTCTGGAATACCAGTCCATTCACAAAATGAAAGTAAGTTCATTTTGTGCTGGTATATAGCCTTAAAAAAAAACCCAAAGAGAAATCACACTGAAGCACACACCACTTCTTTCAAGACAGAGAAATAAATCTCTGATTCTTTCAGTCTGATTGCTTCTGATGTCTCTGCAGTAAATATAGATCAGGTCACATAGTTGCAGAGGAGAGGACACTAAGTTTCCTTTAATTCTTGTTTTAAAAAGAAATCTGCTTCTGTGAAAAAAATTATTTGCCCTGGAATGCATGGTAAGTAAAAGGCTGAATTTCTTTTTGAAAAATGCTTCTCTTTCTTTGCTTTTGCATTTCTGATATGTAAAATATATCCCTGCAGAGCACAGAACAGAAAAGCCTGCAAAGTACACTGGAGGAGACTCTGCTCCATGTTGCTTTTTTTTGTAGAAAGTGTCTGGGGCAGATGAATATAAAGTGGGAGCTATGGCACAGAACTGAGCTAACAAACATTTAGGCTCCACAAAGAAACCCAAGTTTCTTAATTATATGGGATGGTATGCATAAAGGTTATCACAAAGTAAATTGTTTTGGACAAAGCTTTATTGCCTGAATTATTTAACTGATTTAAATTAATGCTTGATAATGCACTGGAAATGAATTGTGCATCTACTCAAATTTCTGAAAGACCAAAACCTCACCTCAGCTAGATTCCCGCTGAGGTGAGAGGAAGTTTTGTTGTTATGTGTACATTGCCAAAAGAAAGGCCTTGTTTTCCCCTTATTTATTTAAACTCTGTAACTCAGAACAGCAGAAGAAATGTATTAAATATAAAAACTCTAGTTCAGTATACACATTTCTGTATTATCTGGAAATGAGAGGAAAAGCTAATTATTTTTATTGTGAAATTTTGAAGCAGAACATTCTATCTCATTTATTTTAAATGGTATCAATGCCTAAATCCCCCACAAAACAAGACAATAAATCTAAGCAATAATGTGATATAGTAAAATCGATATTGATTATTAGAAGTAAAAGTGCTTTGTGAGGAACAGTAATAACTTTTTAGGATCCCTTAGGAAAAACGTTGTAATAAAACTAGAATAAATTGCTACAATCTAATCACTTTTTAAATAACTAAAATTCTTTAATGGAATATACATTGTTAGAAGAGCTGTTGCTTTTAAGCACAGAGCAAGCAGCTGCTGCATGCGGTTACAGAGCATGCATGAGTACTGTGTTGATAATCTACCTTTCTGATTAACTGAAGTATTTTTTCACACTTTCTCTTGAGCCTTCTACCTCTTTCTGTCTAAACCAAGAGTACCCCAAAGGGCCTGAGAAGGGTAGGAATGTTCATGTGCATCAGCTGCCCTCTAAGTACTGTCCTTCAATATCATTTGCACTATTAAGTTAGAAGCATGAGGCAATAAATTGCTGTTTATAGTATGCAGCTTGTCCCTTGCCCTTCTTCTGTAGAAGGACACTTGGAATGTCTAATTTTGAATGGTGCATTACTTTTCTTTAATATATCTGTTAGAGAAGACAAATGCATGAAAGAAGACAAATCAAGGAATTAAACCTTGCATTTGGGCTGGAAAAAAGCAAGATTTGTGAGAGTCAATTGTTCCTGGGGGAACTGAATAGCAGTTTTAATGATTTCTAAGACAGTTCCATCTGCACATATGAACTTTCCCATCACTGAAAAATGTTCAAGGTTCAAGCTGTCATTCCTGTTCAAACCAGCTATTCCAGGCCCAGACAATTGAATGCTTTTAGGAGAAGCTGAGACCTTGAACTCAATTCACTATTTTATAGGAAGCAATTTTATTGAGTAGAGGACAAATCTGATGTGCTCTCAGTAGCCTGTGTTGCTAGGGAGATGTGTTACAATACTCTACAGTATTAGGAATATAAGTGCACAAAGGTGTTGTACCTTGGTCATCCTATTACTCTCATTCAATGAAGAGATGAGGAAGATATGAACATGAAAATCCCATTTTTCACCCATTCGATGTGACTATTTAGAATCTGTTTGGTAGACATGAGCCCTCATGCTCCACCTGTGATAGATGCTAATTAGAAGTTGCTCCAGAATAACTTTTTCAAAATCAGATATGAATTATTTTGTTCCCTCCAGTACTCAGAGCAGCCAAAGATGGAGGTTGTCTACTGTGCAATGTTATGTCATAGAGAGAGACTCGGGTTGTCCCTGAACAAGCTTGTCCAGAATAAATGCTGGCAGTAAAGCACTCGAGCTAGTTAATGCCACTTCGCCCATCTTCAATCTAACCATTGGAGCCTAAAGAAAAAGCTGTGGAGGGTGTCAGTGTGACACATGAAATACTGATATTACGGGGCATTTTGCCTTACATACTTCTGACAACATTGCTGAAGTTACGGAATTCTGAAAGAATAATCTGTGTTATTTATAGCAAAAAAGATATTTGTTATTTTTACTGACATGTTGTAGGATAGATTGAATATTCAGTAGAACTGTTGTTTACCTTCAGTTACAGTCTCTGCTGACAGAACCAAATACTCATCTGTGGTTGAAAAAGTAATTAATTTCTTCTAGTTTGTTATCTACCTATACTGTTTGTACATATGCACTCTTAGAGATGTGCACATGTCCAGCTGCAGGTACATCAGTGAAAGGTCAGAGGGCTGAAGCGGTGTGCCATACTGCACAGTAGTGTCAGTACCTTCTACCTGGCTTTTGAAGCCTCATATAAGGATATCTTAGTCTTTGGAGCTGCTGTAAGGAAATGTGTCCAAAGTATGTAATCAATCCTTGGGCATCATGTGGTGTATAGGCCAAGGTTCGTTAATTAGTACTGGGACTATACTCATCTGTGTGTTGTGTATCTACACTTTGGCTCATTGTCTTGGGCCAAGAACAGGAACATCCTGAATAGTAAAGGAACATTTCCAGATTTTTTTTTTTCATAAGAACTGGTTGAAAAAAGGAAGCTGGTTTTCTTTGAAAATGACATCTTATTAAATTCAAAATTATTTTAGAAACTTACAGATTTTGTCATATTTTTGAATAAGAAAAGGAGAAGAAAAGTTCTTCAGATTTCATTCTGGTTTTACACTACTAAAACAGTTTTTAAAATTTTTTGTCAGTAATATGCAGAGCTTCATTTTAACTTCATTATTTGGATATTATTCCTTTAGACTTTTAAATTATATTAAATTATTTCTCTTAATATTATAACATAAATAACACATAATGTTAAATTACATGTTGTATTTATTTTCTCTTGAAATGTTTCAGCAACGTAATGAAGTGATATGATTGAACGATTTCAGTTTTACTGCAAATGTTTTTGAAGTGTTGGCTTTTAGTCCTGACACTGAATTAGAAGAAAACAGAACTTGGTATTTCCTATGAAATGGAAATTATGCTTTCCAACCTGCTGTATCAATAAGTGGCGGATTTACATATGAATGGTCTACTGGTGACAAATGAGAGAAGGAATTGAGTCAATTAATATAAAGTTGCTCCAGTAAAGACTTAAAAAAAAAAAAAAAAAGAAATCAACACCAAATTTAAGGGGGATCCTGCATCAAAAATTTCAGTGTGGGTGATATTGGTGCTCTACATTTATTTGTCTCAGGTTTGGTACTGTTATGTTTACCCCCTCAACAAACTGAATCAGACCAGGCTGCATCCCATAGTCCTAATATGTAATTCCCAGGTAATAATCTGGCCTTGAAAAGAACAGGAAATATTCTTCACCATCACCTTCAATTCATTTAACTGCGCAGAGACACAGAGACATTAAGTACCTCTCCAATGCTTCTCTCTTTTGAGTGAGGTGCATTCCATTCATTTACAACTTCTAGCAAGAAACCCAGATTTAAACAAATGCCTGTATGTAATCTTATCTAGTTGCAGTCTCTTGGGGAAGTAAGAAAAATTATCTAGAATGAGTACCAGGTTTCATAGTTGACATAAACAAAGCTATGCCCACTTTGCTTCAGGCGGAAATTTTTTCATGTGAGACCAGTGTAGCTTTTCTGCTGTATTTTTGGCATTTGTAACATGCCAAACCAGTATTTTTACTGCTATTATTCATAAGAAGTTTTTGTAGCCTTTTTTTCTAGATTTTTAGTCCCCCAGTGACCTTCAAGATCCTTTTTCATTAATTTGCTCCAGTAAGAAATGTATCGTGATCAAAATAATATGCCACTTAGGACTGGAGCTTTTTGATTTGGGAAATGACCAGCCTATCTGTGCTAATAGCCTAAATTATTTCCTGAAGATTTTTAACCTCACCTGGTCTTTTGCAAGTCACAATGCAAATTGCCATCTTTTCAAGTGGCTCTTTTCAGTCAAGTATGTATTTCTCACCTGTATTTCTTTTTCTTGTTTGTAAGGACAGTATACATAATGATCTTAAAATGATCAGGATTTGTCTGCGCAGCTACTTGTGTTAACTACAAGGTATACTTTTTACTAGACTTTTCCCTGGTTTGGGATGGTTTGTTTTGTTAAACCTTTAACCCCACAGCTCTCCCTCTCCCCCAGACCTGTCAGAGTGTCTAGATGTTGGATTTCTCCTGAGAAAAAAACAAAACAAAACAAAAAACAATAACAACAACAAAGCAACAAAAAAGAACAAATCACTAAATATTTTTTTAATCTAAATACCATAAAAAAGGTTTTATATTCAAAAGAAATGCCCCCCCCCCCAATCCAAATAACAGTCTTCAGTAATTCCCTAAAGGAGTGTTAAATATTCTCAACATATATACTGATGATATAAGGGCACAGGCTGATGTGTCTGATGTGTCTGTTTTAGATGGTTATTTGACATCAGCCAAATGGCCTAAATTTCCTTTATCAGTTGGTTATTGAAAAATGTTTTATTTTTTGCATCTTTATTCAATGGTCTTGGTTCTTTGTACAAGCAAAGCATTCTGTTAGTTTCTTCCTTTGCATTAATCAAATGTGTCTTCTGTCCTGGTTACTCCATTTAGAAGCTGAGAAACTTAGTTAGTCTTGACCCTCAATTATCGAGCAAAGGAAACTCAAGACACAAATTGTGGATCGGTTGTGTTCTTCTGGCTTTATTCTTTATTCCAATAAGAGCTTCTTTATTCCACTAAGAGCTTCTCTGGAAGCTGATGTCCAACTCCTCCTCAACTGTACACAGCTGAACTCTATGCTGTGTGCTTAGTGTTTAACAGGAGTAAGCTGGCACCTGCATGACTTTAATTTTACTTTTTATTTTCTTACTGCTGGGTTCTTTTGGCACCATCTTGTTTCTGGCTACATATTGGTATGTCCTTAGGTTAAAAACTTCTTACAGGCTGTCGAGGGTTAAGATTGCGGGATGCATGATATGGAATATGATATACCCACTCTATACCATGTTCTTTGGCCCAATTGTCTATAATACTGTTTTTGAAATGAGTACCATTGTCTGATTCAATTCTTTCTGGTGTACCGTGCCGCCAAAGGACTTGCTTCTCAAGGCCCAAGATAGTATTTTGGGCTGTAGCATGAGGTACGGCATATGTTTCCAACCATCTAGTGGTTGCTTCCACCATTGTAAGTACATAATGCTTACCTTGACGTGTTTGTGGAAGTGTAATATAATCAATCTGCCAAGCTTCTCCATACTTATACTTTAACCATCGCCCCCCATACCATACAGGTTTTAACCGTTTTGCTTGTTTGATTTCGGCGCAAGTCTCACATTCATGAATAACCTGTGAAATAGTGTCCATAGTTAAATCCACCCCTCGATCACGAGCCCATTTGTATGTTGCATCTCTACCTTGATGCCCTGAAGCATCATGGGCCCACCGAGCTAGGAAAAGTTCACCTTTATGTTGCCAGTCCAAGTCCACCTCAGCTACTTTAATCTTAGCAGCTTGATCTGCTTGTTGGTTGTTTAGATGTTCCTCGGTGGTTCGACTTTTAGGCACATGAGCATCTACATGACGAACTTTCACAGGCAGGCTCTCCAACCGAGCAGCAATGTCTTGCCACAGTGTGGCAGCCCAAATGGGTTTACCTCTGCGCTGCCAGTTGCTTTTCTTCCATTGCTGTAGCCACCCCCACAAGGCATTTGCTACCATCCATGAGTCAGTATAGAGATAAAGTATTGGTCACTTCTCTCGTTCAGCAATGTCCAAAGCCAGCTGGATGGCTTTCACTTCTGCAAACTGACTGGATTCACCTTGTCCTTCAGTGGCTTCTGTAACTTGTCGTGTGGGACTCCACACAGCAGCTTTCCACCTTCGATGTTTTCCTACAAGACGACAGGATCCATCTGTGAACAGTGCATACTGCTTATCAGTCTCTGAAAGCGTATTATATGGTGGTGCTTCTTCAGCACGTTTTACTTCCTCCTCATCTGGAGACATCCCAAAGTCTTTGCTTTCTGGCCAGTCTGTAATCACTTCTAATATCCCTGGACGGTTGGGACTTCCAATTCGAGCTCGTTGCGTGATCAGTGCAATCCATTTACTCCATGTAACTTCGGTTGCATGATGTGGAGAGGGAACCGTCCCTTTGAACATCCAGCTCTGCACCGGCAGTCGAGGTGCCAGGAGGAGCTGTGTTTCAGTGCCGATCACTTCTGAAGCAGCTCGAACTCCTTCATATGCTGCTAGTATCTCCTTTTCAGTTGGAGTATAGTTGGCCTCAGATCCTTTGTATCCTCGACTCCAAAAACCTAAGGGTCGACCTTGGGTTTCTCCTGGTGCTTTCTGCCAGAGGCTCCAGGTAAGTCCATTATCTCCGGCTGCGGTGTAGAGCACATTTTTAACATCTAGTCCAGTTCAGACTGGTCCAAGGGCCACCGCATGAGTTATCTCACACTTAATTTGTTCAAAGGTTTGTCGTTGTTCAGGGCCCCACTCAAACTGGTTCTTTTTATGAGTCACTCGATAGAGAGGGCTCACAATGTGGCTGTAGTCAGGAATATGCATTCTCCAAAAACCTACAATGCCCAAGAAAGTCTGTGTCTCCTTTTTATTAGTAGGTGAAGACATTGTTGCAATTTTGTTGATCACATCCATTGGGATCTGACGACGGCCATCTTGCCATTTTATTCCTAAAAACTGGATCTCTTGTGCAGGTCCCTTGACCTTGCTTCGTTTTATGGCAAAACCAGCATCCAAAAGAATATGAATTATTCTCCCACCTTTCTCGAAGACTTCTTTCGCTGTGTCGCCCCATACGATGATGTCATCAATATATTGCAAGTGCTCTGGAGCTTCACCTTGCTCCAGCGTGGTCTGGATCAGTCCATGGCAGATGGTAGGACTGTGTTTCCACCCCTGGGGCAAGCGATTCCATGTATACTGGATGCCCCTCCAGGTGAAAGCAAACTGCGGCCTGCACTCTGCTGCTACAGGAATAGAGAAAAATGCATTAGCAATGTCGATTGTAGCATACCACCTGGCTGCCTTTGACTCCAGTTCAAATGGCAGTTCTAGCATGTCAGGTACAGCAGCACTCAGTGGTGGTGTAACTTCATTCAGGCCACGATAGTCTACAGTTAGTCTCCACTCATCACTAGACTTACGCACTGGCCAGACTGGGCTATTAAAAGGTGAGCGGGTCTTACCGATCACACCCTGGCTTTCCAATTGACGGATCAGCTTCTGGATAGGAATCAAAGAGTCTTGATTGGTGCGATATTGCCGGCGATGCACCGTCGTGGTAGCAATTGGCACCTGCTGATCGTCAACCCTCAGCAGTCCTACAACAGAAGGGTCATCTGAAAGACCAGGCAAATCAGACAGCTGTTCAATTTTCTCAGTGTCCACAGCTGCTATACCAAATGCCCACCTATATCCTTTTGGGTCCTTAAAATACCCTCTCCTGAGGTAGTCTATACCAAGGATGCACGGAGCATCTGGACCAGTCACAATGGGATGCTTTTGCCAGTTTTTTTCCGGTTAGGCTCATTTCAGCCTCTACAACAGTCAGCTGCTGGGATCCCCCAGTCACTCCAACAATATTGATGGATTGCGTTCCTTTATAATTAGAAGGAATTATTGTGCACTGAGCACCAGTGTCCACTAAAGCTTTGTACTCCTGGGGTTGTGTTGTACCAGGCCATAGTATTTGTACAGTCCAATAAACTCTGTTATCCCTTTCCTCCACCTGGTTGGAGGCAGGGCACCTCTAATTCCTGTTTTGCACCGTCTCTGGGTGTGAATTAGAGGTTCCTTCAAGAGCATCAGAATCTCTTCTGCTCCTTTTGTAAACTGGAGCAGCCACCTTCCTAGGAGTTTTTCCTTTTATCTCACGTACTCGTTCTTGAAGTTCTGAGGTCGGCCTTCCATGCCACTTATTCATGTTTTCTCCCTGCTCATGTAGGAAGAACCACAGTGAACCTCTTTTTGTGGGCTGTCTCTGCCCTCTCTCTCGAGATTGGAAACGCCTTCTCCTAACAGCTGAAACATAGGTTTGTGCAGGTCATGAACGGTACGAGTCTTCTCTGAGCTCTTTGATTTCTTGCAACAGCTTTTCAAACCGGTCATCAGATTTTTCACACAGTTTCTCCACAGCGGAGACACAAGCCCGCAGAGAACCAGCAAGGCTGTCCTCAAAGTACCGGAGCTGCTCAATCACTTCATTAATTTCTTGTACACCTCTAGGTGACCAGACCATTCCTGCCAATGACTTAGCATATGCAGGTGGTGCACTTTGTACAAATCTGCGCCACATAGATTTTGTAGAATTGATTCTATCTGGGTCTGTCCCCTCTTGGCTGTTTGGTCCTAGATAGATGATCTCTCGCACAGCTAATTCTCTCAGGAACTGGATACCTCTCTCCATAGTATTCCATTTCCCTAACGTGGATATACAATCTTCCTTGTAGGGAAATCTGACTTTCATAGCTGCCAGGAGTCGGATCCAGAGAGTAGCGGCATTAGACTCTCTTGAAATTGCCCTATCAATGGTGGAATCTTTTGACAGAGATCCCAGCTGCCTGGCTTCACCACCTTCTAATTCAGTTGTTTCTGCCCCGTTGTCCCAGCATCGCAGCAGCCAGGTTAAAATATTGTCGCCTTCACGACGACTAAAGTCTTTTCGCAGATCTCTCAGCTCACCTGGAGAAAAGGACCGAGTGGTGGTCACTTCATCTGCACCCTGTTCTGATGATGCCCCTTGGGTTGATGTTGGCCCTGTGCCATCACCTGCTGCACGGGTAGTCTTTCTAGTGACTTTCTTACAACCAGTAACTGATGCTGATATGGGTTCACCATCATCTGATTCATTTCCAGAGTCTGAATGACTGTCACAGTGATTGCTGTGGTTACAGCAGCAACAGTGAGCAGTGTGTGAAGACGGGGGGGGCTGCCTTGTTAGCCTTTGAGGCTGGAGAGGTAATGTTATCTGCAGCGACCTTGGCAGAGGAGCTCTGCGGAGGAGCTGTAGCTTCAGCCTGTGAAGCCGCGGTTGGGGGGGCAGTGGCTGCAGCAGCAGCTTTGGCTGTTTTGCCTTTTCTCGAGTGGCTAGGAGTGCTTTTTGCTAAAGCTTCCGAAGACGCACTGCAAATCTCAGGACTAAAAAGAGACGCAAACCTCCTATTGAACCCCATTTCTCTTAACAGTAACACAAACTGACACACATTCAGCAAACCAGATAACACCATCACAGTTCTATCAAAGCTCCAAGGATATTCAGAGTTCTCTAAAACATTTGCAAACTGTCCTAGCGAAAACACCAAAGTACTGTTAGTCAGCCTTTCTAAAGATTCACTTGACCAATTAGCAAATATAGAGCCATTCTGCTCTTTAATCTCTCCTGGAGGTTTTTCAGGGTAAAGCAGAAGCGAGTAGAAATTCATTAGCGGTTGCAGTATAATGAAATAAACCAGTGCCAAACCACACAGTATCATCATGACCGCTGTCCAGTTTCTTCTTGTTATATAATGAATACTTCGATTCAGAAAGAAACACCAACACAGATATGGGATCAGCGAGCACAATGTAGAAAATAACTGATACAACTTATGCCACAACATCTTTAAGTCAATGTAATTCACTTTGCCTTAATACCACTAAATAATATCCAAAGCAAACAGATGCGCGAGTATCACAACTCTATGAGTTGGCACCGTGCCAAGAAAATTGAAAGGTACATCAGAGCAGTAGAAAAGCCAAAAATCTCCAAATTTTACCCCTTTCTCTTGCCCCACGTTGGGCGCCAAATATCTGACGAGGGTTAAGATTGTGGGGTGGCAATCTAACCTTGGCAGATGTATTGTTAACCTCCTCTCCCCCCCACTTCCCCCTTTTGCCCCTCCCTCTCCCCCCTTCCCACTCAGGACAGGCGATCGGAAGGGAAAGAAGGACAGAGAGAAGAGAGTTGGAAAAGTTATAGATGTTTTACTAATGCTACTAATAAGAATAGAGAAAATAATACAAAATATACAAAACCAATCTTCTAAGTCTCAGCAACTGCAGAGCCAGCACCCAAAGTCCTGGATTAGACTCTGTAGCCAACCGGAGCTGGATTCAGTCTCTCACTAGGCCTCCGTTCACAGGGACGACCAGCAAGGTCCTCTCCTAATGTCAGCCATGAGGAAAAAAGGGAAAAAGGGGACGAGATCCTCGTGATCTCCCACTTTTATATGAAGTATTCACGTGAATGGAATGTTATACACCATTGGTCAGTCTCTCGGTCATCAGTTTTCTCGTTGCCCCTCTCGCGAGATGTCCATCCGTGCTTATCAATAAGTTTGCATTCCATTGCTAGGTTTAACCAAAACATGTGTCGGGTTCTCCAGGAAAATGCAGCTAATATGAAGGCTTTAGCTGACAGGCAAATTCACTAAAAGAGAAACTTGTTTTTAACAAAACCAGGACACAGGTTTAATGTTTGTGAAGTCAACACTCCTTAGATAAAGGAGTAAATAAATACTGAAATAAATACTCCTTAAATACTCCTGTTGATCACGGCTTCTTCTTTGGAGCAACAGGAAAAACTTTCACATACTAAGTGAAGTTGTTACTGTCAGAAATCATACAATCTGCTAATGGTCTTCCAAAACTCCATTGCTTGTTGATACAGGTTTGACTCTCTTGCCACTGTATTCCAGAGAGATTCAGCTCTAAAAATTTTAACATGTCTGTTTTTCCATTCAGTATAATTCTCTTTACAGTTTATTTGCTTCAGATGCAATGCAGTGCTTGTGTATAAAATGCCAAAAAGATACCAACTTTAACTACTTTTATATAGTAGTACTTGGGTTTCCACAACCATTCTCTAAACTTCTGTGTTTGAGGCTACATGACTTAAAGGTATTATTCACAATATTATGCAAACTATGTTGTGCTGTGAGAAAGAGGTAGAGCCAAGGTGCTCCTCTAAACAAAAATGAAGCATTAGAGACTGTTATGCTGCAGAGTCCTCCTGCTCCTTGAAGCTATTGAAGGTCTCAAAATTAAATTAGAACTTGGAAGAAAAATATTAGAAGTTATTTCACATTGCTCAAATATTTAATGATATTCTTTTCCTTTTACCTCTTTGGATACTTTATCTTCTTGTATGGTTGCTAAATGCTTTCCTGATGTCTAACTTTGACTGTTCTCTGAAGTCTGTGCTCCCAATCCTGTGCTACAGTACCTGGATGATTAAGTAGCTTGTCCAATAAATCACTATGTGCACTCAGCCACCATTATTAATCAATTCATCACTTCAGTAAAGAATATGTTAATGCTATTCTATCACCTTCAGACAATTCTAGAACTGAAACAAGGAGTGGACTTGAGCTTGCATTCCAGCCTGACCCTGCACATGCACACCACCAGCAATATAAAACACAGATTATTGATAAATTGGTATTTTTGCAGAGTTGATTGGAATCAGTCCAACAATAGCACATGACATTAGGACCTCTTAAAAAAAAAAAAGGCAGTATCATGTACTTCTCTGCCTGGAGTTGACCAATGACATCATCCCAAGAACTAATAGTGAGAAATGATGGTAACAAGGGTGCTATGGAGATGAGCAATGTCTATGAGCAATAGCTATTGTCATTCTCACGATATCATTACATCAGAGGGATGTCCCTGAAAGGTGCTTCTTTGACCTTTTGGCGATGGATCCCCCTGTCTTTTATCTTTCAGCTCTGGATGCAGCAGGATGTCTACTCGAGGCTCCTTCCTTTTTTTTTTTTTTTTTTCTTTTGCTGATGTTTTTTTCCTTTCTCTAGTCTCTACTTATGCCCTGCTTTCGACTCGGTGCCTTATTTCAGCTCTGCATCAACTCTTGGCCTTTCTACTGTTTTCAAATTCCTAGTCCACTTCTATTAAGGCTGATCAACTATTAGAATGTTATGAAGATTTATTTAAAGTGAACTAATTATTCTACTTTATCTTAAAACTGAATAAAATACTCAGAAATAGATTCGCCTTCTCCGACTGAAAAGTAATTAAGCTTTATTCTTACGTTAAATGTATTCAGAGATGAGGAGGTGAAATTTATGGCGATGTTCACAGGAAATCCACTAACTTCAGTGGCACCGTTTAAGATTTACATTATGAAGAGAGGGAGAGTTTTAAACTACAGACTTCATTTTCTTTCAAAATCAGAGGTAGTCACGGGAACTGCTTAATCTATCTTTTGAGCAAAATGTCTCCTGTCAATTACACCAATATAGATCTGAGGTGGGGAGTCTGAGATGACAAAATGGTTACTTCAAGTTTAGAAAAGGTTTAACTGGCAGCAGGTTTTGGCTCTTTGTCTTCTTTTGTGTATCTAACAAATTGCATTTTTACTAGGAAGATGCCTACTACATTTGTGGTGTGTTTGCTGGAGGAACGAGAGGCATGTTGCTTTGATGCATTTTTATAACCCTTCCTAAGAATGTTACATATTTCTATATATTTATGCTGACTTTTTACAATTCTCGAGGGAGTGTGTGAAGTTTCAGAAGAGAGATGTTGAGAAAGGCAGTTCTGAAAGACTGTCTTTTCCACTGAACAGCATTAACTTTGATAATGCAAAAGGAAAAGTAGTTCTATGGATTTTCAGAAACTTTTTCACTCTCTAGGAATAAAAAGTGCATAAGAGTTTCTGAGGGAGCCAGATTCTCTTATTAATAGCAAACATTGAACTATAGAGTTGGTGCAAAAAGTATGAATTGCTTGTTTCTTTTCCATCAGGTAGAGTTGGAGGGATGGATACTCGTGCACAGTAGATTGGGAATGGCTGGTTTTGACGCAAAAAAATAGCAACACTAAAACAAAGAAACCTGATTTTTCCAGTTGTTAACATGGTAATCTTGCCCTATTTTCAATTAAGAAAGCTGACACCTTAAATGTCAGCTGGGTCCCTGTAGAAAAGAACACGTAAAGACATGATACAATAAATTAAAAAAAAAAAAAAAAAAAGAGCATGCTAGAAATACAGTCATAGGAGAATAAGAACAAAATAAGAAATTTAGAAGACAATAGAAAAATGAAACAAAAACCCTTTGCATTGGGATTACTTGTGGCTGATAAAATATAGCTTAGGAATCTTTAAAGATGTATCTGAAACAAAAAGTATGAAACTGGGAGGAAGGGTTGATATACCAGAAGACTGTGCTGCCATTCAGTGAGACCTGGACAAACTGGAGGACTGGGCACAGAAGAACGTTATGAAATTCAACAAAGGCAAGTGTAGGGTCCTGCACGTGAGAAGGAACCCCAGGAACCAGTACAGGTTAGGAGTTGACCTGCTGGAAAGCAGCACTGCAGGGAAGGAACTGGGAGTCCTGGTGCCTTGGTGGCCAAGAAGGCCAATGGTACTTATGGTGCATTAGGAAGAGTGTGACCAGAAGGTCGAGGGAGGTTCTCCTTCTCCTTTACTCTGCCCTGGTGAGACTGCATCTGGACTACTGTGTTCAGTTCTGGGCTCCCCAGTTTAAGAAGGACAAGGAATTATTGGAGGGAGTCCAGCAGTGGGCTACAAAGATGGTTAGGGCTCTGGAGCATCTTTCTTATGAGGAAAGACTGAGAGAGCTGGGTCTGTTCAGCCTGGAGAAGAGAAGGCTGAGAGGGGATTTTATCAATGCTTATAAATATCTCAAGGGTGGGTGCCAAGAGGATGTGACCAGACTCTTTTCGGTGGTGCTCAGTGATGAGGGGCAGTGGGAACAGATGGAAGCAAAGGAGGTTCCATGTGAATATACGAAGAAACTTCTTTACTTTGAGGGTACCAGAGTACTGGAACAGGCTGCCCAGAGAGATTGTGGAGTCTCCTTTTCTGAAGACATTCAAAACCTACTTGGACACATTATTGTGCAATCTAATCTAGGTGAACCTGCTTTAGCAGGTGGGTTGGACCAGATGATCTCCAGAGTTCCCTTACAACCCCAACCATTCTGTGATATCCTGAACAGAGATCCCTTAGAACCTACGGAAAAGACTTTGGGGAAAAAGCTCAACTTTTGAAAATGCATCTATTCCTTTTTTTTTAGTCACACTGAATTTTGTAAAAATTTTTCTATGCTATATTGATAAAAAATTAATTACAAGCAGTGACTGACCGTGGTTAAGATTAAGCAATTTTGCATTTATCATTGTTAAACAAACATGTTCAAAATGGTAAATCAGGGTACAGAAATCATTACTGATGAAAATGGAGTGAGAGATTGCCTCACTACATGACCTCATATTACTATTCCACATTTTAAAGCAGAATCAGTGAGAGCTTAAACATTCCTGGATACAAATCTGTTCAGTTTGCTCTTAAAAACCTCCACTGGTGGGGAATCCATAAGTTCTCTAGACAAAATGTCCTACTACTTAACTATCCTTTCAGCAGAAGGTTTTCTTAATGTTTAACCTCAGTCTCCTCTGCTGCAATTTAATCCCATAAAACCAGTTCAAAAATCATGATTTTTTAAAAGTAGTATCCCTTGGGATCTTCACATTACTTGCCTTCTAGTGTTTGATCCTTTCAGATTAACCTTTCCAAATGTCTCTTAGCAGCCATGAGAACCTGAAGCTTACTTTCAGAAAAGAAAACCGAAAGCTGAATTTCTTGTAAAATAATATAATTCTGTAAAGTGGGATTTCAATTAAAAAAAAAAAAAAAAAACCGCCCGAAATTGCAGGGCATGTATAATAATAAAAATGCAAGACCAAGAAACTGTCTGTGAGAAATATATGACGGTTGGTGTGCCAGAATTAGCTATGCATTATATAAATGAATCCAAATTTAAGACTTGGTTCAGGGCTCGCTTAGGCTGGTGAAAATAAAGAGAAGCATTGTTAAAAATCAGTGAAGTGTAAACTGATGTAAAGTAAGAATAGATTTCATCTTTAAGAATGCAAAGTTGTTTTTCTTGTAAAAGAATGACTTTTAAAGATGTTTTCTATGAACTGTTTCCACTAAAAAACGCAGGGCAAAAATAAGTCTACTGTGTATATTTAACTATTATTAAACCAGATCAGCTGGAAGAAGCAAATCTGGGACTAGATTAATTTTTGAAAGCATTTCTAATGTTAAATAATGTGAGTTCCTGAAATCTATTTATTACACAGCATTAGTGGAAAGAGGTAATCTAACTCTGCTACACCTCTGGGAAGTCAGACATTTCTTCAGTTTGTTCTCAGTGCAATTAATTATAACTTCAATTGTTTTAGGTATGGGAGAAATTTTTTTTTTTTAAATCAAGTTTCAGTAGCACTTGAAATATGCAATTGTGATTAAAGGGCTGTGTTTCCCAGTCATGCATTCATTGTTTTGTTAAGGAAGTAAATTACCAATGTAATGCATTTCTCTGATTTTAGCAGTCTCTCAGCTCATCAATGTTGTGTGCAATGTTTTTTCTGACAGAGGACTGGAGATGAAGGGCTGTAAAGTCCTTAGCTACATTTAGATCTTCCTATGCCAAAATTACTTTCTTGTGCATTTGCTCCTGACTTGTAGACTGCAAAGAGTTCTTTCAGGTGCTGGGACACTTCTGCTACCATCTGTGCTTGAGTTACTTGTGAACTGGATTACTGCAATGCATTGTCCATGGAAATAATCAGATAAGAGGCAGAGCTGATGCAGCAGGCACTGAGCTGAAATATGAGTGTTGTTTTCTAAATGTAACACAAACTATTGGTTTTGACCTAGAAGTACTCCTTTGGCTTCAAATCTGAAGACCAACAGGACTTCACAATAATGTCACAGCTGCAATTAGCGAACATGCTAAAACACCCTTGTTTTAAAGGATCTTCCACCAATGAGTCCTCAGGGAGGCATCCTGACTATCAGCTACCAATCCGTTGATTTTTGGGACAAACTGAAAACCTATTTTCTCTCATGCACTAGATGCCACTAGGGTACAGCAAATGGAGAAGGTAAAGGGAGGTAACAAACTAGAAAACAGAAAAAAAAAAAAAAAATCTCTAGTTCTGCCACTGACATACCATCTGGAGAAGTAATTTCCTTCTTTGTGCTTCTGTTTCCCTTCTTATCATTTGCACATGAAACTAAGGCCGATTACTTGACAATCTAGAACTGTCATTTTTGCTTTTAGAGTGGCTACAACAAAAACAGTGATGGGGGAATGTGCACAGATACCCCTTAGAGAAGTTTGTCATTTGTTGACTGAACCTTGATGCTCTTTTGCCCTAATAACTTCCCCTTGAAATATATGTTTCTCGAAATATAAACGTGACACAGCAGGGGGTGACTGGGATACAGACTGAGTTTATAAGATTTAGAATCATAGGATCCTTTTGGTTGGAAGACACCCTCAGGATCATTGAGTCCAACTCTAGCACTAAACCATGTCCCTAAGAACCTCATCTAAATGCCTTTTAAACCCCTCCAGGGATGGTGACTCCACAACTTTCCTGGGAAGCCTGTTCCAACACCTGACAACACTTTCTGTGAAGAATTTTTTCCTAATAACCGATTGGAACTTTCCCTGGCATAACTTGCAGCCATTTTCTCTTGTCCTATCACTTGCTATTTGGAAGAAGAAACCAACACCTTCAGTGCTACAACCTCCTTTCAGGTAGTTGTAGATAGCAATAAGGTCTCCCCTCAGCCTCCTTTTCTCCAGGCTAAACAGTCCCAGTTCCCTCAGCTGCTCCTCATCAGACTTGTGCTCCAGGCCCCTCACCAGCTTCGTTGCCCTCCTCTGCCCTCTTTCTAGTACCTCAATGCTTTGTTATGATGAGGGGCCCAAAACTGAACACAGGATTCAAGGTGGGGCCTCACCAGTGTCGAGTACAGTGGAAGAGTATTTATTCTATAGAATCCAAACTCTTAAAGGTGTGCGACAGAGCCTGTACTGTGGGCACCACACATAGAGGGATATTTTGAAAAAGAAGGTAGTGACCTGAAATTAATGCCAAGGAGTCATTCAGATGAAATATGACTTTAAGTTTTTGCACAAGTTTGAACCCCTTGAAGCTTGCCTAATACCAGACTTTCAGAATGGCAGATTTAGAGAGAAAAGTGGGAATTGTCTTTGTGCTTCATGCTTATCGAAATTAAAGAAATCAATCTGAATGAAAGGCATAACTGGCCAAAAGAAAACCTACCAGGTAATCCTACTGTATGGTGATTCTAAACACTGTGTAATACATGTATACAAATGCATATACACACAAAGGCATGTGCATGGACACATACACGTGTACTGTGGGAGTACATGGAGACAGGGAATGGTTTACAAAGTGCAACAGTCTCATTTTGTGTTATAATAAACACTCATTTTTTGTGAAGAACTACACCTAAGCTGAAGGTCCAATGCAGACATTAGGTAAAGTGAACATCTGTGCTCCTTACTAGATGTCTAACATAGGAATATGCTGGAAAGCAGATTTGATTGTTACTACGCTGTTGTTTGTCTCATCTCTACCCAGCAGATTATTTGAGAGTAAAGGCAGAAAATAATGTTTTCCCTGTGTGTCTGGCTCTTCCTTAGCTGTGATTCAAAGAATCACCAGCAAAACACAACCCAAACAAAAGCAGATACTCAAAGAGGAAGAGTATGAATGATTTTCATGAAATGTTGTAAACGCTTCTTTTCTGCTGGAGCATGTTTGTGACCTATACCACATAATAAGCAAAGAAAAAACTCAGGTATCACAGGTCAGGAAACTGTTTCATTGATAGTACTAAGCTCGTAGTTGTGCTATACTGAATTTATTCATAGGCCATGATGCATTAATTCCCTTTTTGCTGGAGATGTCCACTTTAAATTAGGCATTAATAGATTGCAGGACTGTTAGGCTGGAATGCCTCTCAAGCATGACATTCCCATTTTATGTTGAAACAAACCAAACTATTCTCACAAACAACTCCCTGGTCTGCGCCACTAATGTGTCGCTAATACAGGAAATTCAAATACTTGTAGTGAAGCTTCTTTCTGGACTTTGTTCTCATTGTTTTTTTCCAAATAAGCGATGCAAAAATGACCAGGACTTACACTTTGTCACTCCCAACAATATAAAAGAAACCAACTTCTGTGACATTTAACCGAGAACTATTAGTCTAGAAAGACCCCAAAAGAGAAGTGAAGTCCTGTCTCTGCTGGAGCTATTAAAAATAGGGAGGTAAAACCTGATGGAGGCTAACCTCCTTCTGTACAGGCACACTCTCTTTGTTATGAAAAATAGCCCAATTATGCTCCATTTCAGCATGCAGAAAAATGATCCAACCATGTAACATAGATAATAAATCCAACATGTATAAATAGCCCCAGTACAATTAATTGCTAGACTGAGGCAATTTAGCCCAAAAGAAAACTAATAGTTCCAGCACTCACTGAGGAGAAATCTAAGATATTGGTGTATCATTACTATAGCCCAGTTCAAACCCCATTACTGAGAGAAGCAAAAGAAAAATAATTGGATGTCTCAGTAAATGTGTGATAAGCAGAAAAGCTCCTGTGTAGCATAGGTAGACAGGAGAAAAACCCCTAGCCTATTTGCTTGACATATCTTTCAGTGCTCAGAACCACAGCTGGGCAAAGTGGATAAAGTCTTCCTGAAAGGGCCATTCTTTTCACTCTTAAGCTTCCAGTCCTCCTCCGCACTTTTCCAGGTAGCTGTGACCTTTAACTAGCAGAAAGCCAGATCAGTAATCTGAGTTTATATAGCAGCCCACATCCTGAAGCACACATGGCAGTCCCATTCCTATAAGTAGAAGCTACCCTTTCAGTTCTGGATCTCAGCAACCATCCAGCTCCCTACAATCGGCTAGGAGCTGAAGTGTGAGCTGGCTTCTCTTCAAGGATAAAAATTTCCTAAACTGAATAGCAAAATGAAGGATGTCAGAATTTTTATGATGTGGAAGGAAAAGAACTATTACAGTTTATTTCTGGCTTGCTTACACAGCTTGTCAATCACTGATGTGAGGTGTTCTCTTACCATCTTGAAGATGCTTCTCTGCCTAGAGATTATTTTCTGAAAAGGAAAAGTCTGAGTCTGAAAATGCTCCATAGTCATATCCCTTTTGATTTAAGATTACCCCGCTTAAGGAAGAAGAAAGGACAAACCTGAAGAAATAAACATGGGTGGTGTACTGCACAGCAGAGTTGAATTAGACCCTATGATTCCCAGTTCTGCCACAAACCATACTCAGCAGAAGGACATTGTAGACAGCATAACAAACGCTGCAGAAATTAGAGTCTTGTTAAAGGAGCAGAGACATAATTCTCCACGAAAAAACAGATCTGACATTTGGATTATATATGTGACCAAGTGATAGATGCTGGAAAGCACAGAAGAAGTAAGAAAACTCTCAAGGTCTCTCCTGCCTGACATGGCTCTTGGTGCTGAGTGACATGAGATGACCTAATATATTGATGGCTGTGAACCCTTTGCCATATATCTGAGAGAGCCAGGAATGGAATGAGATCGAAAAAAGCTCATCAGCTGAATGCTGGTCAGGTAGACAGAGGTGGTCTGATGCTACTGTTTAAGTCCAGTGTCTCTGAAGGCACACATTTAATGGTTTAGATCTGCTATGACGCTTTGCAGAAACATAGCATTTATGGGCAAAGCCTCATAGCCATACTTTTTACGTTCACATCATAGCAGTTATAGTAGCTCATGAAATGCTACCAAGAACTTGGATTATCAGAGTGTTTGAAAATGTCTAAACTTTGCCATGTGCGCCAGTAGCACAAGTGGTAGACATGTACATGTGCAAGGAACTGGAATGTCATAGAACCAGGTGTACTGGGGTCCTTGAAATAACCATAGCTTTGCTCCTGAATATTTAGTAAGAAGTTCTAATTCCCTTTTGCTGTAAAGTAAAACAGACTGCAATCTGGGCATACACCTTTGAAATCTGCTATATCTAACAGACTAGCTGCATTC
This sequence comes from Patagioenas fasciata, assembly GCF_037038585.1. NCBI lineage: Eukaryota > Metazoa > Chordata > Aves > Columbiformes > Columbidae > Patagioenas > Patagioenas fasciata. Next base: position 26,013,475 of record NC_092524.1, on the reverse strand, counting down.
TGATGACCTTTCTCTGTAGTATTTCCACTGAAGGCAGGAGAAAGTGCAGTCCTCTTTTCTTTGAACTTTATTTAAAAGCAACATTAGAGGTATTTTTCTGTAAAAGGCCTTGAAAACGCCTCTTGATTATCCCATCATATGATGCAATTCCCATGAATGCAGTAGAAAATAGTATCTTCTAAATTAGTGTCTTAGCTCATAAAATTTCACTACATAAACATTCTGTATACCTTATTACTCTTTGTAAGAACTGTATAGATTAACCTGATAAACTAGGTGGATTTACTTTAAAACTGCTGTAGCATATTGCAGCACTGTCACACAATGGCCACGGAGCTTCTCTTCCTATTTGAAATTTCAGTATCCTAAAGGGAATAAGAGCTTGGATTTTTTTCCTTCAGGAGTGGAAAAGCTCATTAGGCAAAGGAAAAACAGCAACAGTTAAGAAGGTACAGGCCATAGATGTAGATCCCATTGGGAGAGTACCTGCCTGGTAAAAAAGGAACATTTTCCATGATCAGTACTCTTGCAGATAAACAAGTTTCTTTCACCTTTGACATTTCACATTCTGGATCTACTTCAAGGCTATGAATACAGTGTGCGTAATATAGCACTTGGCACCTTGACATAAAAAGTTATCTTGACAGGTACTTCCATCCCACATATGACAACTCCTGTTTTGGTCCATTCATTGCTACTAAACCAGCAATCAGCCTTCATATATATCTGATCCCCTGCAGATTGAGCTACAGGTACAGTTCTGCAGCAGAAACTGGAGCAGGCTTGAATCTCTGTTTGTATCTAAATCTAACAGTGGTACAATGATGGTGTTTGTTGATGTTGGATGCTAGCTTCAGTGTGACCTTACTTACATGAAACAATTTCAGAAATACTCCACACATAGTATGTCTTTAATGTTCCTTTTTTGTCATTTATTTTTGCTATGCTGCTGCCTTGGCCCTGATCACATTAGTTATATCACACATTCCACAGAATTTATGTAGAGCTACTTAATGAGAAAAACCAAACACATCACAAAATGTGTTTAATTCTCTATGATTAGCTGGATTTACTATGAGTTACATAGTTCAACCATTTTTCTGTTGCCACTATTTACAAAATGATCTTCTGAGTTAGAGAGTTCTCAATTTAATCCTAGAAATCACTGGATAATGCTTTGTTGTTTTGGTGTTCTATATACTGAATAATGTTGGTAATGAGAAATATTCTTAAGCTTTCCAGGATTGTTGTGTTTTCAAGCAGAATTTTAAAAGTATATAATTACAGGAAACATACTGTTCTGCAGATAGTTATCCTCTGGGTGCAGATCTCTTCTCTGTGCTTGTTTCAGATGAACTTTGAAGGCCTCATCTTTGCTAAATGAGCTTTCAATTTGATGGGACATGTATTTTTACTCAAATAGAACTTTTTTCCACATGTATTTAAAAAAAACCCAACAAAATACCTTGTTTTATGTTTGAATTTACAACAAAAAACCTACAGCTTTTCCATTGACTGATAGCTAGAATATTTAAGGAGAATAAAAACTGTAAATTGATACCTTACGAGGCTGAACATCTTTAAAAAATTAGATTTATTGTGTTTTTAGTAATATGTTTTGATTTTTGGGAGACTTTCAAATACCACACTCTGATGGCACTGTGTCTCTCAGTGGCAGAGTTTGACTCAGTTTTCTGTATTCTAAAATGTTTTGATGTGAACTGTGATAACTGAAGCTGTTTGTGCTGCATTAATCTAGGAGGCTACAGATCAAAACTGTCAGGGTGTGAGATGAAGCTGACTTGGAAGAAATGAATGCTACGTGACCAGCTGCCAAGATTGCCATAGAGGCATTAGCAGTAGAGGCTATGAATATGCCCCATCTGTTTTTTTTTTTTTTCATGAAACAGAAACTGTCATGTAGAGTTAGTCATGTTGATTCATGTCTAACCACTTTAGTGTTCTTTTTCTCATAGCATTTTGGTTAGACGTTGACTGATACATGGTATGGACTAGGACTAATGCCTCTTAAAGGCACTGATATGGAGTTTGACACAACTTCTTGCAAATTGATGGTGTTAAAAAACTGTGGCATCCTCATTAGAGTCCAGGTAACACTTGGGTCAAGGGGATATTATTGTCGCCTGTACTGCAGAGTTCAGTTTTCTCTGTGGAAAAGCAATAGTGTCTAACATCACAATGTTAAAGGAAAGAAGAACCCATCTTCATTTCAGTGCTTACTGCACCTAATGACAAGCAACTGCTTGAAGATGCAGACATCTTTTGGACAAGTTCTGAACTTCCAAAGGTTGCAGCTGTGGTGAAGTAGATTCCCAGGTTTCTACAGAAATATATGAAGTGTAGCAAATAGCTGAATCTCTGTAACGAAATTATTCCTTTTTGTTGTCTAAAAGTTTTAAAAATTAGAAAGCGATGCCTCTCATCAAAATGATAAGCACATTTTCCTGAATTTTATGGAAAATTGAAATTTTAAAATATATTTAGTTTTGAGCTTTCAAAGCATTAGGAACAAAGCTCTTTTGCAATAGAAGTAAATTTGAATAAAATATATCAACTTAAAATTGAAAAATTAATGTTTAATACTCAAAACCTGAACATTAACACTGATTATTTTTCTTGTATCAACTTGATAAAAAAGCCTCTTGAATTTTCCTTTTTTTTCAGAGTTGAAAGAGCTGACGTTAGGTTTTTCAACCAGATGCTTGTGTAGCTTTACAAATCTAAGGTGATACTATGTTTTAGGTCTATCTAAGCTTTCAATGTACCAAAAAGCAACTTGATAACTCTATGGAAGATAAAATCCCTAGGGACTATTGAAAATAAAGTATTGTGTACTGACTCAAAAAGTGTTCTAGCCAAATCTCAGTGCCCTGAGGGCATTAATAGGTCTTAATAAGAGAAACCAGGCTCGCCTGGGGCCTCTCTTATCCCCCCCTCTAGCACACAGACCTGGGGCTATACTTGAGCTCAGACTAGGGCCTTCAGACCTTTCCTGAACTATGATGGAGGAGTGCTTGTCTTCAATTTAGCCCTAGATGTGCCTGTCTTTGTACCCTGTGGCTTCTGGCCTTTACTTGTCAGCCTGGCCTTGTCACTGTGGTCCTGCATGGTGATCACTGGGCTGTGATCATGGTCATCCTCATTGGACCTGACCTGTGGGTTGACTTCCTGGCTTGGCATTGGACCTGCCTGCACTTCATGGATGTGCCTCCTGATCTGGGCACTTGGCCGATCCTGGCTGCCATTCCTGACTCTCTCCTGCTTGGGTGCTGTGGGACTGGTTCCTGACTGGTGATAGCATGTTCCCAGCTCCCTACTCCTTGTGCAACAGCTGATCCTTGCTGTGTTGTGACATCAGTGAATATTGGATGTTGAGAATACAATAATGGCATAAATCACTTTTTGTCATTGTACTGGTACTCTTCCCCTACTATTTTCCATTTGCTGTGGTTAGGTATAGGCTATTACACCAGTTGCACCATTAGTCTAGCTTTTAGTATTCCTGTAGTGTAACCAAACAGAAGTTAACGAACATCTGCTTAGTGACAAGTACTGTGGTCCTGCTTTCAGTTAATGCTGAAGTCAAACATAACTACAATTCAAAGACAATTTAGGCTGAAGACAATCAGTCAGGCTCACAGACAGACACCTTAAATAACAGGCAAAAAAAATTGTTACATTTTGTTTAAGATCCATGAATTGATGCTAATCAAAATTTCTTTTGGGAGTTGTGGAAGACAACAGGAAAGGAATTATCCTCTTGGATGACTTGGGAAGCAGCATTTGGATGAGATACTTGTCCTCTTCAGAAAATCAACCACTGGAAGCCTCTGGAACCTCCCCTTTTCCCCCCATATGGTTTAATCATGGGAGTGTTCTGTCCTTGTGCTTTATAGTACCTGAATTTTTCAGTCCGTTTTTTCTTCTTTCATCTTCAGATAGGATAAAACTGTTGGATTGAATACCTGGAAACAGACATACCAAGGCAAAGCTGAAAAGGTTTTTCTTAAAAGACAAGTCAGTGAGTAATTTTATGGTTGAAATGTTTAAATATACGCCTCAATATCTGGCAAAGTATTGATGGGGTTAGACTATAAAATATTACTTTACTTGAGTGCACTCTTATTTTTCACAACAGCTCCTTTGGAGATTGCATAGTCCACATAGGTTGTTTAGTGAAAGTTCTAACATCTCTTAGAACCCTTCCTTTCTATGAGGACACATGTGGTAGAGTAGTGACATTGTCCTAAAAACACAGCTCATCTGCAAAGTCAGCTGGGGTTAGAAGAGCTCTGGGTGAATACCTAAAAGATCAAAGCTTAATAAATCCAAACAAAGGCATTATAGTATCATTGATGAAGTAAATCCCCATAATACTGGTGGAGGGTATGGAGCACAAGTCTTATGAGGGGCAGCTGAGGGAACTGGGTCCTGAAGATAAGTTGCCTGAGAGGAGACCTTATTGCTATCTGCAACACCTGAAAGGAGGCTGTAGCAAGGAGGCTGTTGGTCTCTTTTCCCAAGTGACAAGCAATAAGATGAGAGGAAATGGCCTGAAGTTGCACCAGAGGAGGTTTAGATTGGATATTAGGAAAAAGTTATTTGCAGAAAGGGTTGTCAGGCATTGGAACAGGTTGCCCAGGGAAGTGGTTGAGTTGCCGTCCCTGGAGGTGTATGAAATATGTGCAGACGTGGTACTTAGTGATGGAGTTGGCAGTGCTAGGTTAACGGTTGGACCTGATGATCTTAAAGGTCTTTTCCAACCAAAACTATTCTATGACTCTATGTTATAGAATACAGAAGTTTCAATCACAAGTATTTATAAATAATAGTCAAATCCTCACTGTACTAGTAATAATGGAACACATAGAGACCCACTTTGGTAGTATCCTGGACTTTGCTTAAAGAAGGTGAAATTCACATTAAGTTTTGTTGACTTGTGGTACAAAAAAGGTCTATCAATCATTGGGATTTCAGCTCCTTCGAACATTTCATGAAAGTACTCTGATTTTTAGATTTAATTATTTAGTGTCACTACCAAAAGTCTATTTCCACCAATTCTTTCCACTTTTTCTTTGATGTTTTTCCTTTTATTTGTCCTCTACCCTGCTTTTTTTTTTTCTTTTTTTTTTTTTTTTTTATAATAAAATCGAAAGGCAAAGATGATAGGCAATGTAATTGGGAAAGGCCATTGTAACAATTAAAATCATGGAAACAAAATGTTCTTTTGGGGAGAAGATGAGTCATAAATGACATGACACAAAAAATGTAGAGGAAAAATTCAAATATTTTCCCTTCTTTTTTTTCAGAAATCGCATCAAGTTGTTAACGTCCCATTCAAGCAACACGGCCACTGTGAAATGTGACAGAATGGCCATGGGGCAGGTGAGCTGGGGGAGCCTGCAGGAGATGTAGATTTGGTTATCTTTGTGATCAGATTCACTCCATCATGAAAACATTGTGGTGACGTTTTTTGCAGATTATCCTATTGACAATTCTCTAGTGTATTTTCAGAATTCTCAGAGAGATTAAGTATGACTTCATGTGGCCTAGAATATCTTCCTTATCAATTGTTTGCAACCCTAGGACCTTTGCCCCAGAGTTCATGTGTTTTCTCGTAGTACTGGTCTTGTGTGTGCAGCTAGTGTAGTTCACAAGAGAGAATTAAACAAACCCGTTTCAAAAGATCAAACCTTACAATGTAGTAAAATCTAATGTAGTAGTTTTAATCACTTTGGTAGAACAGCACTACAAACAGTTTGAGAAAGGAGGAAACTGGGGAGATTTTGATTGAATTTTTTACACTTTCTGGAACTGTCCTTCCTGTGGATGAAAGCTTTCATATTGTTAATGCTACCTGTTTTTGTGTCCTTGTCTTCTATCTCATACAAAGATAATTCAATTTGTTTCCCTGGTAGAGCTAAGCACACAACTTCTTCTTTTTGAAAACTGAAACTTAGAGGATTAATCAAACTGAATCTCGTTTGTGCTTCTTGACCAGCCGCAGAATCCTTTTGTCTCTCTGGAAGCAACACAGTGACAGACACAGATCCAAAAATGATGGCCTAAGCTCTGAGTTTTATTTCTAGTTATCTATGTTTATCTGTATAATGGTGTGCAATAATTAATGAAGAAATGTGCATTTCAGACTGAATAGAAAGCAGCGGGTGAACTTTGCAAGCAACCTATTTTAGAAGTAGGAAAACCATTTGCCTGCATTTATACTCAGTTAATGTATTGCTTTAGAGTGATTTAATGTTCTATTAATAAGACAGTAATTTGTACAAGAACTCTTCTCCGTCCTTTGACCTTTGGATTATTTAGTATTGCTCTAACACAGTAACCATTTGAAGTCAGCTTCTCAGGTTCATCCATTGTACATCTTCTGAATAAATCTTGAGTCCCGTGTGGTATTCAAAAGGTTAATGCAGGTTAATTCAGAAGGGTTCAGCCAGAACAGAACAGTTAGAGCACCTCTCCTCTTTCCTATTGCCTTATCTGCAAATGTCCAGCCTGGTTGACTTATCTTTTATTACACCGCCTTGAGCCAGCAACCTGTCATAATAATATGCTTGGTCTGGAAGGTCAAAGGGTAGGTCTAGGATGTAACTTCTGCAGTGTTTGGCTAGTGGGGTGCTGCTTATGATTTCAGATCTGACACCACCTTTCAAGACAGACCAGCTTGTAGTATCCCACCTCCTTCAAATCTGGAACTTTCGACAATAGATGGCAGTGTTGTACTAAAAACTTTTGTTGGCACGGGACGATGACTTCAAGGTCTTGCTGATGCCACCCTGGATCACTGCCGCAAGAAGGGAGCACCTCTTCCACCCTCGGTGCACACCCCCTATGGTCCCCACTTTGTCAGGGCCGGGAGCCGGCGTTGTACCCCTCCTTGGGCTCACTGCCTTCTTCTGCATCAAGGGAGAAACAGTGTCATCCCTTTTTCCTCTCCTTTTGGGCTTTTGTTTGTTGTATGATGATTAATAGCTCTGTGTGAGTAATAAAAAAAAGAAAAGTTACTTGTGTGTGCTGCTGTTACTGAATAGCAGACAGATTAAATACTGCATGGTGCTTAGTTTCCTAATGAGAGAATTTGCTCAAATTTGTTTTCCTCTGTTGTCTGTGTATTTTTTTTTATGCTAGTAGAAAGACTCCATTAATCAATAGGTTTTGCAAGGGACTATGTATTTTAGCAGCAAATTGTCAGTTACAATTCTTCGCTACTTGTTTTGTCCTCCAGCACTGTTTATTTCATTGCTCCCTATTAATCAAAGTGCAGGACGTAAGGACAGCTAGGAAAACTTGTGCTGGATGTTGCTGTTCATTCTTTTATGCCGTGATTTGTTAGTCTTTCCATCCCTCAGAGTCGTCCTGCACTTACTCAAGTGGATCTATGTCATCATCCCTAGGGCTACAAGAAGGAAGTGCTGATTTTTAATTTTTGTTGATCTGAAGTCTCAGGTTTTTTTAGTTACAACAATGAAAGCCTCTATTTTGCAGTTTTAAATGGCTCTTTATGGACGTGTTAAAAAATTGAAGCTCATAACCCCCTCAAAGTCAGGTCAGCCTTGTCTAATTTGGCAATGGAAGCAATAAGACGTGGATGTTAAGTGCCTTGTCAAGGTCATACAGCAGCTCTGTAACAGAACAGGGACTAGGACACAGACTCCTCACCTCTTCATTTTGTTTCTTCTTATCTTCTTTCCCAAGATTTAGTCACCAGACTACACTAATACAACAGATTTTAAAGTAGAATTGAATCAAAAGCTGCAGGCAGAGTGCTGGTTAAAGTCCCAGTGATAAATGCAGTCATTGAGCAATGCTGATGAACTACATTTCCCAGCTGGAAAGACTACATTTTTCTGATCAATGTTTCTTATTTTATAAGAAAGTCTACGTGTAGATCTCCATGATCTCTTTACATTCTTACTGGTTTTCCAAATGCTTTATTCCTTTCACTCTCAAGTAGAAAGTAAATGAAGAAACTTCATTAGTGAAATATGGTGAAAGTTCACATTCTTGAAACACAATAGTCACACCAAAACTTCTTAGACTTGGGTCTTGAAGTGTTTTGGAAAGGTGACAGAATGACAGGGTTCCTTATTCAAAAATAGAGTGGCCAAATTTTTTTGGTTTAATCAAGAACTCAATAATTGTGCAGTGGTACTTTGCTACCATTGTTATTTCTCTCTTGACTTTGTGCACTGGTCTCACTCCTTGACAAGAGAGGACATATAATAGTTCACTGTAACTGCATATTTTGAAATTGCTATGATGTAGCCTGTGAAAAAGGTCTGGGCTCCTGCAATGTTGCTCTCCAAATCAGTCAGAAACAGATTGAACAAAGACGCCTGTTAGGAGGATTCAAATGCATGGCCACGGAGAGATTTATGATGTAAAAAGGAAGTATTATGCTGAGATATATCATAGGCTAAAGTTCCAACAAACAAGAATGTGCAAAGATTAGACTGAGAAAAACATATACCTGTAAATATGTTGAGATTTACAAATTAGTATTTTCACTCATACTTTAGCGTACTTCTGTGACATTCCAACATATGAAAGAATCAGTGACACATGACTTCTTTTCAGTCTGTCACAAAGCAGGCAGTATAAATCTTTGTGATCGACCAAAGATTAACAAAATATAAAGATCTCAAAAGTGTTCTAGTATCTAATAATCTAACATAATTCAGATCAAGATCTTCTTGAAAGAAATACCCAAGTGTTTGAGTGTATTAATCATTGCAAATTATTTGTTCAGCTCTAAATGCCAGGGTGACAAGCCATCAATGTGGCTTGGTAAAGGAAGGGTTAGAAATGTTTGGCAAAGAGGAAAAAAAGAGGGGAAAGGAGAACACTGTGGAGTCAGCTACTGCTTGTAGGGAAAAGTACATGAAAAAAAAATGACCAAAATGTTATATCTCTGTGTAGGCATTAAACTGACTTTTGACAAGTGTTTCAGGAAGGAAAATAAAAAGAGAAAAGAAATAAAAAATAATTATAAAAGGAATTAAATTAGTAAGACTCTTCTAATGTCTGATCTACTAAATTACCTTTAAAAATTATATTTAATGACACACCAAAGAAAATGGAAGAAGAAACCAGAATCTGACGTGAAATATCTCTTATAGCTCTTTAGGAAAACTAGGAAATAGCGATTTTTTTCTCATTGCTGTAAAAAGCCTATCCAGCTAAGTCCTACAGGGCAGCAGGTCTCTCTGAAACTACTTTTGCCTTTCTTCATGGCCAGAGTGGTAATTCAGAACTGGACTGTGAAATCTACCCAGAATATCCTTTGCCACTGAAGTCAGTAGCAGCACAGGAGCTGCAATGCAGATTTAGATGACAGATTCATTTTTTCTGTCTTTTCAGCAGTGGCAGTAACAGATGCGTCAGAGAAAGACACAGGATACCTATTCAAGCACTACGTGTTGTAGTACATGCATAGTGCAAAGTGCTTTTCTAATCCAGGGCCAGCTAAAGATAGGTTTATGTCCTGAGGAATGCAGCTTGAAATTTATAATGTCTAGTAGTTCTAAGGATATTAATCCATTTTTATCCCACTAGGTTCTTTGAAATGTAATGTTAAACATGCCCTGATTCTCCATACCTTCCATGGGGCTATTCACTAAAAATTAAACAAATGTGTATGTTTGTAGGCTGGGCCTCAGGTCTTTGAGAGATCAGAGCCTTAAAAAGCTGTTCTGCCATATCTCAGTTAGAAGCTAGGGATAATGAAATGGATATAAAGTTGCAGAGTGGCATAGCAGGCAAGGATAAAAATGGGATTTTGCACAGTATATGTTCTGGCAGGACCAGGCAGCTTGAGCATGACTGCAACAGTACATTAAATTTCTAAGAAATATTCTAGAAGTTTCTTTCTGTGTTATGTTGTATCACGAATTATCTCAGTTTCTCCACCTCTGAAATAAATAGCCACCTGTTCAATTAGTGAATTCCTTTTTGTGAAGAGTTCCGGGAACCGGAAAGTGCTTCATATTGGCAGTAAAGGCTGCAGAATAATCATCTAGGAGATTTTTCTGAAGGTCACATTGATTTAGTAATTTACAGCCAAATTGGACAAAGCAGAAGAGATTGTTTCGTCAGCAACAGTCCTGCACTGGCCTGAAATTCAACCATACATAGAGGATCAGAAGAAAACTTAAGCAATCAATCTGTTTTGGAGATGCTAAATGGAATTGAGATGAGGCACAGAGATTGTGTGGCATTTTTATGAAATTCACAAAGATTGTAGAGAATTATAGCCAACAACTAACCTAGAATTATTGAACTTTTTCTTTCTTCACCTCCATTAATTGATCATGGTAATACTAGAGGGTCTAGTGACTGGACAACAGTTATGCAGGGAGAAGAAAGAAACCTGAAATCACTACTGAGCAGGAAAAAAACCTTTACATTACTGTTACAATGCAATCTGTTGGTGTCCCCACTAAAATGCCTTTTCCTATTACCTGTCTAGAGATCTAGTCTTACATTCCACATTTCTGTCTCTCTAACATTTGATTCAACAAATCTGAAGGAAAACTGAATGGTAGCTGTTATTAGGTGATAAATGATAGTAACTATAGACAGCCAAAAATTAAACCCAGCTATTTTGGTAAAGCATGAATTAGTAACTATCAAAAGCTCTTTATTTCGATGTTGGATTGGGGCCTCAGGCCTTCCTACTATAGGCATGTGTCTCACTTGGCTCTACAGCACTAATGAAAGACTCTACACGTTCCTTGCTACTTTACGAAGCATCCAGGTACCTTACCACCTCCTCTTCACACCACTGAAATTCTTCAGAGGTGTACACTGCACCCTACCCCTCCCCATTATAATTTCACAGAGTATAAAGAAACACTCCTAATGTGAAATAACTTTCTTCAGGACAAACTGTACTGCAGTGTTCCAGAAAGGTCACTGTGTTTGGGTCCCTGCTTGATAATACAAACACATATTGAGGGCCCATTTCTGCAAAAGGCAGGTTCTATAGGTGTAAAGATGTGGAATAAAAATCAAGGATAGAGATATCAATTATGTAGCTAAATGCACGAGATTGCCTTTTTTCTTGGTTAATGTTTTTGAGGTCTTCCAGTTCTTGACACTTATTGACCCTTGGAAGAGGAAGGTCACAGCAAAAATGCACACATGCAAAGATAAAAGAAGTGTGATGGATAGTAGTGCAATACCATCCATTTTCGCCCATGTCAGAGATATGAATCTTTACCTTAAAATAAGACAAAACCATAAGTGCTTTGGGATCTGTCTTTCCTGTGTAGCCTGGAAAATGTCTACCACAATGGAAGATACCTTCATGACCTGAACACAGACTACAGTTCTGCTATTCAGTTCCAGTTATGATTATTCAATTACAGTTTGTGAAACATTCATTTACTTATACGTAAGAGGTGGAGACTGTATTCCAGGCAGAAAAACCCAACATGCTGTGTCAATAGCATTTAGTAAGTCAGTCACTGGCCTCATTCCTCACAGATGAATCACCAGTTGTGTGTATTTTAGGTTCAAACGTCTGACTAGACACACAGTAAAGGGCAGGAAAACTGTCAGGGCTCTTGTGCAGTTTGCAAATGCTCTGATTGCTCTTGTGAAATTCACTAATTTACAAAACTGATAGACAGGTGTTATGATGTGAAAGGTGAGAACAGATGTGCTCATGGAACTATGATTCAGGTTTACAGTTGTAATTTCTGTCTTCCTACTGAGTGAGATGTGCATTTTCCAAAGTTTGTTTCTAATCAGTGCTCAAATATACTAGAGCAGGCTTTGTTTATCACTGGTCTGTACGTGTTCTAGCACCTTCAAGTCCCAATGTAAGAGCTAAGTGATTTAAGTCAGAAGGTAGCCAGAAACTTCCAGATGACAGTGTTTACATAAAATAGGGGTGATTTTTGGCCTGACATAAGTAATCATAAGAGCTGTATCAGAAAGCATTGCTTCTGGCAACAGTTCATAATTCCAGTGCCCCTTTGGTTTTAGGGTTCACCTTTGAAAGCATTTTTGCCACCTAAAATATCAAGAGAGACAAAAACTCGGCCTGAAGCTCCCCAGAAGACACACATCTACTTCCCCGGTGAGTTTAGAGGATTCTGTGTCATAAGGTGAACCAGTGGGGTTTTGATGATTAATCCTTCTTAGCCTTGTATCCTGCAGGGAAAGGGGCTTGGAACAACATCTAACAGCTCACAGAAACTAAAGGATTCACTCAAATGCAAAGCTGTTCACTCAAATACTTTTCTTTTCTGAAGTTCTACCTCGGCTCTTGGGACTTTACTATTAGAAGAACAGAAATGGCATATTGAGGCATCTGAATCACATTCCCTCGTGTTCATTCTCTTTAAATTGTATAGAAATTCTTCAAAGAGGAAAAAATTATAATCAAAGATACAGTGATTAGAATGCACAATAAACCAAGAGAAAAAAAAACAATATATAGCGTACATGAATGGAGTTGAACAAGTGAAAATCTGAGCTAGTATTATAATATTTTACATCACAGATTCAAAATCTATAATTTTCCCAGGTGAAGTGAACAGTCCCCATGTATCCTCAAGATGCTGTGCATTGAGGTTGTATGTACATATTTTTTTTCCCCTTCCTCTCCCTGACGTTTTTGTCTTAATTACATACATAGTTTTCCCTTTTGGCATTAGTAAGGATAGAAAAAGTTCTGGCTTAGGAGCTCCTAGTGTTTTTTGTATGGTACTTCAGATTCTGGCATGGTCCTGAGAAGAGGTGAGAAAAAGTTCCAAACTTCCTGCTTGAATCTGGAGGAAGTTCAAGAGTTTCAGAGGCGAGACACAAATTTAACTTCTTTCTTTTTTTACCTGATTCCCCTAAAATTACAGGGAATTCTTCTTTGGGAAATTTGTTACTGGCCATTAGTTCTCTACTATAAGAAAAGAACACACTGAAGGAAATCTACCTTCAGGGTTTGCTTGCACCTTTCGACCTTTTTGAAAGAACATATTCGCTTTTTGCTCTCAAAAATGCGGTTTATCAACAATGTAACCATCAAACTTAAAACTGGTGAACAACTTACTAGTAAAACTTTTACATTAAAAATTATATTGTTAACTGATGACTGCCTCAGATTTTCATTAGAAACGTTCAAAAAACCACCAGCCCAACTCAAATCAAAATATCCAATAACTCCAGAACCTGCTGATTTATTACCTAAACTATTTTGGGTTTACAGCAGTTTTCACCTGAAAATTAGTTTTGGCTATTGTATTTTGCAGCTAGAAAGCAAGAAAGCAAAAAACTTTCAGAATACATAAGAGGAAATCATTTCAGATCAGCTTTCCTTAAATAAGAGGAAATAACTCCATATCAATTCATCATATAAAGGGTTGTCTATCCATTAAAAATATACTTTGTCTACTTGTTTGTTTTTCTAAAATCCATTTATACTAACATAACTAATTATTAATGGAAATTAGTGGTCATAAGACAGACTTTGATTCATTTTAAAATTATGAAAATTTTAGATTTTCAAGAATTGCTGAAAACAGCATAACTACCATCCTTGTTGTAGACTAGTGTAACAAATGTGACTATGGCAAATTTAGAGGTATCTGAAAGTGTCTTGGTATGCTAGAAATGCAAGAGAAAACACAAATAAAGAGAGAGCAGTAAAAGCCAAACAGTTTGGAAAAATATTGAGTGTTGGCTTCTTAGTATTAAAAGAGACAAGAATGCTTCTTTTATTTGTGTTTTGTTCAGGTATATAGGAGATTTGATTACATGTTAAAAATTTACATAGACTGCATCACAGAAATGTTGAACTGTCTCTTCTGTATTAAACCACAGCACAACACTCTGACTAGTTTTTATGATTGTGTAGAAAAGTTTGAGAACAGAATCCAAGGGCAGCTGAAACTGGAGTGCTGTGATTTTTTTTTGTCTCAGATATGTTACAAAGCACCTCTGGGTGAAATGGTACTGAGGTTGTCCTTGGAGTATCAACTTTGGCTGTGTTCTTACAGGGATCTTCCAAACACGGGAGGTGAGTACTGCAGTGGCCAGTCAATCAAGGTGCTTGGTGCAAGAAAGAAATTGAAAACCTCAGAGAAATACTAACTTCCTGTTGAATCCAAAGAAAAATATAGAGACTGGAAATATTTTTGGGGAAAAAACCCCACAAAATAAAGGAGAAAAATCTCTTTGAGTCATCTTCCTGACATTCTCCTTATTATTTAAAAAAAAAAAAAAAGAGTTGTGTGTTTATATTTAAAATAATTTTTTAAATTATTTTTGAAACAAATTGTTGAAAAGTTTTGTAGTCAAATGCCCATCAAAGCACTTCAGCAGTCCTAAAAAATAAATGAGTATTTCTGCCTTTTAAACATATTTTCCCAATTTACTTGATCAGAGAATATTCACAGAAGTTAACCTGAATTTTGCATTTTCTAGGGGCTCAGGACTTAATTCTACTTCTTGTTCAAAAATGTCACCAAACCCTAGTCTTGTCGCCTTGTACTCTTAAAAGTGGTCGCAGCCTGTGCTCTGCCAGCAAAGCCTGACACAATGTCTCATGTTAAAGAAAATGAATGCCAAAAATGACTGAATTTACTGCTTAAAACGCTCTAAGGTTAAACAAAGTCTATTTACTGAAAAGTAGAATGAATCATATTCAGGAATAATAAATGAGCAGTGGTTTTCTGCATTTGGAAGATGCAACTGAAAGTGACTGAATTGTGCCTAAGACTTCTCCAGTGCATGTTTCTGGGGAAAATGCTATTGATTCTACTAGGGTTTTCTTAGCACTTCCTTCCCAGTTTGATGTGTTTACTATAATATATGTCTAATTACCTGTAGATGCAGACAGTCACTGACAATCAGCCAGTACAATACTGTTGGTTGATATATTTTTTCCCACACTGAAAATGCATCAATATTTCAATGAAATCTAGTAAGAAAAGAAACTATGAGGTAATTTTTTTTCAAATATGTTCTTTTTTTTTTGTACATTTGGTTGTACTAAATAAATGGTGTGAAATCCCATCCCCTAAACCTCAGCCCTTCTCCTAATAATCACAATGTCACATTTGTTCCCCAACTTCAGGCCTTTCTTAAGCCTCATAAAAGTGGATGTCTTGAACAATGAGTCTATACTTGCAGGTGAAAGATCAAACTTCCATCAAAACATGTAGAAAATGTTGGTAAAAATACTATTCTTTTACTAACAAAATTGGCAATTCTGTTAGCTGCTAAGTTTCACTGACAAGAATTAACTGAAAAAAAGCTTGAACACATATCAGCAACAATGTAGTGTAATTGGAAAGATACTCTGACGAAGAACTGTCCAGACGAAGTTGTTAAAACCCCTCACATTTCTGCACCGCCTTTGTGACGGCAGTGCTGCTATTATCCCAGATTTATCTGACTAACTGGTTCATTTTCATTAAATCAGATATTAAAAATTTCTCATTTAATAACAGAAACACATCTTGAAATTTAAATATTAATACCTTGATGCTCATTAGCAAGTAAACTTTGTTAGATAATTTGTTAGCAACTACACCAAAACTTTGTATATTCTACAAAGAACTACATATTCATATTTAAATCAAAAATGCATAAATTATTAATCAGATCTAGTACTTCACAGCTTCTTCAAATTTAGAAGTTCATAAAATCCCATAAGGTCAGTAAATATTAATATCTGCCTCATACAGAACATGCAAACAAGGCAAAAAAAATCAGCTGTAAACATAACTCCTGATGAACTCAACTCTCACACGGGTATCTTTTCTTTCTCTGCTTGACACCACTTACTATATCTTGATCTACAAGCTGAGTTTTTTGAGTGAAATACCTCACTCAAGTTACAGCAAATGTGTGTGAGGCAGTGACTGAAGTTCAGATCTCCTAATGGTTCATTCCAAGGAAAAGATTAGGACCCTGTCATTTGCCATAGTAGGTTTGAATTCTACGTGTGTTTCTATAATATAGAACACACAGTTTTAACTAAACAGGAGAAAGTAATTCACGAACATCTGATGAAGAAAATATGGTGTGACCCTCATTAATATCCCTGGAAACCTACCTCTCTGCCCAAGGGAACTGCAGAAAATGCACAGGTTCTGATTAAGTGATGTGAATAAAATGAAATACGCATGCAATTTCTCTTTTTTAAGCTGCTTTTGGAAATCTCCAATATAGGCTACCAATGGCCAGAGGTAGGTTTCACTCTATAAGTTTTGCATAAGGAAGTTCTGATTTAAGACATATGTGCAGTATTGTTTATATCTTTGTTCTGAAATAAAGTGTATTTGGGAAGAAGTCGGAACCATAGCACAAACACGAGTGATTACTGTTGGTTTTTTACACCACTCTTTACAAATGGCATCACCTTTTTCCACTATGCTTTTTGTTGTGAAAATGACAGGGAAAGCAAGTCATGACTCAGAAGCCAGATAAACCTATTTCAAATGTATCTTGTTGGAACAATACATATCAGTCTGACATGTGGGTGCATATGTCTCTTTTTCTCTCAACATTCTTTATAGTCTACAGTTTTTCTACAAAATTGATGGAGAAACTCCCACCAAGAATTTAGAGTATTTTTCTTTTATGACGATATTTTCAACTGGGATATTGCTCCACCTGATTAATGATTAAGCAAAGAAACATTCCAACAAATCAGACTGGTCTGGATAGACATAGAAGAAAAAAGCAAGTGGACCTCCTCCTGGTATACATTTGTAGCATTGTAATCACTGAGATCCAGTTGATTCAAGTAATGCATAAACCCTGTGTAAAATTTTAAAACCAATACCTTATAAGAAGATATTAAATTTCAAGTAATGAAGTTGTCTCAACGTCTTCTATAAAAAAGCTTAACGGTTTGAACAAGTTCATCTAAGAGCTCTCTGGCAGCAAGCTTTGATTTTTTTATTTCAAGTTTGGCTTCTTAAAGCACAAGACAGTCCTCCATCTACAAGGATGACAAGTGCAAATTTTACCCAGAAATTAACAAGATATGATTACTTTTTTCCTTAATGAACACTTTCCTGGGGGACTGGGAGGTAAGGTGGGAAATCAAACCATTAATTAGATTGCATTCTTACAGACAGTTAGAACCAGCAAGCAAACAAAAGCCTTAAGTGTAACTACTTTGAAGTCATCTTCTTATCTTTATTGTGTTTGTTAAAGGTTACATGAATCTCCAGGGCACAGCTCTTATCTTTCCTTTTTTTTTTTTTCCTTTTTCTTTTTTCCTTTTTTTAGATTATGAGCTCAGTTTAGGGAATTAGCTAACAATGAAGGACTTGTTCTGCTCCTCTTTTTCATATACCAGATATCACTGCATTCTGTGACACATCATGCTTGAATTAAATGTCACCTTGGCTGAAGCCATGTGTCTTGGACAAGGCTTTTATAGATATAACCATCATGCTCATTTGTACAGAAAAAAAATAAATACATCTAAATAGATTTAAATGACAGATTAATGCGAGTGTTGCTTATCGTAGACTTTATTGTCAATTTTCTGTCTTGACTCTTCTAGAGAGCTTAATTATGAAGGATGCTGGGCCCAATTGCCACCTTTTTTAAACCAGGAAAGTCCATTTGTGTAATTTCAACAGTTTAAATTTAGTGAGAGAATTACCCCTTTGTACACTTCAGTTTTTACTTCTCAAGCACATCACTGTTATCAGTTATCTTACAATAGCCAGACTTCCTCCAATGCAACACAGCATTCATTGATTTGTCACCAAGTTAAAGGTTTCCTTTTCAATACAGTGCTTGAAGGAGTGAAGAGGTTATAACATCTTGACAAAGAATGCCCTGCATGATTTAAGACCAAGATCCCTAGGTGATCTTGTCCCTTAGATTCAGAGGCATATCTTTTTTCCATTGGCCAGGATAGGGATCAGACATTCTCTTATAGCACTGCAGTATTTTCCTATCCAAAGTTGCTTTCTGCAAACTCTGAGAGGCTGTGAGGAAATAAGAGGTGGAGTTCCCTGAAGTATGAGGAAAAGAAGAGCTTCAAACTTCCCACCCTCCAGGTGTGCAAGATGTGGCAGATATGGGCTGGGCAGTACAGGTTTCCATGGCTTTTCAGTTATGACCTCTGTAGCTGCAAACCTGAAAGTGTTTTTAAATCATCCTGGAATCCAGATTATGGTCATGGAGATGAATGGATCACAAAGGAGGCCTGTGGCAGGATGCAAACCCCCCTCTCTCCGCCCCCTCCTTCAGTATGGAAGGGGTAGGCACATCTCCCTCTCTGCTACTTAAAATTTTGAGTCATTTAAGATAAACAGAACAGAATAGTTTTGGTGGTTTTTACTTCAACAGCCATAGGAGGTGATAGAAAGAAATCCCTGATTTGAAAAGTTTTGGAAAGCTTTTAATCACCTTCCTCTGTGGGATCCAAAGACTATCACAAAAAAGGATTATGGAGGTACATTACTATTTCTATAACAGTATTAATCACTAAGAGTAATACCTAATGGGGAAGAAGGCTCTTAGTATTGAATAATTTCAGCCTTGCCTTGGACAGTATGGTATGGCACATATATATACATATACACATGTATATAAGAGATTTTAAGACTCACACCTTTTAATTTCAAATCAAATAATCCCAAATGTGTGGTTCTCATTAAAAATACTTCTCTTTCTTACAATTTTGCTATTTCCTATTTTCCTTACCTATCCAAGGATATGTGCAGCTGGACATGGAGCACAGGAAAGAACAGTACATTTTGCCAGCCTATTTATGCAGTGCAGAAAACTTTCCCATATAAGTAGCAAAATTGATAGACCCATAAACGCTTTGTGAAAAAACACAAATAGGGAAAAAATAATGTACTCTGGAATGATGGTTTTAAACCTGTGTGAAGTTCCTGTTAAAACTGGGAGAATTTTTAATTTCTTTTTGTGTATCACAATGCTACTTAAATGCCTGGGGGTAGAAATAAAGACTTTGTTTCCAGAACTGACTATTGGTAACGTACAGTCTGTGCCTAAAACCCCAGTTTAAAATAACAGATTGAGGAAAAAGTCTGCTACTATTCCACTTTGACAGAAAATAATGAATTTATCTGTCATCAGTCATGAATGCTGCAACAGAAACTGAACATTAATTAAGATTAATTTTAAGATTAATAAGATTATTTTTTCTGATCAAATAAAGGCAGGAATAAACTTGAAAATAAAGGCCTGAAAATACTGAATTATGTTACTTGGAGTAATCAGATTTCTTCTGAAGGAACTGCTGGACAAACAAATCTCAGTGTAACATCAAGGACTCTCTGAAATCAAAGAGTGTCTTTCCATTTAGAAATCAGGATCTTTCTGTGGTGAGTGAATATGTGTATGGAAAGGAAAATATTTGAACAATATTTCTCAAACTCTGCCTAATATAACTTTCTTTCCTTTATTCCTTTGGGGCAGAATTTAGTGTTCAAAGTTTCTTATACGCTTGGAAGTTGATTCTTTAATGCTTTGTTCTTTTCCCATTTGTTTATGTTAACAGTAACACTGCTGTCAGTTGGTACTAGGTATGCGGAGTAACATATATTTCCAGTGCTGTCCAGCATGTTATAAAGGTTGTTGTTAAAAAGCCAACATTGATCCACTGTAATTGAACCTCAGATAATATTACCACTGGATCAATGGCTGACGTTTTAGTGACAAACTCTGGCACACTGTTGGAGAAATATGTTGCTAACCGCCTGTTCTGCAGAAAGTATATATCATACACTGTAGTACTTACCTTCAGATTACAAAGATTTTTTATTTGTCGAATCACTACACAGAACTTTAGAAGTACTAATGATACATAGAAGTGTGACACTCTGTTTTACCGCTGCTCAGAAGATCTACAGTCCAGCTAACTATTTTACTAAAAAAGAATTTTGGAAGGAAGAAAAACTTCATGCTTTAAGGAACCATTGCAGCTGAGGAAGTCTCCCATTATTGAGTTTAGAACAAGATCTTCACAGTGAGCAAGTTGTCTTACAGCTATTTGGACTAGCAAAATTTATGGTGACAGTGTTGGAAACATCTAGTAATGGTAGGTACTGGGGATAAGAGGCTTGAGTAAAGGAACCATGGTTCAAATACAACACAGCAATTCTTAAATTCTTCTACTGTAGTTACATTTTAAAGGGAACTCACTGATTTTACAGACATTAATAATTTTGACATTTATAACCAGAACACCTAAATCACAGCAATAAAATCTTTTGTATCAGTGTATATTTACAGGTAAATAGGTAAAGAGTGGTTAGTCAGGTAAAGCAAAATGACCTTGCATTAGAACATGAGGTAGTAGCTATTGATATTGGTGATGACAGAAACATAAGACTTGATAGCTGACTCGATACCATCTTTATACTGTCTTTGTGTTCACTCAGCTAACGGACCACACAAGAGATGGGAACTAATATGGTCATCTGTCTTGTTTTGTCAGAATGGTTTTCAAAATATTCTTCAAGGCTCAACTATTATCTGGACTAGAAAACAGAATGCAAAACATATGTGTCTCTTTAGAAATCAACACTGGTACCTGCTGAGGGATAGAACCAAAATAAAGATTTGGAATGTAACATCTGAGTTTCCTTCTCCTTCTGGAACTACACTGTCTGACAAGATATGACACTGGTGTCTCTTACTGACTGAGGAGCAGTTTCCAGTAACAATAATAGATTCATCTTGACAACGTGTTATTCAATGTCAAAATCAAGCCCTTGGCTCTATCTGGAGAGAACTTTCTGCTGTTTTGGGAAATCAGCACTGAAGGGAGAATCAAGGTTAAAGTGGGTGTAAATGTGTTTAGCAGGCTGATCTGGATGTTCTGCTTTGTTAATTCTCCTGTTGCTTCAACACACTGGAACAGTTAGTCTCATGAGATGTGGAAAATCCCTGTGCACATACCGTCTGCTAAATATAGAGAAAAATTGGACACACTACAGCAAATGTGGTCTCACACGTGCTGAATAGAAGGGATTAATCAATTCCCTCAAACAATAGTCTTGTTAAGACTGCTTAGTATATGGCTGACCTTCTTTGTCTAAGTGACTCCTAAATCACGCTCAACTTACTCTTCATGAGAACTCCCCTGCCCATTTCTGCACAGCTGCTTTATAGCAACTTGCCACGCAGCCTGTCTTGTTGCTTGAGGTTATTACATCTGAGGTACAGGACTCTGCATTTCCCTTTTTTGAGCTGCATATGGCTCCTGTCAGCCCATGTCCCCAGTCTGTTGAGGTCTCTGAATAGCAGCCATACATTCTAGTGTACCAACAGCTGCCCATAATTCATGGGCTTGCTGAAGGTACATCCATCTCATCATCAAGACGAGTGAAAAAAGATGATAAACTCTATCAGCTCCAGTACTGACCCCTGAGGAATGTCAATAGTAATGAGCTATCAGCTGGTCAGGGAAGTAGCTGACATAACAAGCAGTGAATCAATACATAATTCATTGTAAAACTTGCAGATTTTTCCAATAGACATCTCTTGAAGTTCAACAAGGAAAATTGCAAAACTCTGTGTTCAGGGTAACCCCCTGCATCACTGTGGGCTGGGGATCAACTGGCTGAATAGCAGCCCTACTGAAAAGAATCTGGGATTGATGGTCAACATAGGGTTAAATATCTACCAGGACAGCAGTCTCACTGTGAATAAAGGAAATCACACGATAGACTATGGGGGATGAGGAAACTACAAGGGATTAGGGGACTATAGGGGACTGTTAGGGACTATATGCCCACAATATACAGAGGCAGTATGACAGGCAGACCAGTATTAGCCCCTGTCACTCAACACTGGTGATGCCACACCTGAAATACTCTATCTAGTTTTGGCCCTCCATTTCAGGAAGGATGTGGAGATACTGGGAAGGTTCCAGTGGAAGGCTGAAAAGATGACCAGGGGCCTAGAGCACGTAGCTTATGAGGAAAGGTTGAGAAAACTGGGTTTATTTAGTCTGATGAAGAAGAAGCTAAGGAACAATCTAATAGCAATCTGTAGCTATTTGTACAGTAGTTACAAAGATAATGAAGGCCAACTCTTCTTATTAAAGTAGTATGAAAATGAGCGAAAGCCACCAATTGTGTCTTGGTATGTTCAGGCTGGACAAGAAGGGAAAAAGTCATCAGGAAACTGGGAGAAAATACTCAGAGAGTTTGTGAATTCTCCATCCTTGAGATTTTCAAGACATCGCTGGACAAAGCCACAGCTAACCTGATGTAATGTTGAAAACAGTCCTGCTTTACATGGGTAGTTGGACCATGTAACCTCTCACAGGTCACCTCCAAACAGGATTGCTACAAGTCTTTCATTTTCCTTAATTTCCTTCTTAGTGTTCATTAATATAAAAATGGTAAAATATAGGGTTTTAATGGGACTTTCTTGATCACACACTAGCTTTAGAAATTTTCAAGACCAGTCCAGCCTTCAGAGAATTCTCAAAATGGAAGAGGCAATATCTGCTATTTAGGCACAGAAAAAATAGACTTGCTTGCTCATCTCATCTAGACTTTGTTGTCATAGGCAACTATATAATGGCTGTATTTGACAGATATTTTGCCTTTATTAACTGAAGATGATGTATACACTAAAATTCTCACAGGAACCCTTAGATCCCTCTCTGCAGAACTGCTTTCCAGCATCTCATCCCCCAATCTATACGTAGAGCCAGTGTTGCCGTGTCCCAGGTGCAAAATCTGGCACTTGGTCTTGTTCTGTAATTTGTCTGGATCCCTCTGCAGGGACACTCTACCCTCTAGAGTGTCAACAGGTCCTCCCAATTTTGTGTCATTGGTGAAATTACTCAGTATTCCGTCAAGTCCTATGTCCAAGTCATTTATAAAGACATTGAAGAGTGCTGGCCCTAAGATGGATCCCTGTGGAACCCCACTAGTGCTGGTTACTAGCCCAAAAAAACCCCATTTGCTAGAACCCTTTGAATCCAGCCCATCAGCCAACTGCTCACCCACTGCATTGTGTGTTTATCCAGCTGCATGCTGGAAATCTTGTCGAGGAGGATACTGTGAGAGACAGTATTGAAGGCTTTACTGAAATCCAAAAACATTGCACTGACAGGCTTCCTTTGGTCACCTAGGTGGGTAAACTTGTTGTAGAAAGAAATTACACCAGGTTTACATATTTAGTTTAAGCTTAAAAGAGGAAGAGAGGGAAGCATTTTTGCAAAATAAAATAAAAATAATACGCGGTTTGCTCTCTAATCCTTTGATTTGCTCTCTACCCTAAAAACTGTGAAAATACATGAGAAAAAAACCTAACTGTTTAAGAAAATAATCTCAAGAGGGTGACTAGTCACCTCTGTTGCTGTGCTTGTGTCCTTCAAGTATTTGCTATAGGTAGGTGATAAGTAACTACAGGGTGTTTCAAAAAGATGGACCCAATTTGAAATCACTACTGATTTGAAATTGGGTCCCTCTATTTGAAACACCTTGTAGAATATGAAGCTAATAAAACGTGCGTTATTTAGTCTGTAATCCAGTTCTTCCCTCCAGGGCATGTTTTCATAGAAGATTGATTAGTCTATTTATTGTGCAAGCCTGGAAAATACAAAATTATTAGAAACAACAGTTTTTTTTAAACCCCATTCTTTATATCAATGGTGGCATGGTCCTCTTGGTATTGCCGGTTCAAGTATGAAAGGTAAAGTTCAGCCACCAGCTTGGAAAAAAAAAAACAAACAACTTGAAGGGCAATTCAACTGCATTATAATGAAGACTGGAGGAAAAAAAAAAAAGCTTTTTACCTTCACAATGACTTACAAAGTTTACAAAGAAAGTAGTGCACAAGGAAAAAAGGATGCTTAATGCACAGAATATTGCTATCTAGATCAACTACAACTCCCTTTGTGTCTCAACATGCTCAAACTGAAGAGAATGGCAAAACCCTGATTAACTTCACAATGTTTCAGCATGAGTTCACGCAGATCCAGAAAACTGCTGACGTGAATGTTGTGTTGTGGGCACCATTGGGAATATGAAGGAAATGAGTAAACTGTGTATCTGAGACTGGAATTTCTCTGAAGTATCTACTTAAAATACTGGGGACAACCTTCTTGAATTTTGCCAAATTTGGTTTTCACAAGTGCAGGAGTTCTTATGTTGACTTAATCTGGAGTTATGTTTTCCCATTACATCTAAGGATCACCTATCTACACTGGGTTTTGACTCTCAATATCTTTTTTGCAAAGTAGGAACAGATAACTGAAGTTCTTTTCATCCCCTTAGTTTCCTCTTTGGGCTGCATAGGAAATTAATGCTTTAAGATGTCATAAGGACAATCTGCTTTCTAGACCTGTCACTCCACTCAAGACAGAACTTCAAAACAGTAAACTGCTTGCAGCAGTATTAGCAATGCCTATGCAAGCAGAATCTAGAAGAAAACCATCAGGTGACACTTAAAATGCAACTACTGAATTAATCAATTGTAGCTTAGTTTCTGTCAGTAAAATATTCTACTTGCATTTTCACTTACATATTTCCTTCCCAAAACACGAGTATGGAGTAAACAAGAAATGAATCCTTTGCCTATTCCTGGAAGACAGGGCTACAGGAGTTGTGACCTGTACTGTGCCTGAAAAATTATGACTGTTGCTTACCTCTAAGCATCCATTCCCAACAGCAGAAATACTAAGACTAGGGTAGGGTAAGAGAAATGACTTAATGAAAGGGAAATACTGGTCTTCTGTACAAGATCCATCTTTTCAGAGGACTACTCGAGTGTATATCAGGAGTGAAAGGGCACAGAGGACTCCTTCTTTCATAGATCTCTCAGTAAAAGGCAGTTGGAAAGTGTCAGTACAAGTTTATTAGATCTGTTCAACACAGAGGGATGTATTTTTCTCATTGACTTTTGTATATATTCCTAGTATTAAGTGTAGCAAAGTGGGCTAGGTCCTGGAGTATTAATTTTGTTTTAAAAGCATGAAGATGTCTGACAGCAGACAATAGCACACTCTGGCACTCTCTAGTGCCTTTTTCCAGCTCCATTCAGTTTAATAGGCATTGCTGTTCAAAATAGTCCCATAATGATACAGAGAGAGAAAGAAGAGGAAGTGCCATGACATGACTGATTCTGATCCCACCAGGGGATTTGAAGAGAGAGACCAATGCCTTAAGTGAGCTGACATAGCACATAAATGCTTTAATAATTTCTGAGGGCTCAAAGTTTGGAGTTGATCTCAGCTAACAATGGTGAAGACAGCAGCACTGAAGTCCTGCATCCTGTCCCCATTCATTTATATAAGGTCATAATAGAAATATACTGGCATTGTAATGCATATACTGCTCAAAGGACCCAAGCACTTGACATCCACTTCTGTGAGCCTTTTAGAGCGAAGGAGCACAGACTACTGCTTAGTGCACAAGTAGAATAAGGAGCTCGATGCTTTATATCAGCTCTGCCACTCCCTTTTTTTATTCTCTGACCTTGGACAAATAATTTTAACTTTCTTTGCTGGTATTTAACTTTTCACAGGTACAGTGAGTACTCTGTGAGAACTCTGTAAGATCACAGATACAGTTAAGTGTACAACAGTATTTTTTGTCATGGAAGAATTTGAAACATCCTTCCAGATATGCCTAATAAAGACAATTTCTGACAGTAAATCTAGCAAAATGCCCTGAAAGTTCAGTTTGATAGGAATTTATATCTTGCTTGATGATTCATTTGAGAGATGGAAAGCTTTTCTTTTTTAATTATAGGAAAAAATGAACTTAAAAGACGAAATGACTGAAAGCTAAACCCAAAAAGCCTCAGTCTGTGGCTTACTCTTCTTGAGCTCTAAAAAATAGAATATTCTGAATGCTCCTCTTATCAGGGTCTCTTAAATGGAATAATTTAAGGGAAAAACAAACAGCAATTGTATGATTGTAAAGAGAAATTAGCATTTTGCTCAAAAGGAATGACAATTAGCAATGATGACATTGTGATTTATACTAATTGAGATTAAGTTAGACAAAATGGCAACATTAGTAATCATTTGAAGTACTGTATTACTCATTATACTGTGCTTTGTAAACATCTCTCTTGAAATTAAAAAGTAATTAGTAGCATTTTAGTCATTTAATTCACTATAATTAGGATTTTAGGGAAACTACAGCCCTGCTGTTGGAAGCCTTTAAGGTTTTGAATTGAGGATTTTTAAATTTTTTTTTTTTTTTTAAATCAGCTTTTAGTGGTGGCTCATTTTCTGTGGTCCACAGAGGCAAATGGTATCAATGAAAAAATACAAAGTTATTCATTAGAGATGACTTGGAAGGACACTTGCATCCATCTTAATGCAGTGATGTGAACTGACTGTCTTGGAGAAATGCTAATAGGATTACAGGGCAAATCTAGATCTCAATTAAAAGTCAGCCTGGACAATGACATGAGCAAAATTCTTACTTCCAAGGTGGACTAAGCGTGTCCAGTGTTAAACAGGTTGTTATCTCAGCAGAGGAGGGGACACGAAATTGTCCTTCTTACATAACATCCAGTAGAAGGAGACATCCAAGACATATCCACCAATAGCTTTAAACAAGCAAGCATTCATCTCTGAGGGCAAGGTGTGTCTGCAGAACTAGCCTTCTCAATGACAAAAGATACACTGGCAGAGTATGAAGCACTTTTGACACCCACTAGTGTGGGTAGTCAACTGGTTCAAGGAAGGTGTGAAGCCCATATACTAATGTGTCCCATTAACTGTCATAGAACTTCCTGTTGGTTGAGCTTAATGACAGTGTATAAACAGGCTGTGAAAAGAAAAAAAACATCCCTAGTTTATCTTTGATTTATCCACACTATCTATCTACTCAAATAGGTATCTGGAACAATTCTAAGTTTCTACCAAGATCTGTGTCAATGTCTACGTAGCTTTTTGATTATACACATTCATAACTAAAGTTTCTTTTGTATTCACGCTGTTGAGTTACAAGGTCAGAAAGTGGTCTGAGGGAAAATTTTAGAGAATGTTACAGGACAAATGTCAGTACTACTTATTTATCCTGCCTTTTTTGGAATACTTCTCATTTGCCGTTGTCACAGAACACTTCAGGGACTCTCTTGGAAAGATCCTTCGTCCTCTGATATCACCTCAATGGTGAATGAGATCCTAGTGTTTTAAACATAGGGATCCAGATGGAAGCTATCAAAATAAACTTAGGCACATTAGCTGGCACCAGAGCTGAAAGCAGCTGGCACCAACTGCTACAATTTGTTACTGGATGATGGCTCCTGCCCCCTAACCACTTCTGCCAAAAGGTGCTAGAAGACACCTTTGGGCATTCTTATCTGATAGCTTGTTGGTTTCTTCCAGGATGTCTACGATCAAGACTTATTCAGTTAATTCAGGTGACAGGTTAGTCACATTTTGGGAAGCATAGATTTACAAAAGGTTGATAAAGATACACTTTATACCAGACTTTATTCCCCTTGCATGTTCCTAACAGGCTCCTAAAACCATATTCATACAGCTTGTGCTGGTTTTATGTTTCTCCCTTCTTTTGTCTTACATCAGCCATAACTATCTGGAAGACTGACCTGGCCAGAGCAAGATAATTATGTTTTGTGAACAAATTTTGAAGTCTGAAATCTGTTTCATTCTAATACACAAAACCAACCTCATCTCTATACAAAGTAAAGTGGGAAAACACAGAAAGACCAGTCTACTAACAGCCCAGTAGCTGCAACACTATAGGAATACTGCTTGAGGAATTCAAAGCAGGACCTTGAAACCCAAGTGCTGCACATCCAACTCAGACCTTTTGGTTTAAGGAGACAAATGTTTTCTTTTTCTCAGTCTCTCCCGCTGGGGTTGTTTCAGTAGTGTTAAATAATTTAGCACTTACTGGGGCAAGAAACCGACTCACTGCTCTGAGTCATACACATGGGAGGGAAGCAGAGTTCAGGATTTGCAAACTGGAACTTTAATAGGTGTTGCTATTGTGACCAAACACCTGAACAACAAAGCTGCTGTTTATAAATCTTTTGGTTTTGTTTTGTTTGTTTGTTTGTTTTTTGTTTTTTTTCTTTTTTTCCCCCCAGTAGAAACTATGTAAGAAGCTCTGGATCAGTAACTTCTGTTTCTAGCAAAACAAATATAATCTGAGTCAAAACTGCAACCAGCTACACTGCAATGCCAATGCATATTAAATTATATTAGGAAAAGAAAAAATAATTGTAAGGTTCTGAAAAGATTAAGGGGCTGAAAATCTTCTTCTGTGGGTCCCTATAGAAGTGCTAAAGATGGTTCCAAAATGAAGATTCAGGCCCACTGTATTAATTATAAACTACTCACAATAATGGAACTGCAGTGGTTGCTGCTTTCTCTTTTTAACTTCTAAAATAAAAATAGTGCTTGAGACACTGGTGTTAAGTATACTTGTCTTATTGTTTACTTAGTGAAGCCATACAATATCTTAAAAATATACCCCCAAAACATCATGGTAAGTACCTCTGACATATGTAAAACACAAATGACAAAAAAACCCCAGACTTTACACCCCCATCCCTCCGCCCTCCCCAGGATGTGTTGCAGAAAAGGAATGGCAAAAACGGGTAAGACTGGAGGGGGACAGGGGAAATGCCTGTCAAGCTGGAGGGTGTCTATTTTGGCATGACTTCTGAATGTAGAAACTGGATTGTAGCAGCAGATCCTTGTAATATTTGGAGCTGTACAACTGAAGTAGTAGCAAGCATAGAAAATATTTTATCCTAGGAATCCATATTCCTTCCCTCTTTGACAACTGGATTGTTGTCACATTCTCTAATCTTTCAAAAAGTCATCTGCAAGGTTTAGTACTACTGATCTACTTTTCACTATCCTTTTATAGGGCTTTAGTTCATTCTCTTTGGTCAAATCTCAATGGCTTCATTCTGTCTCTCAGACTCTGTGCCTACTTTATGCAGTTCTTCCCCATTTTTCCTTCTTCTTAGCTGTTTCTTCAGTATAGTTTTAGCTATGGGACTGAGTGCAAGTCTAATCTGTGAGGCTCCCTAGCACTGTCATCACGATCTCATGCTATTCTCATTTTAGATGTTATATCTTTTTACACTGCTATTATTCCTCAATGTTTATTCACAAGTATGTTTTTTTTAATTTACCTAATCCTGCGGTTTGGTCTCTCATTCTGAAATATGCTTTCAGATGCCTTGGCATCAGTTTATAATGTCGTTTGAGCAAAATTAGACTGCTAATTAATAGTTGGTCAGAAATTTTACAGTGGGGAAAGTGGAGGAGGAAGGAAGGAGGAAGGAAACAGTACTACGACACCTATTTTTATGTCTGTATTGATTCTGATCCTGATGGAAGCCATAATGAAACAAAGAAATAAAAAAGCAGAGTCAATTATACTGTTAAGTGGCATTCTTTATTTTATTTGCACTGAAGAACACTGGGGATCATCCTCCATAAGTCCTTGAACAACTGGATGCTCTTGCATTGTTTATATTTACATAATTATTACATATGCATTAAAATTTTTGAAAATTTTGACATACATCTATACTAAAAATAATTGATGATGTTAGGTATTATTGTTTAGTTTCTTACTTACAATGCATCTATTAAGTATTAGTTAAATATAAACAATGTATCACTTAATCTTTTGTCTCTCTTTTGTCATGCAGAAGGATCTTAAACTTGAAAAAATATCCCATTGTTTTGCAGGTACTCAGAAAGCATTTATCTCACCTTAATTGGTTACATGAATTTGGCAGCTTCTCTTCAATATGTCCTGACATATGTTAAAAATGACAGGTTACTCTGCCTTCTTCTGATATTATTTGGTTATTATGGCTTTAAGTCATGAAAGAATGTCCCTCTGTTAAGAGACTCTTTCATTTATGACAGAGTTCTACCTGATTTAGCAGTAGTCACTGGAAGTGGTAAGAGAAGTTGATCCAGAGTATTTTGTACATATCTGCGGGATCTTGTAGAAAGCCAGGTAGCCTGGATAGCATCCCAGGGCACTACAAGCAAACATATTTAAACAGTTTTCTAAAAGAATTCAGTGTTAGAGGCTCCTTTTATCATTGCATCGTTATGTTGAAAGGGATGTTAGGACATGTTTAATCTCCAAAGTGGAAGTAGAGCTTGAGCGCGTTGCCTGTATATTACAGTTACATAAGCAGTTTTTCCTGACTTTGATATTGTATTACACCTAAAAGTATAGACTGACTTATGCGTACCATCTACTCTATTTATTATCGAGATTTCTATTCTGCATTATCTCCTACTTCAAATTAGTTTTCCACCTTTTATTTCTTTAGATGTTTGGTTTTTACCTCTTCATCTTTTCCTTTATGTTCATTTCCCATTCCATCACCTTATTTTACTAGTTGGAACACAAATTTTACAAACTGAAGCTACCATATCCACCATGTTCAAGCAGCTTCAGAATTAGATAAAATTAATTTATCTGTTTTCTCAGTATGAAGGAACTACTAAATCCTTCCTGTTTCTCCTGAAAGATTGTCTTTCTGAAAACAAAAAGCTACAAAACCTTGTAAAAAGTTTGCTGCTCAACTGTGTAGTAAATAAACAATCACAGCACACCATTGCGACTACCTTAGGAAAGAAGATTGCCTTTGTGATGGATGAAATTGGTCTCTGTTAATGTATGCTTCATGCATCTGTGAGAATGTGCCTATCTTCAGCTGAAGGGCTTTGTATAGAAGCATAATGCCTGGAAGACGAAGACTTCATGACTCATCAGGGTCATTCCTCAGGATAAAGTATTTGGTAGTTAGCATGTTGATAGTGCATTGGAACTAATGAAGGTTGACATGCTGCTTTAATTGACATCATTTTTTTCTGTAATCACTAGTGGTTCTGCTGTCCGGATTACTCTGCTACTTCCTCAAGCTCCATTAAAAGACTTACTTTCTGCTGCATAGGTGATTTTTTTTCTCCTTTTCCGTCTTCTGCTCAAGACAATAATAATTGGCAACTTACTATCAAAATAATGAATAGAGGAGGATGGACCCCAGCTCACTGAGGGCTTTAATGGTCATTAAATCAAAATATCTGTTTCCTTTACAAAAGTTGTACTCTTGTAATTGTCATTATGCCAAATAACCAAGGGTTCAACTTTCCTCCAGTTCTCCTGGGTGAAAGTGCCAAACCCATTTAGCAACTCCTAAATACGCACAAACACACAGAGAACAAATAAATACACAGGTCAATGATACTGGGATACTGAGAACTCACTTGAGAAGCTGCATATCAGTGGAATAAGAAGAAGGTAGGGGGGCTGTGAATCTCTCTTTAACAAAATGTGTTAATTTTAAAAATGAAATTAATGTCTGGTATGTGATGATAGCTTTGTGAGGCATGCTAATATCCCCTTTATATTCTGCTCCTTTTATGCCCAATTCCTCTTCCTTAAGCCAAGTTCTTTATATTATGTCTGCCTTCCTTTATGTAAGAAGGTCTGGATACAATTCTTAAGTCAGGAATACTTCTAGGTTAGATTTGCTTTCTTCTGTCAAGGAACAAAATTGTGCCAACTGTATTCCAGTCAGTACACTAGTCCCTTCTGGTTTGACATGAAAAAGACTTTCCAGGCAGCAGGAAAGATGGAATGGTACTATTTCACAGTGTCACAGTATGTTTGGGATTGGAAGGGACCTCAAAAGATCATCTAGTCCAATCCCCCTGCTGGAGCAGGAACGCCTAGGTGGGGTCGCACAGGAACATGTCCAGGTGGGTTTTGAATGTCTCCAGGGAAGGAGACTCCACAACCTCCCTGGGCAGCCTGTTCCAGTGCTCTGTCGCCCTCACCGAGAAGTTGTTTTTTCTCAAATTTAAATGGAACCTCTTGTGTTCCAGCTTGATCCCATTACTCCTTGTCCTATCATTGTTTGCCACTGAGAAGAGCCTGGCTCCATCCTCGTGGAACTCACCCTTTATATATTTATAAACATTAATAAGGTCACCCCTCAGTCTCCTCTTCTCCAAACTAAAGAGACCCAGCTCCCTCAGCCTTTCCTCATAAGGGAGATGCTCCATTCCCTTAATCATCTTTGTTGCCCTGTGCTGGACTGTCTCCAGCAGTTCCCTGTCCTTCTTGAACTGAGGGGCCCAGAACTGGACACAACATTCCAGATGTGGTCTCACCAGGGCAGAGTAGAGGGTGAGGAGAACCTCTCTCGACCTACTAACCATCCCCCTTCTAATACACTCCAGGGTGCCATTGGCCTTCTTGGCCACAAAGGGCACAGTGCCAACTCGTGGTCATTCTACTCTCCACCAGGACCCCCAGGTCCCTTTCCTCTACACTGCTCTCTAATATTAGTTTACAACAGATACACTGAAAAAGACAACCCTGTCTTGAAAAAGAGCTCTAAATACAGCTTGAGAAGGATATACATATGACAGGATTTGGGTCTTTAAGCAAAAATAAGGGAGTAGTCTGGATTTGAAAAATACTCTGTCTCAGTTCTAAATTACTATTCTAAGACTGTAGTTATTTCTGTAGAATAGTGGATTTTATGAGACTTATATTATACCAAACTTTTATTTTTGTTACCTGTAAAAGTTATTATTCAACCGAATATAGTGTAATTACTCTGCATTTACAGTGATGTTAAAAATTGTAAACCAGGCAATTAACCTTATGGATACAGTAGTGTGTAGTCAGTACAAGCAGCGAAACATGTCAGTTCAGAATAATGACCCTGCCATGTACTGAATGTGAAACTCATGGGATAATGATGAAGAATTTACTTCTGTTGTTAACCTCCCTGTTACATGAATTAGTTGCAATTGCTGGTATGTATATATATATATAAATATTCATTATAGAATTACATAGCAGATGACGAAAATAGGAAAAAGCAGATCTCATGAATTTGAGATTCAGGGACACACTCTTACAACCTGATTTACCTAGTAAAGTCAATTAATCTCCTTCTATAGGCAACAGAAAGAGAACCTCATTCCTGAGAGCCTTTTTAAGACCTCGCCACAGTTTGGAAGATTAGGGCTCTATGATTCTGTCCTAAAATTTCAGAGCTGACAGATAGGTGGACACAATGTGTACTATTTGCATAATAACACCAACAGCTCAGATCACATTGTGCGTGAACACTAGATCTGCACTTTGATTTCTGAAGGACAGGTAACTTAGTCAAAGCTCTGCCTTGGCTTAGCTGCCTGACATGGAGACATCTCAGACAAATGAAGAATTTTCTCTTCTTCCTTTCATAAAAATTAAAAGCAAAAGGAGAGGATGAGTCTGGAAATTTCAGATGGACAGTGGTACCAAAAGTGTTACTGACTCCTAGCTAAGTTATATGTTTCAGAAGAAAAAAAAAAAAAAATTCTTTATTAATTCCTTCTATCATTCCATGCCCAAAAAAGTAGCACAGGAAAGCTGAAGGAATTTCTCCCATGGCAGAGAAATCAGAGCTTACAATTGAATATGAGCCCTCTTGTAATGTTCATGGGCTCATACCAGATCTGAGAAGCAACAGTACAAAGGTGTCAAGAGGTTCTTCAGGAAGTCTGGTCCTCCCATTGCAGAGTAATGCTCTGTTAGTATCAGTAAACTTTATGCGGCTCTTTGATTGAAAAATCTCTTTCCATTGTTTGAATAGAACTGCTGATACTAGTACAGCACAATTGAAGGTATTGGCATTTCTCCCTTGTTCCCAAGTCGAAATCTTTTCATAGTTTAGGAGGTTGGGTTTGCTTTGCTAACTATAATTAGAAAGTTAAAATATGAACAAGTAATTCTGTCTCCCTAAGTTACCTCTACAGTTTTTATTTCCCAGTTCCTAGTTTGAAGTATTCATGGTGTTGCTATATACTGTTGCACAGTTACAATCTTTCACTTAATTAACAGCTGCTTTCTAGTCATAAGTAAAACTTTATCTAGTATAAGTAATAATGAATACGTTCTTTCAAAATAAAACACAAAATAAACCCCAAGTAGTCTTAATCAGTAGAACTAAAACTATTTTCCAAAAGAACTACCCTATTTTTCTCTTGAAGAAACTGAGGCACAGACTTGTGAAATTAATTCCCAAGATTTTCAAGAATGGCAGTAATATCAAGTGGCAGGGCCAGGAAGAAAAGTCCTCTCTCTTGAATTCAGGGTCAATGCTTTTTTCACTAGTGTTAATTATAAAGATTTAATATGAAATACTCTGTTCAAAAGCAAGTGTGTAAATCTTTGACAAGAAAAAAAATTTAAGAAAAATAGAACACTGCCAAATCTTGAATCCTCCTTCTCTTGCCCATAGTCAATGAAAGTAGCAATGTGTAAAGACAGTCACTCATTTTACATTAAGAACTCTGTGCTTTTGACAGCAAAATTTATTTGAAAGAGGTCTAATATCTTAATAATCTAAGAACCTGGAGGAAATGAATATTTAATGTAGTCTCTTGCTAATCACAGTCAAGATCAGAGCAGGAAGAAGCTGTTCTGCTTTTCACAGGCAAGAAATTCCTCAATCTTAAAATAAATTTAAACTTTTTCTACTATTCCCTACCAATCACAAAACAGATCACTGAAAACAACCTCTAACAAAGATATTTAATTTCTTCATGTATGGACTTCAACGAGCTCTTGTTAATATACGTAATTTAAAAAGAAAAAAAAGAAGACTTTTATACACTAATTTAATAACTGATATGAAGGATTAAACACAGATAGAGAAAAGAGTGATAAATTTGAAAATATAACCAAAGGTGTGATGAAGTGTATGTAGTCCTCTGGAGATAAAATTAATAGAAAAAAATGTAGAAAATTTGACTTCAGAATGATGAGAGAGAAGATAAAATGGAAAGGTAGCACACAAACTCTTAAACTACATAGGTGATTAAAATAATATTGTGGAAAGTCTGTCAGAGGAAGCACAGTCCCAGAAACACACTGGTAAGAAGTAGTAAGAAATTACTGTGTTGAAAGCCAGAGATTTAGGAGAATAAATGTAAAGAAGAAACCTTGCCAGGAGCGATTCTGTGGAACAAACAATTCCAGTTGAATGCAAGGGCAGAAACTCTATAAAAATGGCTACAGAAAACTCAAAGGTAACTGTATTAATATTTTGAATGATGTAACTTGGTTTTGGATTTATTAGAATTGTATTTTTTGTAAAATGGGTTAAAATAAGCACTGCTTCCTGGAGGAACTGAAAAGAATGTGAAATAACTAGCATAACTCCAGAGGTAAAATAAATGTAGATAAGAAGTCCTTTGAAATTTTACTTACTCTGAGATGCTTGGAGGGAAGTATGCAGGCTGAAGTTCTTTTATGAATGACTTAAAATAACATCCTTGGCTTGGAAGATATTTGAAAGTTGACAGAGCAAAGATTATGCTCCAAATATACAGGTCCTTGGAGAAGGCCAAAAGCATTTTAGCTTTGGCAAGGTCCATGTGTAGAAGGGTTAAAGCAAGCAGATGGGGACTTTTATCTGAAACACCTTTTTTCTAGATAAACACTGCTTCCCTTTATGAAACTTGTTCAGCTATGAAGTAGACTTTTCACTGCCTCGAAAAGCACACACTAGACCTTTGCGCAAGTTGAAATGAACTCAAGTCTTCTGGGATCTCCAGCTGAAAATCCCATCTAGAGAAAGTGGGATTTTCTTCTGAAGAATGCTAAATATCTCAAACTTATGAATTTGCAAAAAGGAAGAAGACCCTCAAAGATGTGTGGTTAATTGTGACACGGAATTATAGGGATGCAGGCAAAAAGACATAAACCAGTGGGAATGGAAGATGAAAGTTTGGAGGAAAATAGACTGTTGTTTTTGGAGGTAGGATATTACAGGAAGTTTTGTCACACAATGCAGATGGTCTGGAGAAGAGAACATATCTGAGAAAGAAACACTGAAGAAAAAGAAGTTCTTCAGGTAGCAGTGGGTTACAGTGGCAACTGAGCCACTTCAAAATTACAGTAAGAAAGAAGGAGAAAGATAAAGAAAGGACAAAAAAGGGTCAAGTATTAGATTCTACCTGTTTGGCACAGGCAATGCCTTTTCTTTAGGAAGCCATCTCCTACTGCGAGTATGCAGTCTCTTTTCCGAGTCTGCTGTCACAGATCTGGTTCAGTGGCAGAGGGAATACCTCTTTTAAAAATTACCATGTCTAAGAGCACAGCAGCTAGAAGGCAATACAGAATTTCTTACATTGCCCTCTTGTAAAGCTACACCAGTTCACAAACTCTGATTGACTTTGTTCTATTTTTAATGCAGAACCTAAGGTAAACAGTGCATCAGCTGTTCAAGGGTGTGCTGGGCTTCTTGCTTGTTTTTGTATGTTATATTGATTAAAAGAGTAGGAGTAGTCTCCCAGCACAGCTCTTTCATTCAAAAACTCCACCTAGTAATGCCTTGAAATATATGAATTATTGGAAAAAAGAAAGCATGCCATGGATGGTAGATGATGAGAAGTTGTATTTAATAATTTTCAAATATTTTTTTTTCTCCCTTTCTTACTACCTTTTCTATTCTGTTCTAAGCCATTGTGCTATGCAGATCATGTGATTATCTGATTAACTAGCGCAAGCAAATTTGGTGCTTGCCTTTTATTCCTTTTAATTCTCAGAGCAAATATTAATGGTTTTGAAGTAAATAAATTATTGCTTTTATTCTTCAAAATAAACTAAGGCTTGTGGCCATTTATTTACTTCTTTTCTTGTTTGTCCAGGGATAAAAAAGGCAACTTGGGATGGTCCTGTGATGGACAACTCCTTAGAAGTCCAGTAGAAGGCAGAGGAAAAAGTCAGACTAAGTTAAGAAGTAATTTCCATATCTCTATTACTGCACTGTGTTAAAAGTTGCAGATACTGAAAAGAAGCTGTTCAAAGATAAAATGGAAAGACTATCAAACAGAAATAAGTAAATCATATAAAAGAACACCCACACTTTTCATAAGTAAACCCTTTTCTTAAGAAGATATGACAAGTGGAAAACATAAACCTTGTAAACTTCTTTTTTGAACACTGAATAACTTCCTTAAGTCTAAGATTTAGTTGTTTGGAAAGTGTTTTCTCCAGCCAGCTGGAAAGGGCTACCTTACACCTCTCCCTGAAGTCCCATTTCTTGTTCACTTTTGCTGTGTAACCTTTGATTTACCACCTGCTAAATGTGGGAAGAATGGAATACAGTTCCTGAGGCCAGAATTAATCAATGTTTCATCCTGAGTTGCAATAGTAAAACTTTGAGGA
This sequence comes from Patagioenas fasciata, assembly GCF_037038585.1. Classification (NCBI taxonomy): domain Eukaryota; kingdom Metazoa; phylum Chordata; class Aves; order Columbiformes; family Columbidae; genus Patagioenas; species Patagioenas fasciata. The sequence continues at coordinate 25,976,252 of NC_092524.1, read as the reverse complement.
ACAAATGTTTGTGTTGGATTGCTTATTATGGCTTGCTTATTATGAAGTTCATTTTCATCTTTAAAATGAGATTTTGTTAAATGCAAATTTGTATAAGATAGCAAACCAAATTTTAGAATCAGAGAGATTTTAAGAAACATATAATATAGAAGGAAAATATTGTGTGGGTGTTTTTAGGAAATGTTTTCAAGTTTTTTTTTTTTTGTATCTGTAGCTAAGCTATGAGAACTATAGATGTTTTTTGGTTTGGTTTTTTTTTTTTTTTTTTTTTTTTTTTTGTGGGAGCTTTATAGGCCTTACTGTGGTAAAAGAACAGCAAAAGTACGAAGTGCAAAAGCTATCTTCATTGATTTTCCTCCCATGACTTGCAATACCATGCCTTTTCTGGGCCAGCACCTCCATGGACTCTCCATTAGCAGAAATATCAAGATTCAGTGTCCCCACCTCTATTATGCATTCTGCTCCAGTAAAGTGTTCTTGTATCTTTGCACTTCACTAAAAATCAAAGCCAACACATCATTTAATGTTTATTTCTTTAATGACACTTCCGTATAATGCCATTTACAGAGTTCCTACATGTTTCCCTTGTCTTTCCCTCATCTTTTACATATGCAATACACTCTGAAAAGCTTTTTCTAAGAGCTATTCTCCTTGGATAATATCTGAGTCAAACTGGAGAGTGGTTTCAGTTTTTCTGTCAGCTACATGGACTCTTTATTTAGATGGGTTAACTTGCATCCCCATCCAATTCTTTACATATGAAATGAGATAAAATCATTCCAATTTTTTTTCTGTTTCTTTTTCTGTTTTTCTGTGGGTTACCTACATAGTGTGTTTCCAATTCACAATCATTTCAGAGGTCTTTATATTTTTGTAAACAGTACTGAGCTTATTAGAATCTCTTATAAATTAATAAAGAAGATATAAAAGTTCAATCTTCTTACACAACAGAGAATATATAACCATATATTTTAATTCCTTCTCCAGAGAGTTAGCAAGAAAACTAGTATTGAACTAAATGTTGTTAAGGCAAATTGTATCTTGGACTGCATCAAAAATACCACGGCCAGCAGGTCCAGGGAGGTGATTCTGCCCCTATGCTCTGCTCTGGTGAGACCTCATCTGGAATCCTGTGTCAAACTCTTGAGCCCTCAGTACAAGAAAGACATGGACATGCTGGAGAAGGGCCAGAGGAGGCCACCAAGATGATCAGAGGGATGGAATACCTCTGCTGTGAGGACAGGCTGAGAGAGTTGGTGTTGTTCAGCCTGGACAAGAGAAGGCTTCAGGAAGAACTTATTACAGCCGTTCAGTACTTGAAACAGGCCTATAAGATTCAGGCTAGACATGAGGAAGAAATTTTTTACAATGAGGGTAGTAAAACACTGGCACAAGTTGCCCAGAGAGGTGGTAAATGCTCCATCCCTGGAAACATTCAAGACCAGGCTGGACGGAGCTCTGAACAACCTGATCTAGTTGAAAATGTCCCTGCTCATTGTAGGGGGGTTGTACTATAAAATCTATGAAAGTCCCTTCCAACCCAAACTATTCTATGACTCATTTGGCAGAAACTATCCATGTATGAATGTATATGTGTGTATATGTATGTTTGACTTACATTTCTACACAGATGAGTTTTTTGAGGTGGAATAGAAATCCACACGCTAGTTTCTAAATCACAAGAGATTTCACAGGCAGTTTTATATCTACAGGCCTGATGGAGGTCAGCTATTATAATGTACAGTCATAGTAGGATCCAATTTGAGCAAGAACTCAAGAGGAGCTACAGTAACAGTTGTATTAGCTTTTCCACATGATATCTTATAACATTTGACAGGCACAGTGAGAGCTCAAGACATTCCAAGGTGAGAAGACAGACTGAAGCATAGAACCAAATCAAGTTGCAAAGCCTCGTTTTAGTCCTGAAACTTTATTTCTTCTAGTTTCAAATAAATTGCTTGAGCAGAAATGCTTCTTAGTGGTCTGAATATCATCCCTGTCAGAAAATCCGTGAAGCCTGCACTCTCTAAAATGCACTGCATAGATGATAAAAATGAATCATGGGAAAAAAAGGGAAAAAAAGTCTTCACAAGCAAGCAGCAGTAAGCATGATAGTTTTAACTTCTAAAGCAGAATTTACAAAGTATCTTAACAAAAAAAAAAGTCATAAAATATTCTATCTATAGAATCCAAAGCCCTATATTAAGAAACTTGCTTAGGAATAATACTTAATAAGCAAGGTCTTTGTTTTGAAGTGCACAGACTAACCATCCTAAACCTGATCATATTACATGGGTTATTCTTATCTGCTGGTGTTGTCCTGTTTCAAATAACACAGTATTAATTCTCAATCAGCTGGGTATGGTATGTCTATTATAGACCAAAGGACAATTTTAAGGTCAACAATTGACTAGGAGAGGCCAAAAATCTAATTTGAAAACAACCTGATTTGTGTGGCTAATGGTGAAACAATCATTTAAAGTTCTTGAATATAAAATTCAGTTCTTCAGTAGTATTAATATTTACTCTTAAATCCAAGACCCAAGAATGGGCTCAATTTTCATTTCTGCTTTTTCAGGTATGACAAAAACCTCATTCATTTCAAGAAATGGTAGTCCAGGATGTTAAAAATGTGTTTTACCTAATGAATTTAGGTCTTATTTTGAAATTCAACATGATGGATGTCTTAAAAGACTTGTAGATTTTGGGACGATTTTTCAGCTTGGATCTCAGGACTCCATCATAAAATAGCCTTATAATTTGGATAAAAGTTTGAATCATAGCTGTTGTAGGGCATGCAACTGGTTCTACTTCATTGGTCATATATTACTGCAAAGAAAGTTAGATACACACAATTTTAAAAGTTAGTGGTCTGCCACATATTCAGTTACCTATGGCAGAATCTGCATGAAAAAAATCTCTTGAGTGTGTGGAACTTGTCCTCTCCAAAGAACTGCTACTGTTATTGGAATAGAATATGGGAATAGATGGCATAATATATATGCATAATGGCATAATATATTGTTGCTAAGTCAGTGCTTCAAAGTATGATTCTAAGTGATACTAAATATTCATCACATACTTACGATACCAAAGAGAACCAGGAATTCAATCCTCACAGTTTGATTTTGTTACAGTCAAAATAACACGTATCCATGAAAAACAGTTCAGTTCCTTTTAAATTATAGTCTGTTAAAGAAAATCTAGAGCCAGAAATCTATCTGTCAAGTTTAATACAATGGCACATGCTTATTACTTTAGCTAATGCATTTCAGATTGCCACAGCCAGTTAATACAGATATTCCCATTGCCAAGACTACCATGTTTTACATCGTTAATGCTGTTTTATTCTCCTGCAAGGGGGGAAGAGCAAAAAAGAACAAAAATCATAGAATAGGATTCATATTTTTTTCACACAGAGAAAAAAATCTTATTAAAATATAAAAAAAAATTAGTAATAACTAACACCAGGCACAAGTACTTAAAAAGCTAAACAAGGTAAAGACTTTGAGATGAAATGTGTGTGGCATAATGTAGATGACAGCAATATGGAGACCAGCAGTGCTGGTGTGCATCTGTTGCTACAGAGTGCCTGGGAAAATGGAAATGAGTAATATTATATTATTTTTTGACAATTTCAACTAGTTCTTATGTTACATACATAATATACAAGTTGTTATACATTAATTTTATTCTCTGACTGAATTATTTAATATAGACCAGGGTCACCAAGACTCTTCGTACTGGAATTTTATGATTCTGAGGTGGAATCATTCTTCTGAAAATACATAGTCATCCCAGTCTTTAAGTCAAAATACCTTAATTGTATGTGATGTATTCTTGCTTTATTGACATGATTCTGCAATCTGTTTGAATGCAGCATGTTTTCCAGCTAAGGTAAGATATTGCTGAAAACATTGAGTAATATGTGAGCAGTTTGATTTATATATCCTCTCATCTTTCAAAATATAAGAAAACACTAATTTCTTTTGATATTGCGAATAATACATATATCCTTGAGCATTGTTTCTAGTAAAAAGCCTATGTATTGAGTCAATATTCATATGTTTACTTACAAAGCCAAAGAAAAGTAGAATTGTAGAGTTCTCTGATCATCCAAAGATCCCAAAGAACGCTCAAAAATAGAATTATTCTTCATTCACTGATAAATCTACACTGGTTATTCATTCAGAGTGACAAAGCTAGTCTGCTGAACTGATACTGGGCAACCTTCACTTCATTTATTTATCTTAATTCCGATGTTTCACCTCAGTTACGGGATTTTGAAAAATAATTATTTATAAAGATTTCATTGTATCTGACACACAGCACAGTTTAAATTAGGCTAAAAATCTTCAAAGATATCAAGGTTTCCAATAGTGGTTTCCAATTGATAGTTTCGACATCTAGCCAAATATCCTCTGTTCTCTTCCTCAAAATGGAAAAAACACAGAATTATAAAATTTACATGACAATATATATATTTTTAATATTCTATGAAACCCGCAAATCTGAAACAAATAGTATATTTATAATTTTCTGGAAATTAAAAATTATTTTTTGACTTACACAGTTGGAAATTAAAAATCTTCCTCACTCAGCTTTCAGCTTTTAAAAGTTTTATCAATAATTTTTAACAAATATTTTTTTCAAAAGCAGATAATATTCAACCAGTTGAAAAAACAGAATCTACTATTGAACAGAAACTTTTCAGTCAAACTAAGGACATGACATTGTCCAGGTCTCTTTCCCCACACTTAAGATGCACTGAGTAGATAAAAAGAATTCCAAAGAAAATGGAACAATGGCACTGAAAATTAAAATAATTTCTCTTCAATTACAGCTACCCAACCAGGAGATGCTGCATTGATCTCTAAAGGTCAGAAAATCAGGAGAAATTTTTTCAGTTAAAAAAACCCTGTCTAGTGAGAGTCTGTCTCTCTTGACCTATTTCCCCAGGACCAAAAAGGCATTTTATCTAAATTAACAGAAATAATTATATTAAGTCTTGCAAAAAATAATGCAGGGTTCCTTTTATTGAAGATGAACTGGTCACTTATGACTGCTCTGGTGGTGCTTTCTCGAGAGAATAATCGCAAGATATTATCATTGGTCAGGAGAATCCTCCAATTCTACCTTTTCCTTCCCTTCTTAGCACTGGTAGTTTCTTTAGTGCATTTACTAAATGATATGGGTATTAAATATGTCAATTCTCAGTGAATAAAATTATGGATTATACACATCATGGTTTTTGCTTCTTCACGTGACATTCAGGGACATGAAAAAAAAAAGTGATTTATTTCTGAAAATGATAGTATATAATCCAAAATTAATTTTAATTTCAGTCTGGATTAAACATATCACTGTAATTCAATGTGAGGTTATTAAAAGCTTTGATCATCATTTTGACAGTAGCTACTGATATACTGGGAAAGTGAAAATTCAAGTCAGGCTGAGTTTTTTAACATAGACTCTAATACATTTTCAACCAAAATAGAAAAAGGGCTGAAAAATGTTTAGATCAAATTTGGAGTTTGGATCAAAGTATGGTATTGCAATAAATCTATAGTCATGCTAGTGCTTGACCAACCTCATAGCCTTTTATGAGGACATAAAAAGGTGGATAGATGATGGCAAAGCAGTGGATGTGGTCTCTCTTGACTTCAGTAAAGCATTTGAAACACTCTCCTCACAGCTAAACTGAGAAAGTGTGGACTGGATGATCAGATAGTGAGGTGGACTGGGAACTGGTTGAAGGAAAGAAGCCAGAGAGTCGTGGTCAGTGGGGCAGAGTCTAGTTGGAGGCCTGTATCTAGTGGAGTGCCTCAAGGGTCTGTACTGGGACCAGCACTATTCAATATATTCATCAATGACTTGGATGAGGGAATAGAATGCACTGTCAGCAAGTTTGCTGATGACATGAAGCTGGGAGGAGTGGCTGACACGCCAGAAGGCTGTGCTGCCATCCAGCGAGACCTGGACAGGTTGGAGAGTTTGGCAGGCAAAATGTAATGAAATATAACAAAGAAAAGTGTAGAGTCTTGCATCTGGGCAGGAACAATCCCAGGTTCCAGTACAAGTTGGGGAACGACCTATTAGAGAGCAGTGTAGGGGAAAGGGACCTGGGGGTCCTGGTGGAGAGCAGGATGACCACGAGTCGGCACTGTGCCCTTTGTGGCCAAGAAGGCCAATGACATCCTGGAGTGTATTAGAAGAGGGATGGTTAGTAGGTCGAGAGAGGTTCTCCTCACCCTCTACTCTGCCCTGGTGAGATCACATCTGGAATATTGTGTCCAGTTCTGGGTCCCTCAGTTCAAGAAGGACAGAGAACTGCTGGAGAGAGTCCAGCACAGAGCCACAAAGATGATTAAGGAAGTGGAGCATCTCCCTTGTGAGAAAAGGTTGAGGGAGCTGGGTCTCTTTAGCTTGGAGAAGAGGAGACTGAGGGGTGACCTCAATAGTGTTTATAATCAGGTAAAGGGTGAGTGTCATGAGGATGGAACCAGGCTCTTCTCGGTGTCAACAAATGATGGGACAAGGGGCAATGGATACAAACTGGAACACAGGAGGTTCCGCTTAAATATGAGACAAAACTTCTTCTCAGTGAGGGTATCAGAACACTGGAATAGGCTGCCCAGGGAGTTTGTGGAGTCTCCTTCCCTGGAGACATTCAAAACCCACCTGGACACATTCCTGTGTAACCTCATCTAGGATTTGGACTAGATGATCTTTTGAGGTCTCTTCCAATCCCTCACATTCTGTGAGTCTGTGACTATCTTGCTACAGCAGGAATCCATATGAATTAGTAAAACCAGTTATTTAGCAAGTGAGAACTTGAGGAAGTCAGGAAGCTCAAAATGTGCTTTGTATTGTATAAATTTAGGAAAATAGTGATCAAGTAAGGTAGTCCCAAAATTACCTGCATGTGTTTTTAAAGTCTTAATGGAACTTAAAGATCACTGATACATGAACTTAAAACATGCTAAGAGTTTTTAAATATTCTATATGGATCTTTTCTGTGATGGCCCACATGCAAACTGTTTATCTCTCATCATAAACTTACCAGTTTAAACAAACCCATTAAATCCTCAAAGCATGTTAAATTTAAAAGGTTAAATTAAAGTTTGGTTTTGTTGTATTAGAGTTTATTAGCCTTCTTTAATATGTTGTTTGATTGTGTAATAAAATATCACCTTTTAAAATAGCAAAATCCCCACAAATTTCCTAACAGTACAAATATTATGAAATAGTCAATAAAGCTGCATAATTTTTAAGTACAGGTAATATTAATAAATCTTGGGTCTTTCCATTCATTAGGAACCTCCATCATGCATGTGAAGGAGAGGAAGAAGTCACTTTGTCGTGCCACTGAACAGTTAGAAGTTGCTAAAGAATTGAATGTTAGAAGAGTAAGTCCTTCACAAACTCACACTTGGCAGAGAACTAGTTTCAAGGTAAAAATGAAACACAACTACATTTTCATATGGTTCTATCCTGTAGTACGTGCTGTTAGCTTCACAGGCATGATTTGTTGCATATATGTGTGCTCCTAGTGGTGATGATGGTAGCCATGTTTTTCGAAAAGCAAGCAAGCAGTTACATTAAAAATCAAGAAACCATGTCATTAAGTTCTATTTATTCATTTAATCTTTATGATCACAAGCACCGAGGACTCTTTAAATCCCCTGAAGATCCATTTTACAATCAACATACTCTTTCTTTCTCTCTACCACAGACTTTGAAATAAAACTGAAGAAGCAAAAGGGGACAGGTGGAAGAAAAGAGAGTACAAACTCCCATAAAATATATTCTAGTATTTACTGTCTGGTCACAAAGGATTAATGACACAAACTCATAAGTCTAATACATATCTATATATCTTTGAAACACTGGAGATAACAAAACATATTCCCTGAAACTCAGAGTCTGTGTTTCAACTGCGCTACAAAGACGTGCTGCAGAGAACACATGTGTTGGCTACCAGATTTGGTGGATGCCAGTGAGTGACAGAGACTTAAGTGTCATGAAAAATGATACATGACTGGAGTATTTTTCTTCACCCAGTAAATACACAGAGAATGTTGAAAAACACTGTTCCAAAAATCTTGAATTAAAAAAAAGAAATGCTGAAACAGGATATTTCTCAGTAGACATAATGAATAATTTCATTTAAAATTATGCTTCATATGGCAACATTTCACTCATCTGCATGCCATGACTCAGAAAGGCCAGTAGACTCTGAATTGTCAGCACTTGCTGAATTACCAGACACAAGGAATTCAGGAGATGAATTTAAATGTGGTAGTCAAACTACAGTAGTTCAGCATTCTTTACTTGCAAGATTATTTAAACTGTTTTGACCCTTAATTGTTGAAAAACTTACTACTGCTTCTAGTCGCCAAAAAAAATGAAATTATTTTGTAAATATGATGAAATGTTGGTTTACTTCATTTTAAATCAAAAAGGTATAGGCTGCGAGGGTGTCTGGAAGCCAAGGCAGGCTGACACACATGTGGGAGCTATTCCTTAGTTGCATTTCTTTGTGCCCTTTATGCAATGTCGCTGACTAGATGGAGGCTCCAGAGCAAAGTAGAAACTAATTAAGTGTTCATCAAATGTTTCCAGGGCAAATCTTTCTCTACCTCATTCCAGCAGCATGCTGGTATAATGTATTAGAGGATAAAAAATATGTTAGAGAACAGCACTAATTGGAAAGAATGCTGCTGAGTTTGGTCTAGTGATGTTATGTTGAATATTTAGCAACATTTAAAGATTAACTTTCATTTAATTAATCCAGGTGGTTTTTCTTGTGTAGTGGACTTTCACAATAACCTGCTCGATTCAGCAGTCTTTGGGTTCTTAGAGCTCAGGGAAATATGTCAGAAAAGACTCCTAAGAAGTATTTTTGTTCTTCTTTAGTTATCTTTGTGCAGAAAAATGCAAAAACCGTCTCCTCTTTGAAGGTAAAAACCCACAAACTTTTAGTCCAACGCTATAGAGTCCCATGCTCTTGCAATATCCCAAGATTTTACCAGCTTATTTTAACACTTAGACCACAAATTTTTTTAAGCTAGTTCTCTGTCTCCTCCACCCCCCCACTGCACCTTTGAAAAGCAAGACTCTAGAATTTGCTGTACCTCTCCATTCCACAGTGGTAGCTCCTATGATAAATTAACTGATCGAAATTTCCTTACTATAGGGGTTATGACTGTGTTAAACAGTGTCCATCACAGCCTGATACTTGGGCATTACTAAATCTGACATCTCCAAGCAGAAACTAAAGCCTATAATTGTCCTTTAGTGTAACATGACATTAGCTGAAGTTGCTCCTGTGTGAAAATATTATATTTTGGGTATACCCAGGAACAGCTGGAGAGAGAGAGGGAAGAATTTCTTTGCAAAATGGTTAATCATTGCTGCTTTTGCTTGCCTTTGAGCGTTTGCACACATAATTGGTAATTAGCAGATTTAATTGCTTTCTGATACTGAGAATTAAGTAGCCTGCCCTGCTCTTCACTCTCAGAACCATTAGTGTGTGTGTTGCCAAAGTCAATTGAGGCCATTTCAGTACTATTTCTCATCTATCTCCCTTTCACTAAGTGAATATTCCAGGATGCCTTAGAACAGAGCACATTTAGAGAGTTCTTAAGGCTCCTTTTTTCTCTGCTGTCTACAGTAGAAAATTTAAGGATGGTCACATACGGTTCTTTTACTTTAGAAGCTATTATTTATAGTACAACATAATCAACCAACAAAACTCACAAATTTATTGATGTTCTTACTTTTTTTTTTTTTCTGACACAGTGACAATAAATAATAGTTACAGAAAGCATAGGAGAATCACTGGAGCACAGAATCAGAAAGCAGGATTCAGCTATACTGTTAAAACCTGTGAATTCATGTGGGTTGTTTAACTTTTCTTCAGTTTCTCAAGTTGGGTAAGATCAGTTCTGCCTTCTATTTACCCTAGTATTTACAGCCATTTGCATGGTGTTTTCATCAGTCTTGAAGCCACTAGAAGCTGGAAGAAAAATGCTGGGTGGTAGTATGCTTTTTCTGAATTTCTGTGCTTATCTAATATTGAGCTGAAATTCCTTATTACAGTGGTTGTATACACAGGTATGCCTATGTGTCATGCTCTTTCATGTTGCCTAACACATGTACTGGAGTAGAAAATAGACTGGCGAAGTTTCTTGCAATTAGTGAATGTCTATATGGTGTTAAATTATGCTAGAACAAGGACTATTTTCCTCATTCTGAAATGGAGATACCATCAAAACACAAAGTATTGAAACAAATGCTTTCCACTAGAATGAGACATCATAGATAGTAGTTTAATTTAACTCTCCAAAAAACAATTTGGATTTGCACTAGGGAAAACTACAAAGAATTTATTATTTGAATGCGTGCTTTGAAGTGACAAGGGCAAATCCAGCAACAACAACAATATACTTGCTCACAGAGAGAAAGGCAAAAGTTGAGCAATTTTTTTTTATTTATCTTTTTTTTTTTAAAGTTCTTTTCTGCAAAGCGGAAAAATGATTGGATCCTGGGCTTATTAAGGATGTCTGTTGACAGTAAGTTTTTTGGATGGATTGGGAAAGCAAACAACTTAATGGAAGAAAAATCCATCTGGAACATTCAAATACAAAATGTCCACCTCTAGTTGCAAAAAAGAGTTTACCCAAGTTGCAAACTGATGAGGTCTGGAAGAATATTCAAAGTGTTCCTTCTTGTTCTAATTTTATGCTCTTTCCAGAACACTGTGTATTGTTTTGTTCAAAGAATGCTTGTTTAAATGGACCTAACTGTATTTTCCACATACTTGTAAATGACCTGGTAAAAGGCAAATAAATAGTAAGGTGACTAAGTTTGCTCATGACACTAGATTTTCAGAATATAGATAGATGAGGACCATCTTCACAGAATGATAGACGTTATAAAACTCAGTGGGTAACAAAATGGAAAATGAAGTTTGGTGTAGCTAGATATCAAGTAACACCAAACAAAACTAAGACTTGTCTTGCTATGTAAAATGATGGGTTCAAAGTTGGCCATTACTGCTCATGAGTGTGATCACAGGGTTATGACTCACAGCTACATAAAAGCATCAGTTTAGTACTAGGAATTGTGAAAAAGCAATCAAATTTTAGAAATTATTAGAATAGAAATAGAGAACAAAATGTGGATTAACCACTTCTTTAATATTGTGTGCATAATATAGGAAATAAAGCTCCATAAGCATTTTGTTGACCATCATGGAAGACAGGGCACATGATTAGATGATGCTTTGATTTGCCCCAGTACTTCCCCGTATTTATGATATTATGTTTGGATATTTAGATTAATTCACATACAGAATTATTTAAATTAACTTCAATAAGGAATCAAAAAAAGCATAGCCACAAGTCACTACAGTAGTTAGTAATGTAATGAAGAAATACTGAAACTAATTTTTAAACAGTCAGTAGAAATTTTGTGCATGCTGTCTGATTCACGTTACTCCGACTTTAAGTTTGTAGGTCTTGTGTTTGAAAACTACGCATACTTACGGTATAATGCGGCTGTTTTCTGTTTTGCTTATTTAAACAGATTAGCTCAGGTGTATTAACTCTCTGACTGAACCTTGTGACTGTCCACATTGATTCATCTGTTGGAAAAATTTCCTATTAGAACATTCAGCTCTGCAAAATGCTGCCCTTACTATAGGAACAGCAGCATGTGACCACTGCCCCACCAGTCAACATGGAGGTTCCTGGCTAGAGTTTGCCTAGTAGGTTCCACAAGTTTTGATTTTGACACTTCTTTACCAACATTTTGGACTTCCTAAATTTAAACCACTTTTCTAGATAATATTGCAGTGTAAATAATTGGATAATACAGACATTGTGCAAGCTTGACTATGAGTTAACATGATAGCAGGAGCACATTCTTCATAAACCAGTAACAGGATTGCTTTTTCATTGCAAAATTTATATTTTAAACCATAAATACAAAACTGGAGTTATGTCTCAAAGAACCATTCCATTATTAATAGATGTATAATGAATATGGAAGCTTTTATCTTTCATTTTAGACACTGTCAAAGACAGGTCATAGCCATGGTAGATATATGGTCTGATTCAGGATATTCTTTTTTTTGTGAAATATTAAAACACATTCTTTCTCTATCCCACTGTACTGCTTTGACTGATATCGAGTTAATTTTCTTCATGCAGTTAGAAACTTTTCTTTTTAGCAGCTAGCACCATTATTGTTTGGGTTTGTTTTGAGAACAACAAGAAAAAAGCCTGGAACAGAGTTAAAGTTTTTCTTCAAGTAACTTTCCAGTGTTTTTGAGTTGGAACAAAGTGAATGCAAGAACTTACAGTTATCTTAGTTGTTTTCTGGGAGTCCAAGGACCTCCTGATCCCTGTGGGTGTTAAACAGATCAGTAGTGGGGCACAGTTGGGCAGACCTTGACTGACATCCAGGCTGATCAATTAGAATGCTATTAGTGTCATGCTTCATATTTAAGGAGAGTCAGGTTTTCCAGCTTGGGTGACTTGTTCCAGTTCTCCATTTTGGTTGAGTTTCAATTGGGAGTTCTTCCAGTTCATCCTTCTCCTGTTCTGCCATTTTGTAGTTGGCCTCTGGGCCCTTCTGACTTGTTGGCCTTTTCTCTTTCTTTCCAGGATCAGCTCTTCAGGACCAGGGTGCTCTCTCTCTTCCTGGGACTGACTGCTCAGCACGGACATTGTTCATGAGGAGCTGCATTGAGTGTCTTTTTTTTTATATTCTATTTTCCTTCTTATATATATAATTAGTAGTAGTAGTATATTTATAGTAATTTTTTATTTTATTAAACTGTTTTTATCTCAATCAACAAGTTTCTCCCTTCCCTTTCCCCTGATCGGGGGTGTGGGTGGGGAGTAAATAAGCAGCTATTGTGCTTTTGGTTGCTAGCTGGGGTTAAACTGCAACACCCACCCACACACCTGCAGTTGTCTCTAATACATAAGAATAGAAACATTGGAAGAAAAATACCATGCAGAGCATTAGGAGATTCAGCTAATGTGAGTAAACAATATTTTGCTTGTTTCTACTTACTTCATGCACTAACATGTTTAAGGATGCTGATTTTGTCAATAAGCAGATGATTTGATATTATGTCTTTGATGTTAACAACCATTTTTATTTTGCTCTCAAAGTTTATAATAGCACAAAAACAAAAGATAAAATTTCAAACTTCTATGTGCAATTTGATGCATAATTCCCCCATTATTATTCTGATTGTTATTATTATTATTACCCTATTAGCTTCTTCAATTTGAGATAATATGACATTTCAGTGCTATGGAAAATCAATGGGGCAAAAATTTCTCATACCACAAACAATTACTGTTGATTTAGGTACAAGACTAAATATCAGATAGATAAAATACTATGGATAAAGAGATTAAAGGAAAAAAACACCTCATCTGTTATTGGATATCTGCCAAGTTGCTTGTGAAAATGGGTGTGGTCTGAAGGGAAAAAAAAAAACTTGCTTATTGAATGCATGTAACCTGAATAAAACTTAGTTGCAGCAGAATTAGCTGTAGCTGTGCATCTGATACTGGTTGCATACTTCAGACTTGACTAAAGCTTTATATTGTCTTCCAATTTAGTATTTACTGTCTAATTGTACATGTGCATGTTAGTGTATGCTTCTGTACACCAAATCCTTTCATTAGCTTGATTTTTTAACTCTTGTCACCTACTGACAGGAGGCATCATATGCTACAAGTAATACTCACACTGTGATCAGGAAGATAACCAGTCTTTTTGCCTGAGGAAAGAAGAAGATACGAGAGAAGAAAACTACTTGATCAGACTATTTCTCCAGTGTCCCTCAAGGAAATTATATAATTATACTGAACAACATAAGAGTTAAGGAGGGTGAGGGTTGTAAGGTGGATGGAATTGCATTTGGAAATTACTTTTGGAGGTGCCTCTGTTGTTTTTGTTTTGTTTTCGTTTGGTTTGGTTTTTTATCAGAATAAATTCTCTGAAGATCTAACATCTCAGAGACTTCTGGTTTATACTTAGTTCAGAAAAAAATAAGATTAAATAGCATTTCAAATATAATTTTCAGACTGCAGGTTTCCTACAGATTCCAAAAGTTTCAGGACAGCTGGAATAAATTTGAGTGAGATAGCAGAATAAAACTTGAATTTCTGACTAAATGTTTTCGTGACCCCTTAGTTAAACATAAGGGGCTGCCAAGAGAAACAAGCTGCCAAATGAGTAACACCTGGAGAATCTTTTCCTCTGGGCCACGGCTTTGAGGCCTTGATTTCATTCAGCCAAATGTTATATCAACATCTAGGCTTGTGAGACAAAGTTTAGAGCTGCAGCTGTAGGTAGTTTGTAAATTGACTTCAGTAGGAATTCATAGGTTCCAAAAAGGCCTTTTTCCATACCTGTGGGTCCTCGAGACAAACTCAGACAAAGTTTCAGGATTGTGACAGGCCCACAGCCCAGAGGAACAAATTCTTATCTGTTATTCAATTTTCAGCATACACTTTCCCTTGAGAACTTTCTTGCCACCCTGCTGCAACTGCAGCACCAGTCTTTGTCTCCTCCCCAAAACTTTTCCCAATTCTAAATGAATGCCCATTGTCTGAGCCTAGCCCAATAACTCGCAGCTACTGCTCAGAGGGAAAACATCTCAGGGGACAATTCCTTTTCCAACCGACCTGTCCTTTAGGAGTATAGTTAATGCTGGCATTTATAGTTAGGATTTTGATAGACACAAAGCCTAATGCATAAAGACAGAAAGTGTACTATGTGGTTTAGTAGTATCCTTGAAGAGGTGACCTAAACTCTGTAAGGTTATGTGGTTAATTGCACTTCTGAATGGATTATCCCTTTCATTCTTCTACCCTGTCTTTTCTGTCTTCATTTGTGCTTGTGTTTTTTTCTGGAACCTGTTTAGGAACTTGATCTATGTATTTGCCTGTGTATTTGAGAGAGAATCTGAGAAACATGAATTATGGAAAAACCTAGATATTGTCTCTGAAATTAGATTTATTTGGGCATAATTGCATGCTAAATGAAAACTATAAAATAATTTTTCTCTTATAGGAGCTAAGAGTGATCTTTTCTTCACTGTTTTGCCATGTAAACATTTTTTCAAGGTCAGAAATAAAATTTGTTCAAAGTTGACTTGGAGTTTGCGTAGTTCCTTTTTCATTCTTGTTGAATGTGAGCTTCTATGGCTATTGTTCGTTAAATGTTATTTTGGAGATGACAACAGTGGAACTGGTGGGGAAAATTCTCTCTCCTATTGCTCTGCAGCATTTAGAAAACTTTTAGTAAAGTACAACTGATTATTACACACAAGTAATTTCCTGATGGAGCTCCGTGGAGATGCCCTTTACATGGATCATTATACTTGAATGCAAAAGAATTCTGTTCTAACACAAATGTTTATTGCATTCTAATAAACCTTCTGTACTTTATATTTGAATAGTTAGTCATAGGAAGCAAGTAATTTTTAGAAGACTGCAGGTAGTGAAAGTAGTAGAAGTTTATATTACTGAGGACTGATTTATGTGGGAGACTTCAACTTGTCAGATGTCTTCTGGAAATACAACACATCAGAGAGTAAACAGTCTAGGAGGTTCTTGGAGTATATGGAAGACAACTTCCTGACACAGTTGGTCAGTGAACCAACTAGGGAAGGCACCCCACTGGATCTGTTGTTCGTGAACAGAGGAGGACTTGTGGGTAATGTGTTGGTTGGAGGTCTCCTTGGACATACCAGTCATGAAACCATTGAGTTTTCTATTCTTGGAGAAGTCAGAAGTGTGGTCAGCAGAACTGCGACTTTGGACTTCCGAAGGGCAGACTTTGATCTCATTAGGAGGCTGGTTGACAGAGTCCCTTGGAAGGCAGTCCTGAAGGGCAAAGGAGTCCAGGAATGCTGGTTGCTCTTTAAGAAGGAAATCTTAGAGGGGCAGGAGCAGGCTGTCCATATGTGCAGAAGGATGAGCTGTTGGGGAAGAAGACTGGTCTGGTTGAACAGAGAGCTTTGGCTGGAACTTGGGAATAAAAGGAGAATTTATAACCTGTGGAAGAAGGAACAGACTACTCAAGAGGACTACAAGGATGTCATGAAGTTATGCAGGGATAAAATTAGAAGGGCCAAAGCCCAGCCATAGATGAGCCACCCTCTGATGCATACGGGGGGAAACATAGTGACAGAGGATGAACGAAAAGCTGAGGTACTAAATGCCTTCTTTGCCTCAGTCTTTAATAGTAAGACCAGTTGTGCTCCAGGTACCCAGCCCCCTGAGCCAGAAGACAGGGATGGGGAGCAGAATGAAGTCCCAGTAATCCAAGGGGAAATGGCTAGTGACCTGCTATGCCACTTAGATCCCCACAAGTCTGTGGGGCCAGATGGGATCCATACAAGGGTGCTGAGAGAGCTGGCAGAGGTGATCACTAAGTCGCTCTCAATTATTTATCAGCAGTCCTGGCTAACCAGAGAGGTCCCAGTTGACTGGAGGTTAGCAAATATGATGCCTGTCTTCAAAGAAGGGTCAGAAGGAGGATCTGGGGACCCACAGACCTTTCAGTCTGACCTCGATGCCAGGGAAGGTTATGGAGTAGATCATCTTGAGTGCCATCATGCAGCACATAAAAGACCACCAAGCAATCAGGCCCAGTCAGCATGGGTAAGTGAAAGGCATGTCCTGCTAGACTAACATGATGTCCTTCTATGACAAGGTGATTAGTTTCGTGGATGAGGAAAGGCTGTAGCTGTTGTCTACCTAGACCTTAGTAAAGTCTTTGACACTGTTTCCCACAGCATTCTCCTGGAGAAACTGGCTGCTCAAGGCTTGAATGGAAGTGCCTTTTCCTGGGTTAAGAACTGGCTGGATGGCCAGGCCCAAGGAGTTTTGTGTAGTTGACTGGAAATTGGTGAATGTGATGTCAATCTACACGAAGGGTCGGAAGGAGGACCTGGAACATTACAGGCCAGTCAGTCTGACCTCAGTGCCAGGGAAGGTCATGAAACAAATCACCTGAGTGACATCACGCAGCACATACAAGACAAACAAGTGATCAGGCCCAGTAGGCATGGATTTATGAATGGTAGGTCCTGCTTGACCAACCTGATCTAATTCTATGACCAGGTGACCCGCTTAGTGAATGAGGTATAGGCTGTGGATGTTTTGAACTCAGATTTCAGTAAAGCCTTTGACACCATTCTCCTGGAGAAACTGGCAGCTCATGGCCTGGACAGGTGTACTCTTTGATGAGTAAAGAACTGGTTAGATGGCTGGGCCCAAAAAGTTGTGGTGAACTCAACTTAAATAAACCTGATGATTAATAACATTTAATTCAGGCTAACAAGGAAAGACAGGAACCTCATTTCGTAAAGGATTTGTTTCGGCTTTCATGTTGACTGCTATCCATAAGCCACTATTGACAGTGTTACATTCTAAGTCTGTCAATCACATACCTATGAATCATTATAGATATGTAAGCAATTTAGACAAAACAGTATTGCACACAAGAAAAAAGTTAACTACTTAGTAGATGTTCAAGACTAGGCCTGAATATCAACAGATCAGAGGTGTGGTGTGAAAAATGATCAGAATATTTGTAAATCCAGGAATTAGTATATGAATGGAATACTTGAAATCTTTACTTTTATCATAAATGCTTCTCAAATTCATGTTTTGACATAATAATGTGTTTTGACTTTTAAAATTTATTTTAGGAAGAGTTTGAGCAACAATAGGAAGAGTTCTTCAGCAGTTCTGATTAAAAAAACAGTAAAAAAAAGTGCATCCAAGTGCATTTAGGATGTTTTGGATTGGTCTTTTTTGTAGTTAATGAAGGCCTTAGTCTCATGTCAAAAAACAGGTTATCATGACAGGTAGACCAAAGGAGGAAAACAATGAAAAGGAACCAGTAGAACGAAAAATAACAGTAAATATTAAGTATCTGCGGACAAAACAGGCAGAGAAATTTAAAGATGTCATTTGTTCTGCTTTCTCTGAATGATATAAAGATAAGAAGTATTACAGGAAAATAAGAATCTGTACCATTTTAGTTGTAAAACTATTACTTCTTCATACCTTAATGACTGGTCTCTACTGTCTGCAAATTTGGATTGGCTACCTAATGGAAAAGAGCCTTCTCAAAGGTGACCAGTGTACTCCATTTGGATAGATATTTCAATGTCTTGTTCTGGAAAAATAGTCATGAAAGAAAGGTAAGGAAGAAAATCTGTTTAATGGATTGTTGTCTTTCTTAGCTTTTCAGTACTCCATCATATTCTTATGGTACTGTAACACTGCAATTTGTTTTCTGGCTTCCTTTAATTTAACATCTCTTTTTATTATGCAGTTTATTCCCTGATTAGTACAATGATGTTAACTAAATACTATAATCAGTTTGAAAAAACACGAAAGAAAGCGATTCAACTGTTGGAAACACATCGAAAAAAAGTGAGTCTCCCAGGATGCACTTCATTCCACTTCAGATTAAACTACTTAGTTGTCACTTTCTTTCAATTTTCCCGTCTTCATTTCAACATCCAGCATAAATAGATAACCTTAACATATTCTGAGTAGTTAAGCAATCAGAAATATTTTCCTTTTATCGTTTTAGCAGTATATTTTACCTTTGGGCCACCAAAAACAGAAGGGGCAAACAAGGGTTTCCTTACTACAGGAGAATTCAAGCACCCCAGAGCAAGGCATACTGAAAGACAAGAATGAGGCTTGGCCTGGAAATGACAGAGATGGGAGGGAATATTTTCATCATATGTACTCTACTGAAATTCTGCCTTCCAAACAGCCTCGAGATGACTATAAATGTGTGATAAAATTATAGCAAACCTTGGTTTATTCTACAGAATTGGCTCCTGCAGGTCTATGTGCACCAGAATTTGAACAACTTAAAAATAATCTGATGTTTCTTGTAATTCTATGGTCTAACATCATTCAGGTGGCAAGGATAAAAAGAACACAGGAACTTCAGGGAGAGTGTGTATCTAGGTTTTTGTTTTTACTCATCACTTTGCTGCTGTGAAGGTGACAGCTGTGAATTTTCTTTACTGACTTCAAACATTCTCTTTTTGCCACAAATATTTGGAGAGTGCAAGTAAGCTCCTTCTTTTGCATTCTTATATTTTGATACTTGGACTGGCCACATCATCAAATTACTGCTTATGGGGTTGGCCACATTATTAAATAACTGCTGATGTGTTTTGAGAACAGTATGCATTCTCCCTTATAAACCACAGGGAGCATTAAAGCTTCAAGCTGTCACCTTAGAAGCTCTCAAACGGGTTTTTAATCAGGGTAATTGCCAGCATACAGAAGCAGTCAGAAGAACTATGGTGCCAAAGTGCTTTAAAATGAAGAGAGTAGAAAATTGTCAGTCAGGAACTTGGCTATAAAGATTTCTTAACTAATGTGTTTGTTCAAATATGCAGGACTTGATCCACTGAACGCAAAGTTGCACCAAATGTAATCATTAAACACTTCCTGGAAAAGAAAAAAAAATAGAAAAAAAAGGAAAAAAAAGGTATGTGATAACACCTCTGAGAAAGTGTTTCATCTCGGCTTCCATTTTCAGTCTCGTTAAAAGATAGGTCATAATTTTTTTTTCCTGTTGCATGATAAATGGCGAAATGGTAAAATCCATAGATTACTGATGTTTTTTCTCATCCTAATCCATTTGTCTGACCTTCCTAGAACACAAACAGCTGCATTTTTCCCCAGCAGCCCAGATTAAAAGTGGATTAGAGACAAATCACCAGAGTTAAAAACCCAAAGTATCAAAACAGAGCATTTATCAACTAAATATCCCTGTGACCTTGCCCCATACAGTATGCAAGTCACTTCATCACATGACTCAGATATGAACACGGAGAGCATACTTTATTCAAGATCAACAGCATGACCTGTGAAAAACAATGACATTTACAATGGAGCTGAAGCAAAAGGTTTTTTATATTTTCCGGTGAAACATCAAGCTCAAATTCACATGTCAAGATTAATATATGGGTATCAACCTCTATCTCAGCAGCCACCAAATCTCTCAAAATGTTTTCTCTGGTAAGTAGCTCTCTGTTTCAAGAAACGAACAAAGCTGGAACAGCAGAACATTTGCAGACGTGTTTCTATCATATATTTGATATGCAACTAGAAATCAGGATAAAAGGATAGTATTTATACCAATTACAATTTGATTTTCTCATTGTCTTCATATCTACACTTCAGATAGCAGTAAGGAAAAGATGGCTTTTCTGCAGCACAAGAAATCAAACCATTCCAGTTATTTAAAGGATACACTAATTCCTGTTGGATATTTAAATGTTTCTTCTCAGGCAGGCAACTACATATTTTTGGGACTACTTCTGCTATTCAGAGGAACAGCTTTTTTTGCCTCTGACAGTAGTGGTCATTTAGCTTTCCACTCATTGCCAAATCCAAAGGCAATGACATGTAACAACTATTTGATTTAAATGAGAGGTACTTCATGAAGAGCAGAGAAGGACATTTAGCAGCTAAGGTAGGACTCTTGCCAAATCATTTTACTGTGTCTCTGAAGTTAAGCATTTCTCACCATCACTGGATCACAGTTTACTGACAGTAGGAAAATCAGGGAGAGAAACAGATACATGAAAGTAAAGGAAGAGTCTCCCTACTCCTTGGGTTTCTGCTCAGTGGGTGATGACAATTTTGTAATGATACCTAGTATCATATTTAATTTGCAAGCTGTCTCTGTGAAGAATATTCTTTTTTTTTAGTGTTTGTGCAGCATCAATGAAAATTAATCAATGAAAGCAACAAGTGTTGAAGAGCTAAGACATTCAAGAGGAGCAGACCAGCAGACCAGCTCCTCTGCAACTCAGAACTAGCTAGTGTCTGAACTAAAACCTAATGTTCATCCCTTATTTTTAGGAAATTTATTTTAAAATAGGGTTTTCTTTAAGAAGAAATCCGTGTGCGTACCTGATCTTATTTATTTGTTTCATATTTTATAAGCACACACGCACACCCCTTAGCATCGTCAGCCTTCCTTTATATTCTGCATTGCTTGAGGATACACACAAAGACGTCAAAAAATTGTCAGATGTAAATGCTACTGAACTGTCCTGATACTTGCATAGCTAGAGGCAGAGTTTGACAGAAATAAGCTGGATAATAAACATTAATGTTTTCACTATAAACTGTGCTGCTGAAGGTGTTGAGATCTTCTAGGATCTCTATTATATCATAACAGTCTATAATGGCCATGTTTGAGGCATACACATCCTCTGGTGTCATAACAGATGATTCTGGCTTTAGCAGCTTGCCAGTAGTTCCAATACGAACAGAAATACAAAACAGATGAGCAGAGGCTAGCAGACTAGACCTATAGATGCAGAGTATCACGACTGGCCTTCATATTATGACTGAGGGAACCCTTCAAGTGATTTGATTAGACCCTTGGGTATATCCAGAAGAATTACTCCGTGTCTCCATTATACTCAAAAGTTATGCAGTCATTTTAGGTAACATTTTTCTCTGTGATCATTTTTGAGGTGAGGTCATCGAATGAGAAAGTTGGGTCAAAAGCATATGTAACACCAGTAAAATAGCAAAAGCCTCCTTTTTTACCTGCATTTCGGTACTGTGTAGCAATAACGAATTTGCCCAACTTTCAATGTTTGAGCTAAATAGAACAATTTAGAGATAAGATTGCTGCAGCAGAAACTAGGAAGCTTTTGAAATAGAAAATATCGCATCCCAAGGGTAGTCAAATATAATCTTAAAAAATCCAAGCTAAAACAGCAGCCCTGCCACAGATAATCTCCAAAAAAAAGTGAACAAACTGATAGAGGTAAGTATTGCTTTTTAACTCTTATCTGTAGCTGTAACTCTTGTGGTTTAGGTAAGAGGGAAAGTATTTGTAAAGTATTTTAGCATCTCAGGCTCGTTTCATTTTTTGTCTGTGCCAGCAGACTCTAGTACCCATGTGGACCGTACAGTGTGAACAGCCAATACTTCCATTTCTTATTTTCCCAGGAGATTTTCTGTCCTTAGAGAGTCTCCAGGATGGATTTACACTCCTAGAAGTCTATCATATAGTGAAAAACAATGCAGGAGAAAAACAGCCACATGATGAGGGAGTGGCATAACTCAGGCTTTGAATACCTGTTCAAGCAAGCTATGGTTCTTGGTCTAATTCATGTAGTCTACAGAACACTGATTTAATACCTGGTGATGAGAAAATATTCTCTATAACTGATAGTTCTTCAGCCACCTCTATAGGACGTTAATGATAGTTTAATAATCCCTGCTCCTGGCACTACAGGAACAGTACTTTTGATGATTATCCCAAATGTGTAGATCTTTCCGTCATACTGCATGGACCAGTCTGATTAGCATAATTTTTTATTAGCTGATATTTGTATTACAGAAGGGTGATGACTGAGAATTTTGACATTCTTTCTTCCCTGATTATATGTATTCTGTCTTTGGTTCCAAATATTCAATAATTTCCCTATCTAAAAATGCATTTTCTCTTACATTTTCCTTACTTTGCATTATGAATCTCTCAATGTACAACACTGTGCTATTCTGGGTAGACTACTGTGGGTATTTATAAACCTCCTGGCAATTTTGTAAGTAAATCATTGGCTCAAAGACACTTCATGGATATTAGAGGAAAAACACAAAATTTGTCATTTTATTGTCTTTGTGAGGCTGAAACTCTAAGTCCACATAATCAAAGTTTCACAACTGCCTCATCACACAGCAAGACTCACAATGTATGCAAAGGAAGTCAATGCACTCTATAACTTGCCTAGAGTATCCCAAAATAAACATGCGATCACTAAAGTTGGTAATAGCTGACCTCAAAAATCAGAAAGTTCTTTCATGGTAAGGAAAGCTTAGATATCTCAGCATTCACTCAACCTTTTCATTAAGCTCCATCTCTTAGCAGCTTGTACTTGGCAGAAGGCTGATGCTGTGTGTTTACATTTGAATGAAGAATTATAGCAGGGAAATACATGTATGTGAGGGAAAGACTGGACAGGAAACTTCTATTTTAGTCACATACGATTGTGTGTCTGATTGATTGTTCTGACTGAAGTCCCTCACAGTAGCAGACTCCTTGATGATGTGTGACTTAGCATGGCAACCATAGGCCTGCTCTCGTCTTGCCAAGTTTTTCTTGTGGTCTGGAATGCAAGAGGGTAGACCAGGACCTTTTTAATAGAAAGGAATAACTCCTTGGTATACAGGGGTTAAAAATATAATCTGTCTCACTTTTACGTGTCCAGATGCCTCTATAAATGCAGGGTATTGCAGATAGTTTGGTGAAATTGTAACATTAGCTATTTCATAGCTAACGTTCCTGATATTAAGGTAAAACTCTCTGTAATTATTGCTCTCTTTAATGCTAAGTTCCTGAAGTATTTATCCTATTAGGAAGAGACTGGAAATACAGAAGAAGAACCATTGGCAAGTAGAGAAAGTAAAGAATAATTTTTTTTTCTTTTTCTTTTTTTTTTTTTTTTAATGTGGTTCTACAGTTTTTTTAGTATCATAGGGCATCTGTTACTAATGTAATTGTACAGTGTGCCTGAACAGGAAGGTCCTTATTCTGGTCTCCTGAAACCACGATGTTTTTTCTTTCCTTTTCCCACCTCATCTTTCCTTTCTCCCCTCTCACACTTCTGTTCCCCAAGGGAGGAAAAAAACAGTGTTGCTTTTCCAAAATGATTGCAATCTCCGTATCATCTCAGATAAGTTACTAGAAGCAGGTGAAAAGAGAAGTGTTTTAAAATGACTTGCTTGTGTTTGGTAAAGCAAAACTTGTTATTGAGATATACACTTAGAGAGTACTCTGGAGGTTTTTTTCCCATCTGTTCTTCTGTTTCCACTCTTACACTGACACTTGTAGAAAACAAGTAGTTATCAATGTGCTTTCAGGACTCTTACTCTTCTCTTCCACAACGTTAGAAGAAAGATGGAATATTCTTGGGCAAGGTCTCTGATCTCTCTTTGTGGTTGTCCCCTTCTCTGTCCCTGACAGATAGAGATAGAAACAGCTACAAACAAACAAACAAACAAACAACAACAACAACTAAAACCAAACCACCACCACCACCACAATCAAAACAAAACAAAAACAAAACCTGACTAAATGCTCTTATGTGGCTCACTCTTACGAGGAGTTTTCTCAGCATGTCCAGTATTAAATACAGCAACGTGACATGGCATGGCATTTTGGAGACTGTCCCTTCTTCCTCATAGCTTTATGAATTTTGGCTTACTGAGCAGTGAAAGTAAGCACTTCTAAGATAACCAGATTATCTCTTTCCTATGCTCCAACAATTAATAAAAATAAATCTCCTACTCTGAATTATTGAGTAGACCTGACATCCTGTACTCCCATTGAAAATTAATGTTTAAAAATATTGGAGATTTTTATCCTTACTTTAGCAACACATAGACATGATAGAGGAGCTAGAATAGTTTGAATGAGCACTGGTTAAGCAAGGCAAAGTCAGGTTTAGCTGTCATGAAGCTCAGTGGTTCCTTTATTTTAGATTTATAAGAAAGAAACAGAAAAAAAGAAAGCTGCACCTTACAGAAAGCTTGTTAGAAACTTCAGCTTCAATATAGAGATGTTTATTGGGTATTTAGGAAGTTGGAATTTTATAAATCTGCTTTGTTTTTTTTATACTCTATTCTTTTAATAATATAATTTTCTTATTTTCTTCTTACTTCTCAACCATAATTTTAGTAGAGATGATTTTATTCCAATTGGGATTTCTTTTTATTTTTTCTCTTCGTGTACTTAGAAACATGGTAGTTCTTTCCCAGTGTACAGAACAATATTCCAGAGGTACTCAAAGCACTAATTAGACAGCAACAAGAGAAGTAAAAGAGAAAATAAAAGCTAATATGTTTGTTGTTGGAGACCTTTTCCTACAAGAAACCTACAGTATTATGTTTTATTGTGAAGATAACTTAGAGTTGTATTATCTTAACATCATAAATTATTATATAGATACACAGTCTGTATTAGATCTTCCATACCATTACCTGTGGTCTCGAGTCCAAATGGTATGTGGCCTGTTGGAATAGAATCATGAATGGAAATGAGAATACCCACTCTTTAATTACAGAGGAAGAGGCTAACATCAAGCTTGCTAAATGGAACATAGGCTGGGCTAAAACATCAGTGGAGTGGACCTTTACTTCCTTTACATTACCACTTTATGTATTTTATCTTTCATCATAGTATTGATCCTGAAGAGAGAGGCTTGGATGTGAACTTCTTTACAAACAGCACAGAGAGTTCTGAATTATCTTTCTTGATATCACCTTGGAGACAGTTTGTGCCTAATGAAAATATATTGTAGGTCTTAATGTAGGAATCAGTATCAGAGAATGGCATATTTTTAATCATTTAAAAATGTCATTTAAATATTATCTATCATCTATGCATATTTGATCCTCATTAAATATTCCTCGGAAAAGTAAAAATAGTACTTACATTTGTTAAAGGATTTTGGCACCAGTAATATCTCCAGGATGTTTTTCACCTGTTCTAGAATTAGTAATGCATCCTCCTTCTGCAGGCCCATCTAACCCCTATGTATTGGAAAGATACATTCCTGAAGATGGATGACAAACTACAGAGGAGGCAGAATCAGAAGTAAAGCCACAAGGTAGAGTCATGGAAAATATTTCTATCCTATTTCTTCTGTAAGAGAAGTCTGTTGTGAAATTTTACGTTAAGAAATCATATTTTGTATTCCAAAGACAAGTGTCTAAACAAAACAACCCACTGCTTCAGATAGCAGAATATTTTAAAAATTAGATAAAGGAACAGAACACAGTGGTCAAAATCATTGTGAGTATAGCATTAATTCCATTCTCTTCCCTTTTCCTCATCCCATATACATATGCATGTAGATCTGCACACACACACACACACTTTTCATTTACTTACATAAAGTGAAGTTATTCTAATATAAACATATATTTAACAATTGCTGTGTAAATCTGCTTCATATATATTTTAGGCCTGATAACTTTTTGTTTCAACAGTTTTTGTAGTCCAAATCTTCACAGGATAACTGTTAGACATAAAAAGTATCTTGTCATTATAAAATATATTGTCCCTGTGGTACTCTGACAATATGTCAAAAGGGCTTTGATTTTAATTAGTCTAAAACTCTTTATTATTTTGTGTAAGGCTGATGTGACCTCTCTTTGTTGCTCTCTGATTATAACGGCAAAAAATAGCAGTTCTTCCATTGTCTGTTCAGTTACTGAGCTATTTTTTACTGAACTATTCATCTTCCCTCTGCTTTTAGAATTGCTTTATCATGACAGATTTCCATTCCAAGCAGAGTAGCAGTGTTGAGAATTTCTTAGGTATTCTATTGGTTAAAGATATTCTCCATTTAGGGTCTTGAAGAAGCTGTAACAAGCTTTAATATTCACAGACATTACTGTGTGTTTTGGGTATGTGAATGCAGCAAAGCTGCAATTCCTCTCACAACCTTTCCTGTAGGTTCTGTAGTGTTAATGAGCACTTAGTTGCATTAATGAAGTCAGGGAAATCATATGTTTACCACTGCAACTCAGGAAATGTCTGAGTTATTAACATGGTCATAAAACTCCTTCACACCATCAAAAATGACATTTATCACCTCAGGAGAATCACAGAATCATACCATGTAGTCATATAATGGGTTTGGGTTGGAAGGGACCATAAAAATCATCTGGTTCCAACCTCCCTTTCATGGGAGGGTCATCTTCCACTAATACACGTTGCTCAAAGGTCTATCCAGCCTGGCTTTGAACACTGCCAGGGACGGGGCATCCACAGCTTCTCTGGACAACCTGTTTCAGTGCCTCACCACCCCCACAGTGAAGAATTTCTGCCTTATATCCAATCCGAATCTACCTTCTTTCAGTTTAAAGTCATTATCCCTTGGCCTATCACTACAGTCTCTTGTAAAAGGTCCCTCTCCAGCTTTCCTGAAGGTCCCCTTTGGGTACTGGAGGCTTCTGTAAGGTCTCTCTGGAGCCTTCTCCATGCTGAACAATCCCAGCCTCCCTCAGCCTCTGAACTCACTCCCTGTCCTTCTTATGTTGGGGGCCCCAGACCTGAACTCAATACTCCAGATGGGGTCTCAAAAGAGCAGAGAGGGAGAATTACCTCCTTCTACCTGCTGGTCAAGCTTTTTTTGATGCAACCCAGGATACAGTTGGCCTTCTGGGCTGCAAGGGCACATTGCTGGCTCATGATGAGCTTCTCATCCACCAACACCCCCAAGTCCTTTTCCTCAGGGCTGCTCTCAGCCCATTCTCCACTTGCCTGTATTTCTGTTTGGGATTGCCCCAATCCATGTGCAGGACCTTGCCCTTCGCTGTGTTGAACTTCATGAGGTTCGCGTGGGCCCACCTCTCAAGCCTGTCATGTTCCCTCTGGATGGCATCCATTCCCTACAGTGTGTCAAAAACACCACACAGCTTGATCTTGTCAACAAACTTGTCCCTGTCACTGAGAAAGCTGTTAAACAGCACCAGTCCCAATACTGACCCCTGAGGAACACCAGTCATCACTGGTCTCCACTCGGACATCGAGCCATTGACCGCAACGCTGAGTGCAGCCATGCAGCCAATTCCTTATCTACCAGCTGGTCCATCTGTCAAATCCATGAGAAGGTTAATTAATCTAGAGGACTTTGTTTAAATTCTCAAAAAGCTTGCGCTGCCTGAAGGTCTCTCATGCATAATCCATTCTGATTCAAAATGCTACAGGAAAACAAAGCAAGGTAGAGACAGAACTGGAGGAGCAGTGGGGACATGGATTAAAGACACATACATTATTCAAGTTTTTCTCTGATACTGGCTTCATTGGAGAATGGAATTGAATGCTTTTGAACATTTATTATTGAGATATGAAATAGAGTTCTTCATGTCTGGAGAGGTATGGTTGTCTTGTCAGAATGGTAACCAGTCAGTATGAGTGAGGTATAGAAGTACTAGAATTAAGTTAATATTGGAGTGAGCATATTCTCTTTATAACTTGATACATAACAGATCAACACCACAGAACCTTTTATCATTCACATGTCTGAAAATCATGGCTCTGTTTGTTCTGTATATATGAATATACGAGTAGTTATGGCTCATGACTTTCACCAGTGGGTGTAGACATTAAATTGTAATGCTGGAATTGTAGCTGCAGAGAGCTGCACAAGGGCTTACTGATGTACCTGAAAAAGAGAGGGGCAGTCCCACAGTGAACTCAACAGTTGTATAGCATTAAGAATAATCAGAATCAATGCTGGGCACAGTACCCAGAAAGGACAAGAGGTATCACAGTTTTTTTGGCAAGGAGTTGCAGACAGAGAAGAAGTCAGACATTTAAAATTGCATTGATAACTTAAAATGATATAATACCTTTAGCAGAAAAGACGAACTAACAATTTTACATGAAGTAGACTACCAAATTTTTAAAGGATCTGTAAAAATGGTGTCTGACAAGATCTGAGTATAAATTGAGCTACCACATATGTGAAGAGTTTTGAAACACTACCCTAGTTAGAATCAAGAGTTGAGAATATGCAGATTTATTTGTAAGAGCAAGAGGCAAATAATCCATGGGATCCTATTCTGAAAAAAAATAATTACTCTCATTTGGAAGGATATATATGTATACAGATTTGTACATACATATGTATGTATTTTATATTTATGCTTAGTTTGGGTGGAATACCTACCTAATTCAGATTTTCCTTCTCGTGAGCTATTTTGTTCATTAATAGCTAATACACTAAACCTTGCACATTGTACCCATCTTGTAGCTGAACTGGTCGACTTTCTGCCTGAGTGTTGATCTATATAGATTTTGATTTTTAGTCAGTAGAATCCCCAGGGTAGAATCCCCGCTTTGCATCTTCTCACATATTTGTCCTTTATACCTGGAGTTGCATAAACTTTGACCTTTCTCCCCATAGATTTTAGTTTAGTTTAGTCTCACACAGTAATCTCTATTGTTTTGTTTCTTTGTGTTTTGATTGTGCTGAGATAATTATCTTCTTTGCCTGACTGCTACTTTCATGGAAATTTAGTTACTAATTACTTTTCATATATTTCTTGCAATTGTTCTCCATAGTGATTGAGAACAAAATCTGTCTTCCATAAAATTGCATAGCTACTTAGTTGTCTTTAGTTATGGATCAAACTGACAAAAGTGTACCAATTCTTGGTTTAAAAAAAAAAAAAAAAAAATCTGTTGGCTTTAAAGGGATTTAAAGGTATGCTTCCTGACTTTAGGGTCTCTGTACTGTAAATGAGCCCATTGGTGTAGTGGCTAGGATCATTTTATTATTGTGCTCTAAATTTAGTAGATGAAGAAATAGTTAATTACAGAGGAAAGCAGATCCAGTACTTTTCACCAGAACTAAACCGCTCTAAATTAGTTTCACTAGAACTGAAAATCACTCATCTGCCAAGAACTGCTCTCTAGCACCTAGCAAGTATCAAGAAAAGTTGGGCCAGATGATCCTTGTGGTCCCTTACAACGTTTTACTCTACAATTCTAAAATATGATTCCTTCAGGGCATTTCCAGTTGTCATTACTTTGTGTTGATGCAATGCCAAATCAGATCAATTCCTTTACAAGAAAAGAAGCTGAATAACGCTAATGTGCCATTTCTTGGACTAGGTTAGGGACAAAACTTGTTAATCATAGGTGCTTCAAGGCAGTGTGTAACTATTTGAGTTAATATTTCTATTCAACTATAATGAGAGATCTGTAGGATCATACCTGTGTCAAGGGGAAAAATGAAGGTTTTACCCAACAAAAAGAAACAGACAGGATGGTCCTGCTATTTGGGAAAATGGCGCAATCTGGGGATAACTAAGAGAAATGAGAGGGGAAAAGTAAAGGAAAGAGATATAAATTAGTTCTAAAGCTCAGGAAGGCATTGAAGTTTCCCATGTTTTGAAATGAGCTTTCAAATGGTTGTGAATAAAAATCTGGTCTGGGAATTCTTTAATTACTGTTACCATTGCCATCCTGATAGGGCTACACTTCTGTGAGAGGCAGATATCTTTCCTTAAGAGCAGCTGGAATGATGGATGAAAATGAGTGCTTTTCTAACACCTTCTGAGATGATAACACCTGTTTGCTATACTTTGTTATGAGTTACAAATAAGTAACTCTCAGTGATGAGATCTATACTAGCTAGTAATATGAGGCAGTAGCAGTGAACCAGTACACAAAAAAGGTGGTAATTGGGGCCCCAACACCAACATTGCTGGCTGTCTGGGAATTCTACTTAGAAATCAGATCTATTATTTTCTGCTGGATCAGTCATTCTCACCACACAGAATCACAGAATGTTAGGGATTGGAAGGGATCTCGAAAGAACATCTAGTCAAATTCCTCCACCAGAGCAGGAACACCTAGATGAGGTTACACAGGAATGTGTCCAGGCGGGTTTTGAATGTCTCCAGAGAAGGAGACTCCACAACCTCCCTGGGCAGCCTATTCCAGTGTTCTGTTACCCTCACTGAGAAGAAGTTTCATCTCATATTTACGTGAAACCTTCTGTATTCCAGTTTATACCCACTGCCCCTTGTCCTATCATTTCTTGTCACCGAGAAGAGCCTGGCTCCATCCTCATGACATTCACCCTTTATATATTTATAAACATTAGTGAGGTCACCCCTCAGTCTTCTCCAAACTAAAGAGACCCAGCTTCCTCAGCCTTCCCTCATAAGGGAGATGCTCCACTCCCTTCATCATCTTTGTTGCCCTGCGCTGGACTTTCTCCAGCAGTTCCCTGTCCTTCTTGAGCTGAGGGGCCCAGAACTGGACACAATATTCCAGATGTGATCTCACCAGGGCAGAGTAGAGGGGAAGGAGAACCTCTCTTGACCTACTAACCACATCTCTTCTAATACACCCCAGAATGCCACTGGCCTTCTTGGCCATAAGGGCACAGTGCTGGCTCATGATCATCCTGCTGTCCAGCAGGACCCCCAGATCCCTTTCACCTACATTGTTCTCTAACAGGTCATCCCTCAACTTATACTGGAACCTGGGTCTTTTGGGTAGTTTCAGTCAGTTCAACCACACAAACTGATTGAAACTACCTAGAAGTCCAGTCTTTGGTTGTGACCCTGCTGTCTCTGGGGAAGACTAGAGAATGTTTGGTGCATACTCAAATCAGAGATTCTGGTTAGCTCCTTCTCAAAAGAGTCTATTTAATATCTATCAGAATTTCTCTGCAAAGTGAACAAATACAAGATTCACTGGGTTAAGTTTAGGTTTTATTCCAAAAGCACACTATCACTGCACACTAAGGCACTTTCTTTTCTGCCTATGAATATAAAACTTGTGACAGTTTGTTGAAGGAAAGACTGAAAGAAGGAGTCTGATAATGGCAAACAAATTTACACAATCTTTTTCTCATTTTGACGATATTTTCCAGCTTTTGTGGTTTTGCTGATATAAGGGAAAATTAATTTCAAGTTGATGGAAGAAATCTCCTTCATTAACCTTCTGTCAATAACATGGTAAAGAAATCTATCTCAAGTGTAATTCTTCTGGATAAGACTAAGAACATTACTTGGTGCTGTTTGGATGCCCATACAGCATAAGCAGGATCAATAATGTGACTAATTATTTTAATACTGAGCCATAAAATATTCACTCAAAGAGCAATTCTATTGGGATAGATTTCCAATCCTTTCGCTGCTGCCTTTTTCAAAGAATTATATTCTATTTTAGTTCATCCGCAATTTAACACAGAACTGCTATAAGTAAATGAGCTGTAACATGCCTTCGTTCCGATTATGTGTCTCCAGAGACATTTCTGTTATCAAAAATTTTCTCTCTACTGGATATTATCCCTACCATAAGGAAAAAAAAGTGAATTTCATTTGGTCACAGTAGCTTCTTCTGAGAACACAGATTTTTTCATTTGGATTGGAAATAAAGCATGTGTCTTCAATTATTAGTTCATAATGTAGCATATTTATCTATATACAGATAGCACCAAGAACACAGTAATGCTCTTCCAACATGGAAACTTCTTTATCCCAATTGCTACTAGAGGGTTTTTGAGGAAAATTGTAGCCACATGTAGCTACACACTAGGACGTTTCATTTTGTCCTTCAGCTACTTCATGTTGGCAATACTTAGATTCTTTGATGGAAAAAATATATATTAGCAAATTGAGCTAAAGGGTTGTTGTTAGCTCATGTTTTCCTATTATGGTTTTCGTAAAGAAGAGAGAATCAGATGAGTATTGTGTTTGACAATCAGAATGCTATAGATTTACTAAATACATCTGAAGAATACTTTTTGAAAAGTTGATTTCACTTCTTGCAAAGCTTAGAACTGCTCTGCTGAAAGAAATGAGTGCTCTTCTGAATACCACAAAAGGGAGTGGATGAATACAGAATGAGATGCAGCAAAGCCGAATGGCACCACTGCACTCCCTGGTGATATTACACTGCTGGTGCTCTCTTCTCTCACCACAGAATAGGGGAGGGGAAGGCACAAGTGTATCATCTCAGCTGTTGTTATAGATTAAGCCTGACATGCTGCCAAATCTTATGTGTATTAATAAGTTTCTCCCACTGATCCCCAATGGCAGTCAGATGAGCTCGTTGGTAGATTGTGGTGGACATTTAAATGTTTGAGCTGGGTAATTTGAGATGAACTGTCATGATTCATTAGCCCTGTTGAGGGAACAGTGCCAGGAAGTATCTGGCTGATGACTTGAGAGACACCTAGTAAGCAGAATAAAACCCCAACTCACTCAGCAAATCTAGCAGCAGTGCTAAGGGGTCTAAACCCAATGACCAATATAGCACACTGTCACTTGCAATAAGCCAGGAATTAAAAGCTGTTGTTATTAGGGACTTAAACTTAAAGGATGGCAAACAATATGCTTCCAAATCACAATCTATCACCAACTGACAATGACTGCCTGCCCATTGCCTGCAGGGTGCATCTGCGTGTGTGGAAATAGAGACTGAAAGCTGGTGAATTACTGGTTATAGGAATAAGCAGTTCGGAATTTTTTAAAAATGTGTCTCTTCAATCGCCCAGCCTCCCTTTAAGGAGCTGATTGCTGACAGCAACGCAGAGCTGAACCAGTTTGCAGGACTTAGGAAAAACTCTGGACTGAAGGGTCAAGGTCACTATAGGAAGACTGACTGATTGCTTTTGAATCCAGCCTGTCTTCTTTCACCTTATGTATTGTAAGCAAAAGGAATTCAATAGTTTTACCATCTTTAGCTTCTCAGGCAATACACAGCATCTTTCATGGGGTGACAATAAATTCTTATGCAAATTCTTAGAGGTTTTACTGTCCAGTAGGCTGACTATCACTGAATGTTGTGATTCTATATTAAAAAAAAAAAAAAAAAAGAGTCTCTGATAGAACAAGAAGAATGCTAAAGTTCTGGGGAAGAGAAGATAGGAGATTCTTGCATGATCAGACTGGATTTATAGCCTAACATAAGGGGAAGCAGATACTAAGTAATGCTATTCAGAGAGATAGCTATTCAGAACTTTGTCATTCATGGACAAGAACTGAGACTCAACTTCCGTATTGTAATATCTCCTGTTCCACACATCATAGTCCCATTAAAATATGATCTGTTCTTTATGAAGGAATGCTTGTTAAGAGACTTTTTTGTTGTTTCTTTTCTGGAGACTCAAAGCTCTCAAGTTTATTGACCTGTTGCTGTAGTTACAAATATATTCACATACTTCTGTGAAGAAATGTGTGAGGTATTTTTACCCAGTTCCTTCTAAAGATCTATAATTAACTATGCTTAACTACCAGGACTAAATCTACTGGATAAAGGTCAACCCTAATAAGTTTACAGCTCTTCATTTCCAGTCATATTTTTAGGACCAATTTCCTGTCTTTATACCAGTACCAGTAAGGCTTTCCATGGATTGTGAGTTACTGTCAGATGCTCTTCAAAGACTATAAAACAACAGTATTCCTTCAAAAAGTTTTTTCTTAAATCTCTTATCTGTCATTTATTCTTTCATCTGTATGCATTTATTAACAACCTGTCAGAATGAATGGCTAGAGAGATGATTATTTAGCCCACTTGGTGGAAGAAAAAAACAACTAGAAGTACCTGAGGAACAAATCAAATGCAAGTCTTTCATATTTGGATACATACTTAGGTCATTAGAGAAAATTAATTTTGTGACCTTTCCTACTAATATCTTTTGTTGTGCAGAGATCAGTGTGAATGGTATTTTTTGCTTTGAAGGTAAATTCAGTAAGTTAGTATCATGGTACACAGCTGCCTAGAAACCATGGTGCAGAATAACAGCGGGCAACAACAATAAGGAATGAAATGCATTTGCAAAGCTGCTATAGACAAAGGTATAATTATGTTGTATTATGATTCTTTCATGCATCTCCTAGTCTATAAGTACAAATGCACCCATTTTTCTTGTCTGGATAATGCTTTAGTTTGAAAAGGCTCTTAAAGGGTCCTCTCATCTATAATATTGTGCTGTGTCACGATGATTTTATACGTTTATAGGCAAAACGATTTGGCTAAATTGAAATCTATAGTCGAAATAGAACTCAGTGGGAAATGAATCTGTATTTAATACCTCTCAGTGTGACAAAAATGAGAAGGAGGATCTAATTAAGGCTCTACAATGATGGGTGTGTTAAAAATGTAGTACAGAACAATCTCAAATCTCTATATTGTAAAAAGATGCTACATGACAAAATGCAAGCCACTGTAACTATCCGGAGAAATCCTTGAGGGTTTATTATTTTTTTAAATAAATGGAGGTTTTATTATTAAAAAAAATAAATTGATAGATAGAAATGTTGTCTTGTTAATCTATCATCAGATTATCTACTTCTTGGTGTTTTTTGTTGCAAGAAAGAAGACATATCGTGGGACTCATTTTTTCATGGACTGTTTTTAAAATGCTGATTCTTAGAATATCAGCATACAGACTAAAGAACAGATGACAACTTTTTATCCAGAAAACAAATAAACAAATCCCCAAACATTTACCAAAGGCAGTGTTCTTCAACATAAAATTCCTCAAAGTATAGAATGTTTGACTCTGAGATGTGCTGCGAACTGATGTAATTAATACAACAGCATATGAGGTCAGTGCTAAGGTGTTGCATTAAAATTAATGTTTGATAAAGCTGGTTAACTGCTTTTTAGTATCTCTTCTAGGGGAGGAGAACCTTACATATGTTGTCAATTAGTGATATAAACAGTAGGAAAATTGAAAAAAACAACATATTTTCCTTTAGCTTATTCCACACAATGATGGGAAATTTTAGGTTGAGTGGGCATATATGTGATTAGATACAACATTAATTTATCACACTTGTGTGAAAATCTGACATACTCCAGAAATAAAAAAAATCAATAAAATTAATCCTGTTCCTCTATATCTGCAGTCAGGAGTGTGAAGCAAGTTTCACTTTTATCATCAATTTTGCTCAGATCAGAAAGAATCAGAAAGATGCCCCCAGATGGTTGCTTTAGGACAGGATTTGATAGTTTTGAAACCAGTGTCTAAGGAAATAATGTTTGACATTTTGAGACCACAGTAGGGTGAGTTAAAGTGATTGCTATTGATTTTAGCATTGTCAAGCAAAAGACTGGAGATGGAAATAACTTATAAAATCAACTAATTATATACCCTGTGTTATGTTTTCAGCTGAGAGAGAGATAATTTTCTTCCTACTAACTGTTATAGTGCTGTGTTTTGGATTCAGGAGGAGAATCATGTTGATAACATGCTGATGTTTAGTTACTGACAAGCACAGTCAAGGCCTCTTCTGCTTCTCACACCACCCCAGCAGTGAGTAGGCTGAGGCTGCACAACATTGCGAGGGAACATAACTACGACAGCTGACCCCAACTGACCAAAGGGATATTCCATACCATACGATGTCATGCTCAATATATAAACCAGGGGAAAGATGGCCAGGGTGCTGGTGCTCGGGGACAGGTTGGGCATCAGTCAGCAGGTGGTGAGCAATTGCACTGTCCATCACTCGTTTGTTTTGTGAATTCTATTATTATTATACTTTAATTTTCTGTCCTATTAAACTGTCTTTATCTTAATGAATGAGTTTTACCTTTTCTTCCCAGTTCTCTCTCAATCTCACTGGTGGGCTAGTGAGTGAACAGCTGTGTGGTGTTTAGCTGCCTGCTGGGTTAAACCACAAAACCCTGCAGAGTTAGTAGTTTTAGACAATGACACTTCATAAGTAACTACTTATGAGAAAAGCTTGTAACGATTTGGGGTTTTGTACAGAGGATGCGTTGTTCAGGACTGTCAGTTCAGAAGTTAGAGAAACCATGATAAACTTTCCCAGTTCTGAGCTGTAGACAGAAGTGTAATATCTCCCTTTTGGGACAACACCACTCATAGAAAATAATTTAAAGAAAAAGATTTAGGATCTATTCCTCATCTACAAGGTGGGTTAGTGAATGGGACAGCATTCTTTTAGACTCTGAATTTAGATATACTGCTACTAGGTCAAGTTGTGTGTATTGCATGGGAAATAAACAGGTTGGGTCAGTATCAGAACAGGCAGAGCTGTTCAAGAAAAATAAACAAATCAGTTTTATTCTTCCCTAAATAAATGAAGTAGGAGTTGGACAATAGTTCTGACAAATCAAATGGCTTCCTGTTTTATTCTCTTTCTTCTATATATACGAAATATGAATTCATGTCTAGGCACAGAGAAGCTAGTTTTGGGGATTTTTCATGTGAACTTGCAACATCCATCAGAAATCTAGCACCTCCTCTATTCTCCTCTAATGAATTTTGCCTTTTCATGCCTGTTTCATATACAGAGTAATTTGGAGTGGGCACCACTCTGTTCTGAGAGTTTTGTTAAGTTACATAGAAGTGGGAATTAGTACGGCTTAAATGCATAGTAAGTGACACAACAAGGCAAGATTTTTCATCAGTTCCAAGGTGTTTGTTACTTTGAAAGCAACTATAACATGTCTTGTGCCTTTTTCTCATTCTTTTGTTTCTTTCTCACTTTCTGATTAGTATTTGTATGAGTAGACAGAAATTTATCTATGAACAACCAGCCAATTTAGTTTTGATTTACATGTAAACTTTTCTGCTTTAATTTAAATCAATAGCTTCTTGCCAGAGGTCTGACTAGGCATTCCAGAATTGATTTATAAAATGAATTTGTATTTGATAATTTGAAGTTTTATGACTGTCAGTCATTTTGTGGGGGTGCCCTGCCCAGCCACACAATGGTAGATCAAGATTATTTGCCATGATTGATTCCCTTTATCAGAGGATTTAAACCACATGTCCTGATAAATTAAGGCTGAAAGACACAAATGTGTCTAGTAAAATCCATTCAAATCCTTTTTGTAGGCCTCAGGATTACTAAAAGCAAGACAAATCCTCCTCTTCAATGGCATATTAAGATCTCAAACTCTGTTTGTTACATTATCCTTACTATGTATAATTCTACTTCATTCCATAATGACTCCAGCTAGTGTAGGTACTCACTAGACATGATAAAATGCACACAGAACTCCTCAGATTTGTCATTGTTATTTTTGCTCCAATACCTGCAACAGTAATAAGGTTGTTTCTACATTCAGTGACAAGTATTTGTGATTTTGGAGCACAAGGGTCTGGTTCCAGTTGCTGTTAATAAAGTGCCAGGTGAACTTGAAGTGCTGAAGAGTGACAGCTGTGAAATCCTAGGTGGCCACAGACTTGCTAGAATGCAAAATAGTCACTAAGAGGGCACCTGGTGAAAATGGTCTTTTTAGTCTTAAAAGATACTAGATCTAGACACAACTCTTTTACCTACAATGTCAAGAAATAAAAAGGCAGGATTTTTTAAAGGAGAATACTGTCATTTTAAAGATTTACTGACAGCTGTTTCGGTTTTGTTTCAATGTAATTTTTTTAAAAATCAAAACTGTTAAACTGAAATAAAAAAAACAGCTTAAATGTCCAATGTGTGAAAAACACTCAAGTTCTAACTGTACACTGGAGTGAAAAAAGTACTTAATAATGTGTATCCTTGAGTAGCTTTTAGCTATCAATATAATGGTTAAGGCTGTAAATCACTAGATATGTTATAAGTACGTATTTTACCCATAAATTTATATACTAATACAAAATTATTTGAATTCCTAATTTCCCTCACTCAAAAGCCATAATGATAAAGAAGGTTCCTTTAAATTTTTCATGTCATTTTGCATGAATTTATAAAAACCTCTGTAATTCTTATTTTCCAAACAGAGAAAATCAGAAAGAGATGTCAAAACAAGGCTTTAATTACAAAAAATAAAGAAGTTGTTACTTAATATTTTTTAAAAATCCTGTCTAGCTTTTAGGGTTTTCTTTCATTTTCATGGTGAAATGACAGGATAGGGACATCTCATGCTGTGTAACTTGATGTCAGGGCCTTGAGGGCATGAATAGCCCATTCTGGCACTGACCAGCCTCACCTGGAGCCTCCTCTAACCTCTGATCATGGGACCAGGAGTCCCAACTCAGGTTAGCTCAGAACCCTCAGTCCTGGCCTCAGCGATGCCATAGTCCTGCCCTGTCTGGGCAGGGGCCCTGCTCAGATGGGCCTGATCTGTGAGTTGACATCCCATCCCCACATCCATGGCCCTACCTGGCCGTGCTGGGGCTGTGCCTAACATGGGGTTCCCTCATCAGGCCTCATCCTGACCCTGCCTGAGGGCTGGCATCCTGGTCTCGCTTTGGCCTGTTCTCATCACTGTGACCTTGACTGATGATCTGGATGCCCAGTTGAACCCAGCCAGTCTGTGTTTCTGTTCTGCTCTTGTTCCACAGTCCTCGTGGGGCTGGGTCCTGGCTGGTGAGGTGCCTGCCCTGCCAGCCCAGGGATCCCCTGTTGTCCCTGGGTCACTGTCCCTCAGGGAGCAGATGGCCCTTGCTGTGCCCTGACACTAAAGGTCAATTGTTTTTTATTCACTAGCTTTGCAGTGCAGGTAAGGTTTCAGTGTTTTGCTAAAAAATGGATAGGCTTAAGCGTATGCTTTAGGTGAAACATATGTTTGAGTATGTAATTAAAATAAGGATGTGTTTATGTTATTTCCTGAATCAGGACAGCAAAGAGAAGTCTGTTATATCTAACCAAAGAAAAGTCATTAGTCATTCCTAAGAAAACAGCTGACCATATTAATTTACAAGAAGACACTTTTCTTAGAGACTGTCTTTGGTCTATACTTGCCTAATATACCATTATACATGTATTTTGGTTTGGGTAAAGAAGGGCGCACTGCTCATCACTTTACCTAGTGTTGCTTTCCCATGCACCGCCATCCAAGAATGCAGGCCAGGTGTGTGGGAGGGTGAAACCATATAGAGCAGATTTCTTCATTGCCATACATCTGCCTTATATGCTGAAGATGTAGACATAACTGTATTCTCAATAAGTGTATCCTTGGTAATTAGTTTCAATAATTTTCCCCCTCAGTAATTATTCCACACTGATCATAACAAATGTATCCTTACCACTTCAGCATAAAGAACAGAATTGTTATTCTTACATTTGAGACAGAGAATAGGGAATAGGGAAATGAGGTGTTGGAAGGTTGATCTAAACCTAAACTAGTAGATTTGGGAATGTTTCAGAGTCCCTGGCCCAGTTAAGTTCAGTTAAGTAATGGGAACTGTTGGTTTCCACTGGAAGGAAACACAAATGTGCACAAGACTTCTAGGTGACTAGGACAGTGTATCAACTACGACATATAGTCACTGCTAGATACAATCAGAAAGTCTTTGGTAAAGTCTGAAGTAGATGTTGTCAAAGTCAGAAGACATATGGTCTGGTAACTGGAACAGATATTTTGCTATTTTGTTAAATTTATACTCCATCTCTTAAGACAAAAAATTAAATGGTGAGCTGGGTTGTTTAAATGTGACTAAATGGCATTGTTTCTGTTACAGTACGAGCAGTGATACATTTATTCATGTTAAATTGTATCTTGTGGCAATGGCAGAGCTATACTGTAAAATTGAAAAAGCAGTAAAAAATCCTGTCTTGTACTGCCTTGCCATTTCCAAGTCATCCTAAACTCCCATTTGATCTTCCTTTTCTATTTCAATAGAAAATACGTGATACCTTTATGCTCAGAAAGTTATCTGCCCACCTCTCAGGGGCTACTATCTCTCAGAGAAGCTATGCAGTTTTTGAGGTTTGACAATTTCTACAAATTTCAAATCAGAGAGGAGCAAGGTATATGATGGTAATTTTTATTTTCTTAAATTTGGGTTTGAATTTGCA
This sequence comes from Patagioenas fasciata, assembly GCF_037038585.1. NCBI lineage: Eukaryota > Metazoa > Chordata > Aves > Columbiformes > Columbidae > Patagioenas > Patagioenas fasciata. The sequence goes on along the minus strand of NC_092524.1, from coordinate 25,935,885 downwards.
GTTTCACTGAGTAAACTTCCCTCTTTCTCACTCAGCATCTACATATTGTGAATTATGTCTAAATACCAAAGTGTTATTCGATGTAGCCAAAAAAGAAAGGAATGAATGATAGCCCATTATCGTTTTACATCCAGGGATCATTCTCAGAGTTCAGGGCTATTCTTTTAATCATGCCACAGGAATTACACAAGCACAACTAGTTTTTATAACTCCCTCAGGAAATGCTGAAACTATAAACATGATAGGAATGAAGTCTCATCATGTGTATCTAATAGCACCAAAGAGAGTGACTAGAAATGGTGCTGACACAGCATTCAGTTTGTATTAAAGGTTTAACATACTACACAAATCCCCTTGACTACTTGGTTTTAGGCTTTTAGACCATTAGGAAAGGCTGTGTGGAGGGACTGTCCCAAAATACATGCTAGTGAGATGTCTATTGGTGCCATAAAAAAGTATACACAGTGAGACATTTCATTCATCTCTGGACAGTCACTTGGGCAAATAACACTGCAAAAATTCAGGTGTATGTATATGCTCAACTCTTGTTTGTGCAGTGAAGGGACAGCATGGAACAGTGAAATGTATATAGAAGTAATGCAAAAACTACATGAGATAAGTATATATATGTACACATGCACACACGCATATGCATGTACCTGTATGGATACCGCTTAAGTTTTATGAAACTCGTGTACATCAACATACAGTTTCAGTCCCATACAGAATTTTACTTTCCTCCCAGTTAAATGCAGACAGAAGTCGCAGAGGGATTTAATGAAATCAAAAGTATGAAAATTAGGCCCTGAAAAATAGATGTAGTCGTAAATGAGAACATCTTTGTATTATTCATTATATTAGAAACGCTGTTATAAGACACACTTTGCTGTAAGTGAAAGGTATTCTAAGAATTCTACTTTAAAAATTCAAAACAATTTTCAGAAAATATAAATAAAAAATATTAAGTTTATTCTAAACATTGTCTTCAAATAGATTTTCTTTCTTATTCACATGTACATTACATTAAAAATAGCTTCTTTTCTGCAGTGAGATTTTTCTACTTGTGGAAAATGTCTCATATTTCCCACAGTCCTCATTACTTTCAGGTTCTTTATTTAGTTGCTGTTTTATCTTTGCTTTTTTTTTTTTTAACTTGAGTTGCTTGAGCATTCAGGTAATAAGCCTCCCACGGTTGTTTTGGGGTTTTTTTGATCACTTCCATAATTCATGTTTCTAAGCTATGTCAACTATGTCTCAGCTAACTACAAACGTGAGTACTTACTCCTCCCTACTCCTTTTTTTTTTTTTTTTTTGATAATATAAAACCTAAATTCAATGCAGCTGTAAATTAGGAATTCAGGTTTTGTCCCTAAAATAAATCACTGTCACCTTGCCAGTCATATCAGAAAAATTAATGTCATATTGAATTAGCAGTAAATTGAAGGCTAGCTGGGTTTATTACTTAATATTTGTATTATGATACATACTGCTTAATGATACCTTAGCCTCCAGCAGTGTCCTAGGCTTCAATATACCCCACATTCTTCAGTTTGTATGTTTCTTGCTAACCATCAAACGTACTGAAGGTTTGGCAATTTAAGGCTGTTTCTACATAACTGATATTTTATTTAAAAGATACGATAATTCAGAGAATGAGCACACAATGTGTTCATATTCCTAATCCTCTAAGACGTAGATAAATGGAATTCAATAGAAGAATATGTCAAAATTGCCCATCACATACATAATACTCACAGTGATGTCATTTGCATGCACAACTGTAGCTGTTTCCAAAAAAGGTGTGCAGGTCTATTTGTATATGCAACTATACAAAAAAAATGCCTGAAAACAGTGCTTCTGGTGAATGATAGAATAATGTTTTCATTATTATTATGTGTATCCCCACCATGACAAAGCATCCAATTTAAAAGACCAGCAACAAAATAGGTATAACATCTGAGCACAAAAAAAAAAAATCACAGTAAAGAAAACTGAAGTACCTACCCTCTTTCCCATGGAGATTTCCCTAGATTCTGTATGACATCGGTGTCTCTGGTGGTAAAAACTGTCCAGAAAGGTAATTGGCCAATTTTGAATTCCCTGGAAATGGAGGAATCCACAGGAAGCAAAAGAGACTACAACTCCCAGCAAAGGACATATCAGCTCATATTTTAGCTCTCATGACCCAGAATGTAAAGGTTACAATTTTGGTACAGACAAGAATCTTTCATGTCACAGTATTGAAAGTATCTAGAGTGTCATAGCTTTCACCTGAGATGAATTATATTTCAGAATCAACCTTCTCTGTAATGGTTGTAGCAAATTTATTTAAGCATCTTATCCATTCTGAGGACTGAATTGGGCATGTTTAAAATCTTATTTCTGTATAATTGCTGTCACTATTTATTAAGCCTCTTTGCAAAGACATAGCAGGGCAGGGAAATCAGCCTCACTGGTGACAGTCTGTGATAAATAATAAGAGCTAGTAGCCAGCCTTATACGACATTTGTCATTTAGGACTGGGTTTTAATTTAAATGCTTCTGAACAATTTTTGAAAATCTCTAAAACAATGGCATCACAGCTGCTGGAAATTAAAGTCTGGTAAACAATACATCTGTTTTGTTATTTTGCCCAAATTTGAAACTCATATTTTCCAGCCCAACTTCTACCTCCTCTCTGAGAGATTGTGGAATCAGAACAAAAAGTCAGTTAAAAGGAGAACGATATTTTTTTTCCTGGAAAACACTGCTGGAGCCACAGACTTATGCTCTGCGGAACATAGCAGTGCTCTGTCTCCAGGGCTTTCATCTAAAGGAGACCTATAAGAACCAAAATTGATCTATGTGATTTTCTTTTTTTTTTTTTTTAACTCTGTACACTGACACTAAGGTTTCTTCTCTTCCTCCTTTCTAAGAGTACTCCCTCAAGCAAGTCTTGGTCAGTTTTATCCATCAGCGGTTAACTGTTAGATGATGCCCCTCTAAAAATGCTATATTATAGCAGTAATGAAATACTTATTGTGTCCTTAACTTCTCCCAGCTCAAGATGCATCATCCCACCTCAAATGGTTCACAATTGCAGATGCAGAGGGACCGTCATGGTCTTTAAAGTTCCCTTCTTTTGAGTCCAATACTACCTACATTTTCCTTTTGAAATGTGTGTAAATCCTGACCATTTTGTTCTAAAGATCTAGAAGCCTTATAGTAACTATACTTTGGGAAAGCTCATGAGTTACTTAAAATTTTCAAGTGTCTTAAAGTGACAAACTTATCTTAGATATCTGGTAAGGACAAATCCGCTGTGAGAGCTCAGATAGTCCTGAAAAAGTTCTGTCCTTTCTGTCAACAGTGTGCTCTATCAGGTCCACGAAATAGCAAGAGTAAATTATGTTTTCTGGGGAAACTGAAGAAATGAGAAAGCTTAAAAGACTTTCTCAAGGACACAAAATGAGTTCGTCCTAGTTTTAGGACTAGAAATAGACATCCAGATGTTAGTCCTATGTCTTAAACCTTAGTTATAGCTCATCTGTTCTGAGTAGAGAGCCCTAGAAAGCCACGTCAGTCAGAACTTCTGAATTCAAATGGTAAATCAAGTCTTAGCTAAGCTCCAAATTCAGAGACTTTATTGCCAGCATTAGTGTACAGGAATCAAGGAAAATGGCTGGATTTTCTATCATAAAGTAAGTTTATAAATCTGACAGTTAAAAAAGAACAGCTTTTGATTTTCACACATTTTGGATGCACACTGGGATCACATGATAAATTGTTCAAAGTTAGGGCTGGAAGGGACTTCAGGATGTCATTCAGTTCACCCATCTTGAACAATGCAGAATAGATAAACCTGAACTATCCCAAGGTGGGATATAAACAGTCAAATTTATTCTTAAAGGCACCTGGCAAAGGAAATTACACATCCTTTCTAATCCTGGCAAACTCTTCATTCTAGTGCTCCATTACTGTTGTAGTTAAAAGGGTTTCCTAAAATACTTCTTACCACAAGTTGAAGCTATTTGTAACCACAGTCACACTCTCAGGTTTCTAAGGACCTTTAGCTGGAATCAAGATTAAGGAAGTAAAGGTCTTTTCAGAATAGAGGAGGGGCGTCTTTCAATATCTTTATGTCAGTTAAATTTCATGCAGAATCAGTAATCAAAACCATCCTTCCTATGCCTTAATTAAATAACCCTTGAGGCTGAAGTACCGTGAGGGACAAGGTCATGGTAAAAATTGTAATTATCTTCTAGAGCTATTGATTTTATGCTAATGATTTTAAATGATGCGTATAGCTTGCATCTAATAATCTTACATAGAATAGCAGGTGGTGTTTTGAGCTTTCTATGTCACTTGGGAGAAGGTTTGTTTGGACATATTTCAGTGTGTCTACATTGCTTATTGCAAAGGTTGGTGTGTGGGGGAAAATGAGTCAATATCAGGTCGACGAGAAAAAAAAAACTGACTTTTTCTCAGGGGAATTAAAAGAACCAAAGCAAAGAGAAAGACAAGAAGCTAAGAGAAGTCAAATGAGAAGAGAAGGAGAGAAGGGATAAAATACCTTGCCATGCTCCAAAGGTACACATCAGATTTTCACTACATTCATGACAAGGCTGAAGATAATTTTTTAATTTACAGGGACAACAGTTGTTTGTGTGCATTTAGTGTCATTCTCATTGGCAGCATCTATCACCTTGATATCTCTCTTGACATATAGTTTTTATCCTGAGTCCAGAAAATGCTAGCTATCACAGAATCACAGAATGTTAGGGATTGAAAGGGATCTCAAAAGATCATTTAGTCCAATCCACCTGCTAGAGCAGGAACACCTAGATGAGGTTACACAGGAATGTGTCCAGGTGGGTTTTGAATGTCTCCAGAGAAAGAGACTCCACAACCTCCCTGGGCAGCCTGTTCCAGTGTTCTGTTACCCTCACTGAGAAGAAGTTCCTTCTCAAATTTAAGTGGAACCTCTTCTGTTCCAGATTGAACCCATGACCCCTTATCTTACCATTGGTTGCCAATGAGAAGAGATTGGCTCCATCCTCGTGACACTCAACCTTTATATATTTATAAACATTAATGAGGTCACCACTCAATCTCCTCCAAACTAAAGAGACCCAGCTTCCTCAGCCTTCCCTCGTAAGGGAGATGCTCCACTCCCTTAATCATCTTTGTGGCTCTGCGCTGGACTCTCTCCAGCAGTTCCCTGCCCTTCTTGAACTGAGGCGCCCAGAACTGGACACAATATTCCAGGTGTGGTCTCACCAGGGCAGAGTAGAGGGAGAGGAGAACCTCTCTTGACCTACTAACCATCCCCCTTCTAATACAGCCCAGGATGCCATTGGCCTTCCTGGCCACAAGGGCACAGTGCTGGCTCATGGTCATCCTGCTGTCCACCAGGACCCCCAGGTCCCTTTCCCCTACACTGCTCTCTAATAAGTCATTCGCCAACTTATACTGGAACCTGGGGTTTTTCCTCCCCAGATGTAAGACTCTACACCTACCCTTGATATATTTAATTACATTTTTCCCTGCCCAACTCTCCAGCCTGTCCAGGTCTTGCTGGATGGCAGTACAGCCTTCTAGCATGTCAGCCACTCCTCCCAGCTTGGTGTCATCAGCAAACTTGCTGATAGTATACTCTATACCCTCATCCAAGTCATTGATGAATATATTGAATAATACTGGCCCCAGTACTGATCCAGTACTGCCTTACCGTATTTATAATAAATACTCTGCCTTCCTTAGCTGTGGTTGAAAGGATCAGCTATACCAATGGAGCGAAACTTTCTCACTTTCTAGGAGATTTGGTTTGTCTGCAACATAGATGGAACAGAGTAGTAGGTAATAACAAGGAGAACTTTACTTGCTGTCTGTGCTGTTCCTATTTCAAAGACTAATCCAGGTTTCAGTAACTCTATCTGTGAATCTCACACTTCCCACATGTCAAAAGAAAGGACATAAAAGAAGTAGGTAATAAGAAAATACTTTGGAAAATAATGAGGATGGAAGAAAACTCTTGAAATTATGAGACGAGTTTTTGCTCACAAGGTGGTTTTCTCATAAAGATAGAATTATAGAATAATTTTGGTTGGAAGAGACCCTCAAGATCATGGAGTCCAACCATAACCTAACTCTGGCACTAAACCACGTCCCTAAGAATTTCATCTATACATCTTTTAAACACCTCCAGCGATGGTGACTCAACCACTTCCCTTGTCAGCCTGTTCCAGTACTTCACAATCTTTACTGTGAATAAATTTTTTCTAATATTGAATCTGAACCTTCTCTTGCATGACCTGAGGACATTTCGTCTCATTCTATCACTTGTCACTTGGGAGAAAAGACCAACAGCCTCCATGCTACAACCTCCTTTCAGATGCTATAGCTGAAAATATTTTTAGTATTACTTGAGATTTGCTTGTTTTTTCTTTCCCACATTTCAGTGTCTGCATGTCTCTCCTTAATGGCTTAGCACAGTTTAATGTTTCCTTTGCCATCCTCTCTAATCATTACCCCTGATTACTAATGGCACCGGTTCTCCCTCTGATTTGCCCTTCGTGGCCAGCTACTTTTAATTTGGTCTGAAGCAGCTGTAAAAATAGCAGAGGGCAATTACAGAGCAGACTGATGCTTGGCAATAGAGGTCCATTACTTTTTTTGTAATCTTTTAGTCTCTTTTTTTTTCTTTTATTTTCTTTTAAATTATGGGGCACATCAAGATTTCCAGTTTGGGAAATAATTTAGAGACATTATAAATTGACTCTGATTTAATCTGCCATTAGAATTAAAAAAACACACAAAACCACAAACAACAACAACAACAGCAACAACAACAACAAAAAAACTCAAAAACCAACCAAACAAAAAAACTAACAAAAAACAAAATACAAACAAACAAAAAACTAACAAGTTTTCTATGAGGCTTTTAAAACTGATGATCAGAAATCCAACAGCATGAATTGTCATTCTAAACACATATCACAAAGCTTTTATACTTCATTTACATGAATAATACTGCTGTGGTGTTCATGTGAATAAGGAGTAAAAAAACTTTTGAAAGTAACTGTTCATAAACAATTATGAGGCTTTCCTTGTAACATTATTACTAGATTAGATTGCTACTAATCTTCATATGCATAGAGTCTTCTAAAATCTCAGAAGACAATGTGAGGAAACCAAATGATGTGAATGACTGATATTAGTTCTCATGGAAATTTAGCCATGTCTAGTATGTAATGTGACTGTTATCTAGAGGGTAAAATAGCACAGCAATGTTGCATCATATTTTTAGAGAAGGAGAGAAAGAAACCTGTGTAAAATTCAAATTGCAGAGAAAATTTACTGTAATTTTACTCTCGTTTTTTCAATAGCTCTACTTTAGTAAATATACATGTAGCAAAAATCATGTAGTAAAGAAAAGGGCACATGATCTTTACTAAGCAGGTATGGTTAGGTAGGTCAGTGGTTCTTTATTGCACTGTACGTTTGCCTTCTAGGCAGAACAGCATCAACCACATAAGGACTAATCTAGTACTTGAAGAAGGGGTAGACAAATATCACTCTAAATCATAGATACTTCTTCACTCATGCTTCCAACAGATTTGCTTGGGAGCAAACATTACTCTTCTTTTGCTTTATAAGAGTTGGCTTTCTTTTTTGCTACACAAATGTAAGTCCTACCAGTTTACTCTTTCACATGTATGCTCACACAGTTTTTCCTTTCAGATTTTCAGAGATAATTTCTCATTATGTCATAGATTCTTCTATGGTATGGTATTTTCTGAGGCCAAGCCCGAACGTCTTACAACCACCACTGCAACAACTGGACAGTGAAATGCTGGCAGTCCCATCCTTTCTTTTACTAAAAATTATCTTTGATCCATCCTTTCACTTCTCTGTTAACTGTTACCACTACTTGTCAAGGGAATGACCAGCCTACTTTCAGAAATGGCTGTGATATGTCAAGGTATGCTGACAATTGTTAGTAAGTCTGAAGAGCAGTAGTCAAGCTGTGAAGGGAATGCAGAATCAGAAGTAGTAGATAAGGTTGCAAGCTGCAGCAGAAATGCAGTAAGATGACTTTTGCAACATGTTTACAGGCAGGGGGTTCTAGTGGATTACATGGGAATTCATTGCTAGTATGCTTAAGAGAAAAATATGCCTACTACTTTGCCTACACAATACCTGCCTGAAGCCATAGTTCTCCATCCATTTAAACAAAATAAAACAAAAAGGAATGGACATTATCTTTTGGAAGACAAGGCAATAAAATAATGTGACACTTCTATTACATTTTTGTTAGTCTATTGCAAAAAACATTGCAAATGAGATCAAATAATTATTTCCTTTTAAAGCACAGTCTGTAATGCCTAACATTTTTTAGTATTGTAAAAGCTCTTACCAAGGAAACAAAGTCTATGCCAGATAGGAATCAAACATAATTCTATGGTTATTATGTCCTAAAGTAAGATCATGTGTTCAGTAAAAGGATATTAAAATACATCAGGTGATGATAGTAGATCATGTATGCATATGTTCTTGGGCACCTAATAAATCTCAAAGGCACTGAGATGCCAGCAAATAACTTTGTGTACATGTCAGGTGATACTGATCTACTGTTCTCCTCCTTACTTGGAATAATGCAAGCAAATTTTTTAATACATATTTCATAAAGATTTTTAAAGCCCTAGAGGGTATTCAGAGAATTTGCCATACCTACAGGACATTACAATTCTGTAATTGTAGATAGTATGTTTCTTTTCAGCCTTAAAGGTGACAAAATGATGACCTGAAAGACTCTGAACTATAAGTACTCCTTTGAACAGCACAGAATAGGCAGAATTACTGAAGGCTTCATTTGAACTGCATCATCATTTGTCTCAACCTCCAAGGGTCTGCTCTACGTGGTAGCAGTGCACATTCATAAGGATGACATTTTTGGTAACATTTTTTATGAGAATGCCTGAGGAACTAGTCTGTTTTATGTAAACTACTGAAAAAAATCTCTGACAGCAGTGGCATTGGCTACTTGCATGGATTTGAATATACAAGCAGAGGCAGAGCCATGTTACCTAAAAGGACATCACGTCTCACAGATATATAGATTACTATGTCAGCTCCTCCCAAAAATTCACCAATAAATTCTTACAATATATGGCCCATTTATTAATTTTTGAGTATTTAAGGCAGGATACTGATTTAGCTGCACAATTATTTGTGAAGTAAAATACATGGATTTTTAAAAGAACTCAGTCAAGAAATGTAGCTACTAAAATTCTGACTAACGTTAAAAAAATGAGGTTGTAGGATATTGCTCACAAAACCCATTATAAACTGAAATGCTTCCCATTTTACTTGAACCAGGAATAAATTTGAAGTAGGGATATTTTTAATGTGTTTAAACTTCCTGCTTCAGACTCAGTATATATATTTTACTCACAGTATTTTTCTGTTTCATGTCTGGAGTAAATCCTAAACAAAAATCCCCTTTCCCCACACTGTCTTTGTCAGATTCTGTTCTACCTTCATGTCAAATAGTGATATCATATTACTTCAATATAACTTTTTTAGCCTGTTTCCTGAAAAATACTCCCAGAGTTGGGCTATAATGTTGGTTAAGCATGATTTCCCCTTCACATACCCATGCTGACTGCTTAAATCTTAAATTGTCAAAATTTAATTTTCGATCCAGCTGGCCTATTGACCACATTTCCAGTGGGAACTGTCAGGAGAAACAGTCAGTATTTTGGTGACTCACAAAAAAATACTGAGCTGGAGAACTTTTAAAAAGGCATTTATTTTTGTTCATTTTTCCTGATTAGGAGGTAAATAATGGATACTCACTACAACTGCACACATGTTGATCTGCTTGCTGATCTTGTCCTGTAAAACCTCTAAAATATTGAGAGCTTCATAGGAAATCCAGTTTGTGGTTTCTTTCCTTATTTGGATTTCTTTCCTCATTATTCCAGCAGTTTTGTTAATGAACATGATAACTGACAGAAAATAAATATCTCACACTTAAAGACAGGCTTGCTGATGTTGAAAGGATCAGTGGCCTGAAGATGCAGACTGGGTTGATGTGGTCAAATCTTTTTAGTGCTATTAATACTCTCCTGAAACTGAAAACTATTTGATCAAAATTAGAGAGATATATTGAAGAATTTTACTTAACCAAATCATTTTGGAAGGTCGGTAAAGTGTGGCTTAACCTCTGTCAGAAGGGTATTAATATACTGACACTTGTCTGGCATGAGAAACCACTTTGGTTGAAGATGTGTTAACATGTTTAGGCACTGAATTGTCAAGATGTGCAAATGAAAAAAGGAGCATTAATGCAGATGAGTAGAGGCTAAAGAAGTCTAATTCTCAGTTAGAAGTAGCTTGTTAACACAACACTCAATGATTTTACAAGTTAGAGGCAGAGCTAGAAGTAAAACTAGATTAGCTCTTCTTCAAGACTGAATTTGCATGTCTAGGAGAGAGAAATACTAGTGTGTGTTACCAGCCGTCCAGAACAAAGTAGGCAGTGGTGCTGTAACGCACAGAATCACAGAATGTTAGGGATTGGAAGGGACCTCAAAAGACCATCTAGTTCAACCCCCCTACCAGAGTAGGAATACCTAGATAGATGAGGCTACACAGGAATGTGTCCAGGTGGGTTTTAAATGTCTCCAGAGTAGGAGACTCCACAACCTCCCTGGACAGCCTGTTCCAGTGTTCTGTTACCCTCGCTGAGAAGAAGTCTCTTCTAAAATTTAAGTGCAACCTCTTGTGTTCCAGTTTGAACACATTACCCCTTGTCTTACCATTGGTTGTCACCGAGAAAAGCCTGGCTCCAACCTCATGACACTCACCCTTTATATATTCGCAAACATTAATGAGGTCAGCCCTCAGTTCCTCTTCTCCAAACTGAAGAGACACAGCTCCCTCAGCCTTTCCTCATAAGGCAGATGCTCCACTCCCTTAATCATCTTTGTTGCCCTGCGCTGGACTCTCTCCAGTACACTTCACTACCCGATCGTCCAGACCACACTCCCTCTGTTTAGCTGTAAGAATGCTGTGGGAGACTGTGTCAAATGCTTTACTGCAGTCAAGGTAGACCACTTCCACCACTCTGCCATCATCTAACCACCTCGTTATGTCCTCGGTGAAGACGATGAGGTTGGTCAAGCATGACTTCTCCTTGGTGAAGCCATGTTGACTCCCTCTAACAATCCTCTTATCCTTGATATGCCTTGAGATGACACCAAGGATAAGTTGTTCCATCACTTTCCCAGGGATGGAGGTGAGGCTGACAGGTCTACAGTTACCCAGGTCCTCCTTCTTGCCCTTTTTGAAGACTGGAGTGACTTTTGCTTTCCTCCAGTCCTCAGGCACCTCTCCCATTTCCCAAGATTTGGCAAAGATGATGGAGAGTGGTCCAGCAATGACGTCAGCCAGCTACTTCTGCACCTGCGTGTGGAGGGGTTTCTGTTAGATGGAGATTTGTTACTGAACCAGCCAGGAATTTCAAGGCTGGGAACAGGACCTGCCATGGGAGCGAAGCATCTCCGAAATAACAAGGCCCCAATGTGGTGTAAATCAATGGACCTACTAGCAGTGAGACTTCAGCACGTGGACAACTCATGAACATAGATGATATCCAATTAGCGAATGCATGCTTGGAGCATGGACGCGTGATCACAGAATAGTTGCATACATAAGGAGGCTTGTTTCTGTAATAAATGGCTTTGCGTGATTCACATTGAATTGGAATGCTGAGTCCTTTATCGTTCCACCACCTGCGGGTGCATCCCATCCGGATCCATGGATTTATGGATGTCCAGATTGCTTTACTGCTCCCTAACCCAGTCCCCATCCACTCAGGCAGACTCCTCCATTGTCCTGACTTTCTCTGGGGCCTCAGGGGTACGAGGCTCCTCAGGACAGCCTCTGACAGAGTAGACAGAGACAAAGAAGGCGTTCAGTAGCTCTGCCTTCTCTGTATCTTCTGTCACCAGGTCACCCACCTCGTTCATCAGTGGACCTACATTGCCTCTGCTGTTAGTTTCATCTGCCACGTATTGAAAAAGCTCTTTCTGTTGTCCTTGACTGCTCTCACCAGGTTTAATTCTAAGACCTTAGCTTTCCTAGTTGCCTCCCTACACCCTCTGACAACAGCCTTATATTCTTCCCAAGTGGCAAGCCCCTCCTTCCATGATCTATAAACTCTTCTCTTCCACTTGAGCATACCCAGCAGTTCCCTGTTTAACCATGCAGGTCTCCTGACTCCCTTCCTTGACTTCCTATGTGTCGGGATGCTCTGATCTTGAGCTTGGTAGAAGCAGTCCCTGAACACCAACCAACTCTCTTGGGCTCCTTTACCTAGAAGTACTCTTTCCCATGGCATTTCCCCCCAACAAATGTTTGAAAAGGCCTAAGTTTGCCCTGCTGAAATCCAGGGTTGCAATTCTGCTTGATATTCTGTTCCTGGACGCGAGATCCTGAACTCCACCATTCCATGGTCACTGCAACCAAGGCAGCCCTCAACCTTTACTGCTTCAACCAGATCCTCCTTGTTAGTGAGGATGAGGTCCAGTAGTGTACCTCTTCTAATTGGCTCCTCCACCATTTGAATCAGAAAGTTATCGTCAAGGCACTGGTGGAACCTCTTGGGCTGTGGCTGACTGGCCAAGTAGTCCTTCCAACAAACATCAGGGAAGTTAAAAGCCCCTACCACAACCAGGGCCTGTGACTGTGAGGCTGCTCTCAGCTAATAGGACAATATATTATTTAAAATATAGAGGAAACCAGTGTTCTAAATAAGCTAATAACTGAATGCACTAATAAATTAGCTACTGATTCTATGAAAATTAGAGAAATAGAAAAGAGATGGCAAGCACCTCGGAAGTCATCGACTCTCCACACTTTCAGAAGGCAGGCCCTATATCATTCTTGACAGACATTCTTTGAATTGTTCTCTAAAATATGTCATGGTCTCCAAGTAGACTATAGTGCTCACTATCTTTACAACTGGAACTTCTAGCACTGTCATAGTCTCCCTTGCTGTTTTACTCTTAGTTTATGTGCAATGTTCTTAAAATATGTGATCGGCTCTCATGACAGTATTCAGATACTATATCTCTCATTATTTTCACTGACCTTTGTTTCCTCCACGTATCTGCTTCCTTCTTAAAATACGTTGTGCAAAACTAGACAGCACTCTTTGAAAGTGTAGCTTTACAAGTCTAGAGAGGATTGAAATCATTACTTCATCCATGTAACATAGTCTTTCTATATATACTTCCTGGTATGATTATTGGTCTTTGCAGCAGCATGATATTGTTGGCCCATATCCCACCTCTGAACCAGTATAATCCTTAGATTGTTTTCTACAGAATTGCTGCTCACCTAGTCACTCTGCAATATCAGTAATTGAAATATGATATAGAATATGTCATATACTTCTGTTTCCAGTATAGTATTGGAGGCTACAAAAAGACCTTTATCTGTTTGTCCTTCAGTGAGGATCTTACTAATGTTTATGCTAGGAAGAAACAATGAATTGTTCTCCTTATGACAACTAGTCAAAGTTTAACTTGTAAATCCTTGCTACTGATCCACCTCTAATGGATTTACTATGCTTTTGAAAAACATTTAGGTTTTGGAATTAACTAGTTTCCTCAAATTGTACTTTGATTGTGTTTTTTGTACAAAATTGTGGGAATATAAAGAAAACCTTCTACACTATCTGTGCAGATGCCCTGTACAATTTGGAGAAACATGGAACTAGTAAAGCTGTACTTTAAATGTAATTTTACATAAAGGCATTGAGATTTCAAGTTGCTAGAGTAAGAGATGAAATAACAGGTATCTCCTATATACTCAAATGATAACAGGGCATCAGACCATCCTGTGATGACCTATGCTCATCACTCCTTATATTCAGTGTTCTTCCTAGCAGATAAAATTGCAGAAAAGAATTTTTTGGTGTTGCATACTGTCAGTGTGAGAGGTTAGCTTTCTTACATGCTGTGTCCAGTTAGCAGTCTGGAATTCCTTTCCCTTGCTGGTTTGATTCCATGATTAACAGTCACTTTCTCTTGTAGTCAGTAATAATAAATATTATTTCCCTGCTCTACCAGGTGCACAAGAAACTGGGAGGGAGGAATGCCAGGACAGCTGACCCAAGCTGGCTGAAGAGGCATTCCTTACCATATGATGTCATGCTCAATATTTAAATTGGACATGGCTGGGTGGCAAACACTGCTGCTTCGGAATGAGCAGGCTATTGGGTTGTGAGTGGTGAACAATTACATTGTGCATCACGTGTTTGGTATACTCTCTTGTAGGTGTCGTTATTATTATTATTAATTATATTCCTTTCCTTTGGTGCCCTATTAAACTGTTCTTATTTCAACCCACAAGATTGTTTTTTTTTTCATTTCTGACTGTCTCCCCCATCGCACTCCAGTGGACATGAGCAAGTGGCTGCATGGTCCCAGATGCCAATTGGTGTTAAACCACAATACTAGGACAAAGACAATTACTTTATTGAAAAACAAACAAACAAATACAACAACAACAACAACAAAACCTAAGAGCTCATGCAATAGTAGTTGTTTTTAAGGATGTGTTGTACAAAACAGAGAAATAAAGAAATGAGAAAAAGGATGGTTATCCAGTGACCAGATGGGGTATGAAGCTTAGTGGGGAAAAAAACCCCAGTTAAATTTGTGCCAGGAAAGCAGCTTTCCATTTGTGTCAGAACCTCAAATATGTCACTGACTAGGTGTCATTGACTGCATCCACCTTACTAGCAACTCTTTTTTTTATAAACAATGGGCTTCAACTTATATACTGATTTGAATTTCCTTCAGTGTCTTGTCAAATCAAACAACTTGTTTTTTCACCATTTCCTTATCCTAGATCCAGTGCTGCCTATAATAATACACAAAAATTACAAGATCAGTTTAAAATTACATTGATTTTTAAAAATAGAACAGAATTTTTTGCTTTTTTTATTTTGAACTAGATAACTACTCTGGATCTTAAAAAAAAAAAGGAAAACTAGGATATGTATTTGATCACTTTATTGCAGAGTTTTTCTTAAAGGTTGTTACAAGACTTCTGATAAGGATGTGAAATTCGTCAACACTTGTCGCAGTCTTTGCAGCAACTTATCTTTGCTGCTGCTCATCTTGGGATCTTTTAAATGTTATTATCGCCAACATTCTTGAGCTCAAAAGTAAGGGTGATTTTCTAAACACACAAGTTTTGTAATTCTTTCCTTGATTTTTTGCAGCAGCATCCTGCTGTGAATGACAAGTCAGTGACAGAGAAGAACATCTAGGCAGAACAGTTAAGCAGAAAATGATCCTCTCAGGCATGCTGTTAAATCTTTCCTGTGGTTGAGTCTAGACACCATTTTTTAGATCTTTTTCAGGAGCAGTTTGGATAAAATCGAGATTGAGTCAAAGAGAGCAGCAGTGCAAAGGCTGTTGCTAGCTATGCACTACTACAATGACAAGTATTTATTTGACTATCTGTGTAATGTGCTGCTTTAATAGTCATTCTCTGTCTTCTCTGAGGTTACAGCAGAAAAACCATGGGATGGATGAAATAAGTCCATGGTCTTGGCATAGTCTATTTAGAATAAATAAATGTAAGTGGTGGCAATAAATGGGAGACAGATGGGAGTATCCTAAGGAAATATGGAAGTAGGACCAGTTTTTACAGAACCAAACTCTAATTGGGGAAAACTAAGTTAAATTTTCTGTCTTTGTGGTGAATTAACCTTGGCTAGATGCCAGACACCCACCACATCACTCCTTATCTCCCTCTCAACAGGACAGGGTTAGAAAATAAGATGAAAATGTTCGTGGGTCATGATAAAGATAGGGAGATCAAATACCAGTTACAATCACAGACAAAACAGACTTAAGGAAAAGTAATTTAATTTATTGCCATTTTAAAATGCAGTAAAATAGTGAGAAACAAAGACAAAACTAAAAACGCTTTCCCCCCTCCTTCTTTCTCAGCTCAGCTTCACTCCATTACCAACTCTTCTGCTTCTTTTTGCCCCGAGTGGCGCAGGGGGGTGAAGAATGGGAGTTGTGATCAGTTCGTAACACTTTGTGTCTCCTTCCTTCTCGTGGTCTTCTACTGTTCCAGTGTGAGCTCCATCCCACAGGATACAGTCTTTACCAAAGTGCTCCAATGAGGGTCCTTCTTTAAGAATTGTTCCAGTGTAAGTCCCTTCCAGGGGGCCAATGGGCCAGAAAACCCTCTTCTGTGTGGGCTTTTCTCCCTGGGCTGCAGGTTGTGCCAGAAGCCTGCTCCAGTGTGGGCTCTCCACAGGCTGCAGCTTTGTTGAGAACACGTCCACCTGCTGCAGTGTTGCATGCTCTGTGGGCTGCAGTGTGGATATCTGCTCCGCCATGGACCTCCATGGGCTGCAGAGGGACAATCTGTGTCATCATGGTCGTCTCCACAGACTGCAGCGGAATCTCTGCTCCATCACCTGGAGCACCTCCTCCTCCTTCTTCACTGACCTTGCTGTCTTCAGGCCTGTTTCTCTCACACTTTTCTTATTCCCCTCTCTCACAGCTGCTGTGCAGAATTTTTTTCCCTTTCTTAAATATAATATCACAGAGGTGGCACCCGCATCACTGATGGGCTCAGCTTTGGGGACCCAAATGGTGGAACTAGCTCTGTCTTCCACAGGAGCAGCACAGGAGCCATACTTGCAGCACCCCTGCACCCTTGCTGCCAAAACCTTGTGACATAAACCAGATACAATCTGCCAAAGATCTTTTTTCTCAGCTCTTAGGGAAGTTATCAGGAAAAAATTCCTCACAGAAAGGATTGTCAGGCATTGGAGGAGGCTGCACAAGGAAGTGGTGGAGTCACCATCCCTGGAGCTAGGTTATGGTTGTACTCGATGATGCTGAGGGTCTCTTCCACCCAAAATTATTCTATGAGTCTTACTGAACTGAAATTAGAAGCACTTATCTACTTCTTAAGATATTTATAGAATTAGGAAGTAGGAGAAGTCCATATGCTAAAGAAGAAGTAGCAATCTTTTACAACGGTGGCACATAGACTGAAAAGATCACGACTTATTTTCCTAGGGACTGTGGATATGCTGTTATGGCACTTAAAACTTTCTGTTTAAAATACCTCTCAAATTTTGTGGCTATCTATATTCCATTTATAAGAACCACTTCAAGTAAAAAATTGCAAAAATCACTTGCTACAGGAAAAAATCCTATGCATGTAAGATTTTTCCACTTCAGATATGAACAACACAAGCAGGCATTCAAATTAGTATTGTTGCTTAGTTTTTTAATTTTTTTCCCCAAATGTATAATTGAACATTTTTTTAATCTATTTTTTCTTTTATTTACTACAAAAACATAAAAAAAAAATAAAATGTTCTGAATTCTTCATTTCTTCTGCCTGAATGATATGATCAATCATGCCACCACAAGGTTTAAGGAAGCAAATGCAGCATTTTCCATAACATGCTTGTACAGCTCTGAAACAGTACGCAACAACGGTGTTGACAGGATAGATCAAGTCTATGAAACTTGTAAAACTTGCCCTCGAGTATGGTAACCAAATATAGAAAGAACTCACATATTTGACAGTTATTTTTAAAGATTCTAACAAATCCTGTAATGTGAGTCTTGTTACCTTTGAAAGAAGATGAAAAGTGCAGACAGATATGTGCACACAAAAAACTTCTTCCTTTGCTGAACTTGTAAAACTGAAGCTATGTTTTGCAAAAGATCAATTAAAGATTCTTCTGCTTCACTATAAATGGTGTTGCCCTGTTTAAACTATAGTTTTATGTCAAACAATTCACTGAAGCTGTGAGAACTGTGTGGTCAGTTAGGAAATGTAAGACATTGTACATCCTACCTATAGAGAGCAGGGGGGGTGTTTTGGATTCACATTTGCTGCTTGCAAATAGATGTCAGCTGGCGCAATCACTTACTAGCCAAGGTAACTTCTGCTGTTCTTCCTGTTGCATATTGTCTGAGGTTTGCTACCAAATTTTCAAAAAGGTGACGTGTGGTAAGGGTTTACATTTCACCAGGGTGTTTATTAATATTGAAACTTTCCAGCTGTTTTTCTCTTACTGAAGAACAGGAAGGAATACCTGTGATGTAGCTATTATAATAGCTTTGTGATAACTGTTTTCTACTTGTGATCACTATAAAAAAAAAGTTCTATTGCCTCCTGTAAGAACTGAATCAGCTAGTTAATATTTCCAGGGCCTACAGCCATAGAATTTCCAAGACCTATAATTCCCCACTAGATGTTTTATCATCTATATCTACAGACATCCTAGTGTGGCTCAAAGTGACAAAAACAATTTGAATTCAGGTATACAGAAATTGAGTGATTTATGCAAGATAAGCACCAAAAAGGTCTGGATATTTTTCCAATTACAGAATCACAGAATGTTAGGGATTGGAAGGGACCTCAAAAGATCATCTAGTCCAATTCCCCTGCTGGAGCAGGAACACTTAGGCTATTCTTTTTGTCTTTGTAATCTTGGTCTGTACAAGTTGCACATGAAAAGGTTTTCTTAAGATTACTGAGCCCCTTTTTTTTATGGATTAGCAGAAATAACAATGGTTTGTGTGAAAAAAAAAAATACAGAAAATGTCAACTAAGGTTGTTAAAGAAAGTTATGCCAGAGTTAGGAAATGAACTATTCAAATTCCAGAAAACACGTGATTCTTAAGAAACTCACCTTGTTCTACATTATATGAATTCCACAGCTTTATGCAAGATTGATGTCAAGGGAAACTGTGAATATGTAGGTTTATAACATCATTTGTTTCTTATGCAAATTGAAAACAATGCATCCCAGCAGTGCATGTAAAAGATTTTCCTGCTCTGTGGTCTCAGACAGAGAAGGAGGTGTGCAGACCTTACCCAGGACTGACTGAGCATGGCTTGTGGTCACAACTGCCTAAGGCAGGCTCCCGCTATGCAGCAGTGCTCCCTGTCAGCATCCCATAGGACCTGGAACCAATTTTGCAGTCTTGCTACTTGCCATCCTTAGCATGAATTTTCAGTTGCTTAATACCTAAAGCTATTTCCTAAAGCTATTGTCTAACCACATTGAGAAAAGTCGGGCTTCTGAAAATTCAAGGCACTTTTTTTTGCATAGGTTCAAGAACTTCTTTATCCAATGCTCTCACTGCATTTATGTGCATCTGTTGTTTACTATATGAACTACTGAGAATCTCCAAGAGTGATAGAACTAAATAGTCTTAAAATGTTAGTATAAACACAGTGAAGGAAATGCTTGAGAAGAATTGTAGCTTGGAAATGTTTTTTATTTCTTCCTGGGCTAAACATTTTATAGAATAAACAGACACGTGGCTTTTGCCCCAAGGAACACTGTATGTTTCACAGTCTTAACACAAAATGAGGAAAGAATGGAATCAGGACATTTAAATAATATTTTGGTTTCAATCATGCTGTTTACTTGGTTAATTAGGTCAGTTTTCTTTGAAGAAAAGAAAAACATTACACAAGTTATTTTTCTATCTTTATCTAAGCAACAAACTCTAGAGTATTTTAGGAACACATATTTGACAATGGCCCCTGGATATGAAGGCTGTTCACAAGTTAACATGGAACGTTTCTGCTTCTACATGATACAAGTAGAAGTATTGCAATGAGACCGCAATGTATGAATACATTTGGGAAAATTAAGTTACAGAAGATGCAAATATGACCAAAAAAGGTACTAAAATGAGAGTTAAGCTGAGACACCCTCTGAATTATTAAGATTTTCATTGTGGTGAAGCCAGAAAGTCTGCGTGTAACTACCCTAGTTTAAGTGACACATCAAAAAGAACATGTTAAAAAAAGCCAGTATGCACACTAACTTTTCAAGACGATGATGCTGGATTAATTTTAGATACAGACATATTGTAAGTGGGCATTTTTAAATAACTTTCTAGTCAGAAAAATAACTATGTGCAAATACCTTTCTCTAGCAAAACAGGTCTATACATTTAATTTAGTCTAACCTATTTTGTTTTGCATCTAAATTTTATTTTTAATTAATATTTACACTGGTTAAGAAATAGAGATTTATTTATAGATTTTATTTTCTTTTCGTCTGGGAAATGCTCAGCAAAACTGTAGACTGAAATATAGCTGAAGTCGTTGAGGTTCTGAAATCATTAAGGTTCTAATTATATGACTTCAGAAAAAAAACCCCACAACAACTATATAAACTTACTGTTTGAAAATCATGAAGAGATGATGATTTTGTTAAATTTCCAAATACCCTATAGAGTAAATATGAACTACTAGCAAGTCAACAGATTTACATGACAAAATTGGCAAACCTTTCACTTCATGTGCCATGGAACCGAAGAAATACCATACTGATTAGACTGATTCTGTGGCTATGGAAATGCTTTCAAAGGTGCATTACATCAGGACCTATCTGGAGAAATAATTTTCTTTGTACAGCTGGACAGTTTCCAGGGGTTAACTGGTATGGAATGGGTATGAGAGTTTTTAGCAGAAATTGAATCTGCATTATAAGTTCAAGAGCTCCTGAGGGACCTGTCCTCAGTAAATTTCTCTTATCTGATTTTTAGCTCACATATACTTCTATGAATCTAGGAACCTACGGCAATGAGTTCCACAGATTAACATGTACCACAGAAGCACGTGCTCTTCTTTCTTGTCAGTAGCACTATTTCTTGACAATTTCCCTGATAGGCCTCTAGTTTATGTGCTGCTGCTTTCTTTTCTGAAGACATGGAATCACAGTATGGTTTG
Organism: Patagioenas fasciata; assembly: GCF_037038585.1. Classification (NCBI taxonomy): domain Eukaryota; kingdom Metazoa; phylum Chordata; class Aves; order Columbiformes; family Columbidae; genus Patagioenas; species Patagioenas fasciata. Next base: position 25,915,080 of record NC_092524.1, on the reverse strand, counting down.
GGTTGAAAGGGACCTTAAAGATTATCTAGTTCCAACCTCCCAGCCACGGGCAAAGACACCTTCCACTAGACCAGGCTGCTCAAAGCCTTGTCCAGCGATCTGGGAATGGAGCATCCACAACTTCCCTGGACAACATATTCCAGCACATCACCACCCTCACAGCAAAGAATTTCTGCCTTATCTCTAATCTAAATCTACCCTTTTTCAGTTTAAAGCCACTACCACTCATCCTGTCACTACATGCTCTTGTAAAACATCTCTCTCCAGCTTTCCTGTAGGTCTCATTTAGGTACTGGAAGGCTGCTATGAGTTCTCCCTGGTGTCTTCTCCAGGCTGAACAACCCTAGCTCTGTCAGCCTGTCTTCACAGGAGAGATGCTCCAGCCTGCTCCTCTTCATGGCCCTCGCTGGACTCACTCCAATATCTAGAACCTAGCCAACCCCAGCTACCTCTTTTCCAAACGGAAAGGTTTTATTTAGTCATTCCTTGTATGGTAGCTCTTTCATACCTGAGTTATTCTTGTTATGCTCCTCTATATTGCCTTTGGTTCTACAGTAATGTTTTTAAGATACCAGAACTGCAAGAATATTCACAATGTGGAACCTTCTGACACAAAATGATCAAGTTAAATGTTTTGCCTTGTTAGAATTTTTTTCAGAAAAATACTATGACTTGAAAAATCAAAGCACTTCACTTTTTCAGAATAGAAGGGGCATGTACAGTGATGTTATGTTCGGTCACTTATTTTAAAACTAGTCACTTCCCTAGCTACATCAGAATTTCAAAAGCAAAGACTCACCATTGCAAAAAAGTATGCTTTATTTAATTTTATTGCCCTCCTGAGCTTGTGCAAATAGCTTAAGGACTTTCTGGCTTAGTGAATGGCTGCTGTGATATAACTAGATGTTAACTCTGAAGCCTAATGACAATGTAAGCAAAACTCTTGTACTAATCACAGCGTGTCACTTAAGTGGAAATACTGAGATGCTTTAGTAATATGAAAGAAGTCAGTACACAAATCAGTATTTTCTATTCTCCAATATCTGTTGTAAGCATAAGATTCTGCACTCCAGTGTTTTATATTCCATTTAATAGATATCTTCCAGGCATGGTGTGATTTATTTTTGATAGGTTACACGTGTGTCCTACTTCAGTTAATCTTTTACTATTTGTTAGCATTTTGTTGACTGTTTAAGTGTATATTTTAATACCTGTATAGAAACCTTTGCTTTTCATAAATATTGTCATTGAAAATGTTCATTCTTAAAGTGCTTCTGACAAAACAAGGCAGAGCATATAAACAAGCATCAGTGGCATTACTTCACACATGTCATGGACATAAGTGATAAAACAACGATGTCATGTAGAAAGAGTGCTGAGGTTTGATTTATTCTATAATGAGGTTTTAGGTAACAATTTCTTCTGTCACCTAGAAGTTTAGCTGTTAAGTCATACAATTAAAGTATATGTATATTATTCTGTTGTTGTTTTTTTTTTTCTTTTTTGTTTGTAATCTCTTCATCTAATTTCAAACACTTGTGGCAAAGCAGTTTGTGTTGGAGAGGAATAAATGGAAAAACAGCTATCAACACCCCAGCACTCATGAGCACTGAGAAAGCGGTTTGTAGATTTTTCCCATCAATTCCTGGACTGTGGTTTGCATTCACTGTCTCTCTGATGAAAACATGCTGAAAAGCTATTTCACAGAGGCAGCAACAATGGGTTTTGTATGCCACCATTGCTACCAAAGTACAAGGCAACCCATCAACTAATTTCATATTCAGTTGCCTGTAGAACCAGTGTGGTCTGGCAGATATAACTCAGCTGACTTTGTGTTCATGTGATGTTAAATACCCTTTTTTCAGCAGAATAAAGTAAAATACCAAAGTGATTTTTCAAACATAAACTTTTGTCTTTTCAGTAGAAACCAATTTGCCAATTAATTTCAGCAATTGAGCAACTAAAAAAAAATTACCAGCTGCAATTTATTTATAATACATTTATAATAACACTCAGTATTTGACGTATGTGTTGTAGAAAGGAAATTGAATAGCTGAGATAATTTTGCAGAGCAGCTGTATGTCTGTATTGAAATGAAGTCAAGTAGCTTACAGAAAAAACAGTCCTTGATTATATATGTTACCGGTGATATAAAAAGATCCTATAACTTCCATTTGTTAAGATCAAAGGTGAGATGTACAGCTGTGTTAAATCGCACCCAGTGATACCCCTTTCACTGGTGGTTCACTTGAGTAAAGGGAGACATGCACTGACAGAAGACTGAAGCTTGGACAGATAGGATTTCTTAAGCTGCATTAGCTAATCTTCATCCATCAGTTCAGGATCTGGCCATCCTTGTCTCTACTGTCATTCTAGGCTGACATATTCATCTGACTTTAGCAGATTGACTGCTATCTGATTGTCAAAGTATGCCTAATATTGAGCCTTTCCTCCACTTTAATTTCTCTTTTACTTGTAGTCCCCAGCAGCAATCTTGCTCCAGCTAAGTTTTTCCTCTTTAAGTTTCTTTCTTCTCCTTATAGTTTGGATGACAGAAGAATGCTGCATTCTTTAATGGATGTTTATAATGAATTCCAGTGAATTTCAGTTATGAACTAGTCTTTACTCTTAGACTGAGATAGTTATCATAGGATGTTCTCAATCTTTCAATTTGAGAGAATAATTCAGAGCTGGTATCTTGGATTCAAGTGCTATTTAGCAGAAGAGGAGTCAAAAAGTCATGAGTTTCTAAAACAGAACAATCCAAGTAAGGAACTGGCCCAGTTCTGGAGAATCTCTTAAAACCACAGAAATTGTATTATCTTAGGCTTAAATCACACACTAGCTATCTGCTAAGATAACTTTGAAAGACCACAATTATATAGAATTCTTTGCAGAACTACACAGAGTGTGTTCCACACATTACAGTTAAGAAAGTGAGGATGTAGATGAAATAAGCTACTTACTTCTTGTGAACACTCATCCTTTTACAGGAAGAGACTCAAAATCCCATTTCTGTCTACACTATTTGGAGTAAATTTGGTCCAAATACTCTAGTCATGCAGTTCAATGTTGCATCAATCACGAAATAGCTGTGCACAAAGTTGCTTTTTCTCAGCTTCTCCTAGTAGGACTTCTTGTATTTCAAGATTTTCATATTCACAAACCAAGCTGCAACATGCAAAGCTGTTTACCCAGTGTTTTCAGGGAGATGAGATACTATACCTGTCATTTTCTTGTACTATCATCTGCTCCAAATCAGAATTAAACTTTTCTGTTTCATAGCTACACTCTTACACTTAGCAATGTAAGGTGCCGAATTTCTTCATGAACTTGTTCTGTCATCTGGGAACACCTTCCCTCACTTCTCATTGCATATAGCACCAGAGTGCCAGATGTTTTACAAATAGCAATGAAAAAGAGCTATTTTAAGAAGTTATTATATATACATATAAATATAATGATGCATTGAAGTATTTGAAAGCAGAAACTGTTTCTTAGGAAAGATAGGAAGTTGTTCTGCGTATAGTGATTTCTCTCTATGCTATGTGTAATGGAGACCAAGTGAACATTAACATTAAAGTAGAATGGAACCTGAAAGTCTTATAACTTAGCTGTAATTAGATAAAATTGATGTAGCCAATTTTGGGTTTTGTTAAAGGCAATTTTTAGAAAAGATTTAAAGGAAAGTGAGGGCACTTGTCAAACATTATTAAGGAATGAGTTTGAAGTTTATTATCACACAATTCTGTTTTCCTGTCTACATTTTGTGTTAGTCAGCCTTTTCTCTACTATTTTGTTTATCTTTCTTATCTCCTAATCTTCTTTTTCCAGATCAATTATATTTTAGTAGTAATTGTAGTCTAATTAGAGCCTCTGAATTTCGACTTACTCTGCAATAAATGCATTTTCATTTTTTATGTAATATATTGAGACAGTAGTTATCAGTGTTTACTTTTAAAGTAGAAGAACACAGTGAATGGAATTCTTTGGAGCACTTTCCTGGTTTTGCTAGTCTTTAGTTATTTTGTAAATGATGTTATCATAGTTTGCTTAATGAACTTTTAAGTGACACCAAATCCTGGGAAGAACTACAGGTAAATTTGGAAAGAGAATACAGTGCAAATAATTTGCATAAATTAGGGACTATGAGAAAGAGAAAATTAATTAATATAGACAGGTACACCAGTATTCCTGTGAAGGACATAGCAGTAAGAATGATCAAAGATCTGAAAAATAAGACCTCATGTAGAGTGCAAGTCTAGAAGAGATAGTCTGATATTACTGTCAGGTATTGCTACAGATGAAAAGAATAATCTGCTCTCCATGACAAGAAGTAATGAGCTTAAACTGCAGCAGGTATTTCAAGGTAGATAATAATTTTTTTCTAACTCAAAGAAAAGCAACACCTGTAATAAATGGTCTGGAGATATCATGGAGTCTTCTTCATCAGATGCTATCAAGAACAAGTTAGAAAATCACTTAAAAAGAATGATATATGCATGGTGATTCATTCATCAGTGAATGAATTAGAGGACTTGTGAAAGTTGTTTTCTACTTTGCAGTTTTATTATCAGACATTAGCAGAAGCAATATCTCTCACTTTTCCCACTTCTTGTGCAGTCCTCCACATTTTCCTCAGTAAAAACTGTAGAGCCCTGCAGATAGTGCTGGGAGAATTGAAGCAGAGTTCAAACAGTTTTGGTTGGAGAATTTGGGACAAGATTTGGGGACATATCTTGGCCTTTGCAAATGAAGACCTAACTGTAGAATGATGCTGACTAACTATTAGAATTGTGATATGAATCATATTCTCCCCTAGCAGTGCCATTCATCAGTGCTCATACACCAGAAAGAAATATTGCAATGCATTGTTTTTGATAGCCAGTCTTTGTGGTCTAACTAGTACCAAAAACCTGTATTATTTTTTCTTCTTAAGTTTGATGTATTTGCAAAATACTTTGAAAAGTTGAATAACAAAAGGCTTCTGACTGCTTAGCATTTTGTTCCTCGAAGAAGAGAGTAGGTTTAATGTTTCCTATTTGTAGTGATATAGCACCAACAAATAGGAAGCAGAAACAATATCAGCTTAAAGTCTATTACAAAGAGAAGTACAAATGGAAAACTTTTTTCCACTGCTGCCACCCCTACAGGCTAATGCTAGAGAAATAGATATCAGGTCAGGCAATAAGTGATGGTATTGATCAAGGTTTGTGTTTAAAGACAATAAAAAAGAAAGGTATCACCTATTGAACGATTCATCCTGAGTTAGGTAAGATTTAAAGCACTGTAGAATTATGAATAGTACACCTCTGACCTTTCTTTCCTGTCCTCTAATACAGTTTAATTCTAAACAGATCTGTTTTGACATTGTAGGAGTGAGTGAGATAGTTCTTTCCTAATTTAGGATCTTATTTTTGCATTCTAGCTTTGTTAATTTCCTCACTGCCTGCAAGAAAATAGCATCCTTATGCTTATCTGAAGATGTCTTTCCAGGATGTGGATATGACTAGTGATTCTGACTAGTACTTGTGTTCACCTTTTTTTGTTGTTGTTGTTTTTCTTAAGGTGTCAGCTGGTTTGCAGTTTTGAAATTCCAATGTAGCATTTTTTAAGTATAACACATATGACTGTCTTGTTGTGTGACAGTTTCAATTGCACTTTATCTTGATGACTCTTTAGAAAGACCACACATTTGTCTTGAAGCAGGTCCAGTCCCACACACACAAACATGCTGTTTGTTTTAGAGGTCAGTGAGTCTTCCCACTGGGTTTAAAGCATGATTACTGTTGTGCAAAATTAGAATTACTGTAGTGTGGGTAATACCTGGCTTAGACTATTCCTCTCTTCTGAGATTTTGAGTATAGTTATCTGTGGTCCATAGTATCATTTGTGGGTTCAGCACCAGTATTTTCCTTAGTCTTCCCACTGTCTTATCAGGCTTCTGGCACAAAGGGACAGAAATAACTGTAATTGACAGTTGGAAGTCTGTGTGACTCACAGTCATATGTAAATATACTGCTTGTGAAATATGAATTTCATGTACCTCAGATGTTGCCATTTATTATGTTGTTTGTTCCTGGGGGCATTGTTGTACTTGATCCTATATAATGTTGGTTACTTCTAGCTTCCTTGGAGGACAATATAAGATGATTCTCTGAGTGAAACTCATAAAATAATAGTGTGTCAGTAAATGCCAATTTCACTGATGCAGTTATAACACCTTACATAGAGTATGTGCTGTATCTGACAAGTCATATGCTGAATTAGTTGTGCCACGATATCTCATAAAAGATTGGTCAGAATGTATATAAACTGTATATTTTATTCTTGCACATAAACCAGATATAACAGATGTTAACAGATATACACTAACAAACTTCTATCTTTTCCTCACCAGCGATGAGTGGTTAACATCATGAGAATGGGATAGTATACTGTGTTTAGGAGCTCTCAGGAAAATATTATTCCATCGTTCATCAATATTAAATTCAGGCTCTGTAAATTTTTATGTATAGACAGGATAAGAGACACAGCTAAACAGACTACCATGCTGTTTATTTTCTTTAATAGTTGACTTTGTTTCACTCTCCATGAAACTAAACAATCATCACACATCCCAAACATCTACACAATCAGTGAGCTCAGACCTGTTCCCACTGACTTCTGTTGAAAAGTTTCAAATATTGCAAATCACCAAGTTTGAGCAAGAAAGAGAGAAGAATTGGTATCTTGAGCAGACAGATTATTACCATGGGATGCTTATTTCTTAAACTAGTTGTAAGATGAAAAGCCCATTGACACTGTTTGAAAGTTCATCAAGCAAAGATTTTGAAAAAAAAATTGCAATGCAGCATTAATCCTTATTTGTCATAGCTGGAAGGGTGTTATGGTACAATAAATAGCAATAATTACCTGGTACTGTCTTTTCAGAATGTGCTTTGCAAATACATTATTTTTAGTTATGTTTTAACAACAAAGGCAATGTTGCTGATATCAACCACCACTTTATCAAATGGAATTAATATTAGACGAAATAATTTCCTAATGGGTTCTGATACAGAAAAAATCTGCTTATGCCAGAATATGAGTTAACTTTCAGTTACTTAGAACATTTTTCCCTACTCTTTTTACAATGCTCCCTGTTATGAGACACATTTCCCTGGGGAAAAAATAAAATATATCTATCTCTTGGCCATTCCTGGCCATTATCTGACTTAGAGAAGAATAGGTAAGGATTTAAGAACGGTGGTGAAAATTCAGCTCTCTTATTGTTTGTACTGAACTGAAATTAACCCAGGAACTATGAGTTTGCACAAGATTTGTTTAGGCATGCTTTGTCTAGCTTTGTCTAGCCTATGCTTCAGTCTGTATTTCAGGACATAAAATTTCAGCTTTGTTGTAGATTTTAACTGTACTCTGATTTTGTCTTTCATTAGGTCAGTTACCACTTTGTAAAATAGGACAATAGTAGCAGATTAAGTGGTCTGAAGAAATTAATGGCAAGTTTAAATAAAATCTCTATCTCTAGTCTAAAACAAAAAATCTCACTTTTATTCTAATCTATAAGCTCTAAAAATGCTTTTGGTTCTGTTGATATGAACTACTTATTAAAAAAATAATATGTGAAATGCTATCTTCCTATCAGTGCATAGATCTGTTTAATAGGTACAAGTTAGAATGGGTGAACCTTTATTTCTGAACTAGCTAGGTATTGTAGTAACAGAAGCCTTTCAAGTCCTAGATGGATTAAGATCTTGAACACTGAAAGTTGCTGCCATCCTTCGAAGTCCAAAAGGGGTGTAGATAACCTATTTTTTAATTAAATACTGTATTTTAATAGAAATCAGTTTGGTGGAAGGGCTAGAAAAGTAGAATGGAAGTAAGTAGATTTATTCTGGGTAACGGGAGCCTTCTGAATGCTTCCTCTACTGTCTTAAAAGTGCTGTGGTTCCACAATTCTTTGAAAAAGAGAAAGCAAGAGAAAATGTATACAAATGTCACCTAGCTAATTAAAAGCTAAACTGCAGGCAGTTTTGTAGCCCAGAGACAGAAAACTGATTTACCACCATGTTTGGTTTTTTTCATTTTTCAGCCCACTTGTCTACACAACAAATCCTACTTCTGCAAAGCAAGAAGCTAAGAAAAATTGTGCTTAATGCATTGTTCTGGTTGTCATTTTACGCAAAACACCTCAACATTTTGCTGCAGTAACTAAAGGAAACTCTCATGGTTCTTTTCCAAAAGCACAAATACATATGTATCTATTTTAGCTAGCAGTCATGAGAAGCCCATAAAACATAGTTAAGCAGTCTTCCCTCCTGAAGAGCGCAGTAGTACACAGAGTTAACATGTGAAAGTGATAGGGTCCATCTCTTTTGCAAGAAGTGTTCTGGGATGCATGGTGATGGTGAGTGTAGCTGCCTAACCTGATATGTCTCTGCACACTTTAGCAACTCTGATGGGTGCTAGAGTTGGGGTGAGAAACCATCAGCATGTGTATTTGCCATAGACCTAAGCCTTCTGATTCCTTTTATATGTACATTTTTTTACATCTGAAATAAGAAAATGGGAAGCTTTATGCTTCCTGCCTACAGAGTAGATATTTTACATTTTGACTACCCTGAAACATCAGTTTCTTGCTTGTTGCCCTCATTTTGAGCCTTCCCTGGAACACTTATGACTTTAAACTTGAGCAGTTTGGCCTGCCACTGGAATCCCAAATCTTGAGGATGGCACGTGACAACAGATTGTTTCCTAAATAATCCCATCATATTTAAGGAAAATTCTTGTAGTGGCTTATCTCTAAGTAATCCCATCACAGCAAATTCTTGCGGTTCAGTCTCTAAAAAACCCCAGATAAACTGAGTCTAAAATATTAAATAAATACTATTATCACATTAAATTAAGAAAGGATTAAGTGAAGAGAGTGAAAAGACAGACCTGACTGGATTTTTTCTATGGTAAATGGAAGTACAGCTGTTTGGGGTGGAGGCATGATACTGGAATCTTCTTGCAGTAATTAGAAAGCCAGTGCTGCCAAAAACTGTTTTCCCATCTGTCACTCAGTTTATGGGTCGTTCCTAAAGCCCCTCTTAGGAGGCTGGTGTTCACTGATCTCACTCAGCTGTGAAACTGAACCTGCAGCACATGTTACATCAAACAAACCAACCCTAGAAAAAGAAACTGGCAGAGTATTTCACTCTGTAATCACATCACAAAGTATTTGGAAATCTCAGAGAAAGCATAGCCTTGATCCTGAAAAGAACAAAGCCTTTGTCAATTTTAGTGTTTCCCATACAGAAGGAGGAATGGTTGCCCTTTCAATCAACCTTTAAAGTGTTGCATGGCATTTTTTGATCCTTTTCTCTGTTTTGAGTTGCTTGAGAAACAGGCTTAGGATGTTTTGAAATCAACCAGATATTGGTTTTGGAAAGCTGTATCTTGGTCTTATTTTCAAAAGGTCGAGATTCAAGATTATGAAATAAAGGTACTGATTAATTTCCATTTTTATGATGGGGAATGAGTTTTGTATTGGTTGAGGAGGAGTAACAATGGAGAAAAATATCTCCTATCAGAATGTATAATCTTAGAAATGTATGTCTAAGGCCTCTCCTGCAAATGTACTGTCTTATTCTGTAATACAGCTCTTATTAGGTATTCTGATTTGATATATGTTAGAAGATGAAATTTCCATTGGATCACTCCAATGTCATATTGATTCCTATATTTCTCACATGGATTAGAACCACTTAATGAATATTCAGCATGCGGAAGTTAAACTGATCACTTTAAACATTAATATGCTATAATGAGACAAGGGAATATTCAATGTATGTTATGCATAATAATTCCATGTGTTTTTCTTGCAGTTGCAATAAGGTCAAGTTTTCTTAAATGTAGGGTATTGATTTTTTGAGAGACTGATATAGAAGGCTCCTATTTTTAAAATCTCTGATAAACAGAGCTATTTTAGATATTTCAGACTCATTAAGAAAAATACCATATAGTTCCTTAGTAAAACTAACACTGAATTCCATACACATTTGACCCTGTAGACGGAATAAAGCCTTATGATTTGAAATGTAGGTTGTTGTGGGAGAATGAAGAATTTTGTAGGCCTCTTTGAATGCAGACATGCAGACCAGCGAGGGTAAAGAATCTGGCTCAATGTGAGTTTAACATCAATGCCCTTTAATGAACGTTTAACAACACTGAATATCAATGTCCGCCAGAACACGTTTTTACAACCCTTATATACTCTACCCAATGGCCACGCGGCAAGCACAGGCTACGATTGGTTACTCTCTGCAGTCACTATTTCCCCCCTCCATGGTGATTAGCTGCAGGGCACTGCCCACGAACTGTTTGACAGCGCCCCTCCTGCAGCCTGGGTCGAGGGCAGACCAGCTTCTGTTTACTTCCGTTCTGTCTTTGATGTCTCCAGAAAAACCTTCCGTGTAGGTCCCAGCCTGCACCACAGCCACATCCAGCTCTGGCTTGTCCACAGCACACAGCCCATGTCCTCTTTCTTCCAAAAACTCTCCACAGGTTGTTATTGATAGATATTAAGCCAGATGTAGTAGGTACGAGTCTAATGGTGTTAAACACATTACTACTCGATTGCCATTACAGTTTTTCAAGTACAGAGTTGCAAAATAATATTTAACTTTGTTTCCTAGCATGAACAAGTAAATCTGCCCTGTACACATGGCAAGCTGGTCTCTCAGCCTACAAGGGTTATTCAGATTTTGCAGTGTGTGACAGACTCTTTGGAGCTTTAAAGGAGTGATATATCCTCACAATCAGCTCCAAATGTTTCAGCACTCTTCAAGTAAATGGCTAGCAGCATTGCCTCCTTCAAGTGAATAGCTGATTGGACTCTTTCGTTCTGGTAAGACAGAAATCTGTTGCTGATACCCACAATGGCAGAGAAGTGCAGACCAGATCTCAACAGTAGACACACACTGATTTTGAACCACACATTGGGTGATCTGGCAGACCTTCCCATGGCAGACATAGCTCTGGGTGGAGCAGTGGGAAGAGGTCATTGCACAGCATGCTCATAGTCATGGCTTGCTAGCCACTTTGGGTAACATTTCCTTAACAGGTCTACTATCCATCAACTCTATTTTTATCTGTTTCTGAGCCTTTTTGGATGAGCTGATGAGGCCAGCAACTCAAGAAGAGAAGCAATCCTGTGACTTGTGCTGCATCACACAAGCACTACCACATACATAGTGCTCAGTATTTTGAATACAGAGAGAGAAAGAAGAAACTTCTTTCAAATAGTGTCTGAAATCTGTTATGCAGAATAACAAAAGTAAATGTATTCCTTTGGCTTTTCTTACTACCTTTTTTCTTACACCAATGCTGCAGTATAAATCACATCGCAAGACAGAGCACATGACTGTTATTATACACTCTGGTAAATCATAGTGCCCATTGGTAAATACTAAGAACTTTTTGTTACTGATCAAATGTGTGTAATAACTGCACAAAAAAATAATTGTGAAATGAAAAGCCTCTAATCATAATGAGTAATTAGAATGTATCAGTATAACATACTTAAATGTGTCATATACAAATAAGACATTTAGCTGGATGAATAGTAGTAGCTGGAGTAACATTATAACAGACTAAACATCTAAGAGATTTTGTGATCAGAAGACACAGCATATACCTGGGAGGATTTTTGAGTTATTTTAACAGCTTTGCTATGAGCTCACTACAGGATTCTTGGCACATCAGCTAATACCTTTGAGCTTCAGTTTAGTCCCATGCTAATGATGAAAATCAAGCATATTTTACTGTTCTGAGAATCATGCAGAGCTCTGACATAAACTGAAGTTGCAACATTAAATGAAAAGAAAAGCATCTTTGGCTGTCTATACAGATATTAGATGACTGGCTGTTACAGAACTTACTGGACACTCTAATGAGGTACAGTGTCACAAACATGTTACATGTAATAAAACTGAAATGAAGTGTGGTTGAAAAAAATCAGAGACACTTCACAACAAAACTTTTTTAACATTTTTCATAATGGATATGTCATGAAAGAAAATGTTCACACTACATTGCAAAAAATATAATTTTACCAAACCAGCAGTGAAGTCAATCAAAATTAATGCCTACGGAAACACTGTAACATGAATATATGTTGCAGAATAGTAAAAACATGAGAATGCAAGTGGCTTGATTTATGAAATAAATAGATTTAAAAGAGATTATTAAGATTAGTTTATAGGAGTGTTAGCACAAATCAAAATATGCAGTACCAAAAGGCATTGCTTGTTGCACAACAAAACAGCAGTCTAATACAGAAGAGATATATGTCATTAAAAAAGCAAAGTATCTTCCAAGTATTAAATAAATATATTGATGTTATTAATAACAGCATAGTGCAGGATCTTGTGTCTGTTCTTATTAGACATCCTCATTAATAATCTGAACCAAAGGAGTAACATTGTTATTAATGAAACTTGTTGCTGATGATGACTTAGTGAAATTGCAAACGCTCTCAAAGGATATTAAGGCACCTGAAAAGACTTGCAATAGGAACAGAAGTTTAATTTAGAATCAATCTGGGAAAATGCATGTGCTACAATTTTGATATCTTCACTGCACAATTAACTGAAGTTTAGGAGTTCCTGAGACATACATAAATACAAATATATATATGAAAGTCATCCAAAAATGGGGCTTCAATTGAATAGAAAAGCCTGAAAAGCAGGAACCTTAAACTGTAGACCATGATAGATGAGCCTGTTGAAAAGTATTTAACAATGGAATATGGACAGACTTCTGACATATTTTGGGCTGCACGTACATACATACCGTATAATGTGGCAGGAATGTATCTATCTACAGGTCTGTAGTGCCATAAGCACAAAAACACAGAAGTAAGCAAAAAGTTCACAGGGCCAGAAAAGTCTTACCTATGACATAAAAATCCAAAAATCAAAAGTAAATTTCTGTAACACTTTTAAATTACAAAGGGCAAATCTCTGTTTCGTTCACAGAAGTATTAAAAGTGATGGTTAACTTGGTTGTTGTATAGGCATATAGTATAAGGCCTTGACAATATTTATATCCATCACTATCAATCAATATCTATCAATATCTGATATGTATGATAAAGTGTGGGGTTTTTTTAAACTTCACTGAAACAAGCCATGCATATGATTGTATTTTCGGTTTTCATGAAATAGAAATAAATTCTGATCTCTTAAAGCATTGTATGACAAGTATCAAAGCTGTTTAAATGATTTGTCAGACACAGAGTTCAATAGGAAATAATCACATATTTCATAGGAAATATTCAATTGATATTTTCTGTTGGCTTAGATCCCTGCTGTCATTACAGTTCAATGCATGCTATGCAGAATACTGATTCACATGTTGCACGGAAAAGTTGGTATGGAAACTCTCAGGAAATATAGACAATTTAGTCACAAGTAATCTGGTTCATTTTAAGAAAAGCGATATACCTACATCTGTTGCAATGCAATGAAAATCTAAGCTGTAGCTCATACGAGTTTGAGGAGCTAGTTCAGTCTTCAAGTACAGAAATTTTAAAGGTGAGCGTTCAAAAATATTAATTTCTTAGAAATCATAAATACCTGGTGCTGAGCTGCTGACAAAATAGTTTAACTGCTGTTAATGCTATAGGGTCAAGAGACAGGAAGGCATCCACTGGACTTCGTTCTTACATGTAATCAAAATAATTAACTGTAGCCTTTATCACAGTAAATAATTTATTTGTTGAATTATTCACCCTTCTCATGAATCACCATTTAAGCAAAATGTGTTGAATGTTCTCTACAAATATGTTAAACCCATAAGCTGCCAGTTATATTGACTTTGATGCAGTTATGTTATTGATTGCCTACGTCATACTGAGTTTTTTTCAGTTCTCTTGTGCTGGACAAGAGAAGTTTTCCTCTGGTAAGCTGAGCGGTTCTGGTATTAAAATAAATCGTGTATTGTAAATTGACTTTGCTTACAGATGAATAAACACTGTAATGCCAAGTTTCATATTCAGACACAAAAGCCGTATACATCAATATTAAAAAAAAAAAAAAAAGAGATAAAAAAGTAAACAGAGTTTGTGAAATGTTCTTAAATGTTTTCAAGCCTCTCAATTATCTTGCAGTAATTATGACTGTTACATGAACGAACATACCTTGCTCAACAGATCAGAGACACATTTGTGGATTACCTTGAACCTAGAAGTTTAAAGGAAAGTAGAAGCATAAAATCCTACAATGACATATTCAGTCTCCCACTGCACATAAAGAACCATATACTGGCATTCATGCTAACAGTAACTACTGTAATGTTTCAGGTAAATCGTATATGTCTCTAAGGGATTATAAACTCAGTTAATTAGGGATCAGATTCAGGTTCTCAAATAATTTCTGCTTTTCCCCGCAAGATAATTTCAGAACTGTCAGTGATATAAATGAATAACTGTAGCAATGTCATCTGGCACTAATTATAGTACTTACCCTTACTGTGATAGTAAAGATTGCCTTTTGCAATGGTAATAGCTAACATTTGAACAGTGCCTTTCATCTCCAAAAATCCCCAAATACTCTACAAATTAGAAATCTGATCTTTCTGGGTATATGTAAAACCTTGATGAAGGAGGTCTGAGACAGAGGGACTATAGCTTTTTTATCGTCTATATGTCTGATGATCCTGTAGTCTTTATCTAGAAGCTCACATCGATTTCCTGAGGTTAAATTACCCAGAAAAAATCATTGGACATCAGGAATAAAACCAAGTATGTAAACCACATCTCCAACCCCATAATATTAATTTATTGACAAAAAATCTTCAAAACATTAAATTTTGTAATGTTATTTCTTTTTCCTTCCTCTATCTTCGAGTTTCTGTCATAAATGTCATTTTCCTTTACCCAGTTACTCACATGTTAATATACAAAGCTTCTTGTAGCAGAGGCATGGCTTACTGCACATCTTTGTCACACTTTTTACCAGTGTTAATTGTATCATTACCACTCAGAAATAACTTCTGTCAGTTTATCTGAGACATTTAGAACTGGGAATTTGGTAAGCAGATGTTCTTCTTTTGTCATAGAAATGTGATAACTTTGAGCAACACAGAGGTTATGAAAACGCATAAATAAACTGTTATCCTAGACTGAAATGACTGAAGAGAGGTGAGCTATTTTGTTAGGCGATTACTAGCAGTGACATCTGGGCAGGGAGCTGTGACTCAGACACATGCTCTTATGAAAAGGTTGAGGGGCCTTTACTGGTCCCAAGAAGGGAGAACATCTATTTTCAGGCTCAGCTGTGACTCAGTGGCAAGAATAAGTGTCTGTGTGAATGTCATTTTTCTGCACAACTGGTCTTCATTATAACCATGGTTACCTTGCTAGAGGAGTGAAAGCTCATTCTGCTTTAACATTTTTTAATATAGAAGAGATAAGACTTCTGATTTATCTCTTTAAATGTTAAACTGTACGTATTTTCTTCATCAGACAATGAGTTTTCATATGGAGGAAACTCATGTTCTTATTCATTGCAGATATGTTAACACGTAAGTAGGAACTCTGAAATTCTCAAAGATCTTGGAAAAAAAAAAGCCAGAAGCGTGTTTCCAAATTTAGGCTTAAATCGGGGTCCTAGCCCAGCTTTAGCACAGTACTAAGCTACATTTTGGGGACCAGTTTACTTTGATGAAATATAAGCATCTGCTTAAATTGAAACACATATTTAAATAAGCACCTGCTTAAATGATTTGCTGAAACTGAGTTTCCACTACTTTCTCTGGGAGTACCCTTCTGCCCTTCTCAGCAGCAAGCATCAATAGAGGCCTGATTATACTATAAAACATCTAACAAATACCGTTTAATGCTGACTTTTTAGGTCATGGCTGCTGGGAACAGCAAATAGCTTTTACTTCACCAGATGAGATTGATTTCTAAATAAATGAGGCTGCAAAATACCCTACACAGCACCTGTGGGCTGCTCTGCTCCTATGACTGGAGAGAAAAAAAAAAAGCTAATGATGTGTTTCAAAAGCTTACAGTTCAAAATTTGTTTCTGTCATTAAAAAAAGTCCTCACTAGAAAGATTATAGGTAAAATAATGTGCAATAATTTCTTCCTGTATTTCTGCTTTAAAACAAAATAGTGATGTGGGTTTTTTGGTGGTGTTTGTTTGGTTTTTGTGTTGTTTTTTTTTTTCTTTCTGTCTGTAGTTTTAAAATGTGCCAACATGGATGTAAATGAGATGTGCAAATAGAGGAAGACTGACCAGCTCTCTTGAGAACAAGCTGCTAACTTCCACTAGACACCTCACTGTCAGAAGCTTTGTTAAAATAAAAACACAGTAAAGCTTCTGAGATGTATTTCAAGTGAGGATAAAACAAGCAGGTTTTATTAGCAAAACCTGACTGCTGTGAGTACAAGTAAACTAAGGCTAACTTACTATATTCATATGGAATGGTGCCTAATATGAGTCTGCTTTGCTAATCAATGAATGTTATTCAATTATAATTATACAACAAATACTATGCATAAATATTTTGTTCTGTCAGCTTTTATGCATTGCTTCAACATTGATACCACCTTCTAGTATGAGCTTTTTAGAAGATCTTGCTTTGAAATGAAAGGGGTATTATGAAGGAGGCTGACAGTGGTCCAGCTGGTGGTTTTAGATATTCAGATGGTGTTCAGATCCTCTCTCATAGATTGCCTTTGTAGGTGGGCCCATTACTAGATTGTGCCAAAGTTCACTTTCCGCTAGAATCACAGAATCACAGAATCACAGAATTGGCTAGGTTGGAAAAGACCTCAGAGATCATCAAGTCCAACCCTTGGTCCAACTTCAGCCCATTTACTAGATCATGGCACTAAGAGCCATGTCCAATCTCAGTTTAAAAACCTCCAGGGACGGTGAGTCCACCACCTCCCTAGGCAGGCCATTCCAATGCCTGATCACTCTTTCCGTAAAGAACTTCTTCCTAATATCCAGCCTAAACTTCCCCTGGCAGAGTTTAAGCCCATGTCCCCTTGTCCTATTGCTAACTGCCTGGGAGAAGAGACCAGTTCCCACCTGACTATAACTTCCCTTCAGGTAGTTATAGAGAGCAATGAGGTCACCTCTAAGCCTCCTCCTCTCCAGGCTGAACAACCCCAGCTCCCTCAGCCTCTCACCATAGGTCATGTGCTCAAGTCCCTTCACCAGTCTTGAAGCTACTGTGCTTCCTTGAGTTCTTTGGCTGTTATAAATCCATAAACACGATGTTGCTGTTCCAAAAAGATTGAAAGGGAAACCTGATAGAGATCAAGAGGATAGACAGGACTCATAGTCTTTCTAGAACAGAAAGGGTCTACTTAGAACAGGTGAATCTTTTTCCATTTCTAATATGTACCTAGCAGAACCTGTTCTGCTGGTGAAAGCAACTGCTGGGTGACTTAGGTAACTATTGTCAGCCCATTCAGATAGCCGTGTCAAAGTCAGTGTTTTAGAGTTAGGATTTAATCAGGGTTTCTGTGCTAAAATGCCTTTAGTTCTGCCTTGCAAATGAATATGTTTAGCACTTTCCTGAAAAACTTCAAATACAAATATTAAAAATTCTAATCCTTGTAGTCTGAAAAATTTAAGTATGATCTAAATACATCCAAACCGGGCAGGAACAAGAAGATGGAGAAAAATACTTCAAATATGTATTTCCAAAACTTAATGTGAAATTGAAAAAAAAGTAGAGCGTAACTCACTTGAAAATTTTGCTTGGCAATAGTATTATACAAAACTTCTATTTAACACATTTTTCAGTCTTGTACCAGAATATCATGTAGAATAAATCTAAACTAGAACCTCAGGAAGTACAGTTCTCCAAACTTTTATCAAAGTTTGTAAAATACCCAGAGAGAATAACCAGTGCAAGCAGTAGAAGGAAGACTGGAAGCCATTATGTATTTCATGGCAACTGGCATTTCAACTAATTATTTCTACAGTGTACTGTTAGAATTTTTTTTGTACTAAGAAGCTATATTTGTTCAATGCCATTTATACAAAGGCAAAAGTATTGCTTTTTTTAGATTTATTGTTGATCCATTGGAGGCATGTAGACTTCATTTAGATTTTAACTTCCCTTCCTGTTCCCTAATCAGCTCTGGTACACCAGAAGGTATTAAAGTTTCTCCAGAAAATCAGTTTCCATTTGCTGACCAGTTGGGAAAAAATAGGGGTAATTATTTTTATTCTGTTCAGTGGATGTTTCAATGAATTCTGTTATAAGCTATATTGAGCTGCCCTAATCCTTCAGTGATGGGGAAGAAGAGAATTAGTAGAGAGCTCCTTCTGCTCCTCTTCAGCTCCAAACTAGAGGACTGGTCTCTCTTTCACAAGTACCTGATTTTGCAGATATGGTTTGTGCAGCAAGTACTTATATAAGTTTAATATCCTCTTTGACCTTTTTTATAATGTTGTATGACCAGAAAAAGATAGTATTAGGAGAGAATTTTTTGAGCATGGCACATAAGTGCCTGAACTCAAAATCAAGATCAAGAAGGTAGGTATCTGAACTTTCAGCTGTATGATTAGAACATAAAACTGTAGTTTCTGAGGATAGAAAAATATATCATTATTTTTACCTTCTTGATTCTTGCTACGTTTCAATGTGATTTCAAAATGAGATCAAAATTTGTAAGTAAAAAAAAAGAGAAATAAAGAGAAACATCTGTTTATTTTTATCCCTTATTAAGGCATGTGAATGTGAAGAAAAATGGTCTTCTGATCATCTGAGTGTTTTCTCATTGCTTTTAGCAC
Source organism: Patagioenas fasciata (assembly GCF_037038585.1). Lineage (NCBI taxonomy): Eukaryota > Metazoa > Chordata > Aves > Columbiformes > Columbidae > Patagioenas > Patagioenas fasciata. The sequence continues at coordinate 25,896,268 of NC_092524.1, read as the reverse complement.
TCTCTAACTCTATATTCTTATTTATAGCTTTGCAAGATATTTGAAGCACCTCATTAATGGCTTTTCAAGCACAACAGTGCATGACTTCGCCTTCTGGAAAATGTGGTAAGAAAATTATCATTTGCAATAGGAGAAATACGGGGACTTCTGCAGTCAAAGATTTCAGCAGCCACATTCATCTGTGGCATAGATTTATCCTGCTCAGAGCATTAATAATTGACATAGTGCTGTGAACAGCTGCAGGTGTGGACACCTCCCTGCACAGAAATCTCCAAAGGTTTTGCTGAAGTCTTCTATGATATGGATTTCCGATTAATATATTAATTTGTGACTTAAATAATGACATCTGGCCACTCATATTCTATCATGTCACTGCTGTTACCTCTCATGAAGTTGTCCAATTCTAGCTAAATCCCAGCTGCAGTAAATATTTGTGTTGAGTCTACTTTGATTTCTCTGCTGCCTTACATTCTTAAAGATCAAAGCACCTTTTTTTTTTTTTTTTTTTTAATCTGTGTTGTTCAAAATAGGCTGGTGAAAGGCAGTCTGATGAACTAGTTGGTTTCAGAGGCTGCCTTGTGGTGCAGAACCTAATATTCAGGGTTGCTTTTGATTGTTTTATTATGACGCTGAAATCCTGAGGCCACAGACTGCAAAATGAAAAGAACTTCTTGTAAGCCAGTTCTATCCTGCTGCAGCAATGTCTCTCTCTGCAAGTTCCTGGAGAAATAGAAATGCCTCAGCAGGGGACTAACTTTGAAGCCTAATGAATAATTATTAAATTATCCAGTCACAGTACTGTTATTTTGCCCATCAACTTGTCCTTGCTCACTCCATGTGCCATTTGCTGCCTTTTATCTGATGCTTGGATTTTAAAGTGTCTTGGACAAGGACTGTTGCATGGCTGTCCTATATATAGTAATTTTTGATCCTAGTGAATACTGCAGTAAAAATGTGATTAGAAGTGTGAAAGGGAGACAAAGAGTTAAAGGTAGTATTTTTTGTTTCACCTAGTTGTTATAACGTATCTAGTTATCCGCTCTCCCTGCAACCTAAAAGAGAGTAGTTCTTATCTTACTGCAGACTATAGATGAAACTGAGATAATTAACACAGATTGGTACCTATTGTTAATAAAGTTGGAGGTAAATGAAATGAAATGAAATGAAATTAAATTAAATTAAATTCAATGAAGAAGTGTACACAAATGTAAGTTTCAAAGCTTTTGATTGTAGTTTTTGTTTAAAAAGGATCCTTGCATTAGGAATGCTAGTGTAGTTTATCAGTGGTAGCTCATCACCTTGCCTGAAGAGTTGAAGAGCTAAAATTGCTAAAGCTTGTGGGACTTGTTTTTGTTTCTTTATGTTACTCTACTCAGCAATGACAGGCAATTACCTCTGTGTTGAAACTTTGAAAAATGAAGATTCAAAGTAAGACAATGAGGTTAAAATGTAGAAGGATCTTATTTTCAACTAAAAGAACAACTTAATCCTTATAAGTTCAGTGATAACAGAAAACATCCTCTTTCCTTTTACATTTTTTAGATAGCTGTTATAGGAAAATGAACTCCATTAGAACATTCATTTATGTATTTCTGTAGTCCACCTCTTCTCATTTTCATTTAAGAAAACAGAAGTCTAGCACCTCACATATCTTCAAAATGAACTTTCAAGACAGAATCAAATTTTTCAAAACAGAAAAGCCACCAGCAATAGAGAAAACAAAACACTCATGTATCCAGTATTTATGTATCTGTATTTATAATTTAATGGGTTGTCTTGTGGGTATGATACAATTCATTTCTTATCCAACATATAATAATGACTGTGGTGAAGACTGCAGTTGTCAATTTGTCATGGCAATTAATAAATTATTTAATTCAGAGGACTCATTCCTCGTTCAAATAAGCACTCCATACATTAGATCACTTTACAGTACCATTAGTATATCTGACATCTGTTTCCTTCCTTCCTTCTTTCCTCCCTTCCTCCCTTCCTCCCTTCCTCCCTTTCTTCTTTCTTGTCTCTGTCTGTCTTCCATTCAGTTTCGTTATAACTATATTAAATATATTTTGTTTAAACTATACATAATATATGAAAACAACCCAATGGCACTTCAGACACTAGAGCACTCCACATTTGTAGATTTGTCTCACGGTTCTCTCTCCCAAGTTACCAAAAGGTCTTACCTCTAAGAGTTCAGGATAAAATCCAAACTCTGCTTCATCTCTTCTGCCCAGTAAATGTATATACTTTTCATATAAAGATAAAATTCTTGAGATATTTACTGCCTTGAGGTAAACATCAAAATTCCACAGTTATTGGAGGAAACAATAAGAAATTGAGATGTCAGACTACTTTCTCACTCACAAATGCTCAATTTAAATATTCATAAGTTTATGAGGCAGATAAATTGTTCTGCTATATTATAAAATATGTCTCTGATCTTTCCTTTATGTATGCGTGCAATAAACATTACTGTAACTTTGTGACCTAGGCAAAATTATTCATTTCCACTTGAACCAGCTGTTTCAAACTATTTCTGAACATCGCATTTACCAAACAAAATGCAACATTTTATTTTCTTTACATTTTTTAAAAGCTGTGTCATGAGATTATTTTTACACCTAAACTTTTCCTTGGTTTATTTGTTGTTTTTTTGTTTGTTTGTTTTGTTTTTTTTAACTTGAATGAAAGACAAGTGTTTTGAGAAGCATAAAAGTCCTCCACTCTATCTTTGTAAGCCCTGGGAGGCATGAGTGCTGCTTGCCTTTTTCCAATTGTTAGTTCTTTCTTTGCTCTTTCTTTCTTCAGTGTTCTGACTGGAGCATCTGTGCTTTTGCTGAACCTCTATCCCTTTTGGGACTCAAGCTGACATGAAATCGCGGTTACAATGCTTCAGGAAAGTGCACAAATCAGTGTATGAAACTTTAATGTTCATCTCCAAGTAATCCAATGTGAATAATGTGCCAAATAAAGAAGAGATGCCTGTCATGATGTTATATTAACATACTGTGACATTGCACTGCTCTGAAACAAAGCAAGCCAGATGTGTCCTGTCCAATGCTTGTAAGAACAAGTGTTCTAATAAACTTATCACTGTAACAGCGTAAAAAATGGTTATCTCTCCTTGTGGCTTTCAAAAATAATTACGTCTTTCATACAGGAAGATCATTTTGAAAAAAAAACAGAAGGTAGCTCTTTCTTTTTTTCCTTCACACAACCAGTTCAGCAGAAACTCACCCCTAAACCGAAGCACAATTCTATCTATCTTCCATCAGGATTCCCTTTCTCTGTTTTTGGAACAGCAGCTTGGTATTTTTTTGATATAATTTCGTGCCATGGTTTATCAAAATATGCTTCCTTTCATTTGCTAATAAAGGCCAAGGCTAAAGCCTCAAAAAGTAAGCCTGACAATGCAGCGTACCTGAGGCTGATCAATCTGACCTGTACAGTGACATGTACTTACTCCCTTCATCCCTGAGAACTAGAAACTCTGATGCCCTAAAGTATAGCCTTTTAAGCATTGTCAATGTTTACATTTATTAATTTGTCAACCCAGCTTCTCTTTTGTGCTTGAGTTTACAAATAAGGCCCAAAATATCAGAAGAAAATACCTTGTAGAGGAAGTAGAGTATTTTCACATCTGGGAGATACTATTAACACAAAATCATGTAAAGATGGAAACCTAATGAAAAATTGAAATATAGTTTAAAAAAACATTCTTCACTTTCCTTGATGATGAATATTTTAAGTGTAATTTCAAACTGGAGGAGTTTCAGGTGGATTGCTGTTTTCTGCAAATTCCTTATACAACATTTGCTCAGAAAGTCTTGCTTCTTGGGAGAGTACATCAGTTCTTTCACTTTCTCCTAATTAAAAAGAAATCAAAATAAAGGCAAAGCATCCTTGGGGAGATGATCTACTATTAAAGTCTTGAAAGAAATTTTAATCATAAAACCAAGAAGCAGCTTCTGTTTGCTCCATAAAGTTGTTTATGGCAAATGTGGTTGAAGGTCCGTACTAGTCCTCGACAACCTGTCAAACTTAACAATTTGGATTCTCTAAGATCTGTCTGGGAAGATCAAATAACAGCTTGAAATTAATGATTTAGCTTCTGGTGGTGAACTTACCATACCTTTAATAACATCTAAGCAAGATGGCATGCAAAAAAGTGAAAAAGTGTATTTCATCACTTCCTGTTTTCAAGATTCTTCCAGACAAAACCACTGCTGGAATATGAGAGAAGAATTTCCATGTCCCCAGCCCTAAATGATGTCTGGTACTACTTGAAATTTTGCTGCAACATTTTGCTTGACATCTTGCTTGAAAATGTTTGCACTCCTGGATTCAGGGATGTATCTGATGATAAGGTGCCATCTGTAAGACACAAACATTTTTCCAACATGGTGTTTGTAATGCAGTTCATTGGACTTTTAATTTCTTGTACAAATGAACAGAACTAAAAGCTCATAAACTGCTTCCCTTTTGGCTTCAGTTAGCTTAAAATAGATTTATTTGCTGAAAAAAACTGCATAGCTCCATTAATGAAACCTTAATTTTCCCACGTTCTGCTACTCATTTTAGCTGCATAAAGTCTCATCTTGCAATATGTGCAGTAAATTAGTAAATGTTTTGAATTAAATCTCTCAAGGGCTCGGTTTGATCAAAATATTAGGCTTGAGAGCACCTTGTACCGAAGACTGGAGCACAAATAGCCATAATACTGCCCTACGAAACAGAATGACTGATATCTTCTCTAACACGGATCATTTGCACTTCTGGCTATTCTCTGACTTACAGGTGATTCGGAGCACAGGCAGAAGGAGATGATCATGGATTCACATTTCTGACAGTGACAAGTGGCCTGTTCTTGACCACCATTTTTTCCCAAGACTTATCTGAGCACCTGAAAGTGTGTAGTGCATGAGCAATGCAGCTGAGAATGATGGAAAAAGCAGCTAGGAGAAGACTGTCACCACAAGAATAATTTGTCTAGCCTAAAGTCTCCTACCAGAAGGCTCTCTCAAGAAAAATGGCATTCAAGAGCAGGTGGAGGGACAGGTAAGTAGACCTAGTTGACCTACAACGTCATGTAACTCATATAGCCTCTGAGTTATAGGTTGAGCCCAGTGTTAGAGTAGGTGTTCATTTTCTGGCCAGCATAGAACTTATTTCTAAATCACATTTCCAAGTGTTCTCTTTAGTTCATGTTCAAGTCTTTAAAGACAGCTAAGAAATTAAATTAAAAAATATCTCCCTCTCTCATGAGAAATTCTGATATTTCCACATTCATTTTGATCAAAAATCAAGCTAAAATAGTGAAATACCAGAATTTATTGTGAAACAAAAGGGTTTGTATATGTTTTGAATAGATAATGTTGATATGTCTCCTTTTACCATAATGTTAAGAGTTTCTGTGTTAGTCTAACTGGAAGTCTTCAGTGGGGGTATGGATATGGGATCAGAAATATAGACATTTCCCAGAAGCAATGTGACTACTTAGGCCAATAAAGAGTCTCAAGGTAGACTGATCCCAAAGCAAACATAGTTCGCTTATCCTGATAGAGAAGTGGTTAGTTTGCAAATTTTGCTGGAAAGGTTATCTTCTGAAAGCCTACATTTTCAATTACACCATCATTGTTATGGAAAACTGACCACTATTTACATCTGTAACAAATGTAAGTTCTGACCTGAAGAAGTCATCACTGTACTAGCTTATCGCAGTATCACAGTATCACAGTATGTTTGGGATTGGAAGGGACCTCAAAAGATCATCTAGTCCAATCCCCCTGCTGAAGCAGGAACGCCTAGGCGAGGTCGCACAGGAATGTGTCCAGGCGGGCTTTGAATGTCTCCAGGGAAGGAGACTCCACAACCTCCCTGGGCAGCCTGTTCCAGTGCTCTGTCACCCTCACTGAGAAGAAGTTTTTTCTCAAATTTAAGTGGAACCTCTTGTGTTCCAGTTTGATCCCATTACTCCTTGTCCTATCATTGTTAGCCACTGAGAAGAACCTGGCTCCATTCTCATGGCACTCACCCTTTGTATATTTATGAACATTAATGAGGTCACCCCTCAGTCTCCTCTTCTCCAAACTAAAGAGATCCAGTTCCCTCAGCCTTTCTTCATAAGGTAGGTGCTCCACTCCCTTAATCATCTTTGTTACCCTACGCTGGACCCTCTCCAGCAGTTCCCTGCCCTTCTTGAACTGAGGGGCCCAGAACTGGACACAATATTCCAGATGGGGTCTCACCAGGGCGGAGTAGAGGGGAAGGAGGACCTCTCTCGATCTACTGACCACCCCCCTTGTAATATACCCCAGGATGCCATTGGCCTTCCTGGCCACAAGGGCACAGTGCTGGCTCATGGTCATCCTGCTGTCCACCAGGACTCTCAGGTCCCTTTCCCCTTACACTGCTCTCTAATATGTAATTTCCCAACCTATACAGGAACCTGGGGTTGTTCCTACCCAGATGCAGGACTCTACACTTTCCCTTGTTAAATTTCATCAGGTTATTCCCCGCCCAACTCTCCAGCCTGTCCAGGTCCCGCTGGATGGCAGCACAGCCTTCTGGGGTGTCAGCCACTCCTCCCAGCTTAGTGTCATCAGCAAACTTGCTGATAGTACACTCAATTCCCTCGTCCAAATCGTTAATGAATATATTGAATAATATTGGCCCCAGTACTGACCCCTGAGGCACTCCACTAGATACTGGCCTCCAACTGGACTCCGCACCATTGACCACCACTCTCTGACTTCTCTCTTTAAGCCAGTTTGCAACCCACCTCACTATTGTCTAGACCACACCTCCTCAATTTAGCTGTGAGGATGCTGTGAGAGACTGTGTCAAAGGCTATACTGAAGTCAAGGTAGACCACATCCACCGCTCTGCCATCATCCATCCACCTTGTTACATTCTCATAAAAGGCTATGAGGTTGTCCCTAATGACCCTCTTATCCCTGATATGCCTTGAGATGACACCAAGGATAAGCTGTTCCATTGCTTTCCCAGGGACAGAGGTGAGGCTGACCGGTCTATAATAACCCGGGTCCTCCTTCTTGCCCTTTTTGAAGACTGGAGTGACATTTGCTTTCCTCCAGTCCTTAGGCACCTCTCCCATTTCCCAAGACTTGGCAAAAATGATGGGGAGCAGTCTAACGATGACTTCAGCCAGCTCCCTCAGCACCTGTGGATGCATCCCATCTGGACCCATGGATTTATGGATGCCCAGACTATTTAATTGCTCCCTAACCCAGTCCTCATCGACTAAAGCAAACTCCTCCATTGATCTGGCTTCATCCGGGGTCTCAGGGGTACAGAGCTCCTCAGGACAGCCTCCAGCAGAGTAGACAGAGACAAAGAAGGCATTCAGAAATTCTGCCTTCTCTGTGTCTTCTGCCACCAGGGCACCCACCTCATTCATCAGTGGGCCTACATTGCCTCTGTTATTAGTTTTATCTGCTATTCGTAAATCTACAGGTGGATATCCATGTAGTGTGCTATGTGCTGATTCAGGACTACTCAAATAGGCTGCAGATGTTTGAAAATGAGGTATGAGGCTGGATGTCCATGAGAGATGGTGCACAAGGACAAATTAACTAACAACTGCAAGTGCAAAAGAATTTTTCAATAAGCCACAGTGCATAATAGGTGTGGTAATAAGAAACAAGAAAGTCTCCATATTCATTCACCTAGTTACTACAAGTGATAGTTGGATTTTTTTTTTTTTTACAGATAATTTTCCAGGTGTTCTCATGTTGTTCTTATACCCTCATAAGAGGGAAAACAGTGGTAGTCATCACTAACTAGCCACTATCTAATACAATTGTAAAGTTATGTTAGTTCTGGATCAGCCCAACTGGATACGTAACTCCTTAATGTTAAGCAGCTGAGGAATTGCTTTGCCTCTTAGAGCTCATAAAGGGATATTACTAGTAATTCAGCAGTAAAAAGAGTCTTAAAATCATTATCATGACAACTAATCATACATTCTCTGCAATATTTGGTGATATTCTTTTATGCTGTTGTCTTAAATAACAACCATATGTATGTATAAATACATACACACACACAACCAATGGGTTAATCTTCCAAGTTGGAAAGCTGTTCAAATTCCCTGGCTGCAAAATGCCACTTTTAGTAAGGTATGCAGAAACTGCCTTCAAACAAATGAGTCTATATGCTGGACATGCTATTTAGTAGTTAGAAGAAAATGGCCTGTGTGGTGAAGAATAGATTAGGCTGCCTCACAGTGACTGAACAGAGATAATAGGAGATGATATGAATGTGGAAACAGTAATTTGCAATGGGCTTTGTAACACTTGTAGCACATGTCTGAACAGTCAGAACACGGTAGAATGGTTCTACCTTTCCTTGTTTAATAAAATATGTGCTCCAGGCATTTGCCTGACTGAACCTTGTGCAACTGCAAGTTTGCTGACTCTTATGCTCTACTGTTCCATATAGGTCAGGCTATTTAAACAGCTGCATTAAACAGCATCAGGCTTCTTGTGAACGAAGAACATGTGTCTGAAATTTCTAAAAATAATAATTCTGGCCTCTCAGTTTTGTGACATCTTATGTTTCCTTTGACTCTCAGAAATAAAATTATTTGAAATCATTGACTTTCTAAAAAAATATTCACCAGTATATTGAAGACATTATTCATAGATTTGAAAGATGGAGATCTAAGTCAGTTGCCAAAAATAGAAATGAATGAAAGAGGTTTATCTGTCTTTGTCAATGCTACGATATTAACAAACTCAACAGCTTCCCTGGGGGTACCCTGAAATGAAGCTGAATGAAGCTGCAAATTTTTCACAGTGTTGCTTAACATATAACAAGGAAAAAAAAAAAAAAAAAAAAAAGACACTCTGACAGCCAAGCTTCTGTCTCCAGACATTTTTTTTCAACAGATGAAAGCCTGAGCAGCCAGCTGGACTTAAAGCTAGGTCCAGCTTTTCAAAATGGAAGAGTTGTGAATCTGAAGATTAGCTATGGCATGTTATTGAAATAGTTTTATTGATGAGGTGATGCTCCAAATGCTTCAAAGATTGATTCCATTTTGTCTTTTACAAAAAGAATATGAGGCATTGGGGAAACTGGACACATGGAATTATGACAATGATTCCATCAGTACCAAGGTGGTGCCAGAAGCTCTCTCACAAAAAAACTAAGAGAAAAAAACATGACAGAGGGCTCTTTGGCTCTCTGCCAACTGTGGCTGCCTGAATATTTCTCTGACCTCTCTATGCAGAGGGACACTTGAATGTGGTTCTTAACTGTCAGCAGCTGTTTCATTAATTTGGAGGGGTTTTTCGGTTGGTTGGGTTTTTTAAAGTTTCTTATAAGCTCTTCTGCTACAGCTTGATTTTGAGTTATCTTTGGAAAACAACAGGGAAACAAGGTGCCAAATAGCTTTCCTGATACATATTCATCCTGTTTTCTGGGTACTAGGCACCTGAAGGATATTCAGCTCAGTTTTAACTCTCTTAAAAATAGTGTTTCCACTCACCATATCTCTCAGACTGTTGTCTTTAACAACACGGATTCAGTATTGTCTAATCCTGTAGTACTTCATGTCCTGTCCCAGCAGATCAGATGCGGGATGAGTTAACTCCGAACATGACACGCATCCTGACTCAACAGATGAGATCAGCTGTGAGTTAACTCTGGGTATTTCTGTGCGGTTATGCAAAGTGAATGACAGACAATCACCCCGGGTAGGTCCAACTCAATTATGAATTTACTAAAAGCAGATGGTGGAATACAAATTACAGTGATTGGTGACTTAGCAACAGTATGTTATAATATTACAAAACTTATCAATACATTGACAGTAAAAGCCCTTCTAAAAACAGTGGATTGACAACAATTAGTAACTATAATGCAAAACTTAACAAGACTTTAGCAGCAGGACTTACAATGATATTTCTTTTATATGTTCAAGAAAAAGGAAGAGAGAGAGAGAGAGAGAAGGAAAACTAAGATATCAGAAAGAGAGAGAGAGAGAAAGATACCACTCTGCAGGTAACCGATCTCATGACGACCTCTGGAGTGGGGGGACCCTTTGACGATTTACACACCACTGACTCATATCATGCATGAGGTCATTTTATAGTCCAGTTCATTTACATGTGAGATAGGAGAGAGCGGTTCATCTCCTCCCTCTGCTTGCTCTTCATGCTAATTAGGAAGACTCCTATGGAAATGGGTCTGGGATCTTCAAACTAGGGGAAGGTTCACAGTACTGACCAAAAGTGAGGTTTTTTGCCTGTCAGGGGTTCGTGGTTTCTTCAGGTAGTTGGCAGTCCGACAGATGGTTCATCTCCATCATCCCAATTAGGCTATGAGGTCTTTCACAGCAACATTGTTAATTGCCCTTATCTTACAAGGTGTCTGTCTCCATGGTCATAGAACCTTGGGAAAGATAAGACAAGGTGTCATCTATCTTTTCCTCCCGAAGTAACAAAAACCAGACATAGAAGGCATAACATAGCCCTTTGTTCTGCTAAAAATGGGGGGAGAGCTTCAGGGTGGTCACACTTCACACCAATGCAAAGGGAGAGCATACCACCAGATGAGAACCGTAGTATTTCTCATATACAGTTGCAGTCACATCGTAGGAGAGTAAATGATGACATATTGAGGGCCTCAGTGCAACTTTCTTTCTAATCTTCTTATGCTTTCCCAGGAATGAGCTATATTTAAATCTGCATTAAATCTTAATTTTGTGTAGCTTTTTCCTTCTATCATTATTTTCCATCTGCTTTTAGTTAATCTTTGCATAGCTCTTTAGAAAAGCAAGCACCAAGTCTTGTTTTTTCCTTTCCTTCTATGTGAGGGGGAAAAAACCTGACAGCCCTATACATAAAGATGAATGAAAAAGTTATAAATAATTTGAGCAACGACTGCTGCTACTTTATCATTCAGTTATATCCTCTTCATTGACTTACATGGAATTGCAGGGAGCATTGTACCTTCATTTTCTTTAAGCAACAGAGGATCCGACTTATAATTATATGTGCATGGAGATACAAAGAACTACGTAAAGACATAGAATATGCCCTCGGTGACTTGCTTAGCCTTATTGGCCTGTCATTTCTTTCAGGTAGGCTAGATGTCAGTGAACAGTGCTGTGGGTCAGCAAACCCACGATCATTCAGATAGATAGCTCATAAATGCCCCTGACTACAGTACACCTGGTAACTCATTGTGTCTGTTCTATAGGTGAGCAAACTGAGATATCGGGATGACACTAGTAGAAAAAAACATGTAATATCTCTGAGTCTTGAGCCCTCATGCTCATTTGACTCAAGGGTTTTTAGGATGAAGAAGCAAGAATGAGATGCTACTTTTGAAAACTGGATTAGAATTTTCCCTCAGATTTTCTGTACTATCATCTCTTTCTATTCCCTATTAACAGGCAAACCATGTCTGAGATGGATTTCACAGGGAACCTTAAAAAATCCACATTGTGTTATTTATAGTAAGTGTCACCAAGCTTTCTCCTATAGGAGTAAATATTAGCTACTGAACATGAACAATGTCAAAGGAATTTTCATGGTGATTAATGGTGTGACAGTGAATAAAAAAAGAAGTAATAATAGTTTTCTGCTTATTATCAGAGTTTGCTGTTTTCTTTGTACAGAATGGCAATTTGTCAGAAAATGACCTATTCAGCACTTAATGGCAAAGCTCCAGAAAACATGTTCTCATGATGAGCAAGCTGCAGGTATGATGGACTTTCCTAGTGTACTTTGCCGGGCAGCAGGAAGAGGAAGAATGTTTCTTATGAGTTGCTGACTAAGCAATATGTCGCATACTGCCTCAAAATCAGATTTGGGAGTCTGTCACACCATTGTCATCATCACTACTGATTTTTAAACATCAAACTAGCAAGACTGGGTGTTCATGAGCTGCAATGCCTCTGCGGCTAACACTTATTTCCTTAGGACAGTCTCTACAAGCTACTTTAGCTATAGGTTGTCAACTGGATACAGATAAAGTGACATTTTATACTTAATTTTGAAGAAGGTTAAACATGGGGATTTTGTGGGTTTGTTTATTTGGTTTGATTTGGTTTGGTGTTTGTTTGTTTTCTATTTTCGGGTATCCATGTCCTGACAAAATCTTGCAATATACTTTCTATTATTTCTCTAATTATTTTTTCACTTATTTTTCAATAATTCTGTTACTGTCTTTATTTTCATCTGGCACGAGAAAAGGATCATTTCAAGTTCCATGTCTGAAACCGAGCAACTCCTCTGTTGTAGGTGTCATTGTTCACTGGAACATTAGTAGACTGTCATCCTAATAAACTTTCCCAGAGTACCCAAAGAATGCCAAAATGCAGCTAAAGTGAATGGCACAGGACTTTTTAGGAACTACACAGTACTGATTTGTAGAGATAGTATTACTCAGCATTACACAGGAAATTTTATGAACCTGTCACAAGAGAGGCTTTGAACCACAAAGGTCGCAAATTACTTTCTAACATTAGCTAATACTGGAAAATACAGGTGAGGGAGGTTGCAGTTCCCTTATTTTCCTCCACTGTCTGCAGGTCAACTATACTGCAGGAAAATAGTGAAGTATGAGAGACCTTCTTTCCTTACTCCAATTTATTTTACCAGGTACAACATATTCACCTGCTTGGGCTCTGTCAGTTCCAGTGGCCAGCACTTATACAAAGCATGACCAAGACAACAAAGAATGGAAGTTGTTACCTGGATCAAAACTGTGTAAATGTATCTAGTGAGATAATATTCCTCTTGCTTGGAGGAATAGCAAAACCTTGTCCCAGCTAGTGGGCAATAAATATTGGAATGATAATCTATTTTCTGCACTGATACAGAGATATATCGCCAATACTTTGTTTTCACTGAGAGGTATTGAGTCCTCACAGAAGTTTGTTATTGCTTGATGGAGTTTAGATTTAACTTGGTACTAACAAGTTTTGATTTCATCCGTTGCAGAAACTAGCTTTCCAGTGCTTTTTAAGAATATACTTGCTTCCTGAGTTCTATTTTGCCTCCTTTGTTATTGCAGCAAATAGAATCCCTGTGGCAGACACAGTACTTGGTTCTTCCACAGGGAGTTTCATGGAATATCTAGGAATACTTCTAAGAAGTGTAAGTTCTTGACAGCTTTGTAATGCATAGAGGCACATAGGTCATTGGCTTCTTCAGTCTCATTAAATAATGCCATGTCCCTTTAATATTTGCGACAGTCTGCTTTGATAGCTATTACAAGCCTTTAGGTGTCGGCTGGATCTCCCTTAGGACAGGGAATCCTTCTGGAAGATAATATGACAGCATACCAAGGCGCACAGAATGCTCATTTTTTCATACCCGTGGTTTGGAAACAACTAATTTTTACCATTAGACTGAGAAAAAAATGCATCTACTGAGCCCTCTTGCCATGCCTTAGAGAGATGTTAGGAAGGCTCCTAAGGAGGCCAGAACTTGTCTGCAGATCCTATTAATGGAAAACAATAACACAGTTATAGCTTGGTTTGCTTACCTGGTCGTGATTTACTCCTCTTGGGAGTTTTGTGGGAGTGGTTTGGTCTATTTCTTTAGTCAGCCTCTAAGAAGTTATACTTACAGTACACTGATTGCATTTGTCTGATTACTCTGTTTCTAAAGATAACTGTTCTACTGGAAGTCACCTTCCAGAAATCAAGCAGTACAATTTTTATTCCTATGAGAAAAACTACAATGGTCTGAATACTAAGCACATCCTTACAGACTCAGAGCCCTGTCAGTATAGGTATTGCAGGAGTTGTCAGAGCGTAATTACATTAACTATGTATTCCAGCAATTATTCCAAGTCTAATCACTATATGTCTTTTACTTTTATAGGACCGTTGCATGTACTCTGTGATACTGCAACAGACTTCAAAAAAACTTCCTTTCCTCACTTCGGGGCAGCCAAACCACATGTTCTAAAGTTGCAGATACTTACATACAAATCTCTCTCTCTGATTTAAAAACATGATGTAAGAAATCTCTTCTGACAGCAATTTATGACATTTTAGTTTTAAAACATTACTTTTTCATTCTGTTTACATCCTTCTGTTTGCGGTAATGGACAATACTAAAAACATAGTATATGAAAAGTCAATCTCAATTTTTAAATAGGCACAGAGTACCTAACAGGCTGAAGGCAGCCTTGGAAAGTTGTCAGTGCCCATGTCTATCAAATAAGTTAGTGACTTTGGCAGCTCAGCTGCTAGAGAGGTGACTTCACAGATCCTATTATTTGGAATTGATGGGAAAGAGAGATCCTCGGACCTATCTTAAAGCTGGAAATACCTTGCTTACACTGTGTGTTCTCAAGTAGAGACAAAGTCTATGCCCTAATTTTTATCTATCAGTGATAACATTTTTTTTCCCACTAACTGTACTCAAGAATTTGGAACCTAGATCCTCTGTTCTCTTTTATGAAATATGTGATATTGTTCAACTTGTTTATAAAATAGAGCTGATGAGCTCTGGCAAAAATGAGTCATACAGATTAGCAAAACATAAAGTGCCATGCTCTGGTAAATGACAGTGGTAAAATAGCTTTGCTTTTTATTGATATTCCAGTGCTCTGAAACTAAATAGCTATTAAGCAGTAAAATGAGAAAGGTTGGTTTTCCCCACTATAATTCTTACTCGACTAGGTAGACATCAGCCAAGACCAATAGAGAGGCTTGGTTCATAAACAGAAATTTATGATGTTTTATTCACTGACAAAAATTGCATGATGCCTTGGGATCTTTTGATGATGTATATGCAGTAACTGTCACTCTGCTTCTTGAACCAATATCATACACAACATAGTACTGTGAGAAGTAGGTGAGGTCTGGAAGAATAATACTTCTAGATTTGGGGCAAAATAGAGAAGGGAGAGGGATAATTAGCATATAGAGGACAAAAAGAGAATTCAAATACGAACAAAGTAATATTTTTAGCTATCTAGTCTTATGGATGTGACCTAATAGAAACAAATGTTTGTTTAACTGTCCTGAATACTCTTTTTTCTTTCCTCATCACATAGGTACTTAATGAAGATATAGGTAATAGAAAATTATCAATTCAAACTGAAAGTTATTTTCACACTGAGCTCATATATTCAAATTATGTATGCAGAATTTGATGAAGTGTAACACAAAACAGGAGCTTAGTTGAAGAGGCAGAGTGGAAACTTCCCAATAAAGTTCTATTAAACACCACACACAGGTTCAGCCTGATGATGTCTTAGTACAGCTCAGGTTAATTTTCTCAACTTGTGGGTAGCAGCTACTGTGAGAACTACAAAATGGAATCAGGGTTGAGGAAAGTGAGTTGCTGAAAATTTTGCGACAGCCTAATATCTGTTGTTCTGCAGGAGGGCTCTGCAGGGGGATCTGGATAGACTGGAAAACTGGGCTGATTCCAGTGGGATGAAGTTCACAAGGCCAAGTGCTGGATCCTGGACTTTGGCCACAACAACCCCCTGCAGCACTACAGGCTGGGCACAGAGAGGCTGGAGAGCAGTCAGGCAGAAAGGGACCTGGGGGTACTAATTGACAGGAAGCTCAACATGAGCCAACAGTGTGCCCAGGTGGCCAAGAAGGCCAATGGTATCCTGTCCTGTATCCAAAATAGCATCGTCAGCAGGACAAGGGAAGTGATCCTTTCCCTGTGCTCTGCATTGGTGAGGCCACACCTGGAGTATAGTGCTCAGTTCTGGGTCCCTCAGTCCAGGAAAGACATTGAAGTGCTGGAGCGGGTCCAGAGAAGAGCAACAAGACTGGTGAAGGGACTTGAACACAAGACCTATGGGGAGAGGCTGAGGGAACTGGGGTTGTTTAGTCTGCAGAAGAGGAGGCTTAGAGGTGACCTCATCACTCTCTATAACTACCTGAAGGGAAGTTATAGCCAGGTGGGGATTGGTCTCTTCTCCCAGGCAGTTAGCAATAGGACAAGGGGGCATGGGCTTAAACTCTGCCAGGGGAAATTTAGGTTGGATATTAGAAAGAAATTCTTTACGGAGAGAGTGATCAGGCATTGGAATGGCTGCCCAGGGAGGTGGTGGACCCATCGTCCCCGGAGGTTTTTAAACTGAGATTGGACATGGTACTTAGTGCCATGATCTAGTAAATGGACTGGAGTTGAACCAAGGGTTGGACTTGATGATCTCTGAGGTCTTTTCCAACTCAGTCGATTCTGTGATTCTGCGTTCTGCCCTTCAGGATTAAATTTTATCTGATAATCCATTGTAAAGCATAGACACATGGATTGTGCCCTCACATCAATGACATTTAATTCTTATTTAAAAATGCAAGGGGGTCATCAACCTGAGAATGACGAAAAATGCTGTCTTAAGTCACTACTACCTCTGCCTTCTGATAACAACAGATAAAGTAAGAAGCAGGTAAAAGACAGGGTGCTTTATTTAATACACAGTTAGCCTTGGCAGTCTGCTTTAGCCTTACCAAAACGTCATTCTATAATGTGCAGTTCTGTTGAAAGCAAACAAACTTTTTTTTTTTTCTTTTTTCTGAAAGACTCTACGCAACATATTTGTCTTGTCAGCTAACACTCTTTGGAACTGAAATATGGCCTTAAGCACAAGTAGATATAGATTAAGTAAGAAAGATGTACCTTCCCTTGATTATATTTTGTCTCTGTCATAACAAAGCAACAAGATTTTTACTGTTGAGTTAGAAAATAAAGTAGGCTTTGGGGGAGCTTTCTTAGCATATTTTAGCAAAACTCTTCTTTCTTATGCCAACTAAAGCTTCACCAATATAAATTAGTTGCTCTGAACTGCTTGCTACCATAATTATTTATGCTATGCTCTAAGATCAGAAATATCTGGGTTATAACTGTTACAAATCAAATTGCTCTGCCACTGAAGTAGTCACTTGCCAAGAAACCATGACATCTCATCCTTCACATGGTTATTGCTTGAAAACACCCCCTTTTATTTGTCCCTGTGAGGCTGAATGGACATCCACTATAAACCTCTACTGAGGAAAATGGGAGTTGAATCAGTGACACATTTAAAAATGCATAATGTTTATTATATTATTCTGTTCCCAGGACAACTGAAATTTGCATGGCTTAGCAACTTGCAAGCTGTAATGACAGCACTTAGGACAGACATTGGTAGCAGCAAGAGAGATCCCATGAGAAGAACAGACATAGCTCAGCTTCAGAGCTCACAGAGATACTGCAGGGATGTTCAGCACCTGGCTAATAGCCCCTAATTCCTTGTGTATTCTTTGTAAGACACCATTATCCATGCTAAGGCTGTTTGCTTTTAATACTGATGTAATACATAACACTATCAAGACATCCAGGCAATCCTGCCATTACATTTTCAGTACTTTTTAGTTTTGCTACTATGCTTTGTCCATTTGAAAGATAAGAGAAAAACATGCTGTGTGATAATGTAACTACATCTGGAGAAAAAAAAAATTCCTAACTCTGGACATTGTTCTTTAGCTAAGGCATTTATCACACTGAAAGGATAATTCAAAGCAAGGACCCTAAATATGTACAGGTTGGGATTTCATTGACCTTATCATCATTTATTATTAGGAATTGTAATGAATTATTATATTTAGAGTAGGTATACAAAGAGAAACTGTATATAGACTAGGAATCCAGTTTAGGTTACTGAAAAATACTATAATAAATAAAAGTTATTAATAAAATGCAATATGTAATAACTTATGGTAGGTTAAAATGTAATTGTAGAGTTTTGTGGATATTGGGCTGAATTTAAAGTTACGTGTACTGGAAATTTAATGACTACTGACTTTGAACAGAGCTGCCCTAATTAATAAATGGGCAATTACAACTGTGATTAACAGCTGTGATCATGATTGGTAGCAAGTATCGATTAATTCCACAATAATTCTGGCACAGTTTAGAATACGAGGTAATTTGCAGGATACAGGAAGAATGATTAACAAAAGCAATAATAAAACCACTTCACTCTCATTACAGAACTGTCTTGGGGGAACAAGATTTGTGAAGGTGGGAAACCTAGGTAGATTTGCCAAGGTAAAACGGCTTTATGCCAAGATTTTCTTAATGAAGGAGAATTATTGGAAAAAGTGGGTGCATTTTTTCATAATGATAAATTTGCTCCAGACTTGCAGTCATTATGTCCCCACTACTGAAGTATTTTTTTTAATTACAGTAGCATGTTCATTTCAAACAGGACTCAGAAACTCTTTTTATTCCCATAAAATACAACATCTATACACTTTCAAAAGTGCCGTATGAATAGTCTCTCATTATCTACTTCTACAAAGAACTACTAACAAAGGGGACAAGAAGATGAAATATGCATCTGTTAACCAAAACTGACAATTCCATTTTGTGACAATGTCTTAATTTTTTATTTTCTTTGTTCCACTGCAGAACTTAAAAGAAAGCTTTTGAGAATGTTTGCAAAAAGCAGGATCAAATGAACATATCTATTCAGAACCAAAATATTAGTTTTATATTATCAAAAAGAGGCAGGTATGTATATCATCTACCACCTACCTATATACAGCAGGAAGCCAAGGCTCCTCTTCCTTTACAGTCGGTACAAGGATTATCGTCTAAGGTCACTATGTGTCAGGTGCACAATGAACCTGAATCTGAATATATGCATTCTGAATCAGTTCCCTAACTATCATAGTATAGAAAGCCTTCTGGTTAGCTAAACAAACAAACTAAAGAGAAATTAAATACTACTATGCTATTACCATTAACGTTGAAAAAGATGCAGACAAAGATAAAAATACATTTGAGTATGTAATTTACTGTATATCAACTTTAAGCACCATTACTTCGTACTATGAATGAAAAGTTTGAACTGTTACTGTTCCCTTCTGGAAAATTATCAGCATTTTTTTTCAGTGAGTTTCAATCACTGAGGAAAGGAAAAAAGTAATCAGGGACTTCTCTCCCAAGTACATAGTCTTCCAACCCAAACCAGAACAGAAACTTCTGGGTCAAAATAATTTTTATACTCTCAGCTATTGCCATTTTATCTTTGTTGTTTATGATGGTACTAATATTCATAGTATTAGACTTGAGTCAGCTGAATATATGAGAATTTAATCATTTTAAAAGAAAACTTAGTATTTGCTGAAAGCATAAAGAACTTGCTGACTTTCTTGATTTTGAAGAACAGTTTGAGCGGCATGGGTGGATAGCATGATGTGGTTGACTCCTAAACACTTGAGTGAAGTCAAGAGATGAGACATAAAAAACAGTTTTAGTTCTAACTTTTAAACCTAACATGATTTCTAAACATGCATCACCATTTTAATCTTACGTTGATACTCCATTTCAAGTAATTTTTACCAAGAAAGTCTCTGCTCCTGGAGGTCTCTTGTGCGTCTGTGGACCCCTTCATCTCTTTACAGTGCTCCTTCAATTTTAGTAGACACATATTGTGGTGCTTGTACTATCCTTTAAAATGACCAAGGCCTTGCCGATGCTATCTTCTACTCCAGACTGTTTTTCTGTCATACTTAGTATGATCCCAAAGTGGTGTTAGGTGAAGGAAGGAAAGGAGGTAAATTGGGGAAGAGGGAGAGAGAGAGAGAGAAGTCTCAATACAAATTTGGCTGTGGATTTGAACCTCCCTGAAGTTCTGTGTGTTTGTGTCTGGGCTCCAGCACAGTTCCCTTTCAGAATACATAGGAAACTAACAAACAGAAGAAAAACATCCTTCTATTATCAAATTACAATCAAAGCAGGAAAAAAAATAACAGGAATGAAATAAGAATCAGATCTGCTAAATATATCAAAAGGTTTAGCACACAGTGCAGCACAAAGAAGAACACCACTTCCAAAGCTTATGGCTATGTAATGTTTGTAATACCAAGAGGTGAGGATTAAGACACCTGAAGATCCATTTTAGAGATCTTTATCTGACAGTCATTTTGAGGCCAGTACTGAAGTCAGAAAAACATATTATTGATTTTGCCAATAAGACAAAAGACTGAATTATCTTTTCTTTTTTTTTTCTTTTTTTCTTTTTTTTTTTTTTTGTTTTTTTAAGCAGTTGAATAAGGTATAAACATAAGACAAGAACAGATGCTTTTAGTACACACTTTTCAAAGACCTATCTTCCTGGTCTTTGCTTCTCGTTGCTTCCCAACCATGATGCGTGAATATTTTTAAAAATACTATAGGGACTCACCATTTTCTCTTAGGACCCAGGCAAATGTTCAGATAAACATTGATGAGATAAATATTTGTCTTGCTACCACTGACTGCATTTGGGTAACGTTAGGCCATTACCTGCCAATGGGTGATTCCCCATCAAGTCTAAATGGCATGATGAACACATTTTATACCATTCTTTGGCTGCAGCTAGAGACTGCAGACAATAATAGTAACAGCGATCTAAAAATCTTAGTGGTGTAAGTAGTGTTCCCTAATGTTCTTTAGAGTATAAAGATGTGAAGAAACATTTTTGAATTATGTAGTCCTGCACAGGACATATGAAATAGCAGCTGATAGGAAGTGGTGTTCTTTTCCAGAGTTTTACACATGCTTGAGGCCATCATACTGCTACAGATTATATCAGGTGTTATAACCATTGTCAATGATACATTGTTTGTGACATCACATTATTGATAACTAGACAGTACATTTATATATATATATATATTTAATTAACAGAAAGGGGACTCCAAGATGCTATACAAAAAGCTGAATTAATTATCAACAACAGAGCAGGCAAATAGACCATCAGGCTGTCAAGGATCACAAGGGACCTGATCATGTTTAGTTCTGTCTTCCATTCTCTGTCTTGTTTTCAGGAGAGTCTTATACCGCAATTATAAATCACGTGACTCCTTCTCTGTAGTTGATACCATCCTCATTTCACGTAGTATGAATGCAATTTTGCAACGTGTTCTCTCAGACTTCAGGCTGACTACCTCAAGTATGTCTAAAACCAGCACAACTCCTTGGTAAAAATTGGGGGCATGACCTATGTAGCCATTATTTCAGTAGTAAAAGTCAAAATAGTTTTAGATAATTGTTTTCATATCGCTCTGAAGCATAGCTCCTGGTGCCATAGGTCACACTGAGAATCTTCTATGGTAATATGCATTTAGAGTTGACTGCTGACACAAAAGTAAAAAATTGTATCTTTTTTTTAAGATTAAAAGTTGACTCTCAGCAATCCTGAAGTGTTACTGAAGTAAATAGAACCAACTTTGACTGACAGTTTATGCACCAAGGACATTCCATAAATCCCCACAGAAATACGGAAGGTCAAGAAATCCTATTGGCTTAATGTTTAAATATCTACTTTTAACATGTAGATATGTGATCACACCTCTCTCTGTTTCAGTTTCTTTATTTCTAAAGCTATATCTATAATAATCACATATATCTATAATATCTATAGTAATAACATGTATCAGAAAGGTTCAAACCAAAAAGTACAGAGGATTCCAAGGCCATACAGATTCTATAAACGGAATGAATATATCTGTATATTCTAAGGAGCAGAACTGATGGTTTGCTACATGGCAAGTTTTCTTGCTATACTAACTTAATTTAATTGAATGACTTCTAGCACTACTGCAAGGAACAAGTAGCAGAGTGAATCTTTGTAGTCACAAATTTCATTTTTTGATGGTCCCCTGGAATTTTCCTTTCATCTGAGGGATTGTCACATCCATTTCTATATTATTTCCATCCATCTTGCACTGAAGCAAAGGAAGGAAGGGGAGGATGAGGGTGATCACCTCTGTGTCAGATGCATACAGCAAAGTAGATAAACTTGGTCAAATCCATAAATGCCTTAATAAAGCAATTTCATTTCCCTGCAATGGATAGAATCCTAGCGCACTTTCATATGCTAATATCTAGAGACTCACTCTTCCAGAAGAGACATAATAATAGGATCCTCTGCTGTGGGAAAAGACAACAGATCAGAAGGTATTATTAGATCTGAAAATATTACAATTTAATGGATTATTATGCAGTTACCCTGTGGCCACCAATAAGCATTTCAGGCTATGCTATGATTTACCAGGCTTGAGACACCTTTTTATCTAGTTAGTGTTACACCCAGAAAACCTGGACCAGGTTATTTTCTAATAGATATATTTCCCTTGCCATTAGATGGTTTTATTTTTATTAGTCAAATGGGTTACAGCATACTATCTGGGGTTTATTTATCCACATGGGGTATTGTGCACCGTGTAGGAGGCACATCAAGTCCAAATGCCTTCTACCCTTGCTCCAAAAAAGCTTTAGAGGACAAATCTGACTCTTACTCAGCAGGTGACTGTGGGAAAGCAGATAGTATGTATATACAGGTAAGGATGTACTTTCTCTGTGGAACCAACCTGACCAAAACTCTGTCCAGAAACAGAACAGAAAATTTCATATGGCATTTTCTTAATTTGTCTTTTCCTAGTATCACAAAGTCTACACATTTGTATTTGCTGTCTCAATTGTCAGCAATTAAAAACACAACACATTGCTCTTTAGTAAGTGTGTATCTTTACTTATGAGTAGCATATGAATACAGACTATTTAGCCCACAGGTGCCAAGAAACTGTGGCAGTGCTATTTTGTCTGCATTATAATGATATGGAGGCTAGACATTACAGGAGAATTTTTCTTTCATATGCTGATTTGAAACAAAATGGACCACCGATGTTCTGCATTTCACCTAGCTCTTGCCGTCATCTGCAATGTAAGAAGAATCAATGTGAAAAAAGAGAAGAGACCAGAGGCGTCAAAGGCAGCAAATATAAGCAGCTGTGGAAACAGAGAACATAGAAAGGTATGAGACTTGTACATGAATTGACAGGATCTACCTGTGAGGAACTGCAAGATGTGTGGTGGATCGATCTTGTGCCTATTTCCTTGGGAGAAAGCAAACTTTGTCTTGCTGACAGGATGGCAGGAAGAAACACGAATAGAGAAATTATGGGAAGATTTTCTTCCTGGAAGGTAGTCTATGTCAAAGGAAAAATTATTTACTCTTTTTAACCATAGTCCCGGTATTTTGTATCTCAGAAGATAAAATTGAAGGTTCCTCATACTTGGGAAGTATTTCTAAATACTGAAAGATATCTCTGTGTTTCACGCATTAAATTTTTACCTAGAGAAGTGTCAGAAAAAATCATATATCGATAAATATGGGTGAGATTTCATTAGCGCTTTCGAACTATTTAAACGTGAACATTGAACTCAGTTCCTGATTCTGCCTACAGTATGCCTATATCTTGTTTGTGACTTATTTTACAGTAAAAAAAAAAAAAAAAGCAAACCCTGTGATAATTGATTAGTGAGAGAGGAATACCATGAGTGGTGTTCTTAATATATGAAACGAAATATGTGATAAAATAAAGTATCATTATTTTCTAAAGCCTGTAGTTTATGCAGATGAATGTGATAAATACAAAAATATATACTGCCAAACAAGCATCTTTTAACTGAGGAAACAGCACTATGTTAGGCTGTCAATTGGAAACCTACAGGGAGATTCATGAAAAAATCCCATCAAGATTTCAGTAGATAGCACTAGAAGTAGCAGTTTAATAAGAATATGTTTAATTTTTATGGTGCTATTCAACAAAACCTTCTAATTACCTTACAACCTCACAGTTAAAATACATCAAAAAACCCCAGATCTCTCAGATTAAAACATAATTAGACTACTCTATCAAATTAAGGAGTGACTTCAGGTTTCCTGAAAAAGTAGATGAATCTGAACTTTCTACATAGTTCTTCAACAGCTGTGATGATGACATACCTTCAACTCATATGATTCTTTTGTGATTCTATGGACATTAAAGTTCTGTGCTTACTTTCCATGAACAACAGTTATTTTAGTCCCTGACTAGAACACATGAAAACATAAACCACCATCTGTTTAGCTAGTAAGAATACAGGTTATAGTCTAGGACAGAAATGGAGAAAGCAATCTTCCTTCTTTTGAAATTGTTGGCCAAAAATTTTGGAACTGAAGCACCTGACTTTGGACAATATTGATATTAACTAATAAAACTTAGCCGTTAAGGAAATGTACCTTTTAATAGACAGGTGTCTAGATCCTAAATTTCTTTCACCTTTTCTGTTCTCAACACAAAACTATGCAGGGAGCAGCAAGGGGTCTGCCCCACAAAGGAAGGCAAGCTGGCAGCAAGGCAGCGTGGGGATCTCCTTGGCCAGGGCACCAGCCCACAGGGACCAAGGGTCAAGCCAGGGAATCACATCGACAAGGTAAGGCCAGGACTGGTAAGGTGCATGGTTGGGCATGGTGTACCTGCAGTGTAGCTCAGTCCAGGACCAGGGTCCAGATCATGAGCTCAAGTGTTGCTCTGAGGGTGTAGGGTGCACAGATGGAGGCTCAAAGTGGGGCTTTCTCACTTTTTTCTCACAGCTTAGCTGTTTTCACAGAAGCCTGCAACACAAGTTGCACTGTGGCAGGGTGGACCCCAAGGACTGTGACAGAAGAGGGGAGAACTTGCACAGGAATACTGAAAAAGAAGGTGCTTACAGACTGGTCAAGGCAAATAGATCCTCTTGATGCATTCAGAGCTTTGACAAAGATCATCTCAAATGCCATGGCAAAATGCAGTTTGAGTACTTACAAAGATGGGCAATAACTCTAACTCAGCAACTTCCTATGCTTCATCCATATGTTTATCTCTAGAATCAAGGCAAAATAAAACGAGCTACTGTGACTTTAACTTTGCTAATAAGTATAAGTGTTAAGATTCACGTGGGTTTCGATTTTAATTCATCGGTGACTATTTATGGTCTTCTTTCATGCATGTTAGGTAGAAATATATCTCAGTGTTTGATTCTCCATGATATCATAATATAATTTATTGTCCGTGATACGATAGTGTATTCTTCATCTCCAAAGTAAAATGCATGCCCTTAGAGTAGGATTAAAGTCACAGAATCACAGAATAATTTAGGTTGAAAGAGACCACTTGAGACCATCTACTTACGTCTGTTCAGGAATCAAATACTGTACATCCGCTTTCAGACAGCAAAACTCTCTAGGTAATGATGTTTTTCCTCAGGAATACTTGTTTCTTGGTGATTTTTTGTCTCTGCAAGGTTCTGAATTTTCTCTACTTTTCTTTCTATTTCTATTACTTTTATTTCTTAGTTTTAATCTATTACCCACCCCTTTAAGAGAATTACAGTATATTTTTCATTCATGCTAGGCACCCAAATAATGTACCATCTATCCTTCCTCTGGGACAATTTTCTTTACACTTCCTCACATAGTTATGATGATTTTCTCAATAATTTTCCTACAGTTATCTTAGCTCAATTTCATCTCATGAATTGTAATATTTTTGGGGGGAACGCTTTGAACTTATATTGCCTTCTGTCAGATGCTTCTGACATGTCATTCCCAGCATCCCAATATATCCAGGAAGACATTCAGCATAACAGCCAACTGTAGAGCCTCATACCACTTCATTTGGAAGGACTTTCAACTGATCACTTCAGATAATGTTATCTCTGTTTAACTAGGATGCCTATCATCAAGCAACACTAGGGCTCAGACCTTGGCCTTGTTCTTGTAATAAACTTTCTTCAGAAAAATCATCTTTCCTCTCTCCCTCAAATCACAGTCATTCCTAGAATTCTCTCTAGTTTGCCTCATATTTACAGGGTGTTTCAAAAAGATTAACCCAATTTCAAAGCAGCAGTGATTTCAAATTTTATCAATCTTTTTGAAACACCCTGTATTACCAAAAAATGTGAAAGAAATTGTAAAATAGGACATGATATTATATTTGTAGGAAAAATAATTATCTTCACAAAACAGTAATTAGAAGTATTCAAGAACAACTTCTGTGCTGAACAGAGATGATATAAATTTCCCACAAATTTTCATTCATATTTTCAAATGGATTCATGTATTCATATTCCTCCTCCTCTTGTACTTACATCCACATACATTTGTGTAATTAAACTGAAGTAACATTAATTTCCAAGTTGTGCATATGACAATGTACAGAAGCAGAAGATTGCATTGACTGTGGGAGCACTGCTTGTTCAAATTATTGTATAATCTCTGAGCAGAAAAAGCCACCAAATTACAAAGAACAATGAACATATCTTTGTTTTACATGTGAGTGGGTGTATATATACACCCTATTGAGTTTTTATCTGTCTGTGTTCTGCTGCTGTTTATAGGAAAATGAATTTGTATAAGTAATGTTAATGAGGAATTCTCAGTCTATGATGCTGTCTTTGGACAAATGTAAAAAGGTAAATGAGAAAAAAACCAATAGAAAACAACAGACACTGGCAGCAATTGAAGACAGGGTTTATATTCATGAGATGTCAAACTGGCATAATTGCAGCTAGGAAATTAAAAAATGCCTTGACTGGTTTTTGTCCACTGGACTCAGAACTGTGTGTGGGGAGCTCCATCCAACCCCAGTGCAAGGCAGGTTTGGAATGCCTCCTTCTCTGTCCTCTGGATTAGGTCCTTCATTAACCCATTACCCTCTTCAGATCCACCAGTTTTTATGTGAGTAGAGAGAAAATCACTGTGGAGTGGAGGTGTTAGGCAGATAATAGCTTGGGACAGAAGCACATGTAAGGGAAAGATGTGCAGTCACGATCCAGACCAATGAAGAAAACCAGGAACTAGGAAAATCATGAAAGATTTAAGAGACCATGACAAAGGACTTCTATTACAGCTACAAGTCTTGTGTATGTGATGTGGTGACTGGTGTTATGATACCAGCAAGTATTAACTTTGGTCTAATTTAATATTGTATGTTGAAGTATCAGTAAGTCATTCACAGTTACTTTTATCTTCTTATAGGCACTATAGTTTAGCTCAGGGTGCTCCCAAAGTAATTGAAGCTAAACAAGAAAATAAAGACATACTAGGAGGAGCAAGAGTTTTATCAAGATAACTCGAGGGCTTTATTACCCCCCTACTTTATGTTTTTGTATTTTTTTATATAGACAATGCCATCCTGAAAATACCAAGAAGTTTTTCAGTTCGTAAAATTATTTGCATGCAGAACACCATTGTAGTGTTCATCATTATCATCACAGAAGGTTCCCAATAAACACACAAAGTTTCCTATATGACTTTTTGCATTTTTACATGAACAATTTAGTTAATGATGTCACACAGCAATGTTAACTAATTATATTTTTAATTAGTTTCTGGAAATAAAGTGGGTTATATTTAGAACTTATTTAATTAAAATAGGCAAATGATATTTTGTATGCATAATGCAGACATTCTCAGAACTTTCTGCTTTTTTGGTCCACTACAGGTACAATTAACGGAAGGTTTTCAGTGCATTTCCAAGAAGAAAAGGCAAAGTATCTTTTTTCTTCCTAATGATAACAAGCAGCCTCAGATTCTTGGACTTTTAAAGTGGGGAGGTAAGAAATGCTTACTATTTGGCACAGTATGCCAGTGACATTTCTTATCATTATAGCATTATAGGACCAGAAGGTCCATAAATAGCATTTGCCTCCTTGCAACTTTATTCCATTATAATATCTTTATGATGCTGGGGCTGTGCACAGCTGAAAGAACCCCCAGGCTATCTCTTTGCTTCCAAAAGTTGATAAACTGTTTCATGGAGAAAACAAATCAATAAGAATAAATAAAAAATGTAGCATAAATGAAAGTAACATTAAATAATTACTGCATCCATTTTTCTGTAACAAAGGAAAAAGAATAGCTTAAAGGTTACAAAATAATCAGAAATGGAGAATAATTCTCTTTTAACTGTGTGTAATTATACTACATCCCTGAATATATCCATAAAGATATATTGGGTCTTATTCAAATAATATAAACCCTGCTTCCCAGAAATTATGAATCCATATGGCCCTTTCTGAAGGCAGTTTTTGATTTTCTTGACATCTTTGAAAATCAAAAATATTTTGTATAAAACTCCCTTTTGTACTGTGAAGTGAGAGAATTTTGAAATCTGTAACTTGTCTTGACTTCAATATCAATATTATTTATCGCAATTTTCAAAAATGTTCAAACACCTGCTAATGGAAAATGAACAAGATTGATGTCCAAATTTGTTCTTAAAGAAAGGACCTGATTCAAGGCACATTAAAATTTCTAAGGGCGGCAATTATCTTTGTGTGAAAGGGCATTCTGTGCAAGGCTTTGCAGTGTGTGACCTCCATCTCTCACCTGTCTGTGCAGTCTCTGGTCCTGAAATTCCTTTCGTAGAAAGCAGGACACAATGAAAGAGGAGAGTAAATGGCATATTTCTGGGTCCACTTCTAAGCAAAATTTGGGAAGTGGTTGAGGCATGAGCCCAGACGGCCTTGCCATGAAGCTCTCACAGAAACTCTGTAGCTAGAAAGACTGTTGTGTACTTGGAATGATTCAGAGTATGAAATCCCAGCTCCCAAAGGTCACAACACTACAGCACTGCACTGGCCTAAATGGGGCCAATGTTTCATATCGGTTATAGAAGATATCTGCTGAGGTAACACATTGAGGTCATGTACAGTTCAAGAGTTGCAACCGTCCAGGAAGGAAGTGTGTGTGTGTGCATCCCGAACTGGTATAAGATTCTTGGATAAAGAGGGAAATCTGTGTAACAAGAAAGCCTTTATGATGTGAGACTTAAACACTGTGAAAGTTGCTTTATCTTAGCTCTTTGGAAGGCTTTTTAAACTGTGGAGTGTGGTGATCATCCACATGCATGGAAATTAACATTATAAAAGCAAATACTTCTGTTTTGCTGCTGCTGGTTTCAAAACCAAACATTTACTACATTTAAAAACAACTTACACATAACTTACTTGGTTTCCAGTTTAGCTCTTTTGCATTGCTTTTTGTGAACACTCCTAGGAATTTTTCCCCACAAGAAAACTAGTAAGCAGCTGTTATTCGTGCAAATACACATATACACAGGCAAGACGGGCTGCTTCTGCTGATGATTTAAAATAAAATCCCATATTTTCTGAAAATATTCTCTCTTATTTCATCAAGTATAGAAATGGCAGCTGGTTTTGTCGTATTTTACTTTTCTCTTTTGTCAGTGCTTTTTCCCAAGTGAATATTAAAGTGCCTTCTCTTATAAAGCGGAGGAGCAGATCAATGCAGTATCTTCATTTGTTGTCTTTGCATCTGTGGCTATAGCAAACCTGACAGTGTCTTGAGGCAGTCTCAAAGCTTGTTTTCTACTTGAAGAGAAATTGCACAGGACAAAAAATGCCTCTGAGGTTTAATTATCCTTCTTCGTTACTTCTCACTAGAATGAAGTATACCATAGCGCTCTTCCACGGCCAAGATACCCATATTTGTTTCTTTTTTGTTGTCAACAGTAAATAGGTCTTTAAAAATGAATTGTTCCTATTTCATTTTTTTTTCCATACTCTCAAGAGTTTCTCTCTTGTGCACAGACATGCAAATTTGGTGATGGAGGCTGGGGAAAAATCAATCTGATACTCTCTACCTGTATTTGTTGATTAATGTGTTCATGTTTGATGCCTAATTTTTCTCTTACAGGGTTGAAAGCCTCAGTTACAGAATGGTTTTCTTATCCCCAGAGTTCTCCACCACCTATTCCTTTCAGGCATCAGATTCTTCTTTCCTGCTTGGCTACCTTATTTCCTCTTAACATTATGCTAAAATAATAATAATATTAAAAATAAACCCAACCCAACCAACCAACAACAACAAAACCCGCAAACCACAACATTACAGTTTTCTTGAGTTTTAGTGTCAGCCTTTTGCCTGCCAAAACCAAGCATACTAGAAAAAAAAGCTTCCATCCTCTCATTTCCTCTGCAGTTGTCTGAGTCACCTTAGACATAAAACTGCTAGAGGGGCAGTTTAAAAGAAGCTATGTCCTCATTCTGTGACACCGTTGAGTGACTAGTACCTTCTAGTCCTTCTCCATCTGGTAGTTTTAAAATTTTTACTGAATGTACCTTATTTAACTACACAGTTCCCACAGGGTAACATTTGCTTCACCTGCATAAATGAAAAATGACTGTCACATGGTGAGGGTCTGATGCAGCATCTTTCACTCCCACTACATTTGCTATTCCAGCTGACTGGAATCTTTCCAATCTTTCTGCACAATTTGAGGCCCTTGTAATTACTACTTATATAATTATAGTTCCAGCAACATTATGCAAGGCCAGGGCAGAGGCCTCATTAATGGCCAGGAAAGGGAGTGTAGAACTTTGACCAGTCTTCCAACTGTTAACAAAGCTTGTGCTGCGGAGATGCTGACTGTTGCACAGTGTGTGTGTTGTGAAATTGTGAAAGGACTGACCTCCCAACCAGGGTTTACCCAATATAATTACCACATTCCTACAAAATAAATTCTGAAGCTTTATGAGTCATGATTAATGGATATATGTTCTCACACAGGTTTACTGAGAGAGTAGCTGACTATATCCTATGTGGCCATTGTAGAAGAGTCTTTCTCATATTACACAGTAGAAGTAACAGCCTTAAGATATGTAACATACAGTCACAGGCAACACAAGCCATAAGAAGTAATTTTCTGCCATAATTTTAATTCACACAGATAGTTTTAAAAATAGACAACTTCACCATACACAAATGTTTTAAGACATGCAAAGCAGTCAAAGAAGAGACATTAATTAACTTTGTTCAGCCATTTTTTGCTCGTGCACTTGATTTTCTTCATCTGCAATACTAAATGAAGAGAGAAGACATTTAAGGTCCTCAGCCCATCAGAATTATGTTGAAAGACTGAAGCAAGTGACAGATCAAGTAGATTATATCAGGAAATTTAGATCCTGTTTAGAACCCTTTGCTTACTCCTTTTTTTCTTCTTTTTGGCTGAGATAATGGGATCATCTCTACCTGCTTTTGACCTAATTGGTCTTTTCCTACCTGTGGAATAATTCTGCTCTTTGTTGGATGATTTCCAGCCTTTCCCACCAGAAGTGGCTGAATTATATATGCTTGGAAAGAGAAATGAAAATGCCTAGTACTATAAGAAACAATCAGCAGTATGAAGAAAGGAAATTTACCCTAGTGTTTATTAGTGTATAACACAGTAGTGATAATTTTTGTTTTGCTAATTAGTCATGCCTACTTACTGAAGTAAAATGAAATAAGGAAAGCTATTGAGCTGGTTATGTCCATGGTTCTGAGGCTCTTTGAGTATAATTATCTACCAAACAGGAGAACTAGCTGGGGTAGAAGCAAAATAAGGAAGGCATCAGTCCCGTAAACACTGATAGTCTTTAACGGCCCTGAGTAGCCCCACCTGGGACCCACACCATGCCCACAGTCCTGCAGCCCTACTTAAGCTCAGCCCAGGACACTCTTATTTCACTTCCCTAGTCCTGCTGGCCAGACTATTTCTGATACAAGGCTGTTGGACTTTTTGGCCACCTGGGCATGCTGCTGGCTCATGTCCAGCTGGCTGTTGACCAACACTCCCAGGTCCTTTTTCTGCCAGGCAGCTTTCCAGTCATTCTTCCCCAAGCCTGCAGCATTGCATGGGATTGTTGTGACCCAAGTGCAGGACCACAGCACTTGGCCTTGTTGAACCTCATATAAATGAACCTTACTAACCATAGCAATTTTTTGGCTGTGGAAAACTTTAAGGCTTTTCTTTCCATGGTCTTTTAAAAATCGGATAACAACAGAAGCTAGCTTTTGGAGCTTTTTGGTATGTCCTTCATTAGCACTTTTCATGTTTAGTTTCTGGGTTATTTCTAAGCATTTGGTAATTTTCAAGGGTACTTTTAATGACTGTACTGGGTGTGGGGGGGTCTGGCTGTACTGTGTCTGTAGCTATTTCATTCAGCTGCACTGTGTTCTAAGACTTTGTGTGTGCTTATACCTCTAATGACTTCAGAACAGGATCATACTGTGAAAGTATGATTAAACACTTTTCCTGGCTTTGCAATAGCTAGAAGACAGGAAGTGTTTTTGCTTAGGCAGCACAGGTGCCGTGTTTTAACCTGAGCTAGCAATACGACCAAGATAGCTGCTCACTCACCCTTTTGCCCTGTGTCTCCCCCGCCCCCCAGTAGGGGAGAAAATCAAAGGGGAAGCAAGAAATTGGATTGAGATAAACACAATTTAATAAAATAACGAAATACTAATGCACTACTACTAAATATATATGTAAAATAGAAATCAAATGTACTCAAGGCAATTCCTCATGAACATGCTGAGCAGTCAGTCTCAAGAAACAGCACCTGATCCTTCAGATGATCCCAGAGAGAGAAAAGAGAGGTTATCTCTTGTTCTCAAACTAAGTCCAAATAATGAACATGCTAGCTATGAAAAATAAAGGTTTCTAACTGCATGAAGAAAATTAACCCATTTTCAGTCAAACCAGCACAACAGGCTAAGACATAAAAGGTATAATGGAAGACTTGCAGATACCAGGGATCAGAAGAACAGTCAAGGGTGCTTGTAAAATTCTGTCAAATACCAAGTGCAATAGGGATCTACTCTACTGTGATAGTGGAGAATGTGATCAAACAGGATGCCTTGCATGATAAGTTCTCCCAAAAAGCACTTGTGATTTTTTTCACTTAGGCATAGGAAGGAGATTATTCTTTTAATTGCTGATAGTGACCATTTATCTTCAGTCCCTGTTGACAGTGGCCTTCTGCTAACAAACACAGACTAAGAGGTAAGTCATGAGTTGAATGCAGGATGTAACTACCTATATTGGACCTGTTTCTGATAGAGGTGTTTTTAATCTAACCAGTAAAAGACTAAAGGAGCTCAGGATTCAGGCTTTTAGTCATGTGGTATGATGTTAAGGTTTTACCAGGGAAGTAATCATGCAGGAAATACACCTGATTTTAGACCAAAATTGGATAGCATCCTTGAAAGTCTCATTATTACACAACCAGAAGATATGGGAATGATGTAGCAAACACTGAGTAAAATTCTATTGTCTCTGTTATGCAGTTAGATCAAAGTAATATAATGAATTCTTTTAATTTAGTCCTATGAAACTGCATGCAGTTTACATTCACAAATATATTTGCATTAATTTGTTCTGCTCAAAAGTCAAAGTAGATAGGTGTAACCTAACTCTCATCCAGGAGTCATATGTAGTACAGTGTCTGAGCAAATAGATCTTATTTACAATCTTTAAGTACTCTGTTAGAATACAGCAGAGGAACTGCATATTCTGGCCACAGTGTTCTGATAATATGGCTATATATGACTCTGGACCAGAGCTGGCTCACAGTAGCCAGCTGGAAATGAAAACAGAACATCTTTATGCATACCTTACAAGCCCTCTCTCTTTAGCCGCCCTTCAAAGTCCCATCAGATTACTGAACAGAGGTAACAGTTAATATATTATATACTGACATCAGGTTAGGGACCCAGCTGTTTCACCTCCTATTTCATGAATTATCAGCAAAATAGGTTTCCATTTTGCTGTTACTTTGCAGCAGGGGGGATGGGATGATGGGATGATAGGATGATAGAAAAAAGAAATAACCAATTTATTATATAGAATTTACAGCATGGTTATAGTCTCTGTGCATGTGTACATGTCTGTGTGCATAGTCTGACTTCTAAATTCAGCCAAGTTGTACACAGAATCATGGGGAAGTAGAGCTTCATAATGTTACTTTTATGGGCCAAGTTTTATAACTGGGCTTGCACTCAAAAGTGCATAGAGTATGTAGTACCTACAGGATGCTGAAAAAATGTTAACTTTTGCAAAACCGTCCTAGCCCAAGTTAAACCTAATTTAAACAGTTTTACATTTAACATCATAATTTTAAATTGATATAATTAACTGTTTTTCAAAGGAAAATACATGCTGATGTCTCTGTATAGTATTAAATATTAAAAATGCACATCATTGCTGCAAATTTGGTGATGGAAAATAATTTTACCAAAGCAGATCAAATGAGCCCATCATGCCTTCCTTGTCGTAAGTGTATTCTGCTCTTTGAATTATTTACCACTGTATATCTATATATACATAAAATATAAATGCAGTAAACGTACAAAGCAGAGCCTGGGTGAGTATGTTGAAAGTGAATGGAACAAATGAATATTGTGCACTGCTGACTTTAGCCTTATCCTGTCAAAATTTTGTGATGTAAAACATTGGATTGAAAAATTGTAAAAACAAGTTTAACTGGACTTGCAAGCACCCACCAACCATTGTTGGCAGACAGGTAATGTTAGTCACTGAGACAAGCAAAATTATTTAAGAAAATTACATACACATTTGTATTTCGGAAACTCCTCCTCTAAGCATAGCATGGAGTCTCTAGGTGAGTCATTATTTGGTCAGCATCAAATGTCCTGGATAAACATAGACAAGTGTCTAATCTTTCCGGTGTGCAATCATGTCTATAAAATAGGGATAATAGTGTTTCTTGATTTTGTAATGAAATTGCTTAGCTCATTGACATCTTTGTGGTGGTTGTCAACTTAACTAATAGAAGCTACCTAAGCATGACATGGACTATCACATTATTCTCCAGATTGTTCCTTTTTAACATCCATTTCATCTGATTATTTCAATGCCTATGCCATTTTAAATTGTCTGAAATACAGCTTATATGAAAAGAATAATAAAAATAGTGATAATGAAAGTAGTCTCGATGCCCTTTTCTGCTAGCATTCAGAAACAGTTAGGACAGACTTGTAGAAGGTATGAGTACCAGGCATTGCAGAAGGAAGTCTGTTATTCTCAGGAAGTAACACAATTTTTCCTGAAACTACAAGGTTAGATAAACATCCTGATGCTCATATTCTGATGTTCTTTGGAATTTGAAGCCTGAGGTTTGTGAACCAATATACATTGAGTACTGGAAAAGTAATGCTGAATGACTGGGATAGATCACTAAGTCTTAAGAAAATAATCTATTCTTCCTTGTATCAATAATCCCACTAAAGATGACATTTCTATGCCCCAGTTTCAACACTGTAGAAAGAGGAAAAATGGGAATGAATTTACAAATTACTTTGAATGGTACTGAACAGGACTAGGAGATCTTACTGTTATTGCAGTCTACTCTGA
Organism: Patagioenas fasciata; assembly: GCF_037038585.1. Classification (NCBI taxonomy): domain Eukaryota; kingdom Metazoa; phylum Chordata; class Aves; order Columbiformes; family Columbidae; genus Patagioenas; species Patagioenas fasciata. Next base: position 25,861,254 of record NC_092524.1, on the reverse strand, counting down.
TGAGTAGAAATACAAAGCTGCTTTTACTTTGATACTGTATCTTCTAGATGAGAATGCTGCTTTACATGTATTATAGATAGTAATGAGCCGGTTTGTTTTCAGCAGCCTTATACAGCCATAGCTTAAGCAGACAGGAATGCTGTCAGGAAACAACTCTGTGTTGACTTGTTGAAATAAATGACAGCCTTTCCCAATGCATAGGATACATTTATTTTTGGTTTGCCTAGCAAATCTAATCTCTGAAAGAAAGATGGATAAACTTTTCTGGCTTGTGTAATCTCTTGTAAATATGCTATAAATTGAGCAGATGTCAAACTGCCATGCTTGTAATGCCATATTTATATTAAACTTTATGGCATGCATGACAGTATGCTCCAGCAGCAGAGTTAATGGCATTAGTAACACAGCAGTCAAACAACCATAAAGTTGAAATAACAAAATTGCTAACAGGGATGTATGAGATGCAAATAATTTAAAATCAATCCCATCTCACATGACACAACAGAGCTATAGTTTTAGCCTTCTTTTAATTTCCTGCTTTTCTGGTAAAAGGGTGCATCACAAGAAACAAGACATATATTGAGGCATTTCCTTAAGTAAGGAAGAGAAAGTATTATTCTCCCAGGTCTATGAAATAACAGGATGCTGACCTTGACAGCTGTAAGAAGGAGTTTGGGTAATACCACAGTTACTCAGTTTGAGTCATTCTAAACTACCTAACAGGACACTTGAGACCACAAATAGAACTATGATGGTCTGTCAGAGGCAAAAGGATCTTCTCTGCCATCAGAGACACTGATAGTGACAGGTAAAGGTCAGAAACATTTTAATGGTGAAATATGCTTTTTGTACTCTTTTCTCCTTTTTTTTTTTTTTTTTTTTAGCTGCATCAGCTTTGCAGTCAGCTGGGAATTACGACATCAGATTGCAGGACTAACAATGGAAAGCAGAAAAAGTCCAAACCATCTAAAAGCAACCTATTAATTTTGAATCAGCGGGCTTAACAACAGTGGTATTTGTGTCTTTGCTAACTTGCTTGATCTAGCCACAACACTCATCAAACTGGTAGTTGGATGCCTTCCTGATATTCCCATTGTGGATAAATCAACCTAACTTACACCTTGTGACACATACACATTGACAGCATGACAATTGGTGGGAGGCAATATTGTGACTTCACAGTTGTTACCTCAGACACTGCAAGGCAAATTGAGTAGGGACAGTTTGTAAGGTTTTGTCAGCAACCTTTACAGACTACTTTATCAAAGAGAAGGACAATGAGGTTTACACTTTGGTTTTTTTTTTTCAGTTTTGGTAAGAATCTGCAAAGACTTTAAAACCTTTCCCTTAGACTTCCTACAAGCATATGGATAATGAGAAGTAAAACGTCTCTGAGAAGGTATACTGGCCATTTACTTGTCTCCAGTCCATGCTTGGATTCTGGCTGTCTGCTGATTCTGGAGGTGTCAGGCAGCTGGGCATCAGAAATGCCTCATGGTGGGCAGTTAGCACTTGTCACCTTCACTTTCCCTAATACAAGCAGACAACGTCATGAGGAGTGTCAGTGAAGATTTAGAACCCATCAAGATTCCTTTTTCTCTTTCCCAGGAGCTGATGTGAGCAATAAAGTACACAAGCTTATGGAGCTGCATAACTCTTTTTGTCAGCTGTGTCACTTGTTTTCAATGTATCCCATACTAGAGGACTGGAGTGTCTGCTGTTGTGTGGCAAATGTTAAAAAAAAAAAAACAAACAAACAAGCATAGCTCTCACCTCCTCCCTTACTACAACCTAGCAAACAGAACCAGTTCTTCAAACACTAGAAAGACAAGACTGCAGGTACATTCATCCATTTGTCTTACCTCCTGATTTCAGAGTTTTGCTAGATTCTTTCAGTTTTGCTGCTTCTTTTGCTTTCATGCATACTTTCTATTTTTTCCTACTTTCCCTTTTTCACTCTACAGATACCAAAGAGGCAAAGTGCTGTCAAGTCATCTGTAATTTTTGACAAAATAATTTCCTCAGGTCAGAAGTAAAGCAATGTAACTGTGAGGAAAAAGATATTCCCCTCCTTTCCACAATGACAAAGTGAAAGTTGCCAAGAGATTTGTCACCTTCAGGAAATAAAATCTTGTGATGATTGTTTATATAACTTTTGATTTTACTTATTTCAGTGTTTTTTAGTACTTGTCAGCAATATTGCTAGCATAAACAGATTTTTAGTCTTCATGTAGATTGCAGGATCACACATGTGAGATTACTTGGGATGTGAGAAAAGTCATTCAGTCATCCACTACTGAAAGTTGGGACAAATTGGCAAGTGTGTGTGTGTGTTCTGTTTCCTTTTTGCTAAACTTGTGTTTCACTGTAAATTAGGACAGAGTTTCTTTACTTGTGAGGAGTTGTGAAAGAGCAGAATTATGCTGCGGGAAAAATTAGTTACGATGCGGTAAGCGTTAGCATTGCCATGGGTAAACTTGGCTGGGAAAGTTCATTTCTGTCCTAGTTGTTACTGCAGAGATTTGAGTAGCTACTACTTAGGTCACCAGAGCTCTACCACAATATTGCACAGGTTGACAGATGACTTTGTGCAAGAAAGGTTTTCTGCTTCCTTGGTGATATTTCAGGTGGCATTTATTAGTTAAGTAATAATACAATGCCTTTATACAGGAAATGCTATCTGTGGGAAATTATTAATAGAGCTGCACAGCAGAATCAGTGATCCATTCCAACAGAATCCACAGTTGCTACATTGTCCAGAAATTAGATGTCCATGCTTATATCTAGAGGGGAAGAAGCAGAGAAAAAAGTATCTTGTTGACCATAGACAATAGGTGCAGGAGGAAGTATACCATGACGTCTGGACAGATCTTAATACAAGAAACTAATGTAAATGATCACAGCAGTTTTCTGGGAAAAAAAGTGCCTATTTTTGATCTTTGTTAACAATCTGGTCTTGAGAAATTCAACAAGAATAAGATGCTTCAAGGCTATCTTCTCTAGATCTGGAAGACTCATGAGAGTATTCAATCAGCCAAGTCTATTCTCTGGCCTTTTAAACTGTACCAAACTAATAAACACTTGTGAAATACTTTCATGCTGTAATATCTCCTCTTCAGTTTCTCTGTATGTATACAGGCCCTCTGCATCTCATTACTTTGTTTGCCTTGAAGCAAGACTGATATTCTCAGCAAGGTCTGAAATGTGAGATTTTTTTTTTTTTTGAGATAATGAAATTTGTGTCCAAAAAAACCCCAAAGCAACTAGAAAAGGTTTAAATTAGAAAAAGTAATGTGCTGTCTCCTTAGCTAATTATGTCATGATTTTTGTATGGTTTCTATTTAATCAGGCATCAACTAGAAAGCTGTGAGCTACTGCTTTATTTTTCCTTCTCGATTTAGCACTTGAAGGAAAGTAAATTACAGTTCTAATTTTATTGTTTTGTTCTTGTACTCATAATTAATATGTTCTGTACTGCAGGAGAGTGAAATTATATGCTCATTATAGAATTAATTAAAGTCAGGTTAAGTCAATTGATTCCCCCCTACCATCCCTGCTGTGATAATACTTTTTGGGCCTTCTGCCACTAGGGCATCATTACATTCTCATTTCCTCTGGAACTACGTAGGAACTTCTGCCTTGTCCTAAAAGTAGAAAAGCAATTGCACCTATTTGTTTTTAGTTCCATTACATCTACTCAGTGTTTCAGTCTTGCTTAAGACTTGGAAAATTACATGAGTCAACCTGAAAGCCAACTATTTTTTTAATTTTTTCATGACAGGTTCTTTCCAGGTGCTGTCTCAGAGCTTGCTGATCCTACTGACAGGGATACCTATGTGTACTATAAGTAGGTCATGTAACTTAATAAAGAGCCTCCCTATTGACTCCATACACTGCTCTCCTCAAACTCTCTGCTCATCTTTCCCCTTTGTATTTCCTGGATGAAGTTCAAGAGCCTACATCAAACATGATTATAGCCATCTCATTAAAAGTCAAACATTTGGGCTACTCACTGTAGGGGGATAACCATCCTGAATTCATTGCTTTACTCCAAGCACAAACAGAATCTGATGTGGATAACAAGATAAGTAATATTTACTGTAGTAAAAGTTTACAGTTTAAAAGACATCCAAAAAAGAAAAAAGGGAAAATAATATTAACATCACATACAGAAATGTAAATCGGAGTACGGGAGTTCTTCCTTGGCTGCAAGACTAAGAAAAGACTATAAACCAAATGTGTAGGTAATGCATCTACTTTTACAGTGTAAAGATCAAAAAGCAGGAGAGTTCACGCTTCTCATGATGCGATGCTGAAAGCAGAAAAGGCAAGGCCAAAATCTTAAGATTGGTGTGCCTTACACTGATGGGCAAGTTCCATACTGAAACCAAGTCAGTGAGCTGGGGCCACTCTCTGCCTTCTGGAACTGGAGATGTTTAGTATATATATGTAGCTGTACTTTCACAAGCAGTGTGATGTCTCCAGTGTGAAAATATCATGAGGAAATAAACTGAGAATAAAGATAATAAACTTAGAATTCTTCGAGTATTACACTACATCCCCAGTACAATTACCCAAAGTTCTTATCAAGTAAAACACTTCTTCTTTTACTAGAGTTCTTTGCTGTTTAAAAAATCAAAAATCAGCTTAAAAATATTTAATGGAAGGGATATCGCCTGCTGCAATATTAACAAGCACTTCCCAGCTGTGATTCTTCTGAAGCTGTTGATGTGTGGAAAGTGTCTGTATTCTCAAATTATTGTATTAGTAAAGCATCCACCTTATAGTTTACTTGAACATTTTGTTGAGGCTGTGGTTCTTCTGCTTTTTCTCTTTGCCTTCTTTGTGCTGATCTTCATACCATTTTTAATAAGAAAGATATTCTAGTTTTCATTTGCAAAGGGAGTCATGCAGGTTCATTCTCTGTTGTTGAAGTGTCTTTTCTGTTAGAACAGCAGACAGCCACCTACTAATTAAAGGCACATATTAGTGTCTCCATGGTGCATTGTTTATTTCAGATTGATATTTCTTGTGCAGTTATTTCTCCCTTTTGATCAGAAAAATGCTTATGCCCTTCATTTACTTGTGTAGCATGTAATACTTTCTCTGTTACATGGAATGTCACTAGGCTGTGGTTAGTTCAGCGATCTTTGAACTGTTTTCTCAGTTCTGATACTGGTTTCCTTTGTGACCTGCACAAGTTAGTGACAAGTAATTATTACTTGAATTAGTAGCTGTAGATATTCAATACTGCTAGGAAAAAAGCTACCAAGATAGAATTTATGATGTTTACATATTTTAGTACAAATCATACTAAAATCACTGGGATAGTAGAGCTCAGCTACCTTATAAAATTAACACTATTAGAAACAATGTGTTGATGTTGCTTTCCAGCTACTGAGTTTTAAAAAATAATCCTCATTTAAACGGTTTTCCTAGTGAGATTACTAAGGTGGTGAGGTAATTTGGAATAGCCAGTTTCATTCTTCTTAATTTTCATACTTACTACAGTGCTGCTTCAGAGGCAAATATGATGGAAGGTATCATGAGTGTAATAGGCTTTCAAGAAAATTATTAGTGAGAGTTAGTAAGGTAGATATACTATTAGTCTGTCAGTAAACACTACAGATCTATTAATAAATAAGTCTACTTCAAAAATAAATTAAATATTTGTTCCAGGACATTAAAGAACTGTGATGAATCTGACAGATTTGGGAAAAATAACTTAATCCTACCATTCCCAAACTTATTCTGGATTACCACATCAGTTTCTTACTGACATGATCACAACCAGAATACTGCGTTTTTTCATTTCTCAATAGCCTTCAATGTCTTCACTTTGCACTTCACTGAAGTTCAGAGTGATTTGCTCAGTCTTACAGGAAGTCTTTGGTGAGCAAGGGTTTCAACATGGATTGCCTAATACTTCCTTACCTCAATGGCTCACATCTGTATGTGTAGGTGCCCTTAAAAAACTTTGATGTGGATACCAGTGTGTCTGACATGCTGTTCCTTGTTCAGCTGATCTTCATGAATGTAGCTAATTGTTCTACTACTGTTATTTGTTGTGGGTTACCTAATAAGTCTTCCTAAAATTACCGTGTCATTATCCTTTTACTCTTTGGAAGGATGCTATAAAGTGAAGTTATTAGACTCAGCAGTATTCCTAGCTGATTTTGCAAGGCCTGGAATGTTTAAGAGGGAAGGAAAGGAAAATAGCCTAAAGAGGTTGAGGACTAAAGGGAGGATTGGGATTTTGTTCGTACTTTCATGTTCCTAAGGCACAGCTGAGCCTTAGGTTTTAGCCCTTTGGCCTCAGTCAGAAAGTTCTTTGAATTAAGGTGTACTAAGGAGATCACTACTTAGATCAATCCTGGAAAAGTTAAAGATAGTTCTCTAAGTGGGTGCTGGTACAGAAAACAAAAAAGTGGATCTCAGGAAAATTTAGATCTGCTCTTTAGAATATTGATGATGTTTTCTCTTCAAAAAAAGGCCCTTTTAATGAGGGATTACAAGGCAGGTGTGAATCAAGTCAACAGAAGACTGCAGAAGCAAATTAATGGTACTATGTTGGTCAATAGATTAGGAAACTAAAATATGTACAATAGTTAAATGGATTCTCCAAGGCCTTTGGTTTATGAGGCATCCAGGAGATTTGCATGTAGTTAATCAACTACCTAGAAAGGAACCTAGGGACTACGCAGATTATATAAATATATTCCAATAACAAGCCAGGGCTTACAAGCAGCCTAAAATTTTTCAAGGAAAAAGCATATGTAAGTGAAGGACCTCATTTGACAGGTATGTGAAGACTACTCAAACCTGTGAATATTTCCTCAGAAGATTTAATGATAACAGCAGTAATTAGCTCAGAGTAAGTTTTTTCTCAATTTTTTTTTTTTTGTACAACTAAGTTGTAAAAAGGATTGGTTTAAATACTAATCATTGCAGTCGGTCTTTTTGGATTTTCTGTAGCTAAAATAACCTTGTTTTTTAAATCGATATTTTGTATGCACCCCTGAATTCTGGGCATTAGCCTCTGAAGGTACCTAGTTGAACAACTAATCAACATCTCTAAATAATACAAGCATTGACTCTTCAAGGTCATGATGCAGGTTTTTTTCAATTGCACTACTCCTCAGTGTAAAATTTTGTCAAATAAGAGGCTTAGAGCTTATCTTTTTCTGTTGCTATAGATATATGCTTTCTTTGGTCCTATCTAGAGATTGACCTTGGTGATTTTACTTTCTGGGAAAACTGAATTGTATTGTTTTTACTGTGTTTTTACCTCACCTGTGTTTTGGGGTTTGTTGTTTTGTTTTTGGGTTTGTTTGTTTGTTTAGAGTTTTTGTGTATGTGTGTGGTTTTTTGTTTTGTTTTAATTAAAAAAAAAAAAAAAGAAGAAGAAAAAAGCGGCTACTTACCTGCTTTTTAAAGTAGCAAAGCCTTGCATTTACTAAATAAAATGTTCCAGAATAGCTCATTAACTTCTGAAGAGGCTCACTGGTTTTGTAGAATTCATATGTGGACAGGGAGAGATTACAGCTTCAGATGCTGGAATCTCAGAAATTTTCAGGTTACAAAACATAAGAATTAACCTTTAGGTTTATATAACTAACAGGGTGGCTTTATCTAGATTGGAGCACACCAAATAATATTCGACATTTCTGTAGCACTTTCTTGATTTATAAAACCTGAGAATACCTCAGGAAGGTAGGGAATGTTAATCTCCTCATTTTATACACTTAGAAACTAGGTCATGTTATTCATTCATTTCATAAAAAGCTTTTTCTTCTCTTCATTTTTTTTGAATTGTCAGTCAAAACAAGGTGTAAAGACCACATTGCAGGACAAATGCATATAAACTGATTTTATAAATTCTGTCATATATATGCAAACAAAACATCCAGACTTGCAAGCCTTTTATTGGTTAAACACAGCATGGTTCATGAACTGGTAGATCAGCTTTGTAAATGCCTCTCAGTTGTAGCCATCTTCTGTGTATTGCTTTTGGAAGTTAAAACACAAAAAAAAAGTTTTCTTACACTGGAAGTTAACCCCATTTCACTACAGCATGGGCCAGAACTTGGAACTACGGTAATCAAGACGTGCAAATGGGTGCCTTTAGCACTGTTTCACAGCTCTAATTCCAGTGCTGCTCTGTGCCAGAGTCTGTTAGACAACCCCAAGGGCTGCTGTGGTCACAGGAACTAATATGGATAAACTGAGTGTGAAATAGCTGCCTAGTTCTTATCTTAGCTTCATATATGCAAAGTTAGTTCCTTCAATTAAATGGTCTTCCCTGAACTGATTAAGATGACACGTGCAACCATTCTAGGCTCTTAAACATTTATTTCCATTGTAACATAGATTTTATTTTCATCGACAAGAGACTCATCTGGGCATGCAACCATTTCTACTGGCTTTACAAGCAACCAATAAAAGTGTAGCAGAGTCATTTAAGGTTACCGTCACTGTTTTGTCAGGCTAAATCACTGATTTAACATCAGTGTGGCAAACTGACCATGCTAATAGGATTTATGCATACTTTGCAGAAATTGTGGTTTCTGTGTTCTCACTAAGGAGGATCGGAGCACAGCAGCCAATAAAACAGCTTGTGACCCCCTGTTGCACAGGCCCCGATCCAGAATACTGGCATCTTGAAAGAATCCTTATATGTACAGTTAAATTTAATGTTGTTGTCCCAAAAGGAGGATTCTTTACTTGGTGTGCAAGCAGCCAAATATACATGCAGGGTTGAGATATAATTTTATTATGAGATTGCACAATGTTGGGTGCTAGGTGATAAAACCACAAAGCTAGCACACCTTTTTCACAGTACTTAGATAATTTATACTTGGGATTTTGGTTAGTACCTCCCCAGGTTTTCCACACCCTTTCCAGGATTAGTTAGTAATTTACGTGTGGTTACACATTTTCTCTTGTGTTAGGGTCTTCACCTGGGCAGTGGTCTTCACACCTGTGGGAGTGATTTTTAGTATTATAATGAGCTTATAATAAACAAAGTTCATCTAAAGGACACTCTATCTGACAGTCTTAAGATGTATGTTAAACAAATTCAACTAGTTATGTGTGTTCCAGGATGTTCAAACTGCAAGGACAACAGCTCCTGATAAGATGTTCCTCAAATCACTTTATCTTTGTTAAAGGAGCAGACTGAACCAGTATTGGTCCACTGCTTGTGTATCCTTAGTTTAGTAATTGTTGACAGGATTTACACATCCATAGATTAGTAATTGCTGACATGATTAATTCTTTTGATTGGTAATTACTGCATTACAAAAATGAGTACAAACAACTGCCCTCTTTGTTCTTTCCTCTTCCATGAACCATAAGTGAATATGTCTGGAGTACTAGAGCATCTCTCTATCAAGGAAGTCCTTGACCAGAAATGTCAAGGAGAGAAAAAAAGTAGTTTGTTTGTTTGGGTTTTTTCTAATATTTAGCTTTGAGAAATAGTATCATTTCAAAGTAAAGGATTAGCAAGGATATAAGCCGTCTACTAATCGAGTTGATAAGATGCCTAGTGGATACAAGAGATAAACAGCTTTATTGTGTATTTATTTTGTAGAGAGCCTAAATTTTATCCTTACTGTCTTCTCTTTCTACATTTATCTTGGAGTTTCTTTACAGATCAAAAGTTTATTGAAAACTCTATAAGCAGGCAGTTGCATATCCTGCTGTGAAATTTTGGCATATCATTTAAATATGTGGACATACAAAGAATAAAGCCAGGAACTGAACAAAATCGATGAAATTCAGTCCAAGAGGAGTGAGATAACAGTGAAGCTTCTAACATTTGAAAGAGGAATGACTTTGTGTGCCAGCAGCTGGTGGATGTGTTCAGCAAGCCTTTATCATTGCTGCTTCAGGAAAGGTATTTTGAGCCCTGGAACAGTGCCGCTTATGGTATAATGACTATAATTTAAATCATCTTGCCAGGGAGAGAAATGGAACCATCAAGGGACAAAAAAGCTTGTCTTTTTATACCCAGCTCCAAGGTTTTGAGCAAGCTGAAAACTGCTTAACTAGGGTTTTACATTCTGTCATATGACTTTGTCATTATAAGTTGAGGCAAGTTGGCTGGAAAGGTAAGCTAGCATCTGGGGAAATCTAAAGGCAACAATTAATGTGCCTTAAAGCTGCTGAATGCCAGAGAGACAAAACTCTTTGGTAGCTGTTAGTTTTTTGCCTTTTTACTCTCCTTTTGATAAAGCAGGGACAGCTACCTTAGGTATCTCAATGTACGACTGTGTGTTCTAACATGGCTTTTATTACTATCATTCAGAGCCCCATGAGAGCATGGAGCCATTTCTCATGATGTATTGCAGAGTATTCATAACCACCTTGAGGTGGTTCTGAGGGCTGAAGCAGAGCTAATGAGTCAAGGCAGGCCCACTTTCACCAGAGTTCAGGGAGTGGAAGATTAATTAGTTGGAATGGTCTCCCCTTAGACATTACTTTATAAGGCAAAATATGTTGAAATAAAGTCCCTCAATTCTACTATGTAGTCTCAGTGGCCCTATGCATTAAGCGATCATTAATTAAATACGTAAAACCAAAGTATATTGGTTATGCAGGTTTAGATTACATGTTTTGGAGGGAATCAGGCTTTAGACTTACCATTGTGACTCATAATGACCCATATTTCTTGTGTTTCTGCTGTAGGAAAATGTCATCACCATGGTAGCATTCATGCCGTGGTGACCATGCTACTTAAGCAGGGTAGATCTTGCTTATTTTCCCAGCGGATATAAAATTTTTCCAGCTCCTGTCCCATGAAGACTTGGTCAGCAACTACACTTCAGATCAAAGCTTAGCAGTGAAATTCTTGCAGGGTATGCAGAAAAACTGAGCACCAGTTTTGTTCTATTAATATTTTTACTTTCTTACTAATTTTTCATCACTTTTGAAGACCTGTCTTCTCACTATGCCAAGCTCAGCTCTGTTTCTCAGTTCACAGAGCTTTTGCAGACCCTGGGCCAGGACAGAAAGTGATAACTCACAGTGGCCAAGTAAGCTGAAAAAAGTAACTTGCTTAAGGAACTGAGATGCAGAAGCAACCTTTGTTCAATTAAGCATTTCCTCCTATTGGAGGAAATTCACTCCTAATCTTCTCAGTTAAAATGCACAAAGCTTTTTCATTTGTTTCCCTGCCGTGTACGATGGATTTATCTTCTGATTCTAGTGCTTCACATTTTTCTTCTTAAATTTACATTAATCTAATGTTTTTTCTTAAAAAAAAAAAAATCCACCAAATCATAGAATATTTTAAGTTGTAAAAGATTTTTAAGATAGAGTCCAACTGTCGATCTAACACTACCAAGTCCACCATTAAACCATGTCCCTAAGTACCACATCTATGCATCTTTTAAACACCTCCAGTGATGATGACTCAACCATTTCCCTGGACAGCCTGTTCCACTGCTTGACAACCTTTTCAGTTTTTCTTAATATGCAATCTAAACCTCCCCGGTGCTTGACAGCCTTTTCAGTTTTTCTTAATATGCAATCTAAACCTCCCTGGTGCAACTTGAGGCTGTTTCCTTTTGTCGTATCAGTTGTTACCTGGGAAAAGAGACCAACACTCTCCTTGTTAAAACCTCCATTCAGGTAGTCGTAGAGAGTGATAAGGTCTCTCCTCAGTCTCCTTTTCTCCAGGCTAAACAACCTCAGTTCCCTCAGCCGCTCCTCATCAGACTTGGGCTCCAGACCCTTCACCAGCTTCATGGCCCTTTGGACATGTTCCACCACCTCAGTGTCTTTCCTGTAGTGAAGGGCCTAAAACTGAACACAGTATCTGAGGTGCAACCTCACCAATGCTGAGTACAGGGGAATGATCACTTCCCTAGTCCTGCTGGCCACACTGTTTCTGACATGAGCTAATATGTATATTTTTTATCTTCTGTGAGTTCTTTTTACTGGATGTATGATTTGTTTTCCTGGTACAGATGAGATTTTAACAGGAGATAAAATGAGACTATATATCACTTGCTCCTTCTGAGCTATTAAATGATATGTACACTTAAGCTGCTAAACTTCTTTGGAAGTACCATATTACAATTTATCTCTGTACATTTCTACTGTGTGTTTCTGTATTATTGGCAAAAACTAAATAGTAACTAAAAGACAAGCTAATTGCTATTGGGTAATAATGCTTTTGTGCTATCACAACTTTTCTAATTCTTTATTAACTCATTTGTTGGGGGAATATTTAAGAAAAGAAGCTTGATCCACATTAGTACTCCTAAAAGCAAAAGATTCCTGGATATTTTTAAACCTTTGTTGCTATTTTGAGTTGTGTCCCTGGGATATTAAAAGCCCAGTGCACTGAATGAAGTGTTTCAGATTTCCAAAACTAAGTCATTTCAGCATTTTTTCCCCTGTAGATACACTATTCCATGTTTTGTGTGCAGATCCACAACATGCACCGGTTCCTTTACAAATTATATACTTTCCATTCAGGTTGAGCTTCAATGTGGTGTTTAGCAATGCATATAGTTGCCCCACACTGCACCTTAGAATAAGCTGTATAAGTCTGTTTAGCTGTAACATACAAGTAGTTCTTGTGGGAACATCTAACTTCATTAACAAGCTGGTGATGGCGAAAAAGTAAAGGGTAAAGGCACAAAGTTGTGTTTGGTTTTAAGAATGTCTATGGAATCTATATTAGCTAACTGGAGACCACACGACTTTCACATATCCTCCGCATATCTGTATTTCAAAACTAGTCTGATGTTCCAACTGCTGGTTTGATGTAAGCATTCATGTAAAATACTTTAAATACATTCTCATATGCACTTAAAATTTCAACTGTAAGTTCTTAAGGTGTTTTCCTGTTTTATGAATTTAACATGGTATTTTTCAGTGTTACATGGTTTTAAGCACAACTACAAAGTATAGGTTTCTACCGCTGTTACTATATCCACAACAAGCAGAATCGCCACTTGGATATTTCTTTTTATATAGCATTGTCCAAACAGTCCTGAAAGCAATCACAAGTTTCAGAGATGCAAGGCTGAATGTCACCTCTCAATATTTACATATCCTAGCATATGATAAACTTCTGAGGTTTTCTGTTATTTGATAGCTTATCTTCAGTCTTTTGGTTAAGGTAAATTATTCTTGTATGTAGGAACAATTCACAATTAGTTTTGAAGGATTTTTTATTTTGCTCCTCTGGTGACTACTATTCCTAGGCATTCAAATAGCTTTCTAGGCAAAATTGAGTCTTCAGTGAGCTGCAGCTTTTCAGTAGTCAAAGTCATCATGTACGGAATGTTCAGAACAAAATCCACACAACAGCTTAGGATCTCTTAAAACATTTTGCTTTTTCCTTGGCTTTTAGTCCTTGACAGGGATTGATGGATTTATGTGCTGAGCAGCAAATGGAAGATGCAATGCGAAGGATCCCTTGAGCTCTTGCCATGAGAAATCAGTGACTGTGAGCTCTCAATATGATCTCCTGCAGCAACTAGCTGTTTCTAACTTTATCTACCACATCATAGGCTTTGTGCACTATGGAATTTAACATCTCAGCCCACTAGCTGATATCTCTGAGAAATTCAACATGCCAAAAGACTATTATGTGTAATCATTGATTTCTTATTAGCTATATGCCAAGATTATTGAATCAACGAGCAGATGAAATTTGGTTTGTGATCCTTTTTCATGATTCCAGAAACTGTAACACCTAAAATGCCAAGCCATTTGTACATTCTAAATAGCAGGAAAAATTCTACAAACAACTCCAAAGTAGGTGAAGAACAGAAGGGAAAAAAAAAAAATCCAAGAATTATTTACAAGAGAACATACGCTACCTCCTATTCTTTTTTTTTGCACACATGATTTGTCAAACACCTTTTTTTAGACATTTGGAATCTCAAAGGAAAATAATAATGCTGCAAGCGTACATACATCTAGATGTAGGAATATCTGGATAGGAACAACCCCAGGTTCCAGTATAAGCTGGGGAATGACCTATTAGAGAGCAGTGTAGGGGAAAGGGACCTGGGGGTCCTGCTGGACAGCAGGATGACCATGAGCCAGCACTGTGCCCTTGTGGCCAGGAAGGCCAATGGCATCCTGGGGTGTATTAGAAGGGGGGTGGATAGTAGGTCAAGAGAGGTTCTCCTCCCCTTCTACTCTGCCCTGGTAAGACCACATCTGGAATATCATGTCCAGTTCTGGGCCCCTTAGTTCAAGAAGGACAGGGAACTGCTGGAGAGAGTCCAGCGCAGGGCAACAAAGATGATTAAGGGAGTGGAGCATCTCCCTTATGAGGAAAGGTTGAGGCAGCTGGGTCTCTTTAGCCTGGAGAAAAGGAGACTGAGGGGTGACCTCATTAGTGTTTACAGATATATAAAGGATGAGTGCCACGAGGATGGAGCCAGGCTCTTCTCGGTGGCAACCAATGACAGGACAAGGGGTAATGGGTTCAAACTGGAACACAAGAGGTTCCACTTAAATCTGAGAAGAAACTTCTTCTCAGTGAGGGTGACAGAACACTGGAACAGGCTGCCCAGGGAGGTTGTGGAGTCTCCTACTCTGGAGACATTCAAAACCCGCCTGGACACCTTCCTGTGTAACCTCATCTAGGTGTTCCTGCTCTGGCAGGGGGATTGGACTAGAGGATCTTTCGAGGTCCCTTCCAATCCCTAACATTCTGTGATTCTGTGATTCTGTATCTAGGCAGAGATAGTTGTAGTACAGTAAAAGCTCCAATAAGATGCATCGCAGAGAGAAAGTGCACATTGTGATTACACACTTGGGATGGATGGTTTTCTAACGCTACTTAATCACATCTAAATTTGTGAGTGTATACTGAGGGAATATACAGAACGATAAATTTTTTCACATAAGAGTTTGGTCGGAGAACTGCTAACTATCATCATTTGTGAAAGTTAACATAGTTTATCCATTTTCCATTCCATTTTGTGAGAGAATAATGCTATGTGGTTTCTTTTCTCATATGGGTAATAGTTTTTGATAAGTGTTAAATAATCTAGAGTTCCTTAAGGACTTAGGCCTAAAATTCAGTGCACTTCAAATAACATTTAAAGATACACTGTAAAAAGTACCAAAGTCACAAATTTTCCTGGAGAACTGAAAACCTCACTTCCTCTTGCACAGAGGTTTCTGTCTTCATTTTTTCTGTTGAGATCAACTCAGTCTCAAAAAATATATCCACATGGAACAATGTAGTGTCACATGAGTTATCTGTGAGACAGGCAACATGAAACAAACCACAACATGGGATAATACAGAGTAACTACCCTGCATCTCTAAAGAAGTCTAGCTCCATATTAATTAGCTCTGTCTCCAAGCAGGGTGTTTTTGAGCCCTATGTTACTAGTTAGATTTCCCAAGCCAGTTCATGTGGGTCTAATGTAGAGTCTCTGATGCTCAGCTCATGCTGTAGACACGCCTGTTAGGTATCTTTGAGAATTTTACTTTTAATTCCTTGTGCTGCGGATTCCTTGTCTGTAAAACAGAGAAGGTAAAAATGGAGTAGTATTTCTTATCCTTTGGTTAACTGCTCTTTCATCTATTAATGCAGTATTTATGTAAATGAAAAGCGTTTTTACTAAAAGGAAAAAAGAAGAAAACAAAACCAAAAACAAAACACCAAAACAACAAATAAAACACCTACCAAAAAAACCCTCAATATTGTAGCCATATTCGTCTGTAGCAAGTTTTTCCACAGCTTCCGAAGACCTGCCATCATCTTTAAGCAGATTTACCTTCAGCAAAGCACTTAGATTTCTTTGCTTCTTTTCTGAAGGCTTTGTTGTGTGTGCCAGTAATTACAATTATTCAAGTAATGACAGCCCTGTGACATCCTAGAGTTCTCAAAGCTTGCTATCATAGCCAATAGCTATCACAGCACAAGTGCCACATGTTAGCTTTCCCAAGTGAAACGTCAGTCAAGTTCCTTTCTTGCAGTTCAATGTTCCACCTTATAGGTAAGTGCATGCACAGGTGCACAGACAGCTTCTGGGAACTGACAAAACAGACCCTTTCTGTTAGATGCCCCAGAAGAATTTCACAGCAGAGCTCCAGGACAGATACCAAAACAAGTCCCCAATTTCCCTCTCTCTGATGGCCACCTAGTCCACCTGTTTACTGTTGCTTGCATCTGGCTCTGGGAAATGTAGGGACCTGGTTATCAGTCAGAACCACACACACTGCAGCTGGCAGCTGGTTTCCTAAAACTTGGAGAGCTGCCTCCAGCCTATTGATAAGTATTTGCTATGATGAAAGTGCTAACATAATTGCAACATGAAACAAATTTAAAGTGTCAAATTACATCAAGAATGTAAGTCAAATGCTTTTGTAAAAAAAGAACAAAAAATCTTTGCAAAGCTTTGATTCTTCCAGCCCTGTATTAAACAGAAACAGTAAGTGGTCCTTGAGTAAAGCTGATTTCAGATTCTGTTGCAGAGCAAAAATATCCTGTAATCTTTGTAATGACATTGCAATTTCATAGAGTATTTCAAAGTAAATATCGGAATAGAAAATCATTAATTTTCATGTTTCTGTAGATCACTATAGATAAAAAGCAATTACTAATCTTGTTCTATTTGAGGAGTTGGCAGAAATAATGGTGTATCTTTTTAAAGTAAGATTGTGTGAAGTAATTGTTACGTAGCAACCTAGCTTCTGCATGAAAATAATTTCCATCTTATTAAAGCATGAATAATTTCTATATAAAGTAATTTGCTTAATGCTAAGAATATTTTCCAAAACCACTCCATGGAATACTGACTTAGCATATTTGTGTACAGAATTAGGATGGTTTATTATTTATCTGCAACTTAGATAAATGTCAATGCTTTATGATCGTATCTTTCACTAGCCACTGAAGAAAACACGTGTGTTTCTACAGTACCAATTTTTTTATAGAACACCTCCCACATAAAGATTTTATGGAAGCTTTTTCATTTATTCAGAATTCTTACAACTGTGCAAATCCAAAACAAAATTACTAAAGAAAATCTATACAAAGGTTATATGACTTTTCATTTGAGGTGATACTCTTTTGGACTCTGCAGACCTTCATGATTTTCAGGAATGTAAAACATTGGCAGCTGCAAGAGAATTCAGGCAAGTTTAAAAAAAAAATAAATTTCAAGATGTCTCATGTTAAATTCAAAAAAGCAGAGACTTCCATATACTAAAAACACTATAAAAGTGACTTGTCCAAAAATATACAAGACAACTGACTTAAACTGAGAATAGCTCCTAAGTCTTCTGACCCCTTTTTGTACACCTTGAATAAAAACAGTTAGAGAGAAAGAGAAGCATGTTAATGGAGAAAAGAGGGAAGGCCAAGATTTAACAACGAAAGCCACCTGCAGTCATGATGCAAACACTGCAAATACAACTTATCGGGTGTTTTAATATTCAGTGCTTCAATGAATGATAGATACTGCTCCTAACCCCCTTTTATTATGTCTTAACTTATTCAACATTGATAGATTGCTGTGCTTTCCACCAGTGCTTTCAAACAGATCAAATTTACTTCAGACTAGGGACTAGTAGTGAAACAAGGGTGAAAGTAAAATCTCTGTGAGAGAATGTGGAGTCCTATGTTACTTCTGGAGAAGTGTGCAGCATTCCTGAATAGGAAAAAAACATTCATGTTTGGAGGAGAGCAGGCAGTTTTATATGGGCACTCACCACAAGATCAAAACCATACTGGTATGCATAAGCGATATATGCTTACCTTAGACATGTGTTAAGAATCATTCTGAGAATAAAATTAAGCAGAGGTATTGGGCCTAAATGTTTTCGGGAGTTTTAACACCACTGAAATAGTTTGCAAATTCATCTTGTTTTTTTTTTTTTTGTCAAGCTCTTCATGTCACTTTTACAGAAACTTACTGTCCTGGTTTTGTTAAAAACAAGACCAGTTCTCTTTTGGTGAATTTTTCCTTTCAGCTAAGTTCTTCTAAGTAACTGTAGTTTTCTGAATTTTTGCCTGCATGTTTTTCAAACACTGAGCTCGAAACTGATAAGAGCGACCAATGTAACGGTGAAGAAGCTCATGTTTAGATTTATTGCTATGACAGTTAAGAATTCCGATAACTTCCCATAATTGAGAGGGGTGTGTTTGCCAGGTGACTAAAACTGACCAACTGAATATTCCATCTCATAATCATCATACTCCCTATAGAAGAGGGTGATCTACAAGCTTCAGGCCCTGCATCCCTGAAATCCAGTTTCTGGTTTACTGTGAAACCCCACTCATGACTTTCAGGTGCCTGCCCTGCAGCTGCTGGAGCCACACCAGCTCCTAGCTCCACCACCACTGGAGTGATGCCAACTTCATATCAGGCATTGAAGATTGTTTTTGTATATTTTTTATATTTTCTCTATTTATTAGTAGCATTAGTAGAGCCTTTTATACTTTTCCAACTTGTAAGACTCTTTCTAACTGAAGTCCCTCTTCCTTATCTTTCTATTGCCTTTTATGGTGTGAGGGATTAACATAGGGCATCTGCCACAGTTTATTGTTGCCTTGCTTTAAACCTTGATACCTACATAAAGGTATTTTATCCATTTTATTTAAGGAGTAACAGGAAATAACTTAGTGAAGAATCAAATCTGTAACTAAATGATCCTGGATTTGGTAGAATTCCCTAGGAAAGGGAGATTTTATGCCATATGAAGAAAAATAATCAGAATTGACATAAGATTAGGAAAATTTAATTGTGTAGTTCTCATCCAAGATGCAATACATGCAATTTTGCAAAAAGTTGTAACATAGCTGTAAGATTTGGTTACAACTATAACACTGAACAGAAAGTAAAAAGGAGATGACTTCAGACTGTACAAGAGAAAGTAATATAAGGCCTTTCAATCATGAGAGGATGTTAAGGATAATTCCAGTGTAACTACTGTGATTTTCTGCTTTTTCCTTAAGGCAGAACTTCTTCCAAGGTTAGATAATTAGGTTTGCAAACGTTGCAGAAGACAGCTTAATGTAACTCACCACATCCAGGTGGAATTGGATTTGTCTTTCTAAACAAGGAGCTTAAACCCAAACTGGTAATCAGCCACCTTGTGGTTATATATGTCTCTCTAGTGTTTGTTTATTCAGCAATGATAGGTAGGCAGCTAATATGAGCAAACAAGTGCAGAGCCAACCAGAATTGTCCAAGGACGTCTTAGAAAGCTTGCTTCTTTTCTGTGCTCTCACTTAAAAACATGCAAGACTGGGAAGCAGTGGAACTAAGCAAAGAAAGATAAAAACATATCTTCTGAAAGCTAGAGGAATCTGGTGAAGTGAGTTAAAATAAAAATAATTCACTGTGGAGCAGCTATGAGGTAACACAAAAAGGATGGGATCTTCCAATAAGGAGGATCTGAGATGATTAGAAATGGAGAAAACTGGGTGCTAACTCAGTTGTATCTGCATTGCTGTCTGAGAACATGCTCAAAGTCAAATTATCAGCCAGCTTGTATTAATATTTGCAAAAGTGTCCTCCTGACTGCTCCTGGGTCATCCTAGTTCAAATTCCCTGGAGAAAACTCAAGCTGTATGCTATACAGTCTCCACTGTCTTGTGATGATGTCAGGCAGAAAATATAAGCTGGGAGACCTCCTTAGAGTATACTAGATTCTTCACAGAATGTACTTAGCATAGTTTATTATACTGGCGAATGAGACCCTTGGGCAGTCTGAATGGAGGGTGTCTACAACAGCAGTTTTGATGCCTAGCATGATTTTTTTTTTCCTGAGAGTTCTTTTATATTGCCAGAAACGTTACCGTTTCTATTTTTGTTATCTAAAGTGATGTTATTACTGCTTCTCTCAAACAACCAGGATCTGAGGGAGGAGAAAAAGGAAATCTGTGATAGAATGAGTAATGCAAGTCTATCTTCACCTAAGAGTAAGCTTAGAAAGTTCTTAACTTCCTCAGTATTTTAGAGATCACTGTAATGGTTCTTTAGTGAAGGAGTAATTATCTTACAACAGAATGAATTTTTTATTTATACAGAGCCAGAGCAGTTTTCCCATTGGAAGATGAGATGTAATTAGTATGCAATTTCTTCCATTCTTGGATCTTCCTGTTTGGTTTTTTTTCAGCATTCTGATCCATTGGCTTTCCATTCTGTTCCTGCTTTGCTTCTTGGACTTGATATACATTGATTGCTTGGCTTGCAGAGCCTTCCTCTACCTTCTAACACCACTTATGCTGTGCCTCTAGGAATGTATTGCTGCTTCCTTCCACTCCTGTTCAAGACTATGACTCTTCATTCCTACTTCTTTCTCCAATCAATATGAGACCAGTAGGGATCACAGTCACAATCCCAGAGATAGTAAATGCTTAATTCCTATATTGGTTTTCATGCTGTTTTAATAATGCCTGTTGCATAAATGATTCCACAAAGAACTCCCAGATCATAGGCAAATAATTCTTGGGGGTTTATGAGTTTTCTTCTTTTTTTTTCTTTCCCGTGGTCTCTTAGTTAACATCTACCATCCAGGTGGGTACATATTCTACCATTTTTGTCAATTTTCTGAGATAAGCATGTAAGCTTGCTAAACATTTTAATCAGTAATTGTGAATTCTGTTACTTTCTCATGTTTTCCAGTTAGGCATCTTTCTCAGTCTTGCTCATATCTCCATGTACATTTCCAATTACTTCACTCTAAGCTTCATACTAGACTGAAACTTCATTTTTGTCAATCCATGGTGTTTTTTATCACAGTTATTAAAAAAAAAAAAAGTCAAACTTTGTTCATTTGTCACTGTATTTTACTCATCCTCATGCTCCAACTCTGAAAAAAAATCTTCTCATTTTCCAACTACTTTATTTGTGGTATTGTTGCATCTCTGTGTATGTATGACTGAGCTAACAGTTTAGGCTTAATTTCCTTTTATAGTGCTGGAATAAAAACTTAAACTGAGTTGGGGTTTTTTACATTATTTTTTACTTCCTGTGCCTCTTATTACTTGTCTGTTTCACAATTTCCTATTCTTCTCCAACAGTTAAGCTTCATTATGTTTTACCTATAGTGTTTCCCACTGGTACCTTATGTCACAGTAGTTTAATGTCTTTTTTTGCATATTTTCCATATTTTGTCATCATCAGCTTGGTACAACAGTAGAGATTTCACACACCAATGAAGTATGGAATTATCCCAGAAATATTTGGTAATATTTCTGTGACTTAATATAATTTTTATTCATACAATTCCACGTAGTCCTACCAATTTAATCAGTACCTTGTATGTTTTACACTGTCTATATCATTCTATTCACTTCCTGTGGGTAGATGTTTTCTTGTTTGTTTACATCAATAATGTATTTTAAAGTAAAATACATTTTTTGGCATTGCTGACAGTGTACTTGTACAATGACTCTCCAGTTATCTCTTTTATTGTAATGTTTCAAAGCCATATATGTTAAAAAGTTCATATTTTACAAAGCTAAACTGGACCAATTAACTCTACTTCAAAAATTTTATTCCATTTCCTTAGGCAATCTCTTCCTCTAACTACCACCTTTTTTGGGATGTGACCCTTTCCACACTTCATTATCTTGGATTCCTCAGCTTCACTTCATTGCCACTTGTGCCTACATGTAGAAAGTAGTATAAGTCTAGTATGGAGTCCAACTGTAGAGATGCACTTCTGAATTTAACCGCAACAGTAATCTTAATTTCAGGATATTTTGTTTGTGAATTGACTGTAGTTAGACTGGTTCCTGCCAGAGTACCAAGTTTAGGTTTTGTAATTCACATATTAGATAAAGGCTATTTTTTTTTTTTTTTTTTTTTTTTCTCATGCGATGCTTCTACTCACTTTACCTGTTGATTCTGACAACTGGGGCTGAATGCAACAAATATCAGAAAGAACATGGCTGGTCTTCAGGACAAAGAGGGCAACAAGTATTATTGTGGATAATGAGGAAGAAGAAGACGAAGAAGAAGGAGAAGAAGAAGAAGAAGAAGAAGGAGGAGGAGGAGGAGAAGAAAGAAGAAAAAAACATTAATGTCAGTAAATATCAACACTAATGCTTTGAAACCCACTCACATATCTTAAGGAAGAGACTGAAAAACACTGAGGAGGCTACTGTGACATATATGGGGGTTTCAAGAAACTGACTGACAAGTTGTTATAAAGGATCCTAACTGAGCTTGATGACCTGGTAAACGGGAACCAAATGTTGCAAAACATGGGGAAAGCACTGAAACAGGTAGTTTATTGAATTTTTTCTTCTTTGTCAGGGTATTTAGCAAGTTGCCATCTGATATGAACTCACTCCGTGCATTACAAATCAAAATTAATGCCAAAACCAAATAATTACCTCCTATAAGGAAATGAACTCGGTCTTCCCTAATACACTTTGTGTCTCTAAGGAAAAAAACAAAAACAAACAAACAAAACAAAACAACAACAACAACAAAAACAACAAAAAAACCCACCACCAAAACAAAAACCACAACCAACAAAAATTATATATGTGTATGTATAAAAGGCAACTAAGTGAACAATGATTTCTTCTAGGGAATTAATTTTAGTATGTAACCAATAGAAAATGTATAGTTCCAAACTTTTTAAAAGCTAACTAGTCAGAAGGAACAACACATGTCAAAATAACAAACCTTGGATCTAGCAGATACGTCCTTTCAGAGTCATACTTCGTCATATATGAAAGTTACATCTGTATATTTTACATTTTTTCTGTTAAAAACCCCCTCAGTTACTCCTGAGTAAAATATTTTAGACCCTTTGCACCATCATATTACATAATACAATCTAAAAGTATTTGAAATACAACACAAACTATCAGGATAGCTCTTCTCCATAGCAAAAGGTTTACGTCATTGATTCCATTTTGCAGAAGAGGTAGTTGCTGTAAGTAGAAGTATACATTCTAATGCCATGTGGTTTCCTCAAAGTGTTAACCACTCAGCTCTAACATTATAGAAACTCTTGTTCAGAAACCAGGCTTGCTGGTTTTCTGTTTTTTTGTTTTTTTTATATAGATCACATATCAAGGGCAGATTTCTCCTATCATATTTTCCATATGGGACCACTGAATATGAACACAGGTTTCTGCCTATGTTTCTTTTTAATATTTCTATAAGTCTGAATCCTCATTTCCACTTACAATAAATAAATGAATAAATAATGAATGAATGAATTCTGGAAATATCAAAATAATAAATTTGAAGCAATTTTTGAAAATATTATTTAGGGAGTGATTGATAGAGGAATTAATAGATGATCAGAAGAAATAAACGTGTTCTGATTTGTTGTCTCTTTCTTTTTTTTTTTTTTCATTAAATCAGTATTGGAAAACTATAATAGCGTGACAGACATTAGTGTGCTGGCCCTAAGATGGGTCTCTATGACCTGCTAGTGCTGGTCACCAGCCCAACATCATAACCCCGTTTACTACAACCTTTTGAGCCCAGCCCGTCAGCCAATTGCTCACCCACTGTAGTGTGTGTTCATCCAACTGTATGCTGGACATCTTGTCCAGGAGGATATTCTGAGAGACAACATCAAAGGCTTTACTGAAATCCAAAAATCAACAGGCTTCCCTTGGTCAACTAGATGGGTAACCTTGTCACAGAACGAAATTAGGTTTGTTAAGCAAACCCCACACTTGCAAACCTTATCCTTTTCTTCTTTCCCTGGCTTATGTACCATATTTTGGTTTTGATGTTTAACTGAATGTTACATGTGCTATAAAAACTTTAGAGTTATAGGAAAAATGCAGGAGACAAACACTTATCATTTATCAGTGTTAACATTGAATGTTAATCATAACTTCCCCCATATAAGCCCACATGCTGCTTGTTTAACTGTGACTTCCAAAATATTAAAAAAAAAAAATACTTCTGTATAATCCGTCCAAGGCCCTTTAGCTGGAACCACATGTCCTGCCATTCCCACAAGAAATAGATTGTGAACTGAGGTTTTAACTTCTATATTAATTTATTAAATTAGTTCATATCATCTGTGTTCATTTTTTTAAGTTTTAAACACAGCCAGCTGAAGGTACCAGTTCATCAAATTTCTTCAGAAATCAATTTTAACTGGAATGAACCAGGAATGAGGTGAGATAGGAAGTACACATGTACTGGTGTGCTTTTAAATTTTTTTTCTTTATTGACAGAGACTGTGACTTTTCTAATCTAATGACTGTGAGGAAAAACCTTCAGATCCTATGATTTTATCTGTGCTGTGTTACATTATGTGTTCTTTGAGTTGCAGGAATCTTCCACTTTCTATGTCACCCACATTAAATTCTGCCCTGTGCATACAAAGTTGCCTAGATAGTCTTTGTAGGAATTATGTATTTAGTCATTGGCAAAAGTAAGGAAGAACCATTTACATTAGCATATTTTTATAACAAGAAGTATATACAAACCATTTACATCAAAACATACACCTAGAAAACTGAACGTATTTCCAAAGCCTTACCCTCTCAGATAAATATACCAATCCAAGCAATTGCCTAGTGAATTTTGAGGTGAGTCAAGTTTCTTTAAAAGATTTGGTTTCCTCTGAAACAAAAGTATAAATATCAACTTCATGCAAACCCTGTATGCTTTGCTTCAGAAGTCATTGGTGCCTGAAAGTGAACACACAGCCTGGTGCACAACAATAAATATAGACTTAAAGGGGGAGAAAGGGAGGGCGGTTTGCAGTTGTACTTCCCGCCCTGTTAGCACTGACTCTGTAAACAGGATCTGGGCAGCTTCTCAGCCTAATGTAGTACAACATCAGGTCTTGAAGACAGGTAGTGATTCACTTCTCTTCAGAGCAGTGGCGTAGTCTAACTTATAAAACATTGACCAAATAGTTGATGCTAAGAAGTCCTGATTCTTTCATGTCCAAAGTTTCTTACAGGCTTGTGCATTCTTTTTCTGTATCCCTACTTGGCAAAATCTAATCCAAAAATGAAGTGGAAGTGTTATAGCTTTGTAAAGCATATACAATAGCATCATGCTCATGTATGTTTACAACTCATGTCATAGACATTGCTATAGTTAAACATCGCACAAATTTGTGAGTGGTATCACATGGCTCACACAGGTATTTTCAGATATTAAAGAATAGCTAACTGCTTCATTTGTGCAAATGCTAACTAGCTAATGTTGTTTATCTATCTTCTGATGGAAGAAACTAAATAAAGTAGTATGAGGTGTGCCTACTCTCTTCTTTGCTTTATCTTTCCCTGGTAGTTGTGGGTGGTTTGGGTTTTTTTTGGTCACTTTTGATAGAAATGCAAGAATTCTGATATTTTCATCTTTTTTGAAATGCATAGTATGCTCTGCTCTTTCCCAGCTGATTTCACATCTATTCACCTGAAATGTTCTGTACAGTAATACAGACTGCTGCTTATGCATTTACCAGGGCATTCTTCAGTGAATTGTATTTCGACTAGCATTTTCTCTCCAATCTGCAAAAAGTATTTTGGTAATGTCTGAGATTAACATCTGTGTATGGTTGTTTGGTTTGGTTTGGTTTGGTTTAGGTTTTGTTTGTTTGTTTTGTTTTTTGTTGTGTTTTTTTGTTTTGTTTTGGGTTTTTTTTGTGTTTTTTTTTTTACCTTTGGAAATGGAGCAATATAAAGCACTGTCTCTTCCATTCATTCCAGACCGTTTGCACTTTTAGATGAACGGCACCGTTTACTGCAGGGTGAAAATGAACCGTGGCAGATACTCTCTGTCAACCTGCAGCCCTTCCCACTAAGGAAATGTAACAGAAGGCAAAGGCAGAGAAACTTACAAGTTGGGAAGTTAAAAGTGCTTCACTGATATTGCAAGATATACAAAATCAATATTGAATTTCCTGGTCCAGCACGACAACCGGTGATGGAGCTGGTGTTGATCCAGCAGCTGCAGGGCAGGTACCTGGAAGACCTGGACTGTACTCTCCAGTAAACCGGAACTGGATTCAGGGAGGCACAGCCTGGAACTGAGCCTCAGATCACAGGCAGAACAGGCAGGGTTCTCTTCAGATGCCAACCATGGTCAAAGAGCCAGAGACTCTCGTGATCTCCCAGTTTTATATGGTGTATGATGTGTATAGGATGGAATACTTAGTTGGTCAATTTTAGTCACGTGTTCTGTCTGCCCCTCCCTGTGAGTACGCCCCTCTCACTTAGAGGACATGCAAAATATATCAGTAACCTTGGCTTCTACAGCAATAAGTATAAACCCGGGTCTCTTCTGCAGACCGTTGCTGCCATTATCAGCTCTGGAGTGAACAGTGTCTGAAAAACATGCAGCCAATTTCAGAAAAATGCAGTTATGTAGAAGAACTTAGCTGAAAGGAAAATTCACTAAAATAGAACTGGTCTTGTTTTAACCAAAACCAGGACAATGAAGCACCTGATTGTTTACTTATTTGCAATTGTTTACTTATTTGCTGCTGCATTAACAGGGTTAACAGCTTCCTAATAATTGGACATTGCACTTTCCCATTTGTTGTATTACTATTCTATATCCCTTATTTTTTGCCAAGTAATTAACTTGTCATGACAGTGTTTAAAGGAAAAGGCAATGTTGACTGAAATACTACCTCACAGATAGAACAGACAATGGAGATACGGAACTGGGCTTTTCTCATCTGAGTTTGTTTTTGCAGCAGTGTGGGGCCATCATCAAACACCCAGATACTCTAGTCATAACAAAACACACTCTTGGGATTTATAATTTGATTTTAAAAATTTACTTAGCTTCAAGGAGCACTATGAAAATGATAGATCTGAAATTAAAATACTCTGTTTAACAGTGCAACTGTTTAATCCTAAATGGCAGCTCTAGAAATTTCCCCTTCTCTTCCATTGAAGCTTTAATCTGCTTGGTAGACAATGCTTCCACTGGTGAAAGTTATTTATTCTCTGATTCTGCCTTTCAGACCTTAGTTAACCTGCTCAAATCACTAAAGTACACTAACCAAATCTTATTTGGAAACACATTTTCTTCTGATACAAATGCCTTTTGTTTATAAACTGGTCCAAATCCATCGACTTTTTTCAACACAGTGAACAATAATATTATTGTAATATTACTGTAATATCATGTAATATTCAGATTAATTCTAAACCAAAACGAGTCAAATTTCCAAAACATTTTTCACAACCAGAAGCAAAACCTACTGATTGCAAAAAATATAAGCAAATGCTATATTTTTCTGGAGTTTTTGGTAGAAAACTCCAACCAAAAAAGCTAAGACAAACACCTGAATCTCTTTAATCTTCCAAACCTAAGATATTAACTGTCATTTTGGTCCAACAAAAACTGGTTTTGTTGTTGTTTTTTCACTGTTTTGTTTGCTCTATTAATTTGATATAAAATTTAAAAACACCTTTATATAATACTTAATAGACACATCATCTTGATGGAATCAAAAAGTAAGCAAAGCCTGGAGGTAGTTAAAAAAAAGGCCTTACACCGTACTCTTTGAATAAGTGGAAATTGTCCCTGATGTCAAGCCAAATGGAATTTCACTAAAGTGAGAATATAATTTTAGAAAAGCGAACACACCAAAATGGATCTGTTACGGGGTTGTGATTACCATTGTTACTTACGTCTGACAACAAACCAGCAGCTAAAAGATATATAACAATTTATAAGTCTAATGTTGACAAATGCTTACAGGTCAAAACTGGTAAAACTTGTCTCTGTTTTTTCAGAAACCTGATGACAATAGCAAAAAATCCCATTACAGACCTGTCAGTCATAACAAGATGCATTATGCTGAAGTGGTGTAAAAACACAAATAAAATATTCAACAACAGCTACAGAAAATTAAAGTGTCTTCTGCCCACAGAGAAGCCCTTTCTGCCTTACCTATGTCTTTGTTAATGAAAACAGATTTAGGAGGTGTGATGTTTATTATGGAAACAAGTTAAAAAAAAGGACTCGTCAGTTTGATGGAAGATGTTATTTGTGAAACAAAACCAGAGCATGATATAAATTGCAAGTAAGACTAAGTGAGGAAGGGCCAGCCCTGCATGGGTAATTAATAAGTATATTTCTTGTAGCTGATCTGAACAACTTGTTATCAATCTGGACTAAAAGGTAACAGAAGACTGAATCAGAGGAAATGGTTGTGTGGAGCATGTCCTTTTTAATACTTACCAGATACAGCTTGCTGTGGGTGAGGAATTAAATTGTTCAGTATGGCTTAGCCGACACCATCTTGGAAGAAAAATATTTTTTCCTATGCAAAAAGTACTATGGATTTTATCCTGGCTTTGCCATGGAAGAGCAAGTTATTCAGGCATTTTCTGGAGTGTTTAAACATTATTCATCTGTTGCATCTTTGATTTGAGAAAGTCAGGTCAGGCTGGTCCTGAGTCTTGGCTTCTGTGGTCAGTAGTTGTACTTAGGTGGATTCCCAGACTTAGTTGTAAAACCATATAAGACTCTACAAGATAAGCGATTATACTTTAGAACGGATGCCTAGTTTGCATGCAAGAGTGTTGTACTGATTTATCACTTCTTTACAAGTTTATAGAGAAGCTGCTTCCTGATTAAAAATCTGAAGTCCTGCTTAGTAAATATGTTGATTTTATCACAAGGCGACCCTCTATGAAGGCTCTTGATTTAATGGTTTATCAAAATCAATTGTAAAGTCTTTGTCAATAGGAAAAAAACTATGTACAGAGTATAAAAGAAAGGTAGGGAACTATTTGTTAACAGAATTCAGTTTAGAATGGATTTCAACTTAGCTGGGAACAGTATTCCTGTATTAATGAAAAAACTTACAAAAACAGAGCATTCAGATGACTGATATAAAGATGCATCTCTGCTATATTATTCCTCCAAGTAAATCAGGAGAAATATAAGTAGGACTCAAATTTTTACTGCACTCACAAAAATTTAATATGTAATTTTCCAGACACTTTCAATCATATGAGAAAAAAAAAATAAACAAACAAAACACCAAAAAACAACAACAAAAATCTGCAACACTTTCTTCAATTTTAGATAAGAAAAGTCACCTAAACTAACTCAAAACATTTAATGTAAGTAACTAGAAATAACTAGAAATAAACTTCAGTCAGACATTTATGCATTCTGCAACTGCAGGTTTAATCTTATAGATCCTAACACTGCCATGTTTCGAAAGGCAATAAAATCTTTACTGATAAGAAAAAAAATCTGGTTTTAAAATATATGCATTTTGTGTGTGCATAATTATTTTAATTACAACTGATCTTTCAGTAACTGAGCTAAAACCACCATGAAATACAGGTAAATTCAAGAAAAAACAGTAAGACTATTTCCCCACTCCTGTCTTTCTCAAAGTTCACAAAACTTCAAGGCAGTTGGCACTCATGCTTGCATATAAAAGGAATGCCACTGGAAGATAGGAAGTTTAGCTCAGATAAATTCTGATGTTTATCTTGGTAAAAAAACAAACAAACAAACAAACAAACAAACAAACAAACAAACAAAAAACAAACCAAACAACATAATATTACTTTCCAAAGTTATTCTTTATCTCACCAAAACTAACATTAATTTTATATTTTCAGTGGGAAGCTGGGAAACTTATGGGACATGATCCACATTCCTTAAAAATCAATATAGTCAGACCTTAGCTTTCCACTTTAAAAGAGGGAGTTAAGTCTTCTGTTCACTTTGCACAGTGATTGACTGAGTAACCAGTTCAGAAAGTAACTCGAACTGATGGGTTATGTCAAAAATGAAAGACACCAAGACTAAAAAACTAATATGGCTATAGAAAAAACACTTGGTTTGATTTTTGAAAAAATACTTACCAGGAGCCAGCTCCAGGGCCAGTGACCAGAGTGTCAGTTAAAGACAAGCAAGCGTAAATGCTGTGTTGAGTGCAGAGATGCAAATCTTGACTGCCAGAAGGATCAAAAAAACCAGTTTACTGTCTACAATGTTTTCCTGCTGAGTTAAGTCCTGAGCACAATACTGCAAAATTAATTGTATTTCTAATTTATAGTTTTACCTAAACCTTCTCCCAATTTTAGGGATTCATATAATCACACAGTTTTCTTTTGAACAACAATGTGATGAAGAGCAAAACTACTTTGAATTTTGTCTGTCATTAACTGTGTGAGGCAACCTCAGCTGAAACCAAAGTAAGAGTACAAATAAGCCTCTGACCATTCTGGCATGAGCTGAAGTGAGAAGAGGGGTCACTATTTCATGACATAACCAAGGAAAGGTATCAACAAGCCCTTGCTCCAGCCAGTCTTCGCTCTGGTTCTTTCCCTATGCAAAACTCCCTGTGGTCAGGGAGATAGCAAGGAGTGAGCAACTAGAAATCCAGTAACCAAATAAATACCTAGCTAAATCAGAGAAAATTGTTTAGAGATAACCAAAAACTTTGTAGAATAGACTACAAAGTTTGCTTGAGGAAGAAGAGCAGGTAGGTGATTTATGAGTAAATCATATGGGAGAAAGAATGGGCATGCTGATAAATATTTCATATAACAAAATGTCTAGCTGGACGGGGTTGCTTATATAAATATGTCCACACTTCTTTATTTTAAGATATCCTACTGAGTAGGCTTAGTGTGTCCTCTGAGTTATACTTAAAAACCTTTCCTGCTGCATGTTAAAGGAAAAGAGTAATAAGTAACCTTTTCCTCCTCTGAACTTCATTTTTCTGTTTATTGGATTAGATTAATACTTACCACAAAAATAGAACAACAGCAATAATCAAAAAATACCCATGGTATTTGTGACTTTTAACTCAGTAAACAGAAGAAACATAGTAGCTAAGTTCAAAGACAATACTAGTACAGGGGAAAATTGTGTTTATTCCCCACAAAAACAGCAAGTCTGACCTCCTAAGAGTGCTTTGTAACCAAGGTCACCTTTAAATGAAGACTTTGTGTGGGAAAAGCAAGTAAAGTGTTGGTGGATTTGGACTGAGTTTTGTGAAATGTATCATTTCCTTGAATGAATGCAAGTGAGGGATCAACGCACAAGGAGTATTGGATTGATGAATATGCAAACTTTAAATTGAAATGGAAACCTGAAGCCTGGATTGTGCTAAATCATCTTCATATATTTTGCAAGATGAGGAAAGAGCATCAGCCTCATGACTCAGGTGAAATGTCTTTTTGGGGAACCTGCATTCTACTTTCATAGGTAAGATATACCAATACTAGTAGTTATTCCACCTGCTGAACCTCAAAATCCTCAGCTCAACTTTTATTTTAAATATATGAATTTGCTCATTTTCAGAAAGAATTTATAAAGAAAATAAAATGGTATGTTGGCAATGAAAAGTATTTCTATCTTTCAAGCACCAGAAGTTCTCATTTTTATTCTGCCCAACAATTTGACATGAATAGGATAGAGATGCTACATAAGGTGATACAGAGACTGATGAATTGTATTCTGCCTTCAAGTAGAAATCAGTTATCACCACTAAATATTGCAGATCAATTCATTACAGGCGCACATTCTGTATGTTATGAATGGGTTCTCCTTTAAAAGGATTTGATGGCCTGTGTTTATATTGTGAAAGTGGATGTTTTACACTGTTTAAGTTCCATCAATGCTGGCTTGGTGGAGCAGAATCACTGTTTTCATTGATAAATCACTATCAGGTCAGCATTAATCTAAAACAAAGTAAGGATGAGCCAAACTAGGAAGCAAGGAGCCAAACATGCTTCATTCATCCTTGAACCATTCAGAGTTCAAATAAAGGCTTGGATGCAATTCTCTCGCATTCTGCTTACTGGAGGAAGGACTAAAAAAAGAATTTAAACCAACACTTTATTTGCTCACCTTTAAAATAAGGCCTACGTTGTACAGGGTTGACTTTTTCCAGAAATGCACCTGGAGGGACAGGTCTCCAAGCATAACCCCACTCTCCTGGAGTCTGGCTGCAGAGGTCAGGGCCAGCACAGCCCAGAGCTGCCCTTTCCCACCCATGGCCTTGGGGTGAGGCCTTCGTGACAGCAAGGCCCTCATGGCAGAACTGCGGGAGCCAGGCCTGGGGAGGCTCTGTATTTGTTCTGCATTTCAAATACATATTTTGTTTGTAGCTTTAAATGGCTCTAAATATTTCAGAACTCCTAGGTCTACTAGGACATATAGGTATGTTCCAAAAAGGGCTTTAAATCCTTCACTTCAGACTCCTAATGGCAAATATAGTATGCATAAGGCTTTTTCACTTTGTCATGTCATTTTTAATCCCAGTGGATCAAAGTGGTAGGGAGCATCACTTTAGGATCTGGGAATAGTTCTGAAAAGAGTTTTTAACAGAAACTAGTTGTATTTTTTTCTACTGAAACTGCTCCAGCCTAGGCTGACACACCAGCTGTATGGCTATGAATCCCATGTACATGTCTGGAAATCTCAGATCAGCAACTAAGAGAGGACCTGATCTCCAGCCATAGACTGGGGCTGAAAAGATCATAAATGTAAGGAGATTTTCAATTCCACAGCTGTACCTTGGATTTGATCCCAAGCAGCTGGAAAGGAACAGCAGCTATCTGAAGACATTTCTACAGTTATTTCTAACATGCATTTTGCAGCACTGTGAGTTGTGGCAGGATGCAAACCCCCCTCTGTCCCCCCACCTCCTTCAGTATGGAAGGAATAGGCACATCTCCCTCTCTCTCTGCTACTTGAGGCTAACAGCTTCTTTTGTTTGGTCCCAGAGCACCCTGGGGCCAGGGCCATTAGGAGAAGGGAGTGCCCAGGCGCCAGTGAGCCGCTGGGCAGCTGTGGCCAGTGTGGGGGATGTTTGGAAGCTTCAGGGGCACCCCACAGCCAGTGTGGGGGTGCAGAGAAGCTTCTAGAATGCCTACAGTCAGGTCTGATCAGCCAGTATAAAAACGGGATTCTCATCGAGACTCCGCCCATTGTCGCGGGTCTCTCGGAGCACAAGCAAGATGCTGCCACCGAGAGCCCCCTCCCCGGGATGGAGACTCCGCTTGCCTTGCTGCCATGGGTGTGAGTAAAACTTCTCACAGGATTGCGAGTATATTTATACTTTCCGTGCACATATGCACGTGTAACTTCCCGTGCTTAATACAAGCACGTATAAAATTATTTCCTCGCACAATTGCGAGTGTATTTTCCTCCCGTGTTTCCACATAAGCACGTGTAATATTCCATGCACATTTGCACGTGTAAGTAAATTAACTCTGGCAGGATTGCGAGTGTATTATAAATTTACCCTCGCAGAATCGTGAGTGTACTAACTTTCCGTACTCACTATGAGCACGTGTATCTCTTTAAGAATAATCCCGCACCGTGTTCAGGCAAGTGTGTACTCCTCCGGCACTCAGAGACAGTTCTGGTATTGTTTTGGTGAAGCCATGTGCATGCACTCTGTGGACCTCCTGTTGTATTAGTTGCTGCCCCTTAATAATTTTCCTCAACTGATATCCGAACCTGTATTTAAGTCACTTTTGGAGTGCTAAAACCCTGTTTCTCACCGGTTTAATAAAAGTTGTTTTGGATCCTGTTGTCCCTTAAACTAATCTCGGGGTACCTCTGTGACATGAGCCATTATCTAAGTAACATTATTAATATCAGGTCTATCCCAGACAACTCAAAATTAGGATTGTCATGCTATGTAAAAGAAGTGAGAACTAGGATCTAACCTAGCTGCAGTTTAGAAAGCAGATATGTCCCAGGAGGTCTTTGCCATATAAATGTTCACCTGATTTCTGTTTCCAAAAATGCCCTGTGTTTTCCTACTGACAAAGTCTGTCTATGCTAGCTTAGCTATTGCTGTCTTATATATGCAAAGAAGTCGAGCACTGCAATATTATGAAT
Source organism: Patagioenas fasciata (assembly GCF_037038585.1). Lineage (NCBI taxonomy): Eukaryota > Metazoa > Chordata > Aves > Columbiformes > Columbidae > Patagioenas > Patagioenas fasciata. The sequence continues at coordinate 25,827,463 of NC_092524.1, read as the reverse complement.
TCAGAGATGGTTTACTCACACTGCCATCTACAGAATGTTACATAGATCAGCAAATTATGAGAGATCTTATGCTAACAGATGCTCCAGTTTTCTTTTTTCTTTCTCTTTTTTTTTTTTTAAAGTGAATGTAGCTCACTCACAGAACAATTTGCTTTTTACATATATTTACAATGGTAAATTACACTGCTGTACTGTCAACACCTTTCCAAGTGTTGCTGCCTAGCAGTCCTATGGCTCATTTCATCTTAGAATCATAGAATGTCCTGAGTTGGGAGGAACCCACAAGGATCATGGAGTCCAACTCCTGTCCCTGCACGTGACAACCCCACAGTTCACACCATGTGTCTGAGGGTGTTGTCCAGTCTCTTCTTGAACACTGTCAGGCTTGGGGCTGTGACACCTCCCTGGGGAGCCTGTTCCAGTGCTCCAGCACCCTCTGGGTAAAGAACCTCTTCCTAATGTCTGTCTTAAACCTCCCCGGCACATCTTTATGCCATGCTCTTGTGTTCTGTCGTTGTTAACTAAAGAGAAGAGTTTGGTGTGCACCCTTCCTCTTCCCCTTGTGAGGAAGCTGTAGATTGTGATGAGGTCTCCTCTTAGTCTCCTCTTCTCCAGGCTGCGTGCCTCACCACCCTCATGGGGAAGAATTTCTTCCTGATATCTAATCTGAATCTCACTCTTTCAGTTTGAAACTGTTGATCCTTGTTCTGACCTTACAGGCCTTGGTAAAACATCTCTCTCTCTCTTATAAGCCACCTTTATATAGAGAAAGGCTGCTAGAAGGTCTCTGTGCAGCCTTCTCTTCTCCAGGTTTAACAATTCCAACTCTCTCAGGCTTTCCTCATAGAGGAGGTGTTCCACCCCCCTGACCACCTTCATGTCCCTCCTCTGGCCCCTCTCCAACAGGTCCATGTCTGTTCTGTGCTGAGGACCCCAGAGTTGGACACAGAACTACAGGGAAGTCTCACCAGAGTGGGGCAGAGGGGCTTCTTAAAGTCTGGCTTTTGGCTGGTGTGCATTTTACTGAAACTTTCACAGGTTCCTTGTGTTACATTAGGTCATAGTGTGTTACCTTAACATATAGTCTGTTATGTAGTAATGTAGTTCAGCGCACAGCTCCAAGATTCACTTACAGCTCACTCAGTGCTGTCTATCTGGTTAATTATTTTGTGAAGATCCCAAGGAATCCCGCTTTAGCCCAACTGTGGTAATATAGTACCAACATATGTGGCCCATTTACTGAGCAGATGAGCAACTCCAATATCCAGCTAAATGCCTTTTCAGTGTTTGATCACTGGCTGGTAGATGCAGCTCTGCTGCTGCTACATTCAGGACCCATGAAACATTTGGAGTAGAAGAAAAAGCTTCAAACTATTTCATTTTAATTCAAACTACTGCACTAGGGAAGGAATAGCAAAGCATGCAATCTCAGCAGCAAGACTTAGCAATTATATGGGGGATAAAATAGGTTGAAAAGTACTGTGTATGTTCAAGAATTCTCTAAATACACTATAGAAATACTTCACTTGTCATTCTTAATGATTCTGTGCTGCCATTTATGGTGATTGGAGCTCCGTTTACAGGTTATATATATTTTTTTTAATTTGAAAACATTTCAGTCTTGGAACAAATTGAATAGATCACAGAGAGATTGTATTTCAAAGTGCTGAATAGAATCTTCCACATTTTGAATCCTTTTGCAATTCTCCTCTTCTGCCAAGGTTTTTCGCAAGTACATAATATGCTATGTTGCTGGTATACAAAACTTTGTCTTCTGTATATAAATGGGTCACAGGATGAACTATATTCTCCTGTTTGAATGATTCATGTATACCCAGCAGTAGGAAATAACATACTGTACTGAATCTTAGAGAAGTAGCCTGTGTTCCTGGAACAATAATGGGATGGGATGGAATGGGATGGGATGCCTAGCACTGAAAGATAATGAGATTTCTTGTGAGCTGAATATGTATGGTAAGCCATTAGGATTAAGTAGGAGCTTGAAAAATACAGAGTAGATTATGAGAAGAAAGGAAGATGGAGATAAACTTTTAAGATCATTCTTCAAAAAGGTGCTTGGTTTTGAGAATTTACAATACATTCTCCAGAGAATTGTTCAGACATTGTTTTTCAAATGCAGTAAGTATTACCTCAATCTTGATCCATCACTCTCCCCATATCTTTTCAAAGGCTGCAGGATTTCTTTCTGTGCCATCAAGAATAAATAAAAGGAATGAAAACAAAAATCTTCCCTGACTTTATGCCCATTCTTAGATGTCTTTCCAGCAGTCATCTTTTGAAGCATGTATTATTGGTCTCTCATTTTAGAAATGAGAGAGGTTGTTCTCGTGGTGATGTTCGTATTTTGTCTTGCAAAGAAAGCAGCCTTCAAAGATTCCAAGAAAATCACCTTCTTACAGGAATATATAAGAAAACCCACTGTAGTCAACAGGGAGCCTGCCACTGACATTCAAGGGCCCCATGTGGATGAAGGCCAGTGTTCTATCTGCTGTGAATGGGTGAGAGAGTTTGGGAAACAGGAACTTGTCTGAACAGTCAACCAAAAGTCAAATCACATTTTGGTAGTTTTAAAACAGTATGAAAGTGAAACATTTTATCAACTATACTGAAACAAAATACATTTTTGGCTTCTCCCAGAGGAATTATTCTTACTTTTTTTTTTCTTTTTTTTTTTTATTCTGTAACTGAATAATCTAAATATCCATATTTTGCAAGCAGGCAGAAGACTCATAATAAAAATGCATTTAGAATATTCCTAGAAAGTTACATGGCAATGATCAGATCCCTGGAAAGGCAGTGAAGACAAGGAATCAGATGCACTACAAAAATGGGATCAGATGTCTCTCCTCTGTCATGTCTTTTTATTTTTTTATCTTCTTGGTCCCTCAATTTTTGAAGCTTCTTTAACAACCTCTTGTAAAAGTTGTTTCCCTTTGTTCCTTGTTTTGAAGAATGATAATGGCAATGCTGTTAGAAAATTTTAGTGTTCAGGGTTTCGTAATTTTTTTGTTTGTTTGTTTTGTCATTGTTGTTTGTTTTCTTTTTTGTTTGCTTTTGGGTTTTTTTTGTGTGTGTGTTTTTTGCTTTTTTTTTGTTTTGTTTGTTTGTTTGTTTTAATGATTACTATTAGTAATGACTGCAAATGGTAATCCTCCTACAAGCAAAAGTAGTTAGTCATATACCGGGAAATGAAGGAGCAGGCAAGTATAGTTGACTTACAGACTCATTCTCTAATTTCTGTGTTATGCTATGGTGGATCACCATCTTTGCAGGACAGTGTTTTTTCAATGCTGTGTGCTGCAGAATGTTTCTGGGTTTGGCAATGAATGTTTCCCAAGTTGTTCTCCTAATAAATGCACAATCGATAAAACAATTCAGATGTTTATTGTGAAGAATATTAGCTATTTGCTTGAATAAGTAGTTCTTATGAGATATTTGTAACCTTCCAGAGTCCAGCCACTCAATTCATTTTTAAGGGACATTAAAAAAAAAAAAAAAAAAAAAAAACAAACCAAAACCAAATCTATTATGGAAAATGATGAAACATCCTTTATTCATAAATTCTGCTTCTTCACCTGCCATTTGGGTGTTACTTAGTTAGGACAGCTGTTTTACTGTTCCAGATTTCCAAAATAAAAATTTTCACCAGCATCTGAAGGATCGTCATATAGTGGAAACGCACTTCTTTTCCACAGAAAAAAAAAATCAGTTGAGAAAACAGTTGACTTTTTTCTTTACATAAATTCAGAAGAGTAGATGATCTTCTTTCTCTCTTTATGACAGATCTATCTGTCATAAAACTATCAATATCTTATAACTGAGAAAATCCTTAGTACTTATGAAATTGTTACGGGCATTATACACTCGTCAGTTCAAATGATTTTAATAGGGTAATTTAAGGCAAAAGCAGAATTAGACCCTTGGTGCTTAGTCGTGATGCTAGATCATAGCTCACCATTGCTTCTGATCTGTACTGCACGTTCCAGTCCCTCAGCAATGACAATGACACTTGGTCATCTCCATTGCACTAACATCACTGACAGGAGCCTTGTGCTAGAATGTTCTCTGCAAGTGACAGGCCAAAAAGACTGACTGTTACAGCTGGAATAACAGAGTCACTTCCAAGAATTGGGAAGGGAAGGCAGGACTTTCCTGTTAGTGCCTTTTCCATTTCTTCATTATGAACAAGTAAAAGAACCATGATAATAAGTTAGATCGCTGGAGCCAATTTCCATCACTGGGTTTGCTTTGCCTAGTTTCTTGAAAACAAGTTGGTTGCTGGGGGAAACTGATAAAAGGACTGTGGGATTTTATTCTAACTTTTTTTCTGACCTAAAAATGCTACTGAGATGAGACAGAGGAAACTTTTAAAAGCTGATTTGTTTCCCCCTCCCCCTTCTCCCATCATGCATATACTTTTGCCTGATTACTCAGATCTATTCTGTGCCTTCAAAAATTGATCTCTTGTGAAGGAAAAGAATGCTTATCTGAAGCATATAAACAGCATTTTGATAAGGGCACACAGGATAGACATACAGGCTGGTCCCTGATACTTCTTTGCAGCTTCTTTCTTTTTCTCCACTGTACATTTCACAGATTCTACAATAAAAACAGCTAAGTGATTTGGGAGTTTGTTTTACCTTTTTTTTTTTTCTCCCTTTTTAAAAAATTTTTTTTTGCTAATAGTAAACATGCAGGAATCAGCATCCGCAGATTATTTGCAATGTCAAAATGAATTCCACGTGTCATTAGATCTGATTACTAAGTAATGCTAATGGAGGATAAAGTCATGAAACAGGAAGTGTTTAGATTTTTGGTTGTTTTGCCAACACAAAAGATAAAACAGTTTTGTTTTAAATTGGCTGGAATTCCTAACAGTAGGGAAGGCAGAAGCCATCTAAGTGAAAATAAGAAAACATACTACATTTAGTTCAGATCAAAAGTTGTGGCGTTTTTAAGTTTGGCAGCTGAACTAAAAAAAACAATTATTTTTGCAGCTCTTCCTGAAAAACAATATCAAGCAGTGCTTTTCTGACTGAACTTTTCAAACCATGGGAAAGCCTTAATAAATCCTAAAAATATAGTGGTTCAGTATAACACCAAGACCGTCCCTGAAGGTTTTTTGACAAGGCTGTGAAACTCAACTCCCTGTCTGCTCTCTCAGTGCCTAGAGGTGGACTGTGGATGTCACCAATTTCCATCTGCAATTGAAAGGATTTCCTGGCACAGCTCAGCTAAGATGGCTCAGCTAAGAGGGGGCCTGTGGGGCTGGTCATGTCAGGTGTGGGGAGCGAATGGTGAGAGAAAGCCTGTCCTGAGGGTGGGCAGGCTGTCCTCAGACATGCATACAAGGAAGCTGATTGCTGTCTTTTGGAGTCACATCATCTGAAGTCACATTTTAGGACTAAAGGAACTAACTCTGTTTTTTCCAGCCCGTGCTTTGGTTGTGGCTATTGGCTCATTTATCTACATGTTGAGCTACAAGCCATGTGTAATCTGATGCTGCTTATAGATCTGCATTTCAGGCACTGGTGTGACACTTGGTCACAGAACAATCAGTTATAATTGTGGGGAGATGGGGGAGGAGATGAAAAAGAGAAGTGATTCAACTTGTGCAGAGGGAGCTTTATTTGGTTTCAGTAACCAGCAGTTACCGATAATTGGCTATTTGTATCAAGTGTGCTTCACAATTCACTTCATTTAGACCTAAAAAGATGGTGACTGAATGTTAAGTAAATAGTGAACAAATATAAAGAATATTAATTTATTAGAGTACCCCAATTATGTAGAAGAGATTCTACAATAATTTTTTACTAATTTGGAAACTGTAACAAGATTCTTTTAGAAACTCTTCATAGTCTTACTGTTCTCCACTGTGCAATGCACGGCTGGGAACTTTTTCCCTCTGGCTCCTTCAATGCCAGAGGCATGAAGAGTAGTTTGTAGAAATCAACAAACCTACCACAGTACTTATTGTGGAAAGCTTGGTTCAGATTTACATTGATGCTGTCCACTGGCTATGTGCAGTGCAGACCTGGTAAGGATCTCAGCAAGTCACAGCAGTATGAATCCCCCATCTAGCAAAAGAGCATCTCCACATTAAGCCTGTTTTGAACAATATTAATTCTTTCCCAGAGAAATATTTCCACAGCTTTACGAGAAAGATGTTCAGAGACAGCTGAACCTAAAAAATGAGAGTACTGTATCAAGTACTGAAGGCACATCAAAAACCTTATTCATCCTACATTCATGCCAGTGTTTACACTTCAACTGGTTCATCAGCTGCTAGACACTTGCTGGTTCATTGCCAACTTTCACATATAGTGCTGCTGTTCACCTTGCTGTCTTTTGATTGAAAAAGAATCCCAGTCAATGCATCTTCAGTTTGTGAATCTGCTGATTTAACACTAAAGTTACATTAAAACTACAAGGTGTGTTTTGAACTGGTCCTTATTTTAGTGTTAAACACTAGCTTCAGGTGAATTAATCATGTAACCATTGAGGCTGTTTTAAGGTCTGTCTTAAGCTGGATTGTTGTGTTTATCTCACACAGTAGTTAAGGCATGTAAGTGTTTCCAGGCAACAGCCCTCCCTAAAGTGATGTCTCCAGAATCACAGCAAGCTGCTGTGACCTTCCTTGCCCAACAACTGGGTGCTGACAGGCTGGCCAACACCTTGTCCTCAGTGTGCATCTGCAGTGAGGTTGAATCCAATGACAGTCACTACTGCCCCATATAACAACTGCATACAGCATGTGTATTAATGCAGTTTCTTCTAAGACATCAAATAGAGCTCCTATCCTCTTATTTTAACCATTAGGGAACCAGAACATAGACATTATTTGCCATGGGTAATCCAGGAATTTTGTAACGGAAACAGAAATAAAATCCAGGTGTATGGACTCAGAGTACTGTGCTTTACCTACAAGATCACACCTACTTCTTTCAACCTCTTATAAACAGAGCAGCCTTTGTAAGAATATGTCTGTTTGCGTATGGACCCCAAAGGACAGTGAAGTTTGGATCTCAGATTTGAATTCTGGGCTGCCCAGGGTTATTAAAGTCTGTTAGAATTATTAGGTGTACTGGATTACCGCACATAACACTGCTGCAGTCATTAATCACAGCACATTTTCCATTCAGAATTCAGCATACATTTAATCTATCAGTTCAGTGCTGTGCTGCCAACAAATAGTTTCATCCAGCAGATTAATTTCTCTTTTATTACCTCTTCAGAGGTACCTGTACTGATATCTCATCTTCTCTTTGAATCATCCAGAGAGTGCAGGAAATTAGATGTATGTATGGCCAACAGTTGCAGAAGTCTAGTTTAGAGTTAATAGACAGCCATACAAAAAAATAACTGAAGGTATTTGTGTAAGACATTGAGAAAAAAAACTGCACCAGAATGAAGAGAGTTGTAGGAAAGTCTTTTTAGGTCTGTGTTCATCTCAGTGATATTAAATGAGACGTTAAGGGACATTCCTAACGTCTCATAGATGTTATGTAATTTTAACGTTGTTTATGGAAGTTCATGAGGGCAGGACAACAAGCAAATTATGTTAAATTTTATCAGAAAGTAGGAAGTTTTTATTTAGAGTGGTTTGTTCTTCTGTCCCTGAGGAATGGGCTACCTCTGACTTGAGGAATATGCAATATTCAAGAGTGTGTCTTCTATCAGTGCTGTTTAGGTTTATGAATAAAGATACTATAGTATTAGTAATACAGTCATCAGTACAGGCAATTAAAGTCATCAACACAGTATACAGATCTAAAGACAGCAACACTAGAGCATGCAAGATAGACCAGTCAGGCCTCTTTTTTCTCACACAGAATGCTATATGTCTGTGCAATTTTGCTAATGTACATGCTGCATTATGTCCTTCAGTTCCTCTTACAGTGCACTGTGGTGCTGTGAAATGTTAACTGTCGCCTTCAGCTTCAAAGAAGAATTATTTAGATACAGATTAAGCAATACTTTCACACAGCTTTGTCAGCAGTCCAGGAACAATCAGGAAAGAAATATGCAAGTTAGGAGACAAAGTACTTAAGAGCTTCTAAGTCTGTGGCTTCTACTACCACTTATTGAGAAATTTGGCCAAATATCCATGAGTATGGCCTTAGGCTGCACCTCAAGATTGCTAAAGCTTTTCACACACAGTACTGGAGGCATCAGTTCACATAAAAACTTTCTAATGGACCTGTGAGTGCACTGCTTGAGGGTTGAGAAGTGCTGAAACAAAGCAAAATCAATGCCTAAGCAGCACTACTGATTCCCGGTAGCATGGTGTGCACTAATAAACTAGAATGGTGTTGTAGAGTAGACAGAGAGAGTTGGAGAGAGGAGAACAACTTTATTAAAGATGACTGCTCCTGCTAGAAGGGAGAGATTAGTGGAGCTGCTGACTGTGCACAGGGAGAACAGATGTTGGAGGTTAATAGAGCATTAGTAAAAAAAAAGTAAATCAAAGTCTCCTAATACCTGTTATGGTTATTTTCATCAGAGGATTCTTTACAGAAATGCACAAGTTTTAATTGTAGTTGAAATTTAAAGTAAGACATGGCACGGCCTTGTTTAGCATAAGGGGTTTCAGCACAGCCGTACTTTGCTCCAGGATTGCCCTTTGTGAATTTCTCACTTCTGAAATATTATCTGCTGCCATTGCTGTCAACCTTATTTAATTGTAATCATCGTTTCTTCAAATACAGATAAAGGTTGGAACCCTCCTTTTAATTAATTATTTTATGTATGAGGATAGCAGGTCAAAGAAAGAAAAAGGATGTTCACTTTAATGAAAAAAAAAAAGTTCTATATTTATGTTGTGTAGTTATAAGGCATATAAACTAACAGCTTGTTTGCTGGTTTACAATCAGTAAACTACAGAGATAAGTGTTTTCAAACTGGTTTGTATAACTTATTTTTCTCTGATACTAAAAAAGACACAGTAAAATATAACTTTTAATTTCTGGATTCTGTTTTCATTTGACAAAGAGACACTTAGGCCTGTGAGCTCCCAAACTCTTTACAATAATAGTTTAAAAATCACCATGAGCATTTCACTGCTAGTGAAAGAAATCATATGCTGACAGACTTAAAAACTGAAATAGATTGCTTGTTGAAAGAAGCCTCAAGGTAGTGGAAAAGATAGCAAAGCATCCTCAGGCTGCTCAACTGAAGTCTCGCAGAACTCAGCCTAGCTAAGTGGCCACATGTCCTGGCTTTTCAGCTGATAACTTCTTCCAGAAACTGTTTTGGGTACTCTGGAGGTATTCAGGATTGCAGTTCATTAGTGGAAGGTTTTTTTTGTTTTGTAACCACAAATTGCTGCCTTTTTTCTCCACTGAACATTAATGATTCTTCTTCAGTGTCTCATGATAAATTCAGGCACCAGGTTAGTATGAAAGTTCTGTATCCTGAGAAACATACACATATCACTGCTGAGTTACAAGCTGACTGTAGTGATGTTAAGGCATTTGTTTTAAAGATACTTCTGCATGACTATTGCATTCATTTGAAAATATCAACCAAAGTGAAGTGGGGTTTTCTGGTTTTTTATTTGTTTGTTTCAAACAAAACAATCAACCTCCCCACACATTTCCTGAGTAGTAAAAAAATGTTAAACAGATCAGGCTTATTTCAGTACATCTGTGCAATGGTCTGTCTGACAGTGAGTCATGAGGCTACAGTCTATAAACTGAATGAATGAAGCTGAAAGCTGGATATAGGCAATAGGCTGTTGGTCTGCAGTTTTGGTTAGAGTTAATCTTCAATGCAGATGGTACAGTGATGGTACAATGTAAAGCAGAAAGACTGTGTTTGTGCTGTCAATGTATTTCTCCTCCCTTCTCAGTGCAGAGCCTTGGTGCTTACACTGTCTCCTCTGCACATATATCAGACTGTTCCAAGGCTCCTTCTGGAGGAAGCCAGCTAGGTTCTCACTTGAGAAGGGTATGCACAACTCATAGGACTTTTTTTCTCCAGCATCAAGTCCAGATAGATGGACTATATTGACTTTACCTGCCTTTATGTTGGACGGTTTTCCAGTGTCACCGCAGAACAGTTGCATGCAACACACAGTCTCAGCATATTTAAAAATCCCACTCCTATGGCTGCAACTAAGCCTTATATTTAATCTCTGGCACTTGGCAATGGAAACACATACAAACACACAGATAGTAATCGTTCTGCCTCAGAGCCATCACGATGCCTTACGGGGCCCAGATTCTCCAAGACCAAGTGTAATGCTGTATGGATATGAGCAATCTACTCGCACCGTGATATAAACCACTGGATGTGATATAAACCACTCTGTGCTTCTCATGTCTCCTACACTAGCTATACCATCAGTTGTGAACATGTTTGCATGTGATGTATACACATAAAGTTACTGAGGAGATGTGTGCTCAACAGTGGTGAGCAAACTGATGACAATTTGGCATTTCAATTCTATTTCTTGCTGAACTGGCTCATCTAATAGTATCTTCAGAAGGAGTTTGTAAAAAGAAAAAGAAAATATTAATATGATATTTCTGTCCATTTATCTTTTCAGTTATATTTGGTTTCATCTGGGATTTTTACTGTCTATCGTACAGGAACCTTCTCAGTTCTCCCTGTTCTGCACTGATCAGTACTAAGGTACATGACCACTATTTATCATTGGTTTTCAAAATTTTTCCAGCAACTTTCATTTTTTTCTAATCGCAGCTGAAAATAAATAAGGATATGCTCTCAGTGACTTCAGCTGAAGGCTATCAACTGATGACAGCAGAAGGTCTAGCCATTTTGTTCTCCATGGCTTGCCCTTAAACTCACAGTTACTCTGCTGATATTTATTGTTTAACTCCCTCATCATTTCTTTTAACTCTTAATTTGGGGATACGGATTGCAAAAGAAAAGATGCAAAGAGAGATACCGATGTTGTATTGATGTGAATTACCTGATATGCTGTGCATGATAAATTTTTTTTTATAAACCTAGGCTTAAAACATGAATACCAAACTAAATGTTTTGCTGGTGAACTTCCATCATGTGTGAAAAAGCTCCCAGATGTTTTTCTTTTTTTGCTTCTGATCCTCCCTTCTGAGTCTTGAAGTGTTCTTCTGTCAGCTATGCCAGTTTCAACACTTTAACTCTTAGCTAATTAAGATTCTAAGACCTTCAAAATTAGTAGAGAAATTATTTTTTTCTTCTTTTTAAATTAATCTTTGAACTGTAGTTATTCCCCCTCCCATGGAGAGAAAAATTTTTATAATTTGTTGAAACTTCAGTCCCAAATGAGATAGGAAAGAAGATATAATAACTGCTCAGTATATATAAACTCACTACTAAATTGTGATTTGTTGTGAGACAGCAGCCTGCAAGTATCCCAAGAATATAAAAAACAACAAATAAAATGAGTTATAAATGTCTCAGTGTCTAAGTGCAGATAATAGATTGAGAAAAGAAAAATCTAAGCTGAATAGCTGCAGAATTTTCCTAAAAGTGAAGCATTCTAGACTGTGAAGGGAAGAAGCAGAAGCCTCATCCCCTGGGGCTCTAAAAGCAACCAAAGCAGAAAAAAAGTTCAGAAATACCTTTTTGTGAAAGGCAGATGTATCTCATAAGGTCATTTCAATGAAGAAACACTTTGGAGAAAAGCACAAGACTGGTAGAATAACAAATAAGATTATTTAGTGGTGTTTTTCACATGTAATTCCAGGCTGTCTTTTAATAACAGACAGTGCTGTAAACTGAATGTTATAGTGTCCTTTATACAAAAGCAATTTCTATTGTTTTGCCCTCAAGCCCTCCATGATAATAATGTCAGTATCATCAAACAAACTAATGGTCCTTGCTATTTCAATATCTGCACTAAATAATGTCAAATCCTCCAGAAGAGTATAGACTGTCACAGTGGGCTAGACCAGGACCCTGTCTCAGAGAATGACCAGCAGAACGTTCATTTCAGAATATTTAGGGAGGAGAACAAGAAACAATGTACAGCACAACAATATGAGCAGTCTCTTGAGACATGGTTACAGGCCCCAATACCTGCGCTGGCAGCTTCCCATAGACCAGAAGAATGAGCAGGTGAAAATAGTCTTTTCATGTCCCTGATCTGACACCAAGTCTCACAGTTGATAAGTAGGAAAAGGTTCATTCTGTTAGTTCTAACTGAAACTATAAATCCTATTTGTATAAAAAATGAATGGTCTTCGTTCAAAATGTGAGAGTAATTTAGCTTTAATTGTGTATTTTGTGCATTCTTCCTATTTTTAGTGCTCAGTCTGATGCTAAATTTTGATTATCAACTATAGCACAAAAATACATTTTATTTATATGTTTCTTAGTGTCAGCAATATCTTCTAAAATATGACATTTTTATATTTATATATAGTGTATGCATGTGAACATATGGTCAATAAATGAAGGAAACCCTGCAAAGAGGCAGGCAGACAGCATGTGAAAGCCTGATAAATTTAACTCTCTTAAGACTCTTTCATACATCAGACCTTCCCCCTCCCCGCCCCCCATATAACTGTACCTGTTAGCAAAGAGAGGAGATAAGACACTAAGTGGGAAGTCATATGAATGATGGAGACAGTTTAATTTTTGCAACTGTCATTTCTTTTCAGACTTTGGACTCACATATTTGCCTAGTTACTGGTGCTCACAGCTTCGTACCAAAAGTTGCACTGAACAATCAAACAGACAAAATTGCCCAATAAAGGACTTGAACTTTTTCTCATGCCATTTCTTTTACAGATAAGTAAAACAGTTCAGAATAAATCGTGCAACCTAAGATTATGCTAACCATTACAAATGCTAGTAGCTACCTGTAGCATATATAATTTACTAAATACTTTCCTTTACTTGTAAATTAAACAGTGTCCTAGTTATCTTTGCATGCATATCATGGCTGAAATATCAATATGTTAAGCTGGTAACATCTATGTAATGCAGATAACTTTTCAGCAAATTCCCCCAATTGCCTTAGACCTTGCTATTTCCCATTTTTAGCAATGATTGGTTTTTCAGTGAAAGCAGAGCCTCAAGTATCAGCGTATAAGCTATCACATTTTACAGGATTGTCAACGAAACGCAACACCAACATTCTTGCTATGCAAAAGCTTTACAGACAAAATGGGATTTTGTACACAAGTAGCAATTATAAACCTCATCTGGACAAACTATTGGGTAATAATATTCTTTGTACGTAAACCCTCCCGCATTTGGCCAGATATGCTAGTCTTAGTCACTTCCTGTCCTAATCAGGTGTTCAGAGTGGTTGCAAGAAACTAAAACAGCTGCTGTTTTCTGTCTGCCATATTAAATGGCTGCACTGCAGTAGTGGATGCAGTCATATGTTTCATTCACTCCAGTTCTCTTTTTCACTGTCTGCTACAGAGATATTTTCTCTGAGAAGAGGGAGAGGTACGTGTTTAATTTTTGCAAGTGCCAGTCTCCCACAAGTCCAAAATGAGGTCCCTATATTTTTGTACAGTGTACTTTGGCTTCTTTTAAAGATGGATGATTGTGTATAAAAGGGAAAGATTCATTTATTATAACATTTCTTTCAGCAAGAAAATAAATAGTTATTACATGATTTGGAACATAGTCCTGGCAGCTGAAAGGAGGTAGGGTAAGATAAAGAGGAGTTCTCCATATCTCTTAGTTTAAAATTACTTTTTAGAAAGAAAAGTGCAGATTCAGGAAAAAAGTTAAACTGGCTGTTGGTTTTCTCATATGGGCTCATACATCAACTGTGATGGAAAGGAGCTGGCTTGGTGGAGTGTATCATTAGAAGAGGCTCTCATATATACCTCACTCCTCCAAAATGCTCAGCTGATTTTCCACCTGGCACTGGAAAACCACCGCATAGGGAGTGATTACTGAGAAAGCGTGGGAGAAAAGAAGACATAGTGCTGTACCACATTTAGATTTGGTAAGAACACCTGTTTTTTGACAGTGATAGAAAATGACAATAGAAAGCAGTTAAGCAGAACAAAAAATTAAGAAATGAGAAGTGTCTGTAAAGAAGAGTTTGGATTAAGGTATATGTGAAAGCTGATATCTGTATTTTCATTCCATTCATTTCACACAGAAGGGCTTCACAAAAGCTATGGAGTATAGACACATTTGTTGTACACGTGACTGTCTGTAATGAAGATTATAGCTCAAAGTATATTCCATCAAGGTTACTCTAAAGTCAAGACACTGTGATAAACTTCCTTACAGGGAACTATAGCCAACTTCCTTCAGCTGTTCACATACATCTTCTTGATATGAGTGTAATTAAAACTAAAGAGCAAACACAAATGTGCCTCATGTCAAGATTGCTGAACTTGGCCAGTCACAGTGTGCTCACCACGATCACCAGTTACATGTTGGCTGTTCTATGATCTATAATCTAGGACAGCTTTCGTTTGTGTGGAAATGAATTTTCCTGCTTGAAGAGCACTCTTGTAAATTATGCTACAAATTACACAGCCTAGTACAGCTACGGTGGTTCTTCAGTGGAAAAACAAAGCTATGTTCACAACAGGGAAATCTTGCTACAAGTATCTATTACAAGATGTGACTACACATCAGCACCTGTAGGATGGATAGCATAATAAAAAAGAGAAAGAGGGCACTTCTCTATTCAAATCAACACAGTGAATCCCAGAAAGCCTATTTTAACAAGATTCATTGACTCTAGGGCAGAACTGTTATGACTACATTTCTAAATTTCTCTGAGTTTCCACATAGTCATCAACACTTGCAGCAGTTATGGGCCTTTTTTGTGGATAGGAGCTGATAACTTGGGAACTCAGTGTGTGCTTCAGTCGAAGTCAGTCCTGTAGGAAGTCTATGTCTGTGACCTGAAAACAGTGCTCCAATAAGTTGAGCTGTTTGGTCACATGTTGCCCACAGCAAGCTCTGCTTCCACATCAGAAATTTGAGTTTCTGCTGAAACTTGCATGTAATTTAGATTCAACAGTTGCAGCTGGCTGATGAAGCACCATTAAGTGAAAAGCTATAGAAAAACAAAAAGCTGAGAGCAGTAGGAGGGACTTAGGTGTAGTCACAGGAAGAGACGAGGTGGCTGTCAGCACAAGTAAAATCTAATTGTTTTTTAACAAAACCCACAATATTGCAGAAATTACTCTCTGCTTCTGCTTGCTGCCTCTCCTTTTATCTGCCCTCTATAAATCACTTCATGCAGACTCCAGGGAACATGAACAGGAACTCCAAGAACAGACTTACTTTTGCTTTAGCCGTTTAGCAATAAGGCTAGCAATATGCATTGCCAGTCACATCAGGATATTGTAATAATCCTTTGTAAGAAGAAATTGGACCAGTTTTATAGGTCACATCACTTCTTTTAAAATGTAACCCAAGCAACACACTGTTTTATGCTAGAATGAAAACACAGTTTTAAAGCCATTAAACCAAAATGACAATTTGGGGGCTGGAACAGAGTTCCACAGGGGCTGGAAACAAAAGATGATTTCTCCTATGCTGTCTTTAATTATGAAGCATCAATATAAAATCCTTTGTAACAAATTCAATAAGAAAATCTTGTGGGATTAGCAATTATTACCATCAGGGCCCTTTTAAACACTGCATCATCCACACAGTGCCTTTCGGGATCAGAGAGGGAAATCTGAGTTCTTGTTCATTGTTGGAGTCCCAAGTGGGGAAATTAGCAAGTAACACATACTCATATGCAGTACCAGCACTTCACAATGAGCCAGCCTAATAGCCCGCTCACTGAGACAACATAATATGCCAGCAAGAGCCTGCTCCTGAAAGAGACATTGCTGTGGCTGCTATCCTGTCAAAACAACATGCAAGGGAAAGAAAGAGCAAAAGAATCCAACATGCACAACAGTGAAATGGGATACAAGTTTATATCTTTAAGAAAACTTTTCTGAAACTTCTTCACTGGTAAAGGCTTTATCCAGGTAAACAAATATATCTTCTCCTGTGCAATATCTTATCATGTGCAAATGTGAGAACCCAAAATAAGAAAAGAGAAACTTTGGCTTGGCTAGTCCATGCTGGTACAAACATGAAATTTTGATAACCGGATAACAAAAAGGCCATTTAGGGCTGGCAAAGACCTAATATTTTTCTGCTTTTCAAAGTGGGATATAATGATAAGCTGAATCCTGCTTATTCCCTTATTTGGAGAGAAGAATTTTTAAAGCAGTAGAGGTATTTTACAACTCTCACTTTCTTGAGTGTTAAAACTACCAAGTAGCTTTTAAGAGTCCAGGACTGCTGCATTTCAAGGATTGAATACAGGGAGAATCAAGGGGATATTGGATATTTTAGTGTAGAGACCAGACAAATAAACAGATATAGTCTTGATTCCCTCCAATTCTAGGGCTGCTAAGGGCCTGTTTAAGAGCTGTGATAGCATCTAAATAGGCAGATTTTTGTAGTGCTGAATTGTAGAACTTCCTGCATGAAAATTGTAAAGGGTCCTTGTCCTGACTTACCCCTTTCACCCTCTTTCTATCCCACTTACAAAAGCAGTTCCCGGACTTTCTGTTTGAAAGGGAGAGAGGAGGTATCCCAAAGGAGGAGAAACACCATATATTTCACATTACCTCAACCACAAACTGTAGGAAATGATAGTGTTCTGAATACAGCTGCCATCTGTAGTTACACTTAGCCATCTCTGACATCAGTTTCTAGATGCAGGTTACCCTAAACTCTTAATCAGAGTAGGAATGGTAGAAGTTATTCCAGTGTAAGTGTTAGTTCTTTGGAATGACATTTTCAGCCATGTCATCCAAGCTTCATTTTGCCATGAAACCTTTTCTGAAGAAGGAGCTACAGAAAGAGGGTAGGAAAGTGACGGTTCTTCCGAGTCTGTCTGCCAGGAACACAGGTTAGAGGGATTTTTTCCTTTGTATTTCATAGGTAATGTCATCTTTTTTTATGATTACCTCTGTTTGTTTCCCAACTAAAACCACTGTGGCTCTAGCTACAAGGTGGTAGGATATGAGAAATTAATTCCCGTGGAAAGTGGCTTGTGAAGAATAAATGCAGTGACACTTAATTGAAATAAATGGATGGAGGAAAGAGAAAATAAAACAACAGTTTAAAAACCAGTAAATCTTGCACAGGAAGGGAGCAGGGCTATTGTGAATGGATCCAAATAGTCTCTTATAACTTCCGTGATGACTGCCCATGGTAGCAAGGTGAAATTTTATGGTTGTTCTCTTGATCTATACATAAGCCAAATATTAAGGAGCTATTTGCAGAAATTGTCTTTTTCTTGAGGCTCTCAGCTGTCTCTCTGAATGCTTTTTCCCCTTCTCCTGCCTTCACTTTCTGTTCCTATAGGCAAAGATGATGTGTTTTATACCCTCCGATGTTCCTCTGTAGAATGTCAGCCTCAAATATTCAGCTTGAAAGTTTCTCTCCTCCCCATCTGTCTTCTCTCTTCTGTCTCTGAGTGACATCTGGCATATTGGCTGAGGTCTCCAGGCAGCTTTGTGGCAGTTCCTGACTCGCCTAGGGCAGCTGGCTAGAGAGATCAAAGAGGATGACTGGCTTTGTTTGTCCTCACTGAATGTTGGTTTCTTTAACTCACCTTTGGGTTCTGGGAATTTTCAGAGCAGCTTTTTATTTGCAACTCACTTGCATGCAGTCTTAACATTGGAAGAACGAAAGCAGATTTCAAAGAAACCTACAGTTTTCTTTACTTATTGAAATGTGCTCTCTCCATTCCCCAGTAAACAAATTACTAAATGGAAGAGATTTTAATCTTGGAAACAGTGGTTCTTCTTTTTAATGGTATGTTCTGTTCTGCACTGGAGAGTCAATTAGTGTTCTCCACATTTGGAAAGTAGAACTGTAAAACTGCCCTTGTTGACAGCAAAGAGAATTTTCATCAGAAGTGAAGCAAATTTAGTATACTTCTTAAGTGGAAGACCTCAGAAAGAGGAATAAGTACCGATTAAAATATTGTGGTAATGTAGAAGTTCCACTGTCTTCCCAGATCATTTTAAGTTTTTACCCCAGCTTACTATCATCTTCTCACCTGCTTGCTTCCTTGACACAAATGCCAGTGACATTAGTCTCTCCAATACACAGTTTCTAAGTTATATTTTTAGTCTTTTCATATTCTTCCCTTAACAGCTTTTCCCCTGTATCAAACTATTTTCTTTTTTTTTCTTTTTTTTTTTTTTTTCCTTCTGATTATGAGTTGTTCTGCCTTCACTCACAAGAGCTTTTCCTATTCATCCAATCTGTCTCTTTGGGCTACCACAGCTGCACTGTCCATGATGTTCAAAAAGCTGCTCCTTATGTCTACTGTTTAATTCTCTGCATCTCATGCCTCTTAGCCTATTCCATCTGAACTGACCTCTGAAGCTCAAAATCCTTTGTCCTTTGCATTAACTGGACAGGGGACAGAATGGTGACTGTTGTGAGCTAATCCTAGCCCTGAATACCCTGAGGGCCAAGCAGACAGCATTTGTCTTCTGCCGAGAGCCTGAATTCCAGAAAAAGACATTTTTATGCAGCAAATCAAAGTACAGAAGCATTCTGCTGACCATCTCATCGAATCTGGGGGTAACTAGCATAAGAGACAGCTTTGTCACCTCTGCCAGTTTTCCAGGAGCAGAGCGTTTCTGTGCCCAGGGAAATACTTTGGATGGATACGTCTCTCAGACTGTTTCACAGCATCCTTATCTTCAAAGAGATGTACTGTTTTGAGACAGACACTCAGCTTATGACTTTCTTATAAACTCAGAGGTGGAACTCAGGATTTTGCCATGCACTTCAAGACTTACATAGTAAAGTGTACCTCTGCTGAGTTGCCCTCAGGTTCTGCAGGAATTTGGCCTTTAGGCAGAGCTACAGTTACTTTATTGAACTCAAAAACATGCAGAATAAACATTTTGAGTATTTATGGAGTGCAGTCTCACAACCTACCTTAGGGTTTGTAGCATTTTGAGGACTGGTTAGTAGCAGAAAATCCACCAGCTGTGGTGCTCAGTTCTACTTAAAATTCATTTGTGCTTTAAAGAGGTTCTTATCTCACATGATGGATTGATTGTGAAGTTTCAGGTTTCTAGACATTAACTATGGCTTGAACTGATATTTGTTCTCCACGGCAACAGCATTCTTCATCTAATAACTGGAGTAATTTACCTTAATTGCAGAGGGTGCGTGCTGAACTGCACGCTGAGTATGTCACCCAGCTAGCTCACCTTCCAGCCTGGCAGCCCCCAGAGTTCCTCAGGACACTTCGGACATGCAATATACACCAGAAAATAATTGGTTATGAATACATGAGCCTTAAGCTCCATGGAATATCACATCCTGAAACACAGGACATGTGCTAGTGCACAGTACCGTGTTACTGTGCATTCAGAGTGTGCACAATCATTAGATGAGACGTGACAAACTGCTCGGTCATTCAGCCAGAGCTATTAAGGGAGCTGATGATAACACACCTCAAAAGAAGCTAAAATCTTTGAGTGTCTAAGGTTATCTCTCTGTTAACAATGAAAACTCTCCAAAAGAGAAACTGGAGCCTTTGCATGTTCCAAAGATGAAGGAAGAGAACATTTGCAAAGGCAGTAAAAATATTAACTGAGAATAGAAGTGAGGATTTAAACTGAAAAACAAAAAAGAAGTACCAGTTACCAGGTTTACTGATAACTTCTCTGGTAGTTGAGTTCATTAATGGAAACTAAGATCTGCGCTCCTATTGCCCTATTTCAGCCTGGTGAAAACCAAAGCCTCTTGTTTCTACAGAGAGAAAACAATATTGCCATTTAGGGAGCCCTGCTTTTATTCACTCTTACATACATGCTCTATTTTTAGAGCAAATTATATAACTTTAGTCATCAGAACAGCACCTAAACTCCATGTTTTCAAGTACAGCTGGAAGATTTTTTTGTTCTGAAGGGTGATAAAATCTGAGTGAACCCCAAGGAGCTGGTCGTGCTTCCAGGAACAGGCTGTAGCCTATTTTCACACATCAACCAACAAAAATAAAAGATGTCAATAAAGCAGCCAGTTTGGGTAGCAAGTGCAAGGCTCTACAAGAATGGGATAATGTGATTTATTAAAGAAGACGTGCAAAACAGAGTCATCTTTAAAAATTAAAAAAAAAAAAAAACAACAGATCACAATAACCGAATGTATGACACATGGTCTGTATACCCCAGGAAAAAAAAAAAAAAAAAGTGTTTTTTTCTTTTTTTTTTTTTTTTTTTGTTCTTTTATTGTTGTTTTGTTCCCTGCTCCCTGCCTCTCCCCACCCCCCATTAGACAGTTAAGTCCTGAGAGGCAAAATTCAACTTTCATTTCAGGTACTTTGCATATTTACATTACCATAGGAATTATGGTTATTGGTTTTCCCGTGACACAGGCTGATTTATAACATTTCTAAAGGAACTAAACACTTTTCTCCCTTCAGCAAAAATGCTGCTCTTTCCCATTGTTGTTTGCAAATGATTCACAAATACTAGTTTTTCTATTTGTTCTAGCTACAAGTAGTTGAATTGACAAAGTGCTTACTGAACCATTTTAAGCCTTTTTCAGCTTTTAGCAAGTCCTAACACCTTCTTAATTCTTTTCTACGGGCTTTTTTTATGTCACTTCAACCATACTTCAGGTGTGTAATACTTATGATCAGGAAATGTTTTTAATGAAACCACTTCTAGCTGTCTAGGCAGTAGGGAAATGGGAGTGGGTTGGAAAGTATTTTAGAATTACCTGAGCGTGTACTGCTCAATGTATCACTTTCAGTAATACTAAGAGACTCTTACAGTTGCTGGGCATGATGTGCAGTCTTAGTTTTGACCTCCAAGAATGCTATCCATTCAAAGTAATTGCTTGGACAGAAAAGTTCCTCACTGAAATGTTTGGACCCAAATTCCTGTTTAGCTAATTTAATTCTTGTTTTGTTTTATTTTGGTTTTGTTTTGTTGTTTTTGTTGGTTTTGTTTGTGTCTGCGTGGTTTTATTTGTGTTTGTGGGCTTCGTTGTTCGTGTTTATGGTGGGTTTTTTATGTTTGGGTTTTTTTGTGGTTTTGGTTTTTGGTGGTGGTGTTTTGTTTTTTTGTTGTTGTTGTTTTTGTTTGTTTGTATGTTTGTTTGGTTTGGGCTTTTTTTTTTTTCCCATCAAAAAAAAATACCAAAACCAAAACAACAAAAACATAAAAACACTTACAGTTTCGAATAAATTGTTTCATACTTTAACGTTCACGATTCTGTTTGGTTTTTCATTTCACATGAGATTTTTCTGAGAATCAGTTGCTCAGCTGTGCATAGTTGGGAAATAATTTGTTCTGTGACATTTACGTAGTCTTTTCTCATAAAGCATGATTTCAAACAGGAAGTGTCACATATTTCAACCACCAGTTGATTAAATACGTATAAGACAAGAGACAAGGTGTTGGTTTTCTTGCTCCAGGTTTTCCACCAAACAAGAAAATGGAGATTTTCCATCAGCTCTCAGAACTGGTAAGAGTTGCCATCATCTCTGCAAGAGTCAACCTGCTCTAAGAAAAACACACACACACACAAACAAAACAAAAACCAAACCAAAACAAAACACAAAAAAACCCCACAAAGAGCTAGGCAGAGTTATTTTCATGCTGAAGGTGGCAGTATTAGATACAGACACCATCCAGGTGACTGCAAACTACCTCTAGGTTAGCAGTCTTACTGAAGCTCAGGGTGTTTGATGGAAAGAGCTGTGGTGCATATTAAAGAAAAACGTCCAGGCTTGCTTTTAAATGTTGCTAAACTGAGGATCTGACATGGGCCATAGGCTGGTTGTGCTGAACTGTAACTGCTTCAGGAGTATTAATAAGGTCAAAGCAAATGGTATGAGAAACTAAAGCATGAGCTTCTCCAAAATACCTTGCCTCACAGAGGCAGAAACTACTTCCCAAGACGTGAAAGGAACTGAATGTGCTATTAATTCTAAATCATACTGGCAAATGATGTCAGAGGAACCAAGCAATGCCAATTGAGAGAAATGGGTTTCTGGTGTGGATATTTGGATCCAACACACTTTTGTATAATTTTATGAGATGAGATGTGTGGTTAAAAGCGTTCACTAGTGTCAGTGATTTCTAAGCACTCTCTAGGATAAAAATGTGCTTTCTATCATGGATCCAGTTCAAATATGTGAGATTAAATACAGTTTTGCTTCTGACTACACTTTTGATAAAATGTCAGAAGAAAACTCTTTGTTAAAGGAGGAAATCAAGTCACCTGAAAAGCAATTAAGCAGCAAAACAAAGAAAAGTCTGAATTTTCTGGTGTCACCATTTACTGCAGTGGACCAGTGTACTTCTGTAACTAAGTCTTGTATGTATGTAAATAGGAAACTTTTTGACACCTAAACTGTCAGTCTGGTTTCCCAAGATTCTTAATACTACACAGTGAACAGAGACATAAATTACTCCCTCTGCCCTTGTGTGTCAAAGGTACTGGAGTTTTATGATACATTTCTTCAGGACCAGGAGAATGCCAGCCACTGACATAAAAAAACCAGAAAGAATGCTTCAGTCTTGTCAAGAATGGATTTTTGGAAAAGTTATTTTTCTTTGCAAGAGAGAAGCCATCAGGTGAATCAGCTGACTCTTCTGTCACAGACCTCAAAACCAAAAATCAGCTTTGTGAAAATGAACAGCTGTTGGGACGAAATAATTTGTGGTATATTGGAAACCATGATCAAACAAGGGTTAAGAAATAAATGTGACAGCATAAATTAGGGATTTGCCAGATTTGTAGAAAATATGCCTCCATAAATTCAAGTTTTAGTGTGCTTTGGAGAGAACTCCTAAACATGTGCGCAAAACCTGCGTGTAAATCTATAAAATTAATCAACATCAGTGGCAAGATTTGCATACAACAAATATGGAGTGATAACATGTTACAAAATTTCCAGTCCAAAGGATGCTTCGCTTTGTATACCCTAACAGCACCTATTTTACTAGAACATGGTTCTCAATACCATTTACAAAAGAGATTTAAAAGCAAGATACCTCTATAAACATAGAAATCTAAGATGTGATTTTGGAAAGAATTGACAGACTTGATCACTGAAGGTCTGAATTTGTCTCAGAAACTCGAGGATATTTACCTTACTAAAGCCACAGGAGAAACCTACTTCTGTTCCACAAAAGTTTGCCTTTTCTTCAGGGGCTCTACAAAGTCTTTGATGACACATTGCTGTAAAATTTAACTTTACTCTTGGCAGATTAGGATAGTGGTGTTTAGGAAATACAGGTTTGGTTTTTTTTCCCCCTCAACACTAGATACAGTAGCAAAAATTCTTCATCAATAGGAAAATTGTATATAAAGCAGGTTTATCAGTCAGTCAATTTAAAATTAAAAATAAAACAATCAAGCATGTCCAGCTTTACAATTTTCTTGCATTAATCAGCAGCAACTAGAGCAGCAAATAATGAACCAGAAGCACTTACAACAAATGAAGACATTTAGAATTCAGTATACTGAAGATCTCACTTAAAAAAGCTAAGTCTCAAATAATCACCACTGCCTAACCAAATAACTTTTAGGGATGAGAATTATTATCCTCAATACTCTCTTATCTGCCTCAGAAGCAACAGATGCTTTGAAAGTTATTACCTGCTAAGTGGAAAATTACAGACCAGATGGAGCTAATTAATTTGCAATTAAAAAATTGCCACAAACCAAATAATATAATTATTTTTCTGCAAGATATGGCTATACCAAAGATTGATCTGTCACTTTTAAGACATCCAAAGCATTCATAACAGTTACATAACTGGATGGATGCTATAGAGCTGAAAAAGCACCTACAAATTCCAATGTGCAGCAAACAAGTGGGAAATTGCAAATCTGGACAATAAACTTTCGGAAAGCTCTGAAACTTGATGTTAATCTGGCAGCTTTTTAATCTCAGCTGAAAGCTCTGCTTGGAAAGAAAAAAAAAAGTAAAAGTTCATCTTTGTAAAGCTACAAATCAAGTTACAGAACTGTTTTTCCAACTCAGAATGTGCACTGCTACAACTTATGTGTTTTTCCCACTTGGAGTGTACATTCCTATGACTCACGTGAAGCTCTGAACCATGCAGGAATCAGTGCTTCCCTATGAAACTCCTATGCTCTTGCTACTCAATATATTAAGAATATATTAAAAAAAAGCTCTCTTGCTGTAGAGATCCACAGCAAATAGTGAAGCGATTAGAGAAGGGGACTCAACCTTCCAAATTTCGTTACGAAACCTAGAGCTATTCTTAACCTTTTTTTCACGTGTACGAGTGTTCATATACATATAAATGTGTGTGTGCATGCATATAAATGGAAGTTTCAAGATCAAACCTTGCCACATAGCCTTAAAAAGATATTTTTATACCCTTGATTTTTTATCAGTCTCTAAATTTCCATACAACAACAACAACAACAACAACAACAACAACAACAACAACAACAACAACAACAAAAATCAGTCATGTTTGTAAAACCGTGCTAGCTAAACCTGATGGAACAGAGATAGAAGGCTATTTCTCCTAAGAACAATGTGCTCAGGACTTTCATCTTACCCTTTATTCTATGACATCATCACTTCCTTAAGATGAAACAAAATACGGAACATTTCCAGTCAGCTGATGCACCTAACACTCACAGAGACCTCCTCTTGAAGGAAGAAAGAAGTACAGAATTACCATCACTTCTCTCACCATCTTTTTGCACAGCTGTGGCAGCTGATTCAGCACAGTGTGCCCTGCTACTTTGTGGGCACTAGCAAGTCACACTGTCACACCAGGGCTCCCTGGACACTCCTGAGAGCTAGGGAAATCAAAATCTCTCCAGATTCTGGTGATGAGGCACCACACACAATAAGTTAATCAAACAGAAAAGAGATGTGAAAGGCTAACTTGGAAACTCTTCAATTTAACAAGGCTCCTCTTTTGATTTAAACATTTCTGCAAAAATCAATGGAACCTGGCAAAACCTCTGGATATCACACAAAATGTGAGACAGTGTGAATAGCAAATAACAAAAACAAAACAACAACAAACAAGAAAAAAAAAAAAACAAAAAACCAACAAAAAAACTAAATGAGCAGAAATTCCTAAATTATGGGTCCTGTGTTAGCAAAATTTGCAAAATGACTGCCACACACTTTCTTAAAGCTGTAAGAAATAGATCTTAGCAAAACATGGAATAATGGCAGTATGTTATCTGTTGAAACTTCTTTTATGAATTTAATTAAATTCATAGATAATTCAACTGCTTTCTACTCCTGTGTTCTGGATAGTAGTAGAGAGCAAGTGCATAAATGCCTATGTAAGAAACTCTCTGAAACTCCAGCAGGTAACACTTCATGTTTCTGTATTTGCTATTTTGTAGCTTCTTTTCATGGCACATGGCACCACACAGTAGCCAAGAATCCCATGTTCTACTGCTGCAGGGATGTTACAGATTGACTCTACTGAAGGGAAAGAAGTATACATCACTCTATTGTCTTGCATCTTTTGTAATGTTCTTAAAAACCAGTATAGTTAACCTTCACCTTAATGTTAACTTCTTTATAGCATCTTTGGTAATAAATGGGTGTAAGCTTCTGTCTTGCTAAATCCTGACCACAGGCTGCAGTCTCACGACAATCTAAATCTTCTCGGGAAATACCAAGGGGCATTTTGCAAGGGTGGAAAAAGATGTGATTCAGAGATTCACATGCAAAATCATTATTTCCTAGAAGTCCCCCAGAGCGGTACCTGGGGGACTTGTCAAGCACTTCAGTTAACATAATCTTGCTTACATGGAAATGGCAAGAAATAGTCAAGAGAAGATTTTAAGTAATAGGGATCACAGGATATTAGAATCATGGTAAAATGAGGTGTAAAGACAACTCAAATGAAATTTTCCAAATCTGAAATGTTTATATTTACTGACTGCCATGGAAAAAGTTGTTATGTCTGAAGTCCTTTCCCTCTGCCTGATCTTGTAATGCAATAATAGAATATCTGCCTCACAGTGGCATGTTCATGCACTTAAATGAAGTTTAAATAGATGGGAGTTAGTTACAGTGTAACAAGAAAAACCTCTGCAGATTTCCTGAGTGCTCTTTGTGGCTATTCAGAAGCATTTTTTTAACTGATGTTTTCAACAACATTTAAAATGTATTAATCATTATTTTAGTCTTATAAATCAGATACTGTAACTATTAATTTTCTTATATAAGAAAAAAAGGCAACACCATAAAGCTTATTTACAGCTGTTATCCAGTGATCCAAGAATAATTTCAGATAGAAACTGATGATTAAGTATCAGAATAAATGCAAGTATTGCCATCAATTTTAATCATGTATGCTCCTTCTCTCACTTTATGTTTTGTTTTCCATTTAGCACCCTCAGCATATTCTGAATTAGTATATTAAAAGTGGAATGAAAGATTGTACACTCAGTAACCAAATATAAGTAGGACGTTTCACCTCACATTGCTTTCTTGTGTTCCTCTAGCTCTATAACAATAGAACACCTCAGCAATTTTGAATGGACCTACATACCCTGAATGGAGTACAGTGATTAGTTTTCCCCAGGTGCCATTTAATAGGACATACATAATGATACATACAGGAAACATCTGTAACAATTCTGAGGACAAACATGGGCCATGCTCATGACAGCCGAACTTCATAAATGGGCCTGTGAAATTTTAAACTTCGAAACACTAACTCAAAAAAATGAAGAATACACCTGAGTGAAAAACCAAATAAATTGTTATTTTGAAGACTAAAGCTTTTCTGAATGTAGCTTGGTCAGATATGACAAGAGCTAAAACAGCAACTCGTGACAAAATCAAACCTGCATCTCTGACCTTCAAGAACTCTGTCCTGCAAGAAAAAGGGGATGTTCTGATTCCAGTAATTTTAAAGGATTTAGATGAGCATTTACCCTCTAACACATTCTCAGCTAACAGATCCATCCAGAATGGCCTCTGAGTGAGCCCATCATCAGGGATCTCAATGACAGAGCAAACTAAACAGACATCTGTAGCCACCCCAGTGTTTCTGGACTCCAGAATAAACACTTAATCCCTGCTTTCTAAAGGCTTTTAGAAAATATTTGGACTACGTATGTCCTTTAAAAATCATTTTGAGAAGCCTTGCTACAACTTAGCCTTAATCAGTTTTTCAGGATATCCACTGATAAGATTCTGCATTATCACTGTTTATTGCTGGGCAATAACAGAGTGTGGCAGATGCTCTCTATCAATCCCTACCCTCCCCACCAAAGGTGGAGAAGGAGGAGAGACTTATGTGTTGGAAAATTGAACCAGCTTACCTAATAATACTAATAAAGAGAAATGATGCAAAATACAAAAAATACAAACCCAATATTGAATCTCTCAGATGATCCCAGAATTGCCTGCCTGGAGGGGTGGTGTGGGGCCAGCAACTGCAGGGCAGATACTAGGAAGTCCTGGACCGGAGTTCGCAGCAGACAGGAAATGGATTCAGGAATGCATGAACTGGAATCAGGATCAGGATCGCAGGCAGGACAACAAATAGGGACATTTTCAGAAGGCTGCCATGAAGAAAAGAAAGCAAGACTCTCGTGATTCCCCAGCTTTAAACTGAGTATGACATGTATGGCATGGAATACCTCATTGGTAAATTGGATTTACCTGTTCTGTCCACCCCTCCATTCAGCTAAAACCCTTTACAACATCTCTTTTGTGGAACAACAGAGGTCTATCAATGACGTGGGCTACTACAGAAATAAGTGTAAACATGGGCCTTTTCTGCATACCGTTAACTCAGTAAAACCATAAATATCAGGCATTATCAGCTTCAGAGCAGAGACTATTTGAAAAATACACAACTAACTTCAGAAAAGTACAGTTACTTTGAAGAAACTTAGCTGAAAAGAATATTCACTAAAAGAGAATTGGTCTTGTTTTAACTAAAACCAGGATATGCATCTCAGCTGAAGTTTCCTTATATCCTCTTTTAATTTTATAAGTGGCCACTTGGCAGAATTCTTTTGCTGGCAGACAATCATGTGGTGATGATTAGGTGACACTGATGAGCTAATTCTTTCAGTTGTTTTGCCCAGGACTTCCTAGGTGGAACAACTTTAAACAGAGCAGAAAGAAATAGGTGATTTCAAGGAGTAGGAAGAGAAAATACGTTCCTGATTTTGTTGTTTATGATCTTTTTGCAACAAGTGTACTAATTAGGTTCCATTATATGCATTGATTGGAGGCCATTTATGCTTACTCATTTTTTTTTTATAAGAAATAATATCCCAGGTATTCAGTGACAGAAATAGAGTTGCATTACATGCTTGAGGAAATACTTGTCACAAGGGACCTCTAGAGGTCAATTAGTCCACCAACAACCCACTCAGGGCAAGAACACTGTCAACATAAGATCAGATCATCTTTCACAGGATCTTAGGATCTGTTTCCACATTAGCAATACCTCAAAAGTAGAAGAAAAACAAGTGCTAAAGAGATGGAAAATCCTTCAGCCAGTCTTACTCTTTCCCATTTGTTGCTGTGATGTGTTTCTTACACACCTAACTAAAACTTGTAGACAGAGAAATGTCATGTGTTAATGTTCCTGACAGAGATGGAAGAAAGATTTGGATGTTCATTTTGGTGGCTGCCCACCCTTAAATCAGTAAATTATAAATCATAGATACCTACAATGAAATTATCCATCTGCAATGTTTTTTCTACCACCAGGAGAATGTATTATGTTTCTCAAGTTAATACAGATTCACGCTGCATAAATTCCAAATTTTCAGTGTGTGATGAGAAAGAAATCTTTTATGTTAAATTGATTTTTTTTTTTTTTTTAATAAAGCTTTCTTTAACTTGTTTGAGACCAACCACTTCATTTATAAAACACAAGTATTCTCTGGCAGACTGCATCTGGGCTATGACTAGAGTACTATTAGTGAGAAAGGTGCATAAATAATCATAGGAAAAGTAAGACTTGCTGTATTACTCAATGATCTGTCTCTCTCTAGGCTTGACTGAGTTCTAGGTGCTCAGACATGTTCATTTTATTTATATTGTTAGTCTGGAATTGTCTAGACAAAATATTTAACTTAAAAGTTAAAGAAGTAGTTTCTTTCTCTAACTGGGAAAGCAGTCAAATTGGCTTTACATTTCAGAAATTGTCAAGAAGAAACACAGAAATAGAACTGCAGCTAAGCAATAATGCATTTTTTTTCCTGACTGGTGCTGATTTCCCTTAAGACTGTCTTTGCCATGCCATAGTCTTGAAATTAATGTCTGACTTCACTCTGTAAAAGGTTAGTGTGTCCAGACAAAAACAGCCTAAAGTGAAGCTGTTTTAAGTTTATTATTAGGCTTCCTGAGGAGCTCATTCCTAGGAACCCAGGGTGATCTTGAAGTCAAAGGCAAACCTGAGATACGTATTTTCTCCTACAAATTGCAGACTGTCCAAAACTTACATTTCTGAGTGTTTTTGTTCTACTCACAAATCATTCCACATCTCCATGAGTTACCCCAGTTCAGCTGTATCTTTGTATCACCCGTGGGTAAGTACATGCTACCCCAACTACTTTGATTATATGGATAGACCTGAGCTCCTTCATTTGGTGATCTCTCCAGGTTCTGTGAAGAGAACCTAAGCCTTCACAGACTTTTGGATATCATCTGGGTATAATTTTACACAAAGTAGCCTTTATTGGTCACCTGGATGGAGAA
Organism: Patagioenas fasciata; assembly: GCF_037038585.1. Lineage (NCBI taxonomy): Eukaryota > Metazoa > Chordata > Aves > Columbiformes > Columbidae > Patagioenas > Patagioenas fasciata. Next base: position 25,797,750 of record NC_092524.1, on the reverse strand, counting down.
GCAACAGTCTTAAGCAAAAATGCCATTTTCTCAGTGTCCTGTCCGTTGTACAACTCAATTACTACAGAACTTCCCTAAGTCTGTTTGTCAAGGTCTCTGTGTCTTCTCCTTCTTTTTTACTCTCCTGCAGATTCTTTCAAGAAATGTCTTTCACATGATTGATCTGATCAGCAGCACGGTATTTGTTCAGTTATTTCTGGAAAAGTGTTTTCCATAGGTTATTGCCTCATTTTGTTTGTGAACCGTTATTTGGCACTAGGTGAAACCTTTAAATGAAAACCCAAAGCAGTATTTCAACTTATTTCTCTTCTTAGAAGACATCCTCTAGGCCAATTAGCTGTGGCAATTACGTCTAGCAAACTGCTCTACTCTACATTTAAATATCACAAAGGATTCTTAAAGTCAACAACGACATTCTCAGGTGTCAACAACTGCTAACAGACAATGCTTCTATAATTGCTTCGATTACTTTGTGCATATATATATATATATATAGCCAAGAAGTTTTCAGATATTACAATTTCTAGAGAAGTTCAGGTTATTTTTTTATGGTGCATATATATAGAAACTTCTGGATAAAATTATATGAATAAAAAATTTGTTTCTCATTTGGTGATTAAAAAGATCTACACATTTGAGTTGGGGACAGTGTCACTTGCCCTGGCTTTGGACATAATATTTCAAGTGAGTTGCACATGCTGTATAAGATTTCCATGCAAAATTAAATATTTTTTGTAAAGAAATAGTCTTGTAATCCTCAAAAAAATCAAAATTTTCAGAATTTGATTAATACCATTATGTTTTCCAGTATTCTATAACTTCTTACAGAAGCGTAAGAGGAAACCTGGTTAGGGAATGGCATATTGTCAGAGCAGAGGGTCTTCAGTCTCTCCAGCTATAAAAACAATTCTTTACTTGTGTGAAAGTGCAGATTGGGATTTGATGGCTCTGCAAAGCTTAATTGACTGGTTTTTGGTATGTGTGCTTATTGAATTGGAAGAAGGAAGAAGATGCATTCAAGTTGTGCAAAGTATTCCTATGATTTTTGTTGTAATTTATTATTTATCATCTTCTATGTACATAAAGGCTTTTTCCTACTGCACCTGCTTTTGCCCCGTAATAGTCATCAGCCTCCAAATCTACAATAGTTGATGTAATATTAATATTCTTGATCTTGCCAAGATGTTTAGAACAAGAAGCCAAAATACACTTGAACACACCAGGGATGGCACAGTTTCAGATCACAGAGACATTATCCCAAGCACATGAATGCACTGTGTAAGCAGAACTCGAAGGATTAGAAAAACTGGAGAATTGTAGTTGACTGTATGAATAAAAGTTTAAGTAAAGACTTTACAGTAATTTTTCTCAATGTAACTGCTCAATGCACTACATTTCACATTTCCTGCTTTGAGCAGGACTGCTTCTGATTTGGACCTCTATTTGTAGTTCAATGTGATTTTTCTTTCAGTAGAAGATGGTTTTTTTACAGAAGCCATAGAGATGCTACATAAAGTTACGTTTAAAATATTATCTTCTCTTTGGACACAGAAGTATGGACCAGATATTTCAAAGTAGGGAGAAACACATCTACTATTTGCCTAAGAGCAAGCTATGTGAGTACTATCTCAATCATAGCAAATATTGCTTTACTATATAAAATTGAATCATTGGATGAACAGCCTCGCTTCAAAAAATCTCTACTAACTAGTGAGAAATATCAGCATATATAACCTAGGGAACTGTGAACCATGTGAGAAAGAGGCATCCCTATTAAAGTACAACGAGGTTAGATCTAATCCTGCAAGTGCCTGGTGAGGCTACACACATAACACTGAGCATTCCAAATTCACAGAAAGCCAAAAAATCCCAAAAGGCTTGGCATGAGAAAGGGTATTTTATTTTCACTTCAAAAATCATTGGAAGTTCTAATTATACTTTTCTCTTTTATAACATTATAAATCAGATGATCTCAAAAGGCATTACAATCCCTGATGAACTTAATCTCATAATGCCCAAGAAATAGAAAGCTTCTGTCAGCTTGGCCAAGCATAAAATCAGATCTCCTTACCCCTTTATCTATGTTTCAGTCACCAAAAAAAAGTCAAACTAATTTTCTTAACTTTTTTCTTCAATGAGATAACTCTGGTCTTCTTAACCAGCATCAAAAAACTGTGACCAAACAAAGCCAGCAATCAATTTGCTGGGAAACCAGACTAGTTCTCAGTTACAACTCACTGCTTCAAGAATCTTTATAAAAGGTTTATGCTCTAATTTAATAAGTAACAATACATTACAGGAAAATGTTGACTTCTTGTATTTGTTTAAGAAGCCAAACATCGTGATTTTCATCTTTATTTAGTGAAAAAGTAAGTAGATCTTGTGTAACTTCACAGAATCTGATTACTGAGGATCTTATATAAATTGTTAACTAACTTTATATTTTTTTTCTTTCCCTTTTCTTACCCCGCCACCTTCATCAGTCCCTTAGAGAAAATGTTCTTTCTTACCCTTTCTTTCTATTTCACAGAGAGAAATAGAAGAGATTATTTTTAAATTTTTTTAAAAATTTATTTATTTTAATTGTAGGAATAGATCTTCTTTAATACTTCTGGAATTTCTCCTTTGTCTCTCAAATCAGCAGAATTTGAGAGCCATAATGAGAAACAGGAAGGTGAAGTTTAAAGATAAATGCTTCAGATGTAGAAACACATGTCCTACTGTCAAAAGATTTCTATTCCCTGAGCAGCAAAATGGAAGATGAACCCTGCTACATTCACAGTTGCAGAATAGAACCTTCATGGAAAATGGGAGAGACCCAAATAAAGAGAATGCATAGACAGATCAGAGCGATTTAAAGGAAGAGGGAAGCTGACTGTACCTAATCATAAATGTTGATAAATAAAACCAGAAGAAAACAAATCTCTGAAGGAAGAACAAGTAGTATTTTGACTTTAAATAAATTAATGAAATAATAGGAATAAGTAAAATAATAGGAATAAGTTAACCAGGCTTTTGCCATTTACAGGGAGAATACGAATACTGTATTCATAATAGAGATACAGTCAACCTGCTATCTAAATTACCTGAGTAATTGTTATTACTTTGTTGATGGGCTGTGGTGTGGATGGCAGATGTGATTGTATGATGTACTGTACTGTTTTCATTACATCTTTCATTCTTAAGGGATGATAAAATTTTTAAATGCATTTAAGCAACACATTTTAAAATCTCTATGAACTTCAGTTGTTTGGGAGCAATGATTGCAATGCAGGTTACATGCCTGTGTTCTGTAATGTGCAAAAATTCCAGGAAGGACAAAAGAGGTTTAAGAGGGGCATCTATTGTAACTGCCAATCCTAATGTCAAGAAAGTACAAATTTGCTCAGTCTGTTTGTCTCATTTCTTTCTGTACGTCATCTGTATCAAATTGAATGGGAGTTAAATTCTGTGATTACAAAAACTGTGGTGTTTTATCTGAAAATGGAACGCAAAATTAAAGGCTGGTGTTACTTTGGCAAGCTAGAAAGGGTACCATGTAATAGGCTGGAAAGAATGTGCATGCTCAAGAAGGGCAAATCCCTTTGCAGTGAAATGTGAGACATTGCTATTGGTATGTGTTACAAAGATGTTTGATTTCTGATAGATGCTAACTGATAAGTTGCAGCTTTTGGTGTCTGTATCATCGTAACACCAGAAACAGTCTACTACCTGAACAATTTTCAATGCAAAATAACAGATCTGAATATATAAACACTGAGTATCAATAGAGATCAACACCAAAATATTAGCTTGGACTACTGGGTTGAACATAAAGGAAGGAAAAATGAGAGTATATTTAATAAAAATTACATTCTAATAGTGAAGTTTTATTAGACTGCAGAATAGGCCCATGGGGCAGTGGTGGACTTGTATCAGACATTCACAAGCAGCCACAACAAACTAGCAGGAAACAAACAAACAAATAAAACACACATACACACAAAACAAACAAACAAACAAAACCACCAGTCAACCAAGCAATCAAAACATACAAACAGAAACCCAACCAAACCAAAAACCTGTAGGAAGTAATTCTTTATTTATAAGGTGATGTGATCTATTTGTTGATGTTGCAGTTTAACCCAAGCTGTCAATTCAAAACCATGATAGCTGCTCATTCCCTCCCTCCCTCGAACACCCAAATAAGGAAGGGAATTTAAAGAGAAGGGACAAACTGGTGGATTGAGATAAACACAGTTTAATAAAACGAAAAATAAGACTAATTTACTACTACTACTTACATATAAAAATATAAAATATAATATTAAATAAAAGATTCCTCACAAACCCTATCCATGCTGAGCAGCCAGTCCCAGGAAGCAGCACTGTGGTCCCAAACAGCCGGTTCTGGAGACAAAAGAGAGAAAAAGACTGAAAGGCACAGAGGCCTCTGCAAAAGGGAAGGATGGCAAAAGGCCAAACTAAAAGAACTCCAAACAAGAAATTCACTGAAATGGAGCATAACCAGAACATGTCTCCGTCTCTGTCTGTCCTCCTAGCCAGAAAATCCCAACCCTCCTTAAATATGAAGCAGGATGCTAATGGCATGGAATATTCTTATGATCACTCTGGATGTTAGTCAAGGTCTGCCCCATCTGTGTTCCCCCTTCCCAGTTGCCTCACACCTGTGGGCAGAGAGCTCAGAAAAGCACTTGGCTCCCATAAAACAACAACTAAAAAGCAATAACTCTGTCCTGGGCTGTTATATTCTTGTTTTCAAACTAAATCCAAACAATGACCATGCTAGTTATGAGAAAGAAAGTTTCCTAACTGCATGAAGAAAATTAACTCAGTTTCAGTCAAACCAGCACTGTCGATTTCTCATTTCTACAAGCGCCTTCAAGATTTCCTGGAGCTTGAACTTTAAGTCTTGTCCTATCCACCCTGTACTGTACAGGTAGTATCCTGGTTGACTTCAATATTTCATATTAATCCCATCCCTAGCGGCTTCTTTGCTTCCTGTTGTTCCTGAATTGTTGGCTTATTGTTTTCAACTGCTGCCCATTTGTTATTGCAATTGCTTTCCTACTCTTTTGACCTTGGCAGGCAGTGAGCACTTTTGAGGAGCTAATAAGGGTTTTACAGATTTCCACTGAAAAGGTATTGAAGTAGCACCTTGTCAGAGTACACAAGGTGGACAAACCTTACTATTTTATGATGGTTTTTCTGCACTTGTTTTGACACACACAGATCTTTGTTGACACAGCTGATACAAATACATAAAAGCAAAATGATTTATATTTAATTAAAATTCTTTCTACAGCTTGAGTGATCATAAAAATCTTTCAAAAATACAGCCCTCAAATAAAGACTCTAGAGAAACATTCAGAAAACGAGATAAAGACCACAACACAATTACTTAGCAAAAAAAAGCACAACACAATTACTTAGCAAACAAAGTTCCAATTTAATAATTCATTCCATTCTTCCACGCCATTAGTTGAGAGAAAGAAGATGGGATGGTGATGAAGTGTTTTGCAAAAGCCTTCTAAACATACCCTTTGAGCTTTCTGGATATTTCAGCTTCCTGTGTAGGTCAACAGAATCAGTGCTTTGAGGATGAGTGCATACTCATCCCAGAAATTATTGTTTGATTTATTAACCATCAAAGCTAACTCCCAACTGTAACTTCTGCAATTCATTAGAGATGTAATTTTCTCCATGCTTTGTCCCAGTACATATGTCAAAATTTCAGTCTTTTCCCCTTGGTTCACACTCAGTTGAAGAAAATGTCCTTTTTGCCCCTTAAGCCTTTATTTATATTTCTATGCTTATATAAACAAATACAAAGAGAGAATGTGAAACCACCTCTCATGTGAGTCTAATCATCACCAATCTACAAAATACATACACTACTTTATCCACATATTCCCATAGTAAAAACTAAAAGATCTACTCTCTCTAATTTGTAGGTACAGAAGAAATTTGTCAAGTAACGAATCTTGCTAAACCAGGTCCCAGTTTCCCTGTTTCAACTACTGAACAACACTACTTCTTTAGTATTAAATACACAATGTCATGCTGTTCCCAACTGGCATTACAGGTAAGTCATCATTTGTTTTGAACAAGGGAAGCATGGTAGCTGGTTAAAAGATCTGAGATGACTAGGGACAGGACAGGAAATCAGTGAAGACTGGTCATTTTGTGTGTGGAATAAGGCTTCATATAGAGGAAGAATGTAAGGGGAAGACAACTATTCATTGCCAATCCAACTCCTTTTTGCCCATTAAGGAAATCCAAAAAGAAGTGGGAAATTTTGTTATGGTACCATTGTAATTCCATTCTTATAAAATGACAAATGGCTGATGGTAAAGGGATTATACACAAACACATTTATTTTATAGAAGCATTTTTTACATCATTCCACTGTAGTTCCCTATGCCTATTGTATGAATGCTAAGAGCACAACCAACTCTTACCTTGAGATTGTAAGAGGTTACAGCGAGCCTAGTAACTATGCCACAATATGCTTCACTATGTCCTAGTCTTCTGAATCATCTAAATAAAACAGTTATTCTCAATTAATGTTAGGATGGATTAAAGTCAATTACAAATAATTTTCCATCAGCCTTAACACTGTAGTGAGATATTGCTGCTCTGTGTCACTGTTTTCTTTCAGCCTCCTGACAGTAGCTGTTCTCTAATCTATTGGTCTGTGGACAGTTGTAATACAAGCATTAGGATAAGTATGAATGGAAAATGGAAAAATCTGAGTGTGGAAGGCCCTGAAGAAAATGGTGGCAGGAAGAAGCTAATGGGAAAAGCAAGTGCTACCAACGTATCACCATTTACTGCAGGACAACAATAAGCCATGGCAGATGCTCTCTGTTAAACCCCTGCCCTCCCCACTAAGGAAAGGGAATAGGAGGAATAGGGAGAAAGACTTACAAATTCAAAAGTTAAAAATGCTTTCCTAATGCTACTAATGAATAGAGAAGATAATGCAAAATATACAAAACCAATACTGAATTTCCTGGTGCAGCGCAGCATTGCCCTGGATTCAGGGAGGCAAGGCCTGGAACTAGACCTCAGATTGCAGGCACAACAGGCAGGGTCCTCTTCAGATGCCAGCCATGGTCAAAGAGCCCAAGACCCTCGTAATTTCCCAGTTTTATATGATGTATGACATGTATGGAGGGAATACTTTGTTGGTCAATTTTAATCACCTGTTCTGTCTGCCCCTCCCTGTGAGTGCACTCCTCTCACTTATGGGACATGCAAAATTTATCTGTAACCTTGGCTGCCATAGCAATAAGTCTGAACCTGGGCCTCTTCTGCAGACTATTGCTGCTGTTACCAGCTCCAGAGCCAACAGTGTCTGAAAAACATGCAGCCAATTTCAGTGCAGTTATTTAGATGAACTTAGCTTAAAGGAAAATTCACTGAAAGAGAACTGGTCTTGTTTTAAACTAAACCAGGGCACAACACTAGCAGGGGAAGAGAAAAGGAAGTCAACACTGATGACTCACAGGAGTGGACAGGAGGGTGAGACTAAAAAAAAGCAGAAGAGATTGTGAAGTCTTACTAGATGACATATCTTGTTGTCTGTTCTATCACAAGAAATGCTGTATAGATCACTTTGATACAATTTTCATGTTTTCATAATTGCTGGACAGGCTATTTGGATGCCCTGTGTAGTGCCAGAAGTATGGGGGTATAAATGTGTGAATGGTAGTTAGTGAAACAAATTTTGTTTCAAAATGAAATTATCTTCTCCCACTACAATTATCCTCTCCCACTACGAGCTTGTTGATCTTTGCTACCTTGTTGCTACAATGCTGCATCGCAGTATCTTACAAGGCAATTGCTATCAAAATACAGTAATATAGGTAGGCAGTTCACTCATTAACATGGAGGGCTGGCCAAACAAATCTATTGCATGGAATTAAAGAAAATGTCAGTAGCAAAGGTGTGAGTTCACAACTTATTCTACAACAGCATCACTAAATTGTTTTCTATATCTCCATTTTGAGCTTTCTTCTACCTTTCATTTTCTAGTGAGCAGGTACTGTGTCACACATAATCAAGTTACATTTTGTGGCTGAGTGCCAAACATGCTTTTTCTCCTAAAACTAGTGCAAAATAAGTTAAGTCTTAAATATAATTATATTAATATAAAAGCTTAGTGAGGTTTACTCCTCATTTTTCACATGTCACAACAATTGATTTGTATCTTGTTCATCTGAAATAATTCATCTATGATTGAAAATAATAATAAAAAATAGTAGCATAAACAATACATTCTTTAACAGATTTACTATTACAAGACATTTGTCTCAATGGGCTTCAATGTATTATTGATTTTCTATCATTGTATTTTCTAAAAATACAATTATTATTTCTTTCATTTTTATCATCATCTTATGTTGTGTTATAGCTCTCTGAAAGTGAGAGTGCACTATACTGTGGATCTCTACACTTTCTTATATTGCTGTGCTAGCATACAGCTTTCCTCTGCAGCTCAGACTCCTAACTTGTCTTCTACTGATCTGTATAGAATTGTTACTTGGGTTGGCAGAGCCTAGTGAAAGATCCAGATCAGCTAGGTGGATATTGACAGAAACTAAGATGGAATAACAAAAAACGGGTGGTGGGAGATGACAAATATAAAGACTGAAGAAACATAACTTCACCATGTAGTAGTGACAGCTAGGGATTCAGAGTTCTGAAATTTCTTATTCTACCATTGATTTGCTGTGTGAATTTGTTAAACTCTGAGTGCTGGTGGAAAACATTCCCAGATTTTTGGTTTGCACATCTCCCTTACAATTCAGACTGGGGTGGGGGATGGGGGACTGAAGGGAGATGACAAAAATCCATGACCCAAGTAATGGGTATGTTAGCATAGCTTTGCCTGTCTTGCAATTTATTTTGAAGAAAGATCCAAATTAAACTTGATATCCAAGAAGGTTGTAAACATTAATTCCTCAAATGGTGTTGAATATATTGGTCCTACTTTAGTAATTAAACACGATTGGTCACTACATCATCTGTACTTCATAGATAGTTTCTAGTATTAAAATTGTAGAAAACATTTACATCTAATGACACTTACAGAAGTTTTCTTAGATACCATAAGCCAAGTTGCACATAATTATTTCTTTACGTTTTTCATTATATGCATGTAAGTCTTCTTTGACTTTTCACCATGTTCTTAGCTTTTTAGATTTGTCTCCAAATGAGACCCTACTGTCATGCAAACTCAGTCAGTAGTCTGGAAAAAGCCTCAAATGAGATTTATAATTGTCACAATTAACCTTCTAAATAAACATCTGATACGGAGAAGGTTAGCCAAAAGAAGACTCAAAAGTGAGGAATGAAAAAGTTCCCGTTCAGGCAGCGGATGAACACATTAATCAGTTCCTTTGTGTACTTTTCCTGAGGTCTAGTGCATATCACCATCTAGTGGCTCTGAATATAATGTAGAAAATGACACCTAACTTTGATATAATTTGTGTTGATGTTTGAAACTCAAAATCCTCAAATAAACTTTTATAGGAACCATTATCAGTAATGTAACTTTTCCTGCAGTGTTACAATCCATCACTATTACGTGTGAGACTGCAAACTGTCTTAGCCTTGACTAATATAGAAGTGCCCTGCCAGAATACAAGGCAATGGAGGTAGAAGAGAAATATTCTTTAATCCAATTCTTCTCTCTTCTTGGCACAGAGAGACACTGTAACAGAATATATAATACCAAACTACAGAGGTGGAGAAGGTCTGCCTTTAATAAATAGGATTGCAAACACTTTTGAAATTAGCTCTAATATTGTGTGAGTTGTGTAGTCAATTAGAAAAAAACGACTTTGCGTCTACCTCAGAAGAATCCTTTTTTTTATAAGCATTCCTGTGGTATCTAATGGCAGATCTTTCTGCTGTAGTATAAGGCAGCAGGTGAAATCAGTGTTATAGTGTGGGGTCTGCAATCAGGGACCTCAAGACCTGAGGTAAATGGCAATTCTTTGGAAGCAGGTTCACCAAAACTGCATAACTTAAAGTGTATGAGCTGTGTAGATCCTGAAATTCTTCCATGATCAGTACCATTTTACATAGCAGTAATAGAAGTTTCCCTATTTAAAAATAGGGAAAAAATAAAAATAATCCTGTTAGATCAGATGCTGAACTGTACATATGGAAGTCATGGGATAGAAGATCGTGACAATGAAAGACTCATAGGTGTTACATTTTTGCCAGTTCAGCCTATACTGGATACCAGGAAAGTCTCATTCAAGAGACCTGGCTAGAAGAATAATAGGAGGCATTGCTCCACTGTTCAGTTAAACTTTCCTTGCAGTTCAGAGACAGGAGTTGGTTTGGCAGGTGAAATTCTCAAACATATTGATAGATAACCCCTGACCATGAAGGTGGGTACAACTCTTGTACTGATTTAGCCCTGGACAGCAACTAGGACCACATAACCACTTGCTCCATCCTTCCACCACCCCCCCCCCTCACCCGGTGGGATCAGGAGGAGAATCAGGAAAAAAAAGGTAAAACTTGTGGGCTGGGATAAAAGCAGAAAAACTATGCCAAGTCCACTCCCAAGCAGTGATCGTGAACCCCAGTTTCACACAACCAGTCCCGGAAGAGCAGAGACCCAGATCCCAGAGCTGGTCCCAGAAAAAACGGAGACACAGACAGCAACAATTCCTCAGGTAACGAGTCCCTCCCCAGGCCATCTACCCCAATTTTATACTGAGCATGATGTCATATGGTATCAAATATCCCTTTGGCTAGCTTGAGTCGGCTGTCCTGTCTGTGTCCCCTCTCACCTTCCTGTGAAAGTTAACTGTCTCAGTTGAACTGGCACAACTCTGAACAACAACTAGGGAGCAGAAGCAATGAAAAAGGAAGATATGAGGAAAATAAAATGAAATAAATAAAATAAAATAAAATAAAATAAAATAAAATACAATAAAATAAAATAAAATGAAGGTGAGATGGCCTCTGTCCCATCTATGTGCATATATGCCAACCAGCTATTAGGTTGTTCATAAATCTTCCAAAAAGCTCAGGCTCTTTTCTGTAGTACAGTGAAGTCACACAAGCTTATTCTGAGACAGATTTGTTAATGACTTTGCTCAAACAAATTAAAATAAATAAATAAATAAATAAAACCCACAACCCCCTCTCTAAGCAGTCTGTATATATTTTATTTTGTGGATGCTATCAACAGCTCTTACCTACAACTGCTTGCCTGTGGGAATCATAAGCGGTGGCTGGACATACCAGCCTTCATTTCCATTAGTGGCCAATACTCCCTGTGATGATAATGGAATGAAAAATATATGTAGTCAGATGCTCTTGTATGTTTTATTGGTCAGCTTTTCATAAAGCAATTTTGGAGACAATATTCCTATCAGGATCACATGTAGATTTGTGAAACAAGGGTATTTTCCAGCAAAACCACTGCTTTGCATAACATTTATCTTATTTTTTGCAGCTTCCAGAGTAGAAACTTCAAAAAGATGTTTTGAGCAGTGCCAGATCTCCTGCTGGTTGCTCATAAAAAGCACAGTTAAGGAAAAGTGTTATTATGGCATTTTAGCTAGTGTCCTCTCTCTCTCTCAAATGATTTTTTATAATTTTCAGCTCACTCAAAAGACTTTAATATATGATGGAGTTTGTGACAATAGGTTTAGTACCCAAAACTGTTTATATTTGTAGTGTCCGAAATGAGCAATTTGTACTTGCTTGAACTATTGGAAGTTTCTTCTTGTAAGCTTATTGCACAAAAGGAAAATATAAACTGTGGATATGTAGGAAAAATTAATTACTAGAAAAAATGATTTATTTTACTACTGTGCTTGTCACTCATTAAAGCAATATTAAATATACTTTTTTATTGCTTTTCAAGAGAGACAAAGTTGGGAAAAGTGAAGAAAATACAGAACTTGAAGACTGAATGGAATATGTAGAAAGTAGAAGAGCTCATTAGTTTATCTAATTAGGGAAAAAAATGACAGGTGATTTATGAGGAATCTCCATCCCCTGATGGATACAGAAGGAAACATAGTAACAGAAGATGAGGGAAAGGCTGAGGTAATTAATGCCTTCTTTGCTTCAGTCTTTAATATTCAGAACAGTTGTGCTCAAGGTATCCAGTCCCCTGAGCCAGAACACAGAGCCTGGGGAGCAGAATGAAGCCCCAATAATCCAAGGGGAAATGTTTAACAACCTGCTACACCACTTGGACACCCACAAGTCTATGAGACCAGATGGGATACACCCAAGGATGCTGAAGGAGCTGGCTGAGGTGATCACTGGGCCACTTTCCATTATCTACCAGCAATCTTGGCTAACTGGGGAGGTCCCAGTTGACTGGAAGTTGGGAGATGTGACACCATTCTACAAGAAGGGCCAGAAGGAGGATCCAGGGAACTACAGACCTGTCAGTCTAACCTTGGTGCCAGGCAAGGTCATGGAGCAGGTGATCTCGGGTAACAGCACTTACAAGAGAACCATATGTGACAACCTTGAAGCGCTCCCCCCATCCTTGGCAGGATAAAGGGCTATGTTATGTCTTAAACATCCAGTTTTTGTTACTTTGGGAGGAAAAGACAGATGACACCTGTCTTACATTCCCAAGGTTTTATGGTCACGGAGGTAGACACCTTGTAAGATAAAAGCAATGAACAGTGTTGCTGTGAAAGGTCTCATGACCCAATTGGGATAATAGAGATGAACTGTCTGTCCGACAGCCAACTACCCGAAGAAACCATAAACCAACAGCTACCCATGACGGCCAAAATAACTCACTTCTTGTCAGTATTATGAACTTTCCTCTAGTTTGAAGACCCTAGACCCATATCCAGAAGAGTCTTCCTAATTACCACAAAGAGCGAAACAGAGGGAGATGAACCGCTCTCTCCTATCTCGCATGTAAATGAACTGGGTTATAAAATGACCTCACATGTGATATGAGGTGGCAGTGTGTAAATTTTCAACACATCCCCCCCTCCAGAGGACTGATGTACCTGTGAAGTTGTGATATCTTACTCTGTTTCTCTCTCTCTCTTTCTTGAACATATAAAAGTAATATCATTGTAAGTTCTGCTGCTAAAGTCTTGTTAAGTTTTGCATTATAGTTACTAATTGTTGCCAATCCACCATTTTTAGGAGGGCTTTTGCTGTCAATGTATTGATAAATTTTGTAATATTATAACATAATTTTGCCAAGTCACTAATCACTGTAATTTGTATTCCACCACATGCTTTCAGTAAATTCATAATTGAATTGGACCCCCAGAGTGATTGTCTGTCATTCACTTCACATAACCACACAGAAATACCCAGAGTTAACTCACAGCTGATCTTACCTGTTGAGTCAGGGTGCGTGTCATGTTCAGAGTTAACTCATCCCTCATCCCATCTGTTGGGATGAGACACCATATGATAAGGCTCAGTGAATATGGGTTTATGAAAGTCAGGTCCTGTTTGACCAATCTGATCTCCTTCTTTGACAAGGTGACCCACTTCATCGATGAGGGAAAGGTTGTGGATGTTGTGTACTTAGACTTCAGTAAGGCCATATCCCACAGCATTCTCCTGGAGAATCTGGCAGGTCATGGCCTGGATGGATGTACTTTGCGATGAATGAAGAACTGGCTGGAGGGACAGGCCCAAAGAGTTGTGGTGAACGGAGCCAAATCCAGTTGGCTGCCAGTCACAAGTGGTGTTCCCCAGGCCTGAGTATTGGGGCCAGTTCTGTTTAATCTCTTTATCAATGATATGGATGAGGGGATTGAGTGTACCCTTAGTAAGTTTGCAGATGACACCAAATTTGTTGGGAGTGTTGATCTGCTGGAGGATAGGAAGGCCATACAGAGGGATCTGGACCATCTGGATCGTTGGGCTGAGGCCAATTGTATGAGATTTAACAAGATCCAGTGCAATGTCCTGCACTTGGGTCATAACAACCCCAGGCAGCGCTGCAGGCTTGGGGAAGAGTGGCTAGAAAGCTGCCTGATGGAAAAAGATATGGGGGTGTTGATTGACAGCCAGCTGAACATGAGCCAGCGGTGTGCTCAGGTGGCCAAAAAGGCCAACAGCATCCTGGCTTGTATCAGGAATAGTGTGGCCAGCAGGACTAGGGAAGTGACTGTGCCACTGTACTTAGCACTGGTGAGGCCCTTCCTTGAATCCTGTGTTCAGTTTTGGACCCCTCATCATAAGAAAGACTTTGAGGTACTAGAGAGAGTGCAGAGGAGGGTAACAAAGCTGGTGAGGGGCCTGGAGCACAGTTCTTATGGCGAGCGGCTGAGGGAACGGCAGCTGCTTAGCCTGGAGAAAAGGAAGCTGAGGGGAGACCTTATTGCTGTCTACAACTACCTGAAAGGAGGTTGTAGCATGGAGAGTGTTGGTCTCTTCTCTCAAGTAGCAAGCGATAGGACAAGAGGAAAGGGCCTCAAGTTGCACCAGGGGAGGTTTAGATTGGATAATAGGAAAAAATTCTTCATGAAGAGGGTGGTGAAGCAGTGGAACAGGCTGCCCACGGAAATGATAGTGTCACAATTCCTGGAGGCATTTAAAAGGCATTTAGACAAGGTTACTAGGGACATGGTTTGGTGCTAGAGTTAGGTTATGGTTGGATTTGATGATCCTGAGGGTGTCTTCCAACTGAAATGATTCTAGGATTCTATGACAGTAAAGTATCTTCCCTGACAGGAAAATACTAGATATTGAAGAAGGTCTAGGGTATAGTATAGATATATGCAAGAATAAATTATGTCTATAATTTTAAAAATTAAAATTGGAGATATGGCCTGCATCTTTAGATGTGAGGTTAATTTACCATTCCAAAACATTACTTAGGAAAACTATCCATTCTTCACCTCTTCAATGAAAGCACAAATGCAGTGGTCTGTTAGACAAGAGGTCCAATTCAGATGATAAAATAATTTTTTATTGACCTTAATATCCATAAAATATTTGCATTTTTAAGTCTTAAGTATCATAAAGAAAACTAATCATGGAAATGTGGTTTGACTTGTGAATCTTCCTACTGAGAAAAAGTGTCAGAATAATGTAGTGCAAAAGGAACATTCCCTTCTGCTTCTTCTCTCCATATGGTCACAATTCTGGGGCTTGTCATCATAGCCATTTCTTCATTACATGTAACAGTTCTGAATTTGTCCTGGAAATAATTGTTTACAGTCAAACCTAATGCACTGGAATTAAGTCCAGTGTTTCCAGTCACTAGATCCGCAATTTGTGGGCATTATTTATTAGTTCACAGCTATACCCCAGCAAGATGGGGGTAAGACTGGGGGAGGGCTAAAGTGCTGAGTACTTCACGTGTGCAACCCTCGTATTTACTTCTGATAACAGTGCTTCAGTCTGCTTCATCCCATAAAGCACGTGGAATTGTGGGTCATTTTCATGCCAGCAGCAAAGCAATTGCTGTCTGCTACTAACCCATGGGCAGAGTACTGATCTATTAGGTAACTCTATTTACAATACAAAAGGACTCTGTATTATATGTGGATATCAACTATGTCCTCCCCCTCCTTTTTGCATGGCTGCTTTAGCAACAGCATCACAAATTACACATGATGACACAAGCTGGGGGTGCTGCATATGGCTCCAAATGTATGATTGCTTCTCCTTAAGCCCCACAGAAATATATCTGTGATGCTCATAAATAGTTATAGGGGAGAAAAAGGCATTCCTAATTTCATTCCTCAGGAGAGGGGGAGATGCCTTACAAAGATAATGTAATAGAGAAGGATCAGCCAATATTATTCAGCATGCTGAATAATAACACAGAGATTGACCAAAGATATTTCAACACTTCAACACACCCTGGAAAAGAAAATCCATTTTTCTGATAACAGTTATTGAAGTTGAGCTATTGCAAAACATAGTTTACAGAATGAATGAGTGACTACAGCACAGGCATGAAAAATACTTTACTATACAATCCATAATGGTCAGATGCCCTTTTGGGGCAGATCTTGTTACCCAGCAGTTCAATGGGTATCTGTAATACTAGTCTTAATCATGAAAGTCAAGATCTGTTGCCAACCTATTTGTTGTGATAGTCAATTAGTTATTCTTCAGTGTCTTCTATTGTAAACTGTTTTGTTCTATTCTAGGCATGAAAAATGTTTGGTAAGATCACATTATTCACATTCTGCTGTGCGAGTACTTTGTACAAATCTGTATCTACTGTCTTTTATTCACATTAAGTAAATTCCTGTTTAGACTTAGTTTACCACACCCAAGTCAAATGGACTAGGTCAATTGAGGGGGCACTTTTTACTGTGTTGTGGGTTTTTTTTTTTTTTTTTTTTTTGGTTGGTTGTTTTGTTTTGGTTTGGTTTTGTGTGTGTGTGTTTTTGTTTTTTGTTTGTTAGTTTGTTTTGGGTTTTGTTTTGGGTTTTGTTTGTTGTTTTTTATTTATTCCCCCCCACCCCTAATCTCTGATAATTACACTAACTCTGTGGGATAGATACATGTGTCAGGAACTGATTATCCTTTAAAAAAATTCCACCAAAATGTTAGACATAAAATAACTTGAACCTCCCACTGACAGTTGCACCCATCTCTTTAGCATTCATTCACTTTAAAAGCAAGATATACAGCTAGTTTTGAAATTGAGCAGTACCTTCCTTGCTTTCAGCCTCAAATACATCCCACAAAGTGAGTCAACCAACAAAGTTAAATAAAGAAGATGTTACTCTAGCTGCAAAAAGTTGTTCTGGCAGATATGGTGGCAGTAAAAATATCTTTAGTTAGGGCAACGAGGCGACAATTACTTTGCAGCCACCAAAGACTAAATGTCCCTTGAGTTTAACAACTGATTTCTAGTTGCCAAGACTATAAGAATCTTGCCAGTTTATATCTGCAATCGAGTCATTATGAATATCACAAAACATCCCTGAAATTACTAGCTTTTGACAAGCTAAAACTCACCTCATGAATAGCCTATTTGATATAATACACTAGAATGATATGAATCATCCAGATACAGACCAGGTTTTCAATTGCACAAAATCCCTGGCTAAACATAAATGATCTGTGTGTTTGAATTAAATGTTTTCCCTGCATTTATCAGCAGGTTTAGTCAATCCCTACATGGAAATGCCATCACAAGGACCACCATTTAAGGTACACTTCTGTGTGAGCTATTGATGTTTAATTTGGGGAAAAGGAATAATGCCCTTTTGGCCATTTATAAATACCTTAGGATTGAAGAGAGATGTGGAGGCCCATCACCTCACTGTTTCTTGGTCTTGAACCACACACAGTTACATGGGACAAGTTTTACAGTGTTCTGCTGCTGCCTGTCTCTTTTTTCTCCTACTCATTTTCTTTGGTCTTGGCTCTGATTTTGCAAGGTCATTTTCAGTTAGTGGTAGTTAAGATTTTTTTCAGCTTTCTAGACCTTTATTGACAAATTAATAGCTTTATGATGTCTTGGTACATTTTGGAATTTTACCACAGGTGTTTAAAGAGACCTCAAGTTAGTTTTATACAAAACATAATGATTCATACAAAGTATGAATCTGTATATAAAAAGCTGTGTGTGATTAAGTGATTAACAGAACTTTTGGAACGACATGATTTTGTTAGTTTTAGTGTGATCTTTTGTTGTTCTGGTTCTTGTCTGTCTGGTTACACATACAAGAACAGGAATAACCTGGCCTTGTCAGGAGTTTAATTGTTTTCTCATCCATACTTGGTTTTGAAGCTTACTGGAGCAAAGTATTGTGGGCAGTGCAGCTGTCACCATTATTGCTGTAACTCTGAATACAGTAGTCCTGATTCTCATTGTAATCCAATTAATCTTCTGCTTTGCACTAATGGATGAACAACCATATTTACTGCAGCATAAAATCCTAATTATTTCCTGAACAAATGTATTAAAAATATCCAAATTAATGTCAAATGACAAACGTGAAAAATGTTGATAGCATCTTTAAATACTAACATTCTACGTTGCCGACATTTTTTCAATACTCACAGTTTCTAAACCTCTACAGGATATGTTTTCTGTATATAAGGAAGCTGTCTCACAGACAGATGTTTCAGGCACCTCGTAGCTCCCCCTGAGGACACCCTGTTTGGAAGACATTACTTAGTTGTGCTGCATTCACCAAGGTTGCAGTCCCTGTTTCTCCAGTAAAGCGTTTGGAGTTTTCCTTTCATCCCAGTGCCATTGCATTATAGTCATGCAGTATTTCCTATCAAAAACTCATTAGTGAGGTGTTCATCCTTCTCTCAATAAACTGCCTTAAAAATTTGTATGTTACATACAAATAAAATACATTTGGGTTTGTTTAAAAAATTGTTTACAAAGTAAGATTGCTAGAAGACCATATGCAGTGGTCATACTACCAGTGTGAACTTCAATAATGCAGTACCTAATATTTGCCTAAAAAAATCATCTGCAAGGCTTCCAAAGGCCATCGCTACATGACATACAATTCTGTCTCATTCAGAGTAGAGGTATATTCCAGGATCTGGACACAGAGAAAATGTCTTATGCTTCTCCAGACCCATCAAGGTCTGACTTGACAAAGCACCTCTTGTTTGTATGTCATGTAGGTTCTGAATTCTTTTCAGGTCAAAAAAATCTACTTATTCACCACTTTATTTTAGCAAAACAGGCAAAGGTTGGTAACAAATGCATCTTGCAAGCTGTATCCCTTGAAAAAACAAGGATAGTATCTCGTCTGTGCAGCTGTACTAATGCTCTCATAAAAATATAAATTTTTTGGTGAGACTAAAAGCTTTCATTTTTTTCATATTGTCCCCATTCAGATTTCTTTTTGGTTATTCTCATCTTCTTTCAATCCATTTAAGGTAGCCTTTGAGATACCTGTAACCCCAGAACATCATATAGGTTTCATTTTTTTCCCAGTATGCATTAATTTTTTTCCTCACTCTCTTAACTCTCCTTGTCCTCTTGCATTTCCATATCATCTTTGTTGTTTCCCAGTTCTTCTGTCTGGTCACATTACTGCTTCATCTTGCCAGCTGCTGTTATCAGCTCCTGACAACGCCTTTCTCAAGTGTGCATTAGATTTAGTTATCAGTATAATGATACAGTAGGGACTCCAAGAGTGCTGCAAATTAAGTTTGAAGGAATTTATTAAAATGAGCTTGCTCTTTCTCTCCATACCAAGGGGGATACTGGGAGAAACTAGGACAACTAAATGTTTACCACTGTTTGGAAATAAATGGTATAGGCAGCAGAACAAAAAAAAATATGAAGGAAAACAGTGGAGTGTACGAGTAGAATTAATTGAGATAAAAAAACCCTAGGTTTTAATCAGAATATATTTAATTATCACAGAACCTTGTTAGAGACATTTAGGCTGCTACCTGTTGGCAGTTAACTTCTGCTCTTGTGTACGAAGGTTCATATACCAGTACATTTTTATCATGTCTAAGTTCTCATTATCCATGTAAATGTATAATTCCTTATTAATTCCATTTAAGCTCTTAACCTCAATTATATCCTGTGGCAGCAAGTTCCATGGGTTAATTATGTATCATGTTTAAAAAAATTTCTTCTTTCATCAACATTATATTTATCTTTTAACAATCCTTTCTGACCCTATTACAATTTACCTCATTTCCTAGAAACTGCCTTTCTTGTACTCCAGCTCTGAGTTTTTTTGTTGTTTTGGTTTAGTGTGTGTTTTTTTTTTTTAATATATTTTTTTTCAAAACCAGAGAAATTTGACAGCTTATCTTTTTTATTATTTTAAACAAAGCAGATCTATAATAATTAAAATATGTGAGAACAATGTCAAACTTTTTCTTCGGCTTCAGAGTCACCTGTCAGAACAACTTCCAATGTTTTATTTGAGAAACAGAACTAATCCAGAATTTTATCATGCAATAAAATGTGATTTCTGAAACAGGCACTTTGTATAGAGGAAATACCTCTTCACTCAAACTATTGTGCTTGTTAGTAAACTTGAAATTGTGCCAATTATATTTTTTTCAAGCTGAAATGCAAATAATGAGTAAAATAACAATAAAATCACCTTTTTTCTCAAAAGACTAATCAAACAAAAAGACCATGAATGCTACTAGCAGAGAACTGGACTGCTACAAACATTTAGTCATTATTTCTCAGGTTATATTTTCCAAATTTAGCCACACTTAATGAATGAAGATAAAACCTGGGACAAAAGCCTTCATGGAAGTGGTGTTTTTTCTAGCTTTTTAAGTGTAGCCATATATATAACCTGATGTTTTTTACAGAGTCATTGATTGATATACTCAATCTATTGGAAATGTATGTTCTAGGTATGAGAAATCAATGTTAGCAAAATACAATTATCTTTTTAGTCCTGTTTCCTAATCCCCTTCTTCAGAAAAGGTCACTTATATATTAAAAAATAATAAAATAAAAAAAAAATATAAATATCCTGTTCCAAAAAGATTAGAATGAAGTAATTTCCCTTATGAAGACCTTTTTACTTTTCCTTAAGAAAACGCCATTCAGTTTGACATATTCATCTTAAAGGTTTTATTTTTTAACAAAAATGTATTATCTGGAAGAAAAAGAAAACAGTTTTTCCAGTTCTAATAAAGATTTTGTGTTTGAGACTTGGATAGAAAATTCAATAATTCATGAGGTCAAATAAGATCTAGTTAATTCTAGGTTAATGATTGTGCCCTTCAAATCTATTGGGAGGAAACTTGTTCAGTCACGAAGTCAGAAGACGATTCAAAGGTACACTAGTAAGTATGTACACATATAAGGAGCAGTTGCTTTGTACAGGTTTATTTTCTGACCATAAACACATAAATACTTCAAAAATACTCTCCAGCATACTGCAGTTATCAGTTACAGCACTCTCATCAGTTACAGCAGTCTTATCAGTTACAGCTGAACATGAAAGGTTGCTATAGACTGAAACTGTCAGAATGATCTCATTTCAGATGATTTTTACACAATTCTCAGATTGTGCTACATGACACTCCATAGCATGATAAAAAGTAAAAAATGTAAAGTATTCATTACTTGCTGTAACTGAGTGGAAGTGACAAGTTACGGATAGACCATATTGTCACACACAAAATCTTAACTGTAAGTGATTATTTGCCATGGTCCATTATGGAACCACCTGCACTGAGGGACATCTGTGTATTGTGGCATAGTCATAGTGCTGGGCTTTTGGTCATCCACGGCAGGAGCTATTGGTCCTGGCTTAAGCATGGAATTACATTTTTTCTTGCCTAAATGCAAAATCCTTTTCTTTGGGAGCAGAGGAGGGCCTGTACTAGTGCCATTGTGGATTTTGGACTTGGTGATTCTGCAGTACAGCTTTGGGAGAAAAGAAGGATGGGCAAGTACAAAGTTCCATTGGTGTAGATATAGCCAAAAACTACACTGTCCTATTCCAGTACCTCATGGGTAACTTTATAGGCCTCAGGCTAATCAGTACAGGAAAAGGCCTTGTTCAGGGGCATTTTTGATGGCAGCCTTGCTTCAGGCAAATTTAGAACTTGTAAAATGTTACTGTGAATAACTCTTTTGGGAACCAGAAGGACTGCAGCTAGTGCAAAAACTGCAGAAGAAACCTAGCAGCTCAAATTTTCTCTCAGACTGGTCAGCTGACCATCAGTTTTCATGGCTCCCAGCATCTGCCTTTTCCTAACAACTGTGAATATGAGAGAAGGATTTCAGAACTGAAGACTCCACTGAAAGACAGAGGCTGTAAGACCAATAGTATCTTGTGAAACAAATCTTTCTTGGAGACAGATGGTAGAACCTTTATGTACTAGGTGTCCAATAGCAGTCTTAATTGTCTTTTGTATTCATCTGCCCTATGATGACAGCTAAGAAAAGAAGTCATTAATGTAAAAAGATGAAGGCACTTGACAAGCAAAATCTGTAGTTTATTAATAATTAAAAAATATGTCCATGTTCTGGTACAGATGGAATATTTAATCATTTGTTCAGTCAATACCAATGTCTCATTTATTATTCATTAAAGATAAATACTCTGTAGTGCTTCTAGATTGAAATGTGTTATACCAAGATTATTAAGAGCACCCAAAGTTGATTTATTATTTAGAAATTGATTAAACTTTTGTTCAGAATTTAATGACTTAAATAACCCTCCAGATTTTTAAAGTTAACAAGAAGTTTTATTTAAAGACTGGTTATGTGATCACAAGCAGTTCTGGTGAAAAAAAGAAGCTCTCAGATGCAAGTTTAACAATTAAACTCACATACTTTTGGAGAGAAACACATCACTAACACCAGACCCGCCTCACACATCTACAATTACTTTATCATATTCTTAATGTGAAAGTGCATCAGTACATGCTGTGCTGTCACCATAACCTTGCCACTGGTTAGTTCAGTCATCTGAGGAATCAACAGCATCCTGCTCCATTCCCTCAGTTTTTACCCCTTTCATATTGGGATACTAGAGTTTTTTGAAGGCACTCATGTATGATTTAGAGAGCTTGTGCTGTACCACTTCTTCTTAGTCTGTATCTTGAATAAAGCCAAAGATCAGGAAAGGAGAGATTCATTTCTTCACATACTGTCAGTGGTAACTTACCACCTGAGGAGTATAAGGAGACAAAATTCTTCTTTCTTCTCTGCAAGTGGACAGTCAACCTAGCAGTAAAAGGTCTGCCATCTCTCTCTTTCAAAGTGTTTCTAACTTGACTGGTAATGACTAACTACTAAGTGAAACCAGTATTGAAAATGAAAAGTCTTTGATTTTTATAGCTTCCTAATTGCGGGGGCAAACCTGAAGGCTGCAGCCCAGGTCAGGGAATTTAAATTACTTGAGGAGACTAAGAAGAGAATAAACAATTACCTGAGTGGATCAAGCAACAACTGTGGTATCTATTGTTTATAATTTCATATTAGAAATCTCTGGCTGGGGTGTATTATGCATTTTTTAAAAAGTATTAATTTTTAATAAACAGATAAAAAAGAACTTGAGGTATTAAAAGAAAAAGTGAAGGTTTTTTCTGTACTATTTCATTTTCAATATTATTATACAAGGTTTGGAACCCTTTTCCCTTTCTTCAAAAAATGCAAGACATCTCAACCTCACTAAAAGAAATTTTTTTGGTCATTCTTTTCTCAAACATGGAAAAAAACTTGGAAGAGTTCAACTACCCAAAAATATATATTGAGAGGACTTACAGGCTCTAAGTGTAATTCAGGTGGGTGCCATATGATTTCATTCTGCCTCCCACAAATGGCAATTCCTGAAGTACATTTGTTTACCCATATTTCTCAGTTAAGCACATGCAGATATTGGTATTCGACAAGACACCAGAGCTGAGAACCTTAATAGATCATAGATGTCCCTTTCACCCCCCTCAGAGGAAGTATAAGAGTGCAGAGGAGAAAGTATTTATTAAAATTTAGAGATATTCTCTCCCCTTCTGGCTCATTCAGACTCAAGGGGAACAGGGAGCACCTATGCATCTCCTGGGTAGGTTTCCTCCTCCCAAAAGCAGATCTTCCTTTTTTCCTTGAATACACATTGCTGAGATTATTGACATATGCATTTTCCATGCACGTACTTTTGGCAAAAGGAAAACATTAAACAAAGATTTATTCCATGAGTAGTGCTTGTAAATGTCAAACTGGACAGGCATGCAAGGTTTTGGAGTAATCATTGAAAAGGGAGTCCCTAAGTTGTTTGTGAAACAATGCAAGGGGTCCCTCGTATCCAGTGCAGGGGCGGTTGTAGCAGAGCAGCAGGGCTGGCAGGAGTGATGGAGTCTGCTTCATTATGGACTTAGTGGAGAAGGAAGGTTTGAGGAAAAGGAAATTTTCTTTTAGAAAAAATATGTAGCCTTCAGCTGCATCCTAACAAACTAGACGATTAACAGCGGGTGCGCTGACATGGGAAGGAGTAACACCTTCTCATCTGTCATACCAGAGACAAGCGAAAATAACTCTTACTCTGTAGGTGTCCACAAAGGCTTGTCACAGGCTTTACCCTGGGAGCATTTTCTCATTAAAAGTGAAGGGTAGAGACAGTGTAAATATCACCACTTTTCTGTAGTTCTACCTGATGTTGGCTTAATTAAAATCAGAGCCTTGCTTTTCTTGAAATTCAGATCTCTGGAAAGGGAGGGCTTCTGGGCTGAGAAATGCTGCTTGGCACTGCTGAGAGACAGTGTGGGACTAGATAGAGCAGGGTGAAATTCAGTAAGAAATCTGATTCAGTGGTGTGCAGAGGATGAAAGTGCTGGCCTGAGGAGGACTTCAATGAAGATAAATTTGCAAATTGTCATAAACGCAAACTATCTATCAGCATATTTCTAAGCACATTGTAGTGAAGATTACATCACATATGCCAATCTCTATAATTAATTTCTTAATGTCATACTTAGAGAAACTAGAAGAAAATTGAGTGATTATAGTATCATTAACATAAGCAATCACATTGGAATGACACTCTTGAATTTTTCAGGGCCAAATCTTGGGTTTAAGTAACAATTTTTTTGCTATTTTTAATTGCTAATAAAACCTTGAATGGTGTTAACATTTTAAAGCATGACTTTAAGGTAACTTTAGGCAAAAAGGTGTAACCAGCTGGGAAGAAGGTATAACCTGCTAGGAAGAAGAGGAAAAAAATACTTTAAAAACAAAACAAAACAAAACAAAACAAAAAAATACAAAAAAACCACCAACTTTGGAAATGTGGAGTGGATTGTATGCTGTAGAAAATTCCAGTAACTTGAAAGCTTTGCAATTTCAGAGACCTACCTTAAAAATTAATCACATCAAGAGAAACACTTTCATCTGAAAATGACTTTGCTGGGTCTATTTATGATGACAGACTTCATGGATCAAAATCATTCAAAATATAGTTAAAGAGATTCTCAGTGGAACTCACAGCCAGTATGAAATCTGAAACTTATTTGAAATCTTTTACCTGTTACAGCTGGAATAATTATGTCCATGTTGTTTTAAAGACAAATGTGCTTTCTATCAGTTTATAAGTAATCAGACAACTACCAAGGAAACAGAGGTTAGGGTTTTGTATTATTTGGCATTTATTTTGTCTTTACATACATTGTGAGCAGTATAATTCCATTAATAGCAAAAAAAAAAAGGACTTAAAAATGCATATTTTACATTCTTAGAAACAAGAAAATAAAGCAATGAACTCATCCTTCTCTTAATACAATGAACTGTTCAAATGCTCTGTTTTCAGTTTGTGAGTACAGCAAGACCTAACATATTATGGTTTACATGTGTATCTCAAAGTTGTTCAGAATTCATGATGTGACTAATTTAGTATTGATGTCAGACATCTATCCAACTTCACCCAGACCTGTAAACTGCTAGTTCTGAGCACAGTGCTTACACTCGTCGCTTCATCCTACTGTCTCTAGGAAATATTTTTGGTGGGTTGGAATCTTTATTTTATTTATCTGCCTGCAAAGTTAACAGTTTGTTAAAAATTTTTTTTAATAATTTGCATTATCTCTAAATCTTACACTTTGTTACAGAATGCAGAAAACTGTTAGAACAGTTTAAAAACTGTAGTAAGGGAATGTGTGCGATAAAAGTGAGTTTCATCCCTGTCTTTTTTTTAGTTGTAGAAAGTATCTTCTGTTAACTATGTGGGATTTCCAGTTTGGAGACTGATCATTTTTCTTGTTTCTAACTGTGTTGATCCCCATGCAGTTCAAAGTCCTAGTAATGATAGTTACGAATTCCGTGAGGAACATGCTGGAGGCTGACAACAGTACTTCCCTCCTATGAAAGAAGCATAGATGATCAGCAGGAAGTGCAAGATTTGAGCTCTTGAAATTTGCTGTGTTTCTTCTACCTGATTCTTTCCTGGCAAGGAAACTGCTATAGACAGGACTGTACAGTGAAGCAAAGGCTAAAGGAAACAGAGATTGTTGTTGGTCATTAGATGATCTCTTTTTCAGCTCTTAGGCAAGGATTTTTCTTTCCTATAGGATGGGGAGACAACGATTTAGACAACCAGTTTATTCAAACTTATCAAATGGTTTATACCTATGAATATTTTAAAGCACTGTCATCATGTAAGTTATCATTTACATTGGCTGTGTAAGAGACCTTTAAAAATAGTCCACAGGGAGTCATCTTTCTGACTGATAATGAACAAAATAGACCACAGTCCTGGATCTCCTTCCAGCTTTAATTGCTGGAAATCTATAAGAAGCCAAAAGACAATAGAGCATTCAGATTTTCACAGGTCTGCCTAAGGTAAGCTTCTTATTGAAGTGCCGTAATCCATCAGAAATTCTTGACCACAGTATGAAAGGGTCAGACAGTAATCTTTTGAAGGCAGGGGAATAAAGACCTTTCACAAATATATTAAAAAAAATATGTTAAGTTGTTTTTTACTTTTCTAAATTTGACCACACAACTGTAACCAAATCACTTCGAGATTATTCTTCAGTGGTGAGTAAGTGGTTTACAGATGTTTCTGTCTCTAAGATCACGGAAAGGCTTAACTACGTAAGAGATCATCCCACAGAGATATAAAAATACGTATACATATACATATATGTAACATTTCTGACATCTGAACTGAATTTGCATTTTAAACTCTGAAAGCCTTATGTCACAGAATCACAGAATAACAGAATCATAAAATGTTAGGGATTGGAAGGGACCTCGAAAGATAGTCTAGTCCATTCCCCCTGCCAGAGCAGGAACACCTAGATGAGGTTACACAGGAAGGTGTCCAGGCAGGTTTTGAATGTCTCCAGAGTAGGAGACTCCACAACCCCCCTGGGCAACCTGTTCCAGTGTTCTGTCACCCTCACTGAGAAGAAGTTTCTTCTCAAATTTAAGTGGAACCTCTTGTGTTCCAGTTTGAACCCATTATCCCTTGTCCTATCATTGGTTGTCACCAAGAAGAGCCTGGTTCCATCCTCGTGACACTCACCCTTTATATATTTGTAAACACTAATGAGGTCACCCCTCAGTCTCCTCTTCTCCAAACTAAAGAGCCCCAGCTCCCTCAGTCTTTCCTCATAAGGGAGATGATCCACTCCCTTAATCATCTTCGTTGTCCTGTGCTGAACTCTCTCCAGTAGTTCTCTGTCCTTCTTGAACTGAGGGGCCCAGAACTGGACACAATATTCCAGATGTGGCCTCACCAGGGCAGAGTAAAGGGGGAAGGAGAACCTCTCTCAACCGACTAACCACCCCCCTCGTAATACACCACAGGATGCCATTGGCCTTCCTGGCCACAGGGGCACAGTGCTGGCTCATGGTCATCCTGCTGTCCACCAGGAACCCCAGGTTCCTTTCCCCTACGCTGCTCTCTAATAGGTCATTCCCCAACTTATACTGGAACCTGGGGTTGTTCCTGCCCAGATGCAATACTCTACATTTAGCCTTGTTATATTTCATTAAATTTTTCCCTGCTCAACTGTCCAACCTGGATGGCAGCACAGCCTTCTGGTGTGTCAGCCACTCCTCCCAGCTTGGTGTCATCAGCAAACTTGCTGATAGTACACTCTGTTCCCTCATCCAAATCACTGATGAATATATTGAATAATATAGGCCCCAGTACTGACCCCTGGGACACTCCACTAGATACAGATCCAACTAGACTCCGCCCCTTGAGCACGACTCTCTGGCTTCTTCCCTTCAGCCAGTTTGCAGTCCATTTCACTAACCGATCATCTAGACTATACTCCCTCAGTTTAGCTGTAAGGATGCTGTGGGAGGCTGTGTCAAATGCCTTACTCAAGTCAAAGTAGACCACGTCCACCGGTCTGCCATCATCCATCCATCTTGTTATGTCCTCATAAAAGGCAATGAGGTTGGTCAAGCACGACTTCCCCTTGGTGAAGCCATGTTGACTACCCCTAATGACCCTCTTATCACTGATATGTCTTGAGATGGCACCAAGGATAAGTTGTTCCATCAGTTTCCCAGGGATGGAGGTGAGGCTGACCAGTCTAGAGTTAGCTGGGTCCTCCTTCTTGCCCTTTTTGAAGACTGGAGTGACATTTGCTTTCCTCCAGTCCTCAGGCACCTCTCCCGTTTCCCAAGACTTGGCAAAGATGGTGGAGAGTGGTCCAACAATGACCTCAGCCAGCTCCCTCAGCACCTGGGGGTGCATCCCATCCAGACCCATGGATTTATGGATGTCCAGATTGCCTGATTGCTCTGTAACCCAGTCCTCATCAACCGAGGCAAACTGTTCCATTGTCCTGCCTTCCTCTGGGGCCTCAGCAGTATGGGGCTCCTCAGGACAGCCTCCAGCAGAATAGACAGAGACAAAGAAGGCATTCAGTAGCTCTGCCTTCTCTGTATCTTCTGTCACCAGGGCACCCACCTCAGTCATCAGTGGGCCTACATTGCCTCTGGTGTTAGTTTTATCTGCCACGTATTGGAAAAAGCTCTTCCTGTTGTCCTTGACCCCTCTCGCCAGCTTTAATTCTAAGGAGGCCTTAGCTTTTCTGATTGCCTCCCTCCACCCTCTGACAACAGCCTTATATTCTTCCCAAGTGGGCAGCCCCTCCTTCCATGATCTATAAACTCTCCTCTTTCGCCCAGCAGTTCCCTGTTTAACCACGCAGGTCTCCTGGCTCCCTTCCTTGACTTCCTACATGTTAGGATGCTTTGATCTTGTGCCCGGTAGAAACAGTCCCTGAACACTAACCGACTATCTTGGGCCCCTTTACCTTCAAGCAGCCTTACCCATGGGATTTCCTCTAACAATTGCCTGAAAAGGCCAAAGTTTGCCCTGCTGAAATCCAGGGTTGCAATTCTGCTTGCTATCCTGCTCTGCCACATGAGATCCTGAACTCCCCCATCTCATGGTCACTGCAACCAAGGCAGCCCTCAACCTTTACCGCTTCAACCAGACCCTCCTTGTTAGTGAGGATGAGGTCCAGCAGTGCACCTCTTCTAGTCGGCTCCTCCACCCTTTGTATCAGAAAGTTATCATCAAGGCACTGGAGGAACCTCCTAGACTGTGGCTGGCCAGCCAAGTAGTCCTTCCAATAAACATCAGGGAAGTTAAAAGCCCCCACCACAACCAGAGTCTGTGTGAGGCTGCTCTCAGCTATCTGTAGAAGGCCTCATCAACTTCCTCACCCTGATCTGGTGGCCTATAATAGACGCCCACAATAGCATCACCCTTGCCAACCTGCCCCTTAACTTTCACCCATAGACTCTCAACTTGCTCTTCATCCTTGCCTGGACAATATTCAATAGATTGTAGTTGCTCTCTCACATAAAGAGCAACTCCACCACCACACCTGGCTGTCCTGTCTTTTCTGATAAGGACATAGCCATCCATGACCACATTCCGGTCATGTGTGCTGTCCCACCATGTCTCTGTAATTGCCACTAGGTCATAATCTCCTGCCCTAACACAAGTTTCAAACTCCTCCTGCTTATTCACCATGCTGCACACATTGGTGTACAGGCATTTCAGAGAGCGAGCTGAGCACACCAATTTCACCCCAGGGGTATGGGAGGCCTCCCAGCCTTCATGAACTCTAGAGTGATGCCCTACTGATACAAGCCCAGCTACAACCCCATCCCCCTTTGAGTCTAATTTAAAGCTCTCCAAATGAGCCATGCTAATTCCTGTCCCAGCATCCTTTTGCCCCTGTGAGATAAACCTTTCCCACGTATAACTGTTTGAACCGGTGACTTGTAAAACCAGTCGTTATCAAAGAACCCAAAGCCCTGCCTGTAGCACCAGTCTTGTAGCCAATTGTTAACAGACTGAATTTTTCTATTCCCTCCCATATCATCACCCAAAACTGGAAGGAGGGAAGACAAAATCCCTTGAACTCCAGACTCTTTTACCATCTGTCCCAAGGCCTTGAAATCTTTCTTCATTCCCCTCAGACTGCAGGATGCAGCTTCCTCCTCATCTTTCTGGAAGATCAGCGGTGGGTAGTAGTCCGTTGAGTGCACCAGGTTGGGGAGCATCCTGGTGATGTCCCTGATCCGAGCTCCAGGTAGACTGCACACTTCCCTACGATGAGGGTCAACTCTGCATATCGGGCCCTCTGTCCCTCTCAGAAGGGAATTGCCTACTACAATTACCCTTCTTTCTTTCTTATTTGAGGCAGTCTTGAGGCGTGGGGTCAACTGCCGCTTTCTCTGTCACCCACAACTTGATCATTGTGATGAGAAACAAGAGTTTTGCCTGCCTGCCTTTGCTATTGACTTGCTGTGTGGCAATATATTTAATATGTAGGCCAGTATTTTCAAGATTATTCCCCTATTGTTCTTACTCTGTATAAGTCTCTGCATGCCTTACTGGAGATATGTTTGAAAATTAAATATTTATCAGCCTGTGGGTTTGATTCTTCCCTTTCCTATTTGATTGCATAACACATAGGATATCATTAAATCAGTGTCTGACTCTTCTGCAACAATGGGCCAGTCCCAGTAGAAAACATGCCTAATGAACAAGTCCAAATAAAATTTTCCCCAGCAGATTGCTACTGAAAGCATTCAGGTGTACAGAGGCATGATTCAGGGTCAAATGTCAAAATTCTCAGTTTTGAAATAATGCCAAAGAGTTTGTAGGGAATATCATGCCTCATCCAGTTCCAGAGAGTGCTGACAAAGGGAAAACTGACTTTCAGTATTTCAGTCATACCCATCTTCACACATGGGACCCAAGGAACGAAAGCTCACTTTAAAGTGATAACTCTATTTTCCAAAGTTCTTTCTTTAATAAATATCGTGATGTGAGTGATAACTCCATTTCAGGGATATCAGAAGTCCAACAGTTGCATGGAGAAACAGAAGCTTATCTTAACAGAAACTGTATTTCAGCAACAAACCTTAATGTTCCATTGCAGGCTTAAGGGTCAGCTCTGAGTATGTCCACCTCAGTTATTATCCACCAGCATTCAGGTGATCTTAGGCAATCTGACATTTCATCTCTCTGCCTGAATGCTTTCCATGTCAGATTTTGTGGTAAAGTGTTGACAGTAGCCAGCCTTCCCAAATACCCACAACTTCAGACTGTGCTAACCACTGTGGGGCTATGGAAAGCCCATCTGTTCACTCAGTATTTTGACTGTGGCAGATTAGCTGGGATGAGGTTTTGTTTATAGTCTTCATAAGGTAATAGGTTGGACGTTACTTTTGTGTTTATGTTGTTACAGCAGGGGGTTGCAGTTATAAATTTAGGTTCACTTTCTGGGCAGGTGGTTGTTGGCAGTGTGATGTTACATGGAATCTAATTGCAAAATAAATTCACCTAGAAGGACTTCTATTTTTTTTTTTTTCATAAATCAAAAT
This sequence comes from Patagioenas fasciata, assembly GCF_037038585.1. NCBI lineage: Eukaryota > Metazoa > Chordata > Aves > Columbiformes > Columbidae > Patagioenas > Patagioenas fasciata. The sequence continues at coordinate 25,766,471 of NC_092524.1, read as the reverse complement.
ATGCATTTAAAAAATAAATATCTGTAAAAAGGATTTAGTTAATTGAACATCTGCTTACTGAATGTTGCACAAATTTGAAAAGAAAAAGTTAGTTAACAGAAACACTTTGCAGAACTGTATCTGACTCAATTCTAGATCAGCAATGGACATTCTGATGTTGCCAGACACTTAATCTTTTGATTGTGAATTTACTTTTATTTCGTAGTGTCCAATCTGTTCTCAAAGTTTGACATTAGCAAAATTCAAGCAGATTTAAGAAGCTTACTTGTCAGTTCCAACAGCATGAAGAGAGAATTGGATCCTCACTGTCCAAAACACGTACAAGAGTCCTATCAAAATTATCTCTGAAGGGCTGTTTTGGATACTAGAGCAGAAAAATATACACCTCAGAAAATCTGCACTTATGAGAATCCCATGCCAATTTAACCAAGCTGCTGAGACTTTCAGGCAAATGTTGGGATACTTATCTAAACCAAGCTCTTGTGGATTATCTCATGTCTGTCCATTCATTGCTACTTCACCCTTAAATGTAAATGAAGCTTATTCCAACCAGCTACTTCAGCTTTTGTTAAGAGTGGACTGAAGAGCTGTTATTTTGCTGTGCCCACTTTTCTTTAATAAAAGAACGGTAGTTAATTATTACAGTTGAAATGTGCCCTTTTTTTATTTTTCTTCTTTCAATTTTTTAGCTTAGCACTTCTGATAAAATTTCAGATGACAGCCTCTATAGTTTTGTGAATACTGCCAAAGTCCAGTGAATACATTGGCCAACTGCCAACAGTCATATTTCTTCCACTAGGTGCTACCTTTAACCCAGACTGGTGCTTCACACCTTTATGAGATGAAGCTCTAGACTACCTGTGGGAAAAGAAAAACCTCATTAGTCTCTTGCAACATCTTTCAGCCATGTCATCAATTATGTTTGCCTGGCATTGTCGGGTCTCACCCAGCTCCTATTTAAAATATCTCTAATAGGTGCTTATCACATCATGGTTTAGATTATGCCAAGGTGATTTCACTACCAGCTTGGGAGCTTATTTCTTATTACTGCCCATCTGTACCCCGTCTTGTACTGAAGATCTTATTGAAAGCTTACATTTTGTAGATTGCACATTGCTGAATGAAATCAGAATACGATAGGCATGTTCTGCGCTTGTTTTTAACATGCTGCAGTCTGCAATTCTGATCTTCCATATTATGTTAATTTTTCTTCCTATATTGAAAAAACGAGAAGTTCCAATATTACGGAAGGATAGAGTTGTTGACAAACTCCAAATTTTTGTAATGTTTTCGGACATGAATGAGCAGAAATTACATAACTGCTTCTTCCATGGTCTCTTGAACATTACTCTGAAACATGATGTTGCTTCACATTGGGGTCAGAGCTTTTGGCTTCCTGAGAAATAGATTCAATCCACTCATGTGGTTTCTATGTTTCAGGCAAATTAACAGAAATGTTGTTGTTTTCTGCAATGAGAGCACAGGCAAATCAGATACTGAAACATCACAACTGTTTCATTCTTTGAAACAGTTCAGCTACACAAGTTTTTACCACAGAAGTACATCTTGGAGGAGTACTGGAGGAAACAGTGAGGTACACAAATTAATTTCACTAGGATTTCTAGTTAGGCCACATATTGTTTATTTATCAAGTACTTTGCACCTTAGACTATTAAATACATTTGCAAAGAGCAAGTGGAAAGTAGACATAAAATACAGCTGTTCTACCCCCAGCAAAATCTCATGCATTCTGTGTAGGGGCAGATTACAAATGCAAAACAGCAAAAAATTCAGCCTACACAGTTTACAAAACTGTGTTTCAAACTGACTATGAGATAGATGGTGTTTTCAAAAATCTAGACATAGCTCTAAAATCTCCTAAGCAAAACCATCAGATTTATAGGTAGGATTCAGAGAAGTGATAGTGAAGTACAAAATAAAGCACCGCTTCGTCTAGCAAATCTTGACTGAATATCAATTCTATATTATCATCAGTGTGAATGCAGACTATTAGGTTTGTGCAGTGATAAATTTAAAACAATTTAAGACAGAATAGTTTACAGTACTTCTGAAACTATTGCTTGTATCAATGAGAAATTGGTATTTCTAGTCATTTGCTATAAGCAATTTTAAATTCTGATCACTGTGTTGCTATTAATTAAACAGTTTCCCAAGACATCCTAATGGACAATTTCAAAAATAGAAATACAAATTAGTTTTACCCATATGCCATTAATTATTCACCCTTTCCAGGCTGGCATTGAATCTGTTCCTCTCTACCTCAAACTGTCAGTCTGCATACTTTTTATGAAGCCAAGGAACAGGAGCATTAACAGTCTAGAGAAAAAGAAATATCCAAAGAGAAACATTTATCTTCTTGATTCTTCAATAATCTTTCGTATCTGCCCTGTAGATTATTAGCCTGGGTGACTGTCAAGGCTGTCCAAGTCATTGCAAATATGGAGGATGCACGTATGTATTACTGACTGAATGAAACAGATGGGTAAAGAGGTGTTTTTATTTGTCACTAATCAAAAAGTACTTCTACACTATCATCAAGTCATCTCTTCAGCTTTGTTTTGATAAGATAAACTGATGGGATTTTTAAAAAATTTCTCACTGTAAACAATTTCTGTAATTCCTTATGCCATTCCTGGGTTTTTTTCTCCACCCTTTAAAAATTATTTTTAAGGTCTTCTAATTCTGTTTAAATAATTTTCTGGGTTTTTTATCCTATTAATCTCATACAATCATGTTTTACTTGTGCCCAATACAAACGTCTCGTCTATGCATGGATTCTAATAGCCCATTTCAAAACTGCATACTGGCAGCTCACCGACTGCTATGACCATTCTATGTTTATCTAATTTTTAAGATGAATTCTTCATTCTGTTTATTTTGCTGGTTTTTTTTTTCTGTGTTTGTTTGTTTTTGTTTGTTTCCTGATGTAACACGTAATTTTAGTTTTGACTGAACTAATAGAACCTTTTTAGAATGTTTAACTCAGTAATTCAAGCAAATTACTCACTCATTATTATTTAGCATTTCCTGCTTTTTTTTTTTTTTTTTAACTTGCAATTTTCACAGTTGACTTCATGCTTTCCCTCATGTCATTGACAGAAACGTTAATAGCAGGAGCATAGTAGATGCATAGTGTCAATCCATGATTAAATCAAGGAGAAAGTCCCTTCTTTAATATGAGTATCATACTGAGAACTGTTTTTCAAGATCTTTTAGGCAGTCTTTATTCTAGATAGCATATGTTTGTTGATAAGTTATAGCAGTATTTTTTAACTGAGTAGCCACGGCAAACATTTTTAATGTTTATTAGATGACTATAGAACTTGTATGAGTACCTATTGAGATCTCAATCCCAAGATACTGTAGTTTATGATCATGTGATAAAAATTCCTCCCTCCTCTCCACAGAAAGCATGATCCTTCTCTGACTTTAGTTGTGCTTTTATGGTAATTTTCTTAACCAGATACAGAGAATTGCATGAAAAATCCTTCCAAATACACAGTATCTTCAGCCTCTCCTAGCTACAGATTGTTTCCTTTGTTGTCATTCATTGTTTCCTTCATATTAGTTCTTAACGTGAGAAAAAAAGCAATTTCTCATTGCTTCTAAGTGGTTCTTATGCAAAACGAATGCTCTATGACTAAGCTACGCATTGTTTAAAAATTTTTTTTGGCAGTAATATTAAATAACCAAGATTGGGTAGTTACTGAGAGAACTTGGAAAAAAAAAAAAAAGGAGCAAACATCTCAGAATAAAGCATCAGTGTACTCTGTTCAATTTTGTGAGCAATTTAAGCTCTTACCAATAGACTGCAGTTATGTCTTCAAAAAGCTACTCAGAACTTTCTATTATAACTTCTGCATGGATTATTGTATTCACAGTGAGTAAAAAGAAAAAGGAAAAGTGAAACATACAAATTAGAATGAAACACAACTTTTAATCTCTGCTTTCACTTGAGATACAGTTTTTCCTATGAATACAGGACAAAACGAAACAAACAAACAAACCAAAAAAACCCAACAAAACCAAAACAAACAAACAAAATACTTCTTTTTACATATTACATTTCCTTTTAAATCTTTGTGTATATCAGCAAAAATTCTTCCAACCATTAATTGTGTGGTCTTTCCACAGCATCACTCTCCAAGCCAAGTTGCCATGGCAGTGCCATCCTCCCATGTCTCCCATAGCCAGGAACTCCTGTTCTCTCTTTGCAGAGTTTGTTTTCTGTCAGTCTATTTCTATGAAAGACCTCGCTCATGGTTAGACAGACAGCATCGCTGAAACAAGAGAAGACGTATAACTGAATCCATGGGCTAGAGAAAGAGGACGTGAGACTCTCATTTGATTGAGAATAAGCTTAAACTATCATGATACCTAAAAGTCAGGATAAAAGGAAGAAAACTTAGGAAAAAGAACCAAATGAGTGAAAAAAAAATCCTTAACCTAAGTCATTAATCCTGTCTATAACTGTGCTATTTTTACAAACAAGAAATAAACTTTCCTACTAAGCATTGGAGACCAAATTATTCACTCCTGTTCTGAGGCCAGCATGCATGCTAAGTATCACAAAAGGCCCGAACTCTACCAAATACCACATTTTATTACCAAGTATGAATTTTGGATAGGAATGGAGCCCGGAATCTTTACCTTGTCTCTTTAGTGCAACCTGGAGGGGAAAATGGCAGGAAAAGTGCAGGATTCATAGGAAAACCTACAGATTCTCAGAAACTGTCTCCAGCCATTGCTAGACCCTGACTCTCTGTATTTTGTGCAAGGCTGGCATAACTTAAGAAGAAGTTCTTTGCAGTTCCTTTTTCTATATCTGGTGCCTAACTTGGGATAAAAAATGACCTACAAAGAAACAATTAACAACTATTAGCCTAAGGTGAAAAAATGTCAAAATCCATAGGGTATTTGAGCACTAAAAAACTGACATAGTTTCAGAAATCAAGTTCTGTTAGGGGACTTTTTTTTTTTTTTTTCCAAATAGAAAAAGCAGCAAATTATTATTTCAGGGAATTTATTACATTCTCCCTTTTTTATAATTTTTATTATTATTCCTAGCATTGCCAATAAGACACAGTATCAATAATTTCTTGAAAGAGAGATTTGACAGCTAATATGCAGTACTCTGGTGGTAGAAATAGGAACTGAATACATAAAAAGTGATTAGAGGGAGTCCACGAAAAAAAAAAAAGGAAAAAAGAAAAAAAAAAGTTTTATGAAATCTTGGTGAGGTAAAACTAGAAATGCTGGAGAAAAACCAATAAACAAACAGCACTCACACACACACAAAACCACCCAAAAAGGGACTAACCAAACAAACAAAACAAAACCAAAACATAACGAACCAAATCACCACCACAAAAAAATTCCACCAAACAACAAACTTCAAGGTATTTTTCTCTTGGAATACACAATTAAAAGATTTTTCATGTAAATTTTGACCATATTACTCATGCTGCATTACAGTCCTTCAAAATACTATGAAAAATATTGAACATGGTGCTACGTCATTATCAAGGATATGTATGTGTATATATATATACACACAAGTGTATATATTTATTTCCAGGTGTTTGTGTATGTATGTATGTATATATATATATATATATATACACATACACATTCCTCATGCAGAATGATCTACTTAATTTTGCCACTTAGTTTTGAACTAGCTCCACTATAATGTCTATCCACCAGGATATCACATACATTTTGAAATCTTTTTCTCTAGAAACAGAAGTTTATTCTGTATTTGCATTATAATGTTATGATCTTACTTATTTTTGCATGTCATCTATATAAAAATGTCTTTTGGTCTGAAAGTCAGGAATACCAGTTCCTCTTCTTTCACATTTTTATTCTTATATCTTCAGGAATATATCATTAGACCAAAAGTATATGTCTGAGAGGGTAATGCTATTCAATATTGTAAATTTATGTCTACTTTTACACAAATTTAATAGTAATGCCACTAAAGTATCAATTATTCATAATGTGTTAATAATATCAAAATAATTACATATATTATTTAGCAATGAGTTAGTCATATCAAACATGTCTTTTTCCCATCTCCCTCCACCCCCACTTTTTTTGTCTTAATAGTGTTTTATTGTCTGACTCCTTATTTTTGATCGACTTTCTTTGATCAACTGTGTCCATGCTATTCCAGTCATTAGTCTATACAGCCAAGAAGCAGCTATTTTTATGTTCTTTGCTAATTCAAATACTTGGCATGAATTTAGTTAAACTTTCAACCCTAATATTGACACTTTCCATTTTCGTGAAACTAGACAGCCGATGGAACTTAAAGAAGAGTCAACAATTAGGAAAGAAAAGGGGGAAAGGACTTCGGAAAAAAGTGTGACACACATATTACATATAGTAAAGAATAATATATACAAATAAAGGCTTAAAAAAAAAAAAGATATTTCATTTCAGTATGAAATAACAGATTTCAAATTGAAGATTTTCCCATACATTTCTTACTTGAGTTCCACTTTGTTAGTAGGACTTTTAAGTTTAAATTCTTGATCTTTTCTAACAAGATCACCTGATTATGCTGTCTTAGTTTATGTGGGCATATTACTGGTTTGATTCTCATTAAGGTTATCATCTTTATCTGTATGATGGAATACTTCCTTTTGTGCCTAAAAATCATTACTTCAGCATTGAAGTTACTGAGGAAATCAGTCATGTAAAACGCTTTGTGTGTGCAGTAGAGAAGATGATGTATAGACACTCGTCCAGGCTTTGATGGTTTCTCCTGATCTGGAGGCATTCACTGTCAGCTGAAGGGATTTTTGCTCATATGGAGCCACTGACCAGTTCCTGTTTCTGAGAGCATGGAAGGATGAGCAGAAAAATCTGACATCTTAAATTGTTGTGAACACTGGGCTTCATTGCTAGCTTTGGTAGGTAAACAGAAATTCTACTTGTCTGGACACACTCACATTTTGAAAATAACTTTCATCTTCAACCAAGTAGAAAAGCTGACATTTCAAAATGTTTCACAGCATTTTTTTGAAAGATAAAACATTAAATATAGAAGTACTTTGTTTCAGTAGTTTAGACATAACAAAAAATATACACAGATGAGACGTTAGCATAAAATGAAACAATACTGAATTCAGAATTGCATTCTAACTTTGATTTTTTTAAAATAAAATATTTTGCAATGTTGCCAGAATTTGTGCATTCCTGTGGAATAGTTTCTTTACATGAAATACATTGTCCAAACAGAAAACAATTTCTTGTAGCCTATTTATATAATTTTCCTTAAAACATCTGTAGAATAAAATTAATCTTATACCTAGATAATGATTGCCCATTTTCTTTTCATGGATTTTTTCAAGATATAGTGAAATGCCTAAATATGTTTATTTGAAGAAGTTTTTACATGTTTTTCATGCTGGAACATAATTTGCTCATGAATGTTCTCAAAATTGCAAATCATATTCACGAGACAATTTTGAAAAACAGGCAAATAATAATAGAAAATGTAAATGAAAATTATAAACTGAACTGGCAATGAATGATGGCTTATCTATTGTTAAGTGTACCTAACTCAAAAATTCATATAGTTGTTTAATTATAACTACTTATATAAGACATGTTATTCCTCTTCTTGCTTGAATGAGTCAGACTGCCATCCAGCATAATGTAAGTGAACTGTTGCTATTATAATGAGCTTATGAAAATCTCATTTACATTTTCTTTCATGCAAAATGTAATTATTCAGACTTCAAATGTATTTTTCATATTTGTGATAGCAAAGCATGAGGAATGGATGCACACAGAATATATATTTGAAGGAATTTCAAATACAATCAAACTGAAATTTATACTAAGGTAACAACAAAAATAATTGCAGAAAAATTTCTAGTTTTCAGCTTGAAGAATTTGCAGGTCAGTTTCTATTTGGATAACGAGTTGCTGACATTCAGCCTAGAGAATTTCTAAACACATTTTATTTTAAAAGAAGTGACCATTAGAACCAGATAATTGTTTTGTAGTTTCAGACTGAATTATTGTATTCAGTTTTCCAGGAAAAAAGCTTTATCACCATGGTGGACTCTAAGAGGAGGAGTAAGAAAAAAGTGAATCCTTCTCTCTTTCTTTTCAGCATCTTCTTTATGAAGAAATTGCACTCTAAATTCAGATATACAATGTGATGTCTAGTAATGCTTTCAAGATGAGAGTCTGTGGCATAACATCACTGTGGTATAACATCACTGTCTGATAATTCCTTCTGTAGCTATCATAATACAGTTATTTTGCAGATTCATCAGTTGAATCTCAGATTAGGACAAATATTTCCAGATGGAGGTATCTAAAGTTTTGGTGGCTAAACAGAGTTCTTTCTTTTCCCCATAGCTCCAAAGTCAGTGCTATGGATGAGTACATATTTCCTTTAAAGCTTGGTAGCTTAGTTTCGACACTCTTTTGATGCATAATGATATTTAGTATTTGAATATGAACAGCTTGCACTTGTATACTGAGTGCTCATCAAAGTAACAGATGAAATTAAATCCTACCTCTGACATTACTCATAGGAATTTATGCCATTGATTTTGAGAGAAGCAATCTTGACAGCCCTTTATTGATCTGTTGACCAAAAAAAATGACCACCTGAGTACTAATCAGCTGCTGTTACGTATATTTCTATCATGTTCTTATAGTTTTTTAAAACAGAAAGTGAATCCTTTATTTTATTTTATCTTTCTGTATTCAAAATTATGAGCATCAAATGGGTTCACAGAATCAGCCACTCCTTCAGGCTGGAAGGGACCGTCTGAGGTCTCAAGTCAAGCCTGTTGCTCAGAGGAGGATCAATCCTGAATGTAAACCAGATTGCTTTAGGTTTTGTCCATTCAGGTCTTGGAGACCTCCAAGATGGAGATTGTATTATATCCTCACAGTGGTTTCTTTTTCCCACTTACATCCAGTTGGAGTTTCCCCTGTTTCAATTATTGACTCTTGACTCTTGTTCTCCCACCATGCACGAAAACATGGGACAGTCATAAAATTAAGAAGTATTGAATATTCTGCTGAGGTGTAAAAGAATCTCAACACTGTGCTGCTCCTAATCTTTAACTTGATAGACTTTGGCTTGCTGATCTCAACTTGTATCTGTGATGGTGACACAAGAAGACAAACTTTTAGTAAAACGTGAATGCTGAGGACTCTGTTCATTTGTTTAAAATCCTCTATATTTTCATCAGCTCTAAATATATTCCTCATGTAGGGAGAATAACATGGGGAAACTGATATGATAGGTTGGAAAATATAGTTTCATTATCATAGCATGATATGCCTCATCCTGAAACTTTAAGGAAAAATCTGTAAACAAGTCCTACATGTGGCCGAGGTCTCTATGTATATTGGAAACTGGAAAAGCCTACCTCAAGTAAAAGCAAATATGTTTATTTTTTACATTGTATTTGTACAGTTCCATGAAGTATCAATAATATCAGGACTTGTGCTATGAAAAGATCAGTCTAAAAATGCATAAATTCCCTAGCACAAAGTAAAATGTTGGCTAAATGATTAAGGCAATGTTCATATTTTGAGTTTGAGTAACAAATTTTGAGAGTTATCCAGGGGACCATCTATTCTGCTTGGTTGGCTGATGTGCTAAAGCTTTTCTTTCTCTTATACCCACACTAGGTTGCTATTGTAAGCCAAAATTTCCCAGTATAAAATTATTTTTAGAAGGAGCAGGATTTAGAACAGGCAATACCACATATTGAAGCTGGACTAGAATAACTGGTCAGACTTTGACAGTTTTGTTCAAACAGTCTTTTAGTTCCACTTACTGACAGGGGAAATGAGATGAGAAAAAAAAACCCTTGGACTTCAAGTCTTTATAAAACATCTTGTAAGACTTCTTAGGGTTTTTAAAACTCTGTCTGCTGAAGTTTATATAGTATTTGTTAAACAAGGATGGTTGCTTTTTACTTTCAGTCACTACATGAAAATATTTGTAATTTTCAAATCCTGTCAGATCAAAAAATGGACACAATTTATTTGTCAAAATGAACACTGAGTATTTGGACCACTTTCCTTCCATGCATAGCCAATGAATGAAGCTGATCTTGTTTTCTGTCTAGCTCAGTAGCTTACCTGTCTTCAGGTAAGACTGCATGGAGGGTTGATTGGTGGTAACAAGCGAACATAACCTTTCTTGTCTCTTAGAGTATAAAGCAAATATTACCTCAGAATTCCACTTGCTCTGTGTCAGATTCAGTATGAGTTGCAAATTATATTTCTGAAATAACATGTAATAATGCCAGTTGAGGAGGTTCCTCGACATCTTTATCTGATACCAAAATAATATTGCCTACAACATGTTGCAATTTATTATACAGAAAGTGTCATAAATTAACATAAAAGATGCTGGTTGAAATGGAACATTCTTGTCAGAAGATGCCAGGTTGTATCATATTGATTATTTTGCATGCCATATAAGACAATTTTCAGTTTGTTTTACATTGCACGGATGTGAATTAGAACACTTCTGAATGAATATTCAATGAAGGTTATTTCTTTGTGTTTCACCTTCACAGTTACTGATGCTTCATCATTTAAACTGCTCAGAGGATCACTGAAATAATCTTTTTATAACAGCCAAGTTGCATTCATTTTTTCTCTCTCTCCTATTCAAATGAAATGACTGAAATGTTCCTGTTCTCATATTTCTATTCTCATGTTGAAGATGCTAAAATTAGGAATATTTCAATCACTACTCAAATACTAGAGTATTTGAGGGTTTTGAGTGGTTGATGCATAGAGTTAACAAGAAGCCCTTTACAACTCTAATTTTGGTTGTCACTGCCCTCCTGTCTTTCTTGTGATATATTTGTGCATCACTCAGCCTAAAATTTGTCAGAGTCAGACCTTAACTATGAGCTTGGGGTGTGTTACTGTACACATCTGTTACTGTCTCAGCATGATTAGCCTTTATAGATATCCTAGTGATCTAATGGTGGCTCATAGTTTTCTGTTTGTGGAAATCCAGTCATCTTTACAATGTGTTTGAATCACAGTGGAATTACATTTTTTATCTAAGGAAAGGTTCCCATTTCATTTTCTGTAATTCAAGTGAAAAAATATCTGGGATTGCATGCAGGAATCAGCATCTTTAACGCCACCACGCAAAACAGGGGCCACATTTGTTTACAGAGCAAAGACTCAGTTAAATAAGGGAGAAGGATTTCAATTTTATCCTTATTTGATATGGATGTTTTCTTTCTTTTTCTTAAAAGGCAACCAGTCTTCAAGGAGAAAATAAAAGGAAAAGCTCTGTCTATACTTGCATGTATATTCATAAGCAGACCTAAATAATTCAGCAAGAGCTTAATCCTTTTCATTTTTAAATACATTACATTAATCCATTTATACAAGATCATTATTTCTAGCTCTTCTGTGAGGCAAAGCCTCAATACCTAACATAGTCTGTTCAGTTAAAAAAAAAAATAAATACAAACTTCCATGAATATCAGGAAATACATGGTTTGTAGCTGCTACAGTTTGCATACTGGTAGCTTTTACCCCAGCTCACAGATGATTAATACTAGTCCATGATCTCAGACAAGCTTGGTTTCAGTTTTCAAACATAACACTGCCAGCTCGGGTTCTGCTTCTCATGCTTTGCCCTCTGTTCAGTCCCAGACATCCTCTGCTCCCGGTGGCTCTTCCCTTCACCCAGATTGTCTCTTAAAGAAGCACCTAATTCCAATGCAGAAGCACACCTACATCATATAGCTCTCATTTCTGAAACTTCTTTGCAGATATCTAGGTCCAGATAAAAAGATGGAATTTCTCATCATAAAGAGCCCATCACAGTAAAATCATCCTAAGTCCTTTCCAAAGGCCAGGCTAACTGTAAAGTCTCTTAGGAGCTAATTTTGCCCTCTACAGATCAGAATTTCTGTGTTCACACAATGCATAACTAAGCTGAAGCATCCGTTGCAACAGGGTGCTGTGGATGCTTAAGCATTTACATAGTGTCAAAAAAACAACTAGACAACTTAGAACTGAAAATAGAACCAGGGGGTTATTAGCTGCAGGAGTAACACTTTTTGGTTCAGGAAATCTCTATGCCATAAAACCCTGTAGTTGAGAAAGTACATCAGAGAGTTACCACTATGTGACCTCCAGGCAGCAATTGCTTCTGACTCTCTCGTGGCAGTATACCAGGTTGGATGAACCTTTATGCTAATCTGCTACAGTCACCTCTCCAAACTGTGAGTATTGTAACATTTTGAATGGATGCCACAGATGCAAGCCAACAAAGCTTTACCTAACAGAAGGTTAGATCCATTTTTTGTAATCAGTGACAGTTTTGCTAAAGTCAATGAGCCACTGGGGACATTCTGTCTATGATGATTCCTGGTCTGAAAGTGGTGAAGTTGTTTGAGTGTGACTAACCTATGAGAAAAGGGGTGAGTGTATAGTGGTGCTGATTTCTACAATATTGAATGTGTTAATAAAGACATATTGAAAATGAATTAAATCTAATTAATAAAAAAACGGCCACAGTTGATGCTCATATAGCTCAATAAAACCGCTGGAAGACTGCAGATCATTCTTAAGAGCTTTACAAGAACAACTGATTCTCAACCATTTTTATTTTCTTTGTCAGTCACATAAAGAGAAAAGAAAGTTTGGTAACCGCTAATATTTCTGGAATTTATCTTCTCTCTTATAACAATGGCAAAATGTGAAAGGAGGCTGAGTGGGATATAGGAAAATACTGACCTGTTAAGATATCTGTCTCATGGTAAAGGAATTAATTTATACTTAGATTCCCAGCATCAGCTCAATTTCTATAGCTCCTTTCATCCAAATGTGTATTCCCTAAGTGCCATTCAGATTTACTCAAGGGCTATATAAATGACATACAGAAAATACTGGCTTTTATTTAACAGTTCAAAGCAACTCTACTTGAATCTGCATGTCAGTAAGTGACTTGTTAGTATTCATTGTTCACATGTAGATAACATCTCCACTGAATCAAGTGGTGTCTGTGCACATGTTCTTCGCAGTGAAATTTGGACTTGCATCAGCAGCTAGTTCTGTTCACAGTCCCAAAAACAGCACAAAAGTGTGAGCTGATGAGAGGGTACAGGTATTGCTGATGCAAAATTTAATGAATTATTAGAAGATTCCCAAAAGACTGGGAAAACAATTACCAAGACCACCAGTCTGCATGCTTAATGGCATTTAAATTGCTACCAAATACATCTGAAAATATTTATATATGTTAGGTTACAGGGTTACTCCGGTTGTATTTTCTGATTTCCACTGAAGTATTGGATAAAGGACAAACTGTCTGCCAAAATGGTCAAATAATTTATTTCATAGAGACATTTGCTTATAGAATGCATCCATTATATTTAAATAGGATATTCTCACAGACTCATAGTGTCTAAGTAATTGGTCTTTCTATATGTATACCAACATGATAAACTATTGTAAAAATACACAAAAATACAATCTGAAGTTCTTCCCAGTAGCTAGTTACGCTGCATATTTTACCAAATCTCTTTGCAGTAGTTTCCAAAATTGGCGTAGCTACAAGTGTCATAAAAGGACACTGTAGGGCTGGTTATCCATGAAACAAATGACATGGCAGTATCTGTTCTGAAAAAATGAAAGAAAAAAAACCACCAGTTTTTACCCGCTTAACAAAGTAACTGCCACAGGGAAATTGAAGAACAAGAGGTAGACCACTAGTTAAAATTATGTAGTCTATTTCATCAACTCCACTGCTGTTAGCATGATCACAGTTGGTGGTCCTAAAATTAAGATTTTTCTGTGCATTTAATTTTAACATTCTATTTAATTCTACCAAAGAAAAACACATTTAAAAATGTAACATTCTGTTATTAGACTCTTTCGTTAAAAAAATCCTATTTCTTTAAAGCTTATTGTGAAAGATAATGTGTTTTATTGCAATTCTAAGCTAATACTATCTGGAACTGTTGTATGAAGACTGGCATAATAACATTTGTTTCACTTGCAGGGTTTAGCTAGAGAAAAATGTTACATTTGCTAGACACTTTATAGCAAGAAATAGGTATTAAAAATATTTGCATACTCTATTCCACTAATTGGTCTTAGGTTGGTAGCTGGTCCCATTTCAAGCAGGGCTTATGTGCTGAAAGACAAGAAGCACTCATCCATTGCAAAGATACTGCTTACACTTTGGACTGTTACAGTCTGTCTCATTATGTTTCTGTTAAACTGTTTCCCATATTTTTCTGAGGACTGAGATGAAAATATCTAAAGAGAGTAGAGATTATTGGCTTTTGGTGAACATCAGTCATCCTCTGCACCGGTGGACTTTGGATGCCTAGAAAGCCATGTTAGGTTATTAAGACCATCTTTTAACTCAATGCGGCATGGTGTTGCCCTGTCTCTAAAGGTGAAAGACATCCTCAGCCTTGAAGGCCAGGGGCAGTGATACTCTGGGAAAAATACCTTTCTTTCAGCATTTGGGACAATATTTAGTGTATTTGGTGGGTGTGTGTGGTTTTGTTTTTGTTTTTTTTTTTTTTTTAAGGGTTGAAATAATGTTACTTAATTGTAATAAACAGAAACACATTCCAAAATCTTAACTTTCATGCAATTAAAAACTGTGAAATAGCCTATTTCTTCAAAGATTATGTGAAGAGTAACGAGTTTTAGCGCAATTCTATATGCATGGTTTAAGTTAGAAGTACTGAGAGGGAAAAAACTACATCTTTTCAGTATTATTTCATCACCTCTTCCCAAAAGCAACCAGACAGGCCAGATGTCAATGAAAGTGAAATCTGTCTGAATGTTTAAACCCTCAGAGGCTAAGTTTGCTTATTATCTTCATCAGATCCATTCAGTATATCCACTGAATCAGCTTGGGTCACTCTATTTTTCTCCAGTTCTAGACTTATCTAAATATTACTGAAGTGTAATAATGTTGAAAATACTCAGACATAGGAGGTTGAAGCTAAGTAGATAAATTTAGACAATACAGCTGCATGCATACTGTCTTTGTCAAATCTTTCCAAATTCAGTTTACAGAATATCATGTGTCCACACCATTTTGGCATGTCTCCACTGCACCTGAGAAGAAATAAATTTAGGCAAACTATATGACTTGTTTTTTGAGCCCTGTTAAAGGGAGTTTCCTAGCACATACACACTGCCCTACCTCACTAGTCTCAAAAGAAACCTCAGCATTATAAGAAGAAATAGTTACTGGAGCACCCACATGGGTGTTTATAGACATGCTGCTCGGTGATGTTCCTGCTATCAGGTTGCAGAATATCTGCAACACAATCAGAAAGGTTCTTCATGGCTGTCTGTGGTGAAGTTACAGATAGCAAGATGTGGAAAGCTACAGCCCTGTGGGGAGAAGGTGCTATAGCTCCTGAATATAATATTTATTCTAAGACCCACGTGAAGGTGAATTGACCTCTTAGTGTGTTGTTTTTACAGGACAGAGACAAAAGCTGCTGATGGAATTATATTCGGTCTGTATAGCTAGTATTCCTAATAATGGATGGAGGCTTTAGGGAGGCAAAGTACAACTTTCACCTCTCTGCTGAGGCTTAACATTCTCCATTTACCTGTGATAGATTATGCATTCAGGCCTGCTCTATACCCTTCCCTGTATACAAGGACTTAGATTTCTATGTTCTCAAGTACTCAGCCTGATGACAAAGAAGTTATCCGGGAAGAAGCTGGGATGATTTTATATGCCAAATGCTCAGTGAGCAGATTGGCATAGGGTATCTTCGCACTTAATTATATGAGAATGTGGAGACGGATGCAAACCTACAGAGATTTCCAGTGTGATACTGCAGGATGTTAGGATTATCCTGCTATATCCACATTATGAATAGTAAAATGAGTTACTTAGAAAGGACAGTGGCAGAATAACTTACCATTTGGATTCAAGTAGATTGCAACAAGTAGAAGCCTTCCTGTTTGCTTGTTGTTTTAGATATTACCAGAAGATACATTGATTCTTTATGATCTCTCCTCTATTCAGTGATCCAAATAACCAGAAGCTAATGGAGCCACCTGATGCAAACCACAGGTTCTGCCTAGAGGCAACAGAATACACACATATGCTTGTGGTTTTGTGTATTTGTGTTCTTATTAGTCATTCTGGGTAAGAACTTATATCTCATGCCTTATAAACAGAATTCCATTTGCTGTGATTATATCCATCCTTCTTATAGGTAGCTCCTGTATGAGAGAAACATAGCTATATGTAATAACATTAAGAATACTGAGAGGTAGCAATTTTTATGAGTATTGTTGGGTTTGTGAGACTGCATCAGATATGGAAGGTACTGTATATTGGATCTTCTATGACTGTTTCTTGACCTGGCATTTTGAGAGGCTATGGGAAGTCAGAATGGCCACAGCTACCTTCCAATCTGTCACTGATAGCATGCTTTCCACATCTGGGAACATCTCTCAGTTGAAAGCTAAGGAGCCAAAAACCTTATAAAATTAGGTGAGATTATTACATACTGTCTGTAAAACATGTTGACAAAGAGAAATTTTGCAGAGAAAGTCTAAAGAATTTGGGACTACTTGTATCCAAAGGATGGTACTCTTCATAGTCTAAACAGTCTATTGTAGTGGGTTTTATCTCTTCTGTTCTAAACAAAAATATTTTACTTGGGGCAGGGACAATTCAGCCATTGATTACTACTGCATGGTCCTGAAAGGAACAGGTTTGCAGGGCACAGACATAATCAGAGCTGATGAGCTAGATAAGAACTGGTATCACAGGGTTATCATTCAGCTACTTGCCTAAGAAAGTAAGAATCTTGTGATTAAATCACCAGATAAAAGGACTAATTAGAAACTGAAAAACAGACTCCATCAAAAATTAGATGAAGTTTTGTTAGAGAGATTAGCAGGGAGACAAAGCTGTGTTTTATCTGCTATCTGATCGGTATTTTTAAGAATAAACTGCTTCTGTCCCATATATTTTCATTTTTCTTCAGCTTAGAAGAGAGTATATGTTTTGTTCCCTTCCTCTCATTCTGTTTTAGATACTTACTTCACCATATAAAAAAGTTAGTATCCTCATCTGGATGTTGGGGAAGATAATAGGTGTTACAATATGTGACAATTGCCTTTTATCAGTATGAAGTCTCGAACTTGCTTGAAGAATAGCAGGAGTGCTGGAAAGGAATGGGGAGCCAATTTACCTTTCAGGGTCCCTGGAGTGAACCCTGCTGAAAGCATTAGGAGTGGCTGACTTTTCAGGCTGTGCAGTGTCATGCATGTATATGTATTTAAGGTCTTCCAGAAGACCAGATACAGCAACAAGAATTTCTTTAGGTGTTCAGATGGGTATTACCTGGCTATCAAAAATGAAAAAAAAATTCTTTAGATGATACAGGACGTCTTAATACCAAAGAAGCATTTAAAAGTGTGACTTCTTTTCTATTGTAGTCATCTGATTTTAAGTCTCCAGGTCACACTGAATCTGAATATGATGTGTCTAATTTTGCCACAGGTCAGGATTTGAATAGAATGTCCTGAGTTGAAAGGGATGCACAAGCATCATCAAGTCCAAGGCCTGTCCTTGCATATGACAACTGCACAGTTCACACCATGTGTCTGAGAGCATTGTCCAGTCTCTTCTTGAACACTGTCAAGCTTGGAGCCACAGTGTGCCCTGGCAGCCAAGAGGGCCAGCTGTATCCTGGGGTGCCTCAAGCACAGCATTGGCAGCTGGGCAAAGGAGGTGATTGTGTCCCGCTCTGCTCTGCACTGGTGCAGCGTAACCTGGAGTACTGTGTGCAGCTCTGGGTATCAAAGTAGCAAAGGTATATAAAGCTCCTGGAGAGTATTCAGAAGAGGACTATAAAGTTGGTGAAGGATTTGGAAGGGAAGCCATATGAGTAGTAGCTAAATTCCCTGGGTTTGTTCAGCCTGGAGGAGACTGAGAGGAAACGTCATTGCAGCCTACATCTTCCTCACAAGGGGAGGAGGAGCGGCAGATGTTAAACTCTTCTCTTTAGTGACCAACAACAGAACCCAAGGGAATAGCAGGAAGATGTGTCAGGGAAGGTTTAGCTTGGACATCAGGAAAAGGTTCTTCACTCAGAGGGTGGTGGAGCACTGGAACAGGTTCCCCAGGGAGGCACTCATGGCCCCAAGCCTGACAGTGTTCAAGAAGAGACTGGACAATGCCCGCAGACACATGGTGTGATCTATGGAGCTGTCATATGCAAGAATAGGCGTTGGATTTGATGATCCTTGTGGGTCCCTTCCACCTCAGGACATTTTATGATTCTATGATTCATTCTATAATGGATTTGAAGAGAATATGAAATCAATGGATATTAAAATTTGATTGGGGTAAAGAAAGACTGTAGTCTAAGACTAAGAATTTAATAAATGTAATGCAAGAGAATTTTAATTTGAAAAGGAACAAAGAAAAACATTTGGAGGCATACTGACAGGGTAAAATGGCTAAAGTATTTGTGCACAACTCAGAAAAGCTAAGTGACTGTTCAGCACTCACAAGAAATTACTTTCTGATAACAGCTTTAAGATGCTTATTTCATGTTCATATTTCATATATATGCCAGGTCCTCAGTTCTGCACATACTTGACCAAAGTTATTGTATTCTCCTTTCAGCTAAGCCCAATTATATATGGAAAAATGCAAATGCAGGAATTTTATGCTCCTGGTCTGAATTTTTATTCTAACCACCACTTTCCTCCCCCTTTAAGGCACAGTGCATTAGATTTTCCATGCAAATGCCTTGCCATGGTGTAGCTTATTTCCCCCTCTGGTGGGAATGTGCAGAATCACAGATGATACAAAATTTATTTTGTAGCAGCTACTTGTCAGCTCAACAGTCCTGGATACATATCTTTTTTTCCTCTTCTGACCCCCTGTCTCAACCATTTTGTTCTGTACTAGCTGTGCTTATTCTCTGTTTCCAGTGTTATAAAAGTGATTTGAAAAATAATGACACCAAATTAAAAAATGCCTATGGTGTGTAACAAGGATAGAAAAAATGTGCTTCTATGAAGTTATTCTAATGATCTATAGAAGATAGTAAATAATTATTTCTCTTCTAATTCCTAAATTCAATGGAAAGTGTTACTGACTTTTTTATTCCAACAAAACAAGTCAGCAGCAAGGTCAAGCTCAGAAAATGGCAGGGGCAGGAGGTAGGAGGATGCTGTCCTCCTATTTGTTTCTTTCAGCCTTCATAAGCAGGGTCCTTTTGAGAACAGTCCACAGGTTATTCACCTAATTTTAAGACAAACCTTAGGTTAAGCAGCAATCATTTACCAAGATAACTGGCTTCCAACAACTGTCCTGAGGAAGAAGAACTTCAGAAGAGGCTCTTAACCACACTCATACTCCTCAAATCCTTGCATTTAGCCCCAAATCCTAATGTTGAGCCAGAAGGTCAGCTCCTCCTGTAACACTTGGGCACCTGTCAATATTGACAAAACAATAGAAAGATACAGGTTATGGTAGCTGCCTCAGGTGACTGTAGATACTTCAGACATACATGAATTAGACATCTTATGATCTCACAAGTCACAGTAACATGCAAGAATGAATACTCCTAGATTGTTTTAATATGAGTCCTCTTTATCACCTTGAATTACAACATGATACCGCTGATCTTCACCTTTAAAAACTTTTGGTAGAAATGTATATATTTGACTGTAATTAAATGCAAACATGGCAAATGATTTCCCATTTCAAAACTACAGCATTTTTTTCCCTTTCCAAGTTTTCACAAAGAGATGCAATAATAAAAATGTGATAAGGGCCAACTAAAGGTTGCAAATAATTTGTTTCCAAAAAAGAGCAAGGATCTGTTCTTACTTTCAGACAATCAAGATTTTAAAGAGTTACAGTGTAGACTGAACATCAGAAGCACTTGTTCAGCTAGAAATAATACAAAATAATACTACAGTAACAGTACTTTGTTTTGTATATCATCTTTTACAGGATTTGTATTCTTTAATAGCTGAAAGTGATAAGTAATACAAGAGAAATATTTACACACAAAGTGAATTCTCAGTTAGTGTGTTAGGTAGAGGTTATGCTGCAACTGATTTTTAGCTCACTCTGTTTTCAAAGGAGAATGGACTACTAGCAAAATCTTCAAATGAGTTCAGCTCCATGGCTCGAGAAAACTTACTAAACTTATATTAAAACTGTATGTACAGGGAACAGACACCGGAATATTATTTTGTCAGGAGGGCAAAAGCCAGGCATACTTCAAAGGAGATTATCAAGCAGCAATAGGTATTAGAGGTAAAAAATGTTAAGTGATGTTAAGAGAATGTTAAGAGAATGTTAAAAAGAAATGCAATTATTATAAAGCTAGGATTGAATAATAAGTCACAACACATTTTGTAAAAGTAATCTAATGTCAGAGACACTGATTAACAAGAAAAGCTACTTAAGGCAAGTAAATTATAAACTGCAAGAAGTAAATAGAAATTCTACTTGATAGAGTTAAGTAACAGTGAAAACTTAATTCCTCCTTCAGTGTTTACTTTTTGGAACATGCCCAGATTTATCACAGGGTCAACAGCCTACACTAGAACTGGAAAATTTTAAGAGCTAGAAAAACACTTGCCTTCTAGGTAGAATTAATGAACAACAGATTGAGTTGAACACAGGTTTAGCACTCTTTAAAACTGAAAGCCCAAGAACTTTGTGGCATCTTCATGTGTACATAGACAAAAAGATTATATAAGAGTATCAAGAATATCTGCACATAAAAGGAGAGTTTCATATCCATTGGTGATGTTGTGAGTACTAGTCATTGTGTGAAGCAATGAGAAAATGCAGCAAAAAGCCACAGAGAGATTAAGAGAAAGGATGGTAATCTCACCCAAAAAGGGTCAAATGAGAAAGTAAAAGAATTACCCTTGAATGCTCCTGCTTTGAAAGAGAGAGCAAATAAATTACCTCCTGCTGTTCCCTTCTGTGGTCACGTTTATAGTTTCTGCAAATCAACAGGACTGTATATACAGTCCTAAATAAGTGTCTTCTCCAAAGCAAAAAAAATCACAAAATCTGAATTTTAACTGTTTTGTCTATCAAACAGTAATGATATTTTTGTCAGTATAGAACAGAATTCCTATAGATTCTTTTTGTTTGTTTGTTTGTTTTAATGCAACTGTCATGTCAAAAATTCTGCTCTCAGAAGAAGTATTCACCACTGAGAATATAGCCAGAAAGAAGTCTGAGGGCAATTAGAAAGCTGTGCACCATGCAAGAATGTGGCCCTAATCCAAACACAAAGAGATGGGCATGGCTCTGCAGTTGTACAGCTATTTCTACTTCAAGCACTATCTGAATGCATTTGCACTGCAATTGCAGAGGCAGAGACAAGGAAGGAGAGGAGCTATAGACTTCTCAGTTATATTTTGAATAGCTGTGGCACCTTACAGCTATGAGCTCTAAATGTATGTTCAGCACTCATCCACAATGGGTCATGGACTTCATTTTTTAGGACAGACAAGGAGAAGATGGCCTAGCAATTATCAAGAAGCCCCAAAACATTAGGGAATGAGGGACAATCTGAGTCCACAAAATAAACAATAAGAACTACTTTCCAGTCTTCGGTTAATATAGAATCACAAAGTATTGCATACTCATGGGAATGCTGTTCAGCACTGATAACCCTACATTAGGATTGAGCACACTTGCCTTAGTACTGATGGCCACTTAAGCTGTGAAAGCTGGGAGATCAGTGCTTCCTATAAAATTATCCAAACTGAGTTAATGTTTGGGCTCTTAACCCAAGGTCAGCTGCATGCTGCTAGGCCTGCTCTGCTTGCAGAAGCCAGCTTACATGAATTATTTACAATCCTTAGCAGATTTTGTCTCTTTGCTCCCTTTTTATAACTAGCTTTAGAGTGGCTCAGAAATGCCTACACAACTCATAAGCACAGTTGTGCATACATGGAAAATACATGCCATCTCAAAAGCTAATATTTTTCCTGTTGTTGGAATAATCCCACCACCCCTTTCACATGGGACGGATTGAAGACTATGATTCTTGCCACTCCAGTGAGCATGCTGAATGCCAGGGCTCTGAAGGCATCCATAGGCTTTGATTGCCCTGACCACCATTTCCACTTTCCACCAATAGGCTTTGGACCTCTTGGGTCCCTGACACTAGGCTGCATGCTTGTGACAATATTATGAAAAGCTAACCTCATATATAGAAATTGGCTTGGTGAGGACTTCTGCAAGCTCCTTCAGAACCTTTGGGTGGGTCCCATCCAGCTCCATAGACTTGTGTGTGTCTAAGTGGTATAACAGGTCACTAACCATTACCCCTTGGATTATGAGGGCTTCATTCTGCTTCCCATTCCTGTCTTCTGGCTCTGGGGACTGTGCACCTGAAGGACAACTGGTCTTAGTTTAAAGACTGAAGCAAAGAAGGCATTTAGTACCTCAGTCTTTCCCTTGTCCTCCATCACTGTGTTTCCCTACACACAATATAGGGTGGAGATTCTCTTTAGCCCTCCTTTAGTTGCTCATGTATTTATAAAAATATCCTGTATTGTATTTCATGGCAGTAGCCAGACTAAGTTTAGGTGGGCCTTGGCCCTTCTGATTTCCTTCCTGCATAACATAATGACGTACCTGTAATCCTCCTGAGTTGCCTGCCCCTTCTTCCAAAGTTGACAAACTCTCCTTTTTTGCCTGAGTAAAAAGCCAAAGCTCTCTGTTCAGCCTGACCAGCTTTCTTCCCCATCGGCTCATCTTTTGCTCCTGTGCCTCTAAGATTTCCTTCTTGAAGAGTGACCAGCCCTCCTGGACTCCTTTGCCCTTCAGAGGCTGTGTCCCAAGAGACTCTGCCATCCAGCCTCCTAAAAAGGCAGAAGTCTGCCCTCTGGAAGTTCAAAGTGGCAGTTTTGCTGGCTCCCCTCTTTACTTCTCTGAGAATGGAAAGTTCTGTCATTTCATGATTCCTATGCCCAAGGCAGCCTCCAATCACCATGTCACCCACAAGTCCCTCTCTGTCCACAAACAACAAGTCCACCTTCCGTTGTTGGCTCACTCAGCAGCTATGTCAGTATGTTATTTTCCACGTACTCCAGGAACCTCCTGGACTGTTTCCTCTCTACAGTACTGAGAGGTCCCCCTAATGAAGTCCCAAGAAGAATGATTATTCGGGAAATCATGCATCCCAGACTACTTCTTACCATATAAGACAGTATGCTTTTCCCCAAATATTTTCCCACTGTTTTCTTATTTTACATAACAAAAGTTATTCTGAGATAGCTAAATATTTACTTAATATTTAAGTAAATATTAGAATAGTTCATGGATAATGCAAAGCAAAATGTCAAGCTACCAAAATGTTTGGTGTATAAAAAACCAGAATCTATTCTTTGCTAACGTACTTGCAATATTTCCTCTGTGTTTTAATGCTGACGTATCTACAAAAAGCAATAGATTATATCCTTGGGCTTGCTTTTTTAAAAAAAAAAAAAAATTTCCTTTGTTATATGAGTTCATTCTTTGACATATAACATGAAACATCAATAACAAAGAAAGGGAAAACAAATAAGTTTATAACAGTTGTTGTTTACATGTCATCTGTCAACTAAAGGATCACAAAGCACTTTAAAAAAAATATGAAGTGTCTACTGAATATACGCTGAAGTCCCTGTGTTGTGGATCAGGGTTTAAAGAATTCACTCTATTAGCAACTCCATGGAGTAAAATATGTTTGGGAAAAGTTAAAAGCAGAAGAGATACCTTTAGAAGTTATATACACTGAATTATTACTGGGCACAAAACATAACAATATTTTCAGTCCTGAATCATGTACCTCAGACACATTTTGCAAGTCATTAATAGCAATCATTATAAAAGTACTATGCAGAAATCAGTACAGACTTCTGATATAGGAAGACTACTGAAAGTATTCAGTACTACAGCTGCTAAATGCAGCAAGATAGAACAAAGTTAACATATCTGTCTTCTGGTAGATCCTTCATGTATGTATTCATGCACGTGTAACAGTGAGCAAGAAAGCAAAATAAAAAGAGGAATACAAGAGAAATAGCAAAGACTCTACCTCTTCCACTAAATGAGACTCTTAATTTTTTATTGATCAACTTGAAGAAGACAAGTCACTGTTCCTCTTGAACAAACTACATTCAATAATTTAAAATAATATATCTCAAAATATCTGTCAAACTTTAAAGACAGACTGAAAAAGAAAGCTTTCTACTCAGCATTCTGTCAAAGTTATCTGATTCAGTGGTCAAATAGGTTTAAAATAATGGCCTTCAGAGACATTTTATTTGATTTACAGTAATTTACTTCTCTTTTCAACTCTTTAACAAACAATAATCTATCGGTATAGTTTAATGTCTCATGGTTAAGAACAGTTCCAGGCATTCCATGAAACATTCCTAATCTGTAAAATATGGTCTTCTTTCTACAAATCATTACATCCATGAGTAACTTTACGTACATGAGTTATTCCAGAGATCTGCTGAGACTGTACATCTCCTTCCTTAATCATTTGTAGAATGTGTACATTAAAGGCAGATAGGCAACTGTACCTCTCACTGAAAGGCAAATGCTTGAGTCTGAATACTTGTATCAAATTAACAGGCTAATGGTGGCAGACGAGTGTAAACAGAGTGTTTCAACTCCACCTGTAGTTTTCATAAAGGCAATGTGACTTTCTAAAATCAAACCCACATTACTGGTACCAGGGCATGATAGAATTTGTGCAGCAAGTAGAAATCCACACTCAAGATGAAGAAACATATACTGAAGTCATCAAGATTTGTTAAATGGCATGTGTGATATTTGATACCAATTGTATGAGTGTAACACCTTCAGAAATCAATCATGTAGTACCAGGACTATGAAGAGTGAAGAGAACAGATGGAAGTGGCACGAAGGAGTTGCTTAGAAAGAGAGGCTTATTTAGTAATGCACTTGGCTGTGAGAGGCAGTTCCCCCAGTCAGTGCCATAAGCTGTCTGGAGGGTAGACAGCTGATGGAGCAATGCTGAACTGTGACAATGACTGGGAGTGATAGATGTGGCAGCTCTTAGCATCATTGAAAGATAATTAGGGGAATTGGCAGGGCTAAAGGGAAGAACACTGAAATCTCTTGTGAGCATAAAGAAGATGAAAATCTGTTTTTGGGAGGAATACAAGGGCTTCTACGTCCTGTAGGTATGGAGGGAACAGAAAGCTCTCTAATAAAGGTAAGATCTTAGTGTCAGAATCACACAATCACAGAATCGACTGGGTTGGAAAAGACCTCAGAGATCATCAAGTACAACCCTTGGCCCATTTCCAGTCCATTTACTAGATCATGGCACTAAGTGTCATGTCCAATCTCAGGTTAAAAACCAACAGGGACGGTAAGTCCACCACCTCCCTGGGCAGGCCATTCCAATGCCTGATCACTCTCTCTGTAAAGAATTTCCTTCTAATATTCAGCCTAAATTTCCCCTGGCAGAGTTTAAGCCCATGCCCCCTTGTCCTATTGCTAACTGCCTGGGAGAAGAAACCAATCCCCATCTGACTATAACTTCCCTTCAGATAGTTAGAAAGAGTGATGAGGTCACCTCTAAGCCTCCTCTTCTCCAGACTAAACAACTCCAGCTCCCTCAGCCTCTCCCCATAGGTCTTGTATTCATGTCCCTTCACCAGTCATGTTGCTCTTCTCTGGACTTGCTCCAGCACTTCAGTATATTTCCTGAACTGAGGGACCCAGAACTGAACACAATACTCCAGGTGTGGCCTCACCAATGCAGAGCACAGGGGAAGGATCACTTCCCTTGTCCTGCTGATGACGCTGTTTTGGATACAGGACAGGATACCATTGGCCTTCTTGGCCACCTGGGCACACTGTTGGCTCGTGCTGAGCTTCCTGTCAATTAGTACCCCCATGTCCCTTTCTGCCTGACTGCTCTCCAGCCACGCTGCACCCAGCCTGTAGTGCTGCAGGGGGTTATTGTGGCCAAAGTGCAGGACCCGGCACTTCGCCTTGTTGAACTTCATCCCACTGGAATCAGCCCATTTTTCCAGTCTATCCAGATCCCTCCGCAGAGCCCTCCTGCCTTCCAGCAGGTCAACACTCCCTCCCAACTTGGTGTCATCAGCAAATTTGCTGATGATGGTCTCAATCCCCTCCTCTAAATCATCAATAAAGATGTTAAACAGGACTGGACCCAACACTGACCCCTGGGGGACACCACTAGTGACTGGCCCCCAGCTAGATGTAGCCCCATTCACCAGCATTCTCTGGGCCCGGCCCTCCAGCCAGTTCTTAACCCAGCAGAGAGTGCACTTGTCCAAGCCATGGGCTACCAGCTTTTGCGGGAGTATATTATGGGAGACAGTGTCAAAGTCTTTGCTGAAGTCTAGATAGACCACATCTACAGCTTTCCCCTCATCCACCAGGTGGGTCACCTGATCATAAAAAGAGATCAGGTTGGTCAGACAGGACCTGCCCCTCCTAAACCCATGCTGGCTGGGTCTGATCCCTTGTCCATCCTGAAGGTGCTGTGTGATTCCATTCAGGATGATCTGCTCCATAACCCTGCCAGGCATCGAGATCAGGCTGACAGGCCTGTAGTTGCCAGGGTCAGCTTTGCAGCCCTTTTTGTGGACTGGGGTAACATTCGCCAATTTCCAATTATATGGGACCTCCCCAGTGAGCCAACACTGTTGGAAGATGATGGAGAGTGGCTTGGCGAGCTCTTCTGCTAGCTCCCTCATCACTCTAGGATGGATTGCGTCTGGTCCCATAGACTTGTGAGGATCCAGATGGCTCAGTAAGTCACCAGCTATTTCCTCCTGGAATACAAGGGGGCTATTTGGCTTCCTATCTTGTCAACCACCTCCAGAGGCCAGTTGTCCTGAGGGTCACCTGTCTTACTGGTAAAAACTGAGGCAAAGTAGGTATTAAGTACCTCAGCTTTCTCCTCATCTTTGTTAACTATATTTCCCTCAAAGTCCAACAGAGAATGGAGGTTTTCCTTGCCCCTCCTTTTGTTATTAATGTATTTAAAGAAGGACTTATTATTATCCCTAACAGAATTGGCCAAATTAACTTCAAATTGCACTTTTGTTTCCCTGATTTTTTTTCTGCACGATCTAGATATTTTCATAAATTCTTCATAAGTAGCCAACCCTTTTTTTCCACAGTCGGTAAAGAAGGTGGGGGATAACCTGAAGGTGGGGGATAACCTGAAGGATGACAAATTGCCAAACTTGAGCCTGCTGCCTTATAGAGGCAAATGACAAACTTTCAATGTGGGAGTAATATAGAGACAAAAATATCATCTGGTGTCTGCAAAGGTGGATGTTGCAGATATTCCTGGAAAACCCTGGCAAAAAATGCAGTGCAAGGCTGAATCCTGTGATCTTTTTCAAGATGACTTGGAACTTAATCTAAGTTAACCACAAACTTCAGTGTTAGTTGTGATAATAATGAAAAACAAGACAATGAACCTTAGAGTGATTCAACTTCTTCTGGAACTCTTGTGCCCTAGATATCTGTCACTGCTGTAGTCTGCATTAAGCAAACTCTCCTTTGAATCCTAGGACATTTCTCACTAATGTATGGAGCCTCAAGTGGATAGGAATTCCCACGTAGATTTCTGTATCAAATACTGAAAGAAAACACAAAATCCAAGAAGAGCTGTACTTAGTCAGACAAAAGGATCCTTCTAATCCAGTATTGTGCCTTTGACGAGTGAAGGTAAGGACAAGGTTGCCAGCAAGCATTGGAGAGCCTAGAGTACAGGTATCAAACATACAGCCTGTGGGCCAGATCCAGCACTTTGTTTCCACCCAGCAGCGGTGCGGAGCTCCTTGCCCCGAGGCTCCTGCCAGCGCTGTTCATGGTAGCAGAATGGTAGGAGCTGTGGCCATAGCTACAGGAGAGCAGTGAGACTGAAGGGGGACACTAGTAACTGCCTTAGGGCATTGAAAAACAAGACAGACAGGGAGCAATAGCAGGGGGGTGGATCTGGCTCTTAAAGGGGTACTCTCAATTGGGCAAACTTTTCATTTAATTTTTTAATAAATTAGCCAGATACATGAACTTTAGCAATTACATGTTATTTTAAAAAGTACCTGTAAAAAGATATTTTGTAACCAGCAGCCAGGGTCCCACTCATTAATTCTATGTTGTTTACCGTGGATATGGCCAGCTCTGCTGTATGGGGAAGGGGGTTTGAAGGAAAGGTGAGACTGTATGAGAGGGCCTGAGTATTATTTAACCCAGTCCTAAAGGACATCTTGGTCTTTTACTCAGGTGGTGCACCATACCATCTTTGGTGGAACAATTTGAATCCCAAACTGTCCAGTAGGAGAAAGATTGATGCAGAAGGAAGCTAATTTGATGATAGATGGAAAAGCAAATACCCGTTCGTGTTTTCAAGGAGAACAAACAGTATGTTTTTTGTGTTATGAGACAGTGCTGGTGATAAAGGAGTACAGTGCACATAACCGAGTGGCAAACGCAAGGACCATGTGCCAAATCCTAAAATTACATTCAGCCCTTTGAAGGCAACTGTGAGACTGATGTGGCCCCTAGTGAAAATAAGTTTGACACCCCTGGCCCAGAGGTAGCTGGTTTTGTTTTCAACCGTAGATTAAAGAAGAAAGTCTTTATAACTATGGCCAGGCTTTACTGCTGCCTGTGTGCATTTTCTTCACTCACATAAATAATGTGTACTTAAAGGACTTACACTTCGCAAGGTCACATATTTCTTACCTGGGCATTCATCATCTGATAGATAACTAAAATGACTGTTCTTGGATTCTTTAGGGAGTAGACTGTAGGTAAAGTATCTTATACTGCGTAGGTGTTTATATCCTACTAATTTCATTGAGAGTTAGGCAACTAATTAGAAGATACATACCTGAAAACATTCAATAAAGCAGGTGTTTTTCTTTCCAAACAAATGCTATGCTGCTGATAGCATTGCCATGAAGTGAAGCTACAATGTGGATAGTTTTGTACATAAGTGAGGAATTGGACCTCAGAAAATCCAAGCTTTATTCTTGAATGCCCTACAAAGTACTCTGTGACTTGGTTAAATTATTAAAGCTCACCAGGTCCCATTTCTTCACTAGCCATTCTCAGTTAAGGACATCTGTCTCTTTTCAAGACACATTAAGGGTAATATTTTAAGGATGTTTGCAGAAACATAGGACCAGATAATTACAAATTAATTCAGAAGTAAAAAATGGATGCAAACAACATGGTATTTTATACATTTTTAGTTGATTTCTATAGAACGTACATATGCACTCTTCTTGACTAGGTAGGGAAACAAAATACTTTTGTGGGGTAATGTACAGTAAAGATCAATTATCGTGACTACCTAAATGTCTTTGTCTCTTTCAGTAATACAAATCCCTCTATATTCTATTCTAGTAATCCACACGTCCAGACTGAAAATAAGTCTCTCTGGAATTTTGTCTGTTATTTCTGGCTCAGATAGCAGAGATAAATGTATTTTAAGGGAGAGTTTGGTTCTTTGGGGGTGATTAAATGTATAAGTCTGCCAAAAGACACTTGATCTAAACAGTAATCCCCCAGGAAGCCTGCAAGACTTCGAATTTTATTACTGAAGTGAGTCTACAGCTAAAATGGTTTCCTTGCCTCTTACTGGTTATTTTCTGACAGCTATATTAGAGAGCAGAACCTGATTTTGTAATAAAATTTACTTAGTATGCAAAATTCCAGATGTAGAATCAATGAAGATGCTCAAACAGAATTTAATGCTGATGATAAGTGACACATGAGAAATCAGCTCCCTCTTTTAAACCTGGAATAGCTCAATGAGGCCACTGAATTGTAGGTGTTCACTAATTTCAGAAATGCCAGTAATTGTGAACTAAAACAGGATCAAGGATGAGTTTGTTTAGGGAAAATATGCCTTCCTAAATAGTCAGCACTAGGAAAAATAGTGTTTTAGAAAGTAATTTAAATAGCAAGCTTAAAAAATGCAATGCGTGAGCTTTTTGGGAAAGAACTACCTCAGTGTTTCTTTTTCAAAGAATATATTGTCTATGACTGATGTAGTTGATACATAGTGTGAGCTGTAGTTCTGGTGGCCAATTCACAGCAAGATGCAGATGAGTTGGTATGGATTGCTAATGAGGTAGATACAGTGTTATGGGTTCTGTCATGAGCAAAACAGAATCTACTTGAATAATTTTTACTGTATCTTATTGCAAACTAGCAGAAGTTTCTAATTGCTGATATGAGTATTCAGAAAGAAGGAAAACATGTACCATGAAACAAACCCCAAGGAAAAAACCTTTCCCCCACCTTCTCCAGGCTCAGCTTGAGTCAAATGCTTATAATCCCCACTTCCTAGGCTCAGCTTCACTTGGTGTTTGCTGCCTGTTATGCCCACTCTACCTCAGTTCCTTTGGGGAGGTGATGGGTGGTGAAGGGGGCCGGAGTCAGTGCAGAACTGTTTCTGTCTGCTGCTTCTCAGGTCACCTGTGGGAGATTTGAGGCATTTTCTTGAGGTTGTTGTGTGGATGGGTTTCCATTAGATGCAGATTTCTGAACTAGCCAAAGGAATCTCAAGGCCAGCTTGAAGGCTGAAAAACAGCACCCTGAAAAACAGCAGTGAGACTCGGGCGCGTGGACAGCTCGTGAACATGGACAATATCCAATCAGCTAATGCACGCTTGGAGCGTGGACGCGTGATCAGGAAATAACTGCATATATAAGGAGGCTTGTTTCTGTAATAAATGGCTTTGCTCAAATTCATATTGGATTCTGTGGAGTCCATGATTTTTCACCCTCGCAGTCACCCACAGCTGCAGTCACTCAGGGGTGTCCCTACCCCAGTGTGAGTCAGCCACCATTGAGGTCTTGGAGATCACTGATCTGCTCACACGAGTATTGGAGCCATCTGGAGCTGGTTGTGACTGGCCTGGGTCAGTTCACGTCCTGCTCCCACACCAGGCACTGCTGGAACTCCTGCTACTAAAACCGTTTCAGGCCCAATATACACTTCTGAACTTTAACAGGAACTGACAACTTTTTCATAGTTTATTTTTTTATGGTCATCTGGTAGAATTTCAGAAAATGTAATCAGGAAATTAAATCCCTACTACAAAATACCATACGGTAGCTAAACAACAGCGTATAAAAACATTAAAAGGATAACGCTATGTCCTAAAAGCTGACTCTATCGTATCTGAGATAGGAGCGTCAGTGGCTTTGAATTAATGTGAGCGCTCTTCACAGAACATGTAGATACAACAGCAAAAAAGATCCAGTGACTTGCTCATAGTGAGACTCTCTTTGCACCCGTGCTTGGAAAGGCATTTAGGACAGGTGTGTGGTGGATGGTCCCACCTCTTGGGTGGATACAAGTTGTGACAATAAGATATGTTGTTATGGATCTCTTTTATTTTTTTTTCTTTTTGAGAGTGAGAATGGTGAGACAGAAGGCACTGTTTATTGTGAAACAATATACATCTGAAAATCTGTGTTCCCTTTGGTTATTCCTCATTTCTTTTCTAAAACCACTACTTGGTCTGCATTGTCCATTGCAAAAGTAAAATCAGACATAAAACCTGAAATCCTAAAGAAGACAAAGTGATACAGCGCAATTATATCACTGTAGTCAGTTTAGGTAGATTAGAGGATCTGTGGGGAGGAAGCGGATTTTGTTTAGCTAACTATGGAGTAGAGTCTGCATCATGTACAATTCCAACAAGTTCACTGCATCTATGAATATATGGGAGTTTGTTGGAGTTTAATTTGTTTGTTTGTATTCCCAGCTAAGAGATAGTCATTTTTGAGCTTGGTTGAACAATAGCAGCTTTTCTCTTTTGAGGACTGCATGCATTTTTTTTTTTTTTTTTTTTTTTTTTTTTTTTAATATATATACTGGGGAAAATAAGCTGTCACCTAACTCTCATTTAGAGTTCAGACTGTTGATTACTCATACAAAGGCTGGAGATGTTAGGATCAAGGTCAGTATGTGCAGGGAAACAGCTTGCTGAAATGTTTTTTTAAAAAGCCTGAGGTTAAACATATATAACCAGTATTTTTCATCTGTGAAATGACAAGCATGTTTCTCTTATTAATGAGAAATACAATCTTTCTGAACTTGAATTTTATCAACTGAATGTCATGTCCCCCCTCCTCAGTCATCCTTCTTCTAGGGAATGATGCAAAGATTTTGTTTTCATTTTGACACATGTGACAATGAATAAACACCTTTCCTTGGGTTACAGACCATCAAAAGAAATGCTAATACCTTTGCATTTGGGGTTATTCTCAAATGAAGTGTTTTGATCTGTAAAATTAAACATGTTCCCTCTCTCACTATCTGTATAAAACCTTCTAACAATCCTAAGTTTTTCTAAATTACACTGATTTCTGCAGTGACATTTTGATTACAAAACTTTTTCTGAAGAGAATTCTTGAATTAAGATGACATCTTTTCAAAGATAACTTGCACTCAGTGTTGTGCAGGCAGCTGAGAAACAGGACTCAGGTATACACAGCTGTATTGTGGCTTAGCAAACAGATGTAAACAGATGTAAAATGTAGCTTAACTCTCAGTAGAAGAGATTCCAGCTGTGGTATTTTACCTTTAATTTGCAAGCAGTTAAAATATTTCTGCTCAGCTGTACTCAGTAACTCAGGAAAACATGGTAAAACCCCCACAAGTCTAATCCTTCACTGACTTGCTGCTCTAACCACCTCAGTCCAGGTGGGTGTTTATATTTATAGAATAATGATCAAGCCATTGCAGTCAAAGACTTAGTATTATGTGGTTCTGGTTTTGTGGGAATGAAGGTGCTCATATGTAAGTTCACAGGAGTAGCTAATAACGGAAATTTTACATCAGTAAGCATTAGAGGCCAAAACAAAAGCTTATATCACCTTGGCATTTCAGCTTCCTTACAACAGCATATGCCACATAAAAGAAATCATTGCAGGTTTGTGTGTAAACAGATAGCAGAGGTTTCATAAGGAAACCCCTTAAGGTCAGTAGTAAGAACATTATTCAGACATCAATTTCTTAAAAGAACAGAAATACAATAAGTCCTAAGAATGTCTCACTAGGAACAAGTAACATTAGTTATTAATACATGTGAATAACTGAAGCATAAAGAAGTCTAGAAAGTTTTTTAAGGTCACATAATGGGTGGAAGCAGCAGGTCTGGAAAGGGTGCCCATTAGACCACAAGCAGAGTAATACTGAGTAGCTCTAACACCCCAGAGATGCCAACACACAGATTTTCTTGTGGCCTAGCTGGAGCTGTAGAAATAATGTTTCTGTATTTTTATGCTGGTAACTTCATTACTTGCGCTTATTTAATGCACTGTTAAACTTGTGTTTTTGCTGTGCCTGACCTTGTGCCTTATTTACTGCATGTGCTTCAAGAACTTTCCTGGGAACAGAATTATTAAGCAATAGGCTTTTCCATGGGGTTTCTCCTTAGACCACCTGAGAGTTTCATGAATATGAATATTCCACTGTTATTTTCCTATGTTCTTCTTTAATAAGGTGGTAATAAGATCTCCATTTTATATATGAAACAGAAGTTCAGAACATTTTAGATTAAAAAATTAGAACCATGATGCCAGGAGGCCAGGATTTTGGATTTCATGCTCTTTGGCAGTTTTTTAGATGTGGTTTGGGAAGACAGGAGGACTGTTAGGAGCTTGTGGTGATCAGTTGGTTTTGGGGTAATGGAGAGGAGGTTTTCTTGTTTGTATGTTTTTTTCTTTCCTACTTTTTTTTTGTGGATCTGTGTCTTATTTAGGCATTATATCAGGGCTGTGTGCTTCCTGGGGTTTGAGGGAAAGGCTTCTGAATCCGGGGAAGATACTTTTTGGTAAAATTGCTGAGATGTGCATGAGGAGTCTGAACATGGGAGGAGTGCATGTGTGATGTATTAAAGTTGCTTTTAGCTAGCTAATGGGAGATACTGATTATGGGATGATATATGGAAAACAGGTGTATAAAATCCGTCCTCTTTTTTTAAAAGGAGTCTGAAGCTTCTAAACTTGGGGAACTTCTATGTGGTTTGGAGCTCTCTTCTGAGGGTAAATATTCTATGTTTAAAGACTGTATACACTTCGTGTAATGTGGTATCCAAAATTAATTGTAAGGAAGTACCACGTGGGAAAATGTGCTCTTTATGTATGAGGACACTGGCTGGGTTAAATACATGGGGAGTTTTTGTCTGCTACATCTAATTCTTAAGAGAGTACCCTAGTCTCCTGGATTTCTGTGACATTCACCCTCTCTTTCCCTCCTAGTTTTTAGTGCAAACTCAATTTTACTTTCCTGCAATTTTCTGTCCTCCACCCCACCTCTCTTACCCTTCCCCCTTTTTTCAGTCTGTACATTTTTCCTAGCTAGTCTGACCAATAGTCTTTCCTAGCCCAGCTGCCAGCTCATAGAAACTCTTTGTTGAGTGGGTGTAAACTTGAGTATATTTAGGTTTTGTGTGTTTGTTTTAAAAGTTCACAACGCTTTCAAAATACAAGTGACAGAAATGTTCTGATGCTGGGGAGAGCTGCCTACCAAATTAAAAATCTTATTTCGAAGTCCAAGTATGTTAGAAGGATGCAGTGGATTAGCTGTAACACTGTCCTTAGCAAATCAAAGTATTTTTACTGTGATTTTTGCTTTCTGAAGTTTCTGAATTAATTTTCTTGAAACAGCCTGAAGGAGGTACTTGACAGGAGATGTGTAATCCAAAAGTGCTATAGTTTTGTAAAATCCTACACTGTCAGTGAGAAAGCATTTTTAGGGTTTTTTGGTTTTGCTTAGTGATAGGTGTAATCAAGCAACCTTGATTATGCATGGTATAACCAATACCTTCCTAATACTGCTACATGCTTGGCATGTAGTCCTTCTGAAAATACAAATAGAAATGAAAATCACTTTGTCAGAGTCCTTCTAATACGCCATGTGGCAACACAATCCTCATTTTTCTGCTGTATTCTCGTCTTTATGAAGAATGCCATCAGCTGTTCAGGTTTTCTCTGTTGGATCATAGAAGCTTCCAATGGAAAATACCTCCTTCATAGGTTATGTAATGCCCCTCACCCTCAATAAAAGATTATTCACTACTGTGTATTATTTTGTCCAGTCTCATTTAAAGTGAGACCTACGCTAGGGCTTACACTATTTCCTCTGAATGATATTTCCAAAACTGAAAATGATCTAATTATCATACATCTTGTGCTTTACAGTCTAAACCATTATTTACCTTAATTTCATCTGACAATTCTTAGTGACAATTTCTTCATGTTGTAGAACAACTTTCAGCTCCTCATTAGAAATTATTCTGTGGTTATTCTGTTTCCATTGTACCTATGTCTCCAAGAGCTATGTTTTCTGACAGTCTTCTGTGTCCATCTCATGGACCTAAATCAAGTTTAAATTAAAGAAGGTTTCTTCCTGAATTACTCGAGATAACTTAGCAAATAATCTTTCTCCCACACAAATTATTTGCAGTTCAAGTTAAATTTTGAGTAGCCTGTAGTTACTTGTTCTTGAGCCAAAGTTCTTTAACAAATTCTCATTGATAGCAGCAGGGCAACCAGTGAACTCCAGTGAGTCTTAGAATGGATGCAACTTGTTTTTGATGAACTATATAATATGGAGAACTGTGCTATGGAAGGAGGCAAGTTTTCATTGTATTGTTTTGAATTATTTTAAACAAGGATTTATTCCTGAAAGCTTTCTCTAGGATGTTTACTTCTTCTCTTGCACCGTACCTTCCAACGTCTTTAAATCTACTTTGTCTCTTGCTTAATCCTTCTGCCTTCATTTCACCTGTAACCTGGATTTGCTTTTTTGAGGTTTCATTTTTAGTCCCAAGTTTTTAAAGTGGCTGATTTGCTGCGTATTTCCACATATCTTCCTCCTCCCCATTTTCCCCTTTGATTTTTCTGCCCTGCTGTCACAGAGGGACCCCGAAGTTAGTTTTAGGTGGACAACCAGGTCCAAAACAGGCTTTTTATTCTATTTTGGAAAGTCTGGGAAAATAATCAATTAGAAACAGGGTTTACACATCAGTTACTCTGGTAACATAAAATACATATTCAAATATCAACTTTGAGGAAATTATTGGGGTACTGCAAATAAGAATAATGGAGATCCACAGTGTGCATACACGTGGCTCACCAAAAACAATGTCAGAGCCATCCCTGACCCCAGGAAAAATACACCCACATGTTTAGT
Organism: Patagioenas fasciata; assembly: GCF_037038585.1. Lineage (NCBI taxonomy): Eukaryota > Metazoa > Chordata > Aves > Columbiformes > Columbidae > Patagioenas > Patagioenas fasciata. The sequence goes on along the minus strand of NC_092524.1, from coordinate 25,730,181 downwards.
GAGAAATTATATTAAGGATATATGCTTGCCTGAATCTGGCAAGGAATTATTAAAGAAAATACAGATGCTTATATTAAAGCATAGAATGCACTCACATGTCTAGTGAGGAAAACGCCGCCCAAGTGGCGAGGAACTATTTAATACACTCGCTTATCTGGTGAGGAAATATTTAAGTTATCACTCACCCACACGTGGAGATGAGGTAGTCCCATTTTTCTTTTGGGAGGTTACCTTAGACGGTGTCCCAGTCCCAGGAGGACTCTCAGCGGCAGCATTTGGTCCACGCTCCAAGAGGACCACACAAAAGGCAGCCTTGGCAGACCCCGTTTATAGTCCTGTCAGATCTGGCTATGGGCAGTCTAGAAGCTTCTCTGCTCCCCCCGTTCTTGCTATGGGTGCCCAGAAACTTCTCGGCATCCCCCACTTTGGCTGTGGGCACCCAGAAACTTCCCGCCTCTTCCCCTCTCCTAGCTAACCAACAGATGGTTAAAGAAAAGGAGCTGTTAACTTGCCCCATGGCAGGAGAAGGGGGAGGTGTTGGGGAAGAGGGTGGAGGTGTGCATGCACCTTCCACACCGAGAGAGGGGGATGTGCAAATGCCACACCCACCCTACCACTCCAATCGATACTTTGCTGTATTTCATATTCATCCAAAGATATCATTACTTTACTTTCCCAGAATCTGTGAAGTTTTTCTGTAACAGCCTCATCGTTCCCACTCTCACTCTCTCTTCTTTCTCTCACCTGTGGCAGAAAGAACAAGCTTACCACAATGGCAGCTAATAGAAGTAACTCATAACCAATTTAGTCAGTTTTCATTACAAAATATATTGGGTGAACCTCTCGAGGTTCTCTTAACTGTACTTTCAGTAATTGCAGTAGACTCCAGGGCACACAGATGACTGAGGCAGAAATGGGATGTGAGTCTGTGTATTGATCACAGTATAGGGAAACCTTTATCTCCAGATCATCCAGGCCAAGTAAGCATAGACCAAAAATTGTTAAGCAGTGGAAGACATCATGTTCCCACTCTAGGAACGACAATGGAGGTAGCATTAAAAAGAATGGGCAATTAACTGTTTTAAACATTATTCTCTAAGGTTAAATTTTCAAGAAATATTATTTTCTCATAGTTGGCACCAACAGTCATTGGACCTCTTGGTCTTTAGAGGGAGCTTATCTACTTGCAACACAATGTTTATGGCAGAATACTTGCTGTAGAGTGATTGCAGGCTAACTCCTGCATGAAAGGTATTTATGTCTGAGCTGGTCACGCAAGTACTTGTGAGCCTTGGAGAGTATGGTCCCCTTCTCTCAAATGTAGATGGCTAAAATGGAACAATTGAACAGTGCTGTGATGTGTCAACTCTCTTTAACAGTGACTATAAAACAAGCCTGAAAGAACGAGCTCATGTATAGATATGTGACCACAAGTGAAAGGACTGCTGTCTTTAAGGACAGTTAAATTCTATTTATTGTAAGACCAATAAGAAAGATGCATCTGTAGGTATCATAATGTATATAAAACATGTATTAGAATGTGCTGTACAGGTTTGAGTGAGCAGGAAAAAAAACCCACCAGCCTTAACTTGAAGTCTGAAAAAATCTCCTCTTTTCTATAATCTGTAAGCATAACATTTAACACAAGAAAAGCTAATCTTTTTGCTGTCTGTTGCCCATGGTGATATGTAGGTGTTAGTAAGAAGAGTAAAGGAAATTCTTGCATAGAAAATGCTTCATTGCACGTGAGGAACAGGGATGTGATGGCTGACAAAATCCATTTAACAATAAAGTAAGTAATCTAACCCTGTAACAGCCTCTATCAGCGTATGCATTTTTGAGATAATGGAACTCGGTCCTCGTGCAGTGGCTCTTTACAGCATTAACTTCAAGATCTATTAGGCTGTGGAACACTCCCACGAAAGGTAAAGGAGACCCTATTGCTCAGACTTACAAAGTTAGACTGCAAGCTGGTGAACATACATTAGAGAGCAGTAACTGAGAGGTGAACTTGGTTGAGAGAGATGGATATAACAGATCTCTTCCATTTCTGAATTTCATGAGGTATCTGCAAATGTAACAATCAAATCTAATTACCTAATCAGCCTAAACATGTTACTAGATTTTCTTCTTTAGGTTTCCTACATTCATGTGTCATCTTCCGTCTTCAAGGAGCACGCTAACCCTTAATGTCTTGCAAGTGCAGTTGTGTACAAGGTTGATTAATTTCTATCCCAATAGACATGTTAGCATAGGCACTGCTCTCTTTTGAGGCTAAAGTAGCTTTTATTTTGAAACTTCTGCAGTAGTTGCAGATTTCTTAGGCTCTCACAAGCCTTTGTCCCCATTGAGAAGCAGAATGCCATATTTCGGGCCTAGCTGGGTTAAGCTAGAAAGTATTAAAATACCGTATTTCAACATGACTTTGATATGTGAAGAAACAGGTTTGCTGTCACAGAACTCTTCTGAATATAGGTAAAACTCAGAAAGGCTCAGGCCTCTTGGTCCTTTTTGTGGTCCCTGAAATCAGAGGGGTTTTAATTTTTTCCCTTGTTTTGATTCATTATAGGTTAGTTTTGCATGCAAGAAAATATTATTTATTGGTGTGTCTGCTTGTGACTTTGTAAATATTCTAAGACAACTTTCCAAAATACTGCATAGTCATAAACATATGAGAAGATATTTTGACTTCTCCTAATGATGTTGGTTGTATAGCTAGAGTCAGCCTGTAGCATTCAGATAAACATAGAAAGCACACCTTCAAAAAAAAAAAAAAAAAATAGTTTTCCCCATTATGCTGATATTCTTCCTTTAGCAATGCCTGTCCCACAACTGAGTGTCAAGCTGGTTGTTTGCTGAATTCCTGTGAACAGAAGTGAGACTTGAAAGAGAATGTGGAGTTGAGGCTGGAAGGAAAAGGGAAGTCTCTCAAGAGCAGGAATATTGATGAAACTATCTCTCAGGCATTTTTAATTGCAGTCAGTAAAACCTGAATCAGTGTAAATAATAAGCTGCTGATAGGCACACGGGGTACAGAGAGGACAGTCAAAGCTCCTGGAGAGTTAAAGCAGCTGAGACTTGAAACAGTGGTTTAAAATATATGTAGTAATTGCAGCTTCTGATTTTTTTCTTTCTATTTTCTTCATTTTTTTAACCTGAATGTATGTTAAGTTAAAGGTCATGAAGAGATTTATGACCAACTAAAAAAAGTCCAATTAAAATCTCCTCGCTGCTTAGAAAAGAAAAATCTTCTAGGGAACTGAAATGTAATACTGCTTTTTTTTTTTTTTTTTTTCCTCTCAGTGCTTCTTCAGTATAGGATAAATCAATCCAAGGTACTTAGTTTTAGTTTAGTAACTTTCATTTGGTTTCTTAAATGGTGATGTAGTATTTAAGTCATACTTCAAAAATCCAGTTGTTTTTTGTAAGTGCTCAATGCTGTGTGAGTAAAATCCAGACAAGCCATTTGACTAACTCTTATTGATAAGAGATGCACCACACCCTTTAATTCTTGTAACTCATCTCTCTGCAGAGGAGAAGAGAGATTAGAGGCACTGAAATTAGAGGCACTGAATTAGAGTAAATTTTTAGGCAAAATGCTGTAATCTGATGGTAAATCTGTGTTGGAACTAAAAATAAATGAGATTGAAAACTACTCAATTTGCCAAAGAAGTTAGTTAAAACAAAAAAGAGGCTGCCACTGTATGACATTCCTATCATTATTTTATGGCAGTTAATAACTAAATATAACACTTAGTGTGCTTTTCAAATTCTGAGCTTGTGTTGCTCCCTAGACTATGACTTAGTTTTAAGATATAAAGAAGAATCTGTTTGCTGTACTTAATGCTGTTGTACTTTCTCTTTGGAGAAGAGAGGTTCATAGTGAAATAATTACTACTGCTATTGATATGCCTCTTTCACCAGGAATGAATAGACACTGACCCTATACTTTCTACAAATGCTCAGCACAGTAGAAATCTGTTTACTGTTTGTCTCAAATATGAACTTTGCAAACATTTTGGGAGTTTGCCAATAATGAATTCCATCACTCTTCGCTCTGATAATATGTTATCTTCCTTGTCTGCTTTCCCACTTTCTTTTCCTGATTGTCTTCTGAAAATCTTTGTGGTTATGAGTAGGTTTCACAGGTCCCAGGAAAAGGTTCATTGGAAGTGACCATAGTGCTCTTAGTATCTATTATACAGTTCAGCTCTTAATGTGTCTCAGTCAAACAGTGGCAGTGGGTGCTGGTCTTCCACAGGAAAAGCTGCCACTGCCCTCTAACAGACACACAAGAAACCAGCATGCTCTGCTTCACAGTCCATGCAGTTCGTAAGCCATTGACTGATGGCTTTAAGTCAAGATTGGGTTGAGGAAAGTGGTGGCTGAGAAACTGCTATATATTTTCTTCTGATGTTTGCTACTAGGGTGTTCATCTGAGTAGTGTAGACATCTGGCAGGCGTAACTCCTCAAACTTCATCAGCCACAGGTGCCTGTTTGTACCTGACAACAGCCTTAGACTGTCTGTATGAGCCTCTCAGATCATCTTTTACTCCTGCTATGGTCTTGCTAATAGCTTTCCCTGTGTGGAAACTGTAGCCTTAAACATGACTTTTCCCTAATAAGGTTGCTTAAAATTAAGATGACAAATAGCATATGGATTTGGGGTTCACAAAATCAAAATAGGTTAACATAACATAAACTAAGTGAAACACTACAAAAGTCCTTGAGGGACTTTGGAGGTTTTGTGTGTGTGCATGTGTGCTGGGTCAGTATATTCTCTGCTATATTGCTGAACAATAAGCTTGTGTGCTTAACTTGTGCTGAACTTCAGAAGTTGTTTTCAGAGTTATGATATTAACTGACAGGTCATCAAGTTCAGCTGAGTTAGGTGAGGAGCAGGGTGAGATGCAGTTGAAGCAAGGTTTGGGGTTTTTTGTTTTGTTTTAGTTTTTTTTAGTGTTGTTTTAACAACTGCCTTTCTTTTAAGCATCATGTGGGGATATGAACAAAGATGCTTGTAAGTCTATAGTAGTCAGGGGAGTGATGGTAAGTTTTGTCCAAAGTGGTACAAGTGCTGCCTCCTGGGGGTGGGGGGTGGAGGGCGGAAACAAAATTACCCCCAAAAAACTAGCAGCTCTTTGAAGTGTAAAGGATTTTTTTTCCTTTTGATTAACATGAAAATAATTAGCAGGTGGTGCGCTTTTAACACAGAGGTAAGGACAAATGAGGTAGGACACAGGTCCTTGCCCGCACTTTTGGAATTACAGTGCGTTTGGAAGATGCCGTTAGCAATAACTGATTCTTACACAACACTTAATCTATTTTTTTTTTTAATTCCCTTTTTCTTTAACCCATAATCTGTGTCATGGAAATGAGAATGCAAGTCAGTTTAATTCTTTTTGTCATTGTTCCAGTCCCATGGATTGTAAATGTTAGTTGTGTGAGTTAGTTGAACTACTCTATCTTCCATATAACGTTTATTTATGTACTCCAGAGATTCTGACTGCACTAAGGAAAACAACTTTGAAGTAGTGGAAAAGGCTGTCCACAGTAGACTTTGGTCTAGACATGAGGTCTTACAAAAGCTTAGATGGCTAGTTAGGAATATAAATGCTATGTCACTGATAAAGTCAATATTCTGAGAGTACCTAAATTACTCATGCCACAGTCCTAGAAAGTAGAATGTGAGCTGTCAGCTTCATTAGCACATACTCTGTGATGATGTATTCTCAAAACAAAGTGTCAATGTCATGCTATAAGCTTGTGGTATGCCCGTGACATTTTGGACAAGGGATGAGGTAGAGAAGGTTTGTGACAAGAGTGTTCCTGTGAATAGAGCAAAGTCAATATGAAGGACAGTTAAACACATTGGGGCTTCTCAGCATGAAGAAATTAGTCCAGACAGGGTGTGACAGAAGAATACCAAGCTATGAATGGTGTACCCACATGTGCAGAGCACTCCTGCCTCTGACCTTGCAACTCTTTATTACACAGACAATTAAAGGATAAAATAGTGTACTTGGGAAAAAACACTATTTTTTTTCCCTCAGCCTTATGCTTGTCTGTGACAGTGACCAACAAATGCAAAAGTTTGGCTAGATGGACCTCCGGTCCAAATTACTATGGCTGGCCATGTTCTATATGCATAGGCTCGGTTATGTTTGTGGATGAATGAGAATGATGTTTTCTTGTCATATGGAGCTTGAATAGAAAGACTAGGTGTCATGCAGTGTTGGGAACAGGACAGGTTGTAGACAAGAGAAATAATTGCAGCAAGTGAGAAAAAAAAAAACAACACAGTTACAATTTATAATGTCTCCTGTTAGTTCTGTGGACTTTCATATAAATAAATCATCTGAGATTTAAATTATAATGCAAGTTAAGCTGAAAAAGTGAACAAAAGCCCAAGTGGCTACATGTAATTAGTGGAACAGGGCTGGTCTTACATCTTCTGAAACAGTTCCCTGCAGTGCCCTATATTTTTCTTTCTAGATACCATGGACCTCCAGCCTTTTTGTGCTGTGTGGCTTTGCTAAGTTCACTGGTTGTCAGGACTGCAGGGTTTGCTTGCCAGTAGAAGGTTTTTACTTGATGTTAGTATTAAACATTGTGGCAACATTGCTTATGGACGGTGCCATATGAGATTGCAGTCTTCTGTAATAAAATAACAGTAATAGTGCCATGATCAGCGCATTCAGGCTTCCTTGCCACATAACTTCAACAATACATGGAAAATCTGTTCGGTCTGTTGGACTGAGAACTCTAAACTCATATCACAAGTGAAAGATTTCAGCAGAACAATTCTCAGTACAGGAATTTTAAACACCTTCAAAAATGCAGTGCTGGATGTCTGCCTGAGTTGACTTTCTACATTTTTCTTTTCCTGCCAGAAATCCTTTTTCTAAAAATATTTACTTGACTCCGCATATTGCTGTCTAATCTAGAGATGGATAATATAGTGCTGATTTTAAAATCCTGACTGGTACAGGATATAAGAATGGCTTCTAAAATAGTGCTAAAATAAGTAGCTTTGTAACAAATTTACTAACGTAAGGTACTCTTCCATGTATAGTGGTTCCTGCCACCCCCTCCCCCTTCAGCCTCCCCCTGTAACCACTACTGGTGTCCTAATCTTCTACACCATTTAGTACCCTCCTCTTATCCTAAGTAAAATACAATTGCTGGCTCCAATATTCATTAAGCGATAATCCAGATTAATTCAGTCTGTGATATAGAAACAGGTCCTATCTCAGCTGCAAAGAAATCCAGATCGCCCCACGGAAAATGCACATACATGCACGTACACACATGCACACACAGTATGTAGAACGCCTTAAAGAAACTGTAGCTAACCACCTTATTAGTATTCCTCCCTCCTCTGTGTTTCACTTGCAGCAACAGAGGGCTGAGCAAAATGCAGTAGAACAGGGACAGAGACAGAGCTGGCAATCATCTCCGTGCAGGCTGCTGAATGTAGGGGGTGGGGGGGATGCAGCAAAGCGAGATTAATAACCTTGCCATAATCCTGTGCACCCTGGAAGGAGATACCTCTGGTGACTGAGCTGTTCTTGTCTTGATTAATTGGACTGAGTGAATGAGTGGCTGGCAATCCACCTGGTTTGGAGGCGACCCCCTGGTTTTGCTGCTCTCTGAATCCTCTACCCATCAGGGAAGGTAACAGTGAGACATACCATCTGCAGCACACACAGCAGCTATTGGAGGCTACTACTGACAGTTTGCACTACAGGGTTTTTTTTTTGTTGTTGTTTTTGTGAGCAAGAAGCCAGGTATATTGTACAGTAGGATATTTCTGTGCTACGCTACTGAATTTCACAATCTGGTCCTTCAGCAACCCCCTGTGCTCCCTTTTCCAATTGCCTTTGAGTTCTGGGCTTACTTTTGGCACAGTCTCCTGGACGCATTTTGCTGGGGATGAAAGAGCTGTAAATGGAACCTCTGAAAACTAATTGTTTTGCTTCTGTGTGACTTGAGAAAGAGAAAAGCTAAAAGAATCAAATACAGCTGGAGGAATTCAAATTTATTTCTGAGAAGTTCATAGAGGGACCGTAAAAAAGGTAAGTGTGGGGCTTGTCTGCCTCTTCTGTTTCCTTGTTTCCTGCTTCCTTGTTTGAGCTGGGGAAAAAGCTAAAACATAAGCACTGGGTGCATATGGAGTGTGGTGTTTTAAAGTCTGAGCTTGTAATTTGTATCCCCTTTTAACTTCCTTTCCTGTTTGATGTTTTGTGGTGGTGTGTGTTGTGCTTGTGGGATTTTTTTTGTGTGTGTGTGTGTTTTTTTATTTTAATTTTTATTATTTTTATTCTCCCCCTGCCATATGCACAGTAAAAATGCTTGCAAAACAATGATCTATAGTGCTGCAAAATGTTAGTTAAATAGCACTGGAAAGCTCCTTTCATTTCAAAGGTATTAGAATTTCTAGGCAGAGAATTCCTTTTCGTGAAACAGGTAAGATATTTACGAAGAATACAGAATGGGCAAGAAATATAGCACATACAGTATCTCCAATAGAAGTCTCCATATTTTCATAAATATTGTTTAGGTTTTTTTCTCTGCATTTCTGTCAGCTCTGAAGTGATGAATATGTAAGTAAAAAGATGCTTCTGCTGCTGTTAGCAGTAGAAGGTAACATAATGGAAACTGAGTATTTGTGCATCACTTATGTGAAGTTAATCTGTTTACTTCTCATTAACCTTTTGAATGCTGCTGCTTTCTCTTTTTTTTCAGCTACAGAATTTAAGAAATATGTGGGGCCAAACAGTAGGAACTCATATGGAATGGAATGCCAATCACAAATGAGTTCTGGTGGGCCCTTAATTTTTAGGTTGGGGGTGGTATCAAGTTCTGAGATCACCAAAGTCAATGTCTCATCCAGCATGGTTCATGGCACTCCAGTATTTCTGGATATTTATCAATTACAGGGCTGTGGTGTTACTCAATGTATAAACCTGGCACTTATCCTTCCTCCTGCACCTCCCCCCCCAATGCAGTTTCTGCAGGAACAGTATGACTTGTAGCCTTTCCCATCTTTCCATTAAGTAATAGGAATAAAACACCATTGCATTGCAACAGAATCAGAGCTCCCGTAGTGGAGCTTTTTTTTTTTTTTTTTATTGCTGCACTGATAGTACTTAGCATTCCCAAGGAGGTGAGAAAACCATCTGTAAATACATTTCAAAGATGCTTGGTTCTCCAAATGGAATTGCTAGGTACTCACTCCTTCTCAATTATATGAATATGAATGACTAATGTTGAAGGATATGGTATCTATTTGAAAGACTGCATAGCTGGTTATTTAGTGTAAAAAGACATGGATTCAAATACAGTTCTACGGAATAATCAGATGTTGAGGGGCTTATATTCGTATGTAGATATGTAATGTAGGTAAAGGGCACTTACGTAAGATTTATAAATACAAGGACATATCAAATAGGATTGACCTTTGATCCATTTGGTACAAAGAAGTGTAATGACCATTCTTGTAATAGATCCTGTGTTGTAAAGCTAAAAACCTAATGAAAAGGCTCTGCTTCAGAGTAATCGAATCACTTTATGTTATTGCATCCTGTCAGTCAGTCCCTCTATTTCCCACTGGTTTTGGATAATAGTTTTAAAGAGGGATTAAGGAAGAAAGAAAAACTGGTTATAGGTGTGTTTCCCCTCATTTTCTGCAAGTGGTGCTCTATGTTGCATGTGCCTTTTTATGATTATGACAAACAAATCTCTTTCTGGGCAGGAAGCAGTTTGCTGTAGTTTTCCTCATTGTACTTTCATCAAACCCCATCACATGTAGCACACGCATCTATTTCACCAGGCAATGAGCTATGCTCTCTTTCAACTATGGGCAATAGTCTGTGTGTAACAAGGGTAAAATAAAAAAACAAAAACAAAACAACAACAACAAAAAACACACACACACACAAAAAAAAAAAAAACAAACACCAAACAAAAAAACCCCACCACAACCACCAACCAAAAAAAAAAAAAAAAAGGGGGTGTCTGGGGAGAAATGACAGCTCATGAATTTTGGAGCTTTACCCTGATTTTACAATTGAAGTATATAACAAGACCATCAAAGCAGAGACACTGAATGGATGAAAGCAGTGGGGAAATGTTCTGTCTCGAGATGAAAAGACTTTAATGTCCTGGGAAAAAATACAACATGTTTGCTCCACAAGTATTTCTCTGTATTCTGATATGTAGGATATAATTTTGTAGTATTGCATGCCCTAAACTGACTGGGAAGGGTAGTCACTTGTGTGCTGGAAAAGATGTTACTGCTCTCTTGGTATCCAGATGTTATTAATCATTTATCTCTGTTGATCATCAGCCCTACAGAAGTGAGACTTGTGTGGATTTTTTTTTTTTTTAAATGCAGTATTATTTCCCTATGTACTGAAGTCTAAAGCAAATGGTGGTTATTTTACATTTCAACAGATTCACTGAAGGCAAAACCTTGTGGTTCTTTACCCCCCCAGCCCAACTGAACTATATTTGTCATTTTAGCAGATTTTGATATGAGCTTCTACTGGATTTCAATTCGAACTTCCTAATTGTACTACCATATTTGCCATTTTTTTTGTTTTATGTCTTATACACAACATTGTATATAGCATAACATGTTATATCATGGTATCAGTTTTAGTTTCTAATGCCATTCCTCTTGTGGCAAGAATGGAAATGGATAATGCTGAGTGCTAGCAGATTTTATGTGGGAACAAGCATTAAGCACCAGTTGGACCGTGTGTGTGTGTGTGTTTTGTTTTGTTGTTTTTTTTTTTTCTTAATGTTCAGTGAGAAAAAACTGTGAAAAGAATTACAAGCGTTTCATTTTAGTGACCCTTCCATGTTAATTGCATTTCATAGTATAATGCCCCATATGCATTTGGGCTAACCAAATGTGGAAAATGCTGTCTTCTCTACTGTTTGGGTGCTTGTATGAGCTCAATCCACTATGCATTGTACATCTTGCTGACATCTGAAGGGAGAGCCTGCAAGGGTCTTGCAGTGAATGTATCATAAGTAAAATCTCGCAGCAGGAACATGGGTACAATGAGATTCTCATGAGCTGAATTATCTAAATGTTGATTTAAGAATAAGTGGAAGATAAAGAAAACTGAAATTTCTTTTTCGCTTAGTTCCAGTTACATGAGCAGCTTCCTTTTCTCATTGTTGAAGTCAGTCAACCAGGCACTAAGATTCTCCAGCACATGTTTCTAAGACTTAGGGTACTTCACACATTAATTCCTCCTTCGTTCTGAAACAAGCTGGGCTGACAACCAGTAAGTCCATCTTTGAGCTCTGCAGCAGCATGCAAGCAAGGGGGAAATGGCAGGGAGATGTACCAGCAATTCCAGAACTTGAACCAAATGCAAAAGCTCTGTGGGATGGTAGAACATGTCGCTTTGATTGCTGACTCATCGTGTTGGTCTGCAATATCATCTTGCACTAATGTGATGACACTGGGCAGAGCTTTGAAATAAGGAGCCAGAAAAAAGTAGTTTATCAATAAACACACACTGTTTATGAATGTGCACTTGTCTAATGACAAATGGTACGGCTGCTGGAAATACCTACAGGTAGAATTAATGTTCTTAAATCTCTTACTTTAAGATTATTAATAGTAAGTAAAATTTACTGCTTTTAACCAATTGAGGGGAAAAAAAAAGTTACAAATATATTCTTTCAATTGACAAGTTAGTTGACTGCAGAAAATAACTTTTTTTTTTTTTTTTTTTTTTAACCCATATTGCTCTCCTTCCTATTTCTTTTCACTCCATGTCAAAGGATAAGGTTTGGAATGAAGGAAAATCAGAACCCAAATTAATACTTCCTGGGCTGGCAAACAAACAAGTTAGATAAACTCAAAACCCTTAAATAAATGATTAAAGCAAATGAATTTTCTGCTTTCAGTATTCCTAATTGAATTGGAAGTGTGAAAATTAAGTTTGGGAGACTGTGTAATTTCTTAGCTTTTCAAAAGAACACTCATTGAGGCTGTTTAGGGAAGACAACATTTGTGGTGCTACCTGTTCTTTGGCCTTCCACAGACTGAGGTAGGAAAGCATCCTTTAGTAGTAAGAGTTCCTTATGTTTTCATGAAATTAATGTAAAAGATCATGTATTTTGGTTGAGCTGTAAAACAAAAATAATGAGAAAATATTGACTTAGATACTGTAGATTTCAGGATTGGTCCAAAAGCGTAGTGTTGAGAGCATGGTATGCATACACAGGTATTTGCTTCTAGAGGCTGTTACTGTTCAGGTTGGTAAGATGGTGATGGTGACGTTCTCAAAGTTGAGATTCAAATGCCCAAGTGGTATGCTGAATTTTTTACATCTAATTCATATTGCTGAGGAGGAAACTTACTGCTTCTGGATTCTCAAAATCTGCAAGACTTTGCTGTGTGAGAGCTCTTGCTGCCAAACTTAGAGTGGTTACGTAAGTTAGAAGGGTGGTATGGTGGTGAGCAGAGATTTCTTCAGAAACTGAAAACTCTATTTTTCAGAACATATACCACAGAGACAGAATTGTAACAAGGAATCTAGGTCTCTTCCTGGTGTATATTGAAGACACTTTTTGTAATGACAACAATTATATTGTAATTTGCCAAAGTTTCATTGCTGAACTGGTCATCAGTGGTAGGTATTTTGTTTGTACATTGTGCATTCCATAGGCTAGCAGAATCATCAGTGTAAAACAAAAACATGCTTAAATGAGGCTCATAACTGCAAATATAAAGGGCCTCTTTTTTGATGTAGCTTTGAGCTTGCAACCCATGGCAGGAAGATTTTCCATGAGGCCCATTATTCTAACCTTTTTGACAATTTAAGATGTTGTTTTGGTAGATTAAACTTATGTCAAGTGCTCATGAAATCCAGCACGTACTGGTAATTAGAGAATGTCAGTTCCACTCCTGTAGTTCATCCTGTTTACAAGGGTAAGAGCAGGTTTATATCCTTCTCTGTTTAGCTCTTCTGAAGTAGCTGAATTGGTATGAGGTAAAGATACAGACAAGTGCGGTGGAAGGAGAGTAATTTTTTTTTTCAGATGTTTACCTAATTTGGTTTAACTCCCTGTGGTAGCAAGACAGTCCTCTCCATTCTATTGTTTAGTCATAGGAGAAAATCTTACCAGTACTACATGGGGCTATCAAGCAGTGGGCATGTTTTCCATATAATCTTGGGTTTCTTTTTCTAATTTGTTGACTAGTAAATAATCTTTACTGTCTTTTCTGCTGTCCCAGAAAGAAATTTGCAAATGAGAAAGAAAAGGAACACTTAACAGTACATATCTTATCAAGCAAATAAAACCATCATTTGGGTAATATTAAGTACAGCTAGGGATGGCACTTCTTGGTGATTTCTTCCCCTCCCCTTTACTGTTCATCCGTTAAGCATTGTTGAAAGCATCATGGAGCTATTCTAGTTGAAGGGACAAAGAGAAGGTGAATGTTCTGAGATAAGGATTTCTACAGATGCTCTCACATTTAGGCTGCATTTGTTTCAACCTATTTTTATTTGTAGGCTTTTTTCTGGAGCTGCTCACTATAATAACTGTGCTTTTCATGTAAACCTATAAATCTTCACTGTACCCTCAGTTATTTCAGGAAGAAAATGAGGCGCTTTGAAGCTGAATGACCTGCCTACAATTTACTTAAAACCTGCACAAGTAGCCATCTTGTGGAAAGCAGAAGATTCAATAGTAAAAACTGGAGAGAAGAGTGGAATGGGTGCACTCAAAGTAGGAATGAAAAATAGTGCAGAGATTACCCCAAGGCAGAAGTAGTTTCATATTCTTGTAAGGATACAAGCATGGATTGCGTTGTGTAGACTGCATATGGAAGAAAAATTTACTCTTGCATGTAGTGAAAGTGTGTTCTAGCAGTTTGGGTGATGGAAAATGGGTTGTAGAATGTTCTTTTAAGCATCTCAAGCATATGCTTCAGAAATTCCACTTAGGTCTCAAGTCTGTTTTCTTTATTTTGAACATGGGTAGACAGAACAAGTCTAATAACAGGAGTGGCATTATCAAAATTCCATAAGGGATTCGAATCTGTCTTGAAAAAGCTTTGAAAACTTAAGCCTTGGACTTTGATAGGAAATTTGAGCTACAGTTCCTTAAGTAAAGGAATATATATTGAGTAAGAATAAATATCCAGTAAGAACATATCTTCCAGGGAATACAGCCTCACCAAAGACTCTTCAATTATTGTATTGCAAGGGGCTCATAAATATTAAAGTTATGGTTTTTTATCTGTTTGGCTATGCAATCATTCCTCTCAGGTGGAAGGGGAACCTAGTTCTGAGAACAAATGAGATGAGCAACATAGTTTAGATCACCTTTTGGCAAAACGAGTGTGTGAACTGGAGAAGGGTGCAGGCCCTGGAAAACAAGATGCTTTGTATGGTTCTAAGTTTATACGGATATGTGCTAAACTTGAATTTATATAGGAAAGTTAGGAGAATTAAGGGAGTGGTGGATTCACGATAGTTAACATTTGGATCAGACTAATTCAGGAAGACTGAAGGAAGCTGAGGCATTGTAGAAGATGTAATTTAATATGTAGGTATGCAAGACCCTAAGTATCCAGAGATGGCATTCAAATAAAATTACCAATGCACTGAAAATTTTTATTATAAAGGAAGTATGAAGTAGTTTAACTGAATGTGTAGGTGTTTTAATTAATTTCTGGAAAACCAAGTATTATGATTTGTGGAGTTTGCGAGCTAAACCTTTGGATATTTTACTGTGTTTCAATTTTTATGTAATCGCCCATGTGACTTCCAGCTTTGAGGATTTTTAGTGACTAAAAAAAAAAAATTGTGACTAGCTTTATATTATTGGCTCTAGAATATGCAAAGGAATTTGTCTGAGTTAATGTATGGCTGGATTAATGTAACCTGGTTGTCAGGCAGTAAATACTATGCATTTTCTTCCTCTGCTTCATGTTTCATGTCACGCCTGACCCACATGGGTGTTTTGCCTCTGAAATCTCAGTGGATGCTTCCAGTGGAGTGGGCTGTGTAGCAGCACTGTTCAGAGGCACTTCTTGTTTTCCTGTGACCTGCAGTAGAGTGTCCGTACAATTTCCTGGAGAACAAAGTGGCCTCGGGGGAGCAAGGAATTCCCGTAGTCCTTCTTGACTGTCCTGCCCTGCTACTACCGTGTGATTTCGCTAAGTAGTAAGAGAGAGACAGCATAGCCTGACTTGTTAGCTTTCCTTTTCCTCCTCTGTCATTGATATTCAAGGCTTGCTGCCGTAACCTGATGCCCTCCTTTTACAGAAGTCACAACCCGTTCAAACCACAAAAGATCCCTTCAAACTGGGATTCCCTTGACAATCAGCTTTATAGTTTAAGCAGCTTTAGGCAATACTGAAAACAGTGACACTTGAGAGAGGTAACTAGGAGACTTCTTTTATTATAAATACTTGGCTTGGGAATGTGTGCTTAAGGGTCTTAAGCTGCCTAAAAGAGTCTCTTAATCTGCCTTAGTTCTTATTATGTTCTTTTTCTGAAGTAGGCGGAGATGCAAGATCTTTCTTTTCACTTAGATGAATAGAGAAGTTCCACACCTGTCTCCAGATATTTCAACACTGTTCTGTAGTATGTAGGATTGGGATACCACTTTCTAATAAATTAATTGTCAACAGTTGGGGACTACTGCTTTAGATTCGTCCTGTTTTGAGAGAGATGTATCTCAGCATTTCTAGCTACATCTAAATATTTTTCCTCTCAAGGGGAATATTTGCAACCAGGCCAGTGTGTTAATTGTGCTGTTTTCCTGACAGGGAAGTGTTAGATTAGAAGTTTAGAAAGAGAGGCTGGAACTTCCTTGATCCCTTAAATTCCTTTTCATGAAGAGTTGTGTGAAACCTTTCAAGAGTATTAGCTTTAAGTCTATTTATGAAACACCTCACTTAACATAAGGAATGTGCATGTTCTACTAGGCATGTTTGCAGAAAGTAGAAAGAAGGGGGAACTTAGTAAAAGGTCTGTCCAAAATAGTTATTTTTTAAATCAAAGCTTTGCCATGAATCATGAGTGTTTCAATTATTATTCCTCCTGGAACGTAATGGAAGCTTTTGAGATCTAGTAGTGGAAAAACCTAATTTATTTTGTCATCTCTGATCTGTCTGTGATATAAACCTGCCTCATTTTCTCTGGCTAGGGATGAGCCAGTTTGAAACCTTCCTGGTGTTGTCAGCAGGAAATATACTTCCTCACCACCACCTTTCTCTTTATGCTGCTGGATATGGGGAGGGAAACTTCGGGAGCAAAATGTTATGAAGTGATGGTCATGAGGATGCAAATGAAACAGAAATGGATAAAGCTACTACACTGACGTTTGCAAACATTTACTTTGTCAGTGGAAGTGAGTTTCATATTATATTGAGGGAGGAGAATGTGCATTTTGGAAAGTGATGATTTCTCTAAATCTATGAATATTTGAAAAAAATTACCACATATTTCTAAATGTAATGTAAGTAATTATTTCATAAGCTAATTTCATCTCAGTTAAATGTCTGTTGTACAATGAGAGTGCCCTCCTTTTTATCAGAAACCATGCCTGAACTTTTAACACTTAAATAATTTTACTTCTGAATGTTGCTGATAGTTGTCTCTTTCCATGCCAGTTTAACTGTAATTGGTGTATTAGAAGGCTGCTTTCATGATCTCGTCCAGGCCCTCAGGCAATGGAAATAAGTAGGTAGTTCCAATAAGGATGTCAGTTTATGAGAATAAGCATTTGGCCTCCAGTTGTTGTTCTACAAATTATTGTCTAAATAGTACTTTACAAATGTAGGTGCACTTCTGCAATCACTTCAGGCTTAGGCATGTTTAATTATTCAGGCCTAGCATAAGCACTACAAGAAGCAGTGGAGGAAAGGTCGCTAGAGGAAGAAGAGCATGTCTTCCACAAAAGGCCCTGATGTTGCATTTGATTTTAATAGGATAACACAGACATTAGAAAACATTAAGAATTTAAAATTACAAGAGGTTTTATACCTTTGTTAGTAAGGAGACTGGAATTGGCCCTCTGTTAGTGTAATACTCTGCTTGAATTTTTAATATTAAAGGGAAAGGAAATGCTTTAATTGTTTCAGTTTCCAAAACAAAAAATAAATAAGCTTCTACTCTTTAAGGAACTGTCTTGTTAGGTGGTGATACCTCTTAAACAGCTAATACATTTGAAAAAAAGCAAAAAGCTATAAATAGTTACACTAAAAATGTTTTGTGCAAGACTACTAGTGTAAAACTATGATGCTTTTTTTTTTAAAAAATCCCATCTTAAGGTCTGCTACTTGAGCTCTGTTTTACTTATTTATTTTTAATAGAGTTCTTAATTTGATTTTTATGACTTGAGGTTTATATTGAGAAGGAGTTGATATGGGGGTGATATGAAAGTAATGTTTTTTGCCCCTGCTTTTGCCCCATATTGAAAGTCTTTGTTGAATTCGATTGTTTATAGAATCGTAGAATAGTTTGGGTTAGAAGGGACCTTAAAGATCATCTGGTTCCAACCTCTCTGTCAGGGGCAGGGGCACCTTCCACTATACCAGGTTGCTCAAAGCCCCATCCAGTCTGGCCTTGAATACTTCCAGGGATGGGGCATCCACAGCTTCTCTGAGCTGAGCTCTGAGTTCCAGTGTCTCATCACCCTCATGGTGAAGAATTTCTGCCTGGTATCTAACTTAAGTCTGCTTTCTTTCAGTTTAAAACCATTACTCCTCGTCTTATCCTTACAGGCCCTTGTAAAAAGTCCGTTTCCAGCCTTCTTGTAGGTCCCCTTTGGGTAGCGAATAGCTGCTGTAAGATTTCTCCAGTGTCTTCTCCAGGCTGAACAACCCCAACTCTCTCAGCCTGTCCTCACAGGAGAGGTGCTTCAGGCCTCTGATCATCTTTATGGCCTTCCTCTGGACTTGCTCCAACAGTTCCATGTACTTTTTATGTTGAGAGCCCCAGAGCTGAATGCAGTACTCCAGGTGGGGTCTCATGAGAGCAGAGTAGAGGGGGAGAATCACCTCCCTCAACCTGCTGGTCAAGCTGCTTCTGATGCAGTCCAGGATATGGTTGGCTTTTTCACGGCAAGCACACATTGCTGGCTCATGTTGAGCTTCTCATCCACCAATGCTCCCAAGTCCTTCTCTTCAGGGCTGCTTTCAATCCATTCTCTGCCTGTCTGTATTTGTGCTTGGGATTATCCCAAGCTACGTGCAGGACCTTGCATTTGTCTATGTTGAACTTCGTTAGGTTCGCAAAGGACCACCTTTCAAGCCTGTCAAGGCTTTTGACACTGTCTCTCACATCCTCATAGGTGAACTCAGGAAGTGTGTGTTGGATGAGTGCATGGTGAGATGGATGGAGAACTGGCTAAATGGCAGAGCTCGGAGAGTTGTGATCAATGATGTTGAGTCTAGTTGGAGGTCTGTAGTTAGTGGTGTTCCCTAGGTGTCAGTACTGGGTCTAGTCTTGTTCAGCCTGTTCATCAATGATCTGAATGAAGAGACTGAATGTACCCTCAGCAAATTTACTGATCATACAGAACTGGGAGGAATGGTTGACATACCAGAAGGCTGTGCTGCCATTCAGCAAAATCTGGACAGGCTGGAGGACTGTGCAGAGAAGATTATGATGAAATTCGAAAAAGGCAAGTGGAGTGTTCTGCACCTGGGTAGGAATAACCCCATGCACAAGTACAGGTTAGGGGTGGACCTCCTGGAAAGCAGCATTGCAGAGAAGGATGTGGGAGTCCTGGTGGACAACAGATTGACCATGAGCCAGCATTGTGCCCTTGTGGCCAAGAAGGCTAATGCTATTCTGGAGTGCATTGGAAAAAGTGTGACCAGCAGGTCAAGGGAGGTTGTTCTCCCCCTCTACTCTGCCCTGGTGAGGCCACATCTGGAGTACTGTGTCCACTTCTGGGCTCCCCAGTTTAAAAAGGACAAGGAATTACTGGAGGGAGTCCACGGAAGTGTTATGAAGATCTTTAGGGGTCTGGAGTATCTTTCTTATGAGGAAAGACTGAGACAGCTGGGTCTGTTCAGCCTGGAGAAGAGAAGGCTGAGAGGGGATCTTATCAATACTTATAAATATCTCAAGGGTGGATGTCAAGAGGATGGGACCAGACTCTTTTCAGTGGTGCCCAACGATAGGATGAGGGGTAACAGGCACAGACTGAAGCATAGGAGGTTCCATCTAAACATGAGGAGAAACTTCTTTACTTTGAGGGTGACAGAGCACTGAAACAGGCTGCCCAGAAAGGTTGTGGAGTCTCCTTCTCTGGAGACATTCAAAACCTGGCTGGACACATTCCTGTGTGATCTCTAGGTGAACCTGCTTTAACAGGTGGGTTGGACTAGATGATCTTCAGAGGTCCCTTCCAGCCCCAACCATTTTACAATTCTGTGATTCTCTTACAGTGGAAGGTTCTTAATTTGTCTCCCAAGAAAAGAAAATAATACATCTAATCAATAATCTTGTTGCCCTACTCATTAGACATGCTAATCCCCAATAGAATAGACAATATGTACTGGCCCTTTGTGGGGGAGCAGGTGTTTTTTTCCCGTGTCTGTTGACATTATAGAGGTTCAGGTAGTTGTTGTTCGAAGAACAGTCTTATATATGATCTGCTATAGCCATATGCAGATACTCTTATGATCTGTATTACTTGCTTTTGCTTTCTTTATGACTTGTTTTCCTGTCAGGTAAAGAATGTATAGATTTATATACTGTGTGGACTACTAAAACTGTTATTGAGCTATTGCATTAAGCTAGTAAACTGCTCCTCCAGTGCATGGCTACTACCCCTTAGGACAGAAGTGAGAAGCTTCCCTGCCACCACCTTGTGCACTAATGACACCTGTGCTATTTCTGATTAACTTGCTTTCTCTGTATTATAGTAACAAAAAACTTTATCTTTATTACTGGCATTTAATTATATATGCAATACCCTGAGTTTCATAAGATGAAGAAATGCTTTTACTTGCTGGGGCTTTCAATCTCTACTTGCAGGCAGACAGCAAGCAGTAATTTTTTTTTTTTTTAATTTATTGTTGAATGGCTGTTAAAATTCAGTCATTTCATAAGACAAAGCAATACCTCCCTTCTGAGATAACATTATTTAACTTGTTGGAACTGGAACAAAACAGGATGCACAATCAATGCAATCCAGTAAGGTTCGAGGCTGTGGTTCAGATCTTTTTGATCTTTTACTACCTGTGACCTCTAAAGCCAAAATTATTCTATAAAGCTGCTCCTTCACCAGCAGGAGTGAGGATCAGAACACTGATGTTGCCTTTCTGCTGCCTTCTGCATTATTTTCAGTGGCCAAATAGGTTTAAAATTATACTGCAGCAACCCAGGACTGAGATGACAGAGAAATGGATTATGCTGGAGATGGCTACATCTGAACTACCTGCACTGAGTCCTGAATGGAACTGATGCAACTATCATTCATGTTGGATGAAAGGACAATAAATGTGGGTTAGTTTTAGTTAGGGGGGGGGAGGGGGTGGTGTTTTTTTTTTTTGCTTGCCTGCCCTATGCTGGTAAGGTTGGAGATGTAATATGCAAACACCTTCTGACTCATTCTCTTCCACACCAGCTCTTGCATTAAGCAGGAGTTGGGTCACTAAATCAGCCATGAAGTTCTGACTTGCTGTATTGGTGGTGATGTCTTGCTTTCCATTGTTTTGTATAGCCTCTGATTTGCAGTGGGTGTGAAGCTCCAGCCATAATCTGTATTGCAGTTTATGCCAATACATCATGTTACAAATCATGCTCTGGAATTGCAAAGTTGATTGTGTTTCCCTCAAGGGTAGAAACAACAAAAGTAGAACCGTGGGATCAGTTTGAAAAATAGGGATGAATATTACAAACTCTCTGCACGTGGCATGCTGTTTTAATTGCTTTGTAGCTGCACAGGGAAACCAGAGGACTGACGCAGCTCTCTGTGGATGCTGACAGGAAAACACAGAATAGTCAGATCTTGCAGCAGCACTGGGGCTAAGAGACCTTACAACAGTCCAGCCAGCTGATCGCAGCAAAGGATCTACTTGGAGTATTTGGTAAAATAACCACTGTAGCAAGAGTTTTAAAAAAGGTAACGCTATGGTGCATCGATCTACAGTCACAAATTTAGAGGAACCTCTGCCCTCTGAAGATCCATATTGTATTTAATGGATGTGAAGATTATAGACTTTCATTGAAAAGTAATAGGACAGCATAGCGATTACTTTTAAATGTATATATTTCTGGGATATAATAGAATATTAAATAATAAAACATCAGTATAGCATTTTTTGTGTAGGACTTGTTGAGCTATCCCATAGCGTGTAATGCTGAACTTAATGGGAGGATCCAAAACCAGAACACTGATTAAGATGTAGATATCCCCTCTCCCCCACCCCTTGGTGTGTA
Source organism: Patagioenas fasciata (assembly GCF_037038585.1). NCBI lineage: Eukaryota > Metazoa > Chordata > Aves > Columbiformes > Columbidae > Patagioenas > Patagioenas fasciata. Next base: position 25,708,734 of record NC_092524.1, on the reverse strand, counting down.
TTCCTTACAGAGCAAACATTTAAATTTAGGATTTGATCTAGCATTGAAACACAGAAGAACAGTAAAGCTTTTTACCCCATCACTTCTGTTGTGGTACAGAGGATACATTTAAAATGTTAAGTAAACTTGCTTTTAACATTACTTCTATATTTAAGGCTTCATCTACATTAGGCAAAATGAATATCACAACCGTGTAATCAGGAGAGGCGGTGCATGTGTGAAATGGGGAAGAAAGGTTCATAAAGATGCTGGCTTTGACTTCTGTTTTTGGAATTAATGCACTAAGAACTTACAATGGGACAAGAGATGAGGAAACTATGGGAAAGGCTTAAAATTTTCAACTTTCAGACATGATAAAGGCAAAACTGAAACAAAGTGTATGCATTCTGTAGTATATATAGTCTTCCTCTACAAAGTTAAAAAAAAAAATTCAAAATCAGAATAAGATGAAGAAGCACTGAATCCTTCAAGATAGATTTATGTGAAGTACAGTAGGGGCTAACTACTGTTTAAATAATACAATTAATAACACTTTAGTCTTGTTATGATGTTCTTTTACCATCAGAACAAGGTTGTTTCTGTATCAAAATACTTTGGGCTATTTTGCTTCATAAAATAACTTGAGTTGACTTCACATTTTGATCTCAAATCTCCATAAATACGGATAACAGCTCTTGTCTCTGCTTTCTTCATTTTTCTCTTAACACTGCGCAAAACTAACTTTTACAGACTTGGGTCAGGGAGTTACACAATATTTGTTTAGAAATGCATTCCTGTTTTCACGTCTACAGTTCGAAATATTACAGGCATGCGTATGCGTATGTATATACATGCTTATCCATTTCTTCAGAAGGTTCAAGTGCTTCTGTAATACTTCTGCAACAACAGAAGCAGATTTTCTTGTTCAAAACATTAGAACTTCTTGTACTTCTGAGGGGAACAATTATCAGAATGCTTTTTAGGTAACTGTTTCTATTTTCTTGTTCTCATCGTCTGTGGAAAGAAGGTCAAGTTTTAACTGAAGAGTTGGAACCAGTGTTTCTCCTTTTTCTCCTTCCCTCCTGCCTTGTCTCCAAAAATCAGTAGCAGGTTTTGCTTACCATAGCCTTTAGCTTCCTCTCCTATAGGAGCAGATCTGAGTGGTGTTTTCTCTGGCCAGTCTTTTTGAAAGATTGCATCTGGAACCAAGCACTAAAATATAGCATTTCAATGCAAGCTATCTCTACTTTAAGTCTTTCAAGCTTTTCCCTTTTCTCTGTGTGTGTGTTTGTTTGTTTGTTGTGTGTGTGTGTTGTTGTTGTTGTTTTTCTGGACTCCTCACTGAGTTTTATCATGATTGAAAACAGGCAGTTTAAAAATCTGTTTTCGTGGTGACCTGGAACTGCTTAACTGCTTTATGCATAGCTCTTAAAGAAGTGTGATTTCTAAATTCAGTTTATCATGGTGCTGTGCTTGCTGCCAGGGACAGGGGGCTGCTATGGGGCAGCATTTCCCACCACCAGGCAGGGTTTGGCTATTGCCGAGATACTCCAAACTCTGCCATGCTTACCTCATGAAATCTGAGTTCCTCAAAGCAAATGTAAGGTAATGGTTCTGACAACTAATTATTTCATTAGCTACATGCATTGATGTGGCTTAATATACTTATGGGCAAGTACATCAATCCAATAAAAATCAGGTAAAATGTTTTCATTTCCTCTCCCAATTCCTCCCCGCCCACCCCACTTTCTCATAACAATAACTCCTCTAATATTGAAGTTTTATTTTGTTGTTACTGACTTTTGACCCAAAATCTAGCAAAAGTTCAGGCTCTTAAATACTCCATTAGGAAGAGAGGTTGATGAAAGTACCTTGACTACTGAGTCTGTTCACTGGGTAGTGGAGGAATTAAGCAGCAGAACAATAATTCAAGCTTATTTCAGATACTGATCAGTCAAAAAAGGCCTTAATCTTTAGAGAAAGTGTCAGGAGGTTTTTTGTTTTGGTGTATGAGTTGTGATCACTCTCTGATCTTTTTTGTGCATGTTAATGGACTGACAAATGTGAACGGCCAGTAAGCCACCTCTGCCCCCATCTTTTGCTAGGTGTGCAGAGGTCAATGTTTTAACATATTATACTTGGTTCTATGAAGGGGACTAAAACAACTATAATGAATAATAGTTATTCACAGCTCAGAACAATGAAAATATTTTAAAATCGTAAAAAAATAATCTTTTCTTGATGGAAGAACACAGGTGCTCCACACACCCCTTCCCCTTCCTCCTTTATTTTTTGCTCTATTTTTTTCTGCACTGTTTGGTCCACCACAGGGTTCTTTTGCTAGGATGGATTTAGTTAGTGTTGAGCGTCAGAAAGTAAATGGCAGTACTTCAGATCTACAAAGTGCTTTTCAAATCAGTGTCTTGTTTAGTTTCTAGATTGAAAATGAATATTTCCCCTTGAGAGAGACACTAGCTGGCTGCTTATGGTTATCTTTATGAATTGGAGTAAAATCTCATTGAGAAAAATATCACATATTCAAAACTTTTGTTTCATGTTTCATTAAGATTTTGGTGTGTATAATCACCTCACTTTTATCTGGGTCATGTTTTTAAGGTGGTTCTTAAGTCATAAGGTCTTAAAGTTGGAAGACCTGAAATCTTCAGTTCTATACTAAATTAAAGCTCTTCACCCTAGTGTTATGGTAAAGGGCTAAACTTTCTGCAGATTCCACTGCTATAAAATATTGAAACTGTCTTTAATTATCTCTTTTTAAAACTGGCTCAAATACAAGTTATGACTATAAAAATGAAACTGAAGTCTTTATCAGGAATCCAGTCATGTCCACCCTCTAATGATTTGGAAAGTGATGACATATCTATAGTGTACCTCACAAGCAATATAGCAGAGTACATGACTGAATTTGAATAACTGTTATCTTAATTTTTGTGTTAATCAACCTGATTCATGAAATATGATATCTTAGTACTCTTGTCTGCCATACAGAACTGCTCTTGCAGTATAAAATTTAGTGGCTTGATTTATGGACTAATTGATTTCATAAGTCATTAATACTTATTAATCCAATAGTATGAAACTCTCCCTACTGTTCTACTTATTCTAGTGTAAGCATGATTAATTTTAGACTCAACCTGGAAATACAATGTGTTCTCTCTCTTTTCCCCCCCATTAAAAACAACACAAAAAATCTGTACTGGTGAAGTGGAAGTTTCCCTGAAGTTTTGTAAGCTTGGAGAGAGAGAGAGAGAATAGTCCTTGAAGTCTATCAGCAATATCTTATAGAAACAGGACTGTTTTTCTTCTGGATTTCTTTTGGTTATCAACATTTCTTTGAGAACCACCAGTATTTGCTTTTCTGAAAATGCATTACTCCTTGTGGCAGCTGCTTAAATTGCAGCTGATGCCAGAACTTTGTATGTGTATGAAAGGCCTTGGCACAAATCAAAACCATAAGCATAGAGGACCATAATACATCTGTTACTGATAACAAAATGCATTAACATGATTAAAATGGTCCTATTTCTAATATATGCATGGGAAAGGGGGAAGATGTGTCCTCATGGTAAGGCATGCTAGGGATTTATGTCTTTAAAGCACTTTATAACCTTTTAAAAAATTTCTCCTTCAGCATTCTCATGATAAAAAAGAGTAAATGTTCACTTTCCAGGCAGAAAATAATACTGAGATACTGGCAATTCTGGTGTTTGTGTAGATCTTAGTAGCTCTTTGCTACTGAGCTAATGTTCACCCATTCGTTATGTTTTCATAAGGATAAGCATGTTGGACATATGAGGTGTTCTGTGAGCTAGAAGTCCAGGGCAACACTGAGTATTTCAATTATCTGAATATTATAAATGCCCCTTCAGAAAAATCCTTTTGCATATTTAAATTGTGCAGTAAACTTGTAATGAAATTTCCATGGTTTACATCTGTGCCTGGAGTTAAGGTATTTATTTTCAATTTTTTTTTTTTTTTAATGTTTGAGAATGAAGAAAGAACTTATTACATGGCAATCTACTTATATATTAGTCTTTAAAGGACTATAACAGACATGTGAATTAGAAAAAATAAGAACAATATCTTCTCATTTTTTTTCTTTATCTGTACAGAGAGTAATATTGGTGTCCAAAAGATGCAGTTTGCAGGACTGTAGTCAATGCTTTTTCCTGCTTAGGACTGAGCCTCCACTAATGGTTTGTGAAGTGGGCAGTAATTTTAGAGGTTGTTTGCCTCCCCTTCTGTCTCACTTAATTTTCTTGCTTGCATAAACTTTGTACTTTTCTGGGAAAAAAGACATTTTTCTTTCCCTCTAGAAATCTCACTTGACATTTAGCAAGGGACGTTTATAAGCATGTCAGATTGATGAGAGCTGTTTGCTGAAGTCTCACCATGTTCATTCAACTGAACAGTATCTGTTGTTAACAACTGTAATTATTATGAACAGGTTTAAAAGGACAAGCTTATTGCTGTACTTTGGCAACATGCTTTCAATCTGCTGGTTACACAGTAGTAATACTTCGCACATTACATTGCTTTTTGTCTTCCAAGTGCTTACAGGTATTGACTAATAGAATGCATTAGAGGCTATCTGTAGACTCCTTGGTTGGGGGGCAGTAAATAACTGTTTCTTCATTGATACTGTACGGTTTTCAAGTATTTAGGTTCATAATAACAAGCAACAGATAGAGATGTGACCCTTGTGATTGAAATATGACTCTAAAGTTTTGCTGAAGACTTTGAAACTTGATTTCACTTTACCATATACCCTGTGAGAATTCATTAACTATAAAGCCATTCTTTGGTAAGAAAAAAGAGCACAGGTGTGGCTATGCAAACAAGATGAAGCAACAGGATCACCTTACTGAAGGTGCTGCAAGTTGCTAAGAATGAGGAGTTTCAGGAGCCTTGGGACAATCAAATATATTGAGTTTTGGAGTTACAAATGTGCAGTATTTACAATACAAACAACCTGATTTTTTCAGCAGGTGAGTCTCTAGTGATGTCTATTCTGTAAAGACAAATGGAAGCAAAGGCAGCTTACTGAACATAACAGAATTTTCATCTGTTTTCTAATGGTTCTTAGCCCAGCATGGGATGCTTCAGAAACAAGAGATTACTGTGCTAAGTTGAGTATCTTTTATTTTATTATGCAGACAGCTCTGGACAGATATGTAATCCACTAAGTACTTGAGCCCAGGTTCTAGTAACTATTTGTGCTAATTGATAAAAAGGTTGCTGCATAGTAGCCTAAGTGATAATTGGGCCCTACATAGGGGAAAAAAAGCGTACGTTTGTCCATCTGAATCTCAGTATTGAATGTACCTGACAGAGAACGGAACAACATGTTTTTACCTATGTATTTCTTGCATATGATAGCACTAAAGCTAGAAATCATGATGTAACTAAATGGCTACTACAAATGCAAAGCACTCTTCCTTATGTTTTTGAGAGAACATTGCATTTGTGGGAGTATCTTTGTGTTAGTCATCCTTTTAGTTTGTGACAGAGACAGAAATAATCTGCTTTCCTTAAATTTCTCTAAGTTTGGAGGAAAGTGATTGGAAATGAGTTTCAATACATGAATTTAGAAGCATCATAAACTGTGTAACTTGCTGTTTGGGCATTTATATACATTATTGCCAAGAATTATGAAATAATGTTTACCTAATTAATATTCCTACTTAACTGAAGTATCCTCAGAACAGCTGTACTGAGGTTGAAACTGTGTGACACATTTGAGCCTTTTAGACTTGAGAGCAATTATCATGAGATCTCAAAGATGGATTTTCTTAGACCTTGTGTGCTCTGTTTGCATAACAAGCAGAAGTCACTTTGAAATATTCTATACACTTACTAGTTCTTATTCTGGCATTAATAGCTATATTTGTTTCAAAAGGCTTGCATGCATAGTAGTTGACTCTTTATAATCTGACCTTTATTTGGATACATGAATTGGAATTGAGCTTTTAAAAATTCAGGCCTTTTTTTCCCCTCTGGCATCATGTAGATTGAGTTATGATATTTTAGCTTTACACCCTCCCCTTCCCTGCTTTATGTATCTGCAGTTTTGGACAAAGTATTTCATGTAATCATAAGACACTCTGGTTGCTCATTGACATAGCTGGGAAATCATAGTCTTTGTCTGTCTGGGTTGAGTTTTTAGCCAGACAAGTGTTGCTTTTCTTTCAAGTCCTGAGGTCCTGATAAATAATTAATGAGAAGATCATCCACCTTTCTGTTATCCTGCAAGCTTCCTGTGAGCCTTAGTGCCCACTTTGTGGCTTCTCTTGTAGAGAAATTGTCCTAACTGACCCTGAATAGCGTTGTTGGCTGTCTCTGAATTAAAAATACTGATTTGGGAGGAGAAAGGGGGGTGATTCACAAACCTTAAATACACAAAGCTTGAGGGTGTGCTTCTTTTGATTTCTGTCTACTTACCTATTTAATGATGTATCATGATATCAGGGATTATATTCATTTTCAGAATTATTTATGGTGAAATGGAGCTAATAGAGGAAGAGGCCAACCCACTTTGAGGCCAAAATGTAGGCAGATGAAAGGACAGCCTCGTATAGCTGTGGGTTTGGATGTCAGAATGGTGTCTGTCCACAGAAGGATCAGCTATATTAATGTAATTTTTGGCAGATGTCTAATTTCTTTTTAAAGACCTCCAATGATGAAGATTACACAGACTTCCTAAGCAAATTTATCCTTTACATGAAGCTATTGAGCTGTCATTGCGAACATGCCTATAGAGCTTGAATATTATAAATACAACTGCTAATGCTAATGCTGTCAGTGCCATCATCCATACACCAACACACTCATCTTTATTCCCATCAGCATGTGCTTGATGATTTCACAGATTATGGTCCTTTAATTAGAGCATGTCAAATTCTGCCAGAGATTGAGGTTCCCAGGCCCAGTGCAGTTTTGTGTATTCTGCCAGAATATTGCTGGGAAACCTGGGGGTTCGGTTTCACTTGGGGAGATGGGAGGCATTTCTTCTGGCTGAGAAAAGAGACAGCTGCTAATGACAGTTATGAGAAGAACTTGTATTAAGTGTTTAATTCCTTCCTAGTATCTTGTGGTTTGCTATTTGGAGTAATTTTCCTTATAACCAAGTGATCTTCCCTCCAGCAACTATATTTTTGTAAACAGCACAGAATGGATTTGATGGTAATTTTATGTGAATAGGGATAAGTTTCCGTACCCATGAGGTAGGGGTAACAGATGAGTGATCAGAGCAGGTGGCACTGTCATTATTGAAGGAAAACCGCTAAAGAAGTTGATTGAGAGGGAGAAATTAATCAAAGAATGATGTGCATAAGCATGCTCTAAACTATCTTTGCATACTTAACATTTTAGATTCAGCTCATTTCTTCTTATGCTACTTAGCTCTGCTTTCAGCTACAGGTGTGTCCTCCCACTACAGCCCTTGCTTCTTTGCTCTGTAGACAAAGAACCACAGCAGAGCTGTTGACCTAGGAAGTGACTGGGCAGGAGAACATAGGACAGAAATGTTCTCCCATGACTGGAATCAGAGTCTCAGAGTCCTGAGTGAGCAAGTAGATGAATAGAGATACGACAAGGTGGGAATCATGCCAGTTCTTGAAAACCTCAAGCCTTGCACAAGCATCTGGAGATAAGCAATCTCCTTGTTTATTTCTCCAAGTGCTCTATCTGGTTTGATCTGCTGTATGGGTTTAGTTGCTTGCACCACTTACTTGGTTAGATTTATGAAGTCTCCATAATGCAGCTGTACCATGATCATCCTCTCTTCCTAAGCAGTTACACCAGCTAGATGCTCTATAAGATGAATCAAGTCAGTATTGAAACTTTGAGCATTTTATCTAGGCTACAGGGAGAAATGCAGTCCAATGGTCTTGGCTTGGGGCTAGAAACTGAAATTTCTGTGTGTTACTCCCTGACTTGTGAATAGGTTTTTGTTGCAATGCCTCCCCCCAACAACAAAAAACTCCTCAAACCTAAAGCAACTTTCTTTAGAGCTGAGTCTGGGAAGGTAGTGTTCATCAATCTCTGGCTGTCTGGAGAACTGTTTGCTGGTTGTAAAGTATGTAGGGACCTTAGTACACAACTATAGTAAAAAATATTTTGTCATAGTGTCTACTTTGCATGTCATTCTTATAATTTTTTTAACTCTATTTCTCATTATTATCCAGCTGTGGATTGTTTTTAGATGCAAAATCCGGCTTTTAGAAATATTTCCGTCAGACTTTTTGGTTTGGATTTTTAAAATATAATTGGAAATGTGCTTTTTTCCTCTCCTGAAACCTTACTTTTGTTCTGTTGCTGTTTCAATAGGCACGATATAATATCTATTTCATGTATCATATGTTACTGTTTTTCTTATTATTTACTTATTATTATGCTAGTTCTTAGGCTCTCAAAAACGTAATCCTATTGTGCTATATGCTTGTGCAAATGTAGGATAAATGATTTGTCACTGCAAGATCCTCTGCTTTCATGTGTGAGATGGGGGCCAAAGATTGTTCAGACACACAGATAAGAAAATACAGTATGTGAAGGGCGCTTAGTGTATTAAACATGATATAGGAAAAAAGTAATCTATTTTACGAGCTGGATTCTCTATTTATAGTCCTTTGCACACCTTTCCAAGCGACACATTAAAACTGCATCACCTGACATGATCTAGCAATCAGCTCCCTGCGAAAGTGCTCTTTGAATGCAAAGGGGTGGAGAGTCTATGAAAGAGCAAGTTCCTCAGTGGCTGCTTATTGTGCTAATTAACTGAGACAAAACCCTTTTCCGCCTTCTGTTCTGCTTGCCAAAGCAGCACGGCGCTGCCTGCCTTTCGGGTGCTGCTGGCGGCTGCCGCCGAAGCGGGTGCCCCGCGGCAGCGCTTCCCCCGCCGCAGCGCTGCGGTTCCGCTCGGCGACGGCCCTCTCTCCTGGGCTGGCAAGCGTCAAGATGCTGCCGGCAGCCTGAGAAGAGCTCTGGAGTCTCTAGTGGTGACAGCGGGGGAAACAAACAGCTCTTCCCTCGTTATCCCCAGACAAAGAATGAGACAGACACACAGCAGCTCCAGCAACTGCACCACGGTGAATGCTAACTGGAGGCTGGTAGTCTTGATACTATTTGCTGACTCTTTTTTTTTTTTTTTTTCCCATACTGATTTCACCATTTTAGACTTGTGGCTGCTGTTTTGTGCCACACTTGCAGGAAGTCCTCAGCAGGGCTTCTCCCTTCCCTCCTTCTCTCACTTGTACAACTGTAAAGAAATAACTTCATCTTGAGGGAAATGGTGCAGCTGAAGATCAGTTGGTGTAAATTGGTTGCTTCTCATGGCATGTTTATTTTTGTTCTATCTTTGGATCAAGTTTATAGTAGTGCAAAACTGGAAAGTTTTCCTCTATATTCTGACAGAATCTGTAAGCACTCACTTTTTATGCTAATTTTTGTTATATTGGTGCAACCCGTGGTAAAACTTCTGACTACTCTTAATCTCGGTACCTTCTGGGGAAAATGCTTGTGAAATATTGTGTCTGTGCCAGACTGTTTACAGTAAAGATGCAGATGTGCATCACTACCACCAGCAGTACTGTGCTATGTTGCCAGCTACCACATCTGAATGGTTTCCTCTCACTTCAACTGATGTGCCTTGTCTCTTAGCCACTTCTCGCTTTAAGCTGATGCTTTTATGGAATCTTTTGCAATTCTGTAGGTGTTTGACCATCATTTTGGTTTGAAATAGATTCTGCTACTTCAGTACCCACTACCTCCATCTCCTTGTTGGTGACTTTGTCATGCAGAGAAAAGAACAATTTTGCAGTCTGGTGTAGGCCAGTGGTACAAACAGCTCTGGTGGCAATTAGTGACTTGATTTATGTTGGATATTGAACAGGCAGGGTACGAGTGCGTGTGTTTTACCAAGCCTGAAGTAGGACATGACAGATCACCAGAGTCTGCAGTGAAGGACAAATGTAACCATAACTTTAAGTGGGATTTGTATCCATGTATCCAGGTTGCTTTCTGACATCCTGTAACCATAAGCTCAGAAGTCATGTGTCCCTTTCCATGGTGTTGATGCTGTAGGTGGAGTTGCCTCACTACAGGTATAATTAAACTATTCTTTCTTCAATTGTAGAAGAGTGAAGAGTACTGTCTCTGTACCTTGTCATCCTGTATGTACTGCAAGAGACTTTCCTGTCGTAGCTATACCCACATGTATTTCCTTCCTTTTGCATAATTCATTGTTGAAAAATTTACATTTCCCTGAAGTTGAAAGTTCCAAGAGTTCATTGTAATGATGAGAGAAATGGTGGCAGAAGGAGCTGACTGGGTTTGGTTTTTTTTGACCTAGCACTTTTGCAAATTTGTTTATTGTACAAAAAACCCTTAACTAGGAGGCAGTTGAACCGGTGCCAACAGAATATTTCAGATTTTAAAAGTGACACGACCCGTTTATATTTTTACTTGAAAAAGCATTTTCTGAGCTGCCTCAGCACAAGGTGACCATCTGTCCTTGTCCCCTGCTGAACTTACAGTGCAGGGAAGCTAAGGCTTTGACTGTCCCTACATACAGACACCCCAGACTCTTTTTTTCCCCAAGTCAGTAGTTTAGTATGTCTTTGATATGGGGAAATGTCATGAACAAATGGGGAGTTCCCATGAGCAAATATATAACAATGAGATTTTTGATGTGGTATCAGGTATTGAGCTGTTGTCACAAGTAATAATATATGAGTAGCATATACTGAGAATCAATTTTCAGTAGATGTGGATCTGATAAAATGTATAAAGCATACATTGAGATAACTGCAGTCATTTGAAATTAGAATGACGCTATTCTCGCATAGCACTGTAAAAGGTGAACATGTATGCTAAAGCAAGTTTTTTTCACAAATCAGCATGTGAATGTCTTTCATGTGGGAATCTTTCCTTTGAAGCAAATGAGCAAAGGAACACTTCAAAAAAAGCTCTGTTGACTACCTCTTTTTAGTAACTCAGTTTATTTTTTAAATGGATGTTATGCAGCACACAGAAACAAGGCTTTAAAGCACTTAATAAAAGGAACTTGGTGGGAGAGCAGTTGGCTTTCATTGATGCCCTCTTTATGTTATGCCACATCGAGTCATGGGAGTACCAACTATTGTGTTAGTTGCCCCAGTACCATCACTTCCTTTCCAGAGTGTCACTCTAAAGCATGAGTGCCAAATTTACTTTCACCGGGGCCACATCAGCCTCATGGATGCCTTCAAAGGGCAAATGTAACTTTAGGACTGTATAAATGTAACTGCTCCTACACCACTAATCCTAGGAGCAGTTACATTTATACAGTCCTAAAATTACATTTGGCCCTTTGAAGGCATCCATGAGGCTTATGTGGCCCCCTGTGAAAAGGAGTTTGACACCCCTGTTTTCAAGGCTTCAACCTCTTTTGTGGATTAGGACCACAGAATGTGGAGAGGAGGCTGCACAAGGTTGGGATGTGGCTCACTGCAATATCAATAACATTCTTGGTGCCACATGTGCTGCTGCTCCCTGGAATCCTGCAAACCTAAAAGACAAGGTAATCAATTGCAACTGTAAAGTACTTGACTAGGAGAGAGGGCATGCAGAAAGGCTGGTTTGCCCTTTCCAGATCATCAGTCTATTTAGTATAATTAATGAAAAACTCCCTGCTGGACTGAAATGGTCTAGGTGCTTTCCTCTGGGGGAAGGGAGCTTAGAGAAAGATGAAGATATGGCTTTATAGCTTTTGAAGAGCCCAGAGGACAAAATCTTGTTGTGAAAGTAGGATCATAAAGAATTAGGCAGCTCAGGTATGCACTGTTTCAATGTCAGATTTTTGAAATTAACATCAGTGTCACTGTTTACGTCACTGCAACATGTCTTCTGTCACCTCTGGCAATTTTTCTCTTGACTGAGATTTATTTTTCATCTTCATGTTGCACTAGGAAACTTTTATCACTGCTACAGAAGTACTGCATGTATATTCATAGCTTGACTTTGAAGGAGAGGTTTTTACAATAGGTTAAGAGCTCAGGCAACCTTAATTTCACTTTTGGAAATGCTTTGATTCTCTTTTACAGATCAAATAAATAAACTGGATGTCAAGGCAAGCAATGACCATAACAAACTCAAACACTGACTGATATAGCCTAAAAGCCCCCCATGCTAGTTAAATCTTGCATTCACACAATGCTGCTGCTGGTTGCCTGTTTAAAAACAAAAATGCCTTGTATTTTCTGCCATGAAGCAAAGCTGTCCGATTTGTATTTAATCAGTTATTTGTCACTGTCAGACATATTTTGCATGAGTGGTTATTGTACATTTGTCTTTTTTTCGCTCCCATGTTTTACTGGAGCAACAATAGCATGAAGACATTTGCCTTGCAGAAAAAGAATCTCAGTGAATCATTCAAACCTGTTTCTTTGGCTTTGTCATAATAGATTTGCGTGTTTGTGTGGGAAGTAAAATAGATTGGTCACTTGCTCTATATTCCTCTTCTGCTTCTTCCCAATGGCTAGTTACAATCTTGTGTTACTTCCTCTGAGAAACAGAAACAGTTGTGTGATATATAGTCCTTTAACAACCAGAAACAATTGGAGTGAATGAAAAAATGATGTAAAATAACCTCTGTTTAAAATTTCTGCTACTGCTGTTGTATTGTGAATAAATTATTCTTTTTAAGGCACAATGGATTTTAAATTTTGTTTTGTGTTTTGTGTTTGTGTTGTGTTTTCTTTTTGTTTGGTGTGGGGTTTTTTTTGTGTGTGTTTTCTTTGTGTTGTGTTTGTTTGTTTTTGAGACCACAAAGCTTGTAGAACTCTCTGGATATAAAGGTTTATTCTTAAAACTCTATCTAGTACACTGGGCACTGTACAGTTACTAGAGTTACTACAAGGCCAGAAAACTCAGTAGAGCAAAATGATTATGAAGTGAATTTCTCACCTCAGCAAAGAAAACTGCTTTCCAGTCATCTGTGGCTTCAGTCAACACATCAGTTTCTCCTCACTTCAAGAATACGGTTTCCGTAGTTAAATACTCAGAACAGCTGTTGACATTTCTTTCTCTACACACAGCAGAGAGAGGGTGTTCTGGCAGTAGTTGCTTTTAAATCTTGACTTACGTTTATTATGAATTGTGTTGTTAATGCAGGGCTTCCTATGTACCTACTGCAGTGTGACTTTCTAGAAAATGAGAAAGTATTAAAAATGGCTCACTTGATTGCTTCTAAAATTTGCAGCCACCTTCACATCTTATGATAGAGACAGATCTGGATTTACACTGCTGAAAAACAGTCAGTTTCCCACAAGCTAGGTCATATCATTGTCCTAGTAAAAAGGCACCACAGCATTTAGAAAGTTTACAAGGCAGCAGGCTCAAAGTGTTTTAAGAAAATGCTAGTCTACTTTAAGCAAAATAAGCAATTTGTGAATGGCTGGCTCTTTCCAAACATTCCCAAAAGCACTGGTCAGAGACCAATATTTTTGTTTTGGTTTTTGATAGCTACGGATATGAAAGTTAATGACATTTTGTGCAGAAGAAGAATCTTGTTTTGTTCTGAATGTTTATTCTTCTATACAAAGGGACAGGACTGAAGCCACTGTGAGGTTTTCATGATGTTTTAGAAAGACATAGTGATAACTTCTGGAGGAGGGATATTACCAATCTTTCATAATACTTTAAATCTTAACTTCCACTACTCCCCCTCAATTTTTTGAGTGAAAAAACCTTTAGTGAGAAAATGGCATTAAAGTTTGTATGTCACTTTCTTTTGGCTCAATAAATAATAGTGAAGTATAGAAAGGATTAATAGATCCTTCCTGCAGGGCCTTAGCTATATTATCTAGAGGAATTTTGTCTGCTAAAATATGAGCCTTACAGTACTGCTGCAGGCATAAATTATTTGGCTTCTCTTCTTGAAGGATAGCCTGTCACCCTAAAGGCAATTTTTCTTTTTCATTTACAGTGTACTGTAATTTTTGTGTGCTTGTTCCAGTACACGCCCCCATATGCAGCATGTTACTTCTTTACATATTTTAATGTTGGTACCTTAACAAAGAATCAAATATATGTTTTTTGTAGCTAACTGAATGCTGGTATTGCATAGAGCTGACCAACAGGAAATCTGAGACAGGGCAATTGAGAACAAAACCAAATCTTATGATGAAATGTTTGTGCCTTTCTCTTGTTCTCCATGTGGGATTAGGGTAGTGCTATAGAGTGTGGGAGCTTTAGATTTGGGTCCCTGTTTTGCTTGCTGCAGAGTGATTTGGCAGATGAAAGCTGCTGGCCTCAATTAGCCAAAACAAGGACCTTAACCTGAACATTGTGCCACGAACCTCACAGGTGGCCTCTTGCTGAGATGGCTGTATTGATGTGTTTACCTTTCTCCAACAATCAGAATTACTTATCAAAGTTTATCTAACATCTATCAAATGTAATCGTATCTGAAATTGAAGGAGGTCAGAGTGCATATTGAAATTTTCTTTTCCTGCTTCTAGGCATCACAAGATTAATATAAAAAGCTTTACTTCTGCTGTTTTTTTTTTTTTTTTCTTTTCCTGACATTTTGATAATTAAATTTTTCTGTTGTATATAGTCAATTTAATCACCCTTGAGTGCTGTGAGTGTGTGTATGTATGAGCACATGTTTGCAATGGCTGTCTTCTGATCAAGACCTAAGTGAGCCTAATGTAGGCTTGATGCTGGCTTGCTCCATAGGGTTCTGTTTCATTGCATTGAAAATTCAAAGTGCGGAAGTGCACAGAAGTTTCAATCAAGCTGGATAAAACTACATGAACCTCTAAATAGCGTATGTGTTTGTGGCATTGAATATCCTAATGAGATGTTGCAAAGGTATTGCTTTATCAGACGACTGTCTATTCCTTCAGTACACTGAAGAATTTGTAGCTGGTTGCTCAAACTTAATCTCAGAGCAAGAACTGCTGTGGCATCAGTCTTGTCTATCATACACCAGCTCACTGTTTTTGTTAGGGATTTGTGTTAGCTGTGTTAGCACATCTATGTTGCTTTAGTCCCTGAGTTTATATAACCTCTGGAGGTGTTAGTGTTGGAAATATCGGCTAAAGCTTCTATAGGCCATTTCAGACCATCTTCTTTTCTTAACCTTGTAAAGATTTCACAGCTCTTACTGTTTTCTGTCTCCTTTTTTTTTTTTTTTTTGTCGTTTCGATTCCTTAACTATAAATATTAAAAAATGACTCCTCTGTACAGTCGAATTTGTGTCAGCAAAGTTTGTAGAAGTTTCCTTTAGTAAAACAGAAAAACAAAGCACAATTTCTCTGTTACTCATAGGACGCTGTTACGTTTGCTGAGCACCATCACCTTTTACTAACCTTTGGGGAATGTAAAGAAACTGTTGGCATTGATTCAACATGAAACAAACCAACCAGTGTGGTTTGTGTCAAGAAAAATATTTTAGCAGGCCCCTTACGTTTCTGTCAGAATCAATACATGAAAGAAAACAGAACTGATGGTTATACTTTGGACTAAACTTCTTTCTAATATGGTTTCTATAGTGGCTTGTTAGGAGAAGTGCCTTGCTTGCATATTAAAGGATAAGACTGTTGCTTGGAAGCTAGTTGAGAGACAGGATAATGTTTGGAATGGATCAGTTTTCCAGAAACAAAAAAAAAAAGCTGCTGGCAGCATCTTGTCTCAGAGTTGTATAATGTGGTGAGGCATGCTATTGAACATGCTTATTAGGAGTTGTTATTTCTAACTATTTTTCTCACTTCTAAATAATTGAGTATATGAAAAAAAAAAAAATTCCTTTTCAGTAAAAAACCCACAAAAACCTGGAAAGCAAAACCAAATTCTTCACCTGTTATTTCATTAAGATCATTCTGAATGAGGAAAATGGAAGAAAGGACATAGGTGACAAAAGGCATCTGAAGTGGCAAAGATTTGAATAACAAAATTGTTAGGTTTGAGGTTTTGTTTGTTTGTTTGTTTGTTTTTAAAGTTCAAAGTAGCCTTTAAAGAGCTTTATGAAGTTGTTACAATGCTAATCCAATACAGAGAAGTGCAAGGTAATGAACTTTAGAAAGAACTGTTTGAAATGCTCAGACCCATTGATGGATTCTAAATTAATGCTGCTATTTGCTCACACAGAGTCTTGGACTTTGTTATTGGCTTGCTGAAAATATCTGCTTAGTGCTCAGCTGTGGTCAAAATTATTTTAAATATGCCACTTGGTAATAGCCTTTTAATAAGAAAGGAATTGAGAATATAGGAATACGCTGTTGCTGTTTCAGCTGAGGATATATACAATATTTGTTTGGGTATTTTTGGTTTTTGGTGGTGGGTTTTTGTTTGTCTTATTTTTCTTCAGAAATGAAAGAACAGAGAGGGGGCTAGGGAGCAAAAGTTGGAAAGCAAAAAAAAAAAAAACTGATCGTTTCTCTGGTCTTAGTGGAAAAGCTTCCATTGACTTCAGGGCTACATCATCAAGGCCATTGTGGGGTTATTGTGATGACCCTATCAAATAGGGAAAATAAAGATAACAAGAACACTGAGCTCATAAAGGATCTTAAGATATTACAAGATGAAGAAAAGTAAAACAAATAATATATACTATGTCATCTGAATGTACTGGTTCCTGCCTTTGGACAGGTATGGTTAGCCTGCTTATTTAATGAGTGGGAAATACAGCATTTTCAAGCAACACTTATGGAGAAATTAATTTTATTTCCTGTTGAAACATAAAAAGTTTGAGAATCTCATGTTTTTTCTCCCTGACCCTTTTCCTAGGAACAACAGAAAGAAAATGAATAAGAAAGGAATATGTTGTTCTCTCTCACACCCCTCCCTCCAAATGGAATAAATAAGAGTAAGCCAATTTCTCTTAAAAATGGACAACTAGGGAAAATAAATATATTTAAATGTATTTTTTCCCATTCTGTGTGTGGTGCCTCTGTTTTTGTGGGCTTTTAAGGCAGTCTATAAGAGAGCTGCAAGAGGATGGAACAGCTTTGATACTAAAACACAAGACACAGCCACAGGATTTGATTGAAGTACATTTCCTTAAAGCAAAATTTTATCTTCAAGTGCACTGAATTTATAATGGCAATAGGACTATGAGCAAGCTGTGGTATACCAGTTTCTGTGCTTTCAAATACATGTCAGCTGCTGACCAATGGACTTAGGAAAATATTTTCTTCACAGAGCCTGTATTACTTAGTTATTGTTAAAATTCCTTAGAGAGGAAATGTATGTGAAGGAAGAAAGGTTATAATTTCCTTACAAAGACTGGAAAGCATGGCATTGGCCTTTTATCTGAAAATTATGCACAGATGTCACTGAAAGAGTGATGCACTTCACTCAAATGGGATAGGCAGCAATGTATTTTATTAATATAACAAAGTTCAATGGTAAATGCCACAATGGTTTAACAAGAATTGATAGCAAGCTACACTTGTTTATTTACTGCATAGAGAACAGGGTAAGTCAGATTCATTGGGGAGACCCTCCCATTGACTCATGCGCTTCAGACAGGACCGTCTTGCATATTAAACTTCTCAGAGATGAGTCTAGATGTGGTTGGATCCAGACTTAGTCCTAAACTTGGTCAGTGGATTATATCTAAAGGATTATATATGCACGATCAATCCTGTATATACACTTAGCTAAGATTACAAACTCTTGGTGCATTTATTCCCAGATCAGTTACTGAGCATCTGATGCAATAAGGATTCTCTCAACCTTGAGGAGTAACCTTGAGAGATGTCCTGGATCAAGAGAAGATCCTGGCATGCAGCCTGCTGCCATGCAGGAGAGCTCAACAAACCCTGGGCTGTCCACTATTTGTGGATTAAGATGATTGATACTTAGTCATATTTGTATACCAGCAAGATGTCTGGGTTAATACTCCAGACAGCCCTTGGTTGCCATGTGTCCATCGGTCACCCCAAAGTCCAACTTAAGCTGGCTGCAGTCATCATGATGCTCACCGCTGGTTATTGCCCAAGATGGGAGGGGGTGTGGAGGTGGAGAGCATGCTGCTACAGCAGGGTGCAATTTTTTGGCAAGAAATGTGACACCACTGGCTTATTTTAATTGTTTAGTCATGGGTCACCTTCAGCTCTGTAGCTCACCTCTGCAGCTCACCTCTGCTTTAATCTAAAGGCCTTGTTGCTCTTGGGCTCGGTGAAGCCCATGTCAGCAATCACATCTTGTGCATCAGCAGTTCTGGTGATGATTGCCCATATTACATAGAAAGTTGTTTGGCTGATCTGTGTCTTTTTAACTGTTGCGTCATGACCTCACAAAAATGACCATCTTGTACATAATAATACTGAAGAAAACATGGAAAACATACTAGGGAACACACTGGGATATTTTAGAACTGCAGTGTTAGAAAAGAAATACTCCTGAAGTGTGTTACCTTCACACTCTTAAAATATGCATAAATTATGGTTTCAATTCTGTTTCAGGCATCGGTGACATAGCTCCTGTGGTTTATGATATGAGCGGCCCAAGGTAACAGAATTAAAGCAATATTGTGCTCCATTATTCCCTATAATTAATTTAGCACACAAGAGGAGTGTGTACTAGTGTTTTCTAGGACTGCAGTCTTCAGGGTACTGTGCACTGAGGAATTCTATGAATTTCAGCTGTGTGTGTTATAGGTGTTGAAATGACTGAAAATGGACTGTGTCAGCAGCATAAATCCGTGATAACATTTTCTTGAATGTGAAATGTGGGAATATTTATTTGCTTTCCAGTGTTAGCAGTATGCTTTCAGAAAGTTATTTAATATTGTGAGGTTTTTTTGCTGGTGGCAGAGGTGATTTCACTTATGGGTAGGGTGGCTGTTACATCTATTTGCATGAATCTGTATCTTTGGAATTTTTTATAGAAAGTGTTCGCATTTGTCTCTTGGGATTTTTTCCTCCTTTGTATTTAGAGGAAATTTAGTTGTGCTGAAAATGTTGTAAATCCCAAATCTTGAATTATTCACTCTTTTTGCAATAGTAGCTCAAGCTTCTGAATTCACTCATTTTGTCTACAAAGTGTCCTGGAAAGGTTCTCTGGGACTGAATTAATTAGTTAAGTGTCAGGATGAAAAAAATAGGGTAGACTTCTCCATAAAGACTGCTGGCTGAGATAGTAGATCTTTGAATAGGAACAGGTTTTGTTTAGTCTTGTTTTTTTTAGCACTGGACACAAACTACACAGAGGAAAGACACCATGAAATTTTAAGAAAAAGTCAACAGAATGGATTATATTTGTGAGAAGACTATAACTTTCTTTAGAATAACTGATGTCTTCTATTCTCCCCTCTCTCCTAATTATTTTTCTCTGCTTGTGGGAGAATTTTCCTTGCACAAAGAAATATTTTAAAGATGATGTAATAATCTTAGTAGAGATGTGCTAATTGTTAGACTAATTGTTAGACTCCTCTGAAATATTTTGGTAACTTATACCTTGCTTTTTTAAGACTTTGTCAAACGTTGTAATGGCAAATTATTGTTTGTTCCCAGATGTCGCATTTTGATACCCATGGGTGCTGTGTGTTTTTTTTTTTTTTTTTTTTTTTTCCTGTCTGATGGTCAACAATAAATGCATGACAAATAAAGGATGGCAGTTTCTTTGGTGCTTTTATACATAGATACTGCCAGGCTTAGTACTTCAGTACTATGAAAATAAGTTTAAATTGCATACATGCCAGCCAAAGAAAACTCCTAAATTGGGAGGGTACATGAATGTACAGCAAAAAAGAAAACTGCTTTAGATGCAGAGGACTCCTATGCAGGATTACTATAACACTTTCTCATTTTTTACCTGCCCTATTACTTTTTCTGCTGTAATTGTAAAATGTTTTCTATTACCCATGACTGTTTAGAAGGGATTTTCTGTTTATTTTACTCATAGCTGGGCAGGATGAGGAAATTCAGAGCATACACGAAAGATCAGAGTACTAAAGGAGGTCTGATGGAATAGGAAGATGAGATTTTTCTACGTTACTTTGTTTTCTGTGAAGAAAATCGTTATTAGGCAACTTATGTGTACAGCTTTGAGGAATCTAAAAATGGAAATTCTGCATAACTCCCTAATAACGTATAGAAAATGCAGTTTCAGAATACTTCAGTACTTCAATACTTCAGCACATACAAAAAGCAAGTGAGCTTCATGGTTTATTATTGCCGCATGTTTGTGTAACTCAGTAGTACATGAGCCCGAGTTGATGTGTTTCTAGTTATGAACATAATATAACATGACAGTTATGTATGCTAATTTTTAAAATGTATTTTATCTTACTAAAGTATTCATGATGGTGGTTAGCACAATTAGAGATGTTCACAATAACACTCAGTTTTAACTTTTGTACGGTAGTGAATTAGTGTTTGCAATTAATTATCCCTCTGATGACAGCACGTCTGATCAGAATTCAGCACCTCAAACAGTACTACTTCAACATCAGTAATTGTTAGGGAAAAGTAAATAATTAAAAGTTCCAGTCTGTGTTTGTGCATTGTTTCATTGTTGTTACCCTGCTCCAGTTATCTGTCACTAAATTTTAATGCATTTTTATTTTTCCTAATTATTTTACTTTGTAAAAGACTGTAAATGCTATAAACTTTCAACAACTTTTTACCTATATCTAGATCTCTTCTGTAGAAACACAACTACAGGATTGTGTTCTGAAACTTGTTTGCCTTGTCTGTCAATAAGCAAGTGCTCTGTATTGACCATTATGAAAGATACAGTAATATATGCAAGTCATTTGAGATTTTAGAATATTTTTTCTCATTGTTGAGTATATTCTGTATATGATTCTATGAATAAAATATAGATTAGAAATTAACATAAATGAAGGCAAATATTATTTACATTTAATAAATATTTAAATTTAAAGTGCCTACATGAGTTATGTGAGGGCAGTACCAGATCTTAAGAAGCAAAGATCACATAGGACTGTAGGTTGTTGTGGGGTTTTTTTGTTTGTGTGTGTTTGTTTGTTTGTTTTTAATGTTTCTTTAGCCTTTATGTAGCTGGGACATGAAGCACAAGATTCACTAGCCCATATGTGGTGGTATGTTCTCTGTATGTGCTTTTCTTTAACCATACTTGGTTTGATGCTGAAGCAAACTGTATGATGAATCTAAAAAGGTATTTTTTTAACTTACAAAACAACCATTTCTCTGGCATGTTGTCATTTTCTGTATCAACTTTGATGAAAACCATTGTGAATCTCTTTAGTTATGTTTATTATAATTTAGTTGAGAGATTTATGTTAGACAATAGCCATTATAAAATCAGAATTTTTGTGGACTTATTCTGTTGTCATGCATTGTCTTGGTACTTAATCCAAAAGGAAAGTGCAAGTATGTATGCAAGTACATACACCAGAGTAGTTAGGATGAAATCACAATTTCTCCATTTACCTGGCCAGAAAAATTCTTAGTGAAATCCATTTACAGTGTTTGTGTCAGGATGATGTTGTATTTGTAAAAAGTACTGAGAAGTAGCTTTCCTGCCTATTTGGTCTTCCCATGCTATGGGAAATTAGCTTGCAAGAAAAAGCTCCATGGACAACCAGTTGTGAGCAACTCATGCCAGGGGAGCTGCAGTTACTCACTCCTGCTTATATATAGAGCATATGTTTACTATCTTGCCTCTTGAAATGTGATCACTGCTTTATAGAAATTAAAAACTGCCTGCTTTTTGAAAGGTGCCTAAGAAGATAAACACCTATGTGGGCCTTTGCAGTAGCCTGGAAGCTGAAGGCAATACCTTCTGAAATACTTAGACCACTTAAATAATTGTATCAAATTGAATTAGAAATTGATCCATAATGCTGTAATAGTTGTTATTGTCTTGAACAAACTCTTGCAATTGGCAAGCATGAGAGTCTGCATGATCCATCATATTTTGTATTTACCTGCTCACGATAGTGTATATTGCTGAATGTTCCTTATGCTTTCTAGTTCTTTTGGCAGAACCAGGTGAAATTGTAGAGCTAAATGATAAATCATGTATTTATTAGTAG
This sequence comes from Patagioenas fasciata, assembly GCF_037038585.1. Lineage (NCBI taxonomy): Eukaryota > Metazoa > Chordata > Aves > Columbiformes > Columbidae > Patagioenas > Patagioenas fasciata. Next base: position 25,686,725 of record NC_092524.1, on the reverse strand, counting down.
TAGGGACTATATTCTGGATTTATTAAAAAAATGCATTTAACTGCAATTATTTGTATTAATGGAGAACTTCAGAGAATGAAATTAATAAAAGTTGGAAAGCATGCAAGTCTAGCTGAGGTGCTCATCTCAGCCCTTTCTATCTTTAAAGCTTCTATAGTGTTTTTTTGTGGTTTTGTGGTGTGTTTTCTTTTTTTCTTTCTTTCTTTCCTCGCTTCGTACCCAAAGGTATCCTCCTGTTCAGTGACCCAGTGAACGAGAAAGAGAAAGGAAAGGTGACTTCTGTCTTCACACTGCTGGAATGAAGGAAGCCCAGCTGCTTTTAGACAGTAAGACTGAGGAGAGAACCAGATTACACACTGAGAATAATTAGAGCAACATGGGTTTAATATCATTATTGCCAGGCGTTGTTCTCATCATTTCATTGCAACTCCTGTGTTCCTGGTTTAAATAAATAACACCAGCTTCAGGGCAACCAGAGAAAACAAATTCAGCTCTGGTTATCTAAGTTATTGCTCATGGTTTTTTCCACCTTTTCTGTTGTCTTTTCAAGTGAGATACCCTTTTTCTTTGACCTATATAACTTTTCATTTGCTTCTTTCAACATGATAATCAACAACAGAAAGATTGATTAAAGGATCTTCAAAGCCATCCAAAAAGAAGGGAGAAAATTCTCAATCTTCCCTCCTTACACTTTTCATTTGAATTTCAACAGCCTTTTAACATGTGTAATTCTGAAAGAGGAAAAATAAGCAAAGAAAGAAGCATGGGGAGAAGTGGAGAAGAAAAAGAAACTTCATGCTTATAAAATCAGAGGTGACATTAGTGGCCCTAGTAACTCCGAAGGCCCGCTCTGTATAAATGTAAAACTCCAGTTTTTGTAAGATGTGATGGCAAATGAAAAATTTTGAAGACTAATCTGTGGCATTCACTGATATCCATAGGACTGTGTGTACAGAGTAGTGCAGGTACCTTCGGGAAAATGGTATAATGGACTATAAGGTGTCTAATGAAGAAGTCCAGAATAGAAAAATGGAAAACAGCTTTCCAGAAAAAAAAAATAAATTAGCTAGTAAAAAGTTTCTTGGTCATATTGTTGACTTAATGAGATGTTTTCCATGGGGAAAAAAAAAGGGTGGCAAACTGACCTCATAAAGACGGTTTCACAATTGAAATGGTCGCTACACGTATCAGCACTGCTGAGTCAGGCTGATTTATTCATTTATTCCTAAAGCAGACCATACCTGTGTAATTTGATATTCTACAGTGGATGAGGAATGAGAGAGACTTCCAGGAACTTGCATATGCAAGCCAGTGGCTCTGTTTGTGTCTGTTTTGTGATGTTCTGACTTCTAGTGCTGCACGAGCTGGCTATGTGTCGGTCAAAACCTGTGTATATGCCTTCTGCAAGGGATGTATTCACACTAGTGAGCTGATTTACATCAGGAATGCACTTTTGATATTGATGCTGCAATCATTATCATCTGCCTTACTTTGTCTTATCTCATAGATTGGTCATGGAGCACAAAACCTGACTTTTCGATGAGCCTACCCAAGGCAAGTGTGTCTCCTGTGTTTCAGCTCTGAATGAGTGGTCAGTTCATGGGATCAGACTGACGCTAGTCAGAAATACATCTTCAGCACATGTACCACCTGAAAGCTGAGTTGCATTTACTGGGCTGTAGCTCCTATTTGGCAGCACAGGGGTAGCTTCTGGCACCAAACCTGTAGGTTACTGACTCCTGTAGCAATAAATATAATGATCACTAGGAGTGAGTTAGACTTGAACAGACAACCTTAACAGTGTCTCTGTCTGACTTAGAGTGCTTGTCCTAATGATCACTTCGCATCTCTTTTTGTAATGCGTGGGTAGGTGTTTTTCTCCAAGCTGTGTAATGCTTTGGATTTTTTTTTTTTTTTTAATTGGAACTGATCTGATTTTTCACTTCTGTTTTCTTTATACTGTAAATTCCTGATTGTCGAATTGCAATGTATGCTGCTTTTTGTCCCACAACACCTTTCCTGTTGTTTTTCAGCGTTTTTTTTCTGCAATTTTAATTGACTACTTCCCTCTGAGGTATCTCTAAGATATACAACTGTAACTTTGAAGGAAAAGTCCTGGCAAATATTTTCCCTCCCCAAATATATATTTTTAATCATTTTAGCATGGATATGGTGCTGTTAAACTGTAGTGGAGAACCTTAATATGAGCCTAGCTTACATAGGTGAATTTAACATAGCAATTGTTTGCTGGTATACTCTCTAATACTCTGGTCAATTAGTAGAATAATCCCCCAAACCCATCTGTTTCTAATCTTTGAGTGAAAATAGAGCTGGGTCACATAGTTTGCAGGTGGATAATCCCTGGTGGTTGCTGTATTCTATTAGGGTATCAGCACCAGAAAAAGTCATAGAACCAGCTGAGGTAGCAGGGTTAAGGAAGCAGCTATTCTGCATCGATATAGTAATCCCATGGAAGTGGGCTGCTCGGGAATCAAAAATATTTCGGGTGAGGGAATCAAATAGAATAATCTTTTTTGAAAGAATACCTTGACTTCAGCAGCCATGGTATTGTGTACTATTTCCATAAATTCTTGAAAGCTAAGCAGGAACTAGTAAAGTTAGTGTAAAAAACTGTGTAAGGTATTTTTCATGTAAGACTTGTTTCCTAGTATGCTTCAGAGGATTGAGCAATATGGTATTACTCTGGCACTAAACTTTATTAAACTAATGGGGACAAAGGAAGCAGAAGACAATATGCGGCAGGAAGGGGCCTTGCAGATGAGTGTGGTGGGGGTTTTTTGTTTGTGTGTGTGTGTTTGTTTTTTTTTTTTTTTCCTTTTGCTTCTAATTAGAAGGAGAATTTATGAATCAAAGAGATACTGGGGAATTAGCATCCTGACACCTCCTACCCATACTAAGATTACTCTTCTGTGCATGTAAAAGGTTGGTAATAGATAAAAGGGAAAATGGGGGACTAGAAGTGGACCAACGTCTTCAAAGTAGATTAAGTGGATGTGCTTTCTTCTTTAGAAAGTAGACCAAGCATGACAAAAAGATGTGCTGCTGTTGAACATCCCATTTTAGTACATAAAGGTTTCTGCTGGTTATGTTAAACAATTACTTAAAAAAACCCAAACAAAACAGACAACCAACACTCCTCTCCCCCTCAAAAAAAAAAAAGCCCAAACTAAACCTTTCACATCATTTTATTTCAGTGGGTTTTTTCCACATTAAACATCATTATTTTTTTTTCTTTTTTTAAAAACCTTCCTTAGAAACACTGGAACATCTTAAACTTTTTAAAGCTTAGATTACGTTTAATTTCATATTGAGAAAAAATTAATTTGATCTAAACCTCTTTGCTTTTTTTTTAATTACTAAAAAGAGTTTTTTATTGTATGTAATACCCCTTTTTACTTTAGAAAGTCAATGTATGATTGAATTGTGATCTTGAATAATTTAATTCTTTCACTTTGAATTTTTCCATATAGTACCTAAGTATGATTTTTTTTTTTTTTTTTAATATTGTATTCTTGAGTACTTGTGTGCTGTAAATATCTTATAGTTTTCTTCTTGGAAGTGATCATATTTAGTACATGGGTAAAATCTGTTTGTGTTCTAGTTTAAAAATTTTGCCAAGTTTGTGGATTTTCTGACTGAAAATGACTATGCTAATAGTGTCTTCCTTAGCAAGGGATTCAGGATACCATGAAATAATAAAATCCCTCCAAACACAGTTCTTGTTACACTGGAACTGCTTTTGGATAGTTTAAAGCACCAACTGGTGTATCTTAAAATAAAGAACACAGCTGCAGCGCTATTTTCAACCCTATTGAAACAAATGACTCATGCCTTGGGGCATCTCTAGTTACATGTATTTTAAACCTTCCAGTAAGGATATGCATACTTATGTAAAAGTAGTATTAACTTTCTCTGACACTTTTTTTTTTTTTTTTGCACAAAAGTGAAATCATACCAGTTCTTGTAGATTTCTGTACCTATTGAGTTGAGAAACTTAGTACAGCCTGTGTTAATGTATTGTAAACAGTATGGTTTAAGCTTGTCTCATAGGATGTTTGAAAAGCCATACATGCTCACAGTTCCACTACATTTTTATATGCTTTTCTACCCTCATAAATATGCTTGAGCAGTTGAGGAAAGTCTTTCCAAACAAGCCTTTTGGACTTATCAGTGCAACCTGGTGAAATTTCCCTTCTGCAGTGTTAAAGGCAGAGAGAACTCCTGGAGCACTGGCTGCAGAGGTCTGAGTCTCAACCACCTGCATCAGCAGCAAACTCACTTTCCTCTGACATGAGAAGTGGGAGTGGGTCAACATTTGCAATGGTCTGGATGAACTAAGTGCTCACAGTACAAAAATATTCTCTGATCTGTGTCCTGCCATTGATCGATTGTTGAATCTTTAAGGATTTAAAACTGTAAAGTTGTACCAGTATCACATATTGGAATAGCAGATCTTCATCTGTGGAATACTATCTTCTGCTTCTTTCCTGTGTTATACTGCTAGTAAGAAAATACGGAGGTGCTTATGGAAACTTCAATACGAAAAAAAAAAAAGAAAAATCTCATTTTCTTTTCTGAGGAACAGAGTGAATAGCTGGGAACTCTAACAGTGAGAAAGCAGTGTAAGTTGCCTTAAGGAAAACTAAGGAGGGGAACTTAGTTTTGAATGGCACACAGTACTTGCAGGATTGTGTTCTAATGATTTCTAGCCTTTTTTAGGCTTTCAAGGATATCTGATTTTTGTAGGCTCTGAAAATAATAGTAAAGGTGGTATAAGCTCCCAAGGATGCTTACTTCAAGGAAATGAGACCATGGGAGAACACAGGTAGAGGACTCATGTAGCTCCTAGGTCTTGCTCCTTTTCCGTTTCATGAGGACTCAATGTCTTTTGGAAGTCAATGAGTTTTGAATGCCTTTCTATTTGCAGTACCTTGAATTTAGTTTTATCTGATTAAACGAATTGTTCAGATGTGGTAGATGCCCTCTGGGTGCCTGAGCACTGGCGAGAGGAGTAGAGGTATGAGCAGCTGGAAACATTAGGCTTAGCTGCAGGTTTTGCAGATGTGGGAAAAGAAACTGAATGGTAGTGAGCAAGTAAGCACCCTCCCCTCTGGCAAGCTGTCAGGATCCATTTGGCAAACTGACTCTCAGCTTGAGAGAGGGATGAGCCTGCCCTGGAGAACCTGGCTGAGGCAGGTGTTCGTGTGCTGGCAGCAGTTTATGCTCCGGGCTTTGTCCTGGGAAGGAGGGATCTGCTGGAAGCTGATAAATTGCTATGACAGAGAGGTTCTTGTTCCTGGTTATGATGTTATGCAGTAACTACACTGTAAAGGACTGATTTAGGTGTGCATTCTGCATAGCTGGTACTGCATCACAAGAGTTTTTCTGAAGTATTTATGGGAGAGAACGTGTTAATGCCTCTCACTGTTTTTCTTAATGCAGTCAGGAATAAATCTTTGAAATGAGTGTCAGTTACTTAAGCTGTTTACTCCAGTTAGGTTCAGTTCAAACTTGCTATACCTTGGGTATATGACTGAACTACTTTAACACTCCAGAGATGTATAATATCACGCAGGTATAACATGGTGCTTGTGATACGGGACACCTGAAGATGGAAGCTCCCAACCAATACTGAAATTATTACTGTATGAGGCATGATTTATGCCGTCTAAATGTGTCTGGCTCAAAGTTTAGCATCTGACCTAAGCTGTAGTGCCATCCCTCTTCCTATTGCTATGGAGTCAAGGTATGGAAAACATCCCTTCTTGTCAAATGATTCATACTATCTTGAGTATTTACACACCTAATTTTAAGGCATGGTGAATCATATTTTTAGTAGGAGATATTTAACTTCATAAGGATAGACAAATAAGTTTTCAAAGGTACTTGAAGTAATCAGTTTCTGGAAATGAGTTGGTTTAAAGAATCATAGAGTCATTTAGGTTGGAAAAGACCCTGAAGACCATTGAGTCCAACAGTAACCTAACTCTGGCGCTAAACCATGTCCACAAGAACCTCATCTTTACGCCTTTTAGACACCTCCAGGGATGGGGATTCCACCACTTCCCTGGACAGGCTGTTCCAGTGTTTGACAACACTTTCCATGAAGAAATTTTTCCTAATATCCAGTCTGAACCTTCCCTGGTGCAACTTGAGGCCATTTCCTCTCATCCTATTATTTGCTGCTTGGGAGAAGAGGCCAATAACCTCCATGCTACAACCTTCTTCCAGGCAGTTATAGAGCAACCTCCTTGTCTTCAGGCCAAACAGCCCCAGTTCCCTCAGCCATTCCTCATAAGACTTGTTCTCCAGACCCCTCACCAGCTTAGTTGCCCTTCTCTGCACTCTCTCCAGCACCTCAACATCTTTCTTGTAGTGAGCGGCCCAAAACTGAACACAGTATTCAAGGTGTGGCATCACCGGTGCTGAGTACAGTGGCACAATCACTTCCCTAGTCCTACTGGTCACGTTATTCCTGATACAACCCAGGATGCTGCTGGCCTTTTGGACACACTACTGGCTCATATTCAGCCAGCTGTCAGTCAACACCCCAAGGTCCTTTTCTGCCAGGCAGCTTTCCAGTCACTCTTCCCTGAGCCTGTAGCACTGCGTGGGGTTGTTGTGACTTAAGTGCAGGACCCAGCACTTGCGTTTCTTGAACCTCATACTACTGACCTCAACCCATCAATTGAGCTGGTCTAGACCCCCCTGTAGAGCCTTCCTACCCTCCAGCAGATTAACATGCCCTTCCAATATTGGTGTCATTTGCAAACTTACTAAGGATGCACTCAATTCCCTCATCCAGATAATTGATAAAGAAATTAAACAAAACTGACCCCAATAATGAGCCCTGGGGAACACCATTCCTGACTTGTCACCAACTGGATTTATATGAAGACCAACTAGTGTCTTGCAACTGCTGTCTTAAATATGTAAACGTAAATGTCCAGGATGGCACCCATTAACTTTTTAGTGTTAACCACTCCCACTTTTCTTTGTAAAGTATAGCACAAAAATAATTTTTAAATTAATTTGCTAATTTTCACTGGGAGATTTCAAAAGCCAAAACAAGTCAGAAAAGTTGAAAAAAGATAAAAAGAATTCCAATCTGTAATTGTATTTATTCATAATTGTGGCCTAGACAACTGTGGAAAAATAAGGAAAAAATTTTAATCTTGGTAAATCATAGAATCATAAAATAATTTGGGTTGGAAGGAATCTGCAAACATCATCTAGTCCAGCCCCCCTGCAATGAGCAGGGACATCTTCAACTAGATCAGGTTGCTCAGAGCCCAGTCAAGCCTGGCCTTGAATGTTTCCAGGAATGTGGCATCTACCACCTCTCTGGATAACCTGTGCCAGTGTTTTACTGCTGACATTGTAAAAATTTTCTTTGTCATGTCTAGCCTGAATCTCCCCTCCATTAATTTAAAACCATTACCCCTTTTTTGTCGTAACAAGCCCTACTAAAAAGCCGGTCCCCATCCTTCTTATAGGCTCTTTTTAAGTACTTGAAAAGCCACAATAAGGTCTCCCAGGAGCCTTCTCTTGTCTAGGCTGAACAACCCCAATTCTCTCAGCCTGTCCCCATAGCAGAGGTGTTCCATCCCTCTGATCATTTTGGTGGCCTCCTCTGGTCCCTTTCCAACAGGTCCGTGTCTTTCCTGTACTCAGAGCTTCAGAGCTGGATGCAATACTCCAGGTGGGGTCTCACCAGAGTAGAGTAGAGAGGCAGAATCACCTCTCTTAACCTGCTGGCCATGGTCCTTTTGATGCAGCCCAAGATACAACTGGCCTTCTGGACTGGAAATGCACTTTAGTGTCTCATATCCAATCTTTCATCCATGAGAACCCCTCAGTCCTTCTTTGCAGGGCTGCCCTCAATCTCTTCATCCCCCAGCCTGTATTGATTCCAGGGGTTACCCTGACCCAGGTGCAGGACCTTGCACTTGGCCTTGTTGAAACTTATGAGGTTCACATGGGCCCAGATCTTCACCTTGTCCAGGTCCCTCTGGATGGCATCCCATCCCTCAGGCATGTCAGCTGCACTGCTCAGCTTGGTGTCATCCACAAACTTGCTGACGGTGCACTTGATCCCACTGTCTATGTCATTGATGAAGATTTTAAACAGTACTGGTCCCAATATGGACCCCTAGGGACACCACTTTTCACTGTTGTGCATCCAGACGTTGTGCCATTGACCACTACTCTCTGGGTGTGACTATCCAGCCAGTTCCTCATCCACCAAACAGTCCACTCATCAAATCCATACCTCTCCAATTTAGAGAGAAGGAAGTTGTGTGGAACCATGTCAAAGGCTTTACAGAAGTCCAGGTAGACAACATACATAGCCTTTGCTTTGTGCACTAATGTAGTTACTCCATCATAGAAGTGGTCAGGCAGGATTTGCTCTTGGTGAAGCTGTGCTGGCTGTCTCAAATCAACTCTCTGTCCACATGTGCTTTAGCATCACTTCTAGGAGGATCTGTTCCATCATCTTCCCAGTCACAGAGGTGAGGTTGACAGGTTGGTAGTTTCTGGGGTCCTCCTTTCTACTCTTTTTAGAAATGAGTGCTACGTTTCCCATTTGCAGTCACCAGGGACTTCACTTGACTGCTGTGACTTTTCAAATATCATGGAGAGTGTCTTTGCAACTATATCAGCCAGTTCCTTCAGGACTTTGGGATTCATCTCTTCAGGTCCATGGACTCATGTATGTTCAGGTTCCTTGTCCTTGTCTTGCAGTTCATCCACTTGAGAGATGGAGGAAGAAAGCTTGCCAGTAAAGACTGAGGCAAAGAAGTTTTTGAATACCTCAGCCTTCTCCTCATCCATTGTTACCAGTTTACTTGTCTTGCTCATCAGCAGGGGTCATGCTTCCTTTGACCTTCCTTTTCTGGCTGATATACCTGTAGAAGCCCTTCTTGTTATTTTTTGCATCTCTTGCCAAGTTCAGTTCCAGCTGCACTTTGGCCTTAAATATTGCTTCCCTTGTGTACTTAAATATTACTGAAAAGTTAACCTTACATTTAAAAGCAAAACAAAAAGAAAAACAAAGCAGTAAAAAAAGGGTCTGTGAGCTATGAATGTTTTCCATTTGGAAATGAGTTACATTTTATTAAAATTCTCATTACATAATGTTAGCTGCAGAACATTTTTCATATTTTTTAAAAATAATTTGCAATATCTTTTGGCATCTGACCAGACAAAATAATGAAACTTCCATTTGGAGTAAAATTTCTCTTAGACAATGCTTGTTTGCGTAAATTCTGCTATGGGTTTAGCCAATTGAGTGATGTGGCTGTAATAATTTTGCTTGCTTAAGCATGTGTGGTGTAAAAATAGTGATTGTAATGTACTTGTCATGTTGATGCGAAAAGCGTGTGCTAGCTCAGGGTGTCCATTGCTGCCATCTGTGGAGAAGACTGTGTGGTTTCTCAGCTGTATGTGTTGAAGGTTATATTGTTAAGATTTTTCCAACAGATTTAATGTTTAGGACCTTTATCAATGTTCAGGAAAGTCTGAACTCTGTCCCTGTCATTTTGATGTTCCAAATGGCCAGGAGCCATTAGCTTTGTACATTTAAAAGAGCCATGCGGAAATGGAAAGCTTATGAGTCAACTAATCTAATAGTATGCAAAGGGATTAGTGTTGATCACTCTGCTCAGGAGAGAGGCTTGATTGAGGGAGATGCCTGGTAGTATTACATGATGTTTCTGTGCAATCCACTCTGTAACAGCTGCTGTCAGGTTTGACTTTGGATGTTAATCACAGTTTGTCCTCCACTTGTACTCAGTCGAGTTAGCCTTGTGCCATTAGCCTTCCCTGTGTAGCTATCTGTGATCCAATATCAAATCCTAGTCACAGTTTTTCCTCCTCCATATCAGCAATCAGTCTACATCAAACTGTCTTCAGTCACAGCTAAGTGTGGAGCTGGAGAGGACCTCTATTCCATACCCATTTTCAAACACTTTTCTAACTCTAAACCTTGACCTAGATATGTCTAGTTCTTCCAAGAATATATTGTTCATCCAGGAACAACATCTTATAGAAAACATTCCATGTGTATGCATGCCTACTTCAAATGAATGGCAAATGAGGCCATCACTCTGAAGGGTTATTTTCCTATATGTTAACTTACTGCTGATCAATTATAATCTGAGAATTTGACATAGCAATACCTTTTTTTCTTTTTTTTTGTTTGTTTTGTTTTTTAAATAGGAAACCAATTTATTTCTAAAAGAGTTCCTTGTAACTTGCTCTAATAATCAAACCTAATCAGATCAAATAACTACATCTGATACCTCTTCTACCATGTCCAGTATATCTTCATCACAACTTTGGAGTCACACAAAGATAGCTCCCCAGGATTTAAGTTAGTTACTTTGTGTCTTAGTATGCAAGGCTGTCTGAGGAGCTGGGTGTACTCACTAGTTCTTTACCCTTCAAAAAAATTATTAATCTGAAGGAAAGATAATTATGAGGTTGAAGATGAATGACCTAATCCACTGTCTTAATTTTTCTAATTTTCCTGCATTATTCATATTTTTTGTCTGGATGAGGGGAGGCCAAGCTGAATGCTCATGACTGTGCTACCTTCTGTCTGTCCACTGTCATCTCTTTCTTTCCAAGAGAATATTTTCAGTGAGCACCTGTTCTGCAGCTCATGATTTAGACAAGTCACAGGTTTGAGTCTCTGGTATCTTCTAATTGTCTGCATAGCATGTGCTTTTTAAAGTCTGTAAAGCAGAAAGGTTTTCTGACTGGGAATGAATACAGGCAGCACTGTTGCCTGGGGTCTGTAAACCACAGGGAACCTGGGTAGTTTAATCTCCCCCACCTAGGAAGGAGCTGGTCTTGTCTGCCATCTCTTGCCTGTTTATGCTAATTTGTTTCTGCTTTGCAAAATTGCTCTTTTTTTTTTTTAATTTTTTTTATTTATTTATTTTTTAAATTTACTTCACTCTATATCAGTTCCTCTGGTCAAAGAATCACTCTTTCACTTCTGGGACTTGGGTAAAAAAGGACAGGTCCAACTGAGAGACTGTTTCATATTAACAGTGGCTGGAGTAAAGGGCCCTTATGGCCTCTAAGTTGATAATAAACACTGGGGTTCAATGCAAGGCCATAGTAATGTGAAAATCTAAAGCCAGCAGTTTGGGGACCTGATAAAGTTGTCTCTGTTAGTTCCTCAGTGATGAGAGTTGACTTTTGCTCCTTACTCAACCAAGTATTTTTTGTAAATCTAAAACTGAATTACTTAAGTGATGTTACAACCTTTGTTATTTATGTTTTTTTTTTCTTTCAAAAGTAATTATTTTCAAAAGGAAAACACCCTTCTGTAATGTGAATGAAAAAACACAACATACTGTTTTGGGATTTATTCTGTTATTTTTACTGAATAGAAGTCAGAGTTTAAATACATTTGTGAGAGGCAATTCCTCCTGGAAGAATACTTCAAGTACAAAATAGCATAAGGGTGCTCTGGGACATTCGATACAAAGATTAATGCAACAACTGTCTTAATGGTTAAGTTAGCTTAGTTTTATTGGTTAAGTTAACTTAGTTTTATTGTATGATCAGGAAAATGTATGACAAAAAAGACAAGGGCTTACATTGCTTAAATTGTAGTGAACTGTGTGTATTCAGTTTGTAGATATCTTTGTTAGTGTCACTGGAAGCTATACCAGCTGTGAAAACTTCCTAACAATTTGGTAAACTACATCATAGAGAAGATATTAATAAGACAGAAACATGATATGAATTATGACCTGTGCCATGCTAGGAAGTATTATCGCTTAAGAAATAAATTAATTGCCATTTAGACTGCCTGAATTTAGAATGTCTTTTGCTGTTCCCAGTCTAACTCTTTGAGGTCTCTCCAATCCCCTGAGGAAACACGGCTGGGTTTGTGAAGGCTTTCAAACAGAGGAAGTTTCCAAGACAGACTAAAATAGGTGATATTCATTGCAGGATGAAACCTCAGTCTTTCAGCCATACACCTACTCTCCTGGGAAGAATTTTCCACCTGTAGAAGGTGTCAGAGAGGGAGAGGAGGATTTCCAGCAGTCAGATAAAGACCTACAGCTCCAGTCTCATCCTTTTGACAGAGAGGTACAAAGTAGATGGGAAGAGATAAGAAACTGTGGATGAATACTGGCAGTGGTATCTCGAAAGTAATTTGAATTATTTATGGAAACATTTATTTGGAGATTGAATTAAACAACTATCAAATCAGCATGCCTGAGTCTGTCTGTCCAGGGTCGAGCAGTCAGAATGATGAAGTTTTTTAAAATACCAGTGCAGCAATAATGGAATAGAGGCAAAGGCACAGAGTTTTTCTATGAGAAGGGGGTTGTCCAGGAGTTGATGGTCAGTAGTCCTTGATCAGTGCTCAGAGGCTACACTGCAGCTGTAGTAACAATCTGAAAATGCAACTATATTTGCATGACGATCACTTTATTTAAGTGTTGGAGAAATAGTAGTTTGGGATTTCCTCACTGGCTACAATGAGCAGGAAGGGTACAAAATGCTGATTTAAGCAAGTGACCAACTGTATCTGCTTTCAGTCTTGAAAATAAGTCTAGACCAGTGTGAGTATCCTTATCTGTCATGCCCTTAGCACTGGTTTTGCTGTTTCTGCCATCCTACTTGAATCACTAGAAAAATGTCACAAATTTATGCTGTTTATGTGCTGTAAAGGTTCTGCCTGCTGCTGGACACTTGTTTTCCCCTGTATTTTAATTCCATCCTCTTGTATTGGCAGTTTGAAGCTTTTCGTGTGCCAATGGAAATTTCAGAGTTGTCATGTTCACTGAGATGTATACATTTGCCAAACACAGATTATTTTGGGTTTTCTCCATATGATACTTTTTGTATGGGCAGTTTCAAATTCTGCTCTGCTTCTGTAGTAAGTTAATTTCTTTGTACTGTTTGTTGGCTCCTGGACCAATTTTAGATGCTTATTTCTACATGATACTGGGTGGTTGTTCTTGTTATTGTTGTAGTTTCATGTTTGGTTTTTTGTTTGTTTGTTTTTGTTGTTGTTTTGTTTTATTTTGTTTTTTGGTAGCTTTGATTTGGTTTTACTTTAGCCACCTGGAATGTTTTTCTGTTTGGATTCAGTTTACTTAATGAAAAGGATTTTGTGGGGCAAATTTCTGAATGATTCTTCCCATCCCTGCCCTGCCTCTTTCCTGTGAGGAGCACTGCTGTTAGTAGTCCATTAAATATTAATGGCTCTATTTGCAGTTTCTCTCTAATGTGCTTTATTTTGGTACCAGTCCAAGCTGTGGAAATGAAAACCCCCTCGGGACCTTATGTAGAATGTAATTTGCTCTGCAGTTTTGGCTGTAAACATGATAATAAATTAGAGGATGTAATGAATATTCATTGAAGCGCACAAGGTTTCTTTCTTCACTCATGTCTGGTTATCAGTTTCTTCCCAAATTGTGTCTGGTAAGAGATGTGCATGGATGTTGGCAGCTCCAGTGGCTTGATATGGTCACTGTGTTACTGATGTTTTTGCCTTGGAAAAATATTTACTAAAAAGGGACCAAAAGTGTCTTGTCCTTGCAAGATTCACAGGAGGAAAACAAAACCAAACCAAAACAACAAAAACCTGCAAGAAAATTAAAAAACCACAAATATCCCTTGGTCTTCCAGTCTTTTTAATGTGGATTAGTAAGTTTAAGGTCACACCTTGTCCTTGTGTGTGGTTGCAGCTCTACTGCCCAAGTTATCCTTGTAGTGGGATTCAGGTCAGTTCCTTCACTGCAGTGAGGGGCACTTTAGAAATCTGCTTGGGCTGTTCTGTCAAGTCCTCCTGCTCAGCAGGATTAGGCCAGGTCAGTTCATAAAATTAAGTTCATAGCAGAGAAGTTTTCAATAGCAAGACTACATTTCAGTGCAGTTCCATCCTTTACAAGAAAACTTGCTCTGCTTTTAGTAGTGTAATAAATCTCACTATTCCTTTACAATACCGATTCTCTTTTGGATTATTACTTGGAAACTCATTATTGTATGTAGGAAGGATGAGAAAGGGTTGTAACATTTGCGTTAATTTGTGCAGTTGTCATGAGAGATCCTTAAATTCAAACTACTTCTAAATTAAAAAAAAAAAAAAAAGTTGAGAAAAGTGGCCACTTAATTCTCTCTTGGTATACAACTATTTATTGATTATACACTGTGTATCAAGTATGCTCAATATGCTGCACAGGCTTTGGATGAGGAAAACTCATCCTGTAACTGGTCTGAAGCTTTTTCCCTCTACCAAACAGCACTGAGAAACCATTATGAATCAGTTACCACCTGTTTTACTGAATGCTATCTAATGCTTTCATTTAGAATTTGTATGAACGTTACCTATAAACCTTTTCAGTTAAGTAAAAAGTTTTAATGGAGACCTATTGTTTTTACTTTCGTCTTTGTCATCAGCTTTGAGAGGAATGCAAAGGCTTCATTTTCATCGTCTATTGGGTAGCTTATTGGTTTGGGATTTCTGAGAGAATCCAAGCAATCTGTGCTCTGATTGAGACAAAGCGGTACTTTCAGTCTCGATCTGTCACTGCATGACTATGGACTTCAACATCTGTGATGCGATAGAGTGTGTATGTTTCCCTTCTGCTGAAACATTTTGGAGCACAAATAAAGATGAATGTTTTTCTGTCCAGAATAAGTTAATTCTTGACTCATTTTGCTCACTTGATTATTTTTCGTTGAGTTTGATTCCTTTTGTTGCTGTTTGTGTTTCTTCATCAAGAAGTCCAAAACTTTATCAGGAATTAATATTTCTGATTTAAAACAGTTCTAGTGTGGAGAATATACGTGTCAGGGAATCACAGTACTGCGGGGGAATGGTTAGGAAAACCAACAGATTAGTTTCAACCTTGGAAACGACACTTCCTTTACTTAACTGATGTTCATTAACAATACATGTTGCCAATGACTACCTCTTAATTGTCATCACTACATATTCATGCCATCAGTCCATAACAATCTATCCTAATTCAGCTGTGAGCATATAGTCCAGTAGAGGTGGTGCCACATTGTTGACACTAATAGCTGCAAGCCCTTGATGGTCTTACTTAAGTTGGAGGTGATCTTGCTTAGGTGCTCTTTTGAAGTAGGACAGGTCGAATGGAAACCACTGTCATGTTGTCTTTCATCTCAACCTGTTATCATTTACTGCAGGTTGATAATAATCTGTGGCAGATGCTTTCTGTTAACCCCCCGCCCTCCCCACTAAGGAAAGGTAATAGGAGGAAAATGGAGAGAGACTTGCAAATTGGAAAGTTAAAAAAACTTTACTAATGCTACTAGTAAATAGAGAAAATCATACAAAATATACAAAACCAATCACGATTTTCCTTGTGTAGCACAGCATTACCCGCAGAGCTGGCATCACTCTAGTATCTGCAGGTCAGGCACCCGGAAGTCCTGGGCTCGACTGCAGTAAAGTGGAACTGGATTCAGGGGTGCAGGGTCTGGAACCTGGCCTCAGATCACAGACACAATAGGCAGGGTCCTCTTCAGATGCCAGCCATGGTTGAAGAGAACAAGACCCTTGTGATCTCCCACTTTTATAGGGTGTATGACATGGATGGGATGAAATACCTAGCTGGTCAATCTTGATCATCTATTATGTCTGCCCCTCCTTGCAAATATGCCCCTCTCACTTATGGGATGTGCAAATTTATCAGTAACCTTGGCTGCCATAGTAATAAGGTTAAACCTGGGCCTCTTCTGCAGACCGTTGCTGTTGCTATCAACTCCAGAGTGATAAAAAAAGTGCAGTTTCTTAGAAGAACTTAGCTGAAAGGAAAAATTCACTAAAAGAGAAACTGGTCTTGTTTTAAACAAAACCAGGACACAACCTTTCTTGTTTGTTATTGGTATCTTCTCTTTCTCTTCCCAAATTAAGAGTGTAGTCTCATTTGCTAGTTTCACCAAGCATCTTTCCTGTTTGTGTGGTGAATCCAAAATAGTCCAGCAGAATGTCTTTCCTATCTGTTTGACATCCTTTGTTACCTTGCAGATTTTACTGCTTGCATGTGTCTTACTCTACCTCATTTGTGCAACTCCATCATAATTCTCTAAAACTCCTTTGTGTTTCATGCTATTTATGTTCAGCTGTGTTAGAAATACTTGTTGCTGGTCATGCAATTAGTGGTGTAACAATGTCACACAGTACTTATCTGCTCTTGCTGATTCTGCTGTTTTAGTGTGCTTATGCCTGTGCTTAAGGCACATGAATATTAATTATGTCTTGTGGAGTATGGTTTTACTTTGAGTGCAACATGTCTCTACTTCAGAGGCACCAATGGGTCTCTGCTGGTGCTGCAGAAAACAGTCTTCTGAAGTGCTTACATTTTTTTATTATATGGCTGTCAAAGTCATTGCTCATTTTTTTATCATATGGCTGTCAAAGTCATTGCTCATTTATTCTTTGATCTCACTTGGTGCTGTAAACAGTTCTGGCAGAATATTGTGGGTTTCCTCATTTGGTATGTTGACTTGTGTTTAGGACCTGCCTGTCAGAAATGCTCAAGATGCCTTCATTGGGGGAATACTGGTACCTTCCTAAAAAAAGAAGTAGCTTATATAAGTGGTTACTGCTGCTGTCATATGGGTGACTGACCTGTTAAAACCCAAAATTATTTGGGATATGAAAAATATCATCCCATAGTTTCTGAAATGGAGATTCCACAACAGTAATGGCTAATGCAGCATGTCTGGGTAAAACTTGACTCTCAAGCCCATAGGATTACAACTTCAAAAACTCCTCCCTTGAAATTGTTTCATCCTCACCTTTTCAGTTACTTTGTTCATTTGATTACGTAGGAATAAACTTCGCTATGCTGGATTCAAACTGAGTGCCAGTGTTTTTTGGCTATTGTAATGTCACTATCTGAGAAGGAATCTGACCTCACCCTGACGATGTCATGTCTGGAGGATGTCATGGCTGGTGCTTCTGACGGACCCTGTTCTGGCAGTATGTTTGAGTAATGCTTCCCTCTTTCTCAGCACACATCTCATGAAATGTGTTTACACAGTAGTCTTGTGTGCTCTGCCATTGACGATGCTCAGGTCTCTTCTCAAACATAGAATCATCCTGTACTTCTAGCTAAGCCAGATTCCCAAGCTCCAGCTGTTGGACACCTCTACCTGTTTGGTTCTTGGATGCTGTGCAGCCCTTACAGAGGGCTGGGCTGCAAGTAGTGCTCTTCTAAGAGCTCTGTGTACCTGAACTATTCTTGATACCAGTGAGTTTATATGAGAAGCAATTTTTCAAAGCTTAAACTGTATCAGTACATGGCTAAATTATCTTCAAAGCAGATATAAATACAGGTCTTTGTAGTCACTGTAATCTAGTTCAATCGTCTTCTGTTATTTCTGTAGCTAATCTACTACTAAGATTTTCCAGTATATACATCTCTCACCCTACTGCCTGTACTGTGATGTGCTTCTTAATATTCACTGTAATAGTATACTATTTATTTAAAACAAGTAGGTTTGTTTGACATTGCATTCAATTAATAAAAAGTTCCCACTAATATTCATAGTTTAAATAAACAAACAAAAAATATATTTTTCTAGTATCCTAACTTGTAGAGAATGAAGACCCTGGAATAAAACTATGGCAGAAAAATAGTGAAACAAAAAGGAGTGACTTCTACAGAGACAGGACTGAAGTAAGGTAAATTGGCCCTTGTACAAACAGCTCAATTGTAAATGTAAGAATATTTCTAGTGCCTCTGGATATTTCTTATCAAGTAAACCATAACATGTAACTTCTTATTTGAAGTATTAGAGTGGCTGCTCTAGTCTTAACAAATTCCTACTGTTTGATGCAAACTAATGAGACAAAGAGGGATATGTTGTCTTCAGAGAAAATGATGTGTAATGGCAATAATAAGAATGAAGCCCAAAATCTATAAACTCCAGAATATGAACTGAAAATTCCTGATTCAGTTCACACTATTTGTATGAAGATACATCACGTCATGACTAATCTAGAACTTTTCAAAAAGAAATTATATGTATATTTGAATGTAGTGTTTTAACTTGGATTTATGTCAGTCATAAGATGTAGATTTTATATTAATTTTTTTCCATATCTTAATGAGAGTCCATGTCACTTGAAAATGACTGCAAAAAGGTGATAAGGAATGTGTTACTATATTGGCTGGTCTTTCAGATCAGTCAGATTTGTGTGTTGTCATTAATCTGTGGTTAATTAGCAGATGACTTTATGTATAGCCTGGGATATAAAAAGATTATGCTCTTAATAGGTTAAGTGAATGATTTTGAAATATTAAGTCCGTTTATTAACACAAATTATATTTGAAGTTCAGATAGTATTCTGGAGGGAAATAAGAAAAAAAAAAAAAGGCAACCTAGCCCTTATCAAAATGATTTTGAATATCCATTGATTTTTTTTTTATTTGATATTTATCTGTATTTGAGAAAGGATAAGTCTAGTTTAGCGAGATGTGTCAAGAGGTATGCGAATGTAAGATCTCTGAAGTTCTTTCTAGATTAATTTGTCTTCACAGCAATTCTGCTTTAGTGTATGTACTTTCATCCTGAAGATGGTGGAAGTCAAACTAAAAGAAGTGAAACATTTTACTTGTGTAAAACCTAATCAGCAACAGCATTGGAAGGATCAAAATTTATGAATTACTCTTACCAGTATTTTTTATACTGTTGTAAATGATTATTAAAAATCAAATTCTTCCATAGATGACTTAACAATCTCCTTGAGGAGATACAGACTTTAGAACTGGCTTTGAGTTAAATGTTGTGGTGAACCTCTTCTAGTTTTTAAAAATATTGATAACTCTAGAAACTTGAACTCTGGAGTTTTTCATCATTTGCTTTTCCCATGCAGTGTTGAAAATAACAGCACACCAAAGACTGTGGTTATCTTGATAAAACTTATTTAAAAATATAAGGTGTATTTGGCTATTTACCACTTCTTATCAATTCCGTCTTTTCTTTCTTCTTCTGCGGTATGGATATAATTGGGCTAACTTCTTACTACATGATATAATGTGCACATTTAGCCACCAATTATTTTTCTACTGTTTTCTGGTTAGGAAATGCAGGAATGAAAATTAAAAAGTAAGGAAACGTCATGATATTTTGTGGTACATTGGTAGTTTTAATATTATCTTTCACTTATTTGAAAAAAATAATAGATGTTTTTCTCCAGAAATATTTTTATGGTTTGTTTGTGATTATAAATGGACAATGAAAGTTTCCATTAGAATTTAAAACTAGTTTCCAATACTGGCTCTGGGCATGTAAGTGAATACTGATTTGTAAAAACAAATTACGGTGCAAACGTACATAAATTGTTACCTTTTTATTTCTGGTGAATTGAGAACTAGGAACTTTTCACAGCATTTTGGAATGGTTTTCATTAAGTCTTCAATTATGAGCATAACAGCTGCTGTATATATAAACAAGGGTCAACTATGCTGCCAAAAGAAATATCTGGGAAAGGGAATGGAAGTTATATAGCAATGTTAAGGAATAATTCCATATCATAGAATGATCATGTTGAATGACCTTGCAGTACATATTTCCTTTGAAAAGTGATAGTAAAGGTAGATATTTTTCTTTATCACACATACCAGTAAAAAAATTTCTACAAGTCAATGACCCTCTGTCTTCTGCAAGATTACAACCACTGGAGGAGTTTGATTCTATAAATGAAACATAATTAGATATGAAACTGCATGAGTCAGAACAGAGTCCAGCTGGCTCACTTGACTACAAAACTAACAGCAGTGAAACCAATAGAAGCTTTTGTCAACAAGTTCATTAGTCTAGACCAGGGTATAAATGTAACTTTTATACAGTCCTAAAACTACATTTGGCCCTTTGAAGGCAACTGCGAGGCTGATGTTGCCCCTGGTGAAAATGAGTTTGACAGCCCTGGTCTAGACTGTGATGGCTAAGAACTTCTTTTTTTTTTTTTTTTAATTAAAATCTTATCTTGGTCTTAATTAGTGGGAAGAATGGATTATAATGATAGTGCTTGATGTGGTGTGCTTAAAGTATATTGTGAACCCTAGGAGCTTGCTTGTTGACTTCTCATCATTTGTATTCCTCCAGAGAGGACAGAACAATGCTCTGATTGCTGTGATGAATCATGTAATTCCTTTCATACGTAGCACAGGACAAAACACAGCTGTTGACACTGCTTCCAGGTCACCACTTGACTGTCTTCTCTCATTTATCTCAGCAGTTAGATGAATAAGATCCAAGGTCTGGTTTCCCTAGCTGAAGTACAAAAAAGATACCCAGCAGAAGTCTGGGTAGGGAAAGGAAAGCTCCTGTAAACAGCAGTCAAACCAGGAGAGGACTTTGGTATTTACTATTCAGATCTATATTTTTAGATGAACCTCAAAGGTAGATGGTATCATTAGTGTTTTAACCCTACTTCATACTACAAAGTAATTAATATTATTGAGAGTATTCAGTTGTAGCAAAGCATTTTTGTTTCGCTGTATCTCACTTTTTTTTTTTCTCCTATTGCTGACATATTCAGAAGGCTGATTAGTTATGATGGCAGTTCTTAGGCTGATAAAGTGATTGGAACAGGTCATTTAAAAATCTGGTTTTTCTCTTTTTCTAGATGGTTAATACAAAACAGAAACCCACGGCTGTATCAGTCTCTGGTAGAGTCCTTCAAATAGAAGAGGCCAAATCAATAGCTTGAATGTGTAGGAAGTGGAGAAAAGTAGAGAAGCTTGGGTGAGGGAACCTCTGTAGAATGGATTTCCTCTGAATGTATTTATTGGGATGGTGAACAATGTTGAGGAAAAACAAAACAAAACAAAAATTTACAAGAAGGATGAAACCATACAGTCCAGAAAGAAAATTTGCTGCTTTGATGAAAAAGAGTATGACCATGTTCCTGCGATGCATTGTTTACTTGTTGCAAATTATCTTCAGCACCCTCCTCACTTTTTTTTAGAATCAAGGACAAATCTGCATGCTCCTGGAGATGATGCCAAGTGTTATACACAAGCTGAATTTTAATTTAATAGGCTGTTGTTTTAATTTTCCCTCCCACCCTTTCCTTGGGAAAATGGGAAATAATTTGTGAATAAGGGGAGAGGAAGTGGTACACATCACTCACTCTTCATCTGGATCCTTACTGACATTTACTTGCAGCTGCTACTAGAAGTGGAGCACAGTGAACTTAAATAGGGATGGGCTATATGCTGCATTTTGCAATTAATAGAATTTGTTTGTTTGCTGGAGTTGGGATGGACAGGACTTGCTGGGTCTGCTATCAAAAATTCAGACAATGGGAGTATGAGGAAGGGGAAACTATATGGAGAGAAACCAGGACTATGCTATGGCAATAAAATACCATGTCTAGCCAAGGTTGGAATAGCAGATTTTTTTCCAAATTGCATGTGTTAAAAGAACCATGACGAGGTTAAGATTATATTATATGGTTTTTGCCTGTATTATTGTTCATTCTCAGCTGAATCTATGTTCATATCCCCATTTTTATGACCAAAAATTTAACTGTGGAAGAAGATAAGCTGAAAAACAACAAAATAGTGATGTTCCAGCTGTGAAGACAAGAGAATCTCTGAATTTCATTGTGAAAGTCTAGATAGATCATGCTGTTGTTGTTACAGTGTAGACATTGAATTTGCAATAATAGGAGAGTATCTTCTACAATCTGCACATTATATAGCAATGGAGTGCGTCTACCCATCACTTCTGAGTATATTGGGTACCTTTCATCCAGGAAGTGGCAGACAGGAATATATGAGGGGTGTAGGATGTGCTCTGGTAGGTTTTTTTTTTGTTTTGAGACATGCTGGAGAAAGCTATCTTCTGTAATGTAATTACTGCTTTATTTGAAAAAATTTTAAGTATTAGCTTAACTTTTAAAAAATAAAATATGTTTGGTGCATATACCATGAAGTGAACATACTGTATTGTTCCAGAATATGCTTTCATGAAAAAGAATAAGCAAGGAGCAGGGAGAGGAAAAGGTGGTTGTGTGTGTGTAATTTGATAGTGTCTGTTGCTTTAGACCTGATTAAATATTCAGTCTACTTTATCTCCTTCTGCTTTTGGCCTCTGCAGTCATAATTAGTCCTTGGCATCTGCGCACTGACAGGGCTGCTATATGCAATGGATTTCTTGCCCTTGGTAAGTATTATGATTGACAGTGTAATCTGTGAGTATGTTATGATGTCATACTGCTGGTATGTGTGTCAACATGTATGAAATTTGAGTAGAGGCTACTGATTATTGATATACAAAATTATAAGCAGACTAGTCAGATTTTCATGTTACCTTTTCCAGGTCTTGAATCTTATGTCTATGAGAATTTAAGCATGACTTAGTCAATAACTTGAACAATAAATACAAATGGAAAGTTTTTGTGATATTTTTAGCAGCATTTAAAGCCCATACTTACAAATCTTTGTGGAGTTATAATATACAAGTGACACTGGCGAAATCTTGACTTCTGTCATTAAGAAACTGAAGTCTCTGCCCTGGAAAGTAAAGTTTGCTTATACCAGAGCTGGAATTTGCTGTGTGCTTTTCATGGACCAGCTTTTGCAGGGCAAAATCTGAACGGCAAATTACTTTCCTCTCCCAGTGTCAAGAACTTCAAGACGGCAAATGTTCCAAACCTAGATTAATATCCTCTTTCAAAGGCTATGTTATTTTGTGCTTCCCACCTCAATAACCCCCTTTACTTTCCTGTGAAGAGAGTTTAGTGCTCTTCAGTATTCCAGTGCCTGTCCCATCCAACTTGAGACGGTGGATAAGTCACACTTTGGTCTTGTATTGAAAGCTTTTAAGGAATTTGTGTGTGTGTCAGGCTGTGTTCTGTGTTTACACTGTGTCTCTGAGACACAGTAACTGGTTAGATATGGGAAGCTTTTTTTGGTAGATACATGGGTGGGATTAATCAAAAAGTTTTAAAAAAAATGGCTTCTAAATCAACAATTGATTTCTTAAAGTCAGCAGTAACTTCAGCCTCTACCAAGTCAGTTCTGCAAGTCCTGATACACTACTTTTTCATTTTGATTCATCTTTCTTTCTCAGCCATGCTGGTGGATCTGAATTTTTGACAATGCCATTGTAACTTTATCATTTAATTCTTCTGTGATCTGTTTCTCCATTTATAAAAAAGTACAAGACCATTCCTTTAAGAGTGTGCTTTAGATTGTGTTGAGGTGGGATGGTTGTGTGTGTGTTGTGGTTTTGGTAAGGTTTTTTTGGAAGTACTATTAGCTGACTTTTAAAATGGTCATTGCTGCATTGGGCAAATAATTGCTTTGACTTAGTTGGACTCCCTGCAGTTTGCATCAGTTGAAAATCAAGCTGAGGCTGGAAGCAGCAGTCCAGTGATTGCTTTCCTTTCCTGCTTGTTCCCGTGCATATATAAACACAAGCTTGTGTGTATTCTTTTTTCTGAAATCTCTTCTGCTTACATTGTGCAAGGTAGGTCTTCCTGAATGATGATGGGAGCCACACTGTTTGCTAAGTTAAGAACAAAGAATGTCATTTATTTACAGTTCATCAAAATTGGTATTTCCCTCAGATGAAAGCTTGTGTCTACTGGCACTAATGAAAGGCACCTGCATGTGTCTAACAACATAATGTAGTCATTGGTAATATGCTGCAGAATAGGAAAGGAACAGGAATTGCTGTACTCCAGATGGAATAAAACCAATAAAAGAGTAGTGCTAATGAAACAGATGACCCTGTATGATGAAATTACCTTCTCTTCCACTCAAGGAAACGGTGCAATGTAGTCATTTCCAAGGTCCTTCTGTATTTTGCCTCTTCTACTTAATCAACAGTAAATACTGCAGAGGATCAAATCAAAGTGTTAAAATATTCTAATCTACATCTCTTTTCTTACAACAGAGACTTACTCTTCTAAATATAGTAATTTAAGAAGAAAAATAGTTCAAGCATAATGCTGATGTTTTTATATTTCAGAATGAGTCACAAATAGCTCAACTTAAGCTGCAAGTTTAAATATAAAAAACTTGAAAAAAACTAAACAGGTCAGAAGCTGCTGACTGCTTTGCCATCGTTTAGTACATGCAAATAAGTCTCAGTGTTATTATTCTTTGTGAGTTTTAGTAAAGTGGCCATTTCCATTAGCAAGAAACTCAACACTTCTAACAAAACAGCTTAATGTTGCAGATAACTTATTTCTCAAAAAAATTGCTACAACAGATGTTAAAGAAATGTTCTTGACCCTAGGTTTCCCATAGAGTAGTCTCAGACATTTAAGCTTAAAAAAATAATTTAATTTAAAGATAAAAAATAAGTCAAAAGGTACAGCAAAGAAACAATCTGAACTGAGTGCCTCTCAAAGGGAGGGATCCTAAGACAAAAGAGGCTTGGGGTTTTAAAACCCTCACAATCTATCCACCGACTCTTCAGGTGTCCTTCATGTGCCGTCTATACACCTTTTAGTCCAATGGTAGTTCTGGGTCTGGGGACTTGCTTCTTATTGGATTCTCTTTCTCTGTCCTCCAGTCAGCTTTTTTTTTTTTACCATTCTGATCTAGATGGTTTGCAGCCTCTGCTGACAGAGTTTCCTCTTCATTTGCTGGTATTTGTCTTCAAGGCCCTCCATCACCAAGCAGCCAGGTTAAGATAAGTTCATGATATTTCAGTGAGCCTGACCACTTGTGCAGAGTTTGGCTACTCATGCTGAAATACGTTATTCAAATGAAAGAATACAGCTAGAAGAATATAATACAATAAAAAAGTTAGTTTGATTTAACTTCTGCAACAACAGACTTTGCAAACAATTGGTTACAGTGATGTCAAGTGGTGTACTTGCAGTACTGAAGTTAAATGTTGTGTTGAAGAACTTAAGAGGATGAACTGCATTAAGTCGCTGGCAAATAAGAATCAAAACAAAGTTCGGAGCAAATAGCTCATATTTAAAAGAGGTTATTTTTTCCAGTTATTAGTATGGCTGTTAAAATGTTTTGAAGTTTGTGAGTTTGTCAGGTATAAAGAGATGCGTTTGCTTATGAATGTGGATCTTTGGTTCAGAATTAAATACAAACTAAAGAGCTGGTTATTTTTTTTTTTCTGAAGTCTAACTCAATAATGATGACAGAAGGTGTTGAGAATTTGGCTTAGTCAGTGCTTTTATGCATAATACTGGTGGCTAGCTCTATTTTCACCCTCTGAACTGGCTTGCTATTTTGCTTGGAATGATCCTTATCTTGCTTTGTATACTGACAAGGACAAATTCTGAAACAGGGTTTAAGACAAATGAAAAAAAAAAGTGCTAGAAAAATTTTATATAAGTGACTGCTGTTTTTCAGTTTTTAAAGTAGCCTTCTATTCTCCGGAATAACAATTGGCTTTGCTAACAAAAGTAATGATAGATTCTGTATGTATAGTGGAACTGCAATATTAATTACAGGAGGTCATGGGAACTACAACAAACTACAGTGTTTTTAACACTAAAAACATCCCTTTCAAAAGAAAAATATAATCCTTGAATGTTGTATAAATGTTTAGGAAAGAAGGTCATGAAAGAAGGGTTGTTGGTTTTGTGTCTGTAGGGTTTTTTTTTTAAATTTATTCTTTGTAGTCATAAATATGGCAAAACCAATGTAGTGACTCTGCACAGAAATCACCTGAATGCTTTGATGCTGGAGCTTTTCAGTGCTCTCTTGAGGTTTCAGTTTTCTGTGTTCACATATTAAAGAAGAAGGAAAGAAGAATCAGTGAGTGGGAAATGGATGTATCCTGGTCAGCCCCTCTGCCAGCAAGTAAGGGGAGCTGTATGTCCTACTTGTTGAATGAAATTAGGGAACACACATGGCAAGTAAAACAGTTTGTTTTGCCTAGTTAACTTTCAGATGGATTTTCTCCAGAGTCTGAAAGATGTACAGGAATTGATAGGGCAGAAGTACATGGTGATAGGTTGATTGCTACTTGACAGGTTTTATGCCATTTTAAAGCAACAAACTACAGTGGTGGCAGACTTGTTAAGACTGATATGCAGCTAAAGAGTGGGCTTTCCTTTTTTTTTTTTCCAACTTCTCTAGCTGTTTCTGCTATTGCTTTTGTCTAAGTTTTGGGATGTGTGTGTGGGTTTTATTTTTAATTTATGTGACTGCACAAATAATCAAACTAATTTGCTAATCCAGCAGCAGACAAATCTGTTGAACAATTTGTAGCAAACTGAATTTCCATGTCTCTGTATTGTCAGTGTTTAGCCTGCAGCAAAGTACTGACCTAGGAAACCTACTGTTTAGTTGGCCTAAGGTAATCATGGATGCAGTTTTAATGACATCTTGCATTCCACTCCTGTATTTCTTTTGAGATGCAGCAGCCTTTGGCTTCATAGGTGAAAACTGCACTTAGGTGTGGGTGATGGCTTTTGCCCTGTAGGCAGATCAAGAGCTGTTGCTCAGCTGCTGCTTGGCTATGCTCACCTAGTAGCAGGTACTCATTTTGGTTAATGACTGATACCACCAGTATAATGAGGGCTTGGTGTATCATTAACATACAATCCAATACATTTCTGATTTAAATATCTTCTCTACTTTTTGTGTATATGATATATGATGCTGTAAAAACAGATGGCAGACTTGGTAACAAAGCCCTTTCTATTTTCTGTCACCTACAGTCAAGTTTACAGGTTCCTGGGTGTCGCTTCCCTTTACACATTAACTCTTCTTGAAGAGGAGCTCCACACTCTTGATCCTGCTGAATCTTTACAGTTTAGTTTAGCTGCTTGTTAATCTGACAGAGAGCTCAACATTTGATTTAGTAATTCAATCTGTTTTTTTCTGCTGCCTTTGGTACTGAGGTGGGAAGCATACTTTAAAGAGCTTATGATATGCATGTAAAGATTTTAAGCTTTTTTTTTTTTTACATTCTGGATTATGCATACTAAGGAAACAAAACTTTTCATTTAAGCTGTAGTATAAAACAAATAATTTGGACTGAATTACCGACAATAGATGTTACAGATAAAGGGTGTCTGTGTGTACTTGAGCAAGAGGAACATAATACAATACATGAGTCATGTCTATCTGAAATAGAAAATATTTCAATTGCAAGCAAAATAGAATGATTTATGAGCTTGGAACTGAAGAGCTTAGAAGTTCTGATGTGTTTTCATGGAATTTAGGTTTATTTTTTTCCAGTGAATTTGCATCATAGATATTGATTTGGATATTAAAATACTACATCTGTTTATTCATTCTTTGAAGCTGGACCTTGCTGAAGACTTACTGGCATTGAAGAGAACAAATCAGGACCACTTGCACCTTGGTGCCAGCAGTGTTAGCTGAAACTAGGTCTACTGCAGTGGTTGTTCTTGAACAGTTAAAAAAAAAGTTATGACACTGTGGAGGAGGGCTGAGTACAAAGCTTAACAACCAAGCAGCTTTTGGACGAATGAAGCTGGCCAACAAGATTTCCTAGGAAGCAGGTTGAAGGTTGTTTGGAAGAGAAGTTTGAGAGGCTTGTTTAGATACAGGTCTGTTTGGTATAGTTGTAGGATAAATAAATATAATGACTTCTGATTTGCAATTTTTGCCATATTTCTTGTTTCATATTTTTGTGGGGGATTGGGTTAGTGGTGCCACGTTGTTGGTGTGTGGTGTTTTGGTTTGGTTTGGTTTTTTTTTTGTTTGTTTTTTTTTTTTTTTTAGGAATAAGTTTACGACGATTGATGTACTGTATAATAGTATTGTATACAGTCTTACAATTTCATACATATTATACCAGTATATATGCCCAGAAGACAGATAACTGTCACTTGAAATTTTATATTTAGGTGAATAAAAGAAATATTTTTGAAGAGAATGATAGACAGCAGGAGAAATTGTTGTCTGATGGGTATGAAACACTGTTTACTCAAAGAAGAGAGACTCCCTAGGGCTCGTAGGTGAGATTTAATGGATGGTGATACAAAAAGTAAAAAAAAAAAAAAAAAAGAAAAGGTAAAAAAGTTGCTGGAGAAATGGATCACTTCAGTGGAAATGGGAGAAAATTGTCCCAGATATTCTGGATCTCTCTCCTGTTCAACAAATAGAGGATGATACTTAATGTGAGTTAGTGACTAAGCAAACGCACAGAGGGTGCTAATGTATTTTGACTCATCCTCAGTGGAAGGACAGTGCTGTACAACTTGTGATTTTTGCTCAGCATAGAGGGAACTTGTTTTCAGAGAATCAGTCTTCTAGATACATCAGATTCTATTTAAACTGATGATTGAAGTACTGAGGAGGTATGAAATGGGGTAGATACACGTTTTATTTAGCACAAAGTCAAAACAGAGAGAGGTAATGATCAGTCTATCAGAATGTGAAAAGAAATCACGTAATAGCCAAACTCAGGGTTAGGAGCTTAATTATTCTTATTATTTTTAATATCAATTAAAATTGCTAATTTCCAAAGTTAAACTTAATGAAGTGTTAACTAAAATATAGCTATTTCGGTCTCTGGAATTGAAATGTTAAAATAAATATTTATGACCTTATTAAGAATGACTAAGTGAGTGAAAAGCGAAATTAAGTTGCACTTGTGTAAAATGATGTTATGTATCTCCAAATTCTTGGTAACTAGGAGCAAATGTTCTAGAATACTTGCGTGTTCATGATGTAAAATGTAAATGTAGTATTTATCATTCTCCTATCGATTGCCAAATCACACAAGAAAATGAAATATTCAATTATTTGCCATCTATAAAATGATGGGGAAAAAATGTTTTACCATATATAGTTTCAGCTTGAATTGCATATGCTGGAGATGTAATGCTGCCAGTGGTGTGTGGTGTCCCCTGTCCCTCCTAACAAAAATAACTTTATCACTTCTATAGGCTACAAATTCCATGTTCTAAAGCCTTACATACAATGTAAGGAATTTTGTATTGGGCACAAATATGACAGAAGAAACCATGACAGAACTAAAAAGTGTATGATATAATAAGATTATGACTTACATGCAAAAAGAAAACTCCAAACCCATATAAATCATATCAGGTTTTTAATGCAGTTTAGCTACGGTTGAAAACAGATGTGATTCTTGAACAAGGATAGGGTGTTTTGAGAGAAGACTAACTGCTGCTTGGGAACTATATTCAGAACATTGTATAATTGTGATCATAAAAAGAGTACTCCATGAGTCAAAACAAATAGTTTGTAGAGGAAGCGAAACTTAAAAAGAAAGAAAGAAAAAAAATATCCTAAGTATATGTATGTATGTATTTATTTATTTATTTATTAGGAACTACAGGTGATAATATAAAATTACACAAGGAGTTATCTCAGGGTAATAAACAAAAGGTTGATGTATAGAAATTGTGTTTAAAATTCTGTATGATAAAATAAATTACATATTTTTATAAATAATTATGTATGTCTCAGGAACAAAAAGAAAGACAAGAAGATATAAATGTAACAACATGGAACCAGTGGTATTACCAATAATTCAGAAAGATGAATATTCATATTTTTGTTTCGAGAAAGTGGTGACTTATATAGTTAATTGACAATGAATTATTTTCAAGTTTTCTACTGGATAGTATATTTGTTAAAGCAAAATATTTTAACCTTCAAGTTCCAACAAGATTCGAGTTCTAACAATTTGAGATCAAACAAATTCCAATGAGGGCCTGCTTGACCAACCTGATCTCCTTCTGTGACAAGGTGACCTGCTTAGTGGATGAAGAAAAGGCCATGGGTATTGTGTACTTAGACCTCAGTAAGGCCTTTGACACCATTTCCCACAGCATTCTCCTGGAGAAACTGACAGCTCCTGACTTCAACAGGTGTACTCTTCACTGGGTAGAGAACTAGTTCGATGGCGGGGCCCAAAGAGTTATTGTGAATGGAGTCAAATCCAGTTGATGGCTGGTAATGAGTGGTGTTCCTCAGGGCTTAGTATTGGGGCCAGTTGTGATTAATCTCTTTGTCAATGATCTGGATGATGGGATTGAGTGCATCCTTGGTAAGTGTGCAGATGACACCAAGTTGGGTGGGTACATTGATCAGTTTGAGGGTAGGAAGGCTCTACAGAGGGTTCTGAACTGGCTGGATTGATGGGCTGAGGCCAGTTGTAGGAGGTTCAACAAGGACAAATGATGGGTCCTGCACTTGGGTCACAACACCAGGCAACACTACAGGCCTGGGGAAGAGTGGCTGGAGAGCTGCCTGTCAGAAAAGGATCTGGGGGTGTTGATCAGCAGCCATCTGAATATGAGCCAGCAGTGTCCCCAGGTGGCCAAAAAGGCCAATAGTTTGGCCAGCAGGACTAGGGAAGTGATTGTCCCATTATACATTGCTCTGGTGAGTCTCAACCTTGAATACTGTGTTAAGTTTTGGGCCTCTCACTACAGGAAAGACACTGAGGTACTAGAGAGAGTTCAGAGAAGGGCAACGAAACTGGCGAGGGGTCTGGAGAACAAGTTTTATGAGGAGTGGCTGAGGGAAGTGGGGCTGTTTGGCCTGGAGAAAAGGAGGCTGAGGGGAGACCTGATCACTCTACAGCTGCCTGGAAGAAAATTGTAGCATGGAGGGTATTGGTCTTATCCCAAGAGGCAAGTAACAGGATGAGAGGAAGTGGCCTCAAGTTGCACCAGGGGATATTTAGGTTGGACATTAGAAAAAATTTCTTCACAGACAGTGTTGTCAAGCACTGGAACAGGCTGCCAAGGAAAGTGATTGACACAATCCCTGGAGGCCTTTAAAAGATGTATAGATGGGGTTCTTGTTGACACGGTTTAGTGCCAGAGTTAGGTTATGGTTGGACTTGATGATCTTGACAGTCTTTTCCAACCAAAATGACTCTATGATTCTAAGATATTTGGATTGAACTTCTTTCAACTATTTTAAAACTTATCTGGACAAGTAATCTATAACATTGGTGTATCATAAATCTTGGAGGATTAGGAAAATTCCAGACAGTTAATAGTGTTGTATTAGTATTTAAAAAGAATAAAAAGTGCATGAATGTTGAACTTAATATTGATATGTCAGATGTAAAAAATAACAGAATTATTTCTCATCAGTAAAGTAATAATAATAAAAAAGCATTGTCAAGCTAACTAGCTTTATATTTTTTATTAATTTACAAATGTATCTGATAATACTTTAAACTTTTTTGGTTCAAAATCTCATTCTCACTTGCTAGTCCCAGATGAGACCTGCATGATAATCAGAAGCATATGAGATTCATAACTAACACAAAGTTAAGAGATATGCAAGGTGTGGGGAGGTTATGTCTGGATCCTGTCTCTTTAGATGCCCTAAGTAGGTGAGGTGGATTCACAGGCTATGCTCCCTTCCTGACTTCAGTTTTGGGTTTGACCTTTGATTTCAAAAACTAGTTGATTCTTCTAGTGGAAGTAAAAGATTTGTAAAGTGTTCAAGCTCTCCTCACACGGCTTGTTGTCTCACTGTGCTGATGCAATGATGATGGTACTTTCTGTGCTAAGGCTGCCGTGGCTCAAGTGACTTGGTATTACATGTATTACATAGCAGAAACCTGTCCTTAGACTTTCATAAGGCATTATAGGGTGCTGCTATTATTACATTTTACATAGAATAATAAAAAAAAAACCACTGTTCATGTTGACTTGGTTAGGAAGGCACAGACATCTCAAAAGGTTATTGCAGATGTGTTTCTACTACAGCCTATCAGTTCCTGATCCCACACTGTTTGATTTTATTAACCCGGAGAAAAGCTGTAAAGTGGTTAAGATCTCTGGTGACATGGGGTTTGAGACATAAAATAAACATTTTTTAAGAATCAAGTAAAGATAACAATATTCTTAGGAAAGGGAGGTACAGTTTCCAAGTTGAAAATTAGTAGAATTGAGCATTTTCATTGCAAATAGTAACACATAGAGGCTGGCAAAATTAAATAGTGGCAGACCCTAATAGTAGATGATACAGAAACTATAGTGCAAAAATACTGCCTAAGCTTGTTCCATTGCTAAACAAAAACAGGAGGAAGAAAACAGGATGACAAAGATTTTTTTTCAAATGAGCCTTGGAGAAGGGAGGAAAATGTGCATAAAAGCCGCCACCAGACAACAAGAAAGAAAACTGATGAAATAGCTATGAAGAATATGGCAGAAGACTATCTGAGATTATTTACAGAGAAAATGATTGTGACAGGGAGAGGATAGTTTTCATGAAGCATCCGTTGCTTCTGGTTTTGTTCTTGTTTAAACTTTTGACACGAGGTCACATTGTAGCATTCTACTTTAGAGAAGATAAAATGAAGATTAATGTGTAATTTTGGTATCTTATGCCTCAGTTTCCTCATCTGAATGAAAAGCCATGAGAGTATTTCTGTAAGAGATAGAGTTGAATTTTGAAATACTTGAATGCTTTGTTATACTTGAAGGAAGAATCTGTCTAGATCTTAATGAGTAGTATAATCATGAAAGAGAAGCATATATAGTCTTTGAGATGTTTCACCACTGCATTTTTTTTTTTGATGTTATTAATTTTTAAAGAGGAGAATCAGGGGAAAGTCCAACTTTTATTGGGTAAACTTCATTAAAGATGTTCACATAGTCCATCAATTATGAGATTCTCCATCTCCGTGAGCTTCCTTGTCCATTCATTTTTCTTTCCCACCTGCACTCACAATGGTAGCTGTTTGCTCCCACGTAGATGCAACAATGCATCATTTGTAAGCTGGCCCTCATTCATTTCATTCCTGTTTGAAAGGCCTGACAGAAAGCCCTGTGAAAAGCCTTTCAATGCAAATGCCAGTTTAATGACTTGGTTCATTCAGCAGAGGAGAATCTGAGATAACTTGACTTCTTCTCGCTGCAAATACAAGAAAATGTTTTCATAAAGCCTTGGACGTGTCATGCTTTTTAAACAAGATGCTTTCCATTTGCAAACAGAATTTGATGGCTTTAATTTCTAGTTAAATAAAATCTCAAGATTCTTCTGCAACATCAACCTCCCACACCTCTCTCTGAGCACAAAGAGGTGGGAGGGTTTGAGCTGCCCTTGCTCTGCAGCCTCAAAAATGCATTTGCCTTTGAAAGCTTTGATTTACTTCATTTCCTTAGCAAAGCAGTTCTCCTTGAGGATAAACCCTTCTTTGCTTGGATCTTTCTGGACATGTTTAAATATCAAATTATTGGGAAATTACAAGTGTAGTTACTCTTGTTAAAGCCAAAGGACAAAGACATTTAATCTGTTTTGACAGCTTGCATTGCAGTTTGTTCTTGAGACATGTGTTCTTCTTAAATTAATTCTCTTTCATTTCTGAATCATTTGTTCAGTGGATTTTCTCACAAACTTATGATAATAAAATAACAGAACTATCTAGGCAGCCTTTGGGTATTTGGTACAGAATTTAAAGACAGTGGTTGTAGCATTGACATAAAAGAAATGAATGAGTTCATTTTTTTTGTGGAAGTTCACAAACCCACATTAGAGTTATCGGAAATACATTACTGTTTTTGTGAGGAACTAACCAGGGATAGAACCAACACGTTTTACAGAGACTATGATAAAGTTCTATCAAAATCAATCTTGACAGAGAAATTAAGAGAGTGACTTCCTTTCCAGTGAACTGTCTGACCAGGATTTTGAATGTAGCTGTGGGATGAATTTTATGAAACAATCTTCTATGAAACGAGAACATATATGTCTCTTCTTAAGTTTGACCACCAATTTTAGTGTTGCATGAATGATTCCACTATAATATTCAGTTCAGTGGCACATCCACTTGCACATTAGCTTTCCACAAAGAGTATTAAAACATTTTGAATGGTATTCTCCTTTTAATGTTAGTTTTAAAAGATATATTTAACTGATGCTTTGAATTTGATGGTCATTCTCAAATAAGTAATGGATTATGCCATACAAGTAAAATTCCTCCTTAACTTTCCAAATAAAAATAGATTAAGATCTTACTAGTTCTGGTGTACAAATCTAGAATTAAGCTAATGTTTCCATGAAAAGCTAGTGAGTGTACCAATCTTTACTAGTGTACAAGAGCTAAAACAGTTTCTGTGTGGTCCTGCATCAGCTGCCAAGACCTAACATTTTCTTATCCTTGCTGACCAGTGTTGACACAAGCCACTTATCCTGGCAGTAGCTCCTCTGACAAACTGCTTAGAAACCATATTGGAAAAGTAAAACATAAGACTGTCTATTCTAGAAAGGAGGAGAAGATGGAAGAAGCTACTCTCATATTATCAAATTCAATGTAACTGCCTAACAACTAATTCGCTATTGATCTTAAAAATCACAAAAGCCACAATATTTTAGGGGGCATTCAACTCAGAATATTTCTTGTCATCATAATACATAGTAATTAGGTAATTATGCTTTTGATCTTCATAGTGCTTTGCAAGTATGTGCTGGTTACAGAATACTCGTAACAAGCTCATGTTCAGTTTAATCTCTGTTTCACAGATCGGAAGGCTGAATCAAAGAGGCTAAGTCATTAGCCTAAGCCTCCAGAAACAGTTGATTCTGGAACCCATAGTAGTTTGTGCTTCTGTGACCAGGAAACTAAACCTGTTTGATGAGACTACATGTCTTTAATGAGTGGGAGAAGACCCCAATCTCTCTCAACTGCAGCAACTTCGAAACAAACCCCTTGAAGATGTTCAGGTTTGTGTCTCTCTTACAGAAGACTCAAATATGAACCTCTTAAACAAGCTATTCACTGATTCTAAAATCCTTTTAAAATTAGTACACAATGACATATTAGCTCAATTACTCTAACCTTGTTAATTCTAGTCTGTGCTGCAGTAATTTTATTAGGATAAATTACAGAGCATGTACCACCATAAACATTCATGGATCATATTGTGCTTTTGTGTGTTGTATTTGGTTGTCCTTGACACACGCACAAGCAAATGAAAAATGAAATGGTGTATAGCATCTACTATCAAAAAAGGTGGAAGAGAGGTATGTTAGGTGGTAACATCCATATTACATATTCAGTTTACAAAATATATTACACATAACAGAAAAAAAGTATTGATATTAAAAGTGACAGTATGCTAATTGTTATTTGAGTCTAAACTTATTCATTCCAATATGAATATGAAAATATCTTCTGTTTGTGGGTGAGTGGTGGTTTTGTGTGTGTGTGGTGTTTTGGTTTTGTTTGTTTGTTTTTATTTGTTTGTTTGTTAGGTCTTTGTTGTTTGTTTGGCTTTGTTTGTTTGGTTTTTAATCATACACATAATTTAATTGGTTTTCTGGTGAACAGAAGAAGGCCTCATGTAACTTTCACTAATAAGTGTTCTGATTGTTGGATTTTTTTTTTTCTAGTCTAATTTGGATATTAAACTATCTTGAGTAATTAACAAGAATCTGGGGCTTTTTGCACTAGGAATTGTACGACCATGTGTGGGAAGAGAAATAGCTGCCTCTAATGTTTTACGTATTTTATATTTTACAGATAAATTTGTACCAACTTGTCCAAAGTGAGAAAGCAGGCTAGGGTGGTAGGTTCATAAACACTGACTTTTTTAGGCTTGTAACTTTAACTTGGTGTTGGGATTCAATTTCTCTCTGCGCAGACCACCAAGATTGCTCTAGGGGAAGGGAAGGACTGACTTCTGTGGCTGAACTTTTGCTGATGGGAAATGTAATGGATCTGGACACCTGAAGTACGTCTGACCTTCCCTAAAGCACCTCTTGTGTGTTTTGAGTGGGCAGTAGGCTGCTGCCAGGACAAGTATAACTTCAGTTTGCTGCATCCTTCTTGCTCACTGTAAGGCAAGGCAGTGGTTTGAACTGGGCAGCTGGCAGTTTATCCAAGGCTATGTATCTGTAGGTACTTTTGCATTCATGAGATGTATGTGTTAAACTCTAAATTGAGCAGGAAGACACTGGATTTTTCCTTCTTTGGCACAAATGAGAAATGCCTGGGGTAGGTGTCAGTGTCCTTGTTTGTGCTACTAAGAACAAAGCAAACTCAGATATTAATCTAAATAAAATAATGACAAAACTGAAAGATTCACTAGCTTTTAAACTCCCCAGGACTGGGAGGGTAACTCATAAAGATTTTAAGAACTTTCATTCTGTGGTTGTTGTCAATTAGTTTTAATGGAAAAGTGTATTTGACACTGATAATACTTAGTTCTGAGACACTTCATATTTTCAGTTGTTTTCACTTTACTGAGAGGATTCTGCATTTCAGAATTACAAACCCACTAAGCACTCATTTCAGGATTATTCAAATGCTAGACTCATTCTGGACCGCAAGTAAACTAGTCGCTAGACCTCAATAATTTCTCAGATGTTCTTTTCCTGTGTGACAGCTCATATTACTATTTTTCTGTTTTCTTAGGATACAGGGAGATTCCTCAGGTTGCTGGTTATCAGGATGGTATATCCAGGGTGCATAAAAATGTTTTGTTGTTCCTTCCTAGGAGTTTTTAGCAAATTTGCTTTGTAGGCCTTGAAAAAGTAATTAAATAGCTATTGTATAGTGAATAAAAGGTTTGCATATGTTTTATCTGGGGAAAATAAAATGCTTGTACTCACCTAGCACTGTCAGGCTAGATGAAAACCCAGAAAAAAATAAAATTAATGCATAAGGGAAATAACATAACTAAGGAGTAACAGAAAATGCCGGTGAACTACCACATATTGAAACACTTGAGTCCCAGTTCATGATGTGATGAATTCAACAGCAGTGTATGCTTATAGCTTAAAAACAGACATTGAGTCTGTATAAGAGAACAAAGGGATTCAAAGTCTGCTCAGTTACTAAATGGGCATGTTTATATTAAGCTAGGAAGAAAAATGCAAGAGATTCTGATACAAACCATGAGAAAAGCATTTTTTTCTTTTTTTTTTTTGGAAGGGACTGTGATACAAAGTGCTGATCATGTATATCTCCCTAAATGAACTGAGGCACATTTGTGCACACTTAGCTCTGAAAAGCCTAACAGAAAGTCTAATGGGAAAAGAACAAAACAAACAAAACCCAAACCAAACCACAAAATGCCTACCACGAAAACCAAAACCAATCAAAGAAACCAAAACCTAAAAATCAACAAAGAACACCCACAAAAAATCTCAAACAAACAAACCAAACCAGAAATCTTAAACTTATTTTTTTAAGACAAGCAAAATGCACAAATATGAGGGACTCTGCCTTTATTAGGCTTATAACCCATTGCACTTTTGGTTTTAATTCTAAAAAAGCTTTGTTGCTACAGAATTGTTTTAATTACAAAGTATGTTGATCTCATAAGCCACCATCTAAAGTCTTGGAACAGTAATTGCAGTCTGAAAATCATGTAAATTCAGTGAGACAGGGAGTGAAAAATAATCTGTTCAGCAATGAAACTGAGTGGAGGGGAACAGGAATGCTAAATATCTCAATAGAACAAAAAGGGAAGGGGGAAACTTTTCTTAGCTAATGAAGAAACAAAAGTAAATTATCAACAACAAAAGAAATCCTGCCATTTGTTGTAGGCAATAATTTTAGCAATGTCTTAAACTACAGAATGAAAATAGATGTTTGAATGTAAATTTATTTCTGAAAGATTTCGGAGTGGCCACTCCCTGCTCTCTTAATGATGGGAGATAGTGTAAGGAAGCGAGAAGATTTCTTCTGAGTTTTCATTTCTAAAATCCTCATTTCTGCCAAATACTTCTTTATAGGCAGCTAGTCTAATGTGCAATGCCTCATTAGACACAATACCTCTTACTATATAAGGCTGTAAGAAATCATTTACCCTGCAATAGAGAGATTTGAGTTTTTATATATGTTTCTCAATGAAAGTGATTATGTTTGATAAAGTTCCAAGAATGATTTAGGATATTTGAATAAGCCAGGCTCAAAACTTCTTCTCACATGATTTAGCTTCCAGCTGTTAGCATGACTGACTCTCAGTGTTGTGCATTGAGTCTGAGTGCCTTTTGATGAAGTCTTCCCACCCAAAACTGGTTCTTTGATTTGGCGTAGGTGGTGCAATATTATCGTGTCAATCTTGGATTTGATTTCTTCTCCAGCAGTCTCAACGGTAAATTTTCCAAAGCTATGCAATATATGAATGGAAAATAAATAGAATGCAGTCTTTCACTAAGTTTTAATTTTTTTTTTTTTTTTTGCTGTACTTAGAAAACAAACAAAGTAAAAAAAAAAACCCAAACAAAATATTTTATAAAGTTAGGAATTCAAACCGACTGCACCAGTTCTGAGCATGAGTTCTAGGTGTGAATGCTGGCCATTACTGCAGGGTACAGAACCAAGAAGTGTCTTGAAAATCTGAAGTTCTTTTGTCCAGACAAAAGAGGATTTTCAGGAAAAGCTAAATTTAGGCAACTAAAGCTGAATTTGGTTAGAGTGGGTGATAACTGTAATTATGACTTGAACAATATTCCTTTTCAATACTCAGGTCAGGCTAGAGGAAAGGCTTTGTATTTGAAATTTTGAAACCATCAAATCCAGATTACCATGAAAACACTGAAGTCTGATCAGTATATGTTTCCATTTCAAGTAACTGCATAAATGGGACCTCTATTGAAGGACTCAGGATGTATCTGTAAGATTTTTATGGTGACATCTTATGCTTTAACATTAGATGCCTTCTAATAGCACTTCCTAAAGTTGTATATTTATTAGATATTCACTTTATCACAGCTTAATGGTAGCTGTTAAGATCGATTAACCAGCCTTCTTGATATTGTTAATCATTATTCTATGGAAAACTGTAAATATTTCAAACTTTCTTACTTTGTGTGAATTTGTAACTTCCTATGATCTGATCCTGTGTTTAGAATTAGAAGCTGCTAAGATTAGCAGTGGTATTTACCTTTCCTGTGGGAGAAGAGACTACCAAGTGTAAGATTTTTAAGGGTATGTATTGAAGTGGTTTTCTCCTTTTGTGTTTCTGTACAAGTCACATAATTAATTTCCAGGATTTAAATGCATGATTCTTGATTTTAATCTTCACTGACGTGTCAAGGGTATAATTTTTAAAACTTGTCTGTAGCACTATTTCGCTTTTAATCTTTTCCTAACTATGGAGGAAAGCTGCATGGTCTTTTTCCCAGACCTGACGTGAATATTTATACTTTGTCTGCATCATTATAAATTAGAGACCAGCAAGATGAATGAAAGTAGTGAATCAGAGAGGACAATGTGTATAATACTGGCAGAAATTTACTATCCAATTTCTCCTTAAGACCAGATGACTTAAAGTAGGAGGAAGTCCACATCCACTTCAGTCAGTTCTTTAATACTCTGTAACATTTGAGGTTTAAGTTTTACAACCTTGTGGAGGCCTTTTGGTTTCTTCCCAGACCAGAGTATTAAAACTATAAGAATACCTATAATTACAGCTCTCTAATTCTAATCTCTAACTTCTTTCATTCTAGTAGTGCAAGATGTCCCCTTTGGAAGTAAATGGCACTGTTTCCAGAAGTTGTATTTTTCTTTTAGATATGTCTGGTATGGTTCAGCTTAGTATAGAAATTTCTAGACTATACTGAAATAAAGACCATGTTATCTGTCTAGTTCAGTAATTATACTACTAGAACGAATTCAAACTCTTATCTTTATTATCTCTTACCTTGTTTTAGTTTAGCTGTGATTCCATTTTACACTTTTTCTCTGCTTTTGCTCTACCACAGTGACCCAGTGTGTCCTACCTAGTGCATCCTGTAGCTTAAAACTTGATGCCAAATGGATTTACCACACTAAAACATTTCTAAAAACTTGATTCTGCTGGTTAGTCAATAGAAGGAAGACAAAAAAAACCACATAATAATTGAGAACAGTTTTGCAATAACATTGCTGCCTTTGAGAATCATCTTTCTTTTGTGACTTTGATATTTCTCTTCCTATTTTGTTCTACTTTCTTAATGATGCTCTGTTGCGTAATGTCAGATCAAGATATGTGATATTGTTTCTTCTTTGCTCTTATTAGCTTCTTGGAACATTTTGCCTAATTATAAATGTAAGGAGATCCCATAGCAGTAGGAAAGGTACTCTGATCATGAACTTTAAATCATAGGTACTCAAATTAAAATATAATAAACATTTTTAAGTTAATGCTATGTATAAGAAGCAAACAGGGTCAGCATTCAACATTTCCATGTGTTGTGAAATAGCAATGTGAAGGTACACAACTAAAATACACACCACATGAGAAAAACATTTATTTAAGTCAGGTCTGTGTCTTTCACGTTGATCTCATGAATGAAAACCACTGAACCTTACAAGTATAGTCAACTATGACCTAACCATTAATGGATTAGAAGCAAAGGCACTGAATAGATTTCTTCCTCTCCATCCCCATGATTGATTTTCTTTAGCTGCTTAATTCAGACAACTAGAGCATTACATTTACCTTGGATATTACTTTCTTGCTTAGTGTAGATTGAGTAGAGATACCATATGCTATGTTCAGCTGGTATATCCAAGAACAGTGTTTTTACCCGTCTTTGGTGTTAATATAACTCTTTGTTATTTGCACAGACTGTAGGACAACGACTCTTTTTTGAAGTTTCTTGTACCTTTTCTGATTTCTCCTTAAGGTGAACAAACTGGATTATGCTGAGGAGAAGGCACAGGTCTTCAGCAATGGGACTGGGACTCCTATACATTATTGTCACTAGCCACTTAGTACCAACTAGACTAGTGTATTCTGCAGTTGGCCCTCTTTTGAGGTTGAATAAATTATCTTAAGCCTAGGTAATGAATTTGCTGCTCTACTTTATAGAGAGGAAGTAGAAAGAAGAGGGAAGGACTGCAGAGTCCAGGTAAACCAGGAATATGGAATACGTTTGCAGAATGTATTCTTTATTCCACATGAAAGTTAAGACTTACATGCTGTCTCCTGGGGGAGTCCTTATTTTTATGAGAAGGATCTAATTACTTGAAAAGATGTCTCTTAAAAATGTTTTCAGACTATGTTCCAATATTGTTGCATATTCTTCTTTTGTATTGTCCCCATCTGTAGCTTTCAAATAGTGTGGATTTAGTGGGGGGTGAAGTGGGGTGGTGGTTTACTAGTATGCAGGGAAAAATCTGCAGAATGTTAATAGTTTATCGGGCAAATAAGTTATGCTGACTCTTACTACCCAGATCTGCAGAGAGTTGAGTCAGGTTTTGTTTATCTGTGGACATTTCTTGTGTGTTTTCTATTAATGGTCTGTAATGGGGGAAACAATACTGTTGCCGCTTTCACTCTGGAAGACAGAGGCCCAAGGACAAGTTCAAAAAACCTTCCCAACTTTCATGAAGAGAGGCATCTTTAAAAATCTGAAAAATGACTAGAATTAGGTCAGTTTCCAACATCTGCATTTCTTTTCAAAGGCGAACACTTCATGGTTGCTGTAAGATTAGCTCATTCGTCTCCTTTGTCTCTAGTCAGTCTCATGTGATTTATGAGCTTATAATAATATAATAAAATTCAGTAGTAGACTGAGCTCTTGGAAGATAGTTAAAGGAAGGCTACTTAGTATATTGGCACAATATTCATTTCAGGAACTGTCTCAGTTGAAAATAGTTGGAAGTTGGGAGGGTGTTGGCTGGATATATGATCTGTGCATTCATTGAACTTGCCTTTGCCCTGGGCAAATGTGCAGCTGCTGCTGGAGATTTCTGCATTTAATAGAGAAAAGCCCTGTTGACTTAGTATGCTAACATTGTAGTCAATTTTTAGGGATGAGGAAGAGTAATTTCTCAAGATAGTCAGGTAAACAAAAATGTCTGAAACTGTGAAACCTTGGATTTGTGAAATTATGACAGTTAAGACTGAGTGAATAAATTTAATGATATCTTACAGCTGTTATTGTCTTTCACTGTTTGAATTCATTAACTGGAATATCCATGTTGTACTTGAGATATGTATGACTAAGCCCCTGCAAACTAAGTAAGCATTCAGAGCAGACATTTTTGGGTATTGTGAAATGTTAAACTCTTGGGCTGAAAAATCTTTTAAAGTTATTTCAGAATAGCAAATTCTGTGGAACTAGTTCCAGCATTGCTGAGATAGTGGGACTGTGTTGGAAATCCCTGCAATATCAAATATTAGAGAAAATATTTATTCTGAAAATAACTAGAAAAATGAATTTACTAATAGCTGATGTTGCAGGGCCTTTTGTCTTACTGAAGTCCTTTTCTCATTTTTTCATGTTCTTATGTATATGGCAGTTTACTGGGGGAAAGGAGAAAGGGAGACTTAATGGCATATTCAATTCTAGTCAAAGAAAGGTAGGCACTGTGAATGCAGGAAGACTAAACTTGATTTTCATGTAATAGTCAAGAAATGTGTGTGTTAGATGCACAAAAATTTAAGGTTGTAAATAGAACTGAATTTATGGCATTTGGGGATCTCTTTAATGGACTTTGATCTTTGGGTAAATTTGTTACAGTTACTTTAAAAATACACATATGTATATAGGTCTGGCTGTATGCATGTGTATAAAACAAACAAACCCCCTAACAACTCTACTTTTTATTC
Source organism: Patagioenas fasciata (assembly GCF_037038585.1). Lineage (NCBI taxonomy): Eukaryota > Metazoa > Chordata > Aves > Columbiformes > Columbidae > Patagioenas > Patagioenas fasciata. The sequence goes on along the minus strand of NC_092524.1, from coordinate 25,644,226 downwards.
AAGACATGATAAAATAGAAGTAAAGAATTTTCTCTTGTTAGAGGGTTGTCTTATGGTGATTTGCTCCTTTGTGTTCCTTGTAACAGCCAATTGACTATTCCTATTACAACCTTTTCTGGCTAAATTCCTGTGGAGTTTTCCCCCCTGGTTTATTCCTTCACTGTGCAAGGATTCCTGGGTAGAACTGGGGGCAGTAGGACTAATTTCTACTTAGTTTTTTTAATATATATATATATATTTTGTAAGAGATGCACATGGATGCAACTATTGCTCAAGCTCTGTAGAATTATCTTTTCCCTTTTGTAAGTGTGTTTGAATTGCACATTCATATGGCACAATATGAGAAGAGTGTGAATATACATCTAGGCTGCTTTTATGTGCAAGCCAGCACAAGACACATACAGTGGCTTTTGAGAACAAGTTTAGGCCCATGTTACCTGTTCTGGCTGAAATTTCAGAGAAACAGAACTCTCTTTTTTTTGTGGCCTATGACAGAGAACTAAGTTTTGTATCTATAATTAGAATCACTAACAATATAAAACAGATATGAAGAGTCTGTATGAAATCTTTTCATGGGAGTAATAAAAGGTACCACACAGAGGGTCAATACAAGTGTAAGCAGTACCTGTTGTAGAAAGACACATTTTTTTCTTTTTTGCCTTTGTAGATGGAACATGCTTGGTTAATGCTTCTGCAGTGATTACAGGTGCTTAGAAAAAAGCAAATAGGGAAGACAATGATTTTTCATGCTGATTCAAAATGCAGAGCATGGTGCAAAAAAAGACCATTTTTATTTCTCTAAAAATATTGTCAGCTCTTGTAAATTTAAAGAACCAACAAGCAACATAGCATTCCCAAAATATTTGATCAGTACTATAGGTACCTCCAGACTTCATGTAGGTTACAATTACATAGACTAACTTTACTTACTTACACTCTCTATGGTTTTACCCATTTTTTAGAATGAACACCTCAGACCATCTGTCTATGTTCTGAATAGAAGCGTAGAGCACTGTTTAAAAGATATGTTTCATATTGTAGTTGCATGATTTTTACAAAGGGCAAAGGTGGAGAATAATGGAGTGCTGCCACCCACAGCGCTAATTAAATTTATCCATGTGAAACACAAACATCCTTACAAGCTACTTAAGGGTAATGGAATTCTATTTTTTTCTATTCATTTTGTTTTCAGCGGAGTGACAGGTGATGAGTGCACCTAATGTTTTCAGGACAGGCCACAGTCAGGCTGGAATGTTGGGCTGTAGATGCAGGTGAAGATCAGGCCTGGTGATGGCTGGTCAGGGCTGTGGGTATGAGGTGGGACATAAGCCCTCTTTTGCTTTTTTCTTGAAGTCTTAACATGACAATTGGTGTCATCTCACACCCTAGTCCTGCATCACACAGAAGTAACTGTTTTCTGTCTTTTCCATTTCACATAAATAAACACTCATCCTTTCAAACTTTCACTTTCAATGATCTTTGCAATTTAATGTTCAGAGGTGTTTCTTTGCTCTATCTGCCAGGTAAATGCACATACATTGTTACTGTTACTGACAAAGGTGATTGGTTTGAAGGAATGGACTATGGTATCAGCTTCTTTGTACTTCATATGTGTGTTGCTAATTTTAACCATTAAATATATTCTTAATGTTTTTGTTGAATTTTAAAGATTGGCTGTAATTCAGGGGTTAGTATTGGTAATCGGATATAAAAGCAAACAAATTTTCTCTTAACGTAACATTTTGTAATATACTATACAGATATTTTGGATGGGTTGAACCTATAAATCTGCACATAAGGAAAGTGGGTCTTTGTAGAAGAATGGGAATGAAAATTAAAGAGAGTCTGAAGTTGAGAGCCCTTATTGCAGACCTGCAAGCCTGGAATAACTTTGCAGGATTAATATTCTGGGATAAATACATGCTTAGGATTATAGGTGATTGATTAACAATTTACCAGATGTCTGCTGGAAGTACAACACAGCAGAGAGGAAACAGTGTAGGAGGCACCTAGAGTGTAGGAAGACCACTTCCTGACACAGCTGGTCAGTGAGCCAACTAGGGAAGGTGCCCCACTTGACCTGTTGTTTTTGAACAGAGAAGGACTTGTGTGTAACATATGAGTTGGAGGTTGCCTTGGGCATAGCGATCATGAAATGATCAAACTTTCTATTCTTGGAGAAGTAAAGAGGGTGGTCAGTAGAACTGCTACCTTGGACTTCTTAAAGGCAGACAGTATTCTCACAGTATTCTCCTCAAGAAACTGGCAGCTCATGGTTTAGACAGGTGTACACTTCACTGGGTAAAGAACTGACTGGATGTCAGTTCTTTGTGGTGAAAGGAGTCAAATGTGGCTCATCACAAGTGGTGTTCCCCAGGGCTCACTATTGGGGCCAATTCTGTTTAATTTCTTTATCAGTGATCTGGATGACAGGATTGAGTGCATCCTTAGTAAGTGTGCAGATGACACCAAGTTGGGTGGGAGTGTTGATCGGCTTGAGGGTAGGAAAGCTCTACAGAGGGATCTGGACTTGCTGGGTCAATGACCTGAGGCCAGTTGTATGAGGTTTAACAAGGACAAGTACTGGATCCTGCATTTGGGTCATAACAACCCCAGGCAACACTACAGGCTCAGGGAAGAGTGGCTGGAAAGCTGTCTGTCAGAAAAGGATCTGGGGGTGCTGATCGACAGGTGGCTGAATATGAGCCAGCAGTGTGCCCAGGTGGCCAAAAAGGCCAACAGCATCCTGGCTTGTATCAGGAATAGTGTGGCCAGCGGGACTAGACAAGTGATTGTGCCATTGTACTCAGCGCTGGTGAGACTCCACCTTGAATCCTCTGTTCGGTTTTGGGCCCCTCATCATAAGAAAAACATTGAAGTACTAGAGAGAGTGCAGAGGAGGGTGACAAAGCTGGTGAGGGGCCTGGAGCACAAGTCTTAGGAAGAGCAGCTGAGGGAACTAGGGCTGTTTAGCCTGTAGACAAGGAGGCTGAGGGAAGACCTTATCACTCTCTGCAACTACCTGAAAGGAGGTTGTAGCATGGAGGGTGTTGGTCTCTTCTCCCAAGGAGCAAGTGGTAAGATGAGAGGAAATGGCCTCAGCTTGTGCTAGGGCAGGTTTGGATTGAATATTAGAAAAAATTTCTTCATGAAAGGTATTGTCAAGCACTGGAACAGGCTGCCCAGGGAAGTAGTTGACTCACCATTCCTGGATGTGTTTGAAAGACATATACATGAGGTTGTTAGGGACATGATTTAGTGCCAGTGTTGGGTTAATGGTTGGACTTGATCTTGAGGGTCTCTTCTAACCAAAATTATTCTATGATTCTATGATACTTAATAAAATGTTCATTTTGAGATTAGGAGACAGGAAGTTTTATCTTTGGTAGGCAAGAATATACCCATTTCTAAGAGAGGAACATGGAAGATTTTTCTCTTTTCTGTCTCTAGCTATATTAATCAAATATACTTTTTGTGAATTTAGCTTCTCCCATTTTCTACATATAACCATTACCTCTAGATAGAACTGTTGCCTCTAGCCTTTAATTTTCACAGATGAACGGTTTGCTACATATAACTTGAAGGACACAATACCTGACCTCCTGCTGAGGAATTTGCTACTTGGTTAATCTAATCACAGTATCACACAGTATCACAGTATGTTTGGGATTGGAAGGGACCTCAAAAGATCATCTAGTTCAATCCCCCTGCTGGAGCAGGAACGCCTAGGTGAGGTCGCACAAGAATGTGTCCAGGCGGGCTTTGAATGTCTCCAGGGAAGGAGACTCCACAACCTTCCTGGGCAGCCTGTTCCAGTGCTCTGTTACCCTCACTGAGAAGAAGTTCTTTCTCAAATTTAAGTGGAACCTCATGTGTTCCAGCTTGATCCCATTGCCCCTTGTCCTATCATTGTTTGCCACTGAGAAGAGCCTGACTCCATCCTCGTGGCACTCACCCTTTATATATTTATAAACATTAATAAGGTCACCCCTCAGTCTCCTCTTCTCCAAACTAAAGAGCCCCAGCTCCCTCAGCCTTTCTTCATAAGGGAGATGCTCCACTCCCTTAATCATCTTTGTTGCCCTATGCTGGACCCTCTCCAGCAGTTCCCTGTCCTTCTTGAACTGAGGGGCCCAGAACTGGACACAATATTCCAGATGGGGTCTCACCAGGGCGGAGTAGAGGGGAAGGAGGACCTCTCTCGATCTACTGACCACCCCCCTTGTAATACACCCAAGGATGCCATTAGCCTTCCTGGCCACAAGGGCACAGTGCTGGCTCATGGTCATCCTGTTGTCCACCAGGACTTTATAATCAAGGCAATATAAAGCACAAGTCAGCCTGCACACAAAACCGTCAAATTACCAGCAGCCAGACACTTTTCATTTTTCTCCCTCCTGTCTAAGGCATACTTTTGGTGAGAGAACTTAAAGACAAAAATCAGGATCTGTAAATTGAGAACACTGACATTAAATTAAACCATCAGAATACAAAGAAAGTTTTTGAATTTGAAAATTTACAAAAAGAAGTCGTCTGCTGTTACTATAGCTGAGAAACATTAGCTGTACTGATTTGCCGTATGAATTTAAAGAACCATACTTAACTACTGTCAGTATGTTCTCAAAAAAACACAAGCACTCAGTGAGTGTTGGACATTGTCGTCAAGTGCTTAGTTACTTATTTGTTGCATCATGTAACAAATAGTTATTTGTTGGATCGTGCCTTGACCTGTGAAATGGAGGAATGACTTTGAGCAATTGTATTTATTCAGATTTTAAGGTCTAATAGATATTCCAAAGTTATTCTTAGATTTGTGAATTAGAGTGTTCACAGTAACGAATTTTTATTATATGAAAGAACTATGGAAGCGCTAGAGATAAATAATACTACCAATAAAATGACTGGATGTCATTGTGTGAACAGATTGCAGTTACAGTTCTTTTCTTTTGGTAACTTGGCTCAGCTCTATGATAAGTAAGCCTGAACTGTGCCTGTTCAGGAAATTTCAAAGACATTGATCTAATATTACTGTATAGGCAGCCTTGTTAAAAACATAATGGTAGTTACTAACCATCAACATTAAAGACTGATATGGAATACCTGTGAATGCGAACCTAGGATTAGGTGAAAAGAGTACAAGAAGGAGAATTTTACCATTTTGTGGGACAAACAATTAAAACATAATTGTCTCTGATCTGTTGAATATATTCTTTGCTGACTTTTTCTAAGTGTCTTAGTTTCAAGAGGGTGGGAAGATGTGACCTGCAAGGCAGTTTGCTCAAGCTGTGGCTGCTGGAGCTTCTGAAACTCCTTCTGAAAAAGTTGTTCCTGGCTGTTGCCTGCAAATGTGCAGAGACCTGAAGCACTTGAGCAGAACTCCAGTCTCTCTAGCCAGGTCCTTTTCATTTTCTCTGTGAACAGAATCCTTCCAAATACTACTGCATGAAATGTGAACTAATAGATATATCTGGAATTAGAAATTAATGATTCCAACTATAAAGCTAATTATACTAAGCCGTTCCTTTAATGCCTGAGTTGTATTTGAATTTCACTCTACATATCATAGCTTTTTTGATTTTGAGTACATGCACCAGGTATCATAACCTTTATTCATTGCGTGAATACTGAGAGTGAGAAAATGCCAACTGTCTTCCAGAGGTCAAATGCTCAAATCTTGTTAATCACACTTGAAATGAGAAAACATACAATGAGAAATGTCATGCTTTGAATTCAAAGATTTCAGCGTTTAGCTGTTGAAGAGTTTAAATAATTCAGTTTAAATAATTTTCCTACTATAATATTTATTTTTCATGTTTACTTGCTACAGTCTTTTGAATGCCTAACAGAATAGTTTTGGCCTAACAGAAGAGTTTTGTAAAGCTGTTTTGTACTGAGGATGTTTATATACATCCTGTGGAAGGCAACCAGTGATTGCAGCTCATATGAGTGCATCCATTTGGCCTTTAAAATGTCTGTGTATTCTGATATAACCTTCTTCCTGTTCAGATCAGTCTTGTTCAGATGCTTTTTGCCACCGGGAAAGGAGCAAGATATATAAAATGTCAGCAAATATGTATTGGCCGATATGAACAGTAAATAGATAGCATTGTTAGATTTGCTGACCCTGATGGGACAGCTGATAAGTTTCTGCAGGCCATCAGTCCTCAGTGAGTTGAGGAAGACTTTGTTTTTCCTTGAAACAGGCAAATCTTCTATCACCTTTCTTCTTTTTTTTTTTTTTTGATGTTATTTTTACCTTTTTATGTAATTTTTTTACTATCAAATCTTTAAGCTGATAAGGATGCTTGTATCAAAAATTACACTTCTTTGCTTTGACTTTTTTAGTCTTTCATGGTCTTAGCTTATGTACTTCCTCACATCTTGAAATAAATGCCTGGGCAAAACTAAGCCAAGGTGACACATTTGTCATGGACTAAACTGACTTTGCATCACACAGTTGGCCCAGGGCTGAGGGTTACAGTCAGGCACAGAATGGAGCTCTGGGAATATGACTTGGGTGCTAGTGAAACAGAAACATGTGTTAAGCAACTGCTCTGTGACTTATTGGTCACTGATACCGAAACTAGCTGCAGTAGAACAGATCTGGTATTTCTACATGGTCTACAAATGCATACTCTGTAGGAGAGAAGCCATTATTTAAATGTGAACATCATTCTGAAAGAACTAGTTTAAAAATTGTATGCCTTAACAAGGGATAAACAGTTTGAGTAAAATAAATTTAAATGATATTTCATAAAAATTAAATGTGTTTCTATTATTAAAAATGTTATTTGTAAATTGTAAAGTACTAAAATGAGAGTGTTTTTGATGTAACTTCCAATATTGAAGTTTACAGTCTTTAAGGTTGTTTTTATTTCTTCTGAAAACTCTGCATCTAGGAATTAGCATTTGACTTGAGCTAGTCACTGATAGCAGAATACATTAATTTTCAATTATTTTTCTTATACCACATAATGGTTGCTAAGATAAAGGTAGTTTTTTTGAATATTTGTAAAGTGTTTCTGCAAAATAAGTTATTTAGGCTTAGTGGTCTTCTAAAGTTCTGTTCGGTTGGCATGTATTTTGGGATTGGAGTGTCTCATGAAGGATATTTAACAAGTATAGCTGATTTTTAAGAATAAACTTTAGAAAGTCAGCAGCAAATAAATTCTGAACACCAAATAGCAGGTAGAATGCTTCTGTCTATTAACGTGCTTTGATCTGATTGCTTAGAGCGAAGCTCTGGGCTACTAGCTATACATAATGGGTTATTAAACCCAATTGAATTGACTATTTAGGTCAATAATGATGTTAGGTCATTTATTATTATCACAACAAATATTTCATGGTGTCCTTTAAAATTAGGACACTTTCGCTGTAATTTTTTCCCCTTCATTTCTTTATTGATGAGCAGGAACATGTTTGTCATAATAATTTTCCATAGCTTTCTTTCAGTTTATGCTTCAGATTTTCTTTGCAAGTTCTACTTTAGACTGGCATCTTAGTATCAGGGAAAAATATATTTATGAAAATGAAAACAGGGTGGGAGAATTATTTAGTTTCATGCATGTGGTGAAGCAAAAAATCAAATAAAGGTTTTTTTTGTTAAAACTAATTTTTCTTTCAGGTACCAATAAGTCAAATACTAAAACTAGAGACTAGGTCAAGAACACTCAATTTATTAATTTTAGGAATTTTTACTGAATTTTGCTGAAGACAGCAAGTATATATTAAACAGACTTATTCTAAATCTCTCTACAGTTTGTCATATCAAGTTGCAGGTATACCTTACCTACATCTGGAAATAATGTTATAATTCTATATTTTTAATCTTAATACTGTTGCACATATATATATACATATATGCATATATATATATTACATTACTTTCTTCCTGCCATTTGAATTCTTTCAACTTTTTGTAGAATCTTAGATTTTTTTCTTTTAGAAGGGATCTCTCACAATCTAATCTAAGATTGTGCTATTGCCATACTGAATCCTGAGAATTTCTGAGGATGGAGGTTTCAGGAGCTGTTCTTGGGTTGCTCCACCCTCCTGGTAAGCTTTTCCCTAATGTCTAATTAGAAACTTCCAAGCTGTGAGTGGTGATGACAGGGTATCGTCGTAGCATCATGCAATGTGGAGAGGAGTATCTCTGACATCAATTTTAACTCCCATTAAATGGTTCTAGGCTAGCATTAAATCTGCTCTTTAGCCTGGCTAAACACGTTTAGCTCAGGTTTGTGCCCAAGGTGTTTTCACTGTTTTTTGCTGGCCTTCTGCTGAGATGCTTATCTCCTGCAAATGGATATTTTTGTTTTTCTCCTATGCCTTGTTTTGTTTTCTGTGTTTTATGGGCTCCTAATTTTCTTCCTTATTCATCAGTCTTTTCACAGACACATCTGAATCATGATGCTGTAGTTACATCATGCTATTTGGCATGTCTTTAAAAATGGGTTGTAATCTTTAGGGTAGATTACTCTTATCCTTTTTAACAGAATAGACATTTTGTTTGTAATGTTACCTTCATGGGTAGATAGCAAAGAAGAATATTTTGTGGATTATGGAAGTTATTTTTAAATAAGCTATTTTGGATGTTTTAAATTATCATAGCTTGCTACCACTAAGCACATCAAATAGATTTGCAGATAAACAGCAGCTAGATGTTTTTTGATGTGTATTTAAAAACCTTCTTTACAAATGTCATAAATATTTTCACAGTAGTGTCTTAAGTGCACTGTTATACTTGTTACACAGAGTACGTGGCTGTAAAATTACTTTCTTCTAATACTCTCTTTTCACTGTTTGGGCATGAGCTTTCTTAGAATATAAAATCTTCTTTAAGAAATATCTCTGTTGTCCTTATGTTTTCTATGAGACAATGCAATGAAACCTTGCCATATATAATTTTCTGGCCTATGCTTCAGATATGGATGGTGGCACTACGTTTGAGTTGACCTCTAGCTCTGTGCCATATATATGAATATAACACTTTGTGAAAGATGCCATTGAAGGAAAGAAGCAGTATATGAGGAGGAGCTGAGCATACACAGCAAATGAGCTCACAGGAGCTTAAATTTTGTCTCAAATATGTTTACAAACTCAATAGTAGTGATTAGCAATCTTCTGTTCCAGAGAAACTTGTTCATTAGTACTACGCATTACGTAGTAGCATTACAAGAACTGGCTGACCCTGGTACCTCCCACTTCCTGGACCATGGGAAGCCAGTCGATATAATTAGCAAACAGTTTAAAACAGTCTTAAAAAGTCATACTAAATGTTAAGATGATGGGATAAAAAGCAGTCAAAGTGATAGAGTACACACAGTGGGCACATCCCAGAGGGAATGTTGGAAGTTTTTCAAAATCACAATGTGTTTTTCCCTTGCAAATGTTGTCTGAAATGTCTTTTAAGTGTCTGTCAGGTCTGAATGATGAATACCTAGAATAAAATCTTTGCAGGGAAACATAGAAAGTGTTAAAATTGTGATGAACTGTCCTGGTAAACTTTGCATTTCTCTTATTACTGTTCTTATTTCATAGAACTCTATGTTGAAATGAATTACTGCTCTTCTACAGAAATGCAGTTCACTTTGGGCTTTCATATTAGTTCACCTGTTATAATGCTGTATTTATTATTTAATCATGAGTATAAGCAAAGCAGCAATTTCAGTTAGCCATGGCAGAGGATAGACTACTTTGAACTTAACAGGTTGCTTAGTAGTAGTTTGCTCTGAAATCAGTCTGTGCTTTTTGATTCACTCCAACACTTACCATATCCATTGTAATGCTTTTCTAGTAGAGTATCACTGATGTAGCTTCCTGCACTGCGAGATTTTTAGCTACTAGGTGGCTATTAGAATAAAACTTTGTATGTGCTATTTAATCTATTGCTTTCATGGTAAAAATGGATCTAGGTTGTTTTGTCTGCTTATAGTGATTTGGAAAAATTAACGACCATGGCTTCAACATTTCATGATTGATGATATTACAGATAATTGCTTGGCATTTAAATATCACGTATCAATTTGTCCTTGTTGAAGATAAGGATGCTTTCCAATGACACTACTGAGGTGTTTGATTTGAGCTACCCTCTGCTGATCCATGTCCAAACTCTACATTCAATTGTATGCGTTAGATAGAAGATCTAGTTTAGAAACTCTGAATTTATCATATTCTCCAGGAGCAAAACAAATAGGATGTTCAAAAACTTAGACAGCACTTCCCTGAATTTGAATGTCTGCATGTTATTCAGTTGACTCACATGCTTCTGTGAGACTGATCACATATATTTTGACTAAAATGTATGTTTCAGAAGGGATCCAGCTTTGATCTTAACACACTTGAGTATCACATGCTGCGCAGGGTTCCAGTTAAAATATCCATGGCTTCCCAAATGTTGAATGAAGATATTAAAATATTGAATGAAGGTGTTGAATTGCTTCTTAGCTTTTCTATCTGGAAGCTTCAGTAGATTATTTGCTATGTTCCGTTTTCATATATGTTAGAAATAGCATAGTAAACTTCCTTTCCTTCCCCTCCTCCACTGAGAAAAATGAAAGCAACCATGGCCACAGTGGACCTGAATTGTAACATTCAAATTTAATTGTATTGAATCAGTTGGGTCAGTTCACCAGGTTGTTTACTCTAAACTGTTATGATGCCTTAAAGGAATATGTGCATGGTCTAGAGTCTCTGAGTGGATTACATCCAGAACTGTGTATGCCAGTTTAACCATTGCATGAGCCACTTAGTCTTACAGACCTGAAAAGCAGGATAGCCAGCAGAGAGGAGTAAGTCATGGGACACTAGAACTATTCAAACAGACTCCCTACAGTCTGAAATCAAGCTGGCACAGGTGGTGTTGCTGGAGAATGACAAACTCTTCATTTTTATCCAAAGATCTTTGTCCTAGTATTTCTGGTGTTCTTAAGTAAATTGTAATCTTGATGGAAAGTGAAAATACAATTTAAAATGCTGGATTTTCTCAAATGATAGGAATTATAACTTTTCACTTACTTGTTTGTAAGTTGTTAGGCTTTCTGGTTAATTTAGAACATTAATATCCTGAGAAAATAACAAAAAAACCCAATAACAAGTAATCCTGGCACCATGCTGATTATACATCACTTTTGTGGGCTATTTAATGTATCTTCAAAAGTAATAAACATGCATTAAAGTTATTTGGAAATCTTAGCTGATGTTTTGAGGTGATAAGCTTTCAGTTAAACATAGCACTTTAGTTCAATTTATTTTTATGGTTGGATGGCCGTAAGTTAGAAAAAGAAAGAGCAGGTTTGGAGCAATTGCTTCAGTGTGCAACTGTGGCCACATCACATGTTTGAAATGGAAAGGTTTGGTAAAACCAGGATTAATTTCACCCAGGAGAAAAATTTTGTTACCAGGTTTGAGTCTGCGTGTGTATGAAAATCAGATATAATTGGCAGTGGCAGCTTTAATGCAATTTTGCTGGTGGGGATCCCCCATGCAAAGGCTGCTGCATAAATGTAGTGTATGTCCAGCTCCTGCCTATGCCTCCCACTCCGTTACTGCTGCAGGGATGTACTTGGTTCTAATATCCGTGTCATGCATGCTCATTCCAGGAGGGAAAGAAAAGTACAGAGCTGAAGGACTAAAAGCTTTGACAGAAGTAGACCCACCTGTCCCCACTGTAACAACCCTCCCTGGTTTTAATGGTTTGTAGTGAACTGTCTCATGACAGATGTTTATGGTAACTGTGGTCTCTGAATACAAGAAAAGGCCATTGAAATGGGAAGAAGCAATGGAAGGTTGTGCTTTCTTGGCAATCTTTTTTTTTTTTTTTTTTTTTCTCAGCACTCAGGTTTAAAAAACTAAGGTGATTTAGTAACACTATTACACAATTTATTTAATGTTTATTTTCTATCATAAAAACATTACTGTTCATCTCTACTCCATTTGTAGTTGTATGTAGTGACAAATAGCTCTGCTTCATGGAGTATTGATGGAGGTGATTATTATGGGTAATTTTCCAAACCTGTAAACTAAGAATGCATAAATAGATGAGGAGGGAACAGCAATCTGAAAGTTTTTCCTCCTAAACAGTCTCTGAATTTTATCAAAACAATTTATTGCCTGTTTACCTTCAATTTCTGGCAGAAAAGCTATGGAGGTGTGCAGGTTACATACAACTTAGTCTAATCTGAAGTGTATCCTGATTATTTTTGTATTTTAGCAGTACTTTATAATTTACACAGCCTTTCTGAGGAGACTTAGTCAAGATGAAGTAGACTTGCAACCACCTAGATTGGGAGGAGAAAAAGGGAATCCGTAATTATACTTCTTGACAACTATCCAAGATGGACATCAGACACTCTAGTTTTCATAGACTGCATCTTTAAATAAATTGTTTATTTTTGTGGTGTGATTTTAAAATAATCTATTGACTGCTTACTTATTCTGGGCTCTATCATGGGTAAATCATAGATCTTGTTTCATCCTAACCTTATTTAGTATGGTCTCCTCTTTTATTACTTGTGTTATGGTGAAGTTAAATGCCTCTGCTTGTCTTTCAGCAGAAGAAAAAAGAATTACATTAACTGAACTCTTCTGAACAAGGTGTCTATATGTTGAAAGGGTTAAATTGTCCTGGTATGGCTGAAACTGGAAGCATCACTTAATTAGGAGTCATTTTAAATACATTCTCACAGAGATTATTAGCATTTTAATGGGGCAGTTTTCTTAATTTCCCTTACTAGTACCTGGATCTGTATGTCTCCCAAAGTTTTTATGACTCTTAGTTCCTATGACAGTGTCTCTGAAATACAATATTTGCTTGATATGACTTACTACCTTTGAATAATTCATTTCTTCATTGTTTATATATATTTTCCTAGTAATTTTAAAATATTTTTTTTCCATAACATTGAATAATTCATTAGCTTACTTGTTAATCCGCATATGAGGGGTTTTTTTCCTCAGAGAAGGAGGAGGAAGGGGATGTAATTCACAGTGCTTTAGTTCCTAGATGGGACATATAATGACTTAAAATGTACTTGGTTGTACCTGGTATGTATGTATGTATATATTTATCTCAGTTTGAAGTTTGTGGAGTAAAATGTTCTCCACAAGGGCTGTACAGGATGTCTCCTGTGAGCTGCTCCAAATATGATGATTACCGTGTGTCAACCTGCAGAGTAGGATCTTCCTGTGAAGCAAATGTGCATAACTTCAGAGAATGTTTGGATCAGCATGACTGTGGGTGGTAGAAGCAGGGACCCTGTTACATACTGAAAAAAAGAACTATAAAAAAAGCTGTCAGCTGGGGTAATGTAGACATGTCACATAATGTTTAGAAGAACTTACTGAACTGTGAAGACTGACATTTGCATCATAAAATAAGGCTTTGTTTAGCTATGTTAATGCATTTTAAGCTTGCACCATCTTTTGGTTTAACAAAATAGGAGCAATAAATTATTGCAGGATTGAAAACAAATTGGCTCCTATTTTAAATCACATCAGATTTAATTTAGTAAACATGTGACTTGTTTATAGTTGAAAGCAATGGAAGGTTTTCATTAACAATCTGAGTTTCACTATGCTTAAGCATAGGACCAAGTTTGAGCTTTAAATGCAAATAATTTTAATTGTGCATTTACTACAAAGAAATTCTGGGATCCTGAATGGAGTGTCATGGAATGTGTCACATGCCATGTGACACATGAAATGACACATGGAGTCCTTTCCTACCTCCTTTCCTTCTACAAAACTAAGGGACCTTTCCTCCCACCATTTCAAAGTAGTGGTTTACACTGTTGCTATGAAATTACAGGATTGCTTGGGACATGAGAACAATACCAAATTCCACTCTTTCTCCTCTCCCACTAGTTCATCCACCCCAGCAGCAGCCATTTCACTGCTGTATGTATACTCTGTAATCTTCTGCTATGATATAGTCTCTTTTCTCATGAAAAGCCATGCAGATTTATTTTTCACTCGGACAAAACTAGACTATGGTAATGATTCATTAGGTGATTTTTCTATGGTGACTGTTTCACTGGTATAATATCTCTCAAGTGATGAGAAAATGAAGATGAATGCTCAAAGTAACTAATACTTTAGGTGATTGACTTCTGCACACTCAGTCAACAGTTATGTGCAACTTACTTGATGGCAATATTTGTAGACTGGTTTTGGCTGGGATACAGTTTATTTTATTCATAGTAGCTAGTATGGGGCTATGTTTTGGATTTGTGCTGAAAATACTTGATAATACAGGGAAGTTTTCATTACTGTTGACCAGTGCTTACACAGAGTCAAGGTATTTTCTGCTTCTCACACTGCCCCACTAGTGAGTAGGCTGGGGGTGCACAAGAAGCTGGGAGGGGACACAGCCAGGACAGCTGACCTCAACTGACCAAAGGGATGTTCCATACAGTATGACATCATGCTCAGTGTATAAAACTGGAGGAAGAAGAAGGAAGGAGGGGACATTTGGAGTGATAGTGCATGGTGGAGCCCTGCTTTCCTGGAGGTGACTGAACACCTGCCTGCCAAAGGGAAGTAGGGAATTAATTCCTTATTTTGTTTTACTTGTGTGTGTAGCTTTTGCTTTACCTATTACGCTGTCTTTATCTCAAACCATGAGTTTTCTCACTGTTACCCTTCTGAATCTCTCTCCCATCCTACTGGGGGGAAAGTAAGTGAGCAGCTGTGTGGTACTTAGTGCAATTTCTTGTTTTGGCTACATAGTGAATTAGATCAGGGAAGTAATTTGTTAGGAAAAAAAGTAACTTTGCTTAAAGAAATTTACTTTCCAAGTAGATCAGTGAATAGGAAAGAGCATCTTGAATTGGTGTGGATAAAGTGTATAGATGGGGCTGCACCTGCACAAAGTATAGCAGTCTCAGTTTCTTTAAAAAATTCAGAAAGGGTTATGCTAGACTTAATTACAGCAAACTTCAAGTTTCCTGAAAATCAACATGTGTACATGCAATTGTGCATTTTTGCAAATGTAAATCTAAATATCCTCCTTTTTTTTTCTTTTTTTTTTTTAACATCATGATCAAGAACTAGGGATAGTATGATTTTACTTGTATAGATTTAGCACTCACTGAAAAATGGAAAAGAAGTCTGACTTAGCTCTTTAAAAAGTGATTAAACTAAAGCTATTATGCAGTTTTTTCGTAAAATATAATTCAATTAAAAATATGGTTTGTTTGAAACTGCTTCAGCTTCATCAATGACCTGCATGAAGAGGCTGAGTGCACCTTCAGCAAGTTTGCTGATGATACCAATCTGGGTGGGAGGGCTGACACACCAGAAGGCTGTGTTGCCATTCAGCAAGATCTGGACAGGCTGGAGGACTGGGCAGAGAAGAACCTGATGAAGTTTAACAAGGGTGGTGGGAAATAGTCTTCTCCTTTATAACAAGAGATTATAAACGGGTCTCTTAAGTCGATGGCCACATTTCAGTTACTCATTTGTAACAAATTATTTGCACACAAGCAACAGCAGAAGTATTAATTACTAAACATTTAAGTAAATTGGTATCTACTCAATATATTGTCTTATACAATTTTGAGTTGTTTTCTTCTGTTTAATGTTATTCTTTTCTTTCTTATTTTCCTAAATTTTCTATGTTATTTCTTCAAATTACTTAACAGCTAGTGTCTTCAAACCAGGCACAGCTGCATATTAGTTCGTTCTTGCTTTCTCTTTTTTTTTTTTTAATGTATCTTTTAAGGTTTTAAAAATTACCCAGAGATTATATTGCTGTCTTCTGCCAATAAAATCTATACACAAATTTTTTACTATTTTTAAAGTTACTATTAGTAATACTACCTGAGCTTATATAAATAAAATTTTATCTAAATCTTTCTCCATTTTGCTGTTTCTTATCACATGGACTGTACAAGAATATCTGCAGAACATAGGCTTAACAGGGTATAATTGATTCAATAATTCAGAGCTCTGACTCCAGCTAGGACAGACCAACACATTCCAGTGCAAGTCTAGAATTCAAGTGCTTTTAATGCTGGGGAAAATATATCAAATTTGATGAAAAATATTTTTGAGCAAAACACTGAATTTGGATCAAGTTCAGCAAAGAGTTTAAATGCTGGCCTTTTGCTTTCTTCTTTTGAAGGGAAATTTTTCTCTGAGAAGTTTACTTTATTTAAAAAAAAAAAAAGCTATTCATGCCTTCCTCCAATATTTTCTTTCAGGATGAACAAAATATTTTTCAATTATGGAAGTTTAAATTTAATTTTTGTTTCATTTTCTAAATAAAGCTTGACACATCCGTCCCTCAACTTTCTGTCCACAGTAATAAAATGAAAAAAAAAAAAAAAAGGAGTTTTACAAAGAGCTCTACTCTACATTAAGCATGAAGTGTTGTGCTAAATATACATAGTGCTGATACCTAAAATCATAACTCGGCAAATCGAAGCAACTTCTAAAACTAAATCAATTTATGATTTCATAAGCAAGCACCCTTTATTGGCGCATCGGCTCACAGCTCTAGAGTCACTGTGGCATATCCTAGCTAACTCCAGCCATGCTGGACGTTGTGCCACCTGACTTTCACCACCTCCAGCTAAATGCAATGGTTCTTCATGTCAACTGGTGGGTGCCAAAGGGGAAGTAGGAAGTACACAGGCACCATAAACATCTCTGTTGTAGCAATATTTAATGCCTGTTTTGGTCTCACCTCAAAATGAGTAATATCAGGATTCACGTAATGTTTAAATAAGTCCTCAGATAAATTTTCTACTAGCAATTATGTTCGTAGTGGTGACATGCAGATATAAGCCTCCAAGGAGTGAGAATATTTAGGAAATTCCAGCGAAATCTTTGAAAAGACATCATGTGGTTCAAAATAAAATGACCAAAGGGACATATTTAATTTCCTATTAAAAACATGATTTTGTAGCATTACCTGTCAAAGATCAGGAGTTTCTCTTTGGCTTCGAGGTTGGGATTAGTGCTAAAATCCCTGCAGTTCAAATTAGCAAAATCTCCAAATGATTGTGCTGTTCTAATTATAATGATTGCCAAATGCTTAGAATATATCTTCAAATGTTCTCAAATTTGCTTCACTAGGGGTTGCCAAAGTTTTTAGAGACATACTTTGACACCAGGATTTTCTGCTGATCTCATTAATATACTTTCTTGTTCTATTCTGTCTTTGAGTTGGTTTGTTACAGGTGGTTAATTTTGATAATTGTGGTTTAGTGTTTACATTATTTAGGAATTGTGGGGCATTTAATTAGCTAAAGTAATTATTAATAAATACTTCTTAAAGGACCCTTTGTGTGTGTGTTTGTATGTGGAGGTGTGTGAGTGCTGTAATGCTCATACACATTTAATTTTAATGATTATAAATATAAAGCTTTTGGCTACCAGAGTAAAAAGCTTTGTGGCAGGGTTCTCATAATATGAGCTACCTTGGAGAGTGCAGGAGCAGAAGTTGTCTACACCCATATAATCATTGGTGTATTTTTGGTAAGCAAATTGCAGTTACAGTGCTTGAATTGGTTTAGGGCACTAGGGAAGACATCTTAAACTCTGTAAAATTTTAATAAATAGGAAAAGGTTTAATTTTGTTTTATACCTATACCCAAAAGATGAATCTGCCAGTGAAATCACTTTTGTGTGGTGGAGAACACCATGTTCTGCATCCTTGGCGTGGCTTCCTGTAATTTAATTTAACCTTCCATCTGCCTTGCATAGCAGTCCACCAAGTGGTGATTTGCCCAGCTTGTATGCTTTAGCAAGACCAGTACCCGAGACAATATTGGCTCCATTTTTCTCAACTATTTTAATGAAGCTTTTCCGGCCAAGCTGTAGTCTTAGGGCAAAAGCAGCACTTAATGTTCATTTTCCGTACTTATTTAAAATATTTAACTTCTTTTTAGTGATGCTTCACCACTCTTTTTTCTTTCTTTTTTTTTTTTTTTTTTTTTTTTCCTCCAGCAGCTTCCTTTCCTCACCAGCAGGTGCCAACTTGGCACCGTGCAGGCTTCCTCTGAACTTGGTGCCATGGCCCTTTCCAAGGCTGTCAAACAGGGAGCTCTTATGTGAGCAAGTGCAGCTGGAATTTTCCTCTTCCTCCTCCTCCTCTCCCCCCACTGCTTTCTCCTGGCTCACTCTGCAGCAGCAGTGCCCCCGCAGCCTGCTGAGCTGGAGAGAGTGAGAGCACTTTTTCTCCTACCAGGATTAAGCTCCACACACAGCTGGGCAGCATGCCACAGCTAGCTTGGGTAGATGCTTGGTTCAGTTAGGATAATATGCACAGCACAGGTCTGTAGCTACATATATCAGTCATGCATCTCTTCCAGCTGAAATGACACACAGAACTGCCACCAGTCTCCCCTCTTACTTGTATTTCTTTCTGAAGCAGCTTTAGAATAAAATTTAGTCTTTCTCATGGACTGCATGAATTTTTTTTTCTAACTTTCTTCCTTAAAAAAAAAAAAAAAAGGCAATAAACTTCTGCCATAGCTGATGAGACAGCTGATATCATTAATCTATTCAAGAGGTAATAACAACAGTGATTTTGAAACTGTTTACTGCTTTAGTGTTAAAATGTAATAAAATGGCACTACTGCCTGTTGGAATTTAACTGTCCTCTTATTGTATCTCAACTACTAAAAATGGCACTGTGAAGTTTATCTTATTAAGGAAATAAGCTGTTCAAGCACAAGAAAAATACAAAAAGGACATATTGTCACTTGCCACAAAGTGGCTCTATTTTACTGCAAAGTTCTGTTATGTCTTAATCATTATTAACTAAAATATCTTTCCAAATAAGCATATGCAGATCTACTGTAAAGTGTTAATATTAGCTTTAATATAAGCACTAGTATTAGCATGAATTTAACATTAGCATTTAATATTAGCATTAATACAAGCTTTAGTATTGAGTTTTGGAGAAGGTAGAACAGAAGTTACAAAGATGTAAATGACCTACCCAAGGTTTTATAACAAATCTGTTGTAGCGAAAGGAGAGATAACTATCCAGACAGTGCTGGTGGTCTTGTACAAAGAGACTAGACAATGCCTGGGAAGTCAATCCTTAACATGTTTCTTGTCATCTCTGTCCCTTGTTCTTTCTTTCCCACATGGTAATTGGAGGAGAGAGACTAGGGAGAAAAATAAAAAATTAGTAACTTTAAAAATTTCTCAGAATGCACAGATGCTAGTGTGAAGCTTGCATACCTGTAATATAGGAAACCAGTGCAGTCTCGGTGAGATAAAATCTGGAACATCAGGAGAAGCCCCAATACCAAGAAAAACATATGTTAAAGTGCAGCTCATGCATATTCTGTGTCTCTGTATGGATTGTTGTTAGTGATGAATAAAGAATAGGATATGCAGAATCTCAGGACAGTATCTACTATCCTGTGAAAGTACTTGCACTGGAGATGTCACCTGGACATAGGCTCCTGCGGCAGCACTCACAGAGTTTCAGAAATCTTTAGCTGCGTCCTGTTGAAACAAAATACAGCTGTGTCCTAAGAGTAAGCAACATGCTGATGCAGTCAGTCTGCCCGCTGAATCATTCTGCTTTAGACATACTCACACTTTCCTAAGGAACAAGATCACTTAGTGTTTATTTATTGTTGCTTCCTTGGCTGCACATGCAGATTTGATCCTCTGAATATTTAGAGGGACACAGTGTGCAGGCAACCACAAAGAGGGGTGCTGTTCTGGGCTTGACAGATTACTCCCTTGAATTGCACCTCCCTCACTGCCACCCTTCACCATGGCTCTCTTTAATTTTCTAGTTTTCTTCTCTGCACCTGATTAAGAAGGAAGGCTTTCCTTGTGGAGAATTTACAGTGCTATATTTTAATCTTAGTGTTGTCTGAGCTGTATATTGTTAAGTGTGTGTAAAGGTATTAGTTAAGGGCATGCATCACACTACTTTAGCTGTGCAGTATTTCAAATAAGTTGTATAGTTTAAAACAGGAGGGGATTAGTTGGCTTTTTAATTTTCCTTTGTTACATGCTATTAAATTTTGTCTGGCTAATCCTACGGAGAAGTTATTCACTTTAGTTTCCTGAGGACTATCACGTTATAGTATAACTAAACTGTTTTGTGAGACAAGCAGAGAACAGAAGACATGACATCAATTTTATGCAAGGCTTTGCCATGACATGTCTCCAAAATGAGACAAAGCAGGGAGAGGAACAACAACAAGAACAAAAAAACCCAGAAAACCACACCACAACACCAAAAAAATCCCAGCAACAATAATATTTTTCCCACTGTTGCCGTCTTGTCAGATCTGATGATTGACCTAATATTTGGATACATAACTGAACGATTCCATTATGTGTTCAGAGCTGGGTCATGCTCAGATACACACAAGTCTGAAATGAATTCTGTAAAAGTTAATGATACTTAGTTGTATACAAGTGTTGTAAGCATGGCCAGGGCAACACACATAATCATACAAACAGCTAAACAAGGAAATTAATGGATTCATCGATCACAGGCATGGAAGAGACTACTTTGCCTATGCATTTTTATATCTCAAGAATCAAACTGCAAAGTATTCTGAGAAAGCACGTTCACAGTGTCATAGTTAAGTCTTTGGATTCTGCAGACAGAAATGATGGGAATCTCTTCCTTCACCTCTTAGACCACGTCAGTGTTAGTACTTTTATTCCTAAGAAATTACATTTTGTTTAAAGATTTAATTTTTCTGTTATGCTTTGCTTGTAAGAACAGGAAGACCTCTATATGACTGTGTGTATTTCATTCATAAGTCTACTTAAAGAGATGTGAAACTGTCTCACCTTGCTTTTGGATCAAATGGGCTCTATCCTTGCATTATAAGACTTGTTTTTCAGTCTCCAGGTTATTTTTGGGGGGCTGTTTTAGTTTTGGAAGTTATTGATTTTTCTGAAAGGCTGAATACCAGCATTGCTGGTCAGAACACCACTACAGTGTGTTACTGAGATCGCTTTCACACTTGATAGTCTCTTTTTACTCACTCAAGAATCTCAGTAACTTTTCTTGAATTAATTTGTAGTAGGTCAAATTATGTGGTGACCCTAAATGTCTCTGTATCTGCAGCTGCAAGGCAAACTACACTTCTTACCAACTACTTGAACCTATTGTATTATACTAGGTTGTTTCAAAATGTGTGGGAGGAGGGGAGGTTGTTTGCTTAATTTTGTTATTCAAATACTTGTGTAAAAGTACCTATTCCTATTATTACTATTCTGTTGATGTGCATGCTCCCCTGAGACTGTACCTGAAGCTATTTTTTTTGTGTCTTTGGTTCAATAATCAATTTTCAAATATTAAATAGAGCTTCACTGAATAATTCCATATCAGACTATTTGAAATAACTCAAGAATATATCTCCACTAATAGGTACAATGTAAGACATCGTGAATCTGTGTTTAATCCATCTACTGTAAGAGAAGACTTGCATAGGTTTTCAGCAGTTTTAGAGTCATCATGAAGAATACATGGTCGTGTATAAACCATGAGGGAATAGAGAAAGTTTACATGAGTATAAGGTAGCATTATGGTATCATACAGTGGTGTTTCTGCTAAGCTTTATACTAGATGTGCTACTTGGTTAAAATCATATGACCTGTTAAAGTAGTTATAGCAAAGAATCTGGTTTTACAACTCTCCTGGAATTTTCTAGGAGCCAGAAAATACTGCGTTCCTGTGTTACTGCTGCACAAGAAAGAATAAATGTCACTGATCTTGATAGTGGGCATCACATACTGGAAAAGTTAACAGGTTTCCCCAGTTCTTTCAACACCTGTCAGGAGCACTGCTTAAATCAATTCCTAATGGACAGAACCTGACCAACAAATGAAAATTACAGCTTATTTGATTGTTCTTGCTGGGTTTCCTTTTCCTCTTTTAAATGGTTCTCTGCTTTCCTTCCTGAAATTCATTACTGCCATGACAGCAAATGGTTTGAATGAAAGGACAGTTCACTCTGATTTAATTTTCTAGAGGGTCTTGTATTGTGTTTTCCATCTCACAAAACAATATAAATAATAAAAAATACATTATAATGTTTTTTGCAATAGATTGCATCCCCACTGTAAAAATCAACCTTGTTTCTGAGCAGAAATCTATCTTACTCTCCTGATAGACATTGTGGAAGTAGATAGTATTGTTGTTATTGTTGCTATTATTATTGTTTTATTAGATGTTTTGTGCCTTAGGGATAGGAGTATGAGGTGGCAGTTGCTACGGAAACTAGTTTGAAAAATGTTATCGAGGATCAGTGAATCTGCTTGTAAGACAGCTGTCACTGTGGACATAAATTAGATCTATCCTCATTAGTTAGGTGCTCTCTTCGAGGAGGGAGGGAGTCAGTGTTAATCTGACATTTTCCATATATGACAGAGAGATTTTCTTGTGCAATTCTCTGGTTTACAAGAACAGTGTGGTTGTTAATGGAGTCAATGTTTTAATTACTTTCTTCTTGTTATATATCCTGATGCTGAGTAAAGATTGTTTTTCGAAGATGCTACTGGAGAAAATTAGCTTTTTGTTTGTTTTTAATTCCATAAATACTGGTGGTATATATTCCACAAAGATAAGGTGGTAAGTTTGTATGACAGAATACAGACTTTTTTCCTGTGATAGAATTCTGCATCCTATGAGTAGGTCCTTGGCGTGATAATTCAGGTGTTTCATAGCTATAGTTGTTCTACCTCATTAGTTTTATACTCCCATCTACTCTTCCTGTAGCTCCTCTATGCGTAAAATAGAGAATCCATGTTAATCAGCCAGTGTCATCTTAGCCTGTTCCTGCTTTTGGGAAGCTGAATGTGGGCTCTTAATTCTGTATTTTTCAGCAGTTTCTCACAAGACGTTTCAGCAATATACAGTTTTCTTCGTAGGGAAAGGGTGGTTGTTCTCTGTGTCTTTGTGTGATCGGAAACTTCATATTCATATGCAGCTTATTTTTTATTTTCCAAACATTCTTTTAAGGGATATTTTTTAGGACTGAGCTCAATTAACATAACCTACAGATGATATGTTTTGTCTATATCTGCTCATTCCAAGTTCTTTTGGTTAGTAATTTTTCACTTTGGCCCACTGGAGAAGTAGGTATTTCCTATGTGGTTTTCTTAGTATATTTTAAGTCTGTCTTAATTCTTCATTATTTCTGTCCTTTCATTTATTTTTTGTCATTTGCATCTTTCTGGTTAGTAAGATCAGCATGTTGATTGTCAGCAATTTTTATTGGGAGGGGAGAAGCTAATCCTGAATCACCCTCTAGTTAGAAATATCATTAAAAAAATACTGTAGGGCTTCCTAATCAAGACAGGAAAGGGAGCAAATGCTTTCTCCTTTTATAAGGAGATAAAAGGAGATAATTATCCTAGAAAGCTGAAGCCAGCCAATTTTAAATTAGAAAAGGATACTTTTTAACATGATTAGCTGCTAAATAAACTGTCATGAAAGGTGTATTTTCTTATCCTTTGATGTCATTTATATCACTTTTAGAAAATATGGCTTAGCCAAATACAAGTTAAACTTTCGTTAAATGCAAACTAATGAGTTCACCGTAAAGGTAAATTGGTGACACACAGGAAGTCAGACTAGTTTGGATGCTCTCTTCATCCTCAATTTTATAAATTAATATCACTGCAGTTTT
Source organism: Patagioenas fasciata (assembly GCF_037038585.1). Classification (NCBI taxonomy): domain Eukaryota; kingdom Metazoa; phylum Chordata; class Aves; order Columbiformes; family Columbidae; genus Patagioenas; species Patagioenas fasciata. Next base: position 25,620,593 of record NC_092524.1, on the reverse strand, counting down.
CCCTCATTTCCCTCTCATTCATTTTATAGTTGACAAGATGAAACTGACCATAAATAGTGTTCTGGTAGAATAGATTTTGTTGCTAGCTTGTGTATTGAAAATATTTCATACCATTTGTAAAAACTGATGAGAACTAACAGAAAAGTGTTTGAGTTGAATGTAGGAGACTGACACTATCTGTACATTTCTATAGCAACTCCTTAAATTGCAGACCTGTTGACTGTGAACAAATGGCACTGTAGCTTTGCTACCATGGTGCCACTTCATTAGATCTGTGTGTGTCCAGTTGTTACCGTACCTTGTCATCCCAGCTGAGATTTCATTCCTGTAAGCAGGTTTTGCACATGGTGATTTTTTCAGGATCTGGATAGCTGCTTACTCTAAAGCAACCAGATCTGGCAAAGTAATTTCATAGTGAATGAGCCAATAGGCATCAGATTCTTAAAATATTTTGTTGCTTGATACAGGGCTGGACTACTTTAACTGAAACTGAATAGCTCTGTCTCCATTTCTGATTCTTTCTACTAGTGCATTCAGCTTGTTTTGGTGCAAGTCTTCCTACCCTATTACTTTTTTTTTTTTTTTTTTTTTTCTGTGCTGATAAGGTTGCAGGAGGAAAACATTCTAAATAGTAAAATATGGAAACTGAATAACAGGATTAACCAATTTTTGACATTTCCACTGTAAACCTTTGTGTTTAATGACTATATGCGCAAGTCCAATTTGATCTTGGTTCAAGATGAAACTTACCTGCTATGATTGTTCAAATGTTATTTTTCTACACCTCTGTATGACGTTAGCTAATATAGTTGTTGACTGAATGAATTTTAATCACCAGACACTCATTTAATCTATGCTATTTTAAATTTTATAATTGATTTAAATGATTCAGACTTGAGGAGTTTATTCGTATAAGCATAGTTTTGGTCTTTCAGTTCTTGGACCAGGTTATGTCGAATGTTCCTACAACTGCATACTGCAGTTAGAAATCTGTGTCTGATTGCAGCATGCTTCTCGTACTTGCTCCAATGCTCCAGTGCAATGTATGTTTACTGGGAAGATTAGCAAGTAAGTGAAGTGAGAGATCTGTTCATTATCTTGTATATTGCAAAATAACTTTATTGGATTTTTATGTCCACAGTTGTTTGAAGAACAATAGAATCCAAATAAGGAACACTGCTGATTTGAGGGATAAATACAAACACTGTTTTTTTTTTTCCTGCTGCAATTTTAAGATAAACTTAGGAAATTGCTTTCAGTTGATCTTTGCAGAGCAGCCTGAGACCTTCATGAATCTTTTGTTACAAATTTACTTATACACCTGTACACACACACCCCCACACAAACACATATACAAGTATGATCTTTCAGTTAATACCTTTTCTTGAATACTGTTTTCAATGGCTTAGTTATATATATGTTTTGAGGACCACCACATTTAGGAATATTTTTGTGAGAAAAAAATCTACTATCTTACTTAAAATGTTTTCTTGAAATCATTTACAAAGGACAGGCAATATTTATCCTTTATTCAATTTGTTTGGGTCATGTTTTTTACAATATGTTTAACCAGTGATTGATCGTCCTTGATATGTTTTGTGACTTATCTCAAAATCATCCACGTTTTGGTATGGAACATGAGGTAGAAAGCCCCTGAGTACAACTTTACATCTACCTCGTACCTCCTATAATAAAATTATTAAGAGCAGCATTTGCTCATATTGTAGTCAGCGGCTTAAAGCACTGCAGACTCCTGTGTGATTCTCTCTACACAGGGGTTCCTGATGAACTCTGGAGGGCTTATAAACCCAAACATCACTGGAATTCTATTGAAGCTTCTGACAATCTCAATCATCTTTCTGTGTCCTACTTCATTGTCAGTTTAAAACAAAAGCAAAAACAAACCAAACCAAACCAAAAAAAAAAGAGGGAAACAGAAAGCCCCTCACACTTTATGATTTGTGCTTGGTTACTATAGTGATGAATCCTGCATGAAATCCCACACAGTTCTAACTGGAATCCAGATTTGCAGATACTTGTCAGAAAAGAAAACAGAGACAGATAATAAATTCAGTAGTGTAATATTGAATGGTGGCGTAAACCAAATCTATTTGGATGAAATCATCTGTGTTTTAATCTGGATCTTAGAATCATAGAATCATAAACCAGTTTCGGTTTGAAGAGGCCTTAAAGATCATCTCGTTCCAACCTCCCTGCCATGAGACACTAGACCAGGTTGCTCAAAGCCCCATCCAACCTGGCCTTCAATACATCCTGAGATAGAACATCCACAGCCTCTCTGGTCAACCTGTTCAAGTCTCTCACCACCTTCATGGTGAAGAATTTCTTCCTAATATCTAATATAAACCTAACCTCTTCCAGTTTAAAGCCATTATCCCTCATCCTATACCTACATGTTCTTGCAAAAAGTCCCTCTCCAGCTTTCTTGTAGGTCCCCTTTTGGTACTGGAAGGCTGCTATAAGATCTCCCCAGTGTCTTCTGCAGGCTGAGCAACCCCAGCTCTCTCAGCCTGTCTTCACAGGAGAGGTGCTCCAGGCCTCTGATCATCTCTGTGGCACTCCTCTGGACTCGCTTCTACATGTCCATGTCGTTATTATGTTAGGGACCCAGAGCTGGATGCAGTACTCCAGGTGAGGTCTGACAAGAATGGAGTAGAGGGGGAGAATCACCTCCCTTGATGTGCTGGTCATGCTTCTTTTGATGCAGCCCAGGATATGGTTGATTTCTGGGCCAGAAGTGCACATTGCCAGCTCATGTTGAGCTTCTTGTCCACCAACACTCAAAAGTCCATCTCCTCAGGGCTGCTCTCAGTCCATTCTTTGCCTGCCTGTATTTGTGCTTGGGATTGCCCTGACCCATGTGCAGGGCCTTGCACTTGGCCATGGAGAGCTTCACACAGACCCACCTCTCAAGCCTGTCAAGGTCCCTCTGGATGGCATCTCCTCCCTACAGTGTGTCTACCATACCACATAGCTTGGTGTCATTGGCAAAGTTGCTGAGGGTGCACTCAGTCCTACTGTCCATGTCACTGACAAAGCTGTTAAGCAGAGCCAGTCCCAATACTGACCCCTAAGGAATGCCACTCATGACTTGTCTTCACTTCGTAGAATCGTAGAATAGCTTGGGTTGGAAGCAAACTTCAAAAGTCATCTAGACCAACACCCCTGCAAAGAGCAGGGACATCTTCAGCTAGGTCAGGTTGCTCAGAGCCCTGTCCAGCCTGGCCTTGAATGTTTCCAGGGATGGGACATCTACCACCTCTCTGGGCAATCTCTGCTAGTGTTTTACCACCTTCATTGTAAAAAATTTCTTCCTCATGTCTAGTCTGAATCTCCTCTCTTTCAGTTTAAAACCATTTCTCCTTGTCCTGTTATAACACACCCTACTAAAATGTCTGTCCCCATCTTTCTTACAGGCTCCTTTTAAGTACTGAAAAGCCACAATGAGATCTCCCAGGAACCTTCTCTTATCCAAGCTGAAGAACCCCAACTCTCTCCGCCTGTTCCCATAGCAGAGGTGTTCCATCCCTGTGATCATCTTGGTGGCCTCCTCTGGCCCCCCTCCAACAGGTCCATGTCTTTATTTCACTGAGGGCTCTAGAGCTGAATGCAATGCTCCTGGTGAGGTCTCACCAGAGCAGAGGGCAGAATCATCTCTCTTGACCTGCTGACCACCCTTCTTTTGATGTGGCTCGAGGTATGATTGCTCTTCTGGGCTGCAAGCGCATATTGATTGCACATGTCTGGTCTCTTGTCCCCCAGTACACCCAAGTCCTTCTCTGCAGGACTGCTATCAATCCCTTCATCCTCCAGCCTGTCTTGATACTGTGGGTTGCCCCTAGCCAGGTGCAGAACCTTGTCCTTGTTGAATTTTATGAGGTTTGCTTGGACTTTGAGCTGTTGGCTGCAACACTTTGAGTGTGACCATCCAGCCAATTCCTTCTCCACTGAGTAACCATCTGCCAGGTCCATGTCTCTCCAGTTTAGAGGCAAGGATGTCATGTGGGACAGTGTCAAATGCTTTGCGCAGCTCCAGGTAGATGATGTCATTTACTCTTCCCTTATCCACCAATGCTGTAATCCTGCTGTAGAAGGCCACCAAATTTGTCAGGCATGATTTGCCCTTAGTGAAGGCATCTTGGCTGTCACAAATCACCTCCTTATTTTTTAAGTGCCTTAGCATGGTTTCAAGGGGGATCTGCTCTGTGATCTTGCTGGGCACAGAGATGAGACTCACCAGTCTGTAGTTCCCCAGGTCTTCCTTATTGTTTGGGACGCTGATGTTAAATAGTTCTTCCTGACTCAATTTCTGCACAGAAAGCGTGGTCACTCAGTGGTTCTGGAAGGCTAAAATTAAAGTACAGTCCTGGTTGACATCCCCAAGTGGTGTGACACCTTCAATATTTAGTCTTTCCTCTTGTATTGCCCTTACCCAAGTGCAGGAACCATAACGCTAAGTATTTTCACAGTAGACTGCCTTTATGTCTTGAAAACTCCAACATATTTCTTATCTTGGACCTTTGGTTTCCTTCTCTTTCTAGTAATATTAGTTCACCTTCTCTCAAAGTAGCTTCTGCAGAGGCTGTGAGATTGGGATTTGCTTCTAGAATTGACCCTGTATCTTCTAGGTCCTCCCGTGAAGGCCTAAGGTACTTTCACAGTCCCTCTGCCAGCTTTGAGAATTGCTGCAACTTGGCCCTAGAGATTTTTGTCCCTGAGACAGAGACATGAGCTAGTTGAGTCCTCTTGCTTCTTCACATAAGGTATCCTGTCCAAATAATATTTGTTCCTTTTTAGCTGAATCAGGAATTCCTCTCCATTTTCATTGTATTTCCGTTGATATTTTCTGCATGGTGGTTTTTAATAGGGTTGGTGATTGAATTGTTTAATTATTTTCCACTGTTAAGGTTTTTTAGCAAGAAGTTACAGATTCTTCATTCATGTTTCATTGAAATACAAGAATTCTGTTGAATTTGTGATTAAAAATATGCCATGAGAGTTGTATTGGTTTACTTCCCACCTGCTATTGGCAAGGTCAGAAGGTGCATACAGCCTTTCTGCCTGAACTCATTCAGATTTTGGAACATGACAGACTTCAGTATTTTTAGGTCAAAGAGGAGCACTCAATCTCAAATTAAGAAGTTATTCATCCTGTTGGGGAGCCAGGACTATGTCTACTCTGGAAATCCAATTATAGTCTTTCAAGGCTTTTAAGCTCCCAGATCAACAGTAGGGTATCAAAAAGTGGTGGAAAAAAAAAAAAGAAACAACAAAAACAAAAAACCAACAACACAGAGGAGATCCCTTGATGTAGTCTGATGTGTTTTTTCTCACTTCTTGTTATCAAAGCTTTTCTGATCTGGGACCTGTCTCTTTGTCCTGCAGGTGGATACTCTCAGAGACCTCAGAATTAGGCCATGAGCAGGAATTCTGGCTTCTACCTCTGTGGCAGGTCCCTTGGCAGGCCTGGCAGCCCTGTCTCTGGGTCTTCATGGTCTAGGCATCTGGCAGCACTAGAAGCACGGAAAGACCCACCATATTGCAGGATTTCAGGTGTGGCCTCTCAGCTCCTCAGTGATGAGTGCTAAGAGTGTGATACTCCAATGATTTCAGCATCTTGTCAATGAACTCTTGAGTTTTAAATCTCTTTACACATCTGAAGTAATTCTAGTTTGGGGTTTCAAATATATAATAATATCTATTTTGAATAGATAATAAAAACAAAGAGGATAATATACCTTGTAATTTCAGAGTAAACTTGAAAACTAGCCAAAGTGCCTCATGTTCACACTTACTGTAATTCTCTACTTTATCATTGGCATATCTGGACTTTTTAACCAAGGTTTTACACTAAGGTATCTTCACAGCATATGCTTTATAGACTTACTAAACCTCCAGCTCTGAGCAGGTGACCATAGTGAAACAGAGGCAATTTACCTTTTGAGTGTTTTCATTTATATCAAGTCAGAAGAGTAATCTCATTAAAGATGACAATAAATTAAGCTAATAATTGCAATCCTATCTATTAATGACTACTGTATTACATGTATCAGAAGACTGCCTTTAAAATTTTTAAATGTCATTATTAATAATTCTATTAAGCTTTTGTCTTTAGTTTTGTCTCAGTGCCCTACCTGAGTAATGAAAATGCTTGAAAAAATGATAAAGTAATTCCACTGTTATTATCTATAAATACAGAAAATACCAGTCTGGCTTTTAACAGTATTTGCAAAGCTTGGTTATTATTGGTGTCAGCTATGTATTGTAGATCATGCAGAACTTGAACGGATCATTTATATAATGTCACATCCAAATGATCCAGACCTGCATTTACTGTGTGGTAGCATGTACTTTTGTACAAAGTCACGTCAGTGGGATTTGGTAATGACCCCTTTATCTGGAAGCCAGTGTTACTGTGGCTGTAACAGTTCAATCTTCCTTTGTCACTGCACTGAAAGTGTTCTCCTCCGCAGTCTGGAAAAGTCACTTATAAATTAGATCAATGCTTTCAACCTACTGAAACTCGAACTAAAGTAGCAACAGTAGTTACAGTGAAATTTGATTGAAACAACAATCTTCCCTCAAAAAAACCTTATCAATAACACCTATCCCCTCATTCCCCACCCAGGCAGGGGTGAGAAAGAACATATCAAGGCTCCTCCTGTTTATGATCACCCAGCTACATTTAAACTAGCAAATCTAGGATAACCTAGTGTGTCTAGGAGCTGCCCTATCCTGTCAGACTAGTGGCACACCTACCTATTTTGTCTTGGAGGCAACTATAATAAAAGGTATCTTTCAAAATGTACAAAGTACCTCAAATGGGAGAGTTGGTTAATGGTCTTCAGGAAATTTCTTTCTGAATCCATGTTTAGTTTTTGCTCTGAAGCATGAAAATTGAACTGCATTATACTCTTGTATTTATCATGCATACAGAAGTTGTCCACTTAGTTGTCTCTTAAACCTTTTTAAAATCTGGTCCCTAAGTTCTATATGTAAAGCTTGTAAAAGGTAAATATAATTAATTTTCTTCTTATGCAGTTTTTAGGTTGCAAATGAATGCCATGTAGAATACATTTTGATATGTTACTTATTTGAAGAAGGATAACTGGGGGAAACCAGTTGCTTAGGTGTGGGCTCACTCTGCCGTGCCTGGAGCAGGTGATATTATAGCTCCATGCTATCTCTTCTGAAATTCTGGTGAGTGCTGCACCCTAAAATCACAGTCAGCAGAATATGACATAGGAGGGCTCCTTACCCACTGGACTGAAAGTAAATCATTTAGCTTAAATAAGCAAGTAATATGACTTGGAGTAATAGGTATCTGAAGCAGTTATAATGTTGTGTTTAACTGGATGAGTTGTGAAACTGGTAAGTTCTGGCTAACGGCTGGCTGCTGGGTAAGGGAGACCAATGGAGTCTTCAAAAGGTCTATTATGAGTCCAGGTAAGTTGGAGAGAAGTCTGTTTTAAGAACATGAATTTTATTAGTTACTCTGGCACAGCTCTAAGGTGGTAGTTCATTAAGGTACCATACTTAAGGTGTGTATTTCAAGCTTCATTTAATGAGATGAACAGTGCCTTCTGAAAATCATAGAATCAGAGAATCATAGAATAGTACAGTTTGGAAGAAAACTTCAAATGTCATCTAGACCAACACCTCTGCAAGGAGCAGGGACATCTTCAACTAGATCAGGTTGCTCAGAGCCCCATCCAGCCTGGCCTTGAAAGTGTCCAGAAAAGGATCATCTACCATCCCTCTGGGCAACTTGTTCCAGTATTTCACCACCCTCATTGTAAAAAACTGTCTTCCTCATGTCTAACCTGAATCTCCTCTCTCTTAGTTTAAAACCTTTACCCCTTGTCCTACCGCAACAGACCCTGCTAAGATGTCTGTCTCCATCTTTCTTACAGGCTCCTTTTAAGTACTGAAAGGCCACAATAAGGTCTCCCAGGAGCCTTCTCTTGTTCAGGCTGAAGAACCCCAACTATCTCTGCCTGTCCCCATAGCAGAGGTGTTCCATCCCTGTGATCATCTTGGTGACCTCCTCTGGCCCCCCTCCAACAGGTCCATGTCTTTCTTCCACTGAGGGCTCTAGAGCTGAATGCAGTGCTCCTGGTGAGGTCTCACCAGAGCAGAGGGCAGAATTACTTCCCTCGACCTGCTGGTCACCCTTTTTTGATGCGACCCAAGATATGATTGCTCTTCTGGGCTGCAAGTGCATATTGGCAGCTCATATCTTGCTTAGGGACTCGTGAGAAAATGACTTTTTTTTTTTTTTTTTCCTTATTTATTTTTCTCTTCAAGGAACTCTTCATGTGACACTAAAAATATTTTGCTGGTGGTGACTCATTTGATAGAGAGGTAAATGTCCAGATGGTAAACTCACTTGTCAGTAACTTCGAGTAAATGGGATTGATCTGAATAGATACCTCTGCCAGTTCAGTAGTTTTCTAAAATTAGAATTTAAAAATAGCCAATTAATGAAATTAAGTGAGTTTATTAGAAAGCTAAACAGCTCAAATAATGAACTAAAAATAGTCTGAAATAACGGTAATAGCCAATTTCTTGAAGATTATTGTTTCATTAATCTTCCCATTTCAGGATTTCTGTCTCACCAGAGTTAAAATGTTCTATATGAGACTGTTCCTACAGATATGTACTTTTTTATATTGAGAAAATATTGTGCACTGTGCAGATCTTGTTTTTAAAGTGTTGGATGAAAAATGAAAATGTTTGAATTCTGTTCCTAACTTTCCTTTTCTCCATTGGAGGCAAAAAATATTTAGTGGAAGAATCACTTGAGTTTATTGCCTTTTCTTTAGACCTCAGTCCTTGGTCATTGTTCAGAGATAGGACATAGGTACATAAAACTGTTCTCATATTCTTAGTATGTGACCCAAAGCAACAGATTTTCATTGTAGTTGTGTACTGTATTATGTTTCTGTCTTCCCTCATTTCCTCATATTTTTTTTTCTAGGTAGTCTGTATACTTTCAAAGCAGCAGATGCTGCTTGTGGAGAATATTACATGCTGGGGGTTTTGATACTTGTTTGAGCCTTGAGGAATTTTTTCAATATCCATAACAGCAAAATTATTCCTTCCTAATAATTACTGCTTTGTAAAAAAAAGGGATGAATAAATTTAAAATCATTGGTATAAGAAGGAGACCTCTGCATTCGTGAAGATCAGTTCTTGCTATATACCGATTTTTTGTTTGTTTGTTTGTTTGTTTTTGTTTTTTTTTTTTTTTAGGAAAAGGGACTGCAGTACTCTTGCTGGAAGTCTGTTATAGAATCTCATTTCTAAAATCCATCATCTTTCCAGTTTATTTCTTTATGATTGTAGCTTGTATGCCTAACACTTGTAGGCAACACTCATGTAGAAAGACAGCTAGCCTTGCTTTAGAGACTTGATGTTGTGAAGGGTTTGTTATTTCCTCAGTAATCTATCTCAATGTAGTTTTACTTACTACTATCATCAATTCGTCAATTTACATTGTTTTGTTTTGTTGGTGGTGTTTTTTTTTTCCCTAAGATTTGGATTTTACTGACGACTTCTTCCACCTATTGAGGTTTTTTTATGCCTTTCTTTGTCAGACTGAAAAGGCTTTGTAATATTGAATGTTTTTTGTTTTTTGTTTTTTTTGTGTTGTATATCACTAGACTGTTAGCAAGTTGTCTGTGTTCCTTCTTTTACTTAAGCTTTTCTCAAAGATTGTAAAGGCCATGCAACCTTGGAGGAAGTACCCTGAAAGGAGACTCTCTCCTTCACGTTAATGCCAGAATGCAGCCAGTCTGAGTAGGCATAAGGTTCCTCTGAATCTGTTACTACTGCATGGAAGAGTGACAAATTAGAATAAATAAGGCTTATGCAACAGTCGTAAAGCCTAGCAGATATTTTTAAGGGTTTTGCAATTCTAGTGTGCTAAAAGAAAAAAAAAAAAACAAACACCAAAAAAACCCATCAAAACAAAAAAAACAGGTCACGTGGTTTATTTTGAGTATTTAGTGTTTGAAAGGTTGGTGTAGACTGATGAAGAAGAAAATAGCAAAGTACTGTTTTTTAAGGAATATTTCTAGTTTCTTTTTTATTTTGACTCAGTAGGCATATTTGCATATACTAATAAGGAACTTTGAGCCTCAAAGAAATAACTGCAATCTAAGAGTATGTTTTCCCAAATTTGAGAATGTGTAGTTTGAAATTGGTTTTATATTAAATTTATTACAAGATCCTTTCTCACCCAGAAATTTAATGAAATTAATGAGTCTTGCTTTAGTGCTGCTGCTGGTTTTGTAGCCTGTTATTTTTTAAATTATTATTATTTTAAAAATTTTATTTGAAAGAAATGGAGATGTGTTTGCAACAGCCTTTTGCTCATCTATATATCTTATAGGAGCAATAATATGGCTTCTGTTACAGGCAACACAATTGTTACTGCATGTCAAATAATAATGACCTGCAATTTTGGGGTAAGCATCTTCTTTTCCTTCTTATCATTAGTGCACATACTGAATTTATACGAATCTTAGAGATGAACCCCACCATGTTCTGTACATTATTTTTCTATGAGAAGATAAAAAATGGATAACAAAATACCAGTCAGAGATCAAAGCAGATATTGAACTGTAAAAGGCAATATTATTAGAGTTGTTTAACAGGTGGTAATCTTGAGAGTGTGTGTGCATGTATGTGTATAATCTAGCCTTTATCAATAATCTAACACCTGTTATTCTAGAGATAACACCTGTTATGCTAGAGGTAACACCTGTAACACCTGTCGATATAAATTATATATATATATATATTAGTGTGCCGTATTTCAGGCTGCATGTCAGCATCTTCTGACTTAGTAAGACAGTAGGAATTAGTTGCCTAAATATTTTTGTACATCTCATTTCAAGTTATGGAAACAAAGCAGTATTTAGAAAACCTGTACATACTATTAAACGTCAACATGCAGTTCCTGAAAGTGTGAGCACAAACAGAGTATAACAAGTTATGAAGAAATAAATAATAACTGAATATTTGATTATCACTCAGATATTATTATTTTAGATAGTCTCCTGATACACCTTAGTTAATTCTGGCTGAAAGTGGAGAAAACTTGATTTTTGAGGATTTGTATGCTTTTTCTGTTTTAGCGCATCTGCAAGTAAGCTAGAACAAACTTAAAAAATAGGCATGAATTTCTTGGAAACAGTAACCTGCCTATAAGGCACTAACGGGGTTAAATCTATTGCTACCACTAGGTGTCGTGCTGGGATCATCTCTTGAAGCATCAGTGATTAGCAAAGGTGCTGAATGAAGGAACTGCTTCTCCTTTATGTATTTTAGTATCTAAAAAGGCTAATTATACAGGCTGTAATGCCATGTGCTTGCCCAGTGTATCAGGAACCTTCACAAGTGGCCAGACTAGTACGTGTGCACATCACTGGGTGAGAAGGGATCGGTGCCACACAACCTAAAGCGACACAGTTGCCAGAAGTTTTCTCTTTCATTTCCGATGATAGAGATCTTTCCCAGAGATCCTCAAGTCGCCTGAACCTGCTTAGGAAAACGTGTTTAAATTGCTTCATGTGGTGTGCTTGGTAATATGGGGGAAAAAAACCATACTTTTAAAAATTTTTTTTAATCTTCCTCCCACGTTTCTTTCAACTAAAACTCAAAGAAGACAAATAATTTAAAACCAAACCAAACCAACCAAACAAACAACAGCAACACCACAAAAAAAAAAACAAGCCAAACCAAAAAAGCCCCAAACCAAAAACCAAACCATTAACATAATACAGCTCTCTATACAGAGAGACCCTTGCAGGAAGAATTTGTTTTCATAAGCACTGAACACAATGTCAAATAATAAACTTTCTCTTGATTGCTATTAGTTTTATAATATCGAAATCATTATGGAAATTAAGTATACAAGATCAGTATGAGGGCAACTATTTTTTTTTACTATGCATGCTGCACTGTGTTCTTTCTACACTTTGCTTGTACACTCAGTCACAAAACCGTCATGTTTCTAAACAGGAGGATCTTACCAGTATGTATAAATACTTGATGGGAGGGAACAAAGATGATGAATCAGTTTTGTAATTGGTGCCTAGTGAAATGACAAGAGGAAATGGACACAAATTGGAAATGCTGGAATTTCTTGTTTTGCATAAGAAAAATCTTCTAACTTGTGAGGTGATTGATCCCCAAACACTTTACCCAGAGAGGTTGTAGAGTCTCTTTGGAGACACTGGAAACCACCTGGATGTGGTCATGGACAACCTGCTGTAGGTGGTCCTGCTTGAGTGGGGTGGGGTTGAATTTAGATATCTACAGAGGTGACTTCCAACCTCAACCATTCATTGGTTCTGGGTGTTTCCATTCTTCATGTTGATCTAGCATTGGGAATACTAAAAACCAAACCAAAACAAACAAAAACCCAACAAACCAAAACAAGAAACAAAGCCATAATTTGCTATCCAGTAATTGGGGTATGTACTCTTTTTCCTCTGGTCATTTCAAACTTGGATAATAAATTATGCGATAGTTGTGCATCAGTGTGATGTCTTTGTGTCAAATACTCGAGCATATCCACATTAGCAGGGTTGTGCCCTCCATCACATGAAATACGTTTTTATTTTAGTGTGTACTGTGTATCTGTTACATAACTGCCTAGTCTCCATCTCTCACCTGAATTCTCCATTTATAAATAGGAGACAGATTTCCTTAGAGGTTTTTCACAAAATGTAGTGTATGTAGGCCAATGCAGTGTGGTAACAGATATGCTACAAGTTCATATAGTACCTTCTCTTGGGTTTTCACTCTGTACGTGTGAATGCTGTTAGCTCATACCAGTGATGTGCTGAGATAAAACAAAGAATTAAAATATACTTTCAAAGGTGTGGGTTTTTTTTTTTTTTTCTTTTCCCTTTTCTTGGTCTGCATACATTTGTTTTCTTGGTTAATACCTATACTGAATGCTTTATTCCAGGAGCTGCTTGTTTGTTGCATAAGACCCTAATCATGTTCTTTGTCCTTAGTCAATATGGTGGTGAAAAAGATATTACTGGTAATTAAAGAAGCAGAAAAGTTTCTCGTTTCTTAGATTCAGTATTTTCATTAACAATGTGTATGAAGCAATAATGAATATACTGTACACGATATCATCTTGGGAGGAATATTGGATGCTTGGGAAGACAGGATGAGAATGTAACTTTTTCTTGATATTTATAGGGATAAATGACCTAAAAAGAAAAAAATGCAAAATTCTGTGAAGGTAAGTGGAAAGTACTACATGTAAAGGAAAACGCTTACGTAGGTATAAAATATAAGAAGTGATTACACAGTGCAGCATGTGGGAGATGTACCTTGGGAGTTACAAGGGACAAGATACTGTAGATAAATGAAAAATACTTTGCAGGATAGTCAAATCTGCTGGTATTTATGAAAGAATTGTGGGGTGAAAGGATATAATGAATATCAATTGTGGGTATGAGAGAATATCATCTGCCAGTGATATGAGGAGGATGGGGTCTTGTGGAGAGTTTTTGGAAGAAAGAGGACATGGACTGTGTGCTGTGGACAAGCCAGAGCTTGATGTGGCTGTGGTGCAGGCTGGGACCTACACGGAAGGTTTTTCTGGAGACACCAAAGACAGAATGGAAGTAAACAGAAGCTGGTCTGCCCTCGACCCAGGCTGCAGGAGAGGCGCTGTCATTGCTGCACATGAACAGTTCGTGGACAGTGCCCTGCAGCCAATCACCATGCGGGGGGAAAGAGTGACTGCAGAGAGTAACCAATTGTAGCCTGTGCTTGCCACGTGGCCATTGGGTAAAGAGTATATAAGGGTTGTAAAAACGTGCTCTGACAGACATTGATATTCAGTGTTGTTAAGCGTTCATTAAAGGGCGTTGATATTAAACTCATATTGAACCCGATTCTTTGTCCTCAACCGTTCTGCACATCTGCATTCAAAGAGTCCTGCCGTGCAAAGTTTCTTCATTCTCCCATAGGGTCTCATGGAGTAGTATATCCCCTTGTTGGCAGTGTGGTAAACAGATGCAGGCAGCTTAGAGAGCATCTTGCCTGGAATATGCTATGTTTAGCATAGCAATGCATGTTGATGGTACCTTGGAGGTAAGTAAAGAAGAGTTAGACCTGAATGAGGAAGAAAATATGGGAGAAGCCAAGTCTTTAAAATATTTTAATTCCTATAATGTTAATGACTTAAAACCAAGTTCCACACAGTACTTTTTTGATATAGAACAAGTATGTAGCTGCAGAAAAGGCCTCATATAGTACATTCTAATTGTGGTAGGATGGAAATGCTGGGACGTAATAACAAAAGAAAATTCCTCAAGAAATTAACCATTACCACCATTTAAAACTACTTTTAGTTCCAACGAAATCTCAAAATACTGAGGCAAAAGAATGGTTCCTTGAGTAGTTTGGTGACTGGATGCCTGTCTGGATCACCCAGTGTCTGCCAGCCTGGGCTTTGGTTTCTGTCAGTCTTGCCTTTTGTTGGAGCGTTCTTATTAATAAAAGTAAATATCCCTTAAATACTAGGATTCTGTAACTTGAAATTTAGTGCAGTAATGTGACTAATGTTTACTTCATCTAGGCTATTTTTACACCATCTGATTCACAGATGTTAAGGGCTGTTCCCTCTTTGAGATTTCACCTCAGAACAAAATGTTTATTTCCCCCACATATCCCACCCCTGCTCCTGCAGGTGCATGTGGAGTGTATGGGATTGCAGTTGATAACATCTTAAACTGTTATTTGTTCCTTCTCAAATCTTGAATAAAGACGGGCATTAAGAGTTGACCATTCATCCACATAGTTTGTATTTTCCATTAAGATGATAACATGGAATTCATGCTTATTTTCCTTTGAAGAGGTGACTAATGTCAGGCAGGAATGGTCGATCAATTTCTTTCCTAGTGTTAAGGCTGCTGTCTAGAAATTCCACCATAGAATTTAACTTCCTTTAAAAAAAATACCAAACATATAAAGTGGAAAATTTGGTTTATACCATAGAGCCTATTACAAAAATACAAAAATACGGTTTTGGGCCAATGAAGAGTTAAATATTGTACCACTCTGAGGTAATCCGAAGAAAAAAGCTGCTTGTCTGTATGTTCTGTTTTAGCTTAATGAATGAAGAGACAGACTAAGCAATGGTTCACTTAACTAATTTTCTATTAAGTAATTTTTAGCTGTCCGTCATTGGAAAGTCCTCATTATCTCATATTCTGGGTGCTTGTGGTTTATCCTAACAAACTGGAAGCAACTGTTCTAAAGCAAGGTAAATAGTGTATATAAATCCAGCTTCAACCATTAAAAAACGACTCAGGAAATGGAAAAATGGAATAAATTATTTAAATTTTCTTGGTTTTGTTTTACATAATGCTGATTAAAGGCATTGAGTTGATCGTGGTACCCTCTTCTCAGACAGAGACAGTACCAGACTTTTCTTCATACTGGTTTCTGAGGGGTTAGAGTAGATGATCTTTAAAGGCCACTTCTGAACCAAACCATTCTATGATTCATATCCCTAAAACTGACAAAAACGTTCAGACATGTTGATGTCCACATGGATCCTCTTCAACCTTCACTCATTGCTGCTTTCTCCAGCCAGCTACTCCTAGTGTATTCCTGGCTACTCTCCTCTGTCAATAATTTAGTCTTCACCTTCAGAATACTGGGATGATCCTTTATTAAAATATATATATAAAAAAATATTTAAAATAAATAATTAAAAAAATATTACTTCACAGTTCTGATTTGGGTGCCTCTCCAGCTGTGGGCAGAAAGAAGTCATGCAGAATTTATTGCTAATATAATATCTTTAGTTAGAAAACTTATTTTTTGCTAATGTTAATATGCTGGTATTTATGAGTAATCTGGGACGGGTAGTATCTTGACATGCCTCAAGCTGTTAATTCTCTTTAACAGCTACTACAGGTTGTTATACTCAACTGAGCAATGCAACTACTTTTAGGCCTGTGCTCTAAACTAGATTTCAGTTTGGAAAAAAAACACCCTGTAAATTTTTTGAGAGAAGATTTCCTTTTTCTTTCATCTCTGTCTTTCAGGACTCCATGATCAGTGTAAGTCCTCTGAATTTTGAAAGTGGTCACTGTAATTTATTTGCTACTAAAATCTAATTAATAATAAGCAAATAAGTTGGAAAGTCTTGTTTGCTTTACTAAAGCATGAACTTTTTGTGAGTTACCTGGTCTGTGGTGTGATTCACTCTGGAAAGAATTGTTTAAATACAAGGGGTTTGCATAGTCTGAATGAACTTTGAAAAGACACTCACATTTCTCTGAGTTTTGTCACAGACTTCATCCCTTGAGAGACTTATCTTTTGCTAGCTATTTACTTAGTAAAGAGTGTTAGATGCTGTATTCTAACAGTCTTTTTCTCAGGAATTTTCTGACATTGGTGTGTCCTTGTTTCACAGAGCATGTCTTCACTGGAAAGAATTAATGAGTTTTATCATAGGATATGCATTGCAAATATCTAAGGACAATTGTCTGTAAAGCCAATTATTAAGAATTTGTTTCCCTCTTTGTGTTTGATTGATCTGGAATAGGTTGATTGACCATGATATTGTTTGTAGTGTCAGGTGTGAAATACCACTAGTATCACAAATATTTTACATTGCCTATGTGACACACTTTCATGTATCGCACAATGTATTTGGAACCAGGGATCTTGTGTTGTCCCTTGCTTAAACCCATTGTGCTTGGTGTGGCCCAGGAACTTGCCCCGTAGACATATTGGCCCTCATTGAGAGTGTTGGGATTTCAGAGATTACTGAATTGTTTCACCATGCCTAGAAAAACAGCATTAATGTGTTCCTTCTTAAGACCTTAGTACCCACCAGAAAATTTGCTGGTTTTCCTTGGTTTTAGTTTAGAAGTCAACATTTCAAACAGAATTAGTTTATTTGTGATTTTTATGTGGACTTTGGGAAGGAAAATAGTAGAAGATCTCAACTTGGAAACTGACAGTGTCATTTGCTTTTACTGATGTAAGAGCTGCTACACTAGAGCAAGAACAACTGAGTAGTTGGAGGAAAAGTGAGAAATAGTGTTCTCTGTAACTTAAAATCTAGGACACCTTGGAGTGTATAAGGTATGAAAACTGAATGCAAGCAGAGAAAAGATACATTATTATTTTTTTACTCTGGCATGTAGAAATATGGCTTTCCCCTTCTCTTAGTTTCAGAGTTTCTTTTATAATATCTCTTAGATTTTCACTGGAATGTACTATAGAAAACATTATACTGTTTTGAAGAATTCTGATTACAGATGGGTTTTGAGAATGACTTTACATTAACTGTATTTATATGAACTTATTGTATGTTTTTGTGTGTTTAGAGTTCTATGTTTTTAACATGCCTAGACTGATTGATATAAAATTATGATGTCTATTATTTCAATTTTCCTTACAATATATTTAGAAAGTAAAGCAACACAGCAGAACATGATAACAGGCTACTTCAAAAATAGTTGGAGTGTGGGCTGAGGGGAGGGAGATTGTTATCTCTAATCTTACCTCTCTTCAACTGATGACCATGCAATGCTTTTGGAGGATACTGTTTGTTTTAATGCCATGAAAGTAGCATAAAAAGTTGTATACCTGATGGAAAAAGCGCAATATTTTTTTTTTTTTTCAAGTAAAGAAACTTAAATTTGGAAATGAAGTATTTCATATTAGATTGTTTCATGAATTAGAACTCTGGTGGATGCGGGGGCAAGGGATGCTTAAGAGAAGCTCACAAACTTCACAAAAGTATGTTTCCTGTTCAGTAAATTGTTAGGTGGAATAATATTACAGCTTTTAGGACATTTTGCTGTGTCCACTCAGATTGCAAGGTTGTTTTATCATGGGATTAAACACCTTGAAAAACTGAGACTGGTAGAATTTTTTAAAATGATGTTTATATATAAACAAATATTAAGCAAAAATGCTTCACTTTGAGATCTGCATTTCTCATGAAGTGAAGTAGATAAAACATTTGTGCAGAGCTACAGAAAAAGGATTTTTCATGGCCAGAAAGCATTCAGTGATGTGTTGTACACTTTCTGGGAGTGGGGAATCCTGTCCAGCTGTATCCCACCCTCCTGCCCAAGAAGGTTTAGGTCACCTTTCTGTCTGACATCTGTACAATATATTTGTTTGTTTGTTTTTTCTTAAAAACATGGTCAGTTAACTTGAGTGGAAGTTTCCATGTTTCCAAGCTGTAAAATAGTATTTTTCAAATTATGAATTTCTGCCTGCTCTGTCAAGTTGTTTGGTTTCCATTACTTGACTCAATGTTTTTGAGCGTATACTGGAGCTGAGGTCTCACTTCTGAAATAGGTCTCACTTTAGTTATCAAATAGGGTTGTTATCAAGGTGACAGGAATGATAATGACCTATTACAAAACAGATCTTGGTTCCACAGTTTTAACCTTAAACACAATAAACAATAATTTTTTTCACTTGTATATTTGACTGATAGGCTATTCATCCTTGCGCAGATACAGCTACCAATGTAAACATAATATTAAAAATTCCTCATTTGTGAGAAATTGTGGTAATGGAAATGACTAGAAAAGATGCAATTCAACAGAAAATGAAACACAGCATATTTACCACAAAATGATTGAGACTGATGAAGTAGATAAGGTATGTTTTCATGTTTGATTGTTGGCAACACTGAGATAGAGATGAGAGAACAGATTTAGAGGAGGAGGTAGATATTCTTGTGGAGGATCAATGAAAAGAGGTTTGATGACACATGCTGGCTTAGGACTCTTATGTCTAAATGATAGGGGTGGGAATAATGTTTATAAAGCATAAGGTGAGTGTGTTGCCTGCACAGTACAGAAAAGCCTTGTTTTTGTTGGCATTGTCACAGCATGTGTAGTTCCATGTGCTGTTTGCAATGATTTTGACTTCTGGGCTTCACAATTCTTCTGTCTAGGCATTTTTCTTACATAATCTTGAATTCTCTGTCATGACAGATTGTAGCCTATCCCATGTAAATTGCAGTTGGGAGTGAGTGACTTTATTTAGCAGATTCCTATTTCTTTGTTGATAGCTTATTCTGGATTTTTCAGCAATTTCTTTCTGAACTTTTACTCTCAGATTGCAGTTACAACCTAGTATGTTATGCTTATCTCAGCCTTTGAAAATAGCAAGATCGGTCCTTAGCCTTAGAACATTCACAAACTTTTCATCTTATTTGTTCTTTCATATAAAACACACTTCCAATTTGCTCGTTTTTACGTTAAGTGGCTGGCTTTAATGCTGCTTATTGTGAAACGATAGCCATGGGTTTCTTGCAGCCACACAATGCTTCCAGATACAGTGAGCACTAATATCCTTCAGCTGCCCTGGCTATATAGAGAATTTGTTGTATGGCAGGACTAACTACTCCAGCCCTTCTTTAGGCAGTCCTTTAACTTGTTTTGCTCTTGGTATGATGGCTCAGTAATGAGAACAACCAAAGAATATGACTTTGGTTGTAACTAACTGGTGGTGTAGGAGATGTGTACCACAACCATTCTGGATGACTCCTAACAAAGCCTTCTGAAAGTGTGATTCCTCAGAAGCATTGCTATCAGATGCCCAGGTTTCGTTTATAATAATTTGTTACTATTTCTGAAAATAATTTATGAATGTGTATATATGCATATCAACTCTACTATGTGTGCACAGTGATTTCAGTGTATTGAAGATACATCAAGCCTGTTAAAACTTTTCTGTACAAGAGATCTGCATGAGAAATGTGGTGGAACCACTAATTTCGTGACTGAGAAATCTGAAACTTGAAGGGCATCTGCTCCCACATTTAGATACAACAGAGGTACATCCTAACATTTGTTTAGGTGTAGAATTCCTGTCGATATCTTAGAGAGGTAATTACTGCCTTTAAAAAATATTGATCTGAAATGTTAAGTATCAGGAATCCGCAGGCAAGGACAACAGAACATAATTCTGTTATGTCTGTGCGTTTATTTCATTCTGGTGCCCACAGGTGTCAGGAGAGTAATTGCTTATTTGCTCTTCACTGCTTTCCTCTCTTTGCCTAACAGCTTGCTCAAATAAATATTCTCTTGATAGCTCCCCCTGCTGCAGTTTGGAAAAGCAGATCAGCACGATATAGTAGAAGAGGATGAAAGAAATACATTTGGTTTGATGGCAGAACTGGAAAGTAATGAAAGGAAAGTTTCAGGATCAGCCAAAGCTTGGAAAATCATTATCTATAGAATTTACAAAAGGTCATGCACTCAGTCCACAGCACAGCCAGAAATATAATCAAAATTATTTGTCGTTTTCTTACATTTCTTTCTACAAGGCATCCTTTCCTTGCATAAATTTACAAAAAAGTATATGTTCTACTTTAAAAAGATTGAGTTTAGGAGCAGGTTAGGAATCTATCTATGTTGTCCAAACAGGAGACAAATTTTTAGTTACCACTAAATATTTTATTGCCATTTTTTAAGTACTGAAGTTTCAAAAGTACTACTTAGATTAATGGAACTGTGAAACACTCTGGCTCCTGGAAGAAAGCTATTAATAATTTTCCTTCCCCCCTCTTCTGTGTTTTTTGTGGTTTGCATTATTATTTGATAACTCCAAAATTTGAATACATTCATAAAAAACAAGACAATGCCACTTTTTTAATGTAAAATTGTGTGTCTGTGATAGAAGAGGTTTTCTGGAATAATGATTTGTGAATGAACATGTTAAGCTGATAGTTCACTCACAATTTTTTAAGAGGAGTCACTTGTCTTTACTGATTGGAATGCTATTTAGCTAAGAGAACTCTGCAGATTCTGAAATTACTTCACTTTTTCTAGGGCTGAAGCTAAAAGCAAAAGAATACTAAATGAACGTGAGAGAAAATAGATACCGAAATGGTGGTGCTGAGGGAGAATAGTTAAGTGCTTCGTAACAACTTCACAAGCACTGATAAGTAGAGAAAAAAAACTAAAAGAAGTCAGAATTTCTGTGCACTTTGTAATGCACTCTTAATGATAAATTTAGCACGTTTTTAAAAATTATGTTCTTGAGTCTTTCATCATTGTGGCAGTCACAGGATGGACTTTCACAGAACAATTTTTGGACCAGCTATCAGAGCTGGGAAAGCAATGTGCGACATGTAGTGGAAGCTGCAGTCAAGCGGACTAGTGTCATTGACTGAACTTCTGCTTTCACTTAGGAAAAGGTGAGGAGAACAAGTCAGGGTCACAAGACTTGAGAAGAATTATAGTGGGTCTCAGTGACCTTATAAACAGGCTGGTATGTTTAGATGCCTTTCTTGAGTCTTTGTTCACAGTCTTATAATTTCTGTATTGCTTTTACCTTATCCTTCAAGAATTTAACAAATAAATTGCAAATTAGAAATAATAATACTGTTGTTCTTCATTAATGAATTAAATTACTTGAGGAAAAAACTACCACTCAAAACAAGTAACAGTCTAGATGTGACCCTTGAATTTTGACCATTTTGGCAGGAAAGCAAAGGCAGTTTAATATTTTGAGATAAGAAGAATGCTAAGCCACTAATTTAAGTGTGGTGTGGGCTCTCTAGAGAGTAAGTGATGAAGAAGAAGAGCAAAGCATGCACTATAGGAAGGAGACAGAAAATGTAGATTTCAGATGATGGTAAATATTAGTTATATTTCATAAACTGATGAATCCTCACTTAGAATTGGATTTTTAGCTACTTCCTCTTTAAATAGTGTGATCCAGGAACACATGTAAGGGCAGGTTACGTTGCTTTCTAACTTGATTGTGTAACACAGGACTGTTTAAAAGGTACGTGCAAATTATGCTTTATGTTAAGGTATCTATTTTTTTCTACCTGTAAAGGTAGCTTACCAAAAAGTTCCTCTGGATCTGGATCAGAGCTTCATTTTCTAAACTCAATGAATTTTGTGTGTTCTTAAGAATAAAGGAAATGCCAGAATGAAAAGACAACAGCAGGGTTTCAGCTGCTTGACCATTAGGGTCGAAAGCTGAAACCACATTTGATATGCAGTTTACATGTCTAGGTAAGTGTATTTATGAAGGCCAGTATGCAGGTAGAAATAAATAATTTAACAGTGCTTCCTCTTATAACATCGGTGCTTTCTTGAGTAAAGCGAGCGGCAATGTAGCCTGCAAAGGGTAAAGAAAAAAATAAAATTGCATATTAAAGCTGAACATTTTGATTATGTAGAGCTCAATCTCTTGTTATATTAAAGACAAAATAATGACATACAGTTATTTTTATCAGATACAGGAAATCTTTTATTAACACTAATAGCTTTAAAATATTAAACTCAAATATATTATTCCATGAAATCTCTGTCTTCCTAATATGTCTAAAGTGACCAATTACATAGGTGGAAATTAACTTTTAGAAGCTAAGGATTTGAGAATTCAGTGAACTGATAACACAGGAATAGTGAGGCTCAAACTCTGATTCAAATAAAATGAAATAATATAATTATTATACCATAGTTTTAAATTTATTGTTCTCTCTTGGATATATCAATCTTGCACAGACTCAGAGTTATCAAATGCAATCACCTAAAAATGGCAGATCTTCATTCTGGGACTATTATTTACTAGGACTTTGAACAGAGAATTAGAATAATGGTTGGGAAAGAAAATTAATTATGATAAAACACTTCTTTAATTGTGTTGAGCTTCACATGTGGGTCACACTTCCACACGTTGAACAGACAGGAAAAGACTTCATTTTGGAGAGAAGTCAAATTTGAAATAGAGGTAGACAACAATTGTTGTTTCTTACGGATGAAGTGTCTACAAAAATCCCAGTGAACACTGGAGAGATGAATGAGAGCTTGCTGAAGGAATGAGCAGAAGAATGTAAAAATAGAACAGGAATTCAGAATTGCAAGAACCAGAAGAATAGGAAGATGCAAAATTCTGGACAACAGAGTTTTAAGTGGCTGGCAGACTAAGCAGGATGAGGATGGAAATGTCATGCTCAGCTTTCCGCAGGAAAAGATTCAGAAGGATAGCTGGAAAATGCTCTTAATCTATGCCACACTGAGATGTTTTGTGTTGATCTGGGAAGCAACTGATGTCCCAGGTCAGTGGTAAATGGAGTCCTTGTGCTCACTGCTGAAATTGCCAGTGGGGAATGTATTTGCATGTTACGAACAGGTCTAAAGCCTTTCATTAATCTCTTAGAAGTCGTTTCTGGAAATTGCAGTATCTTTAATAACTAAGATAATTCTTGAACAGGTCCTACTAGAAGACAAGATTGACTTTAAATCTATTTCAAAAATGTGTATTAGAGAGAAGAAATGTAAGCTATCCAACTGCCTAAAGCAAAACACCTTTATCTCTCTTTGTTTGACATACCTAAATCATAGAATTATTTCAGTTGGAAGACACCCTCAGGATCATCAAATCCAACCATAACTTACCTCTAACACTAAACCATGTCCCTAAGAGCCTCATCTAAATGCCTTTTAAACACCTCCAGGGATGGTGACTCCACCACTTCCCTGGGCAGCCTGTTCCAAGTGCCTGACAGCCCTTTCCATGAAGAATTTTTTCCTAATATCCCCGGTGCAACTTGAGGCCATTTCCTCTTGTCCTATCACTTGCTACCTGGGAGAAGAGACCAACACCCTGCATGCTTCAACCTCCATTCAGGTAGCTGTAGACAGCAATAAGGTCTCCCCTCAGCCTCCTTTTCTCCAGGCTGAACAGCCCCAGTTCCCTCAGCTGCTCCTCATAAGACTTGTGCTCCAGGCCCCTCACCAGCTTTGTTGCCCTTCTCTGAACTCTCTTTCGTACCTCAATGTCCTTCTTATGATGAGGGGCCCAAAACTGAGCACAGTATTCAAGGCGTGGCCTCACCGTTGTCAAGTACAGTGGCACAATTACTTTTCTATTCCTGCTGATCACACTATTCCTGATACAATCTGGGATGTTGTTGGCCTTTTTGGCCACCTGGGCACACTACTGGCTCATATTCAGATGGCTGTCAATTCTCACCCCCAGATCCTTTTCTTCTAGGCAACTTTCCAGCCACTTTTCCCTGAGCCTGTAGCGTTGCCTGCAGTTGTTGTGATCCAAGTGCAGGACCCAGCACTTGGTCTTGTTGAACCTCATACAATTGGCCTCAGCCCAACGATCCAGTCGGTGCAGATCCCCCCGAATATCTGGTTTGGATCTTTGGCACTGAAAAAAATTACTGCCAGTTTAGGTAGAAGGTTTACGATTTTTTTCCTTCAGACCCTTAAGAAAATTAAGTACTTTTAGGGGTAGTGGAATGTTTCTCAATTGAGGCTTTCAGAACATTACCTCAATTGAAAAAATTATATATATTAAAAAAATACTATTTTATAGCTTTTGTAGAGCATCTAAAGATGTTTTGTTCTACTCCTGCACAGGCAACTAAAACTTTCACAATATCCATCAACGAAGAACACTTGAGGAAGAGAGTTTAAATATTTCTCCACATTTTAACTCCAAAAGGCAAAGTTTTGAGGAAAACTTTTAAGGCATGCTAGCAGAGCTCAAGGGGAAAAATTTGACTCTTTCATGACCTGAGCCATCTTTTCTCATGAAAAATTCATTCTCGATTCCTAACACTTTGTCATAAAAATGAAATGTATTCAAAGCAAAAAGTATAAACTTTTATATACCTACAGAAAGCAGGATAAATATGGTATAAAGCAGTATATTTTTTTAATGCTTACAATTCTTAAAGTTATTTTTTAAATGTAATAAACATATGCAAAACTATTTTCAAGAGCAATTGTAAATTTTTGCCAGAATTATTCGTAATGAAGTTTTTCTTCTGTTGAAATATATAAGGTGTGCCCACCATGTCTGTTTTTTGAAAAACTTCTTTTGATTGAAGCACTGTCTGGTTGTTTTCAAAACTATTTTGTTCTTCTCACAGGAAGGCTTCAGGCCAGTTTTTCAGCATGGTGAGGAATTCCAGTTGTCTTTTGGGTACTGAGGGGATAATAGACTGAAGAATTGAATTAGACCTCCAGAAAGCTTACTGACATTGATGTGCTGATAAGTAAGACCATCTAAATTCTGTCTGACAGCTTCATTACTCTTAATTTGTTCTGGTTTTGATCCAGAAGGGTTGATACTTTAGCTTGGCAAGTATTTTACTCATATGCTAAAACTCTCACCTGTATCTTTTGAGAAGAATCTGCTTTCTGTTTGCAAAAATTGCCATGGGGATGTATAGCTGCATAAGATCTCAATATACAACAAATCACATAGAATTATTCCAATGCAAAATTGGGTGAAATTTATCCATGGGAGTAAGGAGGCTCAGAAACTCCAGAGCAAATCCCTATAGACACTTACCACAATTAGGTTTATCTAAGATGAGAGAACCTAGAGCTGTGAAAAGGAAAAAGGATGGAAAAAGCAATATTTTACGACCTATTGAAAAAATTCTAAAGTATTGCTTATGCCATGTTTGTTGTTAGTACTGACTCGTGTTGACATTCATTGATAGATCAGAATATGTAGATGCCTAGAGGGTCAATTGTTATTTGCATGTCAGACTATAATTCAGTGTGATATGTGGTATTGAAGTTAAAAATACTCATCTAAGGCACTTACAAACTAACACTGGGAAAAATAACGTGAAGTGACAACAGCCCAATAATGTGTGTCTTTTCCATGAAAGCTGAAAGATGTTATTTGCCGGCAAGTAAAGTCTCTGATTCTAATGACTGAGAGAACCTGAGTATCTGGATTCTGGTTTTCATAGTGGCCTTTCTGCCTGCTTGTATACAGTAAAGAGAGTTCTTGCCAATAAAGGCAATAAATGGAGGCATATGAAGATTACGGAGACCCTTGTCAGGTGGACTGCTGTCCTCTAATAAGCAGAAGTAGCAGTGATATAATTTGTTTCAGAGAATCTATTTTATGAAATGCTGTGGTAGCTCACTGATGTAAAAATTACAGGTAATAAATAAAGGGGTTTTCTGGGGGGATTTCTTCCCTGCAGAAATGGGGAAGACATGAATATCACATACAGAAGCTTAAATGAAAAAGAATTGACCTGTTTATTTTCAAGTTGCCTCAATAACCTGAGTTTGATGAAAATTATATTGGCATTCTTTCAGCAAAGCAAATTATATTCCCACTGAGTGTACATTAGTGTATTATAAGAAGATCTTACATTAGAAATTGGAAGATGGCTAAATATTTGCTGGTCCAGGAAGATCCTTTCCCAATGCCTTCATAATCTGGCATGAAGAACATCCGTGACTTGACAGAAAATTCATGTTGGGTGAAATGTTCATGAGGTTCCTTGACAGAGAACATGGTTATTAAAATGTAGGGGCTTTTTTGAGAGGGGAGAAGCGGATGATGTGAAATCCATCTTTAACTTAGAAGTAACTTAAAAATCAAGCAAGCAAATGCTACAGTCTCTGTATCTTGGTATCCAAATAGGTGGAATAAGGATTTTCTGAACTGATTTTGTGTGAAAGCTATCTTCAGGTTGATGTCTTTCTCATACCTTGTTTTCAAAAATTAAGACTAGTGAAAATTACTGTATGATGTCCTTGACCTCATTAAAAAGTGTTGTATCCAGAGAGAAATCTACTTTCACCGGTTTCTTTACTCTCTTATTTCAGAAGCAGGCCCTTTAGCCTGCCCCATTTGTGGTCTCCTGTCACAGACCAATGAATCACATAGTG
This sequence comes from Patagioenas fasciata, assembly GCF_037038585.1. Classification (NCBI taxonomy): domain Eukaryota; kingdom Metazoa; phylum Chordata; class Aves; order Columbiformes; family Columbidae; genus Patagioenas; species Patagioenas fasciata. The sequence goes on along the minus strand of NC_092524.1, from coordinate 25,593,861 downwards.
ATTTTTCGCACTGCGAAAAAACACTGCCTTCACTGGCCATGTGGTATTCTCTAGTCAAGATAGGTAGTCCTGTTCGAATTGCCTGATAGTTTTGTAAGTCTCATTCTGGGAAGCAGTTCATACCATTAGCCCGACTGAACGTGCCGTCAACTGATACAGAACTTAATGTTTGAGCTTGTGGAAAGAAAGGATGAGCTGTGGTGTCTCCTAGACAAAAAACCTGCCCTTCCCTGACAAATTGCCTAATGCTAAAAACAAACACAAAAACATGTATGTACCTCTCTCTGTATTACAGATATTATGTTTCTCATTTTGCTAGCATAAATCCTAGTGACAGCCTTCCTGCAAGGTGGTACCCTGAGAAAGGTATTTTCAACAGATGCCTGTATTAAGTATCCTGGTCACACTTTGGAAGTTTCTCTGTTCACTCCTTACAACAGCACCTGGATTTTAGTAAAGTGTCATGCTCTAAGGAAACATGACACAATGGTAATGGGTGCAGTGTGGACTTAATGAAAAATAGAGAGGAAAAACCTCTAGTATACTGAAGTCAAAATACATTTCCATAAGTGGAAACTACTTGGTTATTGAGAAAAGAATGTATAGCAGCAAATGTGCTGTTACATTGCCAGAGATCCTGTTTACTTGGCAATAGTTTTATATTCATTGCAAATTAAAGTAGATGCTAATGCTCCAGAGCTTTAAGTGAAATGCAGATAAAAGATGCGAATGACAGAAATATGACGTGATATGCCTTCATGTAGCTTTATACATTTAGAATCTATTATTGCCCATGTTTAAAAACAATAAAAACCGGGTGGAAAGGGGGAGGCAGGCGGAGGAGCGGGCACAAAAAGACAAGTAAGCATTGAATTTCTGTGAAAGGGAGAGTCTTACTATTCTTTTGGATTTTGGAGGGTGTTTGGAAATGGCACACACTAGCTGCAAGGTGCATTTTAAATAGAAATCCAAACAAAAACCATTCAGACCTGAAACAGATCGATATCACTTGAGTGAACTGTTATGCTTAGAAGTCTTTTGACAGAAAAAGAATTATTAGGAAGCAGTGATTCTTGGGAGGCTTAATTACAATTAGAACAAGTGGAACCTACTCTTGTACATACATAAGAAGTATGGAAAGTCAATGCTTATCCCATGGTTTGTTGCCATTGTCCATTTATTATATGTATCCAGGGTGTTTAATTAAAAAAAACCCAAACAAAGAAACAAAAAAAAAATCACCCCCCCCCCAAAAAAAACCCCCAAACAATCAAAAAACCCAAACAGTTTAATTAAAATGAAAATAATTACATAACAGTATTATGTTCATTTACTTGATTTATAAATGGATCTGGTTGCTGGTTTGAGAGAGTGAAAGAATGCAGAAATAGGTGAGGATAAAGGAAAGCTCATTACCTACATGTCATCCTTAGAAATAAAGGACATTTTCAGTCTCATTAAAAAAAAACTGTATGTGAAAGGCTGAACAGTTTCTCCAAAACACTTATAAATCAGGGAGTTGTGCCAGAATTGTAGTGTATTTCTGAATGCATTTATTTATCTAAAAAAGGGCACTCCATTTGAACCATGGATCAATTTTATAAATTAATTTAAATAACAAAGCACTGAAAAAATTACTTGTCCTCTTTCTCAAAGAAAAGCATGAAAGTAATAGAAGCATGTTATGAACAATGGGGTTAAGTAGCAACTTCATGGTTTTTCTGCCTTACATTTTATAAATGAATCCAAACCACTCTTGAATGTTCATCCCTAAGTACCAAAAGAGAAAGCTGGGTAGCCCAATTAAAGGGAATAACACACTCTTTTTATCATTAGAGACTCACAGGCATTTGAACAGCAGTCTGACCATCATTATTTCTTCCAGCCATTCTGGTTAACAAATTGGAAATGCATCATTGCTTCATTTTGCATCACTTCACAATTTATAGTGATAAATGTTTTTTAATGATCAAAGATGTCAAGCTATAATAATAAAGTGGAAATATAATGAATCAGGGCAGTGAGCTTCTAGGCTAGGACTCCTAAGGTAAAGGGAAAAAAGAACATGATGAAGCAAGATGTCCTTTCATTCTCTGAGTGAAGTAAAGCTGCCTGCACACCCTTTTCATTTTGCCTTGATTGCCAATTGATTTCCAAAAATTATTTCTGTATAATCTTTGATTTTGTGAACAGTTAATTCTGAATTAAACCACCAAATCTAGTCACGTCTGAATTTCAACCTCTGGGCAGCATGATTGAACTCTGTACCTGGCCTATTTCCAAAAGCATATGAGAGAAAGTTGTTTACTCTGTGGCAGGCTTCAGACTTACCATACTTAAATACCAACTATGAAACCAGTTTCAGTGGTGTTTCTTAGGTGGTTGACTTCCTCAAAATAACTAAGCTTAGCTCAGTATCCAAAGTCATTAACCAAGGTCCTGACATTTAGATAATAAAAGCACAGCTTCACACAGGTGAGATTGAAAAATATGTAAATCCACTATTCACTTGGCCATACAGCACAACTGTAAAAACTAATTGTCTAGCCTATTAGAAATTATTAGTACTTCTACATTAATTCCCACCCTTTTACCCCTATCTCAGTCCTGAAAGTCCCACTGAATTCCTTGACTTCCAATATTCTGAATATTTTTATTTAAAATCTTCCTCTTTTTCTGATACAATAATTAGATTTCTCTGGCTCTACTGGATCCTCGACTGCTAAATTTTTGAACTAAATTTTGAAACAGAACAAAATGAAACAACCTAACTAATGCTCGGTTGATCAGTTCAAGATAGAATCCTTCCTTTATGTCTTATGTATTTTAATTTCCTATGGGTAAATCAAAATATTAGTGCTAGAATTACTCTTATGGCGTTACTATATTTTTCAAACCCTTTAATCTAAAGAATACTTTATTCTAGAGAAGTAGAACTGAACACTACATAAATTTTCTCCCAAGATTAGGCTTTGTCGAAAGTAAATTGAGAAGCCAAAAGGTATCAATAAATGTGTAATACTTCATACTGCATAGCCATTTCCCATTAGGATCATCACCTACTAATGGTGTCAGGTTCCAGGAGAACCAGTTACGTTTCAGAGCTCTTGTTAAGCATAAAATCAGGATCAAATAGTTCACAAGCAGTGTCCTTTTTCAGAAAACTTTTTCAAATGCTTATCCTTTTATTTCTTACCTTCAAAAAAGTTACTTCTGTCAACTCATGACACAAGAGTAGAAAAAAGATTACACCAAATAAAAATACAATTTGTTTTCTTGTGTTTAAATGTCTCTTAATAGTGCCTATAGAAAAATGACAATGTGCCAGAATCAGATAATAAAAGGAAAGTGGACAGGTAGAATTCTGAAAAACATGTAGGAGTGACCTCATTACAATTTGATGAGCAGATCATTGTCTTACAAGACTTTAGCTTGATTAGATGCTGCTATTTTTATCATTCTAAAATGTCAAAAGTTGTTGACCACTCGCTGCTCCTGTGAAATCAATATAAGTTGCAGATATTTAGCATCTAGAAAAGACTCTCTGATTCTCAGGATGTGAAACTCTGTATGGAAAACAAGTTTTTTTTTATACTGTGCATTTGATAATAAAAATGTGGTAGGTACTATAGCCAAATTATATTAAACCTTCAGAGATAAATGACCTACAAAGTTCAAATCACAAAATTGTTCATTTAGCTTAGTTGATGATTTTCCCTTTGAAATTATACATGAATGAACAGATGGCAAGCAATCCCAAACCCTGACTGTTAGTGGAGTACTGTCATTTCAGATCAAGGATGCACTTCATTATCACAGAAGAAATAATCTTTACTCTCTGTAATGGGACATCTTAGTATCAGATTTGATCAGAAAGATTCATTAAACAGGAAAAGTTGCAAAAGCAGTTTCTGTTGATACTACTTATATTGAAACGTATGACCTAATGGAGAGAGTAGGAAACTTGGGTTATGTTGTTGAATTTGCCACTAAATTACTTTGGACAAGTGATTTGATCATTCATTCTTGATTCTTCCATCTGTGAAATGTGAAATTCATCTCCAGGGTAGCATAAAATCTAATGGATACTTTTAAAACACAATTAGTTTCTGAGGCACAAAACACTTGCACATTGATATGAGTTGTGTGCTGTGTACTGTTCTGGGAAAAATGGAGAGAGTAGAAGCCTTATAGCCAAAGCTTAGTATGTTTTCTTTTTCAACAGTGCACAAAGACAGAACAATGCTATCTGGCAACAACAAATCTTTCAAAACACATTTTGCTTTATGTGTGCAGGGAAAGGAGTGGGGTAAAACCAGCAGAGAATGGACAGAGGCAAAAGGTGGACTGTTTTTTTCAAACCTACTTATAGGTTCAGACTCTGCTTATTTGAACATCCTGATTTTGTGAAAGACAAAATGACAGTAAATAGGCGGTGGAAAAAAAGGACCTCTGTTAAGTGGACTGTTTCTCAATACAGCTTAGTTCCCATAGATGTTGAAATAATCACAGGAGAGTTATGAATTGTGTAGAATAACTGCATTATAAGATGGAGGAAATGACAGAGGCTGGATTGGTTTTGTAATGAGGAGGTTACTGCTACTGGCATTTGAATGTGAGAGAAAGGCAAAGCAAGGATTATTGCTGTTTCTTTCATGCTGACTTTTTTTTTTTTCTTCACTGTGATGTGTGGGGGCTTCATGAAAAGTCTAGTAGCTGTGAGGAAATATATTTTTTTATGCAAACTTATTTATGTTAACAACTTGAACAGAGGTTATATTGAGGAAATGTTTTGTTGAAGATTTTTTGTCCTTCTGTGCTTTAGCTTTGATTAGTCATATTCTCAGGAAGATAACTATGAATTAATTTTTCATTGGTGCCAAGAAGCATAGGAAAAAAGATCCTTAGTCTTTTATTTATTTCACCTGAACTTATTTGCAGCCATTGCAGTATTCAGTTCCAAGGTTGTTGTTCTGTAACAAGTTAAGTATTATTTCAGAGGTGAAATTTTAGAGTTGTTACAAGTAGGAACTTTTGATGAAATAGAGGACAACGTGAAAGACAGATATTCTGCAGGACACATCCTTGGTGGATATAATTGGGTCCAGAGTCTCAGAAATTAGCAGAAATATGTTGGGTTTACAAATTAGTAGAAAAATACTTGGTTTACAAATTGAGTTTTAAGAGCCTCCTGAGCCACCATAAGTTGGCATTTTTCAGTCCTTGTACTCTGAAGATCCAGAAAAAAAAAAAAAAAATAGTCTTTGTTTTATGGCATGCTACTATGTGATTTGGTGTGCTTTCATGTTTTATAGCTTCCTTTCAGCATCTGTTGCAGGTCTCATTCTTATAAAGGAATTTGTGTTAGGTAGGTCATTGATATCTTTTGGAATAGATACTACCTTGCGTCTTGATAGAACTGTTGGAGTTAACCTTTTAAGGTCTTCTTCAAAGCTTTTGAACTGGTCCTTTTTATTGGCAAGTAGGGCTTTGACACCTTATGCTTCATCTTGGACTTGACAATGTATTTGTTCCTTTAATGATATATTTTATTTATTGATGCTTGTGTAATTCTCTCACAGACCACAATGTCTCACATGGAGTGAAATTATTCGATGAGTTTAAAAAACATATATTTTTAAATCTCTCTATATATTTCTGATTTGAGAGTTAGTAGACCTATTAGCAGCACAGAGATTTTCACCTTTTTCTCCCTATTATACTGGAAATTTGTTAGAATCAGCTAAAAGGTTGCATTGATTTGAAACAAGTAATTAAAGTTCATTTCCTAACAAATTGATTTGATCTGAACAGCCCCTGAACTGCTACAAATTCACTAAACAAAGTGAAGACACAATGAGTTCAGATATCAAGCTTTTGCCTTTCATCAACAAGCTAATCTGAGTAATCATTTTTCACTCAGTAATAATTGTTTTCATTCATCCTTTGTTCTGCCTTTATTGTATTTCTGTTTCACTTTTTGAGCATTGAAAATTTGTCTTGGAGCAACCCAAGAGTGATGCTATGGCATAGCATATAGTGCTATCTTTGCTTAATATTGTGCTCCCTGTAGGAAACTATCAGACCTACTTACTCTTACGTTGAAACAGCTGATTAACATGCTGCTTGTGGAGCACAAAGGATTTATTTGTTAATTCTGCAACAAAACTTCAGCAAAGCTTTTCTCACAATGCGTTTCTCCTTCTTTGAGGTTAAAAGAACCATAGGACTGCCATACTTTTCCCCCATAAAAAATAATTTTTGCCCTAAAGAAAGATTCATGCATATTCACATTACATTTTTTTTTATCATGAAAAGAATACTGGGTTTACTACTTTCGTTTGTTCTATGCTCATAATTTAAAAAAATACCACCACAAAATGCTAATGATTTCTGTCATTCAATATGACTTGTGTCATCTTTCTGCACTTAGAAATAAAAATAATCTATCTGATGAACCTGTAGTGTATATCGATCCCCTGCCGATTCATTTACTAAAATTGCCACTCTTGGCACAACTCCGGTCAGAGTTGCAGGACTGTTTGGGGTAGTTTCTGTCCTTTTTAAAAGATCTCCTGATCAAACTGGAATGGATCTATTGCCAGAGCAAGGGTGAGTTTTTTTGAGAGGAGGAGGGAAAGAGAAAGGATGATAGTGCAACTACCTATTATTAATCTTCTACCTGAATCCATACTTTCAAATTGTATTTTCATGTCTTTCCATCTCTTTAGTAATTGTATTGTATCTGTCCCTTGACTTCTATTGATTTTGTATCAATTTTCCTTTGAAATTTTAAGTTATACGACATTATGATAATGTAAGTAATGCTGAGTAACATATTTTAACATAACTATTTTTTTTTTCTGTTTATTCCTGTATTCCTGTCATACAAGAGTCAAACAACATGTTTACTCTATCAAAAGTCTGTTAGATGTCATAGAGGTTTTATGTCAAATGTTGCTGTCATTTTAGGCAAATGTCAAGTAATGACAAGCTCTGAAAGTCTGTATTATAAATGAAGTTAACACAGCCAAAATTAGCCTGTTAGGGAAGCTGGAGAAAGTTAGGTAACTTTGCAGGTTTCAACTGCAGCCTTTATTATGGTTGGTTACTGTATACATTGTAACAATTACAGTGCAATTAAGTGTGAAATATTTTTAGGTTTTGATCCTATGTTTTCTTTTCCTCCTTGTGAGGGAAACTGAAGGATTGTTTTGCGATGTTTTGTATTGTACTGGGCTACATTATGGTAAAAGAAGTATCACTTCTCTGATGCACTGAGTCACTAGAGAAGATTATGACTATACTGAGAATCCCATTCTGGTTTTGACCACTCTTTCAAGAACGAAGAGTGTTACTTGTGGAGCTAGAGACAACTATGCTTTAATGAGAGAAATATTACTGTTTCTACTTTTCTGGTTAGGAGCAGACACAGAGCAAGTGTTGAAGATGTCAGGGGTGGGGGGAAGGGAAATCCTGTGCCATGTGTGTGAAGGAAGTTTTCTGAGACTTGTTCCAGCATCTAAATTGGAAGACTTTCTTCTTGCTGGCAACAGGTCTTCTTGTCTTGCTTGTCCAGCTTTCCCTTTCAAACTGTAGTATCCTTGCTGTGTGCACGTTATCAATAACTGCTATACTAGAAACATAGTTTTGGGAAGAGGTGCAGTTTGTCATTAAGTTTTGATGAAGAAGCTGCAGCAGTCCTCCAGATGCTATCAACAATAAATAATGAATTTAACATCAACTTCAGGTTTAGAACCATAATTTTAAAGTGGTAATTGTTTAAATAATTTAAATCATCAATCAATTTTTATTACGACTTTCTCAGAAAGAAAGATTCTCTGTTTTTTGGGGAAAAAAAAAAAACCCTGCATGTCGCTGTGTAGACTTTGCATTTGTCCGTTTTAGAAATAAGCAGGCTTATTCTTAAAGTCTTCTCAATTAGCACAGGTAAATAATTCTGGCACTCAGCCACAAGATTTTCCCAAACCCACAAGGCCATTGAAATTATATCAGTGAAGAATATAGCATTACTATTTTTCAAAATGTAGCACGAATTGTAACTTTTCGGTGAAAGTACATATATTTCTTTCCTTCTACATGCTTCAATCCAGTGATGTCAAAGTGATAACAAGCACCCTGTTATGGGCATCCCCTGACCTGTAATTAATTTTTTAGAAAAATAACCTTTGGTGGTTTTTTGTTTTGTCTTTTTTTTTTTTTTTTTGGTCTGTGTGTGTACACTGTCTTGCTGTTATTTTTCTTCATTCAATGTATCTCAAGCAAATGTGTATGCACAGCTGATTCTTTCACCCCGTGAATCCATGTTTATAGGTTTTGAATGTCTTGGTTTATTGTCAGAATATCGACAACCTACGCACACATGGACATATGCATTACACATACTGTCATGATTACCTTTGACAGATGTGTGTATGTTCTCGCTTTAGGAAGACATTTGACTTCATTTCATGAAGACAGGGTTCATTCAGATCATTAAATCCTACGCAGTTCTAGTTAATAAACATAAAATCTGCCTGTACAATGTTGAATTCTCTTTGTGACTCAGGCAACTCTTCACCTTCCCAGAGCATGTTGAGTCATTCAGTAGATTGGTTTTTAATACCAAATTTATTTGGATAGCCTTAATTAAATTTAATAAATGTTGTGTGTGGTAGATTGTACATTCCTGTAGATTGTTTTATTTCAAAGGCGATATCAGGTTACTGTATCCTAGGATGTAGGTAAAGTTGCATAGTAATTCAGTAATTTTTTGTGTAAATGATAAAGCAGAACCTTACTGGTGATCAATTTGGGGGACTTCAGAGTGCCTGGTTGTGTGAGAAAACACAGTTCATAAGAGAAAGTCTGTATGTTTTCTGTACTTGGCTTTGCCCTATGCAATTTTTTCTGTCTGTAAAGGAAACTTCTGTGCATGTTTACTTTCAGTTTTTCTTCCTCCTTGCCTGAGTGTCATGATGATGTTATACAAAGTCCTTTCAGGAGGTCTGTCACTGATTTCAAAGGTTCCCCTTTCAGCTATTTCAGTCACTAAGAATGTGATAAGCCTTGCCTAGTGTTCTGTCTCTGATTTTAAGCAACACTCTGAGGAAAAAGGTAAGTATACTTTTGAATATTAAATATTAAAATAATGGAAAATTTACTACAGCTGGTGACTCAGCACAGTTTGAACTGATTTCACTTGCTCTGGCCAACAGTAATGCTCACAGAAGTACTATTTTGAGCTACAAAATATGAACTGAGCTTTGTTTTACTCCAATTTTCCACGGATTTTTTTTTTTTTTTTTATGAGAAAGGAAATAAAAGAATTTCTGGTGTGTTTACTCTTTTTTCTGCTACTGTAATTTTGTTTCATCTGGCCTCTTGTCTGTTGTTTTTTTTTTTTTTTGGCACAACAATAAACGAATAAAACAGAAACATACAAAGGAAAAGGAAAATGAACAGACAAAAATTGTTATGTTTTTGAAATGAAAAACAGTGTAGTTTTGGGATAAAATTGTATTTTTTATGCTAAAAACCATAGATTTAAAATGCTGTATGGTAGATATTGGCGGTAGGATGGATATTGGCTTTTTAATAACATTATTAGATTTTTTCACAACAGAACTGTGTTCCCACAAATACTTTATCCTTTGAAAATATGTTTGAGGATGTAATGGAGTGAGTAATCTTTTAACCTCAGAAGAGATACAAGAAAAAATGTTTGGTTTGTTATGTTTCACTGAGTGATCTCATGGTAAATACCATAGCCCAGTAAATCCCTGTTTAAACATGTTGCTCTTTGGAAAGATTTTTATTGTTCTGCCTTATCTCTTTTTCTCCATAGAAGCATAATTTTGTCAACCTGCAAGCATTTTTTTTACTTTGAAAATTGTAGAATCATTTTGATTGGAAAAGATGTTTAAGATGTTTGAGTCCAACCATTAACCTAACACTGCCAAGTCCACCAATAAACCATGTTCCTAAGAATCTCTTCTATGTATCTTTTAAACACCTCTAGGGATGGTGACTCCACCACTTCCCTAGACAGCCTGTTCCAATGCCTGACAGCCCTTTCCGTGAAGAAAATTTTCCCTAATATCCAATTTAAACTTCCCCAAGTGCAATTTGAGGCCATTTCCTCTCATCCGACCACTTGCAATTTGGGAGAAGAGACCAACATTCTCAATACTATAACCTTTCAAGTAGTTGTAGAGAGCGATAAGGTCTCCCCTCAGCCTTCTTTTCTCCAGGGTAAACAACCCCAGTTCCCTCAGCCACTCCTCGTAAGACTTGTGCTACAGACCCTTCACCAGGTTTGTTGCCCTTCTCTGAACTCTCTCCAGCACCTCACAGAACACAGTAACTCGGCCTCACTAGTGCCGAGTACAATGGCACAATCACTTGTTTAGTCCTGCTGGCCACACTATTCCTGATATAAGCCAGGCTGCTGTTGGCCTTTTTGGCCACCTGGGCACACTGCTGGCTCATATTCAGCCACCTGTCAATCAACACCCCCAGATACTTTTCTGCCAGGCAGCTTTCCAACCACTCTTCCCTGAGCCTGTAGCACTGCCTGGTGTTGTTGTGACCCAAATGCAGGACCCAGCACTTGGCCTTGTTGAACCGCGTACAATTGGCTCCAGCCCATCAATCCAGCCTGTCCAGATGTCTCTCTAGAGCCTTCCTCAGGCAGATCAACATTACCACCCAACTTGGTGTCATCTGCAAACTTACTGAGGGTGCATTCAATCTCCTTGTCCAGATCATTGATAATGAGATTAAACAGAACTGGCCCCAATACTGAGCCCTGTGGAACACCACTCAAGACCAGCCACCAACTGGATTTGACTCCATTCACCACAACTCTTTGGGCCTGGCCATTCAGCCAGTTCTTTACCCAGCAAAGAGTACATCTGTCTAAGCCATGATCTGCCCGTTTCTCCAGGAGAATGCTGTGGGAAATGGTGTCAAAGGCTTTACTGAGGTCTAAGTACACAACATTCACAGCCTTTCTCACATCCACTAAGTCGGTCACTTTGTCACAAAGGAGATCAGGTTGGTCAAACAGGACCTGTTTTTCATAAACCCATGCTGACTGGGCCTGATTGCTTGATTTTCTTGTATGTGTCATGTGATGGCACTCAGGACATAAAGTGCTCCAGAATCACTAGATGGTATTGTAGCAGGCTGGGATAGAGCTGTTGCTTATTATACTTGCCTTGCCAAGTGAGACTCAGTAAAGAGGCAGCCTTGTTCCTCATATAACATTGTGAAAATGCAAATTGACATGTGAATATCTAGTTTCCTTTCTAAGTAAAATGAAATCATGAAAAATTACATGAATGAGCTGAAATCGCAAATCAGTAGAGATATATTAGAAGATGACTAATTAAAATTGATTGAGACCATTATATGATTTCCAGTTTTTCTTTACTAGATTCTTTTCTTATCCATTTTGTGACATGGAGATGTCTGTGTTCTTCTTATACAGTTTGCCTCTAATTGTTTTTCCTTGTGGAGCTATTCTTGCCAAAGTAGCCACAGAAAATGCATCGCTAATGAAGTATTCTAAAGTTTTCTCAAGTAATCAATGAATCTACAATTTTTCCTTCACTTTGCACAGAAGATATACTGAAAATTCACATTTTTCAGGCAATTATACAATTAGTTACTTGGGTTTTGGTGGAAATTCCCTTGCTAATTATATAGATGTCTGGAGAAGGCCGCAGGTCCTTGCACTAAGGCTTTGAGACAGTGACCCGAGGCTTTGCCAACTATTGTACAGATGCATGATATAACCTAAAGCCATAGGGAGAAAAAAAGCTCAGAAGTTAAAGCAGTCCTGGTAAATTAATTTATTGACATTGTAGATGCCTACATTTTAGTCATGTCTTTTGCTTTGATGCCTACAGAGTAAATTTACTTCTTATTTTTGCATTTCTTCCCCCATATGTGGAAAAGATGCTATTTTTTTCAATGTGCAAGAAATGCTGTTCTAGAGAACAGAATGATTCTCAATATGTGTTTTAATGCACATATGTATGCGTGCCTGTGTGCTCCCATTTAGGTATATGTATGTTGTTATATTGGTTTAAAAGATATATTCACTTTGACAGCCATTAATGCATTCTGATTAACAGGCTTCAGATATCAGTGTAAGCAAATGCTACTGGGAAGAGATTCACATCTTGGTAAGAAAACGGGCTAATGCATCTGTGTTCCACTGCTCAGGACTATGACTAGAACAGAGTTAGCTTTTCTCTTGTTTTTCTGTAACTAATAGCAGTTGCATCAGTATTGGATTCCATTACTAAAAATGAAGTTAAATATTGAAATTAAAATTGGAAACTTAAAAAGAAAAGAAATCCAGGATTTTTTTTAAAGTCTCCGAAAAGAATAAATCCTGATGTAGTCTGACATTATGGTGAGATGCAAGTAGCCAGAAATGCTTCTCAGACATTTGCTTCAAGCTTCTGTCATACTTCTTGATCAGTCAAGATCCAAATTTAAATCCAGTTCAAAATTTAAATCCATTTTCTTTGTTCATGTAGTTTAGAATCTATGTTAACAAAACTCATGTGAACTCAAAAGGGGTGTGCATTTATGAGGATTAATTAAGTCAAAGTTCTGCCATGCTTTGCAGTAAATCAAAGTGATACATTTTAATTACTAACTCTACAACTTTTTTGGCTGGAGGTTGAAAATAATGCAAATTTCAGATGAAGCATTTATAACTGAAATCAGGTTTTGAGCTTGGATGTCAGGATGCATTTTTATGTCTATGATCTTCCATCACAACAGAAGTTTGCCATCATTTTCAGAGCAGTTTCTTCACTTTTGCCATGTCTTTTTGCAGTTAGAGAAACAGTAAGGAGGATGCACTGAAGCTGTCCATTTTTCTCAGTGCTTCTGCAACCTGTACAGGAAAATTTTATCTTTCTTTAGTTTCTTCTGCTGAAATGATTAGAATTCTTTTTGTGTGTGGCTCGGCTGAGAGAGGGGAATAAGAAAAGAAAGGTTTTCATAAGCCTTTAAACTCTGTAGTCTTCCCATCTTGATTTTCTGCCCTCTGTTGTTTCTTCAGATTCAGAAGAATTTTGTCTCCTAACAGGTTTGTTCATTTAACTTAGCTTCCACCCGTTTCAAGTCAAATCCTGAAGTGCTTGTTAGTCTCTCTTCCTTTTACATGCTGTCCCTTATTACAGTGAGATTCATTTCCCTAACCATTTTTCCTGTGTCGAGGTAATTTTCCCTCTTAAGAAAATATTACGCTTACTTTAAGTTGCACTAGAAACACAATATAATGCTGTTGCTTACAGTAATCAAATTTCCTATGTGGGAGCAGCTTGTGATTTACAAGGAAATGTTTACTCTTTAATTTTAATAACTTAAAGCTTTTTAAGTGTGTAAATTAGGTCTTGGCTTCTATAGGAACTCTTCAAGATCTTATGTGGTCAGATTTGCCATATAAAAAGAAATTCTATGTGTTTGAATTCCACATTCAAATTTAGGTTTCAGTTTTTTGGTTTGGTTTTGTTGTTTTTTTTTTTTTTTTCCTAATTTTTGACTTTGTAAAGTTTCTTTTCACTTATTGTTGTGATACTGATATTAGAAATTATCTTTGTCTCTTATTGTCTGCCTGCCTTATTTTACATGAGTTGCTGAATTTCAAAGTCTCTCACAGGAGTATGTAAAGTGCCTTGAATAACTGTGTGGTTTTTGGAGAGCATTGGTTGGGATGGCAGCTGGGTACATCTAGCTTACGATTTCCGATGTGCATATCTGTGGGATACTTGTGTGCATGTACATATGGCATAGACTGGATTCATGATTTCTCTCAACAGGGAATGGGAAGTTTTATAGTGAAAATTTCGAAGATGCTAGGTGAATCTAGAAAGGTCTTGGAATAGTGGGTTCACTGAATGACAGATTTTTTATTTTTTTCCATATCACAAGCGCACTGTGAATCTAATCTTTGTTGTCTGTCCAGCAGGTTTCCTGACCATTCATATGCCATCTTGGAATATAGTTGATGAACAACATTTTTGTTCCAAATTTTGTGGTTTTTATTGAATCAATTTGCACTATTTGAAAACAAAATATTTGTTTTTAAGGAATTTCTCTTTTTCTATTGAGAATTTTGATATATGAATCTGTCTTGCTTTGTAATGTTAATTTTGTTTAATTGAGGTTTCATTGGCTAATAAGAAATTATTTTGTCTCTCACTTGTCCTCTCATTTGTTTCTCAAGTATTATTTTGTCTGCTGACTTATAGTGTGAATTAAAAAAAAAAAAAAAAAAAAAATTAAAAAATTACTCTTTGGCTAGACCTTAAGAGAACATTAGAACACAAGCCTTTGCTGTAACTTTTTTCATATTTCTTCTTAGGTCATCATATAACAACAGACAGAAGGATTCACAAATCATTCTCTGTCTAATAATTTCTTGTTTAAAACACTTCTAATTCTCTCACAAGGTCCTTGGAAGTGAAATGGTAACTATAGCTAGTTCTTTCTTTTGACTGTCTTCTGGCAGTTTACTCTATCTCACATCCAGCTCAAGTTCAAGTACTGAGACTTAAATAATGTTTGCTTCCTCTCCTTCAGATTCATCTTCCTACTTTTCCACATTTTCTCCTTAAGGCTAAGAAAGATCACCTCTGTCTCTTCCCTATTGAGTCAGAGTTTTCTTTTAGTCTGTTTGATCTGATTATTCCTCCTCTGTCAGTTTTCTCTTGTGCAGCAAGTTCCAGTCATTAGAAGAATTTTTGTTTTACTTTTTAGAGCAACTTTTCAAATATTTGCAGATTGAAAATAATTTAAAAAATTGGAAATTCTAGGAATACTTTTCATTCCTCGAAAACAATTTTAGAGGGAGGTGTGATATATTTGGGAACAAAATATTTGTAATGTCGGGATTGTTTGAGAATTTTCTGAATTTGCATGTTACACACCAATAATTATCAGTTTATGAAAACAGTATTCTTAGAAATAATATATTGCATTAACAGATTCATGGAAACTGCTGTGTAGAATAAAGTTTGACTTATTATATCACTGGGTTGTTTTTTTTCTTTTTGCTAACAGCCTCATATTGATAGTACTCAAGGAAGAAGTTCGAGCTTTTCTACAAGAGCTTTTTTCTGGGCAGCTGAATGGAGGAAAAATGACAGTATGGTAGTTCATGTGCGTGAGAGCAACAGCCCACACCATTTCTAATATGGAGAGTGTTTTCCACTTTTATTTACCCTATTACCCTGTTTCTTCCAGAAAGGAAGAACCTAATTAGTGCTCTGCTTTTAAGCAAAATCAAATGTTATAAGTTTTTAATAGGTCCTGCATGAATATTAGGAGAGAAAACTATTCTCAGAGCTTTAGAAGTCTCTCTTTTAGGAAGTCTTTTGTTTCAGTTTCAAATGAAGTATAATTTCAAAGTAAAGCTTTACTTCTTTGAGTACTTTTTTCTAACAATTTTTCTAATGTAGTGGTCCTCTTACAAATAAGAAAGGTTCTTGATTTTGGAGCATGTGGATGTTTATTGAAATGTGCAAACTCCCACTGGGCTGTTCAAAATATCTGTTCAGGGATCAAAATTGATATATTTATGAGGTCTGGCATCTGTTACAGTTGGATATTTACAATTCATATTCCCTTGACAGACCTCAAGATAAAATGGAGAAGTCTGTTTTTCCCTTCTTGTTCATATGCATCTGTACATGGATGGTACTCTACAAATATGTTGTTGTTAGTAGTCATTGTTTTGCTGTATTCAGAATAATTGCATCCATTAAAAATGTAGTGAATGGTAGAGTAGTAGTTATGCTTTAAATTTTTGCTTCAATATTTCTTGCACTCAGTAGTACTTGCAGTAACTGGTATCTACTCTGTACTGGATAGTACCTATTATTCCTCTGGAAAGACAGAGCTTCAGTGGGTGTGCTGTGTATACGACTGGGAACTTTAGGACATAAGAAATAGTACTATTTTTAGAACCAGTTGGAGAGTTCAGTCATCCGCATGGTTAAATCTTATACCAGTTCACCACTGGAAGAAGTTCACCTCAGTAGCTGTTCATCTTGTGCTCAGTAGCCTTCAGTCCCTACTTTTGGCCAAGTTGCCATGCTCATCATACCCCTCTCAGCCTTGGCTCAGCAATGCTAACAAAGACTGAATCTGAAATGTTTAATGAAGCAGCCAGTTCTCTAGACCGTCTCTAATCACCTGTGCTCTGTGAAGAAAGTAATGCACAGATCAAAGATTTGAATGGTGAATGTGTAGATCATCACTCGATACTTAGCCTCAACTTTCATAAGGATCTGGTCTGTGAAGACCAGGTAAATATCATGGTAGTTCAGAGTGAATACCATGGCAGTTTTCATTGAATTAAAGAAGAAACCACAACTCTTCTGTCAAAATATGGATAAAATCTTTGAAGAACTCAATACAGTTCCCTGATGTCATTGGGTATTTTCTTTTTCTTGTCTGACCTGGAAGATAGGTGAGAGGGTAATCATAACAGACATTTAAGTTTTCAGGAGAGACTGTCTGTGATTGTGAGATTGACCTTTCTTTTTTTAACGGGAATTAACTTCTATTTTCTCCCTTTCCCTGGTCTTAGTCTCAAAGGTGAAGTCATGCTGTTCCCTTGACAACAAAGAAATAGTTGTAATAAAAAAATGAAAGAAGATTTTTATTTTTGTATCTGAGACAGAAATTCAATTCCTAGTTATGTGTCTTGTTTTTCTCTGTACTCTGTAAAGTTACACCTTTATTAAATCTTATTAATAGAGTCCATATCATTATGAGAAGTACCAGAGATGCTTCAAAAATGTATAACACTTTATCAGTTTCTTGACATTTTAATGTGTGTTCAAAAGAGTCTGCTAAGCTATGTTCCCAAAGCAATTTACATATTAAAAAGAATGTGTTAGTTTTCTCATTAGTATGTGCAAATAGGTACTTAAGGAAACAGATGAACTCTTGCATCCGAATTCAGCACTATTCTAATAATGGTGTATCTTGTGGTCTGCCTAATAGGTGATGTTTATACTTGAGGATTTTCTGTGGACATTTGATTTATGGGTACTATGCATACCAAGTGAAAAATCATTGTGGATCATTAAGTGGATAAGTGAATGTGTAATTATGGTTTTCTTCTGGGGAAAGTACTTCACAAGATAGTTAAAAAAAAAAGGTGAAGTCTTTTGTATTTTTGTTTTAATTTGAGTGGTTATGATGAACAGCCTTTGACATTTATAATAAAAAATGGAATTGCTGAAGGTTGTACCTAAAGATGCAAAATCCTGATTGGAATGTCAGTACAAGATTAGGAATTGTGTGCAATATTAGGTAGGAAATTATTTTTTATTGATATATGCTGTTTCTTAAATGTTTTGAGTTTATCCTGCTTTTCTGGAACAAGCTCTCCTCACTTAGTGTTCTGTGGTGGACAGGTTACTAATCTAGTAAGTAATCTACTAATCTAGTAGTGTTGTTGATACAATTTTGTCATTTTAATGCTATGGACTGCATAGTAATGATTTAACCTTGGGAAACACAGAATATGAACATATCTCTGTAGCCCAGCAAACTTACTCTTCGTATTTCTTCACTTAGGAAAGCAAACAAAACAATGCCACCACCCTGCAATTTTCTATTTGTGCAATTTCAATTTAAAAAGTAACTTACTATGTTTTATTTTCTTTTCAGTGAATAATTACATTGGATTTTTTAAAAATTCCAACCTCTCCCACACACATAATACAGTTATTCTGTGGTCCAGGTGTGTAAATGTGATCTCAGTTCTCAGGGACTTTAGGATTTGCATTGTAAGGTAATATTCAGAGTAAAGTCTTACAGTAAAATGTCCAGTTATAATCATTTAAGAAGGTAAACCCTTCTGATAAAGGGTCCTGCCTACTGAGAAGTGGACCTCCAATGATTTCACACCTCCCTGATGACTGTTTAAGAGCATAAAACAAATGAACAAATTGATTTAGGTTTAGATGTAGGAAACATTATGAATGTGGTGGGGGATAAAAATAATTTGGTATAAAGGCAAATAGCATCCATTTTTAATGTTGCTTCCCATGTAGAGTGTGGTTTTTAAACCACCTTTGAATTTCAGATCTATTTTACAGAATCACAGAATGACTTAAGCTGGAAGGGACCTCTGGATACCATCCTGTCCAGCCCCACTGTGCAAACGGGGACACCTAGACATCGTGACCACTTGTGACCAGCCACCGACTGGATTTGACTCCATTTGCTGCAGCTCTTTGGGCCTGGCCATCTAGCCAGTTCATAGCTAGTGAAGAATACGATCATCCAAACCATGAACTGCCAGTTTCTCCAGGAGCATGCTGTGGGCAATGGTGTCAAAGGCTTTGCTGAAGTTTAAGTACATAATATCCACAACCTTTCTCTCATACACTAAGCAGGTCACCTTTCCATAGAAGATGATCAGGTTGGTCAAGCAGGATCTACCCTCCATAAACCTATGCTGACTGGGCCTGATTGCTTGGTTGTCTTGTATGTGCCATGTGATGGCACTCAGCATGATCTGTTCCATGACCTTACTTTCACTGAGGTCAGAATAACAGGACTGTAATTCCCTGGATCCTCCTTCCAGCCTTTCTTGCAGATGGGTGTCACATTTATCAATTTCCAGTCAACTGGGACCTTTCCGGTTAGCCAGGACAGCAAATAAATAACTGAAAGTGGCTTGATGAG
This sequence comes from Patagioenas fasciata, assembly GCF_037038585.1. NCBI lineage: Eukaryota > Metazoa > Chordata > Aves > Columbiformes > Columbidae > Patagioenas > Patagioenas fasciata. The sequence continues at coordinate 25,575,126 of NC_092524.1, read as the reverse complement.
CACCTCCACCAGCTCCCTCAGTACCCATCTGGCCCCATAGACTTGTGGGTATCTGAGTGGTTTAGCAGGTCACTAACCATTTCCCCTTGGATTACTGAGGCTTTGTTTTTCTCCATTCCTTTTTTTCTGGCTCAGGGGGCTGTGTACCTGGAACATAATTGGTCTTGCTATTAAAGCGTGAGGCAAAGAAGGCATTTAGTACCTCAGCCTTTCCCTTATCCTCTGTCATTATGTTTCCTCCCACATCCACCAGAGGGTGGAGATTCTCCTCAACCCTCCTTTTGTTGCTCGTGTATTTGTAGAAGCATTTTTTTTCCCCTATTATGGCAGTAGTAAGACTCAGCTCTGGTTGGGCTTTGGCCCTTCTAATTTTCTCCCTGCAGAACTTTACACCACATGACATTCCTGTCAACCCTTTTCTCCCGCCTGTTGAGGTCTCTCTGGATGGCAGCACAACCCTCTGGTATACTGGCAACTGCTCCCAACTTTGTGTCGTCAGCAGACGACATATTGTCCCATCATCCAGATCATCAATGAAGATGTTGAAATGGACCCCATGTTGTTCTCTGTGGTACACTGATAATTACTTGCCTTCAGGTAGACTCTGTGTCATAGATTACCGCCTTCATTTATGCCTAGGTTATCTTCTGATACCTAGTAGGAACCCATGCTGTGCGCAGGGAAGGGAAGCACACTAAGTGCATATTTTTGTGAAGTAGATTATCTGAACTACCACAGCGAAAGAGAAAGGAAATTCTGTAGCTGAATGTACATTTTACATATACTCAAGACTGAAGGACAGAACATGATTTTAATGTACACAGGGGACAAGCAGTAATGCATTTACAAGACATTGAGTACCTTTCATGTTTGTCAAAACTTCATGTTGAATTAGTGCAAGTGGTTTAAAAATCTCTAAACATTCTTAGTCTTTTAAAGCTTACAGTACTGTAGCTCTGTTTTATAGCCAGTCTCTTATTTTTCTTGTATATATTATTTGGCATTTTTTTCCCCTCATTTTTGAAGAGTTATTTCAAAAGACAGTTTTTATAGTCACCAAGACAATTAATAATATATTTAGTCTTGTATGAAATGCAGAAGTAAATAGATCAAGTACAGAATTGGAATGGTATTAAAGGCAATACAGAGGTATAGTTCATAAAATGTTAAATGAGAGGATAAATTACTAGGAAGCATATGAGAAGCAAATGCAAATTTTATGTTCAGTCACAGATGGAGTGCTTGGGGGAAGGAATGGGTCACAATGACAGTTTGATAATTAAGATTGAACAACAAAGGTGGCAGGTTTGAAAATAGGAAGTCAGGCAAGCCACTTATGAGGTAGAAATTAAGGGTAAAAGTACAGATCTGTTTGTGAGGATTCTAATCAGGAGGTATAAACACATCTATTTGAAAGGCTCCTTGCCTTCTGAGAGACAGTGAAAGAAAAAAATAATAACTTGATAATTCATAAGCAGACTGTGTTCTTCAAGTACCATGAAGTTCAAATCAAAATGAACAGTGGGAGGATCAGTCCCAGCACCTGGCTTCTTTAGTATTTAACAATTTAGTAGCAGTTGAGACTTCTAATTCCAGAGAAGTTTGTCCAACCAGCTTAAAAGTGCTGTTCTTTTGACTCTAGCTCTCTCTATTAGTCCTTAATGCTGTCAATTTAGGTTGTGTCACATTTTCTATGTACATTTAGAAAGGCTCACTGAACTCTAAATTATAACAATGTATTTCAGAAAAAGAAACCATCTCTGCAGCGATTTTGCAATAATTCTGACTTTGGCAGGGGCATTCTTTGGAAATTCATTACTGTACTGAATTCTTACTTTAAAAGGAAGTAAGAAAATCACTGTTAACTGAGAGAGCCTTAAGCTTAGATAAAGTCTTAACACTTTGAAGATGAACTTTGACTTGCTTATTAAAATAAAAGACATCTTTAAATCCATGTGCAAAAGAGGACGTTCCTCAGCCGATGCTCTAATTCAACTAGATATATAGTGGAATAGTGTTTATTCCAGTATGTGGCACCTAAAAAAAGCATAACACTCATGGGAAATTAGACTGTATTCAAAGCCCATTGAAATCAATGAGAGAAATCTCATTGAATGGGTAAGTTCTTAAGTTTTGCAGATCTGAGACAATACTTCACCTTAATCGCATCTCTCTGCTTGTAGATCATAGAGCACTTTACAAACTTTAATTGAATGAGTTCAGATGTAATTTTGGCAAATATTTTCAGGAATAAACTCACTCAGTAGAATACCCAACTGGAAAGAAATGGAGGGAATGTGAACAGAAGGTTGATGTTTTAAATTAGAATGAAGGGTTGTTTGTAATTAGCATTATTTGTTCAGCTCTGCTGCCAGAGAATTCTACTGTACTTCCACTTTTTCTTGTTGTTGGTTTTTTTTTTTTTTTTTTTAATAATAGTGGTAGTAGACTGGAATCCCAGAATTTTATTGTTTCTCTATTGGCAAATTCAGTAGAATTCTGCTCTTAAGCAGCCTCTCATTCCCCCAATTTTTTTTCAGTTTTTTACTATCGGGTCATTTTAGAAATTATTTTTAAAGTACGTTCCTATGAATATTTGTTTAAGATGTTACTAATTTGTACGAAGACATGTCAGTGAGTGGCTGGAATTATGTTTAAATCTTCTAAATTGCATTTGTCAACTGTGAGATTGCACTAGTCACAACCCAGCTCTAACATATGTTGAGTGAACAGGGCAAAACCGTTTTATCTTCTGGATTACTTCTAGTCTAAATAGCAGATCAAGAGTACAGGGTGTGGAATACAACATTATGCTGAAAAAATATTGGTTGATTTGATGACAGTACTAGTTTCCATATAGTGACAGCACATTAACTATGAGCAGAAATCAGTGATTTTGGACCCCTGAAGCTAACAGGATCAAAAGAATGGAAGGTAATAACATAATATGCATTATGCCTTTCTGGAAGTTTAGTGCTATGCTATACCCACACTACCCACCTACTTTTCTTAAAGAAGACAACCTTATTTGTGTTCATTTGATAAATGATGGGAAACTTTCCAGTTGTTTATTAGTGGTCTAAATCCCAAAGTCTTGAACCACATATGCTGAGTTCTCAACTATTAGTAATTCATTGTCATGCATCAGCATATCTGTATTGGTTTTTATTGGCTGGTTAGCTGCAGTTGGATGTTTTCTGTATTATGAAGAAAAGTTTGAACTCCTTATAATCTTAACCTTTCTTTCCTACAAGACAAATGGACTAAGCCCCATACAGCCACTTATTTACATGTTTTTTCTAATGGAACTTTCGATAATTCCTTCTGGCTTTACTACCTATGACAAGGAAAAGGCAGGTAGCTCTGGAAGGCATGCTAAATATTAAATAGGGAGGGTTACAGCAGTATTACATTTTGCATTCTGTGATACATTCCTAATATAGTTAGCTTTTACCTTGAAAATTGTAGTATTAATTCACAGTAATTCATCATACCTTATACACTGCATATTAAATTTAGTGTTAAAAGCATTATACTTCTTGACATGCTTGGTTGTTTTGAAAGGATGTAAATACCAGAGCCACCAGACCCTAAATGTTTCCATCTTCAGCACAATATTTCTAGCTGTTGCTTCCTGTGCAATTGTTTTGGGCATTTTTTCTCCTGAATGATTAATGCTCTTTATTATTCTGATATTAGAGGAATGAAAATGCAAAGTCAAGCCTGGCATAGAAAAATGGTGACATCTTTGGTTTTATCAAAACATTAACCTAATTTTAGTCAGCCATAATCAATTATATGTAACTTCCAGTATGTGCTCTTTAGACCATAATGACTAGAATCAAGCTGGATATTATAAATAAAATGAGAGCTGCTGTCTGAGATTTCCTCATAATAGTGATAATTCTGAAAAAGGGGTAGCAACACATGCTGTTAGTGGCAGAACCCTGTATAATAAAGAACGGTATAATTTTCCTGGTCATCTTTATTTTATGTTTACCTGAAAGTAAGCTATTCAAATGAAGTGGATTTTTTAAATTACGTTAAACTAAGAAACTTATGAAAAGTATTATCAAACTCATAATATGCTTAAATGTTACTGAGACATATAATCTTATTTTGGCATTGTTTTTGAATATTTGACTGGAATATGATACAAATCTTATACTAGACTTTATGATGATCCACTGTAGGGAGGTGAGTGCCTTCACTTTTCTTAGTGACTGAGTAGTTTCCAGCTGCACAGAATGCTCAGATCTTGGGTTTTCAAGCAATTTGAGCAAGTAGGAACAGAATTACAGAATGTTACAGATTGGAAGGGACCTCGAAAGAGCATCTAGTCCAATCCCCCTGCCGGAGCAGGAACACCTAGATGAGGTTACACAGGAAGGTGTCCAGGTGGGTTTTGAATGTCTCCAGAGTAGGAGACTCCACAACCTCCCTAGGAAGCCTGTTCCAGTGTTTTGTCACCCTTACTGAGAAGTTGTTTCTTCTCAAATGTAAGTGGAACCTTTTGTGTTCCAGTTTGAACCCATTACCCCTTGTCGTATCATTGGTTGTCACCAAGAAGAACCTGGCTCCATCCTCGTGACACTCACCCTTTGTATATTTGTAAACATTAATAAGGTCACCCCTCAGTCTCCTCCAAACTAAAGAGACCCAGCTCCCTCAGCCCTTCTTCATAAGGGAGATACTCCACTCCCTTAATCATCTTTGTTGCCCTACGCTGGACTTTCTCCAGCAGTTCCGTGTCCTTCTTGAACTGAGGGGCCCAGAACTGGACACAATATTCCAGGTGTGGTCTCATCAGGGCAGAGTAGAGGGGAAGGAGAACCTCTCTCGACCTACTAACCACCTCCCCTTCTAATACACCCCAGGATGCTATTGGCCTCCTGGCCACAAGGGCAAAGTGCTGGCTCATGGTCATCCTGCTGTCCACCTGGACTCCAAGGTCCCTTTCCACTACACTGCTCTCTAATAGGTCATTCCCCAACTTATTCTGGAACCTGGGGTTGTGCCTACCCAGATGCAAGACTTTACACTTGCCTGTGTTACATTTCATTTAATTTTTCCCTGCCCAACTGTCCAGCTTGTCCAGGTCTCGCTGGATGGCGGCACAGCCTTCTGGCGTGTCAGCCACTCCTCCCAGCTTGGTGTCATCAGCAAACTTGCTGATAGTACACTCTATTCCCTTATCCAAATAATTGATGAATATATTGAATAATATAGGCCCCAGTACTGACCCCTGAGGCACTCCACTAGCTACAGGCCTCCAACTAGACTCTGCCCCATTGACCACGACTCTCTGGCTTCTTCCCTTCAGCCAGTTCGCAGTCCACCTCACTACCCGATCATCCAGACCGCACTCCCTCAGTTTAGCTGCAAGGATGCTGTGGGAGACTGTGTCAGATGCCTTACTCAAGTCAAGGTAGACCACGTCCACCGCTTTACCATCATCCATCCATCTTGTTATGTCCTCATAAAAGTCAATAAGGTTGATCAAGCACAACTTCCCCTTAGTGAAGCCATGCTGAGTGCCCCTAATGACCCCCTTATCCCTGATATGCCTTGAGATGGCACCAAGGATAAGTCGTTCCATCAGTTTCCCAGGGATGGAGGTGAGGCTGACCAGTCTATAGTTAGCTGGGTCCTCCTTCTTGCCCTTTTTGAAGACTGGAGTGACATTTGCTTCCTCCAGTCTTCAGGCACTTCTGTTTCCCAACTTGGCAAAGATGATGGAGAGTGGTCCAGCAATGACTTCAGCCAGCTCCCTTAGCACCCCCAGGTACATCCCATCTGGACCCATGGATTTATGGATGTCCAGATTGCCTAACTGCTCCCTAACCCAGTCCTCATCAACCGAGGCAAACTCCTCCATTGTCCTGCCTTCCTCTGGGGCCTCAGCAGTATGGGGCTCCTCAGGACAGCCTCCAACAGAGTAGACAGAGACAAAGAAAGCATTCAGTAGCTCTGCCTTCTCTGTATCTTCTGTCACCAGGGCACCCACCTCAGTCATCAGTGGGCCTACATTGCCTCTGGTGTTAGTTTTATCTGCCACGTATTGGAAAAAGCTCTTCCTGTTATCCTTGACCCCTCTCGCCAGCTTTAATTCTAAGGAGGCCTTAGCTTTCCTGGTTGCCTCCCTACACCCTCTGACAACAGCCTTATATTCTCCCCAAGTGGGCAGTCCCTCCTTCCATGATCTATAAAATCTCCTCTTCCACTTGAGCATACCCAACAGTTTCCTGTTTAACCACACAGGTCTCCTGACTACCTTCCTTGACTTCCTATGTGTCGAGATGCTCTGATCTTGTGCCCGGTAGAAACAGCTGCTGAACACTAACCAACTATCTTGAGCCACTTCACCTTCAAGCAGCCTTGCCCATGGGATTTCCCCTAGCAATTGCCTGAAAAGGCCAAAGTTTGCCCTGCTGAAATCCAGGGTTGCAATTCTGCTTGCTGTCCTGCTCCTGCCACATAAGATGCTGAACTCCCCCATCTCATGGTCACTGCAACCAAGGCAGCCCTCAACCTTTACCGCTTCAACCAGACCCTCCTTGTTAGTGAGGATGAGGTCCAGCAGTGCACCTCTTCTAGTCGGCTCCTCCACCCTTTGCATCAGAAAGTTATCATCAAGGCACTGGAGGAACCTCCTAGACTGTGGCTGGCTGGCTGAGTAGTCCTTCCAACAAACATCAGGGAAGTTAAAATCCTCCACCACAACCAGGACCTGTGATTGTGAAGCTGCTCTCAGCTGTCTCTAGAAGGCCTCGTCAACTTCCTCACCCTGATCTGGTGGCCTATAATAGATACCCACGATAGTATCACCCTTGCCAGCCTGCCCCTTAACTTTCACCCATAGATTCTCAACTTGCTCCTCATCCGTGCCTGGACAATACTCAATACATTTTAGTTGCTCTCTCAGATAAAGAGCAACTCTACCACCATGCCTGGCTGGCCTGTCTTTCCTGAAAAGGACATAGCCATCCATGACCACATTCCAGTCATGTGTGCTGTCCCACCATGTCTCCGTAATTGCCACTAGGTCATAATCTCCTGCCCTAACACAGGTTTCTAACTCCTCCTGCTTATTTCCCATGCTGCACACATTGGTGTACAGGCATTTCAGAGAGCGAGCTGAGCACACCGATTTCACCCCAGGGGTATGGGAGGCCTCACAGCCTTCATGAACTCTAGAGTGATACCCTACTGATGCAAGCCCAGCTACAACCCCATCCCCCTTCGAGTCTAGTTTAAATCTCTAAATTGAAATTGAAAGTAAATTTACAGCACACCTGAGGAAGGTTAAATGAGACATCATTTCACTCTTCTCACTTCTGTAAGCACCAATGTTTCTGATAGGGAAGTACAAGAGGGAAGTACGGTACCTACAGAAAGGGTACCCGGTGAATATGCACTTGCAACCTAGAAGGCCAATCATACCTTGGGCTGCATCAAAAGATGCGTGTCCAGCAGGTCAAGGGAAGTGATTCTACCTCTCTACTCTGCTCTGGTGAGATCCCACCTGGAGTCCTGCATCCAGCTCTAGAGCTCTCAGTACAGGAAAGACATGGACCTCTTGGAGAGGGTCTAGAGGAGGCCACCAAGATGATTAGAGGGATGGAACACCTCTCTTATCAGGACAGGCAGAAGGAGTTGGGGTTGTTCAGCTTGGAGAAGAGTAGTGTGTGAGTAGTTTTACATTCTCTAAATGTTTGGTACTGTAAGGAAAAATTCCCTTCATAAAAACAAATATGTCTTTTTCTCCTTATTTCAGGTACCTTTATTTATTCTGCATATGTGTCCCAGTTTCATTCACTCCGTTCTAGTCTTTGCGCTGGAACTTATTTCACACAGTTTTCTTATCATAACACAAAATGGTTTCAGTTTGAGACCTGAGGATTAATATGTGACCGAACTTTAGATAATGGATATGATCTTAGACTTCTATTTTTTTTATTTCCCTTAACTTTAATACCCTCTAAAGGCACTAATGTCATGTATTTTTTAAGTAGGCAGCTTGTTACACTGATCCATTACCAGATGTTCCTGGATCAGGATGCTGCGAAAGAGTCATGGCAGGGAAATATGCAAGTTATAACTTCTCTTATTGAATAAAAATAATTTTGGATTTGTATGTTCGTAAGTAATAAAGATAATAAAAAAAAATCAGATTATCTTCTGCGATGTTGATTCCTAAGTGATTTTCAGAATCATCTTCTGCCTCTGGCACTGTGTAGTAAACCCATAATCCTGCTATGCAGTGCAATAATGACAGAACACATGCTGTGTAATGTAAACTTACAACCCAGTTCTAGGCAGAATTTGTCATCTCTTTGAGTAACAGTAGCAGAAAAAAAAAATAAAATAAAAAAGAAGAAAGAAGAAATAACTTTCTCTGCCTCCCACCCCCTGTAAGCAATAAAAGCTGTATTCATACCTGCCAACTGATTTTGCATTGATTGAGATTTTTCTTTCTTTAACAGATTCTTTTTTATTTAATTCTGTTTCTCTTACCTCACCAAGGAAGGACAATTCAATCTAGACCATATGTAATCTAGTGAATAATGTGACATCACCTCTTTTTTTTTCCTTTGAGGGGGAAATTTGCTTTTGAAACTGTCCATCTTTAGAAGTGGAGGAGAGCCTCTGAAAAACAGATTTCAAGAATTAAACTTATGCCATAAGCATTCTATGCACCTCTATCTGTTTTTATAAAAAAGAGTGGACATGGCTTCCATTTGGCCTGTTTTAGATTACAAACTAGGACTACATACAAAGATTTAGGGATTAAATATTTCTCAGCCTCTAACATTTTTTCTTCTATGGATGTTTGTGAGTTAGTGAAACATTATCATAGCAGCCAATCAGATAATTAAGTTCCTTTTAAAAAGTCATTCAAGGATGTGGGGAAGTGTATTCAGCATTTTCGAGCACTAGCTTTATCCTCATCTGTAGTTTCAAAGTTTCCACAGCTTTCACTGGCACAACCTTGTGGTGAAAGCAGAGGACACCTTAAGGAGGGACTTCTTCCAAGCCCTCAACATCAGGATTAACTTATTTTTCCTTTGTGGTTCAGATTCGCTTTACTTTAAAACTCAATTTATTTTCTGTCAATAGTGACATAAAAATGGGCTAGTTCATGTTGGTTTTGTGTAATATTGTGCTATTGCTTCATGTTAAGTGAATGGTTTTGGAAACTGGAAGTCTTTTACTGAGCTCATCTCTATTCTGTAAGTATCACAACACCGAGTTTTCTCCCGGCTTTGCCCTACAGGCAAGAGGAATTAGAAGCATCAGAAAGGAACATTCTGCCTGCTTTTATGAATCTCCATGAAGTGATAGCCAGGTTATGTGCAGGATGCTGCTTGTTATGATCACCCCTTGAGATCAAAGAATCACAGAATGGTTAGGGTTGGAAGGGACCTCTGGAGATCATCTAGTCCAACCGAATTGCTAAAGCAGATTCACCCGGAGCAGATTGCACAGGAATGTGTCCAGGCGGGATTTGGATGTCTCTGGAGAAGGAGACTCCACAACCTCTCTGGGCAGCCTGTTCCAGTGCTCTGGTACCCTCAAGGTAAAGAAGTTTGTCCTCATATTCAGATGGGACCTCCTATGCTTCAGTCTGTGCTCATTGCCCCACATTCTGTCACTGGGTACCACTGAAAAGAGTGTGGTCCCATCCTCTTGACACCCACCCTTGAGATATTTATAAACATTTACAAGATCCCTTCTCACCCTTCTCCAGGCTGAACAGACCCAGCTGTCTCAGTCTCTCCTCAGAAGAAAGGTGATCAAGACTCTTAATCATTTTCATAGCTCTCCACTGGACTCCCTCCAGTAATTCCTTGTCCTTCTTAAACTGGGGAGCCCAGAACTGGATGCAGTACTCCAGATGTGGCCTCACCAGGGCAGAGTAGAGGGGGAGGAGAACCTCCCTTGACCTGCTGGTCACACTTTTCTTAATGCACCCCAGGATACTGTTGGTATTCTTGGCCACATGATCAACTGTTTGTTGGCCAGAGCTCCCAGGTCCTCCTCTACAATGCTGCTTTTCAGCAGGTCCACCCCAAACCAGTACTGGTGCCTTGCATTATTTCTCCCCAGGTGCAGAAACCTACACTTGCCCTTGTTAAACTTCATTAGGTTCTTCTCTGCCCAGTCCTCCAGCCTGTCCAGGTCTCATTGAATGACAGCACAGCCTTCTGGTGTGTCAGCCCTTCCTTCCGGTTTGGTATCATCAGCAGATTTGCTGAAAGTGCCCTCTGTCTCTTCATCTAGGTCATTGATGAACAGGTTGAACAGGATAGGACTTCATACTGATCCCTGGGGGACCTGTAAACAGACTCTGCACCATTGATGACAACACTCTGAGCTCTGCAATCCAGCCAGTTCATGATACATTTCACCATGCATTCAACCAGCCCGCACTTCTTTAGCTTGCTTATGAGGATGTTGTGAGAGACGGTATCAAAAGCCTTGCTGAAGTCAAGGTAGACAATGTCCACTGCTCTTCCCTCATCTACCAGCCAGTCATACTATCATAGAAGGCTATCAGGTTGGTCAAACATGATTTCCCTTTGGTGTACCCATGCTGACTACTCCTGATAACCTTCTTTTCCTACACATGCTTGGAGATGACATCCAAAATGAGTTGTTCCATCACCTTTCCAGGGATGGAGATGAGGCTGACTAGCCCATAGTTTCCTGTGTCCTCCTTCTTGCCCTTTTTGAAGTCTGGAGTGAAACTGGCTTTCTTCCAGTCCTCAGGCACCTCTCCTATTCTCCAGGACCTCTCAAAGATGATGAAGAGCAGCTTAGCAGTAACATCTGCCCGCTCTCTCAGCACACATGGGTGCATCCCATTGGAGCCCATGGGTTTGTGGATATCAGCTTGTCTAAATGATCTCTAATCTGTTCTTCCTCAACCAAGGCAAAGTCCTCCTTTTGCGAGACTTTCTCTCCTGTCTCTAGGGTCTGGGATTCCTGAGGGCTGGTCTTAGCAGTAAAGATGGAAACAAAGAAGGCATTCAGTAACTCTGCCTTCTTTGTATCATCTGTCACCATGGCACCCTCCTCATTCAGCAGCAGACCTACATTTTCCCTAGCCTGCCTTTTGCTGCTGCTGTACTTGAAGAAGCCCTTCTTGTTGTCCTTGACATCCCTGGCCAGATTTTTTCCAAGTGGAGCCTGTCCTTCCTCACTGCATCCCTGCATACTCTAACAACTTCCTTGTATTCCTCCCAGGTGGTCTGTCCTTTTTTTCCAAATTACATAAATATCCTTCTTCCACCTGAGTTTTGACAGGACCTCCTTAGTCATTCATGCTGTCCTCTTACTCCCTTTACTCAATTTCTTCCTCATAGGGATGCATCAGTCTTCGGCTTGGAGGAAGTGATGTTTGAGTATTAGCCAGCTCTCTTGGACGCCCTCTGCCTTCTAAAGCCCTATCCCTTGGGATTCTTTAAAGCAAGACCTTGAAGAGGTCAAACTTCACACTGCTGAAATCCATGGTTTTAGTCCTACTTATTGTCCTGCTTCTTCCATGTAGGATCCTGAACTCCACCACCTCATGGTTGCTGCAGCTGAGGCTGCCCCCAGCCATGATGTCTCCAACTGATTCTTTTTGGTTTGTTAGGACAAGGTCCAGCAGCATGTCTCTCCTTGTTGGCTCCTCCACCATCTATGTCAAAAAGTTGTCATCAATGATCTGTAGGAGCCTACTGGACTGTGCGTGCTTAGCTGTGATGCCTACCCAGCAGATATCAGGGTGATTGAAGTCTCCCATATGAACCAGGGTGTGTGATTGTGAAGCTACTTCCAGCTGTCTGTAGAAAGCCTCATCAACTTCCTCTTCCCGATCAGGTGGCCTGTAGCAAACACCCACAACAGTGTCCCCCTTGTTAGCTTGTCCCTTAATTTTTATCCATAACAACTCAACTCCTTCAACCTTATTAGCAGTCTATATGACCAAGCAATAGGTGAAGACATACATTTCAGTCTCTTCTTGCTACCAGACAGATATGTGATCCTCTGGTTACAGCACCATCACAGTTTATTTCTTTATTTTGCACACAACCTTATGAATTTTTCAGCTTACCTAAAATGCCACCCCACTCATGAAGAAATGGAGAAAAAGATCTTTCTTCAAATTTCTTTTTATGCAGTTTTTTTTTTTTTTCCATAATTTGCCAACGCATTTACATCTTACTTTCTTTGGACGCAAAGAGAGTGAGAAATGAAAAAATAAACAAGAAATAAGGAATAAAACATCACTCATAATGATGAACTTTTTCTTATACTACAGTAAGTTTTTTTTCCCATAGGGATCTTACCATCTTGGGTGTTTTGTACTGTTAATTAAATATCCATTATCTGTACGTTAACATATTGGTTTTCTAAAGAAATTCTCTGCTGTAACTTATATAGGAATAATAATGCGAGTAATATGAAGGTCACTTCATCATTCAAATGAAATCCTTCATCTGTCATGTGAATAGTGTGTATCTTGAAAGTTTCCATTGAATTCTCTCTCATGTAGCATGCTGAGTGCTTTTCCTACTCTGATAAAGATGAATTCTCAGACCCACAAGGATCATTGGCTAAAAATAATATCAAAATTTCTTGAGAATGCATATACCCGAAAGGTTTGATTTGCTCTTTCTGTGACTAATTGCTAGAGCAGAAAGTTTGGATTTGAACACTTCTCTGCAACACTCTAGTTTACAGTAACTTTTCCCTGTGTATTTCTGCAACAGGCAGGGTTATATGCAGCTTTCCTGACTGGCAGATAAAAGGGAGTCATGTGCTGTGAGTCCACTGCTCAAGGGTAGGCTCTTTAATGGGAAATGTGGCCAACTGACTGGCTTGAGGGACCAGCAGTTGTAGGTACTTTACACTGAATGCTAATCAGGAATTGAATCTTTAAAATCAAAGATAAACATACAGGGAATGAAACAAGCAAATTAGTGCTGCCAAGAGAAGATTTGATAGCCTATGGGATTTGTCAATAACTTTCAATACAGGAAGGAAACAGACCTTTTAAACTGAGGAAATCCTCTATTTGACAGAGAGACAGGAAGAAGATCCAGTATTCTGCCCTGAAACAGCCAGATTGCAACAGTGCTAGAGTGAGGGAAAAATGTTTATCATAAGTTGTTTACTGCCAAATGATTATTTAATGTTCTAAATATCCTGAAGAAATAGGCCAAGATATAAAGTGCTATGATAAAATATTTACAGTTGTCGGGCCAACTGAGGTGTATCTGGGGTGGGTGAAGTGTTGTATGTGGCCTAGATATATTTGAAGTCTTGCTAGAAAGTAAAATATGATCTGACGGGGTGATTCCAGAAGTTTTATATCGTGTTTCAAAGCCAGGATGGTTATGACATGCTTCTGTTACTGAGATGATCACACCCAAAACAATTTTCCAGCCCCTCTCAAATTCTTTCTTAAGTCTAAAAGGCTTTATATGCATTTGTGCTGCTGGTACGTATTGCATAATATTCAATGAACTGCAATAGTAAAATCTTCTCTAGTTTGTCTTTAAGAGAACAGCATTTTCTGTATCCTGAACAAGGGAAGAGAGCACAAGGAAGTGGACACCCTATGAGAAATAATACAGCTGATGCTTTTAAAAAAATTACTGATTTTTCTCTCTTCTTGGGAGTTGTGACCCTCTTCAGATTTTCTTAATCTGAAAAACATTGTGTGAGATGATTGCACTGTGGCTAATTTTGAATGGGCTGTTAAATGGCAGAGAGTTTATGAACTGCCATTTCTACCAAATATAGCTGGTTTGTCTTTCATTATAATTTGAAGTAGCCCTACAATTCCCCTGCTCCTTTTTTCGGCTACTCATTCATATCCCGCTGCAGGTGAGGTTTTCACTGCATGACTTTCTATATCCTAATAGGTTGTAATCCCATAGCCTGATCACTTGGCACACCTGAAGAAACTGAAAGCTTTGCAGGAGATTAGGAATGAGTGACTAGATGTTATGGGAAGGATGAGTTTCCCACAATGACCAGTCACTGATGGACTAGAAAGCTTTGGTTAAAAAAAAATGTATTGATTTCTTTCTGCTTCCTGTCTTATTCTTCATTGGTGTTGAGAATGTTTTATATATATATATATATATATATGAAGTACATATACCTTTCATTCCTCCAAAAGTAACTGCTGTGTTTACAGCAGTAAATGAACACTTCCTATTATTCCAAACCACATTTTTAGGTGACAAAGTATTATAATCAGCACTCATGAGGAATGTTTCAATCAATATTTGTTTTACTGAAAAAATTAGTACTGAAATTATTTGTTATGCAAGTATCCTATTTTCATGATTTCCTACATTTAAAAATGCATGATCTTATATTCCAAAGTTTTATAAAGTTTACACTAGAAGAAAATGAAAAATGCGGGAAGAGAAATCAATACCAAATATTGAAGTTAGCTGTTTTGTTTCTATTTTCCAACTGACTTTATGGTTCATTAGTAATATCTTTTTTTTTTTTCCCCACCAAAAAGGTTGACTTCTTTTGTCTTTAGGAATTTCAGAATAAGGAAAAACTTTACCTTATCCTTTCCTATGGAAGTGATCTAACTCACCTTATTGAGTTCCTACAAGATCAGAGTATAGCTCCTAAGGGGATGGGGGGAAAAAAAACGACAACAACAAACAACACCACCAACGATAAGAGATTCCACATTTTTACCACTGAGAGCTGAGTTGTTTTGGTGAAATTTGATAGACAGTAGTTTCTGCAAAGATTTTTGGGGTAATGTGAATAATAGGATTATGTGTCTCTGTACTCAGAAATGCATGTTAGGATATCTGAAGTGTGCTGTGCATTCTGGGCTAAGAACAGAGCCTGAACTTCAACCAGGTGCTAAATGTTCAAGGGACCAAATGCTGGAACTCAGCGTAGAAGCCTACTCCCAGAAAGGGCACATAACCACATCTGTGAAAGCAGTATTGTTTATCTTAGAGCATTTCTGGCATTTTTCTTTCATCTGCACTGGAGGAAGATGGGTATAATATCCCTTACTCTCTCTCTGGTCTAACAGGAAAAGCTAAAGTTAAACACGGTTGAGAAATGGCTCAATTGTCTGTAATGAAAAAAATGCACTCAGTGGACACTTTCATTTTACAGCTATTACCCTTAGGACCCTTCTTGTTCTCCCAACTAGCTTTTGCTGATGATTAAAGTCTTGACTGATTGTTATTCTCTGAGGTACTTTTGTAGGATTTATGGCTTTGAAGTGGTTGTCATATATGCCACTAAAGTACTTCAGTCCTTTTTCTTTGTTTGTTCCCCATCCTGACGCTTCCTACAACCAAAAAGGGTTGGCTGGACTAAAGCTTTAACGAAACTGAAATCATAGCAGTTTTGTCAGTGAGGAAGGGTTTGAGAGCAATTTAGTACAAATACAAGCTATTAGAAACAGAATCATGATGTTCCAGATAATTGTTACTGCTTAAAGTTTAATATTGTTATCTGTAAAAGTACTTTCTGGTTGCGATGTTGGTTTTTTGTTCGGTGGATTTTTTTAGTTTCATTTGTTTGTCTTTTTTTTTTTTTTGCATTATTGTGCAAGAGATTATATCTTGATGCAGTCTGTAATGGAAGGTATGTTTGTGTTTTGTGTGCAAAAGAAGGTAAAGATTTTTTCATAGACTAGTTTTAAGGAAAAAAAAAAAGTAAAATCGAGTATTAAGTTGTCCATGTTTTGAGTTGTTATGTGCAGAAAAGAATATTAGAGGCGCTACACCAGGTCAGTAGAAGACACTGGAACCTGCTCAGTAGGGTTAAACCAGCAGAACTCAGATGTAAAGCCAATAAACTGAGTCACAGAATGCTTAGGGCTGAGGCAAATCCTTAGTGGGAGAACTAAGGAGGTCCTCATCAACCATGTTAAGAGCCATTACTCCTATAACATAGAGAAATGAGTCATCACTGTTGAGTCAATACCCACTGTGTGAACTAAAGCAGGTAAAATGCTAGAATTACTGTCAAACTTCTGATCTCTTCATGTAAGAGAGAAAAGCTTAATCAGTATGAAACTACTGATTTGGTAAAGCAGTTATAATGAAGAAGAGAAAATTTACTTTAGTTTCAAGTGCTTCACATGAAAAAGAATTGAAACACAGGCTGTGTCTTGTTAGCAAGTAGAAAAGAAAAAGTGTCCATGATACAAGACATGCTGCTGAGGTCAGTGAGGAAACTGTCATTTTTAGACCCGTTATTGTCAGGGTACTGTGTTTATGTGGTAGTTTAACTACATCTCAACTCCAAAAAGTGCCTGATGTTACCACTTGAAGGTAGAAAGGGAGTACTATGTTCTTGATCTTACTTTGCTCTTTGCTCTTGCGGTAGTCACTCAAGCAAGCAAATACCAGTGTAGTTTCATGATGTTTTCTTCAGTGGTTTCTCTGTAGTTTCTTGACTGAGTTGACTAAACTGTTTTTTCATGAGGCTGTGTTTTATGCTATTGAATGATATAAGTTAAACCAGAAAACTTATTTCAGAGGCGGTAGGGCTGACTCTCCTCACAGAAGATAGTTGTTTACCACAGGGGTGTATTATTAGGTCAAGTGGTAGAGGTGATGATCTGCATTGGCATACCCGCATGGGATACCAGTATGCAGTGTTACCAGTGTATTTTTACTGTGTGCATGAGCAATTGGGTAGCTTTTTTAAAAACAAGAAATAATATCAAAAATCCTAAAAATTAAAATAAAGAATATTTTGATGACTTCGTGATCAAATGTTCAAAAACTGAATATCATTCCTACAGTTGCTTGTGATCTTAGAGATTCCCTACCCAGTATTATTTCTGTTTGGTTGTTTGTTTTGTTTTGTTTTGTTTTTCCTTTCTTTCTTGCAAACCACCAGAGTACATTTTGTACTAGTCACAGTGCCTTAAGTTAGTCTCCAAGATCATCTAATCATTTGATTCCCCACTGAGACTACAACTGTGTGAACTGGAAAGAAAAAAAGCAGCATTTGTGTCCTGATATGATACTATGACACCTTCTAAAAAATCTTGGTTTTCTGACTGCCTAAGAATGGCAACTTTAGTTTTGGCAGTTTCAGGGAAACCACCTGTTCCCTTGTCAAGTGTCCTCATACTCTAAATGTACTTTGTGCAGGCATGAAGGGCTGTGATGTTTATATAGCTTCTTTTGTTGTCAAAGTTTCCAACTCAAATGCAGAGGTGAGCTGTTAAATACTCCAGCTGACTTAGGTGACAGGCTTTACCTTTCTCCTGTAGTATCCTCCCCTCCATTCTTCTTACCTTGTTCTCAAGCTGTGTCTCCCCAGACTCCCGTTTCTTTTTCCTTTTCCCTTGAAATGCTATCTGCCATTGACTACCCCTAAATGAGTCAAGGCTCCAAGATACTGACTTGCAGGCCAATATATCTACTACAGGGACAGAAGCTCCATGGGCTGGCCAGCTAAGAGGTAGCCATCCACTTGGACTAGAGGAATGCCATCTGACTTCCCTGTCAGCACTGATTTGCTGGCCATAACTATCTGACTGCTTAGCTGTTCACCCAGAAGGTATGGACTGCTTTATTAACTCTCATGGAGAACTAATGTGTCATGCAGGCTATCTGTTTTTAGATTATATTTTGTCTGTAGTATGTGGCCTCATGTTTTTGTTTATTTGGATTACATTTAAGGATTGTTCTTGAGATTAAACTCTGCCTTGTCATTATTTCCTGAAGAATTTTCAGCACTTCAGTTTCTTCATTGTTGCAAATCAAACTTTGATGCAAGACCCTATAGGGTCTTTCTGTCTCTTTCCCTCCTCCTCTTTTCCAATAAGTTTTTTATTAAAAAGAAAAACAAAATAAAAACAATAAATCAAATAAGCACCTGAACCCCTGCCCCCCAAAAAAGACCCAAACCAAAACAAACACCCCAAAAAACCCCAAACCAACCAACCACAAACCACTCATTAATTCCTTTGAGGTACTGCAAAAAGCCAGAATAGAAAACTTAAAATTACATCTTCTTCTGACTATCCAAAACTATTGGATTCTTTGACCCAGGCAGCTTGATTGAAACTGTGTCTCAGTATCCTGTTCTGTCACAAAGGACCTGTAGGTTGTTTTGATTGCTCTCATGTGTCATCCTGTAGAAACAGTGGCTGTGGTTAACATTTTTACTATTAAGTAACAAAGTTCAAGGACAGAAAATCTGCAAAGAATGTGGTGTGTGAATTTCAGCTTCTGTGACCTTGGAGAGATTAATTTTCTACTATTTGAGACATGTTGAGACTGGAAACATTCTTAAACTTTCTTGTTCTCCCTCTATTAACAACGTAACATAGATGATGATTATGATGATGATGATTATTATTATTAATAATAATAATAAAGAACACTGATTTTTCATTATTAATAAACACGTCTTCTTCTTCTTCTTCTTATTATTATTAATGAAAAAAATCAGTGTTTTCCCTCATTTTTCAGATACCTAAGCATAAATGTTTATATGCATTGTCTGAAATTTGTTGTTGTCCTGAGATGATGAACATATGTATATGTATGGAATGAAAAAAATCAGCATGTGTGTGAAGAGGTGCTAATGGCATCATAACTCATGGGGTCAATGTTCTTTCCTTGTTCAAGGTTAGGTAAAAGGGAGGTGTTATTGTATAAATAGCTTTTCATATCAAAACTGTAGAGATAAGGTTAACTGCTACATATATTTTATGACAGAAATTTTCTGCAGCAATAATCCTCAAAAGCGTAGTTGTTACCAGGAATTAAAGACTAGATTGTTGGGCAATGCCGTAGGTAGGACAAAGCAGGATCACATGTCCTACCTGGTCTATCTTGATTTCAATAAAGCATTTGACATGGTCTCCCACAGCATCCTTGCAGCTAAACTGAGAAAGTGTCATCTGGATGATCAGGTATTGAGGTGGACTGTGAACTGGCTAAATGAGAGAAACCATAGAGCTGTGATCAATGGGGTAGAGTCTAGTTGGAGGCCTGTATCTAGCCGAGTCCCTCAAGGGTCAATACTGGGACCAGTACTATCCAACATATTCATCAACGACTTGGATGAGGGAAGAGAGTGTACTATTAGCAAGTTTGCTGATGACACCAAACTGGGAGGAGTGGCTGACACGCCAGAAGGCTGTGCTGCCATCCAGTGAGACCTGGACAGGAGAGTTGGGCAGGAAAAAGTTTAATTAAATATAATAAGGGCAAGTCTTGCATCTGGGTAAGAACAACCCCAGGTTCCAGTATAAATTGGGGAACAATCTGTTGGAGAGCAGTGTAGGGGAAAGGGACCTGGGAGTCCTGTTGGACAGCAAGATGACCATGAGCCAGCACTGTGCCTTTGTGGCCAAGAAGGCCAATGGTATCCTGGGGTTTATTAGAAGAGGAGTGCTTAGTAGGTTCCCCTCTGCCCTGATGAGACCACACCTGGAATATTCAGAGATTGCTTTTTCCACACTCAGGATCAGAGCATCCCCACACGTAGGAAGTCAAGGAAGGGAGCCAGGAGGCCTGTATGGTTGAATAGGGATCTGTTGGGTATGCTCAAGCAGAAGAGGAGAGTTTACAGGTCATGGAAGCAGGGACTGGCCACTTGGGAGGAATATAAGGCTGCTGTTAGAGGCTGTAGGAAGGCAGCTAGGATAGCCAAGGCCTCCTTAGAATTACAGCTGGCGAGAGGGGTCACGGACAGCAAAAAGAACTTTTTAAAATACATAGCAGATAAAACTAATACTAGAGGCAATGCAGGCCCACTGATGAATGGGGTGGATGCCCTGGTGGCAGAAGACACAGAGAAGGCAGAATTACTGAATGCCGCCTTTGTCTCTGTCTACTCTGCTGGGGGCTGTCCTGGAGAACCCTGTACCCCTGAGACCCTGGATGAAGCCAGGTCAATGGAGGAGTTTGATTTAGTCGATGAGGACTGGGTTAGGGAGTAATTAAATAGTCTGGACATCCATAAACCCATGGGTCCAGATGGGATGCATCTGCAGGCGCTAAGGGAGCTGGATGAGGTCATTGCTAGACTGCTCTCCATCATCTTTGCCAAGTCTTGGGAAATGGGAGAGGTGCCTGAGGACTGGAGGAAAGCAAATGTCACTCCAGTCTTCAAAAAGGGTAAGAAGGAGGACCTGGGTAATTATAGATCGGTCAGCCTCACCTCTGTCCCTGGGAAAGTAATGGAACAGCTTATCCTTGGTGCCATCTCAAAGCATATCAGGGATAAGAGGGTCATTAGGGGCAGTCAGCATGGCTTTACCAAGGGTAAGTCATGCTTGACCAACCTCATAGCCTTTTATGAGAATGTAACAAGGTGGATGGATGATGGCAGAGCGGTGGATGTGGTCTACCTTGACTTCAGTAAAGCCTTTGACACAGTCTCCCACAGCATCCTCACAGCTAAGTTGAGGAGATGTGGTCTAGACAATAGAGTAGTGAGGTGGGTTGCAAACTGCCTTAAGGAGAGAAGCCAGAGAGTGGTGGTCAATGGTGCGGAGTCCAGTTGGAGGCCAGTATCTAGTGGAGTGCCTCAGGGGTCAGTACTGGGGCCAATATTATTCAATATATTCATTAATGATTTGGACGAGGGAATTGAGTGTACCATCAGCAAGTTTGCTGATGACACTAAGCTGGGAGGAGTGGCTGACATGCCAGAAGGCTGTGCTGCCATCCAGCGAGACCTGGACAGTCTGGAGAGTTGGGCGGGGAATAACCTGATGAAATGTAACAAGGCAAAGTGTAGAGTCTTGCATCTGGGCAGGAACAACCCCAGGTTCCAGTATAGGTTGGGAAATTACATATTAGAGAGCAATGGAGGGGAAAGGGACCTGGGGGTCCTGGTGGACAACAGGATGACCATGAGCCAGCACTGTGCCCTTGTGGCCAGGAAGGCCAATGGCATCCTTGGGTGTATTACAAGGGGGGTGGTCAGTAGATCGAGAGAGGTCCTCCTTCCCCTCTACTCCGCCCTGGTGAGACCCCATCTGGAATGTTGTGTCCAGTTCTGGGCCCCTCAGTTCAAGAAGGACAGGGAACTGCTGGAGAGGGTCCAGCATAGGGCAACAAAGATGATTAAGGGAGTGGAGCATCTCCCTTATGAAGAAAGACCGAGGGAGCTGGGTCTCTTTACTTTGGAGAAGAGACTGAGGGGTGACCTTATTAATGTTTATAAATATATAAAGGGTGAGTGCCATGAGGATGGAGCCAGGCTCTTCTCGGTGGCAAACAATGATAGCACAAGGGGTAATGGGATCAAACTGGAACACAAGAGGTTCCATTTAAATTTGAGAAAAAACTTCTTCTCAGTGAGGGTGACAGAGCACTGGAACAGGGTGCCCAGAGAGGTTGTGGAGTCTCCTTCCCTGGAGACATTCAAAACCCGCCTGGACATGTTCCTGTGCGACCTCACCTAGGCGTTCCTGCTCCAGCAGGGGGATTGGACTAGATGATGTTTTGAGGTCCCTTCCAATCCCAAACATACTGTGATACTGTGATATTGTGTCCAGTTCTGGGCCCCTCAGTTCAAGAAGGACAGGAAACTGCTGGAGAGAGTCCAGTGCAGAGCCACAAAGATGATTGAGTGGAGCATCTCCCTTATGAGGAAAGGCTGAGGGAGCTGGGTCTCTTTAGCTTGGAGAAGAGGAAACTGTCTTGAAATAGATTTGAGGTGAGTCATGCATTAGATGGAAAAGAAGAACAGTTTATATTTCTGTATTGTTCTTTTACTGCTAATTTAATAACTTAGAACGGATTTAGTATTGTGCCAAGAAAAGACAGATGAGAGTGAGACACTGGGAGAGGATATTAAGTCAGCTCTATTAAGCTTCTCTACCTCTGTTAACATTAAAATACTGTGTGTGTTAATATGTTTCTGAATTACACCAGAAAAAAACAGTTGGTGGAAACCGTGTGCTGTAAACTGTGTTGTTCTGCTATTAAGACACCCTCTTGTCCCCTTGTTGCCACCCTCTTGACTAACTTTCATTTATAGAAAATGTGTTTACAGTTACAGGTTTCCTTCTGTGGAGGAAAAGGAATTACACCTTCTGCCAGTGGACTGCATATTTTTCTTTTGTTTCTGAGTGTCTTGTTAATATTGGAAATGTTCTTTATTATATGCTGTGTTCACAGAATTTTAATCAATTTATGACCCACCAGCCACAATCCCTTTTTAACCCTTGACAAAATTTCCAGGTTCCTTCAGCATCTTGATGTTCATTTTTATCATGTCTTTTTGAGATAACTGTAAACATTTGTCTCTTTCACATAAAGTTACTTTGGTAATCTTCCTCTGTTAAATTCCTTGAGTATTCTAGATTCATTTCTAGATTTGCTGTCAGGTATTTTCATATTCTTTTAACCAATGAATATATTTCATTGTGTCAGAAAGCTAAAAATTTCCTATTTTTCCTCACATGAAAAATTAAAACCAGCTACAGACCCAGAAAATCAAGCCAGAGAAAACAGGAGAGAAAAATGGCTTTCCTGTCATCGTAACAATTACCTGCTAAAGCACCTTGGCAGTTACTTTGCAGTTGGAACTATTCAGTTCTGGGTGACCATTACAGCATTCACTTTAATTGTTTCTGCTCTTTTGCTAAAACTTGTTTGACAGCTGAATATTTTAGTTTTCTGACAGCTAATAATATCACTGAGACAGGAGAGGGCTGTCATTGTGCTTAGAAAGCTTGCAGAGCAGTGGTGAGGTCTGTCATGGGGGATAAAAACACTGCTGTTGAGATAAATCAGAGACCCTAATGGTAGTGAAGGTAAAAGAAAACTGCAGGAATCCCTATTAGGCTCTTGGAGTTAGTTAATGGGAAAACAAAGATGAAGACTAAGATGATTCAGAGATGAAGATTTTGTGATGGGGAATGAATAAGAGAAGTGAAAAGTGCAGCAGAGGACAAACTGAGAAACTGATACACCTTTTTGTGTTGTGAGGAAAAAAAAGGAGACTGGCCTTAAATGGGATCTGCAGTACTGTGATGGATAAGAATAAAAATAAATAGGCTATGGAGGGACTGGAGAATAAGTTGTCTGCAGAGAATTACAGAGCTTGTAGAAGTTAGAGGCTCCCTCCATCATGAGGAAAGGCTTAGCAAGGTACTATAGCTGTTATGTATACAGGTGGTATAAACACACACAGAATAGAAAAAAGAAAGCCAGTGATTGTATGGACAGAGTCAGGGCCTATTCATTTCTTTCACTTGGGCCCACATTGTTTGTCCTGTATCACTTGGAAAGGGAGGTTCTGGAGCTCCTGGCATGGAAAAGGCCAGGACAGATGTGTGCAGAGAAATGCTGGGGTAGCAAGGAGCATGTCATGGGACCACTGTGTGTTTAATGAACTTGGCTTTCAAAAATTTTGAATTTCTTCTACCAGTATGGGTGTTTGCT
This sequence comes from Patagioenas fasciata, assembly GCF_037038585.1. Lineage (NCBI taxonomy): Eukaryota > Metazoa > Chordata > Aves > Columbiformes > Columbidae > Patagioenas > Patagioenas fasciata. Next base: position 25,551,700 of record NC_092524.1, on the reverse strand, counting down.
GCCCTGTTTGTTAAACCAAAAGATCATTAACGATATCTAGCCTTTGAAAAATTCAAGGAGACATCTGGCAAGATGGGTCAGAACAGTCATTTCCACTTTAAAAGTCTCAGTGGGAAGACTAGCTAAGGGATGAGATTAAATTCACTTACGTTCGTGAATTGGAATTCGAATGTATGGTGAAGCAGAGCTGTACATTGCATAGGTCATATTCATGTAATGATTTGTATATTATGGTTGCCATAAAATACTTATAGGGCTAGTGGTAGGGTAAGGTTTTGTCCCTTTTGTCAACATCTGTCTTCCAAAGGAGCAGGTAGACACAATTCAAGTGCAGAAGTATTTTAGTCTTAATGCTTGATGTGTTTTACATCTTCCAAATTGGAAAAATACTTCAGTTTCTCATAGTACATGTTTTGGGTTTGGAAGTCTGCTCTAAAAAGGGCAAATTTGGAAGGCTTTTTGAGTGACATTTTTATTCATATGTTACCAATATTAATGTTGTGTGTGATACTGTTACCCAGCTCTGTCAAGATCAGCAACTTGGATAGCATGTTTCTATTGGCATTTTAGTGATCTTTCTTTTAAAAGTCTTTGAGTTTGACTGGTGAGACTGAACATTCAAAGTTCCAGCCATACGTAATGAGAATTGCACTTGCAGCACCTTTTCAGAACTGGGTTCTTAACTGGATATGCAGGTTGCATTTCTATACCGCCTCATATTCAGAGTAAACTGTTTACTTCCTTATTTCTTATAAATTCACAGTGTCTCATTTGGAGATGGTATCACTCCCGTTTTGTAGTATGAGTGATTGAAAAAGAAAAAAAGAAAAAAAACAACAAACAACAACAACAAAACCCACAAACAAACAAAAAACCCCACACAACAAAATAAATTGAATTTTTCATCAAAATGTTAAAAAGAGGACATATATGCAGTAAATGCAGGTTGGACTGTGGGACATGAGAGGCTGTGATTCTGCAGGGAGATTTAAATTCTTATTAGAAAAAATGTGCTAATCTTCATGAGAAGAAAATTATTACAGGTAGAGGTTTTGGAGACTGAGAGGACAGCAGTTTCATCTGAGCTGCCTCTAAAATCTTGTGGGGAATGAGATTGCCAGCAAGGATTTCAAGTTCTCTTATTCTCCAGCATTCGTAATCTGCTTACTTTATGATGGGGTTTGATGCAACAATATACTTCCACTATTGCAAACTGCACAGTTTGAATCCTTACAATTCATACTTCAGCATGAAAAAATAGAAGAATGCTGTCTCAGCTATCCCATCACAGTCATTTTACCTCTCTGTGTAAACAGGAGAGGTTAGAGAGGTCTGTTAAGAAGGTTTCACAATGAGATAGCAGCAGGGGCTATATTACTTATGGAAGCTCCAGTATGTGAAGAAAAAAAAAGAAAAGGTAAGATAGAGAATAAACTTTTACCTCTCCTTTCAGAATAGTGTTAGCAAACCCAAATCTGCATACTCTTTCAGTAAAGTCTAGAGCACTAAAACAGTGAAGTGCCTTGCCCTTTGTCAGGTCATTAACCCATCCTGACAGTGAAAGGCAGCCAGAGGTAGAGGCTGATGTAAAAATAGATTTTAAGAGAGTTAAAGTGCAAAGTCTTGTGTTAAAGAAAAGGGAAGGAGCTACTTGGTGTCCTTCTCTTTACTAATTTTGTGTTAGGAACTTCCCAAATGTCAGTAAATGTTCCTTTAAACGTGTGTGTCCTGTAGGAATAGACATGCGCAAAAAGATAAGCATGGTTGAATAACGCAGAAGTGACCAGGAACAAGTTTAACTGAGAACTGTTTGAAAATCAGGACTCTTCCTCTCAGTTCAAAGTCGGGTGTGTTTATGGAAAAAAATAAGAAAAAAAGAAACAGGTTGTTTTTGTCTTTTGTCAGAATATTTATTGTTTTTGCTAAATTCAAAAGTAGTGGCCTACGTAAGTCTGAAACAATTTGAATTGTGGTTTAAACCTGTTCCCTTTGTGTGCAGAGCAAATCTAAAGGGCTATATCTGGTTAATTTGCATTTATTCTGAATTTTTTAGGAGGTATCTGCTCTTGGATTGATGTATAGTAATTTAGTTATGCATACAATTCTTGCCAACTTAAAATTGTATTATGTCTAATTCCTGCCCACACACTTCCTGCCCAGACTCATCTGCTTCTGGATCACTATGCATTAATAGTTTTGGTGCAGTGCCCTTGAATATGGCATTGAACACATATACTCTCAAATGTTCACTGCTAGATTTTGCAATCTTTAAATACTCCCCTTATCTTCTGCCCAAAGAGCCCCCTGGAATGTTATTGTATTAAAGATAATTTCAATAATAGCCAGTAGTCCTTGCCACATCTTATGCCATTATGCTTATTTCTGACATTGTTACACAAGAAATAACATTATGTAGATTTATGTTAGTTAATTCATAGTGCTATCTGCTACTGTGTAACAGTATGCTGGAAAGCAGGTCTTTGCAGAATAGACTTTAGAGATGCCCATTGTAGCAAAACTTACAGTTTTAGATTCAAGGGAGTTTCCTAAATCCAGGATACAGAAAAATTAGCTATTGGTTAGTTATGTCTCACAGCGATCTGGAATAAGTTATTTGTAAAAAAATCAAACTCAGAAGTTTTGCTTTTGTTAAAACCCTGTCTTCTGTGAAATAACCATGTGAAAAGAAATGTTGACTAGTGCCTGCTTGAATTCATTCTAGAGCTTCATGTAACTTTCTGTGAAATTCAATGGAGACTGTTGGAGTTATTTCATACATACTTTTTTCTTGAGAGTGTTCAAAATTGGTGTCAGCTGCATAGCAGATTTACATGTCACCTTGCTCTTTTAATTGGTGGTTGGTCTTTTAATGCAGAATTAACATTAAGTAGTGGCTAGTAACACAGCTGAATAATTATGCCACATTTTAAGACTATTTCTGTCTGTTAAAATATGGCCAGTTCTTTGGAGTTTGGCACAGTAAGTTTTAGATACAAATTCCCAGTGAGCTCTTTAAAAATGTAGTTAGTAACAACTATTGCTTATTCATCTACTTTCAACACTAAATAAGCAGCATGTTTTTGTAGGCTAAAATTCTACAGCATACTCAGAATACTAGCTACAATGGTTCATTTTCCTCTTCCTTGTGAACCAGAGCACATTAAATTACCCCATGGTGGAAGTGGCTGAATCCAGTTATGAGTAACTCCCAGTTAGGTACCAGACTACTTTTGTGTCCCGATTCCCTGTATGTGACCAGAACACACCATCCTGCAGTAAGAGCTGAAAGCCTTCATTAGCTCACATATTCAGAGGGAATTGTGGTAAGTGATCTGCTTGGAACAAATATGCAGAAGATGACAATTACCTGAGGCTATGAGATCTGGCTGAATTAGGTGACAAAAGTGATCTGGGAGGTTAGACAACAGAGTTACTCTCATGAGTTTCTCATTAGTCCTCTACTTGAGCACTTCATTCGATCACAAGATGGAACCTGGCCTAATTCAAAGGAGCCAAATACTAGCTGTGGTATGATGTAAATAAAACCATACTGCTGCATTTCTGGTGATTTAGCCTGTAAGATGCCTAAATGTTTAATGTGGTGTCTAAATTAATAAGTCTAAATTTAAAAGTTTTCATGCACCTTTGTTTCTTCATTTATAGCAAACATTACCTTGCATGAATGTAGTGGGGTTGACTTGATTGAATATTACAGAATTCTTAGAGATACATTCTAAAGAAGTTTTCAGTAAAAGCAAACAGGGAATTGTAGCAAGAGGCATGTCTTTATAGTTATTTATTTAAGTATTATGCAACAGAAAGTGTTACATGGACTCGAGAATGATAGTTGCACACCAAATTTTATGTAAAGAAAATGTTATGCTCAGTACGTGCATTTTGTCAATACTTTATAAGTAGCTGTTACTATGTGTATTATATACATAGTATATAATTAGTGTATTTCACATAGAGTTTGCAAATTGTACATATGTTACGCAGCACAAGGCCACGCATACTAATGCAGGTCTAGAAAACAGGAAATATTTCAAATGCTATTATTTTATTTTTAAAGCATTTTTTTTCTGATGCACTCAAAAAGGACTTAGACAAGAACTTTCAACACTAAATAAAAGCAGAATACTTTCAAGGCTACTTAGGACTTCTTCCCATCTCGCTCTTCTAGGTATAGCAAGTGTTATTAGAAACAGTTATCTGCTATATTTTAGGTTTTATCTTTTAGTGACACAGTTTATCTTTGATTCGTGAGTTTTTAGATTTATAACAACTAGTAAGTGCCTGTTTTGATGATCTCCACTTCTTAATTGAAGAGTTGATTCCAAAATAATTAGATCTTATGGTGATTTGACTTTATGTAGTATTTTGTAGCTATCAAGTTACCTTTCCTCTATGTTTTTATTTCTTTGAGATTTTATTCTGCTGAAATCAGTATCTAATGTCTATATGTTTCCAAGGTTGTCAGTTTAGAGTATGTATTAATCTTTGTTACTTGTAACAGGTGTTATTGGTTCCTTAAAAATGGTAATGATAAATAATATTTTTCAGTGTAGTCTTACCAGGGGTTTTATTCAGTATATAACAATACTATGTAGCTCAAATTTATATATTCATATAAATGGTGTAATAACTGTTGGACATACTGGAACACTGTAGTGAAGAGCTACTTGAGTTGTCATGATTTTTTTTAAAGAATATTATTTTCCAAATAGCTTTGAAGGCATGTTTTCACAAGACCATATCTTATTTTTACAGGGGATCCATGACTAAAAGCTTTCACATGTTACTTGAACAGTTTTGAATTGTCTTCCCTAGATACTCAGAAGTTGAGTCAGCAGGCTAAGTTCCCATTTCCTCATCAGGCTAAACTTCAACAGTGAACACTTAGCCTGATGATTAGTTCATGAATGAACCGACAACTTAATTCTCTCTCCCATATTGTGTAGATTTTTTTAAGGATTTCTCTTCTCCCCTACAGATAACAAAGGAGGATAACTTATTTGGGTGTTACTCTGTCTTGTCACTTACATTACGCAGAATTTCCAGACAGAGATCATGACTTACATCTTGTTTCATCAGATTTCCCCCCATTCTTTAATGCTGTTCACTCTGCAACTGTATTATTTTATATTTTAGGAAGAGGAGGCCTTGCACTACCATGGTGAATTCTGAACACAAGAACACCTTGCCTCTTTTTTTTACTAATTGAGTGATACTTTCTGAAGGCAAATAAACAGAATCTCCCCAATTGTCAATGTTTATAAACATGACTTCAGCAGAGAGTATCCTGAGAGCAGTAGCTGTCCAGCACTTACTGACACTCTTAGTGCCTAAAATTTTACAGCTTCTGTTCCCCTCCTTTCTGGTACAGAGTACAAGGTTCCCTTGAGGACATTTTTTGTGTCAGAATTAGTAAGTCAAGCTCAGGACCAGTTGTAAAAGTACTGATTTTCCCTACCTGCTCCATTATTTCTATTCCAACCATTTTGGTTTTAGAATGGAAAAGGTGTTTGAACACTTTCCCTGTCCTTCCTTGAATGTGACAACTCATCTGTTTCTCACCATATCCTTGTTTAACTGGAGAGAAGGGAAATCAGTTTGCCTGAGTTATTATCTGATCTGATGACTGTCAGATTGCCTAGCTAGGAGTTCTCAATTTTTCCCCCCATTTATCTTAATTCTATCACTTAATCTCTTTATAGTACACTTTGCCCTTTCCCTTCCTTTGTTTATCCAGACAGGTGATGAGAGTCACTCCAGCAGGGACACTGCCGATGTAATATAACCCAAGTTCACTACAGAAGGCTGATGCAGTGGCCTTGAAACACACGTACTTCATTTTTGTTTCCCACTGTGGATACAAACAATTTTTCCTGCTGTAATGCTCTGTTTGCTAATGCAATCCAATAACTGATATTTCTGGCCTGAATTCATCCTTGCTGGAAATAGCCTCTTTGCTTTCAGTAGAGCTATTTTAGGGATGGATTTAGTCATCTAGCTTGTTAAATTATGCTTTGTTCTGTTCCTTGATTTCCTCCTTTCCCACGATGTGAATTCTATAGCCTCCTCTCTTGGATCAGCATTTTATTTTCAATGTGAAATACAAGTCATGGATCCATGGCAGTGATAAACCATTGGAAGATATTCTGTTACACAAAGGATTAATATTAAGTATTTAACGCTGAGTAGGAGGAGTTGAACACTGGAAGGTCTACTGTTTTCACTAAAATTTATTTTCTACATGAAGGTGTCAGACTATCAATGTGTAAGATTGCATTTATTCAGTGCTGAACTTCGAGATGAGAGACAACAGAAAATCAGGAGGGGAAGGAGTAGAGAATATTCATGTGGATTATGCAGCCAACATCCAATGAACCTGGGAGAATCTGATTAGTAAGAAGGAACTGGCTTTCTGTGAGTTTTATTGTCCCTGTAAATTCTTGACTTTTCATGTGTGCAAAGTTATTTTGCAGGTTCTGCTAATGATTTAGATTAGTTTCCTTATTGTTAAAGTCTGTTCTACTGCTGCTATGGAAATGTGCTTTAAAAAAGAATGGGTATAATTATAAATCTTCACTTTTATGAGTCATTTGAAGACTAACAGGATATTCAATACATGTTGACACACTATTTCTGCATCTGCTGCAAAGGAACTTAAATTTGAAAAGATCAGTTCTTATATTCTGTGCACAAAATTCCCATAGATTAAAATAGAGTTACAACAGCTATCCAGAAAACTGCAGAGATACCTTCTAGGGTGTCTGAGGCTGCTTTTGTGATTAATTTATTTTTCCAGTTCTGAACAATGCGTATGTGACATTGTGTTGTACATTTGCAAATGTGTTAAATGTTAAATCTACAGTAAATTCAAACTAAATTGTTATATATCATATATATGTAATATATATTATATATTAATGTAAATATATAAAATATTAAAATGTTTCATTCAATATTAAAATAAGTAGCTTGGAAGTGATAAAGTGATACAGGCCAAAAGTTTTGTTGTTGTTGTTTGGGGATTTTTTGTCTTTTTTTTTTTTTTTTTTTTTTTTGAAATGATCCCATCCATAAAAGTTAGATGAGACTGATGGCCCATAGGATCTGTTTCTGGCTTCATTGGCAACAGTGATAGTCTATGTAAAACAACATCAAAGAACTTTGTCACATGAAGCTAAAGAGAAAAAACGATTACTGATATGCTGTCCCTGTGGATAAGCTTTTGTTCATGTCCCAGGTCATAAAGTGATCAGTACAAAATGCTTATTATAAAGCAATCTAAAAATGGGGTTACTGAGAGACATGCTGTATTTCCTTGCTTGGTTTTCCTGTGTTGATGGCAGATTTTGAGCGATTAAACTGGATGAATGCTCTGAAATGTAATTGCAGAGGCTAAGCATTGTCAGCAGTGGAGGCTGTGCAACCAAGAGATTAATTTAACAGGCCACAGCCAGCACAGAACTCAGAAAGCAAGGATGAAACAGCCAAACTACACTACAAATAACCAATACATGTTCTTTGTGTCTTCTTGCTTTCTGCTGCCTAGGTGCTTGAATGCTGTGAGGTGCAAAATATAACTTCCTAAACAGGGTTCCAGGAAGATCTGGAGAACTACACAGCAAATTACTAGAGTCTGTATCAAAAACAATGTGCAACTGGTGGATTAAGAAAGCTTGTTGATGGCCATAGTTGGAAATACTAAATTTAAGTTGAAGACTTGGAGGAGGATCTTATGCAACTCAGTAGCAGCATAATAAAATGGCAGATGAAATTTGGTGGAGGTAAAGGTAAATTTTTTCACATGGCAAGAGTAAATTTTAAAGTTATCTATGAAATTATGAATGCCGAGGTGATTTTTAGTAGTCAGATGCAAGATTTGTGAGGTTGTACTATAGAGAGTCTCATGGAAACATCAGTTCAGTACATTGCAGCAAATCAGAAGAAATACAAAAACAAATTGTTGGGAATTATTAGAAAAAAGACAACTCATTGTGTCACTCTATAAATCCAGAGTTTGCCTATATCTTGGGTATTTATATTCCCCTAATCAACTAAAACTTTAATATCTACAAATATGTCTGAGCTATGAATGGCTAGAGGTTGGGAGATATTGGTGGAAATGTAATGTGATTGCTCACGACTTGTGTTGATTTTGATGAGAGCAACTTTTGGCTACTGTCTGAACTGGACTGGAGCATTTGAGCTGAATCAGTATGACAAATCTTACATCTTTTTTTATGGTACAGTAGAAAATATAAATAAAATATAATCTCATTTCTATTCCTACAATGTCACATTTTATTCTTAAAATGAGAAAATTAATTTCTCTTCAGCATATGTGATGAGTCCACTCTTTAGCACTTCACATTCACACACAATAGCATTTAGTGTCTTGGATTTAGGAGCTCCTCTAGCAAATGAAAATGTCTAAAAAATTACTATGTTTTACTCATCATTTTTTGCCTCAGACTTAGTAGTATTTAATTGTAGTTTGCGAAAATAACTACATTACACATGCAGATTGGTTAGAAAAAAATCTATTTCTTATTTTCCTCTTTTTATTCAACTTTTGTTTTGCCTCATGCTTTTGGTATCTCCATGACACTATGAGGAAACTTCCTCTGAGTGCTCAGAACAGGACAGAAGAAGATCAGAAATTTCATCAGGTATCTAGTGATGTGTACCTTCTTAGAAACTGAGGAGTACTGACCGAAAAATTGAGAGTTTTCCAGAAGGAAACTTTTCAAGCAATCTGCCGTTGGTTTGCTTTTAGAGGTCAAGAAAACAACATGCAGCATTAACATCAGTTTTAGAGCAACAATGCTTTTTTTAGCTATACTTTGTGTGTAAACTAAGGAATGGAAAAGTCACTTTGCACAAAATAAAGTGTAACATGGACTATGACAGGACTGAGACTCATCTGTCGCCTCTGCACAGCTTTTATATTAGATGGTTGAAAACACTAGAACTTTCTGCATGCTGTGTAAAAGGTATTGCTTCCTAATATATTTTCCTTTTGTACTGTAAGGCATGGAGTTATCATTTCAGATAATTTCAGACTCAGCCAGTCTGGTCACTTGGGATAAAATGCATGACAGATCAGACTAGTTAAACTATTAGCTACCAGTGCTATTAATTATAAATGCAGCCTCTTCTTTTCCTAACCTTTTAATACATCCCTATATCTGTGATTGTCATAGTCATTCACAAGTATCTGCTATTTTTAGCAAACAATTTTCAACTAATGACATGAAATGAACCATTTAAAATGAGCAATTTGTTTGCTTCTATTATTTTTTATTAACTGCTTGGATATAGCTGGTGTGTACTTCATTTGTTATTATTTTTGAAAGATGACTAAAAACTTTTTGATCTCGAGAATGATGAATGTAGTGATGTAGACTTAATTCTTGTTCTGATTTACAGCTATTTTATTTTCACTTATTTAAGTTCTTATCATATGCAATTCGTTAAATATTCCAGTTTAATGTAAAATGTAATGTTTAGTGTAAAATGTGGGAAAAAAAAAACAAAACAAAAACAAAAACAAGAGGTGCACAGTTCTTTTACCTGTGGTGGATAAGTAGATAAGTGGTAGGGAAGATCACTCCTGAGGGGTTCCTACACAGTCACAAGATGCAAGAGCTCATGTTTTGGACTATGGAGACTTACATTAACAGCTGAGTTTCTGTTTTACTTGTAGTGGATTTACACAAGTCCCTTTAGTGCTGCTAAGTTATGTCAAGAATACACACACAAAATGCTGTGTTTGACCTTCAATATCTAATGGATTTAGAAATGAGATTCTCCACCCCACCTTCTTCTTCTGCTTGCACTGTATAACACAAAGAACTGCTTCTGTGGGCCTCTTGGAGAACCAGCTTAGGGCGTAATGGCTTATTGGTGATATGACAGTTTTCAGAGACATTATGTTAAAGACAAAATGATAAATTATTCCTCCTCTGCTGTGGAGAAAAGATAGACAATAAAGATCAGTATGGCATTATCAGATGCCTTTTGAGAAAAATCAGTAATTGTAAAAAAAATGGAAACAAAAGAACATGACATTGAGAGGGAAATGAGGGAAATGACATCTAAGAAAAAACACCACTAGGGAAGTAGTAACTGTGCATGTTTTATAGACAGTCTGGAAAGCATAAAAACCTGTAGTAACCATGTGTCCTGTAGTAATCATGTTACTTGACACTTTTGAAAGATTGCTCTGATCTGTATCTCTATCCATATACGTATTGTTTTGACAGTAATGTTAAAGGTGAAAGTCTTAGTGAGATTCCACTTGCAGTTGAAGCAGTCTTGCACTTTTGTCTCCTGACTCTCAGACTAGTATCGTGACAATCTAAAATTAAGTAAAATTGATTTTTAAAAAATGTTGAATTGTGCAGAAGTTAATGGAATATTAGATGATTTTAAAGGTGTGGAATGTGAATAGAGAAGATTTTCAGATGTTAACTGAAAATGGCAAATGTGATCAAGTAGCAGAAGTCTGTTGTTAAAATTCCAATAAGGTTAATTTAGAAAGAATACTTCCAATAACAAGATGAGTTCATGCATAGTGGCACGTTATAGAGAGCTGTACAGACTGTTGGCTTGTGGAAAGGAAATATGGCCTAATCTGCTACTTCTGTTGAGATGTTCCATGTTCAAAGTGTGAATCTTGGGTTAGTAGAGAAGTGAGCTTCCACTTTTCTACCAAAATACAGAGCAACAGAGTTCTTTCCCCTTCTCTTAGACCTAGAGCCATGTGCTAACTCACAAAAGTGATCGTGAAACTTCAGTCATGTCTTTGTCTGGATGTTTGCAAGCTGCCCAGTCTGGGAAAATGGGAGGGAAGAAAACTACCAGATCAAACAGAAAACTTGGTGCTCATCTTTACCTTTATTCCTTCTGTTTTCATTGGAGCTGCTGTGCTGTGGCTTCCAATGTGTTATGTAGGTAGGAGTATGAAACAGGTGGCAGAAGCTCATTGCAATGCAAAGTTTCAGATCCTTCTATATGCAGTTTGTAAGTAATTGTGTCATGGCTCATAGAAAATTGCCAATCCATGCCAATTAGCACAAGATTGATTTTTTTGTTGCTGTTGTTTCTTTTTAAAGCTTGAGAAGTTTTAAAAGAGGCAGCAGCAAAGTTTACTATTTGTTATGTGCAGATCCACATTAAATTATGAAATATGGGTCAGCATGCAATTTCTGGTATGATTGTATTCTCCATTAGCAAACTGGAGGTTTCATTTATACACTGAAAAACACAACAACAAAATAAGTGGGTGATTGCACAGAAATATTAGAATGAGAAGATGGAAGGGTGCATCTGGGAGGTGCAATGAGGAAATACACATTATAAAATAAATGTCTCCATTCTAATATTTCCACCTACTCTCCTTATGGTGATATCATGTGGTTCTTTTTCTCATTTTTGTCTGCCTTCATTGTTTCAAACTTTTGATAAAAGGAGTATTTAAGAGAATAAAAATATGAAGAAAAGCAATTTGTCAGGCTGTCTTCTACAAGCTGTAGTTCCTGTAAATACTTTGGGTAGAAGGTTAATTTTCAAATCTTTCTGCCCTTGAGCTTGGCATGTTTTTATTTATCTCCTTAAAAACACAGCTAGTCTTTCGTATTCCTTCCTTGTTTACTTCATCAGAAATGGTAATAAATAGTAAAAAACATGTGGGAATGTCCTACAGCTGTAAACAAAGAGTAACTTTTACCATAACATTCTCTTATGGAAAAGAAACGGTGGATTCTGGGATTATTGACAATGACTGTAGTGGAGACAGGTCTTAACCTATTGCCTTCCTTTCATGCGCAGGCAACTTTGAGTTCTCTGTCTACCTGCAAGGGAGTTTCTGGATACTTAATGGGATATCTTTTGTTTTGTATATACTTAGAAAAGTTTGTAGGAGATTGTTTTGGCAAACTTTGCTTCCTTTGGGTAGCAACTGCTAGTAAAAGGCCATTACAACTTTAACGCTTCAAAGTCTACCATCTGTCTTTTATACTATTAACTGAAATATTTTGGCTGTAAAACTACAGTTTGGCTCACAGAATCCAATATAAAAATATTGAAGAGAATGTTAGGAGGGAAAGGAAGTGAAAATGTTGAGAGATGGGGATAGAGAAAAACCAGAACACAATGAAGAAAAAAGGCACATAAAGAAAAGGAGTCCCAAATTCTGTATTAACGGAACGAAGCAATTTTGAATGAGAACAGCAATCAGTTGGAGAATGTAAAAGTCCAGCAGACAAAGGTGCTGGAGTTGTACTTGGCAGCAGAGACGCTGAACCTGTCGTTGTCACTAAAGAGATACCCTATACAGTCACTGAACTAGCAAAGTTACAGGAAAAATGTAGCAGACAGACCAAGGAGACAGAGACTGAGTATGTGTGGAGAGTTCCCTTGAATGGCAGGGACAGAATAAGGCTTTGAGAGGAGGAGGCCCAAGGATATTGGGGTCCTGGTGTGTTTTTAACAATAGAGGATGAATGGGAGCCCTGGTCCCTGACCCAGAGAGTGTTGTGTTGGACTGGAGGGTTAGACGCCTTGGAGAAGGGAGACCCCCTTGTCCTTCCTGCCTCAGGAGTAAGCCACCTCACCAAGAGTATTCAGAAGGCAGCCTGTCCCCAGTTGATGCGTGATAAACATTTGGTTCCTCATCAGCCTTCCTCAATGTTTTTGTTTGCTAAACCACATAGGATAACTGCCTTGATTAGAGGACTACCTGTTTCACCAGAAATCTATGCTCTACAAATCCAGGACCAACTGAGAGCCACCACAGTGGAGGGGCCTCAAAACAGACTTGGTCTCACTTGAGGAGAGATTGCACGAAAATTGATTAATTACAGCCAGCACATAGGGTCAGGAAGAAGGTGAAGGCTCAAGTAGTGGTCTGCAGAACCAAGACAGAAAATTCCTTGCTTCTGAGATAGAAGTCTTGTGGGAGGATGTTGAAAAATCAATTGTGGAGGGAAGGTCTGGTAAAGGTATTCTCTGTGAATTAATGGATGGCCTACCCCTCCCCAATTTACTGCTGCTTATAAAGATGTGGAAAATTGAAGATAAAAGTACACCAGAAAAGGGAAACTCCCCTGCAGCCCCTGTACCTCAGAGGTCAGCCCTTCCTATGGCCCCTAGAGAGGAATTTCCGAGTCCTCTGAAGTCAGGAAACTTCTTATGCTGTCCATAAGCCACTCTTCACTGTAATTCCACTGGGTTTTTAGTAAATTCATGATTTAATTGAATCTCTCAAATAATTGTCATTAGTCTTGGTTACTGCACAGCATATTTAAAAGTTAACTCTGCCTTCACCTCACTGCGTGGGAGAGAACATTTAATAATTCCATATTAGTACAAAGAAAATTTAGAGAAAACTAGAGAAAGAAGGAAAGCATTTTTAGTCCCCTTAAACCAACTATTGATCTCAGGAGAAGTAGCTTAGAAACCTACATAAACCGTAGTTAACTGAATAGCTGTGCATTCAGGGAGAAACTGTCATCAACTATACAGAAACACAAACTGCTTACTGTTGTTTTTTAGGTTTTATACTGCTGAAAGCTATTAGTAGAATTCCTTGTTTAACTCATGTTATATGAAATTTGGCTTCTGTAGGAGCTGGATCAATACAGTTTTCAGTACTGTTGAGTAGTTTATATTTGATATTCCCAACAATGTCGCAAATGATTGTTGTCTTGTATAATGTCATAGAATCATAGAATGGTTTGAGTTGGAAGGGTCCTTCAAGGTCATCTAGTTCCAACCCCCTTACCACATGCAGGGACACATTCCACTAGACCAGGGTACCCAAAGCTCCATCCATCCTGGCCTTGAACACTTCCACACATAGGGCATCCACAGCTTCTCTGGGCAGCCGGTTCCAGTGTCTCACCACACTTACTGTAAATAATTTCTTCCTAATATCTAACCTAAATCTACCCTCTTTCATTTTAAAGCCATTACGCATCATCCTATCACCACACTCCTTGATAAAGAGTCTCTCCCCATCTTTCCTATAGGTCCTCTTTAAGTATTAGAAGGTTACTGTGAGGTCTCCCTGGAGCCTTCTCTTGCTAGTCTAAACAAACCCAACTCTCTCAGCCTGTCCTCATAGAGGAGGTGCTCCATCCACCTGGTCATCTTTGAGGCCCTCATTCCTTAATATAAGTCTTGAAAACATAAATTAAAAATTTGAATACTGGTCAGTCCCTTCAGTGACTTTCTTCCATGCTCTTTATTGATTAATGGCATTAGTATTAGAAAGTCACGCTTTGTCAATATGGGTGAATCTACCAGTTTTCCTTAAACATGCTGATAATATAATCTTTTCTATTTGGTTGTCTTATATTAGGGTAAGACTACTTCCACTTTGTCAACAAAGATATGTGATCTAACTTACTAACAGGTACCACAACACTATTTAGATGACATTACAGGGATTTGTGGCATAGAAATGAAGTGACGCTCTGCTAAGGAAAATACCTGGAACAACCAGAACCTGCTGGGAAATTAACATACAAAATGTAAATGATGCTGGAGATATGAATCTGGATTTACAGACTTAATGGGATTATATAATGAAGGAGAGGAAAACTAACACCTTAGGGACTCTTTTTTCCTTAAGATCAGTGTAGCCACGTTTTCTTTTTACTGATACTACTCATTTGAACATTTTGGTGCTAAGTAAAACATTTTAAATAATATTACAAAGCAGACCTCTTTCAGAAGATATATCAAAATAAAATTAATGGCACGGTTATAGTAAGGTTTCTTTGAAATGTTAATTTGATCTATATCATAATTTGAAATGTTAATGTTTGTAATGTCTTGGCCAAAGTCCATTCATGGTAATTACAGTTAGTGGATCAAATTACACCTGGTGGTTTCCAGTGGAGAGAATAGATTTATTTCCTGCAGCATTACAAGGTCCTCTGAACAGATGTCATGTATAGCCCTGGAGAAATATTTATCAGAAAAAGTCTTAGTAATACACTTAAGTGGAAAGTGTAATTCAAGTATTCTAATTTTAATTTTCAGATTTTGTAGATGAATTTTATTAATAGAAAAAAATACACTGTTCAGTAATATCAGTAATAACTTATTCTGGTTTCTGTCTATAAAACAAAGAATTCTTTTTTTTTTTTTTTTTTTGTTTCCCAAACATGCTATAGACAGTAGAGTTAGATTAGACAGGGATTTTGCAAGCTAGTATATGGCTTACTTCAGTGAGGCTACTTATGAACTCATCTTACTGACCTTGTGTCTGGGTATGTGTAGCCATACAGCCCAGTGAAGTTTCAGTAGGTATATATTCAGTAGATATATTGCTAGATTAACTTCTGAGATAAGATCTGAGTTTTGTTCTGTGGCACAAAGGTTTTTCTTCTGTCTTCTGCTGTTTGTTTTTTCTGATAGTAATTTTGCTACTAGTTTTTGTTTGTTTGCTTGTTTGTTTTTCTGTTTTTAACAGATGGATAAGCTGAAATGTGAAACATGGGCAGTTTATTCTGAGTGATTCCATATGCATGACATTATAAGATAAAAAACCAAATTATTATATTTTCACAGGAGAACCCATGCAGTTCTTTCCAACAATGCAAAAGATCTCCATGTTTAACTTCAGAAATATAGATGCCAATCACATAAATTAAGACAGCTATTGAATAGATGACAAAATGTGTGCTTTTTAAGAAACACTTTTTAAAAATTATTATTTAAATGAATCACAATGCCTTTTTGGAGGTACTAAAAAGCCGAGGTTGTGTTACTCCTTTGTTTTTCTTTTAATGATACTTCATTTTGTGTATCACTGAAATTGTTTAAGGAAAAACAACTCTTTTGCAGAAACCATGACAGCGCATTGCAACAAGGTTTTTGGTTTCCTGTGCTGCTTTAAATGCAACTTGACAGCATTAAAAAAAAAAAAAAAACACAAAACCAAACCAAACAAACAAACCAACCATAAAAACCCCCACATTTGGTGGTATCATATAGCTATTATGGCAAATGTGACTTGGGAAATGCACAAGATCTTGATAAGTAACTTTGGAGGAACAGGCTGAATCATATTCATATGAGCTACATGTGAGCAGGAATTTGCTTCTCTCTCACCCCTGACTGTACAGTATGTGGGAATTCCAGGGTTACTCTGGGGCTTTCCCAGGTGGAACAGCAAGGAGTGATTTTTTGCACAGCTTGTTGTACTCTACCCTGTAAATAATTTAATTCAAAAGAAAGGCTACTGTTCTTTTGAGCATGAACAGCAGGAAAAGAACTTTTGTGAATTTGTTTAGTGCTTTGGTTTCGTATTAGATGTGTACTGTGTGCCACTTCATCCTCCAGAACAGAAATTAATTGATACGTAGTGACGGAGGCAGTGCTACTAGCTCTCTCTTTTTTTTTTTTTTTTTTTTTTTTTTTTTTTTTTTTTTTTTTATGACTCACAGTCTGTAGGGGTTTTCTTCAGATGCCAAGTTCTAGATTCTAGATGCAATTTCTACAATTGCATGAGAATCACAAAAAGAAAGTTGAAATAAAAGCAAATTTCTAATTCCCTTGATTCCAGACATAAGATTGATAGCTGAAGGCAAGTAAGACCAAAATGTATTTTTTCTCTTTAATAAATAGGCAAACACCCCCAAGCATAATACAGTCCATCTCTTCTGCACCTTTCTGCTGCATCTGCATTGTGATCTTCTTAATGCTTCCTATGCAGTGAGTCCACAAGAGCTTATTATTTTATAACCTTCTGAGTACTGAGTTTTTGATAGTTTTTTTAAACTAGAGTTTTAATTGCTCATCAAAGTAATTGAAAACTGTGTTGGAAAAATGATGTATTTACTAATCCTTTTGGTACCAGCCAAAACTAAGCCTTTCCCAAGGTCAAATATGTGGTTGTGACAGTGGGAACTTTCTTTGCTGATGTGATGCCAAAGACTTGGTGGGTAGAACTGCTTTACCATGCCTTGCAATCTACTTCTGCCTGTGGTGGGGGAACAAAGAAGTATTTTTCTATGCATAGCTAGTTACGAAAATTTGCTCTGAGAAGATATATTACCTTATAGCTTATCAAATCCAGACTTCACTTTTTGTAAGCATGCAAGATGAGTCTTAAGTGGTTAATGCTGGTAGGGAAGCTTTAATTTATGTCAGTGTTCTTGGACAGTGTGTGCACTCAGGGATGCTCATCCCACTGATAACATGATCACTGGAATCTAAGCTAAGGCTCAGTTCCTGGAACTGTCTAGAGAAGACATGGAACAGGCAAGGATTCAAGTAGGCTGGGTCATATTAAGCTGGAAGCTATGCTAAAAGGCTATGAAATAATTAAGATATTGTTTAAACAAGCTGTCTGAACCCTCACTAATTTTTACAGGAATTAACAAAATGACCTTAGTAATCAGTTTGTCTTACCTTACTTTGAATGGGCTTTGGAAAAATCCTGTTCATTGTTTTCTCTCCTCAAGTTTTGTGTTTTACCTTGTGATGAACTTCCCCTTCTCCAGCTGCAAGATCCCTGCTGGGAGGATTCCAGGTGTCTCTCAACAAGGAGCTCAGTAAGAATATTGGAATATTAGTTTTATCTATTTTCACTTAAAATCTGTAGTTTCAAATAGTTCACGTGCTATCTTGGGTCTTATTCTCCCATTGCACTTGTCCAAAGGCAACTGTACTTATTGTTCTATGGTCTAAAAACTGGTGCCTGATAAGTAAGAAACACGAGACAAACCCATCCTCTTCTGTGAATGCCTCTTTTCTGCTTAATCTCCTGAAATTTCTTACTAGTACATACTTGACAATGTCCTGTTGAAGCTGGTGGAAAAATTTACTTTTTTCATTCCTTGTAAGGAGGATTTGAGCGTTGTATTATTTATAAACTATATTATGACTTGAAGCGGTATGAGGCAATGCAATTCACAAGCCTTCTCAATGGTTTTGTAGGATTTTTTTCTAATTTTTTACTAAAAATGTTTGATTTTGAAATGTGTCGACACCCATAAAGTTTCTCCCAGGAATTAAAATGGAATGAAATGGAACAAAAAAAAATTGTCTCAGAAATAGATTTTTGGTCATATTTATGTTCTATTCTGAGTGACTAATCTATACTGCCATTTTGTTTTTACTGTATTTGTGGATTGTTGCATAGCAGAGCTTTATAATAACATTAGAAATCACCTATGGAACAAATTCCAGGTCTTGGGAAACTCAGGTTGCTTTCCTCCTCTCTGTGTGAGCTGAAGATGGATTATAGGTTCTTTAATGTGCAGAGTTTTTAATGTATGAAAAATGCTTAGGTAAATTGTGTACTTGAATATATTATCCTTTCACTGACAGTTTATTCTGGTTTTCAGAGCTACTAATCAGCCCATATATCCCATGTTAAGACTCTACTTTTACATTCATTTAAAGAGATAGGCCGTAATCTTTCCAATCAGCCAATTTCTGAAGTGGAGGCATACTGTAGATTGAGCAAGAGGAAAAAGAAATCATTGCGCTAACTTTGATGAACTTTCAAAGCTCTTCTAGGTATAGTAATAGTCACAGAACATCTGAAGTCTTAGGAAAAGCATATTTTACTTTGGGCTCATTGGTAAATTATGATTAGTTGCTAGCTGAGCTTGCAGCTGATATGTAATTGGCTCATTGTCACTGAACAGGCTTAAGAGGGGAAATTGAACTGGTTATTGCTTTGGAAGTTAGAAAAGGAAGTCTCTGCTATGTTTGAAATTAAAATAAAACAGCTAGAGATTGACCGATTGAATCACTTCATGCTTTCCTTTGCTAGCAGGAGATACTTGGTGAGGCAGATCAAATGTAATTATCAGGAGAACATAAAGAACATATCTTTCTTTGCTCTATTGTAATGAGGACAGCTCAGCAGGATTGGTCCAGAATGTGCTGGATTCTGACTGATGTACAGGCTTGTATGCTACAAAATTAGCAGGGGTCTTAGTAATTTAATTATATGAAGTTATTTTTGCTTTTGCAAGCCCTAGTAACTCTCTTTTAAAAAGAGGTAAGAACTTGCAATACTTAATGCACACTTTATATCCTGAAGGTGCTTTACAATTATTAAACAATTAGTGTGAATGGCACCTGGGTGTAGTTCTGTCTCTTCATAAGTAAGTTGTAGCGATGGATGTGACTAAATACAAGAATGTCCATTTACAGATGGATTTCTTTTGGCATGTCTGAAAATTAGGTTCAGAGAGTTTGAAGGAGTTTTTTTCCATGTGATAGCTAGTCAATGATGAATCTGGACATAAGGTGTGGTAGTGAGCTCCTGATCTTTTTGGACTGGATGAGGGTTTCTCAACTCCAGCACTGATGACTGTCTTGAGTCTTGGTTTCCAGTTCTTGTACCCATCTTTTTCTTTTGTAAGTAGTAATTTGAACAAAATTTAAACTGAGAGAAAGGAAAGGATATCTGTACTACTTTGGTTTAGGGGAGAATGTTCAGTTCTTTAAGGTATGTTAGTCTCTGACAATTCTCCTGTAACTAAAGAAGACAAAGAGGATGTTTCAACAGGTGATCATGAAAAGAAACCTGATGGAAGACTTCTGAGTTTTTCTCTGAAAAACTCTCTTGCTCACTGTGGACTATATAGGGACCCAAGGGAGATGAGTCTCCTAACTTCACTGTTAGGCCATGTAAATATGCTTTCCTAACTGTCTTCCTGAAAATCCACGTATATGTTTCTTTTAAGAAAGAGCTTTAGGAATGAACACCTGTATACATAAAATACTGTTACTTTTAAATATGAAAACAGTGAGTGGAAGATGCCAAGAACATATGAAATATGTCAAAAAGAAACCATTTTCCAGTACAATTGATATTATTTCCTAGTGATCACATCTCTACACTGACTTTTTTTTTTTTTAAAGCATACCACCACTGAAGCTGAAAAGGGTTTTTTAGTGACTACAAAAGTACTGAGAGACCCATGTTTTATATTTGTATATATATATTCCAAATCATAATTTTCTTAAGTTCTCGGTATGTAATATATTTATCCACAAACAGGTCTTTGTAGTTACAGACAACTTTGAATTATCTTTCCAATGGGAAATCCCAACAAATTGGCATTGTTTTCTTTCATTTCAAAGTTAACATGAAAAGCTGAATTTCTTGTTTCTTAAGGAATTTTGTTTAATGATATAAAAAATGTTACTTAGTGCATGCAGATCAAATAATATTGATAATGACATAGTTCAAAACAAATGAGATATTGAGGATTAATGTTTACTTCATCAAAACAATATTTGTGCATGACTGAAATTAAATAAGAATGTGAAGCAATTAATTTTGACTTTTCTCTGTATTAAATTCTGCCCACAACAATGCATTCCTGCAAAATGCTGGATTTTCTGATGGAAAACCATTTTGTTAGTTTTCACGAGTTCTTATAGGAAAGTGCTGTTATCAGACACGTACATAATTTGTACTGAATAATGTTTTCCTGAACACATGGGGAATTGTATATTAAAATCTATCATGGACTGCAATCATAATTCTTCTCCCTTTGCATAGAAACCATCCTGGATAGAATGTGGCTGAGGTTAGGAGACAAAAGAAAAAAAAAAAAAAGAGAAGTTAGGGAAAATTGATTGACTTGCTCTTGTTTCCTTTAATGCAAAAGATTAAAATATTGCTCCATTCATTAAGTAAAATTACTTTTCAGAGTGATAAGATTGATTGCAAGCGGGTCATTTATTGAACTGCAGCACACTTCTAAAAATTATGGCTTGTGTCTTAACCTGACTTGTGTGTAGGCATGTATGCCACGGGTTCACTGGTGTGTTCTTCCCAGTCCTTTGAGCCCCTCTCTCAAAAGATGACAGATGGCTGAGTCCTCGTGTCCCAGATGGTCAGTACTAGCTTATAGGTCTCTAGTACTTGATCTTCCTAATTTATTCTTCCTTTTCTAGGTCTTTTCCTTGTGACTACAAGTATCAGTCAGAATCCTTAATCCCTCCAGAATGGTTGTGTGCTCATCATTGTCAGTTTTACTGAGCATGGGATCAAGTCCTTGTGAAAGAAGAATGTTTTTGTGGAACTGTCTGCATGCAAATCATGCTGTTTCTTACTTTGGTTTACATGCTTCAGAGATGTGGTTTTCTCATTTGACTGCTGCTGTGTGTGTGTGTGTGTAAAAAATAAAACAAAACAAAGCAAAACAAAACCAACCAACCAAACAAAAAAACCCAAACAACAAAAAACACAGCAATCTCTTTTTTTCCAGTTGTATTCATATTTTCCTCCTCTGATCCACTCACCTGGAACAGGAAAGAATGTCTTATAAGAGCTTAGCAATAACAAATCTTGTATCTAAGATATGAAAATATCAATGTTTAGATAAAAATACTAAAATTATATAATTTTTCTTTAAGCATGAAGAAGGATTATAGCTCCGTGTTACAACATACAAAATCACCATGAGTAAAGAAGCTTGTGAGAAAGAGTATGATCGCTAGGGTCTACCTGTTTAAAAATAAATTAGTGTTAAATTACAAAGCATACAGAAACATTTATTTTGTTTCGTAAGAGATCATTATATTCAATTGTATTTTCACTGTTTCTGAATTTAATTTGAGAGTTTGGGCTTTGCGGACCCATTCAGAAATTGACCTTATCCCTCTGATCGGACATTATCTCCTAATCTGCATAGTCTGCACTATGCATGTCACTACAATACCCATGTACCTTAAGCAGTAGTGACTAACATCTGTCACATGCTTGTCACACACGTCCTCCAGCAGAGAAGTATGTTTTTTTTTTTTTTTTTAAGATGTTTCCCACTGTCTTATATGGTTTTGCTTATAAGCAGAAGTCAGGATGGAGCTATGAGATAGCATGTTTCATGGCGTGGGAACTTTGGACTGATTTTTTGGGATGCTGGGTGGTAGAGAATTATTGTTTATTTTGCGGATTTTTTTTTTTTTTATCATGAGTGAGGAAAGTTTAAGGAACGGACACAAGTGTTGTGATACTGAGACTTTAATTAGTACTCTAATCCCTGGACTGTCGCCTATTCTAGAGTAAATATTCTCTCTCTTTCTCCCCTCAAAGAAACACAAAACATGGCATTATTTAAGCAGAGACTGACTTTTTTTTTTTTCCACAGCTTTTGGGAAAACAGGTAGATCTGCTTACTCAGCATTTGGCTGTTTGAGCTAAAGTAATTTAATGTATCGGAATGAAAACATTTGTATTGATGGGGAGATCTTCTAATTGTTTTATGTACCTTAAATCCAAGGCAAATCCCCTAAAGAAAATATATCACAGAATCACAGAATGATACGGATTGGAAGGGACCTCAAAAGATCATCTAGTCCAATCCCCCTGCCGGAGCAGGAACACCTAGATGAGGTTACACAGGAATGTGTCCAGGTGGATTTTGAATGTCTCCAGAGTAGGAGACTCCACAACCCCCCTGGGCAACCTGTTCCAGTGTTCTGTTATGGAACATTATACCTTGTATGTGTAAAATATGGCAATAGAATTAAATAGATAACAAAACTGTGGAGTTGAGAATATTTTTTTTTTTTTTTTAATATATACACTTTATCAGTGGATCACTTATGAGATCATTTGATCTACCCTGTTGATACTTATAGCAGTAAGCGTATTTCTGGTGATGGTATATGAGTAATTAGAGTTGGTGCCTGTGAGGCAGGGTCACTTACTGGGATCAACGATGTTAGAGGAAGTATGAGCTGCTGCTGTCTGTGATGTAGTTGTATTGCACAGAAAGTTTTACTTCAACTTTCTTGTATTCCCTCATCACTGTCAAAACAGTTGATTTCCTAATTTTGTGTATTTTTCTGTTTTTCTATTTATGCTATTTATTAAATGCTTCATAGTTACTAAATGCTTGATGCTTTGGTTTTCTGCTATAACATCTTTGTTTGACAGTCCTTTGACTGAAGCAGAAGGTTAAGTTATAAGGATAAAATAAATGCATCAAGCTTTCTTGAGGTTCATTTTATCAGCTAATAGCTGTAGAACATGTTTTCAGCAGTGGGGAGATGACTGAATTTGTCTCCATCCTGGCCGCATTTGGATTGCAAAAGGACACTAGTGTACTGTTGATTTTCCATCAGAAGGAGATAGTAATGCATGATCAGGAAAAGAGCAACATGATATTTCAATTGAGTTAAAACCTTAACATCTGGGGGAGCAAAATTTCAGGATATTTGAGCATGTTCAGCAGGCAGTTTAGACATAGGCTTTATGTGCCTCAGCCTCTAGACAGAATAAAAGATGACCTGCACTAAGCCCAGTAAATATATTGAATAGTAGTAAGACTGAGTTTGTTAAATGGGAACAACTTCCCCTATGCCCCTATGTCTTCAATGTAAGTAAAACATCATAATAATCCTAGAGAAAATAAAAGGCAAGGAAAGAAAAAAAGAGAAGATATATTCTAGAAAATAGCCAGTTTGTCTGTATCTCTATCCTTGTCTTGCACAGCTAATAGGGAGGGGTGGAATTAGAAAATTACTTCACTTTTCAACAATAATCAGGAATTTCTTTTTTTCTTTTTTTTTTTTTTTTACTTGGTTTTCTGCCTTTTCCAGAGACTGGAAGAAAGAAACACTTCGCCAATTTTACGTGATTTTGCATTTCCTCATGGCTGATCTTTTATGGTCTCTGACTCATGCCAAGAGCTATTTCAGGTTGATATATTGTAAGTGCATTTTCTGCCTATAATGAAATGGAGAAATGTGAATGATGGATGTGTGGTAGGCTTGCTCACTCCTGTATGCCTTGCTATTGATAAGTAAGTTTAGGTAGCCAGAAATGAACTTGTATTTACTTCAAAGCCATCTGGGCTCCCTTCATTCAAGTTGTCTGTAGCACTGTGGGTGTCCTCTTCTCTGTGCAGTGATTCATACCTCTTGCTAGAAAAGATTTCCGCTTTCGTCGTTACCTCACTTCTTGTAAATAAGTCAAATAAATGTCACTTCTTTACATGACATCTTTTAAATGTATAACCTTTCCTCTTCCATGGACAGCTAGAACTTTCCTCTTAATTTTAAGTCTAAGAGCATGTATTGATGTTTTAATTTGATTTCTGTAGTACATACATATCGATATTTCTATAGTCTCAGTTTTCCAAGTGTAAACTGAGAGCAGTATTTCCCTACACCATAAAGATTGTTTCGTAACCTTGCTTATTAATGTCAGCAACATTTTACATAGTGAAGGTCAGTTACTGACAGTGCATGAGTTAAAGATTAAGCTTGTCTGTTTCTCCATGGATAATGCCTTTATGATTTTGTATTTTGCATTTCACATGTCCTCACTGATTCAGTGGATTTTGTATTCACTGTTAAGTGTCCTCTGCCACTGTCATCTTGCATTCGAACTTTGAGTTTATTATCTGGCTCCTGTTACGGGAGAATGTTAAGAAAGTTAAGAGTGTTATTATTCCACTCCTTACTAATCGCAGCTCAGTTTGGGTGATAGATTCGTCATGTCATACCAGTAGGACCTGATCTCTCATTCAGCTTTCAGATGTGTGCGAGATTCTTATTTCACAAGATACAGGTGAAGCTGACTGAAGAGTTATTGTACCTTACCCTCTCTTTGCTTTAGCTAGTTAATTTCAAGGCATTTTAAGGTCTGACTCAACTTCTAAATGCCTGAATTACACAAATCTGTATTATTTTTCCTCTGAGAGAAATTATACATTTGTGAAATCAGTCAGGACAAGTAAATCTCAGTCATGTCAAAATAATAGAAATATTTCCACAGGTATATTCCCTATTTTGACCTAGCCTTTCTCTGGACACAGTCTTATTTCCCACATTCTTATCAGTGTAGGAAGCTAGGAGGTGTACTGGGACATCAAATGGGACATTGGGAAATCACAATGTGGCTTGTGAAATCCATGGATTCTGTGGCAATGGGAGACAACATGCTAGAATCCTTAGCAGTGACATTCAGATTTGACAGAGTTATTGTCCTTTCTGCCTGGAGAAGGTACCACTGGAACCTTGGTTCATACATTAATTTTTGTTTCAGCAGTCATTAGATCTGAAAAATTACCTTGAGCAAGATAGCCAAAAGTTCTCCATGCCTCCAGTTGGATCCAGTCTTCAAACTGATAATGATAGGTGCTAGTTGTTTTATATTGCTGCTAGATTTTAAAGAGAAATTAGCAATCTACAGTTCCCAGCAGGAGTAATGAAGAGCTTTGGTTTATAGTTTTTTCTTTTATTCCTTCTACAATAGCTACAGGAATTTGAGACCTTTCAAAGGGTCTAGTTGCTTTGTACTTTTACTTTCTATTACAGAAAATTACTTAAAAATTATGGCTAGAAAATTAACCTTCAGAAGCTGAATAATGGAAATTGAATGGGCACATAGATCTAGGGTACCTGTTACCCAGTAAATTCTCAGTTTCTTATTTCTACCCATGACAGTGTTTTCAACCAACAGCTTTAGAAAGAACATAGTAAATCTAAAGCTGTATAATCCATTATTTTTGTTACAGTATTTATTATTTTTTAAAGCTACAAGCAATTTGGATCTTGAGCACCAACATTATCTTTTCTCTCTACAGTACTTAGTAGAATCTTGTCAATTCAGCTGTGAGATACTAACTGCTTAGGAATGGTGCTATCAACTTGAAAATTTCAAATATTTAAAATCAAGTATGAGAATGTTCATAATGTGGTTCTAAGAGGGGAAACAATTTTGAAGTTAGACCTGGTTTATATTGAAGATTCTACTTATTCATAGTTTTAAAAGAGATTTAATAAGTTATTAATGTAAAAGTTCAAGTCTTTAAATGTGTGTTTTCCTTCACTCTTCTTTGACCTTTAAAGTGGATCATTTACTTTCTTCTTCTCTGCCAAACATCTTAGAATTCAGCAGAAAAGATGGTATCAGAACTCTCTAAATATTAAAAATCTGAACATTTTTACAGTTTTCTGTGGCATTCCCTAATAACATTTGCACCAAATTATCACGTTATTAGATTATAGTGATATCTTTATTCACCTGAATCTTAAGGAACTACTTGTCCTGTTAAGTGAATTTTAAGATTATAAAAAATTAATAGATTGTACAGATGCTTCAGTAAGCAGCTTAAATATTAGGCATCTGTATTTTGATGGAGAAGTGACAAGATGAAAAAAAACATCTCAAGACAAATAACCCATCCTCTATCATAAGAAGCTATTTCAGTTCTGCCTCTCACATGTACAGGTCAAAACTTGAAAGATTTCTTTTGCCTTGGTTCCCTTCCTTTTGGCTCCTGTATTCTTTGCTACTTTTTCTTTTTTTTAAATAGCTGATCATTGTAGAAAGCACGTCAGCTAGATGCTTTTAAAAAGTAGAATGTAGTTTAGTGTGAAATGCAAGCAAAAATGAAGTTTAGTGGCAATTTAAAAGCATGCTTCATCAGAGACAGGACCTGTTGCCTGTAGCAACAGAATAACTTCATCAAATGGGTTACAAATAAACAACCACACAGTGTTTTCAGTTACTTTTGGATCTGCTGGTAACAGAGGAAGGTCTCCACATAGAGCATTTTAAAACAATAATGTAGAGTTAATAATAATAATTGAACATATACAAAAGAGAAATTCACAGTGGTTTCAAGGAAGTTTAATCTTCCTAACTTGTTCATGTGTCTAAGGTCTAGTGTTGCATAAATGCTTATGAATAGAATGTGCAAAAATACAAGGTTATCTTTTCTTTGTTTGTATTGTATTGTATTTGTATTGTTTTCCATTGCTTCAAATTACACTGTTGGAAAATCATGTAGTTTATTTATTTTATTATGGTATACACATTTATTTATTTATTATGGCATACATTATTAAATTTCAACATGCAATTAGTATATTTTTATGCCATTCCATATATTTTTATTACCCGTATTGTACACTTAGTATAATTCTCAGCTTTAAGAGGGTAATTTCAATATTGGCTATTTTCACTGGTAAATTAACTGTATTGAGGACAAAACTGTTAAAGGATTTATGTTCAGATTTATGTGGTGGCACTATAGAATATCTTTATATCAGTCTTTATTTTAGACCTGCACAAGGATTAGTACTTCAATCCATTTCAGTAACTCTATGATAAATATAAAGGAAAACCAAATATTTAATTAACTTCGTAAACAATTAATAAGCTATTAAGAAGCTGTCACATGCCACCTGTAAAGTAAATGACATTTAATCTGAAAGTGTCTTAACATATTTCTACCTGTGTAAGAAAATGCAGTTATTCTACCTGTAATGAGAAGGTTACATTCAATCTGTAATTTGATCCAAGTCTGCTCATGCCAGTTGAAAGATCCCAGTATCTACAGTCCTACCTTGGAGTTTGTTTTCTCCGCTATTGGGTGAAAAACATGGTAACACATCTGCCCGTATGTTCCTGTCTCTCAGGATGCTCCACAGGAACAGAAATGTGCCTTTATAACAATCTGAAGGTTTACCGTTTTAATGATTCACAAGAAGACAA
This sequence comes from Patagioenas fasciata, assembly GCF_037038585.1. Classification (NCBI taxonomy): domain Eukaryota; kingdom Metazoa; phylum Chordata; class Aves; order Columbiformes; family Columbidae; genus Patagioenas; species Patagioenas fasciata. Next base: position 25,524,186 of record NC_092524.1, on the reverse strand, counting down.
AGGATGTTTAAGTGCAGTTGCAAAATGTTTGTGGTGTTCACCCTCTGCTGTCTGGTTCATTGCACAACTGTGATACTCCTGCTGCCATGAAGAAAGTTTCTCCAGTGTTAGGATACTGGCCAGGGTATTACTGATACCCAAGTAAATTTTCTGCTCCCAGTCAGATAACAGCCTGTCTGTGTGAAATCCACACAGACTTTTTGACAGCTGCTCTGTGGGCCTGTGGAGATCACTTCGACAAAACAGTATTCTGGAAAGGACTTGGAAGGACCAAAAATGATAGATCACTCATAGCAGGTGAACTGCTCTGTAACATTTACATGATAACAATACTTCAGTTCTTGCCTCTATTGCATATCCTGCCAGTTGAAAAGAGTGCAATAGTAGAAATAAAATGAAATTAATGCTATTCCTCTGCTGTCTATATTTTAGAGAAAAATTTCTCCAGATGATACTGAGCAAATACGTTTAACCAATGTTGTATGGTACTTGGATTATGTGTTAATGTATTAGCGTCTTGTGGTTCAAAATTGTTGGAATAATTTACATAGTGTTTTCCAGACATCTGTACTTCAATGCTGAAAGCCTTACATTTCAACACTGCTGATAATTAATGAAAAAATACCACTCTGAGTTGAAAAAAAACATTTTTTGGTTACTGATTCTGTTTTGGTTACAATAGAGAGGCCTGGGGTAGATCTTACTGGGGAAGTTGTGTATCTATGAACAGGGAAGGGAATTTCAGCTCCACATCACATTTCTTTGGCTAGATTGTTCTCATGTCCTAGACAGTGTCATTCAAAATCATTGTTGTACTTCTTCAGGTAGACTTTAGTGCTATTGCATACTGGTAGATATAACTTAGAAAAGTGTATGGATTAAAATTACAATTTAAATCTCTTTTATATTTCTGAGAGCATGTATGTGTCATCTAGATTTAGTGCACATTGAATCTGCAATTAATTGCCTGCTCATGCTTTCTTTGGAAGAGCTATGAATGGTGAAAACAACAGGCATTTTGCTCAAACCTTGCTTCCTTGTTTTTATGACTGGGTTGGTACTTCAGCTGCTCCTCTGGCAGAATATCTCCAGGTTGATTTATTTGTTTGTTGATTTGTTTATTTATTTATTGATTGCATTGCCATTCATAGTGTGCTTTAGAATAGCTCAAAAAGAGTTGATTCCTGATGCCTGTGTGTAATAACATACCTTATAAAAGAAATGGAAACAGTTCATTTTGCTGATTGATTAAATACTTATTATTAAATGTCTTTTAAGCTAGAATTTTCTGAAGAGCTACTAAATGCTGTATCTGAACACTAAATTTTGAAAAGTACAAGCCTCTCTTCAGCTTAATCACAGGATCTGTGATCTTTTCATTATATTTTAAGGCCTGTTGAAGTGACAAGGTTGATATGAAAAAATAACATGCAATCGCAAAATAACTGCATGTTATGTTTTCCAAAACACTGAGGTAGCTACGTAATAATTACTTCTGGAGCTATTAAATGAAAATCCACAGCAGTATTCAGGACTATGTGATTACTCAGAAGATTTATTAAATCTCTAACTTGTATTAAACTATAGGTGCCCCCTCCCTCCCGTTATGCCACACCTTGTGCTTGATAATATTAAAGTCTTTTTCAAATTTGGTTACATTAATCCCTTGGGCAACTGCTCAAAGCAAAGACATGGTGTCAGCGACTAAGCATGGACACCAATTAAGAGAGAGAGACTGCAATAGGAGGGTGGATGAAATAAGGTATTACACTCCTTTTTGAGATGGAGATTTTTAGTGCAAAGAGAGATGCACTTCAGCAATGGTGTTATCAGATTTGAATCCCACAGTTAAAGCTTGTGGTCTAAACATTAATCAAGCTCTTTTTATCTGCTTTACAAATACTAACTATTTTTAATATGTTACTATTGCATTGAAAAAATAATGTACTCTACTATATTTTCCTGAACAGTTTATAAGAACAGAAATAGGACAGTTTAATGTTTCATTCTAATTTATAATCCTTTTAAGTTCCTGATTTGTCTTTTTGTAGTACAGCACTCCATGAAGAGTTAATTATGCATTCCTTCCCTCCTCTGCTCCCCTCCCTACAGAGAGTAATGAGAACTACAAGTAGGACACTTCCTTGCTGATGGACAAATACATCTTTGGAAATTTCAGATGCCAACCATTGTATCTGCAAGAAGGATATCTGTTTCAGACAGGTTCAACAAACCAAGGAGGGGATATGTTTGTATCTAAAAACTCAGCTTTAACATCAGCACTTCCTTCTCCTCCTCCTCCTTCTCCTTCTCATTCTTTTTCTCATCATCACCATTATTACTACTACTACTACTACTACTACTATTATTATTATTATTACTTCTTCCAGCATCTGTTTTACAAAACAGTTAGGTCAACTTTGGAAACTGCAGGGACAATAATGGATTGGATGTGCATAATAATGTGTAGTGGAGCTGGAGTGCATGCAAAGTTTGGCACAAAAAGACACAGAAAGCTGAGACAGTTGTGCTTTACATGTCATAAAAGAGTGAGTCAGAAGAGATGTTTAATAATGAATATTATCAAAAACAGAAAGAGAAAAATATGCAACACAGATAAAGAAGATGTTTAAAAGGCAAATTGTAAAGCAATTTGTGTGGCTGAGGTTACTGACAGGACAGTGTGTACCTAGGGTGCTTTAAGTTTAGAAAGGGACCTTAATCAGTGTGCCAGACATACCAGGTGGAAGTAATAGTTGATGACAAATACAACACAAGATCACATTTGCTCTGGGTGTTGCTTTAGGCAATGCAAAGTATTTGGGCAAACATAGTTAAATGATCATGCACATTATTGAAATAAATGCACTGAAACCTGTTGTTTAAGCATCTCTTCAGAATGGAGCTCTGAGAAATTCTTTCTGTGACTGAATATTCCATTTTCATCAAATCTTCCAGGTATAGAAAACCTCAGTTTTTGACTAGTGTATATAGGAAAAATGATTAGATTTGAAAATGAGCACTTGGTTGCCTATCTTCACCAGAAGTACAGAGCAAGTTATTTATCATGAGGAAAGTAAAAAGCTAAAAAATGTTCAAGAAACCAAATATTGTGGAGATCATTGCTAACAAAGAAAATATTATGTATTACCTTAGTAGGTAACAGTCTGAAAATGAATGATAATTAAATATTTCTTGAATTACAGGTTTTGTTATAAATGGCAGTTAACAGGAAGATTAATTGCTTTTGGCAGCAGTGAATTTTTTTTCCATTTTTGAGGGGAGCACAAATATATTTCCATTATTTTAAATGGCTATGACTATTGGAGGTATTTACCATTCTCTGAGGCTGAGAAAACAGACACAGTGTACACATGATACATGATTTCTTAAATGCAACACTATGTCATAGATTCAAGTTTAGAAGGTATACGTGATTGCTATGAGTATTAGAATCTTCATTCTTATTTCAGAAAATATACTCTGATTATTAACTGAAATCTTAAAGAAATGAAAAAAAGTGATTAATGCTTTACTTTCTGTTCTTTGAAATCACTACACTGGTAAGTGAAACAGGAAGTAAGACATATGCTACATTATAGGTTTTTTTCAGCTTGAAATAATTTCTTGTCCAAACTTTCCTTGGATTAGGGTAATGAAAAAGAGATTCCCCTCTCCCCCTTGCCAGCCCGCTATAATCGCTGCACATTATTATTTACCAAACAGCAATATTGTGGTTTGTGGCATAGAATATACACATGAAGGTAGTCACTTCCTGTCTCTGTTAGGTCAACAGAATTCCAAAAACTTTTCCTTTATATTTTCCAACATATAGAATGATAGGATTCTCTATATTTAGATTCAGAAAAAACTCAGTCTCTAGTAAGTGATGTGATAATGGAATTGAAGGCTTGAGTGTTTGTGGGGTTTGTTTTTCCTACACAATTATGGTTTTATTTTCTTCCTTTCTCATTCAGAATGCTGAATAAGACTATTTTGTTGTCTCACCACTGACAGAGGATATACCATCTCTCTCAGATATTTTTAAGAATGTTTAGTTCTTCATTCATTGGCATAGAAAAGAAGTAGCAATGAGGCTGTTCTCACTGGAGGTACACTGATCTTTTTTCAAGATTTTTAGGACCATGTGTGAGCTTCCATCATATTCCTTTTGTTGTTCTGCACTGTGGCAGCAGCAGTGGATGAAGACATCCATGAAAATGAGCAACATTGTCTGATCTGACAGTATAGTCTACTAGAGGAGAAATGTTTAACAGAGTATGAATTGTTCATTCTAGATTCAGTCCAAATAATATTCTAACATTTCTTGCTTTAAAAAAAGTTCCTCAATGACCAATACTTCTATTTCTACATTCTGTTCTGTATACAAAATAAAACAAGCGAATAAGACATCAGCAATGTTGTCTCTAGTATGCAGATGTAAATGCAATTCTTGCAGTTTACTATGAGGTGACAGGTGCTTGATAGTGCAAAAAGCACAAAGGTAGCTGGAGCTGTTACTGCATATGGAGCTGTCTGCTAACTGCCCAGAATTACAGTCCTCTGTTTATGAGGCTGCCCTCCCTTGAGGTTTTTTCTAAGTTTAACAGGAATTGCTCAGTTGAGGCAGACAAATTCAGCCATAGATACAATAGCAAGATGGATAACGTAATCAGAGAATAACACCGAGGGAGAACCTGTGGTATTCTCATGGAAGCATAACGATCTTGTGTTTATTAAAATAAATATCCCCAAGCAAGACAGTGCCGAGGAGTTCAATCACAGAAATATTTTTCTGTCCTACTGCTGCTGAGTGAAGAGAGTCTGAAGGTGCCACCTCTAATTGAAAGCAGTTTGCATGCTTATAACAATTAAAGTTTTTTTTTTTTTTTCTTTTGTCAAATATCTGCATGCAGAGTACATGGGAAAGCGATGGTATGAGGCAAAATTGACATACATTTGCCAGCTATGCTGAGGAAAGATAGCAAACTCCCTGCACTTTCTTTATAAGCGATTATGATGATGGTCGAAATAAGAAAATGAAGATGAGTCAAGGCAGTTGCAAGCATTTTCCTGGTTCATACGTATGTTCATTGTTCCAGGGACACTTTTATACATCATCTTTAAATGTTAGTGGGTCTGGTAGGAATATGCACTGTGCAAACTTGACTTACTATGTGAGACCTGAACTTGCAAAAAAGGAAGTTTTATATATATATACATATCCTTAAAATACCCCTGCAAGGTGGAAAATTCTAGAATTACAGACCTGACAGAATTGTTCAAGGTAACAGAGTCGTCTTGCGACATAGGATGCAATCAAGAATGCTTACATCATTCCTGATAAATACTTTTTCAGGACGACTTAAATCCATGGAATAACCTGGCAGGAACCCGTGGAGATCATTTAGTTCAGCTGCTACTCAGTGTGTGTTGTTGAGCACTTTGCTCACCCAGGTTTTTAATATCTCCAAAGGTGGAGATACCACAGCTTCTCTGGGCACCTGGCTGCAATATTTGTCAACCCTCATGATGACTTTTTTTCTCCCTTGCATCTTAGCAATTACCCTTGTTGCAGTTTGTGTTAATCTCCTTTCATCTGTCACCGGCACTTTTGAGGAGGGTCCGGTGCTCTCTCCATTCTTGACAGCATCCTGTTCAGCGATTTAGGTAAGATGGCCCACGAGCCTTCTCTTCTGAAGGCTGAACAACTCCAAGTTTCAGCCTCTCCTTTTACATTGTGTGCTCCAGGCAATCATATTGGACTCACTTCAGTACATCCAAGTCTGTCTTGTACTCTGTGTCTTATACAACAAGTACACATGGACAACAGTCGAGTCTCACAGCTGCTGTAGAAGTAAAAAAATCACTTTCCTCAATCTACTGGCTGTCACTTTGCTGATTGCAGCCTTGTGTGCAGTTGGCACAGGTTACTCCATCCCAACGGCATGACTTTGTATTTGCCCTTCTCAAACTTCATTAGGTCTCTGTCAGCCCATGTCTGTAGCATGCCAGAGTCCCTCTGAAGGGACTAATTCTGGGGACAGAGGCATAAAATTATCATATTTTATTTTACTGTATTATTTTTCCACATGGTTACTTTTTTTTTTTTTTCCTTAGCAATAACTTGATTCTTCTTTCTGATGCAGTTTAAATCTGTTACAATTGGTCGTGTAATCCCTAGGCATGGAAAATCAATTCATATTATCCTCTTTGCAGTAGCTCTTCAGGTATTTGGAAACTTATCATAACCTTCTTTGACACTTTTCTGGTTTTCTCTTCTCCTCCCTTTTCAGAAGTCATGTTCTCTTTTATTCTTTTTGTTTGTTTGTTTGTTTTCTCTGGACTGTTTGCAGATGATCCTCATCTTTATTGAAATAACTGAAATTTAGCACAATATTCTTTATGAGTCTTTACCTTTGATCAGTACAGCAGATGATAATTTCCTACCTTTTACAGGCTGCATATTAGCAGATACATCCCAAATACAATTTGCTGCTTTTACAACAGCATAAATTTATGTTTAGCTCCTGAACCATAAAAACTTTGAAATCCTTTTCTGTGAAACCATTTTTTCATGCTGTATTTGTGTAGCAAATTACTAATCCTAGATTCAGAATATTGTCTGTGTTTAGGGGTAATTTGATTTGGTTCAGTTGGTTTTTCAAAGCATAATTCCACATTGTCAAGATAACTTTCAGTTCTAGGCTTGTCCTTCCAAATGACTGTCATGTTTTATCTTTCAGTATCCTTGTCATTAATGAAAACACCGAGTAGTTCTGAATCAACAGGAAACTTAAATAGATGTATTGTTTCAGTTTGATGAAATGGCATTGGTAATAACTTTCTGAGAATTGTTCTTTAAGTGGATTTGCCTCTGTTCTAATCTATTTTCATCTAGACTGTGCTTTCTCCCTTGTTTATGAGCATATCAGACGAGGCAGCATCAAAACCCTGAACTCAAATGGTGGTATATAAAACCTCCATAAAACCTTTTATGTTGCCATAGAAAGAAATCACGAGCGATTACCCATTTAATTGTGGTTTGATTTGGTTTGGTTTGGTTCTTTTTCAGTATTTTTCTGAGAACTGAAATTTAGTTCAAAATCTGAAACTCCTAAGCATTTTTGTTCTCAAGTGTAGAAACTGTGTCTGTTCTTCTCTGCTTCCTCCACTGTGCTATGTAGAGATGTCATAAAATAAAATGTCAAGCATCAGAAAATTGTCATAGGACACTGTATATATTTCTGAGTAGTCTGTTTCACATGGTATTCCTTTCCCAGTAGCCCGTTATTTAATTGCATTTCTTATCTATCACAAAACTCAGTTCTTTCTGTTCACCTAATCTTACTTTTGTAATCTATACTAGGCAACTGGGTCCTCCTAGAGGTCTGAACAGCTTCATAATCCTTAAGTTAGTATGTGAATGGCTTAGATGCTTGGCATGCAGACTCATTGTTCTTCCTTTGTTCCTTACTGTGAATATTCCACTTCCTAAAATTTAGGGTTAATAATAATTTTTCTGCCTTTCTATGGGTTTCTGCTACTGTCTCTGCTCTGTCATGAGGAAACTTGTAATGTGGCAAGCAAAACATTTTTAAATTTTTCTGGGCTGTAATATGTTGTCACAAAACACTATCCTGTGTTCAAAGTAACCCGTCCCTTTCCTCCTCTGCACAAGCACACATTGTCTTCAGAATGCATCTGCTTTCACCTGAGCCCTATACCTTTTCCTGAGAGGACTGAAAACCCAAAAGTTGATTGTGTTATCTCTTACTCCACTACTGTTTGCTTTATAGACACTTTTTATCTTCTTAGAGAAGTCTCTGGCAATATCAGTATCTGCTTTTTTTTTTTTTTTTTTTTTTTTTTTTTAATTTTATTTACCAGATGAATTCAGTAGCTTTAAAGGAAATTTTCAAATACAAGGTACTAAATGACAGAATATCTCCCAAAGCTTTGTGCGGGTTGTATTATGAATTTCAAAACAGAGTCTTAAAAGTTGAAGTAGCCTAATTCCAAAAGGAACTGAAAAGCAAATTTCAATCTGATTGCTTTTCCACCCCTAATTTCTATATGGCTCCATATTGACTATGGATACCTGCCAAGCTAACATTTGGTTATGTCATCTCATCAGTAAATAATGTCCTTCCAGGAAACCACTTTAATTCAGTTAATGTGGCAAGTTAAGCTAGGTCAGAATTAAAATTCAGTAGATATTTGTATTTCAGAGACATTTGTTAATCATATACTTTTTTACACAAGGGACCCTATCAGATAAAGGGTTTAAAGGGGGAAATAAAGGTGTCAAACATTGGTCAAGCCATCAATGCACATTCTCTGAAGGTAGGGATAACTGACAGCATATATGTCTGATATTCCATACGGAATTAAAACAAAACAAAACAAAACAGGGAGGGGGGCAAAGGGGAAGGAGTGTAGTGAACAGTATGTAAGTGGAACTTCATGGATGAATATAAACCCCAAACAGCAAAGGTAACTGAAGAAAAGAAAGAGTCATACCTTCAATGAAATAGGGTGGTCATAAAACTCTGAATGTTTACATGTAGAAATTGCTGAGGAAATACTAGAATTTAATGCAAGCCACTTAACAGTATTTGGGGGACTACCTCTACCTTCCTTCTACTATTCATATTCAATATAGGAAAAGGAGGCAGGCAACAGCATTGTACTTGTTTACAATTTTATTTTAATAACAAACACCTGACATGACATTTTAAAGTTCATCAAATTTCAACTAAAAGATAACTTAATAGAGAACAAAATCATGTACATAATGTACTTTTAAAAATTGTGTTAGTAGAATTAGATGATCCTTGGTAGAGAGAATCACAAATTATTGAAGGAGTGAATGAGTTTTGTGTGTTCCAACATTAGGTGAAGCAGGAAATATAAAAACATTTTGATGTCACAATTCTTGATTTTTGCAAGAAATATTTAGATTCTTAAAAGTGTTTTACTTCATGTTTTACCTCATGTGATCTTGTGCTGGTTTCTTATGAGCTTTTTATTGTGTTGAAAATGGCCTCTATCCTAAAAATATTGTTGTATTAGAAGGCAAACTTCAAGTGAGATCCTAAGGGTGATAGTACTTTTTGGTAAAACATCCATTTAACTGTTGTATGTATTAATATCCAGATTAGGTATGCTTTTATAAGAATGTAAACTGCTTTGAGACAAATACAGAGAAGTTTCAAGAATAGCCTGTAATTTGGGAACCAATACCAGTTGTCCTGGTTTTGTTAAAAAACAAGTTTCTCTTTTAGTGAATTTTGCCTGCCAGCTGAAGCCTTCATATTAGCTGCATTTGCCTGGAAAACCAGATACATGTTTTGGTAAACATAGCAATGGAATGCTAACTTATTGATAAGGACAGATTCACATCTCGCAAGAGGGACAATGGGAAACTGGTGACCAAGAAACTGACCAACTGTGTATAACATTCCATTCACGTGAATACTTCATATAAAAATGGGAGATCAAGAGGATCTCGTCCGTTTTTTCCCTCTTTCCTCATGGCTGACATTAGGAGAGGACCTTGCTAGTTGTCCCTGCGAACTGAGGCCTAGTGAAAGACTGAATCCAGCTCCGGTTGGCTGCAGAGTCTAATCCAGGACTTTGGGTGCTGGCTCTGCAGTTGCTGAGACTTTCAAGATTGGTTTTGTATATTTTGTATTATTTTCTCTATTCTTACTAGTAGCATTAGTAAAACATCTTTAATTTTTCCAACTCTCTTCTCTCTGTTCTTCTTTCCCTCCCGATCACCTGTCCTTAGTGGGAAGGGAGGAGAGGGAGGGGCGAAAAGGGGAAATGGGGGGGAGAGGATGTTAACAGTACATCTGCCAGGGTTTTATTGTCACCCTGCAATCTTAACCCTCTACACCAGTGAAAGACTTCAGAAATTCAATCTGCTGAATTTATCAAAGCGATGATTAAGAGGTCATCTCATAATAATTTTCAGCTATGTTTCTAAGGAAGAAATTGCACATAGACTAAATGAAAAAGTTGCAAATGTGGCCTCACAATTCAAAAATGAAAGGAATTGAGGCTAGAAATAAGACACATGCCTTACATCATGACACAGTAGAGTTTGTTCTTTCTTTACTAGTGGTGTACACTCAAAGTTCTCAAGAGTTCACATGGGAGAAAGTAAGACCCACTGATTCCAGTCTCCCAGTTATGGTAATCAATATATTTTGAGGATATTGATAACCTGAGTGTAGAGTAGCACTTTCAGGAACACTGAGAACTGTCTCTAATCCTTTTCAGCACCTGATTTGTTAACTTTGGTGTTTCCATACATCTTTAACTGAAGATGCAATTCTTTGAAACACAGAACATTGATTCAGTAGCAGATGTCTGCTAGAATGAAGTTGGAGAGGTTGGTAATACTGTGGGATTTATAGCCTATAACAACAGGCAGGTGCTGAGACAGAATTATTGATGTGTTATCATGATGTGAAGAAACCTCAGCAGGAGAGCTGGGATGTGCTGCTTCTGTTTACTGTAATGCAGTCTCCCTAAGGAAAATACTGCATTTCTGAATTTGGGTGATTTTATTGACACAATTGTTACCTGAATGAGGTCTGAATTGCAGCTACCAAACTGATCTGTTTTGTCAGATTTTGAAACTCCAGTCTTCTTTAACAATAAAACATAAAATAAGACAGGGATGTGCTGGCACTAGCTTACTGCTCTGTTCAACCATTACTGCTGTGAGGAGATGAAGAAAGGCAATATCCAGGTAGGTGGCTGGTATGCTTTCATCACACTTAGAAACATGGCACATACAGCCAATACAAAATATGATTATGGTGTATTTTGTGGGAAAAGTAGTTGTCATCATGACATGTCCACCCTACCAATGGCAGACCTGTCATCCAGAGTCATTACCCCAAAGCAACAGAAACTGCAACAGAAAGGTCAAAGTAATTTCAGTAGCTAGAACAGAAGAGTAACTTAATTTTTAGGCAGTTCAATGGCTGATTTAGGCAAGTTAGCATTAAGTGTAGGACAATAAAGATTTTCCTCTGAGTTTTTGTTGTTGTTGTTGTTTGTTTGTGTTTTTTTTAAAGTTGTTTACTTTATAATAATGTGTGCTGATGCCAATTTTTATCTAAATACATTCTTTATTTTTTCAGAAGGATATTTAACAAAAGCAGTTATAATCAATTTTAGGCACACTTAAAAATACATATTCATAATGTAAGAATAGAATTTTTTGCACAGCATCTGATTTGAACAAGCTGTTACATTTTTTTGGTCTTGAAAGAGAAAAAATTGAGATGATCTATGGAGTAACTGGTGTGCTTTCTGGGCTACTATAAGGCTTTGTCTCATGTTTCTGCATGTGAATTCTAACAGCTCCTTCACACATAGGCCAATTTTATCACTGAAATATTACTTAACTATTGTGAGGAGTTTTTAGCTGTAAAGTGCAATGAACATGGTTTCAAACAAGAGACTTGAACCTTGAAATGTGTTCCTTTAATGTTATATAATACTTCGCAAGTCTGTGAAAGTAATGAGAATATTCATGGGGAACAAATCTGTGCTTAAGGCTCAGGTTCATGGATTTTATGGAAGAATAACCTCATCCTGAAACTTGTGGAATTTCTATACCTCTACTGTATTATTTCCAAGTAGACATGTATTCTTAGCTACTAATTTGCCATGTAGATGAAACAGTGCTTCAGCAGCAAGATTTCAGTCTTTTGCCAACAATGCTTAAGAAATGTTCAGAAGATTATATAGCAGAACTCATTAAGACAAGACTGCTGTGTAATACACAGGATATTCTAATTAGTACCGCTAACTACAAAGAAAAGTAAATATCAAGAAATTAGTCTTCAAAAATGTCTTAAATCAACTGAAGTAGGACTAATACAAGGTGAGAAGATTCCAACTTCTCAACAAAAAGGTAGGCTTGAAAGAATTGGTAGCATCTACTAGAAAGGATCTTGTAGATTTTGTTATTTTGAAATTTTTTTTTTTTTTTTTTTTGAGAAATCATGTTGACTTGTAGCTGCAAGTTGAAGGTATGGTGCTTGCATTTACAGAAAACTACCAGCTCTTTAAGTGTGAAATAGAATGTGATCTCACACACACTAAATATATATGTAATGCCATTTTTACATAGTAAGTTTTTAGAGAGAACTCACTCTTTACGAAGCTAAGGATATTTTTCCAAAAGAGTCCTTCATTCCAGCTTAAGATCTGCCTACTTCTGGTCAAAGAAAGGGACAATGAAACCCCTCAGACTGTTTCAGATAAAGTATTAAGAGGTTGTATCTTGTATAAATTATATACATATACACACATATTAATATAATGTATGTAATATAAAAATGAATCCTTATCTATAAAGCATTATAGGGTAGTTGAGGTTGGAAGAGACCTCTGGATGTCAAACCTCCTACTTGTAGCCAGGACAACTATGAAATTGGATTAAGTTGCTTGTGACTTTAGCGAGCTGAGTGCTAAAAACCTCCAAGGACACCAAGACTGCAGCTTCTGTGGCCAGCCTGATCTGATGTTGGATTGTTCTCATGTTAGAGAAGTCAGAACCTCTCTTGTTACATCTTGTTACAACTTATGTCTGTTGTTTCTTGCCTTCCTTCTTTGCACCACTGTGAAGATACCCTTCTGCAGGAATTGCCCCTGCCACCCCCAACTCCCCAAGTCATTCATTCTCTAGGCTGAACAAGCCCAGCTCTCTCAGTTGCTCATCACAGGGCAAGTGACCCCAATCCTGACCATCTCAGTGACTCTTCATTGGACTTGCTCCAGTTTATTCTTGTCATTTTTTTATTGGGAAAGAAAGAATGTGTTGTTTTCAGTAACTAAAAATGAACAAAACCTTCTTTTGTGTAAAAGTCCTCTTATAACTATATTTGGAGATATTTTGACTGAGACCCCAGTTATTTGGGGAAGCAGTGTTTCTAGCTGAAGTTGTAAGACTTCCTGGGAGAAAGAATAGGCTTGGCAGTCTGCCAAGAGATTTCATGGAAGATCTCAGAATGAAATATAAAAAGGGGCAACACAGAGGACACCTCACCCTCCTCTCTACTGGAAGTCCTACCATATGGCACAATTTTTAAATCTTTTTTTTCCTTAGGATAAAGAAATTTCTCTTTAGAGGTTATTTGGGTCACAATTTTTATTTACTCAAGACTGCAAAAACCCATCCTACTGTGATCCAGTTGGCTAGTGTGGTTTGCCCTGTAAAAGCTTAAAATCTACCAAGTCTCAAGAAAATTTATTTTTACATGATTGCAGCCCTTTTTTCCTCTTCTTTATGGCAAATAGTTGACGCATAGGAGAGGAAGCTTGATTGTCCAGTTTGCCAACTGTAGGCTACGACAAAAGAAAGCAAAAAAAAAGCTATCTTTGTTACCATAGCAACAATGAAGCTATTTCCCCAAGCCTGCTGAAAAACACCAACTCTCTGTCCTCTCTCATAATGTTAAGATATCAGATCTGAGGCATTAGCTCTGGGACATTATACATTGAACTGAAAAGCATGTTTGCTTATGAAATCAAGAACTCTACCCACAAGAAAAAATGTTTATTCAGGGATATCACAGATCTCTTTTTAGTTCCTACTGGAACTTTCTATAAATTGAATTTAATTAGCAATGTTTTATACTGCAAAATACCATGAAAATCCTTACTCTGCATTGTATTCCACTGTATTTTTTGTCCTTGTTCTGTTCCAGAAAGCATAGTATGGGGAAGGAGGAGTTTTTGCAAAACCAAAGAAAAGTCAGTGCTTGGTACAGCTTTAGAACTAATTTAGTTTCCTACTGAAGAATGTCAGTTGCCAAAGTGACTAACTTTATTATTATTATTATTATTATTACTACTACTACTACTACAGTAATTACTTTTAAATAAGCCACACTTTTATTTTTCATATCTTGAAATTATTTTTCTCTTCTAATGGGAGGGACATTTTAAATATTGACCATTTTGGAAATTTAACTTGACCACAAGACTACCCCTTCTACTCCTTTACTTTCATACTGTTAAAACTTCATGTGTGTATTTAGAGCTTTCTGTGGTCAATGATTATGTTTCTAGGGTCATTTCAAGCAGGAATTTAAAAGAATTGTAGTTCAAAAAAGAAAAAGGCAGAAACTGATCTCTGTAGATGCAAAAAGTGAAATTAATGCCTGTACATACATACAGCAAGATATCTGTGCCTAAGTCATCAAAGGCCTTCTACAATACAATCAACAACAAAATTGCAAACGTTTTTTACAGATATAATACAACACTTGTATTTTGTTTGCTGACTAACATGATGTTTTACAACTATACAGAAACATAAGTGTATTATACTAGATCTTTAGTAAAGCATGTATGTCTGTATTTTTGACAAGACTGATACTCATAAAAAACCTACCGTTTTAATCTCTCTAACTACCCCAAATGTTAAGATAGTTGCCATATTTCATGTATAAAGAATACGTAACATTTTGGAAAAGGTTGATTTGATGTTGCCTTCTAATATCTTTGAGGCATAAATGAATCCCGCAGTCTGTATTGTGTGGTCGTTGTGGACTTTTTTTCTTTCTTCTTTCTCTTGTTTCTGTTGCAAATCTAGTGTCCTAAGAATGAAACTTATTACTAGCCTTACGGATACCTAGCCAGCATCTACATATTTGGCTGTGTTCTTTTGGCTTTAGATATTATCACAAGCCATCACCACTAATGAAGTCACAGACTTAGAGCTAAGATGCCCAAATGAAATTAACTTTACTTTCCCTTGTTATACTGTCTTGCTAATGTATTTAAAAGTAACAACAACAACAAAAAACCCACACAACACACACAAAAAAGTTTTGTCAGTAATCATCTCTGACTCAAAAGGTCAGAGGTGGTTTTTTTTTTTGCCTGCTTAAGCTTAATGCACATTTGAGCAGGAACTGTCCTGTGTTTGTATATAGAAGTCTCTAGCAAGTTTAAAACTTCAAGTACTTGAATGTTTAATTTCAGTGAATGTTTCATCAGTAGTGAAGAACAGAGTCCTTTAATTCCACATTGGGCCATATGTTTGTCCACAGTAAGTGAGACTACCAGTCTTCCATCAGAAATGTTTCCCTCTGCTATGTTCATATGAAAGGTACATCTTCATAAAATGGTTTGTAAATCTGCTCTGTCTTATACACCTTAAAAGTGACGCAGTCTCACATTTGCTAGCTGAAATTTCCTGTAAACGTTGTGACTACTCTGGCATCACAGGAATTTTCTCTTTCTGCTTTTTTTTTTTTTTTAAATATAAAGCAGAATCTGACTATTCCATCTTCTGAAATATTTTCTCCATGGGTAGATAGTCAAGGTATCTGAAGATAAATGGTGACTGAGTATTTACTGTTGTTATATTCACACATAAATCTGGAAAACTGTGAGCTTTCTGCCTATATCATCTTCTCTGAGCAGATGTTGGGAGCATGGCATGCATTCTTGAAGGCTATATGTCAGTAATAATTCCAGATATGCAATATGAAAATAAAGAACCATACAGTTAGAGATAAAATGAGATAATTTATTTTATGGTGACGTGTAGTTAAAAATAACTAATACAATTAATAAAATAATTTGAAGCAAAAAAAGTCTCAGAATTAATTGCCATAAATTGTTTGAGCATAATAGCTGTGTAGACTTGTTCCTCACCAGCTATGTAGAAAATTGCTGCTTAGGCCCAACAGAAAATCTGTATGAACTAGCTTAGTTTGAGATAAATTCTGTTGCACAGAAGTAAATTCTGAAGAGTTGTATGGTGCATCTTGCAAACATAACCAGGTATTTACACTCTTATTTGGAAAGAAGGATCAGTCTGTCAGTTAAGATTTTGGATCGGTTATTAGAATTAATGGCATTTGTTTTTTGATTCATGGCAATCTTGGACAGATGACTCCGCCACATATTTTCTTCATTCACACTGGACAAGCATCTCAGCACAATAACTCTTGTATGTGTTGTGCCATATGTATTATAATATATGCTTTAGTGGGATTCTGGAGGATGTCGACACCACACAAGTAACACTCCTATGAAGGGACTGGGTGGTCCACTGAGACAGTGAGCAAATGCAGTATTCAGTGGGACTCAGGATGCAGCAGCTGTGTAGAAGCATAACCAGACTCTGCTAATGAGAAAGAAAGCACACACTAGCTCTGCACACCTACTCCCCGCTTTTCTCTCTGACGTGACATTTTCAGTTTCAGAAGAGCAGAGGAAGAATAATCACTCAGTAAATCTAGATTCTTGTTGCAATTGTACAGTGGAAACTACTCTTTCTCCTACGCCCTTCCTTCTTCTCCTTTGCCCTAGGTTTTCCTAAACAATTCATAATGAATTATGAATTTAATTTAATTCTCAGAATTATCTTAGTAGTTGTGATCTTGCAATATAAAGGTGGAGGCAGTTTCATCTTTGTTTCAAACATAATTTCCATTATATTTCATGTAAGTTGCGTTTATTGACATCAAAGAGGACAGTGGTGTTTTGGGAACTTTATATGGCTTCACACTCCACTGAATGCAATATGGATTTCAGAGTTTTAATGACATAACAGCATCAAACTATTAGACAGGAAATAATTCAGCAAAGCTTTAGGGCAAATATGCTTATGTTACATATACACATATTTGTATCACCCTAAGCTTTTAATTGTAATTTCTTTCATAATTTAAATGAGAAAAAAGTTTTAAAATTATTTATTGACCCTTTACTACAGTATTGCTATAGTTCTTTTGGGAGATGGGGTGATTGTTTACTTTTAAGTAGGCATGAAAACAGCCTAAATTCACTTTTCAATTGCAGGTTTTCTGTTGAGGTCACTCGTTTTACTTAAAATTAGAAGAGGCATCAAAATTTACTAGCATCCTGCAAACACTTCTTCTACTACTTCTCATACTGCGCATTTCTTCCTGTTTAAGAGAAGTCCTCATCTTTTTTTTTGTGTGTGCTTGAAATCCGTTTTATGGATTCCCTTGAAGATACAGCATGTTCTGAAACTTTCTTAGTAAAATGTACTGTTCCTGTAACATCATGTTAATTCTAAATCATATGCATTTTGGGGGAATTCTTTCAAACTCTCTGACAAAATAGTTTTGATGGAAACTAAAATGGTATAGTCAGAAGTATTTCTGCTGCAATTAATCTTTACATTGGAAGGTGTTGCACAGAGAGCTACAGAAGGGAAAATTCATCTCTGTGGGAATTGTCAATTACCATCAGCACTGTAGCTGGCTAAGAAACTGTTACCAGGGCATATAAAATTAAACTGAAAGAGTATTCTTCATGACCTTCAAACAGATTAGTGTTACTTGCCTCCAGTAAAAACATAAATAATGTATTTTTATAAAAAATGATTAAAAAATGATGAATTTAATCAGTCTTAAGAAAAAATCTTAGCAATGGTGAGCATTATCACATTGCAGGACA
Source organism: Patagioenas fasciata (assembly GCF_037038585.1). Lineage (NCBI taxonomy): Eukaryota > Metazoa > Chordata > Aves > Columbiformes > Columbidae > Patagioenas > Patagioenas fasciata. The sequence continues at coordinate 25,506,711 of NC_092524.1, read as the reverse complement.
CTGAAATTTCTCAGGACCTTTATATTTATCCTATTGCTGCACTGGTTGATAGACAAGAAAATATATTCTTACAAACAGAATTGACCAGAAAAACAGTAAAACAGAAAAATAGCACAGGAGCTGAATTAGTCTGTTGACCTTGTGTGTATGTGTTCTAATCTTCTGTAATGAATTACTTGTTGCTTGCACTGCTAAGACCATCAGTGTGTGGTCGTCTGATATGTAGGGGTCTCTGAATACTATAAAAGATATGTCAGTTTGTGCAACTAAGAACCTCCATGACTCACTGTACAGCCCATCCATTTTGTCACATGCTGTACTGCATCAATTTATTCAGAAGCAATCCCTCCCAAAATGAAACAGTTCAATTTTCTACTTCTATACCCAGTTGTACAGGCTATAGAGAATGGAGTATTTGTGCTTCTTGTTTTTGTTTTGTTTGTGGTGGTTTTTTTTTTTTTTGTTTTTGTTTGTTTGTTTGTTTTTTTTTTTGTTTTGGTTCTATTTAAGGATTTTATCATGGTGAATGAACTTGAAACCCTGGTGAATAAAGTATTCTGATATATAGATGCAGTTATTTAAAATTTATATATAAAATCATATAAACATTTTACATACTACTTACAATGCACAAAACTGATTCTTCAGAATGCTTCTGGGTCATTTATTCAGCAGAGTAGCCATCAGAACTACAAAAGTGGGCAGGAGAAGGTTCTCGAAAATAATGGGTAAGAAATGTGTTTAGTGATGCACTCTCTCAAAGAAATCTTTGCTGTCTCCCTTGCTTTTGAAAATTAAAGAGTAAATCCAGTTTTGAACATGAAGTTCAAAGTCTCTTATTAAACCCATGAGCTTCTATTTCAACTTTGTAAAGAGTTATTTCTGTAAATGTCTAGTTTCTCTTTATATTCCAACTCTTAATGTGAGAAGATAGGCACATTTCTAATGAAAGTGTCGGTGCATTCTTTGACTCATATGTCCTTCCAAAACATCTAGTGGCCATGTTCCACTAGCTGTTGTGGAGAGCGCTTCCTTGCCAATGTTTTATGCTTTCTATTGCTGCAATAAGTAATGTGTCCCGTGGGAGGAAGAAGGAGTGTTCTGCTCTCTCGGTCACTGCTATGTTTAATGCTTGCTCAATATATCTTTACTAGTTTGAGTCTGAGTAAGCATTCATCAGTTTCCTGTGTGTTTGTCTGAAATTTCAAATTATATGTCTTTAGGAAGTAGCTTTTTTTCAGACTTCAGCCTTTTCAAGTCTGAGTATGTAGGTATATGGTTTGTGTCTTTGCAGTAACAAATGACATCCTGAACTTTTGAGTTTTCCTTTGAAAAAAATTCTGTTACAAAGCATTCTCATTTAAAATGTGATGACCATGAAGGCACCCTGTGATGTAATCAGTTGACTATAATACTGTCTTCTGGCCTAAAATTTAGAGTAACATGAGAAATTAGAAACTGAAAATTGCTGGAAACTTGAGGTAGTTGTTATATAAGGTGTATGCTATGCGTGAGTCATATATTCTGTCTATAATCAGCAAATAGATGTACATGTGGATGCAGAAGACCAACAGTATAGGATGGAAGTAAATATCAGTAAGGTTGGAGTCAAACTAGCAAGACTAGCTGGTTGCTGTGGATTTGGAGCTCTGGTGTGCATGGGAAGTTAGTCATGTGTGTGTTTAAAGCCTTGTGCCGTGGTACCTGAGCTTTCAATCAGGAAACTCCTGGTTAAGGTCTTGTTACTTGTTACTTCTACTCAAGGAGTTTGACTGAGAAAGTCTCAGGAAATCACACTTCTCTCTTGTGGGTTTCTACTGCCTGGAATACAGGTTAGTTGCTGTAAAAATGTTCCTAAAAATAGATAATTCATATCCTTTCTGTGTTGGCATTGAGAATTATTAATACCTGCATACTGTAACATTTAAACTGTACAGTTTAGAACATTTGTCTGTTTGCCTACTTGTGGTGCAATTATTGCATTGTAAATTAATTCATGGCCTCACATGTGCTGCTCTCATAACAAACACTGTTGTAAGAAAGCAATATTCAAAACTGCACTGGTTTAATACCTGACTTCTGATAAAACACAATGGCCACTAATTCTGCAGTATAAAAATATGCTGACAATTCACATTCTTTTTACCAGTATTTCTCGAGTCTGTCCCCTTGCAGAAGTAAGAAGTGAAAGGAACTGGGTAGAGAAACTGATATCTGTTGTGGAGATATGAGTAATTCCTAAAAATATTCTTAAGTCCTTTGTAATCTTTCATATATCATGGATTGAATGCAATAGCTGTGAGGAGACGAGAGCTCTGTTTCACTGATTTACTTTTTCCCTTTAATTGTCAGTAGGTCAAACTGATCTAATTTCCAGGGTTCCCTTCTTCACTTGCCATAAGAAATTAATCAACGTGATTCTTATTTAAATATTTCTTTAAAACAATTATTCAGTAATTCCTATTTATTTCTGTCATCCTGCTTTACTCCTGCAGCATTATTATAGTCCTTCATTTGACTTGTTCTTCCTTTTGATCATCATTATAATCCTGGAATCTGTATCTCATTCTCCCCCCTTTGAAATATGCTTATTATATGAATGTTTAAAGTATCTTTTTGTCTGAAATTTTTTCTCAGTTCCCTCAAAGGACAAAGGAAAGTTTAATATAAGTAAACATTTAAGTCCTAGAGATCAATATGAAATAGTTATCTGGGTCTTTATCACTTCAAGGTCTGAACTTGAGTTGGATGTTGCTTTGGAAGTGAGAACCAGGAGAAAGATTGTCCCTTGCCAATGACAAAAAACTTTCTATCTCTCACCCTTATGTTGCTCAGTTGCATACATTATTGATCAAACTTAAGGTATTTTCTATGTTGAAAGAATCCAGTCTGACAGTTCATAATCTTGGTTGTGAGAGCAGAGTTAATAAATATTTTCATAAGCATATTTAAACAGAAAAGATAAAACTGGCCAGGATTTGTTGATATTAGTCATGGAGAACAAAGAGATAAAGTTATGGTCATTAAATTACTTTTATGTGATTATCAAATTTTTAGGAACTATAAATGCAGAAAAAATGATATTTGAAACTAGATCTTGCAATAAAGTCCTGTATTTCTATTTCTCCTGTAATATTAACTGAAACCAGAGCAATTCATGACAAATAATAGAATGAGACTTTGAACATGATCAAATATTGCATTTTTAGAGCAAATCAACTACACCACATTTTCATTCCTGAGTGTTTTCAAATTTTTTAACAATCTTGAAAATTAATGTTCAGTTTGTTTTTATTCAAAGGTCTTTTGATTTTTGTGTTGACATACTCTGTAGTAAACCTGTCAAAAATGACACTGAAGATCAACAGATTTAAAAAATGCAGAAGTTTTAGCTCTGTGTTCTGTCCCCAGAGAATTTGTTTGTAAATACAGAAATGAACTGTGAAGGTAAAAAAGACAGATGTTACAAGTTCTGCAAATGGTTTGCTTCTTCAGATATTGAGAGACCATATGTGGGTTGATGAAGGTATTTTGTTAGTGTTGCATTTATGTCATCTGATGTTACCAAATCATGCTTTTTGCTATTGTGGATTTTCTTTTTTTAAGATTTTTTTTTTTTTTAAAATTTTCCTCCTTATTAATCAAAGAAAGTCAAGGAAAAATCATGCAGAAAAGTCAGTAACTCATCAGAAGGATGCTGATTTCTAATGTAGGAGTTTCAGGTTCGAGACTCTGCTTTGTTTGTTCCCAGATCCCAGATAAAAATGTTTAAATTGATTGGGATATTGAATATTTGTCTGTCTGGTTTTAATCAGAAAATGTATCTTTAATATGAACAATTTTTAGTAATAAAAGTTTTATTCTCAAAATGAATGGAACATAGAAATAACAATAATTATGATTATTACCCTAGATTATTCACTGAGATGTCTTTGAATTTGGTAAGATCCTTATCTGTGGTCATTTTATTATTTCTCCTGTTAGGAGAGAAACTGGGAGAGAAATCTGTGCTATTTCATCCTGTAAATGAAAATCAAGTGGAGAAAGCATGTTAAGTTCTTCATGCTTGTTTAATGGTGATGTTGGATTGGTCCCTCACAATAAAATCTATATGGAAGAGGTTATTTCTATTTTCCATTATATTAATCTACATCAAATCTTTACTGAAAACCATACGTTCATTATTATTCTTTAATGCTATCCAATATATATGTATATTTTTTTTTGTTTAAGATTAAGATTTTATTAGATAATGATTTTCTAAAATCCAGATATATTTGAACCTTGTTTTATCTCCATCTGCTGATTTTAAAATATCATTAAAAACAGTCAGCATCATCTTTTAGAATCTATTCTACACATTGTTTGTAGCTTTCACTGAAGTTCTGGGGCTTTTACTTCAGTCTTATTGTTTGCTCCCTTATTTTTCTAGGAACAGAGAGTGGACTTACACATCTGTGATTGCCGTTAATGTATTTTTGTATTGTTATGTTCTAATTGTTGTTAATATATTCTTATTCTCTTACAGTTGGACTCTGTTCTTTAAAGTATTTTCAAACATAAATATTCTATGAAATTCCTTCTCTGCATCTACAGAAGTTATTTCCCTTGTACTAGAGCACCTGAGAAAATTTAATTTTATATAAAAATATTTGTATTTATATATCTCTCTATATATGTTCCTAAAGCCATTTTTACAGCTTGTAATGAGGATGGGAGAATGGACTAGATTTATTCAGGGTAAGATCATGACTCATATAAGATAATCTACAACCAGCATGACCATTATGTTGTAGTAGAGGAGCAGGAAAGAAGTGTGGGAGGACTTCTACATGAATCTGAATTGTAAAAAGACTATTTGATGTGCAAGAAGAATTTACAGAAATTCAGAATAAACAGTAAATTGTTTTCTCCACAGATTAGCTGCATCCTGTAAAAGTAAAAATCTCAGTTGATATTCTCCTAGTGTAATGCTAGCTAATTCCCTTTATGACCAGTAGGTCTCGCAGGAGTTATATGCTGAAATCACTTCCCTTATTGTTTTACTAAATTCACCTCACATCATCCGTCTCAAATCCCATCTGATCTCTAGCCTTATACAACCTGAAGTTCACCTTCAGAGCTCTTTGCAGTTCTTAGCTTCCTTTTTGTTTCAGTGCTGAGATCTTTTAGTTCTTACTCTCTGAAGTGCATTATACTGGTTTTGGATGGGATAGCATTAATTTTCCTCATAATAGCTTGTATGGATTTGTGCTGAAAACACTACTGATGTTTTTGTAACTGCTGAACAGTGTTTCCACAGCATCAAAACCTTCTCTGCCTCTCACACTGCCTCAACAACAAGTAGGCTGGGGAGAACAAGGTGCTGTGAGGGGAGCACAATTGGGACAGCTGATCCCAGCTGATTAAAGGGATTTTTTTTTTTTTAAATTTTACTTTCGTTTTCTCCTCATTGTTTCTTATTAAACTATCTTTATCTCAACCTATGAGTTTTTGGAGTTTTACCCTTGTGATTCTCTCCTTCATCCCACTGCAGGGGGAGAAATGAGAAACTGTGTGCTTAGCTGCCTACTGGGGTTAAATCACAGCATCCATTCAATTCTACATGCAATTTCCTTCCTTTGTTTCTTTCATTTTCAGCTCTATTCTTTCTCTCCTGCTTCTCTTAGTACATGGGATGACCTCTGGCTTACATTAAGTTTCCTTTCTTCGGGCCATCTTTCAAACTTTTCTTACATACTCTTTTGCAGAGGTTTCTGGTATGGCTTGCTCTCCAGCTGTTGTGACTAAAAATCAGTTAGCAATAAAATGGTTCTTGTTTAAACTCTAAATTAAAAGAAGGTGACACAAAAATCTAATTATAAATATTATTCCATTTCATTGAATTGTTTTGTTTGTTTGACTGTCAGTCTGGATTATTCAAGATTCTGCTTACATGCTGGTACAAGGTTTCATGCAGTGCTTTGTAATGACTCTGCTGATATTACAGTGTGGTTTTGTGAAACTACAGATGAATAATTAGCTGTAGGTCAACGAATGTGAACTCGTTTTTTTATTAACAATTTGCTAATTTAATAATAATAAATATTCTAATAAGTATTTGTTTATTTCGTGATCATAACAGTTCATCTGTAGACAATTCACAAATACTTTCACACTTATTTTGATTAGTTTCAATTATCTCCATAGTTTTATTTCCATATTGAAAGGTAATACAAGTAACCAATGCAACTGAAAATTTTGAACTGTGTGTCAGAGGACATTTTAGGTGTCATTTAAATTCTTTATATTTTCCATGTGATTTTCAGTTTACTTCTGTAAATATTCTAATATTTGCTTTTATTCATGATGGCTAGTTTTTTTTTCTGATAATACTGATAAAAAACACCTTCATAAATGTGGTAGAATTTGGCTAATACTTCTAAAACAGAAATATTTAAATAAAAAATAAATTAATATTTAAAGAAAGACAAATATTTAAAAATATATATGACAATTTGAAGTAGGCATTTGCTGTCAGATGTAGCTCCATTCTGCTTTGGTCAATATCAAGCCACCTAGGAGTCATATTTCAGTACAACCTTGTGCCTTTCCTTTGGCTCTTTTTTTTTTCCATAACATTCTTATGCCTATTCATAAGACCATATCTATTCTGAACAGATCATTAAGCAGTGATTAAAAGCATATTTTCTATTATATTTAAGGATAAATTTTAACTTAAATGTTTAAGTTCTTTTATGAATGCAATTGTAGTATGTGCAAGCATTTATATGCAGGGGTATAATTAAGTCAAATTATAGCAAATATTTTACAGTAGAGCTATAATTAGTATTTGATTTTCGATACTATTACAAAAAGTATTTGTCTCAGCAACTGGCAGGAACTTTTGAAAATAATCTGTAATTTTTATCTTTTGGTTTAACAGTCAAAAAGTAACCATTACCCTATGAGATCTGAAGAACAAATCAATGTACGGCTTGCTGCCTCAGATTTCCCTCCTCACAGTATATTGTTACTGTTTCTGTAACTGCAGTTTCTACAATCATATTTCTTACTTTTTAAATGCTCTGCCCATCAAATTTACATGAATGACATTGAGTTCCTGTGGCATTGCCTGGGCTGCTTCTAAGTTGTCCACTGTTTTAGCACTGTAACTTTGTGCAAGTACTTTGATATTTAGGAGGTGATCAATGTTTGAACACTGGCTGGAAAAGGTCTTTTCGATATTAACAAAATTCTAAGAAATTGCCAATGATAGGATTACATGTTTATGAACACAACAAATAAATATTTAGTAACATCCTACGTTTTAATTGTGAAAGTCTCAGAATTGAAAAATAACATATTGTTTTTTCAACTCTGTTTTAACTGATACAGTGCAGCTCTTCTTTCTGCTTGCTTTTGAGAACACAGAAATATTGCAAACAAATTGGCTTTAGTTTCTTTACATGCAGAGCTGCAATTTCAGGCCTGAAAACGTATCAAGCCTGTTTAAACTTATGCTCTGACCTTATTCTTTCTGAGCTATGTACCTATTTGCCGTCAATAATCTCCAGAAACTTTTATTTCAGCCTCACTAAATTGGAAGATTAAGTAACGTGGCAAAGTTCATGAGGTATATATGGAAAATTACATGAATCTTGAATATATTAACCTGTAAATGTTGAGTGTGTCTTGTCGGGGCACCTTAAAGTTCATTAATTTAAAATACTTCACAGTTCTGTGGGTAATCAGGATTCACAAATACCTCTCCTGTCTTTCTGTGATTTTTTTTTCGTTCCCCGGTAACACACATGGACTGTCAGAAATGAAGTTAAATTGTCTTTTTTGCCTTCTTTTCTTCTCCAGAGCTTTGATTCTGCACTTTTGAAACATAGGGAATACGGAAATCATGTTCAAAAGAGATGTGTAAAGCTTTTGTCTAAAATGGGGAAAACATTAGCTAATGCCTATGTTTTTTGCAGTAATCCTTCAACAGCCAGTGTGCCAGCTTGAAATAGCTCTTACTGGGAGGCAACAGCGCTGCTCTGGGCTCTGAAAGGATTCTGCAGTTTTCACGATGTTGATAAATTCTGAAAATAGGTTGATTGAACTAAAAATAATGTCTTGCCTGGAGAGTGCTTGGCTTCATTCAATGCATTTATTTTGGGAAGGGAAGGGGAGGTTGTACTAGGAAAAAGTAAATCTATCCAGTAATGTTGCAAAAGAAGAATTCCTAAGCCTTTGTAATTTAGTTAGTTAAAGTGCAACTGTTAAACCCCAAAGCAACAACACCTAACATTGTAACTGTCCTCCAGTGATTGCTGTGGCACTATTTGCAATAATTTGGGTCATTTCTCACAAGCTCTATAACACACCTGGAAGCTTTAAGTGCCACTCAATTAACTTTCTATGAGCAGCCTTCACTAGCTGTTCCTTATGCTGCGGTTGTAAAATAGATAAACAAATGAAACATAAAAGGAGATAAGCTTGTGAATTGTAGGCACTACTCTACTCTAATGACTGTGTATTGAACTAGTACCTTAGAAAAAGAGTTTGAAGCTGTCACCCTCTCTTCTGGATGAAACATAAAACTGAAGCTGATGTTTCCTATAGTGATTATGTTATCTATTGCTTGGTTTTTTAGCAGTAGAAATATTGACCAAAACCTGAGCTCTTACAGTTAATTCTGCGTAGCTGTATAATTTCTGAAATTTCTGCTTGAATAGAACAAATGGTAACTTGAATTGTTTTGTACTGCTCTTGTGTTGGCTCTTAGACAGTTGTGTTCTGAATTCCCAGAAGTATTTTGATTGAGTAGTTGTCTGTGCCACTCTGGTGTATTGTCATTCCAATATTTTTAAGGTAAAGAACTAATTCTGAATGTAAGAGCAATATTATATAAGATCCAGGTACACTAACCCATTTTCAAGATGAAAATTGAACCTGAAGCTGAGTCCTTAATTACCTTTTCTGTTTCCCCAACACTGCTGAAATTAGGCACAATGCAATGTGGAGTTTGTTTGTTTTTCTTTTTTTCTTTTTTTTTTTTTTTTCAGAGAAAACTTTGTTGCTAGATCTTCTTCCTATTTTGCTCATTATAAGCATTTTTAGTCCCTTTACAGTATTCCTTTATGCTTCTCTAAGTTAATTTAATGGAACTGACTAATACCGAATCCTGTAAATTCAGATGATGTTTCAGGTTTTGTTGTGGGCTAATTGGTTCACCTTGTATCAACTCAGTTGCTTTTACCATCATCCAGAAAACTTAATTTACTTTGCATGGTAATGCTATCAGTTGCCTTCGTGGGAAAATAAATTTAAAAAAAAAAAAAAAGAAAAAAGTATGTGCTAGAAAAACAGCATGATAGCCTCAGTTCTTAAGAATCTAAACATAAAAAAAAAAAAGAAATTCCATTAAGAAAATGAAGTTGTAGCTATGTATAGAAGCAGTTTCTGTGTAAGGATAAAATTGGAAAGGCTGGTGAAAAATGTGAATTGTAAGAGTTATAAGACTTTGGAAGGGAAGGCTTTAGAAAAATATTAGATGTAAGAAAATATGAAATATATTATATTATATTATATTATATTATATTATATTATATTATATTATATTATATTATATTATATTATATTATATTATATTATATTATATTATATTATATTATATTATATTATATTATATTATATTATATTACATTGTATTACATTGTATTACATTGTATTACATTGTATTACATTGTATTATATTACATTGTATTATATTACATTGTATTATATTACATTGTATTATATTACATTACATTATATTATTGGAGTAAGTGAGCATATAACAAATATCTGAAAATAAGTTGAAGTATTCAGTGACCTTATTCTAATAATCTTCTACAAAAATAGTTATTTACAAGCCCATTGTTAATAGTTAATAACAAAGAAAATAAATACAGATAAGAATAATGGAAAATGGCTTAATGCAGATGTATGTAAATTTTATATCTATTGTATCCTGATATCCTGAAAATAGTTATGTTACTAGGAACTGTTAATGTTAGAGAACTTGCAGGGCAGAAAACTTGAAAAAGATCATCATTGCACCTAGCTGGGGCTTATAGCAGGCTGTAAAGTAAATGCATTTGATACACTGCTGATGAAGAGGCAAGTAAAATAATTTTAAAACCCCCAAATAAAACAGAAATGTATGAATGACACAGTAGTGATTCTACTCCACTTAACAATGGATGGATCATTTTGTTTATATCTGGGTACTGGAGAAGTTTTGGCAAATATGGAAGTTCTGAGAGTAGGAAAAGGAGTGAAGGTGATGTTCCAGAAGCATTGTAGGATTGGTTTTTACACTGAGGGTTGCAATCACTGGTTTTCATGCTCTCACTGTAGGTGAAACAAGAAGTTATTGTTTTTATTTGCTGCTTAAAGACATAGAGAAAATTATATGAAGAATAACAGGGCAATGGAAAAATAATGTCATAGATGCTTTTTGCTAATAGTTGCTAGGAGTATCTAGAAGGCAAGTGGGCAGAAAACTGTCTGAATATCCATGATTCTATTTCAGAAAAATTGTGTGTGTGCTAGATGATTAGTTGAATTCTCCTGAAATACAGTGTTTCTAGAATACTAATAAAGAAAAAGTGGCATTACTCTGGGGTATGGATATTGTATAAATCTTATATATTTTGCTAAGTCTCTAAACTTGACATGTATAATCATTATCATTCTCTTAGCTACATTTTTTGAAGTATTATAGATGTCCCTCTGTAGTGTAGACATCACTATATCTGTATTTCTAGCATTGTAAGCCAAGCTAAACTTGGCCATGTGTGCATACAGCCATTCTGCATTTCTTTATGGCTATATAAATGCAGTATGTCAGAATCACTGTTCCATGAAGGACTTACAAAACTGGAGAGCTGTATCAGGCTACCTGTACTCATTTCATCAGCACCTGCTTGCCATCACTTGTTCCTTTGTAAGTATTTGATGAGGCTTTAGATACTCAGCAGACTTGTTAGACAACCTAACAGATTCTCTCACAGCAGCTCACCCTCAGTAGCATTTTCTCTCAGTCTTGAAAGGTTTAAAATTACTAAAAGCTTCTAAGTAATTTTTTCTCAGTATTTCACATCCACATCTGTAGGGTGGCTGAACACCAGTTCACAGGTGATCACAAGGAGTAAGTAAAAAACCCAAGCCTATTGTCACCAGGTTTAAATTAATATATCAGGAATACAGTCGCTTCTAAAAAAATGTTAAAAAATTCCCTGTTGACAATAAGGACCATTCCACGACACTGACTAGAAATCTTACCATGTTTTATTATTTAGGGTAAGCAAGGCAAAAAAAATCTTACTAACCACACCAACCAGAAGATAATTGTTTACAGGTGCAAGAGGCAAAAAAAAAAGTTAAATTGGTCTTATTTCAACTAGAGGGAATGCTAACCTTTCTTTAGCTTCTGTCGGAGCAGTAGGAATGAACTGAATCTCACTAATTGTACTGTGTTTACTTATAGAGATTTGTCTTTTTCTTGGAAGTCTATTCCACTGTTAAATTGTTTTCACTGTAACAGTCTATTGTTCAACCTCTTTATTTTCTTTGTGTATTCTCATTAATAAATATTGAAAAGGGATGAAGGGAGGTACTCTGGGATATGATCTACAGGATTTTCTTCAAGTCTTTCTACGATTAATATTCAAGGAAAATGTGTGGGTTTTTTTTTCCATAAGAAAAATTGGAATTTTGGGCCGAGATTCCATTTTCTTTTGGAATTTTTGTGGTAATTCTTTTTGGTTGAAACTGGGAATGCATGCTCCCTGAAAAGCAAAAACATTGCTCTTGGCAGAACAAAATAAAACATAAATAATAAAGAAACTCCATGCAGCTCAAGTAACCTGTTACCTACATATGAAATATATTCTTGACTCTTATAAAATGTTAATAGAATGTTCACATTCACAAATAAAGATTAAATTATGCAAGTTTTTTAGTGAAATTGTAGCATGTGCTTGCAAATTTCCCAGCTGACACTTTACTTTTTCATATATTAAAATAGTGTGACTATTGAAAAAATTGACACTTAACCTCATGTGTTATTTTTGGTTTTGGTTTTGATTTTTTTTTTTTTCTTTCCAGAAATGAATTTCTTTGTTGCAAGAAATCATGATTATTTATTGACGCAGAAAGCAAATTGGCCGATGTTCTACTGAGTGTTCTGAAAAACATGTAAGTGTTATACATTTACTCTGACACTGATTACGTGTTCAGTTTAGCTGGTGATTTGATTTTAACAAAGAAACCAGAGGCTAGAGATGTTTCTAATTTATTTTTATCACAGCAGCAGATAAGGCACTATGACATTGTGTCTGAGGTCATACCTTTCTGAAAGCATTTTTGTCCCCTTGTTTTACTCTGCACATGAGCATCCATCAGACTCTGCTACGTATTCATAACCTTTGCTCAGGAAAGTCCATAGCAACATAAGTCAAGATTAATGGTAATTGGTAAGCAAAGCTCTAAAAAAAGAAAAAAATTACATAGGGCCTACCTGGTCAGCAAAATTACCTGGCACTAGACACTTCTTTATTTTTCAACCTCCCCCAAAATAGCACTATTGTGACCTTTTATATTAGAAACTCCAAAACCAACACTACACAATGGCTGACAGAAATGTAAACTCTGATTAAAATCTTCAGTTTTGAGAGGACACTAAGTAATATTATTGACCTTCTTAGTACTAGTACACAAGGGAAGTACTGACGGTACTGACACTGCACTGAGTGCATGAAGCTGGGGCAGCTCCTGATATTTTTCTTTTGTTCTCTTGCTATCTTTAATGTGTCATTTCCTAGAGTTCTTTCTGATCCAGAGAATTCAGTGTTTTTACAAAAAAAAAATCATTATTTCATGGAATATAATTTATGAATTAAGAGTCTTATTGCTGTATAGTTTGGGGAAAAAAATAAACAACACCCCACCTAATCTGAGTAGTGCTGATAATAATTCAGGTATAAATTATTTTTAAAGAGGTTTTATGTGGATAGTATTCTTCTGCTGAAAATTGTTCATGAATGTTTAATTTATTTCTTTCTTTTGTTAGAGAATTGTCTGCTAACTGGAAGCATTTTGTACTGCATAGTTACTTAAGGCACTGTTAGTTTCAATTCAACAGAAAATGGCTCTAAGAGCAGGGAAATGAGTGACAATATGTTAGGGGACTGTGCAGCACAAAATACACAGCTTCAGCTTGCATGCAAAAATATCATTTAGCTGTGATAATAGAAATTAGATTTCAATCAGTATGCTCTTTGTTATTAATCTATTTTTCTCCTTTCATCTGAAGAGGTTCTAATAATATGTTAGACAAATCGTACTCTTTAAAAACTGATTTGAAATAAAAATGCTTTTGAATCTATGCAATTTCAGGCATGCATTCTGTTACAATAATATTTCCTCTTGCTGCTGAAGTATCCATGTATACTTGTAAGTGTATACAATGTTGTTACATTTATTTTTGGTACAAGTTAATTGTTAAGAATGAAATTATTTTTTCCTTTCTGAGTAAATTTGTGAGGGGACTATGCAAGGTGCAGTAAGAACGTTGAATCTGAAGATCTAATAAAGATTTTAAATTATAAGGGCTGATAATTAGTATGTAGGGTTGAAGTATTAAGGATAACTTTTTCCTTTGTGGCAAAAGGCATGGTTTCTTAAGTATCTTCAATATTTCATCAGTTTCAGTTACTGTCTGAAGTTGAGGAAATTATAGTGTGTGTACCCAGCCAAACACTTCTGTGTGCACTCTGCATAGCAGAATTTCCATATAGGTTAGTACTATTAGAGTCTCAACTGAAGATCTTTATGAATTCTCTTTCTAGTAGACACTTTTTATGATAAACAGAAAGACACTGGTCTTATATATAAGGGCTTTTGGTCATCTACTGTGATTATATTTTTGGACTCTAAGGCCAGCTTAAAGAACAATAGACTTTATTGACTTCAATGATGTTGAGAAACTACTACTAATTTAGAAGTATTTCTGAGTTATATCTGCTGCTTTTGTCTGGCTGGGACAGTTTTTAGCTACCTAATATACCCTTTTAATTTCAACCTTTCAGATGGGAAGCAAGAGAAAACAACCCTATCATTTTTGTATTAGTTAATTTTGATGAATTATAGTCAGAGGTTCATTACTTTGTAGTATGGAAATTTCAATATTGTTTTTGTTTCCTAAAGGAGAACAGACTGGGTTCGGTGGCAATGGTTCCTCCATATTTAGTGTCTACGGGGTCGGCTGTAACATGCTCATGAACTAACACAAAAGATGTTTGTGCATGACAGGTGTTGACAAAACATTAGTACAATGTTATGCAGGCTTCCCAAGCCCTGTATAAAGCATGCATGATTTCTGACAACTGTTTTTGCAGAGTGATCAAAACTTATTAGACTACACTTGCATCCTTTTTTGGACATGTGGATTCCTATCACAAACCATTAAGTCACCTTAAGTTCACAGTATCACAGTATCACAGTATGTTTGGGATTGGAAGGGACCTCAAAACATCATCTAGTCCAATCCCCCTGCTGGAGCAGGAACGCCTAGGTGAGTTCACACAGGAATGTGTCCAGGCGGGCTTTGAATGTCTCCAGGGAAGGAGACTCCACAACCTCCCTGGGTAGCCTGTTCCAGTGCTCTGTTACCCTCACTGAGAAGAAGTTCTTTCTCAAATTTAAGTGGAACCTCTTGTGTTCCAGCTTGATCCCATTGCCCCTTGTCCTATCATTGTTTGCCACTGAGAAGAGCCTGACTCCATCCTCGTGGCACTCACCCTTTATATATTTATAAACATTAATAAGGTCATCCCTCAGTCTCCTCTTCTCCAAACTAAAGAGCCCCAGCTCCCTCAGCCTTTCTTCATAAGGGAGATGCTCCACTCCCTTAATCATCTTTGTTGCCCTACGCTGGACCCTCTCCAGCAGTTCCCTGTCCTTCTTGAACTGAGGGGCCCAGAACTGGACACAATATTCCAGATGGGGTCTCACCAGGGCGGAGTAGAGGGGAAGGAGGACCTCTCTCGATCTACTGACCACCCCCCTTGTAATACACCCAAGGATGCCATTAGCCTTCCTGGCCACAAGGGCACAGTGCTGGCTCATGGTCATCCTGTTGTCCACCAGGACCCCCAGGTCCCTTTCCCCTACACTGCTCTCTAATAGGTCATTCCCCAACCTATACTGGAACTTGGGATTGTTCCTGCCCAGATGCAGGACTCTACACTTTCCCTTGTTAAATTCCATCAGGTTATCCCCCGCCCAACTCTCCAGCCTGTCCAGGTCGCGCTGGATGGCAGCACAGCCTTCTGGCGTGTCAGCTACTCCTCCCAGGTTAATGTCATCAGCAAACTTGCTGATGGTACACTCAATTCCCTCGTCTAAATCGTTAATGAATATATTGAATAATATTGGCCCCAGTACTGACCCCTGAGGCACTCCACTAGATACTGGCCTCCAACTGGACTCTGCACCATTGACCACCACTCTCTGGCTTCTCTCTTTAAGCCAGTTTGCAACCCACCTCACTACTCTATTGTCTAGACCACACCTCCTCAATTTAGCTGTGAGGATGCTGTGAGGGACTGTGTCAAAGGCTTTACTGAAGTCAAGGTAGACCACATCCACCGCTCTGCCATCATCCATCCACCTTGTTACATTCTCATAAAAGGCTATGAGGTTGGTCAAGCATGACTTACCCTTGGTAAAGCCATGCTGACTGCCCCTAATGACCCTCTTATCCCTGATGTGCGTTGAGATGACACCAAGGATAAGCTGTTCCATTACTTTCCCAGGGACAGAGGTGAGGCTGACCGGTCTATAATTACCCGGGTCCTCCTTCTTGCCCTTTTTAAAGACTGGAGTGACATTTGCTTTCCTCCAATCCTCAGGCACCTCCCCCGTTTCCCAAGACTTGGCAAAAATGATGGATAGCGGTCTAGCAATGACTTCAGCCATCTCCCTCAGCACCCGCGGATGCATCCCATCTGGACCCATGGATTTATGGACGTCCAGACTATTTAATTGTTCCCTAACCCAGTCCTCATCGACTAAAGCAAACTCCTCCATTAACCTGGCTTCATCCGGGGTCTCAGGGGTACAGGGTTCCCTGTTTGATAAATGTCTACTCTATGTCCTTTTCTTACTGTTATTTTGGTGATTTTTTTTTTTTTTTAATTTTGATACTGTTTGTCTTGCACCATATTTTTGTGTAGACACTTCATCTATTGTTCACAGCTTCTACAGGACCTACTTTGGTTAAGGCTTTTATCAAGTGATTCTGTAGAATATTAAGCTCTAATCAATTCTCCAGCAAAACTTACAACCACTAAAATCTCACTAAGGGATGAAATAAAAATGTTCATAGCATACTGGCCAAATCTACTGCTGTCTGCAGATTCTAGGAAGTTGATAAAAATGTCAAAAATAATAGCATAATATTTTGATATTGAAGAGGGGCCTCATATTTCTTTTTTCATCATACAAAATAATCAAGGTAACATTCTTGACTTTCATCATGAAGTAAATTATACAGATTGAAATAATTTACTCTCTGTGGAGCATTGAGAGTAAAAACATTTATTTCCAATAAGAGCTACAATTTGTTTTTCAAGAACATTCCTAAAGGAAACTGTCTGAAGAAGGGGAGCTTTTCTGCTTGGTCAGCATTGTTAATAGCTTGGTTTTGTCTCACTACTGTAACTGCTCACCTTGAGCTCCTCAGCAAAGGAGACCACAGCAGGAGCTGCAAGGTTTTTGCTGTCCACTGACCATGTAGTCTTTTCTGATAAAAGTTTATTCATGTATTTTGTGATTTCAAACAGAAACTTTTTTATTTTGTAGAAAGATAGCCTACCTTCTTCCCACATTTTTACGGTTTGTTACATAAAACATTTCTAATTTCTTCTTCCTTCCCCAAAACCACAAATGTTTCTCTCCAATTGGCTTATCGCACATTGCTGTGGGAGGTTCCAAATGAACAGCTTCACTTTATTTGCAGTCACAGCAGTAGTGTGCTTCTGAGCTTGGTCAGGACTCACTGAGGAGAACATGAGATTTAGGTAGTCAGTTGCAAATGTCCCGTTGAAGAAACCTTCATATCTTCTTTGATTCTTTGCATGAGAGTTTACCAGTTAGACTCTTGGGACAGCCATTATGGGGTGATTAATGTGATGTAAAATAATCAATAGGACTAATAATTTCCAAGTCATTTAAGATTAGATTCAGTTTAGTTGTTAGGTATCTGAAACTGTCTAATATTTAACAGCATATGTATGAGAGGACAAAAGCTGATTTCTATGGAGGGTGTTTCCTACATGAGTTTTAAGACAGGTGTGATGAATTATCCCATAGAAGTGGCTATTTTTTTTTCCATTAATTTTAAGGAGAATCTATAGTAACTATTTCAGACTTAAGCAGCATCCTTCAGATATTTAAATTAAAACAGGAACCCCTTCCTTTACAACAGGGGTGTCAAACTCATTTTCACTGGGGGCCATATCAGCCTTGTGATTGCCTTCAAAGGGCTGGTGAAAATGAGTTTGACACCCCTGCTTTACAGAAAACAAATTTTACTTGACAGATAGATAACACTTGACTCAGTATAAGAAACCCCATCTATCTCATGATCTACCAGAATACTTAGTTTTCCAAGTTTTGCCCATGATGTAATTTATTTTGTTCTCTTGTGTACAGTATGTGAATAAATGCTGAAAGATGCATTTTCTTTTGTGCTTCAAGGTATAAACTATGAAAAAATAATCACATTTTTTATTGCATGATAATTATTCCAAGACAGTGGCACTACTAGTTACATAGAGCTAGTTTAAATTTGAATCAGCCTTGCCTTTTCAAGTATATGTTGTGAGTTGAGCATCTGCAATGCAGTGTGACATCACCTCTGTGTTGCTGCAGTCAAGGAGTTTTTCTCTTTTGTGGGTTTTGTTGTTGTTTTTGTTGTTTTTTCCTCCTTCAAATCTTTCACTCTGTTGCAGAGTGACACCCAAGATCTTCCTGATGCGTTGCCTGTTAGTCCCCTAATTCTCATGCTCTGTGTTTGCAAGCAAATTCTAGTCTGAGAGCATGCAATTATCAATGGTAAAATGTAAAGCTTTTGGAGGTATTATACTGTTATTATTGTCTTAGAAAGAAAATATACTAGATTTTCTCAGGCTTTTATGTAGGTTGCTTAGAATAATTTTTTTTTTCAGCAGTTGCCAAGGGAATTTGCAAATTTTTTGTGTTGTTTTTCCCCATCTACTATTTAAAGTGGATCCTTCCAAACTTAATACAACAAACTAATGGCCACAAGACTCTTGCATCCTCACTGTGATCTAATCTAGTTATGTGTATGGCTCTTCAGGTGATGGAAAAATGTGATATCTTAATTATGTTCTCTGTATGATTCTGTTAAATTTGTCAGTGGTACATTCGTAGCTTCCTGACAAAAAACACATGCTTGTCAGATTACAATACGACTGGGATGTGTCTGTTGATGTACTAGGCTAATAAAAAAAAAAAAAGATTTGGAATGTTTCAAGCACAAAATATAGCCAATATCATGAGATATCTGAGCGTCTTCCACACATTCAGGACATGAAGTGAAAGAATAAAAAGAAGTCCTTTATCAAGTTACATCAAGACAACATTCAGTTAAGATAACATCTGGTTATCATAAATGTACATGCATATTAAATGTAGTTGAAGGTCCAGAAATATTTTTTTGACATGTTTAAGTTGCATGAACTTTTATGCTATTAATTAAAAATATTTACATTCCTTAGATGCTGTCATCCTCAACAACCTATAACACTCTGTATTACATATACCATGGTTCATATAATAAATACAATCCTACTCACAAAAATAAGAGGTCTATCAACTCATTTGTATGCTTTCAGCTATCACACTGCAGATCTGTCTGACACTGAAGTTACTATGAAAGTTGTTTTGTCACCAATTTGAAGGTCCCTTTGGAGCAGAAATAAGAATGTATCCTGTGCATCAGCAGTTATAAATTTAAAATGTTGCTTCTGGTAGACCTGACATGAGTGATATTGATCAATTAGCTGAAGCTTCTTAAGTTATACCTGAATGTTGGCAAATGCCTCACTTTTTTCATAATGTCCTTAAAGCTTTACTATAAAATCTTAAAAACACCGTCTGCAGGTAAAAAATAAAAAACATGTGATCCACTTTTACTCTCCACGACTTCCCATTTAAATACCAGAACAATAATTCTAGGTTTGAATTTTCCCAATCAGAGTGTCCTTGGTTTTG
The DNA here is from genome assembly GCF_037038585.1 of Patagioenas fasciata. Taxonomy (NCBI): domain Eukaryota; kingdom Metazoa; phylum Chordata; class Aves; order Columbiformes; family Columbidae; genus Patagioenas; species Patagioenas fasciata. The sequence goes on along the minus strand of NC_092524.1, from coordinate 25,487,391 downwards.
CAGAGAATCTTGAAGGAATATTTGGATAGGGACTTTTTGTTATATGATCCTGTGATCTCTTGGACCAAAGAATTAAGTGTTCTCATGGGTGACTGAAAACTGGAAAACATTATGGTTTTGTATATAATGGTTATGATTTCTTTTTCTATTAAAAAGAGGAAAGTTTCCCTGGCTGCAGACTCAGGCTGCTGTGCTAGAGAGCTTGCTGCTGTTCCCATGTTTTCAGAGTTGCAGTGGCCCTGGCTGGGGCAGAGACACAGGGTGGCTGCCACACATCTGGTGGTTTGGCCCTTGGCACAGGTAGCAGCCATCCACGCAATTTGCTTTGGAGGTGAGGTACATGCCAAGACTATACTCATGATGAAATGATCTTGGTTTGAAAGAAAATTTTGATAGAAAGTATTGCAATACTTCGAATGTTGCACAACAAAGAGGCATAGGAGAGCTGCACTTTTCACCTATACAAAAGAGTGTTGTTGGACATTTCTGAGTTTTGAGGTGTTGGTATCAAAGATAGCTGTTGTGTCAGTGCTTTGTTGTTCCTGCTGTTTTACTGGGATATTTCCAGTGCTTTTGTTCGTTGAAGTTTCAGTCTGTTACAATTCTTCTGCTTGGTAAATGTTCCAAACTGCTTTATTAAAACAAAATCCACATACTTTTGTAATTCTTATGAGATTATCTCCTGCATTTGTTATTACTCAAGCAAGGGGACAGAAATGGCATGCTAAAGTTGTATCTGTGGTGTGAGGAATGGATATCAAGATTTTCAGCCATGGTTTTCTTGTCTAGGAAGCTGTATTATGCCTGATAATAATTTGCAACCTACATTCTGTATTTATGTTGTGACTATAGTAACTATTCCTGATGTTTTTCTCATAAAAGTTATGATAAATTTATGAGTTTCATATGATAGTATAGTTTGACATTTGCTGTGCACAGTTATTTTTCTAGCAGATCTGCTTCCCTCAAAGAAAAGATATTGGGCTGTGATTTATCTTTATGTCTGTCCACATAATCTAAATCTTGATGTTATAGAGATGACGTATCACTTCAGTTCTAGTACTCATTGCCAGTTTTGTTAGAGAACTGTCAGTTCTGTAAAGGGAAATACTAAATGTAAGGAAAGAGTAATGAAATGTGGATAATTCTGTTTCGTTAAAATAAAACTAAGCTCATTTCTTTCTTAACTAAACTGAATTCCAAATCTATTCAGAGTTCTGAAGTATTAATTTACCAATATCCTCACCATCACACTGACTCCTGTTCTCCACCCAATTCTATTTCGTGCTTTTGTATCCCTCTCGATAGATACTGTCTGCAATCAAAAGTATATCTCTCTCTCTTATTTAAACTCAGTGGTGATCCTCTGCATCCAGATGTACGTATATATTTGTTTCTTAGGCAGCATGTTTTGCAACTTGAGAAAAAAATACTTTCAATCATGTTATGGGCATGACTATGTACTTCCATTAGAAGAAGCCATATGCTTTCCTTACATTGATTCACACTGTAATGATGATGGTATGAGAAGAAAAAAAGAGCTAGTAAAAATATGTATTATCTGAAATAACAGCTGCTTCATACTTCATTTGTAATATTAAAAATAAATTCTGGTGAAGAAGGATCGTTACAAGGTAGTCTAGTTACAAATGCATGGTAAATCACAAACAGCTGGCTAATAACATGTATGATTGATAAATAAAGCATATGTTTCTCTTGCTTATCTTTTCACATTCATCTCCATATATATGCGATGCAAATACACACAGGCAAATGTGCATTGAAATAGGAAATTCCCGAATTTTTTTGAGATTTTCCATAAAATACAGAAGAAATAAGCATTAGCAATTGTTTTTATAAAAAAGTATTTTATTAAACAGTCACTCCAGTTCTGTTACCAGCCCTACATAAGCTTAGATCGCACAAAATTCCTCATTGATACCTACTCCATATGCCATGGCTCTGGAGTCATGCAGAGACTTGTGACTAGAGTAAACTGTGAATACTATCAAGCAACATGAAAAATACAGCTGTCACCCTAAAGACAACTGAGATGAATCAGAGCAACAGTGTAGCTTTAAACATCCCTGCTGTTGCACACCATCAACCTGACAATGGATCACTTCCATTCTCCAAAGCACGATCAAAATGTTCTCGACAAGAGAATTAGAGAGCTGCCACAAGCTGTCTCAAGGCCCTAGAAGTGTAATTCCTGGAAACCTCTTTTGTCTGAACCAAGAGTTGAAAACTTCAATATCACTTTCTGTGTGGATCTGCAGGAGCTCTTTTCAACCAGCCTGCAAGCTTTCAATAAGCAAATACTAACATAGGGACAGAAGACATTTTTACATCATAGGAGACAGTTGGTACAGGTAATCTTTTCTGCATATAGAGCTGAATTCAGTAAAAGCAATACAACAGAGCTGACCAAACCCAGAATTACAACATTGCTAGAGATACAGAATAGTCTGTTCTACCACCCTCATCTGAATTGCGAAACTTCAACATCTGAATGTAGGTGTAATCCTAGCCAAAAGGTATTAGATATTCTTAGACCCATATCTTGTTTTTTCCTCACCTTCAGTTCCAATTTAGATCCTTAAAAAATGTCTCTTAAAAATTACTATGCTTCTGTGAGTTTTGGGCTTTTTGATTAAAAAAAAAAAAAAAGTCAAAAATTTAAACTAACTTCAGAAAAAATGTGTGTTCAAGAAATCTTTCTGGGGATTTTCTGATTCTTCCTAAGGGAATAATCATGTTTCAGAGTCCTAGAAGACAGAAGCTATCACTTACCAAAAGACTGGATTTCACACAAGCTTCATAGTATCTGCATCTCCATTAGAAAGTACTTAGATAATTTTTCTGTTTTAAATGCTAAATGTTAACTTGGACAAATGCCCACATTTCATGCTCCAGTTACTGTACATGACTTTTAATGGTAATATGCTAGTAAAACTATTAGTAAAAATAGTGGTATAAAAATGGTGAAAGCTACTTAATGTATACTTCCTAGGTAAAAATATAAAATGTAAAAGAAAAGGATTTTTTTTCCCAGTCACTGTTTTAGTAGCATTTGGAGCCACTTTTCAAACTTCCATAGGACCATTTAGCCAGAGAAGTTGAAAAGGGATTAGAAATATAAGCAGCAAGCTCCAACTTCCTGCACTCTCTATGCCCTACCTGGCAAGCCAGAGCAAAAGTTTGTTACTCCTCAATGCATGTTATGAATCAGCAGCAAAAAGGAGAACACATGTAGAAAGATGTCATTCTGGATGACTCTGAGCAATATTTTTGTAATCCTTGTGTTATACCTTCTATTTTCCTGATGTTATTGTCCTTTGAAGTCTGAAAGCACTTTCAGGAACAATGCAAAATATCTTTGGTACCATAGTGAGTCAGTTTCTATGTAATTAGCTCCTCCTCCACCTCATATACATTCTCTCGTGGTATTCTGAATGTGACTTTTTCAATTCTATTTAATTTTCATTAACAGAGTACAAAAGCCTGTCTTTCTAATAGATATAGCCAAAAGGCACACACATATATAAAACAGACTGCAAAAGTCTAGCCAGTGACATTGTGTCAGTTGACTACTCAGGAAGATAAAATCGTGGTTGATACAGTGATGATGGAGATGTGTTACAGAACAAAGCCAAAATGAAATATCTTTATCTTCACCTCCTTTACTCCTCATTCATAGTACCTGTGGTTTCACTTCTGGAAAGGCCTTTTGCTCTGATATTATTACTTTTGTTAGAAAACACATGTTCCTGAAAAATGTTTAAAATTTACAGAACAAATTAGACATGCCTTGCAGTGTGTTAGCTCCTTGTCTTTACTGACATTTTATCTATATTCCTGGTTTGTGTAATACTTCCCAGATGATAATTATTTGTCAAACACTAGCAGTTTGCCTGATATTATTGAGAGAAGACTTGAAAGGTATGCTTCTTGCCATGATGTCATTATAGGATTTATCTTTTGCTATGTTTGGTTCTGTGCAAGCTTTCACATGCCTATGATCACTGCTGAAGCACAGAAGATGATTCCTTCACATGGAATAAAACACCTCAAAACACTGATAAATACATTTGCATGTTTTTTTTGAACATGTGATAAACTATATGTTTCCCCACAATATCCAGCATTTGGTGAGGTTAAATGTGGCTTGCCCAGCTTACAGTGCACAATTCTGTTACAGAGTCAGGTGGTGGTTTAAACCAGGAAGGACTGCAGATGGGAACCTCTGATTTTACATTGAGGATACCATCCCACCAACATCTTGACTGCTGCTGGCATTGTAGCTGTACTAACTGCCCCAAGCATTTGCTTGTGTATAGCATCGGAAGAGAGATGCATCATCAGTCATGTGTGTAATATTCCTTAACACGTGAACAGATGCTAAAAACCCTTTGTTAAAGAAGGTTCATATCTGTTAAAATATACTGTATCAAGGTAACTTCATGAATTGTGAGACATCGAGGTTCTTTCCTAAAAATCCAAACAAACCAAACCAAAACAAAACAAAACCCCGGCATTATACACAAAAAGTCAAAGTTAATGAATCAATGTCTGAAATTGTATTTTGAAAATGTAAGAGGCTGAAAATCCAGGTTAACTTTAACTGTCATAGGTACAGAAGGGTTCAAAGAAGCCTGATAAATAGGATGGTAGAAGTATTTGAGTGTATTTAAAGGAAATAACTGCTATTTGTCAATATATTGACAAACTGGCACATTAATTCATCCATAAAATGCTACAGGAATAGTAGGATCATTGAGTGCATTAACAGATTAGATTATCCCATCTCTTGAATATTTGGCTCTATATATGTGCAGAGGACCTTCACCAAAAAATAAACTCAGAGAAATAGATCTTAGAGGAAATAAAACTCAAAATGAAATCTTCAAAAATATGACAACAAAAGAAATAGTAGTGAAGAATTTTTGTAGAACATAGTATCTGGCTCTGAAGAAATAGTGCATGAGAAGTGCTTTGCAGTTTTTCCTTGTGTTTTGTTTTTACCAAGAGGGATAACATTACTTTTGAAATGAAAAACTGAAGCAAGACCGGACAGTAATGTTTCTTTCCTGGTAAGGCTTGCTGAGCTCCAGAGCTCTCCCCTTAGGAGAACTTTTGTTTTTTCAGACAGAGGTTATTGAGTGGGAGCCTGATTTTCACAGGACAGATGCAAGGCTTGTCTGCTACTATAGGGAAAAGAACTATAAAACACAATTTGTCCCTCCTCAGGAATTTTCTTCTGTGCTGTCTGTGTGTAGCTTCTGAGCAAATCAGAACAACTATTTTTAGTGAACACAAACATTCCAACACTTTTTAGGTCAAGGAAAATAAAATTAAAATTAGTAATACCAGTAAAAGTCTCACTGAATGATCACATAGAATTGGAGAACATAATCTGAAAACTAAAATAGTAAATGCCAGATTCCATTTGTAAATCGGAGTAGTTTCACTACAAAAATAAGCAAAATGAAGAAAAAAAAAATCCAAACAGAACAGTTTTAACTTTGCTTGTTTTTTGAGGAGTTTCCAGATTTTGAGGGAAAAGACTTCTCCCAGTCTTCATGGCAAACTGAGTATGTGCAAAGCTTTCTGCTCACAGATTTTCCTAAGGAAATTTGTATACTATTTTAAAATAACATCTCACTTGGTATTACTTTGTCTTCCTGAAACCTTACAGCATGATTACTTAATAAACCGGATTCTGCTACGTACGGAAAATATTATGTCGGCAATAATATCCTGAGATTCAGGACATTTTCTAACCAATTGTAATTCCTGGGAAGATTCAGCTAGGTTTTCTGAGGTGATTTGTCATTTGGGGGCTTTCTGATCCAGTCCAAGTGATTTATGTTGATGTATTTGTCTGATGCATTAATTATTTTAATATTGACTAGGTTAGCAACACGAATTTGATGGAAAAGACAGTATTTAATGGTTAGAACAGTACTGAGAGTTGCTGTTTGTTGATTGCATCATTGACAACTGCATGAACATTAAATATTTGTTTTCCATATTTGGTACTTGTAAGCAAGTGCTAATTTGTTGCAGGTCAATTCTAAGAGAACTTTAAAAATTGAATCACAGACTTCTATCAAAAGTAAGTTAAAACACTGCTACTTTTTACTAATATTATAAACTGTTCGATATTTATGTACACCTTCTCCCTCCCATATTTCCTTAAACAGAAACAAATTGCTTAAGTGAGAGAAGGCTGTTGAATGTTCAGAGCAGGAGTGCAATATTTATATTTCTGCTTTCAAAAATAGTTTCTGGAGGAATTAAAAAATCTGGTGGTTACAGGCTCATTTCAATGAAACCCTGAAAACTCAGAATGGTTCTGGTAATAACAAGTTCTACTTACTGTATGCAACAGCAATTTGTTAACAAATTATGTGAATAATCAGCCTATTATCTTTACACATTCTCAGTAACTTTTGCAGCTTATCAACAAAACTTCACTGCCTTTACATCAAGCATTTATAAAGGTGAAAAATTTCTGACATTCTGGTAATGTAATCTGTGTGAAATATTTTGAGAAAAGAAAATTAGGAAGGGACGTGTACTGCTTGCTAAAGAGACGGGGGTAGATACACCAAAAAGTAGCGACTGGAATATTAGTAGGTGATAATACATAGAAACAAGTACATAATTAAGTACACTTCTATAATTTAATTTCATTTCTTAATCTAACTTTTTATGTAAAGCTATGGATAGCGACAGTTAATTTCAGAAGTATTTTTCATTTCATTTTTGAAATGTTCATGTTTTGCTAATGTAATGACAAAAGAAATTGTGATGTTTGAAAATGAACAATTTTTCTTTACCAAAATCTCTCCCGTGGTGCAAAAAGCTGTCAAATACAAACCCTTGAAGATAATTGTGCTGAAACCAAAGACATCATTCAGCAGTTATATCATGGCTTAAAATATTGTATATTTTAAAAACCTGCATATATTTTGTGTATATGAAAATAACAAATTTCTGATATGTCAGATTTATCTTAGGAGTACAAAATTCTGGTCTGTGCATTGTTTGAATTAACTGTCAGTTTAAAATCCCAGGTATACAGAAGCCTGAGTCAAAAAACATATAGCACTTCATGAGCTTTGGATGGCATAAAACAAATAAGTTGATAGACGGAATTTTCAGCTCCACTCTAAAAGAGGCAATACATTATTAAGTGATCAGCTTAGGCATTAACATTTTCTCAATAAAAGGCATGGTCTACTCTACGACTGTGAAGTTGAAAAGCATAGTACATTCTCAACTCACTGATGGATTTCATTAGTTGGTTTGTGATATTTATTATCCTCATTGTTCCTCACTTCCTTTAGCTTTAAAAATGAAGAGTGATACTTTACTTATTAGATACTTTGAGGTGAAGAATTGTAGGGGAGCATGAAGACTTGATATTTGTCTCACTACAAACCTGTTAGGAATATAAATGAGTTTTTCTTTTAGTTTCTTAGATAGTGTAAGAAATCTGAGATTCAACAAATCATTATCTTCCAGTGAGACTTCATTTTAGCAGAACAGTTCTGATCAACACTAAATTAGACTCTTAGTTTATACTATTGCTAATATTTTAACTGAGATGGCACGACTACTTTTTTGCTTTGTCTCCTTGTTATTCTTATCTGATTGCATGGTACAGGTTATGATCAGCCATGATTCAAATAGGAATTTAGGTTGTTTTCCCAATCCTGTTGCCTTCAGTCTGACAGCTGCTCCCTTGACATCTCCCAAAACTAGTCAGAGCTTAGAAGGAAGTGATGACAGGCAAAATAAGAACAGTAAGGGATTTCTCTCTTCACCCACTGTCTCCAATGCTGACAAACATTTTTCATTCCCAAAAGAGACTGTCAGTTTCTTGGATGACTGCTAATACTTCTTGAACTGCTGCCACGTTTGTTTTTATTTTTGATAAGTTCAAGAGATGGCAATGTGAAATGAGTGACCCTTTTCATCCTTGAAAAAAGAATGAAAATGACAGTCGTATTCCATTTCATTGTAAATTGAGCTTATTTGCCTTTACCCCCACAAAACAAAAACAAAACATAAAACAAAACAAAACATAAAACAAAACAAAACAAATAACCAACAAGTGAAAGAGTTATTCCATTAAAAATATTTCAGGTAACTTAATCTGCCGATTTTTTTGCAGTACTCAAAATGAACAAGCATGACACCAAAATTATTAATTCTTGCAAATGCAGCTTGTTAACATATTTTACTAGTATTCCTGACCCCTTCAAATAAGTATTGTTGTGAAAATCAGAAACAAAGAAGAAACAAGTCTGTTTAAACGAAATAATCATGGGAGGTTAATGAATTATTCCTGAGCTGAAACCAGGGTTCTTTCTGCAATTTCAATGAGAGGGCAGTACTATGAGACATATCATGTGTGTATGACTAGAAACCCACTAATACTAGGAACAGAAAATACTGACTGACCCAATCACTTGAACATTGTTCAACAAACCTTTAAACAAAATAGATAAATCATTGAATAGTGTTCTTTTTCTTTTCTAGTCACAGAGAGAAAAATAGGCAGTGTGCATTTTCTGGTGAAAATGGAATGAATGAAATGTCTAACAGCATTATCCACAGAGAGGCTGAAAATTAAAAATTAAATAAAGCACGTCCATGATGACAGTGCATCCAAGAAATCCTTTGAATTTAGGCCAAACAGCTCTAGAGAAAATGAGAAATTCCTGATGCTTCCTGCCAAAACAGAAATATGTTTCTAAATCAAAACCTGTGAGGACAGTTGCATATTTCTGGTTATGTTATATGGTAGAAGTATTGTTTACTGTTTAATTACGTAAATATAGATCGTAGGTGCTTACTTTTTGTGTTGCTTTCTGAAATCTCTCCATTGCATTTATTTTGGTCCGTTGTGCTATATGTTTTATTTCTTTGCAGATGTAAAGTACATTTTATTTAATTTAATTCCTTTCCACACGTATTTAGAGTTCTGAGATCTTCCTTGATAAATACTAAGCTGGTTTGGAAGCTTCTTTCTCATTATATGTAAAACCTTGATAGGATGTCTGTTTTTTTCCTCAAAGGAAATATCCCTATCTGAAAGCTCATGTGTCAGAAGAAGTAAATGTGCATTGTTAATAATGGATATTATACTGAACAGAGAAAATAGCATTAAAAAGGAAAAAAAGCATTAGATTTTGTGCATATCTAACCTGAATATGTAATTATAGAAATTACAGAAGGTATTCAGGAAGTGATTAGATATGTAAAGTTAATAATAACAGTATATACAACGGTGTTAGTGAAGAAAAGATCTGCAAGGATTATGGCATTTATTATTTCAGGACATAAATAAAACACATCCTATGAATGGGGGATAATAGTGCTTCTTGGATTAGAGCATAATTGTAAAATATTCTCATTTTACTGTAATATTAAGGATAAAACAATGGATCAGCTCATATTTAACACAGCATTTTCAAAATCTTAGATTTTGTTAGTATGTTGCAGTTATGGAAACACTGTAATGCTGAAGGTAGCTGGAGTAGAACGGGGAAAATTCTAAATAGGAGAGGCAGAAACTTCAGCAATGTATGTCTTTGTCTTGGTAGCACAGAGCATCATCTTGGTTTTGGTTAATCATACAAATTTTATTATCTATAATTATCTTTAATTATAGGGATTATTATGCTAAAAGGAAGATTATAGCTGTGCACAGTTGAACAGCCTGTAAGCTTTTATATATCTTTATTTTCTGGAAAAAGAATATAGGATTATAATGCTTGTAGGTGTTTCTTCTGTCAGTTTTGGAGCAGTATACATAACAATTATTTCTATTATCAACTTTTGCCTCTCATTAAACAGTTTTGCAGAGCTGGGAGAAATATCTTGCTTTGGAACTATCTGTCAGTAACTGGCAAAGGCAAAATTGTATAGCAGCAGCAAGAAATGATGAGGCTATAACTGTATTGGTATTTCCAGAGTTGTGATCAATCTCCAAATGATCTGAGGCTTTGGTCTGTGACTGCTGGGCAGGATGTTCTTCTGTCACCCAAAATTTACCATCACCACCTCTCAATCAGGAGTGACTCCGTGGTTTCAAGATCACAGAGGAAATACTGTTAACCCTTGAGAACCCCAAACCAGTCTTTGGGTGGTAAGCAGCCTGGAAATGTGTCTGCATACTGCTTTAATGTAGATTTGCTGCTCCCTGAGGGAAAGAAACTTCTCTGGGCTCATTGGACTGTACTGAGACTGATCTTATTGCTTTGAAGGTACTTGATTATACAACTGGAAATGAGTTGTGAAAGAAAAAGCAGTACAATTCATTTTCAAGATTTAAATGATATATGGGTTTGCTTCTGACAAGCAGGAGTACATCAGGGAGTATATTTCTCTCCGTTGAAGCCAGTAATGTAGTTCCAGATCATTCTCCTGAGAGTTATTTCTCAGAATAGGCTTCTTTCTGCAGTCAGCACTCCTTCATTTATCAAACATCAGGTGAAAGGAACATATCAGTGATAAATAATCTGATGATGTTTCCAATTTTAAATTTTAAATTTTAAATTGCTTGTTTTACTGATATTTCTTTTTACTGGAGGAGGAGAGTAAGTAAAGAGAAAATTATAAATTATTTAGTAGTACGAAATTGTATAATCTTAGAAATATCTTTATTATATAGCAAGTACAAGTCTTTTAGGATTGAGGTCTGCATGTCTTATAAGGGCTTTAAAATGAAAAGAGAGTACAGAAGTTTAGAGAGATTTGTACATTTGTATAGCTTTCTTTAATATGCAGGATAAGTATATAAATATAGGCCTAACAGAACGTTACATGGTAGATGGATAAACACTGAAGAAAAGGTAATCTCAAAACAGCAATAGTCACTAAAATTAATTGTTGATTACCTTACACGTGAAGAAAGTTATTAGAAAGCTAAATATGAGTGGGACTTGTGTTCTTATGAAAGACTAACTTCACTTACAGAGGTCAGTGAAAAAAAGTGCTATTAATAACTCTAAGGTAATGCTGTGAGAATCAACTGGTGTGTTCTCCAAAAGTCACTAAATCAGAATTTATGCACTTCCGTCATTCATTTTTGATGTTTTGTAAATGTATTTTTTAAAGATGTGGGCATAGTACGTAATCTTTGAGGCTGGATAGCAAATATTAACTTCACTTTATATTGAACAGGACAAATTTAAGGAGGGCAAGGACTGAAATTTGTTGAATGGAAGCATAAATCAGGAGGAAAGTTATGATTTGGACTCCCTCAAATTGTTCTTTGAGTGTAATTATATTTAACATTTTTAATAGAGTTGTCATAAAAAGTGCTAGTCAGCATACTTGTCGTGTCATGATGACACAAAATTAGAAGAAAAAGTCCAGCGAAAGACTGATTTAATGTAGCAAAATAATCAAGTGATTTTACAAATTGGAGAGACAGAGATGGGATGGAATTCATGAATGCAAAATTCAAGTCCTGCACTAGGATTAGAGCAAATTATACTTTTTGTTTAAGCTTTTAGTCAGTTGTGACAGAGAAAAATCTGTCCCAGTGTGAGTCGTCTAGTATGAGGAAGACTTTTATGGGACATCAGTGAAATCATACATAGAATATGGTACAGTTGTGCCTATCATAAGCAATAAAAAACAACTACAGTTGTCAAATTCCATGAGTTAAGTCATGAGAGTGAATAGAGGAGAGTATAGCTTATTTGTGGTAGGAATGTAAAAGAATTTGCCTTTGTTATTGTTCTTGCAAAGACATATGGGAACAAAGCCACAATGGGAGGTAAATTACTAGATGAGAGCTAAGAAACAATGCTGGCACAATTACAAATTAGTATATAGTGGTTTTAAATAAGTTTAGGCTGTCAAAGTGAAGAACAATTCTAACTGTCAGACCACAGGGAATAGATTTTCAAAAAGACTGATGCGACAAAATCCAAACCTGAAAGTCACGTAAATACTTTACCTATTGCCATGCAGTTTTGGCAATGGATTACAGGGTCCAAAACCTTGAATACTGATATAAACTCCACAGGAAGACCAACACTATTTTCAGAAAACTGTTAAAAATGAAGTAGTTTTCTGTAGTAGTTCTGATCTTTTAAAAGAAAAGTCCCATGATGACTTTTTAAATTAAATTACTGGTACTCCATTGTACCTTCTTTGAATGTAGTTAAAGTCATAGCCATTGGTGGTGTTTGAGGTTTAGGTCCACAATCATCCTCAAAAATGGAAACTGCCTTCTGCAGAGTTTCTGCCTGAAGAAGATCGTAACATTTATTTTTATGCATCTTCTTTTGCAGTTGAAGATACTCCTTTTGAAATTGTCAGCAAATATTTGTCCCATTTGGTTGTGACAAATGGTAACTAAATGCTAAAAAGAGTGAGGAAAACAGAACAGAATAGAAAACAAAGTTAGAATACTAAATAAAATCAGATAATGTTTTCCTCACTAATTATTTGAGGGAAATAACTCCTTTCAGTTTCTATTCATATTAATCAAAGTAATTCTACTACTTATGAATGAGGAAAGTAAGACTTAAGTCCTGATGGTGAAAACTGTTTTGATGCCATCAAACTAACATTCCTAGGAAAGATTAAATATGGTTGGGCTGCTGTCCTGGAATCTTTTAAAATGGAACTGGACAAAGCCCTGCAGAATACACCACAGAAAATATTGTGTTTTAAATGGATTAGTGATTTTCCAATTTCAAACATCTAGGCAGAATTAACACTTTCAGAAAGGGAGAGCTTAGTACAAGAGAACAGAAACTTGATTTGTTGGCAAATTATGCGCCTTTTGAAGATCTGTTAGCTGAAGAATTGTCTCTTTCTTGAAGCACTGTCTCAGTGTAACAGCTGGAAAAACACACACCTATATATAAAAAACCCAGATGTGCTTAATTTATTGGAAGTAATAAAGAAATATTCAATATAAAGAGGAGCAAGAGACTTAGAGATACTCAATGTGTTTATTTAACAAATAGGGCACTGAGTTGCCATCAAAGAAATAATAATCTTCAAACAGAAAAGAGGTAAGAGAATATATTTTGTTGAAACTATAACACTCATAAGAGAGTATACTAAAAACTACATGTCAACAGCTTTGTATAATTAATGGAAGGCTACCCTCTTTGAATCAGCCAGTTTCTCAGGAAATTTATTCTTGTGGCTGATATTCAGAATAGTAGATAAGTTACTCATCCAGTGTTTATTGCACAGAAGACACAGATATGATGTTTCACCAGATGCACAATTTTTTCACTTGGGATAATGGCAAGAAAGATTAAAACCCACCCTAATGATGGTAACCCTAAGGAGAAGATAAGAACACAACTGAGAAGTCCTAACAAAATACTACCCAAATAATAGTTTTAATTTCTTTATAAGTATGTGCACTTGTAGAGATACAGGAGTTGCTAAATGACAGAAGTTTATGTAACAAATGACTTTTTTCCTTTTTAGAGTTGAACTAATTATTAATGATGTTTGCTACATGGAAGAAAACAGCATACTAACTCCCCAAAATCTTTTGCAGTAGTTCCTGTGTTTAGCATTTAAGGTTTGTAATGTCTAAAGAGTAATGTTTCACATTTTTTTTGTGGCTCTGAAAACAAATACAACAGTTGGAAGACCATGTGGGTGGATAAGATGGCAAAATAGAGCCCCTGTGATTTCAGCTCCATTGGCTTTAATGGGAGCACACTAAAAGGAAGTTGGTTTTGTGTTGTTTTGCAGGTTAAAGAAGTGCATTCCCCCTACTTTCAATTTCAGATCACCGGCACCCTTCTTTGATCACCCTACTTTGTCTATCACTTGAAAGACCTGATCAGAGAAACTGGAACATTTTTAAAACTTTACGTGAATTCAGAGTAAAATTGCTGATACAATGGCAGAAACCCAGCAGCTCTCCAGTGGCTTCCTACACCTTCTTTCTTGCTGTGTCCCACAAAGAGTAGAGGAGAGTGACTGTTCTGTTCTGGCAATATGTGTGAGGTCTGTAAAGACCAGATACACGTGAGACACTTCCATGTTTGCAGGCTTCTCTACATGATGAGATTAAGTCTATATCTAAATGCATGTCATGTTGGATTTAAATCTCTTTTCAGTTTCATTTGTTGATGCTACTCACACAGTTCTATATGAAAGTTAATTCTCTTAACAAAACAAGGTGATTATGAAGTAGAGGGATCAAAAAAACTTGCACTCTTAATAAGTTTGAGAAAATAATTTCTGTCACAGCCGATAAGTATTCTTTAATCGCTATTGCATTGTTCATGTTATTTTTACATAAATGTGTTTCAGGTTGGGTTTTTGTTTGGTTTGGTTTGTTTTTTTTTTTTGTTGTTGTCTTTTGGTTTTGTTCGCTTTTGTTTTTGTTTGGTTTTGTTTTGTGGTTTTTTCTTTGTTTGGTTTTGAGTTTGGGTTTAGGTCTTGTTTGTTTGTTTGATTGATTGTTTGTTTGTTTTGTCTGCACAGACCACAAAATGAACTTTGTGCTATTTGTTATATACTGCTTTGGTGGTCTTATTACTCAAAGATCTATTCATTAGGGAAGTGCTTACTACCCTAAAATGCATTTCACGGGAACAGCTAAAACCCCATAAAAATAATTTCTTTTAGCCAAAACAGACCCAAAGAGCAGCAGTCTAATGATTCCCATTGTTCTTTCTAACTCCGGAATTATGTACTTTTTATCTTGTAATGTAAATTGGTTGTAGGTTACAGTAGCTAACCAACTTTCATATCTTTGCTGAATAAAACTTTTACGTCATAGTCCCATACACTTTTTATAGTTCTACCTGTTCCATATTTACATGATGATTTCAAATTAAATTATACAATGGCATGTATGCTAGAGGAATAGTGGCTTCTGTTATGAGGCACATGTGGAAGAGCATGACATATTTAATGTAGAAAAATGACAAGCGAGAGTGGAATGTGCTTATTTTCTCTAAATGCATGAAGCCACAAGTGCCAGAGCATGAAAAAACTATTAAAGCACAGTGCCGACAGATAAATAAATGGAGAAATTAAGCATGAATACATTTAGGCGTAATATTTAAAAAATAATTCTTTATTCTAGCTAGCAAAGAGATAATTTTCTGGAAAAAAAGAGAAATATAATAATTCTTAACACAATGCTTGACAGCTTCAAATAATTATGACTGTGGTTGCTTAGCAGCAAGAAGCTGAATCCACTGACCTCTGCATCCTCAGGTATATTTCTGTTGTCCACTTGCTTCTCTTCCTCTAACTCCTGGCATCTCAATATGCAAAATCTTGTCCTCTGTCTCTGTCTGGCTGTCTACTTTTCGGAGAGAAGGAGGATTTTTCTTCATTCTTCCTTTCAGTCATCTGGTCTTATCTAGGATAACTGCAAAAGGAAGGTTACAAAGATGAGTAAAAACGTCCTCTGCTGAGAGCTTTCATTGAAAATATCAGAACAGTTGCGACCAACTTAAAAGTGCTTCTGTTAGTGATTTTAAAGTTTCAGGAGCATTTATTGGTAGACAGACTGTAGGCAAATATAAATAGTCTTACAGTTCTCTCTGAATTCAGCCAACAGGGTGTGGTTTGAAAAGATAATGTGATGAAGCCTGTGGAACAGGAGCATCCTGGGAACTTAATATTTTATTAACTTCTGTTCTTGATGTCCAAGTCACTTAACTTGTCATTAAACTAAAGAGATTCACGGTAGAAATTGATGTAACAAGCTGATACTGTGTAAATGTCTCGTATTTCAGAAGGTATCCATTTTTAAGGACTTTGCTGATAAGGTGAATAGCTGTAAAAAATGATTAAACTACAGAGAGTCTATCATCCAAAACTGAAGCATAGCTTTTCCTCTGGGGTGATGCATGGCAGCTCTTAAATAACACATACAAACACTGGAGAGAAAAAAGTGATTTTAGAAGGACAGGAATGTAACCGTATGATCACCCCTGAAGCAGGTGCATAAAAGGGAAAAACTGTTTCAGATTGGTGCTAGAATTTTTTAATTCTACTTGCAGAGGTTAAGAAGCAAAACTGAAGGGATGTTCAGATAACCTGTTGGTACACAGGGCTGAATTATTTTACAAATGTTGAAATTCAGACTTAATCTGTTAATAACTCACTTCAAAAGGCACTTGAAAAAGCATGTGATGGGATCAACTTTTACAGCTAATTTTATTCTTCATTGAAAACTATTTTGAGAGCTATTGTGAAGTGTCAACACTGCTTATTATGGCTATCTTGGTATTTCCCTTAGAACATTGGAGGCTTTGTAGAAGAGAATGATCCTCTATAGTCAAGATTTCATGTTCTGCCTTGCTCATGTTTAGCATATTTCAGCTAAACTGAAATCTGCAAAAGAGATGCTCAAATTCAACAGTACCTGGAAATTAAAATTTTTACTGGTTTTGGCTAATTTAGCATGGCAGAAGCAAAGACAGACCTACCAGATGTCATATATCAAACAAAGGTCTTTCCATAGTAGTTTCTCTAATATTATAGAAGGAAAAACCCCACTGTTCTCTATGGAGCATGCAGAACAGGATGGTTGTTGCAGAGAAAGGAGACAGCCTGTGGCCTATGCTTGTGCTCACAACATGAACCAGTGATGCATCATTCAGCCACAGCCACAGATGTGTATGCTTTACAGTTTTCTCTCTTCTACGTTCAATACTTCTGTAATTGTCCTTCCTTTCTTTTATGATGACTTGTATGCTGGTGAAAGCTGTCAATTGAAAACCCTGAAAATGATAATCCTTTATCTGCATGTCAGGTACATAGTATACAAATGAATTGCAAGTTTTTGAAACTACCAGTGCACCTCAAGGCTGACCCATTGAAACCTTGTTTATAAGTTAAAGAAGCTCCTTCTCTATAACCAATTTACTGCAGAGTTTATAGGCATTTAAGATAATGTATTCTTCATCCCTCTGTTTTTTCTATTTAAACAGCACTACAACCGCCAGATGGCTATAGTAGTTTGTTCCATATAAATGAGGAAACCAAGAGGTAAACAGTTGATTGACAGCCTAGAGCTTTAATGGTGTTGATTATATTATTCTAATACTACTGTACTGTGTTAGAAAATTTGCACTGTTTTTTGAGGGTTGACTTTGAAATAAGTTTCCTTTTTGGGCTTTCTCTGAATCTGACTATGTTGTGGCTTTACTGGTTTAAACAACATACACATATACAGATGTCCTTGCCGCTAGCAAATTTGTGTTATGCACAACCCTTCAAAATTTTGAAGCTGATTCCAATTAAAAACACATCTCTTGTTTGCATAGAATATTTATAAATCTGTTGTATTGTTTTGCATTTGTTATTTGAATTTGTAGCTTATGTTTTCTGTGTTCAAACAGGAAAATCATGGTTTCTGGCATTGGAAGTGTTGCCAGTTATTTACAGATACCAAAAGATCACTGGTAAAGTGCTGCTATAAGTAACTCATAGTGTCTGGCTGATACATTTCAATTATTTTAGTTTGTCACCAAGTTAAAAAGGTTAACGATTACAAAACCAGTGGCAGCCTAGTATAGAAGGAAGAACTATGCTGTAAGATGTTCTACCCAGCTTTTTTTAGCCTTTGCTAAAAGAGCTGAGTTTGGACTTAAATTCTTTATATAAGTTCTGGCAAAATTTATTAAGTCAATGTGGTTTTAAGATGTTAAAATTAGGAAAAAAAAAAGTGAATAAATCAAGTTGTTCTAATTCTGAAATGGCCTTTTAGACCTTGAAAACAGTTTATACATGGACTAGTACTTTCTTTTCTGCATTAATTCTGTAGACAGAGAGGGAAAGGCCTTGCAGAGTAAAAATAACAACAAAATCACAGCATTCAATTCCTTTATAAAAAAAATACAAGACTACAGCATAAATGGTCTGTAAAGCAAATAATCTAATAGGTCATACAATATTTTTAGGGGAAAATAGAAAGTTTCTAGAAGAAAAATATTTTCAGTGGAATTTGTTTTAACCCAAAGACAAACTGCAATAAGAAATTAAAACTGCAACACTAAGTTTTAACTAGAAACTGTTCAATCCACAAGGAAAGTCCTTGATATAATTGAGTCAGAATATTGAAACATTTACTGCGTGTGTCCCTGTGTTTGTGCAGAAGATAAAGCAGAAACACATGTGCAGTTCCTAGGGGGACAGAGGCTTTGTGGCCCCACTGAACAGTGTACACTGAGGGGTTCCAATGGACAGATGAATCTTCGTCCCTGCTGCTCTCCAGCAGCGGGTCTTTGCTAAAAAACTTTTCAGGGTACTGGAAACTTTGTACAGTGCTCTGTGTTGTTCACTCTGCTGTTGTTCTGCTCCAGCACTGAGATCTCACCAAGATCTCTCCTAGTCATTGATGGCAGGCTGTTGTTTTGGTTTACTTGCTTAGCTGTTGTTTTGTTCTCTGCACCGTATCAAACTTAGCCTGAGTTTCTGTGTTCAGTATTAAAGGGCATGATGGAACATTCATTTCTCTAAAGGCCGAATCACTCTTCTGAGTTTTTAAGTTAGTGATGCATTGCTTCCTAAAGACAGCCTTCTACAAAAAACAGTCCAGTACTCAGGTTACTTGGTTGAACATGTTTTTTTGCTAGAATCAGGGACAGAATATATTGAACAACATTATAGGTAATGTACTCAGCAGTACATATTTACTGCGTTGCCTTTGTGATCAACTTGCAACATTTTGTGTTCAAAATATTATCTAAAGACAATAAGGTATCTAAGCATCGTTGTTCTTTTCATTTTCAGATAGGGCAGTTGAGGTGCTGTGTTGCTGAGGTACTTGATAAGAGTTTACATAGAGAATGAACATCATGTTTCATTGCTGATACACTGGTACAAAATAACCAAACACATTCATGTAGTTTAAAAATATACATAATTTTTGTTTGTTTTTATGTCCATCTAAGACTAAGTTAAAAGTCAAGCACAAAATCTTAGGTAGCTAAGTTCAGATTCAACTGCATCAAAGATATTTCCATCACTTCCTGGAAAAATAGTGGGCAATATTTTAATTTTATATATATATATAACTTTTAAAAAGATAGCCTTCTTCTTTTACAACTACAGTGGATTAACACAGTCTATGAGAGAAAAAACAGTTGTTTTAGAACTTTTCCATAAATGATGGAAACAACACCAAGGCCCCCATTTTAAGGTAAAGTAGTCTTATTGCCTAAAAATTGATGCTTGCATACATATCTTACCATACTTTTTGAATGAAAGTAACTTCGCCTTTATAATATTTTATCCATTCTGTTTATCCATTTCAAAGCTAAGACAGATTATTGCTAAATCTATTTTTTCATCTCTCTGATTTTAAATTTGAGGAATTATTCTAACACAGTAAAGAAGTACGAAAGTATCATCTCATACACACTCTGGCTATTAGAAAATGTTGCATCTTAAATGTGATATACTAAACAGAGTGTTGTATGGATAGAGTACATGTGATGCACAATACAGTGAGTCTGTGGGAACAACTTATGGTATTATCTGCTCTTGCCATAACACTATTTTCTTATGCATATTTAACTAGGGAGCTGGTAAAAGATCCTTGGACCTTAGCAATGTGATAGGATTCATCACATGCCTGCTGAAATTAGGGAAGTGGCGGGGGATGGAAAGACAGAAATAGGAGAAAAAGGATGTTAAATGACTTTCACAAACTAGCTCTTTGAAGATACTGAAAAAGAAACAAAAAAATAAATGTAGCAAACTAAAATAAACCTGAAGTACTTTTTCTTTTATTCTTTTGTAATGCAAACGAAGATTCTGATTACTTAATTTGTTAAGGACATATTTTTTTAATCAGAAATTTGTCAGTAAAATCTGTAACTTTTAACAGGTACACTTGTAGAAAGTCCTTCCAGGCACTAAGAAGAATTTTTTATGTTGGCAGTTTCATGATAAATTCTATTGATTTGTATAGCTAACTAAGATGGGTAGAAATTGTGGGAAAGAAGTCATGTGTGTAGCAGCAGTTTGCTGCTTTTTAAGAGTTTGCAGTGGAAGCTTGATTTAGTTGCCTAAATCTAGCCTCCAGCTGCCTCTCCAGATGGGCATGATTCTTCTATAGATCCTGTTATATCTGCCAGACTCCTGATAATGTCTCACATAATCCTGGAGTATGTCAAACAACATTACACATTTCAGCCCTGTGTTTTTAAATACCAAGAGTGTATGTCACTTAAATTTTACTGAGGGGCATTAAGAAGCTCTCTGGAAAAGTAAAATATTTCTGAGCTGGGATCAGAACAAATTCAGTAGCTTTTTTCATTGTGGATCAGCATTTAACTGCAGACCTTCAGTAGCTGGAATTCATTTTGTTTAAACTCAGATCAAATAGAGTATTCATTTGGAATAAGGATACATCTGCTTTTACGTATCCCTAGCAACATTTCCTAGTGATTCTACATTTAAAAAGAAAGGACAAAAAAAAAAAAAAAAAAAAGCCCCAAAGAATACGGATATTATTTCTGGTTTCTTTGCTGTTTAGAAGTTTGGCTAATTCTACTCTGCCTGCCTCAAAGCACCCTATGGTTTTTAAATGGAGAAGACATTTACATCTACCTACTATTCTAAAGGGCTGACATTGTTCATCTGTGCTGTTAAACCACTGCTGTGTTCTGTCTCAGAGTTGGCTGCAGTTCAGTAGTAAATGGTATGATTCTGTTGTTACAGAGGTCTGTCAGGATGTAAAATATTTTGTGACTTCTTGCCAGATAGGTAAATATCTCAACAATTTTATCATCTAAATAAAGAGAAAAAACTTAACACAGATGGTGGCATTTTCATTAGCATTCTTTTTAACTCTTTACAGGTAACAGAAATCGTGAGGAAGAAGTGGTACAGTAGGAATAATCTTGCCACTTTTTTTTAGAAATACATAGTAGTTGTTTGAATAGCAAGGAAATATATTCACTTGGATTTTGGCGGGTATTGACTCCTAATTTTGTTCCTGTTTTGAGTGTTAGGGAGGTGAGGAATTAATGTGGCATTGTATGACTTTGCATAGGAACTTCAGGGAATTTGGAATTTCAGGGGTCTTTTTCATTGTTTTGTGCGAAGAAAATTCAACACTTCTTGTGAAACTACATAGGAGAAACAATAAAGTCTTTCTATCTGACATGTTTTAGTGACCTCAGTAGTGATATCATATAGTAGCATCCAAGAATAATTTAGGCTGGAATTGGCCTCTGGATGTTGTCTTATCTGGTTGCCCACTTGAAGCAGAACCAGCTGCTCTTGAGTCTTGTTCATATGAATGCTGAAGATGGAAATTCCTCAGCCTTTTTGGGCGCCTATTCCAGTGTTTGGTCACTGCCATAGTGAACTGTTTCCTTTTTTTTTGAATTTCCCTTGTAACAGCTTGTGTCTGTTGCTTCTTGCTCTTGCATTGTATACATCCAAAATAATTCTGGATCTGTCTTCTCTACCATCTCACTAGGTAGTTGATGATGGCAATAAGATTTCACATTAGCCTTCTCTTTTTGGGGATTGAACAAATCCAGTTCTCTTGCATATCTGGTGCTCCAGCACCCTAGTCATCTGGTGACCCTTTGCCAAACCATTAAGGGGATTATTCCATGCCAAAAAATACTGTATTTCCTGCAATCAGGATGCACCTATTACATTTTGTTAATTCTTCATGAATAGAGAACAGAATTGTTGGGATTTTAAATTTCTTTTCCAGACAAACCAATAGCAGAGAGACAGCATAAAAAATGAAATAAACTACAGGAAGAATAATTAAAATATAGCATGTTAGAGATCTGTTTTTGGGTAGTAGCAATGAGAAGGTATTTTCATTCCTTCGACTCTTACTTTAGACTAAATATTTGGCAATTTTGAAATAAAACCACTTCTTTACTCAGTGATCTGAAAAACAATTGGCTAGGCAAAAGTGGACAAATAAAATATCGTGGCATGGGCTTTACAATGCCAGAAGATAACAGATTGTAATGAAATGAAGGGCAAAGATGAATCACTGGATGATTAGTTTTGCTTCTAATTATGTACATTATATTCAGCTCTATGTGGCTTGCAATTTTTATAGTATTTGTCTTTCAAACAAAGACTTTGTTCACATGAAGAATCTACTATGACCCCATTTAAAATATTTATTTTGAAGTTCAGGTCCTAGCAGAGGGAATTTATATGGGTTGCTAAAGTAAGAATTGCATTAAGGTGCACAGGATTTTAAGTACCTTCTTCATGTAACTGTAGCAAAAAATCCTCTTAATTCAGGGCTTGTGGTTTCTTTTAGAGGTGCACCGATGAGAAAGTGTCTGGAGAACAGTGAAACTAAACAGAAAACACAACTATACAGATGCTCAGTGAAACAACAACACTGAAACTACCTAGTCCTTTTCACCATTGCTGTCGTTTTAGAAACAAACATCTAAAATGCAAAGCAAAAACAAAAGTCCTGTTCAAATTGATAGAGAAACTCCAATAGAATGGCACTGGGAGTTCATGATATCCATGAATTTTCAATCATTGTCCACAAAATTTGTTATGGAACATAGTGGGAAAGAAGTAAATAAGCTTCTCTAAAGCCCGGAAATTATGATTCATGGTAGTGGCAAGGCTAAATTGTATTACAGGCTAAAAGAGAGACAGCACCAGGTGTGTTTGAATAAATAGTTTCCAGGTGGTATAATCTCCAAATATTGGATGCAACACAGAAGATAATTTTTTCTCAAACCGCATATACAAAATAATCTAAGAGATTAAGTATTTGCACCAAGGTTAAAAATACTGAAAACTGAGTAAAATGTCAAGTAGATATCTAGCTGCTTTTTCAGTTAGCAAAAACCATTTTAAGATCTCTTGACAAACATAAATGAAAACATGCATGCATGAATTCCAAACAAGTCCCCTCTTTCACAATTCCATATTTAAATCCTGAGAACTGCTGATTATGAATGGATTTGAACATACAGAGTGTGGGTCACAGTTCAGTTGGAACCCTGAGATTAATGCAAGAGAACAGAGACATTGCTAGCTATAAAGCCCACAAGCATCTTCACTGATTTGTGATTATATATGCACATTTTTGATTACAAAATGGACAGATTGACACTGAATATGCATTTTTGTTGATTTTCAGCCCCCTTATCTCCTGAAAATGTCTAGGCACACAGTGTCTTTTCAAAGCAGCAACTTGCAACAAATGTATAGTTTTGAATGTCTTATTTTTTTTTTTTTCTGTAAATTTGTACTTAGCTTGTGTTCTAAATTGGCAATAGCCCTACTGAGTAGAAACTATTGTGTGATCATATTCTATTCTCTCAGTCTTCTTGCTAATCTGTATGGACTTTTGGTTCCCTGTTACTTTGGAAAGTGTCTTTTTATCACCACTTTGCTTGTAGAAATCTATTTTGCCCTTATTTAGGTAAATGAAAGAAACATAGAATAGTTTGGGGTGGAAGGGAAATGAAAGATCATCTAGTTCCAATGTCCCTGCCATGATCAGGCACACCTTCCAGTTGACCAGGTGTTTCAAAGTCCCATCCAGCCTGGCCTTGAACACTCCCAGGAGTGGGGCATCCAGAGCTTCTCCAGACTACCTTTTCCAATGCCTCAACACCCTCATAGTGAAGAATTTCTTCCTTATATCTAATCTAAACCTGTTTGCTTTCAATTTAAAGACATTACCCCTTGTCTTGTCAATACATGTCAAACAGGTCCATATCCTTCTTATGTTTGGGGCCCCATAGCTGGATGCAGTACTCTAGGTGGAGTCTCACGAGAGCAGAGGGAAGAATCACTTCCCTTGACCTGCTGGTCACATTTCTTTTAATGCAGCTCAGGATATGATTGGTTTTCTGGGCTGCATTGTCGACTCGTGTTGAGCTTCTCATCTATCAGCACCCCAAGTCCTTCTCCTCAGGGTTGCTTTCAATCTGTTCTCTGCCCAGCCTGTATTTGTGCTTGGGATTGACCTGGCCCATGTGACATTGCACCTTGCCTTCATGAGGTTCATACAGATCGGCCTCTCATGCCTGTCAAGATTCCTCTGGATGGCCTAGCTTCCAGCATGTCAACTGCACCACACAGCACCCATAAGAATACGTTGAGATTTTTTTTTCTGTTTCGTGGTTCTTCAGTGCAAAGCGTCACAAGAAACTTGCATGTATTCATTGTACCAGTTCACCAGCAACAGGTGCAATGCATCAAAGACACAACAGTACACAGAATTTCTCCTGCTGCTCTATGTAACTGTTACAAAAATACTTTTGTGATCTTAGGAACCATCAAGTAGAGAAAACACTTTTCTCCTACTTCCCTAAAGAAGGGTTTAATTAATTTATTTTGGGTCAAGTGGTACAAATGTTATCTCTTTTGCTGGCACTACTGCAAAAACATTTAAAATAAACCCAAGCAGCTGAGCAGGTGGAAGCACACATCTGGAGACATGCTGTTGGAAGTAGGCACCACACTGATCAGGAACAGCCTTGAGGGACTTTGGCCCATGGGTGACCCATGCTACATGAGGGACACTGAGAAAGATGTAGGAAAACCTGGAGTATCTGAGAAAAGGGGCAACTAAAGTATGGGAGAGGAAACCAGAAAGATGCAAAGAGCATTTGAGAGAAACCATTGTGAACATGACCCTGACATCCTGTGCTGCTTATCATCTCCCTGTGGAACTGAGATGGATTTAGTAGCCTGCAGTGCAAACAAGGCAAGCTTAGGCTAGGAAGTGGGGAAGTGTTTAAGGTGAACCTGAGGAAGGGGGAGGAAGGGTATTAAGTGTGTGGTCTGGACAATCGGATAATGAGGTGGACTGTGAACTGGCTGAAGGAAAGAAGCCAGAGAGTTGTGGTCAATGGAGCAGAGTCTAGTTGGAGGCCTATAGCTAGTGGAGTCCCTCAAGGGTCAGTACTGGGACCAGTATTATTCAATGTATTCATCAATGACTTGGATGAGGGAATAGAGTGTACTATTAGCAAGTTTGCTGATGACACCAAACTGGGAGGAGTGGCTGACATGTCAGAAGCCTGTGCTGCCATCCACTGAAACCTGGACAGGCTGGGGAGTTGGGCAGGGAAGAATTTAATAAAATATAACAGGGACAAGTGTAGAGTCTTACATCTGGGCAGGAGCAACTCCAGGTTCCGGTATAAATTGGGGAATGACCTATTAGAGAGTAGTGTAGGGGAAAGGGACCTGGGGTTCCTGGTGGACAGCAGGATGACCATGAGCCAGCACTGTGCCCTTGTGGCCAAGAAAGCCAATGGTATCCTGGGTGGATTAGAAGAGGGTTGGTTAGTAGGTCGAGAGAGGTTCTCCTCCTCCTCTGCTCTGCCCTGGTGAGACCGCATCTGGTATGTTGTGTCCAGTTCTGGACCCTTCAGTTCAAGAAGGAGAGGGAACTGCTGGAGAGAGCCCAGTGCAGGGCAACAAAGATGATTAAGGGAGTGGAGCATCTCCCTTATGAGGAAAGGCTGAGGGAGCTGGGTCTCTTTAGTTTAGAGAAGAGGAGACTGAGGGGTCACCTCATTAATGTTTATAAATATATAAAGGGTGAGTGTCATGAGGATGGAGCCAGGCTCTTCTTGGTGACAACCAGCGGTAAGACAAGGGGTAATGGGTTCAAACTGGAACACAAGAGGTTCCACTTAAATTTGAGAAGAAACTTCTTCTCATTGGGGGTGACAGAACACTGGAACAGGCTGTCCAGGAGGGTTGTGGAGTCTCTTTCTCTGGAGCCATTCAAAACCCACCTGGACACATTCCTGTTTAACCTCATCTGGGTGTTCCTGATCCAGCAGGGGAATTGGACTAGATGATCTTTTGAGGTCCTTCCAATCCCTAACATTCCGTGATTCTGTGAAGTGCTTGATTGATTGTGTTTTTTTTTTTTTTGCCCCCATGCATGTCTTGATGATCAATAGCTGGTGTTAATTAGAAGTAT
This sequence comes from Patagioenas fasciata, assembly GCF_037038585.1. NCBI lineage: Eukaryota > Metazoa > Chordata > Aves > Columbiformes > Columbidae > Patagioenas > Patagioenas fasciata. The sequence continues at coordinate 25,461,443 of NC_092524.1, read as the reverse complement.
ATAAGGTCACGTAAGATCTCCCCAAGTTGAGACTGTTGTTTGTCACGTATACACTTAATGGTGAAAAGAAAGTAGATTGTACATGTAGTGCTAAAAAAATCAACAGTGACTGAAAGCCTGTACAGATTAATTTCTAATACTAAGCCTTCATTTCTAAAACTAGGCACCAATTGTCTTCTTAGAACATCTGGATTTTAGCTTGTCAGCCTGGAAAAGCAAATATGTGCAAACAGCTGTATTAATAATAAAGTGTTAGATTGTTACCACTACCTACCTCATACAGGGATAAATACTTTCACAGGTAATAGGCTTTCCTTGTGAAGGATGACCACGAGGTTGTGTTTACACTACTCTGTTGTGATTTAATTTAGTCTTTAGTATTTGCTTCATTGAAAATACATAGAAATTATGAAAAACATTTCCAAAAGCATGTAGAAATGTTTTTGCTACATTTTCATTGTCAGTATGCATTTAAATAAAACATACTTCCCCTATATACACCCACATGTACAAACTATAGGAACACTCTTATGAGTTCTCACCCTGCACACCGCAAATGTCTCTTCATATTTAGATTTTATATTTAGAGATAGGACCACTGGTTTTAATAGTGCCACTCAAATGCATAGTTATGTGCATACATATTTTGAGGCTTATGACACTAGAGTTTTTTTCCTTGTTGTATGGAGTGATCAGAGATTGCTTATGTAAATCTGTTTTCTCTGGGGTTTTGAGGAGGGTAATCTGTTGCTGTATCTCCAAATGTCAAAGGAAAGACTCCTCCATTCTGCAAACAAGTTGGATGATTCACATTCTTCTCTCGATGTGTTTTAAACTTAGCAGATAGTGGAAAGAAAATAGAGAAATAGGCTACCCAATTTGTTAAAAGTATTTTCTCTCTCTTATATGATTCTGTTACAATTATTAAAAAAAAATAGATTGCTGTCATAATCTTGCAATATGCATGAAAAACATTATAAAGACAGTATTTCAATTAATTTTTTAACCTGGATTTGCAGACTTATATTGATTATTGGTCTCCCTCTATTATATTCAGTTATCATAGTTGCCTCTGCTGCTCTTCTAATTTACTATGTGAAAGTCATTTTCCTAACAGACTTGTAAATACAGCTTTACAGAGAGTTAAATTATTATTTAGCCATAGTTAACTATTGTGCAAAGTACAGTAACAGTAAGCATGTTTTCTTACTGGTTTATTTTGAATGCAGTGGTATATATGTCGTACATTTATCAAGCTGATTTCAGAGAAGAGATCTAACATCTGTTTGCACACACAACCTGAAAGTCCTGCATGAATGGATATTTGGTATTCTTAATTTTGCTAAAGATTTTCTTTTTCTTTTATGGGAAAAAAAACATGTTACAGCATATCAGGTAAAATAGAAACTATAGCATTTGTTCTTTGGACATTACATATGTTGCAGATGTGTGATTCTGAAGGGATTCAGCAACCCAGCTGAAATGGGCAGCAGGTGTTTGAAATTTGGCTGCTGTGTATTTTCCCACTGTTTAATTTGTTGGTTTTAGTGTCAAAAGCAATTATAAGATAGACCAATCACCTGGGTGACATTAGGAAAAATCGGTTCTTTTTGTTGCTCTGCCTGATGGTTTAGCAAGTGAATTGTGGCAAACATTATTGCATAGACTGGTATAAGCATTAGGGTCATTGAAGGGTCAAGTTTTCCTTCTTTGACTGAATGTGCTATATTGCTTTCTGAACCCTCCAAATGGCCTAACACCACCCTCACTTTTCTCTTCCAATAAAGTATCTTTGACAGATAATGCAATCTCAGCTTCTTTCTCAAAGGATACACTAGAGATGCAATGGAGTACATGCCTGTCATTCTGTTGAATTACCCTGTTTGTGAAGAAGCTGATGATGTCCTTAAGTGCCTTCAATAATCGCTCTCTCCTCACTCTCCTTGGGAAAACAATTTATGATTATTCTGCTCTGGAAGAGAACAGAAACAGCTAGAGCTTGAAACAGCTTCACAGATTTGGGGTTTAGTTGCATAAATCTCAGAAACAAAATGCATACTGATCTCTTTAGCTTTACAGAATCTGCAAAACTGGATGTGGACACAGCAGCTTAAGTACAGCTTGACTTTAGGACTTTGTTTACATTTGAAGCAAATGTAAACATAGAATAATGTGAAGAAGACAGTGATGTGAGAGAATGATGTTGATGAGAAAATTGAGGAGAGGGCTTTATTTTGTTTAATTACTTCATTTTAGATGATTTATAGTAGTATAATATAATATAGTATATAGTTGTATGATATCTTCTTCTGAAAGATTAGGAAAAAGATAAATGAAGATACTGAACTACCACCCAAACTTTAATGCATAGCAAGTTAAAGCTAGTTGGCAAGTTGCAGAAATAGGAGTTAAAAAGTCAAAGCTTCTATTTTCGACTTTACCATACATCAAACTCACTTCACTACTTCATCATACGTGGCCTTGGTCAAATCACTCAGCCTTTTAATTCCTCCATTTTTCCATCTGTCTTACTGCTTCAGGATCTCAGTTTTCATACATTAGCACAGGTAATCACTGACAGTAATAACTTCTGAAACTACCTATTGTTACACAACCATGTGAGAAATTATGTATTTACAGGTTTTTTTATATTGACACACAGTTTGACAGAAAATTAAAATCTGACTAGTCAGCATAGATGTAATATGCTTATGAAAAGATGTCTTCATGAACTTGATGTTCTCAGTGGCCAAAGCATGTCGAAAGGCCCAAGTAAGACATAGCCTGACTCAATTTAGATGTGAGAGAGGTTTATGGAGAAATGGATATGGTTCCATTTCTTGGGGACAGAGGGGATTTTAGAGAGATAACAGGTTGCAAGCCATGAATTTCAAGCAAGGGTACAGCACTCTTGTTGAGTACATCAGCAGAAGATTTTGATTTTTTATCTCCATGAGCATTTGGAAAAGGTAACTTGCAGTAAAAAGTCCCTTCTATCTGAGATGTATAAAATACACAAGATAGATGCTATGGATCTTTTGTTGAACTGTTGAGAACTGTCTCATTAGGAGCTGTTGTATTCAACCCCTTTGTATTCACTAAATCATATTTGAAATAAAAAAAATACCTTTGAAAAAAGACGTGATTAATAAATGTTCAGTGTTTATAATTTATTATTTTCATGGTTTGGAATGTGACAAGAAATGCTGAGAATCCTGTTTTTCATTACATTATGATTCTTTTTCTCTATAAGGATTTCTAATCTAATAAAATTTTCTAACATTACTGATAATACCCTTTTAGATGTCTCTCATATTTTTGTGTCTTTGCAATAGTTTCTGATTTCCATTTCATCACAGTGCATTCCATCCTTAGCAGGAGAATGCTGACACCTTTGTCCGATGTAGTATCACATCTTTCTTGTTTTTGTCAAAAGTAAAAATTATTACAAAATGCTAGTAGTTTTCACTGTCTTTTTTAGAGGTGCTATGTGTTCTGTGGAGACTAGCTCAAGGATGGAAAATAAATGTTCAAGGTTTTGCTGCTACTCTGTTTTCTTCTTAGAAGCATGACAGCAGGAAGTTATGCAACTGATGTTTTGAAATGTTTTAAGATGTTGACAGTAATGATGCCGTTATATATATATATATATATATATATATATATATATATATATATATATATGTTGTTATACACCAAAAATCAGAAAATAATACTATCCAAATTTAAAAATGAAACACATGGATAAAAAATGCAGAGCTCTAACAAAGGTGTGGTAAAAAAACAATGCATGGAAAGGGTACTTAAATGTGCCGTACTTGTTTTATGAAACGTCTGTTTTCAAGCGTCTTTCATTTCAGAGACAGAACAGTAAATAATAACAAAATGCAGAATCAACACCTTCTTGTTGTTGTGTGCTAAAGATAGGTGTTTACTCAATCTTCAATTAACTACACTGAAATAAAAGCAGCGTCTAGTCCTTTGAGAGTATCTTCGTAGGAAACAGACCGTCAACATGAACATGACTGTACTGGACACAGACATATGCACTTGTCATAACAACTAAAGATGGCCTCTTTGCAATGCTTGATTTTCAGTTATGAATGGCAGTGTGTTTGCGTGGATACTGAAAGACATGTTCTGACATGCTACATTTGTCGCTTTTGTTCTAATGTTTCTCTATGTAATGTAAGTATTAGGGCAAAAGTGCTTTCTAAGTATAATGAAAGTATTCTATGATTAGACATTTTCATGGTTTCTGTGACAGAAGTTGATAGTTTCCAATCAAATCTATCCCATAAATGAAAGTAATCTACTACTTTAAATGGTACATATATCTGCTTAAAAAATACGAATAATCATAAAAGAACCATACTAATACAGTACCTTTTGTGTCCTCTAACTGAAACTGCTTGCTTTTCTGGAAGATTTTAAGGTTGCTCAACACCTTAGAGTGTTAGTAATCATACAGTTCTAGGTCTAAGGCCTATTGCTAGAACAAGTAGTACAAAGAAAGCTTGTGGTTCACCTGAAGGTTTTGTAGGTCAAACTATTTGCTCCTCTACTTTCTTTCAGTAAGCATGCTAAATGTTAGAGTTTACACTACAGAAAATACCTCCTTCATGGTTTCAATGGCTAATCTGATTAAAGATGAGCGTCATTGTATTGGGTTTGCATGGCAAGGTTTTGGTAGCAACAAGGCTTCAGGGAGGCCTCTGTAAGAAGCTGATAGGAGCTTCCCTTAGATCTGATAGAACTGTTGGCCAAACTTGAGCCGATCAGTGACAGTGGTACCACCTCTGTGATAACATGTTTATGAAGTGGAAAAAAAACCCCTGCTGCTGAGCAGCCGCCAGAGAGAGAGGAGTGAGGATATATCAGAGAAATGATTATGCAGACACCAAACCCAGTGAAGAAGGAGGTGGAAGAGGTGTTCTGGGTGCCAGAGCAGTCTATGGTGCAGACCATGGTCAGGCATGCTGTCCCTCTGCAACCCATGAAGGTCCATGGTGGAGCAGATATCTACCTGCAGCCTGTACAGGACCCCACACTGGAACAGGTGGATGTACCTGAAGAAGGCTGTAATCTTGAGCCTTCACTGGAGTAGGCTCCTGTCAGGACCTGTGACCCCATGGAGAGGAGCTCACATTAGAGCATGTTTGCTGGTAGGACTTGTGACCCCAGGGGGGACCCACACTGGAGCAGTCTGTTCCTGAAGGGCTGCACCTCATGGAAGAGACCCATACTGGAGCAGTCCATGAAGAACTGCAGCCAGTGGGAAGGACTCAAGTTGGAGATGTTTGTGGAGAACTGTCTCCCATGGGATGTGCCCCACGCTGGAGCTAGGGAAGAGCATGAGAAATGCTTCCCTTGAGGATGAAGGAGTGGCAGAAACAAGTGATGAACTAACCACAAACCCCATGCCCAGTCCTACTGTATTGTTTGGTTTTGGTTTGATTTGTTTTGGTTTTATGTTGGAGGGGGGAGGGGGGAGGGGTGTGTGCATGGGGGAAGGGGTGTTTTGGTTTTGGTTTGTTTTGGTTTGTTTTTTTTTTTTTTTTCCAAGGGGTCACTTCTAGTGCAGGAGACAGCCCAATAAAAAAACGGAATTCTCATCTTTTCTTTATACTACATTATCTGTGCCTGCTTTGTTATTGATAATCAAGAGAAAGGCCTATACTAGCTCTATATTACAACATTTGTTAGCTTTGTTGAAGGTTGACTTTGAATTTGAATTTCATTTTGATTTTTACAGCCAATCTGATTCTCTATTGTCTTCTGGACATATATATGTATGTATGTGTGTATATATATATATATATGAAGGTCTGGACTTCCCAAGAGTAACCCAAAATGCAGATATGAATTGATATAACTGTTCCTCTCTCTGTTCTAAAACTGATTGGATCATTCAGAGTCTGAACTGCAATCTTTGTTTAACATAGTAGATTTTGCTATCCCATGATTGTGGACTTTCCTATTGTATGTTGTACTGTATACAGGCCAGTGTTATGTTGCTCTCAGAGTGGGAACCCCTTTGGAATGGTGCTGGTTTTGCTGTATGTTACATTTTATTCTGTGTAAAGCATTATCCTGAAATAGAAGGATGTGAGCATCCAGCTGTTACACAGGACCTGAACTATCTTGGGGACAGTTCAGTCATAAGGATGGGTTTCACCCTGACTACTTTTGAATGGTAATGTTACAGCTTTACATTGCTATGCAAGTATTAGCGTATTCATAGCTTGTACAATAAATGATGCTTCTTTTCTCATAATGCAATCAAATCCTTATCAGGGACATTACTGCATATAAATCAATAGTATTAGAGTAGTAGTGCAAGTGCATGTTTTTCCTCAAAAACAGAGAATGGCAAGGTTAGTAAGGAAGGATACAGGCAGTCACATCCCATACATATCTCATTAGATGTACACAAGAGCTGCATTTAATGTTTCTGTCCAGCTGTTATAAATGCATAGAGGTGTATTGTACTTAGTATATCCAAAGATGAAATAAAGCTGGGAAATGCAGTAAGAAACATGGAATTTCTTACAATATTTTCAGAGAGTGAAGAAGTGAAGACATTACTTATAAACCCTACTTTTGGACAGGATACTTTTTTAAAAGAAATGTATACATTTCAGTATTAATAGTATGATTGCATCAAGATGATTTGCTATAGTAAAGGAACACATTGAGAGAGAAAATCTGCACTGTTAAACTTTACTTCATGTCTGAGACTGCTGAAAATGAGATGTAGGGAAAAAAAAAAAGAAAAAAGAGCCATTTAAGTAACATTTTAAACATCAGAAAAATTTTCTCTCTCTCATAAAAAGTATCAAAAGATACCAGAAAGTCCTCCAGCCCAACTCTGGACATCTTCTCTAGAAAATAACACCTGCACTTATGATTCCTGAAATATGATAGTCTAACTGGATTTTAGAAAATCAGTGATGCAGACTAGTCTATGTGTTCCAGCACTTACTTGCAGAAACTCTCCCAAAGTGTGCTGTCTTTGTGGCAATTACATAATATTTCTTTTTGAACTATCCAGAATATTACTCAGAGCAGTTTAATCTCTTTGTAATGGTCTTTTGCATTCCTCAGCCGTTGTCTTCTCTAAACTGAAGAACAGCTATTCCTTTCATTTACTGGCACAGAGTATGAGTTCTAGATCGATATTCACTATTCTTCTCTTGACTCTCTCAAACTGATTGATATCTTTCTAGCAGTGTGCCTTCCCATCACAGAGATATTTCTGAGCTAAAGTCTTACCAAGATAGACTAAGAATACAATTTCCTTTGTCTTGCAGACAATTTATAGTCTATATATTGAGGTTTCATAGTTACTTTTTTCATTCAAGCTGCTGATTTTGATTCAGATTCTATTTCTGATCCATGCTATGCCCTTTGTTTCTGAACTTTATGGGTCAGTCCTTTCTGAGAAGACTTCAGTCTTATTTATTTAACTGTAGTAAATAATATGTGTTATCTCTTGGTACAATTGTATCTCTTGATACAATTAGGTCTTATGCTCAGAAATGCAATGAAAGACTTAACAATTCTTCTGCATGTGAGAGGTGAAGCTTACTATCCATTAAGTGTTTCACTTATCAGGAGCTGTTTTACTTAGAGCGGCACATTGACTGCTGCCATGATTGCTGGTTTTGTGCTGAGCCCTTTAGAGGCAGTCTGCTAAGGCACACTCTCTTCCATCACTTCGTTCAAAATAACTTCACTCAGTGACTTATGTATGTGTTTTCTGAATGTGCTGAAAGTATCTGGGAGTGTACCAATCTGCCTGTAGGCTTTTTCTAACATGTCTTTTTTGGTTGGCTTCATCTCACCATTGTCATTTATGCAATATCTCAGTAAATGTATGTGAACCCTTTTTCGTTGAAACCCACTGACTTTTAGTCTCCTCTTATAACACTACCATAAGAATAAAACTAAGGCCTGTTTGGAATGAGAGATTCAGGTTATTTGCCATCTATAGTAAGGACATTAGTTTTTGTTTAAGCTCTGTCAGCTGGTCTATGGAAAAAGCAAGAAACACAAAGTATAATCACTGTATGTATACACAATTAGATTTCACTAACTTATGGTTGTGATCACTTTTTCTTAATCCTTGAATTCCTTCTTTTTCGAGACTGAGCTACTTTTCCTCTGGTTGGAAACTCTCATATAAATAATTTATGTCCCCTGCATATCAAAAATAAATAACTGCACAGATTCTCAATTTTGGGATAAGGGTACTCATTCTGTTTGCTTTGTCTGTGTTTGTGAATAGATTATTCTCCTAACATGGTATTTTAGAGATTTATCAAACCTGTGTCGAATTTGGTAAACTAAAGCAATTTTGATAAGTTATATATCATTTTCTAAATTGGAACATTTTGATTTTTGCAACATTTTTATTCACATTTTTTTCTTATTTGTATTAATTGATATTTATTTTCAGGAATAGAAACACTTCAAAATGAAGAAGTGGACTTTTCATCCATTTCAGTGAAATTCATATTCACTTGGAAGGTTTTTTTGCATGTTAGTTGTTTTGTCAGTTTTACATCAAACCAAACCAATCAATATACACAGATTTATTCCTAAAACCATCACTGAATCATGTGTGTAATTTTTTGTTTTGGTTTGGTTTGATTTAGTTTTGGCTTCTGTTTATTTACACGTGTTGACATAAGTAAGAATCATTAGGTATTTAGAACCTGTGAAAGCCGAGATAGTTTTGATTCTAAAGATGTTAAGTACCCATATGCTGGTAAATAAACAAAAGCATGTTGATTTTCAGTCCTTTGACATGACAAATGTTCCTACTGACTAGAATAATAAGACCAAGGTGTAACCCAGAACTTCTTGAAGAGTTGCTACCTTTGGTTGGTTGGTTGTCTACTGATTTAAATGTTGAACTGTGAATTCACAATAAAAATACGGATTTTTTTCATGGCAAGTATTAAGCTTGACATATTTTCATCTTTTTACTTCTCAAGTTCCTGCAGAATTGCATTCAACTTTTAAAAATGGTAGAGAAAACTGAAATAGCTTACTGTTCTGTTAGAGAAACTTTAATTATAGTGCTTGCAGGTGGGAAGAGAGACAGTAGGTCATGTCTTTTTAAAAGCATGTGTAATTAAGTAGTGTAGATAAAGATTTCCCTTCTTATAATGTGCCTCTTTTTTGGTAGAAATCTGACAGCTGATTGGGCTGGAGTTAAAGAGTGAGTTTGAGGTCAACCAGTGAACTCAGATGTTGCTTTCTCATTGAAGCTACACTCAGCTAAGGCAACAGGAGTTGGTTTTAATGAGGCTGGTGCTGCCCAAGAAGGACATAGATCATAAATTAGTCATACAAGAAAAAGGAGACATAAAACGATATACAGAGCTGATAAAACAGTTTTGTCAGACAAAGAACGGTGATTTCCTACTGAGGGCACTCACAGGTCCCTCAAAATGATAGTAGCAAATGGCAGGGGTATTGTAACCATGCTGGGATGACAGTTCTTTAGAAACTGATTATTGTCAAGAATATTTATCTGATGAAGAATCAGAGATGGGATTTTCTGAATTTTGGCTGAGTGTCTTCCATTTCTTCCAATGGAAGACAGACCACTTTGAACTGTGTCAAGGTTTGACTGATTCACTGACAGTGATGTCCATATTGTGATCGAAACCACATGTTCAAATGATATGCCAAAGTTCTGAATTTTGATGGAAATTCTGAAGCTTCGATTAATGGTAGTTAAGATTAAACCCTGAAAACAAATCTATTTAAAGAAGTTTACTTCTTAGCTTTGAAGGATGTGATACTTCTGTGGTTTTCTTTCCTACTTCATATTGGAGCACAGTGTGTGCCTCAATTATTAAAAAATTATCCTTATAATGAAAAGATAATTTAAGAAAATGTTATAAAGTCTGTTTTCAAAAAAAAAAAGCTGAAACAAAACTTGAGTAGACAGTGCTTGGTGCCTATAAATTTCTTTTGTTGCATTATTTATAATTATTTATTATTTATTATGTTTTAACTACCAGCTTCTTAGACCTCTTTACAATCCAACTGTGTGTTTAGAATATGTATATTGAGCAACTTTGTTATGTTGCTGTTATTGTGTTATGTTCAAGCCATCCAAACCCAGCAAAATTCTTGAAGAAACCAATTATGTTTTTCACATGGATAGGATTTCAAGAGACTGAGGCCCAATGTAATGAAGCCACTTGCCTAAGGTTACATGAGTGATCTGAAATGGAGTACAGATTTGAATGAGTTTCATTACAGGACTGCAAGCATAAGGGCCATCCTCTTCCTTTTAAGTAGTGGCTCTGGGTAAAAATGTATCTGTTTAGTTTATATATATTTTTAGATAAGAAAACAGAGTGGTTACCAATACACTCAGAAAATACAGATCTTTATGTTCTTTATGTGTATGGACTGTCATTATAAAAGATATGCCAATTATAGTTTTTCAGCTAATGTACTGGATTGATGCATCTTAAGTCAAATAGCTCAAATAGTCGTGGTGTTCTCAACTCTTTCAGTGCAGCTAATGCTTGCAATGCTGCAGACATTAACTACGGTGAGCAGTTCCAGCTAAGTCAATTACTTCAATGAAGTTTACTCAGAGTGATAAAGAATTAAGTCACTGCTAAAAACTAAGATATGATAAACTGTATTCTTTGGGAGAATTCATGCAAAACTTCTGTTGATTCTAGTGATACAATTGCAAAATGTTTCAGTAATTAAATGTCAGAAAAGTAACATATTAAACTGATTAAAAGAAGAACTCATTCCTGGTGTAAGATAACATTTTATTTTTTAGATTTTATTTGGCTGGAGGGCCAGACCCAAAGAGTTGTGGTGAACAGAGCCAAATCCAGTTGATGGCTGATCACAAGTGGTGTTCCCCAGGGCTCAGTATTGGGGCCAGTTCTGTTTAATCTGTTTATCAATGATCTGGATGAGGGGGTTGAGTGCACCCTTAGTAAGTTTGCAGATGAGACCAAATTGGGTGGGAATGTTGACCTGCTGGAGAGTAGGAAGGCTCTACAGAGGGAACTGGACCAGCTGGATCATTGGGCTGAGGCCAATTGTCTGAGGTTTAACAAGGCCAAGTGCCAGGTCCTGCACTTGGGTCATAATGACTCTAAACAGCCCTATAGGGCCAGGGAAGAGTGGCTGGAAAACTGCCTGGCAGAAAAGGAATCTGGGGGTGTTGATTGTCAGCCAGCTGAATATGAGCCAGCAGTGTGCCCAAGTGGCCAAAAAGGCCACCAGCATCCTGACTTATATCAGGAATAGTGTGGCCAGCAGGACTAGACAAGTGATTGTGCCACTGTACTTAGCACTGGTGAGGCCCCACCTTGAATACTGTGTTTGGTTTTGGGTGCCTCATCATAAAAAAGACATTGTAGTACTAGAGAGAGTACAGAGGAAGGCAGCAAAGCTGGTGAGGGACCTGGAGCACAAGTCTTATGAGGAGCAGCTGAGGGAACTGGGACTGTTTAGCCTGGAGAAAAGGAGGCTGAGGGGAGACCTTATTGCTGTCTACAACTACCTGAGCAGAGGTTATAGCATGGAGGGTGTTGGTCTCTTCTCTCAAGTAGCAAGAGACAGGACAAGAGGAAATGGCCTCAAGTTGTGCCAGGGGAGGTTTAGATTGGATATTAGGAAAAAAATTCTTCATGGAGAAGGTGGCGAAGCAGTGGAATGGGCTGCCCAGGGAAGTGGTGGAGTCGGCATTCCTGGAGGTGTTTAAAAGGCATTTAGATGAGGTTCTTAGGGACATGGTTTAGTGCTAGAGTTAGGTTATGGTTGAACTCGATGATCTTCAGGGTCTCTTCCAACTGAAATGATTTTAAGATTCTATGACTATACAGAAACTGGTAACAATCTATGCTCAAATGACTTAACACAATTGAACATTCCCATGTTTCAAGCATTTAAACCCTGAATCAGATCCTAAAAACCTCTCTAAACCTCTGCTTTCTTAAAAATTTGGTCATTATATGTAATTAATAGTCATTTGTATGAAAGACAAATGATATATTAGATAGCATGTGTGAGTCTTTCTGTGCAAGTGTGAGATTTAAGAAAGCAGTCTCAAAGCACTTTTCTAGTAAAACTAGTATAGACTGACAGCACATCAGTAATGGCATGATTCAGTTTCTTAGGGTGGCAGGGCTCAGAGGCTGCAGACCTCCCAGACAACTGTTTCCTTTCCACACTGCTGTTCTGTTTTACTTTACAACTTCACAATATATCAAAGTGTCTTGACTTTTCTTCTGCCTACCAACACAGAAGTCCACAGAGATAAAACCCACTGTTTTTAAGAGAAATATATACCCATCAAGAAAATCCAGGATATACTACTGTCATTATTTGTTCAGTCTGTGATCTCTTACTCTTTCTGTTGATGGTGTTTCAGAGATGATAACTTCAATGTTAGCATCAATGAGCTATGAAGCTGTATATTTCCAGGCTTTCCTCTGACAGACAAAAAGCCTAGAGGATGACTTTTTTTCTTCATTCTCCTGAAAAGTTGTCTTTTAATTCTTTGGCAGGAAACCAGCATGCTTATGAGAAAAAAAAAGCAGACTTCCATAATCTTTGTGGATCTTTCTCCCTATCTTTTATTTGAATGCCTAATTCTTTTATACTGCCTAGTAAATGTAGTAATTTAATGTTGAAATCTCATTTTCAAGAGAAGAGCATAGAAATAGGAAGAGTAAAATATCAGTATTTCCTTACCATAGAGTTAAGCTACAGTTAATGATTCATTGCAGCATATTCTGTGGCAGCGGCACACACTGCTGTGTTTGTGTGAGCCAGGACACCTGATTCTCTCCCTGGTTTGGCACACATCTCAATAGGCCTTCTCAGAAATGTATGGGGGATCAAAATTAAGGGAGACTCTGGTATCCCCCTAGTTAAATTCAGAACCCTAATTCCAAGATGATTCTTGAAACCTTTGCCTTGAGTGGCTTCTGTGAACAACTGAAGTTCTGCATGCTCAAACTTCTAGTCTGTTGATAGCACTAAACAATGTCACTTCTGTCCTATGTGCCAGTAGTAATGAAATATTTGGGGAGGTTCCTGCAGGAAGAACCACATTTATTAGAGAACTATTTTAATTCTCACGTTATCTTCCTAACAACAGAATCTCAAACACACTAGTACATTTTAAACATTTTAAACAAAGTAAGAGGTAGAGGTCTAAAACCTAGGTTAATCTGAACAGGTTGTTGAACTAAGGTTCCTCACTTCCTGGAGGTGATTATGGGCATATTGAACATTACCAATCAGGAATGTTTTAAGAATAAACATACCTAGTAAAGATAGACTAGGTGATATTTTGATTTTTCTCCCCACCTTAATTTATGTGTATAATCAAGTATTTAATTTCCAAAAAGAACAGTCACACAGTCTTTTAGAAATCTTAGAAATCTTCAGGTATGCTCCCCAATTATGCTGTCAGAATGCTTTCCTTGTTTAGCTGTTTCTTCAGAAGATGTTTCTTCTTCTTCTTAGAAAATTTGAAACAGACCTGAATAGCTTATGTGAAAACATATCCTCTTTATCTTTTAAATGCGCAGGAATTTAAAGAGCATATAGAAGCTGGAGACCTGCTTGATTGTCCTAACAGTCACTTCAAATCCCTTTGATCAACTGATAGTTAACTTTAAAAAAAGACAGTAATTCAAACAGAGTTAAAGCAAAAAAAAATCCAACCAAAATTTTACATAATTGTAAAGAAAAAAAAAGCTGTCTTTGTGTAGCATTTAGATTAGCTTCAGAAGTTCGTATTTGCCTGGATGTATCCCTATTTCTGCTGCTGTGTTCTGTGGAGGACCATACTCTGAATATTCCTCTACTACTTCTTCACAGTCCTATTCACTAAAAAAAAAAAAACAAAAAAACACTGCACAAAACTTGGTTAATCAACTGAGAGACATTTATATACTTTTATATACTTTTGAAGTTTCCTATTGATTTAATCTTATTTCTTACTTGGTTATCAAATAAACCAATAATCACTCCAAACAGAAAAATAAAACTTTTTGTTTTGACATACTGAATTTCTACCAATGAAGAAGACTTATGTGTTTAGTTGAAAAGAACTAAAATATAAGCATTGGGCTGAGCTGACAAGTTTATATATTATAATGCTGCTTATATTTCATTTTTTACTGACATTGGATTGATTTTAGGGGTTCTGAGTGGACAAAGACAATTAAGAGAAAATCACATTGGAGAGACAGATGTTTCCATGACAGCCAATACCCTTACCACATCAGAAAAATACAGAAGTTTAGACAGTATGCCAGATTCTGTGTCTTTTTTAAGCTAGACAAGGCAAGTCTCTTAGGATCTTTAATCTTCAGCAACATTGCTCTCAGAAGTACTCTGAGGCAGTTACTGAAATAGAGCTGAACTCAGTTATGTTCCCTCGGTGCTCTCCTATACAGAATTTATTAACTTCAAGTAAAGCTACCTTTGCAACCCTAACCATTTGAAGTTGCAGTAATGCAATGCTTTAAGCGCAAACAAGCTTTTGTGAAATTCTGCAAGGTTCTTATTCTTAGTTTCAATGAAGTGTGAAGATAAAATTGTGACTTTTACATCATATTTCTCAAGTAACTTATTAAAACTGATTGGTATGTTCGAGAGATGACCATTAATCTGAACAGCTGCATTGAGGTAAACAGAAAATACATTTTCTCTGTGGTATCTTCACAGTCTTTTACAGGCTGTTTGCAGCACTATCTTATACCAAGTTTATGTATAGATAGTTATTTTCATAATTATGAGGTCTAACAGTACTTTGAGTAGTTTGTTGATTTCTGTCTTTGTCTAAGTTACACATCCAGGACTTCAAAGACTGATAAACTAGATCAGAATTAACAAAGAATGTCTTTATATTTTTCTTTCTTTCTTTCTTTCTTTCTTTCTTTCTTTCTTTCTTTCTTTCTTTCTTTCTTTCTTTCTTTCTCTCTTTCTCTCTTTCTCTCTTTCTCTCTTTCTCTCTTTCTCTCTTTCTCTCTTTCTCTCTTTCTCTCTTTCTCTCTTTCTCTCTTTCTCTCTTTCTCTCTTTCTCTCTTTCTCTCTCTCTCTCTTTCTCTCTCTCTTTCTCTCTCTCTTTCTCTCTCTCTTTCTCTCTCTCTTTCTCTCTCTCTTTCTCTCTCTCTTTCTCTCTTTCTCTCTTTCTCTCTTTCTCTCTCTCTCTCTCTCTCTCTTTCTCTCTTTCTCTCTCTCTCTCTCTCTCTTTCTCTCTCTCTTTCTCTCTTTCTCTCTTTCTCTCTTTCTCTCTTTCTCTCTTTCTCTCTTTCTTTCTCTCTTTCTCTCTTTCTTTCTCCCTTTCTCCCTTTCTCCCTTTCTCCCTTTCTCTCTCTTTCTCTCTCTCTTTCTCTCTCTCTTTCTCTCTCTCTTTCTTTCTCTCTTTCTCTCTCTCTCTCTTTCTCTCTCTCTCTCTTTCTTTCTCTCTCTCTTTCTTTCTCTCTCTCTTTCTTTCTCTCTTTCTCTCTCTCTCTTTCTCTCTTTCTTTCTCTCTCTCTCTCTTTCTCTCTCTCTCTCTTTCTCTCTCTCTCTCTTTCTCTCTCTCTCTCTTTTCTCTCTTTCTCTCTTTCTCTCTTTCTCTCTTTCTCTCTCTCTCTCTTTCCCTTCCTTCTCATAGAATTGATTTCCAAAACCAGGAAGTGCAGCAAACATTTAACTTGTTAGTCTATTATTTTATTAGTAAAAATTTGAAGGGGATTGGCTTTTCTACTAAATACAACACTTGTAAGATTTTGAGATCCTAAAGGGGAAACTGCTAGAATATAAACCAGCTTTGTTTGCTCTGTAGTAGCAAGTGGTCTCTTTGTTCATTTGATTACTTAATATCAGATGTGATTATTTATTATCAAGTAGCTATCTCCTTCAGTTGAAAATGAGACTCCTGCTGAAGCCTGCTTAAATGGAAGGACCCCCACTAAATTCTGTCTCTATGCGGTAGTATTTTATGGCAAAATATTCAACTGTTGGCACAGATTCCCTGAACTCCATTGAAAAAGGCTTTGCATTCCGTCACATTTTGACTTAATAACATGTCAAGCTATGTAGATAATTTATTCACATAATTTAATTCTTTGCTCAGTAGCCAAGCTGAAAAATAACATAATTAAATGGTTTTACATTTTCCCAACATAAACATTTTTCATTTGTCATGTCAGATTGAATGAAGTCATCAGAAATGCTTTATTTCAGGCTTTTTTTTTTTTTCTACAAAAGCAATGAATTTTTTGAAACAAGTGCCTAAATTGCATGAAGACATGAAATGGAGCAAGAAATAATAGTTGTGCTGATGACATGTCTGTTACCCTCCCATAAAATGCTATTTAGAGATCTCAGCTGACAGGTGAAATAATATGATTTAGCCTTCTACCTCTTAAAGTGTTTTTATATGGGTATCCCACTTCTGCAACCAGCACTGTTAACCTTGCACAAATGTATTTCCACAACATGATAGATAGTTTGAATTACTCAAAAGCTTAATTACTCTAAATATGCTCTACACATTATTAGTTTTGATTAATAAACTTTATAAGTTATTAACAATTACTAAATATACTTTAAAATAGTTTCAAGTCAAATGTGAGAAATTAGTTTTGTTTTAAAATTTACATGATTGGCTATATTTGTATTCTTTTAAAAAATAATTTAAGTATGAAAAAATTCTCCCAAAACTAAGATTATTTTTTAAATGAAACTTTTGTGTATCACTAAACAGAGACTTATATTAATATTTTTATGTAGAGTCAGTTATTATTTATATATGTTCATATATCCAGCATACTTCTCTAAATGATTGAAATAAGGTATCATTGTCATAAAATGGTGACAAATATATCTGTGAGGCTGGAAGAACTAGTACAGAGGATGAAATGAAAGCATGACTCTTGGTTAAACACTAAGGTCTCATAAATTTGCTTATAACTTAATTATATTCTGTGGAATGAGACAAATATATACACATACTGTATACATTTTAGAGCAGAAAAATTAAGAAGACTTCTAAACAACTTTCTGAATTTGAAACAAGTTAACTGCAGGATATATGCATTAAAGAAGTTGGTTAATATAATCATGCTTTTTATAAAAAAATATGTTTTTAAAGACAATCTGGACCAAGAAATGAGGCGTATTTAGATATACAGCAGAGGATTCTTACCCAAAATATGTTGTAGCCTTTTATGTGCAAACCACTTAATAGCAGGCCCTAATTGCTTCTAGAAATCCTTCTCATTGACATTGCTGCTTTTTAAAATAACTTTTTCCTTTCTCAGATTGATACCTAAAGAACAAATTTGTATGATACTGAGGCAATGAAAAACACATGTGAGAAAATAAGCTGAACATATTAAACCAATACCTCTCTCATACCTAGCATGGACTGCCTTTCCTAGAGTTGTAAGTTCAGATTGAACTAATATTTTTTTTGTAAAGCAGTCATGCAAGCTGTATATTTGACTTAAAGCCAGTAATTGCAGCTTTCGCTGTGTTGGTCAGCACAACTGTCACAGTGACATGCAGAGAAATTCCTCTTCCCATGCCAGAATTATCACCAGAGAGGGAAAGCAAAGGAAATGTAAGCTGCTTGGCTTTTTACTGGTGTTGAAATTCTTCATTTCAGTAGGGGACAAGAAATCATAAGCAGTTGCCAAATTATTTTTGGTTTTGCCTTTTTAAATTGTTGTTGGTTTTATTTTCTGTTTGGTGGTAGTGGTGGTTGCTTGTTTGTTTGTTTTTGTCTGTGCTATTGCCCTCTGCAGCAAATGATATGCTTGTAGTGGACATTTCCTGAATGATGAAAAGTATATTTTGCAGTGATGTCTAGAGTTCACTGTCTACATAAATTCATTAAACATATTTCTCGTTTTACACCCTTTTCCCCCACAAACAGAGCTTTTTTTTTTTTTTTCAAATTTGGAATGAGCTATTACAACAATTCAAGTAAGATTGCATAGATTAATTTTAAGGTAAGTTGGAAAGACAAATAATTGCAGCTGTGGAAATTAGATTAATGATGATCAAATACACTCCATGAAGGCACGCTTATGCACCTGGGACAGATCATATACAAAATGGAAAGTTGACTATAGTTATATTATAAAAGCTGCTTAGGTATCCAAGACGGCATTTAGGAATCCATATAATTTTTGTAGAAAACAGGCATGTCAACTGTCAACATGTTTTTGAAAAATCTGTTCTGTGCATATCTTCTTGAGCATCTGGTGGCAACTTCTTCACAGGATCAAGTCTAAATGGAGTGAAATGCACAGTGGTCTGGGCTTTAACAGCAAGTAGTAAGTAAAATAAAAGTTGAAAACAAGCGATCTAAGTTTAACTTGATTTTAGGACATCTGCTAGGGAAATGTGTTTGTTATCTACGTGGTAGAAAGGGCTGAGGCACATAAAGTGGTTAGCTAAGGGACAGAAATTATAATGTGCCATAAAATTAATCTCTCTAATGAGTCCATGATCTTAATATTTTGTAGAGATATAAATTTTAGTTTCTGGCCTAAATCTTTGAAGGTGTTTCATAGTTTTCCTCTGTCTATAGGAGGAAAAGTTCAGATGCATGAGTCTCTTATTTTGTCAGGAAGGATAAATGTACTTGAGATGTTATTATTTTTTGTACTGAAGAAAGATTAATGATGTTTTAAAAAATAGTGCAAAAAGCCTACCTCCAATGCATGTTGAACTTATTGTTGTGTAAGCCCAAGACTACCTTAGTATTTGAGGTTTTGTAAAGAATATTTTTTAATTTACTAGAGTATGTTGAAAGACAGTCAATAGATTTGCTGAATACCATTTAGTAACTGGCAGAGAATGTATGCTTGGGAAATGTGTTTGCCATATTAAGGAAAGAAAGTAGAAGGATATTCAGAAGAAACTGTGTTCACTGGAAACCATTACAGGGAATCAACAAGGATATGTGTGATAAGCAGTTAATGCAAACGTATTGCCAAACATAAACACATAACTTCTTAAAACTTGGTCTTGTGCTCTGGAATATACATGAAAGTATCTTTTCCATACAAAAGAGAAAGATATATTAACAAATTTAATATGCATAGGCATAAATTACTCAGTTAGTATTTAATTGGTTTTTAAACTCTATTGGATTAGAACTGAAGTATTGAGGCTCGAGATTTTTACCAACCTTGTCATTTGATGCACCTCCAGTATTCTGATAAAGTAAGATCCCAAATATTTCTTCTATCTGAGGTTTTAAACTGACACAAGACAGAAAAAAAAAAAAAAAATCAGGAGGATTTGAGGTATCTTCCTTGCTTTATTGTACCTTCATCTTGTCATTTTTTATGTGGGTGAATTCAATTTCCAACTTTGAAAAATACCAGGAAATGCTTTGAGAAAGGATTTTTTATTTTATTCTTCACATGCTTTTTAGTAAATCAGAGGGTAATACGCATACTTTTGTAAAATAGTTATTTATAGAATTCATTTCACTTCATTGGATAGGATTCCTTTTGTTTGGTGTTTAGATTGGTTTAAAGGAAATGCTGAAAATGAAAGAGAGAAAAAATAATTTAGCAAATGAATCATATAAAAAACACTGTGAAAAAATTCAATAGTCCACATTAAACTCTTAATTGGAAGATTTTCTTGAAAGATAGTCTGCATCAATTACTCTAACATAGAACAAATAAAGAGAAAAATTATGTGAGTGACTGTATTTTATCTGCAGTCATTAAAATAGCTATAACCAAATGTAATTCCTCATGTAATAACATGTGTTACAATGAAGTGAGAGCATGGAGAAAGAAAACGTAATGAGAGGATAGTTTGAATGGCCTGATGACCTAAAATTGTCTAGAGTTCATGCAGAATTATTTTTCATGACTGCCAAAGAAATTGGAATAATGCAGTCATCCTGAGCCCTGAAAATCACTGAAAGTTGGTTACCACTAGAAAATAAAAAGTGTACTGTAGAATCATGAGTTATATTACAACAGAGAAGTGTTATTCATTTGACAGAAACAGGTGCTTATACGATACTTTATTTATTTGTTTGTTTGTTTGTTTATTTTTACAAAGTCATGTAGTCTTTAGAGGAATAACTATTACCTCTGTCAGGGGAACATTTAATGATTCTGGGTTTTTTTGTGAATTAATTTTATAAAATCACATTTCAAAATATTCTGATGAAGTATCTCTCTTCTCTTGATTATAAAGTGAACCCGAACACTCATGTCACATTAAAGTGTCCAAGTAAGGCAAAAGATAAGGCTGCAGTGAAGTATTTGAAGTCTGAATGTGACATTACAATTAGATTTATGGAATCATAGAACTTCAAAGATCATCTAGCCCAAGCTCCCTGCAGTGATCAGGGACACCTTCCACTAGATCAGGTTGCTCAAAGCCCTATTCAATCTGACCTTGAACACATACAGGGACAGGGAAGTTTATTGTGGTATTGTTCAGGGTCAGAAACCCAGCTTTAAGGTCATTTTTAGATCTCGGATTGTGTCTGTGCTGTCAACATGGAAATATGTGTCTCACAAGTAAGTACATGGGCTTCAGTATTTGGAGATCAACTGAGTTAGCTGCAGATAAAGTATTTTGTATCTTCTGTGGAAAGAACTTCTGTAGCCGAGTACTTTCATCTATGGAAACACATTACAAGAGAACTTAGGAAACAAAACCAGACTGTTCTGGTTAACTGTGGATGTTTGGGAATGATGAATCAAAAGCTGGTGTTGCAGCCGTATTCTGATGATACTTCGCAGAAAGAGCTACAGTATTGCAAAATGCTTTTGGGTTTTGGTCAGTTAGTTTAGTTTTGAAAGAAAAAGATGTATATATTTTAAAATCTATTTAAAAGTCAAGTTCACACAGTGTAATATTATTAATATACATTAATAACACTAATATACATTAATACACATAATAACATTAATAACACTAGCAAATGGTCATTCTCCGTCTAAGATGGCAGTATCTCCTGCTAGTGCTTTAAAAAATTGAATCATTGTGTATATTGTAAAAATGCAAGAAACTTAAGCTAGAATCATGGTATGTGTTTAAAATGATGGATCGTAGCTTAATGAATGTGTATAAACTTTAGTATAAACTTCTAGCATGTTTAATACCAGTGAGATTGATTCACAAGTACAGTTCATATGTACAATAGAAAGTATTTGTCAGATTGAACTTCAAAAAAGAGTAATATCTATTTGCAACAGATGAAGCAATGTCAGAAAAGAAGAATATATTTACTTCAGTGTGGTTTGACCAAGCTGTGAAAAGCTACACATACTGCCTCATAAAATTATGAAATTTTTACTTTAAAATGGTGTCTGTTGTGTCAGTAAGTAACCCTTTAACTCTCTACTCTGTGACATAAAGGAGTAGGAGACTAACTCAAGTTAGTGAAGCTGCAAAAGGCAAAGAAAGAATGTGAAACAAGAGGGCAAGGATGCAAAACCAATACTACTTGAAAAATGTGAGGTCTTTTTTTGGTGCACATATATATATACATGCAAATACAATTCTGTATACAGATGTATGTAAATGTGCTTGTGTCACGATCAGGGCCTATATCCGGGAAACCTAAAATTTATATTCAGATGTAGAGATGAAACTTTGCAAAGTAGTCCTTATCTCCAACTTTGTTTAGTTGATGATGGTTTAGTGACATTGACTTCAGTTTTTCAGGGGATTATGATGCTGATCCAGTGAAATGTGTAAGAATATATTTAATTTTGTTGAGGGTTAAGATTGCGGGGATGACAATAAAATCCTGGCAGATGTACTGTTAACCTCCTCTCCCCCCCGCTTCCCCCTTTTGCCCCTCCCTCTCCCCACTTCCCACTAAGGACAGGCGATCGAGAGGGAAAGAAGGACAGAGAGAAGAGAGTTGGAAAAATTAAAGATGTTTTACTAATGCTACTAATAAGAATAGAGAAAATAATACAAAATATACAAAACCAATCTTGTAAGTCTCAGCAACTGCAGAGCCAGCACCCCAAGTCCTGGATTAGACTCTGTAGCCAACCGGAGCTGGATTCAGTCTCTCACTAGGCCTCAGTTCGCAGGGACAACCAGCAAGGTCCTCTCCTAATGTCAGCCATGAGGAAAAAGGGAAAAGGGCAAAGGGACGAGATCCTCATGATCTCCCACTTTTATATGAAGTATTCACGTGAATGGAATGTTATACACAGTTGGTCAGTCTCTTGGTCACCGGTTTCTTGTTGCCCCATCACGAGATGCCCATCCATGCTTATCAATAAGTTTGCATTCCATTGCTATGTTTACCAAAACATGTATCTGCTTCTCCAGGAAAATGCAGCTAATATGAAGGCTTTAGCTGACAGGCAAAATTCACTAAAAGAGAAACTTGTTTTTTAACAAAACCAGGACAAATTTGTATGAATAACCTCCTTATATTTGTTTTATACTGAAATTTTGGTGTATATGTGAGTGCTTCACTGGATTGGGATAAAAATACTCATTGTTTTGCTGAACTCAGCATGCTGGGGCAAGAAATAACCATTCAAAGGTGTGAAGCAGCAGTGTTACAGCTCTATGGTGGCGTCTTGTGAAATATAATTCAGTTTGATATTTGGCTCAGATTATTGGCATAGTTTTGGTGTTTGGGACTTGCGGCTCTGTAATTCTTCTGCCACTTTCAGTTGTGTTGTTTTGAGTAGCCCCTCCATCAGGAGACAAGAGGAAGAGATACTGATTTCCTTGCAACTTATTTAAGTTAGAGGAGAGAATGGCAGGTTTGTTTTGTTTTGTTAAGTATGAATAAATGTCCGTGCACTTTAGTCCCCTACCCCCACACACTAGTTTAGGAAAACAAGTAATTGCTCAGGGCCACACTGACTTAACCAAGGGAAGTGACAAAATATTATTGTGGCAAGGTGAGACATGGCTAAAAGCAAATCTGCCAAAAACATAATTAAGCTAAATGGAAACCTACCTTAATGGAAGTCATTGAGAAGCTGATGCAGGAAGAAAATGTGGTTTGAGAATAATTGCTTGAAAGCAGAATCATCAAGGTTTATTCTGTGAAGTGAAAAACAGTTAAATGTTCAATGACAGTTTGAAATTAAAAGAAAGTAAAGGATTGCAAATCAATAATAAAAAGTGCACTAAGCTAATGGATCCCTTGTTTCAAATTGTAAGTGACAGTTTTGAATTTTAGAATAAACCCTTAGTGATGGCCCTTTTCATTACCATGCAGCAGCCCTGCCATTTTAGCTTCCACAGCTGTACTCACTCAGCTATGTGATGCTTTGATCTATGATTCTATTTGCCATGCCTTTCAGGGGTAGGGAAGTGGGAACTCATTACTGAAAAACACCCAAGTGATTCAGAAGATAGATTTTCATGTCACCAGCTGATCCCTGAGGCTCAGTATCCACCCTTTGAAGAGAAAGTTAAGTAAAAACTGAGAAGATGTTTTCCATGTTGCCCTTTCAAAAGGGACCTTGCTGCCTAACCGATTTAATGGGCGTATCTGTTTATAGGCACTTCTGTGTATTCCAGTAAAGTAAATGCTTTTCCATGTAATGAAGAAATAGCCTGATGGTTTTCCTAGTCCTATTGCTTGCTTTTAGCACTGTTGTATTCGCAAAATACTCTGTGCCACTGATGCTTTGTGTGTAGGAGTTGAAATAATTTGAACTGATTGGAATTTCAGGGTAAAATAACACAAGAATATGCCATAGGAGAAAATTCTGTAGACAGAGGTGCTTTAGACTTCTCCTCTCTTTGATGCAGTTAAATGCTACAATCACTGTTTCCTATAAGACAGTTCTGGTAGTTTTTCCTCTTAATTGCTTTTAAAATATCATATTTATGGAAACAATCAGGAGTATCCTACATATACTGGTATGTTTATGCATATGCTTCAAGACAGCAGCTGAGTTGTATGAAGAATTAGTTTTGTTTCTCAGGATGATTCAACCAAAAATTATGCAAGAGTTCCTGTCTATGGAAAAAAAAGGAAAAAAAAGGGGGAGAAAAAGATTAAATTATGAATCAAATCATATGGCCAAGACAGCTATTTAATGTAAAAATAGACAAAGAGTTTACATCAATTTAAGCTACTTAATATTAGAGACAAGTGGCCTCACTTGTATCTGCAATGACTGAGGCATTCCCTCATATTTTGAGAACTACGTTTTATTTACCTTTTAGTTGTTGTTCAGTATCACCTACTTTTTAGAATGATTCCCTAAATTTTATACTTTAAAGTGCTTTAGATGTGTCACCTTCCTTTTAATGTTTTACTTCATATGAACTATATTAATTTTCTGAGTATGCCTCTAAGTGGAAAAGTGACTCTTTGTATTGTTTTTGTAACGTTAACCAGAGAGGACTTGAAATGTCCACCTAAATTCCTGCTCCGAATGAATATCTAAAAATAATGTTGAGAAACCACTCTTGAATATGCACTGGATATTCATTTGTTTTAGCTCAGGAAGAACTGAACTGAAAACATATCATTTGAAGAAGAAAATTACGTGTGGAATTAAGTGAAGGTTAATATGGTTTTGTTTTTGTTTTTGTTTTTTTTTTGTTTTGTTTTGGTTTTTTTTGTGAATAAACTCAAAAATAAAATGTAAAGATAGCCAACCTACTATCAGTTTTTCAGAGGGAGATTTCTATGCCTTCAGAGATAAAATCACAGCTGTTAAATGTAGTCTGTTCCACTTTGAAGAATGAGACAAAGATTTTTAGATTTGTTAATGTCAATATTTTAGTCTTTCTGCTGTGACAGAATTTGAGAAGTAAATTAATATGTTTTTTCTTTAGCTAGTTGCAGTTTAAGACCTTACTTCTTTCACCTGTTCCATCACTATTCCTCCAATGTGCTTCAATATTCTATGGGAAGACACTGTAAGTTTCTCTATGAGTCACTTTGGCTTATATTACTACAGACTAAGATCCTCCTAGTTCTTAATAGTAAAGATTTTCTTTGCACTGAAGCAGAATAAAACACCTCGCCCACTATACCATTTTAGATATGAGATGGTAACTGTGAGAGTATTACTTCTGGATTGCTTGTGCACTAGAAGCTTTGTTGACAAAGTGATAAATTTTTCATCTTGGAATATAATTGATGTATATTAACATTATCGAAAATGTTCTTATTTTATTATTGTTTTTAATAAGAACATTTTTGCAGTGAAAACATGGGGAGAAAAAATGTTTGTGAAAAGACAAAAGCAAGTGAATATCATAAAAACATTAGAAGCCTTTGAAATAAATATTTCTATGAGCATTTTTCCAAAGTGACTTTAAAATAATAATAACCCATTCTATACTCCAAGCAGAATAAATCTTCTGTTTAATATGTGGCAGACAGCTGCTTTATTATCCTGTGAAATATGGAGGAAGTAATAATCTAACAATTGGTGGAAATAATGGGAGTCTAAATAGCTTACATTTAGATCATTGGAATTAGATCATTGGAATTATTTGGACATTTATTGCTAAAATTGTTAGGCATTATATGCCTAATTCCTCAATCCTTGGATTTGGGGTCTAATCCCCTGGCTTTGCAATTTATGGAAAAATTCTTAGCTGCAGTTTTGAATTTTAGATTCTTCTTACAAACATTTCTCTCTTCAGAAAAATATGGTTAAGATTATCCACAGTACATGTCTTGATATGCTCAGAAGAAAACTGAGGCATGTGTAATATGTCAGTATATGCTGGGGGACAACCAGGTGGAAAATTAATTTGCAGAAATGGATCTGAGGGTCTTCTTGGACACCAAGTTGAACATGATCAAGCAATGTGCCATTGCCACAAAGAAGGCTAGTGGCATACTGGGCTGCTATTAGATGGTGTTGCCAGTGGGTTGAAGGAGGGTATTGATGCCCTATAATTAACACTGATGCGGGTGCACCTGGCCTGCCCTGTCCCTGTATCCAGTTCCTGGTGAAAGAGAAACATAGAGAAATTGGAGAGAGTCCAAGGACTGATGAAGGAATTGGAGCATCTCTCCTATGAGGAAAGGCTGAAAGAGTTTGGACTGTTTGGCCTGCGGAAGAGAAGGCTCAGGGGCAATCTTATTAATGTCGATAAATACCTGAAGGGAGGTTGTAAAGAAGATGGAGCCAGGCTCTTTACAGTGGTGCCCAGTGACAGGACCAGAGGCAATGGGCAGAAAACACATGAGGTTCTGTGTGAATATCAGGAAACAGTTTTTCATTGTGAGCATCACTGAGCAGTGGAACAGGTTGTCCAGGGAGGCTGTGGAGTCTCCCTTATTGGAGATATTCAGAAGACATCTGGAGATTATCCTGCATAACTTTCTCTGGGTGACCTTGCTTGAGTAGTATGGTTGAACCACACAATCTCCAGAGGTCCCTTCCAATCTCGGTTGTTCTGTAACACTGTGTTTCTGTAATTTTATATTGTTCTTTTGATGTAGAGATCATCAAACAGCTCATAATGAGTCCCCAGAGAAGTAATTTATCCGCACTTAAGACAGACATACACACACATGCAACTATGCATGTACAAATACACACAGGTGCTGGCCATCTCATGTGTTAAAATATTAGCATAGTTTTGGAATTGTTTAGTGATACAGTTGAACTTTCACTAATGAAATAAGCAGTATTGCCATTTATTTCAGTGAAAGTAGTACTGTGTTCTGTTGTTCTGTTAGGAGTTTTAATTAATATTAATGTTATGTATATGGGATTAAAGGAGGAGAGTTAAAACTGGGAACTCAAAGACAAAGTTGAAAGTTGTATTTCAGGTTTCATTTTGTCTGTGACCTGGGGTACACTGTTTTAATTATCTTCGACTTCATTTTCCAGTGTGTAGAATGCAGGCAATAACCTTGCAGGGATGTTGTGAGTTTCAATCAGTGTTTGTAATGTGCGCTGAGCTCCACAGATAAAAGACGCTTTAACAGTAGAAACTACTATTGATATGTCATTATAATACATGTTAGCTTAGCTCTGAGACATTAATCTTCATGCATCAAGAGACTTATAACTCACTCCTGGTTACCTCTTGTGTACATTATAATTTTCTCTATGTACCGAAGATAAATGTCACATTGGTATGTAACCAAGCTAAGTTTTATGTCTGTATGTACTGTACATTCACAAGAGAACAGATATTTTTTTAAAGCTACTGGAAATAACTATTGCTCATTGATTGTAGGGATTTTACTATTGACTCATGTTATACTTCTACCTGTTGGTAAAAGTTGGGCTCAAATAAAGTGTGTAATGTGGCATTATTGCTAGTTTTTGAAGTATATCAGTATGAAAATAAAAATGTGGATCTATTTTACTAAATGCATTACTGCATATGAAACTTTAGGACAAGCACAACCTTGAAGAATGAAACTTACTTACTGCTCACTATGTCTACTATATTACCATTATTATATCTGAAGTAGAAAAATTATACTATCAGAGTTTGTTGCATAGCATTTCCTTGCATGTCTACAACCCTCAGCTATTAATCAAACATATTATGTATGCCAAAAGAGTTCTGAAGGGAAAAAACTATGTAAAGTAGTATTCACAACAGAGGATGTAGTGTCAACTGATTGGTGTTCTTGCCTTATGTATCAAATATCATCTTTAGTGGCTGATAACACAGATCTCTACATCATGTCTAAATCTTCTAAGTTTCAATAAACAATGTCTGCAAACTTATTTTCACTTTGTTTTTTTCCTGTTTGCCCTAAATGCTTAATAGGCCACATTTTTTTCTTTTGCTACTGTTCTCTTAGTGTTTGCAGAGTTGCATGACATTTTGGAAAAGGTAAGGAGTCTTAATTTGATCTTGTAGTATTGTTTCAGAGACTTGACTTTGCTGAGTCAAGTGAATGTGAATATAGATGTATAATTCCTATAAATATTACATATTAATAAAATCAGAGTAATTATTAAATATTAATGGGTATATTATCAGTTCTTTAATATATAATGTAAAATTGTATTATTAATGATTATATTTTGTTATTTAAATAATATATAATATAATAATGAAATTGAATATGTTAAAAATAACTTTGGTTGTAAAATCTATACAATTTTTAATTCCTTGACTGTGTATATGCTTACCATATGGTATATAATGGTCAACGAAAATTATTACTAGATTATAAGGACAAGTGGATGATGGTCAAGTAATTGCTGCAGAAACTGACAGAGATGTTTAAGATGTCCCTGCTTTAAGCTGTGTCTTTAGCAACTCTTGGTTTGCACTGACACAGATGAGGAATATTATCTACACATTATTTCTGTTGTGAGGCAGAAATATCTAATGAGGAGGTTGTTAAGGTGGAAAATAGAAATATAGACAGCCATAGAGGTTTTGTGCAATTGTTTGACCAAAGCCACAGTTCAGACTCTTTCAATTTAAAATGAAAGTTCTGGGTTCATACTAGATGCATACAACAGCATTATAATTGTAAATTGTAATTGTGTCTGTAAATTTATGTATCTAGGAAACTATTTGCATGGTGAAGATTGCATGCTGAGGTGGATATTTGCAGACTGAAATGTCTTTTTCCAGTCCAGATTAATTATGACGCTATTTCACTTATAAAAGTATGCTTCTTCAACAAAAACTGTGACATTTTACTCACATGTTGAACTGGTAATAATGAGCAAAAGGGGAAAGACATATTCTCACATACAACTCAGCATTACTTCTGTCATAAACAAACATTATACCATATGCTTTTCTTTAGAACTTCAGTTTCTTATTTTTTATTTGTTGGTTTTACATATTGAAAAAAATAGTATTTTCATACAAATGTCTCTAATTTTATTAATGCCAATTTTATTTAGAATGAATATTTTACAACCATTTTAACCACAAGCAAAGAAGTTGTTGCCCCAACCGGCCTAATTTAATTGACGTCACAACTGAATAGAAATGATTCATCCCCAGCAACTCTAATGTTTTCATGAACTTAAGTGCATAATGAGATAAAGGGTATATTCATATTGTGCAGAAAATTTAATCTGGAAGTTAAAGTTTCTACTCACAAAATCAGACTTTTAAAAGTAGTGACAAATTTTTGTATTGAGCAGGCTTTGTTTCTACTTACAGAAACATTGAAACATTTTAATGCTCTGTAGTTATATATTTCAAAGGAAATTTTGGAAAATAATTTTTAGAATATATGTAAAAACCAAATTCTGAGTGCTCTGATGTAAAGTTAGATTAAGGTCCTCCAGACTGTTTAAAACTCAACAGAAATTTTCTTCTCAGTAGAACTTTTGCCTTGGATTGAAACACAGCCAGGGTTCAGCCTCTTAAACCTCTATATTTCTTTGTACTTTATCAGAACTGGGACACTCAGAGGTTAGCAGAAAAAAAACTTAATAATAAATTTTTTACATTAGACATTGAATTTGTGGTTTTGCTTTTTCTTCTAGCATGGCAAACAGTCTTCTAAACCAAATGTATCTATTGGCTTTTCTGGTATAGTTTTAAAATCCCTCACTAATCATCATTGTGTGTCTTTTTATTAGAATACTTGACATTCCTAAAAAGGAGTTCCTTCCTTTCCTTCCTTTCCTTCCTTTCCTTCCTTTCCTTCCTTTCCTTCCTTTCCTTCCTTTCCTTCCTTTCCTTCCTTTCCTTCCTTTCCTTCCTTTCCTTCCTTTCCTTCCTTTCCTTCCTTTCCTTTCCTTCCTTTCCTTCCTTTCCTTTCCTTCCTTTCCTTCCTTTCCTTTCCTTCCTTTCCTTCCTTTCCTTCCCTATTGCAAATTGTATGTCAAACTGGTGAGTTTCTTTTCAAATAATATGTATAAATAGTTTGGCTAATTGGCTTCCTGCAGTATATTATCAGCTCTTGCTTTCAAGTAAGTATTTTTAATTACATGAAAACAATAAGAATCCTGTTAATCCTGTTCACTGCTGACTTGTCTGTATTGTGTATGTGTATGTGCTTAGCAGATTTCTGAAAGTATTTTGTGGTGAGTTGTGTGTGATGGAACAGAACTATTAGGAGTGTCACAAAATCCCTTTCCTTCAATAATAATGAAATGATGTATTTTAGTTACACATCATCCATTAAGTAAAAGTCACTTTGCTGCTGCTAAAGCATTTTTTGATGCATACTGATTTTACTATTTCTTCACAAGGATATTTTTTGTTGAGACATTATTAAGCAAGAAGTGCTTTGATAAGAGGGAATAGCCTTTGTACAGATTAAGGCTTCTAACGTCCCTAAGTTGTGCAAGATTGAACCCATGGTTAACTGTTACTAGATTTGAATTGAAAAAATATTATTATGGGAAATATGAAGGGAAGAAAGAGAGGAAAATGTAAATGGAAGACACAATACAGTGTATGCAAAGTTATTTCATAGAAAGGACAGGGAAAAGTTCAAACCAAAAACTAAAGCTGTTTACATCTGTTAATGTTACTGAATTACCATCTGGCAGTATAAATGGACAAGTCACATGCAGGGTGATGAAATGTATTTCAAAATAATGAGTAAAAATGTTAATATAGCTAACTGCTCATTTATGCTGCTGTTGGCACATGAATTTACACAGAGAGCTGGTGATTATTAAGATGATAATAAAAACCATTGATCTTATATGCTTAATGAGAAATTTCATGTGAGATACAAGTTTGCGTTGAAATTAATCTCCAGATTGCAAAGAGTGAAGGGAAATGAAAGATGCAATTCTGAAAATGTGGTACAGTCTTGCTTATTGCAATTAAATTCCTTCTAACTTTAGAAGGAAGGCCCTGTTTAGAACTGCAGAAAAATAGAAAAGAAGTAAAATCTTTCAGTGTCTTCCTTCCTTCCTTCCTTCCTTCCTTCCTTCCTTCCTTCCTTCCTTCCTTCCTTCCTTCCTTCCTTCCTTCCTTCCTTCCTTCCTTCCTTCCTTCCTTCCTTCCTTCCTTCCTTCCTTCCTTCCTTCCTTCCTTCCTTCCTTCCTTCCTTCCTTCCTTCCTTCCTTCCTTCCTTCCTTCCCTTTTAGAAAACCTTTGTCCTTCCACCCCATGCTTGTGTAATATGCTATGTATGTTTTTATCCTCTTAATGTTATTACATTGCTGTTAATTATGCCAGCTAGAACTTACGTACTTTTCCTACTTGTTTATTCCTTTGATTACTTCACTTGTGTAAAATTCCATGTTCTTATAATCACTTTTATATATGTTTCTCTCCTCTGAATTCCTGATTACTATGGCAGGTCATTCCGGAGGCCCACATCAAGAAGTGCAAAATAAAACCAACTTCTGTCTTGGCGAGTAGAAACCAAATGTGTATCGGCTCCAATTTTCTTAAATTGTTTATGTGGCAAATAGAAAGTACTGCAAATCTCACATTAAAAACATTAAATTAAAATTAATCTTGGTTTAATTAAATGTTTGTGTTATTGGAAAAGCAACAGGTTGCTTTAGCTCACAGAAACATGGTCATTCTGTTCTTTAAAGAATACTTTTGTCCACATTATGAATAAGTTTCTAATCTTCTTTAGCAGGATAGTTTATCCTGATCCTGAAAAGTGATTATATTCCAAAAAGTCCCAAATATTATATTGGATTTTGATAATCCAAGTTCATGTCAAGATTGTTTTTTTTGGTGGTGAAGTGGCCTTTACGTAGAATACATGCATCTGAATCACTCAGGATAATAAAATAAACAAATGCCTGAAGAGAACAGAAATTTATTTATGGAGCATTTTTGGCTGTTATTATGTGAGAGGGATAGGTAAACATGTGTAAGAGACTACTTTTTCCTTTGACTGATGGCCTATTTTGGTTTCTGTGCTGAAGAGATCATATCCATTAGAATGTAGTCTTGGCCACTCATTATATATAGGTATGGTAATATAATTATTGATCCTAGAGCAGAATTACAAGAACTAGTTGGATCCTGACAGAAAGGAAGTAGATTTTTAGTTACCAAATCATGAATGCCAAATGACAGGCAAAAAAAAAAAAAAAAGTCTTTAGGGAATTCTCAGATCATCCTGCAGTGTGTGGGTCTGTGAAAGTACTAAGTACTTAGAATGTTTAATTTTGATTTCAATGACACTGTCAGGTAGTCAGGGACTCTGTTGATTTTTCTGTTGTATATTTAATAAAACCTGAAATCTCCAGCACAAAAAAGCACATGCATTCCTTAAATAGGAGATTTGTTTAGAAGGAAGTGAGAATGCTTGTAGTTGTGCTCAGCATTTGTCATCTATTGTCATCATCAGCACCAAATTCCAGTTCATCAGTACTTTTTTTGTTGTTATTTTTGCTGTTGTTGCTTGGGGTTTTTTTATTTATTTGTTTGTTTTCTATATATTGGTTTTAAATGGTGACCAACAGTCACATAGATGAATTGGGTTTATTTCTTACATTTTTAGAAATGGTCACATTCCTTTGAAGATTCCCATATATTATTAATTTACGTTGTAATTCCAAGTTAGGAGAAAAGAATGGAAATAGTTAATAGTTAGCTGGAATCTCTGTGAAATATTAGACATTTTCATATATTTTGATTGAAATTTTAAACGAGTGTTTAAAATTTAGAAATATTTTTCTAGTTTTTGTTTTCTGTTCTAGATATTGTAGAAGTACTACTGTTTCACCAGTTACATTCAGTATGAGTTATCAGATTATGTTTTCTAAATGTTCACTGCTCTCTGCCACTCCCATCCCAAGATTCTGCTTTCAGAACTGCTTTCACCACTTTGTGGACAATAATGTGTGTGATTTCAGGAGAGAAATCTTGGTACATAGTACTTTACTCTCCAGTAGTGATATTTGCTATGCAAATTCAAAGGAGCAGAAAATTATTGTTAAAAATGTTTGAGATAGTTCTCTGAAGATAGTAAGGGAGCAATTGTATTAAATGTAATATTTTCTGTTATCACTTTTCTGAATATCACAGCACTATAGAATACTGCCAATGTTTATATGGCACCATATAATGTATCTAACATCTAGCCTTCATCTTCCCTTATAAAAAGACATAAAATAAGTATGTTTATGGTTGGCAGCAATCCATTTCAGTACTAGGATACAGCACTGGAATTATGTGCTTCTCCCCAGCCCTTTCTCTTCTGCTTTTTAAAGAGCATGATGACATTCTCACAGTTTAAAAGGTATTATATGGAAGAAAACTGTAAGCCTTTGTCTTCTGACAGCAGAAGGGAATTACTGACCATTTAAATAGCCTGCACATTTTGTCCAAAAAAGTGATTCGTATTTGTGTTTTCATAATGTCTTTTGTTAGTTTCTGTGAAAGAGAATAATAGCATGAAAATATGGAGACTCACACTTTGAAAAAATTGCTATTAAATTATATGTTTTGGAGTAAGAGCAACCATCTGTCTTTGTTCTTCCTTCTCTAGAGAGTTTCTCTAGTAATTCAAGCCCAAAAGAATATAAACAAGGGACTAGGATGTAAATGTCTTAGATTTTACAATGTTTTTCTTGTACATTTAGTGTTGCACCATTGTGTTGGTGTTGGCTTAAGTTGTGAAATGCATACTTTGTTTAGGTATTTATACTATGACAACTTAATCTGCAAAAATTCTGGAAAAATTTTCATCACATATTGTCCAGTTGCTGTAAAAAATTGGGATCAAATTATGATGTAATGACTGATTAAAATTTTTGCCATTTGAGGCATGCCTTGGGAAGACTGGTGTAATCTGTGTTGAGAAAACAGGAAAAGGTCCACTGCATATAGTGTTATATTTTCTGGATCAGTCTGGATGACTTTTGCTATACACAAAGAGAATGCAAGCAGAGTATGATCCAATTAAAAGTAGAAACCAGT
This sequence comes from Patagioenas fasciata, assembly GCF_037038585.1. Taxonomy (NCBI): domain Eukaryota; kingdom Metazoa; phylum Chordata; class Aves; order Columbiformes; family Columbidae; genus Patagioenas; species Patagioenas fasciata. The sequence continues at coordinate 25,427,630 of NC_092524.1, read as the reverse complement.
AAGTTATTGGTTGAAACACAAAGAAAGTAGCTAGAAGTAGTGATCTACTAGGCTAACCACTAATGTGCTTTACCCTTGACAAGGCACTTGGTGAGTCCTTGCTGGCCAGGTAGAAAAGGGTCAGCTGCTGCAGCTCTTTGAAGCAGGCTTTTCTGTGATGTTCCTGAATTGCCATGTTACAGCTCTGGTTTTCCCCTTAGATTTTTATATTTTTTTTTCACATCCTTGTTTTTTCTCTTGAATCCTTGAGCTGCTGACAGTCCTTTTATTCTCTATTTCACCTCTGCCTGCAGTTTTACCTTTCATGTCTTACATGGCTTTAGGCTATGTACTTTGTCACAGCTCTTTTCTGTAACATAACAGGTTTCTAAAAAGTCCTAGCTGATGTTATGCAACTGTGTTGTGTCAAAACTAGTGTGCTGTCACAGAAAACTAACTCCTCTAGAGAAAGACAGAGAAGGACGATTCTCCTGAAGCATTTAGGGGCCAAGCCACAGCTTGATCCTGAGGTGGTCTTGGTTCTATTAAGTCAATACTAGTGTTACTGTAGAACTAGGGAGGCCTAAAATTGCCCATTAAGTCTCTAGATGTTCTTTCCTGAGACCTTTAAGTAATTATTCTCTGTAGCTGCATTTTGAATTTTATTCTGATATAAACTTGATATGCAATGCTGTTTCTTGAAAGAAGATGTAATGCACATCTTTTTTAAAAGTGTGGATAGTTTCTTACGCATTTGAAAGAAAAATGGTGACCTTTTTGTCCCAAGTACTGACCTAAGTTGTAGATAAAGGATTCCACAAACATTTTAGGTTCTTGAAGAGTCAGAGGAAAGTAGCATAGACATGAAGTTAAGTTATAGTAAAAATGAATTTATACGTTAATAAAAAGAGGTTTTCAGTAGCTTTTGACTAGGATGAAACATAAGGATTCTGTTTTCATTCTTTCTATTTCCCCTCCAGAGCACTATAATAGATGCAGTAGTAGGGTTGCCAAATGGATCAGTCTTTTCCTTATCTTTCATTTTCAGCTCTACACTTCTCATCCATCCTGTGTTTCTTCAGAATTTCTTATTATACCCTTCCTATCTTTCTCAACTGCAGAGTTTATAGGAGGATGTAAAACTTTTTCAGTCTCTCATCTAGCCATGACCTCCTTGTCACAGTGTACTGCCCTTTCTTCTAATGTGCCTACTCTGGTGTATCCGTATGGAAAAAAAAACAAAACAAACCCTGATAAGCTCTGTTTTTGGAATCCATCCAGGTATATTTTCCCCTAAGCTTGTAACAAACAGATACCAGGACTCCATGAGTCCCTTAATATACAGTAGTGAGTACTCTTCATGAAGATGACATTGATAATGTGCTTGGTCAATGGGTTCACAGAGGACTGATCCAAAGATACACATAGAGGAAACAAGGTCTTCAGGGACATTGCTGTGCTTTCTTCCAAAAAAAGAGCAAAACCATAAAAATGCATTTGTTTTAGGCTTAACTTTTACTGCTCATTCAACTGGACGTTTGTGTAAATGGAGTGTGCTGTAGGTATCTCTGTTTTCGCTTGTCTTTCCTTTTAATATATTGTGAACTCTTTTGCAAGTTCTGAGCTTTACCCTTCTGTTATAAACACATGACTGGACAAGCCCAACCCCAAGACTTATATCTCAGATGCATATTTCTAAGAAATGTAAAATAATCAAATCTGCTTTTAAAGCAGAAAATAAAAATTATTCTAGGATCCATGGCATCTGAATTTTCATCCATGCAAAAATGGTTAACTGAAATGCAAGACAAATTAGGGCACAAATAGGAAACAAAAGTGTTATAAAAAATTATCTAGACTTAATTGCCTGACCTGAAAAAGATCAATAATGGTGTACTGCCTTGTTTTCTGACAATAGTAGCATGTACAAAAAAGTAAACCAAACCAGACCAAACAAACAAAACTCCCCAAAACCCAAGGTTAGATATTGGATGATGAAATTTTTAAGAGAACTAAAATGTCCATGTTAGTGACATATGTGATTCAGCAGACGGTACTCTTCCCTCTGCATATTGTTTGGAAACCAAACCTTGGGACTGTGATAGAAGACTTCCTCATAAAACTTGAGACCCTAGACATCTGTGATTATTCGGTAGTCCACATCACAATACTTCCCCCACCTCACCCCAGTATTGTGACAGTATTGACAGTAAAAATTAAGAGCATGTTTCAGATGAAGCCAAAGCTTACTTTCCCTACATGTACACCTCCTCCTCCCCTCTTTCTCATTCCCCTGAAGTGTAAGTGTGGACTGGAGCCTGAATAGTCCCTTTACCCTGCAGCCAAAAACAATATTCAGCATCTCTGACTTGAGTAACTATGTTGACAACTTTCTGTTTCATTTGCCCAGCAGGTTTCTTAATCATAATTGGTGATATTTCTTACATTTTCTTCACCTGAGGATCAGCCCTTCTGTTGCTAACAGTTAATGAACACCACTTCCCCCTTCACTGCTTCACCAAAAAAAAAAAGGGGGGAGGAAAAAAAGAAACTGTCAAAACTGTCACAACTGTCACAGTTGTGGATAACTAGTGGTACCAAAGAAACAGTCTCATGGGTATTTTCAAGTGGTCACCCTTCTCATCAGATATAGCTTCCCTACAATATTTTCCCAGTAATAGCCCCTCCAGTACACTCTTCATAATCCAGAGCCCGAAAAGGCATGGCACTGCTGGAGTCTCATCTTTTCCTATACTCTTAATCCATTTCTTTCTAATTCCCAACACTGGTGTATTACATTAAATATTCTTTCCATCAGTCCTTTTTCTGACATCTCCATTTTTTCCTGGTCTAACACATATACTAAGGGCTGTTTCCTGTAGTTGGGGAAGAGAGAGCAACAATGTCAGAAGACAAGCCACAGTGCAAAACTACCCATGGGCAATCTGTGCATTTGTGTTGCTTCTCTTTTGAACACAATCACAGAGCATCCAGTCAACTGCGCTTGGCATCTGGATGTTGCACTACCAGCTTGCAAATTGGAGGTACCAAACAGGTTCCATTGAATAAACTATCTACAAGAATCTTGAACGTTGTCAGATCTCTTTTGACCTTACCAAACTATGCATCAACATATAATATTGTCTCTAGTTTTGTGGCAAAATGTAACTTTAATACAAACACGTGGTAGAATTAGATAAATTAATAACATTCCATTTTCATGTCTTTTTTACTTCAGAGTTTCTGCCATTGTGAAAAGATGATAAACTGTTTCTGTTCTTCAGTAGTTAGAAGTGCTCATTTGTCAGTGTAATGTAAACTTTTACATATAAAATGATATTGTCTGTAGGCATATGAACGTTATAACAATAGGCTCACATGGATGTCATTGTTAGAGGAAGACTGAAAGGGTTTTGGTATGAAGTACATGAGTCAACTTCAAATTTGACTTAAATAATTCACAATGACTATAGGTTGCTAGAATGCTTTAACATTAAATGAAACATGTTTGTGTACAGTGGTCACCATAAAAATATGAGCTATTGCAGGCAAATCATTATAGATTCAATTTTTGTTATGTAGGAATATTCTGCTATATTTGATTTCATATACCTGTTGATAGATTTTGATTTTCAGTAGTTATTGGATGCTTCTACTTTTTATCATAAGGTTCTTCTGTTTTCAGGCTACTTAGGGCTTTATCATGTTTCCATTAATGTTTCTTTTACATGAGACTGAATGTCTAAAAATAGTGGAAAAGGTAAGCAGACCTTTAAGGTTATCCCAAGCTTTTCTTTTGTATGGTATTTGTTATTAATGCCCTACAGGGAAATAATCAAATAACATTTTTGTAATACTGTGGTTCACAAAGAAAGCATGACAGCTCTGTATTACTGCTAATTAAATTTAATGAGCTTCTTAGCACCATGCAAGTGAGTCTTTGAAATAGAAGCTATTCAATTTAGATCATGTTAAATTATTTAATTATAATCCAAGTTTAATCTTACTTAGGCAAGTTTAATCTTAATTAGACCTTTTTACAGAAAAATGATACTGTATACCTTTGCATCTATATAGATGTATGCTTTTGAAATACTTGTATTAATCAAAGTTAAATCTTCAAATAGGTAAACGTTGCAGCATTTTTTCTAGGGAAGTTTTAGTAGTGATGCACTTCCTGGTTTTGATTTTGAAAAGATATTTTCTTAAAAATATTGTCATGTCCACAATTTTAAGAGAGTGATACTAGATCACTTGCCTAACTGAATGATATTTTGACTTGTGCACAGTTGAAAAAGAAAGGAAGCTTCAGTCTGTCTTGTTAAAATTGCAGAAAATTTGTGAGACTTTGATACATTAACTGATTGATGTGAAGTTGGGCTTGAATTTGCTTCCATCACTATTATTCTAGAATCATAGAACCATTCCGATTGAAATTCCAATTCCCTGAAGATCAGCAAATCCAACCATAACCTAACTCTAGCACTAAACCATGTCTCTAAGAATCTCATCTATATGCCTTTTAAACACCTCCAGGGATGATGATTCTACCACTTCCCTGGGCAGCCTGTTCCACTGTTTCACAACCCTTTCTGGGAAGTTTTCCTAATATCCAGTCTGAACCTCCACTGGTACAAACTTGAGGACATTTCCTCTTGTCCTGTGACTTGTTTCTTGGGAAAGGAGACCAAGACCCTCTATGCTACAACCTCCTTTCAGGTAGTTGTAGACAGCAATAAGGTCTTCCCTCAGCCTCCTTTTCTCAAGGCTAAACAGCCTCAGTTCCCTCAACCACTCCTCTTAAGACTTGTGTTCCAGGCCAATCACCAGCTTCATTGTCCTCCTCTGAACTCTCTCAAGTATTTCAATGTCCTTCTTATGCTGAGGGGCCCAAAACTGAACACAGTATTCAAGGTGTGGCCTCATCAGCACCAAGTACAGTGGAATGATCACTTCCCTAGTCCTGCTGGCTACACTATTCTTGGTACAAGCCAGGGTACTGTTGGCCTTTTTGGCAATCTGGGCATACTGCTGGCTCATGTTCAGATGGCTGTCAACCAACACCCCCAGATCCCTTTCCGCTATACAAATTTCCAGTCACTCTTCCCCGAGCCTGTGGCATTGCATGGGGTTCTTGTGACCCAAGTGAAGGACCCTGCACTTGGCCTTGTTAAACCTCATACAATTACAATTTTCCTTTTGATCTCACTCAAATCCTCCGTAAAGTTTTGAACCACAGTCTTATATTCACTTAAATGTGAGTAAGCAATTGCGAACATGATAAAATAATCAGTATAGACGATGGGTTAGTTGAAGTAATACTGCTAAAATATATATGCTGATAATAAGTCTTCCACTTAGTTAAAAAATTTATATAATCAGTTTCTTTTTTTTTTTTTTTTTTTGCAATATACTTTCCAAAATATTACAATATGCATTCTCCCATTTGTGGAGTATTAAGTACCTAATAGCATTTACCTGAATGACTTTGTTTTGTGATCTCAATTGAGAAACAAAGGGTTTTTTTGTTTGTTTGTTTGTTTTTGTTTGTTTTTTTTTTTTTTCAGAAGGTGACTGCTAATTTAGGTTCCTAGAACCTGAGGTGTTCCCGTTCAGTTCAACAAGGACTTGCCTCTCCTCTTTCCACAGGTTCAAGTTCCCCTTTATTTCTTTGAAAGTCAGTTTGAAATGCAGGTGCTTATCAACCCTGCAAAAGAGGCCACAGATGACTCAAGGCTGTAGGCATCATCCTGTAAAACTGAGAAGTCTCCTGCCTTTAACAATAGTCTCTCCAAGTGGGTGGTGGTGAGAAAGAGCTTGTAGTACAGCTACTTATACTGTTCTGCTCTGTGGATGAAGAAAAAAGTCTGCATGTCTGTCAATCCAGCATGAAATTCAGATATTTTTACAATTATTATTTTAGCTCTGTGAGTCATTCTGTGATACATAAGGATATGTGCAATAAATAGATAATGAGTTAGATCTAACCAAAGAGTTTGAGTGTAATACTGGAGATGCACTTGTTATACTTTTTTGTCTCTGTGTCATTTTGTAGCAATATTTCTAAGTATGTAGAAGCTTAGGTAATAGCACTTTAAGTTCTGCTCATTATCTTCATCTTTTAAAAAACAAAGAAAATAGAGCATGAGTGTGTGATGGTCATTTCAGACACACACTCATGTATCAATCTTGATTCAATTCCACTAGCCATATCTGATCTGATACCTCAAAACAAACCCTGATACCTATTAAGGCACATAATACTGTATGGAAACAGAACTCATGAACTCATAAGCAGCAATAAGAGAAAATAAATTGTACCTCTTGAACCTTCTTCATGTACAAATCTTGAAATCACGTACAAGTCTTCCATGTCCTTTTTAAGAGTTTGAAAGGTGTTTCTCTGTTGCATATCAGTGTACAGGAATATATGATACCTACAGATGAACTGAAATTGGAGCATATACAGACAGTAATCAGAGGTATTTAGATTTTGGAAGGAGTCTTGTTAAAGCCACAGAAAGGTTTGCCTTTTCCCATGGAAGGAGCAATCCACAGCACCTTCCCCAACTACTTCCTTACGTGCACTACAGTGACCTTATCTCCTCCCACATTATGTAGGGGGTTTGTTTGGGCAGGGCCAGAATGGTTAGCAGATCTTCTGGTGTTAATCAGCCTAGTGACTTCTGCTACATTTGTATCCCACTGGTTCCACGCCTCATTGCCCAATGCCATCAACATAGTCTTTAAAAGTCCACTGTATCAGTGTTTCCATAGTCTTGTGGGTGGTGGGGGATGTGATACACCCACTCAGTGCCATGTTTCTTCTTCCAGGAGTTTATGAGATTATTTCAGAAATTAGTCCCATTGATTCAATTCTTTCCAAGGTACCATATCACCACAAAATTTGCCTTTCAAGGCCTAAGATGGTTTCTGGGCAGTGGCATGGTTTACAAGGTATGCCTCTAGCCAACCAGTAATTGATTTACCATGGTGAGCATGCAGTGCTTGCCTTGGCATGTTCCTGGCAGTGTTGCAATACAGGCAATTTGCCAGGCCTTGTCATATTGAAAACCTAGCCAAAGCCCTCTGTTCCAGGGAGGTTTTACCTGTGTGGCTTGTTTGATTGCAGCATGTTTCACATTAAAGAGTGACCTGTGTGATGGCCTGTGTGGTCAGGTCTACCCCTCTATCATGAGCTCCGATGAGCTGTTGTATCTCTTCCTAGATATCCTGATGTTTCATGGGCCACTGAGCTGCAAATAGCTCATCCTTATGCTACCAGTCCAGATCCACCTGAGCAACATCAATTTTGATAGCATTGTCTACCTGTTCACCTGTGACCTGCTTAATGGATGAGGGAAAGGCCATGGATGTGGTCTACCTAGACTTTGGTAAAGCCTTTGATACTGTTTCCTACAGCATTCTTCTGAAGAAACTTGTTGCTCATAGCTTGGATGATCATGCTCTTCACTAGATAAAAAACTGACTGGATGGTCAGGCCCAAAGAGTTATGGTGAATGGAGTCAAATCCAGTTGGCTGCCAGTCACGAGTGCTGTGCCCCAGGGCTCAGTATTGGAGCCAATTCTTTTTCATATCTTTAGCAATTATCTGGATGAGGGGATGACATCAAGTTGGGTGGGAGCGTTGATCTGCTTGAGGGTGGGAAGGCCCTATAGAGGGATCTGGACCAGCTGAATCAATGGACTGGGGCCAATTGTATGAAGTTCAAAAAGGCCAAGTGTCAGGTCCTGCACTTGGGTCACAACAACCCCACGCAATTCTGTGGAAAAGGACCAGTGGGTATTGTTGGCAGCCAGCTCAATATGAGCCAGCAGTGTGCCCAAGTGGCCCAAAAGGCCAACAGCACCCTCACTTGTATCAGAAGTTGTGTGACCAGTAGGACTGCGAAAGTGATTGTCCCCTTTTACTCGGCACTGGTGAGGCTGCATATCAAATACTGTGTTCAGTTTAGGGTCCCTCACTATAGGAAAGGCATTAGGGTGCTGGAGTGAGTCCAGAAAGGGCAACAAAGCTAGCGAGGGACCTGAAACACAAGTCTTATGAGGAGTGGATGAAGAAACTGAGGCTGTTCAGCCTGGAGAAAAGGTGACTGAGGTGAGACCTTATTACACTCTACAACTACCTGAAAGGAGGTTGTAGCATGGAGGATGCTGGTCTCTTCTCCCAAGTAGCAAGTGGTGGGCTGAGAGGAAATGGCCTCAAGTTGCACCACAGGATGTTTACGTTGGATATGAAGAAACAATTATTCACAGGAACTGTTGTCAAGCATGGGAACAGGTTGTCCAGGGAAGTGGTTGAGTCACCATTCCTGGAGGTTTTTAAAATATGTGTAGTTATGGTGCTCAGGGACATGGTTTAGAGTGGACTTGGCAGTGCTAGATAACAATTGCACTTGATGATCTTGAACATCATCTTCTCTAACCTGAACAATTCTACAATTTTCAGATTGTTTCAATGTTTTTAAGTGGTTTAGCTTTTGGGCATGTGAGAATCTATGTGATGTACCCTTGGAACCATGTTTTCTACCCAGGCAGAAGTGTCCTGCCACAGATGGGTTTACCCCTGTGCTGCCAATTGGTCTTCTTCCACTGCTATAGCCAGCCCCCTAGGGCATTATCCAGTAGTCAGTACAGAGAGATGGCAGAATGATAAAATTGGTCAGTACTCTATCTCACTGTGGCAGGATGGCTTTCAGTTCTGAAAACTGACTTGACTCACCTTCTCCATCAATGTCTACAATGACTTGTCGTGTGGCACTCCACACAGCAGCGTTCCACTTCAAATGGTTTCCTACCACACAAGATCCATCAGTAAATAAAGCATAATGCCTTTCATCTTCTGGTAACACATTGTGTGGTGGTACCTCTTGGGCACGAGCCACCTCCTCAGGCAATGCTCCAAAAACTGTGTTTTCTGACCAGTCCATGATCTCTTCCAGGATTTCTGGGTTGTTGGGTTTCCCCAGTGGAGTTTGTTGCATGATCAGCACTACCCACTTAGTCCATGTACCACTGGTTATGTGATGTGTAGAGGGGATGTTTCCTTTGACCATCCAGTGTAGCACGGGCAATTGCAGTGCCAAGAGGAAATATGTTTCTGTACCAACACCTTTCGAAAGTGGCTCAAACCCCTTCATATGCTTCTGATATGTCTTTTTCGGTCAGGGTGTAGTTGGCTTCTGATCCTCGATACCCCTGGCTCCAAAATTCTTATGGTCAACCTCAGGTTTCTCCTGATTTTTTCTGCTGGGTGATCCAGGTGAGGCCATGCCCTGCAGCTGCAGTGGAGAGTACATTTTGCACAGCTGGTCGTGTCCAGAAAGGTCCAGGAGCTACAAGACAAGATATTCCTGTTTGATATTCTCAAAGGCTTGCTGTTGCTCAAGGCCTCACTCAAAATAGTTCTTCTTTCAGGTTACTAGATAGACAGGACTCACAAGCTGACTGTAACCTGGAACGTACAATCTGCAGAATCCCATAAGCCCTAGGAAAGCTTATTATTTCTTTCTTGTTAGCTGGTGGAGATATAGTTGCTATCTTGTTGGCCACCTTCATAGGCACATGATGGTATTGATTCTGCAATTTTATGCCCAAGATTGAATCTCCTGTGCAGATCTCCTGACCTTGTTTTTAGTGTTGTTTTTGGTTGTTGTTGTTGTTGTTGTTGTTGTTTTTTACGGTGAAACCAGCTTTCAGAAGAATATAAATTTACCTCACTTGGTTTTTGTCACCTTCACAGAAAGAGGTAACTATGGTATCCACTAAGGGCAAAGGTAAGTCTTCTGCACTCAACAGGAAGGAGGCAGCAATTCAGACAGAGCTGCCATGAGAACAGGCAGCCGCCCAGGCCTCAGGCTACAGAGAATGCCAAAGCCTTTCACTGGTATGGAATGGTAATACAGAAAACAGTTGTGTGAGGTGTGAGCAGGTGGATGACCTGCTCAGCCTGATAGTAGAGCTGAGAGAGGAGGTGGAAAGGCTGAGAAGTATCAGGGAGCTGGAAAAGGAAATTGACTGGTGGGATCAAGGTCTGGCCTCCTGGGGGCAGGTAAGACCACCACCAAGAAATGAAGATCAAGGAATTACTGTATCCTTTCCTGGCCTGACTGAAGAAGGCAGGTCAAGGGAAAGGGTTGAATGGAAGAAAGTCCACACTCGGAGTGGCAGGAGAAACACCCCCTTACCCACCCCACCTTCCCAGGTGACTCTGGCCAACAGGCATGGGGCTCTGGATGTGAAATGCAGTGACTTGAGGAATGGGGGGAAATGGCAGCATGTTCTCTGGTGCACCATACTGGTAGCATTTGGCACTTGCTGTTCTTCAACTCGCACCAGTCTCAGAATGAATGGATCCTCTGAGAGGCCAGGCAAGGTAGATAGCTGTTTGATCTTCTTTGTTCACAGTGGATACACCAAAAGCCCATCAGTACGCCTATATGTCCTTGAAGTACCCAAATAGAAGAATACAAGGGGCTTCTGTGCCAGTCACAATGGAGTGCTTTTTCCAACCATCTCCCATTCAGTTCACCTCAGCCTCTGACACAAACAATTCTCGGCACCCCACTGTTACCCCAGAGATCCAGACTGGTTCTGTACCCCTATAAAGTGAGGGCACCAGTGTACATGGTGCACCAGGTTCTACCAAAGCCTTATACTTCTGTGAGTCTGATGCTCCTGGCCATCAAATACACAGTATAGTATACCTAGTCATCTCTTTCCTCCTCCTGGCCAAAGGCAGGGACCCTGTTTTTCCTGTTCAGAGTATTCATTGTCAGACTGTTGCAGTGCCAGACTAGAAGTCTCCTCACTCGGATCAAGGGAGGTGATCTCAGTTCCTCTGTGTCTTGGAGATCACTGATTGCCTTCTTGTGTCTCTACAGCAACAAAGCTGACAGCCTTCTTGAGTGACCCCTTCTTAATAGCTGGTTTTGCCTCTCAGTTCATGTACATGGGTTTCCAGCTTAAAGGTGGGTTTGCCATCCCACTTCTTCATGTTGTCCCTCTGGTCATACATGAAGAACCAGAGTGCACCTTGTGACACGTGCCTGGGTTCCCTTTCCCTCTCACCAAGGCTGGAGAGGACTGATTTCTTGAGGCACCCCCAACAGCCAAGGCACTGGCCCATAGGGATAAGGAAGTACAGACATTTTCTTCAAAGTTTTGGAACCAAGACGACACTTTCTCCACAGTTGGTAATCCATATCCAGGCAATACATCGCTGCCAAGCTGTTAAAATATGATACTGGGACACTGAATGGCCTTCTTCCACATGGCTCATGCGCACAGGATCTTTGGAGACCTCATCATTGTCTAGATCACTGTAGATGACTTCTAGCACCCCTAGTTCTCTCACATACTGGATGCCTTCAGCTGTGGTAGTCCACTTTCCTGGGGAGTTCATAAGATCTTCCTGGAATGGATATCTTGCTCTCACACTTGAGAGGAACCATCTCCAGAGACTGGAAATTGCTGCTTTTTTTTCTAATTCCTCTCTCAATTCTTCAGTTTCTAGCAAGGGATTCCAGCCACCGGACTTCGTTACCTTCCAGTTGCTGACTGTTGGCCCTGTTATCCCAACATCAGAGCAGCCATGCAGTAATCCACTGACCTGGCTGGCAGCTGTAATTTTTCTGCATTTCTCGAAGTTCTGATGAAGTCAGGAACCAGTTAGTTTTTGCTTCTTGTCTGAATTCTCTCTCTACTTCCTCCAATTTATTTGTTGAAGGACTGGCTTCTTGATGAAACCTTTCCTTTTCTTCTTTCTCCCTTATTAAATGGTGATATTGACCCATTGTTTTCCTTGTCCACTGCTTCTTTTTCATTACTGGAGCAATTACTGTAGTTGTTATTTGAGTTGCTGCCTCAACCACAGTCCTCTGAGAGTACCAAACTGTGGCTAGGTAGGCACGGGCCAGGCCCTGGTACAGTGCTAGAAGCTGTTAGTTTTCATTGCAGTAGGCAAGTCTCCCTTCTGTTCAGTGATGTGTCAGTTTGCCAGGGTTGCTTGCCTGTTTGGGTGTAAAGTCCCAGGTTGTGGGAGGTGATAACTACTCTGTGAACCTGTCCAAATGCTTCCACATACTCTGCCACCCAAGGACTGGCTGCCCCAAGACACATGTCAGTATCACCTCGCTCAAAATTGTCTTCTCTTACACCAGGACAACACTACTTTCCACGAACCCTATAATATGCTAATAGTGTTAATAAGTAGTATTAAACAGCTTCCATAAGGGTGAACAAGGACCTCAGAAACTTGCATAATAAAGCTATCCACCATAAATCCTGGATAGGAAGAGGGAGAGGTATTCCCTCAACCTCTTCACAAGGTAGCTCTCTCAGCACAGACAGGCCTTCAATGGACAGAGCCGTTATTTGTATTAACATGTTACCAAGCTCAGTAAAATAAAGAGAGAAGCAATGTAGCCAACAAACTCTGTGACCCACACAGGAGCTTGACACTTAATAACCGCTGTAGCTATAGCTTGCTTAATACAAAACTGCTGTTGTCCTGTGCCCCACATTGAGTGCCAAAAAAGACTGTGGTGGGTTGACCTTGGCAGGATGACAGGTGCCATCCAAAGCCGCTCTGTCACTCACCTCCTCAGTAGGATTTGGGGCACGCAGAAAATATGAAATGAAGAAAAAACCTTGTGGGTGAAGATAAAAACAGTTTAGTAAAGCAAAAGCAAAGGCCATGTGTGGAAGCAGAGGAAAACAAAAGATTTATTCTCTAGTTCACATCAGCAGGTGATGTCCACCCACTTCCTGCAATGTAGGGCTTTGTGACATGTAGTGGTTGTTCCAGAAGACAAATGTTATAATAATGAATGCCTCCTCCCTCCGTCTTTATCTAAGCTTTTATTGCTGAGCAGACATCATATGGTATGGAATATCCCTTTGGTCAGTTTGGGTCAGCTGTCCTGGCTATGTACCCTCCCAAAATGTTGCCCACCCCCAGCCTACTGGTGAGGAGTAAACATTGGAGAGACAGTCTGGATGATGTGCAAGAATTGCTCGGCATTGGCCAAGATGCTGTTGTGTTACCAGCACCTTTCTAGCTACTAATACAAAGCACAGCACTAAAAGGGCTGCCATGGGGAAAATTAACCCCATCTCAGCCAGACCCAATGCAGAAATGAAAGCAAATAGAGTGCTAGCACACAGAAGAATAAGGGAATATATTGCAAATACTGTGCAATTCTACAAATCAACAGTGCTGTTTCCATTGGGTACTGTATTCAGGGGTAGGTTATTTACTTTTGCAGAGTCAATAAATCAAAGCCCTGAGATGGAATATGAAATACTTCTATTGCTAGGAAATAAAATTGCACCCTTTTTTGTATCTTCATGTTGTCTCTGACAAGTTATTGATGTGGCCTTCATAATCTTTTATGAGCAGATATGTTTAGCTGGATAGATAATTAAATGCTGTCTTTGAAGGTTGACACTGTGGCATGTCTGTGTTTACTGTTCACCAAATTTTGAATGCAGATCTGAATATGCTTCCAAACCCTGTTTTGGTTTGCCCCTCAGCCGATTTGTTGTTGTGGAGAACATTAATGTTTGTATCCTTTTTACTATGTGTTGCAATTGCTAATGCAGTTCAGCTGCACTGCTATTTTGAAACATTTAGAAGAAAATAAAGAGAAAAATCCCCAATGAATAAAATCTAGTAAGAATATGTTTCTATGTTCAACTTTCACTATTTCTCAGGTAATCCGTAAAAGAAATGCCTGGAGTATTGCAACACCCACTCAATGTGCATGCATATCGTTGTATCCAGCCATAACAATTTCAGCACTAAAGCGAGGGGGAATGAGGAATGACTGACTAGCAGGACCTGCTGAAGTAAATAATCATGCAAGTAGGAATAATTGTAGAACTCCATTTTTGCACATATTTTGGACTGTTTTGAGGCCATTTATATTTTAATGTGACTAAAGTACCCCTATCTCTAAACATTGTTTTTCTTCTGAAGGGACAATGAGTGTCAGAAAGATTCTTGATTTTTCCAAGTGAATTTAAGGGTAATCCTGTGAGCATCATAGAAGAAAAGAGAATTTTGTGAAGTGGCTTATGCCACTGACACTCTCAAATTGAAGAAATGCATATTTCTGGAAGTTGCTCATGGAGAATAAGTATCTGAATGTGGTCTGCCAATATAAGTCCTACATTGTGTGAGAATACAACTGACCAGAGATTAAAACCAAGTAAAGCTATGATTTTCTTGTTGTTGTTGTAATACTCTTTGTTGATGCTGTTTTTTGCTGCTACAAGACCATCACATCATGTATTCCCTTTCTTAAAATCAATTTAGCCTGCCTTAAGAAACAAAACTCTCTGAATTTAGTTGACTGTAGGATTAGAAAGGATGGTTGTTCCCATATTTCTGAGTCTAGGGCTGTTACAGAAAATTTTACTGTTCAGAAGTCTTCTCCTGTTTTTGTGATCAAATGTGTTAGGATATGCACATTTGATTTTATGACACTGTCCTTTACATTAAAAGTTCCCTGGATCTTTCTACTTTCAACCAGCCAAAATATTTATGCAGTCTAATAACATATTCTCTTTACCTTCGTTTTCCTAGGGTGAATGAGCTAAGCACTTCCCAGTTCCTCTTGTAAGATTGGATCCTGTTCTTTTGATGATGATCCTGTTATCTTCTACATCTTGAATTAATATTCCTTGTACATGGACTGTCATTTGCTGAGGTCCATATGAGGTTTTGTACAGTTGCATTAGAAGTGGAACAGTAGTACCTGATACACTATGGCTACTTTTTCTTAGTTATCCAGTACCTAGCAGCATTACTAGCTAGCTACCAGTCTAGTAGCACAAAACCTATCACCTTAGTCCTTCCATATGTAGTTTGTAAGATTGAACTATACAACAGAATCCTTTTTAGTCAGTGAGTGAAAGACCTTGGATATGCCATTAAATGTCATTCTATTTCCTTTTTCCATTTTCAAGTGCTTGTATGAAGACATAAAATAAACCAGTGTTGTACACATGGAAAGAAATCGTGTGTTTTCTTATTAAAAATATCTGTCAGGTTACGTATGGACTAGTCAGTCAAACTACACTGCATTGCATTGTATTTTTCATATACGTACACCTTGGATTATTTTTTTTTCTTCTGAATTTTCTCTGAAAATCCCCAGATCTGAAGCTTTTGGGACAATTGCTCTGCCTTCTTTGGAGTAAACTTGATATTTACTCATGTATAATCAAATATATTAATTTATATATATATATATATATATATATATATATGCCTGTGCTAAGATTATGTAAAGATCTTTGATCTTCTTTTTTTTTCCCCCCCTTTTTTTACAGAGCTTGGATTCTGCTATATTGAAGTCAGAAATCATAATAATTATCACAAAAGGAAGTTCTTGTTTTCAAGCAGAATCTACTTAAAAGCGAAAATAAGAGGCTAGAATGATCTTTTTTGACATCATAGGATAATGCTCCCTGTATGGATATCCAAACTGCACAGCTCAGCCACTTCACCAAATATCGCTGACACCTACGCTCTTGATTAATGGCCTCTATACAAAGAAGCAATGTATAGTTAATTTTTTAATCCTTCTGCAGTGCTGTCTTGCTTTCCACTGTTGTAAACACTTTTTTTTTTCATTGGTGTGGTGATATAAAGACCATGTCATTGCAGTATCGATTATTATTACTTAAAAAAATAGGTTACTTTTATTTTCTTTCAGAGTTGCTACCAAAGTTAAATTTAAGTTCACTTCAACAGGAAAAAAAAGTAATCTTTGTCTTTTATTCCACCTAGGTTTTGGTTATATTTGTAATACATTCTCTCTTTGCTAACTTGCATCTGTCTCAGACAGCAGTTTATTCTTCTTTTGGTTTTCATCTTATGCAATGTAAGTATTTAGAAAAGTCATATGCAACTGGCATATTGGCAGTTATATGATACTCATGGGACCGTACAATATTTACAAGGAAAAATTGAAACCATAAGTCCACTGTGGATTTGCTGACTTCATCTGAATTTAATTAGGAGGTGAAGAGGGATGTGCTAATATTGATTATTACAATAAACTCTAGTACCCTTTGACAAGGTAGAAACATTTTTCTGATGAATGAAGTGATTTTATATCTTCTGTGGCCAGACAGACAAAGAAACTACTGTGATCATGAGTGGTGTACCATCCTTGATCTGTAGCCATCTGGCTTTATGTGAATGAAGGGGGATGATTGTGTGAAGCAGAGAACAGGGGTGATAAGGAGATGATTTTCATCATATCTCCATCTTTTTCTCTCACTATCCACTTAGTTACAGAGGATGAACTTCACTGAGATTGTCAACAAAGCCATTATTCCACTCATTGGTCAATGTGTGTTCATTTTCTGCTGACTGCTTCAGGGATCGATGCACTGTATGCTGATATTTTTCTCAGGTTCATTTTTCCAAGGGCAGTTTTGTGTAATCCTCAGTTCATCTGCGTCATGAAAACATCATGATTAAGAGGTGAAAAACTGATGAAATACTAATTCAGCTATGGGGAAACTCAAGGACAAAGGAATGATAAAATCTTCCATCTGTCCTATATGAAACTACTGTAGTAGTTGTTATGGTTTGGATGCTAAAATATGCTTTTTTTTATTTATCTGGTAACTTTTTTGTTGTTTTTGTTGTTATTTTTTAAAATTTATGAAAGGATCACTTATTTGTGTTTTGATGCTCTTAGGGGGTTTTCTGTTCATAGGTGGATCTGAGAAACTGAAGGAAAAGTAGACGAGCAGGTCCTCTGAAAAAAAAACAAAACACCCCCAAGCAAACAAGCTCTTCCATTTAACCTAATCTGTAGTCTGCAGCAATGCTGTGTTGCTGAAATAAAGAAATACTGATAAAAAATATCGTGAGTCTTTTGCCAAAAGTGTTTGATGTTGTTTTATAAGAAACATCTTCTAATTGAAATGAATCTTTGGAGGATGGGAAATGACCCAAGGCACTGTTTGAAATAAATGCCTTGATATGGCACTCTGAACTGCAAGTTTGTTAGTGTTGCTGTTGTTTATTTGTTTGCTTGCATCCTTGTTTTAATTTTAATTTCAGTCATATCTAAGTAATAAGGATAGAATTTCTTTTGATGTTCTCAGGCATAGGAGCCTATCTTCTATTCAGAAATTGCAGAATGTTTTTCAGCTTGTCTTTAATTCTGGGCACACACTGCTCAAAGGGAGGGACAATACAATACTTTTTACAATATCATCCTACTATGAGGCTCAAATTTTGTTTCCAAGACATTTGTGAAATATAATAGCAATTCCTATAAACTCAGGATCATCTGATTGTAGGACATTACTTATTTAAATAGTATTTATCTGTATCCATATATATATGATAATAGGATAATTCTTTACATGAATTAGGTATGGACTAAGAGTTTTAGATGTTTGTGAGTTCTAAGTGTATATAAATAAATTCAGTGAGTTAGATTGTTCAGTTGTTAATGCATAAATATAAAGCTTATTTTTTAAAAAACACAAATATAATATCTTTCTGGTTTAGCCACCTTTAATGAATTTTGATTAAAGCTAAATATTTTCCTGTCTTGACCAATTTAATATTTTGAATTTGTCAATTGCAGTGTGGAAAACAGTTTCTATTTCTGCATATATAAATAGTAATTATGATATGTCTTTTCACTTTGTACAGAAGTTTCTCTCGCTCTTTGTGGTAAGGAAATTAATCTATATTGCCTTTCCTAAGTGAATAGCATCTGTCACAGAGTATACAAAGATGACTTAGGTCCAGATATAAATCTGTACTGAAACTAGGTAATCGCTTGTATCTTCAGGTCTTTCAATATTAGCCCCAGAGTAGACATTGATATTTCAAAGTATCATATTTTGATTTAGTATAAGCCAACTTAAAATTACCTAATGATTTAAATGTGACTCACATCTATATAATGAAGCGTTAAAGTTAGGAATGTTCACTTGTGCTACTGGTGGATGAGAGACCAGTCTTTTCTTCAGTGGCCATTGTATTATAGGAACATAATCAGGAAATAGGATTCTGTGATGTTACAACGAGTATAAGAAACAAACAAATTGAACACTCACATTAGTGTAACTTCCTCAAAGTATTACAGATATCTTTGAAACCTGGCTTCAGGGAAGACAAGAGACCATGGGCACAAAATGAATTGCAGAAAACTCCATTTAGACCTAAGGAGAAAACTTTTACTGTTTGGGTGGTCAAACAAGGGAGGTTGGATTAGATGGTTTTCACAGGTTCCTTCCAACCTCAAAGATTCTGTCAGTGATTCCCAAATTAGTAATTAATTAGTAATTAATCATATGTATAATTGTATTTGTACTCCAGGCAGTCCCTCAAATGCAATTACAATTTAATACTTATTTAACTATAAAAAATAGTGTTGTTATTACTTTTATTATGAAAACATCAGTGTCAGATTGCTATCTCTGTTATATGCACTGTACAAATAGTTCTGTCTATTGTTTACAAGTAAAAAGGTAAAGTAAATCATATAGTGAAATACTCTTGCCATTGTACAGATGGAAAACATGGGCTGAAATATAAGTGCTCAGTGCTTTTCTATGTGTAATACCCATTACCACCCTTAGTGACACAGTTCAAATGTATGGCTGAATTAGAAACTGAACCTCAGTAGTCAGAGTCCCAGTCTCATTGTTATCCATTTCACAATCCTGTCCCTGAATTGTGTTTGAAAGCAGAACAGGAATTGAACAATGATAGTAGTTACCAGTATACACAGTGCATATATGAGTGTAAACTCTGTGTTGTTGAAGTACCTCAACTAACTTCCAGGAATTATTATACTGGGAAAGATGGATTAATATTAGGTGTTAATTAATTCTGTGATATATTTAAAAAAAAAGACAGGACAGATTAAGAACGTTTTTCCTTGAAGCAATACCTTACTACTTTTAATATGAAGTGGCAATTATTTCTGTAATTGTAGAATAATATTCACTATCTTTGCACAAAGAGTGAAAGTATGTGATCTGGTTGGGAGACTGGAATGCTATCGGATCCATTCCCGTACTGCTGCTAGAGGTAGTTCATAATATCATTATGAAGCATAAAATACCGATGGCAGGTAAAATATTTGAGGTTCATTTAAAATTTACTAAAACATTATTGTAAGATGAAACATACTTCCTGTTTTCCTTTGGCAGAGTGGCTTTCATAATTTTAATATTAACATTAGGTTAAACTCTGATTTTTATAAAGCACAGGAATAAAATCACTTTATTCAGGAAATTTCGTGGAACAATCCCAGTCATTTAGTGTTAGAAAAGCAGTAGTCTCTGTAGCTTTCCCTTATATAATAGTAAGTTAAACTGTAGTATGATTTGTGATTGTGAATGTGTCTGATGCATTTTTGTCTCTTGTGCCTATTTTTATTCCCTGATTATTCTCATTTGTTATGGGCGATGAATAATATATCAGTGGTGTAGGTGTTTGTATAAAGGGTTTTTTCCTGCTTTAAAGAATAACACTTTTTTAGTTTTTTATTCTGTTCCCTATATATTTTATTAATATTTTTTTTCCATTAGATTAAGTATGTTTTAATATCTATTTTGATATTCTATAAATTTGATGAAGAATATATTTATTTTTAATATCTGTGCACAAATGGAAATTCTTTCTGATGGTAAGAAACTATTAGATCCCTCCACTTAAGTTTTAAATGGTGGTTTATTGCTTTTATAGATCCATGTCCTGGTTTTGGCTGGGTTAATTTTCACAGGAAGCTGGGAGGAGATACAGCCAGGATAGCTGACCCGTACTAGCCAAAGGGACATACAGTGCCATATGACATCATACTCAGTATATAATTAGGTGACCTGTCTGGGAAAGGGAATTGCTGCTCGGGAGCAGGATGGGCATTGTTTTTCCAGGTGGTGAGCCACTACATTGTGTATCTCTTTCTTTGTATATTCTTTTATTGTGATTATTGTTGTTGTTTATATTTCCCTTTGTTGTTCTGCTCAACTGGTTTTATCCCAACTCATGAGTTTTACCTTTTTTTTTTTTTTTTTTCCCCAATTCATGTCCCTGTACCACTGAAGGTAGGGCAAGAAGAAGGAGTGAGCTAGCAGCCTCATGGTCCTAGTTGCCAGCTGGGCCTAAACACAACAGTCCTTTTTGGTGCTCAGTGTGGGATAGCAACAGATATGAACAGAGTGTGTTGAAACAAAAGTTGTACGAATTTATTAGAGTAATTACACAGTTGCTGGTCACAATGTTTTTTTGTTCATACACATGATTGTGTTATGTAAATTCTTATGTGGTCTACGTATTCCCTGTGGTGCTGTTCATCACCTCGGGGGGAAAGATCAGGTTTATCCTTTTGCTGTCCTGTATAATACTGACTTACGAGAACATGACTGGCCGTGAAGTTAAGCTGGTATTTGTATGCAGTATTGCTTTCATGTTCGTTTCTCAGGTGCCATCTCTTGGAATTTATTAGTGGTAGTCAATGGTGCGGAGTCTAGTTGGAGGCCTGTATCTAGTGGAGTGCCTCAGGGGTAGTACTGGGGCCAATATTATTCAATATATTCATTAACGATTTAGACAAGGGAATTGAGTGTATTATCAGCAAGTTTGCTGATGACACTAAGCTGGGAGAAGTGGCTGACATGCCAGAAGGCTGTGCTGCCATCCAGCGGGATCTGGACAGGCTGGAGAGTTGGGGGGGGAATAACCTGATGAAATTTAACAAGGGAAAGTGTAGAGTCCTGCATCTGGGCAGGAACAACCCCAGGTTCCAGTATAGGTTGGGAAATTACATATTAGAGAGCAGTGTAGGGGAAAGGGACCTGGGGGTCCTGGTGGACAACAGGATGACCATGAACCAGCACTGTGCTCTTGTGGCCAGGAAGGCCAATGGCATCCTGGGGTGTATTACAAGGCGGGTGGTTAGCAGATCGAGAGAGGTCCTCCTTCCCCTCTACTCTGCCCCCATCTAGAATATTGTGTCCAGTTCTGGGCCCCTCAGTTCAAGAAGGACAAGGAACTGCTGGAGAAAGTCCAGTGTAGGGCAACAAAGATGATTAAGGGAGTGGAGCACCTCCCTTATGAAGAAAGGCTGAGGGAGCTGGATCTCTTTAGTTTGGAGAAGAGGAGACTGAGGGGTGACCTTGTTAATGTTTATAGATATATAAAGGGTGAGTGCCACGAGGATGGAGTCAGGCTCTTCTCAGTGGCAAACAATGATAGGACAAGGGGTAATGGGATCAAGCTGGAACACAAGAGGTTCCACTTAAATTTGAGAAAAAACTTCTTCTCAGTGAGGGTGACAGAGCACTGGAACAGGCTGCCTGGGGACGTTGTGGAGTCTCCTTCCCTGGAGACATTCAAAACCAGCCTGGACATGTTCCTGTGCAACCTCACCTAGGCGTTCCTGCTCCAGTAGGGGGATTGGACTAGATGATCTTCTGAGGTCCCTTCCAATCCCAAACATACTGTGATACTGTGGTAACTGTGATACCCAATCTATGGGGAAGATGGAGTGGGGGCGATACTTTCCACTGTTCTTTCATTTCCCTGTTCTCCTTCAGGCTATGTACAACCATTTTTGAGAATTTTTAACATCCTGGGGATGTCCAAATTAGCATGCTCTTATTGTTATGTCTCCTGAATGTGTTCCAGATCATGTTTAGGGTTACAGAAAGATTTTTAAGAATACCACTCAGAGATCTGCCCCAAGGCTCAATAGTCATGGCTGGCATGGCATGTGAGAGAATATAGACAGCTTCCCATCTCCAATGATTTGGAATTTCATTCCTGAACAACTACAGGACCCTGAGGAAGTAATAGAATATTTAAAAGCAAAATTGTGTGACTATTCCAAAGAGACACAACTTGCTACATTGTGCTGGGTCCTGGACAGTACCTACCAAACACTGTTTGACATTATACAGCACCCTCAGAGGGAAGAGAGGGAAAAAAGACTTTCAGGCACTGCTGCCACTCCCACCCTCATGCCTAGCACAGCAATTACTCTAACCCAGATGACAGGCACTGTGGCTACTCGAACACAGGTGACAGACACTGCAGCTGAACCAGAAAATGAACCTGTACAGGTGTCATTTGTCCCTATACAGAAGAAGTAATACACAAAAAAATCAGTTTACTTACTGAGGGTTGAAGATGAACCAGGGTCATCACAAGAACAGGAGGAAGAGACTGAACCAGATATAATCATCTGATCACTAGCCCTGAGTGAGCTGCGAGATATGCAAAAATATTTCAGCCGCCATCCAGGTATGCACATTGTTACTGAGAAACTGGGATCCCTGTCTAGGAAAGGAGGCATTGAGAAGGTGATTGGGAAAAAAGACACAAGCCCTCAGCTTGAATTCTATCAGGCATGAAAGAAAAGTATCCCTTCAAGGAAGATAGATAACCATGGAGAGACATATCCAGTACTTGAGAGAATTAACTGTGTCAGCGGTGATTTATAATGATCCAAATAATGAGCAGTTACCCACAGATGCAGATGAATTCCAGTTCACACAACCCATGTTGTGAAAGTTTCTGTGGAGTGCACCACTGCCATATGCCAATTAATTGCTAGTAAAGTCCTGGAAAGAAGACAAGGGACAAACAGTGGATGAAATGTCTGGCCAGCTCTGGTGATATGGAGGAAGTCTCCCTTCCTATGAGCCTGTATCTTGGCTGTGGAGAAACCATCAGACATGCTAGTCGAGAAACTGTCCTGAGAGTTGCAGCAATTTGAGAACGAGTTCTATTCCCCTTTGGTACAAATCAGTATCTCAGCTATTAAAAGTAAGCATTCCTCGATTCAAGAGAGAGGATATAGAGGGTCTACACCACAAGGCACACTGTGATTTTATGTACTTGACCAGAAGAAGACATGAGGAAGTGGAATGGAAAAGCTACCTTGACCCTAGAGGCACAGGTATGTGAGTTGAGAGGAGATAGTCACAAAAGGGGATTCTTCCAGGAAAAATGTGGCTTCAGTTTCCAGAAGGCAGCTCCCCAGACAGAGTAGAAGGGCTGATCTTACTTCTGATCCTCTTGAAGGGACTTTTGATTCATTTTTACAAAAAGTGAGCTATAAATACTATGATCAGGGCTAGAATGGCCCAGTCTCCTGCCAGGTAGAGGAAACGGACAAGAGGGTTTATTAGACTGTGTGAATTCAATGGCCAGGCACATCAGACCCCCAGGAGCATAAGGCCCTAGTAAACACTAGTGCACGATGTACCTTAATGCTATGAAGCTATAGAGGAACAGAACTCATCTGTGTTTCTGTAGTAACGGGGATCCCAATAGCTAACTGTATTGGAGGCTGTAGTGTGTCTGACTGGGAATAAGCAGCAAAAACACCCCATTGCCACTGGACCAAAGGCCCTGTGCATCTCCGGAGAGGTTATTTCAAGGACCCAAGGGCTTTAGCCAGCTTCTCAGAGGACACTTCTGTTGTGGGGTTGCTGGGGGTCAAAGAACAACAGGTGCTAATCACTACCACTGTGGTGCAGCAGCAGCAATATCATACCAATCAAGACTCTCTGATCCCTATCTATAAGCTGATTCATCAGCTGGAGAGCAGCAAGATCAGCAAGACTCACTCACCCTTTAACAATCCCCTACAGAAGTCTAATGAAGAGTGGAGATTAACAGTAGACTATTGTGGCCTGAATTAAGCCAGCTAAGTGCTGCTGTGCTGGACATACTAGAACTTCAATACAAGCTGAACTCAAAGACAACTAAGTAGTATGCCACAACTGATATCACTAATGTATTTTTCTCAATGCCTTTGGCAGCAGAGTGCAGGCCAAAGTTTGCTTTCACTTGGAGAGTCGTGCAGCATACCTGGAATTGGTTGCCCCAGGAGTGGAAATGCAGCCCTACCGTTTGCCATGGACTGATTCAGACTGCACTGGAATGGGTCAAATCTCCAAAACACCTGTAATACATTGATGACATCATTGTATGGGGCAATACAGCCGAAGAATTTTTTGAGAAAGGGAAGAAAATAGTTCAAGTCCTCCTGAAAGCCAGCTTTGCCATAAAATGAAGTAAGGCAGGAAAAGATGGCAAAAATGTGCTCTACAGTGCAGCCTGGGAGAATGGTCCTACCTGGAGTCTTGGCAGAAAGCACCAGGGGACACTCAAGGTCAACACCTAGGGTTTTGGAGCCAGGGGTACAGAGGATCTGAGGCCTGCTGTGCTCCAACTGGAAAAAGAGATATTGGCAGCATATGAAGGGGTTCTAGCTGCTTCAGAAGTGATTGGTACTGAAACATAGCTCCTCCTGGCATCCCAGCTACTGGTGCTGGGCTGGATGTTCAAAGGGAAGGTCCCCTCTACACATCATGCAACTGGTGCTACATGGAGTAAGTGGATTGCACTGATCACACAACATACTCTAATAGGAAACCACCCCAACCACTTAGGAATCTTGAAAGTGGTCATGGACCGGCCAGAAGGCAAAGATTTCAAAATACCGCCAATATCACCGGAAGAGGAGGTTACATATGTTGAAGAGGCTCCACCATATAATAAACTACCAGAGAATGAGAAGTGATATGCCCTAGTCACTGATGGGTCCTGTTGTATTGTTGGAAAACATCAAAGGTGAGAAGCTACTGTGTGGGGTCCTACACGACGAGTCGCAGAAGCCACTGAAGGACAAGGTGAATCTAGTCAGTTTGTAGAGTTATACAGGAATGCTACTACATTTTTCTCCCTCAGTTTTCCTTCACACATTGCCTTCAAGCATAGAAGAAATGAGCCTTCAGGGATTCAAGTGACTTACAGTAACAATATTTTCTATGGAAGTACTTGGGTTTTGACATGAACTTGTCAGATACCATACATCTGTGATCCATCAATTAATTAAACATCATCAGTATATTTACTACCAGATGTTTTTTACTTCAAAAGAGAAATTACATTTCCATGTATTTGAATAGCTGCATCATGCGCAAAATTAATGTAGGTTAATGTAGTATAATACAGACCTGCCTTAGACTTTTGGAGTTCTTCAGTGGAATAACATGTAGTAGTTTCAGATGAATGAATTATATGAGTAGCCATTAACAACTGCCACACATATATAGAACCATAACGGAAGCAGACTGATGAAAAGTCGTCCTAGGAGATAAAAAATATATATTATTAAGATCTGCAGTTAGTAGGGAAGATTTATATATGTCATGGGGGTACCTGGCTTTTAATTCATATCAGGAAGTGACTCTACCATGTCAGAGACAGTTTCTGCACACAGAATACCTGAGTTCACATGTTCTCCCTAGCATTGTATATTTGGCTTTGTTGAATGTACAGTTCCTGTCAAATGCTATAAAATATTATAAACATTGAAAAAAAAACATAACACACAACAAAATAAATAACTGCATTTCAATGTATGCAGTTCAGAGAAACATGATGATTTTTCTGTGTTATTGAGTCATAGTGTGAACTGGCACTACAGTATGTGGATATTTCGTCTGGTAAATGGGATAATGGCTGTAGTATAGACTACCCACCCTGTGGAGTCTCAAGAACAAGTTCCACATTAATATTATCATTGGTGAAGATAAGCAGAACAGAATATAGCCTCTAGTCAAAACGAGATGAATTCTCTTTTATTTTCTATATTTATAAATTGTATGTTTAGATGGTCTACCTAAAACCTTTTAAGTACTCATATTTCAAAGGTGTTTCTATTAATTAAGCATGAAATTTCTAACTATGCTCATTATAAAACACATTATAATTTGATGCTCTGTCAGCAGTAGACACCATAAAATGTTTGGTTTTTTTCCTCATCAACACACACAGGTTGCCAGAAAAAAAGGAATGGACAATGGAGATTTGTTATATGGAAATATCCGAAGATATGGCATACCATTTGAGAAAATAGATAGGCTACGCTTTGGTATGGAGGATAATTAATTGTACCATGAACTACTGAATACAGGTAAACTGAAAATCACTTTACTTCCATTCTTTCATCAATTAATATTGTGTGTCTACTAAGGTCTGCTGTTATCTTGTTTCCAAACTTTATTTTTGGCTGTTCATCTGTACCTTTTCACATAATTCCATATGGTTGTGTAAGAGAAAAAGCGTTTAAAGGGGTGATTAGTGATCAGTTTTTAGGACAGATCTCAAACTGACTTTTAAAGTGGTAACTGTAGAATGACTTTTAAAAAGGTACAGTCTCCTTCCATTTTATCATGTTTATCATGTATCAGAAATATACTTCTAAATATAGTATGTCGGGATATTAGCAACTCAAGCATCCCTGTAGCAGACAGGGTGCACTACCAGAGTTTGTAAATTATGCAACAGAATCACAGTAACTTTACATTAAACATAGTCTAAGCAATAGAGGACATTTTATTCTTAATTTGATTATGTTATCTAGGAATCCTTAAGTATTATTCATTAATATTCAGAAAAGTCCAAGGGATTTTTTTTTAGCTAATATATAAAATTCCTCAAATTCTATGTCTGTAATGTCTGATAGTACCACTGTCAGTCTTAGACTTACAGAAATGCTTTTAAAAATGCATTTTAGCATTGTTTTCTTATACTGCAGAGGAGAACTGTTGTGTATGAGTTAACAATAACATTCCATAAATGTCTTCTTGAAAGAGATGGTTTTTACATTGCTTGAAGAAGCAGAAATGGCTAATATGTTATTTGTGTCATCTAACTACCCATACTATTATCTTCTGAATAAAACGAAAAATTCCCAGGCTTGTTTGCGTTGCAAGGTTTTGGTATTGGCAGGGCTACAGGTGTGACTTCTGCGAGAAGCTGCTAGAAGCTTCACTTATGTCCAATAGAGAAAATGAGTGCCAGCCAGTTCCAGGATGTACCCACTGCTGACCAAGGCTGAGCCAAGGTATGATAGTGGTAGTACCTCTGTGTTAACATATTTAAAAAGGGGAGGGGGCTGGAAATCTGCAACACCAGCAGCAGTGAGAAGAAAGGGGAGAGGATACATGAAAAAACACCTGTTCAGACATCAAGGTCAGTGAAGAAGGAAGAGAGGAAGTGCTCCTGGTGCCAGGCTGGAGATTCCTCTGCATCCTATGGTGAAGACCATGGTGAGGTAGGCTGTCCCCCTGCATCCTATGGAGGTCCAGAGTGGAGCAGAGATCCACCTGCAGTCCATGGAGGACTCCACATGAGTGCAAGTGGATGCACCCAAAGGAGCCTGTGATCCTGTGGAAAGCCTGTGCTGGAGCAGGCTCCTGGGAGGACCTGTGACCCCATGGAGAGAGGAGCCCACACTCAAGCAGTTTTTGAAGAAATGCAACCTGTGGGAAGGACTTATGTTGGACATGTACTTGGAGGACTATGTCCCATGGGTGGGAACCCACACTGGAGAAGGGGAAAAGCGTGATGAGTGCTCTGTCTGAGGATGAAGAGGCAGTAACAATGTGTGATTAACTGACTACGACCCCCATTTGCCATCTTCCTGCGCCACTGGGAGGGGGAAGGAAGTAGAGAAAATCAGGGGCAAAGCTGAGCCCAGGAAGCAGAGAGAAGTGGTGGAAGGTATATTAAGATTTAGTTTTTATTTCTCATTGTCATACTTTGATTTGTTTTGCTATAAATTAAGATAATTTTCCGCAACTTGAGTCTGTTTTGCCCATGATGGTAATTGGTCAGTGATCTCCCTCTCCTTATTTCAAACCGCAAGCCTTTCATTATATTTTCTGTCTCCTGTCCAGTAGAGGAGGGGGACTGATGAAATATCTTTGGTGGGCTCCTGGTATCCAGTCACAACTTTTCATGATGATGCAGGAATGTATTATAGCAGTTAAGCTTTCTCCTTCAGCTCAACTGGTAGATTTGCAGGTTTTTCTGGATCAACAAAGCCTTGTTATCTAATATTGGATATAAGTTGGACAAAACTATAGCATTTGAAGTAGTATGCAATAAATACAGTTGTTATGGTGCTTCCATTTTTGTCATGGATTCCTTAACTTCAAATAATATCATAGTGTTTAACTAGTTTTGTTGTAATAGAAACAAAATTTGGAGTTTATGACAGTTTTTAATGAAAAAATGTTCAGACGCATTACCCTTACTTTAGCATTAAGGACTTTTAAATGCATCCCTTCATAAAAGCGTGAACAACAAAAAATAACTGTATCTTCTTCAGCTGGTATAACTTGAGGAAATAAAAATTCTTAAACATGAACATTTGCATATCTTTTGAACAGGAAGTGACATCTAAAATGTAGCTCCCTTCTGAAAGAGTTCACCCACCTAAAATTTGTTTGCAGTGGACCAAACATTTTCAAACATGTCCCAGAAAGCCCTTATGCTGAGCTATATCTTTCTTTTCCATCACCTAAAAAAAAAATAAAATTGATGTGTCTTAGGTATTTTGCTCTTATGGGTCAAATTTTGCATTTCATCTCAAAGTCTGGACAACTAACCTTTTTGAGAGAGGATAAGCGTTCTGAAGAATGCTTGTTATGAACTACCAACAGGTGACATTTCAATAGCATTTATTTTCAAAATTTCACACACAGCTTGGGTAATGAATTGGATGTGATGAACCTGTATCCTCTCAGCCTTTGTCATATGCATCAGTAAAATTTCCTTGGAGCTTTTCCCAAGGAGCAGGATGAGAACCAATGCAGTATGAGAAAAGGAGATATGCTTGCAGCTTCCGCAGGCTTTACGCACAAAACATCAATTGAAAAGAATGGCTTTGTACAATGACTTTTTAAACCAGGTAGTATAGTCCTTGAGATCCACTGCAATAAATTAATGAAAAAAATATTGTAGATTAAGGATTAACATGTCCCAGAGGGATCAGATTGATCATGAATGCACTCTACTGTAAAGACTGATGTTTAAAAAATCTTTGACATAGTGGCCTTGCAATCATAAATCTATACATCCTGACCTTCTTGGAAAACTGTCCTTCCTGCAAAATGTTTTCTAACTGACCAATGAGATGTAAAGACTGTAACTTCTCAGACTTAGAAACTGTAAGAGACTAATTACTGTGAGACTAATGGAGGAAGGCAAAAAAAGCAAAGGACATCCAAATGTTAAAAGCAAAAGCGCTAGAGCAAATATATTTAAAAATAATTGAAACTCTTTCGCATTAAGGAGTTTTTGTATGACATTATATGACATTCAACAGGAACAGTTGTTATTCCAGTATGATGAAGAACTGGATGGAAGTGGTCAGAATTAGTCCTCAAGGAAATGACCTGCTGTCAAGTTGCACTTTCTTAGTAACACTTTGAAGTGCTTTATCCAAGCAAGTAGAAGTGTTACCAAACTGTAGTATTTTACCTGGGTCCACAAGACATTATAGATTTATGGTTTAAACTTTTCCCCATGGGTTTGTTCCTTTTCAGAGATGTCATTTGCTGCTGAATCTATGTTTCTCAATGTGGTTTGAGAATCTTTAGAAAACTTGGCCTACATTTGAACTGTAATGAAACCTGAAAGCAGAGGAATTCTGATAACATTCCAGGATATTTCAATTTGAACTTTGTATCACTTTTAAATTAAAGATGTAGCTGTAAGAATTGTCTAAAAGATGATGGAAATGTCTCTCAATATGACAAATATGTTGGATTAAAGGGTGGCATATAAATACTGAAATTAATTCCTTTGGAATAAAATAGAGGAACAGAAATTTTGTAAGCATTGATGTTTTTCATTGTCTTATTTTCTGTACAACCCTGATTCTATTTTTACATGTGCTCAAAGAAGAAATTTAAGCAGAATTGCAGTTGAAATACATGAAAACGATTTCTCTTACTTCTCACAGTTTCTTTGAAAAATGTAGCATATATCTGTGAGTTTCCTGAGGTGTGGGAAGTTCATGGACATCTCTGCTTCTGATTCAAGGTGTGGATTATACTGCTTTGCTGTCTAAGCAGACAACTTTATGACTCAAGTGACTGTATCTCTTCACCTTTCTTGCTGCCACCACAGGTAGTTTCCACATGAAGCTACATGATTCTGTTGCTGTTCAAACATTGCATTGAAAATCTCTTACAGTTTTAATTCCCTGTGAAAGGATATGACACTGTTATTATGAAAGAATGCTTTCAAGTTTGCATTTGGCAGGAAACAAATAACTTTGCTTGGGAAAATGATCAGTACTGCTAAAGCTGCTAAAGAGACTGATATAAGTCAGGAACTTTTAAAGTTCTTAATAATACCTGATTCATTTACATCTCTCTCACCACACTTTGGAAAAAACAACAATAGAGTTAGCCATGTTATTCAAAATAGACATGA
Source organism: Patagioenas fasciata (assembly GCF_037038585.1). NCBI lineage: Eukaryota > Metazoa > Chordata > Aves > Columbiformes > Columbidae > Patagioenas > Patagioenas fasciata. The sequence continues at coordinate 25,397,329 of NC_092524.1, read as the reverse complement.
TACTAGGACCCATCTTGGAATGTAACACATAAAATAACAAAATAGTCTTATGGAGATTGTTTATCTTATCTGTCTGCATATGGATTTTTTAGCAGTTTAAATCCTTGATCACTTAAAATAGATTACTTTTTTTTTTCTTATTTCTGTTTATCTTTTTTTTCTTTTTTTCTTTTTTTCTTTTTTTCTTTTTTTCTTCCCCATAAAGCTTCATACTTCCAACTATGCAAAATTGTAGGATATAGGATTGAGTATATGAGGCTGTACAGAAGCGTAAACTGAAGATGAATTAATGAGCAAAGTGTAGGGGAGGAGTGAAGATCAAATATTAATGATTAAGTGCATTACCATAGGAATAGCACACAAAATGGTGTGTAACCAAATGATTAGTTGCAAGGCTAGGAAGGTCTTTATCTTTTACTGTCTTCATTCATGTATCTGGCTTAATATATCTGATTTAATGAAAATTAAGCACTCTTAACTTAATGATACCAGTAAGTCTGTACTTTATATAAATTAGAGTGTGTTTAACTGCATGTTAGAATTCTACATTTAATGGAAGAAAACTAGGAATTGCTACAAAAAAAAATGGTATATAATTTTCAGTGAACACTGGAAGTATGTGAAGAATTGTTCAAGCTGTATATGAGAACCCCCTGAGCAAGGCTGATATATGGCTGGTGATAAACTGTTTGGAAATGTACAGTACAAGGAGGTGTAATAATCCTTCTTAGACAACAAAGGTCACAAGTGATAGCAAATGCCAAGAAATCTTCTGGGATTTCTTTAGAGCCTATGGGGTCAGTAAAATGTCAGTAGGCTTTTATATTTGTTTAAATGTATAGAGTGATTCCATTTGGATCAGAGAATAAAAGGGTTTGTGAGTGAAGTACAGAAAGAATTTTTTCCTAGCTTGAGCCAATCGTTGCTTCTTCTAGGAGGATATATTATTTTGGGGAGGCTATGCTTTTGAGCCAGTGACCTGATTTCCAGCACTCTTGATTTCCCGCAAATGTAAAGTCAATAGAAGCTAATGCCCTAAGAATTTCAGGACTTTAATTCCTACATTTTCATATATGGATATTGCTATGGATAAATAAAAAGTATTTCTGGAAATGTGTATTTTAATTGATCATATGTTTAAAAATGTTCTGTGTTAACAAATGATTGATCAAACTATCCAGTAACCACAAGCTCGTCTTTTTCCTTCTAGCTTATCCTTTTCATTTCATATACAGGATTCTGAAAAGTGATTCTGTTTGTTTGTTTTATGGTAGTGGTGATCACTTCAGGTTCTGAATGATGCATGTTCATATGGCAAATATTGTTTTTATGAACAAGTTATCTCTAAGTATAACTGGCATGCACTTAGATTTTAGGAGTATGCTCAGAAGGTAGTATATGGAAATAAAGTCATGTTGTTGATGAAACCGGTTAAGTGTTAAGACACATAGCCAGAAGGAAGTATAGCAGGTGTTAGCATGACTATTAACTACCCTGTACACAACAAATACATATTTTCAATTACCATCTTTGCCAGTCTAACACTTATTGACCTATTAACTTAATAATTATTAACTTTATTCTAATTGATTTTGAAAATATTAATTGATGTGTAGCCCATGCATTTATATACAGAAATATGAGAATGTCTCTGTTCATGGTTGTGGTATGCAGAGATTTCCAGAAAAATGTCTTTTGAAGAATGCATGTGATAACAATGCTGGCAGATTATTTGATTTGCCATACTCACCTTCATTTGCAATTCAGTTACTGTATTCTCTCTCTCTGTTATACATCAGCTTGTCTGTGCTTGAAAATACCAATTGTAATTCACTACTTTTGAAAATATACCTTTTTTGATAGCATGAGGTTGCTTCTTGGGATTCTTTTCCTCCCAGACCAACCTTTATGTTTGCAATGAGTTCCTCACAAATGTCTTCAGAGCTAACTTCTTTAAAAGCTCTCCTTAAAGCTTTTCTTTCTACAGTACCTGTAATAGTTTTCCATCGTGCGTAAACTGCTGGTGTACTGAGATCAACACTTATCTAGATCAGTAGCCTCTTGCTCTTTGTCTTCCATGGTTCTGTTTTCTTGTTCCTCAGCATTTGTCATCCATTTCATCTGTATTTGTCAAAAAATAGCACAATGCAGCTCTCATCTGCACCTGCACTATGGGAACGACTTGTTACCATGGCTGTCATCAGAATTAGTATCAGTATTATGATTTGTTGTTACTAATGGAGATTTTTTGTATTTCTAATTTTATATAAACTATGTGGACTGCCTTAATTTGGGGAATTTGATGATTCCATGATAGGTACGCTTGTCAATCCTTTCCAAATAGAATCTGTCTATATAATTTGTTGATATTCCAGTATAACCCACCCATTCATTCAGACCAGGCTTTGTGATGAATTTTAGCATTATGGGAATAAGCATACATTAAAATTATAGGTCTTTTTAGTAGATAGATAAAAACAACAACTTGAATTTAAAAAGTAACAAATTACTGAATTAAATTTAGTGAGGTCTGCATGTCCATAAAAATACTAAACTCTAACTTTGTAGAAATATTTTATTAGTCACTAATCTGCTTGTGCTGTTTCCAAATGTAAAATTTTAATCCACCATGCTTTTTATGTCTAAAAAATCTGTCACCATATTACTTGAGAAATCCCAAGAATATAGCTTTCCATGTCCTGCTATTATCAAAATACTATGCTGTACTATACTTTAGTATTACTATTAATCTGGTTCCCTCTATTCCATGGCAAATGAGAGCTACTTCTAACTCAGTATGGTTAGGATTCTGTATTAGCAATAGTTGATTCCATTGGATGAGTCTATGGTTCTTTAGCAGTTGCATTAACAAGAAATTCTCAGATGCTTGTAGCCTTACAGATTTGAGCCATAAGAAGTTTAGCTTTGTAAACAGAATTGTAAAAATAAATAAAGAACTTGAAACCATAATGTTTAGTAGTACCTTTTTTGGAATACTGCCAGTATGACTGAGAAGATCACTCGTGACATTATCCCAGCAATCATACAAGGCTACAGATCTAGTAAAGTGCATACTTTATATAACTAAATAATAAAAGAGCAAAATAGCAAGGGGAAAAGAAGAATGAAGGAATCATTTAACTGTAGCTTTTTCAAATACAGCACTGCACTCACATTTAATGATATAGCATCCAGCTCCTTTTTCTCCTTGTAATCTGTCCTTCACACTATATCTAATTTATGAAGAAAGTGTTTGGACTTGGTCCAACTCTTGGTGTGCAGGCACTTCCCCAGGTCAGGTGCAGTCTGCAGTTTGTGAAACTCCTCTTTCCATGAAGAAAATAATTCCTCTTTTGGTACTGATTCTAAATGAGTATTTAGAAGAAATAAGTCTGTCTTGTTAACATTTTCTCCATTTTCCTATTTGCTTGTGATTGAGATAGGGTGTTTTTTGTTTTTTAGTTCTTCTGCACTTTAAAATATTGGGGTTTTTTTACACTAGGAGATGATAATTTGTGGAAATGTCAGTACCTAGAGCTTACTAACTTCTAAAAGCTAAAATTTGATCTTTTTTTGTAAGGAGAAGAACAATTGTTAGGCTCAGAATAAATGCTCTGATGTTTTTCAAAGTGTGATTTGATACCACATGGTACATAACAATAAATGACATATTTGTTGGCAGATTCACAGAGAGCTCAAAAAAACAGTAGACTTTTTGTTTGTTTGTTTAGGGGAAAACCCGTACTAGCAGCACTATCTTCAGGTTGCGCATAATCAAGCCAGGTCTGTTGATTTGCAAGGAGCACCCTTGTAGCATTCTTTATTCTCTGCTGCTTAGCCTCATTAATCCATGAAATGCTTGAAACTGAGGCAGGGCAGGGAGGTAATTGTTTGACTACTCATAGCTTGTTTCACTGAATTCTTTGAGGCTTTTGAGGCTGGGTAATGCACAGTCAGCTTGATCTTAACTGGAAGAAGTAGGGAAAATGAAGAATAAGATCTCACCAGAGACATGTTCGTTCATTGTTCAAAGGCATTTTGTTAAATAAGCAGCATACTTCCAGTAGAGTTTCACTTGAGGCAGATTAGACCAGCAAGCCTCTTACAACAATTCTCCAGGTGGAGCCAAGTTAGTTTTCTTTATTTATTGTCTTTTCAGTGCTTTGAGGAACTGGCCTCTCATTGAATTAGAATGCCTTCAGTCTTCTAGCCTTCAGTGATACAAGGAAATAAGGACTGACTACAAAACTGAGTGTAATTACTAGGGGGTTGTGTACATGTGAAATAGTATTTTAATGTTAGTACTCCTTTCAGCGTAACAACCAGATATGACCATGAGGAAGAAAGAAATAGTTTCTGTCAGCTTTTGCATCTGTATGCTCTTAAGACCATTCCACTTCCCCAAAATCATGAGTTCCTCCCGCTCCTACATATATATATATATATATATATATTTTTTTTTTTTTAAATAAATGCAGGTCAGTTCATGTATCCAGGCCAAGTTTAGTCAATGCAAATGCAGGTCTGTTCTGATCTTACTGTGCCCATTTAATCTCAAATTTTTGCTGCTATTACCAAGAACGGTCCAAGTTTTAGTTTGAGTGTTGACACTGATTTTTCTGAACATCAGTCTGCTATGCACTCTGCTGAGATCCATCAAACTTATTTCAAATAACAAGTGACAACATCCCCCCCTTTACTCCTCCACACACTGCTCTTAATATAGGGATTGTATTCACATAAAAGCTGTCAGAAGGTTTCTGTGATCTCATTAGCTATACTTATTTCTACCTACAGAACAAATGAATCATCAACTGAAACAGCACTAAAGACCAACTGGTGAGACTCACATGGTTATATGTATATCTGTGCTGAGAATAGATATCTTCTCAAGTCTGTAGATTCAAGTTGTTAAAATTGTTAGCTTTACAGACCTAAAAAGTGTTAAATAATTTCTGAGATGAATTCAGTTCTAAAATCTTTAATGTGGAAACAAAATTGTTAAACCCTTTAACAAACAGTTTTATAATTTCATATAGCATATTAGAAAAACCCCTGTTTATAGAACACTGAAAGAACTGAACTGAAAATATATTTTAGTGCTTGCAGATTTGTTTTGTTTTGTTTTTGTGGAGTTAAAATAGAGAGTCATTTTTTGGCTGTGTGAGGTAAATTGGATAGGTGGTATGCAATAGAAATTAGTTGAGTCGATTCAGCCAATTTAAATTCTTCTGAATATAAGCGGGCACTGTATGGGAATTGAGTCAGATTAAATGGGAAAATGAAGAGATGTTGGACATGGCTAGAAGCTAGGTGTTAAATAACTGATGTAGGGATATTGACAATGCATGATAGGTATAGGACATGCATGAGAAAAAGTAAAATATTCTGATGTCTAGCTACTGATTACTCATGCTAATTTAAGATCATTTTAGAAGCTAGTGGGAAGACTGATCACTGGAAACTAAAATCTGTAACAATCAGCAGCCATGTCTAGAGGAGATAAGCAATACAGAGTGTGTCTGTCAGCAAGTTGAGGCACGTACCTCTCTGCAAGCTGAGGGATCTCACTCACTTTTCATGAATGAAAGAAATAGGTCTAGTAGAGAAGAGATGGAGAATTCAGAATTGATTCATCAGACATGGAATTCTTCTAATTCTGTATCATCTTTCTTTACAGTTAAGGGGGAAAATGTTGTACGGACTTGACAGAGTGAGATTTATTCTGTTAATAAACAGTATAAAGTGAGGGAGAACATAAAACTCCACATCCTCTCTTTTCTCATTCAGTGAAACGGATACGCAGTCTAAAAGCATTCGTGGTACGAAGGAGTTCCATGTACCATTGCCACACACAGCTCTTCTGTGCAGAACCAATCTAGTGGAATAAGTGAAAGCTTGACCAAAGAAAACAAATCTTGCATTAATACACAAGCACACTCATGTTCTGAAGTTCAGGAGAAACAGCTTTTCCTCTCATAGCCTTCACAGGATTTTGTGTCTGCACCTATCTCATTTCTAGAAGCAAGAACAATAAATATGAACTGGGATTAAGCATTCCAACCTACACAACTGAATCTTCATATCTTCAGAATTCAACGCCTTATTTGGGGGGGGTTTCTAAAATTCTTACAAATGAAGGAATGACTTGTAGATGGTCATGTGTACAGAATAGTGTTCCTTGTGATGCTGTGGGGAATTTCCCAAACTATCAGTTTGAGGTCAAAGTACAGTTAATAAAAATTGTGTGTCCTAATAGTTTCTCGCAATCATTCAGACATGTCACCTTATTATTGGATGCCAGAAAACCTCTGTAGATATTGAAAGGACAATCTTCATTGTTTCACATCACACTATATTGTTCTGAGACAAGTGTTCATAGGAAAAAAGTAAAGCTATTGACAACCTCTGTAACTCAAAATGCAAAAATTGCTCTGTAAAATCAAGCTTTGTAAGACAGGAAAACCTTCTTCTCAGGTAAATTGGCTGAATGTTACAAAGATTTGCATGAGTAGTGACCTTTGCAAATCTGGTATTTCAATATTGTGAACTTGCGTAATTAATTATGTGATGCAATATAGCTGATTTAGCTGATTCTGTTCACTACCAATCTGTGTGCCTGTGTGTCTAGATCAAGGAACTGAGGAGTTCAGTAAAAAATCATTTGAATGTTATGTAGTCAGCTCGTGTCCAGTCAGGCTGGCCGCATTTGGAAACCAGAAAGTCACAAGGAGTTGGCTATGTCAGCCTACTAAAGGCAAATGAAGAAGGAAGCAGTGCTAGCTTCAGGAGCAGTCCTGTGATAGAGACCAGCCAATACCATCACTGAATTTTCCAGCATGTGCCATGAACATCAGAGTATCGAGTGGCAAGGATTGGAGTGGAACAAGGCAGAGGCTCCCGATCTCATTTCCCTACAGATAGGCACCCCAAGTCCTACATGACCTCAAAGTGTCAGTGTCAACAGCATTTCCTCTCTCTTTACAAACATAAAAGTAATAGTAAATAATATCAACTAGAAGCACTTCTAGAAGTCTACCAAACAATCCCTTCCAAAGACTCAGGTTGTGCAGTGGCAGTAAGCAAAATGAAAGGGAGGTGCTTCCAATTCTATTCACTCCGTACATCCGGGAGCCAGGAAAGCAGCTACCTTTGATCTCTTCGGAGTTGTTCATACTTAGAGGAACAACGGTTCAAGTGTATGGATGGCATTTAGATAAATGTGCATACCAAACTGAAATCAGAAATATGCTGCTAGTGTCATGTATCACAGGGATGCTGTGATAGGTAAAAGAATTTAGAGAGAAATAAGAATTTATTTATCAAAAATTGTGATTTTTTTTTTCTTCTTTCCCTGATGATAAGTAATAGTCATCTTTCAAGAAATGTGGTTTTATATATTATCTTCCATTATAAACAAATACCTTAATGGTTATGTCATAGTCATAGATTCTGAAATCTGCCAGAAGGCCATCTTTTAATTTTAATTCTTATCTGTAAAATGAAAGAATGATTTACACATGCTACACATTTACAGTTTGAACTTTGCAAAGAAGTCCTTGCCAGAACAAGATCCTTTATAATACAGTAATAACCAGAATTTCCTTTATTTTTCACCAACTTTATAAAGATTTGCATCAAGACAGAGCTTGGAAATAACATGATTTTTTTCCTTATTATTTAATTTATATAATTTATCTATCTTATCTCCATCTTATTTATCTTACTTCTTACTGTTTTAGTGCAAGCAGAGAGGCTGTAGTAGCCAGAAACACAGCATGAGAGACATAGTCATAAATCAATGTAGTTCCTTTGAAGGCTGAGAATCTGGCCATTAACATCATGTAAAGTTACTGGGTTTTGATTTCCAGGAGAACTGACAGAGCATACACGTCTCCAGGTAAAGTAAATGAAAGAGACAGGCTCAGTACCTCTGAAAATCAGGCCCATGATTTCTAATAGGTCAGAGGAATTTATAAAAAAAGGTTGAAATTCTGCTTTATCTTGCAATCTGCAAACCCATTGACCTAGCCACAGTCACACAGTTATGTGTGGTACTCAGATATAATTCAGCTTATGGACAATACTGTGGGTTTTTTGTTTGTTTGTTTTGTTTTTTGTTTTGTTTTTTTCTCTTTTTTTTTTTTTTTGTTTTCTTTCTCCTAGTTTCATTCTGAAAAAATGTCTGCTTCCAGATATATTTTCTGCATTACGATCCACCTTGTTGTTTACAATTTCAAGTTTTTTAAAATATGTTGATGCATCTAACAAAGAAACACAATGCATTAAGGTAGATGGGAGGGCCTGGGTAATGCCTATGAAATGTTTGGTGAAACCAAGTAAGATCTTTGCTGCAGGATTCCAGTAAAGCTTTAAATACCAATTCGTTTTCAGTAGGGAGTAGGCAAAGGCTAAGAAACTATTCTGGAACTTACTCCCTTTCTAGTTCAGGCAAGTAGCATTAACAAATGTCAGGTCCAATTGAATTTTGCCAGTGATATGATCTGTCCATCCTCAAGGCACACGCTGCCCATGAAGGTGAGAGAATAACAAATATTTTCTCCAATTTCAAGGAGTTTTCACACACATTGGGGATCCTGCTGATTCACTATACGGATTATCACTAAAAGTGAAGTGCTATGCTAAAACCAGATTGTAAATTGTGTTACTGTGTATGTTTATACGGATAGAAAAAAAAGAAAGTACAGGGCAAAAGTCAAAAGCCTGAAGTAATGTTAGCTTCTGTTACACTTGACATTTGAGCTTTTCCAGTGAGTTATTTGTGTAAAAATCCATTCCTGGGCATTACTGTCACTTCTGCTTTCACTATGGAACATTAACTCTGTTTTCATTGCTCACATCTAGCAATGATCAGATGAAGTGAGGCATATCCAAGCTGATAAGCTATCATTTGCTTTCTTTAAATATAGACATATACACATATCTCAGTACTGTCCTTTTCCTTCTGGCTTCTTTTGTTAAAATGCTAGTTCTTCCATGTAGAAGAAGAAAAAACCCCAAACAACAACAAGAAAACCAATTTTTTTCTGTTGCTGATGAAACACTTAAAGATGTTCTTCCTAAATGATAAGACGTCAGACTGCATCTTAACAGGCCATAAGGCAGCTCAGGTATCACAACCGCTATCTGCTGTGTAAGCTGATTCGTCTTTCAGGAATCAGTTTTGTTTTGGATGAAGAGAATTACAGGAGGGAGGTACTTCTGCTATACACGTAGTTGTGGTTTTGGGGTTTACTAGTCTTGGGAACTAAGAGTGATGAAACAAGCTAGTTCACTGATCTTCCGTTTTTGGAGATATAACTGTAGTCTGAGATACCAGTGATGCTTTGATGTAACCTACTGTCAAGATCGATTTCCTAAATGCTGCAGCCCATTGAAAACTGTGGAGATAAAATGTTTTGCAAAACTTCTGGTATGGCAGCTCGAAAGGAATGTGCATAGCAGAACTATCTGGTGTAGGCAGAGGGACTGCCTTGACAGGGCAACTAGAGACTGAAACAATAGGAAAGTTGTTCATCTAGGATGCAGTGCAATAATTTAATTACAGAAGCCTAGAAGATTTAGTTTTCCGTAGCTTTCTATTGTTTTGAAAATTATATTATTACATCAACTGTCCTGTTAATAACTCCTGTTAATTTTAGGATGATCTGAACTAGGGTAGAAAGTTTGGTCCTGTATGTATTTTAAGTGTCATGGTATTTTCTGCCTCATAGGAGTATCATATCTATCTTGTAACATAGCTGATAACTACGGTAGAGAAGATGAGACAGTCTAATAGATATAATAAATAAGAATGTGATGGGGGCAGAGGGATGGAGTATGTAGATTGTAAAATGAGAGTGATTACCACCACGTAATTGTATTACAACTTTTGAAGTGCTAATTTTCCCTTAGCCCTACAGGCCTTCTAGCCTCCATAAGAAGAGAAGGCAAAGCTAAAACAGGTCATACAGAGACTCACAAATGCAAGTCAGAGTTACAACACTGTCTACAAGACTTGATATTCCACTGATTAGTATCTTGAAATACGGTGAATCAAATAAGGGAAGATGAAAGAATCTTGCGTTTGTATTTATGCTGTATTTCTTCTCTTGAGCATCATGTAAAGAGAAAAAAAGGTGAAAGTTTGCTGCAGATTCAAACATCTATACCTGAAGTCACTAGGAATGTCTTACGTCCACACATGATGATAATTTATTTTCACAACAGCTTAACTGTTCATGTAGATCTGTGGCATTTTCAGATATAGAGGCAGCCAAGCTCATGAACTTCACTAATTTCCATATACTGTGTGGAAAATGATCCAGAATGTTATGCATTAAAATTCAAGGTTTGTGTAGCACACCTTCTGTATAACACTGCTGCGAATTAAACTCACTTATACAATAGGAAAGGTACCAATGCAATCATAACAGAAGGCTGAACTGCTGAAATGATAAAGTAATTATTTTGCTGCCTTCCTTGGCACATGTTCAGTGTCGCACTCTGATTCAAATATTATACCCCATTTGGTAAGACTCGAGACTAATAAAAATTATGTGTTACAAACGTGATTTGTAAGGAGAGCATGTGAGGTGCACTGGCAGTCTGGTACAAAATAATTGTGTTTTTTCACATCTTGCATATTAACAATTGTGGAAATTTGGTTCTTATGCATGTGTACAACAGAATTAAGAATTTCCTAACAGTGACAATTCAGTAACTCTTATAGGAATGCAGTCCTTGTTTGGAATCTGCCAGACTGAAGAGTAACCAGTCCCTGTTTCTTATCTGCTGGATTAAGCACATTGAGTTGTTTTGTCCATGAAGAGACATGATCTGTGTCAAAATAATGTAGCTTGTAACTTTCCTGTGTACTCAGACTGATTCTTTAGTTCATAGTTGTCCTAAATGCATTTCTGTTCAACAGTTTGTAGAGCTGATTGCTTTTGAAAGGATTTTTTCCACTGATAAAGGTCATTAATCCCAATAACACTTTCTAAAGGAACTGTTGCTTTTGGCATTTTACTTTTTTCCAGTATTTTCCATAGATATACTGCATTCATTTTAATTGGAAATGTTATGAAAATTCTTATTGGCATTTCTAATTAGTGGCTGATCTAATGTTTGGTAAATGATACAGAATATTTTGATGACTTTCTAAAAATCCCCAAAATACTTCAAAGGACAAAAAAGACATTGCTTACACAGCAACATAAAAAAATATCTATTTTATAATGTTTAGACTGTTTGAATTTCTAATCCATTTTAAGGCTAGAAAGCATGTTTTCCTCACCTGTAACCTCTGTTTTAAAATCACATTTGGAAGCACTCTGTTTAAGTTTAATGGGAAGTTGCTAAGCAGATGCTATGCTCCACCTTCAAATTGTAATGATTTTATTTGTTGATGTGGTAGCACTTTTTAAATATATGTAAGTATATGTAAATATGTATATATGGCTGCACAAGTAGTCCTAGTAAGAATGAGGTCATGACTTGTTAAAGGACAGATAAATAGTGGCAATAACATAAAAGTTGCATTTTTTTCCTGATTCAGAGCTGGGGGCAAAAATGTGACTTAATAGATTTTAAATTAAGATAAATGGTTTCCTAGACAAGGTTGTATTCAAAAGATATTAATTGTATCATTCAACAGTGAAAACTGTTGATCTTATTGTGAATGATGATCTTATTGTGAATAATTGTTCTAGATTGGAATCCAGCAGTAAAGTCTAGCATGAAGGGACCTCTACTAGGAACTTAGGTAAAACCTGAGGATTCACCAGTAAGAGGCAGTGCAAGAAAGAGGAAATCTGAACGTATTGGTCAGTTAGATAATGACTATGCCCTGACAGAGAAATAACAAAAATGGTTCTAAAAGGTATTAAGTGATAATTATTAGCAGCCTTAGAAGAATATTAATGTCATTGTTTAATAAGTAATATGTAGTGTGATGTTTTGGATACTATTCTAAGAAGGATGAATTCATTTTGGAACATGCTCAGAATAAGGAGAGCTATAGCACAGTTCATAGAACACGAGAAGACATGGCCTGTCTATTGTAGTCCAGCTGAAATTGAGAGGAGGTGAAATGATGTTCTATAAATGTACCAGAGGGGGAAAATACTTCTATTAAAGGATAAGATTAAAACCATATAAATTATTATTAACTGGACATAAATTGAGAGTAGATTTCAAGGAAGTCTGCAGTAAGATGTGAAGTGAGGTTCTGAAATGATTTCTTAGTAGAGTCAAAGAATCTAAGAAGGCTTATTTCAAGCTTCACCTTAAAACTACAAAAGTGGTTATAAATATGTCTGAGAATTTATGGCATAAGGAGTATGAACATATTTATATCTGATGTTCTAGTATATCTAAAGGATATCCAAAGAAGTCTTGGCAGCTTCTAAGTCACACTTTTGTTCATGTTAGTTTTAAACTTCAAAGCTTTCCTGGTAATTTGCTGAGGCCAGGGAGGTTTCTGTTTGTTTGTTTTTTTCCTCTCCCCTTCTTCCTCTTCTGCAGTTGCAGAATTTACCTTTTAAATCACTAGAACTAAAACCCAAGGGGAGAAAATATGATAGCAAGTTTCACTGGAATTAAATTCTCCTAACTGGTTCGTTGGTCTATCCTACTCATATTTTTTTAGGTTTAAAATTCTGTCCTTCAGATCAGAAGGAAATTCAATCTTCTCTGTTCAAGTTAGTATGTTAGTATGGCTGTCATTTTGTTCTGTTCTTTTTTTAAATTGTGGTGGGGTGTTTTTACTTCTTTCCCTGTACTGGGGATTATAGGCCTATTTTCTAGGATGATCTGGAAATAGTATTTAAGGAATTCCTTGCTTTTATTCTTACATAGAGTATGTATGATATTACAATCATCTTTGATTTCTTCAGTCATCCTTCTGTGGCACATTATTAGTTATGGAATTTTGTCTTGCTCTGTGTCACAGGGATGGCCAAACCACCTTAGTGAAGATTTACGGAACTCACTGAGAAATAGTTTTATAAAAAAAGCTCTTATTTTTCCAGTGTAGGATTGGTTTCTCAGTAAATGTGGGCTTACAAACTGCTGGAGGAAGTTTCTACAATATTAATTCTTCACTGGCCTGAAAAGAGATCTGTTGTGGAGAAGGCACTGGCAAGGGAAAAATACAGTGGCAAAGTCTTTGATAACATTTTTACATCATTTTGCTTCACAAGATCTGTGTTTCATAATAATTCCCCAGTTTAGCTTAGTTTTAGGAAGATCACCAGTTGTGCATATCTGTCTGAATATCACATTTAAATCCGTCCTCTACAAATAATTTCACAATTCAGACTATTTACATATTTCTTTGTTATTTTATCTTTTTGTTTGTTTGCTCTTTTCCTTTTAATGTTAACCTATCACATTTAGCTACACAGCAGGCTAATGTTTGGAATGGAGGAGTAACAAAAATTTGCCAGAACGTAAATTAACTGGGCATAAATAAAGAAATATTTTCCCAATCTATCTTTACCTGACAATCAAGCAAATAAAAAACCACTAAATATCATGTTATTCCAGATTCTTTAGTGTTAGCTATGATACTTTCTGTGTCCTAATTAATATTAATCAGGCTAATTTTTGAAAGTTAAAAATGTTCATTTACATCACTAGGTCTCCTGCTTCATTCATGTTATCAATGGTGTAATTTAGAAGAAATGTGTCATCAAACAGCAGTGCTTTGATCATAAAAGGATGTAATACCAGAAGCATTAGAACTTGCATGATCCAAAGCCTCTCTCAATTGTCCACAACTAATTTTCTAAATAGGATCAGTCATTGTCTTTCTTAGCTCATTTCAGACAAGCAAAATAATCCCTTACTTTCATATAGAACCTTTTGTTCATTGAGAGTACCTAAGGGCTGTGTATACAACATCTACTATTTTACCTTCCAATATGCATTCACCTCTGGGTTGTAACAAAGTGGAATGCTTAAAGGCTCCAAATTTCCTGCCCTTTCTAGACAACAGTGGTTCTTTATATTGTGTCTGTAATGAGAAAGCAAATGGTGCAATCTGTTCTAAAAGCCACCCCCAAGTTATGCCAATACCGGAATCTGCAGGCTCAGCATCTCTCAGGGAATTTGATAGAAAATAACTATTTGTTTTATTGTTGCAGCTTTCAGCTGAGGACTAATATTTTCCAGCTGATAATAAAGCTGGCTTCAAAAGCCTGATAGCAATATGCCATCTTATTTTTTTACTTTACCTGTATTTGTATAACAAATGTATCTGAGAGATATCAGACATGATTCTTAAACTATGCATGGTTGTAAGATAATTCTGGATGCTTCCAAATTTTATGTGTTGTATCCTATTTTATAAATTTACTTACGTGATTTTCCAGTACTCATGATAAATGGTGAAACACCATCCAAGAATTCTCACTCCAAACTATCTCATCAAATGATGAGCTCACATTCTCCCGCTTCTCTGTTAACCATTTAATGAGCAATTTGAATGAAGGCTTAAAATAAGCACACAGATTCAGTTATTATAGAGGATGTAACACTACTGTTTAAAAAGTCCTTTGCTAAGTTTATTCTCAGGGATTGTAGAGAGAAAAGCAGCTCCTCTCTGTGGTTTGGATTAACCCCGAATTTGGTCATTTTGGGGTTAAACTGTGTAACACTCTGTCTTGACTTTATTTTCATTCTTAATCCTTTTTTAGCCCCCCTCCCTCCTTTTCCCCCATTCTACTCATGCAGATTAATATAACTCAGAGCAGACTAGATTGTTCTTTTCTGAACTGTTCCAGCTCAATTTCAAATCTCAGCCTTACTGAGCATCCTGTGATTTATACTCACAGGTGCTACAGCAGCTAGATGAACAATGTGGCTGCAGTGTCTTCTGAGACACACACACAAACTCATTTTATGTGTGATTTATAACATTTGAGACAAATAAGCACCTGATAATCTTCCTGATACTAGATCAGCTGCATTTGTACTCCAGTGAATGAATGGCAGTTTGTAATTTACTCCTATTTCTAAACTCTTTTGCTTTACCACCTCCACTCTTCTCTCGAGGTTATCTGCTGACTATGTAAAACCTCCATCTTCTCACATTATTAGAAGACACAGTTCACATGAAAACCTGACTCTGTTGGTGGTCCTGGAGTGAGTGATATTTGATTCCATTATATTAATAGCACCAACTAGCTCATCTTCTGGGTAGGGGGCTACCTGACTCAGCTGTTATCTGAGGGGCTTGAAATTCATGATGGTTTGTTTACCTTGATCTCAGAGCTCAAAATTAGGGCAACCAAAAAGCCAAGGGGTTATGATTCAATCAAACAGTGTTACTTTATTAATTTGCCCGTAAAGCAGCACACGATAGTGAGAGAGTAAGAAGAAGGGAAAGGAAAAAGGAAAAAAAAAAAAAAGAAAAAGGGTAATAAGAAGAAAAAGATTGGAAATGAAGATTGAGTTTACCACTAGGTGAGCTTCAGAGGTGTCCCTTTGGTCTCCAGTCCCGTAGAGTCTTGCTGGTCCTCCGTCATGGTTTGGGATCCTCTGGTGGAAAGATCTTGACAGTGTCCATTCAGGAGTCATCTCTTATGCTTCTTCACCACCCCTTGCTCTCATTGTTTGAAGCCAGTCTCTGCCTTGATTTCACAACCCAGGCTTAAACTGCACAGACTTGAAAGATCCACACTTCTTTTTGCCAGCACTTATGTGGCCTGCATTCAGGGGTCTTTCTCTGGTCCATTGGGTGACCTCAGGACCCTTGGCAAGCTTCTGGGCATGCTCCTTTTCATTGGCCATTGTTTGAGGGAGCAGATGAGGGACAGGTGTGACTGAGGCTGCAGGTGAGAACATATCTTCTGGATGGCAGTTATTGTCCCTGGGTTGAAGAGACTCTTATAAACAATCCCTTTTAGGAGGCAGGGCTGGTTTGGCTGAAGCAGCAGGTGAAGTCCATACAGCAGCCATTGTAAGCAGCACCCCCCCACCTGAATCAGAGAAACCAGTGCAACACAATGCTTCTCCTCGGGCTTCTCTCCAAGTCATTGTCCGTGATTCTTTCTGTCAGGACCTCAGTTCTCTCACTTCCTGATGGCCATGGTCAGGCAAATCTTCAGACCGAGTCTTACAGATGGCTACCACAATACTGTAGAGAGCTAAAGGTCAGTAGGGAATCTAAGGCAAGAAATAGCACCTAAGAAATTAGTATTTTTTCTGGATGATTAAAAGTCCTATGTGTTTTAAAGGTTAAAGATGTTTGCTGTTAGAAAATGTTTACAAATGCTATTTCTCTTTTCTTAAGCTATCATTTCTATCTGAAATTTTATACTGCGAATCAGCATCCAGGGGCCTAGAACTCAGGAAAAGCTGAGTGTTTAAACTAGTGACATTTACTGGTTCATCATTTAGACTTCTGTCATTATTTTGAGTTTGGGAACCTGTGCAGACTGAAACTGAAACAGTTTCATGAAATCACTTTCAGGTTAATGAACTTTCAAGAAATCACAGCCAAACGTTTTTGTGAGTTTTCTCAGTACCATGTTTCCTCAGTGCACAGTTCTGGGTAGCCAGTTCTCCATGTTTTCCCAGGTGTGTGGGGCAGAGATGCTGTTGCACTAGAATGGGAAGCCATGCAGTTGTCTAGGAGCTCTGCCTAATTGACTAAAATGGTGGATAAAGCCTGATAAAATTTTTCACTTCAATAAAAACTTTCCTGAGATTTCAGGAAATCTATTGTGCTTCAACAGCAGAATTAATGTCTAAGTTATTTTTTTCCTGTTGTATCTTTTTAATACTTGAATCTGAGTATGAGCCAGGCATGAATACATGCAGACACACACACACAAATATAATTTTTATTTCTCTATACATTCTTGCAAGATAAAACAATTCCCTATTTTTCAAGAGAGGTTACAATTTTAGTATAATAAAAAAGTGATAGTTATAATGAGAAGGAAAGAAAGTTATTTAAGAAGATATTTCTAAAATCATTTGTCCTTCAATTTTTTGTCAAAAGCAGTAATCATAACACACAGATAAAATCTAGAATTCCAATTTTTTTTAAAATGGTTACTGTGCCTTTAAGCAAACTCTATCAAATTCCCTGAGGTTAAGGATTGACCCAACTAAAATACCGTGTAAGCTCTTTTTTTTTTTCTTTTTTTCTTTTTGTAGTTCAATCTTACCCTTATTATAAACAATGGCAGATTTGCCCAGTGGAAGTGGTGTGGCTCCTTAATGATCTTGTGTGCTTTGTCCTAGTTGTGGCTGCCTTTCTTCTGTTTATGAACTGATTCATATATAATACTTCAGGATCTCTCTATAAGAAAGATGCTACATAAGTGTATGCTAATTAACAGAAGGTATTTTTGTTCATATTTGAAAAATTATAATTGAAAAATGATCTGCAAATGTTTCTACAGCTGTTAGTATATTTTTCTTCACTTTTCAGATTCATTACCAGGCACACTATGAATGAATTCACAGCAAAATTAATAGAACTTTAGATTTTACTGACCTACGTATGAAGAGGTCCATTGAGTTACTACTGGGTGTGAATAAAATAGCATTCTATTGTTTATCAGTGACAAAACTTTTTTTGGTGCGGTTATACAGTTTTGGGTCCTATCCTTCCAACCTAAAAAGGAACTGAAGCCAGAAAATAGTGAAAAATACACTCTCATTTCAAGGCTGTTCTTTCATCTGTCTTATTATGCTTATTATACTGCCATCGCCTTCAAATCATGCAAAAGCTGCCCATTTCATACTGAAGTATGATAAATGGGTATTTAATAAAAGCTTACCAAAAACTGTAATGTAATGCAGTAATATCAGGGAAAAAAAAAAAAAGTGTGCATCTAGCACATGTACTAGCACAGTAGTTACTGTATATGAACATATTTAACATAGTCATTCAGCACATGTACTAGTTTGGTAGAGGAAATGCAGCCACATGCCTAGAACTATGTATGCAAAAAGATGCTAGTGATGTTATGAGGGGACATACTCTAGTTTTCAGAACTAAAGTAGATGTAATATTTGCTTGTACCTGATCTTGAAGCAGCTGTGTTCTGAGATAATGTATGGACTACATTGAACATCACAGCTGTTGCACTCTGCTGTGCTTAATCTGGCAGCAACAGTTACCATTTGCCATAAATATAATATATGACATGTGGTTTGCATTTCAGAAATCATGGACATTAAGACTTTACATTGACGTCCTAGCCTTCACTATTCATTGCTACATTTGCAATATCTAATCATTATTCCAATTTGAATTCCAGTAATAACATTACAATTCTATTTTTTGATGAGTTTTGGTTGGGATCTCTTTCTAACAGCAAGATTAAATAACATTAAATAGCATCATTTTCTAGGTTTTCTACCATGTCAGGAATTACTTTTGCCCATTGCCATTGTCTGGAGGAGCTGAACTGGATTACTCTTAGCTGTATGTCTCTTTGTGCTTATCTATCAAGAAATACTTAACGTAAAGCCTGTAGCTCCTTATACATTTAGTACATTCTGTCTCCTAGCATTACATGATAATGTAAATAAGAAAAGGTTGTTTGTGAAGTGGGGTTTAGGAATTTCAAATTTTTTTCCCCAGCCTTATAAACATTGATAAATATTCACCCATCTGTCTCCTTGCACTTTCTGCTTCTCTCCTTATGCAAATATGACTGTCAGTTTAGTGAGGAGGCTGGGAGACCATTAAGGGTTGCTTTGTGCAAATGTGTTGCAAAAGCACAGACTTGTTTCTTAAGAGGCCATCTCTGAGAAAGGTTAACTCAAAGTATGGAAACATAAATGAAATCTAATGACAGTTCTTCAGAATTATCTGTTACAACAGTTTATGGGAGGTGTCCCAGGAAAGTATGAGGTATATTTCTGCAAGGGTCTGTATTGTGAAATGAGTCAAAGAGCTGATTAAAAGTCCAACCATGTAGACTTTTGCTGAAGTCAACACAGGATCAAGACCACTTTGTTATGGCATTTTGCAGCCCAATCCAGGCATCTGATAGCTTCTGAACCCCCTTGCTGAAAATTAAAAGCTTTCTGTTTTTGTAAGTGGAGAGGGGAGAGTAAGATAGTTGTTGAAAGTTGACTGTTGGGAGTCTACATGTGGTTTGCTGAATCCTAATCTAATATTGATTTATCATCTGCCTTAATTTCTCTAATACCTGTGTCCCTCACAATCTTTAACATATCCATTATACTGCGAATTAGAAAGGTGTTATTAATGCTGTTGCACAAATGAGGAAATAAGACACAGGCTGAACACTAGATCTGCAAAGGGAAATTCCTAACTCTTGGACTAGCAAGCAAATCAGACATCTAGACTGTAGGGCTTATACATCTATCTATCTATCTATCTATCTATCTATCTATCTATCTATCTATCTATCATCACCTGTTGATCTCTATATAGATATATATACACATATTTATGCACTATATGGAGAGCATCCATATTTATGATGATAGTAAGTATGAGAGAGGAATAATTAATGCTCTTCAGTATGAGAACAGTTTATATTGAAATTATTTTGCTTCTTTTACAAACTGAAGAGTACTCTTTGGTTTCTCTGAAAAGACAAGAGGAAGAAGAAGCACCAACCCAAACCTCCTACATGCCAAATAAAGGTTAATAAAAAGGCAAAGCTCCTCTTCTGGACAAACTTTAACACCAGCTAGTAATCAAGACCATGATAGCCACTTGCTCAGTCCACCTACTTCACCCCCCAAGTAGGGGAGAGAACTAAAAGGGAAGAAACTAATTGATTGAGATAAAAACAGTTTAATAAACCAAAATCATAATCATAATCATGATCACAATCATAATATACTATTGATTATAATTATAATAATAATATAAATACAAATAGAATATAAGTGATACTTGATGCAATTTCTCATGAACTCTGTCTGTACCAAACAGCCAGTCCTGGACAGGAGAGCATCCTGGTCCTAAACAGACAATCCCATGGTGAGAGTAAAATGGTAAAAGGCAGAAAGGCCCAAAGGCCACCTGCAAAATGACAGTACAGCAATAGGCCGAACTAACACTGAACTCCCAATGGAATGAAACTCCTGAATGGAACTAACCAAACTAACAAACTGCAAAATCTGAATAGAACTAACTAGCTTCAAAAGCCAACTCCAGTTATATATGGAGCATGATGGTAATAGTAGGAAATATTTCATGGATCAGTCTGGATGTCAGTCTAGGTGCTGTCCTGCATATAGCCCTCTCCTACCACTTTGCACCTGTAGCTGGACAGCCAAAAAAGTCCTTAGTTTTCCTGACAACAACCAAGTTATCAGTGAGTCCTTACATTCTTTTCATACCAAATCCCAAACACTAAAAAGCTACCAGAAGAAAATATTAACTCTGTCTCAGGGAAGAAACAGCATTATCTCATTATTCTTGTAGTAAATTTAAACAACAGACTGCTAGCTACAAAGGGGAAAAATTCTAACTGCATGAAGAAAAATTAACTTATTTGCAGTTAAACCAGCACAACAATGAAGTATGTAGGTGCATGAGATGAACTAGTTTCTGGTTAAAGCTGAAAATCAAAAGAGCTATATGTACATGTTTAGGTCAGAATTTGATAGCTTATATTTAAAGCCATTATAAAAGCAAATAAGTAAAAGCAAGATTTCACACTGGATCAAACCTGTGATCAAGTGCTCATTTCTGATCATGCGTATTGTGAAAAGTAGATCATAATGGAATGAACTTTTTAGCTTCTCTCGTCTCCTAGTTGATGTATGGCTTGGAGCTTGAGGATTTCTATCTCTTAGAAATTGTTCTATTTCACATGTTCTCATTGAATCCATTAAGTCTAATGCATATCTGAATTCTACTAAACTCCTGTTTTCTGTGCTATCCTAACACAGCTAGAACTACAGAGTCTAGGTGCTTTATGTTTTAAACTTAAAAGAAAAAAGCTTTTCTAAAACACCTTGCTTTTTGATTTAGTTGAATATTGCCTTGATTGCATTGTTCTATGCAGGGTAAAGATAAGAGCATCTATATCTTCACTGCTGTTTCGAAAAACTCCGGAGAAATTCTCCCAGTGAGGGTTGCCTAGACTGGAGTATCTCTTGCATTAGCAGAATATCTGTGTCATTACTGCAGATCATTAGGTTATCTCCAAATCATGAGCAGGTGGCCAAGAACATCCATGTCAAGGCCTTGACTGCACTAACAACCTTAATGGCCCTGCCCAGCCTCACCTGGGGCCTCCATACACATCCCTACCATAGGCCCAAGGCCTCTATTTAAGCTCAGACCTGAGCATTCAGTCTTTGAGTAGTGCAAGTGTTGTTTGCTAGCTGGCTTTCTTGTCCATATCTGTGTTGAGACATGGATCCTATTGGTCTGGGCCTAACCCATGGACTAACTTCCTGCCTTGTCTCTGCCTTGTCTCTCTCAAACCTTTCAGCAGTCTCTGGACAATATCCTCATCCTGATTACACTTAACTGCTCCTGACCTGCAGATTGGTTTCCTGTCTTCATTTGATCCTGCATTATTTCTCTGAACTTGTCTGTTGACATACACTTTCGGTTGAACCTGACTGTGATCTCTGGATATGCTTCCTTTCTGAGGGGCCCGTACCCTGCTTACACTTTAATCGCACTTGGCTCCTGTGTCTTCATCACTTAGGGAGGAGCTAATCTTTGCTGTGTCCTGGATGCAGACACATGATGAGGAATGATAGGAGAACTACTATATTTGACAGCTAGCTCATTATACTTTGGGACCTGATGGTCAAATTAAGAGTAAGGAGGCGGGGGGGAAATGTTTAAAAAACAGGCATCTTTCTAGGGCCTCCTTAGGATATTATGAAACAATTTTTCACATTTAAATGATGTTCTCTCTTGCACAATATATAAGCAGAAAAGAAAGGGTAGGAAAAGCCTCTCAAGTTTCAGTTCTTACAGTAGCCACAGAAATTAAGTGGGGTTCTATCTGCAAGCTTAGAATTTGACTGAAAACAAAACAGGACTCAGAACGCATTCTAACTTTGGAAACTGTGTTGCAAACAAAAACTGATAGCTGACTTGGAAGTAGTCTTTTAAAATATCAATTTCGTTAAAAATAGTGACTCGTTCTGTGGAACAGAATTTTCATGTAGTTTTTTTGTGACCACTAAGTCACCAACAGGAGACAAATTGCAGGTGCTAACGAAAGGGACAAGTATGGACTAAAGATATATTATTACTTACTGTCATGCTTTTGGCTGCTTTCTGTGTTGAATCTGTTCTCTGTGTGTTAGAGTATGACTGCCTTAGGAAATGCTTTACTGTGAAGACAGGTCAAGCCAGACATAAGAACTGCAAGGACAAAATACCATTTTCACAAGTTGCTGTTCTTGCACAAGTATATCTAAGTTGGTTAGCCAGTCCTTATACAGGATTGGAGAATGTCATCAGCAAGTAGTTCCTGGATCTAGTTATTGAAAGAGTACCATCACCATCAACACTACTGTAATATATTCAAGATCTGTGTTAGCTAGTGCCAAATCCTGATCTGGAAAGTGGATAACGGAAACAAAAATCTTATGGGTTATAGAAATACCAACATTTTGCTTACTTGTCTTCCTGGTAGAAGCATTATGAATTTTTGGGGAAGAGTTCTTGAAAGTGTAGTCACTGGTTGGTGAAAGGCCTTGATGTGATTTTCCCGCTCTTGTCAGAGTAATTCTCATGATAAGACCTTTGGGTGTTCTGTAGACATGACTTATCTTGTGCTTTCTTTCTATTGGAAGTACAATACATCACTCTTAATGTAGTTGAGACCTCTTTGTTCCCAGTACTGGGTTTCTAATAGACAGTATAGTATAGCCTGAAAGAATAAAGACATTGCTCTTGCTTATTGCTGTTGTAGTTGTTGACCATCAAAATGACTGTCAACCACAATTTTTTTGGTGCTAGAAAAACAGACTTGGATTTAAAATTCATCTGTGGTACATATTTCTGGTATAGTATCAGTGGTAAGACATATGCTAAAGGTATCTATCTTCCTAAAATGATGGAAAACCACAAAATTCCTCAGTTGTCCTGCAGTTGTTCTGGCTGGCACGCAGCTGCCATCTCCACTTGGTCAGACAAGTACATCTCAAAACTGTTTATAATGCTTTCATATTCTGAATATTTTGAGAAGTCTTACCGTTACAAAAAGATAAGACTCTTACTGGTGAGATTGTGATTGTGGTTCTTGTTAATTTGGTACAACGAAGGTAGTTTTATTTTGTTTTATGTTCAATACTAAATTTGGAAGAATGGCTTGGTGGTTTTCAGTATCACTAAATGCCAGGGTATGATTTCTTCTGAAATTGAAAGTATTGTAGAGGAGGTAATAATGCTGTTCTTCAAACTGCATGATGTGTCAGTTCGGTATGTATTGGCTTTTAAAATGTTTTTAGAGGGAGACCAATGATTCTTGTCCGTCCGTTTTCTCTTTCAAGTAATCTGTCCTAAGATGCTTCTGAAGCTCCTCTAATGTACCCAATACCTGACACAATCAGCAAAACATTCTGTTGGAAATCAAAGGCTAAGTAGTGCAGGTACTGATCTTCATTAGATAGTTAAATATTTAAATAATTAAAAGAAACTACACGTCTTAAAGCAGCTTGGACGTGTGAAACAAAATGGGTTGTTTGTTCATCAATCAAGTATTGGTTTGCTCATCAGGATGGTATCATGCCTAAACTATGTTTGAGAGAGCAGGTACTATAACCTGATCAAAGCATATTGCATAATGTATTAGCTGAAATTGTTGACTGAATGGTCCTAGGGTATAAAATTCCAAAGGTCGAGGGTGGAATTTTCTTAGTTTATTACAATTCAGTTTATTACATTTATTTTTAGTAGCTGGAATGTCCTCTTAGGCAATATCATTAGAAGACAAAAGAGAATGTTATGATTAGAACATGAGTTGTAAAATGGTGCAGCACATTTTGGGACTTGCAGCTCTAGTGTGTGATCTACAGAGCCACTTACCATCATGGCATGACATTGGATGTTGCGAGTAATTCAATTTTTTTTCTCCTTTGACAAATTAAAGGAGATTAGAGAATGCATTTATGTCTGTTTTTCACAGATTGGAAAAAAAAAAAATCAACATCAGATTTTTATTGTCTCTTACATCCAAAGTGAAACCTCTGCAAGACTCAAATGAAAGAAACAGTAATGGGTTTTCAGGTAGCACAAAAAGCTACTTCAAATATGTATTGAAGAAAAGGGTCCTTAACAAAATGCTTTGGTAACAATAAAGATTATTTTTAAATTAATTGCCAGAATGAACAGTTGTATACTAGGCTTTTTGAAATTTATTTGAGACAGAAGAAAGTTTTGTGAAGTAGAGTTTATTCATTGCTTAGCTGAAAAGCATACAGAAATGCTTATAAAAGAAGTTTCTGCTTGTAAACAAGCATTCTTACTCCTTAAGTACTTATCTCCAAAGATAGGTTAAGTATTTTAGCACAGGATTTAGACAAACCTGCTGCACCAAAGGGCACTTAACTCTTCTATCTATGCAGCAAATAATTGTGTTACTACTAGAGAACTAGCAGTCACTTCTTGTTTCACTTCATTTTTGCTCTCTGCCTTTGTGCAATAGTATTATGGGAGTATGTACAAGAGAAGGACACAGTTGAAATATCTATGCATTCTAGTGTTTTCCAAATAATATCAATGCCAAAATGTGCTAAGCGTTAGTGCCCTTACTTCATCCAAAACATTAATGTGCAAGTGAGAAGTATAGATATCATTCAGGAAAGCTGGCATGCTATATTGTGTGAAGTACTCTGTGTACACTGAGTACACAGAGGAACATTCAGTCAAGTTTAGTCTCTAGCTCAGTGACAGGCCGAATCTGAAAAGAAGAAAAAAAAAAAAAGGTGTTGTGGTTTTCTTGTTGCTTTGTGATCTGCTGCCTAGTATAGTTCCATAACAACCTGTTAACCTGAAAATCATCATCTGTCTTTGTGTTCAGGTTACATTCTGTATAGCTTGGCATTTTGTCTTATGTGTCACTGAGGATTTGAAAGAATTTCTTCCATATTTGTGACAGCAGCAAGTCCAGTCATTATTTAAACTCACTTGGCCATACTAACTTGAAATCCCACTATTTAAAGAAATATGTATATAAGGACCTATCCTCTGGTGGTCTGGAGGTTGTTTTGAGTGTGTAGGTGACTCTGAGTCATAGTTACTGTATTGGTTGGATTCCCGCCCTGGAAGCAGCCTTCGAAGAGTTATAGATCAAGTCCAGAAGTACTAATGGGCTTGTTCACTGCAACAAACACTACAGCTAGCATGAACTCTAGCTTTCACAAAATTAATGAAAACTAACATTTCATGTTTTGGGATAAAAAGTGGAAATGAGTATCAATTGTTTATATGACAAACTGAAAGAAAACAGCTTGCATTAAAATATAAAATGGTGATCACTTTTTAAAAACTACATTCTTTGTTGCTTTAAATTTCATTAGTATAAATCTGAGATACCAAGTGACATGTATGGCAGCTGTGTCTTGGCCAAGAGTTGAGACCAATGCAAACAGTCTCAGTGTGGTAAGCCATTGCAAACAGCATAATGCAAACAAGACCTGAGGCTAATGAGCTTTGATTGGAGCTATGGACTAAAAACTGAGAGAACGATACTTGAAACTGCTGGAAAGATACAGCACAACCATTACCGTGGATGGTTTGCACTGCCAGTCTGACCTAACCCTGGCTATATCCCTTGCTTAGTTCACTTAATTAATTGAATGTAGTGTCTTTTTTTTCCTGGAACTCTTTTTCCCATTGTGACAGGGTCAGGTAAGCTACTTAACAGTGCACAGTATGACTGTTCAGGATTTTGTATATGCAAGAGAAGAGAATTATATTTAGACAGTAACTGCAATCATTTTATAATGCTGACAAAATCCATTACTGTCTAGTTGGTATCCATGGCAAACTGTCTAGTTGGTATCCATGGCAAACTGAAAAGGAGGAAGGTAAATCTAACAGGCTGTGTGATGGTAAATATTCAGGGGCATGAGAACCCACCAAGTTTAGGTTGCTTAATTTCCCAGAAGAGTTCTTCAGTTATTCTTCCAAAGTGAGAACAGATAGGACTATGCTAAAATCCAAACTTAGTTTCAGGGGCTGAATTCCCCAGTGGGAATAGTTTTGCTATCTGAAGGATTGTAAAGATTCTTTAAACAGTAAAACATTATTTGTAAATTAGACCCAAGGATGGATTACAGGTTGACTCCTAAGGTTGCCTTATGCGTCCCCACCTGTATATTAATTAATGTAAGCTGCTATTACTAGGTGAAGAAATAATGTGTGTGTTTGAAGATCTTTTATTGGTGGCTAGAGATATCCTGGTCTTCAGTGGTAGATTTCCCATTATCTCTGATGGCTAGCTTCTCCCTGCGATCATGGCAGATGGCAGCATTGTTACCTGATCTGTGTGTTCACTCAGCTCTGAGTAGGTAATTAGTTTAATTTCTTAAAGCACTTTTTGAAAGTTTGAAAGTTTGAATTTTATTTCTCTTCAGGGTGTTTAAAAATATGTATGCAGGGAGTAAGTTGGGCCTGTGGAGAAAGGAAATCTCTGTTGCTGAGGAGTCTAATAGGCACAATACTTGTACAGGTGCAAGATGCCCAGATGAAGTAGTGCCAGGGCCCTAAGTGTGTCTGCCATCTTGAGGGTTTTGCAGCAGCACCCAGGGCCAGGACAGCCAAGAGCTGACACCCCTCCCTCTGATGGCCTTGGGCTGAGGCTCCCCGGCAGCACTGCAGGAGGGCTGGGCTCGGGCCAACCCCCATTCTGCAGGAGCACCTGTAGGCTCAGGGTCTAGTGTTGGGCCCCACCAGAGCTCCTGTTCCTGTTGCCTCCCAACTGGGACACTGCCTGGCCTGGCATGGCCATTCATGGCTGACCCTTGCTGCTCTCACTAGATGTGCTTCATCACCATGCACTTGTCTGGCAATCTGTCTCTCATCTGAACCCACTCACTGAGTCTCTGTCCTGGCCTGACCCACTTTCTGCAGGGTTGGCACTGTGGGGCCAGGGCTGGGCTGGCAGGGAGCAGCTGGGCTGCATCTTGTGGCACCCCAGGCACCATAATGCAGCCTTCCACATCTGAGGTAAACATCTCTAATGGCATTTTTTGGCAAAGGTTTTTCTTAGTGTTTTCTTCTGGAGTTGTTTTATGCCTTTTCTTCTTCGATGAGCAGATATTTTTAGAGCATTTAGGAATCCTGTGTCTGATCTGGATAGTATCCGTGTTAATTTTTTTTTTTTTCCTCCTAGAGAGCATTTAGAGAACTTGATGACTAAATCACAAGCGTGTTCTAGAAAATTATTTGAATATATATTGAAGCAAGATACTTGGATCAACCAAGGTAGGAGGAAGCACTGAATGAACTATTTCACATGTCTGATATATGGATGGAATACTTTTATACATTAGGTATAAAAATCTGGAAGATGTCATTGGTGGTAATCTAGCATTGGAGGTAATCTAGTACTGGTGGCAAAAGTTATTATTTTTTGTGTATATTTATTTTAGAAATTGAAAAAAAAGTCTTGTGTGGTTGCAGTTGAATGTGACTTGGGAAGTCCAGAGCTGCATGTTTCTGCTGATGAAGTAGCTAAAACTCTTCTCAAGGTAGTATATTTTACTCATGTCACACTTTCCCACCAGAAGATCAACTCAAAAGGCTGTGAAGGCTGACTTCATTAGTCAAGCTTTTACTTTGAATCCAAAGGACCTTCTACTTAGCACTTTGAGAAATACCAAAGGGACCTTTATATTTACAGTTGTTGTTTTTTTTTTTTTTTTACAATGTTGTGAGCCTCACAGGCCATTCTTCCTAAATTAAGTAAAGCCTGCAGCACAAACTATGCAAATGCATTTTGTCATTCTGCTGCCTGAGTTGCCTCTTAGCATTTTATCACAGTGAGCATGATTAGAATAGAACACAAGCACCTGTTGCACATCTAAAATGAAAATAAACAGGAAAGGGAAAATACCCCAACCAGTGACCTTTGCCAGGGAAAACTGTGTCTATTTTCTCCTCAGAAAATGATGTTAACGCTGACAATTATAAATGTGAAATCACTTAAAATATTCACCATTAAAAGAGTGTTTCTGATCACTTAAAGTGTGTGGTTTCTGTAGCATTTCCTAAATTTTCTTCTTCAAGTTAGATATAAAAGTTAAGACTATCTGCACTTGAAATGACCAGAAGAGCAATCCATGTAGCTCAGATGGCACTTTTTCCAGGTGGAATCTAGGCCTGAGGGGCAGAAATTTCAGAAATATCTTTCTTTAGACTTCATCATTCACTAGCATAGAAATTAGTTGTGGAAAAGGTAATGCCAGCTCACATTAGCAGGGTCTGAATCTAATTAGCGAAGGAGCAGATGCTACAGTCTCTGGATTTTCAAGGAATAGATGAAGTGCAATAATCAGGAAGAATGGGCTACATCTTTTACTGACAGCAGATGTGTACAGAGTGATTAGGGCCCTTGTCAAATACTCAGGTAATGGTGTTTCTCATCACAACAGATGGGTGGTTCTCATAATGAAGAAATCACCTAGTTTATGTGCTTCCCATTGTTCATGTTTAAGAATGGTTTTGTTTTGAGTTTAATCTGTCATCTCTGAAGGTGTCAAGTCTTTCCACACTAGGATCTGTGTTGCATTTTAAGTTTATACATAGTTTAACACATTGTAATTTTGGTGGGGGTTCTAAATCTAACTCAGCTGGGCCAAATGAAGTAAATAATGAAGTTGCTGGCACTTCTGCAGCCTTTTTTCAGGTACCCTTTTTTTTTTTTGTTTGTTAGTTTTTTAAATGAGGCCTAATCACCCTGGCTTTTCTTCAACCACAAATACTCAGCACTTCATCAGAATCATTGCAATTAAGGCAAAATTTTGATCACCTTACCTTGCAGAAGGAATAATTTGTCATTTAGAGACTATCATGACATAGTCAAGCAAGAACTGCAGAACTAGAAAGTAGATTTATGTATCTATAGACGGGATTCACCTCTGAAAATAATAAGAAATACCACCTTAGTTGATGTGGAGAATTTCCAAAAAGTAATGTAAATGTGTATGAGTATCAGGGGAATTTGCTTAATATATAATGATGTATTATTGAGAATGATATTGTGTAAATTGGAATTCAGGGAAGGAAAAATAATGATAAACTTTAAAGCTGTTGTGGTGGAATAGGTAGCTGAAGCCTGTAAAATATGTGACATTAGGGCAGGAGAACAAAGAAGGAATGGTGATACTATAGTCTAGAGAATAACTAAGGGATGAAAAAGGAATTATCAGTGTGAAAGAAGAAAAGGAAAAGTAGTGGAAGTAAAGAGACAGAGCTTATTTCCTCTAGATAGTTTTTAGAAATAGTTACAAAACAGCTGCTGGGAGAATAGCATCTGAAAAGAAACCAAACAAACAAAAAACAAAAACAAAAAGAAAACAACAACAACAACAAAACCCCACCCAAGTCAAAAGCAAAAAGTGCTCTACAATTTTCAGTTTTTAATTTCGTCTAGTGAGTGAGGACAGGCTCCCTCACTCAACTAGAGAGCAGACAATTACTGTCCTACATGGTCCTAGCTCAGCTCTTCATTGAAGCAAATATGTGGAGTCTGAGACCTTGAGGTGGATGCAGGCTGACTGCTTGTGAATATGGCTGTGTTTACTTTTCTGTTGGTAGGCAATACAGTAGGTGTTTTGTCTGTTAATCTCCTACAAAGCACAAATATTTTTTTTCCTACATTTATTTTAATTTCCATAGGTAGTTGCACAAACAAGTCAACTATGAGAGGTTTACTAGTTCAGTAAGCAAGCAAAAAGCTTGAGCAAGTAAATGCACAGCCTCAAGCAACGCTCCTGATGTCTTGTTCTTTAGTCATCTTAGTAGCTTTGTGTATCTATAATGGATGATGTGATGCAGGATACTGACAAAGCTGTGGGCATGAGATGTTCAGGCATCTCCAAGTTTGCAAAAGAATCTGTATGTATTCGTGAGTCCACTTGCACTAAAATTCGTATTGTCTGGGGAGCATTTTAGTGCTTGCATAAAGTGGAGCTGAAACAGCATGGGTCTAACTTTACTTATAATAAAGAGATTGTACATATATACACAAACATGGGTAAGACATGGGTCTTAGGTAATTTTAATGCTTACAATTCCTCTCTTGCATGGTGTTTTCTAAAAACCCTGCGGAAAACCTGCATGTATAAAAAATGCAATACCTGTCAAGATTACAGAGAAACCTAAACTAAGAGGTAAAAGAAGGAAAGATCATAAGAATAAAGATCTGTGTATCTATGCCTGCTTATCCTAGAGCTTTTTCCATACTTTCTTTGAAATACAAGGCAAAACACAAAAGAATATGTCCTATTAAGTAATCAAGATGCTAAGTAAGCAAGTAGAATTAAAGAAATAATTGAACTATTCATGAAGGTTAATGTATGGTTGTATATCTTACACTTGAAGGTGTACTTGCCAAAATGGATAAATTCTGAAGAAGTTTACAAGGGAGTTACGACTAAATCAATGACAAGGCCGCTTGCAAAGACAAAGGGATGTCAAAGCTGCTATATTTGCCTGCATCTCTCTTGTGCCTCTAGCACATGGAAAATGAAATATAAACAGTAAACACTCTTGAAACAGACCCAGAAGATACCTGGTATTTTTGTAATCCAGTATCTGGATTTGGAAAGTTACTGCTCCTAACCTATACCATAATTTAAGAGTTTTCTGAGTTTATGTAACAACAGTTAATTGCATGTGCCTGTCCTTTGCACTAATGAAATCTAAGAAACAATCTAAGAGACAATGGCCTCCCTTATCTGATCCTTCCCCAAATAAAGCAGGGTAAACTGTCAGAGACCATGTCTGTGAAGGATTACTGTTAGTTTGTAAATATACTGAATGAAGCAGAAAAACAAACAAACAAAAACAAACAAAAAACCCTAAAACAACAACAACACACAACACAAAACAAAACAACAACAACAACAACAACAAAAAACAAACAAAAAAACCCACCGAACAAACAAAACCAGGAGTTAAACTGCTTTCATCTAATTTAGCCAAATAAACATCGACATTAGCTACCTTTTTGGCTGCTCAAATCCTGCAGAAAGAGCTAAAACTAGAACAACAGGATAGTTGATGTGGCAAAGAAAATTGAGAAAAGTGTGTAGAGGGGTGACTTACAGTTCTGAGTTTTTTTTCCCCCCTTCATTTTATTTCAGTCATGGGTTCAGAAGCCATATAGTGAACTGATTCATCATGCAGAATTATTGCACTTAGTTGTTCCTGACATAGCTAAGTTCATAAACTGTATGTAGCCCTGGGATAGCTATTGTCATTATACTAGGTACTGTTAGCTTAAATAGCTAAGAGGTAAAATGACTTAAACTTAATTTCTATAGATAATCTGTTTAGATTTTTGAATTCCTAACTTCAAACACGAGATACATCTACATCTAGAAAAGCCCATCTCATTAACAGGTGGCTAAAGGTTTGGTGTCACCATCAAAATTTTGGTTTTTTTGACCATGGGGCAAACTCCATGATACCTAGTCTCCTCAAATCAGATGGGCTTCATCCTTCTAGGAAGAGCAAGAGGACTATAGCCCATAAGTTAGTGGGGCTGATCAAGAGGGCTTTAAACTAGGTTTGAAGGGTGAAGGGATTGAAAGTGGGCTCTCTAAAGATCAACCTAAGGATGGAAAGCCTGAATTAAGAGTGAAACCAGCAGCCCACTTGAAGTGCATGTACACTAATGCACGCAGTATGGGCAATAAACAAGAGGAGCTGGAAGCCATTGTGCAGCAGGAAAGCTATGACATAGTTGCCATCACAGAAACATGGTGGGATGACTCATATGACTGGAGTGCTGCTATGTGTGGCTACAAGCTCTTCAGAAAAGATAGGCAGGGTAGGAGAGGTGGAGGGGTGGCTTTATATGTTAGAGAGTCTCTTGACTCTGTTAAACTGGAAGTCAACAGTGACAAGGTTGAGTGCCTGTGGACCAGAATCAGGGGGAAGTCCAACAAGACTGACATCCTCATGGGTGTCTGTTATAGACCACCCAACCAGGATGATGAAGGACATGAATTATTCTACAAGCAGCTGGCAGATGTCTCAAAATCAACAGGCCTTGTTCTTGTGGGTCACTTTAACCCGCCAGATATCTGCTGGGACCTCAATACTCCTCAGAAGAGGCAGTCTAGGAATTTCCTAGAGTGTATAGAGGACAATTTCCTTCATCAGCTGGTAAATGAGCCTACCAGGGGTAAGGCCCTGCTAGACCTACTGTTTACAAACAGAGAAGGGCTGGTGGGAGATGTAGTGGTTGGAGACCACCTGGGGCATAGCGACCATGAAATAATAGAATTTTCAATACTCAGAGATTCAAGGAGAGCCGTTAATAAAACCTCTACACTGGACTTCTGGAGGGCAGATTTTGCCTATTCAGAAGTCTAGTTCAGAGCATACCCTGGGAAACAATACTTAAAAACAAGGGGGACCAGGAGGGTTGGACATGCTTCAAGTAGGAGGTTTTGAATGCACAGGAACAGGCTATACCAGTGTGCTGAAAGGTTGGCCAGAGGGGAAGACAACCAGCTTGGCTAAACAGGGAGATTCTGAAGGAAATCAGAAATAAAAAGAGAGTTTACCAACTGTGGAAAAAAGGGTTGGCTACTTATGAAGAATTTATGAAAACAGCTAGATCATGCAGAAAAAAAATCAGGGAAACAAAAGTGCAATTTGAAGTTAATTTGGCCAATTCTGTTAGGGATAATAAAAAAAAATCCTTCTTTAAATACATTAATAACAAAAGAAGGGGCAAGGAAAACCTCCATTCTCTGTTGGACTTTGAGGGAAATATAGTTAACAAAGATGAGGAGAAGGCTGAGGTACTTAATACCTACTTTGCCTCAGTTTTTACCAGTAAGACAGGTGGCCCTCAGGACAACTGGCCTCTGGAGGTGGTTGACAAGATAGGAAGCCAAATAGCCCCCTTGTATTCCAGGAGGAAATAGTTGGTGACTTACTGAGCCATCTGGATCCTCACAAGTCTATGGGACCAGATGCGATCCATCCTAGGGTGATGAGGGAGCTAGCAGAAGAGCTCGCCAAGCCACTCTCCATCATCTTCCAACAGTGCTGGCTCACTGGGGAGGTCCCATATGATTGGAAATTGGCGAATGTTACCTCAATCCACAAAAAGGGCTGCAAAGCTGACCCTGGCAACTACAGGCCTGTCAGCCTGACCTCGGTGCCTGACAGGGTTATGGAGCAGATCATCCTGAATGGAATCACACAGCACCTTCAGGATGGACAAGGGATCAGACCCAGCCAGCATGGGTTTAGGAGGGGCAGGTCCTGTCTGACCAACCTGATCTCTTTTTATGATCAGGTGACCCACCTGATGGATGAGGGGAAAGCTGTAGATGTGGTCTATCTAGACTTCAGCAAAGCCTTTGACATTGTCTCCCATAATGTACTTGGACAAGTGTACTCTCTGCTGGGTTAAGAACTGTCTGGAGGGCCGAGCCCAGAGAGTGCTGGTGAATGGGGCTGCATCTAGCTGGTGGCCAGTCACTAGTGATGTCCCCGCAGGGGTCAGTGTTGGGTCCAGTCCTGTTTAACATCTTTATTGATGATTTAGAGGAGGGGATTGAGACCATCATCAGCAAATTTGCTGATGACACCAAGGTGGGAGGGAGTGTCAACCTGCTGGAAGCCAGGAGGGCTCTGCAAAGGGATCTGGATAGACTGGAAAAATGGGCTCATTCCAATGGAATGAAGTTCAACAAGGCCAAGTGCCTTTGGCCACAACCCCCTGCAGCACTACAGGCTGGGCACAGAGTGACTGGAGAGCAGTCAGGCAGAATGGGACCTGAGGATACTAATTGACAGGTAGCTCAACATGAGCCAACAGTGTGCCCAGGTGGCCAAGAAGGCCAATGGTATCCTGTCCTGTATCCAAAATAGCGTGGTTAGCGGGACAAGGGAAGTGATCCTTCCCCTGTACTCTGCATTGGTGAGGCCACACCTGGAGTATTGTGTTCAGTTCTGGGCCCCTCAGTTCAGGAAAGATACTGAAGTGCTGGAGCGGGTCCAGAGAAGAGCAACAAGACTGGTGAAGGGACTTGAACACAAGACCTATGGGGAGAGGCTGAGGGAGCTGGGGTTGTTTAGTCTGGAGAAGAGGAGACTTAGAGGTGACCTCATCACTCTCTCTAACTACCTGAAGGGAAGTTATAGCCAGGTGGGGATTGGTCTCTTCTCCCAGGCAATTAGCAATAGGACAAGGGGGTATGGGCCTAAACTCTGCGAGGGGAAATTTAGGCTGGATATTAGAAAGAAATTCTTTACAGAGAGAGTGGTCAAGCATTGGAATGGCCTGCCCAGGGAGGTGGAGGACTCACCGTCCCTGGAGGTTTTTGAACTGAGATTGGACATGGCACTTAGTGCCATGATCTAGTAAATGGACTGGAGTTGGACCAAGGGTTGGACTTGATGATCTCTGAGGTCTTTTCCAACCCGGTCGATTCTGTGATTCTGTGATATCATTATGAGACTCATACTCCTTTACTCAGAAAGTATGCTTTTCACTTTTCTTCACTGTGACTTTGTTGAGGTTTTGATTGCGGGGTAACAATAAAATCATGGCAGATGTATTGTTAACCTCCTCTCCCCCTGCTTCAGCCCCTCCCTCTCCCCCCTTCCCACTAAGGACAGGCGATCGGGAGAAAAAGAAGGACAGAGAGAAGAGAGTTGGGAAAAATTAAAAATGTTTTACCAATGCTACTAGTAAGAATAGAGAAAATTTAGAAAATATATAAAACCAATCTTGAAAGTCCCAGCAACCACAGGGCTGGCATCCAAAGTCCTGGATTGGACTCTGCAGCCAACCGGAGCTGGATTCAGTCTCTCACTAGGCCTCAGTTTGCAGGGACAACTATCAAGGTCCTCTCCTAATGTCAGCCATAACCAAAAGGGAAAAAGCAACGAGATCCTCGTGATCTCCTGCTTTTATATGAGGTATTCAGGGGAATGGGATGTTATACTCCGTTGGTCAGTTTCTCAGTCACCTGTTTCTCTTGCCCCTCTCGCAATATATCCATCCATGCTTATCAATAACTTTGCATTCCATTGCTATGTTTACCAAAACATGTATCTGGTTCTCCAGGAAAATGCAGCTAATATGAAAGCTTTAGCTGACAGGCAAATTCACTAAAATAGAAACTTGTTTTTAACAAAAACAGGACACACTCTCATGTTATTCATCCTAGCCATATCTGTTTCAATAATATTTCTATGTTAAGCTAATAAAATTGCTCCTAAATACATGCAGGTAGGGTTTGAATTGAAGAGGTGAAGAACTTGACAAACACACACCCGCAGGTGAAGCTGAAGTCAGGAACCTGTGTACGTGTATGAGCTATGTATTGAAATCCTGTTAGGTTAAATGCTCTGCTAACATATGTACCCAGTTTCAAATCTATGACTGGCTCTTTTTGAGTGTTTCAGGAAAGGAGTTTAGGTAAAGTTGATAGTTATGATCCAGATGTGACTTTGTTCTAGTTTTCTATGTTTGTGAAACAGAACAGAGATCATAGTCTTTGAAGGTATATGTGAAAGGAATTTAGTACTTCAGCAAGGTTTTTAACATTATTGGGTGAAAACTACTTAAAAAAACCCAAAAACCGATATTAAAAAACAAAACAAAACACCTTTATGCTTAAAAAAAGTACATTATCTGGTGAATGTGTATCAGCTTTTACATGGTGGAGAGTTCTACACAAAAATAACTGGTTTAGAGCTGCTTCTTGCCTAACAATATCCTTATCTTGTTTGTATGAACTACTGTACTGTTATGGTTAAGATGTATTGGACTTGCAAGAGACGAGTGATAAACTCTTTTCTATTATTGCCCTGTTTTGCCTTCATCAGATATAATGGATTCTCCATTTCAGACAGGATTTGAAACTCATGCTCAGGCCATGTGTTATACATGTTGTAATGCCTTTTTCTCCCCTCAGCTTTACTTGATTGGTGAGATATTTACAATCTTTCTATTGTATAATGTTGTTACATAGTCATTATGTTTTCATTCAGTGGTAGGAGAAATTATTCCAGTAAACATCAAATATGAAAGGGATGCTGGATCTCTTTAAAGTGAGAAGAGATATTGTGTTAATGTCAAGCGATTATCATTGTCACATTTGTTAATTAGGTTGTAGAACTCTGAAAGTTGATTTTAGACATTGCTTGTAGCAGTTATATTTTCTCTACCTTCCTAATGAATAAAAATATTTATTAAACACTGTTATTTTTATCATGCTGACATGGCAGGGGAAGATAAGCATTGTTTATTTTCAAAGTCAAGGAGATACTCAACTATGTGTCCAACCTAACCAGTGAGATATTGGGACTGCAACTAAGTGCTGTCATTACTGGTTGAATTACATCTGTGTGTCCTCAAGTTCATTTAGTCTC
This sequence comes from Patagioenas fasciata, assembly GCF_037038585.1. Lineage (NCBI taxonomy): Eukaryota > Metazoa > Chordata > Aves > Columbiformes > Columbidae > Patagioenas > Patagioenas fasciata. The sequence continues at coordinate 25,360,767 of NC_092524.1, read as the reverse complement.
AAGTTTAGCACTCTAATGATAACCGCTCTGTGTGGTGGAAACACTTCATAAAATGTAGTTGTGTTCTTCAGCTTAGATCATTCAGCAAGTCTGATTTGGGCCCCTCCCCCTTGAATTATGATCATGATAGTCTATAATCAAACAGTTTCATCAAGGAAAAACTATATTTGTTTAATGATAAAGTATTTTGAAAAGACTGTATCTTAAACAATTATCTCTTTTTAAGTCCTTATTTGCCTACAGGAATCTGACCATATTTGTGGGGACCTTAGAGACACTTCCAGACTTCCTCTCTCTCTCTGCTTGTCTTACAGTCAGAGCTCTCCGATATCGTACCTCACAGACTCTGGCAAATCGTACTGGGAATGAAGTAACTGTTTAAGCTTGCATGCTTAAAATTTTCATGCTTTGCTCTGCTCTGGGAAAAGACAGGTTATCCATTCTGTGAATTAATGATTTAAAAACTTAATAGCTTTCTCATTTTTAAAAGGACTTTGAAGGCTAGGTGCTCTTGTGTGGGAAGTAATTTTGTACCTCTTTTTTTTCTTCCAAACCCTAGTAAAACTAAGGTGCAAAGACACAAAAGAAACAAATGTACATAATTTTACAACATCTTCTACTCCCTGGTCCAAACATATATGGCATTTATAAATTTATTGTATCATTGTATTTGGTATTACACGTATCCTATTGACTTAAGAAATAGATTCCACACTACTAACACACAGCATCTCTTCTGCCCTATTGCTAATGCAACAGCCTATCGTAGTTTGCAACTCTATGCAGTAAGAAGTCATTATTGCATGAAAGAACATGGCATTTTTAAAAACCTTTCCTCTTAGGATTGTCACGGAGGAACACCAAAATAAGTTTTAGGCAGACAACGAGGTCCAAAACAGACTTCTATTCTGTCCAGGAAAGTCCAGGAAAACAACTAATTAGAAACAGGGTTTATACAATCAGTTAGCACTCCGGTAACATAAAATACAGGTTTGGATATCAGTTGAGGAAATCATTGGGGTACAGCAAATAAGAAGAATGGAGATCCACAGTGTGCATACATGTGGCTCACGAAAAACAATGCCAGAGCCATCCCTGACTCCAGGAAAATATGCTCACTTGTCTAGTGAGGAAAACACACTTGCTTATATTAGAGCAAGGAATTCTATTAAGGAAAATACACTCGTTAGTCCAGCGAGGAATTATTAAGAAAAATACACTCGCTAGTCCAGTGGGAATTATTAAGTTATCACTCACCCACACACAGAGAGGAGGCAGTCCCAGTTCTGGGAGGTTACCTTAGACGGCGTTCCGGTCTAAGGGGAGGGTCTCTTGGCTGCATTTTGACCCGCTGCTCCAAGAGGACACACACAAAGGGAATCCTTGTCGAGTACCCTGTTTTTATAGTCTTGTCTGATCTGGCTATGGGCATTCCAGAAGCTTCTTGGCTCCTCTGCACCCCCACTCTGGCTATGGGGGCCCTGAAATTTCTCGGCACCCTCTCCGTCTCTGACTGTGGGCACCCAGAAACTTCCCAACTTTTCAGTGCCTCTTCCCCTCTCCTAGCTAACTGACAGAGGGTTAAACAAAAGGAGCTATTCACTGCCCCGTTGCAGGAGGATTGGGCGGGGGGGAATGTGTTGAGGGAGAGAGGGATGTACATGCACCTTCCACGTCGAAGAAAAGCGGGGGCAGATGGGAACAGGCGGAGATGGGGGTGTGCAACTGCCACAGAGATGAAGGAATAAAACAGTAGTTAGTGTTCCCATTGGCCATGTTGTCACTGACTGCTGAAGCAGTTCAGGCTGAAGCAACTTGTTGCTCTAATTACTTATAGTCGTATTCATTAGTGTTTCAGCAATCACTGGGAATTTACATGGAGTGAAATGGGCTCATTTGGTTACATAAATCTTAAAGAAAATTCTTTAGCCTACCTTCACTTTTATGGTTTAAGGCAAAACTTGGGTGAAGGCCAGGCTGATACACAAAACCTTCATGGTTCCAGCAGTTTGATACTTCATGAAAAGATGAATTTAGTAAGGGATCTATTTATGTAGAATCCTATTGTGAGATAGCATTCAGAATAGCCTAGTAATGGGGATTGGTGTCTCAGAGAAAGGCGAAAGGGATATGAAGATAGTGTTTTGTTTTGGGTTTGTTTGTTTGTTTTATTTTGTTTTGTTTTGTTTTAGTCACTCGCACAAATCCATTCTATATATCCTAGCAGGTTGTCTCAGTCCATTTACTTAGTAGATGTAGACATAGACGTCATAGATTTAGTCAGTCATCAGTTGGACTAGTTGGCCACATCATCTGGAAGACCAAAAAAAAGGGTAAAATAAACTACATAGTGTTTCCTAAAGACTAAACTATCTTTTAATTCCTAAAAACATGTTATGTTCTTCTCAAAATTTAGGTAATGTAGAGTGATTTTGCTAATGCAGCACCACTTCTATGGCTAAGCATAATGTCTGTACTCTGAAATGGAAAGGATTTCTAAAAGTGTTGAAACATGTGGTTTCAAAATATTTCTTTAATAGCAGTTTTTAGTTTGAAATAGGGGCCCGTTTAGCTTAAGAATAAAAAGATCAAGATTGCAAAATGAAACAACTGTCCACATCTGAGTCTGTTGAGAAGTTCTTGATTATGTGGTTAAAATATTTTTGAAGCAAGAAAAACAATATATTAGTAGGGCAAGAAAAACAAATCTCATCCAGTTCCTTTATAACAAGATCACAGAATCATAGAATGCTAGGGATTGGAAGGGACCTCGAAAGATCATCTAGTCCAATCCCCCTGCCGGAGCAGGAACACCTAGATGAGGCTACACAGAAACGTGTCCAGGTGGGTCTTGAATGTCTCCAGAGTAGGAGATTCCACAACCTCCCTGGGCAGCCTGTTCCACTGTTCTGTAACCCTCACTGAGAAGAAGTTTCTTGTCAAGCTTAAGTGGAACCTCTTATGTTCCAGCTTAAACCCCTTACCCCTTGTCTTACCATTGTTTGTCACCCAGATGAGCCTGGCTTCATCCTCCTGACACTCACCCTTTATATATTCATAAACATTAATGAGGTCACCCCTCAGTCTCCTCTTCTCCAAACTAAAGAGACGCAGCTCCCTCAGCCTTTCCTCGTAAGGAAGATGCTCCACTCCCTTAATCATCTTTGTGGCTCTGTGCTGGACTCTCTCCAGCAATTCCCTGTCCTTCTTGAACTGAGGAGCCCAGAACTGGATACAATATTCCAGCTGTGGTCTCACCACGGCAGAGTAGAGGGGAAGGAGAACCTCTCTCAACCTACTAACCACCCCCCTTCTAATCCATCCAGGATGCCATTTGCCTTCCTGGCCACAAAGGGCACAGTGCTGGCTCATGGTCACCCTGCTGTCCACCAGGATCCCCAGGTCCCTCTCCCCTACACTGCTCTGTAATGGATCATTCCCCAACTTATACTGGAACCTGGGGTTGTTCCTGCCCAGATGCAATACTCTACATTTGCTCTTGTTATATTTCATTAAATTTTTCCCCGCCCAGCTCTCCAGCCTGTCCAGGTCTCGCTGGATGGCAGCACAGCCTTCTGGCATGTCAGCTACTCCTCCCAGCTTGGTGTCATCAGCAAACTTGCCAATAGTACACTCTAGTCCCTCATCCAAGTAATTGATGAATATGTTGAACAGTACTGGCCCCAGCACCGACCCTTGAGGCACTCCACTAGATACAGGCCTCCAACTAGACTCTGCCCCATTGACCACGACTCTCTGGCTTCTTCCCTTCAGCCAGTTCACAGTCCACCTCACTACCCAATCATCCAGACCACACTTCCTCAGTTTAGCTGCAAGGATGCTGTGGGAGACTGTGTCAAATGCTCTACTGAAGTCAAGGTAGACCACATCCACCACCCTGCCATCATCTATCCACCTCGTTATATCTTCATAAAAGGCTATGAGGTTGGTTAAGCACAACTTCCCCTTGGTGAAGCCATGTTGACTGCCCCTAATGACCCTCTAATCCTTGATATGCCTTGAGATGGCACCAAGGATAAGTCATTCCATTACTTTCCCAGGGATGGAGGTGAGGCTGACTGGTCTATAATTACCCAGGTCTTCCTTCTTGCCCTTTTTGAAGACTGGAGTGACGTTAGCTTTTCTCCAGTCCTCAGGCACCTTTCCTGTCTCCCAAGACTTGGCAACGATGATGGAGAGTGGTCCAGCAATGACATCAGCCAGCTTCCTCAACACTTGTGGGTGCATCCCATCCGGGCCTATGGATTTGTGGATGTCCAGATTGCCTAATCTGGATGTGAAAAATATCTCTGGTTTTCAAACATATTTATTTTTAAAAATAAAAATTAATAACTGATTTCCACGTGAATTCACCTCTTCAGCCAAATTAATATAGTGTCCAAATACAAAAAAAAGTACCTGGATCTTCTCATGTGCATCCTCTTTCCTTCTCTTAACATGAAGGTACTGCAGCATTTTAAGTTGCATATCATAGAGGAGTTACTTAATGTAAATCATCAGACGAAAAAAATTAATAGATTGTTCATTAAGCTAGTAACATACTTATTAAGCTTTTTGCTATCTAATAGAAGACTCTTATTTTTCTGAGAAAGACTGTTAACTTCCTATATTTAATATAATTGAGATTTGTGTGTTGATTGACCCCACACCAATATACTTCTGGTTCCTGGCTAAGCGTACTGGTATGTGTTGTGATTTTGTCCCAGCCAGCAACTAGGACCATGCAGCTCCTTGCTTAGTCCTCCCCTCTCTGCTCTTGGTGGGATGGGGAGAAGTGGGAAAAAAAAAAAAAAAAAACAAAAACAACGAACTCATTGGTTGGGATAAAGACTTTAACAGAACAACAAAGGAAGAGATATACAACAACAATAATAATAATAAAGTAATAATAATATAATAATAATAATAATAATAATAATAATAATAATAATAATAATAATAATAATAATAATAATAACAATAATCCTGCCCAGCATTCTCCTGACTAGCAATTCCTTCCCCCAGGCAGTTCCCCCAGTTATATACTGAGCATGACATCATATGGTATCAAATATCCCTTTGGCTAGTTTGGGTCAGCTGTCCTGACAGTGTCTTCTTTCAGCTTCCTGTGAAAATTAACTCTTTCCCAGCTGAACCCAGAACAGTATGACTATTTGAGGTAAGCAGAAATAATTCCCCAATAAGCTGGGCAAAGGGAAAGGCTTTGAAATAATTGGAAATATTTTCCTAGTCTGTCTTTTGATGCTGGCTTAAAATATCTTCTATGAAATGCAGACTTATCTGTGCAGAACATTTTTAGAGGGCTAGAAATATAATGTTTAATACTTAGTGAAACAGAATGATGTCAAACCTCTTTAAATGCCTTATTATCAGCTGTTCAGACATTTTAATTGAACATCATATGTCTAGTAGGCTCAAAGAAGTTGCAGCAAACTAGGCTTTGCTCCAGCTGAAGTTTGGATCAAAGATTCCTCAGGAATTGAATTCACTGGTAAACAAGAAAGCTTAACTCTGTGTTTTCTGTAGTACAAATTTTGTCAGGAGTTTCTTATCTGAAGATGAGACAATCATAGTGAGATGTCCAAGCTACATGACAGTAGGACAAGAAAGTGCTATTAACATAAATGCTGTCAGGTGCTGCATCAAATCTGTATTGACTCTGTTGACTGCTGACATCTCGTTTTCTCCGTCTCTCAGGGGGCAGAGAGGAAATGGTGTTGTCTTGAGTGTCAAGCCTGCTTACATATAGCTTCTGAAATTATCATTTTGCAGCCTGACTTTTCTGGCAGGTGTCATGGTTTCCTGGTGCTAAACTCCAGTGCCACAACTCATTCTAATACTGAATACTTCATATTCTACCATATAGAAATCACATATATACCACAGTTACACACTACTGCTTTATTTATTTACTGCCTAAACCAACCCAGTAATATTTCCTCTTCCACTATTTAATACAAATGCTTCTCATTTCTCAGATAACAGAAAGTATTTGTTTGAAGGAACTGTAACTAATCTCATAACCCCCGAATACAGGCAATCCATTACTTCCTTCACTAGAGAAGATTTTTTTTCACATCAGCAACATAGGTTTTAAATATTCTGTCGTGGTTTTGAGTTTTTGTGTTTTTTGGAGGTAAGGTTTGTGGGTTTTTTTTGTTTTTGTTTTTTTTTTGTGAGATGCTAAGAACAGACTTTTTTTTTTTTCTATATTTTTCTCTATATACCTCAACACTTATGTTCTCCTCAAGATATATCTGAGAAAAAGAAATAATATTAGTTTGGAAAACATTTAATGAAATATGGTTTGAAGAAACAGAAATACATTACCCTTGGTGGAACCATGTCAATGCTATCGACTAATATGAAACTATAGTAATTTAGGTCAGATGAGAATCTGACTGTATTTTTTGTATATACCTAGTAAATTTGTACTTTTGAAGGTAGATGCCCTCTTGCAGCTGGACAGTGTGAGGTTCAGGGATGCTGCCTAAAAGCTGCTCTCTAGTGAAGATAATGCTAGCTGGTGGCTCATTGAAGGATTAAGTAATTGCTCTCTTCCCCACTTGCTCTGGTATTAAAAACAATGTGGTGATTTCTGGCTTTTAATGGGAAATACGCACAAATTGATGGTATGATGGCATCACTTATAGCTTTGCTTTGACTTTTTAGCTGAATGCAGTGCTGACTATAACTGACTGAGGGGAAAAAAATCTATTTTAACTGTAGAATCTCGTGATAAAGTTACCATTGTTGGTAGTCTTTCCCTTTTTTCTTTATAAGCTCTTCCACCCTGCCATATTCAAGGTTTGTATCTTCAATAATCTGTTGTACATATCTTAACTCAGGGAGAATTTTTTAAGGTTTGTTTCACTATTTGAAATTTATTAAAAATAACTAAATGTGCATTGTACTGTGAAACAGCTCTGCCTGTTCAAAATAATTTCCCTTTGCTACATTTAAATTGATACCTGGATTTTAACGTCCTTTTCTTCATCAAATGATTCACCTTTATTGCTCAGCATAGTTTCTAAGTAGCTTACAAAAAACACACTATGACTTCTAAGATGTAGGTAACATTTTATTCAGTGATTGCTACATACATCATTGTAATTATGTTGTAATTGCTTAAACATTTCTATCATGTTTTAATACAGAAAGCTTTCATTTTTTTTTGTGTGTGTATGTTTACACACACCCACTAATTACTATTGAACCTGTAAAGAAAATAATATTATAAAGCAGTTTGAGACCACTGTAAAAACCCCTCACTTTAGAATTAATGCAGTCACTGGTAGCACGTTTAGCGTTGATGTTAGGATTGTAGATAAGAGATCAAAGAAAAAGGGAAGTTCTTTTAAAAACATACTGACTTGCGAAAAAGTTTGTGAGACATAGAATAAGCAAAGAATTGTGGAACGTGGGAAAAGAATTACGTCAAACCATTGGCCTTCAGAAATAATGTCTAGTTCACTGAATTGGACCAAATTATCTCATGAATATATTCAATAACTTGTCGTGACTAAGGGCAAAACAGAATGTTTACAAGAAGTGAGCTTCTTGAAGAATAACAGTTGCGTTAAACTGAGCAAACAAGAAAGATGCTGGTTAAAAGACAAAACACAAATAAGAGGACAAGTTGTTGTCCCTAACTTTCATAAAAGTCAGAGTCCCCATTAATAAAAGATATTTAAGTTAAAGTTTCCCACTTGATTCTTTGGTAAGCTTTGGCGTAAGCTTTGGTGCACCATTGATTGTGTTAAGTTTTATGCTGTTAAGAAGTTTTGACCTTTCTTCCAGCAGAAGGTCCAAACTCCAATGAGCCATATTCATCTTATCCATTATTTCTAAAAGTAAGTAATCTTAATTGCATCAAAGACCAAATTTGGCCCTGTAGACTTCTCTCTGGTGCCCCTGTGAACCACTATGTAAGAGGCATTCTCAGTCAGAGATTTGACTTCCAGTGGAATCCAGGCAAATTCAGTATGCCATTATAAATAGAAAAATCTGTTTATCTTTTGGGAGAATAGGGTGAAATTTATTTAATTCCAAAGGCAAACACACTTCTTAATCAGAGTTTAGGCCCCAAATGGTACTTAAATAGAATTAAAATCATACCCCTGCAAAGATCTAAGGTACTATAGAAGGTGCTGGCTACTTGTTTCCTGCCATCTGTAAATGAGAATGGTTTCATTAGGTTTCTGAGCACATGTTGCTATTGGCCAAAGCACGTGGAAGTTTTTTAACAACTTATTTTTTGTTCGTCATGTCTATGTACTATGTTTACTCAGATATCCATCCCTGGAATAACAGGAAATTATACAAAGGACTATTTACAATGACTACCCAGATTTCTTGAGGTTTTTACTCTTGTTTCAACTTGACCATCTGAAGTATTCCCTACATGAAGAAATGGAAACCAGATACCCCAAATATTATCATGTCCCCATTACAGGTACAATAAGATGAACACTGTCCTTATCACAACAAGCCTAGAGTTATGTTCACCTTTAATCAAGTTATGAAACAACAGCAATATAGATACATATCTTACCTGCCTAGACTCTACCTCATCCTTCTGTGGACAGTTTGTAAAAAAATTCAAGCTATCTTTCCTGTTTTCCATGTTGCAGTTCTTTCTGGAAATGGGAATAATAGGATCCTACTCTTTTTTTCTTGGAGTCAGTCTCATTTTTAATTAACTCTAATGTGTTTCTTTGAACTCCATCATTACTGTAGATCTAGAAATAGTTCAGATTGTTCCAGGGCACTGATATCCAAGCATGGTTAGCTATGAGTAAACCAGGTAACCCAAAAGCAACTTTTCTCTGACAGTCTTTCACCAGTGTGCTTTGCACTTTCCCCTTATTAACATCTGCAGCGCAGTAGATTATAAGATCATTATTTTATACAAATATATCTTACTCTGTCACAAAATGCATTTGCAGAAAGGTTTATTTGTGTGTCCTTGTGAAACAGAAATTGCAGATCTGTTGCAATTCAGTGAAGTCTTCTATTTTCTTTTCCCTGCATTGATGTAACTCCTCTACTGTTTGGATCTTCTCTGCTATTGCCAGACAAAAGTGTGTTTATAAGTTTTGAAGTATTAATGGGGAAAGGCATAAATTTTCTTTATTTCTCCTCACAAATTAAAAAAAAAAAAGAAACACTCACTGACCACAGGAAAGTAGCTGACTACTCTGACTACTGCATTTTACTGTGAGACTGCAGATGTGGGTCCATTTCTGTCAAGCACGAGAGGAAGATAAAGTAGTTTTGAGGATTATTAGCCATATAGAATGTCTGGGCCAGAAATATTGAATAGGGTGGAAAGACGGATATACAGCTCACATATATCAGAAAGGGGGTCATGCTAGATCACAATTATGTTAGCACTGCTGAGCTTGACTTTAGATGTCATGTTCAATTACAGCTTATTTAAAGTGACGCCTGTGGCTGTAAGAGTGGTGAAAAGGCAGTGGAATGTTTTATTTAATAATAACTGGGAGATCAATGGGAGTTGGGCCAAACACTGCTGAAAGGAATAGAGAAAAATATGTCTACAACTTTATGTTGTTAAGCTGTGCTTTTCTATGTGAATCTCTAATTTAGTTTATCTCTCTTTTCCAATCTTATTATAACAGAAATATGTAAGTACACAACTGAACAAAGCACTTTATAAAATAGCATGTAAGAAACGGTATTTGGCAGGGTCAAGGGGGAACGGATCAAATGGCATAATCAGTAATTTCTCTTTCTGATGTTTGTATGAAAGGAACTTCCAATTTGTTGTTTCCAGTCAAAAGATTATTTCTCTATCTGTTCGAGTAGAATTTATTTGTGGTCTACATCACTGGACACTGCAAAACCACCGCACTAACATGTAATTTGATACATAGTATCTTTGTTCTTTGGTTTATAGCTTTTAGCCAATCCTGATTGTTAAAAAATTATTATTTTCTTGAATAGGTCCACGTATAATACTGTGTATTTCCAATTAACATTGGATTCTTTATGAATGAATTGTGGATTAGATAGCTACATGTATAGCAGATGTCTCCAGGGTGGTCAGAAGTCTCTTAGGAGTTTCTACTACAAAATTGGACACATAGAAATTGCTGGAAAACAGAAAGAAATAATTTAATTATACCTGGAGAAAATTTGCAATGGAAATAGAAAAATATTTCTGTAAAGAAGGGATGTAGACTAACCCTAAAGGAAGGTCTGCAATATGGCCCCATACTAATCTCTCTGCCAGAGCTTAGCTACTTTGACAGTCTAAGGTAAGATAACTTATTCTCCCCAGGTCCCACTGAAATAGTGAATAAGTGGCAGTGTGACGTGTGAACAGATTTTAAAATTTCTACAAAGATTGGCCTTGAGCAGTCATTTTCAAGTTTATGGTTTTGGTGGTCAGGAAGAGTTGTTGCATGTTTTGTCACGCCACCTGTCACTACATTATTGACTTGTGCTACCATGATCATAATCACTGTGCAAGCATCTTCATGAGTGCCTGAGTATGATTTGGAATTAGGCAATCATCCATCACTAACATGGAATTAGGAGCATTGTTATTACTATTTCTGCTGAAGTATTGACTGAAGAGTAAATTTCAAAAAAGACAGACAAAGAATAAAGATGTTGTCTCTCCAAAAGAGCTCCCAATCAGAGCTATAGATAAAACATGAGAAGAGACTAAGCAGGCAAACAGGAAAGGGGCAAAGGGTTGTACTATTACATTAGTGATATGTGGGGAATCCATAACTGCTGATAGCAGTGATCTCAATGGCAACAGATGCTACTATCCTAACTAATGCCAGATGTTAGTGATCTATAAGGACTATGGATAAGGCAGGTATTAAACAGTTTGTAAATGGATAAGATGGCCCTATGTATGCGTGTGTGTATACAAAAATATAAAATGCTCTTGAAGTTAATGATGGGAAACATGAATGTACAAACCATTGTTGGGAAAGAGAAATTGTGGGAGTATAGCAAGAAACCTTCAGATATTAAAAGATTTGTGTGTGCTTTAATGTGGGAAAGAGAAATTTGTTTAGTGCTGTGTAAGTTATTGGAATAGAAGTAAAATGGAAAGGTGAGTATGACAAAAATCTATGAAAGTGAGATTTGAAAGAACATCCATATTTAACTGCCATAAGATCAAGGGATCAAGGTGGAAGAATTCAGTGATCAAGATATGAAATTAAAAAGCTTCAATAAGAGCTTTATGACTCTATACAGGTACAAACGACCACAGCTTCAGTAAACCGCAAAGGAAAAAGTAGACTGACTCTCAGTCGAGTGCTTTGGCAGTTCAGCACACATTTGTCCAATAGAATTTGTGATGAAATACTCTTTCACTGCAGCTATACTCTATAGTGGAACAGAATTGATTTCAATGAAACTTCCGTCAAGAAAGCATTGATATACAGTGCAAAATTGTGGACTGAAGGTGAGAATATGACAGAGAAGCTTTCCTCTTGATTTGAACTGATGTTGGGTGAAAATTTATTCTCCAGTGAAGGTGGAGCAGGACTTGACCATAGTTTTCTGATGCCATGCCTCTGTTCTCATCAGGAGGCCATGGAATCTGGATAACTCACCTTCTTCATTTCTATGGAAATGTTTAAAAGGCTCTTGCATTCCTCAGAAATGCATTAGAGCATTCTACAGTCTGCTGCTATGAAGGCTGAGTTTGAGAGAACATCCAGATTCTGAATCTGAAGGATAGATGGTTTCCTATATGCTTTGTTCACATCTGATTGCCCCTTGAATTCACATGTGATTGCCCCTTGAATTCTCCATATGAGCTTCATGATCTAAATTAGAGGTAGGCAATGAAGTAACTAACTTTTAGGGAATCAAATCAAGCAAATTCTTCAGTTCAAGTTCAGCTGTGACTGAAGCCACTGTGTTTCAGTTTTTGTTCTGGTTTATAACAGTTCATTAATATATACTAGATTAAACTAGATTTGAACTGAATCACTGTAGAAAATACATCATTACCTAAAGAGTTGCATAATGAGCATGGAATTGAAAATATGACTTCATCTAGAGAAAGATTATAGCTCCCTACTTAACCTGCTAGAGCCTGGTTACCATTTGCCTTTCTAGTGCTGTACCATCATTTCTCTACAAGTTTCTCAGACTTTCTAAGGGCTGACAGAAGATATGCCGTATTGCACGAGAGGTAGGAGTGATTCTCCCATGGTAACTGGAAACTGAAGGACAGTGGATGGAAAAACTGACACTCACTAAGACGGTCTTCCTCTTCTTATAAGTCCTGTACAGACATGCATAAAACAGAAGTATAGAGATGAATACATATATACATGTGGTTGTGACATGTCTGCCAGTGACATCCATCTGTGAAATGTCTGGAAGGTCTGTCAAAGAGGATCCCTTACAGGCACTTATAGGCTTTCATTAGTTACAGAGCTCTTCACTCTGTGATACAGAAATGAAGAGTATGGTTGTCAAATTTACAATACCAGTTTAGTAGACTTGACTTTAACAATGAAGAGACTACAAAGCTAAGATGACTTTGAAATAATTTGCAGAATAGCATGATATAATATAGAACTGTGAGCTTGTGCTGTACATAATGGTGTCTATTGGGGAACAAAACTTATTTTGTGATGTTGTTCTGGTTTTGTACGGGTTTTCTCAAGGAACAAAGCTTTTTATTCAAACCATTATTCTCATCTAGAATTCAAAACATTAATTTTTTACCATCTTGTTCTAAAGAGGATTTAACAAAGGCTTAAAAAAACACCTCAGATTCAGCAGTGCTTTAAGCTAGGTCGGGGAGGCTTGAAACAAGTCTTGTGGTTCTTCAATTTGTCAAAAGTATTCAGCTAAAAATCTTTTTTCCCCTGCCAAATTGTAGCTGTGGGATTTATTGTTTATCTTGTTGTCACGAGAAGAACACTAGCCTCCTGTAGGGGATATGGTTCCTGGCTTTGTAGAGGTTGGGTACAACCATTGGAAGGAAAATAAATAGCAGTGAACTCAAGTGACAGTAAGTAGAATATCTGTAATTTGACTTCTAAGGCCTGATTAAAGAAGATCCCATTTTGTGACAGAGTTTTGACCAAAGAATAAATCTGTTTAAATAAAAGATGGTTATGACCACACTTGTAATAAAAGTAGTTTCTTTGATGTCATTATACAAACAGAATCCTGAGTCAAATTCAACTGTAGGAAGTGAGGTGCCAGCTATGGTCGTACACCAGCAAGTTCTTTGATTCTTATTTGTAAATACTGAAATTTTCTGATGCTGCTCTGTACTTTCCCTGCTTGGTACCCCTTCTTAAATAATGACGTTTGAAGTTTTCAAACTTGTAAATGTAGAAAAAAGAAAAAGAAAAAAAAAAAAAAAAAGAAGCAGAATAAATGCACCTGGTTAAGAGAGGAATCTCTCCTTGGATGGGACAGAAATTTAATAATTTTACATGCTGAGGCCTGATATTACTATATGCTCTTGTAATTTCTTTGTAATTCAAGAAAAGTTTGCTGATGATGCCAAGCTGGGAGGAGTGGCTGACTCACGAAAAGGCTGTGCTGCCATCCAGCAAGACCTAGACAGGCTGGAGGGTTGGGCGGGGAAAAAAATAATGAAATATAACAAGGGCAAATGTAGAGTCTTACATCTGGGCAAGAATAACCCCAGGTTCCAGTATAAGTTGGGGAATGACCTGTTGGAGAGCAATATAGGGGAAAGGGACCTGGGGGTCCTGGTGGACAGCAGGGTGACCATGAGCCAGCACTGTACCTTTGTGGCCAAGAAGGCCAATGGCATCCTGGGGTGTATTAGAATGGGGGTGGTTAGTAGGTTGAGAGAGGTTCTCCTTCCCCTCTACTCTGCCTTGGTGAGACCACAGCTGGAATACTGTATCCAGTTCTGGGCCCCTCAGTTCAAGGACAGGGAACTGCTGGAGAGAGTCCAGCGCAGAGCCATGAAGATGATTAAGGGAGTGGAGCATCTTCCTTACGAGGAAAGGCTGAGGGAGCTGCATATCTTTAATTTTGAGGAGGCTGAGGGGTGACCTCATTAATGTTTATGAATATATAAAGGGTGAGTGTCAGGAGGATGAAACCAGGCTCTTCTCGGTGACAACCAATGATAAGACAAGGGGTAATAGGTTCAAACTGGAACACAGGAAGTTCCATTTAAATTTGAGAAGAAACTTCTTCTCAGTAAGGGTAACAGAACACTGGAACAGGCTTCCTAGGGAGGTTGTGGAGTCTCCTACTCTGGAGACATGCAAAACCCGCCTGACTACCTTCCTGTGTAGCCTCATCTAGGTGTTCCTGCTCTGGCAGGAGGATTGGACTAGATGACCTTTTCAGGTCCATTCCAATCCCTAACATTACGTGATTAAGTTATTCATGACAAATGACTTCATTTTACGATATTCTTAGCACAGAAGGAATATCTGGAATGAGGATCCAGTCCCAGATATGACTTGTCCTATATTTTTAGGCTATGTAATCAAGAAAGAAAAAAACCCACAACATACAAAAATTTCTATGGGATTTCCAGATGAATTATATTGCTTATTACTATGTGCTTGTGGTCTAACAGCTTCTTGTTTGGAAGCTTTTTCATTTTCACTCTGAATGAGACTGTATCAGTGCTCCTTAAGGACCTGAGTGCCTGGGCCACATTTTCAGTGTTCATGCTCACCCACACTCTTGGACAGGTGAATGTGGAGTAACTGAAGAATTGGAATATTTGGTTTCCTTCCCCTCAATCTGTTCATGATTCTTTTCTGTCTGTCGTATAAAATCTCTCACCACTTTCCTCCTTTCTGAAGAAAAAGAGAAAAATTCACAAGGTAGTTGGAATAAATGAAAAGGATAGTATTGAAAATGTCACTTCCCTCTCCTCCCACCTCCTCTGAGTAATTTACCCAGGGAGAGGCACGTATGCAGGCAGATAGAAACTATATGTGTAATTTTCCCTCATTTCTAAAGAACACTGTCTATAAAAAAAAGTAATCCCAGGAAAAAATTGACAAAACCTCTTGTTTGAGGACTAAATCTATCTCACTTAGGGCAGACTTTCACCATATTATCCTACCGTGCTTTCCCTTGCGTAATTCTAATGGATCTATATTACAAACTTGATGGACTAGTCAGCGTTCTAATTCAATCTGCCCAGCACCTATTCATGTCTTATTTACACTAACCACACCCTAATGTTATTCCATCAACAGCAGATGAATTAGCTGTGAATTTCATTGTTCTATATTTACTCATAGAATGTTTTATCTGCTATTGAATTTGTATTGAATATCAGAATGCTTTGCTGAAATGGAATTTGAGAGATTTTTTTGACCTTATTGAGGTGGAGCAGCAGTACTATTGGCTTCAGTGGGGAAAAATGCGAGAAAGATAATAAAGTTTTGTGGCACTAAATACTGAATACCTTTACCTACAGAATTACTGATTTTTTTAGTCTAGAGAGTTAGTTTTAAGCTTGAATAAATATATTATTTATTCCTTTTGTTAGTGTAATGTCCTCAATTCATGAATATGCATTTTTGCTTAATGTCTATGTAATACACTGCTAATTGCCTTTATGTGTAAGTAGTAATTTTTCAGATTCTCAAGTTTTAACTTTTTTTCTTTTAGTCAGTAAATAAATGTTTTAAAAGTGTTTAAAAAGTTATTTTCATTTATTCAGTATTGCGAGAAATTGAAATTCAGGGGTATATCCTTACCAGCAATTTGAGGTTACTCAGGCATCTAATTAATACTCTAATATGACACAAAACATCAAAATTGAGGTCCTAATATAGTCCATGGAAACAGTAAGTGCATCCAGAAGTTGATTTAAAGTATTTAAGTTATGTCACAAGGCAAAATACCTTATCGGACTTGCATAAGACAAATTCATTTTCTGTAAAATTAGTCACACTTTAAAACCAGGCAGGTTTTTTTTGCTCAATTTCTCAAGGCAACCTTTGAATTAGAAGCAACCAAACAAATTGTATTTTGAGGAACTGACTATGTTTTTTCATTTTGAGGTACACATAAGCTAACAGTTTCCATAGCAATATAAATTATTTACACATAATTAGCTTTTTATATTTTAAAAGCAGTGCATGATCTTCATTTTACTTTCCTACTTTCCATCTCTGTTAAGAGCTTCATAATAGATGGTGCATTAGAAAGTTTTTTAAAAAGCAAAACCACTGCACTAATCAAAGTACGTTTTTAAGAATTCAATAGAAAACCATCTATAAATACAACTACATTAAAAAAGAACTTTTTATCCTGATTTAAGAGTTATGTTGTTGAGAGGAAAAATAATTTAGATAGTCTCCAATATCTTTTGCAGAATACTTAATAGCCATCAATGTTTTATTGAAATCTAAAGGTCTGAAGGAGCTTAAACAACGTTTTCCACATTAAAATCTTTTGCACTTCAGACTATGTTTAAACAGAACACAAGTAAAAAATAAAAGCTTTGTTTATAGTATTATTTGATTTATAACAGTATTTTTTATTCTATATTAATAATTTCAAAACCCATATTAGAAAAGTTTCTGTACTAAAAAAAAGAAAAAAATCTATCTTACAGTCATTTTTTGACACTTCATATTTCCCAGGAGGTAAACAGAAAACAAAACCCTATTGTGATCCCTTAAATGAAACTGAGTATCTCAAGAAAAGATATAAACAAGCAAAGGAAACCATTTCCCTCCAAGAAGGCATTTCAAAATCACATAATCAATGGTATGCTAATCAAGAATTGTGAAAAAATACTTTCAAGTGAGCTAATATAACAGGAATAAAACTATAGTTATTTCAGTCATAAGTACACTAATGGAATCTGGGATTTCCTTCTAAGTAGTGTTTTATTTTGGTTGTGTTTCTCCATTTCATCTCTTCTCTACTTGACAATTATAATTAATGGATCTATACCACAGCAAGGTCAATGTCATCAAAATTGGACCCTCAGACATGAAGTATTGAATTAATACTGGGAATGAAAATATTGCTATAATTGCAGCTTTGAACATAAGCTAAAATAATGAAAAATACTTTGGAAATATTGACAGAAAGTAGAGGCAACAACCTTCCAATTTCACAGAAGCATGGAATGTTAGGGATTGGAAGGGAACTCAAAGGTCATCTAGTCCTATCCCCCTGCCAGAGCAGGAACACCTAGATGAGGCTACACAGGAACGTGTCCAGATGGGTTTTGAATGTCTCCAGAGTAGGAGACTCCACAACCTCCCTGGGCAGACTGTTCCAGTGTTCTGTTACCCTCACTGTGAAGAAGTTTCTTCTCAAATTTAAATGGAACCTCCTGTGTTCCAGTTTGAACCTATTACCCCTTGTCTTATCATTGGTTGTCACTGAGAAAAGCCTGACTTCATCCTCCTGACACTCACCCTTTATATATTCATAAACATTAATGAGGTCACCCCTCAGTCTCCTCCAAACTAAAGAGACCCAGCTCCCTTCGCCTTTCCTCATAAGGGAGATGCTCCACTCCCTTAATCATCTTCGTGGCTCTGTGCTGGACTCTCTCCAGTAGTTCCCTGTCCTTGAACTGAGGGGCCCAGAACTGGATACAGTATTCCAGCTGTGGTCTCACCAGGGCACAGTAGAGGGGAAGGAGAACCTCTCTCAATCTACTAACCACCCCCCTTCTAATACACCCCAGGATGCCATTGGCCTTCTTGGCCACAAAGGTACAGTGCTGGCTCATGGTCACCCTGCTGTCCACCAGGACCCCCAGGTCCCTTTCCCCTATATTGCTCTCCAACAGGTCATTCCCCAACTTATACTGGAACCTGGGGTTATTCTTGCCCAGATGTAAGACTCCACACTTGCCCTTGTTATATTTAATTAAATTTTTCCCCATCCAACTCTCCAACCTGTCCAGGTCTCACTGGATGGCAGCACAGCCTTCTGGCGTGTCAGCCACTCCTCCCAGCTTGGTGTCATCAGCAAACTTGCCAATAGTACACTCTAGTCCCTCACCCAAGTCATTGATGAATATGGTGAACAGTACTGGCCCCAGCACCGACCCTTGAGGCACTCCACTAGATACAGGCCTCCAACTAGACTCTGCCTCACTGATCACGACTCTCTGACTTCTTTCCTTCAGCCAGTTCACAGTCCACCTCACTACCCAGTCATCCAGACCACACTTCCTCAGTTTAGCTGCAAGGATGCTGTGGGAGACTGTGTCAAATGCTCTACTGAAGTCAAGGTAGACCACATCCACCACCCTGCCATCATCTATCCACCTCGTTATATCTTCATAAAAGGCTATGAGGTTGGTTAAGCACAACTTCCCCTTGGTGAAGCCATGTTGACTGCCCCTAATGACCCTCTAATCCTTGATATGCCTTGAGATGGCACCAAGGATAAGTTGTTTCATCACCTTTCCCAGGGATAGAGGTGAGGCTGACCGGTCTATGGTTACCTGGGTCCTCTTTCTTGCCCTTTTTGAAGACTGGAGTGACATTTGCTTTCCTCTAGTCCTCAGGCACCTCTCCCATTTCCCACAACTTAGCAAAGATGATGGAGAGTGGTCCAGCAATGACTTCAACCAGCTCCCTCAGCACCTGCAGGTGCATCCCATCTGGACCCGTGGATTTTTGTATGTCCAGATTGCTTAATTGGTCCTTAACCCAGTCCTCAACAACCGAATGTATCCATTGCAACACTTAAAATCAAATATGTGCAGGTAGCATATTATGGGCAAACAAAAGTAGGTTTATTGATTTTATATTAATTGGAAACCATGTGAACTCTGTGTGGTGTTGAGCCCAAACTGATGTAATGTACTCTCAGGAGGGCTTACTGTCTTATAATCAGTATTACATTAATTGCATTTTCATAGCTCCTGTGTGGGAAGAATGAGACACTTTTTTATAATCATTGGTGTTTCTAGAAAGAATTTTATAATGCTGCTGACATTCATGAGTGAGAAACAATGCCTAGAGCAGGACAGTAAGTGGGAGGAAGGAGGTTGAAGACAGAAGTGTGAATGTAGTGCTAGGGTCTTGGGTCTGATGTCTCATGGATGATACTGCCTCTCTATCAGAGAATCATAGTATACTGGGTTGGAAGGGACCTCAAGGATCATTTGGTCCAACCTTTCTTGCAAAAGCTCAATCTAGACGAGATGGCCTAGAAACCTGTCCAGTTGAATCTTAAATTGTCCAATGCTGGGGAATCCACTACTTTCCCGGGGAGATCATTCCAATGGCTGATTGTTCTCTTTGGGGAAAAATTTCCCTTTTGTGTTCCATCAGAAACTCCACAGGAGTAACCTGTACCTATTGCCCCTCATCTTTTTGATGTTACTCCTTGTAAAAAGGGAGTCTCCATCTTCTTTGTAGCCAACATTTAAAGACCCTAAGATGGTGATGAGGTCTCCCCTAAGCCTTCTTTTTGCAAGGCCAAACAAGCCCAGATCTCTCAGCCTTTCCTCATAGGGTAGCTTCCCAGTTCTTTGATCAAATTTGTGGCCCTTCTCTGGATACTATTCAACCTGTCCACAGTTTTTTTGTATGAAGATATTCCAGGTCAGACAGCAGCACTTGATTGAACCATTGAACCTACTCCTGTGCTCCCCCAGGAACAAAGAAGGAAGGTCTTGCCGTTTATTGAACTCACATGACCACACCCAAAACAGCAGGTTTTTTCCTCCTTTTCTGCTTGTTTGATTTTTTTTTTTTTTTTTTTCTTAAAGATTGGGGCAATTATGAGAATTATGATCAATTGCTGCCCACTGATCAAATTCATGTTCTGGACAGACAGAGTAAAAAATGCCTTTAGCCCACAGCTATGTCTGTGAATCATTCATGTCTGATGATATAACCTTTGTCTTTAGTTGCAGTTCTTCCTAATATGATGATTGTAAGTCTTGGCAATGTTATTTGACTGTAACACCCTGGAAAATGAGAACCCTCCTGACTCTTCTAGCCTGTTTTATATAGTTTGAGATGCTTACCCACAACCATGTCGGTCTTCAGCTGAGTCACTAAATAGAATGATCTAAGATTCCTTGTCTTCTTTGCAAGCTTCCAGTCATATTTACATTACATTTTATAGTGAGACCAAGAATCCTCAGACATCTTGATTTAGATTTTAAGTTCTTCATACTGAACTGTCATCATTTCAATAAATAACAAGGCATAACAGCTCTGGAAATCAGACTATAGACATGTGGATTCCAGAATGTTTAGTTAAAATCTGAATTCCAGCTAGACATGGGACAATGTTTTTATCTGCATTGATAAACAACACTGGGAGATATCTACAGATATTGTGATTCCCTACCACTTATTTAAATTAAGATATTTTGTTAAAATCTAAACTACAACTGAAATAGAACTGTAGTGCAAAAACACTGAGATACGTCAAGATATTTTGTCTAAGATGCCATGGTACATAATGATAACAGTAATGCCTGCTCATAAAATCCTTGCTTATGTGACCATTACTTTCACATCTGGATGCTTAATCTTCATCAGTAGATCTGATCAGTGAAAAGGACACAAGATCTGAAGTAAGAATTTTTTTTTTTCCCTGCTGATGATTAAATTGATTAATGAACTACTTGTGTGGATTGAGGGGACTTCTTAATTCACACTCTAGAGGGTTTTTTCTTTGTTTCTTTCCTCTGGTTTAAACAGTACCATGTTCTGCAAAAAATATGTGTTTGGGAGTAGGTCATTTAGAAGTAAACAGACTGGCTAAGAATCATGCAGGTTGAATAGTCTTGCTGTTTTAAGCAAAGCTGTGTGAAAGCGTTGAAGGTCAGATGAGCCTGGGACAGAAGCTGAGGGTTATTTAGTGGAAAGGTACTATAGAGACTACAGAAGAAAGGCAGAAGAATCCTATCATCTCCAGCTGGAATGGCAGGAATTATTTAGGGTAGACTGAATATTTTACCGATGTGCAAATTTGTCAGAGACATGAATAGTTAATTGAATCTTTGAGAGTTCTGAAGAAATGTCTGTCTTTGGTAATATTTTGTCAATTTTTCTGCAGCACTGATGTCGTTCACACAATATGTTTGCTCACAGTGCACTCAAGAAACAGTTGCATGGCTAAGAATGACTATGCCAATTCTACTTGGTTCAGTGTGCTCTAGAGGAATTAAAAAAAAAAAAGAAAAAAAGATTGAGAGAAAAAAGACAAAAGAAAACAAAAAATGCCACATGTATTTCCTACAGTGTCTCAGCAACATGACTGGAACACACGTTATACAATACAATTTATGAACATAAATAATGTTGTATACAGGAACAACACCACTAAAATCAACATGGCTGCATAAACTCAACTCTAGACAGTTTCTAGCACCAAAATCTGTCCTTTTAGGCAGCCTGCACTTAAGACTGAAATTAGGTTTTGCAAACTTAATCATTATTTGTATTTGGAGATGTAGGTCTTCCTTTAGAAAGCAGTGTAAGGAAGGCCTTTAGTGAGAAGAACCAGTTATTTTTTTTTTTTTTCAGCCTGAATATAGTGCTGAAAAAGTAGAGGGCTTTGCTAGGGGGTACATGACACTGGGTTTGTAAACTCTGAGGTAAGCATTGGGAATACCCATTGTTTCTTTTTTTAAATGAACATCTATGTGCCAGATCAGCCTTGTGGATTTTCTTCGAGAGAACAAGGCTGGTAGGTGACTGCTTTGCCTTTCAGACTGCACTCTGGACCTCTCTACACAATGCATTTATGCATTCTGTGACATCTCTGATATTAAAACCCAAAACAAACCAAACAAAAAAAACCCAACAACAACAAAACCCACACCAAAATCCAAAAAGTAAAGTATGTGTTTAAATTTGATGCTGGATCAGAGCTGC
The DNA here is from genome assembly GCF_037038585.1 of Patagioenas fasciata. Classification (NCBI taxonomy): domain Eukaryota; kingdom Metazoa; phylum Chordata; class Aves; order Columbiformes; family Columbidae; genus Patagioenas; species Patagioenas fasciata. Next base: position 25,338,892 of record NC_092524.1, on the reverse strand, counting down.
AGCACAGTGCCAGCACTCTGTGAAGCACAGCACTCTAAAATGCTGTGCTGCAGAGAGGAAGAGAGCTGTGGTGAGCACGGTAACAAGGATAATACTTCTTGATTCTATTTACCAGGTGAAACATCGCCCGTGCTGAACAACTTGCAGCAATAATCCTGTGTGCCCTGCTGGGATTCATGCATGTTATCAAGTGTCCAAATCATGATTGGACCATATTCAGATGTGTAGCAATGTTTCAAAAATGTTACTTTTGGAGTTCAAGAATTTTAATTGTCTTTTATTTTTAAATTGCATCTTGTATTTGTTCTGTGCCTTTTATGGTTGCCATTCATTCATTTCATCCTCCTGATTTCTTCTAAAGCATGGGTATGAGGTAGGGAAAGGAACAGACTTTTAAAAGTACTTAAGAGGAGGATGGGGAGGAGAAAAATGTAAAAAGTATTTGTTGTTGTTTTGTGTCTGTGTTGTGTGACATTTTTTTTTCTTTTCCTCCACAAGCAGAACAAAACTGCTGAATAATTCCTCTGTATTTGGCACCCAGATGATTGAACTAGGTGTAATTAACTTACACCACTTGTTGTCTTCAGACACAAAAGACATCATAATTCTGATTGAAGACTGCATACCTGGTTGTGATATTTATTTGGCAGAAGCTAAGCCTCAGTAGGGGAGTTCTAAAGATTGCTTTGTGCCTAGGATGAAATAAATCCTTATGGCAGGTGAGGCAAAATGACATGTGTTCATGTAATACTCAGATGAAAACTAAAAGGAATGTGAGGGTGATTTAGAAACTGCTGTACTAGATAAAAATGGCTGCTGGGCACCTTCCGTGCTCTAGGGAATGCAATTACAAGTATGGCATGAGGAGAGTGTCTGAGAATTGTAGAATCCCGGATTGGAAGGAACCTCAAGGATCATCTGTTCTAATCTTTCTTGGCAAAAGCTCAGTCTAGACAAGATGGCTCAGAACCCTGTCCATCTAAATTTTAAAAGTGTCCAATGTTGGGGAATCCAAAACTCCCCTGGGGAGATTATTCCAATGGCTGATTGTTCTCATTGTGAAAAATTTCCCTTTTATGTCCCATCAGAATCTCCCCAGGAATAACTTGTGACTCCTTGTAAAAAGGGAATCTCCATCTTCTTTGCAGCCACCCTTTGTCAAGGTTTGATTGCAGGGTGACAATAAACCATGGCAGATGCTTTGTTAACCCTGCCTCTCTTCTTACCCCACTGCCCCCACCCCCCTCCCCACTAAGTACAGACGATTGGAAGGCAAAGAAAGACAGAGAGAGTTGGAAAAAATTAAAAAAGTTTTGCTAATGCTACTAATAAAATAGAGAAAATAATACAAAATATACAAAGCGAATCTTGAAAATCCCATCACAGAACTGCTCCGGCAGCAGCCGGAGACACCTGGAAGTCCTGGACTGGACTCTGAAGCAAACCGGAACTGGATTCAGTCTGTCACTAGGCCTCAGTTCGCAGGGTCCTTCCCAGATGCCAGCCATAGTCAAAGGGGAAAAAGGGACAAGATCCTCGTGATCTCCCACTTTTATATGAAGTATCACATGAATGGGATGGAGTGCTTAGTTGGTCAGTTTTAGTCACCTATTCAGTTCGCTCCTCCTTGCCCCTCTCACTTACGGAACGTGCATCGTTATCAGCGACCTTGCATTCCGTTGATATTGTGTACACATACGCAGGCACGTCGCAACAAGAGCCAGAGGCCACTAAAGCATTGCAAAGAGCAAGTTTTATTTTAGTTACCTCTCTACTGGGGAAATCTCCGAAGTAGCACCTAAGCTCCCAGGCAGAGGTGACACAAGCGGGGACGCAGGCGCTGGTAAGTCCAGCCCTGCTGGAAGATCACCAGGCCTGCTGAGTTCACCTGTATTTCAAGGCTTCAGGCAGTTGCAGCTCCTGCTCTTTTCTCACAACAAAGCAGGAATCTCAGACGTAGTGATAAGGTGCCTAGAGTTTCTCACAGACCTATGTTATCTAACACAGAGGTTCTAGTCATCAAGCACACAAGGTCAGTAAAACAATTAGTGTGATATATGTGCTTTTTCTACAGACAGATGCAAATCACTTGAGCATATTTACATTTAACTAACCTCCTCACCAAATCTTCCGCTATATTCCCATACAGGCATGTCTACCAAAACATGTATCCTACTTTAGAAAACTGCAGTTACTAAGAAGACTTTAGCTGAAAGGAAAATTCACTAAAAGAGAAACTTGTCTTGTTTTTAACAAAACCAGGACACCATTTAAACACTGGAATGCGGTTGTAGGGTGTCCCCTAAGCTTTTTTTTTTTTTTGCAAGGCTGAACAAGCCCAGTTCTCTCAGCCTTTCCTTATATGGCAGTTTCCCAGTCCTTGGATCAACTTTGTGACACTTCTCTGGACCTTCTTCAGCCTGTCCACATATTTTTGTATAGTGGGGACCAAAACTGAACACTGTATTCCAGATGTGGTCTAATGAGTGCTGAGGAGAATGGGATAATGACTTCTTTGTCTCTGCTGTTGATGCCCTTGCTAATACAGCCCAGCATCCTGTTGGGTTTCTTTGCAAAAGCAGCGCACTGTTCACTCATACTGAGCTTGTTGTCCACTAGGACACCCATGTCCCTTTTTAGAGAGCTGCTCCCTAGTCGGGTAGATCTCAGCCTGTGATGCACTCCTGGATTATATTTTCCTAGGTGCAAAACCTTACACTTATCCTTGTTGAACTTCATAAGGTTCTTGTTAGTCCAGTCTTCCAGCGTGTCCATGTCATCCTGCAGGGTGGCTCTCCCTTATGAAGTGTCCACTTCACCGCTCAGTTTGGTGTCATCAGCAAACTTCATCGGGGTACACTTGATCTGAGGCCTGGGTTAAGGACATTACTACAAAACATCCTAGCCTGGTACGGCCCTTAGACTACTACCCATTACTGGTCTCCAGTGTTGGTGGTGATGAAGCTACAGCCCATAGTCCAAGGTATTTCATTAAAAGGGTTAATTTGGAAGAAACTAAACTGCCTTGCATTCCAGTTTGTCCTCAGTATTTTACTGGGAGCTGGAAGCAGCTGAACTTAACTTCTGAGTGATACCCAGTTACACCCAAGTGACCTCAAGTCAGCACTATAAGTCTGATTATGCTCAACAACCAGTTCAGATTTACATAGAATTCACATGATTATGGATTCACTCATAGTGCAGTGTCAGGTCATGGTTGTTGAATTTACGCACTTGCACAGATTCACAAACAGTATAAGTCTGAGCACATCCAATGAGAAATTCTCATGACTAGATTCACAAATAAGGAGGTTTATTAAAGCAACAGGTACCATTTCTTTATATTGCCATTGATAAAATACACTGTCTGCAAAAATACACTTTACTTGACATTTTAGTACCAAATATATATATTCTAACATTTCTTGAGAACTTTATATTAATAAGTACCACAGGTATTTTGTAAATATGTATTTCTAGAACAGCTACACAATGATATTTTTATATTTCATAATACACCAGATGGTTTAGTTATTAAAAACAAAGCAAAACACAAAATTTGCCAGATAGAGTTTACTGCTTGTTTTATACATGTATTTTCCTGTCAATAACATGTCTTTCCAAGCTAAACATTTTTGTGTAATAGCTAATTATATTCTGTGAAACACAAGTAATTCTTTAACCCTGAAACATCTGGGCCATCACTATCTATCAACCACATATGCTAAAACTGACATTACCAAATATCATTTTGGACAGGAATCAAGAGCTCTTGTGCTCTGCAGAATGCATCCTTAAAGATCTGTCAACTCTGTCTTGCTCCCTTGTCCCTGAGGGCAGTTTCTCAGACCATCCTGTTGACTAAGTCCTTGAAGAACTGGAAGTTGGCTTTCATAAAATTCAGTGTCCTGACTTTACTCTTTGCCTGTCCCAAATCCTTTACGACTGCAAACTCCACAAGCACATGATCACTGCAGCCTAGGTTGCCTCTCATCTTGACATCACAGATTAGCTCGCACTGATGACCATCAGGTCCAGTATCACATCCGTCCAGTAGGGCTGTCTATTACCTGGCTGAGGAAGTTATTCTGAATACACTCTAGGAGTCTCTTGGATTGCCTACAGCTTGCTGTGCTTCTTTTCCAGCAGACTTCCTTCCTGAAGAGTACTCAGCCTTCCTGGTCTACTTTGCCCTTCAGGACTGCCTCGGAAGAGATTCTGCCAACCAAACTCCTAAACAGGCCAAAGTCTGCCCTCCAGAGGTTCAATGTAGCAGTTCTGTTGACCCCTCTTCTTGGTTCTTCAAGAGTCAAAAACTCCATCATTTTGTGATTACTATGCCCAAGGCAGCCTCTAACCATTACATCACCCACAAGTCCTTCTCTGTTGGCAAACAACAGGTCCAGTGTGGTGCCTTCCCTAGTTGGTTCACTCACCAGCTGCATATATTTGAGAGTAAGTCAAAGAAATTAAGAGAAAGCTACAGCAAAAGTGAACAGCTTAAGTAATAGGTAGAGAAACATCAGGACATATGTAGTCCTAAACGGAGGCACAGACATGTATTGTGAAGATTCAGGTCTTTGATTAAAATTTTGCCTGTTTCTGCAATACTAAGGTTTTAAAAAATACTCTGAATGGTCTCACATGTTTCCCTTAAGTATTTTTTTATTATACTGTTCCGTGTTTTTTGATTACTGGAGCAGACTAGCAGAAACAAATCATTAGGACAGGATGTTTTCATGGGATTTTTGGAATGTTCATAAGAAGTACCTTAACATTTCTGTGGGCAAGAATTTTGTGTAACTTCATGTTCATATTACTTGCCTCAAGCACTTCAGCTAAACACTTGCACTTTTTTGACCTTATCTGGAGTAACTGTCTATGGTCAATCAAAATGATTACATTAATGACTCTAATTAATACATACACATGCAGAAATAAAGTAAAATGTCCATAATACAGCTCATGCTGGGTATGTCCTCTCTGTCACCAAGTACAGAAATTTAAAATGGTTTCTGCTCTACAAAGAAATAAAGTAACCCTGTCACATTACTTAGAAGGTAGGTGACTTCCAAAATTCCATTAGAAGCCTGTCTGCCTCTTCAGACATAAAAATAGTTTTAAAACTGTGCTTCACCTAACTGGAGAGTAAGCATGAAGAGTACTCCAAATTTTTGTTTAGAAAAACTTTCATTATGGCTTCATATCTACAGCAGGAACGTGCTGGCCAAAGCACTTTTAGCAAAAATGTAAATGCAATAACAACTTCATGAACTCTGGAGGGATTTCTCACTGGGATGTAGTAAGAAAAAACAATCTACAACTCTTGCCTAAAAGGAAGAAATTAAAAAACTCAGAGAGGGAGCAAATCAACTTCTTCTCTTCTTTTAAAATAATTATATATGTTTATATTAAGGAATTTTGCCAGCTGCTGTTATTATATTTGGAGTCTAGTGTTCTCTGTAGGATTTGCTTCCTGAAATCAATTTAAAATTTCACTTTCATTGACAAAAGACAAACAAACAAACAAAAAACAACAACCAACTCTGAAAGGTAAGTTTCTGGATTTATGCTTGCAAAGACAAGTGTCAGATTGCCATCTGGTAGAGAAAAGAAATGCTGTATTTATTGCTTTCAACTAGTGGTGTCCCTGTACTTCTCAGAGAAGACTAATGTAATTCGTTTGTTTGTTTTTTTGTTTGTTTCTTAATGTATAGGACAAGAACAAACTGTAAAGGAATTTCCTTTTGCTAAAACTTATTGGTACCTTAAGACATAGCTTCAATCAGCATGAAAATGCCCTAGAAACACCTGAGTTAATGCTAACTTAGTTCAAGAGAGTAAGTGTGTGTAGCTGTGTGGCCATGGTTCTCTGTCTAAATTTAACTTCCTTTTTGGGATTTTACATGCTTGATTGATGCAACAGTAGTGTCTATATACTTTTGAGAATTAAGGTAGGGAGGGTCTTTAGGTTTTACTAGTAAATCCTACCGCTGTTTAAAGCTTGCTTAAAAGTTTTTGTATGTAAAAGCACAAGTACCCATTGGAGTATATGGGTCTTAAAAGACATCATCTGCAATTGTAAGCAGTCAAATAATTTAATCCTTTTCATAAACATTGTGTATGTGGAGAAGAGCAGATGTATGAAGATTTATGAATGAAGTGATTAACTGTATCTTCAGCCAATTGTCCTATGGAGTTGGCAATAAAAACTGGTATCAAAACTTAGATATTTTCCCTTAGTTATATTAATGTGTCAGAATTTTCTAGCAAGGTCGTTGCTATCAGGGAGACAACTATTATAGTGTGCTTTGTAATGGGAATCTAAATATGCTTTCTGAGATATTTTTATGAGTTTCTGCTCCCTTTTATAAATTTCTGTCTTGGTATGCTACCAGCTGCTCGATATATTTGCTCACTTAAGGCCGAACCTCAAAACAAACGCTCAGGTCCACCTTGTATCTGGCAGGAATCTGATTAATTTAATTAGGATACACATAAGCAGTGATGTCACCCTATATGGACTCACTTTTATAATACACCAACAGCATTTTGGATCATACTGTTGCACCTGAGAATTAAGAAATGTAGATGCTCTCTCTCCCTGAGTGGCTGTAAAAATAATTAACTTCAGATTCTGTAAAACAGAAAGGGTTTGGAAAGCCAGAGGACGTTATTAGCCAGTGTTATTTTATTTTCCATTTCCATTTGGGATTAAGGTTCTATTTATAATGTCATTTAATAAGGCATAATGCTTTCTTTTTGACACATGGTGACAGTGTATGGAAAGTTGAAGAAGACTGGAAGGTCCCTGAGAAATTACAATGGGGATTTGTGTAAATGAAGATGATGATGCTGCAAACTTCTGCAAATGAAAGCAAGATATACTGAAAATCAGTATCCAAGGGATGCAACTAGCTCTTCTATCTGAAAAATACCTCATTTTTGGATGGAAGATTAGCTTGCAATAAAAATATATGTTAAGATGGAGGCTAAAGGATTTGGTCAAATTAATGTGTGTGGGGTCTTTTTGTTGTTGTTGTTCTGTTTTGTTTTGTTTTGTTTTGTTTTGTTTTGTTTTGTTTTTCTTTTAAAGGTAAGTACAGATTAGCCATTTCTGGCATTACATGCTATGTGGTTTTAATATTCAGATCCTGGATATCAGTTGGAACTTACTGAACACATCATGCCTGAAATTTTGCGTTCTCTCTTATGCGTTCATTGGAAGACACAGTTATTAGAAATTATAGACATCTTTCAAGATTGGTGTGGACTTGATCTCCAAATGTGAAGTGTGGACATTGATTGCTATTGTCTTTGCGGCTTTTCATATTTTTTGATATATTGCAAACAAGTCGCACTTAGTTTGTCTGTACCTCATTAAAAAGAAGCTTTATGACTAGTATGGTCAAGCTAAAACCAGTTTAATAAAACTTTCTGAATATATCGGTCTATAGGATGGGGATGCACAGGGGATCAGCTACAGCAGCCTTCATTTCAAAATGTGGCCATGGAAGAAGGTAACACAGCCATTACCTTTTAAAGTACAGGTGGATAGCTAAGATTCTCAATTCAGATAAGGGATGCCAGGGTCTGTGCCTGCTGGGTTTAGTTCCATTTGCACATTTTCCAGGCAAGAGGTTACATGCCAGACGAAATCATAGAATCACAGAATGTCCTGAGTTGGAAGGGACCCACAAGGATCATTGCGTCCAACTCCTGTCCCTGCATATGACAACTCCACACGTTACACCATATATCTGAGGGCATTGTCCAGTCTCTTCTCGAACACTGTGAGGCTTGGGGTTGTGACTGCCTCCCTGGGGAGCCTGTTCCAGTGCTCCACCACCCTCTGGGTGAAGAACCTTTTCCTAATGTCTAGCCTAAACCTCTCCTGACACATCTTCCTGCCATTCCCTCGGGTTCTGTCATTGGTCACTAAAGAGTTCAGTGCCTGCCCCTCCTCCTCCCCTTGTGAGAAAGCTGCAGAACACTATGAGGTCTCCTCTTAGTCTTCTCTTCTCCAGACTGAGCAAACCAAGTGACTTTAGCTGCTCCTCATATGGCTTCCTCTCCAAACCCTTCACCAACTTCGTAGCCGCCTTCTGGACACTTCCCAGTAGCTTAATATCTTTTTTATATTGTAACATCCAGAACTGCACACAGTGTTCCAGGTGAGGCTGCACCTGTGCAGAGCAGAGCAGGACAATCACCTCCCTCACTCGGCTGGCAATGCTGTGCTTCATGCAAGCTATGGCACAGTTGGCCCTCTTGACTGCCAGGGCGCACTGTTGGCTCATGTTCAACTTGCCGTCGACCAGAACCCCCAGGTCCCTCTCCACAGAGCTGCTTTCCAGCATCTCATCCCCTAGTCTGTATGTACAGCCAGGGTTGCCATGTCCCAGGTGCAAAATCCAACACTTGCCCTCCTTGAACTTCATGCAGTTGGTGGTTGCCCAGTTCTCCAATTTGTCCAGATCCCTCTGCAGGGCCTCTCTGCCCTCGACAGTGTCAACAGCTCCTCCCAGTTTTGTGTCATCAGCAAATTTACTAAGCAGTCCCTCAAGTCTTGAGTCCAAATCATTTATGAAGACATTGAAGAGTGCTGAATTCCTGCAGAACCCTGCTAGTGACTGGTCACCAGCTTGACTTTTACCCCATTTACTAGAATCCTTTGATCATGACCCATCAGCAAGTTGTCCACCCACTGCATTGTGTACTTAACCAGCTGTATGCTAGACATCTTATCCAGGAGGATGCTGTGAGAGACAGTATTGAAGGCTTTACTGAAATCCAGAAAGATCACATTGACACGCTTCCCTTGATCAACTGGGTGGGTAACCTTGTCATAGAATGAAATTAATTTGTCAAGCAAGACTTTCCCCTCGTGAACCTGTGAAAGAGTCATAATACCGATGACAGTTTAGGATGATGACTATATGTACTTGATATTTATTTCTCACATTTGTTTTGATCATTTACCCTATGACTAAAAACAAACCAGATTCAGTTAGTGATTCTTTGGAGACACTGAAATACGAAGCTGTCATCTGCATCTACTTGAAATTGTTCTACAGCACATCCTTGGGGGTTATATCGACTAAAGAAGACCCTAGAATATCTGGAATCACAAGAACTCAGTGTGTTTATCTCTGCTTCTGAAGGAAAACCTTGTGATGGGAGAGTAATACAGAACAAAACATAATATATTTTCCCAAATAGAAGGGGGATAGCAGGTGATCATGCATTTTTGTTTAAATTTATTGCTCACAGGACTTTTGATGATGACATAAAATCATGATTATCAACATAGATATAGATCATGCCTTCTTTTAAAGTAAAAGTTAAAGTACTTTTTGCAAAATGCATCTAACCTGTCCTTTTAGGAAGTTCATTAAATAAAACAATGTAATGTATCTGTAATCATTACTTCATGACAGAGTCTTACATAATGCATAGAATCTGCTACAGAAGACAGCACATGATCCTAATTTCTCATCTTCCTACTTGAGTTCAACATGCAGTGTGAAAGAAGAACAGAATATGGGCATAAAAGTATGATCTACTACTGGAAAATTTTATAAAGCCTTGATAAGTACCTAGTTTTTGAGAAATTTATAAAAGTAGTCACACATTTTGAAAGACAGTGTGGAGGAAGGAGATCGGGGAGTCGGAAAATGACATTAAATGAAGAGGGAATAACCCTCCTTTTTATTTGATGCTTTTAGCCCACCATCACTGCCAGTGCTGGCTTTACATAGTAACAGTGCTATTAATTTCCATCACTGCATTACTTTCAATTTGCAGATAAAATGAATTGGCCAGCAGAGACCAAAAATACTCCCCAAGTACAGTCGTGCACTTCTTATTTCAATTACGGATCTGAGGAACACAGTGGCAATGCATAGAGAAGAGCTTTTGAAAGCAAGTTGTACATATATCTAATGGAAATTTTTGATGGATTTTTAAACACGGCATGTACTGCCTGAGTAGTGAATGGTGGGGAAATAGTGATTAGACAACAGTTTACTCTCCAATTCAGTGGTGACGTCGGACTGGGACCAAAAGATTTCCTGTGAAGCTTTTGAAGATCAAAGACACTTATTACATGGGGATAATCAGTTTATGGGTTCATGAGTGACAAGCAACTCTTGAGAAATTTCAGCTACAGGGAAGAAAAAGACAAGAAAACAGCTAGACAATGCTGATGATTAACATTACCTTGTAACCTTGTTATCCCAATACACGTTCAGCCCAATGATGTCTTGTAACAGAGCAGGAGAACTGTTACATCCTGCTTATCAACTGCTCCAAAACCTCCCCAGCTACTTGGTAAACCTTTGGATTCATGATCAGACTGTGAATGCCCTCTGATAAGTGAGAACTTCACTGGAAGACACATCATCTTTGACTTTTCTAAAGTCTAGTGAGCTCAAACCCAGAGCCTCCAAAGTCTGTGGCACTCCACAGAGTATGCTGCCCTTCCCCTTCCATTCCTGCACCTCAGAATGGATTATATTAAAAATTGCATAAAATGTATTGTCTCTAGGGTTGGAATTTGGTTTGTGGGATATTGTTTTTGTAAGCAATTTTGTAAGCTTTAACTGTCTCCCTGCTTGAAGGACACAGTATGTCAACATCTCATTCTGCCAGTGCTGCCATTTTCAAGGAAATAGTGACGACCTTTGAAGGCATTCCTTGCTGGAGGAGTATAGGAAGATGCCTCTGATACGCCTAGCATGTGAGTGTAAAATTGAATTGGCAGTTTGGCATCAAATCCCCAACTGGATATTCTTATTCCATACCTGGAGACTTTCTGTCGATTAAAAATTGGGTTTAGCCACTCTAATGAATGTGACGTGGAAACATACTGTGAAGGAGCAAGAAGTATGGCACTCCTGCTGTTTTGTTCCTTTTGCATGGGTAATTAGCCAGGAAGTTTCTGTTCACTTTTCCATTGAAAATCTATACTTCAAAATCTGAAAATTCATACTTCTCATAATATCTTTCTATTTTTACCTGATGACATGTAACACAAAGCTACCACTGAACTTGTTATTGATTCTGTGTTGCTCTTGAATCAGATGTTTTCACAGTGCCAAAGAAGAAGCAACTGTATTATTTGGCCAGGAAAATACATTTGTGTAGAAATAACAGTAGTCAGAAAATTTAAGGTTAGTTAATAATGAAGTAATTTGACTGTAAAGCCAGGTTCCAAAGTATTATGTGTTGTCTTATCACAAGACTAAACCTATTTAAGGAAAAGATTATTTTTTTAATGAAGGCAGTGTATCTTATTCACTCCTTTATATACTGAAGGTTAAAGAGTGAATTAAGAGTTAAGATTTTCATCCCTTTCTCCTCTTCTCCATAAAAGATGGAGAAATGTAGCGAAAAGTGTCTAGGTTCAGTTTCTGGAAAAGTGCTGAACTTGTTCTGTAGGATATCCTGTGGCTTTAATCAGAGGATCACTTGATGCCCATATTGATCATTAGATGAGACACAGCTTGCATGTGTGTATGCATGCTGCTTTCTAAAATGGCATGAAGGTGGTAGCAGTTGTTTAGCATATGCTACTAGTCTGCTGCATGCTTACAATGAATTTGCCCATTAAAACCACGCATAAATAAATCTCCATGATTATCGATGGGGCTGGGCATATTCTTAAAACATATAGCTGTGGATTTCCAGGTATTTGATTTTTTCTTTTTTTTTTTTTTTGGACAGTTGAGAAAATCTAGTTCTGATTCAATTCATCCTGTTACCATAAGAGAAGCTGTGAAAGATTCATAGCCTTCTGTAGGGTTAAACCATATTGATACCTGAGATACCATAAGACTGAGAAAATACTTATTTGGTCTTTTTATGAAATTGCTTTTAAAAATAAAAGGCATTATTTTATTAATTCTAAATGAGATTTAAGGCTAAGGCTATGTAAGGAGTAGCAGCCACTTGTATTCATCAAAGTTTCCACAATTTTTGTAGTGTTTTGATTGTTATAAATTATGCTGTGAATTCTGTCCAAATTCCAATTTGGCTAATAACTGTGCTCTTGTTTCCTAACTACTTCACCCTGTATTTTTCCAAATGAAGCAGATACTTCTTTATTTTTGACTTGTAATTATTCTGCAATATTACTGTGAGTACCTTACTAAACTTTTGCCCTTATTTCAGGGTCACTGCAACAATTTTTGCTGTCTTGTCCTACATTTTGTGAAGTCCTTTGCAGTGAGTTGAAATGAAAACGTTATTTAAAAAAAAATTCAACATTATCTATAGTAATATAATTTGTTAGAATTTACTATCTAATTCAGTTCATTTAGTTTTTGTTTTGTCATGAGTAATTGTTGAATGATACCATTGTCTCATTTTGAAGTACTCAGTTTTCTAGCTGACTCTGAGTGTAGACTTAGTTGTGGGGGTCCCAGAGAAGGCAAAACACTATATGCACCCTGACAGGTTCTGACTGAGACAGTGGAAATGAGTTTTCAGATCTTCTTCAACGTCCTACAGAACCGTACATTAGCTCCCAGTGCACAATAAAGACGAAAAATGTGGGACAGGAGGTGCATAATGGCCAAGGATGCAGTCGGCTGTGAAAAAAACAACAACAACAACATTTAGTTAAACTGTAAAATGTTATCTGAATGGGTGGAAAGTCATGTCTCGGCTATAACTACAGTTGGTCCTACTGCCTGGAGTTTACGCTGATTAGAAATTCTTAACAGTCATTTCTTTTAAATTAATGATCATCTGGAATACCAGTGATTCAGTCTCTGATAGGGACAAAACTAGACTGCCCAGCAATGCCTAGCCCTTTTAATAGAATGTGAACTATTTTTTGGATGGTACAGTTTCAAACTGGTATGCATAAGGCATAGCTAGAAGCCAGATACTATTAGTTTAGCTCTTTTAATTGCCTGTGTAATCTGCATTCTCTCTTACCAGTTCTGAGGACTATGTCAGAACAGCCCTTTATTCTACTTCTAAAATCTGAATTTGTTTCAAAATACTGCAAAGCTCTATGGTTGAGTACTTGTGCTCATGCTGGGGAAGGAGGGGAAGAGAGAAGAAAAACAAACAAAACAAAAGAAATCTGGTAGGAAATCTTAGCCATGATTAATAAGCAACTACATTAATCAATTTCTCTCATCATGACAGTAAACAGGGCTTTCCACTTCAAGTATCTACCTTTACCTTTTATAAGAGAAATGGAAAGAGAATCAGATTCTGATAATGGTGCACTGAGCTCTTAGGCTCATCTCACTGTAAATTTTTAAAAGGCCATAGAAGGCCTTTTATGTTATGTTAAAATTCAGTGACGGTTACTCGAGCAATGACAAGGTGAACTAATAACAGTGCAAGCTTATCGTAACAAGAATGGACTATTTTGCTACCTTCAAAGCTTTAGGGCTTCAAAGTGGATATTTTCAGCACATAGGGCTTTCTTTTGCAAAACAGAAAACATGCAGTTACTGCATAATGATAGTAGGATGGGTGTTCATTGAAAATAAAAAAATAACAATGAAGAATTCAGTAGTAGTTTGTGGCTCAACTATGTTTACTCCATTCTCTACCTAGCCATCCCCCTACATACACATACATTTACTCTGTTCCTTTGTATTGCCCAATTACACCATCAGTAACTGTGTAATAGAGAGCACAATCATTATTAGGCACTGCAAACACCTCTTACTACCTCACCACACAGTTGTATGTTTTAGGATAGAACTTTAAAAATGTAGGATCTGCTGTTCAGATAAAGTGAGGTTTGCTCCCAATCTAGGAGGAAAGGGAAGAGTGTTTTTTTGTGACTCCAAATCACAGTCTCTTTCCTGGTGGGACAGTGATCCCAAACTCAAGGCTTGTGGGACACTCGTAGTTAAGCCTTCATTTTAAAGGATTATATTTGTCATTTAGACAGATGCTACTGTATATGAATCTCAGGGTCATTCAGATTTAACAAAGTACATCTCACAGTAGTCCTGAGAGCAATTATTATACCTGCTGCTGATTATTATACCTACTGTTGATTAAATGAGGTACAAAAATGGACAGTCATTCCCTAACAGAACGTTAGTACAAATTCAGTGCACCAACTAAGAAATCAGTCAGGATTTAAATGGGTAGTAGTTCTGTGCTTACTCTCAAATAGGGGTGAATTTCTCCCCAGGAAGACCTAGGTTTAAATTTTCAGAAGTATTTACTCACTATATGTGTCTGTACTGAACTAATTCTGTTTTTATTTTGAGAAAAGCTGAGTATCCACAGACTTCTTTGCAGACAGTAAAAACAGCATGTATTTTTTTACTTGATGGAAGATATATCAAATTGAAAAATTATTATGCCACCAAATTACTATTTTGAAATTATCTATAAAGATCACAGAATTGTTGTGTTTGGAAGGGACCTCTGGAGATCATCTTGTCCAACCCACCTGCCAAAGCAGGTTCATGTAGAGCAGATCATATAGGAATGTGACCAGGTGGGTTTTGAATGTCTCCAGAGAAGGAGACTCCACAACATTTCTGGGCAGCCTATTCCAGTGTTCCATTACCCTCAAAGTAGAGAAGTTTCTCCACATATTCACATGGAACCTGCTGTGCTTCAGTCTCTGCCTGTTGCCCCACATCCTATTGTTGAGCACCACAGAAGAGAGTCTGGTTCCATCCTCTTGACACCCACCCTTGAGATATTTCTAAGCATTGGGAAGGTCCCCTCTCAGCCTTCTCTTCTCCAGGCTGAACAGACCCAGCTCTCTCCGTCTCCTCATAAAAAAGATGCTCCAGAACCCTAACTGTCTTGGTAGTCCTCTGCTGGACTCCCTCCACTAATTCCTTGTCCTTCTTGAAATGAGGAGCCCATAACTGGATACAGTACTCCACATGTGGCCTCACCAGAGCAGCGAGGGAGGATAACCTTCCTCGACCTGCTGGTCACACTCTTCCTAATATACCCCATGATACCATTTGCCTTCTTGGCCACAAGGACACATTGCTAGCTCATGTTCAATCTGCTGTCCACAAGGACTCCAAGGTCCTTCTCTGCAATGCTGCTTTCCAGCAGGTCAACCCCCAACCAGTACTGATGCCTGGGGTTATTCCTCCCGAGGTACAGGACCATACACTTACCCTTGAATTTCATTAGGTTCTTCTCTGACCAGTTCTCCAGTCTGTCCAGATCTCACTGAATGGCAGCACAGCCTTCTGCTGTATCAACCAATCCTCCCATTTTGGTATCACCAGCAAACTTGCTGAGGGTGTACTCAGTCTCTTAATCCAGGTCATTGATGAATAGGTTAAACAAGACTGGGCCCAGTACTGACCCCTGGGGCACGCCACTAACTACAGGCCTCCAACCAGACTTTTTACTGTTGATCACAATCCTCTGAGCTCTGCCATCTAGCCTAGCCAATTCATGATCTGTCTCACTATGCACTTATCCAGCCAACACCTCCTGAGCTTGACTATGAGGATGTTGTGGGAGACAGTGTCAAAAACCTTGCTGAAGTCAAGGTAGACAAAATCCACTGTTCTCCCCTCATCTACTCAGCCAGTCATACCATCATAGGAGGCTATCAGGTTGGTCAAACATGATTTCTCTTCGGCAAACCCAGGCTAACTACTCCTGATAACCTTCTTTTCCTCCACATGCTTGGAGATGACATCCAGAATAAGTTGTTCCATCACTTTCCAGTGATGGAGGTGAGGCTGACTAGCCTGTAGTTTCCTGGGTCCTCCTTCTTGTTCTTTTTGAAGACTGGAATGACACTGTCTTTCTTCCAGTCCTCAGGTACCTCTCCTGTTCTCCATGATCTTTCAAAGATGATGGAGAGCAGCTTAGCAATAACATCGGCCAGCTCTCTCAGCGCTTGTGGGTGCATCCCATTAGTGTCATATCAGCTGCTTTAAATATCATTTTGTGCTTAATCGAAGGAAAAAAATGATATAATATATTACAATACAGTGTTATAGTTGCCTATTTTTTCCATAGCACCTTGGAAAATTAGAACTGAAATGGCATGTTGAGTATGCTGGGCAATAAGTGAGGACAGAGAACAATAAGCTAACTTTGTTTCTGAATGGAGACTGTACAGAAGACAAATAGCAACAACACCAGACTTACTCATTACACAGCAGAGTGCTTACTATTGCAATATATGCATGGTGAGTTACATCCATGCAGCACCATTGATCTAAGGTGATCAGTGCAAATGTCTGTCTTGCGGCTAAGGATGCTGTCTGAGGTTGAGAATCATAGGATAGTGTAGAAGTAAGAACCAGCAGCTTTGTGAGGTTTGGATGGCTTGAGTTCATTTCCTGCCTCTGCAAGAAGTTCTCATTGTAGTGTGAGACAGGTCATTTTGGTTTGTTTAGCTCTTTCTGGGACTGGGGAGGGGGAAGCAGCTGTATTGTCTACTCCAGATGGATAATCAAAATACATCCAGAGGCTAGAATATATTGTCATAATAGCATAATCATAGAATCGGTTTAGGTCGTAAAAGACCTTTAAGATCATTAAGTCCCACTGTAAACCTAACACTGCCACTAAACCATGTTCCTAAAAGAAAATAAACCAACACCCACCATAAGGTGCTGGAGTAAGTTCAGAGAAAAGCAAGGAAGCTGGTGAAAGGTCTGGAGCACAAGCCTTAGGATGAGCAGCTGAGAGAACTGGGTATGTTTAGCCTGCAGTAAAGGAGGCTACTCTACAACTAGCTGAAAGAAGGTTGTGGCATCAAGGTTGGTTTCTTTCCCAAGTAACAAGAAACAGGATAAGAAGAAATAGTCTTAAGTTGCACCAGGGGAGGTTTAGATTGGATATTAGGAAAAAAATCTTCACAGAAAGGCTTGTCAGACATTGAAACAGGCTGCCCAGGGAAGTGGTGGAGTCATCGTCCCTGGAGGTGTTTAAAAGACAAGTAGTTGAGGTTCTTAGGGACATGGTTTAGTGCCAGCATTAGGTTAATGGTTGAAATTGATGATCCTGAGAGTCTCTTCTAACCAAGATGATTCTATGGTTCTATGACTAAGGTCTTAGAGCAGGAGTGTCAAACTTATTTTTACTGGGGGCCACATCAGCCTCGCAGTTGGCTTCAAAGGGCCGAATGTAATTTTAGGACTGTGTAAATCGAGGAGTAGTCACATTTATGCAGTCCTGAAATTACATTCGGCCCTTTGAAGCCAACTGCGAGGCTGATGTGGACCCTGGTGAAAATGGATTTGACAACCCTGTCTTAGAGGGTCAGTTGTTTTGGACCTTTATATGCCTCATTTGCTTCCTGCCCAGTTTTAGCTGACTACATGTATTTGAGACTATGATCCTTATGTACTGAAAATCTGAAATTTTTACTGATCGCCTGCCTTGAAGTTGAACTATAATGAACTTAAGGAAAAAAATAGCTTTAAGGAAACAAGCATCTTTCATTATTGTTACATTCAGATTACGAAGAATATATTGAACATGGAAAATACATGGAACATGGAATGTATGTTGTTTTAGCTGTTACAATAATGTCTAATATATGATCCTGGAACATTATTCGTTGTTTTCTCTTTTTATACTTATTTTTCAGGTGTGAGAAGGTATTGTTTAATTATTTTATGGTGGTTGCTACATTTAAAACACAATTTATTTCTTCATTGAAGTCAGATACTTATTTTGGAACATTTCCCTTGTATAAAAAAAGTTATTTTCTTCCCTCTGTTAAATTGTAAAAAGAAACTCTAAGAAACTAAAAAAAAAAAAAAGGAGACAAAACAAAAAAAAAGTCCCGCAAAACTGATAAAGGACAAGAATATGTTGTTAGTAAAGTGGCAATTACATTTTTATTTAAGACTGATTATATTAGTACTTGCTAAATAATAGATTTTTCCAGATGTGATTTGATGATTTTTTGTTTGTTTGTTTTTTGTTTGTTTGTTGTGTTTTGTTTTGTTTTGTTTTGACTTGGTTGGTTGTTTTAAGATATATGTGTTATGGTTGACTGAAAAACTTCCAAAATAGAAGGAAATAGAAAGTTAATCAAATGTCATTATATGCAGATATTCTACCAAGATTATGCTTACTTCTGTGACATGCTCCATGCTACTGGTATGTTTATATAATTTTATTCCTCAGTTTATACCTGTTGGGTCTTTTTTTAAAGTGTCAGATAAAAATTAAAACATAGTTGTTTAGAAAATATACATATATCCCTGCTAGAAACCTTCTAAATCTCCCTATAGACAATAGGCTTGGTGGAGCATATTCTGGAAAGTATTACCTTTCTGATGACTATCCATAACATTGTGTTATGGATGTGTATCCATAATTCTTTCAACCCTATAAAATCCTGTAACAAAAATGAAGATAAAATAAGAGAAGATGGTGAAATTTTCCTGAAAGGAAATTGGTGGTGCAACTGTTACAGCTGCAATATTTCATCATAAGGTTTATGACCAATCAAATGAGCAGTATCACATTTTAAAAACTGAAGTTTCAGATTCTCAGAGCATGTTGGCATTTTCTTGAGGTTTTCTGAGTCTTGCTTTTGGTTGTTTATTTTTTGCTTGTGTTTTTGTTTCATTTTGTTCTCGTCGTTTTGTTTGGTTTGGTTTCTGTGTGTATTTGTTTGTTTTGGTCTGGTTTCAGATGAAGGTGATTCAAGCATTACAGCATCTAACTAATTCACTCTGAGCTATGTACTTCCAATCCCTACTGCTGTTCTAAAGAAGAGGCTTCTCTATGACTAGTAGAGTTTACCAGTTTGTATTCCTGAAGCATGAGAGAGCACTACTGTAACTTGCATGGCTACAGCATCTGTGCTTTGAAAATCAGCTTCAGTAAATAGGTTATGTAGTATTTGTAGTGCAGTTTATGCAGTAAAATTAATCCAAGTTGCATTTTCAAATTGTAAACAGAACTTTAAGATTCTGGTGCTGCTATGATGATAGTTTCATACTTTGTTTATATTTTCAGAGACTAAATATAGATTTATTCTAATGAGAGATCCAGTTCTCATTATATATTAATGCTGATTTGTCTGATGTCTGTTCCTAGATGCATGAATATTTAATTAAGTACAAGCTTTCATTTTCTTTTCTTTGGAGGAAGGCACTTGTATTTCAGTCCAGTATTCAAATACTGATTGTACATGCAAATATTATCTCTTTTATTTCAGTGAGATTAGAGACTTTTTCCATATGCAAGTTTTCTGAACAACTTATTTGCCAGAAGAAAGCACAGGAACTGAGTAAGGAATAAGTTACCATTTTCTGTGATCTTGACAAATGTTCTCATTGGGAGCTCAGGAGTTCTCTTGCTTGAAATCAGATATTGACTAGAATCTCAGTTATATGTTGGGCAAACAAAAGATAACATAGACCTGCATAATGTGGCATAGAGGCCAGTGTATAAAACAGTAAAAACTGATATTCTTACTTGGTGTGACTTTTACTGGGTCAGCTACAATCATTTCTTTACCAACAAGAAGGGCCTAGTGAGACTGGGAAGACGAGCAGGCAAAATCTGAACAATAGTTGAAAGAAATACAGGGTAGGAAGAAATCCAGACTTCTGGAAGTTGCGACAGTATTTCTAGGAATATTTCTAAGGATATTTGTGGACTATTTCAAGGGAAATTTGTTTTGTGCTTCTAGAGATAAAGATAGAGAAGGTCTTGACTCCTGCTCAATGTTAAAGCTCTAAAATAAGACTCTGACACTGTAGATGGGCAGATTGGTAACCTTTATGTCATGGTCAAATACAACTTTGTTACTTATATTTTGCCTTTGCAATTCTAGTATTGTCTTTAAATTAGTTACAATGAGTGGCCTCTTTCTTCCTTATGCAGTTTTCTTGGTCAATGGAAAGTGAGTATAAAGACTCCCAGATCAGAGAAGTAGAGTTTTTTCTCTGATTTTGCTCTGGTAGTGCATGTAGTTTAGAAGCTAATGAAGAGCTGCTGTAGTCAGAAATAGCTGGAGCAGTCCTGAAAATTAAAGGGGTTTATGTGCCCCTCCCATGGCTAGAGTCTTAGTTGGAAAAAGGATACTTTTTTGGTAGCTTGTTCTCATTAATGCCTATTACCACAACTGAGGCACATGATGTGATGTCTCATGCTACCTCTAGGATGTAGGCCATACCTTACTGTACAGAAAGAGAGTTTGTATCTTCCTAAAGTATTGTCAGGGGACAAAACACCCTTCCAGTTGCATTTTTACCTTTTTCTATAGAAACGGATAGATGTATGGTTCTACAAACTCTAATAATCCTGTGCTCAGCTTAACATCTCCATGGCGGTGCAGCTTTGCTGCCAGCACCCACCTCACTGGGACAACTTTAGAAAATTAAGCACCATCCCCAGAATTCCCCAAACGTTCTTCTTTTATGGGAAGTGTGTTTTAAGAAGGTACTTCCTACATCTCCATTCTTACTGTTTCATGCACTCCAGCTGTGAAGAGTTTGGCCAATGGTCTGACAAACTTTGGAAAACTTGTGGGAATCAGATACCTATATAATTGTGAGGTATCATTATTATTACAGTAGGTCAACTCATCTTCCTATGTAAATCTCTGTGTTTGTTTTACACTTGTATCTACAAAGGTTGAACAGAACCCATTTGTTAAAATCTCGAGGAGTAGCAAGTGCTCTGGGGAAACAGAGAGAAGAACTTTCCATTGTACTTTTCTTCTGAAAGGCATTACTGACATGCAGTAGAGGGCAGAAGGAGTAAATTTAATTAATAATGGATTGTTTTCACCTCTCAGCTTCCAAAAGAGAATGTTTCTCCCATTCTGTAGAGCTTTATTTTATTAGCCACACAAAGAGAAATAATACTTCATTTAACTATGTCAAAACCAATCTAAAATCTCTACTATTTAGTTTGCTTTCTATAAATTTTAATGCATTTTTAATTCCACCCCACTGGTTGGCAAACCAACCATTGAAGTTATTACTGCTCTGTAATGTATTTCAGTCATTTCTAATAAACCTGGACTTCAAGATGATTTATTGTTATCTCTTTACAATCTGAAAACGGATTCACTGCCTGTGCTGGGTTTCAGCCCTTTCATTACTAGGGGTAGATATGTATAAGTTCGAACAAACAAAAGTAACCAATGGGAATACAGACAGTATCTAATCTTGCATTCTTTTCTGAGGAAGAATAATGTTTTGTATCTTTTTTTCTCAATTTTTTTTTCTTTTTTTTTTTTTGAAATGTATAAATTTGGGTCATAGAAGTCTGTGCCTTAAAAATAATTTAAGATTTAAGGAAGAAAATTGAAAAAGATTCAGAAGTAAAATTACTCAGATATAATTAAAGTATCCTATCAAACTACTGCATCATGAAATATCCTCTTTCTTTGAATTTGTTTGATTAAATACAATAAGAATTCACAGTTCTCATTTTCCAGAAACCACACCAAAATTACCTTTTTCATCACATTTATTACAGAAAAATAATTGCTATCAAATAAAAGCATGCTTATTTATGTTAAGTTTTGTACAAATCAGAGCAATAGATAATTGATTCCATGTTATTCTCATCCTTGATTTCTTAGGAGTTTATTTGTGTCCTTAAGAGTTTGTTTGTTTCCAGAATTATTCTGTTCCTTTGTTTGACTGTTGGTTATAATCCAACATCTCCATACAGAATATTTGTCATGGTCAGGGAAAAAGTTTTCAGCTAGTGTTATGATCAGCAGCTGAGGAGTTTTTCCAATCTCTTTAATTCAAACTGAGATTATTCAAAAATTGTCCAGGGAATGTCAGGTCAAATGAACAAATTTATCTATTCTTTTTTTTTTTATTATTCTTGCTTGTGACTAGAGGTTCTCAGTTTCTAGAATGGACAGTATTTCAAATGCCTGCAAAGCCTTTTATAATGATTAACCTTTCTTAAAAAAGGTAACAAAGTCTTTGAAATAACTTTAAGTATATTTTGAAGAGAGGAGCTATTTCAGTAAATACCTTGCAAGACCTTCTTGAAATGTTCACTTTCTGTCTGTACTATGCTACATTAACCATGTTTGTCTTAATAACTACACTGTATGCCCTGTTTACTGGAATTTGGCCTACTTCAAAATTGTCATTAACCAAGCTTGTATTGCTTCTCAGTAGCTCACATATTTTAAAAATGAGGTTTTTTGTCATTACAATGTTGCTTTACTTAACAAGAAGTCACAGTCTGCACACAGTCAGTTGACGTTGAGGACTGTTTTTGTAGGGACTGTCATATCTTCATGCGTTTTCCCCTACGTGGCAAGTCTAATTTGGGTAGGATCTGGGTGTAAAGTACCAGCATGGTACACTGCAACAAATGGTTTCATTTTCCTCATGTAAAAATACACTTGGTACTTTGTGACTCAGCTTACCTATTTTTAAAAAGTAGATTATGACAAGGTATGCTAATCATTATTTTTTGTTTCTAGTGTGAAGATTATTTCATTTACAAAGAATAATTGTACTAGATAGGTGTTTAAATATGTCACTTCTTGGGAGAAGTTCATGATCTAATAGAGGTTAAATTGCTTAAGTTTTTAAAGCGTCTCAAAATCTCATGTATTGTGATTAAGGCAGTCTGTCCTCATGATATTCTACAACTTCTTCTCAGTAGGAGATAGAATCCAAGCTAGACTGCAATTGGAATACAAGTATAAGCTAGATCATGAAGTAAAGGAATCTCATGCAGATTTTATTGATATGTGTCAGGTGTCTTTTTGATACCAACTGTAAAGATCAAATGACAATCTGTATTTTCTATAGCAAATTAAAGACTTCATAAACGGGTAGTGGCTAATTTATTCATTTTTAACTCTCTTATTGTCCTGTTAGTTTTTTTGTATCTTTATTATTAGGTGTAATTTTCAAGGCAAATAGTAATAGTGGTGAAAGGGAACCTCTTCCTTCATTTTTGCAAATGTTTTTAATGTCCTTCACATCTGTGACATACTTCCCTATATGTTGAACTTGATCAGTAAGTTAATTACCTTAAATCTCAAGGGTGATAAAAGCAGATAATCAAATATTTTAAGATGTGGATAAGAGCAACAAGAATGATTAGAGGCCAGTGGATTAATTTACAAGGAAAGATTAAACAAGCTAAGTATATAGTGTATAGCTTAGCAGAATGAATTGAGTTGGGGAAAAGGGATCAAAGGAAGAGCCATATAACACTCTTAATATCTCTAAAGAATATAAACTGCAATGCCTGAAATGTGCTACTTAGTCACAGACTCAATGTGAACAGTGCAGAGAATTATATTCAGAGCTCAGGGAAGAGAAAGAAAAAAAGCTATGCTGTCTTTTAGAAAATAGAATACATACCAAGTCTGATCACCTTGGCATCAAAAGATTATATGGAAAGCAGCAAATGTTTTTTTGTTTTATGTCAGACATTTCACATCGACTAACTTGAATACAAACAACTATTCTGCTGTTCTGTATTATGAAACAGGCACAGTCAGGCCCAAATACCAATACAGTTTAGCAGCAAAACTTGTAGATATGTAACATTGCCAAATAGCCTGAGAGCGGAATGTGATTGTGATGAATGGATTTATTGGATCCTTTGGAACTGGCCATAACTGAGTTAAGGCCCAAATCTTGATAAAATACTCCAGATTTTTTGTGCAGATCTTAATGTCAACTTTCATGTTCAAAATGGTTCCCACACCTGCTCTAAGACTATTTGAACACCGTTCCTCTAAATTTCCCCAAAGGAAATTTTCCGTCTCAAATTTGATTACTATTTGAGATCAACTATTAAACTTCTTTCTTCACATTTTCTGAAGAATTTTGAAGCCATCAAGGCAAATTTTCTTCTTCTTTCTGCCTTTCAGCATCTTTCTAGCTCTGCAAAATACCATCTAAACATAAGGAAAAAGACAAAAATACTGTTGAGGTGATCTAACAGTGGAATAGGTTGCCCAGAGAAGCTATGGAAGTCTATCCTGGGCAGCGTGATCTGGTTGACTCTGCTTTGAGTAGGAACATCAGATGAGATGATCTCCAGAAGTCCCTTCCACCTTCAAGTATTTTCTGATTATTTGGACATTTTCTCCCCTAACTGAATAATGGTTAGAAACCTACACCATATTTTGCAATATTTTCTTTTCTTTTTTTCCTTTCTCTGAAGGACACTGTTTGCAATAAATCCAAGGCAATCTTTGCTTAAAATGATTTTTTAAAATATTTTTATTATTTTAAGTCTCAGGGCTGGTTAATTGGGCAGTCCTATCTTTTAATACCCTGTTGAACCATAACACAACCATCTTTCTTACTTTATCTGGCTAATTAACT
Organism: Patagioenas fasciata; assembly: GCF_037038585.1. Lineage (NCBI taxonomy): Eukaryota > Metazoa > Chordata > Aves > Columbiformes > Columbidae > Patagioenas > Patagioenas fasciata. The sequence continues at coordinate 25,314,608 of NC_092524.1, read as the reverse complement.
GTCTTGATTTAATACTGGATTCTCTATATTAATTGAGTTTGCATATTTGAATTGTTTTCTTATGTCAAAATAAAATTATAAAAATAGTGCTCACAAATAGTTCTGATTTAATTTTATTCTTAAAGTAAATAATGCATGTACTTTTAGTGGGTAACAAGAGGTTGAATCAATTTATGCACTCCAAGCCCTTCACCCATTTTCTTCACCTTTCTTCTTCCTGACTAGTGAAAACGTACAGAAATACTTTTTGTAATTAATCTCTAGTACTGATATTTATTTTGGCAGAAAAAGGAGAAATCTAATAAAAATGATTGAATAATTTTAATTAAATTGATGAGTTGCAGAGGTTTCCTTTGATTCAGCACATTGAAATTGTGCATTCCTGAAGAATTAATTTAGCTGTAGGAAATCCAGAAATAAATGCTGTGCACCTCAGTCAATCAAAAAATCTCAAACACCTCGAGGGCAAGTTGAAATGAAAATAGGTAGGTTGTTTCCAAATGCTAACAAACAGGAAAATCAATATGACAGGCTTGAGGATTGCCTCCACTAAAATCCCCAATTTTATTTTGGGTTGCCGTGTCATTAGCAATCACTCTAATTATCTAATTGTGCAGATTATGAGGTGATTGTGGCTTGTTTTAGTTGTTGTTTAGTCGTAAGTGAAGTACATGATTCATTTCAGCATCTTCATAGCATCAGGTAAATCTGTGATGCTGTGTGTCTGTGTATCAATAGTAGATGTTTCTGGTTTGAAAGTAGCTGTATCAAAGATGCACACAAACTATTAAGTAATGTACTAACTCAAATGTTTGGTGGGATACACATCCCTTGGCAAACAAGTGGCAAAGAGATCTGTTGAATATCCATCATCTTCAATGTGTCTCTTATTCTTCGGTAATAGTGATGGTTCCCACTCCAAATGGAATTTATTAAGCCCTTTAAACCACTGTCTGGACAAAGAGGATTTTTTTTTGTTGGTTGGCTGGTTTTTGTTTAGTTTTGTTTTCATTTTCCATGTGTTTTCTGAAATAGTTTGGATTTGAAAATCTCACACACAGAGCTTTCCTAATATCTGATAAACCACAAGAACCTGCATGTTGTAATTCAGTTGTAGCCTTGTATGCATTTGAACTATTTTTCAATATTACAGGCATTATAGGAAGCTACTTTAAGACATCAGTTTTAAAACTGTCTCATCTTGTCTCAAAATCTCCTTTCCTGTTGTGACTGGGAAAGTGAAGATACTCTTCCCAAATATCTGAAGTCTAGGGATGCTAATCACAGAAAACTTGCATTGTTCTGCATTCATTTGGATACACTTTTCCCACAAGAGCATATACGTCAAGAACATTAGTACTTCCTGTTTATTTACAAAGCATTTGTTTGTAGACTACATAACTTCTGCAGAAAAAAAAGCTTCTTTCCCCCTACTGTGTTGTACTCAGGATTTTAAAAAAATATTGATTAGTCCACTGAATTTTTCCATATTTTTTTGAATGAAGAGGCTGAACCAATGTTTTTATAATTATCGAATAGTTTAACCAGGATTGTATGAGCTTGTTGTGAATTCCACATGATAGCTTATACATACGACTTGTAAAAAGCCTTGAGTCTCTGCCCTTTTGCAGCTCGAGTCTCAAGTATTAACCAGAACACTTATGATATTGGCTTTGATCCCACAAAATATTTGGGCCCTTGCTTAACTTTAAGAACAGGAAGTCTTTTTTGCATGTAATTGTACTGCACATCTGCTTAAATGCTTTGTCAGATTTGGACCAGTATTACAGTAGACAAGAATGAAAATTGGTTTAGATGCCATTACTGTTAATCCCAAGCAATAAACATTGACTTCATTAAAATTTTCCTCACAATATATTTAAAAATCATATATTTGACTCACAAGACTTCCTCTGTCTGTTTTTTTTTTTTTCTTTTTGAAATGCAAATAGTGGCAGAGTACTAGATCCACATAGGAAAATAAAAGGTAAAAAAAATAGCAAATTCATTGACTTCGAAAGATATTATTTCTTCTAGTACTGTATATAACAGAAGTGAGCTTCATCTTAAATATTTACTAAAGTCTTAGAAGAAAAGGGCTTAATTTTACATTTATGGAGATTAAGAATCACTGCATAACTCAGATTTTCCTCCAAATTAATTCATGATTGGATGACCAAGACTAATCTATTGAAATAAACATTAGTAATTTTTCACAAGTCCTAGCAATAAACCTCTTCATAAAGGACTTATTTCTCTTTTGCCTCAGAGATTTGAGAAAGATCTCTCCTAGTAAGCTAATTTGCTAGACTATTTCCAGAAAGAAAAACAAATGAGCCTACACTTTTAAAAAAAAAAAAAAGAAAAAAAGTGAACACTGATAATTCCTAAGGTACTAATAGTTGCCTAAGATTAGTAATGATATTATATTATCTACCAAGTAAATACACAGATATATTTTTCCCCTGAAACAATTTCATCTGTAATAAAGCACAGTATAAATCTACACATTTTATCTTGCTCACTGTGCTAAAAACAAAACAAAACAAACCCAACAGTCTTCTATACAGCGAATAAAACTATTTCAAAGACCAAGGCTCTAGTCCTCCCTTGTGTTTAGGTCACGGAGACCTACAGTTGTCTGTTCCTGTCTTATGTAGAAGAAATAAGCAGAAAAGTGTTTCTCAAAAAGCCTACCCTTCTTGAAGGGAGGGAGCCATCTGTCAAAGAGCAGGCTTTGATGAGCATAGTTTCCGTGACTGCTATCCTACTGAGCAACAGGCTTGCCTCTGAGAATGGTAATAAGCAAGATGAATGGCCTTTGCCTTCCTTTAAAACTGCTTTTCGAAGATCAGTATCTCTGAGGATATAGCTCTCTTCATGCTTTAAGACACATCCATTGAAGCAACATGCTAAAAGATTTAATTCATTTCAGATTGATTAAGCAAATGGAAAAAAAAAATACAAAACACTGAGAAGGCATATTCATCTTGATGTTTTTGTTGGAAGGAAAATATTTTATATAAATAATTGGATCAATTGATTGTCCCACTTTTAGAGAGCCCATTATTCAGTTTACGAGAGAGGGAAGTAAAACAGCTGGCCATTGCAAATTCCTGAAGTGGAAGGAAAAGTAGGTAATTCTGGAAATACATAAGTTGTCTTTTGACTTAGTTCACACATTCTAACATGCAGTCAATTATGTATTATGATACTGTTAATTTCATTTTGTATTTCTTCCCAAGAGAGTATGTAAATATCTTTCTTCATATAGAATGTGTTTACAGGAAATGAAGTAATTGTTTTAAGGTATTTTCATTGGTTGAAAGTAATCTTTTTTTCCAGGTCTGTACATCTTTGGCTTGTTTCGCTCAGCTAGGAATTGCTGAAAGATCTGTGGCTGTGTAGTGGTTTACAAAGGAAATGTCAAAATCTGCAATGTTCTTGTTGCCTTCAATAACTAAAATCAAGAAGTAGGACCACAGTTTTCTCCCAGAGATAAAAATGATTAGAAAAGTGTAGCAACTGGCATTGTATTTCAGTAGACAACACTAGTCTCTCCAAGACATTATGAAATGAAGTCCTTTGTACTAGAGAAGATGCTGTGCTTCTTGTGCCATCTTTCATGTTAGGTGTGAATCTGAATCTCAGTGTGCTGTCCAAACTCCAAATCTAGTAATTATATTCTTCCCATTGACATTTGCTTTACAGTTTCAGTGGTGTGCTGGTTTAACTTAAATTGAATTAGTTTTCTTCATAGTAGTTAGAATCTTTTATTTTTAGTAGCTGGCACAGTCTTTTGTTTTGGATTTAGTCTGAAAATAATGTGATAACATGTTTTCCCCTGGCACAGAGTAAATGTTTCTTTCCAGTACCTGGACTGTGTTTTGGAGGTGGTACAAAAAGAATGTAAGAACTTACTGATGTTTTGGCTGCTGCCAAGGAGGCCAAGGACTTTTTCAACTTTTCAGCTGCAGGTGTTCATAGCAGCTGAGAGGGAGAATACTGGAACAGCATCTGGATAGATCCAGGTTGGTCAATGAAATAGTCCCTTCCATTAGCATCATGCTCTGTATATAGTTGGAGTTAGCTCTTCTGACAAAGGAATTTGGCTTTTCCAGCTCATTAGTTTGATGTTAGTTCGGTGTTAGTTTGTTCATTTTTTTTGACCTTTCGTCATTTTGGATTTCTGCCTCTGGGATCAGGTATTTGGGACCAGGGTGCTCTCTTTTCCTGGACTGGCTATTCAGGTGCAAACTGCTATGCAGATCTCTGTCTTTCCAGGATCACCCGCACAGGACTGATATTTGTGAGCAATTGCCTTGTGCATCACTTATTTTATATGTATATATATTGTTGTCAGTAGCAATAGTATATTATTTATTTATTGTTGTCTTATTAAACTGTTCTTATCTCAACCATGAGTTTCCCCCTTTTCTTTTGATTCTCTCCCCCTTCCCCCTTAGGGAGTGGGGAGGTTAAGTGAGCAGTTGCTGTGATTCTGGTTGCTGGCTGGCCTTAAGCCACAACAAGTAGACTGTTGTCATATTTCTTTTTATTGCTTAGTACCATCACTTCGTTCTCCTCCACGCTTGTTCTATCCTCTTTTCTGGGCAGTTGCTAGTGCTTTTAGTGCTTTGTCTTCCTGATGAGTGTAAAATAAAATTAAGAAAAAGGTTATTGATGGACAAAGAATATAAAAGCTGACTGAATTAAGAAGTTACATGAATTGATCTTGTTTAAAATGTCTTAACATTAAACAGTCATTTTCAAGTATATCAACAAATTAATCTCTGTGGTCTCAACAACTTCATTCCACCAGTACATACATCTTCAAAACAAGTTGCTAGTTGCTGATGGTACACAAGAGTGTGATGGAGGTAACTTGAGAGTGTACTTATTACAAAAATTATTTGTGTAGATTCTCTATATACACAGACATTTTATTTTTAATATATAATACTCTAACAATTTTACTGTATGACTTTTTAACTAAAACAAAACAAAACAAACAAACCTACAAGTTTTCACTTAATGACCATGACATTTAAGTTTTTTAATGTAGATATGCAGTTAATCAAGATACAGCGTAAGTCCCTGATAAAAACATTTCTTCTCAGGATGTTAAGATTACACAACCATTATTATCAACATTCTTAAGGAGAAAAAAAAAAACACAAAACAACAAAACAACAAAACACCGAGTTTTCTGTTGCTAAGGAAGGTTTCTTGCCTAGTTACATTCCTAGTTTCTTCTGTGGTCTTCATTATTGTAGTATCTTAGCATTCTCAAAACAGATGAGGAGGTGAAGTATGGTGAAATTAAATTCAAAATTACACAGGGAGTCTATAGCAGACTTAGAAACTTAAATGAGTCTCGCAGTTTGTTTGATATAAAATTGGCCATTCATTGTAAGAAAGATGCACTGTCTGAAGTAAGGAGCTTCTGCATAAACTTTTCCGAAATCATAACAATTTGTTGATACATGGAAAAATGATGTATAGTCTCACATAATTATCAGGGTTCCTTGCTTGAGGTCATTGTAGTTGTCTTGAAGATACCTCAAGCTACCTCTTCAAATTCTTTTAATAAGTAGTCTGTTAACTAAGAAAAACTTTGGTAACTGATTTCTCTATTCACAAATACAGCTATTTTTTTCAATCATGTTGAGAAATGATCCTGAACTCTGCCATCCCTTAAGTCCTCTGTCTCTTAACATTGGTTCTGCAAGACATACTGGGTATTTAAATACACGAAGTAGTTTGTATCTGGTATTTTATTACTGGAAGGCTCTTGTGCTTTTCAGTATTGTTATATTTTTCCCCCTATGGTCAGGGTTAATGCAAATATTGAGCAGTAATAATAGAGGGAAAATTACAATTTTACTAACCCATCAGTATTCTCATTGTCATCTCCATTTCTTCTTTACCCTTAGGTTATACTGTTTGATAGACTGTGGATAGGATTTTTTTATGGGGCCTTTTACCTTCAGAGGCTTCCACAAAGCTTTTCACACATATGGACTGGAGATGTACTTGAACTGCAATGGAGATCCCTTTGGATCATAGAGAAATATGGAAGCATACTCGAAGAATCGGATGTTATGGAACAAATCTAGTACAAGAAGGTGGTTATATTCTTTAGCCAAAATGCTATTAGGGCAAATACTTTTGAATTTAAGATAACAAATCTGTAATCAGCATAAAACTTTGCCCCTCAGGCTGCAACTGTTTGTAGCTATTTATCATTTGCTTAGCAGCTCAATTACCTATTTCTGTGTTGGAATTTCTTAGCACTGAACAATACTTCAAAATAGTTTAAGTGAGGGAATAGAGAAGAATCTGCTGAAAATGTCGTTAGTTTCCTCAGACTGTAATGTTACAGAGACTCTAGAGTTAATAATAGTCATATTTTCTCAAAAGACATGCTATTTCAATAAATGCCTGTGGCTAGTGATGAACCTGAGATGAAAGGGTTGTGTACATCAGAGCTCCTAAGTGGCAAGCTTACACACTGGCTTAGACTGTTTCTTTGAAAAAAAGACTCCAACCTGGCTAGTATGTTGCTGACACTGAATTCAGAAATAAACACTGGCTTTTGTGAAATTTCTTTCCAAATACAGATAAGTCTCCTTTAGCACTGTTTTACAGTCAGAACCTGAGACTATATCACATTGTGATGATAGTAGTCTTCAGTAAAGTAGCATATTGTTTTTACAAAATATCTTAGATTTTAAGTCACAGTTCAAGCTTAAGATACTATTACAGAATATCCAATTTTCTTTTTTTCTTCTTCGTGTTTATGACATTGATTTAATTTGGTTAATCTGCATGCCATTTATATTTTCAGTGGCATAATTCTTTGGTTTTGGACAGTTAGCCTGGAAGATATGCTTGAATAGTAGTGTGTCCTGGATTAATTTTTGACAGCAGGGTTTTATCCCATCTCCAGTTCTGATGTTTAATCCAACATAGCAGTGTATTTTTACAAAGCATGGAGGTTTGTAGGTGTTAGTGGGCAGCATCACGCCCTTCAGAATTTCGAAGATGTTTCCGGAATCTCTATCTATGTTGGCTAAAATATAAATTACTTTATTTAAAATAAGTTTGTTTGCCTCAGTGTACCTGTTTCTATGGAACATCAAGGCCACCCGTGTCCTATTAATGCTTATATTACGCAGCACATTTGAAAATGCTATAACTCAGGTGTATATATCAAATTGTCAAATGATCTTCAGGTTACAAATGATCTTCAGTTTACTTCAACATGTTTGCAGCTTGAATCCTTAAAAACACATTACTCTGGCAAGTCAGAAGAAACTGATTCCACCTGACTGGTAGCTGGTCTCCGTGTTTTTTCTATATTGTAGTTGCCCGATATTTGTTTTGAATGGATCCATCCTTGGACTGCCATTTAAAAGAAAAGAGACACATAGGTGGTAGGTTGTCTATATTTGTTTGTCACTAGCTTTGTCCATTTTTCAGCTAGAAATAATTGTGTCTCTCACACTGCTTCTTGTCTAGGTCAATTATTTTTAGGATAATATCAAAGATTGTGGAAATATTTTTCAGAGGATTAGGTATTTTGTGACAACAGCAATGTTAATATAATATTCACATTAACATATGGCTATTGGCTTTCAAGTTCAGTTGACTCCCACAGAAAAGATAAAGAAGAAATTGTACTTCTTTTGCCCAGAATCTTATTCGATTTATGCTAAAACCAATAGCGTAAATTGGCATCAAAGCTGTGGAGTAGGGCTGCATATTATTTTGTTGGCTAAATACACAGTGAAACTTTTATTTTCTACTGTGGCATCACTATACATCACTACAAGTGATATAGTAGGAAACGTTCAATCTCATGTTACATTTCACATGTAATAGCCAAAGACTGACAGAATATAATGTGAATCTTGTCTAAGATATGGTACTCAGTGGTGATTATCCAAGACTTTCATTTCCATTGATTTAGAATAATATCTTCCCTTAACTACTTCATCATTTTTCTCTAAACTAATGTTTTAAAAGAGAACAACAATCACTAAATAGGTTTGGACTGTATTATATATCAAGGAAACCCACTACAAGTAGTATAACAATCATCCAGGATGAGTGGAGCTCTATTGAAAGAGACCATCTCTGTCTTTAAAACGAAGATGAAATACAACTAATTCCTGACATGTAATTATCTAACCTATTCTTAAAAATGTCTCCTAGACTTCACAGAATCCCTTAGCTGACAAGTATGTCATATGAAACCTCACAGAGCCTGATTCTGATAATGTCTTTTTTTAATGTGTGGACCTTTTTCCAATTGTAGCCTTTTCATTTGTTCCTGCCTTCTAATGACACACTAAGTTGATGAAAGTTTAATCTACCGATATCCTCAAAAAGACTTTATAATGGTCTTTTCATAGAGTTTTCATTATATTTATTTGATTCTAAGCATAAACTGTATATGTTATATCCCTACAGACAAGCTTTTTAAACTGATGTCTTGAGCAGGAGGAACACACGAGCTAGTGTAGTTTGCCTTCCTTAGAAATATAAAAAAAAGGCTCAGTCTGGAATAAAATGAATGGGAAAAGTATTGCTTGAGATAGTTAGAAATCTGAGATCAATTGTACCCAGGCTGCAGCAATCATTAGTTAATGACTGAGACTAGAAAGGAAAATTTACGCACTATTAGATTGGTAAGGATCTTGTTGGTTGGTTGGTTTGTTTTGTGTCACATTCTGCAGCAGAGACACTGGACCACGCTCTGGGGTCATGCAGTGAACTGCTTGCAGGCAATTGCAGGCAATTGTTGGGAGAACTGTGAAACAGAAGAACAAATATAAAATATGTGTTATAGCTTATATGATAAAAATTCTGTTAATGTAGTGTTCTTCCTAATGGTCTTTTCAGGGCCTTTTGAATTAATTTGTGTCCTATCATCTCTGTAAATGGTCCTTAAATGTTTTAGTTCATTGGAGAGCTTACGAGACATCCTTTTTGCATTCTGGCTAAAGAAAATTGTTTCAGTCTCTAGGGGTGCTGGTTTAAATAGCATTAAATACACTAACCACCACTGTTTTGCTTTAGAAGTCAAGTTTATCAAATACTTTCTTTTTATTTCTTTTTAAACATGAATTTTCTCCTACTTGCTCTTTGCTCTGTGTGGACTGAAAACTGACAATCTCTGTAATGCAGATTCTTGCATTTCTCAGGGCCATGTTTCAATTGAGATCCAGATGTTGAGTGTTTACATGGAGCATTTTTTTTTTTTAAGCTTTCCTTGATGAGCCCCTATTCAAATCCTGACAGCTTGTGAGGATTGTAGATTTTGGGACATAAGATATAGCCCTGATCTCGTGAAAGTGAAAATGTGTATGACAAGCACAGCACATAATTTATTAAATGGTTGTGTTACTCAGTTAACCATTACATCATATCTGCTTCTGCCATGTTTCTGATGATACTTATTTTTCTGCTAACTCAAAATGATGAAGTCAGTTTTGACTAAATATCTTTTTTGAGATAATATTTTAGAAAGGTTTTTGACTTGTTTATATAAAAAAAAATCTCTTTAAAGGACTGGAGGACTATTCTTAAAATCTTTCATACACAAATATCTAGCGGTTTAGAAAACAGGATTTGTAAATGGACCAAGACAGCACTTATTGGTAGAGGATTTTAAAATCTCAGTAGTATGCTCTTATTACTACAGAGGAACCAAAGCAGAAAATGCCATTTATTGTTTATAGATATGTTCATATGTGAGATTGCATGATGATTGATCTTCCTGCCTAAATCAATGACATTGATCTTAAGTGTAGAAAGTAACAGTTTGAATACAAGTTACTAATCTTTGTGTCCTGATTTTGGCTGGGACGGTGTTAATTTTCTTCCTAGTAGCTGGTACAGTGCTGTGGTTTGGATTTATTATGAGAAGAATGTTGATAATACACTGAAGTTTTGCTTGTTGCCAAGTAATCAAGGACTTCAGCTTGCTGTGCTTTGCCAGGTGCACAAGAAACTTGGAGGGAGCAAAACCAAAACAGCTGATCCAAGCTGGCCAAAAGGGTATTCCTTACCATATGAAGTCATGCTCACTATATAAGCTGGAGGGCAAATACGGCTGCTCAGGAAGTGATGGGGAGTTGGTGGTGTCGGTGTTCAGCAATTGCATTGTGCATCACTTCTTTTGTATATTCTATTATTATTGTTATTATATTATCTTCCTTTCCTGTCCTACTAAAGTGTCCTTATCTCAATCCACATTTTTTTTTTCCCTTTCCTCTGCTTTTGATTCTCTTCCCCATTCCATGGAAGGAGGCACAAAGGTGTAAAGGAAAGGTATCCCTTCAAGGCAGATATTATTTGTAAGTGGACAATGGTAGAGAGAAGAATCCAGTACCTGAAGGAATTAGCCATGCTGGAGGTGATTTATGATGACATGGAAAGCGAGCAGTTAGCCTGAGATCCTGATGAAGTCAGGTGCACGCAACTCATGTGTTGGAAGTTGGTATGGAGTGTGACATTGCTGTATACCAACTTACTGACAGTACTGAGCTGGAAAGCCAGAGAGATGGCAATGTGAGTGACATGGTGGGCCAACTCCAGCAGTATGAAGAAAATCTCTCTTACTCCTTCATTTCTGCTCTGGAGAAACTATTGGACATGATAGCCAAGAAACTGCCCCAGGAGTTCCAGTGATTCAAAGGGGATAAGTTCTACCTCCAATCTGTACATACCAGTTTCTCAACTATTTAGGAGTAAGTGTTTTTTTGCTCAAGAGAGAAGATACACAACATGGTGCACCCTGTGGTTTTACTTGTGTTACCATGTAGAGGACAGGAGGTAGTTGGATGGAAAATCTGCCTTGACCCTAGAGCCACAGCTATGTGACTTGCAGGGAAAAAGAATAAATGAAAGGGATTCTTCCAGGAAAAATTGCTCTTCCAGTCTCCAGTGGGCCATTCCCCAGACAGAGTAGAAGGGCTGATCTTACTTCTGATCCTATTGAAGGAACTTCTCAAGAAGTGAGTAACAAGGATGACATTCAAATCCATGTGTGCCACACAAACCCATTAATCAGTAACAAATACTATGATGAGGGCCAGAGAGGCTCAGCCTCCAGACAGGTGGAGGAAAGAGGCAAATGTATTTATTAGACTGTGCAAATTGGATGGCCTGGCACATTGGACCCCCAGAAGTACAAGGCTCTAGGAAACACCAGTGCACAGTGTACCCTAGTGCCATGAAGCTACCGAGGAGCAGAACTCATCTGTATTTCTGGAGTCACAGGAGGATTCCAACAGCTAACTGTATTCAAGGCTGAAGTGAGACTGACTGGGAATGAGTGGGAAAAACACCCCATTGTCACTGACCCAGAGGCTCCCTGCATCCTTGGTGTAGAACACCTCTGGAGAGGATATTTCAAGGACTCAAAGTGGTCTTTTGGTATAGCTGCTGTGAAGATGGAGGAAATCAAACAGCTGTTTACCCTACCCAGTCTTTCAGAGAACCATCCCGTTTTGGTACTGCTGAGAGTCAAAGAACAACAGGTGCTGATCACTTCTACAACAGTGCACCAGCAACAATATCGTACCGAGACTCTCTGATCCCCATCTATAAGCTGATTCATCAACTGGAGAGCAACAGAGTGAGCAGCAAGGCTCACTCACCCTTTAACAGTCCCATATGGCCCATGCGGAAATCTAACGGAGGGTGAAGACTAACAGTAGACTATTTTGGTCTCAATGAAGCCAGCTAAGTGCTGCCATGCTGGACATGCTAGAACTTCAATACGAACTGAACTCAAAGGTGACCAAGTGGAATGCTGCAACAGATATCCATAATGTGTTTTTCTCAGTCCCTTTAGCAGTAGAGTGCAGGCCACAGTTTGCTTTCTCTTGGACAGTTGTCCAGCACTCTTGGAATTGGTTGCCCCAGATGTGGAAATGCAGACCTACCATTTACAATGGACTGATTCAGACTGCACTGGAACAGGGCAAAGCTCCAAAACACCTGTAATACATTGATGACGTCATTGTATGGGGCAATACAGCCCAAGAATTTTTTGAGAAAGGGAAGAAAGTAGTTCAGATCCTCCTGAAAGCCAGCTTTGCCATAAAATGAAGTAAGGTCAGGGGACCTGCACAATAGATCCTGTTTTTAGGAAAAAAATGTCAAGATAGGTGTCGTCAGATCCCTGTGGATGTGATCAACAGAATAGCACCTATGTCTCCACCAGCTAGCAAAAAGGAAACACAGATTGCCTAGGTGTTGTGAGTTTTTGGAGAATGCATATTCCAAATTACAGTCTGATTGTAAATCCTCTCTATCAAGTGGCTCGGAAGAAGAACAATTTGAATTGGGCTACTGAGGAATGATAAGCATTTGAACAAATTAAACAGGAGATAGTTAATGCAGTAGTCCTTGGGCTATTCCAGACAGGAAAAGATGGCAAAATTGTGCTCTACAGTACAGCCAGGGAGAATGGCCCTACCTGGAGTCTTGGCAGAAAGCACCAGGGGACACTCAAGTTCAATACCTAGGCTTTTGGAGCCAGGAATGCAGAGGATCTGAAGCCTGCTGTACTCCAACTGAAAAAGAGATATTGGCAGCATATGAAGGGGTTCTAGCTGCTTCAGAAGTGATTGGTACTGAAGCGCAGCTCCTCCTGGCATCCCAGCTACTGGTGCTGGGCTGGATGTTCAAAGGGAAGGTCCCCTCTACACATCATGCAACTGGTGCTACATGGAGTAAGTGGGTTGCACTGATTACACAACAGACTCAAATGGGAAACCCCAGTCACCCAGGAATCTTGGAAATGATCATGGACTGGCTAGAAGCCGAAGACTTAAAAATAGCTCCAGAAGAGGAGGTGACACATGCTGAAGAGGCCTCACTATATAACAAACTACCAGAGAATGAGAAATGCCCCATTCACTGATGAGTCCTGTCATGTTGTAGGAAAACACCAAAGGTAGAAACCTACTGTGTGGAGTCCTACACAATGAGCTGCTGAAGGACAAGGTGAATCAAGTAATTTTGTAGAGGTGACAGCCATCCAGCTAGATTTAGACATTGTTGAATGAGAAAAAAGGTCTGGTGCTTTATACTGACTCACAGATGGCTGGAAATGCTCTTTGAGCATAGCTACAGCCATGGAAGCAGACCAGGTGGTAGTACAGAGGTAAACCCATTTGAGCTGCTGAATTATTGGAAGATATTGCTGCTCAGAGCAGCAGCCTGACCAAGAGTCAGGTCACTGAAAAATATCAAAGCAACCAGACAATGGATCAGGCTGCTAAGATTGAAGTGGCAGATCTAGACTGGCAACATAAGGTTGATTTAGTTATAGCTTGGTGGGCCCATGGTAGCTCAGGCCATCAAAGAACAGATGCAATATATAGATGGGCTCATGATCAAGTCGACTTAACCATGAATGCTATTGCACAGGTTATCCATGAATGTGAAATATGTGTTGTGATGAAAAAAACGAAGCATTTAAAGACTCTTTGGTATGGAAGATGATGGCTAAAATATAAATGGGGAGAGGCCTAGCAGATTGATTATTGTCTTGATTTTGGCTGGGTTAGAGTTAGTTTTCTTTCTAATAGCTGGTATAGCACTGTGTTTTGGCTTTTGAATGAAAATAATGTTGATAATACACTGTTGTTCTAGTCATTGCTGAGTAGTTAAGGGCTTTTCAGCTTCTCAAGCCATATCAGGTGCATAAGAAGCTGAGAGGGGGCACAGCCAGGACACCTGACCCAAACTGGCTAAAGGGATATTCTGTACCATATGACATCATGCTCAGTATAAAAACTGGGAAAAGAAGAAGGAAGGGCAGGACATAGGGAGTGATGGTGCTTGTCTTCCCAAGTAACTGTTATGTGTGATGGAGCCTTGCTTTCTTGTAGATGTCTTGCCAATAGGAAGTAGTGAAAGAATTCCTTGATTTACTTTGCTTGTGTGTGTGGCTTCTGCTTTACTTATTAAACTGTGTTTATCTCAGCCCACAAGTTTCCTCACTTCTCTGATTCTCTCTCCATCCTGCTAGGGGTAGTGAGCAAGTGGTTATGCGGTGTTTAGTTGCTGGCTGGGATTAAACCACAGTACTTCTAAATTTGTCCTGAGCCCTGTTCAATTATTTAAATTGAGAGGTATTTGCTATTGTTATAGGGATAAAGGAGAAATGTAATAATAACATTTACTGGTTTGTGAGTTTGGTGATTTTGTTTGTTTTTTGTGTAGTCTTATATTTGTTTAAAGTAGAAATAAAAGATCAAAGTTTTCACTACTGGAGACCACTTTACCAGATTTTTGTGTTGTTATTTAGGATTCCTGTAATATAACTAGGCCAATTCAAGTCTGTAGTACCTGAAAGCATTCTAAATGATGTTTGATTCTGCTGTATGTCATTGTGTGGTGGCACATCTGAGTAGTATAATGATTTATCAAGTTATCAATACTTAATTTATCCTGAATGTAGCTTTATCTTATCTATATATTCATTTGAACTATATTCTTAGTCACTAACTTCCAAAGCACAGACACATAGTTTATTCTGGAAGATGGTATTTTGAGATAAGTTCCTCTTTATGCTGTATTTTAAGGGAAGTTTAGTAACAGTTTACCCAAAAGACAGTTGTGTTGTATTATGGCATTTTTCAGATGGAACTTCAAAAGTGATGGTTATGAGATTGTACCAACCAACCACAGGGATTTATCTGGAAGATTGGAAGACCAGAACTCAAATGTGTGAGTTGAAAGAGTGAGTTTCGTAGGCGTAGTTAGTTGTTCGCTATCATTGTTGCATTTATGTAGCCAATAATACTTTATTATGCTATTAAGGTTATTTGTGTGCATTTGGAGTCTAATAAAGTCAGGGTAGGGAATCAGAATATAATTTCTCCATAAAAATGAGGAGGCATGACTGGTTAACAAAATCTGTGGTGCCATTATTTTACAGAACACAGCAAAAACAGTTTTCAAAAAATGTGTTACTGAATAAAGGTTAAGGGAGATGATAGACAACTATAACAGAATGATGTTCTGGAGAGATTCTGCTTTTACTTGTATAAAGACCTTCTTCTTTCCTTTCATATTGAAAAAATATATACAGGTTAAGGCTTCTGCTTAGGAGCTGGGTATGTGAAATAACACTTCTGGGCTCCAGTGATTTACCCATTCAATCATGCTGTACAAAACACTAAGCAAGAGATCAAATAAGGTGGAAAATTTCTAAGGCAAAAATAAATGACTCCATGGAAATGAGGCTGATTCTGAACATATTTGTCTGGAAGTTAGTTGTTCATTTTGTTTTACTCCTGCATTGCACACAATAAGTCAAAACAACAACAAAAATAAGAACTTGAAATACCAAACCAAAACTTTTGTAATTGTTATTGGCTAGAAACAAAGTTATCCGGAAAATGAGATGTAAATGCATAGAAGGGAGGAATGCATAAAGGGAAATAATTTTGACTTCTGTGTTTATTATTGTCACCTTTAGTAATGTCATGAATAATTTGATTCTGCTGTGCCTTTCATTTGATCTTTGCACAGAATAATATTCCAATTGAATGCTGTAGACTGTGGAGGAAATTCAGTGTTTCTTTAGAACAATATAGTCAAGAAATGTTTCCTTCTGCCTTGTCTCTATTTTCCAGTTAATGAATACTTTAAAAATGTACATATGTACATATACTGTGAAGTCAACTATAAACAAGAAAGTTTTTCAAATACCGTGTGAATGAATTTTCACACTTATCGTTGCAGGCACCTGAATTCTTAATGTGATATCTATATTCTTTCTCTTATTCATTGGTCACTAAAAACTTCATCTAAAGCCCAGTGAAGTCAGTTGAAAGGATCTATTACTGCAGAGCTTAAATTAGTTATGACTGTTAATTAAAAAAAAAAAAAAATCTGGAAAGCTGCAGGACTTTTTTTTCCCTTTCATCTCCTCTCCCAGGTTACCTATACAGTCACTTGGGTAATGGAAGCTAGTGAGATTTTTTTCATGTATTTGGTATAAATCTAGTGACTAAAAGACTAAAAAATGTGGAACTTCCTTTCACTTCATTGAAATCATCATAACTTCCATCCCTGTATCCTTTTTCTCCCTTTCAAAAAAAGCCCTATCAGTAAGATCAATAGGAGATAGTCTTAAATTCCATTTATATGATACAATAAAGTTTATTCCTAAAATGGTTAATACTTGGGAATGTTTTGTATAGAAGTAATGCTTCAGAGACCAGAAGAGAGGTGTATCAGCAGGCAATTACTAGCAATCCTTGCTAATTACTTTTCATCCCTCAGTGTATGTGTCACATAACTTTTCATTTAATCTTTGTGAATTTAATTATTCATTAATATTTAATAGAAACTTGCTAATGTTTCTTGTGTGACTTAGGACCATAAGTCTCACAATCATAAATTAATCATCTATGTAGAAACCAGATCCCCACTGACAATCAATTAGTTTTATGTCTGTAAGTGCCACTGTCACTTTGGAAAACAGAACTTAGTCCTGTAAATCATATAAGTACTTGCATATTTCTATGCTATGTTTTTGCTGCAAAATGGGCATAAAGTTTCTTCATTTCAGCTATTGAATATGAGATAAATATATATGTTTAAATGTTTAAAAAAAACCCAACTTCACATGAATGGAAACATCCACCATTCTACTCAGTACATTATAGGCCCAACACAAGTAAACGGATGAGTAAAATACCTGTACTCCAGTTGAAGATGCTTCATCAAAAGAACCCTCTGATT
Source organism: Patagioenas fasciata (assembly GCF_037038585.1). NCBI lineage: Eukaryota > Metazoa > Chordata > Aves > Columbiformes > Columbidae > Patagioenas > Patagioenas fasciata. Next base: position 25,297,826 of record NC_092524.1, on the reverse strand, counting down.
ATGTAGAGACCTCCCAGCCCCAAAAGCCTTACACAGTGTCAGGTGTTTAGCTTTCCTAAAATGAGCTTGACACATTTCTGAGTTCTATTTAGAAGGAAATGTACCAAAGAGGACTAAACTACTAAAGAAGCTCCTGCACATAAATTCCTACCAGTCTATTTTAATAATGATCTGATTAGTTTTGGGTTTGAAGGAAGTTTGCATACTGCTCTTGTGACTTCTTCTGTTCTTGGATTTCTTAGTGGTAAAGTTTCAGATGTCACCAATATCAGACAGCAGGAATGAACATCTGCTGCCCTCATAAACTTCCATTAAATATCCCAATGTCTCTGAGTGCAAGCCTGAGTATGGCCTTGGAGATGTATTATACAAAGTATTTTCTAAGGCAGATGGGCAAATAAAAATTATTTACTTATATAGCACAGACACACTATTAAATCTACATGAATTAGTCCTAGAGAAGAGGGGGAGGAGAACTATAGTTTAATTTACAAAAAACAAGACATCGAAACAGCTTATAAAAAAGAAGAATCTTCTTAAGAGGGAAAATCTGATAAGAGATTTCATATTGATGTACTAACATCAGTAGTCATATCTGCTGTTTTTGCATAAATGGAAAACTAATTTATTATACTGCTGTCAATAAGCATCACAATATATAGTGAATATATATACATACAGAGACTCCGTGTGTGAATTGCAACACGTGGGCTATATGTAATGACGAAGGAATTGAAAAAAACAACTGCATATGTATGAATGTTTGGTTCTGGAGGGCTTTTACTTTCAGAAGTGAATCTGCTTCCCTCAGTCACACATATAACTCAAGTGTCATTATACAATTTTAAATCTTCGTCAGAACATCAAGCTCACATAATGAAAAATGGAAATGAAAATACCTTATAAGTAATAATCTTGACTACTTCTTGATAAAAGAGATATGGATGAAGATGAAATTAATAGCCATGTATTTCTTTAATTATTTATACATTGTCTTTATTTGATTACGTAACCAAAATAATATTCTCAGAGAAGGTTTTACATAAAAATCTGAATAGTTTTCTTTACCTAAGAACACAAATATGAGTTTTTGATATTTTTCTATACCTCAGGATTTGAGATATCAAGAGATGGGCAGGGGGTATTGTCATTGATTTTTAAGTGTCACAGTTTAACCCTAGCTAGCAATCTGTACCACAATAGCCACTTACTCACTTCCCCCCACCCCCAAGTAGGGAAAATAATCAAAAGGAGAGGGAGAAACTCATGTATTGATATAAACACAGTTCAATAAAATAACAAAATAATACCAATATATCACTATTACTACTAATACATATAAAATGGAAAATAGAATATAAAACAAAGTTAATCAATGCAATTCCACGTGAACTCTGTGTGTTCCAAGCAGCCAGTTGCAAGAAGCAGTACCCTGATCCCAAACAGCTGATCCCGGGGAAAGAAAGAAAAAAGCAGAAAAGCCCAGAGGCCCACTGCAAAGCGGTAGGATGGCAAAAGGCCAAACTAAAAGAAATCTCTAATCAGAACTCAACAAAAACAGAGCAGAACTCAATGAGTTTCCATATCCATTAACTTACTTTCAGTCAAATCAGCACATTGAGTTTAAATTGAATTAAATTTGATGTGAAATGGGATAAATATCAAAGCATTCAAAGTAGTATTTATCATCCTTATTCTTTACTATGTAGCTTCTAATTGTATTATTTGGAAAGGTTAGAGTTGCGGTATATTGGGATCTGGTTCGGGAAGCCCCAGGTTGGAGAGTTTTTTTTTTATAACCTGCAGTGAGATTAAGACACAAATGAGATCAGATACCACTTAACTAGGGAACTTTATTGAACAGTTATGAAGAAGGCAGTGATAGGAAAGGGAGAAGAAAACAGGAAAGTAGGGAACTTAGCAGACAGTCAGGACAGGTTTGCAAGATAAATTTACTACCATGGATCCAGGATCCAATCAACTTTAATAGATGGGGTGGTGCATCTCAGGAAGGCAGTTGACCACCCCTTACATTCCTGAGAGGTACGCATGTGATGACATTTGGTAGTGGAGGTCTCCAGGTCCTGCACATGCTGCGTGGTCGTATGGTCTTTTATAAGGCATTTGGGGGATAATCTGGGATGGAGTTTCCCCTGGCAGTATCACATACTGCCCGGTCCACACCTTTGCACATGCTCTTGGTCCCACTGTGCTGGTCCTGTGTAGCATGCCTCAGCCCGTGAGGGTGATTGCCTGTGGCCAGGGTAGGTTTCCTGGGGCCTGTAGTTAGGCAGATCTTCAAGGAGTGACATCACTCTTCAGGGACAGGAGCAATGAAACTTCGAGACATTTAACTTAAAATATGGTCCCTGACACAGTATATGTAACAAAAAGATTATTGTCAATATTTGGCTTATTATATCTTCTTCCCCAGCTTCTTATCTAGTCAGGACGAAAGTGAAGGAAAGGCATCCCTCAATGAAAGGCTGCTGAAGGATCCTGTTTAGTCTGGATTGAGTGTGACAGCATCTCAAGTGAATAAATTCAGGTATCTTAGCAAATTAAACCTATTTGAACTTAATCAGGTTGTGACCTGAAAATGTCACTGATTTCAGTTTTTATCCAACTGATTTTAGTTTATCCAACTTGATCTGAACAAATGTGTGCTTGGAACAAGACAAAGCATGGCATACAGATATTTCAGGTTTTCTTAGTCCATGTTTCTCTAGCTTACTAATCAAATACTATCTTTTGGAGAGGGTATAAATCAGCTCTTCAGATAAATGTCTTATTTTCTGTTTTACAAAGTGCTTCTCCTGACTAAAATTCCACATTAAACTGTTTAACGTTCATAGGCAGCAGTCATTCTGCTTAAAGTGAGAAGTCTCTAGTTTGTATGCCAAAAATCTTCCCACTCCAGAGTGTTTTTACTGTGTCATTTCAGAAATATGTCTCTGTGTTTTAATATCAATAGACCATGCTTCTGGTTTTTATCCCTAAACTTTTTGGCACAGATGGAAGTGATCAGTTGGCCATCTGATGGGCTAAGTCAATTTGCCTGTCAGACTTCTCAAATTGCTGACTCCATCTGTTGTTAAGTCAGGAAAACTGACTGAAAAAAAGTTCTAATTTGATTTTTTGACTCCTTAACATTTTCAGTGAGTTCCACCTATGAATTGAAACTGACCTGCCGAAAGGCCAGGTAATTACTTTGTGATAAAAAGAGCAGCACTGAAGGATTTGCCTGGGGCTCAGAACACTGATGGTTGGATAAAAATCAAGAAAGTCAATGGCCCTGAAAGGCTACTGAGGCTGGATCTGCAGTAGGCTAATATGCTTAGAGGAAAGATTTGATCAGGCAGATTTGGAACAGAAGACTGCATCTCAGCTCTGTGTCTGGTGGTGTTCAGAAGCTGAGTGGGTGGCAGAAAGGCATTGATATGCCTGGTGGACAGCAGGGGGTTCATGAGCGAGTACTGTGCCCTTGTAGCCAAGAAGGCCAGTGGCATCCTGGGGTGTATCATAAGGGGGGTGGTTAGTAGGTCGAGCAAGGTTCTCCTTCCCCTCTGCTCTGCCCTGGTGAGACTGCATCTGGAATATTGTGTCCAGTTCTGGGCCCCTCAGTTCAAGAAGGACAGGGAACTGCTGGAATGAGTCCAGCATAGGGCAACAAAGATGATTAAGGGAGTGTGGCATCTCCCTTATGAGGAAAGACTCAGGGAGCTGGGTCTCTTTAGCTCGAAGAGATTGAGAGGTGACCTCATTAATGTTTATAAATATGTAAAGGGTGAGTGTCAGAAGGATGGAGCCAGGCTTTTCTCAGTGACAACCAGTGATAAGGGGCAATGGGTGCAAATTGGAACATAGGAGGTTCCACTTAAATCTGAGAAGAAACTTCTTCACGTTGAGGATGATAGAACAATGGAACAGTCTGCCCAGGGAGGTTGTGGAGTCTCCTTCTCTAGAGACATTCACAACCCTCCTGGACACATTTCTGTGTAACCTTATCTAGGTGTTCTTACTCTGGCAGGGGGATTGGACTAGGTATTTTTTGAGGTATATTCCAATCACTAACATTCTGTGTAAATGAGTTAAATGGTTCCTCTTTTCTTTAGACCCATATTCCGCAGATGTGAGCAGGTGTCTGTGCTATCATTACAAACAACCAAAGCTCTAATGAGCTTCCCGCATAATTCCAGTGGGATGGAAAGATCTGTAGATCTCAGGCTGCAGGTCTAAAAGTTTACCCCCACCCTTCTTTTGAATGAAGTCATGCATATACTTTAGAATGAGTGTTCAGAGGAGAAAGTAATTGTTTCTTTCTTCTTGTCTTGATGCCAGAATATTTCTAGGAGAAAGAATGTTCTTGGTAGCATTGTAGTACATCTCAACCACCCATCCTGATATGAATGGCTAATTGTTTCTTTTGGCAACCACTGAAAAATCCAATAACCCTTTTAGCTTTTATCTATGACAGAAACCAGAATAAAATCTGGTGAGAACATAGTAGTGGTTTAGTTTTCAGTAATTCTTATCTCTGTCTTGTTTCATCTGAGTGCAGTTAGGAACACAGCCAGGTGTCTTCAGCATAGCTACAGCCTTCAGTAATTACTTCCACAAGTAGTGTTTACACACTAAATGATGAAGGACTGTTGGGATTCCTCTTGAATTTCTTGTAAATACAGTAGCTTTTGTTTACTTTAACTTCCTACTTCTAAGCTTGTGCAACTAAAGAAGAAGATAGACTAATTAGAAAGACTGCTAAAAGTCAGTTATCTTTCAAGGCTTGTCTCTACTTAACAACCTTACTTTATTACCAGTGTGTTTTTTTCACCAAGAGGTATAACGGAATTGACTTAAAACTACTGCAAGAGGTAAACACTTTTTGCCTAGGGACAAATTTGTTTTCTAAGTAAAATTAATCTCTTGACTAGGATGCTCTCATAGTCTGAAATTGCATTTATCTTCTTAATCCTCTTAATAATGCTTTTAAATATGAATTGTGCAGTCAGCCATTACAGAAAAATAGTTGGAAGATATTTGTCTGATTGTCAGGGACATTCTGTAAGATTTTTCAGTATGCTATTTGAATATGGCAATTTGTCAGAATTTTCTGTTAGAACGTTCTTAAATTCTATTTCAACCATAAATGCATTTTTCTTGAAAGAAATATGAAAAAGGGGGTTATGTACTATCATTTTACCTTTCAATAATCTCAGTGTTTTCAAGTAATTATGCATCTTTTGTTGCGCTTCTTCTCTGTGTCTTCTTTCTCTACATGAACCACAGTAGCTATTTTAAAACCTATTGGACTGACAAACGAGAAACTGAAATAACTGAGTCAGAAGGAATCACTTTCAGTGGGTGAGTTGTGACCCAGCCTCTCACTGGCTTCTTTTCTGAATCAGCTAATAGCAGATACCTCTCAAAAATACTTGGAAAACATGAAGCTGAGCTTGCCACATAGAAGCTACGAAACAGCCACCAGCAGACAGTGTTTTATCTTTCATAATTTCCTAACTAGTGGGGAAAAAGCACCTTCAAATGGGTTAACTAAATGAATGTTTAGATTTTTCATATCTACTGTCTAGTCACACTCTGACTTTACTTTTTGAATAGGTTTTGAGGAATGAAGTGTTTATGGTAGTTTTTGGTATTGCTTTGTCTTTGAGTAGAGACTGCATTATAGCTTCTGTTGCCAGTTAAAATAATAATTTCAGGATGTAAAAAATTAACACAATTTGGTTCCTGTGACATTGCCTGAGTGCAAATGAAGGTAGAATTTGGATTAATCTTGCATAGCTTCCATTTATATGTCAGAATTGCAGTTTTACTACTATCATCTCAACATGGAGCTTGACAAAAAACTGAACCTACTGGAAAGATATTATGTTGCTCAACTTAGGAGAGAAATTGAAGTCACTGTTTTCACATAAGAATAATCTGAGACAATGACAACAATATTTGGCAAAAGGAAATTTGTACTTCCCTGGAATCTTATTATTTGTGTTTTTCAAACACAAATACTAATACTAATTTTTTTCTCCAGGTAAAGATTTGAGCTTCAAGTAAACTTCAAACATTTGTTCTCATTGTCTTGCTCTGACTCAGAAAGCTGTTGTAATTAACTTGTATGGGGTATCCATAGATGACCTAAAATGCTGTCTTTCTTTTGGTTACATGCGATATAGCAGATATGTGGCTAAGGAGAATGGCCTTATTATGCTCCAGTGATTGGAGGTCCTTATGGTATTACAAAAAAATAGGTTGGTATGACCATGGATTTGTAAGTAGATTAAGTGAGAAGGTGTGTCTTTGAAATTGAAATGGCATATTGAATAGGCTTTAGCTCTATGTTCACAGAAGATCTCAATGGCCAGAGCAGAACATGTGGCTGCACTGTTCTCTTTTGAGCTACTATGGTATATATAGGGAAAAAAAAAAAACGAAAAAACAACAAACTTAGAAGGAAAAGTATGTTTTGTAAAATGTGAACATGGCCAGAGGTGCTCTGTCAAAATAACAATTGTAATCAAAAGCAGCTGTGAGCATTATTTCATTTCTGTTGTCACCTCAAGGTCAGTGTATGGAGGCTATTAGTAACTTTTTTCTGATAGTGACTGTGTGCATGTAATTGTGGACTCTGGTATTCATGGATACAGAGAAAAGGTTTTAAAAATACTCTGGTGCCTTGAAATGACTTCTTCTCAGAATGAGTGTCTGTGGCAGTGCTAAATGCTTCCTAGCAGAGAAATGCCATAGGCGCTTTTAATAAAATTTAGGAGCTGATAGAAAGTGGCAAACTGTATGCTGAAATCCTACTGCATATCTGCAGCACGAATCTGGCAGACAGGAGCAGCCAAATCTTCTGATATTCAGTAAATCCTGTAAGAGATCTCCAGAGTGACCGCTTCTAGGAGTGGAACTGTAACCTTTTTCCTCTGTGGATGTCACGGTCTTCATCTCACTGCAAAAAATGCTATCCAGTGCTCAAAACTTGATGTTGCCTATGACACCGGAATGTTTCCCTTGAGATGTGAGATAAAAATGCTAGCCTATTTCTTGCTGGGACAGAAGGAGCATTTCCTCCTACTGACTTAATATTAGAGAGTTTTCTATACTGTTTCCACTGCAGCAATGCATATAATGTATCCCTGTCTATCAAAACATAATTGTTGGCCTGCCAGACCAAATTGTAAATTGCTTGAGAGAAAAGCACTAGTGTTGTTGCAATTGTGAATGGAAGAATGGGTGCTGTCCTAACTGCTGCAGATGACTTGTAAGAAAATAATAGAATGATGTATATGCCTTTGCCTGCAGGTTGTTTTCAAATGCCTGAAATTTTGTTAAAGGGATTGGAAATATTCTCCCAGCGATAGTTTTTGTGGATTTGTTTTTAATTAAATTCTATACAACTAAAAAAAGTAGTCAGTAGCATTTACCAGATAGGACAGGTAAGATTTTCCAAAAGCAGTCTTTGGAAAATTTGAAAATATAGCTGACACGGTTTTGCTGAAGTTTTCTGCTCCTGCAAAGGAGGAAGGATATATTTTTACAAGTTCCATTATTGAGTACAAAATGAGGTATTTTGATGAAGGAGACCAGGACATTATTCATGTCACCTATGCATAGGAAAGATGCATCCAGAAAGCTACTTTGCAATGAAAACCAAAACATTTAAATGTTATCTGCAAAAACAGTGTAAATGTGTCTAAGAAGTAATTTGCCTGTTCACGTCCCACAGCCACTGACCCGGGAAATCTGGGGAAATCCTTCTCTCTGTGGCATTATATCAGGCAATTTTTTCATAAAAACTGAATGCTTTCCAGTAAATGTTATGATTTAGACAAATTTCTTAACATCAGTAAGAATTTGGGCTGTTTTTGGCCCTGTTTGAATCAATCTGGTCTATAAGAGTAGAAGAATCAACCTCCTATGCTTGCAATATTTTCAGTAAAATTTGAAAAGTTTGTTATTGTCCCACCTAGAGAGCTCTCAAGATTTTCAGAACAAGAAGAAATAACAAATCTTCCTAAGTAGACTGCAGGAGTCTGTTCTTCTGAGTACGCTGGTATAATTTTGAATGATTGAAGTAGAATAGCTGGGTATCAGAATAACCCATATAGTCTAAATGACCATGTACCAGTTGGTATTTACTTTTGCTTTAAGCTATACACTACTCAACTACAATTTTTTACCTCTGCTTTCTGCTGTTTTGATTGTAATAATTTGGAACATTTGCAGTCTCTCCTGTTCACTTCAAAGTTGGTAACTATCAATTTTGCGTATGCCAGAAACTGCTCTGCAGCATCTGGCTGTTAAGCTGTTTAATCTGCCTGGGAGAATCCTGGTTTAAATCAACGATAACAATCATATAAAAATATGTCCAGGACAGATGCCTTTCAACTTGTGTAGCTTTTGATATTAGGATGTATAATGTAGTCAGTCTACTTCTCAGAACTCTCTAAGTTTTTGGTGTTTTTTGTTGTGTTGGTTTTATTTTTTTTTTCCTCTGGAAATTATCTGTAAACAAGCTTGTGGTTTAAATATACAAAATATTTAGCAGGCTTTTTGACCTCAGACAGAGTTTGAAGATATTACTGTTGCTGTGGTTTTGTCTTGAGATCTTCAAGACACAAGTTTTGTGGTGTCAGTTCTTTCACATTTGAGAGTCTTGCTGCTTCAATACTTGTGGTTGTGGAGACCAAAACTATACATGTGTCTTGAAAGGATAGTTAAAAAACAAATATAGAAACCTAGTATATTTGCATGTATTTGTCTAAATCCAGTGGGTAAATCATTAATGCTTTAAGTTGCTAAGAAATTATATGGACATAGGAAAAAATAAGTCAATATCTGCTATTGTGGTTACCTTTCCAATGGTACTTCTTAAAAAATCATTAAAGCTGAAACATTAACCATTTTTCTGGTTTCTAAAATTTTGACTTATCTTTTCAGAAAAATCTTTATTGTTTTCCTAGCTGTGTTTTAAAGGGGCTTCCGCCTCACTGAAAATAGCATAACTATTTGTTTGGTCATGCCAGGAAAATTAATCTATTCTACATTTAAAAGAACTATAGAACTTTATTGGACGGGGGGGGGGGTGTGTGTGAATATTTTTATATAAAAATGGATTTTATTTAAAAAGTTTGAATTTTAAATATCTTGCCTATTTAATTTCAAATTTGAATTTCAAATTTATTTTTTGAAGGCAGTAAATGATTTTTTCAACATGTTGGTCTCCATTTCTGAAACTACATAGCTTTTAAAATTTTACCTTAGTTTTTCTCTGCCTTGTTTTTCCTTTCCTCAAAGTAAATGAAAAGTTTTGCTAAAACATTTGTTTCACAAATTTTATTTTCATTTTTTTTGAAAAAAACAGAAAAATTGAAACTCTGTTGTTCCCCTTATAGAGGAAACCTTTTCCCTGCAAGAAGAAATATCCATTGAATAAGCAAATAATCTAGACATTAGGAATTATATGATCCAAACAAGGAAGAAGTTCAGAAACATAATTAATTATATCTGTAATCCCACAAAAAGTTCTTTGACAGTCCTCCTGTATACACAATCAGTAGCAAGTATATACAAATGAGTGCAACAACAAATTCTCTACCATCTATTACACATAAGGTACACAGATATCTCTCATGTGTGTCTCCCGCAGATGTAATAAAGAAAGCCAAATTCTAATGACTGCAAATATTCAGTATTACATTCTATCTGATTTGTTTTATAACAGAGGCTGGGTTGAAGAATTAAAAAAAAAAAAAAATAAAAACAGGAAAGCTAAGAAAGAAGCTAAGAAAGGTGGGGTAGCCCTTAACTAGTACAGGGTTTTGGTAGAGCACAACTACCCAAAATGGCAATATGACCATACTTCACATCTTTTCTTGTAAAAGGCACTGCAATTTTATAAACTACCTTTTAGCAGTAAATACTCCTAATATTGGGATACAGAACAAGCACTAAAAAGGCAAACTGCTAATTACTGCAATAATGTCTTCTAATTGCAACACAACTAAATTATTTGCTTGTCTCATCATTTAATTTCAAGTTGGGGGTGTGGACAATGTCACACAGAAAAAGACAGTTTCTGTAAAACCAAAAAGTTTCAGAGACAAACTTCACACGAGAATTGGTCAGACCACATTTTATTGTATATAAGTATTGAATACTAATCATAACATATAGCTGTTTATTTTCTGTAAACATTATTCTTCCATTTATTTAAATTGAGAATATTTCTATACTAGATTTAAAAAAGCTGCAAATATTTTTCATATTTCAGCATTTTATATTAGGCATTTCATATTTCTGTTGTTTGTTTTCATTATGGCATTGCTTCTTCCCATGTCCAATCAAAATTAAATTAGCAAAGAAAGGAATGAAGGTGAGGAAGAGGATGGACCAAGACCTGTTAATCATTCACACCAACAGCTTTTTGGCTGTTTTTTGTTTTGTTTCTGTTGTCGTTGTTGTTGTTGTTTGTTCTGGTTTGATTTGATTTTTTTTTCTTTTTTTTTTTTTTGGTGGTGGTGGGGGTTTTTTTGGTGTTTTTGTTTGGTTGGTTGTTTTTGTTTTTGTTTTTGTTTTTTAATTGTGTGTTCCACCAAGAGCTTTAGAGAAAATAAACCTTCAGAATGCTCTTGTTAAATATCTTCTTACTGTGATGCAACATTTTTGCTTTTTTGTATATACTAACAGAGAGAGATATACTTTTTTGGTACAGTCGCCATCTTTTGAAGTAGAAGGTATAGCCTCAAAATTATTGTTAAATCAGTTATTTTTGGACATATTATTTACAGGGTATGCTGTAAACATTTTTAATTCACTGAGTGCCAGCTCAAGCTAAAACGTTTTGGTTTTTTTGGTTTGTTTGTTTGTTTGTTTGTTTTGTTTTTGTTTTTTTTTTTTTTCCTCTCATTTATCACATATCTGTGATCTTTTAGGCTGGTTTTTCTAGTCTTATATTGTCAGTCATAATAGATCTGTAGATTTCTGTTGTGGGTTTTAGTACAAGACTTATGAGGCTCATGGTAATGCTGTCTAGACTGTTTCTATTTAAATTCTGAGAATGTGACCTACTTTCATCTCTGTCACTGCATGTACAGATTCTCCTACTTATGCCATGTTAATTTGGCCAAGTTTAATAATTGTCCTGACTCATTAGCTGGACTTGCAGGACACATATGTTAGTCCTCAACCAGGCCAAAACTTAATTTCTCAGCCATGCCAACAATGTGTCATCATACTTAGCCAGTCCCTTGTGACTCAATGATCTCAAGTAAATATTTCTCCTATTATTAATGCTTGCTGAGATATATTTCATAAAGTTTAACGCAACTGCTCAATAGTGCAGTATTATCAGCTTCGTCTCTCTTATTTTCATAAGCAATACTGCTTATTATATATATTAATGTCTACATGGTTTGAACATATTATTTCTTAATTGTGATTCACGAAGATTAAAAAGCCTTGAATTACACAATTAACAGGTTAATGAGAATAAAGTTTTGTAACTCCTTGTTTGATCTTTTTGCCCCCCAAATTTACCTGTTCTTATGTTATACACTTAGGGGTAGCTTTCAAGGGGTTAAAGAGTGAAATTATTGCATCTTAAGATGGTAAATTTGGCTTTTTGACTCAGTTGTTGAAATGCTGCATGCTATGTGGAGATTATGATTCCATAGCAAAATGCAGTTGCAGTTTATTGCTGGTTATTCTTACCATACTACACTTCAGTGAAGCACAATACTTCTGACAAGGTGCAATGTCCATTCAAGATTGGAACAAAGCCCTGAAAATTAAGTGCTATTCAACATGTAGCCTGTAACTAACTTATAATAAGAAGTCTTCTTTATCTCAGCAGATGAAATACTTCTCTACAAAAGCTTTATACAAGAACTATAGACTATTTAAATCTTCAGGTAGATATTGAGTGGCTTGTAAATTTTTTCTAGGCCTTCTGTTAGGTTTCTGTTAGGTTGGTGCAAAAGGAATTGTGGTTTTTGCATTGCTGAAATTTGCCGTTTGATATTGGAATACATTCTTAACTAAATGTGGTTTTATTATATATAATTTTAATGCACTTTTCTTGTTCTGTGTTTGTTTCTTTGTGGTTTTTTTTTTTTGGTTTTCTGGTTTTTGGTTCTTTTTTTTGTTTGTTTGATTTTTGGTTTTGTTTTTACTTTGTACTGACTTATTACTCGCTGTTTATTTTGTATTTATTTTAGGCTATGGAGATGATGTTAGACAAAAAGCAAATTTGAGCAATTTTCTTATTTGAGTTCAAAATGGGTTGTAAAGCAGTGGAGACAACCCGCAGCATCAACAATGCATTTGGCCCAGAAACTGCTAATGAACGTCCAGTACAGTGGTGGTTCAAGAAGTTTCACAAAGGAGATGAGAGCTTTGAAGTTGAGGAGTATAGTGGCTGGCCATTGGAAGTTGACAATGACCAACTGAGAGTAATCATCAAAGCTGATCCTCTTATAACTACATGAGAAGTTGCCAAAGAACTCAATGTCGACCACTCTATGATCATTCAACACTTGAAGCAAATTAGAAAGGAGAAAAACCTCAATAAGTGTGTGCCTCAGGAGCTTACTGAAAATAAAAAAAATAATTGTTGTGTGTCATCTTCTCTTCTTCTATGCAACAACAACTCTTTCTAGATTGGATTGTGATTTTCAATGAGAAATTGATTTTATACAACAACCAGTGATGACCATCTCACTGTTGAACCAAGAAGAACCTCTAAAGCACTTCCCAAAGCCAAACTTGCACCCAAAAATATCAGTCACTGTTTAGTGCTCTGCTGCCAGTCTGATCCATTATGGCTTTCTGAATCCCAGCAAAACCATTACATCTGAGAAGTACACTCCGCAAGTCAATGAGATTCACTGAAAACTGCAACACCTGCAGCTGGCATTGGTCAGCAGAAATGGTCCAATTCTTCTCCACAACAATGCCTGACCACACATCACACAACAAACTCTTCAAAAGTTGAACAAATTGAACTATGAAGTTTTGTCTCATATGCCGTATTCACCTGACCTCTTGCCAACTGACTACCACTTCTTCAAGCATTTTGACAACTTTTTACAGGGGAAATGCCTCCACAACCAGCAGGATGTAGAAAATGCTTTGAAGAGTTTGTTGTATCCTGAAGTGCGGACTTTTGCACTACAGGAATAAACAAACTTATTTCTCATTGTCAAAAATGTGATGATTGTAATGGTTCCTATTTTGATTAATAAATATGTGTTTGAACCCAGTTATAAAGATTTAAAATTCACAGTTAAAAAACACAATTACTTTTGCACCAACCTAATACAACACTGTGTATTGTATTGAAATGATAAATTAGGAACTTGGTAAGAATGCATGTTCAGACAATTTATTGAATAGTTACTGAAATACATACTGTATTCAGCACACAGTTGTCTTCAGTACACTGCACACAGTTGTCTTCATTGCTTCGGTGTTCAAATTAAAGGACAAAAAAAGAGAGGATCTTAAAACTAGAGAATTAGCAAATTCTCATATAAATGTTTCAAGAATGTCTGAACCTCAATGCTTTTCACTAAGATTATTAATTCTCCTGCTTAGATTATTTTTTTGTGTGTGTGTGTAAGTACGTCCAATTTGAACATTTTTCTGTGGAAATCTTTTTTAATATGAAACAAAGCTGCTATGAACATAAGTGTCTCATTGTGTGAGGGCTGTATTTGGACTACATCTTCCAAAAGTGAACGTTCATTGGCAATTAACTATGACTCACAGAGCATTAAAACTCTGCAGTGAATTAGTTTAATTGTATATAAAACCCAAGAAAATGTAAAACTTGGAATAACTTTACTAAAAGCAGAAGAAAAGCTTTACTCCTTCTTAGTTAAAAAGCCTCTGTCATGTTAACATTACCACATTATTTGAACAAACAGAAATCTTTGAAGTATTTGTTCACAAAACTGCAGTTGAAGTTGAAAGTCTGTCATTGACAGGAGGTGGGACTTAACCCTACTGTGGTCAAATGATTCATTCAGGTAGTTCAAGTAATCTGGGATTTAATATGAAACTGCAGGATTTCCAAATACAAGCCTAGGATGCTAAGCTATGTTTTTATTAATACCACAGCTCTCTGATTGACCTTTGATTTCTGAGTGAGCTTTTGCAAAGTTTTAACTTCTAGTTTGAAAGTATTATTCAAAAAGAGTCAATGGGATGAACTTTATGATTTTGCAGTGATTTTTTTTTTTTTGGTGATGATTGTTTATGATCATAGGTGCTGAAAGTAATGATTTAAATACTAGTGCTTTTGAGAATTGCATAGAAAATAAGATATTCAGAATTCTTTTCCTCTGAGCTTTTTTGGGAAATAGTCCTGCCTTCCTTTTTTTATCAAGAACTCAGCAAGTGCCAGTATCAGAAGGTTTTCATAACTGTCTGGAACAACCTAGCATGATTGAGTTTACGAGGATATATTTGTTTTCATTAATTCATTTTTAAAATAAATCTACAAAATGGAACTTCAGTTCCATTTAGACTTCAGTTTCATTTGGACTTCAATCCTTTATAGGTAGAAATGCAGCTTCCTCAATTGATATCATCACAACATAAATGTGATGTTAATTAAATGTGATATATCATTTTTCTGTATGTGCCCATTCAGATAATATGACCTAAACAATATACTCATATTTTCTAGTTAATTTATGATCGATGATGATGTAATGAGTTGGGTAACAGTAAGTTAAGTCCATTTGTATTTTCCACTTTCTGTCCACAGACATTTTAGTTATTAAAATTCAGTTGTAGAGACTATGTGCTCTTCATTCTATTTAGGAGCAACACATCCATGTATTGTAAGTGCTGAAAAAGCTTTTACTGTAGGATGATACCCAGCATTAATGCTGTTATTAAACCCAATAATATACTTAAAGACATTTTCAAACAGGTTGTCTTGTTGGTTTGTTTGGTTTGGGGGTTTTGTGTTGTTTGTTTTTTGGTTGGTTATTTGGTTGGTGTGTGTTTGCTTGTTTGTTTGTTTCTCCTACTAAAACCCACACAGGCATTTTTATGGGAATGAGAAAGACATCACTGCTAGTAATGATTATTTGTATCTTGTCATGCATCAACATTATCACTTCTCAATCACAGCATGAAGAGTTGAAAATCATCAGTCTGAGTCAAATACAGTGATATTTTTCTCTCTTATCTTCACTTTTTACTATAATATATATTATGTTGATTTCTCTCTTTCTTAAATTCCTGATCCAAATTACAAATATTGGGAGATTTAGATATCTGGAATGTGTTGGCCAGGAGACTAGTATGAGCAAGGATATGTATTTAAGCAAATATGATTGATTGAAAAGATGATATGTTGTCTTTTGTCCTTGTAAGACCCAGTACTGTGTTTAATACAGTTGCTTTAAATGACAAAAAAGGAAAGGTAGTGAAACACAGAGAAGTCAGATGGAAAATCATAATGTTAAATATAGACAGAATCATCTGAATAATAAAATAATAGCTGTGTTGTTAGAATGACTTGACAGTTACTTAACATTGTATCTGACAAAGCAGAATATGATGTAGGAAATAGCCCTGAAGTACTTTGAGGATGTTGACAAAACATTTATAAACTGATTGACATTTTCAAAAGTAGTTTTTAGATGTGTACTTGGCAATCTTGGAAAACTAATTTTTTGTGAATAAGTTATTTTGTAAGTGTAGATTGTGTATCTATTAATAATAGGATATTGAGCTTATTGAAAGGGTTTACATTTTCACCTTTGAGTTTGTGCTAAGCTTCCACATTTTGAAAGACACAAAACATGAGTGAACACATTTTTTTATGCAGAGATAAAAAATTATTGATCTTCCAACTTATTTCTTTAGCTACAAAATAAAAAAGGAGAAGTTTACTTTGGTCAAATTAAAATAATTTTTTCTCTCTTCCTAATTCCTCTTGTGTGTACTCTTCCTACTAAAATCACAGTTGAAAAAATAATTTCAGATCAAAGAGCATTTTTTTTTCTATCTGAAATACAATGTTATATTTTGTTCAGGATGACTGAATTTTTATAAGGAAATTTTAAATTCTACTTTGAAAATTAACCATAACATAGAATAGCAATGAGAAGAAAGAGGGTTTAGAAAAATGACATTTCAAAAAGAGCTTAAACAACTGATATTGAAAAGAGTAGAAGAATGAAGGATGTAAGTAGGGGAACAATGAAAGCTTTCAACACATGAAAAGTAGCTGGAAATAAGAGTAATCCATGCTGACTGTGGACAGGAGATCTAGTGGGTTTACACTACAGCAAATTTCTCCATGTTTAGTATTTGCAATCACTTTCTAATAAAGACACTGAAATATTGGACTGTAAGATAGTGGAATACCTATTAGTGAATTCTTTCTGAACAAGCTAGAGTGCCTATGAAAAGTGTGACATTTTACCCTGTAAGAGAAGTAGAACAGTGAAAAAAATAACCTGTTAAAAGGCCTAATTTTTGAAGTACAAAATGAGATGAATGGTTTCTAGAGTCAGAGTAAACTCATACCGTATAAACTTTATTTCTAAATTCCAATGTTTCTTTTTGTACTGGTATTCAAAGTACAAACCTGTTCTTAGTTTTGAAATTGTGAGCAGACTGGTTTGCACTACCTCTATCACTTGAAAACAATGATAATACAGGGTGATTTGGAATCATTACATTTGAATTCAACTAGATGTTGTCCATACAGCAGGAGAAGGGAACATAGAACATTTATAAAAAGGTTACTAAAACTCTGTAACTATTAAACCTTTTGTGAATTTTTGTGTAGTTGTAACATTGCCACCATAAAATTGGATCCATCTTTTTGAAACACCCTGTATATTTCTGCTTTTTACAGCCTCTTCAGTGTCCCACAAAGTGAAACAGCAGTGGTTTTCCCACTGATTGCAAAAATGACTTGTTTTCCTTGAACAGCAACTATAATAAGATAAATTAGTTAAACTGGGGGTTTACACTAATGTAGATCACTTTCAAGAGGCAAATAAAAAGTTTATGGTTATGTGGGAGCCAGTACATGAGAAAAAAGTGCAAGAATATCACAAAACCACTCTGAACTAAATATTCTGAAATTTTTGCCAGAGGAAATGAATTCATTTTTCTCCTGGGACTTATTTCATGAAGAGCATTAGAACGTGTCCAGTCTGACAAGTGGATGTGTGAAAATCAGAGGTTTTTCTCCAATTCTACTGGCAAGGTGGCTATTTTTAAATTCAAAGGCAAGGTACTGCTTTACACAGAGGGAAACAACTGAACATTTATGCAATATACTTAAGTGTGTTTTCCCTCAGAACCACATCTTCATTTGAGTGGCAGCTGAAGTGCAGAGTAATATACTGAATTAAGTGAAAGGCTAAATGAAGCAATTAACTGTTCTTTCCAAGTCAATGAAGGTACCAAGTGTAATTTAGAACAGCTGGATGTTGACCGTTGTTTTGTAAGTGACTCAGAGCAGGAGAGGCAAGTGTGATCACAGAAGGTTTATCTTTGCTTGTTTTTACAGCCTCTTGAGTTCATGTTATGCAAATGCTTGTAACTTTCATGTCTGAGAAACATTTGCATTTCCCATTGGGAAATTTTGAGGAATCTAGGAAGAAAGGAAATATTCTTCCCTGCTTAGCTATCTTGTTACTAAGATAGCTACCACAGCTTTATAACTGTTATAGGCCATGCTTCCTACTTTGGTGTACATTTCAGACTTTCCCTTACTATAAACTACAACAGAATCTGACATAGAGGGTTTTTCTTTGTATCATGTAGACAACCTATTTTCTGAGCTTGATTCCATAAGTAAAATTGTGCTGGCTTTACAATGGTACAGAAGCAGGTAGGACTTTACCTAAATGTTTCAGGGGAAATATATACATCCCAGGGACAGCAACAGATCAGCTCCTAAGTTTTACACAGCAGCTTTCATTTGTATTACTGTGGTAAAGATCACAGATTCTCATACCTGGTAGACAGCCCAGTCTGTGTTGAAGGTTACTAAGTATATACCTGTAGTCTTCAAAAGTTTGGTTCCATACTAACAACGAGTCTGACTAAAGTTTCTTTTACTAAAATACAGTGCATCTCTAAGACCCCTTTGCAGAGTAATTCTACAGCTCTTAACGGTGTCATTGATAAAATGGTTCTGTTTTCAGTCTCTGAATTTGCAGCAAATACATGTGGCATTAGTATTTCTAACATTTTCTCTTGTACTTTCCCAGTAACTTGAAAATTATTAAAGGATTAATTGATTTGCATGTATCAGAATTTAAGATAAAGCTGTAAAATGTAGGAAATGCATGCATAAAAAGTGTGCTTTGTAATTTGGGGTCATAAAAATACAAATGTTTGGAAAACATGGTGTGCAACCTTTTTCTTCTGCAAAGTGCCATCACATAACAACAGATTTCAGTGTCATTATAGTTGTTATTGAAGGTAAGAAGAAAATCAAGAGTTGACTCATTTGCTGAGTTTACCTGGAATAGGGAATATGTAAGTTCATTTGTTTCTGCTAAGTGATTTGAACACTTTGGACCTTGAATTACTATCAAGCCTACTGTGCAGTTTGTAGAAGTTTGTGGTTACATATTCTTAAAGTTAGAAAGTTTTCTCCCCCATGGCTCTAGTTTTCCTCTGTTGCTGTAAATTAAGCTATTTTTTTGCTTTAACTCATGCAGGTGCCAAGAACAACGACTAGAGATCAGTTTACCATGACATTCACGCATGTTCATCTTGCTAATTTTCTCCTACCAGATGTGTCTAGAAGAGGTACAGGACTATGTTTTAGAGTTATGAATTTTTTTTTTCAGTTGAGAATAATTAGTGATCAGTCTTGGGGATTTTAGTTTGGCTGGTTTGATTTTGTTTTGTTGTTTGGTTGTTTTAAGACTTAATATGCAAATGGTGATTCTATTAAGGGTTTTTATTAACTGTTATCTTGAGAGCCTAATACAAAACATCCTAACAATTTAAATGAGCCACTTAGTATAAATCATGTGCAATCCAGTAGCCATAAGTCAAAACACTGCTTTTCAGTCTCACAGCTAGTGTTCCACAGGACTCTGGTCATGTCTTACATACGTGGAGAAAAGGACATATATAGCCAGAGGTATATTCTGTTGCATTTTCCATCAGCATCACCGCTGTTGAAGCCTCTGTAGAGAAAATTCCTTGATGAAAAAATATTAAAGATCCTTTCAATGGTTATTACAATACACAGCTATTCTTATAAACAAGTATTATGATAAGAAATGAAACAATTGTGTCTTCTTTTTCACTGGATCCAGTCTTGTTCCACCTGTTCGTTAAAGACCTGGATGAAGAGACCGAGTGTACCCTCAACAATTTTGCTGATAACACAAAACTGGGAAGACTGGTTGACGCACCAGAAGTTTGTGCTGCCATTCAGTGAGATCTGGACAGACTGGAGGCCTGGTCAGAGAAGAACCTAATGAAATTCAACAAGGGCAAGTGTAGGGTCCTTCATCTCAGGAGCAATAACCCCAGGCACCAGTAAGGTGTCTGACCTGGTGGAAAGCAATATGACAGAGAAGGACCTGGGAGTCCTAGTGGACAACAGATTGAACATGAGCTAGCAATGTACCCTTGTGGCCAAGAAGGCCAATGGTCTCATGGGATATATTAGGAAGAGGTCAACCTGTAGGTTGAGGGAGGTTAACCCCTCCACCTCTACTCTGCCCTGATGAGGCCGCATCTGGAGTACTGTGTCCAGTTCTGGGCTCCCCAGTTTAAGAAGGACGAGGAATTACTGCAGGGAGTCCAACAGAGGGCTACCAAGATGGTTAGGGTTCTGGAGCATCTTTTTTATGAGGAGAGACTGAGAGAGCTGGGTCTGTTCATCCTGGAGAAGAGAAGGCTGAGAGGGGACCTTCCCAATGCTTAGAAATATCTCAAGGGTGAGTGTCAAGATGATGGGACCAGACACTCTTTGGTGGTGCCAAACAATAGGATGTATGGCAATGGGCACAGACTGAGGCATAGGAGGCTCCATCTAAACTTGAGGAGAAACTTTTTTTCTTTTAGGGTACCAGAGTACACAAACAGGCTGCCCAGAGAGGTTGTGGAGTCTCCTTCTCTGAGGACATTCAAAACCTACCTCTGCACGTTTCTGTGCAATCTGCTCTACATGAACCTGTTTTCGCAGGTGGAGTGGATGAAATGATCTCCAGAGGTCCTTTCCAACCCCAGTCATTCTGTGATTTATTCTGTGATTCTTTTGTTATGGTTTTCTAATCAGTTGGTTCTGTTTCAGTTTCCTTAATGCTACGATAGTGCTGGCAAGCAGCCTAGAAAGACTTTGGCAGAGTGAGAGATCTCTATTTCTTGTCTGAACTTTGGCACAAGAATGACAGTTTTCAGGAAATACCTTAATTTATATGCTGATCCCTAATAGAGTTTTCTTGTATTCTGATAATTTTGTTTTCTCTTTCCTCTTATGAAACTTTTTCAATTTTAGCAGCACCTCCAAGTTATTTTCTCTAGGTTAATATTTAGAGCCCTATTTGCCCAGAAAATGCTTTTTATTCTGCTTGCAACGAGCAGACAATGCAAGTGTGTGTATATACATACATATATATGTATGTATAAAATGAGGGTGGAAGTATAGATGGCGGTCATTATATGTAGGTGAACAAGTAATTCATCTTTTCTAAAGAAAGTAGTTCTGACAAAGTCATTGTGTACACTTCCTTGAGCAAGTCAAGCAGGAACTGGCCAGTAATAGTTAGAAATATCTCAGAATTAAACTTTAGGACACATTTGGCCTCCCATTTCAATAGATATGTACCATGCTTAGCCACAGACTATCTTACACTTTTTCCATTTTATCAAGTATCATTTGAATACATGGTATTTTGATAACATCAGTAAATTTATTTCTTGGTACAATCATATTCTAAAATGACCTATGACTAAATCTTGAAGTTTCTATCATTTTATTTGGATTGAATCTTTTATTTTTTTCTAATAAAAGAAACATATTGTAGCTTACATATCAGTATCTTAGGGAAATTTTTAAATACATTTAATAAGGATGAAAAGAAAAATAGTTCCTCATTTTATCTTTCATTAAACTTATCTTTAACCTGACTTCTAATAATTCAGAAATTCTTATGTAGGTCAGTTTTATCTGGAATGATCCGATGTCATTTGAAATAGAAAATACAGCTGCTCCTGACACATTTAAGTAATAGTTACGCTGTAGCAGTTATACGTTCTCTTTATTTTAAAGACTGGAATTTGATATGAACTTTTCTATGTTGGGTAACTTCATTCTTTCTAACTTGATTTACAGTATTGAATGTATCCAGGACACCAGAAAATCACAACATACAGCAGGATATCAACAAAACTCACAGAACATAACCAGATGTCCTATAATGCCCAGTTGATAATTTTGCATAATGGTCATCACTTCTCTT
Organism: Patagioenas fasciata; assembly: GCF_037038585.1. NCBI lineage: Eukaryota > Metazoa > Chordata > Aves > Columbiformes > Columbidae > Patagioenas > Patagioenas fasciata. The sequence goes on along the minus strand of NC_092524.1, from coordinate 25,276,335 downwards.
AGCTAATGTTGCCAGGATGCTGAAGATACAGAAGTTCTCTATTCATTCTTAATGCCCCGATCCCTCCTTTTCTGTTTTTAGAGTTTTCTCTTCAATATTTTCTTTCTACATTTTGAAGTAGTTCCTTGTGAAACATTCCTAGCACATAGATTAGCATAGTTGGTGATGATTTTTTACTCTGACATCTCGAATGTTCCCATTCAATAGACATTGAATACCATCTTCGTGATGGTGAATTCAATACCAAGGACAGGAAAGGCGGAGTTTCTAAGACATTCCCATAGACAGACTCACGGTTAGCTCTCAGCTTTCACATTAATAATGGGGGGGACAGGAGGGAGAGGGAGATACTGCGAGGGTGATTATATACCAGAGCAGATTGTTCAGAGAAACTGTAGGCTTTTGTAGGTGTTCAAGTCTCCACTGGACGTGCCCTGAACTATCTGCTCTGATTAGAACTGTTTTGAGCAAGAGGCAGGACTGGATGACGCATGGAGTTCCTTCCCAACAGAAATTATGACTGTATGATTTGATTTGTCCCTTGTAACGACTGGTGGGAAACAAACAGACAAACAAACAACACCAAAAAACACAAAGAAACAAAATCCCAGAATGCTTTAGATAGAGAATCACTTACTAAAACAGTATATTTTCTCTCTCCTTTATTTGTCTTTAACTTGCTTGTTTGTTCCATAAAAACTGTAAAAAAAAGCTTTTTCTTTTTAATACCAAGTTTTCCTAGAAATCATTGGATAACAATTCTGAATGTTATAGAAAAATAACCCTAGATGGTACAGGACTTATTGAAAAAAATAGATTTGTTAATGAAGATATAGATATATAAATGCTTTCTAGTTTTCAGTTTAAAGTCTGACGTTCATCCTGACCTTCCCATACCACCTTTGCCACCAACTACATTGTCTTAAATTCCTAGGTTACTGTTGTTCCCAGAGTATTCAGTGAGGTAAGAAACGGTCACGTTCTGAAGAACATACTTTGTTCTGCTTGGACCACCAAATTTCTGATCAAATTAGAAAGTTTAGTTCAGATCCTTTGATATCACTCTGTTTTGTAAAATGATTAAAGAATAACAGCACACTGGTTGAATTCGATTTACATGGTTGTATTTTGCCCACTAAAATTTTAAAAGAAACTGAACAGGAATGCCAATTTTTTTCTTGGTATGAAAATTCTGTGTGGTACTACTGTGAATCATTTACCAGTAGTTATGAGGTAAGTACATTTCAGTGTTCTGTGAAAATTTTAGACACTGTGTGATGAATGGCCTTCTTGAATGCAACTTAATGTTTTGTGTTTATTTGTTTGTTGATTTAAAGATAATAAGTTAGAGGTGGTTTATATATATATATATATATATATATATATATATATGTTACTAACAAATTGTTATTATGGGTAGGGGGCATGATCCTTAGCTCGTCTGTTAGTAGTTTCCCAGGAAGTGCTCTGCACCTCAATCATTGTTGCTAAAACTATCACTCTAACATGGAATATTATAGTGTGATTTGTATCCTGTTATCCATTGTATTCTAAAAGAAGCATATTAGCATTAGTGACATCTAGATAAGGTTTGGAAGTGCTGCTAACAGCTGCTGGAAGACCTCGCATGGGGCTGGTTGCAATGGCACTACAATAATGCTTTCTGATCTGATAATTATGTTTGAGAATTATTTCTCTGAATTGCTGCTCAAGTCTGACTTCAGTTTTTTTGTTCTTGACTCCCAGTCAGAAGTTTATTTAAAAAATAATATAAAACAAAGAAAAAACAAGCAAACAATAAAAAAAAAAAAAAAACAAACACAGAAAGTGTGCAGTATATGGGGAAAGAAGACAACAGAGAGAAGCAGAAAAATTGAAAGTTATCTCAACATTGCAATAATTTTAAAGTTGAGGGAGGTGCAAAATTAATTTACTCATTAATTTCATTAATGATTACATTTTGTGCAAATACATGAGGAAGCAAATTTTAGTGGAAATAACGTATCTAAAGTTTTGTTCATATAAGCTAATTTTGAAATATGTAAAAACTGGATTTAATTATTTATAGCTATAACTTGAGATTTTCGTATTCAAGAAATCCAGACTGCCTTATTTGTGTAATTGACAAATTCCCTTGTGTGTATATGTGTGTGTTGGTTTAAACTGGTACCTCTATCTGATCTCCTTACATTCCTGCCTTATTTCTTTATGTTCTTCCTGGTGGATTTAAAATTTTTATATTTATGCCCTTTCTGACCCTACAGATTCTACTTTATCTTATTAACCTTCTTCCTCAGTGCAAAGCATTGTCTTGACACCCATACACATACAACTGTTTGCACATTTGGCCTGTTCTTTGTTCAGATCACTTTCTCCAAGACTGATAGAAGTACTTCAATAATATTTAGTGAGTACTTTACATACAGAATTCTGACTCCTTCTCCGGAAGCCTTTATAAATATGTCTTGACTTGTAATGAATGAATTTTGTTGGTTGTTAATAACCACTTGACGATCCCCTAGCTTGTGCTGCCAGATTCATTCCACAAAAAGCAGCAAACCTGTGCCTGAATTGTGACAGAGGAATTTCCCCAAAATGACCTGTACCTCTGTAATCCCTCTCAGTGCTGTTCAACACTGATAATATGCATGATGTCGGCTGTGCATTATAACAGTCTGAGTGAAACACCATACCATGAAGAATAATGTGTCATAGCTGCAAGTAGTTAGAGCTTCCATGTCACTTCTAGCACCTTGTCTAAGAAACTCCTCTACTCCCACACAGTTTTGTGACAAAGGGTTGGGATATATTTATATACTTGCTCTCATTTAACCAAAGCAGACATCTTTGCCGTTCTAGAACTTAGCATAGGAGGTCTTCATCAATATGATTGCCCTGTAAATATCCCACTTACATACCTTATGGAGTCAAATTCCGAAGGTGGGCATGAGTATAATGCAGAACTATCCCAGAGTAAACATTAATCAGTTTGCTGCAGAAGGAATGTATAAGGTGCAGGTATTTGAAGTTTTCTGCAGCAAGGTAGGAAATTGGATGTCTTAATTGGAAGAATTAAGCATATTCTGGAAATAAATTTGAATCTATGAGTACAGTGTCTAATACATTTTCCCTCTACATAGAATTGCCCCAGTTGTGATGACAAGTTTTTGTTTGTTTTGGAGTTTGATTTTTAAAATTTTTTTTAACTGACCAGCAGTCTTAATGACTGACTCATAATCCTGACATATACTGCTTCCCACCTAATACCGTAGTGACAAGCTGCTGGTCTTATTCTTTTCAAAGGAAGTAAGAAATAGAAATGAAATAGAAATTGAAAAATGGGTTAGCCACTGATATCTTGATATGATTATGCTAACAGGAATGGTGCTGACTACCTATAAGAAATACTCCTTACCCCTGCAATGTTACACATGGACTTTAAACATTCAGCATGTGTTATTTTTTTTTATATTAGTAAACAAAGTGTTCTTGTTTGAAAGGCTTCTAAAGATGGAGACATATGGGACTTAGGGGATTAATACACTTAGATAAAATTTGTAAATCACAGAATGTTCCAATCCACATGTTTAAGCATCTGAATACCTTTTAAAATCTATCCTGGAGGCTTTGTTCAGAGAATAAAGTTAGTTTTCATAATATTTTGATGTTGTTCAGAAAAGTTTCTATTGAAGAATTTCAGGAAGCTCAAATTTTTATGTGAACAATAAGGACTTATCTTAAACACATTAATTTAATGAGAACAAGGCTAATGCCACTCTGCCCACAAACAAGCAGAAAATCATCAACTATCAAGTTCAAGAACCAGTGTACATCTACCTCTCATTCCACTGAATTCTTTCATAGTTCTAACAAGCAAATACTTTCTGATAGCTACAAGCCACATTATTTCAGAATAAATGTATGAGATATTTTCTCTCTGTTTTAAGTCACACATATTTGGAAAGTTCCTTTTTTGAAAATATCTGTTCCTACAGTGGTTTTGACCATAAAACAAACATGAAAATGACAATATTTAAGCATTACCCTATGTCATGATAAACATGTTTATACACAGATACATATATGTGTCTGTATGAAAGGCAGATACAAAGCAACCCTTGATTCTTCTATCTGTGGTAGTCATGCAGGAAATGAAGCAGCTATTTCAATGTAATTCTGTGATTGTAATAACTGTTTGAATTCTTAAAAGACTGTAAAGGGAAAATACTTGTGTTAAAAATAATCACTTTGGAAGCATTTATTTATTGATTTTTATATCAATAAATATCAATGATGAGTTGATACTTTCTTTGGTTTTCTTGTCTTAAAATAACTGGGGAGAGGGATGGTAATTAAAACTAAATCAAAATAGGAGAAGTTTGATATTATCAATATTTTTATTTTAAAAGTAATTTGCCTTTATCATATTTCTGTGGAAAGATTTTAATATGAAGTTGAAACAGCTTTATAACCTTGCTCTTGGGAAAGAGTGCATTAAATTTGTACTTTGAACCTAAATATCTCTTCTTTTCTAAATTTCTCTCTCAGAAAAGGAATTCCAGTAAAATATACTGTCTGTACTTTAGGAGTACAGATGGTTAATTCCTGCTTCCGGAAATATGCATTTATATATGGAGTGATTAAATGTGTTTTCCAAAAGTGATGATTCATTTTAGCTGACTCATCTTTGGAGAACACATTTTAAATGGGGCTGGATTTAACAAATGTTGCTGTGCCTAGTTTTGAAAATAAGTCCCACTTGAAACATTTTAAATGAAACCTCATGTCCCTTGACCTCCTGATTTTCATCAAATGTATTTGTGACCAATTTTTGGAAAATCTGAAAACTTCAGCCTAATATTCTAGTTTTCTTAATATTGCCTCCACTTATCATCCAAAGACTATCAGTACTGTAAGCTTTGATGCTAATACTACTTCTTATCTGTTAAATAGTAAGTATGCTGTTTTATTTTATTTTTTAGCATGTTGAAGGTAATTTCCACCTACATGCACAAAGGAGTGTAAAGCAAATACAATTCTAAGGAAATGCAGTTTCAGTATAAGCTAGTAGAAAGGTGCAAGGAGAGAGAAACAAAAGGTCTGAAGAACCCAAAAAAGCAATTGGTACATGTCTTGACCAAATCCAGACTCCTGCGTATCACCTCTTGTTTATTGGCTTGTTGGTTTTTTGTTTCTTTTTTTACTGTTCCCAAACAATCCTATAGTACAGATTCTTAAAATAATGCTTCGTTCCTTGCAGGTTTTTCAGCCTCTTCATCACCAGAAATAGTCCCATTAACAAGAAACTCTTCTCTAGATCTTGAAGACCAGAAATAGTCCCATTAACAAGAAACTCTTCTCTAGATCTTGAAGATCAGATCTGGTTCAGTAAGATGAGTTTCAATTTAAAACTGTAGCATACTCACTAGGAATGTAGTTTGAAGAGATGTTAGGAAAACTGAATCTAAGGTATCATTGATTAAAAAAATCATTTTCAGCAGTTGTGACTGGCAGGATTTCTTAACTTTTCTTAACTTCTTATGCTGTCAATAAAGAATGAGAGATGTTCTCAACCACAAGTTCTTAAAAGAACTTCTCAAAGAATCCTATCCTAAGGGGAGAAAAGGTGTTTATTTGTATTCAGCCTGTTTCCTCTTCTTGTCTCCAAAATAGAGACACATTTTCCCCTTGTAACCTTTCTAGGGCTTAAGTGCAAATCCAATGCAAATGGGTCTGGGTTATTCTTTCACTTATACTGCTTTATAAAATAAAGTTGTGGAACTACCTATTATGGAATAATACTGTATTCTCTTTAGAAGTGACACCACAGTGGCCTAGACAGACTATTGGTTTATTCTGGAGTGGCAGTAACCAAATAAATTTCAAAAGAATTTCAAGGGGCTCATTATTGTCCTATAGTTTTTCATCCACCTCTTTAAGATGATACTGAAAGACAGTTAGATATTTCACATTTCATATGCTCTTTAAACAATGTACATTTTTATATGTGAATGTGGAGATAGAAGTGAGAACTGAACCCTGGTTGAGAAAATCCATAAAACTCAAGGTGAATATTGGTCTTTAAACTAACTTATACCATATTTCAGAGTCCTTGTGAGTATAAATACAGTGTCTTCTGCCTTCATTCATTGGCAGGTCCTAAATTGTTCCCTGACTTTTTCATCCATCTAGTTTAAGTCAACATCTCTTGTACATTTATTTCACAATTCATTCAGAGATCTTGAATTGTTTAATATCAGGTGTTGAGTGCCAGGCTACAGAAAAGAATGATAAATATTTAGAGTGATGGGTTTTTACTTTACTCTCCTTAGTCCAATTAATGATAAGTCCATCCTATTTAATACACATTTAGTAAGGATTGTTTTCATTTTACAGGTAGAGTGACAGTCATGCAGAGAAATAAAATAATCTATCTTGAGATCATATAAAAACTCTGGAAATATAATCCCAGCGAGTCCTGGCTATAAAACTTTTGACATCGTTCCTCATCACTGGCCACAGTTCTGCAAGTATGGATGGTAAGAAAAGAGGTTCTTATATATGTTATATGCATTATAATATTTTGATCTATTTGAATTTGTATAAATCTAAAAAAAAAAAAAAAGAAAATATTATGTTGTTTTCCAATGGCCCAGAATAAGCCATTAGTGATTTAAGGAGAAAGATAAAAACAGAGTTCAGATAAATTCATTATAAAAAGTACATGGTGGTGGGGTTATTTTGGTTTGGTTTGGTTTGGTTTGGTTTTTTCATATTAACCAATAAGGGCTAAGTGGAAATTTCACATATAGAAATGATATCCATATGCTTGAGATATTTAGCTGAAGTAATATTTTATAAAGTTCTAAGTACCTGAAAACAGATCTTGAAAATGCAAGTTATCACCTTGACTAGTGTTGTGGGTTTTTTGGTTGGTTGGTTGGTTGGTTGGTTGGTTGGTTTGGTTTGGTTTGGCTTCCATTTTGGCAATTAGCTCTATCAATAATCTCATTGAATACAGCATTTGTTTGACTCACAAATTTATTGAAAGTTATAACATTCTTTGGGATGTTGCATGGTTAAATTAAGAAATGATCATTTTTCGGATGAAAATTTAGAAATATGTTACTTTTTCCTTGGCTCAGAGGTTAAATTTAATGTCTTTTCCCCATACCAGAATTTCACTTTGAATGTATGCTAACCATTAAGACAAGATAGAACAATATGGCTGCTAGGTTGTTTCTCAGTAATATTTTGAAGCAAATGTAGTTAAGATTTTATTCTCAATAAATGCAAATTGTATTTTCCAGTCACAATAATTCTACACGAGAAGAAATAAAGATGTCTTATTTCTATGTCAGAGTATCATACTCTTGCAATTAAAAATTTACTGAAAAAACATGCTGTCACACTGTAAAGATATTATTTCCAAAGTGAGGCATCATTCACGTCCAAGTCTAGTTGTTTATACTCTGAAATTTTACATTTTTAAAAATTCAATTTAAAAGAAACAGTCTATTTTTTTCACTCTACTGATATTTTCCAACCTAAATGATTCTATGATTTACAGAATGAGAAACATGTTAGATGGCATATGAGTATAAAATGAAGGACCATGCTCTATTCTCATCTACACCTACATTAATCTGGACACATTTCAGTGGAATTAAAGGAGTTATTCCTCTCTATGGAGTGAATTTACATTTAATTTCTGTGGCACTCAGTCCTGGAAAGGAGAGAATTTGTCTAGGTTCAAATTTTAAACCTGAAATTAGTGCCATAGGAAGGTGTCTGGATTTGGGCCATTTATCTCAGTACTGTTTTAGAGAGAAAACACTTGAAATTTTGTTCTAAGCCATTTCATTAGTTAGATTTTTTTGATGTTGAATACAGTAGTTAATTTCAGTCAAAAATGTTCACATTTTATAGGGAACTGAAAAACATGACCATTGCAAAGAACTTTGAATTGGAACAGAAAAATACTTAATCTTAATTATTTTTATCAATAATAATAATAGTATTGCACAGCTTTTGTTCTTGGCTAGGGTTCTTACCCTTTGAAAATCATGCTTTGCAATTTGATTTTGTTATAGGATAGGTATTTTGACATGCACTTATTTCCAATATAGACAAATTAGTTTAAAGTAAAAATTGGAATAGGATGTGAGAAAATAATACTGAATAGCTACATGACTATTGTTACAATAGAGACTGTGTGCCCTGTATTTCAGGGAACATATTTACAGTCTATTTCTATCCAAATGAAGGTGAGTTAAAGATGTTTTTGAATAAATGCATTTGTGTGAGTGCATGTTATGAGGAGCTGTTTGAAAAAAGCTTGTCCATAATTGTTTGGGAATAACTGCAGCAAAAATGTTGGAATGAAGATGAATGTTGATCTTCAGGATGTTGAGCTGATAGACAGAATCTGGAATCAAAGTTAGAATTTAAAATCACATGAAAAAAGATACCCTGTAAAACTGTAGTCTTATTTAAGTCAGCAGAAATTCTGTCATTGGCCTCAGTGGAAACAGAATTCTTCTGCTGCCTTTTTTAATATGTAACTACTTTTGTGAATGCTTTACAGGTGTAACACTCTAACTCTGTTCATTGCTAGGTACCCTAAAGTCATGCTACAATAAACTTAAAAGTGATTACCAACACGAAACAGTAAGCTCCTGATAAAGATATAATTTTGTAAATGTTCTAACACTAGCTCTGTGTGTACATACATACACAGACCCTAGTCACAACAGTCTCAAGAGCGAAATTAGGGAAAGTTTAACTTTTTTTTTTTGTTGCTAGTTTGTCTTTTTCATACTTTTTTTCTTCAAAGCAGCATTTATATAGGATAAAAATCTCCTCTGCTAGTTCTGAGTTGAACGCTAAGTACATAGTTTTCCTAGGCACACAGGTGAATAAGAGAATCTGAGAGCAGATAAAGAAAAAATATTTTTACTTCTTACTTTCTTTCTATGTAAAAATTTTTACAAACCGTTAAATTACAGAATCATAGAATGTCCGAGGGTGGAAAGGACATCTGAAGGTCATCTGGTCCAACCCCACTGCTCAAGCAGGGCTACTTAGACCCAATTGCCCAAGACCATGTCCAGATGACTTCTGACTATCTCTAAGGGGGAAGACACCACAGCCTTCCCGGATAACCTATGCCAGTGCTTGGTCACTCTCACAGTAAAAAAGTGTTTCATGATGTTCAGAGGGAACCTCCTGTGTTTCAGTTTGTGCGCATTGCTTCTGGTCCTGTCACTGGGCACCACTGAGAAAAGCCTGGCTCCATCCTCTTGGCGCCCTCTCTTCACGTGTTTATAGACAATAAGATTGTGACAAGCCTTCTCTTGTCCTGGCTAAACAGTCGCAACTTTCTCAGCCTTTCCCCACAGAACAGATGTTTCAGTCCCTCATCTTCCTGGCCCTTGGACTCCCTGCAGTCTGTCTGTCCATGTCTCTTTTGTACTGTGGACCCCAGAAATGGACATAGTACTCCATGTATGGACTTAGCAGTGCTTACTAGAGGGGAAGGATCACCTCAATCAGCCTGCTGGCAATGCTTTGCCTAGTGCGGCACAGGATACCATTACCCTTTCTTATAGCAATGGCACATTGCTGGCTCATGTTCAGCTTGGGGAGTTGGTATGGAATTGAAATTGGTATCTGCTATGATGGAAAAACTGAAAATACAAGATTCAGTTCCGTAAGCAGAAATTCTAGAAAGTCTTTCTAGACAGTTGGTTTTCAGTGATGGAATGTTAACATCAAAGATGAAAATCTGCAGAACTGCAGAACAATTCTAAACTTGTCCTATTAACCCAATTGGAAAATGAACATATACAAGTTCTGAGAATATGGTCCCTTTCACGTTTAAACAACTTAATGAAAAAGGCCATTCAGTTCCATGTTTACCAGAAACAAGAGATGTTATGATATTATCAAGAGATCAGTTTACTGAGCAGTCACTTAAACTTCTATGCACCAAAATCAAGTCTGCTGTGGTTTTACCCAGATTTTCCTGAAAGGAGGAGATGTTTTCTTTTACTTTTCAAGCCTCTGTGACCTCATAGGAATTACCTACAAAATAAAATTTCTCACTAGAATTGTGAACATCAGAACAAAAATATGTTAAAATTTACAAATGAGGCAGCACTATAGTCAGATGCTGATTTTGATGGTTATGGACCTGATTTGAGTGGGTTTTGTATTAAAAGAATTGAACAATAATCAGTAAGGTCACATATATGGAAAATACGTGCCATGATCTTCGATGACTTCACAAAAATCAGTCTCCCTGTGAGATTACATATGACATATTTTATATAGTCTGAGATTTTTAGGGTCTCTCTTGAATCCCTGAGTTGATTTGTGAGCTTGATCCTAGATATGTGCAGTTAAAAGTATGTTTGTCAGAAGTATTTGTTCCCTTCTGAAAGCAGTAAGTTATAAGAGGATTCAAGTTTAGTGCTAGAGTTAGATTAGGTTATGTTTGGACTCGATGATCCTGAGGGTCTCTTCCAGCTGAAATGATTCTAAGTACTCTTGCCATATGCAAGCAGCTTCTTGTCAGCAACGCTTACTAAAGTAGAAGTAATATGTTCTGCAACTTCCTTTATGAATTTTTCTTATTTATTTAAGAGGAAGGCAGGGTGATCAATGACTTAGAACAACTTGAAACTGTTTTTCACTTTACTTAAGCTGGAGAAAATGCTAAGTGTCATGGCTGTTTACCACATCCTTACATCCACATAGACTTTGTTCACAACGAGTAGACTAAGGCTCTTAGAAATGAGTGAAAAGTCTACAAGCCTGCAGGGATTTTATAGAAAAGATTTAGTGCTAATACAAGTCTAGAAAGCAGGATTCAAAAGCTTTTGATGCCAGAACATTAATTAGGCTACCCCTCAACCCCCTCCAAACTAAAGACACCCAGCTCCCTCAGCCTTTCCAATTGTGAATATCTAGTCTTTTCCACTAATGTCTTCCAGTGCTAATTACACATAGAACTTCAGTACTTTAAATCTCATCATGTGTCAAGAAGGAAAAGGTGTGTTGTAACAATCTGGTTTTGTCCATGTTTGTTATGTGAAGGTTTGCCAGGACATATGTTTGAGTTTTTATATCCTCCCATACTCAGGATCAGGCAAGCTTGTCTCATTACATGTAAAACAAAGTTCCCTTGACAGTCTGTGTTTGGTTTTCTTCACAGTTCAACCTTTTGACTCATTATGATCTGGGTCCATAAGAGAAGCCAGGACTCAGTGACCTCCACTGTGTATTTGGGATTTTGTACTATAACAGCAGTGACTATTCTTCAAGCACTGCCAGGGCATTTCCCGGGTAGGGAGAAGACCAGGTAGCAGCTTCTCTTAAAGCTTGCTTTCCACCTGAGTGTGCCCAGTGGTGGGGAATGGGCATGAAGGGTAGCAGTTCCCTAGTTTAGGAACTGAACAGAAGGCCTCAAGATGTTTCCTCTGTCTCACCTTGTCAGTGCCTGTGAAACATTTTATCATGTGTATCATCCAGAGTTTTCCATGGTGCAGTCATTTTGAATATTAGTTCATTATGCTGGATAGCTTTTTTAAACTGCTATATAGGGAATTGTTTTTCTTTTCTAGAAAATCTGCAAAATAGAAGGCTGAATGCAATATGCAAACAATATTGCTTGGAGGAAACAATATAGAATGTACCACAGGAAAAAAGTCACACGAATAATTCTGTGCAGCATTAATGGTACCCTTTTAACATTTGATTTGTGAATGACTTACTTTAATAATACTAAAATATCTGTTTTAAATAGGTTTCACATACAGCAATGCATGCTTGTAAAACAAGTAATAGAATTGTATTTTTTTTTCCTTTAGTAAAAGGACATTTACCTTTTCATGTAGCATGTAGTGTCATCTCATAAATATTGTAAACTGAATTGCTTTAAAGTTATGTTCTAAGAAGCTATCTTCTATGTTTACTAGGTGATAAAGCATAATTGGTATATTAAAAATAACAAACATCAAGACAGAAGATTATATCATAGACTACAGCATATTACAGTCTTGATGCTAATTTTGTGTTTAGTCACATCTATGCCAGCAAATATATTATCTTTATATATATATATATATTTTATATATTTATATATATATACATGAACATTTATTCAAGTCTTGGCATCTGTCAGAAATGTGCATTTTGATGTAATTTGAATTACTTGAAAAAATACAAAATGTGCAAATTTACATCAAAAATGGAATATTAGTTTGTATCCACAAAAATACTATAGCTATTGCAGGTGCTTGTGTCAGATTCTGATAGGATCCCCTGTTTTTGACGCCCATATATTTGTTTAATTCAGTCACAGAAACCCTCACTTTTGCTCACAGGCTCTTTAATATTAGCAGGAAATTGTTCAGGCAGTTTTTTAAAGAAACAGTGGAGCAAACATAGATTAGGCTGTGATGGTTTTATCCTTCTGGGAAAGGAACAACTTTGTGTTTTTTTCAGATTTTAAGTAGTAAAAAGAAAAGACTCTCGTAAGACATTTGTAGGCCCAAAATATGCCAGTGGCATCTGTGAGTCACATGGGAAAAAAATAAGCTCACCAACTGAGAAAAAGATCGTTACTTGTCAGCAGCTTCATCTCCTGTCCCACTTGCAGCCTTGTCCAAAAATCACCAAACTCTTTTTTAGCATTCTTGAAAGACAGTTATGTTTGGGTTATTCATTATTAACACACTCTAAGTCTTCCACCCATTTTAAATAATTTCTTGTTGCCATTGTTTTCAGTGATAGTAAGATCAGATGTTAAATGATCTATACAGTGATTAAGGACCTGGTTCCAATTGCTTAACTTATATCTGGTATGACTTTCTCACCAGAAAGCCTGCTGAGTCAGTAGAATACATCTGAAAGTCAATGTTAATGATTCAGTAAGTGTTACTTGACTGAACTTATGGATTTTATGATTTTATAGAAACTTACAATATGACATATAACTTAACAAATTATTTTCTTTTCTTTTTAAGTACACCAGTTTCACACCAGAACTGAAGGCTAAGTAAGCATACAAAACATAACTTGGCTATTTGACAGAGCTAGCTATCTTATTGCATGCATGGAATAACTCAGAGTTACTGCTTAATGTATGAAGTTTTCTATAATTGTCATGAAAGCGCCTGACTAATTCTTTTTTTGAGGATTGTGTGGAGGAGTTAGATCTATAAATAATTTCTTTCTGATTCTGAGGTAGAAAAATGCTGGCATATGCATCATCTATATTCTGTTTCCCTCTGCTTCAGTGGCTAAACTGGTACCTGTGAATAGTGGTTGAACTGTCAGAGTCAGTCAGGCTTTTAAGAATATGAGTTTTGACATTCCTTTTCTTAAGATGATTTCTTGTTTTTCAATTACTGCTTTCCAACTTGTGAGATTTCTTAAGGTAAACCTGAGTTTCTTCTCAGACTGTCAACGAGGTGGCAGCAGTGCCACGTCGGAGCAGCTCCCATACCCTTTCCCTGACATTAAGTGTTAATGCAATTGACCAATCAGTGCTAAGATGATGGGAGGTAATTGGGTAATTGTATTTTACTGATCACAAGCAGAGAAAAGAAGGGGGGAGGGAAGACGCGGGGTGGGAGGGGGGGAGAAGAAGACGGGGTGGGGGGGGGGGGTGGTACACAAAGAAAGAGAGAACGGAAGGGGGGAAGGAGGAATGTAACCAGAAAGACTGGCCTTGGGACATTTGCAAATCCTAAGGTGCCACTGAAAGGTGGGGACTGAGAGAAAACCAGAGCGGCAGAAAAGCGGAGCTACTCTCAGCAGCAGCAGCGGCATCTGTCAGGAACTGGATATATACATACATGCGTACGTACATGCACACACAGGGAGAATTCAAGCTGAAGCTAATGGGAGGGAGGAAGGGTTTCGGCTGTGCAAAGGGCTATGCGTTTCAGGGATGAAACTAAAAACTGTAAGAAGCGTCTGTGCTACTGGGAATGTGTCGTCTTGGAAGGGAGGGAGGCAGGAAGGAAAGAGGGAAGGAAGAAAAGGGGGAAGATAACTGGCATGTGGAAGAAGATGGGAGACTAACTCACTGCTATGCAGAAGGAAAATCCAACTTGTAGATCTGAAATACACCAGGCTGAGCTTGGAAATGAGATCAGACCTGCATTGAAACAGAGAAAGGGAGGCAAAGGGAGGCAGAGACTGGAGAGCTTTTTTCCTTCTTCCTCTCTCTCTTTCCCTCTCTCTCCTCAAAGAAGAAATAGAAGTTTATCTGTCTCGTTGCTGCTGGATCTGCATAGCTACTGGACAAAAGATGGAGAGGAAGCTGAAATGAAAAGCAAAAGGTGCTTGTGAAATTTACAGCTAAGAGGGCAAGTCTCACCTCCCCTGGCTTGTTTTGTGCTCTGTCGGGGGAGTTTTAACATCATAAAGATTTTGAGAAGTGTGGGGGGCAAAGGGGAGAGTGGGTGTTAAAAACACCCATCCCAAGTATTTTAAAAAATAACAGGAGGATGGATTTATTCTTGACAGCTGGTGGGAACCTTGAATTTTTCTCTACTCCCTCCCTCCTTCATTCCATTTAATGTGAGATTATGAAAATGCAGAGGAGTTGGAGGGAAGGCAAAAGGATATAACGTGGAGTTTGAAGCGAGGAGACGGGGCTGATGCTGTGGATTGCTGGCTTCTTGCTGAAATCAAAATCCGATTGCGCACTGGGTTGTGATTGGAAATCTAATCAGATCTTTGGAGAAGGGGAAGAGACACTAAAAGTTTATTGTTTTGACAGACACAAATAAAAATTTAGATGGAAAAGGAGATTATTTTCTAAAAGAGTGTCAGGGATAGAGAAAAAGAAGAATGGGAATCCCTGTTCAAATGTGGAGACACACGGATTGGATAATTGATAGTGCAGCAAAGAAGGGGAAGAAGAAAATTGCCTGGCAAGACCTGGATCTTAACAGTCACAACAAAATTACATTAAAAGAATACAGATGGAGAGTTGCTTGAAAAGAAATACAGACATTTCTGCTCTCCAGAGGAAAAACAAATAGTGAACAATGGAGAGCAATGGAGCCAGAGAGGCAGAAAGCCTCAGAAAAAGGAAAGCAGGCAAAGGATCCACATTGGAATGAAAAGTTTCAGAAAGGAGAAGGACCATTCATCCTCTGCAAGGATTTCTTTTTTTTTTCCTGTTATTTTAAACCACTCTTCTCCAGTGAAACCAAACATCAATGTTACCACTACAGGAATCTTATCAGAAAAGTTGAAAGCCACAGGAGAAAATAAAGGATGGATAAGAAGAAAACAAAATTGCTGGAGGGGGAGAGTTCAGCAGTGTTGGGTTGGATTGGCACCTGTATGGACTGAAATTTCTGGGAAATTGCAATTGGATATCCTTTTATTTCCTTTTTTTGTTTGTTTTTAATTTTGGTTTGGTTGCTGAAATGAAATAGTTTTCTAACCCCTCCCCCATCCTGTTTTTTCATAACCACTTGGATTTCCAGCTGGATAGTCTTTGAGGATACAGTAAGTACACTTTCCATTTTATTCTTTTGTGGGAAAGAAATTATGCCCCACTGCCTCTCTTCTTTATTCCTTATTCTCTTTTATTGGTCTTTTCCCCCACCTGAGTAAAGAATCTGACTGGATTTTGATAATGGCTGGAAAGGGGCGGTTGGGAAGGAAGAAGGAACAAGGACAGAACTGAATTCTCACAGTAGCTCAAATATTCCTGTTAGTAAAACTCCAACCTTGGTAGGATTTTGCAGGCATCTGCCTGCATGGCTCTGTAGCATTTGTAAATGTTCACTAGTAAAGAAATGTTTTGAGAAAGCCCCTGCAGGGAGTGGGGGGTGCGGCCTGATTGCCCAACCTGTACAAATGAATGCAAGTTGCATAGAATTGGATGCACGGAGGACGGTTGTTTATTTATTTCTTTATTTATTTAGTAAGTGTTTAAAATAGAGAAAGGCTCTGATTTGAATGCTGGTATGCAGTCTGACAGTGCAGGTCAATATGGTGTATTACCAGCAAAATTTTATAATCAAGCAGGGAAGTGAAGTATGGCGCTTTGTGAGAGTGGGGGGGGTGTAGGACAAGAGGTTTTAATGGATTTTGTGGAGGCAGCTCTAAGAGAAATAGCACATTTTACACTCCATTGATAAGAAAAAGCAGTAACAGGCAGAAAAAGGACATTCTTCTATTGAAGAGGAGTTTAGGAAACTGCTGTACTGGCCATCCCTGCCCTCCAGATCTCCCAGGAAATTCTTTGTGATTTTGTGTGCCTCTCCCTTCCTGGTGAAATGTGGTATGGGGGTATGGAATAAACGGAGGATAACACAGTGTTTAAAACAGAGGTCCTTGTTTTCCTGTGGGGAAGACTGCCGCTTCCATCCTGTCTCCTGGCATGACTACTTAGCTTGTAGATAGGGAGTTTTCTTTCTCTTTCTTCCCCTTTTCTCCTCCCTCACTTGTCCTACTCAACCTTCACCTTCATATATAGAGGCTCTAGCTGAAAGTATTAGGCCAAAACTGGTGGAGAAGGAGGAAGTGAAGCAGATAATTAAATGAGCCATTGAACAGATATGGATATTTTTTGGCAGTCAAGGTGCAGAACAAGCTTTGCCACTAGTTTACTTTTCTCTAGCTGCAATATTCTGGAAGAGGGGAGAGAAGACAGGGATATGAGAGGTGTTGGTAGGGTTGGATTTTAATGTGTGTTTGTTCATTTGTTTGTGGCAGCATTTGCCTCTTCACAAGTCTCTTATGTGAACATAAACCAAAGCTCTAACTTCCCTAGATAAGCATGTAAATAATTATTGCCATCTTCTATTTGCTCCCCTTTCTGAATTCATCCACATCACCTCTGTTACTTCATCTAAATGTTCTGAATCTTTTGACATAATGTAAACGAGACCTTCTGCCTCTCAAATGTGTCCCATGCACTTCTGTTTGGTGGTCATGTGTCTTAAACGTTGGCTGCTTGTAAAGGATTAAGACTTAGGGTGCAATTCAGTTCCTAAGGAAATTTCTAAGAGTTTTTGTCTGGCCACGTGAACATATTAGATCCATTGTGCTTTTGTGTTTAGAAAATGAAGGAAAAAGGCACAGCAAAAATGGTTCCTTCCAGCTCCAATTTCACATCTTTCTCAGTACAGCTGAATTGGTTTAACATGAAGTGCTTTAGCCTCATTCATTTGTCTGCACACATGTTTCCTACTGGAACACTAAATGGGTAATAAGTTTGTCAGCATCTGAAAATAAGCACAAAACTCTGTTCTCTGTTCCTTCATGTGTCATTATCAGTCTGTGCTGTATATTGGACTACACTTAAATCAGCAGTTGCAGTAATAGACCAGTTAAATTTATGTTAAGCTGCTGCTCAGTAATTACTGAAGGAAAAAGAAGCTGGCTAAGGAAAAGGTATTTCTAACTTTTCTCTGGATTGTTGTCAAGTGAACACATAAACAAAAAAATTGATAGACCACCTCCAGTTTTTGACAACAGAAAACCACTATGGGTGCCTCCTTCATTTTGTACAATAACTAGCAGGAGGACTTTCTTGATGTGATAATGAAGACCTGGTAAAATTTAGCCACCAGTTTGGGCTGAAATAGGCAAACCTGGGCAACATTAAAAAGCTAGGGATCCATATTTGCTTCTAAAAAACGAGTTTCATACTTCAGTGAATCATTCACATAATACAGTAGCCAAAAGACACATGGAACATCCCAGAGTTTAACTCATTGAATCTCGAAGTGGGAACAAGTATAGCATTTCTCAGTATTTGTGCTGGGGCTTACCCAGAGCCCAAAGGACTGATTATAAAAGAAATGGCCAAAAATGTCAACCCAAACCTCCAGCTAAATGAGGAGCAGCAAATCTCCTCAAGCAGAGACAACAGCTGGCTGTCTCTACTACTCTCCGTGCATGTGCCTGGGCACAGGTGTGTCATTCATCAGCAAATGCTGGTCCTCTGGGCTGTCTTCTCTTCAAACCATGGATAATCCTTTTGGTAATGACCCCAGGCAGGTGGGATTTTGGCACTGTACAGGGAACCATTATGCGTATATTTAGGCACAAAATGCCTAAATATACAGAAGGAAAGAGAAAGCTATGTTGGAGCATCCTGCTCTATTTGTTCTAATTGTTCTCCAGAACACTCCCACAAAAAGCCATACTTTATGTCCCTGCTTGATTATAAAAATTTGCTGGTAATAAACAATCTCATTAGTAAACTAACTGTAGGTTAGTAATGCAAGGGTGTAGCTAGTTCATGTCTTTTCACATATCAGCAGTGATTTGCACTGATCTAGAATATGAGCAGGTTCAGTTTACTGGAACAGCAAATTTTGTGTCACAATATCTCCCAGCCTGATAGCACTGATGAGTGAAAAATGGAATTTCAGATTGGATGAGACCCAAGAAAGTAAGCTCTAGATGTGAGCAATCGTGTGGGACTGGAGGAAAAGAAATGAATTCTCGAGATGCTGTCATGATGTCCTACATATAGGCTTCAAAATTATTTGCCTGTGACCAAAAACGCTGTCTCCCATTCAACATGAAGATCCTTGCTGTAGCAATATGGCAAGTGAGGCACTGGAACAGGGTGCCCAGAGAAGCTGTGGATGCCTCATCCCTGGAAGTGTTCAAGGCTGGGTTTGACTGGGGATTTGAGCAACCTGGTCTAGTGGAAGGTGTCTCTGCCCATGACAGGGAGGTTAGAACTAGATGATCTCCAAGGTCTCTGCCAATGCAAACCATTCAATGATTCTGTGATGATAATATGTGACAGGAATATTTTGAATGGGGTGCAGGGCAGGATTTTTGCACATTTTGAGAGACCTTACTGCTGGTGAAAACTCACAAGCCAAGTTGTCCAAGAATGAAAGTGCAATATATTCACTGAAGGAGTACACTGTGCACAGCAGCAGTGTGTGAGAGCCTCCATCTTGGTCTTACCAGTGTACTTTCACTTGAACTTGGAGGTATCTGTTTGTTTCTGATTGCTAGTGAGGGAATGAGGAGAGAGAGAAGGGTACTGGAATTGGTGCTGCTTGCAGTCTGGGAGAAAAAATACTCTGAAGAATGCAATTAGCACCCACCAAGTCGTTTCTAGAGTAGTCAAGCTGACTTGACTTTGCAATACTATTAGTGGGAATCCTTCTTCTGCACAGTCATCTATCTCCTTGCCATCTATCTCCTTGCTCTGTGAAAATCATAATGAAAAACAAGCCTCCTTCAGTTAAAAGTGCTGCCTCCGCAGGACAGCCCAGATGAGAAGTATTGAGTAATATCAGGAGCCACAGTGGAAGGCAGCCTTGCAGCATGCTTGAGTCTAGAACCGTAGAAAGGAACTGCCCTTAGAAAGGATCCTTCCTCCACTTCCTGTAATGGAAGAAGATATTGGGGCTTGACTTGTAACATTTTGGAGTGCTTTATTTAATGATATTATTCAGAAAATAAGGATACCTGTTATTTACCTCTACTACCACAGTCTTTTTTTCTCTTCATGAATAGAAATGGGGATGCAAGAGGGAAGATGAGTGTGCTATTGCTGTGTTTTAATTGCATATTCACAAGCTGCCAGTGAATTAACACATAGTTCCTAGTATTAGGGTTGGACACTTTGCTATCTGTTAGAGAAAAGGGCAAAAATCAGGTGCTTATGCATACATACAATAA
Organism: Patagioenas fasciata; assembly: GCF_037038585.1. Classification (NCBI taxonomy): domain Eukaryota; kingdom Metazoa; phylum Chordata; class Aves; order Columbiformes; family Columbidae; genus Patagioenas; species Patagioenas fasciata. Next base: position 25,256,640 of record NC_092524.1, on the reverse strand, counting down.
AAAGAGAATCAGGATTTATATTTAGTATCCAAGGAAGTGAGAGCAGAACCCTGCAGAGCTTTCTGTTCATTGTTTAAATGTTGCCATAGCAATATCTCAGGGCACAAGTTACATGTTTTCCACGTCTGGATTTGAGCTTTTCTTCCCCCTCTCTCTCTTGTGTTTTTTTTTTTTTTCTCTCTCAATATGCACAACAACCAGGGGTATCTCCACAGAACTTCACACAGCAATAGAAAAAGGTGTTTAAAGGCTTCATTATTTGTTCATATATGACTGTTTGTATGTTCTTTCCTGTCATTTGCTAATATGTTGGAAATCCAATTAGGAGCAAATTGTTGGATAGAAGTGGTGTGTGAGGCTCTTGTTAGGACATTGACCATAATACTATATTTTTTGTAGTGGTGCTATGATAATTGGATAGCTGCAGGGAAGCAAAGTGTAGCAGTCACTGACAATTAGAAACAACAATGAACTTTGCAGGACTGAATCTATTCCTTGCGCAGATTAAAATACATTTCAGGTATGTACCAGAGCTTCTGTAAATTTAAGTACTAACACCAATGTAAGAACTCTTGAAATTTTGTATTCACAGTGCTGAGATAAGAAAGGAACGTAGCTTATTGTGAAAGGAAGACATCAGACCACTGAATAAAATCTTCCGTAGTATATGCTGCAGAGCTTGTACTTTTTATATCAGGACTGTGGGGGAGCAATATGACCAGGAAACCAGGAGAATTAAAAAGAAAACAAACCAGCTCCAAAACAAAGCAAAAAAATCCCGCAACAATGTTTTCACATTCAAGATAATGCTTGTTCTGAAGTATCACAGCAAGATAGGTTAAATGAATTATGTTTTTGTCTGCAAACCAACAGCAATTCAGAGCATTTAGTAACTGTTTTAGGGTTCTCTTTTCAGTTATTTGGCAGATATGACATCCACATAGTCCTGTACTTTAAAATAATCCTCAGAAGTATAGATATGGTTTCCTTTCATGTTTGTGTGAACAGTGTGCATGGTGTTTCAAAAAGATGGACCCAATTTGGAATAACTTATATATGAAATTTTGTTCAACTGATTTCAATAAGGCCCAGGAGTTGGTGCTTTTCCTTCACTATACGTATAAGAATGATTTCTGTAGGGGTCAGACCTAATCCTGAAAGTCATTAGTAGTAATTTTCAAAAAGTATTAGTGCAGTTCTTATGTCCAGCACATTTTATTTTTGCTTACAAACCTTTCTTCATTTTCCCCTCAATAATTGCTTCACTCATATGCCATGTTACATGGGAAATAAAGCTAAGCACATAAAGAGCCTTTTTATTGGTGAGGGGACTGCAGCATGAGTAATAACAGTGCAGGTTTCCTCACACTGCTTATCATTGTACCTCAGTCATGTTCTTCAGCAAAAGACTGCCTTAAGACCTCAATCAGGCAGTAATTCTGCTCATGTACCTTGAACTTTCCCCAGCGTCTTTCAGACGGCAAAAAGAGAGCCAACTGTGATGGGGATGGGAGATACCTCACTTCTCATGCACTGTGCTACTGTCCATTCATCAAATTATGAAGCTCAGCAAATTCCATTGTCTTAACTGGAATTTGAAGAAGGGAGCTCGGAATTAAAATTTAATCATTATTGGGTTTTTGTCAGCTGTAGGCCAACAGTTTATTTTCTTTTTAATCTCTAAAACAAACTATTAGTGGATAGGTGGAAGAGGCTAGGATGACAGTCTCTCTGGGAAAATTCTGTCTCACAGAGAATTAATTAAAAAATTTGTTTTGATTTTGTTTTTTCTTCACCAATGACCATTTTTCTGTTCTAATGCAACACTGCATATGTGCCAGTCTTCCACGCAACAAGTTTCATTCCTTTTACATTTCTTTCTCTTATCTTTTGTCACTGTGCAAAGATAAACCCACTTATGCTCCAGCTAAACTCAGTTGATGCTTTAGTAATTACTTCAGCAGGATTAATCCTTCTCTGCATTTTACTCTTTTTTTTTTTTTTCATTTTTCTAAATGAAGTACAAATTCTAGTTTTGTTCCAGAAATAAGCCATAGGGTGATTATTTATATTTATAGAGTTAAAAGGGTGTTCCAGATATCATTTTGAATTAACATACCACAAACTTCTGAATTTCTAAATGTTCCATATTCCCTTTGCAATCCCTGATGACATTCCAGGTATTAATGCTTCTTTTTCCTAAGTGTATAATGTAATAATTGATTGATTAATTAAGCAGTCTGGTCCTTGTTACTGCCATAGCAAAACCTCAATCTATATTAACAAAACCAGATATTTTTTTAAATGTCATGTATTAGGGCTGAATTCTCAGTCATGACTAGGAGAATTTGGTGATGGTGTAATCACTGTAATCACTGTGAATATTGAATATTTACATCAATAACTGAATATTGTAACATGTTATGTAACCACAGTTTCCCCTCCCTCAGTGCATGCAAGTTTCAAATGAAGTGCACAAAAATGTATTAAATTCCATGAGCTTCATTGCCAAAGGCTATACAGATTGCGTTAAGGGTTTTTTTACTTAGCTGTTTTGTTTTACAAGAATTTTCTCTGCCAGTACTGTATTTGTGAGCCCTTATTGGACAGGCAGGTTCTTCTACAAGTAGTTATTTATTATTTTTCCAGAGGCAAGCTTTTACATTTGTTACATTATTTAGAACTAAGGTTCATTTTTGTTGCGGTTGTTGATGACACAGCTACTAAAGGGAAAGGATGGTGATCCCATTAGCCTTTCAGGTTGCTCATATGCAGTGCACAGTCTAATACTTCAGTAAGAGTTCTATTGCATTTAACGCCCGTGTGAATTTTGACTGTATATGGTGCATGGAATTAAAGACATAATGGAATTCTCTTTTGAACTGGAAAGAGGTCAAAAATCCTCACCTTCGGTGAGTGCTCTTATTGATATCCCTTTTTCTGTGGTGTACATTTCACTGAACAGTCTGGCACTGAAAATTAAGTTATATACATTAAATAAAGGCCTGGAGGTATCTATTAAAGAGTATTTAATCAAACCATAGCAGAGGATGGCTTAGTCCTCAAGTAACTTTCCATAACACACAAAAAAAATAATAGTAGTTTTTAACGGGAAATTTCAATATGGGGGATATGTATGAAAGATCTCATGCAGTAGTAGCAGAACATCATTAAGAGTTGCAGAGAAATATACATAATAGTTTTCTATGACAATAGGTATTGAATCTGATTTAAAGTATCATCTAGATAAGATTTTTTTTGTGGCAAAGAAAGAAGACGTTGATGATTGCCTATAGCAAATGAAAGATAAAACACAGCCAATGATGCAGCTTCAGAAAAATCTTCTACACCTGAGGAAATTTATGAGAAAAATTGATTGGAGAGGACATATAAACAAAAGGCTGTGAATATAAACTGGACAGTTTCTAGGAATATATTGCTTTGCCAGAGAAAAACCCATATCTTAAGAGCTCACATTTGACTGTCTTTGATACAATCAAAAATGAAGCCAAAATTTAACAATTAAACCAAAATCAAAACAGACTAGTATATAGTAGATAAGAAAACAAAAACAAAAAAACCACTAAATAAAAAAAAAAAAAAAAAAAAAAAAAAAACCAGAAAACAACCCCTATAAAAACAGCCTTTAAAATTAATACAATTGATGTGATAGGAGAGAAATGTTGAGGTTGGGTGGTGGGCTTACAATATATCAGAAATGAGGGACTATTGTTATTGTTAATGCCACTTTCATCAGAGACATCCTCTGAAGAGTTATTGGCGGTAGTGATGCAGAACTGACAGATTGTTCAAATAATATTTCTATTCTGTATCTGGAAAAATCATGATTAAAAATTCTTTTTTGAAAATAAAAAGCAAGTGAAAGAATATTGGAAAACATCTATTAGGGATAAATATTTTTAAGCAAACAGTCCCGTTATACTTTTCTGAAGATTACTCCGGCGTGTATGTGTAGAAAATATTCCAATGATACAAAAACAACTAACTTGGTAATCATTGTCTATTTAGCCTGACATAAATTTTAGGTAAAATAATAGAAAATCCAACACAGGATTCAGCTGATAGAAAATTAAGGCAGGGAAATGTTTAATGGCTATCATATGGCATTATGGGAAGTATTTTCTATCAAGGAAACAATTGGACTCTTTGACAACATTGCATGGTTGGTAGATAAAAGTTACCACAAAAATATAGTGCACTTAAATTTTGAACTACATGAGATACTTAAGTAGCTCAGAAGTACTGGTCAGATGTTCAAAACTAAATATTGTGGGGAAATATGTTTGAGTGGATTATACAGATATTGTAATTCTTTTGTTTGTATCTATCTAGACAGTTCATTGACAGAAAATTACACTTAAGTGTAGGGCCCACAGTTGGCAAAATGAACTAGAACGGCTGTGAGGATGGGAACATGAGGTTAAACTGTGTGAATAAGATAACTGAGCTAACTGAGAGGGCATTTCCCCAAAATGAGAATGCTAAAGAGGATAATTTAAAAACAAAACAAACAAAAATGCAAGCAAACAAATCAAAATCATTTAAAAATGTATTTAAAATCGAAACAAAACAAATAACCTTCTTAAACAAAGCTTGGAAAAAAAGTAGGAAAGAAGCATGAACCTTTTTAAGTATGAGTAGCTGGGCAAGTGAGAGAAACAGAGCAAAATAGCTTGTTTGACACTGCCAGATGTTGCCCGATGTCATTGCAACCTTTGGATTGGTCTGGCCAAACTGCCTCTGTACTGGGTGCTGTGAGGAGACACCATCCAGCTAGTGGCATGATCACACAGAGTGAAACAAGTAGGGACCCACACCTTATGAGCACATGTGTGAACTGTGAGTGCTTTCTTCTGAGACTGTTCATTAACAGATAGCATGAGACCACACAGAGCTGGACCACCCATGTCTTGAGGAATGAGCAAATGGGAGATACTGCACTGCAAACGTGGGGATGTGTGTGTAACGCACATGGCCTCTGAGGGTATCTGAATATTACTTTGCGAGATTAATTATATAGGATTATTTATAAGTTTTTAGATGTTTATTGTCAATTTGTACGTATCCAGTATTGTGGTTTATCTGTTGTATTGCTGATCCTGAGCTGGCAGTGAGTGTTAGTTAATTAAATATTGTTGGTTATAGTGATGTGATTTAAATCACATGATTTAAGAAGTTTTTTCCTTGCAATGATAAGTATCAGCAGCATGATAAATGAGACGTGCAGAGTGATATTGGATGCAAAAAGTTATGTATAAGAAGGACAAATACAGGATATACCTTCAGAATGAGGGACATTCATCTGTAAAAACAAGTCTGAAAAGGATTTGAGACTATAACAGGCAAGAAATTCCATATGAGTTCCCACAGTGAAATTGTTAAAAAGGCTATGTCGTACCATTGAGATACAGAACAGTGATTTTAACAATGTCAATGGAAAAACTGGAAGGCTGTTTACATCTTACTTTGTCTGCACTTTGAAAATTGTTGAAAACAAAGAAAAGAGACATATTTTTCAGTGCTGATAAAAAAGGAAAAAAAATTCAGTGTTCAAACTTTGTTAAGACACATGAGACCTGATGTGATTCATCTATAAGGGGAAAAAATAGATGTTTAAATGTTTTCTGGAGGCTGAGGTCTCATAAATTCAGCTTAGAAATTGAGGTTAGATTTTTAATCCTGAAAATAATTCACCATTTTTAAAATTGCTTGGAGAAGTTATATTTTCTCTGTCTCTGGAAGTCCATGTATTCAGATTGGATGTCTTTTTGTAAGACTGTTGTAGTGAAGCATGCATTATTGTGTACTGTATACCATAATGTTCAGAAGGGCAGAGTAGATGCTTCTGAAGTTCCTGTATCCTCAACCTGTGATTCTGCAAGTAGGAGAAATCTACTCTGAGCATTCATAACCAAGTTTCCAATCCACTTAACAAATGTGTCTAGTTTGCAATGCACAGAACTCTCCAAGAGGATTTCACTACATGGTACATCGCTTCCTCTCTGCTGAGATTCCTAGCAGTAGGCGTAAGAAGTTTTTGGGTGATCTGCTTTTTCCGATCAATTTCAATACGTCAGACTTCTATCTGGTTAGTTGGAAAAATTTCTTTTGAAATCCATTAATTTGTTAAATCTGAAATGTGTTATAGAGTTTAATTTTGAAGTGTGTGCTGAGGGTGAACAAATACTCACTGTGAATACTTACTTGCCCACTCAGTAGCCCATCCACTAACTTATTTGTGTAATCAAGCTTCTACCTCCTTCATAGTTCTCTTCATAATGGACATATTTGCAAGCTTTGAGTGTTGTATTTCTAAAACACTGTCTTATCAGCAACCTGTTCCACGAGCCTGAAAAAGTCTGTTTGTTTGAACTAACACAGGAGCCTGATACCTAAATCAAAACCAGACAAAATGTCTTGGAGCTTTTTTCTAGCTTAGGCTTCCAGATATTAATCCAGATATAAACTTTTAGTTGGTCTTGGTACTGGACTTCTTTCCAAGTCTGAGATGGACTAAATATAGGGGTGTCAAAGTTGGTACATTCTACTCTATTTCTCTGTGCTTACAGGCCTCTAAACATTGCTCTGTTCGCATTCTTTCTTATTGTGAATGGTTGTTAAACATTTTAGACTAGAAATGTGTTTTTCTGTCTTCATAAAATAATTCCATTTGTGGACTTGATTTTACTTGTTTACCTCTTTTGCTTAATGCGTGTACTTGGTTTGAGAAGACAGAGAAGAGGAAAGAATGAAGTAATCTTGACTCTGCATCTCTGCATGATAGCTTTTTGTGGCGTAGGTTGCAACTATATGTAGTATCAGTGAGCTGTCTTCTCATATTTCTAGTTACTCTTTACCTGATTTCTTGGACAAGGTCTGTTCTAAACTCTTATGAAAAAATTGCTGTTGAAGATTGAAACCAAAGATACATATTTCATACTTATAGGTGAGGTTCGTGGTCACTTTTTCTGTTTAATTCTAAACTTCATAGCATGTTTCATAGTCTGAGTAAATTTTTTGTGTAAACTGTCCTTTTTGCATTCAAGAGCCTTCCTGGTGTAGTGTGCAATTTTATTGTTACAGCTGAATGTAGTTAGCCTGAGAGGTCATGGTCTGTGAGAAGGTATTCTCAGAGGTAGCAAAGGGCATTCCTATGGCAGTAACTGTATTCAATTGCCATCAGAAATAAATTGTTGACAGATTCTATGTCTAGAGATATCCAGCCCTTTTTTCTTTCACCTTTTCTGAAAAACTCACCAAAATTGCAAGTCTTAGGAGATCTTGACATAATTACTGTTTCCAGAGTGCATTCTCTCTCTGTGATGCTTCAGCACTATCAGTGTGCAAGAGCCATATTTTGAAGAGGTAGGTTATAACAATCACACTTTATTTTTCCTCTTTAACCTTCCTTCTGTTACTTACTGCTCTCCACCCATGCTGTGTACATCAGCTGCAGCTAATGAAGATGTAAAACAATGGTATATTCTTTGATACTCAATTTAATTGTGTCCTCATTACTGTTTAGGCTGTTACTGAAAAAGATAACAGGACATATTCTTCCAGTAATGTGGCTTCATGAGATGCTGTTCAGAGTTACTGTGTCAGTGTATCCAAAGGAAAACTAAGACTTATTAGGCCTGATTCTCCTTGTGGCTTTTATTGTAATTTATCACTGAGTGATGCTGGAATTCAGATAGTACAAAATTGAAAGTATAGTATTTTATACTCTCATAACATAGGTGGAAAAGGCTGTATACAAGATAGTGAGAACTTGAATCCTTTCAAGAGGGAGTCACCCCTTTTCAATACTGCAGGGAACACCGAATGCCTGCTGACCTTTAAATATTCCTAATTTTAGGAAGCTCAGGATGAGGTTAGAGACAAGGTTGTACTTCTGATCTTGCTATTCTGTTGAATATTGCACTCCTTTTTGCACCCTTTACTGGACCCTGGCTTTGGGTAGATAATCTTACTTTTGCAGGGATTCTAAAAATGAATTAAATAATCTCACATGCTTACTTATAGGAGAAAACAATGTGGATGGCATGAGTATAATGCACTAAACTGGACTGAGCTTGTGCTAAGAGTGCTGACATAGGTACTACATGTCAGGTTACATTATACAAAAGCACTGTTAATCCTGACTAAGAATGTCTGTCTGGGTAGTCATTGTAGTAATCAGCATTTCAAAAATTCATATGCTACTTTAGTCTTCACTTGTTATTCCACTTATATGTTCCATATAGTGAGGGCATGAATTTTCAAGGAAGAAGGTTACACAATCTTTACAGTTTCCTTACAACTCCTGCAGAGGCCAGTAACTTCCTCTGCTATTGAAATCCTACAAAATTGATCACAGAATCATAGAATCATTTCTGTTGGAAGAGATCCTCAGGATCATCAAGTCCAACCATAACTTAACTCTAGCACTAAGCCATGTCCCTAAGAAGCTTGTCTGAAAAGCTTTTAAACACCTCCAGGGATGGTGACTCCAACACTTCCCTGGGCAGCCTGTTCCACAACCCGTTCCATGAAGAATTTTTTCCTAATATGCAATCTAAACTTCCCCTGGCACAACTTGAAGCCATCTAGGTTAATGTTCTTATACTGTTTTTATTTGTACTCTCATCTTGTCCAGCATTTTGTGAGGAACCACTCTTTCACATAACCCTCATTTTCTTCCACATGCTTTATGCAATGTTTCAGTCCTTACATTTTAAATCAAATTAATTATGTGTAGTTAAAATTTTTCATCATTGTTCCATTAAGTTATTACAATATGTGACCATTTTGGAGTGGGAAAAACAAGGCTTAAGTCTAGCAGACACAGTCTGGGATGGTCCTTTTCTATTTTCTCTCTCCTTGTCCCTTCCCAAATTCCCTTGTCAGAGGTTCGTGTAACCACTTCTCAAACCATTGACCTACAATGGGATCAGCCAAATGACTACAGAGGCTAACATGGATTCAGTTTGCTTCCTAGGAAAACTAACTTTGTCTGGGCTGCTCCTAACTCCTTGACTGGAGTTCCTTATGGATGTTGTCTGTCAGTAGCTCAACTCCTCCCAGTGGCAGCAAAGTTCAGAAGCTCTTTTTCTTGTACAGAGACCTTTGGTACCTTTTGGTGCTCTTGAAGACTGGGACTATCATCGAATGATCATGGCAATTTGAAGAGGTGTCTGTGGACTGGAGCAAAGCTAACAGTTGCTTGTTTCTGAACATTACTCTGTCTCTTTTTAATGAAAGGTTAAAAACTTGCAAGATACAATGCTGTTCTTGCCAGCTTTTCCATGCAGATAGAGCTATCAAAAAGCATGAAGCCACACTGAAACTAAAGCAAATTCTATACTGAGGTAAAACGTATTAGAGGAGCTGTCAGATTAATTTCACTGATATGAGTTGAACTGCTTCCACTACTAAAGCTACGTATATGTGTAAATGTATGTATGTGTATTTAAGAGTGTATGTTGCCCCTTAAAGTTTTGGAGTGTATTTGGCCTTATGATGTATTAAAGTAATGATTCTTTGCACAGGTGTTTGCATTATAGAAAACTAGTGGGGAAATTGTGTTTTTTAAAATATATTTATCTAAACACCGTGTATCTCTCTGTGTAGAAGTGGGATAGAAATCTTCACACACTAGTCATGTAGACCTCAGAAGAATTATAAAATTGACTATATTGGCAGCCTGGTAAAAAAGTAACTTCTTTGAGAAAGATTCAACAATGACTATGTTTTTTTTCAAAACAAGTAATGAAAATATCCCCCACCTCCCAAAAACAAGAAAAAAAAATCAGATCTTGTATCACATTTCTCCCTTTATACCATTTCAAATGGTAACTTTCAAAAGGAAAATGCAATTAGGAGAAACATTTAAATATAGTAGAATGGACAGTCTTTTACACTGTAGTGATCACCACTAGAGATTCCTTGAATTTACTCTTTGTTTGGACTCAGACTCATTAGCTGAAACAAATCACACAGACTCTGCATGCTCCATTTTACCTCTCTGTAATTTAAGATAAAGTATTGTTGCATATTGCAGGACGGCAGTTTCATATTTTATATACAGACTCTTGTTTTTTTCCTCCTGACTTACTTTACCTCAGGCATAAATTGAATTGAAAAAACAAACAAACAAAAAACCTAAAATTCCTTTCTTAAGATTAAGTAAGATCACAGCCCTGTCAATTCTTACTCTTAAGAGTAAATACTTGCAAACATGAGCTTATTCAAATCTTGCTTTGATATTGTAGCTCTAACCAAGTGAATAAGAAGTATTCAAGTAAAACATATTCAGACTTTCTACATAATTTACACTGAAAGTATTATCATTTATTTTCAGTTTATACACTGGAATGTTTGAAAAGCCCAGTGCCCAAACTTTCTTTTACCTTGACACTGTTGATGTTGCAGCAGTTTACAAGCTTTAAAGCTGTAAAGTTTTTTTTGTCATAATTCGTATCTTTAGTTGCTTCCATTTGACTTCTCAATGTGTCAATTTGTTGTGATTCCCACTGCTAAATGAAAGGTTTCTGTGGTGCCTCATGAATATATATATTTCCTTTTATCCTTGAACCCAGGGAACTGATTTCTTTACATTACCTTAGTGGAAGGTGAGGACTAATTCAGTGTGAAAAATCTAGACAACTAATTGCCAAGTATAATGCAAGTGGCTGTAAGAATTTTGATTGTGTCAAGGGCTAGGACCTGATGCAGCTAACCTTAGCTTTAGTGGGAGTTATTTAGTCATGATAATACTTGCTTTGCTTCTCTTATGTTGAATTTGCTTGTTTAGTCATAGCAAACATGTATGGAAAGGTATAAAGTCAGCAACTTGTGTTATGTAGCATTTTTGAAATGATAATGAATTCTCTGATATCCAATCATGTCCTTAAATGTACTCTCTACTTATGCCGATGCTCACCCACTCCCTCCTCTACAAATGAGCAGATAGAGAACCTGGAAGAGTATGTGGACTTCAAAATGACTGAAATTCAGAGATTCAGTCTCAGGAGGAAAGTGAAATTCACAGCTAAAGACAATTTACTGTGACCAACCTGTCCCTAGGAACCTCCAAGCACAAGCAAAGGGCTCAGGGATGTCTTTGTTTCTGACATTGTCAGTTGCCATGAGTTTGCATAAGCAGGCATGTCTCCTGCTGAATTAGAAATATTCTGGTGAGTAAAAACTGTTTATTCGAGAAAGACTTTTCAAGAGAAGATTTTTGGCTGAATTTAAGGTTAATATCATGTTTTCCAGTGTCACTGTTCCTATACATGAACATACATATATACACTGTTCCTATACCCGAATATACACTGCTTATAAATCGCAAATTCAGTCAGACATCTGGTAGGTGAAAAACATAGTGCTAGGTTCTTTTTTTTTTTGTTTTCTTTCTTTCTTTCTTTTTCCTTGTTGCTGTCTGTGGAGGTAACAACACTATTAAAACACTTTAATCAATATCACCAGCATGCTTGCCTTTGTTTGGCATGTTAAGTATTTAAGAATTGTGTTTAACATAGAGTCTTTGCCTTTTTTTTTTTTTTTGAAAGGTGCTTTGAATAGCTTTGGCAAATTGCTTCATTGTTTACTGATCTCATGATTATTCCATTTGTTTTTGTTTTTTGTTTGTTTGTGTGTGTGTGGGGTGTGTGTTTTTGTTTTTCTTACTTTAGCATTACTTAATCCTCTTTTAAAAGTCCTGGAAAAACTTTACATTCATTCAGAACCTTCATCAAAATTGTGTGCATTGCTTAAATTCCATGTTGTTAAAGTGATAAGGATAGAAGTTATATAGAGATACCTAACAGCTAATGAACTAAATAAAGGATAAATTGTCCACATGTTCAGAATTCATTTCTCACATTGAAGATAGAAGATACGGCAAATTTTGCAACAAGCCACTTCCACGGGGTCACATTTTATTTAACTGAGTAAACTGGATGAGTCAGAACCATGATTGTCTAGGAATTTAAAGAAAATAGTTGATAATCTATCTTACAAACATACTTTTTTTTTTTTTTAATTATTTTTTTATTTTTTTGTGGTGGGTGTTAGGTTAAGCAATGTCTGCCTAAACTCCAGTTGGTGAAGTGAATGAGATGGTACTCTTCTTTTTTGTGTGTTTTGTTTTAGTTTGCATTGCACAAAGCAGATCTGCTTCAGACATGACTCTCCTACATCATATACTCCCTTCCTTAATGCTTCAACTAAAAATCCCTGACAATGTTCATCAGTTTTGCAAATCCATCTGATTTGCCTCTTCCATAATAGCAGAGTTGTTCCACTATTATGGTAATAGTATATATACAACAGTGGACTGAAGGCAGAAAGCTAAAGGACTGCTTTGAATTTTAGCATGGCAGGTTTCCCTCCACTCTCTGAGTCCATAAATGAAAATAATTGTGCTGTAACACCAAGAAATTAGTATCCTATCACAACTCCAGAATGCTGTGAAAACCTAGCATTGCATTATTGTGATTCCACTGAACAGTATCATTATGACTAAAATAATCTAATGTTGTGTTGCCTTTTTGTTCATATCTGGCAGGAATCAGACTATCTCACCATAGTACATAATACGTTTTCTAAATATGGGTGAAAAACCAGAACATTCTTCTGAACAAGTGTTGCCTAACTACAACAGAAGTGAATGGAAAATGTTGGCCCTAATTAACAATACATTCTTGCATTAAAATGTGATCAGCACATCAATCTTCTTTAGAAGAAAGCTCCTATTACTAGATGGAATGTAAATTAAATTGAACATTTCTCATCCCTCAAAAAGATGGTGACAAAATAGGAATTTATATGTATTTTTAAAGTCCTAATCCACAATGTTTTGGAAGAGCTGACATTTTAAAAAATACTATTTTTAGAAGGCAAATTTCCTTTTAAAGATTTTGGCTCATGCTACAAATAAACTTACCCAAACAGTCTAAGTTGCTATTCCTAGTTATTTTCGTTATTCTTGAATAAATGTGAATGAGTAAATGAGAAACAGTTGTTATGCACCATGACTGAAAGCAAAAAGTAACGACCTGGGTTCAATTATCTTCAAAGAACGAAGATACACAGTATTAATGCCATGGGACAAAGAATCCTTAATTTAAATTTTATGGACTTTGTATTTCCAGTTTTTTATCACTGGTATCCCACAAGGCATAGTAATTAGCTACCACCATTGTCTGTGACATCAGAGAGTATAAGCTGAAACCCTCAAACTTCAGTTCTTTGGGTAAGACAACTAAACCTACATCTGAACATGTTTACCTACATAGTTTGCCTTTGTCAAAGAATTTCAATAGCTGCAGTTTTCACGGATTTGAACTCCTGCAGCACCATTACAAAATGTTGACTCCTATCATGAAGTAAATAATGTATTTCATCAGAGCTGTCTTTCAAATAAAGAAGAATTAGTGTAGTTTGGTTTTACATTTGCCTTTTCAAAGATTATGTTGCTAGGTTATATGTCAGTGTACTTGAATAAACTAGAAGGTGAATGATCACTTTGCAGTCCTGTCGTACAGGCTTTGCAAACACTTATTAGTGATAAATAGAATAGATAAATGTAGTTCAGCTTAACTGTGCAATGGCATTTATTGCTAGATCCAATCTAGATATACACAATACATGTACCCTAAGTCCAATCCTGCTGTATAAAAATATGTTAGAGTGACATACACAGTATTTCCATGGTGTACTTTATCTTCATTCCTTACCTGGATTCTTTTATAAAATCTACTTTAATTTTGCTAAGATCAGAGTATTACAGAGAACAATCATACTAACTGGCTTGTGTGTAACTCTCTACTTTGTACCTAGCAAAATATAACACCATTTAATATCGAATGTGCAATCAAGAAACATCTGGGTTTCTTTTGCAGTGTCTTAGAGCTGGCCAAGAAAGTTAAATCAAAAGTCATTAAGTAATTGTTCTCATTGTTCATATGGATGCAGTAGATCCTAACTCCAAACAGAGAGCCCTGACACATTAAAAGATCCATTTCCCCCTTTACTTCCTCATCCTCCAAAGGCATTAAATACCATTTTAATTCTTAGAAAACATTTTCATTTTCTGTAATTTCTTCCATCGCTTCTGCTACTGTTCTGGGTAGTTGTATAGATAAAATGAAGGAGTTCCAGACTCATCAAGATGCAGTAACTCAGAGATACTAATGTTAAATGGTACCCTTTCATTAAAAGGCAAACATTTCTTGCTTGCTTCTGTATAGGGCAGTATAAGTGCAGCAAAATTTAGAATGTATTACATATATTGTCATTATTATAAATCCTTATTTAGATAGAAAGCTATTGCTAATTACTAACAAATGGAGCAACAAAAAAAAAAATCCACTTAAAATAACATTAAATTAAATATATTTGTAAAAGCAAAAAAGTGTATTAAAAAGAACGTTTAGTTCATGATCATAAAACTTATACCCATGTGAATAACCCAGCCTGAAAATTCAAATTATTTTATTGTGCAGGACTTGACAATACAGATGGGAGTAAATTAAAAGCTGGACTGAACAGTTGTTTGGCTCCTTCAGTAAGGGAAGGAATATCCAAGAAGAATTCCAGGAAGAAAATTATGATTTATTTACAGTTCTAACTCAGAAAATGCCTTAATTCATAAGGAAAACAATTTATTCCAATCTGATCATTTTAGTAACTTGCTTTTGTGTTAGGAAGCAGTGTTAAGACTTTCTTCTGCTCACTTCTTCTATCATCCTTACTGAAAAGAAAATAGCTAGAGACTCTCTGATCTGGATACAACCTGCAGGAGTCAGAGTGCTTTACTGTATCAGGACTAGGTCTCTCTACCATGCAGCACTGAACCATAGAAGAGAAATGCATGTTGCTATAATAAGCCAAGTGCAAAATTGGATTACAAAGTCATAAGAGGGTGTAGTTGTTCAGCACCTTCTAGGACCTTGGGAAAGGTAATTGAATAAATGAGAATGGTTTTAAAACTAAGCATTCTGTTATTTCCAAATAGTGATTATTAATTTTTAATTTCTAATTATTGTGTATAATGTTGGATTAAATCACATATAAAATTTAGTTTATGACACCTATAAAAGTAGATCCATGCCTATGTAAAAGCCCCAAACTGTGAGGTTTTTTTACCGGTGTCCATTTCTGTAAATTGAAATATTAGAAAACAAAAAGCTTAATTTTAATCTATTTTCAGGACCTTTTTTTTTTCAAATTAGAGTGCCTAAAAAGACCCTTTAAACTAACTAAAATTGTTACATTTCTACTCATTTAATTCTTGGAAATTTTAATTGATTCCTGGTGTATTTAAAAGAAAATATTTGTGAACATGTCTGTGCAAGTATTTCTACTGTTATTTTCTACTGTTATTTCTACTTCATGGAGTTGGGATAATATTGGTTGGCAATCATCAAGACCGTTTGCCACCTGAATTGGGGCTGTCATAAGCCACTACATCAAATTAGCCTTTACTTTGTCAAGTTTAGTTGTAAAATCTTTCAAGAACAGATGGTCCACAGCCATCTTGCTTCTGTGCTGCACCACAGAATCACAGAATCACTTTTCTAATGGAGGTTTTTTCCTAATGTCAGTCTTAAATACTGTTGCAATTTTTGGCCGTTGCCGCTTTTTTGATCTGTTACTCCTGAAAAGAGTTCACTGTGGTCATCTTTGTAAATCCCCTTAGATCACTGTAGGCTGCCAACAGAGCAGCACCTCCTCTCAGCCAGACAAAACCAGCCATACTATCTCAACCTCTTCTCCTAGAAATGTGCTCTAGTCTCTGACACTCTTGGTAGCCTTCCTCTGAGCCCTCTTCCATTTCTCCATATCCTCCCTGTAATCTGGGGCTCAAAACTTGATGCAGTATTTTAGATGAAACCTCACTAATGCCAAGTAGGGAGGGACAGTTAATAACTTCCCTCCATGAGCTGGCCATTGTGCTTCTAGCAATGTAATACGTGTTTTGACACTTACAGTAACAGCAGGCAGTGCTCAATGAAATTGCTTGTGCTGAACCTGGCATCCTGTATGACCTCCAGGTTCTTTCCCTCAGGGCTGCCTGATTGATCTCAGCCTGTTTTAAGCCATGGTGGTTGCAAACATTTGCATTTGTTGACCTTCAAGATATTTCTATTGACTCAGTCCCTAAATTTCTAAGAATCCTTCCAGCTGATGAAATAAGTAGTGGCATTTGAAGATGTGGTTCTGGGTTTAGTTTGCTTCTTTCTAGATGCAATAAATCAGAGTTCCTTTTTTCACTAAAGAAAAAAAATGTGTGATTTTTTAAAAGACAATATTTTGTATATGTGTCTTAGTAGAATCACATATTTTTTCTCTTTTGCAGCTGTGTGATAAAGAGAAATGTATTCAGTATTTTGTTATTACTGTCCATTCTAATAGTAAGCATACAATCAATGGCAATTGTTCTTGATACTCCAGCTGTTGGCAGGAGCTGTGTTTCTAGGCCTAGAGCATAGCAGTGCAAGGATCCAATTGCAGAGTGCTCTGCTGCTGCATTTCTTGTTTGGTTCCTTATGTTTATTAGTGCAAGGCTAGATTTGAATCATTACTCCAGTTTTGCCACTCACATATTTTACTCTGAGGACTATCTCTTGGCTGCCTGAACATGCTGCAAATCATCTGATCAAAAAAAGAGAAAGACTACCAAATCAAAACTTATTGTAAAACAGCTTTTTAAAGTGTTCCATGGTCAGTAAAGAGACCAAAAAACCTTTTTCTATAATAAAATCTAGCATTTTCAGAAAAATTCCACTTCAATAAATACATAAGAGGCATAATGGATCACTGTGCATTATGCTCCCTATATTTAGGCTAACATGAGCCTGGGTGGAAGGAATAATTTCTTATTTAAATGCCCCTGAAAAATGACCAAACCTTTGAGGCAAGCTAGGCTAAATAATTTGTTTTTTCTGAGGTAATCATTCTTTTATCTCACAATACCTATCCCAAGAGGTAGTAAACATTATGTGAATTACCAGAAAAAGAAAACCACCACATTCTACTTGACTACGGTATCCATGCCTTATCCATTCTTTGTATCTTCAGGTAAAGTAGGGTTTATGTCTCTTAATATGAACTCTCTCATTATTTCAGTCTTTGTGTACTTTCCACAAAATTCCGTCTTGTAGGTGCATCAGGTTTTTGTTGTTGTTGTTGTTGTTGTAGTATTAGGCATGGAAAATATCAAGAAAGATAACTGGCTATTCTAAAGATTTGTGTATAATATTTTCTTCAAGCTTTTAGTTTATCAGAAGCGTTCTGGGCTGCGCTGGAAGAAACAGAAGCAAAATGTATCACACGAGAGAATAGCTCATCCAGCCCAGTATGTCAGGATGTATTTTTGAAATAGTAACTGAACATTTCTACTTTGGTTGCAATGTCATTAGCACGTGTGTGGTACAGCTAGATATTATTGACTGTTTCTTTTTCTCCCTTCCTCCCCGAACAGAAAAAAGATATAGATCAGATCTGAATAAAACATCTACTAATTTCATATCAAATTGTGTGACTAGTTCAAATTTTTAAGAAACACTTCTTCACATTTATCAGAAAGAAATACAAGTATTGTGGTTGGGTTTTTTTTTTTCTGCCTGAATTTCAAAGTTTCCTTTTATTATATTACAAATACACAAACCCAAACTCGAAAATCTCATTAGAATTCAAACAAAATTACTGTTTAGTGTGGACTAGCAATACTAGCAGTATTGTATGAGATGGTGATGTTTTTTTTCCAAACTTATTTCAGTACATATAACTTTTCAGGGCTACACAAATAGATTCAATTCCAAGTACTCTGGAATTTTTCCTTCCAGAATTCCTGCTCCATGCAGGTTCCTACAACACAAAGTGTCAGTGAGCCATGAGCTTGTTGCAATATATGTCCTTTCTTCCTACTGTAAACCTTTTCTATCACATCTTCTTTCCCATGTGTACACTATGCAGCTCAGTCCCAGATATGCAAAACCCCTGCTATTTCATTCTCCAACGTGTCTTTACTGCAGTCTACCAATTCTTGATTTTCACCAGATTATGCAGCAATTAAGATGAATTTAGTGAAGTGTGTGAAAGAGTGAAATAGATCAGTCCAAATCATACTTTCAGACTATCAATCAAAAATATTTTTTTTCTTGAGTTGAAATGGAAAGGAGATCCTGGGACTCAAAAAGAAAAAATCCTTAAATTATGCCTCACCTGTGATTATGTGTGCAGAAACAAATGCAAACAGATTTATATCCTCTAAAACATCCTACTCTTACACACCAAATGCTCTCAAGTCAGTTAAACAACTATGTATAGATAAATATTACTGTTGCATGTACCCCACCAAAAGGCAGTAGACAGCTAAATCCCCAATTAACTATTTTATTACAGACCACAAGTAAAATGCAAGCTAGGCAAACTGAATAAGAAGTGAAAATGTTTTTTAATACTATTTGACTATTCATTTCCTTACTTGGGACCAAAATCTTTGCTGTTTTGCAAAATGATATGAAATTCCCATTTGTCAAGGCTGGGTGTTAAGGGGACTGAGATATAAAAATCTTATATTTTAGACACATATGGCAAGAGACTCTAAAAGTAGATACTGATTTTTGTATTGAAAAAAATGATAATATAAACATTATATAACAACATCAAGAGGGATACTGTTAGTGGAGAATTTTAATATTAGCAGATGTTGACAGAAAACACAGTGTTAGGATAGTAGTGGCTATCAGTGTTTCTCCTCCCTTTGCCTTTGACATTTGAAAATTTTGAAAAAAGTATTGAAAAAATGTGAATATGACTAAAAAAAAAATTCTAGAAATTCACTACACTTCCACTTTAGCAGATTTAGAGCTTTTCAGCGAAGATTTACAGATAACAGATATTTCTGGTATCTAAAATACAGTTTCCCAGTAAAGGCAAAAGTATTTTGATTTTTCTGAAACAAGGAGAGAGAAGTATTAATTTTCTTCTGGCATCAAAAGCTTTTGAATCCTGCTTTATAGACTTATGTTAGCACTAAATCTTTTCTATAAAGTGCCTGTAGGCTTGTAGACTTCTCACTCATTTCAGAAGAGCCTTAGTCTACTCTTTATGAAAAAACTCTGTGTGGACGTAAGGATGTGGTAAACAGTCATGACACTTAGCATTTTCTCCAGTCTAAATCTTTTTTCATCCGTTCATCTGCTTTTTAATAAGGTCACTGAGATACTATTGTGATAGGTGACACGTGACATCATGTGGTTACAGAAAGCTACCTTATAAAAGAAGAATGTTGAACATTGTGTCCAGAATTTGTTTATAACAGGTTTTCATATATAGAGAATCAAATATTAAAATATTAGGCTAAACACAGTGATTATATAATGACAAGGAAATGAAGTCACATCTATTTTGATAGATCTTTTAAAAGAAAGAGGAAGGGAAATTGAAGACAAGAGAAAGAGGTGTAAAAATGTAGAGGTGCTCCAGAATGATAGAAGTAATCTCAAAGAAGGCAAATATAGATGGTTTAGCCTTCCGTGGAGGCCTGTATCTTGTGGAGTGCCTCAGGGGTCAGTACTGGAGCCAGTATTATTCAATATATTCAACAGTTACTTGGATGAAGGAATAAAGTGTACTATAAGCAAGTTTGCTGATGACACCAAGCTGCGAGGAGTGGCTGACACGCCAGAAGGCTGTGCTGCCATCCAGTGAGACCAAACACGCTGGAGCGTAGGGTGGGGAAAAATTTAATTAAATATAACAAGGGCAAGTGTAGAGTATTGCATCTGGGTAGGAACAACCCCAGGTTCCAGTACAAATTGGGGAATGACCTATTAGGGAGCAGTGTAGCGGAAAGGGACTGAGGGGTCCTGGTGGACAGCAGGATGACCATGAGCCAGCACTGTGCCCTTGTGGCCAGGAAGGCCAATGGCATCCTGGGGTGGTTAATAGGTCGAGAGAAGTTCTCCTTCCCCTCTAGTGTTCCCTGGTGAGACTGCATCTGGAATATTGTGTCCAGTTCTGGGCCCCTCAGTTCAAGAAGGACAGGGAACTACTGGAGAGAGTCCAGCACAGAGCAACAAAGATGATTAAGCGAGTGTGGCATCTCCCTTATGAGGAAAGTCTGGGGGAGCTGGGTCTCTTTAGTTTGGAGAAGAGGAGACTGAGGGGTAACCTCATTAATGTTTATAAATATATAAAGGGCAAGTGTCACGAGGGTGGAGCCAGGCTCTTCTCGGTGACAACCAACAGCAGGACAAGGGGTAATGGGTTCAAACTGGAACACAAGAGGTTCCACTTAAATTTGAGAAGAAACTTCTTCTCAGTGAGGATAACAGAGTACTGGAACAGGCTGCCCAGGGAGGTCTCCTCTGGAGACATTCAAAACCCACCTGGACGCCTTCCTGTGTAGCCTCGTCTAGGTGTTCCTGCTCCAACAGGGGGATTGGACTAGATGATCTTTCAAGGCCCCTTCCAATCCCTAACATTCTGTTATTCTGTTATTCTGTGATGTGGTCCGCTTACAATTTTTTTATTGCTGTCTCATGCTTGGTCTATTCTATTTCCACATGTTCTCACCTAACACAATTATATCTTTGTTAGATAGATTTCAGTCTCATGAAATGTTTTGCTACTATTCAGCTTACCACCTTCATTTTATACTGGCTGCCCACCAGGTGCAGAGAGGAGCAACTAGCTAGCGCAGCGGGTGTGGCAGCTAGCACAGCGGGGTGCAGAGAGCACTTGTTGTTTGTCATTCCCACCGACTTATTGCCAGCGTCCCAGACTGCTGATGACCATGGTCGCCTCCAGAAGGAGAGCTTGTCTCAAAAAGACTGTGGCAACGCAGACTGAGGTTCTGTCCCAAACGGTGGCTGTTCAGGTCTCCGGCTGCAAGGAGTGCCAGAGCCTGCTGCTGCCGGAGGAGGGAGGCCAGCACTCTACTTGTGTGAGGTGTGAGCAGGTGCAAGATCTGCTCGACATGGTTGTGAAGCTTAAGGAGGAGGTTGAGACGCTGAGGTCCATCAGGGAGTGCGAAAGGGAGATCGACTGGTGGAGTAACACCCTTACGTGCGGGTTGGAAAGGCCCCAGGGAGGTACCCCCGAAAAGGAGATGGACCTCCTGCCCTCTTGGACAGAGGTGGAGGTCCTGAGACAGCCCCACCTTTGTCGCTGTCAGGCAGAGGTAAATGACCTAAAAGAAGATGAGGGTTGGAAGCTTATTCCAGTTCGGCATCACAGGCAGCCCCCCTCCCTGCCTGATTTGCCTCCCCAGGTGCCCCTCCGTAATAGGTTTGAGGCCCTGGATCTTGAAGAAGAGGTAGGTGAGGAGGTGGTGCCAAGCCTGCCTACAAGATCACATAGGAAGAGGCGGTTGACTACACAACTGAAGACTACCTCTGATAAGAAAGATAGAAGGGTGATTGTAATAGGAAATTCCGTTCTGAAAGGAACAGAGGGCCCAATATGCAGGGTTGACCCTCATCTTAGGGAAGTCTGTAGTCTACCTGGAGCCCGGATCAAGGATATTGCTAGAGAGCTCCCCAGACTGGTGCACCCGACAGACTACTACCCGCTGCTGGTCTTCCAGACGGATGGGGAGGAAGTTGCTTCCCGTAGTCTGAGGGGAATGAAGAATGACTTCAAGGTCTTGGGAAGGATGGTGAAAGATTCAGGGGCTCAAGTGATCTTCTCTTCACTCCTTCCCTCTTCAAGTGACGATGTGGGGTGGAATGGGAAAATTCAATCTCTAAATGGTTGGCTCCAAGACTGGTGCTACAGGCAGGGCTTTGGTTTTTTTGATAATAGCTGGTTTTATAAGACTCCAGTCCGGACAGTGTTATGCAGGAAAGGCTTATCTCGCAGAGGCAAAAGGATGCTGGGGCAGGAATTAGCTGGGCTCATTTGGAGAGCTTTAAACTAGGCTCGAAGGGGGATGGGGTTGTGGTTGGGCTTGCCCCAGTGGGGCAGTATTCTAAAACAGATGAGGACCGGGTGGCCTCCTGTGCCCCTAGGGAGAAATTGGTGTGCTCTGCTCGCTCCCTGAAATGCCTGTACACCAATGCGCGCAGCATGGGGAATAAGCAGGAGGAGTTAGAATCCTATGTTCGGTCGGGAGATTATGATCTGGTGGCAATTACAGAAACGTGGTGGGACAGTTCACATGACTGGAATGTGGTCATGGATGGCTACGCCCTTTTCAGGAAAGACAGGCCAGCCAGGCGTGGTGGTGGAGTTGCTCTCTATGTGAGAGAGCAACTGCAATGTACTAAATTCTGCCCAGGAGCGGATGAGGAGTGAGTTGAGAGTGTATGGGTCAGAATTAAGGGGCAGGCTGGCAGGGGTGATACTGTTGTAGGCGTCTATTACAGGCCACCAGATCAGGCTGAGGAAGTTGATGAGGCCTTCTATGCGCAGCTGAGAGTGGCCTCACAGTCACAGGCCCTGGTTGTTGTGGGTGATTTTAACTTCCCTGATGTTTGCTGGAAGGACCATTCAGCCAGCCAGCCACAGTCCAGGAGGTTCCTCCAGTGCATTGATGATAACTTCCTCATGCAGATGGTGGAGGAGCCGACCAGGAGAGCTACACTGCTGGATCTCATCCTTACTAACAAAGAGGGTCTGGTCGAAGTGGTAAAGGTCGAGGGCTGCCTGGGTTGCAGTGACCACGAGATGGTGGATTTCAGCATCTCCTGTGGCAGGAACAGAATAGCAAGTAGAATTGCAACCCTGGACTTTGGCAGGGCTAATTTCGGCCTTTTCAAGCAATTGCTGGGGGAAATCCCATGGGCAAGACTGCTTGAAGGAAAAGGGGCCCAAGAGAGCTGGATTGCATTCAGAGATTGCTTCTTCCATGCTCAGGATTAGAGCATCCCCACATGTAGGAAGTCGACGAAGGGAGCCAGGAGGCCTGTGTGGTTGAATAGGGATCTGTTGGGTATGCTCAAGCAGAAGAGGCGAGTTTACAGGTCATGGAAGCAGGGACTGGCCACTTGGGAGGAATATAAGGCTGCTGTTAGAGGATGCAGGAGGGCAGCTAGGGTAGCCAAGGCCTCCTTAGAATTACAGCTGGCGAGAGGGGTCAAGGACAGCAAGAAGAACTTTTTCAAATACATAGCAGATAAAACTAATACCAGAGGCAATGTAGGCCCACTGATGAATGAGGTGGGTGCCCTGGTGGCAGAAGACACAGAGAAGGCAGAATTTCTGAATGCCTTCTTTGTCTCTGTCTACTCCGCTGGAGGCTGTCCTGAGGAGCCCTGTACCCCTGAGACCCCGGATGAAGCCAGGTCAATGGAGGAGTTTGCTTTAGTCGATGAGGACTGGGTCAGGGAACAATTAAATAGTCTGGACGTCCATAAATCCATGGGTCCAGATGGGATGCATCCGCGGGTGCTGAGGGAGATGGCTGAAGTCATTGCTAGACCGCTCTCCATCATTTTTGCCAAGTCTTGGGAAACGGGAGAGGTGCCTGAGGATTGGAGGAAAGCAAATGTCACTTCAGTCTTCAAAAAGGGCAAGAAGGAGGACCCGGGTAATTATAGACCGGTCAGCCTCACCTCTGTCCCTGGGAAAGTAATGGAACAGCTTATCCTTGGTGTCATCTCAAGGCACATCAGGGATAATAGGGTCATTAGGGGCAGTCAGCATGGCTTTACCAAGGGTAAGTCATGCTTGACCAACCTCATAGCCTTTTATGAGAATGTAACAAGGTGGATGGATGATGGCAGAGCGGTGGATGTGGTCTACCTTGACTTCAGTAAAGCCTTTGACACAGTCCCTCACAGCATCCTCACAGCTAAATTGAGGAGGTGTGGTCTAGACAACAGAGTAGTGAGGTGGGTTGCAAACTGGCTTAAAGAGAGAAGCCAGAGAGTGGTGGTCAATGGTGCGGAGTCCAGTTGGAGGCCAGTATCTAGTGGAGTGCCTCAGGGGTCAGTACTGGGGCCAATATTATTCAATATATTCATTAATGATTTGGACGAGGGAATTGAGTGTACTATCAGCAAGTTTGCTGATGACACTAAGCTGGGAGGAGTGGCTGACACGCCAGAAGGCTGTGCTGCCATCCAGCGGGACCTGGACAGGCTGGAGAGTTGGGCGGGGCATAACCTGATGGAATTTAACAAGGGAAAGTGTAGAGTCCTGCATCTGGGCAGGAACAATCCCAAGTTCCAGTATAGGTTGGGGCATGACCTATTAGAGAGCAGTGTAGGGGAAAGCGATCTGGGGGTCCTGGTGGACAACAAGATGACCATGAGCCAGCACTGTGCCCTTGTGGCCAGGAAGGCTAATGGCATCCTTGGGTGTATTACAAGGGGGGTGGTCAGTAGATCGAGAGAGGTCCTCCTTCCCCTCTACTCTGCCCTGGTGAGACCCCATCTGGAATATTGTGTCCAGTTCTGGGCCCCTCAGTTCAAGAAGGACAGGGAACTGCTGGAGAGGGTCCAGCGTAGGGCAACAAAGATGATTAAGGGAGTGGAGCATCTCCCTTATGAAGAAAGGCTGAGGGAGCTGGGTCTCTTTAGTTTGGAGAAGAGGAGACTGAGGGGTGACCTTATTAATGTTTATAAATATATAAAGGGTGAGTGCCACGAGGACAGAGTCAGGCTCTTCTCAGTGGCAAACAATGATAGGACAAGGGGCAATGGGATCAAGCTGGAACACAAGAGGTTCCACTTAAATTTGAGAAAGAACTTCTCAGTGAGGGTAACAGAGCACTGGAACAGGCTACTCAGGGAGGTTGTGGAGTCTCCTTCCCTGGAGACATTCAAAGCCCGCCTGGACACATTCCTGTGCGACCTCACCTAGGCGTTCCTGCTCCAGCAGGGGGATTGGACTAGATGATCTTTTGAGGTCCCTTCCAATCCCAAACATACTGTGATACTGTGATACTGTGATACTATTATTAGTTTCTTGGAGTTTCTTTCTCCCTCTGCCATGCTAACTAAAGATTTTCTTCCTCAAGATCTATAATCTTCAGATATTTATGTAGCAGTGTTGGACTAGTCTTTTTCTCCTAAAATAAGTTTTTCTTCCAGCTCTGAATATCTTGTTTGTTGATATCATTTTGATTATAAGATTACTAGACTTATGGTGATATTATACCCGTGATTGCATCAGAATCATGTAGTGTACATAGTGAAGATGATAGACTAGGTTAGTGTGAAGTATACTGATAAAATTTCTTGGTCATCCCATATTGCTTTGAATCCAATATTCTTTCATGTGCAGGAAATACATATGATCAAGGCTGTGGTGACTGACAGTGTCTCCTCCTCCTATACAATGAATTTATTTTCAGAGGAGAAGAGCAGGGGCAAGCAACAGTTATTTGGTTTCTTAGTGAGACTGCCTTTAATGCAGCATAAATGAGATTCAGTGTATCTGTATTTGGAATGGATGTTTCTTTTAAAGCTTTTAAATTATTTAAAGTTTCATACCTGTTTTACATAATATTGATTATTTTAAATACAAATTAATGTGGATAACAGCATAATAAAACTTAGCAGTTCTGTAGAATTACATTTATGAAATATTTTAGAGATGTTCACTAATTATTATAATACAACTTCTTAGAAGTTGGTTGAAAATATATGATCCATTTTTAAATGAGTGGACTGCCCTATATTTTTGAATGGTCTGTGTTGGATGTGTTGTCATGTGAGTAACCAAGTTTAAATTTCTACAATGTCTGGATTTATGGAATGCTGATATAACTTTGAAGTCACTGGGAGTTCAGTAACTCTGAAGTTGAGGTCATAAGATTTCCATCACTGGGTAGCCAAAATCACAGTTAAAAACAGCTCTTCAGTTAACGTATTCTATTAAAAATCCCAATCAACTAACCAAAACAAACAAATAAACAAACCACTTTGGCTATATAATTCAATCCTTTAGACCCCTAGACTTGCAGTATAGCACCAAGTCAAGATTACAGATATTTTATTTATTATATTACATTTTTTATACAATCATGATTTAATGTGTTCAGATGAAGAGTATTCATTGTGAGACTAAGCTGCAGTGTTTTGGTTTTTTTTTGTAGCAGTATCTGTAATGTGATACTTTCCAGAAAGAAACAACAAACTCTGTCTCTGCTAAAAAATCTGATAATGTATATATTATCTATTCAGTAAATGGCAAAAAAAATGACAAAATGTTAATATTTCACATATTTCCCAGAAAAATAAGAGAAGAAACAAAATCTGCAATGTCTTAAACAAGTGACCCAAGAATATGTTACGTTTGCATATTCAGAGTGTTGTGCTGTCATAAAGAGGGACCTTGAAAAGCTGGAGAAATGGGCTGACAGGAGCCTCATGAAGTTCAACATGGAGAAGTTCTGCACCTGAGGAATAAATTTCCATGTACCAGTGGCTGGAGTGGCTGGAGGCCACTCAGTCCGTGGGCTTGAGCAGAGGAGTTGAAACAGATGATTTCCAGAGATCCCTTCCAACCTCAGCTATTCTGTTATCCTGTGGTATTCCAATACATTGCTCTGTGTAAGCACTATATTAATTAAATTTCCATTACCCAAATTTCACTGTTTTCTTTGTGGAACTCACAGTGACTATTATCATCACGCCAGGCGTCTTGTGGCAGCTGATGACCATTCGGAACAGTTGAAGCCATAAGTATATTTGATCAGATCCAGTGAAGAATAGCCAATCTAATATTCATTATCAGTGTTAGAAACTGAATTAATTGAAATTTAAAATGTGCTCCTTTTATTTATTTATTTATTTATTTTTAAATTTTAAAAATCTTTTGTGTCTTAGGAGTTTAACCTGCTGTAGGTATTATAAGGTTTAATTTATATACATATATGCCATGTACAAAAACAAAGAAAATAATAGAAAAGTATGTTTTGTGTGCTCAATATTGCAATAAGTTCATAATGAGCAACGTTCTGAAAAACAACATTGCTTCATGAAGTAGTAGGTGATAGGTAACTAACAATACATATATATATATAACCTAAGGTTGATAATTATGTCATTAGTGTTACAATTGGAATTAATGCCTCTCAATCAGACCAATAACCAGCAGGTGAGAAGGGTTGTCGCAGATGCCATTCTGCATACTGCACTTTTTTTTATTACAGAAAAAGTAAATATTTGCTGGTTTTGGCTAGCAGATTACTTTTGTTCCTATCTTCAACAATTCATCAGGAGCCTTGGTCCATCACTGTATTTCTTTGAGTCTTTCTTTTTTTGTCTTTATCTTACTTCATATCACAGGATCGAGAAATCCAAGAGGATATATTTTAAGCAAATTTATTCTTGCATTTTTGTGTCCTCGAGGTGATGGATGAGATTACTTATCTTAATTCTAAGTGGACTGTTCCTTTTATCATACCCTTCTCAGACAGGGAACAGACACTTGTGAATTCCTAAAAGCTGTGTTTGAGATGGAAGAGGGACCTTCTTTTCCCAGATTTCTCTGTTCTGCTGCTGCTGAAACTATGAGTTACCCTTACATATCCAGTAGCTTAGTTATTATTGTTTGCTTGGTAGTATTTGAGTATCATTTGAGTTTTGCTTCTTTTTTCAATTAGCATGTTTCTTTGTCATGCAGCTTTACCTGATACATAGATCCCTGTATGTTCTAATGGGAGTCACCAAGAGTGCTTGTGTTTAATTTTTGCATCCAGCTTCCTGTGATTATATATTCCTGGTGAGAGTGACACAGATGTCATAAACTTGCTGAAACTTGTTTTTCAATTTTTGTATTGTTTCAAGCTCCATTGATTAAATTTGCCTGTTATATTAATAGTTGCTTGTATGGTATATGTTTTGAAAATGTGTATTAATTGGATGAACATGTACAGAATTGATATAGGTATTCCTATATGGATATAATATAGTTAAAATATCAGAAAAGCATGATGAAATTTGGTACTTTGATCTTCTGATTTGCAGTTTGGTAACCAGTCTACTGGAACTTCTATAAAACTGTTACTATTTATAATACGGAGACTTTATTTATTAATTAAATTGGTTTTGACACTGTGATTCCAGTTAGTAGCTAAGGACTTGCATTTCTTTCGTGCTAAGTATACTTTCATCTACCTGATTTTAGGGAGCATTGAGTGCTGCTAGGATTGCTTCTGAGTAAATGGTTTTATTACAAATTTAATTTCATAGACTGCTGAAAATCTTCTCCTCCCACTGAATGCTGCGGAAGGTTGCTAGGAACCTCAAAGGGTTATTGGCTATCACAGCTTGCTTAGCACATGGCACTACATATGTCACTTGCAATCTCTGAGTACAACAGACTTCTACCGCTGATTATTCTGTGTGGTTTTAGAGTTGGTTTGCTGTGCTTAGAATGTGAGTCCATCCCATAATAAAATGGTAGTATTCTGTGGATGCAGATTGCTGGATGTAGCAAAAACAAGTCACTGAAGATGTGAGAGAAGGAAAGACTTGAATTTTTTTTTTTTTTTTTATAAAAGCAGTAAAATTAATTAGTCCCTGAACATTTCACAGAAAACCTCTCCAGAACATCAAACCAGTCAATGACTGAGGTAGTGTGACTGTAATAATAAAATCTTAATTTTCTTACCAGCTTTTTAAGGTCCTTGTTCTTTTGAATTATTTTTGTTGTTGTTGTTGTTGTTACATGCATTCCCACATACTCTGTATAACGCCAGCACTGTACAGGATGCACTTACCACAAAATACGTGTATCTCCAAAGCCTCGAGGCACTGAACTGCCCTTTTGTTCCATGTAACCTAGTGCAGAACTACTCACAGAATGACATGCTTTACTGTGTGTCACCTTATTGCTTTATTATTAGCCTTTGTAAAGGTCAGATGGGCCTGACTCAATTCATGAGGAAACAATGCTGTACAAAGTTGTTTTTCCTAATTTTAACTCTACTGGAGTACCTGCGTACTTTCTCTGAGGTCTGCAAAAGTATTTTTGACATCGTGTGGAAAGCAGAGTACTGTGTTCAATTCGCATTGTGGTAATCAATGAGATGTAAAATTGCAGCACTTCCATGCTGCCTAGAGCCTCTCCTGACAAACCTAGTTTGGTTTGTCAGAATGCATAAAGCACTCACAAGATCATAGCATTAGCTCGATTTCTCTCTGATGTGAATGAGCACAGAAAGAAACCACCTCTTAAGAAGACATTTTCATTTGCTTAAATAACCCTGCCATGGCTGCAGTACAGCAAAATCTTTCTGTGTTATGCATATTTTTTTAGGATGGAAATAGGAAACATTACCTGTATGTGTGATACAAAAAAGCAACAAGCCCATGGACTAGCTCAATAATTGTTTCATTTCTGAAAATGTCATTCACACACAGGAAAAATCAGTCAATCTAAACTGTATTATTTAGCATATTTGTGACTACTCAAGTAAGTTACATTTGTGGCTGTCTCACTGTCTCTGATCATCTGGAACTTAAGGAAGATACAATGTAGAACTTGCAGCCTCCTTATACAAGAACAGAGAACTCTTTCTCCTAAAGTAAAATACATTTTCTAGATAGTAGCAACTTTAAACCTTTGAAAGAAGTAAGCAGTCAGGTGTTGTAGTAGTCAATTCGACGAATCCAGACGCCGGCATAAGCTCTTTGATCGAACGGGCGGGCCGGGCGAGAGTAAGGAGTCTAATTCAATGTGAATTTACCATCCGTACTCTTTAATGAACTCTTAAACAACACTGAATATCAATGTCCCCGAGACCACGTTTTTCCAAGCCTTATATACTCTATACCAAAAGGCCATGCGGCAAGTGCAGGCTACAATTGGTTACACTTACAGTCACTCATCCCCCCCCACTATGGTGATTAGCTGCAGGGCACTGTTCACAGACTGTTCATGCGCAGCGGCAATGCCCCTCCTGCAGCCTGGGTCGAGGGCAGAGCAGCTTCTGTTTACTTTCCTTTTGTCTCTGGTGTCTCAGGGAAATCCTTCCGTATAACACAGCCGCATCAAGGCCTGGCTTGTTCACAGCACACAGCCAGAAACTCTCCACAGTCAGGAATCAATTTAATGATGAATATATGAATTTGTTTGGTTCTTCCTTAGGAACTATTTTGCAGTATATATTTAGGAGGAAGAAACTGTCAATGCACTCTTTTTTGAAGTATACAGAAGATGACATATGCAAAAAAAAAAAGAAAAAAAGAAAGAAAAAGGAGCGATGGTAGAGAAACTTCTTGTCTGTGCCTCTGATGAGAATAACTACAGTCATACCTTATCAGTTCCTTGGAGATGTTTATAAAATGTTCTGTTCTCATTCCCTTTGCTACTGGAGCAAACATCAGTTATGTGTAATGGCATTTCTCTTGACAACCTTAACTGATAAGCAAAGAATTGAATGACTATTTGTAAATGAGGTATTCTTTCTCTGCACTGGTTATTCTTTTAGCATAGAAATTAAGCAGATTGAAAGTTTCTATCTCATTCTAAATCTGGTTTCCAGAACTATATGTCCATGTTCTTTGCTTAATATTGATTTTCTAATTAATAAATATGAATAAAAAGGCATTACCATTTCCAAGCTTTCACAAATTGTGTTAAACTTCTTGGCAGTGACAAAAACCAACCAACCAAACAAAAAATCCTGAATGTCATTTAAAACTGGGATTGTGTTTTAGTTTAGCGATGTGTTTCAAGTATTCTATCTACTCTTTCAACTAGTAAGTCAGCAGTAATGAGTTTTCAGCTTATGATTTGATTGCATGATCTAGATTTAGAAAGATGCAGACTCTGAAGGTAATAACACATAACATCTTCCCAGAGAATAGATGGAGAACTGTATATGTTTGAATCACTCTCTCCACATGATTGTGTCAGGAGTTCAGTTCCTTAAGTCACTACTTGTGAATTCTGGGCCACAGATTGGGGGAAATAGGTCAGGGAAAATGTGGAGAATGTTCTGGAAGTAAGACATCCAAAATTCTTCCTGAGATAACTTAGGAGTTCTCTGAACCACTGAAACCAATCTTAAACAGAGATGTGTCACAAACATTATTTTCTCTGAAGTTCCATTTCTAAACTCTGATAGCAGCATCATTCATTGGATTTGTGTGTTTTAGGAGTTTTAAATTGTTTGGGGATAAAAATCTACTTCCAGAGTTGAAACTTGGCCTCATTATACTGGATCTCAGGCAAGGAATAGATTTTATTTCTGGAGAGCATTTGAAGAAAGGGTCAAATCCATGTGGGTATGTTTTGGTTCTAAGTTTCACATTTATAGAGGTATTTTTATAGCAAAAAGCTGATTTCTTCTTTAATACTTCAATACCTAGCTGAAGTTTTGCTGCATATAGATCATCATTGGAATTAGAGGTTTGAATGGTTTGTTCCTAGACTCATTCTTTTGTTCTTATTCTTTGTACTCAGGACTTTAGCAGAGTTATTTTGGATACAAGGCTAAAATATGGTCCAAATTTTATTTTATGTAATGTATTCTGAACTCTGTCCCTTGGTCCTATGTTCATTACTGCCAGACAAGTTAAGCAGGTCTACAGTGCATTTACCAGTTCCATGGAGGCATTGCTCCATGAGTTCCTCTGCAACTGCAGTCACACAAGGTGTGATTATTTTTTCTTTCTTTTTTACTTTCCCTAATCTTGGATAGAAATGGCCTTTTTTGGGAAATGCTATGAAAGTTCAGACAGAAATTGAAAAAGTGATGAAGCTTATAGCCTGTGAACATTTAAGTAATATTTATAACTATTTCATCCTTCTTGATGTATGACTAGGCAACCAAGAACAAAAAAACAGTGTTTTTCTCTACTGTAGGTTTGATCGAGCTTGAATCTTTTCTTGAACTCTGTTCAAAGGATATTCATACTTTGAGTATGCTGTTAAGTAGCACATGAACACTGTTTTCTGGAATGTATTCCAGGATGCTAGGTGTATATTGTATTGAGTATCCAAAGATACTTTCAGATCTTTGAAATGCTCTGTTGAACAATGTCTGACATAGACTGTATAGACTAGAATTCATTTCCAGACCAGATTCAGGTTACTGATCTAGAAGGAATTGTACCTTTTATATGGTCTGATTACAAAAGTATTAATCACAAATGAAGGAAATGGAACACAGTACTACTTTGTCAAAACTAGATTACCAACATGTGCACTCCTTTTCATTCTAGCCCTAGAAGTTTTACATAGCTAGCAAACATGGCTGTGATTCAGGCGCACAAAATCTAGCAAATAGACTTCTTTTCTGGAAGAGCTGAATGAAGTTCAACCCATCAAGCTGAAGCAGGAATTGAAATGAGTTTTCCCTCTTTCCTACCAAATACTTTAACTGCTAGGTTATATGCAAAAGAAGAATGCTTGCACTCCTGGTCATTTAAACAACCAACTTTGTTCCCTAGGATGTGTGGATACCCTAGATTTTTAGTAATCTTAAAAAAAAAAAAATCATAGATTATTACACATGCATTACAGTGGAACTAAAATGTAGACTAAATCTAGGTATAGAATAAAAACAGGAAGAAAAAAAATGAGGACGTTCCTGAAAGTATCACAGTTCCTCATTTGCAATCAAAAAGGGGGCATTAATGTATAGATAATTCAAGTACAGCTGTTGTTCACAGACAATACAAATTAATACTCCAGATGGTAAAATTCTGCTTGCAAAAGTTTCTAAAAGGCTGAACCTGCTTGTGAAGTCTAAATCTGCTTTGAGACTTTATAAGGCCTACCAGATACTAACTTTACTTGATTCCAAATTTATAATCTGAAAATGCCTAGACTTTATGGCACTGAATTTTCTGGAGACAAAAATTTACAAGTCAAGTCCATATATGTTAATGAGGGGCTGGGCAGGTCATAAATATAGTATTTTCAAAAAGGTCAGCTCTGCCTTTGGTTCTGTTTGTGCCATTTTCTGTCAGTTTGTTTCATTATGCATGTGTGCATGCTTCTTTTGCATGAATCTGGTCTTGACAGTTTTGGAAGAATGGGATGTTGAGCTAGAACTGAAACCATTTTTCACATCATGGTAATCAGTATAACAGGAAGAAAGCAAACATCCCTGGTAGAGTTGTGATACTTATTCCTTTCTTACCTTGCTGAGGGAATAGAACTAATTTTAAATTGAAGGTCATTTCCGTATCATATCCTTTTCAGAGGAAATAAAAGGATTTTGATGTCCTTTGCAGGTCTAAAACCCTTTTCCAAAGGAGGTTCAGGCTTTTCAGGCCTGTTTCTGTCTATTAAAACTGGATCATCCATTCTGAACCACCAATGTTGTACTATACGACCTGTGTGACCAGTAATACATAATCAGGCAATGTATATGTTTTCATAATTTTAAATTCTATTTATTTTTTGAAAATTAATGAAAATATATGTTTAAAGGGAAATAGGTTGTTATTTAATGAACAATTTACAGACAGGAAAGCAATTGATATTTTTAACTGCCTTGCTGTAGACTAGTAAACTATACTGTTGCAATAGCACTCAATGAAAATATTTTGATCTTTAATCTCTAATGGCTTTACAGTGATTGTTTTGTGGTTTGTTTTTATTTTGTTTTGTTTTCAGTTTTCAATAACAATTTCAGGATTGTTCCCTGATTGTTTTTTTTTTTTTTTTCAGCTAATAGTGTATTGCACCTCCTAGTAATGCAAGCTTCAGTGATTTCTGCTCAATATGTTGCATGGAATATCAGTTATGCATCAATCCTTGCTTGTCAGTCTCCACCTTACACTCACTTCTTTTCATAAAATATTACAAGTTTGTTTAGATGTAATACATGCAAATAGCTAGTGACACACTATTGACATTCTTATCAGTGATTTTACTCACCCCTCGTATTTTCTTACTTGCTTATTAGAAAAAGGCAACAAGCTCTGGTTTAACAAATGGTATATAAAAACGCCTTTGAAATCCAAGTCATATATACCTTTATATAATCTATGAATTCAGCATTGTGCACATTTCATAAAGAGAGAGGGGTTTTTTGTATCACTTATGATGAAGTGTTGATACCATGGTAAATTGCTATAGGTTGAAAATGAGATTTTAGTTCTATGAGGCCCAATACAGATCTTATTCCAAACCAATATCTGAGGATTTTGCTATCTGAGACTGATATTGCTAAGTACAGCTTAACACTTCACTAATATTCTTCTTAAAATATGTATTATGCCACAAATTTACACAGTCAGAAAGCTATATGATTCATGTATGACTGCTGGACAATATGTGCAATATCTTAAAAATTAACTGTTTTGTGTGATGCTCTATGTCAATTATTCAAGCAGTTTAGCAAGACTTAATATCATCATAATGACTGCATAAGTGTGTGTTTTGTAATGAGATGTACAGTTGTGGTATGAGCATCGCTACATCTGTTGTGTGGAACTGGAATTACTTAAGGTGTTCCACACAGAAGTTTCACCAGACAAGTGAAGCCATATTGACTTCCAGAGTACAACTGAGTTCTAGTTTGCCTCTTCTGTTAATTTCATAATAAGAATTTGTCCAGAAAAATGATTATAATATAATCACTGGATGGGGTAATAGTCATTAAGTTAAAAATTAAGCTATCAACTGAAGTTGTATTATGCTTGATAAAGAGGGCTCCACTATTTATTTTGAGGTGACAAAAGCATAAATATTTAGTTCATTCTCTGCATTGCCTGTTGAATGCAGTTTGTCACTATGACTTTGCTATGACCTTGCTTTAACACTGTATATTCTTGTGAATTTCTGAGTAGACTTCCCTTTCCTGGAATTATTCTCCCAGGTATAACAATGATGTGTAGCTAAACACGTATAGTACAAGAAAAATCATTATGTTCATTAGTATAAGACAAATTGTATTCTCCATATACTCCCGAAGGGAATCTGCTAGCTTTATAGATGTTAGCTATATATGTTAGATATCCATTAGCTTTATAGCTTTATCTGTTAGATTTATAGATGAACAAACCAGGTCAAATCTTTCATAGTAAAAATAAATTAAACAGCTGGTTGTCAGATGAGTATCTGGAGACTACTATTAGTAGTCAATAGAACTGATCATAAAATGCGGGAAATATTGGCAGGAGGAAATATTTTTAATGACATTTTATGTTTATAAACATGAGCACAGAAACTCACATTAAAAAGACACTAGACCGGTTTTTCACACTGTACTCTTGCTTTGAAATGAATCACTCACAGTTTTGTATTAGTTAGGTTTAATAAGACAGTCCAGAAGATTGTTTCAACATGGATTAACTTGTCTATTGATTAGATGTACAATAAAAATTCCAGTCAATAAATAAGCATGAGTGAATTTCTTTGCTGTAGCAGATTGCCTAGAAAAGCTGAGAATATTATTTTAGACATTGGTATATATAGCTTAACACAACTTGTTTTGGAGAGATAGACATGCAGAATTACCTAATCTCCATCTGCTTAAATCAAATGCAGAAGTATAAAAATATTAACATACCAGACATGCAACTATTATTTGATGTTTTGTTTTGTTTGTTTGTATTTTTTTTCTTTTCTTTTTCCTTTTTTTTTTTTTTTTTCCCATCTGGCATTCTTGAAAGAAGAAAAATGACAAGTGCAGTATATACAAAAATTATAGGTCCCATGCAGAAGAATAATCCTTACTCAGGATTTCATTAAGCTAAAATATCAGGAAAAAATGTAGTTACTACCTTGCAACAAATAATCAAGGTTTACGGAGGTTTGACCAGTTCCTTAGTACAAAAAAGTTCTGTTTTGATAAGCATACAAAATAAAATAGAACTCTGAAATAGCAGAACATGTCAACAATTGAAGGGAATGATAACCAGCAAGAATGCCTTTCCAAATCACCAAGAAAACATCAATATCCAGTTTTACTGCGCAGTGAGTCAGCAGTTATTCAGAGGTGGGAATTAACTTCTTCACAGTTACTGGTAGTACAATATTTGTATAAAGACATTTTTCCTTGTTTAAGAAACTATCTGGAGTAGCATTTTGTCTCTGTACCCTCTTGGACTGTTGAAAGATTTTAGACCAAATTTTTATCAGTTACTAGCATAAGTCTGAAGTAGAATCAGTGCTCTTGAAATGAGGAGCTGAGCACAAGATTAATAATATTGATTGTTTTCAGCAGATTTCTTGCAATCCTCCTTGCTGAGTTACTCAAGCAAATATTATACTCTTCTCTCAACAATAATACATATTTCATCTTTTTCCTACTAACACTTCATTTTCTTCATAATGATGTCCTTGGTCCAAATCTTCAACATTTCATTTTCTTGTAGTCTGTATCCAGAAAATGAAGCCATTTTGAATCTCTTTTCTTTTGGGGAACAGAGGGAGACAAGAAATATCTTTTTGGTGTACATCTATTTTTTTTTTTTTTTTTTTTTAAGCATAAGTGCATGGCACGTGAGATTTTTCAGTGTAAATATAGTAGATTTTGTACCAAATTATAGTCTTTGAAATTTAGGATGAGTCTGCTTGCAACTTAGTTTTTCATACGTCTCAAGAGACTTCATTTCTCTATTTTTTGCTTGCTTCCAAAGGATTTCCTTTGGTAGCTGCTTAGTACAATTCCCATTTTAATCATTCTGTCGGAAAGCTTAATATAATATTTTTTTAATAAAAATGAAAAAAAAAATCTCTTCTGTTGTTTATTTACATGTTCTTGAATTGTTAAAAACAGACTTCTCACTGAAGTGAGAAAGCAGACATGTAGGTCTATGTTTCTGGTACTCTCATTAAGTTTATTTTCAGAAACTTTACCTTAACATTGAACAGCCTATGAAATCAGGATCATACTTTACAAGGGAGAGAAACACCACACACTCAGTTTTTGCTTTAATAATGATACGCTGAAAAATGAACATACATATGGGGAAACTTCTTCTCAATAAATAACTACTTAATTTTGGATTATATTTGGAATTTACTTGTATTATGATAACTCTCAGGAGTACAAATTAAGATATTTGCCGGGAACTGCAAACTTACATCATTGTGTAGAATGACTAGAGGTAAAGCAACTTAGGAAATTCTTTATAGTAAGTCCCTAAATAGAAAAAGAAATCTCAGATCTCTGTTTACTCCCAGTAACTTTCTTCCTCCTGTTCAATGAACCATTTTACACATTTCAGTTTCCATGGATGTTTTCACTGTTTGTAAGTACCTCTGAAAAATGAAGCTCTTTTAACCAGCGGGTTATTTTTAAATAATTTTCTATCATTGATGTCTTTGCTTATATTTTATTTGACACTAATATGCCATCCAATATATTTTTCTTTCTTGTTCCTCTATTAAGGAGGGTTTTTTGTTTGTTTGTTTGTTTTTAATTATACTTATTCCATACTGTTAAATATGAGTTAAATTAATATTGATATCTAAGTATATGTAGATACCAAAATTTACAAATGCTTCCAGAATCCTACAAATGTTAACACGTTATATGCATCATTATCTTTATGTATATAGCTCAGTTGGTAAGAAATAGACAGTGGAAGTTAGGAGATCTGTTTTCAGGTTCATATTCTGTCACAGATTCCCTGTATGTTCCTTAATAAGAAAACAAAGCTACAGATCAGAAATAAAGGTAATGGAGTGATCAAGGCACATTGTTATGTCTCAATACACTATGATTTGTTATGTTTCAATCTTCAGTTTGATCCAGAAGTAAATGCAAACTTTTTCAAATTAGTTCAGGGGTCAAAAGTAGTGAGACACAAAAATAACATCCCTATCATGTGGCCACAAGCTGTGAACATATGGCATGCCTTTACCACATCATTTGGAAGAACCTATTAGGCTCTCCAGGACACACATTCAACCATCTCTCTATTTTTTTTTTCTTTCTGATTGGAGGAGAGGGCTGTGTTGATCAAGGCATAAATTATTTGCAAGGTGCTGTTCAAATAGTATTATCAAGAAAATAAGTATTTTTTTTTATGTAGTGTAGTGATATTTTCTGTGGCATCCTCGATTTTGGACTATTAATAAAGGAAAAATTACCTCTGAGGAAAAAGGCCCTTCCATGAAAAGCTGATGGCTGATTCAGGGAGACACAGTCCAGATCCAGTTTCAAACAACTTATAATAAGTAGTCCCATCCATAACTTCCAAACTGTTCTGCAATGAGTCACAGACACAGCAGGACATTGGTTTTAAGCTCCATTACCCTCCAGTTCCTGTATGGGAACTGCTGATGACCCAGTATAGCAGCACAAACTCTGTCTTCGTGTTAAGTAAAAGCTGCAGACTGCATAAAAACAGGAGGTTTACATAAATGCCTAGTATTTCTGGGTGAAAAAGCTTATCAAATAATCAAATAAGTAGGGAGGGCAAGAAATATCCGTGCCTGTTATATCAGGAGCTTCCTACAGAGACCCAGCTTTTGTCTCACAGAAAGTGGAATTTACTTAGTTCCCAAAAGATTTCAAGGTGATAGGTAACTCTTTCAAAACCAAGGACTGTGTCCTGCACTGTGACACTGAGGTGACATGTTTGGAGTCGAGTGTTAGAAAGAAGGAATAAACAGTTCCTTGTTTCTGTATCCTTCTTACAAAGATTCTCATAAATAAATAAATAAACGGAAACTCTTCAGAATTAGTAAAGACTAAGAAAGCTCTGTGGAGGTTGCTAGGCAGCCGAGGCCAGAGGAATAGAAAGCAGGTAGGTCTTTGAAAAGCAGAATCAGAGGCTTGTGGGCTATCTGGAGTCACCATTTACTCAGTCATCTTTTTTTCATAAACAAGAGACAGCAGAATTTATTTTTCTTCAGTAAATAAGCCATGTTTTTAAACTATTTGAAATAAATGCCTGTTTTATATGTCATTCCTATCAGCATTTTCAAGCTACGTAATTATATATATTATTATTAATTCTAAAGTTTATTTATTCATTGACTGAAACAGAAATCAGGTGCAATATATCCAGTCAATAATTTTAAAATTATTTAGCAGAGTATTTAATTTTTAAACTTTTCTCCAGTTTTCATTTTCACCATAATGTACATGTAGGACTCTAAATTCCAATGCTGGAAGATATACTTTGCCCTCAAGAGGTCTGTATTTCACTGCTGCTAATGACAGGGAAAGACCTAATTTCTACCAACATACACTGTATGAAGTATGATGAAACTACTAATTACAGAAATATAGCAGTAACATACACACCTTCCCTATTACTGCTAAGCATGCACAAACATAGACATTTCCAATAGGCAAGGTTTTCATACACAAGATTAGGTGATAACATTATTGACTAACTGCTGCCTTTGAAATCACTGCTTATCTTTATGTCTTTAAGTCCTCCTGTAATCAACTATGCCTTCAGCCACTGTATTATGCAAACAAGTACATTGGGGGATGCTATAATCTTACAACTCCCCTCCCTTCTCAGATAGTGGGATGACAGCTCTGTATCATGTTTTAGTCTACTTTAGTTGTTCTTTCCTAGTGTCTTCATATTATGTCACTAGAAGATTTAATTGCTGCATTGCAGTTTTTCAATATTTGTTTCTTTCACAGGGTGAATGCTGTGGGGGGGTCCAGGCAGCTCTGTGGAGCAGTCTCCAATGGGTTAATAGGATGAGGAGGTCCAGGGGTAGTTTGGGAAATGAGGAGAAGCATCAACTCCCAAGATGGTAAACCTACCAAAAAGGTAAATCATGCTAGGATATTGCTATGCAATCAGCTTTTTGGGTTCCAGGGATATCATAGCTCCAGTGTATGGCAGAAAACTGATAGGGAATGGAAACACATAGCTTTGATGCTGAGTGTTCATACAGAGTCTTCAGAAAATCTTTCAAGAACTTCTTAGACTGCACTGAGTTTCAACTCCGTTCCCGGTGGGAAGGAGAATTTGGAGGCTATAACTTACAGGGATTTTCTTGTCTTCTTGTGGACCAGTTACAGAATACAAATCATAAGTTTACAGTAACTTTCCAAGAAAATCCTTGTGGGACTTAAAACTCATGAAAATACCAGCTTATCAGCCATATAACAATTTAGAATAGTGTTGTTTCACAGGGAGAGTTAATGGCTTTATTTTTAACTATACATAATCTTGTTTGGTTGGCTTATCTCAGTCTCACTTTCCAGGCTTAACTATTGTATTCATGGAGACTCTCTCCCCTGAAGTCTTAACTATGGACGTTTTTGTTGCTAGTATTTCAGAAGTCCAAAAGAATATGCAAGCTAAAGAGCTTGCTTGCAGCATAACTGTCATGATTTTTCCTTCATGTTAAGAGGTAGAGTTGAGCTACGAAGTGACAAAACTTTAAGTTTCTCTGCTGTCCCAAAAGCTCAGCTATGTGATGTATTTCTGAGCCCAGCTAGCTTTCAGTATGTCTATGCTATGCATACATTTATGAACAAACAGATTTTGTCCACTCATCCTAAACCAATTATTTCTCGTGGTACTTTATGAAATATCTGACAGGCTGACTTGCCACTTTCATTTATTAATGTGCCTTAATATATGTAGTGTGTAAGAATATTGACAATGGAAAACCACACTGGTGGAAATTAAAATGGGATTTTTGATGCAAAAGTTTCCATAAGGATCTGTTCCCACATCTCATGAGACATCAGAAAAGCACAAAACATCATTTAATTAAGAAAGTTTTTTTTCTTTTCTCAGGAGTATAGATGTTTTGGCTGATTGAGTACAATGTTAACCTTTCAAATGTCTCTAGGAAATACCTTTCTTTTTGATGCTGGTGGGCTCCCTCCAACTCCCTGGCATTCATTGATTAAAACCATTCAGAGAGTCTACTGCTGTAATTCACAAATTGCTTCCAGACTTCACCAAGCTTGGCAGCTGCCAGAAAACAGGCCAGTCTGTGGTCTTACAACATTACAGAGAGTTCTGTCTTTGTATAACCCGTAGCTGTGGTAGAGAGTCTAAAGCCTTCTCCTCTGGAAAGAATATAAACTACTTTATTATGTGGGAGAAGCTATAAATGCAATTGTGACAGAGAAATGTTTGATATTGGAAAGTGAGAGTAAGCATAGCTATTGCCTCCTGGATTTATACAAATGCTGATTGTTTTCAGTTTGGAATTCACTTTTCAGGACTCTCCACACAAAGTTGTTGCTTATCAATTTGGCCTAGGTTCTCCAGACTTAATTTGGTTTTCTATTATGTAAAAGAAATTAGTTAACATGGTTTTTTTGATAATGAGGGTTCAGCAGTCATTATGAAAACATTTCATCAATTGGTTTTAGGTAATTTAGTGTAAACAAAAGAAAATAATAGCTTGCTTATGGTTTTCTACCTATAAAATATGTAGGCTCTCATGGAAATTCTGTAATGTTCTAATCTGATGCTTTTGTGATAATCCTTTCTCAAAAAGGGAAAAGTATCTTTGTACAAGAGTTAGCAGGGCTCATTGAAAGAGCTTTAAATGAGATTTGAAGGGGCAAAGGGATAAAACTAGGCTTGCTCGAGATAAGTGTGGGGGTAGCACACCAACATTCGAGGGATGGTGTGCTAGTGAGGTCCTGCAGCTCACTCCATGATGTACTGAGTACACTGGAACACATTTGAAAAATCTTTATTGTAATGGGTACAGCACAAGGAAAAAATGAGATAGAAGCTTTGGTCCAGTCCCAGAGCTACAACATCATTGGCATAAACAAATCCTGGTGGGATGAATGTGCTGCTTTGACTGAAAACAACTTCTCTTGTAATGCATTTATATATGCTGGTTTGACTGAAAATGAGTTAATTTTCTTCATGCAGTTAGAAACCTTTCTTTTTCATAGTTAGCATGTTCATTATTTAGACTTAGTTTGAGAACAAGAGATAACAGCCCTGAACAGAGTTAATGTTTTTAATTGCTCTTATCTAAGAGCCAAGGACATTCTGAGTGTTTTGCCCACAGGTGTGAGGCATTGAGGAAGGGGGGCATAGATTGGGCAGACCTTGACTGACATCCAGACTGATCAATAAGAGTATCCCATCCCATTAGCATCATGCTTCATATTTAAGGAGAGTTGAGAACTTCTGGTCTCTCACTCTCTTGTGTTCTCTTTTCTTCACTCTTTTTGTGGGAGCTGTGGAAGTTCTGTTCAGGACTTTTAGTTTGACTTTTTGCCATTCTGCCATTTGCAGAAGCCTCTGGGCCTTCCTGCCTCTTTCTTTTTCTCTCTCAGGGATCAGCTGTTTGGGACCAGGTGTTGCTTCCTGTGACTGGCTGCTTGGTGCAGACGGAGTTCATGAGGAACTGCATTGACTATCTTTTATTTTATATTCTATTTTTATTTTTTATATATATATATAAACTAGTAGTGTATTAGTATTTTGTTATTTTATTAAATTGTGTTTATCTTCACCCAAGTTTCTCCCTTGCCTTTGGATTCTCTCCCCTATTTGGGGAGGACAGTGAGAGAGTGGCTATTGTGGTTATATTGCTAGCCTGGGCTGAACCATGACAGATGTGTGACTGGTGCACCATAATGGATAGTTATAGGCTCTTCAGGAGGGACAGCCAGGGCAGACAAGATGGGGAGGTGGTGCTGTTTGTGAGGGAGGGGTTGGATATTATGGATCTTACAGTTGACAGTGACATGGTTGAAAGCCTCTGGGTAAGGATGAAGGGGAAAGCAAATAAGGTGGATGTTGTTGTGGGAGTCTACTATTGACCACACAGTCAGTACAATGGTATCGATGCTTTATTAAGAATCCCATGGGATTAAGAAATGGGATATCCCATGGGATAGGGTTCTAGAAGGTAGGGGGGGTCCAAGACAGCTGGCTAATATTCAAGCATGACTTCCTCCAAGCCCAAGACCTCTGCATGAGTAAAGGGAGTAAAAGGTCAACATGGACAAGAAACAAGCTCCTGTCAAAACTCAGGTGGAAGAAGGATGTTTATGTAATGTGGAAAAATGGACAGACCACCTGGGAGGAACACAACGAAGCTGCTAGAGTATGTAGGGGTGCAGTGAGGAAGGCCAGGTTCCACTTGGAAGCAAATCTGGCCAGGCATGTAAAAGACAAGAAGAAGGCCTTCTTCAAGTACATCAGCAGCAAAAGGAAGGTTGGGGAAAATGTAGGCCTGCTGCTGAATGAGGAGAGTGCCCTGGTGACAGACGGTACTCAGAAGGCAGAGTTACTGAATGCCTTCTTCACTCTGTCTTTACTGCTAAAACTGGCCCTCAGGTATTCCAGGCCCTACAAAAGTTTAGCAAAATGAAAACTTTCCCTTGGTTGAGGAAGAACAGGTTAGAGATCATCTACACAAACTAGATATCCACAAATCCATGGACCCCGTTGGGATGCATCCATAAGTGCTGAGAGAGCTGGCAGGTGTTATTGCTAAGCTGCTCTCCATCATATTTGAGAGGTCTTCGAGAACAGGAGATGTGTCTGAGGACTGGAGGAAAGACAGCATCATTCCAGTCTTCAAAAAGAGCAAGAAGGAGGACAAAGGAAACTACAAGCTAGTCAACCTCACCTCCATCCCTGGAAAGGTGATGGAACAGCTCATTTTGGATGTCATCTCCAAGTATGTGGAGGAAAAGAAGGTTATCAGGAGTAGTCAGCATGGGTACACCAAAGGGAAATCATGTTTTACCAACCTGGTAGCCTTCTATGATAGTATGACTGGCTGGGTAGATGAGTGAAGAGCAGTGGACATTGTCTACCTTGACTTCAGCAAGGCTTTTGATACCGTCTCTCACAACCTCCTCATAGGCAAGCTCAAGAAGTGCGGCTAGATGAATGCACAGTGAGATGGATCATGAACTGGCTAGATGGCAGAGCTCAGAGGGTAGTGATAAATGGTACAAAGTCTGGCTGGAGGCCTGTAGTTAGTGGGGTTCCCCAGGGGTCAGTGTTAGGTCCAGTCCTGTTCAACCTGTTCATCAATGACCTGGGTGAAGAGACTGAGTGCATCCTCAGCAAGTTTGCTGATGATACCAAAATGGAAGGAAGGGCTGACACACCAGAATGCAGTACTGCCATTCAGCAAGACCTGGACATGTTGGAGGACTGGGCAGAGAAGAACCTAATGAAGTTTAACAAGGGCAACTGTAAGGTCCTGCATCTGGGGAGGAATAACCACAGGCACCAGTACAGGTTAAGGGTGGACCTGCTGGAAATCAGCACTACAGAGAAGGACTTGGAAGTTCTGGTTGACAACAGATTGACCATATGTCACCAATGTGCCCTTGTGGCTGAGAAGGCCCACGGTATCCAGGGGTGCATTATGAAGAGTGTGACCAGCAGGACGAGGGAGGTTCTCCTCCCCCTCTACTGTGCTGTGGAGAGGCAGCGTCTGGAGTACTGTATCCAGTTCTGGGCTCCTCATTTTAAGAAGGACAAGGAATTACTGGAGAGAGCCCAATGGCAAGCTACAAAGATGATTAGGGGCCTAGAGCACCTTTCTTATGAAGAGAGACTGAGAGAGCTGGGTCTATTCAGCCTGGAGAAGAGAAGGCTGAGAGGGGATCTCATCAATGTTTATAAATGTCTCAAAGGTGGATGTCCAGAGGATGGGACCAGACTCCTTCCATTGGTGCCCAATGATAGGATGAGGGGCAGCGTGCACAGGCTGAAGTTAAAAAGTTCCATCTGAATATGGGGAGAAACTTACTTACTTTGAGGGTGCCA
The DNA here is from genome assembly GCF_037038585.1 of Patagioenas fasciata. Lineage (NCBI taxonomy): Eukaryota > Metazoa > Chordata > Aves > Columbiformes > Columbidae > Patagioenas > Patagioenas fasciata. Next base: position 25,212,052 of record NC_092524.1, on the reverse strand, counting down.
GAGCACTACAACAGGCTTCCCAGAGAGGTTGTGGAGTCTCCTTCTCTGGAGACATTCAAGGCCTGCCTGGACACATTCCTGTGTGATCATCTTCTCTAGGTGTATCTGCTTTAGCAGGTGAGTTTGACTAGATAATCTCCAGAGGTCCCTTCCAACCCTAACCATTCTGTGTTTATTCTATAGGGAATTAAAGGATATCTCTAGATCAACTGGCCTTGTCCTTATGGGTGATTTTAACTTTCCAGACATCAACTGGGAATACCATGCAGTAGATACAAACAGGTCTAGGAAATTTCTGAGGCAAATCAAAGGTGATAACTGCTTGCAGGTACTGAGGAAACCAACTAGGAAAGAAGACCTCATAGAATTGTTTTTAAACAGAACGGACTCATGGGTGGGTGGTGATTGGTGACTGACTAGGTCACAGTGACCATGAAGTAGTTGAGTTTCAAATCATTGTCAATAGAAGAATAACTGCCAACAAAACTTTGACCCTGGCTGTGGGTGGAGCAGGCTTCAGGCTACTAAAGAAAACGGTTAGTAAGATCTATTGGCAATCTGTTTTCTAAGGTACTAGGGCTCACAAATTCCAGTCAGTTTTTAAGAACCATCTCTTACGAACACAGGAGCAGGCAATTCCAAACTGTGAGATATCAAGCAATCAGGGCAGAAGGCCAGCTTGGCTGTGCAGGGATCTTCTTCTAGAACTTGGGTAGAAAAGGAAAGTGTATGGAAAAGTGCAAGGGAAAATAAAAGGACAAGTGACATGGGAGGATGACAGGGATGCTGTTTGCTGCTGTAGGGAGAAAATTTGTGCAGTCAAAACTTGATTACAGTTTGAGCTGGCCAGCACTGTGAAGGACAACAAAAATATGTTCACAGCAAATGGAGAATCATAGATAACATTGGTCTGTTACTTGATAAGGTCAGTCACCTCACAAATAGGGACACAGACAAAGCAGAGACATTTAATGCCTTCTTCACATCTGTTTTTAACACTGATGATGGGTCCTGGGACCCCTGGAGCCCCATGTTTGAAGACTGTAATGGGGGGATGATAAATTCTCAGCCAACCCTGAACTTGCTGATCTAGCTGGATGTGCATGTGTCTATAAGGCCCAATGGGGTTAATTCCACAGTACTTGAAGATCTGGCCAGTGTTATCATGAGATGTCTCTCTATTATTTTTTCAACAGTCTTTGGAGTTTGGAGAGATCCCAGTTGTATGGAAGCTGGCAAATTTTGTCCCAATTTTCAAGATAGGTAGGAAGAAATACCCTGATAATAACAGGCCTGTTAGTCTCACTTCAGTGCCTGGTAAAATTATGAAGGAGATTATTCTGGGAGTTATTGAAAAACACTTGAGAAACAATGCAGTCATTGGTCATTGGTCATAGCCAACACAGGTTCATGAGGCAAAGTCCTGTTCCAGTGTTCTGTCACCATTATTGAGAATAAGTTTCTTCTCAAATTTAAGTGGAACCTCTTGTGTTCCTGTTTGAAGCCATTACCCTTTGTCCTATCATTGGTTGTCACCGAGAACAACCTGGCTCCATCCTTGTGACACTCACCCTTTATATATCTGTAAACATTAATGAGGTCACCCCTCAGTCTCCTCCAAGCTAGAGACCCAGCTCCCTCAGCCTTTCCTCATAAGGGAGATGCTCCACTTCCTTAATCGTCTTTGTTGCCCTGCGCTGGACTCTCTCCAGCAGTTCCCTGTCCTTCTTGAACTGAGGAGCATCATAAGAAGGACATCAAAGTATTAGAGTGTATCCCGAGGGCAACCAAGATGGTGTAAAGTATGAAGGACAAGATTTATGAGGAGTGGCTGAGGTCACTTGGTTTGTTCAGCTTGGAGAAGAGAAGGCTGAGGGGCGACCTCATTGCAGTCTACAAAACCTCAAGAGGGGCAGTGTAGAGGGAGGTGCTGATCTCTCTTTGGTGACCAGCAACAGGATATGAGGAAATGGAATGAATCTGCATCAGGGGCAGTTCACTGGACATTATGGAAACTTTCTTCGCCAAGAGGGTGGCTGGTCACTGGATCAGACTTGCCAGGTCATGGCACTAGGTCTATCAGAATTCAAGAAGCATCTGGACAACGCTCTTAGTCATATGATTTACTTTTAGGTAATCTGGTGAAGAGCAGGGATTTGGACTCAGTGATCGACATGGGTCCCTTCCAGCTTGATATATTCTATGATTCTATAAATCTGAAGTCAATGCCATAGATAATGGTTTGGATTCCAGGCTTTACACTGGGAAAATAAGTTACTCTTCAGGGCAAATATGGAAAGAAACTGAAATTAGATTAGATTACATTGTGATATCTTCATCTGCAACATACTAAATAAAGTTTGAACTTTTCCATCCCTACAGTTAATGAAAAAACAGAAGCTTAATGGATTGATGTTTCAGTCTCTGATTCACTGCTTAAATTGTGTTCCATGTGAACTATTTTTGGAAATGCTGTTTTGATGGAAGGAGGAGGAAGATAAGAACACTGTTTAATATAAATAGAAATTTGGAGGGTAAAAGGTAATTTATATTTTCAGTAAGAGGCTTTCATCTTCATTGGAGTCTAATGAGATTGATCTGATATCAGTACTAAGTATGTATTCTTGAATTCTGGCCAGGTTCTGCTTCTGGTGCAAACAACAAATGTTTCACATTGTTCCAGCAAATGGAGCTCTTTCTGTGCATTTCTTTGGCTGTTTAGTTTATACATGGCTGCATTTTGCTGTTCTGAGTGATACTTTTTTTTTTTTTGTCTAAGAAGAATTGTTCTGCATTTTATATTTGTGGCCATCACTGTACCCCTTCAAGGGTATTTACACTAAAGTCATAGTAGTCAATGCTGGGTTTGGTTTTGTTTTATCTTTTCTAACAGCTAAGAACAGTTGTGTTCCGTGATTTATGGAAAAGTTCATAACTTTCAAATGAAGTGAAGGATATACAGCTTCAGAATGAACTATGTTCTTAAAAATAGTGAAAATCTCCATTTGAGAATAAGGCATGTCCCAGAATATGTAACGGAACAGAAAAAATGAGATACTCAAACCAGAAGTTTTTTTTTCTCCTAATAACAATTCACATAGCTATGTTTAGAACAAAGCTTGTATTTTGAGTGGCTGTAGATACTGATCTGTGTGTACACAACTAGCTCAACACAGCTGGTGATTGGTAAGGCTACAGTCACAATGGACATGTATGCAAGACTGTGTAGGCAGTGCCCACTGCTAGCAGGCAAAGCAAATGCTCAGATAAGTAACTTTTTGTATCTATACGTGGAATCTGGGAGGCTTCTCTTCAGTTGTCTTTTTTTTTTTTTTTTTTTTTTTCCCCACCAAGAGACCTCTAGGGTTTTCTCTTAGAACAAACCCTTAGTAACACTTAAGAGACAAATGGAAACAGTATAACTTAGCAGTAATTCCTTCAATCCTTCACAAAGACTACAGACTGTGACATGACAAGAATAGATCCCTGCATCTCTGAAATTATCTGCAAAATCAAATATGAAAGAGATGAGTTACTGGGTAGCCTTCTCTTGAATTACTCGATGCCATGTACATTGCTCTCTCCACATCTGATAACACTGTATATAATAAATTTTGTGTGTAGTGTTTTTTTTTTGTTGTTTGTTTGTTTATTTGTTTGTTTTTGAGAAGTGATGTATTCTTTTTGTTTAAACTTCCTGTGTGAAATTCCCCCTTTGTTCAAAACTGGTAGAAAAGTTAGCCCCTGCAGAGTGTCAGGATGACAATGATTCAGTGTCTCAATTTACTTCTTTATTTTTTTTTCTTCTTTCTAAGATTGGTTTTTGTTCATCTACCACTTTTTCTTTCTCTATTTCTCCATTATTATTTAATTCTTTACTAATGATGTTCCTCTTCCTGACTTGCTATTTCATTACTTAAATTCTATTATGATAGGTGGCAAAAAACCAGTCATCTGATACTGAAGGAGAACAGTCTGAGGTAGTCACTCTTTGTAAGACTGAATGTTAAGGCACCTTCCTCTGAATGTTCTGGTTCTTGTGCTTTTGCAGAATGCTGTCCTGCACTTACCTTAGTGGAAATTTTGCTTTGACTAGAGCAGAATAAAACTGGTCGTACAAAAGTTTATCTGAATACCAAATAATAAAATTTCTTTCCTAAATTCCCTTGACATCTTGAGGAATTGCAAAGGATTAGCTGTTGATTTGGCACCATATATTTGATAGGTATCAAAAATTCAACTCCAAACTGCTTTAAACCTTTTCTGACAAAAGAAACCGTGTTATAAGAGAATAAAGGGGAGGGAAAAAATTTACTCTCAGATGTATCAAGCAGATACTTTTTATTGATGTGACATTTGTACCTGTCTAGAAAATGAGGTCTCTGTGAGTTGTTAATATACCGGAGATCAGATACACAGCACCCAATACGGGATAATATTTATGGTGAAGATACTGAAATCTGCAACAAGAACTGAAGATTGCTAAATAAACAGCTTGAATTACACAATATGATTATTAAAAAAGCGAAGTGAAAACAACTCCCATACACAAAATGTTTGACTGCAGCTAGAACTCCCCAGGGCATTTAAACTCGTATCAACATAGGTGGAGATCACAGAATCACAGAATGTTAGGGATTGGAAGGGACCTCAAAAGATCATCTAGTCCAGTCCCCCTGCTGGAGCAGGAACATCTAGATCAGATTGCAGAGCAATGTGTTCAGGTGGGTTTTGAATGTCTCCAGAGAAGGAGACTCCACAACCTCCCTGGGCACCTTGTTCCAATGTTCTATCACCTTCAACGTGAAGAAGTTTCTTCTCATATTTAAGTGGAACCTTCTATGTTCCAGTTTGCACCCATTGCCCCTTATCACTGGTTGTTACTGAGAAAAGCCTGGCTCCATCCTCCTGACACTCGCCATTTACATATTTATAAACATTAATGAGATCACCCCTCAGTCTCTTCAAGCTAGAGAGACCTAGCTCCCTGAGTCTTTCCTCATAAGGGAGACACTCCACTCCCTTAATCATCTTGTGGCTCTGTGCTGGAGTCTTTCCAACAGTTCCCTGTCCTTCTTGAACTGAGGGGCCCAGAACTGGACACAATATTCTAGATGCAGTCACACCAGGGCAGAGTAGAGGGGAAGGAGAAGCTCTCTTGACCTACTAACCACCCCCGCTTCTAAAACACCCCAGGATGCAATTGACCTTCTTGACCACAGGGGCAGAGTGCTGGCTCGTGGTCATCCTGCTGCCCATCAGGACCACCTGGTCCCTTTCTCCTGCACTGATTCCCCAATGGCTCATTCCCCTACTTGATGGAAGTTATTCTTGTGGAGCCTAATGAAGTTTGGGGAAGGGGTGAAATTCCTGACTATATGGTCTTTGAACAAGAGCACTCTGAAAGAAATTTCCTTGAGGGATGTGAATGAAATATAGTTGTAAGCATAGTTTAGAATAATATTTTACAGGGCTTTGTTATTTCTTTCTTCTTTTTTTTCTTTCTTTTTTTTTTTTTGTTTCTTTTTCTTACAATGCTCTGTTTGCTTGTACTTTGTAAAACCTTAAACTCAAGTTTTGCTATATATAGCTTTCTTTTTATTTTTAAACCTGTTTTGTGTTTAGTAGTAAGATGCATCACAGTGAAACAGCAGGGCTTTCTACATTTCTAGAGGTAAAATGTCAGAAGAATACGTATGTAGGTAGTGCAAAAGAAGCTGCACCTTGAGACACATGCTGAGAGTGCTTCCTACTGCTGTTTGTTAAACATCAGTATGGAGACTGCAGCTGCCAAATAGCAGCATTTGGGAAGGAATTCCCTCTGGTAGAACTGTCCTCTATTCTTCCTGCTTAGAAGCAGATGGCAGAGAGGCAGCCCACATCACCAGGCAGACCTGGATATGCTGTGACTCTTTTGTCTGAAGATTACTTTAATCCAGTAAGTCACTGCTCATTTCAGCAATATAGATATTTGAACTGACTTAAAGTAAAATAAAAATTAGTTTGGAGGTAATCCCTGAGTTTTTTTCTTGAAAGCTAGTGAGCAGTACAAACAAAGCTGATTTTATACAACATAAAACAGTAGCTAACATAGGTGAACTAAAGCTAAACTGCTAATATATTTCTAGTATACTAAAGAATTATTTTATGTTCAGCAGATAGACTATTATACATTGTCATAATATTATTTCCAATAGTATTCTAGCATTGTTATATTATGGCAGTGTCTATGATAGTTTATGAAAAGTGCTATATGAGCATAGAATAAAAGAGAACACCGCATCCTTCAGATGCTACAATGAGGGAAGCAATATCTTTATTCAGTCTTCTTGATTTATAGCTATGATTGATTGATTGATTGATTGATTGATTGATTTTTACTAGGCCGATTCCAAGAGCATTTGACCACTTCACAGCCATAACTCCTTTAGATGCATAATGTAACAGGAGATGCCTCTCTGAACACAGTGAGCCTCTGATCAATGCATACAGTACATCATAACAAAAATGTCAGCACACTGGCTAATATATTAAACAACCAACAAGCACAGAAGTGCTCACCTTCTCTGAATATTGCACTCAGATATGGGTTCCTTTAGAAAAGCTTCATGTCTAAAGCAGTAGATACTGAAAGTGAGTAGGTCATTTGTTTCTCTCTCTTTAAAAAGAAGCTGAGGCACAGAGATGAATTGCTAAGAAAGTTAGGAATTATAACCTCTTTCCTACTGTTTTTGATCTGGAAATCCGAGTCTTCTTCCTGAGCAAATACACCACCTAGTCTGTTCAAATTCATTGTCACATATCTTTATAGCACTTTGATGATCCAAGATACTACAGCTGAAAATCATCCTAACATGTCTAGACAGAGAAAAGCTGCTTTAGTTGTGGGAGTTAAATATAGAGAGGTAGTGATGGTCCTTTCTTTACTCCTGTACACTTTCTTAAATACGAAGTAGCCCTTTTTATAGCAAGGGGTTAATAGTTAATGAATATTGTCCAGTTGCATAGCTAACCCTATTTAATTTTACTAAGAATACTAAGGTTTTGGCACTGCAGTCTGTATGTTTTGGGCTGTAAGCAACAGAACTTCCTATTTCTGGGTTCTTCTAAGTATATATTAAGCATTGCATCTAGTTGCTGAGTTCCACAATAATGGGTAATACTGGCAATTATCCATTAGTGACAGATTTGAAAACCACCATAATCCATTCCTTTACTGCATCTAAAAGTTGAATTATAAAATTACCAGCATGAAGTGTTCTTTCAGTAGAAGTCTGATACTGAGTTGGTGGTTGTTTACAAATGGAGTTTCAAGAAGTAAAAAGTGTCATAGCCTAAAAATTAAAAAAAAAAAAAAAAAGAGGTTTGCACACCAAGTTGGATTCATCTGTGTTAGCAATAACAAATTCAAGCCACATATTAAAGTTAGACATCCTGCATGGTTGCAGAGTAAAATCAAGGCTTATTCACTTACTTAAATTAAAATTCTAATTAATGTGATTAGCAGTAAAAAAGGTATAAAGTGTATGCTGGGTTTAGGACACCATTGTTGTACTTGCCATACTTTGCTATGTCAGAATTAGGTGATCAGGCAGTACTAGCTAAAGAAGATCTTCTTGAATATTAATTCAAGATCAAATGATAGCTTGCACCTTTCCTTAGCTCCACGTTTGGGAAGATTTTCTTCTTCACTATTCTGTTCTATAATATTCCCAGGCTTTTTTTTCTCTTCTAGTGGTTCTGTTTCAGACAGAATGCTACCAGAAATGTTTTTCTATTGACCTTTCCAGTGGCCCAGTTAACAAGCTGATAAGATTCAAATAACAGCTGAAGATTGCTTAAAAAATCTGAATAAAACACGCATGCAGCCATTTATAATAGTGGTTTTTTGTTTGTTTGTTTGTTTGTTTTATTTCTCTTTGATTAAAAGCACAATATGAGTAATGTTTTAGAAGGTGAAAAGTGAAATCTGATTTTCAGGGGATATAATCTGATGTGTGGGAAATTAAAACCTAACCTTATAATTGGGACTGCTTTGCTTAAATTTAGTGGCGTGCATTTTCAGTTCCTGTTTACTGAACATGCCACTCAAATTCCTTCCTTTATGGATGTGCTGAAAGAGGAATATTAGGTGTTACTTACTTGCCAAAGTTTCAGATTTTCTAGAGCCATGTGGGAACAAAGAAATTCCTGTAGGAGAATCTAATGCGGAATTTGGTGAGAATTTCAGAATTACAACTGTAAGCTATGCTGTTGGCAGAATGTAAAAGCAGGATGTCTTTATTCCATCATCCTTAGAAATGAATTCCTGAAAAAAAAAGACATAACTTTCTAGACTCTCACAAGTTATCACATTATTCATTCCTTTATTTTCAACTTAGACACACAAAAAATGTCGACACAAGTAGCTACAATCCAGGAACATTTAAAATATAAATTAGAGATCACTGAAATTTATATCTATATATAGATATAGATATAAATTTATATCTATATATAGATATAGATATAAACATCTTCATAACAAAGGATATAGCCTCAATTTTTAGTCTTAGGAGCAGATTTTAGTGTTTTCCAGTCAAGTTTTACTCCTGATTTCTGGAGCAAACATAGAGCAAACAAGAGAAATTAGAAAAAAATAAACATTTTCTGAAAACAATCCACTTTTTAAAATATAGCCTGATCTGAAACCTCTTAATTCTTATGGAAATGTGCTCTCTGACTTCTGAGAGGGATGTTGGAGGTTTGCCTTAGTAATAGGTTGCCTGTCCATGCAGCTACATGAAGATATATATACTTGAATTTTTGTTTCTTTTGTTTTCATACTAGCTTGGACAAAAACTTCTGTAGTGTTGATTAAATTGTCTGTATGTATTTTGATGATTTGCACATTACTACAGATAAAAAATAAACTTCAGAAGTATTTGAAACAACTGAAATGAAGGAGAGGAAGGATTGACTTAAAATGCAGAAGACCTGTTTGTTTGCTATAATAGTTAAGGCTTATTTGGTAAAAAAGTGTTAAATAACTTCACTTCAAAAGGAGGTTACAGAGCCATTGACATATGGTGCGCAGAATCATGCCTATAACACAGTCATACCAAGAATGCCACAGCTATCTCTAGTGTCCTGCAGATGAAAAGGACAAACTTAGTCTCATTATTATACATTATGTTCTTCACTTGAAGAGGTTGTTTATTCCCTAGTCATACCTATGAATTTAGTGCGTGTAAGAAATTACATTGAACAGGATATTTAGACAACTGTGTTGACCCTTATACTTTTCTATACGTACCTATATTGATTACAATGAGTATTAAAATGAAACTAGATTTGTGAGAGCTGTAAAACTTAAAAATGGTAAATTAATTTGGAATGTCTTATCTTTATTATTTTATTCATATTTTAATCATATTTTAATGCCCCATAACAATTCTAATAAAAGTGTGCATGCACAATCCATTAACACCTCTACTTCTTACTTTCTTAGTTTTCTTAGACAAACCTCACTGAAATGGAAATTTACGATACTCCTTCATGGTCTTCTTTTCCCCTCTTCAAAATGGATGTAGTTCATATGTAAAGATTGGTATGGTAGAAATTTCATTTTATTTCCAGTAAAATGTGGGAGGGATTGAATGGTTATACTGTATACATCTACACAAATACTACGATGCTATCTTCAAGTGCATAATTGTGTTTTAGTCATTCCTTCCCTTATATTCACCTTCCATTGAGACCTTGCCTCATTCATTGCACAGGGTGACTTCAAAAAAAGGAACTGCAGACAAAGAAAGTCTGGAATGGTTTCTGATGCTTGTCTGTGCTACTGAAAGAATTGTCTTTTTTAGACTAACATGTTTTAGGTGTAATATATCTATGATTTTTTTTTTTCCTGTTATTATTAGGAAGTTTAAACTCTCTCAGAGAGTACTCAGAACTCCCATAAAAACAGCTGGAGATCTGTACACAGAGGGAAAGCAGACTATCAAGTTTTGCTCAGCAGTGCATCTGAGAAAGGAGGGTGTTTCCCTAGATTTTTTTTTTTTTCTCTTACATTAGGTAGTATAAAGAGAAGGTATGGTAAGGACTAAATATTCCAGATGCCCTGACTTGTAGTCATTCACATATTTTATACTCCTTCAGTTTCTCTTCCAAAGAAACAGGTATGCATTTATAATATGACTTTTGATTTGTTTTGGTTTAACTTGGTGGTTTTTACATATAGTTAAAAGGAGGATTGATTAACTTACTATTTTTTTCCTCCCTCAACTCTGAAGAGATATTTTTGATATCCTTTGATGTAGTCTTACCTTCCTCGCTCTACATTTAATCAATGTGTGTTCGCTTGGTCTTGTAGTTCTGTCCTTGCAAGCTTCGATAGCCTCATCATATTTGGTTCTGCTAAAGACCTCATGGAAAACACTGAAAAACATACTACTTGAAAATAATTCTGTCAATGTCTCATTGATTTAATTTGCATCAAATCATTATTTTTTTTTTCTCTTGCTGCTGACTCACCCTGTCCTTTTCTACTCCATACACATAGAGTGGTTTCCTGACACCCTCTGTCATTCTGTCCTCCAGATTGGTGGTCTAGTTAGTAATTAGTCCTTGTCTTTGTGTCCCCTAATTCTATTTCCACTCTGTCCTGAGGCAGTGAATGATTAGGTTATTGTTCTGAAGTTTATTTTGTTCCTGTTGTTGGCCCCAACAACTCTTTATGGGGTTGCATGATGAAACAGAGAGATTACTCATCTATTTTTAAAATATTCTGCTTTTATGGGGAGGCTTGCTATTAACTTGAGAGTTATAACCTGGTTCCACAGAGGTCTATGCAGTGAGTGGAATTATACCAGAACAAACAAATGCATGTTCAGGGGATGGAAACATGTGACTGGGGACACAAGAGGCAGGAGATTCCCAAGAAAGACACAGTTGCCAGGAGAAATGGCTGAGGAACAATGGTCTATTTTCCTTGTCATCGCTCCCCAGATCTTTTACTTCAATGATTATATTTAGCTCACTTTCTGAAAGTTAAAGGCCCTTTCAGCTCCTCTGTTTTTGAGTGGTCTCTGCCAGTCAGTATTAACTAGTTCCTCCAGGACAAGAGAGTGAAAAACAACTGTGCTTATTGACTTCCTCATTTTGAAGGAGCTGAACTGTTTCCAGCAATTAAAGATAATTTAAAGTTTTCTGGGAAGTGTAAAAACTGGAGTAAGTAATAATAGTCTCTCTTAATTCCCAGCCCTGCGGGGACTGAGCTGTTGCTCACTGACAACTCTCTTTTTTTAACCTTTTTATGACCTCCAAGAGATTTATGACCCACAGTTAGAGAAAACAGTACTAATCCAGTGCCCTTCCTAGTCTCAGATGCCACCATTCTGTGAAAAAAAAAAAAAAGTCATATACTCTTCCATTATTACTCTTCTCTCTCTTTTGGAACACCATCTTCATGGGAGAAATAAAGCATGTAGTATTTTTATTACTAGGCGATTTATGGCAGGAATGTGAAGCCATGCTTATGCATGTTAAGCAGTTGAAGTTAACTAGACACAAGAAAACAGTAGATGGAAACTCAGGCTGTAAGATCTGAATGGAGAGAACCTCAGAGCCAAAGTTTGACAAGATGTGACATAAAAATGGCACCTCCTTACCTAATATAATATTTGCTCTTAATTGGTCTTTGCAGTCTGTTTTACTGACAGAGAAACGTGTTTTATAAAATTATGCCAAACCAGTGTTGTATAGGAGGAGCCAGCTCCTGTTCTACTTTAAGCATTATGACTTGTCAGGGATTTTATTTTTGGTGGGGATGATATAAGATGCAGAAAGTAACTTGTTGGGCTGGCTTTCCAATGTAGAATTTGTGATCCTGTTACTTACAAAGCATGGGTATCCTTCCCCATCAGTGGACAAACAAGACTGCAGTTTCTCCTCTTAATTTTTTTTTTCACCTCAGAGGTGCTTGAGGACTGGAGGAAAGCAAATGTTACTCCAGTCTTCTAAAAAGGCAAGAAGGAGGACCTGGGTCACTATAGACAGGTCAGCCTCACCTCCATCCCTGGGAAACTGATGGAACAACTTATCCTTGGTGCCATCTCAAGGCATATCAGGGATAAGAGGGTCATTAGAGGCAGTCAACATGGCTTCACCAAAGGGAAGTTGTGCTTGACCAACCTCATTGACTTTTATGAAGACATAACAAGATGGACAGATGATGGCAGAGCAGTGGATATGGTCTACCTTGACTTGAGTAAGGCATTTGACACAGTCCCCCACAGCATCCTCACAGGTAAATTGAGGGAGTGCGGTCTGGATGATCAGGTAGTGAGGTGGACTGCGAACTGGCTGAAGGAAAGAAGCCAGAGAGTTGTGGTCAATGGGGCGGAGTCTAGTTGGAGGCCTGTATCTAGTGGAGTGCCTCAAGGGTCAGTACTGGGACCTATATTATTCAATATATTCAACAATTATTTGGATGAGGGAATAGAGTGTACTATGAGCAAGTTTGCTGATGACACCAAGCTGGGAGGAGTGGCTGACACGCCAGAAGGCTGTGCCGCCAATCCAGCGGGACCTGGACAGGCTGGAGAGTTAGGCAGGAAAAATGTAATGAAATATAACAAGGGCAAGTGTAAAGTCTTACATCTGGGTAGGAACAACCCCAGGTTCCTGTATAAGTTGGGAAATTGCCTATGAGAGAGCAGTGTAGGAGAAAGGGACCTGGGGGTCCTGGTGGACAGCAGGATGACCATGAGCCAGCACTGTGCCCTTGGGGCCAGGAAGGCAAATAGCATCCTGGGGTGTATTAGAAGGGGGGTGGTTAATAGGTCGCGAGAGGTTCTCCTTCCCCTCTACTCTGCCCTGGTATGACTGTATCTAGAATATTCTGTCCAGTTCTGGGCCCCTCAGTTCAAGAAGGACAGGGAACTGCTGGAGAGAGTCCAGCGTAGGGCAAAAAAGATGGTGAAGGGAGTGGAGCATTTCCCTTATGAGGAAAGGCTGAGGGAGCTGGGTCTCTTTAGCTTGGAGAAGAGGAGACTGAGGAGTGACCTCATTAATGTTTACAGATATATAAAGGGTGAATGTCACGAGGATGGAGCCAGGCTCTTCTCGGTGACAACCAATGATAGGACAAGGGTTAATGGGTACAAACTGGAACACAAAAGGTTCCACTTAAATTTGAGAAGAATCTTCTCAGTGAGGGTGACAGAGCACTGGAACAGGCTGCCCAGGGAGGTTGTGGAGTCTCCTATTCTGGAGTCATTCAAGACCTGCCTGGACGCATTCCTGTGTAACCTCATCTAGGTGTTCCTACTCTGGCAGGGGGATTGGACTAGATGATCTTTTGAGGTCCCTTCCAATCTCTAACATTCTGTGCTTCTTTTAATATTGATCCCTTGCTAATCTACCTCAGTGTGATTGCAACACACCAGAAATGACCACTAGATTCAGTGCTGTACTTTTTGTTCCTACTACAATACCTCTGCTGCTGTAGAGGCTTTTTGCCTTTTTTGTCTTTGTCCCTTAGTGGTGCCACTCTTTTGGCTGTTTAATAGTTACTTTGGTATTGAACTCCACAGGGGAACATATCCCCGAACATTTCTCTAACCTCATGCAGAGAAATCCGAGAGCTCTTCTCCCTGTGTTCCCAGCAGGAGCTTCCTGCTTGCTTTTTATGTTTCAGCTACTACACACAAATACTTAGGTTTGACTCCTTTGGTAAAAGCTAACCTAATGAGCTATCACAGACAGCAGCTAATGATAGTGCAGCCTCATCCTCTTTCCTATATAATTTTTCTTATCTGCTTGTGAAGTCTTTCTGCACTGTGTGATTAATTTTGCTAATCTCAGATTTTTAAATTAATCCTTAACTATTACATTTTACTATTACACTGAGTATTTGAGATCTGCATGGCCTTGTGCTGTACTTACATTTTTATGTCAGTGTACTTAAATATGGCGCTGTAACTTATTAGTTTATGAAAGACCACTGCAAATCTACTTACACACAAGTTATTCTGTAACATATTATTGTCCTGGGGAACAACTGTCTTGTTTCCTGAGACATCACATATTTGGGGAACCCAAAAACATATTGGGTCAAACCCACTGAGGGATATAGACCTAAAATACATGCTTAAATTCTTTCTCAGCATCTCTCTGGAGCTGCTGCCAAACTTGCTTCATCACAAATGTTCTTGCTGATATTGCTCATCACAGTAAATTATTCCCATCAGAAATTCTAAGCTGTTTCCAGTACTGCAAGAGATCCGTCAATATCAGAGTGTGGCCTCAGTATGATGAAATAAAATGAGGTATATTCACTGACTTTTTTCAAGTTTGTAGCAATGTAAAATTTGATACTTACGTGTTATGACTATGACGTGATACAAGCTGTTAAGTGACTGTTTCAGTCATGTAGTGTTTGTCTTCAACTTTCTAGAGAATAGAAGGGATTTTTCTTCTGTTTTACTACCTGATTTCTGTCATTTTGTTCAGTTACATAATATGTTTAAATAACAAATTAATTTGACAATTAATTTCTGCTATTACAATCCATATGATATGGAAGGTGTTCAGATACAACTTTGAGGGAACAGAGGAAAACCCCAAGAAAATCAGACAGAAACAGGAAACCTTAGCCCAAAGGCAACTCCTGTAAGACATTGTATAACACCACTCCAACACATCTCTCATCTTTGGACAATTCATGTGCTGTTCCATTATATAGCTAATTTTTATGAACCCAAGAGCATTCACAGAAGTTTTTTTGTACCACTTCAAGTAATAAGAACATCTGATACCATGACAGTCTAAGTAATCTTATGTTTATTTTCAAGTTATAAGGCTTTTGAGTAATCAGTGCTATCTAAAATTCAGACCTCTAGTTTACTGCTGCCTTCCATAACTTCTTGTGTCTGAAGGCTTAGATATTTGGCATAATGTATATATAAGAAACCAGGAACGTAGTGTTCTGGGTGGCTTAATGGCAGACTGCTTTAATATACATCTTCATAAAGCATAGGGTTCTGAAAAGGAACTATGGAGATGGTGACCAGTTATGTGGACAGTAGTTCAGAGAAGCAAGTGATCAATGGTGAATATCCAGAATTGGGGAAGACTGCAAGTATAAGAAAACAAGATACATGTCTATACTGTTTCTTAAAGAGCTCTGAGAAAATCTAGGTTTAGACATTTGGAATTTTAAAATTTTAACTGCTTGCTTAAATGATCTATGCAGTGTGGGTGATTCAATTATATTGCTGCAAGCATAGCTACAGCAAAAATATGTGCTGTAGATAAGTATTTAAAATTACAGTAGGGCATACAAGAAACCTGACAAGTTGTGAAAATTTGATCTGTATCACATCTTGCACGATATTCTAAGAAGTATGGTAAAAGGAAACAGGACTAATCCTAATGAAACATGACCTCTCCACTGTGCCAAACTACTATAAACTGAATCTGACTGGCTGCTGCACTGCTGACATTTTCTAATCCAATTTAATGGATTCCAGCACTTACCCAGCCAGCTGTTGAAACCTCCCATTGATTGCAACCTATGTCATCTTTCCATCTGCCTGTTTTGCATTTGAATTATCATCTCCTCCTCATTTTGCCTCTTCTGATCAGGTAGGTATCTAGCAAATGTCTACTATCAAAATAATCCCAATATTGCATGTAATTTCCTGTAATGATTCTATGCCACCTCCAGTTCACATTAGACTCTTGTCCCAGTTAATAACTAAATCACACTTCACGTATAAAACTTATTATTTACTCTCCATTTTTTTCCAAAATACTTCTGCTCAGTGATCCTCACTGAATTTTGATTCTTTACTGCACTTTCTTTAAAATCTGTGATGGTCAAAATCCCTTCTCTATGTACAAAACATGCATTTTTCCTTGGTATATTCCTCAGAAAAGAAAGTTTCAGTCTCAGCTCCTACTTCTTAAGAGAAATGAGATACCCAAGTTTTAATTTACCACTGTTTTATATTACACTCTCCTGGATATATCACTTGATACAGAATCACAGAATCACAGAATTGACTGAGTTGGAAAAGATGTCAGAGATCATCAAGTTCAACCCTTGGTCCAACTCCATTCCATTTACTAGATCATGGCACTAAGTGCCATGTCCAGTCTCAGTTTAAAAACCTCCAGGGACGGTGAGTCCACCACCTCCCTGGGCAGACCATTCCAATGCCTGATCACTCTCTCCATAAATAATTTCTTTCTAATATCCAGCCTAAATTTCCCGTGGCAGAGTTTAAGCACATGCCCCCTTGTCCTATTGCTAACTGCCTGGGAGAAGAGACCAATTCCCACCTGGCTATAACTTCCCTTCAGATAGTTATAGAGAGTGATGAGGTCACCTCTAAGCCTCCTCTTCTCCAGACTAAACAACCCCAGCTCCCTCAGCCTCTCCCCATAGGTCTTGTGTTCAAGTCCCTTCACCAATCTTGTTGCTCTTCTCTGGACCCGCTCCAGCACTTCAATATCTTTCCTGAACTGAAGGGCCCAGAACTGAACACAATACTCCAGGTGTGGCCCCACCAATACAGAGTACAGAGGAAGGATCACTTCCCTTGTCCCGCTGACCACGCTATTTTGGATACAGGACAGGATACCATTGACCTTCTTGGCCACCTGGGCACACTGTTGGCTCACATTGAGCTTCCTGTCAATTAGTACCCTCAGGTCCCATTCTGCCTGACTGCTCTCCAGCCACTCTGTGCCCAGCCTGGAGGGCTGCAGGGGGTTGTTGTGGCCAAAGTGCAGGATCCAGCATTTGGCCTTGAAATGAATAGTGTGACATTTAATTTACTGGATTATTGTAATCTATTAATGAATCCTTTGAAAAATCCTTTGAAGTTCTCATTTGTAAGGTGCTTTATAAATATGTAATATTCATAGCAATACATTTTTTTTGAGTTTCAGTCTAATATGATCCAGATTTAGGACTTCTGTTTTGTTTTATTCTCCTCACAAATAGTACTTAATTTTGCGGGTCATAAATAAGTTATTTCATATCTCAGTTCTACCTCTAAGTATTTATTATTTCTTGTGTATACCTGTATCAAAGAGAATTTTCAAAATTAATTATTCATATTCTATATGAACCACAGGGGTCTCTAATTAAAAAGTAAGCCTCTTGAAAAATACAGATTATTTTCCTTTCAGCCTTATCTGCTCTTTAGAAGCATGCAGTGAAAATATGCTGTTTACAGGTGAGGCATACTTCCTGGAATGAGAGTCTTAAATGAGCCGAAACATGTGGAAGGTTATTTATTAATACTGTTTGGTACCATGAAATATTTCAAAGAGGGTATCAAAATCCCAACTTACTTTTTGACCTTAGCTTCATGCTTTTCGGTAGGAAAAAAAAGTCTTATAACATAAGTGCTCTATTTTTTGCCATTGTCTCTGAAACACAACTAAATCTAGGGAAACCATGTAACAGTGCAGAATACAAAATTGTGACAGACACTACTGAAGAACATTTAAATCCAATTGTAGTTGTAGTGTTAGATTTCCAACAGGTTCCTGAACGCAAAGGTATCATTCCTATTACTTAAATGTCATGAGGGAAGAACTATCCATTTCAATTTCCTTTCTATTATAAAATCTACTCCAGTTTTGTATGTAACAAAAATCTAACCTCACAATGTAACTAAATATCATGTATAAATAAAAGCATGATTGTATTAAGTGCTTGTAAGATCAGGACCCAGGAATGGTGTGCACCTCCTGTTTTACAGCAAAATACTCAATTTTAGTTATATCTCATTTATATTTTTAGCCTGCCTTGATTTCAAATTATTCCATTAGAATGATCACAAGAATGAAGAAGGACAATTTAACAGCTGAAGTGGCTTTTCAGAAAATTGTACAAGTTATTGGCATCATTCACAATTTGAGTGGCACCATTGTATCTAATGTATTGTAAGATGACTAACTTTATTACAGCTGAAATATTAGCTGTAGGAGGGGCAACCAACTGGGGCTATAGTTCTCTACAAAATTGTTGCTTAATCATTTCTATTTATCAGTGAAGAAAGGAAGTTATTTGAATTTAAGGAATAAAATGGGGAAAATATTAATAGATTGTCAAAGAAGAAGGCTTGTAACACTATAGTAAGATTTACTCTGCACATTTTTCATTCTCCTTTACAAATAATGGGAACACAGCATTTGCAAACTTTAATTAAATCCTTGCTACTCCACTGACAGTCAATATTTTTAACCTTACTGTAATGAAAAGCTCTGTAGTAGTATATCGTTTATAGAATTAGAAACTCTCTCCTTAACTTGAAAATGAAAAAAAAATAAAAAATGAACACAGCCTTTTTTCCATATTTATACTGAACTTATAGTAGTATCTCGAGTATTCAGGTGTTTACTTATCCAATAATCTAAATCACTGAGATAAGTTTATATCATGATCAAAAGAATTATTAAATCATGAAGTCTAAAATTTAAGAAAAATTTTGTAAAATATGAGAAACAATTTTCAAATCTAACTTTTTATCCTTTCGTTATAAAGTTTGCACTCACAAATGGCTACTTGCAGGTGTAATGCAGGTTTATAGCAGGAATATAATTGTTTTTCACATGATAGTTTCTCTTGTTGTTGTTACCTTTGTTGTTGAAAGAATATGTGATATTACAGTTTAGAACATTTTTCTCAGTTTCCTGTAATTAGGGAAGCAAAAAATGAAAGAATAATAAGAGATTGATTTTGTTTTATCTAAGATCTGTTGAGGTTCTGATTTCTCAAAGGACTGATACAACAACATCTGAAATGGGCGCCAAGGGCTGAACCTATACATAGACATCTGTTTTGAATATTCTGGCCCTAGTTAATTCTGTGAAGGTGCATAGGGATTGAGAGACACTAGATTTACTGTAGCCTGAATCTTGATCTGTTACATTTCTTTCTTCTAATACCTCTACATTAAACACAACTACTGTGGAAAGGAATTTTTAAATGCAAAATTGCTGGTGAAGAGATAATATATATTTAAAAAAAACCAGAGAGTGTGAGGAAATGTCATGCAAACAGTAGTTTAATTCCTAAGCCTTTTTGCTCTTTTTTTGTTATTCTCTATAGTTTAATATTAATAGAGTCAGTGCCACTTAAGCAAAGTCATTTGTGTCATCTCACTAACCTACATGGAATTAAATAAGAATGAACTTCAGCTCTTTAAGTGAGCAGGAGATAAAAATGCAGCATGGCACAGAAATGATTGAATTTGTGAACAGTGTTTGTGCAATTCTTGCTAATTTACAAGGGCGACTCAGTGGCTGGGATTCCTTGGGGGCCGTACACTTGGCCACTGAAACTGAGTCAATGTTTAAATGGTTTTACTTTTATAGTGGTTTAGAAAAATTGTAAGTAAATAGATGTTTTCATGATTAATATAGTCACTGCAAATCATGCAAGGATAATTTGCTTTTTGAAAGGGCAGAAAACAGGGTTCTCATTTCGCTGGGTATCTTGTACTGTGTTAGAACTATGATTGCTGAAGACGAGCAATTGCTGATACTGATAAAATACTGATAAACCCACTCCCTTTTTAGTAGGTAATGAATCTACTATGGAGAAAATAAAGTGAGCTGCAAGTTAGAGATCTGAATTCTTCTCTCTACTTTGCCACTGCTGTGTCTGTGTTCAAGGCATTCCACTTTTCCCTGCTTCAGTTCCCCTTGGCTAGAAACAGGAGAGGCAATGACCACTCTCAAAAGAACATCCTTTATTTCATTTTCAAGACACATGTAACTTTCACATTGTAAGTTCTATTTGTATCCTACAGGAACTCCTATATTTCAAAATATGATTGTTAATGTTTTGCTGCAGTGCCAACATTTCAGCAGAAGAGAATAAAGGGATATTGCTTTGAGCCTGTATTTGTACTCTTCCTGTGTATTTACAAAGGGGAACAGACTGCTAGACATTTGCCATGTTAACACAATAAATACCTTCACTCAGTTGTTGTAAAATCTAATAAAACTGGAATTTTGAGGCTGGATGTCTCTTTGTGACAGGAAGGAAGGTGACATTCTGGAAAAGGCATAGAGTGGGAGCAAGAGACAAATCTGTTCCTGCCTCCTTGATTTCCTGCCTGTTTCTGAAAGTCTAGCCAAAGTCAAATAAAAAATCCTTTTGAATTTTTGTGAATAATGACATTTTTGGCAAACCATTGTATTCAGTAAAACTGCTCAGGCTTCATCATTGCTAGTAGTCACCCTTGTGTCTATACTAACTTTATTTTTTTTTTTTTTAATTCTTCCTCTACGTAAGATAAGACATAGATGGCACATTTACAGAGTACTCAAGGATTTAAATGTCTTAATCTTGCAAGCTTCTGGATGGCAAGATATATAAATTGTAATTCTAAAAACCTCTAGAGAGATGTAAACCCCCAAATGGCAATCCCTTTTCATTGAAATGAGGAAAATATATTTTTGTCTTGGGCTTCTTTCTAATGAGCTCTTGAGATTTTCAACATTACGAAAGAGGAACCTGGAATGAGCAAAATTGGCAGTTGCCTAAAGAGTATTCCAGTGAAGACAGAGAAAAAGCAATGCTTCTTCTGTCTCATTTATAGATATCAAAACATTAGACAGTGAAGCCTTTAGATCTTTGTAGATTTGCCAGATGAAGCTCCTTCCTCAAATCTGTGTCCTTGACTTCATCCAGTAGACTCTGAAAACACTAGCTCTGCTGAACTTTGGAACAGCAGGCAACTTCTGTCCCTGAAGTAATGCTTGTTTCTGCCACATTTATATTATAGTTTTAAAGAAAGGCTGCAAGAATTTTTTGAAGTCTTTTTACACATACCTGTTAAGATATGGTTTTGTTTTTTGGGTTTCGTTTTTTTTGTTGTTGTTGTTGTTTTTTGGGTTTTTTTTGAACTTTAGACAGTTATTCACTTCGTTTCCTTGTAAAAATAAAACTAAATAACTGAAATGACTGCTGGAAATCGAATAGCACTGATGATTAATGGCCTGCTACCTCTGAAAACTGCAAGTCAGATATGAAATTTCTTTGATAACATAATTTGAATTTCATATTTAAGTTCATATACATATGCATGCTTATATTACTATATATGTATGCATTCTTCCTGCCATACATGTGAACTTTCCTTGGAAACTTTTGTTGAATGCTGAAACATTTTCAATTAAAGGAATAATGTTTTAATTTCTTTTGCAGTAGCAGTCTCTGGAGCATATGAAATGACACTGAATTTGATAAGAGATTCAGATACAGTGACTAGATATTTCCACAATGGTTGAAATTCAGAGTATATTGGTCATTTTTAG
The DNA here is from genome assembly GCF_037038585.1 of Patagioenas fasciata. Taxonomy (NCBI): domain Eukaryota; kingdom Metazoa; phylum Chordata; class Aves; order Columbiformes; family Columbidae; genus Patagioenas; species Patagioenas fasciata. The sequence continues at coordinate 25,190,716 of NC_092524.1, read as the reverse complement.
GGAGCTTGTAGTAAATACATTGAACTAATCTCAGGGAGAAGTTGGTTTGAAATCAGTTGATGCTTCCCATAAGAAAGAATTACCATGTTTGTGAATATGATTAAAGCTAGAGACTCTGAGGTCTGGCTTGAATGCAAAGTCTGTGTAAAAACGTAGGGGTTTACTTTTTATTCCCTCCCATTCTTGTCTCCTATTCTATTCACCTTGAAGTGAATTTCATTAGATCGTTACTTTGGAACCTACTTTTATTTAGTTCAAATTTATAAAACCATATTATCTATATCAGTTTTCTGTTTAAAAGGCACAGTGTGAGATCCATCCTACTTAGAATTATGAAAATACTTTAATATGAATTATTACCAGAGATCTCTACTGTACCCAGACAAATGGATGTAAATCACATCTCTGACAGAATATATATCCCTCTATCAGGGGTTATTGCTACATATCTGTCATAGTAATTAGAAATTTGCAAACATTCAACCAATTACTGGATACATGGCAAGCTGTGTGTGAACAGCATTAGGGGCTAATTCCTTCCATTTTGAAGATGCTACTCTATCAAATAAGGGGGAAACTCTGCTGGGCTTCAGGGTAATCTACACTGTAGCAATGTACATTTAGTCACTAACCAAGAGTGACACCAGACAGAACCATGCCTTTTTATCCAGATCATTAAACAACTGGAGTTTTGCCCACAAGTTAGAACAGAAGACTGATGCCAGTGACTTTGGGTCATAGTTGTGTTCCTTATTTATTGCATGGTATTAAACAAATAATCTTGCATCTGTCCTCACTTTTAGGGTGAATTTTGGGGTAGGATTCTTTCAGCATTACCATCATGATTTGGAATTCCAGATGTTACTGCAATATATGTAATAACTGTAATAAAAATAATGTTGTTCACCTTTGCATAAGAAACATTTGAATGCAAAGTATATATTATCCTTTGTTGAGTATGTTAGTCTAGAATTGATAAGACCAACCTGTTATTGTTCAGATAGATCTAAGCATATGTTACCTCTGGCTCCAACCTATGTTATCAATCATAGACTGTTAAATCTGTTTTCAAATGATAGCCGCTGTCTTTATCTTGCTATTTGAGTATGGGAAAGGTTCTATTCATGCAGGTAATATAGTAGCTTCACCACTTTCTTCTTTTCTTTTAGGTGAGTCATAGGCATTAGCAGATGCTTTAAGTCAGCTGTTTGTTTGTATTTTCAGAATGAAGATAGGCCTTAATGAAAAAAAAATGCTACTGGCTGTAGATTTAAGAGACCATAAGGGAGTTTTACATATTCCCTGTTGCAGTTCATTGCTTTTAAACAACAGACACAAGGGATATTTAAAAAAAAAAAAAAAAAACAAAACACTAGAGATACATCAGATCTATATGTCTGACTTTGACTATGGAACCATGAAGAAGAACATTTACTTAGATAATTCAGCCTAGATTTTACAGTAACCTCATGTGTGCTGAATCAACACTGTAGGAGCTGAGCAAGCTTGGCAAGAGCAGTCAAGTGAAACAGAGCTTATTGCTAAAATGTAGACATTCCCAAACTGTGGTCTTATATATCCAGGGCAATGTAAGATACACAGCCAATTCTCTCTGCTAGGCTCCTTTGAAAATCTTAGCTGTAATGTAATTAAGCTACATAGTAAGCTCCAGTGGCCCTGATGCCTTAAGTCACATGCACCTAGCTGACATTTTCACTGTGTTTCTGCATGATGTCTTTACTTTGATCAGGCCCAGATACATTTAATTAGTAGGTTCTTTGATCAATTAGATAATGAACCCTAAAGCCACCTTCTTACTTAGATGTGCTCTGAACAACAATTTTAATCTTAGTGACAGTTCCTCAGGAAAGAAGAGGAAAAAACCCCAATATAATTAAGATGTGAGTGCACAAAAATGCCTATATGATTTCAGCACAAAACTAAAAATAATTTGAACTCTAGAACACAGAAGACATAGAGTTCAGTAGGTGTAAACTCTGAGGTTTTCATCTGAGTTATTATTTGTTTATATCTAGGCCTGTAATGAATAGGAGAGATATTTGAAAGCAGTTGATGTTGCATCATCTTTGCTCCTACTTCATTGATTTCTCTGGCACCAGAATTAAGCTAATTCTGAGTAGAGAGTAAATGTTGTTTAGTGCCTGTGTGGTACTGTCTTAAAATGTTCCTAAATCTCTGATGAATAGCAGTAGGTAAAAAATAGCTACAGTCACTAAATCAAGGATTCGACCACTGAGGTCATTCCCCTCCTGGAATCTAAATTTTGGACAAATACATAAACAAGGATCAAAGAAAATATTTTGTCAGCTATTTAAATTTAAGAGGTGGAAACTTAATGCAGAAGGGGTGGGAATGAAAAATAAGGATTTGCATGTGTAGACACCATGCACAGGTGCATATGATTGCACACATTCATATATGTGTGTATAGCATTCTCATGTCAAATATTTCTGTTCATTGTGGTTTTTTGTCATGAAGGTTAGCTTTAAAACATGTTTTGTGGAGAAACAAATCCACTCTTTTCTATTTGTCTTCTTATTTTACTGTGTAACGTTGATAGAATGTCAGCTGTTCAACAACAGGAAAATAAATTGTTTCTTTCTACACTAGCGCTGAATAGTGTGGAGTCTTATTATTACTTGGATAGTTTGTACTACAGTAGTGAATGATGTATTGTCTGGTAGAGTTACATTGGAGACATTTGATAGAGGTTTTTTTTCAGGCTCCTAGACCACCTGTAGAATTGTTTATGATTTTTCTCTGTTATTGGAATAGATCTCCACAGACTCAACAAATGTATCTATAGTACTTTAATTTAGATAGATTTCTTGAGGTGTGGGTTTATTAAAAACAAAACAAATCATATCAAAACAAAACAAAACAAACTGGATTAGTTAACAGGAAATTATTCATATAACTAGCTGATACCAGCAACATTAAAACATCCTACTCATTATGTGAATAATCCAGTTAGGACAGGGTTAATTATGTTTTCTTGACTCCACCACTATCAAGTATTTAAGAGTTCTGTCTTGAACATTATTCACACTCTCTGGAATATGTTCTCCATTTTCTTTTTGTGCTTTACTCCTGCACTTCTTTTCAGATTAAGTCTCAAATTCATGCAGATATGCAAAATCAAAAAGGTAAACCTCCTCATATCTAACAAAGTCAGTTATGTATTAGCTCTTTCCATTTTCTTCTCAACACACTGTCCTTTTTCTTTTCACTAGGAGGTCTCTCACTTGGGAAGATCAGTCCTTTGGAAGATATGATCAACATGTTCCCTACAACGTATGATATTGCTGATATTTCTGATGTCTGACCTCTGGCATTCTTCCTTAAAAACAGGAACACATGAATGGTCTTTCCAAGTCAGACCATAAAGCCATGTAGTTCAGTGTCGTTTTCCTGTAGTAGTACAGAGTAGATATGTAGAAAGGCATATAGGAAAATAACAAAAGCATAATAATCTAATAATAATAATTTAGTTGTGCTGGGGGGATTAGACTGAATATTAGAAAAAAATTCTTCACAAAAACAGTTGTCAGGTGTTGGAACAGGCTGCCTAAGGAAGTGGTGGAGTCACCATTCCTGGAGGTGTTTAAAAGGCGTTTAGACAAGGTTCTTAAGGACATGGTATAGCGCTAGAGTTAGGTTAGCTTATGGTTCGACTTGATGATCCTGAGGGTCTCTTTCAACTGGAATGATTCTATGATTTTATGATTCTATGATGTAAGGTTATCCAGATAACTGCTTTTATCCTGATGGATGCCTCTGTTACAATAAGAATGGTGATACATGTTCAGTACTATCCCAGAATTGTCCATGCTGGTATTCTGTTTCCAGCAGGAATTACATGAATGCACCAAGGAGCTAGACATGGTCAACCATTTGTTTCTTCCCTAGCTAGGTACTCTTCATTCTCTGACTTTACAGCTCAGTTGAATTTCTGACCCTAAAGTGGATTTATATTTAATAACTCGTATTGGATTGCTCTTCCAAATACTTGTCCAGCATCCACTTGTTTAACAACATGCTTTCTGAAAAATTATTTCCTTTTATGTCCTGATAAGTTCACTTTTTACTTTCTAATGCTTGTATAGAGAGAAGCAGCAAAAACTGCTCAATTCTTATTACTTATTTCAATATCACATGTTGTTTTATAGACTTCCATTATTTTGCCCTCCTCTCTTTCTTTTACAGAACTCTAATCCATTTTGTCATGTCCCACAGAGGATCTGTTCTACGTCTTTCAAAATCTCAGCTACTGTTCTGTAAAATTTCTTCAGTTCCACTATATCCTTTCTAAAATGTGGTACAGTGTTCAAGAAGTAGGATTGCCAAGCATTTAAAAAGGGAATGGCAATGCTTTTGTTTTCTAATAATGTTTCGTTTCCCTAATAATTCCTGATATTAATGTGCTTTTTTGTTTGCTATGAAATTATCTTCATAGAGTTATCCATTATGACTTCACAATTCTCCTCAGCACAGCTTTTCCCCTGCATTACAGAATGCATTTATCTGCATTATCTTTAACCTCCTGCAGACCATCCCATTCTTCCTACATGTGCCCATCCCATTATGCAGTAAAACTGGCTGGATGCTGAAACTCATTACTGAACAAATAAAAAATAAGAGCAAAAAATATTAGACACAGAATGAACTTTACAAATTCTACATGACCTAGGAAGTCTGAGCTATTGTTTCAAGCAAACCTAAGTGAGGAAGAAAAAAGATTGCTGAGATGCTGAGGAAACTAACATTCCTTCTTATATAAGCCTTGGTACACAGATGGGCAAGAAGAAACTCTTGGAGAATCAGCTTTAGCCAGCTTCAAAGGTACATATGCCAGAGCTGCCACACCCCTGACTCTGCATCAGGAAGAAGGATGGTCTTAGATGTTGTCTCTAAATGGGGCTGACATGGTTTCTGGACTTCCTACTCCACTGGAAGCCCTGACAAATTTGTCTTATTGCCAAGGATTTTGTGAAAAAAAATAATGTATTGTAAAATTCTTGACCAGTCTTATTATTCAGCCCACTAAGCGTAAAATCAAATCTAGGAGGTGACCATTAACTCTCAGGGAAGCCTGGTTTTATTTTATTAAAAATAGCAAAAAAGCAGAGGATATTTACACATGGACTGTAGCTGCTTCTGCAGCAAATGTCAGTCTAGAAATCTGACCAGTTTTCATTTCAAAGTACAGAAAGCATCATGACAAACTGCAGGACAGTAATGTAATTTGACACTTAAAACCAATATATCATTATAAAATCGTAAGAATTGTCAATAGCAGCACAATGACTCACTGAGACAGGTAACTCATTATCATGACCTAAATATAAAGGATGTAGGAATGGCTGTCTTAAAGAAGGAAGAATAAGGCATCCTGAGGGAGGAAAATTACCTGCAGCTAAATTTGAGGAGGTCTTTATAGAAACATTAATATTTTTAAATGTTAAGCTACTTTGTTATTTTTCATGCAATAATAAAGCCTAACCACAGGAAAGGCATGAATTTTAGACTCTGTGTTGTGTGAAGAAAATCCTGGGAAACACACCTGCTTACACAGTGTTACTAATAATAGTGTAAAATATTAAAGATGACAGAATTTTTATAGCTAATGCATGTGCTCTTTGCACTCTGCATTTTCTCCACCTTAGACAATTAATAAATACAAATCAGGTTTTGTTTCTGCAGTTCATGCACCAAAAAAATGCTTCTACTTGTGATGATAACACTGTAGAAAATGTTAAAATATAAAGAAGATAAGGTGAAAAACAGACAAATAATCTCTTGGGTTTAAATTGAATTTTCTTTTGACAGCACATTCTTTTAATGTTCTTTAATGGAAGATATAGGTATCTAAACAGCGTGAAATTTAAATACATGTCCAGTGGCTTTGATAATCCCATTAAGATTGACATCACTCTTCATAACCTTTCTAATAAATAGAAATTAGTACTTGTTTGTGTGTAAGAAAAAAAACATTTTAAACTCAGATGAAAACAAGTGATTTAAAATGGTTTGCCTTTGAGCTCAAAAGAAAGGAAACTAACAGATACAAAAATAATTTTGTCAGTCATTTCTATCTATTAATACATTTTTGAATGCTTAAATTCTATTTATATACACCATCAATGAAACACAACCTTAAATTTTAAGCATGCTACGTTGAGGCACTTGAGCTTGCATTCTAGGGGTTAACTTTCCTTATAACAATTAATAGAATAGCATTTGGGAGCTGGGCATAGATTTTAATGAAATCAGCTGGCCAGGGTAAGTGTAAATTTGTTGAAATGCTTAGAAAATATCTTAGAAAATATAGACCTGGACTTTGCCAGCTGCAGTCTTAGAGAATTTTGTTTTAGTTTTCTGCAATTCTTGTGCATCATATTTTGCTGAATGTTTCTGGTTCTATTTAAAGGGTATTGTTGATGCAAATAAAGTTGGAATGTATTCGCGCATGCTTTACCTATATGCATATACAAAATTATTTTTAAGTTTGGTGCAGAAGGAAATGCTATAGATTTATTATTGTTCTATAGTCACAAGACTTGGAGTCAGATTTTCCTCAACAGCTTTAGAATATGCCTTGTTCTCTAATTACTCTTTTTGCAAAAGATGGCCAAGCTCAGAGTTTCTCTGACTGCTTTGTTCGACATTACTCTCTGCCCACTTCTGGGGTATGAATAGCTATCAGTACATGATTTTTCTCTCATATCCAGCCAAAGGAGGTCTCTACTGTGCACAGCAACGTGTTGGCAATTTAAAAGAATCCTTCCCTACAGGAAGCAATAGCACTAAAAATTATTAAAACAAAACCTAAAATGTCACCTTAGACTAATGAAATTCCATCATCAGGCAACACAGAGTTGACACGTTTGTGGGACTCTTTAAAGCTCAGATTAAAAAGAGAAAATTAAACTTGAAATGAGAGGAAACAAAACCAGCTGTCTTTTCCATGGCAAGAGTTGAGTACAGTACATTGTTTATTCTCAGACAAGCTGATCTCACAGACCTTAAGTCAGCATAAAGAAAAGCTAACATGGCTGTAGACAGCTGGCAATGTTATCTATTGCTGGAGTGAAAAAATGCACATATTGACATGAGAGAGAATAATTGTAGATTGATTTTAATTTCAACTGAGGAGCTTCCTTTTTCAGATTGTAATGAACTAGTGCATTCTTCATCTTAAAAAATGAAATATTAATCTGTCTTGGAGCTAGCTGATCTGTAGCTTCACTTGTATGTCCACTTATATGCAGGGAGACAGTTAAGGAACTGCCTTACTAGCTCGACCTAGGGATTATTCTCATCCATTTCCTCATCCTTGAGAGTGGGCAGTACAGAGCACTTCAGTGGACAGTGTAGGATTCCTGCACAGATGGCAGTTATAAAATAACTTGTGCATAATGGAGCCCTAAATTAATCTAATTATATTAATGCAGGATTTTGCAGCTTTGTAATTCAATTCAGTAAAGGTGTGGGTTTAAACCGCTTCAGATATTAACAATACTAACACACACACCCTGACCCCCACATTTAAATCTAGGTAAGCCTCTACCCCTTGTGGTACCTCTTAGTGATGAATAGGAGAGATCAGCTGCTTTTTTGGGGAGTGCATCAGTGCTTATAGAGGTTCTTTGGTTTTAGTGAAGCACAGATGTGAGAGCACAGCACTGGGGAATTGGTTCTGTGAGCTGCATCTTTCCTGAATAGGGAGTTTTAAGTCTCCTATAGGGGCATTGCTCCATTACTTACCACTATATTTGACTGCACCATACTGCAAAAAAATATATTTTTATAACATTTAGGCTGAATCCTGAAGCTGGCATCTTCAGCTGCTTTTAGGATCAAGTAGAAATGAGAACTTAACTCAGTCCCTGCACACTCCAGCATTTTTCTCTCAGCTGCTCAGCTGCCTGTGAGAGTTTAGATGTAATTTTGCCTTGGGCACAGAGCCAGTCCCTGCAACACTAAGAGAAGTGATTGTTCAGGGCTGCTCTTTTACTTCTTTTCATCACTGCTGAGTGTTGTTTTACTTTCCTCATTTCAGAAAGAAACTGATCATCCAGTGTGTGGGCTGTCAGCAGCTCCCTCATTCTCTCATTTTTTTCTGGTACAGCCTGGTGAGGACTGCCAGCCATCCACAGTGTTTCTCCACTCTGGCTGCTCTGTCCCAGCTGCCCAGCCCCCTTGCCTCCAGTGTATACCCATAAATTCCACCCAGCAGACACGCCATTGCACACAGTGTGATCAGTGAGGCCACAGCTGTGGTTAGAAAGGTCAAGCAGTCTGCTGCCTGCAAGGAGAGGTTTTACCGTATTCAATCAGGTCACACAACCATGAAGCCCAATATCTTACTTTAAGAAATGAGCAATACCTGATGTTTCAAATTAAGATGAAAGCACCTAACAACATAACCGGAGAGCTGTGTGAGGCAGAAGAAGAAAGTTTATTTTACTGGCTCTGCATGCTCATGAAATGAAAGCGCAATTACTTCTAGTACAAACCATAGAGCCATGAGTACTTTCTGTGTCTGGAGTTGGCCTTAGGAACACATAATAATGACAGACTGTTTTAACTGGTCTGAGAAAAAAACATTGTGAGAGCCAGAGAGGACATGTACAACTTGGACTTGGTGAAAAATATATTTTCTATCTTTTTATCTGAATTTACAGACAGGTTGGAATTGCCCTGGCCGAGCTAACAAAACTCATTTAATTACACAATGCTCAAGCTAGCACACTGTGCTGTTAATGTTGTTTCATTAAATTTTGTTGCTTATTGCAGGGCCACTGGTATGGAACATTGTGTGTTCAGATAAAGCTCCTCTGAAGCACAAATTTGTTGAAATAGTGGAATCCTGATAAGGATGTACAAATTAAGATACCTTTAACGGATTATAAAAGCACTGTCTGTCTACAACTGTTCTTAGAAACTCATAGTGATTTCCGTGTTCTACTGATTACTTGATTTTTAATGACTGTGATAATTTTGATTGAATTGTATATGCTTGTGATGATCATAAGACTAAGATGTTTTCTGTTAACATAATTTGATTTTCAAGGTTTCAGAAGTACCAAAACCACAGGTGTCAGATTTTTAGATTGAATCTTTGATAATGCAGAGTTTCAAGAGGTCCTCTCAGTGCATGCTGAATCCCAACCTCAGGAAGCTGTACATGTTTGTTATGTTGCTGGCTATCTTTTCAAATGAAAAACTAAATCCACAACCAATAGTATTCTGTGGACATAAGGATATCAGTTGTGACATAAGAATTGTGTTATAAAAAAAACAGGTCTTCAACAAAGAAGATTTTCTGAGTGATTCAGTCTTAGAAAAGTGAGGATGAATTTTAGATAAGCTATACAAATTTTGTACTTTTGTTGGTAGACTTGTTTCTCACAGAATCACAGAATTATTAGGGTTGGAATGGACCTCTGGAGATGATGTAGTCCAACCCACCTGCTAAAGCTGGTTCATCTGGAATAGACTGCACAGGAATGTGTCCACGCAGATTTTGAATGTCTCCAGAGAAGAAGACTCCACAACCTCTCTGGGCAGCCTGTTCTCTGTTCTCTGGCATCCTCAAAGTAAAGATGTCTTTCCTCGTATTCAGATGGAACCTCCTATGCCTCAGTCTCTGCCAGATGCCCCTCATCCTATCATTGGACACCACTGAAAGGAGTCTGGTCCCATCTTCTTGACATCCACCCTTGAGATACTTATAAACATTTTTAAGATCCCCTCTCAGCCTTCTCTTCTCCAGGCTGAACAGACCCAGCTCTCTCAGTCTCTCCTCATAAGAAAGATGCTCCAGACCCCTAATCATATTTGCACCTCTCCGCTGGAGAGCTGTTCAGTCTCAATGTTGTTCAGTCTAGAGGATGAATAATAATCGAAAACTTTCTTCAGCCACTGTAATGAAAACATTGAGCTAGCAACTTAGTTTTTTTTAAATGTGAACTTTTTCTTCACATAGGAATGTATATTTTCCAGTTCCACAAGACATATTTGAAGGAGATTTTGATTGATTCTGGGCACCAGAATGGAATTCTCTCATATTTGTGTCTGGCCCAATACAGACACCACTGATGAGGAGAATGCTTTTTCAGTTCACTGTGCAGAGATTATCTTCATTTCAGTAAAGGCAAGTCTTGGCCCCTAACTTAAGAAAAGGTATTGCAGATGTTCTGCAGAGGTAAGATCTTTGAAATGTCTCCTTGGGTACATGCAGTTTCCTGCATTTGCATGTAGCAGCAGAGCATAATTAGATCTCAAATTAATGAAACATGTGAATACTCTCAAACAAAGCTAGGCTACGGTGAATGAGTAGGCGAGTTAATTTCCTCTTCTGAAACCTTAATTCCAGTCCCTACCTCAATTTTAAGCATGTCTGTGAAATATGTTTGTTTTGCGAGTTTATACATATAGATATCCATCTCTCAACTAACAACAGAATAGAGAGTCAGGCTAACGCCCTTGGCTGGATGAAATAGCATTTGTAAATGTCATTATTTGTCTGGAACCCCACACTGCAAACAAGTATCTGAGAAACTGGTCTTAGCAGCTTAAAGGCATGATTATTCTATGAAATAGAAAATGATAACAAAGGCACTCATCTTCCCATTTCATTGCCTCTTCCCAGAAGCAATCCTGTTTCATTTGCATGGCACAATATTGAGGTTGTTGAATCCTAGTCTCTCAGGACTATCTCAAAGGATGGGTAATAGTTTCAGAACTTCTGTGCAAACATCCATTGCACACTATAATTCTGCACTTTCTCAGTTCTGTCATTTTTCTTATTTCTATCTGTAGTGCAGCACCAGCAAGAACTTTAAAAGGGATGAGACTAAATTAGAGATAGAGGACATCACAACATGGTTCTCTTTCTAACTTAGAAATAGATGTTCTATCTATTACTTGACTGAGCCAAACATAAGAAGACTTTAAAAACTCCAGGAAAATAATAAAAAACAATGCAATAACAAGCAAATGGCAAAATATGCTGTCTTCATTCCCCTAAGACTGTAAGTATCTATGCTTATGTGTAATTGACCCACAAGGAAATACATATGAGTGAGATAGGATTGTTACGTAGTTTTAACAGGGATGGAAATAATAGAGATCTTATAAAAATTGAACAGAACTACATCTCTTTTCTTCTGAAAACATATGGAGTATAATGAACCTCTTGTGGAAAGTGTTTTTCTAATGATTTTACTGGGGCCAGAATTTCCTCCTCAGAACCTAATTAGAAATTATTCATTTTAGATAGTGGTTTGAGGTTATCTTGTAGGATGGATAAAACTCTCTTGCAAGGTCTGTAGAAATTAAATTATTTAGATTTTTGTCCTCAGGCTCTGCAAAAAGTATTTCCAGGCTTCTGAATAGTTTATTATCATCAAAACCACTGTGTACATTTCAGTGTATTGCATAACAGGATATTGTTCAGTAAATTCTATTGGCAGTGGTTTTGTAAAGGGGGGGGAGATGATGAAAAAATAGAAAAATAATAATAAGAAGGCAACTTCAAAAGAAAACATGGATTTTTTTTATTTTCTGGCAAGCCATATACCTTTTGCATTGTATATCTATTTACCCCTTAAGTTATAGATATATCAGATGGTCAGTGGAATAATTAACCATAAATCACGGATTCTACTTCATTCATAATTACAAAAGAGCATTTTTCATGTTTAGTTTACTGGATTGCAACCTTTCCAGTTGTTTTGTTGCACCACATGAAACATGGTACTAATGAACCAGATATGGTTGTAGTAATTAACTCACATGAGACGCCTTTTTTTTTTGTTTGTTTGTTTCAATCTCACTCTTTATAGAGAAAGACTATATAACTCTGTGATCTTGAGTCAGGAAGCTACTCTACTGAGTTTCAAGATCAAATGAGCTTCAGCTCAGACTGAGTAATGACTCCCCCAGCATGTTTCAACAGCAGGGTGTAAATTTATAATCTTCAGTATTGCAGCACAAAAGTTCTTCTACACATAATAACCCCATTATTTGTGGCACGAGACTATTTTCTTCACCTAAGATTTGCCACTAGTGCCAAATGTCACACACACAATTCAGCTTTTCTGTGTGTAAACAAGTGTTAGGGTAAATAGTCCCTAAACTGCTTACAAAAGCCAAGTTTTAATCCCGTTTTTCGATAACATGTTTGAGTTTAAATTGTCAAGATTGATTTTTGACATTGCTCCAGTACAACGGGTATCTGATACTACATGTAGGCAAGTGTAGGAAAAACAAAGACCTTGGAAGAGTAACTTGTTTGGACAAACACCATTTTCATGTCCAGAAAACCTAGAATTCTACCCTTTAAAGTGAGTATGAATAATTTTCTTCCTACTCCAATATTTTGAGTTATACTGTGAACTATATAAAAATTGCATTTAGATGCATTTTGAACAACAAACTTCAGGTCTTCAGTCAGCTATAGGATAATTTTTGAGGTGCAATCCCTTGTCAAAGCCTTTTTGTAGTTTTCAGATTTTGCAACCAGCTGCTTTGAGTAAAAGAAAAGACTCTATTAGTTCATACTTGTCTTTTTATGACTAAGAAAGGAATCAAACATCAAAGATTATGGGTACTGTTTTCTAATACAGTCCTGATAGTTTTACACACTGTGTTCTAACTCAGTTGAAGTGCTGTCAGGCTTCATTAAGATCAAACATTTAAGATAAATGGAAGGCTGTGATCTTCTACAGTATACATTGTTAACTTGTGTTTTAAGATGGATCTGTAACTTTAAGCAGAAAGGAGAGATTTCTGCATATTGCATAAGATAATACGATATTGGTAAAGGGTATGACATTTGCCTGAAGGGACAAGTCACAAACAGCAATATAATAGAAAATTGTAGAAGCAATAATCCCAGTTTCTCTTTTGAAATCCTCGGAATCGCTTCATTGGTCAATGGCACAAGTTATGCTTGGGTGAGCTGACTGGGCAAATAGGGACGTTAAAGTGATTCATTTGATTTCTAAAATTCAAAAGTTTAGTACCTGATCATGAAAGTAAACCTGAGGTGGATTTAATACTACCAAGAAGACAACACACTGGGTAGATAGAAACAAACAAACAAACAAACAACACTTGAACTTGAGACCTTTAAGTATTGATCCCGAATTTGTTACTTACTTACAGTATAGCTTTGGCAAGTCTTAATTCATGAGGAGAGGACTGAGAAATGGAATTAAAATACTTAAACTCTGCACCCTTTAACATCTTCACTCCAGAGAGAAGTCTTTCATGCATACCAAACACTGAATTCCTCAAAACCATCATCCACACCTCCAAGAAACCTCCCGCTGTTTATTTCTTGTGGGAGAAATTCAACAGTTATTGTATAGGACTGAGATACAAAAAGTTGTAGAGGATTTTTTTGACCCTGTTGTTGATTGAGTTCAAACATCTGAGAAATACTGCCTTAAATACAATATTCATAAGAATATAATAACTATTTACCAGACATATTAGAAAACAAATCTTAATTCTTGTTCATTAACAATGAACAAAGAGAGGTAGTATCCCCTATGTTGTTGATTTCTTAAGTGTAAGTCTATTAACCCTCAGTTGTCTGCATAGGATCAGGGATCTGAGAAACTAAGTGGATGCAGTGAACCAGATCCTGTGCAAGTGGAGATAAACTGATTTATGCAAGCTGTGGATCTGGCCTGTGAATTTTATATTTGACAGTAAACACAATTACAACATGGTCAGGACTTTCTACAGGTGTTCTTCATGCTATAGGGCACCGACTCAGCATCTATTACTGTTACTTTGTATTGAATGACCTGATCTTCATGCACCAAATTGAAATGGTAACTTCTCATTAAAAGAACATTCCCAGATAGCAAAATTTAGTGTGCATTCAGAAAAGAGGACTTCTTTTTCAGGGGGATGAAGAGGCAGGTCACTTTAGTTGAAGCATGAAGTCTATACCTTTTAATTTCATTCATCATATTGATGATTGTGCCACCATGTAACGGGCAGAGTTGCACGGCCAATGACCTCGATAAGGTACAAAGTCTTCAGAATGCCACACCCTGGGGTAGATTTGCTAGTTCATACTCATGTATGAGAGAACAAAAGAGTGAATGCCAAAAACTGATCAGTAGGAAGCCCTTTGGAGTTTGTGTCCAGATATAAACCCTGTGTTCACAATATATTGAGAGAAATTAAGTGAAAGTGTTATTGTTGCAAATTTAATCAGCCATTATATCTTGCAGGATGCAACATACATGTATGCAGTATACAACAAACCTGTGTTCAGAATCCTTGAATCAATCAAGTCATGAGAATGAGAATTTCAAGAAGACAGTAGCAGCCCTACACCAACTCTCAGGTGTACTGTCTGCATTGCCTGTTAAGCAGCCACTAATGAAATTATTCCTCTCACTCCCTAACGTGTTCTTGCTTTGCCTTTCGGTAAAAAGTGGGAAATACGAAATAGCAGTAAAAAGCAATTGAACATGATCTAGTAAGTGCCATTTTCACTCTTAAGTACTGCTTGTTAAATTTCATTTTGAAAAATGAAGCTGTGTTTAGTATAAATGTGAATGAACCTGGTGAGAAGAAAAGCACCCAAACCATTAAAATAAAAAAGTCTGTTCCTTTTGCTGCTGTATAATTTTGAAATGACTTAGCAATTTGTAGTACACAAGGGAAGAAAAAAGAATTGCTGACAATTTGGAAAACAGACAGCAAGTAAATGAAAATTTGAAAGGAGGATTTAGTACTCTTTAAGAAACAAAAATGAAGTTTGTAAGTTCCTGGCAGACCCTTAGTTAAATTGAAAAGTGTTTTACCATGCTACTTTTATACATTACAGAGAAACTATTAAGGCTGTTTTTCTGACTACCATATACTGCAGTCTTGCAGCTTACATTGCTGGGCTGCTTTGTGGAGCAGCAGAAAATTGCCTCCCCCCATCCTCCAGAGTTGTAAAGAATTATGATAAGAGCTTTGCTCTCTTGTTCTTGTGGTTACTCATAGAGAGGACTTTAAATCCCAGTATTTGCCACTGAGCATTAATTTGTTGATTTGCGTAAGAAAAGAAACAGCAGTTGCTGAAGACAGTCTAAACTTCAGATACTGAACATTTATAGATCCTGCCAAATGATGACCACTGTCTTGCAATGTTTGTCTTTGCTTTCAAGAAGAGGTAAGATAATTCATGGCTAACTCTTTCCCAAGAAGTCACTCATGCCCTAGCTCACTCAGGACAAATGTCAGAGACTATCTAGCACATACTTCTGCAAATACTGGTAGATTATCAGTATGCATGTTACTGTTGAGTAAAAGATGTGGACTACCACTCTGCTCAAATTGGATACCTAGCTTTCCATCTGCCCTGAAAGCAATTCATTTTATCTGCACAACAATACAGAGAGTTGCAAGAAGCTATTTTAACAATTCCATAAAAGTAGATTTTTCCTCTAAGGCAGTCATACAGTTGTTCTCTAATGTTGTTCTGACATAAATACAGATCATTAACATGATACAACTGAATGAGAAATTTACTCCACTTGGAGTCAAGCCCTCTTTCCAAATTGCACTTTCTAAAACCGTAAGGAAGTTTACCACAATGTTTTATGTCAAATTTGAGAATAGATATATACCCCATGTTTCTAAAGTTCACGTTTATTTTCAGCTAAAGATAGCAGTCTTCAATATTTCTTGATAAAACATTGTATACTGTAAAAAAACCTGCTATGTTTCTCTCTACAAATAGCTAGATTTCTGTGGAAAGTGAGGTAATTCTGACATATATATGTTTGTTAATGTAGGATTTAAAGCTTACAGGGAAACTTCTAGATAAAAGTCAGTATGTAACCATTTATTAGTCAATGTAAATCCTCCTAAATCCCATGTACACCAGATGTAACACTTTATAAATGTTGGAGATAGGGACATCATTTACTGTGGGGTATAACTGCTTTTTTTATTTCGTAGCTACAATTGCAACCCTAGATGCAACCTATATGCAATCCTTTAGGACAAGAGGACATGGCCTCAAGTTGCACCAGGGAAGATTCAGGTTGGACATTAGGAGACATTTGTTCATGGAGATGGTTGTGCTTCACAACCATGGTTGTGAAACAGGCTGCCCAGGGAAGTGGTGTAGTCACCATCCCTGGAGGTGTTTAAAAGACATATAGGTGAGGCTCTTAGGCACATGGTTTAGTGCCAGAGTTAGGTTATGGTTAGACTCGATGATCTTGAGGGTCTCTTCCATCCAAAACAATTCTATGATTCTCTGATATTTCATGGCACTAGGAAGAAAAAAGAGAAGAATAAGGGAGATAACTTATTATTTGGAAAAATGAAAGTTTATTTTTTGAAGAACCAAAATTAAACTGTTCCTAATGTATGATTACCATTCTTTCAGAATTTCAACCATCAGAAGAGAGATCTTTATTACAGAGTTGAAACAGAAGCGTTTGACTTATCGTTATCATTTGAAGCCTATTTTATAAATGCTGCATTTTCATAGCAATTGGCTATCTGAACCTCCTGATATACCTTAAGAACGGATCAACCTGGTTTAAAGGGTAACAGGGATCACAAACTTCAGCTGGAATAAAAGTCATTCTGGTTTCATTGACTTGAATGGAGCAATGCCAGTTTATCCCATTTGAGAACTAGACTAAATTTGGCCAATTTCTGTAGAATTACAGAGAAAAATATTACCTTCATGCTTCTGGAATGGAAAGAATTATAAAGAAAATATGCCACAGTAATGTACTATGCATATGACTTTTTACCTTTTGTTCTTTTTTTTTCCTCTTCAGAGCCATAGAGGACATCACATTTAAAAAAAAAAAAAAAAAAGAAAACAAAAAAATTTTTTTTCTCTCATTCCCTGCCTGATAGTGGTAGCTTAGGTTTAGATCTATGGCTGCAGTATTAGAGGAAGTTCTTAAATTTGTGCATGTTCCTTATGTCTGATATCCAGCAGCTCTCCTGTCTTCCACGAAGTCCTTCTGAGATTTAGATCCCAGTCAAGAAATCAGGTCTAGTAAAGGAGATCTCTGTGTGAAGAATGTGAGACATAACCCCCTGTAACCTTCTGTTTCTGGCTGCTGTTATTTTCCCAAGACATTTGAACCAAGCTTTTAAAATCATTCTTGTGGATTAAGGTCAGATGTTGACAACCAATTACTTGGTAATAGCTGCCATTAGGCATACTTGCATAAGTGGATATAGCTAGAAATATCACACAAATAGCAAAATATACTCTACAATTAATTACTTAAGATTCCAGACTAAACATTCCACTATGTGATGTAGATATGTAAAGCAGAGCAGTACTATGGATATTTATGCAATACATTGTCGGTATTTACATTCAACATTAGCATTTACATTTAGCATCTTTCTTAGCAGCCCACAACCACATGGAACTGGTATTAAATAATCTGGTAAGAGAATGTCTGATAATGCCAGAAGTTTTCATCAGCATACTTCATGGGAGGGTTGCTTTATCAATGTCCACTTGAAGTACTTACATGGCCCCTGCTAACGACTGCAGACTTAACGTACTTATCCTCATGCATTATTCTGGGGTAGAGAGCATAGGTAAGAATCCAGGAAAAAATTCTTAGCAGAGAGATCTGGACACATTAGCATTTTTATCATTTGACTATATTATTGATGTGCTCAGGTTGGAGCAATAATTAGAATTTAAAAATTCAGAAAATGTATTCCTGATAAGAATCAAATAACTTTTTCAGAAATAGTGTTGAACTGGTATTAGGTATACCTATGCATGCATAAATATATGTATTTGAATGCAAGCTTCATTGGCTGCTTTGTATTTTAATACTATCTTTAATCATATGACCAGATCATATTTTTCTCACAGTAACTCTGTCTTTCAATGAATGAAAAAAAAATGAATGAATGAAAAAAAAATCACCAAACCAAAAAAACAACAACAAAAGAACAACAACAAAAACAACCTACCTGAATTCAGTATTCATTTTTTTATCAGTAATGCCCTCCTTTTTTTTTTTGTAACTATTCATATAACTTTCTATGACTATACTATAGGTATCTCCCTAGCATGGAACATGTCATGTGTAGAGGGTTAAAATTTTACAAAGTTGTAAAAAACTGAAAACAGCCTTTCACAATGGAAGAAATTGGACATCCTTAATATTAATAATAGGTGGTAACAGTGCTGCCAGTGATGAATCTATTTGTGTTGCTATATAAATCAGCATAGTAATGGAAAGCTTTACTGCAAACTGGCATATTTATATCCTTGAATAAAATCAGCTATCAAATTTATTCTGTTTTGCATAGATAATTTTCAAATTTGTTTTAGGCATGGAATTCACTATCTTGTTATACAGTTTTGAAGTACTGGAGTAATTTCTTGGAATCTTTTAAGAGTACAATGTTAATATCTGGACATTTTAAAATATTACATTAGTTTTGTTTCATAGCATGCTTTAATATACATTAACTGTGTGTTCAGCTGTCTCAGTTACTACTATTCCCTTTATGTTGTGTGACAGTTTTAACTGAATAAAAATTAAATTTCCCTTTCCATTAAAATTATCCTAAAATAATGGCATCAAAGCCATAGTTCTTACATCAGCAATAATCTGCAGTTGGCTCTGTATAGCAAATTCTTATTGGCATACGAGACGGAGTACTGACTCCACAGAAATCAAAGACAAAACTGCCATTGGTTTCTGTAGAAGTCAATTTTTACCCATGATTTTCTCTCATGGATCTAGTTAAAAATGGAAGTTTGTGGTGGACTCGTGAACATAGAATACTGTATCAGCACTTTAGAGTCTGAACAGCTGAACAAGCAGGCAGTGCTGCTGCTACTGGACATTACATCCTGTTGGTTAACTTGAAGCAAGTAAACAACGCTTCAGTGAAAATGATCATTCACTAAAGAAGTGTATGCTAGCTTTCCTGCATCTGATATTAATTTCATATTGACGTAATGATACTTTGCATTTGGCCAGTGATTTCAATAAGCAGGCTATAAGCAGTGTACATAGGAAGATGTTCAATTGCATAAATGTATATTCATCAGTTTGAAAAACAGGTCTTTGTGAAAATATGAAGTAATCTATTATTTTCCTCTTTAAGACTTATCACAGTTTAAAGTTTCAGAGATATTATGTCTTCTCTATCTTTATAGTTTATGATTATTGGATTTACAGGTTATTTTATTGTTATTAGTTCTTCTTATTATTATCCTCTAATAATTTTTAAGGTAGGCAGTGATGAAACTGAACAGGGAAAACGATCAAGAAAGACTTTAGGGCCTTGGGACGACTGGTCAAAGGATCAGGAGCACAAGTAGTGCTCTCCTCTGTCCCCCCAGTTGCAGGGTATGATGAGGAAAGATACAGGCAGACCCACCAGATCAACACCTGGCTGCAGGACTGGTGTCACTGGCAGAATTTGGGGTTTTTTGGTCATGGGTCAGCTATGTGGCACTTGGCCTGCTAGCAACAAATACACCACACCTGTCTCAAAAGGGGAAAAGGATCCTAGCACAGGAGTTAGAAGGACCCATTCAGAGAGCTTTACAATAGATTTGAAGGGGGAAGGGGAAGAAAGCAGGTATGGCGGAAGCGAACCCAAGGGCAGCATGCCAGCATTTGAGGGAAAGGGTGCTAGCAAGGCTCTTCAGTCTGCCATTCCAGTGGAAGTAGGGGATGGAGAGCCACGTGGTAGGAGAAACACAAGAGTTATTGATCTGTTAGAAACCGTGGAAGCACCTGAGGATGGCCGCAAAGGAATTATGGCTTCTCACCAGAAAAAGGTGGCAGAATCAATAGCCCAGCTGAAGTGCATCTATAGGAATGCACGCAGCATGGGCAACAAACAAGAGGAGCTAGAAGCCATTGTGCAGCAGAAAAGCTACGATATAGTTGCCATCACAGAAACATGGCGGGATGACTCTCACAACTGGACTGCTGCATTGTTTGGCTATAAACTCACAGTATCACAGTATCACAGTATGTTTGGGATTGGAAGGGACCTCAAAAGATCATCTAGTCCAATCCCTCTGCTGGAGCAGGAACGCCTAGGAGAGGTCACACAGGAATGTGTCCAGGCGGGCTCTGAATATCTCCAGGGAAGGAGACTCCACAACCTCCCTGGGCAGCCTGTTCCAGTGCTCTGTCACCCTCACTGAGAAGAAGTTTTTTCTCAAATTTAAGTGGAACCTCTTGTATTCCAGCTTGATCCCATTACCCCTTGTCCTATCATTGTTTGCCACTGAGAAGAGCCTGGCTCCATCCTCGTGGCACTCACCCTTTATATATTTATAAACATTAATAAGGTCACCCCTCAGTCTCCTCTTCTCCAAACTAAAGAGACCCAGCTCCCGCAGCCTTTCTTCATAAGGGAGGTGCTCCACTCCCTTAATCATCTTTGTTGCCCTACGCTGGAGCCTCTCCAGCAGTTCCCTGTCCTTCTTGAACTGAGGGGCCCAGAACTGGACACAATATTCCAGATGGGGTCTCACCAGGGTGGAGTAGAGGGGAAGGAGGACCTCTCTCGATTTACTGACCACCCCCCTTGTAATACACCCCAGGATGCCATTGGCCTTCCTGGCCACAAGGGCACAGTGCTGGGTCATGGTCATCCTGTTGTCCAACAGGACCCCCAGGTCCCTTTCCCCTGCACTGCTCTCTAATATGTAATTTCCCAACCTATACTGGAACCTGGGGTTGTTCCTGCCCAGATGCAGGACTCTACAATTTCCCTTGTTAAATTTCATCAGGTTATTTCCCGCCCAACTCTCCAGCCTGTCCAGGTCCCGCTGGATGGCAGCACAGCCTTCTGGCGTGTCAGCCACTCCTCCCAGCTTAGTGTCATCAGCAAACTTGCTGATAGTACACTCAATTCCCTCGTCTAAATCGTTAATGAATATATTGAATAATATTGGCCCCAGTACTTACCCCTAAGGCACTCCAGTAGATACTGGCCTCCAACTGGACTCCGCATCATTGAGCACCACTCTCTGACTTCTCTCTTTAAACCAGTTTGCAACCCACCTCACTACTCTATTGTCTAGACCACACCTCCTCAATTTAGCTGTGAGGATGCTGTGAGAGACTGTGTCAAAGGCTTTATTGAAGTCAAGGTAGACCACATCCACCGCTCTGCCATCATCCATCCACCTTGTTACATTCTCATAAAAGGCTATGAGGTTGGTCAAGCATGACTTCCCCTTGGTAAAGTCATGCTGACTGCCCCAATGACCCTCTTATCCCTGATGTGCCTTGAGATGACACCAAGGATAAGCTGTTCCATTACTTTCCCAGGGACAGAGGTGAGGCTGACCGGTTTATAATTACCTGGGTCCTCCTTCTTGCCCTTTTTGAAGACTGGAGTGACATTTGCTTTCCTCCAATCCTCAGGCACCTCTCCCGTTTCCCAAGACTTGGCAAAAATGATGGAGAGCGGTCCAGCAATGACTTCAGCCAACTCCCTCAGCACCCGTCGATGCATCCCATCTGGACCCATGGACTTATGGATGTCCAGACTATTTAATTGTTCCCTAACCCAGTCCTCATCGACTAAAGCAAACTCCTCCATTAACCTGGCTTCATCCGGGGTCTCAGGGGTACAGGGTTCCCCAGGACAGCCTCCAGCGGAGTAGACAGAGACAAAGAAGGCATTCAGAAATTCTGCCTTCTCTGTGTCTTCTGCCACCAGGGCACCCACCTCATTCATCAGTGGGCCTACATTGCCTCTGGTATTAGTTTTATCTGCTATGTATTTGAAAAAGTTCTTTTTGCTGTCCTTGACCCCTCTCGCCAGCTGTAATTCTAAGGAGGCCTTGGCTATTCTAGCTGCCTTCCTACATCCTCTAACAGCAGCCTTATATTCCTCTCAAGTGGCCAGCCCCTGCTTCCATGACCTGTAAACTCTCCTGTTCTGCTTGAGCATACCCAGCAGATCCCTATTCAACCACACAGGCCTCCTGGCTCCCTTCCTCGACTTCCTACGTGTAGGGATGCTCTGATCCTGAGCGTGGAAGAAGCAATCTCTGAATGCAATCCAGCTCTCTTGGGCCCCTTTTCCTTCAAGCAGTCTTGCCCATGGGATTTCCCCCAGCAATTGCTTGAAAAGGCCGAAGTTAGCCCTGCTAAAGTCCAGGGTTGCAATTCTACTTGCTATTCTGTTCCTGCCACAGGAGATGCTGAAATCCACCATCTCGTGGTCACTGCAACCCAGGCAGCCCTCAACCTTTACTGCTTCGACCAGACCCTCTTTGTTACTGAGGAATGACATCCAGCAGTGCACCTCTCCTAGTCGGCTCCTCCACCATCTGCATGAGGAAGTTATCATCAATGCACTGGAGGAACCTCCTGGACTGTGGCTGGCTGGCTGAATGGTCCTTCCAGCAAACATCAGGGAAGTTAAAATCACCCACAACAACCAGGGCCTGTGACTGTGAGGCCACTCTCAGCTGTGCATAGAAGGGATAAGCAAGGAAGGTGAGGAGGTGGGGTAGCCATGTATGTTAGGGAGTGTTTTGATTGTCTGGAGCATGGTGAGGGTAATGATAGGGCTGACAGTCTATGGGTGAGAATCAAGGGAAAACTCAATGAGGCAGACATCCTGGTAGGAGTCTGTTACAGACCACCCAGCTAGGATGAAGAGGCAGATAAAATATTTTGCAGGCAGCTGGGAGAAGTCTCTTGATTGTTAGCCCTGTTCTTGTGGGGGACTTCAACCTATCAGATGTCTGCTGGAAATACAACACAGCAGAGAAGAAGCAGTCTAGGAGGCTCCTGGAGTGTATGGAAGACAATTTCTTGACACAGCTGGTCAGTAAGCCTATTAGGGAGGGCATGCCACTGGAACATTTGTTTATAAATAGAGAAGGGCTTGTGGGTAACATGCCAATTGGAGGTCATCTTGGGCATAGAGATCATGAAATGAGTTTTCTCTTCTTGCAAAAGTAAGGAGAGTGGTCAGGAGAACTGCTACTTTGGACTTCCAAAGGGCAGACTTAGATCTGTTTAGGAGGTTGGTTGGTAGAGTCCCTTGGGAGGCAGTCCTGAAGGAGAAAGAAGTCGAGGAAGGCTGGTCTCTCTTTAAGAAGGAAATCTTGGAGGTGCAGCAGAAGGCTGTCCTCATATGACAGAAGGTGAGCCAGCAGGGAAGAAGGCTGGCCTGGCTGAATAGAGAGCTGTGGCTGGAACTTAGGAATAAAGAGAGAATTTATAACCTCTGGAAGGAGGGGCAGGCTACTCAAGAGGAATGCAAGAATTCTGTGAGGTTATATAAGGAGAAAATTAGAAGGGCCAAAGACCAACTAGAGCTGAGCCTCACTACTGCTGTAAGAGGGAACAAAAGATGTTTAAATACATAAGCAACGAAAGGAGGGCTGAGGAGAATCTCCATCCCCTGTTGTATGCAAGGGGAAACAGTTACAGAAGATGAGGGTAAGGCTGCAGTACTTAATGCCTTCTTTGCCTCAGTCTTTAAGAGTAAGACCAGTTGTACTCTGGGTACACAGCCACCTGAGCCAGAAGACAGGGAAAGGTAGTAGAATCAAGTCCAAATAATCCAAGGGGAAATGGTTAGTGGACCTGCTACACCACTTAGATATCCACAAGTCTATGAGGCCAGATAGGATACATCGAAGAGTGCCAAGAGAGCTGGTGGACATGATCACTAAGCCACTTTCCATTATCTATCAGCAATCTTGGCTAGCTGGGGAGGTCCCAGGTGAGTGGAAGTTGGCAAATATGATGCCTATCTACAAGAAGGGCTGGAAGGAGGATCTGGGGAATTACAGGCCTGCCAGTCTGATGTTGGTGCTGGGCAAGATCATGGAGCAGATCATCCTGAGTGCCATCACACGGCACATGCAAGACAACCAAACGATCAGGCCCAGTAAGCATGACTTTATTAAAAGCAGGTCCTGCTTGACCAAACTGATCTCCTTCTATGACAAGGTGACCCACTAGTAGATGAGGGAAAGGCTGTGGATCTTATGTACTTAGACTTCAGTAAAGCTTTGACACCATATTTGACAGCATTCTCCTGGAGAAGCTGGCAGCTCATGGCCTGGATGTGTGCTCTGCGATGGATAAATAACTGTCTGGATGTTTGGGCCCAAAGAGTTGTGGTGAACGGAGCCAAATCCAGTTGGCGACTGGTCAGGAGTAGTGTTCTCCATGGCTCAGTACTGGGTCCAGTTCTTTTTAATATCTTCATCAGTAATCTAGATGAGGATACTGAGTGCACCATCAGTAAGTTTGCAGACGACACCTAATTGGGTTAGAGTGTTGATCTGCTGGAGTGTAGGAAGGCTCTACAGAGGGATCTGGACCGGCTTGATTGTTGGGCTGAGGCCAATTGCATGATGTTTCACAAGGCCAAGTGCTTGATCCTGCATTTGGGTCACAACAACCACATGCAACTCTACAGGCAGAAGAATGGCTGGAAAGCTGCCTGGCAGAAAAGGATCTGGGGGTGTTGATTGATAGCCAACTGAATATGAGCCAGCAGTGTGCCCAGGTGGCCGAAAAGGCCAACAGCATCCTGGCTTGTATCAGGAATAGTGTGGCCAGCAACACTAGGGAAGTGGTCATCCCCTTGTACTCAGTACTGATGAAGCCCCACCTTGAATACTGTGTTCAGTTTTGGGCCTCTCATCATAAGAAGAACACTGATGTGCTGGAGAGTGCAGAGGAGGGTCATGAAGCTCGTGAGGGGCCTGGAGCACATGCCTTATGAGGAATGGTTGAAGGAACTGGGGGTGTTTAGCCTGGAGAAAAGGAGGCTGAGGGGAGACCTTATTGCTGTCTACAACTACTTGAAAGGACATTGTAGCATGGAGGGTGTTGGTCTCTTCTCTCAAGTAGCAAGTCATAGGACAAGAGGAAATGGCCTCAAGTTGCACCAGGGAAGTTTGAGATTGGATACTAGGAAAAAATTCCTCACAGAAGGTGTTGTGAAGCCGTGAAACAGGATGCCTGGGGAAGTGGTTGAGTCACCGTGGTGTTCAAAAGGCTTATAGACAAGGTTCTTAGGGACATGGTTTAGTGCTAGAGTTAGGTTATGGTTGGACTCAATCATCTTGATGGTGTCTTCCATCTGAAATGATTCTATGATTTGGACAGAAAGAGAATTATATAATTTACCACTGTTTCTCTCAAACTGCTTTAGAGCCTTTGATTTTCACCAAGCTACATTTGAACCTTTCTTTATTCATGATAACTTTTCCAGGCAGATCTACATCACCAATTCTGGAATCAATCCATGTATTCTGTGAACATATGCACCATGTTTTGGATGCCTCGGGAAGACACATTAGGATGGGCGATATGGCATTGTGCTAGTGCCTCACTTCACCACATATAAAAACAGAACGCTCCAGTATTAACAAGTTAAAACACATTGGGATACATGACATGGGGTTGTGCTAGTGCCTTATTTCACCACATATAGAAACAGAATGCTCCAATATTTACAAATTAGTTTAGAATTAATCTAACATTTGAATAAAATTGAAACATGTTAAAGTAAAAAATACACATTTATTTTTGTTTACGGTATTCAAATTTGTAAAATCTTACTTAGTTATGTTTCTTTGGGTTTGTTTCCAGTGCTGTAAAGAGAAAGTGTGTTTTTTACCCGTTAAGGTTAGTGTGGGAATCACAGTATGAAGTATTTCTGTAATTCAAATGTAGCTTTATATATATGTGTGTGACCCTCTGATTACACATATTACAAACATATTCAGGGGATAGATGCACTTATTATTGAAATTTAGTAATGAAAACATTAGTAATTAGCCACTTTAGAGTGACACTGATTTTGGAGCATACTATCTTTAAAAAGTACTGCAGTTAATGAAACATCAGTCTTTCACTAGGTCAAAACCAGATGTTTGTGGCAGAAGGACTGACACGTGAGAGAATATCATTACTGCAAATGGGAAGGGTGGACTTCATGTTATCCTGGACTGGTGCGTTGATGCCAAAAGATACTTTGCCTAGTTGCATGTGAAATAGTTACGAACCTCTTAACTATTACTCTCTTCCCTTTCCTTCTTCAGCTGGTGAGGATGGTTCCCTGGATGTGAACTTTTTTAAGTGATTCACATCTTCCTAGTTGGATAGCCACAGATGACAGCAATTTTCTTTCGTGTTGTTTTAAACATTTATATTTAAAAATCAGTTCAGGGCTTGCCAAGACCATGACTGACATAAGGCTTATATGAAAGCTTTCATGTGGTCAGGGATCAGAAGGTCATAGCACATATATTGGAGAGCCTTGCCAAGAAGAAGCTTTGAGAACCATTCACAGGGAAAAGGTGACAGTAGGTGCCCAGGAATCGCTGCCCATTCATATTGTAGGAATTATTGAACTGAGCCGCAGGTGATCCATACTTCTGGGTAGAAAAGAGAAACATTTCCCATGAGGTGTCTAATGAGTTTCAAGAAGGAATAGCATAGCAAACAACCTAAATTGTAATTTCAAACTCACAATGTATTTTTTCAAACTTGCCATCTATAGTATCAATACCTTATGGCAGATATTTAATAACACCTACCGAACTGGAACAGCATCTGAATATAGTCCTGTAGAAGAAGGAATGAAAGAATACACACATGAAATGACAAATCCAGGATATTTCATGCATTTCTGAAAGGTATCCAAATACTTCGATAAGAAGTTTAATACAGGAATCTATAGAATAAGACAGAAGATTTTCTGATGTTTAGTCAAATTTAGTTTGAAGAGTCATGACATGTTGATCTTCTGAAAATTGATCAGCACACACTAGTACATACATAAAGTCCACATTGTGATTCTGAAGTTCTGTGTCCCTGTCCTGCCTCTGCTACTGACACCTTTCATTTCAACATCTCCACTTTGACTTTTGTGGACTGCTGTGAGCAAGATTCATCCATGCACCACTCGGATGTAGACTCTCTTGTTGGGCTTTTAGTATCAGGCTAGAGCAGGGCTCTGAACCACATTAGCTTGACGTTAACAGCAAGCTGATGGTTGCTACATGACTATCATTTGGAGCAACATGCATTGCATCTAGTCAGCATGGAGTGTGAAGCTCATGTTTGCCAATTGATTTAACCCATTATTGCCTTAGTTTCTTCAGCCGTAATCTAGAATAATATTATCTACCTCCTTTCCAGAGGCCTTGCAAGGATGTTTTTATGCTTGATGTCTTATTAAAGTGATCCAGTCAAGGATGGATTGTTGCCAAAACTCCCATTGTATGTAAAGGGCCCTGGGGTCCCTATGTTCATGCGACTCCCAACAACAGAAGTTATGAGGTCAAAGTTTGTTGTTCAGATCCAGGAAAATACTTCTAAGTAGTTGTTATAGTCTCCCTGAATCATCACAAAGTTTCGCTCTTGATTTTGTTTCACTACCTAAAACATTTTCCCAATTGTATTATTTAAAAGTGTACAAATACTGCATGTGAGAGCACCTGTTACCTATTCATTGCCCAGCAGTGATAGATCTGGTAATAACATGCTTGCTATTCTGGCTGTGCTGCAGTTTGGTAACACCAAGGGTTTAATTGAAATACACCCTGACCTTGGTTTTGTTCGTGAGGCATAGGATGAACATAATTACTATGAATCTACTGAGGGATCTTATGGCAAAATGCCATATTACTAATTTTGACTCCTCACACCCTTTTGGAAAACAAAAACAAAACCAACAAGAAATGAGAGATCTCAATCAAAACCAATGTGCTGCAGTTTCATAGAAGTCCTAAACCAGCTAATTTTCAAAAAAATTAACTCTCGAACCACTATCACAATATGATAATTGTGTCACCCCTAACAGTTTTGTATTCTTTCATAATTAAATAAGCAGCAGACCACAAAATGCCTGTGTTCCACTCTTACCTTAAGGGGTTTCCATAGTTACCAAGGATAAGAAGTTTAACCATCATTTGCCAGCCTCGAGGCTATTTGCAGCCTTAACTTTTTACCTCATGTCTCTTTTTCTCTTTGTCTCTGTTTATTAACAGAATGAGGGAGTAATTTAGGCTCATTTAGCCACTACAAATGCAATGATGTAAAATGGACTCTGGTGCTTTAGTGTGTTATTAGTTGGGTATGTTTCTCCCAGAAGGTATTTTAGAATAATGCGTATTAGCAATACAGCCTGTAGTTACCCAAGTTATAAAATACTTACCAAGCACTTCTTTAATGCAACATCAAATAATTCAGAACTTAAAAAAGGAAGAAACCTTTCTTGACACAGCATTATGGCATAGAAATATTTTGGCAGATACCTATTTTAACTTGTACCCCCGAAAGCATTGGTGGAGATTTTGCATGTCAACTTTAATGTATTTCCATTTCATCCCTCAGTCTCCTCTGTTTTATATATTACAAAATGCATTTGGAAAAAACTGCACTTGTTAAGGCAAAATTGATTTTTTTATGCCACTGAAAAGGACAATCCTCTGATTTGCTAATCTCTAAATAATCTTAAAATCTTTTAAAATGACTTCACATTTTACCAAAGCATTGCTGTTGTTAAGTATAGAAACTACTACTGATCCACAAGTATACTATATGTTCAAACTAAAATATTTCTGTCTTCTAGTTTGTACTAGTTAATCAGGTCAAGAGCTCAGCAAGGCTCAAAAGATGATTTGTACGAATAACAAGAATATTCAGCATCAGCATATTTAGTAGACAAATGCACATATTTTAATTTAGGAAAGGATGTTTTAGACTTTAAAAGCTAGACTACAATTTCCTGAGTTTAGGATGAAGCTTTCTTAACAGTATGTATATACTCTAATTGCCTTTTTTTCTTTTTCTTTTTTTTTTCTCTCTTTATTGTATTAGCTACATTTGTATATGCATTCTTTGACTACGTGGTGTTCTGTTCTGATATTTCCTATATCTATTTTTATAGTTTGTGAGTAGGGAGAAAATTTTGGAAGGAAATGAGGCTAGTATCTTGGATTCTGTCAGCCTTACACTTTTTCACCTTTGTGTCTTTTAAAGACACAATATTTTAATATTTAATATACTTAACCTGCATATTTTTGCCTGCTAGTATGAAATTCTGTACTATGATGTTGAAAGGGATGTTAATTTATAGAATTTAATGCTTCTGTGTAAAAACAAAGTCTGCTAAAACCACAGAAATACTACGGTGATTCAAAATAATGATGCCAGTGTGACAGGAGTGAAAATTACATTGTTTTGGAGCAGTGCTTTAGAACATAATATAATTTTTTATTTAGAGTTGTTCTCATACTAATTTTGTTGTGCTTTGCAGATCCCTTCCACATGAGGATATGTGATTTTATTTTGATAATAAAACAAAAAGGGATCAAGAAAGCATCCTTTCAGTAGTTGTAGACACACTGCAGTTCAATTGTTGCTCGCTGAGGTATTTCTGCCACAAGATAGTGAAATCCTGAAGGTGCTTGTCTTCCCCTTGTTTCACAGTTGATGTAGGAGATGTAGTGACATGCTGCTTTAATTAAGACAATTTTGTTATCAGGACTATTGTAAAATTTCTTCTGCAAAGTTGCTTGTTTCGCCCCTGCATAAATATTTGTCTAGAAAAATACAGAAGATTAAGCAAACATAAAAAGTCCAAAGAAACTGTGTTTTGTCAACTGAATTAGTGAAGTGAGAACAGCAAAACAGGACTTAAATAACTCAAATGATTGATGATGAGGTAGAAAACCTTTTTACCTTTACATAATTGGTTTGAATTGAGTTCAAGTCAATACAGAACAAAAGTTCCAAAAGTCTACATGGGGTCTCAAGAAAATGAATCCAAATTAACTTTGAAAAGCAACTAGCTAAACTACATTACATTATTTTATGGAAACTCTTAATTGAAATTACAGTGGCCTTGATTCAATTTAGTCTAAATTAAATTCTAAATAAGAGTGTCCACACAAAGATTTAATGCAATATAATTAACCCACTTAAAAGTTAATTCCAATTAAATTTCCAGAATGTATCTGAGTGGACTAGTACCAAGCTGTATTGTAGTGATTTTTATGAAAGAATTAAAGTTACTTCATCACAAATAGTTCATAGATTGTGCCTTTTCATACCAATGTAAACAATCTGAACAGACAGATTAGGGCTGTTTTGTCCTCTTCACCCTTTGGGTTACATCAGGGGAAGGGTCAATAAAGGAGACAAATAATTCCTGTTAATAAAAATAAGTAACTCCTAAAGAAATACCCATTACATGATGTCTGATCTTTCCTACAATTTTCCTATAAAATAAGCAAATGTTATGGGTTATACTGAGGATGCAAAGTGCAAATGATGCCTGGGAGTAAAAGAATATTCATAAATAAAGGGACATACCAAACTGATTTAGTTTAGAACACTGTGAAATCTCCTAATTTCCAGCTGAAATGCAAATATTTTTTCCTGGACTGATATGCACTGGAATTCTCATTTTTAAGATGTTTATTTCAGGTTTGTTTCTGATACTTGAAGTTTAAGAGAAAATTTTAAACCTTAAGAAGAAATGAGAGAGAAACCATGAAATACTGGAAAATGAGGGGTGTGAAATAAAGTAGTTTTCTGTATAACAAAATGAAATAAAAGAAGGTAGACCGGATCAAACTCACCCTTCATTGAACTCCCCTGAAATCAATGGTGATTCAGGAGGACTGAGTGTGTCCAATCACATTTAGGTCTTTCAAGTTAGTGTCCTTATGATTTAGTTGAGTCTTAAAAGGCTTGCAGAAGAGAACAGTAAGTATCTGTGGTACAGCAATATCCACTCTGCCTCCTGCACTTACATGTTTCAAGGGGCCATAGAAAATCCCAGCTATATCCCAGGGTGAAACAGTGAAACATGCAAAGAGGAGAATAATTTGCATTGTGAGTGTTTTGATTTATCTGGTCTCATGAGTAATCAGTTAGCACTGCAGGGCTGCCTATCTAGCCCTCTTTGGCCTTCAATGTATTTAACTAAAAATAAAATAAAAAACAAATAGATAAAAGCTTCTGGGCTTTGAAATCTCCCAGGTCTTTAAGCATTATTGCAATGGATCCCTAAACTGTTGTTGAGACTTTTCAAGTCCTATAGCAGTGAAAAGGGAAAACTGTTTTTTTAAGAGTAGAGGAAGAGATACGCAGCTACATAGTTGTAGAGATGGCTTTTCACTGTAAAACAGTCTGTTTTAAAAAATCAGACACTTCAGACAGGAACCAATCCATGAGAAAAATAAAAAGGGTTATTAATTTTGCATGATGGTTATTGTAATGATCTATTAAGAACATAGCACATGTTCCTTTGTTGGTGGCAAAGACATTCAATGGAGAAAAAGAATGATGTTGTTATACTGTATATCGGCAGGGAAACTGTGCTTCTCTTGAACTGAAAGCTATAGTCCTCAGGGATTCAGCCAGGTGGAACGGAATTTCAGGACAGAAAAGGCACAGAGGGGAGTAGGGAGGGTATGGTGAGTGAATCCCTAGCAATGTGGTTCGATCAGCCCAATCCTTTACAGCCATATGGGGACATGCATCTGAGGCTGCATGAGCATTTGCAGAGCAGATGTTGGTACAGGATTTCTGACCCCAGTGGAGCTCCATGCCCACAGTTCAGTCTCTGTTCTGGGATGAGGGTTTACCCCCTTGTGTTTCAGTATTTTGTGGAACTGAAACAGATTGTGTGCTTGTCTCCTGGTATCCACACTGAAATTCCCTTGGCTTCCTCTGCTGACATTCTTGCCAAAAGGGGATCAGTCTCAGGCCCTGAGAGCTTTCAGACTTTCTGAAAAGAGCATCAAAACAGTCACTTCTGCATAAGGTCATCCTGGGAATTAGACTTATTTTTATTTCTGTACTTCATGCTCTGTTCCATACAGAAACTATGTTCAATATTCCAGTGCTGGTACTCCTGGAAGAGACTTCCTAGCATAATTAGCTACTTGATGCACCTAGCTCCTCTTAATATGTTTGGAAATCCGCTGTTCAATTTGCAGCTGCAGAGTATCTTGTTTACTAAAAAAATGCAGATAACTTTGCAAAGAGTTTTTCTCTCAAAGCCTATTTAAAACAGCATTATGTACAGCATACATAACTGTGCTATATGAAGTGAAGGTACATTTTCTGAATGCATCCACATATTTCTCAACTTGCAAAAGGGTGTAAAAAGTGATCTGAATGGTCCCCATCTTGAAATTTTCTGGCACATGGCTGAGGAAGAGTTGTGCTGATTTAGCTATGCTTTAGTTGAGATTTAACTGTGATATACTTGTGATGATTTAATTTTACTACGATAGTTTAGTTACCTGATCAATATCAGATAGATTATTTCTAAATTTTCAATGCAATGATACATAGCATCACATCTCTTTTTTTTAATGGCAGACGTACAGCATTAATCAAAATGTGTTAAATCACACTGTATCAGAAACCATATACTGGGACAAAGCCATGGCCTTTGCCCTACACCACTCCACTGCTGAGACAGCTATTCATAGGCCCACAGACTAGACAGAAAGCTAAGTATGAGTTGCTAACAACAACTCAAACTGCCAGTGATCCAGCTAAGGGTCACTGGAGCTTGGGAAAATACCTTTTCCACTTGCCACACCTCGTTAGATAGATACAGTTAAATCCTTCAGAGATCAGAGTGAGTATAGTCACTTTCTCCTGGAAAAATATCAAAGACAGATCAAAGCACGTCAGACCTAAATCCTAATTACGAAAAAATAGAAAAAGAAGTTGTGACTTCTGTTACAATGCCCATAAGGAAGACATCTTTGCATACATATTTGGCAAAGTGACCTTTCAGTAGCATAATTACTGCATCCTTCAAGCTTTCCATAAGGAAAGCTGAACTGTGCTTATCTGCAGAACTAGATTGTCATTTCCAAATAACTCTCCATATCTGTATATATATGTCTCCATGGCCATAAAGTGAATATATATTGCTGTACTAACATAACAGATCATATATAGTTTGGTAATTAGAGCAATGCCACAGACAGACTTTAGGTAATTTTATACAGTTAACAATTATACGTCATCTGGGGAACTGACCATGCAGTAAGCAAATTCTTAGCACTTTAAACTACTTTTTAAATTTATACAGCAGAGGGCACTAGTGTTATTGAATTGACAGTAGATATTTTGGTACTAGAAAAATGAAGGGAAAAAAAAATTGCTTAGAAGACAAAGAGTTGTCAACAGAGACTAAAAAAGCTGGTTGATAGCCTGTGTTCCATGCATGGATTTATAAAGCTAAACCTTAATGTGTCTCTAGCATAACAGACAGATATTGAATAGCAAATTACTCTAGTACAGAGTTCCAGATGGGTCTTTATCTAAAGCCCATTAAAGTATTTCCATAATGTTCCTCAAGGCTTCAAATGAAATTTCCATTGTGGTTTTGTGTTGGTTATTTTTTTTTTTTTCAAGGGTATTTCCGGGGTATTTATGATTTTAAATTACCCTGATGTGAAATGACTGCACCAAGACTTCCTGAACACTTCAGCTCTGAGCTGTGGAAAACCACCAGCATAAAAGGAAGGACCTTTTTAGTACATTCCTACTGCCACTAGGAATCTGACTGCAGTTTGTTAGCCTGATAGAAAGCTCACTGCTTGGAAGTGAGGACTTGCAAGGCATTGCCTAGCATAGTTTCTGCTGGCCATGGTGGCTTTTTTTGAATCATCAGGTCCTCTGTACTTTAGGAACACCAAGCCCAGTTAATGTCATCTTATACTAAATACTTCATTTTTCTTACTGTATTACCAAACAAGAGGAAAAAAGTTTAGTAATATAAATAAATCCAAAGTTAAATAAAATGGTGGCTACAAGTGCTAGGTTTTGCTCTCACTGCCTTGCAGAAAACATTCCCGAGGAATCGCAATGTAGACTTCTGTACTTATAAACTAAACGAGACACAGCTTAGGCACAGAAAAATCAAATGCATGTGAAAACATATTTAGAACTTTCCATCCACATCTCACAAAATGGTGATCCTGTCTTCAAAAACATGCACTCAGAGCAACTACTAGTCAGTGACATCTTGTATTTGAAATTACAGAGATCTGAATTTTGCAGAAGCCTGAGGGTTGCAGAATTCCCTAAGGGTCTTTGATAGAGGCATATGTTTCATTGAGACACTCCTAGCACAGGACAGGGGAAAAAAGTAAACATAAAAGCCACAGGTAATTTTGGCCTTCAGGACAAGGAAAGAGCTCTTCTTTGTGACTAATTCTTTGTATGAGTCAATTACCAAAAATGGGAGGAATATAGGAAATTTATTTTAAGAAGATAAAACAGCACATTTAAAAAAAATGCAACAGAGACATGTAAACATTTTGGTTTGGGTTGAACAAATTTTGCTAATCAGTCACATAACTGGATGATTTGTTGTAATGAAATGCTGCATTCAAGTACTTTTTTCTTTAATTAATATTATTTGTTTACCCATGTCGCGTATGTGTAGTAATGGAAAGGGAAGATTTACTGGATAAAGGAGTAGATTAAGGGAATGGTGGTAGATACCATTGGGCACAAGAAGTCAGAACAGGAGGAAAGTGCTTTGGAGTGCTCACAGCACAGTTTGGCATCATCAGCTTTATGGGGGCTGACAAAGAAGCTACTGAAGGGAGTTTATGCATACAGTGGCTGATGTTGAGGGCACTTGCTCTTTCATGACCTTTGTTGCTTTTCTACCCTTTATTGTTCTACAAATCCAATTTTTTTTTCCTGTTCCTTCAGACTGTCCAGGACAGAGGAAGGGGAGCAGAAAGTAGCAAAAATAAAGGTAGATACGGCATCTTGCAAAGCTGGCCTTTAATATTATAGTGAATGGATCTGAGATAAAACACAGGAGATTCCTGTATCTCTACAAGCCCCATGTGCTCCCAGTGCCACACCAGCCATACAACTATAACTGGCAGGTCTGAAGCTGGATGTAGTGGGCTGAGTTCTCATCTCAGTTCCAGTGAAGACAATAACATTGTACCAGTGCAATGGTAAAATGATGGGTTTAATGTGTTTCTGTATCTTTTTTATTACTTGTTAACTGAATTCGTTATTCAGTCCAAATCCTCAGGGCATACATTTTAGAAGAACTTTTAAAAAATGTGAAAGACAAGACAAATCCACTAAATTAAAATAACAACTCGTGACAAACAGAAATGCTAATACAATCACATTAACTATCAAAGAAGATGGTTAATTACTATTCAACAGCAAAATTCATGGTTCACAGATCTTAACTAAGGAACCTGAAATTGATATTAAACTAACTGATGTAATTCTTTTGACCACAATGGGCAGATTCTTCTTCATGACACTGTAAGAAAGACAGGAGCCAGGTCCTTTTTACCTGCTTCTTGCAGATAGCTTTGCTACAGTTGGATTTTTGATGTGAAATAACTTGAATTTTAGTGATTAGTTTGTGTCACAGAAGCACCCTAAAAGTCATTAGGCAGACAAGAAGCTTCAGAGAAAAGAGAACAAGAGACATCTTTCACTCAGTGGTACCCAGCAGAAAATAATCGCTTGCCGAGGGTGGGCAAAGGCTCACTCAGGGATATATCCAGAAGGGAAATCACTCACCAAGAGGAGGTGAGGGCGCTCAGTCCCACGAAATCTCCTTAGACAGTGTCCCAATTTAAGTCAAGGCCTCTGCTTACATACCTGCTGCTCTGAGAAGACCACTCAAAGGGGATCTTCATCAGAGGTCCAGTTTTATAGCCTGGTCAGAGCTCTCTGTGGTCGTTACAAACACAGTTGAGAAGCTTCTCAGCTTCTCTGGGCATCCCCTTAGTTGTGGACCCCACAGAGGGGAGAGATGAATGTGAGGAGTCACCATTGCTCCGGGATGAGGGAAGATGTGACTGTCAGCACCTTGGCAACACCCGAGGTGTGTATGTGAGCACAGGCAAGGTGGGGCACAAAAGGTGCTAAAGAGCCATCAACTGCCATATTGAAAGCTCCAGATCTCATGGGAGGATGTGCAACTGCCACAGTCTGAGAGTGTTTCTCCCTATATTGTGTTCAGCAACTCTGAAGAGATAATGACCTTGGCCTGCAGTAAAAAGAAAGATGTGTACAGCAGCCACCCCTCATCTAGTACATTATCCTGAGCCCATGAAGTCGATGTTCAAGAAGAGTGAAGAGATGGAGAGCAGTAAAATCTAGCACAGGGTTCTCCAGAGTCAGATGATGGAACTGTAAGCCACAGAGAAGTTGAGTTAACTTGCTCAAGGTTGCAAAACACATTAGTTTCATGAATATTTCGTAACAAAAATGATGTTTTGTAAATAGCACCTACAGAGCAGATCAAACAAACAGATACAGCCCAGACTTTCCAATAGTCACAGGTTTTTAACCATTATATTGGCTTTCTCTGCAGTAAATTATTAAAAGTGAGATGAGAACACTTGCTAGTTCTGAACCATTCTAACAGGTTTTTTAAAAATGCAGAGATTAATTCTCAAAAACTACTGTCTGAATACATTTCATTAAATGAATTGCTGTGAGATGCAAACTAACATCTTTTTTTCTGTATTATTTTAAATAAAGATAGTGTGGGGTTCTTTTCTATCGGTTTAGTTTTTTTGGTTTTGTTTGTTTGGTTTTTGTGTCTGTTTGTTTTTTTGCTGTTGTTTTGTTTTGTTTTTTACACAGAATGAAACCATTCAGAGCATAGAGTGGAAAACCATTGCCTTATAATATTTTGTTTTACTGAATACGTGTATTATGCATCTGAGTGCTCTAGGTTATAAATATGCTTTAAGCTTGCTGTAATTTAGAAAACTTCACTTTTGGCTGATATACAGGAAATTTCATTAATCTCTACAGTAGAGGGACCTTACACTGAGCAGCAGATTGAAAATGAACTGAGGGCTGGGGCCTTAGTTCACAATACTACCTCAGTT
This sequence comes from Patagioenas fasciata, assembly GCF_037038585.1. Taxonomy (NCBI): domain Eukaryota; kingdom Metazoa; phylum Chordata; class Aves; order Columbiformes; family Columbidae; genus Patagioenas; species Patagioenas fasciata. The sequence goes on along the minus strand of NC_092524.1, from coordinate 25,153,758 downwards.
CACAAAACTACCACAAAAGAATCAGTACTAAAATTCTTAAAATGGTAATGATAATTTCTAGTGTAAAGGTGTTTTTTTTTTCCCCTTACAATATGATATATAGGATTTTTTAAAGATTCCAATGGAACTGGCAACCTTGAAACTACAGAGATATTTTTCAGCATTTAAATGGCTATTCTTATTTCTGTGTTCAGCATACATTTACTAATGAGTGTTTCTCTGTTGCTGGTGCCAAACAAAAGAATTGAGGAAGAAATATCATAAATTGGATGATGCTGTTTAATAGCAGGGAAGAAATGATGCTCAGCGTGTTTGTTTTGTATTTTATTTTTTCAGTCTGAAATAGGTGAGATCTGGCCCTGACATTTACATGACTTGCTACATTCAGTCTTAAAGAGTTCTAGTTAAACTCTGATGCAGGAATCAGGTTTGTATAGACAAAGATTTTCACGCATACAAAACAGGAGTCTCCACTTGCTCTTCACATTAACTTTTGTCTCATAATGTGTCAAGGAGGTTAACACATTGAATATTCTGATGATTCCTATATTACTCATTTTTACCTTTTTAGGTTCTTATCACTTCTTTCAACTTTCCCATGAGTTAGAACATTTATTTTAGGTATCCACTGTGGTTGAACTTGTTATCTGCCATCCAGATACATGTGTCATACATTGGAATGAGCAGGAAAAACTAATGCCTGGCTTTTTCTTCTCTCATTGCCAATTACAGCTGACTTACACAGCTGAACACGAAACAAGAGATTAAAATGTCTATAGCTATTTTGCTACAGAGTTTCATGAAATTGGCAGAGTTGTCTGAAGGGACTTGAGAAGTCTTTGTTTAGAGAGCTCACTTAAATATTTGAGATTAATTTAATGTTCTCCTTCTCTTTCCTTTCTTTTTTTTTTTTGTGTTTGCTTGTTTGTTTGTTTGTTTGTTTTTTTCCAGGATATTCAAACTCCAGAAGGACCAACACCAAATGAACTATGAATGTTGAACAAGATGACCTTACATCCACAGCAGATAATGATAGGTCCTAGGTTTAACAGGGCCCTATTTGACCCACTGCTTGTAGTGCTGTTGGCTCTTCAGCTTCTTGTGGTGGCTGGTCTAGTGAGGGCTCAAACTTGCCCTTCTGTTTGCTCCTGTAGCAACCAGTTCAGTAAGGTGATTTGCGTACGGAAAAATCTGAGAGACGTGCCAGACGGTATCTCTACCAACACCCGGTTACTCAATCTCCATGAGAACCAGATCCAAATCATTAAAGTTAATAGCTTCAAACATCTGAGGCACCTAGAAATCCTGCAGCTCAGTAGGAATCACATCAGAACAATTGAAATAGGGGCTTTCAATGGTCTAGCCAACCTCAACACTTTGGAGCTCTTTGACAATCGTCTGACCACTATCCCAAATGGGGCTTTTGTATACCTGTCAAAACTGAAGGAACTGTGGTTGAGAAACAACCCCATTGAGAGCATCCCTTCTTATGCTTTTAACAGAATCCCTTCTCTCCGGAGGTTGGATCTGGGGGAACTGAAAAGGCTTTCATACATTTCAGAAGGTGCCTTTGAAGGTCTATCCAACTTGAGGTACTTGAACCTTGCCATGTGCAATCTTCGAGAGATTCCAAACCTCACCCCACTTATAAAACTGGATGAGTTAGATCTTTCTGGGAATCACCTGACTGCCATACGGCCAGGTTCTTTCCAAGGGTTAATGCATCTTCAGAAATTGTGGATGATCCAGTCCCAGATCCAAGTGATAGAAAGGAATGCTTTTGATAACCTTCAGTCACTTGTAGAGATCAATCTGGCACACAACAATCTAACACTACTGCCTCATGACCTGTTCACACCACTCCGCCTAGAAAGGATCCACTTGCATCACAATCCTTGGAACTGCAACTGCGATATCCTTTGGCTCAGCTGGTGGATTAAAGACAAGGCACCCTCGAACACTGCATGCTGTGCCCGTTGCCACACACCTCCCAGTTTAAAGGGAAGGTACATTGGTGAGCTGGACCTGAATTACTTCACGTGTTATGCTCCAGTCATAGTGGAGCCACCAGCAGACCTCAACGTCACAGAAGGCATGGCAGCAGAGATGAAATGCCGAGCATCAACCTCCTTGACCTCTGTGTCTTGGATTACTCCAAATGGATCTGTTATGACACATGGGGCATACAGAGTTCGGATTGCTGTGCTCAGTGATGGCACATTGAATTTTACAAAGGTAACTGTGCAAGACACAGGTCTGTATACATGCATGGTTAGTAACTCTGTTGGGAATACCACAGCTTCTGCCACACTGAATGTGACTGCTCTGGATAACCCTGGTTACACATACTTTTCAACTGTCACAGTAGAGACTGTGGAACCTTCTCAGGATGAGGCACAGACCACAGAGCAGGTTGGGCCCACACCAGTTACCAACTGGGAGACCACTAACATGACAACCTCACTCACTCCACAGAGCACAAGATCAACAGAAAAAACGTTCACCATTCCTGTGACGGATGCAAATAATGGGATCCCAGGAATAGATGAGGTTATGAAGACTACCAAAATCATAATTGGTTGTTTTGTGGCTATCACCCTCATGGCTGCTGTGATGCTGGTAATTTTCTACAAAATGAGGAAGCAGCATCACCGGCAGAACCATCATGCTCCAACACGGACTGTAGAGATCATTAATGTGGATGATGAGATTACAGGTGACACAGCTTTAGAGAGTCACTTGCCCATGCCAGCAATAGAGCATGAGCACCTAAATCACTACAACTCTTACAAGTCTCCTTTCAACCACACAACAACAGTTAACACAATAAATTCAATACACAGTTCAGTGCATGAACCGTTATTGATCCGAATGAACTCAAAAGACAATGTACAAGAGACTCAAATCTAAAACATTTATGACATTATGGGGTGGGGGTGGGACAACAAAAGATGGTTTATAAAACAAATGATACAAATGACTGGGCTAAATCTACTGTTTCAAAAATATGTCTTTACAAAGAAAAAGAAATTTATTTATTAAAAATTCTATTGTGATCTAAAGCAGACAAAATTATGTGTGTTCCTCAACCTGGTTTTGCTGCACTTATTTACCCTCCTTGTTCCATTTTTCTTCCCCAAACCACTCTGATTCCCATTTGCCATATTTTACATAGGAGATCTTGATTCTCTAAAGGAACTGGTCTAGGAAATTTTGTAAGAGTTCTGTTACATGTTGGGAATTTTTATGGTGAATTCTAGTGGTGAGATTTGGTCTATTTTGTCACTTTTTCTCTTTTTTTTTATTTTGTTTTCTCATGTGCTTTTTGAAATTATTCAACAGGGAATGGAATATAAACAGCAATTTTACAAGTGAGAGAAAAAAAAAACCAACAACTTTTTTCCCATGGAATGATTTGCTCTGTATTTATTGAAAGCACTGTTCTGTGAAAAACTTGAAGGAATTCTTCTTAAAAAAGGCAAAACCCAAACAAAATAAAAAAATAATTTACTTCTGAAAAGCTATAAATCCCATATCTTTTAAACAATTCTAGAACCAGAATTTGTAGTTCAAATATGAAACAAAGATTATAAATAAACTATTTTTTTTCTGTACTTGGATATAGCTCGTTTTTAGTGTGGCCTTAAACATCAGAACTTTGTTAAAATTCTTATGATATTCCGTGGTGATGGTCCAAACCACAATCACTTTAAAGAGAATAATTAAGCAATTATGGATCATTACTGAATAATAGAATAGTTTTCATTATATTTTATGTAAGCAGCATATTAGTAAAAAAAGGGTGGTTTTAATTTTAATGCAAATTTAACATAATTCCTTCTACTGCTGTTTTTAAATATGTCTATTATATTGCAAGATGTATTTCACAATGCAGAAGAAGTTTTGCAAGGAGTTTCAGTTATCACTGAATTTATTAGACAAAGCTGAAAAGTTTGTTATGTTCTTTTTTTGTTTGTTTGCTTGTTTTGTTTTTTATAACTGTCATTAAGAAAATGCATCTTTATTTCAAAGCTAGTGGTTTCCAGTTCGGTTGTTCTGGTGCTCCTAGACATAAATATGAAATATATTTAGCTAGCTATAATATCTATAATCAGAGCTGTATCACTATGTGAAAAATGAAATGAAACTGCTGTTAACAGAGTAATTTGCAGGAAGAAGTCTGAGGATTTTGGTTTAAAAAAATAGAAACATCAAAATCAGATAAATCAGAGGTTACTATAATTTGTATGACAATTAGAGTCCCTGTAGAGTAACCAGATATATTTATTTAAACTCAAACTAATTTACCAACAGGAAATGTACACCCTTTTCCTTTCTGTTTATATATGGTCTCTTGATTTAACATATTGGTATAAGAATGGTGTATACCTTGTAGGCTGGAAGCTAAAAGGAAAGCTTTGCTTAAGAAAATCAGCTTCAGGACACTGTGTTCTTCCAAGCAGAAGTTCTGCCAAGTTAAACTACTTTGTACATTGGCAACTGAAGAGAAACATTTTAAGACAATTTAGGTTTGGAAAAAAAGAATCATATATATATATATAATCTCAGAATGTATTTTCATCTATTTTATTCCTTAACTGCCTGTACTGTGAGTTTTCAGGGTCCTGTGCCAGGTAAATAATCTTCCTAGTTCTTATCAAAATCTCTTTGAAGATTTCTAGTATGTAATAGCACACAGGATGAAGAACCTACTGAACAGTATGCTTCTATTCTGTAAATTTGAGAAGGAATTTCTGCTAGGTTGAGGGGGTAGATATCTCTTATTGTATCACAAATGAGTAGAATGCACCTCAAGAGAGAGAAGCAGCCATGTGTTTCATTGGGGTAAAATAATAATTTGACAGAGTTCAATAAATTGTGTGGAAATTACCAAAATTTAACAGCAATTACCAAGGCTCAATAAGCTTGATGGCAAGGTTCACCTGATTAATTACTGCATGGAATATACAAAGGAAAACTGAGTTAGAATCAAGTTACTATTGAATGATTAACACAGAAACCAGAGATGCAAAATGGGAAGGAAGACCCTCCTGTTGAGCCATGAGGTTCAGAGTGGACCTCCTTGCTTTCTAAACTCTTACAGAGCCTAGATGCAGCTAGGTCCAAACTTAGTCTCAGACTCGGACAGCTTTTTATGTCTAAAGATTCAAAGGTTATTAAATCACATATTAAAGTTACCATACTACAGGGTTATGCATGATACTGGTTGCATATCAAAGATCTGCCATTGGTAAAAGATCTCTCTGCCTTGAGGAGGAACCTTGAGAGGTATCCCAGCTCAAGGGGAGATCAGCCAACACTGCCTAGCAGGGAGAGCTCAAAGGCAGCTCACTTAGGTGGTCATATTTATGGAATAAAATGGTTGGCTCGCAGTCAAATCACATGCTATGGAAAGGTAGGCATGAGGTTCATTGTGCCTACAATTTTCTTTAGTCCTTGATAAGTGAGTCTTGGAAACTCCACCCACGATTCATGTGATAATTGCATGATCGATCCATATGCATTGATGCTCACTGTGTCACTCTGCTCCTTTGTGGGTTTGCAGGGAACAAGGAGTTCTTGGCCTGGCTACAGCTCAGACCTTTCTTTTGAAGCCTCTACTAAACTACCGCTAGTGTGGTTAAGTGGTCGACTGCACAGTTCTCAAGGTTCAAAGTTAATATTGTAGTAAGAAGCCCTGATTTAAAAGAGGATGCAGTGGAGATAGGTGATGATGAATCACACTCTGCAAAGAGTATTATAAGGATAATACAGAATAAACCCAAAGGTCTGTCATAATCTCAAAGAAACCTTTGGCAAGACATTATCCTTTGATGTACTACATGAAAAATAATATCTACGCTAAGGGAATTTTAATAGAGAACAAAGATGGACCTGAATGTAAAATGTTGAAGTTGTGATTCCTAGCTTTGCCTATTTCTTCAAAGTGTATGAAAGCATTTTATTGTTGATTTATTTTACGCACTGTGATAGAATTTGTACAGAAACACCACAATTACAGATTCCTGCTTGTATTTTTCACATCTGGCTAGTAACATTGTGTCCATGACTAATGCTTATCTGAAAATTGAAAAATGTTTTTCCTGGAAACCTAAATCTGGGCCATTTGTAAGCAACAGGTTTATGTTAAAAATTATAGCTACTCTCTAACCAGTATTTGTGAAAGCACTTATGACCACCATGCTTTTATAAACAGGCAGTTTTTACTTACTGCTAAATGTTGCATGTAGGCGGCCTTTAATGTAAAAGAAAGATATAGCTATTGCCAAGTGGGACATTGGGTAAGTGACAATCTTTACTCCTCTTTGGATTAATTCAAAATATATCAGTTACTGTTTTAAACAATATATACATTCTTACTGAGTGTTAATCTGGTTTTGTTGGCTAATCAAAAAAATAGATATACCTACTTGCTCATGATAAGGATAAAGAAAAAGTGTTTTGGTTGTGTGCATATATATGCATTATGTGGAAACTATATTAGTTACGACTTACCCAACATCTACCCTATCCTTCTTGGAGCCACAGAAATTGTTTCTGACTCCTTCCTCCTCCTATAAAACACCCAGTACTTTTGCAGATTAATTAAATACCAGAGTTAGAGAACATCACAGTTTAAATTACAAACTGAGTTCTGCAATAAAATGAGAGGACTGCTGTGATCTCTTGTTTTGGTGCTCAAATCATATACTAAGGCAGCCTATTACTGGTCCAGAGACTACAGTGTTAAGAATGAAGCCTGGATCTCCTATATGACAGAGCATAACTGATAGACAGTTCTAATGAAATTTCTCTTGCAGATGATCACATTGTAGATGTTGTGCAATGTAAAAAAAAAAAAAAAAAAGAAAAAAGTGCAAAAAAAAAATTTATTATCATCTATCACATTCTAGTGGGCTCATAAGAAAAGATGAAGTATTTTTCAGGTCATTTGATGGAGTTTGAAGATGTTTTCCAGTTATTCTTTTCAAATACAAAGTGCAAATCATTTTCTTTCTAGACTTGTCATAAAATCATACAAATCTTGCCCATATGCAGAAAGAAATAACATGTGAAAACAAAGTGAGCTCCATTCAATTCACCACACAAGATGGACATTTTCTTTTACTTTGAAAGGGACTAAATGTCTGAAAATTATTACAGTAATTGTATTTTTTGCAAAAATATTCTAATGCATTAAAAATTGTATGTAATGGTTTCAAGATTCTCTGTCCCCACTGATGGCATTATACATTAATCACAGCGTTAGAGGAAAGATAACTAAATTAGTATTGTACTTTGTTGTACTAGCTTCATAATTTTGTGAAAATATTTCATAACAACCATTATAAGCTTTTATATGTCAGATATGACCATTACTGCAGTCTTTTCAATGATGAGAATGCAAAATCTTTTCAATCCATTTGCCCTTCCCTGAAGTGTATATTCCAATTTTTACCTCAGCTAGATATAGCATCTTTTTAATTTTCACTTTTTTTCTAAGTCCAGGCACTGAAGGTCAAGGAAACGTTAGGAGCTACCTTGCAGTTTCATACTGAAAGAAGTAAATGAAGAAATAATTTATCCTTATCTTCAAGATAAAATAAGAAGAGTTAGAGTTCAGTGTCTAGGTTTCTGTTTTTCTTAGTAGAACTATTTAATGCTTCCTTTTCTCATTTGTGTAGATGTTGCAAAAAAATCTCATTTCAAACTTACATTTGAAATTCAGTCTACAGTTAGTCTGAGGGTAGTGGTGGACATTTTGTTATGGAGGTGGTATTATAAAGGACATGGTTTAATGATTGGAGTCAATGATCTTAAAGGCCTTTTCCAACCAAAATTATTCTATAATTCTGTATAGTAGTATTGTAATAGGCTATTACCCACAGCCATCACTAGTGAAACAGCAAGAATTCATGAGCTGGGAACAATGGTCTTGAGGAGACTCTGCAAAATCTACACAGTAAATCTGCAATTTCTGTTGGCCCTGCAGCCTCACTCTGTAGTGGTGCCCCATGGAAACACTGTGTTTGTGTGTAGTTTTCAGCTGGAAGAGCATGACAGGGCAGAAGAGTTTTGCGTTGGGAATTACTTCAGTGGCTGCTCCTGATTTAAGAACATAGATGCAGAAACAATCAGGGTGTAATAGCTCAGCTTCAGGCATGCAGGAACCTTATTAGAAATGTAGAAGAAATTAGAACACTATTGAACTTGAAAGTAACAACAAGATGTAATGATTAAAGCAAGAAGTGGCAGTCATATATGCCAGATAATCTTTACATCTTTACTAACAACACAATCTGCAAACTTAAAAATTTCACTATGCCATTTGGCTTGTGAAAAGGTTCTGGCTGCCCTATCCATAGTTTTCTATTTTCTTCTTAATTTTAGCAGTACATATATGATGTAATCTCTTTTTCTGCTCTGGAACAGTTTCCCAGACAAAGCATGCAAGGGAATTCTCTTCTAAGCCATCCAAACTCCACTCATTGGAGGTTCATGTTAATTCTTTCTGGTTTTTTTTTCAGTCTAATTGAAATGGCTTCTGCAGTGAAAGATTCCTTAATTTCTTTTATAATCTACTACAATAACAATATATTACTAATATCCTAGTTTGGAGAAGATGATTCTGCATGGATTATATTTTCATCAAGTTCAAAATGTAAGCTACAATTGTATTCTGTTTTAGTAAAAATAATCTAATTCTGTTGACTCAAAAAGTACTTATGTTACTTTCACAGTAGCTCAGTTAAATGCACCAAGATACAGGAAAAAAAAAAAAAAAGAAAAAAAAGAAAAAGAAAAGGAAAAAAAAGAGGAACTACATCTTGGAATGCTATGCATGCAGACGTGTCTGTCAGTGTGTATTATTTAAAAACTGGTTCTACAGGTGAGATTAATGGAATAAAAGAAGAAATGTGTAAAAAAAAAAAGAGAAAAACGGATTAAGTGAGCTGAGAGACAATCTAGTAAAACAGAAATAAACTTAGTGGACAACAAACCTCTATGAATAATTTAATTCTGTACTGTTAGTAGTCTAAGCAAGGAGGTGGAAGACTATGTTCTGGTTTTGACAGTACCTGCATGATATCAGGCTGGTCTTCCTTTTCCCTATCCTCTTTCACTTGCCATTTCTGTCTAGCTGTTTAACTGTCATTTTCTGAAACTGTATTCTAGAGGCATCCATATCTCCAGCCTGCCTCGGCACAGAATTCCAATAAGCAATGGGACAGAAGACAGGTCCATGTTGTGTTAATAAGCAGAAGCTCTGCACATCTGGGTACCAGGTGTTTTAAGTCCATTAACTCCTAAAAAACTAGTTCCTATTTGATACTGCAAGGCAGCTTTGTAAATCATTTATATGTGTTTTGTGTTGTTTTTTTTTTTTAATATTTTATATAAGTTTAGGGTTGTTGATCCCCTACAATGTGTTAGTTAACTATCTTTCTGGTTGAAATACTCTTTTTGTCTTTTTGTTTTGTTTTGTTTTTCTTCTCTTGTTGCAACATTCTTTTCTTTATGATGAATAATTTGGTCAAATATTAGAGTTGGAAAAAAAAAATTCAATGTCTTTGGACATTCAGGCTATAAGAGGATTCCAAATTGTATAAAACTACACTTTTAAAAAACAGACAATGCCACCAGACTCCTACAAAGCAAATGCCTAAACAAACTGTGTTTCCTCCTATTTATTTCTTTTGGTTAAAAACAGTTTATCTGTTTCACTTGGCCAAGTCAAGACCTTATCAGAGTAAATAAAGCAGAGGCACTGACAAGTTCCATGGCTTTTGCTAAGACTTCCATGACAGAGATTCTTTTGTTCTACTATATTTTTTTAAAATAAATTCTACTGACTATGTCAGTAGTGTTTCCATCAGGATGGATATGAGTCATTTTTGTTGGAAATATTGTCGCATTTTCTTTCTGCCTGGAGAAACATTGGCTCTGGGTGTTTATCTTTTCAATTCATTGCTGATTTCTGACACACCTGTGGGGAACCAATCAATTCTGTACTGAAAGGGAAGCTAACACAACAATGAAATAAAAAAGGGCTGAACCAGGCAAGGAAGAATAAAATAAATAAATAAAATAAAATAAAATAAAATAAAATAAAATAAAATAAAATAAAATAAAATAATAAAATGAAAAGGTAATGTAGAGAGAAGAGTCCTGAGAAGATAACTGAGTATTACAGGAGGAGGAAATAAAAATTACAAAGGAGGAAGTTGAAAAGGAGTGAGAAGCTATTCTTTCCTATCTTTCCCTTATTTTCTTCTCATTTAATGCATTTTGTTTCCTGGTATATGTACTGGTTTGACTGAAAATGGGTTAATTTTCTTCATGCAGTGCTTTTTCATAGCTAGCATGCTCATTATTTGGACTTAGTTTGAGAACAAGCAGATAACACCCCAGCACAGAACTAAAGTTTTTAATTGCTCTGGTCTGAGAGCCAAGGACACTTTGAGCGCTCTGCCCACAGGTGTGAGGCATCCAGGAATGGGAACACAGATGTGGTAGAGCTTGATATCCAGATTGATCAATAAGAGTATTCCATCCCATTAACATCATGCTAATTATTTAAGGAGAGTTGGGAGTTTGAACCTTCTGATTGGCTCTTCTGCTATCTCTTTGCTCTTTTTTGTTGGAGCTGGGGGAGTTTTTGGTGCAGGATGTTTATTTCAGATTTTTTGCCATTTTGCAGAGGACTCTGAACCTTTCTGCCTTTTTTCCTCTTTTCTCTCTCTGGGATTGTCTTTGGGACCAGGTGTGGCTTGCTGGGACTGGTTGCTTATTGTGGACAGAGTTTCATGAGGAATTGCCTTGAGTATCTTTTATTTCTATTTTTTATATATATTTACTAGTAGTGTATTAGTATTTTGTTATTTTATTAAACTGTGTTTATCTCAATCCAAGTTTGTCCCTTCACTTTTTAATCTCTCCCTTATTGAGGGGGGACTGGGAAAGGGGGCAAGTGAGTGGCTATTGTGGTTTTATTGCTATGTTAAACCATCATAGCATAGCTGTAAAATTGTTGGACACACTGATGAATGCATTGTAAATAAATCACATCAGAAACTGTCTGAGGGATTATTTTAAATGTCATAAAAGAAACAGTCTCTAGACTTGTGTGTGTCAAACCAGTCTCAGAGCACTGTTTAAGATGTTTAGATATTGTACTAGGACACTAAGACATTACTGTAGCAAGAGATTTAAGTTGGAATTCTGAAACAAATCTATTCATACTTTACAAGTAGAAAATAGCTTCCAAAGAGAAAAGTAAAAAAAAAAAAAAAGCATTCTGGAAGCAGCCACTTGGCAATTTATGCATGTAAATATAATTTTAGTATTAATCTCTGCTGATTTTAACATTTGTCCCTTAAAATTAATGTGAAAGAAGCACTAAAATGCATCAAATGGACAAGGATGATAGTAGCAAAATTTCTAATCGAGTAGAACTTTCCATTTCTATCCACCGGGATTATTTTCAGTAATACGCTATTTTGTAAATTAGGAACTAAGAAGAAGATTATTTGCACATTGTCTCCTGCTTTCTCCCCTCAAGCAGGGTTAACATTTTTTGAATGGCTAATACAACTGGTATTAGAATAAAAAAAAAAAAAAAAAATAAAGATACCTTTTGAAACACAGAGCAATTTTCTATGGCTTTTATTATGTTTCAGATTAGAAGCTTTTTTCCTTATCTCTATCTACAATTTCAGCTTTTTTCTGTGCCTTCAGCTTTCACTCAACATATTTTCTCAAAAGCTGAGTCTTTTTTAATTACATATTTTCTCCACGATACACAGTTGTTGGACCTAAGTCTGCATTCCCCCGCTATGTATCCTCCCTAACTTCATGGCAGTATCTGGTTCCATTCATTACACTCATAGCATTATTTGATTATATCACTCTTTGTGTCTAATTGAGAGTTAGTCTGTAAAATAATTTGGAATTTTTCCTCCGCACAAACACAATGTTTTGCTATTAAATGCAAATGTGGAAGAGTATGACTGTCCAGCACTTGTTTCAAGGCTTAACAGCAAAATACTGTGAACTCAGACTTTTCAGGCTTCTGTGGCAATCAGCAGAACAGCCAAACTGGTGTGAGGTAAATGATCTCTTGTGTATATCTTAACATGGGGAGACATTATCTCTGAACAGGAGAGGAATACTCTGTATCATCTAAAGTTTGTTTGATAACCTTAGCAAAAAGGAAGCTGATTTTTTTTAGTAAACAGTTTTCTTATTTAAAATTCCTGAAACATATTGGTGTGTCAGATTTCTGCAACTGTATTTTGTGCATGGTTGATGGGGGTGCCACAAGACTGGCATTCAGTCAACATCACTGAAGGATTGGATCAGCCTGTTCTTAAATGGATTTTCTTTCTGCTAACCACAGTTGATTATGGAACTTTGTTTAAATGACTGCTAAGTACTGATAGCACTGTTATGGAAGCACATTACTCGGAATGATGCCAAAATTTTACAGCTGTGCAAATTCATCTGATCCATTGGTAGTCATCTGTTGCTTTAGTTAAATATCAAAGTTGTGATCTGACATATGCTGCTGTAACGGTTCAGTATGGGAAATTATTGTATTCTTTTAAAATGTTATTTAAATTCTAAGAGAACTGTTGGGCTGAGAACTGAGCTCTTCACATTGCTTTACTGCAACAGTGTTGCCAGTTTGACTTTAAGGGCACACCAGATGTGTATGAGAAATGTTTAGTTTCCCTATCTGCTCACTTGCAACCAGTCTTCTGTGAAAAATGCTAGTTCTGTGCAAGAACATTTACTCTAAGGTACAAACTCTATCAGACACATTGCAATAGAACACAGGATATTCATCATGGGGTAATATAATAGCTCTTCCTCCAGAGTTTGGCCTTGAGGTTAGCTTTCTGTATCTTCATTCAAAGTTCCATCAAATGCTCTGTTTTAGTGCAGCTGCAAAGTGTTTGATAGCTAAGAGCCTGTCTTTGGATTGTAAGTTACGGAAAAGTAAATGAGTTGCCACTATATCTCTGTTGGTCAGATACAAACTCCTGTCTATCCATCCCTTACAGAAACTTCCAGTCATCATATACCTCTGCAATCTTAACCGATAAGATTAATTCTTTTTATTTGATTGTTTGTTTGTTTACAAGGAATGGCAGAAGTAATGACAAGAAGAAAGGAGTGGGTGATTTTTTTTCCAGGACATACAGGAATTCAGATAATGTTTGTGTTAAGAGCCCATGAAAAAAGATATTAGAAGAAATAGATGTCAATACACAAAATATTAAAAACAAGTATAAATTCCATTCTTTCCTCTATTGTATACACACACACATGATATATCCATACACTGACTTGTGGCTCTGATGTTTTTTAGCAGGTCTGCTTTGGAGAGCAGTTGAAAGGCAGTGCACTTCTTGTTGGGGAGCTAGCTGTTCACTGGCAGTGGAGGAAAGTTAGACACGAAAAGCTCTCATAAAAGGGAAAAGTTCTGGTGTGGACGGGGCCTAGCTGTTCCTGAGGTAAGAGCTGACCCTATGCATACAATGCAGTGAGTCTGGAGGATCTGGTGTACAAACGAAAACTACGTTTCCTTATGTATAAATGGGCAAAAGGTAAGATTCTCTAACAGGCAATTCAGGAAGATTGATTCAACTAAAGGACAGAAAGCTTATATGGAAAGGAAACAACACATTAAAGAACTAGGACTTAACTGTAAACAGGGTGGATATTGTTGCTGGTAGGGGAGAAATTGCTGTTGTTTACTGCTTCACCAAATCTTTGGATGCGGTTCTTTCAGGTAGTTTACAAACACTTGTTCACAATCCCACTCCTCATCATCTGTTAGAGGAGGGAAGTTGCAAAAAAAGGTCTCTGAGTTGTTTCTTCCTAAAGCAGGAGTGTAGTGAGCTCCAGGAAGCAGCTGGGCATGTTCAAGGAGGGAAGGCTCTTGCAGCCCGGGGATAGAGAGAGCCCAACGAGACCCTGCAGGTATGTAGGTTGCACTGAGCTTCACTCTTCTGTGATGGCAAAATAAATTTGCTGAGTAACTCAGACATGCTGCAAAGTTTGCAGCCAGCAGTGAGTTGGTTGAAGGCCACAGTGAACAAGGAGAAGGAGACTGGTTTATAAATAATTCTAGTTGCAATTCTGTTTGCTTTCATCTGTTTAGAAAACTGATTATTTTGATGTATATACATATGTTTAAAAGTGTCAGTCCTTTACGTTTAAAAGAATTTTTTATCATCTTTGATCTCAGAGCGGAGAGTGGTCTTACATTCATCTCAAAGTTCAGGCTGCCTTTGGTTCCCATTAGTGAAGCATGAAATCTGTTTCATAATGGAGCAGTCTGGGACGATTACATTGTGTCATAGGTAGAAAGTAATCATTCTTCTTTTCTCCTTTACTGTGTGATTGCTGTACTTACTTCATTCTGGACCTCAGTATATATAATATGTGTCCAACAATGTATGATGATTATTGCATTAATATCAATGTTTTTTTCTAAGAAATAGTTGAAAGACTTAATATCAAAGCCTGTGTCTTTATTCAAAGCCTGTGTCTTTATTCTTGGCACTAATCTCCAAGATGTCATAATTTATGAATCATGTGATCAAAAATGTAGTTTTACTGTTTATTTATTATTCTATTTTACTTTTCAAGCATGAATATAATTCTTTGAAAACCTAGTCTCTAACTCCTTTAAGTGAGGTTGAATATATTTCTATAATAAATAACAGCAGTATGCTGTAGAACCAGTATTTTTAAAATTTAGTGCTGTTTTGTCAATTAATACAGAATACAGAAGCAATGCAAATATTTCCTAACTCTAGAATTCAAATGCAAAGATGTACTCTTTCACCAAATTTAGCAATCCATACATTGCTGCAGTCTTCCACTTTGTGAGAGCTGAAGAGCAGAGCTAACAAGAAACTATGACTTTTTTACAAGATGGAATGGCTAAGAATAAATAAGCAGTATAAAAGCTGAAGAGTATGTGTGATTATGAAGAGCCTAAGTATTTAAAAATTTAAAAAATGTTTAATTTCATAGAAAATAATTATTAGGACATAGAGACACTGAGTAAATCTCACATAGCCAGCATAGCTGAAGTCTTCAAATGTATTCCGTTGCTTGGCATTTAACCTTGTCACATGGCTACTACTAGCAAATAGTTCTAATGTCAAGGAAGCATAATGAGGCAAACTGATGTATGAAAAGAATAGAATATGTTATTATTTCTGCCTAAAAAAATTATAAAAATCTGATATGGATACCACTGGACAATTTGACTTCTTGTCTTCTAATATTGGCACAGTTGTTCATTTCCTGGGGAAAACAAACAAACTGAGGGATAGTGATATTCTCTGAGGTGCCACGAGTTTTTCTGGCTCTCAAAATCATTTTCCCAACTCAGAGTATGTTTCAGCACAATCTCATCACTGAGAAATACTTTTGGAACAGATTAAAAGTCACTATCAAAGTATTTGCATCAGTGTTCTGACTCTTTAATCAGGAGAAATGGATTGAATGGTTAAAAAATACTTTCCCCCTTCCTCCCCAATAATACTCTAGAAAAATAACAAAAAACCCACAAACAGATACAAACAAATGAAAACCATAAAACAAGTATCATTTTGTTGTCATCTGTGTGAGTTAAGACAGAAATGGTAATGATGAAGTTCTGTGGGGAAGAACAGGACTCACATTAACACTGTTTCTTTTTAAGGAGGAGTGAAAAATTCCCTGTGGTTTTATAAAGTGTATGAGGGAACTTTATTTTCTTCATGGTTGTACATTTGGGAGATCTAGGGGGAAGTTGCTAACTTAGAGTATTCTGGTATAATTATTTTTTTAATGAACAAATCTTTTAAATGAAAAAAACATCCCAGTCCATGAGGGAGACTAGACAGTTGTCACAGATCTATAGTTACTGAACTGTTAGAAAAGGGGTCTTCATTACAACTGTAAAATGTAAGGGGATAGCCTTATCTTGGAGCCAGCTACACAGACTAGATTATAAAAGAATTTGAGAGCAGGTTGTGTGGTTAGTACGGTGCAAAGAAGAGAGTTGTCACTGTGCTGCAGGCAGTGGACATACTAAGATAGGTGATCTCATTAAGCAACAGTCTGTTGTAACCATCCTGATTATGCTGATTTATTGCTTGGTGCTGGACAGTTTATTTGTACTTTAACAGAATCACAGTTTTGATGTACATGATATCTAACAATACCAAAGCTGTTCAGTGCCTGTCTAGGATCCTGTCCTTTTGTTTCAGTGATTGTCGCCCAGTCCTGCGATGCAGGATCACATTGGTTTTGCCTTCTGTCCCATTTCTCTCATCAGAATTGGGGTCCCCTGACCTAGGGTCCTAGTACTGGCAATGATGACTAAGTGGATGTGAAGACAGAGAGATGAAGAGACAGATAAATGGTGTTTTGATTTTCCTTCGTGCTTAGAGCCGTAGGTGATGTTCATGAGGTCAAATGAAGCTCTGCATGTCCTGAGGGAGAAACCATGCCAGGTGGGGAATATTGAGGGGGCAGATCCCCTGGCTAAGGGAGGAAGGAGAGGAAGGTCCTGGAGTGGAGGGCACATCTTAGGAAGCTAGAAGATATGGTTCTCTAAAGAGTGACAGCCTGCAGAAGAACAGATTTGATGGTTCAAAGGAAATCAGTGAAGGAGAAGGAAGAGATCGTCACCTTCCTCCTTCTTTTATGGGTCCTATGTTCTGAAAAACTCAATAGAATTGTGCTACCTGATGTTATAGTGATACTTCATTTAAAAGAGTCCAGATTCAAATTTTGTCACCTGTTACTGCTACAGCTGGCTCTGGCTTAAATACTTTTAAGAAGACTAGTTCAAGTCTGAGCCAAAGAACCTTAAATACTTAGTAGATGAAGACACAGATTCTAACTTGATGGCTGGTATATGTGACGTAAATCAATTTCATTTGGACTCAGTGCCTCAGGCCTGGCCGTGAAGTATACGTAAATAAGTTTTATGCTATGAAGAACATGCTCTTCTTCATATAACTATTATCCAGCCTTCTCCAACTGCTTTCTTGTCTGTAAGGTTTTTTAACTGCTTCTCGTACCATACTCACAGTACATAATAAAATAACAAAAAAGTCTACAGCTTGAGGTCTTATATTTAGAACAAAACCAAAAAAAGCCTGTGTATGTGTAATGGAGATAGAAAAGGGGGGTGGGGGGGGATAGGGAGGGAGAAGCAAAACTCTGAAGTTTCCTAAAATTCCTAGAATTTCCTTTAGGATTTTTTTCTGCTGTTATATTTGGAGAGCAGACAAGATGCTTGCAAAAAATCCTCAGTGCTGTATACCTTCCCCTCTCACTCCCATCTCCAAGTAATATTTGTTTTGCAAGATGATTTTGCCTTAAAAATCTATACTTACTCAGGGTTATGCTGTTAGGTCTTTTGAAATCAGAATCTGGCTGCTCAGGCAACCATGACCGCATTTTAAATTGTTTAATTATTCTTCTGTGGGGGAGGACAATTTTATTGCCTGAAATAACACAATTACGTTGCATTCCTCAGTGCAATGGCTGTCGAAAGGGAAGATGCAGAAATAGATTGAGCTTGTTTTAAATACATTTTGGATGATAATTATTTAAGGATAAAAACAAGAATTGTGAGGCCATATCTAAGAGACTTGAAATCTCACTTCTGAATAAATAGTCAGCACTTATAATGCATACAATCTTCTAAGGTTATTAACCCTCTTTTATTCTCTAGGCCATATATTCTAGAAGTGATTAAATTGCACTTATTTGCCAATTAATCAAACTAGTTGCAATGTAGAAGAAAGAATGTAGTTCACCCATCACAGAATGTTTGTAACAAAAAGAAGTTGAATTGTGCTGTAACCGAATTGTGCTGCAAAGAGCTGCATTCACCTCTGATTGAAATCCAGTAAATTAACTGTACATTTACTAGAATACATAATCACGCTATACCTTCTCTTTTGTAAAGGGTGTACAATGACTTCCAGTAATAAAGCCAGGGTGACTTTATTGTCCAGATAGCAAGATGTAAGGACTGTATTAGCTATGCATACCTTGGATATTGAAAATGTGTCTCCCTAATCTTTGTAAGAGTGTCAAATTTACTTTTCCTTCCAGTACTGCAAGGAGTTTGCAATTAGAGTTTGAAGGGGAGTAGTGCTAGACTAGGTGCGTGATGAAGTGTGTTGAGCAATTCCACAGGCGTTGCTTAGTCTACAAGGAGGGTTTCGGGTTTCAAATGTTTGACTTGGCAGGTGGATGCTACCTCCAAAGAATTAAAAGAATTGATCTTAATGGCATAGAATAAATTTTATTGGGGGATGTGGGGGTGGATTTTTCAAAGCTAAATTTTAAATTTCCACCCTTTGCAGAAAATAGGGTACAGCTTGGTTTCCAATACTTCAGTTTATTAATTTTAAAATATTCCCTACTAATATGGAATTACAGAAGAGAAAGAGAGTGGTTCCATGCAGCATACACCTTTGATCCGCAACAAAGCTTTTGGTTTCTCTCAGCTATCGACTTTTTTTTTTTTTTGCCCTGCATCCCACTCTGTTTATAAATATGTATACGTCATGTCTGTCTATACATATTGTTATATGTTTATTTTTGTCCCTATATATCTTTAGTTTCCTGAAGCTAATATAGCTTGAAAAGTTTATGATTAAGTTGCCCAAATTAGAAAGTTCACTGCAGAGCACGGTTTGTCATATGTACACACAAACATATAAGGATATTATATATTTAATAGGAAAGCAACATAACATTGAGAAGCAGCAACCAAATGGATAGGAAACAACAATCAAACAGAGCAAAGACCTGCTAGGACTGCTGCATTCAGATAGTTAGTATGGGCAGATCATTAACCTAACTTTGAAAGGGGGCTAGGATGAAAAAATGCTCAAGCAAAAACTGGATTCCTAAATGGTATCCAGTTTCTTAACTCCATTGTTGGAAGTATGAAGTTCTGGGAGATGATAGGCAGAATCATAGAGAAGGTGATGAGATCCAACAACATGAAGTCATGTCAGTGGTCCCACTTCTTCCAAGAAGTAAGCAACCAAAACATGGAGAGGTATAAAAGGCACACAGAAGTCAAGGATCTCCAGAGAAGAGAGGTACCTTGTATATAGCTCATTAATACTGGAACAGTGTATCTAAAAATATTAATTTTTGTTTATTATAATGTATTAGATAACTTATTAGGAAGTTTGGCTTCATAATGAAGATAAATTAAGAGGCGATTTTAATTGGCGGTGTAAATTTGCCTCTCAGAATGCTGAACTTTATAGACTTTTGTCAAAATATGTTTGTTTTCAGTTGTCAGTTTGTGAGTAAAATTATTAATATTAGAGCTTTCCAATGAAGAGTACTATCATGAAAAGCACTCACACAGGTTAAGTTTATTGTCATATACAGTTTTTTGATTTGAGATTGATGATTGAGCCTTTTGAGGAAGGAACTGAATGTGAGTATGTAGATGTGTGTGAGAAATTTCATTCATAACTGTCTTTAGTGAAACAGAATACAGTGTTATCAATATTGATGTCTCTCATATATAGCATGTGTAATGGGGAACAGTTTCCACTTAATAGGCTTCTAAAGCTCTTGGGCAAATCAATAGGCCTTTATCACTAAGGGAGCTCAAACTTTGAATTGTAAATGAAAAAACAAACAAACAAACGAAAACAAAAACCGAAACAAAAAACGAAACAACAAAAACAAAAACCAACCAACCGAAAAAAAAAAAAAAAACAAAACACTGCTTGGGCTAATTTATTTATTTGTTCTTTTTAAAAAGCATACTCTTGAGAGATAGCAAGTATCTTCAAATATAATTAGAGAAGCAATGAAGTAGATGCAGTATTTATATATCTTAATGGTTTTATGAGAAAGCTGCATCATGCTGAGGGATATGCTAGCACTTACACTTATCATGAAAGAAGACGTTAAGCCCCATGTGAGATTCATCTCCTCTTGGCTCTTTTAGAACTTATCGGGAATTTTTAGTTTTATGCTTGTTTTGCTTATTTTTTTATTTGTTTTGGTTTAATTTCTCTGTTGTCAATGGAATTTAATTTTTCTTATAGGCATATGAAAGGCATATGAAATTGTCTTCTCAGGGTATTTACTTTTGGTGGTGAATTCTGCTACTATTTAAAGGCACTTCCACTGAGCTCCAAATAACTATCCAACTTCGAGCAATCCACTGAACTGTTTTCAAGTTTTTCCTATCAAAAGTCATTAAATCAAATCCTATTATTTTCTTCTACACAAATCTACTAGTAAATGGCTTCAGTTTAAAGGAACATGTTATTCAGACTTAACACTTAATGTGAAATGCAAAACATTGTCTCTCAAATAAGGATATTTTCAGAAATCACATAAATAGATTTTCAGAATTGTAGCTAATTAGGTACAGCTAGCTATGGTAGGTACAGTTTTCTGTTGACTATTGTAGGCTCTGACCATTTTGTAGGTTTTGTATTTTTTTTTAAATACCATGCCAATAAAATGCCTCTCTCTCTTACTCTTGGAGGCAATTTCTGTTCTCTAAAAAATATATTATAATTTAAGAGCCATGACTTCCATCAGTATAAGAAATTTACCCTTTAACTATCTTACAGTATATAATGGTGAATTTTGCCTCCAGAATACATCTAAGTACATAGACATATCAATGTTCATGCATCACATGTGATGTATGGTTTAAATACAATAATTACTACTTTCACTTCAGGAATCTTTTAAGGGGAATAACATAGGGATGGTGGTCAAAGAGATGCAGGTTTTTCTTTTTTTTTTTTTTTTTCAGCTGATCCAAATGAGAAACTGTGTAATATTCAGTGTTTTTCTCATCATATGTTTTGGAAGAACCTGGGCTGGGGCTTACATTCATTTGCATTACTTCATGGATCTTTAGGAAAGAAGAGTCAGCGACATATTATTTGGATCAGTTTTTCTTCAATTAAAGGAAAAGCTTCAATGGAAATTCAAACTATGATGAAGTCACCATGTTGACACAGCGCTTCTCAAAACTTCTTGACAGGTTTCTGAAATTTCTGTACTGGAGTTAGAAACACCTGTGTTCATGTGAGTCCCAAACACCAGAGCACTGTGTTGCCTAAATAAACCATGCTTTCCATATTTACATTGCTTTTCACATTGCCACTTGGGCAAAATCTTCCACTGGGGATCGTTGAAGGTTTTTTTTGGTACTTGGTGGTTTGTCTGTGCTGAAGCCAGACAGACAGTACCAGATGATAATCTAATCAGCATACAAAGAAGCAGCAGGCACATTTCAGCACAATAAATTTCTAAATGTTATGCTGTTGCTCTTATATTTTGCAGGTGATAAAGATTTCTGTGTGCAAAAAGTCTGAGTTGAATACGTCTACTGACCTCACAGGAGCTACACAACTTGAGGATTTAATCCAAATATCTTATAGGTGATGCTAGATAAATTACCATCCCTTCTTTGTCTATTGTAAATTTTCATTTTAAATTTTGTTCTGTTTTTCTTTTTCTGTGAAATAATGAAGCAGATAATGGAGTACCGTCAAAAGCTGGATAGGCATTCTGCAATTATACACCTCCAGAGTAAGAGAGTTCTGCATCATGATCCCCTTGGCAACTGCAATCCTCCAGACAGTGAATACTTTATATCATTCCCAGACCAGAATCTGCTACTCAGGGTGATATCTGAAGCACAGAGAAACAGCCAGAGATGGGACATACCAGAAAACATAGAGGGTTTTGTTTGTTTTCTTAGGTAAATGAAGAATTCTGTTCCTGATTTTAATTTAAAGACATTGCAGATATGCTATGCTCTTTGTAAAACATAGTAAGTTGATTATTAGGTTCATCTGCTAAATTGTGTGTGATCAGATTTCTGGGGTTTGAAAACATTTGCTGCTGTCAGTTGTGCAGGAATTTATGGTATTTTAGCTGCTTCAACAGCTAGAAGGCAAACATACAATTCTGAACACGGGACTTACATAGCACTTATGAATTGTTTGGCATCATTACTATGTAGTACAAACAATATAGAGGACTCAGAAGAAGTATATTCTCATCCATATTCTCTCTCTTTCTTTTTTTTTTTTCTTCCTGGTTCCTGATTCTGCCACCTCTTGTGGATTGGAAGAATTATGTCACTGTTGGTCTCCTCAGCGAGCAGAGAAAAAAATTCTAATGGAGTCAAAGGGAATTTCTTATAAAGGGATGTGATGATTTAGTGATGAAGTGATGAGATGTAATGAAAGCCAGGTGACTAAGTGTACAGTGTTAAAATAGCACACTTCTTAAAAATTCTGGGATTTGCAGGCAGCTGTCTAATTTGCACCATCATATGATTTGTTAATGTATCTCTGGGAGAGAGTGAGGGGTAACCTTGGGCTATAAGTCTTTTAGAAAATGTGTCTTTTTAAGGAAATGCCTGAAGAAGAGCATGGAAAACTGGGACAAAGACAAGAGACTCCAGGCTCTCAAATGCTGCAAATCAGAAAGTTCATGGAAAGTGCTTTAGTAAGAAAGTCAGAAATCAGTTTTGAAGAAAGTACTTCTTTGCAAAGGAAGATGATAATCAACATACCACGTATCTAGTTTCTCCAGTGAGTAATTTAAGTGGTATAAAGCATCCCTTTCTAGAACTATAGAAAGGGTGGTAGAGAGATTAACAAATTTTGACATTGACATTATAACCCTTTGTGACTGTACCATGAAGGCAAAAATATGCTGTGGGAGATTGATGTCCTTAAACATATGTACATGTTTTCTCTTTCTTTTCTGAAAGGTGCCACTGAATCCTTCTAGAAGTGAAAAACTACATACACATACATTATTTCTGTATTGTCACAATACTTTGAGGTATTCTTAAATGAAATATGATGAACATACATACAGAAACATATGTACTTACCTGTGTTCTGTTACTACATCTGAAGTTTTAAAGCATGTTTGATATATCAGCTATTGAAGAGCACTTTGTTTATAATGGCCTCTTCAAATTTTGAGAAGCTACATAATGTTCAGCTAGGAGATAATTTTTTTTCAGCAGATGGCAACTTTTGTTATCCCTGTGGAATATACGAAAAAGGCACCATGGCTCTGTTCTGACAAAAAGGCTCTGGTTCTGTGGACAGCAATGCACATGCACATGTACAGACACCCTTGAGATGTCATTTTGCCATCAACCAATGAATTCTGATTTCTGTATTTGCTAGTTAACAAATTACAGAAGTTCATGCCCAAACCCGAAAGCCAGTTTTAGGCTGGTTTACAAAATCCTGGTTACCTAGCAACAAGTAGAAAGGATGTGGAGGAGCAGGCAGGTTCTGAGTCGATACATGGCAGCAGTAGCGTCAGTTCAGCAAATCAGGCTTTAGACAGCTTTCTGTATTTATATAGATAGCTCTGAAAAATAAATATGCTTACTGAAATGCAGTAACTGTGAGTGTTTCATAGTCTGACACTAGCATCCCCTTACATGAACTCCCCAGAGTGGCAGCTTCTATGCCCAATGTATTCTCAGATCTTTAGAAGAAGAGTAAAATATCAGCAGGAGAGTGGAAAAGCAGAACAGAACAAAGCATTTGACTGGATATTAATTAGCTCTTATCAAATATGCAAGGATCTGGTTTTTTCATGTCTTTTAAATGTAGTGTGTTGTAGAGAGAAGGAAAAAACCTTTTATAGTTGATGTCCACACTAGAAATACTAAATATTTTTCCCAAGGACTTCAGTATGCTTTCATCCATTCAAACATTTCTGACTTCTGTGTCTGAAAGGGAGAAAAAGAAAGCAACAAAACCAAAACCAAACAAACTCGTAAATCCGTGGTTGCTTATAAAATAAATTCTGATGTGAATATGTCTAATATCCAACAAAATTATTTTCCTATGAGTCTTTGAGTATATCCACTAGAAAGAGAAAAAGGTTATGGCACTATTTGGAGAAAAAAAAAAAAGTTAAATTTTCCTGTTCATAAATTTGTTCATAAATTCTGTTCATAAATGTAGGATAATAATATTTCTTTTTAATAATAATAATAATGTTTCTGCTTTTCAAATGTTACTTGTAAATGCCTTAGGACAAGGTTTTTCCT
Organism: Patagioenas fasciata; assembly: GCF_037038585.1. NCBI lineage: Eukaryota > Metazoa > Chordata > Aves > Columbiformes > Columbidae > Patagioenas > Patagioenas fasciata. The sequence continues at coordinate 25,129,628 of NC_092524.1, read as the reverse complement.
CACTGTAGTTGTAGAGATCCCTAGCACCAGAGGACCCTATTCTCAGTTAAATAAAAGTTTAAAATAATTGATTTGAGCACTAGGAAGAATGTCATTATTTTAATTTGAAAATAAAACCCTAATTTTCTTTAAAAATATACTCTCGTGTGTTTAAATGACAAATATAACATACTTGAAATTCTAATTCTGAAAAACTAATTAATTCACTGCCATGGGTCAGCGATTTTCTTTAGGAGAATTAGGGTTTGTTATTTAATGAGACGTCATAAACTAAAGATACAGGTGATCCCCTCTAGTCCTCCTCTTTACCATCCTCCTTAGCCTGCTGCTGTAAAACTTTTAAAGCCTCTTTTGTTATGTGTTAATTAGTATTAATGGGATTAATCTTTGCAAAATAGAGAAGAAAGCAAACAGGATGCTGGGACTGCATTAGCAAGGGCATCACCAGCAGAGACAAAGATGTTATTATGCCACTCTACTCAGCAATCATCATGCCACACCTGGAATGCTGTGCTCAGTTTTGGTCCCCACTGTACAAAAGATGTGGATAGACTGGATAAGGTCCAGAAAAGTGCCACAAAGATGACCAAGGACTGGGAAGCCTGCCAAATGTGGAAAGGTTGAGAGAACTGAGTTTGTTTAGCCTTGAGAAAAGAAGTCTTAGGGGAGACCTTGTCGCCATGGGCTAGTATTTGAGGGGAGACTACAAAGAAGATGGAGACTCCCTTTTTAAATGGAGTCACATGGAAAAGAGAAGGGGCAACATGTACAAGTTACTCCTGGGGAGACTCTGATGGGACATAAGAGGTAAGTTTTTCAGGATGAGAACAATCAGCCATTGGAATAATCTACCCAGGGAAGTGGTGGATTCCCCAACACTGGGCAATTTTAAGCTTCAGCTGGACAGGGTGTTCCAGAGTTCCCTTCCAAGCTGGTATTCTATGATTCTCTGATTATCTTGCTTTATTGAGACATTCAAGGGAGAACTTAATTAAACAAAGGTATAAAAAATATAGAAAGACTTGCATACTGATTCAACCTCTTTTCCTGTTCCATAGTTGCACATGCAGATATTGGACTGCACTGTTCATTGTCAGAAACAGGTCCTAAAACCAAAGCTACACTGTCCCTGTAGCCCAGCAAGGACACATACATTGAAGAGAACTCTGATTATTTATTTCATTTTGCTATCTTCATCATTTTTTAAAATCTATGAGGTGACATTTTTCTCACAAAATTCAAAGGAAGATAACAGAGAAACATAGGTGTATTTTTTTGGTGTGAATTATTCACCTAGTCTACTAGATAAATATAATAGAAGGCCTAGAAAAGTTTATCCTTTCCAAAGTGAAAATATTATTTTATTGAATTCAAGTAATTACAGAATAGGATTTGTTGCCAAACATAGATATATTTGCTGGAGATATATTACATGCCCACAAAGGGGGAGTAGTGATTGTAGAGTATTCCCTAGTCGAAAAACTTTCCACACAGGCTTATGCCTTTTTTTGGGCCTTTTCATGTCCAGTCTTCATAGTCTCAGTGCTCACTACCTATTGGTTTGAATTATCTGTCATCTTCACATCATTAATATCTGCATTCTCTTTTCTAAGATCTGTAGCCTTTGGTGACTGACATTTAAAAAGAGTATTGCTGTAGAAGTTTCACACTGTAGTCAAGCTGATTGGATATTTTTCCTCAATGATTGTATGAAAGCTCCAAGTATAGATTATCTTTTTCTGAAATAATTTAATCACAGTAGCTGTTTGAGAAACTAATATAAGCTATGTGCATGATTTAAAAGGAATAGTACTGTTAAACTATTCTCTAATGTGCTGTTATTTGTTCATTAAGCTATTCAGGGTCAGCATAAGGTTTCTAACTCCTTCTGTTGAGTTAGGACTTTAGCATCCAGCCTGGAAGACAACTTTGGGAACAGCCTCAAACTATTTTTGTCCATAGTCAATGGCTTCCCATTGTTATGGGAAGAGCCTTCAGTTTGGTATTGATCTGCTACTTCTTTCTGGACTTTCATAAATATGATTAAGGTCCCTTGTTTCCTGAAAGAGAGGAGATTTAAAAGCTCCATGTTAGCTTAGAATTTAACCAGGAAGATATCTAAAAAAAATTGTATTTTAATAACCTTGGACAGCACTCAGTGTCTGATGACTTAAGAGATTGAATCAAAAAATAATTTCTCATGATGCATAACAAATAACAAACAAAATAACAAATAAAATAACAAATAAAATAAAAATCAATAACAGTTAAAAAAATCTTCCAGCCATTGTATGTGATAATGATCCAGGCATTCGTAATTGATTACTTCAATAATGGCAAGTTTTGTTGCTTTTACTAGTGCCTTTCTGTAAAACTGCTGTATTTTTTTCTTCTTTTCCTTTGAAATTTCTGGATGAATATTAATCTGGATATACCAGTTCAATATAAACTGTTATTTTATATTTGTTCAGATTTTGAGCAAAAATATAGGTGATGTATATGAAGGTCTATGGCTTTCATGCAGAAGGGTTCTGGAGAATTGACTGAATTACCAAAGTAGTCCTGGTTTCTCTTGCAGCCACTTGACCCATGTGCAACTCTTATGATACCTCTTTTGTGGACTATTTCCTTGCTTCCAAGCAAAATGCGGATACTTTTATGTCAAATGCTTAAAAATGCTGCCTAATGATTTAAAAGAATAAAATGCTAAATGTTTATATATGATAGACTTATGTGCAAGAGCACAGAAAGAAATAAAATTGACTGCTGGGGTTTTTTATACTGAGAAGCTAAAAAGTCCATGGACAGCATATACAGAAGGAATACATAATATGAATGTACATAACTGGTTCCGCAAAGTCAGAAAATAACTTCTGCTACAACAAATATGGGACACAACTCCCATTTTGAAAATGCAGCATCAGAAAAAAAGATTATAATACACAATTCAAATTTATACCAAGAACAGGACAATCTTAGTGTGAAGAGAACTTCAAATCCATCTCTACATTCTAGTATACTGGATGCTGAAGGACATACTTTGAAATGAGCCCTTGCATTTTTTTTTAAGATTCTATTGAATAGCAACATTCAGAAAGTTAAATTTGAAGCAAATAATTTTTGTATCAAGTACAAAGATGCTGAACATTGTTTTCTCTTTTTCCTTAAGTATTAATCATATTTTTCCTCTGAATTTGATGTTACTAATCTAATAAATTCACAAAATAATTCTCAATGTGCACATTCAGAGATACAATTATTAGAGAACTTCTGAATTAATGATAGAAAAGCAGCTGCATTTAGTGCCCACCCTTCAACCAACCAGCAGAGAAAGTCTCTAAAAGGTATTTTGCCCTTGGAGAATAACTTGTGCCCTGTGTTCATTTTGATCAGATGTTGGATACCTTTTAAATACATTTCCTACAACAAACAATTGGTTGTTTGCTTTAAATATTTTCACAAAACAAATAGGACTTCTTAGACCATTATAGAAATATCCATATCATTTAACCTAGTAGACTCTCTTGACAGGGCTAATAGTAGTTGTCCGGGAGAAACAAAATATTGAAAAGCAGAAAATAATGGTAGCATAGAAATATACTTCCCCCAAGTTAACATTCTAAGCTGCTTAGAATCATTGAATCATTTTGCTTGGAAGAGAGGTCATCAAGTCTAACCATAACCTAAGTCTAGCACTAAACCCTAAGAACCTCATCTATGCGCCTTTTAAACACTTTCAGGGATGGTGACAACCACTTCCCTGGGCAGCCTGTTCCACTGCTTGACAACCCTTTCCATGAAGCAATGTTTCCTAATATCCAACCTGAACCTTCCCTGGCACAACTTGAGGACATTTCCTCTCATCACTTGCTACTCAGCAGAAGAGACCTATGCCTTTCATGCTACAACCTTCTTTCAGATACTTGTAGAGAGAGAGATAAGGTCTCCCTTCAGCCTCCTTTCATCAAGGCTAAACAGCCACAGCTCCCTCGGCCACTCCTCATGAGACTTTTCTCCAGATGCCTTGTTGCCTTTCTCTGAACACTCTCCAGCACCTCAATGTCTTTCTTGTAGTGAGGGGCCCAAAATTAAATACAGTATTTGAGGTGGGGCCTTACCAGTGTCAAGTACAGGGGGATGTTCACTTCCCTAGTCCTGCTGGCCACACTGTTCTTGATGCATGCCAGGATGCTGTTGGTCTTTTGGCAGCTTAGGCAGCCAGCATCAGAAGTTGCAACTGCATTGTGTTAATTATCATTGATGGAACTTACTTCTGTGAAGCTCTGTAACAGCTTTCTAAACACATTTGGATTTTGTACAGGACTGCGGCAATGTGTACAGTAATTTAATTACGTATAGTGTGAAAAAGTACATAAGTTTATTTTATACCTGTTGCTTAATAATTTGATTTAATGCTTCCTAGTTTTTGTCTTACATGGAAAAAAGGAATAAACTGGCTGATTTTCCCTTATCATGCCATTCATGATTTCACTAATTTTTCATATATCTTCTTCATTGACCCTTCTCCAAATTTTTCCATTTTCAATCAGTGCCATACTTTAGATCATCATTGCTTTCTTGTCTTCTCTAGGAATTTTTTTTGGAACTGTTCTAGATCTCCAGTATTACTAAGATGGGGCAATGAAAAAAAGAAAATACTATTCCAGGTATGAATCTAATGTGGATTCATATAGTGGAACAATGGTGCTTCCAGATTTCTCTGTGTATTTCCTAGTAACTTTGTACATGTTTGCCTTTCTGATTGCTGTTGAGCTGCATGCTTTGATCTGATGATTTCAAAGAACTGTGAACTCTGACATTAAGATTTTTCTCCTGAATAGAAGCAGATCCTTTGGAGTCTATTATCGTGTATGTTTAGAGTAGCTCCTTCCCCATGCGGATTACTTTTCATACTAGTGCTAGTTGTTCTGTGCATATTCATAATTCGGGGCAACTAGCAATTAATGTTGGTTTCTATAAAGTGACTGTGTGATCCCAAGAAGATGTGTGCATTAAAACCCAGGAACTCATTTTGTGTAGGCTGCTGAACAGATATTAGATGGCAATGACTCCTGTTCTCTCTTCGCCTGGGCTAATTTCAAACCAGTGTCATAGAACTGAAATGTTCTGTATCTTGTTACAAGTTACTGGAGTTTACCCAGTCAAATCTATTTGTGATTCAAAATGTATTTATCGTGAAAGATGTTCTCTGCTTCCTATAGAGCTGAAAACAAGTAAGAGATTTATACATTTTTTTCCACCTGAGTTCTAAAGGAATATTAATATTAATAATAATGTCACCAATCCTGCTGTCAAGAAACAAATCCATTTGCTATATACAGATAGCAAAGCATCAATTGAAACTGTACTCATTTCTCACCATGACTTCATATATACAAGTAAACTAGCATTAAAATAAAGCCTAATTTGATGTTCCATGGATGAAACCCTGTTGGCAACTGTCTGAGTGCCCCAGGTGTTATTCAAGCCTGTCAGCACAACAAGGAGACATAAGTCTTTGAAATTATTTTTACTCTCTGAATGAGGCAAAGAAGCACTATCTGCTATCTGACCTGAATTTGTGATGAGTGTTACTTATCAATGTTTGCATTAATTCTTGGAGACTAAACAAAGCTACAAGAGGAGCACACAATCATGTTCCCAAAGGTATGTTGGCATGTTCTGCCACTTTCTATTATGTGCAGTCAGGCTGCCTTGCTTTAATTATAAAAAATAAGATCAAAAGGCTTTAAAAATATATAAATCTGAAGGATTTATAAATTCAAAGCTCTGTCTCGGAATAATATACTGCCACTGTTTAACATGTAAGTACCTCTTAAAATGCATTATGCATTTGCTACTTTATCTGCTTCTAAAGCGCTCATGTCAGAATTTTGAATTCCCTCTGCAGTAGATATCATTCTCCAGAGTACTGATTTCACCCTGTAACAAAATAACTCTACAGCGTGCTCCTTGACATCAAATTACCTGCCTTTCTGGTGTTAATCATTATAGTAACCAAAGATTTCCCACCATTTAAATAGTGTCTGTATAAAGGAAGCATTATTTTCTTCCACTTCACAAATGTTAATTTGAAGCAGTGTAAAAGATCAAGAAACAAGACCATGGTCCCTGACAGCTGCTGTGACTAAGCCCAAGGCTTCTGAAATAGCCACCCTGGGACAACTGAAGTTGAAGTTGATGTGAGTTCTGCTGGTAACTTAAATCAGAACTGAGAATGAGATCAGAACTGGTAACTGATAATATAGATAAATGGTAAAGAATCATAGAATAGTTTTGGTTGGAAGGGCCCTCCAAAGGCCATCTAGTCCAAGCCCCCTACAATGAGCAGGGACATCTTCAACCAGATCAGCTTGCTCAGAACCATGTCCAGCTTGGCCCTGAACACTTGCAGAATGAGGAACCCACAATATCTCTGGGCAACCTGTTCCAATGCCTCACCACACTCATGGTGAAGAATCTCTGCTTTATGTCTAATCTAAATCTACTCCCTTTCAGTTTAGGGGCATTACCCCTCATCCTATCACTATATGCCCTTGTTAAAAGTCCCTCTCCAGCTTTCTCATAGGCCTCTTTTAGGTACCAGAATGCTGCTATAAGGTCTTCCTGGAGCCTTCTCTTCTCCAGGTTGAACAACCCAAACTCCCAGTCTGTATTCATAGGAGAGGTCCTCCAGCCTTCTGATCATCTTTGTGGCCCTCCTCTGGACTTGCTCCAACATGTCTATGTCCTTCTTATGCTGGGTGACCCAGAGGTGAATGCAGTACTCTATGTGGAGTCTCATGAGAGTAGAGTAGTGGGGAGAATCACTTCCCTCAACCTGCTGGCCATGGTTCGTTTGATGCAGCCCAGGATACGGTTGGCTTTCTGGGCTGCAAGTGCACATTGCAGCTCATGTTGAGCTTCTCATCCACCAAGACCCCCAAATCCTTCTCTTCAGGGCTGCTCTCAGTCCTTTCTCTGCCCAGCCTGTATTCGTGCATGGGATTGCCCCAACTCATGTGCATCTGGTCTTGTTGAACTTAACGCGGTTCTTGCAGGCCCACCTCTCATACCTGTCAAGGTCCCTCTGGATGACAGCCCTTCTCTCTAGCAGGTCAGCTGCACCACACAGCTTGGTGTCGTCAGCAAACTTGCTAAGGGTGCACCAAATCCCACTGTCCATGTCTCCAACAAAGGTGTTAAACAGCTCTGGTTCCAATACTGACCCTTGAGGAATGCCACTCATCACTGGTCTCCACTTAGACATAGAATCATTGACTACAACTCTTTAAGTGCAACCATCCATCCATCAAACCAATGTCTCTCCAATTTAGAGACATGGATGTTGCGTGGGACAGTGAGAAATGCTTTTCATGAGTCTAGCTCAAGCAAGTAGTTCTATTTTGCAAACACTTCTGTGAGTGATCAGTCATCTGGGGCCAGATGGAATATACCCAAGGGTGCTGAGGAAGCTAGTGGAGGTGATCACTAAACCACTTTCCATTATCTACCAGCAATCTTGGCTAACATGGTTTAGTGCTGGAATTAGGTTAGGTTATGGTTGGACTTGATGATCCTGAGGGTCTCTTCCAACTGAAGTGATTCTGTGATTTTTCTATGATTCTATCATTTTTGTTATGAATGATTTCTGTAAAGCTCAAAGGCTCCCTTGAGTGTATTCGGAGATCCTGCTCTTTAGGAATTGGACTTGCATTCTAATCTTCATAATCTTTGATAAAGATTCTCTTTCACTTTCTTTTCTCTCACAACTTTTCAATTTCAATAGATTTCATATTATCTACTCTCAACGTGACCACTTCTATTAATAGGCTTTATTATAACAAATATAGTGTACACTTTCAAATTGCTTAAGGATATTCATACTCAAAGAGGGAAGAAATCATTAGGAAACAGGTATCTAGAAATGTGAAAAGGTAAAATATGCATTTAAAATAACGTCAGTGTATTTTCTTTTATAGCTTCAGGATTGTCTATTTGTTATCAACTATTCCCAAAGTACATGCATCACACTGAGATAAATGAGAAGTATGGCGAATTAGTTCATTCCAAACCTTTTATGTAGTAACTGCTTCATAATTCATGGGAAAAAGTAGAATAAAATGCTCACAATCTAATACTTTTGACAAGTGGTGCCAGAACTTTTTTTCTTGCTAATGTTTTCATCAGATTTGTGATGAATAAACTGGCCTATTTTAAAATGTGCAGGCTTCACTGTAGTGATAGAGTTAGAGACAGTGATAGGTATGGAACAGAAGGACCCACTTGGCAGCGGCAACAACAGGAGATACATGATGGAGACCTGCATTCTGAACAAATCCTGCCAGCTTATTCTGTTTATTGTTCTCCAAGTAACAGTCTGTTAACCTAATTGAGCTTTAGGTTTTAACATAATTTCCCTGTCTATCTATGAGGCAAAGAAGCCTTGGACAAAATGCTGAAATTCCTTTTATCGCTGGCATCTTTCAGTCAGTCTTGAGAGCTACCACAGGGAAGCCAACAGCGATAAACTGAAGTAGAATTGAAAGTGTGCCAACTCATTCTGTATTAACACAATGGTTTAAAGTAGTTTTGTTTTGCCAGCACTGTCAAAAATATCTTTGCCTTTAGCTGCTTGAGCCCACTAATAATCAGTGTTCCTGTACTCAGGTTTCTTGTGATGGGAGACTGCCTAACATTTTGCACTGTGTTTTCTGGCATTCATCAGAGGTTGCTCTTAATAGGTGTTAAAACTAGTAGACTGTGTCTACTAGTTTCGCTACTCAGTTATGTTTTAATTACTGTAGATACATCAGTCTCATTTTGTAAATCTTTTCTCCTGCAAAAGTATGTCCTCAAAGGTATGTACTGAGTTCTGTAGGTATATAATTCTAAAATAGATCTCAAGTGGCCATAAGTTGTTATGTACAGAAAATGTCTATCTGAAATGCAGTTTTATAGACAGACAAACTGATGTTTGGGAGGTTACATGAACTGGAGAGTAAGTCATAGATTCATAAAACAGTTTGAGTTGTAACAGATCTTAAAGATCACCTCGTTCCAACCCTCCTGCCATGGACAGGGACATCTTCCACTGGACCAGATTGCTCAAAGCCCCATCCATCCTGGCCTTGAACACCTCCAGGAATGGAGCATCCACAACTTCTCTGGGCAGCTTGTTCCAGTGTCTTACCACCATCATGCATATGTTCTTAGTTCAAGATGAAATAAGGTAAAAAAAAGCTTATGGTGAGTTCCTCTATGTCACAGATACAGATGTGTGTGTGTATAAACACACACTATAAGTATGCACACACAAAAATATGTATGTATGAATCTATACATGACAGTCTCTCCTGAAATGACAACCATTATATGAAAAAGTTAGAAAATTCCCATGTTCCTCTGTTATATAATCTTTGAATAAATTATAGTGTAGTTAAAACCACAATCTATTCGTGTAGCTAAACATAAAAAAAACAAAAAAAACCCAAAACAAACAAACAACAACAAAAAACCAACCAACCAACCAAAAAACAACAACAACAAAAAAACTCTGGCATAGTCACAACTAACTTTAATTTCACCTCAGATTTAAATTAAGTAAATGCTTTGTTAGGCAAGGCCTGTCTCATGGCTTGCCTGCTTTACGTCTCCCTAGGAAGGTCTGTTTTCTTCTGCAAATATAAGGCAAAGGATATAGATCATTAACTGTTTGAGTCAGTGGTATCATTAATCAATTCAAATGTCATACGAGTGTTTCTGCAATACATATGGCAGATACTTTGATGGATATTGGAGCCAATCATCGAAGTCTCACTGGCGCTTATGCTGTGGAGACTAAGCATCAAGTTTTCCTGTGCAGCTCATTGAAGTCATTCTTGTTTGCTCATTAACTCCTATGATATTACAATATTAAAACTGTCCCAAGAGCAGCATGTATGTTTCAGCAAGTCATGCTATTTTGGAATATGTGCTTGTCTTTCTAAGGTGTCCTAATACATTGTGTTTTGAAACTACAGGTAAGAAGGGAACAAATCTTTTCAGAAACCAAAGGATTTATATCATAAAAACCCAATAGCATGCTTGACATTTTAAAGAAGATATAATTTCTGCTCAGGAGTGATTTGGATTTTGTTATCTATGTCCTGAGCCACTGCAGGTATTATTGGCTCAGATATTAGAACCTGCTGTTGACACTCTTGTGGGCAGAGCAGCCCTGCAGGGGGATCTAGACAAATTACAGAACTTGGCAATCACCAACTGTATGAAGTTTAAAGAGGGCAAGTGCCAGATTTGGCACCTGGGACACGGCAACCCTGGCTGTACATACAGACTGGCGAATGAGAGCATAGAGAGCAGCTCTGCAAATAGAGACCCCGGGCTTCTGGTCAGTGGCAAGTTGAACATGAGCCAACAGCGCCCCCTGGCAGCCAAGAGGACCAACTGTGTCCTGGGTGCACCAAGCACAGCATTGTCAGCCAGGCGAGGGAGGTGACTGTCCCACTCTGCTTTGCACTGGTGCAGCCTCACCTGGAGCATTGTGTGCAGTTCCGGGCACCACAGTATAAAAACGATATAAAGCTACTGGAGAGTGTCCAGATGGGAACCATGAAGTTGGTGAAGGCTTTCGAGTGGAAACTGTGTGAGGAGCAGCTGAAGTCACCGGGTTCATTCAGCCTGGAGAAAAGGAGACTGAAAGGAGACCTCATTGTGGTCTACAGTTTCCTCACAAGGGCAGGAGGAGGGGCAGGCACTCTTCTCTCTGATGACCAATGATAGGACCCAAGGAAATGGCAGGAAGATGTGCCAGGGAAGATTTAGACTGGATATTAGGAAAAGATTCTTCACCCAGAGGGTGGTGGAGCACTGGAACAGGCTCCCCAGGAAGGTAGTCGCAGCCCTAAGACTGACAGTATTCAAGAAGCATTTGGACAATGCCCTCAGACACATTGTGTAGCTAACACTGTAGCTAACAGAAGTGCTGAAACCATACTGAAAAAAGCAATATCATAAAAATATTAATATATATATATATATTAAAAAAATCCACTTTAAGTTTTGATTGAGGTTGGACACAACATGCTGTGCCAAATTTGCTAAGCATGGATTGTTTTCTCAGACAGTGTCAATGAAACAATTTCATTTAGGTACATTATTGTTCTACTGAAAGAAGCTGCTTAATGCTTTCATATATTATGTAACCTGTTTAAATACATGTTAATACAGCTTCAGACCTATTACTTGTTTAATCATAGTGAGATTAGATTGTTCCACAAAGTGTGCTGCAACATGGAGAAAAGCAGTTAGAAAAGACTGTAACCTGTCAGGGTGGAGTAGCTATGGAAAAATCACGTGATTACACACTGTAACAGGCAAAATAGTTTCAGACCTAGAAAAGAAGTATTGATACCAATGTACAAATCACTAATAAGAGCACATCCAGAGCAAGAGTCCATGGCTGCTAAATTCAAAGAAGAGCAGGCAAAGACAAGAGCAAATAAAATGATGAAGAGAACAGAGATCCTGTTTTATGGACTAAAAGAGCATGATGTTAAATCTAATAAAACTAAGGCTAAGAGGGGAGTTTATTGACCACTATGAATGTCTCAGATGATATCATCAGAGAGGAAGAAAGCTGTTTAAGCTTAAGGACAATTTCAGCACTAGAAAAAATGGAGATAAACTGGCTAGGAGTAACTAGTCTATGAGGAAGCTGGAATGAGGTTTTCTCACATTTGAAAGGAGAAGCAGAGAAAACAATATAGCTGATTTTGAGATAGAGCTTAAATTATTTATGAATGGGAAGCCACAAGGAAGTCACCTGTCAAAGGAGGAGACCAAGTTAAATGGCATGACATAGACCTTCAGTTTTCCATCTTCATACTTTGGAGGATAAAGACAGTCTTGAGCTACACAGAACTTTACAGAACTTTCCTTGTGAATAAGTTTTTTTTCCATAAACTTTTGTACCTGATTGCTTACAGCCTCACAGATCAGTAAAGGATTTATTCAGAATTCACAAAGATTCTGAAAGCTGCGTATAAGCTGAAAAATAATCTGATTGAACTTAAATGTCATGTATTTTGACAATAAATGATAGATTACATCAAACTTTTTAGAAGGCTAAGTATTTCCATCTCATTATAAAGAATTTTAATTCAACTGTGTACTGTCCATAATACTTATCTGCAACTTTCAGCAAAGGTAATTAAATATGTAGTAACAAAAAGAGGGTAATTAATATCTTCTTAGCATCTCAGCTGTGCATGTAAATCACATCAAAATATTAAATAGGGATTGATGGCAGGAAATATAAAGGATTCTATTGTTAATAACAACTTCATAAATTCAATGCTGTCTTCTTTAAAGTTGATCTTTGCTTATACCAGCATAGTCAAGAACAAAGGATGTTTCAGAGTCACTTACTTAATTGCAATACATCTTAGATCAGTGAAAAATTAATTATGTAAAAGTTCATTGAATTAAACTGCATTAAATAATCAGGATTGTACTAGTATAGATTGATTCAGATCTAGATTGGAGTACAGCTCAACTGATTTTTTACTACTGATTTTAATAAAATTTAGTTTTCTTTATTTTTTTTATAATTGTTGGTCAAAAGCATGTTTTTTCTGGATATGACTTTTTTTTTTTTTTTTTTACATTGTCTTGAAAATCTACATCTTAAAATAAAATTCCTGAAAAACAAGCTGTGTAACAGCTCTGGTTGGAGATATCCTTCCTCACGTTTACCTCACTTTTTACTGTGGATAGTTAAATTACATTCCTCATTTCTTCCTCTTATCATTTTTACTATTCTACTTGTAAAGGGAGAAAACTGCAATTTGTTCCTTTAGCCTCCTAAAACTATCTAAACAATGTTTTCTCCTGTTTCAGCATATAATTGCATATGTGCATATCTATGTGTCTTTCTAACTCATTGCAAATGCACTTAATGTTCAGAGACACTGATCGCTAATATTATTCAGAGGGAAGTCTGAAGTGAAAGCTGCTGCTTGCCACTGTTAGATATCAATGTGAACGTAAATTCCAATGAGTCGCTCACATACAGGGATGCAAGTTAAATAGAACTGTAAGTTGATGTAAGTTAGCTCACTTTTTTTATCTGAAACTAGAAGAGGAAAATATATCTCTAGTAGCAAAAGGAAAAAAGTTACCTTAATCTTTCCAGAAATAAAGCAATAAAAAATATCAAACCATTAGTTAAGCATTTGATATATTTAATACCAGTCAAGAGTTTAACACTGTTTGCTTTAGAACTAATAATAATATTTGATTTAAAAAAAAAAAAAAGTGTAAAACTAATAGTTTCAATAGGTCTGAAAGCATCTGGTTTCAGTATTAAAATAATTCAGCGCAGCGAGACCCAGAGCCGGCGAGGTTCAGCCGACTACGAGGTTTAGCCGAGATTAGAAAGTTCAGAGGGAAACGTACAGGGACAGCGTGACTCCCGGCGGTCCTGATCCACCAGAAGCCCCGGCAGCCATTGCGAGGGAGCTGCTGACGTGGCGGGGGGCGTTCCCACGGTGACGGTCACCACACCTCCTCGCCTTGCCTTGAAAAAGCCTTTGGGAGGGCAGCGACTAGTCGCTGCCCATCAGGTGCAGAGAGGAGCAACCAGCTTGTGCAGCGGGTGTGGTAGCTTGTGCAGCAGGTGTGGTAGCTTGTGCAGCAGGGTGCAGAGGGCACTTGTTGCTTGTCATTCCCTCCAACTTATTGCCAGTGTCCCAGACTGCTGATAACCATGGTCGCCTCCAGAAGGAGAGCTTGTCTCAAAAAGACTGTGGCAACGCAGACTGAGGTTCTGTCCCGAACGGTGGCTGTTCCAGTGTTCGGCTGCAGGGAGTGCCAGAGCCTGCTGCTGCCAGAGGAGGGAGGCCAGCACTCTACTTGTGTGAGGTGTGAGGAGGTGCAAGATCTGCTCGACATGGTTGTGAAACGTAAGGAGGAGATTGAGACGCTGAGGTCCATCAGGGAGTGCGAAAGGGAGATCGACTGGTGGAGTAATACCCTGACGTGCCAGTCGGAAAGGCCCCAGGGAGGTACCCCCGAAAAGGAGATGGACCTCCTGCCCTCTTGAACAGAGACGGAGGTCCCGAGACAGCACCACCCTTGTCGCTGTCGGGCAGAGGTAGGGAACCTAAAAGAAGATGAGGGTTGGAAGTTTATTCCAGTTCGGCATCATGGGCAGCCCCCCTCCCTGCCTGCGTTGCCTCCCCAGGTGCCCCTCCGTAATAGGTTTGAGGCCCTGGATCTTGAAGAAGAGGTAGGTGAGGAGGTGGTGCCAAGCCTGCCTACAAGATCACATAGGAAGAGGCGGTTGACTTCACAACTTAAGACTGCCTCTGATAAGAAAGAAAGAAGGGTGATTGTAATAGGAAATTCCCTTCTGAAAGGAATAGAGGGCCCAATATGGAGGGTTGACCCTCATCTTAGGGAAGTCTGTAGTCTATCTGGAGCCCGGATCAAGGATATTGTTAGAGAGCTCCCCAGACTGGTGCACCCGACAGACTACTACCCACTACTGATCTTCCAGACAGATGGGGAGGAAGCTGCCACCCGTAGTCTGAGGGGAATGAAGAACAATTTCAAGGTCTTGGGAAGGATGGTGAAAGACTCAGGGGCTCAAGTGATCTTCTCTTTGCTCCTTCCCTCTTCAAGTGACGATGTGGGGTGGAATGGGAAAATTCAATCTCTAAATGGTTGGCTCCAAGACTGGTGCTACAGGCAGGGCTTTGGTTTTTTTGATAATGGCTGGTTTTATAAGACTCCAGTCCGGACAGTGTTACGCGGGAAAGGTTTATCTTGCAGGGGCAAAAGGATGCTGGGGCAGGAATTAGCTGGGCTCATTTGGAGAGCTTTAAACTAGGCTCGAAGGGGGATGGGGTTGTAGCTGGGCTTGTCCCAGTGGAGCAGCATTCTAAAACTGATGAGGACCGGGTGACCTCCTGTGCCCCTAGGGAGAAATTGGTGTCCTCTGCTCGCTCCCTGAAATGCCTGTACATCAATGCACGCAGCATGGGGAATAAGCAGGAGGAGTTAAAATCCTATGTTCGGTCGGGAGATTATGATCTGGTGGCAATTACAGAAACGTGGTGGGACAGTTCACATGACTGGAATGTGGCCATGGATGGCTACGCCCTTTTCAGGAAAGACAGGCCAGGCAAGCATGGTGATGGAGTTACTCTCTATGTGAGAAAGCAACTGCAAGGTACTAAATTCTGCCCAGGAGCGGATGAGGAACGAGTTGAGAGTGTATGGGTCAGGATCAAGAGACAGGCTGGCAGGGGTGATACGGTTGTAGGTGTCTATTATAGGCCACCAGATCAGGCTGAGGAAGTTGATGAGGCCTTCTATGGGCAGCTGAGAGTGGCCTCACAGTCACAGGCCCTGATTGTTGTGGGTGATTTTAACTTCCCTGATGTTTGCTGGAAGGACCATTCAGCCAGCCAGCCACAGTCCAGGAGGTTCCTCCAGTGCATTGATGATAACTTCCTCATGCAGATGGTGGAGGAGCCGACTAGGAGAGGTGCACTGCTGGATCTCATCCTCACTAACAAATAGGGTCTGGTCGAAGTGGTAAAGGTTGAGGGCTACCTGGGTTGCAGTGACCGCGAGATGGTGGAGTTCAGCATCTCATGTGGCAGGAACAGAATAGCAAGTAGAATTGCAACCCTGGACTTTAGCAGGGCTAACGTCGGCCTTTTCAAACAATTGCTAGGGGAAATCCCATGGGCAAGACAGCTTGAAGGAAAAGGGGCCCAAGAGAGCTGGATTGCATTCAGAGATTGCTTCTTCCATGCTCAGGATCAGAGCATCCCCACACGTAGGAAGTCGAGGAAGGGAGCCAGGAGGCCTGCGTGGTTGAATAGGGATCTGTTGGGTATGCTCAAGCAGAAGAGGCGAGTTTACAGGTCATGGGAGCAGGGGCTGGCCACTTGGGAGGAATATAAGGCTGTTGTTAGAGGATGTAGGAAGGCAGCTAGGATAGCCAAGGTCTCCTTAGAATTACAGTTGGTGAGAGGGGTCAAGGACAGCAAAAAGAACTTTTTCAAATACATAGCAGATAAAACTAATACCAGAGGCAATGTAGGCCCACTGATGAATGAGGTGGGTGCCCTGGTGGCGGAAGACACAGAGAAGGCAGAATTTCTGAATGCCTTCTTTGTCTCTGTCTACTCTGCTGGAGGCTGTCCTGGGGAACCCTGTACCCCTGAGACCCCGGATGAAGCCAGGTCAATGGAGGAGTTTGCTTTAGTCAATGAGGACTGGATTAGGGAGCAATTAAAGAGTCTGGACATCCATAAATCCATGGGTCCAGATGGGATGCATCCACGGGTGCTGAGGGAGCTGGCTGAAGTCATTACTAGACCGCTCTCCATCATTTTTGCCAAGTCTCGGGAAACGGGAGAGGTGCCCGAGGGTTGGAGGAAAGGAAATGTCACTCCAGTCTTCAAAAAGGGCAAGAAGGAGGACCCGGGTAATTACAGACCGGTGAGCCTCACCTCTGTCCCTGGGAAAGTAATGGAACAGCTTATCCTTGGTGCCATCTCAAGGCATATCAGGGATAAGAGGGTCATTAGGGGCAGTCAGCATGGCTTTACCAAGGGTAAGTCATGCTTGACCAACCTCATAGCCTTTTATGAGAATGTAACAAGGTGGATGGATGATGGCAGAGCGGTGGATGTGGTCTACCTTGACTTCAATAAAGCCTTTGACACAGTCTCTCACAGCATCCTCACAGCTAAATTGAGGAGGTGTGGTCTAGACAATAGAGTAGTGAGGTGGGTTGCAAACTGGCTTAAAGAGGGAAGCCAGAGAGTGGTGGTCAATGGTGCAGAGTCCAGGTGGAGGCCAGTATCTAGTGAAGTGCCCCTTGGGTCAGTACTGGGGCCAATATTATTCAATATATTCATTAACGATTTGGACGAGGGAATTGAGTGTGCTATCAGCAAGTTTGCTGATGACACTAAGCTGGGAGGAGTGGCTGACACACCAGAAGGCTGTGCTGCCATCCAGCGGGACCTGGACAGGCTGGAGAGTTGGGCGAGGAATAACCTGATGGAATTTAACAAGGGAAAGTGTAGAGTCCTGCATCTGGGCAGGAACAACCCCAGGTTCCAGTATAGGTTGGGAAGTTACATATTAGAGAGCAGTGGAGGGGAAAGGGACCTGGGGGTCCTGATGGACAACAGGATGACCATGACCCAGCACTGTGCCCTTATGGCCAGGAAGGCCAATGGCATCCTGGGGTGTATTACAAGGGGGGTGGTCAGTAGATCGAGAGAGGTCCTCCTTCCCCTCTGCTCCGCCCTGGTGAGACCCCATCTGGAATATTGTGTCCAGTTCTGGGCCCCTCAGTTCAAGAAGGACAGGGAACTGCTGAAGAGGGTCCAGCGTAAGGGCAACAAAGATGATTAAGGGAGTGGAGCACCTCCCTTATGAAGAAAGGCTGAGGGAGCTGGGTCTCTTTAGTTTGGAGAAGAGGAGACTGAGGGGTGACCTTATTAATGTTTATGAATATATAAAGGGTGAGACCCATGAGAATGGAGCCAGGCTCTTCTCAGTGGCAAACGATAGGACAAGGAGTAATGGGATCAAGCTGGAACACAAAAGGTTCCACTTAAATTTGAGAAAAAAACTTCTTCTCAGTGAGGGTGACAGAGCACTGGAACAGGCTGCCCAGGGAGGTTGTGGAGTCTCCTACTCTGAAGGCATTCAAAGCCCTCCTGGACACATTCCTGTGCGACCTCACCTAGGCGTTCCTGCTCCAGCAGGGGGATTGGACTAGATGATCTTTCGAGGTCCCTTCCAATCCCAAACATACTGTGATACTGTGACACTGTGAGTTATGACAGTAGACTAGAAATTGGAGAAAAATGTGGCTTTGAGACTACTCTTCCTACGATAGTAGATCATATATTTTATCTAGAATTCTCATCTTTCTTTCACAGATAGAAGTTCAGCTGGCCACCCAGGACTGGCTCAATCTGTCCACTGACTGCTTCTTGCAGTTTCATCCGCTTCCTCACAGAAATATCAGCAACTCTAGAACTAAGGAGGAAACATCTACACTTATAAAAAAAGAAAAACACTTGTAGGGCATGGAAAGGCTAATCAATTTCTGTCTAAGGATTTCAAGGTTTTTTTGTGTTGTTTTTTTTTTTTTTTTAAATAAATTTATTTTAGCAGGACCTTTCTATTTTCATGTTCTCCTTAAAGAAAAAAAAAACAGTCACAGAAAGTAGTAGGCATCTAAGAAGAATGTCCAAAGTTTCACTTTCAGTTTTGCAAACAAGCTTCTGTATCTATAAACTGTCTTTTTGCATTGTACAGAAGTTGAGTTATTAATTAATTTTATTATTACCTGATGTTAGACAACTTTTAAAATGTGATTTACATTAGAAATTTCTGTTGTTTACAATGGAGTACTGACATAGAAGTCACTATTCAGGGTAGACTGAATGAACAGTCTGTGAACAGTATTTTTCAGTTTCCTGTTTCAGAAGTTACAGAAGAGATAACCGGACATTTCAGAACTCTGAAATTCAGGTGCTGTCAAAATTATTTGGCATCCAGAAAACAACCTATTAATCATTGCTTATTATAGACAGTTAAGCCAAAAATTTAATTTTAAAAGTGTGCTTCTCATTAGAAGACACCACAGGTGCTTATTTGTGAGAAGGTCATTAACAAGATATGTCTTTAGTCAAAACTTTGAAAAGAGTATTGCACTGAATTAGAAAAAAAATAATTAAGAAGAGTCAAGCCTGAATCCATCTCTCTTGCTTCAGTAATCTGTTATCACTACTTTTGTATATCTTTTTCCCTTCCAAAAGCTATTTTAAGTTCCTATTGTTTGAAATTTACCTAATTTCAATGTCTGTGTTTGCAGCAAGCATATATATCTCACAAAGTATAGGAAAAATAGAGCTACAGAAAATAAAAATTGTTTTTTATGTAATAGTTCTAACCATTCTGTTCCTATTTTACTTGTACACAGTCTCAAATTCTCTTCCATTGTTATTTAAAGTCAATGTGGAAACTTTTTTCATTTCAGGTAAAAAGAAACAAGGATTTTTTTTTTTTTTTCCCCTGTGCTGAATCATACCCAAGGTCTATTTGTTTGAGTGCATGTATAGATATGCATAATGCTGAAAGAATCCAGTAATATCCAATATCTAATATTTCAGATAAAGCTGTAAAATATCCACATCCATTCTTGTCCTTGTTTTCAGTAATTGGAGATTTGCTAAATCAGATATTATCTTGAAGTTTAATATTCCTTCAAAATATTCAAGAGTTATTTCTTATAATTCAGGATAACTTTGACTTTCTTAAAAAACTTAAGCATGTCTTACCTTCTAGACCTCAGAACTTGTCCTGGTTTTGTTAAAAACACAACCAGTTTCTCTTTTAGTGACTTTTCCTTTCAGCTAAGTTCTTCTAAGTAACTGCACTTTTCTGAATTCAGCTGCATGTTTTTTCAGAGTCTGTCTGCTCTGGAGCTGATAACGGCAGCAATGGTGTGCAGAAGAGGCCCAGGTTTAGACTTATTGCTATGGCAGCCATGGTTACTGATAGATGTTGGATGTCCCGTAAGTGAAAGGGGTGTATTTGCAATGAGGAGCAGACAGAACAGGTGACTGAAATTGACCAGCGAAGTATTCCATTCCATGCACGTCATACATATAAAAGTGAGAGATCACGACGGTCTCGCTCTCTTCGACCACGACCAGCATCTGAGGAGGACCCTGCCTGTCATGCCTGTGATCCGAGGCCTGGTTTATTGCAAAGTCCAGCCCAGGGCTTCCAGGTGCCTGCCCTGCAGCCGCTGGAGCCACGCCAGCTCCACCACAGACAGCACTGCACTACCCTGGGAAATTCAAAGATTGGTTTTGTATATTTTGTATTATTTTCTCTATTTATTAGTAGCATTAGTAAAGCATTTTTAACTTTTCCAACTTGCAAGTTTCTCTCCCTTTTCCTTATATTACCTTTCCTTAGTAGGGAGGGCAGGGGGGAGGGGTTAACAGAGAGCATCTGCCATGGTTTATTGTCACCCTGCAGTAAACGGTGACAGAGCTTCGCATTGACAATGAGTACCACAGCTTAATCCTGTAGTACTGAACTAAGAAAAAACCTTAAAAAAACCCCATATTATTTTCAGTCTTATTTGAAGGTTTCAAGACATTGCTACAACTTCAATTTCCCATTTTCTGCAGTGATAAGGATAAGTGACCATTTACCAAACTTTACTATGGGAAATCGTGGAAAGAGCTGCTTTCCATTTGCTCTGGTAAATATACATATGTGCACAAAAATTATTCCCTTTAATCCTATAGTAAAGTAAAAAGCAAATTAAGTATGATCTTATTCCATTTAAGTATTTTTTCATTGTGCTAAATCTGCTAATGTATACTGTATTCAATGACTGTCAAAGGGATACTGGATTTAGTAGTAATACTTGCAGGACAGAGCTACCTATTTGTTCCTCTATCTAGAAGTATTATTATGACTGTGTGTAATTTCTGAAAAATTTATCACCTTCTGATTCTCTAATAACTCTTTAAAAAAACCTATCATTGTCAATGTGAGGAAAATGTATTTATCGTATTAGCACTTACAGTATGAGATGAAAATGTAAACCACAGCAGAAACAAAGAAGAACCACATAAATTTCTATGTGTTCTTCAGTCTGTGATCTCTTTTGTGAGTCAATGGACTTGGTTCAACAGTGGATAATAATACTATAAACTGCTTCAAAGTAATTTCAGGTTTTTAATTCATGAAAAAATGACAATTTGTAGTTTTTAAGTTTATCTAAGTCATATTTTATTTTCTGTTCTAGTGAAAACAGTAATGTTGCAACATTATTGCTATTTACTATGAAAGAGAGGTGTCTTTACTGCTGCATAGAGATAATACCCACAGATTACTTTTTCAGAAAGAGGCAAACTACAGAGTGCTAGACACTCAGCTGAAGTTATACAACATTCAATAGAGATATAAGGCAATATGAAAAAATCTGTTAGGTGTTAATGATAGGAAAGTGACATTATTGTTTGTCACAGTATAGACATGGCATTTGTGAATCTGTGTTTCAGTATTGCTGTTTTCCCTGGCCTGTTCGTTAGTGCACTGGTCCCAACAACAGACAAGTTCTAACCCCTTATCAAACTATTTTGTAATAAATACTGGTCAAAGCAAGAAGTTCAGAGCTTCTGATTTCAACATGAGAGTTCCTTGTTTCTCAGATGTAGGCCCACAGATTAATTAGCTTTTATTTGCTGAGTCTCAGTTGGACAGTGAAATTTTAATTACTTAATTCTTCCTTGGAACAGCTTCAGTAGGAGGGAACAAAAGAGCTTGATGACCACTTGTTTGGGAGAGTGCTAGCCAGGTTAAAAAGTGCATGAGAAAATATTCTCAGAAAACATTTTACGAGATGATCATGTTCAAGTGTCCTAGCTCTGTTGACCATGGGTAAGTCTGGGGACCTCAGTGATGAGAAGTTAAAGACTGAAGGATTGTGGGTGCTTCTAGACAACAGCTCAACACAGACCTTTAATGTTTAGATGGAAAGGCATCAGTTTATGTCTTTGACTTAATATCTCCTGACTACATCACTAAGGTGGAATAAAGACTATTAATACTACCAATAAAGGAATACTTATGATAAATAATTAAAGTACTGAATGTCACAAATTATGTAAAGCCTGACACAAAATTTACTACCAGTCCTTGTGGCTTATTAGAACTGCAGTTCAGCAACTTCTGATTACATCATTTATGAACTAGAATAGGCTTAGAACAATTCGTTAGAGATGCTTTGTTCATGACAATTTATCAGATGTTGAAACTTTGGCAGAATTGGCCTTCAAAAGAGCAAGCTTGACTAGCTCTTGGTTTTGAGCAGTACTGTTGAAAATCTTTGTGCTTTGACATAACTTGCATGTTATGGAGTCAGTTATTAGATACCTTGCATGGAAAATGTTGGATTTTTTTGGTGTTCACTCCTGTACCTGACTTCAGTCTGTGTGCATGTCACAACATATGTGAAGTGACCTTATTAACTTCTATCCTACTGTAAGATTTTCTTTTTCAGATCCATTAAACCCAATTTTTGTTTATCTTATTATAGGTTTGGGCACTTGGAAAGTATCTAGTATGCTGGTAACCACTAGGAAGTTTGCATGGTTGGTATGTTGTACTTACTTCGTCCTTTTGATCTGCAGGGTTAGATTTCTGATAGGATCTTCAAAATTCAGTACCTTTCACATTTTTTCTAGATACAGATTAAACCAATTTTTTAGTCTCATGTATTTGTGATGTTTCCAGCTGCAGTTCATCCTAGCTTTGGAGTTCCCATATGTCCTGGTTTTGTTAAAAACCAGGTTTCTCTTTTAGTGAATTTTTGCCTGTCAGCTAAAGCCTTCATATTAGCTGCATTTTCCTGGAGAACCCGACACATGTTTTGGTTAAACCTAGCAATGGAATGCAAACTTATTGATAAGCACGGATGGACATCTCACGAGAGGGGCAATGAGAAACTGGTGACTGAGAGACTGACCAATGGTGTATAACATTCCATTCACGTGAATACTTCATATAAAAGTGGGAGATCACGAGGATCTCGTCCCTTTTTTTCCGTTTTCCTTCCCTTCTGCTTATGGCCGACATTAGGAGAGGACCTTGCTAGTTGTCCCTGCGAACTGAGGCCTAGCGAGAGACTGAATCCAGCTCTGGTTGGCTACAGTCTAATCCAGGACTTTGGGTGCTGGCTCTGCAGTTGCTGAGACTTTCAAGATTGGTTTTGTATATTTTGTATTATTTTCTCTATTCTTATTAGTAGCATTAGTAAAACATCTTTAATTTTTCCAACTCTCTTCTCTCTGTCCTTCTTTCCCTCCCGATCGCCTGTCCTTAGTGGGAAGGGGGGAGAGGGAGGGGCAAACAGAGGAGGTGGGGGGGGAGAGGAGGCTAACAACACATCTGCCAGGGTTTGATTGTCACCCCGCAATCTTAACTCTCAACAGATAATTGGCGCCCAACATGGGGCGAGAGAAAGGGGTAAATTTGGAGATTTTTGCCTTTTCTACTGCTCTGACGTACCTTTCAATTTTCTTGGCATGGTGCCAACTCATAGAGTTGTGATACTCACACGTCTGTTTGCTTCGGATATTGTTTAGTGGTATTAACGCAAAGTGAATTACATTGATTTAAAGATGTTATGGCATAAGTTGTATCAGTTATTTTCTACATTGTGCTCACTGATTCCTTATCTGTGTTGGTGTTTCCTTCTGAATCGAAATATTCATTATATAACAACAAGAAACTGGACAGCGGTCATGATGATACTGTGTGGTTTGGCACTGGTTTATTTCATTATACTGCAGCCATTAATCAATTTCTACTTGATTTTGCTTTACCTTGAAAAACCTCCAGGAGAGATTAAAGAGCAGAATGGCTCTATGTTTGCTAATTGGTCAAGCGAATCTTTAGAAAGGCTGACTAACCATACTTTCATGTTTTCGCTAGGACAGTTTGCAAATGTTTTAGAGAACTTTGAATATCCTTGGAGCTTTGATAGAACTGTGATGGTGTTATCTGGTTTGCTGAATGTGTGTCAGTTTCTGTTACTGTTAAGAGAAATGAGGTTCAATAGGAGGTTTGCGTCTCTTTTTAGTCCTGAGATTTGCGGTGCATCTTCGGAAGCTTTAGCAAAAAGCACTCCTAGCCACTCGAGAAAAGGCAAAACAGCCAAAGCTGCTGCTGCAGCCACTGCCCCCGCAACCGCGGCTTCACAGGCTGAAGCAACAGCTCCTCCGCAGAACTCCTCTGCCAAGGTCGCTGCAGATAACGTTACTTCTCCAGCCTCAAAGGCTAACAAGGCAGCCCCTCCTTCTTCACACACACTGGTCACTGTTGCTGCTGTAACCACAGCAATCACTGTGACAGTCATTCAGACTCTGAAAATGAATCAAATGATGGTAAACCCATATCAGCATCAGTTGCCGGTTGTAAGAAAGTCACTAGAAAGACTACCCATGCAGCAGGTGATGGCACAGGGCCAACATCAACCCAAGGGGCATCATCAGGGCAGGGAGGAGATGAAGTGACCACCACTCGGTCCTTTTCTCCAGGTAAGCTGAGAGACCTGTGAAAAGACTTTAATCGTCGTGAAGGCGAGAATATTTTAACCTGGCTGCTCCGATGCTGGGACAATGGGGCAGCAACAATTGAATTGGAAGGTGGTGAAGCCAGGCAGCTGGGATCTCTGTCAAAAGATTCCACCATTGATAAGGCAATTTCAAGAGAGTCTAATGCCACTACTCTCTGGACCCGACTCCTGGCAGCTATGAAAGTCAGATTTCCCTACAAGGAAGATTGTATATCCAAGTTAGGGAAATGGAATACTATGGAGAGATGTGTCCAGTTCCTGAGAGAATTAACTGTGCGAGAGATGATCTATTTTGGATCAGACAACCAAGAGGGGACAGACCTAGATGGAATCAATTGTACACGATCTATGTGGTGCAGATGTGTACAAAGTGCACCACCTGCATATGCTAAGTCATTGGCAGGAATGGTCTGGTCAGCTAGAGGTGTACAAGAAATTAATGAAGTGATTGAGCAGCTACGGAACTTTGAGTACAGCCTTGCTGGTTCTCTACGGGCTTGTGTCTCTGCTGTGGAGAAACTGTGTGAAAAATCTGATGACCGTTTTGAAAAGCTGTTGTGAGAAATCAAAGAGCTCAGAGAAGACTCGTACAATTCACGACCTGTACGAACCTATGTTTCAGCTATTAGGAGAAGATGTTTCCAATCTTGAGAGAGAGGACAGAGGCAGCCCACACAAAGAGGTTCACTGTGGTTCTTCCTACACGAGCAGGGAGAAAACATGAATAAGTGGCATGGAAGACCTACCTCAGAACTTCAGGAACGAGTACGTGAGATAAAAGGAAAAAACTCCTAGGAAGGTGGCTGTTCCAGTTTACAAAAGGAGCAGAAGAGATTCTGATGCTCTTGAAGGAACCTCTAATTCACACCCAGAGACTGTACAAAACAGGAATTAGAGGTGTCCTCCTTCCAACCAGGTGGAGGAAAGGGATAACAGAGTTTATTGGACTGTACAAATACTATGGCCTGGTACAACACAACCCCAGGAGTACAAAGCTTTAGTGGACACTGGTGCTCAGCGCACAATAATTCCTTCTAAATATAAAGGAACGCAATCCATCAATATTGTTGGAGTGACTGGGGGATCCCAGGAACTGACTGTTGTAGAGGCTGAAATGAGCCTAACTGGAAAAAAACTGGCAAAAGCATCCTGTTGTGACTGGTCCAGATGCTCCATGCATGCTTCGTATAGACTACCTCAGGAGAGGGTATCTTAAGGACCCAAAAGGGTATAGGTGGGCATTTGATATAGCAGCTGTGGACACTGAGAAAATTGAACAGCTGTCTGATTTACCTGGTCTTTCAGATGATCCTTCTGTTGTAGGACTGCTGATGGTTGACGTTCAGCAGGTGCCAATTGCTACCGTGATGGTGCATCGCCAACAATATCACACCAGTCAAGACTCTTTGATTCCTATTCAGAAGTTGATCTGTCAATTGGAAAGCCAGGGTGTGATCAGTAAGACTCGCTCACCTTTTAACAGCTCAGTCTGGCCAGTGCGAAAGTCTAGTGATGAGTGGAGACTAACTGTAGACTATCGTGGCGTGAATGAAGTTACACCACCGCTGAGTGCTGCTGTGCCTGACATGCTAGAACTGCCATTTGAACTGGAGTCAAAGGCAACTAAGTGGTATGCTACAATTGACATTGCTAATGCATTTTTCTCTATTCCTGTAGCAGCAGAGTGCAGGCCACAGTTTACTTTCACCTGGAGGGACATCCAGTACACGTGGAATCGCTTGCCCCAGGGGTGGAAACACAGTCCTACCATCTGCCATGGACTGATCCAGACCACGCTGGAGCAAGGAAAAGCTCCAGAACACTTGCAATATATTGATGACATCATTGTATGGGGCGACACAGCGAAAGAAGTCTTCGAGAAAGGTGAGAGAATAATTCATATTCTTTTGGATGCTGGTTTTGCCATAAAACGAAGCAAGGTCAAGGGACCTGCACGAGAGATCCAATTTTTAGGAATAAAATGGCAAGATGGCGGTCGTCGGATCCCAACGGATGTGATCAACAAAATTGCAGCAATGTCTCCGCCTACTAATAAAAAGGAGACACGGACTTTCTTGAGTGTTGTAGGTTTTTGGAGAATGCATATTCCTGACTACAGTCAGATTGTGAGCCCTCTCTATCGAGTGACTCGTGAGAAGAACCAATTTGAGTGGGGCCCTGAACAACGACAAGCCTTTGAACAAATTAAGTGTGAGATAACTCATGCGGTGGCCCTTGGACCAGTCTGAACTGGACTAGATGTTAAAAATCTGCTCTACACCGCAGCCGGAGATAATGGACTTACCTGGAGCCTCTGGCAGAAAGCACCAGGAGAAACCCGAGGTCGACCCTTAGGTTTTTGGAGTCGAGGATACAAAGGATCTGAGGCCAACTATACTCCAACTGAAAAGGAGATACTAACAGAATATGAAGGAGTTCAAGCTGCTTCAGAAGTGATCGGCACTGAAGCACAGCTCCTCCTGGCACCTCGACTGCCAGTGCTGAACTGGATGTTCAAAGGGATGGTTCCCTCTCCACATCATACAACCGAAGTTACATGGAGTAAATGGATTGCATTGATCACGCAATGAGCTCGAATTGGAAGTCCCAATCGTCCAGGGATCTTAGAAGTGATTACAGACTGACCAGAAAGCAAAGACTTTGGGATGTCTCCAGATGAGGAGGAAGTAAAACGTGCTGAAGAAGCACCACCATATAATATGCTTTCAGAGACTGATAAGCAGTATGCACTGTTCACAGATGGATCCTGTCATCTTGTAGGAAAACATCGAAGGTGGAAAGCTGCTGTGTGGAGTCCCACACGACAAGTTACAGAAACCACTGAAGGACAAGGTGAATTCAGTCAATTTGCAGAAGTGAAAGCCATCCAGCTGGCTTTGGACATTGCTGAACGAGAGAAGTGGCCAATACTTTACTCATGGATGGTAGCAAATGCCTTGTGGGGGTGGCTACAGCCATGGAAGAAAAACAGCTGGCAGCACAGAGGTAAACCCATTTGGGCTGCCACACTGTGGCAAGACATTGATGCTCGGCTAGAGAGCCTGCTTGTGAAAGTTCATCATGTAGATGCTCATGTGCCTAAAAGTCGAACCACCGAGGAACATCTAAACAACCAACAAGCGGATCGAGCTGCTAAGATTAAGGTAGCTGTGGTGGACTTGGACTGGCAACATAAAGGTGAATTTTTCCTAGCTCGGTGGACCCATGATGCTTCAGGGCATCAAGGTAGAGATGCAACATATAAATGGGCTCGCGATCGAGGGGTGGATTTAACTATGGACACTATTTCACAGGTTATTCATGAATGTGAAACTTGCGCCGAAATCAAACAAACGAAACCATTAAAGCCTTTATGGTATGGGGGACGATGGTTAACGTAGAAGTATGGAGAAGCTTGGCAGATTGATTATATTACACTTCCACAAACACGCCAAGGTAAGCGTTATGTACTTACAATGATGGAAGCAACCACTGGATGGTTGGAAACATATGCCGTACCTCATGCTACAGCTGAAATACTATCTTGGACCTCGAAAAGCAAGTCCTTCGGCGGTACGGTACGCCAGAAAGAATTGAATCTGACAATGGTACTCACTTCAAAACCAGTATTATAGACAATTGGGCCAAAGAACATGGTATTAAGTGGATATATCATATTCCATATCATGCACCAGCCTCTGGGAAAATTGAAAGGTACAATGGTTTATTAAAAACTACACTAAAGACACTTGGTGGTGGAACCTTTAAAAACTGGGATTCACATTTAGCAAAAGCCACTTGGTTGGTCAACACTAGAGGATCAACCAATCGAGCCGGGTCTGCCCAATCAGAAATTCTTTGTACTGTAGAAGGAGATAAAGTCCCTGTAGTACACATGAAAAATATGTTAGGAAAGGCAGTCTGGATTACTCCTGCCTCAGGCAAAGGCAAGCCCATTCATGGGATTGTTTTTGCCCAGGGACCTGGCAGCACCAGGTGGGTGATGCTTAAGGATGGAGAAGTTCGGTGTGTACCTCAAGGGGATTTGATTTTAGGTGAAAATATGCAATACTGAACTGTATGATGTGAATTGCCACACTAACAGTGTTTAATAAGTGTCTTTCAGATCAAGACAATGGTGATGAAACTAGAGCTAGCTTCTTCGAGTGGCGCCTGACAACTTCTTTGAAGTTGGTGTCTTTAACCCACAAACAGTGGTCATGAGATACACTTGTACCATTTTTCCTGCCCTGGGAGACTGTTGTGAGAAAATGAACTTAATGAACCTTTTCAAAGGATGGTCCACTGATTAAGATTAATTACTCCTGTGTATATATGTCCATATGTATATGTATATGTGGTAGTAGTGATTAATTAGATTGTATTGATAGATTGTATTGATAAGGTTTAAGTATTCAGTGAATGGCATATTATAAGGGGTGGAATGTCCTGGTTTTGTTAAAAACCAAGTTTCTCTTTTTAGTGAATTTTTGCCGGTCAGCTAAAACCTTCATATGAGCTGCATTTTCCTGGAGAACCTGACACATGTTTTGGTTAAACCTAGCAATGGAATGCAAACTTATTGATAAGCACGGATGGACATCTCGCGAGAGGGGCAACGAGAAACTGGTGACTGAGAGACTGACCAACGGTGTATAACATTCCATTCACGTGAATACTTCATATAAAAGTGGGAGATCATGAGGATCTCGTCCCTTTTTTTCCCTTTTCCTTCCCTTCTGCTTATGGCCGACATTAGGAGAGGACCTTGCTAGTTGTCCCTGCGAACTGAGGCCTAGTGAGAGACTGAATCCAGCTCCGGTTGGCTACAGAGTCTAATCCAGGACTTTGGGTGCTGGCTCTGCAGTTGCTGAGACTTTCAAGATTGGTTTTGTATATTTTGTATTATTTTCTCTGTTCTTATTAGTAGCATTAGTAAAACATCTTTAATTTTTCCAACTCTCTTCTCTCTGTCCTTCTTTCCCTCCCGATCGCCTGTCCTTAGTGGGAAGGGGGGAGAGGGAGGGGCAAACGGAGGAGGTGGGGCGGAGAGGAGGTTAACAACACATCTGCCAGGGTTTGATTGTCACCCCGCAATCTTAACTCTCGACATCATACTCATGTTAATTTACTATGCTGGCAAATGTATATCTCCTTTAAATCCAGGTTTACAAGTCATTTATTAAAATAAGTCCTAATTACCTGAGTTTCTAATTTGTCTTTTGGTGAAGCACCCCTGGATGCACAGCATTAAAGGTTCTATTGAAGTTTATCCTGATTAACTGATTAATAGATTTTGCTTTTTACTGGAGCTTATTATATATATGAGCACAATTATATTCTATCAGTTTCAGGGGAAAATGGAGTAATTCAGGCAGAGAAATGCTTTTGTCTTGCTATTTAATTAATTAATGTTGTGTGAAAAGGCCAGATTGACAATTCTGCAGAATCAAATTCTCTTTATTTTAACACTATTCATCACTGAACTGCCCCCACCCCCGATTCCCATAACTCCCTTTTGCTTACCAGCTTTAAGCAGAATTATTTTAGAAGGATCAGGTTATTGTCAAATGCTGAATTGTCTTGAATTTAGTTGTTCTAATTCATGCAATTAACATTCTTCTTATTTTCTAGCTCTTCTTGTTCTTCCCAATGTCCTTTGATTTCTACAGTCTTCGGTATCTCGTATGAACAATTATTTGTTTCGTTATCCCATTTGTTTTTTCTCTAGAACAGGTCTTTCCTGCAGTATCTCTGAAGGCTTCAAGTCTCAACACTTTTGTAAATTAGTGTTGGTCTTTGAGTGCAGGAAGATACTATTCAACCTTTGCAGTGTATATAAGATATAAAAGACCATGATGGCTCTACCTTCCTTGTAGCAGAGGAGGCTAAAAATATCTCCTAACATGCATTTGTTACATTCACTTGCATATCTCATATTGAGTTTCCTGGAATCTTCCAAAATCTATACACAAATAATCTGGGGGCTGATATGCATATTTTGTGTATTGCTAGTTATAACTATTTATAGAGGTGACAGTTTTGTGTGTCAATATTCCTACAATACATTTTCCCTGTAAATAGATTTCTATCTGTAGAGCACCTGCAAGAAAAAAAAAGTAATATTACTTTCATCGATTTCAGATGAACAAGAAAAAAATATTTCAAACTGGGATGAAAATTACAGTTGCTTTACAGAAAGAAGCATATTGGTTCGTATACAGTAGTATTTGAAATGAAGAAGACAAAAAGAAATGTCGATCATCACCATAAGCAATGAAGGCAGACTGGGCTTGATAGGAAAGGCCTCATTGCCAGTACAACAGTAATTGATGTATAGCAAGCAACAGGTGCCACAAGCATGTAAGAAAAAGACAGGCCAATTCCTTCTAATGGAAAAATCTCAGGTGCTCTTCTATCTTATTTCCTGACATGAGCTGCGATGTTGTCCATGTTGTTCTATCTCGTGCTTCTGAAAGTATTTAAGACTAGACATTTCTACATGTTGGCATACCTTTGCTTTTTTTGTATTCTACACCCAACACTGGATTATGTTGTTGGCTTGAAATGCTTCCTGAAATTTTATTTCTTTGCTTTTGAGACATTGCTGATGCACATTGGTCCTTCATCTGCTTCCTTGCTTGTTTGCTTGCTTGCTTGTTTGCTTCCTTCTTTCCTCCCTCCCTTCCTCCCTTCCTTGCTCTCTCTTGCTCGCTCTCTTTTCTTTCTCTTTTTCTCTCTCTTGCTCTCTCTCTTTTGTTCTTTCCTAGGACTTTCTTCGACAAAAATACATATAAGTAAAGCTGGTATTAGCATTAAGGTTTTACAAACAGTTTCACTACTGCTGGAGACCTATATAGCATCCCATCCCAGTTTACAAGGATGTTTCTGTCCTTCAGTGGTTATTTTTACTCTGGTTAGTCTCAGATCCTGAAGTCTGTGTTTGTTTACTCTGGCTGCAGTTTGAAGGGTCTACAGATGATAGAGTCAAGTGTCAGTATAGTAGCATTTCCTTGGTCTGTGCTCCTTGCCTGAGATATCCCTTAAGTCTAGACAGGTATGATTTTTTTCATTACAATAGACAGAGTAACTTATAGGACACAGGGTATTCACTTCCTAAAACATTCAATTTGGAAAATTACCTTTGCATTTTCTTGCTTCTCTACTGATTGAAGCTTTTGCTGACTACCTGCTTCATAAGGAAGCTTTGCCAAGTCAGTACAATATTGATGCCAACTTGAGTTTAGAAGTACACACTTAGAAAAGAAAATAAGTTCAACTGACTCTATGCAACAAAACAATGTTTTTTCTAGTGACAAAAATAGATATTTACTAGCTTTAAAATTTTTCATTGATGAGCTGCATTGCTGCAGTCTAGAGCTGAAAATGCCAATAGCATTTGCAGTCAGCATGAATAAATCTCTACGGTATGGTGCAAAATAACTCTTGCCAAGAAAACAAGCCTATGCCCTCTGTTTCCTTGAGTGAAATATTTCAAGCTAATTGAACAAGCAGCAAGGTTTTAACCCTAAATAGTGTCTTCTTCTAAATTGGTATTTTTCAACCCTGACATTCCAGTCCTGGATATGCCTTCACAGCAGAAGATTGTGAAAGAGGATCCTTTGGCTGTTACTATGATTCACTGCAATCCTAACCCTTTGTGTATTTGCAGTGTCAGAATGCACAGTCCTTTACCTCTCTTGTATATCAGAAACAGTATTAATTCTTATCTGTAGTTGTCTTAGTTCTCTACTATTTCAGCGTAGCATTTTCATCTTAGCTTGGAACAGTTTCTAAAATAACTTTCCTGTATTCGTTGGGTATCTTTGTCAGAACACCTCAGATGGGATCTTCTGTATTCCCTGGATCTGGATCTCTTACGCAGAAGTACAGAGACATTGCAAAATTTCTATGGTGCTTTTGAAATATGCAAAATTGTGAAATAAAATACGACAAACTTTAGTCCTGAACTGAGATTTAAAAGTGCACTTCCTTTAAATTCTTGTTGTTGTTATTGTTTGTTAGTTATGGTTCATTAGTGCTACATCAAATCAACTCTTTCTCTTCATAGTATGTATCTCAATGTTGTATGGTTCTGGATGGAGAGTTAATATTTTTTTTTGAACTCAGGGTTGTCAATCTGGTATGTTAACCTCATAGTTTTAAACAGTTTTGGAATAAAATGGGAGATGATAAGTAATGTTTTAAAAATAAAATCCCCAATACTTTGAGCCTAAAATGTTCTCTCACACTCTCTTTTCTTTCCTCCCCGCAAGAAGATTAAATCAGTTCTGTACAGCTCTGGTTATAATGATCTGATTCCTGATGCTACTGTGATTAGACTGGGTGCATTAAAGTAAGGAATTAAAGTAAGGTAAATTAAAAGCACAGTAGAAATCTTGGTGGGTGTGAACGGATGAGTAATCTTAATTAAAAACAAAATATACCCATTATTCTGTGCTATAAATGACCTTAATATTATGAATTGAAGAGATAAAAACTTGATGTGTGTTGCAGTGCCACATTAGAGAGAAGTTCTTAACAAATGTACCAAGTAAAGCCTTTTCTTATATTATTAAGGACAAAGACAAGCTTTCAAGATGATTCTAGCATTTCTTTGCATGTGCAAAAAGAGAGGCAACAGTAACCTTTCTCTTGAACATTCAGATTTTCATAATTCTTCTAGAAAATGCCCCGTAAGTACTTTTCTTTAAAGTGGTGACACAGTATATTCGAATTTATTTTACTTCTCAGTACTCCCCAGATGAAGCAACATAATTGATACTGATTTGGAATCCATAAAAAATGGCAAAAATCTGAAGCTACAAAGTAATTACTTAAAACCCAAAGAGCCTAAGAAAAGTCTGTGTCTTACGGTTTAATGATTCCACATGATCAACATGTATGACAGGACTCTATATAAATTATATGGGTACAATTGGCTTTTGTGAGACCTGTTTGGGTTTGTTTTCTTTTTTTTTTTAATTGAGAAGTAGCACTTGCTATTATCTTTCCTCATTAGAAGTGTTTCTCATGAAATTACATTACTTCTCAGTAGGAACTGAAGAACAGGTTATGTGGGTTGAACACAAAACCACACTTGAGCCTATTGAGCTTTCCAATCTCTATCAAATTTCAAGAGCTTGTTACATATGATGCCAATTGTGAGCAAACTCTTAGGCAAGATCTTTGAGGCTCTCTTTTTTGTGATCACACAGTCAGAAAAGAAATAACAAAATCTCTCTCTTCCCAGAATCTAAGTATTTCAGAGCATTCAACCTTCTAAGAAACAGTCTAAAGTGTAACTTGCACTTCTACCACGTAATATTGTTTACCTGAAATGAAATGATAGTTGTAAGAGCAAAACCCCCCCCAAACTTTTCCATTAAAATGATGAATGAAAATGAGAACGATAGTTCCAGTGCTCGTCTCAGTAATCTAATGCTCCAAATTTATACAAATGAGAGAATTTTGCTTTAGAAACTAATATTTAATCCAAGAGCCAAATGTGAAAATTTGTGAAAGAAGTGATCATATAACTGTTACTATAATTAGAGTGCCATAGAGCAATGAGTCAACCCAGATAATTAATTGAACAGAGGATAACCATGTTACCTCTAAGTTCTGACAGCTAGTGCTGTGTTTGCCAACATTGCCCTGTTGTATTGAATTTAGTTACACTGAAATAACCTGCGTGTATTGTATTTGTATTAGAAGATTGTTTTTTGCTTTAAGGAAGCACTGTTCTTCATGCAGTTCAGCAATTTGAGGGCTGAAGGTTACAGGGACAGAGAACTCCGTAAGTTGGAGAATATGAGCTAATAACTTTGTTCTGCTTTACACCTCTGACCCTCATCTTAACAATTATTCACATACGAGTTACTGCAAAATTCCTACTATGTCTGCTTTATGGAGCATTTCCACTGGTCCTAGACAGTATAGCATCCGAGGCAGCAACATTATGAGCTCATATATCGCATTTATAAGCACCTCTAGAGACAACTAATGCAGAGACACAGATAATGCAGAAAGATATTCCTTGGACTGTGAATTCTGAGGGTCTGTAGTCTTGAATTGCAAGTGGAAAACAAGATATATTCTGACTCTTGCTCATGTTTTGCTTATGCCAGCCCAATTTCACTGAAACATAATTTATTTGCTTCTTTCGTACATAGCAACAGAATAAATCTATGAGTTAATCTTGAGAAAGTACATAGAAATGGATAAGTACCCTTTACAGTCACCAGTGCTGAAATTATCTTTTCTGGTTGTTCCAAGGAAGGCCAAATGTGTTAATCTTCACATTCAATACATGGTGTGAATCTTACACATCATTTCCATCTTCCTGTACCAGAGGTAACATTATGAGAGGACAAGGCTTGGGATAGTCTTTATGATAAGTTTGTTTTTCAGTTAAGTAAAGTATGTCACTGTGTCCAGTGTGTGCCTTTTATAAAGTTAATACATATCTGCTACTCTTCAAGATTCAATGAATATTAATTAAAACCTTAAACTATGTTATTGTTTTTCTTCTGTTACATCTATAGATTTTACACCTTTTTTACAAAATAATTTTACTGTCTGCAAAATAAGCGAATTTGAATGAGTGAATTCCTACACAATCAAATTCAAAATTAACTCTATTTAGTAAAGATTAAATGCATTTGCAATACATTGAACTAGACTCTCACTAAAGCAGCTCTCAGGCCTCCTCTCTCCTATGGATTTTTTGGAGTCAAAGGGTGAAATATACCTCTGCTTTCAGCACAGTACATGGAGAGAATTAAGTGCCTCAGTATATACTGATACTCTAAGTAAGATGCCTCATAATTCTTTGACCTCTTTTTGTTTGACAAAATTCAGTTACTCTCTTAGCCTGATGGGGCTTAAGTCACTTTTCTAGAAGAAAATCTTGATCACTAGGTTTTAGATCTGAAGACTGTTCTTGCACTTAGTCCAGAAAAAGTTTACTGACCCTGACTTGAGTGGCATGGATCATCTTGTCTACATTCTTAAACATTCTTGTTTTTCCCAAAACAATATTTCTGAATGCAAAATGTTAACTAGGAATGGGTCTTAAGACATTTTCTGAGGAGGACTTGACCTGTGCCAGTGAGGTCAAACATTTTCTCAGGCATCAGGGGAGAGCATTTGCTAACAGTTGAGTAGATGTGACCTTTCTAGACTTAGGTGTGAGCTCTCTAGCTTGGAGCCTTTTCTGCATGCTCTGAACTGGAAGTTGAAAAGTTCTAAACTTAAAGAGAACTAAAGAGGTGACTGATCTACTGCAAGTTAAGAATGCACATCTGAATGTTTTCACTGATATGGGCTAGGAGTTTATGAAATGCCCAACCAATATGCCATTTGCCCATAAGTTTACAAGTTATAACGATAATAAGAGAGTCCTTCTGTCTTTTGTAATATTTACTGGTAGATGTTTGCATGCCTTTGGTGAGGTCCTCTTAATGAAAAATTGACAAGGATAATACAGTCTGGCAGGGATTTAACACTAGGCATTCAATACTTTCGATTGATTTCCAGAGATAATTTTTAGCATAAAGGTGAGGAATTCATGATTTGTATTTGGATTTTTTACTTTGCTTTCTTTTTTCATTTGTGTTGTCTTTAGTGGAAAACTTCAATCCAGTAACACGGCATGAGGCTGTCAGGCTTCCTTACTGGATTTATCAAAGACAACAGCACAGATAAAGAACATTCAGACTGACATTCTTTAAGGTTATATAACTTAAACAAATTCACACTGGCACTTTATCGACAATATCTCTCCTTAACTTGTATTACCCTCTTTTTTTATGCTTACCTCAAAGCTAATTACCACCCTTTAACCTGCAGTGACTCTGATATATCTCTGTTCTTCAGTTATTAGTTGTGCACACTGAGGCAGATGGTTCACAGAATTGCGGACTGAGGTGGAACTCGAAAAAGATAAATAGGATTTTCTTTCCTACTTTTTGTTGGCTGACACTACCACCCTGTGAATTCATGTCCTTCTTCCTGAATAGATATATGCATGTCCATTTGCAAGTGATACTCTCTGTGGTTTTGTTTCTTGGCACTGAAAATAATGAGCTGAAATTTTAGTGAGCCTTTTATTTTGCATACACTGCATTATTTCATTTCATGTTCCCTAGCATGACTTAGAAAAAAAGTACATTTAAGAAATACAAATTATTCAACATCAGATTATGTATATGAAAATGGTGACGTAACTAATGGCTCACTAATTATAAGCTTCCAAGAAGGCTGACTAATGTATCTCGAAATAGATTTGATTTGATCAGCTATTGTAAATTACATCCCTTTCAAGGACCTAAGTTTAGAAGTTTGTTCTCATATCAATATAATGCATTTGCACCACTAAAGAGTTTTCCATCTTAGTATTAACAGTTCCTCAATATTAAGGAAATATTTCTTACACATAATTTTTAAAGTAAGCCATCTAACTCCAGTTAGGTTGTTCTGTGTAGCTCACACTAAAACCATACAGCTGCCTGTTATGAAACCAAAGGTGTTACAGGTTTTTCAGAAACACTGGAATAGGATCCGTTATCATATCTGTCGAGCCATAGTGTGGGTGAAAAATGTAAACTGTGCCTCCTAACTGATTGTAACAGGAGAGTCCTAGAAAGGCATCTTTGTGGCTGTCAACGCAGTGCGAATGTACCTCTGGGGTAGTTAAATTCTTCTTATAACTCTCCAGCTTTTTGTGTGACATCATTGCAGGAAAGACCGAATCCACATTTGATTGGTTCTAGTGGAAATCAGTGTCAGAGGTAATCAGTAGCTTTGCACACTAAGGGTGATTAATCGTGTGAAGATGTAAAAACAGCTACTGGAAGCATATGGGGTTTTTCAGTGTTCCAAACTTTGCAGATGAAATGTCTTCTTCAGTTTTTAAATAGGAGAATATTTGAGGAAGAAAGGATCTGTTGTTCTTTTGGTTTAGTCCTTTTTTAATCATAGTTCGGTATTTTTCTTGAGCCTTAAGGCTATAGACATATATAAACACAGATACAAACATATATAAATTCGTGGTCTGTTAGTCATACTGAAAGTTTTGTCTTTCACACTCGTTTGCCATAAATATTTGGTAGCCAAATTCTATTTCCATGATGTCTGTGCAGATCTGGTTATTTTTCTGGAAGCAAAACTTACAAATGTTATTCCATATAGGCTACAGTAATACTGATGAGGAGTATTAAGAATGGGTTGTTTCAACTGCTGTTATTCATATCACTCTTCTTTTTCATTGGAAAAAAGGCTGTAATCTCCAAACAGCCAAACAAATACTTTTCTCCATAGTTAAATGCACATGAAAACAGAGGGAAAATGATATTAATCTAGTAAAATGAATATTTAATTAATATAAGGTACAAATTCTAAAACCTTCAATAGTGATCTTGGAAAAGTCAGGCAATGTAGTACTGAATGCATAGCTGAAAACCTTCTTCCAAATGTCTTTTTGTTAATAAAGTCAAAATTCACACTGACAGGTTTCTCTTCTGAGTTCCTGAAACAATAAAGTGTTCACTGAGTTTCCACATCTATTTACCTATTAAAACAATCTAGCGATCTATTAAAATAATTTAACAATCTATTAAAACAAAGATTGTAAACATGGCCTTATGTGAAAGTTTGCAACGAAGCACAGAGGACATTGTCGAGCCACTTACCTGGTTTCAGTTAAGATAAAGATAGCGAACTGGCAAAAACAAAGAGAAAGTCCACATTTCTGCAGTGTTCTAAAGGCAAGACTTGTCTTAGTCATTTTGATTTCATTTAACCTGTAACACACGGTGATAAGTTTTAGTAAGATACGGAGTATGGCCATTCAGCTTTCTTTATTTAAAATACAGCTTAGAGTAGGTGTCAAGGGTTAAGATTGCGGGGTGACAACCAAAGCCTGGCAGATGTATTGTTAACCTCCTCTCGCCCCCACTTCCCCCTTTTGCCCCTCCCTCTCCCCTCTTCCCACTCAGGACAGGCGATCAGGAGGGAAAGAAGGACAGAGAGAAGAGAGTTGGAAAAGTTAAAGATGTTTTACTAATGCTACTAATAAGAATAGAGAAAATAATACAAAATATACAAAACCAATCTTGAAAGTCTCAGCAACTGCAGAGCCAGCACCCAAAGTCCTGGATTAGACTCTGTAGCCAACCGGAGCTGGATTCAGTCTCTCACTAGGCCTCCGTTCACAGGGACGACTAGCAAGGTCCTCTCCTAATGTCAGCCATAAGCAGAAGGGAAGGAAAAAGGGATGAGATCCTCGTGATCTCCCACTTTTACATGAAGTATTCACGTGAATGGAATGTTATACACCATTGGTCAGTCTCTCGGTCATCAGTTTTCTCGTTGCCCCTCTCGCGAGATGTCCATCCGTGCTTATCAATAAGTTTGCATTCCATTGCTAGGTTTAACCAAAACATGTGTCGGGTTCTCCAGGAAAATGCAGCTAACATGAAGGCTTTAGCTGACAGGCAAATTCACTAAAAGAGAAACTTGTTTTTAACAAAACCAGGACAGTAGGTGAAATAAGTTATGTAAAAAAATACAGGAATCTCTGGAATATCAGGGTCAGGACTTTTAAAGGTTTGGGTATAATAGAACTCTACGGTACTGAAGAAGCCTTTTTTTGCCTAAACCATGATTTTTTAAGTTCCTTTGTTAGAAGATATTAGTATTACTATTTCTCTTAGGATCTAACTGCAGAGTAGGTCATATTGTCTACACAATTACAGATGTTTAAAATATAGAGTGTATGAAGATGTTAATTATTAAAATGTACAGAGATATTTTCATGATTGCATAGTACTTTGTGAATAAAGTTTCTCCATGTCTGTGTGGCAGAAGTATTTTTGGTTTCAGTGAGGAGCTAAGATATTACAGGGATTTTCTGAGTCTACCTTCTCAAAAGAAGAGTGTCCTCAGAACACGCAGATGAAGATGAAAGAGTCGATATCCACCTTCGCATGCAATATCCATCCAAGTAGTTAGAATAGTCATGTGCGTTACGAACAAATGAATTTCACATCTATCTTTCTGTACTGAGAGAAATTTGATTATAAAGTCACACTTCTCAGAAAACCATGCTAACAATTGTGTTACGAGAGGTTCTTTTCAGTGCTTGCATCTTAAGGTGAGGCATGTTGAGTTAACACGCATTCACTGTGACAAGTTTCCACACTTAATTCAGACTACTTAGTAACTAGACCCACCTTGAAGAATACATTGATTTCCATATACTTCAGAAACACAGAAAAAGGATTAAAACATGCTTTGATAACAAAATTTATATATGATATACACATATATGGTACATATATATTTCTATATAAATACCCTGATTTTGGTAACTGTGTTAAACATTAAACAAAGGAGGGACATTTGTTTCTTCCTCTCTAGTCAAATTCAGAAGGACCGATTTTGTTTCAACTCTTGTGAATCCCAAGTAGGGATAGCATCTTCTAGTCCCAGTTGACAATTCTCTGTACCTTTGACAGGACAGACCTGGGCATCTCCTAAACATATTTCTTATAATATTTTATTTCCTACAAGGATATTTCCTACAAAATTGTATTTCCTACAAATGTGCTCAGTTAGCTCTTTTGGGGGAATGATTTTTAAATTTCTTTTATGGCTAACTGTTGCTCCCAATTGTATTGTGATAAATATCCTGCTGTTCTTCTGGACATCTGGATGTCTAAAATGTGTTTAAGCCCTAATGGTGATTCTAGGCTTAGGAGTCCAGTTTTCATATGAAGTGTCTGTTAGAATGCCTCCACTCAAATCTAAATCTTTAGATAGTTACATGGATACATATTCTCAGGAAGTATTTAATGCGAAAACTGAACTGTACTCAATATGTACTGAACCATGAAGAGGGACCAAAAACCTCTGATTGTTAGTGGATACTAGATTTTTTTTTTTCCTGGTATTTAGGTAGACAGGCATCAAACTTGTGCTAATCTCCAGCTGATATTAAAAATCATAAAAATACATAAAGAAACTTTTAAATAGTGATAAAACAGTGAAAACATGGTGGATCTGTTATTGAGTTCCAACTTATTTGACTACAATGTGAAATATATAAATATATCCAAGGATATTACCCAACCTTTGAGGTTTGAAAGCTTGATGATGCTGTACTTTTTTGGATGTTAAAGATGTTAAGTAGTTTCAGAGACCTGAATGGACCTCTAATGAATTTCAGTAATGGAGAAGTGACTCAGAATGAATATAGATAATTAACCAATTGAAGTTCTGTAAACAACAAGGAACTGGTGAATAATTTTTTTTTCCACAGACATTTTTACTATTCTGGTATCTGCATTATTTCATTCTTATCTTTTTATTAAACAGAAAATGATCTTTAAACCTTGGATTATCCTCAGTATCATCTTGGCTATTACATTACTGGAAGAGAAAGGTACCATTTATAAAATATTATTTTTAGTGATTGTCCATGTTTCTCATTTTAATTGTAAATTGCAGTTGTTTCTAGTTCCTTATGATGGCTGTACCATCAGGGTCCCATAATGGCTGATGGAAAGACAGCCTCTTTATTTTCTGACACTAAATGTACCACTAGTATTGATGCTCATAAGTAAGGGACTATGGTAAATTCATCAGCAAGGCCAATAAGGAAACTGTGTAGAGCTTCATAGGGTCAAAAAAACAGGTAGGAAAATAATACATTAGAAATCTGAAATGATTTATGGAACCTGTATTTGTGCATTTTGTGGACTGTTTAAAGATGACCTGTAAAATATGATCACTTTTCCTTCCATCATACACAGTAGAATTTTTTTTCTTCTTCAGTCCTATAAAATGTCTTTAACTGTTGTCCTCTGCAGAAAAGCTGAAATCACCATTCTTTCCCTTCCTTTTGCATTTGGTCCCTGTATGTTTACGATTACTGTTCCATAGTAGACTCACTGCCTACCAGTTACAGTGTGTCTTTTTCTGCATTCTGTCATTCACACATACATTTTCTTGATTTCTTTCCTATCTGACTCTTTTTTTTTAAATAGACCAAGAACTAGTCCTGATGATCTGAAAAAATATATGTAGTCAGTGCCTTTGGTCAAATTAATTTGATATTTTTTTTTCCCCAAGGTTAATACCAATTGCATTTTTTCTCCTTAGGAATTATTTTAATGACTCTGTCACTTGGTAATCCATGGTCCTTGAAAGCAAACCAAAGTACATTGTTTTCCTGTGCACTAACTCAGCAATCAGTCAACTGGAATACACAAAAAGAACACACGGCCTAATAACATTTGCATTGACTGGATGTAAATTTCAGTTATTACAATCCAGATGTCTAGAAGGATTGGGAATTTGGTGATTATTTGTGTGTGGTTTTGTTTAAGAGAGAAATTAAGATAGTTTGATTCTTTATTGATGATGGATACATACAGTAAGCTTCTCTAATTTTTTCTCCAGGGGTGCTTTAAAATTCCCTTATCTTTGCACAATAAGTACAGCTCCGTTAGAATCATAGACTAATTTGGGTTGAAAGGGACCTTTAGAGATCATCTAGTCCAACTCCCCTGCAATGAGCAGGGACAGCTTCAACTAGATAGGTGGCTCGGAGCCCCATCCAGCCTGACCTTTAGAATGGGACAGTAGAAATTGCCTGTTAATTTGATGAAGGCAAACAATTCTCTAGTTTTATATTATGAAGAACTGTGAGATTCTGTCGTCTCTGACAACTTCTTATATAACCTGACTGCCATTTACTGATGGGAAGAGCTTGTTCTATTTCACTTCTCATCCTCTCCAGATGACATAAGTTGACAGACTTGATATTAAAAAATAACATTTTTTAACCATTATACAAAATTTCTTTTTAGCCACAGTAATCTAATTAAACTCACACAATCATCTCTTCCAACACAAAAATGTCTGTAGTCAGAGATGACACCAGTTAAATAAAGGGTATGTTTAAACTAATCAAAATTTGAAAAGATCTTGTTGGAGCAAGGCCTGGCATGTCAGAATTTGACCATTGGTGCTGTGCTTGGCAATAAGAAGAGCAATGATTTCTGTTTGTGTGGTTTGTGATTAATTTGTTACAGGCTATTGCAAATCCATGCTTCTTTTTGCAGTTATCATGAGAGGTATGTATCTTCTCTGGCAATGATGGCTAGCAGCATTCTGTGCTCCTGGAAACCATTTTCCAATTCTGATCCATGTTACTGCAACATCAGGCTCTAATGTACACATTGTCTATACCTTAATAATAACTCAGTAAGTTTACAGTTTCAATTACTCTTTACAGTTTTTGAGACTTTTTTTTTCCTTCAGAAACTGTTTCCATAATTTGATAAAGAATGTTTAAGAGGCAGAATGTTTTATTTAGAGTAGACATTGATTGGGAAATTATGATAAAAAAAATGCTAGAGTTGGTGACTTAGTAATCTAGACACTACTTTTCTGAGCAGGTCATGCTGTCAAGTGGTCCTATTTACAGATTACTGCTGCTGCAGAGGGCAGGATGTTAGAGCTGTATTATCACCGAAGACATTTGCAGCTAACATTTTAAATGGGAATATTGCATCAGGACTAGTCTCCGTACCTTGGGCATGAACACACCCCTTGTAATATTACTTAGCCAAAAGAGCTGATAGAATTCAGCATTGAGCAAGCAGGCAATCAACAGAGATTCCATCATCATCCTGTGGAAAATGATTAGTTATAAATTTAATAGGTTTGACAAATTTGCATTTGGCTTAATTGTCATATAAGTACATTGAGAATTAATATAACATATGTGAATGGATAGACAAAAAGAAAAGGACATACTGTATCATTATATAAGTCTTCATGATTAAGTTTATGTACCTGCAAGGTACATAAAAAAATAATTGTTGTGCCCATTTATTGTCATAGTCACCAGTTTATCAAATCATAGAATTATAGAATACCAGGTTGGAAGAGACCATAAGGCTCCCCTGGTGCAACCTTTCTTGACAAAAGCTCATTCTAGACAAGGTGGTCCAGCATCCCATCCAGGTGAATCTCAGAAGCGTCCAATGTAGGGTAATCCACCACTTCCCTGGAGAGATTATTCTAATGGCTGATCTTGTAATGAAGTTTCCCTCTTGTGTCCCATGAATACCCAGTGCTCAGGATTATTTGATTGGTTTATTGAATTCTCTTCTGCTCTGGTTGTTCTGATTTCATAAACTTTACAGAATAGAGTGCAACCACTAAGCAAGTGTGACAGGAGAAGCTGGAAGCAATGTTTTTTATGCTTTTAGTATTGAGTTGTGTAGGTAGCATAGCAAGAAAAAAAATAAAAAGATAATTATAACTTGTAGTCTTGAAACTACATATGGCTTCAGGACAACAGAATAAAAAGGGGAGTCTTGGGCTCGAAGTACTGGGCAAGCCCAGTGAGAGGTCCATTGCGACATGGGAAGACAGGAAAACATAGTTTAAGCCACATCAGAAAGGACACAATATTACTGCCCAGGGCCTTCTTTTTAACCAGCTACAGTTTCATATTGAAGTGCTTTATTGAGATAGAAGACATTGAAACAAAACGCAGAAGTGAAAGATTAAAGATTTAGTACAAAATTTCAATAGAGAGAGATTATATGAACCAGAGCCATAATTCATCAATGAAATATTTGCGGTGCCTGTAAGCCAAAGTCGGAGAAGCTACTCATTTACGAGTACATTTTTTGTAAATCTGACATTAATGAAGTTTAATGATGTGATGATGAGAATGCTAGTATTCTAGGTAATGGTCTAGGTCAGTGGATGAAAACAAAGTCAGGTGATAAGCGCATGGAAACAAAGTCTGGTGATGTTTTATGAAAAAGTCCTCTTTGTGAGTGAGGCTGAAATGAGACGATTGGCTCCCTAAGGACATACTTGTTATGTTTAGAAAAATAAATTATTGGGTAAATAAATAAATAAACCACCTATGTCATCATAGGGGACTTGAGAGGCTTGCTATTAGTAGAAAGTTTGCCAACAGTTAAATATCACTAGATTATCTCTAAATAATAATTATATCTTCGTCAGTTAAAAGAGGCTGCCCAAGGCCCAGGAAAATTTTGTATTAGCTATATTTTCATTACAAAAAATAACTATGTACTAAATAATATGGAGCAAAAGTACTGAAGAGGGAAGTGTAAAGGGCTTTTGGGAATATAATTAGACTGTTTTGCTATATAAAAGGAAAAAGTTGACAAAGCTTATATTTCTCAAACTATATATTGGTTAAAAGCAGAAGAAGAAAAAGAATCATAACAAACCAAGAAATAAAAATGAAAATTATAGTGTTGAATAGAATAGAAAATAACTAGATTATAGAAAATGGATAAAGGAAAAAAAATCATCAAAGAGTTATTTTTGAGAAAGTAGATAATAATAAAGAATTTTCACAGTACTACTTGTATAATACAATACTACCGTAATATAGCACTGCATGGAAATAGAAAAATGACAGTAATAACATACAGAAAGCTAAAATATTCAATAGCTATACCTATTTTGTATTTGAGAGGAAGGTATGTCAGAATCAACCTTAGCAGAAACTAGATTCCTGCTTCTGGATGCCGTAACTGAAAAGTTGGAAGGTAGTATCCATAATGATTAACAGAAAGGAGATGTG
This sequence comes from Patagioenas fasciata, assembly GCF_037038585.1. Taxonomy (NCBI): domain Eukaryota; kingdom Metazoa; phylum Chordata; class Aves; order Columbiformes; family Columbidae; genus Patagioenas; species Patagioenas fasciata. The sequence goes on along the minus strand of NC_092524.1, from coordinate 25,084,770 downwards.
GTTGAAAAATTTGTGATTGCTATACATATTAACCCACTGTGAAGTGAGAAGCTAGATATCCTGCTTTGGAAGATTATGGGTTTGCTTGAAGAAGACAGCAAGATCAATGTTACATTTCCATAAGGTAATACATTTTGCCTGACAACATTTTGGTTTAACGAGAAGAATAAAAGAAAATCAATGTATCACACATTAAATAACAAGGTAGTAAGTCTGATAAAAACACCACAAACTGAGTTACTGAATTTCTAGAGAGTATACAAGGTAATCACTCCTTGGTTTATGTGCTGTTCAATACCCATGGCTTGGAAGAGGCACACCAAATCGTAGCTGATAAAATCTGAAAATGATACAGAAGTTTGTGAAATAATAATAAGAAAAACAGGTCCCTAATATAAAACCATCTGCATCCTTGGTAACCTGGAATAAGCAAATGAAGTATTTTATTATTATCAAATAGAGTTGAATTCATAAAGTACAGGAATGTGAGAAGTGTTTTCCAGGCAGGAGACACTAAAATGAGACTCCTTAGGTCTTCCTCCAAAGCAGAACGCAAAAGGACTTATGCGATATCGGTGTCTTTAGATGACCAAGAAGTTTATATTGGTATGTGTTGCTGTCATGACTACTATTGGAATACTTTATCCAGTTCTTGTGGTCACAACCTGCAAGTTATGTCTCTACTGATTAGGAAATGTTTGTTCGGGGACTGATGTCTTGAAGTGCACTAGTTCTGGTCTAGGATTTCCTATTTATTTCTTGGTCTGTTTTCTCAGCCATTATATTCCTGCATCAGAGACCAAAGATGACTATTATGGAAACAGTAATGAGAACAATTATCATATTGTTAAAATATGGTAGTGTGAAGAGGTTGGCATTTACATAAATCATTTGTTGCAATCGCTAAGTTTACTCTTTTTTTTTTTATTGTAGTTTGCTCCCTATATTTGAGCATGGCATCAATCTAAGTAACGCAAGTGTGTTTGAAGGGTATGCATTTCTCCTTGATTACCATGTTAACCAGGAAATTTGTAATTTCTTAAATCTCTAGTGAGAAGTAAATAAGAACATAATAAATGTACATGCATATAGTATATGTACTAGAAATAAAATAGCAATGTGGGAGGAAAGGTAGAGCCATCCCTGACATCAGCTGCAGTTTCTGTCTCCGATTCTGCTGCAGAAAAGGCAGGAAGCTGTGGTCCAGAGCGAGTGTCCTGGAGCTGGTAGCTGAGCACCACCTCTTGCCTCTACGGCCCTGTCCTGTTTCTTTCCTCTCAAATTGAGCAAGTTTGACTGGGTCTTTTCCTGCCTGACTTCTATTAGTACTGCACAAGGCTGCCAGAAAAAAGAGGTGAGCTGCTTGGCCAACAGGAAAGCAAAACCAAATTGGGGAAAGAGAAGAAAGAAACCAAGGAAATAAAAAAAGAATGATGTGAAAAGAGAGAAAAGCCCTTCCTATATGTTTTTTCCCATGGCCTCTCCCTTCTCTCACACTTTGCTCACCCCTCCCAACTTTCCTCCTGCTCTGTCTTTACCACAAAGAGAAATTTCACAATTTTCTCAAATTTTTTAACATGTTGGAAAACTGAATTTTTGTCTTTAGTCCTACTGACATTTTTGAGCTATTTTTGTTTTATTATGAATGTAAACAAAAAATGACTGATGCTTAAAACACTAAACTGTATATTTAAATAACAAGATATTATACATTGATAAATGAAAATAAAACCCAAAAGTGAGCCCACTCTATGTTTTTTTGATGTATTATTCCACTGCAGTGTGGCCTATAAAGGGAAGACAAGTTTTTTCCAAATAAAGGATGGTTGCCTAAAATGTAGAAGTGGGGAGCAAAACAAACATAATGCAAATCCATCTGAGACATCTGCAATTGTGTAATTGAGTAGTTATTCTCCTCTTCAATATTTAAAATACAACAAAGCATTTCTTTATTCAGGTTACGTGACATAATGAACTATTTCTTAGTAACAAAGCCAAGAGGTTACTAACTAAGATTTGAATTGAACAGGATAATGCCACATCAAGATGCAATCTACTGCTGAATGAAAATTGGGCAGTAGTGACTAGTGCTAGACAAATATACAGAGAAGTTTTTGGAAACATTCATTCTCACTTTAATTTCATGGTCATTTCTGTAAGCCAAATTTAACATTCTACAAGTATGCATATGAATTTGTATTTACTTTTGAATGACTTGCAGATTCATTTTTCATTAATCTTGCCAGACCACAGTACAATTTATCATGGTAGAGAAAAAAACATCTTGAGACATTACAGCCCCTGTTTATTGGTTCCATACCTCTGTAAAAACCTTTCAGGCATGTGCTAAAATGCCTGTCTGTTTGGAGTCCCACTTCTGTGATTCCCCACCATGAACTTCTGTATCTGTGACTAAAATGTAGCATCACTTTCGGTGTGTGCATGATGAGCAGTTACAGCAAGTTTTAAACTCTGGAAAGTGTTAAGAAGCTCTTTTCTATTTATCTGAAAAAAAGTCAAAGCAATTGGAAAGAATTGTCTAACAATTAATGACTTTCTAACACGTCAAGAAATGGTAGATCTAGAGGGTGAAGTGTAAAGAATATAGGTTTAGACTGGAAGTGAAGTCTATATTTTCTAAGTGTTGCAGTATAAGGATGCAAACTTGTATTCTTCACTCAAGGCCTGATATTTCATGCCTTGTGCAGGAATTACTGGATGAGCCTCATTGTCTTTGTGGTAAGTGACAGGTCAGAAGATATGAGCCTTCTGATCATAGAAACAGTGAAACTGGGAACAGTTATCTAATCCATCAAAAACTCACAAGTCATTTAGACTACTCATATGTGCAAAGCAAAGGCTTCAGTGTTTTGCTTTTTCCTTACTCAGGGTCAAGTGTTCTTTAATTTCAAAACAGTGCTCTCAGTCTTTGCTCAAGAGCAGTGATCGCATTTTCCTGAGCTGGCAAAAGAGCTTGTTCATTTCTGTGTTCGAATGATAGTACAAACTACACATAACACAGGAGAAATGGCAAGCCAAGTGAACATGATGTTATTTTTAACTCGCGGAATAATGTTCACACAGTAGGACAAAAAAAGTGAAACACATGGAAGTTGCAGAAAACACTTATCAGGTAGTAGAGAGGAAAATTTCTTTTGTTTGTCAAAGCTCGCTTGGGCTTTTAGGCTGCTTCATTTCTGATGTTGAAGAGAATCTCTCTTCAAAGATACTCAAAACAGGAACAAACTTTCCAACATCTAAGGAATGGAAAGAACAGTGTATAATGAGGAAATATTTGTGTTGCTCCTCAAATCAAAGGGAAATTTGAAAGCATTAATAAAAAAGGCACCCTGGGTAGCTAAACCTGTATTAGTACCACAGAGATGACAGAAAACACGGTTCCGACTCATTTGAAAGTATTGAAAAGGATAATCTCTATAACAGGAGGTGATCCTCACTAAACTTTTAAATCCTTTTCATTTGCCTTTTTCAGGGTCATAAGAATGTGGTTTTCTCTCTCAAATTGTAATACATATATGAAAATACAATACTTCTTATAACTGAGGATAGATCTAAAAGTCTTACCTATAGGGAATGTGTTTTTCATGACAACATAAAACATTTTTGATTACCATAAAGCAACAGGAATAATGGTGCCACAGGATCAATGTGAGATATTGAAATTGATCATATTTCAGCTGAACTTTATGATCCAGCAAAGAATTTAAGCAAGTATTTTATTTATGTCATACACAGTGTTACATTAACTGCAGTGGAATATACTTACTATACTTGAACATTATTGTGTGCTTAACTGTGTTACTGGATAAATGCCCATTTCCAGGTCACTGGTACTGAACCTTTCTTCTTCAGACCTCTTGAAAGTGTCACTGATGATCCTCATACAGGCTCTAACTCTCCTACGGGGTTAATGGGTGAATTTTGTATTTTCACAATGGCTACAAATGCAGGATGGAGGTCAAAAATCCTGATAAGCAGATCTAAAACTACAAACATATTGAGCAACAAAAATTTTGTATTAATTGACCTCATTTTTTTAATCTTAGAAAACATCTATACAATTCTAAGCACAAGGGCTTTTTCTTTTCTTTTTTTTTTTTTCTCCTCTGAAACAAAGAATAAATTTGGGAAAGACAATAAGACAGTAATCCTATTTTTATACAGGATTTGTCAATCCAGCTTCAGCCTGCTGAATTCTAATTCACTGATGCAGACTTCACTGCAAAATAACAAAGCAGGTAATGGTACTTGTCCTGTAAAAATAACATTGGAATGTCTTGTTAACTGAATTTCCTAGAAGGTGTTCCCACACATTAGTATTTACCCCATAATTCTTCTCCACAAGCCTAATTTTTTCTATGCAACATAAATATCCAAGTATAAATCTGTCAGTAATTTTCAATCTTACATAAAATAGGACCACAAGGATTTTCATTTCTTCCTAGTCTTCAGCCTCTTTATTGAGAACTTCATTGTGATAACCACAACAAAAATAGTTCATGTCTGCTTTTGGACATGCCTACTGTATGAAGCAATGATCTACACTAGTTCTTTAGCTTCTATGTGTTTCAAGGTAGCCTGTTCTCAGATTACATTTTTTTTGTTTGTTTCTTTGTCTTTCATATCCCTAGGATATATAATTTTGTATTGTTTTCTAACTTCTGCTTAATCTTCTTAAAATGCATTTCCTTTTTCAGCTGAACCACAGTGACTTAGGTGTAACAAACCTTCATTTCCAGATGCAGTAGTACCACACAATTGGTCTTCATATTTCAAAGAGCCAAAAATTCTCCTTTTGTCTTGATGTTGGGATGAACTCTTAGCAGCTTGTAGCCTTTTTCTCTGTCTGCTGAGTTGACTTCTTACTAGTTTTTGCTCTCCATAGAATCCAAAACGTGTATACATTCTTTCTCCATTCATAACTGTAATTCCTTGTGATTGATAACATTGGGAATTGTATCACTCAACAAAAGAAGATCATAACAGTTACAAAATCTGGGACTTAGGTCAGGCTGGACAGGGTTCTGAGCAATCTGATTTAATTGAAGATGTTTCTGTTCATTGCAGAGCGGTTGGACTAAATGACCTTTGAAGGTCCCTTCCAACCCAAAATATTTTACAAGTCTATAGTATGATTCTATGTCTTAACTGCTGATAAAAAAAAAAAAAAGTAAAGCTATCAAATAGAGCTTTTTTTAAGAAGAGAGGAAACCCCACCATCCCCCTGCAACCTCAGAGTGCTTTCCCCCAGTGACAAGATGATCATCCAGCTGCATTTCCCAAAATGTGTACGACTGTGTTACTGTGTTTCTAGCCCTTCCCCTTCCTCCTTCTCTCCCTTCCTGTCATATGGGTTGCATGTTTCGTATCTGAATGTTAATGAATTACCAAAAATGTAATTACAGGTACATATTTATACTTCAGAGTTTAAATGTGAGCAGTTTCCAACTCATAAGTATGAACAGTTTAGCAACAAATTCAAGTCCATTTTTTCTGTCTTATCATAGGAATCTTTTTCCTTACGATGAATCTTTGTAAATCTTTTCCACAAATGTAGAAATAAATGAGACCATCCTCTAGATCAGCGCAAATTATTAATTATGAATAGACCTGATAAGAAATAGAAAATAAATAATGGAAATTATTTCACCCTATTTGGTTCTCTTGGCATTTCAGAGGTGGCAACTCAGATTCAGCTTCACTCTTTTTTCGTACGTGCTTGATGTGACCTTGTGTTGTAGGTTACTTATGCACTGTACAGTATGCCAAAATTTCATTTGATTTCAAGGGTGCTTAAGTTTAAATTTTTTGTGAGGTTCTTAATAGTTTTAATGTCTATCTGTAAAAAACATATATAAACTTGGAGCTTTGATTTTAGTGAGAATGAAACACTTCTATATGTTCTCTTGAAAATCAATGTCACTCTCTTGCCCTCCTTCTAACAATTTTATTACCAACTCCATAAACCTTTAATCTTTTCTTTAAGTCTGGATTTTGGTCTTACTGATATCCTGTGGGAATGACTGCTGTAAGTGGACCTGAAATTGTTTATGATCTTGTTATGTGTTTTATTTTTATTACTTACAACAGTCAAAGCAATTAACGATCTTGAAAGCTGCCTACTATAATACTATTTTATAACATATTTATTCTTCAGAAACAGAAAAAAACAGTTTAATTCTTTTTTGTTTATTGTTATTCTACCAGCAATTTTTCTTTCATAAACTGTGCATCTTTTAAGAAATTACATCAGTCATACACACTGTTCAATTAAATGTGTCTTCTTACCAGGGCTATTTTATACTTCCTCATCAGGAATATTATTTTATATTCCTGCCATCAAATTTTGTAAATCACTGTTCTGTGAAATCTGTATTTCTGTAAAATCACTATTCTTGAATAACTTAGGTGTCATTAAAAATAATCAATGACCCAGATTACTGAAATTTAATGCTTCAGTAATAATTCATTTCAATGTTTTTAGACTATTAGTATTTGAAACCTTAAGACTTTTGTCATGTTGAGTAAGTGTTTTGTAGAGGACACCTTCAGGTTTATCTCAGACAACAATAATGCCCTTTGGAATATTTTTTGAGGAAGAACATCCTCAAACCTCATTTCAGTCAAAAATAATCCCCTTAGGTTTGGACCCCAGAATGTAGCAGGCTATATCATTGTTGCTTCAGTGCCCAAAACTTCTCATGTCAAATTCAAACAACCATGATGTCCTGGTTTTGTTAAAAACAAGTTTCTCTTTTAGTGAATTTGCCTGTCAGCTAAAGCCTTCATATTAGCTGCGTTTTCTTGGAGAACCAGATACAGGTTTTGGTAAACACAGTAGTGGAATGCGAAGTTATGATAACAAATTGATGCACCAGGTGACCCAGAAACTGACCAACGGAGTATAACATCCAATTCACGTGAATACTTCATATAAAAGTGGGAGATCACGAGGATCTTGTCCCTTTTCCTTTTAGCTTATGGCCGACATTAAGAGAGGACCTTGCTAGACGTCTCTGCAAACTGAGGCCTAGTGAGAGAGTGGATCCAGCTCCAGTTGGCTACAGAGTCTAATCCAGGACTGCCGGCTCTGCAGTTGCTGAGACTTTCAAGACTGGTTTTGTATATTTTGTATTATTTTCTCCATTCTTATTAGTCACGTTAGTAAAACATTTTTAATTTTTCCAACTCTCTTCTCTCTTTCCTTCTTTCCCTCCCGATTACCTGTCCTTAGTGGGAAGGGGGGAGGGGGAGGAGTTGAAGGGAAAGGAGGGGAGGGGGGTTAACAATACATCTGTCGTGGTTTTATTGTAATCCCTCAATCAAAACTCTCGACACGTGTTTTTCCACACAGGACAAAGAGCAGATTTTGAAAGCACTGAATTGCCAGGACAGCACCTGTTTTCCCTATTATGACACATATCTATAAAAGAGGCACAAGAGTTTTTGCTTCTTTCAGGTATATGTTGATGGCTATATGAGATGACAAATATGAATATTTCATTTTATAGAGACATGAAAAACTTTGAGAAATAAAAAAGATAATAAAAGAGACAAGGTAAGTATCTAAACCAGGAATTGAAATCTATTATAGGACATTAACAGATGCAAAGCACCATCTTGTGTACTTCTTGCCTTAACTAGGCAAACTGCCACTGACATCAAACTATTTTAACAACAAATCACGGTAGCATTGATCACATATATCCCATTCCACTTTTCACTTTTTTCAGAAAAAAGAAAATGTATCTCTGTCTCAAGTTTGATGATGTGTTTTGGTTCTGTATCTGAAGCAAGACAAAATTAATTCCTGAATGTTTTAAAGGAAAGAATTCTCACCTCATAGAAATTGGAGGGGCAGGATCAATGAATATTTTTGCCACTTACAGCTATACTTGGGCAAAGTAGAATAATATCAGTTTGGAAAAGTGATGGATGATATTTGTAGCTTCTTTTTCACTCACATGAAATATGTACATGCCCATTCCATATGACAAAATAAATGGTAAATTATCTTTTGACATAAAGTTTTGCTGCAAATAGCCAAAGGAAAATCAATCAGTTCTTAACTCTAGAGAAGAGCAAAGTATAATTCTGTGCAACCTGAAAAAACACTGGAATCAATGTGATTCAGAAGTTTAACAGGGAATACTAAGTAGTGATGTCTGTCTGCCTGAAATCATCGCTATTATCCATGGGTGGAATTCAGTTCTTTGCTTTGTGTTAGCACTTTGTACAAGGAGGACCTTCTTCCTAATATAACAGAAAGCTTTGTGCTTTTCAAATACAGCATATCATGGCTGAAGTTCACAGCAATTCATCCACAGATATTTTTGAAAGAAAACTTTTCATCATGTGAACAGAGTACTTATTCAGGAAGAGTTAGGTAAGTTTTCGTATTTGAAGCCATCTCAGCAATCAGAAAGCAAGCCTTTTGCCTCTGTGCAGTTCTGAACTTTCGGGAAGTGGTATAATCCACTGTTGAAGGTATCACACTGCTATTAATGGGTGCATGTATACTTTATGCTAAATGTCATCCTAAAACTGTGATCACGAGCAGACTTGCTATGCATACAAGTTTCAAGCCTGTGGAAACAATCCTTTGTCTTTGTAGGTCTTCTAGTCTGTGATGGACTTGGTATGCATCTTGTTAGGCCTTAAACAGCTGATTTTGCAATAACGTAAAACCAACTAGTTCTGGATCACCCGTCTGATTCTTTGGTGTTATGTTACATATTTAATACTGATATCAAAGATGAGACATCAATTTCCCTGCTAGACCTCTTTGTCGTTACCAGCTGTCCTGTTAAAAGATCCTGGGAAAAGCTACATCTAGCACCCTTGAGTTAGGAAGAGACTTATTATGTTAAGGCTTCTAAGGAGAAAAACATCTCAGCCACTGAAACAACGTAAGTACATGTAAGTAACATGTAAGTACATGTAAGTAACATCCTCCCTTATATTGTTATTTGTTAATGTTTCTGTTTCTTATACAGTAGGTGAAAACCATGTAGACAAATGCCAATCTTTCGCTTATTTCTGCTCACACAAATAAAATGGGTGCTTGTGTTAAAGAATAGTTACGTAAAAATTGTGCAAGTATTTATTTTTAATTGCTAACTCAGCTGACTTTCTGAAATGAAAATGTGAACTTTTTGTTTCTCTATGTATTTAGTCTTTCAGAATGTGAGATCCATGGTAGCTGCATGTGACCTGTGTTAGCTGACACAACTTAGAAAACTGATACACCTTGACTTTAAATATCTGATTTGTGACTCAGAATGAACCTTTGAATGTACTGCAATAGGTGTTTAGTCTAGGATTCTGGTCTTCATAACATCTGGAAAATTATTCTTTAAAAATAACTAATAAAATTTGGTTTATCTTAGAAATACCTCGTTCTGTGTTTCTCATTCTGGCAAGCTGCTGAGTAGAGCAAGCAATCCTGATCAGTTTTATACCTATGAGGAGTAAATAGAAAAGGCCTGGAATGATCCATTTGGGTTGTAAATGAGAAAAAGAAATTTGTTTAATTGTAATAAAAGTCCAGGTGTAGAAAAAAACCCAATTGTCAAACAGCAGAGGGATTATGTTATACTTAGATATTCACTGATGCAGGAAGCAGAATAACAGTCTTCCAGCAAAGTATGCTGCTCCATTGGCTACAGTCATTTCCACATTCTCCTGGGCTCAATGAATATTTAAATATTTTTTAGAAAGTGGAATGATTCAAATGGTGGTGGCACATCTTGATAAGTGTAAAGGCTTATATATCAGTCTGCTAACTTTCTGACATACTTAAACATTTAGGAAGTAGCAGTATCACTGTCTTTATACAGGTATAGCTTAGATTTCTAGCTCCAGTAAAATGGTATGACCATGACCATGAGTACCAACTGGCAGTGCTGAGAAAGTGAGGCAAAGCACTGTTCTTCTTGTTGTCATTCTGTGCTAGGGAACTGTCCCTGTGACTTCTTGCTTTGTAGAAATTTTTTTTTTTTTTTTTTTTTTTTTTTTTTTTTTTTTACAATTAAGTGGCTCCATGCATTTTATGGGTATCCTGAGGACCCACCTTGGAAGTGTGAATACCCCACAGGGCAGGGTAGGTGAGACATAGGAAATGAAAATACTCTATGATTTAGTTTGAAGAATACAAATGTGATAGGAATGTCCTGAGCTTGAAATGTCCTTCCACAATTGCATAATGCACACCTAAGCACACCACAAAATTTTCATCTGAGGAAAAAAATGTAAACACTGTGAATAATGCTTACACAGACTCTCATCAGAAACTAAATTAATTAAAGGTCTGCCCACAATATTATGCACGTTGTTAATGAATCAATTATAAACAGTAGGGTTCTATTCTTCTCTCAAGGTACAGATGCAATTCCTGCTAATTCTAAATAGTTTTTCAAATCTTAACTGATTTATGCAAAGCAAAGCAAAGACAATGTGAGAAAATCACATTAAGCAGGAGTCATGCAGGTAATCAGTTTCTTTCCTTTTTTCTGTTCCTTCGAGTCAGAGAAGTACTGAGTATCTTCTGTCATACTGGGTATGAATTATATTTAACACCAATGGAAATTCACGGTAGTCCAGGAAGATAACTAATGTACATTAAATTTGTCATACTATATATGAGATTGCTTTTTTCATTATTATTAGTTGCACCTCCATAATGGTTTGCAATAGACAAAACCAAGTGGTGGATACTGAAAAGGAGTTATACTGGTAACTTTCAGGTAGGAGCTAGCTAAATAGTCGTGGTGAATATTCAGCATGAATTGAGCATTCATTTGGCTCTTCTTCAAGAACATACTTATTCACTAGTTTCAGCTGATGTAGCAATTTATGCTTGTACAAAAGGAGTACAAATTTAAGATATAAGTTATTTCCATAACAAGCTGTTTCACAGCTCTTCCACATGTCTGGAAGTATCAAATTGTAAGTAGGTGGACATTCAGATCATCTGTTATCTGGAACCTAGATCCGTAACATATGTTCTTCTCTAGAAATGCTATTCAAATGTTAAAGATTGTGGGCACTTTCCTGCATCTTCTCCTGGATGGTTGCTGTAGTATGGTTGCTGACTTGTACAGATAGCTGAGTATTTTTAATAAAACAATTTTTTTTACACAGATGCTTTTGGTCATCTGTGAATATAAGATCTGATATACTGGACAACCTTTCATCAGGATTTATGAGAATTAAAGCTTCCCTGCACAAATATGCATGAATAGGGCTTAATAAGAAAGAAAGTGTTTGAACCAGATAGCAGTTCAGTACTAAATAAATATTCTTAGACCCTGTTTTACAGTGTTCAACCAACTTTAGTAATCTTACATAAACCAATTTCACCATCAAAGTTATCTGCCGCACTCTCATGTATTCATCATGCTGAATATGCTTCTTGATCTATCTCATTGCACATAACTTAATGGGTCTAGAGTCATACTTGGGGCTCCCAAATCACAATGAACCCTGAAGAAGAGGCAAGACATTTTTTAAAATCTTGCAATCTTTCCAGAAAATCACAATAACTGATAATAACTGTCTGATTCATTAATTATGAAAGTGTGCATTAAAGACAGTGAAGAAATGTCATAAAAATATTCTCTTGTTAGGCCTCGTTTATGTTTCTAAAGATGAGAAAGACCAGGAGGGGCACAGAGAGGGAGAAACACATACAAGAAAATGATGAAACATGCAGTCAGTTTAATTATATTTGCATGTTAATATTTCCTACCAACATGAGAGGAGGCTATAGAGCCTGAATCAGGGGTGTCAAACTCATTATCACTGGGGAGTACATCAACCTTGAGGTTGCCTTCAAAGGGCCGAATGTAATTTTAGGACTGTATAAATGTAAGTACTCCTGCCCTAAATGTTCATAAGCTTATATTGGAACAAACATGGAAATTTTTTTTTTCTTACAATTAAACCAGGCATTACATTCTCAATGTTTAATTTTCCTGTTCTGAACTATAATTTCCTTAATATTACCTGCATGGTTTATTTTTGTCTCATATACACTGTTACTGAGTTTAGATAAAATCTATTTATCCAATTTGTTTAACTGCTCAAAGAGCTGAAGTTTGATAACACATGTTAATTACATTCTCTTTCACAATAATCTCAATTACCTACTTTCTATTTAATTTTAGAACATTTAAACTAATTTAGAAAGAGAGTTTCCTTTAATATTTTATACTCAAATGGCCATCACTTGTACATTATGGCTGTAAAGACTGCAATGGCTTCACAGGCCATTGGATCAAAACCTTAATTCCTTTACAGTGATATGTAATTCCTGGTAAAATTTATATGTATACTAAAGTTTAAAGCATTTTGTAATAAAAGAGTTTTGTGATATATGACTACTTGTTAAGAGAATACTGTCAATATGAATGTAAAATACTAGGTTTCAAGCCTTTACATATTATACCAGTAAGTTGTTTGAACTATAATGTTTCTATTAATTTTGAAAGAATGTCCCTGCAAACAAGGTTGTGTTTGATTCTGCAATTAAACAAGAAATGTTTATTTAATGGAGATCTGACATCTGGGAGGCAAGTAGGTACACATCCAACAGAAGTTGGAACTACTGAAGTATTTCAGGATTGGGTATCAGCTGTGCAAGAATGTTTTTCTAAAGTTCTCTATATATTCATAAAGCTTGCATTAGAGTCTAATGTAATTGAATCTTTTCCCGTCTCAATCATCATTTAAAAGCCAGGCCAAATTCTCATTTCAGGCTACTCCAATTTAGCAACTTTATAATATAGTATAGTAAACTTTATAATACAATATAATATAGTAAATGAGAAACAGGATTTTATTTCTGTGATTTATGGTAGCATAGACCATACAGGAGAAAATTAGGTCTCTGTATTCATGAAACTAAAAATGCTGATAGTAGAATCATTTTATATGCTGTCATGGGGTACAACGGAACTGGGATCTTTCCTAATCAGGAGATACAAACATGCTTGCAGCATTTACAAAGTAGAGCTTTCCAACTGATAGCTATCTGTCAATAAAATCCGCTTGAAATACTACCTATTCTTGAGTAAGATAAGGTAGAATGGAGATTAGACAGTGGGGATAGTAGGAAGATAACATCATAAATAATATTGCTTGGTAGATCTTCTGAACAAATGAAGACATTTAAAATATAAATATTTCCCAAGATAGAGAAATAGGTTTTATTGGTAGAAAATATAAATAACAAAACAGAGTCAAATGTTTTCATTATTGGAGACTAGCATAGTGGAGAACGTATGTCTTAAATGATTTCCACTGGCAAAGCCAGCTTGAAAAGTCTTACAAGCACAGTGATATACTTACATGTGTAATTACAAATGTGAAACTAAAATGGGTTGAAAACATTGTACAGTCTGAGCCTATTTGTATAATGGATCAGAATATAAAATCATGGCATGCTGATAAGAAAAATTACAATCTGGAAATGGGATTATATTTATTTATGGATGAAATAGTCATTGGATGAAATTCAAACCTAGAATTTCTGTTTTAGTTTCCTGCCTAACAGTATTCTACTTCATATCATTTTTGTGAGATTTTTAAGTATTGTAAGGTATGTGTTTATGAATATGTGCATATCGAGATGCATGCAGTCTTCTTGACACATACGTAGAAAGATACTGAAATTTGTTCTGTAAGAGTTAACCTTACATAGAGGGTTACATTTGACTAGTCTACTTTTTTTGAAGTTGTTCACCTTTTGTTTAGAGAGAATGGATGTTGTACTTCCATACACTGTTTTGAAAAACACAGTTCAGAGGAGGGTGACGAGGCTGGTGAGGGTTCTGGAGCACAAGTCTTATAAGGAACAGCTGAGGGAAGTGGGCTGTTTAGTCTGGAGAAAAGGAGGCTCAGGGGAGACTTTATCATTGTCTATAACTACCTGAAAGGAGGTTGTAGCATAGAGCGTGTTGGTCTCTTCTCCCAAGTAGCAAGTGACAGGATGAGAGAAAATGGCCTCAAGTTGCACCAGGGAAGGTTCAGATTGGATATGAGGAAACATTTCTTCATGGGAAGGGTTGTCAAGTAGTGGAAAAGGCTGCCAAGGGAAGTGATTGAGTAACCATCCCTGGAGGTGTTTGAAAGGCATTTAAATGAGGCTTTTAGGGACATGGTTTAGTGCTTGATTTAGATTATGGTTGGACTTGATGATCTTAAGGGTTTCTTCCAAGCAAAATGATTCTATGATTCTATGGAATCCTTTTCCGTTTCATTCACATGAGCTGAATAAAATTCCAGACAAGGTGTCAAAATGCAGTTTTATATGGATATGCAACATTTTAAAATATTAATTAGGATTTATATGTAAGTCTTTAGGAGACAATATAGTCATGATGTGTCTTGCATTTTGTGTGACTAGCCCAATCAGTCTTATATCCTTCCTAGGGAAGTGTATTAACCACGAAGGAGAACATCTTGCATGAACTTTCATGGTTAGAACATCTGCAAATGAAATGAAGTATGTGAGCTGGATACTGTTCGTTCTAAGGAAGAAAACTTATTTCCACTCCTTGGATGAGTATCCTACACACAGGGTAATAATTTCTAGCAGACTCATCTCTGTCAGCAGTATTATGAACTATGACCTGACTGCTATTATGCGTTCTGTGAATGCATGCTAGTATTTCACAGAGCAGTGGACTTGTGCACTCTCAAGGTGTCATGATTTTCACAGGTGTTCAGCAGGTCTGAAATATAAGTCTCTACCATGGTGTTTAGCTAAGGCTGAGATCTTCAACTTTGAGTAACTATTTCCAAAATGTAACTAACAACTTCTAACATGTGTACAATTTTATAGAAATTCACGTGCACTGGACATTTAAATAGATGTTTGATCTTTATTAGGTTTCCAGAATGTAGCTTGTCAACAAGTTCATCCTCCGATGCATCTTGTGTGGTAGGTCTGTTAGTTGGTAAATATTTTTATTTGCTATTATGAGTAGGAAAACTGACAGGAGGAAATGAAGTCACTGTTGTCTTCATTTTTGGGAATGCCTTGACAACGGAAAACGTCTTAAGTTTATGTAAGAATATTGGATGCATAGCTTAAGAAAGAATGAGCCTACGGGAAAATTGTCAAGAGCTACCCACTTTCAATCATTCCTTCTTTCTTAATTATGTAACAAATGACAGAAAACAAACAAACAAACAAAACAAAACAAAAAAATACCCAAACTTGCTATGTAGTAGTAAAGAACAATATGGTACTAAATAAATATAAGATAAAACATATTCAGCGTTGTCATTTTTGCCTTAACCAGTACAGTTTCTGAAGGAAACTCACAGACATTAGCAGAACTGGAAATGCACTGTAGTGGAATAAAATCAATAACTCTGAGATACTTCAAGTTTGTTTTAAATATTGCACTCTGCTGCCCATGGACTTGTTGCCAACCCTTCTTTTTTGCATAATTATATCTATATCTATATCTATATCTATATCTATATCTATATCTATATCTATATCTATATCTATATCTATATCTATATCTATATCTATATCTATATCTATGTAATGACCCTGGAGAATATAACAATTGGATGAATACACTGTTGAATATTAAAAGGCTTAAGTCTGATGCTGGGCTTTTCCACTTTTTCAGGTAATTCTTGTTTTCATAAACATAAATGTATTTTGGAAATCCATATGTGATATCATGAATTAACTGTAGTCTTTTCAAATAAGAGAAGGTGAGGTACAGATATTTTTGGATACCTGAAAAATTTAATAAATATGTATGCAATAGACCATCAACTTATATATTTTCTTTCTTTCTTTCAATTTTATCTAAGGAATTGCTTTGAAATGTAAGAGGAAAAGGCTGATCAATTTTACTAACATGAGTCTTGATCCTCTGAGTTGCTGAGTATCCTTCATTTTCATGAAATGGAGTTGAGACAGCTTAGTATTTCACAGATCTTTGTGCTGAGTGGTTAGATAAATAACGTTTTTAGGAAATAGATATATTTGCAGATTTTTATCTTTACTAGAGATGCTGCTCAATCATAGAGATAAAGCTTAAAACTCTGCAAAATGTAGTTAAATCTACTGAAAGCATTAAGATGTACATACAGGTTTACATTTTCCTCGCCACCTTCCCTTGGAATATGAAACAGCGCAATTGCCTTCTATGATTAAGTGTTCCTATTAACTGGTTAAAGTGAATTGAGTGGTGGTAAAAAATTGTTTGATTTGCATTTATTTGGAATAAATTCCAATCTGCCAACTGTTAGTTCTGCAAAAATTAAGAGAAATATAAACAGTACATAAGTATTCACATGAAGACATTTAGCTGTTACATACTTCAATTACTAGTGGACTAAAACGTGGACAGTCTGTGACCTATGAATGGAAAAAGAAATATTTCTCCTATCTAGAGTTGTGTGACAGGTTTTGCAACCCAACACTGTCATTTGTTGTGGTTTTCATTGTTGCAGGATTTTATTAACAGTGCAAAACCTGGTGAAAGGTATGGTAAGAAATAACCTTTCCAAGGTACTTCTGTGTTTATGTGAATACAACATTAATTTCTGGGTCTTGGAGCCCTGTACAGTCACAGCACGGATTCTCTGATTGAAAGAGCAAATCACAGCATCATAGAATCATTTAGGTTGGAAAAGGCCATTAAGATCATTGAGTCCAACTGAACCTAAGACTGCCAAGGTCACCACTAAACCATCTCCCTAAGCACCACGTATACAGGTCTTTTAAACACCTATAGGGATGGTTACTCAACCACTTCTCTGGGCAGCCCCTTCCGATACTTATCAACTCATTTGGTGAAGAAATTATTCCCAACATCCAATCTAAACCTCCCTTGGAGTAACCTGAGGTTGTTTTCTCTTGTCCTATCACTTGTTACCTGGGGAAAGAGACTGATACCAAACTCACTACAATCTGCATAGCCTTTCTGCCATCTACTAAGCAGGTGACCTTGTCATAGAAGAAAATCAGTTTAGTCAAGAAGGACATGCCTTTTATAAATCCATGCCTGACCACATGGTTGTCCTGTACGTGCCACATGATGGCATTCAAGATGATCTGCTCCATAACCTTCCCTGGCACAAAGGTCAGACAGGCTTCTAGTTCCCCAGATTCTCCTTCTAGCCTTTCTTGTGGGTTGGTGTAACTGATGACAATGACCTTTCATTTTCTACAGGCTCTTTTTACCCCTTGAATCTACATATTTCACTGATTTACAAACTAGAGACTTGATCTTTCTGTCCTTGCAAAAGAGAAAGATTTTGTTTTCTACTGCAACAATAGAAGCCCTGAACTGCAAAACCAACTAAATTTAGGCTCACAGATTTTTTTGTTTTAGTGTCAAATAAAGCTTGAAGAAACCCGGTGTTTCAACAAAGTTAATCTTAGAGCTTTGATATACTTAAATTTACTACTACTTGTTAAAAAATTATACTGGAATTCAAATTTTTGTATTTTAATATACAAAAAAAAAAAAAAAAGGAAGAAAACAACCCATTGTCTGTTAATGTATTTTCAAGTCAGAATTGAAACTGTTTAGATACATGAATTACTGTCTAACAGCTTGAAAATTGACAGTGAATACGAAGCTGTTAACTGTATTTCTAACTTTAGACCATACCACTCTTTGTATAACATGGAGAAAGGAAAATGAATGTTTTCACCTACCTAATTGTCCAGTTCACCTGTTGTACAACAGAAAAAAACACAGTAGGTGTAATTATGACTCAACTGTTGTGGTTGCATAGATAACATTCTCAATCACTTTTAATCAGCCAAAAAGTTATTTCACAAGCTCCTAAAAATGTTTTTAATATACTTTTAAACTAAAACAATCTAACTCTATGCTAATTATACTTACTGATACTCTTAACCGTAGAATGCATTCATTGAAATTTATGTTTCAAAAAACAACATATGGTAAATTCTTTATTATTACATTATTTTTAAAAATAGTAATGTTAAACAAAGTAAAACAATCTTTTCCCATGTTATATGCCTGAATTGAGGGTTAGGCTTCGTACTTTTTTCAGGGAAAAGAAAAGAAGTATTTTTTCAGAGACACAATGTTTTATTCAGAGATTAAATTTTGATAGAAACAGGGTGAGTTATTTGCATAAAGAACTGTTTAATAGGTCAATATAATCTGTAAGTCTTCTTCAGGAGAACTGTGTTGTGTAAAGTCCAATGTCTTATAATCCAGTACAGGTTGTCTCAATTTCTTAGAATTCATCAAATGCATTAGATTACTTTCTACCTTAAAATAAGAGCAACATTGCAAATATGTACATTGTTTGTATGTAATCAGATTTGGACAAGTGATAGAAAATTAGCGAGTTTTGGTTTTCAGTCTCCTGAATTTCACATTAAGTTCATATCAATTACAAATGTAAAAAAAGTGATTTTTAATAAAACACTTATGGGGTCCTGGTCCAATTTTGGGCTCGGGATTGTTTTGAAATGATCCAAAGAGTGAGATTAAGACACAAATGAGGTTGAATGCCACCAACTGGGCCAATTTATTCAATCCATTGATTATGTAGAATGTAGCAACAGAGAGTAATGAAATTCAGGAGACAAATTAAGCAAGTATTTGAGAAGATAAACAAGAGATAAACAAGAGATAGACACCACTCAGATGCAACACTGTCTCTGTCTCGCCAGGACTGGCAGCTCTCAGGTGTCAGGTCCCAGTAGTGCTGGCAGCTATATCTGGTCTCAGGTCCAGCCAGTCTCAGGTTTCAGGTCCTAGTGATGGGTGGTCACACCAAGGTCTTTTTATGTGCAGTTTTGATGGCAGTTGGTGGTGACCATTACTCGACAAATTGCCAGCCTGGTCCCAGATATTGGTGGCTGATATTGCTTGAGCTTCTCCTGAGCTTACTCAAGCTTTAAGCATTTTTTGAATTTTAGCAGCTCACAATGATCACACATTTTCTGCCTTAACTCACTGTAGTTAAGCATTTACAGCAAGTCCAACAAGCAAGCACTTCAGTAAGCATTTTCCTGTCTGGTTCCCCAGGACAAACAGGCCTTGAAACAATAATTTATATTATTTCAGAAAGCAAGCTTTGAGACTTTCACAACACCTTAGCCTCCTGAACTGATATTGTGTACTAAGAACCACTGTCTCTTACAACACTTGAATTGACTTGATATATAATAATTAAATTAAATTGAATTATATTTGAATGTTTGAGGATACTTGGCAGGAAAATAATTACATGGTGTCAAGAGGTGTTTCTCTGTAATACATCTAAAATAAATTTTAACTTGTTTTTCATTACATTATTTCCTATCTCCATCTAAGAGAGGGAGTCTTAATTCTAATGATGGAACAGAAATAGAACTGAATCTTTGGCTTAAGGTAGCAGTTATCTTCCTTGCTCAGAACATCTTTTAAAAGTATAATCTGCCCTTTTGTGTTTGACAGTCTTTTTAGTTTAATAATGAAGACTGTGAATTAATAGGTTCTACCCTTCTATTTGACTTTCATACTGTCCTTTATTGTAACTTCCTGCTTTCTACTGTTTACCATCCTCACTGCACTGCCCAAACTGAAGTAAAACCCTATTAATTTTGAGTAATTCTATACTCAGTTTCTTTTCTTATATCCCCATCTACCAGTGTTTGTATCTCCATGTTATTGTAACATTTTATGAACTTTACTGGGATGTGATAAAATATTTGCTCAAGTTTAGGTGGTTAAAGAATAAGGATCTTCATAATTGTTCTTCTTAAAATAAGAACCTGCATGAGATTCTAAATGTAAGAGCTGCATTTTTCTTGAAAGAAAAATACATAATGCTGTTTGAAAACTTCGCATGTTTAAATTTACAATTAAATAGAGCTTTATTCAAAATAAATATAAAGACTGAATACTGTAAATACTGCAACTACCTAATTGCAAAACTGCTCTGCGTCTTTAGTTCTTGGAAAGGGCTACGGATCGATGTCATCACGACTCACTATACTTGTTGTCAAGACAAGCAGGTCCCATTCATATTTCAGATTTCCTGAACAATCATAGTATGGTCACTTGATAGGATAGCAATGAGGAAGACTTGTGGCAATGTAATGAAAAGAATCATGTCAGTTTTTTTATTTGATTTTGCTCTTTACGACTCAGAACTAGAATTCCTCTGGCTTAACCTAAAGTATAGACAGAAGGCATCTTGATGGTGTTTATTGATGACATATTGAAATACAACAGTGATTTTATTGATCATTCTCTGCTGGGTCTCCTGTCTGTCATCTGTGCTGCTGTGCCCTAATGAAATGCCACTGAGGCTGCAGTGGAGCACAATCAAACTTTTTGCAGCCAGAGCACCAGAGTTGCATTTTTCTGAGCATACAGGGTCATGGCTGAAAAGTAGATGTTTTTTTCTTTGTGACCTTTTAATGTTATTGAAGTATTCACAGTAGCCTTACAATCTTCTTCAGTACCCAGAATGTTCTCAGTGCTGCAACAGTCTTAATAATTTACAAACATCCATATTGTTTGCAATTATGTACCTTTAAGGGTATTGGTTTGCGAAATACATCTACATTCACTCTGCAAATATGAACACATCAGCAATAAGCATTAAAATAATTTGTCATTTTAGACTGTGTCCTCAGCATCATTCATGACACATTCAGTCCTAAAACCATCCTAACAGAAAGCACTGCATGTAGAAACCAAAAGTTGTATTTTTAAGATTCCAGTCTAAACCCCAGGAGACTCAAATTCATTAAAAAAAAGGAGGAAGAAGAGAAGAAAAAAAAAATGAATATGTTAAATACATGTATTTTTGTAAACCAGTGAAGCAAAGTAATATATTTCTGTAAGGCAATTGCAAGGAAAGAAAAGTGCAAACAAGGAGAAAAACCTCATACAGAAAAAAATCACATAGCAGTGGTGCTACACTGCAGCTGTGATATCTTCAGGTTGGGTTCTCGTTTAATTTAAATATTTGAATCATACTAAATTAGTGTTAATTTCATTGATCTGATGACATCAAAATTAACAGTTTCATTACAGAAAACCACTAAAGATGCACAGTAAAGACTTCTCAGTTGTCCTTTTATTTATCAAGGAAGAAAGGTGTGATATTTGGACACCAAACCAAAAAATACTTGGAAACGTATTAGTTGGTATGTTCCTCTACACTCAAAATTGTGAAAATTACAACTATTTTCCACTACCTACAAAGTTTTCAGGTCTTCTGTTTTGAGTCTCAACTGAGAGAGAAAATGAAAGGGAAGTGTTCCTACACAGTACAATTGTGTATTTGAATGAATTTTCTACAAAAGCACTCAGTGCAGTCAACATGGCATAGATATAACACAGGACTTTAAAACAACGTCTTTCATCCCACTTTTAGTATTTCCAACAAGGTTAGCTGCTAAAGACCTGTCGGAAAATACCATGTTAAGTAATGCATTGTCACTACTTTATATTGCTTGGTACAGACTGAAAAACTACTTCATTCCTATTAAATACAATTACTAAAGAGTCCACTTTACAAAACAGGCATTCTATTACAATTGCTTGTTCACCCATTGTTGAATTCAAATTGGTTGAATTCAAAACAACGACAGTTTTACTTGAAGTAAGAAACTATTAAGACAGATGTAGCCATATACAGGAGGGACTAATATACAACCTCAGTTTTGAATACTTTACAAAGCATCTTTTTGAGCTTTTGTTTTGTGCATATAGGTATTCACATTGTCATAGGTTGTTGCTTATTAAAGGATTAGTCTAGTTTATTTCATTACGTCTTTTGAAATGAGGCATATGAAGTTCATGTAAATGACAAAGGAAGGGCAGTGCTTTTTCTGGGCACCCAGGGGCATCTGCCTGTTTAAATAGTCATATGATTTCAACCAGTGAGGAAGAACTGTCTCTCAGGATTGAGTAGTGGAGTTAAGGCCTAGATTATCAAGAGTGTTGCGGGGTGTCATGAAGTTTTTATTTCTGAAGAGTTTTGTATGGAAAGTTAATAATTCTGACATTTTCAAGCCAATAAAGATTGTCTGAACAGTTCCCCTCAAGTAGGCACTAAATTCAGTCTCACATACATGTACGAAAACATGGTTTAACCTGAACAAAGAGACTTACTGTCATTTGAAGCAGGGTCTTTGCTGATGTGATGGATAATGTTTTCACCAGCTCAAAACTTATTTTGTACTGTTATTGTAATCCTTTTTTAATCCTGAAAGGTCAGCTGTCAGGAAGAGATGAAGTTTTTAATATTTTTGTCCCTCCCCTCAGGTTTTTAGTTAGTAAGAAATGACGATGAATTTCAGTAACAAGTGCTATTTCAAATCTCTCACAAGACTGGAAACATGCATATAGTGTCCTCAGGTACATGTATAGAAAGGTCTTGCCAAGAGTAAAGAATGGGATTAAATACGGAATGTCAAACACAAGTCTATTCTAATATGTAATCTTGCATAGGAATCATTGTATCACAGAAATCAGACTAAAATTTTTGCTTCTTCTCACAGAATTACAGTATAGACACTCAGTTTGAGTGCAGACTTAAATATATAATATTTTTCTCTGTATTTGAGTTTCTATAATCATATTCCAACACAGAGGGACTTTGATACAAGTCAACTTCATTTAGCATTCAAATTACTGGCAAGACTAGGCAGCAAGAATTTATCCTACTTCTGTTGAAATCAATGGCAATCTCATTGCATGTAATGATTCTGGATCAAGATCCTGATTTGCTGTGAGCACATATTGCTGTACTGACCACTGTATCTAGTGTGCTTCTCTATCTATTCCTCATCTGTTGTTGCTTGTCTGTATGAGAAAGTGAGAGGTGCTATCAAATGTTAAGATATTAAATTAAACTAATGCAGTTTAATGCAGTCATACATTAATAGTACATTTGCTCTGTGGTACAAAAAAATGAACCCCACAACATTAAAATACATTTTAAGATTATTTTATGTTACCTGGGAAGGAGTTGCAGCTAAATTTGAGTAGTCACTTGCAATCCAAGAAGAGAATAGTCACTAAGAATGTATAATAAAGGTATATAATTGATGAACTTTTCTGTGGTGATGAAGAATTTGGTGGTAAGCTTTCAGACAGAGAGAGGTTATATCTTTGTTATACATATACAGCTGCTGTCACAAATATGTCCCTAATCCCTAGAGACATCTTTTCCCACTGCAGCACTATATGTAATAAACAGCATAGCAGTTGCATTTGCCAGCGTGTAAGTGATGATCGTAGAAAGCAGTTCTATTCTGCTCTCTTCTATTTCTGTTAGCACAGCAGCTAGGAAAAAACAATAAAGATACAAGTCAATGTATAAAACCTAATTTTTTTTGCAATGAAATACAGAAAATATAATGAAATGCATTAATTCTTCATTCATCCATATACCCTAATCATTTTAATATGGCCTTTTATATATATATATACGTAAGGAATAAAATTTGAACCTGAGCTTCCATTCCTTAATAATTTGTAGTATCTTTTACTTCAGTGTAAACAAGTGTTAAACTTTCTGAACAATTAAGCAGTATTTTTCATTGGTAAAAATGCTGGTACAAACTACCATCAGACCTTAAATATCCATTTTGAGACCTCTTTATAATTTGTGCCCTTTAAACATGAGTCACTCTTGACAGGAACAGCCAGACATTCATGTGCACACAAATGGTATTCTGTTTTGATTGGTTATGCTTCTGTAAATGATTTATATATTGACAAAAAGTCAACGATAGCCTGATTTTGGATCTGGACCCCTGAACTGAATCCATTGCAGACTCTGGCACTAATGATTCTTGATTGCTAATGTTCACAATGGCGCCATTGGCAGGATAATATACAAAAACCTATTCCTGTCTTCCAAATTCCTGTCTTCAACAGCTCATTATTTTGTTTTTCTACTGGTCCCTAAATGTAGCAGATGAGAATACAGAAATGGGGTGAAATCTAGGTCCAATAACCTGAAAAGTCTTTCTGTATACTTACTATATAGTTAAAAGTGCAAGACTTACCATTGTTCTTGGAACCTGCAGAAGACCAATACACTGTTTACATTTAAATTAAATTCTAATTTAGAGATATAAGTGAGTTATAACAAGTAGTTCATAGTCTTTACACTGCCTATCTACACAGACATTAATTTCACTTTGAGATAGATGATTCTCTGGAAAATAAGAACTATCTATGCAAGGACCACAAGACAGTTGGGAAGGGACTCTTTGGATTATCGGCTATCTGCTGCATAAGATACTTCATGTTATTGAAAAGTAGTACAGTTACGTAACATCTTCGATAGCAGCTGTAGTTCCTTGTTGCTGTTTCACTAGAGTCTGATCTAAATCATGCGTAGTCAGTGCATAAATGTTCAGATTTTCTTTATGAGTTTTCTTGGCAATACATTGAAAACGTTGATGTTCAAACAGTAAGAACAACAAGAAATACAGGACATTTCAGAAAACAATAATAATCTCTGATACCTCAAAAATTACATCTATGAAAGTATTTCACAACTTTAAGTACTCTATCACCTATTTTTCAGTACACACTCATAATAATGAAACCACATGTGTTGTGGTACATCACTAAGCATAAGAATCACCAAAATTCTTGTCACTAAGAGAAGTAAATACTAACAGGAATCTTGTTTCTTAAATATTTGTCTGGGATATAGGATTTAATTCTGGTTTGCAAGTCAGCCACTAATACAACTAATGAACTCTTGTATTGAGATTCTTTTTATAGAAGACAGCAGAAGCTGTGTGGGTGCAATACTCATGTGTAGACCAAGAAACCCATATTCTGCTGTCTTTCTCTGAAAGTATTTGGAGCAAAAAATAATATAAGACCGTGTCTTATTTTCAGGGAAACAGGGTATGTCCTGAGTAAACCGTTTTCCTGTGCTAGATTTAATAAATAAATAAATAAAATCATTTTGGTGCAAAGATCAATCTATCAGATGCTACACCTTGGTACAGCTATATGTCATGGAGATATGTCCCTCTGTTTCGGTATTCTAGTCCTCCACACTGTCCCCATTATCTACATAAATGATGAGATTCTCCCTGATATATAGGTAGTTCATTTGCTGAGAGAAGTTGCAGAGCTAATGTACATTTGAGTACTTCCCCTACATTTAGAACAGGTTTTTAAACCAAAATTTAATCTAAATCCGAAGAAGACATGCAACACAGATACAACTTGTTTTCACCACTCAATTCCAAACTACTATGTGCAGGTATATGCTTCTGCCACAGATAGTACTGGAGCCTCTGGAAAGGCCTGTAAGAGCTGGGTCTGAAGAAAAAGAGGAATCATGAAAGAAGTTGCACTAAAACAGGTCCAAAATGATTCTGCATAAGCCTAGAATGTCAACTAGGGAGTTTCAATACTGGAAATTAGGGAATGTCTATAGTGTGCATAGGAATCCGGTACAAATAGCCCAATGGTAGTGAAGATTTAAGTCAATAAGTTCCCATGATCGAGCTCTTTACCAGATCAAGCTTGGATATGGAGGAAATATCACCTTCTAACCTAATAACCATTATATCTCCAAGAAGCATACATCAAGAGATCAACAATACAGAAGTCCTTGACTACAGGGGAAGAAAGACACACTATTTACACTTGCTCTGTTACATAACAATTTTCTGACATCACTGAACAGTCAGTAGGGTAGTTCTGTTATTTAGGTGTCCTACAATATGAGATAAGATTGCAGAGACGTACATGGGCTGTCTCAACATTCTCTCAGTTTCAGTAACTGTTACATGAAAGCTCCGTGTAATGAGCTTTTGCTTCTGAAATTTCCCATATCAATTGATTATCGATTTTATAGGGACACTAAATTGTTCCTTGGCACTGCTCAGAAGACTTGTGTACAAAATTGTGCAGGAATATTAAGAAATAGTGCTTTTTGCAAATGAAAACATACTGTGACAACCTTGAAGCATCCACCCCGTCCCATATTTGCAAAACAAAGAACTCATTAACAGTGTATGTTATGAGTTAAACATCTGGTATTTGCAACTTTGGACAGGAAAAGATAGGTGGTTGTGGAGGCAGACAATCTATCTTTTGTCTTTCAAGGTTTCTGTGAAATGAAGGCATACATTTTTAAGATTAAGACAATTAACACTGTTACTGTCAAGGCCTCAATCCTAATTGGGATGATCAAGGTGTGTCATCTAGTGGACAATCAACCTCTAGAAGAAATCACAAACCAGCAGCTATCCGTAACAGACAAAACAACTCACTTATGGTCAGCACTGTGACCATCCCTCTAATTTTTTTACCACCAACTCATTTCTGGCTTGATTAGCATGAAGAACGAGTAGAGGAAAGAGACGAGCCACCTCTCCTATCTCGCATGCAAATGGACTGGGTTATAAAACTTCCTCCCTTTGGACACTTTGAGGTCTGTCTGTTTTGTGTTTTTGTGTGTGTGCCTGTGTGTGCTGCACGGCATTAATGTAGTTTTGCACCCACCACCAAGAACAAAGGAGTGGTGAGATCTTACCTTTCTTCTGATATCTTAACCTATCTCTCTCCTTTTCATCTCTCTTTCTCTTTCTTTTTCTCTCTTCCTAACTTCATTATGGGCACATAAGAGTAATATCTTGCAGGTTTTGTTGTAAAGTACTTGTGAAGCAAAGTGTTTTGTTTTGTTTTGTTTTGTAAGTTGGATATCTTAATAGAAGCTATCTCAGATACACCTACTCACACTCTTCACTAAGTATAAATGCTGCAAAATTTAGTCTTCAAGCTCTGGATTAAATTATCAAATTGAAATAACCAAGATATAATAAGAATGTAAAGTTATCCTTATCTTCTCTTCACAGAGGTGGTGGAACCCTCAGAAAGTGTAGGTATCTGTAGCTACTGTAAAAATATAACATTTTTGTCTCCGGTTTGGACAGCTGTGAAGTTTTAGTACATAATATAGCTATACTGATTGGCATAAGTTAGTTTTTAGGATCACATCATCAATTTGTTATGTAAGTTAAAACAGGACAGTACAGGGTGTTTCAAAAAGATGGATCCAATGTCACCAGCATAGTGATTTCAAATTGGGGCCATCTCTTTGAAATGCCCTGTATAATCCTTACCTACTTTTGTTTTGGAAAACAGAGCATGTAACCTACTTTTTTTTTGTTAATAGTTTGTAATTTCCTCCATTGCAGAAAAAAAGGTTTTCTTTGCCACAGTTGGCTTTTTCAGTTCCTCTTGTTAGTATTTCCAGGTTCATATATTGTTTTACCACTAGCTCAAAAGACTTAAAAACTGAAGCAAACTTTGAATTAATCTGGTAAATGTAGGAAAAAAAGTATGGAAAAGAGATGGCATTGCCTGCAACAGAACTGCTTTGTAGTAAATAAATTTTATAACTTTTTATTCCAGTCAGCTCAATATTATAGCTGAACCACCACTGAAATGAAAAAAGCTTAGTCATAAATTTGCAAAAGAATTTCAGCATTTTCAGGGTGAAAATTACTGCAATGTACCATGGCAAACAAATGTTTATCTCAGTCTGAGACTGAAGAAAGCAACAAAACTCTAACCACAAATAGTAAGAATTCTCAAGGTGTAAATTTTTCTTTTTTATAAATTCTTCTAGAAAGGACTACTGAAGTTCTGCAATTTTCAACCTTGGCAAAAATTTGAAAATTTAAACTATATTAAGCAGGGTTTTTCTGGTAGAATAATCACTCAATTTACATGAGGCTAGTATTCACTCAGAGCCTCAAAGGCTGGACTTTATTGGTATTTGACTGCAACACCCACAAGAAAAATCAAGGACACAATGCCAGTTATTTAGTCGGTGGGTTTGTTGAATTAATGGCCTGATATCAAGCTAAAAAGCTTCAGAGTTTGTTTTCTCCTTTAAATGCTACTGACTGGTTCCTTTTAAAAACAAAGGGTGTTGACCAGGTTGTAGTACTGTTTATTGTTATGTAGGAACAAAGCACTCCCTCTGCATCCTGCATGTACCCCTAATATTGTGCATTATATAAACAAGCAGCAGAGGATACAATCACTGCTTTTCCCCTCCTACTTCCACCTTTTCAGCCTAGTAGTGAAATGAGTGTCTGACAGCAGAGGAAGTTTTTTAACAATTTAACAGTTTCCATGGAGGGGGGGGTTCTTATGTTTTAAAGGTAGCTAATGGAAGGAATTATGGAGGTGTTTAATAAACCATTGGAATTCTCCTAAAGTGTTATTTATATATTTTGAAAAGGTAAAAGACTTAGCCCCAGTGTTATACATAGCTAAACTTTGTAGCTTTGCCTGGTTATCATGATTTTCTATATGTTTTGTCTTAAAATGTGCTTTAAAGCAGTTAAAGGAATTACTGTTTTCCACCTTACATCAGCCTTTATTTCACTTGATGGCAAATTGAATCTTGAATGATCAGGAATCTTTGAGAGTGAAATATATGTCAATGTAAAATAGAATGAGACTTGAAACTTCCTCATCAGATCAAAACCCAGTAATTTATAAACTGAAGAGCAACAGAATTCTTCAGAAATTTTTACTGAGCATTAGACATTCATGACAAGAAATTGAAAACAGTTTGCAAATTCAAGTACAGAATTCTGTATTGGTTTTTACCTTCCTACCATTCTCAAAGATTACCAATTCAATGTATTTCATGCAGTTCAATGGAAATGTATTCACCGAGCTGACCCTGAATTAGCTTTTTTTTTTTTTTTTCTTTTTAATTTTTAAGAGGAACAGAGAGGAACTGAAGTGGATATCACCAAGGTGTCTTAATAGTATGGAAAAATATGTGGATTCTATGCTTTCTTTAAAGGTAATACAAATCTAGAACCATGATGCCAACCAAAACAAAGTACACAGAATTTCTTAGATTTCTCCTATGAAATGGCTAGTCTTTACATGAGTTGAGTTGTTATTATAAACAGATATTTCTATGAGTCTTTCTTTCGTAGTTTAATAGCCTTCTTCTAAAAACTCCTGTTCACACTTTTTTTAACAAGAAGAGTTCAAGTGTTTGCAACCAAAAAACCTGTTTGTGCAAAATGTGTAAATCACCTTATCCGGAAAGCAAAAGTCATCTCCAAATCAAACAGGGAAAACATACAGTTATTAATATTTGGTAATGCTCCTCATATACCACACAGGAAAGTATTATGGCTTCTGTGATTTCTGCATGATGCACCACGCAACTCTGCTCAGTTTTACGCTGTTCTCTGTTTGGATTGGCTCTTTCTGACAGAGTGTATTTCTGCAATTTGAGTGCAAAAGGGAAAAGAAGAAGGATTATTGTGTGCCTTTAAGGATAAGTGCATCTCCACAAAGAGTTGATTTTGCTATTTCCAAGTATGAAAGGCCTGGGAAAATACCTCCTGGCAACTACAGGTATTTGCAGCTTAAGCTGGAATAGGTCTAGTCAATCCCCAGTCTTCTGTAGTTCTTCAAATAAACAATTCCTTACCTGAGTACCTCTGAAAAACACCTAAACAATTCAGTAGTTCATCTTGTAAATAGAAGAGACTCCCCAAGAAGCCTGTTTCTGTTAAATTAAAAGCTTAAAATTAAATTAAATTCCAGCTTGAATTGAAGTATGATACATATAGCAAGTAATCAATAAAGTAAGATATTTAAGCAAACGATTACCTTTATACACCTTGTCAGAGACTTTGGTTTTTACTTTTCTCTTCTAAGGGATTCTTGAATGTTTTGTAAGATGTATCTATTTCTCTGCATTTTGTCTTTGTTATTTTTATATAATAAGAATGTTGCAAGCTTCAAGATATTAATTGAGCCCTACTTCTCCAAAAGTTTGAATGAAATTCAGTGAATATGTAGTTTTCAGTGAATAAAAGTACTGAAATAAGTGGCTTTCCATCTTATGGTAAAAGGTCTCACAAGCAATAGA
The DNA here is from genome assembly GCF_037038585.1 of Patagioenas fasciata. Taxonomy (NCBI): domain Eukaryota; kingdom Metazoa; phylum Chordata; class Aves; order Columbiformes; family Columbidae; genus Patagioenas; species Patagioenas fasciata. Next base: position 25,054,821 of record NC_092524.1, on the reverse strand, counting down.
ATTTCCACTAGCCTAAGTTCGTAGGAGTTCAGTTCCCATTTGCACTTCCAAAATTACAGTAAGAAGTATATGTAGCTTTGTTATAAGGCACATTGAAGAGGGAGAAATTATGTTCCATTTCTGGGACACAGACTTTGAAGTTGCTTTCTTACTTTTATTTCTCTTAGAAAAGTGAAGGTATGAATAGTGACATGACAAACTTCACACATTGGAATTTCATTTTTATGTTGCCGTGTCTAAAATCCACAGTAAATTGTTAATTCCCATTTAAAATTTCCCAAGATATTTCCTATGTAATTTCCTCAAGTCTTGCTACTCTTCCATTCTTGTCCAGTGCTGTATGGATACAGCTCTTAGACAAGAACTCTTTTATTCATTGAAAGAACTAAATAAAGACTTGGATTAAATTAAAATATTTCAAAGTTTTATAGAATACTCACTATAACCATAAGCTGATTTTCCAGATCATGGTTATAGTGAGTATTCTATAAAACTTTGTTTTGCTGTATAATTCCTGGTGATAAGACTTCCTGACAGCCTGTAAAACTTCTGTAATCATACATGATGTAGAAGAAAAATAATCTTCAAACAATCTAGAAGAAAAAAGATTATGAGATTGCGTGAAATATACTTTTATTCCAGAGGGTGAAAATAAACAGACTTTTACAAATAAATGTGTAACAGCCGTTATTACTTTATAACATTCTGATGGCTTTTGAAAGATTGCAAAGAATTGTGCCTAAAGATTTTATAAAACTTTTTTCTACCTCTTGCAAAGCAGCTTTCCCTTTCTGCTTGTATACTTTGTGTATTGCAGTTCTGACAGTGCTAAAATGTGCTAAAATGCCATAAGTGTTTTAGGCTTCAGTATTCTACCTTGAGATAGTATGGGAGAATACTTCAGTTACTACTGTAATCTTGTATTATTTACTAGTTACTAAGTGGTCTTTTTATATTTGCTGTATTTCCAAGTATTTTCTCCGGGCTGCTGTGAAAAATATGGTTTTCAAACATGGGATTAACAGATGAAATGTTTCATGTAGATGAGGTTCCTATGGACATAGTTTAGAGGTAGACTTGACTGTGGTAGGTTAATGGCTGGACTCAATGATCTTAAAGGTCTTTTCCAACCAAAACAATTCTATGATTCTATTATTCTACTTGACTCATCTTGTTGATATAAAAATAAGATCTGTGTTGATAAAAATTAAAGACTAATTGGTTTGCCCCCTGCTCTTGCATGGCTATAATAAAACTGTGTAAAAATTAATCAAATACAGAGGAAACAGTAGGAATAACCAAAAGTCTCAAAAGCCTTATGGAGAAATGCACTGAATGGCTCATGCTCAACAAATTAATAAGTGATTGCCTTTTTACTGAGACTAGAATTGTATTGAAAATGGACACCAGTTGTCAACACATAAAGCCTAGTGCAATCTTACTCTTTTCCACAATGGAAAATGTGAGTAGAGGTAAAAAAGATTGACTACGTTATTGGAGCCTGATAATTCTTAAGCCTTAGATATTCTTCAAACTTTAGGCACTAAAAGACCAGTAAAATCAATACAAGGATTTATCTAGCTTTAGTAAGGAGCATAGCACACTGTGGAAATGCCTGGACAATAGAGAGGACCACATAGGGCTGTTACAGGTTTTATTCTTTTCTTCAGTTATTAATGGTCTTCATTGATGCTCCATCAGTTTAATTTACATTTCTGGATCTTACAGTTGTTTGGAGTCCTGAGCCCTTTGAGTACCAGAGGATACAGATAGGTTTGTTTCAGTATGGCTGATTCAGTAAAAAAAATAAAAGTTGAGCATTTTAGAATGTATTTAGGATAGACCCTGGCAACTATCTAATTGACTTCGTAGAGTCTTGAAAGAATTTTCTGTTATTCTTTCTTGTTATATACCTCATGAATTATTAAACAAATAAATAAAATTGCATTATTTTACCTCAGTTAGCTAAAAAACTCCACAAAAGAACAACAACAACAACAAACAAACAAGCAAGAAAACCCATCAAAATCAAAATTGAAACAAGTAATATTGTATATTCAGATTTTAAACAATTTCATTTTACCCAGTTTTTAAATGCCTATACAGAGGTTGGGTTGGAATACCTGCATTTTTCAAATTTATGTTTCTATCAAAGAAAAATCAATGGTGCATTGCTAGCATACATCTACAAGCAGTGGGAATGAACTGAGAAATTCCTATTGCATTGAGACCTTTTTAAAAGAGCTACTAAGAATTCTCTGAGTAAATATGTGCTGAAACACAAAGGTCAATGATAATCATTGCCTTTTACACTATAGAAGCTAAAGTTAAGGAATCACATGAGTTCAGCAGAGCAAAATATTTTTCCCTTTTTCTTGTCAGGATATTACCTTTTGCAAATTTGCCCTTCATATAATTTGAAAAAAGATAGCAATTTCAGGCCTACTTGTGCATAGGGAATAACAACAAATCTGTGGACTTCTAACTTCATTTGTTTCTTCTTCCACTAGTCAAAATGTCAGGTGTTTGATCAGGAGTAGATATCTATTTTTCACAGAAAAGAAATGAATGTTGAAGGATGGGTTTGGATGGTTTTGGTCATGTCAAAAAGATGAAGAAGATTGTTAATCTCGAATTATCAGACAGAAGCCAAATAGAAAAATAGAAAAACTGGTTTGATTTTGATCGACCATTTTTTAATTTATTTGTTTGTTTGTTTTTAACATAACTTTCACATCTTGCCCAGAGGATGAGTGGTGGGGAGAGGTGACTCAGGTTTGTGGGACCCCTTGGCTGGAAAACAGTACACACAGTACTTAAGGTCTGTAAAAAAAAGCAACACCTTTTATTTTGCAGCTTGGCCCAATTTATAGATGATTCAGCAGCAGAAAGATTTACCTTACTTAGGTCTAATTAGTGAATAGCTTAACAGAGAAGGGATTTACATAAAGGAGTTCATGGCACATATAGGGTTGTGAGCCTTATATTATTACACCACTCACAGCAGGAGAGGCAAAGAAATGGGGATATAGGAAGGAAAAAGAGAAGGAGAGAAGGACGAGAACAAAGAGGAAGGAAAAAAGAAAAGGTGAGGGATCCTGCCTCTCTTACGGCTCTGCAGCATGGACGATGGGACTTGTAGTCCGGGTCCAGTGATGTTTGGCCTCCAGTGTCCGGCGGCGAGGACGCTGGGGTTTGTAGTTGGGGAGCGCAGCATCCTCCACTGTCTAGTCCAGTTCTTGCAGTGAGGCTGGTGGGTGCAGGAGTCCTCAGGGTGGTGGGTTCCCTTCCAGTGCTTGTTTAGGTGAGCTTTTTATAGCCCTCTGGGTTGCTTACTTGCATAAGTTTTCTTTTGTCTTTTGCAGAGGTGTTATTGCAAAAAGATAGAAAAGTCTGGGGGGGCTGATTGCAAAAGTTTGACAACTCTTGGGCCATCTCGAAGGGTCTCAGCTTTTCCATTTGTGACATACCGGGTATATCAGAAGGCAGAGCTATGTGCCTTCTGGCATGTTCCCCAACTCCCGTATCAGCCGGCCGGCCTTCTCTGTGGCTCATTAGCTTGCCATTGGTATGTAAATCGTAATTCACTGAATTTACCATCTCCTGTGGCTGGATGAACTGGTTTTGCCACAACGTTTGAACCATTATCCTTATCAGTCTCTGACAACAACATAAAAATATAAGAGTTTTGAAAAACCCAGGGGAAAGAGGCTATACTTTAAGCTGGAATATTACTGAGCCTGAGTGAACAGAAACAAGTGTCTACTTTTGATAACTGTGTAGATATTAGACTGAATATTAAAGAGGTTTGCCTGTTACAGTATAAGCTGAAGCACTTGCCATTTATGGACGAACTGTGTCATTCTTAGTGGAAAGCCAACTAGTAAATGCTCCAACATTTTATCTGCTGTGTTTCTTCTTTGGTAAAACAGAAGATGAAGAATAAATGAACCAAACTGGGAATTCTTTAAACTAGTTATTTTCAAGAGATGAGTTTCCAATTTAGCTTTAAATGTGCTGTTATTTAGTGGAATACCAGTGCTCAGCAGGAGGCTGATTTGTCAGTGGCTTGCTCTATGTATAACAAAATGCTGGATAAATCACAGATAGTAGACAAAAAAAAACCTTCTCTGGTCATTACAAAGCTTCTAAGTATGTGTTCAAGCAGTAAATCAGTCTGCAGGATCTCCATTTCTAAACAACAAGTAGTCTTTATGATATAATACAATACACTGTTTGTATGACTTAGGATAGACAACATTGTATTCCTGAAGAAGCTACAAGACTGTGACTGGTGAAATTACTGCCTATTTTTCATTTAGGTAGTACATATCTTAATCCTCAGAGGACTTGTGGTTGTTTGAAGGCGCTGTCTCCCTTCTGTGCATTAAAGTTGGCATGGAGATGGCAAATAACTTGGTACAGCTAGGACCACAGCTTGGGCCTTTTCTTACTGGTGTCAGATGGAAAAATTCAATTGACATTGGTACTTGGAGAACCAGGCTGCGAGTCTGGAAAAACTGACAGTTTTCACCACCAGACCACCTCCATTAACAAAAAGGATCTTAGCTTAATTTCTCATCCTATTAGTGTTTTGCACACCTACAAAGCAGCAATTACAGCCAGCCTTAGGTGGATTAAAGTATTTATGGTTTTTAAAGTGCAATATCTTCGTGATCTGATCGTTTGCATATTAGGGAGAGAATTAGTTTTGGTGTTATGCTTTCTGTCTCTACTGTCTTAGTTCCATGCCTCTGGTATGAGAAAACATTAACTCAAGTGCCTGGCACAAAGAATTTCTCTAGAGGAACAATATATTTCTCTAGAGCAACAGTATATTTCATATACAAAATAACTAGACATGTTCTAGTTTAATGAGAACTATATGTGAAACCACATATGCCATTAACATTTCTTAGAGACATTCATTTATTTGACATTGGAAATAATATGTTTTACAACAACTGTTTGATCTTTTTAAATTAAATTTTTCATGTTTACCAGCGTTATTTGAAGAAGTATAAACTAATTTTGATTTTGTTATTTGTAGTCATTTGGACTGTATATTCTTTCTGGCCTGTAGAGTATGACAGGTCAAAATTCTGCCTCATGAGCAAGCTTACTTCAAGGCTCTTAAGTAACTTAGAATAATTTCATCTTTACTGTCACTTCCCTGCTTTTATTTAAATTTTGTTCCTCTCTCTTTCTTGTACTACAAGATTCAGAGTAATTTACACTTTTATAGTTCGGATCTCAAAGTGCTGATCAAACATTAATAAAGTTTTGCACTGAAGGCAGAATATTTTGATCACCTTCTTTATGGGACACACAGATTCATCAAACCCAGGAATTTTACATCTAGAAAACATTCTGACACAATTCTGAAGAAGACAGAGCACACATATTTCAACAAGAATTCCACGTATTTTGGAAATAGCTTTTCATTTGCATGATAAATAATAATTTAAAATTGAAGCTAAATTAGGCATTTTAAAAGCATAAAAATTAAAAACTTAGATTTATGAGATTTGAATTGATCAAATGTTTACTTTCCAAATATTTGTAAAATTAAAGCTCAGTGTTCCTTTGAGATCAAGGAAGGAAATGCAAAATAATATACTTATCAGAGAAATTGAAGCACATGAATGAATCACTGAACTATATTGCATGACATGCCAAGTCCTGACAAATACGCAAAGAAAGAAGACAGTTTGAATAATTTAATGTATGCTTAGTGTATAATTAGTAAAATTTCAGGTCACTAACGGATGTAATTGTTCTTCTGTCTATCCACAGGAACATACCTCTTTGGAGAATATGCAAAATCAGACCATCCCAAGAACAATATTCACTTTTCTGTTTTCTTCCTGCTATACTAACCTGTAGATGATGTCTCCCACAAAGTAATGCTTTTAATTGATTTTAGGCTAAGAATGTGAGAATCACTAATTTCCATTGCTAAATTAAGGTTCAAGGAGATTTAACTTTAATGAGTTGACTTTCTAACCCTGTAGATCTTTTTTTCTAATTTATATGTGCTAACACAGTTAAGCCTTATTGTACAGTGTGACAATGTACTATTTCAGAAGCAGCATATATAAGCACATAAACAAAGGCTGATGTAACCTGTATGTGCATTTGCATAATTCTGTATATAAGCCATATAACATATGCATGAGAAATTTAAGGTAGCAGTCAAAAGAAAAAAGGAAAAAAAAAAACAAAAAAACAAAAAACAAAAAACAAAAAAAAAAAAAACAAAAAACAAAAAACAAAAAAACAAGACCAAACAAACAAAACCAAAAAAGACAACAAAAAACAAACCCAACCAACCAAAAAACAACAACAACAAATAAAAAAACAACAAACCAAAACACTTTGAACCTGTTTTTGTCAGGGTTTTAATTTGAAATTGATCTGATCTGATAGGTTTATAGACAGATGACATCAATGTTAAATGATGAGGGAGGAACCAATACACAGTAATCAGTCCCATAGCTCCTTTTTAAGCCCTGGATAGGAAGTTCCATTCTGCAGGGTCCTGGGCATCTGTGGAAAGATACTGGAGGCTCTCAACTCTCTACTGGAAGATGTACACAGTCTGTGCTTCATAGAAGCACTCAGCATCTTCAAGGATGAAACCCATCAAGATCAGTAAGCAGACTGATCGAAGAACAGTCTGATCTAAGGTTTCAACTAAATTTCTGGTCCCCAGAATAGGTAAGTTCATCAGTAAGAACCACTGTAATTTGGTACAATAGGATTATAGAATCGAAGATTCATAGAATGAAATTAGTTAGAAGGTACCCAAAGGGATCATTGAGTACCACTCCTGTTCCTGCATAGGACAACCTCACAGTTCACACCATGTGTCTGAGGGTGTTGTCTAGTCTCTTCTTGAATACTGCCAGGCTTGGGACCATGACTATCTCCCTGGGGATCCTGTTCCAGCACTCCACGACCCTCTGGGTGAAGAACCTTTTCCTAATGTTTAACCTAAACCTCCCCTGGCACATCTTCCTTCCATTCCCTTGGGTTCTGTCATTGATTGCCAGAGAGAAGAGATTGGCACCTATCCTTCCTCCTCCCCTTGTGAGGAAGCTGTAGACTGCAATGAATCTCCTCTTCTCCAGGTTGAACAAATAAAGTGACTTTAGCCTCTCCTCTTACAGCTTCCTCCAAACCCTTCACCAACTTTGTGGCCCTCTTCTGGACACTCTCCCGTATATCTTTTATAGTGTGGTGCGCAGAACTGCATGCAGTACTCCAGATGAGGCCGCACCAGTGCAGAGTAGAGCAGAACAATCACCCCCCTCACCCGATTGGCAATGCACCCCAGAACACAGTTGGTCCTCTTGGCGGCCAGGGCACACTGTTGGCTCATGTTCAACTTGTCATAGACCAGAATCCCCAGGTCCCTCTCTGCAGAGCTGCTTTCCAGCATCTCATCCCCTGGTCAGTATGTACAGCCACAGTTGCCGTGACCCAGATGCAAAATCCAGTACTTGCACTTGTTGAACTTCGTGTGGCTCATGATTGCCCAGTTCTCCAATCTGTCCAGAACCCTCTGCCACTCTGCCCTCGAGAGTGTCAAGAGCACCTCATAATTTTGTGTCATCAGTGAACTTACTTAGTATTCCCTCAAGTCCTGCATCCAAGTCATTTATGAAGACACTGAAGAGTACTGGCCCTAAGATGGATCCCTACAGAACCCTGCTAGTGACTGGTTGCCAGCCTGACACAACCCTGTTTATTATAACCCTTTGAGCCCAGCCCAACAAACAGTTGCTAACCCACTGTACTGTGTGTTTTTCCAGCTGTGTGCTGGACATCTTGTCCAGGAGTATACTGTGAGAGACAGTATCAAAGACTTTACTGAAATCCAAAGACGTCACATCAACAGGCTTCCCTTGGTCAACTAAGTGGGTAACCTTGTCGTAGAAAGAAATTAAGTTTGTTAAGCAGGACATTCCCCTCATGAACCCTTGCTGGCTGGGGTAAATTATTGCATTGTGATTCAGATGTTTTTTGATAAATTCCACAACAATCTTCTCCATAATTTTGCCAGGCGCAGATGTGAGGCTGACAGGCCTGTAGTTTCCAGCATCATCCCTGTTACCCTTCTCATTGACTGAGACAACATTTGCCAGCTTCCAGTCATGTGGGACCTCTCCAGATTCTCATGAGTGTGAAAAATCATGGGGACAGGTCTCACTATGACATCAGCCAGCTCTTTAAGTACCCTTGGACGAATTCCTTCAGGCCCCACCGACTTGTTGGAGTCTAGCTGGAGTAGCAAATCCCACGTAAGTTCCACATTGATTGGGAGTTTATTGTTCATGCAGCCACGGTTTTCTAGCCCAGGGTTATGAGGGGCCCCAAGTCCATCTTCGGTGTTGAAGACCGAGGTGAAGAAAGCATTAAACATCTTGACTGTGTCTATGTCCATGTTAATAAGGTGACCATGTTTACCAAGTAATGGGCCAATGTTATTTCTAGTTTGCCTTTTAGCATTAAGATATTTTTAAAAACCTTTTTTATTGTCCTTCACAGTACTGGTCAGCTTCAATACTAATTGAATTTTGACTGCACGAGTTTCCTCCCTACAGTTGTGTGCAGCATCTTTGTAGTCTTCCCATGGTGCCTGGCCTTGCTTCCACTGACGTGGTCTTGGTGACAGTTTTCCTCCCATTAGCACAGATTTTGAAACATGGTCGCTGTGTCCAAGGAAGCCACCAGTCACCATTTCTCCCATGAGACTCTCTCTGTTAGTGAGTAGCAAATCTAGGAAGGTACCGTTCCTGGTCAGTTCCCTCAGTACCACTACCAAGAATTGATCATCCAGATGCTTCAGGAATCTTCTGAACCTGTTGGTGCCAGCTGTGTGATATATCTAGTTTACAGCTGGCAAGCCGAAGTCCCCCATAAGGACAAAGGTAGATGACCTAGAGGCTTCACTTAGTTCCTTAAAGAGCAACTCATCAGTGTCATCATGCTGGCTGGGTGGCCTATAGTAGACCCCCACAATGACATCTGCTTTATTCATCTGACCCTTAATCCTCACTCAGAGGCTCTCACTTTTGCCACCACCAACTGCCAGTTCCATGGATTCCAGTCCCTCTGCTACTTACAGTGCCACCCCCCTGCCTCTCCTACCCTGCCTATCACTTCTGAATAGCCTGTAGCCATCCATCATCCATCATCCATCACAGGACTCACCCCACCAGGTTTCATTAATGCTAATTATGTCATATCCCTGGGAAAAGGCCAAGGCTTCTAGTTCACCTTACTTTTTCCTCACACTGCGTGCGTTAACGTAGAAGCACTTCAAGTGTCACTGATTGCACCCTTCACCTCATGGTGCAGTCTGAGGAATCTCACTGTCATGAATTTCCTCAAGCTTTGGTGTGATTGTGTTGAGGGTTTAGATTGCGGGGTGACAAAAAAACCATGGCAGATGTATTGTTAACCTCCTCTCCTCCCCCCACTTCCTCCTTTTGCCCCTCCCTTCCCACTAAGGACAGGCGACCGGGAAGAAAAGAAGGACAGAGAGAGAAGAGTTGGAAAAATTAAAAATGTTTTACTAATGCTACTAATAAGAATAGAGAAAATAACACAAAATACACAAAACCAGTCTTGAAAGTCTCAACAACTGCAGAGCTGGCACCCAAAGTCCTGGATTGGACTCTGCAGCCAACCGGAGCTGGATTCAGTCTCTCACTAGGCCTCAGTTTGCAGAGACAACTAGCAAGGTCCTTTCCTAATGTCGCCATTCCTAAAAACTGAATCTTTCGTGCAGGTCCTTTGACCTTGCTTTGTTTTATGGCAAAACCAGCATCCAAAATAATCTGAATTATTCTCTCACCTTTCTCAAAGACTTCTTTCGCTGTGTCGCCCCATACGATGATGTCATCAATATATTGCAGGTATATTCTGGAGCTTCACCTTGCTCCAGCATGGTCTGGATCAGTCCATGGCAGATGGTAGGACTGTGTTTCCACCCCTGGGGCAAGCGATTCCACGTGTACTGGATGCCCCTCTAGGTGAAAGTAAACTGTGGCCTGCACTCTGCTGCTACAGGAATAGAGAAAAATGCATTAGCAATGTCAATTGTAGCATACCACTTAGTTGCCTTTGACTCCAGTTCAAATGGCAGTTCTAGCATCTCAGGTACAGCAGCACTCAATGGTGGTGAAACTTCATTCAGGCCACGATAGTCTACAGTTAGTCTCCACTTGTCACTAGACTTATGCACTGGCCAAATTGGGCTGTTAAGACGTGAGCGAGTCTTACTCATCACACCCTGGCTTTCCAATTGACAGATCAACTTCTGGATAGGAATCAAAGAGTCTCAATTAGTGTGATATTGCCAGCAACGCACCATCGTGGTAGCAATTGGCACCTGCTGATCGTCAACCATCAGCAGTCTTACAACAGAAGGGTCATCTGAGAGACCAGGTAAATCAGACAGCTGTTCGATTTTCTCAATGTCCACAGTTGCTATACCAAATGCCCACCTATACCCTTTTGGGTCCTTAAAATACCCTCTCTTCAGGTAGTCTGTGCCAAGGATGCATGGAGCATCTGGACCAATCACAATAAGATGCTTTTGCCAGTTTTTTCCAGTTAGGCTCATTTCAGCCTCTACAACAGTCAGTTCCTTGGATCCCCCAGTCACTCCAACAATATTAATGGATTGCATTCCTTTATAATTAGAAGGAATTATTGTGCACTGAGCACCAGTGTCCACTAAAGCTTTGTACTCCTGGGGGTGTGTTGTACCAGGCCATCATATTTGTACAGTCCAATAAACTCTGTTACCCCTTTCCTCCACCTGGTTGGAGGGAGGACACCTCTAATTCCTGTTTTGCACAGTCTCTGGGTGTGAATTAGAGGTTCCTTCAAGAGCATCAGAATCTCTTCTGTTCCTTTTGTAAACTGGAGCAGCCACCTTCCTAGGAGTTTTTCCTTTTATCTCACGTACTTGTTCTTGAAGTTCTGAGGTAGGTCTTCCATGCCACTTATTCATGTTTTCTCCCTGCTCACTTAGGAAGAACCACAGTGAACCTCTTTTTGTGAGCTGCCTCTGTCCTCTCTCTCGAGATTGGAAACACCTTCTCCTAATAGCTGAAACATAGGTTTGTGCAGGTCATGAATGATACGTGTCTTCTCTGAGTTCTTTGATTTCTCACAACAGCTTTTCAAACCGGTCATCAGATTTTTCACACAGTTTCTCCACAGCGGAGACACAAGCCCGTAGAGAACCAGCAAGGCTGTCCTCAAAGTCCCGGAGCTGCTCAATCACTTCAGTAATATTTTGTACACCTCCAGATGACCAGATCATTCCTGCCAATGACTTAGCATATGCAGGTGGTGCACTTTGTACAAATCTGCGCCACAGAGGTCATGTACAATTGATTCTATCTGGGTCCGTCCCCTCTTGGCTGTTTGGTCCAAAATAGATGATGTTTTGCACAGCTAATTCTCTCAGGAGCTGGATACCTCTGTCCATAATATTCCATTTCCCTAACTTGGATACACAATCTTCCTTGTAGGGAAATCTTACTTCCATAGCTGCCAGGAGTCGGGTCCAGAGAGTAGCGGCATTAGACTCTCTTGAAATTGCCCTATGAATGGTGGAATCTTTTGATAGAGATCCCAGCTGCCTGGCTTCACCACCTTCCAATTCAATTGTTTCTGCCCCATTGTCCCAGCATTGGAGCAGCCAGGTTAAAATATTCTCGCCTTCATGATGACTGAAGTCTTTTCGCAGATCTCTCAGTTCACCTGGAGAAAAGGACTGAGTAGTGGTTACTTAATCTCCTCCCTGTGCTGATGATGCCCCTTGGGTTGATGTTGGCCCTGTGGCCCTGTGGCCTCTGTGCCATCACCTGCTGCATGAGTAGTCTTTCTAGTGACTTTCTTACAATGGGCAACTGATGCTGATATGGTCTCACCATCATTTGATTCATTTCCAGAGTCTGAATGACTGTCACAGTGATTGCTATGATTACAACAGCAACAATGACCAGTGTGTGAAAAAGGGGGGGCTGCCTTGTTAGCCTTTGAGGCTGGAGAAGTACGTCAGAGCAGTAGAAAAGCCAAAAATCTCCAAATGTACCCCTTCCTCGAGCCCCACATTGGGCGCCAATTATCTATCGAGGGTTTAGATTGTGGGGTGACAATAAAACCCTGGCAGATGTATTGTTAACCTCCTCTCCTCCCCCCACTTCCCCCTTTTACCCCTCCCTCTTTCCCCCTTCCCATTAAGGACAGGTGACCGGGAGGAAAAGAAGGACAGAGAGAGAAGAGTTGGAAAAATTAAAAATGTTTTACTAATGTTACTAATAAGAATGGAGAAAATAATACAAAATATACAAAACCAGTCTTGAAAGTCTCAGCAACTGCAGAGCCGGCACCTGAAGTCCTGGATTGGACTCTGCAGCCAACTGGAACTGGATTCAGTCTCTCACTAGGCCTCAGTTTGCAGAGACGACTAGCAAGGTCCTCTCCTAATGTCGGCAATAAGTGAAAAGGAAAAGGGACAAGATCCTCGTGATCTCCCACTTTTATATGAAGTATTCACGTGACTGGGATGTTATACTCCATCGGTCAGTTTCTGGGGCACCTGGTTTTGTTGCCCCTGTCACAAGAGGTGCATCAATTTGTTATCATAACTTCACATTCTACTGCTGTGTTTACCAAAACTTGTATCTGGTTCTCCAGGAAAATGCAGCTAATATGAAGGCTTTAGCTGACAGACAAATTCACTGAAAGAGAAACTTCTTTTTAACAAAACCAGGACAGACTGTCATGGAGGCACTCCGAAGTTAGTTTAGATGGACAACAGGGTCCAAACCAAACTTTTATTTGGTACAGAAGGTGCAGCAGATTAACCAGTGGAAGACGGGGTTTTAGCCCTCCAATAGTGACATAAATACAGGTTCGAGTATCAGCCAAGGTAATTATTAAAGGTGCAGCAAATAATAACAATGGAGATCCACGAAGCCATTCCTGACTCTGGGAAATGTATACACTTGCCTGAATCTGGCAAGGAATTATTAAAGTTTTACATGTTTAAGCACGGAATAAGCACCCATGAACCTGTGAGGAATTATTAAAGAGAAGTTTTATCACTCACTCACCTGGCTCGGTGGGGGAATCCCTGTCGCAGGAGATTACCTTAGGCAGCCATCCTGCCTAAGGGGGAGGGCTCTCAGCTGCAGCACTTGACCCACGCTCCTGGAGGTCCACACAATGGGTGGCAAAACCTCAGCAGGAGGGGCCCTGTTTTCAAAGCCTTGTCAGATCTGACTGTGGGCATTCCAGAAGCTTCTCTGCACTCCCACTCTGGCTGTGGGGTTGCCCTGAAGCTTCTAAGCACCCCCACTCTGGCTGTGGGCACCCAGCAGCTCCTTGGTGCCTCTGTCCCCCCACCCCTTTTCTCTCTTAATGACACTGATCAACAGGGTTCTGGGGTCAAAACAAAAGAAGCTGTTAACCCCATTGCAGGAGAGTGGGGGGAGATGTGTCTGCACCTTCCATATAGAAAGAAGGGAGGGGGAAAGAGGGGGATTGTGCATCTGCCACAGTGACATTCTGCTGCCCATCACTGACAGGCCTGGTACTGCCCTCTTCTCCCTTCCAGTCCAGTTTAAAGTTCTATCTAGTTTAAAGCTCTATCAATCAACCTTGCTAACCTGTGAGCAAACATCCTTTTCCTCTTCTGAGACAGGTGCATCCCACCATATGTCAGAAGACCTGGTGAAGAACTGACCATCCCATGGTCAAAAAATTCAAAGTTCCATTGATGACACTAGTCACGGAGTCACATGTTGATTAGTTGGGCCTGCCTGTTCCATTCTGTATTCCTGCCTGTTACTGAAAGGATGGAGGAGAAAACCACCTGAGTACCTGAGCTATCAATCAACAGCCCCAAATCTCTGAAATTTCTTTTGATTCTTTTTCCTATCTCTTCCCTGCCAACATTAAAAACCAATAGCGGGTAATAGTCAGAGGACCTTACCAGCTTGGGGAGTTGTTGAGCCACATATCCTGACCCCAGGGAGGCAGCAGACTTTCCCTGTGGGTTGTGTCAGACCATAATACTGGGCTGCCTGTTCCCTTCAGAATGGTGTCACCTATGACAATTACTCTTTCTTTTTCTCTTTACATGTGTGGTTTTAATGGTTTTATTGCGTTTCATGTGGGGCGTAGGTTGCCTAGAGGACTCTTCCTTCCCATAAGGGTCTTCATCAGCAGTATCAGCTACTTGCTGATGTACTTCTTCACTTGGGTACATTGCAGCAACTCAGGCACACTCTGCAGTCCTGGAACTGGACCCCTCCAAAGCTCAGTTTGGGTAGCTGCATTAGTTCATGCAGCTGGAGTGACCGTGATGGACACAGAAGGCACAGCTCTTCACCGGGTGGATACCATGCTTCCTACTGTTCTTAGCTACTTGCTAGCAGGTCATAGCTTCATAGCCTCCATTTGAAGTGACAGGGTCCTCCCTCTTTGCCCTTCCCGCTTGCCCTTCCACATGAACTGCCACACTAACAGCCTCATCCCTATTTGCTGTGCTCCTGGTTGCCTGCGCTCCCTAGGAACCATTTAAATCTCCTGGCAATGCCCCTGCCACATAAGTCTCTTGCGTGAGGTCAGCCACTTTCCACGTGGTATCTCTGCCTGTCCGTGGATTTGCCGGGCTCCAGGTCTTCCCATCTTTTCTCCGTGATCTGTGCTCTGCAACAGAACTTACCATAACTGCCACTGTGCTCCTTGCTCACTTGTCGCTGACTCAAGAGTCAGCAATGAGATACCGTCATGAAGAAAATATGTTTATCACTGGCATTTCTTGTTACTTTCTCATTTAGAAATGACCTTCAGCATTTAGTTGATTTTTCTCCGCATTTAAATGCCTAAGCTTTAAGTAATTGGGCTTAGCTACCTCAGTGTTACAGTAATAAGCCTCATTCACCAATAATATTGTGCAGGGTAAAACTTACAGCGAGGAACTGTATATTCTGAATATTGTATTCAAGTAATGTTAGAGGCACATAGATAGGTTTTGACTGTGCTGACCGTGATTTGGACAGTTCTCTTAAACCCACAGATTTTTTGCAAAAGTTAAGTGTTAACTTGCTACTATTCTTCTTTCTTGGGGGTTTACCACCCTACATTGTCTCTGTTGTGCTAACAAAACAAAGGCAATATTCACAGCAATGCTCAGCAATGGCAGGCTCTTATCAAAGGCATGCAAATGTCTCCTTTCTTGTCAAAGCAGTGTCAATTTATGCAAACAATTGAACAGACAGGAGGCACAAAAAAAAGTTGTTGGACTCCTGTGGCTGAAAAATTTATCTAGAAATGACAACTACTCAACAAAGTTTTGCAAAAAATCAGCTTTACATGAATGTGAAATATAGAATCATGCATGGGAATGAGGGCTAAAAATCAGTACTTGATTGTCTTTCCTCTGCTTTTCCCTCGACCTGTACTGTATCCTCCAAATATCAAGAAGTATTTTTGTGTATCTTTGAATTGTTTTAATTTTAGGAGGTAATAGTTTGGGGAGGAATGTCAGATGGTTTCTGTTTTCAAAGTGGTCATTGCTTGGTTTTTACTCAACTAGTTGAAAATATGTGTCCTTTCAGTATTCTGTTGTTTTTTCATTTTATTTTGAGATGTCTTACATAATGTAGGGAGAACTACATGCCTTACATATCTTTCTGTACTCCAAAGAAAAATAAGAGTAGTGTGAGCAGGAGTGAGAAATACTCAAAAGCTACCAGGACCTACCTTTACCTTACTAAGTTCTTTATATCTTGCTTAAAGACAAACAAAAAAAACCAAAGCTACAGCCTTAGATGTAAGAAAAATGCATAAACTGAGAAGAGTTTCGTGTTAGACACAAAGAAAGGTTCTTGAGTTAAGTGCATCAATGTCTAACGAGGCTAGAATTGCTAAAATTAAGCAGAGAGGTGAAAAGATTCAAATAAGAATTGTAGCACTTCATGAAGCGCAGTGAAACTACCAAAAAAACCGAAGTATGTCATTCTCTCTCGTTAATATCTGTGCAATGAAAACTCTAGTATTGTTTCATAGCCAAGGAGAAAGAACTGGCCAGTTATTAAACTGATACACAGAAGTTTGGAAAACACTGTGCTGCCAGAAATATTCTATGTTTTAAGATATCAACTGCATATGAGTATTAAAAAAGAGGAAGAATTGTTGAAATGTGTTTCGTAATTTTGAGACCATTAATGTGGAGGACTCCTAATTCAAGACTAGATTATGGTTGAAAATCTGCAACCTAGATAAGGATTTATGGAAGTTACTGTCTCAAACTTAAAATAGCAATAAACTTTTTCCAAGCTGATGGAGTGTTTTGGATGGCAAATTGAACAATCTTACAGTGGAATTGCTTAACAAATTGGTAATTTTTCCTGTTTATTAAGATATTCCCTTAGGCAACTTGGAAATGTTACAGAAGGTCAGAAAAGCAGAGGAGTCAGTATAGTTTGCAGGTAGATTAATTGGATCAAGTTTTGGTGTCTCCCTTCGGGTAAGATGAATTTGTTTTTAGATTACATTGACTGTATTTGGTCTGCATTGACTACAGTGAGAGATTGGAAAACTGTCTTGGAGAGAAGGACTTACACTGTAACCACCAAGACTGGCTGAAATTAACCACATCCATTGAAATTCAACACATAAAGAAAGATAGTAAAAGGAGAATATAGTACTTGAATACAGGTTGAACTTCCTAGAAGCGTGGGGAGCAATGGAAAAGGTACGACCAAGATTTTCATCGCTTCAAGAGGCCTAAACAACATTCTGCCTTTGTATAAAGCTGTTATGCATGTCAGAAGGAAAAACATTTTACAACATTTAGAGAAAAGGAATCATCCAGAAGAGGAGAATACACAAGGAGAAGAGCAACAGGAATTATTGTCATGAATGTGTAAATACTAGGAATTGTTCAAGAGGCAGCTCTTGAGTGGAATTTGAGCAGGACATATGAATAAGGCAGTAGTGCATGAGACAAAATGCTAATTTTGCAAGTTAAAATAAGGAAGAAAAGAATAGATATTGTGCACAGACAAAGAAAACTGATTATGTACTGGGCACATTTTTTTTTACTATATTATACAAACTAGGTGTTTAAGTAAAGTTACCATGAATGAGTTTGTTACTGGTTTAGAAAATAGAAGATGTAAGCTAAAGTTGACATATCAGACGATGTATCCTTTTTGAGAGAGAGATAATGATGAAGAGCTTGAACCCATGAAAATATATTTTATAAAATAACTAGAGAAGCTAATGTAACAACTAAAGCAAACCCAAGAATGTGTATTTGCTCTGTATTATAATCACACAGAAACAGCATTATTAAAGAATATAGCTGCAGGTCATGTCTCAGATATAAGAACTCTGGGAAGCCAACTATCATCATGGTAGGCAATCAATCATAATTTGATTTTGTGCATTTACATGTTTTTTTGAAGAGCGTAAATATAGGCACAATACTCCAAGCCCAGGGTATCCATAGTCCAATGGTCTCATAGAAAATAATATCATAATTACTAAAAATTTGGGGACTAATTGGCACAACAAATTTATGTAGCAATGTTCTTGAGCCTGGCATTGTCACTGGCTAAATTATTTGACAGGAAGTTTAAAAGGAGACTACCTGACTGTGTAACCACCAAAGGATATTAACAAGGATTCTTTAAATTCTTATGAACAGTAGAGAAAGTTCAAAGAGAAAATCTAATGTGGAAAAACACGTGTGACTCTTTACAGAAGCAAGATAGCGTGTTTGCAGGATGAAAAACAGTGAAAGCAGCAAAAGATTTGTGTGAAATTACGCGTTGCTTCTGGAAGATGACTACTAATTGAGAACCAACCTGGGAAAGATCTGAATCACATTCCACAGCAGGAAGTTGTGGGGGGGGAGGACGGGGAGGAATGAGGCCTCAAATGCTTAAACTAAACAGGAGAAGTCTATAGATTAAAAAGCACAAAGTAAAAACAAACTAGCAGGCCACTGCAAAACCTGAGTGAATCAGAATGCTGATCCCATGAGTTAAATCAGAGACCAGTTGAAATACTGGTTGTGAATTACTTATTACAAATACATTTCCTTTAGAAAATAAAGGTTGCAAAGTACTCATCATTACAAGGCTTTGAATAAAACATTACGTCATCTGAACTGTTATGAGTGAGACTAATGATGTGAACAGCTTGAGTTCAAATGTCCCTTACACAAACTCTTGAAACATTTGTAAGTCTACTTGTTTTACTAGAGACTCACTGTAAATATAAGAGCACACTGAATACACATTAATCACAATCTGTGAATATTGCCTGACATCTGCTTCTTGTCTTCTGTCCACTCTCTCCTCACTGATTATTCCCCTTTCTGGAACATATTTAACGATTTCTCACATCCAGTTTCTATTGTTGTTATTGAAATTCTTTCCAAACATTCAATTTTTCTTCAGTTCCAGCAAATATAGTCCCAATATTTTCTCTGCCATATTGTTTTGACAGAGGATAAAAAGGTAAATCAAAAAAGCATAAAACAACTTAATATATCCACTTTCCCGTTACATCCATCTTTCTATATCTGTTCTTTCTTCTAATATCTTACAAGCAGAAAGACTGTCTTTGCATTCGTACCACCTTAGATAATGCTCATATCATTGATGACACCTGAAAAAAAAAAAAAAGAGAGAGAGGAAATTTAAATTAATGACTTTGACACATATTTTACAGATTTTGCTCCAAAAGGCTTTATTCTCCACTCAGTTACCCACATAGGGCACGAGTGCAATGGTCCCACTTGTCAACAGAAATAATTGCAGGTTTAAATGGTGTGGACGAAGGAAGAAACAAATCTGGAGAAAATTAGGAGACTGATGAGCTGTTAGTGAAAATCGTATCTGGTTGTTACCTGCTTAGCTGCTTTCAGGCATCATTAACACTGTGTGCTAGTACAGGCTCAAGGAGGGCAGGAGGAAACGTAACCCACCAACAGGGAGGATCACAGATTGTTTGACATCTCACTTTCCAAGTAAGGTGTAGTTCTCAGTCCCATGTTTGGATACAAGTCCTGGTTCTTGTGCTGATCCTTAAACTAACACCGGTGATAGCTCTGATATAAATGGATACACAAAACCTCTGGGTTATACAGTCCTTAAATTACATTAAATGTAGGAGTTACATTCGGCCCTTTGAAGGGAACCAGGAGGCTGCTGTGGCCCCCGGTGGGAATGAGTTTGACACCCCTGTCCTAGAAGGTACTGAGGGTATTCAATAAACCACTGAGTTTGACCTTCCAACAATAGAGGCTATAGAACCTTTAAAGTTTTTTTCCGTGAATTGGAAACTGAAGTGGACAAAAACCAGAATTCATACCCAGAAACACTTACACAGTTGTCATTTTTTTTTGGTGTATTCTTCTGTCTTGCATTGTGTGACATTCCTAAGTTAAGCCATCAGTCCCAGAAATCTGAATTCTTGAAACAAGTTCTCACTTAAGATAAAATAAATTCCTTTGACATTTCTTGTGAAATTACTAGTCTGCTCTCAGAAGCCATCACAGAGTGGTTACATATCATGATACCAGCTTTTTTAAAAAAAATAATCTCTCTTCTGCAGAATGTGTTAGGTAGAGCATAAGTTATTAGCACAAGTATGTGAAGATATAAACATATACTACCTCATTCTTGTTTTGATGAGCAGAAGATGGAAAAAGAAAAAAAAATAGTTCACAATGGAGATGT
Source organism: Patagioenas fasciata (assembly GCF_037038585.1). Lineage (NCBI taxonomy): Eukaryota > Metazoa > Chordata > Aves > Columbiformes > Columbidae > Patagioenas > Patagioenas fasciata. The sequence goes on along the minus strand of NC_092524.1, from coordinate 25,035,028 downwards.
GAGTTTTGGATTAAAGCTTTGCAAATTTCAGGATGCAGCAATGCTCTTGTATAGCCATATTCCTTGTGCAGTCCCCAGCTGCCACTTACCCTTCTGTAAGTCACTAACCTTTTAAAGTCACAGTAAGAATGCCACTTTCCACTGAAGTGAAAAGCAGCTTTTCATATGTTTGTTCCACTAAAGTGAAAAGCAGCTTTTCATGTGTTTGTTTTGTAGTCCTTTCCAAGACTTTTATTTACATGATTTTACTATTGAAATCTCAGAATTCCTTCTTTTCAAATGCAATAATGACATTTTTTTGACTGATGTTTTAGGTGACAAGTCAGAAACACAATAAAGGAGCATGAATTGAGAAAAGTACTGATCATCGCCTCTCCAGAAGTCCATCATCTGTAAGGCTAGACTGTTGCTCAAACATTGAGGAAGATAAATTGCAAATAGGGTGGGGTTTTTTTGTTGCAGTTGTTCTCTGCTCTTCTTGGTACGTTGTTCATTTACAGACTATACATCAGTGTACTTTTTGTAATTACTGGCAAATAAATAGTGACATACATTTGGGAAAAATATAAATCACCCCATTTTTTCATTGTTGCTGGCTTGAAAAACAACCAAAACTAGTAAAAATGTACACTAGTAATAAGTAAATTATAAACCAAACTGGGTAAAATATCAAAATGTGTGCAGTGGAGTACAGAGAGCTAAGAAAAGCATGCTGAGAACATGTGAAAAAAAAAAAATGCTAAAATTCTAATCTTTTCTAATAGAAAAACTTTGGATCTGAAGTTGATGCTTTTTTTCTACAAAAGCTGAGGGTTGGTTTTCTTTACTGATTCCCTGTATAAATGATCATTCGTCTCAAAAATGGTGATAGGACAAAATCCAAACACGCAAACAACTGAGGGAGAAAAAGCTGTAGAAAGAAAAATCCCACCTGAGCTCTGGAATTAAGATCTATATATGATTATTGGACTAATTTCTCCTCTCCTTTTCTAAGTAAGAAGCAGCAACAGAAGAAGAAGAAAAAAAAAAAGTAAGTTCACTATTTATTTCTTCTTTGTTCTAGAAGTGTTGATTTTTTTAAAGAGGAATATTTACTGATTCATACAGCATAGAGAGCAGAAATGCCCCCGATTTTTGCAGAGTAAAAACATCAGCATTTTTTCAGCATGAGGAGACAGAAAGCTTGACTAAAAATATATCAAAGCGCATTTGAAATAACAAGAAAAACAACCTAAGAATATTACTTGGATGAGCATAACCCATTTAGGCATTGTAAAGCTGCTGCAAGATTATGTGGTCCCATACTTTCAGGGCTCTTACGAGGTCATCCATTAAGTCTTCTTTCTTTTCAAAATGGCTCATACCAACTGTATTTAGCAGAACTGTTGTTCAGATGCACATATCTATTTCTAACTTCTCAATTCACTTCACCACCTTGATTAGAACCCTCTTATTACATGAATGAAGCATCTATGGTGATTGAAATTACCAGTCTGGGAATAGAGTCAAACTCTGAGTAAACGTTTGATTTCACCTGAGTGACATCATACTGAATGGCACTGTCAGTTTTTTAATCCTTTCCTTACAGAGTAAGAAGAGTGCAGACTTATGTGTGTGAGCATGTAGAGACTGGGATCAGTTTTCATTATTCGTGGTCTGCATTATGTGGATAGATGAATATAGTTATAGGGATTTTCTCCTACTCCTTCATCTTAATACCAACAGGCAACCAGGTTTACAACTATAACTGATCTAGTGTTGTAGAGGAACACCACTATATTGATTGTGTTTGAGTTTTTCCATACAAAATAAGTCAATTGTCAAACCATATCTGAGCCTGTATCACTTCTAATCTCCCACTATTTTATGGAGAGTTACATAAACCTTCTGAGCTGCAAAATCTTCAAAATACTTCTAGGTTATCCAGAATGATGCAGGACAAGAAAAGCTAAGGATTCTGGAAATTCAGATCAGGAAGTCCTAGAGAACTAGGTGAATTTCTATGAGGGAGAGGAATTCTGGCAACTCTCAGATTTTCTTAGTTGGAGGAGCAGGAGCAGTAGGGGCCTTGAAAGCACCTGTTCAGACACTCACATGCAGAAAGATGTATATACTACTGGAAGCTCCCAAAAACTAAGAGTAATGTTCCTTGGCTATTTTCCAGCAGTATTGCCCTGGACTAGCCTACACTCAAGCAGCTGTTACAAACGGTCTAGTCCCTGGCACCCCTCTTTATGTTACTGTTCCAGAAGATGGTAGAATCCTATGCTTCTTAGAAGTCCATCATATGAGACCAGGCCTGAAACTATGAAGACTTAAAGTAGTTTTCGGAAACAGATCATCAGATGTGAAGTATTTGTTATTAAATTTTGTAGTGTATTAAAACAATTTCTGATTTAAATAAATATAATGTTGTATTACAAAAATTGTAACAGCTACCTTCTTGTCAACCGATGCTTCCACTGGGTGCTGTGTACAAACACTCTAGGAAGCAGAAGTGCAAATAAATCGTGATACAAAGAGGTAAAACTAGATCAACATATCAGTTTTCTTCTCATTAGTTAGTCTCTTTATTAGGATGAAACTGCTTTTTTTTTGGCGGGGGGTGGAATGGGGGAAGGCAACAAGCCAGATTGTCCTGTGTCCAAGAGCTGGAAAGACCTCATATCATTAAGAATAGTGAAACTATATAATTGATTAACCCCACGTTGTTGTAATCTGGCACTAAACTGAGAGAAAAGAAATGCAAGCATAAAAAAGAGTAAAAGTCGCTTGTTTTCCTCGGGGCATTTGTTTTTTCTACAAGTATGAAAATGCAGAATTTCCTTAACTAGGAAGTGAAAATAAGGTGTCAAAATCATGATAGATACATACATTTGATCATTTAGGCACTTAACAGTTCCTGTCTTACAGTAATAAGATCAATTGTAGAGACATGCTTTCAATCTTCACAATGTCCCAAGTAACAAAGACCCTGAGGTATTGCTGGGAGATTACCAGCTCCTCAGGGGAAAGATTATTTTGCAGAATAGATGGGTCAAGCCACCTTTATGACAGGTGGTGGTATATTCAGACGGTGAGAGAAACTTCAAGAATTTACAAAGGCTTGCAAGTGATATTGTAGAGCTTGCGCTTTTTTTTCTTTTTTCCCCCAAAAATGTTCAGTCAGAAGATATTGCACAAGTTTCACTGAGCCTATTTCACTGAACCTCCCAAACCCAAGCTCCCCAGCTTCTTTCATGGGAGTATGGTAAACAGAGAGTCCCTTCATAAAAGCTAGGGGTTTGTTCAATCTCAAGGCAATAAGTTTTCCCACTATTAAGTCAGAATAAGATTCCATTGTGCATAGAATACTGTCTGGAGAGAAAGGTCCTTCACAAAGCCTGAACTATATAAATTCAAAGCACTTGTGCTTTTTTTCTGATTTATTGTAGAAGTAACAGTATCTTAGAGAGTACAGAGACCAGTCTCCTTTATTGCCTTTGGGTAAAATGTGAGGAGGAAGGGGACCATAAACAAACAGACAAACAAATACCTAAATTTGCTTTAGGCTTTTGCCTCTAGCAATCCAGTACTAAATGCAAAAATTGCAATGATGATTAGCCATAATGAATTTCAGAAAGTTAAACTTAAAAAGACCCAAACCAAAACCTTAAAACCAAACCCACAAAACCTGAACTATTCTCCAGAGCAGGTCACTCACAAAATCACAGAATGGTTAGGGTTGGAAGAGACCTCTGGAGATCATCTAGTCCAACCCACCTGCTAAAGCAGGTACACCTAGAGTAGATTGTACAGGAATGTGTCCAGGCGGGTCCTGAATGTCTCCAAAGAAGGACACTCCACAACCTCTCTGGGCAGCCTGTTCTGGTGCTCTGTAATCCTCAAAGTAAGGAAGTTTCTCCTTATAGTCAGATGGAACCTCCTTTGCTTCAGCCTGTGCCCGTTGTCCCTCATCTTATCTTCGAACACCACTGAAAGGAGTCTGGTCCTATCCTCTTGACATGCACCCTTAAGATATTTAAGAACAATTATGAGATCCCCTCTCGGCTTTCTCTTCTCCAACCTGAACAGACCTGGAGAATAATCCTATTAGGTAGCATACTGTGAGATTTAAATCTATACACATTTTAGGGTTAAAAAGGAGGAAAAAGCTGAAGCAAGGTATGAAGAAGTAGAAATGGCGCACACTGACCCCTCTGTGAGTAGTATATACTGTTACAAAAACAGTAATACTTGGGACATAGAGTTTTATATCCCCAGGAGCTTTTGAGACTATGGGATCAAATAAAGTTTCCCTGACAAGTTTCTGGGTGGCCAATATTTTTGCTAAAGGTATGGGCCCAAAGTTTCATGCCCGAGTGTCCTTATACAAACAGAAAGATGAGAGGAAACAATTAGAACTGAAGCAAGAGACAGTTGAAGTGATCAAGAAATTTTCAGTGGAAATGTTATCTTAATAGTGCAATCCTGGCTTACAGAGCTGTACAGTAATGTAAAGTGGTAAACCATGATGGCTGAACCCACTTCTGATTGTCAATTACCAACAAATTTGTCAGTAACAACAGGTATTCAGTCTGACACTTTCAGTAGCATGACTGCTGTTTTTGTGGGAAGTGTGTGTATCCCTCCTAATCCACAAGTTTATCCCCTGTCCTTCCCAGACAGGCAAATTTCAACAAGGGGTCAGGGGACCTCCTTCACTGACACAGTCCTGTGCACCTCTAATCTCCAACAGTTTTTTCTGCTTTTGCTGGATATATAACTATAGATGCCAAAGTACACATAAAATTTAAAAAATTGTTGCACTTATATTTATCTCTCAGAAGTATTACGAGTCTTGAAGTGATTTGTAGAATATTGTTCTGCAACTATTTAGTAAAATCAGTAGAGCAGGTCAAGAGATTACTTGCTGTATCTGCAATTCAAAAGCTGAAGGGAGGTATTCCAAAGCACATGTACAAACAAATGACAATAAACAGCAAGGCAGCTATATTTTGGATTTTGATTGTTGATAATTAATACAGTCTCCCAGAACACACTTTTCCCAAATGATATGTTGTCTTCAGTTAACCTATACCCTGCTCTGTGGAAATCCTGAAAGTGGAAGATGGATGAGTCAAAATCCATCCACAGAGTTACTTTTTGAAGCCTGTTTAGCTGATATTTAGCTTCCACTGACAAAAGAAATTCTTCAACTGTATCGTTTCATACCAAATCATTAACATAAGGGATTTTTACCAGTGGCAAATTTCCTGATATCTCATTTTAATTGTGGCAAGGAAAAGGATCAGAATGTTTCTGAATGCTGGTGGATAGGTATTTTCAAGATTCAACTGATATGAATATTTATTGGAAATGTTGATAATCCCCATGGAGGAGTAATTAAAATATATGAACTTGTGTTTCTTAATTTTTAACTTAAGATGTCACCTTGTTACACACATCTTGGTCCACACATCTTCTTTATCATTACTCTAAAAACATTTTTAAATTCTTTCTCTTCTTCTGAAGAGAAAGTAGAGTAAACTTTATTTGTATTTTTTAGATGATTAAATGTGTAGAATGAGTAGCACAAAGGAAAAATCATATGAGGTTGCCAAAACCTATCAGGCTTTGATATTTTAAAACAATTATGTCTGCAAAAAACCCCACATAAGACCATGTGTATATCTATTCATTGGCAAAAGCTGAAAACTATAATGAGTGAAATTTTTTATGAGATTTTATGGGGAGAGAGGGCATGGAGGAAAATGAGAGAGAGGGTGGTGGAGAAAGTCTGTTATTTGAAAAGATGAAAGTATACCAAGTCTAAAATATTTAGAAATATGACATCACTTTTTCCTGACTTGAACTTTGGACAGCATATTGACATTAAATCAATCTGGCAAAATGAAAAGCCTTCACTTATGAAAAGATCTGAGAACTCTAAACTGAGATTGAAACCTCCCTAGACCTGATCTTCCTTTATTCTCAATAGCAACACTGTCAGAAAGACACCCAAGATAAAAATCCCAGGAGGGAGTAATTTTTTTTTCCTTTGAAAATTTCTGTGCTTATGAAGACATAGTCTGGGTTTCTGCCTTTGGAATAATAACTAAGCTTTCTTTAGGAGAAGGGCAGAGAATGAGTGTGCCAGAACACAGGAATGAGTCTCTTCAGTCACAGAATTCATTCTCAGTTGCGATGATGTGTGAATTTGAGGCAACTTATCAGCTTTGGTCAAACTGAGAGAGAGAAGCCACATTCTCAGTCTCACAGCAAACATCTGACAAGTAGAAATAGTTTATGAATAACAGCTAATACAGAATACTCAGCTCTCTTATTTCATCTCCCTCCTGGTGTTATAAATCCACACTGGCATGAATATCGTATTTTATTTGCTAAGCCCCCTGAGGAGGGAAAATGAATAAAAATGAGTATTTGAAGAAAAGGATCAATTTGAGATCTGCATTAAATGTTTCATATTCACTGCGTGATGGATATACTACCTCTTTCTTGCCACTTAGAAGTTATTTAATGGTCCAGCTGAAATGAGTTCCATAATGAAGGAATAGATGAAAACAAATGCTACAAAGAGCCATTGCACTGTCTATTTATCTGACTTACAGGAGTAAATCTATTAAAGGGAAATACGAGCAGAAGGATGCTACTGAAACATTGACAGTAGGAGTAACAAGTAAAGCAAGACTATCACTAGATTCTTAAGAAAACAATGACAGTGGAATAGGCAGCAGTAACATGCCCTTAACATGTACTATTCTTTTTTCCCCAGGAATTTAACATACTTAAACATTTTTAATACCTGAACTGCTGATCATTTATGCCTTGCCTTATAAAAGCATGTTCAAATACAAGCTCAATTAATTGAATTAAAAGCAAGGAATTTTTCATATATTTTCCTAAAGAAACTGTAGGTTTATTTTGTCCAGGGCACATTTTCACCTTCACAACTAAGGTACAGTTCTACATGACCTTCATCTACTTTAGTGTAGTTACTGTAGTCATACTAGGGGAGAGATCTCAAAAAAAGAGAAATAAATTAAAATTATGAGATATCTAGAAGGAAAAAAAAAAATAACTGCAAGAAAGAGGAATTAGGTCTTCACTCATGTTCCTGTAGGAAATATGTGAAATTCCCTGGGAAGTATCCAGAAAGATGTAATTACCTCAAATATTCTTTATGAAACAAAATACTCAGTCTCCTGCTTAGAAAAAGTAATGGTAAAATATGAATTAAAGGATGAAAATGTATGAAATAATAAAGAAATAAGGGGTTTTCATCTTTCCCTTCAGTAAGGGAAGCTCAAGGAAAGAAATAATGACAGAATGGTGGCAAACTATCCAGAACTTCAATGACAAAGATAAAACTTAGTCAGAATGAAATGGTGTAAACTGATATTATAGGTTAATATAGAAATCTATTCCCACTCAAATGTTCTAAACCTACAGGTGTGAGAGACAATGAATGCACTGACATTAGGGAAAGGCATAATTTCCACAAGTACTGGCAGGAAAATAAGGAAGACTCACAAAACAGGTAAGTAGAGAGGCAAGGATTTATTTGAGCTGGGAATGCAGAAGGCAGATTCACTGAAGACAAGCTAGAGTTGCTCATTAACCACCAGCTTCTCAGCCCTGTGGTTACAAAGGAAAACTGCCCCCTTACCAGGCAGCTCTACATGGGATAATCCAGTGGCATTCCCAGGACTAAGTGATCCAGGAGCACACACCCACCCTGTACACAGATGTTGCTGAATGTACCTGTCATGTCACATGGCAGGGAAGGAGGATCAGTCCTGACTTGTGTTTTAGTCAGTGGTGATAAGAACAACAGAAACAAAAATAAATACAGACTATAATTTCTGAGAGCTGAAAGTGATAATGTTACAGAAAATGGAATAGGCAACCCAAATGCCATCTTCCACATCTATTTGTTTAATTTTGGAACAGCTGGACTGAGAAAGCCCTTTGAAGATTTTGTAATGTGTCTTTCAGAAACAAGTGGCAAGAGTTGGAAAGTATTTCTAAGTCTATTTCCTCTAGAGTACCACTGATGTGATCAGTTCAGTCCCTTCCACTAGGCATTGAAGACAGAGGACGAGGATCAAGATTGCATTATTCTGAGAGGATCATTGTAATTCTTTCCAGTACATTAGGCACCAAATATTATCTTTGCAGACAACTGCATAATTAGAGAATGTCACTGATGAATTCACTAATTAATGTAAAACCAAAACTATATTAATACTATACAAGCTGTAGAGTTCCTCTTTAAGCAGATGTAGAAAAAGACCTGTAATCTTATTACAGCTATGATAAAATTTTCAGTGTGAAGTTTTACTGGCCTAGATAAAATTCATATGGATGGAAAAAAACAGGGAATGAAGGACCTTTACCATTCCTATCGGAGAATTTCCTGCCAGACATAAATATTCACACAGTGGTGGCCAGGTTACTGAATATTATAAAACTGTTGTGCTGATCAGTTTGCAGAAGATGCAGTAACTCACCCACCCCCATCTCCATAGCAATCTTCATCTCCCATTTCAACTTCAGCGGCCAAGACCATGCTTAGACACTGATATGGTCTATCCTGTATAGCCTGCCTTAGCAAATCTGTGTTAAGCATGAACTGCAGATAATTTTTTCCCTAACACACAACCTTGAAAGATTGCACCAGGAATAATGTTTTAGAACCACTATTATTTACATACGAAAAAAAATATATTTATCAGCTAAAGAAATACTTGCAAGTTGTTTTTAAAATAAAATACATAAAATTATGGCTAGTTTACAGATGACAATTTACAATTGCCACCACAAAGCATTCATTAGAAAAAATCACATTAATGAACACCCTACCAGTGCAGAAGCCTTAGCAGACAGAAATATATATTAAAAGGGAAAAATAAAACTTTATTTTAAAAAGAGAAGACACAATGCTTAGTTGTTAGGGTATCTGGGTAGTCATGTTGATCAGTGAGTTATGAATCTCTCCTCATCTGCTCAGCTCATATGTTATTTGTTATATGGTGCTTATGAAATTATGCATACCAGCTTCAAAAACATTTGTTTGTGCTTAACATGATTTCCATGGTTATCAAAGGAATTAATAATGATTTAGCACTTATTGTAAGGATTGATATCTTCAATAGAGCTGAAAAAAGACAACTTGAGTGTTAATTGCATATATTTCTCACCTGTAACTTTTTGACGCTATTTCCATTGTTTTTCATTTTGTTGAGTTTCGCAACATTTTTTTCTTCAGTTCTATCCCTGCTAGTGGTTTCATTTGACTGATGTCAATGTATCTTTTGCTTGAGTAATGTATATTTGTACTGAAATTATAACTTTTTTTTGGGGGGGTGTGCATAATTATTTTTAAGATGCGCGAAACTGGGGGTTGGTAAATACTTCAATGAAGCTAATCAGACATCAAGATGTCCTGTCCTTTCCTCTAGCATCCTGACTGGTATCTGTGATTTCTATATTTCTTTGACACGTATTATTTTTCTTTCAAAGATGACAAAATTCATCACAGTGTACAACACATTCAAATCACTTCTTTTTGGGATCACTGGGAAGGATATTACATTAGTGTTACAACTAAAAGAAAAGCAGATTCCAACTGTTTTGCAGAAAAATGTTTCAACAGATGTGGATGTGTAGTGCCTGTCAATCCCTTTGAAGTTCAAATTTGAATTATGTTTATACTTGCACGACTTACTAAACTATGCAACAATACCTTATATGGAGTTATCCTAGCAATTCAGTAGTAGATGAACTACTACATCTGTGTATTTGGCTGTTTATTTCTATGCTGTTTCCCTTCAATTCTCAACTAGATGTTGGCATTCGTCTTCTGTCTTTGAACTTATGCTTCTATTTTAAGCCCCCTGGAGCAGGAGCAGCATTTATCATGTGTTTATATTAATTAAATTGAATCAGGTCTTTCAATGTGATCTTGTGGGCACTACTACATTTTAGAAATATTATAAGGAATTAGAAAAATAGTAATAATAATAAATAACCAGACTAATTAAATTGTAATTCTACTCTAAGATTGGATGATGAACATTTTTTAAGTTGATTGTGGCATTTCCTGAAGAAATAACAGATGCCATGTGCATATGCAGATGTGTGCATTTGAATGCTACAAAGTGAGAAAAAACTGTTCCCAAAAGTTCACTCAGAGAAACATCTTTTGCACACATACTCATAAGTAAAGACATAAACATTAAGCAAACAGATTTAAGAGTATGAATTTGTATTAATTAAATGTTTACATACCTTCTGTATTACTGTATGGTATCTGAAAACGTCTCTCTCATACCTGTCACATGGTGCCTGAATACCAAGAAGAATATTGTGCACTTACAAAGTATATTTTTCTCAGATATCTTTAAAGGCTTTACAGACATTAAAGTACTGGACGTCTAAGATGCTGCATGAGGCAGAGAATCATTGTTTCAATTAGCCTAAATATTTAACTTGCAGAGTTTTCACAGAAAATCTGTATCATATTAACACTAGAATCTAATGCTGTAAAGCATCAGTTCTAAAACTATCCTCAGTAAAATTTAAGTTCTATATTACTATTATTAACACCATTGTTGCTTTTAATCACAATTTATGTAATGGAGAATGTGAAGCGAATCAATGTCTGAACACTAACTTTAGGAATGAGACCTGTTATTTGAGCACTGCCCTGTATTGATTCTTAACATGTTATATAGCTGCATGCTTTCATACAGCTTTTTTTATTGTTTTAGTGTTAATGAATATCAATCACGCTTTGTACATACAAATTCTGTCGCACCACATTTTCAATTAAAGATTAAAGTAGAAAGCTCAGAATGGTATTAAGAAAAAAGAACTTGAGTTTCATTATTGTATTAAGAAATCAATACGGATATCGTGTTTTTTCTGTCTAAGATGGAAAACATAGAATGACTTTCAATCATTAAAATAGTGGCAGTGAAGGAATATCAAATAGCACCTGCTTATCATATGACTTTTCTCCTGCCTTTTAATTTCTTTATGGTCTCTCTCTTTCCTACATTTAAAATAGTTTGCTTTCCTTATTCAGTTTAATCCTACCTGCAGAGATCTGTGATGCTAGCACTAGGCAATGCATCTGCTCATGAATGTAATCCTGTATCAGAAGTTTTTCTTTTTAGGACTGGGGCCTGACATACTGATATTTTGAAAAGAGCAGGATCTGGCATAATATGTGATTCAACCTTCTGAACCTAACCTAACCTAACCTAACTTCCACTGAGGGCGGTTATATAGTTCTGAGGGCTATTATATAGCCCCTACTATTTCCTAAAATTGCAAGTCTTATATTTATAATTTGTTATCCCATTCTGCTGAATTAAACAGAAGTCTAAAGGCTTCAAGTGACCTCACCATACTGTGAAAGCGAACAGTACTGTTACTCAGTGAATGTAACGTGTGCTTGCTAATGATAGCTAAATTTAAATATACTTTCCTTGTTTGAAGACCAACCTTAACTCCCTGACACAGCTTGAAATCAATTAAATTCATTAACTTCAGAACATTAATTTGCAATTTACTGCAGACTTCCTCCGATATGAGCGATCCTGGATTCATCCTCACTAGATAATATCACAGTAGTAACAGTCTTGGGCTTGTGGGACATCTTGTGCCCTGACTGATTTTCTGTGGTTTAGGGTTTATTGATGTTTCCTTCTTTTTCAGTTTCAAACCCGAATGCTCAAAGGTCCTGACCTGCAATACCTACACCCTTGACTTTTAAGGGGCTTAAGGACTGGGGACTTAACTAAAGTTTGAAAATCACTTCAGGTGAGACACACAGCAAGTCACCAGCTGAAGCAGGTGTAGTGTGTGGGACGCACCTTGGCATGGGAGCTAATGTCTGTGCTCCTGCACCCATCTGCACACGTTGGATAACAAGTACAAAGTTTTGTCAAGGTAGCATGACCTTTCCTGGCTACCATAATCCAAGTAGCAATATATGCAACAGCTCGTAAATGTATGAACACTGACAATCTCTTTAATAAAAAAGCCATGTTGCATAACCATGAATTAGCATCTTGGGACGGTTAGCTAACAATTACTGTTACTCTTTCCAATATTTTTTTCTTCCTGCTGTTATCCACCACCTTTTTTGCTTTGTTTGCCTCCTGAGACGGTTTAAGACAGTGGAATCCATGTCACATTAAAAAAAAAAAATAATCACAGATTAGATGAATCAATTTCTTTGTACCTCATTTTTGTGTTGTCCTAGAACATTGTTTATGCATGTGCAAAGAATACAGGAACACAAATTTGGAGATTATTGTAATAAAATTTCAGTCCATTCCAGAAAGACTGCATTTTGTTTTCTCTGCTCTAGGCAGATAGATGTGCATATGACATCTGTCAAAAGGGTGTTGCAAAGATTAAATAGTCAATGTTTCTGTAGTGAGTGGAAGAAAAGTTAGGTTTTATAATAATCTTATGAACAAAACAAGTGCTATTACTATATTTAATGCTTTAATCTGAGGGAGATAAAATTAAGGTTTCCAAACTTGAGAGTTATTTGTTCTTTAACTGTTACTTTAGCAGTTTAAGGACTAGCGACTGGAATACCCACTGTGTCTTTTCCTTTCAAAGCTGTTGATGAGGTTTAGTCAGCATTGTTTGCACCAGTGCACTATGAGCCCTTCATGATGACTGCTGAAGCATCATCAGTGGTTGATAGATATACTTCTCTGAAGGCAGTTACATGCATTATTTCTAATTTGGTAGGTCAGCCTCTGGCTTTTGCATGTCAGGGAGCATACAGATGGCTGTTTAAACATCCTTTCTTGTTTTTACTGATGAGAGACATCAACAGGCTTGAACCCCTGGTTGTAGCCAAAATGTTATTTGATAAGAAAAATTGCACTAGTTGGCTTTAGGCTTCTTCCAGAAGCTTCATTCTGAAGCTTTACTTGTTTCCATCTAGCCTCGATTCAGTTTCCATCAGGTTCCCAGGATGCCTACAATTTTGCACAGTACAGTTTTTATAGTTCCAAAGGACTTAAGGGTTATCAGTATGCAGGGTCTTCCTATTTCTATCTTCTTTCATCTGACAACTGTCTATAATGTCATCTTGAAAGAGATGCCATCACACACGGTATTGTGATTCTGTGACACCTATTGATTCCCTGTCACCAGTTAAGATAACCTTGAAATATCTTTGAGTACTACAGCTCTGCAACCCTGCATTATGCAACAAAGAATCTCAGCTTCAGGTTACAGGCAAGATGAGGATCACAGCCATCGCATTTATAAATCCAGAAAGTAAGTTCCAATATATTTTATGTTATTGTAATTATAAAAGAGCATAATTAAGATCAGAAATATAGTTTTGGCTAATTTTGTTAAAATATTTTCATGGTTTGATGTCTTTCTCCACTTTACATTCAGAAATTGTGCTATGATCTACTTACAGGTTGTGCTGGTTTGACTGAAAACGAGTTAATTTTCCTTCATGCAGTTAGAAACCTTTCTTTTTCATAGCTATCCTAGTCACGGTTTGAATTTAGCTTAAGAACAAGAAAATAACAGCCTGGGACAGAGTTAATGTTTTTAATTGCTGTTGTCTGGGACCCAAAGCCTCTGAGCTGCTGGCTCATAGGTGTGAGTCAGCTGGGAAGGGGGACATAGATGGGACAGATCTGGATTGACACCCAGGTGGTTCAATAAGAACATTCCATGCCATTAGCATCATGTTTCATATTTAAGGAGAGGCAGGATCTTCTGACTAGGTTCAGAGCAGGCTTGGAGTTAGGACAGAGATCTGTTTGGAAGTTTCTTTAGTTTGGTCTTTTGCCATCCTGCCATTTTGCAGAGGCCTCTGGGCCTTTCTGGGTTTCTCTCTCTCTTATTTTATATTCTTTTTCTATTTTATATACATTTTTATTAGTAGTAGCATATCAATGTTATTTTTTTTACTTTATTTAACTGTGTTTATCTCAACCCATGAGTTTCTCCCTTCCTTTTCACTTCCCTCCCCTATTTGGGGATAGGAGTGTGGGGGGATAGTAAGCAAGCGGCTATTGTGGTTATATTGCCAGCTCAGGTTCAACCACAACACAGGCACATTAATTTGTTTTAGACACATGGTAATTATTAACCCAATTCAACAACTGTTATTCACCAGAACAATTATTTGCATGAAAATGATTTGGTAAAGATGGTGAATGATACTTGTCTGTATTTGTATTGAGCAGATATTTGATGCAAAAGAGTTTGTAATCCTAAACTCAAATGTACAACTAGATGAAAAATATTTTCCTAAAATTACTTGGTAGTTTCAATGCAGCTGTTCAGAGGACCCATGTGACAGTTTGTGCAAATTCATGTATGTTCTTAAAATTCTTCAGAATAGTCATATTTTAAGGGATCTTTATGGACAATAGTTAATTTCAAATAATTACTGTATTTTTGCAGAGGTGTACTTATGTAGCCTAACAGGATATATCTCTACCTATATGTATATATATAGATATAAAATTTAAGTAAAGTTAGGGAATAGTACTAGCAAACCATACTCCTCACTCTTTACTAGTGTTTTTCTTCTTTAGATTTGCTCTCTGTGAAATGGTGCTCTTTGAGACAATACCTTTGTATGACTGAGAGGACAAAGCATGCTAAATGGACAGCTTGAAGAGAACTACCACAAGTTCTGCTCACTTTGCTATTAATTTGCTTATGTTTTTATTTAATTTTATTGGAAATTTTTCTTCAACTAACATTACAAGCCTTTGTAACACAGGCAGTGGCAAGCACTGCTAACTCTCAGGTTCTTGTTAAAAACATTCTAATGCACAGCAATAGTGCCCTTAAATTGCTACACCTACTAAACTATGAGTGTAAACTAGGACTAACTATAACATAGAGCCACAGAAGACCCAGGGCCAGCTTCTCTCAAACACAGATACAGTCTGTCCCTCTTGGACTTACGACCAGCAAAGAGTGCCTGGTTTTCTTTAATTTGTCACTGTAGATATATTCTCAGGTATATATACCACCTTATCAATCCCACACTTAAAGGCAGTTACTTGTGGACTAAATTTTGCTGCTCTGCATAATAGAGAAATAGGAAACAGACTCTTCAAATTAACCTACAGCTATTATCTTAGGAGTAAAGCATGCATGCTCCATGTCGTTTCTTGTACGGTGGTGTGGTTTAACCCCAGCCAGGAACTAGGAACATGCAGCTGCTTGCTCATGGCCCCAATCCCCTGCCGAGTGTGATGGGGCATAGAATTGAAAGAGGAGAAAGAAAAAAACTCATGGGTTGAGATAAGAACAGTTTAATAGCACAAAAAAATAAAGCCATATGATATGATGTGATGTGATGTGATGTGATGTGATATGATATATGATATGATATGATATGATTGATATGATATGATACAATGTAATACAATGTAATACAATGTAATACAATGTAATACAATGTAATACAATACAATGTAATACAATGTAATACAATACAATGTAATACAATGTAATACAATGTAATACAATACAATACAATACAATACAATACAATATAATACAATACAATACAATATAATACAATATAATATAATATAATATAATATAATATAATATAATATAATATAATATAATATAATATAATATAATATAATATAATATAATATAATATAATATAATATAATATAATATAATATAATATAATATAATATAATATAATATAATATAATATAATATAATATAATATAATATAATATAATATAATATAATATAATATAATATAATATAATATAACATAACATAATATAACATAATATAATAGTGACGCACAAAACAATTTCTCACCACCCGCAAGACCAATAGCCCATCAGTTCCCAAGCAGCAGTATTTGCCCCCTGGTGAACTCCAGTTTATATACTGAGCATGACATCATATGGTAAAGAATACCATTTTGGCCAGCTTATGTCAGCTGTCCTGGCTTTGCTTCTTCCCAGATTCTTGTGCACCTTCAGTCTTCTCACTGAAGGGTTCTTGTCTTGGTATAAACATTATTTGACAACAAACAAAACAGTACATTATCAACATTCTTATACTAAATCCAAAACACAGCACTGTGCCAGCTACTAGGAAGAGAATAAATTCTGTCCCAGGCAAAGCCAGGACATATGGTCTTTAAAATAACCACCTACTCTCTTATGAAATCCATATAAAATGATGGTTTATTAAGGGAAATAAATACATACAGTCAATTTTATATCTCATTCAAGTAGGGTACTTCCAGGATAAACTTGATGTACATATTAAATGGAGTGATTATAAAAACTATTTTAACTATTTTTTAAGTTTTCTTTTCTGCATATTTATATTTTCATGAAAAGAGAAAAAATCATATAAAACCATGAATTTATGTGATTTTTGTTTTTTTTTTCCTCAAAGTAAATAATGCTAAAATGTAATTTTAAATAAAGAAAAGCCACAATTTATGGCCAAATATTCTACTGAAAGTAAGTGTCATTTGTCAAGCAGACACGTAGTAGCTGAAGAAAAATCTGTCTCTTAAATAACCATTTTAGCATTTGGGGTTTCATTTCACCTAAATGGTGACCTATTTCAACCCTACTTAGTTTTTAATATCTCACAAAAACACTGCCTAGAGTTGTATGGCTGAATACACAGTGAACAGCCGAGCTGGACCATGATTTATTATTAAAATTATACTTAATGGAAACAATCAAGTACAAATGATCTAGATCAGAAAAAGAAAATGAACAGATCAGTCTTTAGTCACTCCACTTTATAATTACTGTGGTACGTGTATCAGAAACTACTATATTGCATATTTTTTGAGATAGCTTTCCTATTAATTCATCAGAAATTTTACTATAACTCCCTTGTCTTCCTTTTTCATAGAATTATTTTAAATGTAATGTCTTAAAGTTAGTACCATTACCAGTACCAGTTAACATTATGTGTTACTGGGCAGAGTTGGGCATTATTGTCTACCTGAATTTAGGATTCCAGTGTTGTCCAGAATAGATAGCTATGATTTAGTCCATAACAGCATTATGTTGCAGGCAGCAATTTTGTTGGAAGAGGTTCTGTGAAGGTTTTGGGCAGGGAGTTGCTTGGAAATCTAGGGTTGTTTGCTCAGCTATTTTAATGGCCCACTCTGTGTCTCCTGTGCACAACGTAAGTGCAGGCAATGACTTCTTTTTACTCAATCAGTTAAAAAAAGTTATTTGTCTCAGAGACTTTGAGACTTTGAAAGCAGAAAAGAGGAAAGAAAAACAAACAAACAACAAAAAAATAAAAGGACATTATTTCTTATAAATGAAATAATTGGAAAAATGAATAATTTTACATCAATACTCTTTAGCCATTCCTGGCTTTACATGACTCACCAAGGTCTTCCCTATCAGCACCTTCCTTTCACAATATTGGGAGAGAGAAGGGGTGAAAATAAAGCAAACAAACAAAAAGGCTTCACACTAGATTGAGGTTTCAGTAAATGTATTTTAAAACTGCCCAACCACTCTGACATGAGCAATGTGCTGTAAAGAAGTTGGCAACATCCAGCTGGAGAAATTAAATCTTGTTTGCATGGCAAACATTTAATAACTTTTTGCTGTGTTAATGGAAATGATTAATTCAGATCTGACTGTAGGATGTCTGTAACCAAGAAAGGCGTATTTAGGAAGTGTCTTTTTGTCTCTAAAGCAGAAGAATATGTCCTGACTGCAAAGAAGTAGAATTGCAGAGCACAGTGACATAAATGTTCTCCATTTTTTTCATACATAATAAACCCTGACAGTGGAAAAAAAAAGCTCCTTCAGCTTGTGTGGTTGACACCTTTCATTTTAGAACAGATATATTTCCCAATACAGCTTCACTGCAAAAGTCATATTCTAAGCACTGGGGGGATGCAGCAAAGTGTCGAAACACAAAAAAATATCTGTGAAGTATTTCACTAACCAGGTTTCTGATACTTTATCACAATGCTGCTGTGTTGCAGGCACTTAACTTTCAAAGAATCACAGAATGGTTAGGGTTGGAAGGGACATCTGGAGATCATCTAGTCCAACTCACCTGCTAAAGCAGGTACACCTAGAGTAGATTGCACAGAAATGTGTCCAGGCTGGTCCTGAATGTCTCCAGAGAAGGAGACTCCACACCCTCTCTGGGTAGCCTGTTCCAGCGCCTGGTTACCCTCAAAGTAAGGAAGTTTCTCCTCATATTCAGATGGAACCTCATATACTTCAGCCTGTGCATGTTGCTCCCCATCCTATCATTGGGCACCACTGAAACGAGTCTGGTCCCATCCTCTTGACATCCACTTTTGAGATATTTATGAACATTTATGAAACCCCCACTCAGCCTTCTCTTCCCCAGGCTGAACAGACCCAGCTCTCTCTGTCTCTCCTCATAAAAAAGGTCCTCTAGGACCCTAATCATCTTAGTAGCCCACCACTGGACTCCTTCCAGGAGTTTCTTGATCCTTCGTAAACTGGGAGCCCAGAACTGGATGCAGTACTCCAGATGCAACCTCACCACAGCACAGTAGAGGGGGAGGAGAACCTCCCTCAACCTGCTGGTCACATTCTCCTTAATGCACCCCAGGATACTATTGGCGTTCTTGACCAAAAGGGCACACTGTTGATTCATGGTCAACCTGTTGTTGAACAGAACTCCCAAGTCCCTCTCTGCAGTGCTGCTTTCCAGCAGGTCTACCCATAACCTGTACTAGTGCCTAGCCTAGGGTTCTTCCTCCCTATACTTGCCCTTGTTAAACTTCATTAGTTTGTCCACTTAAATGTATATTGACAAGAGCTGCATGCTAGGCAGGGTTTATATCTGCAGTGGGATAGCTTCGGTTCTTTGTTCTGGAGTTGGCTTCTGTCTTTTCTGGGGGTTCATGGAATGAAATGCAGAAGGGAAGTTCTTCAGAGCTGCAGATAAGCCAGTTAATTGCTCTGCTCTGTTTCTGAGGTCTTTCAAAGCACAGAAATGGTTGCTAGGCACTTAAAGTCTTCTTCATATTCCTCATTGCAATTTTGTACTGTGAAATTTGAAGAATCCTGAGGATTTTCTACATGTACATTTAACAGTTTCTCTTGAATGATTTAATAAAGTCAACACAACTACATCTTGGCCTGTGGACAAAACATTTAATTTCAGCACCTAGCTGGGGAGAGAACTTGTGTATTAATAGTGGCCTGAAGATGTGGTCTGTGGATTCTGATCATTCTTTCTACTCATGAATTACACAAATAGGTGTGGTATTTATATTTGAAATTTTGCTGAATGCATGTAATAGTTTACACAAATATTTTATTAATCAAATGGAAGTGCTCCTGCAAAGCTTCATGACACAGATTGTCCATCAGTTGATCAGGTGAGCTTACAGACAAGTAATTCTCTGGCCAAAATGGCATGCTTTCATCTGAGACTGGTAATCCGAGAATGCTTCCTCTTTCTTAGAAGAAATATGATGTTCATACAGCAAACAATAACCTGGTCTGTCAGCATAGCAGTGAATGTAGACTATTGCCATTTCACAAAGCTTTCTATGACCATGTACTAACTCTGATTGGATGTGGCAAATGTTCTAAATTGTAGCAGAACTTACAATTACTGTATCTGACAAAAGAGAAAAAATAAGAATCAGGAATCATAATAAGTTTTGATAGTTGTATGCTAGCTGTTTTCAGATTGATGACAGTCAGTTACATGTGTAATATTCTCTGCCTGGTTTGTGTCTGTAACGGTGATAAAAGGGGGAAAAAAAAAAGACAAGAAGACAAAACCAAAACAAACCACAAACAAACAAAACCAACACAAACCCAAAACCTCCTCAACAAACTTTAAACTAGGTGTCTTTTCTTTCTATTAGAGTTGTGGAAGTCTAGAAAAGAACCTTAGTCTGTTTGTTATCTTTTGTTTGTTATCATTTGTTATATAAATAGATACCTTTATTAATTTAATTAAATGGATCTCATAAAACTTAGCAGCAGCTTAATTAGAATCAATGGAGAAATTAAGAATTATTAAAAATGAGGCCAATGTGAAAATAAATTACAAGGAAGACACTCCAGAAAATAGAAACAAACATCCCTACAATAATCCAGATTTTAGGTTGAGTGTGTCTCATGGCAATCATAACATGCAAATGGTAAGATCACATTTAAATTCCCCTTGAGCTTGAAGTTTGGAGCTCATAATGGTGATGTGGGCGAACTATGCACAAAGAGCAATATCTGTGCTGAGCTTTTGGATACATATTTAAACAAATATAAATAGGGATTTTTCATTCTTGATGTATTCCTTGGAAGAGAAAACCCTGTGGCAAGCATTTTTTACAGTCTTTATTTAGTACAGAGTGTTTCACTGCAATGTGTACCTAAATTCAGATCCAGATTCTCAGTAGAAAGGAGAGCTCCATTGTCCATATTGAAGCAAAGCCCTTCAGCAAAAGTTCTGTATCATTTCTTTTCAAATATACTATTTAATTAAGTAGGAAAGGGGCACTTAGGACTCCAGAGTGTTGTGGTTTAAATCGGCAGTCAACTAAACACCACAGAGCCATTCAATTGCTCCCCACCACCAGTGAGATGGGGGAGAGAATTGGGGAAAAAAAAAGGTAAAACTTGTGGAATTAGATAAAGTCAGTGTAATAGGACGTGAAAGGAAAGGAAAATAATAACAAAGATAAAAAAGTCTAAAAAAACAGTGATGCACAATGCAATTACTCACTACTTGCCAATTGATGCCCATCCTGTCCCAAATCAGAAGCCCCCTAGCCAGCTTTCTCCCTAGTTTAGATACTGAACATGACATCGTGTGGTATGGAATACCCCTTTGGTCAGTTGAGGTTAGCTGTCCCAGCAACATCACCTTCCAAATTCTTGTATATGCCCAGCTTGGTGAGGTCGTGTGAGAAGCAGGAAAGTCCTTGACCCTGTGTAAGTGTTGCTCAGCAGTAACTGAAACATCAGTGTGTTATCAACATTATTCTCATCCTAAATCCAAAACACAGCTCTATATCAGCTACTAGGGAGAAAATTAACTCTATCACAGCTGAAACCAGGACAATGAGTTTCACTGATAGGTCTGCCAGTGGGAAGTCAATTTATTTTCTGCGAGTCATAGTTCACATCGAATTTAATGGATTGTTTCAAAAAATCACTTTGAGAATCAAAGTTATTATACCTCGTTGATTATTTCTGGTCCTCCAAGGTGATTTGCAGCCTATAGAGTTGTGTCAGTGTAAGTGTTTGTGGGTCTGTATCATAAAGCAGATTTACTAAATCATCCAAGTTAAAAAAAAAAAAACAAACTCAGAAGTATGTTTGCTTAATTCTGATCACAATTTCAATCATGTCATTTATAATAAGGCTCTCAAAACTGTTGTATCAAAACACCTGAAGGGACAACAAAGTGCTACTGGGATAGGAGTGAACTGTTGGGTTAAGATTAATTGGAATTTTTAAAGTTGACTTTGCTACCAAAAATGTGTTTAGCAAATATACAGCAGCCTCTTTCAAAGTCACTGGAAAAGATTTCACTATCTACCACTAATATTTCATTAGGTAACAGGCTGCCGCTTGTAATGTTGAATTTTGCATATTATCACTGAAAAGAATTCACTACTTTCTGGAAGTTAAAAAAAAAAAAGGCGCATGATGTTTCATTTTTCCTACATGCAGATACATTTTGAGCTGATTAATGTCATTTTTGAGAATCAAAGACTTGATTTGATTTGCTTTCAGCGTCTCTGAGTTCTATGAGTAAATTATTACTCTTGAATGTGAATTTTTGTAGCAATTCCTCCAGCCAGACCCATAGGGAAGAAGAGCTGTTGAATTGTTACATTGCATCAAAACATCATCACATTTAGAAACAAAATTACAAAATAATGCTATTTCAGAAGTCATGGAAATCCCTTAAGCTTTGCTATAAGGTTTGAGCTCATTTTTCTTAAAATGGAATTCCTGAAAGTACTAGGACTTAGGCAACAGGAGGATTAGCAGAGAACCACATTGCTGGATAGACCTTTGTGTCATCTAGGGCAGTCGAGTGTAAAAAGCAGAATAAAGGAAGGAAACACAGGCTGGACATGTAATGGAGGAACAGCAGACACACTGCTGAAGCTGGCAGTAAGCAACAAATAAAATGTCATCATTTGGAAACAATGCCCTGAAGTTTTTTTTTTAATCAGTGTTCTGGAAGGCCAAACTACCAAGCTGTGATGCAGTATTTTTTCAGTTAAAACTAATGATAAGATCCATCTATGATGATATAAAAGAACATTGAGATCTGATGACATTGGTGACAAAAGAAAGATATGGATAAAATTATTGAGTTTCCATTTTCTCTGGAAGACAGCAAGGTCTCTGTCTGGGAGGCTAATATAGTACCCTTCACATCTCCTTCAAGACACAATTTTTGCACTGATCTCAACAAAGTAAAGTTAGGACTACAGGATAATACACAGAAATACATAGAAATATATACCTTGAAGACCAGCCTTCTACTCTAATATAAATGTCTCATTAGTCACATCTGTCTGTCATTTCTCAAGACAGAATCTCAGTCATTGAACTTCAGCTTCCTGGTTCAAAAGAAATCAAATGCAGATTCTGGCTATGTTTTAAGTGTCCACGTGTATGGTATATTTATTAATATAAACCCTAAACTATATAAGTAATGTAGTATTACCTTAGTTAAAAATACAAATTAATTGAGTTCAAAATAAATCTACACAGGGAATTGCCATAATGATATCAGTCTAATTATGTTCATAAATTTCCTCATATAAGCCCTTAGTATTACTTTTTTATTTACATATATAAATAAGTCCTGGAAGAAATGGACTTAAAAGCATCACTTGAACAACACACCTTTCCGGAAGTCTCAGACCACATACAGAAAGATCAGTTTCCCATGTTACTCTATTTTATACACAAATTGCCTCTAAACATAAACCATATGGTATGGTTTCTTTCTCAGAGTTATTCCTAGGAAAACCTAACAGCAATGCAGTTTTGCTTCAAAGGTCTGTGGATCAATCATTTCACATTAAAACCAATGCAAATTTTAACATTGAATTGTGATATGGAAAAGTCTCACAAACCTCTGAATTCTAAGGTCTTCATCTGTTTCTAATAGTGCTCATAGTAATTATCTAAAGAATTAAGGAGCAAGAAGGGTAAATCCTTAAAGTCTAAAATGTGCTTTGAAAGATACAGTAGTGCAAAAATTTTTTGGAAGAATATATGTTCATGTTGTGAGCTAGAAAGCTCTGGAATTGAAAATCTATGGATGTTTCTATGCTTTTTGATGTTAAAATCACAACAGCAAATACAAAAATCGGGGTTGAGGGGCAAGACAGGGAAATGTAGATCAAATTGATCACAAATTGTTTACCTAAAAAAATCTGAAAGGTAGTTTTTAATATCTTGCTGCTTACAGTATAATCAGTGTTTTCTTTTGTGAGACATAAGAAATGGCTCATAATGAATCTTACATTTCATTTTTGTTTATAACCAGCAAAACGATACTAACAACATAACGTCTTGGGACTTTAAATCTGCTCAGCCACTATATAAATGGATTTGACATTTACATAATCTGCTGCTAAGATTTATGGTGGACATTTATTAAAGGATTAGGCAGTAATGAAGCTGTTCATGGCTGTGCTACTACATATTTTATTGCATATTTACCAAAAAAGAATCCATAAACATAGTAAGGATTTCAGCAACTTGAATTAAAACAACTTTTTTCCCTAATCCTTTTTTTGCTTTGGAAATTCTTACATGAGCTGATTTGCAGGAGGGGAGAAATATGAATTCTACTATGGCAGAGTTTAAATTGAATATAAATGGATTAATATATTTGCTTTGACACAGATACCCTTCGTGCTCAAGATATCTAATGTCTTAAAATAATCTATGAATTCAATATTCTGAGCTATGCCCACAAAAAAAATTAGTCACCTGAATCTGCAATAGTGATCAGTTCTCAGTTTAGCTGCTATGTGGTCCTGGTGTCTATAATGCTTTTTAATGCTCCCACAAACACCGCAGCCTGCACCATACTGAGCATCTAAGGATGAATTCATGCCTACACACTTTCTGGGGTAAGAAGTTAAATATTCATTCTGCCTTATTTAAAGGTTAACCACTCTGTCTTCAACTGTGACTGCTCCTAGGCGCCTTGGAGAAGTGGATGTTACCATCTACTTTCCTGCAATAATCACCAGTTCCTCAGCAATTCAGGGTTCAGAGACTTCTGAAATTTAATAATGTTTTGCATTTAGTAGTTCCTAATGTACATTTTTTCTTACACTCATTATTTTTAAACCTCTAAAGGGTTTCAGACTCAAAACATTCACTGGTAAACAATTTCACAAAATAAACAGATACTCTATCAAGGAGTATTTCCACTCATTTGTTTTGAACCTTACGTTACTTTTATTTGATGTTTTCTACTTTTTCTTTTGGAGGAGACCCCTATTTGCTTTTTCCATGCCACTGCCAATTTCACAGACCTTCATCAGATTCCCTGCACATCTTTCTCTTTTACTGGTTGAAAAATATTAAATTACTTATTTTTTCATCATACAAAAGCTATAGTATATCTTTGAACATCTCTTCTAGCCTTCTCTGCATCTTCCCTTTTTTTTTTTTTTTTTTTTTTATTCTTAAAATAGGAAAAACAGAACTGAGTAGGTAGTGAAGATTCAGACGTACCATGGTTTTAACTATGCCATAAGAAGGCTCCCTCTTTTGATTTCTATTCCTTTTGAAATAGGTCCTGGTAGTCTATTTGCTTTCTCAATAACTATTGATAATTAACTTGACACTTCCTGGAATTCTTTATTATAAATCCAAATCTTAGTCATGAATAGTAATAAGCAATTTAGATCCCTTTTCTTTGTAAGTACAGTAAGAATATCTTTTTCTCTACATGTATAACTTGACATTTATTGACATTTAATTTTGTCTGCCTTTTTATTACCAAGTTACTCAGTTTTGTGAACTCCTCCTTTGCTGAAGACCATAATCTTTCTTACCTGTAATAATTTATTTGTTGCCATGAAAAACTTGGTCACCTTCTTCATTCCATCTCCTTTTCTGATTCATTTGTGATTATCTGAAACAACACAGATATCAATGCAGAACCACATGTGAGACATTCCTCCACTTTTGAGGCTGTCTGTATACTTTTACTGTATTTCCTTTGTGTTAAAGATTTCCTAATTATGTGAAAATATTCCTTATTATTATATGACAGTTTAATTTCTTTAAGAGAGTTCAGTAAGACTTTACAAAATGTTTTGTGAAAATCAAAGCAGACCACACTAGCTAGGACTACTATGGACTGCCTATGGACTACTTCAATTAATTTCACTAATTTGTGTGATGTGATTGCCCTTTAAGAAAACATGCTGATTCTTCACCAGTATATATTTTCTAAGCTATGTGGTTCCTAAATGTAACTTTTAGAAAGTATTCTACCAATGTACATGATAAAGATATCAGGTTTACTCATCTGTAGATGAGTCAAGAAGTCTAGGAGATTGTAGAGGGACAGAGCTTAAAAACATGGCACCATAATGGCAAAGCCCTTTGTAAAATTAAGCCATATTTGCAGGAAAAAAAAAAAAAAAAATCATGCAGAATATACAGATATTTCAAACCTGAAACTCTGAAACTTGAAACCAAAGTTTTGATCCTGCTCTCTTGGGATAATTCATGATTCAGACTTTTCGTAGCAGGGTCTTAACTAGTTATTAGTATTCTAACTGTCTAAATTTTCTTTCTCTTTCATTCCCTGTATGAAGGTTACATATTATCTTCTCTTCTTGGCTGCTAAGCAACTGTAATAATGCCTATCACAGGCAGCCTAACAGCCATGACTGCTGTTTACTTTGTCTGTTTTATATGAATATAAATAGGAGATGGCAGGCAGTGGCAGTAACAGAACAAATTTCACTGAAACTTTTGAGAAATGCAAAGTTAAAGCTTAGGCTACGTGAGAAACTGAGGGAGTTTTGTGGCAGGGTCTGAAATTGAAGGAAGAAAAGAAATCACTGTTGTGGGAGTGAGGTGGCAACTCATTAATTGTAAAGTAATTTATTTATTTAACAGCTTATGAGCAATGTTCATCATATCAGTGCCTGAGTTCTTATAACTAGCAGTGCATTTATCCTCAGATCACCTGAGTTACATTAGAAGTATTACTTCCTTTGATTTAATGGGTACAAAAAAGACAAGTAGATCTTGCTTAATTTAGCACCTATGTAAACCCCTGTTAGTGAAGAATTAAGATCTTAATAACATCCATCCCCACCAAACATATAATTTAAACTGTTAAAAAGTCAGTATTATGCAGTGAAACTGTGCAGTTCACCTGCAATCCGCACCAAATTATGAGCTTCAGAGAGCGAGAGATGTACTCAAATGTGTAATTCTTGCCTAACTGCTGACACCAATATTGGGACTGCCAATTAGTATGACAGTTCTTGTTATCTGACCCATTCCTTCCCACTAGAACAAAGCCACTGGTTTATAAACAATAGAAACACTACTAGATTAAAACAAATTTTGTCTAATACTTAGTAGTTACACATTTAATCAAGTGCTTTACTAACTTTACCAAAAGAGGCTAGACTTCAACCAGTGACTTAAGGATGAATGCTCTTTTCAATGCAAACTAATTCTTAAAAGGAAAATCAAGCAATGGGATGAAAAGCAAGAAGTGCCTAATTATGAGAACACACTAAGGAAATAACCTGTGTCTTACTTGCTGTTTATTTGTTACCTTATTGTCTGATTTTAAACAAAACTTTCGCACTTTTGTGCTTTATACTTCTACCTACCTTGTGACAAGAAGGTCTTGCTGACTTCACGTTTGAAGAAGAGACATGGTCTGTCTGTCTTTTATATTTACAATGGGGCAAGGACTGCCTTTTGAAGTAGGCCATGTTCAAATAAAATTTTATATCAGTGCTCCAAACCAAAATAACAGGGTAGCAAAAATCTTTGTTTCCAAAAAGTTATTTCTGACAAACAGTGATGAAATGCCAATAATGTGTTTTTTTTGTTTGGTTGGTTTTTTTTTTAAATAAGTGACATTCTTCTTATATACAGTAGTTATCTAATAACAGACACACAGAAACATGAAAAAATGAATTACAGTACTAGCATGTACTTTGGGACTTTGAATTTGGGATGCAATATCACTTTCAGTAAAACTCTTTAGCAGGCCAATCTGTTATTTTCTTCACGCCATAATAGTTGATACATATTTTGCATGTGTTGGAAAGTGGGAATTTCTACAGGTAGATTACTGGAGAGCAATTTTATCTTTGGAAGTAATTAGGAAGTCCATGCAATATGATAATTTCCTTTGTGGAAGAACTGATAGAAGTATATGAAAGCTTGCTAAAAAGGTACCACTGATGTTAAACAGAGTTGTTAAGGAACTCCATTAGAAAGAATAAAGAGGAACAATTGGGAATACACAATGAGGGAAATTTGGAACATTTTTCATATACAATGTTGTTTTCAGCAGTGAAGGCTGAGATAGTTAAAAACCTCATGGAAACATATGGGAGGTGGAGTATATGTAAGTGAATGAGGTTTTTGTGAGAGAAATGATTGCAATTTTCATACAAATAATGGTGATCTTATTACATAAATGCCATTGGAAAAACTAGAGGGCATTCCAGCAAACCCAAGTAAAATAAGTCAACAATTGAAGAACACAGGTTACGGAGGAAGTGCTAGGGAATTTACTTTAAGTACTAAAAAAGGCATAAAACTTTTTTTCTGCAAGGTGCTGGATTGGTCTGAAGCAATACTGAATACAGTAAAGACAACAGAATCTGAGGTGCTGAGAAGCTGGAGAGATAAAATCTATCTGCATTTATCTGACAGCAGTTGAGAGGCAGTATATGCCAGATATTGTATGACCTGACTATGCATATCAGTTCCTCTTATTCTCATTGCAAATTAAACATATAATGCAAATAAAGTACTAGGTCTCTCAACATTCGTCTTCACTATTGCTAGAAGCTTCACTTCGTTTTCCATCTATGAAAAGGATGAAAGATGGGGTTTTTTTGTTTGTTTGTGTTTTTATTGTTGTTGTTTTCTCTAAGCTACTCATGTATCTAATACTCACTGCTTAATTTAAAAACGTGCTGGATAGAGCTCACTGGATATTTGTCTTCAGAATATTTTTTAGATTCAGCAAAGGAAACAAGGTTTTCTTGAGAATGTTGAGTTGGAAATAAGATCTACTCCAGACTGGACTGGTGATTATAGCACTCAATTGAATTCAAAGCTATCCATTGCCTCATCACATCTCTTCTCGACTTAGCTAATAGTCACAGTCTGTGTTTCAAATCATCCCTGGCAGATGCCCTAAACTCTCACTTACTCCAGCTTAGATTATTAGCAATTCTAAGGTGCTTTTTTTTTTTTTTTTCCCCTAGGTTAGATTTCCAAAGCCTAAGGTTTTGCACAAATCAAACTTCTGCCTTAACTTTTTGCTTGCTATTCACTTGATTCAAGTGAAGAAAGGTAATTCTGTGTTTATTCAATCTCCATGTCTTTCACCAGAAGTATGCATGACCCTGACCCCCCATCTGCAATGTTTTCTATTGTTGCTATGTTTATCTCTTAAAAGTGAGAAGGAACTTCAGAACTTGTTTAGGAGTGTTTGTTTCCAGGCAGCTATTGACAAAGGTACCCACATAAAATAGCAGACTTCTCATAAACTGATGCAAAATAGCAAGTGGCACAACTAAATGACAAAAAGAAAGCTCCCACACACTATAGGAAAGAAAGGAAACCCAGAAATTGTTTATTTTGTCTATTTTTTTAAGACAAAGCTGATGCAATAATTCATACTCTAGACCACTTTGCTCAGTGCCAGAGCTACAAAAATAAAAATGGATTCATGTTAACTTTAAGCCTCCAGATTCGCACTCCTGGGGTACTACACTCACCAATGATTAATTCAGAAGCTTGGCAGACAGTAGTGCTTTGCCTGCAGCTGTGTCAATGGGAATTACTCAAGCACAGAGACTAATCTCAGATAAAGAAGCTGTGAGGAATAGTCACAGACAGAAGGCATGCAATATTTGGCTTTTAAGGACATACAGGTGAAGTTTTAGTTCTTATCACTCAGCGAACACATCACAACATGAGCAAAGAACATATATATCCACACCATCTCTTTTCTTCACAACATGATGTTGAGTTTTTTATTCTTAAATAATAAGTAAATATATTTATACATATATATATGCAATGTACTGTCTTTGTACCACAGAAAAATATATTTAGGTCATATCCTCAGTAGTGGAAATTGGTATTTTCTATGGAGCTATGATGATAACTTCTGTTCATAGCCTGGCCTCTTGTATTCACAGTTGTGCTCAAATAGCCAAAACAATATGGACATTAACCATGTGGTGTTTCCCAACACAAGGTAAACAGAGTTCACGCTGATTGAGGTACATTCATTACATATGGAAAATGTTTAATCTAGCTGTTCCTACAAGAAAGAGATTGACAGAGGCAGAACTCAGTATGAGAGGGAAGTTTCAAAATTCTCATGCATTCTGGAAATCTTGTAGGTTAATCTCCATCTGAAATGTTGGACAGGTAGCACAGCCAGACATCCAAAGTGTGGACATCAAAAGCAACTTCAACCCATGTGAGCTGAACGTAAAGGAAAGCAGCAATAACATCTGAGAATTCAGGTTAAAGTGTCCATAGTGTGCATTGTGATAATTTTAAGGAGGAAGTTAGAGAAACTGATAGAACTACTGTTTGTCTCTTTGTGTTTTCAGAGTCCATATGCTCTTATGCAGTTAAAAAACAACTTCCTAACATCATTACTATCAAGGTGACTTTGATTCTAGTTGTCCCAGTACTCTGTGGTTGCTTTCTGCAACACTTTAAACAGATCGGGGTGTGTGACTTTGTTTACTAGAGAAACCACTATTTTTTTGAATTATTTTTTGCCTGCTTTAGATCTCTGGGAAGACAGTTCAAAGCTGTCAGTCCCTTTAAGGAAGGAACTTAGAAAGGTAAAAGAAAAAAGCAACATACCCACAGTGATAGGAAGGAAGTAGAAGTCAAGACTCTTCCTTGAATCATACAAGGCATAGATAACTCAGGATGCCTGCTATTTCCTGCAGGATAAAATTGGTAATTAGGTACATATCTATGAATAATTTTGAAATGTGGGAATTCACTGCTTCTTTGTGACTTCTAAAAACCATCATGAAATCTTCTCATGCTTGTTGACTGTACTTCTTCCCCTAGATCAGAACCCATTGCACTGTGTCTATAGATTATGTCATTCAATCAATAAAGAAGCCTTTGCATTTGACTTAACAACTCTAAGCCTTGGTAAGTAGGACTCCAGTGCTTACTGGAATATCCCATTCCCATAATTCTCTGTACTCAGTTTATTTTACATGATTTCATTAACTTTCAAGCACATCTCCACTACAGGGCATAATAAAACAGTGTATTTTCAGAAAGGTCAGAAGAACAAAGTCAGATATATTGAGAAGATAATCAATAAATATATTTATCTGTGCAGTAATATTTAGCACTTCAGAGGATGAATGGAATTCTTTCACATAAAACCAGAAATTAAGCTGGTTTTCCAAGTGTGAAATTTTCAGTTTTGCTTACCATCCCACTGCTTCTCATTGAAAAGTGCCAATAGCCTAAGAACGCTACTTCGTAACTTCTTAAGACTTTCCTTAGTATCACACAACATTTATTGATTGTAAGTAATTTTTAACTTATGGATTTATAAACTCTTTTATTTGATAAAAGAAAAGATGGATAACTTTCCCTGTTTCTACCTAAAATGCTTAGGATCAAAACTAATTTTCAGCACTTGTAAGGTTCATAGTACAATATATGCAGTCTATTTTGGGATTAATATGATTTTTAAATGCTAATAGGAGATAATTTTGGTTTTGCTAGAGATTATTGTGTTAAAGACACTCCAGTTCTGATTCTCCATAACATGTTGAGAACCTGCTATCATGCTTTGCTCTTTTGCATAAACAGAAAACCTAGCCTACAGCACAATAGTAACAAGTATCATATAATGTAATACAGCTGCACAGCCTTATATGAGACCATCAAGGAGTGAATGAGTGTAGTGTTTCTGGGCAAAACCAAGGTGTATCACCAGAGTAATATGAGAGTTCAGGCCCAACACAGCATGGCAAAGACAGCAGTGTTTTGGTAGCACTTTCTGCAGGAAACTTTGGGCGCTTACCAACTTGTGCACTTGA
This sequence comes from Patagioenas fasciata, assembly GCF_037038585.1. Classification (NCBI taxonomy): domain Eukaryota; kingdom Metazoa; phylum Chordata; class Aves; order Columbiformes; family Columbidae; genus Patagioenas; species Patagioenas fasciata. Next base: position 25,003,665 of record NC_092524.1, on the reverse strand, counting down.
ATGCAAAAAACTATCTTCTTCCTGTAGCTTTTTAGGGATAGGATAGGATATAAGATAGGATATAGGACAGGACAGGACAAGACAGGACAGGACAGGACAGGACAGGACAGGACAGGACAGGACAGGATAGGATAGGATAGGATAGGATAGGATAGGATAGGATAGGATAGGATAGGATAGGATAAGTGTTGAAGAATGGCTAAATGAGAAAGGCCATGGATCATGGGAATGTTTGTATGGGCAGAGCCAATTCTAAATAGTATGTTAGCAAGACTAGGCCTCAGGCCTTGGCTAAAACTGCTAGTCATGCTGACAGCAGCAGAACAGCAGGGACACCGCGACCCTGGAGTATCGTAAACAACTTTGAGGAGGTGAGAGCCGTAAGAATGAGGGGGTTGCACAACTAGCTAATCTCAAGTAGGAGGACTATGTAAATGATTAATTAGTGACTTAAACCAATCATAGATTGACTAGTAGGCATAATTAGTGTGAACTGTATAAATGAGCGCTATTCAGGCTGATAAAGTGAATCATGCTTTATCACTCACACTGAGTCAGCTACATGTTATTCCCCGCCGCGCGCAAGTGGTACTCGAACAGGGACCTATGGTGACTTTATCGTTCGGAGCAGCGGACAGAGAGAAGCACCGGTAGCAGCAACCGGGGGGCAAAGATTGACCAAACGCTGATTTCTACGGCGTGTCGAACATAGAAACCTGAACCGTCCAAAAGGGATTCGCCGTCTGTGAGGGTTGCTGGAAAGACTGCAACAGAGAACTGTGTAAACTAATTAATCAAGGTGCCTTAATCAAGCAGCAGAAAAGAGTGCCGGCAACATGGATCTCGGGGTAGCCCTAGATCTTTTACAGCGCTTTTTAGAAAAGTGGGGGGTAGATTACATTAAGCAATTGTCGGGTTTAGTTGCATTAGGAAGAGTAAAAGGGTGCTTTCAGAACCCTGACTCACTTTTTGACGTAGCGGAATGGCGAAGGTTAGGTGATGTTTTATGGGATATGGTTATAGATGAAGATAAATCTGTAAAAAAGTTAATGAAACTGTGGCATGAGATAGTTAATAATATTAAGAGATATCAGTTAGAAAAGAACCTAGCAGCAGTAGCTATGGAATGGTTGGGGGGCGCGGAAGCTACAGCAGGACTTTTAACTTTTGAGGGGAATCATATTCCTGTGCCTGCTACGGGGTGTCCTATCCCAGTACATCATGAAGCAAAGGAACCGGGTACAGAACCGCCTCCCATTCCCCCATGATCTAACGTAACTACTGCGGAACCATCTGCCCCCCCTCTGTCTGAGGAGGAGGAGATGAAACCAGTATGCTTTCAGAATAAATCAAAAGAGAACGATAAAGAAGTTACAACTCCAACTCCCATGAGCCGCCCTAGGGTGACTCCTGTGAATTGGAGGAGAATCATGAGACAAGCAGTGGAAGAAAAACAATTTGATGTGGCTAGCAATATTTCTGAAAGTTTTACTTTTCCAGTGAAATACGATGTGGGGAATGATGGAAATCTTGAAGGTATGCATCCATCCCTAGACTGGAAATTACTATCTCAATTGAGAACAACAGTGAATTAATCAGGAATACCTGGCGAACCAACAAAACAACTGTTAAATTACATCTGGGGAGGAACCATCCTATGCCCAGAGGACATTAAAGGTATTATTAGGATGATTATGACTCAGTCGCAACAGTTGTTATGGCAAGCACATTGGCAGCGATAGTGCGAAGCGTCCACTCACCAACTTCGTCAGCAAGGTGATGGTCTTTGGGGAGTAACAGTCAAACAGTTAATGGGAACGAGTAGATATGCTTCCATTGACATGCAGATTCAGCAGGGACCAGATGTTTACTTAGAGTCTATGCGAACCACGCGATTAGCGATAGCAGCAGTTAAGACAAGCCCTCCCTCACCATCATACATGTCAATAAAACAGGGCAAAGATGAGACTTTTGTGCAATTTGTAGATGGGGTGACTTCAGCGATAGACTAATCTGATGTGCAAGAGTGGATGAAGGGAGCGCTATTGAGGCAATGTGTTATGGAAAATACTAATCCCTCCACCAAGTCTATCATACTAACCTTGCCAGGAGATGCTACCATAGAACAGATGCTAGATCACATGAACAGGGTGCCAGTGGGTCCACAAGCTATGTTAGTCGAAGCAGTGCGAGAACTAGGAAAAGACCTTATACAGGCACAACCATAAGCCTTTGCAGCCTTAGCACCTCTAAAACATCCTGAGGCATAGCCCTGACTCACGATGCAGAGAGGAAACAAGTGTTTTCGCTGTGGACAAGAAGGACACATCAGAAGACAGTGCCGGGCTCAACAAGTTTGGTGTGAGAACTGCAACATGAATAACCACAGTACCCCAGCTTGCCGTCGAGCGGGAAACGGACAATCGAGCGTGAGAGACCGCCACGCTATGACAACAGTTGTGGCCCCCGTTCAACTGAGTAGAATGCCAGGGCCAGCGCAACAACAGCAGCACCTAGCACCGAGTCCCAGCTCCAACCCGTTCCTATGCAATCCCTGCGGCCAGCCACTAGAGGGAGCCTCGGATTGGACTTGGCAACAGCAGTAGACTTCACATTGATAGATCAACGACCACAAAAGATCAACACAACCACGTTTGGACCTATAATGATTAATGGCAAGCCGTAAGGTGCATTGCTATTTGGATGATCATCAAGTGGATTAAAAGGACTCCTTGTTCTACCTGGGGTTATTGATGCGGACTTTAATGGGTAAATATCTATAGTAGTACAGACATCGTTTCCCCCTATACATATTCCATCCAGAAGCAAAATTGCACAGCTAGTTCCTATTCCACAACTGACTGAAAACATGAAAGCGTTGTCTCCAAAGGAATGAGGAACAGCTGGATTTGGATCAACAGGAGACCTAGCCATGTTAACAATGGCCATGAATCACCGACCAGTGACATCGGTTACACTGTGCAATGGAGGAGAGCAGATCATCTTAGAGGCACTCCTGGATACAGGAGCTGACCTTACCATCGTAGTAAAAGAACGATGCCCTCGTCATTGGCCATTGTCACCCATGGCCAGAGGAGTAGAAGGAGTAGGAGGCTCCTCCTCCGTCCTGCGCAGCAGGGACCATGTTTCCGTTGCCATAGATGGTAGGACAGCATCAACTCACATTACTGTTATGACCTTGCCTCAAGGAGTTAATGGACTAATTGGTCGTGATGTCCTGGACCAATTAGGAGTTATTCTCACCACCGAAAAGCCTTTTAGTAATGATCACTGCAACCTGGACTTTCCCGATCCCATTGTGTTGGCTGACTGATTCTCCAGTATAGATCGAGCAGTGGCCATTGAAAAAGGAAAGTCTGGAAGCTGCACATCAGCTAGTAGAAGAACAGCTACATCAGGGTCATCTGAAACTATCTACAAGTCCATGGAACACACCTATTTTTGTAATCAAGAAAAAATCCGGAAAATTTCGACTTCTGCACGATTTACGGGCGGTGAATGCACAGATGCAAGCAATGGGAGCTTTGCAACCTGGACTGCCTAATCCTGCAATGCTGCCCGATCAATGGCATCTGCTAATAGTGGACTTAAAAGACTGTTGCTTTACAGTTCGCCTGCATCCAGACGACACTCAAAGATTCGCATTCACTTTACCATCAATAGAGAAGTGCCTGCTCAACGATTTGAGTGGACGGTGCTTCCCCAAGGTATGAAAAACAGCCCAACACTCTGTCAGCTCTTCATGGACAACGCGTTACGACCAGTTCGATCAGCATGGCCAGGATCAGTAATATACCATTATATGGACGATATATTGATAGCTCAAAAGGAACCTTTTACTGAACAACGAGAATTTTTATCACAGGCCTTAAAACGTGAAGGACTAATCATTGCTCCAGGAAAAATTCAAAGAACAGCCCCATGGAAATACTTGGGTTGGCAAATCTCTGAATCTCAAATTCAGCCACAAAAATTGGAAATAAAAACTGACATTCGTATGTTAAATGATGCGCAGAAAGTAATGGGAAATTTGCAGTGACTAAGGCCAGTTGTAGGGATCCCCGATGAAGACTTAGATATTTTACGGCCACTACTGCAGGGAGCAGATCCAGCTAAACCTATACACGTCTCCTCAACAAGAAGAAACTCTCCAGCGAATAGCTACGCAAATCACCCAACGTTGGGTTGATCGACGTGACCCAGATATTCCTGTGGATCTGACCATTCTCAATGGGCCCTCTCAACTCATAGGTGCACTGACACAGTGCAAAAAGAAAAAGGGGGAGAAGGTCCGAGTTTTAGAATGGTTGTATACAAAGCTGTAACCACAGAAAACAATACAACAAAAGCTAGAAAATTTAGCTGAATTAGTCAGGAAAGGAAGAACAAGCATTCTACAAATTACAGGAACTGAATCAGGAATCATTAGATTACCTATAAAAAGGGAAATGTTAGAATGGTGTATTCGGCAATCAGAAGAACTTCAGATCAGCTTGCTATCGACAGCAAATGATATAGTAGTGGACTCTATCAAGTCACCAATACTTCAGTGGGTTAGTCAAAACAGTTGGATCATGCTTTCTAAGAGAAGTGAGATGCCCTTACCCGATGCAATCACAGTGTTCACTGATGCAGGGAAGAAGTCTCGATGAGCAGCTGCTACCTGGTTGGACAGTGGAGTGTGGCACCATCACATCCTCCCTGCGGTGCCAGGAGACTCACTCCAGACTCTAGAACTAGCTGCGGTAGTATGGGCTGTCCTTCAGTGGCATGACCGTGAACTTAACATCGTAACTGACTCACTTTACGTCGCTGGTATCCTACAAAGAATAGTTGTAGGTGTAATAGTAATATTGTTATTTTCTTGCTTATTATCACGTGTTCGAAAAGGCTTAGATCGTATGATGAATCAAGCTCTGCTCATACAAAAAGAAAAAGGGGGAATTGTTGGAGAATGGCTAAATGAGAAAGGCCATGGATCATGGGAATGTTTGTATGGGCAGAGCCAATTCTAAATAGTATGTTAGCAAGACTAGGCCTCAGGCCTTGGCTGAAACTGCTAGTCATGCTGACAGCAGCAGAACAGCAGGGACACCGCGACCCTGGAGTATCGTAAACAACTTTGAGGAGGTGAGAGCCGTAAGAATGAGGGGGTTGCACAACTAGCTAATCTCAAGTAGGAGGACTATGTAAATGATTAATTAGTGACTTAAACCAATCATAGATTGACTAGTAGGCATAATTAGTGTGAACTGTATAAATGAGCGCTATTCAGGCTAATAAAGTGAATAATGCTTTATCACTCACACTGAGCTGGTTGCATGTTATTCCCCGCCGTGCACAGATAGTATACAATAGCCCAGCTAAGGTGGTACCTTAAAAACAGTAAAAAGGCTTGAAAGTACTGATTCACAAATCTGAAGGCTTCAGCAAGAGAGGCCAGGGACACAAATCCTCTTGTGTGCATGATTTTGACAGAGAGGAAAGTAAAACTCTTTTGGCGTGAGGATTCCTAAGCATAAATCTTGAGTAAATCCCAGCCGTCCAGCCCCACTGCCCTCAGATCTGGCTCAGCAAGCTGGACAAAACATCTCCTAAGAAAGTGGGTGAATGCTTACCAGTCAGGTATTGACAGGTTTTTGGCAGGCAAGATTTCTTCCTGAAAACTCTTGTAAATATTTAATTTTGAGGAATCTACATTCTCCAACAGAAGCTTTTAATTCAATAATTTTTATCAGGTTCTGTCAAACTCCTTTATACTTGGCATGCTTGACCTTTCATCAGTTCTCCTACTAGTTCTGATATATACGGTTCAAGTCAGTGCAATGAAGTACTTCTGTTTGCTAACATGATAATTCATGTCTTTTTAGTGAGAAATGGTAACATGGCATTAAAAGTCACAATCTCTTCTAACTCACAGTGTACCTCTGTTCAGTTTCAGTGTAGATCATTACATGTACCATTTCCCACCTGTTTCTCAGGTGACAAAAAACAGGCAGACATATTTTCTTGTAAAATATGAATATTATCTGCAAATGTTCACATTGTTTGTTAATGTGGTTTGAAAAAACAACAACAACCTGGCTTTGAATTTGAGGTTTTTTTCTAATTAAGCAGAAATGAATACTGAAATTCAATAAAACCAAGCAGCAACTGGGGGATTAAGTGAGTCAATTTTTGTTATACCATAATCATGTTATATAGAGAGGCTTTCATGACCTTTAGGGCCACTTTAGAATCCAATAAATAGCATCAGGCCCAACTCTGTCAGCAGCAAAGATTTTTATCAAGATAGTACTGTTACTACCGCTGTACTAGGCTTTTGTGCTTTTTAATGTCATTTTTGTCTAATCTAGAATTTTAAAATGTTCTAACATTTATTTTTATACCATACATTAAGCTGGAGCTTAATGAAGTAAGTGCAACATTTTGTATATATATATATAGTGCATGGACTTGTGCCACTAACCTCATCTTGTTTCCATGGTTTTCTGTTGTTCTCCAGATATCTGGTCTGTTTTTAAGTCATGTGTTGACATATCTTTGGGAGGAGGAATTATCAGGCAACAACAAACAGGCACTGAGAGAGATGGGACCTTAAGATTGCATTGCTAGCTGTTCAACTGTCAGCAGTCAGTTAAAACAAAAGATTGAGAATCTGAATGCTGGAAGTCTATGCTTCTGTCACCAATGCATTATGTGAACCGAGGCAAATCACTTTACCTCATTACAAATTGACATAGGAAAATTTACCTCAAAAGACTTCTGCAGAGACACAGGCATTTTTTTTTTCTTGCCTATTTCTGATGTGTTTTGGTTTTGTTTTTGTTTTTTGGTAAAAACTCTTCTTTGAAAATAGTTGGTTTACATTTGTTTGATAAACACAAAATCCAAATGGCCTTTAATGTCAAAAGTTGGCTTGAAACTGAAAAAAAATATTGGTTCTTTTTCCCAGTAAAATTACATTTTCAGAAAAAAATTATTGAATGAACCATTTTCTGCTGGGAAAAATGCTTTGAAGAAATTTTTTTGTCTGTTCTGGTACTATATATCTGAGATATCTTCCCAATACAGGCAAGCAGGTAGGGGATGGGAGAACCCATTCTTCAAATGATGCCAGAGGTGAATTTGGCTGCTATTGTTACCTTAGTTCACTGCTTAGAGAAAGAAAAATGCTAATGATCCAGCTACTCTCTAAGATTCTCTCTACTCACTTCCAGAACTCTTATAATACTTCTCTATCTAGTTTACATAACTGTGAAAACAAGCAATGAACATTGTAGACATTGTGTAATAAGAATCCAGATACTGAATTTACTTGTAGGCAAACTATTTTCAAATGTTAGAAAAGTGAAAAATTAAATATCACGTAAATAAGAACCCCATTGAAAATCTGACCAAAAGATCTGCCAAAATAAACAGTCAAGTGTTCAGAAGATGTCATATTTCTCAATTATTTTATTTAGGTTTAGCCTCTATGCTTGTGCATTTCTATTTCATTACCTTTAGCTAACGTTTCTGGATGTCTTGTAGTCTACCACTGATTACTACTTGTAATGTCACTGACATAGCGTTTCCTTTTCTAGAACTGAAACAATGCCACCAGTGACATTTTAAATGACAAGAAAAAATGAAAAATATTTGCAAGGAAGAATTTTCATATATTTCTATATCTGAGCCTGTAATCCTGGCTTACACTGTTGGGACAGATATCAGTGCATGACATCTAGTGGTAGATGAAACAAATCCATCGATCTGTGCTATCAAGGAAAGATTCCTAAATTGATGCCACTGCATGTACCTAGCACAAGGGAAAATTATTCTTATCTAAAATCAGGTGATCATATAAGGCAAATTTTATTCTTTATACATCCGTGGAAAATACATTCAGACCGACTCACAGTCTGTCTTTTATTTTTAAGAGATCAGCTTTTTTTCATTATCAAGTTCTTTTTCCATTGAAGAAATTATGAGAAACATTTATTTCAATACATTAACGGTTACTCAAGCAATAATCATAGAAAGATTGATCAGGAATAACATATAGAAAATAAGGGTTAGATAATAATTAGAAAGAGTTGTGGGTGGTTTTTTTTTGTTTTTGGTTTTTTTTAATGTAAGCAGTGAAATGTTCTGAGGTAACACAGCAGGCCTGTTTTTTCCATAGAGGTATTCTGGACTTCCTTAACCTCCTAATATCTACATGATATTCTCCACTGTGAATTACAGTAGGAATTTCAGCTGGATTGAGGAAGTACAATAACCAAATAATATCAAAGTATTCCAACATTAGACTGAAGTTTCTTTGGAAAGATGGAGTAGCAGTGTACAAAATATCTATTCTGGGGATATATAAAGCTTTTCACGTATCTGGTTTAACAAACTACACGTTTAAAAACTTTCCAAGCTTTCAGGCATCGTACTTGGTCAGAGACTGTCTGTTCAACCACACTAGAGAGTCCATTTCAAGCTGTTGGTCAGTGTTCTCAGCAGAGGCAACTGTTTTATCTTTCTAAATTCCCTTCACTACCTTTTTTTTTCTCCCTCCACTTAACTTCCTTTTTGTCTCCTGAGTAACACTGTTCTTAAAAATGCTTTGAAGTTTCTTTTCAAAACTACTTTTCCCAGTGAATTCACACTTGACTGGAAACCTTTTTCCAGTTATATTTGTAATTTTTCTATTCTAAATGAGAAGACTTCCCTGATTACAGAAACAAAACAAAACAAAACAAAACAAAACAAACAACAAAATAACCCAAAACCCAAACAATAAAAAACACAAACACACAAAAAATCTCCGACCAAACAACAGAAAAAATGCAAACAACCAACCCCAAACCTAAAACAAACCCAAAACTTTCTCAAGCCTGCAGTGGGGGAGACACTACAAGTTCTAAGTGGGGAAGGTAGAATAATATTTTATCTGGACAAAACAAGATAATGCTCATAAGACAGCAGGTTGGATTATTTGAAATTAGTTTTGATATGAGTTCATCTGATAACAGAATGTTTAATGGAAATCCTCAGCCCAAACTATTAAAATCAGCAGAAGCATCAACAACTGAAAGCTAGAGTCTTGTTAAAAAATTCTTAAGCAAATATTACTTGCTAGTGCAGCCTTGCAATACCTGTTTTCCATTTATTTCTCTAACACAAATTGCATTTACATTCTGTCAAAGTTAGCATGTTTGGAAAATAGTATATCAACAAGTGGGGTGGCAATAATGTTTTTTCCTTTTGAACATTTGCACGCTAATGGTGGTTTAATTTCACATATTAAGCAACTGTAAGACAGAAAATGTTTGCGAGAGAATGACCAACCCTGGAGATACACTGGCTGCTTTCCATCAAAGACAATGAAGCCAAGAGCAAGGGAGGTTTAGCAGGTACAAGAAGCATGTGACATTGTGGCCCTGTGTATGAATAAGTGTGGAAAATCAGGGATGAGCTGGGTTGATAAAGGGAAGCAGCTGAGACTCAGATGATACTCGAACAAACATCTACATAAATAGGTATGGACATGAATATGAATTATCATTCTGAACTCTACCTCCTGTACCATATAGCAGCAATAACCATTAACCTTTTCTAAGGTCTGAATACAAAGATCACACATTTAATGTAATGGCAAAGACACCACAGGGACAGAATACAGCACATAAAGAACAGAAATGATCTGTGAAAAGACAGTGCAGAAAGGAATTTCTACCGAGCCTTCTTCAGTAACATTGATCTTTGAAGAGTCCTTAGTTTCACTGAGAGTTCATGCATTTGCTTAAGGAGTGTTATGGAAATATTTGTTATATAAGGCGAAACAATAGGACAGAAGTTGTTACTTTTGGTAAACAGTAATGTCCAATTCAGCTGCAGTGTGACTTTTGACTCATGCTTTTTCTGGTGCCTTTGCAAGACAAGGTACTAAGAACTCCTTATGGTGTCCGATTTAGAAAGGGATAAATAAAATTGTCAAAAAGTGCCTAGCCTTTTGTACAAAACTACTGTGGTAACTGTTGCCATCACCCATTTGTATGATGGGGAATTGTAGCAAGACTGGGTAAAGGAGAACGAAGTCGCCACCCTTAATCAAAAATCAGCCAGAAAAAGCTTGATCCTGAAGGTTGCCCAATTTTCCTTCCTTGACCCACCCCCTCACACTCACACATACACACACACACAGAGTCTGTCTCTGACTGTCTCCATGGTAACAGCAGCATGGGGATTTTGCTGCTGCTACATGTTTTGAAAGCTGCCTTTGCTCAGGGAGCCACTCGCCCAGCCCTACTGATTCTCAGGTGTGGCTACATCACCTCCTGGAGACTCTCTCTGTGTCCAAAAGGCCACCAGCTGTTAGACACACTTGGATGCAGGACCCTGTGTGTGCTGCTGTTTCTTTTGGCTCTGAGTGGTTTAACAGGTGCTAAAGTGCTTTGTAACATTTGTACATTAGACAGAGAGATGAAGTGCGTGCATATTTATTTGTGCACGTAGCTACCAACTCAGGAGAAAAAGCACATAGTATTCCGAGTCCCTAGAAATAGGAGTGACCTGTTTTCAAAATTTGGAGAAGAGATACATTCTTGCTGAAGATGTTGCTGTTTACAGTGTCTCCAGGCAGCAGTCATATATTTACTATTGTCCCGTAAATCCCCAAAGATATAAATGTCAACTCTGGGGCAAAGTGAAAGTCAAGAGTACAGAGAACAAGCCAGAATGTTGCCCACTTCAGGCTTTCGGAGGAAGAGGAAAGGAGTTAAACACATATAGCACAGGTGAAAGTCCTCTGTTCCACCAACTCCCATGGATGCTGATGAGAACTCTTACTATCTGTTAGTAAGCATCTTTCTGAGTTGAGAATCAGAAGCCTGGTAATAAGTGCCATATTTATAAAAAGATCATGGTTATAATCCTTCATAGAAGATACATGAAGAAAGGAATCTGTTGTGTTCACTATTTTTTAGTAATACAACAAAATGTGTACCTGATGTAGTTCAATAACTTCTGTGGTAGATATTCCTCTTACACAGTGAATTTTTGCTTAGTGGTAGTATATTACCTATTAAGTTATGTTAGCTAAACAATGTTATATAATCAGCATTACATCAATGCTGTTAATTAGTAATTTTTTAAAATTCTTTTTAATGTTACACCTTCTAAAGAGGAGGAAAATCAGAACTGTTACACAATGGTAAGCTGACCATGCACCTAGAAATAGGAAAGGTTTGAACATGTTTCCCACTAGGGTGGTTCAGACTTTTAACTTTAGGAGACAGAAAAAGAACACTGAGTGTCAAACACTGGGTCTTAGAACTGAAGTGATGCTAGCTGGAATTCCAAATTCTGTGTTTTTGACATAGTAATAACAACAATAATAACATTTTTTGTTCATAACTTGTACAACATTTTGTGTATCAGTGAAATATATTTACCTCTGTGATAGATGTTGGCAAACAGACAGACCAGGGAAAATCTGCTTGCAGCACAAGAGAGGGGAGGACAAATTTTGGTCAAGGACTCAGGGACAAATCCTGCTGACAGTGAGATTGCTGTGGGCTCTTTAATACCCATGCAGCACAGAAAGAACAATGCATAGCAAATGCCATGGCATTCAATTTATTTGTTCTTTATATAATGTTTAAATGCTTCCTGTAAAACATAATCCTTCCAATAGCACTTTTCCTCATTCACTGTCCTGGTGCAGGGATTCTTTTTTTTTTTCTTTTTTCTGCATGTTAATTGTCCACATCAATCTTTTGCCTATTTCTTTCACATATACCTTTACAATTTCAACTGTTTTCCTATAGAAGATGTTCATGTCCAGTCAGTCAGTAAAGGTCACTAACTAGCCTATTCACTACTTCTGTTCCTCTTTTTTCACCTCTCTTTCTACTATGATACCTATTATTGAAAGCAAGTTAGGAAACACTTGTCCGGTGCTTAAAGAGCCAGGTCAGTATTTCATATTTATATGTTCAAATTAATATTTGTCTCAAAATCTTCAAATCATAGCTGTTCATTTGATATGTTTCTATTAGTATTCAATCTCTCTTGCATGTTTTGTCCACTTATTCATGATTACACCTTTCAGTTGCATGTTATCATTAGAGTCAAGTAATCTTCCTGAGTCAAGAGATACCCTTTAGTAAGATTATAACTCCATTGAGTCCCAAACCCAAAGAAGGCATTAGACTATAATTACATTTAAAAATCATCATCATGGTTAATTCAATGTATGAATAGTGAGGGATTTTTTTCTCACTGCTTTTGTTTGTTTTTTTAAAACTGTGGCTTTTTGTGAATGAGATCATTAGAGAAATCTCATTATTAAATTCTAGATTATAAAAACAGCTGAGAATTGAGGAAGTTAATTTAAACAAAAAGCAGAGATCAAGAGAGACAGACTTCACTGGTGTAGGACCACTAGAAAGTGGCTGGACTCTGAACAGGAATGTAGTGATCACGGATTTTGTCATGAAATAAAGAAGTCAAATCTAAAAGACAAAAAAAAATCCAACCAACCAACCAACCAAACAAAAAAACAACAAACAAACAAAAAAACCCCTTGCAGTCATTGCATTATTGCATTTGACTTTCTAATAAAGTTAATCTCAGAGGAGAGCAGAAATGAAAATGAGAAAGGGTGCACTTGTGATGCAGTCATTCTTCTTGTCATCACCTTTATGGCTTTTCAGAGGTCACAAAAAGCCAGTCCAGAAGAATATGAATGAGATATGATCATGGGCCCAACAAGTAAATAGGACACATCAGACCTCCCTGTTTGGGTCCTAATAGCTTTTTCCATCTTAGTAATCTCTCATTGTAAAGTAAAAAAAAAAAAAAAGACAAGACAAACTGAAAAAAATTATCCTCCCTCACCGCTCCCCTTTGATTGTTGTTCTGAAGGACTTCAGAAAATTAGAATATTTAATAGTCAACAGGGATTTGATGAAGTAAACTCCTCTTGGAGTGAGATTTACTTCCATCAGCTAGACTTCTGGATCAAATATATAATGTTACTCAATTCTGTGTGAAAATATCTGACAGATAGGCATGGGGTGTGGAGGGGAAGGGTTAAAGGGAAAAAGAATTTAAACAATGGATGTTTTCTCCCATAATTACGTATCTGAAATTCATTAAGAGATAGGTGAAATGCAAATGTCACTAGTCCCATTAAGTTCAAGGGAAAATCTGGACAACAAGTTTAGGAAACTGAACCAAGACTGTTTCAGAATCTCAAAGTAATATTTATAACACATTATACTTTGTTGGATCACGTTAGCTCTTAGTCTCTACTGCTGATGGCCTTGTCCATTAATTGGAAGTAGAAGTGGCAGAACTATGGACTACACTGAATTAAGTGTACCCAAAAACCAGCTCTTCATTGAGTGTTGGAGATAAATGTGGTTAAAACATTGCATATACTTTTAAATAATAAATAAATAAATAATATAATAAATAAATTATATTTATTTCATTACGCAAAGACTGTGCCTGTGAAAGGCAGAAATATTTCTGGACATGAGATTCAGCCAATGTTATTGGCAGAAAATAATTTAAATTTTTTTTCTTAAATACATTTATTTTGCATCTTTAAATTACTTGAAATAAGATACTTGAATAAATTTTTTTCTTTTTTGAGATTTCTTTTACTTGATTGATCAAGAAGATAGTGATTTTGAAAAAAAAATAAATGTTTTTTTTTGCAATGGACATTGCCCTCAGGTTTTTGGATCGTATATGTTTGGACAACAGTGATTCCTGCAGGATGAGAGTCAAATCAGTTTAACCTATTTCTAGGGAAAACAGATTGGTGAGACTGATCTATGTTTTAATAAAAAGCATTCTGCAGTGCCGTTTCTTATGTTCACTGGCTGAAACTAAGAGGACTTAATACTATCCACATCGCACAACCAAAGGCTAAAAAATATGAGGTTTATATTTAAAATACAGGTATCCTATTCAGCCTAAAAACTTGAACATGACACTGTTTAGAATGTGCAAATAATCCTTTGTCGTACTCTGTTTCTAATGGATCCAGTTTTTAGCAGGAAAAGTAGAAGCATATTGATCTTTCCTGATGCACTCAGTGCAAGGCACAGCTGAGAGTGGGAACAGAATCTACCAATTCCCTCTTCTATGAATAATTGTCTCTGCAACAATGTTGAAAGCCATAATCTGATTCTGAAATCATCTTCAATTAGATTGTATGTATGTATCACTGTGTTCTAGGAAAACATGATTTGAACCACTAACTTTGCCTGTATTTAATACTGTCTGTTTATACTTTTTGTTTTCCTCCTTCAGTTTCATTTCCACATTTCTGATATAAATTAGATAACAATAATCTCTTTCCATTCCTTCCTTCCTTCCTTCCTTCCTTCCTTCCTTCCTTCCTTCCTTCCTTCCTTCCTTCCTTCCTTCCTTCCTTCCTTCCTTCCCTCCTTCCTTCCCTCCTTCCTTCCCTCCTTCCTTCCTTCCCTCCTTCCTTCCTTCCCTCCTTCCCTCCTTCCCTCCTTCCTTCCCTCCTTCCCTCCTTCCTTCCCTCCTTCCTTCCCTCCTTCCTTCCCTCCTTCCCTCCTTCCTTCCCTCCTTCCTTCCCTCCTTCCTTCCCTCCTTCTTTCCCTCCCTCCTTCCCTCCCTCCCTCCCTCCCTCCCTCCTTCCTTCCCCCCTTCCTTCCCCCCTTCCTTCCCCCCTTCCCTCCTCCCTCCCTTCCTTCTCCTCCTAGATAGTTAAAACTATCCATATCCAACGAATTACAAGAGTATTTTCTTGCCCAGAGTTTAGATGCATCAAATGCATCACTGTAATCTTTTATCACCTTTAATCATATTTCAAGGAACTGAACTTGTAAAGGCTGAAGAAAAAAAAAAAGTATATTATCCTTATTCTAAGTTTATATCTGCCACCTACACCTGTTCTCTTCAACACCCGCCCTCCAGCACTGTCAGAGCAAGACTGAGGCACGAAAAAGTAACTGCAGTATTGTGACAACCGCTTGATAAAAACTTCTAAGTTACTTGATGTAGGCCCTAGCAATCTTTCTTACTGAGTTTAAAAGAAATTACTTCCTCTGTTGCATGATTTCACAAAGAAGTTTCACATACAACTTCAATGGACAGGATGCCCATTTTGTAGCAGTAATATCTCATATCTAAACCTGTTTGATTTTCTGTCCTTGAGTTGCCATTGAGAACTTACATAGCCCCATCTTTTTGTCTTGCTGAATTGTGCAATTTGCAAGAAAACTGTAATGTCCGTTCATGTCCTCCCAAAATATAGAAATTCAAGCAACCTACTAGTACATACATATTACAGTGTAGCCTGAAGACAAATTTTATTAATCCTGTGATACGTAAGAACAAATCTTTTCTCCCTCAAATCACATTCTTGAACCAACCTCTTTTATATTGACCCATATTTCTTTTGTAGAGATATGTACAGAATATTTCAGAGTGAGGACCAAAAGAAAAAAAAAAATAAAATAAATAAAATTTAATAAGAAGCAACCTTTGGTATTGAAATAATTTATTTTGGAGTAATCTGGATTTATAGCATGTTCACACAGTTCAAATGTAGCAGTGGTAATGTATAGGCATATATTTTCAGTACACTTTATGATGTTGTGGTGAAAATTCTTTAAAAGCCTCTGTTCATAGAAGACCCTGGGTAAGTTCCAACAGAAAAATTCAGCTTGATATAAATACTTAGCACGAACAAGTTTGAGATGAACTGTAAACAGTTTTATTGTAACATTAGAGGTACAAATCCTGAACTGCAATGTAGGGAAAGAACTACTGAGTTAATATTTCTGAGTAAAACTACTACATTCAGTGATAATTGTGTTTCTTCTGATTATAATAATTGTTACTGACAAGTGTCTGGATAAGATCTAAAGAAATATATACAGTGAAACTATAAGCTTTGATTTTTTTGATGACTCCTTTCATCTGAGAATTTCTCCCTGAAATGTAATACTTGAGGTTTGTAATTCAGTATTAACCTGTTCTAAGTAAACATGCATAATCCAAGTATTCAAACACATCTGAAATGGTGAATGCTATAGTGCTTAATATATAGTCAGCAAAGTCTTTCAGATTTTTTGATGAACAGCTTTCAGTCAACTTATTGATTACATACAGATATCTAAGAAATATGGGGAAAACAAGGCTGGTTTTCAAATAATTAATTTGTCAAAACAGGGGTGTTAAATTCATAACATTAATCATAAATAATAGTTTGAATAATTTGACCTGAAACACATTATTAAACAGGAATACATATTTTAAACCAATATATCTAATTAAAGGTGATTTAACTACTGCTTGTTAAAAAATAATCCATTGACAATTGTCCTTTCCTGTTGAATGAATCAACATCATGAGCAAATCCTGAAACAAAAGGAGCCATCATTTATCATTACAACAATACACTGTATGTGTGAGAATGATAACTTGATCTTAGACCCACGTCAGTTTTACAACTAATGTATTAAAGAAAATGGAAAAAATAATTGAAATAATAGAAAGAGCAATCATTTAAATGTTATTCAAACAATGATTAATCATAGAAAAAATTACTACATCAACGAGTCTCTGCTCATGTCAGGGATTTTGAAATTCTTCAAAGGAATTGAGAACGTGACACGACCAACAGCCCAGCTGAAGTGCCTTTATACTAATGCACACTGCAAGGGCAACAAAAAGGATTTCGAAGCCATCGTGCTGCTAGAAAGTTACAGATTAATGGCCATTACTGAAACTAGGTGAGACAGATCCCATGGCTGGAGTGTGGCTATCAATGGCTACAGGTTGTTTGGAAGGGACAGGCGAAGAAGAAAGGGTGAAAGGGTTGTTCTCTACATCAAGAGATGGATCGAGTGTGAAGAGCTGTCTCTGAAGAATAGCAATGAGCAGGTTGAAAGCTCATGGGTAAGAATCAGAGACCGAAACAGCAAAGGAAATTTTGTGGCTGGTGTCTACTACAGACCACCCAGGCAGGGGGACACTATTGATGAAGCTTTCCTACTCCAGCTACAGGTAGCTGCCCCATACCTGGAAACATTCAAGACCAGACTGGGCAGGCCTCTGAGTAACCTGATCTAGTTGAAGATGTCCCTACTTGTTACAGGGAGATTGGACTAGTTGACCTTTGAAGGTCCCTTCCAATCCAAACTATTCTATGATTGTATGATTCTATGAAATCATTTAGGTAATTCTTTTGACCTATGTAATTATTGCATTAAACTAGGATTTATGCAAATATTCCTCAAGCAATTTAATTTTAGTAGTGTCAAATAATAATCACAGATTATAAGTGGAGCAGTGACTTTTTCACTTAGAGCAAATAAAATAGAACTTTCAAAAGCATCTAGAAACACATAGCTAACATTTATGAGCACTAACAATTAATTACAATTAAGGGTCATATAAGTATAAACATGTGCCTCCAACACACATTTATTTCAGTCTTCTGTAAGCCTGAAGTGGTGTGTTGAAAAATGGCAGCAGTAATTCTGTAAGCCATGCTGTGTGCCATGGGAATGTTAGGAGGAGTTCTGGAGTTATGAAGAAGGTAAAATGCGAGAGTATAAAATGGAAGCAATAGTGCATCAGTGCATCTGTATGTTTTTGTGTGGTAGTTACACATGTACATATATATGAGTGACAATTTACTGTAGAATAAAAATAGTTCATTCTTATTTATTTTTTCATTAATTTATTTTAATTTATTTGTTTTCTCAAAGTTGATCTTTCTGTGATTTTTGATTTCTGGATGGGACTTTAAGCAACCTGATCTAGTTGTGTGTGATCTAGATGTCCCTGCTCATTGCAGAGGGGTTGGACTCGATGAACTTTGAAGTTCCCTTCCAACCCAAACCATTCTATGTTTCTATGAATCTATGATACTATGATTCTATGATTTTTTACCTCCTGTTCCTTTTATGCAACCAAAGAATATTCGAGTTAGTCTCTGACCAGTTTTGTATGCTCTAGGGAAGACAAAACAAATATCCAAATCCCACAAATGTATAGCTTTTGGATTAAAAATTGAGGAGTGCCTTTAGGTTTGGGGCACTGTAAAAAAATTATTATGAAATTTATTTTAGCCATTTCTACTGTATAACCTATATATATATATAACCTATATACATATATATATATGTATAACCTATATATATATATGTAAAGTACATGGATATGTATACAGATTACATAAGACCTGTGTATATTCACTATAGATGTATGTGTGTATCTAGTGTGTGTGAAAGAGAAAGAGAAAAAAGCCCCAAAAAAGCAACTTTTTTTTTCTGAAATAGGTAGAAAAATAGTTAAATCAGTAGTGGCAGTGTGCACTAATGCATGCTAATAATTTCAACAAATGATTGTTTTTAGGATTCAGGATTGCTTTTTCTGTTTGTTTCCCTGATTAAGTTCCTTTCTTGCCTTCTTTAAAACGACTGGCAAACTTGCAGTTGAAAGACTTGCCCTGTGTTCAGTCTGTTAACTTTCTAAAATTTCATGTCAATTTGAAAAGTAAATGTAGCTGTCTCGTGACAGGTGTAGCAGAAATATACAGAAATTATGCCAGAGAAAGAGACATACTAGATAATTAGGTATTTGAAAAGTGATTTAAATCACTTGGATAGTTATGTATACAGAATGTCTTCACTATTTACCTCTTATTTTGTTCCATTTCTCTGTGTGTATGTAAAAATTGGAAAATGGTAAAGGAAAGGCATACAATTTACTGATGGGAATACCTCACTGTAGTTTCAGTGTCACTGGAATTAAAAACAATAAGACTACATCTTCAAACATTTTAAGAAAAAAAAAAGTCCTATAAAAGTTACAGTACCTTTGTTAATGAGGTTAAAAGAACCTATTGATGGTAATTTGAGAAAAGCAGAAATGTCAAGTGTATCCCTGTTCTGTACCTGAAATGGAAATAGGATACTACCCTATGAGAAGGAAGTGGGCATGGAAAATTATTTATAACAAAAGAACTGGCAACAGATACTAAACTTAAAGAATTTAAAATCTGTAAGCATGAACAATAGGTAACTGAAGAGCTACAATTAACTACCTTTACAGCTCTGTGGAAAATTAATATTAATATTTAGTAAGTATTGGAAAACTGGAGAAAATAAAAAGAACTAGAAGACTGTCATTTCCATTCCATTAAGAGCTAAAAGAAATGGGAAGCTTCAGGCTGGTCAGCCTGGAAAAGTAGTTGAATCAGTAATTCATTACTCTATTGAGACATTTGTGCATATCACACTCTTAGATTTCTTTTTTTTTTTCCAACATCTTCAGGGCATAATGTCATGATTATCAAAACACAGTCCACCAGTGGCACAGGTATACAATGGCATTTCTGTGGAGTTTAAAATTAGAGTACAAGATGAGGTGGTTTTGTTGTTGCTTTTTTTTTTAATTTTATTTTTTTTTTTCAGAATTTGTCTCGTACAAAAGAAAAAAATGATAGCTTGTGTTGTGGTTTACCATAAAGATGGAATGGATTCAGAAAAAAAAAACATAACTCTGCCATAAAGTTTTGTCATTCAAAGTTACCTTTTATTTTTTGAGTTACCTTTTCTGTTTTGTGTGTGTGTTTGGTTTCTGTTGTTTTTGTTTGTTTGTTTGTTTTGGGTTTTTTGTTTGTTTGTTTGTTTTGTTTTGTTTTGTTCATTTTTTTTAGGGAGTAACTCCAGGGAGTTACCGGAAAGGATTATATGTATTATATAAGCACTATCAGTTTTGCCTTGGGTTTATACTTAGCAGTCCAGATGTTTTCAACAGTCTGATTGCCAGAAACAGATCCTATGATTATGTAGACATCATTCTTGTAAATTCCTGCTATGCCTGTGCTCCTAAAATGTTATGGTGCACAAGTTTTTGAATGTGGTGTGAAAATCTCTCTAGGTTATCTGGTTGATTTGCCTTGCTTATATACTCAGGTTTATATTGTTCACTTAATTTAGAGTCAGACAGGAACTTCCTCCTTGTTTAGACTGATAAAGCTCTAATGCTGGTTTTGTTTTCAGTTTATAACCTTTCTCTAAAATATAGGATATAGTAAACTTCTTATAATCATATGGATATCACCTCTTAAGAACATCCCAGGCTTTTTTTCTACAGATTTTTCCCTCAAAATCTACTAAGAATACAGAAGGGCAAGCTTCTCAGTCATAATAAGTACAGCAAACATTGTGGTAAATGAAAAAAATAGCATGTTCGTATGTCTTTTCTTATAATAGTTGTGTTTGTTTCTTAACAGAACACCAACCGAACATAGACAGGAAGTAATGTCACAGCTATTCCAAGTCCTTACTTCAAATTTTGTCAAGCAAGAATCTAGTTTAATTAAAGATTTTAGACTTACTGAATTGCATGACATACACTAAGTGATCACTAATGGTGAAACTATGTGATCAAATGGCTCCTCCTGGCCTTAAGCACATCTGAATGAAGCATTTAATGCACTGCTATCTAAATCGAGAATACTTTGTCTAGTTATATTGAGAAGTTTGTATTTTGATTTGTTTATCAGACTTTTCAGCTCCACTTTCTTCCTTATTCTGCTCTCATTTAATGCCAACAAACTTATAAGCCTGTTCTAAAGAGAAAACTTTTCTTCTGTATGAAACAAGACAGAGTTATCTGGTTTTGGTACTTTTTATTACCACTAACCTGCCTTGAAGGATCATCAGGGAGGAATATTCACCTGACCCAGCTTTATATATTTAGTGAGCTATGGTGGTTGCTTAAAGTCAGCATATATGAACCCTTGCTTCTGTTCCTCCGAGTTGAGTGACTGAAATATAAAGCAGCATCTGACATTTGATGGATTCACTCAGTGGTGGATATTTAATTGTTGCAAAAACAATGTGTGTGGTATAAATGAACAGAATTATAAGAATATGTGAAAGAAGAAAGGAATCTATTTCTTGTTAATATCTAGATGTGCAAATCTTCTCTTCTGAATTTCCTGGCAGAAATCAGCTCATTTCCCAAAGTTCTCTCTAGTCCCACTCTAAATAGTAAGTATAAAAAAAAGTAAAAAAAGTTTGTGTTTTTTTTTTTTTAAGCCTATTTTTCAGTTATGCCTTTGCAAATTCACATGTTAAATAACCATCAAAACAGCTGTGATCCTTTGTGATCCTTTGTCCTTGACAATTATCAGAGAGTTTGTCTGCAAATTTTGATTATTTTCATTATATCTTTACAAAACTGGCTATATGGCTGAATTCTGTGTGAGTGAGACTTCCTTATGGCATCCATTAAAGGCACTGATCTACAGTGGAGCATTTCAGTACTCTGCAACATAGCACTTCCAGGAAATACTTGCAAACAAAGCTTAGAAACC
Source organism: Patagioenas fasciata (assembly GCF_037038585.1). NCBI lineage: Eukaryota > Metazoa > Chordata > Aves > Columbiformes > Columbidae > Patagioenas > Patagioenas fasciata. The sequence goes on along the minus strand of NC_092524.1, from coordinate 24,982,280 downwards.
ATCCTAGTCAATAATCAAGACATCTCTGTAAAAGGCAACACACATTCTTTTTACTCTCTTTCTGTTATGTACTTTTTGTTCATTAAGCTAGGACTTGAAAAGTAGCAAAACTAGACATGACAGGTGAAGCTAGAGCAGGAGGGTACTCCTAACAAAATTATGAACATGTTCAAGTTCTATTCTCTCTCAGATCTTTAACCTCTGCACACTGAGGTTGCTTTCAGCAATTCACCTATATGCAAAAGAAAGCACCATAATCTATTTTATCTATTTTTAAGAGACATAAGAGATGATTTAATGCTGTCATACATGAATTAAATGATCCATTTTCTCAAAGGTGATTCTTCATATGGAAAAAAAAATTCTTTAATATATAACTATTATATCATTTACACTGAAAAGCATCGTATAATTGTATCAATGACAAAATTGAATTACAGAGTGACTGAGGTCAGACTAATTCTTCCGTCAATATTCTGAAATGTAATTTCTGTTCAAATTTGAACCTCTGTTTTTGATTTGGAGATTAGTTAGAACCCATGCCCCAATTTAAATCTACATTTCTATATTTTTTAACTTATTTCTAATACAGCTGTCATCAAGTAAAATGAATGAACAATTGACTTTTTAAAAATCATATTCACAGTTCTACCTGTTTCTATCACTTCAAAGTATTTGAAAAATATCATTTAGGAAAACAGTTTTCCTTGATCTCCAGTCTACAGAACCTCACAGGTATTTGATTTCAGATCTTATCATAATGTAAACCCTATTCTAATCCACATCTATAAACTGCAACTTTATTTTTCATTTGTGATGTTGCTATTCCATTGTGAGTATTCTCTTGTGATGATGCGTAGTTGGTCTTGAGGCAGTCTTAGAACAAATTCACCAATATGGTTTTTGGTTATATAGAAAAGATTAAAAATAAATTTACTGACCAAAAAAAAACCAAAAAACAACCAACCCCGAAAGATAACTGAGGAATTTGGATGCTGCTTCTTATTTATATGACCATACAATTACAATAAGAATTTCCACTTTTTCAACAGAATAATTAGAGATACCTCAGAGAAACTTAACATTCTGGATGTCTTTCTTCTTCAAAGATAAGCCATAGAGTAATGGAATATGGTGTAGCCATCTCCTTGTGAGGAACACAGGGAGCTGTAAAAATCTGAGAGAACATGTGCTTTTTTGAAGCCACTAGGTAGAACTTCTGACCCTAGTAAAAAGAAGAGTATCCATCTTCCTTTGGGAAATAAAACTTCAAGCACAATACTCCTGATCACTAGTCTTTATATTCAATATCTTCTAAATTAACACGTTGTACTTCCTTTTGCCCAAATGATGAAACAACAAACTTTTACTGACAGAAAAACTAAAGCTATACATGAATAGAAAAGTTGTAAAGAGTATTTTTACAGTCCTTGTAAACTAAAAGAACTATTTATAAACTGAAACTTATACATTTTGTTTTAAAGCTTTTAAAATAATTTGCTATACATTGAAAAGAAAATTTGTTGAGGTGGTGCTTATTATCAAAAACAATAACAGTGCAATTCTTCATTTTCTGTTATTTGAAATAGAAATTTTAAGACATAATTTAGAAATCTGGAGCATGTATTTTTTGTCTTTTTTAATAGTAGTTATTCTGTATCAATTTGTGGTATTGAGAAGTACCTCAAAAGGGACAAATTTCAGTGATGCAGAAGCATTTCATTACTCACAGTCATGGTTTGATGGGCTAATAAATTTAGATAACAAATCTGTGAAGAAACATTTCATCTGCTTGTAGCCAGATAATTACACATAATTAGTTTTAATATAGACAGAAAAACTTCCTACAGCGGATTTTTTTAAATATAGAAGAATTAAGTAAAACAGGTGACAGATCTTCTGTGACAGAAATCTCCAGTGGTGATACTTTGGACTGCAGTAAATTCTAAGATGAAAGATTTTGTCTGAACTGGAACACTGGTATGCTGGATGCATCCGCGTTTTAAAAATATATATACAAGCATACAGGTTTTAAATTACCATTTATTCTCCCTTCAGTACTGAAAGCTTTAAGTCATTACCATGGAAACTGTTTGCATCAGAATACTACTTTTCTGTCCAGCTATTTCAGTATCATTAAATTCTTGCTAATACTTTATTATTCACTATCTTTTAGACCCATATGCATTTCAGTATCTAATTTACTTAACAAATCGTGTGTGACAAGAGAGAAAAACTTATAGTACAATAAACAACACTATTAATTACTCTGTGGAGCAGGTTGCTGCTGTGTTTGTCAGCAACGTTATGCCTTCAAAATGATGGCACCCAGTAATTAAGTATGAACATATTCTATTATTAGGGCATATATCCTTTCTTACATTTATTTATAACAAAGAAAAGTGAAGTTGCATTTATTATAGCTATGGCCTTTATCCTGCTAAAACAAAGCAAGAGGAAAAGAAAAAGGCATTCAGCCTTGGAACATGTAAGAAAAAATATGTCACTACGGCAACCAAAATGTCATTTGTTATACTTTACTCATTAGGGCATTGGAGGTTACTTCATTAAAATATAGGAAAAAAAGTCCTCTAAATTTAGCAAGTTCATCAGTTACAAAATATTTCTTTCTGGCAGGGAAGTTCGGGTGGTTACAGTTTGGGGCTGTATCTTAAACCTCTTATTTACATGATCAAGTCCTCATTCATGTATGAATTTTCATTCCTGTTATGAAGTCTTCCTGGTTAAACTCTTCCTACACAGAAGACACTTGGATCAAATTTTGATCTTGGAAATAGCAATTTTAAAAAAATGTAACTCAACTGTAATTGTCTTCAGGATCACACTAAAGTAACCAAGATGGAATGTTGACCTCTGCTGGAGAGAAACTGGCTTCAAGTTTGTTGTACAGTGAATATTACATATAATAGAAAGATTGTCAGTTCCTTAAGCAGTGTTTTGTAAACTATGAAATTAACCTCTTAGAAAATACAACATTTACTTTGGAAACAAGTTGGATTGCATGTTCTGGGATCTGGGTGTGCAACTAAAGAAATTGGGAGGAGAAATCTTTGGCAAGAAAAAGAAAACGCACCAAAATATTAGAATTTGCTTTTGAGAGTGTTCAAAGACCTTGTGAGTTTAATGTGCCAGATTTATTCTGCTCTAGCATGTGCCCTAGCAATGACAGAATGAAAATGCAGTGTCATTGAACTGGCTGACATGATTGGGGGTCCCTCAGCTCAAGAAGGACAGGAAACTGCTGGAGAGAGTCCAGCGCAGAGCCACAAAGATGATTAAGGGAGTGGAGTATCTCCCTTATAAGGAAAGGCTGAGGGAGCTGGGGCTCTTTAGCTTGGAGAAGAGGAGACTGAGGGGTGACCTTACTAATGTTTACAAACATATAAAGGGTGAGTGTCATAAGGATGGAGCCAGGCTCTTCTCGGTGACAACCAATGGTAAGACAAGGGGTAATGGGTTCAAACCGGAACACAAAAGGTTCCACTTAAATTTGAGAAGAAACTTCTTCTCAGTAAGGGTATCAGAGCACTGGAACAGGCTGCCCAGGAGGTTGTGGAGTCTCCTACTCTAGAGACATTCAAAACCCACCTGGACACATTGCTGTGTAACCTCATCTGGGTGTTCCTGCTCTGGCAGGGGGATTGGACTAGATGATCTTTTGAGGGCCCTTCCAATCCCTAACATTCTGTGATTCTGTGATTCTGTGATTCATAGCTACATGATTAAGGATTCTGAATTTCCTTTTAATTTTTGCCATGGCTACCGTACAGGTCCGTAGTGTGTACTTCAGGTTGTCCTTTCAGACTATCCAGGCAGGTATAAAAATGTCCTTTTTTCCTTAAATTATAGCTCATGGGATTTTTCTTGTTTACTGTCTTTGAACCAAACCAAACAGTGAAAATGAGAGAATGGTTGATCGGAATTTCCGTACGTAAGAAATCTCGTTTTTCGAATTTGTTTTGCTTGTAATTATTTTTGTCTTCGTGATTCTTTCAGGATTACCTTGGAATATATGAACCAAGCAAATATTTATGCTTTGATAATTTAACTAGTCCTAATGCATATGGTATGCAATATGTCATAATGGTATTTTTAACCAATAAGACAGTAATGAGTTGGCCAAAATATTTTTTTGTGATAGTACCACCACTATATCATTACAACATTTGCATGAATTTCTCTCTATCATGATATAAAATGCTCAGAAATAAATTTGAAAAAATCTGTAGGTATTTCTTATCATCATGTGTTACAGAAACATCTGATCACAGATGTGCCAGGTTAACGATTGGGCTCAATCTTAAAGGTCTTTTCCAACCTAAACAATTCTATGATTCTATGTTTATAATTCAGCAACTATTCTCCAAATATCTTTTCTGTAGTGCATACACATACATAATTATCATTATGATATGACTTTTCAAGCTTTTCTATTCCTTATCACTAAGATAATTTCTAATTTATGAGTTACACACTTCGTCTGTTGTGATATTTTTGTTTCATTCAGAAAAAAAAAAAAATTTGAGCATTTTTTTCATAGTGAACAAGAATAAAAAGTGAATAAATGTCTAGGTTTGTATCATAAGCCCTGGTACTGCCGAGAACAATTCTGTTGACAGTGTGATTCATACCTCATGAGAAAACCTTTCCCTTTAGACATCCTCCTACCTTTAGTGAGCCATATTTAAGAAAGCTAGTTATGTTGGCTTCAATGCAAGTGTTCTTCCCTGGATTCTACTGACAGTGTCACTGTTCAGTGAATATTTCAAACTCTTTAAGAAAATAAAAATATCATTGGTGCTGTTTCTGTTGTGAACTTGGAATGCAACTATTCACAAGGCATGAATAATTTAACACAGAATTTTCACAAGATACTCGCTTGCTCTTTTTTTGTGCCTATGTGGTAAAGTCCTTATGTTCACTGCCACCCAGCCACCAGAGAGCATGTGATTAAGTGTATTCACACAGTTTATGTTGTGCTCTTACAACCTAGACGGAAAAAAGTAATGAGGAGGAAGCTGCCAGAAGCTAATTTCCTTAAGCTCTTCTGTTCCTCAATAGTCACCTCTCATGATAGTACTAACCACTTAAATGCTAAAATTGAGGTAATTTTATAGAAAGATTAGTGTCCAAAGACCAGAAACTATGCTGATGGCTCCATGAGAGATGAGTCCAAAACAGTATAATCTAATTATACATTTGTTTCTCCTTCAAAGACTAATGTGAGATGTGTAAGCACATGTCCTGAAGAGAAAATAACTTTTTCCAGGTCCTAAAGGTTTGTCTTAAATACTTTCAGTTTTGCCATCTCTATTATTGTAGTATTTTCTGACACATAAGGAATCTTTAAGTGCTCAGGCACTAGTTCATTGAGTACTTGAAAGAAAACTGTCTCGGTCAACTGTATTTCAAAACTAAAAGCACTAAGTTGACCTTGAAGTTGCTGTGTCTGGTCTGGATGATGGTCCAAGCTGTACTCCAAATTATGGTAGCTGATATTTGTCACAACAACTACAAAGTACAGATAAAATAGCATAAGTACCATGCGGTCATCTGTTCACCATTACTAGTAATGCTTCTGATCTTTTTGTGTTTTATTTCCACACTTCACGCAATTATTTTGAAGGCAGAGGTAGATGTCAGTGGAAAAGCAATGATGTCAATGATGGCAGAGAACAGGGCTGTGCACTGGAAAGTTGATTTTACCTTCTCCCTTTTAACTTGGGCATTCCTGTATCAGCTGCCTTGCAGAATACTTCCTATTTGAGAATTTAGTGGTCTTGGGCAAGCCTTGCCAGCTCTATTGGGTCTTTTACTTAGAATGTGAAAAGCCCTTATATTACAATTATTTCCTTGCTAGTGATGTGCACATAAATCCCCCTGGTTCAATTACTGTTAAAGGCAGACATGGACTTTCAAATAAGAATGCAATGCTTTGGTAGCTCTAAGTAGCCATAGAAGGACTTAGACATCAGGACTACTTTACTCCAGATGTTTTTGAAGACATATATTCTCTGTCTTCATCTTGGTCGATAATGCTAGAAGACAGACAAAAATAAGAGCCTGGATAAAATCGTCTTGAAAATTCAACACTATTTCAGATATACTCATTGTTCATTCCAAATACCATCCCTGTTTCTACAGTAGTCAGACACGCATATATAAATACTAGGACTCTTATTATGCAAGCATCATGAGGATAATGATATATGAGCAAATAGAATTTTATTTTGCAAGAATCAATTAATCAGCTGTTACGAAATGAAGACTTGCAATAACACAATAACTACAATAGGCACTAGAGTCAGATCAAACTTTTATGTGACATTTTTATCAGGTTCAGATAAAATATGAGTTCAGTTTGGCCAGAAAATAGAGCTGCTTTTCAACTTTTATTTTTAACTAAAGAGTATTTTATTTTAAAATCTTTTAACTACATCTACTTCTTATAAGGTAGGCATTTAAAGTGCGATTTATTGCATTTAACTTTGGAGAAATAAATAACACTCTTAAGATAAACAATAATGTCTGGTCTATCTGCATTTCTAGGAATATTATTTTTATCTTTAGCCCTGAAGCTACTGAAGCGAAAGCAAGAATGAGACACTTATTTCTAAATATTTTTCATAAAATGTTCATAAATGTTCATATTTTTCATAAAGTGTTCATAAAAGCTGGATGAATCATCTTCTTAATAAACCTGTTACCCCTGATTATAGATGGAGCACATGTTGCTCAATTTTCAATTTCAGCATTTCACTTTTTAGAAGGTTAAATTTAAAGAAGAAGCATTCAGTCTGAGGTTGCACTGTTTGACTAGAAACTTCTCTCACTCCAGTTGGTTAGTTATTTTTGTTTGTTTGGTTGGTTGGTTGTTTTTGTGGTTTTTGTTTGGCTGTTGCTTGTTTGGGGTTGGGGAGTTATGTGTTTGTTTGTTTGTCTGTTTGGCTTGTTCAACCAGCAAGCCAGAAGGAAAAAAAAAAAAAAAATCCTACAGCTCTATACGTTATACATGCTAATATTCCCATTGCAGTCATTCTAGTGGTCACGATTAATTCTAGGATTTTGCATAAGGCTATGTACAAATTGTTTGAGAACAATAGTCCAACCCCCAAACTGTTTATTTGATGTTAGAACATAACTCATGGATAAAATAAAACAGGGATTAGGAAGGAGTCAAATTCAGTAATGACATTGGAGTATTTTAATATCAGCAATAACAGTAATCACAAAAGAAATCAAAGCAAATTGACTTATTGGATCTTGTTCAACAGAATTCAGGGCAAAAAAAAGAGAAAGAAAAAAAAGGCCAAGCAAATAATGTAATACAAATGTAAGATGAATGATGGTACCATTTATAATTTAAAAATGAGATCCTCATACTTTAGACATGTAAATTTTTTACAACATAATCCTAATTTGAATTCAGTGAATCTGTTATTCCACCTAACCTAATCTCTCACCAACACTCATGATTTTAGTAGGCTATTAATCCTGAGTCCAGAGATTCAATTTTTAAAAAATTGCGAGATTTCTTAGCTCCAAAGTATTAGAGCATTAGATGTATATTTCAGATGAATTTAAAACTGAACTTCTGATAACATGAAGACTGAGAAATTGGAATCAAACATCCTGTAAAAGGTCCTTCAAATCAGTTCTTAATTGGACACAGCATTAGGCACAAGAGGACAATGCAGAGATAATCCCACTAATGGTTGTATGGTAAATATAATAACTAAATATATAAAATAATAACTTAATATAACTAAAATAATAACTAAATCAAATAAACAAAATCTCAACAGCAAACCAAACAAGAAAGTTCTCATCCACTTATCAGAAATGTGTTGAATTTTTTCCTTCTGACAGTTTGAGTGGATGATTCTGTCATCCAATTTCACCTCAGGGAATTATTGAAAACATGACAGCAATAGATGTCATCTGCAAGAAAAACTTGAATGATATCATGTGAGATTGCCCTTATTAAGGATATACTGGAATCCTCTGGTCAGGACCAACCTGTAGATCTGGAGAAAAAAATAATATTCTTTTGCATCAACTATGTGTGCAAGGGGCACTGAAGCCCTAAACTGTATTGCTGATGAAAAAAATGCAATGCTTTGTGTGCTCCTCTTTTCAGCCTAGGTCTCTCTTCTGAGACTATCAATTGCAAGCTGTTGGCAAATTCAGTGGCAGTTTTTTTGGGAAGTGGACACCTGTCAGTTAACATCTAGATTGAAATGCAAATAGCTTTACATAGTCCATCAGGTGGTCATTTAGTATCACCTGTACTTAGTCACCAGTAGCTGCCTTACATTAGAAGTGATGACCTAACTGTGATCATTCTGCACTTTATCAGCCAAACAGCCTGGCATTGTCATATTTTCCCACATTAAAATGCAATGTAAATCTCTTTGTTTTTAAAACTATATTGCACAATCAGTCACCTCAGAGAATGAGTCAATGATGTGTAATAACTGCTCTCTCTGGTGTGAAAACCCAAGCACACTAGATGCTGTATTAAAGCAAAGAAAAGTATCGGCTCTCACATTCTGGTGAAAATACATACTCTTGGAGTTGAAAATGAAGAATTCTCTTTTTAATTTCTCTTATAAAATGTCCATATGTAGAAAACTTCTGTTTGACATAGAATTTGGGTCTCTGTGGGAAGACTGAATTTTATGAATTGTTTTCTATACATGGGACTGCATGTCAAAAGCCTGAAAATGAGAATAGGAGAATGAAATTAAGAAGTAGTGACACCAGTAACCACACCTGCACAAATGAGGAAGCATGTAATGAGGTCTGAAATATAAGGTCATAAAATGTTCTGCAGAGCTGCAGATGTGAGAACGAGAACTTTAATATGATGACAAGGAAGGAAATGAAGAAAGTAATTAGAATAAAGAATGTATAGATTATGACTGACAAGTGAAGAAGATTATTACAAATGCCAAGACCAGAAGTCTTACTTTAAAATATTTGTCTCCTATTTTGAGCATACAGTTTTGTATTGCAAACATCTCTGCTTGCTTTTCAGTGTTTTTCACATGTAAGCTGTTAGAATGATGCCCAATATGGAAAAAAGTCATATGAAAACTGATTAGATTTGCTACTTCACATGCAGATGTAACAAAAAACAATAGCTTTGAAACACATCTGAAACAAAATATTTGAAATTTTTAAAATACAAAAGAACTACTCTCTTCATGAATTGAAGACTGTAGTAGTACTGGTTTGTACTTTCTAATGATGTGTAGCTTGTTTAGCACAAATCACCTGTCATGTATGTGGGCTGAAATTGTGAACAGTCTAGCAGATGGTTTCACATTGTATTTCTGCTCTTGTCCTGTTTTACCCCAGTAATGTTAAACTCCAAGACAAGAGCAGTTCTAAGTTCTGGACTATGAATTCTGGTTTGAATCAAGTTCATTTTTGTCATGGTTGTCCTGGAAGATTTTCAGTAATGAAAAAAAACCCACCTCATTTCTTTAATTGCACCAGATGTTTATTAGTGTAGCTGGGCTAGGCAAAACAGCTACAGTCTGCAAGTCTCCTTGATTCTGAAAAACTGAAGTTTTTCTTCAGTCATATCTTTTAATATTTAGTCTATACAGTAGAATATAAACAGCTAAACTTCACTGAAGGTCTTGGTCATGTTGTCGTCATTTCCATATACACACACACAAAGGAATCAGTTATTGTATATGCTCCTTAAAGTAGCAGTAACATCTTTCTGTGTATTAGCACATTATTTGCAAGTGAAACCTCCAAATACCATTATTTAACTAAATGACTGTCATTTTTATCCTGTCCAAACCTACATGATCATTTCTTCCTCAAGCACCTACAGCTATTGTAATGGATATGTTTAAAAAATAGGGACAATAGAAAATACTGGTGTGAAAGGATCAGCAAAAAAACTTCATCAGCACTGAGGCTCACTGACTGAGAACTGCTGGTGACCTGAATCCAGTTAGAGGTTAGCAAAAATCTTCTGCTTTGAAACAGCGAAAAAATTTAATTTGAAAACTTTGATGAAGCTGTCAGGCTCTGAAAGTCAGAGACTATCCTAGGGACAAAGATAATATTACTGAGTAGAACAATCCTTCTTCAGTAAGGAAAGATTAATTCTCTTAGAGATGTAGGTGGAGGATAAAAAGTCTTTTAAGTGATTTTCTGAAGGAATTATGTTGGTAAAGGTTTTGTCCTTTTTTCTGGCTTTTAAAATGTACCTAGAACAAGGACATAATCAATACAACAAGTTCATAATGAACTTTTCAACTCTGTCTTCCTCTCAGCTGAAGAAGGGCAAAATCCTGTTGCCTAAATTCAAATCCACTTTAGTTTGAATGGGTGGTAATTTTACTTGCTACATGAATAGAGTGATTTTTCTCTTTTGGACTGTCCGAGTGAATAAAAAAGAAGATATGTAGAACAGTTACAGAGAGGTGTTAGATAAACAAATAAGAAATAAAATTTTAAAGTAGATCAGTCCTAGAAAATATGTTTGGAAGAAAATTTAGTAGACCACCTCACTAATTTAATACTTCTACCTCTAAACTTGATAGACAGTCTAACATACAAAGCACGTTACCTACGCTTTGATGTTGTGAGGCAGTATTACTTTCCTTCCTTTTCCTTTTTCTTCAAATGCACAAACTGTCATGTAACCAAATCTTCATCTGTGATACCTGTTTTTTCATGACTATTTCTGAATGTACATATATGACATTCATCTGTATTGTAACTATTTGTTGTAAGAAGTAAACCAAAATCAGAGTGTTCTTCTCAGTTTCTCAGACTGCAGTGGCTTAAATATGCTGAGGCAACATATCAGATTTTCCTAGACTGAATATATTTGTATGACATTAGAGTTGCTCAATCTGATAGGACAAATATTTGTTACTATAGAAATGCTGAAGAACAGGATTGGGCAAATTTATTGCCAAAAATTTTGCTAAAAACAAATGAAGTTTCAGGCTTCCTACAATGAACTTTTTGATGGTTTGACTATGCTTTTTTTCTTAAAAAATGAAAGGGGAAAAAAAAATCACCCTATTCTTGTGATTAATACATGGTTAACACTAATTTTTCCATGACCTGATATTCCCTTTGTATGCCAGAAGAGATCTGAGACTATCCAAATCAAACATTTATTAAATATATGTGTTGATTGTATTAAAAATTTCTAACAGGATTATACCTATTATCAAGATTTGGAGATGAAAACTGAAAAAGAGTATCACAAACAAAACCACAGGACTTCTATATTACAGGAAAAGTTTTCTTTAAGTAGGCTTCAAAATATCGTGTCCAAGAACAAGCTATCATTCTTTTCCTAATACTCAGTGGCACCCACATTTCATTGCTACATGCCCAACATATCAAAAAACTGAAACTAGAGCATGCAGTTTATATCTACATGCCAAATATCTATTCTTACCAGTGGAGAACAGCCTGTAATCCTTTCACTTTTAGTTAAAAATTTTCAGAGGATCCCCTTCTCCTCCCTGACATATTGTGGAATACCTGTATGAAACAATTACAAAAAGTAAATTTTGACATAAATTCAATAAAGAGACACATACTGAAGCTCATATACGTAGCCTTGACTAGAATAAAAATTATATTTAAAAGTTTCTACAACACACTCCTATGGTTTCAGCAATTTTTGTTACTGTGGTAACTGTATGTAATAGTTTCATTAAGTTGTTTTTCTTTTGTTTCTTCTTCTTTTACATGAGAAAATGAAATCAGTAAGAATGTTTACTTAATGAATAAATATCAGAGAACATTTTATGTTTTGATCTGTTCAGATGTCAAAATTTTAGTGCAAGCTAAAAGTCCTTACTTTGATACAATATGTCATACAATTAAACTAACAGAAAGCCTACTTAACTGTTCCAATCTAACTGCTAATCAAGCAATTTGGTAATTACCTTCCAAGTTAAAATAAAGTGAACTAGGGATATAAGGATGTATGCAGCACTAGTTTTACTACTATTACATTAATTTGTTGGTTTCCAATTATATTGGACCTAACATATTAGTCAAATCATGTAGGTACCAAAGAAACGTTCCGATTAGTCCAATATACACATATACATTTGACAATATAAACTAGCTGATAAGAGATTATGGGTTCTTGTCAGTTCAAGAAACACAAGATGGTTAGCTACTGCCATCTCTCACAAGAACTTTGAGGTGGATATATTGATGACAAACCACATAGAACATAACAAACTCATCATCTGAAACATCTGAAGAAAACACAATGGAAGAGACACCAAATGGATTGAATTTTGGTCAGAAATAACCAACTCTTCAGCATTTTTACTTCTCATACTTTTTTAAAAATGAGATCTGAGTATAAAAATCAGCTTAAAGACTTGACCTATACCGAGTTAGCTTTTTTTATAACCTGAATTTATCCATCTCTTCACTCTATTGCCTGTAGGTCAATATCTTCTCAATCCCATTCACACCATCTTTTTTGATGGAATATTTTCCTTCTCAAATAAGAGCCTATAAACTATGTGTTAACCTTCCTGAGCTTTGAGCCAGAAACTAACTTCTATTACAATGTCCATCAGGTATTATCAACACCTAACAGGTAAGCAGGTGTCAGGGAAAGATATCTGATCTCTCCCGTTTCATTCAGACCCCTCTATCTTCATACTTACTTGGTGATACTCTTCCAGTGCCTTCCATATATTTCTCCCAAATTTATTTCTAGCCTGATTAAGGCAGGAACCTGGACTGGAATCAACAGGCTCTACAACAGTAGGTGCAGAACCTAATAAGAAATCAACTTTCTATATATTGTCCACTTCCACTACATAATACAATTATTTCTCAACACTGGACTGCACCCTTGTTTTCTAAGTAAAATGAATATTCATACGACTGAAAAGTAGGCAATTAGTAATTTGGCATTTGGCACTTCAGACACCAAATTTAAATTAAACAGGTTTTATATATTTCAACCCATCATGTTCATTCCACCATAAGTTTTTTCCCTGAACAAAAAACAAGGTTGAATCTCTGTTTGTCAGCTCTGTGTGAATAGTGTTCATATTGACAGTTCTTTTCAATGGAGATAAAAATAAATAACTATTTGACAGCATGCATTGCACTGACAGTAAAAAATTGTGAAAAATTCTAGTTCAATTATATTATTTTAAAACTGACTTCAGGACTTTCAACTTGGTCACATATTATAACCATGGAATTTGAGGTAGTCTTGTTAATTATACAGACTTAAGGCATATGATTTGGTCATTGTTAATTCCTGAAAAGTCATAGGCAATATACTTAATAACATGTGAATGGGTTTCTGTTAGATGGAGATTTGTTACTGAACTAGCCAGGCCCAAAGGAATGTCAAGGCCACCTCGGAAAGCTGTGGGGGTGAGGCAGTTCTGCAATAACAGGGCATCAACATGACGTAAATCAACAGACCTATCAGCAGTGAGACTCCAGCACGTGGACAGCTCGTGAACATAGATGATATCCAATTAGTGAATGCATACTTGGAGCATGGATGTGTGATCAGAGAATAGTTGCATATATAAGGACGCTTGTTTCTGTAATAAATGGCTTTGCGTGATTCACATTGAATTGGAATGCTGAGTCCTTTATTAGCTCCAACAAATGGTGACCCTGATGTGATACTCTGAATGGTGTCTCACTATGATCGGGGAAAAGCCTGGAGCTGCCCAGCCAGAGGCGGTTCAGCTGGACTAAAGACCGGACAGAGGCGTACGGACGCCCCAGGGATAAATTCGTCGACGGATCACTGAAAAAGGTGAGAGGCCGGGGTCAGGAGGAGGGAAGAGTGAAGTTATGGAGCAAAATGTATTTTCTGAAGAACAACCCATAGTTGAGCTCCTCCTCATTCTCTCTGTGAGAAGACTTACAGGAACAAAGTAGCATACATAGACTGTTAGTTTGGTGTAGAGCTAACGGCTACCCGGGAGAAACTGAGAAGGCTTTTAAATGTGAACTTTGGGACGATATAGGGCAGAAATTATGGGATAAGGTCAGCAATGGAGATAAAGAAGCTAAATCATTAGCAACTACATGGAAGCTTATAATTACTACCTTAAAAAATCCTAAGGCTGAATGGTCTGTGGCTGCCAGAGTTATTGCAGCGTTGCAGCCTGATAAGAAACCTGAAAATCGCTATGAAGCTTACCCGGTTTGTGTGTTTGATACCCTTCCTACTCCATCCCCTGCTGTGCCTTCGGCACCCCCAATGGTTCAGCAGTCTGGGGTGGGGGAGGAAAAATAGTGAGCGGGTGGCCTCCTACACTATTACCCAACCCTGGTGAGAACAGCAAGTCCAAAGGATTGGAATCAGACAACTTGCCCAAAGAACCTGTGAAAGTTGAGAATGCGAAAGTCGTAAACAAGTGTACTATCAGTCCTTTTACCAATTTGTATCTGCCTTTAACGCCTTTTAACCCTCCAACTTCCACGAGAGAGCAGAAGGAGTCACTGGATAAGAACTGGGAAAAAGAACTGTGTGAAAGATTAGATCAGTTAATAGCGAGTGAATCCAGCAGTCGGTAATGTGGTCATGCTGATTGTGATGGGAAAGGAGGTGCGCCTGGGGACTCAGGTTATACAAATAATTATGGTGCTAGAAAGTATTGGCGAGAACATGCACTGTTCCGAACCCCCTGTTACTAATGATTCTCCAGCACCGTTCAAGTCCATGTTATCTGATGACTCGGATAAAGATGAGGGTTTGCAGCATTTTCTTGAAAAGTTAAAAGGAAATAGAGTACGTGTACATGTTGCGCTGAGATCAGATAAAAACCGTGAAAGACTGTTGAGAGTTTAGATTGCAGGGTGACAATAAAACCCTGGCAGATGTATTGTTAACCTCCTCTCCCCCCCACTTCCCCCTTTTGCCCCTCCCTCACCCCCCTTCCCACTCAGGACAGGCGATCGGAAGGGGAAGAAGGACAGAGAAGAGAGTTGAAAAAATTAAAGATGCTTTACTAATGCTACTAATAAGAATAGAGAAAATAACACAAAATATACAAAACCAATCTTGAAAGTCTCAACAACTGCAGAGCTGGCACCCGAAGTCCTGGATTGGACTCTGCAGCCAACCAGAGCCGGATTCAGTCTCTCACTAGGCCTCAGTTCACAGGCACAACTAGCAAGGTCCTCTCCTAATGTCAGCCATAAGGAAAAAGGGAAAAAAAGGGAAGAGATCCTCCTGATCTCTCACTTTTATATGAAGTATTCACATGAATAGAATGTTATACACACTTGGTCAGTTTCTTGTTCACCTGTTTCTCATTGTCCCTCTCGTGAGATGTCCATCTTATCAATAACTTCGCATTCCATTGCTATGTTTACCAAAACATGTATCTGGCTCTCCAGGAAAATGCAGCTAATATGAAGGCTTTAGCTGACAGGGAAATTCACTAAAAGAGAAACTTGTTTTTTAACAAAACCAGGACAAAGACTCAAACAAAATTAGACCTATGCAATGTAACAGCTATGGATCATTTAGGACAGAATGATGGGGATTCGTTGAAAGAGGCGAGTATCCCCTAACTCTTGGAGGAGACACTAATTAGCACAGCACAATTACAGGT
Source organism: Patagioenas fasciata (assembly GCF_037038585.1). Classification (NCBI taxonomy): domain Eukaryota; kingdom Metazoa; phylum Chordata; class Aves; order Columbiformes; family Columbidae; genus Patagioenas; species Patagioenas fasciata. Next base: position 24,966,639 of record NC_092524.1, on the reverse strand, counting down.
CCAATTAGTTTCTGATAATCCTGAGGCAGTCAATGGACCTTGCATATCAAGCTATGATAAAGGTGTCTGAAATGGACAAAGCAGCCAAATCATTTATGACTATTAATCAGGGTTCCAATGAGAATTAGACGCAATTTATTGACCATCTTCAAGAGGCGATCAATAAGCAGGTTGAAAATTTAGAAGCTAAGGAAGCACTAGTGTTGAAATTAGCAGTAGAGAGTGCTAATGTTTGCTATCAACGTGTTGCCTGTGAGTTTTACAGTACATATTACGTGCTTCTGTGTATTGCCTCTCTGAAAATCAAGCAGCAAGTCAGGAATGTGAGTTAATTGTTTTACTGGTTGTTGCTAGAATTGTTTCTTTGTGGTATATGTACACCGTAAAACCTTCTCCCCACTTTTCCCACTCACACTGCAAGCAGCCCTGTGCTTCCCCCCACCTCCCTCCATCTTCTCAAGGTTTTTACTTATATGATGGGGTCAGGAATGTTTGTTTTTAGTTCTGTTCCTAAGAAACTAGTATTGGGAGGTGTTTTAGAACATAGGAAAGCACTTGGAATTATGAGGAAGGAAGATCTTGTTAAATATCGAAATCAGTGTTGGCTGCTGTAAGTTAAATGATTGGGAAAAGTGTCCGGAGAATAGAACCTTGAAGTATAACACTTTGTTGCAATTAATGTTGTTCTTAAGGCGAGAAGAGCAGGACAAAATAAAACTCTACAAGAGATCATTAGATCATTTCAGACAGTTTTCTTTGTGGGTATCTTTTTAAGCATGTTGCAGTTTTGGTAGATCTTTGTTATACGGTATGATGAGTTCACAGACTGCTGCATCATGAGAATCTGTTGACTCAAAATGTGTGCTTTGTGATTATACAGAAGATCATGAGTAATTTAGTTCTTTACTGCATGAATGTGATGGTAACATTTTGTGTGTAGTAGCTGTTATTTTTCTTTCTAGCATGCTAGCTTTATTCCAACATCCAGACTTGCACAACTCTGTGATAGGCTGTGTCTCATCTTGGTGTTCTAAATTTGGCTCTTTTGTATGAACACCAAGTAAAGAATCCTGGTTTTGGGATAACAGTTTTAGCACACCAGATGAGACGTTAATAAAAGCCTTGCCCAATTCAGGTTACTGGAGCGGTGGGAGGGCAGGTGCCAATTGGGCTCCAGCGCGCACTGACCTGTTTTATCAGGGAGACCCAGCGGTACCTCTGCCTGGCTGAGCAGTAAGCAGTTCAAAGATGCAATGCAAAAATTAAGATATTGTCATTAATAAGTGTAACTGTGATCCATCTGCATATTAGAACTTGGTGTTTGGTTTGCATATCTGAGCTCAGCATTTTAATTTGCATATTTATATTCGGTACCAAAAGAATTTTGTTTAGGGAGATAATTACAAAATGGGCACCAGTTCCAGTACTAAAATACCACCTTGCTCCCCTTTAGGATGCATGCTTACACATTAGAGTAATTGCTCATATTGTTATCTAATAATTTTGAGACCAGAAAATAATTTAAGTTGTTAAACTTGATTTGCATTGAATTTATGTGTTTGTTGGAGGTATGGGAAAGAAAACTAAACACTATGATGGATGTGAACTTGGTATTGTATGAGGCTGTATTTAAAAGTTGCTAGACTATGAACTGATTTGGATCTAGGAAAATGGAATAATGGATTGATGTTTAATATGCTGGTTTTTGACATCCATAAATTTTAAAAGGTAAATGGAGCTAGATAATGTAATTATTGCTGATCTACTTGGAATTCCATATAAAGTGTATTATGGTTGGAATGAAATGGGAAAACGAAAAAGCAAAATGTCCCAGGCCTGTGTCAAGCTGCAAGATAAACTCAGCTCATTGTAACCGAGGAGTTTGTCAGAGCCTCCCACTTCATACTAGCTATTACGCCACCTGCGTGGCCTTGGCTATATCTAAATTGTAGCAAGAAGGGAAAGAAAAAAAATAAAAAAACCTGGCTGCTCACTTTCAAGGTGATGAAAGGGGAGTTTTCTCTCCCTCCCCCTACCACTGCAGCAATGTTGTAATACTGAATGGAGTAATCTGAGGCTGATGTTTAAAGGCATCCCTAGCAGATCTGTAGTTCTAATGAAACTGGGAAATTAAGCTAAAAAATTTTTAATAGACTTATTCTGTGGTAACTAGTTGTAAGAGACTTCTTAGTAAATTCACTGTGATAGTTATAGAGAACGTGGGAAAGAGTGAAAGAAAGGCTGTTTTTTGAGATCAATGGAATGCCAAATTTGGAACAAAGTTTTACCATATGAATTCTTGTATTTGCCAGAAAGCCCTATACCTCTCTTGGATCAAGATTTGTTAAGTAAACTGTAAGCTCAAATAACATTTTCTGATAATTCTGTTTAGTTGCATGGCCTACAAGAAGTTGCTTCGATGGTGCAGATCTGCTTGCTGCAAGTGAGAAATCTCCAAGGAAATTTTGAATGCTGCATTTCCACTACTATTAACAGCCAATGTTTTGATAAAGTAAACACTACACTGATAGAACTGAAACAGGACTTTGATCCAGTAAGGGAAACCAATATCCAATAAAAATGACAGCCAAAATGGAGTTAGAAACTTGGATGAATAAATTTATGACAACCTTACAGGCTGATTGCATTTGATTGGACTTGCAGATTTGTCTGTTTATAGCTACAACATAGAAACAACCTGTGGCTATTGTGGGACAGTATGAGATTGCTAATAGACTCATACACCAATTGTTACTCTGATCAAGAAATGCAGGGAATGAATTTAAGTCTTAATAGGCCATGATCCTTTTGTCATATATGTACCATTTGTGAAATTTAATTCTGACTTTTTTGTTTGTAATCTATGTCCTTGTAAATTGCACTAGCTGGTTTTCTTAACAGCACAGCTTTTGGCATGCCTAAATGTAAGTTACTGCAGAACCTGCAAGTCTTTATCATCAGGTCACAGACCATACTTGTATCTGGTCTGATCCTACATTCTTGCACAGTTTTTGTTGATGTTTCTGGGAAGTCTCATAAAGCTGTAGTGGTCTGGCGTGAAGATATCAATTGGCATAATTCTGTAAAAATTATTGAAGGTTCAATCCAATTAGCAGAACTTGGCGCAGCTTTACATTACTTAGAGCTTTTTAAGGAGGAACCTCTAAATTTAATTTCTGATTCTGAGTATCTAGTCAAGGTCCAACGCACATATCTGGTTCTGAACTGGTTTTGTTTTGTTTGTTTGTCTCAAAAAAAAAAAAAAAAAAGGAAAAAAAAAGGGGGGGAGGGGGAGAAGTGGGGAAAACACCACAAAACTAATTGTAAAAAGCACTGTATGTGATGAAACACTTCGCAAGTATGACCTAAAACCACCCTAAATCAGAAAGAACCTACATTAGTTATGGTCAAATCACTAGTTAATGGTCAATGGAAAAGGCCACATCAATTGATAACACAGGTCTCTGCTTGGGCTACACTGCAATTTGAACAGATCCTCTTCTGAAACTGGTTTGGTTCCCAAGAGAATAAAAACCCCAAATTTTTGAAGTACAACAGCAGTTCAGTTAGCTCCTCAAAACTGTATTTTCTGGTAGTAGCAAGAACTTGGTTTGCCAGCCACTGCAGTAAATTCTGAGGGTTTAATGCTGATATTTTTAACCTTACTTGCTGGTACCTGGATCAAACACATGTAAAACTGAAGTTTCATTGCCTTGCTCTAGAAGTCCTACATTCTTGATCAGTGCTACAGTCGCAGAAAAAGAAATATACATAACAATATCAATTTAATGCACACATCTCCAGAATCAATCTTCTGTTATTTTTTTTATTAATAAGTACATAGGAATTACGGCCTGCATGTCAAGTAAGGTTGCTTTGTAATTAATTTTTTTGTACACATACTACTTCACTGTTCTAAGCTCAGATCACTGAATCCTATGGAAAAACAGCTTCCTGAGGCACAGGTTATACTTTTACAGGCAGCACCCCTAGGCGGGCAGTAATATCTTGTGACAATGTGGCAGCCCAGATGAGTTTGCGTCTACACTGCCAGTCTGCTTCCATGGCTGTAACCACCCCCATGGGGCATTTGCCACCATCCATGTCAGTGTAGAAATAAAAGTACTCATTATTTTTCTCACTTAGCAATATCTAGAGCCACTTTTATGGTTTTCACCTCTGCAAATTTACATGATGCACCTTCTCCTTCAGTATCTTCTGCAGTTCATTATGTAGGATCACATACAGCAGCTTTCCACTTCTAATGTTTTCTTACAATACAACGGTCTCATTAATGAATAGGGAATAGGGAATGCTGCTTTTCATTCTATGGTAGTTTGCTGCGTGGTGGGGCCTCTTCAGCCTGTGTCACATCCTCTTCTGATGATATTCCAAAATCTTTGCCTTCTGGCCAGTCAGTGATCTAAGATTCCTGGATGATTGGAGTTTCCTGGTCAAGTCCACTTATTCCATGTAGCATCAGTTGCATGATGTGTAAAGGGGACCTTCCCTTTGAACATCCAGCCCAGCACTGAAAGTCAGGGTACCAGGAGAAGCTGTGCATCAGTACCAGTCACTTCCAAATGAGCTCAAACCCCTTCATAGTCTGCTAGTATCTCTTTTTCAGCTGGAGTATAGTAGGTCTTTGATCCTCTGTGTCCTTGGCTTCAAATCCCTAGGGGTTAACCTCAAGTCTCCCCTGGTTCTTTCTGCCAGAGATCTCAGCTAGAATCTTTCTGCCTGGCTGCAATGTAGAGCATAGTTTTTATATCTGGTTTTGCCTGGACCGGAGCGAAGGCAACTGCATGCACAATCTCCTGCTTAATTTGTTCAAAGGCTTGTAATTGCTCAGGGCCCCATTTGAAATCATTCTTCTCCCAGGTCACCTGATAGAAGAGTCTCACAATCTGACTGTAGTTTGGGATGTGCATTCTCCAGAAATCCAAAACACCCAAGAAAGTTTGTGTTTCCTTTTTATTAGTTGGTAGAGACATAGCTGTAACTTGTTGATCACATCCATTGGGATCTGACAACATCCAGCTCGCCATATTATTCCTAAAAACTGGATCTCCCATGTCCCTTGGCCTTAATTTATTCTATGGCAAAACTGGCTTTCAGAGGAATTTGGATTATTCTCTCTCTTTTCTCAAAAAATTCTTCTGCTGTGTTGCCCCATACCATGACATCATCAATGTATCGCAGGTGTTCTGGAGCTTTGTCCTGTTCCAGTGCAGTCTGGATCAGCCTATAGCAAATGGTAGGTCTGCATTTCCAAGTCTGAGGTAGTTGATTCCAAGTGTACTGACGCCCTGCCAACTGAAAGCAAACTGTGGCCTGCACTCTGCTGCCAAAGGAATAGTGAAAAATGCATTAGCAATATCAGTTGTGGCATATCAGTTGGCTGCCTTTGACTCCAGTTCATATTGAAGTTCTAGAACATCCAGCACAGCAGCACTTAATGGCAGTGTGACTTCATTCAGGCCATGATGGTCTACTGTTAGTCTTCAGTCTCCACTGGATTTCCAAACTGGCCATAATGTTAAATGGTGAGCAAGTGTTACTGATAACTCCCTGGCTTTCCAGTTGATGAATCAACTTATGGATGGGAATCAGAGAGTTTCAGTTGGTGTGATATTGCCACTGGTACACAGTCATTATAGCAAATGCCACCTGTTGTTCTTCAGCTCTCAGCAACCCCCAAACAAGTGGGTCCTCCAAGAGACCGGGCAAGAAAGACAGCTGTTTAATGACCTCTGTCTTCATGGCTGCTGTGCCAAAAGCCTACCGGTACCCTTTCTCGTTCTTAAAATACCCTCTCCAGAGGTAGTGTATACCAAGGATGCATGGAGTATCTGGACCAGTCACAATGTGCTTTTGCCACTCATTGCCAGTCAGACTCACTTCAGCATCTAATACAGTCAATTCTTGGGATCCCCCAGTCACTCCAGAAATACTGATGGGTTCCACCCCTTTATAGTTTGATGGGATTATGGTACACTGTGCACCAGTGTCTACTACACCTTTATACTCCTGGGTGTCTGATGTGCCAGGCCACTGACTTCATACAGTCTAGTAAACACCTGGTCAGAGGCAGGGGCCCTCTAGTAGGCATCAACAAATGGATTTGTGTTATTCACTTCTTGCAAGTATGAATTAGAAGTTCCTACAAGAAGATCAGAAACTCTCCTACCCCATCTGGGGAACTGTCCACTGGAGACTGGAGCAGAACTCTTGTTGGAGAGCCTCCAGTTTTTCCTTGCAACTCATGTACCTGTTCCTCTAGCATTGTGGTAGGCTTTCCATTCCACTTCCTCATGTCTTCTCCACAGTCACAAAAAAATCTCCACAGTGGTCCCTGTTTTGTGTACCTTTCACATCCTCACTCTTGAGCAGGGCAACACCTACTCTTAATAGCTATGATATTGGTTCATATAGGTGGAGAATAGGACCTATCTTCTTTGAGTTGCTTAATTTCTGTAACAGTTTTTCAAGCTGGTCTTCTGATTTTTTGGACAGTCACTCCACAGCTGAGATGCAGCCCCATAGGAAGGAAGCAAGACTGTCCTCTTAATCCTGGAGCTGGCCAGCCACCCAGTCCACCGTTAGGTCCCCTGTCCAGGTCATTCCTGCCAATGGTGGTGGTCTCTGCATAAACTTCTGCCACATCGGTTGTCCACACTGGACTTCATCTGGATCTGTGGTTGTCTGTAGGTACTCCAGGTCAGAATAAATAATTTCTCACATGGTTGTCTCCCTCAGGTGCTGGAAACCTCTTTCCATGGTGGTCCACTTGCCTTGGTGACATACAACATCATCATAAAAGGATACCTTACCCCCATGGTAAGTTGCCTCTGGAGGCTAAGGGGTTGTGCTTCTCTTGCAATTGCCCTGTCAAGGTCCTCTTCCCTAGATGGTGATTCCAGCTGCCTGGTTTCCTTAGCCTCTAGTTTCAGGACACAGGCTCCATTATCCCAGTATTGAAGTAGTCAAGTGACAATGTTCTTGCCTTCACAATGGCCAAAATCTTTTCACATATCTTGGAGCTAATGCTGTGAAAGGGATTGGATTATTATCTTTGGCTTCACCTCTTGTAATGATGACAGTCTTGGTTCTCCTTCCTGCCCTGCACAAGGCAATTTTTTTGTGTATTTCTTCTGTATAGGGGCAACTGATACCAAAACAGATTTGTCATCTGCATAAGCTATTGCCAGAGTCTGAGTAGTCACAGTGCATGCCTCAGGGGTATGAATGGCTGTCATGGCTGTCAACAGGACCAGAGGATCTGAAGTGCTCATCATTGGGATTCAAGTGTCTGCACTGTCTGTCGTGTGGGTTGCAGTAGGTGCAGTATATGTTGCCAAGGTTTGAGTAGCCACAACACCTGTTGTGGTAGTTGGAGCAGCTGCAGTCCTCCTAGATAGCCTTATCACCCTGAGCAAAACCCGACACACCTTCAGAAGATCTAGCAATACCAACATGCTATGTTCAACATCCCAAGGATATTCAAAGTCCTCAAAAACATCTGTAATTTGCCATAACAAAAAGGGAAGGTGTAGCTAGATAGCTCTTTTACAAGTTGACTCTTCCAACTGAAAAAGCAAAAGGTGCAATTGATATTAGTTTCTGCTGGAGGGCTCCTGAAGTACAGCAGTGATGAATATAGACACCCCATTGTCTTAAATACGAATACGTATGCCAGTGCTACACAACACAACAAAGCAATTACTTTAAACCAACTTCTAGAGGTGATGAAAAGCACATAAATACTGACAAAATGTGTTCACAAGAAGTAATGTATCACAGAATACAATTCTGAGAACAAATAAGAAAATTGTGAACAACATCTTTTAAAACAATGTAATTAATTCAATCTGTTTTGACATTGCCAGATGGCTTCTGAAGCACACAGATCTGTCATCTCAAACCTTCAGGGTGACATACTGCCCAGGAATCAAACTCGAGTTGCCGCAGTGAAAGCTCTGAATCTTAGTCCCTTTGAGTCCCACGTTGGGTGCCGTAAAGGACTCTTATGGTTTAACCCCAGCCAGCAATTAGGACCACACAGCCCCTCACCATTCACCCTCAGAAGTGGGATAAGGAGATAAGGAAAAAATCAAAAGGCAAGGGAGAAACCTGTGGATTGAGATAAGAACAGTTTAAAAGAACAGCAAAGAAAGAGAAAACAATAATAACAATCATAACAACAACAATAATATTTTTTAAAAAGTTATACACAGTGCAATTGCTCATGAACACCAGTACCATACAGCAGATCCCAGAAGAATGGAGACTCAGACAACAGTTTGCACTTGAACACAATTGCACCAAACAGTCAGTCCCAGGAGAGAGAAGGGAAGGGAAGGGAAGGGAAGGGAAGGGAAGGGAAGGGAAGGGAAGGGAAGGGAAGGGAAGGGAAGGGAAGGGAAGGGAAGGGAAGGGAAGGGAAGGGAAGGGAAGGGAAGGGAAGGGAAGGGAAGGGAAGGGAAGGGAAGGGAAGGGAAGGGAAGGGAAGGGGAGGGGAGGGGAGGGGAGGGGAGGGGAGGGGAGGAGGGGGGGGGGAGGGGAGGGGAGGGAGGCGGAGGGGAGGGGAGAGGAGGGGAGGAGAGGGGAGGGGAGTGGGGAGGGGAGGGGAGTGGGGAGGGGAGGGGAGGGAGAGGAGAGGGAGAGGGAGAGGGAGAGGGAGAGGAGAGGAGAGGAGAGGAGAGGAGAGGAGAGGAGAGGAGAGGAGAGGAGAGGAGAGGAGAGGAGAGGAGAGGAGAGGAGAGGAGAGGAGAGGAGAGGAGAGGAGAGGAGAGGAGAGGACACTGGTATGGTTATGGATTGCACTAAAAGCCAACCGTTCTTCTGAAAACTTACATTAATATTTTAATAAACTGTAATCATAAAATCAGTCCTAGAGTAGAAATAAGTCATGCCTCACTCAGAATTTTCTCGACCTCAGTTTGGCTCAGGCAGAGCCCAAAAAATACACTGATCCAGCAGCAGGACTGAGATCAGAGTTTTTGCACAGCATTTGATAGTAATGTTTGCTGTCTGAAATGTCTGAAATATAAATTTGTTGAAGAACACATCCAAGCCATAATACAGAAAACAAACACTCCTCCAAATTCTAATTTTTATTCAAAACACATTCTAAAATTAAATTGATTTACATTCAAAGTACTGGCAAATATCATCTTTTTCTTCCAACAATCAATAATTCTGCTTGTCCCACTAAATCAGAATTTGAATGGGACATTTGATTGCCTCCTTACAACATGCCACTTTTTTTCTGTGCAGTCCAGATAGGAAACATCACTTCATCGAAGAAGAGTGAATGCCAAAGGCTTATAAGGTCAACTCTTTTTTTTTTTTTTTTTTCCTAAATTTTTAATAAAAGATAAAAAAGAAAATAATAAAGGAAAAATATACATTCTCTTTTATATACAAATTATAAACCTTGCTAGTTTGGATGGTATACAACATGCACTCTATGATATAGAGAGGAAATCTGCCTCTTTGTCTCAGTGTCTGTATATTTATATAGTCACTGCTCAGCCCTAATGCTGTTCTTTGGATCTACAGCTAAAATATATATCACACACTGCTGAATTGTTATGAGAATAATTTTATTTACAAATAGGACAACAATTTAGTAACTCACTCAGGTTCTCCAAAGAATTTTGAGTCTTTACAGAGATACATTCCAGTCAGCATATTTCCACCCTCCTTGAATATCATATTCTAAATTCAGCTCTTAACCACTTGCCAATAGATGGATCCAGTCAGTAGCTATATATTATGATGAATATAAAGAATATTATCAAATATTAGGAAAAGACTCTCTTTTAAAGATAGAATTGAACTCTCCCTTTTCACTTTTTATGATGATATTTGGCAGCAGCTGTTATCCCATCTTCCAGAGTGCAGTGGCATTTAAACAGGATAAGGAAATACGAAAAAAAAAAAAAAGAGAATGAGATTTAAAATTAAGTAGTATGTGTTGACAATGTAATATGATGACAATGAAATGCAAGATATCTTTGCTTAGTGACACGATTTTTATTATGCAGGATATATTTTTTGCACACTTAACAAAAAAACCCATCTCCCAATACATACACATACCTACATTTTCCCTTTCAGGATCCACAAAGCTAGCAAAATGTTATCAGCTCTACTGTCAATATACAAATAAAAAATGCACTGTATTCTATTGAAAACTAATCTACTTATGCTGTATTTCTCATGGCATTTTTTTAATGATACTAATTACCCCAAAGAGATCATGAGGTTGGAAAAAAAAAAATCTAGTGAGTAAATTATTGATTGCCTAAAATTTTTGGAAAATTCAATATGGCTCTGACTACAGATGACCTGTTCTGAGATGATTTCAACTAGTGAAACAATTTCATAAAATCCTCATGGTGTTCCCAACCAATACATGGGTAAAGCTAAACCAAATCATTACAGCATATCAGCCATTACTGATAAATCTCTTCTGCAGTACTTGAAATACATATGTGTTTTAAAACAGGCAAAGGGGATGAGAGTAAGGTGAGTGAAAAAGAAGGGTGGGAATGTACTTCTGACAGCTTGCTTTCCTGTTTTTTCCAGACAGAAAGTACAGCTTTTGTAAATTAAGTATGAACACATGAACCTTGGCTGAAAAATAACAGAATCATAGAATAGAAACATGGAATCATTTTGGTTAGAAGAGACCCTCAAGACCATCAAATCCAACCATGACCTGACTCTGGCACTAAACCATCTCCCTAAGAACCTCTTTTAAATACCTTCAGGGATGGTGACACAACCAGTTCCCTGGGCAGCCTGTTCCACTGCTTCACAACCCTTTCTGTGAAGAATTTTTTCCTAATATCCAATCCATCACAATGGTTAATAATATTAGTAAAGCTGTTTGAAGAAAAGTAGAGATTTCTAGCTAGTATCAAGGAATTTTAATAGAATACGTAGTAGTTTATCTTCTTTTCTCTTTAGTGAACTAATATCATGATGGTGGGAAACTACAGCAGGTCTGTGGAATCCTTGACAGAGAGTATGGGAATAGAGATCAGCCTTGAAAATATTAAGGTTTACCCTTGAGAAGGATGGGAATAATGGAGTATCCAGAGATATTAAGTTGTACCCGTTAGAGAGAAGGGATGTACTTGTGAGAGAGAAGGGAGTAGAAGAGTAACATGGATGATGGCAAAATTAACCAATGATATGTTACTGCTGTAACTTGTAACCAATAGTGAAGAGACACATGAATTGGTAGAACTGTATAACAACACACTTGTAGCAATAAATGGCACCTACTACTTTCATCCTGGAAGAACTTGGTCCATGTCGTTTGTCTGTCTCAATCGCGACATCTGGTGACCCCGACATGATCCTGCATGAAGAAGGATCTCTCATGAAGAAGAGACAGCAGTGAAGCTGTGACAGCCGAAGACGAGCTGTGGAGATGGAACCCGGTACAGTCGATAGAGCAGCACGGGGGAGCTGTCGAAGATCCGGATCCTTGAAAGGACACCATGCCAAGAGTAGTGAGCTACTGGGAACATGAGGGGGAACTTATCTAAAGAAGAGGGTGTTATATTATCTATATGGAAGCTGCTTCTGAAGAAGGGGGGTGTTAGCCTTCCGGAACCAACTTTAAGAAAAATGTTACTATGGGGCAAGATGCAAGGTTTAGAGGTTAATTTGGTGACAGCATTTAGTGTGTCACAATGGATGGACTCGGGAAATAACTGTTTGATAATGCTACCCAAGGGTCCAAAGAAGCAACTGAACTGTTAACAGTGTGGCTCTTGTTATTAGAGACTTTGAAAGAGTTAAAAGAGCAACAGGATCAGGCAGAAGTGGCGGAGCGGGATGGTCTTCCTGGGTCTCCTGGGCCAGATTTGGAGGAAAAGGTGAGATTATGTACTATTCTGAGCCCCGCTGTTACTAAAGATTCGTCAACACCGCCCAAGTCCGTGTTATCTGATGATATGGATATGTGTCCATGGCACTCTCTTGGAAAGTTAAAAGGAATAGATGAGGAGCGTACGTATGTGTGGCCTCGAGATCAGATAAAAGCTATGAAAGACTCACATGAAAAAGCAGCGCTGGGTTATATGCGATCTCGGGAGGGGCCCCTGGAGCACCATCAGAGCAGTGCGTTCAACCAACTGCTCCACCGTCATCAATCGCGGTTCAATTATCTGTGCCACCGCCATTAATCACAGTTCAACCTTCTGCCTCACCACTATCAGTCACGGAAGGAAAAAGTGGACATTTTTCTTCCTATCTCCCCTTGCCTAGAGATTCAGATGAGGACGATTGTCCTGTGGTGAGCCAGAGTGAGTCCAATAATGTAATTCCTACAAATTCGGGTCCCCCCAACCTGCCCCCTCACCCCTCCTGTTCTGCTGCAGACCAAATTCCTGAGGGTGGGGGTGGAGCTTCAGAGCATAGACCAAACTTATCAAAAAGCAGGGATTTACCTCCAGCTTCGATTACAGTTAGACCGTGGGACCCTGTGCATTTTTTGGAAAAAGGTGAAGGCTAAAGCTATGGAAATAGGGGACTGGGATCTATCGGAAAATATATCGGTTCCTTCCCCTGTTATTGAGCCACCACTTGTTGAATCTGCTGGATCCATGGCCTTTCCTGTAGTATATCACAATCCTTCAAGGAGGGACCCCCATGAGCATGTTCCTTATTCCTGGAAAGTAATTCAAGATTTGCAAAAAGCCACTGCCCATTACAGTCCTAATTTCCCTGCGGTTATGCAACTGTTACGTTTGTTATCCATGGAAGCTATGACTCCCTATGATATTTCTCAGTTAGCTCAGATTATTTTTCAACCTGTACAGCTCACGATGTTTCGAAGTATTTGGCAGCAGAGGACTGAGGCACAAGCAGTGGTAAACATACAATACCCAGACACTGATCCCTGTTCTGTTAGTGGTGTGGACGTATTGCTGGGCTTGGGACAATATACTTTAAGCACAATGGCCTCCTCTGGTGCTCGAGCAAGTGAAGGCCATAGGGATGGAGGCTATAATTAGAACACTGGAGTTGGCAGAACAAAAAACAAAGATACGGCCCTATCAAGCAGGGTCCTAAAAAGCCATTTCTTTCCTTCGTTGAAAATTTACAAGCGGCTGTTGAACATCAGGTGTTTGATGTGCACCTTCGGGGACTGTTGATAAAGCAGCTAGCTCGTGATAATGCTAATGCAGATTGCCAGAAACTGATGGAAGCTTTGCCAGGGAATCCAACTTTAGAAGCAATGATTACTGCTTGCGCCAAGGTCGGTTCAGTAGAACATAAAATGATTGCACTCGCTGCTGCTATGGCAATAGCAAGAATACAAGATCTAAAGTGCTATGAATGTGGTTGGAATGGTCATGTAAGACTTGTCTGTCCATGTAAAAACAAACAGGTTTCAAAAGCTGCAAGCAGACCTAGCTATGATACAGCCTCAGTAATTTGCTTCCAATGTGGAAAAAAGGGACATTCTTCTAGGCAGTGTCATTCTAAGTATCATTCTAAGGGACAGCCACTTCAGCAGGGAAACAACAAGAAGAGTACGAAGGGGCACATGCAGAAACAAATGCCTCCTTCAGCAATGTCTTGCAATCCCTGTAGTCCGTTTCTGGGGTCAGTGCACAGGCAGCCCTTTGTGACAGACTATCAGGAAAAAACAGCAGAGCAGCCAGGATGGATGCCCACACAGTAATCATAACAACTCAAGAGGTGCATAAAGTGCCTCTGGATGCTTGGGGGCCAACTGACAGGGGACTGAGTGCTTTGTTATTGGGATGATCAAGTAGTACCCTGCAAGGATTAATGGTACATGTGGGGGTTATTGATGCAGACTATATAGGACAAATTTGTGCCTTGGTTTCCACAGCAACCCCACCTGTGACAATACAGAAAGGAACACATTTAGCTCAACTTGTGCCTTTTTTGAGTTCTGTTCCTAGGACTAAGCAAGTTCTTCGTGGGGACAGTGTATTTGGTTCAACTGGAAAGCCACTTGCTTTTTGGTCTCAAACCATGTCAGAAAAAAGGCCACAAATGGTTTGTACACTCATAACAATGGCTTTTGTCCCCAGGCAGGTGAAGCTTACTGGACTGCTTGATACAGGAGCAGACGTCACCATAATTTTGCAACAAGATTGGCCTCCTTCTTGGCCCTTGGTTTCACATGCTCTGGGGGTGATGGGACTAGGTGGAATCGCAAACAGGTTGATGTCAGCTAAACCGATAGTGATTGCTAATCCTGAAAATCAAAGGGCTACAGTGAGACCTTATGTGACCCCGGCCCCATTGAACTTGTGCGGGAGGGATTGCTTAGGGCAGTGGGGACTACGGATAACTACAGATTTTTAGCAGGGGTCACTGTGATGCAGGGTGTTTCTCGGACCACTTTAGCACTAAGATGGTTAACTGAAAGACCAGTATGGCTCGATCAGTGGTCCCTTGCTCAGGAAATCTTATAGCCCTGCAATCTCTTGTGATGGAACAGCTAGCTGCAGGATGCATAGAGATCTCACATAGCCCTTGGAATACTCCTGTGTTTGTTACCAAAAAGAAATCAGGAAAATGGAGATTATTACATGACTTCTGAAAGGTTAATGAGGTTATGACAATTATGGGAGCTTTGCAACCAGGTTTACCTTCTCCTACAATGATTCCAATGCAATGGGAAATTGTTGTAATAGATTTGAAAGATTGTTTCTTTACTATTCCTTTAGCAGAACAAGACATGGAAAAGTTTGTCTTTACTGTTCCATCTGTAAATAATGGAGAACCAGTAAACATTATCATTGGAAAGTGCTGCCACAACGGCTGAAAAATTCCCCTACCATATGTCAGTGGTATGTGGCAAAAGCTCTGAGTCCGGTACGTGCTTTGTTTCCACCAGGGTATTGCTGTCATTATATGGATGACATCTTGTTGGCCACAGCAAGGCCAGTACGGGCTGGTTGTTGCACCAGAGAAGGTGCAATGACAACAGCCATGACTTTATTTGGGCATGAAAATTTTGGATCGGACAGTGACACCACAACCTATAAAGTTGCAAGTAAAAATCAAAACACTGAATGATGTGCAAAAATTGGCAGGAATGATCAATTGGGTGAGGCCTTATGTAGGAATCCCCTCTTCTCAATTGCAGCCATTATTTGACCTATTGCGAAGAGACACTAATATTTCTGCCCCTCGCACTTTGACAACGGAAGTAAAGCAGGTAATTGCAGAAATCGAACAAGCAATCAGTAGTAAACATGTATGGAGAATTGATTTGACAGTGCCTGTACAAGCAATTGTTTTGATTGATCAATGCATTCCTGTTGCCATGATTGCACAATGGCATGAGAAGTGAGGAGATCCTTTACATATTTTAGAGTGGGTCTTTTTGCCAGCCAAGTCAAAAAAGACAGCCCCAGGTCTTTTTGAACCAGTGGCTCAGGTGATTATTAAAATCAGATCATGTTGCATGGAATTAATGACAAGAGACCCAGAAATGATCGTGCTTCCTGTGCGAAGTCACTATTTTGAACGGTGTATGGCTAATAGTTCTGGACTACAAGCAGCTATGATGAATTATACGGGTCAAATCAGTTATCGTTTGCCCTCACATCCAGTGATTAAATTAGGCAGTCAAGTAAGATTTGGTCAGAAGCAATTGAACCAATCGAGCCAAATAAATGGACCTACAGTGTTTACAGATGGATCAGGAAGGACAGGCAAGGCAGCCATTGTTTGGAAGGATGACCCACAATGGCAACATTGAATAGAATATCAGGAAGGATCACTACGAGCAGTCAAACTTAGAGCAATGATCATGGCATTTCAGGCCTTTCCTGGTCCTGTGAATATTGTGACAGACTCTGCTTATGTGGCCGGGTTTGTACAATGTTTGGATAAAACTGTATTGGGACATGCATCTAATGAAAAGCTATTTGGTATTTTAAAACTGTTATAGCTTCAAATTCAGAAGCGTCATCATGAACATTATGTAATGCACGTTAAAAGTCATACTACATTGCCAGGTTTCATAATAGAAGGAAATGCAAAAGCAGATTCTCTAGTTTTAGTGGTGACTTTAGGACCTGTTTCTGATTTTAAGCAACAGGCAATAGCTTCACATCATTTCTATCACCAAGGTTATCGTGCTTTGAGACGACAATTTGGCACTTCAAATTCTGAGGCGCGTACTATCGTTGCCACATGCCCTGATTGTCAAGGTCAGCATATTCCTACTTATTATGGCACCAATCCCCGCGGCCTTAGAGCCTTGAAAATTTGGCAAACTGATGTTATACATGTACCTGAATTTGGGCGCTTGAAATATGTTCATGTCTCTATAGACACCTTTTCTTCTGCCATTGTTGCCACTGCTCATACTGCAGAATCTGCACAAGATGTAATATGTCATTGGCAGCGTGCATTTTCCTTCTTGTGTGTTCCACAACAGGTAAAAACAGACAATGATTCAACATATGTATCCCAGAAAGTTGCTTCATTTCTGCAGCTTTGGGGAGTATCTCATGTTACAGGTATTCCTCACTCTCCCACAGGGCAAGGCATTGTGGAATGCGCTCATGGAACACTGAAGCATTTTCTTCAAAAACAAAAAGGGGGAATGTTGGGTGAGCCAGCCTCATTTAGTTCAACATTTTAACTGTCTTGCCAAAGAGCTTTGAGTCCTTTGTCCAAATTACTTCTTTCTAGCAAATCTATGCCTAAACTGTATGATGATCACTGATACTGGATACTCCATTAAAAATGAAGGACAATGTGTCAAAAATTATTTTCCTCTTCAGAAAAGGAAACCTGAGAGTATAAGAAACACAGAGCTGCTCTTTCTCCATATAAAAAGGCTTAGATTTCTATAGTTTGACAAGTAATAACATCTACAATAAAATAATATATGAGCATTTCATTTGCTTCAATATTTTTCATTTTTCAGAGAATGACTGAAGAATATTTTTCTTCTGTGATATAGGTTCTTGTGTGGTGAAAGGAGAAAGAAATAAGCCTTTTACCAATACTAGAGTACAGAAAATCCATATACACTTAAAATCA
This sequence comes from Patagioenas fasciata, assembly GCF_037038585.1. Classification (NCBI taxonomy): domain Eukaryota; kingdom Metazoa; phylum Chordata; class Aves; order Columbiformes; family Columbidae; genus Patagioenas; species Patagioenas fasciata. The sequence continues at coordinate 24,949,569 of NC_092524.1, read as the reverse complement.
AGAAGACAATACTTCATGGATGCCAGAGGTACTGGTGGAAAGTAGATGCCCTGGGATCAGCCCACACAACAGTAGAAACATCAGGCTTTCACCCACATTAAGTTATTGGTATTAGAGAAGCCTAGAGGAGGGAAAAAAAGCCAAAATCCAAACAAATCAACCTTCAACAATGTCACTTATCTGTACATTTAGGTTACAAACTGGATTTTCTGACATGGCAGAAGAAGACATCAGCACAATTAGATGGAGTCAGAGAACGTAAGGATAACTACTTGCCCCAGTGCCTCATTAAAATGAATTTGAAGGTTATACACATCTAGTTAGACCAGCTTGTCAGCTCTGTGGTTGAAATTTTTGGTGCATGAGATTGGATGATTTAACTGTTTCTCTGGCTGTAAACATTTGAAATATAACTCCCCAGAAGTGCTCTGACCTATAAGAACAACAAAGGCAAAAGATATAACAAATGCTAAAGCTTTATTTTTATAATAACTGAAGTCAATTCCGTTCTTGGTTGTATTAACTGAAAAAACTAGAATTAATTAGGATGACTTTTTAATTTTTCTTATGGTGCCATTATAAAATGTAAAACTGTTTTAAACAATTCTGTAACATAGCAGGTATGTGAAAGAGAGACATGAGGAAAAGATACTAGTACATCTGATTTCTATATCTGGACCTGCCATTCCTCAATTAAACTTAGAACACAAATAGTAGAAAAAAAAATATGAACAAGTTTCAATCATTGATTTATATAAAAATATCCTTAAATGGAATTCAGATACCGTCTACTGATAGAGAAATAGTAATTAGTGCTGAAGCTTCAAAAAGCGGTGGTGATTTTGTTTGTTTGTTTGTTTTTGTTTTGGTTTGGTTTTGGTGGTTTTTTGTTGGTTGGTTGATTGTCTTTGATGTTTATTTTGTTGCTGTTGTTTTTGATTTTGTTTGTTGTTTTTGGTTTGGGTTTTTGGCAGGTTTTTTGTTTGGTTGGCTTTTTAATTTGACTTTCTAAATCCCTAAAACCTTTTACAACTCAGGAATTCATTTATCTTTTACAGATGACACTAATTGGGATTTGCAAAGATGTATGAGAATTTCAAAGCCAAAATGTAAAACTTCATTTCAGGCCTGGTAGAGCCTGTACATACAGAAGTCCATAGGGTTGTCAATACTCTCTGTATTTTCTTATATAATTCTGGGTAAAGAATCAAGAACCCAGTGCAGCAGATTTATGATTCTCTAAGATGCAGAACAGGCTTTGTTTTTACAGTGAAGGAGCCAGATTTATGCCCTTATAAGTTATTATAGTAGTTCCTTTTAACTGAATCAGACCCTGCTGAAAAGAGAAACACAAAACAGGTTGGAGTGGTGCAAGGTAATCAGAAGCTTTCAGTAATACAGGCTTTTTGAAGAAATTCACTGTTATTGCCTCAACTACTTTAAAAATAAACAAGTGTACAAAGTATTAACATATGTAAAATTCTGCATTAAAGTGAGATTGACCCACTTAGAAGCAGCCTACAGCCAACAAAAAGACTGCACCGTGGGATACTTATCTCAGAAAAAAACCATTTCGCACCTGTTAATTACTCTGAATAAGTTTGCACACAATGCTATTTAAGGCACTTATCCATTGCTTAGAAGCAATACTAATGTAATCTCTTACATTGTTGTTATAAGTGAAATGAAAGCTTACCATGAATAATTTCCCTGCAAATCATCAATTAACTAAGTATTTGCCAGAAGACCCATAAAGTTCCAGTGCATCCTAAAGCTAGGTAAATAATGAGTATTTCAGCTTTGCTGACAATCACGGTAAGCTTGTTGATGGTGTGATCACACAAACTCAGTATTTCAGGAGAATTTCTACTTAAACCATCACTTGTTATTTAAAAATCTAAAACAAGTTTTTATCAAAAACAATCAAACAAAAAATCACAGAAGTTTCACTTACATTCCCAACACTTTCAAATTAGAAAGTATGTCAATCAAAATTAAAGGTTTTAAAACAATTTTGAAGTAATCTGAATGCTAGTCAAGATCTAAACATTTAACTTGAGACACTTGAAACATGTAAGATTTTTACAATTTAATTCCTCTTTTTCACTTTAATGTTTGGATGAACACAAAATGAAGGCACGAAATACTTTTATATTTCTTTATCAGAATGATTTGACTAAAACTACTTTTCCTATCTGTACCCATCTGTGTACCTAAAACATTAATTTGCAGCAGAAGTCTCTAATCTTAAACTCTAGCACAGTTGCCCTGCTAGCAACTTCCAAGGCAAATTCCAATACTGAAGGATTCTAAAATATTGCCCCATTGCTATTTGCATACTCAAAGGGTTTGGCATAAATATACACCCAGGCACTTTGCATATTAAAAATAGTAAACAATATAATCATATTGAGAAACTTACTAGGACAAAATACAAGTCATAAAAGACAATACAATCTCATAAGGGTTTGATAAAAATTTTGTGTTTGTACAGATCCTGAATATGAACAGGACTGTTCTGATTTTTTAATAGTTAAAAGACAGTAAAAAAAAATCAAACTCAACAACAAAACACACATACACAAAACCAAAAACAAACAAAAAACCTCCTACAAAAATAACAACAACAAAACGAGCAAAGCCCAAGAATTTTGGAGGGGGTAGACAGAAATGTAAGAAACTATTATCTTGCCAATAGGCTCAGGCAGGACCTCTCAGTAAAGCATATTTTTATTAACAATTTTGCAAGATCAGGTGTTCTACCTAAGGTAGGTACCCCGAACAGGGCAAAAGCCACTGCTTATGTTCCCCTAGTCCTGGCTGCAAATTCCCTCCCCTGCTCCCCATTATTTGGGTACTCCAAGGTTGACAGCCTACCTGATGCTTCCCTGATGTCTGCCTCAGTTTACCTCATTTGCTACTCCAATTCTAACAATCCCCTCCCCTTATTTATTTACTTACATTAAGGTATGGTTTCTTGGCTCTCTGGCTACTACCCACCACTGACTTAACCTTTAACTACAGGAATCGGTTTGCATTAGCACATTTCCAAGATGAGTGCAAAAAGGCTTTGTTTTACATTTAAGGTCCAATTGCCAGATGTTCCTCAGTCCCCACCCGCTGGGTCAGGCCTCAGATCCATGGTTGCAAAAACAACCTTCCTTCTTCAATAGCTTCTTACAGGAAGAGAACATAGAGATTCCAACTGTTATTTAAAAGCATTAAAAGTTTAAGATGACATAGTTTAAGCTGATCTTTTCTGTTTATGCAGAGATTAATGATTTTGGAGACTGATCTATCTCTATTTCTCTTCCCATCTATATTGGTATTCATTTCCCTTTAAAAGTAATTCTCTACTGATTTTGGAGAGTCTCAACAACCCATTTCAACAGGGTCCTTAACATTAGACTGTTTGTGCTCAGGGAACAGGAGTCCTTCCTGAAATGTTTGTACATACAAATTTGTTTCAGGTGTTCATATGACAGTCACTGGATCCTAGGCAATATACTCACCACTGATTCGGATTTATCCTTCTCTTGGACAAGTAACGCTAAGACATAAGCCTGGTAGTCAGAGTTCACACCCAATATGATTTCTTTTGCCAAATTATCACTCCTTTTCAGTTGTGTAACTAACCATGAAAAGGCCATGATTTGTTACTAATCACAGAATGGCAAGGTTGGAAGGGACCTCTTGACTTTATCTTGTCCAGCTCCCTGCTCAAGCAGGGTCAGGTTCAGCAGGTTGGCAGGGACTGTGTCCAGTCAAGTTTTGAATATTTCCAGGGATTGAGATTCCACAGCCTCCCTGGACAACCTTCTCCAGTGCTCAACTACCCTTAGAGTAAAAATGACTTTCTTGTATTTAGATATATTTTCCTGTGGTTTTATTTGTGCTAATGATAATTGTAAGCAACAGGTTGTAATTCAAACGATGATCAAGTTTGCTCAAGGACAGATTATATTCAGAAAACTATAAGTGGTTTTCTGTGATTATTATGAATTGGGCTTGTTCTTAGCTGTATTTATAAAATATTCAACTATAGTAATCGAAATTCCCAATACTAACAACTTGTCATAGTGTAATCTACATGTATTAAGTAGATTTTTCTGTACTAATATCTTATTGATAAACCAAAGTATAAACAGAAAAATTCTCTATACAGATTTAAACAGGCCAGTGGTATGGATAATGGTGTTTTTTGCCTGTGGCAGGTGCATTTAATAAGAAGGTAAAATCTCTCGATATGTAGATATGCGTGTAGTCTCTATCAGTTCTCTGACGGGAACCAGTATTTCATTTCTGACAGAGGTTATCAGTGATCTAAAAATTTTTTACAAACTTTTGATTCTGGTTCTACATCTCAAACAGGTTTCAGTCCTCCTCCAGAGGAAAAAAAAGAAGTTTGTTTGCCTGCCTTCTCCTTTGCCTGTTTTTCATTCACTCTTTTCACAATAGTATAATACCAGACACACCCATCCTGGGAGCATGCAGGGCTACAAATCACAGTAAGCATACATCTGTCTCAAAAATTATGGGATTTGATGCTTCATTTGATTTTTAAGACATCTCATCAAGATCCTCCTTAATGTACTAAAAGATTCGAGCTATCTTATAGTCCTCCAACATAAAGGGGTTTAGTTTGATACCCTTCAGGAAACTTTATTTTGTTCCAATCACAACAGCTGATAAAACAGTTAGGATTCAGATTTCATTAGAAGTTTCCACAATGTATTTCAGGAAACACTGAAAAATGAACACTCTGGTTTGTTCTGCACTACCCAATCAAGAGAATCTCTTCTTAACAAAAAGGCAAAGGGAGTCTGAGAATGTGGTTCAAAGATACCATGAATCCAAATCTAGGGGTACTGACTCCAGTATAAGAACGTTGCCGTCACCAGTGTAGAACTAGTGTATGTTTTCTTAGCTACTTCAGATTTGTTTAAAAAACCCAGCATATTTTGTGTTACGTCTTCTCTTGTGTAAACATAAAGTTAGTTTCAGAGCATAATGTCAGCAGGAAATCCTTATTATGTTCCTTGGCTAATTAAACATAAATGCAGTAATACGTCTACATCTGATGTGGATCCTGCTGGGTAATACAGCGTGTAGAAAACTACTACTAATAACCGTGGAACCATAGCCTGAAAGAATGCACATAGGAAAGAAATTGCTGAACATATATGATGCTTTTGTCTGAAGTATCTGCTATCTAATTTTGAAGAAAAAATATCTCCCCAAGCTGGTAAGATCCTCTGGTTATTACCTGCTATTGGTCCTTAATGTTGGCAGGGAAGAGGTAGGAAAAAAGAATTCTTAAGGCAATCAAAAGAGATTTCAGAGATTTGGGGCAGCTGATCGACAGCTCAGGTGGTTTTCTCTTCCATCCTTTCAGTAGCAGGCAGGAATACAGAATGGAACAGGCAGGCCCAACTAATCAACATGTGGCTGGTGTCATCAACGGAACTTCGGGTTTTTCGATCATGGGATGGACAGTCCTTCACCAGGTCTTCTGACATCCGATGGGATGCACCTGTCTCAGAAGGGGAAAAGGGTGTTTGTTCAGCGGTTAGCAAGGCTCATTGATAGGGCTTTAAACTAGATTGGAAGGGAGAAGAGGGCAGTACCAGGTCTGTCAGTGATGGGCAGTGGGATGGCATACCGAAGCTTGAGGAGATGCATGACAGTGAGGTTCCTCAGACTGCACCACAAGGTGAAGGGCACAATCAGTGACACTTGAAGTGCTTCTTCACTAACGTGTGCAGCATGAGGAAAAAGCAAGATGAACTAGAAGCCTTGGCCTGGTCCCAGGGATACAATATAACTGGCATTAGTGAAACCTGGTGGGATGAATCCTGCGGCTGGTGATAGATGTGACTGTGTGATGGATGGCTACAGGCTATTCAGAAGGCACAGGCAGGGTTGGAGAGATGTGGAGGTGGCACTGTATGTAGCGGAGGGGCTGGAATACATGCAGCTGACAGCTGGTCATGGCAAATTTGAGAGCCTCGGGGTAAGGATTAAAGGTCAGACAAATAAAGTGGATATCATCGTGGGAGCCTACTATAGGCCACCCAGCCAGGATGATAACACTCATAAGTTATTCTTTAAGTAACTAAGCAAAGCCTCCAAGTCATCTGCCCTTGTCCCTGTGGGGGACTTCACCTTGCTAGTTGTCAACTGTGAATATCACACATCTGGCATCAACAGGTCCAGAAGATTCCTAAAGCATCTGGATTATCACTTCTTGGTACTAGTACTAAGGGAATTGACCAGGCAAGGTGCCTTCCTAGACTTGCTACTTACTAAGAGAGGGTCTTGTGGGAGAAGTGGAAATTGGTGGCTGCCTTGGACACAGGGAACACAAAGCAGTCAGGTTCAAAACCTCTGCTAATGGGAGGAAAACTGACACCAACACCTCAACACTGGATATGAGGAGACCAGACTTAAGGTTGCTCAGATAACTACTTAGTAAGATGCCCTGCAAAGAAGCTTTTGAAGGCGCTGGGGTCTGACAGTGTTGGTTGCTTTTTAAGTACCACTTACTAAAAGCACAGGACCAGGTAATTCCAAAACGCTGAAAATTTAGCAGGGGAGTCAAAAAGCTAGCTTGGTTGAGCAGGGATCTTCTTCTTGAAATAAGGCAAAAAAAGAAATTATATGGTCAGTGGAAGCAAGATCAGGTGCCATGGGAGGACTACAGAGGTGCTGCTCACCACTGTAGGGAGAAATTCATGATGCTGAAGCTCAGTTAGAACTGAAGCTGGCCAGTACTGTGAAGGACAATAAAACAGGATTCAAAAAATATATTAATGGTAAAAGGCAGACTAGAAATAACATTGGCTCATTACTTGATGAGCGTGGTGACCTTATTAACAGGGACATAGAGACAAAGTCGAAATGTTTAATGCTTGCTTCACCTCGATCTTCAACACTGAAGAAGGACTTGGGGGCCTCCATAACCCTGCGGTAGAGAATCATGGCTGTGTGAACAATAAACTCCCAATGAATCCGGAACTTGTACAGGATTCACTACTCCAGCTAGATCCCTACAAGTCAGGGATTCAACCAAGGGTACTTTAATAGCTGGCTGGTGTCATAGTGAGACCTCTTTCTGTGTTTTTTCAACACTTCTGGGTAATCTGGAGAGGTCTCAGATGACTGGAAGCTAGCAAATGCTGCCCCAATCTACAAGAAGGGCAACAGAGATGACGATGGACACTACAGGTCTGTCAGCCTCACTTCTGTGCCTGGCAAAATCATGGATGTCTTTCTGGGAGTTATCAAAAAACATCTGAATGACAACACAGTCATTGGTCCCAGCCAGCATGGGTTCATGAGGAGAAAGTCCTGCTTAACAAACTTAAATTCTTTCTACAACAAGGTTACCCACCTAGTTGACCAAGGGAAGCCTGTCGATTTGATATTTTTGGATTTCGATAAAGCTTTTGATGTTGTCTCTCACAGTATCCTCCTGGACAAAATGACCAGCATACAGTTGGACAAATGCACAATGCAGTGAGTGAGCAATTGGCTGATGGGCCAGTCTCGAAGAGTTCTAGTAAATGGGGTTATGTAGAGCTAGTGAACAGTCACTAGTGGAGTTCCGCAGGGATCCATCTTAGGGCCGACACTCTTCAATGTCTTAATAAATGACTTGGACTCAGGACTTGAGGGAATACTAAGTAAGTTCATTGATGACAAAAAACTGGAAGGAGCTGTTGACACTGTCAAGGGCAGAGAGGCTGTGCAGAGGTATCTGGACAAACTGGAGAACTGGGCAATCACCAGCCACATGAAATTCAACAAGGGCAAATGCTGGAGCTTGCACCTGGGACATGGCAAACCCGACTGTACCTACAGACTGGGGAAAGAGATCCTGGAGAGCAGCTCTGAGGAAAGGGATGGGGGTTCTGGTTGACAGCAAGCTGAACATGAGCCAACAGTGTCCCTGGTAGCCAAGAGGGCCAACCGTGTCCTGGGGTGCATCAAGCCAGGCGAGGGAGGTGATTGTCCCGATCTAGTCTGCACTCGTGTGGTCTCACCTGGAGCACTCTATGCAGTTCTGGGTGCCACAGTATAAAAAGGATATAAAGCTACTGGAGAGTGTACAAGAAGAGTACTACAAAGTTGGTGAAGGGTTTGGAGGGGAAGCCGTATAAGGAGTGTCTAAAGTCACTTGGTTTGTTCAGCCTGGAGAAGAGGAAACTGAGAGGAGACCTTAGTGCAATCTACAGTTTCCTCACAAGGGGAGGTGGAAAGGCAGGCGCCGATCTTTCTGGCGACCAATGACAGAACCCAAGGGAGTGGCAAGAAGATGTGCCAAGGGAGATTTAGCTTGGAAATTAGGAAAAGGTTCTTCACCCAGAGGGTCGTGGATCACTGGAACAGGCTTCTCAGGGAGGAAGTCAGAGACCCAAGTCTGACAATGTTCAAGAAGAGACTGGACAATGCCCTCAGACATATGGTGTGAACTGTGGGGTTGTCATGCGCAGGGAAAGGAATTGGACTCGATGATCCTTAATGGGTCCCTCCCAATTCAATTCATTTTATGATTCTTAAAAAATTATAACGCACAAGAATAAGGAAAGAATAATGATGGGAAAAATCTGATCTAGTGTCAAGCATTTTCTAGAGCTACCTGCATCAGATCAACAGTATAATAACATAATTGTTAGAATATGTTTGTTAAATCATTCTGAGTTCAAATTTGATCCACCTAGCCTCACTAATATTACTAGGTTTTCTTTCAGTCATCCTTTGGTATTCCACTTCATCTCTCTTGCTAAGCTGCCTAGGATAAAGGTACAATAGCTTTCAGGGTTTTGTTCCATACATAGCCTGAGACAGTATCATGCTATCTTAAAAAGGTGTCCTTGACGAAGAACCCTTGGATGGATGAATTCTCAAAAAATGCAGAGTGCTCACTATCGCTTGCATGTCAATAATCAGTATGCCCTTGCAACTTTTTCACAGGTAGTTCTGGTATCTTCGAACTTGGGGCATTCTGAACCAGCTGCACTTGTGTGAGAGCACTGAGATGTTTATGACAATGAGTACTGCATGAGAAAGCACAGATCTGCCTAAACATGGACAGGAAAACCTAAGAGACTCTTTGGTTTTGTGAGGTTAAACCAGTTTAAATTAGTTTTGAGTATTTTGCAGATTGTCACTTGTTCATCTCAATAGGGTGCAGATAGAGCTGGATGGCCATCTGTCCCTTGTTTCAGCTGCCAGCAATCAGCCACTTGGCAAGGCTAAAGCAAAGAACATCTCCATTATATTTAAAGACACACTGGACATTTTGCTGTGAAATTTCTGCCAGCATTTCTATATTTAGGAAACATCTGAGTAGAAGGAAGATGCAAAACTGAAAGTATGTGGAATGCTTCAGAATCCACCACAAGTCTGAAGAGAAAGTTGAAATAAACATTGAAGCTTTTCAAGGATTTTAGAAGTTTAGTAAATGTATTTACATTGTATTTTTGTCCTTCCATTTTACAAGCCAAGCTAAATGTATAATTAGATTATTATTAAATGAGTGGGTTCTCTAAATGGCATGACATAAATCTTTAGAAGTCTTCATCTTCTGACTCAGCAAACCTCCTTTGTAGAATGAAGTAAGGCTAAGTCAAACAATAATGAAACAGTACAATTGCTATTAATTTCTGAGCTTTGTTACCAGAACTGCTGTATGGGAATGTAGTGCAAGATTGGCAAGGAGGTTAGTTAAATGTAAATATGCTCAAGTGACTTGCACCTGTCTGTAGAAAAAGCACATGCATCACACTAATTGTTTTACTGACCTTGTGTGCTTGACGAGTAGAATCTCTGTGTTAGATAACATAGGCCTGTGAGAAACTCTAGGTATCTTATCACTATGTCTGAGATTCCTGCTTTGTTGTGAGAAAGAGCGCGAGGCTGCTCCTGCCTGAAGCCTTGAAATACAGGTGAGCTCAGCAGGCCTGGTGATCTTCCAGCAGGGCTGAACTTACCAGCGTCTGCGTCTCTGCTTTTGTCACCTCTGCCTGAGAGCTTAGGTGCTACTTCGGAGATCCCCCAGTAGAGAGGCAACTAAAATAAAACTTGCTCTTTGCAATGCATTCATGGCCTCTGGCTCTTCTTGCAACATGTCTGCATATGTGTACACACCTGCAAAGAAAAAAAACAACCCACCTCCTCCACCACAAAAAAACCCACAAACAACAACAACAACCAACCAAACAAACAAACAAACAAACTGCTGAATATTGCTGAAACTTCAGATAACTTGTCCATCAGGACATAATCTCAAAGATCAGTGTTTGCCTGTATCTCCTGTCAGAATTAGAGAAAAATGTATTCTGCATTGCCTCTGAGTTTCAAAACCACAAACAAATTTGGATACCCATGCATTAATGAAAGATACAAAACTTTGTTGTAGCTGGCAACAAACACAAAGCAAACACATAGGAGACTCACTATCCAGTGAACATTCACCAGCAGAGGTTTCAAGGGACAATTGTATTGGATTTAGGCACTTAAGTCACCTTGGTCTTGAGTAAACTTCAACAGTATTTCCCATGGCTTATTCAAAGCATTTCTTAGACAAATGCTTCCTGTGACTCGTTTAAACAATGGCCCATCCAAGAGTTGTTCTTTCCACAACAGTCAAACTATTTAAATACATTTTCCATAAATTTCCAATCTAGTTTACAATTCTTTCTCCAACACATGTGACAGCTGATGAGCATAGCACACTTTATATTACGGCAAAAAAAAAATTCTCTTTAAAAGAGAAACACACATATTCCATCTTGTAGCTTAAATTTCCTTGCCATTCCTGGACACTTCTGAGAATTTTTTTAAAGTTCTCATGAACTTCTCTTAGGTCCTGGAAAATGTCACTTCCTCCATCTGATCTGATCAAGTTTGCAGAATAAGTTTTTTTTTTTTTTTTTTTTCTTTTCTTTCTTTCTAGTCTTAAAGGGATTGGGTAAATTATCCCTGTTTTTTTTTTTTGAAGTTACAGCAACCTACTGTCACGAAGGCACCCCGAGGCTAATTTAAGGGACAACAGGGTCCAAAACAACTTTTATTAAACCGGTGAGAAACAGGGTTTTAGCACTCCAAAAGTGACTTAAATATAGGTTCAGGTATCAGTTGAGGAAAGTTATTAAGGGGCAGCAACTAGTACAACAGGAGGTCCACAGTGTGCATGCACGTGGCTTCACCCAAAACAATGGCGGAACCACCCCCGAGTCCCAGAGGAGTACACACTTGCCTGAACACGGTGCGGGATTATTCTTAAAGAGATACAGGTAAAGCGTACGCTCGCGATTCCGCGGGGGTAAATTTATAATACACTCGCAATTATGCGAGGAAATAAAGTTACACTCGCGATTGTGCGAGGAAATAATTTAAAGTACGTGTGCAAATGTGCACAGAATATAAATACACTCGCGATTGTGCGAGGAAATAAAGTTATATGTGCTTGTACTAAGCACGGGAAGTCACACGTGCATATGTGCACGGAAAGTATAAATATACTCGCAATCTTGCGAGAAGTTTTACTCACACACGTGGCGGCAAGGCAAGCGGGGTCTCCATCCCGGGGAGGGGGGCTCTCGGCAGCAGTATCTTCAGCTCATGCTCCGAGAGACCGGCGACAATGGGCCCAGTCTCGACGAGAGTCCCGTTTTTATACTGGCTGATCAGACCTGACTGTAGGCATTCTAGAAGCTTCTCTGCACCCCTACACCGTGTGTGGGGTGCCCCTGAAGCCTCCAAACATCCCCCACACTGGTCACAGGTGCCCAGTGGCTCACTGGCGCCTCGGCAATCCCTTCTCCTAATGGCCCTGGCCAGGGTGCTCTGGGCCAAACAAAAGAAGCTGTTAGCTTCAAGTAGCAGAGAGAGGGAGATGTGCCTACTCCCTCCATACTGAAGGAGGTGGGGAGGGAGAGAGGGGGGTTTGCATTCTGCCACACCTACGTTAGAGGCTTTCCCAGGCATGTGATTATGTGATCAAAGTTATCAAAGAAATGAACCACTGCTTAGTCACTGAAAGTATTAACTCAAAGTAACCAAAATTCCTGTTCATTAGTTCAGCTACTTAACTCATGTGCTATCCTTCTGCTTTTAATTTGTGAACACAGAGATATAGCAACCACCAGCGGTTAAGATCCTTTTATCACATTTATTGGCTTACTAAAATTAATATTGAAAACAAAAATCTCTAGATGAAAAAAAAAAAAACAAACCCTAAATCTGTTCAACAAGTCTTCCAGATGACACTATGATGCTTAGAATTAACAGTATCTGAATGATTATGCTGGTTGATAGCCCAGAAATGTAAGTTGAAGGTTTATGCAAGGCTGATGAGTAAGTTTGAAGCCAGTTTTGATAAAATGGTGCATCATTAGTGTATAGTATTAGTTTTTGAATGTAATGTTATAAGAAGATCTAGAAATTTGATGACAAAATACAGAATATTCAGCCAATTTAAGACTCATGGAATATGTAGTAAGCATTTGAAGGATGTTGATTTCAGCTTCTTTTGAGTGATGACTGCATTAATTAAAACATCACCATTAATAATGATGTAATCTCATTAAAAATAGCAATTCATTTTTAGATATTAAAACTAAATGCGAAGGTTAAATTAAGAGGCTACTTTGGAAATATAGTTTCCTGTGACTCACATTTTTAGCTAAGTTAAAAGGTCTATAATTCCAATGTGGATTTTTTTTTTTCTTGCATCATTATAAATTGGACTACCTGTAAACATGAAACCAAAAGTTGTGCTTTGCTACTAGCATAAAATGGCCTTTATTATAATTAACATGGATTTAAAACAGGGTGATACACACTTTCTGTTTTTCAAAAGACTTTAATAGTAAATACATGCAATAAATTTTTCTAGGGAAATCTAATAGAATGATGCAACCAGCCTATAGCTCTTAAGATTCACCATCACTACTTAACCTCCTTGTACTAAACGTATTTGGTTTGCACACTGCAAACATCAAGAATAAGTTTTAACAAAAGTGTTAAAAGTACAGACATGATTACATAGCTTCAGCAGCTGGCGTGAAAAGTTTAAATTATATTGTTTCATATGCTATTGAAACAGATAATATGTTACAGACTTCATTTATTGAACTTTTTTGACAGGAAAAAATCACAGCAGAGTTGAATGGATTTTGCACAAGCATTCTCAGAATCAGTCAACACAAGAAAACAGGAAATTGAGAGCTTTGAAATTAGACAGAAAATGAGTACAGACCACAACTGCAATTTTAGCAATTTTTTTTTCAACAACATAAAAGGGAATAAGGAGACTCCTTGTTATGTATATATGCAATCCATATTTATGTTACATTGGTTTTATTTTATTACTTTAAAAAATGGTAAGAGATTAAAAAAAATTAGAGTCTCCTCAATGCTGACATCCATTCTTGTGGCATTGTCAGGAAGCTGATTATTGCTCTCTAGGATTTTTCAGCTAATTGATACCAGTCACAGGAGACTACATATAAACTGAGTTGTATCAGAGCTTCTTAGCCTCCAGTCACCCTTTTTGCTCCAACTGTTTAGCAATCTTCCCACTGAGAATGGCTTGTGGGTGAATACTTGTGTTGATTTGATGGGTGAACAGTCATAGTATGTATTGCATGAATAAATTACATGGGCCAAATACATGTTTTCTGTAATTCCATTAGAATAGATGTGCTTACACAAGGGATCAAAGTAGTTTGCTGGTGGATAAGTGTACACAAGGGCAGTAAATTACTACGGTACCTTCCTTCCCTGAAGATATAAAAATTGAAATAGAAAGTCATTCCAAGGTTGGAAAGAAAAAAAAAGAAGTGTGATCTATCAAGATTTAACTTGAAAAGATCTGATACTCACTTTAGGAATGTTTTGGACAAATATACGTATTCACATTTCTCTTTGGACTTTTTTATTCATAATTACAGCATCAATTTCAGTTTCCAAAGAACAGAGGAGCAATAAATCCATCATCACAGACACTATCACCATCGTGTTTTCTTTGTATGCTCTTTATTTGGTTTATCTATTATTAGCCAATTTTGGCAATAGACTTACACAAGCTAGCCGAAGTATAATCTAGAAAGTAGAATGTTAAAAAAATCAAGCAACTTTGCCTGAAACTTGGGTCCTGTAAACTCAGTTAATTCTACAGATTCATGTGCCTTTGGATGCAGTTCCCATATCAGGAACTTTCTGTCATATATATATATATATATGTATATATTTATAAAAGAAACACTGTTGGAGCATTTTATCAAAAGTGTAGCAAACATCAGTGTGAGACTGTAGAGGAGGGCACAGCGATTTTATTGAAAACAAAATTTGGAACAAAATAGATTTCCCTCACTCTCAGTCTCACTGTTCCATACTCACAAACATCAGAACTCTGTGTAGTGTCCAAGAAGTCTGTCCTGCTGCCAGGTACCATAGCAGGGGTCTTTAGTCTGTCCAGCCACAGTCAGGCACCATGATGCTTATGTCCACATGTGAGGTCCAGAATCTGTCACATGACAAGAGGGACAAAGGATACCAGTTGTTTTGTCCTCAAATGTCCTAGGTACTTCTTAGTTTGGTGACAATGTGCAGGTTTGGCATACATAACTTTGTATCATTTTGGAGCTGATGATGATTGGTGTGTCTGTCCTGTCCCAACTTCATCACACATCAGTAGTCCATACTGCTCTTTGTCTTCAGATTTTGGTGTCTTGTAAAACTTCAAGTATATGTGCTTGTGTCTTGACAATGGTCTGTGGCCATCTATTACCTAGCAGCTGCAGTGTGACCTCTGGTTGCTTCTGTATTTAGCTTGATTCAAAATGTGTTGGAATCACAGAGAACCCTCATATAATGCAAGATTGAGTCATATCCGCACTTACCTGTGAAAAAGTTACTTGTTACCTGACTGGGATAAATTGGACAACCGATCAGTGTCATGGAGCAGAAACATTCCAGAAGCCTCTAAATGGGCTCCACAGAGTTATTAAGCCCCCTACCTTAAATTTAGGCTTTGACACTTGCATCTCATGTAA
Source organism: Patagioenas fasciata (assembly GCF_037038585.1). Classification (NCBI taxonomy): domain Eukaryota; kingdom Metazoa; phylum Chordata; class Aves; order Columbiformes; family Columbidae; genus Patagioenas; species Patagioenas fasciata. The sequence goes on along the minus strand of NC_092524.1, from coordinate 24,934,504 downwards.
CCTTAATTTAATTAAAAACAAATGAAAAAACTCCTTTCATTTCTTTCTCTCCTGAGCTGAAGATCTACTGCAGCTTAAAGAGATCTGTTCTGTCCTTTTCACAGTATCACAGTATCACAGTATGTTTGGGATTGGAAGGGACCTCAAAGGATCATCTAGTCCAATCCCCCTGCTGGAGCAGGAACGCCTAGGTGAGGTCGCACAGGAATGTGTCCAGGCGGGCTTTGAATATCTCCAGGGAAGGAGACTCCACAACCTCCCTTTTGTCATTTTAGGTCACCCACCAGTCATTACCAGCTTAGAAACATCACTTTATTTTTTCCACTAGTTTACTATTCTGAGAGTAATGTACTAGAGGACAAAGAGAAGGAGACAGGCTGATTTTCATAAGCTATAACATCAAAAGTTGGAAAGGAATTGTTTTGTTTCTGTAATAAAACAGTTATGGTAAACTGACATGGGAGAAATAAAGCATATGAAACTTCAGAGTTCCTTTTTGAAGAGAGAGAATGAGGACAAGGAGAGAAAGAGCAGAGATTTAGCTTGATGTTGAGAATATGGAAGGGCCAAATATTTTATTGGTGTAACTGGGCATAGCTCAACAGAACTTCAGTAGAAGTCTGTGTATTCATTAATAGTATCTACCTTTCAGACACACAAAATGCTTAGTTTATTCTGCTTTAGATTAATGGGACTAGATGTAGTGCATAATCTACACCAGACAAAGCTATAGTAATAGTGAAAAAAAGAGTTTGAAGAGATACAAAGGCTACATAACAGTAAAGGGCCATAAACCCTCTTTATTTTAGAGACCAGGAAGGAGAAAAGTACTATAAGTGTGCAAGTGCTGCATGAAAAATTGATTATTTTCAGCAGTAATGAAACAAGGTCATGATTTCAACTAATCCAAAGTTCCTTCCCAGCTTTTCTCTCTGACTTATCTGCCAGTTTAAAGTTTTATGTTACTCTCAGTCCTTCGGATCTCGTTAGTAAGTTTTCAGTACAACATAACTTTAGTTTATATGACCATTAAATAAATTTCTAATTAATGGTAATATGTTAATTAGAGAGATTTGAAAATGTCTATTGAAAATTTTTTTGCCTGAAAATTATTTTTGACAAAAAAGGATAACTATACATTTTTTTATGTATATATATATATGTGTGTGTGTGTGTGTGTGTTACATAATGCATAACAAATCTTGAGATAGAATCATTTCTGAGAAATCAAAATTTTATTTCTATTTTGGTTTTCCATGTTTTAGACACTTCATTCGTTATAAGCACATAAATGTGTTAGCTGTATTTATTGAATAACTATTGAGATTTTAAATTTAGTTGAATAAGATCCAATGTAAATCAGAAACTTACCTGCATATGCAATTGAACAAGGAGACAGTACCTTGATGTAGAACTTCTGATTACAGTGGAGTCATGATTGAATTTTACTGAAATGATGTAAAAGTCATATATTAATAGCATAATATTGCTATGCTCTACTCTTTTAACCTATATATCAGAGATAGGAAAAATACTAAAGGAATCATCTTCATCAGTTTTTATCTCATATTTCTCCCTTTCTTGTTGTTTATCCCACTGTTTAATTTATTATGTTTAATAAGTGACAAATTCATCAACTGCAAAACACAATCTTCTAGTTGGTGAGTTCAAGCAGCTTCTTCATGAAGAACACTGCATTTGTGTCAAAAGGAAATTGTTGTTAAACGTGAATTTCAGATGTAGCTGCTTTTCAAAACCGAAGAGTCATGCAACAACAGTGTGTCTTTTGACCTAGTCTCAATGCTTTCTCTTCAATTTATTACCTTTTATGGAAATTACAAATGAGATGCGAGAAGAAAGGGAAAAGAGATATTTTTTGCAAGTTTTAACACCCTATTAGCAAGCTTTCTAGAAAGAGTTCAGAAATTTTGGGAGAATCATAGAATCGTTTAAGTTGGAAGAGACCCCGAGGATCATCGAGTCCAACCATAACATAACTCTGTCACTAAACCATGTCCCTAAGAATCTCGTCTAAATGCCTTTAAACACCTTCAGGGATGGTGACTCCACCACTTTCCTGGGCAGCTTGTTCCAATGCTTCACAACCCTTTCTGTGGAGAATTTCTTTTCTAATAACCAATCTAAACCTCCCCTGGTGCAACTTGAGGACATTTCCTCTTGTCCTATCACTTGCTGCTTGGGAGAAGAGACCAACACCCTTCATGCTACAATCTCCTTTCAGGGCGTTGTAAACGGCGATAAGGTCTCCCCTCAACCTCCTTTTCTCAAGGCTAAACAGCCCCAGTTCCCTCAACTGCTCCTCATAAGACTTGTGCTCCAGGCCCCTCACCAGCTTCATCACCCTCCTCTGCACTCTCTCTAGTACTTCAATGTCTTTCTTATGATGAGGGGCCCAAAACTGAACACAGTATTCAAGGTGAGGCCTCATCAGTGCCAAGTACAATGGCACAATGACTTTTCTAGTCCTGCTTGCCACACCATTCCTCATACAAGCCAGGATACTGTTGGTCTTTTTGACCAACTGGGCACACTGCTGGCTCATGTTCAGCTGGCTGTCAATCAACACCCCCAGATCCTTTTCTGTCAGACAGCTTTCCAGCCACTCTTCCCTGAGCCTGTGGCATTATATGGGGTTGTTGTGACCCAAGGGCATGACCCAGCACTGGGTCTTGTTAAACCTCATACAGCTGGCCTCAAGCCAACAATCCAGCCAGTCCAGATGCTTCTGTATGGCCTTCCTACCCTCCAGCAGATCAACATTCCCACACCGTTTGGTGTCGTCTGCAACCTTACTAAGGGAGCACTCAATCCCCTCATTCAGATCATTGATAAAGAGATTAAACAGAACCAGCCCCAATACTGAGCATTGGGGAACATCATTCGTGACTGGCCACCAACTGGATTTGGCTTCATTCACCATAGGATAGGATAGATATTATTTTTTTCTTCCCTCTGTCTTCTTCCTTACTAAAAATAAATTGCGAGAAGATACATAGTTTCATAGAAAATCAGTCTGCAATAAAATTGCCCATTATAAGAGTGTCAATGCATATGATAACATGCGTAATTTCCCTCTGAGGAGTATGTAATTGGAAAATTAACCTTTTACATTTCTCTCCTTAATCAGCTGCAACAAATGACTACAGAATAACACATTAGCCCCTGCATTTACTGTATTTACATGTTATTAATGAGGAACTGACTATGCTTGAAGAGAGAAGAATTGAGCCCAAGTCTATGAAAAGTATCACAGTATCACAGTATCACAGTATGTTTGGGATTGGAAGGGACCTCAAAAGATCATCTAGTCCAATCCCCCTGCTGGAGCAGGAACGCCTAGGTGAGGTCGCACAGGAATGTGTCCAGGCGGGCTTTGAATGTCTCCAGGGAAGGAGACTCCACAACCTCCCTGGGTAGCCTGTGCCAGTGCTCTGTTACCCTCACTGAGAAGAAGTTCTTTCTCAAATTGAAGTGGAACCTCTTGTGTTCCAGCTTGATCCCATTGCCCCTTGTCCTATCATTGTTTGCCACTGAGAAGAGCCTGACTCCATCCTCGTGGCACTCACCCTTTATATATTTATAAACATTAATAAGGTCACCCCTCAGTCTCCTCTTCTCCAAACTAAAGAGCCCCAGCTCCCTCAGCCTTTCTTCATAAGGGAGATGCTCCACTCTCTTAATCATCTTTGTTGCCCTACGCTGGACCCTCTCCAGCAGTTCCCTGTCGTTCTTGAACTGAGGGGCCCAGAACTGGACACAATATTCCAGATGGGGTCTCACCAGGGCGGAGTAGAGGGGAAGGAGGACCTCTCTCGATCTACTGACCACCCCCCTTGTAATCCACCCCAGGATGCCATTGGCCTTCCTGGCCACAAGGGCACAGTGCTGGCTCATGGTCATCCTGTTGTCCACCAGGACCCCCAGGTCCCTTTCCCCTACACTGCTCTCTAATAGGTCATTCTCCAACCTATACTGAAACTTGGGATTGTTCCTGCCCAGATGCAGGACTCTACACTTTCCCTTGTTAAATTCCATCAGGTTATCCCCCGCCCAACTCTCCAGCCTGTCCAGGTCCCGCTGGATGGCAGCACAGCCTTCTGGCGTGTCAGCCACTCCTCCCAGCTTAGTGTCATCAGCAAACTTGCTGATGGTACACTCAATTCCCTCGTCTAAATCATTAATGAATATATTGAATAATATTGGCCCCAGTACTGACCCCTGAGGCACTCCACTAGATACTGGCCTCCAACTGGACTCCGCACCATTGACCACCACTCTCTGGCTTCTCTCTTTAAGCCAGTTTGCAACCCATCTCACTACTCTATTGTCTAGACCACACCTCCTCAGTTTAGCTGTGAGGATGCTGTGAGGGACTGTGTCAAAGGCTTTACTGAAGTCAAGGTAGACCACATCCACCGCTCTGCCATCATCCATCCACCTTGTTACATTCTCATAAAAGGCTATGAGGTTGGTCAAGCATGACTTACCCTTGGTAAAGCCATGCTGACTGCCCCTAATGACCCTCTTATCCCTGATGTGCCTTGAGATGACACCAAGGATAAACTGTTCCATTACTTTCCCAGGGACAGAGGTGAGGCTCACCGGTCTATAATTACCCGGGTCCTCCTTCTTGCCCTTTTTGGACTGGAGTGACATTTGCTTTCCTCCAGTCCTCGGGCACCTCTCCCGTTTCCCAAGACTTGGCAAAAATGATGGATAGCGGTCCAGCAATGACTTCAGCCAGCTCCCTCAGCACCCGTGGATGCATCCCATCTGGACCCATGGATTTATGGATGTCCAGACTATTTAATTGTTCCCTAACCCAGTCCTCATCGCCTAAAGCAAACTCCTCCATTAACCTGGCTTCATCCGGGGTCTCAGGGGTACAGGGTTCCCCAGGACAGCCTCCAGCGGAGTAGACAGAGACAAAGAAGGCATTCAGTAATTCCGCCTTCTCTGTATCTTCTGCCACCAGGGTACCCACCCCATTCATCAGCGGGCCTACATTGCCTCTGGTATTAGTTTTATCTGCTATGTATTTGAAAAAGTTCTTCTTGCTGTCCTTGACCCCTCTCGCCAGCTGTAATTCTAAGGAGGCCTTGGCTACCCTAGCTGCCTTCCTGCATCCTCTAACAGCAGCCTTATATTCCTCCCAAGTGGCCAGTCCCTGCTTCCATGACCTGTAAACTCGCCTCTTCTGCTTGAGCATACCCAACAGACCCCTATTCAACCATGCAGGCCTTCTGGTTCCCTTCCTCGACTAAGTACAGCAGCTTAAAGGCATGATGACTTTTGGTATTCTTCTTTTCTTTTCCTTTCATTTTGGCAAAGGTGCATTACCAACTCCAGGTATCCTAAGGACCTGTCAGAGTATGTCAACTTTTCCTGTTTTCAGGAACAAATGCATTTGTCTTGTCTTGTATCTTTCTACCACAGTGATCTCTACTGCGAATGGTGTTAACATAAAAGGGCCATGTACTACATTTGGTACCAACTGTACTTACTTCCTTTTTTAAAATATTTTTCTAATAAGAAACAAATCGACACCAATTTCATTATGAAAGTCTTGTCTACAAGTAATGATGTACTTCAATAACTATGAACTTTATCTGAAATTACTCACAATAAAATTGAAGTCTCCATATCTGACTACCAGTATCTAGATTATTTTTGTTCCTATATTGTCAGCAATACAAAACCTCATGTCTGTGGTGATCTCAGAGGAATTTAGGACAATGGCAGGAGATACAAATGCCTATAGTGTAATCCTCTCTTTCAGGGTGAGTTATACGTTGTGTTATCGTCTGTCAGAAATGACAAGAGGTACCTTCTCCTTTTTCCCAGGTACTGAACCAACAGTTTCTGTCATTCTGAAGAACATTATTACCTTTCAACAAGAAAAATACATATTAATTTTTACAAAAAATTTGATAGAGTTTCACTAGTGAGTGGAAAAAAAGTCATAAGGACAAGTAGCAGTCAGCTTTTGAAATAATAAAGAACAGTTCTGGAAGATGTAGAGATCACAGCATTACCATAACTTAAATTGTCCCATGTCCCTCACAGTAGGCAAAAAGGAATAGTTGGCAAAAATGCTTTGACTGTCACTCTTCAGAATAACTAATGCCTCACCAGTGATTCTTTTTTCAACAGGAAAGTGTAGAAGTCGGTAACAAGCCAAACTCAATAGCTATGCTTCTATGTCTGGGTTATGGAATCATGAAGAAATTTGTCCTTTCCGAGCTTCAATTTCCCTGTCTATGAAGTTAGGATAATTATAATCCTTTATTTCACAGGGGTCTTGATTTACTGAATGCATTAGTGTTTATAAAATGTTGAGTTAAAACAGGTATCTGCATCATAGCCTGTTGCTTTTTCCATGCGAGACACAGAACCTGACACACCAATATGATGTTCACAGAGTTCGCTTTATTGTTGGACCGGGTTAGCTTTATAGCAAAGCTGCCCTGTCCACGCGCCTTACAACAATGTGATTGGTTGTAACTCGTGCTATACAATAACATGATAGGCTGCACGTACTGTCCACGCGCTCTGCACGCATGTGTCCCGCGATTGCTCACTCATTATTACCTTCTAATGGTGCTCCTTTAGTTTCTTTTGTCTCTGGCTTCACCTCTCAGCCAGGCTGGCGACAACCCCATTCCCCCGGGGTGGGGGGGGGGGTGGGGCTCTGCCACTACATCTCCCCCTCTTTTATTTAATACAATATTAACAATATGCCGTATCATGCTTTAAAGACCATGTGAAATACAGGATAAGAACATTAAGGCTAATACAACTACAGTTAACAAGAACAGACCTGTTTTCAATATTCCTTTTAACCAAACAAGGCATTCAACTCAAAAAACTCAATATCTTCTGTTATTTTCTTGTTCTGCAAATCTTCTATCTTTTTATCTTTTAAGTTCAAACAACACATACAATCAAACTCTTCATAATTGCGAACACGTCCAATAACAAAACATTAATCGCTGCTCTGTTTTACAAAGTGGTATTCTCAACATCGGTTACATTCGTTGCTAAAAGTGGTAACACCTCTGAGGTTAAGGGTTGTCATCATTGCAATCGATTTCTTCTCTGTTAGCTAGCCAAGGTCTCACCCACTTTGCTGGGATCCATGAATTTTTGTGGTTTCCAGTAGAAACAGATGCATATCCCCTTCCCCAGGTTATTAGTGACATAGGACCTTCCCATTGCTGTGTTGTTGGATTAAACACACTAATCTTGGGCACATTTTCGGAAAAATCATTGACATTTTTGATATGGTGCATAACAACCGGTTCCATCTCAGTTTCGCTTTAAGGATTAAGCCAGTTCAGCACATACAATGCCTTCATCAATATCTCTTCTGGGCTCACACCAATTCCCCCTTGTTTTTTCAAAACAGACAAAAGATTTTTCAATGTATGGTGTGCACGCTCAATAATTGCTTGGACAGTAGAATTATAAGGGACTCCAAACAGGTGTTGTATCTTCCACTGTATGAGGAAGGTTGCAAGTCTGTCAGAGTGGTATGCAGGACCATTATCTGTTTTGATTTGTGTAGGGACACCCATGACAGCAAAAGCCTGTAATAAATGACATTTTACTGCTTTTGCATTTGCTGAGGTCAAAGCTGTAGCCCACAGCAGTCCTGAAGAGGTATCTATGGAGACATGAATGTACTTTTGTCAGCCAAATGATGCAAATTCAGTAATATCAGTTTGCCATAACTGACCTGGCTGCAAGCCCCGAGGATTTACTCCCTTTTGTTAGAGAGGTACTATGTGGGCACAATCAGGACAAGCTGCAATAATAGATTGAGCTTGTTCCCTGGTAAGTGTAAACTGTTTTCAGAGTGCTGCTGAGGATTGATGAAAGAATTCGTGAGCTTGTCTGGCTTGTTCAAAAGCGGATATATCTGTTACTGCACAAGTTTGTCTATAATGCTGTCTCCTTCTACTAGACCACCTGGTATGCTAGTATGGCTTTTTATATGCACTATAAATATTGGTGCTGTCCTATAATCTAATACGTTCCACAAATCTAACAATGCTTCAAACAACAAGGAATTGGAAACTCACTGCAAAAGCGCTCTATGTATTCTTTGTACAATTCCTACAACATAAAGAGAATCTGTTACCAGATTAACTGGAGAGTTATGCCATTTTTGTAATGCTGCTAAGCATACTGAGGGCAGTTTCTTTTAATATGTCCTGTCTGTCCGCAAGTAAAACAGGCTAGGCCACAAGAAGAAGGGCTTTGGCCTTTAATTGCAGGCTTAAGTGCTGCAGCCAAGGCTGCAGCGTGGGCTTGAGCATGTGTTTTTGCTTTTTCTACCTCCTGTTGCATAATCGGTACCTGTGTGCAAGCTTCCACCATCTCTGCTAAAGAAGTAGTTTTTCCCAAACCGGTTAATATCTGTTGGCATTGGGTGTTTGCATTCATCATAGTCAAATCTTTCCCCACAGCAGCTTTTGCCTCTGGAGTCAAGTTAGGAGAGGCATCTATCGCTTCTTTTAAACGATCCACAAACGTCATATATGGTTCCCCAGGATCCCACTCTATTGTAGAATAGGGTGGCACAGAGTTACCTCTATTTGGCAATTCTTTCACTGCCGCCACAGCAAGTCCTTGCGTTTGCTGCAAAATCCTTTGATGAACTGCTGCTTGAGTAGCACCATCCACATATTGCCCACGACCCAGTAACTGGTCCATGCTAGCTAACTGCAACGGATCATCAGCTGGTAAACGAACACTCTAATATTGCCAATTCCACCTTCCCCTGCCACTTGTCCAAGAACAGCAAATACCCCGTTGGAGGAAGCAATAACTCCATCAGTGCCCTAATATCTGTTGGAGTTAGTACTTGCCCCTTGAAAAATGAATTGATTAGCTGCATCACATGCTTATTATCCATATCATATTGCATAACTGCACTTTGCAATTGGTTAACTGTTTTCCAATCAAAGGGCGACCACTGCCTTTGTCCTCTATTATCTATGTGCACTGGTATTGCTGTAATACTATCAGGTAACATGATCCCTTCAATGGTTGCATCTCTGATTACCCCTTGCCAACGTTGCCCTGCATTATAAGAATGATCTCGAGGAATATCTCTACCCTGATGCACAGGGACAGCACCCAAATTATCATTACTATCACTGCTATACAATTCCCTTGTGTTTCCCTGTGGATCAGTAAGTCGATGCATATTTGCAAACCGATCTGCTAACCCAGTCTCCAGCCCTTTTCCATATCGCGCTCCCAAATATTCATCTGCCTCTCTTACAGACCACATCCCATCTTCAACACATTGTCTAGCCCATTTTTGTATTCGCTCCCTTTTAATACAGAGCTCCTCGGGAGTGAGGTCTAATTCCACCTTCTCCCTTTCCTGTTCTCCCCGTTTTTCACATTCCCTGCCAATTGCCTCCAGCCCATCCTTAATTGCATCTGACGCCGTTTTATATAGTATTAACCGCGAAGTTTTACTGTTACCGCCATCTAGTCATTTCATAGCTTTTAGAACTTCTTGCATCTGGCTCTCCTGCTGTGACAGTAAGTCCTTCAGGCTCTGCACGTGGCTCTCCTCCTGGAAGTCAGGGCGATTCTGCGGTGCTCCGTCCTGGTGTTCCATCGGGTCCTCCGGTAAAGGCACGTCGGCTGGATTAACTTGTCCTGGCTTGTTGAAACTTGCTGGTTGCTGCCATTCGTCGTCGGAGCCAGGCAATGGCTCAACGGGTGCAGAGGGTATAATTTGCTCTCCGCCCCAGAACACCAGATCTGATATGGGACATACCAGCGGTGTTGATTTTTCGGAGTTCTCAGAGGAGGGGCAACTCGCCGCGGGCGGCTCCGAGCGGACGGCACACAGCTCCGGCTTCTCTGAGACTTCCTGCATCAGCTGCCTGACCTCCCCCCAGGGTCCGTCGAGGTCGCAAGCCTCGCGGCTCCCCCGTGTGACCGCTTCCCATAGTTCGGTCCCTATGTCCTCCCATGTACCGGGAGAAAAAAATTCGTCCGTCGAACGGACACACCCCTTACGTAGGGCGAATCGGAGCAGACGCTTTAACGCGTCTTTTTCAAAATACCTTCCTGTTCGTGCAGCCAGCTGCAGAATACTTTTCATTATTATTTTTTCTTCCATGGATGCCGTGTTTCCCATGCCACCTGCTTCCCCCTAGGCCTACTTTCCGCTATTCTAAAGCGCTGGGCTGGTGTTGCCCACCAGGTGGATTCCTTGCGTCTTCACTTCGGGCGATCTTGCTTCGATACGAAGTATCACGTTGGGGTCACCAAAATGTTGCTTTTTCCATGCTAGACACAGAACCTGGCACACCAATATGATGTTCACAGAGTTTGCTTTATTGTCGGACCGGGCTAGCTTTATAGCAAAGCTGCCCTGTCCACGCGCCTTACAACAATGTGATTGGTTGTAACTCGTGCTATACAATAACATGATAGGCTGCATGTACTGTCCACGCGCTCTGCACGCATGTGTCCCGCGATTGCTCACTCATTATTACCTTCTAATGGTGCTCCTTTAGTTTCTTTTGTCTCTGGCTTCACCTCTCAGCCAGGCTGGCGACAACCCCATCCCCCCCGGGGCCGGGTGGGGGGGGGGGCTCTACCACTACAATAGGCATCTTAGAAACCATAAATAAATTGTGGTTCTACAGACAGTCTTTCTTGCCTCTGTTGTGCCTGGAGAATATTCCACAAATTTCCTCCTTATACAGTTATCTGGGGTGCCTTATTCTGATATTGTATTTCACTTACACTACTTCCGAGTTTCTTTCTTAGAAACATGAGTAGAATCTGGCTAATTTGGCTTGAAAGGATTAATTGTACATATCTAAGCTAGCTTTACATTCTGCTCTTAAAGGTGTTGCACTATGCATAAATCACAGTGACTAGGAAGAGAGGGTTTAAGAAGCCCCTTTTCAGAGTTAAGTTCCCATGAAAGAAGGAGTCCCAGCCCTCAATCTTAGGATTTTATCATCTTGTTAATCAGTGAGGCTTAATATAAGGTAATAACTAGAAAAAGCATAGTGGTGAAGTACAACCATCTCTTCTTTCTCCTGTGACAGAATTTTAAACATCAGGCAGCTACATTTGTGCTTTTCAAGGTGTCTTATCCTGCTGATGCATCAGGGTGTTTCCTGATGGGAACTAGATCAGGCTCCTCAGGCAGCTTCATGCAAAGGAAGTAAAAGCTTTGTCCATTTTCCACCCCTATGGTGGCATGCCCTCCAGAGTACAAATGTACAGAAATACTAAAGTGGATCTAAAGCAGAGCATTTGCCAGTACACTGACTTTTATCACAGTTCTTCAACAATGTTGGTACACATTCACCTAAGTGCTTGGCAAGTAGACGTGTAAATACATGCAGAATCACAATGTGGCTTAGGTATATGCTGGGTGATATTACATACATCTATACACATACACATGCATGTTTATTATTATTTCCACGTAAACAATACTTAAAAATAAAAACAACAGTCTTCTTGTGCAAACATGGGACATATTCCACCAGATTATAGCAATTTAAGATCAATCAGGGTGTTGGTTTCATCTACTTGAAAGTCCATATCCCAAATATAGCATGACATGCCTAAAATATATCTATTCATTTTGTTTGCATCGGGTTTTTTTCCCCTGGCATATTTGAAATGAGTTGTTATCATCATATTCAATAATATTCACTTTCTTTCCTGTAGAGGATAGAAATGCAGAAACAGCGCTTAAAAAGGGATCTTCTGGACCATATTTTATAATCTTTGTGGGTTATTGTGCTTGGTCGGTCAGGATGGGGTTAATTTCTACGCTGCCAGGACATCTGGGTGTTCTGTACCACATCCGGTCTCTTTCTCCCTAGGGGTTCTGGTTCGGGGAGGGGGTGAGGCAGGGGGCGGGTGGCGGGGGTCCGTTTCAGGAGGCACCGCGTGGTTCGGGGGAGGGACCATGTGTCTCTCTCTTGGTATTTGGGGTGCAAATGGGGATTGGGGTAAAGGGAGGGGGAAGGCAGCGGCGGCTTCAGCGCTGGCTGCTAGAGCGGCGAGCAGCCCACTGGGAAACGCATCTACGCGGGGGAAGTGGGGGGGCGGTCACGCGACGCTGCGCGGGCACCGGTTTGTGGGTTCCTCTGTGACTGCTGTTAGTGTTTGTTCGTCCTTCTTTGCTTTCTCATTGCTGCCTCATTAAATTGTTTTTTATCCCAATTCACGAGGTTTTGCCTTTATTGTGTGGTTGTGGTTTTTTGTTGTGTTTTTTGTTTGTTTTGTTTTGTTTTGTTTTGTTTTTTTGTTTGGTTTGGTTTGGTTTTTTTGTTGTTGTTTGTTGTTTTTTTTTTTTTTTAATTGTGTCCATTCTGGCGGGGGCGGTACGTGGTTTTAGCTGCCGGCTGGGGGGGACCGGGGCTGAACTACGACAGTTACGATGTGTTCTCACATATTTCATCAATAAGACTATAGATGCATCATCTCATTTTAAATGTCTTGGGTGAAAATATAGCTTACAGAATATGACTTAGTATGTTGTATTTTTAAACTAAAGTGCTAAAAGGTAATTGCTGAAGCACTTAATGCTGACCTGTTTTTGTTTGTTTGTTTGTTTTGGGGGGGTTGTTGGTTTTTTGTTTGTTTTTTGTTTTACAATTGCATAACAGAGAATATTAGCTGCTTTGTATAATTTTTGGAATAACAATGGGCCAGATCTATTTCCCCCTGTAACTTAAAGGTCAGCCCTGATACAATCTACTGTCTGTAAGGGTCTTAGAAAAATATAATAGTAAGTCCTGTCATTCAGTACCTGTTAAAGAATAGACTGCCTTAGCTTCTTGAAACCTGGGGAAAATGAACTTACCTCACAGTTCCTAAACGACAGAAATGACTCGACCGATACTTGCATTGCAAATTTTATTTTATTTAATTAACTGAATCAAAGTAACAATCTACCTTATTGAGATAGCAAGCTGAATAGTCATCATAGTTGGTAACTTGTTTAGTAGGTTGTTAACAAATGAGCTGAGTGCTATTACTACTGTTCATTTAATAGAAATATGGTGTAAGAATACAGTTCATGTACAAGAACACTATTTTTAATCTTCTAATACTGCATGCATCAAATTCCTATCATTATATCAAAGTTCCATGCTTTTTTGCTAGCAGGAAAATAAATAACCTTGATGATAATAGATGAACGTTGAACATTTTAGAAGTTCAGATAAGACCTTCAGGTTGTGATACCTTCATTTAGTTTGTTCTTATTTTCTTTTCAGAGAAAGATGAGAAATTCATTAAATCAAGACATACCCTAGGATATTAATTTCAGTCCCCTCCAGAAAAAAGAACAGAGATACCAATGTAAAAAATTACACCTAGAGTTGAAAAGGCTCTTCAAATTTTAAGTTTTTAATATATCAAATCTAATTCACCTAGTTATGATTAACCATTTTGTCAGACCTAGAAGTACTATGTTTAATTTAATGTCTTTCACAGCCATAGTAAAAATACTAAGGGTCCCATAAAGCTTAGTGTAAAGAAAAGACTCACAGGACATATAAATGCAGTCTAGTTAATAGTGTCTTTGAAAATTGAAGGTCCTTGCAATGGACTTATTTTCCTTAGCTTATACTGTGATATTTGTGCAAAGGGAATGATTTGTAACACTGCTATGAGTCAAATGACAAACATAAATCTTCTACAAACTAAGAAGATAAAATTAAGGTCATGTTTTTTTCTTTTATTAATATCTAAAATCACTAGTATTATTGATACTCTATTGATGCCTGTTATTGGACCACCAGATAAAGCTGATTTGACGTGTAATATGGACATGTGAAGTAATTTATGTCAAACTAGCCAATCCATGTAGTTCAGAGTTTGTTCTTTCTAGAAGGCAGCAGTTGATACCTAAAGAGTTATAGTGACACAAAGGCAGGGTGGTATAAAGCCTGTTAGAATAAGATTCACCAGTCAAGAGGGTGTTTTGTTTGTATTTTGTTTAGTTTAACTTGTTTGTTTGTTTTGTTTGGGGTTTTATGTTTTGGGTTTTTTTTAAACAGTATTTGAAATTCAAGTTCAGCAGCCCTTTGCAACAGGTCTATGAATTCTGTCGGTCTCCAATATTTTCTGCATGCACCTTTAAGTGCATGTTCTGTCGGGGACACTTGTTAGCCTCCCTTGAAATTACCTCTTGCAGGCAGTGGATGAACAACATGATCACAGTGTTGCCTGTGAGGATATTATCTCAATTATAAGAATTTGCAGGAGAAATATTTGAAACTTATAACACTGTCAGAAGAGCATGAATTTTTGTTAGTAGTTACTCCTATGGATGTATATTATATCCCAGCACTTTCACAAGAAAGACAGGATGTGGACTTTAAAAGCTTTATTTAACAACGTGATCTGCAGGTGACTGAAAGCTAAGATTAAGTATGAGTTGGTGGCAAATAATAAACCAGCAAGACAGTTTTGCCTATTCATTATTATCATAAACCTGAGCCAAAAGGGGATTAATCATCAAGAAAATATGAAACTATTCTTATAACATTTGCATTTTATTTCTATTTAGATAACTTATTTCATTGTCTACTATATGGCTTTAGAACACTGAATCCAAACTCTTGGGCAAAATTCTCCTTTTGTACCAAATCAGTAATAGTTTTTTTAAATTCTAAACATTTCTGAAACAACTTTGAAAGATTGCAGGTGGAAGTAGGTAGGTCTGTCTCAGGAAATATAGACTATTTTTGGGGGGGTGGAAATTTGGTATTCAAGGCAGTAATGCTCCAGTGCCTCATAAACCAGAATATTTCTGGGCCTTATGTGGAGGGTCCACCTCAATAAACATTAGACAACTAAAAGTTATCATCTGAAGTAGTCATCTAGTTTTCCTTTATAGTCAGCAGAGAGAAATAAACACCTGCAGGAAGTGATTCATCTCATTGAAGATAAGACAGCTTAGACAAATTGCCTGCAATGTGTAGTTCTCTCAGTAAATAGAGTTTATACAGTTAGCTTACACTGAGATTATCTTTCAGACATTTGAAATTACACAAGTCCCATGTCTCACACCTGTTTGGAACCAAAGAACACAAAGCAAAAAATAACAGTCTACAAGATTAAATTGTTCCAAGACTAAGTTGACCAAATAGTTCACAAATATTTTAAACTCTCTCAGATTCTGAAGTATTTAACTAGCAAACACAAATTGTGTCCAAAAATACACTATTCAGTTCTTAACCAAAGTTTTTTTAAAGATTATCAGCAGTAGAGAAGAGACTGTTTTGAGTTAGATACATGCACATAAAATGTTGGAAGATAATGTAAAAAGCACATAAAATTTGTAATTTCTTGTGGTGATTTTTATCAGGTTGTAGTATTGTCTTTCAGAGAATCAATGGAAACATCATTGCCTGAAATATGTGACACTCAGCTGGAAAAGATTTTGGAACATAACTTTATTAGACTGATTTCTACCTCTAACATTCTAGTTCTGTGATATACATTTAGCTTTGTTGAAAGAAAGCTGAGATTAAGATTTCAATTCTGCTGTGTCAGTACACAGGAGCTTTGTGTGCAAGAAGACATCTTCATATGGTTAAATGCAGAATGAAGTGTTTTCCACAGAAGTTACAGGAAATTAAACTGGCAAAAGATGATCAGTGTAACTGATACTGTTCCTTCAAAAGTTATTATCAGCATAAAAATAGTGTATATAACAAGATAAAGGATGACATGGAATCCAATCACACCAAACTGAATAGAATCAAAACAAATAGAATATTTCAGTTGGAAGACAGCTACTGGCTGACCACTTCAGGGCTGACCAAAAGTTAGAACACATAACTAAGGGCATTGTCCAAATGGTTCTTAAACACTGACAGGCAGCCCCTTTTCATTTACAGGCAGCATTTGTGAAAATATTGCGACTAACAATTTATGCTCCATTTTCCCTTTATGTCTTTGCATTTCTAGAATTATATATTATTACCTTTCCTAGAAATAACTGTCTTCCTTAAATGACTTATATTCTAATTCTGTGGGATACTCCAAAATGCCAATAAAAACTAAAAGTTCCTGGAAGTTGCAGAAGATATGCTCCAAGTGTAGATAGTGACTTGGTTTGCCTAACTTTCCAAGATAAAAGAGCCAATCGTTAGCTTCACAGTTGGGTATTTCACCTCTTATATCCCACTGCAGTCCCTTTTATGCTGGTGAAATGACATTACCCGCTCTACGTACTCTAATATACTAGCAATGTCCTCTGTTGTTGTGTACTAGGTAAAGATTCACAGTAAAATTCAAACAATTAAAACCTAGAATTGAGATTATGACTTTTAAGGATCCCATTCTGGCTCTTCTAAACGTGCTTAGGTTGTTTTATTTAACTTTCTTCACAAACTCTAAGGACTAAGCCCAGGCAGGCCGATCCTCTTGCATCTTCTGCCATGAGACTATAAAAAAATGTGTGGACATTGCAGTCTTCCAGACTCGTTGGGTGGAAGAGGTGTGGACCATTTCCAGTTTCCGCCCAATGAATTCTAAACTGGACACAATGCAAACAACCACAGCCAGTTCACTTCCTTGAAAATGGCAGAATATTTACTAAGCACCTTGTCAACAATTCTTATTTTTGTTGTTACTTTTATTGCTACGATTCTTTCAAGCTACTGTTTTGTGTCTGTGATGATTAACTTATTTGATACTGAGGTTTAAAAAATCTGATTTAAAACCAAAAGAAAAATAATTTAGAAAAATCCACAACTTCTTAGACTATCAATTTAAAACTTAGCTGAAGGAACTTTCAAATAGAAAAATAATTTTCAAAGAAGGAACCCGGGACTTTTAACCATGAATATCATGAAAAGCCTACCTTCTGTTATCAGCAAGCACACAGCCAGCTCTATATCTATTTATAGGACTGATTTTGATCTTGGCACCTCTATTCATGTATGTGAGAATTCTGAGGGGCTTCACAGCAGAAGTAGTATAACAGCTTCATACAAAAGTGGGTATCAGAATGTGGGAAACCCAAACCTGAAACTATTTTATCAAAATTCCTGTGCTTTACAGAATTAAAACCCAACAGGTTTATATTCCCCATACTGTTGTACACTGCACTTGTGTGTCCCTGTGGCCCAGAAGATCTGTGGTTGCTGTGCAGGCATAACTCATCACTAGCAGGACTGTCATTGTACAGCCAGGTGGGCTTTTGCTTAGTTTTCCTTCCCTTCAGCAGCCCATAGTAAGAGGTTCCTGATCTCAGGGCAGGTACTTAGGATAAGTTTTGCATTAAAGTGGCCTTTCTCACCATGCTGTATCATCAGCACCTGAAATGTTAGAAACATGTTGAGGAAACTACGAAGAGCCATTATCTTTTAAAACATTTGGTTTTATTGGATTTACAGTGTTCTGTCTTCTAAGAACTGCCTACATTGAAAAAAAAGTTGACTGAGTCAACACTGATTTCAATTACATGTTATTTTTGTAAAATCTATCTTCATAACACCTGGTGTTATTTTAATGTTGTGTAAAAAGAGGAGTTTTAAAAAATAAATACTTGCAAACAAGAGATGGCATTACTAAGGAAAATACTCTGCTACAAATTTTGGTGCTTATTACTCATTTCAAAGCCCCTAATAATAGCTAGCACCGTTGTTTTATTTATTTTAAACAACTGAGATTGCTTTTCCTTGTGTAAAACATCTTTCTCAGAGCCATTTTTATTGAGCAACAGTGACTTGGTAATTTTCTGCCTCTTATTTGCTCCAGTGATTGCAGTAGTGATTGTGGAAAAGTTGTTCTTAATTAGACTTAAATTTTTATTGCTTTCTCGACATTTTTTCCTCAACTCCCCATTAAAAAATACAAATAATCAATTTAATTAGAAATTCTGCTGGCTGATAATTTACTCCATATCTGACATAATAGGAAAGTAGAATGAGTGGTCCCACATTTGACTCTAGGGGAATAAAAATAGGTATCTATCCAAACATAATGGGATTAATATTTTCTTTGTATTGTTTATTTTCATGTATTATCTTTTACAGTTGTACAATGTGAATATAAAGGTTCTGTAGAAAAAAGCTAAATGATAGCCTTTTATACATCATTTGCACCACTGTAAATGCCAACAGTCTGTGAATGCAACAGTGGTAGTTTAAACATTTGGTTCTGTAAATTAGATTTTGTCTCAAACTAAGCTTTAAAAAACACATCTACGGGAGTTCTGAGATCTGTTGTATATTATTCCATTTTACACTCAAAAACTATATAATGTGCATATACAAGTGCACAATTTAAGTAAAACATGACTTCTGTCTCCTTTTCCAGTAGACAAAGGGAAAAACCCCAACTTACAATCCTTCCTCCATCAAAACATAAGATATTTCTTCAAACAAGTACTTGAAACAATAGATAAGTCTTTTGCTGTGTTGTAAAATTAAAAAGACAGCCTTTCTTCCAGTCCACAAAGGAAAAAATAATTCCATTATTTCTGGTCATGGATGTCTCACTATACTTGCACAGTTTCTCTGTGTTTAATTTCCATTATTTGTGTTTATGTGTTGTTGTATGATCTGGAGAAAGGTCACGTTAAATAAAAACATATTGAAGCATGCTTTTCATTATATTTTTATTCATATTCCACTGATTAAACTTGCAAAATGTTATGTTCAGATAAGCAACTTTCTTCTATAGCAGGTCAGATGAATAACTTAAATCTTCACACAAGCCATCTTCCTTCTCTCATCTGTAGAGTCTGCTTTAAAAAAAAAAAAAAAAAAGCTTTATAATTTCAGAATATTTCCATATTGTACAAGAATTTACTCTTATGAAGATATTTTTTCCTTTCAAATTTTAACTTAAGGGACTAAAAATTCAGTTGATAGAAATCTATCCATCTCTGTCAATATTGGCACCACCTCTTGCTTACTTTGTCAAAAAAGTTCGACATTGGCTTAGACCAAGACTTTCATAGACTCTTATATGAAGACTCTTAGACTGAATCTGCTGATTCCTGTATATGAATCACATATCATTAAAACATGGAAAGCAAAGAAAATACAGAGGAGAGAGTTCTCAGTCCCAGAAATCAAAACTGAGAATTTCCAAGCTCAGAGAAATTCTACAGGAAATTCTTCTCATGAGAAGAACAAGGACATGTACTTGATAATATAACAGTGCTGTATTTTGATACATTTCTAAATAGTTAAACTATTTTTAAAATTGAAGTTAATTTAATATCTAACTTAAAAATCAAATCAAAATAACTTAAAAATACAAATCAAAACAAAATAATTTCAACAGATCTGCTTTCTGAGTTTTCATTTTATTTTATGGAGCATTCAGAATTTGTTTTGGTTTGGTTTTTTTTTTGTTTGTTTGTTTGTTTTTCTCCAACTGGTAAAAGTTTAACCGCAAAGTCTTGACAATTTCTTAACAATACAAACACTAAATACAAATAAAGATATAATCTATTTATAGATATAAACAATATAAAAAAAAACTAATGACATTTCTAGGGTTTTATAAATCTGATGAAATGAACTGTAAACCAAAGAGGAAAACACACCAGAAATTTGGACAAACAAGTGAAACCCATATTAACACAAGCTGTTTTAACCGATCATTAACATGATACTGTGAACTGTAAACCTAAGTGCCTTTCAATAGAATACTAAATAAAATACCAAGGAAAGTTAGCTTCACCATCTTTCCGTTTTAAAAAATCAATTGAAATACATACAGAAATGGAAATCTGTCAAATTAGTCAATAGCATGTTTTTAGCTCAGCTTCTCATGCTAGTCTATATCTTTAATACAATTCCTTACAAGTGAAAAATGCTAGTTTTGAACTCCCCTTATTAGAGAATATATTAAGTGCTACTGTTTTCTTGAACCCATTTGTTCCCTGTTGAACTTTTTGGCCTGTTTCAGGACATCAAATGAAAATTTTAATACCTACTAAAAGATTATTGTGCACAGAACCAGTTTCCAGAGATGTGAGTTGATTTCCATTGATCCTCTGGTTTAAACAACAGAGATCACCATCCAAAAGGAGTTGGTAATGTTTCATAAAAAAATTTTATGAAATAAACTGTATTGGGTGTGTCAGGGATGGAGTTAACTTCCCCACAGCAGCTCTCATGGTGCTGTGTTTTGTAGCTAGAAAGGTGTTGATAACACACCGGTGTTATTGCTGCTGCTTGCACAGCATCACGGATGCCTGCTGTGTCTCCAGCCTCTGCTTCCCACTCCAAAGTCCACTAGACTGGGCGTGGGCAAGAGCTTGGGAGGGTACAGAACCAGAACAGCTAAGCCAAGCTGACCAAAGAGATATTCCGTACTATATGACATTGTGCTCTGCAATAAATCTAAAAGAAATGAGGGGCGAGGAAGGTGGGCAGGGTGCATGAGAGACATTAATTATTACAATGTTTGGATTACAGAACAACCACTATGAGTACTGAGGCCCTACTTCCCAAGAAGTGACTGGACATCACCTGCTGATGGGAAGTAGAGAATAAATCTTACTGTTTTACTTTACTTCCATGCATGGCTTTTTCTTTTTCTCTTTTAAACTACCTTTATCTTGACCCATGCATTCTTTTTCACCTTATTTTCTCCTCCCCTGTCCTGCTGAGGAGGGGAAGTGATAGGGCAGCTTGGTAGGCACCTGGTGGCCGGTCAAGGTCAACCCAACACATTACACATTTTGTAAGAAACATCTATTCAACAAGCAGTTCCCTATTTAAACTTCATCCAGTTTAGGAGTCTTTGAAGCGATAATGAAAACTAATATTTAATATAAATCATTAACCTTAAGTTGCACTGGCGGTAGATTTAGTCCATTGAATATAATACCTGTCTGAAGTAGATAATGAACTTTCTTCTTTGAAGTTTACAGAGTTTGTTTCCTGTTTGTCACTTGCAAATGCATGGTTGTAACCTAGTGAAGAAGATCTAGTATTAACAATTTGGAAAAACTGGTTTTAGAAATTCCAGGATACTAGTTTTGAGAAAATTAGTGATTCCAAATCATCATCCTCACTGCTTTTGCATATTTTTCACTAAATTACCTGCCTGTATCCAATAAATAGGGTAAAAAATAATACTGTTTAATATCCAGTGTACCTTATTGATTTCCTATGCTGCAATAACATAAATCCTGTCATGCTTTTGCATTCACTCCAGTTGTACTGATCAACTTATAAATTGTATACATTTGATACTTCTGTGAGGTACTTTAGTTGTATTTATTTGTTTCTGAGTTTCTGTTGTATCCAAAGTTTTTAAAAATAGTAAATCTTTCAAAGGAAATTTATCTAGTAATTCAAACATATTATTTACTGAGATATCGAATCATAGAATTGTAGAATCATTTTGGTTGGAAGAGACCTTCAAGATCATCGAGTCCAAACGTAACCTAACTCTAGCACTACACCATGTCCCTAAGAACCTTGTCTATGAGCCTTTTAAACACATCCAGGAATAATGACTCCACCACTTCCCTAGGCAGCCTGTTCCAATGCCTACAACCCTTTCTGTGAATAACTCTTTTTCTTTTTTTTTTTTTTAAACTTGGATACATCTTCATCATTTTTAATGACCTTTTTGGCATTTCTTGTTTTAAACTGTTGCAGAACTGTGATTATGAGAGTCATAGCATAACCTGAGCAGATAGGCAGCTGGTCACACACCTGTTTTGCAAATTAAGAAATGAACAATTTTGTCTTTACTGACAGAAGTATATGGCACATATATATGCATCTGTATACACAAGGATACATCTTCACACATGTATATATAATATATATTTCAATGTGAATGTGTAATTCTGAGGAATAAAGCCAATTTTCAAGTGATATTTTCAGTTTTGTTGCGAGCAAGCTAGAAAAGTTTGGAGAGCTCTATCTTTATTGAGGTTCTACGTGGAGGGGGTGGTGGTTCACAGAATGACAGAATGTTAGGGATTGGAGGGGACACTGAAAGATCATCTAGCTCAATCCCCCTGCCAGAGCAGGAACACCTAGATGAGGTTACACAGGAAGGTGTTCAGGCAGGTTTTGAATGTCTCCAGAGCAGGAGACTCCACAACCTCCCTGGGCAGCCTGTTCCAGTGTTGTGTTACCCTTACTGAGGAGTTTCTTCTCAAATTTAAGTGGAACCTCTTGTGTTCCAGTTTGAACCCATTACCCCTTCTCCTATCATTGGTTGTCACTGAGAAGAGCCTGGCTCTGTCCTCATGACTCTCACCCTTTATATGTTTGTAAACATTAATAAGGTCACCCCTCAGTCTTCTCCAAGCTAAAGAGACCCAGCTCCCTCAGCCTTTCCTCATAAGGGAGATGCTCCACTCCCTTAATCATCTTCATGGCTCTGCGCTGGACTCTCTCCAGCAGTTCCCTGTCCTTCTTGAACTGAGGGGCCCAGAACTGAACACAATATTCCAGATGTGCTCTCACCAGGGCAGAGCAGAGGGGAAGGAGAACCTCTCTCGACCTACTAACCACCCTCCTTCTAATCCACCCCAGGATGCCATTGGCCTTCCTGGCCACAAGGGCACAGTGCTGGCTCATGGTCATCCCACTGTCCACCAGGACCCCAGGTCCCTTTTCCCTATACTGCTCTCTAATAGGTCATTCCCCAACTTATACTGGAACCTGGGGTTGTTCCTACCCAGATGTAAGACTCTACACTTTCCCTTGTTATATTCCATTAAATTTTTCCCCGTCCAACTCTCCAGCATGTCCAGGTCTCGCTGGATGGCAGCACAGCCTTCTGGCGTGTCAGACAGTCCTCCTAGCTTGGTGTCATCAGCAAAATTGCTGATAGTACACTCTATTCCTTTGTCCAAATCACTGGTGAATATATTGAATAATACAGGCCCCAGTATAGACCCTTGAGGGACTCCACTGGATACTGGCCTCCAACTAGACTCCGCGTCATCGACTATGACTCTCTGGTTTCTTCCCTTCAGCCAGTTCGCAGTCCACCTCACTACCTGATCGTCCAGACCGCACTCCCTCAGTTTAGCTGTAAGGATGCTGTGGGAGACTGTGTCAAATGCCTTACAGAAGTCAAGGTAGACCACGTCCACCACTCTGCCATCATCCATCCATCTTGTTATGTCCTCATAAAAGTCAATGAGGTTGGTCAAGCATGACTTCCCCTTGATGAAGCCATGTTGACTGCCCTTAGTGACCCTCTTATCCCTGATATGCCTTGAGATGGCACCAAGTATAAGTCGTTCCATCACTTTCCCAGGGATGGGGGTGAGGCTGACTGGTCTATAGTTAGCTGAGTCCTCTTTCTTGCCTTTTTTGAAGACTGGAGTGACATTTGCTTTCCTCCAGTCCTCAAGCACCTCTCCCATTTCCCAAGACTTGGCAAAGATGATGGAGAGTGGCCTAGCAATGACTTCAGCCAGCTCCCTCAGCACCTGCAGCTGCATCCCATCCAGAACCATGGATCTATGGATGTCCAGATTGCCTAGTTGCTCTCTAATCCAGTCCTCATCAACCGAGGCAAACTCCTCCATTGTCCTGCCTTCCTCTGGGGCCTCAGCAGTACAGGGCTCCTCAGGAGAGCCTCCGGGAGAGTAGACAGAGACAAAGAAGGCATTCAGTAACTCTGCCTTCTCTGTATCTTCTGTCACCAGGGCACCCACCTAGTTCATCAGTGGGCCTACATTGCCTCTGCTGTTAGTTTTATCTGCCACGTTCATATGTGTTAATTAGACTGCGATTAAAGGTGATTTTTTTTTAAAGTTCCCAAAACAAGACCTTTGCCACTTTTTACCAACCATCAGTAAGATTATGAAGTTTCTACACCTGAGATAATTGAACTTCGTAAATACTTTCTGAGAAACAATAGAGACATAGGAAGCTTAGGATTAGACTATAACATCTGTAGCTCTAGGTCAATTCTTTAAATGAGAAACTATTGTAGAATTTTAACACATCTTACTTTTAAGATTGATTTAGAAACAAACAGAAAAACCTTCTGCCACAAACAAGCAAATCATTAAGTACAACCAGAGTTCCAAACAGGTGCAATAAAGATTGTTTTAGAGGGAGATATCTTTTTATCTCCAGAAAACTTTTGTCAAGAACTCTCCAAATGCAATTTTGCAGAACACTGCAAGAGGAATTCAAGTTTCTGATAAACTACTCTTCATTGAGCTTTGATAACAACAATGGAGATATTTTTGTGCAGTGATATATAATATTATTTATATTATTGTAAACACAAATTACTTCTATTCCAGAACTGTATGTGACTTCTATGGGGAAAATAAATAAGTAAAACTCAAGCCTCCTCATGATAATCAAAACCTAGGCACAGAGGTCCTGCAGTCAAATACAGAGACATAGATGTAACACAGCTAATCCCTAAGGACTTTGTTTACCAAAGGGAATCCTTACATATCTAGCATCACTACAGTAATTCATTTTCCATCATTTGTGACCTCGGCTATGGGAGGTGTTGCTGCAAGAAACAGCCATACAGAAACATCTTCCTGGAGCAGTGAGCTGAGGACAGAGGCAGGCAGATACCGTGTGGTCTGGTTTAGCCCTCAGATGGCCCCAGGATCAGTGGAGATTGTTGGGGCAGCACAAGCATATGTCTCCCCTTGGGAGCTCACATTGGTGGCAAGCAGTGGACAGGACCAGAGCCTCACCAGCAAGGGCATCAACCTGTAATGCATGAGCAAGCAGAGTGGAGAAGTTTCAGTGACAGTAACCATGGCCGGATGGTGGTTGCCAAAGCAATTTGCAGTAATGAGTCAGGTCCAAGACCTATGTGGGGAGACAAGTCAGAAGCTCTAATCAGAACGAGCAAGAAACACAGCCAGACATATCAAACCTGACATGCAGCTCAGGCAGGAACCAAATGTCGCTCTGGAGGAGAGGGAATGGGAGGCAACCCCTAACAAAGCTCATCACAGCTTTCCCTCAGTCACCACATCACAGAGATGTGTTTGATGCTGTTTGCCCAGCTATTGTGCGTTAGAGCTGGGGGACCACAGGCATCCTAGCCCATAGGAGAGGCCGGGGGAGAAGTTTCAGAGACTGCTGGTGCCCTCAGGGCCCTGATGAATAATGTATCCAGCCACCTGGGAAATCCACCTTGGTCTGCACCCAGCTCTGCAGCTTAAGCTTTCTGTGAGCAGTGATGGCAATGTCTTTCTGTTCCTTTTCCTTTCACTAACACTTGAAGGGGAGAAAATCCAAAAGGGATTACTAAAGATTTATTTTAAATTAATAAAGATGACTTCCATATATTAAAAACTGGTCACATATCACTGATGTTACAAATAATAGGCAGAAACATCTACAATAAGTAGAATTAATTTGGTAACACTTTAAGTAGATTAGCCCAAGAAGAACATATTGTGTGCTTTCAAGGAGAAGAAGGCAGAGAGAGAGAGGAGAGGGTTTCCAAAAGCAGTTTTATGCTTGGAACACAAGAAGCTGAACACTAGCACTTGGAAAACTCATGTTTGTCTGTTCTTTTTAACAGGTTGATCTTAAGTTTTCAATGACATCACAAAGTTTAAGCTGGACTTTTAATACCCAGTTAATGTTTGATTTTATAAGAAAAGAGAGAAACACAATGTATTGTGAAAGAAAAATGCATTACCCCAGTGTCCCTGGGCAAGCAGGCAGCTGTGTCTTGTTTGTGATGTCTAACATCTAATGTATGAAAGACATTGGTAAAGGTATACTAGGTGTTCTCTTTGTCTATATACTTTCTGCAGTGCCAGCAGATGAAAAATTATTCTTATTTATTTATTAAATGCCTTTTTTAGGATCACTGAAATAAAAAAGGCTCTACAGGAAATGATAATTTTGTTCTTTTCTGCATATTTCTGGCATATGGATAATAATTAAGAAAGTGTTTTCTTTCATCAATGTCAAAAAGTTAGGAACATATCAGGACTGCAGGTTTGTAAGAAATTTTTGTATAAGAGAGTTTGTGAAACTGCCAGACTGAAAAGTTCCTCTCCAGAGGGAAGGAGTAGAAAATGACAAGTAGGTTTCTACTTTTTCTGTCCAAACTTCTTTAAGCCTACCTTGAAAATAAACTTAACAAGTGAAAGGACAGCTCATCTGCCATTAATCATTCAGGTTTTGACCTCTTTACAGAGGCTGCCAGCCAGGTTGCTAATCATGTAATATTGTTTTTTTTCCACTATTAGCTGAATTTGGAATACCAACTAATTTTATCTATGACAGGGAGGCAACATTTAGTACTTCTAGAATTTAGTCACTATATGAATCATCAACGCTGTGTTTTTCCATTCTATAAATCTGGAATAATGGCCATTTACACTGCAGGTATATGTATACTTCTGTACTGAATTTACCACACAGGTTTTTTCTCTCTGTAAATACCATCACTGGTAGTTGAAGTAGTTATCTATTTCTGCTGAATGTTTTCTGACCTCTGCACCTTAACTTTGCATGCTGAAAATGTCATTTTAGCAAGACTTTCAGAATTGTTAATACTGATACAGCAGTCCTAGCAACAGCAATAATACTTAGAAATCAAAATGTCACTACAGATGAGATTTTAGTTGTCTCTTCTAGAAGATTTGCTCATGAAAGCTGTATTTGCAATATGTAGTTAAGCCTCTTCAGTATGCCTAAAAAGAAATAGAAATCTATTCAGAGTAATAGTTCAGTCTTATCCCTTTGCCTAGTGTAGACAAAAACTTTCCATCTGTCAGACAGATGCTGTGAGCCTTTAACTCTATGGTGGGTAACATTAACATGACATGTTCCCTCCAGTATAGCTGAGCCAGTGGTGGTACCACTGCAAAATTTTGGTTATCTAACAGTGGCCAGCATACTAGACTTTCCCCTTAGGGTTTGAGAAGGGGAAATGAAGGATAATTCTTGTGCTGGACAAAGCAGCAGGCCCTTTCATCCTCACCTGTTATCAAAAATTTTTTACTGTTGTCTATATCAGTTGAAATTTGTCAAGAAAATGTGTGTTTCTATCTTCTTTCTGTCAGAAAACTGCAGACCAATTTGAATGTTTGCATCTGTTTATGTTAGAAAAGGCAACAGATAAAGACCCCAAACACTTAAATGCTTTTTTATTATTATTATTATTTTTTTTTTTTCTAAAACACTCAGCTGCTGCTTGGTCTGTCTGCCTAGCACTAAGTGCATTCCCAGCTGATTCAGCAAGACAGGTCATACCTCTTAGCTTTTCTAAGCTGCCATCAAAATTAACGAAGCTAAACAAAACAGATAAGGTACTTCTGGTTTCTCTGTGTATTTTTCACTCCAAAAGGTACTCTAGCTCTGAAACTCTGGTAGACACTTCCACAGCACCAGTAGCTTGCTTGTATAGTATTGTTTATGCTCATCAACCCTCATAGTTCCATTGGCCTTCAAGATAAGTGGAGAGTGTTACAACTTTTACTGGTTTTAATTTCTGAAAGTGACTTTTTGGGTATTTGTTTTTAGTTTGATTGCTTGTTGTCCTGATGACAAAGCTGATTTAACAAGCACAGTAAATATCAGATAGAATTGGAGAACTGATTTGCAACATATATATATATGTTGTTTAGAAATACCCCGGAAAACAGTTGCTTGCCCAAAAGGCTGCAAATTTAGAGAAGTGTTTCTTTTTCCCTACTGCTTAATGACAGTAATGAATGCCAAATCAGGGTGATAACCCTGCAGCAATTTATGAAAGAGTGGCATAAATTCAGAAATTAATCACCATTTAGCAAAGACTTTAGGTAAAACTAATTGTTGGATCCTCTAGTTCCCAGGACCTCCCTTTGCTAGAAGAAAATTATCAAGTTAGAAAATAGGGCCAGGCTATTTTGATTTCCTTTCAATGTCTGTTACATCTTGGGAGTTAAATGTGCACAACTGATTTAAAAAAAAAAAAAGTCTCTGTATTACATGTCTATCAGTGTTATTCATTATAAACTCCTTTCATGTGGAGGTTAGACTGAAACAGACACAAGAATACCCTTCCACCCACCCACAGCCCATGCAAATAAATGTCATATGGTAATTTGTGATATTTTTCAGCCTTTTTTTAAAACATTAAAGGTTTGAATTTTAAGAGCTTTTATTTTCTACAAGCCATTTCCAGTTTGTTTATTCTGCAGTGACAGTATCTATTACTAATACAAAGAAGAGGATTATCAATAATATGAAATGTAACTTTTATCTTCTTAAGATAAATAAGGTTCCTAGTATGTTCCAGTCAAATCCAGAATTGACATGGGATTGTTTGTTTTCAAATGTCAATAGATGACAATGGCAACTTTATGACATTTCCCAAAGTTCGTGCAGAGACAGCCTGAAGCATTCTCTCAAGGCTGCCAGGTCATTTACTTCTCTGGGGCTGCAGATGATAGTGTGAGAACTAGGGATTCTGTTGAACAGCTTTGTCAGGCTGATAAAATAAAGCAGCCAGGGGAATTTCCAAAATTTCCTCTTGTCCTATCACTTGCTATTTTGGAGAAGAGACCAACACCCTCCATGCTACAACCTCCTTTCGGTTAGTTGTAGACAGCAATAAGGTCTACTCTCAGCCTTCTTTCCTCCAGACTAAACAGCCCCAGTTCCCTCAACCGCTCCTCATAAGGCTTGTGCTCCTAACCCCTCACAAGCCTCACCACCTTCCTCTGCACTCTCTTCAGTAGTTCAATGTCCTTCTTATGATGAGGGGACCAAAACTGAACACAGTATTCACTGTTGGTGCTCACCAGTGCCTAGTACAGCGGCACAATGACTTTTCTGATCCTACTGACCACACTATTCCTGATACAAGCCACGATGCTGGTGGCCTCTTTGGCCACCAGGGCACACTGCTGACTCATGTTCAGCTGGCTGTCATGCAACAACCCCAGGTCCTATTCCACCAGGTAGTTTTCTAGCCACTCTTCCCTGAGCCTGTAGCATTGCATGGGGTTGTTGTGACCCAAGTGCAGGACTCGACACGTGGCCTTGTTAAACCTCATACAACTGGCTTCAGCCCAATGATCCAGCCAGTCCAGATCCCTTTCTACCCTCCAGCAGGTCAACACTCCCATCCAATTTGGTGTCATCTGCAAACTTACTAAGGGTGTACTCAATCCCCTCATCCAGATCATTGATACAGAGATTAAACAGAACTGGCGCCAATACTGAGCCTTGGGGAACACCACTCGTGACTGGCCCCCAACTGGATTTGGCTCCGTCCACCACAACTCTTTGGGCTCATCCCTCCAGCCAGTTCTTTATCCATCGCAGAGTATACCCGTCCAGGCCGTGAGCTGCCAGTTTCTCCAGGAGAATGCTGTGGAATATGGTGTCAAAGTCTTTACTGAAGTCGAAGTACACAACATCCACAGCCTTTTCCTCACCTACTAGGTGGGTCACCTTGTTGTAGAAGGAGATCAGGTCAGTCAAACAGGACCTGTCTTTCATAAACCCATGTTGACTGAGCCTGATCATATGGTTCTCTTGTATACGCTGTGTGATGTTACTCAAGATCATTTACTCCATTACCTTCCCCAGCACTGAGGAAGGACTGTAGTTCCCCAGACAGAGAAAAATATTTACAAAAAAAAAAAACATTTTCAGATATGACATTTTTCTGTTAACTTCAACAAAACCTTCCTTTCTTTTTACTTTCTCGCTATCTTTTTATTTCCTTTTTTTTTCTTCAAAGAGAAAGGGTGAAAGGAAGATGAAAACAAAACTGAAGCTATAAAAAAATATAGACTTTTTTTCCATGCTTTTAAATTTTCTCCTAAAAAGGAGATGGTAGACAAGAGTTCATCTGTTATGAGCAGTCGTAAGATAACAGTTACATTTTTCTGTGTTGTTTAGTAATTACTCTGAGAAAAGAGGAACAGTCAATATTTACTTCATTCAGTAAGTGCACCGGAAGGACAGCATTGCACAGTGTGACACAAAGGTTCCCGCTGGCTCACGCCTAAACTTGTTAAATGTTTCTCACATTTCTTTGCAACTTCAAATAGTGTTTCTCAGACTACATGAAAACTTCAAATGAAATAAAACTTCCTTTGAAAAAGAAGTTAAACTAAATCAGTGATGAAATGAAGTCTTTTGAAAATTGGGGTTGATGACCGGTGTTGATAAATCTTAGACATCTGGTAGATCATCCAAAATTTATCTAGATGAAGTAAACAACTACATTTAAACCAGCAGAAATGTGTTGAAACTTTCCTTAATCTTCAAAATGTCAGAGAAGCTGAAGCACAAATGCTCTCCCTTCCAGCCTCACTTCTGTTCCTGGCAGAAGATTGTTCTGTGAGTTAGCAAAAAACATCTGAATGACAACACAGCCATTGGTCCCAGCCGGCACAGGTTCATGAGGGGAAAGTCCTGCTTAACAAACTGAATTTATTTCTACGACAAGGTTACCCACTTAGTTGACCAAGGGAACCCTGTTTATGTGACGTTTTTGGATTTCAGTAAAACCTTTGATGCTGTCTCTCACAGTATCCTCCTGGACAAGATGGACAGCATACAGCTGGATGAACATTTAATACAGTGGGTGAGCAATTGGCTGCTGGGCCAGGCTCAGTGGGTTCTGGTAAATGGGGTTATATTGGACTGGTAAACAGCCACTAGTGGGGTTCTTCAGGGATCCATCTTAGGGCCAGCACTCTTCACTGTCTTAGACTCAGGACTTGAGCTCAGGAGCTGTTGACACTCTTGAGGGCAGAGAGGCCACAGAGGTATCTGGACAAATTGGAGAATGGGGCAATCATGAAATGCATGAAACAAGGGCAAGTGGTGGGTTTTGCACCTGCGACATGGCAACCCTGGCTATACATACAGACTGGGGAATGAGATGCTAGAAAGCAACTCTGCAGAGAGGGATCTGGGGGTTCTGGTCCATGGCAAGTTGAATGTGAGCCAACAGTGTGCCCTGGCAGCCAGGAGGACCAACTGTGTTCTGGGGTGCCTCAAGCACAGCATTGCCAGCTGGGCTGCTCCACTCTGCTCTGCACTGATGCAGCCTCACCTGGAGTGAGTATTGTGTGCAGTTCTGGACACCACAGTATAAAAAAGATATAAGTCTAGTGGAGACTGTCCAGAAGAGGGCCACAGAGTTGGTGAGGGGTTTGGAGTGGAAGCCGTATGAGGAGTGGCTAAAGTCACTTGGTTTGTTCAGCCTGGAGAAGAGGAGACAAAGAGGAGACCTCATCATGGGCTACAGCTCCCTCACAAGGGGATGCCGAAGGGTGGCAGTCAATGACATAACCTGAGGAAAGGGCAGAAAAATGTGCCAGGGAAGGATATAAAGCTACTGGAGAGTGTCCAGAAGAGGGCTACAAAGTTGGTGAAGGGTTTAGAGAGGAAGCCATATGAGGAGTGGCTAAAGTCACTTGTTCAGCCTGGAAAAGAGGAGACTAAGAGGAGACCTCACCGTGGTCTGTAGCTTTCTCACAAGGGGAGGAGGAGGGGCAGGCACCAAACTCTTCTCTTTAGTGACCACTGACAGAACCCAAGGGAATGGCAGGAAGATGTGCCAGGGGAGGTTTAGGTCGGACATTAGGCAAAAGTTTTTCACCCGGAGGGTGGCAGAGCACTGGAACAGGCTCCCCAGGTAGGCAGTCATGTACCCAAGTCTGACAGTACTCAAGAAGAGACAAGACAATGCTCTCAGACACATGGTGTGAACTGTGGGGTTGTCATCTGCAGGGACAGGAGTTGGTCTTGATGATCCTTATGAGTGCCTTCCAACTCAGGACATTCTATGATTCTTTCAGCTGGCACCATTAAGGTAGTAGGTCCTTTTCTATTTAATAAAAAAACCTGAGTATACAAACAAACAAGCTAAAACTCACCAGGACTTTTCTAAACCCCAACAAAATTTGTCTACATGATGACTGTTTCTTCCTCCTTTCACACTCTCATGCTATGTAGTTTCTGAGATTTACCTTGAGTTTCTACACATTTGTGCTATTTTAAGTTAATAAGTTCCTGAACTTCAGAAACTGTTTTCACAAGAAAGTCAAAAGATCTTTGAAGGCGACATGAAAAAAAAGAGATAAAAGGATTCTTATTAGTGATCATGAAGTAAGCATTCCATTATAGCCTTTCCAATAAAAAAGAAATAAACATATTCATATAGAGCCATGTAAACATCGATTACATTACATGAAAATTATTTCTGTGGAAATCAGTTTACTGTCACATATAAATTAAACTTGTAATTTCCTGAATTGCCTTTCTCTGCAGCACCTTAATGCTTTCTTGACAAATAAAACTGACATGGTGAAGTCTGACAAAGATTTTTATCAGAAGGGAAAATCTTGTTGTGGTTGCAGAAGGCCTAGTCTTAACTTTCCGAGTTAACATCAGAATAAGTTAGTTATCTGTAATGATGTCTCTTCTTCTGAGAGACTAAAAGAAAACAGAAAATGAATAAAGATGACCTTAAGTAAATTAATAATAATTAAAAAAAAAATCTGAACTTACTGAGCCTAACATTCAGTAACAGTGTCTGTGGCTGGTTTTGTAAGACTCAACTTGATACAATGGACTCAAAATAAAAAAAACTTCTAGAAATTTTTAATTTGTCACTGTATTATACTGTTGATGATTTCTCAAGTTCTTCTTTATACACCTGTTAAATAGAAACAATTGTCATGCACATGTTTAATTTTTAATCTAGCAGAGGCCAAATCAATGTATGAAAACAGGTAGATATACCACATAGCTTTGTTTTGTTTTTTTTTCTTGTTATAAACAATTTTATTTACCTTTATCCCTTAATTGATTAGACAATCTTTCAGGGAAAATGAAAATTAATTAATATTGGAAATCAGTCTGACCAATTATAGATTTAGGCATTGGAACCATTTTTCTCTTAACAGCATTGACACAAGAAAAGTGAAGCACTACAAACATACAGTGTGGCAGCTACTTTGCCTTAACTTGTTTTACTTCTCAGTAACCTTGCACAGTGTGTATCAGTGATAGAGTCAAGGGTTAAAGGAATATCAGGCCGAAACTATTGAGACAATCAAGTCAGATACATTCAGGTTTAAAGTTCAGTAAATGTGCATCAAGTGATTAGATTCAGGTCAAAACCTTGTCTCCAAACCAGCAATAATATTGTTTATTTTTTTGTGCTTTGTTTTTCTTCACTATTTACACAGTGAGCTCCTTGAGGTAGACACTGGTATTCTTTCCAAGTTTACATGTTTTTAATAGGATTATGGTATTGCATTTTAACGCTTGTTGTAAGAAAACAGAAATCATGAAAGACACTATGTAGTCATCCCAGTATTTGAAATCAGGCATTTCTTTGAATCTCTGTTAGTCTTTTCTCCTGAAAGAAGAGTGTATTGGTGTCAGAAGCTGGCTTGAAATTAGTTGACTCAAGAACAATATTTTTTTTTGTTTCTGTAAAAGTATGAAAGGAAGTTAAATATCCAATCTCAAAGACTAAACAGAAAAACATGTATGCATTCCTTTCAGTATTGCCAAATTATTAATGGTGTCACATAGGTCCTATCCACCTAAAAACATCATTTAATTAAATTATGAAGAAAAAGAAAGAAAGCAATGAGCACAGAGGAAGCTGTACAAGAATCATTTAAAGCAGTAGGAAGAAGAGTTCGTTAAAGCAAACAAGCTTGAAAAAAAAAGCTGTAGTTTAAGCACTCTGATTCCATGAGTGTGAACACATTCTCAGTTATGGATGTCTATATTTAGTTCAAGAATAAAGAAAAGTGCAAAACTATTTAAATAGAATGTCAGCTGAAGTATTATGAAGTACATGAAGTGGGCAAGCCTAAAAATGTAACGTTTACTCCGCCCAAAAATGACCATGAAAATAATTTAGAAAATTATGCACACATTTACAGAACTATTTACTTTCCATATATATAAAAACAGGCTCTGTTAATCCAGTGATAACTTCTAGAGGGAGATAGTGTTGACTTTGTAACTTTAACTGTCCCATTTCTATTGTTAATACCTAACAAACCTTCATCGAAACAAAAGTGTTACTTGAAGTTTAAAGTCAGGTGATCTTTTCATAAATTTAAGCAAACTGGGTCAAAAATACAGACCTACTTTTTTTTCTCCTATGAGAAATTCACTAAAAAACCCTCATCCCTTCCTAAATTATTATTAATGATCTAAGTAATTTGAGAAGAAATTGGCACAAGATAATTTTTTACCACTCAATCTCTTTCAATTAGATTTTCAACTGTCTCTGAAGAATATCCTATAGCCCCTCAAATCTTCAATTTCTGAAGTGAGAAACTGGAGTGCTAACTGGAAGTGGCTTCCTTCTCTGACAGTCTAGATCTTTACTGTTTGCCTGTCTTGAATGTACCAAATCCAAATAGTGTGTTTTGGGTTAGACTGATTACTCACACTCTATAAACCAAACCAAACAAACAAACAAACTACTTTTTTTTCAACATTTTTTTTTTGTCAAGAAAACTGAAAACCTGGTTATTTGCAAAGTCACAGTGATCAAGTTATTAAATCTTATCCAGCCATTCTGATATAATTATGGAAAATATAGTTTCTCTTCAGTTCAATGTCATTTTGAAGTTGGACTTGAAATTCTTATGGCAATTCTATTTATTACAGTTAAAAATCCTAGTAATTTGAAGCTTCTTAGAAATGTGGAATATTATTCAGAAAGTGAAGGCAAATTAGAAGACTGTTAGTGACATGATGATAAAGGCAAATGATAAATGCAATTTGATATTTACCTCTCAAATTCCTTACATGCCTAACACCGCTGCCTCTGTATTACTGCTATAGACAGTCAGAAAATCTTTCATACTGATTCCTACCAGCATTACATTTCTATTGAGTAACGTTACAAGCACAAAGACCAAATTAAGCAGAGAATAGTTTCAAACTCTGCTATTATAGCTTTGATGGAAAAGGTATTTTAAAACACTAAACTTCTCATAAACATTTGAACATCAAGAGGCTGCAGATTTCTGCTTGCAGTTGTATCCAGCCTACTTTCCATGGGACCATAACATAAGCTGAATCTGGCAAAAATAACCTTCTGAAAAAAATTAAAAGGAAGAAGACAACTATTTTATTGTGTTATTGATTTGACTGTAGCACATTGCCATAAATCACTTCATCATAACAACAGGAGGGACGCAGAACTGAAGTGTAAGAGGAAATAAACAACCTGGAGTGCAAATTCCTGAACTGAGGTTTGCCAATGAAGACTATATACTTTGAAACTTTATTCTACAAAATTTAAGCAAAACAAAAAACAAAAAAAACAAAACAAACAAACAAAATATCCTTTTATAGACTAAGTAATCTCAGCAGCATAATATTTCCAAGGAGATTGTTATTTGCAGGCAGTATTAGATTAGGCTGAAGTAGTTTAAGAAAATAATGTATATAAGACTATTATTGATAATCCAAAATAAAATTATTAGTGTCGTATGTTTGCTGCCTTGTTAAATGTTAAAAATAAGCAGAACTTTTGAATTTCTTTTGTGGAAGAAGTCTATAAAAACGTGTTTTCAGTCCTGTTTAACATAAAAATTAATGATCTCACTTTAAAAGTGCAGGTGAAAAGGAAACTCCACAATCTGCTTCCAGGGCTTAGTTTTCCTAGTATGCTGCCTGCCCAACAGAGACGATATAGATTTGGAAAGTAAAATGGTAGTTCCATATCTATACAGTGATCAAATTTATATTAGTACTTTTATTTTTGCATTATTTTGCTTTATCTAAAAGCAGAACAAAAGAGCAGACCAGATTTGATGTGCAATCAAAGAGAAGAAAAAAAAATGAAACTAGCTCTAGAAATTCTGCAGGTGTCAGATTTTAAGGATCCCTTACACTTTCAAGCTATTATTCAAAAAGTAGTGAGAGCAATTTACTGAGTCTTTATTCTTGAAGACTGAGTTGTATTAATAATGTTAACCTAAACCAAAACAAAGTTAAAGAGATACCAAGTAGGGTCTTTGCTTTGAACAGCCTTTCTGAAAGACAAAATAATTATCTGCTGGAGTTTTATTCAAATATTTATTTGTTTATTCTCGAAAAGTCACCAATAGGACACAGTTTCACACAAATTAACTCTCTCACTGTCACATTTTTTTATTCCTTACCACAATATCTACCTCAATATTGTGGTTTAAAAAAAAAAAAAAAAGGACATAATTTTTTCCCTGATAACACAGCAGGCTAATGGATTCTTCAAGAAAAATGTGTATAAGATGTCAACAGTAGATAAATATTGGAAATATTCAAAGAGGCAGTCTTGTCAGAGACTATAATAAGGATACAAAACCAGTGCCTACAAAACATTCGAAAAGCACAGCTTTGCTGTCTTGTAGTAAACACATTTTCCACTGAAGCAGTTCAGCAGACTGAGTTGACAGTAACACAAGACAGCCTAACATGAGAAAAAAGGGTGGAAATGTTACATATGTTAACTGAATTATTCTTACTTTTTTCTGTAACAAATCTGGGTTATTATTAGAAGTTTAATACTTCAATTATACAAATAATAAATTCTTGGCTTTAATCATACATTAAATATTATTCCTCTTTGTCCATAACAAGATTGAGTGTAATAAAGTACAGAGTATTTATTGAACTATGATACAAATGAAACTGGTAACCTTAAAGTGGTGAGCTACAGTTTTATGCATTCAGTTAAACATACTTTGTGCTCTTACAATCAATGAATGAGAAAATGCAATACAATACTTTGTTAAAGTGGTCTGCCGGGGAAAAATTTTGTACTCTTTTTTTTTTTTTTTTAATCTACCTTCTTTTCTTGCTTGTTACAATGTTTTCAACAGACACAATTAATTTTCTTTCATGTTTCTTCAGTCAAGTTGCAATGTAGTACAGCCTAACAACTTACTGCTTTGAACTGAAGGAGAAATTCCTTTGACTGAGCTGAATTGAGGCCAGAGCAAAAACAGTATGAGCCAGCAGTGTGCCCAACTGGGCCAACAGCATCCTGGTGTGCATCAGTAATAGTGTGGCCAGCAGGACTAGGGAAGTGATCATCCCCCTGTACTTGGCACTGCTGAGGCCACACTTTGAATACTGCGTTTAGTTTCTGGCCCCTCACTACAAAGAAGTGCTGGAGAGAGTTCAGAGGAGGGCAACGAAGCTGGTGAGGGATCTGGAGCACAAGTCTTATGAGAAGCAGCTGAGAGAACTGGGGTTGTTTAGCCTGGAGTGAAGGAGGCTGAGGGGAGACCTTATTGCTCTCTACAACTACCAGAAAGGAAATCGCAGCAAGGTGGGTGTTGGTCTCTTTTCCCAAGTAACAAGTAGTAGGTCTAGAAGAAATGGCCTCAAGTTGTGCCAGTGGAGGTTTAGATTGGATATTAAGAAAAATTTATTCACAAAAAGAGTTGTGAAGCAGTGCAACAGGCTGCCTGGGGAAGTGGTTGAGCCACCATCCCTGGAAGTATTTAAAAGACATGTAGATGTGGCACTTAGGGACATGTTTTAGTGGTGGAGTTGGCAGTGCTAGCTTAACGGTTGGACTCAGTAATTTTATTTTCCAATACAAATTATTCTAGGATTCTGTGATTATTGTTTTGAGTTCACAGAGAGCAGAAAAGTGGTATTCTGTGATCCACAGAAGTAGCATGACACTTACGTGCCTTTTGCTTCTGGGAGAGCTTTGCTGCTTCTTGACAGCAGTTTGAAAGTGTCTTCCTCACTTTTTTCTTCTGTATGCAGTGCTGTGAAGTTACTGCTT
The DNA here is from genome assembly GCF_037038585.1 of Patagioenas fasciata. NCBI lineage: Eukaryota > Metazoa > Chordata > Aves > Columbiformes > Columbidae > Patagioenas > Patagioenas fasciata. The sequence continues at coordinate 24,896,731 of NC_092524.1, read as the reverse complement.
CTGTCCTCTTACATATCATTATTGGAGTTCTTGTATGGCCTCTTTGGGGAAGCCGTGACTCCAAAGCCATGTTGGTAATCACACTCTCTCTGGGTTGCTCAGTGTTAGAGCCATATTTGCTGTCAACCAAACAGATGAGTTATTACAATTCCCAGCTCTGCATCTTCTCAAGAGACTCCCAGTGGTTTATGACAGACAACTGCTTCTGAGCTCCAGTCAGGAGGTGCCTTACAAACAACTGTACTGTTAAATGCAAATGGTGCCTGAAGAAGAGGAGAAATGGGTTAGGTGGATTTCAAAGACCTGGAATTACTTCAGCGATCCAACAGAGACTCTGATTTTAGAGAACTGTAAGTAGGTTGTTTTCAGATTCCAAGGAATGAAAATAACAGAAAGAGGAACATTCTCTGCTCAGCTGACTAGAGGTTAGAGATTTCAGAAGGTGAGGTATATAACAATGATCCTGAAAACTGAAAGAAATATCCTGAATTTAGGTTATGTTGTAAGTCATTCTAGAAAAAGAAGAGAAAACAAAAAAGAATTCTAGGAAATTTTCTTATCAGTTTAGCTAATATTACTAAAGATGACGTTTACTTAACAGAAATACTAAATAGGTTTACATGCATAAGATTATAATGGAGTTGTTTTTATTTAGCCTCAGCTAAAAGCTGCAGATTCTCAGCTGTCAATGGATATTGAAATTTGCAGGTGTGACCAGGAGGCATATATTCATTGTTGCTTGAGCAGAGTCAGAACTTATTAGTCTATGTTCTGTTTCACATCAAACATTGGTGCTTCAGATATTTTGGCTCTTATAAACTTTGTGTTTGATTTATTTAGAAATAGGTAATATATATAACACACCTGGAAGGATATTCAATTCTGGTCATATTATTTAGTTAAATTTTAGTGACTCCAAAGTCAGTAAGATGGTAAAAATTTAGTTTCCTTGAGATTTTCTAATTCATTCTCAAACTAGTGGTGTTTTTGCTAACACTCTAAACAAATAGCACACACAAGAAAAATGAGTGATCAGGTCCACTCAACATGCTTTATGAGAGGCAGGTCCTGTTTCACCAACGTGATCTCTTTCTACAACAAGGTGACCGACCTAGTAGATGAAGGAAAAGCTGTGAATGTTGTGAACTTGGACTTCAGTAAAGCCTTTGTCACAGCATTCTCCTGGCAAAACTAGCAGATCATGGCCTGGATGGGTGTACACATTGATGGATAAAGAACTGGCTGGGTGGCTGGGCCTGAAGAGTTGTGGTGAATGAAGCAAAATCCAGCTGGCAGCCAGTCATGAGTGGTGTTCTCCAGGGCTCAGTACTGGTGCCAGTTCTGTTAAATCTCTTTATCAATGATCTGGATGATGGGATTGAGTGTACACTCAGTAAGTTTACAGGGAGTGTTGATCTCCTGGAGTGTAGAAAGGCCATACAGAGGGATCTGGACCAGCTGGATCTTTGGGCTGAGGCCAATTGTATGAGATTTAATAAGGCCAAGCGTCGGGTCCAGTAGCAAATGAGGCACGGACACTCTTTTTTCAGATGTGTAGAGAGACATTTATTACAAATTCAGGCCTGAATTTATACCTGCTATGATACTTGCTCAAGCATTTGCTGATTTGTTAAGTTAGGCATTACATAAGCCATATATTTTGCGTTCCCACCAAAGTTGCTACCATAAAGGCATTTTTTGGTCTGTCACAAGTTCCTCCCCTGTCCTTGAAGTATCAGTCCTGTATAAATCCCCCTGCCCTTGATGTATCAGTCAGTATGCAGTCCTTGTTTCTTGTATTTTTCCACCAATGCTTGTTCTCACGCTGTCGACTCTTGTAGTTTCTCACAGGCCCAATGTCAGAATACTGCCACAGGGTCCTGCACTTGGGTCACAACAAACCCAAGCAGTGCTACAGGCTTAGGGAAGAGTGGCAGAAAAGCTGCCTGGCAGAAAAGGATCTGGGAGTGTTGATTGACAGCTGGCTGAATGTGAGCCAGCATTGTGCCCAGGTGAAAAAAAAAAGGCCACCAGCATCCTGGCTTGTATCAGGAATAGCATGGCCACCTGCACTAGAGAAGTGGTCGTTCCACTGTACTTGGCTCTGGTGAGGCCCCAGCTCAAATACTGTGTTCAGTTTTGGGCCCCTCATCATAAGAAAGACATTGAACTACTTGAAAGAGTGCAAAAGAGGGCTACAGAGCTGATGAAGGGCCTGGGGCACAAGTCTTATGAGAAGCGTTTGAGGGAACTGGGGCTGTTTAGCCTGGAGAAAAGGAGGCTGAGGGGAGACCTTATCACCACCTACAACTACCTGAAAGGAAGTTGTAGCATAGGAGGTGTTGGTCTCTTCTCCCAAGTAGCAAGTGATAGGACAAGAGGAAATGGCTTCAAGTTGCACCAGGGGAAGTCTAGATTGGATATTAGAAAAAATTCTTCACAGAAAGGATTGTCAGGCATTGGAACAGGCTGCCCGGGGAAGTGGTTAAGTCACCATCCCTGGAGGTGCTTAAAGGCATTTAGACGAGGTTCTTAGGGACATGGTTTAGTGCTAGAATTAGATTAGATTATGGTTTGACTCTATGATCCTGACGGTCTCTTCCAATCAAAATGATTCTATGATTCTATGAATCTACTCCACAAACGCTTTTTCCAAATTCTTGTTTTCTTTTTAATGCCAAGGTTTATACAAATTTTCTGAAATTAACGAATGCAAAATTGCTGACACAAAGTCATTTGAAAAATAGTTGTGGGTACCTTTTTTTTTTTCTTTTTTTTTTCCCCCACACACGTTTTAGATTGTTTCTTCCATTGTGAAAGTATGTGATAAAACATAAAACTAGAAAATGAGTTGGTTTGGTGTTTTTCTTATCACATATTGACTTTCAGAAAATTGGATACTCTTAACTTTTAGAAGTGAGATAAGGTTAAAGAGGGCAGAGAAAGAATGAGAGAAACCAGAACATCATACAAGGGACTCTTTTTTCTTCCTTTCTGCTCACCTGCTTAATATGTAAATCTTTCCCAAGATGTTACATTTCAAACAAAATAAACAGCTATATCAGTTGATTTGTTATTTTCACACATTTTCAAAAGAATTATGTCAATTTATCTATAGTTTTAACCACAGTACATTGAGAGCAGGGCCAAGTTTACTTAAAACCCTGTTTATATGGTGTCATGATCCACAGGACTGTGATTAAGGTGATTGCTAAGGTTGTATTTAAGGCACAACCAAGGCCAAATACCAGGAAAGTAGCAAAATTTTATTACAATGTTTAAGCCAGTTTAAGGGGAAGAAGAGAGAGAGGAAAGGAGAAGAGAGCAAGGAAAGAGAGATAGGAAAGAAAGTCAGTACTGTGGATCCAGCAACCATGATTTCACAGGGCTGTTGTCTTCTTCTCCTGGAGACTGGTGGTGGTGGGGAGCACAGTCCCACTTGCGAAGTGTCTGTCATGCGGTTTTATAGTCTCCAGCTCGTGACCACCTCTAGCTATTTTGAGGTCTGCACTGCTCGCCGGAGGACCGTGCGATATGTTGTTACACTGCCCCAGCGCAGAGCGGCCAGGGGAACGCTACCCTGTTCACCTGGACTGCATGATACCTTGTTATGCTGTTCACGTGATGACCTCATGATACATGGCCTCTTGAGCACATGTGCTGAGCAGCCAGTGAGTGTCTCAGTGGTCTGGAGCACCTCCTGCCTCTGTGCAGAGGCCTCTTGTCTTTGTTACCATGTATCAGGAAATAAGGACTGCAGCAGTGTCCACTGAGTCGAATGTCTAGCAATATAATGCTTGAGACATGAAGTCTGCTTCTACTTACGCTGTGATTGAGCAAACTCTATTTTGCCTTTCCCTGAACAGCAATATGCAGGAGTTGGCTGGATTGTTTCTGTCCTCTGAAAGCATCTGAATGCTGACCAAAAAGTTAAAAAGTTGATTACTTCAATTTTGACATGTCAGTGTAAGCCTTGACAGAGTTGCATTTAGCATATCTCAGACTCCTATTTGTCTCTGCAGTCCTGGCATCTTTGTTTATTTGCACTAACAATAGTATACCAGATTCTCTGTTCTGGAAGACACAAGTTCTGCCAAAAATGTGTAAACAGATTTATTTATTTTTTCCTGAGGCACTGGAGTAAAATTCTTAAGGTGGGTGAAAATCAAAGGAACAGAACAACCAAAAATCCAGTTCTGTTCCATTTTTGATTATATGGGCAAATTCAGTCCTGAATAAAAGTCAACACTAAGAGATGAAAAGTTAAAATACACATCAAAATGATGGTATACTACATATGAAGAATATCAGACTTACACAAAGTATTTATGCCAATAAATGAAGTTTGAAGAGAAGCTGTTTTACTAGAGAAAATTGTTATTTTTGTGTTACACAAAGGTTGTCATCCAAAGAATATGCAAAACACTAATATATTTTAGAGTAGCAGATTGTCATTGATAAAATACTTAAAAGTCTAGCAAAACTAGATCTCATGGGTAAAATTTCCTTTGCTTTCAATTTTTTACTTTTTCTTTTGCTTGGAATAAAAAAAAATGTCAAATCCTTGCAGATCAGTAATATTATAAAGAGAAATTATTTCCAAATGAAATAACATTATTCATGAACATATGTAAAAGATTTGGGGATTTTGTGGTTGTTTTTGTTAGATAAAAAACATGCAATTTATTAGAATAGGAACTGATAAGTAGCTATTAACCTAACACAAATTGTAGGAAGAACAACATATCTAGACAACCAAAATTCAGTATTAAAAGACTTTCATGTTTATGCATGAAAGATAGAATAGGAAGAAAAGAAAGAAATGAAACATCTAACTTTCTTGTCCATTCTGTTAAGAACATCAAAATATATGATATTTTACATTAAGAAGAACCTGTAAAAAGTTGGCATTAGGATAAGCTTTCACATGTTATTAGATGTATTATTTCATTCTAGAGAAAAAGTAACACTTTGAACCTCATTCAAAGTCTCCTTCTCATGAATGCTCTTCTCTTCTTCACTCTCATCTTCCCTACTATTGTGCTAAATTTACAACTGACACTCCAGGCAATGCGGAAGTCTTGAAGGCAGCATTAGTTGTTTTCATAATTCACAACCACAAGAACTACCTGGGGTCAGAAGTTGCTTTGATCTTCTTGATTACAAGGAAGCACAATGTTGCCTGAGCAGAAGGAAAAAGAGACAACTACAGTACAGAAAACTCCCAGGGGACTGTTCAGTTTCGAGTATCAGGGTTTTTAATGTGTGTTTCTTCGATATCATAAATGGGTTTCAGGGAAAAAGCCAGCGTGCTGTGTTGGTTGTGGAGGGAGGCAAGGAGGGAGAAGCAACACACAAACTGTAATTTGGGGAAATTCTTGTGTCCCTGGAAAGCTGGTATGTACAAAGAATTTGTACTGATATTGGCCTAGCTCTCTACCATCACAGAGGTATCTGCAGAAGCCAGAATAATCCTGAGAACTTGTCAGCAACAAAAACAGTATCAAAAGTGATGCAGATCTCCTACCTGTTTTGAGAGTTAAATATGCTGTGTTTTCACTTATATCTCTTACAGATATCTCCATTTTTTGACTTTGCCAGGTAAGTTTTTACTTATATCTCTTACAGATATCTCCATTTTTTGACTTTGCCAGATAAGTTTTTACTTATATCTCTTACAGATATCTCCATTTTTTGACTTTGCCAGATAGTTTTGTACAATTGTAACAAAAAGATTTTAGCTCTATTGTTCTGTCTCCCCACCTGTCACACTTCCTTTGAGAAACATGATACTTACGACATACTTCCCATACGTTCTGCAATGTCTATGGTTATTACTTATTAATTTAGATGTACTTTTGTATTGTTTGAATATTTTTCTCACATTCTTGTCTACTTTCTTCCTTGTTCATATTTGCAAAATGAAGAAATGTATTTCTTGAAAGTTGGAATACTGAAATATTAGAAACTAATTATTCATTCTCTTCTCTGATGTTTCAGATTGTGCCTTTTTCTTTATTTACAACCTGAAATATAATTTTGAAGATGCTCACTATACTTGGGGTCATTTTTCAGCCTTGTGTAATATTTTTTCTTTGTGGAACCTTAAGCACATATATATAAGTATATATATATATAATATAAATAATTCATTTATTTATTTTCCAATAAATACTACACAGAATTCTGTTGTTTGCATTATCTGTGAATTCACACTAGATTATGGCAGTGATCGCCCTCCAGTCACAAACTTCCAGTTTATCCAGGAAATTCCACTTAGTTGTGAAGAGACAAAGACAGTTTATCCCCACAACAACCAAAATCCTCTGAGAGTTGGTGCAAAATTAAAGTAATGTCCAGTGCAATTTTGTTGGTGTGAATTAGAGAGCTGGGTTGGAATTCATTAAGTGAATACCTTACAGTTTGATGTGGCCTGTTAATGAGATCAGTTTTCTCCAAATGTAAGGGTGGGTGATCACTGTCATCTATATATATGGGGAAAATCATCTCTTCATATACTTTTCATCCATTCAGATACTGAAAGCAACATGGACTTAGAGCAGGGTTAACCATCCCAGAATCGCTATACCTAAGCATAGTTACTTCAAGTCTGCGGATAGCCTGGAAGTTTAATTCGGACAGATGCCAAAGTCTGTTAACTGAAGTATTATGGGTTACCTAACATAATCTTCAATTTCTCTACTGCAAGTCTATGCAAAGCTCACTGCCCATAATTGATTTATTGATTTATTCATAATGAGAAAACAGTGTGCATAAAGCAGATACTAAACAAAACAAGCCATAACTTTAAACCCAAACAGGTTCAGTAGCATGGCTAACAGAAAATTATTACTGTAATTTAAGAAGTTTTTAAAGGAGTCATGGTGGTAGCAAGTAAAGAATCCTGGTTTTGGGATAACAGTTGTAGCACACCAGATGAGACACTAATCAAAGCCTTGCCCAGTTCAGCTTGCTAGGGCAGCAGGGGGCAGGTGCCAATGGGACTTCAGCGTGCACTGACCTGTTTTGTCAGGGAGACCCAGCGATACCTCTGCCTGGTTGAGCAGTAAGTGGTTCAAAGGTGCAATGCAAAAATCGACATATTGTCTTTAATAAGTGTAACTGTGATCCATCTGCATATTAGAACTTGGTGTTTGGTTTTCATACCTGAACTCAGTCTTTTAATTTGCATATATATATATATATTTGGTACCAAAATAATTTTGTTTAGGGAGATAATTACAAAATGGGAACCGGTTCCACTGCTAAAATACCACCTTGCTCCCCCCTAGGATGCATCCTTATACATTAGAGTTATTGCTCATATTGTCATCTAATAATTTTGAGACCAGAAAATAATTTAAGTTGTTAAACTTTGATTTGCATTTAATTTATGTACTAGTTGGAGATATGGGAAAGAAAACTAAATGCTATGATGGATGTGATCTTGTATGAGGTTGTATTTAAAAGTTACTAGAATATGAACTGATTTGGATTTAGGAAAGTGAAATAATGGGTTGATGTTTAATATGCTGTTTTTTGACATCTGTAAATTTTTAAAGGTAAATGAAGCTAAGGAATGTAACTATTGCTGAGCTACTTGGAATTGCATATAAAGTGTATTATGGTTGGAATGAAATGCGACAACAAAAAAGCAAAATGTCCCAGGCCTGTGTTTGAACATAAATTTCAGGCCTGTGTCAAGCTGCAAGATAAACTCAGCTCATTGTAACCGAGGAGTTTGGCAGAGCCTCCCACTTCATACCAGCGATCACGCCACCTGCGTGGCCTTGGCTACATCTGAACTGCAGCAAGAAGAGAAAGAAGAAAAAAAAAATGGAAAAACCTGGCTGCCTGCTTTCAAGGTGGTGAAAAGGGGGGTTTTCTCCCCCCCTCTGCACCGGTGTTGTAATACTGAATGGAGAAGCCTGAGGGTGAAATTTAAAGGCATCCCTAGCAGATCTGTAGGTCTAATGAAACTGGGAAATTAAACTAAAAAATTTTTCATAGATTTATTCTGTGGTAACTGGTTGTAAGAGACTCCTTAGTAAATTCACCACGCTAGTTTTTGAGGTCATAGGAGAGAATGAAAGAAAGGCCGTTTTTTGAGACCAATGGAATGCCAAATTTGGAACAAAGTTATACCGTATGAATTCTTGTATTTGCCAGAAAGCCCTATACCTCTCTTGGGTCAAGATTTGTTAAGTAAATTGTAAGCTCAAATAACGTTTTCTGATAATTCTGTCTAATTGCATGTCCTACAAGAAGCTGCTTGGATGGTGCAGATCTGCTTGCTGCAAGTGAGAAACCTCCGAGGAAATTTTGAATGCGGTATTTCCACTACTATTAACAACCAAAGTTTCAAAAAAGCAAACACTACACTGATAGAACTGAAACAGGACTTCGATCCGGTAAGGAAAAACAATATCCAATAAATATGACAGCCAAAATGGAGTTAGAAACTTGGATGAATAAATTTATGACAACCTTACAAGCTAACTGTATTCAATTGGACTTGCAGATTTGTCTGTTTGTAGCTACAACATAGAAACAACCTGTGGCTATTGTGGGACAGTATGAGATTGCTAATAGACTCATACACCAATTGTTACTCTGATCAAGAAATGCAGGGAATGAATTTAAGTCTTAATAGGCCATGATCCTTTTGTCATATATGTACCATTTGTGAAATTTAATTCTGATTTTTTGTTTGTAATCTATGTCCTTGTAAATTGCACTAGCTGGTTTTCTTAACAGCACAGCTTTTGGCATGCATAAATGTAAATTGCTGCAGAACCTGCAAGTCTTTAACATCAGGTCACAGACCATACTTGTATCTGGTCTGATCCTACATATTTGCACAGTTTTTGTTGATGTTTCTGGGAAGTCTCATAAAGCTGTAGTGGTCTGACGTGAAGATAACAATTGGCATAATTCTGTAAAAATTATTGAAGGTTCAACCCAATTAGCAGAACTTTGTGCAGCTTTACATTACTTAGAACTTTTTAAGGAGGAGCCTCCAAATTTGATTTGTGATTCTGAGTACGTAGTCGAGGTCCAACGCACGTATCTGATTCCTAACTGTTTTTTTGGTTGTGTTGTTTTCTTTAAAACAAACAAACAAACAAAATGAGGGAAGTGACTGCACTACTCCATGTGACAGACTGAGCAAAGCATTATATGTTTTGAACTTTTTACGCCTCCCACAAGGGTTTGATATTCCACCTATGATTCGCCTTGGAACAAATTTAAAAGGCCGTCTGACAGACCTTAGGGAAAATCAGTGTCAGGTCAAAGTGCGCAATGGTGTTATTGTTGAATGGGAAGGTTCTTTCTAATTAATAACTTGGGGAAAGGGTTATGCTTGTGTCATTACAGGCCGAGGATCGAAATGGATTCCCGCAAAATGTGTCAAGGCAGTTGTTAGCACTAGAAAGGATCAGATTTGTAGGATCAGTGTATCCATTTCTCTTTTATGTGGCAGAAAGTTCTTAGTTTGTGGTCATTATCAGCTGCATTGTAAAATATTTAAACTTTTTTATTGTGGATGTTACCTATTAGATACTTTTCCACACATACTTTGATGCTGACCTTCTGCAAATTTCTAGCTTTAAATAATTTCAAAAAAATCTAGAATTCATTTTACTTTCGGCTCTTGTATTTAATTGATATTCCCAAACCATAATAATATATGGCTGATGCATTGGAATAAGGCACCACAATAGCAGGTTTTCTTATGGAATCGCTCATGCCAGAGAATAGCAATGTCTTGCTAACTAGAGGAATAGTGTAAATAGAGCCTACCTGGAACAACTGTCATGTATAAAATTAGCATGGTTTTAAACTGACATACAGATACAGAAGCATAAGTTTATTTTTTTTTGTTCTGGTTTGCTTCTTGCGGGAGTATGTTTCCTTCAAATCTAAGCAAAATTAACAGGTAATGGCCTAGCCACATTTTACTTGTATTTTGGCTTTGCAAACAACTGTTTGGTGTGCAAGAGAAATCAGAACCTTCAACATTTAAGACAGGCAGAAGCATATTCAGGTCTCTCTCCTGTCATTCAAACTGCAGTACCGGTAGAATGGTTCTTCAGACTGAGGAATTTAAAAGCTGAGGGTTAAGACATGCATGTAAAATCCTTCATCTACAAAAAGGATATATGCTAATTCTCTTTATCTCAAAGGGTGAGAGTATGGCAAGGTTTAAACCAAGGCGACAATAAACCATGGCAGATGCTTCCCCTTACCCTCCCCCCACCCTTTCCTTAGACTGGAAAGATGATAAGGAAGATAAGAAGGAAGGAAGAGAGACTTAGACTTCAAGTTGGAAGGTTTTAAAGGCTTTATTTATGCTACTAATAAATAGAGAATATGTACAAAATATACAAAACCAATCTTGAATGCCTGGTATGGAGTTGGTGTCACTCCAGCGGCAGCAGAGCTAGGAGCTGGCTTGGCTCCAGCAGCTGCAGGGCCAGCACCCGGAAGTCATGAGTGGGACTTTGCAGCAAACCAGAAACTGGATTTCAGGGATGCAGGGCCTGAGGCAAACACATCCCCCTCAATTATGGGATGTTATCAGAATTCTTAGCTGTCACAGTAATAAATCTAAACATGAACTTCTTCAGCATTCCGTTGGTCCTCTTATCAGCACCAAGTACAGTGTCCAAGAAATATATGCAGTACTTAGAAGGCACTTAGCTGAGAGGAAAATTCACTAAAAGAGAAACTGGTCTTGTTTTTAACAAAACCAGGACAGACTACAAATTATGAGATGCAGCTTTTTCTACCTGATAGATGCAACGAATAGCCTAGTTGTCTACAAAGAAAGGTTGAAATAGAAACAAAGCTTACAAGCAAAGCTTTTTCTTACTCATTACTAGGCGTCCTCAATACTGAAGGACATAAAGACAAGAAATGTGCTTCATGGAAAAAGGATTTCTCAAATCCTTTCTTCAGAAAATTATCTGATCACTTTTTTTTTTTTTTTTTTTAAACTCCCATTAAGAAAGGCTTATGGTTTTCTTCACTTTCAATATGGGTTTATTTTGTATCCCATAGAGCTCTGCAAAGTGCTATCAGCATCTGCTGTAAGAAAACTGGGACATAAGAAAACTTCTTCTCTGACATGATGCCTACAAGGGATCTTCTAAATATACTGATTCCCAGCTAAGAGGCTAAGAAGAAAAATAAAAGAAATGTTGCCTCTGTTGTTAGTTACTGTCTGTACATTGCCCAGGCATTTCAGTTTTGCTTGAATAAATGAATCCTTGGATATTTGAAGCACACACTACCAGATTAAAAGAAATTAGTTGAAAAATTAATGAAGATAGACAACTCTTTTTTCCATAAGCAGTGGAGGTAAATTTGTGGCATTTCCCACATACTCATGAGGCATGCTCATCTCTCCAGAAAATATAGTAGAAGACACATAAAATGTATAGCTAATAGTCTTTGTCAAATAAAATCTCAGTATAGATCAGTGTCCTATTCTGGATTGTTATACTAGTGAAGGCAAAATGGCTGCATAGATAAAAAAAACCATATGAAGTGTCATATTTACACAGGTATACTCTTCCATTAATTAGTCATAACAACTTCCTTAACTAGAATTGCATCCATATAATTTTGGTTTGTAGTGATCACTATTCCTGTTTTGTTTTTTTTTTTTTTTTTTATTTAACCATAGGGTATTACTGACTAATTATATCGCAAGAGGAAAGTAAATTCTTTGTTTAGCTTATTCATATGATTAATTGTACAGATTTCTATCATATCTCTCCTATTTGATGACTTTTCCAGGAAGAAGAAACCTAGTCTGCTTTGCCTTCATCTCTTCCATTGTTTTTCATATGTTGCCTAGTTCTACTGCACCTTCCTAGGAAAATACCTAGGATTTTATAGGTGTTTATATGCTAGGATATGCTAGGAGAAATCTTGTCAAGGTGTTACAGGAACTCTTGTAATTTCAAGTCTCCTCCAGTCTCCACACTTATTAAGGGTAAAAAAGAAAACTTCTTTTTTTTCTTTTTTTTTTTTTTTTTTACCATTCCCTCTACTGTTTTCATTTAATATTTTTACACCAGCATAGAGGTCTGCAAAACTGCAACCAGAAATGCGTTGATTCTAAAACTACATGGTATGTTACTTTCTTGCAAAAATATATTTTCAGAGTTATTTCTGTCTTTCAAGAAGCATGCAGTCTCCTTCATTCAGCAACTTTGGTCTGAAAGACTGCAATAGTTCCTGTTTGACCTAGTGAAATGAACGTTGTCAGGCAGGTGAAATGCCAAGTCTCCTTTTTTCAAAATCATATAGGATTTCTAGTTGTTTGTGTTTATGATAGAGCAAACTACTAAAGACATACTTGATAAATCATATTCTAGAAAACTGGTGTTTTCAATCCATGACAGATCTAGTTAGATTTCTTTCACCTAACACACTTTTCACTTAATTATTTTTAGAATTACTTTGAAAAGCAAAATGATTCTATTTTAAAACTCTGCTTTCTAAGGCTAAAATTAAGATCTTTCACATTTTTTCCAAATGCATAATTCTTAGTTAAAATTAATGTTTCTTTTCACTTGATCTAAAGGAGTACCTCCACTGTTATTTTTTTGTTATTCCTTTGTAATACATTTGAAAGAAAAATAAAGAACAGAAGGGGTTTACAGAATGGCTTTCTGGGTGTTACAGTTCATGGGGCTTGTAAAGATTTTTCAAGAAATGAGCTAATAATGTGTAAATATACTAAACTTAGACATTAAATCACTAACTTCATCTTTAAAAATTAGTTGACTCAGAAACCATTCTGAATGTGTTTTTTCTATTCTTCTGCACAGTTCATAATACCTCAGTTTATTGTGTCCCACCAGGTGAGATTAAGGATGAGTTAATTCTGAATACTTTGTGTGGTAACACAATGTGATAACAATCACCCAAGAGGTTCCATTAAATCACAAATTTACTAAAAACACGCAGTGGAATTCCAGCAAATAGTGGCTTGGTAAAAGTTTGTAACTATATCATAAAAATTTAGCAAGACTTTAACAACAAAACTTGCAAGATATTACTCTTATGTGCACAGAATAAAGTTAGAAAGAGAGAAAGAGAGAAAGGCAAAGGAGAAAGATAGACTAACATATCAGAAGAAAGTTAAGATCTCACTGCTCTGTTCTCTGTAGCTGTGTTGGTGGCAGGTGCAAAACTTCATCAATGCCATGCAGCTCATACACGTACACATACACAAAAAAAATGAAACACACAGACTCCCAAGTATCCCAAGTGAGGAAGTTTTATAACCCAGTCATTTATATGCAAGATAGGAGAGGGCAGTTTGTCTCCTCCCTTTGCTTGCTCTTCATGCTAATCAAGAAGATTGTTCCAGAAATGAGTTGGTCATCGAAAAATTAGAAGAATTGTCACAGTGCTGACCAGAAGTGAGTCATTTTGTCCATTAGGCGTGGCCAGTGGTTCATGATTGTCTACTAGTCGACCCATCTTGGTCATCCCAATTAACCAGGAATGAGGACTGAGACCCTGATAGAATTTTCTTTATTTCAAAAATTTGTGCTATCATTCGACACAGACTTTTAGGGGAAAAAACAGTGTCTGCCTTCACAACTACCTATCTTTTCCTGTCCAAAGTTGCAAACAACAGCTGTTTAAAGCATAACATGCACCAATACTGAGTCCTTTGTTTTGCAAAGGATGGGAGGGAGGAGGGTGCTTCAAGGCTGACACACAGTTTGGAATAGTTTACCTACTGCTCAGACAGCCAAGTAGAAGGCAAGAAAATTATGCCATTCTATTATTTATGTATATGGAACTATGTAAACATGTAAAATAACATATGGTTTTATTAGTATTATTGAATTTTCTTATTGTAGCATTACAAAACATAAGAGATCTAAAAAAAAAAAGCTGTGTCTCTATCACCAGGAGCTCATAATTAAGCACACAGCACTGACTTACATTTAATTTCTGAAGTTAATTCAAAACACTCTATATTCCATGTTGTAACATTCTATTATTTGATACCCAGCAGGAGTTCCATTTCCTTTTCATGATACAAAATCATAAACCATGGAAACAGAAATGCAATTCTCCAAGTCTGACCATACCGTTTCCTTCCTTGCTTACTCACAGTTTCAATGTTTAATGCTCAGCAAAAATATTCAAACTTTGCCAACTTAGAAGGGCAATAGCAACTCCACATTTAAAAGCTCACACATAACTTGATCTTCAATTGCAGCCTTCTATAAGGAGCGAAGTGCAAAAGCATCTCCCTCCCCTCAAAAACTTCAAAAATAAACTGAGGAATAGGAAAACATATAGTAAACATAGTGATAAAAATATTTTCTGCCTTTGTTGTTGTTGTTGTTGTCATGATACATATTCCTAGCTAATTCTGTGGTAGGTAGGAATATGAAGTCAGATTTACATTCACTTCTGGTGATATTGGGGAGTCTAGAATGTAGCCAGGAGCGATAGAAGATCACCTCAAATACAGTGAGTGACATACTCCCTTCTCCAGCAGTTTTTAATAGCACAAAATCTGGGACTATTCAGACTTGGAATAGTTCCAATGAGCCAAGCTTCAAGTAGCAGTATTCACAAAGCATTCAAGACAGGAAAGACTCGCCCTCTTCTTGCTTTATAAACCTGATTAAGAAGGCTTTCGGCAACACAGAGGAGTTGTACATGAGATCCTGACGACAGAAAGGTTGTGCACATAGTCTCATCCACAGCCACTTTCTCCCAAACAATAAGGATTAGAGACCTGCCTGAGAAAACGGGCACTTACTCATTTTGGCTCTCAAAGAAAGCATGTGCTTTGCCTAAAGCCATGCATTGCTATTGCCAGCAGTGAATATAAACCCACAGAGAGACCAAGTAAGGCTATGTTTGCCAACCAAAGCATACTCCAACATTTCCCAGTATATGCCATCAGTTCTATCAGGAGATGGAGATGCTGCACACAACCAGAGCTCATGCCTGCTGATCCCTACTGCTTTTCCTCTGTCCTCAAAACCACCAGAGATTGCCAGTAAGCCAAGCTGGTTTTGAATAGATTGCACACAGACAATCTGCATGAAAGTACAGGTAGCTATGTACAGAATAGATTAGCAGAAGCAGTTTGTATTTTCATTGTGAAACATTCCCCTTATGCTATAATGGAGACTGCTTTGCCATCAGAATTCTTTTTTTTTTTTTTTTTCCTTCCTCCAGAACCAAGTTTTCTTCTTCCCTACTGTCTCTTAGTCCCTAAATTGTGATAACATGAGTCTCCAAAAGGAAAACTTATCCAAGTTAACTTGTCTAGAGATAATTTGGCTTGTCCTGGAATAGCAGGCACTCCTCCGGGTAGATAGCATGGGGTACATGAAAACTCCCTACTCCATGGGAAGGTATGTGGGAACCTCAGTTTCAGTCCCCAGTAGATTCATTTCCTCAGGTGGACTGGGGAGCTAGGCTATCACTCTCTGTGAAAATGAAAGAGAGTTTCTTAAATATGAGGACTTGGAGCTCAAAGTGAGCTGGTCCCTCATGAAAAGCCTACCATGAATATAACTGTCTCCTGCTACTTATGTCCTGTTTCAGTTCTTGTTTTCATTTTAATATTTGTAGCATCTCTTGTCTTCATCATTCACCAGTGACAGCTCTTTTTACAAATTAATGGCCACTTTTAAAAGCAAAACCAAGGATTCTCTGGAGGGAAAAGTATAGTCCTTTCCAGCTCATGAATAAATCACCAAAATAATTCAATCACTCAGTCCCTAGATGAGCAATATTGTGCTTTCCTTAACTGAAAAGTTTCGTTTTTGGAATCTTAACAGATTTTACCATTAATTTGCAACAGCACTTTAACAGTGGAAAGCTAAGTAGGAAAAGAGAAAATAACAAAACCTGCTCTGAAGTTTTACTTTAAATAGCATCAGTATTTGCAATGAATATAAAAAAGACAGTCTCTGTATGCATTCTGTTTCTACTAACTGTGACACTGGAAGAATCAGTATTAGAGTAAAAATTGAGACTGAGAGAAAGCTCATAGAGTTGGGACCCTTTCATATACTACTTTACCAATAGGTATCTAGGTTTACTCTAAAACAAATTATAAGATGGTTCTACATGCTGTTAAACAAAAACCCCCTACTATCTTGGTTTCAATGAGGAAGACCTAGGCAGGCATAATGGTCTTAAATGTCCTACATCATAATTTTTCTACATTGCGTCAGAGTAACTGAAACACTAGTATTTCTGCTAAATTTATGTTGCAATAAAGCAAGAATTTTATCTCCAGTTTGTTCCATCCAGAATAGTTCACAAACAGCAACATCATGTTTAGATGCAAAAGGGAAAGGAGATTCTTTAAATAGGGATATTAGCATGAACAACTAGTTACGGTTTTGAACTTCTGTTTAATGACATTTAAAGGTTCCTAAAGCTGTTTCTCTCTTCCTGATACATTCCTGTCTGTGAATATTATCACTTCTTGGACAGCAATAGCAGTATGATTGCATTTTTTTTTCCTGTGGTCACAATTAAAAACATTCTAGCTGAACTCTAAGGAACAAAATGATTAAAGGAATCCTGATGTTAGTTATCTGACACCTGCACACAGCTGAATTTTCCAAGATGAAATCAGGAGGGTAAGAATTCTAAGTGGTTCAAGAGGAAAATTAAACTCCTGCGATAAAACATCGTATAATAGTAGTCTCAACAAAGGAAAGCAGCAGTCTTGTGAAGAATGCGGATCTAAGATTGGCTTCCCACTGAACACCAAGAAGGATTCCAGACTGAAGAGGAACTGCAGTAAGTGTGATGGAAGTTAATACACAAACCAGAGATGGCCATTTTGCTTCCTTGTCCAGGGGCACATCAGTTATGTGCTCATTTGACTGAGAATGAGTTAATTTTCTTTGTACAGTTAGAAACCTTTCTTTTTCATAGCTAGCACAGTCATTGTTTGGACTCAGTTTGAGAACATGAAATAACACCCCAGCACAGAGTTCATGTTTTTAATTGCTCTCATCTGAGAGCCAAGGACATTCTGAGTGTTCTGCCCACAGGTGTGAAGCATGGAGGAAGTTGGGCATAGATGGGGCAGACCTTGGCTGATCAGTAAGAGTATTCCATCCGATTAGCATCATGCTTCATATATAAAAAGAGTCAGGATCTTTCGGTCATTCTCTCACATGTTCTTTCTTTGCTCTTTTTGTCAAAGCTGGAGGAGTTTGGTTCAGGACATTTAGTTTGGTCTTTTGCCGTAGTGCAGAGGTCTCTGAGCCTTTCTACCTTTTTTCCTTTTTTTTTTCTCTCTTCAGGATCAGCTGTTCGTGACCAGGATGCTGCTTCCTGGGACTGGCTACTCATTGTGGACTGAGTTTGTGAGGAATTGCATTAAGTAATTTTTATTTTATAGTCTATTTTTATTTTATTTACTAATAGTGTATTAGTATTTTCTAATTTTGTTAAATTGTATTAGGGGGTGGGGGGTTGGGTGGGAAGAGGAGGTGAGTGAGGAGCTATTGTGGTTATGTTGCTAGCTTGGGTTGAACCATGACAGTTATTAGGATAGCATTGAGCTTTTCTTAGTGCATCAAATGCAGGATCAAAGATTGTTCTCTTGCAAACCATTGTTGAGATTTCATACTACTATGACACCTCTAATAAAAGTGGTAAATGAACCTCTGACATGAAAATTATGTAAGTTAAAAAAAAATAAATAAACTAACCAAAATAAACCTCCATACTTGTCAAGATTTAATTTATTTATTATAGGTTCCACTAATATTTGCACTACTCCTTTGCCAAGAAAACCCAACTAAGTTTGCTTTCTTGCAAGTGGGATTCAAATATGTATGACGATAAGAAATAAAGAACAAAACAGAAAAAGACTAAGGTAGGAGAAACTAGGAACTGCAAATTAACTTACACTATTTTGTCTGATATGGTATTTAGTTTCTTCACTCCCCTCTAACTATATGAAGTTTTATTCAGAAAGCTCAAGAAAATGTAGTATTTTCTTTTACATCATTTTAGTATTGATACATTTTATTCTATCAATATTTTTTCACCTTTATTACGAATACATTTGTTTGTATATACATATATGTACTGTCATTTGATGCCCAGCTTGATGTTCTGTGCATCAAATGCAACTAGTTCTCTCTTCTTTCTCTTCCTTTAGCTTATTTGTTTTATTCTTTGAGAAAAAAAAGTCTCTTTAAAGCATCCCCTGGCTGATTTGTTAACCAACATGCATGTCTTTGTTTCTGTGTCTTTAAACGTGAAATTAGTATGGCAGAGCATTGAAACAAAAAGCATTAGAGTAATGGTATATATAGTTTTAGTTTGTTTAAACAGAACTCTTTATTGTAGTAGATAAAAGTTACCGATTTTTCTCTGATCTTAATCTCTTTACATTAACAAGCAAATGATTGCTAATATTAAAGTAATTTAATTTCTCTGAAGTGTGAAATATGTAAAATATGAGAAAATGAGTAAACACACCAGAAAATGTGAAACAAACTCCTTTAATTAGTTGCTTAAAATATATAACATCATTAATGATCCTGTTTGGTAGATTCAATCGCTTTGTCTAACTCTCCAGTGAAGGTTAATAATATCATGTTAAATCTGTTTAGACTTTTTTTTTATCCTGAAGGAATCTAATGTGATTTACAGTTTGTATGTGCATTCTGATATATGTGTATGCCACAATAAAGCAATTATTAAACTAATGATCGTAACTTCTGTTGGATTCCTGACTTAGAACAAAGGATGGACAATGTATAGTCTGAAGAGAAGATGAAATATTTCACTGAAGCTTATGTTTTGTTTAGCACTAGAATAACAGAAACTTAATTATGTTATATTCAATAAAATAGACAAAAAGCTTACATCTTTAATTTATATTGCCACATCTGAAGTTGTGTTTCACTGTGGTCTCACTGTGATTCTCAGAAAAACTATAAACTGTAAAAACGACCAAGAGATGCAGACAGTGAATATTTACTGCCTGAGACAACAGTCCTTCATAGTGTGTGGATTTAGTGGCTATCATTCAGCTGAACATTTACGTTTCACAATTTATTTTGTGGATGATCTCATGAACTTTCAGGGATAAGCCATATGCTACACATGATGGGCTCTGTTTTGCACTACGTCAATCAGAAGAACATCCACGCACACTTACATGAGAATTGCTTTTCTACTAAGTAATTTTTCTGTGCATGTATTTGCACATGCAGTTGTGGTTTATGTACAATTTTATATATATGTATGTCCTGGTTTTGTTAAAAACAAGACTGGTTCTCTTTTAGTGATTTCTCTTTCAGCTAAGTTCTTCTAGGTGGCTGTACTTTTCTGAGTTTTAGCCTGCATATTTTTCCTAGGATGCTGTACTCGGTGCTGATAAGAGACCAACGGAATGCTGAAGAAGTGTTTAGATTTATTACTGTGGTAACTAAGAAAGGCTGATAAGTTTTCCCATGTTCTGATGTGAGAGGGGCTTGTTTGTGGAGGGGTAGATGGAACAGGTGACTAGAACTGACCAACGGAAGTATTCCATCCCATAATCGTCATACCCCCTATATAAGAGGGTGATCACGAGGGTCACGCTCTCTTTGACCATGGCTGGCATCTAGAGAGGACCCTGTCTGCCTGTGATCTACAGGCCTCAGGCCCTGCATCCCTGCAACCAGTTTCCTGTTTGTTGTGAAGTCCCACCCATGACTTCCAGAGGCCTGACCTGCACCTGCTGGAGCCACGCCAGCTCCGCACACCCAGCTCCTGCTGCTGGAGTGACACCAACTCCACATCGAGCATTCGAGATTGGTTTTGTATATTTTTTATATATATTCTCTATTTATAAGTAGCATTAGTAAAACCCCTTTAAAACTTTCCAACTTGAAGTCAAAGTCTCTCTTCCTTTCCCCTTATCTTTCCAATCATCTTTCCAATCTAACGGAGGGGGTGGTGGGAAGTGAGGGGATAACAGGGAGCTTCTACCATGGTTTATTGCCACCTTCCCTTAAACCTTGACAATGCAAAACACAAAATGTTCTTTTTCAAGTCCTAACCTCTCCTGGACAAAGCAAAGCCCTTTACAGTGTTCAGTTCTTACTCATTTACTTTGCTGGCCAGCTGCAATATGTAAATCGGAACATTATTCTCTGTGATGCAGGATGAGTCCATATAACTCTCTGCTCTGAAAAAGGGCAGAAAACCAGATATCACAGAAGGGTTAGAAAGAACAGCTTTGAGAAAACAAATAAATTAAAATAAATTAATGAAAAAATAAATAAGAATGAACTATTTTTATTCTAAAGTAAATTGTCACTCATATATCTGTACATGTATAATCACTACACAAAAACATACAGATGCACTATTGTTCCTATTTTATACTTTTGCATTTTACCTTCTTTATAACTTCAGAATTCCTCCTAACATTCCCATGGCACACAGCATGCCTTACAGAATTACTGCTGCCATTTTTCAACACACCACTTCAGGCTTACAGAAGGCTGAAATAAATGTGTGTTGGAGACATATGTTTATTCTTATATGGCCCTTAATTGTAATTAGTTGTTAGTGCTCATAAATGCTAGCTATATATTTCTAGATGCCTTTAAAAATTCAATTTTATTTGCTCTAAGTGAAGAAGTCACTGCTCCACTTATAATCTGTGATTACTTTATTATTTGACACTACTAAAATTAAATTGCTTGAGGAATATTTGCATAAATCCTAGTTTAATGCAATAATTACATAGGTCAAAAGAATTACCGAAATGATTTCATAGAATCATACAATCATAGAATAGTTTGGATTGGAAGGGACCTTCAAAGGTCATCTAGAGCAATCTCCCTGCAGCAAGCAGGGACTTCTTCAACCAGATCAGGTTACTGAGAGCCCTGCCCAGCCTGGTCTTGAATGTTTCCAGTGATGGGGCAGCTACCACCTCTCTGGGCAACCTGTTCCAGTATTTTACCACCCTCATTGTAAAAAATATCTTTCTCACGTCAGACCTGAATCTCCCCTCCTTTAGTTTAGAACCATTTCCCCTTGTCCTATCACAACAGACCCTGCTAAAAAGTCTGTCTCCATCTTTCTTGTAGGCCCCTTTTAAGTACAGAAAGGCTGCAATAAGGTCTCCCTGGAGCCTTCCCTTCTCCAGGCTGAACAACCCCAACTCTCTTACCCTGTCCTCATAAGAGAAGTGTTCCATCCCTCTGATCATCTTGGCGGCCTCCTCTGGACTGTCTCCAACAGGTCCATGTCTTTCCTGTCCTGAGTGCTCCAGAGCTGGACACAGTACTCCAGGTGGGGTCTCACCAGAGCAGAGGGACAGAATCACTTCTCTCAACCTGCTGATCACGCTCCTTTGCAACCAAAGGATATGATTGGTTACAACCAAAGATATGATTGGCCTTCTGGGCTGCAAGCCGGCTCATGTCCAATCCTTCATCCACTAGTACCCTGAAGTCCTTCTCGGCAGGGCTGCTGTCAATCCCTTCATCCCCCAGCCTGTATTGATAGTAGGGCTTGCCCCAACCCAGGTGCAGGACCTGGCAGTTGGCCTTGTTGAACCTCATGAAGTTCACATGACTCCATTTATTGAGCTAGTCCAGAACCCTCTGGATGGCATCCCATCTCTCAGGGGTGTCATCTGTACCACTCAACTTGCTGAGGGTGCACTCGATCCTACTGTTTAATCACTGATGAAGGTATTAATTGATACTGGTCCCAGTATGGACACCTGAGGGACATCACTTGTCACTGGTGTCTGTCCAGACACTGAGCCATTCACCACTGCTCTCTGGATGTGATCATCCAGCTAGTTCCTCATCCACTGAACAGTCCATCCATCAATCCATACCTCTCTGATCTAGAGAGAAGGATGTTTTAGGGGACCATGTCAAAGGCTTTACAGAAGTCTAGATAGGTGACATCCGTAGCACTTCATTTGTCCAATGATGTAGTTACTCCACCGTAGAAGGCCAATAGGTTGCCATAAGTCAGGCAGGACTTGCCCTTGCTGAAGCCATGCTGCCTGTCTTGAATCACCTTCCTGTCCTCCATGTGCCTTAGTATAGCTTTCCATGATCTTCCCAGGCACAGATTTGAGGCTGACAGGTTGGTAGTTTCCAGGGTTCTCCTTTCTGTTACATAATTCTATAGCGTTTGAACAAGGTGAAGTGGAATAGATAGGCTGATAGATTAGTTTTTGTGTATTTCAAAATCTATGATACACAAATTAATTGATAGTTTTTTTGAGAATATGTACTCTTGGCTTAAAACTGAATAAAAACTGTTACTGTCTGGTGGATTTTTTACTTGTTTAAAAAAAAAAAACCAAAAACCAGCAACCTGCCAGACAAGTTCTGCTCAATCCTACATTATTGTCAACTGTATTGACCCACTGCAGAACACTGGTTTTACAAGTACAGAAAGAGCAAAAGGTTGTTTGCCATTGTGAGGATATCTGCTTGCTAGAAACAACGCTTAAATTCATGAGCGATAGGCATGAATTAAAGTTATATATGGGAAGCTCTGATTTATATTCAAAAATAAACCAACAATAGCTATTTTGAAGTTCAGTGTCACTCATATACAGTCAGCACTATACTGACTGCCTCTAGAGTCTTAAAATATCCAGATGCTGTCACGTCTGCAAAAGACATTAACAAAGGTAGATTGAGAAGAAAATAAACAATGTAGATGAAATATGTTCTATATGAAATTCATTTAGGGACGGGAGTAATGACCTACTACATTTTAAAAAGTTTTATTTTGCATCTTTCATTAAGATATTATATTGCGTGTATATTCATAAACCCACAAATTTTAGCATAAACAATTGTGAAATCTAATAATTAAAAAAGAAAGTGTTCTCACTCATCTTTCCTTCTCCCCCTCAATCTCTGCTTTTCCCTTTCATGGAGCTTTAAGATGTATAAACTTTATTCTTGTATCATTTCCTAATTAAAGACCCCCTAAAGGAGCAGAGCAAATAATTCAACTGGCTTATTCTTAGAGAATTTTGATGGAAGCTTGTACTTCTACTAGTGGTGTAGCCTCTGTAGATAGGCATAAGTCAATTTCCAAATCTGTCTTTACTTTTCCTGAGTGTTAAAAGTATTGTTAGAGTACTGTTAAATTATGAAATATCCATTTAAAAGGAAATATGGTTCCTGTGTTTTGGATAATTATTGTAACTGTCTATTTTGCATAGACTAGTATGAATAAATGTGACTATAAGCAATCGATAGACAGTGAAGTTCCAGGATGGAGCTTTATTATTCATGAGTAATTAAGTAGATTATCTAGTATTATCCACAATGTGAGGAAACAGAGGCAGTACCAATGTCAAATTACAAACCGAACTTTGTGGCTGTTGTTTCTTTCTTTGTCATAGAAGGAATAATTGTTCAACTTGAGGGGAACAAGTAGAGGTGATGATGGGCTAGGGCTTTAAAACAAATGTAGTTCCTAGATATAACAGGCATGCTAAGAAGAGACAGCTAGAACATTCTAAATTTCTTCATACCTTGCACTCATCTATATTCAAAAATATCTAATACTGAAGAAATCCAGTTAAATTCAATCAGATTTTATAGTGACTGCCAGGGCCATGAACACATCCTCACTGTCCTGAAGGTTTAGCTGGTGAGACACAGAGGGACCAGCTGAGAGAGAGTGTAGCTGATGGTCCTGGGGAGGCAGCTTTGCAGGAACTTCCACAAGGGCATCCTTCCCTACATCTGCTTTATACAGAGGTCCTCACCCTGCCCTTTCCCTCGCTATCACTCAGTGATGATCCCACTGGCACAGACCCTGACATAGACCTGCAGACTAGTGCTTATTATGTAAAGAAGGAAAAGAATAATATTTTGCCAGAAGAAAAGACTTTTCTGAAAGAAAGACTCAGTTTTTCAAAAAGGTATTACAGAAAAGTGAGGCAGTGAATAGTATGTGCATATTATCAATGCCTAGAGACAGTTCAGAGCAGAATCGTAGGCACTGAACTTGTAATTCTGAGTCACAAGGAAGCACAGCTATTTGTCTTATTACTTCCAGGCCTGTCTTCTCTTGAACTCATCACTCTAGTGTTTATTAATTATGAACCTGGAATGAGGTAAATTAATATCTAGATCTTCTGGTAGAGGAAGAATGAGAAAGAATACTCAAATGATTTTCTAAATCTTCTGGATTGGCAAAGGAGAGAAAGAATGGAATATTAAAAAAAAAAAAAAAAAAAGAAAAGAAAGGAATTATTCTGCAGTTCTGCTAGCTATAAAATTCATTCCTGTACAGTGAATTTAGGCAACACTTTTTGTTTGCTCAGACAATTCTCAAAGCATTTTAGATATATAAAATCATAGAACCTTAGAAAGAGTCAGATTGGAGGGACCTTCAAAGGTCATCTAGTGCAAACCCCCTCTTTCACTAGATCAGATTGTTCAAAGGTCTGTCCAATGTGACTTTGAACACTTGCAATGATGGGACATCCACAGCTTATATGAACAACCTGTTCTAATGTCTCCCCACTCTCATCATAAAAAATTTCTTCTTTGTATCCGATCTAAATCTACCAAATTTTAGTTTGATCTAAATTAATTTAAATTAATTAATTTAATTTAAAATATCTGAAGAAGTTGCTGCAGCCATCTGTCCCATCCTAACAGATGGGATAAGGGATGAGTTAACTTTGAACATGACATGCACCCTGACTTAACAGATGAGATGAGGTGTGAGTTAACTCTGGGTAATTCTGCTCAGCAATGCAAAGTGAATGACAGACAATCACTCCAGGGGTCCAATTATGAATTTACTAAAAGCACGTGGTGAAATACAAATTACAGGGATTAGTGACTTGGCAAAAGTATGTTATAATATTACAAAACTATCAATACATTGACAGCAAAAGTACTTCTCCAAATGGTGGATTGGCAACAATTAGTAACTATGATACAAAACAAGATTTTAACAGCAGAACTTAAAATGATGTTGTGTTTATATGTTCAAGAAAAGGGAAAAGAAAGAGAGAGGAAGACTAAGATACGAGAGATAGAGTAAGATATAAACTAAGATACGAGAGAGAGAGAAAGAAAGATATCACCACTTCACAGGTTATCACTCCAGCAATGTCTAGTGAAGAGAGGATGGACACATTGAAGACTTCGATCACGCTGCGTAGCATATACACGCCACACCTGATGCGACACTTCGAGTCATTTTATAACCCATTTCATTTACATGTGGGCAGTCCATCTCCTCCCTCTGCTCGCTCTTCATGCTAATTAGGAAGACTCTTCTGGAAATGGGTCTAGGGTCTCCAAACTAAGGGAACGTTCATGGTACAGACCAGAAATGAGTTGTCTTGCCCATCAGGGGTAGCCGTTGGTTCATGGTTTCTTCTAATAATTAGTTGTCCAACAGATGGTTCATTTCATTCCAATTAGGTCATGAGACCTTCACAGCAATTGACAAGGTGCCTGTCACCATAACCATCTCTCTCTTCCACCAAACACAACACCGTAGTAAAGATAAGGGAGATGTCTGCCTACACAACCATCCATCTTATCCTCCCAAAGTAACAAAAACTGGACGTTTAAGGCATAACAAGGTCCTTTGTTATGCTAAGGATGGGGGAGGTCGGGGTGGGGGGAAGCGCTTCAAGGTTGTCACACCATCCTAGAATGGGTATTTGCAGTTTGTAACACAAGTGGCCACAACTCTGAAAAGTACCAAAAAGAATGCAATTAACTTTTCAGTAGCACCAAGAAAGAAATAAGAAAACCTTTATCAGATAAAAAACTTTCAGAATTTCAGATATAAGTCCCAAACAATGGCCCAATCTCACTCAGCAGCCTTATAAGGCTAGGTTTTTTCAGTTCCTTAAGATAGTAAGTTTTTTTATTTGGGTGTTTATTTATTCCATTGGAATTTTTCAGTCAGCCCAACTCTAGTTTCAAAATGCAGTTTCCAGGACTTTGTTATTTCTTTTTTAGTTCTCTTAAAGAGAAATATGTAAATACTTTCCCCCTTATTTTGCTAATATGACATGAACATTAATATGTTACTGAAAACAGAGACAAGAAATTCATGCAAGCTTCCAGCAAAATTTAGAACGTCTGTACCTGTAGAACTTCTATTTCTGACTCTGTTATGGTCGTGACTCCCTTAAATTAGACATTTGAAATTAACTATATTAAAACACCATTTAATCAAATAGATATTTTTGCCGACAACTTTTTTTCGGAAGTTTACTCTACAACAATTAGGTCTCACCACTAATTGCTAACTTTTCTGTGTGTATATTCTATGTGAAGCAATAATCAATATCACAGTTACATTTAGGGATTGCAATTGTATCACTAAATTCAATAATATTTTTTGCCTTTGGCTTTACTGGTATTGGTTTAAGACTATAGGATTTTTTACTGCTTAATTTTTTTTCCTATTGACTTTACATGATATGGAAGGAGAAACCAGAAATGGAAGGAGAAACAAGTAACTCCTGCAAATACTGGAAGCAGTGGAAGTAGACACTGCTTACACACAGTCTGCTTATTTGGAAATCCATGGAATGGATGCTTAGGGAACAAAGAATAAATATCAATATCAATATCAAAAACAACGACAAAAAAAACACCAAAAAACAAAAAACCAACCAACCAAACAAAAACACAAAAGTAAAAAGCTCTAATTACATTACTTTTAAAATGTAGAAGTGACAGAGTATGACAGATAGATTTGCTGGGGTAATTTACCAAAAGCAATAGAAAGAACCTTCAGAAAATAGTTTGTTCATTAAAAAAACCCTATTTTTGAATAGTTTTGAATTGAACAGTTCTCAGCCATAATGGAAGTGATTTTTAAAACTCCTAAGCTATTGTTATGTAACAACTGAGAAGGTTAAAATCACGTAGCATGATTCATGTAATTGCTAATATTACAGTCAAGCTATTTAAGAACTGAAATGCCATGTGAGAGAGAAAGGAAAAATAACCATACATTATGCATTGTTCTCCCCCTCACACACATACACATTTCCTTTGCCTCAGCTCCTACACAACAACTATTTGTAAAAATTATACATGGGAGAGCTTGTACTTATTAATGAAAAAACATGATTTTGTGATTCACCTAACTGTCCAATATTTCAGCCACACTGTGATCATGATGAGTAATTTTAATGAAAGATGAGACAGGTATTTCTCACTGGTTCAGGTTTCACCCGTGCAAGTGTCAGTTCCTCAGGGACAGTAATAATCCTTCATACTGAATAGTGGCCTTATTCTCATATGAGAATCTGTAGTTCTGTGGACTCTATGACTCGAAGCCTAACAGAAAGTCAAAAGACAGAAAACAGCTGGCTTAATCCCAGTGCTTCCTGTATTAATATATTTCCCAATAGGCAGCAAGATGAAAAACAAAATAAAAAGGTCCACACAAAGGAAGTTCTTATAATTAAAATTCAGGTGAAACAAACATAACAGCTTTTCTCTCTGGAAGACAGAAATCAGAGCTGAACAACTTCTCATTAATTAATAATAGTGTTGCTAAGAACCATAAGAGAGGAATATTTTCATTTATTTTTGTCTCTTTCAAATATAGTTAAGTAATTTTTGTTTAGGTTGAAATTATTTGCCAAATTCATCTTAATTCTATGAATAGTTTCACCTGTACTGGCAAATTATATTGTTATGGTGAAAAAAATGCTTCAAACTGTTTTAAACCAAGCAGTTTCCCTACATTCAAATTCTGGATCACATCATTAGTGATATGGTCCAGAAAGAAAACTGTAAAAAAAGATCATGGCATTCTATATCCAAGCTCCCCATCTCTGTTCAGTACCCTTTCCTTTTATTGAGCTTTGCTATTTTTTTCTAAGTTTGTTTTTGTTTTGTTTGTTTGTTTTTGTTTTGTTTTGTTTCAGTTTTTGTTTTTGTGTTTCAGATTTTTTTTTAATATGTCAAAGATTAATGAGCAAACAAAATTTCAGGATTTCAGTGACATTTAGTTTCATGTGGAGTGCTTGCTTAGGATACATGTATTCATTTGAATAATTACTAACTTTGTAAACAGACGCAAGAACAGTGATTTTAATGTGTCTAAACTAAAAATATGAATCTCTGACTTAAACAAGGAAAATAAATAATAGCACCCGATAAACACAGTACAGATATTAAACTTGCCAGAGACACAGCCAAAGAAAATTATTTCCAAATAAATGGTCTGCAGTTAGTTTAGTCAGCTCATAGGAACAACTTAGTACAAAATATTTTTTAATACCTGTGTATAGTAGGAGAAGAAATAATGAAATCTTTCCCAAATACTACAAGAGAATAAAAAATCTAAATGTACCAAGTCAGTTGTGTGCTGATTTGTGGTTTACTAAGTTTCAATGGAAAGTAGGACTCCTGTATCTCAACTTTAATACTTTTGCTAATAGTAATGAAAATCTTGTATATATAACTATATATATATATAGATATAGATATATAGATAGATAGTTCACCCAGGAATGTCTGTTACAATATTATCCACACAAGTACTCATATTGCACAGGGATGTACTGTAATGTAATATGGACAATGATAAAACCAAAATTATACATAATTATCTCATTTATCTTTTTATTTCCAAGAAGGAAGAATGCTAGATAAAATAAAATTAAACTTATATGAAACATACTGAAAATCAACAATGCAACAGGAAAAGACTCCTAGCATGAGTAAAGCTAACAAGATTATACTGTACCTATAGTGAAACGTGTATGACCAGAACATATGAAACAAAATTAATCTTTTTTTATTACTGTTTCCTGTCACAGCTAAGAGTAATATAGAAGAGGTAAACAAAAACCATGTTACAGCTTATGATCCGATTATTCAGAAACAGAAAGATTGGTATGTTTTAAACACCCTCTATTATACTGCTTTAAGTGGATGATTTAGATTGAATAGAAGAGAGAGGAGTGTTTCTAGTGCTGTTGATTTCACAGGTGATCATATGTTAGTCCCTAAAATTCATAGCTCCACAAAAATACGTTTTAACTAAAAGGAGTTTTCACATGAATACAGGCTTTAACACAGTAACAACAATTTACAGAGAAGAAATTCATCTTGCAAAACTTCGGTGTTCCCAAATGACTAATTTTAGAAGACTTTATGTTAAGATCTTATTACATGTTATGTTTCACAGTCTGAACATTTGCCAGTTGAGATCAAGGGAGAGATGTCTGACGTCTGGAAATCCCAGAAGAGCTCTTGTTCATTGGTGCTGATCAGATCATCAACATTCAGACCTAACTTAGAAATTTAAGAATGCAATAAATATTTTTAAACTGGTAAAGAATACCCAAACAAAATTCTCATGTTACTTTGTTTTCTTCTGTATTTACTATTAAGATTCAATTCCTGAAATATATATTCTTCCACCATTCTTGTATTGGTGTTTCCTTCCACCCAGGTAAAATTCAGTTCGTTTTCTCCAAAAGCCTGGTACAAGAAATAGTGCTGACACAGCCGATTTAACTTCATCATTGGAGATTTTCAAGACCGACTGGATAAATGTCCAAGTAACATGGGCCAGTTTCACAGTCCACCACGTTTTGAGTAAGAGGTTGTACTAGAGATTTCTCAAGGTCTCTTCAAAATTGAATAGTCCTGTGATCCTAGGAAACAAATGATACAATGAAGCTATGTGCAAATATCTTAGATTTAACATGAGTGTAGTTGTACCAGTACTGTAGACTGGGGCATATCAGCTTGGAAAAATCACCACCCTGTAATTGCCATCATCCATTAGCCTGGACAAAGCACCACATTGCTTCTAGTTTGGCCCCTAGAATACACAGACTCAATCTTTCTGCCTCTTTTACTTCATTTTTCTTGTCCAGGAGTGTGACAACCTTGAAGCACCCCCCCATGCTTAGCAGAACAAAGCCTTTGTTATGCCTTAAACGTCTGTTTTTTGTTACTTTGGGAGGAAGAGATAGATGACACCTCATCTTATCTTTCCCAAAGTTTTATGGCCATGGAGGTAGACACCTTGGAACATAAGGACAATTAACAGTGTCGCTGTAAAAGGTCTCATAACCTAATTGGGATGGTAGAGATGAACCGTCTGTTGGACAACCAACTACCAGAAGAAACCACGAACCAACAGCTACCCGTGACAGGCAAGACAACTCACTATTGGTCAATACCATGAACTTTCCCCTAGTTTGAAGACCCCAGACCCATCTCCAGAAGAGTCTTCCTAATTAGCATGAAGAGCGAGCAGAGGGAGGAGACGAACCGCCTTCTCCTATCTCACGTGTAAAAGAAATGGGTTATAAAATGACCTCACGTATGATACAGGTTGGTGACGTGACCGAAGTCTTCGATGCGTCCCCCCCCTCCAGAGGTCATCGTGGGACCGATGTACCTGTGGAGTGGTGATATCTTCACTCTCCCTCTCTGTCTCTCTCTCTCTTCCTTTCTCTTTCTGATATCTTAGTTGTCCTCTTCTCTCTCTCTCTCTTCCTTTTTCTTAAGCATATAAATACCATTGTAAGTTCTGTTGCTAAAATCTTGTTAAGTTTTGCATTACAGTTACTAATTGTTGCCAATCCACTGCTTTTAGAAGGGTTTTTGCCGTCAATGTATTGATAAGTTTTGTGGTACTATAACATACTTTTGCCAAGTCACTGATTTCTGTAATTTGTATTCTACCATGCACTTTTAGTAAATTTGTAATTGGACCCCCAGAGTGACTGTCTGTTGTTCACTTCACATTGCTGCGCAGAATTACCTGGAGTTAACTCACACCTGATCTCATCTGTTGAGTCAGGGCGTATGTCGCACTCAGAGTGAACTCATCCCTCATCCTATCTGTTAGGATGGGATAAGGAGACATAGAGCTAGTTAGAATGTTTCTGCACTGCTAGGCAGATATCCATTTATTTCTCATTCTAATAAGGACTATTTTTTTTTCATAAAATTTGCTTATGATATAATTTGGAAGTGCTTTGTTTTCAGTTTTTACTCAAGAAACCAAACCAACAAACAAAAAAGAAACAAATAACAACAAAACCAAACAAACAAACAAAACAAAAAACAACACAGTTGCTTTAGAACAGAGAAAGGCTGGACTAATCTTGAAAAGTGTAATTCTGATTCTTTTTACTTATTCTGATTATGATCACTTCTCATAAAACACACTATGCATTTTTCTGTCTTGCCAGATAATTTCTGTAAGTAATTTGCACTGTAAGGAGCTTGCAGAAAATGTCCGGTAATCATATTTTCAAAGTTATTCTGCTTTAGCTGAAGTAATGGTTAATAGTTTTCACAGTGCATAGAATTGTTCTTTTCATACTGTGACTGGAATAATACTATGTAATTTTCACCTGTGAAAACTTACTATAAGAATTTTAAAATAGTGTTTTCTGAACAGTGTATCAAATTAACTTATGCATTATTATTTCCATTATTTTTCTCCACTTATGAACTATAATATTGAGATAGACAAAGTTCATAAAATACATTTCAACCATCAGAATAAGCGCTTTATTTAATTCTGCTTTGGGAATATACGAAGGACTATGCGGTGCTCAATCTCATCAGCTGGATTGCTAAACTAAAGAATATTGACTGGGAAATTTGGAAAAGTATTCAAAACATTATTTTGTGCAACTTACTGAATACAAATAGAAAACTCAATGTTAAAATCTGAAATATATTGAAGCCAATTGGGAATTTATCTGTATGTAAATGGAAGATTTGAAATCTTGTGTCTGTATTATTAGCATCAACTGTAAACCATTAGTAATTTCAGTACTCTGGAAGGATGAAAATTGTTTTTATATTATTCTTAAAATGCTGAGTCCAACACTACCATCTTCACTGCAGTTGAGAATATAGTAAAAATTCAGGTGCTATTAAGACATTGAAGAATAATTTTTGCGTATGTTTTCAGTAGTCTATCACCCAAGATATTACTCACATTTGAAAATAAATGGTTAAAAACAACAACAACAACAAAATCCTCATCGCTGTACTGTGTATTTCTGACTAGAGTGAGACTTTGAACGGAAGAAAAATTATGGAAATATGTGATGTTCAAAGCCAAAATGCAATGGAGATATGCATGAATCTGATGTAGTCATAGATAGTAGAGATATAAAAAGCAGAATGGATCTCCAAAATTAAATTCCATGACACACAGTACACTGATTGCAATTATTTTTACTGAAAGACAGACTGCATGTTGAAGTGTGACAGGGAAGCAAAAGGGGAAAAATTCACAAGAAATTGCATTTCTTTGAAATAACTAAATCTATTTGTCTTAGGTCTAGGTAACCAGCTAAACTGAGAAGGATAACAGGAAGCCTATGTCCAAATAAAGAGTGGAGAGTGCTCAGGAAGATCAGGTGTACAAATTGTTCTCCACCCCCTGCCTGACTCCAAAGGTGCTGCTAAGTCTTCATACCCTGCCTTGCCTGAAGTCGTCCAGCAGAACTGCCAGCCCCTGGCTTCCCTTTGATAAAAAGAAAGCAGCCAGTGTCCCAAGGATGGCTATTAATCTCCTCACAAGATGAAAGTAAATGGAGGAGGTGAGCAGTTACTGATTACTGATTCATATAAGCCCTTTCTGAGGACAAGTTTCAACTGTTCTTACTTTGAAGATGAATTCATTTTAATTGATACATCATCACTCTGGAATTAATAAACCTGTTGCAGCAGAAGTTTAGTCAAACCTGCTTGTTTAGAAATGCTTGGAAACCTGAGTTTCACTACTTTCTGCTAGGATGTAGTAATAGATTGGTAGACTGGATAGTGGGAAACAGTTTTGGGATATTGGTTATACTAACTGTAGTGCTCTTTCTCTTATTCCCCCCCCCCCCCCTTTTTTTTTTTTGTTTTGTTTTGTTTTTCCTTTTTCTTTTTATTTTTTCTTTCTTCTTTTTTTTTTGTGTTTTTTTTTTTCTTTTTCTATTTTCTTTTTTTTTTTTTTCTTTCTTCTTTTTTCTTCTTCTCTCCCCACCCCCATTTTTTCTCCTGCCCTAAGATTTTCATCTCAGGAAGCAGGAGAAATATTTTTGTCCTAACATTTTATATTTAACACTGATTATTCTCTGTTTACTTTTCTGGTGATCCACTCAAAAGAATTTGAGGTATTAATATAAAATGCCTTTTAATATGTTGAATTTACTGTTATAGAAAAGATTTTATATGTACTTTGGAAAAGCTCACCATTTCTATTTCAACTATCTAATTCTGCATTCTAGCTCAAAACATAAACTCTTAACTGCACATCATGCTTCAAGTATGGGCTTGAGCAATCTCTCTCTACAACGCTGCTTTGAATCAATCATATGTTGGTAATAATGCTAGAACAGTTTCATGAGCTAAAATTGCTCAGTGAAAAACATCTCGATAAAAACCAAAATTATTCATAAGAATATTTATCTTTTTAAAAGGTTTTTATTTTTGTCAGAACCAATAAAGGGAGTATTAACAAAACTCAGAAATAAATTTTGTGTTCCAAAAACCTCTAAAATACTTCATTAATTTTAAAAATCATAGGTACAAGGACACCTTTACAAAAATATACAACTGTATTGAATGCAACAATAGTTTTATTGCCAAAAACATGAAACAAAAAAATATCTGACTGTCTTCAAGGGGCAAGTATTTCAACCATTAGTTTGATTGGTAGCAAAGTATAGTAAATTGCTAAAATGTCAAAGAAACCACTGAATTTCAGATTTGAATTTCATTAGGCAGACATAACTAAAGTATTTTGCTAGCAGACGTTTGTACAGCTTTACTCCAACATGCCATCTATTATATTCTGTCTTGTATTGTTACCTGATTATTTTTCTTTCCATTAAGATATAGCTATCTCAAAATAATTTTGAGATGACATGACTCAAGCAGTTGTCTAACAGATCCTTTCATGGAGAATGAGAATAACAATCCTAGTACAGTAAGAAAACTCCTTAAAAGCTGTGACAAAAAATATGTCAGTTCAGTAGGGATTTTTTCTCAGGCTTTGGCAAGGAGTTAGACATGCAAAAGACATTCATTTTTCCTAACTGTATAGTAATATAGTCTATATTTTACCACATGCTTAATATCAAAATCTCTTTGTAAAAGATTCAAGTGAAAATTGAAAAATCAAATTGCGGAAGATGTATCTTATAAAAGTTTTGTCATTTCAATATTTTTGTGTGTTGTGAAGGGAATAAATTCAAAGCTTTCCAAATTTGAAAGAAAATAAAGAGAAGAACATCATAGCTACAATCACATGTAATCTTGGATAATAACCCAGTGATTTAAGCACTAGAAAGTTGAACTTCTGTTTCTTATATCCCCTATGATTTTATACTAATTAAAAATTGTGTGATTGGACAAGTATTACAGTAACATAGATTAAATTCTTGTGGGACACAAGGTCTATGCTAGCAGTTGCCTGTTTTCAGCTATCACATTTTCCCCAGGCCTATCCACGACACAAAAGGAGAAGGGATGAAGATTGTTTGTACTTATTCAGTTCACTTGCTCTAGTGTGGCAGAAATTTTTTAGGTTCCAAATCATGCAAGGATGCCCAGTTATCAGAAACCACATAGATACTGAAATGAAACATGTCAGGTGTGATTCAGTACAGAGAAGCCTTTATTCCTGATGAAATGAGGTACCTTCAACGTCAGGGTTTAGAAGAAGGGAACTTTTAGACAAAGGTACTTGACAGAGGCTCATCTACCCTCTTCTGCAAATTATAAAAGGCTTAGTCCATAAATTGTTCCCAGATTTAGTAGCTGATGTGTCTCATACATGGACAGCAGTGCATAGCTGTGCTGTATGTCTATCTGCAGTTATTTCATGGTGAATATCTTTAGTATATAAATATAGAGTAACAGTGGTAATAATACCAATAAGGAAAGCCTATCAGTATGATATCAAAACACTATGTGAAATTTAATGAAAGAACAACTACTTCAGGAATGATTTTTACCATCCTTTATAGTTTACATCTCTTGTCCATTGCTTCTTGGAAGAGATTTTCTGCTTTTGTAAAGTATTCTTCCGCCATTCTCTGCCACTATATTTATCTCCCCAAGAAGTCTTTCTAAAGGCTTTTTCAGTGGTTATGTGAGACTCTTTATTACACTGCACAGGCTAAGTTAATTTTCTTTAGAAACACATTAGTTTACTCTATATCTCTATGACTCTTTCTTTCATTTTGTTATACTCAAACCGAACTATAGAACTTAACCTTTATAAGTATTGCTAAATCGAGGCAAGCACCTACATCCAAGATCAGTAATGTTACAAGGTGACAGTAAATGTAAAATACTCAAAGCCTTGTAAATATTTTAATTTGTTTCTGAAGATTTGCAAACAGTTGATGTAAATGCTGGAAGTACTGAAAAGCCATCAGAAAGAGAATTGGGTCTGTCACCATTAAATAACAAGACTGTTTGCAGTCTTTGTGAAAATGCTGAAATAGTTCTGAGTGTCTCAGATATGACTTTGTCTTCTCTTTCTTTTGGAACTTCAGGCTCTTGATATATGAGTAAAGCAAAAAAAACCCAAATGTCTTATACTTAGAGAAAACAAAAGAGTAAAGGAAAGCAATACTAGCACTGAAGGAAAACTTGAGATAGTAATATAGAAAGAAGAGTTCTTACTAAAGGCTGACTAAAGATGTCTTACAATGGAATAAATGACCTCATGCTAAAAAAGAGCAAGCTGAGATGAGATAAGAGGAGGAAAAACCTTCCTAAGCAAGAGAAATTCAGAAATAATATTTCCAGGAAGAGACATCAGCAGTGGGGATGCTCAAAAGACAAAATGTTGAAGGGAACAACACAGAGAAAGCTAGGTGAAATTCTACTGCTCCCACACAGTAAAACAGTAGTAAAGAAATTCTCAACAAGTAGGGGAAGATAATTTCTTTCCCAGGGATCAGCATAGAACTACAAACCAGACTGCTACTAGGTTTGTAAAAATGGGTTTCCTGGTTGACCCATATAATCTTAGATCAAATAACCATGACCTTAATTGCTCTCATGAGATAACCCTCTGCATTCTTATAGAATAAAATACAGTACAAAAGTGAACATATTACAGTAAATACAGAGTCCCTGATTCCCCCCACCCCGCTCCCACCTTGTTTGCCTCGTTTACTCTACCTGAAAGTTTCATGCTCATTTTGTCAACCTTGAGAAATTAGGTACACCTCTAGGCATATCTTGCTGATGTTTCCTTTCAGTCAAGTAGTCAATTTTGAGACTTTCACAGTTGATATTAGTTTGGTACAGAAGGCAAAGAATATTGTAACCAAAGGAAATGACTTAAAGACAAAACAACTGTCTTAAAAAAAAAAAAATAATTCTTTTTAGTTCTGGTTATATACAAAGAAAAATTTTCATATACAAATCTCTGCTTTTTGTCTTCCAGTAAACTGGAAACTGAGGGGAGGGGCAGAAACTCAGGGAAAAATGAAGATACAATTTAAAGTTAATTTCAACCTGTCTCAAAAACTGAAGTACCGGAAGTCAATCCTGACCTACTGTGATTTATAATCTGAACATTAGAACACACTGAAGGACTTCTATGTGCTTTGAATCCTTGTTGCTTTGTCTTTGTAAGATCACCCTCCCCAAACTGTTGATTTTTTTTGTTTGTTTTATAATACGTGATAAAGGACTTGTTGTTGTTGTTTAGTTTAAGCTCGTATTTGAAGTAATGGTAAGATTCTGCATTATTTCACTCAAAACTAAACACTCTACTGTGTATTTGCCAACTAAAGAGCTAAGGTACCTCTTTTCCTTTCCACTTTTAGACTGACCTTTAAATGCACCATTTTGTTAGGCAGACATCACTATATGAAATTAATCACAGCTTTCTTGTTTTGTGCAAGCAAATCTTGATTACTCACCTTTCTATAAAGCTGTGACTCAGTTTAATAATTCATGCTTCTCTACTTATAAGCTTTGGAAACCAAAACAGAGCATTCTGCTATAATTCATTCGCATTGCTTCATTTCACTTTAATGCACAGCTGCAAAACACTAACATAATTGGTGCAATCTGTTATTTACAGATATGTTGTGAGACATAGATGACAATCTACTTTTAGATTGTAAAGAAAAAAAAACCTTCACATTTGAGAAATGTTCTAGAAGCTACAGTGAAGGGAGGATAGAATTAATTTATTCTCATTCCCTATAAACTTTGATTCTTGTTATAATGACTCATATAATTTTTTCTTATGAATTCGCAGATGGGTTCTTACTCAATTTATATATGGTCTAGAATGGACGAATACTAAAATAAAACTGTAAATTACTTTGCAAAAAATATGTAATTCCTTCTTTTTCTCATTTACTGGCTTATTCTACATGGCCAGTTTCTTCTGCTTACAAATGAAATGATAAGTAGTTTTGTGTGCTGTACAGTAATATGAGCACACACAGGAAATATATGGCAGGCTTTCACTCCAAATTTTGTTAATAGTAAAAGAATCTGAAATGCAATCTAAACCACTCATTCCTACTATACTGCTCATCCCCGTTTTTCTGAATTACATGGTGATCAGCAACAGTTGTCATATATATGCAATTAATTATTGAGACTAGAACTGGGAAAATTACAGGGCCTTTCAAAAAGACGGACCCAGTTTTAAATCATGTTGCTTTGAAATTGGTCCATCTTTTTGAAACACCATGTATACTGAAAGCATTTCAGCAATAAAAGTACCGTGCATTCTTAATATTTCTTAATATATATAAAATTGAGTCATACCAGCCCAAAGCATTTTATGGCCATTAGCATCATCCAGAAGCAATCACTCACTAACAAGCCAAAGAAAATAATGTATGTGATAATAAATATATGTCAGCGATATCCAGATGTTGCAACAGGAAGGAGGTGGCAGGAGTTCAATGACGGTGATCAATGGTAGTGATGTTAAAAATTCCAGCTTCTATAGAAAATACTGGTCAAAACATACTTATAGAAATTCATCCTGTTAACTATATCCCTTTGAAAAATATACTACTTATGACAGAGGACATGACTTTTGCATGTTCATTGAGACAGTATGTTAATTACTTCCTCAATCTGCTTTGTGCAAACCAATAGCTCCTCTATGGGAAATTGATGTTTCCACTCATACAAATACCAGACTTGCCTAGGGACTGAAATGACTTTAACATTTCAATTTCTAGATTATTTCCTAAGTGTGCTGTCAGCAACTGCTCTTGCCATCTCGTGTTTCCTTTTGCTTACCATTGACTTTAGATTTGTGATTCCTTCAGGCTATGTGCCAGATGTAGATCTTATTCTGGTAACACTTTATGGTGATGAAAACTGCTGACATGTCTTGGTTCAGACAACTCTGAACGTCTCTGACAGCACTGGGACAAGTTAGCATTTGGGCCAGCAATATAGAAGCAGAGAAGGCAATACACTAACAGTTACAAATTTTTATGAAAAAAAAAACCAACGTATCTGCTATCATGCATGCTTATGGCAGCCTCAGTTGTCAAATTTTACTGATGAACTAATTCATAAATAGCATTACTACCAAATGCAAATAGCAATGCATTTTGTTCAAAGTGAAGGACAACTCTGGTCAACATCAGTCTTAACAGAAATGGCACTCCTTAGTTAGAATCAGGTCCATCAGGTTCACCTCTTTACAGTCACTAGATTAATTAAAATTAAACGTTAGCCAATTTAACTAACATGATGGTGAAAAATTATGGAAGTTTTTGAAAAAATGCTACCACTGGTAAAGCAGTGTAAATAGGGATTTTCTTCTTA
The DNA here is from genome assembly GCF_037038585.1 of Patagioenas fasciata. Taxonomy (NCBI): domain Eukaryota; kingdom Metazoa; phylum Chordata; class Aves; order Columbiformes; family Columbidae; genus Patagioenas; species Patagioenas fasciata. Next base: position 24,857,885 of record NC_092524.1, on the reverse strand, counting down.
AATTATGCCTACACAAGGCAATATTCTTATGCCTCACTTATGGGTTGATGTTCATAAAAAAAAAATAGAGAATAACACAGGTTCACTGTATTGTTTACAATGGCTACTTGTTTTTCTGAAGCCTAATATTAGTGTATAAAATATCAAGCTGTGATATTGTAAAATCTGATTTTACAATAGCACTGTATTATGTTTTATGAATTAAAAATATGTATTTTTTATAGAGAGCAGCAAAATTGTAATGTCCAAAGAGTAGAGACAAAAAAAAAAAAAGGAAAAAAGAACAGTTCTCCAAAATTAATTATCCTTTCACACACACACACACACAAAATCAGAAATATTTATTTAACTTAAGATCTGACTCATATCCTTAATTATTAACCATTATTGGATATTCATTCAAGTAAGTTCTTTGCAGGAATAGCTTGTCAGGTTTCTCTTTCATACTAATATGAAGCAATGCTGGAGACACAACCTCATGTTGTACATTACTGATTTAGGGTCCTGCTTGCCACAGAGCAATGTTTAGATCACTTAAAGAACAGTGCGATTTAACAGAGTTTGATGGGAAGGTTCACTCTATTACTTACTTTACAGAACTTTACAACATAGATCTTAAGATCTCAGCTAATTTTGTTTACCATGTAATGTTAAGCAGACAGTATATTAAAAATCACATGACCTTATAATTGTAAGTGATCCATTCTATTTAATACGCATTTATTCAAGCTAAATGATTAATATAAAACTTAAATTGGGTTCATCCCGTGATCTGTGACTAGTAAAAGATCATTGCCATACAGCCACGCTTGTTTAGCAGGGAGAGCTCAAAGTAGGCTCACCCAGGCTGTCATATTTATGGAATAAAGTGATTGGCTCATAGTGAAATTGTATACAGTGGAAAATGTATACCAGAGACTCCTTGCACTCACAAATTATTGATGTTCATTGTGTTGTTCTGCTTCCTTGTGGGTTTCCTAAAAGCTGTTCCTGGCCTGGCTGCTGGTTTGGTTTGGTTGGGAATAGGGGTGATTAATCAAGTGCATCTGTCATACTTTAGTATTACAAAATCTATTTAGCCTAAAGTCAGTTTAGAATTATTTTTGACCAGTTGTTAATATATACTTTAGACAGTGATAATTAAATTTTTTAAAAAATTAAATATGAATTCAATGCAATTGAACATGACTTTGAAAATAATATTTATTCATGTTCATGAAAGAAATGTAAGAATTCTTTTAAGTCTAAATTTTGCAATCCACAGTAGGACCACTCAAAAAATTTAACTCAAAAGGGTTTTCATACAGCATTTAGTATGGTCAAAAACATTGATGGAAAGTCAGAAAAAATGTGAATGTAGACCTAAGTATCAGATCCCAACATGCAAAGATAATGCACTTTCACAGAAGTATATCAAAAGTCTATCAAACTTCACCTTTTCTTTACAGTTTTATCCAGATGAGACATAGCGTACCTTTTGAGCATTTAACTAATGACAGAAACTGTGTCTTTGATCCTCTGTTATAGCTTTTTCAAGTTCATACTTGGAATATTTACTACACATTTGGTAATGTGTGTTTGCTTCTCTCTGTGCTTTCAGAAAGTTTAAGGTTGTTTTTGTCAATGCCTTGGGAATGCTGCCACCAGAAGTGCAATGTAAATCTGACATTTAATAAGACACAAGTGCACGTGTGCATATGTGTATACACCCACGTGAACCCCCGATATTATCAGTCATCAGAAAGTAGGCTTGAGAGTAAAGGTCTTACCTTCTCAGCATCCACTTCAAAACATAGACTGTATGGTAGAGAACTAGTGATAGATGCAGCCCTGTTTCAAAATGGTACTATCCTACTGAAAAAGCAAGAAAGTTTTGTTCTTTTGTTTGATGTTGATGATGATTATGATGACAGGCTCAGTAATCTGTGAAATGCAATATCCTGTGTTTTTATCTCCTTTTTGTTTGACCTATCATGTGAAACGCTTTGTTCAATACTCTCACAAAGTCAAATGGAAGTCATCACATTCCTTTAACTTAACACAAAATGAAACACACAGCAGCACAAAGGGTAGCTAAAGACTTAATTCATGCTAACAAACGTGTTATATACTGAAACACCAGCTGCTGAGTTGAGCGTAAAATGGGACTAATCAGATGTTAAATTCTGACATCTCACATGTAGATGCAGTATACATGCATCATCAACAGCCCTGTCAGTCTGAGCTTGCTGATGGGGAAGATCATGGAGCAGATCATCTTGAGTGCCATCACATGACATGTACAGGATAACCAAGAGATTAGGCCCAGGTTCTGCTTCACTAACCTGACAGCCTTCTGAGACAAGGCGAATTGCTTAGTGGGTGAGGGAAAGGCTTGGGATATTGTGTACTTAGACTTTTGTAAAACCTTTGATACTGTTTCCCACAGCATTGTTCTGGAGAAGCTGACAGCTCATGGCCAGGATGGGTGTACTCTTCAATGGACAAAGAACTGGCTGGATGGCTGGGCCCAGAGAGTTGTGGTGAATAGAGTTAAATCCAATTGGTGGTCTTTTAGGAATGGTGTTTCTCAGGGGTCAGTACTGGGGTCAGTTCTGGTTAATATCTTTACCAATGATCTGGACGAGGTGACTGAGTGCACCTTCAGTAAGTTTCCAGTACCTAAAGGGGGCCTACAAGAAAGCTGGAGAGGGACTTTTTGGCAAGAAGGTGGTTGGACTCATGGGGTGGACTCATCAGTGCCAGGTTAAGCATTGGACATGATGTTCTTAAAGCTCTTTTTCAGACAAAACAATTCTATGATTCTATGAGTTTTACAAGGTCATGTAGTGACAGGGCAAGGGGCAATGGCTTTAAACTTGAAAGAGGGCAGATTTAGCTTAGATATAAGGATATAAGGAAGAAATTCTTCACCATAAGGGTGGTGAGGCACTGGAATAGGTTGCCCAAAGAAGGTGTGGATGCCCCATCGCTGGAAGTGTTCAAGGCCAGGTTGTGTGGAACTTCGAGCAACCTGGTCTACTGGAGGGTGTCCCTGCCTATGGCAGGGGGTTGGAACTAGGTGATCTTTGATGTCCCTGCTAACCTAAACCATTCTGTGACTCTGTGACACCACTTTGGGCAGGAGTGTTAATCTGCCTGAGGGTAGGAAGGCTTTATGGATGGATCTGGACCAGCTGGATTGATGGGCTGAGGCATTAAAAAAACCTTCTGTAGCATACAGCTGAATACCTACCATATGCTGGGTGATATTGCTTCCACTCTTAGAAAACTATGCACTGCTTGAACTGTGTCTTTGAAGTACTGATAATCTTCACAATCTTCAACCTAAAGCCATGCTTGCTGGGAGCTATTTACACCCAAGTAAGTGTCTTATTTCATTTTCTATAATCCACCAAATCATTGTATTTCCAGCAACCTGAATAGTGCTCACCAGCTTCTTGAAGAGCAGATTTAGGTTTTCAAATTCTATTCTATTTCAAATTCTGTTGTGCATTTTAAATATTTTAACACTACATGTGCTGGTTACTCTGGATATGAAAATATCCACATAGAGCATTAGCACTTGGCTTAGCTCAAATGCTGCTTTTCACATAAAAGCATGTTTACATCTTCATCACTCTTGCAGAATATCTTTCTCAATGAAATGTCAAAGTCTGGAACTGAAATAGTTTTGTTCACACTCAATATGAAATTTCTTGTTATAGAATTATAGCCTTCCAGCAAGATTAGTTTTGCAAATATAGTTTCCTGTATGTGTGTATACATAGTGTACGACTGTCTATAGCAAACTGTCTGCATGCTGAGCTTATGGATTGCTTTTCTTCTCCATCAAAATCTACTGAAATGCATTCAACCTCCAACCTCACCTGCTCTAACAGCTCTTGCCTCACAGCTCTTTTCTCCCTGCTAGCAAAACAATTAGAAGCAGCTATTGTCTCATACAAGACATTATCATCATTGTAAGTTACGTTTCTGGATAGTTGTGCAAAAGACCCACTTAGAATCAGAACAGTTATTTTGTTATTCATCACAGACCTGATTTTTGCTTCCTCTGTTGTTGTGACTCCATCAGCACTTCACGCCACCTGGGGAGTTGAAGACAATATGGTGGGAACCAGAACTGTGACCTCCAACTTTCTGTTGTGAATTTCCTAGTACTTTGTTACTGTTGGCATGGTGATAAACACTGTCATATTGATTAGAGACTTTGTAAGAACCACAGGTGTGTGCTAAGACTTATATCCTGTGTTCAAGAGCAGATATACTGAATGTTACCAGAAGTGTTTATATATTATCCAGTAGTTTTTGTCCTTTCTTTCTTTTTTCTTTTCTTTTCTTTTCTTTTCTTTTCTTTTCTTTTCTTTTCTTTTCTTTTCTTTTCTTTTCTTTTCTTTTCTTTTCTTTTCTTTTCTTTTCTTTTCTTTTCTTTTCTTTTCTTTTCTTTTCTTTTCTTTTCTTTTCTTTTCTTTTCTTTTCTTTTCTCCTCTTTTCTTTTCTTTTCTCCTCTTTTCTTTTCTTTTCTTTTCTTTTCTCCTCTTTTCTTTTCTTTTCTTTTCTTTTCTTTTCTTTTCTTTTCTTTTCTTTTCTTTTCTTTTCTTTTCTTTTCTTTTCTTTTCTTTTCTTTTCTTTTCTTTTCTTTTCTTTTCTTTTCTTTTCTTTTCTTTTCTTTTCTTTTCTTCTCTTTTCTCCTCTTTTCTCCTCTTTTCTTCTCTTCTCTTCTCTTCTCTTCTCTTCTCTTCTCTTCTCTTCTCTTCTCTTCTCTTCTCTTCTCTTCTCTTTTCTCTTTTCTTTTCTTTTCTTTTCTTTTCTTTTCTTTTCTTTTCTTTTCTTTTCTTTTCTTTTCTTTTCTTTTCTTTTCTTTTCTTTTCTTTTCTTTTCTTTTCTTTTCTTTTCTTTTCTTTTCTTTTCTTTTCTTTTCTTTTCTTTTCTTTTCTCCTCTTTTCTCCTCTTTTCTCCTCTTTTCTTCTCTTCTCTTCTCTTCTCTTCTCTTCTCTTCTCTTCTCTTCTCTTCTCTTCTCTTCTCTTCTCTTCTCTTCTCTTTTCTCTTTTCTTTTCTTTTCTTTTCTTTTCTTTTCTTTTCTTTTCTTTTCTTTTCTTTTCTTTTCTTTTCTTTTCTTTTCTTTTCTTTTCTTTTCTTTTCTTTTCTTTTCTTTTCTTTTCTTTTCTTTTTTTCTTTTCTTTTCGAAGCACAGGTTGACTGTCAGTAGAAAATGAATATGGTAGATTTCATAAAAGTCTGTAATCAGGAGCTGTAGGATATAAAACTTTTCTAAGAACCTTCTATATCCATTTTTCTCAACTCCATAGCAGGTGATAATATCAGAGTGTAATAATATTGTTTTACTAATAATACAGCAAATGATTGTCTTGTTGTTGTAGTTGTTCTAAGATCATTACTGACTGCCTGAGGACTATTTGCTTTGATTTAAAGATGTTAATTTTGACCTTGGCATGAGAACATACTTAAAATGAGCACAACAGCATGACTGTAGTCACGTTAACAAGACCATATGCTCCTTAATGAAAAGCACTCTTGTTCAAACAAGAAAGTTATAGGAAAGTTTTTTTTTCATTAAGACCAGATGTTAAACTTTTTTTTTTTTTTCCATTTACCTATAACTGAGAGTTTCAATACAGGGTATTTCAAAAAGGTGGACCCAATTTCAAAGCAGTATATTTCATGATGGCAACATGTCACAATTGCACAAAAATTTACAAATGGTTTAATGAGTTATCAAGCAGTAACCATTTGAAACTCTATGCCCTGCCCTTTCAAGTAGTACGAGTTTCATCCATGGACAGTTAGTGATTGCAGAGATATAGAGATTTCGAATTGGGTCCATCTTTTTGAAACAACCTCTATCTAGATCTTTCCAGGCTTAACAACAAAGAAGAGTGTATAGAAGCCCAAAGTATGTACAACTCCAAGGATAGCTTGCAGCTGTAGCAGTGTAAGGTTTTATTTAGCTATTTTCTAGAGGCTTCTCTTTCTATTTCTGTGATAAATTCTACATTTAAAATACTTGTTGTAGCCCTTGATGCACTATTCTAACCTTGCTTGTACAGTTTAAAAACATTATTTACTCCAGAAAACAAGCTTTTTATTTTCAAAATATAAGCCAAATCCACTGAACCTGATTGCTGCCTAAGGAAGACAAGCCTTCCTGATAATTTAATATGTGCTGAAAAATATTTCTTCAATCACCCTTGATTTTTTTTCTAGTTTTAATACAAGCTTTCCCTAAGAGAGAAGAAAAAATCAAGTCACTGTAATTCCTAATAAGCACGTAGATATGCATGCTCGCATAAAAATAAAAGTTAATCTCAGACTTCACTTTTTAATGCTTCCTGAAATCTAATATCTATTTGTTTAGGGCAGATAGTTCAAATTCAAATTGTCAGATACTTTTTGAACAGACACCACTAGGAGTTAGCAATAATACAAGAAAGCAAGAAGGCACAAATTGTGCCATCTAAACATCAGACAATGCAGTTAATACTTTTTTACAGTGGCTGTTTAAAACCATCTTGTCTTTTAAAAGCAAAATATTCTTTGTCCTTTTATCCAGGCTTTTATCAGTCTAAACAACCATGGTAGTGTCACTGCACAGTGGAGAGAAAGAGAAAGTTTTGGTTAATAGCAACTTAATTGCTTCTGAAGAACAGGAAATGGTTTCCATTGAAAAATGATCTTTTGACTAGTTATTAAGATATATACTACTAATAATCAGAGAGCTAACGTACTTGTATACAGTAACATTGTTGCATCATTTGTAGAATGGAAGATAATATTCATCGACATTATTGTCCTGTTCCCTACAACACCCCTGCTGCTTTGGTTTCAAGAAGACAAGCATCTACAACAGTTTCTTATGAAGGACTGATTCTGTCAATGCAAAGTATACTCTAAACATCTAATATTCCCATTCAGTACTGCACAGGAAACTTCTGAGTATCTCTGACTGGAACCTGGAACCTTAAAACTAAACTACACTGGTCATGCAAACTAGCAGAATTGCAGCTGCATAAGGGATCTTTCAGCCTTGAAAGGAGACACTGAACTGGCTCAAGTACTTTTACATCTGACTAACAAGGCAGGTTTTTCTAAAGATCATGTAACCCCTAATTTAATGTCTTTTTTCTTCCAAATACCCAATGCATCTAATTTCTTGCTTAAAGCAATATGTATTACAACTAATAAATGAGAAAGCAATCATGATTAACACACCATTAGTTAGCAGAGAGGACAGTGAAATTCAGCAGCTCTTTTTAATGTGAAATAATATCCATTATGTTTTAGTTGTCACCTAATAACCATACTGTTTTGGACCTGAAGAAGCAAACATTGCTTACAATGATGAGAAGTTACTTATGTCTCAAAGTATCTTCATTGACTTCATTTGAGTTTCAGACCTTATTCTAAGTCATGTTCAGACATCATCTATGAACAAAGACTTACTGAAATGAGTAAAGGTTGAAAGTCCAAATCCAAATGCCTAAGAAAGACAAAGAAAAGGGAACCAAAAGAGAAGTTTGTTTAAACTAGTATGTTACATACAATATAATTATAACACATCAAAATGAACCGTGAACTGATAGCTGTATCACCTAAGATATCACTGAGAGCATAATTGCTGTGAAAATGGAAACATGCCATATTGTGGACGATCTGACTCATAAATAAACCTTTTCTTAGGGGTCTTACTCCTAAATCATAAATCTCTTTCTTCCCACAGTGGGAAACAACATTTTTCTGTGTAGTAATGTACCTGTTTTGAGATTCATTCTGATAAAAACATATATGTTCTCAAACTAAGTAGGTAGGCTTGAATAACAATATACAAATATAACAGATTGTAGAATAAGTGAGAGACAGTTGAAGCAGGGAAAAATAATGTCCATATTGAGGTATATGACAGCCAAGAGAGAATAGAAATTCAGTGAACCTATTATAGAATCATAGAATCATTTTGATTGGACAAGACTTTTAAGATCATTGAGTCCAACTGTAACACTGCCAAGTCTACCTCTAAACCATGCCCATAAGACCCTCATCTACACATCTTCTAAACACCTCCAGGGATGCTGAATCAACCACTTCCCTGGGTACCCTGTTCCAATGCCTGACAACCATTTCAGTGAAGCTTTTCCTAATAACCAATCTAAACCTCCCCTGGTGCCACTGGACACCACTTCCTCTCTTACTGTCCTTGTTTTGAGTTCTTGCTGTACTGATCAGGGGAAGAGAGGCAGGCATGCAGCCTAAAGTATCCATCACTGATAACCTTATCCCGTATTAGGAAATTATCCCATGTTACAAATGGCATAAGGTTCTTCTGATACCATTTAGAATCACAGAATCATAGAATCATTTCTGTTAGAAGAGACCCTGAGGATTATCGAGTCCAACCATAACCTAGTTTTAGCACTAAACCATGTCCCTAAGAATCTTGTCTAAACACCTTTTGAACACCTCCAGGGATGGTGACTCCACCACTTCCCTGGGCAGCTTGTTCCAATGCCTGACAATCCTTTCTGTGAATATTTTTTTTTCCTAATATCCAATCTAAACCTCCACTGGCACAATTTGAGGCCATTTCCTCTTGTCCTATCACTTGCTACTGGGGAGAAGAGACCAACATGCTCCATGACACTACCTCCTTTCAGATAGTTGCAGAGAGTGATAAGGTCTCCCTTCAACCTCCTTTTCTCAAGGCTAAACAGACCCAGTTCACTCAGCCACTCCTCATACGACTTGTGCTCCCAACCCCTCACCAGCGTTGTAGCCGTCTTTTGCATTCTCTCTAGTACCTCAATGTCTTTCTTAGGATGAGTGACCCAAAACTGAACACAGTATTCAAGGTGGGGCCTCACTGACACCAAGTGGAGTGTCACAATCAGTTCTCTAGCCCTACTGGCCACACTGTTCCTGAAATAAGCCAAAATGTTGTTGTCCTTTCTGACCACCTGGGCACACTGCTGGTTCAGATTCAGCTGGCTGTCAATGAACAACCCCAGATAATTTTCTGCCCTGCATCTTTCCAGCCACTCTTCCCTGACCCTGTAGCACTGCATGGGGTTGTTGTGACACAAATGCAGGACCTGGGACTTGACCTTGTTAAACTTCCTATAATTGGCCTCAGTCACATGATCCAGTCAGTCCAGATCCCTCTGTATGGCCTCCCTACCCTCCAGCAGATCAACACTCCCATCCAATTTGGTGTCATCTGCAAACTTACCAAGGGTGCGCTCAATCCCTTCATCTAGATCATTGGTAAAGAGATTAAACAGAACTGGCCCCAATACTGAGCCCTGGGGAACACCACTCGTGACTGGCCACCAGCTGGATTTGGCTCCATTCACCACAACTCTCTGGGTCCAGCTCTCCAGCCAGTTCTGTATCCATCAAATACACCCATCCAGGCGATGAGCTGCCAACGTCTCTAGGAGAATGCTGTGGGATACTGTGGCAAAGGCTTTACTAAAGTCTAAGTACACAACATCCACAGCCTTTCCCTTATCTACTAAGTGGGCCACCTTGTTGTAGAAGGAGATCAGGTTGGTCAAACAGGACCTGCCTTTCATAAACTAATGTTGAATAGGCCCAATTGCATGGTTTTCTTGTATGTGCGATGTGCTGTCACTGAGGATGATCTACTCCATAACCCTCTCTTGCACTGTAGTTAGACTGAGAAGTCTGTAGTTACCCAGAACCTGCTTCTGGCACTTCTTGTAGATGGGTGTCAGGTTAGCCAACTTCCAGTCAACTGGGACTTTCCCACTTAGCCAAGATGGCTGGTAGATAATCCAAAGTGGTTTAGTGATCACCTACGCCAGCTCCCACAGCACACTTGGGTGTATCCCATCTGGCCCTGTAGATTTGTGGGTATCCAAGTGGTGTAGCAGGTCACTAACCATTTCCCCTTGGATTACTGAGGCTTCATTCTGCTCCCCATCCTTGTCTTCTGGCTGAGGGGGCTGTGTACCTGGAGCACAACTGTTCTGCCTGTTAAAGACTGGGGCAAAGAAGGCATTAAGTACCTCAGTCTTTCCTTCATCTTTTGTCACTATGTTTCTCCCTGCATCCATCAGGGGATGGAGATTTTCCTTAGCTCTCCTTTTGTTTCTGATATACTTCTTGCTGATACAATGCTGATACGCTTCTTTTTTCCTTTTACAGCTGTAGCCCGGCTCTAGTTGTGCTTTGGCCCTTCCAGTTTTCTCCTTGTATAACCTCATGGCATTTTGAGCATTTGAGCAGAATGTCCCTCCTTCCAAAAGCTATACAATATCTTTCTATTCCTAAGTTCAAGCTTCAGCCAGGCCAGCCTTCTTCCACACCAACTTGCCTTCTGACACATGGGGACAGCCTGCTCCTGCACCTCTAAGATTTCCTTCTTGAAGAGAGACCAGCCTTACTGGACTCCTTTGTTCTTCAGAACTGCCTCCCAAGGGACTCAGCCAACCAGCCTTCTGAACAGGTCGAAGTCCACCCTTTGGAAGTCCAAAGTACCAGTTCTTCTGACCACCCTCTAACTTCTCCAAGGATAGAAAACTCAGTCATTTCATGATCACTATGGCCAAGAAGGCCTCCAACTGACACGGTGCCCACAAGTCCTTCTCTATTTACAAACAACAGAACCAGTGGGATACCCTCCCTAGTAGGCTCACTAATCAGCTGTGTCAGGAAGTTTTCTTCCATAGAGTCCAGGGGCCTCCTAGACTGCTTCCTCTCTGCTGTGTTGTATTTCCAGAAGACATCTGGTAGGTTGAAGTCCCCCGTAAGAACAAGGGTTAGCAATTGGGAGATTTCTCCCAGCTGCCTGCAAAATATTTAATCTGTGTCTTCATTCTGGTTGGGTGGTCTGTTATAGACCCCCACCAGGATGTCCACCTTGTTACCCTTCCCCTTGATTCTCACCCATAAACACTCAACTTTATCATCACCCTCATCAAGTTCCAGGCAATCATAACACTCCCTAACATAGATGGCTACCCCACCTCCTCTCCTTCCTCACTTATCCCTTCTGAAGAGTTTATAGTCATCTAATGCAGCACTCCTGTTATGAGAGTCATCCCACCATGTTTCTGTGATGGCAAGTGTGTTTTTTCTGGCTTACAATGGCTTTCAGCTCCAGTTTGCTGCCCATGTTGCATGCATTCCTATAGATGCACTTCAGCCAGGCCATTGATTCTCCCACCATTTACTGGTGAGAAGTGCTAACTCATTTGTGGCCATCATCAAGTGCTTCCACAGTTTCTAACACATCAATAACCCTTGTGTTTCTCTTATTGCATGGCTCTCCATCCTCTGCCTCCACTGGGATGGCAGACTGAAGGGTTTCTCTAGCACTACCCTCAAACGCTGACTTGTCATGTTTGTGTATGCCTCTGCCATACCTGGTTCCCTCTCATTCCCCCTTCAAATCTAGATTGAAGCCCTCTCAATAAGTCCTTCTAACTCCTGCCCCAGGATCCTTTTCCCCTTTTGAGACAGGTGTGTCATTTGTTGCTACCAGGCCTGGTGCCATGTAAGCCAACCCATGATAAAAAAAAACAAATTTCTGTCTGTGACGCCAGTCCCTCTGCCAGGTATTGATCTGGTGGATCCTCCTGCATCTTTCCTCATCGTATCCTGCAACTGTGGGGGCAGAGGAGAGCACTACTTGTGTACCTGATCTCTTGACCATGCATCCCAGGGCCCTGAAGTCTCTCTTGATTGTCTTGAGTTTTCACTTTTCAGTTTCATCACTGCCTAGATGAAAAGTTATTAGTGGGTAGTAGTATGAGGGCCTAACAAGAGCAGGACCTTTTCTTTTTATGTCTTTAACCCTGGCCCCAGGGAGGCAGTAGCCTTCACTATGAAGTGGGTCAGGCCTGCATATACGGTGTTCTGTTCCCTTTAGAAGGGAATCTCCTACAACCAGAACCTGCCTTTATCTCTTTGTCGGAGCTGTTTTGGTGGAGGGTGCAGGTTGACTTATCCTCTGTTGCACCTCCAACTTAGTGGAACCACCTCCCTCAATGTCGTTGTTTGGTTCCACATGCAAGGCCTTATACCTGTTTCACAAGGGAACCTAGGAGGGTGGGGTGGGACCCTCCTCCTTCTACACCAGGCAGGAACTTGCTGCCATTTCCCCCTGTTCCTCAAGTCGCTGCATTCCACATCCTGAGCCTCATGCCTGTTGGACAGAGGCACCTGGGAAGGTGGGGTGGGTAAGGGGGTGTTTCTTCTGCAACCCCAAGTGTGGACTTCCTTACATTCATCCCTTTCCTTGACCTGCCTTCTTCAGTCAGGCAAGGGGAGGATACAGTAATCCCTTGATCTTCATTTCTTGCTGGTGGTCTTACCCGCCCCAGGAGGCCAGACCTTGATCCCACCAGTCGATTTCCTTTTCCATCTTCCTGATACTTCTCAACCTTTCCACCTCCTCTCTCAGCTCTATTACCAGGCTGCCATCTACCTGCTCACACCTCACACAACTGTTTTCTCTATTACGACTCCATACCAGTGAAAGGCTCTGGTATTCTCTTCAGCCTGAGGTCTGGGGGGCTGCATGTTCCTGCGGCAGCTCTGTCTGAGTTGTCATGGCCTTCCTGTTGAGTACAGAGTACTTACCTTTGCCCTGAGTGGATACCATAGTTGGCTCCTTCTGCGAGAGTGACAACAACCAAGTGAGGTAAATCCCTTGAGCTTCCTTGCCCACCTGCTGGCGCAAACATTTCTTCTTTGTCGCATGTCAGTACCAGCACAGAGATGAATCTGACTCTCAAATATACTTAATTCATTAAGTGAGCCCAAATTTCATTGCACTCTGAACCCTTCCAGTTTACCAGTCATTTCTTTTTCAATGAGGAAAAATTACTTAGCCATAAGTTTGTAACACGTTACCTTTTTTTGATATGTCTTTCCACACAGGCTAAGATGTGTTGACGTTATTTTGATCTGAAATATGTGTGTGCACTATACAGTCTTTATTATACTGTAAATGACTGTGATTTACCAGATTTTTAAAAGATTTTATGTTCCACACAACAAATATTGCAGCTTGAAAAAGAAACTGAAGCAATGAAGTGGATTGAATTTTTGTCTTCTCACAGTAACAGAATCATCTTTCATTTGAGGATTTCAAGTGATTTATACTCATTTATTTAACAACTAATTACACAACTTCTCTCTGGACAGAAGGTAAGCATTATTATATTCTTATGACAACTCTACAAACTGCTGAGTTTCAGCAGTATGGGGCATGGTCCTCTAATCCTTAATCACCAGTCCTCAGAATTACCTAGCAGCTCTCTTCCTCTGGAAACACTCTGCCGCACACAAGTACGCACAAAAAAAGTAACAATAGTTTTCAAAGCACAACTTATTCTAGTGGTTTGGCTATTAAAAGCAATACTTGCATCTCTCCTTACCCTTATTACATATTTAATCCTTGAAGGGCAATAAGATGTAGAAGACAAAGACTTTTCAGTGGTGCGAAGATCCAAATAGTTCAGCTCACACGAAAGATCTCTTTTGTTTCCCAACAGCACTCAAGACAGTTGCAATCCGCTTTTCAAAGAGTGTAATTCTCATTCAGCAAGTTTTCTGTTTTGAGTAAAAAATAGTCATGTGGTGAGAGATTTCCAGGAATGGGTTCTGAATGCCACTCAAGATCACTCAGCAATTTGATAATATCAAATCTAACAGACGTGCACACCATTTCCTCTCTCTCAGTTATTAATTAAGAAGTTAATTTAGAAGATTTGTGCTTATGAAAGTGTTATCACAAGAAAAAAATTGCAGTCATAATCTTATTCAAATAAATGAATGGCCACATCTGAATTTGTTTTAATTATGATGAAAAGCTCCTTGAATATAATTTGTTGATGATTCACTGTATAAGTAAATAGAAAAGAAACACATACTGATATAAAGGAATAATTAAAGTCTTGGGAAGAGGTTAGTCTTGTAAGAATTAATTAACTTAAAAAAAATCACTATGATACAGTAATAAAAACTGCTTGTACTTTTTATAGGTGGAAGGCTTTATAAAAATTAAATTTTATTAATCAAAATGAAAAGGTACTTTAAAAACTTTGTCAGGAGGATTGATTTTTATGAGCTTATAGTCTGACTAGTGAAATTATTTGAGTGACATGAAACTTTTACTTCTCTTTTAATACAATTTTAATAAAAACCGATTGTCACTAATAAAAATCCACAGCTGTGCTTTGCTTCCCAACTTAATTTTTTTTTTCAGGTCTACAGTGTATCTAGAGAAAGAATGCAGAAGAAGAAATCTATTTTGAAGTTAAAATTTATTTTTCTGCTATCAACCTATGACTCTCATTTGTGATTTTGCAAACTATTGCTGAGAAATGATCACTGTAGTTTTTATTTGTCTGATTTTTATTCTTTTCACTTTAGAGGAAGAAATTAGAGCAAAATCCAGGTTAAAATGGGAAACATAAAGTGTGCATGTATGTCCTCAAATATTACATTTAGCAACATGAATAATTTAAAACCACTGTATGAACCATTTATGCTTTTATGTTTTTTTTTTTTTTTTTTTTTTTTTATAATGAATTCTATTGTTTTATTTTTACGTGATATACTGGGAACCTCACCTCAGTATCTTGCATCTTGGCTGACTCGGAAATAACTACATGGTCACTGACCTAGATGGAAAAGTGCTACTACAATAAAGTTTAAGACAGCTATTATGAATGAGAAAAACATAAAAGGAAAGGTCAGGAACCTACTTATCTAAATATAAGGATAATTTGCAATAGAACTTGTAAAACCCTTTGTCTGTTTACTGAACAATCTTCAATAGCTGTCCAGTTAGGAATGGGTAGGAGGGCAACTTGGTGACTTTTCTTCACAATGCTCGTACTAACAGAAAATCCCTTTGGCTGCCTATGGTTTACTTTTTTCTTCTATGAGATCTAAAGGGGCTAGATTTTGGGAGAGGAGGAAAGATTCTAGAAAAGCCTTGCAATGTCAGATTTACAGCTTATTATCAAGTAAAAAAAAGAGGACTAATTAGACATTGGATGGCAAAGATGTATAGGCAGGTGACGAGAGGTTTTTTATTTCTCCTTGAAAAAGAGAGAGCAGAATGAAAAAAGGTATTTTAAACAATTTTATATGATTAAAGGAATACTACCAGTCTCATTAAAAGCATAATTGGATGGAAATAATTCTAAAGCTGAAAGACAGCATTCTCCTGGAGGTAGTGGCTGCTCATGACATGGATGGATGTACTCTTTGCTGGGTAAAGAACTGGCTGGATAGTCGGGCCTGAAGAGTTGTGGTGAATGGAGTCAAATCCAGTTGGCAGCCAGTAATGAGTAGTGTTCCCCAGGTCTCAGTATTGGGGCCAGTTCAGTTTAATATCTTTAGCAATGATCTGTATGAGGTGTTCGAGTGCACCCTTGGTAAGTCTGCAGATAACACCAAGTTGGACCAGGGGATCTGGACCAACTGGATAGTTGGGCTGAAGCCAATTATATGAGGTTCAACAAGGCCAAGTGCTGGGTCCTGCACTTCTGTCACAACAACCCCATGCAACACTATAGGCTCAGGGAAGAGTGGCTGGAAAGCTGCCTGGTGGAAAAGGACCTGTGGGTGCTGATCAACAGCCAGCTGAATTTGAGCCAGCAGTGTGCCTATGTGGCCAAAAAGGCCAACAGCATCCTGACTTGTATCAGGAATAGTGTGGTCAGTATGACTAGGGAAGTGATTGTCCCCCTGGTGAGGCTGCGCCTGTTCAGTTTTGGGCCCTTCAGTACAAGAAAGGCATTGAGATGCTGAAGAAAGTTCAGAGAAGGGCTGGTGAGGGGTCTAGAGCAGAAGTATTATGAGGAGCAGCTGAGGGAGCTGTGACTGTTTAGCCTTTAGAAAAGGAAGCTCATGGGGGACCTTATTGGTCAGTACAACTATTTGAAAGGAGGTTGTAGTGAGGAGGGGTGGGGTCAGTCTCTTCTTCCAAGTAGGAAGTGATAGAACAAGAGGAAATGGCCTCAAGTTGTGTCAGGGGAGGTTTCGATTGGAAATTAGGAAAAATTTCTTCATGGAAATGGTTGTCAGTCATTGCAACAGGCTGCCCAGGGAAGTGATGGAGTCATCATCCCTGGGGGTGTGTAAAAGACTAATAGATGAGGTTCTTAAGGACATGGTTTAGTGCCTGAGTTAGGTTAAGGGCTGGACTCAGTGATCTTGAGGGTCTCTTCCAACCAAAATGATTCCATGATAACTGTGATTCTATAACAGCACTGGCACAACCATAAATATTTCTGAACAGAGCGGAATTAGAAAAATGTTTCAAATTATCAGTTCAGTGAGATATTGAAACAACTTTTGATTGTACTGCAAGTTCTACAAACAGCTTCCTAGAATTGATAAGGATTACTATGCTATATAAAGTTTCAGTTCAGGGTATTGTGTTCTTTGTTGGGTTTTTTTTGTTGTTGTTTTTTTTGGTGGGTTTTTTTGATTGTTTGTTTGGGGTTTTTTAATAAATAAATAAAACAGAGCCAGCCTTATCATCTGGTTTAGTGATTATATATTATTGGTTTAGTTCAGCCTTACTTACAGTATGGCAATATCAATTTATTTTCTGTGTTGACTTGTGAAGTGTTAAAAGGATATTCAGAAATGTTTTACTTAGTTGAAATTTATGATTTCTTGCAAGAAAATCTAAATTTGAATTAATAGAATAATTGGAAAACAATACAGAAATACTTCTAGTCTAAAAAAGTACTAGCAGAGATATTGTTACCCGAGTAAACTATTTTGCATAGCTTTCCAGGGGGATTCAATATGATCTTTATAATTTTACAGCATCAAAAGCTTGCATATGGGCATAGAAAACTTTTGCTGCAATATAAGTGGTAAAAACCTTTACACAATAAACATGAGTGAAAACATCAAAATTACACACATATATTTCCAAGGCAAGTTAATGTCTAAGCTTTATATAATCTTTAGACAATGCAGTGAGAAACATGCTTGTACTTAGTCTTTGGTCCCTGTCACAACTGCTTAGCACTGTCAGACAAAAGCTGCCTTGAGAGAATATCTGAAAATTTGCACTTCAGAAGAAGAATTTTGGGGTGAGAAAAGGCTTATGTGATTAGCTCCAACATGTATTATTTGGTGTTTGCGCATGAAAAATCTAAGTTAGAGTTCTGACGAGTATTAAACTGCAAACCAAGAGGTTAATAACTGCTAGAGGAAATAGATTTTAACTCTTAAAGGTGCGAGTACTCTACTTCCAACTTTTTTCCAGAACAAAGTATGTCAAGTATGTGAAGGGAACTTGAAGGTATCGCAAAAAGGTTACGGTCTCCATCAGTGAAGAGTATGGAGGATATTGGTTCAATAGCAGTCAACAGCTGCTGTAATTCCTTAGAACCTCAGTGCTCCAGAAAACAATCTCAAGTACAGTATTGACTCAATCCAAGATTAATCTTCTTTGTGAACAGCACAGTACAAGAGAGAGACTTATTCATATTCTCCTTATCTTTAAATAGGCTACTTACAAGTGTGATTTTCCTGTGCCAAGTGCTGTGCTGCTTTTGATTTGACAGTAGAACTTCCATGTCTTATCTGAAAAATTGATTATCTTCTGAAAAATGTCAGGTTTCCTGAAGAAGAGTAATGACGTACTCAATAGTGTTCCAAGCAAGAAGAATCACAGAATCACAGGAACAAACATCATTTCCTTTCAGTATTTGAAATGATTAATCAATTACATATTGTGAACTGGATAAAAATAGAGGAAACTACACAAAATATTTTGAATTCCATATCCTTCTACATGCTCAGAGAATCAATAAATAGGATGAAGAGCTGATAAATTATTTAAACTATAATGAAGGAAGTAATAAGCACTGCTTTTATCCACCTGTTCTTTGGATGTGACATTTATGACTAAGTTGAACTTTTACCCATCTAAAATGATTCTTCTTTGTCTTTTATTGCTGTCACTTTTTTTGCTATAATTACCTATGTTAAAAATGTGAATAAAATAATGGAAAATCTCTTCTATTAATGAATTACTTTTATACAATATTGCTCCCAGACGCACAAGGTCATGTCATTTGTAGCCTTCATCAGGTTGAAATGGAAATAAATGGAGAGTGCACAGATAGGAGAGATGAGCAACTGTGCTGGGGAACATGTGCTGATAGATCCCCAGCCGTGGATAACCATGGGTTACCATTTGCCTATGCAATGACAGCAGTGTCATTACTATACAGAATTCAGTTATTGATGCTCTAACAACTGTCCAGTTCCAAATCAGATAAAGTTGAGGATCTTCCAATATTTATGATACCACAGGAGAAATATTCTACATAAATAGTGATTTAATTAGACAGATTTTTAAGGGTGTGACTACCCAGATTTCTGTGTAGCATTACTCCAGAGTTAATGAAAAATACAGCCTTTAGTCTGATTATGGCAGACTGGAGTTCAGTGAAACTATAGTTGCCCTAGGTTTTACGCTGCTACAGGTTACATTATTGCCTTGCTACCTTCTGCTTCTTTGCAGAAATTTTTCAAAATTAGACCATCTGAAGCAGAAGTCAATCTTTGTAAGTCTTCTTCTCATAAAGGCAGAGGATTTCAGCTCATTTGTGAGTCTAGCAGTAGTGAGACTTTGGCCAACTTCTTGTAAAAATGCCATGATTTATGTATATTTATCTCCCTTTTGAGAAATTATATTTTCACATGAGGAAAGAATTGAATTAAGCATGATGGTTTACAGGTATACTATATAGAAAAATCTCTTGGAACATCTCAATTTTTGGTGACAATTCTGTCATGAGAGTGAAGAATTTTTTTTTTTCCAATAATATTTTAATAAGATCTGATTTTGATCTATGAAGTTTTTATTTTAAAATTTTTAAAACCCTAGTAAATATAACATTCAACTACTTCTAGGAAACAATACTCCATGAGGACAGTATGTTTTGTCTCTCAGAATCAATTATTTCAATTTTTCATTTCAAAACAACTTTTGTTTCAAAATTATATTTTAACATATTTTTAAAGGTTGAGTCTAGACACATCAAATGAATGCATAAAATAAATAATTAAATATATATTTTAAAATGCTTTGAACAGAAAAAATTGATATAATGTCTGTCATTTTTTTTTCCTGTTCAAGTCTATAAAAAAATTTAAATTACAGATGTACATTTCCTTCAGTTTTGAATTTAATGATGTCCTACACATGAAAATATTCCTACAAGGGATATTGTATTCTTTTGTTCAAATTTTTCCTCTTATATAAGATAATTTGATTTCTTTTCTTCTTCCTTCTACAAGGCTATTGGAAACTGTGTATTAAAATGTAAGGAAACACATTTCTAAAGATATTTCTTATTAAATATTTGTAGCATAATAGTGATTCTGAGACATCAGAGAACAAGGTGTTTACTTCCAAGGCAAGATGTCTAAGGTAACTCTTACCAGTAACTTATTTTTCTTCTAAATTGCACTGCTAAAAATCTTCAAAAACCCATACAGATACTAAACATGTCAATTTAAATTTCATCTCCTAAACTTGTCTGAGGCTTGTTAATTCTTCAATACAGACTTGAAACTGTATTTGTTCACTTCCAACCAGAAACATATAATTGGACTTAGTACATTTAAGATTGTCATTCACTAATTATACAGATATCACTAGCATGACAGTCTCTTTGGACAATCTGCAATTTGCATTAATTTTGAACACACTCAGAATACTACTATCCCAACACAAAGAACAATAATAAAAATGCTGAAGCAGTCATTTTAAAAAATAGAATTCAGTAAAGATGAGGAATTTTGTTTCAACATTTTTAGCACTGATGATTCTTTGGCTCAGGAGAGAATTCTACCATCTGTAGCTGTAAGTGAACTGAATTGGTATTTCTCTGTTGAAATTCTCTTGCACACTTGCACTGAACCTTCTTCATAACTTGGCATAGGATACCTATGTGATGATGTTCACATCATTAACCAGAGACCAACATAATAGGTACGAGATCATAGAATCACAGAATGTCCCGATAAAAGCTAACTTCTTCTTGCTTGTGGTGGAATTATCTGTGCAAATTCTAAATTTAATGTTTTCTCACCTTTCCTTTATATTCAATCTCTGACTGACCTGAATTGCTTTCATTCTGCCACTTCTTTTCTGTGTATTTCTAATGTGTATGGGAAAGATGTACTAAATTTTTTGGACCTTAGGATCTCTAGCTATTAATAAGTGCAAAGGGGACGCTAGTGTTCCTTTTCAAGCAGTAGAATTATTATTTAGATTTCATATACAAATTTCATAGTTGTTGCTTTATTCTGGTAGTCTTATTATACTGACTGCTCTTACTGCTAGAAATTATTTTTTGCAATACTACTGTACTGAATTTAAGAAAAGGGTTTATTTCATAGTATAACAAATGTTCTGCTTTCAAATAATTTTACCTAGGGAAAAAACCCACCTCAGGTATACCGACAATTTCTTATCTCAATTTTTAGATCCGTTAGTTGCCTAATTCGATTGAAAAGATAGAAAATGAACAGGGATTCCAGGGATTTTATCAGAAAAAAAAAAAAAAAAACCACAAAACCACGGGCACATGAGCTGTTTATCAATAAAGGGAAAAGTGATTTTTACCTTTGTTAGTAGTGTGCTGTGATATCCTGGAAAAGTACAGGAAAAAAAATAAAAAGAAAAAAAAATAATTAATTATTGTTCTTCCTTATCAAGCGTTGACACTTGGAGATGTAGAATGTTTTCTAGGTTGAGTAGGGATGATTATAGCCTATAAGTCTTTTTGGAAATTGTAGAGGGAGTTGCTTCCCCTTATATTTGGGAATACAGCTTGAAGTTTCTAAATATTTTGTTCCAAGGAGTGAAGGCAAGCCAGTAAGTGAGTCTGTAGAAAAACAAGAATAGACACAAGACACTAGACTCCTAGGGCTACGATTTAATAATCACAACTGTGTTTTGTTGGAATTAATGTTGAGTTTAGATAAAAACATTTATAAATACTCTGTTAGAAGTGTCTTAAGCCTACACAGATTAGCATTCTGTAACATTCATCTATAATAAAAACAATGAACAGAAATGAGTTGGGTGGAATATTCCTTTCTTTCTGAACACTTCCATTTGTAATGACTTCTGGATAAGTACAGAGAAAATCCCCCCAATATTGCAGCTGTTTCAGTCATTTTTACTTGATTAATATATATGGAATGAGTTGAAGTGCAGCCTGCCACAAATAATGGCTTAGCCCACAATACACAAATGCTGAAGGGAAAGTTCTGTCATTCATTAAATTTGTTCAACATTAGCTGTATATTTTTCAGTTTCCAAAAAATAATAGTTCTGTCCAAAATTTTCTATTGGCACATTCCATTTTGGAAATTCGGTTTCAGGCTAGTGGGATTTTGGTTGGGCAGAAAGAGTTTGGTCATGTTTGAAAATGTTTTGAAAACAGGGACAAGGAGAAAGAGGATGATAGGTATCTATATTATGACATGCCCTCTAGTTTCCATGCATCATATGAAACATATCTGTGATGAAATATAAGTTTGATACAGATGTAGAACAGGTTGAGGATATAAAAGGTAACATAACAGTAGAGTATTATTAATACAGACACATTCTGCTAATCAAATCACTTTCCAATGCAGAAATCTCTTTAATCAGCATTTTTTTCATGGTCTTTTATTATTGATAGATCATCTTGGGAAGGGCATTAGTGCAAGGCTTAACATAGAAATAATACAGATCAATGAATAACCCTTCAGGAGAGGGACTAATTATTTTATTGAGAACATTGTAATTAGGCAGGTTTGAGCTGATGACTAAAGAATCTTGCACTCTTGGAATTTTAATGGAGTTATTGTTGAGTAAACATGGGAATGCATGAATGACTGAAAAAAATCATAGGAAAGACTTTGGTGACAACCTGACTTCTATGCGGCAGGTGTTGAGATTATAAATTTTCAGACAGAAGACCTAGGAATTGTATCCACTATCTGTTTGTGTGCTGCAGTTTATTAATATTACAATTGTAGAAAACAAGAAATTCTATATTAAAAAGAACTATCTAAAATCAAATCTCATATTTGGTGAAGCATTTGGGTGATCTAATTTCATTCTTTTTAGAGAGAAATGATATTTGTAGAGTACCTTCAGAAGTGAGATGCCAACAAACTTTATTCACTGTTAGAGACAAGATTAAGCTGGAAGGGGAGGAAAAGTGAAAATGTAATATAATTGAATCAAAACCAATCTGATTATGCTTCAGTTTCTTATATTTTGCTCCTTGACACCAGGGATCTAACTAAAATTGTGAAATTTTAAATAACAAAAAAAACGCTTCTTGACACCAGAAGGGTTGATAAATTTACTTGTATTCTTTTCCCCTCCAGGTGCTATGTATTTTATGGTTGGAGGCACGACAAAGAGGGAGTTAATCCAGTAAATATCCTGAACTGTATGTGTCTGAATATTGGGCCTCATATTGCTTTTTCTATTTTGATTACTCCCTGCACTGCTCTCTGGCATTTTGCCCACCTGTTACATTACCTACACAATCACAAAGGCATTCCAAGCATACATAGACAGTTTGAATTGCATATTCTAAAGTAACATTCTTTTAAGGCACCGTTTAGAATAATAAGAAGCAGCATGATAATAAAATATGTAGAAAATAGTTTTCTGATCATAACCTATTTTTAGGATATTAAAGGTTACTTTCTTTATTTTTCCTGGGCTGCTTCAATATATTTTACATGCTGAACATATTTTCTCACTGAAAGATGTGTGATAGGATGTATTTAAATCCAAGTAGCCAATGATGGTTAGGTTACTCACCTAAGATATATGATATCTGGTCCAAACCCATGGAATTTGCAGATCTTGTTTATTCAGTGGATACTTCAGACACTAAGGGTCTCTCTTCACGTACAGATGTATTTTGAAATAAAACATCCATCTACAGATATATACAGCACACATTTTTTCAGTATTTCCATCACTGAGATTTTCAAAGCACAAAAATTTGATGCATTGAAGCTCATTTAAAAACATAGTGTAGAGTTAGTGTGCTTTGAAAATCTCAGTGATGGAAATACTGAAAAGATGTGTGCAGTATGTATCTGTAGATGGATGTTATATTTCAAAATACATCTGTATGTGAAGAGAGACCCTTAGTGTCTAAAGTATCCACTGAATAAACAAGATCTGGTGAAAGCATTTCGATCAGAAATTTTACTAGTATTGTAAATATCACTTATAAGACTTCATTTTAGGCTCTAGTCAGCTTTAATAAAGAAAGGTGAATTCAAAATAAAACAGGTAAGGGGCATGACTAGGAAAATGATCAGAAGAAAGTAGAAGCTGCTATAGAAGTAATAATTGCAAGAATTTTGCTTGTTTAGCCTGGTAAAATAATGGTTGATAGAATGAAGGGAAAAATATTACTACCCATAAAGGTGACATAGCACATAAACACCATGAAGCAGCTATTCAGGTTTCAGAAGAGTGATAATAATAGAGTAAATAAATATGAAGTACTCATGTATAAATTTAGCTAAATTTAGCTTCTTAACTCTAAGAGCTGTGATTCCCTGGAATATCAGCCTTTATTAACTATTATAAGGGCAAAATCCAAAATTATACTTCCTGAAATTAAAAATAATAAATAGTTATATAATTTATGCTGCAAAATATACAACAGCATGGTACTAAATTAATGAACAGAAGAACCTCTCATGATTTCCAGTAATCCTTGACAAACTAAGTTTTCATACAATTCCAAGATAAGTCATATAATCAATATTTATCCATTTATTTACTCATTTTAGTCCTTGTTGGAATCAGATTATTTCCACAAAATGGTAGAGTTCTTGCTAGAACATTTGTAGATTTTGAAATCAAATGGTAAAATTGTGAATTAATTTAATAGAAAAAGAATCAGCATTTCTTTTTTACTGGGGTGTAAAACTGAACATAGTACCCCAGATTTAGTCTCATAAGTATCTAGTAGAATGCAATAATAATTTCTTTCTGCTTGCTGGTGTGTCTATATTTGTGCATGTACATGCATATATGTATCTTAGACACATCAGGTAAGTAGAGATTGCTGTGACTGAAATGTTCAGATCAGGCCAGCTTCAAAAAAATTTTACTTGATTCAAGGTAACCTAATATTGAGCATTTTAGTTATAATCTCTGTTTTTCTTAGGCTTCTGCTTTGGGTAAGTTGTTGCCATAACAGTTCCCTTTTGCACTGAAGCTCAATGACAACTTCACCAATCATCCAGGCTGCCTGTGATTACACCTGCACATTTTCTTACTCAATGGAGCAGACTGCTTCTGTGTTATAAGGAGTTTGTTTTTGAAAAACAGTCATTTCTCCTTGCCCTTCAAAACAGCCACACACGCATCCTGCCTGCTACTTCCCTGAACAAGCTGAAGTTTGCTTTCCCAAAGTCCTTTAATCTGTTGCTCACCTTCCTCGCTTCTATCACCTTGTAGTTCTTGTGGGTGAGGCAGCCATTGACTATAACAAAACCTTCAGCAATCCTTTCCTAACTTGTGAATACCTGTCCAAAAGCTGCATGCCCATGTTAATACAGCACCAACCTAAGCCTCTAAGAAGGGTTTACAAGCCTGGCCTCTCACCATGATAATAAACGGGCTTCTGGATGAAAACCTGACTTGGAGCAATCTCTTATGTTCCCTTAGTATATGGAATGTTAAACAGACCCTAATGTTTAAAAGTCAGTTTGATGACAAGTTGAAGGAATGTCATGCTGCATTTGTTTATCCAAGGCAAGTTCGAGTATACTAAGACTATGGTAACATTAAATATTTGCAGGGAAATTCTAAAGGTACTGGGCCAGTGCTGAATCAATTTTTGCATCAGCATATTTATATTGATTTAGATAACAAAATGTGCAAAACAGCCACCAGAATCAGGACGTTCATTTAGTACAGCTATCAAAATGATTATGCATCTCAGAGACTAATTTTATATACACAGACTTTTCTCAATATGGAGCAGAAGAAACAGGTTATATTTCTACAGTATGACCTGGGTTGATATCAAAGGCATTCTTTTACAAACAGTTGAAGGAAAATGATAATTGTTTACAAAACAACCAGCAAAAATCCACAAACAAGCATAGAAGAAAATCCACATAAGTTCCCTTAAGAAGGCAGGATTCTCATCGTAGGCAAAAAATCCATTTCTCAATTGGCATATAGTGGCAAAAGGAGTATTTATCTAGAGACAGAATTCTATAGGTATAAAAATACTGGAAAATAAACCCCATAGGAGACACAGTATCTCATCACAAAACAGGAAGAATAAACACAAAGCTTTGTATGTCATTATTCTGTACCACTGAGGACAGCTGATAATTTAACAAGATGATACAACTGTCATGTGATATTTCAGAGCTTAAAATTGAAGAGAATTGTATATCTACATCTTAAGCGTATCTCAACATATATTCCTTTAATAAAAAGTCTTGTATCTGCATAGAGCTTAATCAAGAGCTGTATACCAGTCAAGACCACTGAAGTGTGATGTTTAATCTCATGTAAAATACGCACCCAGATTCTCCTCTGCTTTTGAAGGAAATTCCCATTCACAAATTGAAATCCTGAAATATTTATTCCATTTATTCATAGCTTTCACTCAGCCAGTACCTCAGCTGAAGTAAAAGGATATGAAATCTTTCTGAATGTGCTCATATACTGCAAGAAGAATTAGTAGAATTCTGCATAAAATGCAAAATTAACAGACTCTGTACCTGAACAAGGACTGATTGAATACAGAAGGGGGAAAAAAGCGGGGGGCAGGGGAGAAGAGACAAATAATAAATTGAGCAAATTTGGTATTTTTGTTTTTTAATTGTGATTAAAATAGTTATAGCTTGAATTATTAGCACGAATATTTTAAGTACTGTGTAATTACCCTAGAGTTTTATGTATTTTGATCTGCAGGTTTTCTCCAGACATTTAATAATTAGCATGGAATGGTAAGTTTTTATTCAAGCAAGGCATCCATTGAGAACTGGTCTAGTAAGCAGATATTTTGACCTCCATTTGTCTTATTTCTATCCAAATGAATGTGGCAAATCAAATTTAAATTCAATGTGGAAAAAATAAGGAATTTTGTAGGATAACAAGAGTCATACAGATGGAAGAAGAACTTGCACCATCTTCATGCCCTTAAAGTATCAATCTGTCCACAAGTATTTATTAGATAAATGTTATTTCAGGATTGTTTGCATTTCTAAAAGTAATACAAATATCCATATTTAAAAAAAAATCTATGCGTAACAAGCAGGAGAGGAATGAATCCAAGAGTAGAACAAAGTATTGCACTTTGTATTAATAGAGCAATTATTTATTACTTGTTAAACAGCCATTAGTAAAACATTGTTATCTATGATAAGTAATAAGCAACACGCTGCTAAACAGTTGGCAATAGAAACGTTGGAAAGTAATTTGAATTAATCTAAAACTGGGTACTTCAAATGTTTAGGATAGTTTTTGTTTGGTTTTAGAGTGATGACAGTTAAAATATTTTTATTATTCTGTTCTTTATGAAAACGAAAACATTTGAATTTACTCTACTTCTGTTCATAACTCATGTCTTAGTTGTCCTGTATCTGTCAATTAGTTATCCATGTTGTCTTAAAGTCCTAAACTAGTGAGCACTATCTATTATTATTGCACATCCATCTAATCTCATCTGTAGGTCTCCCATTAGTAATGTTGCAGAAGAGTTTTCCCTATTAGCAAAAAAACCTTAAGAAGTGTATTGTGTTAATAAATCATTTATACTTATGGACCTTTTGGGAAGAGCAAAAACTTCTAAATTTTGATTTACATGTAAACACTCAACATTGATCTTTGCCATATTTTACTTCGAGACTGAGGAATTTTTTTTCTTTTTTTTTCTTTTTTCCTTACAGTATAGGAGCCTTATTGCCTATTTTTTTAGTATCTCCACATCCATATGCATTATAATGTACAGGTTAAGGAACATTGTCATAGAAACAGATACCTAAGCTTTCTGAAGATTGAAGTGGAATACTGTACATTGATTTAAAATCAATCCAGTTGGTTAAATTATAATTTGATTTCATCATTTCGTTTCATTAAGAGTAGATTTTAAATACACTGATTAGCCAAGAATAGGACCTGCATGGAATTTTTAAAATAATATATGAATTATGGAAAATCTTCTTAAGCTAACTATTGAGGTTTGCAAGCACCTAGTATGATGCATCCTCCTTGTTTCTTACTGCAGTAGTTGTGACTTGGATAATTATCTTAGTCCCACAGTCATACATAATCAAGAACAGGAACTTTTAACCGGTTAATTCCTGTGTAAATTCTTTAAGTAGGAAGTGATTAGTGATCTTTTTGGTAGGTTTATAGTTGTTTGGCAGTTTAAGTGTGTGTAGGATGTAGCAGATTTTTAGGTTTAATTTTATTTTCTGCCAAAAAGATTTGAACCTGCATCTCCTACCTCCCATGAGAAGACCTTTAAAACAACCTATATGCACCTCTCTTGTTTTAGCTGTTCACTTGCAAAAAAAAGGAAGCCAAGAATAATTGGGCCCAGGAGAAGCACCACACAGTAGCTTGGTTTGTTAAGAGAGATATAAAACTTCACTGTAAAAATCTCAGATGATTATCCTAAATTATAGGGTCTCAATTATGTGTTTGTATTAAATGGTTATTAGGTAAAATACAGAAAACTGGGAACAGGACAAGAACTCTCAAAGAAGAGTCAAAACTCTCCTTCCACTAGCACACTCTAAGTCCCAGGAATCTTGCAGTCCTGACTGTCTTGTAGCACAATTTAAACATGAGGGATGCAGAATAGCCTCATCTAGCATCCCTAATTTCACTGGGATCAAGATATACTCTGAAGAGCAAATGATAACATAAGCAATATAGTGAGTTTGAGCTAACTTGCTTGATGTTTTCATGAAGGTAATTGGAAGCATTCACACAGTATGTATCAGCTGAAAGGCAGTAATTACAGCCAACTAGAAAAAGAGCCAGTGTGTGCTTCTAATCTGTTTTGATGTAGCAGCTTACCCTGAACTACACTGGTTCATCATCACACAGAAAGAAAACTCAAGGAGAGCTCTTGGAGACTAGAGAGCAACCTTGGCTGCTGGGCAGCAGTTAAAAGAGATACTTGCCTTTCTCAGCCTGTGCAAGTGCTGGCCTATTCTGCTCCCAAACAAAGCTGAACAGGCCACCACAGCTCTTCTGTTTTTTGATTGCACAGGGTACAGTATAATAAATTAGAGTTCCTTTGTGGGAGCCACGTGATCCTAACTCCTTTCCCTGAAGTATTTCTTCTCTGCATTACAAGTCTGAGGATGCAGTTCAAACCAAGAATTGTCATATTCGGCCAGCATTTGCACTACCACAAAAATATTTATGCTCTTTTAGCACTTAATTCAGATTTAAAAAATGCAAGATTGGAAAAATGTTGATTTAGTTAAAAAATAATGAAGCATAACTATAACCAGAGAAAAAAATTGTTCTATGAACATGACTTGTCTTGTAAAACTATGTAATCCAAAGGAAGCAGTAATTCCACGTCAGACCTACAATTACAAAACAGATTTTCTAACACAATAATTTTTAATTAGGTCCAGAGATTTACTTCCTAAAATTATCTGGTGACTTTTCTGGATAAAATAATTTTAATAATAAATTTTCTTAAAAATTATTAATGCCAGAAAAAAAAAATAGTGATATGGGAAGAAGAGGTATTCTTAAAAAAACACAAAAATCATAAAAAACCGCACAACCAATCAGATAAACAAACATACAATCAAACTAAACCAAACCAAACAAAGTCACCAAAAAAAACAGAACAACAAGAATTGGGAACAAATAAAAGAGTAAGTCCACATTCATAGAAAGACCAAAAGAAAGACTAGTACAAATGTAGACTTCCCCAAAAGCTATACATCTAAAAAGGAAACCAAACCAAACCAAACCAAACCAAAACCAAAAAAAAAACCAAAAAACAAAAAACCCAGTGTGTTAAATACCTTCTTTTTTTTTTTTTTTTTTTTTTTTTTTTTTTTCCTGTGAGATAAACTCACTTGGAAGTATCCTCTTCACTTCATTTTTTGGAGGGTTGAGAAGAGAGCAAATTTCAAATTCTGCTCAAAATAATTATCTCATATTAAGCAGTTTTGCAAATGAGTAGATGAGAATTCTAGAAGTAAATCCTACCAAACTGATTAAATATGACAGGCATGTAAATTCCAAATTATCAACACTGATCCAGGTCTTTAAGCAATTTGGATTTGCAAATGATCATAAAATGATTTCAGTAGTATTTATATTACACCAAATTAATTGAACTACAAAAGAAAGATTAAGTTTTTGAAGTGAGAGCTTTAAAAGTTAGAAAATACATTATGCCTATACTTTCAAAGCGCATCTCTATCCTTGTCCAATCTATGTCTTCTGTTTTAATACTCCGCAAAAATCCTTCTCTGTTTCTCTTTATTTCTTTGAACACTACCAAATCCTTGGAAAAGTATACCCCACTCTAAGATTTCATGTTTCCTCGGCTGGCACTCTTTGTTTTCCTTCAATCTCAACTCAACTTTTTTTGGTTGTTGATCTTCAGTTTCTCTGTCACTCAGGGCTGATACCAAAGGTATCTTTCAAGTGATACACAGCATGAAAACATTTAGATCGTTTATTTAATGCTTAAATAATTTACTATTAAGTCACAAATAGGGATACATAATAGAAAATGAAAGCCCATAATTTGTATTATCTTCTGAAAAACTGCCTAAATTGCATCAGAATTTTTATGTACATCAAATTACTAAAAAAAAAAATAAAATTAAGACCATTGTGGACATCAGTCTTCAAAATGAGGGATACCTGATATCCCATTAAATCTCAAATTTTTGACTTACATAAAGTTTAATAACATTTAAACAGAAAACCCACTTCCTAGCTTTTCAGAAATCCCATTGTACCATGCAATTAGGGAAGTTCATCTCTCAAAAAATTAAAATAATCGAACGATTACACTGCAATGTTTTTGAAACCACTCATAGTTCATAGTTTGCAACTTTAAATATCACAATATTATTGTATTAGCATTTTTTTTTCCTTTCATTTTCTCCCTCCCCAATTACAGTATTGTATATAAGTAATAATGTCTGTGTTTTAGTCACAGACTTTAGTTCTCATTGCACGGTGGGTCAAACATGATGTTATATCTATTTTTTCATTACAAAGTGCGTTGTATCAGTATGTGTACATCTCATAACTTTACAAATTGATTGAGATATTGAAGAATTAAAAAAGAGAAAGCTGTACTGTCACTGAGCACATATATTCCAGAGATGCTTATCTTACTACCAGCACACAAAGCAAATTCACTTCAACTAGTGAAACCTGACATAAAGCACAACACAGCTAAAAATACATGGCAATCATCTAAATCTACGATTATTTTAAGAAAATTATATAACACAGACAAGTGAGAGAAAAGCTTTGAACAATTATAGAGGTATTGTATTGAGTGGATCTGGAATACGGATGGTTTGGTTTTTTTTCTGTGATTCTATTTAGGTTGAAAGTATAATATAAAATTTCACCTTGATTTTCAATTTATTTAAAAAATAAGATACACTTGAGTAGACAAAGCATAGGAAAGTAAGGTAGGTTATAATTTGTGTAGTTTTGTCATGATTAGTGAAGACTTCAGTTATAAAGATAATGCTGATTTCTTGAGGTGCATAGGTTCTGTGAGGCAGAAGATGGCAGAACTTGAAATTAATTACACTGAACAGCTATAAGTATACAAGTGGGAAAAACAGTCTTTTGAATGTATATTAACAAGGTGTGTACAACTGAACAAATCTAGCTTGTCTTTATTTGATCTGAGTTTCAGTGACATATCAAAATAAAAGCAAAACAATGGTTTTCATGCTAAGTGAGCAAATTTGACTGCAGGTCACATAGGTGCTGTAGCCAGAAAAAAACCAACACAGTTAAAAAACAAACAAACAACACTTTTCACACTAGAGAGACAATTAATCAGCTTCCTTGTCAGCTGTATTAAATAGCATGTGTTTATGCTTCATCTCACACTTAGAAGACAGTTTTACTAAGAGACTTATTTATAATGGATGTTGTATCGTGGCACAAAATGGATTCTTGAGAACACCACATATAGAACTCTTGATTCACAGAAACCTGTGGAAATGCTTTTGAGGATTTGGAAATATTGCTTTTTGTACAGTTGTATATTCTCAAATAATGCTTTGTTAATTTTCAGAAGTTCATCTTATATTTTTACATTTAGGTAGCAAGTACCTCAGTCTGCTCTGTGCTAACTAGGTGAAAATATTTACCAACTTTGAAAAGCTGACATTTCAAAACTTTTAGTCTAATGTCTATGGTTTGCTGAGAGCTAAATAAAAATAGTTACGTCAGTATGTTCACATTGTTATTTGTTTGCCATCATGCTCATAACAATGGCATTTGTCTTCTCTTTCTAAACCTTAAAATAATCAGAAATAAAGTAAAATAATTCAATTAAATCTCATTGTCTTTTTTAAAATTGAGATACATAAACTGCCTCCTCACTAATTTCTAAAAGAGCAACATGATACAATTTGGAAAGAAAGATTCTTGGCTCCTGTTCTCCCTGTTGCTGGCTGCTGCAGAAAGGAGTGTTTTCAGCAGGCAAAAACTGTCAGAAATACATAAGCTATGCTGGCAAGCAAGTTCACACTCGGCCTTTACCAGCTGGTGCATCAAGTTAATAGATGGTCAAAAATATATTACAACAAAATAAAAATGTATTGATCTTAAAAGAGGAAAAAGAACCCGCACACATGCCCTCCACCACACACATGCACATAAGAAAGAACTGCAAACTCAGAAATAGAACTCAGAGAGAAGGGAGTTTTTTTAAAAAATCAAGATCTTTAATATTCTTTTACTCATTTTTGCACTCTCCATTGTTGCTTGTTCCACTCTAGACAAATACATCTTTCCTCCATTAATACTGAGTTCACTTGCTCCCCTCAAAGGACCTGCTTTTCTCCAACACCCCAGGCATTAAGATTTTTTTTTTTTTTCCTGGAGTGCTATATGAAGCTGCATGGAGCTGCAGCTGCTTTTTTTAAAAGCCATTCACTTTGAAACTTCAGAAAAAAAAAAATATTTTGAAGATCAAGTTCATCAGCATTAGTATTTTATTGGACAATTAATTCAATAAGTTCTAATGATTTCATAATTAGGGAAATGATCTCTTGAATTCTATTCTTTGCTCTTATCAGAGATACCAAAATCTGGAATTTAACAAGAAACCTAGTTCATTGACCTTTATGGTACCTGAACTTTTCCAATTTATTAAAAAGTTAAAGAATTTTATCTGCATTTTTAGGAAGTTTTAAGATTTGACTGATTATTTTTGTTGAATAAACGTCCGAGATACTTAGTTATAAATTTAAAAAAAAAAAAATTTAAGAAAAGCAGTATATACCCAACAGGTATGAAGATCAAACTTTCAAAATCATTTAAATGCTGCCGTCAAGCAATTCTGAACGTTCTTCAGCTCGCCTATTTTGTAATCCAAAAAAAGACATGCACTATTATGTATGTCTGCCAAGAAATGCTAATGGTCCCCGAAGTCCATTAGCAAATAACATTGCCCATAGAAAGTCCATAACAAGAGTGCTTGATATTCAGCACTTGGGCTAAATAACCAGGTCAAAATTCTTAGGAGGATGAATTTTTATCAGGTAAACTGAGTCCATATTCCCAAATGTTCTGAGTTGAATGGTAAAAAGATCTCAAAGGCTCTGTTCTGATTGTATTTCTAATAGAAGAGGACACTAAGGCAAAAAAAAAAAAATTAGTCTCAAATCTAATTAATCAGACTTTGCACAGATTAGGATGAAATTCTAGAAAAAGTGAATAGAATTAATTCCATTTCAGAAGTTGCCGACTTGTGGTGTTCGTTTTTAACACCTCATGTAACAGACTAAGTTAAACATATGTGGATTTCAATTATTAACTGATGCTGTGCATGTGTAATCAATTGGTTTATTGTTTTTTGCACTTTAAAAAGACTCTCTTTAGCACCAAGGAAAATAGTAAAATGGTAATAAAAACATGACTAGAATATATTAAAGAAAGAGGAAATTACTTTTTTTTTTTTTTTCTGGCTTTCCTCCCAAAACCTAGTATTCTAAATTTGAAGATCTAAGACCTGAAAGGACAAAGAAGATTCCCCCTCACTTCCCTCCACAGTGAACAAATATATTATAACTTTTTTTCTTCTTCTTTGCCTAAGGTTACAAAAAACCTTCAGGGGAGAAGTTGAATGCAGTGATAGTTTTATACATAAGCTCTTAGTAGTGAAAGTGTAACTAAACCTATGAACTTCAAAAATACAAACATAAGACATAGCTATCTTGCACCTTCAGTCATTTATACTTAAGGGAAAGTCCTTCACTAAGAAATAGAAGGTCAAAACATCCAAAAGATCCAAAACAAACAGATGACCATTCTAAGGCAAGAGATTTCATATTCTTATATATAGTACAATTTGATGAATGTTGCTTGTTCCTGGAGTTTGTTCAGAGATTTTAGTCTTTTAGATGTCACTTAATTCAGAACTGACTTGTTTTTACTATCCAATGGTGGTTGAGTGGCTTTTGAGAAACAGAGACATTAGTTTCCTGTACTTACATTTTTTTTCTGTGGTTCCTGTAAGAATACTTTCTGAAACCATGATAAAGAAAAATGGATTTATCTTACTCCTTTGGTGCAGAAAGGTTATATTACTGCTAGTTTACACAGAGGGAAGTCAAGAAAAGAGAATATGTGAAGACTTCTCACCCATTTATGTCAGTTGTTTTTGCAATTGAGATGAGAAAAATAATTTTCACTAACCCAGCTGACTTTATGCTGGAGCATTTTGTTTGGAGTACTTCCATACTTCTTTTTCTATTTTCTCTGTCATGATAGTTTTTTCCATCTGATATAAGAACAAAAGGAGCTGGATGCTTTTATGCATTCTACAGCTGCTGGGCTTTTGTCCATGCCACAAAACTAGTAATCTATGGACAATATTTCAGAAGTAGAACATAAGATGCTACTTTTAGACAATAAGAAGTGAGAAAAATGTGAAATTTTCCTCTAGACTTCAAGTTCTCAGCCTAAATATTTATTTAAAAGTTCACTTTGCAACAAAGAGGAAGAGCTGATATGGCCACTTGTTCTGGAAGTATATTTAGATTGTCTTGCAAGAAGGCTTGCTGTTTTACAATAGCTACTGAAAACTTTCACTAGGATAGAAAAGATCACACGTGGAAATAATAACAAGCAGAACTAGAATAAGGTATTTTACTTCAGACTTCTTTCCAATGCTGTGTAAGACACATAAATAGACTTTGGTTTTAACATAACTGAACAGTTCCATACTTCCATTTGTTTACAGCTAATTCTTTAAGTAGTTCCCACACTAAGTACATCCTTTGCATTCAGTATGCCTCAGGAAAAAAGGTCTTGGCTACATATCAAGTGTCTGTTTAGCTCTTTGGAAGACCTTATTTGGCGTATTTTCCTGCATAGTACATGGAGCTGTCAACCTCACAACATCCAATTTCCAATGAAATTTTTTTTAAAAATTGAATTTCTCATGTGACATTGTATGTCAAGCAGATCTTCAGCAAAGATGTTGAAATTAAGTGATAAACAGCATTGAACATGAAAAGAACATCCTGTTTTTGTCAGCAACCAGAACGTAAAAAGTTTTTGTCTTATTGTTTGGGAAAAAATAGTGAATACTGAAATAAAATTAAGCTTCAAGCTTTAACTGCTGTCAAAGTATTTTCATTTCAATCATTCTTCTGAAAACACAGCAGACCTAGTCATCATAAAGTAGTTCATTCTTATGTGTGACCACAGATGTTTGGCTAAACCAATTTTTCATTAGCTCATTCTATTTGAACAGTTTAAGAGGGAGTCATCAGCAGTTTGTTACTGCCCATTGTGCCTTTGCAAATTCTGAGCTGCTAAGGAGATAAAATAAATATGCTATGACTATGGAAGACAGACACACTTAAATCACCAGCCACACCAGAGGAGAATAAGGTTTTTTTTAGAGGGTCATTAGAATGATTTGGGGATTTCTGAAACACTGCTTTTCTTCAGAGAAAAAAATAGAACAAGAATTAAAGAAATTACAATCACCTACAAACTTAATAGCAAAATCAGCATCTCTAACACTGAAAAATGTCATTTCCATCTTCTGAGTTATGAAACGTATCTCCAAAATAGTTAATGATGTTCATGATATATTTATATTTTAAGAAAAAAAAATCTTTCAAAGTATAAAAGGATGTTAGATACTTGAAAGTTAGTTGTATAAGCACTAGCTCTTTGCGTTGGTTACCTTTATGATTAGTGACATGAAACAGGTAGTTCCAGAGGATAGCTCATTCCAAATATATTAAGATCATTAGCTATCTCTCCACTGACCATGGAAGAAGTAGAAACAATTAGCTTATTTTTGGACAACACATTTTTAAATATCCAAATATTCAATACATTAATTATACTCTATAATACTTGTAAACAGTAAAATCAAATTTGTTCTCTGAAATTGCAAAATTGGCTAGGACAGAAAGTAACAAATATAATTTTAGGACTGAATTTCACCAATTCGCCCAATAGCCTATGATAACTCTGGAGTGGTACAGTTAAAAACAGTAAATAATGATCTGAAGGAGACAACCACCAAACAGGCACACAAGAAGATAGTAATGTGATATGCTAGGAAGAGTACTGAAAATCCTCAAACATATTTAATGAAAATAATGCATGTATACATATAGGTCCCAATAAATGTAAAAGGTGAACTAAAAGAAATACAATTGTGTTTTTAATATATACTGTTAGTTTCTAAATTTATGATAAGTTCTCAGAATTTGGACCAATACATGTAAAGAGTTCAAAATAGACTTCAATGTTAACTGATAGTCAAAAGGCATGCACATTATTAGCTTGGAAATTCAGCTGGGACAAAACCCACATAAATAGAAGCTTGCTAGCATGCAGCTGGAATGTCCTTGAGTTTCATTATTACACTTTCACACTCATATTTGCAGTTATGCCTATTCAATATGGATCTATGTTTCGTGTGTTCAGCCAACATTTGTGTGAGCTGAAGGTCCTTTGTAAAGCTGGTATTATTTCTATTAGTCACCACTAAAGAATTGCAGCAAAGAAAGGGTCCTTTTTACAAAATAATCAACCTGAGACTGGTTATTGACTAAGGCAGAGGGTCTGGGATGCTTTATTATCCCTGAAGCCCATTAAAAGTAGAGGTCTATTACTTATACCCCGAGGGTGGTGCTATGTGACCAAGGTGCAAATGTGCAAATAAACTGTTATTTCTGATCCATGTTCTCAAAATAAGTCTTAATGAAAATAATGTATCTTTTTCTAATAATCTCTCCCTCTAAATTTCACTTAAATTATACATGTTTGCTTTTAGACTAGCCAGTATATACTTTTTATTCTCATTACATTACATTTAGATACATTTGATCTGAGACTTTTTCAGAACAAAAATAAAAATGGTTCAAAAATCTACCTTCATTTTGTAATCTAAAAAATCTGCCTGAATTTGACCGGTATTCAGAAATAATTTTAACCACTACTCACTTCCAGTTCCTTCAATGAATATTTTGACTGTTAGTCAAAAAGGTGTTTTGCCCAGAAATAAAACACAATGAATCCACCATCAATAACTGTAAGAATATTTCTGGTTTAGTTCTCAGTATGATAATTCAGGAAATAAGAATGCTGTACATATAGGGGTTTTGTGTCTTAGATTGGGACAATACTGAGCTCCTCCACTGTACACCCGCTCTATTTCACATTGTTATTTATTTATGTCATTCATATCTTCTATAAGTGGAAGAAATAGAAGAAACAAGATATGAAACCACAGCATAAAGCACTAGAGCTGTAAAAAGGTGATGTACCTGTGCTGTACATTGACACAGTAAGAGAGGCATTTTGTTTTCAATGTATCTATTAATTAGTGTCTTAGAATAATTTCTGAAGGATTAAGTTAAGGAAAGAAACAGACATACACCATATGAGACAGTAGAAGACCACATGTGTGGTGATATAAGTTTACTTCTAAATACTTGAAAGAAAAGAAAACCCAGCTTGGAGTTGTTAGACAATTTGCAGCCTTAGAGAACAGTAAAAAAACTGAAAACAAAACACTGCTTTGGGCACAAGCATATTTAACTTTAATGGGGAATAAATGTATATCCACATTCCTATTTTTAAGCTATATTGTGCTTTTTTAGCACGTGTATTACATAGAGAAAAAAATAATGCTCTTTAAATGTTTGGATAATTAGACTGCAAAAATGCTTGTTGACCCCTTCTGAGCATGCATTAAAGATCCCCGGTTACACTTCTGATTGGGATGTATCATAAAGTCTGACTGGCAAAGTGGAAAAGGAGAAGATAATACAGTTATCTTCTCAGCATTTCCACACTTACCAGTATACAAGAAAGATAGAAGCCATAAGATTAAGGAGGTGAATATTTGACATGGCAAATGATACAAAGAAAGTGTTTTGTTTCTGTGTCTAAACCAGTTATAGCTTCCTCTGCAATTTAAAAGGTATATATTGTTTCAAGAAAGAAGCAGGCTAGAATAGTCCACAAAGCTTTACTACTAAAGAAAGCTAAAAGGTGGCGAAAGGGGAAAAGCTTATAGTAGTCATGTTTGGGGCAAGAATTAAGATGTTACCAACAAAATTAATCAAAACATCAAGAAGTATGGAGAAAATAAGTAAATTACCTGTCCACTTACACACCTAAATACAATAAAAAGAAGCTTTGGAATACCCTATTTATAAGAATACATTAATTCCCCTTTATATTATTGAAAGGAACTTTTTTTTCTTAAACAGCATGTCTTTTTCAGAGTTACAAGGTGCTTCTGCAATATAAGCTTCATTAATTGGAAATTATTAAAGCCAATTTGAAGTAAATCCCACCCAAACAGTTTCATTATGCTTGTCAGGTACTTATCATCAACTATTTCATTCTTACAAATCTGCTCCTAACTGGTCATGCTGCCTGCTAACCAGATTTTTAAATGTAAGGGGTGGGTTATTGTCAGAAATGGGTTAAGAGATTCTGCAGCTTCCATCACTATTGTTATGTTAGCTCCAGGTGTCAAGTTCAGCTGAAGAAGTCAAGAGTAGGTTTCTGGGATGGTGCCTTAGAAATACAAGATAACACTTCTTGCTTATTGAGAGGATGAGTAAGGGTCATATCCTAAATTAGAGGATATTAGCTCCCAAAGCCTTTCTGCAGAATCTCTTAGAAAGACAACAAAGTAGACTAATAAATAACTGCAGTGATACATCTATAGTTAAACTAATGTAACAAAAAGTAAAAAATTAATGTCATAATTACAAAACTTATCCTGGTAAAATTTACCATGAGAAACAATGATTCTGAAAAGAACTCATGGATAATGATGAATGAAATCTCAGTGCTGTACTGTGCACAAAATAAAAAAAAATGTTATTCTTGGATGAGCAAAAAGGAGAATGCTGACTAAGATTAAAGAGGACATATAACCTCTCATTTGACATTTGTTGACTACTACTGTAACAATGGTGTCCATAAATCAGAGAGAATGTTCATAATATGAAAAGAACCTTATAATAAAAGAAGCTCAAGGAGCTACTGTAGCAACCTAGAAAGAACATAAACTTGGAAATGAAAAGTAAGAGAGGGTTTTACGTTATGATAGCCATCAACCAGAAGTTTTTCTTTGTTCTCTAGCTGTTATCAATGACTGTTGGTTAGTACAGACTAGAACACAATGCACACTGTTTAACAATGAGTAAATTAGCTATTAGAAAAATTAGCTGCTGTTATAATGGATTCTCTGTAACTTTGCATTTTTTATTCAATATTGTTTTCTAAAACAAATAGCAGTTCAAACAGGAATCAATTCAGATTCATCAAAATGCCAGGAAGTCCACAGAAAATAAAGTGGACTCCTTTGCATAGGCTGCATCTCCATTAAAGGATGTAAAACATCAGACAACTTCTAAAGTAAGGATATCTTTATTTACATCTCAACTAAAGCTCCTTCTAATTTCTTGTTTTCCTTAGATGCCCAGATTCTCACCAACAGTAAGCAGTTTCATCCATCTGTCCCTCCAGTAGCAGTGATTGAAAAAGAGAAAACTCTGGATGATGCAAACAGAAAAAAACCCTGCATTTCAGTTCTGTCCCTGCTATACCTATCTCAGAAAGAGACATTTCAGCTTATAGATTTTTATGATTAAGAGCTTGCTAAAAGAGCGTATTAGGCAAACTAGGAAAAGTTCAAATAAGATCTGTTAATGAAGCATTACAAAGTCCAGCGGCACAAATATAATATGGAGCAGATGGATCTCTTTTCTTCTACCTTTTACATCTTGATGTTTGAAGGTAGAAATAATTGCTCTCAGAAAGCTAAGCTTTTATTTTATACTTCCACCTCCAAGTACTCCAGAACACAGTTATCACAAAGGTTCCGCAGCCTTGGAGTTCTCTACAGGACTATAGGCTTATTCAGAGTGAGCTCGAGTTCTATGGGCGTTACAGATTTTCGTAGTACACATGCACAACCATAAAGACCACATATTTTCACCTGACTGTTTTTACAATCTTGTCAAAGTTTTAATCTCCTTAATAATGCTAACAGGACACTTGAATTGATCTTGACTTGAATTCTTTTGCACATTTGGAAGTGAGTGATCCACATAACAGTTCACCCAAACAGGTGCAGGCCTGTGCTGGGCTGTGCCATGCATGCGATGTGGCTTTCAGGACTGTATTGTGGTGTACAAGTTCTTTGGCTACAGAATAACCACAGCCGACTTGTAACAGAGCCTGAAGAAAGCTCCCACTTCATACAAATGATTACACCACCTGTGTGGTCTTACTTTTATTTAAAAGGGCAGCAAGAAGTTCTCATGAGAACATCCCTTAGGAACAGATTTGTTTTCTTGTAAGGAAATTATACAATATTATAGTATATAGTATAGTGTAATATAGGATAGCTCAAGTGACCACAACTGAGAGCTTCTTTCCATGGACAGCATCTGCACTGTGCATCACATCATGGCAAAATCCATCCAGGCTTTGTCTGATGCTGCACAAATGTGGAGTGCCAAGCATCTGGAGGGATGCAAGATTTACTCACTACCTATATTCCTCTTCTTATTCTGTTTTATTAAAGGACTTATTCTGTTAAGCTGCTGTCAGGCTTTTCTTACTGAGATCTAGAGAGAACCCTGAACTGTCTCTCACCTCTTGTCAAAGCACTTTCCCCTCCCTGTTCCAGTACAGAAAATACTAGTTAAATGGGAAGTGTGGGTTATAGACCTCTCTTCAAAGTGAGAATTATCAAAAAGACAATCTAATGGGTGAAGGAAATTAATTAAAATAATATATGCATTTCTTATTTTTCACTTAAATCTTGTGCTGTTGAACAAGTAGACAGGGCATAATGAGCAGCTGACTCTGAAATGGGTCAGGGAATTCTTTCATTTTACATTATCAAAATGTTCTATTGAAAAAAAAAAAATTGTATACTCCTCCATTATGTAAATCAGCATCCCGTAAAGCAGTGAGGGTAGCTAAACTCTAGAGGAACTACATTAACAGCAATTCTTTGAGGCACCTCTTAGACTTGGATTACCTCCATACTTCATTCAGTAGGATGATAATGTCAAACTAGAAACAAACTTCATTATCTTCTGTGCATTCTCATATCTGATGTTGGGTGGTTTGTGGGAGCAGTGTCAAGGGATTATTCACCTGATACAGGAAGGATATGCTCTAGGACACTAAAGGGCACTTTACTGTCTTTCAGGAATTTGTTTTTCCTGAAAAATTTAGACTGCAGATTTAAAACATCAGGAGCTAGTAGAAGAAATTCTTAAAATTGCACATACAAAAGTATAACTGACTGTTTAATGGAACATGCATTAGCTCCAGTATGCTTGTAAGATTTGCTCTATTATTATTAGCTTTCTGAGTTAAAGCTGAAGAAAACTAGAAACAATATATCTGGTGAATTTTGAATCCTGTATCTAGAAAGCGAATGAACAAACACACACACACACACACACAGACCTCTCTAGCTTTCAAAATTGTCTAGAGCACATGTCTAACTACTCTTTTACATAAAAGACCAGGTGTTTGTTTTGCCATATTGTACTAGATCCTTGCCTCCAAATCACATTTAATTGTAGAAATGGTAAGTTACAATACATGTCATGTTTTTCCTTTTTTGATACCAAATAGAACTAATTCCAATCATATAATTAGATTTCATCTACTTCATGATCAGCCACTTCTTAGCTTTTCTTGAATTATGCTTTCATTCATTAATAAGTGTTTTTGTTGTTGTTTTTTTTTTTTTTATTTCTATGTCAAATCCTTATAAAATTTCTTTTAAAAGAACAGAGAGGAAAACATTTTGTTCTTTACATTTATTTATTTTAGAAAAATCATCTATCTGTGACTAATTTCTATTAAAAATGTGTTAAAGAAGTTTAAGTACTTGGTGTTTGTACAATCTCTGGAAATTAAAAAAGTCAGCTGTTTTCTAGTGTCCCGTCCCAACAGATTGGATAAGGGATGAGTTAACTCTGAACGTGACACGTGCCCTGACTCAACAGATGAGATCAGGTGTGAGTTAACTTTGGGTAATTCTGCGTGACAATCCAAAGTGAATGACAGACAGTCACTCTGGGGGTCCAATTACAAATTTACTAAAAGCACGTGGTAGAATACAAATTACAACAATTAGTGACTTGGCAAAAGTATGTTATAGTTCCACAAAACTTATCAATACATCGACAGCAAAAACCCTTCTAAAAACAGTGGATTGGCAACAATTAGTAACTGTAATGCAAAACTTAACAAGATTTTAGCAACAGAACTTACAATGGTATTTATATGCTTAAGAAAAAGGAAGAGAGAGAGAGGACAACTAAGATATCAGAAAGAGAAAGGAAGAGAGAGAGAGACAGAGAGGGAGAGTGAAGATATCACCACTCCACAGGTACATCGGTCCCACGATGACCTCTGGAGGGGAGGGACTCATTGAAGATTTACACACCACCAACCTGTATCATACGTGAGGTCATTTTATAACCCAGTTCATTTACATGTGAGATCGGAGAAGGCGGTTCATCTCCTCCCTCTGCTCGCTCTTCATACTAATTAGGAAGACTCTTCTGGAAATGGGTCTGGGGTCTTCAAACTAGAGGAAAGTTCATGGTATTGACCAGAAGTGAGTTGTCTTGCCCATCACGGGTAGCTGTTGGTTCGTGGTTTCTTCTGGTAGTTGGTTGTCTGACAGATGGTTCATCTCTATCATTCCAATTAGGCCATGAGTCTTTTTACAGCAACACTGATAGTTGTCCTTTTCCAAGGTGTCTGCCTCCATGGCCATAAAAGTTTGGGAAAGATAAGATGAGGTGTCATCTATCTCTTCCTCCCAAAGTAACAAAAACCAGACGTTTAAGGCATAACAAGGTCTTTGTTCTGTTAAGCATGGGGGGAGTGCTTCAAGGTTGTCACATCTAGGTACTACTGCAACTGAAAAAGCACTGTATCTTTTCCTTTATTTAGCGGAACATTTGCAAAGTAGTTAAACTTTCACTATCAGAGTAGATATTTATTGCATTCTTATGCAAGATGTCATGTACGTTTGAGTTTCGAATGTCAGTCTTACAGAACTATGTGTATGTCTAACTTTATCTCTATGTAATACTTCTGTTGAATGGTTTAGATAACTTCAAAGACATTAAAGTATCTTTTAAAATCCAATGGTGAGCAATGTGAGTAAAGATAATTCTTG
Source organism: Patagioenas fasciata (assembly GCF_037038585.1). Classification (NCBI taxonomy): domain Eukaryota; kingdom Metazoa; phylum Chordata; class Aves; order Columbiformes; family Columbidae; genus Patagioenas; species Patagioenas fasciata. The sequence goes on along the minus strand of NC_092524.1, from coordinate 24,814,868 downwards.
ATTTGCATGTAACTTTTTTTTTTTTATGTGACTCTTGGAAAAGACACTTAAAGTGTATAAACTCAGGCCATCACTTTCGAATAGATAGTATATATTCAGGAATGAAAATATCTTGAAATGTACCACCTATATGGAAGATAGCAGCTACTGATTCCAGTACAGAAGGAGAAGTGAAAACTACATTAAGAAACCAAAAATCAAAGCCCAAAATTCATAAGTTGTGGTTCAATACCCCTACAATATAACCATTCTGTGTGGCTCTGGGTTAATATCCGCTATATTTCATTAATAAAATACTGCATTTAACAAAAGCTCCTGATACACTTTTAAAAGTATAGTTTGTAGTTAAACAAGTATGCTGAATGTTTCAGGATCCTGCCACTGTAAGTTCACAGAATCACAGAATGTTAGGAATTGGAAGGGACCTCAAAAGATCATCTAGTCCAATCCTCCTGCTGGAGCAGGAACACCGAGATGAGGTTACACAGGAATGTGTCCAGGCGAGTTTTGAATGTCTCCAGAGTAGAAGACTCCACAACCCCCCTGGGCAGCCTCTTCCAGTGTTCTGTTACCCTTACTGAGAAGAAGTTTCTTCTCAAATTTAAGTGTAACCTCTTGTGTTCCAGTTTGAACCCACTACCCCTTTTCCTACCATTGATTGTCACCGAGAAGAGCCTGGCTCCATCCTCGTGACACTCACCCATCATATATTTGTAAACATTAATGAGGTCACCCCTCAGTCTCCTTTTCTCCAAAATAGAGAGACCCAGCTCCCTCAGCCTTTCCTCATAAGGGAGATGCTCCACTCCCTTCATCATCTTTGTTGCCCTGCACTGGACTCTCTCCAGCAGTTCTCTGTCCCTCTTGAATTGAGGGGGCCAGAACTGTACACAATATTCTAGGTGTGGTCTCACCAGTGCAGAGTAGAGGAAAAGGAGAACCTCCCTGGACCTACTAATCACCCCCCTTCTAATCCACCCCAGGATGCCATTGGCCTTCCTGGCCACAAGGGCACAGTGCTGGCTCATGGTCATCCTGCTGTCCACCAGGACCCCCAGATCCCTTTCCACGACCAAATCTCACCTAATATATTATTTTAGCATCATACACCAGGCAGTAATGCATTAAAAATATACATAACTGTTACATGTACATACGTATATGTGGGAATGGCAGGATGTGCGGTTCCAGCTAAAGAGCCTTGAAAGGGTTATACAGAAGTATGTTTTTTATGAGTATAAGGAGTGATAGCCCAGGCCAGTGAGAATGATATCTCTGCGGGAAAACTGCCCCTGTATATATATGTGACTGTTGTGCCTGGGCGTGTGAATGAGTGAGTCAGATTGTCACCCACAAGATATGCATGGGAATGTGACTGAAAACAGTCACAACATGAGTGTGGTGTGTTTGGGATAACATTTTTTAAAAAATATCCTGTCTAATCTCTTGGTTCAGCCCTATATCTATAAACCTATAAATTGAGAACTGTTAATAAAAGCCTGGCTCAGCTCTGCCTGACTCTGCTCTTGCTGCTAACAAGAACTCTGTGCCTGTGTGTCTCTGTCTGTGTCTGTATGAATCACTCCTCATCGCCGCACATATATATGCATGTAGATGTGTGCATGTATATAGATACACACATGTACACACAAACACACACGTGGTAGTTCTCCAATTGGACAGCAGATGGTAATGCATACTGGAGCAGATACAAAGCATTACATTCTATGATCAGAATCATTGCAATGGAGGTGAGAATTAATTTGCTTTTGCAGTATGTGACATTCTATGTAAACATGGTGAAGTTTTTGATGAGAGGGAGATGGGGAAAGTGAGTGGAAGTTCTTTATGTGTTTAGATCTATTTTGAAGTGTATAGACACATTTTAAAGTTAATAACACAGAAGTTCATATCTATGCCTTTTAATTTAGTTTAAACATGTTTTCTTAGTACATTTTTCAGTTCATAAGTATAAGAAACAGTGCTGCTTTCTAATTGGAGTATTGAAGCACATAGAAGTACCTGTATTGAAAGCATTAAATCTCCTAAGTTTTGCAGTTTATTCCATTGAAACCAAAAGTTATAGTTCAAGTTGCTTCTGAATAAGCAAAAACTCGTTATGGTGAAACAGTAAATGCATTTTAACTAACAGAAGTGTAGTTAATACTTCAAAACGAAATTAAAGGATTGCTCACAAAGACTGCGGTATTTAAATGCTTGTAAAATAAATACTGTCTTCCAGTTTTCTTCCAATCTTCTTCTAAAACCAGTTAAAGGTTTAGTAATTAAAAAAACCAATCACTTGTATTAGATTCTAAGTGAATTAACATGCAACTGAATAAAATGTAGCTCTAATCAATCATCTTTCTTGAAGTCATTAACATTCTTTAGATTTACGTCAAGTAGCTGACAGGTGGGAATATCAGGCCTCATTGATGGTACAATTAAAAATAAAGAATGAAAACAATACATCAACATCTTGTAGAATTCACATTATTTTCTTGTTTCCTGAACACATTTTTGTATTTCTCTGTTTGTTTTTTATTAACTCACAAGTATCGTAGAACCGATAACAGAAATGGAAACAGGGTAGAAAAATCTTAGGAGGTACATCAAATCTGAATAAAAAAATGCCATCACCTTTGGTCTGTAGCATATTACTCAGTTCCATAATCACAGAGGCCCACCCAGCTTTACTTTGCAGTTCTACTCAAAGATACAGTCATGACTGCAGTCACAAGGAGAAAAAAAAGAATATTTAAAGAAGCACAAGGAGGTCCAGTGAGATTAGAAGAGTGGGTGGTAAAAGGTAGAGGAGAATGTTACACTCCTGAGAAAAAAAAAATTAGCTAGATAAATATTTATTTATTTAATGGAAATTCAGGTAATTAAATGGATTGCATGAAGATCAGCACACCACACATTACTTTTTCTTTATTAATTTCACTCTTTCTTCTGTCATCTCTAAAACTTCAGTTTTCCAAGAGGTTATCTGCAATTACATGCTGAATTTGTCAATTAGAATACTTTCTATGAAAAATATCAATAATTCACATATACCACAGCAAAAAAAATTAACCAATTTCAGAGATCTCTGTTCAGTATTTAAGACATTCCTATCTCATAGGGGGGTACTACAGAAGTTATTTCATTTGCCACAACCAGATCAGGTGGTCTAACAGTGCATTCTAATAGCTAAGCCAAAGTTTGATGTGTTTTTAAAGGTACTACTGAAAACAGAACAACATTAAATAGCCAAAAGAATATTAAGTGACAATTTACTAGATATTTTAACATAAGATGTTGTGAAAAATAATTCCATGAATTCATAAGTTTAAGGGAATTCTGTTATTGTGTTTTTTAAAAATTCTGAAAATAAAATAATTTTTTAAAACTCCAGACAAACCAACATCTTCCCAGTAATAAAACTATAATTTTTCTGTTTTACTGCAGATGCAAGAACAGACTAATTTGCTGAGGACTGTAAAGGAAATCATTACAAGGTTTGAAGAATTGAGAGAATCCCCTTAAAAAGTACCATTTAAACCCAGCAATTTTGCAGAGGTTTTGTAGATTTTCACTTTATCTGGTACTTTGAGCAATGGGCTTTGAAAAGTCACTACTATCACATGTAATGTGATTTAATTTTATAAAACTACAACTAGTAAGAGTTATTTATTTCAGGTTGCCCTTTCTTATTTCTTGAATTTTGGTTTGTGATGCCACACAAAGTCTTCATTATTAACCTAGAGGGAATTATAGGACATAACTACTGTTCAGAGACAGAAAATGGAAACCCTGCAAAACGCAATGGTTGAAAGTTACAGATTGGATTGACACTCCTGATACAGACCAAAAAGTATTAAGAAATTGCATGTAGTCTTGTCATTTAACTTCTACTAAAACTGTTGAGCTTTTAGCAATGTTTTCCTATCATACACATCTATACTCCACATACAGGTGCAACCACGTACTGTTGGTCCATCCAATCTTTATTTCTCCTGTAAGTTTTAAGACTATTTATTTAAAACAAACAACACAAAACCAACAAAAACAGCTACACAGCACCTCCATCCCCACCCCCAAAAAACTAAACAAAAAAAATCCAGACACAAACAAACAGAAAACCCCACTACTCACAGTTTTAAATTGATACACATGTAATTGTTTCTTAAAAGAGAAAAATATAGCTCTGGTTCACTACAGGAACCTGTGCTGAGTAATCAGAAGGCTATATTTGCAGTGTAAAATGGAGGGAAAAGATCGGTGTGTGCAATGACATTTAAAGCAGAGGTTGAACTTTGATCCCTTTGACAGTGAGATTCAGTATGTTCATTGTTTAATGGTACCTGACTTCACTTTCCTCCTGCCTCAAGAGAGAGAGAAAATACAAACGGGGAGGAATGGGAGATGAAATCAGGAAAATATATCAAATTATCATTTTTACTTGTTTACTTTATATTCTTCTCCAGTTATCGGCACATGTCCTTCCTGCTTCAGGATCTTGGTAACAATGAGGGTATTTTTCCAAAATGAAAACGAAGGTGACAGTCAGAGGACAACAGCTCTGCCCACTGGTCTATTTGTGTGAGTGGCCTGTGTTATCTTGTTCATGTTGAACTAAAGCACACTAGAGTAATAATGAATGGCAACCTGTTTTTTCCACAGACCTGTCCTATAATAAGAATATTTTATTTCTCAGAATTCAAGCTTCCTAAATTGCAGACTTCTGTTGTGATAGGCGAGTAAATGCTAAATCTTCTGAGACACAGACTCACAAACTCTCGACATTTAAATCTCTCCAAAATACCTAAGGCTGGGACAGATATTTTGCATATGGCTAAGCACTCCACTGCTGGAGAATTCCACAGTGAATTGGTTTTGACTATGTAACCTGAAGTAAATCATAGAACTGCTCAGATTTACAACATGGGGTCAGCCACTTAGGCTGCTTATATAGGCAACTTTGATTCTTTTTTCTGTCTTCACCTGTACCTTCCTAGCTGCTTAGAGGCACAGTCCAAAGAATTGACCTCAGTTCTTGTATAGATTAAGAAACAAACAAACAAACAAACCCACAAATGAACACTAATCTAAGCAAAACTTATAAAGCAGAAAACTATTCACAATAGTTATAAAGTGAAAAGCTCACTAAAGATGACCAATTGTCATGTAATTTTTGAGAATGGCAAGATTTTGAAAGACAGGGCAATGTTCTTTAATTTAGGCTTGTGATATAAAGCAAAAATCATAGATCTAAATGTGGTGTTCATTTACGTGCAAATCTCATTGCTAAATTATTCTTTGCTGAGGATCATTAGGGAGTTTTATGTCCATAAAGAAAGTAAGAGTTTTGCAGCAAAAATAATTACAGTTTGACATAGACATTGTTTTGGTCCTCTAGTTTCTAGACCACATTTTGTACCTTAAAATAAATAACACGTACAACAGGTTTTCAGTGAAATAGGAAAGGCCATTCCTTCAGGTAATGCATTTCTGATGATCCATGAAAAGGGTTTGTAATGAGCTGGTGATTCACATTGATTATCACTAAAAATCAGTGCAAACACACAAACAGTGTTGTAATGTTTTCACTGTTAAGTGACACCCACAGCTGTGATGTTGATCAGAAGCAGAACATGTGTCTCCCTGAAAGTGAGGTATGAATTTCAGAAACTACACATCTCTGTTATTTTCTGTTCAGAAGCAGCAGCAGGTACATGAAGATTTGGAAAATGATAAGCTTTGTTCTGTCTCATTTTAGAATTATGTTTTAGAAATACAATACCTTGTATTCAGCACACTGAAATGTCAGGTTACTAACTCACCAGTAGGCAGCAGTATTTCTGCATTACATGATATTAGGATGCTGATAACTGATCATGTTTTCATCTTCCATCACTCAGCCGCAGGTCTTCCCAAGACTAATCCACATCTCTCTGTCACACTGTCCGCTGATCGTGGTGATTTTTGGCTTTCCAAATACTAAGACCTGCTGTTTTCAGGAGACTTGGTGGTAAAACTGGTGAAAAATAGTTTTTGGGAGATCAGGTTCCCTTTTTGTAACTTAAACAACTTAATCAGCCTGTGATCAGAGAACAGTATCATCACTTGGATTTCCCTACTACTGCTCTGAAACCAGCAGTGGAGGGCTGTGATAGTTTCTGCTGCATCCAGCAGTTACTCAGTATCGACTCCAAGCCAAAGAAATAGAGGTAAAGGACAGAGCAGTTGCCTGAATTAGCATTTTCAAAAGCTGTACGACTTCAAATGCTCCATGTTCTGAAGCTGAGAATCAGAACAAGAACACAAAATAGGTAATAGGGAAATAGGTAGTATGGTGGGGTAGAAGGGTGATATACCACATCTGATCCTGAGCAGGTAGGAAAGTACGATTAGATACTAATTGGTGACAAAATTAACTCATTTTAGAAAATAACAGTCCTTCTGCAAGCTGTTACCATACTAAATATGCATGTTAAGTTACAGTATCTAACTCTGGTTTGCTAACTTGGTAGAATACCGAAACAAAGCAAAACAACCTTCCTCTTCATTCACCCTCAAAAGTTATCCTTGAAGCACTTCTATTGAAGACAATTTCACTGGTAAGGCAGGTTACTTTGCATGACCCTGTATCACAGCTCTCTGTAATGTATTATTGCCTCTCACCTGAAGATTATTGACAGTGAGAGGCAATAAGGTGTAAGAGACAAATCCAGTGCATCTGAAAATGCGCTACACTTTAAATAAAATAGGATACCATAAAGAAAGTGTGTCTCCTGTCAACAGAAGCATGAACAGGCAAAAAAGGTACATTGACTTGGAGCACAAAAATGTGATATCCTTCATTTTTTGGTCTTCCATTTTCCCTTCCTGCTGATCTTTTTCACTCATACTGAATAAAGAATTGTACTATAAAACATTCAAGAAAAGAGTTCTGACTCATTGGCTCCTGAAATATTTTGTCTGACAATGGTTATCTGTTCAAATTTCTTTGTTTCTGCAAGCGTAAAAGATGTTTGGGCTCAGTCACCAATAACCTCTTTACAAGTGATTAAAAAAACCCCAATACAATAACTTGTATTCATTGTTTGATACCTACAATTACTTGTCTGCAAGTTGTGCTTCAGAAATAAGACATTAATTTAAAGACTGTTTTTGCAATTTGGGTGTCAGCACAAAACACAAATGCATGCAGTAAAAATCGTGTATGAATTGGTCTAATGTTTTCGTTTGTTTTGAATCAGTGAAACATCAGACCATCTATGCAGTATCCACAGTATCTCTCTGAATGGAGAGAAAGAAGTAATGTATTTTAGTGATTTAGGCCTTTAAACTGTATGTGTAGGCACTTAACTAAATCAAAGGGGTTTCATTAAGAAATTCTTTCTAGCATAAAATGTGCATGTTATTATTTCATTACTAACAGAACCAATAACAATTTAAATTTTAAAACATTTCAGTGGTGTGTTTCATGTAAATGATCAATTCAAAACCTTTTACTGCTTTTTATAGCACTGTTTATGCCTCCCTGCACCAGCCTGCCATTCAGAGACATTAGGCAGGCAGACTGACACCAAACAGAAAGCACCATCTATGCAATCACCACAATCAGCTCCTTTGAATGCAACACAGGTCATCACACATATTGATTAGATGGCAATTTCTTGTGCTAAGCTAAATTCCACAGGAATATAATTAGTGGTGCTCAAAGCACCTTTATGCATTGTTGAGAGTCCTCTCAGGTTAATGAAATGGAAGAATGGACAGTTTCTGACTCCAACCAGCTATGATTTCATGTATGTGCACATCCTGCAGGATTATGACAGTTTTAGGTATCCAAGTCGGTGGATCTATAGGTGCCTAAAGGAGTTTTTCTAGCACAAAACTAGACACCTGGGAACAGAGGATTTTGTGGAGTGCTATGATCACACTTATGTAATATTTTAGTTGTAAAATGAATTAAAGCAAAAGGCTTGTTTTAGTTTTCCAAAGGAAGGTAATTCCGAATTAGGAATATGAAATAATAGTAATGCAATACAACACAGTAATACTACTGAGTGAATACCTAAAAATTTTTAAATGTAGGAGTAAATCTAAACCAACCTTAATTTTATCTCTATATTGGTAAGTTTTAAACTTAATTCTGAAATGTAGTTAAATACTAGTTTGTATTAGCAGTAATTTTTCAATTACAAAATTTTATTTTACTGGGCCTTTGTTGTGAATTTTAATATCAGACTTTCCTATGAGATGTACTACTACTTGTTTAAAATCTCTATAGTTGTTAATGGATGTCCAGGAAATATATAATTTTGATTTTATTTTAATAAAATAATGTTGTTGGTTTTTTTTTTTCTTTAAAGTATAAATAGATTATAGATCTGTTTGTTTGTAGTGGCTTCTCCATTCTCCTGTATTCACAATAGTAAAATGAAATGTAAGACTAATAACAATTCCAGATCATAAATTCAAGTTCATACAAAGTTTTTGCTGCTTTGGATTTGATGAAGTGACAATATGAATAAAACACAAATGCAAGTGAGCCCCCTGAAGCAGTTTTCTTAGATAAATACAATTACCTAAGCCCTTCATAAAGGTCATCACTTTTGTGATGTCTTCCTCATACCATGAGGAAGCATGATGAAAGTTCTAAAATCCCAGTCCTATAAACTGCACTCAATAATCTTATGTCAATCTCTACAGATATATTTTTGAATTTCCAGACTATTCAATTATTTTGCCAACCAAAATGTAATATCAAATGCCTTACCATGGAAATGTTATTGCATCTTTTCTATTTATAAATTTACCTTACACTTTTTGTGTTAGCTTAATGACAGATTTTGAAAAAATCATGGAATGTTAAATGAATAAAATCTGTCAAAATGCTGTGATTTGTGGAGATGTGGAATGCTTCCTTCGTTCATAGGAACACATTGACATTAAAAAAAAAAAAAACAACACAACACAGCTGCATAGTGTTCAAAAGAAGAGATGATCTTATGCTGTAAGAATGCCTTTATGTAGTAATAAAATCTCTATCATGTGTATACTACCATATACTACTTTGTCAGAAGTAATATTCTGTTGAGAAAATTATGAAAATAGAAAACAGTGGTCAAAGGCACTTAAACTTGCTAACAGTTATTTGCAGATGAAACAATAAGACTGGTTAGTTCACATGTTTTAAAATTTTCCCCAGTGTCAAAAAACCCTACTGTTTTTTCATCCTACACTATTTTTATCCTACACTATTTACAACATATGAGTGTAGCATTGAGCCTAATTTTTTCCTTGTACAGGATACTGGAAAGACTGTGGTGTTTTGCCTCTATGATTGTTAAATAAACAAACAAACAAAAAAACACAACCACCAAAAACCATTAAGAGAAACCGCACACATAACCCCAACACTCTAGCTGGACAGTGACGTGATACTGCCATACATTGAGGCTAACGTAAACATCTTTTCAGTCAACCATAGTTCTGAATAAGGATAAATTGAGAATTTGCTTCAGTAAGACACCTTTCATATGTAAAGTGTTTTAAAATGAAAGAAAGAGTGGTGAATCATTCAATGTAGTGGCAAATGAAGCACTTTGTACCTGTTGTGTCCTTGAAATGCCCAGAACCATTTTAGAAGCCCCAAATGCAGTGACTTTTGTGATACATTTCTGGAAGGAGTTTGAATCACAAAAAAACTGGGGCAGGAAGCTCTGGCTATTTCTTAAATATACTAAGGACCACCAAACAACTCAAGGATAATGAGGACATAACGAGGCGGATAGATGATGGCAAAGCAGTGGATGTGGTCCACCTTGACTTCAGTAAAGCATTTGACACAGTCTCCTACAGCATCCTTGCTGCTAAACTGAGGAAGTGTGGTCTAGACCACAAGGTAATGAGGTGGACTGTGAACTGGCTGAAGGAAAGAAGCCAGAGAGCTGTGGTCAATGGGGCAGAGTCTAGTTGGAAGCCTGTATCTAGTGGAGTGCCTCAAGGGTCTGTACTGGGACCAGTATTATTCAATATATTCATCAATGACTTGGATGAGGGAATAGAGCATACTATCAGCACATTTGCTGATGACACCAAATGAGGAGGAGTGGCTGACATGTCAGAATGCTGTGCTGCCATCCAGCGAGACCTGGACAGGCTGGAGTGTAGGGCAAGGAAAAATTTAATTAAATATAACAAGGGCAAGTGTAGAGTCTCACATCTGGGTAGGAATAACCCCAGGTTCCAGTATATGTTGGGAAATGACCTATTAGAGAGCAGTGTAGGGGAAACGGACCTGGGGGTCCTGGTGGACAGCAGGATGACCATGAGTCAGCACTGTGCCCTTGTGACCAAGAAGGCAAATGGCTTCCTGGGGTGTACTAGAAGCGGGGTGGTTAGTAGGTTGAGAGAGGTTCTCCTTCCCCTCTACTCTGCCCTGGTGAGACCACACCTGGAATATTGTGTACAGTTCTGGCCCCCTCAATTCAAGAGGGACAGAGAACTGCTGGAGAGAGTCCAGTGCAGGGCAACAAAGATGATGAAAGGAGTGGAGCATCTCCCTTATGAGGAAAGGCTGAGGGAGCTGGGTCTCTCTATTTTGGAGAAAAGGAGACTGAGGGGTGACCTCTTTAATGTTTATAAATATGTAAAGGGTGAGTGTCACAAGGATGGAACCAGGGTCTTCTCAGTGAGAAACAATAATAAGACAAGGGGTAATGGATACAAACTGGAACACAAGAGGTTACACTTAAATTTGAGAAGAAAATTCTTCTCAGTGAGAGTAACAGAACACTGGAACAGGGGGGTTGTGGAGTCTCCTTCTCTGGACACATTCAAAACCCGCCTGGACGCCCTCCTGCGTAACATCATCTAGGTGTTCCTGCTCTGACAGAGGGATTGGACTAGATGATCTTTTGAGGTCCCTTCCAATCCCTAACATTCTATGATTCTAATGACAACTTTTAGGTCTGATAAGTTAACACAGCTTTAGCATTTCCTGTCTATATATGCTGACAATTGTGATTTGAGTGTGTGTAGCTTATAAATAAGGATTATCTATTAAAATATGTATAGAAACATGGCTTCTAATCTGAAGTATACAAAAGCATTATCTCAGATTTACCTGAAAAAGGTGGGCTTTTGGATGTTGGCAGTTGTGGAGCTCCTGGTGCTAAAATACTCCCATTCTTAGAAGTGACTAAGGTGATGCTAGAATTTAGGACCACTGTTTGCATCCAACTCAGAAAAGTACAGCCACCTAGAAGAACCTAGCTGAAAGAAAAATCACTAAAAGAGAAGCGATCTTGTTTTTAACACAACCAGGACACACTTTCCTTCATTTATTAAACCCTCTTATCTTGACACTTTATTTTTTCTCCTCTCTCTTCTCTCTCACTTTTGCTTTTCCAATCCTCTCCTACATCATACTAGGTGGAAGCAGGGGTGGGTAAACAGTAAGCAAGTGGCTGGTGAATGTTAGTTGCTGGCTGTGGTCAACTGACAACAAACACAAAGTCTAAAATTATGCTCATGGTTCCTCTCCACATCACTTCTCCTGTAACTGAAGTGTAATACCATGATGAGTCTGCCTGTGTTATGTTTGTGGGACACAAAGGAAAATGTGTGTACTTTTTCTACAGCTGTAAAAATCCTGTTGCTCTCCCTTGCTGTGATGTGAAACGAAAGTGCCTGCCCCAAGCCTTAGCAGAAGACTAAGATTTTGCTTAAAGTTTATCCTTGAGGTTTAAACATCAAAATGAGACCTTGAGAATGGTGGTTGCACATCCCATTTCTGACACAAATGTTAGCTTACAGAATCACAGAATGTTAGGGATTGCAAGGGACCTCAAAAGATCATCTAGTCCAATCCTCCTGCTGGAGCAGGAACATTTAGATGAGGTTACACAGGAATGTGTCCAGGCAGGTTTTGAATTTCTCAAGAGTAGAAGACTCCACAACCCCCCTGGGCAGCCTCTTCCAGTGTTCTGTTACCCTCACGAAGAAGAAGTTTCCTCTCAAATTTAAGTGTAACCTCTTGTGTTCCAGTTTGAACCCATTACCTCTTGTCCTACCACTGGTTGTCACCGAGAAGAGCCTGGCTCCATCCTCGTGACACTCACCCATCATATATTTGTAAACATTAATGAGGTCACCCCTCAGTCTCCTTTTCTCCAAAATAGAGAGACCCAGCTCCCTCAGCCTTTCCTCATAAGGGAGATGCTCCACTCCTTTCATCATCTTTGTTGCCCTGCACTGGACTCTCTCCAGCAGTTCTCTGTCCCTCTTGAATTGAGGGGCCCAGAACTGTACACAATATTCCAGGTGTGGTCTCACCAGGGCAGAGTAGAGGGGAAGGAGAACCTCTCTCAACCTACTAACCACCCCACTACTAGTACACCCCAGGATGCCATTTGCCTTCTTGGTCACAAGGGCACAGTGCTGACTCATGGTCATCCTGCTGTCCACCAGGACCCCCCAGGTCCCTTTCCCCTACAGTACTCTCTAATAGGTCATTTCCCAACTTATACTGGAATCTGAGGTTGTTCCTACCCTGATGCAATACTGTACACTTTCCTTTGTTATATTTAATTAAATTTTTCCCTGCTCAACTCTCCAGCCTGTCCAGGTCTTGCTGAATGGTGGCTCAGCCTTCTGGCATATCAGCCACTCCTTCCAGCTTCATGTCATCATCAAACTTGCTGATAGTACACTCAATTCCCTCATCCAAATCATTGATGAATATATTGAATAATACAGGCCCCAGTATAGACCCTTGAGGCACTCCTCTAGATACAGGGCTCCAACTAGACTCCACCCCATTGACCATGACTCTCTGGCTTCTTTCCTTCAGTCATTTCACAGTCCACCTCACTAAATCATCCAGAGCACACTCCCTCAGTTTAGCCGTAAGGATGCTGTGGGAGACTGTGTCAAATGCCTTACAGAAGTCAAGCTAGACCACATCCACTGCTCTGTCATCATCTATCCACCTGTTATGTCCTCATAAAAGGCTATGAGGTTGGTCAAGCATGACTTCCCCTTGATGAAGCCACGTTGACTGCCCCTAATGACCCTCTTATCCTTGATATGCCTTGAGATGGCACCAAGGATAAGTCGTTCCATCGGTTTCCCAGGGATGGAGGTGAGGCTGACTGGTCTATAGTTAGCTGGGTCCTCTTTCTTGCCTTTTTTGAAGATTGGAGTGACATTTGCTTTCCTCCAGTCCTCAGGCACCTCTCCCATTTCCCAAGACTTGGCAAAGATGATGGAGAGTGGCCTAGCAATGACTTCAGCCAGTTCCCTCAGCACCCGCAGCTGCATCCCATCCAGACCCATGGATTTATGGATGTCCAGACTGCCTAGTTGCTCCCTAATCCAGTCCTCATCAACCAAGGCAAACTCCTCCATTGTTCTGCCTTCCTCTGGGGCCTCAGGGGTACAGGGCTCCTCAGGACAGCCTCCAACAGAGTAGACAGAGACAAAGAAGGCATTCAGTAACTCTGCCTTCTCTGTATCTTCTGTCACCAGGGCACCCACCTCATTCATCAGTGGGCCTACTTTGCCTCTGCTGTTAGTTTTATCTGCTATGTATTTGAAAAAGCTCTTTCTGTTGTCCTTGACCCTTCTCACCAGGTTTAATTCTAAGGAGGCCTTAGCTTTCCTAGTTGCCTCCCTAAGCCCTCTGACAACAGCCTTGTATTCTTCCTAAGTGGTCAGCCCCTCCTTCCATGATCTATAAACTCTCTTCTTCCACTTGAGCTTACTATCAGTTCTCTGTTTAACCATGCCAGTCTCCTGGCTCCCTTTCTTGACTTCCTATGTGTCAGGATGCTCTCATCTTGAGCCTGATAGAAACAGTCCCTGAATACTAACCAACTATCTTGGGCCCCTTTACCTTCAAGTAGCCTTGCCCATGGGATTTACCCTAGCAATTGTTTGAAAAGGCCAAAGTTTGCCCTGCTGAGGTCCAGGGTTGCAGTTCTGCTTGCTATTCTGTTCCTGCCGCACAAGATCCTTAACTCCATCATTTCATGGTCGCATGGTCCTCTGGTTCAGTACATGTAGGAAATTATAATACTTATTTCTTCTGTGCTTTCTCAAATAAATCTTTTTAGAGTCCCAGCTTTCTTGCTAGTCTCATGTCACTATTTTAGCCAATGCTTTTTTAACCACTGCTGTAAGAAGCTCTCTCAGATGATCACAGGTATCTTGTTGGCATATGATGAAGAGAATTTTAGTCATCACAGCTCATATTTAGTTCTCAATTCAGCCAGAGCAGCAAACTCTCATAGTGACAAATTAATGCCTTTGTACAGAGAAGGGTTTACTGCTGACTTGGATTTCAAAAATAGGTGAGAACTAGATGATGCTTTATTCTCAGTGCTGCAGAATCTGGAAGCCAAGAGCATCTCATCATCGTCTTCCAACAGTAACAAAATTTAGCTATGCAATGGTTCTCTGAAAAACTAGATTTGTATTTCCCCTGCATGATCTTCTGTGATGTTTAGTCCCAAAATACAGTTTGCATTTGTAGTTCCTCAATGAGCATGCCATGTAGACACCGAATTAAAACAATATAGTAATTTTTAGAAGCTGTGATTAAAAAAAAAACAACAAACAACCAAACAGAAGAACCCACCCAAAACTTCAAAATCAACCAAAAAACAAAAACCCACAAAACAAAACAAACCACCACCACCACCAACACAAACCTGGAGCAGAAAGGAGGAAAAATTCGCAAGCACCATATTAGAAGACAAGAGTCTACACGGTCAAATTGTGTCTAACACTGCATCCAGAACTGAGAGGTCTATTTACCTCAATAAATCATAGAATCCTAGTCCACATTTTTAAGACCAAGATTAATACTGTTTAGTGAATGAATGATGAAAATTGACATATTTGAATAGTAAGTTGCCTTATTGGTATAAACTGCAGCTTATTGTACTTTGGTACATTCAAAAGTTACTGATTCAAAAGAATACTGCATTAAAAATATTTAACGGGCCCTGGAAACATAAAAGTAAAATATCATTTATAACTCATTTGGGTATTCTTAGAAGAAAAGCTTTCCATGCTCTGTGGGTATTTTATAGGTCTAGAAGGCCTCTGTAAATGTGCTGATTTCTGTACTTTTCAAGGCAGCCCACTGCATTAGTAAAGGGATCTTTTGTTGCCATATAATGTAAAGCTTATTTTCTTTCCTTTAAAATAGTCAAATACATAATGTAAAAATGGAAGTTTAGAATTATATTGAGCACACAAGAAAAAATAAATGAACATACTCTTGTCTTGAAATTTAGTCACCTGAATCTGATTATGCTGGTTTAAATGAAAACAAAACCAAATAAAAAAAAAACCCACAAACAAACAAACAAACCAAGCCCAAAAATCTCCACAACCCGTTCTTTTAATGTTTTATACGATGTTATTTTGCTAGGCAGAGACATGATATGCTGATAGCTTTTAGATAAAAGAAACTCAAATGTGAAAAATTCTTAAAACAGTAGAATATTTTCTTGCCAAAGCAGCCTTCTGTTCTTACTATAACATAATTTGAAGAAAATGTTGGCAACATGGTGGCTTGTGTTGGATTGTATTTTGTATGAATCAGCAGCTGTTGAGAGAGAGAATAGTCATAATGCTTTTACATATCATACCTAAACTAGTTTAAATCTGAAATTCAGTACAGAAAAGTGAGTCATCAAAAAATTATACTCTTCTAAGTTAAGCAATGTTGGTGTTCCCTGTCTATATATCTATATTTAAAAAAAAAAAAAAAAAAAAAAAGCGCCTGTTTTTGTTTGTTTGCTTGATTCCTTGCTTTATGGTTTTTCTTTTTTTGGTTGTTTTTTTCTTTTCTCCTGTCTTCAAAACCCATGCTATTAGAGGTCACATTTTAGACACATGTTCAGATATATTGTATGGTTCCTATTTGGCAATATTTTTTATCTACTGACATAGTCTTAAATCAGTTTCCTTTTAACTCACTCATAAACTTTACCAATTTGATTTTAAAGGAGCTAATATTGAGACTTCTCAATATTCTCAGAATCTGTATAGCTATACTGAGTTGTGAAGTACTAAAACTACTGTAGCTTGCATTTAGGAAAGCTAGATACAGACTTTAAGCTCTTGATGTTAGGGTTTTAAATGAAAGTAGTCCGATTAAATTTTTACAAACCATAAAAATAAACTGTAGAACATTTTTGAAACTAGAACAAAAATGTGACAGTTGTGGTTACATCTAAACTATAATTTTTTTCTCTTTCTCTGTATACTAAATGAGTTCTGTGTTGTTCACTTCTGCTGAAAAGTACCTGTGAATGTCCACATTACTCTGAGGAGTGAATACATTTACTGAGAACTTGCAATCTGGAACTTCTTATTTCTGAGGGGAATATTGGTTATAGCCATCATGCACCTAAGGCCAGGCAGAAATGCAAGCAAGCATCAGAGAGTGCCACAAAGAGGCATTCAAAAGAACATTTAAGAACTAGTGATCACATAGAATCATAGAATCGTAGAAACATTTCATTTGGAAGAGACCATCATGATCATTGAATCCAAGCATAACCAGCACATTTCACTACTTAGGCTTAAAATTTTTCTAACACCAGGAAATACAGGAGGGCTTCTCTTCTATTTTCGTTGTTGTTTTTATTGCAGGTCTCTGTATTTACATGCAGGTGTTGCAACAAAAAGCTATGAGCAAAATTAAATTAGTATTTATCCCTAGGAACATCTTCTCAATTGTTTGAAATGTTTCTTATCCATTATAACTGGAATATTCCTTGCTGGTATTGCAATAGTAATAAATCTCATAATGCATTTTCTATCTCGTGCCTGTGGCTTAACTTGTATTTGGCCTTCAATGCTCTTTGACCGTGTATGAAGCAGTGGCATTAGAGACATGTTTCTATTTGTCACTGTATACCAACCTTCATGCATAAGATATAGCAGTTTTCCACAAAGCCGTAATTGCAAATGGTGATATTATCATAACAGATTTTCAGTGTGCTTTTCTTAGCTATTTGTAATAGAGATTAGAATGTCTATGTGCCAGACCAAACACTGAGGCCAGAAGTGAGCATTAGGTTGTGCTTTTATAATAACCTTCGTGTTTGGAACAGATGCTCAGTGCCCTGCATTCATCCAGGCATGCACAGAAAGTGATGGAAAGCTATCATCGCCACTTCTTCTAGTCTCTGTAACCCTTGTAGTTCTGCTTAAATTTACAGTAGAAAACGACAGCTAGATTGATAAAACCAGAATGAAATGCTTTATAAGTGTCTTTCTGCCACAGATGTGGTTCTTCTTGACTCTGAAATACACACCTTTTAAATAAAATTAATTATTGCCACATAAATAAATCAGGAGAATTCAGGAGAAACAAATGCAATCTGTAATGTGAGTTTAATATATGCTGTAATTAAAATTTTATTTATTTATTCCCTTACAATCAGCTCCAAACTTGGGTACCTCTGTTGTCTAATGTGAATAACCATTAATTCTACTAGTTGTCCTCAAATTAATATGAATGCCAGGATTATCTGGTTTGATTTTAATGACAGTATCTGGCCAATTATACCTTTATGGGTTAATTTCTTTCATCTTTTTCATATATCCTCTTAATCATATGCAGCATGCATCACCCAATACTATTTCTCCCGGTCTCTCATGCTAGATGTGGTTGTTCTATTTCTTAAAGAAGTAGAAAGATCGTGTTATCTAATATTAAATTCTACCAAAAAGATTAACTAAATAAATATGCCTTATGTCCCTTGACAAGTCTAAGGAAGTTCATGAAAATCTACACAAAATAATAAAGAGACCTGATTTCCAGTTAAAAATTACTCTCACTTATGCATACAGTATCTAACAGACTGTAAGAGGACATAACTGTGGACTGTTCAGAGTTTCACTTAGTATGACTTTTGTGGGAAAGGCACCATATGTAGCACGGGGAAAAAAAGTAGAAAAAAAAGATACTGATATCACTGAATCACAAAAGTATTTTAGGAAATGGTACACATAAATAAATGAGGATTATTCCAGAGATCCTGGGCAATAGACAGACATTGCATACAATGTATGTACTCATATAACTGATGTGGAATTCATTATACAGTATTGTATCTTGTTTACCTTTTCCAGACAAAATTTAAGAAAACTACAGCTCAGTGTTTGGAAGAGTCATAAATAAGCATTCCCCTAACTCTACATTATTACCCATCTTGATTGACAACAAACAGCTCTTTCTTCCAGAATAGGATAATTCTAAATTCAACATCAAAATTAATCAAACTCCTTTTAATTAAAATTATATATTATCATCCTGATTGCAATCATCAATCAAAGATCATTTCCTCCTGCAGTTTATAAGGTACCTAATCAGTGTAGAAGAACAAGTGAAAACACCAGCCAATAATTCTGTGTTAAATAAAATTATGAAGTGGAAAGAAATAGTCTGACACTTACTAGATCTCCCACATACAAGTCATGCCTTTCACAAAGTCATGGGAGATAATTTCACGGTCTTATTAACACATACAACTTTTTTTTTTTTTTTTTTTTTTTTTTACTAGATATCAGCATCTTATTAGAAACACCTGAATCTTCCTAGTTAAGGAAGTCTAAGTCAGAAATAACTGATACAAATTCACTGAAGATTCCTAGGCAATCTTCATGGGTTTTGACTGCTTCTTAATGACAGACAGGAATCTTGTCCTTATCTGACTCTAGGCTCTCCTTGTCATCAGCCAGAATGTGCCTTCAGGTTTTTTATCAACTAGGAAAGAAACCAGATGGTCTTAACTAACCAGAGATAGCTATACTGAGAAACAGCACTTTTATTTCCTAGTGAACACACTGGGAATATAAAAGGGAAATAAGTCATTTGGTAGTGATACCTCGAGTTTTTCTGTTAGGTGGGGTTTTCCACTCTCCCTAAATTGCACATCTGACCTGG
Organism: Patagioenas fasciata; assembly: GCF_037038585.1. NCBI lineage: Eukaryota > Metazoa > Chordata > Aves > Columbiformes > Columbidae > Patagioenas > Patagioenas fasciata. Next base: position 24,795,895 of record NC_092524.1, on the reverse strand, counting down.
TTAGAGTTCTGGGCTTTAACTCACTAAGTTAGAAGTCACCACGGATTTTCTATACACGATGTTTTTAGTTGCAATTGTCTCAATTTCAACAGTGTATTACAGAAATACATCAAATCACTGTAGACTTGTCTAAGCATCTAGAATTAGCTGGTAAATGTCATCAGCATATTACAATGAAATACCTCGTGTTACGTCTTAAGAGACTGATTTAGGTGGACTGTAGCCTGCAGTATTTATATGGAGGAAAATCCCCCCCAGCTTTTTTCTATGTTTCTTAGAAACAAAAGAAGAGTAAATGCTCTATTTTTACCCAACAATAGGCAGAAATAGATTTATCTATAGTAACTCTTTATTGTATTTAATTCACAACTGTAAAGAAGCTTTAGCTCTTTAGTGCTTGACTGGTTAACTTGTGAATTGGCAGATGAGTATAGGCAACACTAAAAATCAGTCACAGTTAAATCAGAAGCAATCGTCTAGTTTATAAGTCTGGAGAAGGGGAAAAAAAATCACAACAGATGTGTCTGTTTGTTATGTAAGGCATTGTATAAGAAAGACATCAGTTATATGGAGTAGGGGATTTGAAAAACTAGTTCAAAGAGGTAGAAAACATTTACAAAATTTAACTTAGAGTAAATGCAAAAATGAAGCAAACAAAAAAATGAAATGTGATTTACATTTCCAAATTTTGGTAGACTGTTTTGAATTGCCATTTACTTAGATATAACTATATAAAATGTTTACATATGTGTAGAGGAATGTTCTTTCAAGGTATTTGGACACACATTTCTTCCTTTGGAACACTAGTAACTGTGCCAGAAAACACTTTGAAGACACAGCATAGAAATAGTGACTTACAGATGAATGGGTCAAACCCAAAAGGTCATGTCAGTTTAATTTCATGGTAGGAGATGACAAATTGCTGATGTGTCAGAGAAAACAGGATCTGAATACTCATATCCATCTGTTCCTTGGGGTATATATAGAGAGAAGCTTTTTAATCCCATCTGTTTGTAATAGCCAGAGCACAGGTTGTGTGATCAGCACTTAGTAACTGTCTTCTCTTCACACAAGTGTTATTCAAGTTTGGTGGATTTATTTCATATTGTTGTAACATCAGCAGAATGAATCCAAGCTTTAAAGATATTCTTGACATTTACTATCCTCATTCAAAATATAGTTTAGCCTAGAAAAGATTTTCAAATCCATACAGGCTTTAAGGCTACAAGCAGAATCTGAATGTACTATCAAATGTCTCAGAGTGCAGTTCAAAGTCCAGTGTTTGATCCAAAAATGTGGTTTAGAAATATTTAGATTTCAATAAAAATTCAGTAAACTTGTGCTGATTTGTAAGGACATAATAACCGTCCAAAGCAAATAAGGGAAAAGTGCATAACAGGGGACCAAATTGGTGGAAAATGATCCAGATTATGTTGCTCTAATGTAATGTGCAACATTACTGAGCAGAAAATCATCAGTGATCTTGATTACTGATGGCAACCATAGGGATTAAGAAACAGGATGTGAGTTCCTTCCTGATTTTGTAGGAGGGAGGTAAATGGAACAGGGAGAAAGAAAATACAGTGGCTGTTTCCTTATTTCCAGTACTCTATAATTTTCCCTTTCCATGAATATTATAATATTTTATTTTTATAGAATATTTGTATCAGAAGATATTAAATCCCTTTAAAAGGTCATACATTTCTTAAAGCAGCCTACAATGTGGATATTTTATATCCATGAAAAAAATGCTGAAACTGAGGGAATAATCAAAATCTTTAGTCTAAATATTTCACATGTAGAAAAGTTACAAATTTAAATTCACATGAAAGCACTTAAGTATGGTTTTCTGATAAAGTAAACATCCATATATTTCTTAAAAAAATGCAAAATCACAGCATCTATTCAGACATATTTAGTTGGTTGAATGTAAACTATGGTCTCAGTGAACTGCCTAAGACACACAATGAATTAATGACAAGTGAGAATAGAACACAGGTGCCTCAGGCATCCAGTTGTTTTTCTGTGTTAAATAAAAGCATCTTTCTGCTTGACACAGAAATGAATTTCAAAATAAAGAAATCCTGATGTTAGCTCATCATGATACATCTAGTGGATGCAAAACAAGCAGCTCACTTCTATTATTCTGAACTGACCTGGGAGGAAGAATACAAACCAGGTTAAAAAAGTTATATGTTCTCATTTATGTAACTGTAACCCATTAGAAAATTGCAAAATAGTGAATAAGATATCTAAGATCTGACTAGATACATAGCACAGAAAATAATAAATAATTATAGCAACCTATAACTTCCTTTCAGACACTACCCATGGGAATTAAGAGGTAAGGAGAAAATTTTACATCAAGCAAATAGAAGAGATGGAGAGAACACATCAGTAATTTCTCAGGATGTGCAAATAGGTATGACAGAGAGGATGACATACAGAACTCTATCTAATCCTTAGAAACAGAAGGTACAAAAAAATGTGCTAAAAGGAATTTCATCCCTTCCCAATTCTAAGCATGAACAAGGCCTGTCCTAAGGATGAAAGTAAATAATACTCCTGACTTTGTACTTAAGCATGAAACTAAAATACTTTCTAGAATTTTTGCATTTCATAAATTACAAGATGCTAGAACAAGATGACAGCAATCTTAGTTTGCTTAGTTACACATCCACGATGAGAATGTCACAGTGAAAGAAGGAACGCTAATGCCTGCTGCAGCTGAAGTGTCAGTAGCACCCACTTGTCACTCCAGGCCAAGTGGCCCTCACACAAGAAGAACCCATGATACTGTTTCTCATCCTTTTTACTTCATAGTTTCTTGGACAAAACTTTTCCCTTTATTAAACTGAGCTTTCCAGACAACCATACTCATGTCCTGTGCTCTTCTCCCACAGATACAAGGAATTCCAACAGGAATTTCCCCATAATAGCAGAGATGATGAGTTCATCCATTATCTTCAGAGAGTCCCTCAGAGCTGAATGAGTGCTTAGCTATGAAAACCATGAAAGAAGGTGTGGGCATTCTCCACCATAACATGTACTCTTTTCCCTATCAGTCAGGCTGTGCTTACACCAACACACTGCCAGCCTTTCTTTCTTTTGCTACACTGCCTCCCTTAAAGAAGAGGGAACTGCAGTATCACTGTCCTGAGAAGGCTGGGCTTAGCAAACCAGGCATGGACAGTTTATACTGAGCTTTACTGCTGCCTGTCTTCTTTTCATTCAAACTGCCTTGATATCCTTTGGCATTTACAACAACAATGAACTACTGTAGTAGCACAAGCACCAGGGGTTCAGATAACATAATAGCACTTTGCAGGGTGTATGAACAATGGTTCAGGAGCATTATGTCGTCGATTTCTTGTGATCATAGAAATCAGAAATAAAGAAGATACTTCAGGGTGTCTAATCATTTTTCCATGATCAGCTGGACAGATGTTCCTGGAACACACCAATCTTTTATCTAGTCCAGTTTTACATATTTCACATTTGTCTGAGGAAGTTAACAGAATCCTCATCATGGGAAATTTTTCTTAGTGTTCAGTCTTAAATTTCTTTGCTTAATATCATCCCGTGCTTTTACATGAGTTTAGTAAGCTATAAAGAGAAAAAGAGCACTTGCTGGCCAAGTAGATTTTTGCAAAACTCTTTTAGATCCATCACAGATGTTGTACTGTTGTTCTTAGCCTTTGTGACATCTGCAGTAATTGGAGATTATTTCACTTGCACTGACAGAATAAATCCAAAATTTCCTGTGTAATATGAAGTTGACTAGAACAAAGTTAGCTATCAACAGCAAAAACCAATTTTTTTTTCTGTGCATGAATATTGGACCTTCTGCAATTGTTATGTTTTGTGTGTTAGTAATAGCTAAGGATTTACTATACTCATTAAACTTTCCATCTTAAATTGAGTTTGGTTGAATTTTGTCAACAGTAATACCAATTACAGTGTACATGTATATCTCAAAAATTTAAGTTATGATCTTGTCAAGGTTTAAAGCAAGGCAACAGTAAACTGTGGCAGACATTCTCTGTTACCCCCTTATGCTCCCTCCACCCTCTCCTTTAGATCAGAAAGATGATAAGGAAGATAAGAAGGAAAGAAGAGAGACTTAGACTTCAAGTTGAAAGTTTTTAAAGTGTTTTACTAATGCTACTAATAAATAGAGAATATATAGAAAATATACAAAATCAATCTTGAATGCTAGATATGGAGCTGTCATCACTCCAACAGCAGTAGATCTAGGAGCTGGTGTGGCTCCAGCATCTGCAGGGCAGGCACCTGGAAGTCATGGATGGGACTTCACAGCAAACAAGAAATCGGATTTCAAGGATGCGGGACCTGAGGCCTATAGATCACAGGCAGACAGACAGGGTTCTCTCTAGATGTTGGCCGTGGTCGAAGAGGGTTAGACCCTCGTGATCTCCATCTTATATAGGGTGTATGATGATTATGGGATGGAATACCCAGTTGGTCAGTTTTAGTCACCTATTCTGCCCGCCCCTCCTTCCAAATATGTCCCGTTATCAGTTAACCATGGTTACCATAGTAATAGATCTAAACACGAGCTTTTTCAGCATTCCGTTGGTCCTCTTATCAGCCCTGCGTACAGTGTCTGAGAAAAATACGCAGGCACTTAGAAGGCACTTAGCTGAGAGGAAAAATTTGCTAAAAGAGAACTGGTCTTATTTTCAACAAAACCAGGATAGATGTGAATTTCTTCACTTTCTTCCCCTCCTCCCTGGCCCCAAATAACTATGGCATGATAATATATACTTCCTGGTGCCTTTTCCCCTTTTAAAGATTAGAAATAAAGAAAGAATGTAGAATGTATTATGCTGAAGTGTGCATCGAATAGACAAACTCATTTATACATATATGGTATGACACTCTTATTCCAGCAGAACTGAATAAAACAGAACAAATAAAACTGAACTATATTTATGATTTAATTTTTGCACCAAGCTTCGTGAAAATTCTTGTGTTCAGGGAAGTTCTAAAATGTATTAACTATAAGCTTTTGTTCATTGTATTACTGAAGAAAAAAAATAACTGTTCTATAACACATTTTGGATCACATTTTCTTTTTGTCATAGACATTCCGCCTGACTAGTGCATTAGTACAGTTTTTACTTACCTTCAATAGGTCTTCTTTCTTATCTATTTTTCTCCTGAAACAGAGTAGTTTAAAACAATGAAGTGAGAAGCTTTACCTGTTTCCCATTTAATTTCAAGTCTGGAATCACTACATATTTTTTCTTAAAATTTTAATATCAAGTTTTGGATTGCTATTTAGGTTTTCTTTAATACTAGATGTTCTTGTAGGCTTATTGCATATTTCCACTTTCGATTTAATTAAGTCTCATTTAAAAAATATAAATAAAGGCAAATAGTTAGGACACAGCCAGCAAGCATAAAAACCAAAAACAAAACACCCACAAACAAAGAAACTCCCAACCAATCAAAAACAAAGGAAAAAAAAACAACTAACAAAAAAAAAAAATCCATCAGAACAGCAGCAAAAAACATACATTCACCAGACAAATTATAACAAAATGAAATCCATCAGGCTAATACTTTTAGTATCTCTCTGTATTAGCCACATGTAGGATACAAAGAAATAAAACTTTTATAGTAAAAGATTAAAAGGTATTCAAGTATTTTGGCTGTTTTCAAGTCAGTTGAATCTAATAATCCCCATGATAGGCTGCTCAGGGAAAAAAAAAAAAAAAAAAGAAGCTGTAATTGCCAATTGCGACAATTACTGGTGGGATTCAATTAAATCACAAATTTACTTAAAAGTCAGGAAAATTAAAGCAAGTAGTGGCTTAACAAAAGATTGTAACTATATGATAAAACTTAATGGCTTTGACAACAAAACTCACCACGATATAAGCCTTCTGTACTCAGAATTAAGATAGGAAATGAGAGAAAAGAGAGATAAGATATCAGAAGAAAGGTAGAATCGCACTACTCCAAAGGTCTGTTGATCTAGTGATGATCTCAGTAGCTCTCTTGGTGGTGGGTGCAATGAAATTTCACCTCTGGTGTCCCGAGAGAGAAGATTTTATACTTTAGTTCATTTTCAAGTGAGACAGGAGAGGGCAGCTCATCTCTTCCCTCTGCTCGTTCCTCATGCTAATTAAGGAGATTATTCCATAAATGGGCTGGTGGTCCCAGAAATAGGCCTGAGGTCTCAGAAATGCCCAGAAATGAGTTGGTTGGTCCTCTAGGGGTCGTTAGTGATTCATTATTTCCCCTAGCTAGTCAGTGATCGCTGAATGACCCTGCCTTTGTTCCAGCCCAATTAGTGAGAGTTCAAGGAAGAGTTACTGTTAATGAGGCCCTCGTTTGTCAAAGAATAGATAGGTCTCAAGGAAGACATAAATCCTGTCTCAACAACACTTATATATTCCTCACTGCCAGAAGTCACAAACCCCAGTTTTTTAAGGCATAATGAGGTGCATACCATATCCATCACAAAGAGGGAAACCAATTCAAGCTCACCAGTGGTGTACTTGTGTATGTAGTATAGGACTTCGTATGTGGACATAAGGCAAATTCTCATAAAAAAATAAGTCCTTCTGGGTACTACATTGCTACACTTCTGAAAATTACATTAGCAAACACTTTTAAAAGAAAAACACATCCTAAAAGCAAACAAGAAAATGATTAACAGCAAATACTAGTTAGCCGATAACATCCCATCAATCTCATCTCATTTCCTCTTATGACAAAGTGAAAGGCCTCATGTGTAGAGAGGAAACAGTAAATGAGAACAGATGGCTAGGCAGCTGCTTTGCAGAAAGAGATTTAGGAGGTTTAGTTGTCCACAAACTGACCGCAGGGTTATGCATTTTGTAAAAAGAAAAAGTACGTGGCAGTTTTGAAACACAGTAGAATTTCTATGAATATTCACAAAACCTCAGCTGGTGTCCTTGTTTTAGACTGGCATTCCAAGAAGGGTGATTGAGGACAGAGGAATAGACTGAGTGTGAGTAGAAGTCTCCTAAGTATAACATTCTGGGAGTGATCAAAAAAGTGGGAGACACTCAGTGTAAGAATGAGAAGACTGAACATAAATACATTAAGTGCTCTGAGTGGGCTGTTAGATGACTAGTTAACCATAGATAAAAACCAGAGATAACCAGAGGTAAAAACAAGCATGAAAAGAAATCTGAATTTTATTATTTTGTTTGTCTTAATAATGACGAACGTAAAAATCTGAGTTAGAAGGTTCTTTTGGTTTTTTTGGAAGGTTTTTTAATTAAAGAAAAACAACAAAAAACCTACACTCACAAAGCACTGACTCCGGTTTCCAAGTATCTTTGCTTTGACCCTTATGCAGTTTTGCAAGCATGTTTACTTCCCTGTCCCTCAGTTCCTCATATACCTTAATCTAGAAAAGCTGTTCTGAAATTTCATTATTCAGCATTAAAATATACTTCAGTCCTTAGAAGAAAGATGGCATAAGAGGTGAAGCATTGTTATTTTTTTTCCAAACACACTATGCAGTTACTTTTTGTACAAAAGAACATTGTAGCAATTTGGTATACTGAAAGATTTATGTGGCAGGAATCTTTTTCTCTTTGAAGTTACATGAAACTTCAATCTCATTAAAGCTGATCCTTGTTTCAGATGCTTTGCTGCTCTGATTTTGGCAGTACCCCTTGAAATATCTGGCAACCTGTTAGACTACTACAATTTCAGAAGTACTGGTTTTCCTTTTAGATGAGGTACAGCATTAGACATGCATTTTCTTTGTTATAGCATATGTATGACCCAGCAGCCAAGTGATTAATATACACCCAAGCTTTGCCCTACTACAAATGTTCCAGTTATCAAACATAAGGTCTAATGTTGCAAGTCTTGCTCAAATGTTGTAAATGAAGTCAGCTGTGCAAGAACACTGAAGCCAGAGAGTACTCCACTCTGTTTTGTACACTAGAATTTCACACAGACACCTGCAAAATGCTTTCTATTGAACTGGCAAAGACATTGCTATCACGTTGCAGAGGCTGACAGATTTATGTTATTTTATATAATGCTCATAATCCTCCTAAAATAGTTTTAAATAACAATAAAGGATGCATAGTGTAAAAAAAAAAAAAAAAAGAAAAAAAAAGAAAAGAAAAGAAAAAAGATAATGAAGGTTTTAATGTGACAATGTTATAGCTCCAAAGAAACTATGAATCAAGATTCTCAAAATGTTTTGAAAAATATTTAATTTTCAGAAAACCATGTGAGAATGTTGCAGGGCATATTGCACTTTTCCTGCTAGTGAGGAAAAGACTTATCCTAGCTGAAGACCTGTTTAAGAATGCACATAAATAATTTTATAGGGTAGAGTATTAAGGAAAATTTTCTATCCCAATGCAACAACAGAAAAGGTGAGACTGTGCCATAGATCTTAAATATACTTTAAAGAATCATTATTGGTCACATGTTAGATTTGTTGTTAGTTGAAGTCTTAAGCTGTTTTCATTTTCTATTTTTTCTGTGGAATTAATAACACATTACCCAGTTTAGACAAATATTTCCATATGTTCTTCCAACCACTGCCAGATTCAGTGTGCTTGAACACATCTTCTTTAAAGAAATTGGATGTGTAACCTTGAGACAATGTAATCCTGAGAGGAAGATTAACCTTTACTTTAGTTGCATTTACATTATTTTTGGAGCATGACTAACCTTTTATTTGAAAGTATCAAACAGCAGGAATTGAACTATTTGCAGCTGGACCAAATCTGCTGATTAAAAGCCAGATTGTGCTCTTACTGGTACTAATACGAGTTTTATTAAAGACATCTTCAAAAGATTAATTATTCCTATTGTGCTTAATCTCAGATTAAATTTTATGTTTTCAGAGACTATTGAATAACCACAATTTCAATCATTGTCACAAGGAGTGAAGAGTCTCACAGTCTCTGAAAACAGGGACTCAGGTAAAATATTACACCCCTGTCTGCATACTTTAATATGATTAGAACACACTAATGAAAACACTTCAGGTATTTTTTTTATGACTGTGTGTACTTACAACAGTAACACAAAGCCCAGAGTCAAATACTTTCTCTCTTATTCCCTACCTAGGAGCTATTCCAATTTCAGTATTCAAATTTATCAGTCCAAACAAATAAAAACAAATATGGATTTTTTTTTTTTTGCCTCCAGGAGTTTGAGCACTGGCACTAACTAGATAAAAAGTCATCAAAAAATTAATGCTAAAGTAAATTATAGTGTAGTGTTTAGGATACTAAAGTCAACAAATATGTTGCACTAAAAAGCAGAACAAAATTATTTAAAATAAATATTTTTAAAATTATCTTTATTTAAAGTAGTATTACAAGATGTATGTTAGGAATCTCCATCTGCTTGAGACTGTGAAAACAATAGGAGAGACTTACAAAGTTCAAATCTTATAATAAATGTGATTTTATTTGTTTACACTTCAGAAATTATTATTCTGTGAATGTTTCTCCTTACATTGAATGAGATGTTCTTTACCTTGCAGCAAATAACAGGAATTTATGGTAGAGGACAGAAGCAAAGTAGTCAGTAAATTTTCTATTGGCTTATATTCATGCTATGCTATGCTATGCTATGCTATGCTATGCTATGCTATGCTATGCTATGCTATGCTATGCTATGCTATGCTATGCTATGCTTTCACCATGAAAGGTTTAGTGTTTTCTAGGATGGGTGCTGATACTATTTTCTTGAAATGAAACTTAAAATGAGTCTGTTTCAATTCTTTCTACACAAAAGCCAACAGTGGCTGTAAAACAATGTTCAGTCTCTGATCTTTATTTGATGGCGTCTTGTTAAGACAAAGTGTTCCACTTTGTGTCTGAAGAGGCTGGGCAAAAGCAATTTCTCTGTACTTAAGTAGCCAAAATCTACTAATATTCTTCATATTGGTGATTTCTATGAGCAATAAGACTCATGTTTTATTCTAAATATGGACCAGAAAGGAAACCTCACTAGTAAGTGAATAGACAGCAGAATAGCAAGTAGAATTTAGTAAGGGATATTCTGTAATCAATTTAGGCTACCTTTCTATATGATATAATATAAAAAATGTAAGAAGTTATGTCAAGGACAGGAAAGAGGTCCTGATTTTTTTCAGCTGAAGATCATACAGAAATCTTATGAAAACCTTTCAGAGGAATCCATATGAATTTAACAGAACTTTACTTACTCAAGTAATGCAAGATTCAAGTTTCTTCATATTTCTGTTTCTTTTCTAAATATACCTAGCCATTTTCCAGGCTTGTCATATTTAGTAGTTTAGTTAACTAATGAGCTGGGCACAAGTTAACCCTGAAACTGTTCTAATCTGAGAGGTTTTTTGACCACAAATACAGGATGTGATCTCTTCTCAGACAAGTGTTGGCACAGTGCCAATTGTAATGTAGCTTTAGTATACCTTATTTAAGTAATACCTTAGTATTTAGCATGGCTTATCCTTACCTTATGTCTCTGAAGCACCATGTAACACTTCAGCTGTAGCCTCTCCAGGGAGCAATGAAATCTGTTGTGCACAGGTGTAAGAGTCATCAGATTATCTCTGCTAAATTCTTCTAAATTATACGTTAATGGCCTCTAAAAACTGAATGCACAGTCTATCACCTTTGAGAAGCATGAGTGAGAGCACTTTGTGTATACTTTTTAAAGCTAGATAATGTGTCATCTTTTTTCTCTTGTCATTACAGAAATTGTGACTGGACTAAATGAGGAAAAATGTTTCTTTTCTACCTAGTACTCCTCTATTTACGACTAACATATTGGGGTAACTGAGGGTAAAATGGCAGGTTTAAATTCCACTGAATTATTCAGCTGTGAACTAACCAACAATAATTTGCTGTGCGAAGTGATGGATGTCACTGTACCCTGATTTAGATTTTCTTTCTGTATAAGTCACCAATATATATTCAACAGAAAGCAAGCACAAGATTTTGTCAAAACTCTAGAGTTCTTTCACAGTATGTAAAAGAAGCACAGCAGATAAACCGTAATATAACGTCCACTTGTGCAACTGACAACTATTGATTTTGAAAGCTCATTGAAATGTAATAAAGGACCATGCTGCTAATAAGGAACAGTTTATAGTACAGTTAACACATCAATGTTTCACAACAGCTTGATTTTTAATGTGTATTTCAAGACCTGGAAGTAGAATTAAAGGAGAACATGGCAGGTATTGTGCTTGACCTTTTTTTTTATATATCTATAAGATGTAAAGCTAGCAGAGAGGATGTTTCTGGGTTGTAATGTGCACATTTCCCTGTCTTGTTGATACAAAGAATATGTTATCTCAGACAGAGGAGCTGGGGATTGCATATTTAGTGCTATACAGATCATCTAGCTCAAGACTTGTGGTGGGTTGACCTTCGCTGGATACCAGATGCCCACTAAGTCGCTCTATTGCTCCTCTTCTCAGCAGGATAGAGGGGGAGAAAATGAAATAAAAAAAACCTCATGGGTCAAGGTAAAGGCAGTTTAAAAAAGCAAAAGCAAAGGCTGCACATGGAAGCAAAGGAAAACAAAATATTTATTCTCTACTTCACATCAGCAGGAAATGTCCAGCCACTTACTGGGAAGTATGGCTTCACTACGTGAAGTGATTGCTCCAGAAGACAAATGTCATAATGAATGGCCCCCATCCTCTTAATTGTCTTAGCTTTCATTGCTGAGCAGACATCATATGGTATGGAATATCCCTTTGGTCAGTTTGGGTCATCTGTCCTGGCTATGTCCCCTCCCAAGATCTTCCCCACCCCCAGACTACTGGTAGAGGGGAGAATGTTGGAGAGACAGACTTGATGCTGTGCAAGCATTGTTCAGCAGAAGTCAAAACACTGTTGTGTTATCAACATCTTTATAGCTACCAATAGAAAGCACAGGACTGTGAGGGCTGCTATAGGGAAAACTAAATTCATCTCAATCAGACCCAACACAAGTCTTCATCTTTTCATTGATATACTTGTAGTGACATTACTAACCATGTTTTGTGAAGAGTCCTGTCATAAATCCTGTTAACAGTTCTGTTTGAAATACTCACTTTGGTATCAAGTGTGTTGTACCATCATAAAGAGAAAGGTCTGAAATAGGTTCTGAGTATATGTTAATATATTTACAGCAAACTTCTTGTATATTGGCTCTACATATTAAAACGTTGATACTGTGTTTATTTTCATGGTGCCTGAATGTCCTTTTTCAATATGAGCTGAGAGTTCTCAGTCCTTGAGGAAGATGTTCATTGCTTTATAGGGTTGAGCTTTTATATAACCTTGTGAATCTCAAAATTATAAATGTAAGGTAGGATCCTGTGAACATATATTAGTCACACATACCTACATTTTAACTGACCACCCCTTTCCAAAAGAAAAGTGAAATGTGATCCTGTGGCAAAGCACTGTACATATACCTACTAAGGAAAGTTTAAAACTTGTGTCTGACAGTTCCTAGGGAAATATTCCAAAACCAGGATATTTGCAAAGTTTTCATTACTCACTCTATACCTTCTGAACCACTACAGATTATTATAAAATCTCAGGTAGGAAAAAAAAAAAAATCTTTCTTCAAAGGGAAACTTTCAGGTAGAAGGGTAAAGTGGGTTGCATCCGAAGTTTAGACATTTCTTTTTTTCTCAAAAAATCTGCCTTTTAGCATTTTATCCTGAATGAAAACACATCTGACTCATTATCCTCCCACTGATATTGAGAACTACTCTATGCATGTCAACAGCCTCTGTTAAGAGAATGAAGATCTGGTTTATGGCTTGACAAATGTCTTGTATGTTCTGCTGTGGTATCAAAAGAGAAGGTACCACTCGACTGAAGCCTAATGTTGGCTTCCTGCAAACAGTACTCAGGCACTGAATAAAACAGTTTTCCCTAACCACTACTTCTGTGGTTTCATTTAGACATTAAGATTACAGTTGACTAGAGGCCTTTGTGTCTGTGTTTTCGTTTGGAGACCTTTTGATCAATTGGTTAGTAGCCTAACAAGATAATTGCAAGGTGACTGAAGTAGTTTGTGTCTAATTAACCAAAGAGCTTCAATTAAAACAAAAAATTATTATTTTGAATGTTGGATTGGTTAACTTAGTTTTGACACTTTCAAAGCATTTGAGATTTAGGTTGATAAAAAAAATCAGACTGGTAGGTAAAATGAAAATGAAAATCAGCAATAAAAACTGAACTTTAATTACCATATAACCCAGTGGCATGTGACAGGAGTGCTGCTTCCCACTTTCACTATAGAGCTTTGAAAGCGGGTAATTGAATCCACTCTGTCATCCGTGTCAGGACTGTGAGACTCCTATGTAGACAAGTGAATATGACCTAGGTTTGTTAATATGCAGTTTGTTACTGAGTGGACTAGAGAATCTGGCCATAAGTATTTAGCCTTTTGATACCTGACTCTACTTTAATCACTAACCTGCAGCTGTACTCCTCTGTCAAACATCAAGGCTGTGTGTGTGTATGGTGCACATGTGTGGATAAATAAATAAAATAAGGAGCAGACTTGAGGGTCTGGGGTGAGGGGGTATTCCTGACACTTTATTTTAAAGTCTATTGTTTAGAGAATATAAGATCCTATTGTTTTATATGTTCTGAACAAAAACACTAAATGATGTAGCTACACAGAGCTTGGTGAAAAAGAGTGATCTAAGCCATGGGCTAGCATTAATTAACAGTCTCATTACACTGGGGATGATGACACAATGAACAGTACAGAATGGGCTCTGTCATAAGGAACCATACTGTAAGTCCTCTACTCCTATTCCTGGATATCAGTGGAAAATTCAGATTAATTTATACTAAAACATGAAGTTATGTTTTATTTTTCTGACAATAAAATTAAACCAGGATAGAGTTGAACTTAGATCAGCTCTTTGCTTAAATCTTAACCTCAAACAAGGTTTATTATAATGCTTAAAATACAGTTTACTTTTCGCAATGAAGCTGGTTGTAATAGGATCTGGACGATAAGAGCTTGCATCCTGATTTTAGGATTAAAGAGGAGCCCTGTTCCACCTGATGGTTGGCATGCTGCAGTTATCATGTTATTTTCAATGTTCAGGGCTAATCAAACACCCACTGAAAGGCTGCATGTAGTGGGAATAGAAGTGTGACGAGAAGTGTAAAGACAGGATTTTGTTAAAAAGTATATCCTTCATACAATTATCTTTCTTATCCTTCAGAAGAAAAAACATACGGTTCTCAAACTGTTTTTCTTTAGAATTTCATAATTGACACTCTGCGTACTTAAGTAACACAGAATTCTAAAGGAGACTTCATGAATTGTAGCTCAGAAATATTTGCTTTATACAAACCCTTCAAAAAACTATTGGAAGTTTGACAGTTGCATACAAGGAGGCAGAATTTGTGCATATGTGGTCACCCTGAGAGTAAAATAGAGAAACTGTACAGTTTTTAAACTCAATAAGTTATATATTGCTATGGCAACTTCCATTTACTAAGAGCAGACAATGGAGAAGAAAATAAGAAACGTTCTGGGCTTTTGAATAATTACTCATTTATCAGACATATTTATGAGTTATTTGTACCTTACTCAAATGGAAGACAAGGAATTTGCCAAATTCATGGCAAATTGTAATAATAACCTCTGGACCAGTGTTTCAAATGTACAGCATTGCAAATGTCACATTAATACTGCCCGGGCTGCAGGTAGCTGCGCTGATATCTTTGTGCCTCCACACAGATCAGGTCCAGTCAGCATGAGTTTATGAAAGGCAGGTCCTGGTTGACCAGCTGGATCTCCTATGACAAGGCAATCCACTTTGTGAATGAGCGAAAGGCTGTGGTTGTGGTCTACATAGACTTCAGTAAAGCATTTGACACTGTTTTCCAGAGCATTCTCTGGGAAAAACTGGCAGTTCATGGCTTGGATGGGCATATGCTTCACTGGGTAAATAACTGACTGGAAGGCCGGATCCAGAAAGTTCTGGTGAATGGCGTCAAATCCAGTTGGCAGCTACTCACAGGTAGTGTTCCCCAGGACTCAGTATTGTTTAATATCTATCAGTTATCTGGATGAGAGGATTGAGTGTATCCTTAGTAATTTTGCAGACGACACCAAGTTGGATGGGAATGTTGATCTGCTGGAGAGTAGGAAGGTTCTTACAGATGGATCTGGACCAGTTGCATCAAGGGGCTGAGACCAGTCGTAGGAGGTTCAACAAGGACAAGTGCAGGGTCCTGCACTTAGGTCATGACAACCACATGCAATGCTACAGTCTTGCGGAAGAGTGGCTGGAAAGCTGCCTGGACGAAAGAATCTAAGGGTGTTGATTGACAGCTGCCTGAATATGAGCCAGTGGTGTGCCCAGGTGGCCAAAAAGGCCAACAACATTCTGGCATGAATGGCCAGCAGGACGAGAGAAGTGATCGAGCAAGGCAATGATGTTGGTGAAGGGTCTAGAGCACAAGTCTTCTTAGGAGTGTCTGAAGGAACTGGGGCTGTTTAGTCTTGAGAAAAGGAAGCTGAAGGGAGATCTTATCTCTGTCTACAACTATGTGAAAGGAGGTTGTAGCATGGAGGGTATTTTTCTCTTCTCCCAAGTAACAAGCTGTAGGACGGAGAGGAAATGGCCTCAGGTTGCACCAGGGGAGGTTCAGATTTGACATTAGGATAAATGTATTCACAGAAAGGGTTGTGAAGCAGTGGAACAGGCTGCCCAGGGAAGTGATTGAGTTGTTGTCCCTGAAGGTGTCTAAAAGATGGGTAGATGAGGTTCTTAAGGATGTGGTTTAGTGCCTGAGTTAGGTTAATGGTTGGACTTGATGAACTTGAGGGTCTTTTTCCAACCAAAATAATTCTATGATTCTATTCTGTGATTCTAAGAGTACATCACCAGGAAAATAAACCTACATCCGAATGCATCTTTGTGACTCATTTGAGTAAACTTTAAGAAAAAAAAAGAGAAATGATGGCTGGATGTTATCAATGCATAGTTTTTGAAATTTTTTTATTTCTATAGATTTAAATGTTGTGCTTATATTTAATAGGAGGAATTTAACTTCAATTGAAAATAATGTGAATAAAAAATCAACCTGGGTACACCTTCTGTAACTTAATCACAGTATACATGAATTTGGCAGCTTCTCCTCAAAACATACTCATCTGTCTGCAAAATTACCCACCAGAGACCATTCCTTTTTAGGAGGACCAAGAAAAGTGAAAAATAGAACGATAGCATGTAGGTGTCTGTGTTGCTTTGAATGGAACTGAAGTTATCCACATATCTTGGGGGACAATGACCAGACATCATGCTTTTAGCAACTGGCAGCCAAGAAGCCAAGTATGAACAGCTTGGCTATTAACTTTTACAGCAGGTCAGAATAGAGAAAGGAAGAGTCTTTGAGCAAGCAAGGCTGACAGCCCTGCTAAGCCAGTGTAAATTAAGGTTTGACTCAGTCATGCAAACAGCAGGACTTTGTATAGTATATTCCAGTTAACTAATAAACACTGCTTTGTTTTGAAAAGATTTCATGAATCAGTGTAATTACTTCTCATCACATTATTTCTTCACAGCCTTTAGGATTTTTAGCACAGTTGTTTCTATGGGCTATTTGGAGAATTTGGACAAGACCAGAGTTTCAAAGATAGAGTCTCAGAGAGAAAGAAACCATGGGGGCTTGCTCTGACATTGAAGTTATGCTGGGGGTTGTTTCAAAGAGTTGGAAGTGTGTCTTCAACCTGACTACACAGAAAAGAGAGGATGTGGTCTGTGTGCAAGTAGGTTTCAGCAAAAGAGTTTTTACTGAACTGCATATTGAGTCTCCAACTTCAGCATTTCAGTAGAGCTTTCCATGTGTCATTTTGGATTCTTATAAGAAGGTGATCTTGGCCATGATAAAGACAGTAAGTCCATCTTATTTTATTAAACTTAGCAGCAGTGATATCTTCTAGCATGGTATCAGACCATCTCTATTTAGGATTATGTATTTTTTGCCATGGACTTTGAGTGATCAGTAACACATTAAGCTTGTGTATTTGTGACAACTTTAGAAACTTAATATTTTTCTATACCAGAAAGTAGATCTAAAAAATGTATGAATTTATTCAAACAGCAGTAGTGGCAAAGCAACAAAATCATGGTGTACTATCTATGGATTAATAAAGCAGTAGAGAAAGCAAGAATATAACAAACCATCTGTTGTTCATCACACGACAATGAGGAGACTCTCGGATAGTTTGAACAGACAATATTTTAGAGCACATATTTGTATTTTTAATAATAGATATTTGCATGCAGACTTACAATACATTAAAAAGACAAAAGAGCCATTGCTATCCAATACCTGAAAAACCAGCAATGTATACTTAGTCTTTATATTCTTCCTCTCCAAAAGGTGATATGTCTTCTTTGCTTTACTCTTAATTTGCATTTTTTATTCAGCACTATGTTTAAGAAATTTTTGCATGTATTTATCCATACAAATGCAAGGAACTTCTTAAATGTGTAAAAGTAAATATCTGTAGAGAATGGACTGTCTTTAGATATTTCTAAATAGCATAGGTAAGTTGGGGCCCACTGCAGTTCACTACACTGACACAAATATTTAATAAGAACAACAACAACAAACTAATAATAACCATTTTATCTGGCATGAAACAAAACCGTAACTCCTAATTCAGTTTATAGTAGTGTCTACTACAACTCATGGTGTTATTGTGAGTTTGGAGACCATCAAATAACACAAAACCATTAGCTTGTTAGAAAGCAAGTAAATAGGGTATTTTTAGAAATGAAATAAAATAAAATATTCCATAAAACTCCATAGTGGAAGAGATTATCTTGCTGTGATCAGGCTAGTGCATTTTTCCTGGCACTGGTTAATAAAACCTGTGTTTCAAATGTGCTAAGAAAAACATGAAGCATTTTCATCATTTAGTATTCTATTTCACTGCTAAAATTAATTCAGTTAATTATGTGGTTACAATTAACCTATTTTGCCAACACTGAAGGCAAGAAAGAGTTGAACATTTTAAGCTTTCTTTTCCTTAGCAGTTACATCCTCTCATCTAGGAATAGACATATTTTCTTTATTTTCTATATAGTTTCTTTTCTTTTAAATCCTTTCTTAGATGCAAATTCATGTCTTAGTGGGTTTTGTTTGTTTGTTTGTGGTTTTGCTTGTTTTGTTTGTTTTGTTTTAAATTTCATTCCTATAAGGCTGAGTTACTTCTTCAAAATTTGTTTTCCCTTCTTTGTGTGTGACTTTCTCAATTTTTAATTTTGAAAAACTCAAGATTCCTGATACAGTCCTATTGATCTTTTACTAGGATTCTTATCTTTCTCCTAATATGGGACAGTTTGCCATTGTTGAATTACTATGTTTTCTTTTGGTACTTGTCAGCTCTGCTACAACCCGTTATCCCTTAGAATAGTCTCCCAAGTCTCTAGCAACCAGTTTCCTCAGGTAATTGAGGTCTGCTTTTTCCGAAGTCCATTTTCTTCATTTCATTCACTTTTCGCTAAAATCAGAAACAATATTGACATTAATTTCTACTGTTATTCTACCACTTTTTTGTCAAAACTTAATCTAAAATACCTCATATTTTATAATTTCCTGCAATTGATTGTAATGCTGATCTCAAGATTTTCCAAGAAGATCCCAAGTTATCTGAGCCTTGTTTTTCTAATAGATATCCAATAATTAAAGGTTCCTATTATCACCAGGTCCTTCTTCCTACTTTGTGAACAATTCTTTTAGTTGTTTAGGAAAAAACAAACCAAAAAACAACCAAAACCACTCTTTCCTGAATAGGTGCTTCTACAATAGAGTTTACTATGATATCTTCCTAATTTTCCTTCATTACGTTCACAGAGAGAGAGAGCTGGCATGTTATACTCTCATGAATTTCTCACAAAACAAATAGAAATAACATTAAAATATAACAGAAGTTTGTTTGTTTGTTTGTTTAATCCATCCTTTCATCCCTAAACAAGTGTTACTCTTTTAATAACGTATTCACTAAGTCCCATGGAGCATCTGACTAATTTTTTTGTCTTACATATCTGCGAGGGTGAAAACTCATGGATTCCACACAATTCAATATGAATTCAAGCAAAGCCATTTATTACAGAGACAAGCCTCCTTATATGTGCAGTTATTTCCTGATCACGTGTCCACGCTCCAAGCATGCATTAGCTGATTGGATATTGTCCATGTTCACGGGCTGTCCACGGGCTGTCCACACGCTGAAGTCTCACTGCTAATAGGTCCGTTGATTTACACCACGTTGGGGCCTTGTTATTTCGGAGCTGCTTCTCTCCCACGGCAGGTCCTGTTCCCAGCCTTGAAATTCCTGGTTGGTTCAGTAACAAATCTCCATCTAACAGCAATCCCTCCACAGCTCAGCCTCAAGAAAATCCCTCGGATCTCCCACACATATCTACATTTTTGAGACACTTTTTCATTCTATTTCAAAGTGTTCTTGTTATAAAGAGTTCTTTATTGATCATTTTCATGTTATTCTCCAGTGATGATTAACAAAACAGAACCAGTTGATACAAACAAAGGAGAATTAAGTAATCAGTTTTCTTGATATCAAAATAAAAAAACCCTTACTTTCTTGGAATGTTGTAAACTGGCTTTAGCTCCTGTGCACCAAGCTTACCTATTGTATAAAAGCCACTATAATTCCTCATATAAGAAGTAAAAATTCTATGATCCCACAGTCTGAAAAATCTTCCCCATTACAAAACCCAAAAACATCTAGTTGTCTCCACAGGCATGAAAGATGTTGTTCCAAGTTCTTCATATCATCCATTCACAAATGAGTATTGTTGTGTTCATTAGCTTTGTATGCATTCGACAGATAAATAAGTACTTTGAACTAATCTGTACACAAAACTGGCTTGCCAGGGTTTTGAGGTTTAATTGAACTTTGTATTCATTTGCAATTAGTTTGTTATGTTTCTTTTCTGATACCATTAGCAAACTTATTAAAAATGAGATACAAATAAAATTTGTGCCAATTACATATGAGAATAATTGGATTTTATTAATCAAAGAATTCATGCAATCAATTTAATTATTTGTAGTCTTATTTCAGATACCTCATTATTCTTCACACTAATTAATTGCAACCACTGATGAATAGTTTTGAAATGGAACTCATTTACCCAGAATGGAACGTTCCTTCAACAACCATCAATAATTACGTTAGGGAAATAAGCAAGTTTTAGAAATTTATTTATTTATTTATTTATTTATTTTTTTTCCAAAAAGATGTGTGTCTGTAACGTAACAGCAGCTTTCTTGGATCAAAATGAGAAATTTAGAAGATTTTCATGTAGGATTCATGTTTCATTTACAGCATTGTCTACAGTTACAGATTTAGGCTATGGGAGAACAGAGCTTATAATTTTTATTTTTTGTTCCAGTACTGAGTTTGGGCAAATGGCCTGTATTTGCCTTCTTACATATGTTGTTATTCAGCAAGGATAAGTGCACATCAAAATGGAGGATTAACAAACAGTGTAAATAAACATAGGGTTATGCAGAGCTCTTTACTGAATAACCGTAATAGCTTTTGGAGTTTATCTTCCTGTTCTGTCTCTATATATTTGATCTGGAAGTGCATTCCATTTTTTATCATGTCATGTAGAGAAAACACACTAAACATGAGAGTCTAACAAACAGGGTATTGCAGAGACTATCCTCCCTCATAGAGATGTAAGAGAAAGTACATTTCAAAGAGAAGATATTATTTCTGATACAAAATGTCAGTCAGTGAGACACTCAGTGGTGGCAGCAACTATTTCCTGTGTCTGAGCACAAGATCGGCCTTTTCCCATGGCTGAGCACTAGAGCAGGGTGGACAACGGGCTTCCCAGAGGCAGGGAAACCCAAGGAAGAGGCGGTTCTGGCATTTTCACTGAGAAGCAGCAGATCTCGGGAGAGAGGCTGACATGGAAGGAGCATTGCCAGAAGATTTAAACGGCCCTCAGGGAGCGCAGGCCACCAGGGCCAGCAAACCAGGGTGAGGCAGTTAGAACGGCAGTTCAAGTGGAAGGGCAAGTGGTAAGGGTGAGGAAGCTCTGTCAGCTCAAGAGATTAGCAGTTAGTGGTTATCACCCTCGCAGGAGGAGCCTAACTATGGTAGCCACTTGAAAGAAAGATAAGTCCACCATGAAGGAGGCAGCAACACAGACAGAGCTGCCAAGGAAACATGCAGCTGTCCAGACCTCAGGCTGCAGGGAATGCCAGTCTCTCACTGGCATGGAATGGTAAGAGAGAGAATAGCTGTGTGAGGTGTGAGCAGGTAGATGACCTGCTCAGCCTGGTGGTGGAGCTAGAAGAGGAATTAGAAAGGTTGTGAAGTATCAGGGAGGCAGAGAAAAAAATAAAGTGGTGGGATCATACACTGACCTCCCTGAGACACAAAAGGCCACCACCAATAACCAAGACCAAGACAGTCCATTACCCTCCCCTGACTGACTGAAGACAGTAGGTTAAGGGAAAGGGATGAATGGAACAAGTCCACACTCATGGTAGCAGGCAAAACATCCCCTTGCCCACCCCACCCTCCCAGGTATGAGGCTCTGGAAGTGGAAGGCCAGCCAATGGTCAATGAAAATGAAGGACCATCTACCCCACAGGTGCTCACACAATCTGAAAGACCTACCCCCTGCATTACAACCATGTCCACAAGAAAAAAAAAAAAGAGGATTGTAGTTGCAGGTGACTCAGTTCTGGGGGGTACAGAGGGTCCAATATGTCGGAAGGACCCTCCTCTTAGGGAGGTCTGCTGCCTTTCTGGGACCCAGGTAAAGAACATCGCCAGGAAACTTCCTAGCCTGGTACAGCCCTTGGACTACTACTCATTAGTGGTTTTTCATGTAGGTGGCAATGAGTTTGCAACCCGTAATCCAAGGGCAATTAAAAGAGACTTCAAAGCCTTGGGACGGTTGGTGAGGGAACCAGGAGCACAGGTAATTTTCTCCTCTCTTCTTCAAGTCATGAACAGTGACATTAGAAGAAACAGATGGGTGCATGTGATTAACACATGGCTCTGTGCTTATTGTCACCACTTTAATTTTGGATATTTTTGATAATGTGATGCCCTACACAACACTGGATTTGCTGGCATTGGATGGAGTTCACCTTTCACATAAGGAAAAGAGGTTCTTTGCACACAAGCTAGCGGGCTCATTCACAGGGTTTTAAACTAGATATGATGGGGGAGGGGGATGTAACCAAGCTCACCTGTGACATGCTGTGGGATGCGACACCAAGAATAGCCAGGTGAGGTGAAGCAGGCCCTAAACTGAGGAGCATGGGGCATAAGGTCCAATGTGGTGAAGCTCATGCAATCACATCCAACTGGGAAACATGCCAGACCAATCAAAGCAGTGACAAATATTCCTTAGCTGCATTCCAACATGAGAACCAGAAGGCAAACCACCTCAAACGTACACATCGCTGAGGTCAATCTTTCTGCACCTCTCATGAGAAACCCACATACTCAAGTACTTCCCTGAAGTGTCTATACACCAATGCGTGTAGTATGGAGAATAAAGAGGAAGAATTAGAGACCTATGCATGTTCACAGGGCCGTGATCTCATTGCAATTATGGAGACACGGTGGGATGGCCCACATGACTAGAATGTTGTCATGGAGGGCTATGTACTTTTTAGGAAAGATAGGCCAGCAAGGTGAGGTGGAGGAGTTGCACTTTATGTATGAGAGCAACTTGAATGTCTTGAACTCTGCCTAGGCGGGGACGACAAGCGAGTTGAATCATTATGGGTAAAAATTAAGGGACAAACTAACAAGCGGGACACTGTTGTGGGTGATTACTACAGGCCACCTGATCAGGAGGAGGAAGTTGATAAGGCCTTCTACAGAGAGCTGGAAGTAGCCTCACGATCACATGCCCTGGTTCTCATGAGAGAATTCAGTCACCCTGACATCTGCTGGGTGGGTAACACAGCTAGCATGCGCAATCCAGGAGGTTTCTGCAGATCACTGGTGACAACTTTTTGAGACAAATGGTGGAGGAGCCAATGAGGAGAAGTGTGCTGTTGGACCTTGTCCTAACAAACCAAGAAGAACTGGTTGGAGATGTCATGGCTGGGGGAAGCCTTGGCTGCAGTGACCATGAGATGGTCAAGTTCAGGATCCTGCGTGGATGAAGCAGGAAAATAAGTAGGATTAAAACCATGGACTTCAGTAGGGTGAATTTTGGCATCTTCAAGGTCCTGCTTCAGAAAAAACCCATGGGATGGGGCTCTAGAAGATAGAGTGGTCCAAGAGAACTGGCTAATATTCAAACATCACTTCCTCCAAGCTCAAGACCGATACATCTCTATGAGGAAGAAAACAAATAAGAGGCCAGCATGGATGAGTAAGGAGCTCCTGTCAAAACTCAAATGGAAGAAAGATGTTTATGTAATGTGGAAAAAGAGAAAAACTACTTGAAAGGAATATAAGGAGGCAGTTAGAATATGCAGGGATGTGGTGAGGAAGGCCAGGCTCCACTTGGAAGCAAATCTGGCCAGGGATGTCAAAGCCAACAAGAAGGGCTTCTTCAAGTAGATCAGCAGCAAAAGGAAGGTTAGGGAAAATGTAGGTCCACTGCTGAATTAGGATGGTACCATGGTGACAGATGATACAGAGAAGGCAGAGTTACTGAATGCCTTCTATGCTTCTGTCTTTACTGCTAAAACTGACCCTCAGGTATTCCAGACCCTAGAGCTAGAAGAGAGAAAGTCTGCAAAAATGAAGATGTTCCCTTGGTTGAGAAAGAACAGGTTAGAGATCATTTAGACAAACTGAACATCCACAAATCCATGGCCCCAACAGGATGCACCCATGAGTGCTGATAAAGTTGGCAGATGTTATTGATAAGCCAGTCTCCCTCATCTTTGAAAGTCTTGGAGAACAGGAGACGTACCTGAGGACTGAAGGAAAGCCAACATCACTCCTCTCTTCAAAAAGGGCAGGAAAGACGACCCAGGAAACTATAGGCCAGTCAGCCTCTCTTCCGTCCGTGGAAAGGTGATAGAAAGGCTCATTCTGGATGTCATCTCCAAGCATGTGGAGGAAAAGAAGATTATCAGGAGTAGTCAGCATGGGCTTACCAAAGGGAAATCATGTTTGACCAACCTGATAAGCCTTGTATGATGGTATGACTGGCTGAGTAGATGAGGGAAGAGCAGTGGATGTTGTCTACTTTGACTTCAGCAAAGCTTTTGACAGTCTCTCACAACCTCCTCATAATCAAGCTCAGGAAGTGCAAGCTTGTGGGAGATTTGAGGGATTTTCTTAAGGTTGTTGTGTGGATGGGTTTCTGTTAGATAGAGATAGAGAACTAGACAAAGCACTCCAAGGCCGGCGTGAAGGCTGAAAAACAACACCTGTTATGAGAGTGAGGTAATTCTATAATAACAAGACCTGAACATGGACAATATCTGATCAGCCAATGCGTGTTTGGAATATGGATGCGTGAACAAGAAATAACTGCATATATAAGGAGGCTTGTCTCTGTAATAAATGGCTTCACTTGAATTCATATTGGATTGTGTGGAGTCCATGATCTTTCGCCCTTGCAGAAGCTGGATGAACACATGGTGAGATGAATCATGAACCAGCTAGATGGCAGAGCTCAGAGGGTTGTGATCAATGGTACAAAGTCTGGTTAGAGGCCTCTAGTTAGTGCAGTTCCCCAGGGGTCGGTGTTAGGTCCAGTCCTGTTCAACCTGTTCATCAATGACCTGGATGGAGAGACTGAGTGCAGCCTCAGCAAGTTTGCTGATGATACCAAACTGGGAGGAAGGGTTGATGCACCAGAAGCCTGTGCTGCCATTCAGTGAGACCTGGACAGGCTGGAGGACCGGGCAGAGAAAAGCCTGATGAAGTTTAATAAGGGCAAGTGTAGGGTCCTGCACCTAGGAAGTCATTATCCCAGGCATCAGTACAGGTTAGGGGCGGACTTGCTGGAAAGCAGCACTGCAGAGAAGGACTTGCAAATTCTGGTCAACAACAGGTTGACCATGAGTCAACAAAGTGTCCTTGTGGCCAAGAAGGTCAAAGGTATCTTAGGGTTCATTAAGAAGAATGTGACCAGCAGGTTGAGGGAGGTTCTCCTCCCTCTTTACTCTGCCCTGATGAGGCTGCATCTGGAGTACTGTGTCCAGTTCTGGGCTCCCCAGTTTAAGAAGGACAAGGAGGGAGGGACAGGGAGGGAAGGACAAGGAGGGATACCAGCAGAGAGATACAAAGATGATTAGGGGCCTAGAACACCTTTCTTGTGAAGAGAAACTGAGAGAGCTGGGTATGTTCAGCTTCAAGAAGAGAGGGCTGAGAAGGGATCTCATCAATGTTTATAAGTATCTCAAGAGTGGATGTCAAGAGGATGGGACCATACTCCTTTCAGTGATGCCCAATGGTAGGATGAGGGGCAATGGGCACAGGATGAAGCAAAGGAGGTTCCATGTGAGTACGAAGAAAAATATCTTTACCTTGAGGGTACCAGGGCACTGGAACAGGTTGCCCAGAGATGTTCTGGAGTCTCCTTCTCTGGAAACATTCAAGACCCACCTGGACACAGTCCTATGCAATCTGCTATAGGTGAACCTGCTTCAGCAAGTGGGTTGGACTAGATGATCTGCAGAGGTCGCTGCCAATCCTAACCATTCTGTGGAAATGTATAGAACTTGAAGAGATGCTAATTCCAAAAGTGAATACAGGAAACACATTTGCTTTTTAACTGAGGAGACCAAAGGAAGTGGAATAAACACAGACTGGTTGGCAAAAATGATAAAAATGATAGAATATTTCTGATAGACAAGAATGGGACAATATTGTGGAGGTCAGAGAATAAGTAGTGAAGGGAATGATGTCAGAAAACAGAAAAGGGAAATAGCAAACACCAGGATAATTTTAGTTGTACAGATAAAAAGCAACTTCCAAAGAGGCTGAAAAAAAACCCATACAAACACTCTGTAAAATCATATTTAATAAAAGGTAAAAATGTCAGAGAACATAGAGGAGAGAAAAGATAAAGTGTGAGAAACTAGAGTGTGAACATCAACGTCAGAGAAAGGGGGTGAAGTGCTCCTGGTAGGGCAGAGATTCTCTTGTAGCCTGTGGAAGAGACCTTGGTGGAGATAGTATTTCCCTCCAGTCTGCAGATGAGACCATACTCGCACAGATATCCACACTGTAGCCTGTGAAGTACCCCATGCTGAAGCAGCTGGCTGTTTTCTGAATGAACTGTGACAGATGGAGAGACCATACTGGAGCAAGGTAAAACTGTGGGGAAGAAGGAGGTGCATAAAGGAGCTGTTCAGGGAAGGCCTGGGGGGACACAGAAGAGTCAGGAGTGAAGGAGTGAAGTTGAGCCTGGGAAAAAAAGGATGGAGAAGGGGGAGGGTGGTGTTTTAATTTTGTCTTTGTCATTACCCAAATCCATTTTAATTGGCAGTAAATGAAACTGATTTTCCCCAAGCCAAGTCTATTTTGCCTGTGACAGGAACTGGTAAATGATCTCCTGGTCTTTATCTCAACCTGTACACTTTTTCATCTTATTTTCTCCCTGTGTCCCGTGGAGGAAGGGAAGTAAAGGAGGGGCTGTGTGGGCACCTGGCAACTCATCAAGGTCAACCCAGCACACAATTTCCAACATAAAGAGCACAGTATATTGACACTGTCTTTTCTTGACCAGATTGATTCTATTTCTTTTTCTGTGGATAATTCAGTTTAAAAAACAAGCAAACAAGTGAAACTCCAAAACACCAAAAAACAAGTAATTATAATGTTAGTTCAATTTGTAGTGGTATAAATCCCATATATTTTCATTTCAAAATGCGCATTTTAAGACTCTGAGCATCTCAACTTTCATTAAAAATTGAAAATAGTTACTAAAACTTATTCATTTAAATGGCTTTTGCTTAGTAAGATGTTATTTAAGGACTTAAAATTTATTTCATTAAGGACAAAAATATACCTTGTAAGCAACAGAAGTATGCCGCAGATGAGTGATTTAGGGTTCTGTTTGCCACATAAAATTGTTTATATTAATCAAAGAAAAGTGTCACTTTAGAGTTTGATGGTAAGGTTCACTCTATTATTTACTGCACGGAGGGAATATGCCAAGCCAGATCCTGATTACCTTCCTTCCAGAGGCCTAGTGTCACATTATTTTGAAGCCAAAGCAAACTCTCAGGCATCAGAGTTCATAGAAATAAATAATTAGTTTGAGTAGTATAGCAGGAGGGTTGGCTTGACAGAGGTCCCATCCAAGCATAGAAATCCCTGGGTTTTTATATCTTTACAGACCATACACCTGCTCCTCACACTATGGTTCAGCCCAATAGCAATATTTGAGTCTGGTGTCTTCTTGCTTCTCATTGGATATTTTTCACTGATCTCAGGTGTGTCTTTGTTTTCTTTAACTGTAGATATTGTTCATAGTCCGTAGCTTTGAATGTGTTGTTTTGTCTGAATGAATCCTTTTCTTCCCAGCAAAGTGCAGAACAGGCACTATCTCACAGATGCCTGTAGTATCTTTGTGTTAGCCTTGAAGTCATCATTTTCTCCCCAATCAATTCTATTCTTCCCAGCAAAGCGAAAATCAAACCTCATCTCAGAGATGTTCACTGTAATCTGTAGCTGCTTTTGGTAAAGATGAGCAGAACTTTGCAACATACAGCTTAAGTTGTCAGCGAATTCAGCTTAATAAGTGAGATAAAGCAGACAGTATATTAAAAGTCATACAACCTTATAATCCTAGGTGATTCCTTCTATTTAGTATGCATTTACTTAAGCTAAATGGCTGATATGAAACTTAAATTGGGCTCATCCTGTGATCTGTGAGTAGTAAAAACCAGTACCATATCAGCAGTTTATTTGGCAGACAGACCTCAAAGTAGACTCACCCAGCCTGTCATATTTATAAAATAAAGCAGTCAACTTGTAGTCAAATTGCATACAGTGGCAAAATATGCATGAGACTCCTTGCACTCAAAATTTATTAGTGTTTAGTGTGCTGTTCTGTTTCCTTGTGGGTTTCCTAAAAGGAGTCTTGACCTGGCTACAGCTCAGGCCTTTACCTCCTTTGGAGTCTGTACCAAACTGCTGCTGGTTTGGCTGGGGGTAGGGGTGGAGTGTATTCACCATAAAGTAACATGTAAGTTCTTCTCCTTAGGATTTATACCTTATGGTAGAAGTTATGATATCTGATCAGCTGCCAATGACAATAAGAGGTTTTATGATGATTAGGGTATTCTTAATACCTTTCTTTCCCTTTGGATTCTTTAATGTCCAGTAAGTGCTGAATTTATCCCACTGATTTCCCAGTAGAAGAGTTCACTTCTATCCAGCAGCCATTTTTTACAAAATGCTTAGGAAGTTTGATAACCTGTATATAACTGAAAAAATGCCTTTCAAATAGAGCAGCAGACACAAACTATGGTGTCTTTGCTCACAAAAGAACACATCTGCTGAGGAAAAATAGCAAATAAAACAACTGCCTGTGAATACAGTTTATGAAGGCAGAACACAATCAACAACTGTAAGACTTTGTCAACAAACTAAAATTACCTCCTTCTCTTGTATAAATACCACACATTTGATGAGCACTCTTTATAAAACTATTCTAAAAGAAAGTTCTTCTAAAGTGCTGAGG
Organism: Patagioenas fasciata; assembly: GCF_037038585.1. Lineage (NCBI taxonomy): Eukaryota > Metazoa > Chordata > Aves > Columbiformes > Columbidae > Patagioenas > Patagioenas fasciata. The sequence continues at coordinate 24,767,205 of NC_092524.1, read as the reverse complement.
AAGCTTCCATTATTTTCACACTATATTCACTTCCCTACCAACTAAAAGAAGGAAAAAGAACATCCAAATAAAAAAAAATTCTTAGGCTATATTAGAGCTACCTTTCAAAACATGCAGAAGTATAGTGAAAAAGGGTTTCCTTGTCATTTTCCAATTAAAACCAGCAAATTTTAAAGTGTCTAATACAGACCTAAAGTGACAGATCTGTATCCATCATCATTTCCACTAAATCCTCTAAGATTCTTTTTAATAGAATCACAGAATCATTCCAGTTGGAAGAGACCCTCAAGATAATCAAGTCCAACCATAACCTAACTCAGGAACTAAACCATGTGCCTAAGAACCTACATGCCTGATCCAGATCCCTCTGTATGGCCTTCAACACTTCCACTCCGCTTGGTGTTGTCTGCAGACTTACTGAAGGTGCACTCAATCCCCTCATCCAGGTCACTGATAAAGGTATTAAACAGAATTGGCCCCAATACTAAGCCCTGGGGAACACCACTTGTGACTGGTTGCCAACTGGATTTAACACCATTCATCACAACTCTTTGGGCCCAGCCATCCAGTCAATAATGTAGGTGTGCTAATGAGAAATTGTAATTAGTAGGTTGCAATATAAAAATATTGCTGTTGCTTCAAAACACCTGTAAAAAAAATTATATGCATCATCATTAAATACTTTCAGAGTTTGAGGCTACATAGACGTAACTGATCTCAATGGTAGCTCTGCCCTAGCACACAAAACCAGAAGGAGAAGATATACATGGAAGTGTAACACATTGTTCTAACTCAATGTGTTCTCTTAATTCACTTGATATGTGTTTTTGTTTCTGTTCTTCTGACTGCACATTGGCATGCAAAAATTAAATTTGTGGTTGATAATTACCTCTAAATTGGGGAATGACCTATTAGAGAGCAGCGCAGGGGAAAGGGACCTTTGGGGTTCTGATGGACAATAGGATTACCATGAGCCAGCACTGTGCTCTTGTGGCCAAGAAGGCCAATGGCATCCTGGGGTGTATTAGAAGGGTGGTGATTAGTAAGTTGAGAGAGGTTCTCCTTCCCCTCTACTCTGCCCTGGTGAGACCACACCTGGAATATTGTGTCCGGTTCTGGACTCCTCAGTTCAAGAAGGACAGGTGTCCTGGTTTTGTTAAAAAACAAGTTTCTCTTTTAGTGAATTTGCCTGTCACCTAAAGACTTCATATTAGCTGCATTTTCCTGGGGAACCAGATACATGTTTTGGTAAACATAGCAATGGAATGCAAAGTTATTGATAAGCATGGATGGACATCTCACGAGAGGGGCAACGAAAAACAGGTGACCAAGAAACTGAACAACGGAGTATTACATTCCATTCATGTGAATATGTCATATAAAAGTGGGAGGTCACGAGGATCTCGTCCCTTCCCTTTTTCCCTTCTGCTTATGGCGACATTAGGAGAGGATCTTGCTAGTCATCCTTGCGAACTGAGGCCTAGTGAGACTGAATCAGCTCCGGTTGGCTGCAGAGTCCAATCTGGGACTTTGGGTGCCGGCTCTGCAGTTGCTGAGACTTTCAAGATTGGTTTTGTATATTTTGTATTATTTTCTCTATTCTTATTAGTAGCATTAGTAAAACATTTTTAATTTTTCCAACTCTCTTCTCTCTGTCCTTCTTTTCCTCCCGATTGCCTGTCCTTAGTGGGAAGGGAGGAGAGGGAGGGGCAAAAAGGGGGAGGTGGAGGAGAGAGGAGGGTTTTATTGTCACCCCGCAATCTAAACCCTAGACAACAGGAAACTGCTGGAGAGAGTCCAGTGCAGGACAACGAAGATGATTAAGAGAGTGGAACATCTCCCTTATGAAGAAAGGCTGAGGGAGCTGGGTCTCTTTAGCCTGGAGAAGAGGAGACTGAGGGGTGCCCTTATTAATGTTATATACAAAAGGTGAGTGTCATGAAGATGGAGCCAGGCTCTTCTCAGTGACAACCAATGGTAGGACAAGGGTTAATGGGTTCAAATTCGAACACAAGAGGTTCCACTTAAATTTGAGAAGAAACTTCTTCTCCGTGAGGGTGACAGAACACTGGAACAGGCTGCCTAGGGAGGTTGTGAAGTCTCCTACACTGGAGACATTCAAGACCTGCCTGGATGCCTTCCTATGTAACCTTACCTAGGTGTTCCTGCTCTGGCAGGGGGATTGGACCAGATGATCTTTTGAGGTCCCTTCCAGTCCCTAGTATTCTGTGATTCTGTGATTCTGTGATCTGCTAATTTTAAATGGAGCCATTCGAAGTCATGGGTACTACATAATAATTTTTCCTTCCTTGTAATTGCATTTAAAGAGATGTTGACCACTGGGGAAAAAAAAAAAAAAAAAGTCTGTATTTGGAAATAGGTCTTTTATGCAAATGGGAATGAATAGAATAATTCTTATTGCAAACATGTTTAATTCACTAATTCGACCCACCATCTGTATAATGAATCACATAACTCTTCGTACTGGAAAAAAAAAATAATGTGCAGAAAAATGTCACAAATAGGAATTAACATAACAAGAAATATCCCAATATTATATTTTAAAATTATTGCATTATCAAGGAAATTGCAGTGTTGAAAAAGGCTGCCATGACAGATGCAAGACTGGAGTCCATGTTTTCAGTTACAATGACCAATTTTCTCCTGAATACAGACTTGCATTCACTGGGGATGGCCTGTGAAGATCCTTGCTTTGTTTTATTTTGTCCCAAAACACTGAGTTCTCTCAGTTGATGGATTTTATTACTCTTTCGCTTGGCGTTCTTTGAAGAAATGAAAAATTTTCTTCCTTCTGAAAAATATCCCCCAGCTGAGTGCAATAGTGTTTGATTCAGGAAGAAGAGGAATGTAAAATCTGGTCCTTGGCAGGTAAGTGAAAAGAGGACGTTCCAACCTTCTCTGTATTATTTCCAAATCTACTTATATAATCTACTAGCAGTTTGGGATGTCCCATGGTTCAGTAAAAAATATTTTCAGTACGCTTTTAAACACTTACCAATGCAATATTGAAGGCTCAGATATAGCAATGAAAAGGTTAGCAGTTAGCAGTTAAGAGCAACAGGCACCATGAATAAGCAGTAAATCATTATTGTCAAAAGGTCATTCAGCGTAATTGAGCTCTGCTATCTTACATCAAAGCACATAAAGGGTGCTATTGCTAAGAATGCTGAATGACACTCAAAGCAAAGGGATGCTACAAAGGCAATACTATGATGGCTGTTTTCAGTAACTTGCCGTTCAGTTCTGTCAGTGATGAGTTGCACAATATCACAGGACATACTCTGATTTTTGGTCTGACCTGGGAGCCTGATTCTGGAAAGGTACCTGGAAATAAAATGAAGTGTCAATAAATTTATTGCAGAACTGTATTTAATTTAATAAATTTGTGTTTCTTGACTGGAATTAGAAACAGCTACTATCCTTTAGTATCTGATTTAGAGTGGCCCCTACAATTTCAATTAAACATTGTGTTTCAGTACATGAAACCAAGGATGCTGTGGGAGACTGTGTCAAATGCCTTACTGAAGTCAAGCTAGACCACATCCACTGCCCTGTCATCAGCCATCCAACTCGTTATGTCCTCCTAAAAGTCAATGAGGTTGGTCAAGCACGACTTCTCCTTGGTGAAGCCATGTTGACTGCCCCTAATGACCCTCTTATCCTTGATATGCCTTGAGATGGCACCAAGGATAAGTCGTTCCATTACTTTCCCAGGGATGGAGGTGAGGCTGACTGGTCTATAGTTACCCGGGTCCTTGTTCCTGCCCTTTTTGAAGAGTGGAGTAACATTTGTTTTCTCCAGTCCTCAGACACCTCTCCCATTTCCCAAGACTTGGCAAAGATCTACGAATCTCTGTAGAGAAAGCTGACAGAAGTTTCCCAGGTCTGTGGTTTGCAAGGAGACAACCTTGTCTAGAAAGCTTTAAATATATGTTGAAGAATAATTATGATCAGAGATCTCCAGCAACATTTTAAGAGTTCCAGCTTGGGCAAAAAAGGAGTGGGCATAACTCATGTGTACTGGTGTGGAAGGAAAGAAAATAGCGTAAGAATAAAATTCACACCACTCCTCTCCAGTTCTGGAAAGATTCTGTGTCCAAGGAAAACTTGAGCAGGAAGATGCTGGAAACTTTTACTTCTGACCACTGCTATGTTTACTTCTGACTCACACATGCAACGTTTTTCCTCTGATAACTAATGTATGGGGTACAATATACCTAGTACATTCCACTTGAAGAACTCTGTTATTACTTAGGTAGTTACAGTGTACTCTGTGATACTGCATCTCACAATGTGATGAGCACAGAATTAAACAAAGGGGTAGGAGATGATTATTTTATGTCAACTTAAACCCGATATGAATGGTCTTGTTTACACAAGAGGTTGATGTAACATGAAACAACAACATGTAACATGTAACAACATGTAAACATATGTGTGTGTTTCCTTTTTTCAGGAATTAAAAACCGAGTAACTACTAAAATGGGGATGCTGCCTACTGCTCTCCTTGAAGTTGCAGCACGAAATTAGTCACCTGAATTGGATTACCATAATGACTCAGCAACTAGCAAATGTCTAATAGGCACTTCACCATAACAAGCTTTCTGCTTTCTTTAGTGAGGATGCTTAATCCACCTATCTTTATCTGTGTTTGCTAAACATATGACTAAGCTCCCACTTCATTCCCCTTCCTCCCACTCCCTGAAAACAAAGACCACATCAAAACTTTCTGTGTACAGAAAGAGAAAAATCATCTCACAGTGAAGTCAACAATCCCCTGAATTTACTAGATCAAAGTATCAGGAAGTAAGAGAGCGTCACTGAAAGAAAGAAAAGAGGATGTCTTTAGCACTGTGTCAGGCAGTAACAACAAACTTACCCTGTTTCCCCCAAAATAAGACAGGGTCTTATATTAATTTTTGCTCCAAAGCTTATTACTTTTTTACATGTACAGCTGCCTGGACACTATTTAAATTTACTTCTTTTTTAATGAACTATAACTAGGGCTTATTTTTGGAGTAGAGCTTATATTTCAAGCATCCTCAAAAATCCTGAAAAATCATGCTAGACCTTATTTTCAGGTTAGGTCTTATTTTGGGGAAACATGGTACTTTGAAATCAAGGTTTCAATAGCCATGAATGACAATGAATAGAACATTCCTGAGAACCATTTATTCACATAGTTCTGTTCTGAATCACAAAAATTAAAACTGTTGCTGGAAGAGGCTGCTAGAAATATTGAAAATTTACAAAGCAATATGTTTTAGATATTTTCCACTCCTCCATAAATAATTTCTTAGTTTTGGAAAACATGGAGGTTTCCAAAACTCCATGAAAAGGTGTCTTCAAGACTATACACTATTAGAAATCCATTCTGGTTATAGTATTTTAATATTATATTTTTTAATAATTCTTGTGACCACAACTAATAAAATGAGTACTCACATGTTCATAGCAACAGAGAATTCTGCCACAGAGAGCAAGTAACTTTGTGGCTATTTATAGACTAATAAATTCATTGTAAGTACACTAATATATTAATAACAAGCTATCTAAACTGAATTCTCATTATGGACATCCATGTTGTAATATTTATACTAGGACAGTCTTGCTCTCTGTACTACTGCAGTAGGACAGCCACAGGCTGGTGAGGCCCTACACCACTGTTCTGGGGAGCTACCACCACTCCTGGCCCCCAGGGAGCCTTTGGCTTCACTTCACCCTGACCTTGTGTTAAACACTGCGCAGATCAACCCAATGGTGAGTAACAGTGTTCTCATCTACTGTCTGTTAGCCAAATGAACATGGACAGAAAAAATTAAATATGCTATGGATAATTGGCTGCCAAAGTTTTGAGTATTTGTGGAATAATACAAAATTGAAGTATTGTTAATGAACCAAATAGTGAGCCTCAGTATTGGCTCAGCTGAAGTGTTTTTCTGTTCAAAGGTGTCACATCGACCTTTCTCCAGCGAGGTGAATTCAGTCTAGATCTCTTTGGAATTGTTTTCACTAATAAAGTTTATGTCAACTTAAACATGATATGAATGGTCTTGTTTACACAAGAGGTCGATGTAACATATAACAACAACATGTAAACATATGTGTGTGTTTCCTTTCTTCAGGAATTAAAAACTGAGTAACTACTAAAATGGGGATGCTGCCTACTGCTCTCCTTAAAGTTGCAGCACAAAATTAGTCACCTAAATTGGATTACCATAATCTTTCTTTGTATTCCTCTATTTTTTACTAGCTTTTTTGCAATTATCTAAGAAAAATATAACCTTTGAATTCTCTTGGTATGTATTTCTGTATTAGATTGGTTTGATCAAGGGTAGCAGCAATAAAGAAATGTTATCCGTGGATATGATATTATACCTATTCTAGCATGATCAGATGTGTGGAGCCAGATATGTATGTATCCTAAATGTCACTGCTTATGTGTCCTATAATCCTGAATATTGAGCAATGCAAGGAAAATGGTTGTTTTCCTGGTATGCTTGCTTACTGATGGCTAATACCAAATGTAGTTAATACAGATGTTAACGTATTAAATAGAATGCCTTTTACCTGCAATTAAATCAACAATAAGTTTTCATGAGAGCACATAATAAAAACCTAGAGGCTTCTTTTTGTCAATAATCACAGACACTAGAACAGATCAAATTTTAAAGGAAAAAAAAAATGCCTTAGACATGGTTTATTAATTTAGTTTTTTCTTGTTCTTTACAGTCTGTTTCAGAGAACTGATTCTTCTGAATAGTTAACTAAATTGTGACTACTTTACAAATTCCCATAAATACCTGCTTATCATTTGGATTTTAGAATAATATCATAATTCCTTCTAGATATTAAATGATGTGCTCACAACACTGTATTATACGTGTAACAAAGTCTTGAAATGTTGAGATTATTATATTTCAGTAGGTCATTCCATCTGTCCCCTTGTCAGTGCATGCTAATGTTCTAAAGTATATTTGCTAGTGCTCTATCTTGTCTTCTTATGTAAGTGCCAAGATAACAGATTTCTAAATTAATTTGTAGAAACTCTTTACAGTACAATAAAACTCGTGGTAAGGTCATACTATAAATTCATAAAGAACCATTTCAAATTTCTATTGTGGCTATGTAGCTAGGAAACATTAAATTATCAAAATATTAAGGGTTTTTTTTTTTGGTTTGTAGAAAAAATATCCTTGTATAAATTACATTGTATTATGGATGACATTATTGGATAACTGCTTTTTAAATTGAATTACCACATAAAGAGTTTCTGGTGACTTGAATATGGCCAGAATTCAATCTATATTACTCCCATCCTCTGTTATTAATACTAATTTGCTACTGTACATGAAGGTTGATACAAAGGGATGAACAAGACAGGCTGGACCGTTCAATTTTAGGAGCATTGGTCACATCATGATGACTTTACTTCTGAATGTATTGCAAAATATGACATAAATTGGCACTTTTAATTGTTATGCCTTTGTTCTTTAGTTTTATTTTAATTTTTTCCTTTTGTAAAATTATGTATTTTTAGATTTACCATATAGGTCAACCTCTTTTATTCTTTCATAAATGATGCCATTTAAAAGCTCCTGAAAAAAATTGAATGCAGCCTACTGCATTGAAGCAGCTGTGCTTTCAGGATACATCTTCTGAATATTAAACACAATAGGACATATATCTGAATAGAGAACAGGTGAAAAAATTCTCAAGTTTGCCTGGTCATAGTATGGCATACCATTTGTGTCACAGCACAGAATTAGGATTATGCTCTGTATCTCACCAGTTTATGACTGTTTATTGCTACTGCATTTGTCTGTTACCTTGAAATGCATTAAATATATTAAATAATGTATTTATTTAATAGAAAACTGTTGAAGCACATTTAAGCTTCTGATGTGTAATACAGGTAACTCCCAGTTCAACTTCTTTGATGACATTACAACTGAAATCCAGTTTGAACCTTGCCTGAACCCATACTTTAAGTTAATTATTGTTCTTCATGTTAAGATAAGCTTTTGGCTAGGCTTTAATGAAGCTTGGGAAAGCTTGTCAGCATAGAGCCAAAATTTGCAAACATTTGGTCAGAACAATTATGTCTTGCTCTGAAACAGAATGAACATCCATCCACTAAGTAGTGGGGAAAATGTGCAATCAGTGGGTTTTCTTTTCAAGCTACTACTATTTAGAAGCTGTTTATCATAGTTGTGAACAGGACTTAATCTTTTATTTGCACAATCAGAGGCTTACACTCAGAAGTTACTGAATTGTTGGAGACAGCAATCTCCACAGAATACCTCCTTTTAAATTAAACATGTGATTATTTAAGGTATGTAAGCAGATTAACACTTAGAAATTTTAACCTGGATGAGGATGAAAGTAGCCTTAGTCAAGGTTCATTAAAATTTCTGCAGTGAAATGAGAGAACAATACTTAGCTTTTATTTTAGCATCTCAAATGATTTTAATATTAAATGCTCTCAAAGTGTGTCAGCTACATGCATTCACTTGCAAATATGACAGTATCTTGTCATTGTCCCTGCAGAACTAGGCAGAGAAAATCCTGATACTAAAATAGCAGCTGCATTACATACAGAGCTATCACACAAACCCACAAGACACAAGTTTTGTGCAAGTGATGAAGTCAATTTATACCCATCAAAGGAGACACCTGATCAGAAAATCACTATAGATTCATAACAACCCCTGTTTTAAGAGTCAGTGTTCCTAGTCTCTCCAAAAAATAAACACGAAACATACTGGATTTTATTGTCTCAAAAGAACAACATTGCTGAGCAGGTATGTTTTGGAAAATCAAAAGTTACCATCAGGCAGACTACAGGCATTTTTTATACTTTTATTTATTCTTCTCAAAATCCATCCTTCATTGGAACTTTGATCCTTTGAAGTATTTTGTATGCAATCTCACTGTTTTTTGAACTCTTTTAACTATTTGCTATGTTCAGATATGTTTTATTTTTCATTGTCGGGGCAAAATGTAGCAGCAGGCTAATGTTTCAGTTTTATTTTTTCTCCATATTCTTGTTCAAGTTTAGAAGGACACACACTTGATCAAGCGCATGCAAAAAGTAATAACATGTAGAACTATGAAGCTGCATTGCCTAGGCATATATAGATTCATAAATTAATTTCAAATTTTTCATAACAGCCCACGTTTTCAAGGAAGTTTCTCCAAAATGGTAATCAATATGAGGCCCTACAGCGGCATTTGGTAGCTGGAACTATGTGGGATATGATTACAGCCAGACTGTGATTTTCATTCTAAAAGAAGAGAAACAAAACTGGATATGTCAAGTTTACGAAAATATGTGGCATCTATCCTTCCATAGGAAGAAAAATTGTGCTTTACCTCAGTAACTCCCATTTTAAGTAGTTACAGTTTAGAACGTTAACCCTCTCTTGCATGTCTATAATTTCTAAAATCAAGGAAATTAATAAGGAACCTGAAAATTACTTACATTTACACAGAAAGATATTTTTAAACTGCATTGTTTGAGGTAATAAATGAAACACTTTAAAAAACATTTTCATTTAAAAATTTCCTCTTGATTATACAGGAATAACAAACCACAAATTAATCCTGCTCTATGTTTTCATAGACTAGCCACTGATTTTATTAACTGATCTTTCTTTGTTCAGTGCAAATAAATATTTAGTCTTTGGTTTTCATTCAATATTTGAGCTTGAACAGTATGTTCTTTCTTAAGATGTCCTATTTGAGTAGTCTAATTTAAGAAATACAAAACGTAAACAATTTGTAGGGCAACTGATGCTTTTTAGCTTTCAGTTGTTCCAACTTTTTTTACCTGTTATTTATTATAAACTGGGTATAGAACCAACATCTTGTTTCCAAAGGACTTTCAAAGGACTCCTTATGTTTTTTGATTGGTTAGTTCCATAAATTGACAGGAAGCAAATCTGAAAAGTAAATAGAAGATTTGTACTGAAACCATTAGAGAAGAAATGAGAATGTTCATTAACTGTAAAATATACTTAACTTCAACTCTGCTGCTGAGTTGCTGGGTCTGGCAACTCAGTCTCTAGGAGGCTTAGCTTTCTGTCACATTTTTCTTTTATTTTGCTTTACCTATCCATTCAACATAAAATAAGAGACACTGTTTAAGGCAAAGTCAGCACAACAGGACATCTTCACCACTATTATCTTTAAAAAAAAAAACAAAAACAAAAAACCTGTAAGCATTGATTTGACAGAATAATAAAATAAGGGTACACAAATAAGAACTATCCTTGAAGAATATCCTTGGAGGAGCAAGAATGCTAATGGGACTTAGAAAAAGATGAAAGTAGGGGATAATAGGGAAGGCAAAATAGAGACTTGGCTCCCTTCTTATGAATAAGAAATGCATAAGAAGTATCTGTGGCTGTTGCTAATTTTGTGCTTTGGAAATTATTAATAAGTGGAAGAGGCACTGGGATCTGATACCTACTTTTTTATATATATATATGACATATTTCAATCTCAGGGATTACAATTACTTCATGAACAATTCTTATGGAGGATAAAAGAGAAGACAAAAGCCTGCTCTAAAGTTTTTTCTCATTCTTAGAATACGATATGACATCAGTCTCTTTGTGAAATGTCCTGACAATATGCTATAAACCTTAAGTGGTAGCTCATGACTCAAGGACATTTTTCAGTTTTGATTGGCACATCAGGTTTTTATATACTTTATGTTACTGTCACCAATAGAGGTAAAAAATCTTCTGTGATCATGTTTTGTGAAATGGTCTGGAACCACACAGTTATTTCACATGTATAAAAAATGAGAAAAGTTAATCTAATTTTATTTTTAATCTGTTCCATGAAAATTAACAAGCAATTAATGTATTTTTTAAAATAAGTATTTTCTCTGTTATTACCCAAGCTGAAATCTATTTCCAATTTCTAAAGCAATTTCTTCATAAATTATTAGATTTTCTAGAGAGTGTGTGGCACATTCATTTCATCTTTCATGGATTGCAGAATCACAAACTTAGTCTCCATAATCCCTAAGAGATCTATCCAGAAAGCCCTATGTCACAGGAATAACAGAGCACCAGAAAACTACATTTGTCCTGTTAGTTTCCTGTGCCTTGTCACACCTGCATCTTTATTAAGGGATGCCAGACAAATATGTATTTATCTTTTGGGCTAAAGTTGGCAAAACAAGCAAGTTGTGAGACAAAGCAAATATAATCATTTCTGCAGGCATTTGGATCTTGAAGATATTTGGCTAGATTTTCATCTGTATTTTACAAAATACATTATAAAGTATTCAATACTAGATTCTTCACAGACGTAGAAATAAATTTATTTCAACTATTAACCCAAAATTTAGGCTCAGTTTTGTCAGAAATCCAACAAAAAGAGGATATTAGACCTTATGTAACTAGGGCTAACCTTTGGAGGCAGATGACACTTTTGTGTTTATTTTTACCACAGAGCATACAACTAATACTGAAGGGGAAAAGGTACTAAAACTAAAACATAGACTTTTTTAAAATAGGGACTTGTATGATATTTAGGAGTCTATGCATTTCCTCCAGTAGCTCTCTTGTAGAAAATAAGTAGGTACAATAAATAATGAAGAGTATATGGAGGAAAGACAGAGTCTAAGACTAATAACTTGCAAGGAAAACTGTTTAAATCAGTAAGAATTTCATATTCAGAAGTGGGATTAAAAATTTTTGTTTGGAGACTTATTTTTTCCTGCTGAGGCCACTTTATTCCATTGATTTGGCCAAAGGTGAGTGATAGAGCATGATTTGCTCAGGAAAATCTCCTCTACTGGACCAATTGATTGTGCTGTTTCCAGTATAAATAGGAAGGGAAGGAGAAAAGGTGTCTGGAGATATGCTCGGATCATAAACGTGTACGTGGCTTTAGTAGATTAACTTAGAAAAAATCACTAAAACAAACAACAAACCCAAACAGCCTTAATTCTTTTATTTTATAATTGGAAAATAAGAGGGTCAGAATTACTAAATAAACAAAACTGAAGCAAAAGTATGGAAAAAAAGAAAATATAACCTTGATGGATGCTATTGTTTACTGTAATAAAAGGTTTTATACTCATCTGTGGCTAGCTATCTGTACAATACCCACAGATTTTGGTTTCATTTAAGAGTAGCTGTTTACATTGTTTCTAAAAGTTCACAGCCATTTCTGATATGTATATTCTGAAAGAGGATTAACAATCACTTCAAAGGTTCTCTTCATTAGTAATACGTGTCAGTATCTATTTGGGGTAGGAAACATCAATATTTGCACATCTTTTGTAACTACTACACAACACAAAATTTACAACACATGTCTGTCATGAACAAGTGACTTGAATAGTTGAAAGAAGACTTTGCAGATTGATGACTATTTCAATCAGTCTTTCATTCTGAAGATTCCTCTTATCATCTATGGTCAAAACGTAGAAAGGATGCAATGTAAGTGCTTTTTTCATAGAAAGAAAGGAAACAAAAGCTGTAGTCTTTATTTTGGGTAATTGTGGCCTCGGGAAAAATATCTAGTTCATGTAAGATATACTTTGATTTTTTTATTAGTTGAGTAGGATGGCATATTAAACAGAATCTTTCTATGAAACAGTCTGTTAAATTGGAAGAATATTTTTCCACGTTAAAAGGATAATAGTGTAGACTTTTTCCAGGTCATTGTACTGGATACCAGTGTACTGAACTTGTGCATAATTTGGCTTTAAAAAACTGTTCCACAGTTTCTTTTCATGGTATGTTTGGCAAATACTCTGGGCAAAGAGTATCTGTCATTCTAAACTTATCTACTTTTCCTCATTCCACAAGGCCTAGTAATATGCACCTAGACTCTCCAGGATCTTAAATACATGATTTTCCAGCTATTTTTCTTGGCATTTTAACTTTTCAGTTTGTCTATTTAGGAGCATATGGCTGAGGGAAACAAAAAAAAAGTTACTGTGTCAGATTCTGAAATCCTGCATAGGGTTTTTTTTGGGGTTTCTTTGTTTGTTTGGTGGTTTTTATTTTTCTCTTTTATGCTATACACACAGGTATCGTCAAAATAACAAGCTTCACAGTAATGGTCCTGCTTCCGTGCCATTATTTTTCTCCAGCATTCAATGGGTACAGATCACAGACACATGAACTTCCCTTTGTAGCTCACAAATTGTCCACAAATGAAAGAAAAAAATATTTTTTCTTCTCTATAGCAAATTATTTGAGCTGTTTTTCAGGTAAATGGAATTGCTGCCTGCAACTGACACATACATCTCCTCTTCTGTCTGTTGGCACAAACATTTATCATTCTGAGAGTTTCACCAATCCTCACACATTTCTGTAATTTTCATAGTTGAATACCTGCACCTTTCATTCTGCCTTCTGAATTAGATTACATACTGTTCCTTAGACTCACTCCCTATCTTGAGATAAGGAAGTATTCACTGGGCCAGGTATTTCCACTCCACTTTCAGTACCAAAGTCCACTCTGGTGCCTGGACTATGATGGTTCACACATCTTCTGTGAACCGAGGTATTCATTGATATAATGGTTTAATACAACTGTCAGGGCCTGGGTGCATTGACAGGCCTCAACAGCTCTGAGCAGCCTTCTCCTCTGGGGCCTCCACCTTCCCCTGCCAATGGGCCCAGGAACTCCATTTCATGTCAGCATGAGGCTGTCAGTCCCTATCAAGCTAGCCATTGCAGTCCCAGTTTCCAGCCCGGTTTTTGGATTGTCTAAATTTCCTGGGACTTGGCTTGTGACCTTGTGTTTACCTGTTAAACACTGGACTCTTGGGAGGACCTGTTGCTGTCAGCATTCTGCTGTTTGCCTGGCTTGGGACTGTACCTCCATGATGATCTGAATTCCTCTGCCTTGGGAAGCCTCTCAGGGGCAGGCTGAACCCTCCACTTGGCCTTGAAAACTCTTCAGTGGTGTCTTGAGACCCTTGCCCACCTCAGGACCTGAAAATAACCCCCAGCAACACCTTATTGGGCTCCGTGGTGTTTGGGGACTGATCCATGGTGACTCCAACCCACAGAGGCCCACAGGTTCCCATGGGGACTCTTGACCTGCCCTGGGATCCAGCTAACCTTGTGCATGCCCCCACTGTGACCACAGTGTTTTGTAACCAGTTTCCTCCAGAGCTATGTAAGATGTGAGGACAAACCTTGCTGAAAGGAGAAGCTGGTGCCAGGGCCCCAAGCATGCCTCTCCTCCTGAGGGCTTGGCAGTGGGAATCAGGTCCAGTGCAGCCAAAAGCTGTCCCTTCCCACTGGTGGCCTTGGGATGAGGCTCTCTGGCAGCACTGCAGGGAGGTCTGGGCCCAGGATTATCTCATGGGAGCTGCTGTAGGCCAAAGCTTAACTGCTGGGCCCCACTGGAGCTCCTGTACTTACCACCTCAAAATTGGGCTGCTGCCTGGTCCTGGGCCTTCTGGTCAGGACCTGGACCCCAAACCACAGGCTGACTTCATGGCCTGACCCCCACCTGCCCCATCACTGCAGACCTGCTGTGCCTGATCTGCTTACTGTCACTATAACTGATCCTGACCCTGACTTGCTAACTTGTGTTCCTGACTTGACCTCAGAGCTACCTTGCTGACAAGGAATTGCCTGGTAGTCTGGGCTCTTGGTTGAAACTGGCTGTTCCCCCAGTGCTGGCCTGCCCTGCTGGCCTCTTTGAAATTACTTTCCTTCTCCTGCCACCCTGTGACTTAGGAAGCAGTTGGCCTGCCTTGTGACATGTCTGTAGCAACTTTATAATCAGAACGAGAATGTACACACCTTCTGCAGGTGGCTTACTCAAATCATCAAACCTTTTCATTTATTTATCTCTTTTGGTCTTCTACATAACAATCTTACTCTTGAAGAAGTCTGTAGTCATTCAAGATTACGTTTCCCTCACCCCTAAAGTATTAGTGTTTTAACAAACACCTTTGTTTTACAGAGACAGAATCCTTAGAATCACAAGTCTTCCCACATTTTTTCTTGAAAGATAGTGAATGATATGGCATGTAAAAACCAACAAAGAATAGGACTCTTTTTTTTCTGAAGAAGTTGAGCTTCTTTCAGATTTTGATTTTCCCAGTGGGATTTCCTTGCTATTAAATGCTGATACATACATCAATATAGCAATATGGCTCATTATTATTATGTTAATTAAAATTTAAAAAAAATATTATATCATTCTTGTTTATTGTGCCTTATTACAAACAGTCTTGAATTTGAGAAATATTTAGATCTACCTTGAATCTGTAAGTGTTGTCTGTTCTTAATATAAAATAGGCCAATACCCTTCACCAACAATTTTGGGACAGGTGGCAAGGCTGAAATCTAGAATACAATCCAAATTTTGCATCTAACCTATTTGTTACATCTAACCTATCTGTTACACTATGCTGTATCACAGGTGATAGATGCTAAACGAACAAATTCTTGCTCTAGGAAACTTTCTACTGGAAGGTTAAACCTATATGTTTCCAAGCCTTTTATGAGGACATAAAGAGGTGGATAGATGATGGCAGAGCGGTAGATGTGGTCTACCTTAACTACAGTAAATCATTTGACAGTCTCTCACAGCATCCTTGCTGCTAAACTGAGGAAGTGTGATCTGGACGATCAGGTAGTGAGGTGGACTGTGAACTGGCTGAAGGAAAGAAGCCAGAGAGTTATGGTCAATGGGGCATGAGAGACAGGCATGGAATTATGCTGGTTCTTGCTGTTAATATAGATAATACAGCATACTTAGCAAAAAGAAAAACAAAACAAAAAAACCACCACCACCATAACTAAAAAACCAAACCGAACCAAATCAAACACCTAAACAAACAAAAACCCCAACCAACCAACCAACCAACCAAGGAACCAACCCCTCCCCCACAAGCAAAACAAAACAAAATCAGGTAGCTAAGATTGTTTTTTTGTATCATACCGCCTTTGTGCATACAACTTAACACGAGGGTTGAAAACCTTGCATAGAGAGCTTGCCAGATTGTCTTTTGTCTTTTCCAAATTACAGGTTTTGTGTCTGCCAGCAGAAACTCAGTTGAACCCAAGAAATGCTGCCTCTCAAACAGACAAGTTGTTGCTGGTAGGTAGTTTGTCGCTCTGAAAGAAAATGTACCCTGGTTTTCAGCCCTTCCAAAGTTTTGCCGTGGTTCAGGAATCATTGATACTGAGTACCATTTCAGGATGACTTCCTGAAATGATTTCTGAGACAATTCAGCTGTTCTTTATGCAAAAGAGTAGGGATATTGGAACAAAGTTGCCCTTCAGGAGGGTTGTATTCTTTACTTTCATTCCTTATTTTTGAGGAGCCTTGATATCTTAATTTCTAACTACTTCCCTGTGCCGGTTTGACTGAAAATGGATTAAGAATTATTTGGGTTGGAAGAGACCATCAAGATCAGTGAGTCCAATCATAACCTAACTCTGGTACTAAACCATGTCCTTAAGAACCTTATCTATACATGTTTTAAACACCTCTAGGGATGGTGACTCAACCACTTCCCTGGGCAGCCTGTTCCACTGCTTGACAACACAATCCATGAAGATATTTTTTGTTAATATTTAATCTGAACCTCCCCTGGCACAAGTTGATGCTTTTTCTTATTTTCCTATCACTTCCTACTTGGGAAAAGAGACCAACACCTTCGATGCTACAATCATATTTCAGATTGTTATAGAAAGCGATAAGGTCTCTCCTGAGCCTCCTTTTCTCCAGGCTAAACAGCCCCAGCTCCCTCAGCCGCTCCTCATAAGACTTGTGCTCCAGACCGCTCACCAGCTCCATTGCCCTTCTCTGAACTCTCTTCAGCACCTCAATGTCTTTCTTGCAGTGAGGGGATCAAAACTGAACACAGCATTCAAGGTGGGTCGTCACCAGTGCCAAGTACAGGGAGATGATCACTTCTCTGGTCCTGCTAGCCAAACTATTCTGTTGGTCTTCTTGACCATCTGGGCATACTGCTGGCTCATATTCAGCCAGTTGTCAATCAACACCCCGAGGTCCTTTCCACCAGGCAGCTTTCCAGCCAGTTTTCCCCAAGCCTGCAGTGTTTCATGATGTTGTTGTGACCCAAGTGCAGGACCCAGCATGTGACCTTGCTGAACCTCATGCAGTGGGCCTCTGCCCATCAATCCAGACTGTCCAGATTCCTCTGTAGAGCCTTCCTACTCTCAAGCAGATCAATATTCCTGCCCAACTTGGTGTCGTCTGCAAACTTACTGAGGGTGCACTCGATCCCCTTGTCTGGATCACTGCGGAAGGTATTAAAGAGAACTGATCCCAATATTGGGCCCTGAGGAACACCACTCATGACCAGTAGCCAGCTGATTTGACTCTGTTTACCACAACTCTTTGTGCCAGGCCTTCCAACCAGTTCTTTACCGAGTAAAGAGTATGCCCATCCAAGCCACAAGGTGCCAGTTTCTCCAGGAGGAGGTTGTGGGAAATGATGTCAAAGGCTTTACTGAAGTCTACATAGACAACATCTACAGCCCTTCCCTCATCCACTAAGTGAGTTACTTTGTCATGAAAGGAGATCAGGCTGGTCAAGCAAGGCCTGTCTTTCATAAACCTATGCTGACTGGGCCTGATCGTAAGGTTTTATTGTTTATGTAGTGTGAATGGCACTCAGGATGATCTGTTCTATAACCTGGCACCAAGGTCAAACTGACAGCCTGGATCCTCTTTCTGGTCCTTCTAGTAGACAGGCATCATATTTGCCAATTTCTAGTGAAATGGGACCTCCCCCGTTAACCAGGAATCCTGACAAATAATTGAAAGAGCCTTAGTGACTACCTCCACCAGCTTCCTCAGAACCCTTGGGTGGATCTCCTCTGGTTTCACAGACTTGTGATTGTCTAAGTGGTGTAGCAAGTCACCAACCATTTCCCCTTGGACTACTGGAGTTCCATTCCGCTCCCCATCCCTGTCTTCTGGCTCAGATGTCTGTGTACCTGGAGCACAAGTGGTCTTACTATTAAAGACTGAGGCAAAGAACGCATTTAGTGCCTCAGCCTTTCACTCATCCTCTGTCACTATGTTCCCCCCACATCCATTCTGCCCTGCAGCCAAACTAGTGTCTTTCAGGTTATCAGAATTGAAATTGACGTGTATTCACACTTTATTTTTTCATTTAAAAAATTTCACATATTGCTTTTTTTCCACTTTTGATCCTGCATCTCTTTCAATTGGTGACATATGGTGTTTGCTATATTTCTATACCATAATCCAACGTAAATCATTTAACTAATTTAACTTATAGACACAAACAAGACTTTCTTGCTATATTTTGAGAGTGTTCTTTAAGAATTTAATACTTAAGATCAAACTTGCTAAAAGACACATCACACCATAGAAGCACACTGTCACTGTTTAATGCAGGACAACAATAAACTGTGGCAGATGTTTTGTTAACCCCCTCCCCACCCACCAGCTTCCCCACCAAGGAGAGACAATAGGAGGAAAAGAGAGAGGGACTTGCAAGTTGGAAAAAGTTAAAAATGCTTTACTAATGCTACTAATAAAAGAAAGAAAATAATACAAAATATACAAAACCAATCTTGAATTTCCCAGCACAGCTAAGTGACAGAATCAGCACCAGTGGTTGCAGGGCAGGCACCTGGAAGTCCTGGGCTGGACTCCGCAGCAAACCAGAACTGGATTCAGGGATGCAGGGTCTGGAACCAGACCTTGGATCACAGGGATGACAAACAGGATTCTCTTTAGATGCCAGTCATAGCTGAAGAGAGTGAGACCCTCATGACCTCCCAGTTTTATAGTGTGTATGGTGTGGATGGGATGGTCAATTTTGGTCACCTGTTCTGTTCACCCCTCCTTGCAAATACACCCCTCTCATTTATTGGATGCGCATTTTTTTTCAGTGACCTTCCATACCTATGTTATCAGCTGCCGTCAGCAAAAACAAGAGGCCAAATTCAAAGAAGTGCAGTTACTTAGAAGAACTTAGCTGAAAGAAAAACTCACTAAAAGAGAACCTGGTCCTGTTTTTAACAAAACCAGGACACATACATTAAACTTTATCATATTTGAATATTTCTTTAAGAACCCAAGTAAAAGAGTAGCAGAATTCAGAAATGACAATTTACTTCATTTTGCTGTATTAGTGAGTATTTAGCTCCCCTCAAAATTGGCCCATTCCTTTAAGAGACTCACTAATAAGCACACAGATTTAAAATCAGAAAGTAAAAATCCTCATGAATCTTCCTTCCAATGGGTATTAAAAAAACCTATTAAACAAAAAATAATCTCGTCGTCTAATCAGTGGAAGTCAGTGTACAGAGAACACTGTGAGATTTATACTTTTATGTTGTCTCATACATTGAAAACACAGAGCTAATTTCCAAAGGACTGAAAATATTTGTTC
Organism: Patagioenas fasciata; assembly: GCF_037038585.1. Taxonomy (NCBI): domain Eukaryota; kingdom Metazoa; phylum Chordata; class Aves; order Columbiformes; family Columbidae; genus Patagioenas; species Patagioenas fasciata. The sequence continues at coordinate 24,747,782 of NC_092524.1, read as the reverse complement.
ATCACTGACCATCACTGTGCTACAGGATGTTAAAATTCTCTTCAGAAAACCCCAGTTCTGTGGCATTTCTTTGACACTGTATATTGCAGCACAGTTTACGTAATTGGCAGTGCACCTCAAGATGCGTTGCAACATATAGAATAAGAGCAACATTAACAGTCAACTCACTAGTGTTGCATGAAGAGAAGCAGCCCTGATGAGGAATAAATTAATAGCAGCTTATTCTTTCAGCCTCAGTAAGAAACCTGACTTCTCTTTAGTCATCACATGGTACACTTTTACATCTGGTCTCAAATCTTCACAACAGTTGTTGAATACCAGCAGCCTACTGTAACAAACTAAACACAGTGAAATGGCAAGTCATTCTCACTTGCAATACTCTGCATTAACAGTACCAAGAAATTTCACTATGACTTTTCATTTATTCTGTTTTAAATTCTGCTTGTAATTACACTTCATCTTTTTTAATATCTAATATTTTTCAGTGACCTTAGACTTATTCTGTAATTGCTCCTAACCTAGAACTGACCAAAATAAACACATAAATAAAACCATAGATAAAATAACCAGTGTATTTGCCCTTTATTACAACACTCATTTTATCAGCACTTTGATTTTTTTTCCCCATGGAAACTAAACAATTCAATCTACCTCAGGCTTTAACCTTTCATTGTAATATTCCCTTTCACTCTCAGTCTTAACAAAAGCTGGAGCATAAATGACAGACAGTAAGTATGAAGGTAATAAGAACATCTCGATTATAAATCAAAGTAAACAGGCTGTCATAAAACTGGAACAATATAGAAGACAGACATTTTCTCTCTGAAAGCAATTATTTTTGTTTTTCAGATGAATCCATCTGTAAATTTAAGGGCTAAAGGAAGTAGTTGTTTTGTCTTTCAGTTGGCTCAATCAATTGAAAGTAGAAATCTACATGCTAGTGAGGATAGTAGTGGCAATAGATGTCCCCATGCACCAAAAAATCCACAGCTTATCTGTATTAATCCTTATTGGATCCCAATTTATTCAAAGAGTACCACATTTAATTGGTTTACCATGGCTGTATCTGGTCCTGAAATCCTATTTTGCTCATTGAAAGAACAATTATAAAAAGATGTTCTACTGATACCTTAAGACTATCAGTCACATTAATATGGAGATACTGAACATGGAGTCATAAATACTCGTACCTGAAAGAAAATTTTGTGCATGTGTGCAATATGCTGATTTTTAATGGAGTCTTTCATAGCTCAATGAAGTGCTGGGTGAGGGGAGCGTGTTCCAAAACCTACTTTCTTTATGGGACAGCGGCCTAAGCACAAGGCAATCTGGAAATACAGCTTGCAGGATTCACTGTGCTGGCCAACACTCCCCTACCCCAGGCATCCCAGTTGCTAGGCCATCTCAGGATCAGTATTTTATTTCTCTTCTAAGATACATTTTACTATGTTCTATACTTGTTCCAAAATGAAGTTAAATCAAGTACTTCAATATAAGAAACACTTGTTTTGTTTTGTTTTGTTTTTTAAACCTATATATGGTATAATGTTTAAACCTATACATGGTATATTGTACCAAGGTTTAGAATTGCCACCTTGTTTTTTTATAACTTTCTGGGTTTAAATATTTTCTTAATCTGCTTTTCCAGACTGTTTCTCATTGTACATTTACCCCACCCATTCCTATTCATCTGCTTTTTGAGATAAGTAGAAATCATAGAATCATAGAATCGTAGAATCATGGAATAATTTTGGTTGGAAGAGACCCTCAGGATCGAGTCCAACCATAACCTAACCTAACTCTTGCAGTAAACCATGTCCCTAAGAACCTCATCTAAATGTCTCTTAAACACCTCCAGGGATGGTGACTCCACCACTTCCCTGAGCAGCCTGTTCCAATGCCTGACAACCCTTTCTGTGATGAACTTTTTTCCTAATATCCAGTCCAACCACCACCTGGCGCAACTTGAGGCCATTTAGTCTTGTCCTATCACTTGTTATTTGGGAGAAGAGAGCAATACCCTCCATGCTACAACATCCTTTCAGGTAGTTGCAGAGAGCGATAAGGTCTCCCCTCAGCCTTCCTTTCTCAAGGCTAAACAGTCCCAGTTGCCTCAACCACTCCTCATGAGACTTGTGCTCCAGGACCCTTATCACTTCCATCACCCTCCTCTGCACTCCCTCTAGTACTTCAATGTCCTTCTTATGATGAGAGGCCCAGAACTGAACACGGTATTCAACCTGGGGCCTCACCAGTGAGTACAGTGATGCAAACACTTTCCTAGTCCTGCAGGCCACACTATTCCTGATAGAAGCCAGGATACTATTGACCTTTTTGGCCATATTCAATCTTCTTAATCACTTCCACAAAAATATTAAGGCTTCGGATAATTTTGTCCATATGATTTTGCGATGTCTTTTAGGTCATGGGTATTTGATTCACAAAATATTGAGCAGATGTAGTATATTCAATTACTTAATGACTACTAATAATTACTTTTTAACAGTGGGTTTATGAAACTACTGAGAATAGAGCACATTCTCGTACATTTCTCTGATGAAAACCTAGCTCATCTCTACTTCACTTTGTTTGTGGTAGCTACAAGATCCAAGAACAGTATCTCCAAGATAAGCTCTTTTCGCATAAATTTGATGTGGTTCCCTGCTGCCTGTTATATTAGGACTATGAACTTGATTTGGACTAGATATCTTGGAGCTAATGAACAAAAATAAAAAAAATATTGGTTATGTTAATGTCCCTTTTAAATTTTTTCAAATTATGGCAAATATTCCCTCTATGGACAAAACTGACATTCTACTAAATCCCCTAAGATCTTTATCGTCAGTGTGACAAGTAATTTCTGGCTAAATGCAGAGGCAAAAATTGGCTTTATCCTGTGTTTCGATAAGTTGCATCTTCTATCTGACATTGATGGAAAGCCTGATGTTGGATTTTGAGTACTTTGTATGTAAATTTGAAATAAATAAGTGAAATTGTTATAGCAATTCCAGAGAGAGAGAGTGTTTCAGCTACAGTCAGCAGGATCTTTTCCAGAAGTCATCAGCCATGACAGTACTCTAGGGCATTTAACTGTCAAGTTCATACTGAATACTCTCATTTTCAGTTACTGTTGTGATTTGAAAAACAGGTTCGTCTTGCTACAGCCAACATTCTTGAATTATAGATTCAAAAGCAGTGGAGCTGGTCTCCAATGTTTATAGCATAGGATCCAACAAAGTGGACACATATAGACTTTGGTGTCTTTCAACAGTAGGGGGAAATTGTGAAGCAGTTTAAATTATTCTCATAAATTGATAAATTGTGACATTTATGCGTTTACTACAATGGATTTTAAAATAGTAAACTATGATTATTTGATTGGATGGGATATACATTGTTAATTTATGGCACTTACGTAATGTTTACATTGCAAGTTTTAAGATTCCCTCAAATGAATATATAGAAAGAAACAGAAATGAAAATATTTCATTTCTTTTATCAGAGTGTACCAGTGTGTGACTTGTAGAATTTCTCTGAATGTCATTATACTATCTAATCCCAGAATTTCAATTAATTCATGTTTATGAAGAACAAAATAATACACCAGGAAATCAATTCCTGTGTACACCTGTATCATTATTTAATATCGGCTGAGATGAAAAAGAGGTAAACATTGTTACAACTTTGAACTGAGTTTTAGATTATTTCTATAGTATGGGAAAAGCACAGATTCGAAAAATTGAAATTCTGCATTTCAGGTTTCAAACTACTTTTTAAAATCAGAAATTAGTTGTTCCCTTTCTCCAAAAATATTTCTATCAGAATTTTGAATTTATCTGATAAAACCGATGACCTTTTAGGTCATCTTTGTTCTGAGGTAAATCCAAAACATGATTCAGAAAAAAGGATTTCCGCTGACATCAGCAGGATATTGCTCTTAATAGAAATAACAGAATTTGTCCCCTCATATATATAAATGTAATCTGTAAGATTTATATGATTGTTTCATACACAGAACATGTATAGCTTATTAACTCTGTTACACCATAAAGGTCTTTTTTTTTACTTGTTTTTCATTTGTTTCCTTGCTCAGAAAAAATATAAGGCATCTGCATGCAATGAAAACAAAGTAAAATCGGAAAAAAATTATGAAACTGAGTTTTCAATCTTAGAAAAATTAAATGATCTTTTGTCACTGGTTAAAAATAAAACTTTGGTCCATTATGAAGAATAGATTCCCCTAAAGCCTTTGTGCTTTAGAGTAATTACTGTCTTAAAATCTTCTTCAGTGATTGACAAGTATTGCATTTACTCTCTAAAATGTGTCAAAACAAACAATTTTCTAGTTCAATGCATATACTTAAATTGTTGATATTTTTACCATAATAAGGACATGGTCCTTCAGATATATAGTGAAAGCAATAGACTTGTTCGTTTGGCATGTTTGGCTTGTTGGATGCATATTTTGCATGCTGAATGCATGTTTTGCATGTTTTAAAGGACCTCTTTATTTTTCATTATAATATCAGAAAGGAAGTATTAGAAGTTTCAATATGGTACAAAATTCATCTGGAAATTATAGGTTATAGAAATAGTTAGATACCAGCAAAGAACTGAGGAAAAGCAAACCAACCAAACAAACAAAAAATGGAAGGTAAACACTTTGAACATGAAGTCTGATGCTCATAATGTTAACTTAGTGGAACATATTAATGCGTAATTTGTGTTCAAGATTGATGAAGTAGTTGTCTCTTCTGAGTCTCTCTCATTTGACATAAATATTTATTTAAAGAGGTGCACTTACATAATCTTGATATCTCATAAATAGGTCCCTTATATATGATTATCTAAGAAACAAGTATTATATACCACTTTTAGCAATCAGCCTTTTCCCTTGCTAAGTGTTCTTGTCCTCTTAAAACTTCCTTAAGATGACAAACTCAGTATAACCAGATTCTTAATAAGGGTTTTCTGAGGCAGGCAAGAATGGAGTATGTGAGGAGCTAGGGGAAAAACAAACAAACAAACAAACAAACCAACCAAACCAACACACAAACCAACCAAACCAACACAACAAACAAACAAAACAAAACCAAACCAAAAACTAATCAACCAAAACCAAACAAAAACCAGAACCAAACACCAATGCTGTGCATCCCTGTAAATTCCTTTGAGAACGATTCCTAAGACTTGCTAAATGGCCCATTTCCCTATATAGTGACAGAAGTAAAAAAACAGCCCTAAAGGTTTTACTCTAATTGTGCATCATAGCATTTCTCATAATTTCCCACTACTTCATGGGAGATTCATGCACTTTCATTCTATAATTGATAGTGAAGCATAATGTACTCTATGTTGACATTAACATTAAAAAATGTACTAATAAATCTGTATGGATATTTCTGAAAAGTCTGGTCAACATATATCACAGGCATGCTTTTGTGGAAAAGGGGATCTCAGTATTAAAAATCACAGCAGTGATATATTCAAAGCATTCCAGAAAAAAAAGTGTTGAAAATTCATATCACATTACTTTTTAGTAGTCTCTTTTTCTGGTATATAACAATTTGATAATTCCACAGGTGCACAGTGAAAGTGGTAGGTTTTTTTGTTTCCTTAGCAACCACCAGATCTCCATTTTCATAAATTAAAAAGCATATACAGAGCTTGATGCTATTTTACTTAATTACATTTTCTTCTGGGGTTATATGAAATTCAGAGTGGTCAAGAAAATACATGAAGTGAATAATGGGAAGGAAAGAGTGGGAGGCTCAGTCCCAAGATCCAACCATGTATTAGGTCATTGGTGTCCCTGACAGATGAGACTATTTAAACTGAGGAAAAAAATTAAAAACGGTATCATAGAATCATAGCATAGTTTGGGTTGGAAGGGACTTTCAAAGATCACCTAGTCCAATGCCCCCTGCAGCGAGCAGGGACATCTTCAACTAGATCAGGTTACTCAGATCCCCGCCCAGCCTGGTCTTGAATGTTTCCAGGGATGGGGCAGCTACCACCTCTCTGGGCAATCTGTTCCAGTATTTGACCACCCCCACTGTAAAAAATTTCTTCCTCATGTCTAGCCTGAATCTCCCCTCCTTTAGTTTAAAACCATTGCCCCTTGTCCTATCGCAACAGGCCCCGCCAAAGAGTCTGTCCCTGTCTTTCTTATAGGTTCCTTTTAAGTATCGAAAAGGTGCAATAAAGTCTCTCTGGAGTCTTCTCCAGGCTGAACAACTGCAACTCTCTCAGCCTGTCCTCACAAGAGAAATGTTTCATTCCTTTGGTCATCTTGGTGGGTCTCCTCTGGACCCTCTCCAATAGGTCAATGTCTTTCTTATACTGAGGGCCCCAGAACTGGACACTATTCCTGGTGGTGTCTCACCAGAGCAGATCAGAGGGACAGAATCACCTCTCTCAACCTGATGGCCACACAACCCAAGATATGATTGGCCTTCTGGGCTGCAAGCGCATATTGCCAGCTCATGCCCAATCCTTCATCCACCAGTACCCCAAACTCCTTTTCCACTGGGTTGCTCTCATTCCTTTCATCTCTCAGTGTGTACCGATTCCAGGGGCTGCCCCAACATAGGTGCAGGACCTGACACTTGGCCTTGTTGAACCTCATGAAGTTCTCACAGGCCCACTTCTCAAGCTTGTCCAGGTTCAACTGGATGGCATTCCATCCATCAGGTGTGACAAATGCACCACTCAGTTTGGTGTAATCTGCAAACTTGCAGAGGGTACTCTCAATCCTACTATCTATGCCACTGATGAAGATATGAAATAGTACTGGTCCCACTACAGGCCCCTGAGGGACACCACTTATCACCAGTGTCTATGCAGACAATGAGCCATTGACCACTACTCTCTGGACATGGCCATCCAGCTAGTTCCTCATCCACTGAACAGTCCACCCATCAAATCCATACCTCTTCAATTTAGAGACAAGGATGTTGTGGGGGATCATGTTAAAGGCTTTATGGAATTTCAGATAGATGACATTCACAGCCCTTCCTTTGTCCACTGATATAGGTATTCCACCATAGAAGGCCACTAGGTTGGTCAGGCAGGACTTTCCCTTGCTGAAGCCATGCTGGCTGTCTTGAATAATCTCCCTGTCCTCCATGTGCTTCTAGGAGGATATGTTCCGTGATTTTCCTGGGCACAGAGGTGAGGCTGACAGGTCAGTAGTTCCCAGAATCCTTCTTTCTATTTTTTTTTTAAATGAGTACAATATTTCCCTTTTACCAGTCATCAGGAGCTTCACTTGATGGCCAAGACCTCTCAAATATCATGGAGAGTGGTTTGGCAACTACAACAATCAATTCCCTCAGGACTCTGGCATGCATCTCATCAGATCCCAGAGATTCATGTATATTCAGGTTTCTCAAGTGGTCACAAACCTGATCTTCACTTACAGCAGGATGGACTTTGCTCCTCAATTCCCTGTCTTGCAGTTCATCCACTTGAGATGTGTGGGAAGAGAGATTGCCAGTGAAGACTGAGGCAAACAAGTTGTTGAGTGCCTCAGCCTTCTTCTTGTTGTCATCACTTAAAAGAATGAATGCTACCTGTAATTGCTAACCTAATGTTATATATAAATTCTTTCAGTTTTATGTTGGTCTACTCTTATGACAAACAGTGACTGGCAAAACACCTAATCACACAGAATCACAGAATTACAGAATGTTAGAGATTGGAAGGGACCTCAAAAGATCATCTAGTCCAGTCCCCTGTCAGAGCAGGAAGACTTAGATGAAGTTACACAGGAAGGTGTCCAGGCGGGATTTGAATGTCTCCAGAGTAGCAGACTCTACAGCCCCCCTGGGCAGCCTGTTCCAGTGCTCTGTTACCCTTACTGAGAGGAAGTTTCTTCTCAGATTTAAGTGGAACCTCTTCTGTTCCAGTTTGAACCCATTACCCCTTTTCCTACCATTGGTTGTCACCGAGAAGAGCCTGGCTTCATCCTAGTGACACTCAACTTTTATATATTTGTAAACATTTATAAGGTCACCCCTCAGTTTCCTCTTCTCCAAACTAAAGAGACCCAGCTCCCTCAGCCTTTCCTCATAAGGGAGAAGCTCCACTCCCTTCATCATCTTTGTTGCCCTGCACTGGACTCTCTCCAGCAGTTCCCTGTTCTTCTTGAACTGAGGGGCCCAGAACTGGACACAATATTCCAGATGGGGTCTCACCAGGACAGAGTTGAGAGGAAGGAGAACCTCTCTCGGCCTACTAACCACCCCCCTTCTAATCCACCCCAGGATGCCATTGGCCTTCCTGGCCACAAGGGCACAGTGCTGGCTCATGGTCATCCTGCCGTCCACCAGGATCCCCAGGTCCGTTTCCCCTACACTGCTCTCTAATAGGTCATCCCCTAACTTATACTGGAACCTGGGGTTGTTCCTACCCAGATGTAAGACTCTACACTTTCCCTTGCGACCTCACCTAGGCATTCCTGCTCCAGCAGGGGGGTTGGACTAGATGATCTTTTGAGGTCCCTTCCAATTCCAAACATACTGTGATACTGTGATTTCATTAAATTCTTCCCTGGCCAACTCTCCAGCCTGTCCAGGTCTCACTGGATAGCAGCACAGCCATCTGGAGTGTCAGCCACTCCTCCCAGCTTGGTGTCATCAGCAAGTTTGTTGATAGTACACTCTATTCCCTTGTCCAAGTCGTTGATTAATATATTGAATAATACAGGCCCCGGTACCGACCGCTGAGGTACTCCACTAGATACAGGCCTCCAACTAGACTCTGCCCCATTGACCACGACTCTCTGGCTTCTTTCCTTCAGTCAGTTCACAGTCCACCTCACTACTCGATCGTCCAGACTGAACTCCCTCAGTTTAGCTGTAAGGATGCTGTGGGAGACTGTGTCAAATGCCTTACTGAAGTCAAGCTAGACCACATCCACTGCCCTGCCATCGTTCATCCACCTCATTATGTCCTCCTAAAAGTCAATGAGGTTGGTCAAGCACGACTTCTCCTTGGTGAAGCCATGTTGACTGCCCCTAATGACCCTCTAATCCTGGATATGTCTTGAGGTGGCACCAAGGATAAGTCGTTTCATCAGTTTCCCAGGGATGGAGGTGAGGCTGACCAGTCTATAGTTACCCGGGTCCTCTTTCCTGCCTTTTTTGAAGACTGGAGTGACATTTGCTTTCCTCCAGTCCTCAGGCACCTTTCCTGTTTCCCAAGACTTGGGAATCACAAGCTACAGACACTAGTGACCTTGCAGCTTTAGACCTTTGGAAGCCCGCACGATTAGTTGAGTGTTGGTTTCACATGCATCTCAAGACTGTTGTGTCTTTCACCTGAATGTTGTTCATTATATGCTAAAAGGATTATGTAATGCAATATGTAAATGTGTATCCAATTGGCTCTTTAGGGTGTGAACGTAGTGGTAAGATTTTTTTATATAATGCCTTTTACTTATCTTACTGGCACGCTGGCTTTATTCCAGCATCCAGACTTACACAACTCTGTAATAAACAGGATCTCATCTCCGTGTGGTAAATTTGGCTATTTTGGAAGCACTTCAGGTAAAGAACCCTGGTTTTGAGACAACAACCTCTACTTCTTTTAAAAGGATACAAATAAATCTAGTTCTATTCTGAAATAAGACCTCCATTTGAAATAGAAAGTGTATTAATAAAACTGTTTAGGAAAATTTCAAATCTCTTTTGCTCCAGTTTTCAGAGAAAACTGCATGATGAATGAACTAAATCACTGAAAACACTACTGTTCAGACTTAACTAATCAAAACTTACTAGAATTCTACTTCACAAAAAAAAAAACACACCAAACAAAATGTGGTGTGTTTTTTTTTTTTTTTCACTTTAAAGGTTGAACTGAATAAACTAAAAGAACTAAATTACTAAATTGAAGCTCTGACTCCTTGATTTTCCTGTCAACTTGTGTACAGTATAATGAAACAAAAAAAAATCTCAAGTAAGAAAACAGGTATTTAATTTCACCAGCTTTGCTGCATTTTGTTTAACTAGGTTTAATTTTAAATGTTAATTTAAAGCTTTGATGCTTAAATTGAGCATTAAGAAGAATTACAAACACTAAATCACTAAAAGAGAAAAGGCACAGCAGTTATTATTTATTGTATTCTTTTTTTCTACTTTATAATCTGAAATGTCATGTACATGCCAACTCCTCTCAGTAATTTGTACATATACATATATTAAGCTAATTTATTCCTAGCCAAAGAACTTACCATTATTTGAAATAGTATCTCTCTTTTTTTCAAACTGTCATCATCAAAAATGCAAGCTAAAATTTCCAAATATTTTTTTTTTTTTCCCCCACTATGTGTCTATCGATGATTAGGACCAAAAAAATACCACAAAGCTTTATAATAGGAGGTAAGAGCTCAGAAAGAAGGAAAAAAACATTTTAGAACATAAGTGTGTTTGACTACTTGTGTAATTTTTTTCCTCTTATTTTTAACTTAATTTAAATGCTTCATACGTTGTATTAATAATCAAGATGATTATTAATAATTTTATGGATGTTTTGATTTCTCTTCCCCATATAAACAGAAGAATTCCAAGTAACGCTTGAGAATTTTACCTTGTCAGCAATCCTTATCTTGAATTTCGCATATTGTGACTTTTTTCTCAAGAAGAAAATTGTTTTTTACTTGATGCTCCTATGCAGCTATTTTCTTCTCAAGTGTCTTGCTTATAGAAATAACAAGCTTCATTAAATATTACAAAGGTGAGGACAAGAGTAGTTAGAAATTATGAAATATTTGATTCAGGGACACTCACAGCTCTCTCCCTTCTCGAAAGTTTCTAAATGAAGAAGAACTATGTCATTCATACTGGTTTGTGTTTTGAAACTATTGAATGTGACCTCATTTTTGGTTCAGTATCTTTGCAGGCATGTTACTATACTTTGGTATAGTAATGTACATTTATTTAATACATATTTAAATGTGCGACTGAATTATAAAAACCGAACCAACCAAAAAATTCTGCTTTCTGAACTAGTATTTTTTAGATTTATTAGAATTTAACAGAACATAAAAATCCACTTCAAAAAGATCTAAAGAACTGCACTTTCCAAAATTGACACCTTCCAACTGTCATTCAGCTCATTTCTGTGTTAAATATTAAGTCTTTAAATGTGCTATATATTACTCATTAGATTTTGCTTTTAAAGAAATGTTCTTGCTGTTTATTTTGAGCTCTGAGCAAATTTTTCTTAGCTTTCTAAGCTTTCATTGCAAAAGGCTCCCATTAAAAATACTATAAGGTAGTTAAATCCCATTAATGAAAAAAAAATATTTTTAACATTAAGCTTAATAAATTAGTTAAAGCAAAACAGAAGCCTTACATTCTCTAATAAGTCATAAGTCTTTCAGGGATTGTATAAATACATTTGTATATTCTACAGATAAATGTGCTTTCACTTTGTCCCTAGCTGAGAAAAAACAGAAATATTCTGGATAATTTTTGTTTCCCATTCAGCCTGAATGCTTGTCATGGTTTAACCCTAGCTAGCAATACAAACACGGTAGCCACTCACTCACTCTCTCCCCATCTGCCTCCAATAGGGGAGAGAATCCAAAGGGAAGGCAGAAACTTGGATTGAGATAAACACAGTTTAATAAAATAACAAAATACTAATACACTATTAGTATATATATAAAACAGAAATAAAAGATACTCAAGGCAATTTCTCATGAAAGTCCATCCACAACTGAGCAGCCAGTCCCAGGAAGCCACACCTGGTCCCAAAGCTGATCCCAGAGAGATAAAAGAGAGGAAAAAAGGCAGAAAAAACAGAAGCCTCTGCCTAATGGCAAAAAGCCAGGGGTTGGACTAGATGATCTTTCAAGGCCCCTTCCAATCCCTAACATTCTGAAGCATGATGTTAATTGGATGGAATATTCTTATTGATCAATCTGGATGTCAGTCAAGCTCTGCCTCATCTGTACCCTCCCTTCCTCAATGCCTCACATCTGTGGGCAGAGCACTCAGAATGTCCTTGGTGCTCAGACCAGAGCAATTAAAAACATTAATTCTGTGCTGGGGCATTATCTCTTGTTCTCAAATTAAGTCCAAATAATGACCGTGTTTGCTATGCAAAATAAAAGTTTCTAACTGTACAAAGAAAATTAAACCATTTTCAGTAAAACCAGCACAATACTGTAATACAATAAGCAAGCAAAACTAAGTAACTGTAGTTGTACTGTCTAAAACCCAAGATCATAGACATCTTAAACCTCTGTAAAGATGCAGGTATTTCTGTGATGAACCCATGTTGTATAGATATATAAATAGATGTGAAATTACCATCAAAACTAACTTCTAAGGTGGTAAATCATCTGTTCTTTAAATTTCAAGTTGATGATAGATGACCTTCAAAGATGTTCTAACTGAACACAGTAATTAGAGATAATTGGCTTGCACCATACAAAGCCCATAGAGACTATGGGATTTAATTGTCACTTTAGCCTTCATACTGTAGTATAATATATATATGGAATTCTACAGGAAGTGATGGTGGCAGTATACATATCAAATGTGTCATTACATTAAAAGTTATCTCAAACAAATCTGTCTTCAAGAGTCAATAGTCAATGCATATTTTAAAGGGACTATTGTGCCTGCCTAAGCACAAAGCAAATAAAAAAAACCGTTTGATTATGTTTCATAACTATATTCTCACTCAGTCTACACCAACCAAAACAAAGAATCCACTTCAACAATCAAGATTAATAATGGTAAATATTATAATAGGTCTGTAAATAATTATGTTTGTGAACATATATTGTTTCAAATGATTTTGTAAATCCATGACTACAAGCACATCTACAAATTCAGGTATGGAGTAAGCTGTGGATTAGCCAAATAGACCTAATGAACACAATTCTGTCCTCATTAGAACTGAGTTATAAATAGAAGAAAAAAAAATAGGACTTGCTGTTTCAGCATAACTCTCCATTTTTAAAAAGGATTTTCTTACAGACAACTTAGAAAAATAGAAATTATAAGACTAAACATGGAGAAAAAATATATCTGCTTTGATACAGCTGTATTGTTCCTTAGTAAAATGAAATCAAATGGAAATAAAAGGGTTTTGACTTTAGATTGTAATTTCTGGAGTTTTATGCTTCACTTTTCATAGTCTTTTGGTCCTGTTTTTTTCCTTCATTATAGATGACAGGAAAACAATATATTTTCCTGCCACCTCCACTTTGAAATAACTATAGCTAAGTTCTCACCTTCCATAATAAATCAGATTTTTTGTTGCCTGTAAAATTTAACTAAAGAAATATTCACCTTCCTCTCATAGGAGCTAAAAACCTAATGCCAAAGTTTATCCTAATTCTCAGTGAACCAGAGGATGGTGGCATAGTTATAAGGATAACCAGCCATGAACCATACTCCCGTATTAGAGCAAAAAGTTCTGGTAGTGCCTGTGGGGAAAATACTCCGGAACATGACTTATTGTTGAAACAAGGGCCAATATGTGGCTTCTTCCAATGGTCAGAAAATTCTAGACAAGCAACAAAGATCGTCACTATACTTAAAGGTGCTTAAGCTACTCTTTTCCACATACGCTTGTACTGTACTGTCTGACAAAATAGGTGGTCCTGTTTACAGCCATTCTCTGTAAAGGGCAAGATACTCTTACTCACTCAAATAGAAAAAGGATCTGGCACTAATATTGAGGAAGAAAATCCTTCTAGAGGATAGAAGATAGAGAACAGAGAAGAAGGAAGTACTTGTTTCATGTCACATTAAATTCTTGCCTTCCTCCAACTTCAGTGTTACTTTTTCTGTACTGCAGCTCTACCAAGATAAATGTAAATGGGAAGTAAACACTGTGATTTATACCATACTAGATTCACTTGCCTTATGTAGAAAAAACAGAGAAGTGAAAATTAACACAGATTAATTCAGACTAATTTATAAACTACCTGACCATGAGGTCAAATTAACTTTATACTTAGAACAAGCACAACCAGACTTCCTTGATTTATTATGCTGTTAAAGATGGAGGAATGTGTTCATGGAATAAAATCAGTACATACTTAAAAAAACAAACAAACAAAAAAAACCCCACACATTCTATAGGTAAAAGCCACAAAGTCTAGAATTTTTTATAGAATATTGTTTATGTGTACTCTTCTCACTAGCAGTTCTTTTGGAATAAGAGGCTTTAAAAATATTTCTGAAGCAAAAGACAAGCTTAAAACAAGTCAGAAACTAGAGTTACTGATAATAGACAACCAGACAAATGTCATGAGTTATAGACTTATGCATATATGATGCACTATTAAAAACTGTCTCAAAATATCTGCATAATAAGAAAAATGCTCAACTTTGATCCAGATATTGATACTAAAATATTGTATGCATAGTAACATTTTGTTGAAAGAACTGTGGACTCAAAATTGGATAAATCTTACCAATAATACATTCTAGAAGCAGCATCATGTGTACTTGACTCATCTCTGGCATTTCTGAGTACTTATTTTGAAAGGCTATTCATGCTGCTTCATTGTTCAAAAGAGAGAGAAGTTATTCTTCTGCATTAGTAGAACAAATAAAACTTGGTTTTCCTGTAGGTTTGTGTTCCTACATTCTTCCCAGTATTTTCCTCCCTGTCCACTCCTGCATACACTTCACAAGTTTTTCCTCATCTTTTCCCATGCCAAATATATTAATCTTTATAAACAAGTGTGAAGTATATGCTTTAGCTAACTGAAGAACTATGTATAAACTTATGAACAGGCCATCATATCCATCTTCTATCCAGTTACCAGCTTCCCCATACTTGAAGCAAAATAAAATTTTGACTTCTATCTCTTTGACAAAATGATCAATACTCACCAACAAATTTGAGAATTTTTTGTGTGTGCCAGGGTGGTACAGGGGGAGAAGATCATATTATTTGCTTCTTTCACTTGGTCATAAAACCTCATTTCCTTTAAAAAAGCACGTTATAATGCAACAAAAATTCCCATTTTCCAAAGCAAAAAGGAAGAAGTTAAAACCCCAAGCCCTCAAACTCTTTAAATTACTGCATCAATCATAAATACTGCTTTTCATTTTATTTTCTTTAGTAGTGTGCTGATGATGTCCACATGCTCTTTGCCAAGAGTTTGTTAGAAATGCTACCATGTATACAGCTTATGACATGTCTCTTCTATGACAAACTCCTTAATGTCATTTGGGTCTGAGATTAGTTTTTGTAACAAACTGATTATGGGTTTAGCAGAATCAAGATTTGAAAAATATGTAAATGAGTTATTTAAGTGAGAATTTTTTTACTTATAGAAAAGCATCATAACTATGAAATTGATACATTTGTTAGTAAATGGGTAAACAACCACCTCTAGTTTCACAATCCCCAGTTTAATGGAGCTACTGAGCTAACAAAAGAACATGTTTTATAAAAGCATATTCAAAGTTGTAGTCTTTCTCTTGAGGCATCAAGGATAAGTATCCAGATAATTCATCATTTAAGGCAGTAAGGTTTGAAAGCTGGCTACCTTCCTGGCCATGAAAACCTTACTGTCAAACTGCTTAATTTTCCTGACAGTCAGAGGCTTTTATTATTTTCTTCTAATCTGTTTCAAATATATTTATAGGGTTTTCTGAAGAGAGTGCTGATTTCAAATGTAATTTGTGCTTCCTCTTACTGATGGCTAGAAACAGCAGTCTTTGTTCAAGGAAATCGCCCTGTCTGGGAACTGACTTGGAACCAGTGAAAATATCTTACTTATGAACAGACAGAACTTTAATTGGCTTATATTTTTTGCCTCAAAAAGCCAGATGGAAAAGCAAGATTTCCAGTAGAGATAAACAGTTTTAGCTCTGTTCATCGCACTCATTGCTGTCTCATGATACAGCATGGCTGCTGACTGGGCAGAATTAACTCTGTGGAATCCATTCAGAGAGCCAAGATCCACAGGAATTTAATTCAGACACTAAGGGCTCATGAATGATATATAAATCCCCAGGTTTAAAAAGAGATTTGTCTATTTTCCATGTGCACAAGTGACAATATAATGACCTTTCTCTGCTCTGAACTGATATTTTTTAACAGAAAAACAGCAAATAGTGTGTGAGATCATTTGCATCCTAATATTAATCAAACATACCTAAAAAATTAAGATTTAGATATAACTTTCCTTCAATATTAAACACTTAGAGTTTCTTTAATATTAGTCACACTTTACTGAAAAGAGGACAGAGCTTTTAGCTGTGCAGAGGGACATAGTATATTTCATGCCTAGGTGCTATTAGGGCTTCAGAATTGGTCACAATGCAGCAATATCGAGTCCATAAAAACCTAAACCTCAGAGATTCAGAAATAAATTAAATAAAGTGCATCGTGCTTTTTATGCATATAGTAATTTGTCTGCACAGGTTTCATAAACTCAAGTGTGGGACTGTGGTGGGTCCTTGGATTCCCTGACGGAGGTCATGGGAACAGAAATTAGTCTTGAAGATATTAAGGCCTACCCATGAGAAAGATGGGAGTAAAGGAGTATCCGGAGATGTTAAGGATGTACCTGTGAGAGAGAAGGGAGTAAAAGAGCCATATTGATGACAGCAAAAACAGTCAATGAGATGTTACTGCTGTAACTTGTAACCAATAGTGACGAGACACATGGATTGGTAAAACTGTATAAAAATGCACTTGTGGCAATAAATGGCATCTACTACTTTCATCCTGGAAGAACTTGGTCTATGTTTGTCCGTCTCAACCATGACACCCAAGTACCTAAAATGAAAGTGTGGGTGCCATCAGTGTAATATTTCACTCACTAAAGCACTTAGTAAGTACAGCAGTACTTTTCAATGAAAGACACACAACATTCATTAAGAAACTTTATGAAGTTTTCTTCCTCTGTTCAGAAGTTACATTTTTTCACACAGAAGAAAATAAGTCTAAACAAAATGGTTACATGAAAATAACCAGTCCTACCAGACAAATTCTGAATTTGTGTATTAAATTGCTTAGAAACAGATCCCAGAATATATACTTGAAATAAAAACAATGATTCAGAAAGGATGGCTCTTCATTCATCAATAAACAGAACTTTATAATTCAGAGATAAGGTACTGTGGTGGCAAAGACTTCCTCCAGGGCTACCTGGTGATCTCAAGACAAACTGCGTCCTGGTCTGACTGAAACTGAGTTAATTTTCTTCATGAAGTTAGAAACACTTTCGTAGCTAACATGGTCATTGTTTGGATTTCATTTGAGAACAATAAGGTAACACCCCAGGATAGAATTAATGCTTTTCTTCAGGTAACTATCCAGTGTTTTTTGAGTTGGAATTAAGAGAATCTAAGAACTTACTATTATCTTAGCTGTAGTTGGAGACACCAAGGTCTTTCTGGTCTCTCTATCTGCAGGTGCAAGGCAGCTAGGAAGGGGGGTATAGATGTGGCTGACCTTGACTAACATCCAGGCTGATCCATGAGAATATTCCATGCCATTAGCATAAAGCTTGTTCTTGTCTTGATCAGAGAGTGTGTTGGGACGATCAGGTACTCTGTGATTGCACCTAAAGCTCAAGGAACTGAATTATTGCCCAATCTGAGAAGTGCCAGGTGAGCTTGAGGCAAGTTGTGGAAAAATACTGGCCAAAATCAGTCACCTGGAGATCCTATAAATAGCAATCCTAAAGTGAGAGCCCGAGGTCTCCTCAGAGGGTTGTGACCCTGTATCTCCCCCTGACTGAGACGTCTTTCGGGCATGAAGATTCAGTGATCATCTACTGACGATTTCACAAAGACCCAAAGGCCTAATTTCATGCAGTTTGATGATTGTCTGTTGATGAATGTCAGCACATAAAAGTGAGTAATTCATAAAACTCAAGAAAGGGAAATTTTAATCATAGGTTCATCTTTTTGTGTGTGCATGAATTTTGATATTAGAACTCTTTTGTCTGTCTATTTGTCTGTGTGTGTTTGTTTTAATATATCCTTTGTGTGTGCGTGTATTTTAGTTAAGAAAATCCTGCTGTAAGTTTAGTGTGAACCTTGCCATTTGAGAATCTTCAACTAAGTTGCTGTTTTGTTTAATTATAACAAGTTTCATTGAATCACTCTGTTAAATTTGCTGCTGATTAAGTGCTATTAATAATTATACAACACAACCTTGTAATCTGTCCCAAAACATTAATAAAACCTAAATTGTTGCTAAATCAAAACCAAGTAAAAAAAATACCATTCACAACAGGTACAACTGTCTTATACTTTTAACAGCATCTCATATGTGTTCACTTATTTAGATTGTTACATCTTCTGTGAAAAGATATATAAATACTTACAAGATCAAAGTGCAGAAGCATAATTCTTTATTATATCTCTGCTATATATCTCTCCTGATACATAATTTGTGTAGGAGCTATTTTATTATTTTGAGTGGAAGTGTAATATGTTATTTGTTCTGTGCCCTTTGGAGAAATGAAGAACAGAGGAAACCAAAAGAATACTATTTTCTTAAAAAAAATTTAAGTGTTGTAAAAGCGGAGGCAAGTATAGCAGCTCTAAGACTTGAGCCTGAAAAACTGAAAAAATTGAGTAGCAGGAAGAGAAGGATTGAGAAAGTGATTACATAGAAAAGAAAAACATTAACAGGTTGGTTTTTTTTTTTCCCATCAACTGTCTATTTTACAGAGGAATTATGAAGAAAGTAGAATAATATGATAATGGATATGTTCAGTATGTGTAGAAATTCAAACACAGTTTCTGATTTACAGGGCAAAATATTTTAAAATGCTGATAATACCTAAGGGCAAAATGTGCAGTGTGACCCTAATGCTCTGGGACACTCTAATAGTCTTTGCAATACCTTATCACTTATGTCACAAGCACAAAACTATTAGCCTAATTTGTAACAAACAGTGTGGTCTTCAATTTTAAATTCAGGGGAATTGTATTTTCCCTAGAAACACAGATTGAAAGCTTTTACTTTTTACAAGATGTTAAACATAAATTACATGGAAGAAAAAATTAGAATAAAAAGAGACCTACAAGCACACAGTTAGATCCTCAATCTAAACGAAAAAATGAGAAAAAAAAAAAAAAGAATATGCCACAATGTCCAATTCAAAGACTTTTAGCTTTGCAGAGAATTATCTATTATTGTTTGTGTGCTATATTCTTGTCCTCTCTTATCTGTCACACACATCCCTGTCTTGCTTATGCTTCACTAAATTTTTCTTTCTTTTCCCTCATTACCCCATGTAATTTATTCTGTCTTAAGTAAATCCAAAGATATAAATACCTGTTTCAGTGCACCAGTTTTCTGCTGCCTCTCTCACGCGTTCCTCTGGGAATAAACAGATACATGTAAACGCCAGTCGAGCCCTTTTTAGGATCCTAACAAAAATGGGCATACACTTTAAAATTGTTTCTAAAATCAGAGAGATATTTGCAAAGTCTAACAGCTTTTCACTTTGCTTCTTTTTTCCTTTAGTTATTAATTATAGAAAACTGATTAGATGCCTAACAGAAGTTGAGCCATTCAAAATTCAGCCTTATTAGTCCTGCACATTTAAATTCCCTTCCTGACCTCTTAAATCCTGTGAATTCTATGTAGTTCATTTCATATGATTACCATATGTTAGGCTGCTCCTCCAAACCCCTGATATGAAATCTAATCATCTCTTGAATTTAGCTATGAAGTTTGTTTATCTTAAATACTAATACTTATTTTGTATTGTATATCATATATTCTATAAATGCTGGCTATTTAAAATCAAGTTTGCAGAAACCCCTGGAGGGTTTCATGGGATGTGAAACATACACAAATAGCAGACTACATCTAGGCTTTCAGTCTGTTTACACCGCCTTTTTATACAAAAACAATTCACAACCCATCTATGTTTCTCTCAAAGGAAAAATTAAATTTGTGTCGGACATTAAGGTCTCTGTAGAATAAATTTACATTGAGACCCCTGAATATAAGTCTTTAATATGAATCTTTGTGTGATGTCTTGGTTATTTATCGTAATGTAATGGGTTTTATTTTAAATTTATACAAGGTAAACATTTGTCTAGTGTCCTTCCATATAAATCATTGAATACTGTTGCTTGTTCATATTCACTTAAACTCTGAATCATAGAGAATTTTTTTTTTTTTTCTAGGACATATGTGCCATCAAAGTATCAATAGCCAAAGCATTTATTTTTAAATAAATGAATTGCTCTAACATTTGACACTATCTTACACTTGGGAATATACATTAGTTGAATTTAAGTATGTCTGATTTTTTTCCGTTCTGAGAGGTATCATCTTATGACTAGTACAAGGACAGTGGAGGTGTGTAAGTATTACAATGAATCTATATATTTCAGAATACAATATTTACTTATCATTTACATTGGTACATGATCAGAGACTGTAGGCTAGAACTCACACACTTCAGTTCCATAAAGCTCAGCAACAAACTGAAGGTCATTTCCTATGGCTGGAGTGAGCTGAGACATTATTTGTGAGATGAAATACTATAATACCACTTCTAATTAGGTAACACATTTTCCCATTGATTATAAACTCCCAAAGTAAGAAAGTGTCTTTAAAAATCTCCATGCACACAGATGCGTGGTAATGTTTCAAGTAATTACTAGCTACTCATAATTAATATTAACTATGGTTGTCTCCTCTTTTCCATCCTGCTCATAAATGTTTCAATACACGACAATGAGCTAATAGAAAAGAGATTTCTCACAGATTCGGTTTTCACTACATGCTGTAATAATTAGTTAACATCAAATATTTACAGAGGATTGGCTCTTCTTCAGGACATAACAATAGACTTTTGCATGCATATTCATAGAAATGCATATAGATCTATATGCAGAATTTACCAGCTGTCTTCTATATCCATGTAAGCTTCTAATAAGTGTAGGTATTTCTTCAGAGAAACCCATAGAATAGCATAGTTCAGCATACAAGCTAAATCAGAACAAATTTAAATAATTTTCAGTTGCTGAAAAGGTCCAGTTTACATTTTATATTAATTAATGCTGATTTATCTTTACTTTTGACATAGCATAGCATGGCATAACATAGCATAGCATACAATACAATACAATAGTTCAGTTGGAAGGGACCTACAAGCATCATCTAGTTCAACTGCCTGTCCATGAAATATTCTTTCTCCCTGACTATGTCAAGGTCGACCAAAAGTTAAAGTATATTATTAAGAGTATTGTCCAAATAAATCTCAAACACTAGGAGGAATAATATGAGAAATAGGAGTAGATAGTGAAAGAGGTTGCTACTGAGACATTTCCAGAATGATATCACCATCCCAAGAGATGTGAAAGAATCGTTATCTAAGGTGCACACCCTTGGACCATAGATACTGTATAAGCACTTCAAATGTCTTATTGTACATTGAAAGGAGACCCAACTGTAAATATTAAACACACAGGTCCCTTGTAGATATACTAAAGGATTTTAAAGGAAGAGAGGTTTTTACCTAGAATTTCCAATATACAACTACTTTGAGCTTGAAAAAAAAAAAAAATTAAAATATAGAAACACAGGAAAAGTAGATCTGGATTGCCATGTGAACAGAAATGATGAACATTGTTCAGTATGAAAGTGATGGTAGGGAGGAAATTTTAAAGATTTAACTTTTAATAATTTTATGAATGTCATATCTATAGAAGGCATCACAAGTTTGGCATCAAAATTTGGAACTCCAAACCAGCTCATTACTTTTTGAAAAGATAGGACAAAATACTAATTAGTGACTTAAGCTTAGTAAGGGAACCTGAGCTGCAGAGGACAGTTCAAAGAGAATACTAAGCCTTTGTGCTGGATTAACTAAATTGAGATAATTTTCCATGCAGCTAGAATCTTTTCTTCTTGGTAGATAGCACAGTCTTTTGTTTTGAATTTAGCTGATGAATGATGAGATAACACCCTGGGAAAGAGTTAATGCTTTCTTCCAGTGTTTGGGATTTGGTACAAAAAGAATGTAAGAATTCACTAGAATCTTGGCTGTTGCCAAAGGGATGAAGCTGTCTAGTTGCAGGTGCAAGATAACCTCTTAGAGGGAATACAATGAGCCAGCACCTAGACTGACATCCAGGTTGATCAATAACATATTCCATATGATGAATGTCACACTCCATGTATGTGGGCAGTTGCTGGGAATGGCCCTTCCTTGATGGCCACCATCTGTGGGCAGTTCTGGTCCTGCTCCTGCTCTCATTGCCTGATCTGTGGACCCACTGTGCCAGCTGTTGATCTCTCTGTTTTACTGGAGTTGCTGTGCTCACTCTGCCTGCCCTCTGGCCTTCAGTGCTGGGAGTGTGCATTCCAGCACCTAAGTGTTGTTGTGTAACACTCTTCTTTTATTATTGTTCTGTTAAATCTGTTTCCACTTCAGCCCACAAGTCTTTCCTTCATTTCCATTCCTTTTCCTGAGGAAGTAAAGGTTAGAGAGAGAGTGGCTGTTTACTGTTTAGCCACTGCTAGGGTTAAAAGACAACAGCCTTATAATTATCTACATTTCCCACCCAGACTGATTAATAACATAGAGACTCCCATATAAATTATAGTGAATTAAGCTATAAGAACTTTAAGAAAAAATAAAGACTGTACACTACCAGGCAAGTAGAAGATAGCTATAATAATGGACACCTATCTGTATTCTAGATGCAACTGAGTGAGATAAAATGGCATCTGAATAGCTAATAATCCTAAAGTGCAAGATGGGAAGCACACTGTCTACCTTGAGGAAAAAAAAAAAAAAAAAAAAAAAGGTGTTTTCTTGCCTTTGCAATTCTCTTATATTACATTCACAATTGCATAGATTGCCATATTGCCTTAAAAGGTCATGAGCCTATTTAAACTCAGGGGATTCATTTCCACTAAGTTCAATTAGAGCTGGTGCAAGACCTAAATATATATATTGCCATAGTAAGCATAGCTTCATGAAAAAAAGCAAGTGTCGGAAGCACTGACTGCTAAAACTCTTGCAGAATAAAGATAAGTAAACAAAATATAGATGCATTTCAGAAATTTTTTGGGAAATATAGGAGCAGTAGTTCTCACAAGTTTAATATAATTTCTTTTTCATCTTCCAATTTTCTCTTTTAAAGAAAATAAAAATATGCCCATGGATTGTAAGATCAATAGCTACTATTTTTGCTATTACTGTTTTGTACCCTCTCATGATATGTCATTTGCAGATTATATATCAATCCTTTTCCTCATAAAGAGAAGCAATACAAGAAGCATGGGGATGCAACATTCTTTATAACTGATGTGTGAGATCATCATTACTCTGGTAAACTTGTTTAAATTAATATCTCAAGTTTCACTGTCACATTATATACCAATTATATACCCGTACTATAACTAATGATACTTTTAAAAAGTTGACTGAGGAAATATTTACAGTTTTATCACTCTTTTAATACTGATGTTGGATATTATCCTTCTGTTCTCTCCCCCTAACCTCCACTTCAGAATTCACATGGATGAGATAATGAAAGATCATGAGCCTCTTCCCTTTGTTTACTATTTTGTTTAACTTATTTTTATCAGTAGTTTCTCATTCTAACACAAAGGTATGATTATTTTATTTGGATTTGCAGTACCACTGGGAAAACTTTTTTGTCTTACAGTGTAGAAATTCACAAATTTTAATAAAATTCCCATTCTGGAAAAACACATAAGCAAAAACTTCAAAAGCATCTTAGCTCAGATCTTCTGAAGAACCTTTTCCTTAAGAAAAAAACACTATTTGCTAAACCAGATGTAGTCACCCCTTTAGACTAGCCCAAAATTAGGGTATTTGCACATAATATTTAGATTAGAGGAGATCTGAGCAGAAGTTTCACAAGTCAACACATACCACGATCTTCAATGATGATTTGTTTATACTGGCACTTCTATCTGAGGACAAAGAAAGAGGTGGAGAGATGTCAAGTAGAAATGGCAGTTTGTGACATCCAAAACAATATTAAAAAATGTTATATGAACTTCATTTGTGGGCATTGACTAAACAGAACATATAATAAAGTGTCCTTTAGTTTAGCAAAAAGATATGTCTTTTTCATTCCCATGTGAAACTATCTGATGCACTTATTACTCTCCCTGGTATAAATAAATATCAAAAAGTATTATTTTAAATCTGGTACTTCAATAACTGGTTTTAATGTGTGCCCTACATAGGGTATTCAGGTTATCCTTGCATAATTGAAGTTGCCGTGCACAAACTAGGAACAAGTGCCATTTCTACCTAATGACTTTATTATTCAAGTTGGTGGTAGCTGCTACTCCACAATGGTATCAGCCAGCACAGGAATGATAATAAACAAAGATAACCCAGGACACAGGAATGCTCAGATCATTCGAAGAATCTTTTCAGTATCCCAAGAAGATAAAAACGTTCACTGTCACTGAAGCCTAAGAAACCAGATTTACTTTTTGTCAGACATTCCTCTATTAGAGCTCTTACAAAAAGCAATTATTTCCTCAGTGTTTGAAACTCTTGGTGTGTAACACAACATACAAATAAATGTACTCCCTTTGCACTTACTATGGCGCATGGTGACCACTATGGAGTGGATAAACAAGCAGTTTGTATACTGGTATAGAAAGTGCAAGACAGGCATAAATCCATTTAGAAACACTCAGTAGAATTATAACATATATATATGTGTAATTTAGGATCATGTATCTCAGATAAGCCTTTAAGAGCTTTTCGGCTTTACTTGCGGCTGAGACTAGTCACAAGCACTGTAAAAATCAGTCAAGCTGAGAATAGTTTTCATTCCATTTAAACAATAATTTTTTATTGTTACTCTAGTTTCAACTAGGACCTCTATTACTGAGTGAGAAGTTTAATTAAGCTGTATGCCAAGCAGTTTTTTCAATATTGAAACATCAAAAGGCCAGCTTCTAACTTTTTTTTCCAGAGTTCTCCTTCTGTATGTCATTACCAGGAAATTTACCAGCAATCCCTTTTTCTATGCATGCAACAAGACTAATAAAAATATTGTTAATATTGGTTAAGTCATGGACATTTCCTAACTATAAAAATTCAAATTAAAAAGCCCATTCTACGTGTGTCTTTGGTTAGATTTAAGATATTCTGATTCCCTGTGACCTCCCTTTCTCAATTGTTTCAACCACATCCCTGACTGTCATATTAGAACCAGAAATCAATTTTGTTCTGAAATTGAATTTAAACAGAAGGCTCTTGCTTTTCATTGAGAACATAATAATGAAAGTATTTTTTCCAACATGAACACACATTAATGTTGTGATGACAACAAGAAATGTATTAAAACAAACAAGCAAACAAAGAAAACCAAAACCACGAAACAAGCATGCCCCCCCAAAAAAAAAAAAAAAACCAAACAAATCCAACTTCATTTATCTGAAACTTTCAAATAACATTTTGGAATATTGTGGAGCATGTAAAAATACTGGATTCCTGAAAATTTTCAAAAGCCCTATATTAAAGTTTTCCTTTGCTTAGTAAGTAAATAACATACAAAGAATGGGAGAAGAAGAGAAAAAGAACAATAGGAATAGAATTCAGCTGAAAAATAATACAGATGAGTTCTAAGAATTGTTCTGGACATCTAATGGGTAATATTCAGTTCCTGTTTGTACCACTGCAAACCACATAAAATTTGGTTGAAACAAATTCTTTCCTGGGGCCTGTTTTTCTACCATTGTACTTCATTGGGGTAGGTAGAACTTGACTGCCTAAATTTAATTTTTCATTTCAGTGAAAATTAAATACAATGTGTTACCAGACACAAATAAATGCTCAAATTCCAACTTCCAAATAATAAAGGTCTTTTTAATCCTCTCTACTTCATTTTCTTAAGAGAGTGATTCAAATTATTTTTTATAAACATTACTAAAAAAGAAACCTGACAAAGCGCTGAAATGAAACGTGATCCAGACCTGAAAAGGAACTAAATGTAGGTACAGAATAAACATAAATTAAACTTTTTCTTGTTCACCAGATATTCAGGAATACTCCTATAGCAAATCATAGAAGTATATGTTGCTGTGAAGGACTGTGAAAGCCAAGAGCAAATCTAATTTCCCTTCACTCATAACAACTGGAAATTGAATATGGTAACTATAAATGTGAATTATTTTGAGTACAGCTGCCAGAAATAAAACAAGAGCCAACTCTGAACTCGTTTAGGCACTGCTGATTTAAAGCTAACATAGCAACTTGAAAAGCAAAAATGCAAACTGGATTAGCCAGAAAGCCAGAAGCTAAGAAAGCTTCATCAAACCCTCCAATCTTTATTCTAAGTGCATGAGATTTGGAAAGTGAATTTGAATTAGCAAACATTTTTTGCACTGTAGTTTAAAATGCCTCATGCCAGAGTCATATGTGATAGCAATTTTTTTGCAATTGTGCTAGGCAGTTGTTCTCAAGTTCCCTCCTTCCTTTAGGTTGTCTCTTGGTCCATACAGCAATGCAGTAATCTGTGCCTAGTGCCTCCTGAATGATGACTTTTCGCTAAAGACATGGTCTCTTTATTCCTCCAAGTGGAAACACACTAGTTGTGAGGGAGTATGAAGAAGATGGCAGTATCTCACAAATAACAAGAACAGGTTCACTATTG
This sequence comes from Patagioenas fasciata, assembly GCF_037038585.1. Lineage (NCBI taxonomy): Eukaryota > Metazoa > Chordata > Aves > Columbiformes > Columbidae > Patagioenas > Patagioenas fasciata. The sequence goes on along the minus strand of NC_092524.1, from coordinate 24,721,155 downwards.
TTGACACCTTCTTGTATGTATAACTGACTTCTTCCCTTTCACTTCCAGGCCCCAAACACGCACAATTTACTGCCACCACACAGTCTAATTACCCTTCAGTCTGAATGTAGTATTTTGCTCACCTTTTGCCCACAGGTACAGAATCTGAATATCGTTTTCTTTTTGTTTATTTCTCATTTTGCTGTTCTTTTTTGTGTATTTCTGTAGGGCTGGATCCAAAGAGTTGTGGTGAACAGAACCAAATCCAGTTGGCAGCTGGTCATGAACGGTGTTCCCTAGGGCTCAGTATTGGGGCCAGTTCTGTTTAACATCTGTATCAATGATCTGAATGAGGGGATTGAGTGTGCCCTTATTAAGTTTGCAGATGACACCAAATTGGGTGGGAGTGTTGATCTGCTGGAGGATAGGATGATCCTACAGTGGGATCTGGACAGGCTGGATCATTGGGCTGAGGTCAGTTGTATGAGGCTCAACAAGGCCAAGTGCCGGGTCCTGCACTTGTGTCATAACAGCCCCAGGCAGTGCTACATGCTCGGAGAAGAGTGGTGGGAAAGCTGCCTCACAGAAAGGGATCTGGGAGTGTTGATCAACAGCCAGCTGAACATGAGCCAGCGGTGTGCCCAGGTGTCCAAAAAGGACACCAGCATCCTGGCTTGCATCAGGAATAGTGTGGCGAGCAAGACTAGGGAAGTGATTGTGCCGCTGTACTCAGCATTGGTGAGGCCCCACCTTTAATACATTGAAGCACTAGAGAAAGTGCAGAGGAGATTGACGAAACTGGTGAAAGGCCTGGAGCAGTTGCGGTAACTGTGGCTGTTTAGGCTTGAGAAAAGGAGGCTGAGGGGAGACCTTATTGCTGTCTACAACTACCTGAAAGGAGGTTGAAGCATGAAGGGTGTTAGTCTCTTCTCCCAAGTAGCAAGTGATAGGACAGGAGGAAATGGCCCCAAGTTCTGCCAGTGGAGGTTTAGATTGGATATTAGGAGAAATTTCTTCACAAAAAGGGTTGTGCAGCATTGGAACAGGCTGCCCAGGGAAGTAGTAGAATCACCATCCCTGGAGGTGTTTAAAAGGCATTTAGATGAAGTTCTTAGGGACATGGTTTACTGCAAGAGTTAAGTTACGTTATGGTTGGACTTGATCCTGAGGGTCTCTTTCAACTGAAATGAGTCTATGATTCTATGATTCTGTGTTTTCATCCACCTTTTCCATTTCAGCCCACAGCTCATACTGGATGTGTCACCTATACCAATGAACTGCAGTTTTACCTAGACATCACATTCTTTAAACAGAAGACAGTGACACTAGAATCTTCTTATGATCTACTGACTCTCTCTTTACATTTACAGTTGTGTGAAAGCCTACCATTTTTTCAGTGCATAACAATGAAGAAAATTACATTCCACTTAGAATTGAATGGCACTGTAAGGAAAATAACCTTTCAAAATCTAGGTAGGATCTTGTTGTATTAATGAACAACTCACAAGAAGTCATGAGAAATATTCTACCTTCCAGGAGCTAAGATCCAAGATGTTGCTGAGACAGTGCCACAACTTGTCAAGAGCACAGACCACTATCCACTGCTCCTCTTTCAGGTGGGCACAAATGACACTGCAAGCAAGAATCAAGGAAGACCTGGTGGTGCAAGTGAAAAATATTGGTGTCCACATCATCTTTTCCTCCATTCTACCAGCTGAAGGGAACGGGTCAGCCAGAAATAGACACATAATGCACACGATCTCCTGGCTTCACAGCCGAAGTTATAATGAGGCCTATGATAGAATGAGGGGTAATGGGCACAGACTAAAGCACAGGAGGTTCTACATGAATATGAGGAGAAACTTCTTTACTTTGAGGGTGCCAGAGCATTGGAACAGGCTGCCGAGAGAGGTTGTGGAGTCTCCTTCTCAGGAGATATTAAAGCCCACCTGGATGCATTCCTTTGCAATCTACTCTAGGTGAACCTGCCTTAGGAGGTGGATTGGACTAGATGATCTTCAGAGGTCACTTTCAAGCTCAACCATTCTGTGATTCTGTGTCATTCTGTGAACTCCAGCATAGCACACTCATACTTGCATTAGGCATTACTGCAGGCTTCTTATTCATAAAATCAAATACTGTAGCAACTCTAAAAGCAATATTAATTTTTTTATCAATCAACAATTTCTCACAGCATATATGAGCTGTTTACAGGATTCTGTTTATTGAAAGAAAATTTTCTTCTTTTATTAGAGAGAATATAGTCTGAAGTATAGTACCAACTTTCTGTCTGCAAGGATGTGTGTGCAGTTTCTTTCACACCTGTGAATTAGGTTTCATGAAGTGTCTGCATAAGACCAGGTTCATGCTTGAGTGTAACAAAACTCCATGCACAATGGAATTTAAATTAATAAAATATGATCATAATTTTCAGAAACAGAATGTTGTGTTGATTTTTGTTTGTTTGTTTGATTGCTTAACTAGTCAGAGGAATGGACCACTGCTTTGGGCTACAGTTTGTATACAGTCTAGGTATTTACTAGTTGCTATTCTGAATACATTGTGCAAGACACCACTGGCATCAAGATTTTCATTGGAGATAGTAGATTTTATTTGTTTTCTCACCAGTCTCATGCATCTGTTCACCAGCCTTTCCCTTTTTAAATTGTGAGACTTACAGAGAGGGATACATGCTCGATTCCTCTCACTATTGGTAATGTGCGTGTGTCACAAAATTTCTCACTCTTTGCTTTGTGATAGAGTGTTCATGTCTGGTCCAGGTAAAATATTCAGTTTTTGGTGCTGCAGCAGTAAAAAGATTTTGTATTATTTGACTCGGAATCTTATACTCAGTTGAGGGGGTGCTCAGTCCTAGTTTTGACTGTGTCTCTTCGTTTTTCTTATGATTTTTGCAAAACTCTGACAGTATCTATTTCTCAGGTTTCTTTTAAAAAGTGGTCTGCTTTTTCTGGTTGGTTGGTTTTTGTTGTTGTTTTGTTATTTGTGGGGTTTTTTGATACTTGGATACAGTATTCTAAATTTTAAAAATTAATCAATCATTTCCATATGTCACTTGATCTCTCTGTATTTTTTTGTAGCAATAAGATTGAGTTGATATTCTTTATCTGCTTCACAAAAAATGCACATTGTAATGCATCATTTTTGGTCAGTGAGTCAGAAATCACAAATCTCTCATCTATTTTTTTTTAATGAATTTAAAGTTTCTAATCCCCTGATGACAGAAAACATAAATGAGATTGCAAGGGGCAGGAATTCTGTATGGATAAAGAAATGGCAAATTTTCAGATCGTAATGTGGTTGTTTCCTGTTGCAACAAAAGTTTGAAAAGAACTATGTGGTATCTCTATCTCTTCTAGTCCTTGAATTCTCTATGAAAAAATTTAAGAAAATCTAGGAAGTGTATGTTGCACACACGCGGGTGAGAAAGTTAATGTTGTTCACGTGGAAATATCTTAAGACTAGACACTGCTATTATGTAATTTGTGCTATTCAATTTGTATCCAAAATTTTTGGCAGAATATCAGTTTTCCAAATAATGAAAATATAGCTTCTCTGCTTAATACTTTCTACCTTATCACAGTCTCCTAAACTTCATTTCTTCTGAGTCCTGAGACAACAAGTCTGAGGGAGAGAAAAGTTTATGATGCCATGAAAAAAAGTAACCTGCTTCAGTAAAAGGAATGAAAGCTCTTATAATACCAGTACATTTCACTGAAGTATTATTAGAAATTACACTGGATGTTGCATAATCTGTGTTTCAATAGACAGACCCAACCATGGTCTGGGTTGATAATACTTAACTTTCCCAAGTAACAACCAACAGTCATTTGACCAATCCTGTGTGGCATTTCACGAAACACGAGTGAGAACCTGGTTCAGCATTTAGTACAAACAGTTATAGCAAATGGAAAAGACAATGTTCATTTCAAATATATACACTTTTTCCCTTTCAAAAAACACAGAAAAAGCTAAAACAAAGAGCATGAAGCAGTGAAGTAGGAAACCTAGCAAAATGGAAAACTTGTATTTTGTTTGATACAGAGATCCCTTTCTTCTCTCAAACCGAAGGGCAGTATTTATTATAATGACCAAGAAAGAACAAGAATCTGCACAAAAGACTTTCAGTTATATATTGTATCACAAAAGTAACCAATCACAAAAGTAAATTTTCTGGGTTTTTTTTGTTAGGTTGGTTGGTTGGAGGTTTGTTTTGGTTTGTTTGTTTGTTTTCCTATAGTCTCTAGTTCTACTAATATTTTTACTGCTTTTGTTCAAAGTCAGAGAGAACCACGGATGCATTAAAAAAGTTAGACTCTGACCACTGCCTAAATAGGGAGAAATGTAGATCGGTTTAAGTAATTACTTGAGTGTCATGTTATCATCTTAAATTTAATTACTTGCTCTGCCTAAGATTTCTGTTAAGATCTTGAGCAAGACTACATGCAACTAATGTCCAGGTTTTTGTTTACCTGCGTTATACCATTCATCAGCTGTGGAACTGGAAACAGAAAGCAGGAATATAGACTCAGCTTGTGTTCTACCCAAACTTCTACCTTAACAAAAGACACAATTATTTGAGTCATAGTATGTATTTCTCTCAAAGGAAACAAAATACAGAAGGTGGCTTCTGTCTTCCAATAAAATGTGTATTTGCCCCCTCATGATAGCTCTTTTGGCTACCTGTGTTTCAGTGATCTAGTGGTTTTTTAACACTGTTGAAGCTCCATTTTTTCTTTTTCTAAAGATCCTCTACCAATTATTAAATATATATATATATATATATTTCCTTACTAAAGAAAGGAAGGAAACAACTCTTTATGTGTTTTGTTTGCTAAAAATAAGCCAACATTTATTTATGATGGTGTCTGGTAGCCACAGGAAGTGAGCACAGGATATATAAGGTCATTAGCATAACTATTTGAACTTTTGAACTGAAATTCTCTTTCAGGAATTATCTTAGTTCAGATGTAACTTCATTTTTTAATTGTCCTATGATTTCTTGCTACTCCAGACTTAGCAGCTTCCATTTAGTCCTACTCTACCAGTTAAACATTATCTTCAGGATAATATTGTCATCATATCACAGTCTCTGTCTTTTTAATTTTCTTTTGTGTGTGTTTATGTGTCAGCAGAAGATGCTTTTTCATTCCTTATGTCTAAATGAGAATGAATTTCAGTTAATCCACAGTCGTCTTTCTTCTAAGTGCAGCAATGACTGGAAATTTCTTTTGAAATTCACAGCTGAGTATTTAAATAAGTGAGCAGTTGAGCGAGAAAAGAGAAACTGAGGCACTATGAAGTGATATGTTCAAGCAGGTCTGTGGAAGAAAATAGTTTTTAATAGATATTCTTGACTCTGAATTCAACATGCTGACCACCAGTACATGACTAAAATATAGCAAAATAAATATCAGCCAGATAATCAGTTATGTGTTCATTTCTCAAGATTTGTGTTAGACTGGTTATTAGTGAAATGCCAGTCTGAGTGTAGAATTTTCCAACACTGTAAACAATTATAATGTTCAGACAAGTAATGTCAGCATATCACTGTTTTCAGTAGTATTTAGGTGACTGAAATTATTTAGCTCGGAGTACACTGCTCACTTAAATCATAGAATTAGGAGGCATAGAATAGTTTGGATTGGAAGGTTCCATGAAATATCATCTAGTCCACCCTGCAAAGAGCAGGGATATCTTCAACTAGATCTGGTTACACAGAGCCCTGTTCAACCTGTTTCCAGGAGTGGGTGTTGCAGTTTGATCCCAGTTGGCAACTAAGCACCACACAGATGCTTTCTCACTCCCTCAGTGGGCTAGGGGAGAAAATGAGAAAGAAGAAAACTCATGGGTTGAGATAAAGACAGCGTAATAAGTAATGCAAAAGATGTGCATGAAAGCTAAGTAAAACAAGGAATTAATTCACTACTTCCTATGTGGCATCTACTACCTCTCTGGGCAACCTGTTCCAGTGTTTCACCACCCTTATAATAAAAAATTTCTTCCTTGTATCTAGTCTGAATCTAATCTCTTTTAGTTTAAAACCATTACCCCTTGTTGTCTTGCAACAGGCCCTGCTAAAAAAAACACGACACCTTGTACTGTTGGAACCCAGAGTCTTTCATTTCGGGCCACTTACTACATGAATAGTCAAAATGGTTTATTTTATTTTAGGATTTAAACTAGCTAAAATTTGTCTTTTATATTTTGCATGAACATGAACTTTATATGGTCTAAGGGGGCAAAAAACCTGCCAGTCACTGGATTAATGTTTAAAGCTCATCTTATTGTTTTGCAGCTGGTGCCCTTTTCTGAAGGGTATTTCCTATGCTGCAGACACTGAAGAGAAGCATTTCGTTTTAAGAATGCAATTAAAAACACATCTGTTGTTCTAGGACCTTTATATTGAAGAAGTCCTCTGTAAACCAGGAAGGAAGACTTTTTAAAAAACATTTTCAGCATGCTTAATCTCTCTGTCTTCCACCACCTTATTACATTAAAAAACCCCAGCATTTAAGTATGCAGATTTCACTTTCGATCCCACAACATATATGACCTACCAAGTGATATTTAATTCATTTCACTGAGCTTTGGAAACAAGTAAGTCAGTTCTTTTTCAGGTGGCTTATTTCTCTGGAACTTAAAAAAACAAAGAGCCTGTGACTAGATGGTAGGACTTAAATAATACTATTCTTCATCTTCATGGAGTTTCAAATGAATTGTTCTAGAATGACTTGCAGCTTGAATTTTAGCCCAGTCTGTTCACAGGCAAGTGCAAGCTTTAGCTGAGGCTGGAACTTATTTCAAATGTACCCTCCTTCTTTATTCAATTACCGGGCAGAGCATTCCTCTATTAGTTAAACTAGCAAAATTAATAACTGAAAAATGAGTTTGAACAGCTTCCTAAAATCTCAGCTGCTGTGATTTCCATTCAGGCACTACAAGTCAGCACATATTTAACTGAGTGGTCATACTCCTGGTCCAATTTAATGACACAAACTAGCCTCCAAGGCTTAACTGGTTGAACAACATGAAGTAGGACTGAAACTTGGGCACTGTTCTGGGCATAAAGTGGACATTACAAGACTAATTACAAGGTAGGAAGAATATAAGTGATCAGAGCCTTCATTGTCTAACATCTTCAGTTTAATACACTGTTGCATATAGTAGTGTGGTTTTGATTTCTCTTCATACTGGTGCCACTCAAAATCACAACATTGGTAATAAAAATGAAGAAACATGCAAATCTACAGAGTTATTTTCCCTCCTTACTCAGAACCCTTGATTATGTCCATTCTGGTGACTGCTTGGGTACTCCTACAGATAAACAATGTATTCCTCAAAGATAAGTAACAAGTTTACTGTTCAGGATACTGATGAGTTTAGTGTTTTCTTTATTCAGCAATGTACTAGGGAAAAGAAATCACTAAGACTTTGTTATCTACCATTAGCAAAACTTATCTTATAAAGTAGAGGTCCTGGTACATCTGATTAGAGATCCTGATTTAGAACAGGATGCCAATGAAATGAAAAAAATGAGCCTAGGAAATGAACATGCTGTCTGGGCATAAATAATAAAAAGAGCCTCAGGGCTGTGCCAGATCTTTCATTTTCACTATTAAATATGCCAGTCAATCCACACATGGTATAAACGAAGGATCTCCTATTACTAGTACAGTGTTTTAGATATTAATGCTTTACTCTGAGATTCTGTCACACGTCTTCCTAAACTCTGAAGACCTCTGAATGTACGTGACTTAAGAATGACAGTCACAGGATTAATTTTCTTTATAAAGTACTATGTTGATGAGGGCTGTCTAGTAGAATCTCTTAATCAGCTTTGTATTGGCACCTAACTGAAAGCTCTAAAAGGATAGACTTCATAAGTTAGAAAGAGTCTAAAATAGTTTAAAAATATTTTCCTGTTATTAAAAAAGCATCTGATCAAGTATTTTTAATAATATTTTTCTTTGAAGTCAAATTACTTAAATAGCCATAGACTTTTTTCTACCCTATTGGAATCAGTAATTCAAGACCCACTGATATTTCCAAGCCAAGCTAGTGATTGCTCCTGAATTTATAAACAAAATTGAATTATTACATAGTAATTCAGTGAGTGACTTTTCATAAGAAAATCCAGAGAATTCTGCAGTGCTGTAGTAATGGTGAATAACCACCCAATAATGAAAACTTGTATTAATTGCAATATTTTAAATATAGCACTATGTAATAGGGTATTCAGCATTTTTTATTATAGGTGTTGACACTCATATAATGCTATAGATAATAATAATTTAAAATTTTTCAAGTAAAGAAAAAGTTTACCTTTTCAAAGTACTTCTTGCAGTTTTATCTTTTGGCAGATGAAAAATTTATCTGCTCATTCTGAGCCTGCCATAGAAGTTCATTTTGAGCCTTTCCTAATTCAAAATTCTCTCACGTAAGTGTTCTACTTTGTTTTTACCATTTCAGTACTTCATATCTTTTTTATTTCTTATTATGCAGACATAGTTATATATTACAACACTTCAAATACTGCTTACTGCTTTGTTGCACCATCCTTCCTTGCCTTTCTCCTACTGGCCACACTGTTGTAATTCTGTTTTCACACTGTTTGGTGTTTCTAATGTATGTCTCAAACACAGGTTCACTTTATCAATTACTTCAAATACAGTGTCATTATCAATGTTAATCAGGCCTATGGGTTCTGAAAATAACAGAATAAGCTTTTACACTGATCTGTTAACTGAATGCTACTCCTGAGAATATAAGTGTTTCCATTGTTAGCTTGGGTCTCTTTATGTGCTCAAATGAGAGAATGTGAATCACCAGAGTACCTTGGGTCATGACTATGAATTACAGTAGTTCACATACTGTATTCCAAAAGTCTCTGGCTATCCTGCAGGTAGGGATGCAGGAGAAAACCCTTTCTTTAGCATTGCAAAGGTAGTCATACATGTAATTAATTTTATGCACTGTCTTAGACACATTCCCATGAGGAACATTACCTATTTGCTTAAGTCTTTAGATCACATATGGTTTAGGTAAGCAAATACATACTTTTTCTTTTAAATCAGACACACAGACACTAAAATCTACAAGAAATAAGCTTAATAATGTGCTGGAGAAAGTATTACTTATTTTTTGACTACTGAAAATTAACAAAGAAAATTAAAATTGAGCAGTATTAATTACAAGTTGAATAACTTTTTAATAAATAAAGGGTTTGGTGGTTTGTTTTTTTTTTTTTGCCATTTACTTAGCATGAAAGGAGAGTTTGTATAGACTCAGGGAAAACAGATTTTTTTCTAAACTACAAAGTGCAAACTTTACAACAGTAGGTGTGTTAGATTTGGCATTAATCCACAATTATATTCACACATCACCAACATGGACAAGCTGATGGTTCTAATACTCATCTCTGGATCTCACACACAAAGTATGGCTCCTTGTCACTTCAGTCAACTTACCATTTTCCTGCTGGTGCTGTATAACTTATCTGTGGTTAGCACCATTGCACTGTAGAGAACATTAGGGTTCAGCTCTGCTTTGGAAAACTCACCAGGTCAAAAGGAACATGTTTGTTTCCTGTAGTCACTATGCTATATGGTTATGGGGCAAATGAAAAAGACAAAAAGTGTATTTTTGTTTTGATTTTTTACCTGGACAACAGATTTGAGAGTCATCAATCTTTTGTTTTCAGCTACATGCATTGGCAAGCCAGATTATCCACCTGTGACAGGAAAAGAATAATCAGGTTTTCCTTAAAGAGACCGCTAAATTCTATGAAAGTGCATTCGCAACACAGCTGAGACAGATTAGGAACATCAGCCACTATTCAGTTGATATCCATCAGTTACTGTTCTTTCCTTTCCTCATCCTTTATTTCAAGCATGAACTTGAGCAAACAGAAAGCAAGCACTGTTATTAGATGTTTGCACTAACATGCAAGTACTTAAGATGTGGATTTTAATTATCAGAATGTATGATTGGTTTCAACTATTTGTACGGATTGGTCATCTTTGACTTAGCATAATACTACGATCCAGATCAGAGAAGCAATCAAAATGCAAGCAACTACCACACGGTTTAATGGTAATTGGCAGTTTGGAATTGATCACTAGTGAAAATACATATATTCTTTGTTGGTCTGAGTTCTACCTAGAAATGTTTATTTCTAAAGAACTTTTTTAAAAATAGCAACCTACTTCCTTCTGCTGCTCTTGCATCAACTAAATTTCCGTAGGAGGCTTAGAGGAGTGCCTGCTGGAACCTGCTACCCCAAGATGTGTGAATCAGTCTGCCTTAGTTACCTCTAATTAAAAGGAAGTCTCAGAACTTCCTTCTTATCCTAGTTGTCTAGGTAGTAAAGCTCATAAGGAAATTCAAACACTTCTGCATAAAAGTTTAAACTAAAAGTATAACCAGAAGAAGAAAAGGCACCTACTGGGCAGCATTTCCCCCTCGGAGAGTATTTTTTCCTGAGAATAAAGTTCTGGTCTTCCTCTTTGACTTTAAAGAGCTTTTCTCTCTTAGATATGAACAGATCACTGCAGACTCTCACAGAGAAAGAAAACCATCCACCTCTATGGATTTACACCATGGAAACCCTAAAGCTCAAAAAAACTAAGACGCTTTATTTTTCATACTCCATTTTTATGTACAAAGGTAGCATTTCCGAAGGTCCCTTTTCCTCATTTCACCAAAGAGCTAGGTCTTTCTGCTTCTGATAAGGCAAACTATTGTATTACTTTTCTGACTCTAGTATGTTTTCAGTCAACTACAGCCTTAACCAAATCACAAATTTGCTCTCCACAAAACCTTCAGACCTCCTTTCTTTCTTAGCAGTGCTTTATAGTAAACAGGTGTGATATAGTGCCTGGATTCTGTATCTTTGTTGTTCTTGAGGGTAGTAGTACTTATTGAATAATAAAAATATGTACAGGTTGTTTGCTGGTTTGCTGCTCATGCTGTCAGTTACCTATCTATCTATCTTGATGACTTGGTATCTTTGTTTCCATCTTTTTCAGAGTTGTCAGTTTCCTCCTGGTCAGCAAATTTCTATGTTTTACTTACCCAGGCAGAAGTGAATGCCTTTCCTCACTGTCTAGACTGTATGGGTAACTAATGTATATTTTTTTACCTTTCATTTTTCATGGCAGGCTTATGTATGTGTATCTAACTGCTAAATATAATCCATATCACAAGGCGAAGGACATCCTGACTTTGGAAAACAGCATCATACAGAACAGAAAGCTACTTACTTCCATCACTGCAGGATAGCAGTTGTTTTGTTTGTTCTTTGGCACAGGAAGCCTGAAAATAGAATTTACTAATACTAGGACTGTATGCATATTTCCAAAATATATCTCATTATAAATGTAGTCTGGTAAGAACTTTACACCTAAATTTACCATCATTTAAAATACAAACCTATTCTGATAGCATTGCTTAGTGTTGTGTATTCTTCCATTCAGAAATTCATAGCAATTATGATTACAGTGGAAGTTTATAACTTAAAAAAAAGACTGAATTATGACATTTTTCTAGGTTATTCTCTTTTTTAAATCACTGTTAATCAGTTTGTTCATATTTTTTCTTGGATTACACATTTTTTTAAAAAGTCAGTCCCAGAAATAATAGCTCAATGTCAGTAACTGAATATTGAAAATAATCCTGCATGTCTTGTGAGTACATCTTTTAAATATCTCTGGACAGGCTATGGACTTTCATTTTTCAATGTGAGTGATGGAAGACGAAACAAATAGGAGACATGTGTCTCACTTGCTTATGCATATGTGAGACCTGGAAAGAGTCTCGCATGCCTTGTCATATTTGGATTTCCTGTTGAGAGAGAACTGTGCATACATTTTCTTTGAGTTCAGTGCCCAGTTTCCATAGGGGAATGTGCAATCAGCTGGGGTTCAGGTTTGTTATCAACTGAAGATAAAAAATAAGATCTTTGGGAATGACAGAAGTGTTTTGGATGATTATGGTTTCAAAATTAAAATGTCATTATTTCTGCTTCTGCAGAGGGATAATGTAAAGAGTTTATCACTATCATTATTAAGCCAAGAATTATTCTTGTGATAGGATATGTGGCTGTGACTTTGGGGTCTACACAATCACAAGAAGTCACATTAAAAAAAAAGTATTTTAGGACTTCTGGATCCTAGAGTGAAATCTTTCTCTCACAGAACTTGATGGCAAAATCCCTCCAGACTGCAATGTAACAGGTCTTCTCTGGTAGCCTTCACTATGTGGGACTTCTGCTCTGACCATTATATCAGATGTCCTACTTGATTCAAAAAATATATATACATCTTGTCTCAGCTGAGATTGTTTGGGAGGTGAAAATTTACATTGTCCCTTAAATCAGGCATTCTTCTCTTGCAGCTTTCAGCTGTTAAATTCAATCAGAAATACATATGTTATACCCAGGTACCTTTTTCTGCAAGTGATCATAAATCAAACCATTCCACAACAATTTAACTACTCCTACTCTTCTTGTAAGCTATATTCAGAGTCTAAAGCCGAAAATGTCTTATTAATTCCAAAGGAATATCTCTTTCTACTTTATTTTAAAACTATGTCAATCACATTGAAATTGTAAACATAAACAACTGGGGAAAACCAAACCAAATCAAACAAATGAAAAACACATACCATCAAAACCAAATTTCTGGATGAACCTATTTGTGAATAGAGAAGCATAAATTCAGTGATGTTTCACCAGAAATTTCTATCAACACTTAAAATCTTAGAGAAACCAAATCAAAATTCACAAAAAATCTTTAATTTTGCATAAAATAAATCCAGAAAGAGAGAATCATTAATTGCCAAAAGAACCTTTTAATTGGGTAAAACAAGAGAAGCATAAAAAATACATATGTGTATCTTTTAAAAGGATATGAGACACAAGCATCCCAGAAGTATTCCTGGGAATGCAGAGAACACTCGCAGATCTAAAAATGTTGACAGAAGAATAAATGACAGTTGTAGATGTACAGTTTACATTCAGCAAGTTTTCCCTTTCTTTTGGCAGTTTGTCTCCTGAACAACCTTGTTTATCATCTGAAGATAATTATCTTTTTGTCCTAACTGGAAATACTACAGTATGTTCTTCTAATGAGAGTTCCTGTATTTCAGATATGAAACAAAATTTTTATTTGAACATTTTAAAACTTAATGATAGATATGTATAGGAATGTGTTATTATAATAGATACAATTACCATGGAGAAAAAGAATGGATAAGTATAAAAGATAATCAAAGAATATGCTTCTTGCATCAATTTTGATCAGCAAATTGGAATGTCTTATCGTGTTTAAGTTTCACTTACTAAGCTCAATTAAGTATTCTATTCAGGAGGTGGGCAAAGAAGTCTAAGGGAAAGTGGAGGCAGGCACTGACAGTGTTCAGCAATAGGAAACATAGTAGCTAAGTAGTGATAAACTCCTGGTGACCTGTCTTGTTTTGATCTTAAGTAGTCTGACACTTCATCAGCACATATACTTCTATATGAATTACAGGGTAAGCGTCATTCATTTTTCTTTTTCTAATGAGCTTGAATTTGTTAGTGAAACATTTTAATATAGATGTGCTCTATGAAATAGAGAAGACTTTAAATGTTGCTGCCACAAAAGCACCTTCAATACTTATCAGCTATAAGGAACGGAGGTTGTTTAGAGAGAGTGTATTAGTTTCTCACCAGCCACAAAGAAAACTTTTTTTTTTCCACATCCCATTATTCACCACTCATTGGACCATGCCACAGAAATGAAATCTTCACATACAGAAATTTTGCTGATGTGTAGATGTATTTAGATTTTGAACTTATTTGGTGCAAATAATATACTGATATCCAATAATGTACTTTAGGATCTTACATTTTGAAAACATCATTTACTTTGCAAAATATATTGCAAAACACTGTACAGGCAGTGTCTGCTCTCTAGAGAATATTTTAAATTTGCAATTTATTTTTATTGACCATAAGAATAATTTATTTTATTGGAATGGTCAGCGTTCTCTAAGGTTATATGTTTCTTACTGCTTTTGTATACTAAAATCTGCTTACATGAGAGTTTCTCCAACTCATCTTCGCTGATTAATGAAAAGCCAATATAACAGACACATACACACATAGAGATAGTGAGTACATTGAGTTTATGGGAAAAGAAATTTAGCAGGAGTCTCTTCCTGAAGTGTCCTGGACTGACTAGAGATTTAAATAGAATGCTTAGGTATTATGTTACTATCATGAAAGGTTTCAAGCAACTTGGAGAAACAAGCTATATGGTCATACAGGAATAATTAATGAGATGTACTCTGTAACATCCACTTAAATGAATACATATAAAATTGGTCATCTACAGCTGGTAGGACAACTTTCCACTTGTTTGTCTTTAAAGAAAAATATTCATGAATCCTAGCTGTTAAGTAATCTTTACAAATCATAGTATTTTATCATGAAATTTCAATAAAATACAGATAGTCAAGTTAATACTGTCTTTCAAAGTATGCATGAATATTTATTTTGATTTGTTAAGCACTTAACATTGCCAACTGAAAAGTGATGGAGAACTGTTAGACACACTAATTTGTTTCCCTTTTCATTTGATTTAATGCATCTACAGTACAAGGACTCACCAGAAATTATAGCAATTACTTCATCTAACACTTACTCTCAAATTACACATTTCCACTGAATATTCAATTACCATAAGAATGAAGAATAAAACAGAGTGTGGAGGGAGAAGAAAGAAGAAAATTATTTGGAAGTATTAATTAAAGTATAAACTGAAATATTTTAATTAAAGATGTTTTCCATGGGTACCATGAGACTTATTCCCATGTCTGCCATTTGTACCTGGTCAAGAACTATCAGCTTTTCACCAATTTCTTGCTGCATCTGTTTTGTCCACTTGGTTTAGAGACTTAGGGAAGAATTTCCTTAGATTGTACTTGCACTTCATCTTGTTGATGTTCACTGTTTGAATAATATTAATGTCTGGCTTTTGACAAATCCCAACTATGAATGCGAAACTGGATTCTGAAAAGTCTACCTAATTTTCTAAAAATAAAGCATTTTGCTGGCTTTCTAATAACGGCCACTTAATAGCTTTCTAACACTGTTCAACTTTTCGTACCAAGCCTTCGAAGTGCAAAGGACTTCCTCTGTGAGCTGGTGTTAGGTAGCATTGCTATAAGCAGAACCAAAATTTGAAATGTAAATCATCCATCTCAATCTGGAAATGGTGCTACTTAATATTTAGGAAATTCTGGCAAAGGATCAATTTAGTGATCTAGGGCTTCACACATTATAAAAATGAACATGTCAAAAAAAATTAGATTTTCCAAAAAATTTTATCTCCTTTTTCTTGCAGGTGCCCAAACCCACTCAGGCAAGAAAAATGGACTTTACACAGACAGCAGATTCAATCCAGTAAATACTCTCATAGCTTGAATCTGGGAGCTATGTATCTGTGTGCTACATACTGTTTATCTCTTTCTTCTCTTTATGCAGACTACTGATTTTACTACTGAATTGGCCTTCATATGCGTTTTACTATGTCTCTCCCATTTTTTTGTCCAAATTAAGTCCCTTCTTATACAGATATCTTGACACTGGATCCCACTACCAGCACTAAACAGAATTTTCCTTCCCCATCCTTAGCTGGTTCAGTGCTGCTGCTAGTTATAGGACATTTGTTTTATTTCAGAGCCTATTTTCTTCATCTCCTGGAGGACTGATCATACCTCATGAGAGCCTTTCATGGATGTAGAGGCTTTAAAGCCTCTAATCTATCTCTGTATCTTCCTTTCCTCTACCATTACTATCACTGACCTTCAGTGTTATTTAAGGTCTTTCACAATAAATACTGCATAGTAATTACCATCCCATTCAAAACGCATGTCCATAGGGAAACAGTGAATGAATGTACTATTTTATTTTAAACAGATTTAGTATCTCATTTATGAAAACACTTTAACAAGAAAGATGAGGGAAGAGTGGAAAAATGGAGGATGGGGGAAAAGCAGGTCTGTTTATGCCTTTCAAATATCAAGAGAGCAAACTAAGAAAAAATTGCTCCCACATATCTGGATAGTTTCATAGGCTCAAGCAGAGAAGAAATGAGTATACACATATACTATTTCTCTTTCTGTGCAATGAGATAACTATGGAAACATTCACTGATTTCGATAGCTGAGTTTTTATTATGACAGAATTGTAGGGACCCTGGGGCTCTCTGTCACTTTCAAAACTCTTAAGCACTTCAGTCTCCAAAGGCTTCTCTGAAAGCTCATCACTCTCTCACTCTCTCTTCCACAAAGACTTGAGGCCACTAATATGAATAATATATCAAAACTTAGCAAGAGAAGAATATGCCAAGAGACAAGACAAGCAAAGAAGCATCTTCAAGATGTTACTATAATATCATGTGATATATAATATCAAGACTCTCTGAAGGACATTGTTTTATTATCTTACTTTGTCAAAACAAAAAATCCATTGTTCAATCAGAGCTTCAGACAGTCTCTGAAGAAAAACCCATCCAAATGTAAAAACAAGCATGAATTACTCTGTAGCACCTCTATGTACATAAATTACAAGGAATTCAAGGAGATTCATGTTTGATTTTATTTTCCCCTAAGATGATGAAATTTTCCAGTTTACCATATAATCCTTTATTAGTATCCTGATTTCACCTTATGAGTAATACAGTTCTGTGGATGAAATTCATACCTGACTAGATAAAACAAAAAAAAATTTAGGAAATTTAAAAGGACTGCAGATAATGGCTATCCTCCAGACCTCTTCATTAACATCCCGTGTCCCCAAAAAGAGGAGTTCTACATTGTACAATTATGAAACAGTGTCAAGCAAAAAGGCTGTGGGGATAAGCTTAGAGATGCATGATCCAGTTGTGTGGGTAAAGAATACAGACATGAAAATGGAAGTCTTTACATACGGAAGGTAAAGCTTATTCCTTAGAACAGTGAATACTGCTTTCTGAACGCACAATATTTTTAGCCTCAAACAATGAATGTCCATAATGTGCTTTGAGATAATTCAATTAAAATAGTCTGTTATTTTTATATGTAGCCTGAGGCCATTGCTCCACCAAACTGTGACTTCAAGGTTTCCTCTCTGGTGTTAATTTAACTACTTGTGAAAAAGCTTTTTACTTCTCAATCCTTGGTCAGTAGGACAAACTGATCTGAGTTAGCTTAGCATAGGTAAGACAACACACCAAATATTTTCATTTTATTATTACAGTTGATCAAAGAACTTACAGTTTATTTTGTGTGTGAAGCAATTCTGCTGGGTTTACCACTGTTGGTGTCAAAGAAGAGTTCATGGATGCATCAGATAGAAAAGAGACTTGACACTGAGAATAATATGTACTTAAAAACAACCACAGAACCATGGCTCATTTTCATCATAGATGATCTGATATCTTATCATTGCTGCGAATTCTCAAAACAAAGAAGCCACCATATGGTTGTATGAAATTGTAAATGTTGATTTATTGCTCTGAATGTAAGCATTGGCATATAAAATAAATAAGGAAAAAACACACCTTTATCAACCACTGGGCATGTCATGGCTTAATGGATGTTGTTCAAAACTGTGGATCTCCCTCATTTTCTACACCGTACTGAAAAAGGCTTTCTCTTCGCTGAAGGAGGAAAACATGATCCTTCATTTTGGCAGAACTATCATGTTTACAGTCCACAGTGTTGTTTCTACGTCTTTCTATTCTACACTATTAAAATCTGATATGTTTTATTGATCAGGGTGAACTGAACAAGTTTTAAGCAGAATTAGGAAACCCAGACACTAAATGGTATTTCGTCTCCCCCTCTTCCCTCACCTTTCCTCCCCTCCTTTCTTCATTTCTGGAAGTGAATGGCTAATAATCTGTTCTTTGGCATTCAAGATAAAGCAAAATATAAGAATTCTTGACCATGAATTACATTGTTATCAAAGGGTACTGGGAAGATATGTGGGTCACAAAGGTGATCTTCCATGTAAACATAATAAACTCTTACAGAAATCCTGCTAATAACGTTAGTTTACTTTTTTAAACAAAACCAAATAGAGGAAGCAAAGAAGATTGTTCACTGAACTGTAACTCCAGACAAATTATTGCATATTAATCACAAAGAAACACTAATTTTCCCTAAGGCTTTACTGAAAAGTTACCAACGTGCTGTTTGTTAAGTTCTGAGAATGTGGTGAGGAAGTCTTATTAGAATTCCTATAATGGATCTTATATGACTGCTTTATCTTTTCCTGTTATTCATGGGATTACTGTTGAACAAATGTATAATCTCACAGTATTTCCAGTCAGAGATTGAAAAAGTCTGAAACAAAACTCTATTTTTAAGATTAATCTAAATCTCTCACTCATTTATGTGCTCCAGAAGCTGAAGCTCATTCTCAGAAAGGAGACTGCATTTACCTGCTACCTTTGTGCATAGGTGAAATCTCTTTTAGTCCACTCTCTGAACAAATGAATTGCACAAGTGTGTCAATGAAACTGTACTAATAGGGCCAGTGACAGACAAATTATATTAGGTTATGTTGAGCACTGTGCTGATGCTACTGGTTTAAGTCCTTCCCTGGTAGCTCAAAACATGAGTGTGGCAAATATCTCATTGCACAAAATATGAGGAGAGAGAATAACTTAGGTCTTTCTTAAAAGTGATGAAACTCAGTGTCTTATAATGTTTTTCAAAATTACTCTTAGGCTTTATGTAGACACTTCTGAAAATTTTACACTTAATTGTGAATGCCCCTTGCTACAGTCTGTTTGGTTAGTACATATTTAAGATGGGTGACATGCACCACTGCCTGCCATGTCAATTGCATTATATCTGTAATAACCCCTATACACCAGTTTAGTGACTAGTTGTTCTCTGAGCAAAGGAGTGTTTTCGATAAGTACTTTTCACTAGACACTTTACAGATGGTAGCTCTAATGGAGGAGGTAATACAGAGCCATGCTGTTTCTCTCCTATAGCTCTATATACCTCTCAGTAGCTATAATAGGTTTATAAGAACCACAACAGAGGTTTCATAATTAAAGCAGTTTTGAAATCTCTTAAGCAGTTGTATCTCAATACGACCATATCAGGGCTAAGCATCTTATCCTGGATTTGTGAATAAATTCATTGTTTTGATTTTTTTTAGGATTTTAAGAATGACAGATGCTTGTTTGAACAAGCCAAAACTCTGAATCTCTTACAACAGTATGCTGAGTAAAAAGTAATACTTTGATTGTACATTTTGTTTCATAAAGTGGCCAGCTGGCAAAGGAGAAGGAACAATAACATGAAATGATGGCAAGTAAAAGAGAAAGTTCCATCTGATTCCAGTTACAACTGATGAGTTTAGAAAGCATTCATCTTCATTAACAGGAGTTTGATAGCTGGATCTTGATTTTCTTTCATTGAAATGTAATTCCTTTATTGAATAGTGTAGATGAAAAGATTGTTCTAGATTATATATATAATTCCTCCCTGTATTTCATGGCTTACTGTCATTTCTGACACTGATTTGTAGAACCTTTATGGATGTTGCCAGATAGATGAATTCTTAAGGCAACAGTATTTACAGAGAAAACACTTAACAGCACTGGTTGCTGCTTCTCTGTATCAAATAACTGAACTAGTAAAGTTTGATTAAATGTTTGTTGAAAAAACATGTAATGCAGCAATGCTGCTGTCAACAAAATTGCGTACTACACATAACCTACAGAAAAAAAATGCATTTTATAATGCAAATCAATCTAAAAATTATCTAATTTTTCACATCAAGTGTACTTAGTGTTTAACTACCTTTGTGAATAATGACCTCATGATTTACACAAATTTAGATTCCAGTTCTGCCAGTTCCTATTTCTGTACATATAATTTTTGATGTGTTTCAGTCCTTGCTTCATAAAGGTTCTATGCCTGAAGGTATGACGATGATGAGTCTCACCTTTAATACTGAGAAAAGACCCAAGGCTATTAAACAAAACAGCATGACTGCAAGACTCACAAAATCTTTCAAAGACAGGCACTATTCCTGATGACATTACAAGACTGAAATTCTAAACAGACATAAAGGAGGTGTTTGAAGGAGAGTGACTTGCATTTGTTAATCACTCAGCTTTTTCATACTTTTTAACACTTGATTTCATATCTAAATTTAAGTTAATTGGCCAAATCCATGGACCTGGCATGTATTAGAACTCAAGTCATTGTAAAGCAAATATTTTTTTTGTATCACTGTCAGAGACTGATAATGGTACATTCAGTAAAGGTGAATTGTGATTTATGTATCAACGGCAAGCTAACGAGCCACAAAGAAGGCCGGCTGGCTGATACAGGAGGTGGGGGACATGCCAAAGGGCACATAGCTCCACCTTCTAATACCCCCAGCATGGCACAAAGGGAAAAGCTGAGACCCTTCAACATGGCCAGACACTTGTGAATCTTTTGCAATCACCATCTCCTTCCCCCTCCACTCCTGACTCCCCCCCCAGCCGGGCTTTTCTATCTTTCACAATAACACCTCCACAAAAGACCAAAAATTACACAAGCAGGCAATCCAGAGGGCTATAAAGGCCCACCTTGTGCAAGCACTGGCGACACCCACCCATCATCCTGAGGACCACTCTGCCCACCAGTCTCAGCACATGAACTGAACAAGACACTGGAGGATGCCACACATGGCTGGACCTGAGACTACGAACTCCATCACACATAAAGCGGAGCCTTAAGGATGGTGAAATTTTTCTCTCTCTCTTACTTTTTTGCTATACTTCTATTCTTTTACTTCCCTTTTTATAAGTAACATAGTAATGTAAGATTTACAGCCCCACATATGCTGCAAAATTTTGTTTACCAATTGAACCTACAATAACATAAATCCTTCTGCCACCAAATCATATGTCAATCGTGCCAAGCTGTGAAATAAAAGCCTTTTTTTTATGGACCTTAAATACTCTGTGCACTGTTTTCCAAACAAGGGGACCCACGAACCTGAGTCATGTCTCCCCCCCAGTCATACCTCTGGGCGGGACATGACAACTACAGATAATTATTTTTTAGAATTCATTGTCTCAGGAAGTTATGCAAGCCAGAACTATAAGCAAGTTCAAAATGGGATTAGCAAATTTACAGAATAAACATTTTCTATGGTTCCCTATTGACTACTAAAGTTAATAGTCCATTTACAGATCAAGGTGATGACTCCAACTAGGGGAAGGATCACACTAAATACACCCTGTTCAGAAGAAATATTCCCCAAGAATCCACTAATGACCACGGCCACAGACACATTATAAGGTAAAACTTAGAAATAAAAATAGTTACAAAAAAATGAACGCTCTTTCTGTGTAATTTTGTTTTTAAACATAATATTTGTCTATTGAAGTTATTTTCATTGATGATTAGCATAAAGACATATTTTAATTGATAAAGTTTGGAAAGTGGCTCCCTTTAGGGAAGGGATTATCAGATATCAGAAACTAAGATTAACAATTTTCATGTAGTATTCTCCATATCAGTTCTCAAGAGTTAAAAGTCATTTAGCATTCAGAAAAGCAGCTTCTTTATTACAGAAAATCAATGTCATTTGGTGAAATCTACCCTGAGAGGAAGCGAATCCATATGACAAATATAAATTCAAGATTTCAGGATTAAAACTTAATGACACGGAAATCTATGACAAAACTCCAGATAACTTCAGTGTTAACAGGATTTTATACTTGGCCTGTGATATACCTTATTTGAAATACCAGTTCTGAGACAATGACTCAGAGTAACAAGCAGCAACATCTTCCTTGCTAATCTTAAACATAGTATCCTGATGTATGTTTGGTGACTTTCAGTATCAGATACTAGCATTAATGAATCTCAAAGTTATTCTGGCTGAAAAGAGTTATTTTGCCTGAGTCACAATATGTAAGAAAATATTTTCACAAGGACCAAACTGTAGAAAGTGGGTCTCTACCCTCTGATCAGGTTTACAATCATGGTATAGAAGAGCTCACTAGCATGTATGTGGGCCTGTGTCCAAAGGCATTAGGGAGCAGGAGGAGTGGACTTCTTCCCAAGGGAAAGGAAGCTAGGTGACAAGAGTGATAGAAAGGCGGTGCTCTCTCTGACAAGGGCACAGTCCCACAGTACCCAAGCTAAGAGCACAGAGCAGGTCCACTGATACTAACACAGATCAGCTTCAATCTAGATCAGAGTAGTCTATTGTAAGAAGGCAGGTTCAAGGTAAACCGGGAAGCCGAGTTCAAGGGTCAGTTTTCAGGTCTGCAAGGTACATGACCACAAAGAGAAATAACCACTACATAGCTCAGGCAAGAGGCAAACCTAAGGACCTGAGTTTAAAACCACCTCCTCAGAAAAGGACAGCAATTCTTCACTTCTCACTTTTTTTTTTCTTTTTTTTCTTTTTTTTTTTTTTTTTCCACGTAATTCCATCCAGCTGCACTAAAATCTGGCTCTGAGTGCAGGTGACTAAATCCCTAAGAGGGAAGGAGATTAGCTCAGGGCCTTCACAAAAGTATGGTTCTGCTATCCCAACTCCAGTTGACAGAGTCAAGGCTAAGTCACAAATTTCCACTTTCATTAATTACTATAAATATAAACAGAAGTGCTATCATATCTGCAATTAGTATTCAGAGATGCTACAAGTCTGACAACTCTCCTGTGGACTGTGTGTAGATCTGGAGTGACTCCTTCATCTCTGAAAATATGTGATTTTACTTCTTGAAAATCCCTATAGTTATTATAGATTACACACATATTAAACTAATTTAGAAACAGCATTTTAAATTAAGGTAATATCCATACAGCACAAACTATATGGGCATTTAATTCTCAGCATAGAGCACCTCTATTAAGCAAAGATGGCTGATTTAGTAATTAGAACTGTTGTAGCAAATAGTAGCAGCCTCTTGAAAGAACTAAACACCCATACAAAGGAAGATAACAGTAGCATTAATTAATGTAGTATTCAGCTATGTTGTTGTACAGGATAGATATCAACTTGTGAGGATAAGGATAGGAATATGGTCATTCCAATATATTTTTAAAGAAGAGTTTAAAAATTGTTCCTTAATGAGAAAGCTGTTTCTAAGTAAAGAACCAAGTCATGACAGGCTTAAATCGTTTGTTAAAATGACACGCTAGTCATAAACAGTTACCAGTTTCATGAAATTTATAGATTCTACCCATGATTAAACACCTGATTGATTCTCATTTCCAAATATTCACCTAGTTTTGGGGAATAAATCTTTTTTTCTCCTTCCTAACATTCATACTGTGACAAGATACTGCTTTTAGGTGCTTGCTTGCAGTTTAGTTCCTTGCTCTTAAACATTACAAACTGAAGTTTATAAAGAAAAAATATTTTTAGTAATTTTAGCAATGATGTTGCCTCAAAAATTTATAGGCAAATGGCACTTTCAGGAAGGTAATAAAAGCACCACAGGATTTTGTATCAAAGGTTATAACCCCAACACCCAGATTATTAAGTACTACTTGGGTAAGGAATTACCTAGAAGTGCTATACCATCTTCACCTCCCTGAAGTTAAATAGTATTGTATATACATGAAATTAAAAATCAGTGTTTCAAAATCAAAAACTATCAACATGATGAATCTGAAACATTGCTTTCAGGATACATTCTTCTGAGGAAAACAGGTTTTTATTATAGTATTCTGATTCCCTACAATATATTAATCCTGGTAAATTTTAATGAAAGATGCTATACTTGATTAACAAGTTGTCTAGCCTACTATAAATTGTGATTCTCCTGAATTTGGAAGGTTCAAATTTATCTTAACTTCTTAGAAAGAAGTGGTAGGGCGGCAGGTTTTGAATTGAGGAGAAAGTACAGAGAAAAAGGGCTGAAATCCTGGAGTGGGCAAACTTGGATATGAAAAGTCCTAATATGAGGGAAGGAAAATGAAGCCTGGAAGTACAATAAAGATACTAGAAGAGACAATATAAGCTCAAAGAAAACCCAAGGAAGAAAACAGTATAAAATTCAATAAAGAGAATTTTTTCCATTATCCCCTGAGCCAGGACTGCTGAATAGCATCTTCACAACAGACTGTATTTATTTACATGATTTTCTGGACAGGAATGCATATCTTATAGAGTACAGAGGATGGTTTTATGCCATCAAAAATGGGATAAACATGGTACTACTACTTCAGAATCTTGCTGGTCCAATTCATCTAGTCATATGTAAGAAAAAAAGCCAAGGACTAGTGGATCTGTTAATAATGTCAGAAAAAAATATGTTGGATTTATAAATAGGATGAATGCAATAGATTTGGAAAAAAATCAAGCTGAAGTAGTAAAAATTGAAAGCTGAGTAGAAGTGACAGCTTGGCTTTGAAGCTTTAGCATATTAACAATCTACATTATAACAATCCTCATTCTTCGTTAATGTTGCTTGCTTGAAATTAGAACAGGATTGTAACTAGGACATGCCTGCCCTGCAAAAAATCCCTGAGCAAGTGCTGACCCAGGTTGGTATGTCTATACACAGAAGTAGCTCTTGCACCTGAAATGTTAGTCCAAACCCAGTGAGCCATTTTTATTTACAATAAACTTTAGACTTTGGCAAGGCACTATAACCACTGAAGAGCAAGTACAATGCTCCTGAAACAGCAGTCCTTGGTTTGGGAGTGATGAGGATTCCTCAACAGCTTTACATCATGGTTGAGAAAGCTCCAGACAGGAATCTGGAAATAGTAGAAATATATACAAAGGACACTCTCCAGGAACCAACTCTGTCATTTGTATACATTACACCTTTTTTTTTTTTTTTTTTTAAAATCACGTGACTTCCTGGGATTCTTTGCATGGAAAATGAAACATTTATCATTTTTTAAAGCAAGGGGATCGCTGGTATGTGTACATAGCTTCTTCTTGCACTTGTAGTGGACAACAGCAGCTCTGGAAACAAATTCTTGGGAGTCTTGTGGGAAGTATCCGATTATGTTTGACATTAGGAAACAATTCCTGTTTAAAAGATACAGTAAAGCACTAGGAAGGAAGACATCTTGCTGCTCAAAAATATACTCGCTATTTTATGTTATGTTGGACACAGAATTTAGCATGTGCATAAATGCACAAGTGACTGCTTGAAATACTGTACTGGCTGTTTAGCTAATACATTTATACACATGTATTTAAAGGAAACAGCTTCTAGTGTGCTCAGCAGTCTGTTCTGAGGTTTCTTGTAGAAGAAAACATCTTTCATTAAGTGTAAACTAGGAAACAGATTTGCAGGTGGAATTTCAATATTGATTAACCCATTACTCTCTGAGCAATCAAGTGAATTTAGCACTGAAAACACACTGATTTACAATAACAAGAATTAAAATTCTTCACCAAACGGCTATAGATACTTTACAAGGTGTTCCATTTTGCTGTTTTTTTGAGAGATGCAGATCATGAAATCAACAGTTTCTTCTTTTGGCTTTACTATGTTGGAAGGGCAAAATAAATGTCAAGAAGCACTTTCAGCCCAACATATCTCTTGATTAGTCTTTTGGGTTGTAGACACTGATCCGTGTCATGAAGTTCAAACAAAATAATTAACTATAAGTATTATTTGGGTAATTTTTACACAGAATTAGTGCAGTTCCCAATTAGGTCTCATGGATCTACCTAAGAAAGAGCAGAATTAGTCTTTGCGCTGTTACCTTCACCTATCCTTGTCCTTGGCTTGTTCAACAGAAATCTGTCTTCAAGGTAGTTTTGTTGTCTCTGCAGCCAGTATAGTGTTAGTTTCTTCTCACACAGCCTGTAAGGATGCCAGTTAGTATGAACTGAGATGAATTGTGTCCATTACAAACTCAGATGGGGAGCTCATCGAGTCTGACAACTACTCTCCAGCATGTGAAACACCATCCATGGCAACTCCAGGTTTTACGCAAGTGGGCTGTGTTTGAAACCTAGACAAAAAGGACCCAGTTTCCTGCCAAGTACTACCCAGCCACGAATTTATCTAAAATCTGTTATTTTACAACCTCCTGGTATTAACTGTTATCTTATTAAGTAATGAGAGTACTCAGGATGTGAGCCATATGAGAATATTTTTTTTCCTCTCAGTGTTAGCTCAATATTAAACTAATTTGGAGATCGTGCTTTGCTTTTTCAGTGTTTTGCTTCACGAGCAATTTGGCTACTGTCAGTCAACATCTGCAAAATGTCCAGCTGTTTCTCTGTAGCACTGGTTTTGGAATTTACCTGTCTTAAAGACAAAGCCTCTTTCTTTATTCAGTACATTTCCCAGCCTTTTCAGCTTTGTTAGGGAAGGTATGTTAAGTAAGACACATACGCCATGACCCTCAACATAGTATTTGCTTCAATCTAATTAATGGTAATATGCCGCTGCTGGAATCAGATGATTGCATCTAAATCTGGTAGAATCTTCAGATAGTCTTTGAACCCTGCCATTGTTTCTGTAATGGACTGAGTCTGCTTTAGGTCCCAGCTCAGATGTGCAGAGATATTTTGAGTTTTGCAGGTTTCACTGTCAGGGACGATTAGGTGCCCGTACAGCTAGATAGGAGACAAACAGACTTGTTTTGCAGATAAGTTAGGAATGACTGTGAGGCTGATATTCTTTACTGACTAGAGGACTAGTTTGGACTACATTATCAGTTACTCATTTGGCTCTCAGCCAAATAACCTAATAGATTTTTTTAATGTTGGTGATGAACTAATTTTTGTTGACATTTTTTGTAATGACTAATTGTATCCTTGGATCTTAAATGAGAACCAGTGGGGGAAAAAAAGAATAATAGTATTGATTTCTGTTGTTTTCTTTTGGTCTGTCATTTCATTTCAGTTCCAAATTAATGTTGATTTAAGCTTATTATTTGCTTGGAGTAGTTTTGATGTGTCCCCATAACACATAGACACTGCAAATTTTCCTATACATTTTGAATCTTTAAGAAACAAACCCTCTTTTTGTGAAGGAAGAACCTGCCTGAGATAAAATTACATCTAAATAACTTCAGTAAGAATTTTTTTTTTTTTAGAAGAACAAAGCATTTTGACATCTGCAGTAATGGCATTCATTCAGAACAAACTCTTACATAGTTGCAAGACAATGGAAAATTTCAGCGTGTTAGTGATTCACAGACAAGGCATACAGGAGAGAAAAGCACTGAATGTTATGTCACAAACTAAAATAACCTTTTCTTCTAGAAGCAGTAGGTATATTATTCACAAAGATACTGGTGTGAATTATCTGCAATTCATTTTATCAAATAATATTTTTTCCAGATACAGCTAATCACATATACATGTATGAAATAATTTCATTTATCTATTTGATGCAAACAAATAGATCATCTCCAATTTCTGATTTTCTCTTCCAGAACCAGATAACTGAAAGAAAATAGGAATATTCTGACAGCTGTTTCTAAGAATTTATAATTTTTTTCTGAATTTTATAATTTATAATTCATTTCAAGTGTTGTTTCAGTTCATTTTTCTGGAATAGATTTACTCTGTTATTTACAAGTTGCTTATGAGCTTAACCTACAACAATACTGAAAAGCAAATAATGTCCAGCATACTAGCAGATTTTACTGAAAAGTTTTCTGTGTCTCATATTCTGCAAGTTTTGTGACATTTATCATTAGCATATTGTTGTCTAAACAGTTTTGGTCCTTGAACTATATAGTTCCCCTGAAAGAGTAAAATAAAACTGTTATTAACCTGGGAATCTATATGATTATGCTTAGGAACATTCTCCTATATTCAATGTTTTCTCATGCTAACAAAAGAAAAGACTTGGAATAACAATGACACCGAAATGAAAGAAAGTAAAGTACACGACAGCACTTTCCAAAGCTTTCCAAAACAGGTGGTCTCTGCCTGTTTAGACACTGATGTTATTGGAGATAAAATCATCATAATATGAACATCAGTATAACGTGAGTTTTTATTAGAAAGAAAAGGGATCATAGGTACACAGAATAGTTTGGGTTGGAAGGTACCTTCAAAGCTCACATCTAGTTCAACCTCCCTGTAACAAGCAGGGACATCTTCAACTAGATCAGGTTACTCAGAGTACTGTCCAGCCTGGCCTTGAATTTTTCCAGGGATGGGGCATCCACCAACTCTCTGTGCAACCTGTTCCAGTATTTTACCACCCTCATTGTAACCAATTTTTTTCTCACATCTAGCCTGAATCTCCCCTCTTTCAGTTTAAAACCATTACCCCTTGTCCTATCGCAACAGGCCCTGCTAACAAGTCTATCTTTCCTACAGGCTCCTTTTATGTACTGAAAGGCTGCAATATGGTCTCCCTGAAGTCTCCTTCTTCTCCAGGTTAAACAACCCCAACTGTCTCAACCTGTCTTCATAGGAGAGGTGTTCCATTCCTGTGATCATCTTGGTGGGTGTCCTCTGGACCATCTCCAACAGGTCCATGTCTTTCCTGTACTGAGGGCTCTAGAACTGGACGCTACTCCAGGTGGGGTGTCACCAGAGCAGAGCAGAGGGGCAGAATTACCTTTCTTGGCCTGCTGGCCACACTTCTTTAGATGCAGTCCAAGATTCTATTGGCCTTCTGGGCTGCAAGCGCACATTGCTGGCTCATGTCCAATTTTTCATCCACCAGTACCCCAAGTTCTTCTCAGCAGGGCTGCTCTCAATCCCTTCATCCCCCAGCCTGTACTGATTCCAGGGGTTTCCCCAAACAAGGTGTAGGTTCTGGCACTTGGCCTTGTTGAACCTTGTGAGGTTCTCATGGGCCCATTTCTCGAACTTGTCCAGGTCTCTCTGGATGGCATTCATCCCTCAGGCATGTCAACTGCAGTACTCAGCTTGGTGTCATCCTCAAACTTGCTGAGGGTGTGCTCAATCCCACTGTATGTGTCATTGATCAGGATATTAAACAGTACTCATCCCAATATGGACCCCTGAGGGATACCTCTTGTCACCGGTGCCCATTCAGACATTGAACCATTGACCACTACTCTCACGGAATGTGACCATCCATCCAATTCCTCATCTACTGAACAGTCCACCCATCAAATCCATATCTCTCCAATTTAGACAGAAGAATGTTGTTGGACCACACGATGATTTTGGGGAGGAAAAGAGTTCTTACTAATGAAAGTCCACTGCCCTACTCATCAAAAAAATCTGTGTCTGGGTGGCTATCACACAGACACACAAATAGAATATAAAAGCAGAATAAAAATCAGAGGATCCAGATAAGCAGCTGTAAACCTGTTGTCATTTTATTAGGTCTCATGTAATTCAAGAGACCTCTTATTTCCACTTTTGTCAAGAAAGAAGAACAGAAGAAAAAGGAAAGAACAGGAAAAACTCTATTCACCCATTGAAAAAGGAGCCACCTCTTCATTAAAACATTTTGGATAGTATTATTTTTATTTAATATAAGATGTTCAGAGTCCAGTGCAGGGACAGTGAGAAAATTGCTCCCACCCCTAGGGTGTCAGGGACTGATTTAGCTGTGATGTATGACAGGGTAAATACATGAAATGCTTTATTTTGTACTCCAGTTTTGAAGCACAGCCATACTGTAATATTCTTTCTATACCTGTCAACATTCAGGTTACCAGAGTAAGTGGGTGTATTGCCAGTGCAGTCCGTTATTAATCCCTTGAAAGGCTTTATACCTTCTGGATGGGGCACAATCCGTACTTTGATAATGTGATATTAACATTACTGCAGTTACAAAAAAAATATGTGGAAAATAATTTAATATCCACAATACCATCCCCCGTTTTTTGGGGGGCTCCTTGAAATAGACACCACCTTAGGCACCCCACTGTCACGGGTCTCCAGCTCCACTTTGTGGATGACAACAGTGGCTGCAGGAGAAACAGTTTGAGGGTTTCCAGCATTGTGCCTCAGCAGCCTTTCTGCTTGCCCCTCTGCGTAACACTGCTAGTGACACAGAGGCTGTGTTCAGCATTGAGTTTAATCAGAGATATGTATTCATTCATTTTCTACACCTCTAGAGGGCCCAAATACTAAAGCTTCCTTCAGAAATTGTGTGAATTCCTTATGTGCAGTTTGGAACAAAAATATCCCTTTGAAATCTGTTTGTCGTTTGTAATTCGGTCTTTAAAACAATAAACATACACTTCGAGGTGTCTGCATACTCGTGCCTAGAAAGAAGTCAAACATGGTTATGCTAAACAGTGCGTAAATGTTTCGCAGACCAGCAATTGTTATCCAAGCAACTTGGAGAACATTTATATGTCAAATGCATTTGCAACCATGAAGGGTGGTTTGTACATTCATCACAAAAAAAAGGTGATATACTTCTCAGATACATTCATGCCATAATTCTCAGTCACATTTACTCAGGATTCTTTTTTTATTTTGTCAGAAAGTACAAGACAGTGGTTATTTCTGACTCTTTTTCACATATCATACTCTATATGTATAGCTACTTAGGGTACCAGACGAAATTGAGACCAATGCAATATTGCTAATGTCATTAGTTTCTGTCATGTGCAATTTTATATTGTTAAGAAACAGATTCCAAAATGAACGTGTGTGCAGAAGCATTCAGAAACGGAAGTTTTTGTCTCAATCAAAAAGCTCAAGTACTTGTAAATCTTTGTCAGAACTGAAGTAGCACAAATGCACTGCAGTGTCAGTGGTCCAGAAATGCAGGGCATTTAATGGCTCAGTAAGGAGACCAAGGTAGTTCTTGAGCCCTGGCAGTGCAAAAAGCTGTAGCAGCTTGTATAATTCACAGAACAACAACAACAAAAAAAACAAAACATAAATCAATATAATATATGATTCAAGCACCCTGAATAAGAAATAAAGGTAAAGCTACTTAGGACAATGTACTGAGGCATCAGAATATGCAGAGGTAAAAGGTAAGGTGGCAAAAATATTCTGGAAAACCTGAAAAAGAGTAATTCTATTCTGACAATGGACAGAGAGTTTCTGGTTGTCATCACCCCTGCCTTATTATCTGTACTCTGAGCATGTAGTGAGGGCAAATTTTCCTGAATTGTTTTTTTCTTGGAAATATTTTGAATTTTCTATTGCAGAAGTTCAAAATCAGTGAAAACCAATACCATAGATCTTTAATCACCAAATATTTTTAGCTTCTGCAAGTAATAAAGAAGTAGACACTGTACAATTAAGTGATTTGTCCAAGACTGAAATGGAAGGAAAGAGTAGTAGAGCAGGAACACCTCTATTTCTTTTATTGTGCTTAAATCAGTAGATTACCATCAAGTATATTAAAAATAATTTTCCTTCATGAAATTAGCATTGTTGACATGGCATACCATTGTGGTCAGTGGTTTCATATTACAGTTTGTATTCCATATTCATAAATGAATGGATAGAGAACTTTTAAAATAATGTTTATTGAATGACTAAGCATAGCAATAAATATAGGTGTCATGTTTCAGATCATTAGCAAATGACTGGAAACTAAATGTTCCTCTTTTTGTTTAGATTGTACTTTATTTAATTTAACTACTGTAAGTATTTTATATATTGTGATTTTTACTTTCTTCTGAAATATCTGGCATTGGCTAATGTCAAAAATAAGCCACATGAAACAACTGGTTCGGTGTACTTATGAATAGTTCAGCATTTTTTGTTGCCAAAATTTGAGATATTGAAACACCGCAGAGACTGTATTTCTGAACATTTTTGTTCCCATTACACATAGAGCACAAAGAGTGCAAAAAGTCTGTAAAGATCTCAGCTCATTTCTTGAGAAGCAATGGTCTTCAGTAACATCCCACCAATATCCTGAACATTTTTCATGTGGTGGACTTGCAATCATTACACGGACAATACAACACAGAATATCTACCAAATATGAGGAAATATATTACCAAACTGGTTTTCACTGATAAGCTAGTTGTTCCATGGAGAAGCACTGAGAAAGAAAACACTCTGTTTCTGCCTTTGTATGCCATTTCTGTTTTGGAAGCACAAGAACTGTTACAGTGTTTCCTACTTCTGGTTGTTTGTTGTTTTGGTTTGTTTTTTTTTTTTTTTTCCCTCTATGGAGCAACAGTAGCTCCATTTATATTTTAATCTTATGATAAATTAACTTAATCTGTTTTCATTTGTTTGCTCTCCAAAATGATTGTCAGTAAATACCTTTGCTTCTAATAAATCATATGAGGAAAGACCTTACCTATAAACTCAAAACTATTAAATATTGCTACATTTTTAGTCATGTAACTGCTCTAAACCTAAGTAAATTTAACTTATCCTACCATACTAGCATATTTTTGTTAAATTTAGGACAACTTAACTTGAAAGAGTATAGCATAGTTATTAATGTTCATTGTCGCTAGGCAGCACCACCTTTCAATGGTACACAAGAGTAATCTGAGGAGGAGTTCTATCACTTACTGGGAGAGCTTGCAGCTACTATGATTAATGTCATTAAGATACATGCATTTAGTTTTCAATATGATCACTGCAAATTATACAAAAGGATTATCTTACACCAGCTGTTGGAGTACACTAATCTGCACAGGCTGCATATTTGATTTGAGTTACTGTCCCAGAGTCACTCCAAAGTGTCTTCAGGCAAAAGTAAACTTAAAACAGCTTTATATCAGAACTGAAACAAAAAAAGGACAGACCAAAACCAAACAACAGAAACCAATGCAAGTGGGGGAAAGTGTGTGGAGGAAAGTGTGTGGCAGGGAGGAATCCAAAATCCATCGTCACTCTGGTAACATTTAATAAACTGCAGGTTATATATATTTGATATATCAGTTGGGGATATTATTACCATACAAGCACACAAGAATGATGGTCCAACAGCATGCACACAGTCACTCAGAAGAGAAACCTCTCTCACTCAAGGGTACCCAGAAGAAATAATCACGAGCCTGTGGCAGGAGGGTGGGAGAGGGGCAAGGGTGCAGTCAAGGATATATTCAGAAGAAAAAATCACTCACCAAGGAGAAAGTGTGGGCGCTCAATCCCAGGAAGGTTCTTTGACCTAAAGCAAGGCCACTGTTCACAGCCCTGCTGCTCTGAGACCACTGAAAGGGCATCTTCAGCAGAGACACCATGTTATACACTGATTGAATCTGACTCTGGTCATTATAAGTATGGTCAAGAACCTTCTCTGGGCCTGTGCACCTCATTGGCTGAGGACTCTGCGTGTTGACTAGGATCCTGTCCCTCTCACTCTCCCAGCCAGGGGAGGTAAATGTGACTGGAGTCACTGTGTCCTAGTGGGCAGCAGATCTAAGGTTGCACTTGACCAAGGTGAGTATGTGAGGACAGACGCAGTGGGGCACAAAATATGCTAAAGAGCCATCAACTGTCCAATCGAAAGGTCCAGATCTCATTGGAGTGTGTGCAACTGCCACAGTTACCTAAGCAGTTCCTACCTGTATTAATTAATATGTTTGAAAGTTCTTAGCCTCACACTTAGCGATCCATTTCTAAACATCTAATTTTGAATTTTTTTTTTCAGAGAAGAAAACTCATCATTGTTTGAGAAATTCAAGAATTCCATGGAGTTGAAGAGTCTTCTACGTCAGACTGAGAAGTCTCACCTATATCAGAATAAACCCACAGCCATATCCTGAATTTATAGAGTACACATCACATCAGAGTTTAAGTTAGAAACAGTATGATGTAGGAAGTTTTTTTAAATGCTTAATCAGCCATAGTTCCACGTTTGTTTTTGTTTAACCAGAGTAAAAATTTGAACTTCTTTGGTATTACTCTGGAACAAAATGTCTTTTACTTTATAGTTTAATCAGAATAGAACTTCTAGGTTTTCAAGATTTACTGGGTGTATCAAAATAGCCAATTGCAACAGTGCCAATGATTTCACTAAACAGTGCTTGAAAATGTAGCTAATATACATCTTTCCTCATTTCAGGAATATGCTTTTCATTCACATACTTCAAACATAGATTATGTCTACTGAAAAAATTTTGGGTGCACAGAAAAGGGAAAGAGGCAGATACCCTATTTTTCAGTCAATAAATGTAAATAAAAAGTACCATTTACACTGTATAACATTCTTTTGATGTGTTTTTGATGCAGAAGTGCTGATGCCAAACCTGATTTTCAACTCAAAAGATGAAATAGGATAGCAAGATACTGTGCACAAGATACATTTTTGAACAGTTGAATCGCACATTGACAAAATAGAAATAATGGCACGTTGAATGGAAATAAATGGTTACTTCTCACTATTGATATGTATTCTCCAAATAACAATCTCTGTTTCTGTTGGCAAGTCATTGACAGAAATTAGTTCAAGTTTCTGTCTCCATTTTTAGCTCCTGAACCGAGTAAGAAGTTATATTTCTCTAGAATATAATATAAGAATGACAAAGTTCAGTTCTGATCAGTGTTCCATAACATTTCTCATATGTAGGTATAGTTTAATATCCTATTTCCATACAATACAGAGCTAAGTTATAGAATTAGATAAGAAGATCTTTGTCTCCCTTTTGATAATTCAGTTGATACGTCTTCTACAAATGCAGCTGAACTAAGCTAAAAAAACACAATGCACAAAAAGGGTGAAGACTAATGAACCAAATACTATCACATTAGTGTGTAGTTCAATATCGTAGTGTCAGCTAGGCTAGCACAGAGCTAGGTGTCTCAAATATCACATATATAGGGTCATCAGAGAAGGACAATATGAAAAAACAGGAATGTGGAAAATCTTTCTTAAAGAATGAAAACAATGTAATATTTCCTGTATAATGGACAAACTATGTCTAAACCCAGAACTGTTCATAGAATTTATAACAAGCTTCTGTCTTCTTGCTGTCTCAGATGACAAGAGGAACAGGTTTTCAAAAAACACAAAGTAACAAGGTGAAAGTATTGTCTATAAGGTATAACTTACACTGTATGACTGATTGGTACAGAAAATCAGCAGTGTCATCACCTGAACACATTTTGAGAAGGGATTGGCTGTGCATGTAGAGAATGAGTTATTAAAGTTACAGCCGTTGCTCTTTACTAAAGATGCTAAAGTTCGTTCTTCTCACTTTAAATTAATGAACTAGCTAGTAGTTAGACATAAAAAAACCCTACTCAATCAGGACATGCTCCAACACCGTTTTTATAACATATCAACGGATTGTTCCACACCAGCATGCTTGGGATTTTACTATCATCCTCTAAAAGACCTTGCCCTGTTCACCGCCAAAGATTTTACTCCTCTGGAACAAAGACAGTAAATTAAACCACATCAGTCCTTGTAAATCACATGTTCAGTGTAACTGTGAAAAATACTTGCTGTCTGCAATTGAAGTAAAAATATAATGGATTATTATGCTCCACTAAATCTAGGACACCCCAAAATTTTAATGAGATCCCCAGAATGCTACTCAGAAAAGCCCAGTAAGGCCAATTATCTTCCAACATACAGTGTTAGAAGCCAAATTTCCATCTTGCCAAGGGAAAAGGGCCTTTTGACTGAAGGTATTTCTTTCTGTCAATAGGTGTCCTTTTTCTCCATCCCTGCACTAGAAGAGTGACTGATCTTTACATATCTGTCTAAACTGAAACTTAGAATTTAACCATCCTGTTGTTGATGAACTTCTGCATTTCTTTCACAGTGAAAAACACATGATACAACAAAAATAATGAAATAATGTCTTTTAAGCTTTTAGGAGGAAAATAAGTTTAATGGAGAAACGGAGAATAAAAAATAATAATAATAATAAAAAAAAAGACAGTATTTTAGCCTCAGTCATACTTTGTGTCTTGGAAGTCTGATACCTCTCTTTGCAGTGGAGAACTGACAGTGGAAATTTAAAAAAAATAAAATCACCATCAGCATAGCACTGCTCCTGACTGAATGAAAGTTTATGAAATGAAATGAAATGAATGTTTATGATGAAAGTTTAACCATCTGGATTAAAAAATGATGAAACATTTATTTCAATTGAAAATGAAAATGTTTTGACATTTTAAAATCATTTATTTTTACTGAGTTTTCTGTACTTCTGTCACTACTTACCCTTAAGGCCATCTTAGCCAGAGGATTTGTGGTATAGAGCAAATATGCCTTGTGAACTTATTTTTTTAACAAGTTTTTGTTATTGGCTGCTCATTTTTTGTTCCAAATTCCTTCCCATCAAATCTGAAAAGGTATTCTTCTACCAGTTATACAAAAAAATAACAAAGAGAAGCAAGCCATGCAGATAGTTAATGAACAACTTTCCCCCCCACCCCTCCATCTGCAGATGTATTTTCAAGGTAAAATAGTGAGGAGGTTGAATCTAAAATAAAGTGTGATTCTTGCTTGTTCTATTCTCTTCCAAGATAGCAGGAGCATATGGAGAGTAGATGTTTATACTCTTTCATGATTATGTCATCAGAATGATGATATCACTGTTTTGTACCCATAATTGATTTGCCAGTTGTGTATGGCTTCTAAAATGTTAAAGTCAGAAATATTATGTTTGGGTGTATTTGTAGAATATCTAGAAAAATTATATTACTAAGGATGTATTTAGCATTCTTGAAAAATAGATCTAAAAGTGTTTCAGCATGCAAGAAAAGCCTTACAATAATTTCATACTCGAAATAACTAAAGTAAAAAGAGAATGAACAACAGCAATGCTAGTTCTCCTAGATTCTCTGATCCCTAACCTACTTGCAAATAGAAGCTTTGAAAAATGAAAACTGATTTTTTCAGTTTTTCACATTTCAAAGTTATTTAGTTCACCTTCAGTTAGAACATAAAATTCATGCCTATGAGCAGACCTGGATTCAACACAAGATTTATAATGAAGCATCCTTCGCTAGCAGATATCCTGGAAAGCTTAGACCATCTGGTTTCACAACACACTTGTAGCTGATTATCTGCTTAAGAATTAATTAGAAACACATGTTAACAGTTGTGTTAGCAGAATTGTTGACATTTGTCTTACATGTCTTTTGAAAAGCAACCATTGGTCTAAAACAGATTTCAAAATAGGATGCAATAATGAAATAAAATACAGCCTCTGCTGGGAATAAGATGCATTGTCCTTATCAGACAATAATACTTAAAATCATTACATTGTAGTTTTTAGTGACTGAGGTATCAAAAATACGATACTTCCCTTATTGATTGCATCTCTCCCCATCATGTTATAATCATAATATACCTAAGTCAACTGACACCATATACCCATTATAATATACCTAAGTTACCATATACCCATCATAATACACCTAAGTTAACTGACACCATAGATAAGGAACGAACCCAAAATAGCACGAAGTAAAGTAGAAAGACTCAGCTGCTTAGGGATCACTGAAATATATATTTTATTTTCTCAGCAGAGTTAAACATCTTTTCACATCGAAAAAAATGCTTGCAGCATCTACAGATCTACAGCCCTTATAAAAACACCATATGTGGAATTTTCTAAAAACTTACATATTCACTTAAAAGTTATTTTCTTTCATGTCATACTGTGACTTTTAAAAACAGTGACTGAGGGTAGCTTGTATAAGTACAAACAATAAAGTATTGCAACAAGGTAGGTTATTAAGCATCAACTGAGCTGCCGCAACTGACAACTATCATGCTCTAAGTAACTGAGAAATAAAAGGCCGAAGCAGCTTAGACTATCATCAGATTGTTAATTTTTGAGAATATTTATAAAAATGTAGCTCAGTTAATAGAAAGTTTCTTTTGAAACTGGAAGCAAAAGCAAATGCTTAAACTACTTTTCCTTCAAAATTTGTTGTCAAACTGTGAATAGATTCAGCCACATGATAACATGTTTTAAGAAAAAGACATTAATACAAAAAAAATTAAAATCCTTCTTATCTCTGGTACTAACCTTGCCCAAAAGAAAAAAGCAAGATAGACCACTAGAGTTTAAAACTCAAAGCAGCTTTCAGTTCTGTATATTACTCAATAAGAGGATTTTTTCTAATAATGTTTTGCATTCAAGTTTGTTTAGACAAAATAAAAGTCAATATAAAATCATTCAATATGAGTTAAACACTCTAAATTCATGATTATGTAGTTGACCACAAATGAAAGGGTTTTATAACTTCCAAACAGCCTTAGAAGTGTAATGACTTGCTAATTTTTTCTTACCATTCTTATCATTGTACAACATTAAGCCTGAAGTCTACACAGTAACTTATCTTTGCAAAGACTGACGATTTCTGCAAAATGGTAATCGTTGTGGAGTTTTTGGTTTTGTACACTGAACTGAAGGGCTAATTTTTTTCCTCTGAGCAGTCCCTGGGATATCTGAATGGACATTTTACTGTTTACACAACTCTCTCTCCTATCTTCTTCTCACTTCCTGGGGCACAGTATTAGTACTTGACACCACCTTGATATAATTTAAACCTAGTTGAGAAACATTGAATGTTACAACTCACACCAAAAGCTTCAGCTGCTTTTGATATGAGTTAGAAAGAAGATGCTAACATTTTTTAGCATCCTTATATAGTGAATAAAACAAAATGTAGGACAACTGAGTATCAAGTGCTTTCTGCAGAATGTGTAATTCATTGTAAATTGTGGTTCTAACTTAAGTAGTGTTTACAACCCTGATTAAACCTAATCTGTAGAGAAATTTTCAACCACTATAATTATTAGTCAAGGCCTGGGGAAAGCACAGGAAAGATCATAATAGCATATATATATATATATATACATATCTATACATACACAAAATTGCATATGAATAGGGATTTATACATTTAAACAAGATATATTGGCTGATTGGTTATATGAATTATATCAGCCTCTGTTATATCAGCCTAAATATGCTTAATTTCCCAACTAAAACAAGAATAATTACAGTAACTTAAAATATCATATAAAATCCTTCACAATGCCTAATCTTTGTCTAACAATATAAAATTGTTATACTTTCTTAACTATGTTACTATAGATAACACTACACAATTTTCCGTATATCAACTTTAACTGTATTGTGTAGAAAGCCTTAAATTGCCAAAATCTACATTAATTATGTTTATAAGGTAAGGAATAAATTCCAACCTGGTAAAATACAATACATACTCACAAACATGAAAATGACTAAACACTCATCCATCCGCCAAATACATACTGGAACACCTGCATCAATAACCTTGCCATCAGGAAAAAAAAAAATCACTTAAACAAGTCTGTTGTATCATAGGCTTACACAGTAGTTGGTATAAAACAGATTTGCCATTTTAAATGGATCTATGAATGACCAGTAGTGCTGCCTTTTTCTAACACATCAAACCAATTACCTATGCTCTCTTCACAAAGAAAAGTAGTACTGCCATGTAGTATATGTCAAGGTTTCCATTTAAGAGAGTTCTTCCACCTGATTTGTCATAACAAAGCATTAATGTTTCCCTTAAAAAGCTGACTGAGAAAATTTGTCTTTCACCAGCTTCCTTCAAGTGAGGGTATGTTAATCTGAAGTGTAGATGAAAACTTCTTTCCTTTAAACTACTATCACCCAACTTAGAATCATGATTATTGTTGGAAGATGCTAAAATTGTAAAGATTAAGTAGTAGTCAGAGAAATAGAAGCATATATCTTACATTAGCAAAGTGTCACATTCCAAGATCGAAGTTTTCAAATACCAAAATGAAATTAGAAAATCACAATGCTTGATAAATCAGGCAAGAATATGAAAATGTATTTTTTTATCATTAGGACGCTCTTATGGAGATATGTAAAAATGGTAAAGAGTCTTCCCCTTCATCAGAATATCTTTTAAAATTTGTAGAAACACTTTAAGTGATAATTAGGTAAGAACCCATCAAAAATCAAATGAGTAACAATTAACACTTGTCACTGCTAAGGAAAAATAAAGGAATGAAAGATATTTGTCAGCATGCAGGATTTTACTGAGGTGTTTTATTTGAAAGAAGTGCACATCAAAGTACTTTACTGTACAAGAATTCAAAATTCCCAAATGACAGCTTTTCCTTTATATAAATTAATCCTTATTCAAGTAGAAACCAGAAGTTCTTGTGAAGAATAGCTAAAGATATAGTGTATCGTATGTCATTGTTATTAGAAACAAAAATTTAGTAAGTAAGCTAAAACTCTTCGCAGTAATGTGCACATATAGCCACAACTACAGTAAAAGATTAAGTTTGTGTGAGTGTGGAGAGTTTGAGCCTGTTTTTCCCTGTTATTTATGAATATAAACATGACAGAAACCAACCAAACAGTGGCAACATGTTGCATTTCTGCTAATTTTTCTTAAAGCTCTTTGAAAATAAATGTGTTAACCATCAAAATACTTGCTTCATAAGCTCAATAAACTCATATACAAATAAAATAACTTCTCTATGTCCTTTGTTGGTGATAATTTGTTCAGATTTGTGTTTGCTTCTTAACTACCTGGGGAGATGATAAAATTGACTTCCAGAAGACAATAAACTGCCAGGAGAAAGAAGAATACTGAATTTCTTACAAAAACTAATTTCCAAACCAGAAATTAAACTAGATTCTTTATGATTTCAGGTATCTTCTTGGGAAGACTTAACTATGAGAGATGGCAAGTGAACTCGGTGATAAAATATAATGCTCAGGAGAGATTTTATATCATGGTAGTTTCTGTAGTAACAAAAAACAACAGAAGAACTACAACAAAGAGCTAGACAGACTATGTCCAACACAAATAATTGATAATTTAACACATGGTCTTGTCACAGTTCTTATTTCAGTTATCCCTAGTACCATTTCTCTGTCTATGATTTTGTTTCCTCTTCCAGTTGTCTCTCATTTTCTATGCCACTCACTGGGCTGATATTCACTTAAGTTAAACAGCTTTTCAAATAATTAGTACTTTTAAGAAACCACAGAATATTTAACTCTGAAAACTGTATTATGTTGGAAGTTGTTTTATTTTATCAAGAAATGTATTTACACCTCCTGCATATTTTACAGAACCATAGGTCCTGTAGAGCACACAATTATCACTTGATAGCTTTCATCTACAGGGTTCTACCCAGCCTGAAGTTTTCAGAAGTCTTTCTTCAAGTTCCCGTGTCTTCCAAACATAATCAGTTTACCCAAATTAATTAACATCTATATCTTCCGTTAAGCAAACATGTCCAAAGGACAGATGAAAGCTGTCTACATTTTATAATCTTTTTCCCAGGAGTTCTAGCTATACTCACTTCAAAGTCCCAGAAGTAGAAATCATTCATTCACTAACTAAACTAACAAGCAGACCAAGGAATCTTCTACATGTAGCATGGCATCCTCTACCAGTATGCATTTCTTTAAGGTCAAGTATTTATACACAAGCTGATCAAAATGTTAGAATTTCTCCTTCCGTAGAATTTAAAATAAAAAGTTCTATTTCAATATGAAACAAAATAAATTTCAAGTATCTCTTCAAAACCAAAGCTAATCCTTTCCTCCATCATTACAAATTTCATATTAAATGAAGAAGAACCTGAAACTACCTGTACCTTCTCTCTCTCCTTAAAGACCAGGTTTGACAACGACGGCTGGCTATCATTGCATCAATATCCTCAAGAGAGTTTGCAAGTGGGATAAAATTCCCTACCAAAAGCACCTGTAAATTTGTCATTCTTCAAGAGAGTGGGAGGAACCTCTGCAATTAAATATGGTCTCGCCCACCCTCATTCCCCCTGCCAAGACTTTTTAACAATGAGAAAATAAATAAGAATAATATTAGACTTTTTACTAAGCACAGTTAAGCTCCTTAACTGTTAACTTGTTGGATTAGATAGATTAACTGTTCAGATGTTATGGTTTTTAATTGATGATATTTTCTATTATGAAGAAAAAGTAAAAGAGTAAGATCAGCAAACTGGAGAAAGGAGTCAAGGTTCTTAATTTTAAAACACCTAATGCATTTAAAAAATATTAGAATTTTAGTGTTCTACCTCTTTTCATATTACATTTCAATGCAACCCAAAACATAGACCAATCTACAAAGAGTAGATTAAGTACTTTGGGTAATTGTTGTATTGTAGCTTCCAGAAGACATTTCTTCTACATATGCTGAGTGAATGGCATATAATCTAGGAACACAGTCTGCCATTATGAGTTTATATGAAGGCCTAAACAGCAGAAGACTAAATTTTCCAAGACTAGAATAAAAATACTTGTGTTTGAGACAAACCCAAACTACCATGGGGATGTCCTGCCCTAGGTTTTCAATAATTGCTTCATAACAGCATGGCATTTCAGTAATGCTGTACTACATGTATCCACTTTCAGCATTTCTCAGGGGTAATTAATTTCTGGCTTCAGTTTGTGAGTATGTGAGTATGGAAAAAATATGTCTAAATTGGTACAGAACGTTATCAAACAATCAAGTTTTGACAAGTGAAAGGTTCAGTTTACATTGTGTATTTGTGTGTATTAAATTGTAAGTATTTTAGAGCTAGAAATACTTCTCTGTCAGTTGTCAAGGTCCATTCTGAAGTTTAAAGAGATAACTGAGAAGCATTACCACATCTCCAGCAGAAACATTTCATTTCACAACCTAAATTCAAAACATTTCTGAAGTGGCCCTGTCAGGGAGGGGACAGACACATACACACAGTGTTAAATATACGTATGTTTTTTTCTTTCCTTAGTTTACAATAAAGACTCCTCAGTACTTTAAAGATTAGAGTAGTTTTACACTCAGAATGATCTCTCTAACGTTTTTAATGTCAGACACAACTCTGTCAGGATACATCTGTGTTGCATTAAATATATTTAATTTACCTGAAACAAAGAGATATTAATTAAAGAATCTTCAAGATATCAAAAATCCATTAAAATTATCATAATTGTCTTTGGCAAGAAAGAAAGATTAGCATATTCCTAACTTGGCAAACTCAGTGAATGCTGTGAAGATGCTTACAAGAACAACAAAACCTAGAGAAGTATTCATCAAAACGGTGTGAAAACCTAGGAGTAGATTAAGAATTTGCGGCTGAACCAGCCCTTACATTAAGTCCAGAATCTGTGCTTTTTTAAAGAAGATTTTTGTTTGTATGGTTTTAAGGGTTTGTGCTTTTTGTTTGTTTGTTATTGTCTGTACCTTGCCAGGTACAGGCAAACCTTTTCCCTACCTTTCACACAATGGTTTGGCCCAATTTATCCATGTCCTTGGTCACCTAAATCCTAGATAACTTCAACATGTTGCATGCGGAAGTATATGGAGAAAGGAGAGTCTGCATATTCATAAAGCAAATCACCATTGAACCACCATGACCATATCCATACCCTGCTCTCATTCTTCCAATGCATCCTGTTCTACTTCTAGTTTTTATCTCCAAGACAACCAGCAGAGTTGGTTGATATAGTTATAAAGTCTAAGAGAAATCATCAGGGTGGAAGATTCCAGTCCACTGTCTTTTCAGGCAACCAGGTCATGCAATCTGAATTTAAGCATATCAAGATTTAGGAGGAGAAAACAAACAAACAAACACAAACAAAAAAAACAACCTACATACCAAACAAACAAAAAAACCAAACCAAACCAAAAAACAGAAAAAAAAAAAAAAAAAACCCCCCCCCCACTCCTGGTTACTAGTTGGTGGATTTTTACTGCCTCAACTGCCTGAACACAACTTCTACAAAAACAAAATATAATTTTCTAAAACACCCTGCAATATAATGTTTAAAAGGAAAAAAATATTCACTGTGGTTGTTTGACCTTGGCTGGATGCTGTGTACCCACCAAGCTGCAGTATCACTCCCTCTCGTCAGCTGGACAGGAGAGAGAAAATATAACAAAAAGCTTGTGGGTTGAGATAAGGACAGAGACATCACTCAGCAGTTACCATCATGGGTAAAAAACAGACTCAGGTCAGGGAAATGAATTTAATTTATTGCCAAAAGTCAGAGTAGGGTAATGAGGAACAAACTCAAATCTTAAAATACCTTCCCCTCACACCTCCCTTCTTCCTAGGTTCAACTTTACTCCCAGCTTCTCTACTTCCTCCTGATGAGTGGCACAGGGGGATGGGGAATGGAGGTTCTGGTCAGTTCATCACACATGGTTTCTGCCACTCCTTTGTCTTCAGAGGGAGGACTCCCGTAGGAGGCAGCACTTCACAAACTTCTCCAGTGTTAGTCTTTCCCATGGTTTGCTGTTCTTCACAAAACAGTTCAGTGTGGGTCCTTTCCACAGACTGCTCCAGTGTGGGTCCCCTGTAGGGTTACAAGTCCGGCAAGCAAACCTGCTCAGCCTCCTTTGGGCACATCCACCTGCTCCAGAGCAGAGTCCTCCATGGACTGCAAAGGGACAGCCTGCCTTAGTGTGGTCTTTATCATGGGCTTCAGAGAAATCTCTGCTCTTGTACCTGGAGCACCTTCTCCACTCCTTCCTGATGGACCTTGGTGTCTACAGAGTTGTTTCACTTATTCTCACTCCTCTCTCCTGGCTGCTGTTGCACAGCAGTTTTACCCCTTCTTAAATTTATTATAATAGAGATGCTACCACTGTGTTGCTGACAGACACAGCTTTTCTCAGTGATGGGTCCATCTTATAGCTGTCTGGAATTGGCTCTCTTGGACATGGGGGAAGCTTCTGGCATCTTCTCACAGAAGCCATCCCTGTAAAACTCCCCACTACCAAAACCTCGCCACACAAGATTTTTGTAAATAGACACAATTGCCATCATAACCTCAGAAGACAGTCGTCTGCTGGACACAGATACTAGCC
This sequence comes from Patagioenas fasciata, assembly GCF_037038585.1. NCBI lineage: Eukaryota > Metazoa > Chordata > Aves > Columbiformes > Columbidae > Patagioenas > Patagioenas fasciata. The sequence goes on along the minus strand of NC_092524.1, from coordinate 24,676,466 downwards.
TGACAGAGATGCTAATGGAGTGAAGTATTAGTTGCACTTAGTCCTCTTCAGGGAAAGACATTTGAGTATAACCAAATCAATAAATCGTATTCTCATATAGACATAAAGTGAGTGAAGCTTGTTAATTAAACAGGCAAACTGTGCTATGAAGAACCTAAACAATGAGAAACTAAATCAGGTCCACTGAAATGATCTCATTGGGTTCCCTAAGTAGATGAACAGGATAATTAATTTAATTTCATCTACAGCCTTTGTTAAGAATTATCCATTATTACATTGTACACTAGCAATAAAGCTGTCTGTGCCACTGATCTAACACATTCATTTTTTTTTTAAGCCTATCCCTTTTCCCTGGTCAGAAGGTATAGAGTTACAAATAATGTGGGAGATCATCCTTTGTACTGTCTATTCTAACTGCTCAATCTGAAACAACATTAATTTGTTGTTACTTCTATATTGACCTATTATAGTCACAACTTCCAAAAAAAGACCTTATCTGAGGTACTGGAGAGTGGATTTTTAGGAACTTTCTAGGGCCTTGTGACCATCATAGCATAGTACAATGATTGTCTCTTAGAAGCTGAAATCAAATTCAGACTTCCACTATCGAAGCTCAAGCATCAGACACTTGTATTTCAGAGTAGGACAAATTACACTGAGAGATCCTCAGTGGACTGTCACATCTAGATTGCACAGTATTATGAAATGTTATAGAACAACATTTCTGCACAGCCTGCTTGAAACAAGAGTGTTCATGAATATTGGTTTTGACTTTCAAATGACAGTTTTGAGAGATCTGTTACATTCTGTCACAGTGATCTGGACTGACTGATTTTCCCTTTAAAAATAAGTGTGCTGACATATACTGCTGGCAAAAAAATTGAGGCCTCAAGTAAAGAACTGAAAATCCCTCAAGGCCCTACTATGCTTACAAAAAGTCAACATGCAATGTAAAGCTAACATCAGACTCTCCCCTCAATCTTCTTTTTTCCAACATGATGAAATGCTTGTGTTTCAAATGGGATCAATTATTTTACTATACCAGCCACTGACTACAGTCAGATGTTACCAGCTCTCTGTAAAGAAGCTTGCAAGAGGAAAAGCCTTCTGAGGAATCAGAGAAGATGTCAAGGCCAAGAACAAGGATACACAATGTCCTTGGATGTATGTGCTTCTCTACAAACAAGCAGTACCTGTACCACACATGAAGCTTTGGAAATTCTTTATACTGGCTCAAAACCAATGAATATTACTGATTTTTTTTTTTTCCTGGGTCTGAAGAGAAATATTCTGACTTCTGGAAATCAAAGAACTTTCTACAGTTGTGGAAATTTTGACATTTCCCAACATCACCTTTGATCACGTTGACATTAAAGCAATCCTGAAATGTATGCAACAACTAACATTGCTTTAATCACTATTATAATCCTCCTGAGAGCAGTCACTGCAATGAAATTGACATATTAAATATATAAAAAAATAATTGCAGGTGCAACTAAGCATGATTAATGATCAGACAGCAGCTTCCACATGAAAAGAATATTAAACAGTATTGCACTGTTGTCAGAGCAAGATTATTAACACATTGGTTTGTTTGTTTATAGGACAAGAGGACAAAGAATCTTTATAGACACCAAGCACTGTTTGCGCACTGTTTTATTGAATTTTCCACACGTTAAAAACATAAGTATTTGTAAACTTTGTTGGATAACAAAATAAATGTAGTGATACATAGGAATTAGGGCTTCTTACTGTGAAAAGGTAGCTGGATCAACAGCCCTGCTGAAGTGCATCTATACCAATGCATGCAGCATGGGCAACAAATGGGAGGAGATGGAAGCCACTGTGCAGGAGAAAAAACTACAATGTAGTCGCCATCACGGAAACGTGGTGGGATGACTCACAGAGCTGGAGTGCTACATTGGATGGCTATAAACTCTTCAGAAGGGATAGGCAAGGAAGGAGAGGAGGTGGGTAGCCCTGTATATTGGGGAGTGTTTTTATTGTCTTGAGCTTGGTGATGATGATGATAGGGTTGAGTGCTTATGGGTAAGAATCAAGGGGAAAGCCAACAAGGTGGATATCCTGGTGGGAGTCTGTTACAGACCACCTGACCAGGATGAAGAGGCAGATGAAATATTTGGCAGGCAGCTGGGAAGTCTCTCGATTGCTAGCCCTTGTTCTCGTGGGGGACTTCAACTTACCAGATGTCTGCTGGAAATACGACACAGCAGAGAGCAAACAATCTAGGAGGCTTCTGGAGAATATGGAACACAGTTTCCTGACACAGCTAGTCAATGAACCAACTAGGTAGGGCACTCCATGGACCTGTTGTTTGTGAACAGAGAAGGACTTGTGGGAAATGTATTGGCTGGAAGTTGCCTTGGGCATAGTGACAATGAAATGACCAATTTTTTTATTCTTGGAGAACTAAGGAGGGCAGTAAGCAAAACTGCTATTTTGGACTTCTGAAGGGTGGGCTTTGACCTGTTTAGGAGGCTGTCTGGCAGAGTCCTTTGAGATGCAGTCCAGAGGGTCAAAGGAGTCCAGGAAGGCTGGTCACCTTTCAAGAAGGAAATCTTAGAGGCACAGGAGCAGGCTGACCCTGTGTTCAGAAAGACAAGCCGCTATGAAAGAAGACTGGCCTGGTTGAATACAGAGCTTCAGCTGGAACTTGGGAATAAAAGGAGAATTTATAACCTTTGGAAGAAGGGGTAGGCTGCTCAAGAGGACTCAACAAGGCCAAGTGCCAAGTCCTGCATTTGAGTCACAACAACCTCATGCAGCACTACAGGCCTGGAGAAGAGGGGCTGGAAACCTTCTTGGTGGAAAAGGATCTAAGGGTGTTGATTGACAGCTGGCTGAATATGAGCCAGCAGTGTGCCCAGGTGGCCAAAAAGACCAACAGCATCCTAGCTTGTATCAGGAATAGTGTGGCCAGCAGGACGAGAGAAGTGATTGTTCCCCATTACTTCGCACTGGTGAGACCCACCTTGAATCCTCTGTTCAGTTTTGGACCCCTCATCATAAGAAGAACATTGAAGCACTAGAGAGAGTGCAGAGAAGGGGTGAGGGATCTGGAGCACAAGTCTTATGAGAAGTGGATGAGGGCTGGGTCTGGATGAGGAACTGGGGCTATTTAGCCTGGAGAAAAGGAGGTTCAGGGGAGACCTTATGGCTTTCTATAACTACCTGAAAGGAGGTTGTAGTATAGAGGGGGTTGGTCTCTTCTCCCAAGTAGCAACTGTTAAGAGAAGAGGAAATGGCCTCAAGGTGTGCCAGGGGAAGTTTACATTGGATATTAGGAAAAAAATTCTTCACGGAAGGGATTGTCAGGCATTGGAACAGGCTTCCCAGGGAAGTGGTGGAGTCACCATCCCTGGAAGTGTTTAAAAGGTGTTTGGACGAGGTTCTTAGGGACATGGTTTAGTGCTAGATTTAGGTTATGGTTGGACTCAATGATCTTGAGGGTCTTTTCCAACCAAAATGATTCTATGATATAGTATGATAGGGAGCTTTCATATAAACTTCAATATACAATACAATTTCTATTTTGGGTAAAAAGATCTGGCAGAATTCTGTTGGAAATTATTTTGTAGATATTGTATCCTTACTATTTTGGGGCTTAGACTTAAATAACTAGTATCCATCTTGTAGCAAGTTTTCCTTTATAAAATGATGCAAATCAAAGAAAAAAACCCAAATTTTCTGACAAAGAAGAAGAGAAAAAACATAAGGAATTGTGAAGCTCTTGTGTTTTTTTTTCTTGAGAATTGTTTATAGAATGAAAGATAGAAATTGTTGTCATCAATGTGGAGCGAGGGACCAGGTAGTGAAATTTTGCTATTGGATTGAATATGAGTGTGAATGGTCTGTAAAGATATAAAAGTTTGTAGTTTTCTATGCTTGGGTGAACCTCTGCACAGGTACCCAGCTTGAGCCAGCTATTTTGCTATTTTACTCTATTAAATATTTTTCCTGAAAATTTTGCTTCCTGGAAGTCTGCTTTGCATGCGATTGTGGGTCTCCCCTGAAAGTTTGCCTTCGGAGCCCGAAGTGCAGTCTCTGGAACGAATGGTTATCAGGAGAAGAAGAACCCTGAACATTTGCATCGTGACAGATATACGTGTTGTCTGAGAGTTTGCCTCCAGAGTTTCAAAACACAGTACCTGAAGTAAACAGTCCTCAGGGAGAGAAGACGCCTGAAGATTTGCTTCATGAATGAATACACATGCCTGGAAAGAAGGTGATATTTGGTTTGGTATATCTCCCCCATGTAGTAAATAATAAAGCAAACCCACCACTGAACTCTTTAAGGTTGTACTTCACTTTAAAAAAAAATCTAAGCATTGTTCTGCAGCAAGCAGAACCCTAAAATCACTCCCCCACGACAAATACTGATAATGGAAAGTTGGGATGGGGTCACTTTTTCCTTTTACTCTCCCTTTCTTTTTTTTCCCCTTATACGTCTTCTGCAAGTGTGAAGTCCCTTAATACAACCTAACATTTATAAAAATGTTTTCAAGATCAAGGGGGCAAAACCGTGATTTTTAAAGTAATACAGAGACAAGGTGAATTCACATTATTGCTTTATTTTTACAGTGTTAAATTCCTAACCTCACAAAACTGTTTATAATCAAATATAATTTTCAGTAGTATTCTTCATTTATAAATTAGTTTTGGCAGTGAATCTGTATTAGTTTTAGTTACTTTTTAGACTGTAACAGAGATATGATGGACTACAAATGATCTTTCACAGATAAATGTTTGCAAACATTTTGACAACAGAGATATCAACTGAATCTCATCGATATTTATGCATGCATGTCCTTTGAATATGTCAATCCTTGTGCCTTAAAAGCTGGAAAAATTTCATCTCAAAAATAAACGCTGCTAAAAATTTTGCTGAATGAGAAGGAACTACTAAGCTGAAACCACATAGGGCACAATATACTATAGTGTATCTCAAAGAAGTTTGATTCAGATGTTAATCCTAATTGAAAATGTATCCTAAACGCACTCAATTATTTAGATTATTTATTTTAGTTTTATAAAGAATCATAAATATGCTTAAATGTGACATATTTGAATCAGGAGGTAATCATAATTTAATTCAAAATTTAAAAATATTTTCGAGTAGTAGTAGGACAACGTTCTTACTGTTTATTAAAACATTTATTTAAAAAAAAAATCATTGCAATTTTACAAAATACTGAATACATAATGGTTTAATCTAGTTTCTAACTAACCTCTTCTGTTGGATTTGAAAAAAACCTCATCTATAGTGATCTTACAGCTGTATCAACCAGAATAGAGCCTATCATGAAGGGTTTAGCATTAGCCTACATATGCTAAAACATTTAAAATCAGATTTTCTTTATTGTTATTTTGAGTTACAACAACTCAAACCAGACTAATGTAATGTGGTGGTAAATTTTTCTACTTTTTCTCTCCAGCTGCAAAGAAATGAACTAATCTCAGCTGACTCAAGTGGTACTTCTAATTTAAGGCATATGCTGTGGAAGATCAAAGAACTTAATGAGACATGGGAAATTAAATTACCTTCACCAAGATTCACATGTGTCCTCTTTGTCCAGTATGGCAATTGGTAACTTTTTATTTTCAAAGAAAAAAAATTACAATGCTAACTTAGCTTAGTATTTAGACTGTACAGAACTGAATTAAGGTTTTATTTGCTTCAATATACTTACAATTAATGTGACACAGGATTGACAACTCTATATACTAATGAATTTTTTCACAGAGATTGAAACTGTGATGGCATTTCTTGTTCCACCATATTTTTCATAATACTGTCAATCACATACTTTGGGATATCAGCCCTATTCATTGAAAAGCTGTGAACTTTGTAAAAGGAAGAAATGTTGCATTAAGAGGACAGGAATAAAGTACAGTCTTAGAGAAGAAATACACATGCATACATACATATATGTGTACATAAGAATATAAATGGAAGTGGAGAAGTCGAAATGATAAAAAAAATATTGGTTTTAGCTGCCTTATTGTGGGACAACTTGCTTAATCAAAGAGCAGGAAATGTTTAGTATTTGAAAGATTAATTGGATAGTGTGAAGCAGAGGGGTTATTTTTCTTTCTTTTTTTTTTTTTTTTTTTTTTGTTGGTTGTTGGGGTTTTTGTTCACAGTATTGTCAACTTCACCTAAAAAGGTGAAGGATAACGTCAGATTCATACCTCTGAAATGAGAGGGAAATTAGTTCTTCCTTTGAGGGTAGCTGAGGACCTTAATGAGGGAAGTTTCAGGGACACAGAACTGTCATACACAAATAATAACTTATATGAAGGAAATGCAAGTCTGCAGCTCAGAGTGAAACAGAGATTTGGAGAAAGCCAACAGTCAGAACTCAGAGGTGATTTTCCAAAAGTATTCTGTGGAAGTTGTTGCAACTCAGGAAATCAGAGCTGGCTGAGACCAAGTTTGAAAACTAGGACCTCTTCTGAAAGAACACATGAGGTAAAGGAAATATATAAACAGTTTCTTTCTTTCTGGCTCTTTCTCTCTAGTCAGTTTGAGATTGTTTTAAATGAAAGAGGTTAATAATTAGCATCTGTTTGACTTGTGGTCCTGTCAGAGCAGGCCTATTTTCCTGTATGGTTCTATCTAAAATTGTGTCCACTGTTATAAGTCTTGGTAAACTTTCTGAGAGAACTTTACAGCTGTAGTTGTAGAGATTCAACCTTCTCTACAGCTGAGTGTTTTGATCACTTTGTTTTCTTCTTTAGCCTTGATTTTTGATAACATGCCACTTAAAGCTAAGGGGGGGGGGGTGAGTTGTTGTTGTTTTTTAATTTTTAATGTTGTGATCACCTATCTGACAAATTTATATGAATCCAGTATCTCATGACTGACCATAAAATCATGTTGCATAGCTTTATAATAATTATGACTTTTCAAATTGCTGGATTTGAATCAGTGATTATATCAAAGAGGAGGTTTGTGTCTTGTTTAATAAAGAGTCTTTCATAATTCAGCAGTGATGTTCTTAACAAAATTAAAAGATATACCTCTGTTTTAATAATGTTATGAAACAGGAAAGGAGAGCAGGGCTTAAAATGTTTCGAAACAGGAAAGGTAACCCTGCTCTTATAAAATACACATTAGTGGAAATAATTTCTCTGAAGAAATGAAATAAGCCAAGGAAAGATGCATGCCTAGGAACCAGGTTGCTCACTTTGACAGAAGCAACCATAAAAGGCTAAACAGTATTTTGCAAAACAGATGTTTTATTTCTAATAATTTTCCTTTTTTTTTTTTTCTCCCCCCCCAAGTTTTAAGCCTTCATTTATACAGCCAAGATTATTCTGGTCAAAACTGTCATCCAACATAAATGTAATGGAAACAAGGTAAAGGATTATACATCTAATAGTCACTGAGAGAGAAGATGTACCTTTACAACCCACTGTGTTGAAAATGGGTAAATTTGCTTAGTGCAGTTAGAAACCTTTCTTTTTCATAGCTAGCATGCTCATTATTTGGTCTTAGTTTGAGAAGATAACACCCCAGCACAGAGTTAATGTTTTCAATTGCTGTGATCTGAGAGTCAAGGACACTCTGAGGGCTCTGCCATCTGCATAGAGGAAGCGGGGCAGAGCTTGACTGACAGCCAGACTGATCGATAAGAGTATTCCATCACATTAGCATCGTGTTAATCATTTAAGGAGAGTGGGGAGCTGGGACCTTTCTGGTTTTGCTTTTCCGCTGACTCTTGCTCTCTCTGGAGCGCAGCCATGGAAGGTCTGTGCGGGACATTTAGTTCCACTTTTTATCGTTTTGCAGAGGCCTCTGAGCCTTTCTGCCATTTTCCTCTCTTTTCTCTCTCTGGGATTGGCTGTTTGGGCCAGGTGTGGCTTGCTGGGACTGGCTGCTCAGTTTTGGACAGTTTGTGAGGAATTGCCTTGAGAGTCTTTTATTTCTATTTTATACATATATATATATATATATATGTATTTACTAGTAGTGTATTAGTATTTTTTTATTTTATTAAACTGTGTTTATCTCAATCCAAGTTTCTCCCTTCCCTTTTGATTCTCTCCCCTGTTGAGGGGGTGAGGGGGACAGGGGTGAGTGAGCAGCTATCAGGGTTGCATTGCTAGCTCAAGTTAAACCACGACACCCACAACACTTATGTTGTAGGCATAATAAACAGGCACAGGAGGGAGATATTGTGTTTAACATTAAATGCTACCCACAGTGAGTTATTTGTCGTAAGAATGACACACACAATGTCTACATAAGACACACTTGCTTTCCTGGGAGGCAAGACAGTGAGAATAACAAACAGGAAAATCTATATCATTAGAAAAAGTTCCATAGATTTATGTAGTTGTAAGAATAAGTCTGCTAATTTGAAAAGTACAGACAAGATCTCAAATAGTGACATCTACACGGTAAGTGTTTTATGATATTAATCTCCTTCCATGCTTTACTGAGCTATTAAATCACATGCATTTTCTTGCAATAGAGTTTTTCTGAACCAGTACATGGGAAAAGTGAAATTTCACCAATAATTTGAGGTGGACTTCTGCAATGTTCTCCTGTTTAACAATACAGTTTTTATTATAAGAATATCTGGTCACAATATTTGTCCCACATTGCAGTGGTGTTTGCTTGGGTTATTAGAATATGATGTATAACACAGTATTACAATAAAATTAGGTAATTATCATGCAAGTGGGAAGGAAAACCCCATCTATTTGCCAGTGTTTATAATTTTAGGATTTTCTCATTAAAATCCTGAACAAAATGGTATAAAACAAATGCAAGATTAAAACAATGAGTATACTTATTTAAACTGGAAATATATTTAGCAAGGATATATATATATAGTAGGTCTCTTTTTATATTTCAATACAATTATGTACAAGGCCCACAGATATGAAAAATACTCCATAAAAGAAGACAAGGCCCTGTGTTTCTTTACTTAAGTTCTGGGTCAGCTGAGAAGGGGTTAATTTCTACAGGTAGGTGGGGGATGACACAGCCAGGACAGCCAATCCAAAACTAGCTAAAGGGGTATTCGATACCATATAAGGTCATGCGAATTTCTAAAAGGAGACTGGCGAGGGAAGCAGTGAGCTTTTCTCTCTCACTTCCGAGAGCAGGGATGTCCAGGACCCTCTAGGTTCTCTCTGGACCATGCAAACTGCTGTCCGGGATGGGGAGAGGTTTTGGCATAGGCTGCAATCTAGAATCCACAGTTCCTGTTTTGGAGGAGGAGAGCTGCAGTGTTGCGATTGCCACATGGTGGGATTGTGCTGTGTATCTATGAATTTGTATATTCTTTCATTGTTGATGTTGTTATTGTTTGTTTGTTTCTTTTTGCTGTTCCATTAAACTGTTCTTATCCCAAGCCACGAGTTTTGACTTTTGTTTCTTCATTCTCTTCCCCAGCCCACCAGATGCGGGGTAGGGGTGAGCGGTCAGTATGTGCTTTTACTTGCTAACTGGGAAGGGCTAAAGCTAAGCTACTACAATACCATATGTTCAACCTGGGAAGTTTATGGAATTCTTGAAAAATCGATACTTGAAGTACTCTTCAGGCAGAGTCGCTGTTATTTAAAACAAGTAAAACGTCATAGCAATGCAATTCTCTTAAGCCCAGTATCATAGGTGATCTCCTTTACATCTAATATCTTATTAATTTCCATTAATTGTGAACTAGCCACAACATTCAAAGATAACTTGAAATTTAAGAGGAATTTTTGTGACTGGGTTTTCATTATGTCTATATCCTGAAATGGATATCCATATCAAAGACCATGTGGAGACCTGGTCCAGTTTCAGATTCAGGAAGGTTCAAAATGATCCCAAGAGTGACATTAAGACAAAAACTAGGTCAGATGCCATTAAACAATTTTATTTTTATGCCTAAAGCTAGAGCAACAGAGAAAAGGGGAGAGAAATTAGGAGGAAAGTTAAGCAAGTATGTGAGAAGGTAAGCAAGAGATAAGCAAGAGATAGTCACCGCCAGGGATCCAAACACTGTCTTCTGTCAGGCAGCTTTCAGGTTTCAGGCCCCAGTGGCCTTGGCAGTTTGCAGGTCTCAGGTCCTGGTAGTACTGGCAGTTTGCAGGTCTTGGGTCTTGCCTGTACCAGAGTTCAGGTCTTGGTAATGCTGGCAGGGCTCGGGTCTCAGGTCCACTGGTCTCAGGTGAAAGGTTTTGATCCTGATGGTGGATAGCCACACTTGCAAGTTGTAACCTGGGCATTTTATAGGAGTTGATGGCAGGCATTGCCTGAGCACACTGCAGGCCTGGTCGCAGATGTTGGTGGCTGATATCACTGGAGCTTCACTTGAGCTTATGTAAGCTTCAAGCATTCTTTGAGTTTTAACAATTCACAGGGATCTTGCATTTTGCACTTTAACTCAGTGTATTTAGGCATTTACAGCAGGCCAAATTAAGCAAGCAGTGTGAGCAAGCATTTTTCTGTAACAAGCAGGCCTTAAGCATATTATTTTAGCAAGCAAACAAGCTTTGAAACAAATCCTTAAGCATATTATTTTCACAATATTCAGCCTTCCACACCTATGTCATGTGTTAAGGACCATGGTCTCTCACACCAACTCAAACCATATGCTAAGAACCACTGTGTCTTGCAGACTGAAAGTACAAATATCAGAACATGCAACTTAATTGAGACTAATAAATCATCATCTGATCAAACATTATGTTGATGACAGATTCTCGTTCATAAACACCCAGTTTCAATAGCTGATTTATCAAGAACTATGGTTTGTTTTATATCTGTGTCTAGATAGAGATTTAAGTCCTGTCTACAAACAAAATAAAGTCTGAAGACTGATAAACAACAAAATTAGGAAGGCAAGGGTCTTAAAAAATGGAAGGAAATAGAAATATTTTTGTTATATTCAAATCTACTCTGCATCTATTAAGATGACTTATCTGGCCTCACCGAGTTGCTGATGTTAAGAAAGAGAGAAAATTCCAAAGCCAAATGACAAATGAATGCTGATTTAGACTCCGTAATTCAGCATTTCCTTCACTTCTTGTAGACCCTAAAAATCCTAGACAGTAAACTTGTATGGTATCACTACCTATCTCTGAACCTGCAGCTTGATTTTTAAAATTATTTTTACCATTATCACATATAGATATAAAAAGAGCCTAAGTTACATGTCCCAATTTTTTTTTTTTTTTTTGGTAAGGTGTACAAAAACTGGTGTGACATAGCAGGTGAAAAAAAGAGGAAAAATTCATCTTCCCTACACCTTATTCACTTTCATAGATACTACGTCTAATGGATGTACACATTCCTCTGAATGATTTCTTCTGCATATAGTAGTGATGAGCAAATCTGAAGATGTTATAGTAATACAATTTCACTATCTTTAAAAATCTTCTGAATTTTGAATATTACTGTTCCTGTTTCAGATTGCTAGATAGACTACTCTTCTGCATCCATAATTCCTTAATTCAGTGAATAAACCAATTTTATCTCAGGCAAAATACACATCTAAATCTTTCCACATAATGCTAAGAAAAGTGTAGTGATATCTAATACTGACAAATCACAGAAGATCACAAATACAATTTTTAAAACTGAACAGTAGGCATACTATTACTAGCTCTTTTTATTTTCATCTTCAAGCATTTCCCAGAATTTCTGATTCTGGACTTCCTTCTTTAAAAAAAAAAAAAAAAAAAAAATCTGTCAGTCTTTGGTTATTAGGAGTTGATTAATCAAATTTTCTGCAACTCATTTTACTGTTTTTCCTCTGTTGAAATGGATATTGCCTTTAATTAATGCATGATAGTGCTGATAACAAAGGACATTTTGATCACTGAGTACTGATGATAGATGAATTGCCTGTTTAACTGAATTGTTACTTGACGGTATATTGTCTTTGAGTGTACCGTGATTTGGATTCTAAGGCAGAAAGCATATTTGAGGGTAAGTGGAAATCATGTTTATTTGTTGGAACTGTCTGACCTTGTTTCACAGTTACAACTGAAAAATGTGCATTTGAATCTTGTTTTTCTGCCCTGGCTTATCTGGAATTTTATAAGTAAAAAGAAGACATACAGAATATGAGTGAATGTCTGTTCCCACAGTAAAAGTCATCCATGAACCAGATCTGTGCTGTTCAATGCACGCATTCAAAATGTGAAAAAAAACTGTGAATAGTACTGACAGAAATTGCCTATGATCTTAAATTATTTGGAAGTGTAGAGACAGAATCTGAATAGGAAGAACTGCAATATCTTTGTACACTACTGAGTGACTGAGCAATGAAATATCAATGTGGAAACTGAATGTAGTTAAATACAGATTATCGCCCACTCCACTCCATCAGTTTTAACTTTACACATATAGTAACGGGGTCAGAGCCTAAATGTCACCATTAAGGAATGACATATTTGAGTTATGATAAATAGTTCTATGAAAATTCCAATTCATTAGCAGTCAAAAGAACAAACCGAATCCTAGAAACTATTGGGAAAGAAATAGCAAATAAGAACATCATTATGCAGCTGTAGGAATGGATGGACTCTATGGAACATTATATACAATAAATTTCCCTTTCTCTGTCTCAAGAAAGATATAGTAAGGTGATGTATGATGTGGAGAATGAAAATTGCCGGCAGGACCTCTTTGAACTGGACTCGCGGGCCGGGTGAGAGTAATGAGTCTAATTCAATATGAATTTAACATCAGTATCCTTTAATGAACTCTTAACAACACTGAATATCAATGTCCGCCAGACCACGTTTTTCCAACCCTTATATACTCTTTACCCAAAGGCCATGCAGTAAGCCCAGGCTACGATTGGTTACACTTACAGTCACTCTTCCCCCCCCACTATGGTGATTAGCTGCAGGGCACTGTCCACGACAACGGTGCCCCTCCTGCAGCCTGGGTCGAGGGCAGACCAGCTTCTGTTTACTTCCCTTCTGTCTTTGGTGTCTCCAGGAAAAACTTCTGTGTAGGTCTCAGCCTGCACCACAGCCACATCAAGCTCTGGCTTGTTCACATCACACAGCCAGAAACTCTCCACAGTAAAGCCGCAAAGGATTTAAAGAAGATACCAAGGATGAGTAAAAGTATATAGCGTGTTCTGTACAGAGAATATTGACTGAAATATTCATGAATAAGAGAAGCAACCATGGGAAGATATTTAATGATATGAGATCTGGAGAGCTGAATAGTGATAATGAACCAAAGTACCTTCTCACTTGTATCTTCCCTAAATATTTTGTACTCGGTGTACGCAGTATACACTGTGTAAGCACATTTACTATGTAAGCCTTCATACCACCAGATTTTAAGATTATGTGATTTATAGAGGCATATTAAAGAAAGCAATTGATAGCTTCCTTTTTCTACTAAAAATCCCAGAACAGTTACTCTCCTGATGACTGTTAATACTGCTTTTAGATTATTTCTTTTTCCTGACTGATGAGGAAAAAGAAGGAAAAAGACTTATTTTCTTGTGTTTCTTGAAGACAGGATGTCAAGGAATGGACTAGCCTTCAAGATTTTGGAGAAATGCCATAACTTCCTCACAGAAGGCTAACTAGTAATATCCAGGAATATAAGAACAAAGAAATATATATATTTTTTAAAAGTTGTGATGCAGATAGTGGCAGAAATTTTAAATTAGTATCTCAGAGGGGGGATTAATGTTTAGAAATAAATTAAGGAACTTCAAGGAATTTTAAGTCTTGTTCCTGGTTTTATGAACTCTCATGGAGCATTTTTTTTTCAGAGCTTCAAACAATATTGACTTTGCTACAGTTAAATTCCTTAATCTAATGGGTAAATAAAACAGAATTGAAGGTATAAGTTAGTTACAAATTATGCAAGGCATGTTCATACATGTGGAGTAAGAGGAGAAGATGCAGGGCAGCCTGTCAGCCCAACACATTATTTATGTCATAATATCTGCATCGAACTTTGTGAATGTAAGGAATGATCCTTTCTTTCTTTGTACTTCCCGTCTTCTGCATATGAATTGTTTATTTTGCTTCCAATGGAAAAAAAAAAAAACAACAAAAAAACAAACAAAAAAACCACAAAAAACATCCAAAACCAACCAACAAAAAACCTAATCTCACTAAGACATTACCTGTTCATTTGTATTTACTTTTCTGACTATATATTGGGTTTTCGTTATATTTCACTAAAAAGTTATCACAAAAGTTGCAATTTTAGCTGTGACTGAAAATTTTTGTTCTCGTTTTTGTTTGTTTGTGTTGGTTTGAGGTTTGTTTTTGTTTTTTTGGTAGTGAGTGAATACAGATCCCGTATGTAACAGATAGCACTAAACATGGATGGTATTTAGCAAAAAAATCAAATTTGATGTATACAAAAATTATAGAAGTGCAAACATTTTAATCTCATCTGAAAAGTCCAGTCAGCCCTCTGAGGTCCCAGAAGGTGTTAAGAGTCGTTTGAGAGTTCTGATTTTAAACCTGTTTTACCATTTTCTCCAATGCTGATTAGCCCTTAGATACTCTCCCCGATGATTTTGTGATATACTCAAGGATGCCACAAAAGGCATATCCCACCCCAAAAGGACAAATTAGTTTCATTTGTCTAGGCTCTTCTGGCAGAAAGGATAATAGGCAGTGTAAAAATCTTTATGGGCATATTGTCCTAAAACGCAGCTATGCTGATTCACATAAGATAATATTTTAGTACAGAGATCTGCACTCTACAAACTGTGATTTGTAAGGCTCTTGGTACTGCCAAATATAAAGGAATGCAAAGTATTGCGCAAGCAAATTTAAGTCCAAGCAGTGTTCATGTTCTAAAAATTACATAATCTTTCCCAGAGTATTTGGTCACTTGTTGCTGTATTTTCAGATTTGACTAACTGAGTTGCAGTTTCAGGGTTTTCTAAGCCAGGCAAAAATAAGTAACAGTAAGTAAGGGTACCTAGATCTACAACAATGGGCATTAATCTCTTCATAAAGGTCATTGCCCAGACTCAAATTATAATGTGTATTAGAATGTTCAAAATTAAGAAAAAAATGCAACAGATGCACTTAAAAAAAACCTTCAGAGTTTAAAATTTGTGAGTGTTGTTCATATGCATTACTCTTGCAACCAGATATTGCTATGGTTTTTAATATCTGAAGTACATATTCAGGCAGGAATAAGAGAGGAATTTTCTGATTTAGAGACTGGAGAGAATAGAGACATTATTGTTTCAATGGGTAGAAGGAGATTGCTGCTCTTTTCTTCATCCACATTAACTGACAGAACATTTCAGTAACCTCTGATACCTTAGATCCAGTCTGAAAACAAGTTAGTCTACACATACTGCTAATTTTATCCATCTATTTGGATTAAACCTACACTAACCCCTACTATAGAATTCAAAATGGAATTTGGAAAGGGCCAGGAGAATTTAGCCTATTGATTTACAGTTCAGGGCTCACTGAATTTCCTCTGCTATTAACCAGGACTGATTGTTTTTCAAATACACATGATAGGGTAGACATTATCTATGTTCTTCTTCAGCACACTAGTCTGAGGTAACTGAGGATTTTTTTCCCATGTCTTAAAATAAAACATATTATCTTTCTTAAAGCAGCTAATTTGATTTTTGTCTGTGCCCTACAATAAACAGTCTTTCTAACATTATAGTATTTACTTATTTCCCTTCCTTTTTCCTCATTAGTTAGACTTTGGTGCAGTTATAAAGAAAGGGAATAAATGCATTTAGTATTTGGTATAATGCCTTAGTGCAAAATATAAGCTGAGGACTTCTAAAATACACACTTAAAGCCTTTTGGTAATCATTAAAAACATTTAGCAAAGAAAGATTTGCTTGAATCAGAATCTTAGATCCAAATAGTTCTGGGTAACTGAGGCTCAGATCTGAAACCTGTACTTGTGCTCATCTGTACAAAGACAAAAAAAACAACTGGAAGACAAAACTGTTCTAAACACATAGATGCTTTGGGATTTTAATACACATTTTGTTGTGCTAGTGCATTATGGTAAAATGCACGTGTGGATTTGTAAATATACCTCAGAAAAAGTTGTGATATATTGGCTTATGTATTACCTGAATATTCTATATTAATGTAAAATCTTATGATGAGTTACTATGAATAGGAAGATTTGACACTTTGATGTTGGAGGAAAAAGCTCTGCTAACACTTAGCAAAAGATGTAAGCGGAGATCCCAATGGAATCTCATGAAAGAACCATCCCAAATCTGAAATGAATGTTTTACAAGCACAGTTACTCCTCTCTAAATCAGTGATATTTTTACTAATGAGGGTAATCTTGGATGTTTGGTTTACTTCTATATGGATTTTGCATTTTTGACACCAAAAAAAAAAAAAAAAATGTTTCTTCTTCTAATTAATTTAGGGACTACCTGGTTTGAAATTTTGTACTGAGTTGTATGTATTTAAAGTAGTTGTGAACATACAAGGAGAAAAGAAAAAAACAAAAGAAAAGAAAAGAAAACAAAACAAAACAGAAAAAAGAAGTTGAACCTTGTAAATAGTTTCAGCATTTTAAATTCAAAGTGTTGTTGTTCAAGATTTGTCCAAAACTGGAAATGGTTGCCTGGTTAGAGATGCATGTCTTCTTTTGTGAGTAGTTCATGGCTTTATATAAGGCATAACATGGTGACACTATAACCTCCAAGTATCACTGTCCTCTTGGTACAGATAAAATAATAACATGAGAAAAATTTTTTCTGTGAATGTTCTAGGCCCTAAACATTACTTTGAAATGGACTATTACTTCTATTAGTATGTTTTGTGGAGACGACATTTGTTGAATGGGATCAACCGACAAATCAAAACTCAGAGTAGATTTTCAAATATCCAAAATAGCACTAAGCCACCCATAAGATCTTCAGTTTCCATCCTAATTTTGGGAAAGATGCATTAATTAATTCTTCTCTACTATATTTCTGATTTAGCATATCAAAAAGTAGAATAAACTCCAATGGCTTTCGAGGCTGATGAAGGTTAAAACATCTAAGATATTCAGCATTTTCAGTAATACACAAAAAGCTTCCAAACTTTTGAATGGTGGGAAAAAGATAAAACTTTTCAAGATCTGCCTGTTGAAAATGTGCTATACTTAGCTATTTTCTAGGGATTGAAGGAAAAAAATATTAAAGGCTACTTTGTTAGGACCATTTTGAAAACTTCGTAATTTCATTCTTTTCTTTTAAATTAATTTTTTCAGAACCCATACAGATAAAAAAATCTGGAAACTGTATTAGGCACAGATGACTGACCCCTACTTTTTTCCCCCTTGAAAAAAGCAAATGCTGTTTTGTTGTTTGGCATTGATTAAATAATTCTTCAGCTGAAAGTCTGTAAAGGGTACCAGTATTCCATATCTTGATGAAGACTAGTTGTTTATTATTCTTTTATGTAAATTCCTAAGGAGTGTTCTATGGACAATGTTGCATGTGGTAGACAGCTCCATTTTCCCAACTCCCCTTCACACTGGAAAGGACTTTCAACTGAATTAATAAAACAGCAGTTTCCAAGTGTCTTTTTCATTGTCTATTACATGACCATTTAACACAGCTAATAACAATAATAAACTGCATTTGTTGGTAAGGAGCAGATTCTGATTTCAAATAAAATAATTGAAATGAAGTATAAAATGTCAGTGAGATTTTCATGAAAGCTAACATTCTTCATCATATGTTGACCAAAATCCAAGATATTAATATAATTCACTGAATTATTAATTTACACGAAGTTTGAAGATTATATCCAACCTTTTCCTTCTGTTCAGAATCATAGAATCATAGAATAATTTCAGCTGGAAGAGACCCTCAAGATCATCGAGTTCCACCATAACCTAACTCTAGCACTAAACCATGTCGCTAAACATCTAATCTATAGCATCTTTTCGACACCTCCAGGGATGGAGACTCAACCACTTCCCTGGGCAGACTGTTCCAGTGCTTTGCAACCATTTCCATGAAGAAATTTTTCCTGATAACCAATCTATCCTTCCCTGGCACAAGTTGAGGCCATTTCCTCTCATCTGAAATAATTTAATATGTATGTCTATGTATGTATTTTTATTTTCTGGTTTTCTGAGTTCACTTTTTATGTATCCTTTGCTCTTAAGGCTTGACATTTTATAAAAACACAGTGCAGAGCTCTTCAGATAAGAGACACTGGTCTTGATCAAGACTCTGCGTATTGCCAAAGGTCTGTCCAATTTCTGTCCTGGCTAAATGGGAGGCCCCAGTTGACCGGAGTTTAGTAAAAACAATGCCCATCTACAAGAAAGGCCAGAAGGAGGCTCCAGGGACTTACAGACCTGTCAGTCTGACCTCAGTGCCAGGGAAGGCCATGAAACAGATCATCCTGACTGCCGTCATCTGGCACATAGAGGACAACCAAGTAATCAGGCTCAGTCACCACAGGTTTATGAAGTTCAAGTCCTGCTTGACCAACCCAATCTCCCTCTATGACAAGGTGATCCACTCGGTGGATGAGGGAAAGCCTGTGGATGTTGTCTACCTAGACTTCAGTAAAGCCTTTAACATTATTTCCCACAGCATTCTCTGGAAGAAACTTTCAGTTCATGGCTTGGAAGGGGGTACTCTTTGCTGGGTAGAGAACAGGCTGGATGTCTGGGCCCAAACTGTTGTGGTGAATGGGGTCAAATCCATTTGGCAAACGGTCACAAGTGGCTTCTCCCAGGGCTTAGCATTGGGGTCAGTTCTTTTTAATATCTTAATCAACAATCTGGACAAGGGAATTGAGTGCACCCTGAGTAAGTTTGCAGATGACACCAAGAGTGTTGATCTTCTGGAGAGTAGGAGGGCTCTATAGAAGGATCTGGACAGGCTGGATCAATGGGCTGAGGCCACTTGTATGAGGTTCAACAAGGCCAAGTGCCAGGTCCTGCATATGAATCATAACAACCACATGCAGCACTACAAGCCTGGGGAAGAATGGTTGGAAAACTGCTTGGCAGAAAAGGGTCTGGGGGTGTTGGTCAAGAACCAGCTGAATATGAGCGGGCAGTGTGACCAGGTGGCCAAGAAGGCCAACAGCATCCTGGCATGCATCAAGAATAGTGTGGCCAACAGGAATAGGAAAGTGATTGTCCCCCTGTACTTGGCACTGGTGAGGCTGCACCTCGAATACTGTGTTCATTTTTGGGTCCCTGACTGCAAAAAAGACATTGAGGTGTTGGAGTATGTCCACAGAAGAGGAGCAAAGCTGGGGAAGGGTATGGAACACAAGTCTTATGAGGATTGGCTGAGGGAACTGAATTTGTTTACCCCGGAGAAAAAGAGGTTGAGGGGACACCTTACACCTCTCTGTAACTAACTGAAAGGAGGTTGTGGCAAGGAGGTTGTCAGCCTCTTTCCCCAAGTAGCAAGTGATAGGATAAGAGGAAATGACCTCAAGCTGCACTAGAGGAGGTTTAGATTGGATATTAGGCAAAATTTCTTCACAGAAAGTGTAGTCAGGCACTAGAACAGGCTGCCCAGAGAAGTGGTCGAGTCTCCATCCCTGGAGATGTTCGAAAGATGTATAGATGTGAGTCTGATGGAGATATGTTTTAGAGGTGGACTTGACATTTCTAGATTAATGCTTGGACTCAATGATCTTAAAGGCCTTTTCCAACCAAAATGAATCCATGATACTAAGTGGGATCTTACTAACAGTAGGATGTTCCTTGCTTTTTCTGCAACGTAAGTGCTGCATTAAAAGGATTGTGGCCAGCAGGTCAAGGGAGGTGATTCTGCCCCTCTGCTCCACTCTGGTGAGACCGTGACTCCATCTCTGGAGCCCTCAGTACAGGAAAGACATGAACGTGTTGGAGAGGGTGCAGAGGAGGCCACCAAGATGATCAGAGGGATGGAACACTTCTCCCATGAGGAAAGGCTGAGAGAGTTGGGTTTGTTCAGAGAAGAGAAGGCTCCAAGGAGACCTTATTGCAGCCTCTCAGTACTTGAAAGGGGCCTATAAGAAAGATGGAGACACACCTTTTAGCTGGGCCTGTTATGACAGGACAAGGGTTAATGGTTTTAAACTTAAATAGGGGAGATTCAGGCTGGGCATGGCTCTGAGCAACCTGATCTAGTTGAAGATGTCCCTGGTCATTGCAGGGGGGTTGAACCAGATGATCTTGGAATGTCCCTTTCAACCCTCCGTGATACTATGACTTAAAATCTGTGCTAATATACAAGGGATGTGTACGTGAACATAAGTGTGCTTGTGAATGTAGAGAGTGGCAAGGGTTTTTTTTCTCTAGTGAACTTCCATCCTCACCAGAAGTACTTATTTATGCTAGTGCTGCTGATGTTTATATTGGGTACTAATACTGCTCTGTCTGTGGTGACCTGTGTGGACAGCCACGTTAAGTGTTGTGTGTGTGTAATATGTTCGTAATATGTAAGGTAGAACTGGCTTGCTAACTTTCCTGTCTTATGCACTTGACATTGTCTCCAATATGTTATTCATTGGTTTTCTTGCTTTGTCATCCTTTGTAAAAAATTCTTCTAAAGACTGATTGCGATTACATGGGGAACAATTTGTTTTATTTCCTTCTAACCCATTGTATTTTGACCTTTTTTGTACATAAGTCTGCATTTGCACGGAAGAGGGAAATGGAGGTGTGAATGAGAGGACTAGGAGCTGTTGCAGGGGCAGCCTTACGTTGCCTGCATTGTCCACCAATTTGTCAGAGGACAGCCATGGCACTGAAACACAAGAATCTTGTAATTTGAAGGTCCCTTACAACCCAAACTATATGTTTCTATGATTCTATTATTGTATTAATACCACGATAGACTCGTAAATATTAAGTCTTTATATTTAGTAGACTTAAAAAACCAAAAAAACAAAAAAACAAAACACAACAAAAAACCAACACACAATAAAAATTTAAACCATATGTAATTTATAGTTTCATACCAAAAAATACTTTTAAAGACAGTGGGATTGCAAAGTCACTAAGGAAATAATAGAATCAATGTCACCTATATTCAGTGTTCAGTATGATATCTTTGTCACCATCTACATAACATTTCTTCAGAGGGCCTTTGTGGTCAGTGTTTACTAAATGAACACTGAAAGAAAATTATATAACAGGTAGTTGTTCAATGTAAATGAGACCTGAGGCTACACCTGATGCTGCTGAAAACTTGTTCTGAATAAAAAATAGGTAATTATTTAAATGAAATTTTGATGGTGTTTATTACTGCAGTTGCAGTGCTTTACACCATTGACAAATTTGTCTTTATAAACACCATTCTAAATGGAAGTTGTATAATCAGAGTACAAGTTACATGATCTATATCAGTTTGTTTGAAGTTTCCTGATTAAACTAGTGGTGTTCAGTTCAGCCTGTAAATCCCCAAGTGTTTTAAGACTTGGACATTTGCAGACAACAGCAGGTACTTGACTTTGACACTTTCAGTGTAAACAGCAAGGTGGCTGGAAGATTATCTATGACAGTCCTCGATTTCAAAATTAACTTCCTTATCAATCAATTCATGTAGGAGTCAGGGTTTTTTTAGAAATCTGGACATGTTATAAAGCTTATTTGGTTTTCTCTACCATTATTCTGTTAAGGAAATTTTGTTTAAGGAATTTACGTTCTAGGGACTTGAAACTATGAACAGAAAACAATTATTTTTCTTCTGAAAACTGGAAAAAAAAAAGGAATTTTAATAAACTAATGCTAACAACATTATGTAAATATTTATTCCAAAACTAATGGTCCTTGTTTTGGCTATATTTATTTTTCTTTGCATTATCTTGTAGTAAATTTCACCTATGAGTTTATATGTAGGAATACTTACTGAAAAAAGCTTTTGTAATCTATTATTATAGAATAACCACTTTATAACCAATACTTTTTACCAGAAAATATATTATGAAATGCCTGTGTGTCCACTTGGACAGCAGAACTATATGATATACTTAGGATATACAGTCTTAGTCAACAATTTAATCAGTGTGTGGTTAAATGCTTATTTATAGCAATAAAGTGTACAGATAATTTTAATCAATACCTCAATTCACTTCAATTTTTATATCTTTATCTTCTCTGTTTCATACTTCAGTTAACATTAAATCTTTTATTTCATTATTCCTTTCTGCAGTTTATAAATGTATTGATATTTACATACATAAAATATAAACCTAAAATCATATTTGATACTTTGCATTTCTTATAAACAAGTTAGTTTTGACAAGAATAATATAGTAGGCCTACCTGTTGTTTACGACCTCAAACAAACCTATCACTGACCTCAAGGCACAGATGAACTTAAGCATTACAGCAGTCCATCTGCTCCAGTTAACTCCAGGACAAGTAGCTTTGAGTACTTCAAATGACATACAGTAAAAATAAACAATTTCACATGAAGTAATGGTATGAATACTATCTCTCCTCTTCACCTGCAGTAACCAGGATAATGTTGACTCTAATGTTGACTCTCCACCTCACCCTGACTCATAAGAGAAAGCTCTCACTAGCTTTGGAAGACTTTGAGCATAAATATTTGTTTATAAAGCTGATCAAGGGTACTGAATTTATGACTCCAGAATATTTTTCCTTACAGACTTCCTGTATAATGAGCTTGAATTTTTAAGAGGAAAAGTATTATTAACATTTACAGTAATGTTTAACTGTGGATCTTTGTTCATTGTGATTAGCTTCTCAGGAATCTTTGATTAAACTCCTGTGACTTGAACTGGAGTCTGCCTGCTGAATCAAGTGCAATAGGCGTTTTCTACTAACATGCTAGCATGTCATGTTCTATCCCTTTAAACTCTACATGCACAATTCAGCATGAAAACAGCTCCTGATACATGACTGATACATGAATATAGGGAGTTCCATTAACAACCAGATTACAGAACAAAGCTTGTTGTCTTTTAATTAGTTTTTCTATTAGTTTTAGTATTTCGCAAGACTAACTTCTGTTGTTCCTACTCACAAACTGGTGAGCATGGTTTGCTTAAGGATATTGTAGAAATAATCCCTTTGACGTGAAGTACCATTCATTTGAAACCCAGTGGATCCGAGTTTGCTTACTGATATGTAAGGCAATATTATACTGCACATATGTGATTGTACAAACCGCGAGGTGATTCAGTTGTCTCAGTTCATCACAAAATGCATGTCATCATGTGTTCTTTAAATATTTATCTATTGTTGTTCCTTTCTTCATTCTTTCAGCTATGTATTTATTCAGAATTTAATACAATGAACACTTGAATAGCTTTCTGAGCTTATCTGCGTAAGGCACACTTGAAGGATTTTAAAGAAGCTTCAAACAAGTATCATCGACAGGAAAAAGCTCAGTTATACATGGAATTGCTTTTAGGGTATAAGACTGAATCTTTTACATAGTTTGTGCTGGTTAAAAATATAAAGGTTTTAAGAAATAATTAAAATTAACTGAAACAGGGAACACAGTGTGTTTAAAATAATTTGAAAGCAGATCCTCTCACAGAGGTTTGCTTCATTTGTTGCCTGAATCTGTTAGAGCACTTTGTTGAATGAGTTACACAACAAAACAATTGGATCCTTTCAAAGAGTTGGTTCCCTATTTCTTTTTCTACAGCTAATCTTAAAAATACTGACTATTAATACCAACTCTAGAGTCCATATAGATAAAAACCATAGGTTAAGTAAGTCTCTGAGATGTGTCTATCTCCCCAGACACCTGCATCACCATTTAAAGTCTACAGTCTATGAATGGAGCAATTTCAAAATGCAGTGATCATTGACTTGAGAAATTTTCAGGTAACAGTCTGATGATTTAGTGCTTCTTATCTTATTCCATCTTGGGATTTTCAGGACCTGGCTATATCCATATTTGAAGCTTTTTGCACTGTCCATATTCAGAAAGTTGTTTTAGTGATCTTGCTATTCAAATGTAAAATTGTCCAGCTCATTTAGAACTTGAGCCTTATCCCATTGGGAATATAGCATCAGCTTTCAAGATTTGTCTTTAACATTCTATGTCATTCTATTTGGCTGTAAAAAGATAACCAGAGGTAAAATTTTGAGATATACTACTCAGCGGGTGTTCAAGTGTCAAGCATTCCCAGAAATGAAAATTGCATATACTGATGTTCTTTTTATTTGAAGCTTTCTATTAAGATTTGAATCCTTTGTCCATTCAATAGCTCTACCTAAACAATGTTGCAATATCACTGATTTTGGCAGCTGAACTGCATACAGGTCTTCCTCATTGTCCTCTCACCCCTAGCTTCCTCCCTTTCACCCCAGATTCTTTTCTCTGTAGGTAACCAAATTATTTATTCCATCACAATTATGTTCTATCTGTAATATTTATTTGAGTATTTCTATACTGAACATGTTATTTTTATTTCACTGGACTCCTGAGTTTGTTTTTTTCATTTCAGCTTAGCACTCCAGGTTTTCAAAATAGTTCAAAGTCT
This sequence comes from Patagioenas fasciata, assembly GCF_037038585.1. NCBI lineage: Eukaryota > Metazoa > Chordata > Aves > Columbiformes > Columbidae > Patagioenas > Patagioenas fasciata. The sequence goes on along the minus strand of NC_092524.1, from coordinate 24,652,019 downwards.
CTGGTCATGCTCTTACTTCTTGTTTGTTTCTTTTTTTTTTTCCTAAAAGAAGACCTATGGAGAACCTGGAATCTCAATCTTATCAATGTCATATTTTCAACTGAAACACCTCAAGATAACAAGTTAAAATCAAGTGCCCATCTATGCTCCTACTTAGAGGGAAAAAAATATCATATGAAAAATAGCCAACAAAAGCACATTGATGTATAATCACTACTGCGTATATTTGCTCTTTTTTTTTTTCTTTTTTCTTCTGTAACTATAACTTCCAAAACAATGGTCCTCTCTGAGCCTCTAATATAGAGCAATGCAGGCTCTCTTAGAAGTACTGCCATTTCAGTTCTATTACAGCTCTTCTACCACTGCAGAATCTTCACTATCTCTTTTGGTGTTTTCTTATGAATGTATTCACTTTGTAAGATCAAGCACATCACTCTTTCTGAACCTGTCCTTCCTGCTGCACTATTACAAGATGCATTTTCCTTGAGTTTGTGGTGTTTATGACACATTACATTTACATACTATTTTAGTTTATGCTATAGACTGAAGATCTATTTTCTATCTTTTACTGTCTATGTGTTTTCTCAAAATCATGATATCTACTATTGTGCACCTCTTTGCAACTACATTTAAAACATTTCTGGCTGAGACTTTATTCTTCTTCTGCAGCATGGTTGTCCATGGCTCTTATAAAGAATTTCTCTGAGGTAATGGAGCTATTGCAATCTATTGGTGCTTGAAAAAATCAGCAAATGAGAACTGCATGATTTACTACTTTGCATTACATAACAAATAGTTCCAACTATCTTTCAAAGTAAGCTCCCCATGCTTTGAAAGGTCATAGAGAAGGAAGAGTTAGAAGCAGCATTGCCTTCTGGAATATCAGAGGAGGAGGAAAATTCCTGTTTGTTTTTAGCAAAGGAGTGTGGAATTGTGCTACCTTCAAAAAATGGTAAGCACTCTGAATTTTATCAGAGACTGTCTAGTTTACTCATGAAACACAGCAAAAAGTGTACTGTGTAAAAGAAATGGACACAGAATTCAAATCAGCTATTGCATAATCTAGAGATGCTTGGATATTTTTGGTTTTGTTTGTTAATGTCTCCTTTAACTCTTCCTTGATATTATTCTAAAGAAAATCCTGCTAGGTACATAAGCGTGGTAATTCACTGTGAGATAATAAGAAGCTTGCTTTTTGTTATTGTCTGGCTTCATTAGCTGAAATTTCAAGAAATAACATTAGAACATATTGTAATTAAGCCTAATTTATTTAATAGCCTTGATGTAAATTAAGGAAGTCTTTGGATAAACTGTCAAAAGAAATGGGCTGGCTGATTTTAAGCGATGCAGGCCAGCTAGTATCATCCTTTAGTGCCATTTGGTCTAGAAAACTAGCCAAAATATGGTCTGTCAAGATCCTAGAATTCAGGTTGCAGTCCCTGATCTGGTGGATTGCAAGAGACTTAATTGTTCTCCAAACATTCAAAACCCAACGATGACAGTTACACTACTTGCATGGGTAACCTCTTCACTGATGAAGGGGTTTTATTCTGAAAAGATATACTGTACCTGTGAGCAGTACAATTCAGCAACATTGTTATTTGAGGGAAAATAAGCTCAGGGGACTGGCATAAAGGACAGTGGCAGAGAGCACATTGTTATCAGCTGCCCCAGATAAACATTTTACTCCCATAGTGATACTACATTAATATTGGTGATATATCGATATTTCCCACATTAACGAACTACTGGAGCAAACAGCCAGAAGGAGCAGGATGATTTGTATCTTCCCCAAGAATTATCAAGAATAACAAATGGAATTCATATGGCTCTCTTATTGACATGCATGAGCTGTATCAGACTGTGCCTCATGGTTGATTAGGGTCAGTTCAGGGGAACCTCCATATCTTGAGACAATCATTCTCTTCCTTAAAGAAAGCTAACAAAGAATTAGGACATCTTTAAGGAAAGAGTTTTTCAGGTTGGTTTTGGTATCATATAAAGTTGTAAAACAAGTTCAAAAAATTCAGTTGCCTATGAATATCATTTTACTGACCACCTTTGTCAAATGGGTCCACCTCATGAAACTTACATATCATTTGTTCTTTCTGATTATGTTGTTTAGAAATGCTCATTAGCACATTGCTGTAGATACAATTACACTTTCAGTTGGCACAGCATTTTCATTTTGATTGCAGGATGGTAAAAAGCTCCCTTTGGTGCCTGTCGCTCTCATCTGGAGCACAGAACTTAACTGCTGCGGCCATTTATGTGACAAATTTGGCAGATGCAAGATCCCAGATGAAAGTTCTCAAATTTATGTTTCCAGTGTAGCATCTGGGTATATGATTGGCTTCCTGGCTGACTCCTTACAAGATCTCCTGGGCTGCTTCTACACATTTTCCAGTTATAGCAGCTGCAGTGAGAGCTGTGGAGCTGGGTTATACTGAACTATTGACAGGGCCTCCTAATTTGCATCATCTATTGAAGTTATGACTTCCTTTAATTAAACAAAAACCCAACATTCTATTACCTAAAAATGTCATACTGACCAGAGAGTTAGTTTATTTCGATCCACAGCTATTCTTCTCCATTGTTTGACAATGTTTACTGATGAGGTGGAGCATCTGCCTGCCAGTTAAGAGTCACATTTTGTTCCCTGTTCTATGATAGTTCATGGGATTAATAATTTTTAAATGCATTGATTTATAATGAAACATACTAGGTGCAAAGAATGATATTATTACTAATATTCCTGAACTTGCTATAGACCTGTTCAATTGCAAATGAGGGCTTACTTTTTCTTGGGACTAAGAGACTGTATTTGTGTTTCTAACTGTCAGTCAGTATGAAAAAAACAAAACAAAACAACAAAGCTATTAATATTTTACATAAACTAGGATGTAACATTAGAAAAAGCAAAGGAATTTCATATGGATATTCAGTAATCATTATACCCTGTGCTATTTTGCTTGTGAAAGAGATGTCTTCTTCTTTGAAAATACAGGATATGTCAAGAAAACAGTCTCTTTCAAGTCCTTTAGAAAATCTCTGCACAGTCAGAGAATGAATTAAAATTTTTGTATTAGCGTTGTGGTTTAACTCAGCAGGTAGCTAAACACCAGACACTCATTTGCTCACCCCTGCCCTGAGCGGGAGAGAATTAGAAAAAAAAGAAAAAGTGAAACTCATGGATTAAGATTAAGGAAGTTTAATAAGACAGAAAGGGAAAATAATAATAATAAGAAGAATAGTAGTAATAATAATAATAATAATAAAACATACAAAAAAAAGTTACTTTAAAAACATTTACTTTAAAAGTTATTTTAAATAACATTTAGAACAGTGATAGAATTCCTGGTAAGGGGTGAAATCACATAATGTGTGTGTTCTTAATGACAACCGTAGAATATGGGCAAATCTCAGGATGAACAGATTCAGGACAAAAAAATCCACCTTCAGCTATTTTCAGATATGTGTACAACTTGAAGATTCACTAAGTGTTGAAATTAAAGTTCACTAACATCTATCTTAGGAACGTGCCACAACAGAACTGTGAAAATTTCAGATTTGTCACATTAGTTCAAGAAAGTCTTCAGATTCAGGTTTTTTTCTGAAGTGTTCTATTGCATGCATGCCTCCTAGGGATACAAGGACATGTCATTCTTTTCATCTGTTATGCAGTGACCTCAAATTTCAAACACTGACTTATGGTGATAATACCTGAATGACCATATTCTTTTTCTAGCAGTTAGTTTGCTGGTCTACCTTTAGACAGTAGTCAGGATGACTGGGTTGCAAAAACCTTTTCTTTCCTCTCTGAACTGCTACTGCTGACCATAATGTATATACATTATTTTATCTCATTATATACTTAGCCTTGCATAATTTATGGTTCTTATTTCAGTAGCAAGAGTGTTTCTCCAAGTACGTAAAATTTTTGAGCAGTACTACAAAAAAAAAAAAAAAAAAAAAGCATTAAATTACTTTGCAGTGAGTCTTGTAGCCAAGCTTTTTAGAAAATGAGGAATATGTACAGAAAGAAAATTTGAAATCTTGTGAAGATTTACCCATAATAGCTTTTCCATGAACTGTCATGTAGAGACTAAAAAAAACCAAACATTGTCATTTCTCTTATCCATTTCTCTCATTCTTGCCCTCCTGTTGGTGTTACAACTAAGAAAGGTTAAGCAACACTATATACGAGTTTAAAAAATAAACAATTTCTTGGCATGAATTTTCCTTTATTTTAAAGTCATCAGGGTGAAAAAGCGTCAACTTTTTTATCTGTTTACAATATAGCCTAGGTGGATATTTTGTAAATAATATGAACTGATCAGAGTTATGCAAGGGTGCAACATATGTTATGCTCTTCAGATAATGGCGAAAACATTGTGTAGTAATCAAAGTTTATGTATTATTTAATATTCCATCCAAATTAAGTATTCATAGGGCCCATGACAAAATCTGATGTCTCATACAGTGACATAAATCCACAATAACTTCACTGAGACTAAGAGAATTTTTCCAGAGTTGTGTTGATATCTGTGTATAGTGTCTGCCTCTTCTAGTGACCGGTCATTTTTAATCTTTTTAGATAATTTATATTATTCTTGTCATTCAGTAGTTGACTATCTTGTATTAATTGCACCTTTTAAATACTGACAGTTATCAATAGTATTTTATTAAAGACCATCGTGCTGCTAAAAGTTTGAATTCACAGGTAAGATATAGAACTGAAGTCTTATCACTCTTGTCTTCTGAAGATCTTATGACATTGTTTTGCAAGAATAATATGCTACCATCAGTTTCTTGTATAAACTGCAGTTAGCTTAATTATATTCTGCATTCTGAAATTCTTTCTCTAGTGTCATTTTGATAAGACATTCTTCACTTTCTCTCTTAAAACTGTTGTGTAATACTGCTTTACGCTGTTAAACATCTGCTGTATTCCATCCCAGAGATGTCTGATTCATGGGTAGATAAAGTGATTGCAGTGTGCCTGGTACATAAAACACTCTGATATCCTTTGGGATAAATACAAATGCAAAGTATTGGAACAAATCCGTAGTCACCAAGGACTTCGTGGTTGTCACTGTGTTGCAAGTTATAGGAATTGGGAACATCATGAGAAGCTGTGATGGAATAGTAGAATCAGTGTGTAACTGCATCTGATTCTAAGCTAAAGAAAATTGTAGTAATAGGAATTATGACATCCAGTTTAACATATATTATCCCAGCTCAGAATATATTCATAGGTTTCCTGATACTACTGGTTCCCACCATTCCCATGACACAAAATGACTCTGGGTGCCTCATGGGAGAAGGAAAGTGTATTGGAGATCACAGAACAAAAAAGATCTGTCTAAATTCTCCTTCTTCTGCATTCTCAAAATTTCCATGAGCAAACTGTATGAGGAGGTGGCATTCCCCCAAGTATAGCGCCTGGAAGCTTCACATTTTTCATAACTGCCACAATAACAGTGTTACAGAAGCTTGTTTAGTGGCATTACAGCTACCTTGTTAATAAAAGGCAAATATATTACAAGATGGTTGTTTGCCTTTGACTTTTACAAGTACTTTTCAGGTTTTTTAGAGGAGAATTTGTCCAAAACTCTTTACTCTAATGTTTGCAGTATTTTGCCTCAGAAAAAAAGTACCAAGGAAACTCTACTCAGAGAATTTGACAGAAAATTTCCTCCAACATTAGCCAATACTTGTGCTTTTCATGTGTTTTCTTCCATCTTTCTCTATTGTTTTTCTTTCCCACAAACATCCATGAACCAAAGTAAAATTCACTCTTTTCCAAAGCATTATAACTATGTGGGGGTTTTTTTTGTTTGTTTTGTTTTGTTTTATTTTGTTTTGTTTTGTTTTTAACTGGAGGTTTGTTTTTTTTTAGTTGGTTAGGGTTTTTTTTTGTTTGTGTGTTTTGTGTTTGTTGTTGTTTCTTTAGACAGTGAAGTGTCTATAACACAAGATTATAAAACCAATTTTATCTTGCTGTGTAATCTGAAGAATTAACATTGTCTCAAAATACTCTTGAAAGCACAAGTATATTTGTCTTGTGTGCTTCATGGAATTATGCTACTTCATAGTCCATTGGAATCCAAGTTACACTAGGATGGTGAAAAATACCTCTAGGTGGAAAATTACCTGTTAAATGAAAAACAATTTAGGATACCTTAGATGCACAGGAATGGCAACAACATAACTGGCTGCTGAGCAAGAAGACTAAACTACTTATATATGAAAAATCTCTGCAATACAGTGAGATAAATCCATATAAAGTCTACTACTTATCAGGAACTATAGTTCATAAAATTCTATTGCTACACATAGAAATTTTGAGCAGTCTTTCTACTGAGGTGTTTCAATTATAAATGAGAAACTTAATTTCAGCGGCTTCAGTAAATATCCTGTCTTTCTTAAGTCAAATGATACATTCATTTCAATGTGTCTGAAGACTCTGTAGCCTACATATATATGCAGTATAGTTATGACTATTGAAAATAATGTGTCAACTAGGATCCAAAGGGAAAATAATGACAACTTATGCAAGTACTGGAATGCTAATTATACCAGACCTATTTATTAATATTACAATATGAATATGGTTGTTAAAATGCTGATTAAAGTATCTCAGAAGATATCACACAGAGCGCTTGAGATAATAAATGGTAGAGAAACTAAATACAAGGGAACATGAAAGAAGAAGGGAGGGAGAAGCAACTTTAATGCACGTCAGAAGAACTAGATGCATATTTATTATGACAACCACATCTTCTTCGTCTAGAACAATAAAATGGCGCATTTAAATATATACTGTGATGCAATATGCTACAAATATATAATACATCAAGGACAATCTAGACTCAGTATACTGCTCTGAACATAAGAGTTTTGATTTAAGAATTTTTGTTGTTCTCTTTAGCACTGTGTGAGAAAAAAACAAAACAAGAAACAAAACAACAACAAGCAAATAACACACACACACACACACACACCCCCTAACCCACAAAAAAACTCAAAAAAACCCCCAAACAAACAACAAATAAACCCCATACACAAACCACAACTCCAAGAACTTGGTAAAGACAGGACTTTTTTATTCAATTTTATAAGATTCTTTTTTTTATGTTCTTTAAATATACTGAAAAACACCATGATAAATTGATCCTTATATTATTGTTCTTCAGTCAGCATGAAAGGATGGTAATTTATTGATTATTAAATCTTCAAAAGGAGTATTGGTATGGAAGTTTTGCTGGATTTGAGCAGCTTATTTGAACCATTTGAACCTCACAAGTCTCTCTAATTAAAAACTAGAGTGAACATTTTATTTTCTTCTGAGAATTCCAGTCCTTTCCTACTGAATACATGACAAGAAAAGTGCTTCTCATTGTCTTTCTGATTTTTAGTGGTTCTTACTGAAGTTGGTTATGGCTACTACTGTAGCAATAGTATGATCTACAATGAGTAAATGTTATAACCTAGAGAATAAGGCAAAAAATAAAGATTTTATGTTTCAAATGTTATTCTTACACATTTATATATTAATATATTGATTATAGGAACTCAGCAGGCTTTTTGAACTAATTAAATCTCAAACAAGACATTGTTTCCTTTATTCTTTTTCACAGCTTCCACCTAAGTGCATCTCTTTACACAAACAGATGACCCTCTGTGTTGCTTTCTCTATTTCTTTCTACAATGAGACAGAAGGCACTTCTGGGCCACTGACTTGCTGGTAATGACGGGAAGAAACCAAGGGCTCCCAAGAGAAATAGTAATGGAGTTGCAAACAGAACTGGCAACAGGATTCCATGTCTCTCCTGAAAAACCCTACATTCTTAATGTTTCGTGGTTCTGTTAATCATTATATAAAGTACCTGGTCCAAAAACTTTGTTGGATGTAATTCTGGCCAAAACACTTTATGGAGCCTTCATGAACTTTCTCCATGAAAGAAGCCCCCCTACTTATGGCTTGTATACACTCTATTTAACAGTAAAATTAAAAATTTGGTTTAAGGCTTAATTCAGATTTAAGTGGAATAACCCTTATAATTACCATCTAAAGTGACAAATTTCATTTAAAAAATCTTAGTTCCATCACTAGTAAATTCAATTGTGTGCTTCCCTGTTCACTGCTTTAGAAGCTGCTTTCAAAGGCTTTCTCTTTCCAAAACATTCTCATCTGTATATGTACCTTATGCACAGAAGTCTATTGATGCAACTATAATATCTCTAAATTATCATTCATATTACATATTGCATCAGGAGGCTGGTATTTACAGAAATAGATTTACTGTTAATGTATCATCACAGTGACCACCTGAAAACAGGTTATTTTAGCAAATATTCATGTAAAAGCCATTTACAAATTTCTGCTGTCGAGAATTTAAAAATTTTACTTGCAATATCTATAGAATGTGGTGTTTGGCTGAACTGAATAATTTGACTCTAACTTCAAAGAACTTTGCAAGATGATTTACGTTTGGACTCAATGATCTTACAAGTCTTTTCCAACGTAAATGATTCTATAATATACCAAAGCACATCACTGAAATATATCAACCTTTTCCAACTGAAACATTAGAATGAATTGTTAGACAAAACTAATATACCCTGCAGAATATGCTGTATTTTTAATAATCAGTAATAAGCAAACGTTTTATTTATTTTATCATTTCCACTTTTGGTTTCTAGATAAACTTCTGTATTCTTTAGTTACACAATCTCCTTCTCCCTTTGCAAGCTGTCTTGCATTTCATATGTTCATGTACATATATACATAGAACACCTTAATAATTTTGCTGAGTTTTAACTTCTACTGTATCTTTTAATGAAACAGCAGTTCTTTCTTATACATGTTCTTACCTCTGCCATATACCACGCCTGCTTTATCACGCATATATTAAATAGATAATTGCCCCAATTTTACCTGAAAACATGGAATATTTCAAGTTGGAAGGGATGCATAAGGATCTTTCAACGTTCAATGTTAAAACTAGTTGATAATTAAATGTATATAATACATTAGCAAAGAAAAAAATATGTCTTTGCAAAGATCAGCATTAATGAAAATTATTTGTTTATGAATTAGTGGAATATTGACTCAATAAATGCTTTGTGATGCAATGTTGTGACTTCAGGCTACAATACTATGTCAAAGGCATTTTTTCAAATTCATGTTGTAACTTATATTTTAAATGTAATAAATGTATCTAAGCAAGATAACTAATTAATATTCTTTGAATTACTTGTAAGATTTTATCACAAATGCAGAAAGAATAAATTATTCAGAAGATACAACTATATTTTAATAAATTTTTTCTCCAAACATTTTTTAAAATTTTGAGCTCCTGATGAAATAAATTTAGATCAGCATCTCTAGTGTTAGAAAAAAAATCAGATGCCTATTATTATTAAAACGCTGGGAAAAATTGACTCCAATATATTCCAAAACCTCACAAACCAAAAAGTCAATAAATAATACATATTTCCTTTTGTCCCGGTTTTGGCTAGGATACTTAGTTTTCTTCCTAGTAGCCGATGTAGTTGTGTGGTTTGGATTTAGAATGAGAATAATGTTAATAATATACTGGTGTTTTAGTTGTTGCAATGTAGTAGTTAAGGACTTTTCACCTACTTACGCTGTGCCAGGTGCACAAGAAGCTGGAAGGGGGCATAGCTGACCCAAGTTGGTCAAAGGATATTCCATACCATATGACATCATCAGTGTAAAAGCTGGGGGAAGAAGAAGGAAAGGGGGGGTGTTTGGAGTTATGGTGTTTCTTTTCCCATTATGCCTGCTGGAGCCCTGCTTTCTGGGAGATCGACGAATACCTGCCTGGTTGTGAAATGTAGTAAACTAGTTCCTTGTTTCACTACATTGTACGTGTGGCTTCTGCTTTACCTATTCAACAGTCTTTTTCTCAGCCCAAGAGTTTTCTCACTTTTGTTCACCTGCAAGAGTGAGCGAGCAAGTGGCTGACTGGTGCTTAGTTGCCAATTAGAGTTAAACTTCAACACTTTCAAAAAATATTGAGAACATAATAACAAATCCAACCATGATTCTTAAAAAGCCAATGATATTTAGCTCCTGCCTGTTTCCCATGACACTTTCCACCTTTCTTCATTGTTCCTTTTTGTATCTTTCTCCCATTGCTCTAGAATCATGCCAGTGCTCCTCTTGTCATTTAACTATCTGTGTACCCTAGATTTTCCCTATGTGTATTCGTTTCTACTTTCTATAATTCTCCTCTATCTGACACTGTTTTTTGGTGGTGTTTTGTTTTTTGTTTTTTTTTTTTTTTTAATAATTGGTTTGTTCTTTGCAATCCCTGTAAAGAGTTGATGCAATACTACTGTTATGCAGAGTGATTCTCTAATCATCTTTATTTTCTGGAGCACCAGAGGGTGAGTGTTAAAATTCCCAGGGCAAATTTAGTGAAAGTACTGCTGCAGCTTGTTCACAGAATTATGAAGGGTTCTCATACAAACAGATCCCTTTGCAATGAACTCAAGCATAGTTTCAGGGGTTTCATCAGGATGTACTTCAAAATGACAAGACACTTTGTTCAGTATCAAGACAAATGTCTTGGGCCTTAATGCTATTACTCTTGCATATAAATCTTTGGTGTTCTTGCACAACACATGTGCTAACATCAGCAGTCTGGCAATCATTTTTGTTTCCTTGGGCACATTTCCTATGCTCTAATGGGTAGAGCACAGTGTCATTCTGATTTACTTCTAATGGATGTTTATGTCATTCAGGCAATGTATTTTTAAGGGTCACTCTCTGCCTTTCTGTAAAAATTGTTAAGAAGTCCACTGTTCCTCTATACCAGTGAGCCTTTCTGAGTTTGCTGGAAATTCTTCCACCTGAAACATAAGACAAATTTGAAAATGTCCATAAGACACAAAGGAGCAACTCACTGGAGAAACAGACTGTCACATAGAGACAATCTCCTTTGAATGGTTCACCAGCACAATTCTGTCTTTTGACTTAAACTAAAGTTCCATCATAAATAAATAGAAAGGAAAAATGTTGCCTATAAAGAGACTCCTGAGGGCAAGAAAATGGGAACACTAAAGAAATCTCAAAAATCTCTACAAGGACTGGAAATAATTACATAATCTGGCAATCACTTAAAGCTTCACACACCAGCCAAACTTTCAGCCTGCATCCAGCCGTTTGCAAGAAGGCACTCAGCAATCCCAGTGCTGACTAATCATACAGTAGGAAATAAACTTGGGAGTATGATGGGATACTTTGGTAGGAACTGGATGGTGACAAATGATGATGATCAACCAGAATATACATAATAACAAGTAGATTTAATTACAACGTTGTGAGATACATTGGCACCAATGCTTTCATTGCCCACTGGCACAGTCCCCTGGATGTGTTGTTTTTCTTGTGTCAAACTGGAAGTCTCTCCATAATTACTTTTTTTCTCTCAGCCACGTTTATTATCCATTTTACTGGCCAAAAAGTAAATTTTTTATTTCATCACAAGAAAAGAGCTATTCAGTTTTAACTTACTTTAGATAGAGATTTACATAAACATAGACAGACATACTCATTTTTTAAGGATCTGTTATATTTCTTTCTGTTAAAAATCCATACATATACAAATTATGTAAAAAAGAATAAAGGTCAGATTAATAAATACACTTGATATTGAAATCTCTAAGAATGGCCAGGATTAGTTGTCAATCAAAGCAAAAAGTGGTGCTGTGTTCATGTAATTGCAGTTGGCTAGCAGCTTCGTCTGGTAGGCTGAGATGCTTATTTTGGATGGAAGATTAAGGACTCAAGAGTGAAAAGATGCAGGTAAGTGAAAGAACTGGCAAACAGCATGCATATGGCAATGTAGGGATAACTGATGTTTTAGTGTTTTAGGATTTCGTTTGGAGTCCAAATCATCCTTCAGTTGAGTTCACTAGCTCGATCAAATTGGTAAGCAAATATCCAGCTACAAATGAAAAGATTATTACAAAAGATAGATAAAGCCAAAAATTACTGGCTATAAACATGCATACATCATTGCTTTATGCTTTGCAACATATGTTTGTAAAATTAGAATTATTATAAAACTTTCTACAACTAAATACATAAGAAAGATATGTGGGTAGAAAAGAAATCAACATGCAAATTCTTTTACAGCTTTGGAGATTGGGTAAGAATCCAGGAAATCAGCTTTTTAGCTAAAATTCTTACTAAGGCCTGCATTAAATAATTTGCACAGAATCTCAAATCATTTGAAAGGAGTTTAGTGCTTGAAATGACCTGTCCTGTGTCATCAGGTGAGATCAGGTGTGAATTAACTCTGGGTATTTCTGCACGGTAATGTGAAGTGAATGACAGACAATCACTTGAGAGGTCAAATTTAATTATAAATTTACTAAAAGCACTTGGTGGAATATAAATTACAGCAATTAGTGGCTTGGCAAAAATATACTATTATATCACAAAACTTAGCAGGACTTCAGCAGCAGAACTTAGAATAATATTACTTTTATATGGTCAATAAGAAAGAAAAGAGAATGAGAGAAGGAAAACTAAGATATCAGAGAGAAAGAATGACATCACCTCTCCACAGTTTGATCCGTCCTACAATGTCCTTTCTAGGGATGTGGATGAATTGAAGATTTTGGTACACGCCACCACTTCGTGTCACACATGAGATTGTTTTATAACCCAGTTCATTTACATGCAAGATAGGAGAGGGAGTTTCGTCTCCTCCCTCTGTTCACTTTTCATGCTAATTAGGAAGACTCTTCTGGAAATGGGTCTGGGGTCTTCAAACTAGAGGAAAGTTCACAGTACTGACCAGAAGTCAGTTGTTTTGCCAGTCAGGGGTAGTTGTAGGTTTGTGGTTTCTTCTGGTAATTGGTTGTCCAATGTATTATCAACAGATTCATTTTTATAATCCCAATTAGGACATGAGGCCTTCCCAGCAAAATTTTTCATTGCCTCTATCTTAAAAATCTATATGTTGTTTCACAAAACCTTGGGAAAGAAAAGACAAGGTGTCTGCCTCCAGAGCCATCTATCTTTTCCACCCAAAGTGTAAAAAACTAGATATTTAAGGCATAACATTATCATTTGTTTTATTAGGGATGGGGGGAGTACTTCAAGGTTGTCACACCATCTCAGTCTAAATCCATGCAATCTCACTAAACTAATAATGCTGATCTCAGTTAGGAATCTAAACTCCCTCTCTTTGTTGCTATTTGTAACTCTTGTTCTTAGGCTTGTCTTCCCCAGGAAACCATAAGAGCCTTAGATCACCACAATATTTGAATTATCCCTAACTTCTTGGAGGTCAACACTGATTTGGTTTGGTTGATTTTTGTGATCATTGTGAAACAGAATAATTTCTCAACTATCTAGCAAATTTGAAAATGTTTATTCGTGGGCACAAAACATCATGAGTCACATTTAAAAATAATGTTTCTGCAGCTTTCATTGTTTCATTACACCTTACTGTGTAGTGTTATAAACAACAAAAAGTAGGACAGTACAAAGCAAAAGAATATTTGATGACAAGATATTTATTTAGTTTCAGGTAGCACTATAGATTCAAAGAAATGGTCTGGAAACTAGAAAACTATTAAACAAACAATGATTATTGAACAAGTAGGTTTAATCTATGGGAATGACTAAAACCAAGTTTTGCCAGCACAAAATCTTCTTAGACAGTTCTATGCAGGACTTGTCCATTCAATCTCCCCTCTAACTCAAATATAACCTCAAACTAAAAATTTTATGAATTCAAGACCATTCTACCCCTATGTAGCTACCACAGTGAGATTTGTCCTAGACGCATTCTTTGAGACATCTTGTTTGTTTCATTTTTGCTTCTCTATACATTTGCCTGTAGTATAAAACTTGCATATTTTTTAGGATGTTTCCCAAGAAGACTGTAATACACCAAATAAAGCTTGACTTCATAGGTTACTTTTGTGACATACTTTAAGAACCAGAAGTGACTCAGTGGATCAGGACTCTAATTAAAAAATAAAGATGTTTTTTATTATGAAAACCATAGGATCATAGAATAATTCAGATTGGAAGAGATCTCAGTAGGTCATCTAGTGCAACTTGCATCTCAAAGCAGGGTCAGATATGAGGGCAGACCTGATTTCTCAGGGTTTTGTGCAGTCAAACCTTGAAATCCCCCAAGAATGGAGGTTGCATAACCTCTCTAGACAACAAGTTTCAGTATTCTCACAGTTCACACAGTGACAGTTCTCCTTATATTCAGTCTGAACCTCTCATTTCAATTTTTGCAGACTGTCTCTCATATATCCACTATGTACTTCCATATATCACCTATCTTCATCTTGTTTATAACCTCAAATATGATTAATTTTGACAAAAAAAAAAAATCATATAAACATAAAACTTCTAGTTACCAGTATGTTACTTCTATAAGGACAGGGAAAGAGTCTCAATATCTATGAACCTGAGATACAGAAGACTGCTTTATCATTACACAAGAAACTAATGGTAAAGAATACTGGAATAATAAATACAGAGTGATTAAATGCATCAAGTTATAGGTTAACAGAAACATTTCTAAACTGAAGTCTCTTCATTTGGAAAACAGAAAGGAAGAAAGAAATAGGTGTGTTATCAGCAGATGATTAAGCATCATAAATGTGATATGGCTGATTAAATTGTCAGTATAATTCTGGGATGCTTGAGGCAAAATACAGATAGGAAAATACTAGGTTGGTAAAGGGCTTAAAGGGGAAGCCATATGAGGAGAGACTAAAGTCACTCGGTTTGTTCAGCCTGGAGGAGACTGAGGGCAGATCACATCACGGTCTACAGCTTCCTTACAAGGGGAGGAGGAAGGGTAGATGCCGATCTTTTCTCTCTGACAGTCAGTGATAGGACCCAAAAGAATGGCAGGAAGATGTGTCGGGGGGTTGTAGGTCGGATATTGGGAAAAGGTTCTTCATCCAGAAGAGGGTGGTGGAGCACTGGAACAGTCTCCCCAGGGAGACTGTCACAGCCCCAAGAATGACAGTGTTCAAGAAGCAATTGGAAGCAATTGGAAAATACCCTCAGACACATTGTGTGAATTTTGGGGTTGTCCTATGCAGTGACAGAAGCTAGACTCGATGATTCTTGTGGGTCACTTCCACCACAGGACATTATATTGTTATATCGTTCTGTGATCATCAGCATAACCTTATGTGGAAGGCTGTGTACACCTGTGATTACTGCAATCAAAAAAAGATTAACTCAACCTGGAACAGGTATGTTAAGTGCTATTAGGGTAGCTGAGAAATGGAAAGCCTGAAAATAAAAACAGTTACACTCTATGGAAAACAACAACAACAACAACAAAACCCACAGATCAAATCAAGACAAAACAAACCATAACCTAAATCGAGAGTAAGAAAGTTTTATTTGAGAGATATATCAAATGGATATATCAGAGTTGTAAATGGTGAAGCAAGAGACTGGAACAAGCCATTCAGTCAGTTTTAGAAGAGCTCTCCAAAAAACAACAGCGAAAAAACAGGTATTTTTTACAGCTTTGTTTAAACTTTTGCATAAGATTGAGGAAGCTAATAGGAGAGGACTAGGTTTAACTGTTCAGAATGTCATATTTTAGGGGATCATTAGACGGGAAATAATGTATGTAATATACTATTGATATGTTTCAAGAATTGATATGCCAAAAAACACCAAAACCACACTAACAAATGACTTTTTATAGATGGCAAAGGTAGGCTCTCCAAGAATTAATGACAAATAAGCATTTATTTTCATAATCAGTGCATGTTGAAAAATATTAATGGGAATTTGTTTCCTCTTGGAAACTACAAATGCATTGCTGATTCTGTTAGTTTCTTGGAAAACTGCAATAGCGCTGTATAAAGAATCTTCATGAGGCAACACCATGAACTCTGGTGTGAGATAATTCTGAGTTCTGAATTACTTCCTAGACATTTTCTTCAAAGTTAAAAAATTGTAATGTTTTCATCTTCAAAGGTCAACATTTATCAGAAACATAAACTGTAGTAAATTGTTTAAATTGAGAAAACTCACAGAAATAAATGTAGGACAGATTACTGATAAGGTAGAAGAAAACTAAAATGGGCTTAGTAACAAACTAACCCCCCACACAGTCTGTCCTTGTAAGAGAGAAATCCTTTTCCCTGAAAGTGATTTGGGTGACTTTACGAGTTGCAGAAAACTGTATCAGATCCTTAGGAAGTCTCTCACCTGACTTCAGGTATGCTTTCCAGTCCTTTCTCTACACATGAGCTTGTTCAGAAGCTCTTTTTTTCCCTGTTTGCTCCACTCACAAGTCTGAAACTTCTTCTTCCAGCTGAGCTTGCTTATCTCTGAGGGAAGAAGCAATCTTTCCCTAATTCAATCCTTCTTTTTTTAAAAAGGAATATATCATACAGACAGAAATAAATAAAACCAGTACGTACTTACATAAAGAGTCCTTAAAAATGTTCCACATATTGCAAAACTGACTGAATGAAACCAGGTAAATATCTTCCCTAAGTGCAGGGCTTAATGAAAAAATTTTCAAACACAATCTAATCATGCTTCAAGTCTACACATACAGCAAGAATATTTACTGTGTTTTGCCTTGCTCTCTTCTGCTTTTTGTTTGATTGGTTTGGATCGGATTTTCGTTTTGTGTCTTGTTTTTATTTATTTATTTAAAATAATGTTTTTGTTCTGCTTTTTCATCATTCAAAATACAAATGGCAAGTTCTGCTGAAAACAGTATTAACATTTTCTAGCTGCAGATGCCAAAACATCTTTTATTCTGAAAACTGGATATTGTTTTAATAAAGGTCACAGGTAGCAATAAAGTATCTGCAGTTTTAAATATTTTTATCACTCTCAGTCATCAGCATTTTCTTCTACAAAATGTAGTAAAGCTCTTTGTTTCTTCCTCTACTTTTTTAGGTTTTATTTGGAATTGCCAAATTTTTCTGAGGATCAAACCTGTTTTTTATTTTTTTCCCTCTGCCACCAAAGGATAGGTATCTTTTTCTTGTTACTGTCATGACCCTTGGTCAAGACACAACTGAATTTGAGAGTCTTGACATTCTAGTAATGTAAACTGTAGATATTACACTGATTCTTGTTATCATAGAATCACAGAATCATAGAATGCTAGGGATTAGAAGGGACCTTGAAAGATCATCTAGTTCAAGCCCCCTGCCGGAGCAAGAACACCTAGATGAGGCTACACAGGAACATGTCCAGGGCTGCTCCCTGGGCAGCCCTTTCCAGTGCTCTGTTACCCTCACTGAGAAGAAGTTTCTTCTCAAATTTAAGTGGAACCTCTTATGTTCCAGCTTAAACCCATTACCCCTTGTCCTACTATTGTTTGTCACTGAGAAGAGCCTGGCTCCATCCTCATGACACTCACCCTTTGTATATTTATAAGCATTAATAAGGTCACCCCTCAGTCTCCTCTTCTCCAAGCTAAAGAGACCCAGCTCCCTCAGTCTTTCCTCATAAGGGATGTGCTCCACTCCCTTCATCATCTTTGTTGCCCTACGCTGGACTCTCTCCAGCAGTTCTCTGTCCTTCTTGAACTGAGGAGCCCAGAACTGGAGACAATATTCCAGGTGTGGTCTCACCAGGGCAGAGTAAACAGGAAGGAGAACCTCTTTCAACCTACTAACCACCCCACTTCTAATACACCCCAGGATGACATTGCCCCTCTTGACCACAAGGGCACAGTGTTGGCTCATGGTCATCCTGCTGTCCACCAGGATGCCCAGGTCCCTCTCCCCGACACTGCTCTCTAATGGATCATTCCCCAACTTATACTGGAACCTGGACTTATACTGGAACCTGGGTTAAGGGGTAACTGATTTGGTAAAAAGAATGGAATTTTAAAACAAATGTGGGGTAGATGCTACCTTTCATGAAGATCAGATCTGATTGCAAAGATTAATGATTTTTTTTCAAATTGCACTGACTTGGATTTAGAGTACTTGGCAGGTTTCTTGCTTGTATAAGTGGCAGAGTTTGTCAGTAAGGGAAGCAATGCCAGTTGTCCCACTACTATAAAACATATTGACTTTTATACCATTAAAGAAAAATTGTCATGATTAACAAGCAATTAGAGAATAAATATGATTTTGTCTCTCTTTAAAGAATTTGTCATTCTATTTCTTCACTCTTCTGCATTATGATAAACGCCTAA
Source organism: Patagioenas fasciata (assembly GCF_037038585.1). Lineage (NCBI taxonomy): Eukaryota > Metazoa > Chordata > Aves > Columbiformes > Columbidae > Patagioenas > Patagioenas fasciata. The sequence goes on along the minus strand of NC_092524.1, from coordinate 24,633,801 downwards.
ATGACAGTATAGCAACAATGAGGAACCTGTATAATTGGAAAACTGAAATACAAATAAAATAACCTCTCGTGATGTTCACAGTCCTAGGAACAAAGCCTATTGTTACTCATGCACATTGTACTTTTTGACAGGATATGTAAGGATATGTAAGATGGCATTTAGTTAATACCTGTTTGGATAAGATGGAACAACAATACACTTTTCAAGCTCATGTTTTTTGATACTATGTGGAAATACTATTCCAAATCATGTTAGCTACTGGTCATGTATTTATTTATATGTTTGTTTATCTATCTATTTTCACATATTTTATTATTGATATTTCTTGAATCAAAATTGATACATTTCACAAAATGGCAAGGATTTTTAAAGTTTTCTTTTTCATTTACAGAACACTATTCTTCAAAGGAACTTGAAACCATTTGTAAATGATGTCAAATTAACTAAACTCCCTACTGTCCAGGTGGATTTTAATGTCTCCAGAGAAGGAAAAACCACAAACTCTCTGGGCAGGCTGTTCCAGTGTTCTGTCACTCAAAGTAAAGAAGTTTCTCCTCATGTTTAGACTGAATCTCCTATGCTTCAGTCTGTGCCCATTACCTCTCATCCTATCATTGTGCACCACTGAAAAGAGTCTAGTCCCATCCTCTTGACATCCACCCTTAAGATATTTATAAACATGCCTTCTCAGCTTTCTCTTCTCCAGGCTGAACAGACCAAACTCTCTCAGTCCTTTCTCATAAGAAAGATGCTCCAGACACTTAGTCATCTTTGTAGCCCTCCATTGGACTCTCTCGAGTAATTCCTTGTCATTCTTAAACTGGGGAGCTATGGTGGATGCACTCAACCCTCCCAGCCAAACCAGCAGCAGTTTGGTCCAGGCTCCAGAGGAGGTAAAGTTCTGAACTGTAGCCAGGCCAAGAACTCCTTCCAGGAGACCCATGAGGAAGCAGAATGGCACACTGAATGCCAGTAACTTGTGGGTGCAGGGAGTCTCATGCATACTTCCCCTACTGTGTGCAATTTGATTATGAGCCAACCACTTTATTCTATAAATATGACATCCTAGATGAGCCTACTTTGAGCTCTCCCTGCTAAATAAGTGAGCTGTATGGCAATGGTTTTACTACTCACAGGTCAGTGGATGAGCCCAATTTAATATTAATCATTTAGCTTAAGTAGATGAACACTAAATATAATGAATTATTTAGAAACATATAGTATGATTTCTAATGTACTCTTTGCTTCATGTTATTTGGTAAGCTGGATTTAATAAAATTTTAAGCTGTAAAGTTCTGCTCATATTTACCAACAGCAACCATGAACTACACTGAACACTTGCAAGATAAGGTCTAGTTTGCACTTCATTGAGAAGAAAGGATATATTCAGAGAAACAGTACCTGCAAGATTACGGATAATAAACAATGTCAACAGCTGAACAACACAAAGGCCCATGTGGAATCAGGAAAAAAAATCCAATGAGAAGCAAGAAGACCTCAAAGTGAAATATTGCTATTGGACTGAAACATGGTATGAATGGTTTGTAAAGATACAGAAGTTGATTGTTTTCTACGCTCAGGGTGGACCTCTACACAGGTACCCAGCTTGAGACAGCCCTTCTGCTATTCTACTCCATTAAATTTTTTATTTTCTGAGAATTTTGTCTCCTGAAAGTCTGCTCTGCATATGGTTATCAGGCCTCACTTGAAAGTTTGCCTCTGGAGCCCCAGAACAGAGACTGTTATCAGGGAGGAAATGCCTAAAAGTTTGCTTCATGAACAGATACAGGCATCTGGAGAGAAGGTAAGCAACATTTGTCTTGGCGTATTTCCCCCATGCAGTAAATAGTACAGTGAACCCGCTGCTGGTGACTCAACCGCTTCCCTGGGCAGCCTGTTTCTCTGCTTGACAACACTTTGTGTGAATAAATTTTTCCTAATATCCAATCTAAACATTCCCTGGTGCAAGTTGAGATCATTTTCTTTTCCTGTCACTTGCTACTTGGGAAAAGAGACCAATACCCTCCATGCTACACCTCCTTTCAGGTAGTTGTAGAGAGCAAAAAGGTCTCCCCTGAGCCTCCTTCTCTTAAGACTAAACAGCCCCGGTTCTCTCAACCACTCCTAATAAGACTTGTGGTATGGACAGCTCACTACATTCGTCACCCTTCTCTGAACTCTCTTCAGTACCTCAGTGTCTTTCCTGTAGTAGAGGGGCCCAAAACAGAAAACAGTATTTAAGGTGGGACCTTGCCAGCGCAGAGTATAGGGGGACGATAATTTCCCTGGTCCTGCTGGCCACACAATTCATGATGCATGCCCAGATGCTGTTGGCCTTCTTGGCCATCTGTGAATACTGCTGGCTCATGTTCAGCTGGCTATTGATCAACACTACCAGATCCTTTTCTGTCAAGAAACTCTCCAACCACTCTTCCCCAAGCCTGTAGCATTGTGTGGAGTTGTTGTGACCCAAGTGCAGGATCCAGCACTTGGCCTTGTTGAACCTCATATAACTGGCTTCAACCTGATGATCCAGGGTGTCCAGATCCTTTTGTAGAGCCTTCCTACTCTCCAGAAGATCAACACTCCTATCCAACTTGGTGTTGTCTGCAAGCTTACTAAGGATGCACTCAATCCCTTCATCCAGATCATTGATAAAGAGATTAAACAGAACTGGCCCCAATACTGAGCCCTGGGGAGCACCACTCGTGACTGACCACCAACTGGATTTGACTCCGTTCACCACAAATCTCTGGGCCCGGCCTTGCAGCCCATTTTTTACCAAGTGAAGAGTATACCCATCCAAGTCATAAGCTGCCAGCTTCTCCCAGAGAATGCTGTGGGAAACAGTGTCAAAGGCTTTGCTGAATCTAGGTGGACAACATTCACAGCCTTTCCCTCATCCACTAAGCAGGTCACCTTGTGGTAGAATGAGATCAGGTTGGACAAGCAGGACCTGTCTTTCATAAACCCATACCGACTGGGCCTGATTGCATGGTTTTCTTGTATGTGCTGTGTGATGGCACTCAGTATGATCTGTTCCATGACTTTCCCTGGCACTGAGGTCAAACTGACAGGTCTGTAATTCCCTAGATCCTCCTTCTAGCCCTTCTTGTAGATGGGTGTCACATTTGCCAACTTCCAGTCAACCGGGAGCCCCCTGGTTAGCCAGGACTGCTGATAAATAATTGAAAGTGGCTTGGTGAGCACCTCTACCAGCTCCCTCAGTACCCTTGGGTGGATCCCATCTGGCCCCATAGACCCATGTGTCTGCTTGCTATACAAAGACATCTTAAATAAGAATTTTACTTTCTTGATATTATTTTTCTCTTCCCCTCCTGCCCTATAGTTAAAAGCAAGAAAAAAAAAAAAAAAGAGGAGAATATAAATGCATATTTAAGTGTCCTGATAGTTAAAATATATCAATGTATGGTCATGTTTATTATTCCCATTTTCCTAGCCGAAATATAAGATTGTATTTGTTTTTAATGTACGCCTAAATGTCATGTACTTAAAAGTTAAAGCAGCAATTCTTTTCCACGGTAAAGAAGATAAGAAAATGCATTTTTGTAAATCACAATTTAGATTAAACTCTCTTTTACTCATGTAGTTAACCATCATTTCAAGTCTTTATTCTGAGACAAAGGGATATACTGCAAAAAAATATAGGAGACACTACAGGAAGGAAAGGAAACAAGCAACTGGAAAAATTGTGTCTGGTGGATTATGATCTGTCAGATCAGAATTTGTTTCTTCCCTTAGATGCAGACAGGTCTATTGCTTCTAAACAGTATAGACTACATGTTATCAGTGTTAGCATGATGTATTTGGCCTTAGAGTAAGTATCATGAAGATGAATGAGTAATTGAGATACTTTAATCCAAGTAAACATAGGTCTTTCTTCATTCAAATGTCAATGTTTGCTTTGAATTGGCAGTTACTGTCAGTTCCTTCTGTATACACTCCCAACAGAGCCTAGCAAAATCAGAATCATTAGTCTTAGTGCTGAATCATTTGTTGAAACTCAATGGTACAGTCTACGGAATAACATGGAAATAACCTAGTTACCTTTGAACTCCAGAAGCAGAGTAAATTTTCACTGTTCTGTTTGCGGTTCTGTTGCTTCTAGATTTCATCATTACTTAAATCAACATATTGAAATCTAGTCAAAATCAGCTTAAAATGCTGCTCCATTTAGAATATTTTTGCTATTTGAGCAAGTTAAGTAAAATCTATTTTGGTATCTTTATACTACAGAGTAACGAAAAAAATGACATAGTTTGAGGCTGTTATTATACAGAGGAAAGTAATAAACACTGGAACGCTAGGTCTAGTGATGGAAAAACGGAAGGAGAAACATTTTTCTTGACCTACAAAGTTTAACTAGAAAGACCATGTGAATTTCAGTGTACATGGTTCAAAAATGTTTTCTTTACCATGATATAAAACTTTCTCTTATTTACAGTTTTTTGTTTTTCTCTCCACCCTTTCAAATGTGACATCCTATAAAAATCAAATTATTTAATACCAGGATGTTGTTTTGACACAAAACGTTGTTCAGGTTTTATGTCTCAGCTTTTCTAATGTTTCAAGTTTTCAGACATAATTATTCACTTCATTCATTACTTTTTCACAAAATAAATGATTGATAGAAACTAAAACTAAAATATAAAGACTGATCTTAAACAACATTTTTTGTAAATTATGTTAAAAGAAAATAAAATTAATAGATTTGTTTAGTTTATTATAGTTCTACCCACTGACTTCTAAATAATTTTACTTATATTTAGGGCTCTCTCAAAGCAAGAACATGGTTATTTGGTAATTTATGTTACAGAAAAGTAGAAAGTAAGATTTTTTTAAAAGCATAGAGTTAAATCATAAGAAAGATCTCACAAGGATATTAGATCAAACACTGGTATTTTAACATGGAAGCAAATGCAGCACATTTTCTATATTGTTTATTTTAATTTAGTGAAAAATTCTACAGTATTCTTAAAATGTTCTAGGGAATTCAAAAGCATTCATGAGGAGATTTAACCCTAAGGAACTATGCGATGTCCCATGAAAGAGATGTTTTGTTGTGAAATTCCAAACCATCTCAGCTGTTCATCCATTATAGTATTTTATTCATTAATATACCTGTAATTTCTTACCAAGTGGTTCAAAAGACTCATTTAAGTGAAGCTTTCAAATCTGCATCTACAAGAGAATGGTCTGCCATTTTTAAGCAGACTAAGCCTGGTTTCATTTTTCATGGAGGATTCTTGAGAGCACACAATGAAACAGCAAAGAGAATGATAATCCATTTAACAGAAAGTTCTCTTCCTTAACATATATTGATCCTGCATCAATGTTGCTGTCATTATAATGTCATTCAGCTAAAAAAAAAAAAAAAACTGCTTTGAAAATGGTTTCTTCTGCAGTAAGATCTGAATGTTTGTGATGCATTAATATAGTATGATATATAACTGTTATAGTTTTACTTACATTTTATATACTCTTCATTTCTAAGTAAAGAAGGAATAAAAGTAAAAGCACAAACTCATTTGTGTCATACGGATCTAAATTTAGTGGGAGGAGTTCTCTGTAAACAAGGCCAGTACGTTGGCTAGCAGTGCTTAGTGTTGAAAAGTAACACTTACTAGAATATATATTTTTTTAAATTCTTACTGAAGCTAGCAGAATTGATGTGTCTGATACAAAATCAAATACTGTAAGGAAAAGGAAACTGCACAGATTTAACAAGAGGCAGACTTAGGAGGGTATTATAGAAAACACTTCTTGCCTGCCCCACAAAACGAAGAAAATAAGAAATCTATTATAAATAGCGAGTTTTCACAAATTGACTGAAGTAGAAATCTTAGTCCGTGCTAACTTAAACCACCAGGAAAATCTGCACACCAATACAGAGTAGTCAGGAAACTGGTCAGGAAAATACAGTCCAGATAGAATTTTAAGCAAGTGAAAAGTCCTGCATACACCAGATCTAATCCTGGTCTGCTCACATGACTCCTAATTTTTCTTTGGCTTCACTGTGGTACACAGTGCAAACTGAGCCTTATAAAGAATTTGGAGAAGGCCCAAACAGTTTTTTTTTTTTTTTTTTCTAAATGAGAGGATTTAGTAAACAGAACTTTTAAAGTAGGCTGGCTATTTCAATAGTACTCATATGTACAAAGACTTTCAGTACTGAAAACAGTCCGTAAATATATATCCTGTATAATCCTTGCTGAGTGAGCTGGTTAGGGGAAGATGCCACTCCGTCTGCAGCAAACATGAAATTTAAACACTGGGGAGTTTAGGTACTCTTTGTAACACTGAGCAGTCTGCTCCAAAGAGCTTAGAAGTGCAAAGCCAGTAAATGTAACCTATCTTCTGTTAATACTGCACTTTGGTGTGCTTGAATTGCACTTGACTTTTCCTCTTTTGTTTTCCCTTTAAAAATGGAGAAGAAAATCCTTGTGAATATAAGAAAGCCTATTTTTCATAGACAAATAGATCCATGAATAATATATGTTTTGAAGTAAATTCCTGAAAATGCCTCAAAGTGAGACAAAATAACTCTTTACATGCTGTTCAGAGCCAGCTGCTAAAAAATGAGACCTCTTTTTCAAAAATCATGTGTCTCTGCAGATCTAGTTGGAGATGATGAAACTGTGTTGCCTAATTAAGAAGAAATTAACAAGAATAGTCATGGGTTATTTACCATCTTGTCATTAAATAACACAATAGAATTGTTGCTACTAAATATGTTCTTCCTACTATTTTCAGCAAACATGTAGTTACTACGTAGGTAATGTAAAATCCCATTTGTTACTTCTTTCGCTGGAAATCACTCTTATTACAAGGTTTTAGGTATTTGTTTCCTTTTTTAATAGCAGGGGAAGTACCCTGAAATGCGGGATTGTAAAGTAAAATTACACTCATTCAGAACTATCTCTTTAATTGATAATTTAAAGTAAAGCTTTTTAGACACTTTTTAAATTCTAAATATATCTCTTGTCCCACTACAGTTTCCTAGCCAGAATTTAGTTATAACTACTATATTTCATTTTTTCACACTGTGCATTCAGAGTGTCCCTTGATTTCAGACTGAGCCAGGGTCTCTGGACAATTTAAAAAGTAAAATCTATGTGTTTAGTTAAGAATAGCTTTAGTTTTCTTGGACTGGATCAGCAGCAAAGGAATCAGTGAGAGATTCTTGAGGCTGGAGTTTGCAAGTGAGATCTACTGTTTTCTCTTATTGCTTATTAGTAAAATATTTGTATATCTTGCATATTACATAAGCAACATGGACTAGATACAAGGGCCCAGAGTTACATTCTGAGGTGCACAGACTTCTGTGATAGGCGTATTGGTACTCTGTGCAGGTGATGAGGAATGCTTACTGCCAAACAATAGGCAGACATATTGGTTAAGGACATGCAAAGTAAAGATCCTATTGACCTTGAAGTAATGAATGCTGTATGTCTTAATTCTTTATGCAGGGTTGTGGTGAAGAAGGCCAGGCTCCACTTGAAAGCAAATTTTGCCAAGGATGTCAAGGAAAACAAGGTCTTCTTCAAGTATATCAGGAGTCAGTCAGATTCACCTCCATCCCTGGCAAGGCAATGGAACAATTCATTCTGGATGTCTTCTCCAAGCATGTGAAGGAAAAGAAGATTATCAGTAGTAGTCAGCGTGGATTCACCAAGGGGAAATCATGTTTGACTAACCTGATAGCTTTCTATGACAGTATGACTTGCTGAATAGATGAGGGGAGAGCAATGGATGCTGTCTACCTTCACTTAAGTAAGGCTTTTGACACTGTATTACATAGCATCATAGGTAAGCTCATGAAGTCCATTTCAGACGAGTGAATGGTGAGATGGATCAAGAACTGGCTGAATGGCAGAGCTCAGAGGCTTGTGATCAGTAGTGAAGAGTCTAGTTGGAAACCTGTATCTAGTGGTGTTCCCCAGGGGTCAGTACTGGGTCCAGTCATGTTTAACTTATTAATCATGAAGAGACTGAATGCACCCTCAGCAAGTTTGCTGATTATACCAAACTAGGAGGAAGGGTTGATACATCAGAAGGCTGTGCTGCTCTTCAGTGAGACCTGGACAGGCTGGAGGACTGGGCAGAGAAGAATCTCATGAAATTCAACAAAGGCAAGTGTAGGCTCCTGCACCTGTGAAGGAATAACCCCAAACACCAGTACAGGTTAGGGGTGGACCTGCTGGAAAGCAGCATTACAGAGAAGGACATTGGAGTTCTTCTCAACGGCAAGTTGACCATGAGTCAAGAATGTGCCCTTGTGGTCAAGAAGGCCAATGGTATCCTGGGTGCATTAGGAAAAGTGTGCTCAGCAGGTCAAGGGAGGTTATCCCCTTCCTCTACTCTGCCCTGGTGAGGCCGCATCTGGAGTACTGTGTCCAGTTGTGGGCTCCCCAGTTTAAGAAGGACAAGGAATTACCAGAGGGAGATCAATAGTGGGCTACAAAGATGGTTAGGGGTCTAGAGAATCTTTCTTATGAAGAAGGACTGGGAGAGCTTGGTCTGTTCAGCCTGGAGAAGGTTGAGAGGGGATCTTATTTATGCTTATAAGTATCTCAAGGGTAGATGTCAAGAGGATAGTACCATAGTCTTTTCAGTGGTGCACAATGATAAGATGAGGGGAAATGGGTACAGACTGAAGCACAGGAAGTTCCATCTAAGCATGAGGAGACTTTGAGAGTGACAGAGCACTGGAATGGGCTGCCCAGAGATGTTGTAGAATCTCCTTCTCTGGAGACATTCAAAACCTGCTTGCATACAATCCTGTGTCATCTACCCTAGGTGAACCTGCTTTAGCAGGCGAGTTGGACTAGAGGATCTTCAGGGGTCCTTTCTGGCCCCAACCATTCTGTTCTTCCGTGTAACCAACAAACACCCAGTAGTTAGGCTGAGATGCTATGTATCGAGAAATTTCTGATCACTTGTTTGGGAGACTTTTTTCTTTGTTATTTGCTGTAAAGAGAAACTATAAAAGCAAGTATACCTTTGCAGTCTGTCTGAAATAGAAGCAGCATGTGTTTAGACAATATCATTGCACTTCAGAGTTGAGAAACTTTAGAACATAACCACAAATATAGATTGTCGCTTAACTGACAGGCAATAACTTTCTTAAGCCACATGAAGTGATCAATCTTAACCACCTGACAAAACCCTTAACATCAGAAAAATCAACATTTGTCTTTTCTTTAGGAACTTGAGTGTCTTTAGATTAGTTCTTTCAAACACTTCCAAATCTGAGCTCAGGTTTTCAGCACCCCAATAATTGTTACTCTGAGGGTAGTTCATGTTGTTATTTACATTGACACTAGCAAGTATTACTTTTTGTTTCTTTTTTCAAGCAGATATATTTGTGTTATTTTCCATTGTGCTAGATTACGGTGCAGACATGTTCAAATATCACAAAACAGTGATGTGTTGATAGTTAGGCTTCCACCACAATTTAACAAGCTGTAGAAAGGAGTGAAATTGCTAAATTTCACTAAAGCAGATGAAGGATTCTAACAAAGACTACCATAAACCAAATGGTAAATTTTTTTTTCACAACTAAAGAGAAGATCAGAAAATTAAAATGACTTATTGTGTATTCTAGTTCCCAGTATTAGAGGAATACTACCTGAAGGCTGTTTTGGTAAAAAACAAAACAAAAAAAACCCCAAACCCAAACCAAACCAACACAGAACAAAACAAAAACAAAAACAAACAAACACAGCGAAGACAAAACCAAAACAAACAAACAAACAAAACTGCAGAGAAAGTAATCTGATAACAACTGGTGATGTTCTGGAATCTTCAGAAAGTGTTGAGGTAGGGGTGTAGTTGATGAGTCACTGAGGGTTTTACTTATGTTTTCTTTCAAAATTGACTAAAAATACAGGTTTTTAATATCTTTTATTCCAGGATTTTCAAGCGCTATTTTGGAAGCAAGAAATACTTTCCTTTTCCTCCCAAAGTTTAAAGAATAAATCACATTATTAGATATCAGTAGTAGTGATGTGTCATGAAATAATGTATAAAGGAATTAACATAAGAAACCACAAAAAGTTATTAGGTATATTCTATTTACAGGAGTTAGGCAAATCAGATGACATTTCTCTCAGCAATAATATAAGTAGCAATGTGTGAGAAGTAACTAGTGGCACTCATATAAAGAAAAATAGTAGGAGACAAATTTATGAAGAGTGATGTCAAAATCAGTATTGAATTGGATGAATATTTCCTTTCATTTGGGTTTCCAGAAAGAAAATAAACAGGTTCATGATAGAGTTCGAAACCAAAGAGAACATCAGTAATTGACTTGTGCAGTATATACTCAAGCTGCTGCTTGAATAATTTCAGGGGAAAATAAGTAATTTATTGTTTAATTAAATCAATTGCAGTAGTAAGTAAAAATAAGTCTACTTATTTTTCCAACGTTATTTCCTCCCCTACTCAGCCATTTGAATGCCTTGAAAACATTCACTTTCATTTGTATGAATATTTATGTGTTGCATTAAAGGACATATTAAACTTGATTTATGCAAAAATTGAAATACTTTTAAACACCACAAAATTATAATTGTAGAATTTATACTTCTACAATTTGTTTTACAACACCCTGTCGTCCGTGGGAAATTGAAGCTATCAGGATAGGCAGATACTATTGACTTAAGGGAGAAAATAGACTAGTTTGTAGTAAGGTAATGTTATGCTTTAAATTAACCACTAAAGAACCATCTGACCACACATACATCTGGTCAATACACAGGGCTGAGCAGGAAAAAATCAACTACACAGAATGGGAAGAATCAACTTTGTAAACCATTTTCGAGTTCTGAGTTTTCCTAAGTCAATAGGTTCTGAGTTTTTCCTAATAATGTCAATAAACAGCAATCCAGGATCTGGCAATGTGCACTTGAAGTTCAGAAAGCAAACAATATCCTGGGCTGTATCAAACGAAGTGTGGCTAGCAGGTTGAGGGAGGTGATTCTCCCCCTCTGCTCTTGTCAGACCCCACCTGGAGTAGTGTGTTCAGCTCTGAGACCCTCAACAGAAGGACATGGACCTGTTGGAGACAGTCCAAAGGAGGGCTATGAAAATCATTAGAGAGCTGGAGCACCTTTCCTATGAAGATAGGCTGAGAGAGTTGGGGTGGTTCTCCCTGGAGTAGAGAAGAACCTGGGGAGACCTTTTAGCAGCTTTCCAGTACCTAAGGGGGCCTTACAAGAAAGCTGGAGAGGGGACTTTTCAGAAGAGCATGTAGTGATATGACAAGAGGTAATGGTTTTAAACTGAAAGAAGGTAGATTTAGATTAGCTATAAAGAAGAAATTATTCACTATGAGGGTTGTGAGACACTGGAACCGGGTGCCCAAAGAAGCTGTGGATGCCTCTCCCTGGAAGTGTTCAAGGTCAGGTTGGATGAGGCTTTGAGCAATGTGATCTAGTGGAATGTGTCCCTGCCCACAGCAGGGAATTTGGAACTATATAATATTTAAGGTCTCAATAACCCAAATCTTTATTTGATTTGATGATTCAATGATTTAAAATAAATCTTTAAAAACATTGCTACCAAAACCATAACATTTATTAATATCACACCATGGGAACTCATGGAGACAAATGCAAATATGATCAGATGTGGGACAGGATTTGGCTGGCATCAGCAAAACTCCCAGCACTTATCAGTTGATAAAAGGAAACTGGAGCTTGTTGGTCACAGACCCTGGTGACGAAAACCAGAAACAGTACTTAAAGACAGGATGTGCTAAACCCTTTGCGTAGATAAGAATTACGAGTTACTAAGGTTGTCAAGAAGGAATTGCTGCTGCTGCTACACTAAGGAGAGTGCATTAATCAAGATAGCAACTGCCTAAACAAACATTAGCCAATCAGTAGGTATCTAGCAAGAATAATAAACCAATCACCGTGTGATGCGCTGTTTAGGATAGGTATAAAATAGGTTAGAAATTACAATAAAGTTGACATTTTGCCTGCATCAAGCTGTGTCCTGTCTCTCCATTGCAGCACTCAGAAATTCTTTGCCATTTTTCCCCATTTTATTTTTAAATAAAGAGTTAGGATCAATGGCAAATCAAAACAATCTTTAAATTGCAACCTGGATTTCAGATCTGAACATGCTGCTTACATTGGGAAAATCCCTTCTTCCCTACATTTTCTTGACATCCTATTTCAACCCCCACAGTGTAGAAAGCCAGTGCTGTATGCCTTGTTAAGGGTCTTGGAAGACTGACCAATTCTTGGTTTTGAAACCAAGTGGCATATCAGAGGAATCTCAGTGTATTATGAAACAGGCTACAAGAGTAAGAGGAAGCTGCAGTAAAGGCAAAAGATTTTTCATAACAGACTGTCCATCATACTACTAACACAATGGGATAGCATTGGATGCAAAAGCAGGATGATAATACCATAGTAACCTTTGCCAAATAAAGAGAACACCAATTTGGAAAAAAAAAAAAAAAAGACACAATAAGAAGGACGTATTTATAGCATTGAGCTGTATGAAGCTGGTTACCAAAGTTAGATACTATCAGCATTCCAACAGAAACACTGTTTACCAAAAGCAGTCATTACTCCTTAAAATGCTCTGAGAAAGAAGTTGAAATTTATGTCATTCATAAACCAAAAATTGCTTTTGGTTTTCTGTCCCTTTCTAAGGAGACTTAAGGAAGTTTCAAAGATCCTAACTGACAGAATCACTTCAGTTAGATTAAAAGTATATTTTGTTTGTGTTAATTGAAAAATGTATAAAATATTTAGAAAATTCTATAAAATGTCCCCTCTTTCAAGTCTTAGAAAGTATTATTACATTAACAGAACTTTTTCCCCATATTTTATTACAATGTTGTGACATATCAGTAATGCATAAAATAGCCTACTGAAATCTCATAATTTAAACACAGAATGAGTAAATACTTAATCAAATCCAAATTCTTGAGTAATGGAGTCTTGATACTTATCACAAGTCATGGGAGAGGTCAGAATTTATGGAAGCAACCCTTAAAAGACAGAAAGCCGTGCAGATAGCTATCCACATTGGCTTGAAATAGAAAACAGAGAAAAGAAGACAGATTTAAGAATAAAATACTGAAGAATTCCAAGGTGGAATTTAAACATCTAATCTTATCCACAGAGGAGTTTAAGTCATCCAAAAGCACACTTAGGCATTTTTTGGGAAATAAATATTGTGAATATGACCTGGTGTGTTAACTGTTTTTACACAAAATATGGAAAACAGCCTTAAAGTGGAACTTGAGCAGATGTCACAGGAATACCAGTTTACATGTGCTGTACAAGACCTCTGTCAGTTTTGCCTCTTGAAGCTGTCTCACTGTTTATAAATAGATACACCAATGAGGCCACTGGGAGAATTAAAACATCTCTTTAGCTGTCTGGGACACATTACCATTTTCAGTTTAGGTTAGGAGTGAATTGTGAAATTATGAAATTGACAACATATATATAAACCAAGAAAATCCTTCTCAAAGCATGCAATTAAATCAAATCAAAACTTAAAATGATCAGAATTTAAACATGTTGATGCATAAAAGACTATGAAAACATGAGTGCAAAAGTAACCTTGGAATGAACTGCCTTAAGAATTATAGTGGGACATTTAAAAGTCAGTGCAACAATTTACTATTTTATGGAGGTTGAGTCTAATATCTACAGTTGTTCAGAACACTGTTGACTAAGGTAAAACCTCACTTGTATATACCAATTTATTTTGATATAAAATGTGGGAAAGAATCAAATGAATGCTACTGAATTGCAGTAATAAGACTTAAATGCATATATCATGGATGATAACATATTCATTTTTCACTGGGAACATAAACTGAATTTTGACAATATTTCTGCTAACAAGAAGGAGAAGAAGGGGCTGGTGATAAAAGCAAAATACTAATTTTGGCTTTGCTAGTAAATTGCTATACAATCTTGGTAGGTCTTTTCAGCTGCATCAGCAAGATTCTAGTGAAAGTATGAGATATACAGAAAAATATCTGAATGACAAGACAGAGCTTTTCCTTTATCTTATATTTTTAGGTCTAATTTGACCAGTGTATAGACATATAACTCTTCTGCCCACTCTGCACTACCTAGTAGTGCCTATACCAAGAATACTAAAATCCCTCTTGCCAGTTAGACATCATCTTGTGAAAGCAAGACAGAGTCCTTGTCTATTAATAAACGTTCCCCTTTCACAGAAACCTTAAAGCCTGATAGGTTACTTCCTGATCTTGTCTGCTGCTAGCTGGTTCTCAGTATAGACAGTCACATTGACTATATGGTTTAGGTTTTCTCATGTTTATTCTTCCTAATCAAAGTATTTCTGGTCTAGGTAAACCCGGCCCCTGATATGATCTTTCCACTTATCTAATGCCTTTTCTAAGAGATGGATCCACCATCCTGAAACAGATGTGTTGTCATACAGTACAACAGTTAGAGAGTAGAGGAGAAGGTGGGTTGACTGCAAAGGGAAGGGTAGAGAAAGAAATACAGTTGCCATGGAATCACTACTTAGTAGACCTATTTTAATTTTTTTTTACCTTGAGTAGCTTAATCACCAACTTTAACCTTTGCAATGAAGCAGAAGCAGAGCCTCCTATTGTAAGTAAAAGAATGTCACACTTGAAATAGGTTGTGGAGAAATAGCTTTTTTCTTACTGCTGCAAATTTACATAAGTAGGTAGAATAACCAGATGCTACAACAACTTAGAAAGTCTTCACAGGCGAGGCAATGCTTCTACCCAGTGATTCTTAACACGACTGCAAGCTGTGAAATATTTTATTGTGCCCGAGTTTTCCATCTTACTTTGAAGTGTGAAAAACAGGTCTCTGACATAAAATCCCCTGCTTTCCTCAAAAAAAAAAATTAAGTTTGTGCAGAAATCGTTTGGAGCACCTTTCAGGTTACAGTGCAAACTTCCTGAATTTATCATTTGTATCTAAAGTAGATAATTTATTATGTTTTATTATAGCCCTGACTCCACATAAATATAAGAATGTAAAATTAAGATTTTTATGCTTCATTTTCTTTCTCCAAGTGATCTGTTTGGGGAAATGGTAGTTTGCTGTATAGCTGAATTCACCATAATTGGAAAGCATACCCATTTTTCTTGAAGTCCTGCCAACTAGGGGAGGACGGAGAATAAAAGTCTTATTGTAATACTTTTGTTGTTGTTGTTCATATTTCTGTGCACAGCATTCTGTGTTACAGAATATACTCTCAAACCTTATATTACAAAATTCTGCCTTATACCTCTCATTACTCTAGTGTGGTGATACTCTTACCTATTGGGTCTTAACTGATTAAGGATGTCCAACCTCATTCCACATAGCGTGACTACCTTTCACATGAAGATGTTACATGTAAAGGTCAGGTGCTAGAGTATTGCTTAGTCATTTAATTACAGATCCTGCATTTGAGTTTTATCTCTTTAATCTGGGTCTTCACAATATAATTTCCAGCAAGACATTTATGTAGCTAATTTCCATGTCACTTCTGAAATAATTTCTTGTATATAGAACTTCTCCATATTATTTGTAAGCAGGATTCTTGAACCTCTTCTGATTACTTATGTGCTGATCCTTAATAAGAACGGGTGGTTCTTTTCTGAAGGAGGACTTCTTACCCGAATTGAGTGATTTCAACTCCTGATCACAAGGTGGTAGCGTTCCTACTTCTTCTGCACTGACACTCATTGCAGTCAATAGGCAGGGGCAGAAATAGCAGCCTGAGGCTTCCAGATTCTGCTCTCACTGACATCAATATGCATTAAAGCCATGTGCAGAAAGGCAATTTTAATATATGATGCTCACATAATGTCACTAACATATGCTGTGCCAGCAGCAAATTGATTGTAGTGCAGCCTTTTCCATTTTTCTTTCATCCTGACATTTCAACTGACAGTTTTTAAATGTTGAACACTGGGGCAGTTCGAGCTAAATCATACACACAGTCACAGAAAATAACTATGACACATCAAACTCATCATGTCTGCAATAGTGAGCTATTCTTTTCATGTACAGTTGAACTTCTGTGGAACAGTGATGGCTCTACTTCACATATGTAACTTATCTGCATACGCACAGCAAAAGTTTTGTTGCAGACCAGCAGTCTGGGTTGCCAAGCACTGCAAAAAACACCTTTTATCATAGAAACCCATAAGAAGTTTCATCCTGTTTTAGACAGGATCTTGGTAATTGCACTTGGTATTTAACAATGACCATGTACATTATAGTTATCAGTTTTTCTTGACCATAAGGGTTTCTTCATGGGATTTCTCCCAAAAGTTGGCTCTATTCAGATATATCAATGGATTAAAGATGTAGTGTAGCATAGTGTTGCACATCAGTTGCCATGTTAATATTCTAATGGAGAGCATAATAGGTGGACCTGACTGTAACCAAATACTACTTGTAAAGCACCAATCTTTTCTTGCAGAAATATGCAGAAGAAACATTTATCTGTTAAAAACATACCAGAATAAAAAAAAAACTCGGAAAGTTGGACCATCTTTCCCAGTTCTAGTCTTCACCAGCACTGCTGCTACACCTTCTGCAGCCACACACCAGATCTTAGAATCTTGTGATAAGTTTTTGTTTTGTGTTTTTTCACTTCAGCTCTAAAAATTATAATATTTTAATTATTCTTACTTTCATTCAGACCAAGCAATCTTTACTCTGAGGTGCTTCGGTTTCTCTGCCTCTGAGCTCACTTGAGCTGGGGTCCAAAGCATAACATCTGGGTGTTGCTGTTCCCATCTGGGGATGCTTCTCCTGCTCCACCCCAGCACGAGGATAACAGAACACAGAAAAGCCTGAGAAATGGGAGGGGAGGAGGGAAGTTAATACAAGTTCTTACTCTGGAAATTAAATAAATAAATAAATCCAAGGGTGGACTAAGTAGATGAGCTGCACCGCTCCTATTCCCCATGGACCATTTGCAGAGCACTCCTTGGATGCGTCCCAACAATCCAAATAGTTTTACATTAGATTAGCAAATGTATATCCTCTTGACAGCTAGTTGGTGCCCTGTTTTATGTCTGTTTGTCATATCCTTAAGGTGGAATTATTCCATCTGTTCAACACCAGTGATGGACTTGTGGGCACCCATAACCCTGGGCTGGAAAACCATGGCTGCAAGAATGGTAAACTCTCAATAAATCCAGAACTTTCACAGGATCTACTACTCCAGCTAGATCCCTACAATTTGTTGGGGCCTGAAGGGATTCATCCAAGGGTGTTTAAAGAGCTGGCTGACATCATAGGGAGACCTCTCTCTGTGATTTTTCAAAGCTCTTGAGAATCTGGAGAGGTCCCAGATGACTGGAAGCAGGCAAACGATGTCTCAGTCAATGAGAAGGGCAACAGGGATGACCCTGGCAACTACGGGCCTGTCAGTCTCACTGCAGTTCCTGACAAAATCATGGAGAAGATTGTTCTGTGAGTTATAGGAAAACATCTGAATGACTACGCAGTCATTGGTCGCAGTCAGCACAGGTTCCTGAGGGGAAAGTCTGGCCTGACCAACTCAATTTTGTTCTACAACAAGGTTACCCACCTAGTTGACCAAGGGAAGCCTGTTGACGTGATCATTTTGGATTTCAGTAAAGCCTTTGATACTGTCTCTCACAATGTTCTCCTGGACAAGATGGCCAGCATACAGCTGGGTAAACACACAATACAGTGGGTGAGCAATTGGCTGACAGTCTGGGCTTGAAAGGTTCTAGTAAATGGGGTTATGTCAGACTGGCATCCAGTCACTAGTGGGGTTTTGCCGGGACCCATCTTAGTGCCAGCACTTGTCAATGTCTTTATAAATGACTTAGACTTAGGACTTGAGGTCTTGCTTAGCAGGGCCAACCATGTCCTGAGGTACATCAAGCACAGAATTGCCACTCTACTCTGCACTAGTGAAGCCTCAACTGGACCACTGTGTGTAGTTCTGGATGCCACACTATGAATAAGATATTTAGCTACTAGAAAGTGTCCAGAAGCGGGCTACAAGGTTTGTGAAGGATTTGGAGAAGAAACTCTATGAGGAGTGGCTAAAGTCACTAGGTTTGTGAAGGATTTGGAGAAGAAACTCTATGAGGAGTGGCTAAAGTCACTTGGTTTGTTCAGCCTGGAGAAGAGGAGACTAAGAGGAGACCTCATCACGGTCTACAGCTTCCTCACAAGGGGAGGAGGAAGGGTAGACGTGGAACTCTCCTCTTTTGTGACTAACAACAGAATCCAAGGGAATGGCAGGAAGACATGCCAGAGGAGGTTTAGGTTGGACATTACGAAAAGGTTCTTCACCCAGAGGGTGGTGGAGCACTGGAACAAGCTCCCCAGGGAGGTAGCCATGGCTCCAAGCCTGACAGTATTCAAGAAGAGACTGGACAATGCCCTCAGACACATGGTGTGAACTGTGGGGTTGTCGCATGCAGGGACAGGAGTTGGATTCAATGATTCTTGTGGGTCTCTTCCAACTCAAGACGTTCTATGATCCACCTGTGTAGAAAAAGGGAAGTAGATAAAATAAGCTTCTCATTTAATCTTTCAAGGAGGATCATGTACACCTTTCTTAATAGTGAAACAGATGTCTGAGACATAGAAGCATGAGCGTGTTAAATGGTTTGTTGCTTTGCAGTTGTTTGATCTACATACCCAGCTTCTCAGTCTCTTCCTATGGTTGAAAGCAGTGAGGAGACCAAGGAGACTGTGGTTGGACTATTTTGTTGTAGCTTTGAAATACAATCTGAATACAATTATGACTGACTCTTTCCAAATGATGCAGCTTCACCTATCTTACCAAAGTGTGGAACAAAAGATATTTTCCTACAGCTAATGCAATCCTTCAGGACAAAGGTTGCCTCTCATACATACCAGTGAAATCTCATTAATGAATAAAACTAAGACTGCCACATCTTCTAGTGCCATTTTTATCTTTTCAGGGAGTTTTGATGACTTTTATTTTTCAATAAAGTTTTCTACATGACCTTCAGGAAAACAAGGGATTAGTCAACATCTGAAAATTCAGCCTGTTGAACTATATTAATTTTGTTTAAGACTGATATACTGATCATTCACTTGGAGAAGAAAATGCAGTGCAGACTCTCTATAAGCAAACAATTAGAACTAACACTGAAAACCTCCTCAAAACAACAAAAAACCTCTCCTTTCCCAACCATTTTTTCTGTACGCACTAAAACACCATGCAAATAAAATTGTGTTTTAAAAGAAGGCTCAATAAGAGACTATCAGTCATGACATTTTAGGAAAGAATATTAAGGTTACTTAGGAAGTCATCAATTTTCTTAGCTTCAGTTAATAAGAAGTAACTGTAGGTTCTGGGGTCTGCTCTGTGTCTGACAGGTAGAATAAACAAATGGTTTGGAGATAACAACAGAGTCAGAAGGAAATTTGGTCTCCACCATATTTACTTATGGACGATGCTTGTTGGAGAAATGCGAAGTAATCTCTGAATCAAATAAACAGCTATGTCATCACAGAGAAACCTTCATTGGGAAATTCGTTTACATATTGCTGTAAAGGAAATGCTGCACATCTACAGCATCACAAAAAGCAGATTTTCTCTTTTTTTTTTTTTTAAATGTAAATTCTTCAATGCTATTAAAATGCAAACATTTTAAAAGTTAAGTTTTAAACCAACATTTAATTTGATAGTTTGTATTATAGTGGCTTAATTGTTATAATTTGTGTCCTTTTAGCAGTTCCTTTCATTGTGATTTCATCAAAAAAGGGAAATTTACATGATAACACTATTTTTATAATCACATTCAGCAACAAATCTTGAAAATATGATGCAGTCACTGAATTCCAGAGAAGATTGATTTAAGCAAATTACTTTGTGAATAAAATAGTTTCTTTATACTCTTCAGACATATAGAGAACTTCTGGTCTCTGGGACAGCCTCAGTCAGTCTCCTTTAACCTCCATGAGAAGTATTTTATGGAATGACATCTTACAACCTTTCATGGCATTTGATTGCTAGCATGAAAACAAAAAAAAAAGTTCAAAAAGACCACTTTTCCATTCTTCTTCCTTCTTGCCAATCTCACTTCACACCCACAAAAAAAGACTAATTATTAATGGAATAAGAGGTTGGTTTTAATATGTGTAATACCATATTCTCATTCATTATCTACTTTCGGACATCTGAATAGCTGTAACTGAAATTTTACTAGGAGAAATCAAATACAGTAGTAAAAAGATCTTTCCAGTAAATTAATTTTACAGATATTTTGTTGCATGTTTCAATGGGACATTCTTATTAATGAGAATATTACAGTACTTAAAAGCAAGTACTAAATACAAACGAGTTCACTTACAGCTGTCAAAAATCCCCAGTTGTGGACATAGAAAAGTACTCTTTCTTCATCATCAGTTTCGGTGAGATGCTTTGGGGCTTTTTTTACTCTCTTAAGGTAGTGTAGTGATGATATTTACAAATATCTATAAAGCAAAAAACAGCTCTTGAATGCAGCTTTAGTTCTTAAAGTAATTATATAAATGCTTCTCTGAAACAGACTGCTATGAGAACCCTCCAAACTTCTGAGTTAATTTATACTCTCAGTTGATTCATATTGTCTATCTACACAAATCATTTTATAGAGGGGAAAAGAATATTAGTTATGGTTACAAGAAATTAGCTAGTATTAGAGGAGTGTATGAAAATGTTTTGTAAAAGGAAGAGGCAACTGCATCAGTGAAATCAGGGGAGTATTTGCCCATTACCATTTTGGAATTCTGTTTGAAACCTGGAACATCTTCCCCAATTCCTCTAGCAGGTCTGTAAATCAGAAAATTCAATGGTGGGACCCAAATAATTGTTAGGTTCTGGTTTAATCTTTTGATACTTTAAAAATGCTTGCATATTAACACTCATTGCATATTAGCTCCTCCCCTCCTCCTTTTAATGTATCTCGTTAACGAAATTTCTTGAATTTACAACTGCTAACCTGGAGACAACAGCCAGATCTTTACATATTTCAAGGTTACTGAAATTATATATGGTATTTATCTAAATATATCCACTTTCCCCAGTGTTTTCCCTGAAAGTCTGCTTCACAGTTTGTGCAAAATCTGCATTTGCCTGGCAACATGAACTTAACTCATCTGTACTGCTTGGTAGTTTCACTTCCAGTCACGTTTTTAAAACAAAGCAGGAATCTGTCAGGAATCTGTCATTGCATTTCACAGGGAGTCAAAAGAACTTGTGCATATGAGACTTGCTCTAAAAATACTAACTCTCTCTAGACACTAAGATTTTTCTTGTTCCTGGTTAGCTTAGGTGCACATTAGTTGCTGAGCTGCTCCTGCACATGAAAATTGGTACATCTGCATATTTACAGAAATTTACAGTTTTGATTAGCTGGTGAGTAAGCTTAATGATCACACTATGGATCCAATATTCTCATTTCATTTTGTCCTAAGGTATTTATCTTTGGTTTGAAATGTTAAAATGCCTTTTGAGAGGGACATAAAATGAAAATCGGCAGATAGTTCCTCTTAGTCACAATTTGAAAATATACTGGATAACTAAGATTCTCTCAAATTGCATCACCACATATTAAAATTCTCTCTGAGATCAGCTGATCTAATTAATTCAGGTAAACCAAACATCCAGAATGCATAACAGCAGCACCAGATCAGGGAATCTGAGTTCATACTGGGTTTCAGTTCTTTTCTTATTTTAAGAATGAAGATAATAAGTCTGGTTTACTCCTCATGTGCAATATAACATTTGAACACTGCTCTTGAAGATATTAAATAAATGGAAACGTTGCGGTATGAGGGCATCAGGAGCTCTTGTAAGAAAAGAACTGTTTAACAGTCTTTATGATGATGAATCATGAGGCAGAAAGATCATTTTCATCTTCTTTCCCATAGTCTTGAAGATGTTGCAATTACTTACAGACTAATAACACTACCCCAGTCTTTTCTGGCAAGCCTGGGGATAACCATAATGGACAGCAGCAGACAAAAAGTAACAAATAAGCAAATAAAAAATTGCATTATATAGTCTCTATTAAAAACATAAAAGGTGGAAAGGACCAGGAACAAGAGGAATTGCCTCTGTTGTTTACGTGAATCCATTCATGGGAAATAAAGCACTAAGTAAATAAAATAAACAATGCTCAGCACAGGACTTTCCTATAAATGCTATGCCATAGATTGTGTTCTTCCTGGACTTTGGGAAGACTGAGACTTGTATTTGAATACTAACAGATTAAGCAAAAGCAGAGCTTTTTTCTGCAGATTTTGGTTTCTTACAGTATGTAGGAGTGTGTGCTGATATCCAGACAGAAATCTGAAAGGTTAGGCTCTATCATATTTAACTCATTAGACAGAACACATCTTACTTTTTGACATGCTGTGAAACAACAAAAGAAATTATATAGTATGGATTTGAATTACGGTATCTCTGCATAGTACAGGGCTAAATGACAAGGCAAGATGCATCAGTGCAACTGCTTCAATTTTCAGTTTACTTTACTCTGTATGTCTTTCCTTTGGAATATTAAATGCATCAAGTATTTTGTCTAATTCAGCCTTTGGATTCCTCTTGTGCCAATAATAAGCTGGAAATATATTACAAGAGTTGAATCAGTTCCCATCTCACCTAACTTCCCCATTGCCTGAACATTTTTCTTCTACATGCCATCCCCCTGAGGCTGACTCTTTAAGTTTCTCTCATGTCAGGTAGCATGAGTGATTTTGTGGCGTGGCCTAAAAATGAAAGCTTAAAGAGAGAGCTTTATTTGTCC
Organism: Patagioenas fasciata; assembly: GCF_037038585.1. Lineage (NCBI taxonomy): Eukaryota > Metazoa > Chordata > Aves > Columbiformes > Columbidae > Patagioenas > Patagioenas fasciata. Next base: position 24,610,985 of record NC_092524.1, on the reverse strand, counting down.
AGCTATTAGCTGAGAACAGGGTTTATTCACCTTGCATCTCCTATATATATTAATTTCATTAGAGTTGCACTCTGAAACTCCTGCTATGGGAAGATATCATTAGCATTCCCTAGAACATAGGATCTTAAACTGCCTTTTGGAAACACTTTTGACAACTGCAGCAATTTCATACAGCTCCTCGCTGTCTGGGAACAGAGGGCAGCTGTGGCCGAGGCCTGCAGGGACTGGAGCCAGGACCTGATGGTGCACCTAGGGAGGCTGTGCAAAGTCATCAGTGTCCCACAGGGCCCTGACACCCACAGCTTGTAAGGCCTCAGCTTTCCGTTTTCAGGAGCCTTTGGAAATGTGACTTCTGTTACAGCCATTTCATATACTGGTTTTGGAGTTCATACAACAATTGTTGTCTTTACAGCAGGATTCAGTATCTGTTTATAAGCTGTGCAAGGCTAGTTCCCGTCCCAATCTAATTGTTGTATGTAAGTTGTTCATTAATGCTAAAACTAAGACTCTTCATATTAATGTATGACCTGCTGTAATTGACTCAAACATAAGAACTTCCTTCTGTATTACTAAGTATTACCTAAACTTCCATATCTCCTCTCCTTTTTTATAATTTAATGATCTGCTGACTCACATGTTAGAATGAGTTGATAGCATTGTCATATTTTACCAAACTCTTAAATAACAATTCTTAGTTCTAGTCTCTCCTTTTGCTATGTCTTATTATTTTCGTATTTCCAAACAACTCATAATGTTGCATTTTTTAAATTTTATGTCACTGGTAAGTAATTTTCCTTTTGTTTTCAGCTTCTGACTATGCAAAACACAACACAAGTTGCATTTGGATCTTCTTGATTCCTGCTTTTCTGTTTCTTTTTCAAAACTTTTTTTTTTTTTTCTTTTTTACTTTTTTTATGTTGTCATTTTGATGTTTGGTTTGGTTGGTTTGTTTTAACTAGAAGGTGCTAAATTACTTTTTTCTGTTCCATGCTGCATTTTGATTTTTAATGTGTTGACAATTGGGAGCTTCTGCATGACTCTCTCCACTGTGAGTCCTCATTCACATAAATTACATTCCTTTTCAGTAAAAAAAAAATATATATATATATCTCTAATTTGCTGGGTTTTTCTTTTAATCTGTTGTCAACTAAATGGACGGGGTTTAGTCAGTTCTAGTGAATTTTCCATATCCAGCACAAAGTATTTGTCAGCTGACATTTGCTATCCATGAACTGCTTGTGCAAATCAAATCTTCATAGCTGTCCTTGTACAGACTTTCTATATGGCTGAGATTTCTTTTAATCTGTTTGTATATCCAAGAAATTCAGAAGTTTTCTAATACCACAGCATAACTTGAAGATTATTATATTCAATTCTACTCATGTTGCCTAAGGGATTAAGTATGTGCAAGGAATATGGAGATTAATAATGGCCTCTGAAAGCTGGAGTATCACAAAATTCCCATCAACTCAGTTCCTCAGGTTTAGCAAGGGGAAACAGACACATGCTATTAGTCACCTAACATATTTATAAGACAGACTTCAGTAAGCCATGATGCACTGAGTTTTGTCTCTTACTGAGAGCAGGAATTAAGGGCAGCGTTTGTTCTGTATGTCTGTCTTGTCTGTCTGTTTGTAGCATCACGTTTCACATTATGATTTGTGGTCTTGTTTACAACTTTTTGAGACTAATTAATCGAAGTAGAGTACTCCGTACCACAGAATCACAGAATCACAGAATGTAAGGGATTGGAAGGGACATCAAAAGATCATCTAGTCCAATCCCCCTGCGTTCTACTTGGAGTGGAAAACAAGTGTATACATATATTCAGAATTCCAAATACCATATTCGGATCTCTATTATGCCAGAGTGTTCCAGAAAAAATCCTGTTGAGCTCAGTCAATGGACACTGAATTCATATAACTAAGAACAAAAGTAGGAATTTAGCTCTTTTCTGTAGTGTCACTGGTCAAATCATGTTTATTAACAGCATGCTGCCCAAACGAGAGTTGTAAAACAAAGAGAGGAACAAGACTGAGAAACAGAATGGCTGAAAATTGGTCTCAAGTATTTAAATACTGCTGAATACAGTATTTCTTTAAAAATTAGTCTAAATATAATTTATCTTCTCCAAATCTCAGCATTATTTTCCTATCCATTACCTCCTTTGTTTATTACTACTTGATTTAAATAGTACTTTTGTGTCCTTTGAAAGGACTCCTCTTTTTTCTGTATTTATTTTAAAGACAATCATGTTATAAATGTGGTTTTATTAGCATGTTTGATGTCAAACACTCAGTAGATAGGCTCTTTCCCTGGGAAGTATTTTCTACACAAGTTGTCCTACTAAGACAAATACAGCATTGAACAATTGAAGCAGCACAGTTAGCAGAAAATTTGAAAGACTAACACAGCAACATCCATGAAGTATTTGTTACATGAATATAGTTAGACAAAAATAACTGACAAAGTTTCACATGTCAAGCAATTTGTTTCATACAAATCATTATACAGGCATACAACTGAAAAATGGCTTCATGCATGGTGGATCACAACAGTATAATAGTTTAAGGGATGCCTAGGTCACATTAGGAAAGCATGTTCTTTGACTCCTGAAAGGATGTCACTGAAACTGTATTGGTCCACAATTTGGAAGTGATTTTTACTCAATTCTATCTTGTTTTGCTTATTTCCATAGTTCACTTAAATAATGATTGTTTATTAATAAATTATTAGGAAGTCACATTTGCAACAGTTTGCCAAAAAGCAGTGAGATGCTCCATGTTTCTGATTTTGGGAGGTGAGACCGGAAGTTTTGATGCACAGTTTTAGGCTTGTTAGTAGTCCAACTGGGTAACCCTGTGTTCCATAACTAATCAAAGTATTTGAAAAAGAGTTGGTATAGTATATTTGACTTCCAAGGAACTATTGTTTAATATTTAAGAGCAAATAGACTATGCTGGCATGGAGTAAGAGAGCTGTTTTACCTCATGAAAAAATAACAAAATAACAAAAAAAAAGGACAAAAACATATTGTGGAAAGAACAGAAATCTGTGTTGGGACCTCTGCTGTTCAAGTTTAAAAGTCAAAAATGGAGTTGAACATGAGGAATATCAGGAAGATCTCAAAAAACTAAATGACTTTGTGATAAAAAGGTAGATAAAATCCAGTGTGCATATAGAGGAAATAACTCTAATGAAATATATACAGTGATGGCTCTGAATAATGTATTCACACTCAGGAAAGGGATTTTGAAGTCATGGATAGTTCTCTGAAAAATTCAATCAATATTCATTTATAGTCAAATGAGAAAATTGTGTAGTGATACTTACTAGGAAAGAAGGTAACAGCAAAAAAGGAAATGGAACTATGTAAATCCCTTTTACACTGGTAATTGTAAAACCAACACAAGTTTAGTGACTCTTAAAGTCTGTTTTAAAAAGACAAAGGAAAAATACAGAAAACAGGAAAAATACAGAAAAAAACAAACAAGGATAGCCAAAGGAAAAGAATTGTACTGATTTAGGGCAAACAACATATGTGAGGATTCTTCACTTTGGAGAAGACATGAAGATACAACAGAGAAGAACTATACAGTTCCCCTTAACACAAAAGCTGGCAGGCACCTCATTTAAAACAACCAAAGGAATTTTTTTTTGTCATTCACCACACAGCTGCACAGTAGAATAGTGTTCTGTAACACACTATATTGTGTTAAAAATACATGAGTTAAAAAACACACAGAACTAGTCAAATTCACAAAGCATATATCCATCAACTGTTCCTTTGTTGTTTTCCAGATTACATTCTCCTGAAATATGATTCTAAGGAGTGTTCAACCTAGTTTCAGCACAAAGATTATAGTCTCCACTGCAGTGTTCATTCAGTGCCACAAATCTACCAGACTAAATTCACTTCTTTGAAAAAATCAATTTCATGCAAAAATTTTAAGAAGTTTCTCATACAGAAAACAAATGCACAATAGCAGTTTCTTCATGATAACTTTAAATCTTACACTCTAACAGGGCCTAGAACCCTTAAGAAAGCCTCATCTGATATTAGTTTGCTTCACGCATTATAGAATCACAGAAGAGTTTGGGTTGGAAGAGACCTTCAAAAGTCATCTAGTCCAACTTCTCTGAAATGAGCAGGGACATCTTTGACTAGATCAGGTTGCTCAGAACCTCACCCAGTCTGGCCTTGAATGTTTCCAGGGATGGGACATCTACCACCTCTCTGAGCAACCTGTTCCAGTATTTTACCAGCCTCACTGTAAAAAATTTCTTCCTCATGTCTAGCTTGAATCTCCCCTCCTTTAGTTTAAAAACCTTAAATCTTGTCCAGTCGCAAAAGGCCCTGCTAAAAAGCCTGTCCCCATCTTTCTTATTGATTCCTTTTAAGTAAAGAAAGGCTGCAATAAGGTCTCCCAGGAGCCTTTTCCAGGCTGAACAACCCCAACTCTGTGAGCCTTTCCTCATAGGAGAGATGTTCCATCCCTCTGATTATCTTGGTGACTTCCTCTGGAATGCTCTCCAATAGGTCTGTGTCTTTCCTGTACTGAGGGTTCCAGAGCTGGACACAGTGTTCCAGGTAGGGTCTCACCAGAGCAGAGCAGAGGGCAGAATCAACTCTCTCAGCCTGCTGTCCTCACTCAATTTGATGCAGCCCAAGATGTGACTGGCCTTCCAGGCTGCAAGTGCACATTGCCAACTCGTGTCCAATCCTTCATCTACCAGTACACCCAAGTCCTTCTTGTCAGGGCTGGTCTCAATCCTTTCACTCCTCAGCCTGTATTGATTCCAGGGGTTACCCTGTCTCAGGTGCAGGAACTGGCACTTGGCCTTGATGAACCTCAAGCTTGTTCAGGTTCCTCCAGATGGCACTTCCTCCCTCAGGTGTGTCAGCCACACTACTCAGCTTTGTGTCATCTACAAACTTGGTAAGGGTACACTTGATCCCGCTGTCTTTCTCATCCACTGAACAGTCCACCCATTAAATCCACACATCTCCAATTTAGACAGAAGGATGTTATGTGGGACTGTGCCAAAGGCTTTATGGCATTTGTGACAGGAGGCATCTGTAGCGTTTCCTTTGTCCACTGATGTAGGTACTCCATTGTAGAAAGCCACTAGGTTGGTGAGGCAGGATTTGTCTTTGATGAAGCCATGCTGGCTCATCTTCCAAATGCCTTAGCATAGCTTCTAGGAGCATCTGTTCCACAATCTTCCTAGTCAAAGAGGTGAGGTTGACAGGTCAGTAGTTCCCAGGTTCCTCCTTTCTACCCTTTTTGAAAATGGGTGTGATGTTTCCCTTTTTCCAGTCACCAGGGACTTCACCTGACTGCTGTGACTTTCCAGATACCATGGAGAGTGGTTTCGCAACTGCATCAGCCAATTCCCTCAGGCTTCTGGGATGCATTTCATCAGGTCCCATAGATTTATGTATATTCAGGTTCCTCAAGTGATCACGAACCTGATCTTCACTTACAGTGGGAGGAACTTTTTGCTCCCCCATCTCTGTTCATCCATTCAAGAGGTGTGGGAAGACAATGTTAATTGACTTCTCAGTAGATATCAACCAAGTATCGTTAAAGAGTATTTTATGTAATTTTCATTCATTTTATACCAATTATGCATACAAGTACTTGCATTACATTAAAAATACTAATGTTGCAATGTCCATGATTCAAAATTTGCCAGAAATAACACTCATTGCATAACCTACACTGGTCGTACTCCAAATATGCATTATAATGAAGTCTTGATTGTGTGTGTGTATAGTAGTTTTTTCCACAGGAACTCTGTTGCTCGGACAGAAGGCTTGGAACACAGAAAATAATTAAAAAAAAAAAAAATTATTGATAAGAAATCCCATCATGCGATGTTTTCAGGATAAGTTACTAGCATTGAAGTCTTCAGATTCCTGCTCTTCCTGGTCAAGCATCTGGGACTTTAATTAAGGACTGAACTGTTGCCCATTCTTATTGTCAGTGCTCTTTCCTCAAGGCCATTTAATATGGAATTATAATTACAGGACAATCATTTATGAAGGGATGGATATGTTCAGTGAACACAGAATTTTTACCAATTTCAGCTCCTAAATACTAAGAAACCTCTGTCGAAGGCTGATTTTCTAAATCAAAATATTTGAGTAAACTGTCATGAAATAGTAGAAGACTTATTCCTGACACAAAGGTAACTCTAAGCTAACGTTTATCTGTCAGATGAAAAGCCAATGTTGTCAGTTGTATTTTGAAATTTAAAAAAAAGGCAACTGGATTTTCCAACACAAATATATCTTTCTCATATAAAATTTCAGCCTAGAGTATAAAACATGGCATTGTTCCATGTAGGAACATTTTGGCTGACTAAATTTTTATAATAATCTGTGTAAATATATACAGTCAGTAATGACTAAAAAGCAGTAAGGTAAACGGTTTATTGACTTAACAGATTCCAACATACAACAGTTACAGAAGAGCATAATATTTTGACATATAGTTACTATTATTTGTATGGAATATAGTAGGAAATCCATGTGACAAAAGCAATTAAGAGACATTGGCTTGGTTTATCTTATAGTGTAGAGTGTTAGTTATAATAGACTACTGGTTATTATAAAATAATATTTTATTTCATGTGAACACAAATATTGTTATTGTGGTTATGTATAATGATTGTTTGTTTGAGACAAGGACAAAGTATGTTTTTTAAATGGTAAATGGTAGTTCCAGGTCCTTGCTTTTATAGATAAAGGGGTTCTTGAGGGAACACAGGTGTTTACAATCACTCCTATGAAAAGGAAGACTGCTGAAGAGAATGGGCCAAAATGTTTACATGTGATAGTTTGAAATGCTCTGTAGTGTTAATGTACATATATATACACACACTTTTGTATAATAATGTGTATTAGAACATGTTTTCTCTAAACTTTCACCTGTCTTGCCATATGAATAAGTAAAAAAGGTTTAAATGTTTGTGGTTTTATGCCAATCTACAAGATATCCCAAGGAATTTATCTTTCTTGAGAAAGCAATATATATATGAAATTATATATATGAAATTCTTCAGTTTCTTGGAAAATGCCCCCAAGTTGAGGAATGGCTTTTTTATAAAGATGAATGATTTTTTTTTTTTTTTTTTTGTAGATGTTGTGACTTAGTAATAAGCAAGAATAAGGATGGCTATGACTGACTGTTTCTACTTCTAGGGTTATCTAACTCCAATCTATTATTTTTTTATTTATTTATGATTGACTGATTTAATAGTTTGTTTTTCTCACAAACATTAAACCCAAACAGAAGAAAATGTAGCTTGTACTCACGAGTTTTATGTTGAACCTTATCACATGTTCACAGTGGGCAGTTATCAAAGGAGGTGAAGGGAAAACAGGGAGAAACAGTGGAACAGGCAAGGAAGTAAACTTACAAAGAGAAACAGTGCTCCTTTATATGTTCAGTTCTGGGCCCCTCAGTTCAGGAAAGATATTGAAGTGCTGGAACAGGTCCAGAGAAGAGCAGCAAGACTGGTGAAGGGACTTGAACACAAGACATTTGGGGAAAGGCTAAGGGAGGTGGGGTTGTTTAGTCTAGAGAAGAGGAGGCTTAGAGGTGACCTCATCACTCTCTATAACTACCTGAAGGGAAGTTATAGCCAGATGGGGATTGGTCTCTTCTCCCAGGCAGTTAACAATAGGACAAGGGGGCACGGGCTTAAACTCTGCCAGGGGAAATTTAGGCTGGATATTAGAAAGAAATTCTTTCCAGAGAGAGTGGTCAGGCATTGGAATGGCCTGCCCAGGGAGGTGGTGGACTCACCGTCCCTGGAGGTTTTTAAACTGAAATTGGACGTGGCACTTAGTGCCATGATCTAGTAAATGGACTGGAGTTGGACCAAGGGTTGGACTTGATGATCTCTGAGGTCTTTTCCAACGCAGTTGATTGTGTGGTTCTGTGATTCTGGTGTATTTTTCAACACACTAATTATGTGTTTATCAACCAGTGAATAAGAGACACACTGACTGTCTATTAACAACATTTTTTTTTTCAATTGCAAGTAAAAATGAAGAATACAATCTGTATTTTAATTTACATAAGGAAGTTTCATGGGTGTTTAACAGTTAGCTGCACTCTAATATATTGGTTTACACCCTTTTAGAAATATCTTCAGTCTCCAAATGTCCTTAGTGACAATACACTCACTTTTCTCATCCTTTGGGATGAGGAGAAGAAGAAGAAAAAATCCTTTTTAAATGGGTCCTCCACGGTTTACAGGGTGCATGAGGGCTGCACTGCAAAGCTTTCCCACTCCATGAATCTTCATTAGATAAAGCTTTATTAATCTGATCTATTCCTTCATTAAACATCTGTAAATGAAAATACTAAGATCTAAACTCTATATGAGAGTGATAAGGCAGAGTGGGTATTTGTCTGATTTAAGAAGTTTCAACAAGTCTAGCATTTTGATGAAAGAGACAAAGTGCCATCTAGTGAAAGAAATAACTGTTAAGATAAATAAAAGGTTAAGATCTTACTGTAGATTAGTTCAACATTTTCGATTCTTAGAGGTGTGTGACTATAGTTAGCTTTTTATTAATATCATGTCAATTTATTCCGCAAGCCAATTGTTATAATTATTCAAATCTATGAATTCTCCATGAATTTTTGCAGTTGTTTTAGCAAACAATAAATATTTTAATGATTTTATTATTATAAAGGAAGCACGGTTAAGTTGTGCTGGAAGTTCTGTGGTTATTCTGTAAGAGACAAATTTTCTGCAGAGACACCAACATCCTAGTATGATGCACAGTGTAACCTGTGAGCCACTACACAGGACTGAACTGCTTGAGATCAATAAGCAACGCACATACTTTTCAGAAAAACAAGGTAATTTACGTTGGGATCTTCTACCTATCCCTATCCTACCATCACTTGAGTTCATCTATTTTGAACAGATTCTTCAACACAAATTGCACGGGGCATAAATCTCTGAAGTCATTAATGCTCAGAACCATTACTCTTTTACTCTTAGGGTATGGTCCACTGATAAAAGTCTTTTTTTTTTAAGAAATCAAAAATAAGATCCAATGAGTCAATCTGATGTAATTAAACCTTAGACTGAAGGTAATCTGAAATGTTAAACCACTAGGCAAATCAAAGATTACCTTTTGATTTTCAAATACTAAGGAATGAAAAAAGTTTGCCTTCAATTTGTGAGATTTAGTACAAAAAGTGTTTTTAATCTAAGGATTTAAATAAGTGTAAACATGCACACTTTTATAGAAATACTGTTTTTAGAGGGAAGCTGAAGTAAAATATTATGATTGAGTCCTCTCATTCATCCTGAGTTCCTGATTGTTTCACAATACTTAACTACTCTGTATCACTATGCTGTCTAATCGTAGTGCTTCTCTCTGGCCCTTCAACTATTAAAAAAAAAAAAGAGAAAAGAAAAAGAAAACCACTTCAGGATCACAGTCTGAGTGTTGTGCACATCACTTCATTGTAAAAAGTGAAACAGGCTGGGAAAATACAATCATGGTTTAGTTATTGAACTGCTAACAATGTGCTAACCATTGAATAAGGTACAAAGTTGAACATTCGCCAAACTGCTTGTAACTGCAGTAGTCTATACACATATGTTTATAAATATACATTCCTAAGACACATATGAAATTCCTGGCAGCAGAGTTTGTGGTAAAAATTGTCTGCATGCAAACTCCCTTTGCTAATTATCCCACCAATCACTTTCCTTTACATTTCAGCATTGAACCTGACCCCCCAAGTCAATACTATCAGTATTTCTCATCTCTGAAGAATATATTTGATAACTTGATATCCTGAGAGAAAGAATCTGAAAAAGCTTGTTTCCCCACTGTGCATGTGAAAGATTAAATGAAAGATTTTAAAGTGACCTGAATCACACAATGCTGGTACCTTTTGCTTAATTTCCTTTGCCTTTTATTATTTCCTTTGTGTCAAACACATCACAATATTTAGATTACCATGCCTTTCTTTTCACTAGCTTGTCATTTACTAGTGTTGCCCATGAGTCACATCATAAACTTACTTTACCTAATTAAAAGTTACTTCCCTTAATCTGCAGGTTTCCTGCTCGAACTGAAAGGGTTCATGAATACTACATAAATCTATAACATAAAAACTACTTTTATAGTTTCTTATCAAGGACATGTCTACTTGGGAAAAAAAAAAAAAGTCCCTTTCTATAAATTGATATAGGATTCATTGAAAGAACTTGAAGAACACAGCAGGCACTATGAGCAAATAGCCATTAAAAGCATATTAGGAAGGATTTGGAGTGGTTCTATGAATGGAAACATGAAATAGGAAAATTAAAGGTTAACTACTACGAAGAATGGTGCAGAGCACAAGGGGGTGAAACAATCCCATTACCACTGTTCCTGAGATGTATCCTGTTAATGCATGCCAGGACAGTTGTGTCCCCTGGCATGTTGGAACAACGCTATGGGGTCAGTGCCAAACCTTTTATTTATTAATTCATTCTATCTGCCATCAAAGCACAAAAAGAAACAGAATATGACACTTTGGGGTTAGTTGATTTATATAAATTCTTCCTTGCTTCCATCTTTGTTTTATTATATGTTTAGTTTTCTCCTAACATTACTTTTGAATTAGAGTTCCAAGCATGATTAATCATTGGAAAGTTCTTGACACCTTTTATAAAAGTAGAAACATTTGCTTTTGTTGTATCTTACATTTAGAAACAGTAGACTTTGAAGCAATAAATATTGAAGCTCAAGAAGAACACTGAGGATTAATTTATTAAAATTATTTCTCCATATGCTATGGAGTTTCAGTACCTAAGGAGGATTTCTCAATGTTTAACAGAATACAGCTGGTAGTCGATCTTCTTACTTGCTGTAGCATATATTGTTAATTAAATAGTTCTGTCCTGCCCACATTTCCTTTCAGATACTTGCTACATTTTGTTATTTTCTGCTTACACATTGAAACAGTTATTTATCAGCTGTTCCCCCCCTTCTAATACAAGTAAAAGTAAGCTGAGCTACAAAGAAACAGTAGGTGGGTATCAACTGCCATGAGGAAATCATGATGAAAGAAGGTCATATCAGAAATGGAGACATCAAGTCATCATCTTGTCTGCAGACATGGATCATATATCCCCTCAAACTCAGACTTGACCTCTACTACAACATATCATATACATTTATGTCAGGAAAGTCAGTGTTTTGTGACTTTAGATAAGACTAAGTATACTGTCTCTGCCTACTGGGAAAAGGACCTAACATCAAATTATTTGGAATAAGAATACTCACATCTTTCATATAGAAGCTAAAAATCCTAAGTTATTTAACTTGTATAACACCTAAAAGTCAGTGTAGGTAATTTACTCTTCTTGAGCAATCTTCAGTTCTGTGAATGTACTTTAGGATGTCAATAAAGTTGGATTGGTTTAAAACATTGTCAGATGTAAATGGAGAAAACCTTAACTATGATGCATAATTTTACTGCATGGTTATGGAAACAAAAATATCAAACAGGTAAAAAAATATAAAATGACACACTGAAAGGGTTTTTATAATTCTTTCCAGGATTATATATGCATAATCTGTATTTAGTAAGAGATGTGTCCATATGCTCTCTACATGCTTTTTCTTGGTAATGAAAAAAGTCAATGCATTCTTATTATTTATACAGTTGGTCTGAAAATTTATGTCTTTTGGAAGCAGGAAGACGAAACTTGCTTTAGAAACAAGTTTCCGTGGGTTTGTTTCAGAACGCTTTCCCAAAATTATTGAAGAGAAATATATTACTGAAAATGATTCCACATTTTTTAAACTTTACCATTTCTGCTGAGAAATCACTTGGTAAATTATGTGAGGTCGTATCAGCAGCATTGGACTGCCCATGTAATACAATATGACTGACGCAAGCTGACAAGACATGCAAGCCAGTGATATGTTAGTTGGGTAGGGAGAGAGGTGGGGAGGAGATAGATAAAAATGGATTTGTCGCAGAAGACAAGATGTGAACATACATAGGGAGAACCACGACTAGCTACAGTGCTTGTCTTCCAATAGTTTCAGCTGGGAGCTGAGAATTGCCTGCCTTTTCATTTATGAAGCTAGACCTTTCATTATACACTGGAGCTGTAAAAGGGAGATGCTGATATAAGTCTCCCTGATTTGTCCCACTATAGAGAGCCTCATCCAAAGCTTATCATGTCCTGCTTCAGAACTCATTTTGAAAGTGCTTCTATGAGACTTCAGTCAGTGCATAGACCTTGCAGAGGTTCTCTGCACAGAGGAAGTTTACATCTTGTTTGATCACAGTTTTACATTTTTCAGTATCTCAATTTGAAAGACTTTTTTACCAATAAATATACATTAACATGAGCACTCAGAGAAGCATGCAGTAATTAGCATATGAATCACTTTACTCAAGTTCAAAGAAGAAGTCTCAACCTTCAAAGGCATTTCATAATTTGCATAAAGCTACAGTTTCACACCGTTGCTTACAGTCTGGTATCAGTGATTCAAAAATATAGGGTTGTGCTGGATATGGAGGCTATTTGCAATGAGCAACCATAATTCAATTTTCTTAGCAAATGAGCATTAAGTCTGTGTTCCATCTTGAATTACTGAAATTCACTAAGTAGGCAAGAGGAAACACAGCTAGTGAGGAGTGTTGGTATGTCAGGACAATTCTCATGTCAGTTATTCTGGCCATGACTCCTTAACTGTCTAAGAACCAGTCAACATGGCGTTCAATGTACTGTCATAATGCATGAAACAGCTGTCATGCTACATAGACACCAAATTAAAAAAATAAAACTACATTAGAGAGTTTTAGGTAAACCAAAACAATGCAAGGTATTTCTTCAGGATTCTATCTTCTCAGTTTATTATGCCACTCAAAGCTTTTAACAAAAATTTGCTTTTAGGGAATAAGTGTTCCTTTACCGAGGAAGATTGGGGTACTTTACACAACTTGGCAAAGCTCTTTAGCCTTTGTCTGCTAAGAGACAGATAGCCTATCTTTGTTTTTATGTTGTCCACAGTGCTGCAGCATCTGAGTTTCTCGTAATAATTACTGAATATGTTGTCTAACACTTACACAATAGTATTTATAGTTATCCCTATTTACATAAAGTAACTACTGAAAACAAAGGTCAAAGTGGCCTAGGTCCAAAGCCAGGAAAATAAAACTATGGCAGAACTGAGACCTCAAGCACAGAACAAGTGAAAAAGCAGGGGTTTTAACATTTTGGCGGAAAATTCTCTTCAGCAACATATTCAATAATAAAATTAAGCTGCTTACAATTGCCTGCTTTGACTACTAAATGCTCTTCCTGTCAGATAAACTTTGATGTGTGCATCACACACAATATATGCTGCAATACCTACTTAAACATTGTAAGGATAACTAAAAGTACAAGGGCTGCCACAGCTTGAATTTCCCTGGGCGTTTGCTATAGAGATTCTAAGGTAGCTCTGAAAATATTTGACAAAATCATGGTTTTATTTACAATTTGTATATTGATGGTGTTTTTTTTTTTTTTCCCTTTATTGCTAGCTAATTAAAAGCATGCTTAAAAAAATATTATTCACAGTAGCTTGGAACTTGCAGGAGTGCTAAAATTACTTCCAATAAGAATGTACAAGTACTCAAAACCACAGAGTCACAGAATGTTAGGGATGGGAAGTGATCTCAAAAGATCATCTAGTCCAAGCCCCCTGCCGGAGCAGGAACACCCAGATGACGTTACACAGGAATGTGTCCAGGCAGGTTTTGAATGTCTCCAGAGTAGGAGACTCCACAACCCCCCTGGGCAGCCTGTTCTAGTGTTCTGTCATGCTCACTGAGAAGAAGATTCTTCTCAAATTTAAGTGGAACCTCTTGTGTTCCAGTTTGAACCCATTACCCTTGTTCCTATCATAGGTTGTCACCGAGAAAAGCCTGGCTCCATCTTTGTGACACTCATCCTTTATATATTTGTAAACACTAATAAGGTCACCCCTCAGTCTTCTCCAAGCTAAAGAGACACAGCCCCTTCAGTCTTTCCTCATAAGGGAGATGCTCCACTCCCTTCACCATCTTTCTTGCCCTGTACTGGACTCTCTCCAGCAGTTCCCTGTCCTTCTTGAACTGAGGGGCCCAGAACTGGACACAGTATTCTAGATGCACCAAGGACAAGTTGTTCCATCAGTTTCCCAGGGATGGAGGTGAGGCTGGCCGGTCTATAGTTACCTGGGGCCTCCTTCTTGCCCTTTTTGAAGACTGAAGTAACATTTGCATTCCTCCAGTCCTCAGGCACCTCTCCCATTCTGCAAGACTTGGCAAAGATGATGGAGAGTGGTCCAGCAATGACCTCAGCCAGCTCCCTCAGCACCCGCGGGTGCATCCCCTCCAGACCCATGAATTTATGGATGTATATCCACCGGATAAGTGTCCAACAAATAATTTATAATGCATAAATTCACTGGTGTTTTTCTGATTTACATGTTGTTTTGAATGCATCTTTAGGGTTTTGCCTGGTTGCTGTTTTTACCAATAGATACCTGGATTTGTGTTACAGGTATGATACTGGTGTATGAATATTCAGTGGCTGATTTCAAATTAGTTTTTCTCTACCACCCTCTTCCACTGCTTAGAGGAGTCTTTTTCAACAATTTTGCTATTGACAAAATAATTCATTAAAACTTAGTACATACCCAAGTATTATGAAAGGCAGGGTAAGTAAATACAAGCAACACTACTATCAAGGAAAGATATACTAAGAAAGTAAAAGTCATTCACTTAAGTGTGAATGAATACATGTCCAAAGACTTCGAAATATTGCCAGTCTTTTTTCCTAGAACAAGGGGAGACTGATTTTTTAAAGGACAGAAAAAAATATTCTCTAATTTTCCTTCTAACTTTTATGATAAATGTGGTTTCTAAACTTCTAATAGCTTCAGTTTACAGCAGTACAATTTGTCAAATACTAAAATAATTTGGTTTATTTTTTTATTGTGAATTTGAATTTTTCCAATTTGTTTTACACATTTTCACATTTTCAAGCATGGTAACATGAGAAAAAAAGATTCCCATCCTCCCAAATGCCTTTGTCCTCCTCTTTGTTGCAGAAGTTGAATACTGAATCAAAATTGTATAAATGCTCCTTAGACTATATTTGCCCCTGGTATGCATAGTATTGCTTTAACAGGAAAAAATATATGCCCTTTCTACAAAGCAAAGGATCCTAGCTACAGTAGCATTAGCAGGCATCATTATGACACTGCTAGGTACAGCTGAATGAGCTTTGCCTCTGTTATGTCATCTATCTGCAAGCCATTAAAAGTAGCATTGTAAGCTGTTATGTAGTTGTCATATCAGGAGGAAGTCTTATTCAATTATATTTTCTGGCAACAGATAAAGACAGGGAGTGGAAACAAGACAGGCTATTCTCTTTTGCTATTAAATCATTATTTAAAAAGAAAACTTTCAAAGTTTTATATTTCATTGGGCCTTTTTAGGAGATTATTTTCTCACATTCTTGCCATTTATTAATGTGTTTTTTTAGCAGGATTGGTATCTCTAGGGCAAGGGTGTCAAACACATTTTCACCCGGGGCCACATCAGCCTCACAGTTGCCTTCAAAAGACCAAATGTAATTTTAGGACTGTATGAATGTAACTACTTCTACTCATTTCTGTTGAATCCCCAATATGCATAAAGTGTTTCAGAGAATCTTTACCAAATAGTTAATTATTTACATATAGTAACTTGTCTGACAAATGTCCTAGCATAGATTTGAGAGATTTTTACTAGGAAGCGTGGTATCCGTGGTGTAATGCAGGAATAAAAAAGGCAATTTTACCTTTGTCAAATAAGTCACTGTGAATGAATTGTCTAACTAATACAGCAGTTTGCAAACCATTAGAGAATACTGCTGCTTTTACCAGTTAATTGTTTCATTGTTATTAATCTCTGAAAGTAACTTTAAGAACACAATTTCTTCCAGAAAACCAGCTTTAAAGAATAGCTTTAAAGAATACCCTTCCAGATTTAGTAATTTGAATATCGTACCAGTGTTTTTGCAAATACTAACCATGGAGTCCATTTCAGGTACTAATCTTTAGATATGTAGTTTACTTAAATTTCAGGACTCAGTAATATTTTCAGGGAAAATTATAGGTGTTTAACCACTTCAGTAGCAATTAACAGGACTTCTTTTTCCACAGCATGTCTAAACTTGGAAGATAATTAAAAATAAATCTCTTTAAAAGATCTATATTCTGCTGCATAAGCGTGTTTTAGATCTTCAGTGAGGATGGGACATGGAAATGTATTTTAAAAACTTAAATGTATTATGCTTGTATTACTGCTGACACCATACGAATCTTCAAGAATGACTTTCATAAGCTCGTCCAAGTATTTCCAGTACAAGGCTGATTAGGTCAAGTCTTTATAACAGAACACATAATGATTTTGTTTCAGTGAAGTGTTGGGGTATTTTAAGACAGAAAATGCAGTTTTGTAAAAGTTGAATGTTTGTAATCTAGTTACTCGAATTAAACTCTCACCGGAGAGTCAGATTCATGTGAGAGACATCTCTCACATCACAGCTAATACTGGGTGGATTAAGATTTAATTTTACCAAATAAGAATGTCTGTGTCTGAAAGTAACATATCTGAACTATTGTCTTGAGGTTTTTTGTAGAGAAAAAATATCTATGTGGCTATAGAAGTAAGGATGCAGGTAAATCAGGATCTGCATGCAGAGGTACTAGAATAGCTAGTATATTAGGAAAACTTATGTGGCTGTTTTGGGAACACATGACATTTTTCAGAGCAAGTCTGTTACATCTTTTATACCAATGCCAAACAGAAACAAATTTTCCATGCTGTAATTTCTAAATACCACTAAGGGAAATAAGTTTTTTACCAACTTTTTCAGGATATGTGCTTAAGTTTGCCAAAAGCAGAAACAATGTATATGCTAATTTAATTCTAATGATTTTTTTCTCTTATCAGTAGTCAAATTTAATCAAAATTAGAGGTATATATTTCAAAAGCATAGTCAACCCAGTAATCAGCTGCAGCTTAATTCAAATGGAAGCATAGATGTTCAGATGCTTTTGCCTCTGTCTTATCACAGCTCTTGATGTTAAAACTTTGCAAAGCCATTTTTGTTTGAAGAATTCATAGGCAGTCAACAGTGGTACCAAATGCACCCTCAGCAAGTCTGCAGATGAGACCAAGCTGAGTGGTGCAGTTGACAAACCCAAGGGACAGGATGTCATCTGGAGGGACCTGGACAAGCTCAAGAAGTGGGCCCATGCAAACCTCATGAGGTTCAACAAGGCTGAGTCTCAGGTCCTGCACCTGGGTCGGGGAAACCCCTGGAATCAATACAGGCTGAAGGATGAAGGGTCTGAGAGCAGCCCTGCTGAGAAGGACTTGGAGTACTGCTGGATGAAAGATTGGACATGAGCTGGCAATGTGCGCTACTCAGAAGGCAAGTCGTATTTTGGGCTGCGTCAAAAGGAACGTGGCCAGCAAGTCAAGGGAAGTGATTCTGTTCCTTTGCTCCACTCTGGTGAGACGCCAACTAAAGTACTGTTGTCCAACTCTGAAGCTCTCAGTACAGGAAAGGCATGAACCTGTTGGAGAGGGTCCAGAGGAGGCCATCAAGATGATCAGAGGGATGGAACACCTCTCCTATAAGGAAAGGCTATGAGAGTTCTGGTGGTTCAGCCTGGAGAAGGCTCCAGGGAGATTTATTGTGGCCTTTCAGTACTTAAAGGGGGCCTATAAGGAAATGGGACAGACTTTTTAGCTGGGTCTGTTATGACTAGACAAGGGTTAATGGTCTTAAAGTAAAAGAAGGGAGATTCAGACTAGACAAAAGAGAAGGTTTTTTTTACAGTGAGACTGATAAAATACTGGAATAGGTTGCCCAGAGTTTTGATAGAAGACCCATCCCTGGAAACATTCAAAGCCAGCCTGGATGGGGCTCTGAGCACAACAGACGTGAAGCTACTTTAGACTTTGCAGTTGGCTGTCTTCTGCAGAGCACAGTCTGTCTCAATGAATCTGTTGCGAGTAAAACCTTTTTATAAATACAGTTCCTAAGATTTTGAATGTCATATTGTAAGTCAGTCTAGCTGTAATTTTACAGAGTTTTTTAAGCTACAGTTTGAGCATTAGTTGCTCAATTCATAGATTTCTTATTCTGTCTATAAACATGGAATCATACTTATCAATATACCAGTTAATGTATACAACTAGGTTTTAAATGTTTAGCTACCATTAGCTGTGTGCTTAAAATATATTGTTTAATTCACAAAAATAAGTATTGTAGAAGTAATTCTGTACTCATCGGATTTGTTCTCTGATAATGGAGAAAGGGTAGCAGCAATTTTTATCATTGGACAATATATAGAATCATTAAAAGCACCATTCAGAATATGACTTATGAAAGGGAGAAGTGCATTAGGCAGATTTTTCATTTTCTCCTCCTTTAAGTCTTATTGTTTTGCAATGAGACAAAGTTTTATCAAGGGTAAGAGGATTTATTCACATACTGTGTTTCACATACAAGATCTGTCATTATTTTGGTGTAATTGTATCATTTTGATTTATACTGAAAGTACATTATGCCAACAGTAGTCCCATTAGAAGAGAATGGAAGATGACAGAACAAAATCCTTACTGTGTGCCTGAATTCTGAACTCATAGCAGTAAGTATGTGAAAATTAACACAAACATTGAGTTGCTTATTTATGGAAACTGCTCCTGGGGTATATCTTGACAGGTGTTCTTTCCTGCTAAAGCTTCACAGAGGATGGGGTTAACCTTCTGCCCAGCTGTGGGCTTCACTTAGAGGATGCAGTACAGTTGCAGAGCAGCGCCACATGTGTCGGAGGACATTTCACACCATCTTGCACAAGACTGAAATTATGGCCAGAAGTATCCATGTTTTCACTGCTCTTCAATCTCATGACCTTCTCTCATCTTCCATTCTATTGAACCAAAGTGTAATCCTTTATGTATTGCTGTGATATTTCAGTAAATCCGAATTGGTCTCAAAGCAACTATCAAGAAAACAGGAAGAATGACATACAGAATGTGCAATGGCTAGTCAGAAAAAAATGTTCTATGTTTTCAGATCTCTGAAGAGTAATAAATGTCACTTGGAACACAGATAATATTTATAGTGGCATAAAACCAGAGCAAAACGTCCTAAAAATGTTAAAATTGACATCTGCTGTATCCTTTTCAGCAAGTCAATATACGTCTTTTCATTCTTCCCACTCCTTCTTATTTCTGTGAGACAGCCTTGCAGCAGCTGTGATTCAAGACTACACAGCTCTTTTCCTGAGTTAAAAAATGTTACAAACGTCTACTTAGAAATAGGGCGAGCTGAAAGCCACATCGTTAATGCTTCCTTCTGCTCGAACCTTTGTTTCTTCCTAGTACCACATATGTCAATATTGCCCTGATTCCAATTTACAAATTTTGCATGGTGAAACAAGCTCACGATCAATATATAGAACATGTAGGGACCTCAAGTTTGGATAATTCGTCTCTGGTATTTTAGACTTTTGAATCTTCATTACTGATCTGAAAACTTCAGAAAAAATAGGCCATTTGACAAATGAATGCTGACATAATCATTATTAAGATGGAAACTTTCCATCAAGAGCTCTTCAAATACCTTTTGTTAACTACTTCCTTGCCGAAACTGGAAAAATGAATCTCATTTACACAGAAATGGCAAATAAATGGAAATAAGGAAGCCTGCATAGAGCTTGCAAAAGCTATCTAAGCTTTTCATGAAAAGGGAGAACATTGTACTATTCACAGAATCACAGAATGCTAGGGATTGGAAGGGACCCTCGAAAGATTATCTAGTCCAATCCCCCTGCCGGAGCAGGAACACCTAGATGAGGCTACATAGGAAGGCATCCAGGCAGGTCTTGAATGGCTCCAGAGCAGGAGACTTCACAACCTCCCTGTGCAGCCTGTTCCAGTGTTCTGTCACCCTTACTGAGAAGAAGTTTCTTCTCAAATTTAAGTGGAACCTCCTGTGTTCCAGTTTGAATCCATTACCCCTTGTCCTATCATTGGTTGTCAACGAGAAGAGCCTGGCTCCATTGTCATGACACTCACCCTTTATATATCTGTAAACATTAATGAGGTCACCCATCAGCCTCCTCTTCTCCAAGCTAAAGAGACCCAGCTCCCTCAGCCTTTCCTCATAAGGGAGATGCTCCACTCCATCACCTTTGTCGCCCTACGCTGGACTCTCTCCAGCAGTTCCCTGTCCTTCTTGAACTGAGGGTCCCAGAACTGGACACAATATTCCAGATGCGGTCTCACCAGGGCAGAGTAGAGGGGAAGGAGAACCTCTCGTGACCTACTAACCACCCCCCTTCTAATCCACCCCAGGATGCCATTGGCCTTCCTGACCACAAGGGCACAGTGCTGGCTCATGGTCATCCTGTTGTCCACCAGGACCCCCAGGTCTCTTTCCCCTACACTGCTCTCTAATGGGTCATTCCCCAACTTATACTGGAACCTGGGATTGTTCCTATCCAGATGCAATACTCCACACTTTCCCTTGTTATATTTCATTAAATTTTTCCCTGCCCAACTCTCCAGCCTGTCCAGGTCTTGTTGGATGGTGGCACAGCCATCTGGCGTATCAGCCACTCCTTCCTGTTTCGTGTCATCAGCAAACTTGGTGATAGTACACTCTATTCCCTCATCCAAATCATTGATGAATATGTTGAATAATATAGGTCCCAGTACTGACCCTCGAGACACTCCACTAGATACAGGCCTCCAACTAGACTCCGCCCCATTGACCACAACTCTCTGGCTTCTACCATTCAGCCAGTTCACAGTCCACCTCGCTACCCAGTCGTCCAGACTGCACTCCCTCAGTTTAGCTGTAAGGATGCTGTGGGAGACTGTGTCAAATGCCTTACTCAAGTCAAGGTACACCACATCTACTGCTCTGCCATCATCCATCCATCTTATTATGTCCTCATAAAAGTGAATGAGGTTGGTCAAGCACGACTTCCCCTTGGTGAAACCATGTTCACTGCCCCTAATGACCCTCTTATCCCTGATATGCTTTGAGATGGCACCAAGGACAAGTTGTTCCATCAGTTTCCCAGGGATGGAGGTGAGGCTGACCAGTCTATAGTTACCCGGGACCTCCTTCTTGCCCTTTTTGAAGACTGGAGTGACATTTGCTTTCCTCCAGTCTTCAGGCACCTCTCCCCATTCCGCAAGACTTGGCAAAGATGATGGAGAGTGGTCCAGCAATGACCTCAGCCAGCTCCCTCAGCACCCGCGGGTGCATCCCCTCCGGACCCATGGATTTATGGATGTCCAGATTGCCTAACAGCTCGCTAACCCAGTCCTCATCAACTGAGGTAAACTTCTCTATTGTCCTGCCTTCCTCTGGGGCCTCAGCGGCACGGGGCTCCTCAGGACAGCTTCCGGCAGAGTAGACAGAGACAAAGAAAGCATTCAGTAACTCTGCCTTCTCTGTATCTTCTGTCACCAGGGCACCCATCCCGTTCATCAGTATGCCTACATTGCCTCTGGTGTTAGTTTTATCTGCCACGTATTGGAAAAAGCTTTTCCTGTTGTCCTTGACCCCTCTCACCAGCTGTATTTCTAAGGAGGCCTTAGCTTTCCTAGTTGCCTCTCAACACCCTCTGACAACAGCCTTATATTCTCCCCAAATGTCCAGCCCCTCCTTCTATGGTCTATAAACTCTCCTCTTCCACTTGAGCATACCCATCAGTTCCCTGTTTAACCACACAAGTCTTCTGACTCCCTTTCTTGATTTCCTACATGTCAGGATGCTCTAATCTTGTGCCTGGTAGAAACAGTCTCTGAATGCTAACCGTTTTGGGCCCCTTTACCTTCAAGCAGACTTGCCATGGGACTTCCCCTAGCTATTGCCTGAAAAGGCCAAAGTTTGCTCTGCTGAAGTCCAGGGTTGCAATTCTGCTTGCTATCCTGTTCCTCCCACATGAGATCCTGAACTCCACCACCTCATGGTCGCTGCAACCAAGGCAGCCCTCAATTTTTACCGCTTCAACCAGACCCTCCTTGTTAGTGAGGATGAGGTCCAGCAGTGCACCTCTTCTAGTTGGCTCCTCCACCCTTTGCATCAGAAAGTTATCGTCAAGGCACTGGAGGAACCTCTGAGACTGTGGCTAGCCAGTCGAGTAGTCCTTTCAACAAACATCAGGGAAGTTAAAATACACCACCACAACCAGGGCTTGTGATTGTGAGGCTACTCACAGCTGTCTGTAGAAGTCCTCATCAACTTCCTCACACTGATCTGGTGGCCTATAATAGACGCCCACAATAGTATCAGTCTTGCCAGCCTGCCCCTTAACTTTCACCCATAGACTCTCAACTCACTCCTCATCCATGTCTGGACAATACTCGATACATTGTAGTTGCTCTCTCACATAAACAGTAATTCCACCACCATGCCTGGCTGGCCTATCTTTCTTGAAAAGGACATAACCATCCATGACCACATTCTAGTCATGTGTGCTGACCCACCACGTCTCTGTAATTGCCACTAGGTCATAATCTCCTGCCCTAACACAGGTTTCTAACTCCTGTTTATTCCCCATGCTGCACGCGTTGGTGTACAGGCATTTCAGACAGCAAGCTGAGCACACCGATTTCACCCCAGGGGTATGGGAGGTCTCCCAGGCTTCATGAACTCTAGAGTGACGCCCTACTGATGCAAGCCCAGCTATAACCCCATTCCCCTTCGAGTCTAGTTTAAAGCTCTCCAAATGAGCCGTGGTGATTCCTGTCCCTGCATCCTTTTGCCCCTGTGAGATAAATCTTTCCTACATATCACTGTTTGGACTGGTGTCTTGTAAAACCAGCCATTATCAAAGAACCCAAAACCCTGCCTGTAGCACCAGTCCTGTAGCAAATTGTTTACAGACTGAATTTTTCTATTCCCTCCCATACCATCACCCAAAACTGGAAGGAGGGAAGAGAAAATCACTTGAGCCCCAGACTCTTTTACCATCCATCCCAAGGCCTTGAAATCTTTTTTCATTCCCCTCAGACTGCAAGATGCAGCTTCCTCCCCATCTGTCTGGAAGATCAGCAGTGGGTAGTAGTCCGTTGGGTGCACCAGGTTGGGGAGCATCCTGGTGATGTCCCTGATCCGGGCTCCAGGTAGACTGCATACTTCTCTACGATGAGGGTCAACTCTGCAGATTGGGTCCTCCGTCTCCCTCAGAAGGGAATTGTCTACTACAATTACCCTTCTTTCTTTCTTATCTGAGGCGGTCTTGAGGCATGGGGCCAACTGACTCTTTCTATGTGACCCTGTAGGTGGGCCTTGCACCACATCCTCACCTACCTCCTCTTCAATATCCAGGGCCTCAAACCTATTGCAGAGGGGCACCTGGGGAAGCAAAGCAGGTAGGGAGAGGGATTGCCCACAGCCCCGAACTGGAACTAGCTTCCAACCCTTGTCATCTTTTCTGTCTCCTACCTCTGTCCAACAGTGACAGGGCAGGGGCTGTCTCTGCTCGACAGGGCAAGGGGTTCATCACCTTTTGGGGGGTATCCCCAAAAGACTCCATGAGGGGTACACCAGGGAGTTACTCCACCAGTCAGTTTCCTTTTCACACTCCCTGATGGTCCTCAGTGTCTCAATCTCCTCCTTAAGCTTTGCAACCATGTAGAACAGATCTTGCACCTGCTCACACCTCACACAGGTGGGATGCTGGCCATCGTCATCCGGCAGCAGCAGGCTCTGACACTCCCTGCAGCCAGAAACCTGAACAGCCACGGTTCAGGGCAGACAGTCTGTCTGAGTTGCTACAGTCTTCTTCAGACAAGCTCTCTTTCTGGTCAAGACCATGGTCGGCAACAGTATGAGACAGTGGCAATAGGTGAGACAGTCTAACTAGCAAAAGGTGACAACCTCTACACCCTAGTGCATGAGTTACCACACCTGCTGCTGCAGCACAGCGTGGGTGCTACTCACCCGTGTCACAAGCCAATTGCCCCTTCCAGCACCTGGTGGGCAACAACGCATTGCTGTCCTCCTGGAGGCTTTTTCAAGATGAGGGGCAGGGGTGTGGTTGCCCTTGCCGTGGTAACGCCCACTTCATGTCAGCTGCTCTTGCAAGGGCTGCCAGGAGCTTCTGGGTCTCTTGAGAACAAAAGTGCCCGATTGAGAGAAAAAAAAAAAAAAAAGGCTTCTCTGTACCTTGAAGATTTTGCTTAATCGGGACCTGCCGAGCTGCCTCCAATCAGATGATCTCAGGAACTGAGTCTTAATGCATTTATTAATCCCTAGTGGTTATTTAGTGCAAACATGTAAGTCCACACTGAAAGCTGAAAAAAAAATTCTTGATGCTGTTTGGGACAAATGTTGGAGTAGCTACTGTTAACGAAGAAAGTTGTTCTTTATTCCATTTTTTCACATTGGTTTTAGGGATTAAAAATATGCTCATATGAAGCTGTTGGGCTATATTAATTCACGTTAGCTCCAGAGATATAATTTTTTTAAAAAACAAATGGATTAGAAGACCTTGATATTCCACCTCATGCTAAACTGCATGTGTTATTATTGTGAGGATAATTGCATGTATTTCCCCACTTTACAGTCAGCATTGAATAGTGTTGGTGCCTTGATGTCTTATTTTTCAAAAATATAGTAGACTATATTCACGAGTATGCTATAGAGTATCATCATAAATAATTGCCACTAAAGGAGTTGGAAAATTAAAAACATATATTATGGCATGCATTTCAATACAATTTGAAATTGTCCCTACCATTTAGAGAGAAATTGTAAGGTCCTGTAGAGTATTTTGAAATATAAGATGTTACATATTAATAATTGCTCTTATAATATTTTTATCTACCTATTACTAGACTATTTTTCCTATAACTTTCCTGAGTGATATTCATGTCACACTGCATCTTTATTTCTAGGGTTGCAGGGTTTAAATCATTCTTTAAGGTTTATTAATTTGGCTTTGCCTTTTAATTGTATGTTTTTATATTTAATTAAACTTTTCGTGGTATCTGTTACAGAAGTGGTATATAAATGCTATGATTCATACATTTATGAATTATAAATATTTTGTTCCAGCAAAAACAAACACACAGAACTGCCAACACCAACAAATAACTAGGAAAGCCATAAAATGCCTGAAGTTGAAAGTTCATATGACTTGGTTTTAAACGTAAAACATGTAGAAATATAAGTTCCTCCTTCAAGTGGACTAAGAATAAAATTTTTGCAAACAATAGTGGTTGAATTGTTTGATTTCCAGATACCTGGGTATTGTTTATCTGCCCAAGTGACTGAAATGAGTGCTACACCACTGCTTTCTAGGACTTGAAATCTCACAGCTTCAGATACTACCTTGCACTTAGGTGGCAGCTTGTGATACCTGACTTCTTTACCTGATATTGCTGTGAAGTTCCAGAAAAGTATTGACAACCATGAAGAAACCCAATACTTTATACTGTATTGTCCTATATAATCTGTATTTAACATTAGTAACCCTTCTCATGTCAACATTAGCTGCTATGCCTATACAATAAGAAAATCAGATAATAGAATTTGAACACTTGATGAGAATTATATTTGATATGGGTCTTCACCTCACTTCTATCTGTTCACCTGGTTTGGAAGACTCTCAATGTTATTATAAATAGAGAATCATATCTGTAGTCTCTGACAGCAGCTTCTCTTGACTACTGATATACACATTGTACATCACATGCAGCAGACGTTTTCATACGTACCAATTACTTGGTGCAATGAACATTGCTTATGAATAGTTCTGAAGAGTCTTCAATGCCATGTGTGACCAAAGATCAGAAAGACAGATACAACAAACAAACAAACAAACAAACAAACAAAAAAAAAACACCAAACCAAACAAATAACACAAACAAACAAACAAAAAATTGGACTTAATATTCCTGTGTTAGGTAAGATATATTTGATTGTTCTAGTCACTGTTCAACTCACTGGCAGACAGAGTTTTATCTTATAGAATCATAAAATAACTTGAGTTGGAAGGGACCTTCAAAAGTTGTCTAGTATAACACCCCTGCAACGAACAGGGATATCTTCAGCTAGATCAAGTTGCTCAGAACCTGCCTGGCCTTGAATGACTCCAGGCATGACACATCCACCACCTCTCTGAACAACCTATTTCAGTATTTTACCACCTTCATCGTAAAAAATTCCTCATGTCTAGCTTAAATCTCCCTTCTTCTAATTTAAAAACCATTAACCCTTGTCCAATCATAATAGGCCCTGCTAAAAAATCTATCTCCATCTTTCCTATAGGCCCCTTTTAAGTACTGAAAGGCTGCAACAAGGTCTCCCTGAAGCCTTCTCCAGGCTGAACAACAAGAACTCTCAGAGCCTTTCCTCATAGATGAGGTATTCCATCCCTCTGATCATCTTGGTGGCCTCCTCTGGACCCTCTCCAGCAGGTTCATGTCTTTCCTCTACTGAAGGCTTCAGAGCTGGACACAGTGCTCCAGGTAGGGTCTTACCAGAGCAAAGTGGCAGAATCACCTCCCTTGAACTGCTGGCCATGCTCCTTTTGATGAAGCCCAAGATACGACTTGCCTTCTGGGCTGGAAGTGCACATTGCTGGCTCTTGTCCAATCTTTCATCCACCAGTACCCCCAAGTCCTTCTCAGCAGGGCTGCTGTCAATCTCTTCATCCCCCAGCCTATAGTGATTCCACGGGTTTCCCCAATGCAGGTGCAGGACCTGGGACTCAGCCTTGTTGAACCTCATGAGGTTTGCACAGGCCCACTTCTCAAGCTTGTCCAGGTCCCTCTGAATGTAATCCCACTTCTCAAGCATGTCAACTACACCACTCAGTGTGGTGTCATCTACAGACTTGCTAGGATGCACTCAATCCCACTGTCTATGTGATCGATGAAGATATTAAATAGTGCTGATCCCACTACAGACCCTTGAGGGACACCACTTGTCACTGCTGTCCATGCAGACATTGTGCCATTGTCCGCTACTCTCCATGAATGACCATTCAGCCAGTTCCTCATCCACTGAACAGTCCACCCATCAAATCCACACCTCTCCAATTTAGATAAAAGGATGTTGTGTGGGACCGTGCCAAAGGCTTTATGGAATTCCAGATAGGTGACATCTTTAGCCCTTCCTTTGTGCACTGATGTAGGTATTCCATTGTAGAAGGCCACTAGATTGATGAGGCAGGACTTGCCCTTGGTGAAGTCATTCTGGCTGTCTTGAATCACCTCCCTGTCTTCCACATGCCTTAGCATAGCTTCTAGGAGGATCTGTTCCACGATCTTCCCAGGCACAGAGGTGAGGCTGGCAGGTCAGTAGTTCCTAGGGTCCTTCTTTCTACCCTTTTTAAAAATGGGTGCAATGCTTCCCTTTTTCCAGTCATCAGGGACTTCACCTGACTACCATGACTTTTCAAATATCATGGAGAGTGACTTGGCTACTACTACATCAACCAATTCCCTCAAGACTCTGGGATGTAACTCCTCAGGTCCCATAGATTTATGTATATTAAGGGTCCTCAAGTGGTCACGAACCTGATCTTCACTTACAGTGGTGGACGCACCTGTAGAATCCTTTCTTGATATTCTTTGTGTTACTTGTCAAGTTCAGCTCCAAATGCGCATTGGCCTTCCTCATCCTATCTCTGCACAACTGGGTAATGTCCCTTACACTCTTCTCAGGCTATCTGCCCCTGCTTCCACCATCTGTGCATTTCCTTCTTGCCCGTCAGTTTCACCAGGAGGTCTTGACTCAGCCATGCTGGTCTCTTTCCTTCCTTACCTGATTTCTTACACTTGGGGATCAAGAGCTTTTGTGCTCTATGGAAAATGTCCTTAAAGATCTGCCAGCTGTGTTCTGCTCTCTTGTCCCTGAGGGTGGTTCCCCAAGGGATCCTGTTGACTAAGTCCTTGAAGAGCTGGAATTTGGGTTTCCTAAAATTCAGGCTCTTGACATTACTCTTCTCCTGTCCCACATCCCTCATGATGAGTGCATGATCACTGCAGCCCAGGCTGCCTCCCATCTTGACATCACCAATTCCATTGGTCACCATCAGGTCCCGTATCACATCCTCTCTGGTAAAGCTGTCTATTACCTGGCTGAGGAAGTTATCCTCAATGCACTCCAGGAGTCTCTTGGATTGCCTACAGCTTGCCATGCTACTTTTCCAGCAGATGTCAGGGTAGCTGAAGTCCCCCAGCAAGACAAGAGCCTGCGAGCATGATGCCTCCTGTAGCTGAAGTAAGAAGGTTTCATCAATAGTCTTCCCCTGACTGAGTGGCCTGTAGCAGACACCAACCACAAGATTTCTTTTGTTGTCTCAGTCTCTGATTCTTATCCATAAGCTTTCAAGCTGCTCATTGCTATTCTTCAGACAGTTCTTCACACTCTGTCCATCTCTTGCTGTAGAGGGCAACCCTTCCATCCTTTCTTCCTTGCCTGTCCCTTCGGAACAGCCTGTAGCCATCAATAGCTGCACTCCAGTGATGGGATCCATCCCACCAAGATTCAGTAATGGCCACTAGGCCATATTTTTCTAGCAGCACAGTGGCTTCCAACTCCTGTTTGTTACCTATGCTGTGTGTTTTGGTGTAGAGGCACTTCAGCTGGGCTGTTGGCCGCATCACATTCTTAGAGGAAAACCTTTTAATTCTTTTGAAGTATTTCACTGGTATTTTCCTGTTGCCTTCTATCACTTCAGGAGTCCCTGACTCATCTAGGCAAGACTTCAAATGTGCTCCAGTGTGGCCAACACATCTCAGGGTCACCAGCTGAGGGTCTTCACTATCACCCTGCCCCTCTAACCTTGGTGTCTTATTCCACAGCTTGTCACAGATGTGCCTGATATCATCCCCCTCTCCCACCATGTCTAGTTTAAAGCTCTGTCAATATGCCCCACTAACTCATGCACAAAGATCCTCTTCCCCCTTTTGAGAAAAGTGAGTCCTATCCAATGCCAGCAAATTTGGTGCTGTGTAGGTCATCCCATTATCAGAAAACCCAAAATCATGGTAGTGACACCAGCCGTTGCTTCTAATGTTGCTGCCCACAACTGGAAGGAGAGAGGAGAAAATCTCTTGTGCTCCCAATTCCCTTACCAACCATCCCAAGGCCCTGAAGTCTCCTTGGATTGCCTTTGGACTACAGGTCACAGCTTCATTGCCACTGTTAGCAATCAGGACACATAACCACGAGCGTAGTTACATGCGGTGCTTTATTTCAGCGCTGGGAAACCAGGGGTTCGCACCCAAAGCTGGCTTCAGCGGTCAGTTTAAGTTGCACAGTATTTATACAGTCCATTCACATACATATTCATATATTCATTTAGGATCATTAGAATATGTAATAGTTACTCAACATTTATTGCAACATCGATTGCAACACCTTGGAATTACTTTGATCATGCGCAGTGTCCCCTGGTGGTCTTTCAGGGGGTCTTCAGGATGAAGTAAGTAGTCTTCATCGCTTCTGTTCTTTTCACCTTTGGGTACTGCACATGCGCACTACTCTATAATTGCATAACTGCTGACTAGCTTAATTTCCAGAGATACTGTGTATATTTCTTCTCATTCTAGGCATATTTGGACTAAGATAAATGCTAGGTTGATAAGATAAGAATATACTCAAATCCCTTATTAGGTAAAACACAATATGCAAAGGATAAATCAGTTTTGCATTGCATAGATCAGTTTTGCACCTGTTCCAGAAGGGAACATCTTGTAAAATTGATTCTGTTACTAACACCACCAACATGGACGACCAGTAATGGGTAGTAGTCCGAGGGCTGTACCAGGCTAGGAAGTTTCCCAGTGATGTCCTTAACATGGGTCCCAGGAAGGCAGCAGAATTCCATAAGAGGGCCTGTCCAGCATATTGGACCCTCTGGTCCCCTTAGAAGGGTGTCACCTACAACTAAAACCTGTATTTTCTTCCTCATGGAGGTGGTCATAATGTGTGTGGAGGTATGCCTTTCAGGTCCTGTCAATACCTCTGGTGTAGATGGACCTTCATTCTCCTCATCCATTGACTGACTTTCCACATCCAGAGCTTCATACTTGTTGTACAGAGGCACCTGGGAGGGGTGAGGTGGGCAAAGGGCAGGCTTTCACCTGCTACCCCAAGTGTGGACTTGCCTCCATTCACTCCTTTTCCTTGAGCTACTGTCCTCAGTCTGGCAGGGGAAGGATACAGGACCCGCTTGATTCTGGTTTGTTGCGGTTTTGTTGTTGTTGTTGTTGTTGTTGTTGTTGTTTTTCCTGGTGGCCATTCCTGCCTCAGGAAGGCCAGAACATGGTCCCATCAATCTATCTCCTTCTTAGACTCCCTGATGCTTCTTAGCTTTTCTACTTCCTCTCTCAGCTCTCCCACCAGGTTGGGCAGATAATCCACATGGGTACACCTCATACAGCTGTTATCTCTGCTACCATCCCATATCAGTGAAAAGCTCTGGCACTCCCTGCAGCCTGAAGTCTGAAGTCCAACCTAGTGCACAAAGCAAAATCAGTTCTGGGATCAGACCAATTTGATCAGGGGTTTGCTCAGTCTGGTCTTCAAAACCTCCAGGGATGTAGATTGCACAGCCTCCCTGGGCAACCTGTTCAAGTGCTTGACTGTCCTTATGGGGAAAATTGTTTTGCAGTCTGAACCTAAACTGAAATTCTTTTGGATAGACAAAATTACTCTTTCTTTCTTCTTTTTTCTTTTTCTTTTTCTCCTGAACTTACTGCACAAGAACCTGCTTATGGTGATAGTGCATACTAACAACTGGACAACCCTATAGCTGAAACTCACATGTCATTTTGAGTTAGAAACCATGTGAACACAAGCAAACCACATGCGCCAAACTGGAGCCGGCTTACATAAAATGTACTTTTTAATACCCTGGAAGCAGATGGAGTCTTGTATGCATGTCTTATCAACTTCCCAAAAAATAGGTGTAACAATAATGATGTGTAATGTATGAATTACTACATGCATTAAAAACACTCCATTTGCCTGAATTATCCTGGGACTGTTGATGGAAAATCTTTTTTAAGAGTATAAGAGAAAAAAGATTGACACTCAGACAGCAAAACTAATATTCTTATGGGCAAAGCTCCGTGCTATTTTACACCTCTGCAGAGGGAGATTATAACTTGAACCAGTGTTGGGAGGGACAATTAAGATGACCAAGAAGGTAAAGCTTATTTCACGAAAGACATCTAGCAGAGTTTGGCTTGTTGATTCTAGAAAAATGAAAGCTGAGAAGGAACTGATTGCTCTCTGTTGATTTGTCAGGAGAATAAACACAGAGGAGAAAAGAGCTGCTGGATTTAAAGAAGAAATTCAATGTTGACATAAGAACAAACTGTCTATGAATAAATTAGAAGGTTTTTAATCATCATAAACATAGTTTTCTTGAATAGATTTCCATTAGAAATAGTAGAGGCAAAGACCAAGTCATTTTTCAAAAGACTGTAATAGTTTATGAAAGATTTGCTTGTGACTGCACATGACTAGATCTGGTAAAAGATTTCCTGTTTCAAATTCTTAGTTCAGCTTCTGACCTTTTTCCAAGTCTCTTAAGGCCTAATTCTCAGAAATGCTAAAAACGGTTGAAATTGATTTAATCTTGTTCTTTGGAGAGCAGTTCCTTCATCTGTAAAATAGATGTGCTACTTAAGTTGAATGAGCATTTGCAACCCATAGGATCATTTTAGAAAATCAGTTAAAATTAGGAAGACATCCTGAGATTTTTTTAAAGCAACATAGGAATGTCAGATTTTCAAGGCTAATTAACCTGTAACAGAAATAGGTAGCTAATTTGATAAGGATTTTTGAAAATCTTCTCATAATGCAGAGGTAAGCCTGAACCATAACATAACTGTCTTTCCACAGGGGTTCTTGGGTACTTTCTACTGTGCATAAAGAAATTTTGCTAGCATAGTACACAGTTTAGGAGCACATGACAATTATTTATTAATTGTCACAGGGAATAGTCAGTAATAATATACTACCAGGTTAAACATTTCCATGTTCATAATACGGGTGTGTCCTAAGTCTCTGTTGGTAAGGCAGTCATCAGAGAGGAGGTGAAGGGGTGCTCTCTGTTGCTCAAAGTGTTGCTAAGTTGCTGTGTCCAACTGAACACTTTTTTCCCTAGGCTTTTGTATCATTTTGTACTGATGATTTTATCCCAAGTCCTTGACTTACTAACTGTAGTCATCTCTGCTTCTTTGTTCTTTCTTATCTTGCATAGAATTTGGTTTTGTTCCCTCTTACGGACTAATGAGCCAAGGTCAGAAAACTGTGCTTTTAAAAAGACAGTCACAGATCTTTTTTAAAAAGATCATGCACAACTGAATTCTTAGGCTGAGTTATAACAGTATTGCCTCTCAATGATCAAA
This sequence comes from Patagioenas fasciata, assembly GCF_037038585.1. Classification (NCBI taxonomy): domain Eukaryota; kingdom Metazoa; phylum Chordata; class Aves; order Columbiformes; family Columbidae; genus Patagioenas; species Patagioenas fasciata. The sequence continues at coordinate 24,578,502 of NC_092524.1, read as the reverse complement.
ACCTTGGGGTCAGTAGTACCTTATGCACTAAGCATGAGGAACTGTCCTCCTCCAGAATCTGCAGTACTATCCAGGTCTGAGAATGTTCAGGGTAAAATATAATTCTCTTACTTTGTCTCCTTAATAGTAATTGTAATTTACACACTAAAGAAAGTGAAGCTTTTGCATTACTTCATTGTAGTATAACTAGATTCTACTGTGTGCATATGTTAGGAGTAGGAACACCTCTAATAGGAATTATGTTAAACTGCAAATATATTATATGAATATGGTACACACATGATTGAACAATAAGATACCTGGGAAGGGAAGAAGTTACATTTGCATGACCAAAAAAAGTGGAAAATGGCTGGAGATGAGAGCTTACTGTAATAGGAGAAGAACCATCTAGACAAAAACATTTTTCTAAAATGGACCATTTCATTATTTAGCTGGCATATATGACAGTAGCAATCAGTGTTTGCAGAACAATAATGTCTGTACACTCAGCTTCTAAGTTTTTTGTGCTGATTGTCCCTTCAAATCTGTGGATATCTGGAAAGCATTTTAAGCGCTAGGAGGTTTGATAGAAGATCATTTGGTCTTGGCCTTGTGTTTATATTTTCTAGAAAAAAAAGATAGCTTTCATTTTAAGCAGAAGTTATATTATTTTTACCTTTTGTTCTGCCTTGGTTTTGGTAAAGTTGACATTTAAATTAACAGCCCTCCTTTTACTTTATAAACAACCAACTTAAAAGAAGCAGGAACTTATTCCAGCTGGAAGTATGAAGCATCTTAGCTGAGCTTAGACTTTAGAACACTGACTGTTCCTCAAAACCAATGTATTACATTTTGGGCTGATGTAATTATGTTCACTGTATATTAAAAACAGAACAATAATCGTTAGGCAACAATTCTGAGCTTTTAAATATAAAATATGTTTTTGTTAGTAAAGTATCAAGTGACCTACAGGCAGTGCTTGCCTCCTCTTGCTTGCCAGTATGAAGTGTTGTAGTAATGTGTATTCTAAATGTTATACATACTTATGTAAATGTTAAATCCCTAAAAATAAGGATTGTAATTCTAAATGACAGATTATTTCCATAAACTATTCTCAAATATTCTAAGTAGACAAGTTTCTTTTCAAGTTAATTTACCTTTTTCATGTGTCTTCTAACTCCTAGAATAGGCCACGGCATGTTAACTTGTATGTTTTTCTATTGCAAATCATCATCAGTAATTATTTCCCCCCTTAGTGTTCCTCCTGGATATCTGGTAGCTTTATAATGAACCCACTGCTTTATTTTATGTTAATATCAGGATACTCAATGGATCACACTGCTTTGAAAGACTTGTCTCCAGTCATGAGACAAAATGACTCGTCATCAACAGTTCCATCCTTTATTTTGTGTCATGGTAATTTATTTCCATGTCATAAAATTTGCTAAAACTTTACTTGAACAAGATAGCTAGAACTATTTGAATAGTGACAAATCGACATCAACCAACTTATTTAAAGGGAATCTTACATACTTTCAAATACAAATTCAATGTATGCGAAATATCCTACTGACTTCTTTCTTCCTTATGATGCTGTATTACACATTTTTCTAGCTCGTTCGTTCTGAAAAAGGAGTGAATAAATTTTTGACAGTAATACTTATCTGATATTTCTAAGTTCTGATCAATTTATTCCTAATAAAACCAAACCAACCAATGAAACAAACCAAACAAAACACGAAACCTTGAGGTTGCCATAACAATTTCTTTCACTTCTTTGCTCTAGCTCTGTTAGAAATGGGGGCACAAAACAGAATCCAACCAAATTTCTCATAACTGTAGAATATCTGCTTTCAAAGAACATGCTTTTGTGATGGGAACACTAGGATCTAATATACCTCTTGTATCTGTAATTCTATAAAATGTTGTCCTTCATAAGGACTCATTTTGATCAGGTAAAATTACGAAGAAAGCTTTTATGATCATGCTACAATTCAAAATAAGAAACAAGTTTCCAGAAATTTCTTTAAAAAAATAACACTTTTCAATCTACCATAACTAGGAATTTTTGCATAAGCACTGTTTTTCTCCTCCTTAGAAAATATTTGTTTATTGAAGGTGGGTTTTTAAAAACATTTATAGCAATCTCTCCTGGCACTAAGTAGTCTTCTAGCCTTTGCTGTTCAAAACTGACATTCTCTTTTGTCCTAAGGACAAGTGCTATTTTCTCAATAGGTGTATTAATGCTTGGGGAATGTCAAAAGATACTTAATGAGAAATATCCCGCTTGAGAAGGGTTGTCATATTTCCAAGCATGATTGAAAGCCCCCACATACTTTGTCCCTGATATCTTATTTACCTGCCACTCTCAAAAACTCACATTAGTCACACACTCCTTGACATAAGCATATTCATCAAGTAGTCTATTTTAAGCTATTATCCAGCAGTTTATGTTGTCCAAACTTCTCATTAACTTCACAGATATTTTTTCTGCTTCTTAGTATAATGAAACAATTAGTAGCAAGGCCTACTGGTACTATCACCATAGAAAGAAATCTTGCAGAGTCAATGTAAAAACTTAGAGATTACAGCTCTGTAGCAGCAGAGCTTGAATATTTAAAGTTACAGAGAGGTTGTACTGTCAGTTCTCACCAACCCTATCTTGCTACACTTTCCCTGACAAACCCCTGTCTGTTCTCCATCCCCCTTGCAACATCCTCAATAGCAGCATGAAATTACTGCCCTCCAGTAGGTTAGGCAGAGATGAGCAGGCAAGACTTAACCTTTGTGGTTTCTGACACACAGCCATCATCACTACCACCCCTTCCTTTCCCTTTATTTTAAAGCCACTACTCAGTCTACTGATTCCGTAGCTAGTATCTGGCAGGTGGTACCTCTTCCATGAAACATTTTCCAGGCAGCAGCAGGTCCCAGAATTCCTCACCTTTTGGGTTGAATGGTGTGTTGGTGGTAGTAGTGAAGGTTGCATTAACTTGTCCTATCCTATGCTATCAGTACACTGACAATTACTGCTAAAGCAAGTTCTCTATCCTAAAGCAAATCTTCCCCACAGAAGATGGTGCTGAGCCAGCATGTCTATGACCAGAACTAACATATTGATTATATTGGCAACTATACACTTTATCTTTTTCCAGTGGTGGTCAGCAACTGCAGTAGGCATTTCACTGATAAATTCCATTGTTTGAGATAAAAATTTGAAAAAAATCTTAGATGGAAACTACATGTGCAAAGGGCTACTTGGTACATGCAGCAGTTACTGCTGCCATCTTTACTTACAGCTAAAATGTCTTAAAAACAGACAGACATTTCATTTAATGGTGACAATCTAAAATATACCCACTGGTTACCCATAAAATCCAATTAATATTTTAACCTGTTTACTCTGTAATGTATATGAAACCAAGAATAAACAACTTTCTCACTGCATGCTCTTCTTTAGGACATCAAAGGATCAACAAATCTGAAGCTCCTTCAGAACATCTTCTTTTTGATATTATATGACTAGACTATAGCAAAGCATCACCTGCTCATAGTCTTGTCCTCTAGTACATGATATGCCTTTGTTCAAGAGACAAGCTACTTTCCACAGAATGTTTCAAGTTGAAATAGGAAGTTCGTGATGATATCCCATTATGTACTTTGAGGGGCAGAGAACCCAATCTTCATAAGTAGGAAGAGTGATTATGATTAATTTCAATGCCATCTGATGACAAAGTGCTTGTAAGAAATAGAAGATGACCTTATTTAGAAGACAATAGTCAAAGGTGTATTCCCAGACTACCAAATTTGATTCTGATACATCAAATTCTAATGGAGTTGTCATTATCATATCGTCATCATTTATTGCAGAGCGACAATAAACTGTGGCAGATGCTCTCTGTTAACTCCCTGCCCTCCCCACTAAGGAAAGGGAATAGGTGAAAAGGGAGACTTACAAGTTGAAAAGTTAAAAACGTTTTACTAATACTACTAATAAATAGAGAAAATAATGCAAAATAATACAAAACCAATATTTAATTTCCCGGCGCAGCAGCCTGCGGCGGAGCTGACATTGCTCCAGCAGCTGCAAAACAGGTACCTGGAAGTCCTGGGCTGCTCTCCACAGTAAACTGGAATTGGATTCAGGGAAGCACGGCCTGGAACTAGGCCTCAGATCACAGGCAGAACAGGCAGGGTCCTCTTCAGATGCCGGCCATGGTCTAAGAGCCTGAGACCCTCGTGATCTCCCAGTTTTATATGGTGTATGATGTGTATGGGATGGAATAACTAGCTGGCCAGTTTTGGTCACCTATTGTGTCTGGCCTTCCCTGTGAGTATGCCCCTCTCACCTACAGGACCTACAAAAGTTATCAGTAACCTTGGCTGCCATAACAACAAGTGTAAACCTGGGCCTCCTCTGCAGACCATTGCTACCATTATCAGCTCTGGAGTGAACAGTGTCTGAAAAACACGCAGCCAACTTCAGAAAAGTGCAGTTACTTAGATTAACGTTGTCACGGAGGCACCCCGAAGCTAATTTAAGGGACAACTGGGTCCAAAACAACTTTTATTAAACTGGTGAGAAACAGGGTTTAGGCACTCCAAAAGTGACTTAAATATAGGTTCGGGTATCAGTTGAGGAAAATTATTAAGGGGCAGCAACTGGTACAACTGGCGGTCCACAGAGTGCATGCACATGGCTTCACCCAAAACAATCCCGGAACCACCCTCGAGTCCCAGAGGAGTACACACTTGCCTCAACACGGTGCAGGATTATTCTTAAAGAGATAAAGGTAAAGCGTACGCTCGCGATTCCGCGAGGGTAAATTTATAATACACTCGCAATTCTGCGAGGGTTAATTTACTTACACGTGCGAATGTGCACGGAATACTGCATGTGCTTATGTGGAAGCACAGGAGGAAAATACACTCGCGATTGTGCGAGGATAAATTTATAATACACTCGCAATTGTGCGAGGAAATAATTTAAAGTACGCGTGCAAATGTGCACGGAATATAAAGTTACACTCGCGATTGTGCGAGGAAATAATTTTATACGTGCTTGTATTAAGCATGGGAAGTTACACGTGCATATGTGCACGGAAAGGATAAATATACTCGCAATCCTGCGAGGGGTTTCACTCACACACGTGGCGGCAAGGCAAGCGGGGTCTCCATCCTGGGGGGTCTCGGCAGCAGTATCTTCAACTCGTGCTCCGAGAGACTGGCGACAATGGGCCCAGTCTCGACGAGAGTCCCGTTTTTTATACTGGCTGATCAGACCTGACTATAGGCAATCTAGAAGCTTCTCTGCACCCCCACACCGTGTGTGGGGTGCCCCTGAAGCCTCCAAACATCCCCCACACTGGTCACAGGTGCCCAGCGGCTCACTGGCGCCTTGGCAATCCCTTCTCCTAATGGCCCTGGCCAGGGTGCTCTGGGCCAAACAAAAGAAGCTGTTAGCTTCAAGTAGCAGAGAGAGGGAGATGTGCCTACTCCCTCCATACTGAAGGAGTGGGGGGGAGAGAGGGGGGTTTGCATTCTGCCACAAACTCACTGAAAGAGAACTGGTCTTCTTTTAAACAAAACCAGAACACATACCTTATTTCTTTTAAGAAATTGTTACTAACTACTAAAATTTAAAAACTTTCTTCCTTGTTTTTGTGACCCTGCAGCGAGCATGCAGAAGATAACATGAACATTCAGTGTTTATTTCCATGTTATCTTCCATATTTGCTGTAACATTACTAGTACAGAATCTCACTCCTTTTTCCCTTAGGTATGAAGGCAGATACAAAAATGAGTATACTTACAGAGTCTGGTATATATAAGAGTGAGAGTCCATTTTTCCCGAATAAATGAGTAAACTCCATTATCTGTGTGTTACCTGATTTTATACTACTGATTCTTATATGTCTTTTACAGTTGCATAGACATGAGATACTGAAATTGACTGAGTCAGTCATTCAGCAAATCCGCAGCAGAGTGAAAATACTATTCTTCTCTAACTGCTGGGTAAAATGAATTGACCTAAAGTAGAGCTTACGACTAAACAATTTGAGAGTCCCCCTCTCTTGTTTCTGAGGGAATTATAGTGGCAAACAAAACAAAATAATATCCCAAAGAATTTGAATCCATTCTTGTTGTTTGTTTTCTAACCACCTATTAATTTTCATAAAGTAAAAATGGGCATAAATAATAGAATTAAAAATAATAGTATGTTAATCTACTTAAAGGGTGATACATTTGAATGTGATACTTATTTACCAGGGATGATCACTTAGCCACTTACCTTATTAATATTGACAGATGTCCCAGAGAGATAATAAGTGAAAGTATATCAGTAGTTTGCAGTCATGTAATGTTAGCGTATAATGTTACTTAATACATCTCCCACATTTAGTTTCTCTAGTGAACAGAATAACAGCATGAGAGACTACATGGAAAGAAACTTGCTTTCTAAAATGACAAATTTAATGTTTTATTCCAAATAAAAAGTATAGCATTAAAAACTAGTTTATTGGGTGCATTTATGAAATAGATGACTCTAGGTAGTTTTGGAAAAATGAACAGTAATTATGATAGGAATTCTCCTCTAAAAGGCTGTATAAAATTCAACAAAATATCCATCTTGAAAATTCATAGGGAAAATAAAGAAATAAAGACTGGTAAACTCATTCATTCCACCCCTACAAGGAGTGTTGTATTCTTCCATTACATATTCTTATAATAATAATACTTATTTTTGAAGGTCAAGGAAATGCAAATGCTAGTAGTAATAGCAAAAAAAAAAAAAAAAAAAGAGAATGTTGAACGATTTTTTGAGGATTATGGTACAGTATTAAAACATATTTTACAGGTGCATGTTTCTGCCACACAGTTCATCTGGCATGCAGTAACAAAGTAGTATGAATATATGAATATATTATAATAACTGTATTAACACGTCCTTAGGAACTCCTCCTGTGTAGAAATAGCTGAATTAAAAAGAAGTGTTCTGAAAGATATCCAGAAGCTTGATATTCATATGGCTATTCTTTGGTTCCTATCAAAATTGAAAAATGTAGCTAACAGTGTTTAGTGGCATTGGTTTGTTGCATGATTGACATTGTCTCTGATACACCTTTATTGCAGGGCTTGTCAAGTTTTTATCTGTTCTTGACCAGAGAATGCAGAAAAGTACTAAATACATATTAATACCTGTATCAGTAAAAACACAGCAAAAAATACTCTTTATCAAATGGTAATGTTAGTAGTTGACATCATCATCCAGTATTAAGGAATGGATTTGCTTTTACTTTCTTAACACACATAAATGTTTTCTATCATCCCCAGCTTGGCCAATGTGCTTCCATTGTGTTTAGGAGAGGCATAGACTGTTTCAGTAGGTCAAAGCTATCTGGTTTACTGTATTTTCCTTACAAATTAAAGAATCACCATACCTACATAGTAAATAATAGGTTTGTTTTATTCACTACAGGTCTTCATCTGTTGCTCGAAAACCAACAGTGACTCAGAAGCATCCACAAGTCACGGCCATTCTCTGTGGGAGATCTGTACCAAATGAAATAATACACTGAACCATGTATCAAACTGAGCAGTGTGGGCTGGTTTGGAATGGGTCAATATGTGAACAAATGGTTCAGCAAATGGAACCTTTTTTTTGTTTGCATATCAGGCACTAGAGTGGATTGGAGCCCCAACCCAGTGAGCACAAACAGGAGTATGGAGTAGTAGAATTCAGTAACAGGGAGGAATAGCTTGATCGTTTGTTATTGGGAAAGAACAAAATCTGTAAAATAATTACAGGCTTTATTCACTAATTCAAAATATAATATTTAAAACAATCCCAGAAGAAAACCTCTGTGAGTCACTGTTCATTAAGTCAGGCTGACTGTGAAACAGCTACATGCTCCAAGCTAAGTGCTGATTTCCCACACAAGCACTTTATATCTGTCAGTACTTTTGAGCACTCATTTATCAGGAACAAGAGAAAATATGACAATTTTAGAGACAAAATACAAACACAGACATCCTCATAACATCCTGTTGTTATCCTTTAGCCGAGGAAACAAGTTCTAATAACACACACACACACACATGCAAAAAGAGCTCAGAGGGAGGAACTGACTTTCTCATTAAGGTGAAGACATCTTAGGGATTAGGGTGCATTTCGGAAGACAACTTAGGTGTGCTTCTAGCAGTGCTGATCTGCTATCAGTACAACACCACTAGGGATGTCATTACATGGGTGGTAGTTTTAAAATCATAGGAATCCAGATTTGTCCACAGAAACTGTTATTTTTCACAAGGTGATCTTCAGTTTTATGCTGTGGTAAAGGAGCATATTGGTATACACTGTATACAGAGCTAAAGGAAAAAAAAACCTACACTAAGATCAATAGTTCTCATAATTGAATTCTCTATAACTTATTCTATATCCAAGAATAGGCCAATAGACTGTGAACATAGTAATTAAAAAGTTGAGAAAATTTATTATTAAAGGTATCAACATGCACAATAAATTTTGTCTCTTCCACTTCTACAAACTGTTAAGGTTATAGATTCTGTATTCACCACCACCCACGCACATTTTGGAAAATGTCCAAATATTTTTTTTTGTTACAGTGCAATGATTACATCACTTAATGACCTGTAGAAAGACTTGTGTTTTTCACATGATTGGCAGAGAACCCTGAAAGTCTCAACCACTAATCTTTGCTCTATGAATGTTGCAGTCTCCTAAACAAACTCTCTGGGTAAGGCTGAGTACAAACAGTAACAGTGAGATTTACTTTGTTTTTAAAGAAGAGGAAGAAAAAATATGACAGTTTTAATAGACAATAATTCCTCCATGTTCATTAATGGAAAACATCAATTTGAGGACTTAACTAGACTTAATCTGAGAAATCAAAACTCTTTAAGAAGCAACTAAGCTTATTTGTAAAATGATATTTCTAAAAACAAAAAAAAAAATCAAAAATCAAAAAGGAATCAATTATTTTAGATTTCTCCCTACAACTTCAAACACCTTTAAAATGATCCATAAAAGCCAATTAAAAGCCAGCCCATTGTCTCAGCGGGAGGGATTCATATATCCTTTTAGCATAATCCTCATTGAGGTGTGATGAAACAGGGCAGAAATAGTGACTTTCTAGACTTAAAAGTGACAAAGTACCTAGTTATTCCTCACACTAACTGAAGGGGAAAATCAATTATAACGTCTCTGCATCTAAAAATACAACTCATACCTCTGCATGGTGCATGATCATCAGAGCTGAGCAGATGAGAAAGCAAAGAGGGAATGGGAGACTGAGGAAATGATCACCAGAGGATGCATTAGAAATTCAGAAGGCTGAAAGCAATTTAAGTTAGAAACAAAGAAAAAAATAATATTTTTATGCTAATTCATTCATATTTCACCATTTGACTTGAAGTCAGGGTCATCCACTTTGAAAGATTACTTACTGAGAACAGGTAAAAATTTGTATGCCTGATTCTGATATGTCATCATGCTGAAGTAAACCAGAAATTAATCCAATAAAAATCTCAGAAGTATTTATATAAGATTAGTGTAAAAATCAGACCTTTTATACTCAGTGGTATTTCTGTGACATTAATCTGTAGGATTTATGGCTATTTCTTTCAGGCAACCATGAATTATTTGGACAGAATTCATAAATGCTATTCAGAGCAGTTCCTAAAGTAAGGAAGTGCTTTTATTCTTGGCTAAGAGGGGAGTAAGGCCTTCACTTTTCGTTCCTGATGGAGGTGTATTCACCTTACGTGAACACTTTCATAAAACGTGTTTGGTTTGAGTTCTGGATGACAAGGTCTTGATTTTTACTGTTTTTCAACCAGGTCAGTCTGTCCAATTAAAGCAAAAAGCAAAAACCTTTCCTCAATAATCATACCCACTCTTTACCTACGATCACTGCAAGTATTGACTGCAAAAGAATGACAGTGCATCTGCTCTCCCCATATTGTAGTCAGTTAGACTTCACTGCGGCAGAGTTAGGACATCTAATACTTTTTAACTCACTCTGCAGAAAGCGTGGGTATTTCATACAGAAAATTCAAGGGATGTTATTCTGTGATGGTCATACAAGGCATAAGCAGTTATTTCAGTGATTGACACCTTGCTAGTTTAAACTATACTTCATTTTAAGTACACTGGTAAATTAGTAGAAGATACTGAAATGCTGCATTATCACATCTGGCAACCAGGTTTGTTCATGTGATTTTGGTAATGTTTATTCAAGACCACCACCCTGCTTATGTTCCTCTGCAACAGAGTTTGTCTCCCCTTTCTACATTGCATTCACCCCACATCTGGAAAAAAAAAAAAAAAAGCTTGTTACCTTCAAAAATATAACTTAGAGAAATCCATTTATTTTCTCTGTGAAAAAAGACAGCTGAACTAAGGCCATTAAAAGACTGAGTACAAGGCAGAAAAACTACAGCTCTGAAGAACCAACAACTGTGTTGAAATACTGTGCCTGTGGTGAAACTGCTGCTAATGGCTATTTTTCTAACTTAATTGGTATTTTAGCCAACCAGAGCAAGATTCTTTCTTTCATATTTTTCTGTTTCTCTAAGTATAGACTCTATTAACTGTTACGATATACACCAAACCTTAAGTCAGTTAATGGGATCTAGCAATTTGTTCAGTCCATGTAACTGAAGCAAAATCAGACAAAAACTTTAGTCCCCTTTGGTGCATCAACTGAGCTGCAGCTGAGTCAGTGCATTTGACTTATTCAATCTTTGGAATAATAGCATGCATCACAACTCCCTTTTTTTCCCCTGTTGAGTTTTAGGAAGATTGGTGTCCCTGTTCTTAGAAAGAAGGGCAATCTCTTTAAATAATAAGCACTGGGAAATTAGTTTATGATTCAAAATCAGGTTCGGAATCTGTGCTAGGGAGCCAAAAGCTGATTAGACATATCTTTAACAGGAAATATTGCCACAGAAATTGAGGGAATCCTTGTTAGCTGTTTGAAGCACAGAGATAGGACTAATTTTAATTTTGGGGGACTTTTTATTATCATAAAATCCTTGCAGTTTCAGTAGAGGCAATATCTATAATCCTCTGAGACTTAGGCTTTTATTTTTCATTTCATCCTTCATGATGTTCTAACCTCTATAAACTTCCTTGACCTGCAGAAGCATTCGAACTTCAATTCACTACTTCATCATAATAAAACCTATTTCAAGGTACATCGGTCTTCTCTAGCCAAAACACTATTATGATATGTTTGTTTCAAACAAAGAAACAAACAAAAAAACCAAAAAATAGTGTGATGGGAGGGACCTTGCTTTCATTCAGCACTTGGTGAGCTAAGACAGTCTCAAAATCAGCAGCTGGCTTGAGAGTTATTAACTGTGTTGTGTTCTGGCCTCTGCTTTAAATGTATTGAAAGAGCAGAAAAAAATGATTCCTGTAGTTTTAAGGGCAAACCTGATGTCAGAAAAAGTATCTCAAGAAGAAAAGAACAATTCTAAAAATAATTGTAATACTAGAGACTACTGTCTTTGCTGCATGGTCGAACCAAGTTTTTGAAGAGTTAAATGTCAATTAAAACAGGGAAAAAAAAACTTCAGAAAAAAAAAAAAAAAAGGTAAGGGGGGCAATTCTGCCTGGCAGTTTCTAGTTACTCTCTGGGTAATTGTAGGAACATGTGGCAGAGCCTTCAAAATAATATAATAACAATGGAGAGGATCATCACATTTCTGTCTTTATATATTTTTCCAAAACTCAATCTGTACAGGTCTTCAGTCAACTGCCCATGTAAATGTATAGTGCATTGTTAACTTGGAGACATAAAAATACAAGTCTCAAAGGCCAACTTTTTATCATCTTTATTATAAGAGTCTTTAAAAAAAAAAAAAGTGTACCAGATTCTGTTCACAGTTTTTTATGGTGTAAAGAAGGTATCTTCTAACTGAGGTTCTAGAATTTTGTTTCATTATATGGTAATTTAGAAGCAATGTTTATTCTGAAATACTAGGAAATACAATTTGTTGTTTGAAAGAAATTGAGGAAAACTAGGTTTCAAAAGTTTAATTTTAAGTTTTTTACCTGAAAATGTTCATACGTATTTATTGTACATTTGCAAATTATTTGTGCCAATAAAAACTGGAATTTTCACGAAGAAGAAATGGAATATCCAGTTTTTAATGTGTCATTTATCAGATCAAAAGATATACATGCTATAAATTCTGAGATGTGTCTAAGGTGTCTTGTTATGTGCATATTAAATTAACAGATAATCATTTAAGGTCAACTACAAAATTTATTTTCCAATATGCACAAAAGATGTGTTTTGTGTTTCACCTACATAGCTAAAAGAATAGGTTTTAACTGGCACTAAAATAGCATCTCAAAACTTTGGGCTTTTTTGTCAATTACTCTCTCTTGCATGACCATTTTGAAAGCAGGCTCTGTAAACACTACACAACAGCCAAAAATTGAAGTAAATTTCTTCCTCAAAGATTTCTGAAGTAGGAGATTTATATTCAGAATTTGACCCTGGACCTACTAGTGTTCACCTGCTTTGCTGAACTTTGAGAATAGGAATGATTTATGTCAGCAGACTAAGAACAATCTCAGTTACACAGAAAACTATGTTGCATGCCACTTTGACACAATTATTTTTCTGATCTAAAATACAGCTTTTGAGACTGCATTAGAACAAAATGAAATGAGGACATTCAGTCCATGAAAGCAAACAGGTGGAAGTAATTTGTTTATTAAAATGCTGTACTGCATCAGTTTCTGAATGGACCGAAAAATAAAACTTAAGAACTGTTGGTAATGGATATGAAACTGTGCCTTTAGTTAGGAATTCTATCCTTCTCTTCCAGAGTTATGAGATCTCACCTGAATGTTCCTATCTACTTATAAATATGTTTATAGATTATTATTATATTGATAGAAAGCTGGGGATTTTCTCAAAAAATGGGAATAAATTTCACTGTCCAGGACAGCTGGGTGAAAAATAAAATTCCAAGAATATGGCTAAATTAGCAGATTTATTAATGTAATTTATCGGAGAACTGCCAGGCATTATTTTATACACTGCAAATATGGTCCACCTGTCAGAAAGATAATGTCACCCCAGTTTTGGACCCTCTTTCCTCCCATCACATGCTGATAGATGGGGTAGAGATAGGGAAGTTTTCTTACATTCTTGGTATGACAGAGATAAGCAATTTCAACTTGTTTGTCAAAATCTTCCTCTTAGTACGTTTTCAGTTTTGGCTTATCAGGAGACAGTTCCTCATGCAAGTATATATGTACTTGCACAAGAAAGTTCTGTCTGTTAAATTAGAACAACTCAAACCTAACCCCTTAATAAACTACCTTAGATCACTGACTTGTTCAGATACAAATAAAATAAGATAAAAAATAAAAAATAAAAAAAAAGGAAAAAATAAGATCATGTCCCTTCTGTGTCAGCAGTAAGTAAATAATCCCTCCCTAATTCATACCCTCCCTTTTCTCTTTGTTCTTCACCCTTACAAAAGATGAGAAACAGGATGCCCAAGAACTAGGGCATAGTTTCCTGTCCATTACTCTTAGTTCTTGATTTTAAATGTAAATGTAAATTTTTAAGAGAGATACTTGTCTATTTTCTGTATGTTTGGGGAAAGTTTTTGAAGAGTTAAATGTCAATAAAAAAAAACAAAAAAAAAGAAAAAGAACTTCAGAAAACATCAGAAAAAACCTTGTTTCCCATGCCTATATGACTTATGCTTTCCTAAGACACCAAGATCCTATTCTGAAAAGATTATAGCATCATAGAATGGTTTGAGTTGGAAGAGACCTCAAAAATCAGCTAGTTCCAAACTGCCTACCCTGGGAAGGGACACCTTCCAATAGACCAGGTTCCTCAAAGCCCCATCCAGCCTGGCCTTGAACACTTACAGGGAGGGGGCATCCATAGCTTCTCTGGGTAGCTTCTTCTAGTACCTCACCACCCTCATGGGAAAGAATTTTTTCCTAACACCTAATCTAAATCTACCCTCTTCTGTTTAAAACCCTTACCCCTTGTCCTGTCACTACATGCCCTTCTAAAAAGTTCCTCTTCAGCTTTCTTGTAGGCCCCGTTAGGTACTGGACAGCTGCTAAAAGCTGTTCCCAGATTCTTTTCTTCTCCAGGCTGAACCACCCCAACTCTCTCAGCCTGTTTTTATATGAGATGTGCTCCAGCCATCTGATGATCTTTGTGACCTTCCTCTGGACTTACTCCAACAGGTCTGTGTCCTTGTGCTGTGCTTGGGATTGCCCTAACCCATGTGCAGGGACTTGCACTTAGTCTTATTCAAATTCATGAGGTTTGCACAGGCCCACCTCTCAAGCCTGACAAGGTCCCTCTGAATGGCATCCCTTCCCTCCAGTGTGTTGACTGCACCATGCAGCTTGGGGTCGTTGGCAAACTTTCTGAGGGTGCACTCAGTCCCACTGTCCATGTTGCTGACCAAGATATTAAACAGATGTTAAATAATTTTCATGTATGTGACACTCACAAACTGCATCAACCGAAGTACTTGTGAAAAATGTGATTTTATTTCTCAGAACAATAGCTGTCAAAGTATGACATTATTGGTATCTCGTAGTAATAGGGGAAAAGGAGGTAGAAGTTTCCATAGTCATGTTGTTAAACAGGTTGCCACCAAATTACTCCCATGATTTGTGTAGAAGACTGATCAATATATGCATTGCGTTTCTTATCTGTGAAATGCAATCTCATCTTTGGTTTAAAAGCAAAATCAAAGTACACAAATTCTCTGACCATCCACATCTATTCATTTTAATCAAACATTTAGGTCTATCGGTCTCTCAGCACTCCATACTGATAAGAAAACTCCTTTCAATTATCTTACCTTTGAACCGCTGTTTCCAAAGACATTGTATATTCACTGGGATTCTTCTTCAAAAACTATTATAGTTTAATTTTTCCCCCTTTTTCTTCTGTAACCCTGTGCAATGCTCCAAAGATTCTTCTTTCAACTTCCTAAAGAGGCTAAAAAAGGTTTCTCTATTTCTGTCTTTTCTTGCCTACATTGAGGTGAACTTCAGTGGCAGCCAGTTGGAGGGATTAAAATAGGAAGAAAATAACTTCAAATCGAATGTTTTCTGATATCTTTTTTTTCCCCTAGATTATCAGCAGGAGATGGGAATACATGCTTTTGGGTCAGTCGCTGTTCAGCAAACCATCTGCTTTTGATTGCAAAGTGACTAAAAATTTTAAGAACATATAATAGCCAGTAACTGCACTTCAAAAAAATCTAGGAATGTCTAACGGCTAGAAATACAGATAAAAATTGTTGTTTTTTATTTAAAGATATGTTAAAAAATTAATGGCTATACTTCAGTGTTGGTAGCATGATTATACAAGCTGCAGAGAGTACAGAGAAGCCCTGTGTGGCAGAATGCAAACCCCTCTCTCTCCCCCTCCCTTCCTTCTATATGGAAGACATAGACACATCTCCCTCTCTCTCTGCTGCTTGAGACTAACAGCTTCTTTTGTTTGACCCCAAAGCCCACTGGCCAGGGTCGTTAAGAGAGCAGGGAGCACAGAGGTGCCAGGGAGCCGCTGGGTGCCCACGGCCAGTGTGGGGGATGTTTGGAAGCTTCAGGGGAACCCCACAGACAGTGTGGAGGTGCAGAGAAGCTTCTGGAATGCCTACAATCAGATGTGATGAGGCTATAAAAATAGGATTCTCAACGAGGCCGCCCCTTGTGCCATCCTCTTGGACTTACGAGCTGAGCTGCTGCCACTGGGACCCACTTCCCCCCCACCCCGGGATGGAGACTCTGCTTGCCTTGCTGTCACGTGTGTGAGTAAAATTTCTCCTCACAGGATTGCGAGTGTATCTACTTTCCATTCACATTTGCACATGTATTTATGCTTTCCATGCACATTTGCACATGTACTTCACATGCTCAATATGACCATGTGTATAAATTATTTCCTCGCATAATTGCACATGTATTTTCCTCCTGTGCTTCCACAAAAGCACATGTAATATTCCGTGCATATTTGCACATGTATTTCTCCTCACAGGATTGTGAGTATATTATAAATTAATCCTTGCAGAATCGCGAGTGTGCACTTTCCATACTCAATACGAGTATGCGTATCCCTTTAAAATAATCCCACACCGTGTTCAGGCAAGTGAGTACTCTTCCCAGACTCAGGGACGGCTCTGGTGTTGTTTTTGGTGAAGCCACGTGCATGCGCACTGTGGATGTCCTGTTGTATTAGTTGCTGCCACTTAATAATTTCCTCATCTGATATCCGAACCTGTATTCAAGTCACTTCGGAGTGCTAAAACCCTATTTCTCACTGGTTTAATAGAAGTTGTTTTGGACCCTGCTGTCCCTTAAACTGACCTCGGGGTGCCTCCATGACACCCTGGCACATCTCAGGTCAAGCCACACAGCAGGAGCAGCACCAGGCTCTCAGACATGCGTAGGCCTCTCAATTTGTTGCTGAGGTAACTGGCAGAGACTTTAGAGATAAGGGGTAGAGATTGTAAGGGATGTGTTCCCACTATTGTAACTTTTTAGATTTTGTTACAATGTTAACCTTTATACCTTGGTCTGCAAACATGAAAGGATGGAGTTTCTGAGAATTAAATACCACAAAATAAACCGCAATAGCTTGTTTACTGGGGCAAGGAGTGGAATTTTATTGCATGTATGTGCATATAGTACCAATATCAATTATTGTCTGACAAGAAGGGAAGATTTTATAGTGCATATAGGTTAAGCTTGTGATGGTGTTAAAGTAACTTAAAATGGATAGATATTCAAAATGTTCTTGAATCATCTATTTCATGGAGGTATGAAGGATGCAATATATTTGGTATAAATAGCACGGTTTCAGTAGTGGTGTCTGTAGGGTACCCCATGTGGGAGAAAAGACTGAACTGCCCTGAGACAGTCGCAGTTCCAATCTGAAATAAATGAAAACAACTCATGGCATACTGAAGTTTCCTGCAGTCAGAGGAGCACACAGAGCTGTTATAATATGTTTAGGGAAGGGCAACATCTGCTAGGGGCAGGAGACAAAGACCTGAGGATAGAAGTTAGAAGATGCAAGGAGATCTGAAGATGCATTTGAAGAAAAAGGAGGAAGTGGGTGAAGGAGACATGGAAGCTGGGGGCAAGGGCGTTTGGACACTTGGGGGAAGAGCTGGAGATGCATTCGTGGAAGGAGGTGCTCCATGGCAGAGGCATATGCCTCTGAGGGAACTGAAGCCCAGAGGTGAACCAGGTCAAAGCAAGGATATCCCTGTGGATAAGCCATGCCAGAGCAGGGACTCTTCAAGGGGCTGTTGCCTCTAGGTGAGCTACACTGGAACAGATATTACACTTAAGGGCCTGTAGTCCATAAAGGAACCCATGCTGGAGAAAAGTTCTTACTGTGGTAAGAAGCGAGGAACAGCAGAGGGAAAAAGTAAAAGGCATGAAGAACTGACAGAAAGAAGCTCGTGCACTGACCCCAAACTCTTCCTCTGCCTGTTGCCTCACCCATGGAGTTGGAAGGGTCTGAGTTTATTATACAGTGAAAACAAGAGAAGCTGAGATTAAGAAGGGAGAAGAGTTGCTTCCCTAAGTGTTCATTTGTTTATTTGTTCTCTTTTTTTCCTTCTGTACCTGAATCAGCAATTAAATGCTTGTTAATTGACAATAAATTAAGTGAAATTCCGTTAGTCAACACTGCCTGTGACACATCCATGTTGTGTAATTAGAAGGCGGAGTTCAGCTGTGGGCTCTGTAGACAACTATCAGAGAATGCTGAAGTAGAAAACTTGAGTGTGTATCCTAGATAATGAATCAAAATTTCTGGAGTTAGTTGTCTTAATAGGCACATTGTGACACAGAGCCTGTTCTGCTGTTTTGCTGGTTGTGTGACTGCTCTGGGTACTGGGGATTGTTCAGGTACACAAACTAGGAATGCTTTGGATGCTTACCTCAGGTTGAAGAAGCTCCATTGAGAAATGGCGATTTCTCCGCACTGAGTCTTGACAGATAGTTCTGTTTTAAACATCTGAAGAGATGAGATGACTCTCACTCTAGGAGCAGTAACTATTTTTTGTGTGTCTGTTAGGAAACACACAAGTACCAGGGAATGCTGCAAACCTCAACCTGTTTCCTGCCATTGATGAACAATGGTTTTCTACATAACCTGAGAAAACTGACAGGTCATCAAAATCTCTCTTCAGAGATCATCAGTAGGGATTTTGCAAGTGGCTTTAACGAAGTTCAGATTTTATCCTCTGTTTGTGAAAACAAAGATTATGATACTTGTACTGTGAGTTTAAGATGCTTGTCCATAAAGGCTTACTCATATATTTTGGTTTTGCATAGCAGGTAAATGCTGAGCGTGCTGTAATCAGTGAGAATTTTTCTAGTATCTTAACCAGGGCTAGGCTTCACCTGGAAGTCAGTGGGATTACTTACACGATATAAAGTGAATTACATTAGTAAACCTAGGGATAACTAGAACCAAATTTATAAATGGTGTCTTGTAGTACTTTATGGTTTGATCTTGGTGTTGCTAGATTCTAGTTACTGTATAGCTTGTTTTGTCCCATTGATTTGCAAGTTCACAGACTAGTCTAATCCTGGGACTGACGGTACTTTGGCAAACTTCTTCCTTTATTCAACTGTAAACTCTTAAATTGCATATAAAATTGCAGTTACACAAAATGCTGTTCTCACAATTTACTTAAAAATGGGCAGGTGGCAAACAGGTGAAACATTCTATGTTTCAAGTACATGAGACTTAACTTGCTAATATCTAAATACAGCGTCTGTAAACATTTCACGTTTTAGAAATGTGGATAATGTGGCCTAATGCCACTCATTAATTGTTATTATCCATTTCAGAGGTAAAACTAAATCACTAAATTTGTATTCTTTTTTATCTTATTTAGGAGATGAAATGTAATTTGCGGGGTGAGAAATAAAGGTTTCCTCTGAGGCGAAAAATACAGATGTTGATCATGGACTATGTTGTTTGTATACTGAAATATGGTGTAGTAATTCTGTATAACTTTGTGAAAGCAAAATCTCAGTGCCTTTAAAATGAGTTGTGCTGGGTTAGTTTTCTTCATGCAGTTAGAAACCTTTCTTTTTTATAGCTAGCATGGTCATTATTTGGACTTAGTTTGAGAACAAGAAGATAACATCCCAGCACAGAATTACTGTTTTTAATTGCTCTGGTCTGAGAGCCAAGGACACTCTGAGCGCTCTGCCCTCTGCATCAAGGAAGGGGGGCAGAGATGGGGCAGAGCCTGACTGACATCCAGACTGATCAATAAGAATATTCCATCCCATTAGCATCATGTTCCAGATTTAAGAATCTTCTGGTTGGCTCTTTCTCTGGCTTCTCAGGTGCTTTCTCTTGCTTGCATTGTTTTTCTTCTCTTCGCTCTTCTTGTTGGAGCCGGGGGATTCTTTGGTGTAAGACTTTTGGTCCAGCTTTTGCCGTTTTGCAGAGGCCTCTGAACCTTTCCACCTTTTTCCTCTTTTTTCGCTGTTGGGGACTGGGTGTTGCTTACTGGGACTGGCTGCTCAGCTGTGGACAGAGTTCGTGAGGAATTACCTTGAGTACCTTTTAGGCTTATGTATACGTACTTTTTTTTTTTTTTTTACTAGTTGTGTATTAGTAAACTGTGTTTATCTCAATCCAAGTTTCTTCCTTCCCTGTTTATTCTCTCACCTGTTGAGGGGGTGTGAGGGAAGGGGTGAGTGAGTGGTTATCATGGTTGTATTGCTAGTTCAGGTTAAACCAGAACATGAGTGTAAATCTAAAATAAGTCCATGTTAATCACATTTACATAAGAGCAATGGTGTTCAAACCCTGATTATGAACTGTTTCAGATAATTTGGATTATAAAATCTGTTTTGTATTTGATTTCTGATTACCATCTGATCCAGATGTGCTAACTATGCCCAGTAGCAAGTAAGTGTCCTTCCCTATGCTCTTCAGCAGCAATAACCTCTTTTCTCCTTCCCTTCCCTCCCCTTTTTGCTCTGATTCAGCTTCCTGTGCTGTGGCTCCCTTCTTCTCCCAGTTATCCTGAGCTCCCATTCTTCAGCCTCCATTTCGTAGAGAAGCTTTCAGCTAACTACAGAAACGGGAAGGTACAAATGAGGGGGGAAAAGAAGTTACGTCCACAAAGCTTCCTGCAGCTGCATTACTAATGTTAGCAGTGTCATCTTTATTAAAGAAAACTTGATCAGCAGTGGTAGAGATGACCACTGACAAAATGAAGCACATTTCAAGAGGAGAGTGCAGACTGATGACAAACTGCAAACTTACGTGTCAGCGTCAATTTACCTTAAACAATTTTAGGCCACACAGTAAACTGGATTAAGAAACTCTGCCATCAACAAACTGGGAAATCCACAACCTGTCTGCAGTTCAGCTACCTCAGCTGAGCTGAAAAAAAAAGGAATTGATAGTAAATGAAATACTGCATAGTGGCAGCACTTAACCGATCTTTTTATGACAGTCCTCCGCTTTGAGTAAAGCATAGAGTGGATGTACCTTTCTGGAAATAGATTCTCATTGTCCATATGTTTAGCAAATAAATTGTTTCTTTTCTGTGGATTTCCAATATACATGAGAAGGGGATATCTCTCTAGTATCATATTGAAAGCACAAATGTGACTACCTACAGGATTCCAAATCCATTTCAAGATACTAGGCATTACTAATATGTTTCTTATAAGAAAATGTAAACATTTATAATTCATGTATCTATGGAAATCATTGTTGAAGGATGTACTTTTACATGAAACATAGATCATTTTTGAGACATTTTTTTGTTTTATTTCTTTTCTTCCTTTTGATCATATTTATCTTCCTGAAATCATGCATACTTTTATTTTTTTGTCAAATTAGAAATTGTACAAGATAGGTCCTTCAGGCTGAAAAAGATGAGATGAAAAAGATGAGATGAAAAAGATGAACCATTGTTCACCTGACCATATGTCTGCAATGTGGTCCTTGAGTTAGAAAGCAGAGCTGAATTTCTACTTTGCGTTCCATCCTTAACTGCCAAATGTTAGAATGTTTTGTTTGCTGTGAAGTTTAAATTACATTGAGGCTGAGGATCTAAAGAGAAAATATTTTATTTTTCAGAGACTATGAAACATTGAGCTCTTAACAAAAAAATGCCTTGGGCCTAGAACTCTATTTCTGAAGATGTCAGCGAGATTTTGGTGTTCCTTTGTCACTAGAATTTTGTTCAGTTGCAGTAGTATCTACAGAGTAAGCTTTTTGATACTTTTCTCTTTGTCGATTAACCTTTCGGTCAGCTTTTCACAGTGGTTTTGCAGATTTTCATGGAAGGCAGATTAACTGCAGCTATAGTCTTAGTGGCACTTTATGGACATAGGCATATGTCTTATCCAGTGTTTCAAGAGAACTTAAATACCTGGTCTTGTATTATCAGATAAAGGAGAATGGGTGTGTGTACGTTTATATGTATGGATACATACATGAATGTGTGCGTATCTGTGCTCATGTAGTCCTAATGTTCTTGCTTGTTTTCAGTTCTTTTTCACATTGTCAAATACTTAAGGGTTCGTCATCCTGGGCAAGTGTGAAGTCATTCCAGGTTCTTGAAGACTGCATCTCTTCCCAGTCTGTCAATCGTACTTTGGAAGTGTCTCTAAGGTGAATATAGGTTCTCAACTTGCAACAGCACTTAACTGGAGGCATAGCTGATATTCACAGTAGGAAGTATCCTCACCTGGCCCAACCTGACTGGGAGTTCTATCTTCATTTCTTTCTGAAAAAATAACTTGTGTGTTTCTCTTATTATCAATTGCATTATACTAACAGCTAAGGAATTTCATCGGATTAGGCACAAAGTTAGAGAAAATGGTGTTTACCTTTATGAAGTTTTTATTTTAGTGCAATACTGTAGAGGACATTGTTTTATTGAATAAACAAGAGGGTATGCATGTCTATTCTTCTTTTTCTAGTTGTAAAAGTAATTGAATTTCTTACTTGCTCTCTGGGGAAGGAAAGGGAGCAAATTCAGACAGCTCAACTACACTTATTTTCTGGGTGGTAAGGACTATAAAAAGTTTTTTTTAAAAAAAAAAATCTATTTGAGGACTCCTATTAAAAACAATATACTCGTGTACATATATAAAAATTTTATTGGATAATTATGTTTTCCATGTTCAAAATACTGAACATTTCACTTTGAAATTATAACTTTAATTTCATTTACATGAAAAATTACTTTGTAGCCTCACCTTTTTGACCAAATTATTCATTCAATTCAATATAAATTCAAATTTTGTTTTTGTGAGATCAGAGCTACAGACTTAGTGAATAAAATGTGATCTAGCTCCATTCCCACACATATTTTCCTGCTGTGGTATTTGCATTCTAATCCACATGAATTCAGAATAAAATTTATCAGAACTTGTTTTCAAACCACAACATTAGTTGTTAGAGGGACTAACACTTAGAGAGTAAACCATATAGCAGGTGTCTAGCTTAGAGCTTTGTGTAACTTACTGTGTGAGAAACAGGAACTTGATGACAACTTCATAGGCCTTCAGAGATTAAAACACAGCTGCATCCTTCGGTGGACAAGATAACGGGAGTCTTGGGCACCAAAGAAGAAGATAATCCTGCTGTAACCAACTCACCAATTTGAGCCTCGACTGACTCAGCATACCAGACCAGAGGTAAAAAGGACACAGAAAGGTAGCTGAGTAGCCTTCATCCGAAGAGTCCAGCCCACAACCACCAGGAGGCACTGCACAGGCACAACCAGGAGCAGCTGAAGGTGGAGACTATGGAAATAATTTCCTGGAAATTATTGCCTTTTTGGGGAAAGGTTATGAATATGTATAGGCGTTCCTAGAATTTTTCATGAATATGTAACACTTTGCAGCATTTAATCAAGTTTGCGGCCATTGGGCATTTGCCACACTTTGGAGGAATTATCCCCGTGTGTGCCTAGCACTGAATAAACATACCTTCTTTATAACCTCACAGGTTGCAAAGTGATTTCCGTGCATCATAGTGGCTTTCTGTCTCTGAACTACCTTGGAGGCAACCTACTAACTTTGCTGATAACACTGTGGAAAAAAAAAAAAACCACCTTCTCCCTATTTTTTCTTTTGCTATTACTTCTTTAATAAGAATGCTGACTTCTTATAGAAACACATTTTGTTTAATCTGGGTTACTGTAATCAGATGAGTTAAGATATTTATATTTTTCCTTTTTTTTTTCCCCTTTTTTTGTTTTTTGAGTGGCTGTAAATATAGTAAAGACAAAGTGGCCTTCACTGACAAAGTATATCACAAATATATGTCTGAAAGTTGTTTCTGTATCTCTTGACTGAAATTTATATGACACCAAAATTTTATTGACATAGTTCATTGTGTTATCTGAAGCAATTTATTGTGGTTTATGAAATATAAATTTGCTGAATTTACACTTGAGTACTGATACCTTCTGTGCAAGCTCTAATATATACATCAGATAAGAATTGTTGATGTATAGCTTCCAATTTCTCACATCTCACCTCTATTATAACACTGTACCATAAGTTTGTTTTTTTCCTCCATTCTTCTTGCCACTGTATATTTGATTTGTTGTCTTGCCTATCTTGAAAAGGAATTTATGTTGATGGGCCATATGCCCAAATGGGCTTTTGCATAACATACCATGATCAGTCATTTTTAGCTGCAAATTTCCTGTATTTTTACAAAAGATTTTTGTTAGATTTCTAAGGTAAAGTAGTGCCTTTGTCCAATTCTCCCTTGGACTCTGATAAGCACTGAAGAGGAAAACCTAATGATATTTTTTTCTGAGTTGTCTGTTCTATACAGAGTACAAAAATTAAAAAAAAAAAATAAAAAAAAAAAGAAGAAAAAATAAAAATAAAAACAAACAAAACAACAAACAACAACAACAACAAAACAAAAAACACACACAAAAATAAAACAAAACAAAACAAAACAAAACAAACAATCTTAGTAATGCTGTATTACTGTATTTTTCTAAGATGCTAGCATCTCAATTTTCCATCAGCATTTGAGAAAAAATACTGAACATTGGGCTGTGTATTTCCTGTATTGCCCTTTAATTGCAAAGCTATCTAATGAACAGCAAAGTTTGTAGATGTATGCTAAACAGCAGACACCATAATTTGTGCAACATCTTTTTTTTGCTTGTAGTCACTTTGTACCAATTGACTTGGCAAATCAGAAGTCCCCAAAATTTACTTTCTCTGAATTAGTGCTGTCTCAAACTGGTTATCTGTAGTGCTGAGGTGTACTATGCTATAATTTCAGTGCTGATAAAGATCTTGATACATAAGGTCATCAGCTTTTTGATTCACAAGTCTTTCTCTGCTTGGGGAAACTGCCATATGCCAATGTTGAATCATTTCTCATTTCTAAACTTTTAGTTGTGCCCTAATAAAATGCTTATAACTTAACTTCTAGCTGTTCACACATGCAATGCAACTCTTAAATAATTGATGCCATATCTTAAATGCTGGAATTGTTTGTGAGGTCTTATGGATAAATTCAAAATAGTTTTGTTTCAATAGCTTAGTCTTAAAATGTTTGACTTCAGAAAAAATATTTTTATATGTTGACATCAAATATCTCTTTGTATTTTAGTAAAACTCAGCAAGACATTTGCCCATTTTCATCAATTTCCATTTGCTTTTGTGTTCAAATTAATATATGTGACTGCATTTTCTTAGGCAGGTGATGTCCTTTATTTAGTTTTGAACTTACCTTCTAATTGTAGAAAATGAATGTATTAACATAGCAATACCTTGGTATGTACTTCTCTACTCACGACTGTACTGCATTACGTGAGGTGCAGGCCAGTGTGATGTCCTGTTGCCTTTGATGTGAACTGGGACTGAGGGTTTGTCATGGTTCAACCCCAGCTGGCAACTAAGCACCACACAGTGACTCACTCATTCCCCCCACATGGAATGGGGAAGAGACTCAGAAGAGTAAAAGCAAGAAAATTTGTGGGTTGAGATAAAGACAGTTGAATGGGTAAAACAAAAGCTGTGCATGCAAGCAAAGCAAGACAAGGGATTCATTCACTGCTTCCCATCAACAGGCAGTTGTTCAGCCATCTCAAGGACAGCAGGGCTCCATTATGCATAATGGTTACTTGTAGAAGAAATACGCCCTAACTCCAAACGTCTCCCGCCTTCCTTCTTCCTCCCCCAGCTTTTATACTGAGCGTGACATCATATGCTAGCAAATATCCACTTAACCAGTTTGGGTCAGTTGCCCTGGTTGTGCCCTTTGCAAGCTTCTTATGCAGCTGCAGCCTTCTAGCTGAAAAGTCCCTGTCTTGGTATAAACATTGCTTGGCAGCCATCAAGATGTCAGTTGTATTTTCAACATTGATTTCATACTAAATCCAAAACACAGCACTATATGAGCCATGAGGAGGAAACTTAACTCTATCCATGCTGAAGACAGGACAGAGCTTCACTCTTGTTTAGTGATTCCATATGTACAATTTGTGAGGGATTTTTCTGGAAATCTGACATGACAACATCTGTGTAGGCAAGACAAAGATAGGGAGATGATCATATATCTATTAATAAATCTAAAACAAAGCTATGTGAAATAATAAACACCCGGTACTACTCTTCCCTGGGAAAAAAAAAAAAAAAAGAATAAGAAAGGGAATGCACTGCAAACGCTAGTCGTGTTGTTTCATGCACTATTGAAAGATATTCAAATATTAGACAAGGACAGTTGATCTGTGAATAAAACAGAAAGAATATGCACATTCAAATATAGTCTTATGCTCCTACTTTAAATACCAAAATGATCTAAATCTAATCTGTATTTTATGTATTATATAATTTTATGCATTATGTTTCAAGTCCCTCCTCAATTCTTATTTATGCTTAAACTTTCTTGTGAGAAACTTTATTACCTATAACCATGCAAGTGTGAACAAACATTTGAACAAAGAAACAAAAAACTACCACTGGTAAATGTGTTGTGTTTTGCCTGTGTTCTGATGGCACTGAAAGTAATTTTTCCCCTAAGTATTACTGACTCATCTTAATTTTAGATGTATATAAAAGTTAAAATTTTCACTGCCAGGCAGTTATACTGTTTTCAAAGCTCATAATTCTAAAACTGTTCTTTAAAGTCAATAATGCTGCAAGTAAAGTGTGAAAAATGCAGTATGGTAGCTATGGAGAGGAACATTAAGAATATTTCAGTGTTGATCTTGTAGATGTTTGGGACTTTTTTCTTTATCCAATAATGTAGTTCAATATTCTCTAATATCATTTTATAGTAATGTATTTGTTCAGTTTTTCCTAATTGTGGCAGATTTGACCGCTGGTGGCTTGAGCTTTATTTACCAGTTTTTCTTCATTCTGCATACTTCTTCGAAATGCATTTCCATCATTTTGGAATGAGGACATTGCTGAGTCAGGATGGCAATAAATTGCAAAGAACGTCTCTGTAAATGGGTTATTCTAGCGTATCTCACCAGCACATACATGCCTGAGTGACTACAGCCAAATGCTCTTTGTTAGTCACTCTGAAATTCCCATTCCCACCTCCTATGTAATTCTAGCCCAAGCTACTTCTAATTCTGAAGTTTGAGAAATTTCCTTGAAGCAATGACATGAAAACAGCAATGATTCACTGCCAATGTAATGGCAGAAGCTTGCCAAGTTAGAGAATGAAATGCCCAAGGTCAGTAACAGAAACTTTCTTTGTGAAACAGATATAAACACTTAATTCTAAAAAAAAGATGAGCAATTGACTAAACTGGAGAATATATTCCCTAGTTTGAATGCTTTATTTTAGAAGTTCTTTAAAATGCAAGGGATCTCCAGTCTTTCATTCAGATAAGCAGTAAGAAACACCTAAGTCCCAAGAAACACTAAATTTGTCATATTTGGATTTCCATTCTAGCCTTTGTTTACCTATGCATTTTTTAAGCTCTACAATGCCACATTGAAAATGTCCCTTCCCAGCTCAGCACCTTAACTATAGAGGTATAACTGCTTTTTCTGTCCCTGTCATTTGAGTTGTCTTATATCATGTCCCATCTTCAATGGAAGGGGCATGTAATACCATTACCTAAACTGTTCTGAAACCTAGAATTTTTATTGGGGAAATGGTGGATGGTGTTTTAAAGTAGGCTAAGAAAAAAATCAGGTCAAGATCTTCCTTTGTTTGGTGGAGACCCAGATTAACTTGATATGCCATGATTCACATGTCTTTACATTTTCTCTTAAAGAAAAAACAGTTTGTGAAGAGAAGTTTGTGATCTGAGTCCCAAATTTAGAAAAAAATCCTGATACCTAGACAGGAAGAGAAACTGGGATAGACTTGTGCCTAGCATTTCTTCACATCTACACTTCCCCTGTTTCTTTCTATTGGTCAGTTTGTGCCAAATGTTTTAAATTCCTCAGCTGCTTTTGTATTGTACTTGCCACTTTTCTGATGATTGTATAAAGCATTTGGGTATGACAGCGGAGGGAACAAAACCATTGTGCTGGAGTCAGGTACCAATACTTTGATAAGTTAATTTAATGCATATTACTTAAATGTTGAAAGTACATATTAAAAATAGATATTAATAGATTTTGCCTCTCCTAAGTAATGATGGCAACAGATGAAAGAGGTCTAAAATGCTGTTAGGAAATTGTCCTGGTTTTGTTAAAAACAAGTTTCTCTTTTAGTGAATTTGCCTGTCAGCTAAAGCCTTCATGTTAGCTGCATTTTCCTGGAGAACCCAACACATGTTTTGGTTAAACCTAGCAATGGAATGCAAACTTATTGATAAGCACGGATGGACATCTCGCGAGAGGGGCAACGAGAAACTGATATCCGAGAGACTGACCAACGGTGTATAACATTCCATTCACGTGAATACTTCATATAAAGTGGGAGATCACGAGGATCTCATCCCTTTTTTGCCCTTTTCCCTTTTTCCCTTTTTTCCTCATGGCTGACATTAGGAGAGGACCTTGCTGGTCGTCCCTGCAAACTGAGGCGTAGTGAGAGACTGAATCCAGCTCTGGTTGGCTACAGAGTCTAATCCAGGACTTTGGGTGCTGGCTCTGCAGTTGCTGAGACTTACAAGATTGGTTTTGTATATTTTGTATTATTTTCTCTATTCTTATTAGTAGCATTAGTAAAACATCTTTAACTTTTCCAACTCTCTTCTCTCTGTCCTTCTTTCCCTCCCGATCGCCTGTCCTGAGTGGGAAGGGGGAAGAGGGAGGGGCAAAAGGGGGAAGTGGAGGGGAGAGGAGGTTAACAATACATCTGCCAGGGTTTGATTGTCACCCCGCAATCTTAACCCTCAACAGAAATACATGTAAATTCTAAAATGACTTAGAGTATTACAAACTCAAGCTGTGAGTGAAACTATTGTGTATTATATGACTCATATTTATGAACAACAGGACTAAGAATGCAAAGTAACCATGGGAAGTTATTAGGCTGGTGCAAAAGTAATTGCAGTTTCAAACCATTCACTTCAAATCATAATAGCTAGGCTCAAACACATCTTATTAATCAAAATAGAAACCATTACAATCAACACATTTTTTGCCAATGAGAATTAAGTTTGTTTATTCCTGAAGACAGCAGATGAAACAAAACTTTGTAGTTGGATCGAACCTGCAGCAGACCACCAGTGATGGAAACCTTTTTTTGGGTGCAAGTTTGGCTTTGGGAAGTGCTTTGGAGGCTCTTCTCAGTCCAGCTGCTGAGCTGGTCATTGGTGATTGTAATATGCAATCCACTTTTTGTCCTGTGTTATAATCTGATCAAGAGACGGTTCATGTTGTTGTGTAGAATAAGAGAGGACACTTCAAAATGACAATTTTTTTGTTCTCAGTCAGATTGTGAGGTACCCATATGTCAAGCTTTTTCACCATTTCAATTTGCTTCAAATTCCAAACAACCATAGAATGGTCGACATTGAGCTCTTCAGCAACTTCTTGTATAGTTGTAAGAGGATCAGCTTCGATGATTGCTCTCAGTTGGTGGTTGTCAACTTCTGATGGCCGGCCACTATGCTTCTCATCTTCAAGGCTCTTGTCTTCTTTGCAAAATTTCCCGAACCACCACTGCACTGTACGTTCATTAGCAGTTCCTGGGCCAAATGCCTTGATGTTGCAAGTTGTCTCCACTGCTTTACGATTCATTTTGAACTTGAATAAGAAAATTGCTCAAACCCCATTTTTGTCTAACATCATTTCCATAGTCTAAAATAAATACAAATTTCAACAATGCAAAAATGGCTATTCCTTTGGGATATCCATTCTGCAACAATAAAAGCATTGGGAGTGGGGAAGAGGAGTTTATGAGTTTTCTTTTCAGTTTACTAATAGAATTTCAACTTTTAACGACTTGCTTTTTGAGCAATTTTAAACTTTTTTGATTTGATTTGTAATCATTACTAAGTAAACTGCAATAATATTTACAAGATAGGAAGGATAGATATTGTATATTACTACAGGTCTTGCAGTTCAGATGTCTGTGAATGAAATTCTATTAAAAAATACAACCTATCCAGACACATTCACTGCAGTGGCCTAGAATCAGATGTATCTCTGGAAATAAGCAGATTTTTATGCTATTGAGTTTACTGCCTTATATAATAGGCATTCTCCTCTTAAATTCCATGCAGTAGGAGAACAAAGTGTCATTGGCTGGTTTTAGGTGTTTTTTAGATGTTTTAAATGTTATTACAAAACATTGCTCATGTTGAAATAATGCCAGGCATGTAAAAGTTTTATGAAAATAGTGATAGACAAAATGGTTGTTGATACAAATGCTACTAATGTCTGTTGTTAACAACCATGTAATTGCTTGGTTTCATAGAAGAATAAAATGGAAGGGGATCCTAAATAGCAGTGGATGGTAATGACCATAATGACATTACACATAAGTAATATTTTAAATGATGGATATTAAGATACAGTTCTATCTCCGAGGATCACAACCTGGAAACAACACACAATGCAGTTTCCCTGTTAAATTCTTCTTACTTTACTTACATTTACTGTAAAATAATATGAGTAAATGGGAAACACACTGAAACCCAAAGGATGACATATACCGGCACTTGAAGCAGAACATTTTGAACTCTACCGTAATTTCAAAATGTAGAAAAAATACTCAGGAGATGTAATTTACATATCTGCAACAAACAACATTGCTTTTATGTGTTACACCAAAGTAAAGTAAAACTTAGATGTGAAAACTTGCAAAAGCAAGAACAATATACCATGCACAGGTTTTAGAGGTACACAGAGAAGTTATCAACATATTTCATCTGGTTGATGAATTTAAGTAATATTAATAAAGCCAAGCTTTTGATATGGCTCCTGAGAAGTTATACATTGTTGTGCTAAGTGGGTGAGATCTATTGTATCCCTTGCATAACCCAATGTCACATCAACTGGACAAAGGCTTCACTTTGTAGCAAAATGTGCATGTGATTAATGTGTACACAGAGCAGTTCAAATAAAGTTGATGGCTTATTTAAGTCCCTGCAGATCAGTATCCAAAATAACTTCAGCATAAGAAAACTGAAGCAAACATGAAAATTAGTCAGATACAATATTAAACTTATCTCCAGATAAAGACTACTTTCCGTGACTTCAAACAGAATGAAACAGATGTGTTGTTTTTTGTTTTGGCATTTGTTTGGTTTTGTTTGTGTGTTTTTTTCGTTTGTTTGTTGGTTTGGTTTTTTTTACATTGGTGTTCCTTTGATCAAGATTTTATGATGGTGTTGGTAAATTTTAACTCTGAATGTATAAGGTTGAAGGCTACAGGTCCATGATATCAGTTAAACACTAGTATGTATCATCATTATGATATAAAGAATTACATGTAGGCCATGTTCACAAGTTTTATAAATCATTATGATTGCTGTGAATTAGAATTCCTTACATAGACACATCTATGTACTTTTTAGGGCAGCTATATAGAATCAGATCTTCATCATGTAGGATAAGAGAATCTATTAAAACATACTTGAGCACAGTTTGAACAGGATTTTTTTTACCTTGTTTGCACAAGGGTTCCAGTTCCAGTGGGAGGTTTTTCCTGAGCAACGAATGGTTGAGTAGCCAGTCTTCAGAGGGTTACTTAATTTTTCCACTATTTTATTGGCTCCATAGGCAGTCAGAAACTGGAAGAGGAGGAAAGAAGCAAAATTTTCAGGAACATAAGAGAAACTAAAGATTTCATAAATTCCTAGGAGACTGGTGTCTGAAATCTGAAAGGAAACTGAAAGGAGAAATATAGCACAACTATAATACACTCTTCTGCCCAATAGTGTGGAAGAGCATTCAGTACATTCATCTCTCATAGTGTGAGACTTGAAGAAAAGTCCTCAGTTTTACGAGGACGTAATTTTAATTCAGGAATAACAGCATGACAGAGAGATGCTGATCACGGGACTAGTTATCAAGGATCTACATTCCTTCACCAAAAGAAAAAAAATAGTCTTGGTTTGACAAGATTATTTATCCCTTTAGCGAGCTCCTACATGTGACTACTTCAAACCAGTACGTAACTGGTATTCCATTTTGCTTTAAGTGTGTTCCTTTTAGCTACATCCATTTCAGGGCATCCATTCCTCAGACAAAAGGTTCTTCTTCAAATAAAATTCCTATTTCAGTTATTACTCAAATATACAATAATCAATCATACAATACAATTCATAGTCAACTTTAAAGAGATGTATATTTTGACCCATAAAATCCTTGTGCCCACATGTGGTGTTTTCAAGGATTCTACTCTATATATTCATGAGTACGCTTCTGTATTATTTTTGTTACAGTAATTATTGTGACCTTTTAAATATATTTTAATGACACAGATCTTTGTGCAGGGATTTTCTGTGTATTTGGTGGATAAGTGAAAGGTAGCTTAATGGATAATAAGTAAACAGAGAATCACATGTTACACTTCATTAGATGTTGTAATCTTTAACTATGGAAGGGGATTCTTTAAATGCTGATGTGAGCAAAAAAAAAAGGCTTGAGGAAGAGGAGAAACATTCTGGCATTGTTTTCAGCGAAAACAAGGTAGGTTTGAAGTTTTTTAGTAGAACATTCTGAGGACTACCGCAGTAAACAACTTGCATGTAGCCACCTAATGCTGAGAATTTGTTAGCATGGGAATGGTTTATTCTGCAACAGTTGGTATGACAAGTGGTCTAGGATTAATTTACTAGTGTGGATATAGCCTCTGAGAATCAGAGATTTAGTACAAAAACTTCTATATTGCAGATTTCCCCCATCCATCAATCATTTAGAGGTAAATGAAGGGTGCTAGGCAGCCTATTGTTGAAGGGCTATTTCCCTGGTTTCTGTAGTACCTTAGTACAACTGAAAAACTTTAGATCAAGAAAAACTGCTTCATTTAAGCCTGCTGAGTTATGACAATATGCCTTTTCATTTCACTCCTGCTTTGAAAAAGTGACACTGCTGATAGCAAACCCCGAAAACCTGACTCAGAACACCTTTACCTACTTGCACTGAAAAGGTATGACCAGTGGTAATATGCATTAAGTGCTGACAAAGTTGCAGCAGGCTAAAAGCCAGTTTATTTAACCTAAAGAACTAAGAAACTAAGCCTGTAATCGCAGAAGACTTACTTGTATGTAGCAATTGGGGGAAAAACAAACAAATGAACAAAACCAAACAACAACCCATCTTATTTCCTGCTATATTTCTGCCTCTTTTGCACTTCAAATTCTTTATTGATTTACAGTCAACTGTAAACTTACTCTTTCTTGATCAAAGTGATCCAAATATAGTCTAGATAAAGAATAGATTATAGAAAATAAAAAATATGTGAAAGGTGTCAGGTGCTCGTCATGATTATTCTTCATTTCAGAAATCAATGACAGGTCATGGGCTTTTGTTGGAGTTCCTCTACTTTGTCCATACACATGCTTATGCTTTTCATATATCCACCATCTCTCATAACAAGCATCATCAAGAAATGGTTGTGTGTGTAGCATGGGTTTTGTGTATGTGACTTTGCTTGTGCATACAAGTTTCTGTTTCCTGAGAGAATAAAAATACATTAGACAAGTCCTATTAGGATGAGCTATTTTTATTTTTATTTTTTTTAAGGTATCTATTTTATTCACATAACAAAATCCTGTTACTCTCTGCAGAATTTTAAATAGGTATTTCAAAGCAGGAAGCTGGCAGAAAAGGATGGAAGTGGAAAAGGAAGTGTTAAAAGACTGTCTTCCTAGCTCTAGCTCTAGCTTTAAACATGCAGCAATACTTGTCCACCCTAGGATAAACCAGTTCACACTGGACACCAGACCACATCCATGCCTTGAATGTTGTAAAAGTGAAGTCACATTTCTGACTGTAAGGTAGAGTACTATATCTACTAGCTCAGATATTCCTGAAAGTGCAATTATTGTAACATGACTCTTAATGAGGGATAAACACCTGGGGAGTTTCTCAGCATCTCAGGCAAACTTTACAAACTGAATTAAACACTGGCATATATACACAGCTGATGTATTCAGGTAGAGAAGTTAGCCCAATTGTGTCTGATCAAACTTATTTTAGCCCATAGACTCTGAAACTTTCCAACATTTTTACAAACCCCCTGGCTTGCCAGATAGTCAATTAACTACTGATAAACTATGGTATTCTGTAGGCCAAGGGCATTTGTGGCAAACCATTTATTTCCATTTTTCTCTGCACAGTAAAGCTAAATCGGTTCTAAGGGATGTACTTACACCAGACTATCAGTGCTTGTACTTGAGGGACAAAAATCCTTTTATGAGTACTTTATACTATTGACCCTCTTATGCACTATGAAAACTTTGACAAGAGGATCTCACAATTTATATACATACTTATGAATGCTTTTGTTCGTACAGCAGGAAATAAACAATATAGGTAATTAAAATTATACACTGAATTACAGTATCACAGTATCACAGTATGTTTGGGATTGGAAGGGACCTCAAAAGATAATCTAGTCCAATCCCCCTGCTGGAGCAGGAACGCCTAGGTGAGGTCGCACAGGAATGTGTCCAGGTGGGCTTTGAATGTCTCCAGGGAAGGAGACTCCACAACCTCCCTGGGCAGCCTGTTCCAGTGCTCTGTTACCCTCACTGAGAAGAAGTTCTTTCTCAAATTTAAGTGGAACCTCTTGTGTTCCAGCTTGATTCCATTGCCCCTTGTCCTATCATTGTTTGCCACTGAGAAGAGCCTGACTCCATCCTCATGGCACTCACCCTTTATATATTTATAAACATTAATAAGGTCACCCCTCAGTCTCCTCTTCTCCAAACTAAAGAGCCCCAGCTCCCTCAGCCTTTCTTCATAAGGGAGGTGCTCCACTCCCTTAATCATCTTTGTTGCCCTACACTGGACCCTCTCCAGCAGTTCCCTGTCGTTCTTGAACTGAGGGGCCCAGAACTGGACACAATACTCCAGATGGGGTCTCACCAGGGCGGAGTAGAGGGGAAGGATATTTCATGCCATGGGAAAACATTTAATAAAATCTCAGCTTCCATTCAGAAAGTAGTTCTGAAGGGGATAGGGAAAATCTCTGGAAAAAGACTTTTAGAAATAGGATATGTGAACTGAACAGGGCGGAAAAGCCTTCAGTTTAATTGTGTATTGACTTTTTGTGGACAGGTTTTGGTAGTGGAGGGGCTGCAGGCCTGGGTTCTGTGGAAAGATGCCAGAAGCTTCTCCCAGGTCCAACAGAGCCAATGCCAGCTGGCTCCAAGATCAACCTACCAGACTGAGCCAATCAGCAACAGTGGTAGTGCCTCTGTTATAACATATTTAAGAAATATGTGAGAGAAACAACTTTGCAGACACCAAGGTCAGTGAAGACAGAGGGAGAGTAGGTGTTCCAGGTGCTAGTGCAGAGGCTCCCCTGCAGCCTGTGATACAAATCATGGTGAGGCAGGCTGTCAGTCTGCAGCCCATGGAGGTTAATGGCAGAGCAGTTATCCATTCTGAAGCCCATGGAGGACCCCATGCCAGAGCAGATGGATGTGCCCAAAGGAGTCTGTTACCCCATGGGAAGCCCACACTGGAGCAGGATCCTTGCAGGCCCTGTGGAGAGTGCTGGAGCAGATCTTCTGGCAGGACTTGTGACCCTGTGGGATCTCACGCTGGAGCAGTCTGTTCCTGAAGCACTGCACCCTGTAAAAAGGACCCATGTTGGAGCAGTTCATGAATAACTGCAGCCTGTGAGAAGGATCCATGTTTCTCATGGGAGGGACCCCACACTGGAGCAGGGGAAGAGTGTGTGGCGGAAGGTACAGCAAAGACAATGTATGGTGAACTGATTGCAACCCCCATTCCCCATCACCCTGCATCACTTGGCAGGAGAAGGTAGAGAAACTGGGAGTGAAGTTGAGCCTGAGAGGAAGGGAGGGATGCGGGGAAAGTGATTTAATATTTGTTTTTATTTCTCATTACCCTGCTCTGACTTTTGAATGACAATAAAGTAATTAGTTTCCTTAAGCTGAGTTGCTTTTGCCCGTGATAGTACTTGATGAGTAACCTCCATCCTTATCTCAATCTTTAAGCCTTCATTACATTTTCTTTCCCCTGTCCACATGAAGAGAGGGAGTGACAAGGCTACTTGGTGAGCACCTGGTGGCCACCCAAGATCAATCCACCATAAATTGTCTGTGAAATAGTGACTACAATTGTCCTCATCCCTCTGAATTGTTTAGAGCAGCCAGAGTCAGTGGCAATGAAGCACTCTTAATTTTCAGTTACACGCTTTCTAGAAAAAGATATCTCACCGGTGGCTATTTTCTAGTCCAAATTCATGTCCTGAATGATTTAAGGAAAAACCAAAGTTTTATCATAAAAATTTAACGGTTCAAACATGTAAATATTTGAACTCATTTTTTTAAATGTAATAATTCTTTCTGGATTTGTTTATGGTCTAACCAATTTTGCTTGATGTTACATATTATCCAACTTAAACTCCTAAGTGCATCCAGCTAAATACTCTCTGCCATTTTTATTTTTATAGAGAAATGTCGGTGGCATCTTCGTTTTTCTGTTTCTGTTGCAAAATACAGTATTGTGGGAAGAGCTAGAAACTACATTATCCTATGCCATGAAAACCTAACCATGAAACTGAATAGAATTAAAATGGAAATCAGTCATGTGGTGATTGTTTTCAAATGTGTGCATTCTCACTCAGTGGCATTATAAATACCATTGGTAATCATCAGCACTGGTTGAGATTTTAAAACCTGAATAAATCAAATACAAATGTTAAAATAAATGAGGAAACCAGTTGTCCTAATTTATGCTGTCAATCACTAATTTTGATTTACTGAGAATGCAAAAAAGTTAGGTCCAATTTTTATGTATCTTTCTTTTTTATATGGATTTTTTTTAACATGAGTTGTTCCCTATAAAATTCTACATAAACTTGGTAATACAGCATAGTTCCGTTCATTACAATGATATGAATTACCTTACAGGCCTACATCTTTTCAGGCCTAGCAATACAGAAACTGTCAGGGTGCTGCAGGGGCTGGGGGTTTCTTGAGATCTGGGGCCTGTCCCACCATCCCCAGTGAAGGCAGCAGAGCTGGGGGGCATCTGAAGGAGCTGCAGTCCAGGACATCAGACATCTCTATGGGGGTGGGGTGATAAGGCCAGCCTGTGAATAAGGGATAGGATCAGGCCTGGTGAGGGGAACCAGGGTTCGACACAGCCTCTAGATGACTGGGCAGGGCCAAGAGGATGGGGCCAAGCTGGGTTTCTGTAGGTGTTTAAGTTCCGTTACATCTTCTGGCACAATTTAGAGCAGTCGGAGGGTTACTATGTTAAGGTGCAGTTATACCCAAATAAGTTTACCTAGTGCTCTACTGTAGTGGTTCACCAATACTTTAGACCTCTGGTGATGCTGGAAAAAGAGGACCTGGCATATGGATCATTCAGCAGGCTCTGTCTATGCATTCTATGTAATTAAAGGTTACCAGCTAGAAGATAGTGGTATGAGAGTGATATATATTAAATCAGTGTATTGGACTCATTTTATTTGCTGCTGTGCCTTTAAATATTATTTTTCAATCTTAAAAGAATGGCTAATTTTTAAAAAAATAACTTTTTTGAATGGTTTTCTGACCTTAAGCAGAGGGATCATGGTCAGAAGCTGCAGGTACATTCAGAGAAGGAACGTTTTGAATATATTCTATTAGCTTTTCCGATGACTAGTAATGTTTATAGAAACAATCATACCTAAGCAGAGAGATAGACAGCATGATGCAATAGGTCTTTTCCAACTCATAGTCCTATATTTCTGCGATTTCATAAAATACGTTAAAATAGATTTGCATAACAGACTGGAAGAGCTCCAAGCAAGCTATTTCAGTCTCTCAGAAACATAATAAATATGTAATTTAAATACTGCCTAAAAACATATTTACTGATCTGTCTGAATTTATTCTTCCATTGGAGACTACAAAATGCATATTTACCAAAGAACTCTCCCTAAATAATGTCAAAAGCTGTTTGTGTTGACTGAAGTCAGAGAGCTCAAAGACTGAGGCTTTGTCCTTAGAGCATATTTCTCATGTGCTGTATTTTTAAGACCTAAAAGTGTCTATGAAGAAGTCAGAATTTTAACAGCAGCTGTGGACTATTGTTTGTATCAGGCCTAATTAACATAGAGAAATGGTCTATATAGGGTTTCTTTTCTTTTCTTTTCTTTTCTTTTCTTTTCTTTTCTTTTCTTTTCTTTTCTTTTCTTTTCTTTTCTTTTCTTTTCTTTTCTTTTCTTTTCTTTTCTTTTCTTTTCTTTTCTTTTCTTTTCTTTTCTTTTCTTTTCTTTTCTTTTCTTTTCTTTTCTATTAATAT
Organism: Patagioenas fasciata; assembly: GCF_037038585.1. Classification (NCBI taxonomy): domain Eukaryota; kingdom Metazoa; phylum Chordata; class Aves; order Columbiformes; family Columbidae; genus Patagioenas; species Patagioenas fasciata. The sequence continues at coordinate 24,540,587 of NC_092524.1, read as the reverse complement.
TCTATTCTATTTCTATGCATAGTTTCCCATGTTACTTTCTGCTTTATTCCTTTCATAAAATATCAGGGAGTCTACAGATCTGCTGCTGTTACACCCATGGCTAACCACTCATTTTCAGAGAGTAAGAGTTGGCAGCCACGTAGCTCTGCTGCCTGCAGGTTCTTCCTACTTCCCTCCTCTGTGCCAGTGAATTCTGGCATCCGAAGAGCAGTGGTAGTAATGCATTCAAGAAACTTCTGGAATAGTTTCAATTGTTCAGTTGTGCTGTGGTGTTAGAAGTGATCCAGATATTCTACTAACTAATCTTACATTTCCATTCCATGTTACTCCATGTTACTCAAGTCAAATTCCTTCAGCTTACTGAGATTTAATTTTCACACTACATTTTTGTCACCAAACAAATGTCATTGGAAGCTGTTTCTTTAGCAAATCTTAGTTTAGAGAAAAAAAAAAAAAAAAGAAAAAAAAAGCATGGAAAAAGATTTCCCCAGAGAGCTCAGATATCTAAGGCAATAAAAATAGAATGTATATATTTAAAGAGAGTTTCATTCCATATTCCAATAAAACAGAGGAATTTGTCTTTCTCTTCTTTTTCTTTTTTTTTTTTTTTAAGTTTAATGGAAGTTATAGTAGTGTGGTTTCAAAGAATGTAAAAGGATCTAATTATTTTTATTTAGAATCATGAGAGACTTCTAAGCTGTAGTTTATTACATCCAATTTCAAATCACATTTAATTATTATCTCCTAACTAAAAGGAATGAAAAATATGAAGTTTGCACAGACTGAGTATATCTATTTGAATTCACTTCCTAAACCTTGAGCTGCTATTTGATTACGAATTGAAACATTCGAGCAGACTACTAATTCTATTGTAATCTTCATTTCAAATACCCTGACTGATGACTCTAGTTCTCTGATAATCTTTTACAGAGTGTATCAGATTCCTTTGGAATTTGAGTACTTTCCAACCTCAAGTTTGCAATTAACAAGACAACAGATGACAATGCTGAAATCATGGCTGTGGCTTCCTTCCATGGGGTGAATTTCTTCATTTTAGTTGGGTACAGGACCAGGGAAGTACTATCACAGGCAGAAAGGGAACCATATTATTAGCTGGATCATTTGTATGATTTTCCAGGTACCTAAAATTAAAATAGTTCTGCATCTTTCTACTAATGCTTTGGCAGTTTCCAGCTTGGTTTGATGACTGAATTTGAAGGAGTGATTTTTTTCTTTTTTTTAGTTCCCCTGGTATATCGATATTCTGTTTTCCACTTGTTTTCTAAATGTCTCTCCCCTACTCTGCTTTAAACTGACTGCCGAGTGAGTAAAGTACTGTGATGGAAATATTCAAGAGTTACAAACTAAGGAGAATAGGTTTTTATCCTGGCTACTCAAAGCCTAGAAAAAGAATTGAAAAAAATAATAATAATTAGAGGCAGATCAAAATACTGAAAGGTGCTTACGATTGAAATATGTTTCTCAGTTCTCAAACGCAGATTAATTGGTTTATTAAGAGAATTGTATTACTACGATCCCCCCACAAAAGTTAAAATACTTTACTATGATATCTGCTTGATACAGTCAGTGCCTGTAATAAGGTTTGACAAAGAACATACAAATGACAAACTGTTGGAACCATAAAGGACTCAGCACTCCGATTCAATGTGAATCATGCAAAGCCATTTATTACAGAAACATGTCTCCTTATACATGCAACTATTCTGTAATCACGAATCCACGTTCCAAGCATGGGTTCGCTAAATGAACATCATGAGCAATCCACACGCTGGAGCCCCACTGATGATAGGTCCGATGACTCACGCCATGCTGAGGCCCTGTTAATGAAGAAAAACCCCTCTTTCTCACAGCAGATTCTGTTCTCAGCTTCTCGAATCGGTCTTGAGATTCCTTTGGGCCTGACTAATTCTCCTTCTAACAAAACCCCTCCACAACAAACTTGACAAATAAACATTTACTCTTTTCTTGCAGCAGACTCTGCCTACAGTAGAACAGGGTAATTTTTCCTGTATAATTATTCTATAATATTGCAGGGCATGGATTGCATTCTGTGGATACATGGAAAAGATACTGGACTTTCTGGAGGAGGTATAGAGCTTACAGGCATTGCTGTGTCCTTCAGAATTCTTTATACGTTGGCTATTTTGAATCATACAATAACAAAACTATGTCACTTAAAAAATATCCAAGCAATAGAACTGTTAATGTCAGACACAAGAGGAGCTCTTTGAGGCATGTTGACTTACTGTAAATCAGTCTGAATTAAAACAGTAGGCTTTGACTATTTATTTGAAGTAAAATAGAATAGATAGTGATGTTTTGGGTAAGGCTTTTGTTTGGCACCTCTAATTTGTGTCCTCTCCTGTATGAAGGACATTGCACAAATCCAGCCAATTTCTGCTTTCTCAGGTTATCGAGGGAAGAAAGAAGAATCTATAGTGCATAAACTCTATATAATTTTATTTAATAAAAAAACGTACTCGGGTATGGTTTCCTGTTTGTTATTGAAACCTGTGTTGTTGTTTCTTCCCCCAACAATTTAATTAAAAAAATATTTTTTTATTTAAAGTGTTTGTTACCACAAGAGAGCTTCACAACAAAAGGTACTAAGGATATGTCTTGGATCAAGCTATAAGGAGTTCCTTATTGAAAAGACTACATTACTCAGTTCCAGCTTTTTCACACCGTATTTCTGTGTCACTGCACAAAAAAGATGAACAACTTCATAGTCAACCACCAAAACTGAGGATACCACTCCAGTGCCATAAACACACACCCTTTGCTTGCTGTCTGTTTGGCTACATTAATCTTGCAGTATGTTTAGCCCCCAGGCAGTCCATTGCTTAATGTGTCCTCTATTTGGATTCATCATTCTAAGATATAACTCTCCCCAAATCTTTAGAGAAATCCTTTATATTTAGACTTAGTTCTGAGAACCAACAAGCTAAAAACTGGTTATGGCATTTCACTCCTGGGCATATAAGCCACTGCTGAATCTGTGTTTACACATCCATCTTGAACTGGTTTCTGTTAAGCACCATGCCTAAGATTTAGGTATGGCAGAGTTTCACAGTACAGTTTTTTGAGGATGAAGCACACTCAGAGCTCATGCATTTCTAATAGCAGATCTGTCTGCAAGTTTTCTTAGCTTATATTTCTTTCCAAAACAGATTCATCACTTCAGTTTGCACTTTAGAGCAAGAGGAGTTAATGAGCTGGATTCTGTTCTGTCTCAGTATCTACAGAATGAACAGACAAATTCTCATTTTCAAAGTCATTTTGAGGGAATTACATACAAGGCGTTAATAAACAATTTGGTTGGATTTTGATGTCCCTATGTGAATTACAAGTACTAGATGTTAGAATTCTTAAGACAATACATTTGAGTCTCGAATCATAGAAAGTCTTGTTGTACTCAGACCCCACAGCTCCAGCTTACATGGAAAAAAAAATCAAGCAACTTCAAAGCAAAGACAGTAGAAGACTTCTAGAGGCAGCATACTTGTTTTGTAAATTACATTTCCTAAATTATGAAAATTGATTCCACAATCCATTATCACAGTATCACAGTATCACAGTGTGTTTGGGATTGGAAGGGACCTCAAAAGATCATCTAGTCCAATCCCCCTGCTGGAGCAGAAATGCCTAGGAGAGGTAGCACAGGAATGTGTCCAGGCGGGCTTTGAATGTCTCCAGGGAAGGAGACTCCACAACCTCCCTGGGCAGCCTGTTCCAGTGCTCTGTCATCCTCACTGAGAAGAAGTTCTTTCTCAAATTTAAGTGGAACTTCTTGTGTTCCAGCTTGATCCCATTACCCCTTTGTGGTATCATTGTTTGCCACTGAGAAGAGCCTGGCTCCATCCTCATGGCACTCACCCTTTATATATTTATAAACATTAATAAGATCACCCCTCAGTCTCCTCTTCTCCAAACTAAAGAGACCCAGCTCCTGCAGCCTTTCTTCATAAGGGAGGTGCTCCACTCCCTTAATCATCTTGTTGCCCTACACTGGACCCTCTCCAGCAGTTCCCTGTCGTTCTTGAACTGAGGGGCCCAGAACTGGACACAATATTCCAGATGGGGTCTCACTCGTAGTTTTGCAGATGACACCAGGTTGGGTAGGAGTGTTCCTACCCTGCTTGAGGGTAGGAAGGATCCACAGAGGGATCTGGACCAGCTAGATCAATGAGCTGAGGCCAATTCTATGAGGTTCATCAAGGCCAAGTGCCGAGTCCTGCATAAAGATGCTACATGCAACGCTACAGGCTTGGGGAAGAGTGGTTGGAAAGCTGCCTGGAGGAAAAGGATCAGGGAGTGTTGATTGACAGCTGACTGAATATGAGCCAGCAGTGTGCCCGGGTGGCCAAAAAGGCCAACAGCATCCTGGCTTGCATCAGGAATAGTGTGGCCAGCAGGACTAAGGAAGTGGTTGTTCCCCTGTACTCACCACTGGTGATGCCACACCTTGAAAATTGTGCTCTGTTTTGGGCCTCTCACTACAAGAGAGACATTGAGATGTTGGAGTGAGTTCAGAGAAAGGCAACAAAGTCGGTGAGGAGGCTGGAGAACAACCTTGTGAGAAGTGGTTGACGAAACTGGGGCTATTTAGCCTGGAGAAAAGGAGGCTGAGGGGAGATGTCATTGCTCTCTACAGCTATCTGGAAGGAGGTTGTAGTATGGAGGGTATTGGTCTCTTCTCCCAAGTAGCAAGTGATTGGATCAGAGGAAATGGCCTTGAGTTGTGCCAGGAAAGGTTCAGATCGGATATTGGGAAAAATTTCCTCACAAGAGACATGTTGTCAAGCATTGGAACAGGTTGCCCAGGGGAGTGGTGGAGTCACCATCCCTGATGGTGTTTAAAAGATACGTAGATGAGGTTCTTAGGAACATGGTTTCGTGCCAGAGTTGGGTTGTGGTTGAACTCTCTGATCTTGAGGGTGTCTTCCAATGAAAACGATTCTATGATTGTAATCCAAAATTACATTCAAAGGGCAAAGTAGAAGAGTTACTGGCTTGCATAAGAAACCCAATAATGACAAAGAAAATGACTGAAAAATTGTGTGGCTGTCAGGAGTTAATTTCTTAATAATTACCATATCTGTACAGACAAAATCTGGTAGAAATATTGTTCAAAGACAACATGAACATCATGGTGACAATTCATTAGAACAGCCAGGTGAGTCAATTTTGTGTCCATTAAATACACTATAAAAGCACAATTACTTTTTAGTTTGCTTTCTCCAAGCTTTCCTGGCTGCTGTAAATATCTTTACAGACCCACAGCTACAGCTGCTTTCCACTTTGCTGCCAGTATTAATGTATGTGGTAGCAACAGTTCATAAAATATTATTTCTTTCTCTAAAATGTATTAGTTATGGTTCTTTTTCAGACTGGAAGTTCCTGTGAATCTGAACACTCTATTCCACCTAAGTGCATAGGCTTTTCTTTGAGACATCTCTTTGTTGTTCCTAAAGAGGGTTGTTCAGTTTCACAAACACACACATACTGTGTTGTTCACCTCCATTCACTTATTCTTTGTTTTACTGGTTATTACTAAATGATCCAATATTTGTTACTTGGGGAGGCAGGAGTGACAGCCTCTTTCAACTGCGGCATGGTGGGATCTTCCTGCTTCCTTAAGTACTCAGTTCTTTTTGTACTGTGGTAGAAAAGAGGTCTGCTAGGAACTGAAGACAAAGTTCTCTTCATTTCTGTCTGATTCTGATTTCTTTCTGGTTTGTTTGTTTTAATCCTCTCTATTAGGAGATTGTACTTGCCTTTAAACTTCGTAGAATGCAGTTTTGCATCTTTGATTGGGATCAAGGGCAAGAGAAAAGTTTTCTGTAAGTTGCTATAGCTAGCACAGATGCACCATATTATCTTGGCTTTTAGGGCAAATTAAATTCTCTTGTATATGTATGACATTGAGCTAGCACCACACTTGAGTTTATTATGTGTTAAACTGCTTTTCTCATATACTTATTTCATTTTATGACAAGATTAAATTCAAATTTTCAGGGTATTTTTGTTGCTCTTTCCTTATAAGTGGATCCTTTTGAGAAACATTTGCTATTATCTAAACGCCTTCCTTCTCTTTCCCAGGATCAGTTTTGGTTTTACCTCACATACCTCAGAATATTGATAAGAAAAATATGGATTTTTGTTTATGATATCACCCTTCAGTTTCCACCCAAAGTAGAAAGTACACATTTTCTTCCTTCAGCTACTGGTTTATTGTACATCCGTTTTTTTAAGAAAGACTGAATTGACATTTGAATACCAAGTTACTCTATATTTTTGAGAAAATAATATTGAAATAATAGACGTATAGACAGCTACATCACTTCTAAAATCATGCTGTTACTGTAGCACTGTTAGTTATTATGTCTCTTCACTGAAAATGTTTAATTCCATGAAGTTCATAGAACTTCATCAAGGAAGGAAAGAATAAAAATGAAATTCATCAAAATGTGTTTTGTCCATCCTTTTCTGTGTTGCTGCTGTTTGGTGAAATATTGTTATTACTGCAGATAAAGCATTTAACTTTAGTTCACAGTTCTCTTAAATCAGTAACTGCTTGTTCTGCTGGGATTCATTTAAAATGTCTTAGTAGCATTAGTGCCCCTGCAACTTGAGCTAGTATATTAAGTTTTCTATGTCTGAGTTTCTCTTACCTCCTAGGAAAAAAAAAAAAAAAAAAAAAGATATGCAACAAACAAGCTACATTGTCTCTACTACTGGGTCTTCAGCTGAGAAAATACCTGATCATGTGATGTTATAATATGCTTTTAAATCCTGAAACAGAAAGTCTCACTCAAGTACAAAAGTGTATTTTACAAAGATTATAGTAATATCTTTCCTTATTTTTCTTCTTTATTCTAGATGTAATGATGATTGTTTTTCCTTTCCTCCTTTCGAAACAGTTTAGCTTCACGAGTCAGTCTACCTGTGGTGTGAGCTGATCAAGTGTATCAAGCTGGAATATCAGAACTATCTTATACTGGTGGTATTGGCACCACTGAGTGCTTCGAACAGAAAGTATTAATAACATTGATACAACAACTGATGTTGGTTGGAAATACTTGAGCCTTCATTCTAAATCTGAAAAGCTACTACAGCCACAAAGTGCACTAGATTAAGCAAGTTCTGGAGTATCCAGGAGCCTTAAATAAGGGATGTAAACAGTCACAGTCTGAGAACAAGAGATAACACCCCAGGACAGAGTTAATGTTTTTAATTGCTCTGGTCTGAGAGCCAAGGATGTTCTGAGCACTCAACCCACAGGTGTGAGGCATTGAGGAAGGGGGCCATAGATTGGATAGACCTTGACTGATAACCAGACTGATCAATAAGAATATTCCATCCAATTAGTGTCATGCTTCATATTTATGGAGAATGAGAACCTTCCAGTCTCTTGGGCATTCTCGCTCTTGCTCTCTCTCCCAGGCACTCTCATTTGTATGCCTTTTATTTTTTTTCTCTTTTTGTTGAAGCCAGGGGAGTTTGGTTTAGGATGTTTAGTTCAGCCTTTTGCCATTTTGCAGAGGCCTCTGAACCTTTCTGCATTTTTTCCTTTTTTTCTCTCTTTGGGATTGGCTGTTCAGGACCAGGGTGCTGCTTCCTGGGACTGGCTGCTTGTTGTGGACAGAGCTCGTGAGGAGTTGCCTTAAATAGCTTTCATTTCTATTTTATATACATATTTACTAGCAGTGTATTATTTTGTTGTTGTTGTTATTTTATTAAACTGTCTTTATCTCAGTCTAGGTTTCTCCTTTCCTTTGCGATTCTTTCACATATTGGGGTGAGGCAGGGGCTGGAAGGGGGATGAGCGAGTGGCTATCATGGTTGCATTGCTAGCTCATGTTAAATCACAACAATTTCTAATGTGGATCTTTTCATTTTAGGAAGAAATACTTTCCTCTGGCCAATTTGGCTCTTGCCACTTCATTCCAACGGCAGTTCCCTCTGTTGGTATAATAAAATCACTGCCTTCCCAAGCACAACTAGTGTCACTCAGCATTTAAATAGAAAAGAATAGGAAAATGAGGATCCGATTAGTCAAAAAGACCTGTGTTTAAAAAACATTTCTGAAATCAAATAGTAGAATTAGACAATGGAAGACGTACTTAGGTATTATTACAGACTGTATTATTACATATTCATCGACTTGCTGAATGTGCATGGATTTGCCAGGCATACTCCACTCACCACTCCTCATTCTATGCAGTGCAGATGCAATGAAGGAATAACAAAAAAGTTAAGAGCCATCTAATGTAAGGAGTGATGAAGACAAGTTTCGGTGAATGTTGAATATTAATCTTACAGGTCACAATCTTCTGCAACATAAGAAGGTGTAACTTCCACTGATAACTCTCTGACTTAACAGTGCTTCATGACGAGACTGCTTTATGAGATGATGTAGGCCTTGAAGCTTAACTGAATTGTATGTCAGTTTTTCTTTTGAAAGCCTCCTTGCTAATAGTATTTCTGCTGGTATTGATTTCTAATGGCAGTTGGGAGCTTTATTCACTTTGATATACTTAAAAAATCCCTGCAATTAGAGAAACAAAATTACACTAACCAGGGAAGGTGTATTAATTGGTAACTCAATATAGTTTGACCCTAGTTATCTGTGCTTCTGCCTGGATGTTCACCTGCCAACCATGTGACTCTGAGATCTGTCTGCCTGAAGCTCACTGGGTATCTGAAATTGTACTCAGAAAAGTCTTTGCCTTAAGAGTCCTTACATTTAGTATGTTAAAATAAAGCTGAGTGATTCAGTGTGCACATTACCAGCTCTCAGCACAGATACATTTTGTTGAATGGCCTTGTGATGTCAAACACATTCTCTAAATTTATATAATAGTGTAATGTATGACAAGTGATCTGCACAACTGACCAGATCATGGGTTTACTTGATAAAGTATCTTGTCTGCTGATATTCTATTAACACCACAGGCCTATTCAATTTAACTACATAAATCGTAGAACCATAGAGTCACAGAATGGTTTGGGTTGGAAGGGACCTCAAAGATCTTCTAGTTCCAACCCCATACCAAGGACTCCTTCCACTAGACCAGGTCACCCAAAGCCCCATCACACCTGGCTTTGAAAACTTCCAGGGATGGGGCATCCATGACTTCTCTTGGCAATCTCTTCCAGTGCCTCACCACCATCATGGGGAAGTATTTCTTCCCAATATCTGATTTAAATCTACCCTCTTTCTGTTTAAAGCCATTACCCCTTGTTCTATCACTACATGCCCTTCTAAAAAGTCCCTCTCCAGTTTTCTTGTAGCTCCCTTTAGGTATTGGATGGCTGCTATAAGGTCTCCCTGGAGCTTTCTCCAGGTTGAACAACCCCAGCTCTCTCCACTTCTTTATAGGAGAGGTGCTCCAGCACTCTGATCATCTTTGTGGCCCTCCTCTAGACTTGCTCCAACAGGTCCATGTCCTTCTTAAGTCAGGGTCCCAAAGTTGAACGCAGTGGGGTCTCATGAAAGTGCAGTAGAGGGGGAGAATCACCTCCCCTTGTCATGATTCTTTTGATGCAGCCTAGAATATGGTGGGCTTTCTGTATACCTGAATGCCTTGTATTTCTTTAGCACTTCTAAATACAGGATCTCAAGGCCTTAATACATAGACTGTCTCTGTTGTAATAGATGCCGTCTCCACAGTGTTCTGAGGCAAACCTCAGCAAAGAAAGTTAAGAATTGAATCACGTCAGAGGCCAAACAGGATTAGAAACTGGATCTTCTAAATGACCTCCTGCTGTTCGTAAGTCTGCCTTATAAACTACTTTTCATATGTGTGTCAAACTATTTTGACTCTTCTTTTTCTTGCAGCAGAAGAGTTGTCATTTTCAGGATCTTGGATCTAATGTTGAAGCAGAAGCAGGGATACCATTACCTTCAGTTCTTATTGCAAGTGAGAAGACAACAGTTTTCTGCCATCAGATATGAATGACAGAATTAGTACTCTTAAAAAAGAGGAGAAAAGAAAAGGTTATTTGCAAAGGATATTTGGAAGATGCTTCAAACTATTCACAGTGGAATCTATTTCTGTAAAATTTCAAGAAATTTGATCTTTTGTTTTCATAAATTTTCTTTTCCATTGCCATTCCTTGTCTGCCTTGTGTATAATCAGAACTCAGCTGAGTAACTGTTTTGGATTCTTCAGATGCTGTCATCCATATTTTGCATAAATGAGATGTTCCATTTTCAGAATATGTATGAAATGGACTCAATTACATAGGACATAACTGCTTTCAGCCTGCTACTCTTTTTTGTGCATCTTTAAATTTCCAGACATTGTACTTTAAGCGTATGCCTAAGCGACGGTGTTTTATACCTGTGAGTTTCTTTTGTTTTTATAAATTGTGGAGAAGTTTTTGGAAAAAGCTTTTTCAGTAAAGTAATATTTACTTTTACAAGAGAAACTGGCAACTTTTAATCATAAACTTGTAGTGGTTATTTTGAAAAAACGGTTCTTTTTAGGTGCTGAAAAATTTAATTTTCTTTTTTCTGTTGCTGATAGTTAAATACTTCTTTGTTCAAAAGTAAAAATGACTTGAGTAGAGCAAAATGAATTTCTACAAAATATTTTATAAATTTCCTTACCTAAAAGGACTTTCTTAGCATGTATAGGTCATGTCAAGGTTTCACAGATGCTAAAAAGGGCAACTTCTATATTTTTGCTAGAGTAGTTGGTTCATTTTTAAAATATGGAAAGTTGTCTAGTGAGTATAAGAAAAAATAATTTCACTTTCTTCTTGAGTTTCAAGGTATTAATGAGTTTAGTTACTACAGGCACAGAGTCAGTCCTCCTAGTAACATCATTGTAATTTAAAACTCTCTGAGTCATACAGATCTTCTGCATAGCTATTCATTATCAGTGATAATTGCGTGAAAAGGAAGTTGCTCATCTGCTTCTGCTGCTTATTCTCCACTGGAAAGCATAATCCTTTGTTTTTTGGACAGAAAAATTAGCAGCTTTGGAGATCATAATTGTTTCATACCCGGGACTTGAAAGAAACTGGGGGGGAAAGATACTCTTAAGCCTTGTGTAAAAATATTGAATTTACTTAGAGTTACTTCTTGAAGTTTCAATTGTCTGAGACATGACAATACCTGTAAAAGGTGTCCAACTGCTCAATCCACTAGTGTGTGTGTGAATGAGTTACTGGAATACGTGTATGGAACAGTGTTTATCCAGTTATAATATAGAAAGCAAAAACAACAAACAAACAAAACAAAACAAATCAACCAAACAAACAAATAAAAAAGACACAAGATGTGGCACAAAAGTAAACACTCAACATACCATCTTACAATGACAGTATAACTGACTGTCAGATAACAGATTTCATCTTCCTGGTTACCTCATGAAATTGATATGAGCTAGCCTGACTGAGAAGTCTGGGAAAGAACCAAATCCCAGATCAAGTGTATCAAGTGGTGGTAGATTTTTCTCCCCCGCTGGTAACAATTGTCTTTCTTTGTAATAGATGTAGATATAGTATTCTTGGCCATGTTTCCAGTGTAAGTATGATACTATGCAAATACATGTTTTTTCAAATTCATTATCTGATACCAGTTCAAACAAATTTACATGCTTCAAAAGACAGGCATTATATTTTCAGACTTACAACTTATCTAAAATGAGAGAGATATTAGACCTCATATGTAACTGTTTCAGCTCAACTAGGGCGTGTTCTGGTATTCCTGTTCATACTGTCTGAGGATATGCATTCTAGTAGACAGCAGCTAATGATAATTTTGTGTTTGTAAGAAATTTTTGTATGTTTAAAAGCAGTGATAGATTTCCATCTGTTAATTTATCAATCATTTGTATCACCAGGACTCAGTATAGACAGTGTGCTCAGGAACTAGAAAATCCTGAAATTAAAACCAAAATAATTTAAAAAACATAACTTTCTGGTTCAGTTTAATTTCCACATCTATGATTTTGAAAAAATATCTGATGACTTTGGTGTCAGGGATGAAATTTAATTTCTGTAGGCCAAACACATTTGTGAAAGAGTAATCTTCTTTCTACTTTGATTTCTTCATCATCAGAAAAATAACCAGCTAAATTGCAGGTTTTCTATCAGTGGTAGTAATTTGACCAAAATATAGAGCTCAGTTTTAAACTTTGAGCTGAGTTAGTGGCTAAGACAGAAAAAAAGAAATCCTCCACTGAAGCTGAGCATACTTGATTTGTGGTTCCTGAAATGCTTAATGTTAAATTTCATAATATATTTTTCTTAACAGAGTCACTTTAAAGTAGATTAACATTGAAACAATAGTTAAGGATGTCAATTAAATCATAATAGCATCCATTTTATTTTGGCAGAACCAATAGTTCATTTCAATGTAATTTTATTTATAACCTATTTAACCTGAATATACACAAGTAGAAAGGAAACAAGGAAGTTAGTAGTTCTTGCTTAACAAAAGATAAAATACATTAAATTATGATCACTATTTGACCAGTAAGAGCATTTAGTGGTTGCTGTCAAAAATAGAATCCATTGTATTACCAATAATATAAAACAGAATTATAGAATCATTTTCATTGGAAGAGACCCTCAGGATCATCGAATCCAACCATAACCTAACCTAACTCTAGCACTGAACCATGTGTCTCAGAAACTCGTCTAAATGCCTTTTAAACACCTCCAGGCATGGTGACTCCACCACTTCCCTGGGCAGCCTGTTCCAATGCTTGACAACATGTCTCTTGTGAAGAATTTTTTCCCAATATCCAATCGGAACCTTTCCTGGTACAACTTGAGGCCATTTCCTCTGATCCAATCACTTGCTACTTGGGAGAAGAGACCAATACCCTCCATGCTACAACCTCCTTCCAGATAGCTGTAGAGAGCAATGACATCTCCCCTCAGCCTCCTTTTCTCCAGGCTAAACAGAACCAGTTTCCTCAACTGCTCCTCAGAAGACTTGTTCTCCAGGCCCTTCACCAGCTTCATCATCCTCCTCTGCACTCTCTCTAGTATTTCAATGTCCTTCTTATGATGAGAGGCCCAAACCTAACAGAGGATTCAAGGTGGGTCTCACCAGTGCCAAGTAAAGGGGGACTATCACTTCGCTAGTCCTGCTGGACACACTATTTCTGATACAAGTCAGGATGCCGTTGGCCTTTTTGGTCATCTGGGCACACTGCTGGCTCATATTCAGCCATCTGTCAATCAACACCCCTAGATCCCTCTCTGCCAGGCAGCTTTCCAGTCACTCTTCTCCAAGCCTGTAGCATTGCCTGGGGTTGTTATGACCCAAAGTGCAGGATGCAGAACTTGGCCGTGTTAAACCTCATAGAATTGGTGTCAGCCCACTGATCCAGCCAGCTCAGATCCCTCTATAGAGCCTTCCTACCTTCCAGCAGATCATTCTCCCCCAACTTGGTGTCATCTGCAAACATACTAAGGGTGCACTCAATCCTCTCATACAGATCATTGATAAAGAGATTAAACAGAAGGACACTCTATATAATTCTGAAGAATTTGTCTAAACAAAAGTGATATGCTAGGGAATGAAAATGACAGCTTTGTGATATGAACATACTGCATAACTTTCAGCATGAGTACTTTGATGTAGTGGTAGTAAATTCGACGAATCCAGACGCCGGCATAAGCTCTTTGATCGAATGGGCGGGCCGGGCGAGAGTAAGGAGTCTAATTCAATGTGAATTTACCATCCGTACTCTTTAATGAACTCTTAAACAACACTGAATATCAATGTCCCCGAGACCACGTTTTTCCAAGCCTTATATACTCTATACCAAAAGGCCATGCGGCAAGTGCAGGCTACAATTGGTTACACTCACAGTCACTCATCCCCCCCCACTATGGTGATTGGCTGCAGGGCACTGTTCACAGACTGTTCATGCGCAGCGGCAACGCCCCTCCTGCAGCCTGGGTCGAGGGCAGAGCAGCTTCTGTTTACTTTCCTTTTGTCTCTGGTGTCTCAGGGAAATCCTTCCGTGTAACACAGCCGCATCAAGCCCTGGCTTGTTCACAGCACACAGCCAGTAACTCTCCACAATTCCTCCTTTTTTTTTTCTTTTTGGACAAGCCAGGATTGATTAGCTGTGTGTTCTAATCCTTTTTTGATATGTGATAAAAAACAACTTATACATAACATATAAATAACAACAACAATCAACATAAACAGTGCACTTTGCAATAAACCTGAGGTATTCCATTGCCATTTAAATATCGCAATGGATTGATTAAACAAATTCCAAGAACTTTGGTTTAAAGATACTCAACTTATAACAAACGATGTGCTGGGTGTTGATAAACTTACTCAAGAGGTAGTGGTGTTTAAAGATCTACTTATATAACTATAGTACGCATACATGTCACAGCTAGATCAATGCAAAGGTTACACCTCACTCTGTGACCTCCGAAGGTTCTGCTGCAGGGAGTTGACTTGGTTGAGTTTGTTTCAACTCCGGCTTTACTGCTCGGCTTGGAACCCATAGTGGACCTTGATCTGTGGAGAGACACATATACCCTCTACCATTAAAAATAACAGGTACTGGTCCCTTCCACAATCCAGTGGTGGGATCACGATATCTCACCATGAATTCCGGTAAAGTGTTTTTCCTTCCTAGTCTGATCTGATAATGATGAATGATCACAGGAGGCTCCTCATGATCTCCAGTTAGACATAAATAATTCAAGGTAAACAACACCTTTGCTAAACGCTGTTGACAATCTAACTCTTCCTGCTTCTGTTTGCTCAAATACCCTTTAATCATTTGATGTGCTCTCTCGATGATTCCTTGGCCTGTTGGGGAATGAGGTATACCTGTAACGTGTTTCACTCCCCATTTCATTAGAAAAGTTCTAACTTTCCGGCTAACATAGGCAGGGCCATTGTCTGTCTTAATCTTTTCTGGGACACCCATTACAGCAAAACAAGCTGTGAGATGTTTACATACATGTAGTGCTTTTTCTCCTGGTAAAGCAGTAGCCCATATCATTTTTGAAAAAGTATCAATTGTGACATGCACATATTTAAGTCTTCCAAATTCTGGCACATGTGTCACATCCATTTGCCATACTTCTAAGGCTTTTAAACCTCGAGGATTGACACCGATTCCTATACCTAACATCTGGCTTCCACACTGAGGACATGCCTGTACAATACTTCTTGCTTCATTTGAAGTTAAATCGAATTGTCTTTGGAGACCTCTGGCATTCTGATGAAAGCTCTCATGACTTTGTCTCGCTTGTTGGAATTTATCTGTTGGAGGCACGTGCTGTACTGAACTTACTAAACTATCTGCAATTTGATTTCCTTCACCTAGACCAAGATTCCATTGATGACTGCGGATGTGAATCACACAACAGGGTTCTTTTCTTTGATTTAAAATAGCTCTCAATTGTACAAACAATTTTCCTAATCGAGGATTATTCGATTGTCTTAACAGGGCATTTTCCATTCTGGGTATTACACCTGCTACATACAAAGAATCTGTGACAACATTTAAAGCAGATTTCAGCCAATTATTTAAGGCCCATATTACTGCCGTGAGCTCTAAAGTCTGCAATGTATCCTCTTTTGAACCTTCAATTAAATGCTGTTTCCATTGACTGTTCTCTTGCCAGACACATGCTGCCTGGTGTCTTCGTTTTCCTGCATCTGTATATACTGTAAGGCCTTCAACAGGTTTTGCTTTTACTTTGCTTCTCTCTAACCACTGATTTGTTCTAAGGAATTGCCATAGTTTACCTTTTGGTTGTCGTGAATGTACCTTGCCTATAAATCCTAATAATGCATTCTGTATAGGCATCGAATGTCTCAGCCACCATTCTAAATCGGCTCCATTTATCGGAATACTGATGTCATCTGGTTCCTGACCGCTAATTTCTAATATTCGAGATCTTCCTTTTCGAATCAATTCTCCAATTGCTTCTGGTCTCGTTTGAATACTGAATTTTGGTTGGACACTGAGAAAAATCCACTCTAACAATCGTAAATCATTTTCTGTTTTTGATCTGACAGTGGCACAAAAGGAAGAATCTGTAGCAAGATCTATGGGGAATTCCCCGTTTTTGTTTTGCCACTGGCAGATGATTGCACACGGATGTTCTAGATTGCTAATAAGGAGGGAAATTGGTCGATCAGAAAGTCTTCGGCTAGACCAATTTGTCTGTACTTTTTGTATAATATCAGAAAGACATTTGAGATGCACGGACTCTAAGCTTATTTTCTTAGCTGGATCACCTCCTTTTAGAAGTGTAGTAAGAGGTGCTATATCATTGTTAGTAATGCCTACGCAATTTCTAATCCATTGTATGTCCCCTAACAATTTTTGGACATCATTTAATGTTTGTAAATCAGTATGTAATTCGATTTTTTGTGGGCGAATCTGTGCATCACAAATGGACCAACCAAGGTATTTCCAAGGTGCAGACTTTTGAACTTTCTCTGGAGCTATGACCAACCCCTTTTCTTTGAGTTTGATCGTAATTTGGACTATGGAACTTTCTGTGAACTCAGCTTGTTGACAGAACAGAATATCATCCATATAATGATAAATAATTGTTTGTTTCCATGATGCACGAATAGGTTGAAGTGCCCACGCAACATACATTTGGCACAGTGTAGGAGAATTTTTCATACCTTGCGGTAGCACTACCCACTCATACCTTTTAGCTGGTTCCGCTTTGTTTACTGAAGGCAGTGTAAATGCAAAACGCTGTGTATCTTGCTCATGTAAAGGAATGGTAAAGAAACAATCCTTTAAATCTATAATTAGAATATGCCAATTTTCTGGTAACATTACAGGTGATGGTAATCCAGGCTGTAAAGCACCCATGGCTTGCATTTGATCATTTACCTTTCGCAAGTCATGTAATAATTGCCACTTTCCACTCTTTTTTGGTATTACAAAAATTGGGGTATTCCATGGACTAGTAGAAGGCTTGATATGGCCTGCAACTAATTGCTCTTCTACTAATTCACGTGCCTTTTGCAGTCGCTCTTCTGTTAATGGCCACTGGTCAACCCAAACTGGGCTATCTGTTAACCAGGTCAATGGAGGGTTGGGCAACTGCTTTCCAGTGACCACTAAGGAAAAGGTGAAGTAGTTAACACGGCACCAAGTTGCCCCAAGACATCACGGCCAATAAGCGCCTCAAGGCTGCTTGGCAATTCCATTACATACACCCTAAGGGTAACACATTGACCTTCAGGGAAACTAATCGAAATGGGATCAACACTTATATTTGGAGTAGTTTGACCCCCTACTCCAGCTACAGTGGAAGAGATTGATTTTTGAAGTTTCCAATTTCGTGGCCATTTGAATTGACTAATGATGGAGACATCAGCTCCAGTATCAAGCATTGCATTTACCTCTACAACAACAGTAGAATCAGATTGAAATAGTTGCACACGTAACATGGGACGCTGAGTCATTGATGAGGTGAAGCAAACTGCAGGACCTGTCGATCCAAATCCTTTATCATGCCTTTGTGTTGAGGATGCTGGAGGAACTCCTGGAAGCATTGGTAGGCAGTTTTCCAGTGCTACTACCTGAGCTATTCTACTCCCAGAAGGAATAAAAATTGGCGGATGCAGAGTGTAGGCCAGGATTTGAACAGTTCCTGTGAAATCTGCATCAATTATACCTGGTATTACTATAAGACCTTTGATACTAGCAGAAGAACGGCCAATCAATAGGCCTCCAATGAGACTATCTTGTCTAAATAAAGGTCCTTTAGCATTAGTTGGTATTCTATGAATTGCAGTATTGGTCAATGTTATATCTACTGCTGTCTCCACATCAACTCCGAGGCTTCCTGCAGTGCTTGGCTTGTTGAGGTGAAAGAAGCCTGGTTCACAGTTGGTCGCTGATTGGGATACAGGTTCGGAGATGCTCTTTGTGTCCGGTAGCTGCTGAACGTATACCATAGTTTGTGATTATTTGTTTTGCTTGTTGCAAAATTTTCCAATCGTGTGGTTCCCATACCGCTGTCTGAGTGTTCATATTTTGAATTACCGGTAGGGCTAATTTTGCTGGAGACCAATCACCTTCTAGAATGGCATCTTTGATGACCCCTGACCATCTACCACGTCGGGGCTGCGGCTGGTCAGTAGAATCTATAGGCACCTTTGATTGCATTGTTTGTGAAGGGCAAGCTGGTTTTTGAAACTCAATTTGTTCCTTATTTTTCTCTACATGTGACACTCTTAAGTTGTTCAAGCTTGTTGGTAATGACTTGCAGTAACTGCTCTACTGCTTGGGGTGAGCCCAATGATGTAGGAGGAGGCTCACAAAAAACTTCCGCGGGTGCTTGCGGAGGCAAAGTTTGAGGCGGCCCCGGCCCCGGCGGCGGCGGCGGCGGCCCGGCCGGTCCGGGCCCGGCCCCCACGCTTTTCTCGGAGGGAGGGGAGGCGTCCGGCTCGGGGCAGGGCAGAGGCGGAGCGGTAGGAGGAGGGCGGCACTCAGGGCCTCCCACATCCGGACAGTCGACTAGTTGCACTTCCGCCTTCTTGGCACATTGCCCCAGAGACTCGGAGGGGGAAACTTCCGGTCCTTTGTTTACGAGCCGCGAAGTTTCTAATCCGCGTTGCAGATTGGATTGTGAAAGTATTGGCTGAGCCGGGACCCCGCGACCACCCCGAACGGCAGGCAGACCCCACAGAGTAGCCCACAGGCCCCTCTTTTCTTTTGGATGACAAGTTTTATCAGTCCAGGTTTGTTCTTGGACAAGCGCCTCCGCGGCTCTTAGGGCGGCACGTTGTTCCGATTTCATAACTTCTAATGATTCTAATACGGTTTTCCACAATTCTCTCACAGCTTTAATTTCTTTCTCTTCTTCCCCTCTGATAGTTTTGTCCCACATAGTGTCCCCCACTGATCTCCATTCCGTTGGGGAAAACAAAAGTGGAACTTCTCCAAAGTGTCCCCACTTCTGAGCTAAAAAAATCAATGTGATTAGCTTTTCCTGTGACGATTTGATACCTCTCTTAGAGAGAATAGTCGTCAGCAGTGCCGCGGCTGTTTTAATATCCATTATCTTATCAGCGCGGGCTTAACCGTAGGAGGCGAGTGGCCAGCTCGACGGGTGTTTGTCTTTTGATATCGGACAGAAAAATAATAAAAAACACACTCTCCCACACCCCGGCTTGGCTCCGTTTTTATGAACGCTGCTCACCGCAGTAATGTCGATCCGGAGCGTTATGCTTTGCTAACGATCCATCCTTCTGCTACCATATGTAGTGGTAGTAAATTCGACGAATCCAGACGCCGGCATAAGCTCTTTGATCGAACGGGCGGGCCGGGCGAGAGTAAGGAGTCTAATTCAATGTGAATTTACCATCCGTACTCTTTAATGAACTCTTAAACAACACTGAATATCAATGTCCCCGAGACCACATTTTTCCAAGCCTTATATACTCTATACCAAAAGGCCATGCGGCAAGTGCAGGCTACAATTGGTTACACTCACAGTCACTCATCCCCCCCCACTATGGTGATTGGCTGCAGGGCACTGTTCACAGACTGTTCATGCGCAGCGGCAACGCCCCTCCTGCAGCCTGGGTCGAGGGCAGAGCAGCTTCTGTTTACTTTCCTTTTGTCTCTGGTGTCTCAGGGAAATCCTTCCGTGTAACACAGCCGCATCAAGCCCTGGCTTGTTCACAGCACACAGCCAGTAACTCTCCACACTTTGATGTTTCTGAAGCAACTGTTTCATAATGTTAAATATTCTGTGCAGACCTGTACCATCTTGGTGTTTTCAGAGTGTTCTTCCACATGCCACTACCACCAGTTGTTTCTCTTTATGTTATTTCTTCACTGGTTTGCTTTTTCCTTTGTGTATGACAATCCCCAAGCATGCATGCGCTAATCAACAGTTGAGCAAATGACTCAACTGATGGTGATACAGTCCAAGGCTCTAAAATGAGTACTGGATGGAACACAACTGTTTATACCATTCAACTATTTCCTTTTCCCATAATTTTTGTAATAAAGCCATTCATCATCCAACTCTGCAAACAGTGGAGAATGCCTTTTATAGAAAGGATGCCTACATGGTGTTGCCTGGGAAGCAGATCTGTTGTGATCCTGTGCACCTGAAAGCTACGTCTAGTGAACATTTTAGCTTATTGGCATTGCTGACTGTTCTGGAATCTCCTTACAGATGTAGTACATGGAAGGACAGATGTAAAATAGAGGGAAGACAAATCCAGGAAACTCATGCACTGTTATTTCACAGAAAGGTAACAGTGAATATCGTTTAGCCTTCTTTTTTTTCCTGGCATTTTTGCAACTAATTTAATATATCTTTCTAAATGTATTTAATATCTCCTGATATGTCCTCCAGCAACCAAACTCAATGTGTTACACATCAGCTTTGTCCAAATATCTTAGCCCAAAAGTCAGCAGTGCTTCACAGCAGAAATACGACTGAAAACCTGGTAGTAAAATTAACTTGTGTTGTATTATGTGTGTCACCATTTCTGCTAAGATATTTATGGTACCATTTCAGCCATTAATTTAAAACAAATAGCTCAAGAGCCCATAACATTCCATATTGTGAATTCTCGGTGGAAGGGCATAAAGAAGGAAGGAAAAAACAAACAAAAAACAGTGGCCTTGAAAGTTTTGGGTTTTACAGTGTGAAGTCTGTGGTTTTGTCAACTAGGAACAAAGGTGGCTATTGCCCTTTGTCGAGGGTTTAGATTGCAGGGTGACAATTAAACCCTGGCAGATGTATTGTTAGCCTCCTCTCCTCCCCCCACTTCCCCTGCTTGTCCCTGCCTCTCTCCCTTTCCCACTAAGGACAGGTGATTTGGAGGAAAAGAAGGACAAAGAGAGAGACGAGTTGGAAAAATTAAAAATGTTTTACTAATGCTACTAATAAGAATGGAGAAAATAATACAAAATATACAAAACCAATCTTGAAAGTCTCAGCAACTGCAGAGCCGGCACCCAACGTCCTGGATTAGATTCTGCAGCCAACCGGAGCTGGATTCAGACTCTCATTAGGCCTTCAGTTCACAGGGACGACTAGCAAGGTCCTCTCCTAATGTTGGCCATAAGCAGAAGGGATGAAGAATGGCAAAGAGGGCGAGATCCTCATGATCTCCCACTTTTATATGAAGTATTCACGTGAATGGAATGTTATACACAGTTGGTCAGTTTCTTGGTCACCTGTTTCTCGTTGCCCCTCTCGCGAGATATGAATCTGTCATTATCAATAACCTCGCATTCCATTGCTATGTTTACCAAAATATGCATCTGGTTCTCCAGGAAAATGCAGCTAATATGAAGGCTTTAGCTGACAGGTAAATTCACTAAAAGAGAAACTTGTTTTTAACAAAACCAGGACACCCTTATAAACTACTTCAAAAATGCAGCAAATTCTGTTGAACTTTAGGCACTGATGACGGGTAAATATATTCAGAGGTAGACTTGTGCCTTCTCTTGTTCTCAGTTTGCTGGAGATGTTGGCTTTTTTGCTGTCAGGGAGATTTTGCAGAGTGATTAGTGTCTCTACCTTAAATGTCTGCTGTGGTGATTAATATTTATTTCCCAAGAACTCTCTTAGGAGTGGTCACCAGGATGTGGTTACAATAGTAAATGTACCCAGCTTCAATCACAAATGATAGCTATAATGAAATCATGTTCTTGTTAAAACTACTAGAGGCCCAAACTGCACCTGCTAATCTTCTGTGTATTTGTGGGATTTGCTTCAGTTGTCTTTTTGCTGATAGAACGTCTTTCAGAGGAGCAGACTTTATATTTTTGTTATATATTCTCCAGAAATATCACAGGGTTATTTCTCCCAGTGTTTAATACAGTAACAAAAACAACAACAAAGAAAACAATATTTTTAAATAGTAAATGTGTCTAACTTAAGGTGAGGAACAAACAAATAAACAAACAACTATCTCATGGAAGCCTTCTGCTGATCTTGTTTCACATAAATCTATTTATTTGTGTTTGGAGCCTTCAATTATGTTTTAAGGTACTTTCTGAAAACATTGCCTTCCATTCTGTTGACATACTTATTGGTCAGAATGTCTCTGAGGAACGACAGGCGTCATATCCCACCCAGGGTTATGAGTGGGGGAGAGAAGTGACTCAGGTTCATGCGTCCCCTTGTTTGGAAAACAGTACACACAGTACTTAAGCTCCATAAACAAAAGGCTTTTATTCTGCAACTTGGTCCGATTGGTATATGATTTGGTGACAGAAGGATTTATGTTATTGTAGGTTCCATTGGTAAACATAAAATGTTTGTGGCATATGCAGGGTTGTAAATCTTACTTATAAAAAGGAAAGCATGCTTTCCATGCATAAATGTTAATTGTTGTCTTTAAAAGGAGGGGTACAGTGCTGGTGGTGGGTAGCATCGTGAGGACAGCTCATCCAGTTTCATGGAGTGAGGTTTCTGGATCTTTGTTTTGCTTTTTTCCTGGAAGAATAGAGGGGGCTTGGGGACAGAAAACAGTAAGTTGGAGGCAACCCATTGAACTCATTTTTGGCTGAGTCTTGGACCACCCTGGCAGTAAAGTGGTGGATTGATTTTAAAGGAGTAAAGGGGAAAGGCAATCAGCAAATCCCCTTTAACAGTTTCTGTGAGCCTGTTTAAATGAACACACTAGCCACCCCCTCGGCTTACTGACTGGAGGCAGTGGGTATGTTACCCACTCTGAGGAGCAGTAGGTGTCTCAGGGACAACAGCTGTCCCACCTACTCGGGGCTCTGCTTTCATGCTCCCGACCCCAAAGCAGGCAGTTCATTTTGATGGAGTGTCTTCCATGCCATGATGAGCTTTTCCAGGGCCAGGGTAGACACTCCATCTATTAAATCTTGGGGAATTCCCCTCTTAATTTCCTCAGCCCACAAAAGGTTTCTCTTTGTCTCTGAGACACCTATGGGAGGAGTTCGATTTACCTGCTGTTCCACTCTCAGTACAGCAAGTTTTGTTTTTGTGACTTCCCCCATCAGACACATGCTGCCATAATTAAGCTCCTGAGCCACCTCCTGCCAGGCCACGACTTGACCACCCCGGGAACCACATCCCCCACCCCATGGTGGCAGTGCATTCCCCAAAAGGTCCTGCTGCCGCACGCAGTTTCAGTGGGTCAGGAAGCCCCCAGGTCTGGAGAACCACCCTGACAGGATCTGCATTTATCAACATCAGGGGAGGCTCTTGGGGAACCAAGGTTGTGTTGTGAATTAACTGAAGGCAGGCAGACTTCTGTAAATTTTCACTTAGGTGATTCACAGCAGGGGCTTCAATACATCCTAGGTCTCCCCTTTCTAAAGGGTCCAGCTCCCCCCGCCCAATAGGCGCTCCTTGAGTTAATGACTCTCTTTGATCATTAGCAGTCAGAAGCACATCAGGCTCCAAAACCCCTTGTGCTTCTTTCTCTGAGAGCAAAATTTCATCACCAGTTAAAATACATTCTGTTTCCATTTCTTGGGTTAAATTACTATATTTCTTCTGAATCTCTGATAAGTTGACTGCAGAATATGGTATTGTTTGGGTGGCAATTTGCAGAGCCGCCCCCATATGGGTGTTATCACAGAATCACACCATTTCCAATATAGAAGGTCATGATTTGTACTGCTCCAGTTTCTCAAAACTGGGGAAGCAGTCGAGCACAGGCATTTCCTGGATCACCACGGCTCACCACTGCTTGAAACCCTCCCGGCAATAGTGCTGAGAGGTCAACTCCCAACTCTCCCTGCCTCTTTTCATGGGGCAGAGAGTTGGTACCCCCTGTTTCCAAAAACTGAGAACGGAGTCGAGCACAGGTAATTCACAGGTCACTATGGCTCACCACTGCTCAAAGGTCTCCCAGCAAAATTGCTGAGAGGTCACCTCTCAACTCTCCCCACATCTTTGGAAGTAGAGAGCTGGTACCCCCCAGATCTCTACCAGCTTGTATAACTGAGAGATCCTTTCCCAACTCCCCCCACCTCTTCCTATGAGGTAGAGAGTTAGTGACTCCTAGAGGACCTTCCAACAGAGGGGGACCCTGCTCTGCTGTGCCAAAAAGATGTCTCATCCCACCCAGCATTCTGACTGGGTGGGGAGAAGAGACTCAGATTCGTGGGTCCCCTTGGTTGGAAAACAATACATACAGTACTTAAGGTCCGTAACCAAAAGGCTTTTATTTTGCAGCTTGGTATATGATTTGGTGGCAGAGGGATTTATTTTATTGTTTTATTATTTATGTTTTATTATTTATGTTACTATGCTATTTATAAAAGGAAAACAAAAAAAGTTGAAGTAT
The DNA here is from genome assembly GCF_037038585.1 of Patagioenas fasciata. NCBI lineage: Eukaryota > Metazoa > Chordata > Aves > Columbiformes > Columbidae > Patagioenas > Patagioenas fasciata. Next base: position 24,516,280 of record NC_092524.1, on the reverse strand, counting down.
GGGAAAGAAAGAAGAGAGAAAAATTTCACCATCCTTAAGGCTCCGCTTTATGTGTGATGAAGTTCGCAGTCTCAGATCCAGCCATGTGCGGCGTCCTCTCGTGTCTTGTTCGGTTTCTGTGGTGAGACTAGTGGGCAGAGTGGTCCTCAGGGTGGTGGGTGGGTGCCACTGGTGTCTTGTACAAAGTGGGCTTTTATAGCCCTCTGGTTTACTTGCTTGTGTAATTTTTGGTCTTTTGTGGAGGTGTTGTTGAAAAAGATAGAAAAGTCAGGATCGAGGAGAGGGGGAGGGTGATTGTGAAAGACTGACAAGACCAGAAGGTGGAACTATGTGCCCTCGGGCACGTCCCGGACCTCCTGTATCAGCCATCCGACCTTGTCTGTGACTGCTAGCTTGTTGTTGATATGTAAATCCCAATTCACCTTATACTGAAAGTACCATCTAGTGTGGCTGGATGAACTGGTTTTGCCACGATGTTTCAGTCATTATCCTTATCAATATCTAACAGACAGGCTGTTTACTAAGCACATTTTAAAGACAGATGGTTGAATAACTGACTTTCTGTTCTTTCTGAAAATGGGCTTTACATCTGATGGAGAGAAGCCTTTTTTAAAATGTCTGTTCTGCTTTGCATCTTAGCAGAGGAAGCTTTACTTAGATATAATTCCTAACAAGACAGGTCTTCAGTATTGGGCAACATTTCACAAGATAGTTTAAAATTTCAGTGGAACAATGTAGCCTGCTTGAAAGATATCATTCATTGAAGCTGTGAAACTGGGTACCGCGCATAAAAATGTGATTTAGGGTTGGAGTTGCTGGTGAAATGCAGCTGATGGTGCTTTTTGAATAACTGAGGGCAGCTAATGCAATACAAACATTGAAAAAATGCAAAAGATCCCTGTAGGACAACCCATGGGAAGAGCTGTTTCTTACCATAATGTAGGCCACACATTTTGCTGACACTATACAGTGAGAATGAATGTTGTGAGGAACTGAATATTATTTGCCAAGCCAACAAGCTGTAGAAGAAAGATGCCTTTCTTGCTTACATTGTGAAAGTAATATTTTCGTTTTGCTACTATTTATGCTAATATAGCATATCTTACATATGTAAGTGTCTGTCTAATAGGGGAACTGTCATGTCCTTATATTGTAAGCATATATGAGGAAGGACTTTTAACATGATTATATCGCTAATTGTGATTTTGAACAATTTGCCTAGTATAAATGTTTCTTGTCTGTAAAATGGGTATGAACATAATGATATAAAGGTATCTATTAAAAATATACTATTCAGAACTTTTATAATATTAAATATGATCATAATAAAATAATGAAAATTAGTGCCTAACATGGGACAGAGAAAACTTGGAAGCAGTACCATTCACAACTATGAACTTTCTCACTTGTACACTGACTGAGCGATGCCCTCTGCCGATTGCGAGAGAAAAATTGCTAAAAACCTGAAAAAATATAGCTGAGAAAAAACTTTCAGATAAGGTAAAACAGAATAATTCTCTTGCTGTTTATTTATATATCTAAAGCTCTGTCTGTGACTTGTTTGCTTCCTGCAGATTATCAGAAGACTGTGTTGCTATTCAGTAAGATCTGGACAGGCTGTAGGTCTGGGCAGACATAGTCCAGCAGAGAGTTACAAGGACAATTTGGGGTTTGGAGCATCTTTCTCGTGAGGAAAGACTGAGACAGCAGGGTCAGATCAGCCTGGAGAAGACTGAGAGGGGACCTTATTTATGCTTATAAGCATCTCAATGTCTATACACCAATGCATGTCAAATAGGGAATAAACAGGAAGAATTTGTGTATGTATTCTCACACACAATCTATGTACGATTGCAGGGACATAATCTCATTGCTGTTACAGAGACATGGTGGGAAAGCTCACATGACTGGCATGTTGTCATGGAGGGCTATGTACTTTTTAGGAAAGACAGGCTAGCAGGGTGAGGTGGAGGAGTTGCACTTTATCTGAGGGAGCAACTGAATGTATCAAGCTCTGCCTAGCAGGGGATGATGAACAAGTTGAGTCCTTATGGTAAAAATTAAGTGACAGGCTAACTAGGGTGACACTGTCATGAGTGTTTATTACAGGCCACCTAATCAAGAAGAGGAAGTTGATAAGGCTTTTACAGACAGCTGGAAGTAGCCTCATGATCACATGCCCTGGTTCTCATGGGAGAACTGGGTGGGCAACACAGCTAAGCATGCATAGTCCAGGAGTCTCCTACAGATCATTGATGACAACTTTTTGACACAGATGGTGGAGGACCCAATGAGGAGAGGCGTGCTGCTGGACCTTTTCCTAACAAATCAAGATGAACTGGTTGGAGATGTGATAGTTGGGGGAAACCTTGGCTGCAGTGACTATGAGATGGTGGACTTCAGGATCCTGCATGAAGGAAGCAGGACAATGAATAGGACTAAAGCTATGGACTTCAGGAGGGCTAATTTTGTCCTCTTACAGGTACTGCTTAGAAGAATCCCATGGGGTAGGGTTCTAGAAGTTAGGGGGGCCCAAGAGAGCTGGCTAATATTCAGACATCACTTCCTCAAAGCTCAAGACCAATGCATTCCTATGAGGAAGAAATCAAGTAAAGGGAGTAAGAGGCCAGCATGGATGAGTAAGGAGGAGAGACTGAGAGCTGGGTATGTTCAGCCTGGAGAAGAGAAGGCTGAGAAGACTGAGATCTTATCAATGCTTACAAATATCTGAAGGGTGGATGTCAAGAGGATGGGACCAGACCCTTTTCAGTGGTGCCCAATTATAGGATAAGGGGCAATGGGCACAGACGGAAATGTAGGAGGTTTCATCTAAACATGAGGAGAAACTTCTTTACTTTGAGGGTGACAGAACACTGGAACAGGTTGCCCAGAGATGTTGTTGAGTCTCCTTCTCTGGAGACATGCAAAACCTGCCTGGGTGTATTCCTGTGTGATCTCTTCTAGGTGAACCTGCTTTAGCAGGTGAGTTGGACTAGATGATTTCCAACCCTCTTCCAACACCAACCATCCTGTAATTCTGTGATATGTGATGAAATATGTTTGAGGAGATACGTTCGAAGTCTTTGTACATACCTGTATTTGTGTAAATTAAGACTTTTAATAATCAGATCATGATGTCAGGACATTTTTCAGACTAGGTGGGCAGAAGTTCTTTTCCACCTCTCTATTGGCATGATCCTAAAAATGAAAGGCTTTTAGTGAGAGTGGAAATTCTGCTGAAATCTAGAGATAAAATAAAGAGAACAGGAATTGTCACCGTATTGCTCAGTACCTCCAAAATTATCCATGCCTTCCTGAAGTGCTTGTATAAAGGCAAGGAGAAATTTGGCAAGAGCAACTTCAATAGAAGTTTCTGTTGGGGTTGTATCTAGGGAGCTTTGCCCAATGACAGCAAAGTCTCTGAATTCTCCCCAAAATATTCTGAAATATCTAAAAGACAATAAAAGCTATCAGTGCAGGGACTTTAGACTTCCTGGACAGCTCTTATTCTACTTTCTTAAATGGTTTGAGACAGGTTTAAATTTAAATAAATTGCACTTATTGTCTGTGGATTATTTCACTAAAACACATCAAATTTATGTATTTTTTTTGTCCCTAGGTTTTAAAAGTATATAAAGGTTATACTGTTATTCTGTCTAAAATACAAATATATACACATATGTTCAATTTAAAAATATAAAACACATAGTTATGTACATGTAAAAATGAAAAAACTTCACACTAAGAACTACTGTATTGATCATGTCCTAATTAATATTATAAACTTGTCTATTCCTGAAGTCTAATGATGTGGTTTTTTTTAATGCTGGTAATGTGGTTCTGTTCTATCGTTTACCTTTAAAATACATACCTATCAAAAGAAAACCGAAAACAACCCAAAACATCCTGCACCCCACCACACATGTTCCATACACATGTTCCACTAAAAAAAGAGAGCAGTAAAAAAAGCTATAAATTATTATTATTTTAGGCCAAATAATTCAGTGATGCATATGACATTGGTAGTCACAGACCTGTGAATGCTGCATACACCGAGGTGGTTTGAGGACTATAGCACCTGAGTTTTTGTTACTTGTACCTATGGAAATTAATGGACTTTATTTTCACTCAACAATTCTTCATTTAGATTATTGTATTTCTGTTTATAACAAATCATATTTTTGTACTAAATTTATTCTCCTTCATCAACTGTTAATTGACAGGCAATAATTTATGCGAATTCATCATTCTGGATTAGTTTAACTTCTAGCATATTGCATATATTTAGCATTTGTTAAAGGTGTGTTAACAGAATGCTTGTAAGATAGAAGCTAGATGTATGTGCTATCATAGCTAGAATCTGAAAGATTTGCCCGTAAAAATTGAATATTCTCAAAATGTCTGGCCACATGCCATCCAAACAAAGCATTATATGTCCTCCCTGAACAGGCCAAAAGGACAATGTGGGTAAGCTCTCTTGGGCATTACAGTGTTTACAGGAAAACAAAAAGCAGGGGGATGTAGAATAATTAAGAAAATCCTTACTTTGCAAGCTAATATGACAAGTATTATCAGATCTCACCTGAGCATGTTATCTGATCTTGGGACTGTGTAAAATAAGGTATTTTATAAGAATTAGAAAGAATGCTACTGTTCCAATAAATCAGAGATCTTTTCAATAACTTCAGTATTGTTTAGATTCATCTTTTCATAAAGCACTGCAGTAACTTGTAATGATGATTAATGTGTGTGTCCCTTTATTCCAGAGGACTAGGGCTTTTCTGCTACTTAATTCTCCATCTAATCTTTACTGCTGTCTTCCCAACTCTTTCTCTGCCACTGGGGGGATCTGAAAGCAACATTCATGAACTTCTAACTACAGTCCTGCAGACTGTAATTCAGAAGTGCCATATGTGATTCTGTGGCATCTTCATCAGTGGTGGACAAAAATTATTGTGTCTTTTCCATGACCTGTTGACTGGAAGCTCTTGTGAGTGGAATAATTTCTAAATACCTAAAAAAACACAGTTAATGACTGTTTGACAAAGGTCTTCAATGTTTTTTGGTTTTGGTTTTGGTTTTTGTTTTGTGTTTGATTGGTTGGTTGGTGCTGGTTGTTTGTTTGTTGTTTTTTTTCTGTTTGGTTGTTTTTTTGCCACCCACACCCCACTTTTCAGTGCTTATCATGGAAGTCTTCTGAGTCAATCATTGAGTAAGGGCATTCTGTGATGCTCTGGTAACTACCATTTTTTAGTTCTTGCCTCATACAGACCTAACAAATGGGTGTTTAACTGATTCTTTGAGGCCTTTCTGTCATTAGGTTTATTCTTTCCAGATTTCTTAAATGTCAAAGAATTCAAATAACATAAGGTGCAAATTATGTGAAATGTGAACTGTAAGAATCAATATTAAGTCAGTCATCATTGTTTAAGGATGCAGATAATACGACTAAGCATTAATATTGTTTTCTCTACACAAAATACATGTACCTGTAGAAAAAAAAATACTAAAGGAATATATAAGTGGCAGCATGAAAATGTAGATTTTTTTTTATTAGTAATGCTTTCCTAGATGTCTCCCCACTTCTCAGGATGTAATATAACAATGCTTCTCTCAAATCCACATTCAATTAGCAGCTGGTGTAAAACTGGTGGTGTTAAGTTTAATTAGGTTGATACTTTGGTTAATACAATATTGTTCTCTCAAGAAATGTTGGTGTTCCATATCAAGATATTTTTCTTATTTATCATGAGAGATGGATAATTCTTGAATTCCCATTTAATTCTATTTGAGTGTCTTCATTCTAGGGCACATACAAGCAAAGTGCCAATGCCAGAGTGTTCTCAGCTACTTTTGTTGATTTTAGACTATATGGTAGTAGTTTTCCTCCAGATTTGTCATTTGTTTACAATAGGAGAAACAAAACAAAATACCCAAACTAATGCAAACAAAAAAAATCCCGCTGCACATGATTGTGAACTTTTGGCCTTACTGGTGTTAGTGGGAAACCTCTTATTACTTCAAATGACTAGATCCTGCAGACTTCTAATCAGTAGATCAGTAATTTGAATAAAAAAATGCTTCCTTGGGTAAGAACAGAAGGATCAGACATGCAGATATAAAGTCTCTCTGTACTGAGATCTCCATTCATGTCAGAAACATATTCATCGCATATACGTATCTTTATCTGTAGCAGAGTCAGCTCCCCCATTGCTCTCCTTTTGATCAGCTGTTGATTGCTTATGTCATACCTCTGTAATGATAATTTCCCAATGATAAAAGGAGCAGCCAACTATTACTCATTCCTTTCTTCTGTTACAGATGGTGCTTCAATCAAACCAGTGTTCTATTCGGGACAGAAAAATGTCCTGGGATGGATCTGAGGGTGCTTAGCAAACATGACTGTTGTTCTGGAGATCATTTTACCACCTGCTGAGGGAGTGCGGTCTAGATGACAGAGTAGTGAGGTGGGCTGCGAACTGGCTAAGGGAAGAAGCCAGAGAATCGTGGTCAATGGGGCAGAGTCTAGTTGGAGGCCTGAATCTAGTGGAGTGCCTCAAGGGTCAGTACTGGGGCCTATATTATTCAATATATATTCATCAATACAGCAATGTCTAACACTTGCATTGATCAGAATGAGTATTGTTTTTCTATTTGCTTATTTATTGCCATTTCTGAAATTCCTAACAGCTTAGCAACTGAGCACTCATCCAACAATTATTAATGGCAAAAGTAGAAGTAGCAATAGCCAAAACTTGCATCTGTTGCTCAAAAAGAGACATAATTGTTCCAGAAGTTTTAAAATTATTTTAGAAATTTTCAATAGATGGGATCATAAAGTTCTACCTTATTTTAAATGATAGGAAGTTTTCTTTCTGACATACTAGTGCATGAGAATTCTGTGAATATATTTCAAATACCACAAGGTAAAAGGTATTTGATTTTATTTCTATGTGAACTAGATCTCTCCAAAACATACAATTAACTAAAAAGTAAAGAAAAAAAGTCAGATTAAATCTTCTATTTTTGGTCACCATTAAAACAACTTCTAAGTTTAACAGACAGAATTCTAAAAGAAAAAAGATTTGAGTAAAACAAAAAATATTTAGGATTGTGAAAAGCCGAACTCTTGCAAGTGATATTATAAGAATGGATTGAATGTCCTTTCAAACTGCAGAACAGTGAACCTTAGACATTTAAAATGTGTTATGCTTACTGTCTTAATTTAATGGTGCTTGTGAGTCACTTCCAACTCAGAACTTTCTGTGATTCTGCAATTCAAGAGACTGACACCCACTCCGCTACAACCTCCTTTCAGATGTTCATAGAGAGTGATAAGGTCTCCCCTCAGCCTCCTTTTCTTCCCAGTAAGGCATTTAGCTCAAACAGGTTTCTTTAACTGGTGTTTTTTTAACTTATGATCATTGTTTAACCCTAAGTTTATGTGCATTTTAGATGTGTTGGTGTTACTGTTTATTGCAGACCCCCCGCCCTCCCCACTAAGGAAAGAAAATAGGGGAAAAGGGAGAGAAACTTACAAGTTGAAAAGTTAAAAATGTTTTACTAACACTACTAATAAATAGAGAAAATAATGCAAAATAATACAAAACCAATATTGAATTTCCCAGCGCAGCGCAGTGACCAGCAGTGGAGCTGGCATTGCTCCAGAGGCTGCAGAGTGGGTACCCAGATGTCTTGGGCTGGACTCTGCAGTACACAGGAACTGGATTCAGGGAGGCACGGCCTGAAACTAGGTTTCAGATTGCAGGCAGAACGGGCAGGGTCCTCTTCAGATGCCAGCCATGGTCAAAGAGCCTGAGACCCTTGTGATCTTTCAGTTTTACACAGTATATGATGTGTATGGGATGGAATACTTAGTTGGTCAATTTTGGTCACCTGTTGTGTCCACCCCCGACGCGAGTGCGCCCCTCTCACTTACAGAACCTACAAAACTTATCAGTAACCTTGGCGGCCACAACAATAAGTTTAAACCTGGGCCTCCTCTGCAGACCATTGCTATCATTATCAGCTTCGGTGGGTCCAAAAAACATTCAGCCAATTTCAGAAAAGTGCATTTACTTAGATGAACTTAGCTGAAAAGAAAATTCCCTAAAAGATAATTTGACTTGTTTTAACCAAAACCAGGACAGTAGGTAACACTTCTGCCTTTCTCTACAATAGTGCCATTGACTCAAATGGACTTAGGTGCACAGCTGTACAAAAGCAAGGCATTGTATACATTTCAGGAAAGCTGAAGGCAATCACAGTGCACATAAGCTCTTACTGTGCTGTTGTTGTGACTTTCAAGAGAAAGCATCGTATTTTCTATACATAAAATCAAAATTTCTTGAAATTTTCTATCAAAATATGGTTTTACAAGAAAATATGAAACATTTTCTCTATAACCAGTCTGATGAACTTTCACAAAGTAGAAAGAAGTGTTCTAAGGAAACATTTGTATATTCCTAGCAGAAGTGCATTACAGGAATTTCTCGAAATATTCAGGATCTGGCTTAGATGTTCTTTCTAAACTTAAAGAATATAGATGTCAGAGCTATTCACCAAATACTGAGTCTACACTGTGTGAATAGTGACTTTATTGTGTCACTAACTACATCAACACCTGAAAAAGTAGTCTGTATAACTTCTGTATAACTCCTGCCATATAAATCCTACATTTACATATCTAGGGAATGAGCTCCTGTGTTTAACAACAGAGGTATGTCTACACTGAAAAAAACTTTATAGTCACCCATATTGGGAGGGACACGTTAGCGAGGAAAAATGGAACAGCTTTTGTGTCTATTCAACTCTTTGTATCCCGGCCGATGCTACCAATAAGAATGCTACTTAATACTAGTGGATTTTATGATAGATCCTGTGACAACCAGGAAGTTGAAAGCATGGCCAGCTTATTTCATGTGGGTTGCTTATTTCCTGTAAAAGACCTCAAAATGTCTTTCCTCTTCACTCAGTAGTTTTGGACAACCATGAAGCTGAAAGACTTAAGTACATTTTGAAAGACCCACTGACTTAATATTTTCAAAGTATGAATTTATTGATGGGAGTCTGGATTTAACATTTGAAATAGAAGTTCTTTAAATATTTGATTGCTTTAGAGATGTTCTGTTTGGGGAAGGGCAGACTGGAAGGGTGGACTCCAGTCCATTTCCCATTTCAGTTTTACAATTAGAAAATTACAACCAGAATGCCTGTCTTTTTGATTCCTGGGTAGATGCCAAACCTTTAAAACAAGATGAGATTTTCCATACTTCTGCGGCTGAGCAGCCATTGATCTGCCAGAGGAATTGACTCTTGTGAGCTAGACATATGCTTTTTTAAACAGACAGAAGAGAACTTCTTAGTGTCATTCTTAAATGAAAAAGAAAGTTTTCAATTAATTAAAACTTAAATTACAATAAAGCTTGTTATTAATTAGAACAAGCCACTTCATCTTTGCAGAAATTATCATCCTCTAAAGTATGCCTTACAGTGAATTCTAATGAGAAAAACTATCTGAGTAAGCTCAGGGCATAGCTAAGTCACAGAACCGTAGATCATACCAATATTTGTCCCATTTTGAAGTCTATAAACACTTCACCTGAAGATCTGGTAATCCTCATGTAAGTAGCTCCTGGGACCCATAAAGAAAACCCTTTTAGAAGAATGGATAAATCGGTTGTTTAATATTAAATGTCTACCTGTAGGATGGAGTCCTAAGTGCTACAGGGCTTTGAGATAATTAGATTTGGCTCCTTCTGAATGTTTGTGTTTCTTTCTGAGGTTTAAGTCAGCCTTTCATCTACTCTGCCAGAGCCTTGATGGATGGTCTTAGGATATGACAAAGTCAGTTAATGTTAAGATTCAATGAAATTCCAATTATTTGTGAAAATCACTCAGTAAGTTCTTGCAATAGCTGGCATATTGTTTGACATTTTGAGAGTGTTAACTAAACTATAACCCAGTTAATCACAAGTACATGATGCATATCTTTGTTATTACAAAAGCACATTTAATCTCACTTTCTATCACACGTATTTAGGAATTCTTTGGACTATCTAGAGTAGATAACATTGAGGTAATTAACAGTATATAGAACTGTTCCTCCTGAGTGAAATCATAATTCATGCTTCAGAAATTAAGCATTAAGAAAATCAAACATGAAGTGCCTGTCACAACACAGAGAGATACTGTACAAAGTGACCATGTTTCAATGGCTCTTCTGTGGGATCGCTGAGGCACTCATCTGACACTAGTTAGATGCAGAGGGCTCCCATGGTGCCTTCTCAGCAAGAAGTCTTCTACTTACGGTCAGGAGACATGACAAGTTTAATGTGTATTTCCCAGCAAATATGTGATGGAGTGAAAGACTATTTTACTCTGAGTACTGCCTGGAGACATGTATTTTACTAGAAGCAAATATCTGTGTAGCAATTATCTGCTGTCACTATTTGCTACAGTCTTGTCAGCTCTCACACGTTGAGCAGAGTCAAAATAAACAAAATCATAGTATTGAGGTCTTTCCTTAAAGCGTCTGATGAAAAATTGTACCACTACAGGATGAATATCTTTATGACAATTTTGTCTTTGCTTATGTTGTGTGGAATGGATGTTCCTTGGATGAAACATTTGGGTCCTTTACACACATGACTTTGTGTACCTAGAAACCTGCAGGAATATTGGAGCAATGCCACTTGTGAGGAGAACATAGATGCGAAAATTTCTTTAATGAGCACTGTATACATGCTTGATATTGTCTGATCACATAAAAGGAAACCTAGTTATTCACTATAGACATCTTGAAGGACTTTTCATTAATTACAGAGATACTACTTGTAGCATATTACCTAACTGCTCTACATTCAGTGGAATTTTATTTTTATAAATTCTCTTTGTAGTTGTATACAAATCTCTGATAATCATGTGTGATATAGCTGGTTGTTCTTATGTTCCACTTACCGTATATATTTCAGAAGCTTTTTTTTTTTTTTTATCTATGTTGTTGCAAGTACCAAACATTCTCTTGTCTTCAAAACGATGTGCCTGAAACATTCTTTGCTTTTCCAAAATGTTCTTGGACTCTAACAGCCAGAAAATCAGGGTGGTGGTTTTTTGCAGTCTTTCTGCTTTTCATCAGCAATTCATCAAAACCAATCTGCTTTTGCAAAATACTTCAGTTTGGCAGATGAGTCTTTTGTGAGAAAAGCTCAGTTTAATCAGAAAAATTCTGTTGAGTTCTATTTATTATGTGGTGGGAGAGAAACTAAGGAGATACATTTCAGTCTACTAATCACAAAGCATGACTGACTGACTTTCTATCTTGTCAGTATCCTCTTCACTGCTATTATCTACATCAAGTTGGGAGCTACAAAATCTGCAGATTGCAACTTTTAATATTGGCAGCTATTGAACATGTATTTTCAAAATTGGCACCAAGTACCTGTGTACTTAGCATCTCATGTGTGGAACACCAGCTTCTGAGCTTATGTTACTGGAGTGTGTTTTGCAGACAGTCTTTGCAGATCACTTAAAATTCAGAAGAATCCTCAGGACACTTATGTTGCTTGATAGTGTCTAAAGTACACAGGAAAAATAATCAATTAGAAAGGGAATTAAGGTCTGCTCAGGTCAATATTTAAATATGATCTTATAAGTCAGAATGAACTTAGATATGGGACTGTAGATGGACTGATGTATACAAATCTTTTCTCGAGTTAAAGATTGAACACTGAATAGTTAAAGAAAAGTATGATCAGCAAAGAATACATGTAACTGTGTGGCTCCCCAGTTAGAATAACTGAATAGAATAAACATCATAATTTCTTTAATATTGAATATTGTTGGGAACACAACTTGTAATAAAATTGTTGATATTCCCAACAATGAGGATGCATCAAAATTGACTATTCTGATGCTTTTTTTTTTTCTGTTTGTGTGGTTTTTTTGTTTTTTTTTTTGTTGTTGTTGTTTGTTTTTGTTTGTTTTGGTTTTTTTTGGGGGGCGTGTGTGTGTGTGTCTGTCCTTGCTAGCGTTTTCTTTAATTAGGGTGAGTTTTTGTGAGAAAATACATGTCAAACTTTTCAAGAAAACATATCAGAAACTTTGTAACACTGGGGACCCTTCCTGCCTTTTAGGAAGAGGTGTCCTCCAGAATAACCAGCAACTGTATGGCTAGGACAGTCTTGAGGGACACAAGAAACTGAAGTTCAAATTACTGCTTTGCTCTGGAAACTTCACAATGCTCTGTAAATTGTTTAGTTACCTTGAGGCACAGCAGTGTAATTGTGTTTCTGAAGTATACGGTAAAATGTAGCTAATGTGGTTGGTTTATTGCTCTTAAAGCTTTCACTATAAATAAAATATATGAGAAAATACTGCCTTTTTTAGGATAGACACTTGTCTAGCTGGTGTAGAGACACTTGATACAGCCTGAAGGCAGATTTACACAATCACAGCTCTGAATACCTATCAGCCAGCTGTGCAGTAGAAACAATAAATGAAGATTCCCTAGCGGTATTATATTTAAAGAAACTGGGAAATGTAGTATACAGAGGAATATCTCTGTGAAACTTGATAAATTATTGGAAGTCGAAAGGTCTGACTAACTCATTTTTTTTCCTTCAATCTAAACCCTACTTTTGCTTTTATGCACTAAGAAACAATAAAAAGAGCTTTTCCTTCTGCTCTCTGTTGCTGATTTGTTGGTGTTTCCAATAAAAAGCTGAATTTGTGAGGCCATATTTTTTTATTTAGCCTTGAATTACCAGTGAGTGAAATATGAAGAAAGAGAAAGACAAAGGAAAAGGTAGAGAGAAAGACTTAGATCTGGAACCTAAATTTACTTCTAGCTCTTGGCTGAAGCATGAAGAATGGAGAAACAGCAGAGGAATTAACCAAACAGTTCTCACCATTTCTATTGAATTTTACAGTGTGGGCTTCCACCTTTAATTTTTACTTCATGATGAAAGTAAATGTGTGATTCAACACAGGCAGGTCACAGTAACAACCAGAAGCCACAAATGCAAAGCAAGAAGCAAATTTATTTTTGTTGCCTCTCTAGTGGGGAAATCTCTGAAACAGCACTCCAGCTTCCAGAGAAAGGTCACACAAGCGGAGACACAGGTGCTGCAGAATTCAGCCCTTAGTGAAGACCAATGAGCCTGCTTGTTTCAGCCAGTATACAGGGATTCATGCAGGCACAGTTTCCCACATTTTGACCTTTGCCTTCAGGAATCTCAAGGATGAATGATAAGGTGCCTTTGCAGCTTTTTCACAGGCCTGTTATACTAACACAGAGGTTCTACTTGTGATTTATTTGTTTTTCTACACTCCAGTCACTTGACTATATTTACAATTCTCCTCCTTGCGGAATCTTCCATTATTCCCACAAACAAAGGTTGTGCTGATAGGAAATAAAAGGTATTTTCATTTCTGTAGTTTGGTTTTATTGCTGGGAATTCACTTGTATTCCTTTCCCACTTCTCATTTTGCAGCTAGAAAACTCAAAACAAAGTAAGTTACAGGACTTGATTATACTAACGGAAGATTTAATCCAAAGGGGTAGGTTAGTTACCTAGTAAGGTATATTGTATGATAGATGAGAGTTCAAGTATATATAATGAAAAAAGTGTTCAGCCATTACATCACAGACTATTTTCTATTATTCTTGAGTTCCTCCTTTGAAACTTATGTAATCTTTAACATGTTGATTTTGCCCATCAAGAGGAACTTAAATGCTTAAAATATTAATTAATAGAAAGAAAAAAAGGCAGTATGGTGAATTAAAGATCTCTTACATTTATATTAAAACTGTGGTTCTCTACCTGATCTGGGAATTCAATAGGAAAATGTACTTTATTTTATATCAATGAATGGAAAAGTTCGTTAAACTTCAGGTTTCCTGGGAAACAGTTTAGTATTGATTGTGGTTAAGACCAGAGGGCTAAGAATAGGAAGGCTTAGATTTCGTATTAAATTGTCACACAAATTTGCTGTGAACCTGGACAAATGAATTGCCTTACATTCAGCAGCTCAAATCTAGTCACTTTTTTGAGTCAGTCACTTAAATCAAAAGAAAAATAATTTCATTTCTTGATCTTTTGAGTATAAGTACATCTAGCTAAAGTGGTTGAGAATTGTTATTGCTCACTTGTTTTTGTGAAAATAAATTTTCTTCATCAAGAGCTTAAATATGGCTACAGATATAAGGCCTCAGTCTTCAAGCCATGGAATTGTGCTATTGCTAGTCAACTGCTTTTTATTTGAGACTGAATAATCTGCATTATTTAAAAACCTTGGCATGAATCAGTTTCCTAAGATAGTATGTTGACAAACGTTTTCTGACCTTTTCAGAAGTGACTATAGCTGGCTTAACTAAATTCTGTTGAAGATAACTGCAATCTTTCTAAAATTTTACAACAATTTTAGCCATCAGAAAAACTTTCTTGAGCAGGATTTGTTTTTTTTGTTTTATCTCCTGGGCACTGTAAAACAACCATCCCATTCCCGTAGTGAAATAATTGTTATTTAAGGATGAGTAAGTGTGTTCCCGGGGGATTCCTTTACATGAAAAGTGATGTATTAATGTTTATTATTAATATAACTGGGGCTACTATGAGCTCTGTTTATAGCATTTTATAAGGTTCTGCAGTAGGTAGATAATAAAAGCTTTCGAGAAAGCTTTTTTGCTCTCCTTTGGATACCTTTTTCATGATTTCATCCAGCTTCCTGGTAGGTGGTGTCTCTACAAATCAAACAGGGACTTCACTCTGTTTTGTTTTAAAATCTTTAACAGTAAGCATGTGAAATCTACAGCACAGCATCACAGAAAATTTGTTATATTGAAATACTTTATTTTAAAATATCAGAAAAAGGAATGAGCATCAGACTTCACACAGTGATGGAAAGCTGAACATTCATCTACAATGACAATCAAAGTCTCTATTATTTATATTGCACACAGGAAAATATAAGGAACACCAGTTACACAGAAGATTCTGGCCCATTTCTTAAGAAAAATATCAGCTGAAATACTCAAGCTATTAGGTTGGTGCAAAAGTAATTACAGTTTTGGACTGTGAATTTTAAAACATTATAACTAGGCTCAAACACACCTTTGTTAATTGAAATAGGAACCATTACAATCAACACAGTTTTGACGATAAGAAATAAGTTTGTTTATTCCTGTAGAGTAAAACTCTGTGCTTCAGGATTTGACGAACTCTTGGAAAGCATTTTCTGCATCCTGCTAGTTGTGGAAGCATTTTCCCTGCAAAAAGTTGTTGAGATGATTGAAGAAGTGGTGGTTGGGCATTGTCATAGAGAAGAATTTGTCCCTTTCTGTTGACCAATGGTGGTTGCAGGTGTTGCAGTTCTTGGTGCATCTCGTTGATTTGCCGAGATTCAAAAAGCTGTAGTGGATCAGACCAGCAGCAGACCAGCAAACAGTGGCCATGACCTGGTTTTGGTGCAAGTTTGGTTTTGGGAAGTTCTTTGGAGGTTCTTCCCAGTCCAGGCACTGAGTTCGTCATTGCTGGTTGTCATATAAAATCCACTTTTTGTTGCACATCGCAATCCAACCAACAAATGATTCATTGTTGTTGCATAGAATAAGACGATGTTTCAAAATTACAATTTTTTAAATTATCAGTCAGTTCATGAGGCATCCACTTATCAAACTTTTTCTCCTTTCCAGTTTGCTTCAGATGCTGAATGACCATAGAATGGGTGATGTTGAGTTCTTCAGCAACTTCTTGTGTAGTTGTATGAGGACCAGTTTTTCTGATTGCTGTCAATTGGTTCTTGCCACTAAACTCCTCATCTTCAAGGGTCTCATTTCCTTTTTAAATTTATTGAACCACCACTGCACTGTACCTTCATTAGCAGTTCCTGAGACAAATGTGGTATTGATGTTGTGAGTGGCCTCCACTGCTTTACCACCCAGTTTGAACCCAAATAAGAAAAGCACTCAGACTTCATTTTAGTCTAACATAATTTCCATTGTCTAAAGTACATACAAAATAAACAGCAAGTAATAAGTCAGTAGCAAAAAAAAAAAAAAAAGTATTAAAATGATGTATAACATAACCACATTTATTTAAGAATGTATTCCAATATCAAATGGCAAATTTCAACAGTGTAAAAACTGCTATGCCTTTTACACTAAACTAATAAAACCTGAAATAGATAATTCAGCGACAAGCATTCAGGCATACCATTGTGATTGCTGTACAGGATTTGCTTATTATCCACTACTGACCAATACAGTTCTTGGTATGTAATTGTATATAGAGACATTTTGCAATATATATGTTAAAAACAGCTGATAGATGAATCATAAAAACATCCATAAATAATTTCTTCAGTGCTTAGTCACATTCTTCTCAAAATCAAGCTGATATTTATGAGATTCAGATTTCAGGCAGTGGGGATTATTGAAAGAGGAAAGCCATGTATCCCTTTTTTCTTGTGGTTTTAAGTACGGAAACATGAAAATGGGTACTGGTAAATACAAATAAATTAAGAAACATTTGAAACAACAGGTTTCCTAGTCTCACTAAAGCTATTGCAAACTTTTCCATTGATTCTAATGAAGCTGAGATTTCACTTGAAATACTTAGCTTTCAAATCTTACTATATTCTCATGGTAACTCAGTCTTCGCAAAAATACTTTGTCAGTAGTTCTTTTATTGCATCTGCCAGTCCCCAAGATGAGTGCAAGCAAATATTCTCTGTCCTCTGTACACCCATATTAAGTACTATTAAACCATTAATATAAAAGCTCTACTAGCATTCATAATTCATGTATCCCTGTGCATTGTGGAGTATATTGAGGAATGATAACATAATAGTAGGTAAATGATACCTGTAAGCACTATTTAACACCCAAGTCAGCTCCCAAGATACAAAATATCCATAAGCTTTGAAGAAATTCTAATGTTAATCCAAATTTTACAGCTCAGTTTCTTACATGAATTTGCAGTAATGCAACTGACATTCAACAGAGATAAACGGTGGTGAACTCAGATTATTCTTGTGTTCAGCCTTCAATAAAGTCTAGTTTGGCTTTAAATAGTTATTGTATATGGAACTGGATATTTGTGCATTACTAGAGCTTCAGGTAACCACTATTTTCAGTGAGAAATATGCTAACTGCTGTTTCAGGCTAGGTTTTAGTACTTTGCTTTCTGTGCATTTAAAATGAAATATTCCTTTGTTTTAGAACTCTAAGTTGGTTCTCTTGTTTAAATTCCCCAGACTCTATATTTGGTGCAATATTAAATATAATTTTCAGAAGCATTTAAGAGTTGTCTGTTAAAACATCTTACTTGCACCCTTCTGTAAAGTTTCTCTACATTTTGCTGTGTATTTCACAATAAGAGTTTGCTGCATATTTCATTTTAAGAGTTTGATTAATTGTAACACTTAGGCATTGTTTCATATTGTGTTTGATTACAGCTCAATCATTATGAGGTAATTTCCCATAATCTTTTACTTAATTAGTATAATTCATGTGTGTATCCATCACAGCATATTCAGCTATAACATTTTAATTTATTTCCTTTAATCTTGGATTCAATAGTCTTAGTCTCTGCAGTCATATTTGTATGCCTTGGGTCTTCATCAATTTCAACGGCTCTGAATGGAAATGACATAGTTTGAGATTACAGGTTGCTTTCTTTAACACTCCCTTTCTATGCTTGTCCGTTGATTTAACATTTTACTGTAATCACAACGTACAGTCTTAATATATGCTCCTATCAGTTTATGTTATTTCATGTCTGTCATGGAGGCACCCCGAGGCTAGTTTAAGGGACAACAGGGTCCAAAACAACTTTTATTAAACCAGTGAGAAAGAGGGTTTTAGCACTCCAAAAGTGACTTAAATATAGGTTCGGGTATCAGTTGAGGAAAATTATTAAGGGGCAGCAACTAGTACAACAGGCGGTCCACAGTGTGCATGCACGTGGCTTCACCCAAAACAATGCCGGAACCACCCCCGAGTCCCAGAGGAGTACACACTTGCCTGAACATGGTGCAGGATTATTCTTAAAGAGATATAGGTACTCATAGTGAGTACAGAAAGTGTACCCTCGCAATTACGCAAGGGTAAATTTATGATACACTCGCAATCCTGCGAGGGTTAATTTACTTACACGTGCTTATATGGAAGCACAGGAGGAAAATACACTCGCGATTGTGCGAGGAAATAATTTAAAGTACGTGTGCAAATGTGCACGGAATATAAATACACTTGCGATTGTGTGAGGAAATAATTTTATATGTGTTTGTATTAAGCACGGGAAGTTACACGTGCAAATGTGCACGGAATATATATATGTACTCGCAATCCTGCGAGAAGTTTTACTCACACACGTGGCGGTAAGGCAAGCGGAGTCTCCATCCTGGGGAGGGGGGCTCTCGGTGGCAGTATCTTCAGCTCGCGCTCCAAGAGACCGGCGACAATGGGCCCAGTCTCGATGAGAGAGTCCCGTTTTTATACTGGCTGATCAGACCTGACTGTAGGCATTCTAGAAGCTTCTCTGCACCCCCACACCGTGTGTGAGGTGCCCCTGAAGCCTCCAAACATCCCCCACACTGGTCACAGGTGCCCAACGGCTCACTGGCGCCTTGGCAATCCCTTCTCCTAATGGCCCTGGCCAGGGTGCTCTGGGGCCAAACAAAAGAAGCTGTTAACCTCAAGTAGCAGAGAGAGGGAGATGTGCCTACTCCTTCCATACTGAAGGGGGGTGGGGGGAGAGAGAGGAGTTTGCATTCTACCACAATGTCCCTTGAAACTGACCATTGTTTGCACATATTACAAAGACTCTCCATTTTACAGAATTATTTTATAGCTGTTCCAATTGAGTTCCCCTCCTGTAGGCTCATGTCTTACCACTTTAGATTAAATTACATTTTTCATTGAAGCCAATCAAATTCATTTACATTCAGCTATATGTTTAAGGTTAATTCTTCCATATTCATTTTCTATCCTAGAACATTTACCAAGATTTTAGACCAATTAATCTTTGATTATTATTTTTAGAGTTTAAATCCAGTAATATCATTTCATATGGTTTCAGAGCTGATTAGCTGTTATTGTAGATTCAATTTCTATCTTTCATTGACAAGAAGTAAGATCAGTAGCTACTCACCTCTTCAGTTTATTGTTCATAGCTGTAGTTAGTTCTACAAATATTTTTGAGTTTTTTTGTCCTAGGTAGCTTTATAGGAAACATTATGAGTTTTATCCTTATAAATGTTCAATAAAACATTGGAATTTGCTTACAGGTTAGGTTTAACTTCTGCTTACTCTGTGGACCAAATTTGCTCCTAGTTACGGGAGTGTATTTCCATGGATTTACAGTGCACATTCCAAAATAAATACATAATCCACAGTATATTATGACCTGATATTGTTAAGATTCTTTAGTTTTTTAAAATAAAAAAAAATCGTTTAGGCTACTCTATATAAATGCATATTTTACAATGTAGGTGTCTCAGGGCAGAGATTAATTCTTGCTTGATGTGTGAATACTTGAATATTAATTTTGTTACTTTAATGAGACTTTTGGGGTTCTGCTGAAATCAAGATTCCAGTTATAATATTTTGTGAAATGTTATAATCTTTACAGTTTAAAACTATATTATTTTAATTTAATAGTTTTGCACTACTGAGTTCAGCCGCATAACATCTTTAGTTCAAATTAATATAATTATCACTAATGAAGCATGAAATATCCACCAGCCAGATTGCAGTTTACAGTTTAGCCTTCTGTATTTTGTTCCAAATATGTCAGTCTGCTTGATATGTTTTACTCGTTTCACGTTAATTTAATTTTAGCAAAATATAACCAATTCTCTAGCAAAGGAAAATTCATTCTGAGTTGAAGTTGGTATCAAAATTTGAAGTTCAGATAGTAAAATAATGAATCTTTAAACATTTATCATGCATATGTCACTCAGAAACAAAACCTATTCCTTCACATTCCCCACATTTGTGACTTGATTTGCATACTATATGTTTGACATTAATTAACTGCAACAATTCTGCTTAAGGCATTATGTGCTATGTAAGCAGGTAAGAAAACTTTGGAGAGAGTCAAAGGATTGCATGCTAAAGTGATCATGTGAGTTCTTAATATATGATATGGGATTATTTTTTTCAAAGCACGCAGACTTGGATATTCTTTCACTTTTCTTTGCTGTAAAGAAGAGGCTGTCCTTGCTCAAACTGTATCTGCTTCCTGTCTGAAACTAATGCATATAGGTTTGGATGGGCTTTTACTCCAGACCTTAAATAAAAACGGAAGTAATAAAACATTGGCAGAAGCAGGCATTTGAGACCTAACTGTATGTGTTCAAGAAGATTCTTGTAGAAATCTTGTTGTAAGTATTTTCTCAAGTGATGACTCCATCTTTATTCCATATTTACTATTACAAAGCTTTCATGGGAAATCTCACTTTCATATAATTTGGTTTTTATTATAATTTCATGAGAAAAATGTCAACAAAATTAAGTTAAATCAAAGTAGCTTCCTCAGGAGGGATAGGTACATATCAGACAGTTATTTTTATTACTGTTTTCTATAGCAAGATGTTGAATCTTTTTTCTTCTGGGACATCTCACATATAATGTTTTGCTAGCCAAATAACTTCTCTGTGGCATGTAATAGCAATGATATTTAGGAACATGAAAACTCTGTTCAAAGATGGACTTTGACTAGCACCCACTCCTAATCAGTTTTTATGCTAACTAGGAGTACTAGCAGAAATATAGTAGAAAGAAAGAGACTGCATTAATTCCCATCACTTCTGCTGATGAGTTTGCCAAATTTTTATTCCCACAGGTGATATTCATGAAAGAAAATACAATACTGTTAATATTTCTAAAAGTACTTTAACTGTCAGCACATCTGAAGGCAGTTGTTCCATCTACTCCTATTAATTCAGTTTGCCTTTAACTTGATATTGCTCCAATATTTCTGTACACATTCTTTTAAACGACAATAATACACAGGCACATGAGATACAGAATAGATGTTTACATTGTTATTTAAGAGGCAAAAGTAAAATTCTGCTTCACCCCACCCAGGTTTTTCTTAGTACCACTGTCATATTTAACAATGCTTTAGACTAAAGCTATATAAAATATCCTCACAGAATCTCATACATTATATAAATGGTGTGAGATTTGTTGATATAGTTAGAAAACATGGTATATATTCACAACAGTTCACAGAGACTGATATAAGTTGTACAGATACCAAATTTTGCTCCTGCTATTTAACTCACAGACCTGACTTTCAGAATGCCTAAATGCTACTATTTTCCTGTCTGCCATCAGGAAACAGACATGGTAAATTACCTGCCTGCTGCCTGTTCCCTGCAAATACTGGTAAGCAGCTTGTCACAGTCTCCATATTCTTCCTGCGGCTCCCAAGCATGTTTCTTATCGAGTGCTCAGTGTCCTATTATTGTCTCATTTTCTAAAGTATTTGCATAGTTACAGCACTGTCTTCCTTTATATACTAACTCGTGATGGGAAAAACTAATATTTTTCATGATTTTCATAATTTGTTGACCTGCACCCATAATCTTGATTGACATTAAAGAGCAATAGGACTACTAAACTACCTATGCAGCTCACATTGTGCTGTTGTCTGAAGATGTCTATCACAATTGAGATGCAGTGATGCCAAATGCTCTCTGTGTCTTATATTAGGATACTTTTCATCAGAACTTTGTGAACTGAAAACTCTTAATGAGCAGATCACAGTTGATAACATAGTAAAAAAGAGGTAATGAAGGAAAATAATAGGTTTCTATGACCCAGCAGAAGGCACTGAGATGTGAAATTGATTTTCATTTTTGATGAACTTCTGCAAGTGAATTATGGGAAATTATGGGATTAATTTAACAAGGTCTTTCTGAAACTTGAAGATTTAGCACAGATTTCTAAAAGAAAAGAAGCACAACCCCTTCTCCTATCATAATGGCATCCTATTCTTAACCTTCTTTCCCAAGCTGTCACTTTGCTGGATGAATGTACATACAAGCAAAATTAAGCCTAGTGATGTATTGTGCACGAAGTGATTCCACTGGATTATTCATAGATCTGATGATTCAATTAGGAGAACACCTTTCTTGGGTGTGAAATTCCATGCAAGTTGAAAAGGAGCCTTAAAAATAGTAGGAGGTGCAATTATGTTTGTAACATGTCAGTTAACCGTTTCATTTTTCAATAATGTATTAATTAGTATAGCTATATTTTTCATATGCACAGTGTAATTGTTTTTTTCTGAGGATCTCAGAATGATACAAACAGTACTTAATTAGGCCTCTGAACACCCATTTAAGGTAATCATTTTCTTTCTCTACTCATAGGAAACTGAGATACCAAGAGTTTAAATGGTACTCCTGCTAACACACACAGAGTTAGAAGAAAATTAAAGTATGGATTCTTTTCTTTATGTTAGAATTGAAGATATTTTCATTTTTAAGGTTTAGTTAAAAATGGGGAAACATGAAGACATAAGAATTCAGTCTCCATCGTAGAACAGACAACTCATGTCTTGTGTTAAGAAAAAAAAAAAAACATGTATATGAAAGATAACTTTTATGCTTCATATGTACTTCTTTAAAAAACTTTTAACTTCTTACAAAAAAAACAAACAAACAAACAAACAACAAAACTTTAGAAGGAATATTCACAGAACACAGCTCTATTCTTAGCAGAAGTGACTAAGCTCCTTCCCTCATTTATAAAATTTATTCATCTGATAATTTTTGATGGTCATTTTATTCTTTGCACACAAAGAGGGCGCACTTTTTTCTTTAGAGGAAGAGCCGATTATTTATGTGACCTGTTTCTTCCTGATGTTGACTTAACGTATGTCTGAATACGATGACCTTGAAAATGCAGTCTACTCATTTTAATATCATGAAAAAAGAAATACAAATTCAAAAGTCTCTGTCATAGGACTGATGATCAAGTACATGAGTGGAAAATATCCTTTAGTCATAAAATATTTTATGCTAGTTATAGGAAGTATATTGTGTTTGCTTAGTATTATTAATAATATCCAATCAGTCAATTTTCAATTACAATTTCTCACACATCTGGTAAATTTACCCGCTCATGCATTAATAAGGTAATCATTCAGAGGCAGAAAAAAACTGAAAGGTGGGTCCACAATCACTGTTTTGCAGGGTGGCTAAATAAGACACCATGTTTCCTAATTAGAAAAGAGGTTCTGCTTGGTTATGTCCCTGTCTTTATTCCAGCCTGTTCTTCACTGAGATCAGCAGTCCTCAATGGACTTTCAATATTGTACTTCACACTTCTATTTTATTTTTTATTTCACTTGAGTGTGACCTCTGGGGCTCCTATGGTAAATATATCATAAATATAATTGCAAAACTTGATTAAATAATCCCTATCTATACAAAAGCATTTCTTTTTTTAAAAAACAGATTTTTTAATATTTATCAGACTCTACTATATGTTTCTTTGTAAGAAGAGACCTACAACAAAACTGCATATACAATTCTCAGTTCTCCAATCCAGGTAAGCACAGCAGCATAACAAAGACTACTAACAGATTCATTTCAGTACAACACCTATACAAGTTATAAATTTTAGGTGTACTGATGTGTAATGAATCTGGAAAGGTCTGTATGTTCTCCTGACTAAGAATTAAAATTATGTTCTGTGCTCTGGTGTTTATTATCTGTATTCTAAGACTTATTTTTGTTTGAGGAAAGCATAAATGGTAGGAAAGTTGTTGCAGAGACAGCAACTGGGAAGGTGAAATAAGTAGAACTTACACAATACCTGATGTTACATATACTTTATCCCCTTCAAACAAGAGACAATATGTAAGTTGTGAAGGAAGTACTTGAAAAAAGTAGATGTGATAAACAGAAAGCCATGATAATTAATCTCCTACTGAATGTTATTAAATTAAAACTAAAAACATACTAAAGGTCACCAAGAATAACAAAAATACCCCAATTCATTTAAGCTTTCTTCTCATTAAGCTCCATAATTATACTTTCAAGCCAAAATGTATTATGTGGGGGTCAGGCCATTTTACTTGAAGCATTGTATCATCCAGATTTCTGTCACTACAACTATTTTAAGGAAGGTCAGACCAGTTATCTTAAATGTTAACAAAAGAAAAACATATTTGGAAATGAAAAAAAAAAAAGGCTTAAATTCATAGCACAACTCCTTTCAAGATGCTTGCAGCCAAAGATTCATTTTTTTCTGCTTACAATGCTGAATTTCATTTGCATCCATTAAATTTGCAGCAAAGGTTGGAAGGAAAAAATACAAGCAAGACGAAAAATAGGTTCAAAATTTAGCTTCATGCTAATGCTCCTACTATCATATTGCATTGAAACCCTAACATAGAAAACCACTGAATTTCTTGAATAGACTTTCCTGAATGAAAGCTTAATGAGCAGGAATTACTGAGGGGGCATTTCAGACTTGGTTTCAAGCTGGGGAATAATCAACTTCAGAAGAGTCAATCTTATCTTTTATTTAGTCTTAAGAATTTGTAGCATTATGTGTTTGAAATGAAGACTCAGAGTGGAGATGCTCTAGTGCTATAAAGGTGTGCTCCTGAACTTATGATTTCATGGTTCATTCTAAGCAAATAATAGGAAAAAAAGAATCTGAGATACAGAACTTTTATTTAACATATTTTAAAAGATCTGTTTTTCCCTCCACAATTATATCATCCTATCAATACAACAGTAAGATGGCAGAAGAAAAAAAGTTAAAATAGCAATTCTTATAAACAAAATGTTTCTTATAAAATGTTACTGGTTTCATTGGCTTGACTGCTTTCAAGTGATACAAGTGCAATAACTCTCTGCATCAGGGTGAACCATACAGACAATCGATAAAGGACAGGAATGTCTAATCATCACAGAGGGATCGGTTTTCACAGAAGACCTCTTCCACCTCTGGCCTCTTCAGTCCTGATTCTCAAAGGAATGATTATGAAATACTCCAAAAAGACGAACCTGGGAAACGAAGCTTTTATAACTCTGGAAGCTAGTAATCTTGAATTCAATAGAATTATCTTCAGGTTTTGTGTTCCAATATGATTCTCTCTCCGATTCACCTCTGTTACACAAATGCTTTTATTGTTTTATTTTGCAACATAGTTTCACAAAATGTGCATCACAATGGGGAAGAGAGTGAATTACTATTGAAAAATGGGAATAAGTAAATGCAGAATGTTTCCTTGTTTTATAGACTGTTAATATTTCATATAACTGCACACATCTAAGATCCAGTTGTGTCTCAAAGCCTTTTTTTTTTTTTTTAATTTGAGCTGTTAAGTTTTATGAATATTTTAGGATTTATCAAGATACCTGTATTCCCAAGAGATAGCTATTACTATTCAGTCATATCATTACATTGCATCCATCATCGTTTTATGTACATTGTCAATCTGGAATTCTGGCTTTTTTAAGATTAGGCAGCTGTATATCTATTTTTACAGAGATTTGTTAAATGATTGGCAATACTTGATTTTCTTCTAGCTACCCATACCTAAATTGGATTGTGCTTTTAAAATTTTTTTGAAGAAAACTTGATTAATCCTTAATATACTATAAATAGAATTATCCTATAATATGGCAGACTCTGTGAAAGGAGAGGGAGAAAGAGAGGATATGACTGAAAAAAAGGAAGTAATAAAGTAACAAAAATGAGAATAAAAGTAGAAGGATAATAATAAGCTGATTAGTCTCTTCTATCTGGAATGAAATATCATTGTCATGATACCACTGACATTTGCATGAAGGTAGCTATAAATTCCAGAAAAATCATTTCATCTTTCATAGGTTAAAATAATATTTTACATTGAATGAATGTGAAAATAATTTAGGGCCAAAAAACCAGAAAAATGGTTCAGTAAATTAATCTGTAAGCAGCAGCAGAGCATGAGGTTAGTTGCTAACATTGACTGAATGTTGTGGAAGGTGGTAGAGAGAGGACAGTTTTATTAGCAAATATATGAAGGTGAAAAAAAGTATAAAATAAAAGGTGATGAGATGGGTTTGGAACCTGTCATTTAAAAGGAGGTTGGAATTTCATATTTGAGATTTATAACTGTACTTAAACTTCCCCACAATTTTGTAACATTTTGATTGAAAGCTCTGGTTAAACACATTATGAAAATAGGAACACATTTGCAGTGTTGACCTACATTCTTGACTCCAGTTTCAAACTTGGCCTCATTTTGAGACTAATCTGATTTTTTTTCACCAGTTGTATTCTTAATGCAGTAAAATATATCAATATTAATCAGAAAACAGGTCATATGATATTACAAGGCACTCTAACTGCTCTGAAAGAGACCTTGTCCTGTTCTACCAAATTATTAGGTGACTTTCTTGTAGTGTTACCAATTGCAATACATTTTTGCCTAATACATTAGTATAAATTTGGAATTGGAGGTGCTCCAAACACTGCACTGTTTTATTTGTGGTGAACTGTATGCTATGTTCCAAACCAGACTACGTTCTTAGCTTTTTAGCTCTGGAAGTCAGAACATCCTTGCCCTTTAAACTCTGAACTCACTACAGCTATAAAATGACATTAGATATTTTTCATATATTTTAAAAAAGATAATCCAAGTTAACTGACTTTTCTGGAGCTGTATAAATACATGCTACCTGAAGACTAGGCATAGAATGTTTTTAATGTATTTCAATCTTGTTTCTGTGAACATATTGAAAGTGATTTTGAAAAAATACTGATCACTCCTGTAGATACTGAGTATTGCTTTCAGTTGAAATTCTGAATTTTAAGTTCTTTAATCAAGAAAACACAGCACAAATATTATTTCAATGTATGACTAAAAAAAAAAATCTTGCAAAATTCTACCTGTCTTTTGTTCTACAATAATTCATAAATAGAGATTAGAAATACATGATACAATGGCACATACATGGTATATTTCCATGATAGAACAGAACCAATGTGCATGTGTTGTTAATTTCTTTATTTTATTATGCCTAACCAATGTACTTTTTCCAAATCTATTTTGATAATGCAGAAATATAAACCTATCCTTTTACCTCCTTTGGATTTATTAACCCTGAAGGAATAGTAATCAACTCAATATAGCTACACTGGTGACAGATACTTAAACCATTAATTTGACATGAAATTGGAAACCTGTGCTATTATTAAGTAGTCCTGTGGGTTATCCCCCTGCTAAGATATCTGTCTTAGAGTTGGAGTTCACAGTTGATGAGATACCTAAGACGAATTATTGCAGAGAGAAAGACATCCTGGGTAAAAATATTATTTCATTTAAACATTGGTCTTTTTTTCTGATATTGTTTGTTTGCTTGTGGGTTTTGTTTATTTGTTTGGTTTTTTAATTGAATTATTACACTGCAAATGTTAGGTTCGTTGTTACTGGATATGGTGATCATTGAATTTATTTCATAACCAGTTCAGCTTGGTTTTCCTAGTTTCGCTCTGTGTTTATAAAAATAGTTATCTACACAAACCAACAAATCGAAGTGGTGTGGTTGTGGACAAAGGCTTCCATAACATCCTTGTGCATTGCATTGGGATACTCACAATAATAATAATCTCAGTGAAGTTTAGAATGGAGAGCCCTTTACTGTAGCTCCTTTAAACAGTCTGCCTGGCAGCTTGGAATGATTTTTTGAATTAATTTCCAAAAATACAAAACCACACAGAGGCTACTTGAAGCAACTGCAGCAATGATTATTTTACGACTTTTCAGAATGGATTCTTCACTGAATTAAATAGGTTAAACTTTAAATAAATACTTGTTAACCAGTTGCTCTGAGTGCATGAAGAACTTTGCTCACTTATATTGATGTATTTCAAAAGACCTAGTGGTTAAACCACCATTTAAATGCTGCCTTGAGTTTTTCTATCTCAGTAGAGAGTGATTTTGTCTACGACTTGAGTCTACAGCTCATGAATAAAGCATGCCATGTCTGTGAAGGTTTGTAGGGCTGCAAGTCAACTGGGAAACTCAATCTTTCTTTGATAAAAACATTTTGCACTTGCACAAGTGCTGAAATGAGAGCCCTGGAGTTGGAGCCTTCATTTTATTCATTTCAAATTTATTCCAAAGGTGGTGTGAGTTTTTTCTCCTCTAATGCTGCCACTCTGCCTCTGTCCTCACCTCAAAAAAATAAACTTCTGGAACATGGGAATGAAAGGACAAATTTCATTCTATGGAGATGTAGATAACATGATAAATGAGTTACCTCTTGTCGTTGTTTGGGAAAGAGATTCTCTGATAAAGCGTCATTGAGTCTGGAATGAAAGTAACAAAAATCCTTCATTTTATGTGTTTTCACACGCTCGTAAAGATGTGAAACAACCTGAACCTCAGTACTTTAGACTCCCTAATAGCTTCACTAATTCTATAGCATAGTGAAGTTTCAGAAGTCTTACAGAATAATTGCAGACAAGGTCACGAAGAAAACCTGGCACTATTGCACAAGCAGAAAGGCTGTCCATAGGGTACACAGTCTATATAGAACTCATAGATAGAAGTGGAAAGTCTCATTACTACCAAATAATACAGTAGCAACTTGTAGTCACTGCCAGACTGGGTTTGGAACCAGTAAACATTCTTCTAAGTACTTTTTCCAGGTTTTGTGTCACATGGACTTGTACGACAGTTACATTTGGACATCTCTCTTCTAAGGCTTTGAACTCTTGATCAGTTTCATATCATTTTAAGTTTTTTTCCTTACACTTTCAAGATAAAATTTCTCTTCTGTTACATCTATGTTCAGTTTCTGGTAAACTGCTAGCAAGCAATTAACTAGTTAGAGCTGAAACTGAAAAAGGAAATCAGAACATAATATCGGCGACCAACTACTTTCACAGTGGAGTGTGATTCTTCAATAATATTAATTCAAATAATGTACAATCACATACATAGGTACATTGTGAAAAAATGATGACAACACTCTCATATGATCAATATTCCCTGGTGAGTTTCCATCCTTTTGAACTGAAAATAATTTTTTTTTATATTAGCTGTTTTTTGAACTCATGTATTCTCTCTTAAGTAAAGGAAATCTTCCTGGTTAAGTGTAATAAAAAGGTGCTTTCATATTTTTATCTGAGTAATTAATGACCTTGCTTTATGTCTATTTTAAAAGGTAAGCATTCCCTCATTTCTTTCCTAGTGATATTTGACAGCACTTCATGAATAGCATAATGGTGACAATTTTTTATTATTTCCAGTGAGTAGATCAAAAACCAAAAAAGCCCAATTTCTTACCAAATAATAACATCTTTTACAGAGTTCTTTGATATCAGAAACAGTTTGCTGTGCTGAACGGGAAACAGGGTCCTTTGAATTCTCTTTCCTGACAGAACTCTACCTTAAGTGCTTCTCTTTGAAGGTTTCACTTGATTCAGAGACATCACTCTATCTAAACTAGAAGAAACTCTTACAAATGTGTTCTTACTCATATTTACTGAGTCATTAAATATGAAATTTTTTAGGAAGCTTGAGAATGTAATTCTCTTCTGCTTTAATTATACTACACCTCACTGTCCTTTATTCCAGATGGTTTACGAGTTGAGCATATATATTTGCACATTTTTCATTAGTCCATTTCTGCTTCCATCCCAAGTTAAAAAGATTTTTTTTCTTAAAGAATAGGAACAAAGTAATTTCCCAGCCTCTTCTGAGATTTCTAGAGGACAAGATTGACCATAAGAAAGCAAATTCTTGGATCTTTTTCTGTTTGTCAGTTATTTTATCTACGAATTATCATGTCACAAAAAAAAAGGAAAGTAAAAGTGTCTTTAATTCTGTTTATACATGACAGACTTTTTAATGTAAAAAGAATGCTTAAAAAGGTGAAAACATTTGACACTAACTCATCAGTGATGCAAATTTTCTTTTTTTTTTTTTCCTTAGCTGGATTTTCACTTAAATTCTATGGTCTTAAATTCAATTTAAGGCCTCAGAAGAATTTGACATGGTACATGGATCAGACAGACATGAGATGAATTGATTTATAGCAGAAGCTAAAGAGAGCATTTATGAGATGAGAAGGGAGGGAGATGATGGGCTTTGGAATGTGTTCCACCAAAAAAATACTTGCTGTTGAAACTCATGTCTTGAAATGGTGTGCGACAGTAAAAAAAAAAAAAATCATTTATAAAATAAAAGATTGCATAGTTGTGGTTGGATGATGATAATCAGCCTATAGAACAAATGATACACCATGGCTCTGAAAAAAATAATATATGCTTCCCAATACTAGGATATTTTTTGTTGAATAGTTACTCCTAAACCTTGTAAAAGTAAGACTGGTTGCAATAAATAAGTGTGTGAAAGCTTATGCTTATCTCTACATGTTTCTAGCTGTTTCTGTTTAGATATAATACTGAATTTAGTATTTTACAGTACACTTTTAAACTAAAAGGGCAATAGATTAAAGACATCACCAGGACAGGTTTATAAGTATTTGTCCTCTAGCAAGTTTTACACAATAGTGAACATAAAATACATAGCTTGATTCTATCTCTATAAGTATCTTTAAACAATGAGTTGTTATGTTGCAACAATATCAGATCATTCTGCCTTTTTCATAGCTGTTAAATTTCAGGCAGCATATAGGAGATGGAAACAAACAAACATGCCTGAGTCTCAAAAAGACATCAGGAAAAAATAAAGGCATGTTCTGGCTGGAGAAATGGCTGAGTTCTGCAGGGCTAGGAGTGGGCATAGAAAGCTGCATCTGGGCCTGTGAATGCCAAAACCAACATCTACTTCTGTATTCCTGAAGAGGAGTCATGATGACTTTCAGCGCAAAGTGTTTGTAGACATTTCACTACTCTTAGTCCTGTCAAAGCAGTGCCTCTGGGACCATGAGGATGACTAAGGCATTGCTTGTGGCTGAGATGTATAGACCTTCCTTTCTATGTACTTATATAACTGTCACCTACCTGAGGTACTGATTTATCTGAAAGGGGTTAGATTTTGCATAAAATGTGCCAACACACAGATTAGAATGAGTACAACAGTGTTTTGAAATTAATATTCGCCCATTTTTGCAACTCTGTTTTCAGTTTTAGGCTATTACTTTATTAATATTTTAGAAATGCATTTTTAAAACTTTTTTTACATAAATGTCATTGAGAAGTAACGCATGGTTTTGGTTTTCTTCCCCCCTCTCCAATCACACCCTTGGACTGGAAGGAATTAGACATTTTTCACGTTATTGCTGAAAATATTTTATAAATTCCTTCATTTAAATGTTCATAGTTAGCAATGTTTCCTCATAAAACAAATGCTTTGTATTCCCTGAAGGTTAATTTATCCATAAATATACATGTTCCCCGAGCCTAATGTGCATAAAGTTCTCTCTGCGCTAAGATACTACATGGTTATAAATAAGTATGTCTTAATAAGAAATGTATTTTCTAATTCTAAAAATTGTTTGTAATCTTGAATTTCAAAACTCTATATGACTTTATAGACATAAGCCCTACAGATAAAAATTATTACCTTTGTTTTTTTCGTTTCATCTTTCTTCAAAAGACTCTTACGATTTAAAAAAGGCCCTCCGATTTTTGTATAAATGGGAGAAAACACTGTCACACAGGCACACATATGTGCATGTATACACATATGCACTTTGGTTTTTCATGAACTGTCCTTAAGAATTTGATTTGTTGAAGCCCTTAAGGTTTGTCTTAAAAGTGCATTCACCGCATTCCAAGGACCAAAAGATCTGGAGTCTGTATTTTGTTTTTCGCTCACACTTTTTTAATTGATTCAGGGTCAAGTGGTCATCTCTAGCTTTCCTGTTCTTCATCAGCAGTTTAGGCTTAAACAGAGCAATTAAAAATATGTATCTTTTTCTTAATTCAGCTTGACGTAAGAATGCTTATCGTGTTTATATATTATAGTTACATTAAAAGTATATAAAAGAATGAGAAGAATCCAGTTAATTATTTATTAGCATAACTGAACCTTTTGGCTTTGAATACTACATTGTTTTAGAAAAATATGTAATCTGTTACTTGCAGACTAGGCATGTTATTACATTATTTGTCAATATTTTAGTATTAAATAATTATTTGGAACACTTGGTCAGATTTACTAGGTTATTATTCAAAGTCCTCAGTAGATATTCTTTTTCTTATTCTTTGATACTAGGACATACATGAAGAATTTACTGACAGTTGTTCATTATGCCTTCAGATGGGGTCCTGTACTACTCAAGTTTTGCTCTCTCCATTTGTGATACCATCAGAAAGTCCTGACTGATTTAGAAACTGATTGTATATCTGTTCCCAGTTACATTCCATTATCCAAAATGCATTCACAGTAAAAAGGCATTCTCCAAAACTACCCGTGTCACCTTGATATTTGCAGGTATTATTTAACAGTGATTATACATTTCCAGTTTTACTGTAGAACAAATTGATTGTCGTCTTTCATGACATGTAGCTGGTAATGAAGGTGCATTTGTAACACAGCCTAAGTAGGCAGATTGAATATTTGAAGCAATAAATCTCATTTTGATCTCTGTAAGAAGGATACTGTCAACTCTTTTTCCTCTCCTCCTTCTCTTCATCTGTCAATGGGTATTTATAAATGCAATTATTTTAAAGAGAGTTTAAATTAGGAAACACAATAGAAATTTAAAAAAAAAAAAAAAAGAGATGATAGATGACAGTGGCATCAGAACTGGAAAATACAGCAAATCTATTATTATTGTAATAACATTGTGAAAGCTACCATGTAATTAATATTTTGGACGGTTCTGGTTTTGCTTTATCTTATGAAATTATCCCAGTTGAGTCTATTATATGATTTTCTACTAGAATTTGGAAAATAATCAAACCAGTCTTTTATCTTTGCTTGTGGTGCTAGGTTGCTAAAGTTTGCACAATTGATTTTCCTCTGCATATATGGTGATGTGTGGTCTAACCATTACGGGGGATGCTGAAGGAAGAGCCAGTACCACAGATCAGGGATATATAGTAAAGAAACCAGTGATATTGACAAGCAGCTCTAATATGGCTGTATGGTCAGTAGACTCATTCACTGACATTGGCCTTTAGCAGCAAAGACAAAATCACAGTAAACATGTTCTGTGAACGAAAATACTAATTGGCATGATGGGTTGAATTATCCTCTTGTTTTCCTGGTGTAAAACTCAACTAGAGCATTGAAAATGTCCTTCAATGTGGACAGTTTGTGCAAAGAGTGGTTGACAGATAATGCTGCTGAGGCTAAAAATGAATTGCCAGTTTCTTATGTATGTCTGGTTGATCGTTCTTCATCTAAGTAAATCAAACACTGTTAAATGTTTTTGCATCATTCTGTAACAGGCTTTAAGATATTTTTTTTTTATCATGGAATCGCAGAATCACAGAATTTTAGGGATTGGAAGGGACCTCAAAAAATCATCTAGTCCAATCTCTCTGCTGGAGCAGGAACGCCTACGTGAGGTCGCACAGGAACATGTCCAGGAGGGTTTTGAATGTCTCCAGAGTAGGAGACTCCACAACCTCCCTGGGCAGCCTGTTCCAGTGCTCTGTCACCCTCACTGAGAAGTTTCTTCTCAAATTTAAGTGGAACCTCTTGTGTTCAAATTTGAACCCATTAACCCTTGTCCTATCATTGGTTGTCACCGAGAAGAGCCTGGTTCCATCCTCGTGACACTCACCCTTTATATATCTGTAAACATTAATGAGGTCACCCCTCGGTCTCCTCTTCTCCAAGCTCAAGAGACCCAGCTCCCGCAGCCTTTCCTCATAAGGGAGATGCTCCACTCCCTTCACCATCTTTGTTGCCCTGCGCTGGACTCTTTTCAGCAGTTTCCTGTCCTTCTTGAACTGAGAGTCCCAGAACTGGACACAATATTCCAGATGTGGTCTCACCAGGGCAGAGTAGAGGGAAAGGAGAACCTCTCTCGACCTACTAACCACTCCGCTTCTAATCCACCCCAGGATGCCTTTGGCCTTCTTGATCACAAGGGTGCAGTGCTGACTCATGGTCATCCTGCTGTCCACCAGGATCCCAGGTCCCTTTCCCCTACACTGCTCTCTAACAGGTTGTTCCCCAACTTATACTGGAACCTGCGGTTGTTCCTACCCAGATGTAAGACTCTACACTTTCCCTTGTTATATTTCATTAAATTTTTCCCTGGCCAACTCTCCAGCCTGTCCAGGTCTCGCTGGATGGGGGCATAGCCTTCTAACATATCAGTCACTCCTCCCAGCTTCATGTCATCAGCAAACTTGCTTATAGTACACTCTATTCCCTTGTCCAAATCATTGATGAATATATTGAATAATATTGACCCCAGTACTGACCCTTGAGGCACTCCACTAGATACAGGCCTCCAACTGGACTCTGCCCCATTGACCATGACTCTCTGGCTTCTTCCCTTCTGCCAGTTCGCAGTCCACCTCACTACCCGATCATCGAGACCACATTCCCTTTTTTTAGCTGTGAGGATGCTGTGGGAGAATGTGTCAAATGCCTTACTCAAGTCAAGGTAGACCACGTCCACCGCTCTGCGATCATCCATCCATCCTGTTATGTCCCCATAAAAGTCAATAATGTTGGTCAAGCACGACTTCCCTTTGGTGAAGCCATGTTGACTGCCCCTAATGACCCTCTTATCCCTGATATGCCTTGAGATGGCACCAAGGATATGTTGTCCCATCAGTTTCCCAGGGATGGAGGTGAGGCTGACCAGTCTATAGTTACCCAGGTCCTCCTTCTTGCCCTTTTTGAAGACTGGAGTGACATTTGCTTTCCTCCAGTCCTCAGGCACCTCTCCTGTTTCCCAAGACTTGGCAAAGATGATGGAGAGCGGTCCAGCAATGACCTCAGCCAGCTCCCTCAGCACCCGTGGGTGCATCCTATCCGGACCCATGGATTTATGGATGTCCAGATTGTCTAACTGTTCCCTAACCTAGTCCTCATCAACCGAGGCAAACTCCTCCATTGTCCTGCCTTCCTCTGGGGCCTCAGTGGTATGGGGCTCCTCAGGACAACCTCTGGCAGAGTAGACAGAGACACAGAAGGCATTCATTAACTCTGCCTTCTCTGTATCTTCTTCCACCACTTATGATCACTTTTCTCTTCAAATTTACACTCGTTCAGATTAAGCCCTGAGAAGTAAGAATGAGTAGGGGATAGTACAGTGTGGTCTTTCCTGTCCTCATCACAAAGCATTGTGGAAGGCCTCTCAGTATTCAGGGACTGGTATTAAAATAACGTCTTTCCTTGAATCCTGTCTCAGGAGGTAACTGCTTTGCTGTTTTTAAACTGTTATTGTACATCAAGATAAATCTAACGTCATTGAACTCTTTAAATTTTATATTCAGTAAACACTGGCTATATTAGTGAAACTTGTGAATTTAGATTGATTTCTGAGGTTCGATTATCTCATCAAGTAAAGTCACAGAAATAAATACTAGAAATATCTTGGAGGAATATTCACGTAAATATTTTCAGTCATGAAGGATGAAAAAACCCTACGTGTTTAGCAAGATTTTAATTTTCTTCTTTAGGAGTATTCAGTATCTGGAGACTGAAGAAGGAAAGCTGGATTCATACGGCCAACTACAGCTTTTTGAGGAGACTCAATAATATCATATGTATATTCATAAGGAAAAATATTAATTTAGTTCATCAGGAGGAGGGTAATCATCTCAGTATGCACATTTTTGCAAAATCTTTTCCAGTCACAAAGTAACTCCATCTATCTTTAGCTCAGATAGCATAAATCCACTGAGCTTACAGATATTGATTTGTATAACATTTGATGAAAAAAATAAATCTGCAATATGCAGTTAAAAAAAAAAGACTATAATTATCCACACATGTTCGACCAAGGAAGATGTCAGGTCACTAAGAGTAATTCTGGTAAGATATATCACAAGTTAGTGCTACTTCTGATTGCTGTAGTATTTTATTTACAAAATCTGCAGACTCTCAATGTAGTTTGTTATGAAAATGTCTAAAACCAGGAAAGACACTAATTATTTTTTTTTTTAAACCCACTGTACTTCAGATTTGAAGGATTACATTTCTGAGAATATTTAGAAAATTTAAAATCTAAATGCAATTTTGAAAAAAGTCTTCTAAGTATATAAAGAAACATTTTTGTATGATTCAGTACAGTCTCACTTGAGCTAGTTATTGGTACTTAAAGTAGCTTAACTATGCTAAAAAGAAACTAAGAATAAGTGATCTACTCAAACTTTTTCTTTCTTGTGTGGATTTCATAGAAGTGCACATTTTGTAAGTTATAATGAATAGATTTTCATGATGACATAGGTGTTTTACTACAACAAATCTTGGAAAAAAATATTATCGATAACTTAGAAAAAGAGTAACCTTAAGCAACACAGTTATTCTGGTGCCATTCATTTCGCTGGTCAATTTAAACGGATAATTCAGGTCCAGCCTATTAGGCATGGCATTGACAATCTGTAAAGACGTCGAGAGCCATTTTTCCTTTCCCTTTTTCCATGCAAACCTTTCATAAGAACATGAAAATTGTATTAATATTACAAAAAAATCTTATTTCATCTCCAGTGTTTGCAATCACAGTTGTTACTTACTCCAATTTTATTGGCTAGTGCACAAAAATGTAATTAGTTCTTGCAGAGCATACTGATTATATTTGTTAACTTTGGTCATATGAGCAGGAATGTAACCTTCAAAACAATACTGCTTTTACGCTTATAATCAAGATGTACTTCTGTGCCTGCAATGTGGACCACAATGGAGATAATCTGGTAATTCTGAGGGTACTGAACCCTTTAAAATAGTGCAAATTTTGTTCAGTAAATTGTATTCATTATTTATTCACATAGCTGTTTTCTGTTCCTGAACAATAAAGAAAAAGGCACAAACACTCTTAAAAATATTCCTGTGTCTTGGAACATGAACTCTAAAAGTTGTACAGATTTTTTGTGATGACTTAAATATTTATGAGGAGCAACTAGTTAAGAATGTATAACGCAATAAAATAAGTGTGGTTGCCAAAAACGAGGGCAGATAAAGAAAAAACATATTTCATCTAAATCACTTTCAAGGCTTTTTAAACTATCTGTCAAATATGACTGGTATCATTTGACTGATATAAAGTAGCATTGATTTCCAGGATCTGAGAAACCTTTTAGGCCCTGAACAAAGACTTTAGTCCCTTTTTTAAGTAAGTTTTTTTTTTTTTTTTTTTCTTTTGGATTATCCTTTACAGAAGGTTTTATTAAGTCATTCATTTCATTATCACAAAATAATGGCTGTAGTTAAACAGTACATTCACAGAAGATGAGAAGAAACTGTCTCATCAGAAATAATTTTACTTATAGAGATAAGGTCAAAATCCATGCAATCTGTACTATGAATATATTGATGTCAGTAGACGTTCAGTTACTTGCAGACTAAATGAATGCATTTGATAGAGTTTGTGTCAATGGAATAAACAGTAGCTCTTTGCAGAAAGGGAAATCTAAGTAAACTAACAGAATTAGGTCCATAGACCTACTAATGGCTTGTAAAATGTATGATGAAAAGGATCTCAAAAGATCAGCTTGTCCAAAGACTTCTTCATAAGCAGACTCCAACATTCAGGACTCTAAAGATATCCTGAACGGATGTTTACAACATGAAGTAACAATTCTTTTATTTAATCCATAATGGATCACATAATTTTCTGCTCTAGTAGTTAATATTCAGTAGACTAGCAAATACACAGGTACTAAGCTCTAGATCACTAACGTTTGTGGGCTGTTTTGTGGGAAACATTTGAGTTTTGTCTGTTTCAATTTGAAACCATGTGGGAGGAGAAGCAAGTTGAAGCATACTGGTGCAAGCATTCCTTCACAAGGAAAGTCATGAACACATCTTGTTTGTTACCTTACAGTACTTAGGAGTTTATGAAAAAATATACACAAAAATATAACATGCTTGAAGAGGTAGGGGATTTAATCTATAAATCTGGCTAAATTTAATTTTACTCCTTCTAGAAGATAACAGTAACTTGAAGGTCACATGTCACTCTCATGACCTGTTAAATCAATAGGAGTCTTTATGTTTACGTCATTGTATTTTGAATGGGGCACCAGTTCACAAGTAACCTCTTATGCTGCTTCTTGTGTTGATGTACACAAACTCTTAAATGTTGCTGTGAAGTATCACCTTCTGTACATGAATTCTGTTATAGTAAACCCATCATTTATGGTAGGTCCTAAAGGCAATGTCTGAAGTGCCTTCTAATGCATGTGAGACAAAAAGCTCTGCAGATCAAAATTCTGCAAAATTCTGCAGATCTCTGCAGAATTTGAGAAGAGACTCAGTGCTCCAGAAGGAAAACTGACCACTGCACTAGAAATCAGCAGACACTGGGTTAAATACAGCTAATGTTACTATGTGAAACATCAATGAACGACATTTCACAGCAGTTGGTATGCCCAGATGCCCCCAGAGTCCATCCTGTTCCTCCTCCATTCTCTGCTGAACTTTGAACAGTAAGACACTGCTAAAAGGCAGCTAGCCCATATGCTTTTGAGCCACTTTGCAGTAAAAAAGAACAACACATGAGCTGGACTTTTGTCAAATCCTTTCTGGAAATCTGAACTTGTGGTGTCCATTGAATCCCGTTTTTGTCTCTTATGGTAGTCTTGTCTTCAAAGAAACGTAACCAGATGGTGAAACCCACCTTTTCTTTCTTAGAGGCCATCAGTCTTTGCTCACGCTGTGTATTTCTAAGTGTTTTTCCTGTTTTGATCTCTGAGAAAGACTTTGTAAGACACTTCCTGCAAGTGAAGTTTAATGAGATTCTCAGGTCATGTTCCAACTCTTTTATTAATCCATGGCTTCGTGATAACTGCCTGAACCTACTGAGCTTCAACTAAGACATCTTGAAAAAGCAATACATGCAGAAGCTTCCCTACAACTCTGGTCACACACCTCAGCTCACC
Organism: Patagioenas fasciata; assembly: GCF_037038585.1. Lineage (NCBI taxonomy): Eukaryota > Metazoa > Chordata > Aves > Columbiformes > Columbidae > Patagioenas > Patagioenas fasciata. The sequence goes on along the minus strand of NC_092524.1, from coordinate 24,477,270 downwards.
ATGAGTAAATAATAGTGACTTCCATTTATAAGAGCACCTTTTAACCCCTAAGATCCAAAAGGTTTTATAAGATATTGTCCTGTTTCTGCAGTCATCTACTTCAATAGATAGAGGACAAAGTTCTTCTTACACAATAGAAATTCAAACATTGTGGAAATCATAGGTGGGCTAAAATTTTTCTGGTATGAAGTATAATAAAACAACCGGTTAGGAAGAAATTTATGTTGTCATTATTTTAGAAAATTCAGATGCAATTTGTTCAGCAAGTTGAATGTTATCACTCAAACTATGGTTTGGCTGAAATACAGAAGTCAAGATTCCAACATTTAAACTGAAGCCCAGTAGTTTTTGAATGAGCATGTGTTTTAAATTTAGTCTTTGAATCTATTCTCTATTTCTTATGTTTCACAAGTGCACAGTAAATATAGACTTGGTCTGTTCTCTACTACTATATTACCTACTACCTCTAAGAGCAATTACATATTTTTGGGAAATCTCCTGTTCATCCAGGCCAAACCCGTTTTAGCCTTTAAGAGTGCAAAACAATGCTGAAATTTATGCTTGATCATGCTGTACACATTCATAAAGCATAAGAACAATAATAGCAGTGAAATTTTCTAAAAATTTACTCCTTAGTCCTTTTGGAAGGAAGAGTCTTTCAGAGCCTCATTTTTATTAAAGTCTTTGTTTCTCTTCAGTCAGAAAACAGTAATTCTCCATGTGGACTTAAGGCAAAATCAGAATTGTAACTGATTGTTGAGGAATATGAATCCATTTACTTCAGGTAATATAAAGAAGTGTATATTCTATGTCTATGTTTTATTGTATGCCATAACAATGTAATCTTTTACAGATACACTAGAGAAAATTCTGAAATAAAGCTAAGTTATTGTTGCTGACACATTGCAACTGAACATTCTGTTGTGAGATAGGAAGCACCCAATAGACTTCACCTACTGATAAAACTAGATTAACTATTTGCAAAGAATAATATGACAGTGATAGCCCTCTACTGTCTTTGTAATCTATCAATAAATTGAACACAGTATTGTTAATTTGCTGTAACTAGTAACCTTCTTTTCTAGAAGTGTTTGAGTATTAACCTTGTCATGAAAAATGTGATTTTTGCTATTGATTAGGTCACTTTGGCTACATGATATTGCTTGTGTGCTATGAATTAACAAATGAGATTATTTGATGAAAATGCAACTAACAACGACACAGAATAAAAGCTGCTTACTCATGCACAGATGTCCTTGTTTGCAGGCAAATACAGGAGATCAGAATAGCAGCATGAAGAAAAAACTTGCATTATTTCCCAGAATTATTATTTGCACAGTATAACTGTAACAGATGGATAACAGCTACTCAGGTGAAAGTTGTAAAAAGATTTACTGAATGACAAGTCAAATTTCAGCTACTACAGCATGGGAATGAGAGGGTTGATATTTAGCTAACTGGCCTAAATCAGGAACTCTACTTAAGTTCATGTCTCAGCTATAGAAACTTTCCATATTTTGGAATTTAGTTCCATTGAGTCAACAATCCTTGATTTTTTATCTGTGAATAAAACAGAATCAGTAATGTATCTTTCTTCTAATCATTGCCTTTCTTGTCTAAATTCTGTGAGACAAAGGCATTGTGATATGTGAAGCATATCATGTTCAATACAGTGTTGATCTTGGTGGAAGAATTTGTATGCAGTAATGAAAACGAATGCTTTTTATAAATCTTCTAGAGAAATCATATGCACTTTGCTCTATTAATGTGTCTGTTTTTAACTGAAGAGTTGATTTTATTTATTTTTATTAACTGAAAACTACAGAGTTTTAGATAATTTCAGTTCAGAGATTATAACCTGAGGATGAAGAATGTGTACAATTTACTTCAATAATTAAAAAAAAAAAAAAAAAGAAAAAACCAAACAAACAAACAAACCTTTCCATTAATACTTTTGTCACCATTGTCTTGTATTAGAACAAAAAGGGAGGAAGGAGTTGAGAGTAAAGAAACTCTGAACTATGCAGTATGTAGAATTGCTTTTTGGTTTTCACTTAGCAAAAATTTGTGACTTACTGTTTCTTTGTGCATCCAGGTCTGGGCGGGTACATGAAAAAAATATATAAAAAAGCCTAATTTTGATATGTTCTTGAGGGATGAATAGCATTTTACTGAGAGATTGTTTAATTTTGCTAGAGAATTATGTCTAAGATTGTATTCTTTCTCTGCTTAAAATAACCAAGATAATGAAATTATTCAGAAAGTAAATTCCAGAGGGAATAGATTTTAAATTTATGTGTCACTTTATGCAGCTGTAAAAAAGCACGTTTTTTTTTTAGTAGACAGTAGCTATTGCTGATACATCATGTACAATGCCTTACTTCCATTATCGATCAACTCTTGTTTCTTCAAAAGAAGGTACTTAGCTAATTGTGTTTGCGACATATACAGAAAAGTATTCCTTGTCTTGCAGTGATAAGTTTGTATCCTGAATTTATCTCTCTTTATGTCTCTCTCCAAGTATTTTTACCTCCTATATTTTTATATTTGCATAGCATTGAAAACTGCAAATATGTGGTAGAAAACTATAACATTATATAACTTTCCAAAAATAAACTATTTAGACATAGGAAAGAAAAATGTAAAACGATACCCTGCTTTTCAACATTAGTTTTGAAACAGACATGCTTATGTTTATGGAGACTTTCTCCTTGATCACATCTTCCCTAATTATGCTTCCTTGAAAGGCTAGTAAAACTGCTACAGCTAAATTATTCCCTAACAGTATCTGATCGGGTATTTCCATTTAAATATGTTAGTAAGACACCTGGATGAAGAGACTGAGTACACCCCGAGCAAGTTTGCTGATGATTCCAAACTGGGAGGAAGGATTGATACACCAGAAGACTGTGCTACCATTCAGCAAGACTTGAACAGACTGGAGGACTGGGCAGAGAAGAACCTAATGAAGTTCAGCAAGGGTAAATGTTGAACTGCACCTGGGGAGGAATAATCCCAGGCACCAGTACAGGTTAGGGGTGGACCTGTTGGAAAGCAGCATTGCGGAGAAGGCCTTGGGAGTTCTAGTTGACAGCACGTTGACTATGAGAAGGCCAACAGTATCCTGGGGTGCATTAGGAAAAATGTGACCAGCAGACTGAGAGAGGTTATCTTTCCCCTCTGCTCTGCCCTGTTGAGACTGCATCTGAAGTACTGTGTTCAGTTCTGGGCTTCCCAGTTTAAGAAGTACAAGGAATTCCTGCAGGGGGTCCAGCAGAGAGATACAAAGATGATTAGGGATCCGGAGCATCTTTCTTATGAGGAGAGACTGAGAGAGCTGGGTCTGTCCAGTCTGGAGAAGAGAAGGCTGAGAAGGGATCTTATCAATGCTGACAAATATCTTAAGGGTGGATGTCAAGAGGATGGGACCAGACCCTTTTCAGTGATGCCCTATGATAGGATGAGGGGCAACTGGCATGGACGGAAGCATAGGAGATACCATCTGAATATGAGGAGAAATTTCTTTACTTTGAGGGTGACAGAGTACTGGAACAGGCTACCCAGAGAGGCTGAGAAGTCTCCTTCTCTGGAGAAGTTCAAAACCCACCTGGATGCATTCTTGTGCGATCTACTCTAGATGAAACTGCTTTAGCAGGTTGGTTGAACTAGATGATCTCCAGAGATCCCTTCCAACACCAACCCCAACCCCATCCCTTCTGTGATTCTGTAAATATTAACAGGCAAATTTGTTACACTTGTAGTTGACCGTCAAGTAAATTGACACCAGCCATAAGCACAGTCATCTAAAAGTCTGGTTGCCTGTTTTTTGTTTTCTTCTTAATCACCTTCATCAGTTCCCAGATTGCTCATATAATAAATGTTTGGTTTAATTCTGTTCATAATAACAAAATAGTGGGTAGGAGGTTGTGGAGAGTTTCTGGCTGTGTGCTGTGAACAAGCCAGAGCTTGATGCGACTGTGTTACATGGAAGGATTTCCCTGAGACACCAAAGACAGAAGGAAAGTAAACAGAAGCTGGTCTGCCCTCGACCCAGGTTGCATGAGGGGCGTCGCCGCTGCGCATGAACAGTCTGTGAACAGTGCCCTGCAGCTAATCACCATAGTAGGGGGGGATGAGTGACTGCAAGTGTAACCAATTGTAGCCTGCACTTGCTGCATGGCCTTTTGGTATAGAGTATATAAGGCTTGGAAGAACGTGGTCTCGGAGACATTGATATTCAGTGTTGTTAAGAGTTCATTAAAGAGTATGGATGATAAATTCATATTGAATTAGACTCTCTACTCTCGCCCGGCCCGCCCATGCGATCAAACAGCTTATGCCGGCGTCTGCATTCATCAAATTAATTATTACTACAGGAGGTATCTCTAATCTTTTCTGTCCTGATTCAGATAAGAATGGCCATAGGGGATCAGGTTGCCTTCCCCAGCAATATGTCATATATAGCTGTAAGAGGTTCCGATAGAATAACAAGAAAGCGGAAAGCATGTATTAATACCCTCTAATAATAGTCTTCTGACCTCCAAATATTTTTACCTCAAGACATACTTCAGGAAATTTTAACATATATAGTAACCCCAGTTCAGTTCTGTCCACTGTCCCATGTGTCAAAACTTTCAGCAGCTAAAATTTTACTAAGAATGAAGCAAAATACAAATAAACAAACCAAAAAGACTCATATCCAACTATTAGTTTGTTTACAACAAAACAAGTTCTTCACAACAAAAAATATGCTACCTTACATGGATAGTCAAAAAAGTAGTTTCTGTAATTATGATCTAAGGTATGACACAAGACCCAGTTATATTAATTTCTCAGTAGCTCTTAAATCAATATGCCATTATCAGTCAGTGGTCCCAAGATTTATATCAGGATGTCTGGAAATAATATACAGAGAAAAAGAAACTTCCAGCTCATGTAGAAACAGTTTTTTTATTTGAGAGAAGTGACAGGAGTCTTGGCCTCAGAAAACTGATGTTGTCAAGAACTGCCCTTGTGGAGAACTGAGCTGTCAGATTGTTTTCTCTTTGACTCTATTATTACATAATTGTATTACTGTGTCTCTTACCTATTTTCAGTTTCATTGAAATCCCTTCTTAGAAGATGAGTTTTCCATGAAACAGAGTTAACAGAATCGAAGAATCACAGAATCACAGAATCACAGAATATTAGGGATTGGAAGGGACCTCAAAAGATCATCAAGTGCAATCCCTCTGCTGGAGCAGGAACACCTAGGTGTTACACAGGAAGGCATCCAGGAGGGTTCTGAATGTATCCAGAGCAGGAGACTCCACAATCTCCCTGGGCAGCCTGTTCCAGTGTTCTGTCACCCTCACTCTGAAGAAGTTTCCTCTCATATTTAAATGGAACATTTTGTGTTCCGGTGTGTACACATACGCAGGCACATCGCAAGAAGAGCCAGAGGCCACAGATGCATTTGCAAAGAGCAAGTTTTATTTTAGTTACCTCTCTGCTGGGGGATCTCCGAAGCCACACCTAAGCTCCCAGGCAGAGGTGACACAAGCGGGGACGCAGGCGCTGGTCAGTTCAGCCCTGCTGGAAGATCACTGGGCCTGCTGAGCTTGACTGTATTTCAAGGCTTCAGGCAGACACAGCCTCCCGCTCTTTCTCACAACAAAGCAGGAATCTCAGACGTAGTGATAAGGTGCCCATAGTTCCTCCCAGGCCTGTGTTATCTAACACAGAGGTTCTACTCATCAAGCACACAAGGTCAGTAAGACAATTAGTATGATGTGTGTGCTTTTTCTACAGACAGGTGCAAGTCACTTGAGCGTATTTACATTTAACTAACCTCCTCGCCAAATCTTCCGCTATATCCCCATACATCCAGTTTGTACCCATTGCCCCTTGTCCTGTCATTGGTTGTCACTGAGAAGAGCCTGTTTCCATCCTCGTGATGCTCACGAGTTCCTGCATCAAGGTCTCTTTTGCAGTTACACACATTCATTACTGTATTCAAAGTACTGTAACATATCAGGAACATGACTATCACTTATTCCTTTATTATGCCACCTTAACGTGTATATTTCACATTAAGGTTAGCACACTACTTCATGCTTTGCTCTGTCTTGATTGACATTCAGCATACTAAAGTACCTCAGTTCTTAAATATCTTTAATTGATTATAACCTTGAGACACCTTCTGCTAAATGGTTGTGTTCTAATTTTCAGAAGCAAACATTTCAATAATCAAAGGAACCTTCTGTTTACGCACTTTTCATTTGGCAGTATCACCAAACTGATTTTAAATTAGTCTGGGAGTTTTAAAATTTATAGGCTTATAAATGCTATTATCTAGTTTCATGTTTGAAGTTGCAAATCCTGATTATGAATACACTAAGCTTTTTTTAAGTTTATTCAGATTTCTGTGTCATCTGATTGGTTTCTATTCCAAGACCTAACCTGGAGAAAACCCATTTTAGTACAATTTTGAGAAAGATTTAATTATGACAGTCAGATCCAGCTAGAAACCAGTTATAAGAACCATAAATCACCTTTGTCAGGATGACGAGGTGATGAAGAGGCTATAAGACATTATAGAGTGGTGTGTTTTCTAAAAGACTCTATCTACATCAACCACCTATTCCCAAGATTCAGCATAGATTTTAGGGGACACTCAAAACTATTTCTGAGATACAGTTGGAGAAGTTCTACGAAGCACCTGCCATAGTAATCAGAAAGATGTTGGCTTTTACTTATTTGTTAGGGCACAAATCTTGCCAGTGAATTCTGACCAGAATTTGAACGATTCTTGAATACAATTGAATAACCTTCTCATTCTAATTATAATTCACAATCCTATGACAAATAAGAGTTTTTGCTGCTCTGGGAGTAGCTTCTGTCAGTCTGTTGGAGAATGACTTAAAAATAAGGGACAGTTGTACAAGCAGAAGCCTGTTCTGAAGGCTTTAGCATAAGTAGCAAGACTACGCCACAGTGGGAACCACTGACTGTTTCAGTAAAATCAGCAAGGTCACTGATACCTTGGCAGAGTTTCACAAACAGCTTTCAGCAGCACAAGAATGTAGAATAAGCATAGCTAGCAGCTGCAAGTAGGAGGACCATGCAGATGTGACTGTTAGAGCTTAAGCCAATTAGTAGGTGACAGGTATGCATAATTATCGTGAACTGTATAAGTATATGCTATTCGGGCTAATAAATCGAACTATGCTTTATCACTCATATTGAGTCGACCTGCGTGTTCCTCCGCCGCTCACATCAGTCCAGAAGTTACATTTTGATTACAGGAATCATAGCTAAAACCTACATAAAACATGAAAAGTGTTAGCTGTGGTGAATTCCCAGTTTCTCACAGAAAAACATTCTACTGGAAAGAAGTTCCCAGCATCAACTTGAGGTCAGATGAACACAGGATTGATTTCCCGCCCCCCACTTCTTTTTAGTGCATTGATAGAAGCTGGTAAGAAGTTGACATCTTCAGTCTCTCAACTAAAAATAGAGCTGCAAAGAGAAAACTGATTCTCCACAGTCTTCCCTTTTAAGCATCAATAATATGTTAATTAAAAAGAAGATGACATAGAGAAACTTAACATAATTTGTGAATCTAGTAACACTTAAATTTGCCCTGTTCATTCAGCTTGTTCATTCTCGAGAAATCAGACAAATTTGAATTCCAGATTAATAGGACTGAGTGACCAATGGCAACTTTCTTACTTAGGAAGTGTGAGTGGTATTATCACATTAACCTTTAACTCTGCTATATAGGCTGAAAGCTTAATTTTCAGTTCAGGTAACCTTGTACACTTGCTGTAACAGGTTTAGTCTGATTAGGGAGTAGTTTACATATGTTAGAAAGTTCACTTTCACTATAACTCATGAAGCTCGAGATCAGAGAAGTTCATCCAGTATGTTGTGAAGATCCTTGTTTAATTTAATCTAGCAATTGTCACATTCTTTACAAACCATGAACAAAGCCTCCATCTTGTAAAACAAATCTCAGCTCAGTGATCCTTACTGGTCTATGTGCAATCCTGGAATGTATTTTCACTTTTTAACAAAAGTTACAGGGTTTGTTAGTTTACTTAGAATATTTTGCAAAGCACTTATAGAACCTTTATAAACAGATCTTGAAGGGTGTTTTACTGATTTATTTAACCTTTATGAGCATATAGTTAAAATGAAACACGAAATATTTCAACATAGCATGGTACAATGTCATTCAGGCATAACCAAATCAGTTCTAAATCAAGCTGTCGTCTAAGGCACAATGTAAAAATGTTACTGTCATCATGTGTGATCTGTTGACATATAGAGACAGATTAAATGGTTTCCTTGAAGTCACATGATCCCTGCCTAAGCAACACAGAACTAATTCATTGCTTATTATGGTAAGAACAGTCAGTTCTTAACTCAAAATGCATGTTTTAAAGATCTCAAAAATATATTATAGGATGAATCAAAACCATTTCATCTATTTCATTCATCTATGTTGATAAAAGTAAAGCTTTCTTATCACAACTTATGCTTGAAAATGCAAAAGGTTGGACTGGGGCATGGATGTTTAATAATGTGTTTCCATTCTTCTCTGCCCAAACCCAAATAAATCTCAAAGTGATTTACAAAGTTGTGTATTCTTTTTTTCTTTTTTCTGAAAGTGAAAGTATCTGAGGCTTAAAAACAGTGAAATGACCTGCAGAAGTTCAAAGAGCTTATGACCTTGCTAGTCAGTCATGAAATAAGAATAGAAATGAAGATCACTGGCACCTATAAACGGCCATTAGGCTATGCCTTGCAGCAAGGCTTGGAGTAGAATAAAACCATTCTTCATACGCCTTTAAAGCATGCATTTCAAAGGCCATTTTAATATGGAATCAGTTCATACAGAATTACCAGTAGAGAGAGAAAACAAAACTATTAGTTCATGTATTCTGCCCTTGAGCAAACATGGCATTTTTAAATTTTTCAGCATTTTGTCAAGAATGACACTAATTGTTGATCTCAAATAGCAAATAATCAGGGCTAAGATACCATGTTTGTGATGTAAATGCATCACACAAATACAGAGACTTTTTGATACTACAGTTTGTAAAGAAGTAAGATTAATTTGGTGACCTCCTTTATCGATCATAAGATACTATCCTCTCTGGTGGCAGTTAATAGTTGGCAGATGGACTGGAATACTTCACAATAGATATTGGAAGTTGCTATCAGCTTTGCTGAATTCTATCTTACTGTTCACAGACGACACTTCCTGTAAGGTCTCCAGAGCCTGGCTTTTATTCCTTGCTGTTGAAAACCACAACAAAAAGGAAATAAGTAAATAATAATATTCTGACCTGTGGTTGGAGAAATAATGACTTCTTCCTTCTGAGCACCTCTGAATGAATTTGCATCTTCAGGGATTTCCAAGGTCAGTTTTTCTACTTTCCCCTCAGGTTAGGAGGAAGGAAAGCTCAGATTTAAGCACAGTAATTTGAAGTGTTAGTTAGGGAGCACTGTAGTGACCTTGTAATCCCTGTTTCTCCCACATTGTGTGTTGAGATAATCACAAACAAACCCTATAGTATAACAAAGGGTAGGGTGACAAAATGGAGGAAAAAAATCTCCCAGTATACTCATCACTAATCAGAAGCATGACTCACATTTGCTTAAGGACATATACCAGTTATAACATCAGCCTTCAACAGTGAAGGTCGGGAAGCTGGCCATGTGATACTGCAACAGCTAGTGTACCTTCCCTGCCTGTTTGACAAGGTCTCCTTGAGATGTTGATAAGAAGACAGCAACTCTTTCCTTCTTCAGATTTATTTCTGTGAGACTGAACTGAGACATTTTATTCCTAAATGTCCTCATGGTTCTGAATCCTGGTGAGAGAATACTTCTCTCAGACTATCAGATAGAGGACTGCAGATGCTGACCCCTCTAGGGCCATTGAAGTCATGTGACTGAAATGACCACCTGTTCTTGATTAACTACACTTTTGCAATACTTTCTCATGAAGCTTGCTGAACAATGCTCACATTTCTAAGACATAAATTCACAGAAGAGAACATACAAATAAAGTAGAAACAACTCTCAAATTAAGCATGGAAAGACTGAAGAGTAGGAATATAGTTACTGCTGCAGTTCCTCAAAGGGGACGTAAAATCTCAGATTAATAAAATAATAGGACTAGAAGCTTCTGGACTATCCATCCAAACTAGTCTCATCTTAAAGGCTTATGAAGCAGCTTCTGAATCACTTAAGTCTATACCAGTTTATTAAATTAAACCACAGTTGGCAGCATTTTATGGTTACTCAATAATCTGTGAATGGCCAAGGCAGGACCTACTTCACAAGCCATTCAGATACCTCCTTGTGTCGACCACAGACTCCAGAAAATAAACAAGTAGCTCAGGCTGGTAGCTACTTCTGCTGTCCCACTCAATTTTACCTGGGTTCATGTTGTCAAACACTAAATACTTCTGAAGTGCTCTCTACACAACTCTTCTTACAGCCCATCCAAAATATCGTTCTCAACATTTGCTAGTAATTCACATAAATATGTCCCTGGTTAGTATGCTGCCTATGTCTGTAGCTTTTCTATCAGTTAATTATATAGAATCCCAGAATCATACAAATGTTTTGGTTGGAAAAGATCTTTAAGATCCTCAACGCCAACCATTAACGTAGCACTGCCAAATCCAGCTCTAAACCATGTCTATAAGAACATCATGTATACATCTTTTAAATACTTCCAGGGGATGCTGACTCAACCACTTCCCTGGGCAGCCTATTCCAGTGCCTGACAACCCTATCCATGAAAAAGTTCTTCCTGATATTCAATCTAAACCTTCCCTGGTGCATATTAAGCCCATTTCCTCTCATTCTATCACTTGCTAATTGGGAGAAGAGACAAACACTCTCCATGCTACAACCTCCTTTCAGGTAGTTGTAGACAACAATAAGGTCTCCCCTCAGTCTCCTTTTCTCCAGGTTAGACAACCCCAGTTCCCCCAGCAGATTCTCATAAGACTTCCTCTCTAGACCCTGCACCAGTTTTGTTGCCCTTCTCTGAACATGTTCCAGCACCTCAACATCTTATTTGCAATAAGGGCCCGAAAACTAAACACAGTATTTGAGGTGTGGCCTTACCAGTGCCGAATACAGAGGGATGATCAGTTCCCTAGTCCTGCTGACCCCACTATTTCTTATATGAGCCTGGATGCTATTGGTCTTCATGGTCACCTGAGCACACTGGTGGTTCACAGTCAGCAAACGGTCAGTCAATACTCCCAGGTACTTTTTGACCAGGCAGCTTTCCAGCCACTCTTCCCCAATCCTGTAGTGTTGCATGTAGTAGTTGTGATCCAAGTGCAGGACCCAGCACTTGGCCTTGTTGAACCTCATACAACTGGCCTCAGCCCATCACTCCAGCCTGTACAGATCCCTTTGTAGAGCCTTCCTACCCTCCAGCAGATCAACGTTCTCACCCCATTTGGTGTTGTCTGCAAACTTACTGAGGGTGCACTTGATCCCCTCATCCATATCATTGATACAGAGATTAAATAAAACTGGCCCATATATTGAGCCTTGGGGAACACTACTTTTGACTGGCCACCAACTGAATTTGAATTCATACACCACAACTCTTTGGACCCAGCCATCCAGCTAGTTTTTTACCAGCGAAGAGTGTGCCCATCCAAACCATGAACTGCTATTTTTTTCCAGGAGAATTCTGTTGGATACAGTGTCAAAGATTTCACTAAAGTCTAGGCAGTCAAAAGCCACAATACTTCCCTCATCCACTAAGTGACTCATCTTGTCATAGAAGATCAAATTGGTCAAGCAGGACCTACCTTTAATACTACATGCTGATGTGGTGATTACCTGCTTGTCCTATATGTGTCGTGTGATGGCACTCAAGATGACCTGCTCCATAACCTTTCTCAGCCCTCCTTTTGTTATTTATGTATTTAGATCAACATTTTTTGTTGTCTTTTACAGCAGTAGCTAGATTAAGCTCTAGTTGGTTTTGATCCTTCTAATTTTCTCCTTGCATAACTTTCTGTCAACCTTGTAATTCTCCTGAGTTTCCTGTCCCTTTTTACAATCATCATACATTCTCCTTTTGTTCCTGAGTTCCAACCAAAACTCTCTGTTCAGCCAGTCTGTTCTTCTTCCTCACTGGCTTATCTTTCAGCTCCTACTCCTTTAAAACTTCCTATTGAAGAATGTCCAGCCTTCCTGGACTCCTCTGCCCTTCAGGTCTGCCCCCTGATAAACTCTGTCAACCAACCTCCTAAACAAGTCAAAGTATGCCCTCCAGAAGTCAAAGACGGTAGTTCTGCTGTCCCCCCTTCTTACTTCTCCAAGAATCTAGAACCTAATCATTTTATGATCACTACACCCAAGATCACCTCTGACTATCACATTGCCTATGAGTCTTTCTCTGTTTGCAAAGAACAGGTCCAGTGGGGGATCTTCCCCAGCTGGCTCACTGACCAGCTATGTCAAAAAGCTGTTTTCCACACAGTTCAGGAGCCTCCTAGTCTGTTTCTCCTATGCTGTGCTGTATTTCCAGCAGATATATGGTAAGTTGAAGTCCCCAGTGAGAAAAGGGCTAGTGATCGTGCGACTTCTCTCAGTTGCTTACAGAATATTTCATCTGCTGCTTCTTCCTGGTTGGGTGGTCTGTAACAGATTTCCATCAAGATATCTGCCCTGTTGACCTTCCCCCTGATTCTTACCCATAAACACTTGACCTTATTGTCACCATCATTAAACTCTAAACAATTAAAACACTCCCTACTATACAGGGCTATCCCACCTCCTCTTCTTCCTTGCCTTTTCCTTCTGAAGAGTTGATAACCATCCACTGCAGCACTCCAGTTGTGGGAGTCATGCCACCATGTTTCTGTGATGACAACTGTATCATAGTTGTCCTGATGCACAATGGCTTCCAGCTCCTCCTGTTTTTTGCTCCTGCTGCATGCATTAGGAGTGCCACCTTTCTGGTCAGAGAAGCCCTAATAGGAATTAGGACTATTATGACCATTCTCAGGTGCTTCCCTGACTTCTAATTCATCATTGATAACCCTAGTGTTTTTGCTGCTGCAGAGCTCTCCAACTCCTCTGTCCACTGAGGCAGCAGAACCACGGACCTCACCAGCACCCTGTCCCCCAAATATTGACGTGCTGCCCCCAGGCTTATCTCTGGAGAGCCTGGTTTTCTCTCCTTCCCCCTTCAAAACTAGTTTAAGGCTCTTTCAATGAGCCCATCTAAATCCTGTGTAAGAATCCTTTTCCCCCTTTGAGACAGGTGCGCCCCCTTTGTCACCAGCAAGCCTGGTGTCATGTAAACCAACCAATGATCAGAAAACCTAAATTCTGCCAGTCTTGCAGCCAGGTATTGATCTCTCATGATTCCCTGCAATTTTGGGGACAGAGGAGAATGCTACTTGTTCTCCTGATCCCTTAACCAGTCATTCCTAGACTCTGAAGTCCCTCTTGACTGCCCTTGGACTTCCTGTTCCAACTTCATTTCTGTCTACCTGAAAAATCAATAACAGATAATATCTGAGGGCCTTAACCAGGGCAGAAAGTCTTCTCTTCACATCTTTAACCCAGGCCCCAAGGAGGTGGCAGATTTCCCTAAGAAGTGCATCTGTATTGTGCCTTCTGTTCCCTTCAGAAGGGAGTCTCCTATGACAATGAAAACTTTCTTCTATAAGGATTTGAACAATTTTCCTCATTCTTGTTGTTCAGTTGCACCTGAAGAGCCTCATATCTGTTGTGCAGGGAACCTGGGATGCTGGCCCAGTCACACCAGAGACTCATCTGCTGTGCTAGGCAGGAACATTCTGCAGTTGCCTCTTATCCCTCAAGTCACCGTGTTCAGCCATGTGAAGAGAGGCTAGGGAGTCCCTCATATCATGTGCCCTCTCTACCCACTGGGCCTGGTTAACTTTCTTGTGGATATGTTCTGCTTTTGTCAAAGATTTCACCTTCATATAGAGTTTAATGGTCAACTGTAATTCGCTCTAGCAGCACTGAAAATTAGTGCCTTGTATTTACATTAACTCCTAGCTATTTTAACATCATCTACTCTCAGTGTTTAACAACAGTAGGTAAGGACTTTGATTCAGTGAGATTTTCACAGGTTCTGGAGATCTGGCTTTTCACTTGGTTCTGCATTTTTCCATTTTTCAGGGTTTATAAAATTTTGACTAATTTGTTCTGGATTTATTGCTTCAAACATAGATGTAAACTACATTTCTAGCTACCTATCAAGCAGAAGCAATTGTCTTCTCAAAGTCTGGAAGTAACTGAGCTTTCTAATAAAAAAAAAAGTGTAGACTCTTGAGAAAATTTCAATTTTACCACATTAGTGTATAGTTGAACGGAACAGAATGAAAATGGTGATGCATCACTGGTGATATATCGCAAAATATGGTTTATTCAATTATTTTGACAACTGAACTACAGTTTTACCTGCTTATGATAATGCCTTCATAATAAAACAATAAATATTTTATAGTGTATTTTATGACAATAACCAAGTGTTATAAATTTTGTAATTGTTATATTCATAACAGCTGGTCACGCCCACGTATTTGTATTTCAATCTAATCTCAAGTCACCAAAGTCAGGAGCATAAGTATGAACTATCCTCAGCTGAATTCCCTCAATGTGTCACAATTAGGGATAAAACTTGCACAGAATAATTTTCTCCTGGTCCTCTGGATGAAATCACAAAGATCAATGACCCCCACCATTCACATTTTTATTTGCTGATAACATAGCAACTCACCAGTTACTTGTTTGACTAGTAGCTCTATTTCTCTTATTCTAAAAGAAACAAATGACTCTCCCAATTATTTTCTAAGCTGCTGATTTGGATCCAATATCACTGGGTAACCAACAGCCAAGAAAACACTGTGAGTTGATACTGTCAATGTCATTAGTTAGTGACAAAAGACACTATGGAAAAGTTCTACGTATACGGTGCAAAGTTCTGGCTGTAGCTTTTAAACTCTGTATTAAAACAAACAAACAAACACAAGAACAACAAAAAACACCACAACAACATAATTCATATGTGAAACTTCCAATTTTTCATAACAAAATGTGGGTAACTGCAGAGTTATGCTTACACCTCATTCAGACAGACCAGAGAAAGTGAGTCCATCTGGTTCTCCTCTATAGTCTATTCATTCTCCCCAGCTTCCCTAGCATTCTGAAGTGAGAGATTTATTTTTTCCTTCTACTGACATATGCTGGTTTGACTGAAAATGAGTTAATTTTCTTCATGCAGTTAGAAACTTTTCTTTTTTTATAGCTAGCATGGTCATTATTTGGACATAGTTTGAGATCAAGAGATAGCACTCCAGGACAGAGTTAATGTTTTTAATTGCTCTGGTCTGAGAGCCAAGGATGTTCTGAGCACTCAGCCCACAGGTGTGAGGCATTGAGGAAGGGGGTCATAGACAGGGCAGACCTTGACTGATACCCAGACTGATCAACAAGAGTATTCCATAACATTAAAATTATGTTTCATATTTAAGGAGAGTCGGGATCTTCCGGTTGCTCTCTTGATCGTTCTAGCTATCTCTCTCATGTGTTCTTCTTTGCTTTTTTTGTTGGAGCTGGGGGAGTTTGGTTGGGACATCTAGTTCGGCTTTTTGCCATTTTGCAGTTGCCTCTGAGACTTTCTGCCTTTTTTCCTTTTTTCTCTCTTCAGGATCAGCTGTTTGGGACCAGGATGTTTCTTCCTGGGACTGACTGTTCAATATGGACAGAGTTCATGAGGAATTGCCTTGAATATCTTTTATTTCCGTTTTTAATATATGTTTACTGTTGGTGTATTAGTATTTTGTTATTTTATTAAACTGTCCAATCCAAGTTTCCCCTTCCCTTTCAATTCGCTCCCCTATTTTGGGGAGGTGGGGAAGGGAGTGAGTAAGCAGCTATTGTGGTTGTGTTGCTAGCTCGGGTTAAACCACAACATGACACTAGCAAGAATATTTCTGATTTAATTGGAGGTAGACCTGCACTACTGCCAAGGGATAAATTTGGATTATTCTTTCAGTAATCTAGATACATTTAGGATTTAAAGGAAGTAATCCAGAACATAAATCTACTCAAAGCTAGATCACAACAGTAAACGGCGGTATCAGGGAAAAGTCTGTTCTTTTAGAATCAGAGCAGCGGGCTCTTTGGAGCACAAAAGGTCTAAGGTGAAAAATGTGACAGCAACAACAGATCTGGTCACATGTTGAGCAATGCTTTGAATTGTGACCTACATTTGTTTTAACTCTATTCAGTCATTGCTTTCTGGCCCTTTTATTTTCTAGTAGAAAAGAGTCAGACAACCTTGTGTGCTTTTATAAGCATGCAGTCAGATGTTTTTTTGTTGGAAGACCTCGGATGAAAGACATAATGGCTGCTAATTTGTGTGGAGCTAAAAGCTTCTGCTGACAGGAATCTGCCTAATACTGTAGGTATCTAGAATAGTGCTTCAACACTCCTGACAGCCATTATTGGCAATAGTGACTGAAGAAAATGTGACAAATAATAGCTTCCTAGAGATTGCATACAGCTGAAAAATAGGTAGTTGGTAGCATTATTGTGTGTCTGCCATATGTAGTAAAGTTTATGAGGAAAGCAGCTGTAAATATGTTCTGTAGTCAACAGTGCTCCAAGTAACCTGTAGTTCTAAGAGAGCAGTATCAGGGACAAGTTTGAGAGAACCTGGATCTATTCCTAGCTATCCTAAACATCTCACATCATCATTATCACTTCTCACTCATGTTTACTTTTTATCTGGATTGGGAGCTTTTAAAGAAATAACTGGCTATCATTTGCTAGTATTGGGGACGGTAGAGTAGCCTCTTGATCTTTTTTGGGTACTTTTGGCAACTACTGTCAGATAAGTAATAAATAACTATCTTTACGCAAAGCACATGTATATATGTGTAGATGCATCTTTTGCACTAGGAACTCCCAGCCCTCCCAGCTAGGGATATTGCACAGGGAAATTAAATAACCTGGAGGGTGGTTTGAACATAACCTTTGTGAGTGGGAGTGAGAATACTGTGTGCAGATTTGGCAGTCACAGCCTTGATATTGTAACTACTTGCTTTTTAAGTGGGTAAACAAGAAAGGAAAAGTACTGTACAAAATTTTTTTAAAAACTTTTTATTTTTTTAATGTTTAAGGACACAAAATATGTTTGTTTTTTTTTTCTCAATATTTTTCTATATTTGTTTGAGAGCATGAAAAGTACCATGAGCTGATTGTACCATCCTTCACTTTACAGTTGCTACATTCTTTGCTGCTGGAGAATAAATAATGCAACATAATCTGAAAGAGCCAGTGCCAAGCAGAGTCAGTCAAAAAGTCTTTTTGACATAGTGACCCATAAGGCCATCTCAGAGAGAGCATAGTGGAACATGTTCCTTTCAGTATCCATTTTCTTGTGTGTTCTTTATTTTTTCTTAAGCATACAGAGTTCAGATCTCACCTTTTGGGAGCCCAAGTTATTTTCCAAACTGTCCATAACACATGTAGTTTTCAAAAATAACTATGTCTTCCTTTAATGCTAGTTATGAAATGAAGATTTGGCTTTTCAAATGTCCAATTATCAATTGCCTCCATTCACCCTCTACATGAAAGTCAGTGTCTGGAGGAAAAACATTTGGCTTGCTGCCACAATTTCCTGTCTGTCATAAAAAGTAAAGATTGAAGTTAGAGAAAAAAAACCCTACAAGACTGCTTCTCTTATACTTCTTTCACTGTTTCCATAATCTTGTTATTAACCCTTTTCCAGGAACAGATCATAGAATCATGGAATCATAGAATGTCCAGAGTTTGAAGAGACCCACAAGGATCATTGTACCCAGAAGGGTACAAATCATGTCCCTGGATAGGACAACCCCACAGTTCACCCATGTGTCTGAAGGTGTTGTCCAATCACTTCTTGAATACCGCCAGGCTTAGGACTGTGAACATCCCCCTAGGGAACCTGTTCCAGTGCTCCACCATGCTCTGGGTGAAGAACCATTTTCTAACGTCCAACCTAAATCTCTCCTGGCACATCTTCCTGCCATTCACTCAGGTCTTATCATCAGTCATCAGAGAAAAGAGATCAGTGCCTGCCCTTCCTCCACTCCTGTGAGGATGCTGTGGACCACAGTGAGGTCTCCCCTAAGTCTCCTCCGCACTGAACAAACCAAGTGACTTTAGTTGCTCCTCATATGGTTTCCCCTCTAAAAGTTTCACCATCTTTGTGGCTCTCTTCTGGACACTCTCCACTAACTTAATATACTTTTATTATAGACTGTGCCACAGAAAACTGCACACAGTGCTCCATGTAAGGCTGCACAAGTGTAGAGTAGAGTGGGACAATCACCTCCCTCACCCAGCTGGTAATGCTATGCTTGACGCACCCCAGGACACGGTTGGCCATCTTGGCTGCCAAGACACACTGTTGGCTTCTGTTCAACTTGCTGTCAACCAGAACCCCCAGATCCCTCTCTGTGGAGCTGCTTTCCAGCATCTCATCCTCCAGTCTGTATGTACAGTCAGGGTTGCTGTGTCCCAGGAGCAAAATCTGGCACTTGCCCTGGTTAAACTTCATGCATTGGTGGTTGCCCCGTTCTCCAATTTGTCCAGATCCCTCTGCATGGCCTCTCTGCCCTCGAGAGTGTCGACAGCTCCTCCCACTCTTGTGTCATCAGCACACTTACTTAGTATTCCCTCAAGTCCTGCATCCAAGTCATTTATGAAGCCAATAAAGAGTACCAGCCCTATGACAACCTTGAAGAGCACTTCTCATCCTTAGCAGAACAAGGGGCTATGTTATGCCTTAAATGTCCGGTTTTTGTTACTTTGGGAGGAAAAGATAGGTGACATCTCGTCTTATGTTTCCCAAAGTTTTATGGCCATGGAGGCAGACACCTTGTAAGATAAGGGCAATTAACAGTGTTGCCATGAAAAGCCTCATGGCCTGATTGGGATGATAGAGATGAACCATCTGTCGGACAATCACCTACCAGAAGAAACCACGAACCAACAACTACCCCTGACGAGCAAAGCAACTCACTTCTGGTCAGTACTGTGAACTTTCCCCTAGTTTGAAGACCCTAGACCCATTTCCAGAAGAGTCTTCCTAATTAGCATGAAGACCGAGCAGAGGGAGGAGACGAACCACCCTCTCCTATCTCACATGTAAATGAAATGGGCTATAAAATCACCTCATGTATGATATGAGTGGGTGGTGTGTAAATCTTCAACGCCTCCCAACCTCCAGAGGTCGTCATGGGACCGATGTACAGTGGAGTGGTGATATCTTGCTCGCTCTCTCTCTCTCTCTCTCCCTTTCTCTTTCTGATATCTTAGGCTTCCTCCCCTCTCTCTCTTTCTGTTTCTTGAACATATAAAAGTAATATCGTTGTAAGTTCTGTTTCTAAAGTCTTGTTAAGTTTTGCATTACAGTTACTAATTGTTGCAAATCTACCATTTTTAGAAGGGCTTTTACCATCAGTGTATGAATAAGTTTTGTGTTATTATAACATACTTTTGCCAAGTCACTAATCACTGTAATTTGTATACCACCATATTGTGGAGGGGTTTCGTTAGATGGAGATATGTTGTTGAATTAGTCAGGCCCAAAGGAATCTCAAGGCCACTTTGAGCAGCTGAGAATAGAATCTGCTGTGAGAAAGGGGCATTTCTTCATTAACAGGACCTCAGCATGGCGTGAGTCATCGGATCTATCATCGGTGGGGCTCCAGCGTGTGGACTGCCCATGATACTCATTTAGTGAATCCATGCTTGGAGCGTGGACGCGTGATTAGAGGATAGTTGCGTATATAAGGAGGCTTGTTTCTGTAATAAATGACTTTGCGTGATTCACAATGAATCGGAATGCTGAGTCCTTTATTGCTCCAACAAATGGTGACCCTGACGTGATACTCTGAACAGCGTCTCACTACAATCGGGGAAAAGCCTGGAGCAGCGCAGCCGGAGGCAGATCAGCTGGACTGAGTACGGGGTGGAGGCGTACGGACGTTCCGCAGACAAATTTGTTGAAGAAATCACCGGAAAAGGTGAGCAGCTGGGGGCAGGAAGAGGGAAGAGTGAAGTTATGGGGCAAAACATATCCTCTGAGGAACAAACCATAGCTAAACTCCTCCTGCATATTCTCTCTATGAGAGGACTTAAATATGAAGAAAGTAACATACGTAGACTGTTGGTTTGATGCAGAACTAATGGCTACCCAACAGAAGCTGAGAAGGTTTTTAAAATTGAACTTTGGGATGATATAGGGCAGAAATTATGGAATAAGATCAGCAATGGAGATGATAAAGAAGCTAAATCATTAGTAACTACATGGAAGCTTATAATTACTACTTTAAAAGATTTCAAGGCTGAACGGTCTGCTGCTGCTGAAGTTTTTGTAGCATTGCAACCTGATAAGAATCCTGAAAGTCGCTGTGAAGTTTACCTGGTTCGTGTCTTTGATACCTTCTCTACTCCATTCCCTGCTGTGCTTTCGGCACCCCTGATAGCTCAGCAGTCTGGGCCGAGGGGAAGGAAAAATGACAAGCGGGTGTCCTCCTACACTTTTACCCAACCCTGATGAGAACAGCAAGTCCAAAGGATTGGAATCAGACAACTTGCCCAAAGAACCTGTGAAAGCTGAGAATGCTAAAGTCATAGACAAGTCCTTTTACCAATTCGTATCTGCTTTTACCGCCTTTTAACCCTCCGACTTCCATGAGAAAGCAGAAGGAGTCGCTGGATAAGAACTGGGCAAAAGAACTGTGTGACAGATTAGATCAGCTACTAGCGAGTGAATCCAGCAGTCAGCAATATCAAGCTATGAGAGAAGTGCCTGAAACCAACGAAGCAGCCAAATCATTTGCAACTGTTAATCAGGGTTCCAATGAGAATTACATGCAATTTATTGACCATCTTCAAGAAACCATCAATAAGCAGGATGAAAACTTAGAAGTTAAGGAAGCACTGGTGTTGAAATTAGCAGTAGAGAATGCTAATGTTTACTATCAGCATGTTATATGCGAGTTTTACAGTACATATTATGTGCTTCTGTGTACTGTCTCTGAAAATCTAGCAACTTGTCAGGAATGTGAGTTAATTGTTTCACTAGTTGTTTTTAAGTGCACCGTAAAACCTTCTCCCCGCTTTTCCCACTCGCGCTACAAGCAGCCCTGTGCTTCCCCCGCTCCCTCCCTCTTCTCAAGGTTCTTACCTGCAAGATGGGGTCAGGAATGATTGTTTTCAGTTGTGTTCCTAAAAAATCTGTATTGGGAGGTGTTTTAAAACCTAGGAAAGCACTCGGACAAGAAATTGTTAAATCTTTTCAGACAGTTTTACAGGCGGGGCGATTTGAACTTCAACAAGCTGAGAGAGATTAACTGATAACACACAGGTCAGAAAACTTGTTAAAGTCTGCAAGATGCTTTCCTTATTAGCCTGTTTTCTTTGTGGGTATCTGTTTAAGCGTGTTGCAATTTTGGTAGGTCTTTGTTATATGGTACGATAAGTTCACAGTCTGTTAAATCATGAGATTCCGTTGACTCAAAATGTGCATTTTGTGATAATACAGAAGATCATGAGTAATTTAGTTCTTTACTGCATGAATGTGATGGTTAAATTTTGTGTGTAGTAGCTGTTATTTTTCTTTCTGGCACGCTAGCTTTATTTCGGTATCCAGACTTGCGCAACTCTGTGATAGGCTGTGTCTCATCTCGATGTGCTGGATTTGGCTCTTTTGTATGCACACCAAGTAAAGAATCCTGGTTTTGGGATAACAGTTGTAGCCCACCAGATGAGACACTAATAAAAGCCTTGCCCGGTCCAGCTTGTTGCGACAACGGGGGGGCGGGTGCCAATGGGGCTTCAGCGTGCACTGACCTGTTCTGTCAGAGAGACCCAGCGGTACCTCTGCCTGGCTGGGCAGTAAGCAGTTCAAAGGTGCAATGCAAAAATTGAGAGATTGTCTTAAATTAGTGTAACTGTGATCCATCTGCATATTTGAACTTGGTATTTGGTTTTCATATCTGATCTCAGTATTTTAATTTGCATATTTGTATTTGGTACCAAAACAATTTTGTTTGGGGAGATAATTACAAAATGGGAACCGGTTCCACTGCTAAAATTCCACCTTGCTTCCTCTTAGGATGCATCCTTGCGCATTAGAGTAATTGTTTATATTGTCATCTAGTACTTTTGAGACCAGAAAAGAATTTAAATTGTTAAGCTCTGCTTTGCATTGAAAAAAAAAAAAAAAAAAAGGAAAAAGAAAAAAGAAAAAAAAAGAGAAAAAAAGAGAAAAAAAACAAACAAACACCTAAATGGTATGATGGATGTGAACTTGGTATTGTATGAAGTTGTATTTAAAAGTTGCTGGAATGTGAACTGATTTGGATCTAGGAAAAAGGAAAAATGGGTTGATGTTTAATATACTGTATTTTGACATCTGTAAATTGTGAAAGGTAAATGGAATGGTGTATAAAACTCAACTCATTGTAACCGAGCAGTTTGCCAGAGCCTTCCACTTCGTACCAGCGATTACGCCAGTTGCGTGGCCTTGGCTACATCTGAACTGCAGCAAGAAGAGAAAGAAGAAAAAAAAAATGGAAAAACCTGTTTGCCCGCTGCTAAGCAGAGAAAGGGGGGCTTTACTCCCCCCTGCTCGTTTTTTTTTTTTTTCCCCTGGAGTATTGTCATCCATCCTTGTTGTGGCACTGTGTTGCTTTCTCAGCTTTGAATCAGGGGTTGTTGGTGATGTTTCTTTTTGCTTCTGTCTTGTTTCCTAGGTTTTGGCACATCTGGGGAAAGAGCTCATAATTTTACCTCCTTACTGAAGTCAGTCTTTTCACACTGGTCAGCTTTGGGGAGGTTAGAGCGCTCAGTGCTTCTCTGGGTCAGACTGATACTGATTTGGGTGTGGAGTGGAACCAGGTTGGTTTGATGTGGAGTTCAAACTGA
Source organism: Patagioenas fasciata (assembly GCF_037038585.1). Taxonomy (NCBI): domain Eukaryota; kingdom Metazoa; phylum Chordata; class Aves; order Columbiformes; family Columbidae; genus Patagioenas; species Patagioenas fasciata. Next base: position 24,454,272 of record NC_092524.1, on the reverse strand, counting down.
TTTGTTTTCATGCTGGGCTGAAGATCCTGCCATCCCAGATGGGGGCGAGAGGGAGGTTTTATTCCCCCCGCCAGCAATATTACTGCTAGAGAACTGTAATATTGCATGAAGGAATCTGAGGGTTGAAATTTAAAGGCATTACCAGTGGATTCATAGTTCTAATGAAGCTGGGAAATTAAACAAAAAAAATTTTTTTTAATAGACTTATTCTATGGTAACTGGTTGTAAGAGATTCTTAGTAAATTCACCATGCTAGTTTTTGAGGTCATGGGAGAGAACAAAAGAAAGGTTGTTTTTTGAGACCAATGGAATGCCAAATTTGGAACAAAGTTTTAATACATGAATTCTTGTAGTTGCCAGAAAGTCCTATACCTCTCTTGGGTCAGGATTTGTTAAGTAAATTGCAAGCTCAAATAACGTTCTCTGAGAATTCTGTTTAGTTGCATGGCCTACAAGAAGCTGCTTGGATGGTGTAGATCTGCTTGCTGCAAGTGAGAAATCTCCAAGGAAATTTCAAATGCTGTATTTCCACTAGTATTAACAGCCAATATTTCGATAAAGCAAATACTACACTGATAGATCTCAAACAGGACTTCGATCCGGTAAGGGAAAACAACATCCAATAAATATGACAGCCAAAATTGAGTTAGAAACTTTGAGGAATAAATTTATGAAAACCTTATAGGCTTACTGCATTGATTGGACTTGCAGATTTGTCTATTTATAGCTACAACATAGAAACAACCTGTGGCTAGCATGAGACAGTATGATGAGATTGCTAACAGACTGATATATCAATTGTCACTCTGATCAAGAAAATGCAGGGAATGAATTTAAGTCTTAATAGGCCATGATCCTTTTGTCATATATGTACCATTTGTGAAATTTAATTCTGATTTTTTGTTTTATTTGTAATCTATGTCTTTGTAAATTGCACTGGCTGGTTTTCTTAACAGGACAGCTTTTGGCATGTATAAATGTAAATTACTGCAGAACCTGCAAGTCTTTAACATCAGGTCATAGGCCATACTTGTATTTGGTCTGATCCTACATACTTGCACAGTTTTTGTTGATGGTTCTGGGAAGTCTCATAAAGCTGTAGTGGTTTGGTGTGAAGATCATGATTGGCATCATTCTGCAAAAATTATTGAAGGTTCAACCCAATTAGCAGAACTTGGTGCAGCTTTAAATTACTTAGGGCTTTTTAAGGAGGAACCTCTAAATTTGATTTGTGATTTTGAGTACGTAGTCAAGATCCAACGCATGTATCTGATTCTGAACTTTCTTTGTTTGTTTTTAAAAAAATGGGGAAGTTGGGGAAACAAAACCAACTGTCAAAAGCGTTGTATGTGATGAAATACTTTGCAAGTATGACCCAAAACCATGCTAAATCAGAAAGAACCTACATTAGTTATGGTCAAAACACTAGTCAATGGAAAAAGCCACATCAATTGATAACCTGGGGAAAAGGTTATGTTTGTGTCATTAGAGGTCAAGAATTGAAGTGGATTCCCACGAAATGGGTCAAGCCATGGTTGAATAAAGACAACAAAGATTCAATGGATACAGATGGACAGGAGGGAGATAAGTTGTGAGGACTGTTTCAGAGGTAAACCATGGATCCTAATTCAGTGTTATAGATGCTCACAGACCTGGTGGTCTAGAAGCCCATTAGCAAGCAGGTGGTGTACCTTCTGTGGAGAATGGTAATTTGAACAATCAGCAGGAGAGCAAGAAGGGTGATATTACACTTAGATAGTCAATGCAAAAATGAGGTAAAATTATGAGACATTCCTACAAAATCTACAAAATCATGCAGTTATAAATGTTCTGCTTTTAACATTAGGATTATGGTTGTGTTGTATTAACTTGTTTGATTATTCTGAATCTATTAATAAGTGCTTTAGGCAAACTAGAACAGTACATTAACAAGATTGCCATAGTAAAGTTAAGGTTTGACATATAGTTTATATGTTTTGGAATAAGTGGGTAGTTGTTTGATCTTAATTACATTATATGTAATTGTAAGTATGTTGTTAATCACGGGTTCTATGTTGCAGTATATTTCAAAGACGATTCAGCATACTGTTTAAGGGGCCTGACTAATTCAAGAACAAAAAGGGGGAATTGTGGAGGGGTTGCTTTTAGATGGAGATATGTTGTTGAATTAGTCAGGCCCAAAGGAATCTCAAGGCCACTTTGAGAAGCTGAGAACAGAATCTGCTGTGAGAAAGGGGCGTTTCTTCGTTAACAGGGCCTCAGCATGGTGTGAGTCGTCGGACCTATCATCGGTGGGGCTCCAGCGTGTGGACTGCTCGTGATACTCATTTAGCAAATCCATGCTTGGAGCATGGACACGTGATTAGAGAATAGTTGCGTATATAAGGAGGCTTGTTTCTGTAATAAATGGCTTTGCGTGATTCACATTGAATCGGAATGCTGAGTCCTTTATCTCTCCAACACCATATGCTTTTAGTAAATTCATAACTGGACCCCTGGAGTAATTGCCTTTCACTTTGCATTGCCACACAGAATTACCCAGAGTTAACTCACACCTGATCTCATCTGTTGAGTCCGGGGGCATGTCGCGTTCATAGTTAACTCATCCCTCATCCCATCTTTTGGGACGCGACAGGCCCTAAGGTGGTTCCCTGTGGAATCCCATTAGTGACTGGTCACCAACCCAACATAATCTCTTTGAGCCCAGTCTGCCAGCCAATTGCTCATCCACTGTATTACGTGTTTATCCAGCTGTATGCTGGACATTTTGTTCAGGAGGATACTGAGAGAGACAGTATCAAAGGCTTTACTGAAAACCAAATAACTCATGTCTACTGGCTTCCTGTGGTCAACTAAGTGAGTAACCTTGTTGTAGAAAGAAATAAATTGTTCAAGCAAGACTTTCTCCTTATGAACCCAGGCTGGCCAGGACCAATGCCTGCGTTGTCTTCCAGATGTTTTTCAATAACTCCCAGAATAATCTTCTCCATATTTTTTTCCAGGCACAGAAGTGAGGCTGACAGGCCTGTGGTTGCCAGGGTCATCCCTGTTGCCCTTCTTGAAGACTGGGACATTTGCCATCTTCCAATCAACTGGGACCTCTCCAGATTCCCAAGAGCACTGAAAAAATGTGGAGAGAGATCTCAGTATGACATCATCCAGATCTTTAAGATCCCTTGGATGGATCCTATCAGGCCCCATTGACTTATACAGATCCAACTTGGCTGCCAAATCAAGTTTGGGGTTGATTGGGAGTTTATCATTCTCACAGTCATGGTCCCAGAGTCCATCTTCAGTGTTGAAGACCAAGGAGAAGAAAGCAAAAGTCTCTGTTTTGTCTGTGTCCCTGTTAATAAGGTGACCATGATCATCAAGTAATGGGTCAATGTTATTTCTGGCTTTTCTTTCGTTATTAACATTTTAAAAGTCCTTTTTATTGTCCTCACAGTACTGGCCAGTTTCAACTCTAATTGAGCTTTGGTCACACAAATTTCCTCCCTACAGTGGTGAGCACCATCTCTGTACTCCTCCCATGACAGCTGACCTTGCTTCTACTGACCATATATTTTCTTTTTTGTCATAGTTCAAGAAGATACCTGGTCAGCCAAGCTGACTTTTACCTCGCCTGCAGTGACCAGCACTGATGGACCCCACCACCTTCAAAGCTTTTTCCCAGGGCCACTTGCTAAGGTCTTGCTGGCAGTTTTCCTTCCTTTAGCATAGATTTTAAACCTGACTGCTTTGTGGTCTTTGTGACCAAGGCAGCCAGAAAATGCCACTTCACCCATTGGACCCTCTCTGTTAGTGAACAGCAAATCAATGGTTGATTCCCTTACTATCTGTACCAAGAAGTTACTATCCAGATGCTTTAGGAATCTTCTGGACCTGTTTGTGCCAGCTGTATGATATTCCCAGTTGATATCTGGCAAGTTGAAGTCCACCATAATGACAAGGGCAGATGACTTAGAGGTTTCCCTTAGTTCCTTTGAGAATAACTCATCAGTGTCATCATCCTAGTTGGGTGTGCTCCCACAACAACATTGGCTTTATTTGTCTGTCCCTTAATCCTTACACAGAGGCTCTCAACTTTGCCATTGCAAACTGCCAGCTCCATGCACTTCAACCGTTCCACTACATACAATGCTATGCCCCTGCCTTGCCTGCCCTACCTATACCCTCTGAAGAGCTTGTAACCATCCATCATCACACACCAGTCACAGGTTTCATCCCACCAGGTTTGAGTCATGCCCATGACATCATGCCCGTGGGACTAGGCCAAGGTTTCTAGCCCATCTTTCTTTTTCCTCATGATGTGCACCATTAGTGTAGAAACACTAGTGTGGTTCAATGTGCCCATCACCTTGTGATACAGTCTGAAGAATCTCACTAGCATGCAGTTTGAATGATCAAAGCTTGTTTAATATCTACCAACTATAAGCACAGACCTATAGATGAAAATTAAGAAGATTTAGATCAGATATAAGGAAAAAATTCTTCACTGGTGGTGAGGCAATGGAGCAGACTGCAGCTGTGGATGCCTCATTCCTGAAAGTGTTCAAGGCCAGGCTGGACAGCGCTTTGAGCAACCTGGTCTAGTGGAAGGTGTCCCTGCTGATGGAGGGAGGTTAGAACTAGATGGTCTTTAAGGTCCCTACCAACCCAAACAATTCTATGATTCTATGGTTTCACGTGATAAATGTCTGTGAGCATTTCAGCTGTGCAACTACCATGGAATTCTTCAGTGATACACTTCAGGGAATTAAAATAGTAAAAGGAGGGGAAAATGTAAGAAGAAAGGTGAAAAACGTAAGAAGAAATTGAACAAATATACCCTTAATTGCAGGAAGGAATTCTTTTAGTGGAAGAACATCTCCTATTTGCGAAAACGATCAAAGAATTTAGTAGTTTCTATAAAAGAGTAGTGAAAACTTCATCTACTGTGATAGTAAAGAACAGAAAAATACTTTTATGAAGTATTCTAATTAAGTCAGTGAAAGAAATATGGATTTCACAAAATCTAATGATCAATGATGATGGAGGTCGTGAGGAATTGCATTGAGTATCTTTCATTTTATATTATGTTTTCCATTTTATTAGTGCTAGTAGTAGTATATTAGTATTATTTTGTTATTTTATTAAACTATGTCTATCTCAATCCATGAGTTTTTCCATTCCCTTTTGATTCTCTCTCTTATTGGGGGATGGGGATGAGGGGAGTGTGCGAGCAGCTATGGTGGTTAAATTGCTTGCTTGGGTTAAACTGCAACAACTATTTACTGCAGTCTGTCACTACAACATTCACTTATCTCCAGTTCCCAACAATTATTACTCTGCAGGCAATCATATCCTATGATAGGTGCTATCTTTAGGAATCCTTGTCCTGGAAGCTCAAGTCACTCTTTGATTGCTTTGAAGGCAATAATACTACTGTACATGACTTTAGTGAACATAGCTCCCTCAAGAAATATCATTGGAAATGAGAACAATTCTCACTGTGATTAGATAATTTTGGAGTATACAAGCAGTAATGTCACTTCTGTGGTTGCACTTTGGCACTAATTTATATTTAATACGTTTGACCTTATTTTTAAACAGTTGTCTGAATAGGTTTGTCAAAAATATTCTGGATGAAACAGCTATAACAGAAATATTATCTCTAATTTCTTCTTTTTCAAATATAAACCTTCAATTTGGATGACTCTTGTGTGTGCACTTGCATGTCTGTGTTTTTGTATTTGAGACATGCATATACAGACACATACACACACCTGTACGTAAAAATTTTGTCAGAATCACCCTATAGTTTCATGCTGTGAAAGCAATGAAACAGCTCCTTTCATGTGAAAGGCTTTTGAGATCTTTGGAGATAAGAAAAATATTTAATGGAATTATACAGGTCCGTGGTCTCAGTAATTGGCTTTTATCAATGTAAAATGGTCCTCTTTCAAAAGAGAAAAAGGGGGAGAGTAAAAAAAGAATACATTACTGTCAGCCTCAGAAAAACCATTTTGGTTCAGCAGAGAGCAATGATTATATACGAATAAACACGATGGGATTTATTTTTGACATCTAAAAGCATGATATATAGAGCTAGGGACTGCTAGTTTGCCTCTAGTAATAGTTTGCCTCTAGTAATTACATTACAAAACCTTTTCTTGATTAACTAAATACTGTTCAAAGATTTATACACATGATAAGAGAATTAAAAGAATTTGTTAGAATCACAGAAAAAGTATCATTTGAGATGTTACATAGTATTACTTAGGAATATTAGTGGCATGCCTGCAGTATGATACAAAGCAAAGTGTATCTCATAGTTGTCCTCCTAGTGACTGAAGGGGGCAAATAAAAAAGAAAAAATATATCTGGTTGGTTCTACTTCCAGTTATTTCCGTGAAAAAAAAAAAAAAAAAAAAAGGCCTTGAAAGCAGCAGATTGTTCTGCTTTTCTGATGCAGATGGCAAAGATGCAAACTTGCAAGTATATGGGCAAAAAAACAAATCAGACTTTATAACTTCAAATAATACTCTTTCAAAGGATCACAAAACATATAAATGAAAGGGAGGCACTCTTAATATATATATAATCAATTACAGATGCTACTATATCAGGGTGCAATTTCCAACCTTGATAGGCTTTTATATTGTTTGATAAAAGCCGACACCAACATTACTACAACAGCAAAGTTTTCTTTTTGATTATCCCTCATGTTGCTATGAAATATATTGCTTATTTGAATTTTGCCTTTTTCACTGATGACTTTCCCTTCTTTTTTTCTGTTTCTTTTTTCGTTATTTAATTATTCTGTTTTCTTGGCAAATTAATATTTCTGTGGAAGTAAGTCTTCCATAAATATTAACATTTCTAGGGGGTGGTATTTTTAAGAAAAGTGAATGAATAAAACTCCATAACAAAACAGACTGGTGAGTCCACTCCTTAAATCTCCATCACTAGTGCAATTGTTTAGGAAGTTAGAATTAGGAACCTGTGAATATGGCCCCTTTGAGTCAATCAAACTGGGTATTATGGAAGATTTAAGTGCTACCATACCTGACTAGGATCAAAATAGAGGAAGCATAACTATTGTAAATCCTTTAAAAAAGATACAAACTCGTGGGAGTTATGTCCTGCTTTGTCTTACTACTATGTTTTTCCTTGACTGAGAAGTAATTCTAAGATTATATACCTCTATGGTTGTGTGGATAAATGAAAAAAGGTTTTGATAGCAGAAACATGCATCCAGAGCAGGAATGGAAGAGAGTGGAAATATTAAAGTTTCAGCTGGCAAGGTGTATCACGTGGAGATAATGAAAAAAAAAAAAAAAAAAACACACCACCAAAACCAAAAACAGATAAATTAATCAGAAATCAGTATTCCTGACTAGGAAAGGCATCCATTCAATTAACCTGATGAATCCAAGGCAGTCTATACTCTATCTGCGTTACTGCCCATGCTTTGCAGAGTTGCTCTGAGTGTGAATGTTTATTGTTTACTTGATATTTCTTCCAGCCTGCACAATTGTGTTACGTGACTCTAATACTCTTATTTATTATTTTATAAAAATATATTTCATATATCAGGTCCTGATTTTCCTGCCTGAGGCTGAGGTTACAAATATGAGAAAATACCTATATATGAATTAAAGGAGAAAATCAGTACAGTAAACTTATTGCAATTTTTCTGTTCTCTCCCCCCACTTAATGCAATTCCTTCATTCTGTATACTTCCTCTGAGAAAATTTTACTACTGTGCATAATTGCTAACCTGTTTTATTACTTTGTATGTCTCACTAGAGATGTACTGCATGCTTCTTATATGTCGCTCATGGTAAAATTTAGACTTTCAAAGCTACTGCTGTATTTGACTGGTTAATTGCTTTTTTTTTTTTTTTCTTTACTTTCTACATAAGAATGAATTTGCTTTCAAGAAGACAGTAATAAAAATCTTCCACTAATAGCCAGTACTCCCTTACCTGGTATCCTTTCATATTTTTTTCCTTTTCCAACAAAATTCAACCCCCTGAGTATATGTTATTTTGTTCTTTTAACTGTTAACAACTTTACTGTAGCAATTTGTTTCAAACTTCAGGTAGGCCAGCTGGCATATAAATATTTTATTTTTATAATAAAAAATTGATGTGTTCACCTGTGCCTTGCTGTTCTGTGAAATCTAGCTGGAAATGTAGCACAATGGTTATCTTGGCAAATTATTCTTTGCTGCTATCACAACAACAACAACAAAAACAGCAATTATTACAAAGAGGAACATCTACTTTTTCTTCATGTCAGCTGATTTTGTGGTAAAGAATTGCTGATAGAGGGGTTTTTTTTTTAATTTATTTTTCTTCAGGCTCTAAAGGCAAAATACAAATTGCTTAATAAAACAAATGTCACATGCCTTTCTTTTTACTGTATGTCTGATTACAAATTATGAAGTTTTAATTGAAAACTTCTTATATGAATTATGAACAACATTTACTTCCAATCTAAAATGTACAGATTGCAGAAGGAGAAAGTAGGAAATATCATTTAGTGAATGGAAAAGGAAGCTGGAAAGTTTAATAATTTAATTTAATGTATTTATTTTTTAATTCTGCATCCTTTCAAAACTTCTCATTTTTTTGGAACGCTTTTCTTTCCTCAGAGATTGCATGGTTTTTTTTTCTCTGTCTTCTTTATTTTCTACTTCCATAGTGCTGGAAAACTTTGAAGGCTTGAGTCAGTAAGCAGCAATAGATAATCACTAGTTTTTGACAAAATGCAGAAATGTATATGAATAACTATGTGAGTAATATTATCTTTCTCAACCTGTTACATGCGGTCATTTAGACATTTTTCTATTTCTTATTATTTTCTTAATATTATTATTTTCTTAATCTTTTGGAATACTGTAATTATATTATAGATTATACTAAAGTGTTGGCAAGATATGTACATTTTTTAAAGTTCCTTACATATTGCTAAGATTTTTCTATTTTTTTACTAAAATTGACTCTTCTTACTGTTTAGTAGTTTCTAGATGTATTTACTTTAGGAAATTAACTTGTTTCAGGTATGTCTTGTGAATTTGATCAACGATTCTGGAATTAGCTTTTGAACATTTCAAGTATCAGTTTCTAAGGACTATTTACCTCGGCAGAGAACTCCTTGTATGAAGAGTTGGACTTAACTGAGGTCAGTGTGGTTTATAATTTCTTTAAATTGATATCCTATCAACGTTTTACTTTTGTCAGGATAGATTTAACTCAAGTTTTGCACTGAACATCTTGGCCACTTAAGAGCTGTATTTAAAAAAAAAAGATGGTATTTCATAGTTATTGATTCTGTCGATCATAACACTAAAAAAAGACATAGAATTTAATTCTCAGAGATCAATTTTAACCATCAGGATTTGGTGAGAATTTTATAATCCTCTATAGGCCCTCCTTTATTCTACCATTGGTAGTGCTAGCAAAAGGTTATTTCTTACCTTGTAGCCCAGTTGGTAAAAGTTCACAGAAAACATTGGCATTTTAGACCTTCTCAAAACACCACCAAGTGTTCAAGCATTTAGGAGCTGTTTGGTACTCCACCATGAGTAACTTTGTGATGTTAGAGTAGAAAATATTTGTCAGGACACAGAAGGTCCCTCCTCCAGCAAGTTTGGCCTTGCCACATTCCGATACAATGAAGCACAAAGAAGAAATACAATCCTTAGCAGGGCTGCATAATGTGTTCCTTTTTAGTTCTGTTCCATAAATCTCCATTTCCATAGCTTAGGCACTAAATTATCTGTTTCTTATTCTGTCATGTTTCCCTCATGATAATATTTCTCTTCCTCGTAACATAATGTATGCTTTGTTGATGGTTCTGGACACTAATTTCCTGACATCTCATCTTTCCTTTTTCTTGTTTGTACAAGTCTTGTTTCTATCTACTTTTTCTTTGAGGATTACTTTTATCAAATATTAATGCTGTGTATCTCCTCCAAGTAATTACTCAGTTTTACTGATAATGGTTTTGAAATGGCAAGCCTAAAGCTCAATGTAATATTTCAAGAGAGACCTACACAGTATTGCATGGAAGACTGTAATTACCTGCTTTATTTTGTGAGTGATGTTACTGTTACCATACCCCATTACAGCATTTTCCTCTTTTTTCATCCACCATCCCTTTTTAGACTTAGGAAACCTATCATCTGCAGTTCAATTTTTCATAATATTTCACATTAGTAGTTTTAGTTTTCTTCTCTATATTATCCTTGCTTATTTAAAAATACTTATATTGAAGACAAGAAATATTTTGTTAAGAATTCTACTTCAGAATAATGCTTGAGCATCTCATCACAAAGATGAATCTAACGTAAGATTTGGAGTTTGATTCAGTACTATTAAACACTTCACCAATTATTTGGTTTCTTATTTGTTATGTCATGTGTTTCCATGTCCAATTCCAAACTCTCCTCAAATATTTTTTAAAAAATTTTGTTGTAATACAAATATCAAGAGTCAGCTGAAACTCTGAGAAGCTAGTTCTAACTTATTTGGGGTCAATTACATGGAAGAAAATTAAATACCTTTAGATCTCTCTGGTCTCCACCACCTGTTACCAGGCAACTTGCAATCATGGTATAATTTGTCTGGTTTTTAAACTAGACATATGCACAGAGTGTAGGTACAAATTCAAAATTAGTAATATGCATAGGTACAAATATATTTGTTTCACAAAGTTGCAGCCATTCTCTTATGAGTAATATAATACAGCTTCATAAATTGCATGAAGTAGCCCGAACTATGATAGACTTCTTGAAATACATAACTCCTGAAACCTTTCCAAGAATTTCCTGCGTTATGTCATTTTTTTTCCCTGAAGTTAATCTTGCTTTTCTATTACAACAGTCAGTCATCGCTGTTGGATTGAAACAAAAGAGGGACAAATTTTCCTCTGGTCCTCTTTTCCATATGTGGCAAAGACTGTCAATTTTGCTTGTTAATGGTACTGAACTACTTATCCAGTTTATATGCAAAGACTGAATGAAAAATACAACAATTTAAAATGCAATCCTTTGGTGCTTCTTGTGTGTACAAGCATGTTATTTAGTCTCACAAAAAGAAATATTTCTTTTCAGTAGATTACAATCACAGTTATTTTGAAAGGCAGTAAACAATGCACTACCATTGTTTGGATCTAAGTTCAGAAGTTTAGAAAGCAATCTGTGATAGGGAAGCTGTCTCATTTTCAGAAATGTAATTCAGGTAACCCAGGGATGCATTGAATTCAAACCTAGGTACGCATAAGAAGCAATGGCAAATCTCCATCTCACTGGCATACTGCCTGTGAGTGAAAGACAAAGATGTTCAATCAGAAACTGAACCTCATAAGCTATGCCTAACTAAATGGAGTCAAAAGCTCAGTTAAACCCCTATCCCATTACAGAAATACATGTAGATATATTGCATTTGGAACACTGCACACTTAAAAGTCACAGAGAACGAACTGACAGTTATATCCATGGGATATGGGCTGACACTTGCTCATCACTCAGTACAGTGGTGTTGCACAGCCACAGTTAAACAGAAGGATCTGTTGTTAGGCAGCATGTGTTGGTACCTATGATAGTAAAAAAAGAATGAAGAAATCATGGCCTCATTGAATCTAATAGTTTGGGTTTTTTTCCACTGCCTTCATTAAGCCAAAATTACAGTTGTGTAATATGGGTTTTCCTTTCACAAATGTAATAAATTTCCAAACTCAATTTCAATGATTTATTCTCACCCATACTTTTATTACAGTTTAAAGAAGAAATATTAGGTACTTCTTCTGGCATGCATATTTTCTTTGTCAGAAGAGCTGCATGTGTTGTACAGGTGTTTTCAACATAAGATAGTACTAATCTCTGCAAAGAACTGCAAGATATTTCTCCTCCCCTTCCCCAGAACCTCAGCTTAACCTTAGAATAAGGGCTAGGAGGAGGTAAGCCTTGGTGCTTCTGAGGGCCAACCATCAATAATTCCTGCACATCCACTGTAGGTGAGGACTGTGTGTAAAGAAATTATTGAAAACCCATAGTGGCATCAGCGTTCTTGGGAGGCAATTAGCACCATATACATAACAATAAAGTTTGTCCTCTGTGATGCTCCCAACATGTTTTTTTTCAAATCTTAATTTATAGAACTTAGTTTTGCAAATATTTCTGTGTGCACTAAGTTTTATTAATGTGAATAATGTGAGGCATGTTGGTATCTTATTCACAGGATTGGGTCATATCTGTTAACAAACTACAAAAGTAATTAATATTAGGGAGGCTATGGAATGGAGTTTTTATTCTTTCAATAAATACATATGTTCATAATACAATCTCTCTAAAAGACGATGACAGTATTTACTGAGCACAAAATTATGGCAAAAATCTTTATCCTCTAGATCTAAAAATATTAGGAAGAAAACAAACACTATCAGTTTCAGATACCATTTTATTTGTACCTATATCCAAAACAATAAATGCATGTAAGAGGCAATCATGTAAAAGGCTTCAGTATTCCATACTGAAAGGGTTGAGAACAAAAAGTAAAAAGATCAAATAAGAAATAGTAGTCAGTTAGAAATAACTTGGTGAAAACCACAATATAATTCTGAAAGATAAAGTAGCTCTACAGTGCTTGACAACATTATTTTTATATGCCTTCTAGTCACAACTAAAACGGTCTTTTTCTAAATATGTGCATCCCTTGAAATATATATTACACAAGAGGACAAATTCAAAGTCACTGTGGTAGAAAGCAGCTGGAAGCAAGCAAAGCCTTTTAATGAAGTTAAGCTAAGACTCACGTTAAAAAAACATGTGATGACTAAACTCACCTTCAAATTTTTTTCTACAAAAAATATTCACCTGACAGGGGATGGATGGCAGCCTAATATTACTTCTCCTGATCTGCTAATGGATTCAAACTGCACATGCAATTGTTTAATGTAAAATCATTCTTCTTCCTTCATTCTCTTTTCTTGGGCTCTATTGCCTCTTATCCATTTACATGTTCTGTCTTCTCTTTGAGCCTATAAAATCCTATAACTTTTACTTTGTGTCTAACAAAATTGGTCCTGCTCTAGCTAATGCATCTGATCACTGCAGAAAAATATAAAATAAATAATTGTTATATTTGTATGTATATTTGCAGAACAGCAAAGCAAAAGCCTTCACAGAGTCTGAAGTACCTCCACATCTACAAGATGGATGCCTAAAATATATGAATTCTAGTTCTTCTTGAAACAGCAGAAAAATGTCAAAACAAGAAATGGGAAATTCAGTGGTAAATCAGGAGGAGGTATAAGAGGGAATATGCCACTTCGAATTAACCATTTTAAATTCTCTTTATTTTTTATTTAGCATGACCTTGAAGTCTGTTAATAAAACGACAGTATCTCTAAAGTGTTGATGTTATTTTAATTTCCCTTATAGCAGTAAGAATGAACTGAGGCTATGGGCTATGTCATTTGCTGGTAAACTAGATAAATCTTAAAGTTTATTTTCTGACTGTATACTTAATTTTTGCAATTACCTCTAAGACATGAATCTATTGAAAAGGAGAAGATATTATCTTTCAGGAAAAACATGTCATAAGTATTTTTATGAAGTATTCATAATCCTCAAAAAGAAATGGCTGTTCCACAAACATTGTCAGCTGAGAAGGTTTGCTGACAGAAACATTAAAAAAGCTGAAATTTGTTTTAGGGAAGGACTTGCACCACAAAATCATATTCATTCTTTTATTAATCAATCACAGCTGGGTGATTTTTTGACAGCAGGAGCATGCCGGACCTAATTTGATTGTCTTGTGCTTTTTCTGATTAATAAATCCTGGATAAGACAAACTTTAACGGAAAGAGTATAAAATCAGATCACTTGCACAAAGAATAGCTAGGATAAAGTGAGAAGAAAATAACGTCTTGTATGCAGATAAAGGAAAATCCATGGGATTGTATTCATACACACAAAAATTAGTTTTGTTTTGGCTGAGATGCTAATGAACAGCATTTAAACTCTCAAAAGTATTATATAAATCCCCTCAAAGCATACACATTACATAAACAGAGTATAATAGTTGAGATTTCAGATATCCTTTGAGTCTTTTCTGTACCTATTAAGTGCCTTTTTGATGGAAAGAAAGACAAACACATGGCAAGACAGGGCTCGGTAAAATGTCATATCACTTCATTCATTCCCAGTTAAAGAGATCCACAGTATCATGTAGTCTAGAGTGCATAAAGATACTGAAACTGACAAACATAACTAGAAGAATATACTGACAGTAACAGTTACTGACAGTTATTCTCCTCCTTGATATGCAATTTGCTGATACTTGATAGTGAAAGGTTTGCTGTTCCAAGAATACTAGTGTCTCTGATCTCTTCTAACCAGTTCTTCCCCAACTTGGCAGTGTCTCAGACATCACCCTGGCACATTCCCAGTTTTGTATTTGCTTTTCATGATTCTAAAGTACTTTGGGGTGGATGAGAGACCTTTTTATCACCATATACTGATGAAATGAAAAAAAAAAAACAAACCCAAAATACTCAACCTACACTAGTAATTTCCAAAATACATTGTATATTTGCTTCTAATTTTAGACTAATTAAGTTTTGATTGTAAAACTAATGCTGTTTTAATTAAGGTGTCACTGAAGAGGAACAGGTCTATAATGCAGCAAAAGCAGTCAAACAACAAAGACAATCAGAACTATAATAAGATGTTTTGGTATCTAAGTTTCTCTCTCTCAAGTTTCTTTGAGGCATTTCCACTGTTTTTTGCTCACACTCTGCTGATATCATGAAGAGAAGAGGGAGATATGGTTGTAAATGTGGTCAACTAATTTATATTGATTTTATCTTGATATAGTTGTGATCATGCCTGAGACTGCCAATTATCTCTGGATTAATTATGGATATAAATCCTAGTTGCTCTGAAAAAGACTAGTAAAATAAATACTGCTGGAATGTGGTTAGATTTCCTCTAGATCTTAGTGGGAACGCATTGCATATAACTGAAGAGTCCTTCTAGAAAATAAATTTTACCAAGAATTGCTAACTATGAAAGATTTTTGCTTTCCGGCTCAGAAAGGTTAGCCCAATGTTTGAGAGATGTGCCTTTGCCAAGTAATCACTGAATCCACAGAAGATACTACACTTTGTTTTGGTTTTGGAAAAGAATTAAAATGATCCTGCAAAACTATTTTTGCATCACAAAATTATTTTTATTTTGCCCTATTTTTTTAGCTAAATGAAAAAGTATGACTAAGAATTTAGACATTTTAAATTACTTCATTGATCTGAAAGAAAAATGCATTTTAGAGTTGAGTAGTAAAAGCATAAAGAGAAAAATGGAAAAAGTCGTCGTGTGTTAGACCCTGAAAAGGTCTAACCAGATGTGTGTAAAAAAACAATGAAAAAAACAGGAGTATCATTCAATCAAAATGTGATAAATACTAAAATCATGGTAGCTATGGCTCACAAAATAATTATTTATTTTGCATTTTCTTTTAAAACAGATGATGGCATAATTTGATGTCAAAATACAGTGAAAAATAAGAAACAGTCCACACGGATGTAAGGATGCCCAATGGCACATTGCACTTGAGGCAAGTTAGCACTTCTGTAGAGTTTGTTTTTTTTTTCCATTTTGAAATCTGGAGGGCCTCGGTAGCACAGCTGCGCTTGTTCCCTGAATTCAGAGCCCATATTGTCTTGTACCAGCTGACTCCAGGACTATTCTAGAAATGTCCTGGTAGTGACATCATTTTGCTGTTGTGTAGTCAATAATTAAAATTTGGGAAAACAGTTTATGCATTTCTAATTTGTGTGCTTATCCTCTGCTAGCACATGAAATAAGTGATATTTTATTTATAATAGCCTAGATTATGGTGACTGAGCTAGGCATAATACACTCATTTTATTCACAGTGCAAATACAGACATATTTAGACATTTGATAAGGAGTATTGCTAACCTAAGTTATAAACCTACATTGGAAAACAGTTTCTCAAAGCACACAGTGGCAATGAAACTCAAGTTGAACCCTGCATTGACAAAATACAGTGTAGAAACAGTTTCTCTTGATACACAGGATACTGCCAAGAAAAAACAAACAAACAAAAAAAAATATATATGTATATACATAAATAATTTTGAGATTGTAACAACCACATGTTGTTTAGAGACATACTTTCACAGATTTGTAACAACTTCTAGTATTTATTGGCAATTTATCAGTTTAAGAAAAGCTGAGTGTACTTCTCAGCCACAGGAGTTCTACTCGATCCCTGAAAAGCCTGTACACCAATACGTGCAGCATGGGGAATAAGCAGGAGGAGTTAGAATCCTATGTTCGGTTGGGAGATTATGACCTGGTGGCAATTACAGAAACATGGTGGGACAGTTCACATGACTGGAATGTGATCATGGATGGCTACACCCTTTTCAGGAAAGACAGGCCAGCCAGGCGTGGTGGTGGAGTTGCTCTCTATGTGAGAGAGCAACTACATGTACTAAATTCTGTCCAGGAGTGGATGAGGAGCGAGTTGAGAGTGTATGGGTCAGAATTAAGGGGCAAGCTGGCAGGGGTGATACTGTTGTAGGTGTCTATTACAGGCCACCAGATCAGGCTGAGGAAGTTGATGAGGCCTTCTATGCGCAGCTGAGAGTGGCCTCACAGTCACAGGCCCTGGTTGTTGTGGGTGATTTTAACTTCCCTGATGTTTGCTGGAAGGACCATTCAGCAAGCCAGCCACAGTCCAGGAGGTTCCTCCAGTGCATTGATGATAACTTTCTGATGCAGATGGTGGAGAGGCCGACTAGGAGAGGTGCACTGCTGGATCTCATCCTCACTAACAAGGAGGGTCTGGTCGAAGCAGTAAAGATTGAGGGCTACCTGGGCTGCAGTGACCACGAGATGGTGGAGTTCAGCATCTTGTGTGGCAGGAACAGAATAGCAAGTAGAATTGCAACCCTGGGCTAACTTCGGCCTTTCCAAGCAATTGCTGGGGGAAATCCCATGGGCAAGACTGCTTGAAGGAAAAGGGGCCCAAGAGAGCTGGACTGCATTCAGAGATTGCTTCTTCCATGCTCAGGATCAGAGCATCCCCACACGTAGGAAGTCGAGGAAGGGAGCCAGAAGACCGTCGTGCTTGAATAGGGATCTGTTGGGTATGCTCAAGCAGAAGAGGAGAGTTTACAGATCATGGGAGCAGGGGCTGGCCACTTGGGAGGAATATAAGGCTGCTGTTAGAGGATGTAGGAAGGCAGCTAGGATAGCCAAGGCCTCCTTAGAATTACAGCTGGCGAGAGGGGTCAAGGACAGCAAAAAGAACTTTTTCAAATACATAGCAGATAAAACTAATACCAGAGGCAATGTAGGCCTGCTGATGAATGGGGTGGGTGCCCTGGTGGCAGAAGGTACAGAGAAGGCAGAATTACTGAATGCCTTCTTTGTCTCTGTCTACTCTGCTGGAGGTTGTCCTGGGGAGCCTTGTACCCCTGAGACCCCGGATGAAGCCAGGTCAATGGAGGAGTTTGCTTTAGTCAATGAGGACTGGGTTAGGGAGCAATTAAATAGTCTGGACATCCATAAATCCATGGGTCCAGATGGGATGCATCCGCGGGTGCTGAGGGAGCTGGTTGAAGTCATTGCTAGACCTCTCCCCATCATCTTTGCTGAGTCTTGGGAAACGGGAGAGGTACCCGAGGATTGGAGGAAAGCAAATGTCACTTCAGTCTTCAAAAAGGGCAGGAGGGAGGACCCGAGTAATTATAGACCGGTCAGCCTCACCTCCATTCCTGGGAAAGTAATGGAACAGCTTATCCTTGGTGTCATCTCAAGGCATATCAAGGATAAGAGGGTTACTAGGGGCAGTCAACATGGCTTTACCAAGGGGAAGTCATGCTTGACCAACGTCATTGACTTTTATGAGGACATAACAGGATGGATGGATGATGGCAGAGCAGTGGACGTGGTCTACCTTGACTTGAGTAAGGCATTTGACACATTCTCACACAGCATCCTCACAGCTACAAATAAGGGAGTGTGGTCTGGATGACTGGGTAGTGAGGTGGACTGTGAACTGGCTGAAGGGAAGAAGCCAGAGAGTCATGGTCAATGCAGCGGAGTCTAGTTGAAGGCCTGTATCTAGTGGAGTGCCTCAAGGATCAGAACTGGGGCCAATATTATTCAATATATTCATCAATGATTTGGACAAGGGAATAGAGTGTACTATCAGAAAGTTTGCTGATGACACTAAACTGGGAGGAGTGACTGACACGCCAGAAGGCTCTGCCACCATCCAGCGAGACCTGGACAGGCTGGAGAGTTGGGCGGGGAATAACCTGATGAAATTTAACAAGGGAAATTGTAGAGTCCTGCATCTGGGCAGGAACAACCCCAGGTTCCAGTGTAGGTTGGGAAATCACATATTACAGAGCAGTGTAGGGTAAAGGGACCTGGGAGTCCTGGTGGGCAACAAGATGACCATGAGCCAGCACTGTGTCCTTGTGGCCAGAAAGGCCAATGGCATCCTTGGGTGTATTACAAGGGGGGTAGTTAGTAGATCGAGAGAGGTCCTCCTTCCCCTCTACTCTGCCCTGGTGAGACCCCATCTAGAATATTGTGTCCAGTTCTGGGCCCCTCAGTTCAAGAAGGTCAGGGAACTGCTGGAGAGGGTCCAGCGTAGGGCAACAAAGATGATTAAGGGAGTGGAGCACATCCCTTATGAAGAAAGGCTGAGGGAGCTGGATCTCTTTAGTTTGGAGAAGAGGAGACTGAGGGGTGACCTTATTAATGTTTATAAATATATAAAGGGTGAGTGCCACAAGGATGGACATAGGCTCTTCTCTGTGGCAACAGGACAAGCGGTAATGGGATCAAACTGGAACACATGAGGTTCCACTTAAATTTGAGAAAAAACTTCTTCTCAGTGAGACTGACAGAGCACTGGAACAGGCTGCCCAGGGGGGTTGTGGAGTCTCCTACTCTGGAGACATTCAAAGCCCGCCTGGACACATTCCTGTGCGACCTCACCTAGGCGTTCCTGCTCCAGCAGGGGGATTGGACTAGATGATTTTTTGAGGTCCCTTCCAGTCCCAAACATACTGTGATACTGTGATAGACTTTTTTGTGGAAGACAATTGCAGAACTATGGATATAATAATGCGGGTGTCCAAAGTGATTTGTGAGACCACATGCAGAATTCCTACAGACACAATCTCTGTTCAGAAGAACCTCACTGACATCAGAAATGAGAACTACCATAAACTCTTCAAACCAATGACAATGGTAGGCATTAGTTCCAGTGCATTAAGACTTGATGCATACCTGTGATCCTATAAATAACTAGTAAGTAGATGTGGAGTAACTTAGCTGTGGGGGTCTACGGTGGGTCCGTGGATTCCCTGATGGAGAGCATGGGAACAGAAATTAGCCTTGAAGCTATGAAGTCCTACCCATGAGAAAGATGGGAGTAAAGGAGTATCCGGAGGTATTAAGGATGTACCCGTGAGAGAGAAGGGAGTAGAAGAGTAACACTGATGATAGCAAAATTAGCCAATGAGATGTTACTGCTGTAACTTGTAACCAATAGTGAAGAGACACATGAATTGGTAAAACTGTATAAAAATGCACTTGTGGCAATAAATGGCATCTACTACTTTCATCCTGGAAGAACTTGGTCCATGTCGTTTGTCTGTCTCAACCACGATATATGGTGACCCCGACGTGATCCTGCCTGAAGAGGATCTCGCATGAAGAGTAGACAGCGTGAAGCTGTGACAGCCAAAGAAGAGGTGTGGAGACGGAGCCGGGTACAGCTGATAGAGCAACCGAGGAGAGCTGCCGAAGATCCGGATCGTTGAAAAGACACCACACTAAGAGTTGGTGAGCTACCGGGAACGGGGCGGGGGTGGAACTTATCTAAAGAAGAGGGTATTATATTATCTACATGAAAGTTGCTTCTGAAGAAGCAGGGTATTAGCTCTCTGGAACTGACTTTACGAAGGAAGGACTGTGTTACTATGGGGCAAAGCACTAGTGAAAGATGCAAAGAAACAACTGAACTGTTAACAACATGTCACTTTTTGCTAGAGACTTTCAGAGGATTAAAAGAGCAACGGGAACATGCAGAGACAGCGGGGAGGGATGGTCTTCCTGGCTCTCCTGGACCAGATTCGGAGGAAAAGGCGAGATTAAGTACTACTCCGACCCCCTCTGTTACTAAAGGTTCGTCAACACCACCCAAGTCCATATTATCTGATACGGATAAGGATCCGCGACACTTTCTTGGAAAGTTAAAAGGAATAGAGGAGGAGCGTACGTATGTGTGGCCCCAAGATCAGATAAAAGCTATGAAAGACTCACATAAAAAAACAGTGTTGGGTTATATACGATCTCGGGAGGGGCCCCCGGAGCACCGGTCGGAACAGTGCGTTCAAACGATTGCTCCGCTGTCATCAATCACGACTCAAACGTCTGCTCCACCATCATCAATGCGGTTCCACTGTCTGCGTCACCGCCATTGATCACAGTTCAACCTTCTGCTCCGCCGCTATCAGTCACAGAAGGAAAAAGTGGACATTTTTTTTTTCCTATCCCCCCTTGCCTGGAGATTTAGGTGGGGAGGATTCTCCCGTGGTGAGCCAGACTGAGCCAAATAACGTAATTCCTATAAATTTAGGTCCCCCCAGCCTGCCCCCGCCCCCCTCCCACACTGCTGCGGAGCAAATTCCTGAGGGTGGGGGTAGAGTTTCAGAGCGTAAACCGAACTTACCAAAAAGCTGGGATTTACCCCCCAACTCTTGGAAGAGACACTAATTGACATACCACAATTACAGGCACGATAAATTCCTGAAATCCTGAGGCAGTCAAGAGACCTCGCATATCAAGCTATGATAAAGGTGCCTGAAACTGACAAAGCAGCCAAATCATTTGCGACTATTAATCAGGGTCCCAATGAGAATTACATGCAATTTATTGACCATCTTCAAGAGGCCATCAATAAGCAGGTTGAAAACTTAGAAGCTAAGGAAGCACTGGTGTTGAAATTCGCAGTAGAGAATGCTAATGTTCGCTATCAACACGTTATCCGCGAGTTTTACAGTACATATTATGTGTTTCTGTGTATTGACTCTCTGAAAATCAAGCAGCTTGTCAGGACTGTGAGTTAATTGTTTCACTGGTTGTTGTTAGAATTGTTTCTTTGTGGTATAAGTCCGCCGTAAAACCTTCTCCCCACTTTTCCCACTTGCGCTGCAAGCAGCCCTGTGCTTTCCCCCCCTCCCTCCATCTTCTCATAGTTTCTACTTACGAGATGGGGTCAGGAATGACTGTTTTCAGTCATGTTCATAAGACATCGGTATTAGGAGGTGTTTTAGAACATAGGAAAGCACTTGGAAATATGAGGAAGGAAGATCTTGTGAAATATTTAATTAATGGTGGATGCTGTGTAAGTTTGATGACTGGGAAAAGTGTCCGGAGAATAGAACCTTGAAGTATAACTTTTTGTTGTTTCTAAAGCGAAAAGAGCAGGACAAAAATAAAACTCTACAAGACATCATTGAATCATTTCAGACAGTTTTACAGCTGGAACGGTTTGAACTTCAACAAGCTGAGAGAGAGTTAACTGATAACACACAGGTCACAGTAAACTTGCTGAAGTCTGCAAGATGCTTTCTTCATTAACCTGTTTTCTTTGTGGGTATCTGTTTAAGCAAGTTACAGTTTTAGTAGGCCTTTGTTGTGTGGTCCAGTGATTTCACAGACTGTTAAATAATGAGAATGAGACTCAAAATGTGTGTTTTGTGATAATACAGAAGATCATGAGTAATTTAGTTCTTTACTACGGGAATGTGATGGTAAAATTTTGTGTGTAGCAGCTGTTATTTTTCTTTCTAGCATGCTAGCTTTATTCCGGCATTCAGACTTGCACAACTCTGTGATAGGCTGTGTTTCATCACTATGTACTAAATTTGGCTCTTGTGTATGCACACCAATTAAAGAACCCTGGTTTTGGGATAACAGTTGTAGCACCCCAGATGAGACACTATCAAAAGCCTTGCCCGGTCCAGCTTGCTGCTGCGGTGGGGGGGCAGGTGCCGATGGGGCTCCAGCGCGCACTGACCTGTTTTGTCAGGGAGACCCAGCAGCACCGCTACCTGGCTGAGCAGTAAGTGGTTCAAAGGTGCAATGCTAAAATCAAGATATTGTCTTGAATAAGTGTAACTTTGATCTATCTGCATATTTGAACTTGGTATTTGGTTTTCATATCTGAGCTCAGTATTTTAATTTGCATATTTATATTTGGTACCAAAAGAACTTTGTTCGGGGAGATAATTACAAAATGGGAACCGGTTCCACTGCTAAAATTCCACCTTGCTCCCCCTTAGGATGCATCATTCCGCATTAGAGTAATTGCTTATATTGTTATCTAGTAATTTTGAGACCTGAAAAGAATTTAAATTGTTAAACTCTGCTTTGCATTGAAAAAAAAAAAAAAAAGACAAGCACTTAAATGGTAGGATGGATGTGAACTTGGTATTGTATGAAGTTGTATTTAAAAGTTGCTAGAATATGTACTGATTTGGATGTAAGAAAATGGAATAATGGATTGATGTTTAATATGCTGGGTTTTGACATCTGTAACTTGTAAAAGGTAAATGGGGCTGAGGAATGTAACTATTGCTGAGCTAATTGGAATTGCCTATGAAGTGTATTGTGGTTGGAATGAAATGGGAAAACAAAAAAGCAAAATATCCCAGGCCTGTGTCGAGCTGCGAGGAGTTTGCCAGAGCCTCCTACTTCATACCAGCGATTACGCCAGCTGCGTGGCCTCGGCACAGCTGAACCGCAGAAAAAAAAAAAAAGAAGGAAAAACCTGTTTTCCTGCTGCTAAGCAGAGAAAGGGGGGCTTTACTCCCCCCGCTCTATCTTTTATTTTCCCTGGAGTATTGTCACCCATCCTTGTTGTGGCGCTGTGTTGCTTCTCGGCTTTGAATCAGGGGTTGTCGGTGTTGTTTCTTTTTGCTTCTGTCTTGTTTCCTAGGTTTTGGCACATCTGAGGAAAGAGCTCATCATTTTCCCTCCTTGCTGAAGTCAGTCTTTTCACACTGGTCAGCTTTTGGGGGTCAGAGCGCTCAGTGCTTCTCTGGGTCAGACTGGTACTGATTTGGGTGTGGAGTGGAGCCAGGCTGGTTTGATGTGGAGTTCAAACCGATTTGTTTTTATGCTGAGCTGGACGTCTTGCCATCTCAGATGGGGGTGAGAGGGAGGTTTTATTCCCCCCCGCGCCCCTCCCCTAAGCAATGTTACTGCTAGAGACCTGTAATACTGCATGAAGGAGTCTGAGGGTGAAATTTAAAGGCATCACCAGTGGATCCATAGTTCTAGTGAAGATGGGAAATTAAACAAAAATATTTTATATATATATATATATACATATATATATAGACTCATTCTGTGGTAACTGGTTGTAAGAGACTTCTTAGTAAATTCACTGTGCTAGTTTTTGAGGTCATGGGATAAAATGAAAGGAAAGCTGCTTTTTGAGACTAATAGAATACCAAATTTGGAACAAAGTTTTAATACATGAATTCTTGTATTTGCCAGAAAGCCCTGTACCTCTCTTTGGTCAAGATCTGTGAAGTAAATTGTAAGCTGAAATAACGTTTTCTGAGAATTCTGTTTAGTTGCATGTCCCACAAGAAGCTGCTTAGATGGTGTAGATCTACTTGTGTAAGTGAGAAATCTCCAAGGTAATTTCGAATGCTGTATTTCCACTAATATTAAGAGCCAATGTTTCGATAAAGCAAACACTGCACTGATAGATCTGAAACAGGACTTTGATCCGGTAAGGGAAAACAATATCCAATAAATACGACAGCCAAAATGGAGTTAGAGATTTTAAGGAATAAATTTATGACAACCTCATTCTGTAAAAATTAGCGAAGGTTCAACCCAATTAGTAGAACTTGGCTCAGCTTTACATTACTTAGAGCTTTTTAAGGAGGAACCTCTAAATTTGATTTGTGATTCTGAGTACATAGTCAAGGTCCAACGTACATATCTGATTCTGAACTGTGTTTTTGGTTTTTTTTTCCTTTTTTAAACAAAAAAGGGGGGAGAAGTAGGGAAAACACCACAAAACCAATTGTCAAAAGCATTGTATGTGATGAAATACTTGCAAGTATGACCCAAAAACATGCTAAATCAGAAAGAACCTACATTAGTTGTGGTCAAATCACTAGTTAGTGGTCAAATCACTAGTTAATGGTCAATGGAAAAGGCCACATCAATTGATAACCTGGGGGAGAGGCTATGCTTGTGTCCTTACAGATCAAGGGCCGCAATGGTTGCCAGCATGAAATGTGAAATCTGTGTTATCTTCCTGACAATGATTGCTGCATCTGCTGCGCTTTGGATGCCTGCACAGACAAAGACTAACACGGATTACTTTAGCCGACATGACTGGCCAGGACTCTATATGCCTAGCTATGGCATCTCCAGAAAACCTGTTCCACACATGCTTGGTTGGCATCCCCCTTGATAACTACAGCAGCATCACACGACTGTTTCAAAATAGTGGTTGATCCAGAGGCATTGCAACACACTGTAATAATACCAGCATGGCACTTTGGATTAATTGCCTCCTGGAAGCAGATATAGAACCACAGGAACTGGAATTGCTGGCATCTATGTCCATGGACGCTTGTATCAACCTGGTTTGTGAAAAGTGTCAGAACAATATACGAGAACATGAATGGATAAGACTGAAAAATGTTAATGCTACCCTTAGTGACTATAGAGATGAAACTCGATGGTGTAACGCCTCGCAGAAGAATTCGAGGGGTGTCATTGATAATGTGGGACAGCCACCCCAAAAACCTCCTGCATGGTGTATTCTTGATCTGTGGAGATAGAGCCTGATCAGGAATTCCTTCTAATGCTGTTGGAGGACCATGTAGTTTGGGATGGTTAACTCTCTTAATGCCCAATGTATCTATGATAATAGATCACAGAAGAGCAAGGCGAGAAAAATACTTTTTGCATGTATATGAGTCAAATGTGATGATAATGTAGACTTTTGGGGATCAGGGTTAAGGGTTTTAGAACCTCATGTATCTGGTGTTGGCACAGCTAAAGCTTTAAATACTTTAGAAAAATTAGGATGCTGGTTAGTTAAGCAAACTAACAGAACTTCTAAGGCTTTAAGTGGACTTTTGTTAGATGTAGATTCTGTAAGACATGCCACATGACAGAGCAGAGCCGCGATAGACTTTTTGTTATTAGCATTGCTTAGTGGTTGGAGGTTTTTAGGATGGTTGCTATCAGTAGTGAAAACGGGACTGATTGTTTTGATGATTGTTGTGGTTGTGTTACTAATGTTGCCATGCATGATTTCTCTGCTGCAAAGGGCCCTGCAGTGGACAATGAAGGCAATTTTTTTAGCACAAAAACAAAAAGGGGGAATTGTGGGGGACTACGGTGGGTCCGTGGATTCCCTGATGGAGGGCATGGGAACAGAAATTAACCTTGAAGATATGAAGGCCTACCCATGAGAAAGATGGGAGTAAAGGAGTATCCGGAGGTATTAAGGATGTACCCGTGAGAGAGAAGGGAGTAGAAGAGTAACACTGATGATAGCAAAATTAGTCAATGAGATGTTACTGCTGTAACTTGTAACCAATAGTGAAGAGACACATGAATTGGTAAAACTGTATAAAAATGCACTTGTGGCAATAAATGGTATCTACTAATTTCATCCTGGAAGAACTTGGTCCATGTCGTTTGTCCGTCTCAACCACGACACTTAACCATGAATAAAAGTTACTTTGAGATGGGCTGGTAATTTAGACATTCGTGGGGGATTTTTTGGTAGTGGTTTTTTTTGTGGTGCTTATCTTTCTTCACAAAGATTTGGGTGTTTTGGGTTTTTTTTTTCAGCCAATATAGAGAGCACCACTGGTAATTTGTGGACACACCTTAGGAGTCTGCAGGAACAAGATCAAATATAGGTAGACAAATTAACATTTTTTTGCATCTGTCCTACCTTTCTTGCTTCTTGCAAGGTATCTTCCAGCAGCAGTAAGATAAGTAGTTGAAGTTCCTAATTATAAAGTGTAAATATTTTAATTAACTATTTTAATTAATTAAAAATAATTATCGTAATTAATATTTTCTCATGAAAAATTGACTTAACTTAAAGATAGTACATGACTCCTCAGTAGTGTCATGGAAGCAGACATTCCTCAGTTCCCATTCTTAATTTCTGCTTACCTCTGTAAGTCAAGATGGAAATTTTCCCACTGTGTGTGGAGGTTGTCTGTCTTTCTGATATTTACACTCTAGAAAATTCAAGGATTATTAAGTCAGATGTGAAATGTTACTGTATCATGGCATTTTTGCCCTTAGAAACAAAGCTGAAAAACATTGGATGTTCTTACATGTAAAAACGAAGCAAAGCTGTACAAATCCTGAAACATCTGAAGTCAGAGCTCAGTTTGATCCATTCTTGTGTTAGACTAAAGCACAAATATCTAAGGAAAAATGTATTAGCCATATACATTAATAATTCTTCCATCATTTCCTCAGGGAAAACAATTACTTGAACCTGTTAGCAACATAATGCTGCAGACAAGGGTTACAGTATTACCCAATGAAACTGATCCTGCTCCCAGTGAAGCTAATACAAATTTGGGCAGAGCTTCCACAGAAACAGCAGTCAAAACAGTATTTGACATTCCTGGAATAAATACAAAGGCAAAACCTGTTGTTGAATGCACTATATGTCTCTTACATATATACAGTTCAAGAAGGTCAGGGAACTGCTTGAAAGAGTCCAGCACAGAGCCACGAAGATGGTTAAGGGAGTGGAGCATCTCCATTATGAGGAAAGGCTGAGGGAGCTGGGTCTCTTTAGCTTGGAGAGGAGGAGACTGAGGGGTGACCTCATTAATGTTTACAAATATACGAAGGGTGAGTGTCATGAGGATGGAGCCAGGCTCTTCTCAGTGACAAACAATGATAGGACAAGGGGTAATGGTTTCAAACTGGAACACAAGAGGTTCCACTTAAATCTGAAAAGAAACTTCTTCTCAGTGAGGGTGACAGAACAATGGAAAAGGCTGCCCAGGAAGGTTGCCTCCTACTCTGGAGGCATTCAAGACCTGCCTGGACGCCTTCCTGTGTAACCTCATCTAGGTGTTCCTACTCTGGCACGGAGGTTGGACTAGATGATCTATCGAGGTCCCTTCCAATCCCTAACATTCTGTGATTCTGTGGAAAAGTAATATTTCACTGCATTTCCAGAGATGTTTGAGGAAGGAGGAAAAAAAAAAAAAACTTTAAGATATACCCTTCTTCAGGTTTATAGCAATTGTAGCTGTCATACCCACTTTCAAAAAAGCACATAAGCACTTGCAACAACAGAAAAATTATGATAGATACTACATTCTGCAAGACTCTGTCACTGACAGATGCTCTCATTGGTGTTAACAGGATGCTTTGTTCGTTCATTAAGGAAAACCAAATCCAAAGAGCATTAGCAGTCATTATCCCATGTTAGTCCAAAATTAATAGAAACGGAAATTAAAACTACCTTATACTTTTTTTTCCACCCCAATATTGTACAATCTTTGGTGGTAAACACAAGTAGTACAGAGGCAACCATACATAAACTAGTTGAGACTACTAGGTTGTGATTGTGCTTATTTTTGTGGTGACATGTGCTTCATTCTGATGGTCTTGTTCTATAACCCCACACTTGTCAGGATTTCAGCAAAAATGGTCTGTTAGTTTTCATATCAAATATGCCACATCTAAGTTTGGGAAAGTCTCCTCTGTTGTAGTGTCACTGTTTATTGCAGGGCAACAGTAAAGTGTGACAGATACTCTCTGTTGACTCCCACCCTCCCCACTAACGAAAGGGAATAGGAAGAAAACTGAGAGCCTTACAAACTTAAAAAAAGCTTTATTAATAATACTAATAATTAGAGAAAATAATGCAAAATAGACAAAACCAATGTTGAATTATCTGAAGTAGCGTAACAGCAGCCTGCTGTAAAGTTCCGGACTGGACTCAGCAGTAGATAGGAACCGGGTTCAGGTATTAATGGACTGGAAACAGGATCAGGGTTACAGGCAGGATGACAGGCAGGGTCCTCTTCAAGCACTGACCATGGATGAAGAGAGCAAGACCCTTTTGATCTCTCAGCTTTAAACTGTGTATGACATGGATAGCATGGAATGCCTCGTTGGTCAATTTGGGTCACCTGTTCTGTCCATCCTCCCTGCAAGTACAACCCTCTCACTTACAGGACATAGGAAATCTATCAGTGACCTCGTTCATCTGCTATAACAATAAAAGTTAAACCTGGACCTTTTGTGCACACCATTCTTACCCTTAGCTTGGTAAAACTGTAAATATCAGATTTTACCAACTCTCGAGCAAACACTGTCAGAAAAACATGCAGCCAATTTCAGAAAACTGCAGTTACTTAGAAGTACCTAACTGAAAGGAAAATTCACTAACAGAAAATTGGTATTGTTATAGCCAAAACGAGGACATATGGCCAATCTTGTAATCCCAATATTTAAAATCATCTTCTGTCTGTTGTAAGAAGCAGCAGTTGCTACCTTTATTAACATGCAAGAAATTTGTATCCACATAATTGGACATTTAATTATTGGATGGGCCATCACCAGAATATGTGCTAAAAAAGGCATCCAATTCCTGCTAATGCTTGTTTTCTCCTTGGAAGGATACGCCTTCATACAGGAATATTTCTAGCCTTACCCCGCAGTTCCCAGTGGAGTATTGTTGTGCACATGAGCTGAATCTAGGCTCAGGTGTTTGTGGCAGGCACACTTGCCTTTTCCCCACCTAACCCCCAACCCCTAAAAGCACCAGAAACTTCTAGGTTGATGGACTACTACGGTCAACAGGCAGGTCTGTTAACCAGTGAAATGTCCCAATTGAGAGAAGTATCTAGACCACTACCGTAAATGACCACAAGTTCAGATTCACCTAGAGTATAAGTGGTTCCTACTGGAGACCGCCTTTGAGTTGGTTTTCCTCGGAGCAGTGGGTCAGAAGTTCGAGACTCTCCTCCTTAAATTGGGATGACATTTAAGGAAACTTCCTCAAGGACTGAGAAACCTTGTCTTATTGGTTATTGATTGTATCTTCTGGGTACTCTTGATAGTCTTCATATTTTGTGAGGGAACAAATGCACATTTTGAACTGTCATTATAAAGTTTTGGGGATCCTCTGAATCTGAATCATCTGTGTAGTATTTGAACTCTCGACTAGTATCTGAATTTGTGTTTCATAATCTTGTCAGAGTGCTGAATGATTTTGGATAAACCCTGTTTCTAGTTGATGCTCTGCTAAACAATTCTGGTTAAAATGAAGTCTGTTTGGAGCTCATCACCTGCTCAAATTGATTTTTGGAGTGCTTCCACAACAGTGTGGTTCAAGTAACTAAATTTAATTCTATTACTTTTGCATAGTTCTTAAGTGCCTTCTAAGACAGAAGCTGGGGCTCTTGCTGATCATGAAGGGCAGTAACAATAGTTTGAACATCACACAGACTGTACCTGATAGTAGGCTCAGTGTAGGAAGCCCTGAATGAACAGACACAGAAGGTTATGAACAGCTTAGTTAATTTTGAATTAATAACATGAATATTCATTAGAAGTGATTTTTTTTTAGATAAACACACAGTAGTTACAGAAACTGAAACAAACTTTGCAGAGTTAAGAAAAATGTTTCTTATCTACTTGAGGAAAAATTACATTAAGTTTCAAATGACTTCACTTTTTTAAGTGACTTGCCTGACCATTCATAACTTCCTTGAACATTGAATATTTGACTGTTTATAGATTTTTTTCCTAGTTAATTAACCAGTTTTGTATTAAAAAAATACATATTTTAATTAATTTTCCATAACAAAACCCAAACCTATTAAGAGTTTGTTTTTTTTTTTTTCCTGGAGATAGTTTGTCAAATACCATTGTTTGCTACAATCGAGTGTTAGAATTCATTCTTTTCACTGATCTAAAAGTAGGATTTTTATCTCAGTTAATCAAGTCTACTCTGACTACAGTCAATAAGATAGAAGAGCATTTCCACAGAGTGATATTTCCCATCCTACCAAAGATACAATAAACTGTCTCTGGTGAGTTTGTTTCCCCCATTGACTGGAGAGGATCTAGATGGTTAGTCTGCATGCTTTTCTACCTTTGTATGCCTTTTGTTAACTGTAACTAATGTCAACTGAACTGCTCAGCTTTC
The DNA here is from genome assembly GCF_037038585.1 of Patagioenas fasciata. Lineage (NCBI taxonomy): Eukaryota > Metazoa > Chordata > Aves > Columbiformes > Columbidae > Patagioenas > Patagioenas fasciata. The sequence goes on along the minus strand of NC_092524.1, from coordinate 24,423,971 downwards.
TGTAGAGTTAGGCATGTTTTCACCCCTTTCCTGTTCTCTTTATTAAAGATGCCGTACAGTGCTGCTTGATGCTCTGCATGTGACTAGAAAGGTCCAGGCAAAATAAGAGTGTAATTTAGGTAGAAAACTAGATTTCACGTTTTGCAACCCCAGTTCTGAAAAAATATTCTAACAGAGAGAAAATGAGCATTCCTATTTTATTAATTCCATGGGTTCAGGGTGTATACAGTCTTCTAAAATTTGTTTTCACCTACCAGATCGAAAGTTTTCTTTGTATCTTTTTGCTGTGAATAGTTAGAGAAAATTGTCTTTTACAAGGGGTATACATTCAGGCACTGTAGGAACAGAAAACTTGTGGAACCGTGTGGATATTGCACAAGATGATAGTAAAATATTACAAATTTTCCAGTCACAGCCTGCTTCTCTTCTGTGAACAGCACTTGTTTTTTTCCAGCAATCCAGCAGACACTTAAAGGGGCTTCTTATAGGGGAATTAATAGACATATATTAGGATGTTGTTCTGAGACATACTCTGTGGAGTATTGAACTCTGAATCCTTTCCGGTTAAAGTGATAACATTGTGACTTTAGAATGGTAAAGAAAGTTTGAGCCACAAGAAGCTTGGAAAAGTCTTCAAGTGAACTGATTAACCTTGCAGAGAAAGGTGATAAATGCACTCTTGTTAAGTGTATTACCATGTTAAAATTTTATTTTTGTGCTCTAAGGAATGATACCAGGAACACCAAGCTCCAAAACAAATAACTTCTGCAAGCAAACAGGAGGAAAGAAACAAAGCAACTCTCTGCTAAGGCCAAGATTCAAAATGTATTGATTTTGATTTTGAAAAATGAAACTCCATCACAGAAAATAAATGGTCAGCAAAAAATGGCAAAAATTGATATCCTACTCCTTATTTGTAAAGAGAGAATTTTTGATAATTCTTAGAGACTAGGAATTTTTTTTTAAATTACTGTTAAATATTGAACAGCTTCTTTAAAAAAGAGCCTCTGTTTGTTTTTCTTCTGTGTTTTCTGTTTCAGCTAGTCTTCCAGATCAAGTTTATCAGGTTTGCTAGTAGTTTGTTCATGAGAACTTTTGTCTCAGTGTTTAAAAACATGAGAAGTGTCACCCAGGATTCTTTTCAGCATCTGTTTTTCACAGCTGATGTACTCTGGTTCCATAACTTTATTTTCCTGGAAATTTGCTTTGACCAGGGTTCACACTGCAGTTTACTTGAAAAATACGGAATATTCATACTCTGAGTGGGACAGTGGGGACTTGTATTTTTGTGCATGTGCTCATATCTACTGTGAAGAAAAACCTCCATTGACTCTAGTAATAAATCACCATATTACAACCATCAGGGAATTTAGTTTACAACTCAAAACAAGTGGGAGTTGCTAGACAACATTATACTATCAGTTTAATAAACTGAATATTGCAGATCAATGTGGGATGAGTTGTCAGTCAGCAGAGTGAAAATACAACAATTTATGGTTTGTAAAAATCCAGCAGATAAAGTACAAGAAAAATGCACTTTGACTTAAGCAGCATACTGTGTGGAATAAGCTTTTGCTGAAAGGACTGGGTACAGTGGAAGAAAATTACCTCTATTAAATTGAAATACTTCACTGTACTTTGCTCTCTACCACATGTTGGGTAAAGGACTTGTTCAATGTTTGAGAAGAAATGTAGTAAACCAAAATGTACATATTGGACATTGTTCTTTGGTGATGTAGGGTCTTCTTCGGTAGTCTTCTATGTAGATCTGTGTAACTTAAGTAAAGCTTGCCTGAGCTGTATGGGAAGGCAGTCAGTGCAATGCAGTGAGGCCGAGGCAGAGGGAATCCATGCTGCAGGCTGCTGCTATGGCACTGAAATAGCCAAGAGTTTGTAAGAAACAGGATGTTTCTTAGTATTAAATAAACATTAAGAAGACAGGAGAGACAGATCCCTAACTAGACAAAGGTCTAATATCTTGTGTGAGCCAACACAAGCATGTCACAAGAAGCAACCAGAGGCCACAAATGCAATTGTGAAGAGCAAATTTATTTTTGTTACCTCACTACCAGGGGCTCTCCAAAACAGCACCTAAGCTCCTGGGCAGAGTTGACACAAGCGGAGATGCAGGTGCTGCAGAATTCAGCCCTGCTAGAAGATCACTGGGCCTGCTGTGCTCACCTGTATCTCAAGGCTTCAAGCAGACATCACCTTCTGCTCTTCCTCACAACAAAGCAGGAATGTCAGGCGTAATGAAAAGGTGCTTTAGAGTTTCTCACAGGTCTATGTTATGTAACACTGAGGTTCTACTTGTCAAGCACACAAGGTCAGTAAAACAAATAGTGTGATGTATATGCTTTTTCTACACCCCAGCTGCAAGTCACTTGAGCATATTTATGTTTAACCTCCTCTCCATTCTTGCACAATTCCCATACAATCTCAAATGTCATAAGACCAAAAAGCAGAAGAGTCTCTATTTACCATCTTCCCAGGATGTATAAGTAAAGCAAAAAGTAATGCATTGGGGTCCATATGAAAAAGGTTAAATTGAAGGAAAAATACTCTTGTATATATGGATCATATTTCCACTGTACCCCAGTTTTTGACAAGAACCATAAATCTTTTTTTATCTTCTGATGGTCATGGAGGGAGGTTGCATTGTTGTCTGGGTTTTTTTGGGGGGGGAGGGTGTTAGTTCTTTGTTTTTCTTGTCTTTGTTTGTTTGTTTTCACTTCAAGAAGTGTAAAAATAGCTTTTAAAAAGTTGCAATAGGGTTTACCCATATCAAAACTAGCCAATTCTGAGCAAATTGCTTCAGCCATTAAATTAACATGTGAGTTTATTTTCACAAGGTTTACTAGCTCTTCCCTCTTCATGAACAATTTTGAAAGAAAATAATTGTTTGGCAAGTACATTCACGGAAAATTAAAATGTTTAAAATACTAATGCATATGGCATGCAAATGATGAGTTATTAGGTATAGTGAGTATGAATCATCCTTTAACCTAATTTGCAGAAAAGTGAATTGCTATAAATATTCTACAAACAGGAAAATGAGGCAAATTTGTCAAATTACACCAGATTTCTGCATTTTTAAACAAAGAACAATATAGTTAACTTGGAAAATCAGTAATTAGAGATTATGTAGAGAGACTAATTTTACTTTACCTCTTGGAATGTACATGATTTGAATCCTAAAAGAAGAACTTCTAGTACTGTTCTGGTCTACTGCATACTGTAATTAGCATGCTTTCTCTTCTTTAGATGTATTCTACTGCCTCCAAATGTGGAGAGTTTTTGGATGAGTGCTGTGAACAAGCCAGAGCTTGATGTGGTTGTGGTGCAGTCTAGGACCTGCACAGAAGGTTTTTCCTGGAGACACCAAAGACAGAATGGAAGTTAAAAGAAGCCGGTCTGCCATCGACCCAGGCTGCAGAAGGGGCGCTGTCATCGCTGCGCATGTACAGTTTGTGGACAGTGCCCTGCAGCTAATCACCATAGTGGGGGGGGAAGAGTGACCGCAGAGCGTAACCAATCATAACCTGCACTTGCCACGTGGCCTTTGGGTAAAGAGTATAAGGGTTGGAAAAACGTGGTCTGGCAGACATTGATATTCAGTGTTGTTAAAAGTTCATTAAAGGGTATTGATGTTAGATTCACATTGAACTAGATTCATTACTCTCGCCAGCCCGCACGTCACACTCAAAGTAATCCTGCTGGCAAATTTTGCATTTTCTACATCACATCAAGTGGTGGCAAGAGGATGGTTCTCAAAGCAGAATCTCCGGAGTGCCATTTACTGCGGTAAACAGCATTCATAAAGATGGAGCCAAGCCGAGTTGTAGGAGAGTGTGCTTTGTCCGGTAACAAAAGACAAGCACCAGACGAGCTGGCCACTCACCTCCTACTTTAAGGTCACGCTGATTAGATAATGGAAATTGAAACAGCCGCGGCACTGTTGACGACTATTCTCTCTAAGAGAGGTATCGAATCGTCACAGGAAAAGTTAATCACATTGATTACATTAGCCCAGAAGTGGGGATACTTTGGAGAAATTCCACTTTTGTTTTCCCCAACGGAATGGACATTAGTGGGGGACACTATGTGGAATAAAACTATCAGAGGGGAAGAAGAGAAAGAAATTAAAGCTCTGAGAGAATTGTGGAGAACTGTGTTAGAATCATTGGAAGTAATGAAGTCAGAACAAGGCGCTGCCCTGAGAGCCACGAGAGCACTTGTCCCAGAACAAACCTGGACTGATAAAACTTGTCGACCAAAAGAGAAGAGGGGCCTGTGGGCTACTCTGTGGGGTCTGTCTGCCGTTCGGGGTGATTGAGGGGTCCCGGTTCAGCCAATACGCTCGTAATCCGATCTGCGGTGGGAGTTGGAAACTTTGCTGTCCTTAAACAAAGAACCAGAAGTTTCCCCGTCTGAGTCTCTGGGGCAATGTGAGAAGAAAGTGGAAGTGCAACTAGTGGACTGTCCGGATGTGGGAGGCCCTGAGTGCCGCCCTCCTCCTACAGCTCCGCCTCTGCCCTACCCTGAGTCAGACACGCCCTCCTCTGAGACTATCGCGACAGCCGGGCCGGGCCCGGTCGGGCCGCGGGGGCCGGGGCCACCCCACAACTTGCCTCCGCAAACACCTGCAGAACTTCCTTGTGAGCCTCCTTCTGCATCATTGGGCTCACCCCAAGTAGTAGAGCAGTTACTGCAAGTTATTACCAGCAAGCTTGAATAACTTGACTTGCGAGTGTCAGATGTAGAGAAAAATAAGAGACAAATCGAGTTTCAAAAACCAGCTTGCCTTCCACAGACAATGCAACCAAAGGTACCTATAGATTCTACTGACCAACCACAGCCCCGACGTGGCAGATGGTCAGGGGTCATCAAAGATGCCATCCTAGAAGGTGATTGGTCTCCAGCAAAATTAACCCTACTGGTAATTCAAAATATGAACACCCAGACAGCGGTATGGGAAGCACATGAATGGAAAATTTTACAGCAAGCCAAACAAACAATCGTCAACTATGGTATACATTCAGAAGCTACCAGAAAAATACTGCATTGGATTTTTACTGTTGACTCATTGTGTCCCATGGACTGCCAAAATTTAATGCGCTTATTACTAACTCCGGCACAATTCCTCCTGTGGGAATCGGCCTGGTATCAATGAGCGCAGCAAGAAACAGCCAAACACACCAGTCCAAACGACCCATTAACCAATGTGGTACCCAATGCCTATACGGGTTGTGGACAGTATGCTACAATAGATGTTCTACTGCGATTTATTGCTGAAATTCACCGGGAAGCTGCACAACTTGCCCTAGATGCCTTCTTAACCTTACCAGGACCATTAGCTCCCTCATTCAGTGGAATATGCCAAGGCACTACAGAAAATTTCTCGCATTTTATTAACCAGCTACATGAAGGAGTAATGCAAAACCCGGACTTGTCAGAAGAAATGAAAAATCAAATGTTTCAGTTGTTAGCTTTCTATAATGCAAATTCAAAGACTAAACAAATATTAGCAACTCTGCCACCAGGATCTTCAGTAGAGCAAATGCTGACACAAGTAGCCAGGACAGAAGAACAGCAAAATGCGTAAGTGATGGCTGCCGCTTTTGAAGGGGTCATGCAGAAATCTCTTTAACAAGTTAGCCAGCAAGTCTCATCTACAATACAACCAGTAGTGGCAGCAGTTCAGTGATCCCACCACTGGAATGTGGAAGGGACCAGTACCTGTTATTTTTAATGGTAGAGGGTATATGTGTCTCTCCACAGATCAAGGTCCATTGTGGGTTCCAAGCCAAGCAGTAAAACCAGAGTTGAAGCAAACTCAACCAAATCAAATCCCTGCAACAGAACCTTCGGAGGTCACAGAGTGAGGCGTAACCTTTGCATTAATTTAGCTGTGACATGTATGTGTAATATAGTTATATAAGTAGATCTTTAAACACCACTACCTTCTGAGTAAGTTTATCAACACCCAGCACATCGTTTGTTACATGTTAAGTAGGAGTACCATTAAAGCAAAGTTCTTGGAATTTGTTTAATCAATCCATTGCAATATTTAAATGGCAATGGAATACCTCAAGTTTACTAAGAAGAAAAATATTAGCGCATGGTTTGACAACCGTGACAATTGCAATGATCGCCTTTCCGTAGGGCCAGAGCCACAGGAAATTGAACCGATTGATTTTTGGTTTAAAAAGTTTAACAAATTGGCTTGGCCTAGGGGTGTGTATTAAGGGTTTATTGCAAAGTGCCTTGTTTATGTTGATTGTTGTTGTTATTGATATGTTATGTATAAGTTGTTTTTTATCACATATCAAAGAGGGGTTAGAACACACAGCTAATCAAGCCTGGCTTGTCCAAAAAGAAAAAAAGGAGGAATTGTGGAGAGTTTTTGGATGTGTGCTGTGAACAAGCCAGAGCTTGATGTGGCTGTGGTGTAGTCTAGGACCTGCACAGAAGGTTTTTCCTGGAGACACCAAAGACAGAACGGAAGTTAACAGAAGCTGGTCTGCCCTCGACCCAGGCTGCAAGAGGGGCGCCGTCGTCGCTGCGCATGTACAGTTTGTGGACAGTGCCCTGCAGCTAATCACCATAGTAGGGGGGGGGAGAGTGACCGCAGAGCGTAACCAATCGTAGCCTGCGCTTGCCACGTGGCCTTTAGGTAAAGAGTATATAAGAGCTGGAAAAACGTGGTCTGGCAGACATTGATATTCAGTGTTGTTAAAAGTTCATTAAAGGGTATTGATGTTAGATTCACATTGAACTAGATTCATTACTCTCGCCGGCCCGCACATCGCACTCAAAGCGATCCTGCTGGCAAATTTTGCATTTTCTACATCACATCATCCAAAAACCATTCAAATATGAAGTCCCTTACTATTCCAAACAAAAGAGTATAAAAAGCGTATCAAACAACTATTGCCTTAGGCTCCTTCAGTGTAACTCAATCCTGACCTGTAGGGGTGTTTAGTTTTGAATAGGAAGGTTGTAATTTTGTCCTCATATTCTCTTAAGATCTGGCATCGCCTAAATTCTTAGTAGCCTCACAGTGACTCAAAACAAAGTGAAAAAGCATGTCATCTGACTGTTTCTAAGTCCAACTCATATTTTTCTATCATGAAATGAATTGTAATTCATGCTATTCTTCAGTAACTGATAAAAAGATCTTTATTCTTCAAAGAGTTATAAAGAAGTCATGATAAATTTGTAATCCTGAAACTGTTTAGGCCCAGTAATCCTGTGTTAAATTTTGTAACTCTTTTTTATACATTTAGAATTCCCAATTTTATTTAACTCTTCTATTATTCCTCTCTCTTTTTTTTTTCCTCTTTTCCTTATTCAACTAAGTGAAGATTTCTACCAGATATAATGGAATATAGTCATTCAGAGTTAAGGTTTTAAAAAAATGAATTTCACATCAATGCTGGTCCTTTCTTTTGTGAAATTACTTTTTCGACCTCATTTAATGACAGAAACTTGGCAACCAACTTTTATTTTTAATTTCACTTCTGATGGATGCATGTGTGAGAGACTTCTTGAAAATTAAAGATGTTTTTTCTATTTATGATGAATTAGGCTGCTGCTATTTGATATACAGTAGGATCCTACCACAACAGAATATGAAACTTTTCATAATTCATAGGTGAATTCTCAGAAGACAGGCTCATAGCTAATTCTGTGCTAGAGATGCATTTACATCTCTGCCTGTTGTCAGCAATGAAGTTTTAAGAATCAGAATTCCAAACTGTGACCTTAAACCCTTCCTAGGATTCCTGATTATTTTTCACAGCATATGTAGATTATTTTGTACACAGCTGGGCCTTTTCAACAATCAGTCAAGTGGGGTAGGCAGCCCAGGCTGACAGCAATGATTTTATTAAGGGGTTGTATAAAGGAAGCATGAAGAGAAGTGAGGGTAGAGTTATTTGGCTTTATAAGAAACTGTTTCATGTTGTGCTCAGGTACTGTTGGGTGGCTTTGTTTTGTAAGAAAAATATTTAGAAACGTGTTCTTTACCACAGTCTATACTACGTGAGAGCACGTAAGTTGTCTCCTTGTAGAGCTTTTGGGAAATACATCTATTTCTGCAGTCTCTGCTGTTAGGTATGTAGATAATCTGTTCTGAACACTTACTTTACTAAAACCCATTAAATCTGGACTTCTGCTTATTTTCCTCACTAGAATAGGAAGACAGAAAAAAACAAGAATCAACTTGATGTATATGTTATGCAGGATAACATTTGTAAATGTGTAGTCAGAAAAAAACAGAAACTTGAAGTTACAAAATTGAGTCTATCTGTCATGGGAATGGCCTAAGTGATGGTGTTTTGTTACTCCAAGCACAGATTCACAGTTGAGAGAGTGATGTATGCTGTACTAAACTGGTGGGACTGTTGAAGTATAATAGGCTGATGAACTGAAACACGTTCTTGAAACTGATAAACTGTCTGTGACATCAGGTTATCACCCGCCCAACTCTCCAGCCTGTCCAGGTCCCGCTGGATGGCAGCACAGCCTTCTGACGTGTCAGCCACTCCTCCCAGCTTAGTGTCATCAGCAAACTTGCTGATAGTACACTCAATTCCCTCGTCTAAATCGTTAATGAATATATTGAATAATATTGGCCCCAGTACTGACCCCTGAGGCACTCCACTAGATACTGGCCTCCAACTGGACTCCGCACCATTGATCACCACTCTCTGGTTTCTCTCTTTAAGCCAGTTTACAACCCACCTCACTACTCTATTGTCTAGACCACACCTCCTCAATTTAGCTGTGAGGATGCTGTGAGAGACTGTGTCAAAGGCTTTACTGAAGTCAAGGTAGACCACATCCACCGCTCTGCCATCATCCATCCACCTTGTTACATTCTCATAAAAGGCTATGAGGTTGGTCAAGCATGACTTACCCTCGGTAAAGCCATGCTGACTGCCCCTAATGACCCTCTTATCCCTGATATGCCTTGAGATGACACCAAGGATAAGCTGTTCCATTACTTTCCCAGGGACAGAGGTGAGGCTGACCGGTCTATAATTACCCGGGTCCTCCTTCTTGCCCTTTTTGAAGACTGGAGTGACATTTGCTTTCCTCCAATCCTCGGGCACCTCTCCCGTTTCCCAAGACTTGGCAAAAATTATGGAGAGCGGTCTAGCAATGACTTCAGCCAGCTCCCTCAGCACCCGCGGATGCATCCCATCTGGACCCATGGATTCATGGATGTCCAGACTATTTAATTGTTCCCTAACCCAGTCCTCATCGACTAAAGCAAACTTGTCCATTAACCTGGCTTCATCCGGGACCTGGACAGGCTGGAGAGTTGGGCGGGGGATAACCTGATGGAATTTAACAAGGGAAAGTGTAGAGTCCTGCATCTGGGCAGGAACAACCCCAGGTTCCAGTATAGGTTGGGGAATGACCTATTAGAGAGCAGTGTAGGGGAAAGGGACCTGGGGGTTCTGGTGGACAACAGGATGACCATGAGCCAGCACTGTGCCCTTGTGGCCAGGAAGGCCAATGGCATCCTTGGGTGTATTACAAGGGGGGTGGTCAGTAGATCGAGAGAGGTCCTCCTTCCCCTCTGCTCCGCCCTGGTGAGACCCCATCTGGAATATTGTGTCCAGTTCTGGGCCCCTCAGTTCAAGAAGGACAGGGAACTGCTGGAGAGGGTCCAGCGTAGGACAACAAAGATGATTAAGGGAGTGGAGCACCTCCCTTATGAAGAAAGGCTGAGGGAGCTGGGTCTCTTTAGTTTGGAGAAGAGGAGACTGAGGGGTGACCTTATTAATGTTTATAAATATATAAAGGGTGAGTGCCACGAGGATGGAGTCAGGCTCTTCTCAGTGGCAAACAATGATAGGACAAGGGGCAATGGGATCAAGCTGGAACACAAGAGGTTCCACTTAAATTTGAGAAAGAACTTCTTCTCAGTGAGGGTAACTGAGCACTGGAACAGGCTACCCAGGGAGGTCATGGAGTCTCCTTCCCTGGAGACATTCAAAGCCCGCCTGGACACATTCCTGTGCGACCTCACCTAGGCGTTCCTGCTCCAGCAGGGGGATTGGACTAGATGATCTTTTGAGGTCCCTTCCAATCCCAAACATACTGTGATACTGTAATACTGTGATAATGAAAGGTGAAAAAGTCATTCCTTTGTTTAATAAAGCACAGGCATATCTCCTGTCAATCAGTTGTCTTTTCTCCTGCTTATTTTGCCTACAGCAGGTATACTGTAACATCCTCATAGTTCCATAGCAACTGGACCCTGAATGTATTACTGTTTAGTAGTAATTATAGTTTTGATAGAATTGTTTCAATAGAAATAGGTCTTCTCTGCCTGGCTTTTCCCCCTCCCTAGGTTTCAGTGTGTTTGCCAAGATTATGGCTTTCTCTTTGAGGAAAAATAGCTATCACAAAATTAATCAAAATAGGCAGTTGTACATTACCTCACTGATAAAACAAGTCTGTTGTGCTTTGTTTATGAGCAAGCAATGTGCAGTGCTTCCCAAAAGACAAGGGTATGGTCTCCAGTCACTTGCTTATCTTTGTACATGGACAAATGTTAATTATACAGACCAATTAAAAACTACCTGGACATCTTTGAAGGCTACCATTCCGAGTATCAAAACATTTACATCTCTAACTTATTAGATGGATGGCATTAGTAACTGATACTGCTGAATTATCAGAGGCCATGGAAACAAAAAGCTTTCCAGTCCCTGTGTTTAATGATGAATTTTTAAACAGGAGACCCAGGACACCTGTTCGGTTAAACAGGGAACTGCTGGGCAAACTCAAGTGGAAGTGGAGAGTCTACAGATAATGGAAGGAGGGTCTGGCCACTTGGGAAGAATATAAGGCTGTTGTCAGAGGATGTAGGGAGGCAACTGGGAAAGCTGAGGCCTCCTTAGAATTCAACCTTGCAAGATAGGTGAAGGACAAGAGAAGGAGCTTCTTCAAATACGTGGCAATTAAAACTAACACTAGAGGCAAGGTAGGCCCACTGATGAATGAGGTGTGTGCCCTGGTGACAGAAGTTACAGAGAAGACAGAGTTACTGAATGCCTTCTTTGTCTCTATCTACACTGACAGAGGCTGTCCTGAGGAGCCCTGTGCCCCTTAGGCCTCAGAGGAAGGCAGGACAATGGAGGAGTTTGCCTTGTTTGATGAGGACTGGGTTAAGGACCAGTTAAGCAACCTGGACATCCATAAATCCATGGGTCCTGATGAGATGCACCCATGCATGAGTGCTGAGGGACCTGGGCTGAGGTCATTGCTAGGCCACTCTCCATTATCTTTGCTAAGTCGTGGGAAACTGTAGAGGTGCCTGAAGACTGGAGGAAAGCAAATGTCACTCCAGCCTTCAAAAAGGGCAAGAAGGAGGGCCCAGGTAACTATAGACCACTCAGCCTCACCTCCATTCCTGGAAAGGTGATGGAACAACTTATCCTTGATATGCCCTGAGATGGTGCCAAGGATAAGAGGGTCATTAGGGGCAGTCAACATGGCTTCACCAAGGGGAAGTTGTGCTCATAGCCTTTTATGAGGACATAACCAGGTGGATAGATGATGGTAATGCAGTTGATGTGGTCTGTATTGATTTCGCTAAAGTCTTTGACACTATCTCCCACAGCATCCTCACAGCTTAACTGAGGAAGTGTTGGCTGGATGACTGGGTAGTGAGGTGGACTGTGAACTGGCTGAAGTAAAGAAGCCAGAGAGATGTGGTCAATGGGACAGAGTCTAGTTGGAGACCTGTGTCTAGTGGAGAGCCTCAAGGGTTGGTACTGGGACCAGTATTATTCAGTATATTCATCAATGTCTCGGATGAGTCTGTGATTCTGTGACAGGAGTCAGCAGAGCTGCTGCCTTTGTCTTCCAGAGGGAAGACTTTGACCTGTTTAGGAGGGTGTTTGAGAGAGTTCATTGGGGTGAGACCTGAAGGGCAAAGGAGTCCAGGAGAGCTGGAAATTATTCAAATGGAAGTTTTGAAGGAGTAGGAACTGACTGTCCCTGTGTGCTGAAAGATGAATCTGTGAGGAAGAAGAATGGCATGGCTTAACAGAGTTTTGGCTCTGTTAGGAATAAGAGGAGAATGTATGACCTCTGGGAAAAGGGTCAGGCAACTCAGGAAAATTACTAGGATGTTGTAAAGTTATGCAGGGAGAAAATTAGGAGCACCAAAGCCCAACTAGAGCTTAGTGTGGCTACTGCCATAAAAGGCAATAAAAAATGTTGATCTAAGTATATGAGCAGCAAAAAGATGGCTAAGGACAATTTCTGTCCCTTAGTGGATGCAGGGGAAAACATAGTGACAGAGGATGAGGGAAAGGTTGAGGTACTTAGTGCTTTCTTTGCCTCAGTCTTTAATAGTAAAACCCCCGAGCTGGAGGATGGGGACAGGGAACAGAATAAAGCCCAAATGATTAAAGGGAATATGGTTAGGGAACTACTACAACACTTACAAACCCACAAGTCTATGAAGCCAGATGAGATCCATCCTTCTGAGGCAGCTTGCAGAGCTGCTCACCAAGACGCTTTAAATTATTTATCAGCAGTCCTGGCTAACCAGGAAGGTCCCAGTTGATTGGAAGGTGGCAAATGTGACACCCATCTGCAAGAAGGGCTGGAAGGAGGATTCAGGAAGCTACAGGCCTGTCCGTCTGACTTCAGTGCTGGGGAAGATTATGGAGCAGATCATCTTGAGTGCCATTGATTGACATATAGACGACAAACAGGCAATCAGGCCTAGTCAACATGCGTTATGAAAGGCAGATCCTGCTAGACTAACCTGATCTCCCATGACAAGGAGATTCACTTAGTGGAAGAGGGAAATATTGTGGCTGATGTCTGCCTAGACCTTAGTAAAGCCTTTGACACTGTTTCCCACAGCATTCTCCTGGAGAAACAGGCTGCTTATGTCTTGGATGGGTGTAGTCTTCACTAGGTAAAAAAACTAACTGGATGGCAAGGCACAAAGAGATGTAGTGAATGAAGTCAAATTCAATTGGTGACTGGTCATGAGTGGTGTTCCCCAGGACTCAGTATTGGGGCCAGTTCTGCTTAATATCTTTATCAGTGAGGGGATCAAGTGTACCCTGTGTAAGTTTGTGGCCAACATCAAGATCGGTGTGAGTGTTGATCTTCCGTGGGGTAGGAAGGCCATACAGAGGGATCTGGACCAGTTGGATTGATGTGCTGAGGCCAGTTGTATGAGGTTCAGCAAGGCCAGGTGTTGGGTCCTGCATTCGTATCACAACAACTCAAAGCAATGCTACAGGTTTGGGGAAGAGTGGCTGCCTGGCAGAAAAAGATCTGGGGTTGTTGGGCTATAGCCAGCTGAATGTGAGCCAGCAGTATGCCCAGGTGTCTGTGAAAGCCAACAGCATCCTTGCTTGTATCAGAAACAGTGTGGCCAGCAAGACTAGGGAAGCAATTGTCCCCTTGTACTCACCACTAGTGATGCTGTACCTTGAATACTGTGTTCAGTTTTGTGTCCCTCCCTGCAAGAAGGGCATTGAGGTCCTGGAGAGAGTTTAGAGAAGGGCAATAAATCTGGTGAAGGGTCTAGAGCACAAGCCTTATGAGGAGTGGAACCAGGCTTTTTTAGCTTGAAGACAAGGCTGAGGAGAGACCTTATCACTCTGTACAGCTACCTGAAAGGAGGCTGCAGTAAGGTGGGTGTTGGTATCTTCTCCCAAATAACAAGCAACAGGACAAGAGGAAGTGGCTTTAGGTTGCACCAGAGTAGACTTAGATTGTATATGAGGAAAAACTTATTTGTGCAAAGGATTATCAAGTACTGGAACAGGCTGCCCAGGGAAGTGGTTGAGTCATCATGCCTGGAGGTGTTTAAAAGCTGTGTAGATGAGGTTCTTAGGGACATGATTTAGAGGTGGGCTTGGTAATGTTAGGTTAGCGGTCAGCCTTGATGATCTTAAAGGTCTTTTCTAAGCAAAACAATTTTATAATTCTGTGTACTAAATCACACATAAAAATGTTCAACATGTTGCATTTTAGTAGGAGCTGTTTGTTACTATACAAGTTGTAGCTTGCCCTGGTGAATAAACATCTGATGAGGTCTACTGTGCAACAGTTGTAAAGAGTTTCTCAGTTGTAACTTTCAACTGGTATCTACAGTACCTTTAACTTCTGTGAAGTCCCATAACTGCCTAAATAGAAGGAACAGGAAGAAGATCTATCTAGGTCTAATCACCAATGATTCTGTTATTCAAATATCTCCAGCTGACTCATTAACTAATTTTTCAGTTAAAAAGCTTTTTCGTAATGTTTAACTCAACCCCCCTTCAAGATTAATTTGATTTTTTTGTCTTACTGCTCTTCTGCTAATGTAGAGTAGCACAGGTGATTGCTGCAATAACAACCATCTTCCTGTGTATGGGGAAACTTCCTGTACTTCGTGTCTTTTCCAACTCTGCTTTATCTATTTATACCTTAGTGTGAAAGAAAAAATTGAGGAAAGTACACAAACTGAGACTTCTTTAAGGCTGAATAGGCAAAATTTATCTTTGGGGCAAAACCACTCATTACTGAAATTGGCATTGCAACCCATTGTAATCTGGAGACTTTTCTTCAGCACTGTGTATCATCAAATAGTTATGTTATATTTCTCTTTTGGAGTAGTCTTTTAACAGCTACAGAACTCTACAATTATAGTGTATTTTCTTTATAGACTATTTTATCAAGCTCATTTTGATTTCCCATTACTTTGCTTGGAAGTGCTGAAGGTTTGTCAACTGGATGACATTCACAGCTTTCTGTTCTGTTGTGCAAAACCATTGAACAGAAAAGAATTTGAGTAGGGACAAAACTGTAACAGATCCCACTTAAAATGTCTTCATTGCTTTCCTGAGTTACCAAATACAGCTTGAATCTGGATATCCAGCCAGTTGCAAATACCTTATTTCACCAAACTATATTTCTCTGGCTCACTTAAAAGAATGTCTTATGAGACAATGTCAAATATCAGATTGATTTGATGGGATTTGTTCTTGAGAAATCTTTTTTTCTTACTTTTTAGCTTAATTTCCTAAGGAAATTAGGTTTCTGCAATCATGCTATGTGTGTCTGTTCCTCCTGATTAATAATTTATTTTCAGCAAAACTTGACACTGACCAGAGGGATAGAAGTCTCAAATCTAGTTAGATCCTTATGCACTGCAGGGAAGTAGGCAGCTAGGTAAATAAAAAGTACTTTCTAAAAGATAAATACTGAAGATTTGAGTCATCCAGAGACACTAGTGAATCCATTCCGAAAAGACATTACTAATTCCCTAACCTTGGATAAGTTTTAATGAATGCTCAACATATTACTAGGCACCAGAGGATCTGTAGGGTGCTGTTCCAGAGGTGAGAAACAACGTCTGCTTTTGATAGTAACTATGTATAAGTGAAGTAGCTCATGATTTGCTTTAGCTTTTTTTGCGGACATGAAGGTTAACTGATAGCTTCATAGTTCAAGATCTGTCTTTCCCAAATTTTCTCTTGAAACTTACATGAATTTCTGCAAAGAGCTGATAATGGCTCAGAGTGTTTCAGGAAGTTTGACAACTGTAAACATGTTTTGGCAAGCTGTACCAATACAAATATATATAACTGAATATTCATTAAATGTTCTTTCCCTATCTTGGCTGCTTTTCTTTTTCTTTTTTTTTTTTTTAATCATAGAATGATTTGGGCTGGACAGGACCTTAAAGATTGTCTTGTTCCAACTCCCTTGCTATGCGCAGGGACACCTTCCACTATGTCAGGTTGCTCATCATGGTGAAGAAGTTTTTCCTGTTTCTTCCTAATATCTAATCCAAATCTACTCTCTCCTTGTCCGATTACTATCTGCCCTTCTAAAAAGTTCCTCTCCAGATTTTTTGTAGGCCTTCTTTAGGTACTTCTTTAGGTACATAAAAACAAACCAAAAACCCACAACTTGGCTCAAACAGTTGTTTGTTGTACAACTCCTCAGATACTGTTTCTTTTCTTAGTCGCTATCTATATCAGAAAATAAAATGCACATAAGAAAAAGGCACATTCTCTTGTGTGTTACTTCTAATATTTTACCAAGTATAAAATTGCAAGAAAACCAAATTTACTTATCTTATTTTTGTACTTTTCTGCTCAGATCTGTTATGTCAATCTTGTTCACTGCCTACCTGAAGCAATAGTTACTCAAGGACTGATTTTTCTTTCAGTTAAAACTTATTTAACAGGAGGTGAACAGATGGAGTTGTATCCTCTGTAAATCCAATCTAACTAATTGAGTCAGCTTATTCTTGTCTTAAACTCTATGAAATCTATAAACTCAGCAAATTTTTTCCAAGCTTATTTGCTCTTATTATTAACAAAATTAATTACTGGAACATGCTACACTTGATTCCTCATGCCAACTTGATATTAAACAGTAATGACCAGTGTTTTGAAACCAACCTTTCATGTGCATCAGTTTAAGAAGCAAAATGCTGAAACAAATGTTGAAGAGAATCCCTTTCATATAAGCTTCTAGTGTGTTGTTATATATCCTAACAACCACAATAAGGAGAGACTGTCTGGGCAATTTGTCACACCTCTTAGTTCTTAGGGTTGGTTTAGAGTAACAATTTTTTTATTTCCATATTAAAAATTGCAGGATTCGCAATACAGTATTCATATTCTAAAGCCTGAGAATGTAAACAGATCTCAGAACAGGATGGGAAAGGGGGGAAAGTTGTAAGTCAAATGCATCTGCTCTATTTCATCCTTCTGAAATTCCGTTACTGACAGTTAACAACATCAGGTGTTTTGAAGTCTCTTGTTTGGTGTCAGATTTTTTTTTTTTTTTTTTTTTCCTGCACCCTGGGTGAAATTCAGGTTGGCCTATTTATTCCACCTAACTGCTCAGCTGGAAAAACAGCTGAATAATGTTTAACATGTCCAAGAATTCTAAGTCTGAACCCCAAGTGACATTTGTACCTTGAAAAGAACAAATTTGTATTTTGTTAGTTTAGAATGGGTTGGTTTTGAAATGCAACTACATTAGGGAGTAAATAATACAGGTTGGAAATTTTCAGTTAAATGTCAACCAGATTTTTCACTTAGTACAATAAAGTGGTTAGTTCTATTTCAAGTGTGTAAAAAATATGTAATAGATACATTATAAAATTATTTTGTAATAAAATAAAACCTCACATCACCAAACCCCTCTCACAGCATTTCTAGAAATACCTGAAGCAGGTTTGTCCAATGTAGTCTATCTAAAACCTCTCAAGTCTACACAGTTGGCATTTGTCATAATTACTATTCATGTGTGCTGCATAAGCACACCTGTCAAAGGCAAAGCAATGCTGATTCCCTTACAGTCTAGAAATGAAGACGAATCACAAAGAAGTAATAAGAAACAACTCTTTAACTTTTTATTTTCTGATCAGGTTCCTGAGAAGATCTCCTCTAGGGATATGCTTCATATCTTCCGGTTGTCTCTAGGGCAGAAACCTGAGCTTCCTATCAACAAACAAAAAACAAAGAAGTTGGTGTAAACCTAGATACAGCATATGCCCTAATAATCAAAACCAGGATGCTGTAGCTGAGTTTATGATATTCTGTCACAGTTGTTAACTCTGGACACTGTCTGATCTCTTAAGATAAGCAGCTACATTTTTCTTCAGCTTCTAATCAAAGGTGTTTAAGTGATTAAAACCTTTTTTCAGCACTGTTCAAGAAAATCATAAGGTGACAGGTGCTGCTCAGGGAAATGAGGACTATTTATCCTTGAGCGAAACATGGTAGAGAGGCAGAAGGTCTTGTTTACCCTTGGTAGAGATTCCCATGAATTACCCTAGAGAGAACAGAAATATGAAGTGTTGGTGTGTAGTTGTTATACCTACTACATGCACTCTCAGACACGTGGTGGGAACGGTGGAGTTGTCATATGCATGGACCAGAGTTGTTCTTGATGATCCTTGTGGGTCCTTTCCAACTCAGGACGTTCTATGATATCCACTTATACATATATTTATGCATAACTTATGTAACTTATGTAAAAACATACAAATTATGTATTATCCTGGTTTGTGTTTGGTTTTGGTTTGATTTGGTTTTTTTGTGGGCTTTTTGTTGTTGTTGTTGTTGTGTTTGGTTTTTGTTGTTGTTATTGTTTTTTCTAAGTTTCAAGGAAAAACACCTTTCTTGCATTTTCAGGCAGTATTATCATCTTCAGAAGGGTGAGCCACCCCTGTGCCAGGGCAGGAATCTTACAGTGCTGTTAATATCCATCCTCTACAACCCCCTGCATTGCCAACTGAAGTCTGCAACAACAACAGTAGGAAACATTACATTCCTCTGCAAACTACTTCTTGGAAGAAATTGGAACAGAAAAGGCTTCCAGAGTTTATTCTGAGAGTATGGAGTGACTTTCAGTGTTATGCCTAGAGGAAAGGTCTTCTCTGCAGCACCAGGGTTGGACTGGGGAGTGGAAGGAGAAGGAGCTGCACTGACCATACTACATTCCTGTGATTTGATGCTTCTCCAATGTGCCTTTCAGAATTCTCTGGAGGGACACTTAGCCTAGTGTCTTGGCATGCTCCACTTGGGAATTTGTTACTTCTCAGCATGATCATATGCTCTGATGCAGCATATTGCTATATATGCTGCCATCACTATGGACTACTCTGTTTCCTTGTTTTTCCCTCAGTTATTGCCTTTCTTTGTAGAACACGTGTTAGAGGTTTATGGGAAAGGGTGAGGATGAAGTAGTTCCTCTAAAATCAACAGTGTAGGCAGCAAAGATACTAAATATATTTTGAACCACGTTATTAACCTTTGGTATGCAACTGTCTCTTTCACATAGCTTGAAGGGATTATCCTTTACTTTCTGTCAATAGGTCTTTGCCTCTTTATAATTTGCTCTTCAGTCTCCTCTGCCACTGTAAAACTGTTTCATATTATCCTTGGAGCCATTCTGCCCCCAAAGGGTGCTTTGCTTGAGATTAAATTCATCCCCAATTAGATGACAAAAGTTTTCAGGTAGTTTTGACTCTTTATAGGGATGTCTTTACTGCCTTTGAAGAAGTCTCTGAGCCCAGGGGCAACGGTTCTTCTCTTCTAATTGACACTTTGACTTTGTCAGAAAGATTAGTTGTATAATTGGTGGGAAAGTTAGTGAAAATGAATTTAATGCATGTATTGGGACCAGGCAGTAGAATACATACACTGCAGCAACTTAGTATCTTGTGAGTTTCAGAGGAGGAGAGTCTTCATTTCTCTCTGACACAGCAGTGCACTATTTGCTGCATACAGGTAATTTATTTGTGAAACTTCTTGGGGTGACAAACATGAGGGTATAGAGCAGGAGAGAAGTACATGTTGTCTTTCAGGAGACATGCCATGGTAAACTGAGACAAATGCCAGGATGCAGCACTTTGAGTGACACCTCTGCCTTCTGATTTAAAAACTGTAGTTTGAGGCATATTACCATATCTTATTGAGTCACTTACTAGATAGTATCTGTCTGAGTGTTTCACTGTTTTTTCAAGTTAGAGGACTGTACTTCTTAGATTACATGGGGCAGCACTTAAAATAGCTTCTGACTTATATGCTGTGTCAGGGGATATGACGATTATGGGATGGAATACTCAGTTGATCCTCAGTTCGTCAGTTCTTGTCACCTGTTCCATCCACCTCTCCTCAATTACGCCCCTCTCACAACGAAACGTGGGAAACCTTATCAGTCTTTCTTGGCTAACATAGTAAGAAATCTAAACATAGGCTTCTTCAGCATTCCGTTGATCTTCTTATCAGCACCAAGTACAGCATCCGAGGAAAAATATGCAGGCTAAAACTCAGAGAAGTAAAGCCACCTAGAAGAACTTAGCTGAAAGAAAAATCACTAAAAGAGAGTTGGTCTTGTTTATAACAAAATCAGGACATCCATGTTCTCTTCAGCTAGAACACAAATACTGTTCAAATAGGGGGCAACATGTCTCAAAAGCTTAATTTATGAAAACATAAGTATCTTTGTGTAGAATTTGTGTTAAGATTTTGGTGTTGTACTAGGGAAGAATATAAGGGAGCAAAGGTTAAAAACTCAGTCCAAAGATGGAGTAACACTTTTGTTGTTTCAGCAGCAAATTTACATAATACACAAGCCTCTGTCAGATTCCCAGGACAGGGATTCCAAAAGACTGATTTATAAAAGCTGGCTACAAAGAAAGCAAGAGCATATTTGTGTGAAACAAACTGAATCTGACCCACAAAATCCAGGTGACTGTTCACCTTATTGCTGACTTCCACATGCTGTGTACTTGTACCTAGTGAATATTTGAGAAGTGGATAGGATTAAGTGCAATACATGAGTCCCAGAATCAGGAATGGGACTTTCAAGTATAATTGCTGAAATGTAGGTTATAACTAATACCTGAGGCAGTCTTCCTTCCACTGTCCACTAGTATCTTCAAGAACAAGGAAAAGAGATTTAAATAGTTGGTTTCAAGAAAAAAAAAAATACTCAAGGCAAAGAATTATATCAGGGAGAGAAACATACATATGCGATTTTTTCCAGAAATAGTTAGATCACTATAGCTGGTAGAATCTGACAAGTGTCTGACATCTCTCTTCTGCAGAATAAAAATGAGATATTTGTGAAGTCATTGATCCTCATCATCTCTGCTCAATTGATCTGGATCTCCAGACTTATTCCATCTGTGTCAAGCACTTTT
This sequence comes from Patagioenas fasciata, assembly GCF_037038585.1. Taxonomy (NCBI): domain Eukaryota; kingdom Metazoa; phylum Chordata; class Aves; order Columbiformes; family Columbidae; genus Patagioenas; species Patagioenas fasciata. The sequence goes on along the minus strand of NC_092524.1, from coordinate 24,403,258 downwards.
TCTGCAGCCTTTAGCTCAAATGAGTTTTCCTCTAAAACAAGTGTATCAGTAAAGTATGTAGTGGAGGGACTGGATTGCAGGGAGCTGGCAGTCAATGATGGCTAAGTTGAGAGCCCCTGGGTAAGGATTAAGGGTCAGACAAATAAAGTGGATGTTGTTGTGGGAGTCTACTATAGGCCACCCAGCCAGGATGATGACACTGAATTATTCTTTAATGTACTAAGTGAAGCCTCCAGGTCATCTGCCCTTATCCTTAGGGGGGACTTCAATTGCCAGATGTCAACTGGGAATATCACACACCTGGCTTCAACAGGTTCAGAACATTCCTAAAGCACCTGGATGATAACATCTTGGTGTATGTACTAAGGGAACTGACCAGGAAAGGTGCCTTCCTAGATTTGATTCTCACTAAGAAAGATGGTCTCATGGGAGAAGTGGCAACATTGGTGTCTCCCTTGGCCACAAACACCGTGAAGCAGTCAGGTTCAAAATCTTTGCTAATAGAAGGAAAACTGCCAGCAACACCTTAACAGTAGATTTGAGGAAAGCAGACTTCAGGCTACTCACAGAACTACTTAGTAAGATTCCCTGCAAAAATTTTTGAAGGCTTTGGGGTCTATCAGTGTTGTCCATTTTTTAAGTACCACCTACTAAAAGCCAAGGACCAGGCAATTCCAAAACTCTGGAAAATCTAGCAGACAAGACAAAAAGTCGGCTTGGTTGTGCAGGGATCTTCTTGAAATACAGTGAAAAAAGAAATTTATAAGGTCAGTGGAAGCAAGGTCAGGCAACATGGGAGGAGTACAGAGATGCTGCTTGCCACTGCAGGGAGGAAATTTGTGCGGCTAAAGCTCAATTAGAATTGAAGCTGGCCAGTACTGTGAAGGACAATAAAAAAAGGCTTTTTAAAATATAGCAATGGCAAAAGGCAAACTAGAAATAACATTGCCCCACTACTTGATGAACATGATCACCTTATTAACAGGGACATGGACAAAGACGAGATGTTTAATACTTTCTTTGCCTTGCTCTTCAACCTTGATGATAGATTTGGGAGTCCCCATAACCCTGGGCTACAAAATCATGGCTGAGAAAATGATGAACTCCCAATCAATCTGGAGTTTTTACAGAATTTGCTACTTCAGCTAGATCCCTACAAACCAATGGGGCCTGGTGACATTCATCCAGGGCTGCTTAAAGACCTAGCTGATGTCATAGTGAAACATTCCTGTGTTTTTTAAAGGCCTCTGGAAATCTGTAGAGGTCCTAGATGACTGGAAGCTGGCAAACGTTCCAGTCTACAAGAAGGGCAACAGGGATGACCCTGACAACTTCAGGCCTCTCATTCTCACTTCTGTGCCTGGCAAAATAATGGAGAAGATTGTTCTGGGAGTTATTGAAAAACACCTGAACAATGATGGAGTCATTGGCCCCAAACAGCATGGGTTCATGAGGGGAAAATCTTGCTTAACAAACTTAATTTCATTTCACAACAAGGTTACCCACCTAGTTGACCAAGGGAAACCTGTCAATGTGATCTTTTTGGATTTCTGTAAAGCCTTTGATACTGCCTCTCACTGTATTCTCCCGGACAAGATGGCCAGCAGACAGCTGGGTAAACACACAATACAGTGGGTGAGCAATTGGCTGAGAGGCCAGGTTCAAAGGATTATAGTACATGGGGTTATGTCAGCTGGTGACCAGTCCAGCACTCTTCAATGTCTTTATAAATGACTTAAACTCAGTATTTGAGGGATTAGTTAGTGAGTTTGCTAATGACACAAAATTGTGAGGAGCTGTTGACACTCTTGAGGGCAGAGAGGCTGTGTAGAGTGATCTGGACAAACTGGGCTACCACCAACCACATGAAGTTCAGGAAGGGTAAGTGATGGATTTTGCACCTGGGACATGGTAACCCTGGCTGTACATACAAACTGGGGGATGAGGTGCTCAAGAGCAGCTCTGCAGAGAGGGGTCTGGGGGTTCTGGTTGACAGCAAGTTGAACATGAGCCAACAGTGTGCCTGGCAGCCAAGATGGCTAACTGTGTCCTGGGGTGCATCAAGCACAGCATTGCCGGCCAGGTGAGGGAGGTGATTGTCCTGCTCTACTCTGGCTATGGTGCAGCCTCACCTGGAGTACTGTGAGAAGTTCTGAGTGCCACAGTATAAAAAAAATATTAAGCTACTGGAGAGTGTCCAGAAGAGGACTACAAAGTTGGTGAAGGATTTGGAGGGTGTGGCAGGATGCAAATCCCCCTCTCTTCCCCTCCCTCCTTCAGTATTGAAGGAGTAGGCACGTCTCCCTCTCTCTCTGTTGTTTGAGGCTAACAGCTTCTTTTGTTTGTCCCCAGAGTACCCTGGCCAGGGCCATTAGGAGAAGGGAGTGCCGAGGCGCCAGTGAGCCGCTGGGAGCTTGCGGCCAGTGTGGGGGATGTTTGGAGGCTTCAGGGGCAGCCCACAGCCAATGTGGGGTGCAGAGAAGCTTCTGGAATGCCTACAGTCAGATCTGATCAGTCAATATAAAAAACGGGACTCTCGTTGAGACTCCGCCCATTGTCACAGGTCTCTCGGAGCATGAGTAAGATGCTGCCACCAAGAGCCCCCTCCCCGGGATGGAGACTCCGCTTGCCTTGCCGCCATGTGTGTGAGTAAAACTTCTCGCAGGATTGCGAGTATATTTATGTTTTCTGTGCACATATGCACGTGTAACTTTCCGTGCTCAATATGAGCACGTGTATAAATTATTTCCTCGCACAATCGCGAGTGTATTTGCCTCCCGTGCTTCCACATAAGCATGTGTAACTTTCCATGCACATTTGCACGTGTAACTTTCCGTGCTTAATACAAGCACATGTAACTTTCCGTTCACATTTGCACGTGTAACTTTCCGTGCTCAATACAAGCACGTGCATAAATTTTTTCCTTGCACAATCGCGGGTGTATTTTCCTCCCGTGCTTCTACATAAAGACGTGTAATATTCCGTGTACATTTGCACGTGTATTAACCCTCACAGGATTGCGAGTGTACGCTTCCTGTACTCACTACGAGTACATGTATCTCTTTAAAATAATCCCGCACCATGTTTAGGCAAGTGTGTACTCCTCTGGGACTCAGGGACGGCTCCACTATTGTTTTGGGTGAAGCCTTGTTCATGCACTCTGTGGACTGCTTGTTGTATTAGTTGCTGCCCCTTAATAATTTTCCTCAACTGATATCCGAACCTATATTTAAGTCACTTTTGGAGTGCTAAAACCCTGTTTCTCACTGGTTTAATAAAAGTTGTTTTGGAGCCTCGAGGTGCCTCCGTGACAGAGGGGAAGCCATATGAGGAGCAGCTAAAGTCGCTTGGTTTGTTTAGCTTGGAGGAGATGAAGGGGAGACCTCACTGTGGTCTACAGCTTCCTCAGAAGGGGAGGAGGAAGGGTAGCAGCCGATTTATTTTGTCTGGTAGTCAGTGATAGGACCCAAGGGAATGGCAGGAAGATGTGCCAGGGGAGGATTAGGTTAGACTTCAGGAAAAGGTTCTTCACCCAGAAGGTGGTGGAACACTGGAAGAAGCTCCTCAGGGAGGTAGTCATGGCCCCAAACCTGTCAGTACTCAAGAAGAGACAAGACAACACCATCAGAAACATGGTGTGCACTCTGGAGATGTCATATGAAGGGACAGGAGTTGGTGTCAGTAATCCTTGCGGGTCCCTTCCAACTCAGGGCATTTTATGATTCCAAAGTTGCTCGTTCTTTCACACACCGCTCAAATTTTGCGTGCAGAAGCTGTTTCCTTCCACAAGCTAGCTGTTAGGTTCAGTCACTCCTCTCATCCCCTGAACAGTTTTCAGTGCAATTCAACTTTAACTTCATACAGAACTGCTCTAGGGACTGCTGTTGTGAACTACTACTTAATCACAGCTTCGAGGTGCACTGCCGTGTTGGTATACGCGTGTAGTATAGAAAACGTGCAAGAAGCTCTAGAAAACATCCTGTGTGAGTCTAAGCGCTTTCTCCCAGATCCTGAATGCTCTCAACCCCTATTTGCTTCATCCGTATCAAATTTCTTAAAGCATAAAGAAAATCTCAAAGGAGTTGTTCTGGGTCTATTTTGTCCCCCACTGTTTTGACCAATAGATGCCATATATGACAATGGTCTCATGATAATGTTATTGCTTATCAAAACACAATGTAATCACAAACTGATTTAGTAAAAATAAGATGGTAAGCTTAACTTAGCAATGATCTGGATTTTTTTTTTTTTTTTGAGTTATAGTAGTTAAAAAAAGAAATCAGTTAAACCCTACAAAATGTTATTGAAATTTGGGATGTGAAACAGAATAAGATGAGATTCTAAAAGAAACTGTATGTTTTGCAGATGCAAAATTCTCTTTCCAAAAACTGAGAAGGAAACATATTGAAGCAGAAGGAAGCAAATATCTAGCAATGTGTTATTATTAAAAAATGCTTCATAGAGAAAAACCTTCCCACAATGAATGGTGTAAAGAATGCCTACTTAATACTGAAAATATTTTTTTTTGTAATGAATTCTGACCATATTACAATGGTTACATTTTTTTTGGTTTATCTTGTTCCTTTAACACAACTAGGAATGAAGTCCTGCAGCTTTATTGCTAGCTAGGCTTTCAGGGCAACATTTTACCTCATCTTCTCCAAGGATATATTGTGTGTTATGTGACCTTCAATTCCCAGATAATTTGGGAATTAATGATTAAGAAAGCTGTAACATCTGGAAGATAGCAAGGTTGTGAGCAATGGATAGTGGGTCTACACCATAAGTAAATCTTCTCAAGCGAGTCACCTCCCTTTCTATGTTGGCTAATACTTTGAATTCACTGAGGCTTTGAAACTGTCTCAACAACAGTCCCAAAACTAAGCCAGAAAGGGGAAATATGTTCTTGATGAAATTAACACTGTTCAGATGTCAACTTGCTGAAGAGAAATGGTGCTTTAGTGAAGGTATGAAGGTCTAAAGACAAAGTTAGGTGCGGTGATTAGGGACGACACATATCAGGATGCAGACAGAGATTCACACAGAGACAGAGATCTTGTTCTGGCAAAAAGGCACAGAGCCTGGCCAAGCAGAGAGCTGACCTAGGCCGCCTTCTTTATTCACCATTGACAATTTATATGATTTACAGGTACAGGCCTGGACTAAGATATTTACAAAAGGTGTTTCGCCACTAATTGTTATTGAAAACACACTGAACTCATGTGATGTTTGACTCACTTGTTTTTCCACTCATTCACAGACCAGGCCCAAGGACACTCACACATCCCATGCACTTGGGGACGGTTATCCAGCCCGAGATACCATTCTCACAAGTCTGGGTTATAACTTTTTACAATTATGAGAAACATACTTCAAAATAATCTGTCCAAGGGCCTTTATATATTATTATGTTAGTATTATGTCTTTGACCGTCCAGATGGTCATGTTAGTATAGTTTTAGGGTGTAGTCATTTTATGCTATTAGATAATGTTAGCCATTTTGTCTTACAGTCCTAATTCTTACAAACTGTGTAATTATTTTGCAGAGTACTGGCTAAATCCTAAATCAGGCCTTGCACATTAGCTAAGACTGTTATTTTACTTCAGATCACTCATAAACACTATAATTCAGTTTCAATGGTATTACACATATTTAGCACTCTGATAACAGAAAATACAGGTTCATATATCATCTAAGGAGATTATTTAAATACAATAAGAATAATGAGGATTCATAATGTGCATGTAGTCACTCACAAGAAACAGAACTAGAGGCCTTTTACTTCAGGGTACTCACAAGAAATAGTAATTCACTCAAATAAAGAAGTGAGATGTCATTAATCCCAGGAAGTTTCCTTAGATGGTGTTCCTGTCTAAGGAAAGGACTCCAGTTTGGAGACCCGCAGTTTCAAGAAGACTGCTCAAAGGGGGTCTTCGGCGGGAACCCTGTTTCATTGTTTGGCCAGATGTGGCTGTTGGCATTACAACATAGTCCAAAAGCTTCTCAGCTAGTCTGGGCACCTCCTTTGTTAAGGACCCTGTCAACTGACTGAGGGTCCCACCCCTCCTGGCCCATCAGTTGGTAGAGGTGAAGCTGATTGACAACACCTTGGTACCGTTCTAGGTGTATGTATGTGGGGACAGGCGCAGTGGGGCACAAAAGGTGCTAAAGAGCCGTCAACCTCCTCATTGAGCGCTCCAGATTTCAATGGAATGTGTAACTGCTTCGCAATCCAGCCTGTGACCACAGGCATACGACAAACTACTTTGGAGTGGTGGTGCAGTCACCTCTTGCCTCCAAAGTCAAAAGGAGGCATTCTGTTGGTGAGTTTGAATGCCCACTCTGGATCATCATACCTTATGTGTCATTTTCTTGTTGCAAATCAACCTACAATAGAACAGAATAATACAAATTACAACAATTACAAATATTGCAGAAAGCTAGTCAGTTATTCTAATAAGGAAGGATTTATTTTAACAGTTAGTAATCTATACAATTCTGATATGCTAATACCTCTAATTTACAAACTCAAAATATCTTCTATGGTTACTTTAGATACCTTACACATTAAGACCCAGAATGGAAACAAAAGCCAAATTACTCTGAACTACACCTCCATCCCCCCATCACTGATAAAACAGACAGAATTCTCTGACAAACAATTGTTAACAGGTTTTGCTGTAATTTTTTAGCAGTCCCTAGGTAACATCACTGGCCTCTTTCTTCGGTCTCTTTGTTTCTTCATTACCCTCTGCTGCAGGGACAGATGCTGCATCTCTAGTACTGGGTCCTGCATCATGTTTGTCCAACTTGTAGAAAGGTTTAACATACTTCACAGGAAGCCACTTCGGTCCTGTTGGAAGAAGAACACAAGCATACCCCCTCCCCCAGGTGATTAGTTCTACAGGCCCTTGCCACTGACTGTTGTGCAGGGGATCCCGGTTATCCGGTCCAAGATACCATTCTCACGAGTCTGGGCTATGACTTTTTACAATTATGAGAAACATATTTCAAAATAATCTGTCCAAAGCCCTTTCTATATTATTATGTTAGTATTATGTCTTTGACCGTCCAGATGGTCATGTTAGTATTGATCTTCCTTTATCATCCAGGTGGCTGGAACCGCACATCTTGCTTTCCCACATTTTACTTTCCAACAGTTAGGAAGCAGAGTTGGCATCTCTTTTTAGCCTGATTAGGCTTAGAATAGTCAGCCTTTTGAGTAAACATATATTCTTTAGGTCTAAAACAGAAGAAATAGATTTCAAAACTCAACACAAACTGAGAAAAAATACACATTTTTTTTACTCTGATTTCAGATTAAGTCTCTAGAATAAAGATGGTTAGTGCATAGGCAGTAGAACAAGAGTGGGAAGACATTAGTAATAAATTATGTAAGGGAAAATAGACAACAGTTTATAGCATGGAAAATGGAAAGGATAGGAGAGGATAGGAAAACCAAAATGTACCAAATTGCTGAAGTCTTATTTTTCTAGATACAGAAAAAAATTAAGAATTTTTAATTTACAGGATCTACTTTTTCAAAGGCTTTTTAGGTTTCCGTTTGGGTTCAAGACTAAAGACATGATGAAATGTGAATTTTGTAGGACACGTTCCTCCACTAGAACTGTGTGATCCTATGTAGATTTTCTATGTGAATTATTACTTCTTGCATGGAAAAGTTGCTTAATTTCACCTCCACAGTTACCATAAGAGTATGGTGTACTTGTTGAAGCATGCAGTGGTAAGATTCATTGAGTATTAATTTTTCTGAAGTTGAGAACATTTATTGTAGTACCATAGAGATATGTTGGTACATATTTTATTTTTAACTCAAACCAATTTTTATTTAGTGTGCTTGAGAGCACTAGGAATTTCCTTTCTAAATTAATTTGGTGCGGCTGCAGGGCTCTTTGAAGAGCAAAATGTTTCTTGTATTACAAGTTGAAATTATTTAATGACACTTTGTATCCATTCTGGGATAGGATGAGTTGTGACAATAGGAGGTGTACATTCAGTCATGGGTAGAAGTGTCAACTTTGTGCTTAAACATTTCTTCATTTAGTATTTCACATCTCTTTCAAAAACTCTTTTCTACATAAGTATTTCTGATGGATAAAAGTCTTCTTTATTATTAGGATGAACACCATGAATATTCTTCTAGTTGCTCAGGCACAGGCCTCAACTGTATACGAGGAATTTTGGAGACTATATCTGCTTACAGATGTGCTGACCTTTAGTTTTCTGTTTGTCACACTTGCAAGTTGCCACTGCTGGTGTTGCTATAGGAAACTGGTGTTATTGTATGAATGTTGCAGTTGCACTTTGATGGAGCTTAGTGATTATTGAATTTGTACTAAAAATCAGTAACGAATTCCAGATTTTCAATCCAGATAATAAAGATGTCATCTATAAATCTCAGATAGAGTGTCAGCTTAGTGATACAATTATTGAAGTACTGTTCTTCATTGTAATTCTTGGAAAGGTTGTAATAATGCAGTACTGGAGAGAAGCTGCCAAAAGAGAATGTTACAGTTTGCAGATGACTGTGAATGGAGTGCTATTTGGCAATTTTATTGATGGTCTGGATGATGGAATAGAGAGAATGTATGTCCTGTGGTACAAATCTGAGTGGTACTAAACTATTGAGATCTGTAAGACTCTTGTACAGGATTGGAATAAAAAATACACTAGTAAAATCTGAAAAAAAGTACTGGAAAAGAGAAGAATAGAATTTAACAAGTGCAAGGTTTTACAATGAGGAAGAAACAATGGTTTGCACAAATACAAGATGAGGAAAAAGCTGGTTAGGAAATGGATGATAGCCGAAGCTTATAGGCTTCCAGTATTGGGCAGTTGCAAAATGGGGAAATACTGTTCTGTTTCTAATAACAGTACTTAGATTGTGCCAACTGTTCACGTAGATTAGTGATTCATCTTTAAATTTCATTCACATGATGAATAATTGTGATAAATAAGTAGAAGATGTAAGAGCAATTTACAACAATGAGTAAATACTTGAAATTAATTATTCAATTTTGGCATAGTCAATAACCTTAAGCATTCATGAATATGAAAAAGAAGTCTATTATATTTACACATATACACACACTGTAGTTTATTAATTCATAATTGCTCAGTGACTGTAATATTTGTTTCATTCTGTGTTATACCCATCCTTGCAGACAAAAAGTTTCACTGTATAGAGCTATATTAAACTTTAAACAAAAAAATACCAAATGTGAAACCGAGAAAGTAAGGATATTCTACCTCTTGAAATCAAGAGATTTTTACGTGTGATCTTAGTTATCTTCTCAGTTTGGAAACAGCAGATATTTGTCCAGTATTCTTTCACATTTTGTCACTACATCTGTGATAATGCCAGTAATTCCAAGAATAGTTTGCAGATGTTTCATTACAGTTCTTGTTATCATCGACTTTCAGTTGTCAAGTTTGCCACAGTACAATAATTCTGAAATCATAATTGCATCAGAGAGTTTTATCTCATGCTGAAGGATGCATGTTTCAGTCTCCAGATGTCCAAAGCATGTAGGCGTTTTTCATATTCACCCATTTTGTTCCTCATCTTCTGGTCCATTGCAATTTACAGTGGTATTCAAATACATAAGGGGGTAAATGGGTTTCAGTGCTGCTCACTGAACAGAGTTATCTTGTCTTTTTCATCTTGGAAATAGATGCTGCTTATGCAAGTACGTTTCATGCCTTGTCATGGGCTGTCAGCGGGAAAGACACACTCTCTGAAAAACATAAATTTGTATCTGAGGACATCAAACCTAGAAGTAGGTTTTTCTATACTGCCATGAGAGGATTCTTACCACAGTTTTGCTACCCTGAAATTCTCCTACCTTTGTCCATGTTTTACAAACTGTTGTGAATTTCACGATGTGTAGGACCAGGATGGGCCGTGCTAATATGCCATCTTATCCCTGCATAATAATAATTCAATATCTCTCGTATTGGCTTTGCCTTGAGAGTTTTTTATCACATAAACAACTTCAACATTTATGAACAGGTGGGAGAATACTTAATCAAATACAAGTAAAAGCAAAAAACACCTGCTGTGTTTTGCTGTGGTCTTCTCTCTGTTATTAGAATACAGACATTGATGGTATTTGGGAACTGCACTGGAATGGTGCTTTTTAAGGCTGTGATTAACTAGCTGACAGCAACATTGATTGAACTTCATGCCTGATTATGAATGCAATTCACAACTGAAACTGTAATTTAGACAACACAACAGTAATAATTTAACCTACAGGATGTGTGGAGCACACCTTTCTTCCAAAGTGCAGATTCATGATTCTCAAATACTTCTTCAGGAAGATGTTAGCACATATTCCTTACAGGATATCATAAAGAAGATACATGGGGAAAACAGTGTTTTTGGGAGACAAACAAAACGGTATGAGCAAATAACAAAACTGAAGTCCTGACAACTACTTATCTTCTCATTCTCTTGACATTGCTATTTGAAAAGTACATTGCTACTCAGTGTTATGTTCTAATTTCAGTTGAGAAATTGTTTTCCTTCCCCACTGCAATTTTAAATTATTTGCTATACTCTATTCTATTCATAAGTTGACTGTATTTTAATAAGAAATTAAGAGACTCCATTAAGTGCCTTTTTTTTTTTTTTTTTAATACTCTCTCCCTATTTCTCCCTTTTTTCCTACCTCTTAAAAAATCCATAGCTACAGTAGGACTTCTCACATCTCGTCATACCATTTTTTTGTCCCTGGTGGACCACCCAAGCCTTATTTGGACTGCTTATATTGTATTTTTCATGCCACGGAAGTTCAGTGTTCCAGGTAGGAAAACATCTATGACAATTATGTAATAGCTGGGATCAATTATTGTGAAAATTTGGAAGAGACATAACCTGCTGCTTAAAAAGCTTCATCTGTGCTGTAAGAAGCTACCAGCAGGAGCTATATTCAAAGCATTAGGTCCCCAAAATTCCTTGTGATTAAAAGAAAATGAGTAGTGTCATGTTCACCTAGATCTCCAAATTATCTTTCACATAATTTGTCACTGAAGGCTCATTAAAATATGAAGTAATTATGGGATAAGAAGGAAGGTTCTCTCTTGTATGAAATATTGACTGAAATATAGTAAATAAAGAGTAGAAGTAAACAGTTTTCATGGCTAAAGGACAGGGTCGGTAGAAATTCTTGAGTGAATCTGGAAAAGGAGTGGGAAGTGAGATACCAAAAGTTTTACTGAGATATTCACGATAGTGAAGATCAATTCCAAGTAAAAAGACCTTCAGGAGGTCCAAACAAGACTGAGTGGCTAAGCTTTAAAACGATAGGTAGAATTCAAAAGGTTAATGATAAGTGACTAGCGTTAGAGTAGGGAGGGGAGGGGGTGAAGTAATTATTTTCAATGCAGAATAAATCTAGGGGCTGTAGCACTGCTAGGAAGATGGTATCTTGGTGATCAGTAATAGTAAGAAAAGCAAATGTAGACAACATAGGAAAGATCAGAAATACAGACAATATCATTACAACACTATAAATCCTTAGTGCACCCACAATTTGGATGCAATGTGCAGTATTGGTTACCCCATCTCAAAAATGATAAAGAATAAAAGATGCAGAAAATGTCAAGAAAGATGGTCAGAGATGAACAGTCTGAATGTAAGGAACAGTTGTGTAGACTAAGACTGTTCATGTTGGGAAAGAGAACTGAAGGGAAATATACTGCTGGAAGTCTATATAGCCAGAGGGAAAAAGGGTAAGAAGGGACTTTTTATTAACTATATCTTCTAATACAAGAATTAGGCTGTGTTAAATGAAATATAAGGATCAGGACAAAAACAAGGATAAGTAAATAATATACAGTCTCCACTGTTTTTGTTATTTTATGTATCAAATAATATGAGCACCAACATTCCTCCTTTTTTTTTTTTTACTCAAACAATGCCTATTATTTCCAAAATTATTTCATCCTTTTCTTCTTCAAAGCCTTACATCTTGTCACAGTGCTCCTCTTTTAAATTCTCCCAATTTTATTTTTTTTCTGAATTCCGTTCTTTTTGTAAAGAATATTTTTTTTATTACATAAAGAACAGACATTTATTATCTTGGTGACTTTTATATTTAAGACAAGGGCATGAACAAACAGTACTTTTTATGCAGATATTTCTGCCTCCCAAAAGGTCAGCTGCTTCATCTACAGACAAACCTTGTAGATATTTCAGTGTTTCAACATGCAGAAAACAAGATCACAAGAGTTACAAATATACGTATATATTTACAATAGACAATGTGGAAGAGAACAGACTACCAAAAGCCTTAGTGTCTTTTTCCCTAAGTAAACTAACTTTATTTTCTTACTGTGCTTGTTTGACTGAAAATGAGTTAATTTTCTTCCTGCAGTTGGAAGCCTTTCTTTTTCACAGCTAGCATGGTCATTATTTGGACTCAATTTGAGAACAAAAGATAACACCCCAGAACAAAGTTAATGTTTTTAATTGCTCTGGTCTGAGAGCCAAGGATGTTCTGAGCACTCTGCCCACAGGTGTGAGACATCAAGGAAGGGGGATATAGATGGGGTAGACCTTGATTGACACCCAGACTGATCAGTAAGAGTATTCTGTCCCATTAGTGTCATGCTTCATATTTAAGGAGAGTCAGGATCTTCCAGTTGTTCACTCTCTCTGATTCTTCTCTTTGCTCTCAGAGACCTCTTTGGGTGAGTTCTTTTCAGGATGTTTAGTTTGGCCTTTTTGCCATCCTACTATTTTGCAGAGGCCTCTAGGCTTTTCTGTCTTTTTTCCTCTTTTTCTCTCTCCAGGATCAGCTGTGTGGGACCAGGGTGCTGCTTCCTGGGACTGACTGCTCAGTGTGAATGGACTTTGTGAGGAACTGCCTGAAATATCTATTATATTGTATGATATGATATATGACATTATGATATGATATGATATTTCTCTTTTATATATATTTACTAGTAGTATATTAGTATTTTGTTATTTGATTAAACTGTGTTTATCTCAATCCAAGTTTCTCCCTTCGCTTTCTATTATCTACCCTATTTGGGGGAGTGGGGAAGGGGGTAAGCAAGCAGCTATCATGGTTGTATTGCTAGCGTGGGTTAAACCATGGCACTTCCCTTCTAGGACTGACAAACATTTACTGTTGAAAAAAAGAAAAGAAAAAAGTTACGTGTCATGTTTTGTGCCTAATGCTGTTCTTTGAATCTGGTTTTAGATTTCTAGCACAGAAAACTTGAAATACCTTCATATTAGTAAGGTCATCTGCTTGTAAAATCATATATTTAAAAAAAAAAAAAAAAGGAAGAAGAAAAGGTTCTCAACAGTGTATAGTCCATATATGCTGTTTGTTTTTAAAATGACAGAAAACTGACTGCTTGTACTCAGAAAAACTGATCTGTACCTGAAGTTTCAGGTGTATTTTTGGCTAACATTTGACAGAATCTCCTTCAGTTCTATTTTTTCGTTTCTGTCTCTGTATACCATCTGTTTTGTCACCTGAGTAGCTTAGAGATCAGGGTAATCTCATCCAAAAGACTGTGATACAATAAATAAATACTGACCTGCTCCTACACAGGCTGAAATCTACATCTGTAGAAATGCAACTGAGATAAAGGGTCCCTCCACTCATGAGGCTCCACCGCAAGTGACCCTTTGTGATATACACAAGCATACCAGACAGTTAAAATGGAAGTGCCATTTTGCTATGAGGCATTCAGTCCTGTCATCTTCCTACAGGGAGGTCACATCCATACCACTATTTATCTTTATAATGGGTGAGGTGGAGTCCTTATCTTGAGCCCACAGCCGCATTCTGGGATGGAGTCAAGGTCCTTGAGTCTATAATTATGCAAATAAACTGCCTAAGTTCTAAAGAGAGATGGGGCCCAAAGTTGTAAAAGTGAATATGGACAGAGGTGAAGTTTGCAACAGCCCTGCAATATCATCTGCCATTTAGTTTGGAAATTTTCTTCTTTTCCTCCTCTGCAGGGTACCTCAGTAAAATTTAGTTCATTTGCCATGGCTGTAACCTCTCTAAATTTAGTACTAAGAATATGCACATGCAAACAGTTGAAAATTAACAAAGTAGTTATTCTGTTTCTCCAGAAAGCAACAATACAGACTGTTATTTCTGTTCTTACAAACTATTACATTTGCTCACTGATTTTTATTATGGCATTTATTATTTGCAAGTCTTAAACTATCTAGATATAAAATAATCTAGATTAAGTATTTTGAAATGTTTTTCAAGACTGTAAAGTCTTAGAAGTTAATACAATATGGAACATGTTTTCCTATTTGTTTTAAAAGACTAGTGGTTCCCATATTAGATAGTGAAGAGTAACAGGGATTCTTGAAACCTAAGGATTACCATTTATTTCAGCAAAAAATAATTATTTGTAATAATTCCCTGAGCAATTTAGAAATGTACGTGTACCACAACAATCTGAGTAGTTTAATTAAAAGAATTTCGAATTTCTTCCTTTGGCAAGACACAAATGCATATTTAGTTTAGAGAGTTGCTTCAGTGATTAAGTATTAAAGCATACAGGAGCTTTCTTAGTTTAAAAGTTGCAAGTGTGTGTTTTTATTTTGATTTTAAAATTATTAGCATTTACTAGCAGTTTACATTCATATCTGGAGAAGTGCCTGGAAGCTTAGATACTTAAATATTGAACTAATTGTTAACCAGCAGTCCTACATGAGTTTGAGTTTGGTTTGGTTGCTCTAGTAATTCTGGTGCTCCACCTACATATACTAAGTATAAAGTTCAGGTAGCTGGTTGCTTTGGTGAGGGTTATTGTACTGGACAGAGCTGATAAGGGAAATGAAGATAATTTCTTCCTCTGAGACATCCAAATCCTTCAGAAATGACAAGAAACTTTTTACTGGCCTTCCTTGAATTGAAATGAAAATATCTTAATATATCCTTTATTACAGGTAATTTTCATCAACAAAAGGGCATATTTCAGTTTACAGTTACAAAGGGTTATGGACTTGATGATTCTCTCCTCTAACCCAATAAGTACTGGCAAAAAAAAAAAAAAAAAAAACACAAAAACCCCAAACAGTCTGCTTTTCTTGCTTTTCTTTGACGGTCAAATGTTGTTTCTAGGATAAGGATCTTGTTACCTGTGATGTTAAGTGTAACAGATATACAGAGATCTCTACTGAAATAGTTTAGGAAAATAAGGAAATATTGAAAGTAACATCATATTGCGGAAAAAAGGTTGTTCAGTGCATAATAAAATAGTAAAGGGGACCCTCACATAGGAAAATAGTTGTGCGAAAGTATGGAGATATGAGGTAGAAGTGCTTAGACAGAGTAGGGTGACTGAACTGTTGAGGAAAAAAACAGAGAACAAATGTTTCCTAAAACATTTTGATTTATTTAGTTGTTTATTGAGTTCTGTTTCTTATTCTGGTAGAATTTGAGTCTTTATAATAATGTGTAGTAGAAAGTAAATTAATATACATGCAATCCATGGAAAATGCAAATAGTAGGAATACATGGCAATGTAAGCCTTGCTTTTCAGTTACAAAGTAAGTCTTGGTTATTCATACTTGGTTATTCTTGCTGTTATTCATTGATTGCATAATAAACATTACTGATAGGAAAATGGTTTGGCAAAAATCAAGGGGTTACTGTAACATGTGGTTATAAGATTTCCAGGAAGGAATTTCAGGGCATGGAGAATGGGAGAATTTTCATTCATATAAAAGATTCAGAATTTGGGATCAACTTAGAGACTGAGGAGCAGAACACTCATGATCTGAAAATACAAAGCATTACAAATGCAAAAGTACCAACACATTATCCAATTTCTGCAGTCAAACAGGATACTGACTGAATGATAGGAAGGAAACAATACTATATTTCTGGGGTTGACGACGCACTAACAACAAGCATGTCAGTGCTCCGATAATAAAATCACAGAAAAATTTATTGGAAGGAAATCTAATCTAATCCCATTTTACCTCACAGTGAAATTGTACTTTAAACTAGACCACATCAGCTGAGTCCTGAATGTCTATAATTTCCTAGTTCCTATCAGTTGTGCTCTACTTTTTGACATATTATGGAGAGTATTAACTGTTTCTTATCAATGGATGACAAAATGCAGAACAGCCAAAAATTTCAGACTGAATATTTAATTACAAGAAAGTAGATCTGATAAATGCTTTTACTCAAAACTGAGAGGTTATTCTTGACCTTAGCTGAGATTGGCTAAATTATTTGGAATATTAAATTAAAATCCCAAACGTCAGACATATAGAACATTAATATTTCTGGTATTCAGAATGAAGATATATAGTCACACTACTGAATATGAGTAATTAATATATGGCTTGAATATTCTGTAATGATGTATTGATCTGGAGAAGTTAATGTACTATATTTCTACATCAGAAAATTCCATAGGTTTGCAAGTATTAAGTCAGCAAAACACGACTGAAGTGAACGTGTGTAAGACTGGCTTATTTTGGCATAAAGGATTTTTGATACCCAAGTCAAGGACATCTAAAAAATGTAGACCTGCTCTATGTCCTTCAGTGGAAGGTTATTAATAAAGTTGTAAAAAAAAAAAAAAAAAATCCAACAAGAAGAATGTATATTTAAAAAATTAGGGGAAGAGCTAGTAGGATTAACATTACTCTTTCATTTATTGAAGTTACTGAAATCAGATAAACATTATTGGATGCTTTTTAAAAATAAGTGTAATTTATAAAACTCTACATCAGTTTCAATTTTAATCTTAAATTAATTTAAATTAACACTTAAATTTTAATGTTTCATCTCAAATACCCAAAGTTTCAAGTCTTTTAAAAATGAAATATTTTCCCTGAAACTGCGGCTAAGCAGCATTCCTGCTAGGTGTAAAATTGCCTCTCTGTCTCAAGATTTTTGCTTTGTAACAGATTCATGTTGGAAAATATAATGAGATTACTGAAATTAATTTTAAAAATATTTTCTCCACAACATAATCTGCTTGGCTTCTTATCTTTGCTGTATGTTATTAGGACTACAAAACGTCATCAACGCAACAAAAGAGAAGTGACAGTGACATGTGATATAGAAAAATACAGCTAGGCATGTTACAAAAGGCAATGCTTCCAATCATTTCAGTGATTCCCATTTCATATGTGTCCAGCTTCGATTGCCAGTAGCCTGTCTCTAGTCCAGTGAAACATCAGAACTCCTCAATAATAACATGAAAAAAGACTCATTGATCTCTGCAGAATATTGCTGTTATTTCAAGATTTATTACTTGTAAGAAGAATGGTGGACAATTATTTTACTAGTGTATTCTCACAATATTGGTATCTTGTCCAAAACTATTACAATTCTGAGCTTTCAGGAGATCTAGTTTTTAAATATGATTTCATGAGAAATGGAAGAGCTAAAGCAATGTTCTAATGGAGTATTGACTGGTGCTCAATAGAGTTGGTAAGTTTTCCTACATGCCATTTTGGTCTTTATTTCTGATTGGTAGTATTGTCCCAAGTTCTTCTGGGCAAGTCCCATTTACTGGAATGATCTCAGGAAAAGAAGATCTTTTAATTTAGGCCTGTACAGAAGGACTGAAGATTCGTGTAGCTTAAGTCCTTTATCCATCTCTTTTTTTATTATCGAGGATGCACCTCAGGACCTGGACTTTGGTGTTTGTAGCATGGCTTTTTGTGTTAGTCTCTTCTGTTGCCATGGAAATAATCTAATGTATTTTTCACGGTTTTCATCTGTTGTTAAGAATTTCAATCTGCTTTCATACTGTAAACACAATACCACTCTCTAACAAAACACAGACTTTCCAGTATCAAATCCCTAGTTTCTTTGCTGTATGTTGTGAGCCATTGTTCTCCGTACTTTTTGTTTTCTCTTATCAGTATAAATGATCTGTTCCTAAATCTAACCTGTTAATTGAGTCCTAAGATTAAATAACATTTGTTTCTACTGTAAGAACCAAAAATTCTTAATATGAAAAAGGAACAACATACCAAAGCTACTGCTGTACACTGTAGGCTATCAAATTGGTCAAGCATGATTTATCCTTGGTGATTCCATGTTTGACTACTCCTGATAATCTTTTCCTCCACGTGCTTGCAGGTGACATCCAGAATGAGTTGTTCTGTCACGATTTCAGGGATGGAAGTGAGGCTGACTGGTCTGTAGTTTCATGGGTCATCCTTCTTACACTTTTTGAAAACTGGAGTGACATTGGTTTTCTTCTAGTTCTCAGGCACCTCTCCTGTTCTTTGTGATCTTTCAAAGACGATAGAGAGAGGCTTAGCAATAACATCTGCCAGGTCTCTCAGCACTCTCACAGGTGCATCCCTTCAGGCCCCATGTATTTGTGGGTGTCCAGTTTGCTTAAATGATCTCTAACCAGTTTGTTCATTAAAGTTATTTGTGTGATAGATATCCATAAAGCCACTGGTTTCTCTTTTAGATTTCGCTTTTACAGAATAACTTTTTTTTGAGCAGAAAGCACTTTTGAATCCCAAATTGTTTGTCTTTGACTGTAAAAGTTTTCCTTGGCAAGTCAATGAATAATCTTTAATTACAGGTACTATATTTCATAAATCAGGATCTCTCTGGCCATTTCTGTATGTAAAAATGAACAAGTCAGTCTTTCAGCGCTCAAACATGCAGATTTAACCTCTTTAATCTGACACAGGGAATCCAGGCAGAACAACCTTTTGTCCCACTCCAACACATGCATTTTCTAAGACTGAAAAGCTCGTTCATGTCCCCAGTGATGCTGTGTTAGTATAGAAAGTGCATGTGGTGCCAAGTAGCTTCCTGTGTCTCTTTACCAGCTGTTTACTGTGTCTTGTTTTCTCTAGCACTTTACTGAAATTACAGACATTTCAATCATCCCTCTTTTTTCATACTGTGGAGATCTGCTTTTTCTCCATTTTTTTGTTACTTTGTATAAAGCCCAAGGAACTGGAATTCCCCATAAGTGGTCTTGTGGCTCACCCTCCTCATCCCATGGAAATTCTTGTACCACCTCTGGATGGCGAGTAGCCTCTTGAAAAACCTGAGACAATCGAAGTTCTATCATCGATCTATATTGTTCAGAAAGTATTAGTCACCATCTAGGGTTGAGCATAATTTTCTACAATTAATCTGAAATTTTAGCTCATGCAGCTGTACAGTAACCTACAAAAAAAGAGAGGAGCTGTCAGTTATCCATACTAATGTATCCTTGAATGAATGTAGAGACTCCCTAGATATTCATAGCACTTCAAACCATAGCCAGGAAAATAGGCTGTGTATCTGAATATTTTCATTCCATTAATACTAAGATGAAGATTTGCAAGATTTTTTCCAAGTTGCAAATGATCCATGAGTTTGAGAGAGAATTGTAAAGGTCTGCAGTAAGAAGAAAAGTCTAGAGTCCTCTTGCAACCACAAGAATTCAATATACTTTTATCTCTGGTGTTACTAAACTATAAGGTTATGGCATCCTGTATGTTCCTCAAATTTCAAAAAACATTGTATCCCTTATGCTGTGAGAAGAGCAAAGGATACTGAATGCTTTTTAGCAGTTGGAACACAGTTCATATGCTCTGGGACTGAATTGTTTAGTTCAAATTTTCCTGAATGAAATCCAGTTTATGCAAGCTTTAAGTTTTCTCCACAATGTAAACTGAAGCATGGCAAATGGAAGCTATTGGAGATTTATCTCAGGAGAATATTCCTTCTCTAAACTAAAATGCTTATGTTCATTCACATAAAGTTTCACCTCCTATTCTGAATCTTAATTAAACATGTAAATTTAATGTATAGATCTGAAATGTTTTGCATGAAAAAAATGGCTTAAAAATCTAATGTATTTAGAGTAATCTTATCACATGTATTTGCTGCAAAGACAACATCTCTGGATTGTGAACAACTTATAGAAGAAGTGTTTACATAAAAACAAATCCATAGGTCTGCTAAATACATCACTTAGCTCATCTTCTTAATAGATTGATTGATTCTTTCCACTGTAGCATACCCACACTGTTAAAATCTGACCTGCTCAGGTGACTACACTGAGTTAAGAAAAAAAAAGAAATTTTTTAAAAAAAAATCTATATATAATAATTTCTTTTTTGACCTGTGCTACTGGGTGATGTACAGACTCAAAGTAAAAAAACATGCACCCTCCCCCGCTGCAACAAGAAAACAAACAAACAAAAAACACCAACCAAACAGAAAATGTCCACCAAAACAAACATAAATTTTGCTTAAAATCGTTTATTAGCTGATTGACTTTCAGGAGTTATAAATACAGAATCTTCAAATTTCATATCAACCACTGCTATCTGAAATGGACAACTTCTTCCATTACTAAAATGCAACTCTACCATTTCCATGTAAATATATAGGTGCATCTTATTGCAACTTTCAAGGAAACTTAGATATGTGGTATATAAATGTATTCTTGACACTCAGCCAAGACACCAGAGCTGACGTTCTGACACAGGAAATACTAAGGGGTAAAATGATCACTGATTCTGATTAGCTGATGCTTGAATAGCACTTTCAAGAGGTAAAGTGCATTATTTTGTTACTTCCATTGTATCTCGAACAAAAGGAAATATATGTGATCGCAGATGAGATTCATCAGGATACACAACAGTATTAAGACTTTCGGGGTAAATTTATGGCTAAAAAGGCTAGAGACAGGAAGATGTAAAAACCTGAGTATGCTAAAGTAAAGTTAGCAATCTTGTGAGAGGTGCTTTCTGTCTTTTGCTAGACAAACTGTGGGTTACTCAGCTCTCCTTGATGTTAAGAATGGACAGATACATTTTTCTCTTTAAGCTTCATTGTGAAGTGCCTGTAGATTTATTAAAGGCAGGTAAGAATTAAACTTCTGGTCTTGCTTTAATGCTCCTCATATTGATGCTCTGTAACACAGGATTGGTGAGTATTTGTCAAGGGTCTCCACCCTTGTTGAAAAGCAGGAATAGAAAAAAAATAAATTGCTTTTCTCATTTGAGAACATAATTGTTGCACAAAATTCAGTGTTTCAATGCTTGTCCCATTTGGACATTTAATCTGGCCACCTCAGTAGGAGAACAGCACATGACATGTTATTAGCTGCCTGGGCCTTTGCTATCAGCTGAGAGCATGGAAATCAGAAACATTATAACTGATAAGAAAAAAATCAGGTTATGCTGTATTACTTAAAAGGCTTGATGACTTTTCTTATTTTTTTTAAAACTCTTACTTGCTTCTTTCATTTCACAACTTGGAAATTAAAATAATGTAACCAACACAGGCGTAATCTTAAATGTTGATCATTGTAACATCAAAGCTCAGAACAAATATTACATAAAAAATAGTTGTTGACTGGCTAAAGCTCTGGTTTTCTTGTTTATTTGTTTGTTGACTGGGGTTTTGTTTGTGGTTTGGTTTGGTTTTTTGGGGGGGGATGTTTGTAGGTTTTTTGGGTATCTTTTGTTGTTTTTTGTTGTTGTTTTACATAGAGCTATATATTAAAAAAAAAAAAAAAAAAACCACAAAAACACCAACCCCACAAAAACCAAAAACAAACAAAAAATCCAAGCAAACAAAAAAACCACAAACTTTTTAGGACTCCAATAGATCTTAATCAATATTAGCTGCCCTAAAACCAGCCATCTATCTTAATCAGTCAATGAAGACAAATAAGCACTTCCAGGTGGGGATTTTGTACGTGAACTTTGTATGTTGTAAAAAATTTGCAAGGTGTTAATATATGTGTGAAAAGTAGTATGATACCAACATGGGGTTTGTACACAGTGCACTGTGGATTTTTGTCTCCAACAAGATGTTCAGT
The DNA here is from genome assembly GCF_037038585.1 of Patagioenas fasciata. Lineage (NCBI taxonomy): Eukaryota > Metazoa > Chordata > Aves > Columbiformes > Columbidae > Patagioenas > Patagioenas fasciata. Next base: position 24,381,420 of record NC_092524.1, on the reverse strand, counting down.
GCATGTGCTGTAATCTCCAACAAGCTGTGCAGCACACAGACTTTCATTAGTTTCTTCTGTGTGAACTGCCTTTGAGTGAGGCGGAATACATAATTTGACTAAGTGCAGGGATATGCAATTTGCCTAATATTTCTTTTACAATTGCACTTACTGCATTTGTCATTTTTCTGAAGCTAAATCATCACTATATCTTCTAGTCTTAATTAAACCCCTGCTGTTACTAATTATACTTCTAATCTGAGATCCCTATGCACTGTTTGGTCTATATAAACAAGGAAAAAGATGTGACATCTAGAAAACAGAGATGCAAAATGCCTAGTCAGTAGAATATTACTGATATGTAAAGTTCTTTTTCTAAATTATCTTCACACCATAGATTTTTTATTTTTGTTTCAGTACCCACCCCATTACAGTGCCCAAAAATATAACAAGCTACAGAAATGTAAGCCAATTGCTAATAAAACAGTCCAGAAATGGTCCCAAAAGAGAAATTTAAGTCAGCTTTACCATTTTAATAAAAATACAGTATGAGGATAATTTAGGATTAAGAACCATTAGAAAAAAATAGGTCTACATTTCTCTTTTTTTGGACAATTTTTGTGAATAATGTGTGTGCGTAAGAAGGTAAAAATTGCAGCTTCTGTTCATCTTTTAGCCACTGTATTCTCTCAAAGAGTGGCACTGAACAAGCTTCTTCCAGTTCTTGAATATGAACATCTGCAAGTGCAAAAAAGTCACTAGGGAAAAAAAGTCACTAGCTATTTCCTTGTCTGATCATAATAATTCACATAGAATATTGTTTGAACACAGAAGAAAAAAAGTTTACATCAAGTGTGAAAATATGAATGTTGTATTTAGGTATTCATTTTAACTTAAATTTTATTTTTTATTGTATTTTATTTATTTATTTTTATTATTTTATTTATTTTTCTGGTGTATTCTGACTATCTGTCTCCCATGTGTCTGCACCTAGTTTGTAAACCCTACTTTACTGTTCTGAAAGTCCACAGTAATTAAGATAACACTCAAACATTTAGTAATATAATGACACTCCTACTGATTTCCTTCCCAGGAGATTGTCTAAAATTGCTAGGTTTACATGATATACTTCTGCATACTCCATTCTTGCAGTCTTGTCTCTTGTTTTTTGCATTTGCAGATTACGTCCAGGATGATTTTTTTTTTAAAGGTTTAACTGTTTTTTAGGTGTAACAGAGTAAAATTGTCTAGAATGTAATAGACTGCTCTAGAGAAGCATCTGAAAATTATTATAAAAATATACCCCTATCCTCCAAAGAAATTTAGAAGTTTAGAATACTTTGGAAAGTGATCTGAAGTTAAGAAGGGGATGTGAGGAAAGATACTTATTTACTATTTGTTTCTTAATGTATTCACAATGCTTCATCTATTTTTACACAGGCTAACACAGTCAGCAGGTACAAATATGTTTGTAAAGTATGATTTCAATGTTGTACTTTTCTCCTTTATCTGCCAGAATGTTGTTCATAGCAAATCCTCCTAAGTAATACTAGATGTATTGACAGCTAGGTTTATCTTTTTCTGTTCATATCATGTTATTTTAGGAAATAAAATATTCATTCTAGAACTACTACCAACATTAAGGATTGATCTGTTTAGATCTTTGTTGCAAATATTTCCTATTTTACTAATTATCAATACTTCACCACTTAGGCAGCCAAAGTCCATAATTCAGATGAACCATGGACTTCTAGTTACAACTTTTGTTCATATCAACTGATAGAAGAATATAGCTCCAAATGTAAAAGGCATTTATTTCTAAGAGACATCTGAGGAAATAATGTCCTTTCACACTCTAGTCTATGTAAGTCCTTTCAGTTACAGTGCTCCCACTGACTTTCGTAGTAAGCCTAGGGTGAAATCTGGGGTTTGTTGAAACAGAAATACTTTCTTTTTTTTATCCTTCAAAAGATTGTAATCTTTTTTTTTTTTTTTTTTTTTTTTTACATAGTAGCTTCTCATCTGAAATATTTTAACCCCAATTCAGTGATATTTTTAGTAGTCTTTCCCTAGATTTTTTTCACTGAACTTCTTGTTCTTACAAAGATTATGGAACTGCTCTTTCAGTTCTCTTATAAAAGTACCAGCTAGATACCCTTTTTAATCAGTGTATGTAGAGCAGTGTTTCTCAGACTATGGTCCATGAGACTTTCATAGGTGGTCTGCATGAGGAACTCTTTCACATATGCAAGAAAGAAAAACAATGCAGAAAAGCAGGAAATGAAGAAGTAGTAGTAATAAAAATAAGTAAAAGTTCATCTGAATTTCTATATTGTTCTGTTGTAAATGAAAACCGGTGTAGGAGCAGCACATAGCTCCAAGTAGTACCTCTGTAGATGAAAGAGTCCTTTCTCAAGAGCGTATCAGTCTCAGTAGGAATATTGGAAAAGAGTTACACATAGACTTTTTTTTCCCAGATATTCTGACATAATTTTATTGCACCAATTCCACATAAAGATGTTATTAGAGCTCTAGATACCCTGGAACAGCTCTGAGAACAATCAGTAAAAAAATGAACCTCACTTTAAACAAGCAGCATTTCTGCTTACAGAATTTTAGCTTTAAAGAAAATAAGTAATTTTCTACAAGGAAGAAATGTGCCTAATTTGAGTGAGTAGATAAAACTGAAACCCTTTTGAGGTAAAATAATTCTGTAGAAATTGGCATTTACTGCATTAGAAATATATCAGTTTCGACAAAATATAGGGGATACTCTGTGTTCAAAAGAGCGAGGAGAGCACAGTGAGAACGGTAATGTAAAAACAGCTTTATTAACATCATAAAGTAACAGAGAACTTTAGAAATTCTGTGTTCTGTATCACAAAGGAACAAACATCAATCCATCCCAAGTAAACACTAAGCCTGAGTTCCTCAGATTACATTACTAATTTAACACACAGTGTTATTTACACAATAGAGCAACCAAAAATGTACCCAGGTGTAGTCAGTCTGCAACTGTGAGAATGCAGAATGGCTCAACGTACCTAACCCCACCTGTCATCGTGACCCATATACAGAGTGTATAGCATTGATCTTCATTAATCCTAGTATTCTCCCCACCACTTTGTTATTATTATTAAGAAGTGTTATGTTTAATATCCAATCCACCTGCACCTGCTTGAAACCTTGAAACACAGGCGAATGCAGCAGGCCCAGTGATCTTCTAGCAGGGCTGAATTCTGCAGTGCCTGTGTCTTCGCTTGTGTCACCTCTGCCCACGAGCTTCGGTGTCACTTCAGAGATCCTCTGGTTAGCAATGTAACTAAAATAAATTTGCCCGTTGCCATTGCATTTGTGCCCTCTGGTTGCTTCTTGTGATGCACCTGTGTTGGTTCACACAATGACTGATTATAATAATATCAATCGAGTACAGTAATGTTGAAATAAACTTCAGATTTTCAATGTTGAATAGCATTAGGCAAATTATTTGTCTCTATTTCTCAGTATAAAAATTTATATTGTTACATGTAGAGTACCAGTGTGTAATCTAAATTGCTAATATCAGGTAATTGAAAATTGAAATTTGACGCTGAGAAGAAAAAAAAACTTTATTAATTTTTATCACTGAAAGTGAAAGAAAATATTTTATCCTTGTGTGGTGTCTTCCAACAACATACTAAATGTATATCAGTGTGTATAGAAGGGTTTACTGTAGCTTAAGACACCAAACGAAATTTCCTCAAAGTATGTATATTTATAACTGTACATATATCTTCCTGTAGTTCACTGGAAGGCTGCCAAAATAGGAAGAGAAGAGATCTACACATGCACAGGAGAAGTCTTTACTTAATTATTAGGTGTGCATGGAAACTGGCTTGTTTTACAGCCTAAGAAGAGGCAAGGGAGGACAGACAAAATGTGCTGTGTAGTTTATTTTTAGTCAAACCCACCAATTTTTCCTATAGGTAGTAGGCTGGAAAAGAAGTGTTCACCTCTGGCAAAAAATATTGCTTGAGATTAAGAAGAACCTTCTGGTCACTGTGCACGTTACTGTCCCACTTATCAGGCAATAAGAACACTCCTAGTACTTTTGTTAAATGGATTGTAAGATGTTCCAATACAATCCCTTTAAATAAGTTATGAGAAATACTCTTCATTTGGAGAGAAACTCTGGTTCAAAGGAGAATACTGTCCATCTTGTAGCATATTAGCTTTTAGGGAAGATTTTCCTATGCATAATTTCATTATGAAATGAGGGCTCTGTCCTCATACCTCTTCTGTTAATACGAATATTGGTAGTTAATTGAAAAAAAATTTGTACAATATATAACAAGTGCCATTTTACAGAAGAGGAAACAGAAGTACAGACACAACTTCTCAGACTAGTTTGGCTACATCCTCAGTTAGCTTAAATTTTAGGCACAATTTACTCACTTCAAAGTCCAAATAACCGTTTAATACTTCTGCCATCTCCTTCTTATACCAAAGTCTGGGAGAAATTTCTTTAAGACTGAGGGACATTTTGGAAGTGATTTAGTGTTTTTTGTTGTTGTTTGTCTGTTTGTTTGTTTTTTAATGACCACAGTGTAAGGCAACAGAAAACTTCCACCATGACCACTTTATATCCAAGTAGTTTCTGAAAAGCACAGATGATGTAGCCTGTGGATTGTTTGTAGTTTAACAGAACAGATAATCTAGCACAGGTTTTACCCTGAGGGTCCTCCTCTTTGAGATAACTTAAGAACACCTAGGAAGGAGGTTTCAGGCTGGGCAGTTTATTACCGCAATTGAATCAACTTATTTTCATGAAGTTTCTTAACCCTTTCCCTGACGCGTTGCATCATCATAGCCCATCAGCACATGGGATCTATATATGTACAATAAATCTGTTTCTTTCTGCTTGTGCTAGACACAGCTGGCCTGAGTGTTTTTTTCTTTGTTGGAAGGGTGTGAATACACCATTCCCTGGCCACTTGAAAGGTAGTATGGTGCCCCATATCGCAAAGGGTCACCTTTGCTAATGTAAAGCATTCAGTGTTTTTTGAAGAGAGACACAAGTAGCACACATTTTAATATTACTGAGATCTATTTGGAGGGTTTGCCTCATCACTACCACACTGGGAAAATGCATCACGGTATCACAGTATGTTTGTGATTGGAAGGGACCTCAAAAGATCATCTAGTCCAATCACCCTGCTGGAGCAGGAACGCCTAGGAGAGGTCGCACAGGCATGTGTCCAGGCGGGCTTTGAATGTCTCCAGGGAAGGAGACTCCACAACCTCCCTGGGCAGCCTGTTTCAGTGCTCTCTCACCCTCACTGAGAAGAAGTTCTTTCTCAAATTTAAGTGGAACCTCTTGTGTTCCAGCTTGATCCCATTACCTCTTGTCCTATCATTGTTTGCCACTGAGAAGAGCCTGACTCCATCCTCGTGGCACTCACCCTTTATATATTTATAAACATTAATAAGGTCACCCCTCAGTCTCCTCTTCTCCAAACTAAAGAGACCCAGCTCCCGCAGCCTTTCTTCATAAGGGAGGTGCTCCACTCCCTTAATCATCTTTGTTGTCCTACGCTGGACCCTCTCCAGCAGTTCCCTGTCCTTCTTGAACTGAGGGGCCCAGAACTGGACACAATATTCCAGATGGGGTTTCACCAGGGTGGAGTAGAGGGGAAGGAGGACTTCTCTCGATCTACTGACCACCCCCCTTGTAATACACCCCAGGGTGCCATTGGCCTTCCTGGCCACAAGGGCACAGTGCTGGCTCATGGTCATCCTGTTGTCCACCAGGACCTCCAGGTCCCTTTCCCCTACATTGCTCTCTAATATGTAATTTCGCAACCTATACTGGAACCTGGGGTTTTTCCTGCCCAGATGCAGGACTCTACACTTTCCCTTGTTAAATTTCATCAGGTTATTTCCCGCCCAACTCTCCAGCCTGTCCAGGTCCCACTGGATGGCAGCACAGCCTTCTGACCTGTCAGCCACTCCTCCCAGTTTAGTGTCATCAGCAAACTTGCTGATAGTACACTCAATTCCCTCGTCCAAATCATTAATGAATATATTGAATAATATTGGCCCCAGTACTGACCCCTGAGACACTCCACTAGATACTGGCCTCCAACTGGACTCCGCACCATTGACCACCACTTCTCTCTTTAAGCCAGTTTGCAACCCACCTCACTACTCTGTTGTCTAGACCACACCTCCTCAATTTAGCTGTGAGGATGCTGTGAGAGACTGTGTCAAAGGCTTTACTGAAGTCAAGGTAGACCACATCCACCGCTCTGCCATCATCCATCCACCTTGTTACATTCTCATAAAAGGCTATGAGGTTGGTCAAGCATGACTTCCCCTTGGTAAAGCCATGCTGACTGCCCCTAATGACCCTCTTATCCCTGATGTGCCTTGAGATGGCACCAAGGATAAGCTGTTCCATTACTTTCCCAGGGACAGAGGTGAGGCTGACTGGTCTATAATTACCCGGGTCCTCCTTCTTGCCCTTTTTGAAGGGCACTCAGTTTTAAAGGAAAACAAGCAAAAAATACCGACTTTTCTGTCTTGAAAAATATCTTGCTATAAATGGAGCCACATTACAGCAGGCTTTAAATTTGAACTCAAGCATAGTTTCAATAAGGCATTCATTTTAAATTGTGGCAGTTTCACTTCCCCTGATGAGATCAGGAGCCTTCAATAGGGTAGTCTAGTACTTTAGCACCTTTTGTTGCCCCACTGTGCCTGTCCCCACATACACATCTAGGATGGTGCCAAGATGCTGACAGTCACATCCTCTGCCACCCCAGGGCAAGCATAACTTCATCTCCACCTAGCTGGAGGGGCAGGAGCAGTAGGACCCTCAGTCAGTTGACAGGCTCCTCAAAAAAGAAGGTGTCCACAGTAGCTGAGAAGCTTCTGGACCGTGTTACAATGACCACAGCCAGATCTGACCAGGCTATTAGACAGGGTCCCTGACAAAGACCCCTTTCAGTGATCTTCTCAGAGCAGAGAAGCAGAGCAGACTGTGAACCGGACCCCTCTCCTTAGATTGGGTTGGCATCTAAGGAGACTTCCCAGGACTGTGTGCCTCATCTCTTTGTTTGGTGATTGATGGTTTTCCTCTTCTGGATGTATCCTTGAGTGAGCCCTTGCCAAACCCAGGCAAGTGATTATTTCTTCTGGGTACCCTTGGGTGAAGGAGGCCTCTAGTTTCATTTCTTGTCCGTGAATGCATGCATGCTGTGGTCCTCATTATTCTTATGTGGTCATACCCCAATAATCTCCTCAACTGATATTCAAATCTGTGTTTTATGTTGTTGGAGTTCTAAATAATTTCTATAAACCCTGGTTTTAGTTAGTTTATTGACTATACTTTTCTGGCTAGAATAAAATCTGTTTTGGAACTTGTTGTCCACCTAAATTGACTTTTGGGGTGCCTCCATGACAGTACTGCTCATTCTTACTTTACTACAGCTGCCACTTTAGTTTAGCTGAAAAATATATTTAAACTTACAGGAAAAGCAAAATCCAAATAAATTAGAAAAGCTTGCTTTGGGATAAGAGACAGTCAGGAAACACCAACAAGGTCTAAGTATGTATATGAAGTGACCAACCTAACTGGTTTCTGTTGTGTTGCATCTTTTTAGGAATTTTATCCCAGGAGTTTTGATTCATAAGAGTGGTGTAGACAAAAGGTAATCAGTGGTTTGAAGGAATACTTTCATCAGTGTCAAACCCTATTTTTCTGTTGAACATTGTAGCCAAATATGTATCCTGTCAGGTTTGATGCTGTGATAGATGATCTGCTACCACACACTTATTCTGTTGCCATTCTGACCTTGATATTGCCCTTCCTTGAGCAGCAGCGTGTCTGGTGAGGTTCATTTGTAATTCCAAAAAATTTCTTGCAGTCATCAAGCCTCATAATTTTTTATTGATTTGTTTAAAGAAAACAATAACTAAAATACTGAATTGTCATATCACAATGGGATTTTAACACCTAAATCTCTGGTTGGCCCTGATCAGAACACACAAAGGAGGACATGAAGAATATTTTATCTTATTCTTATGCATTATATAACACAGAATCCAGTATGCACCCTATCTATGCCTTACTTCATCATAAGCAAATGAAAACAATGTCTTTTCACTATGAATTTGAAAATAGTTTTCTAAAAAAAAAAAAAAAAAAACAAGCATAATGAGGGTAATTTTGTAATCAGTCTTTAGAGGATGTGATGTGGCTCAATGTACCCATTAAAAGTGAGGTTCAAACTCATTACAACATGAATAGGCAGCTGCTTTTTGAACATGACATTTTTGTGCAGTTCACTTTGATATTTTTTATTTTGCTTTGTTTTTCTAAAAAATGTTTCAAAAGCTAGGGGTTGCTCAGCCAGAAGAAAAGAAGACTCCAGAGAGACCTTATAGCAGCCTTCCAGTACCTAGAGGGGGCCTACAAGAAGGGTGGAAAGGGACTTTTTAGAAGGACATGTACTGATAGGAAAACAAGTAATGGCTTTAAACTTCGTGCACTTTTTATGAAAATCACATTGAAACAGTAGTTATGTCAAGTACAGTGTCCTTTTACATTTCTTAAAATGTTTCTTATTCCCACCTCCTTGCTGGCTAAGTCTCTTGATGAGAAATTGCTACAAGTACAGAAAATAACATAGTGTGAATCTATTTTGAAATGTAGTTGTAACAAGAGCAGCAAGTAGAACAAACCAAAACTCTATATCATGTAATCTCTAAGCTTGTAGTTTTGTGGTCCGTTCTCTGATGCCCCTACTGCCCTGCTGTCTTACCTCTGCATCTGAAATCAGAAATAAATGACATCTCATCTCCCATCAGACTCCCAAATGTACTAAAGGAAAATGTTCAGTCATTACCATCTCTATAATAACTTTTACAAACTGTGCTAACAATAAGTGTTGTAGAGAAATTTCTTTCTTTCTTTCTAAAACATATTCCTCAAAGTCATTAACCTCCACTTTTAACTGAATAACATGGAAACAACATGGAAACATTTACTTTATCTCCACATCTCAGTAAATTGAGAAGTATCAGGAATGTATGTTTAGCAGTTTTTAACATTCCATGATTTCCTGAAGTTCTGTCATTTACAAATTGAAAGTGTTGCTAAATGAAAATGTTTTAAACATAAAGTAAAATAACATTAATTTCATGTGAACTTATGTCATTCATTTATCATAAGATGTTGTTCAACAGAAGGTAACAGTACTTTACATGTTACTTGAAGTAGAGCATATGGTCACAGAAAAGTGCTTTGAACCTTTATTTTCTATCTATTATATGATACGTATGATCATATAACAGTTTCATTAAACTATACATAAGCAATATTTGACCTTTAAAACCATCTGAATGTATAGTAAAATACAGGTTGTTTCTGGTCTTGTGTAAGGACCTCTGTGCAAGGATCTGTTTGAAACAGAAGGGTAGACAGTACTTTGATTAGCTCCAGAGTAATGTTTAGAACATGCTTTTGAAGTGCTGAAGATATGGAATATGTTTCTTAGGCTGAAAAAAGACACTCAGAGCAAAGGTTTCCCATTTCTTGTACATGTGTTATAGTTGGTTAAGGAGGTACTGTTGTGGCCTCCATGTAAAGCTGGCACACTTTCTGCTGATTATTGCTAACAGCATGTGTTGGCTAGGCTTAAAACACACATCTTTCACATAGATTCTTCAGGCTTTGGTGCTGAGCACAACCTGGTTTGCTAATCTGAGTTGGATTTAAGCATGAGTTAATTGCTGAGTTATCCAGCTCTGCTGAACTGGAAGCACTTCAGGACATGTGGTGGGCGAGAAGTCTACATTCCCCTGGAACGCTGCTGCAAAAAATTGAAAATAACCAAAATCTCTCAGACAATAAGACGACATCACTGTAATTTATTCAACTGCAAGATTTAAACACATTAACTTCATTAAAGTTGTTCTTAAACTTTTAAATTATTTCAAGTTCTTTCCTATTTTACCCTTTCTCTCTTCCACAATGAATTATAAGTATCACAAACTGCTGTTGGCTTTCTCACTGTGCAAAAGTCTGTTCTTGTGGCCTTTCAGAAAGTCAGTCAGTGTGAGACCACTTTCTAACAGACAGAGATCTGCATCATTAATATAATTAAGATTTTGGTAGAAGTCTCTGTAGAAACCAAACAACTTCCAAACAAAGAAGTTTACCTACTGAGCCTTACAATGGCAAATTGACACACAAAATTCTTACTTCTGATACCTTCGATATGAAGAATAAGAAAAATATTTAGGCCTCTATCTTCTTATGTTTGATCTATAAAAATTTTCAATGCAAATCATGCCACATTCCCAATTTCAGTCATCCTTTCTACTTATTAAAAAAAGAAACTCTCAAAGAGAGAAACAACATAACTTGTTAGGTAAGCACCTGAAAGACCAGAGACATCACCTTTGAGTGGCTTCATAACCACAAGATGTGATTTCCATGAACAGCTGGTACTTTCTGAGCATCTGAGATCAAAAGAATAGTGTGTATTTAAACTATTATAAACAAATAATTATTTATGTATAGATGCAATTCAAACATAATTATTAGAATGAATGTGTATATTTACATATACATACTTACAGTGCAAAGCCTGAAAAAAAAAAAAAAAAAAAATGATGTGATATCTACTAAATCTTATTTGTTTAAAATCGTTCACTTTTTCTCTCCAACCTTTCAACAGGTCCATTCTGGCATCACAATTGCCAATATAAAGGAGAGAAAAGCCTAATATATATTTAAAGAGTTACTAGGCGTGAAATATTGTTTCTGTAATATTTAATGGTCACAGCAATGAAATATTGATGGAACTTATAGTAGGCCAACATATTTATTTAGATATATGTTCCTAAATTAAATTAATTCACAAGAGTAGATAATGTATGCATAGTTCTTTGTTTCGTGTCAGGTTACTTTTAATCCGTCACAGGAAGCCTCGTACACATTAATAACTCTGCCTTTTTAAATTTTATAAATGATCCCCAAATATCATGTCTTCTCAATACAAAACAATAGCCTGGAAATACATAAAAGTGGTTCAGACTCACCTGTTGCTTATTTTCAGTTAGTGTTAAAATGTCCAAGAGCTGTTTTTTGAAAGTGTTTTGAATCAATAGCAGAAGTTAAACAATTGTGTCATTTCTTTCTACTTTACTAGGTCATTTTGACAACTCTATTTAATGTGGTCTTCAAGACACTCTGACAGGATTGGAGACAGGTTATAGAGACAGGGCATTCTTTGTTTCAGTGGTAGAGATGATCTTTCTTGGAAAAAAATAGAAGGTAGTACTAGAGATAAAAACCTCAAAAAGTTGATACCAAAAAAATACTGATTCTGAGCAAGCATTTTGCAAGCATTTTTGTCACAATTTCCACCACCTAATAGATTATTTAAGATTTTCATTAAAATATTACTTTCTGACCAACAATAGTATTTAGTTTTGACTGACTCTGCTGTTTTACTTTTAAGAATCTCTTTCTAACATAAGACAGCCTGTCTACATGAGAATAGGAAATATTTGTCTTCAGTAAATTTGTGGGTATTGTAAGAACGTCTTCATTTTTGTAAAAACTTAGGCAAAATGAAGTAAGTTTTCAGCCAACAGTCTAACAATGATTCAGTTTTGCTAAGAATTTAAATAGTATTTCTATAGTGCTCGTACTTATAACTGTTAAAAAAAAAGTTAAAAGCAGTAATATCCTAATGTGATAAAACCAGAATATTTTTCAGTATTTACTCTTCTCTGCAGATACTTTTCTAGCATAACACATTCTGCAACTGTTTCATACACACCAAAATGAACTTCATTTCTTCCAGATGGTATATCTTTAAAGCTAAGCATTAACAAAACAAAACAAATCAAAAAACAAACAAAAAACCCCACTGCCACTATCAACAAAAGGCAACAACAAAACAACCCACTTTAAATGGCGACTTATTCATAATCTTTTCATACAGAAATACTCCTTGTAGGCCATCAAGATTATGCCAGGCACAAATATATCATATGCCATTGTGCCAACACTACAGTAAATTAGATATGCAGCCAGGTGCCAGCATGATTATGCAAATAGCCGTACTATTGGTTTATCGGTCAAAACCACCGCCAAAATGCCTGGGAGACAGATTTCAGTAAAGGAGATATGTTCTATCTCTGTGAGGCTGACATCAATAATTTATGATTAATCAGTTTATGGGAACATGTTAACAGCAGCAGGCTGCAGATCGCAAGATAGATGTCTTGCCTCTGCTTTCCCCATTTCTTTTCCTCTTACCTGACTCTGATTTTTTAATAATTAAAAGCCACATACAGGGCTCAGTTCTTCACAGGAGGATGGATTAGCTTACAAAAGAATCATACAGAAGTGCTGAGCTGGGGAAGAACTGATGAAAAGTGATCTGACTTCCTGTGAGTGAGATTGGAGCTGACCTGATGCTGAATTTGCCTTTTAGGTCCCAACAACCAGGCCTATGTCAGGATCTGTTACTAAGTGCTGAATTAGTATCATGTCTAGGTTTCAGCTGTGAGATATAATCCACAAGAAATCTAAATATTTGCTTATGTTGTGGTTTAACCCCAACTAGAAAGAAAATTGAAAGTGCCTAAGAACACCAAAATCTGCAAATTTTACCCCTTTTCAGTGCCAAATTTTAGCATTTTTTGAGCCGCACGTTGGGCACTACAAAAGCCTGTTGTGGTTTAACCCAAGCTAGCAATACAACCACGATAGCCACTTGCTCACACTGTCCCCCAACCGGGGAGAGAATTGAAAGAGAAGGGAGAAACTTGGATTGAGATAAAAACGGTTTAATAAAATAACAAAATACTAATACAATACTAGTAAATATATATATATGTATATAAGAGAAATAAAAGATACTCAAGGAAATTCCAAGTGAACTCCATCCACAGCTGAGCAGCCAGTCCCAGCAGGCCACACCTGGTCTGAACAGCCAATCCCAGAGAGAGAAAAGAAAGGAAAAAGGCAGAAAGGCTCAGAGGTCTCTGCAAAATGGCAAAAGCTGGACTTAAACGTCCTGCACCAAAGACTCCCCCAACTCCAACCAAAAGAGCGAAGAGGAGAAAACACAAATCATGCAAAAGGAAGCGCCCGAGAAGCCACAGAGAGAGTGGAAGTACAGGAAAAAAGAGGAGCAACCCAGAAGAGCAACTCTCCTTAAATCATTAGCATGATGCTAATGGTATGGAATACTCTTATTGATCAATCTGGATGTCAGTCAAGCTCTGCCTCACCTGTCATGATGCCTCACACCTGTTTGTAGAGCATTCAAAATGTCCTTGGCTCTCAGAGCAGAGCAATTAAAAACATTAGCTCTGTGGTGGGGTGTTATATGCTTGTTCTCAAACTAAGTTCAAATAATGAGCATGTTAGTTATGAAAGAGAAAGGTTTCCAACTGAATGAAGAAAATCAACCCATTTTTAGTCAAACCAACACAGTAAGTTACAACATAAACTTCAAGTACTTAAATAATAAGAAACTCAAGCCATTGCCACAAAGGTGTCTTCTTCTTGGTGTCCCTGCATTAAATAATTAATAAAATGTTAAGTAGTAAATGTGAATACAATCTGTAATTCAGAAAAAGGAAGATCAGCTTTTAAGAAAGTTGTAAACATCCACCACTGAGCTGAGTCTCTGAAATGCTTCTGCAAATTCTTTGGTTAAGATCCAAGTGCAAAACCAGTGAGTAGTCCAAACTGGAGCTTGACAGCAGGAATCTCTAAGGCTAGAACAAGATGCACAGACATTGACTTGAAAAGGTTGGTCTTCCACCATAGCTTTCTTTGAGAAATCTAGGAAAATGATCTCTGCAGATGAAGCAGAAAGAACAATACCAGGTTTGAAAACCTACTGGGACTTTTGAACCAAAAATTAGTGTTTTCATGTAAATATTTTTTTTTAATCAAAGGAATGTATAATGCTAATAAATGTATCCCATAAAAGGATTTTTCCCTTTAGTGTTTGATATTGTTAGTCATGATACTGCAGTCTTTTTCAAAACTTGATCTTCTTGTTATGCATCTTCTTCAGATATTTGGTACTCAACAATACACACTGCTATGGAATATTAGAAAAGTGCAGTAGATGAGAATTTAAATATAAATATTTTGGCATCAGAATCTGTATTTCATTATACTCTTCTGCTCTGCTGTTCTAACATTTGAAATTCCTAACTTACACTTCTCAACTTTAACCTGCATATAGTTTATTATTATTAAGCACCAAAGACTCTGAATGCCTTCAGCCCTGCACTAATAGATTCTGATGTAGTTAAATTGAGCCAGATTGCAATGCTGAATGTTTCTGGAACCAGCAGTGTGGCAGAATGCAAACCCCCCACTCTCCCCCCCACCTCCTTCCGTATGGAGGGAGTAGGTACATCTCCCTCTCTCTGCTACTTGAAGCTAACAGCTTCCTTTGTTTGGCCCAGAGCACCCTGGCCAGGGCCATTAGGAGAAGGGATTGCCGAGGCACCAGTGAGCCGCTGGGCACCTGTGACCAGTGTGGGGGATGTTTGGAGGCTTCAGGGGCACCCCACACACGGTGTGGGGGTGCAGAGAAGCTTCTAGAATGCCTACAGTCAGGTCTGATCAGCCAGTATAAAAACGGGACTCTCTCGTCGAGACTGGGTCCATTGTCGCCGGTCTCTCGGAGCTGCGAGCTGAAGATGCTGCCGCCGAGAACCCCCCTCCCCGGGACGGAGACCCCGCTTGCCTTGCCGCCACGGGTGTGAGTAAAACTTCTCGCAGGATTGCGAGTATATTTATCCTTTCCGTGCACATATGCACGTGTAACTTCCCGTGCTTAATACAAGCACGTATAAAATTGTTTCCTCACACAATCACGAGTGTATTTATATTCCGTGCACATTTGCACGCGTACTTTAAATTATTTCCTCTCACAATCGCGAGTGTAACTTTATTCCGTGCACATTTGCACGCGTACTTTAGATTGTTTTCTCGCACAATCGTGAGTGTGGCTTTGTTTCCTCGTACAATTGCGAGTGTATTATGAATTTATCCTCACACAATCGCGGGTGTGTTTTCCTCCCGTGCTTCCACATAAGCACGTCTAGTATTCCATGCACATTCGCACGTGTAAGTAAATTAACCCTCGCAGAATTGCCAGTGTATTATAAATTTACCCTCGCGGAATCGCAAGCGTACGCTTTACCTGTATCTCTTTAAGAATAATCCCGCACCGTGTTCAGGCAAGTGTGTACTCCTCTGGGACTCGGGGGTGGTTCCGGCATTGTTTTGGGTGAAGCCACGTGCATGCACACTGTGGACCACCTATTGTACTAGTTGCTGGCCCTTAATAATTTTCCTCAACTGATACCCGAACCTATATTTAGGTCACTTTTGGAGTGCTAAAACCCTGTTTCTCACCGGTTTAATAAAAGTTGTTTTGGACCCTGTTGTCCCTTAAATTAGCCTCAGGGTGCCTCCGTGACAAGCAGTGACAAAAGTAATTGATAAATCAACCACTAATTGACTTGAGATAATGAAGGTGCATTGAGATGGTCACCTAATTAGCTTCATAGAGAAAAAAAGTAAGATTATGTTTACTACAAGAGTTGTGGGGAAGTCATTGTTTTAAACAAAATCAGATAAATATTCAGTGTGGTAAAATGGTATGTTGTACAGATGATTATTCTGTCTTTATATAGAAGAAACCTTAGCTGCCCTCAAGTTCTTAAAATTTTATTTTCTTTTCTGATTCAGTCATGTATGTCAACAAGTGCAGTTCCATGTGATACTGATCTTTAGAGGAACTTGTAGACTTCTGTGTAGAGAATATCTACAAAACATTACTGTTTCAGGATTTGTTATACAGCTATTTATCTCTTCCTGGAACCCCTTCTGCAGATATATGGTAAACTTTAAATACAAAAAAATCATTCTTTCAATAGTTATGTAACCTACAGTCTTGGATGACTTAATTAGCTTCTATGGATTTTACTATTAAGCTATAAACTGTTCCTTTCCTTTCATTTTTTTCCCCCTCTAATACTTTGTGCATTTGTCTTAAACTGACCAATGTTACTTGGCTCATATCAAAGTCTTAGTTTGTTCCACACAGGTTGTCTTTCTCTGGATGTCATAATAAAGTTCCAGAGCCCTTAGATAAATTACTTCAGTAAACTTCACAAGTTATTGATTCCATTTTGAAGTGAAAGTCTAAGAACTTTAATTTTTGTAATTGAAATCAGAATTTCACTCTGGGTATCTTTACCTTATTTTCATTCCTTGTTATTCATTTATTTCTATATGAAAGATGAGCTCCTTGCTTTCCTTCTCTATCCTTCTCCTCTCTTTTTTACCAACTTCCCACTACTTTCTGTTTCAGATTCCTATTCCAGCTCTTCTTTATCTTTGCCTTGAAAAAGAAGAGCACACTAATTGCACAGGATTGAGTTTGATTGGGTCATAAGTGGAAGGTAAAAAAGGCATGTCATTTTTTTTCCACTCCTTCAAAAATAACAGTCTCTGAAGGTTTTTACTGTTCTCTAAATTTCTCAGCATATGTGAAGATAAAAGTAATTCTGAGATTTTTTTTTTTGAGAAACTCTTGTTTTATATGTTTAGAAAGTGATATTTTGTGGTAACATGAGTCATTTGAAATGCTTCACAGAGACATAGTAAGAGTAACACCATTTTGCAGGGGCAAAACTAAAAGTAATTTCCTGCATGTCACCTGAAAGTTAATGGCAGAACAGAGAGTTGGATCCAGATTTCTCGATGCTGTCTTTTTCACTTTTTCTCTAACTTTTGTCTAATAATAATGTTATTTAGAGTCAGTAACCACATCATCAAAGAGTCATTTTGCATTTCTGTATACATGTTCCTAGTATTTAATGTCTATATGTTACAGAGATGCTTTGTTTAACCAAACCTGTAGCCTGATTAGTACTTTCTAAAAGCTTTTAAAGGCCACTTAAGTCAATAGCAGAATTTGGACTGAATTCAGAAAATTATGTCTTTGCCTTAAATAAATTACAGAAATAAAAACTGTTCTTATTTTAGGGTTACATGACTTGTCCTGTCTCTGACAGTGTTCCTTAGTGCCTCTAATTTGATAAGGCTACCATGTCACAGCTGGAGCTGAGAAGTGAAAGGCAGTTGTTCTAGATGGATTGAGCAATATTCTTAGCTAATCTGAGAACTGATATAATTATGTTAATTTTGCAGAGGAATATCAATTTACCTTTGAAAGGGTATAAAAATCATACTGACAGGACAGCATTTAAGTCAACCCATCAATTCCATGTTTTAATTACTTAATTTTTCATTTTTGCTTTCTTTTACTATTCACAGGATCAGAATAGTCCAGTGTTTCACTTCATGAATCAGCTACTAGATTAAGAGTAATATCTGAAACATAAAGAAGGAAAGATCTAGACAGGAGTAGGAGTAGTACTTCAAGGGCACAAAAATTTTGGTGCAGTTCAATTTTACCAAAAAAACACACTCAATACCAGTCATGCCACATTCATGTTTAGGAACACTACTGGCTTCCACACTGGTGTGAAGGCTTTGACACAATATCTGCCATGAGTAGTAATTATTATTTTATTTCTGAACTCAGCTCTATATGGTTTTGTCACTTCTTGTGTTGAGTAAGGGAAACACGACTGCAAAATGTTCAAACTTTGGCAAGGATTGCTGTTAGTACAGAACATTATGAAGCAATTCTTTGCAGGCAGGAGGAACAGACACATAAGTTAATTTTTCTAATTTGTGCCTACACATTGACTTCAAACGTATTATATCCTTAGCCTACGGTTGACCAGCTCAGAGGACTGATACAGAAAGTCAATGCTTGTTTGTGTCTTCCTTAGATAAAAACATCACTTCATCCTATATCTAAATGAACAGGAGCATATATATCCCCTGTCCCTGGAAACCTCCACCACACGTTCAAACACCAAAGCCGTTGAATATGTGGTATCAGGCCTTAAAGTCTTTAGCTTAACTTACTGCAATCAAGTTTGACTTTTTTACATCTGCTTTCTTGAGTTACATGATCACAGTCATTTGTTCAGAGTGATGCTTTTCTCAGGTGGTGGTGTTTTTTCTTTTAAGTTGTTAAACTATGCTTAATCTTATTGACAATTAATAGATGTTGTTAGTGGTCTCTTGTCTCTTTACTTATACTAATATAATTTTAAGCAGTCAATTGGACCATTAATCTCAAATGACTAACGACATGGTGAAAATATAGATTACTGATGCCAATTACAAATTTATTTTTGTCTTGCTCATCTGGGGTAGATTGCATAGATGGGTTAAATATTTTTAAAATCTTGGAAAATACATTATCCATTCTGGATGCTTTATAATGTTCATCCCTCTAGTACCTGAGCACATTCATTGTACTGCTGATTTTCAAGGAAGTTGTAATTAGGTTTTCTATTTTGTGTCTCTACTGAGCCTACAAATAAACATAGATGTAATACGTGCAGACACAGTTATCTTTTGTAAGCACGGATTTTAACAAGTACTAAAAAAATCTTTCTCTGGTAGTTACAAAAATTCAAGTGCTTTCAAATCTATATTCATTTGGCATAAAAACTGAAGTTGCGATAAGTCTTCTTAGGTTTCTTTTTTTTTTTTTTTTTTAATTACATGTCTTACATAAACCATGTTTAGATGAAGCTATATGTAGTTCATATCAGTAATTTAAGGTAAAATTTATGAGAAGCTAGCAGTTGGCCAAAAATACCCCATAAATTGGTTTGATATAATAAATAATAAATTTGAAAAAAAATATGTTGAGGGCATACACATTAATACACCCTGTCAAACATATCTCTACTTTAGAAGCTCTCATATTTGCTACTATAATACTTAAAATACTACTTTTTCCTCTTTTACGGTCTTATGAATTCCTAGCAGGTCCTATAACACATGGCATGTCTTTAGAGTTAGGCATTAACTTAAATGCTTTGACAATCCAGATTGTAGTCTGTGCATGGAGAATGCATATAGAAAATCCCAGTTTTACCAATATAAAAAGTCCAATTAAGGGAGAAACTTAGCCAAAAGATAGCCTTCGGGAATGGAGATGGTTGAATATATCTGTTTCTTCTCACACATACTTTTTCTACACTATAATTTGTGCATTTCCAATAAATGAAATGAGGAGAATGTTAGCAGGAGGAAATATTTGCTACCAGTATTCTTTCCATATAATGTAATACTCAATTTATCTCTTGTTGGTGTCACACTTCCCAAATGGATGATTTGTCTAGTGATTGTAAGGGATGCTTGAGAGATTGAAAGAGTATTGATTTCCTGGTGGATGTGATGAACTGTGTAAAACAAATATTTTCCTTGATCGGTCTTCACTTCAAGAGATCTGTATGGTCAGCTGCTCCATCAGAACTCTAAATTGCTCTTTAATCATTATTATTTCTTCTCTATAATCCTGATGACCAAAGACCCCTGACTATAAGAAATTATGTTTACCATGCATATTCAAGTTGCGGTTTAAATCCCTAATTCATCTTCAGGGTTAACCTTTTCTGGCAGGATGGTTTTCATTTGGTTCTAAATTTGAAAGCAGACTGTCTAAACTATTTAAACTGCTAGTGGAGACTAGTCCAAAGACAGAGAAGAAGAATCTCAGTCATGAGTTATGCTACTTATAAGACATAATTATAGATAAGACTTGGTTCAAGCTGCTACAATGCAAGCATTCTTTATGATGCATTGATCTTAAAGGTCTATATCACTCATTTGGGGCAGGGACTATTTTTATCAGTTTTCTAATGGCAAGTCAATAGTAGATTAAGGATTATATGCAATCGAAAGCCCTAAGGTTGCAGCATCTTCTCCAATGCATCTATGATCTCTTCTCAGCACCAGATGTTGGAATTTCCCTTTTCCTTTACATCTGTAACTGTAAATCGTGGTTTACAGATAAAGGCCAGAGCTGTAAATGATGCAGTAAAAGTCTCTATTTATGACAATTTCAAGCTTATTTTTGAAAAACTATTGAGGTAGAAAAATTAATCTCAGGCAAATTCTGAATCCTGCACTTTGAACCTCCTGATTTTTCTGTTCTGTAGATTTAATTGTCTGTGACAGATTCAGGTAGAAAATAAACTAAAATGATGGACAAATTTAAAGTCAAAGTTGTAATTACCTGTTTAGTGTAAGATAATGACAAGGTGATGACTGACTTCTTAACTACTAGAAAATGAGGAGCATAAGCCATAGAATATTTCTTCTGTATATGTTTATTAAATTCAGACTTCAAAGCAATTGCTGAAAATTAATCACAAAACAGCATGCAGATATGAAAGTACTCCAGAATGCCCTTTACTCAGAATTATTGTTCCTTTTTCTATAAAGTCAATTAGTTATTGCAGACCTTCTTTCCGATGTCATCTTCTCACATGTATTCCCTAATCTTTATATGCTAATTACCTGAATGGCAGAAAAAGTAGTTTGCATGTGTGAATCCTGCCATGCTCAAAAACAACCAGAACGGTAGGTGTTACAGGGTATTTCTGAACTGATTATTGCAATCAACTTCCTGGAATTTGCCCCTTATGAATTTAGCTACATAGATTTTCAGCATCAGAGATAAAACTAAAGTTGTGAGTCTCTGAGATGTCCATAGATTTCTCAGTTCCACATTGTGCAAACAAAAAGAAACAAATCATCTCAAGTCTTCTGACATTTTTAATGGTGAAATTGTTCTTTTGCATGTCTCCGTAATAGTTCATTCCAATGTATATTTTAGACTAACTGGGCCACTGATCCTTTTAGAATGAAAAAAATTAATTTGAAAGTGTCACAGTAGCCCACTGAGAAAATTATCTGAACTGTTCGATACTGTGAATAATATCACCAAATATCTCAAAGTGATGTAGTAGAAGATTTTCTTCATGTGTGAGCCAGAGGTGCCTTAATTCATCAACACCAGATCTGTATGTAGAAAAGGAAGCTTATGATCTGTTGAGAGGAAAATCATAACTAAAATCTGAAGAAGAAATCACCATTCTGAATCCATGTTGTTGTGTCATACACAGTAATATGAAAAGGAAGAGAGGGAACCATTCTTCTGGTCAAAACAGAGAGTTCCATGTTTTGGGTTTTCCATATCCGGTAGGATTAGGACACAACAGTGGCAAAATAGACAAAGATGTTGAGAGTTACAGTCAAAAATATGTTATTTTTGAACTGGAATTTAAAAAAAAAAAATAATAATACTAATAAAAAAGCACAGAAAGCCAAAATATAGAAACAAAGCAGTATGGGAAATATGTAACAGTTTCCTGTGCTTGCAATTCATATACAAAATTTCTCTGTGATTTCGTCAGATTCTTCACTATGGTTATTAAATTTGACATTTCACATTTTATATTATTATGTGTCTCTGAAGAACCTGTAGGCCATTTACATTTCTATGGATTCACTCAGTTGAAGGGAATTTGGTTCTCATATTTGAATCACATTAGAGAGGAAATGAGATGGAAGTCTAACTAGAAAATGCTGCTGTGCGCTACTGGCAAAAGGTATAATCATTTTTTTGATACTTATGAATTAAAACAGGTTAAATTTCTCATCTTTACATCTCTTCTTGATCTGTTGGACAAATCTCTATGGCTACCTCTACAGTATTTTTAAATACTATCTATGATGAAAATGTTTTAAAAAAAAATCAGTTTGAAAACTCATAGCTTGTCATTGTTTGTTCTAAATTCTGCAGCATCCAATTTCAGAAAATCTTGAAAGCACTAGCTCTTGCTGTGAGCCTCTTGTAAACAATTCTGCATTTTTGTATAGCACTCATTGTCTCAGAAAATGACAGCACATTGATAAGCTTAACAACATTCCACTGAGTCAAATACATATTTTCACATGCAGTAAAATATTTTTACATGATGCTATGATATGATTAGGTTTCTCCAGTGGGTCAATAATGAGACTGGATATAAGCATGATGTAATTCAGATTCTCAGTGTCTTTGCATAATTCTCTCTCATTTTAATACTGCGGAAGCATTTTTACGTCATAGGAAAACGAAGCTTTATTTAATTCTAGAAAAGCAAAAAAGTCATAGTGAATTTGTACTGGGCAGCAGCTGCAGAGGCTCCTGCCAGGAATACTTAGTAATATGTAAATTATCTGCAGCCTGCGAAATTTAAGGAGGCACTAATAGTCCAGTTACTAATTTTAGGTCAGTATAAAAAAAAAAAAAAAAACAGTAATTTTGGGTAAAAAACATTGCGTTGATTCAGAATGACTATGTAGATGTCCTAGGGTGAAAAAAAGAACAACAAAAGACTAATAGATAGGAATATAAAAGGAAGTACATTGATAAATTATTTTCAGAAATTCAAAAATGAAAATTGGAAAATAACCTAAGTTAAAATTGCAATAGTTAATATTTGAATGAGATGCAATGAAAACTTGATTCCTGTACTAAGTGTGCACAAGCGTCTGCATATATTTTAGGCAAAATCTTAAACTTTTCAGTTACGTACAAAGAAACTAGAAATAAAAGGGTATTTTTTAACTCCTCCTGCTATTAAATAGGCCACCTGAAAAGTGCAATTTTAAACAAGCTATCCACAACACGAAAAATATCCACTTGCGTTAACACTTGTTAACAGATTAAATTTATAGATATGTGACATGCAGTGATCACTTGAAATTTTCATCAGTAAACATGTCAGTGGCATTTACCAACTTCACTGAAGGAATTCTGGATTGAAATTAATAACCAAATATTTTTTGCCAGTCTTATAATGTCTCAGAGTTGCTATTGCCCGACAGAACATCCCTCTTAGTAATAAAAAAATCCTACATAAACTGAACTAATCCTTTTGAGGTTTATAAAATGAAGAACCACTGGAAATACAGCATGTTTTATATTTACTGACAATTTTCTTGAATTTATTCTGGGTGTGTATGCCACAGCTGGAAGGTGTTTGGATTTTGTTAATTTCCAACTGATTATTAAGATTCAGTATTGAATAAATTCACACATTTAGATTTCCTAGCAAGTGAACAGGCTTTCTATTCTTATTGTTGTCACCTAAATAGTCCTTTTTTATCGCATTTTTCAACTCAAATAGAAACATACTCTTGCCTCTCAGAATCCAACGGTGTTGCAATCCATTTCCTTAGCCTCAGGGAAAGGTTGCTCTAACAGCAAGAACTAGTAGCAGTTCTGTACTTGTTTTTTTACTACCTGAGAGGAACTAATAGGAAGTATTGTGGATACCGCAAAACATCCTGCATTGAGGTTTTGCTTCAGCTTTAGCTGAAGAAAACTACTAAATAGGTAGTAATGGCTATAAAAACTTTGTTTGTTGCACTGGAAAGTATTTTGCTGTAAAGATACTAGTTTGATTGACCTCCTCCGGTTCTGAATAGGAAAAAAAAAAATCATTTTTGACTGTTTCTGAACACACACTGCAAAAATTGCAGCAGTTCAGAAATGCTTTTTGGCCCAGAGTGTCTCACTGTTTTGCCTGCCCTAACTGAAGCAGTCACTTTTCATAAAATTCAACCACTCTTCCTGTCTCTCATAGGAGCTTCAGTTTGAAACATTTTCTCTCGTGCGGTATGGACTTGCTATTCATTCTCTTAGTTCTCATGTCAAACATTTACAGGAATGCAATGTGTGGGAAAATTCACTGTGAAGCCATTCTCTGATTCCAATAATTTTGTCACTCCTGAACAATCTGCCTACCTACACCTTCAGTTTAATGCAATTGTTTTTGATTTTTTTTTTCTCTGCAGTGAGCCTAGGAAGGCTACAGAGGAGAATAAGAAGGCAAATAATATATCCAAAAGCCAAAAACACAGACCAATCAAAATAAAAAATAAAGGCTGTGCAACAGAGACAAAACCCATAAATATGAGGCCAAGGACCTGGTTTTCGCAGTCTAACCATATGAGTGACATGGTGTGGGTACCAAACCTGATCCACAGCCCAAGTTAGAATTTGTTATTAAATGTAAACAGAAACTTGCATTTTCAATTTAATCCGTGAACTTTTTCTTCCTTTCTAATACTCCCTTTCCTTTAGTTTCCCAGTTTCATTTCTCTTTCACTGAAAAATGATTCCTCCCTCAAAATTAATGTTATAAAACCTGTCCAAATTGATAGATAACAAGTTAGTATGTAACACATAACATGGTTCAACAGGGGCTATTAACAGCTATTTTGGCTAGGGAAGTATTAAGATGGAGGAGTTTTCTGTGATTCCCAAACAGCAGGAGTTTCAGTCACAAGCCCAGCTGTACTTGGGATGCATCAAACCTTATCAGAGGGAGAGGTGACACAGATGCGGGAAACATCTACAGGCAGATTTGACAGTAGTTTCTAAGGAAAATTAACTAGCTTCTTGTAGGCCTCAGTCAAAAGCTCTTCCCTTTTGTCTTTTAACAGGCAGAGACATGACCTCTGCCTTGCTTTGTTTGTGTCTAGAGAAAGAAGAATGTGCTCTTAGCCTCACCAGTGAGGACCAGCCAAAGTAGTGTATCCTGAGGAAGAGTGAGCAGTGTAAACCATACCTTGAATGGCCTGACAAAAACAAAGCTGCTACTGTAATCAAAGTACAGAGACTCTTGATAAGGAGATGGGCCTTGAAGGATGGGGATGAAACGTGACTGGTGTTCATAGAGCAATTGTGAGCATGAGCCTGTACTGTTGTTGAGATTCTAAGTGACATTCAGACAACACACAATATTATGGAAGAACTTCTTAGTATGACTGAGTATTGTGTTGTTATTTTATTAGAGAATTAATTCTTCAGACTTGTACAAAAGCTTATCTGTTGACGCTAAATTCATTAATCTGTTGCTCGGATTTTATTCTAGTATTCTTTTCCATAAATCATATATGCCTCTATCTCTACACTTATATCTTTTCCTGCTTCAATCTCTCCGTATTTTTTTTGCATTCCACATTTTGGTAGTTACCATAATGATTCCCTTTACCAGACTCTCAATATTATGACCCAAATATGGAAAGATCAATAACAACTTTTCATTTTAGGAAAAGCCAAGAATGTTGCAATTCCACAATTAATAAGTTTGAAAATACTAAAACTGTGAACTTCTAATACGTTACTAGTGGAATCTGGAAATCTAGTGAAGAACTCTTGGCAATTTTACTACATACACACATATATATGGTAAAAATGGAGCAGAGCTAGACAGATTTCAGACACACAGGTAAGAAAAAGATTTATTTTATAATAGAGAGGAAATTAATAACAGAAATATATACAAAACAGTGGTCTAAAATAGGACATCCAGACGCTCTTTCTCATTATACCTTTCACATCTAAATAAATAACACAGAACATATAGAATATATTCAGTTCACATCTTATTTTCCCTCATGGACAGATACTAAAATTCCCTGAAAGTGAAACAGGAACAAACCCTGTAAGTACATTTCCTGTCATTCGGTCTTTCACACTGTCCTCTGGACCTTGCTGACTTCTTGATGTTTATTCAAGCAGCTAAACACCTTTCTAATATGATGAAGATGCTGTCTTCCATGAGCCCATTCCAGTAAATAGATAAGGTCTCTTCTAGCTGCAGATAAGCCTATAAAATCATTTTATATGATTAATAGGACTAAGAGGGGTGGCTTTCTCTTGTCTTGGAATGACTAAATTCTTCTACATCATCTGAAAAAAAATCAAAAGCAGTTTTATTTCTGAAAGATATCAAAAGTGTTAATTGTTTTCCTGTCACCACATGCACGAAACCACATTTCTGCAGAGTTTACGACATTTTGAAGATAGCATATCCTCCTTAATTCCTCACATGTAGCGGAATTTGACACCATGTTTTGGAAGCAATGTATGACACCTTGAAAAGTTTATTTTTCCTCGAAAGAGACTGTGTGCAAAGAGGTAATGACAAAAAAAATTCTTTAAAAATTTCATCAGTTTAGCTATTCAAAATGTGCAACTTTAGAAAACCTGAAGTGTAGTTACCTAGCAGCAAATGCAATTTAAATAGCTTACTAGCAGCTCGATTGTGGATATTTCTTTTGTTTATTAGTGCACGATGTATGCACAAGTAATTTATTTACTGAGGAGAAATACAATTTTATGTTGCTAACAACAAATGTATCTATTATGGACTTCAAATCTTACAGAACTTGTATTTGTTTCTGGATGTTTTTAATGTTCTAATGAGAAGAGTTACTTAAAAAAAAAAAAAAAAGTAATTATTCAGCTGGTGACCTTCCCTCCTACTCCATCCACCATTTATTCAAAAATCCCAGATGAAATCAGCTCTTTAGCTGATTGTTATGGTCGGAAACTTTAATAAAGTTTAAACTATTTATTTCTCATTAGTTCTAAATCATTGTTCACTATTATGTTTCTCAGGAAATTTTATATAGCAATAGAGGTACTCTCCCAAATAAATATTTGTCTTAGATCCAGTGAAAACAACAAAGAACAAAAATATTTTCTCTGGGTACATTATCCTTCTTGACTCAAACATACAGGTGACTACCTGGGGAAAAAAATAATGTGGCAATGACTGGCATCTATCCCTAATTGTTATTTCATAGAAAGTAAAAATCAACTGTAAAAAGCCTTGAAATGAGGGCTAAATAAATGGATGCAGATAAATTTAATGATCTGTAACATGCCCTAGTGGATCATGGTTTTGAAATATAGCCTCCAAGTGTTTCTAAACCTTATCTTCTTAACATCATAGAAAAAAAATATTCTACTGAGAGTTTTATCTGTGAGGGGTGCTATTTAAAAAATGGGCAAGACTCTTCTGACTAGGGAAGTTAATAAGCAGGCCCAGACAAAGAGGTGGGTCTGCAAGTACAGCATTATAAGGAGGAAAGCCTAACTAGACAAGTTCAAAATACGAACTTTCCAAACAAATACAGTTTTTGTAGGTGGGGCTTCCTGTAATGGAAAAAAAAAAACATGAAAATTTCTTAGTATATGTTTTTGCTTAGTTGTCTTCAAATGAAATAGAATAGGCAAGCTGCCTCTATGATTTTAAACAGAGTTTCAATCTATTTTTAATCTTGGTTTAAACAAATTCCTTTATATGTGAGGTTTCTGCAAACTGACTTCAAAGAACTGAAACACTCTCAGCTACTAAGGAAGCTCCAAGGGTAGTTCCCTGAGTATTGATCATATAGTGGCAGCAACAATGTGGGCTCAGCTAAGTGAACTTAAAGGCCATTTTGAGGAACTTAAAATTAATTCAGACATTTTAGGAGCTTAATGTTTTAAAGCAGCTTTATTACTTAAGCACGTTTTAATCCTTAAAGAAATTTATGCACAAACATCTTTAGAGAGATGGAAATGGCTTTGTTTCTTAAATTCCACATATTGAAGCTTTCTCATTCTTAAATATTTAAAAGTGGTTTATATATTAAAATCACTAACACCAGTATTGCTACTGTCTCAGTCTGTGACCATGGACATACCACTTTCTCTGTATATCTGTTTCTCTACCTGTGAAATAAGAATAAGATCATTGCAACTATTGTTTTGCATAACTGCCCAAACAACATTTTAAATATGGAAAACCAAAAACGGATAAAAATACTTAGTGTTTTTATTAACCACCAGAATATTAGTAGTCAGTAGATCAGTGTTAAGTCCATGCATGCAAACAGGAGTAGAAACCATTTTCCAGCAACAGTTAAATAACATTACTCTCAAAAAAGAAAATATTTTCTTGCCTTACATAAAGAAATGCTGATTATTGGCAATACTGTGAAAAGAAACATTTTGAAAGACAAAATCACATTTATATGCACTCTCTTGGACGACTTCTTCCAACTCTAACCCTCTCTTCCACTTACTCTTTTCTGGAAGAAACCACCAGGGGTTTTTTTTTGTAGTTGTCTACCTTTCTTGTGAGATAGGATCATGACATGAAATGTTTTCCTTATCACATGAAGTTATCACTGGTATATGTAAAGGCTAATATCTTTATTCTGAATTAATATACATATCTGAATGTTTTTGTGTTTTGTTTTTTTTTTTTTTCTAGAAAACTTTACTGGAATTTGGGATGTAAAATAAAGGGACAAAATGCTTATTTTTTAAGGTTATGCATACAACTGGAGAGAGATTGACACTTCATTCAATAACCTTTTGAGAAAGAGGAAGAAGTTATAGACGATGTAATGCTGAGAGACAGATTAAGTGACTTTAGGTAATCAAAGTAAAAATTGCTGCCTGACAGAATCCCAGAATCCCAGAAGCAAGGCCCTCATTTTCTGGGTTTTTACACTGTTATAGAATTTGAGTTTTATGTTCTATGATATCCACCAACTGACAGTGTGACCCTCTTCCCCTAAGGTGTTATCACTTCTCTGTGGCAAAGTAATTCTGTTGCTGTCTGACTAGAGATGAACTCATGAATCAGTGATGTGGGCAGGGTCAGTAGTCCAGATAACACTCTGTGAAATTTATAAATCCTTTAGAAGAGACTGGTTTTCTGCTACCAGCAGTTATTATCATGTTGCAACCAGGTGATTTCATTTTTAAACATTGGGTAGACTGGATCTGAGTTCAAAAAGGAGAAAAGTTACCAGGAGATTATGGAATCAGCACATTATATGATCTGAAATCTAGGCAGTGATGTACACCTATTTTTCTATGCTCTTTCTAGTTAGTAGTAATCACTATTCCAGTGAACACTAAAGTTCATTTTCTTTAAATCAACCTTTAATCTAGTAGACATTATCATAAAGTTTGAAGAACATGTCTTCCCTTAGTCATGGATTCACCTGCAATTTGCTAGCTTTCAGTAATTAAGCCACACCACATCCATGTCATGTCATTTCAAACATGTAACTTCCAACTCCAGATTCTTAAAACTCAAATTGATCAATAATGTCTCATGGACTCTCCTTTAAAAAAGTAAGTGAGGAAAAATATGTAGTGAATTGTCCATGGTGACATGCTCTGAATCAGGGCATAAACACAGAATGGATAGGTAAAGATGAGTAGGTTTGGACAGACATATTCTAGCATTTGATACAGCTACTGATGACATGAAGATTGGAAAGCCAATGTGCAAATAAAGTCAGTATTTTGTCTTACACCATTCTTCTGGATGTGTTTCACCAGTATTTATGTTAATTTGAATCTGTCTTCTTGACTAAAAGCTGCTTGCAACTTTCAAGACCATCTCACAGGAAGCTTTCTTGAACATTTCTCAACTTTGGACAGTTTTTTATTACAATTAAGTGCATCATGGAGAGGCAGAAACCTGTGAGTTTGTTTTCATGGTAAAATCAAGCACATCTGAAAAACACCTTGAGAACCATAATACAATCATAATATAATAATCATAATATAATAATAATATCTAATAATAATATAATCATAATATAATGTAAGCTTAAATTAGAATATTTGACTTACAAAAGTAAAATAATAATACTTTAAAAATATTTGCAATCAAATTTTGGCTATTTGTTAATAAAGGAAAGATCAGAAGTTGTATCTAGGGAGAGTAAATAGTGAGTCAGATAGTGCTGTGATACCCGGCTGATGCATTAGCTCAGTGAGAACAGTCCCACATCTGGACTTCATACTTAATGGTGCTTCCTGGGATACAACATTTTGGGTTGGGTTTTGGTGTTTGTTGTTTGGTGCTTTTGTTTGGTTGTTGTTGTTGTTGTTTGTTTATATCCTCCAGAAATTTTCATTTTTAAATATCCACAATGTAAGGCTAGTGAAACCTGACTGGATCATGAAACCGGTTAAACAGTTTTAATCATAGTTAAACATTCCTTAATCTTTTTAACCAATTTAATTTTGCCTGTAATGTTAATTTAGAAATATATTTAATAATAGAGAATCTAATATGTAATGTCTTTATTAAATTTCGGCTTGAAAAATGGAGAGTGGGAGGGGAGATTTTTCCTGTTAGAACAGCTTTGCTTGACAGAATACATTTGTAAAAAAAATCACACATCATGAGCTTCCTTTCAGTTACACAAACATCTTGAATAATTTTAAAAGTCATAGGATATAATTTTCTAGCATATAACTTAATGTTTATTCATGTATTATTGTAATATATTATTACCTAGTGCAACTTGCTATAGGGGTATGATGTATCACTTACCATCATGATATATTATTTGGTGTTAGCTCTTGTTCAAAATCTAAGCATTGTAGAATAAGGGAGAACAGACTGTTACTGGTGTGTAAATATAGTGGCAGGTTCTGTGCATCTTCTATGTAAACAATCAGTAGCTGCGATATATACAGTCTGCTACACCATTCAGTGAAGTTGAGCAGTGATGGTGGTAGGTCAGATGTAGGCCAGATCAAGTACAGTTTCATTAAAATAACTTTAAAAATAAATTTCTTATCTATTAAACATAGGGGAAATTGCTAATATCCGTAGATGAGTGGTGTTTATGAAAGAATTATTTTCTAGCAGCCTAGAAAAAACTACTGAATACGACAAGTTGTACGTCCTGGGAACTAAGGTAGTCTAATCAGCCAAATGATTAAATTCTGATTTTAGTAAATTCAAACAAAATTCTTTGGTGC
Source organism: Patagioenas fasciata (assembly GCF_037038585.1). Lineage (NCBI taxonomy): Eukaryota > Metazoa > Chordata > Aves > Columbiformes > Columbidae > Patagioenas > Patagioenas fasciata. The sequence goes on along the minus strand of NC_092524.1, from coordinate 24,350,830 downwards.
TATGTTTGGATCACTTACAGCCATCTCTCTCTCTCTTTCCCACACTTCAGTTGTCTTATAAAGTGATATCTTGGACCTTTGAATCTAATTAAGGGTTGACAACTAATGGAATAGAGCTGTGGTGGTTCTCAGTCTGAGTGAGGTGAAAGATTGCGTTTCTCTCCCCCTACACGCATGAATCTTGCCACATTGAGGATTATGCATTGCTGATATAAAATAGTAAGTGTCAAAAGGCCAGAAAAGCTCTCTGCAGTAGGTTAGTTATTTCTCTGCAGTAATTACAAACTAGGCTTTTTCAATGTTAAAGAAAATGAAAAGAGAGTGAGTGTTCACCATTTTTCTTAAAGTTGGGGTTGAGAAACAAAAAAAGCTACATCTATTTAAGTTTAAAATATTTTATGAGCTACCTAGTACAGAAGGGGAAAAGGAACTTCTCTAGCATAGGGTATATAAAGCAGCCTCTCTCTTAAATGAGTCATGTGCTGGACAGTCTTTTAGAAAGGGGAGCTTTGAAAGACTCTTGCACAGTCCTTTTAATACAAAAGGTTTATTTAGAAGGATTCACCCTAGAAGGGCTTCTCATTCAACATCCTTGAATTCAATACAGGCTATATTCATTCAAGGATCAGTGTGTCAAATATTTTGCCAATATCATAATTTATGGATCTTGTTTTTTAAAGGTTGTGTCAGGCTATAGCTTGACAGCAAGGATACAGACTGCCTATGCACTGTTCTCTGCCAAGACCTAATGAAAGGAAAAAGGGTGGATTTTGTCTCAAAAAATGAGTGACATGAGCTGAGGTTGGTTAGCAAACACAGACTTCAACTGTAATTCGAAGCAATCAGAAGACTGAAATTCTACTATTTCCTCTGTCAGCAGCACCCTTCAGAAAACCAAGGTTATAGACACTTTCTCAGTTTGGTTTTCTGAAAGGAGAATCCCCTGGGGGAGAACAGTTTTTGCTAATGCAAAGAGATGCCTTTGGGGCTTTATTGAGACCCTAAGGCTTTGCTGTGTTTTCATTGTAACACACCATCAAACCACATGAAATATTTATAAATGCAGTAAATTTCAAATTATGTTATATTTATTAGAGTAATAAAATGACATCTAAGTACACTTCTACATTTTCAAGTTGTGTCATATACCCTGGCTAAGATGAAAAAGAGTACTCCACAACTAATGGGGAACAATGAATAATGTTAAACTGAACAACAGTTCTGATTCTTTATCACTTCTTAAAAGATTTCTTTCCCCCCTTCTGTTGTTTTAGTGTACTTCTCTACAAGTGGAATCATATTTGTCTCATATTTTTACTATCTCCTGTCCAGCTTATTGTCTTTCTACTCTTCTTCTGTGTTGGTGTAATGACTCTATACACATGATTCTGTTATTTTCTGCAAGAGAACAAAATATAATGCATGATCTCAGGCTTTTTGAACACTTCATAGCTTCCAAAAACCAGGATAGTGAAACCATGGAAGTGGACCAGTTTCAGCAGTAGCCATCTAACAACAGAAACCAAAACAAACCTTTAGACCGAGCCATCTGCATTTAAATACTGCAATAGAAAGAAGTGGCGATAGCACGTTTTATTTGTTGCCTGATTTACATTACATGACAAAGTATATAGTGTTCCAGGTCAACCCAAAGCAGGACAGAATCTTGATATAGTGTTCCAGGTCAACCCAAAGCAGGACAGAATCTTGATAAAAGTCATATTACTATAATTTAATCACACTGAACAACTTTTGCAGGACTGAATGCTTGTGACTTCTACTTTTGAGACTGAGGACCACCAGGGAGTGTGAAAAGGAAATTGACTGGTGGAGTAACTCCCTGGTGTGCCAGTCAGAAATGTCCCAGGGAGATACCCCCCAAAAGGTGAATGACCTCCTGCCCTGTCGAACAGACGGGGGAGACCCAAGACAGCCCCTGCCCTGTCGCTGTCAGGCAGAAGCAGGGGACCAAAAAGATGAGGTAAGTTAGAAGCAAGTTCCAGTTTGGCATCTCGGGCAAGCCCCCTCCCTACCTACTTTGCTTCCCCAAGTGCCCCTCCGTAATAGGTTTGAGGTCCTGGATCTTGAAGAAGAGGTAGGTGAGGATGTGGTAGAAGGCCCAGCTACAAGGTCACATAGGAAGAGACGTTTGACTCCACACCACAAGACTGCCTCTGATAAGAAAGAAAGAAGGATAATTGTAGTAGGTGATTCCCTTCTAAGAGGGACAGAGGGCCCAATATGCAGAGTTGATCCTCATCATAGGGAAGTTTGTAGTCTACCTGGAACCCGAATCAAGGATATCACCAGAGCACTCCCCAGCCTGGTGCACTCAACAGACTGCTACCCACTGCTGATCTTCCAGACAGATGAGGAGGAAGTTTCATCCCGTAGTCTGAGGGGAATGAAGAAAGATTTCAAGGCTTCAGGATGGTTGGTGAAAGAGTCTGGGGCACAAGTGATTTTCTCTTCCCTCCTTCCATTTTCATGTGATGACATGGGATGGAATAGAAAAATTCAGTCCATAAATAATGGGCTACAAAACTGGTGCTACAGGCAGGGCTTTGGATTCTTTGATAATGTCTTGTTTTTTAAGACACCAGTCCAGACAGTGATATGTGGGAAAGGTTTATCTCACAGCGGCAAAAGCCTGCTGGGTCAGGAATTAGCAGGGCTCAATAGGAGACCTTTAAACTAGAGTCAAAGGTGGATGGGGTTATAGCTGGGCTTGCACCAGTGGGGCAGCGCTCTAGAACTGATGGAGATCAGGAGGCCTCCCCCCCCACTACAGTGAAATCAGCGTGCTCAGCTCACTCCCTGAAATGCCTGTTCACCAATGCACGCAGCATGGGGAGAAATTACAGGTCATGGAAGGAGGGGCTGACCACTTGGGAAGAATATAAGGCTGTTGTCAGAGGATGTAGGGAGGCAACTGGGAAAGTTAAGGCCTCCTTAGAATTCAACCTGGCAAGAGGAGTCAAGGACAACAGAAAGAGCTTTTTCTAATATGTGGCAGATAACACTAGAGACAAGGCAGGCCCACTGATGAATGAGGTGGGTGCCCTGGTGACAGAAGATACAGAGAAGACAGAGTTACTGAATGCCTTCTTTGTCTCTGTCTACACTGAAAGAGGCTGTGCTGAGGAGCCCTGTACCCCTGAGGCCCCAGAGGAAGTCAGGGCAATGGAGGAGTCCACCTCGGTTGATGAGGACTGGGTTAGGGAGCAGTTAGGTAATCTGGATATCCATAAATCTATGGGTCCTGATGGGATGCACCCACGGGTGCTGAGGGAACTGGCTGACGTCATTGCTAGGCCACTCTCCATCATCTTTACTAAGTTATGGGAAACTGGAGAGGTGCTTGAGGACTGGAGGAAAGCAAATGTCACTCCAGTCTTCAAAAAGGGTAAGAAGGAAGACCTGGGTAACTACAGACCGGTCAACCTCATCTCCAACCCTGGAATGGTGATGGAACAACTTATCCTTGGTACCATCTCAAGGCATATCAATGATAAGAGGGTCATTACGGGTAGTCAACGTTGCTTCACCAAAGGTGAAGTCATGCTTGACCAACCACATAGCCTTTTATGAGGACATAATGAGGTGCATAGATGATGGCAAAGCAGTGGATGTGGTCTACCTTGATTTCAATAAAGCATTTGACAGTCTTCCACAGCATCCTTACTGCTAAACTGAGGGAGTGTTGTCTGAACAATTGGGTAGTGAGGTGAATTGTGAGCTGGCTGAAGGAAAGAAGTCAGAGAGCTGTGGTCAATGGAACAGAGTCTAGTTGGAGACCTGTATCTAGTGGAGTGCCTGAAGGGTCAGTACTGGGAGCAATACTATTCAACATATTCATCAGCTACTTGGATGAGGGAATAGAGTGCACTGTCAGTAAGCTTGCTGATGACACCAAGCTGGAAGGAGTGGCCAACATGCCAGAAGACTGTGCTGCCATCCAGTGAGACCTGGACAGGCTGGAGAGTTGAGCAGGGAAAAATCTAATGAAATATAACAAGGGCAATTGTGGAGTCTTGCATCTGGGCAGGAACAACCCCAGGTTCCAGTATAAGTTGGGGAATGACTTGTTAGAAAGCAGGACCTGGGGATCCTGGTGGACAGCAGGATGACCATGAGCCAGCACTATGCCCTTGTGGCCAAGAAGGCCAATGGCATCCTGGGGTGTATTAGAAGGGGGTGTTTAGTAGGTCAAGAGAGGTTGTCCTTCCCCTCTACTCTGCCCTGGTGAGACCACATCTGGAATATTGTGTCCAGTTCTGGGTCCCTCAGTTCCAGAAGGACAGGAAACTGCTTGAAAGAGTCCAACGCAGAGCCACGAAGATGATTAAGTGAGTGGAGCATCTCCCTGATGAGGGAAGGCTGAGGGAGCTGGGGCTCTTGAGCTTGGAGAAGGGGAGACTGAGGGGTGACCTCATTAATGTTTATAAATATGTAAAGGGTGAGTGTCAGGAGGATGGAGCTAGGCTCTTCTCAGTGACAACCAATGACAGGACAAGGGGTCATGGGTACAAACTGGAACACAGGAGGTTCCACTTAAATATGAGAAGAAACTTCTTCACAGTGAGGGTAACAGAACACTGGAACAGGCTGTCCAGGGAAGCTGTGGCATCTCCTTCTCTTGAGACATTCAAAATCCACCTGCACGCCTTCCTGTGTAACCTCATCTAGGTGTTCCTGCTCCAGTAGAGGGATTGGACTAGATGATCTTTCGAGGTCCCTTCCAGTCTCTAACATTCTGTCATTCTTTGATTCTGTGAATCTGTGAACTCCTCTCTCATAGACCCCTAGGAGCTTGCAGTGGAAGTGCTTATTGACCTTTTCTGAGGTCCCCTGGAGGTCATCTTACACTGCTGAAGCAGAGATGTAGAATTTATTAATAGTAAATCTATTCTTCTTCTTGAATTGCCAAAATACCTGCCAATTTGGAACCTAATATGAATTTGATTGTGTTGTTTGCACCAATGAACTGGAAAAATAAAATTGTTTCCAGTTAAAAATCTCAAAGTTGTCCCAGGTGGGAGGAGCCACAATTTACGAACAAGGGTACCAGGGGAAAGAGAAAATGCACTGTTCAAGATGACATGCTTTTAATTTTATATGAAATGCAACCATAAATCTATTAACTTTAATCTACTTTATTATCTGAGAATAACAGCATAATTACAAGTTCTTAGTGGAGCCTAGATCGTTAAACTTTACAATATATTTACAAATACCACTGAAGAGGTCATTCTCAAGAACATCAAAACCAAAAGTAAAAAGACTCTCTGACATGCCAGTTATGGTTAACACTTTGCACCACAGTGGAGGTAACTACAGTTTGATTTCTTGTCCTCATCCAAGGGAAGGACACCTCACTGTCACAGGACTAACATTTAAAATTGACTAAGGATTATACCTATTAAGCTCTACAGGGAATCTTACTTGGAAGTGTTGATGTTCAAGCATCCATTTTACTAAGTGAGCAAAATGGGAAGCAACTGTCATTCTCCATGAAGTTGTGTAGAATAAGAAAAAAACGGAGGATTTTGCCCAGTACTACTCAACCTTTACTCCCAAAGCTCACAAAAATGTAACACTAGCTTACAAAAAGCTTCAGTGTGGAAAGAGAGATGTGAATTAAACAGAGGATTATTTTATGTTTTCTGTTGGTGTCCCATCCCAACAGATGGGATGAGGGATGAGTTAACTCTAGACACAACGCGTGTCCTGACTCAACAGATGAGACCAGGTGTGAGTTCACTCTGGGTTAATTCTGCGCAGTTATGTGAACTGAATGACAGATAATCACCCCTGTGGTCCAATTCAATTGTGAGTTTTACTAAAAGTACGTGTTGAAATATTGGTTACAGTGAATGCTTACGTGGCAAAAGTATAACAGAATTTATCAACACATTAGCGAAAGTCCTACTATGAGCCGTGTATTGGCAATCATCAGTAGTTATAACATGAAATTTAACAAAATCCCAACAGCAAAGCTTAAAGATGGTGCTATCTTTATATGTTAAAAATGGAAAGAGAGAAAGAGATTGGTAAAGAGGGAAGTAAAACTAAGGTATAAGGGAGAGAGAAAGAGGATAATATATATACAGAAGGAGAGACAAAGAAATGGGGGTATAGAAAAAAGGAGAGAGAAGGAAGGAGCAGAGAGAAAGGAAGGAAGAAAAGAGTGAGGGATCCAGTCTCTTATGGCCCCACAGTGTGGATGACAGGACTTGCATGATGATGTATGGCCTCGGTGTTCCACAACAAGGATTCTGGTGTTTGCAGCTCAGAAGAGCAGCGTCCTCCGATGTCTGGTTCAGAGTCCTGAGGGTGGATTCCCTTTGGTGAGACCAGTAGGCTGACGGTCCTCAGGATGCTGGATTCCCTTGGTGAGGCCAAGCTGGTATTCCCTTTGATGAGACTGTTAGGCTGGTATTCCCTACCTGTGCTGTTTTTGGTGAGCTTTTTTATAGCTCTCAGAGTAGAGGGAAGTCTGGCAGGGGGAAAGTGGTGATTGCAAAAGATGGACAAGTCTGGACAAGTCCTGGGCCATGCTGAGGGGTCTCAGCTTTTCCCCTTTGTTTGCCAGGCTGTGCATATCAGAAGATGGGGCTATGTGCCCTCCAGCACATTCTCCACCTCCGGTATCCGTCAGCGGGCCTGATCTGTGGCTTGTTAGCTCCGTGCTGATATGTAGATCGCAGTTCCCCCTGCACTGAAATGTGTCATCTCCTGGCTGAACTAGTTTGCGATGTTTTCAGCCATGATCTTTATCAATACACAACAGTTGGTACACAGAGCACACTGGCAGAAACAATTATCCAGAATCATCAAACCCCATCAGAAAGCTGGCAAAGCTTTTTAGCCTCCTGTTTTTTATAGACAAGCAACAGGTTTTGTTTGAGAGCATTTATAGCAAGGCCAGTATCGTGAAAAGAAAAAGTCTAATGCGCCATACACCTTTGTGAACATAGTTGAGTTATACCTAGAGTCTCAATCTTTTGTCACAAGATACTATAGACTGTTTAGTCACTATCACATGTCTATTACGAGAATTTTATTCACAAGATGAAGCAAATGTTAGTCAAACTGCCAAAGGGTGTATTTAGTTTGCTTCTGCTCTACCATCTTTCCATGCCAGGACAAACCTTTTTGAACTCAGTGACAGGAAAGTAAACATATGGAAATTGGTCCCTAACAAAGCCACTGTCCTCCCTTGTAACAAACCATGGATCACTGTCCAAAGTTGTACAAATGAGAACTTTCCTTTGTTTTTCAAGAGCTGACTTCACAAAGGGTTGCACACGAAACACTGTGGATGTCCATGAGTTTCACGCCACCCTTCATTCTAATTTGTGTGGCTTAGTAACCACTGGACTTCGCTATAGTTTTAGCTCAGAGTTGGACGTGAGCCCAGACTAGAATATTTTATGTGATTTTTCATTGTTGTTAGGCCTTTTACAATCTGTCTCTAAACCTGAATTTTTCAATTAGCTCTTTATTTATAATGACAGTGTGTGATGAACATAGCCCAGCCTTTTCATATATGCAAAATACAGAGGTGGTATTTGCTGACATCACTAAATGGCTCAAAATCTGCTAATCGGACTCTTTGTTTGGAAGTTTAGCAATGAAACAACCAAAATTATTATTCAAAGTTGATTATTCTTTCCACTGCATAAGGATATTTGAATATTTGTCCTACCTCTGAAGCATGTTACATAGTAATAGTTGTTTGAAGATGTTTGTGGAGAAAGTGTACTATTTTGTACTCATTACTCAAAAGGTCATTGAGATTGTTTCTTTGACCTGGTAGAGTATATCGACCTAGTGGGACCATCTGTTTCTAGAATCAGTGAAAATTTCATTAATATATTGACTTCCTCTCTGAGAGTAAGAGATGCTGAAAACGTTTTGTAATCTCATGGTTAAGGTATGGCGTGTTTTTGTTTTTGCTTTGCTTTGTTTTGGTTTTGGTTTTTTGGTTTTGTTTTTGTTTGTTTTGGTTTGAGTTTTGTTTGTGTGGCAGGATGCAAACCCCCCTCTCTCCCTCCCCCTCCTTCAGCATGGAAGGAGTAGGCACATCTCCCTCTCTCTCTATTACTTGAGGCTGACAGCTTCTTTTGGTTGGCCCCAGAGCACCCTGGCCAGCGCCATTAGGAGAAGGGAGTGCCGAGGCGCCAGTCGGCCGTTGGGCACCTGCGGCCAGTGTGGGAGATGTTTGGAGGCTTCAGGGGCACCCCACAGCCAGTGTGGGGGTGCAGAGAAGCTTCTGGAATGCCTACAGTCAGGTCTGATCAGCCAGTATAAAAACAGGATTCTCGTTGAGATTCCGCTCATTTTCGCGGGTGTCTCGGAGCACAAGCAAGATGCTGCCGCCGAGAGCCCCCCTCCCTGGGATGGAGACTTTGCTTGCCTTGCCGCCACGTGTGTGAGTAAAACTTCTCTCAGGATTGCGAGTGTATTTATCCTTTCCGTGCACATATGCACGTGTAACTTTCCGTGTTTAATGCAAGCACGAGTAACTTTCCGTGCACATTTGCACACGTACTTTCCGTGCTTAATACAAGCAGGTGTACTTTCCGTGCACATTTGCATGCGTACTTTAAATTATTTCCTCGCACAATCACAAGTGTATTTTCCTCCCATGCTTCCACATAAGCACGTGTAGTATTCCGTGCACATTTGCACGTGTAAGTAAATTAACCCTCACAGGATTGTGAGTGTATTATAAATTTACCCTCGCGAAATCGCTAGTGTACACTTTCTGTACTCACTACGAGTACATGTATCTATTTAAAAATAATCCCGCACCGTGTTCAAGCAAGTGTGTACTCCTCCGGGACTCAGAGACGGCTCCAGCATTGTTTTGGTGAAGCCATGTGCATGCACTCTGTGGACCACCTGTTGTATTAGTTGCTGCCCCTTAATAATTTTCCTCAACTGATATCCGAACCTGTATTTAAGTCACTTTTGGAGTGCTAAAACCCTGTTTCTCACTGGTTTATTAGAAGTTGTTTTGGACCCTGTTGTCCCTTAAACTAACCTCGGGGTGCGTCCGTGACAGTTTGTTTGCTGGTTTGTGTTTGGTTGGTTGGTTTTGGTGTTTGGGTTTTTGTTTGGTTGGTTTTTGTTGTTGTTTTTGGTTTTTTTGTTTGTTTTTCCAAAATATTATTGAAACCTGAAGTAGATTAAGGAATTCTTAAAGAAAAAAAAAAGAAAGTGTTTTGGGTTTTGATCAAGTACCATCTCCAAACTTTGAGTCAGCTGTTATGAGTCTTCCTAATTCGAGAGGTTTCTTTCAGCCGTAATGAAATTCAGCTCAATTCCAGGAATAACTGAAGAACAACAACAACAACAACAACAAAATACTTCCAGAGAATTTATTATCCACTGACATTTGTCCAGCGCTAATTGCAAAAGAGCATTCACAGATCAGCCTTTAACATTAAGATCCTACCAGATCTGGCTTATTTTTTTTCACTGCTGCTATTAACAGGTCACACTGAAATCCAACAGAAACTGTTCACATCTGGCACTTCCGAAATCATCGCTTTACTCAAAAAATGCGAAGTACTACACCTACACCTACACACTTCATTTACCTAGTGATTGTTGCCTGTGCAAAATATACACAATAGGCTTTCAGCAGCAGCTTTTTCCAGTGAATTATCATATTCATTTTATTTATGGTAAATTCTGCTAAAGAAACTCACCCACTCTGACCTCCTACAGAATATAATGTGTTCAGGGTAATGGAAACTCTCAAGCTTTGTCCTGTATTTATTAATGCTAATGAAATTCAAGAAATGGCTTGTTTCAGGGAAAGCAATGAAAGCAGAGGAGAGGGCAATGGCAGTAATGATTCTGTAATTTTATGTAGAAACAAAGGAGAGTTCTTACTCAAGAAAAATCTCATGTAAAGACAATATTAATAAAAATTGAACGAATATATGCAAAGTTTTTTCAAAGTTGTGTGAGGAAGAAAGGGGATTAAAAGAGGAAATGGCAAGAGCTGAAACAGCTGCCATTCGTGAGTTAAGAGCATTAACAGAGTCAGTACATTATCTGTGCTACCCCCAATATCTAATGTAATGAAAGAGAAACTTTATCTCATTAAATATCATAAATATCAAGCAAGAGGCTAGTGTACTATGTGTACCATAGTAATTCATCTACTTCAAAATGATGTATTAAAGAAGGAATTCAGTAAAAAGATTTTTTTTTTAATGTGAAATTAAATACAGGTTGTGTTAAAACAATGACAAGTGGAACGATTAAAAAATATAAACCATCTAAAATACAGATGTATGCCTATATTTTTCTTTAGAGAAATGCAAGGGAAGTGTATTAAGTTGCAAGACCTTGTGGAATCAGATATTCAGTGAGGACTTGAATAATTTTTGATCACCTCGCCATATTACTGCCTGGCTTTCTCCTCAGAAAGTTTCTCAGCACATTTCTTGCTCTGTTGACTTCTCTGATTCTTGATACCTACAGAGTTTGATTGAACAATACGAATAGATAAAATACCGCTACCTAATGTCTGGTATACCAGTGTGATTATTTTAATAACACTAGCAAATGTGTCATTATGCATACCACATATATATTTGCAGTAATAAAATGTGTCTATGCTCAGATATAATATCACCATTGAAGTTCATATAGGACAGACCTGTTTGTTCACTGCTTTATGTTGTTTGGGGTGACATTGCCTATTGCATCACTGTTCATCAAAGGAAATCCAACTCAGAATGGAAAGAGTGGCAATTGTTAATTTATTTTCCTCAAGTCACAAAATATTGTTAAAAAAATTGAATCAGTCCTAGTGTTTTGTTTCAGTATTCATTTAAACTTCACATTCAAATATGTATTTGAATATAAAATAACTATATAAGAGTAGATACATTATTTTAAATTGAGTCTTTTTTCTTAACATTAATTAGTTACAACTTGGCAACTATATACATGTCGGAGTATTTGCTCAGGAAATTTAATTACCTACAACTATTGAACTCAACAGTTCAGAAAGAATGTAAATTTGAATGTACTTGAGAAAAAAAAAAAAATCGAAGTACTTTTCAATAATACACCCTTCATGAAGAAAAAAAATACTTCACATTTTACAAAACCAACTATTGATACATCAAACTACCTCCTTTTTCTTTCCTATAGGCAGAAAAGCTTGAAATGTTCTGTTAAAACAATTCCTAGCCAAGGTATGATGTTGCTTATTATTGTATTGTGTTGAAGTAAGCTATGATTTTTATGTAATTGTGGATCTATGGTGATGTCTCTCTAGTACAATGTTAAAGTCCCAAGCTGTATCAGTTTTGATAAGAACTAGAGCTGCAATTTCCGTTGCCACAGTTAATATTCCATCTATATATATTCTGACCTGAGCCCTCATGAAGGTCTAATATTTGCTTTTTTTTTTTTTTTTTTTTCCTTTAATGTAATCTCTCCATTGTTGTGCCATCCTTATGTGTCATGTCACTTTGACTCTTTTCTGGCTGAGAGCACTAAAATGAGCTTCTACTAAAGGTAGGTGAATGCCACTCCTGATCAGCTAGTGCTGTGAAACGATGCAAGGCTAACACCTTCTCTTGGAAGTTGAGGTCACTGCCAAGAGCAATGAGATTTTTTTTTTTTTTTGTACTAAAAGCAAAATGGATACTTTTTTCCAGCTTTTCAGCATTTCCACCTGTGAGTCAAAAGGCATTTTCACAAATGAAATAAATCACCTATTTTCTCTACTCCTACAAAAATAACCCTTTCATTCAAAAGGGACACCAAATATATTCTGCGTGCTTTGAAGTAATCTGTACAGTAGAGCAAATGGAGAAAGCAGGTGAGTGGGACTGGTAACCATCTCTTATCTTTCTTTTCCCATAGGATCCTGACTATCTTTAGAATTAATGGGTATGGTTGATTTAATTCCATCTATCTCTGTAAGCATATCAACAAGAGATCATGATTAAAAATAGACAATGAATTTTCTCATTTTAAGTATATTCATACATAGTAATAACTTTCATATCACCCTCTACCCAAGGATCTCAGAGTACATTTTAGAACTAGGCTGGGATTTCTGATTATTGCAGCTTTGCATATAAGGCAACAGAAGGAAAACAGAGATCATGAACCTACTGAAAATGTGTCTGTGGGCTGACAAACAACAGATTTTCATACTTACAATCATGCATTTTCTGTGGCCTGTCTTGAACAGACCATTTCATCCATGATTACTGCAGTATCACTCAGTATGTTCTCCAAATTTTTGTTCAGAGTTTGGAAACAAGAGGAGAGTTTCTCCAATGAATCTCTGGAAGGATTTATACTGCCTCACACATGATATGACTTTGAAAGTTTAATCAGTTCTGAAATAATACCTCTCATCCTCACTACCAGAAAATAAGTTACTTGATTTTTACTTTTTAAATCTCCTGGATATTTTATTTACATATATATATATATATATATATATGTGTGTGTGTGTGTGTGTGTGTATACATACATATATGTGTGTGTGTCTGTGTGTGTATATATATATACACATTTATATATATATACATACACATACATACACATACACATACACATACATATACATATACACACACATGTATATATATATGTATAATTTGTCTGTCTGTTCCAGTAGGTGATTTGATATCCAAACAACCTTCAGGTCAGTATTTGATGTAGCAATAGTGGAATCCATCAACCAATATTTATTTGGGAGGAAGATGAAGTAACAAATGTATTCCTCAGGCTTGGTTCTCTGTACGAGTGTCTTTGAAGTTGTAGTCTTAACCCTAGTGTTCACAAGAACAAACTGAGGTGATGTCTGCTTTAGCAAGTAGTCTGGCACAACAGGAAAGATATGCAGAGTGAAAGACTTGGAGCTGAGGACCCTGCATATGCACTGAGACTGAGGGCAGAAGGCTAGGAATTGACTCTGGATCACCATCACACTCACCCCTCATACAAAAAGCCCACTAGCGGCTGATCCATATTTTTCTCTTTGATTTCATTAAAAGTGACCCGGCACAGACTCCTCTGCAATGAAATCAAAGCCGGAGATCTGGTGACAACTCTGAGATCTTCTTTAAAAACCATTTTTCACCCAGAAATAAGAATGTAGATAGAACATGCAAACTTGAATCTTTAACTTTTTAATACATAATTCTCTAGTCCTACTCACGTTTGTTTGCATGTTTTCCTGTTCTGACATATCTTAGCCAGCAAGAAGTCACTTGCCCAGTGAAAAGAGAACATACTTGTTCCTAAGTCAAAGGCTAATGGTTAATGACTACCTTTACTTTTGAGCCTTCTCTTTAATTTTCCATTTGGTTCAACATGCTTTTAAGTGGAATCAGATTAGTAAGGTGAATAACGTTGGGCTGCTAGCCAAACAGAAGAAAGATGAAGTAGAAGATGGTAACATGGCTGTTCATTTAACCTTGTTAATATGCCAATGAACTCAACACATTTCCTACAAGGCTTTTCAGGGCATACAGAAGGCATTTCTAATTTTCACACTATCACACTAAAAAAAAGGAATAAAATTTGAAGGCTTGGAATCTCATTAAGGCGACAGGTACTTCACCTTGTTCTGGAAGTATAAAGGCAATTTGGATTTCATTTGCCTTTTCTTTAATCTCTTTTTATTCTGAGTGAAGAGAAATTGTTTTGAATTCACAAGGACCTGGCCTAATGTCTTTATTCTTAAAGGATATGTAAAGTTTAAAAGATAATAACATTTTATTAAGTGTTTAGAATAAAATATCAACTAGCATTGTGTTATTCAGTGACACACAGTGATCTGTCAGTAGGGAGAACTCAAAGACTTTATACTTCATGAGCTGACCTGCATTATTCAAGCACTGAGCCTGACTGTGAAGGGTATTCCATGCAACAGTATTCCCTTAAAATGTTGCAGCAGTGAGCACATACAAGATTCCAATGCATGACAGCCTGTGGGATTTATGCCACATGTAGCAATTCATTTTGAAATACATACATACATATATGCACACACATATGTGTGCATTTGTTTCAAATATATTTAAAAGTACAACCTATTTCTGGGTCAGACATAACAGTTCAGCTTACAATATATTAAAAGACTATTGAAACACATATCAGCTCTTTATCTACATATGATTATTATACCTGATCAATTAGGAAACAGAGACATAGATTGCTCTTGCACGTTAAATGAGGCAAGGTACACACTACAATCTTTTAACTAACAGTCTCATTCCAATAAGCCATTTTTTCTTTTTTCTAAATACTGGGCTGTATATTAATGTTTTCAGGTCAGATTGACAGATTATGTAGTCAGCGAAGACATGTGGATTTCCTCAGTCAAAGAAAATACTTTTCTTTAATTCTTCTTCTTTTCTATTTTTTTTTTTCACCATTTGGTCAGGTCTGTAAGGCTACTCTTAAGTGCTATTCATTATCATGATTTCCTAGTAGAATTAAAATAAGATGTGCAAGAAATGTAATTTACATGTTGGTACAAAAGATTAGAAAATTACTTATCACAATGGAAAGTACTGAAAAGTAAAATACCTTGGAGCAAAAGAGCCCACTATTCATTCCCTTGGATATTTAATTTTAAAATTTTATTTATTTACTGCGGTGTTTAATTCCTATTAAAGATTTTGCAGACAGCTGTAGGAAAACATCTGAAGTAAGCCAACATGAATGAGATTGGCTTTTTCTCTGCCACAATTATTCACTGACCTGGTTTCTAAAAATAATGCTACTCCATCTCAGAACTTTTGTCAGACAAATTGGTTTCTAACTAGTGGTAGAAACTGCAGTTCTAGCCTATGCAGGCTAGAAGATCTATTTTAATGCTTTGATTTTATAAGAATAGTCTAGATTTTTACAGGCCCATTCAAAAAAAAAAAAGAAGTCACCATTTTGACATTTACATCAGGAAGTTGAAAGAAAGGCAATGAGATTGCAGCACATACTGCTTCCTTAAGAGAGAAGAAGTTACTCTTTGCAGCTACACAGACTGGAACAGGAATAGGTAGCACTGTGAAGTCAGCCTAAAGATAGCAGCCAGGTTGAGCCTTTACCATTCTTCTATCCAGTCTGAAGACTATTTGAACTGACTTCAGGGACAATCAAAGGCCCCTGTGTACATGCTTAATTCACAGACTTGTGAGTGATTCTGCCTTACTCTATGTGTGTCTAAATTATACTTGAACTGCAGACTGTCTTTAAATTGTATACAAGAAATGCATGTAGGAGTCAAAATCCACTATACAGTACATCTGTTGGGGAAAGAGAGGATGTCACTGGAAGAATTTTCCTGATTCATCATCCAAAGTTTCATTTTTAAATCCTCAGATGCGGCTGGATGTCATTTATGGAGTGAAAAGTAAATAATAGAGAAATCCAAAGAAACTCTAATTAATTTGACCCTCAGCTGCATCAGTACATGGCAATTTTCATGTAAAAGAAAGAGCCTACTAAAATAAGAAAGACTAACTAAAAGACTGTGAAATTCTTAGTGGACTGTATATGTTCTTTGCAGCGGGGAATTTAGAGGAAAGTTTTCATTCTCTTTTTTGATTTAAGAAATTATTTGATGATTGCTCGATGGTACAAGGGCATTTCATTGTAGCAGCTCTCAAACTTTTCAGTTTTGCCACAGAAGTATGCCACTTTTTCTGGTGACTTGATGGCTGTTTTTCAGTAACTATCTTCAGAGAAATTCATCAGATTTCTTTGAAAGGATCTGAACTTAAGATTGCGGCTATTGAAATCTTGTTCTAATTCAATACTCAAGACTAAAGCTTCCAGTGGTGGCCCGGAAGGAGACACTTAAGTAATAATGGCATTTCTGCATTTCCAGAACAGGAAATGCTACTCTGCAGTAACCAGAGACTCCTGGTAGTGACCAGAAACAGCTATCATCTTGCAGCCATGCCTGTTAATAATTTCCAGAAGAGTCTTTCAAAATTCAGATGGAAGGTAGGTTCAAACACTAGTCCTGAAATTGATGTTATCCTGACAGTTTTGTTTCATTAACCACAAAGGAGTTTCATCTTGAGCTGGGATAAATTTCTAATAACTAGCCTAGCCAAATATTTAAGTTACTTTTCTTTTAAGCAGTTTAATATAGCATAGATGGAAATGTGAACTTAAGTATTGTTTCAAACTCTTATTTTTCTCAAAAACAAAAAAAAAAGGGGGGGAGGTGCTACAATTTCAAAGCCATTTTGTCTGTGGTTTTTGAGTTCATTTATTTATTTATTTCATGGTGCTAAGAAAGTAAGATGGTGGCAACAGACACAATATTTGTTTTTTGCTGAACCAAAAATGTGATTGCATTCTTTTCCTCAGTGTTTCCGAGCATCTTATAATCAATCTTCAATCTCAGAATAGAAACTCACTTATGTGAAGTAGTAAAAATAAATGGACAAAAACTGGCACTCTTCAAAAGAATGTAAGTATTATTAACTACTGTATCCTCATGAGCAATTTCTGATGCGGACACTTATATTTGTCTTTATACTAAGTTCTCCTTGAAGCTCCAAATGAATGTAATAATCTTCACTTCCTCTCCAAATGCTCTTGCTGGTGCAAGTCAGAGGAGGTATTAAGTATCTGCCATCCTCCACCTAGTTCCAAATATACTTTTTTCTTCGGGAATACAAGTATAGCTAAACTATGTCTGTTCTGGTTTGTTTGCTTGTTTTTTTTCCCACAAGCGCTACAGAAGGGACAGGTTTTCAGTGGAAGGAAGTTTTTCAGTGATAGCTCTTCTCTTCTGGATTTGTTTGTTTAGGCTTCTTTAGCTGGGTGTAAACAGACTCTGAAAGCAGAATATACATAATTTGAGATCATAGAATCATTTTGGTTGGAAAATGCCGTGAAGTCACTCTGACATGTGAACATCTGAGCCTACAACTGAGAAAAGTGTTTTGGACACAAGTAGTATGAAGAGGTTCTAGTTTTGTTCTGACTGAACTCCTTCTTGTAGGTTGCTTCAAGGAGGTTTGCATTCATAACTTCTAGTATATGGCATCTGGAGGTATAGCTAATCTGAGCAGTGAAATTTCCAATGGTGTTTAACAGGTAAACTAGCACCTGATTTAAAACAGGAAAGCAGAGTAATAATTGTTTTCCCTGAAGCCTGCAATCCCTTCTACCATTTCTACATTTCTACTACTCTCTTACCCTTCTCCAAGTGTAGCAATTTACTGTATTAATGAGGTTGCACTATGAAATATTTGCCACATCATTTGTAGAGACTTCAGGTAAAGTTCTTGTAAAAAGCATGAATCCATCTGAAGTTTAGCAAGTATGTAAGCCTTCAGTTTAAGACCTAAGTTTTATCAGGCCTTTCATCACAAGCAAATTGACATCTTTTCAAGTGAATTTAAGACTTTGCTAGAAGCAACAGGGGCTCAGAATGCATAGACTTAGTGATAGATTACACTTCTAGAGAAATCTTTAGTCCATTCCATTTTCTTCTTCCTGCTAAATTTATTTTCTAACTTTTCGTCTGTCTTCCTTTCTTGCATAATAGACATTGCAGTAGTCAGAAAACACTGCAGGACTACTTGTGTGTTTTACTTACAGTTTGCCTTACAACATTCTTGCTGCAGAAATGGATCCTAAAGTGAATATAAATAGTTTTTTCCTGAAAAGAACTTAGAGACTAGGGTTTTTTTTCAGTTCCTGACCATATAAAATATTATCTCTAGTTAATCTTCACAGAACTTTTAAAGACAGCGAAGTAGTTGTTACTGTTCATCCAATTTCCAGTCAGATTTGTTTATTTTACTCTTGATTTTTGGTTGTCTTATTTATGCAGTACTGACAGTCAGAAAAAGTAACTCATCATCATCAGATCAGCTCCAGGAGCAAGTGCAATGACATGACGCTTCCCCTTCCCAATGCCTGGTCTGATACTTCAGGACCTATCTAGTTCTTAATAATATGCATATCCCAGAAGTTTGCTCGAAGCACTCAAAAGAAGTGTAGAGAAATAGCCAAAAGACATTGTAGAGAGATTTAAACACTGAACACCAGTGAAAATGGTTTTATTGCAGATCTAGCGGGAACTGTAGGTCTACAATTCTAGCATTAGTCAATGTCTTTCCCACTTGAAATAAAAATTACCCCTGATGTTGGTCCCAGTTTCATTATTAGATTGTTCCTTTGGAAGATATAAATGCACAATTCTAGTTAAAGCATCATGTGATCTTCACCAAGTTCTGTGCTTGTTTGCTCACTGGTTTCATTACACGACAACTGGTATTCCTACACACTAGTAGCAGCTTCCCTTGTTCCAGAGGCAGTATGTTAAGCTTCAAATAAAACTTAAAAGTGTGACAAATTCAGAAACAGGGCTCACTTGAAGGCAAAGGGCTCAGTGTCCTGGTGAGCTGAAAAGGAATTTCAGTGTTGTTATAGTAGGAAGCAGCAGAAAAGCATGCAGCAAGACTCAGGTCACACGCTGTTTTTGTGCACTGACATCTCCGCTGGAAGCAACAGAAAGGCATCCAGCAAGACTCAGATCACACACTGCTTCTGTGCACTGACGTCTCCGCTGGAGAGCAAGTACTGCATATGCTATGTGGAGGTTTAACTTTGTCTATGTTATGTTGCACCGGCATTGCGTACACTTAATTTTATTTGAGTCTCTGAATCTAACATAACATAAAGAGATAACATAAAGAGATGACAAACCTGGAGGTAGCATCTATTTGAAATGATCCAAAGTCCACCACTGGTACTGGGTACAATAAGTTATTCTTTCAAGAGTTATTTGGGCAGTCACAGCTCTTCCACCACCATCTTCTGTCTAACACACTGACATGGGCTTGTATTGGGTCACCGACAAAGAAGAAACCTACATGCAGAATGTCTGAAATTGTATTTCAGTGGTTTTGATACAGGAAAGCGATCCTTGTGCAGAGTCAGCTGAAAACATCCAGTTCCTAAATAAGGAGAAATAAGAAGAGATTTCTAAAACTTCATATTTTAAATGCATTTTTACAGAGGATTTGACACCCCATATAATTTTCCATAATTCATGTTCTGTTTTCTCCAACAATTTAATTATACTACTTCATTGGTTTGTAATCTTCAAAAGCCAATCATCACTCTCCTAAGTAATCTGATCCTTGCTTAATCTTATTCATTTTCCCAGATGATTTCCACGTCACTTTGCTAAAGCTCTACTGCTACAGAGTTTTTAGTTTTCCATTATCTATTTGCCCTTTTGGTTTCCAGTTTAATATTTGTTCTCCCTCTGTCACTAATTCAAAACACCCTGTTTTTTAGTTTGGTTCATTCGCACCCAACCATCACTGTTTTCATGAAGTTTAATTATCAATCACTCTCTGTTGTGGCATGCATTACCTTTCTTATACTGTTAATATGAATGATCACAACAGATGCTACAAGGTCAGGAAAGTTACTGTTGCTTAGCATTTGTTAAATTATTCATGGCAGAAATATTTTTTTCCATGTGCAGTCTCTCAGGCCTTGAAAACTGCATGACTTTCTCTTCAGTGCTGCTTATAAACTTTTTTTCTAGCAGTGACAGAAATATTTTGTCTTGTCATTTCTTACATTCAGCTGTACATTCTTTCTTTAGTGTTCAGTCCTGGGAGAGCTTTATTGAGTCATTTTGTACTTCCTGATAGTTCTGTCTTCATGAATATTAAACAGTCACTCAGACATTAGTTTCAGTCTTGCCTTTAATGTCTTTTATATAAGATGTTTCAGTATGTCACTACTGCAATATTTGAGCTATAAGACTTTTCTGAGGGAGAGGAAAGTGTTTGGCTTCAAGGGCCCTTAGATTTGACTGTGCAGTTTTCTCTGCAAATCTGAATTCACACGTCTTAGTTCTTTCTCTGCAGCAGTGTGTCTGTGAAGATTCCCTATGGGAAAAATGCTACATGTAATTTCCACCTCTTTCTTTGCAGAGCTGGAAGCTTTTAGGTGAGTGATCTGTTCTATATATATTTCTTTATGAGAAAAAGGGACTTGCTACAGATATCCTCAGGTTTTTGATAGTGAACTTAACACTAGTCTATAGGCTAAACTGTATGTCATATTTCCAGCAGAACAATACTTTGTTTAAGTAATTTTCCCTTGTAGAGTGATGATCATGAACCTTGACAGTGTTTGTGGTGTGATTATACTGGTTTACAAGCTAGAGAATTGATGGGTAAGGTGTGTCTTACTGTAGAAGTGTATGGATTTCTGCACAAAGACTGAGAAACAGCCCTATGACATTAAAATGCATTATATCATCAAGTTTCCCTGCATATACAAATCTTTCCTAATGGTTTACAGGAAGGTTTGAGACCTGCATGTGAGTGGTGCTCAGAGTACATATAAACTGTGTCTTTTCTGTATCACAGCAAGGATAAGGCGAGAACAGAGCTAGACAAGAAATTCTGACTCATCATTACAGTCCTTGGAAACTGTAAGCAACAGTGGAACTGCTGATTGCAAGTAGCAGTAGTTGCTTTTTTATAACTAATTACATTTTTTTTTCCATAGTTATTCTTGTTCAAAGGCTTTTTTCAGAACATCAATTCCTTCATGATGAGAAACCTTTTTCTAATATCCACCTTGAATTTATTCAGTGTATCTATACTCTTTTATTCTTCTGCAAAAATCATCCTTAAACTTTAATAGCTCTTTACTTTCCCTGGTGTTTATTGACTTGAACTGATAGAGAACAATAAACACCCATCTCCTCTTTCCAGACTAAACAGACCAAACATTCTTTGTATTCTAAATCAGACTCTCCAATTACCTGTTTATATTTGTAGGGTTTTTTTGCAGATGTTCCTTTCTAAATTGATTTTTCTTGAATGACAGATCAGGCTGAATATCAACAAATGCGAATTCCAAAGACTCTTGCAGCACACATGTATTTGTTTAAATTAAAGGATGAAAACTGCCATCTTCGGTGGTAATGTTGCAGGATTAAAATAAACCAATACTCAAATGCTTTAAGACATGGAGATCAGAGTCAGAAGGTAGGTAAAAAGTTAGAAGTTAGAAGATAGTTTCTGCTCATTTGCTTAAATCTCAGTCGTCTCTGTTCACTTGTTTTTAATAAGAGACATTCGACGAAACTTTTGATGTGTAATTGAGTCTCTTGATTACATGATTTTGGGCTAAAATCAAGCAACTTTTTCTACATTTAATTTTCTAACTCAATGAAAATTTGATGTTTGTTAAAAAAGCAAGGTCCTAAATGCATATCTTACATTGCATCTGAAATATGATTTTAAAACAGCCAACCTATCTTTGGCAGCTGGAAAATAGAGACTCCAACAATTGCTAAACAGGAGGAAAATAAAGACTTTAACAATTGTTATGCAAGACATTCTGTATCTCCCCCACCTGTTGACGACAGAGGTGCTACAGTGTTCATTCATTATTTTTCTAGTTCAGGTTTTATATAAGTGTCAGTATCTCCTTCAAGGACGTTGCTATATCAGTAGCAGGCATCAACATACAGAGATTTGAATACAAGCTTTATACACTATACTGGTGTGAAATCATAATGGTAATTATCATATTCAGGAATGAGACAGAGAATTCAAGTCCCCACAACCTTGTTTTTGACAAGGTTGCACAGATATAGTTAGTGTCGGTTTTGACAATTTCTGCCCAGAGAATGGAGAATCTTCTTTGCAAAGCCAAAGCACCGCTCCAGTGAAGCAGCAGAAGGGATTGTTTTGATAATTTTTACAACAGGCAAAATGATTAAAAGCTCTTAAGTAGGTTTTAATAAAAATATTGTCTTCCTATTATCTATTTGAGCAATAATATTATGTTATTACCTTCTCTTTCTTTTTCTAGTTGTAAATGTAGAATTTATTTGGTTTGTAAACATAAAAACCTACTTCAAAAAGAGTTCTGAGCACAAGAAATGCCAAAGCTTTTCTTTTCCAGAGCTTGTGACATAGACACACAAAAGAGCACATAACTATTCAAGACTGACAGATCTGAAGGAGACAATGTAAATGGAAAAAAAAAAAGGGGGGGGAGGGGTGTTTTTGGGAAGGGTTTTGAGCTTTCATTTTTTTTTCTATTATTCTATTATCAAGTAATGAATGTACATCACAGACATTGAATCTATTTTTCACCGATGCATTTATATAATTATGGACACTTCGTATTCAGTTTTGAAAGTGGAGGTTATCTGAAGACATTTCTCTTGAGTAGAAGCTTTTCTAGTTTGTGAGAGTGGGAAACATCATCCTTTTCATTGAAAAAAAAAATCAGTAAATGCAAATTTTTAAATCAGAACCAGACAATTTTCACAATATATTCCAATATAATCAGTGACATCCCTAGATTTAATCTATTTCTCTCTAAAAAAAAAAAAAAAAAAAGCAAAGCAAAGCAAAACAAAACAGAAAATAAAATAGAATAAAATAAAATAGAATAAAATAAAATAAAATAAAATAAAATAAAATAAAATAATTACAAATTTTATTCCTAACCATATTTGGCTGTTACCAGAATTTGAACATGTGGGCTGTCATATCAATTGATACCATCCTGCAGAAATAAATACGTACAGCTCTATACTTTGACTACAACTCTACAACTCTTTGACTACAGCTCTACAGCTTTGACTTTCTCTTTTCAAGAGGCAGGAGCCATATGAGTCGTGAAGATTCTGGGGAATGTCTTTTACAACTAAATACATTTATAGACCCTTAAAGAACTTAGAAGAGGTATTAGTTGCTTCTTATCTTTTTAGAAACTGAATGTGTCAAATACATCTGTGAGAGATCTCACAATGATGAAATCAATACAATTCATGAAAAGTCTCCCTTTATTTTCATTTTATGTCTGGACTAAAACCCTCAGGCAGATAAATACAAAGACAGTACAGGTCATTTACCATAACTGAAACTGTTGACCCTCAAAAGTTGAAGGAAAACCATGGAATTTTCAAAGTCTTGCTGCTGCTTACCAAAACTGTGGTACCAAGAGAAAACACAGTGAATTGATGAACTGTCTCTTCAATACTTACATTGTAGATAAATAACGTATATTCTCCATATTGTACGTGTATGTATATGTGTTTGTAATTAGTATTTTCAGTAAGTTAGAGCAAGAAGAAGAATTAGAAACAACAATTCAAAAAATTTTAAACATCATGTTCAACCTAGAGTCAAAAAGAAAGAGAGTATGTGGAAGATCCCTATTGTTAATACCATCAGGAAATGGGATATCACATTAGTATCAGCAGTGAAATGAAATGCTACTAAAATAATGAAGACATTCAACATGTTGAGACAGATATCAGGAGAAGCTTAAACTGTGTGGAAGAAAAACTTACTGAAACAAAATAATATTCAAAAATCTAAGCTAACTGACTCTTAGTGAGTTGTAAAGGACTGGCCCATATCCAAGTTCAGTTTCCGCCTTTCTAAGAGAGACAGATGCAATCTTATAAGCCTTCCCTTGATGGGGCTTCCTCTTTTCTTCTGCTCTCTAGAAGCAAGAACAGCAGCCAGGTCAGCTGCCTGAGTACCTCTGACTGCTCTCACGTCAGTTCCTCACCGTTTCCTGAGAAAGGACAGCAAGCTAGATGGAGTGTCACATGGGTCTGTATCTCATTTATACACAGCCAGTAGGCCCACACTGAACCAGATCCACAAACTAGATGCAAGAAAAGCTACAAGTAATGCTGTGTTAGAACAGACAGTACAAAAATCCCAAGGATGGAAAATGAAAACTTGCAGATCTAGAAACAGCAAAAATACATTAATCTGGAAAGTCTGAGGACCAATTTGTTACAAGAACAGTTTTGACATTTTGTGATACCGGTGAATGTAATTTCATTATTTGAATACAAATCTAATTATGTATCTTTTTTCAACTTCAAATGCAACCAGGTGTATTCTTAAGATAATAACTATGGAATCTGGTAAAATTCCACATCAAATTTTTGAGCTTTGTGTGACATCCTAAAACACAATGCTTCCTAGAGGCTGTGACAGTCTCTTATAGTAATACATAGATAAAACTTTTGTATCTATAGCTTAAAGATAAAAGCCATGCAAATAACATAATTTTATTCAAATTAGTGTAAAGAAAAGATCACTAAGTATACATACGCTCTCTCCTTGAAATCTGGCATTTAAGGCCAGGATAAATGTAAACATTTACTCAGTTACTAGTATTTGTTTATGGTAAAATTCTTAGATAATAACTACTTTTGTTGTCTTCCACATAAAGAAGATGGATTTTTATGCCCTATCTCTGCATCATATACAGGCAATGATACTGGAGAGGAATGTTTAAAGGAAAAATTTATCTGGAATTTTAAAATCATTTTTTATGAACAGTCCTGTTAGCAAATGTATCTTTGCTGTCAGCAGGACCAAAGATGATCACATAACTTTCATCCTAGGGCAAGTAATCCAGAGAAAGGTAGAAATGGATGGGACAGTGAATAATAAAAGCTTGCACACAAAACCTACTGACTTTGAAATTGTTTAATAATGCAGAGAATTTCATGCCCAACAAATCCACAAAAGTTCATGATCTGGGAGTTTTAAGCCACAGATTCACCTCTATTTCATCCAGGAGAGTTCACTTTATTTTCATTATGGCTCAGCATCAGGATTTATTAGAGAAAGTACAATTCAGAGAAGAAAAGGTGCAAACCTATGAAGTGTCTGAAACCTGACCACAAAAATGCTTGAGACCTTCTTTCAGGAGGACATCATTATTTTGAGAAAGGGCTATACAGAGCTCAGAAGTGAAATAATTATGATCTACATGGAAACTGGTAGTGTAGATCTCTGAGTAGGCAGTAACAGGCTGCTCAAGTGTTTTAGTGCTTACCTCAGCATACCAGTCCATGTATCAGCTTAACATTTTTGGAACCTAAATAACACACCATTCTGACTTCTATATATTAATAGTAATGAGTAAAAACAAAGAAAATTCATACCAGTTGTCCAGTTTCTGCCATACACAGCTCACGGGGAGAATATGCAGATCTAATGTGGCTTGTGGGGAGGGAAGATGCAATTTGGCTCTTAGATTTGGATGATGATACTCTCTTTGACTGAATACCAAAAGCTTTAGAGTATAATGGTGGTTTTTTTCCATGTTTGCCCAATCTTTTACTGGAAGAAAACTCCAGTTCTGTGACAAAAGAGACATATGGCCATCTGCACAATCAGGAAAATAAAATATTTTTCTCAGACAGGATATTAAATTAAAACAGGCAGTTTAACAGAGGTTTAAGGGAGAGAATATTTGAGAACGTACATGTTATCACAGCTAATGATCTCTTAAAGTTTCTCATATGGCGATGATGGCCTTTGGAGAGTAAATGATTCATGTTTGAATTATAAACCCCAGCCTAAGAAGAGTATAAATACACCAGTTCTTGTTCTGTCATCACTAGACAATATGTTTTGTTAAATAACCTGGCATTATTTATGAAACCACTGAACTTATTAATTTGAGTTCGTTAAGACTAAAGCATAACAATTCCCTAAAGTCTGCCTGTACCGCATTCTACCAGCTCTTTACTTTTCTGCAAAGCAGTAGTTACACTTCTTAAATTCTTGAGCACTTGCAGCACTAGCAGTTGATAGACTCTCTTTTATCTTTTCGTTGAGGCTCTGACATTCATTACTTGTCGGTACTATTCCTTCAAAATGCTTTTGATGTTAGCCTCAACAAGAGGAACCAAAAAACTGTAATAAAAATGGCTAGGAGGAGAGGTTGGTAAGAGTAAGAGTACGATCTACTCACTATAATAATATTCTGACTCCAGCTCTGAAAACAATGGAATTAACTAATCAAAAAGTCAAAACAACACCTCAGTGAAATTGTAATCCAAATAATTTACACTTGCAGCAGTTTTCTCAGTTTTGCGTATTCATACAGCAAAGCTAATATTGTGTGGTGAACACAAAGAAAAAAACCTTAGCGACTTTGAAGCAGAGCTGTTGGAAAATGTAAAAACCTGTAAATTCAGAGTGCATATACACAATGCAAAAGAAACGTGATGCTGGAAGATCGTAGTTTTACAAATCTTTAGCTGCAACCAATCTTTGACTGTTAACTGGAAAATGAGCTGCCTGTCCCAACAATATCTTTAATGATACCTACCAAACTATCACAAGTACTGGTTTGATTTTAAATGAGAGAATATTTTGAATTAATCTTGTGACATCTCTCCCCATTCCTTGGTATTTCATCCTCTGCTCTGTCTGCTGAAATGTGCCTTCTTAGTATTTTTCATTTTAGTTGCCACTCTCTAAATATATTCGTCTCAGAGCAGGTCTCACCGCGTTGAGCTATAGACAAGAATATAACACAGCAAAGATGCAATAAAACCTCTTGCTTGGTGCACCATCATAGCTACCAGAGGTTAATGCCATTCTTGAATAGAAAGGATCTAAAAATGTGATCATACTGCATTCTTATTAAAAAGATCTAACAGTATTTTAACTCTTAGAACGCTCTGACTCTGAATATATGCAGTCAAAAACCTTCTTTGGGTATTAGACATAATTAGAACAGCTCAGCTGGGCCATAAGTCCAATACTGGTAGTTATTTAAAACAAGCAAAGCGGATCATGTTGTTGCTGGTTTGGTTCTTTTGGAGAGTTTTTTGTTTGATGGTTGTTTGTTTGTTTGTTTGCTTAAGGGCAATCAGCTGTGCTTTGAAGCAAGTAGTCACTGATTTCTACCCTCAGTTCTGTGGCAGTGTATTCTGAGTTTTCCTGACTGGATTATGCTACATTCAGCAAAATTCTCAGTAGATTCATTGATAAGATATCTGTTAATCTCTCAGCAGATGTCTTTTGAAAACTGACAGGTGATCTTCAAGACAGTTTTGCAGCTTCTTTCATCATTCATTCTGATAAACATGTAATTAGGCTTTCATTCTTATTTTTCTCCAGCACTTTTCTGTTAGTTTTTGCTTCTATGTTTTTTTCTCCTTGTCTTATGCTTGTTTTCTGTTGAAGGTTTTTCATGCTTGGTGTTCATCATTAGGTTTCATTATTGTTCACATATTGTTTCATTCTAAGTGCATAACAAAAAAAAAAAAATTAGACTGTTCAGATTACAAATATTTGAACAGGGAATATGCGATATGAAAATAAGCCATCACATGTGCCTAAAGTTTACACTAAAATAGTCATACATCTATAGGTTTGCGAACACTAAAGCTTGTTTCTCACAATTTAAAACAAAGTGAATCAGTTCATTCAACTGCAGTGCATCACATTCAGTTAACTCCAAGTCCTCTATAGACAAAATGAAGCAGTTGCCTTTTTTTGTGGTTTACTTTGAATTATTAAAATCTTCATATATATTTTTTTTGTTTTCTAGCACTGAGAGTCAGTAAGCAGTGGTAGTGGAATCATTTACAGCAAAGCAAATGTGCTAACTGAAATGAGGTTACTTCTAAGACCTTTTTTTCTGACTGACTGCAGACAAGAAATATTGAAAATCTTATGTTCCACTACAAGCTATAATGAAGTTTGAGTCAGAAATTCTTCTGTCTCTAAGAGGTAACAGGTTTATTTTTAAGACATTGAAAACTTGGTAGAGCTGTCTATGGATGTAACTCTCCAAAGACCCATCTGTGCTAGTTTAACCAAAATTGAGTTAATTTTTCTTCATGCAGTTAGAATATTTTCTCCTTCATAACTACCATAGAGTTTTGCTTAGATTCACTGTGAGAATGAGATAATGCTGCTCCTTCCCTGTGACAGAGTTAATGTTTTCTTCCAGCAGCTTTCTAGGGTTTGGGATTTGGTATGAAAAGAACTCACTGATATATTGGATGTTGTCAGGGAAACACAAGGCCTTTTGTTGCTGGCTAGCTACAGGTGCAAATGGACTGTTTGGGACCGAAGTCCTCCCTTTCTCAGGACTGGTTGTTTGGTGTGGACTGAGTTAGTGAGAAATTGCACTGAGTATCACTTCTTTTATATTTTGGGTTTGTTTTATATATTATTATCATTAGTAATAGTAGTATATTATTTTAATTCTATTGTTTTGTTAAACCATTTTTATCTCAACCCTCAAGTTTCTCTCTTCCCTTTTGGTTTTCTCCCCTATGTGGTAGGAGTAAGTAAGTGGCTACAGTGGTCTTGATTGCTAGCTGGTGTTAAACCATGACTATCTTTAAATCAGGGCAGTGTGCACTCATACTCAATCTTAGGCTCAATCTCTAATGAAAAAAATGTCTTAAAATGCCTTGAAAAGGAAGAAATGCCTTGAAAAGGAAGAAAACAGCAATTATACTACTTCGCTACCTAATTACTGAAAAGGAGGAAAAACTCAGGTGTTGTGGAAAACACTGTTAAATTAAGATGTGATATTGAGATATTAACAGATATGATGAGCCCTTCACTTAAATCAGTTTTATTGTTTTCACCTTGTTAACCTTTGTCCTCAGGTGCTGATCATTTTGTTACAAAGTGGGCCACAGATCTCATATTTATAGCTTTTCTAAAGTGCACTTGTCAGCTTCCACTATAAATCCTGACAGTCATATAATCTAGGAAGCTTGATAAGAAAGTGCTGTGAGTACCAAACATGGTTTCAGAAACATAAAAGTACATTTTACAACCCTAAGGGGCCACCGTGAGTGTCCTTTGCTAATTGTCAGAAAAACAAATGATGCTACATTAATGTGTCACAAAGCAAGCATTGCAGGCTTCTTTGACTGGAAAAATGAATAGTATTTTAAAAGGCTGGTTATCTGTAGATAACACTTGGAGTACCTTTGGCAGCATTATTTTTAAGCAAAGCAGAAGAATGAAAATCATAAAATCATAGAATCATTTGGGATAGAAGAGACCCTCAGGATCATTGAGTCCAATCATAACCTAACCCAACTTAAGCAATAAACCATGTCCCTAAGGAACTCATCTAAACGCCTTTTAAACACCTTCAAGGACAGTGACTCCACCACTTCTCTGGGCAGCCTGTTCCTATCCCTGACAACTCTTTCTGTGAAGAATTTTTTCCTAATATCCAATCTAAACTTCCCCTGGCACAACATGAGACCATTTCCTCTTGTCCTATAACTTGCTACTTGGGAGGAGAGACCAACACCCTCCATGCTACAACCTCCTTTCAGGCAGTTGTAGACAGCGATAAGGTGTCCCCTCAGCCTTCTTTTCTCCAGGATAAAAAGCCCCGGTTCCCTCAACTGCTCCTCATAATACTTGTGCTCCAGTTCCCTCACCAGCTTTGTCGCCCTACTCTGCACTCTCTCTAGTATTTCAATGTCCTTCTTACAAAAAAATAAAAGGCTGGTTCTGCCATTGTTCATAGAGAAGCATGAGAAGAAAACGTTTTGTTTTGTTTTGTTTTGTTTTCGTAGAACTATTTATTATAAGACAAGAACTTCAGTGAAAATGGTCAATCCAGAACTCATCATTTTATATGTGAAACTAGAATTTTTTTTCTCCATGTGCATCACTTTACAATTCTCTACACTGAATTTCATATGCTATTTTCTTTACTCAGTCTCCCACAGTCATCTTGCAGGTCTTCACTGTCTGCCCTTACCCTTTCTATCTGGAATAAATATGTATCAGAAATAAGCTTTGTCATCTTCCTGCTCACCCCCTTTTCTACAATCTTTACAAATGTGTTAAGCAACACAGACACTGAGCCAACACCCCACCAAACTTCACTGGTGACCTCTCTCCATTTAAACAGTAGACTATGTTTGTTTTTTATCTCTTGTCTTTGGAGTAATTATTACCCATGACAGAGTTTTCTGTCTTACTCCATCATTGCCCAGTTCCTTTAAAAGCACTGAAGAGCCACTATAAAAAGCCATCTCAGACACAGGTATCAAGGTAAGAAAAAACTAAGGAATGAAGATAGGAGACAAGTGCCTATCTCAGTTTACAGGAAGGGAATCTCTTCTGCTGGTTG
This sequence comes from Patagioenas fasciata, assembly GCF_037038585.1. Classification (NCBI taxonomy): domain Eukaryota; kingdom Metazoa; phylum Chordata; class Aves; order Columbiformes; family Columbidae; genus Patagioenas; species Patagioenas fasciata. The sequence continues at coordinate 24,320,851 of NC_092524.1, read as the reverse complement.
CCCTAGCCTTTGCATTCCATTGTTTAGCTTTTCCATAAAATTTGCCATTGAAAAGATGATTTAACCCCAGGACACTCAGATAGAGGGGAGAGATGGAAGAAGTTACAAATTACATACAGCTGAAAAATAAGCATTTCATATAATGTTTACTTTCTGTTGCAGCTTTGGCAGTGATATATGTCTGAGAATTCTGCACTCTTGACTGTCTTTGAACAGTTTTGCTTTAGTTGCAAAGTAATTGATTTCATAGCACAGTCTTTCAAGTCCTCTACAAAATCTTCTGCCCTAATTTTTTCTCATGCTCTCATTTTCAGACATTTGGCAATTCACCATGATGCTTCCTGAATTTATATTTTCTCCCGCATTGCAAGGGTTTTCTATTTTCTTCTTCTGTTTCTTTCTTAAAACTTCCTGGTTTTATGTCTCTGAGTTTTCTACAAGCTATAATTATACAATTTTGCCTCCGCAGTGCAATGTACTAAGTGATTCAGTATTCCTTATAACACAGGCAGGAATCAAGTGTATACTTTTCAAGCATAACCACAGGACTCTTTTGAATGTGTTATCCCGGTTCCTCAGAAGACTGTGCTTGCAGGTATTTAGGAAGATTTCACTGAAGACTGAACACTGTTATCTGAATAAGATATTGCTTTCTTAGAAAAGCCTAGAGTTCAAAGCTAAGTTCACATTAATTTACTCGAGAATCAAGACCAGTCTTTGTTTTCAAGAACCTTCTTGCTTTAAGGGAAATAAAATGTTTAGGCTTCCAAGAAAATCCATATATACTTTGATTGTTCTTAAGACATGTGGAGATTTTTCTAAACAGCTTTGAGCTTGTATTAACCACTTATTAATAATTGGACAAAAGAAATACAACAACAGTATAAATCACAGCTACTATGATACTGAAAATTCTGCACATCAGATGCAATGGCACCAGTCAATGCCATGAGATGGGAGAGAATCAGGTGGTTTATTTTGTTTTGCCTTTTTTTCCTCTGAAATGTACATGCTATGCTATTACTTATTTTCATCAAGCTACACACCTGCAAACCTGTCCATTTTGTCCCATTGAAATGAATTATTTTCAACCTGAAATTATTTTATAAGTATTATATTCCTGAAAAATAGATGAGAAATGAACCAAAAAATATTTACATTGCTGCAGAATATATTGCCAAAATTAAAGGAATTACAGTTGAAGAAGTTAGAGAAGTGACTACACAGAATGCACTGAAAGTATTCCCCAATCTTCAGAACTTTCTTCGGATATAGACTTAGAAATATGTAATATTGCAGAAACTATTATTTATGGTATAATTAAAAACAAATGTGCATTTTGTCCTATTGAAATGAATTATATTTAGCTTTCAATAAAAGGTTTTTCTTTCCTCAGGCAACCTCACACTCTTATAAAGTAGAGTAATTGCAATACAGGTAATATGTGGATACGGTTGTTACAATCCAACATTTAAATATCACAGTAGTAAGAGCTATCCCCATAGTTCAGATGAATGAGTTCAGGAGAAATGAAAGCCTTCAAGTTCACCTTCAGAATTCCTATATTTGAATGCAGTATAGCCCTTCACAATAACAAGCTTGCAACCAGGGTCACTCCACTGACAATAAACTGGTGTTCATCTGTGTGAAAAAAGGCTGATGAATCTCCATTAAGTAAAGACACCTAACTCAAATGCAGAGGTCTTTCACATCAAGAAAGCTTAACCTATTTAAGGTTTTATAGCCAACCAATGTGACCTTCAAATGGATAGGGATCTGAGATGAATATTAATTTATTAATGAAGTAATGAATTAGTATAGTAGACATTGTTTCTTCTTCCTCAGAGCAACCAGGATTCATCTTTATTTTCTACACGGTATTATATGAATTTTGGGATGGACTTACCTAGGAGTTGTTAAATATACTGCCATCCTGCAATTTCAGTCTTCTGGTGAGTTTTTGCCCAGGTGTTCTGTGAAAAAATCAAGGACATTGATATCAAATTTTGCTAATTTTAAATAAAAGTTGAAATTATTGAGAAAATAGGTTTTTTGACACTTTTCCTATTATATTAAAATAGTAAATGATAAAAATATTCTGGGTTAAAAATGACTAGATATATGCTTATTTTCCAACTTCATGTTGTGCTTGACACTAATAAACATTAATGTGGAGCCTTCTGTTGTTCATCTCTATACTCAGGTGCCCATAACTCTTTTCCCTTATTTAGCACTGAAATATGAGTTGTAATGTCAGTCCCAACCAGACTAGCTCTCAACAAATCCAGTATGCTGTAAGACCCAAGATGTAATGGCAAAAAGGTGCCTTCAACACAGTGCTGCTTTGAAAGTATGAAAGTTGGTGCTCTAGGGCTAGTTTAGTCCTTATTCTCCCATTCAGCTGTAACTGGACATGATTTATTAGCAATTTTCTTCTCTGATTTGCTGTCCATCAGGAATACCTTTGCAGTTTAATGAAAAGTTTATGCTTAGCTGACATGTATAAAGTCTAAAATCAGAAGACAAGGAATTCAAAGAGAATGTGAAAACTGAGCAAAGAAACTCGAATTGTACATAAATTTCTTGGCACATGAAGGTATACAGAATGATAATTTTTTTGCATGAAGAGCTTTTCCTCCAAGAGATCTGCTTTCATGCAAACAAATTATTCAGCTTGCTTTGACATTAGACAGTTTTAACAGAATATACTTCCTTCCAGAGGCTTTTCTCAAAACAAAAAAAAAAAAGAGATAAAAAAGTAATATATAAATTGTGCTGCTTATCTTCCTTCTCCTCTGTATCTCTGTATGGGAATCCAAGCTGTGTTTAAAATTGACTTGTAATTGATTTTTATGTAGCCACAGGTGTCAATAGAAAACACTGAGACAATATAAGCTTTAATTTTGTATATTCAAGAATATAATAAATACTAAAAAACATACAATTTCATACTGGAAAAAAATCAACATGAACATTAGTAATACGAAATAATTACATTTTAGAATTAATTAATAGCCAGAATCTATTTTTTTTGACCATCACATTACATGTATGTCTTCTAATAGCTACAGAGACTTAAATTCTTGTTTATTATTGAAGTGTTTTATACCTTTTATCTGAGAACAAGAAAAAGCACTTTCTTTTGCCTGCTTTTTAACCACCACGTTCAAAAAAATAAAAAAGAAGAACAGATATTTTAAGTTTTAAAACTATCACTGCAAAAACCCTAAGTCTTCAGTCTCAGGTGTGTAAGGACAATCCTGTTGCAGGCTGTTACAAACCTAAAGAGAAAGGGGGCATTTTGGGATAGTTCTTTAGGGACAGCACAGAAGCATGTCACTTGCAGGAGCTACCTTACAACAGACAGGGACTGAGTGACCTAATTTCTGCTTTCTCCTCTGCCTCCACTGTGATCAAACAAATATCATTTTCAGTCCTCCTCAACCTTGGCACTGTACAAAGGTCTCTAGAAAATACATTGGAATAAAGTTTTAAACTACTAAAATGCAGCATGCACTCATCTAAGCAACACAACAGAGCGAACACGCTAGTGGGGACCGGTCAAGATTTACACCCATGTCAGGTGATAACCAGGGTTTCCTATCGATGGCATTAAATCACTGACTTTACCAGTTCAGCACGTAAACTTAAACAAGATTACTCTTTTCTTTTGAAAGTGTAATTGCTGCACTGACAATCAACATCACCATGTGAAGAGCTTGAGTAGGCTGTTGTTCCCAATGACTTTCTGAAATGAGTATACAGTTGACCAATGGTGTAAAATGAGTAATACTCATGTGAACAATATTCATTTTAAGGCATCTGATTAAATTTTCTGTGGATCATAAAGCAATGGATAAAAGTAATCTTAAATAGTTATCACGGTTATAAATTTCTTGCACTAATTTCTGGTCTCTCATATGTATGAAAATCCAGATTTCTAACAAAAAAAGTCAAATGTGTGGCAAAATGGGTGTTTCTTACTAAAATATCTAAGTTCTTATTAAGTAAAATACTTTTCCTAATCTGAAATCTAGTTAGCTTAAATTTTTTTTTTTTAAGTTTTTGTATTTTGGACAATAAGTTTTAGAAAAAGGTTTTAGCTGGGAAAAAAATATTTGGAATGCTTAAAATGGACAGATGAAGTAATAAAAGTTCAAGAATATTCCAGTGTTTCTGATAAATTTGGTGGAAACCCCTTATTCTCACAAAAAGTTGTTAAATAAAAAAAAGGAAAAATGCAGAAACATTTCACGGACTTAAAGATTAGTGTCTGCTTACCGCTAATTTTTTACTGATTCATATGAGAAGTTTTTATTATCAGAGTCTTCAAATTAGGCACATATTTGAGTGCAGTATAAGGTATTATTCTAGTACAAGACAAAAAGAAGAAAAAATACAATCACCAATTTAATTCTAAGCATCTACTAAATATTCAGATTATGTTAAAAATAGGATGCATTTAAAAACTGCTGGCTACTTAAGATTACCTTTTAAAATAACTGCTAAGTGATTGGGTTGGCTTCTAATTAGCTAGAAAAACTTTCCATGATCCCTAATCAACTTGTAGAATAAGTTAATATGCACTACTGCGGCAGCACATTTGCAATAAATGTTTGTATGATACAAACGGTCCATCACCTGTTCTGCATTAGCTGATGAAATGCAGCTTTGATGGGAATCCTTGAAAGTGCAATACATTTTAAAATAACTGCAAATCATAAATATAAAAATTAACTGCAAAATCTACAAGAAAAAAAAATGCATATCGTCTATTCCCACTTCACCCAAAGGATTTGCCATAATCCAGGATATACCCAGAAATGTTTAAAATTCTGAAACCAGATCCTGTTTACATTTAGAGGAATTGTCAGCAAAATACACAGATAACTATTTTCATTCAATTTTTCCTGTTCAATTTATTTTAAAATATTACCACAAATCTATAGGGAACATCAGAAAAATACAGACAAAACACATTTCCCTCCCAGTCTCAATTACACTATATGATTAGCGATCTAATATTTTACTGTTTGCCACTGCTTGCAGTCAGTACACTCACTTTTCTGTAACTGGAAGCAGCTTGCAGGTTGGTGTGCAGATTTTCAGAACTCCTGCAGGCCAAGCAGGGAACTGCCCACATGAACAGAAGAGATGACTCCCAGGAAATATGTCCCTATCTGCTCTTTAAAACCATAATTTGTGGTGGAAAGAAGGTCAAGTGATCCACTCAATAGCCAGGGCATGGAAGTCTTTTTTCTGAGGATACTCACCAAGGAACAATTTTTTTCTTTTTTTTCTCAGAAAGAGAAGCAGGCACATACTGCAGCTCCTGTTCTAAGCCAAAGTTCTGTGTTCATTATATACATCTTGTTAATGTCATTTGTTGGTTTTCTTGAAGTGAAATTACTCAACAGTCAAAAAGGAAGAACAAAAAGCTAACCTGTCATTGCAAAATCTTTTTGATCATTTAAAAGTATATATCAATATATATGTCATTAGGTTGCACATTCATGGTTCCCCAAAATGCAAGCATTTTAGAAAAAAAAAAAAAGTAAACAAGAGAAAATATTACATATTTTTCTGAAGATATCCTTCTAGGAAAGCACATAGCTGATTTTTAACATCTTTCGTTCAACAGAGTAGACCTGAATGGTTATCATTCTTGAAAATGGAAATCATCATTTGTCTATACAGGGTTATACTGGGAAATACGTGCAGAATGCCACACATTTCTCTTTCAAAGCACTGGAGATCCAAAATAAACACTTACCAAGAGCAGAACCTGTTGTCAGATGTAGCTTTTTTAAAAAGTGTTATTGAAGAGATTCAGCTATTATTTCTTGACAGTATGTTTCTTATGGAATTTTAGAGTCTATGGAATCTGGAAATGGTCCTAAAATTATTTGATTCCTGCATGACTTACAGGAAAAGGGGGTTTAACTAGAATCTCAGTAGTGCAATAAAAAAGACCTGATGTTGGAAAGTCAAAGCAAGATATCAGAGAATAGAAAATTCATTAACAATAAGTGAAAACATTAAAATGCTTTTATAAGATGCAACCATAGAGAAGGAGATTGTGAAACTCTTTTTGTAGGAGAGATTATTTAATAGAGGGACAAATACGTCAAAAAAAGCTACAGCTCTTCCAAGTACTGTTCCTTTCGCCCAAGTGTTTTTTTTCCTATTTTTTAATGAATAATACATGTATAAAATAGAGTAGCACATTACTTTTTATTTACATGGCATGCATGTTTATATATAATTTTGCATAGTGACATTTGCAAGCCAATGTGCTTTGCAAAATAATGCAAATTGTTGTTTTTAAAGGGAAAGTTTGTGTAAACTTTCATTAATGTCAGGTTAATATAGCAATTGTATTAACAAGGGCAGAATTGCTTAAATGCTAAGGAAGTTAATGTAAAATTTATTTGGGTGATACATATTTATAAGGCACATACATATGCAAATTATGAGCTATATTTATTTAATTTAATAAGAAATTATCTTTTTGCTTCGGCATAAATACATTTCTTAGACTTCCTTCATTGAAGGACATTTATGTGAAGGCTCTTTCGGCTGCTGCATAAAATATTTAGAGATAGTTTTATCTTTAATTCTTTTAGAATACTTGAAATTCTTTTTTTTCTGGCTAGAAATATAAACTTAGCCAAAATAAAAGCTATTGCTGGAAGAGTAATGCCAAAGATGGCAAATCATAACCAGTTTTCCTGTGTCACAACTTAGATCAGCACCTTTTATCTTCAACATCTTGTATCTTCATAATTTTCTTTGGGGTCCCTGTAGGCTGCTATTAAGTAAAAATATGACACATTGTCATTGACTCTACTCTTATTCTGGATCTAAGAGTCAGCCATAATCTCAAAAAAAAATCTTTAGTCTGCTTCATTGTCCCATTGCAAAGGCAAGTTGGAGTTATGCAAGATAAGTTCCCAAACTTCCAAATTCTCTGCGAACCAAGTCCAAACTCAGAATCTTTGAGCACTGGTTCCAGCTCTACAATATAACAATTGCTTTACTCATACAGTATGTGCTTGACATTTCCTGCAGTGCCAATTTTTGGTACCCAAAATTTCAAAGAAAAGATAGAGGTACTGTATCTCATTTATTTCTGTATGTAATTGGGCTAGCCTTAAGGAAAAGTGACCCCTTTGTTGTATGTGTTATTTCCAAGCTGTGTTTTACAACTTGTGTTGTCATCAGCCAGTATATCAAGCCCATTATTGCACTAGACTTTCGTTATTTTCTCCTGACAATATCCTCAAGGTTGATAAATGGTCCTGCTTTCATGTAGAAGGCAATGTATTTATTTGGATCCCATATAGAGATTTATGAAACCATGACATTCCGCAACTGTGATTGGAACAACAAGCAAAGGCTAGTACATGATTTAATCCTTAAGGGATGATTGTATGTATCCGTTCTCTGGTCATTAACTTCTTGAGGTCTGAAAATATATATTACTAATAATAACAAGATGCAGTTCAACTGTTTCCAGAGGAACATCAGGTTTACTGCCACCGAAGAGAAAAAATAATAATATTTATACTTGGCCTGCATTTTTAATGAGTATAAAATTATGTGCATGTTTCTGGAAGAAAATACGATAGAGAAACATTGCTTACAGATAGTGTGAGGAGAGAGAATTAAAAGCAGAAAAAAATATATTATTTTTCTGTCTTGGTCACTTTTGTGCTGTACATTTCTGTTTAAGCTTGATCCAACTGTGAACATTATCTTGGTGATGTTTATTCAAGGAATCACAAGGTAAGGTTCAGGGAGTGTAAGGACTGGACTTCTTGCAGTCATCTTTGAAACACTTTTCATTTAACTGAAATTCTCAGTTCTAGCTTACACACAAAAATAAGTAAATTGATAAGGCACAAAAGGAGAAGCTGAAGTAAAAGACAAAGAGAGGACCATTATTTCAAAGCTGTGAGAAAATAGATTCCAGTCAGTCTAACTCCCCACACAGCTTGTGCCAGAGCTGCTACATAACCCACAGCCAGGCTTTCTGACTGCTTTTGCTACTTGGGATGCAGACCATCACACTTTGGCACATCTCTGTACTTCAATTCTTCCACAGCTCAAATGTCCATTTCGTACCAATGTCAATCCTTTCAATGGTCTTCTAAAAAGTAGCTATAAAATACCTGTATTGTAAGCTCTTTTGAACTGGAAATAACTCTGCTTAAATCAGTTTCTAGAGTCTGTTGACAAGAAATCACTAACCTGTCTTACATTACAATAGAATTGACAAGTGCTCCTAATAAATGGAAGCACATTTATTATATGGATGCCAAACCTGCATCTGCATGCCCCAAACAGATGGATACACAAATCAATTGGCTGCGATTTCGGAGGAATGCTGGAAACTTATCTATGGAGAACTGATGTAGAACCCAGACCTGTCACAGGAGTGCCCCAAGGAGCTGCTCCATAACAGCCCTCACTTTGCCTACTGCAACAAGTGGGTCAGAGGAAAGAAGGAAACAGGCTGGGAATGAGCATAGGTCCTTACCCCTTTTTGCTGCTACCATGTACCATATGCTTTAGATTATTCTGTAACCAAGAAAGTGGTGTTGATTACTGACTCAGTGCCAAATGTAGGTTTACTGTGGGTTCATCTCTGAGTATAACAGAAATAGGAACTACATTTTTATTTGTGGTATCATTTTATTATGTGCAGTAATTTGGTTTCTCATCATATGTCACCCCAGGCGTTATTTGTACATAAAAGGAGAGACATTGAGCTCACTCTCTCTTATCATGTGTGTTAATTAAATCAAACCACAGTAAATACATTTATGTAATTTACCAGCACACATACATTTCCATATCTGGGCTGTTGAAGAGCAGATCACACTAACTGGTGCAGTTAAAAAATGTTCAAATACTACAATTTTTGGATGGTCTAGGCAGAAGTACAAATAATTAATCTGATCGTTGAACTACTTCTCAAATATTTTGGGAAAGCTACTACATTATGCTTAATGTAGTGGTATATTCCTTACAAAATTAAATTCAGTTATCGCTTCCAGAGTTGTTGTCACTTCAGAGCCTACACCAATAGTTCAGGTATTTCATATCAAAGAAGCTATTGTGGCATATTCCTTCAGCAGCCATCTGTATCATGTGATAAGTTGATCCCGAGTTTTGCTTCTGTAACACAAGTGGCAGCATCAATAAATTTGTTGGGAAAAATTCCCTTTAACCATAGATTGGTTCAACCAAACAAATGGCCCTGCTTGAGGCATCCAGCAGATGCTGTCATCTGCACAACATAACAATCTTTTTTCTCTACTGTAGTCCTCACCGATTGCAACTCTGAAAATTTTAAATATATATAGAATAGATACAAAGTAGCTATATAATCCATCCTCATAAACACCAGCTGCATGTGACTATTAATCCTTTTCTTCTGTTTCCTTTTACTCCTCCTGGTCCACCCTTTCTCTTTACCGCGCTCAATGTCTATGCTACATGCTATCTTTGTGGATGGTTATTTAGTTATTTATTTTGCTAGTAAATTGCTGCCATTCAATAGCACACTGTTTTAGTTTTGTGAAGGTCTAGTTCAGTTAGAGTTTTACATCAGTGCCTGTGGTTTTGCTTTGCAACTACACAGGTTTTGTCCTGACCCAGATGCTGGCATTTTAAATATTAAATAAATAGCATGCCAAAGCTTAAATGATCATGGCTGTCGAATAGCGGCCACCACTGTTGAAAGTAAATGGTAGGTTTGTTTGTGCTTGAGGGTTTCTTTCCCATTTTTTAATAAACTACATACACTGATGGTACCTAGCTGTCTGATTTTCCAAATGTTATCTAAACTTTGCAGAGGAAAAGTGACTCTTAATTATGTTAGGTTTCTGTATTTTTTACCAACTCTATTGGGATTTGTTGCATAACAGAAACAAATCTGTAATTCATCTCTTGGTAACATGAATCTCCTGCCAATACAATATAAATTCCCCTTTCACTATCCACAAAGAAAACATGCTCCTAAGACCCGATGGGGCTGTGTCCTTGATTCATTGCATGCTGTGGCATATCCATTGGCTGGATAGCCCAGATGCTTGCTTATTGCTCTCTGGCAACTGTAAGACTTTGGGAAACTGCCTTAGCTGTTTCAAACTGGAAACCTATTCACCAGATAACGCTTGTGTACAGCCTTTTTACTATATATATAATTAATTGGAATCAAGCACTGAGATGAATGCACTTTTTGTTCACACAATAAAGTTGGTAACTGTTAGTGATAACGTGCAGTGGGATTTACATTTCAGTTTTACGTTGTAAAACACAAGCAGCCAAAATCATGTATAATATAAATTAAAGTGTGAGCTGGACGTGGAAACTAAGGGTAACTAAATTATTATAATAAATATTGACAAAGACCTGAAAGAATTCATAGATTATGCCAATTAAGCATATGATCCAAGAACCACTGAGTGCATGAAAGCTTTTATTGAATTCAGTTGTCTTGGGATCAGCCTCTAAGAATATCTTGAATCAGAGGGAAAATATAAAGAACTGGCTATCTATCTCTCTTTTCGTACAGAAACCAAAGGAAATACCTGATGGCATTTGACTGCTTAGTCAACAGAACAGTGTCAGAAAGGATGCAGATGAACATATTTTACCTGAGAAATTATGGTATAAAAATGCCAGCTACTTGTTTAATTGTCAGAAATGTTTTCCTAAACTCCATCTGCATCTCCAGAAGAAGGAAAATGGATAGCAGAGATTAAGTATTTGTAGTACTGATGCTAACAGCAAATGCCAGAATTACACGGAAGATTGTAGTATGCTTAATCACTCAAATATGACTTTTTAAGACATTACTTGGGATCTCTACAGGTGTTAAACAAATGTGCTATTACATAATAATGTGGATGTGAGAACACATTGTATTGAAAGAGTATGTGTATTTTCAACTACATTAAACAATTAATAAAATGTTCATTAATACTTCCAACTACAGGCATATTACAATTACCTGACATTAAGTTCTGACAGTCTTTGTCTTTTAGTGACTAGTGCTGTATTATAAATAAAGGAAAAAAAAAAAAAACCACATAACTTTTATGTTTGAGACTGATCTTTTACAGTAAAAAAAAAAAAGTATTTCCTTTGTTGACGACTTCACATAATAAAACCCTTACACAATTTCTCTCATGCACACTCACAACTTAGGTATGGTTTTAGCAGATAAAAAATTGCTTGGTGTGGTAAGCTCCAAAATTTGAGTCACAAAAATCTTTTGGGTGACCACTTAAACAGGAGGGAATCTTTTGTACTGCACCTCAGATCTTGGCTTTTGCAATTTGAATCCATGTCAGACTAACATGTGTGTTTCAACAGATATTTCATTTCCCTGTTTGTGAGCTGCAGATAGGTGGTCCAATCTAAAATACAGTATAGTGTTAACAATATGCAATTTCATTAGTCCAACTGTGAAAGTAGGGCAAATGTATATATACTTTGGAAATTCCACGAGAAAATTCATTTTTCTTCATGGTCCTCTGATTCTTATTGCTTCTGACACTGGAAACATCAGAGAATAAATTTGTTCCACAACGGTCAGCACACTTTCCTGTAGTTCTAAGTGCTGAAATTGCCCAATTCTGAAAAATGCAGGGTTCCTGGGAAAAGACAGTAAAATAATGCATGTTTGACCAAACTTCTCAAAAGTTTTCAGTTGGATTTTGCTAGAATATTGAAGAAATTATCTTTACTAGCACAAAAAAAAAAATATTTTCATTAAAGTTCTGGGGCATTGGTGAATTGAAAAGAAGAAGAGTTTATTATATTTATATTGACATTTAAATCTTTCTTAAATGATCACCTGAAGAATCACATCATAGAATCATAGAATCATAAAATGTCCGGAGTTGGAAGGAACCCACAAGAATCATTGAGTCCAACTCCTGTCCATGTATATGACAACTCCACAGCTCGCACCACGTGTCTGAGGGTGTTGTCCAGTCTCTTCTTGAATACTACCAGGCTTGGGGACGAGACTTCCTCCCTGGGGAGCCTGTTCCAGTGCTCCACCACCGGCTGGGTGAAGAACCTTTTCCTAATGTCCAACCTAAACCTCCCCTGGCATATCTTCCTGCTATTCCCTTGGGTTCTGTCATTGATCGTTAAAGAAAAGAGTTCAGCACTTACCCTTCTTCCTTCCCTTGTGAGGAAGCTGTAGACTGTGATGAGGTCTCCTCTCAGTCTCTTCTTGTCGAGGCTGAACAAACCAAGTGACTTTATCTGCTCTTCATATGGCTTCCCCTCCAATCCCTTCACCAACTTTGTAGCTCTCTTCTGGAAACTCTCCAGTAGCTTAATATCTTTTTTTTATGTTGTGATACTCAGAACTGCACACAGTGCTGCAGGTAAGGCCACACCAGTGCAGAGTAGAGTGGGAAAACATTTAATTGCTTAAAATAGGTGCTCTTTAAGAGGAGTTTTTAAGAAAGACAGAACTTAATCACAGTGTAGTGAGTCACTGGCTTTTTACTGCCACAAATTGCAAAATGTCTTGTCCACTGGTTATAAACATGCAGTTAAACTGTTTGGTTGTTTTGTTTTTGCTTGGTTGTTGTTTTCTTTTTTCCCCCCTCATTCTCAAATAAGGCTGGCATAGTGACAGGAAAAGTCACAACAGACCATGTGCAGCAAATTTTACAGGCAGCCAAAAGCTATCTTCTTGATCTTATGTCCATACTATAAATACCAGGGGGCTTGTCACAAGTCAAGTCAATTGCCATATATAACATTTTGTTTGGGGAGGCAGAGAATGTGTAAATTCACACATATATATGTGCTCATATACACAGAATATGAGTTAGAAATGAAACTAAAAATATTTTGTGTAATTGTTTCTATGCACAAATTCCCTGTTAACATGGACAATATAATGATGGAGCACAGCTAAAATTCAAATAAAAAAATTTTGAAGTGTAGCAAGTAGCACCTCTTGTTTGCCTTTAGTGAGGAACATCTTGATTGTGTACAAAGGCACATTTGTGCAAAAAGCAGACCTAAGCTGCATATTAAAATCTCTACCTATCTCAAGCAAACTCCAGACAACATATGCAGCACTGTACTCCATACTTCCTATGAAGTAACACATGAGACGTCAATAACAGTGGTGTTAGACAAGTGTTTCAGTAACAGCAGGCCAAGTGGTAGAACCAAGAGGAACAAACTGTAAATTAAAACATTAAAATAACCTACAGCAACAAAACACACAACTGCCTTGCTACATGTTAAATAGTATATATTCACACAGCTTGTATATACAGGGTAATAGTATTGACATTCAATTGCTTCCTAAAGTGTGAGATTATCATTGAGGTAAATCATTACAAACACTTTTTAATAGTTGAAGATTGTATTGTATTTTATCCTTCTCTGCTGCATTTTATCCTTCTCTACTACCTTATTTCATTTATAGGATGTGTCTCTTCAAAATTTAGAGCAGACAATAAGATGAGAATATGTTTGTGTGTCTGTCACACTGTTAATTCTACAGATTCATTTAGGACCTTATGTGGCTTTGGTTATGCATCCACTTCCAAAAGCATTCACATTCTTTTGATATGCTTTACTTCTTACCCCTTGACAAAAGACTGACTGTCCAGTTCAGGTTAGTACCTGAGTGCCTCACAAGAATTTGTGTGTTTCTTCTTTACAACTGCTCTGGTAGGAAAAGAAATAATATTTTCACTATAATGAAGTGAGAGATAGTCTATGTGCCTTGTGAACCCTCACACAAGAAGTCTGTGGCAAACCCACCTCTACCACCTGGGCATCTTTAAAAACATCCAGAACAGAAAAGTAGTAAATTGTATTGGTGAGATATTAACTCATATTCTTGCTCGCTAGTCAGTTTAAATGAAATGTAGAGACACACTAAGCTTTCTGGTTCTAAACCAGACATAAGCTATGACAAGTATTTCTAGGGACCAAATAACAAGCAGTAGCTGAAATGCAGAGAATATAAAAACTTCTTACTGTGGTCAGCCCTCCATATGTCATTATTACATAAAAATATATCAACAGCGGACTGTCAAAATTTTAGCTGTTGAGAAATTTTTAAAATGATCCAGTTTTGGTAGCATGGAAATCACACCTGGCTAATTAGAGCTTCTAATCCCAGAATTTATGTTCAGACATCATCAGATCTCTCTTCAATCGGTTATTCAGCTGAAAATACTCTTTCATTAACTGACAGGCATTTGTTCTCTTAGTCAATTTTGTGCCTGATTAGAGCAAAAGAGAGGCTGACATTAGCCAATTGTCACACACATAAAGGTCAGAGGCTGAAACATCAGAATATGTACGTCTGCCATAGCTAGACTGCCACTTAGGCTGAGCTCCAGACATTAGTTCACCACCAACTACAATGGTGTTTTACCTGCTACTCTAAGCATCCTGTAAGATGGAGAAGAATTTATATCAAGCCTATTTTTTTTCTTCCCCATCTAGAATAATGTTCCATAATTTATTCCAGATATACAAAAGTATTGAAAAAAATTTGACACAAAATATACTATCATTATTTACACACAAGACTCTTGAAGAAAAACTGTAAATGCAGTTAAAGAGAAAATGAAGTCACTGATTTATGACAAAGCTATTTCACCCATTAAACTTGTAAAGCACTTGCATCAACGTGAAACTAAAGGCAAGTAGGCTTTTAAAAGCAAGCTGAGTGTTTGAATAAGAGGGTTTTTTTCTACCCATCACATATGATGTGAATAAAAAAGTGCCAAAAGACATTTTTCTGTATTATTTTTAATGACATAGTTCCTTAATGACAAAATGAAGCTGTTCGGTACAAAGTTAAGGATTTTACCTCCTATTTCATGTCAGTATATAAGACACGCATATTACAAATACTTAATAAGAAAAGACAAACAGTATATTGATGCTGAATCATCCATTGAACAGAAATAGGAAAGCCATTTGTCAGACATCCCATCCCTGGCTGCTGCTTGCACAGTCCTCTCCCCACTTGCCAAGCACAGTTCTTTCAGGCAGCAAATGTGAAAACTTGCCCACTAAACTGCTTCAGGTTGCAGTCTTGGTTTAGACTCAATCTTACTTCTAGACCTCAAGCCCAGCTCTTGATCTTCCCTTTCCAGTTGTAGATCAGCTCACCCAGCCTTGATCTATCCTACCTGTTCTTTGCCTCACATTTCGTTGTCGTAGTATAAATTCTTGATTCATGACTTTAGCTTGATCACAGTCACTCAGTTATCTATGACTTTAGGCTGGGCATTCTCAGTGTGCTTTTTGACTTTCTCCTCAAATTCCAGGTAAATTCTTTCCTTTGAACAAAACATCTGCCAGCTTTTGTGGCTCCCAGCACAGGTGGTCATTACTATGGCATCTGGGTTTGGCCTATACAGTGGGAATTTCTAGGTTCTTAATGATTTCTTTGAAACATTATGATTTAAATTGTGCCTTTATAAAAAAGTCTAGGGTTTATGATTATTCAGTTGTATTAATATAAAAGGGAATTAAAATTACAGTACAGGTGCCATTTACAGTGTCTCCAAATTATTTGTCACATGTATTTCCTTTACCAATAAAACACTGGGTTCTTTTCCTCCATAAGAATCAAGCGAGTGGGTACAACACAGGTTCCATCATTTAGACTTGGATCTCCCTTTTTTGTGCATAAACACTAGCAGCACAGAGGCCGAATTTCACTATAATCCATGTTTAGAAGTTCATCTGGGTTGCTTTTGCAAATGTCAGTGACTGGACAATCTTGAGATAAGTTGAAAATTTTCTATTTCCAGAAAAGGCAAAAGAGTTTAGGCTTGTAAAAATGAGCTGGACTGGCTGCGTCCCTTCTGCCGAGAAGAAGGCACGCTATTCTGTCATAGACTATGTCATGAACCTAAGGTAAGAAAAACAAACTTTTAAAGGCAACATTTTAATGAATAATTTTCTTGTGAAGCTTTCTTCAGTATGCATATGCATATGCTTAGATATCTTGTGGAACACTGCGATCAGGACCATCAAGAAATAACAGGTTACTTTAGGAACAGAAATTTCAGAGACATGCAGAATAATTATAGAACGATCTGCCCTTTTGTATAACAGTTTGTCAATTTATTTTGCGTCTAGTCAGTAGGTGAATATTAAAGGGTAAAGATCAGAGATTTCAAAACTTCTTTTCCATTAAGTTGGAGATTACACTCCACTGGAGATGTCCTTGAAGGTGTAATAAACAAACAAATGCTGCCAAATGCAAATGTAAATTTAGATGTAAGGAAGCAACAGTTACTTTTGTTACTGTATACAGACAAATATGCACATTTACGTATTCATTTTGGTATAATTGAGGAAGTCATATAACACATTCTCATCTTCTGTACCAGTAAAAAGATGCAAGTCCACTTAAAGCCTTGAGTTTTGTGAATAGCATACACTAAATACACAGGTATGACACACTGTAAAATAAAGATTAAAGTCATACTATGACAAATAGGAGTGAGAATATTTGACTAAATGGTTTAAATATGATCAATTAGATGTTAATAAGATTTTAGGTTGAAAGCAAAAACCAGCATAAAGAGAGGCAGATCACATCAGACGTGTGACCTGCAGACTGAAGAACTTATCTGTATTTTATAGGAAGTCTTCTTGGCTTGTAACCTAGACTTGACCAGAAAGGTCAATAACAAAAAGCTATTCATCTCATACATAACACATATTTCCTCCTTATTTTATTTAGGCTATCAAAAATTGAATACCCCTAATACCCTTAATGCTGCTAATACTATAGATCTGGAATCTATTAATGCTTGTCCACCTGTAACTTGTTATGAGAGCTGTGACAGAAACAAAACAAAGAAGAAACAAGTCTTCTAATTGAAGAAAACATCTACTGTATTTTGAAAAGGACATGCCTATTAATTAATCTCAGACTAATGGTGTCTGACCTTTTTTGCAAGTGGAAGATGGGATTTTCAATCAGGTGAAAGAATATTGTTATCTGAAATGTACTGAATCCTGCTTACATAGACCCCATGTGAGAATTACTATGGCCTTTAGCTGTTTTTTAACTGTCTTATGAAACTGCAAGAGAACAGGAATACACAGTTCTATTTTGATTTTCACTGAATCATAGTGTAAAGACACCTTCCATGCTCTGCAATGTGTCACTGCTGCATGGTTTATCAAGTGACGGGAACAGTGTCTGTGTCCTTACATAAGTATAGACATCCTCCAGAATATTAGCAGATATGCACCCATCAGAAAACAGGAAATACCTGGATTTTCTTCATGTGGCGGATGCATTTCTGACTCCTGGATAAAGGAGGGGGCCAGGTTACATGGAGTTCCTACTTTGGTGGCTCTTGTTTTCCTTCCCACCGCACCTGGAGAATGCTGCAGTGGGGACATCACACTTGCATGATCCCAGGCTGTGATAAGATCTCCCATGTGTGAATTGCACATGGCATCCATGCTTTGAAATTTATGAGCCAAATGGAATATAGCAAAGGTACCAAAGAAAAGGCTGAAATCAAGAAGCCATTAGATAATATAAATGGCAACAAAGATTTTGGATACTAGATCAAACTGCACATTATGACTGTTGTCACAGTGATAAAATGATCTACATCTTACAAACCACCTTATGTAACACTCTGGGACTTGACTAGGAGTTATTTTCTTTAGAGCCATTTCTTTCACTTAAGTCTCTTGCCATTTCCTGATTGGGCTAAGGAGACAGGCCCCATGCTACAGGGTCCTGTAAACCCTTCCTTCACTGAGATCTGGGAGCTGCAAGTTGATTAGAGTGACTCAAGGACAAAATCTTCAAAGCAGAGTAGATTTATTTCTTTACTCTGAGATTTGAAGCACAAATAGCAAAAATTAAAAACAATTAAGATGTATGTGCTTGATCTTAGGTTTTCAATTTTTTTTACTGGCTTTGTCAATCTATTTAACTTCCCTCTCTGTCTGAAGAAACATTTGTCCCATTTACACCTTAGACTGTTTCTGGCTACAGAATATGTTGACACCCCAAAGTACACGGGCAGATTCTTCAGTGCTCTTGCTTTAAAGATATCTAGAACATTTAAAATATTTCAGCTTTGTTTTTGTAACTAATCCTTTCAGTCTAACACTATAACGAGTCCTCTATCACCAACCTACCTCACATAGCACATTCATACAATGAATGTACCTTCATGCTAGCATTTCCCACTTCATCACTCTAGTCTAGTACCATAGTACTTTGCTTTAATACCTTTAAATAGGAATGAATAAGAATTCTTTTGAGCTTCGCATGAAGATTCAAAGTGGCTGGTATTCTATACAAAATTTTGTCCTTATCTAATTGAAAAACCTGTTCCTAAGAAACTTGATTGTTACACTCCAGGGAATGTTTGTATTCCCAGTCTTAGAATACTTCTTTTATTAAACACATCACTAATGCATGCCTCCTGCTAGTACTTTTTAATTTTCAAAATTCACATGACTCACCTCAGGACTAATGTCATTTCTCCTCTAGAAATTGTTTATCATTAAGTAAACATCATATTTTTTTCACCTGGAAGGCAGCTTTACTGATGGTGAGGATTTGCTACTTCTAAATGACAGCAATAAACTGTTCATACAAAAAACAGAAGCAGCATGTCTTAGAATTTCATTTTAAGTAAATAGCACCTACATCCTCAATGTGAGATGGATAAGCTTTTTGCTTTATTGCCTTTTGACAAAGCTCTAGATACAAACAGACATTTGCTGAGGCAGCAGATGCTACAATTTAGCGCTGACTTACGTTGTTTTGGGTGTAACACACATGAGATGTAATGTTGCTTTCTCGTATTAAATATACACTGTAATTTTAACTAAAATGTTCCAATGAGTCCTGTCATGCCTGAGAAATCATAGTGACTTGCTAAATTCATGTCATATTGTGACACACTTGCGTTATGCTTCTTTCACATTCATAATTATTATCCTGACTTGAACACTGAACATAGTATTTCACTTAACAAATTCTTCTCTTCTTGCCAAACCTAACTGGTAATATAAATGTCCACTGCTTGAGACCACAACCAAATGAGAAACTTTCGGGCCATAAGTTCAGTAAGGTATTAGTTCAGAAAAGGTAATAAAGAGCAATTTTAATGCAATAAGTTTGGTGGACTGGACAAATGAAAAAAAACAGGAAATCTGTAGGTGCTTATATGAGTTTTGACAGAGAAATATGAAATGAAGCATTTATAAGATCCAAAACTAGACGCACAAATAACTTGACCACAACCAATAAAATATGTAAATTTGCCTCTCCTAAATTTGTTGAAGAAATATTTTCTATCATTCTCTTATCCTTATGGTAGATACAATGCTGGTGTACATGTAGAAAAGGATATGAAGGTTGTAGCAAATCAGAGGATGGCATAACCACTTATCTTCTGTGCTTCTTGGGCCTTATGCCAGGGCCATTAGGAGAAGGGAGTGCTGAGGCGCCAGTGAGCCGCTGGGCACCTGCGGCCAGTGTGAGGGATGTTTGGAGGCTTCAGGGGCTACAGAGAAGCTTCTGGAATGCCTACAGTCAGATCTGATCAGCAAGTATAAAAACGGGATTCTCGTCGAGACTCTGCTTATTGTTGCGGGTGTCTCGGAGCACGAGCAACATGCTGCCGCCGAAAGCCCCCTCCCCGGGATGGAGACTTCGCTTGCCTTGCCGCCACGTGTGTGAGTAAAACTTCTCACAGGATTGCCAGTATACTTATACTTTCCGTGCACATATGCATGTGTAACTTTCTGTGCTCAATATGAGCACATGTAAAATTAATCCTCGCTTAATTGCAAGTGTATTTTTCTCCCGTGCTTCCACATAAGCACGTGTAACTTTCCGTGCCTAATACTAGCACAAGTAACTTTCCGTGCACATTTGCACGCGTACTTTCCGTGCTTAATACAAGCACATATACTTTAAGTGCACATTTGCACGTATAACTTTCCGTGCTCAATATGAGCACGTGTATAAATTATTTCCTCGCACAATCGCGAGTGTATTTTCCTCCCATGCTTCCACATAAGCATACGTAATATTCCTTGCACATTTGCACGTGTAAGTAAATTAACCCTCACAGGATTGTGAGTGTATTATAAATTTACCCTCGCAGAATCGTGAGTGTACTAACTTTCCGTACTCACTATGAGTACGTGTATCTCTGTAAAAATAATCCCGCACCGTGTTCAAGCAAGTGTGTATTCCTCCCAGACTCAGAGACGGTTCCAGCATTGTTTTGGGTGAAGCCATGTGCATGCACTCTGTGGACCACGTGTTGTATTTGTTGCTGCCCCTTAATAATTTTCCTCAACTGATATCCGAACCTGTGTTTAAGTCACTTTTGAAGTGCTAAAACCCTGTTTCTCACTGATTTAATAAAAGTTGTTTTGGACCCTGTTGTCCCTTAAACTAACCTCAGGGTGCCTCCGTGACACAAGCATAAGAGTGGAGGCAGACAAGAAACTTTTGCCACAGGGGTCCCTATGGTCTGCAATCTTCAATGAGTCTCTACATCACAGGATGAAGGCAAAAATCTCTATCCCTTTTCATAATATCTTAAAGCCCCTTAAAGGATTATGCATCATTCTAAAATTAAGTGGTTTGTGAGTTACTGCAGTTCCTCTGATGTAAACAGAGGTTTTTGGTCTGTGTATTGTGAATAAACTTTTACTTATTAAAATTAAAAATATTTCTGTAATTTAATTTTTTTTTTACCTGTTTGCCAGCTTTCTGTAGTTTACCTCAAAGCACTGGCTTCTAGTGTCAGGAAATTGTACAAGTCTTGTTTTAGATTTTCTGTGAATGTCTAACCTTAATTATGGACAAAAGTTTAAAATGTGTGAAAAGCTGTACCTAAGCATCCAGAAAATCGAAAGAAACAGAACTAATCTAAAAATGTACTTACTTCTAAATGTTATTAGTTATAAACCAAATTCATAGGTTATTTATGCAATCATAAAACAGCAAGTCATCCCACTGGTGCATCTTACTTGCTGCCTTTTGATGCAGAAAAAATTGCATCAAATAAACATTTTCTGAAAGAAGGATAATCCCAAACCTGTCTGCAAACATTTAATTTCTCTTCCACTTTTGTTTCTGTAACATCACAGTATCACAGTATCACAGTATCACAGTATGTTTGGGATTGGAAGGGACCTCAGAGGATCATCCAGTCCAATCCCCCTGCTGGAGCAGGAATGCCTAGGTGAGGACGTACAAGAACATGTCCAGGTGGGCTTTGAATGTCTCCAGAGTAGGAGACTCCACAACCCTGCTGGGCAGTCTGTTCCAGTGCTCTGTCACCCTCACTGAGAAGAAGTTTTTTCTCAAATTTAAGTGGAACCTCTTGTGTTCCAGCTTGATCCCATTACCCCTTGTCCTGTCATTGTTTACCACCAAGAAGAGCCTGGTTCCATCCTCGTGGCACTCACCCTTTATATATTTATAAACATTAATAAGGTCACCCCTCAGTCTCCTCCAAACTAAGGAGATCCAGCTCCCTCAGCCTTTCCTCATAAGGGAGATGCTCCACTCCCTTAATCATCTTTGTTGCCCTACGCCGGACTCTCTCCAGCTGTTCCCTGACCTTCTTGAACTGAGGGGTCCAGAATTGGACACAATATTCTAGATGGGGTCTCACCAGGGTGGAGTAGAGGGGAAGGAGGACTTCTCTCGATCTACTAACCACCCCCCTTCTAATACACCCAAGGATGCCATTGGCCTTCCTGGCCACAAGGACACAGTGCTGGCTCATGGTCATCCTCTTGTCCACCAGGACCCTCAGGTCCCTTTCTCCTACACTGCTCTCTAATATGTAATTTCCCAACCTATACTGAAACATGGGGTTGTTCCTGGCCAGATACAGGACCCTACACTTTCCCTTGTTAAATTTCATCAGGTTATTCCCTGCCCAACTCTCCAGCCTGTCCAGGTCCCGCTTGATTGCAGCACAGCCTTCTGGCATGTCAGCCACTCCTCCCAGCTTAGTGTCATCAGCAAACTTGCTGATAGTACATTCAATTCCCTCGTCCAAATCGTTAATGAATATATTGAATAATATTGGCACCAGTACTGACCCCTGAGGCACTCCACTAGATACTGGCCTCCAACTAGACCCCGCACCATTGACTACCACTCTCTGGCTTCTCTCCTTAAGCCAGTTTGCAACCCACCTCACTACTCTATTGTCTAGACCACACCTCCTCAACTTAGCTGTGAGGATGCTGTGGGAGACTGTGTGAAAGGCTTTACTGCAGTCAAGGTAGACCACATCCACCGCTCTGTCATCATCCATCCGCCTTGTTACATTCTCATAAAAGGCTATGAGATTGGTCAAGCATGACTTATCCTTGGTAAAGCCATGCTGACTGCCCCTAATAACCCTCTTATCCTTGATATGCCTTGAGATGCCACCAAGGACAAACTGTTCCATTACTTTCCCAGGGACAGAGGTGAGGCTGACTGGTCTATAATTACCCGGGTCCTCCTTCTTACCCTTTTTGAAGACTGGAGTGACATTTGCTTTCCTCCAATCCTCAGGCACCTCTCCCATTTCCCAAGAGTTGGCAAAGATGATGGAGAGCGGTCTAGCAATGACTTCAGCCAGCTCCCTCAGCACTCGTGGATGCATCCCATCTGGGCCCATGGATTTATGGATGTCCAGACTATTTAATTGCTCCCTAACCCAGTCCTCATCGACGAAAGCAAACTCCTCCATTGACCTGGCTTCATCCGGGGTCTCAGGGGTACAGGGCTCCCCAGGACAGCCTCCAGCAGAGTAGACAGAGACAAAGAAGGCATTCAGTAACTCTGCCTTCTCTGTATCTTCTGCCACCAGGGCACCCACCCTATTCGTCAGTGGACCTACATTGCCTCCGGTATTTAGTTTTATCTGCTATGTATTCGAAAAAGTTTTTTTTGCTGTCCTTGACCCCTCTCGCCAGCTGTAATTCTAAGGAGGCCTTGGCTATCCTAGCTGCCTTCCTACATCCTCTAACAGCAGCCTTATATTCCTCCCAAGTGGCCAGCCCCTGCTCCCATGACCTGTAAACTCTCCTCTTCTGCTTGAGCATACCCAACAGATCCCTATTCAAGCACAACGGCCTTCTGGCTCCCTTCCTCGACTTCCTACGTGTGGGGATGCTCTGATCCTGAGCGTGGAAGAAGCAATCTCTGAATGCAATCCAGCTCCCTTGGGCCCCTTTTCCTTCCAACAGTCTTGCCCATAGGATTTCCCCTAGCAATTGCCTGAAAAGGTCGAAGTTAGCCCTGCTAAAGTCCAGGGTTGCAATTCTACTTGCTATTCTGTTCCTGCCACACAAGATGCTGAACTCCACCATCTCGTGGTCACTGCAGCCCAGGCAGCCCTCAACCTTTACCGCTTCAACCAGATCCTCCTTGTTAGTGAGGATGAGATCCAGCAGTGCACCTCTCCTAGTCGGCTCCTCCACCATCTGCATGAGGAAGTTGTCATCAATGCACTGGAGGAACCTCCTGGACTGTGGCTGGCTGGCTGAATGGTCCTTCCAGCAAACATCAGGGAAGTTAAAATCACCCACAACAACCAGGGCCTGTGACTGTGAGGCCACTCTCAGCTGCCCATAGAAGGCCTCATCAACTTCCTCAGCCTAATCTGGTTACCTGTAATAGACACCTACAACAGTATCACCCCTGCCAGCCTGCCCCTTAATTCTGACCCATACACTCTCAACTCACTCCTCATCCGCTCCTGGGCAGAATTTAGTACATTGTAGTTGCTCTCTCACATAGAGAGCAACTCCACCACCACACCTGACTGGCCTGTCTTTCCTGAAAAGTGCATAGCCATCCATGACCACATTCCAGTCATGTGAACTGTCCCACCATGTTTCTGTAATTGCCACCAGATCATAATCTCGCGACCGAACATAGGATTCTAACTCCTCCTGCTTATTCCCCATGCTGTATTGGTGTACAGGTATTTCAGGGAGCGAGAAGAGCACACCAGTTACTCCCTAGAGGCATAGGAGACCACCCGGTCCTCATCAGTTTTAGAATGTTGCCCCACTGTGACAAGCTCAGCTACTACCCCATCCCTCTTCGAGCCTAGTTTAAAGCTCTCCAAATGAGTCCAGCTAATTCCTGCCCCAGCATCCTTTTGCCCCTGCAAGATAAACCTTTCCCGCGTAACACTGTCCGGACTGGAGTCTTATAAAACCAACCATTATCAAAAAATCCAAATCCCTGCCTGTAGCACCAGTCTTGGAGCCAACCATTTAGAGACTGAATTTTCCTATTCCATCCCACATCATCACTTGAAGATGGAAGGAGTGAAGAGAAGATCACTTGAGCCCCTGAGTCTTTCACCATCCTTCCCAAGACCTTGAAGTCATTCTTCATTCCCCTCAGTCTATGGGAAGCAGCTTCCTCCCCATCTGTCTGGAAGACCAGCAGTGGGTAGTAGTCTGTCGGGTGCACCAGTTTGGGGAGCTCTCTAGCGATATCCTTGATCCGGGCTACAGGTAGACTACAAACTTCCCTAAGATGAGGGTCAACTCTGCATATTGGGCCCTCTGTTCCTTTCAGAAGGGAATTTCCTATTACAGTCACCCTTCTATCTTTCTTATCAGAGGCAGTCTTAAGTTGTGAAGTCAGCCACCCCTTCCTATGTGATCTTGTAGGCAGGTTTGGCACCACCTCCTCACCTACCTCCTCCTCCAGATCCAGGGCCTCAAACCTATTACGGAGGGGCACCTGAGGAGGCAAAGTAGGCAGGGAGTGGGGCTGTCCATGATGCCGAACTGGAATACATTTCCAACCCTCGTCGTCTTTTAGGTCCCCTACCTCTCCCCAACAGCGACAAGGGTGGGGCTGTCTCAGGACTTCCGCCTCTGTCCGAGAGGGCAGGAGGTCCATCTCCTTTTTGGGGGTCCCTCCCTGGGGCCTTTCCGACTGGCACGTCAGGGTGTTACTCCACCAGTCGATCTCCCTTTCGCACTCCCTGATGGACCTCAGCGTCTCAACCTCCTCCTTAAGTTTCACAACCATGTCGAGCAGATCTTGCACCTGCTCACACCTCACACAAGTGGAGTGCTGGCCTCCCTCCTCCGGCAGCAGCAGGTTCTGGCACTCCCTGCAGCCGGAGACCTGAACAGCCACTGCTCGGGACAGAACCTCAGTCTGCGTTGCCACAGTCTTTTTGAGACAAGCTCTCCTCCTGGAGGCGACCATGGTTATCAGCAGTCTGGGACGCTGGCAGTAAGTTGGAGGGAATGACAAGCAACAAGTGCTCTCTGCACCCTGCTGCACAAGCTACCACACCCGCTGCTGCAGCACAGTGCGGGTGGGACTCACCCGCTGCACAAGTTGGTTGCTCCTTTCTGCACCTGGTGGGAAGCGACTAGTCGCTGCCCTCCCAAAGGCTTTTTCAAGGGAAGAGGAGGGGGTGTGGTTACCATCACCGTGAGAACACCTCCCCCATCACGTCAGCCACTCTCTCGCAATGGCTGCCGAGGCTTTGGGGATCGGGACACGGCGGGAATCATGTTGTCTCTGTATGTTTCCCTCTGAGTTTCCTAATCTCGGCTGAACCTCGTGATCGGCTGAACCTCGCCGGCTCTGGCTCTCGCTGGGCTGGCTCCGATCAGCTGACTGAATGACATCTATGGTAAATTACTTATTTCAATACAGTACACTGTGAACAGAAAACCAAAACAAGCTGGAAGACAAACCTGTCCAATGACTTAACAGTTTCCAAATAAACAGGAATCAAAGCAGCCAGCAGAATCATAACAGATGTCCTGTTTCCCTGTGGGAAATATAGGAATGGGATCAATGGAAAAACTCATGGTAAAATGAATGAGATACTAGTTGTGGCACATTAACCATGCAATGCATTCCCATCATTTTCTGATGGAACGTGTTAGCCGCCTCAAATATTTCACTTTTTCATTGCTCACACTTATTCTATTAGCATCAGAAAACCCTTTCTGACCTGACGGTCTGTGTAGGAATAGCAATCTAATGACTTCTCTAGAACTGATAAACATTTTGCAAACAGATAGTCAGATTACTCCTTTGGGAATAAGTAGTTTCAAAAGGAAAGTTATAATTATGGAGATGTAAAAAGGTCAGTGGCAGTTCTTCCTGACTAGCCAAAAATGTGCTGCTGATGCTAATAAAATTTTTCTACACTGTGAAAGAGCTATATTGCAAGCTTTATGACTAGATGAAATATATATAGCAAGTAGAATTTTTCTTCAAATCCACCTGAAATATGTTTACAACTATGATCTAAGACTAATTAGTAAATATACTTTTTATTGCTTTCATGTCTCTCATTTTCATAAACTACCATATTAGTTTGTTTAAAAGCCTCCTCAACAGGATATTAAATTTCATTAGCTACAGAAAATCCCCCAGGTTTAAGCTCAAACTTCATTTCACATAAGGTTTACTGAGCAAATATAATCTTTTCTCGACTTACAAGAATGGTTTTTTACCTTCATAAAATATCTACAGGTGTTATTTTCCATCATTTTTGTATGAACAGTTTTTCCTTATATAGATTTTTTTTTTTTCATTTAGAGCATGCTTTTTAATTTTAAGCAAAGAAACAAACCTGAATTCAAATTTTCTTAGATGCTAGAACAGCTCACCTGGCCCTTCTAACTGGGAACATGATTCCATCAACCAGAGGAAAAAAAGTCATGAAGATAGATTTGTATGCAACTGAGACTTTTCTCACAATCAGTGGTGGTTAGAAGTTTTAGTATTTCAGACAATTTCAAATAAGTACCCGTGTAGGATTAAACACAATTTGAATGCTAGCATCATCTACCTGCTTTCATCACACAGGAGACAGTTGCAGTTATAAAACATTTTTTATGTCACAGGATTCAGCTCATCATTGATTTTAAGACCCATACTGAGTTAGTGGATTCAGCAATGAGAAAAATCATCATTTGGCTTGTAAACAGAGTACCAGTTGTTCAAGAAATTTTAAAAATAATATAGAATTTCACAATTTCATATTGGAAGATACAGAATGTTAGATCCGTTTCTTTTGATTCTGGTGATATAGCTACCATTTAATTTTTAGTTTATTTAACAAGATTTGAAAGTTTGTTTCCTTAAATAATATTATTTTGCAAAATAAATGTTTCCGTGGCTACCATAATAATTTTCTAACCTCTTAAATCTCTTTGATACTGCTAGATAACAAGAATTAAACAAACAAACAAACAAACCAAACATAAACAAAACAAAACCAAACAAAAACACAAATAAACAAACAAAACCAACACCACACCTGGGTGTAATAATTCAGCGAACAACTTTTATGTGTGCTCTTCTTAAATTCAGTATTTGAAGAGACAGGAGGAAGGGTTTCTAGTGAATGATCCCACAAAGGCATAAGTCAGATTTGTTCCCCCTTGGGGTACTGTTTCATATTGTGTACACAAGCATATTCTAGAAATTGTTTCTCTATTTGTGACACTTCTAAAAATTTATGAAGTTTTATTACTTAGCTGAACTGCAACTAAACTAAAAGCAGTAAAACAGTAGAAATCTCTCTTCTCACTTTGTATTTCATTTCCCTAATCCTGTCAGTGCTACTGGAACAGTTTCAGAATTCATGTTACAAAATTACATGTCATTTGGTTTCATAAAGCAATGTCCACCATGATTTAGTGCATTGTATTGCACACTGTGTCTCTAGTTAAAGGATACAATACAACCAAATACTTTTCCATTGCTGCTTACATGAAAAAAAAAGTGTCTCAACTTCTTGCAGCCAAAGTCCTATTTTGTCTCCTCCCTTGTGGCCAACCTCTTTCCAGCAGTGTCATCAGTTCACATGGCCCTGCTACAGCATGTAATTACCTGTACAGGTTGGAAAAATCCAGCTGTGAAAGGGATTCTGCTACAGGTAACATACAGCTCTGCAGAGGGTCCCCACGTGCCACGACTTCAGCAATTACAGATTATCATATGAAAGGCTTCCAAGTGGCTTGGTAGCTTTGAGACACCATCACCCAGTCTCATGTCCCCTCATCATGCCTTCTGTTTTCGTACAGCTTTGATTCAAAGTAATATGTATTCTTTGTCATGATCCTTCAGCAACAGTAAAGCAGGCACTTAGAAAATGGTATCTATATTCATTTTGAAAGAAGATTAAATCGCTCAAAATTCTGCCTTAAAATCTACTCATACTTTCTCTTTCCCTATTACATTTCACACTTTTTTTTTTTTTTACAAAACCAATTTCAACTGCCTATTTGTAAGAAAACTTAATGACCTCTTCATCTGTGAGATAACATGGCAGCCAGTCTCATGAATGGAAGATTGTTTTCGACTTTCACCTTTGTTCCTATGTGGGCACAAAGAACAGAAGAGCTGTCTAAATTTACCTGGACCTCCTAATTAATATGAAAAATATAATTTTCCAGCTGGAAACATGCATTTTTCTGTGCAGCCAATTGTCTCTTGCTCACTTCTTGTTCACACTGAAGAGTCAGACCATGGCACTGGCACACTGGGGGTACTAGTGAGGGACAGTTTGTCCTTCCTTTCCCTTTCAAAACATTATTCATTTGTTTTTTCAAGTCTCTTTATGGTGGATTTTCACACATATGAGGTACTTTCCCATCAGTAGCTAATCTCATAAATGACATAATAAATAATTATGAATAATGACTCTCCATCCCCTCAATCCTTTTCCAGTAATGAAGCAGAGAGTTTTAGGGAAGCTAGACTGCATGGTTTTCTATCCCCAGCTTCCATTACTGAAGAAGCTAAACTGGCCTACATCAGCCATCTGAAACACAAACTGACCAGCATTCAAAGCCATCTGTATGGGGATATAGTGGAAGATTTGGCAAGGAGGTTAGTTAAATGTAAATACGCTCAAGTGACTTGCACCTGTCTGTAGAAAAAGCACACACATCACACTAATTGTCTTACTGACCTGTGTGCTTGATGAGTAGAAGCTCTGTGTTAGATAACATAGGCCTGGGAGAAACTCTGGACACCTTATCGCTGTGTGTGAGATTCCTGCTTTGCTGTGAGAAAGAGCGGGAGGCTGCGCCTGCCTGAAGCCTTGAAATACAGGTGAGCTCAGCAGGCCCAGTGATCTTCCAGCAGGGCTGGACTGACCAGCGCCTGCGTCCCCGCTTGTGTCACCTCTGCCTGGGAGCTCAGGTGTGGCTTCGGAGATCCCCCAGTAGAGAGGTAACTAAAATAAAACTTGCTCTTTGCAAATGCATCCGTGGCCTCTGGCTCTTCTTGCGATGTGCCTGCGTATGTGCACACACCATCCTTCATTACTTGTCAGTGCCAGAGACCCATAAGGCAATGATGAGAGATTTAAAGAGTATTTCTGTCTCTGAGGAGTCCTCAGAGTTTGCATTCATCTTTCTTTACTTTTCCCCTTCTTTTTACTGTATTTTTTATTTACATGTTTGCATTTTGCTATGTAGCACATTCCCGAAAGGATGTCTTCTTGTTCCTACCATGATGTCTGAGATATAGTTTGACTTCCTGTGGAAATATTCTCTCAGGACACAGAACAGTTCTACCTGTTTTAAATATCTTTAGCTCTTTTTATGGGCAATGTTTTAGTATTTGGAGTTAAACTGACTTACACTGAGACAGAAATTTGCCTACTATCATTTAAGATACATAAATAGGTTTAGTATCTTTCAAAATTCCACAGGTACTTTAAAGTTATCACATAATAATGTGTAGATGAAACAGAATAAGCTGTACCAATGCAGCTTTATTTTGAATATGGAACAATTTTTAATGTTTTTATTGAAGAGAGCAATGGCAATTCACTAAAATTACAGGGCAACAATATTATATAATTTCTGCATGTAGTTGCCTGACCATTTAATATCTTATTTATAAACAGTAGACACTGAATTGTAAACATTATCAGACTACAGGTTTAATAAACCAACTGTTTCCATCCCTACTGAACAGACTTTTTTTTCAAAGTTAAATCAGACATTATGAACAGGACAAATGTTTTTGCCATTCTCTCTGGAAAAACAAAACAAAACAAAACAAAAACATAAAACATGATGCTGTAAAACTGTAACTCAAAGTACAAAGTAAAAACTTCTATTTCCAAATGCAAGCTGCTAGCACTGAATATTTGCAATCTAAAAAACCTAAACACGTGTCATTACTCTGAATGTTTTTTTCCTTGTACAGAAATACATGGCTTTATTAAGTTTGCTGTAGTAAATACACTAGGCTCCATTTCCTTCTGATATTGTGCTAGTGTTTTTTTCTACATTTTATTAGGATTGACTAATCCTCTTGGAAAGCTTAGCACACCTAGCTAAAAAGAAAGAGGTAAAACATTTCTGAAACAGATTTCTTCCAATTTTATCCAGTGACTAAGACCAAGAAAAGTACCTCTCAAAGCCCATTTGCAACAAACTTCTCTTAGTTTATAAAGCACATTCAGTCACATACTGCTTCCCTATGCAAACATCTGACTAACAGAACTTAACTGAGATCTTCATTGGAGATCAAGACTTTCCTTGTTATGGGGAGACAATCACAGTTGTCTCTGCCCTGCAGAGAGAGAGAGGAGAAGAGGAGAAGGAGAAGGGAGACAAAGAGAAAGAGAGAGCAAGAGAAAAAAGAGAGAGAGAAAGAAAGAGAGAGAGAAAGAGAGAGAGAAAGAAAGAGAGAGAGAGAGTAAGGAAGAAAGAGAAAGAGAGAAAGAAAGAGAAAGAGAGAAAGAGAGAAAGAAAGAAAGAGAGAGAGAAAGAGAGAGAGAAAGAGAGAAAGAGGAAGGAAGGAAGGAAGGAAGGAAGGAAGGAAGGAAGGAAGGAAGGAAGGAAGGAAGGAAGGAAGGAAGGAAGGAAGGGCACTGAAGGCAGGACAGGAGGCCCCACACTGGCAATAATGTGCACAAAGCAGTGAAGGAGTCAGCAGGCTGTACAGATCCAATGGATTGAAAACATTCTTATGAGTCCTGACCAAGAGTAGAAGACCCAGTAAAATGAACCAGAAAATCCCTGGAAATGCATTCTCCTGTCACACTTGGAATTGCATGCCAGGGAGGAATCTGAGCTTTTGAGAGACGTGTGTTTATTCATTTGGTGCACATATGATCAATAAATCTCTTTGTGCTACACATCTCTATAACGAATTTTGATTTCTGTAACTCCAGGACGCAAGCTAAACCATCAATATGCAAGCAACACAGCTCTACTCCATAAGCTTTATTATAGCCCTTGGCTACACCACCAGCTGCCACCACAGTAATCCTTCCTACACAGCTACTTTTTCCCATGGTTATGGATGTTATTGTACTATTGTTCGTATCAGTAACTAATACAGGCAGCTTTTCAGCTCACACACTGATGCTGAAAGAACTGCCCTGCAAAGCGTAACACACAGCACACTCAGAGAAACTTACACATCTTTTTAATGCTCATCCGTGTGGAATATCTTAACCTTCAGTTTAAAAGTCTCAGCTACCTGTATAATTGAAAGTAGAGTCATGGACTCTATGTTCCTACCATGCTGCAAAATATTGATAGGTAGGATTGCTTTATCTGAGCTCAACCTCTTGCTCCATCCCCTGCTTAGCTCTTCAGGTCTCATGTATTCTTGCAGATGCAAGAGTACAACAGCATTAATTCTTATTCTCAGTTGGTCAGTCACCTGTTTTGATAACCATCCTATCTGTCTCCTTACTATCACCTTCCAACTTGACTGCTCCTTCTCCTTTGCTTTTCATCTCCACTGCCTTTAGCTTGTTCAGCTTCAGCCTTGTGTGGTGATCTTTCCTGGATTTAAAAAGGCTCAATAGCACATAGAAGATCCCAACACGACTAACAATACTATGTTTGAAATGAAGCTCTATGAAATCATATGAAGCATCAATATTATGCTTTGTGTTAAATTCATCAGGTTTTTCACAGAGAAAGCCAGAAAAGGAAAGAAGAGGATGAAGAGACACAGCGAACTAATTAAGCAGTTGTCTTCTGGAATGATTGTAGAACAGACTGCCTTTGGGCACTGCAAAATGAAAATCAGAAAAAAACAGCCTACAAATGAAGTGAAATATAAGGAAACATGGCAAGTTAGTAAATATAAATTAAATATTAAAACAAAAACAATATTAAAATAACATTATAATATTAATGTTAATAATATTAAAACAAAAATATTAATATTTTTTAATGGATGTTATGGAATAACCAGAAACAAACCCTGTTTGTTCCTTAAATGAAAAAATGTGGTCATGGTGCAGACTTATATCTTACTGTGTATCAATTTCTTTCTCTCATCCCTCTGTTCCTGTTCCAATTACTTTTACACCCATTACCAAACGTTGAACAAATTTGATATAGCAATAATGTTCCCCAAAGATAGATTAGTCATATGTGTTTCCTGAAATAGATCTATAGATACAAACTGGATACTTTGATTTCCTCATGTAAATACTTCAGATAATACAAAAGAGTTTCAGTGCAAATTCATAAAGTATTAAGCACCAGAGAGTACACAGGGGAGAGAGGGAAACAACTTGTAAATGTTTAATTATGGAAGAAGCTTCAGCAGGGTCTATCAAGGAACTGTAGGGCACACTTAAATCAGGATTGATTAGCAAATTCCACATTGAGACAAGATTGTCAAAAAGAATAGAAAGAGATGAAGGGAACCATTGCACCATTGAAAATAAGGTAAGATATTATCAGGATTCTTAACAATGAACCATGAGGGAAAAAAAAAATTCAGAACAGAAGATTTTAAAACATAAATATGAAGAAAGATTAGAAATTAATTGTGATTAACAATGGAGCTGCTGGCAGCACATAACAACAAGCTACTTGAAAGAATACTGAAGATCAGAGTCATGAACTTCAGTTTTAACACGTTATGCAAAGAGAAAAAATTAAGTGGACTGTAAAAGTCCTAAGCGTGAAAGACATTCCCAAGGTGCACAGGCAGAAAGATTAGGACAGTAGCATCACACACTGGGCAGCTAAACCACAGACATAGTTGTTGACCCAACTAAACATGTCCTGTATCTTGTGATCTAAGAGGTATCTTCCATAATATCTTCTTAGAGTCTGGGAATGATGTCTAAATTACATCAAACCCCCCAAAACAGTTTTAAGGATTTTATAAATATTTTTAACACAATTAAAAAGAAGTTTTAAGTAGGACACTTATTTTACTAATTGTCAGGTTTCAAATGCATAGACCCACTATTTAATGTAGAAAATAAAATCCTCTTCACTTGGTACAGCTGAAAATTCAAATGCATATGAGCGGAGTATAGTCAGCCTAAAATGACACACTGAGGGAGAACGAGAGCGAGGAAAGAAGACCGCTCTTTGATTTACAAATGCTTCTCAGCAATGAATTCTTTTCAGCAACAGAAGGCAATCTCTTCTGCATAAAAAAATAAGTAATAAGCAAAACAGAATAGAGAGACAGAATGTAAACTAAATACTTGGTTGGCTCAGAGCCTCTAACTTGACATCTTGGATTATAAATAATCAAGAGCACTTGAATTATCCATGTGTAGATCACTGGTATTCATGAATATCTAAAAATCCTGTGACAACTGCTAATGTTTCATCAACCAGAAAGTATAAAAGGCAAATAAGTATTGTTTTTTCATCACCCTTTGTGGGCAAAAAGATGGAAGAAGATATTTTCATACTGGTAAAGACCTTGTCAGTCTTTTTCTCTGCTTATACATAAAGATGCATTTCTGCAACATGACAATGACAGTTGGCAGATGTTAAAAGGAAAGTCACCACCTACAAAAACTGAGCATCTTGAAGATATGAAGTCTCTTATTGGTATTTTCTAAAAGGATTTACTCTTATTTAATATTTATTTAATTATTTAATACTGAGAACTGGACAAGTCAATTTGTTGCAAGTCTTTCTTCTGACATATTTGAATTTTTGTTTTTAACTGAAGATCAGGAAATAACTAACTCTGTCATAGGATATAACTTCCTAAAATTAAATATGTAATGTTTAACATAATGACAGTCACTAATTTAATGGCAATATGCACCTTAGTAAAATTGCAATACTTTTACAATTTTGTATTATAAATTATATGCTTTGTATACTCTTATATAATAAAATTTAAAATATATATTTTTCAAAAGTATAGATACCCTTGATGGGACAAGGGAATCTATAAGAAGGGAATCTGTATTAAATATTTCAGAGAAGCCCTTTGCTGCTGAAACTATAGAGCAATGTCAGCAGAGTCTGAAGATTTTCCTTTTCCTTTCAAATGTCCATCTTTGGACAATACCATATCTTAAAACTGCAGTTGCACACATGATTGTCCTGCCTATGCGAAGTACTAGACCATATACTTTCTATCCTGAACAAATTATGTGCACACATTTTTTTTAACTCAGATTTTCAGAATTATGTTTCAGTTATTCTTCTGAAGTCAAGGGGGAAATTTAAAATTGTGCCAACTGTGCATTTTCTGTTGTTCTATAATAACTTCCTCTCCTGCCAGTCTATGCACTTTCCTCAGATGCTGTCTCAAAATATGTACATACCAGCACATTCATACTTGAAAGAATCAAATGGAAAACATGACCTTCACTTTTCCTTTACAACAATCTAGAGGTAGATGTAGCCCTGATCCCTGATTTGGGGCTATGGCTCTGGCTAGCAGCGGCTTTCCTTACAGTCATTTAGATGGGGTACTTGTACGCTGTGGGCTTGATGTGGCTAGCCTGGGGTGCCATGAGCATGCCCCCAGGTCTACAACTCGCCTAAGTCTGTCACATCAGGATCTGGGTAGACTTCATGGTATTGCCAGGGAGAGCTGGCAGCTTTTGGATTTGTCACTCTCCAAAACTGAAGCTGCACTCTGCCTGAAACAGTACTGTGGAAGGAAATATGAGCAATACTTTGAACAGTTGCTTACTGAAATTGGAAGCAGATCATACTATAAAACAACATTCGATGCTGAATTAAGGTTTTTGTGAAAGCAGTCAGATGGGTAACCACTCCACCTTGTACTTAACAGTTATCTACCAACTAAGACTATAGTCTCTCTTTGTGGGACAAATTGGCTCTGGTTAACATTCCCTTTGATCTCTCTTATGAAGAAAGGACATTAAAATGAAAATTCAATTTTATAAGGACTGTAATTCTAAAGTAATACAATGTACTCAAAGCCTAGTGAAAGGTGCAGTGCTAAAAATAAAAATGGTTAGAGATAGAAATTGCCTTTCAAATTTCAGCCATATTCACTATCAGTGATATTCAGACACTTTTGAGTAACTTGCAAGATAATTCTCTGCTGCATAATGTATTCAGAAATGGTTTTTCTTTGATTTTGGAAAAGGGAATTGAAGAATGGTCCCCATTTTCCTCCAGCTGAAACTTCCAACAGGATTTGAGGTAGATGGGAAACTGAGGAAAAATTAGTGAAATTAACCCCCAATTTTTGCAAAACAAAATGCTTGGAAGATTGTCAGGGATCATATTTTAAGTTAAATGTCTCAAAGTTTGTTTGCTCCTGCCCCTGAACGGTGATGTCACTCGAAGACCTGCCTAGCTATGAGCCCCAGGAAACCTGAGCTGCCAGCAATAGGGGACCTGCCCTGTAGGGAACCTGCTTTTTTACAAGCAATGGGGAACTTGTCTGGCCACAGGCAATAACCTGCCCCACCAGAACATGTACTACAGGGGACAGGCACGCCAGGACTGAGAGTGTGTGCAAAGGTGTGGACTGGGCAATATGTGTCATTGCCAGGGGAAACCACACCCCAGAATACCCCGCACTGCCTTATAAAAGACGGTACAGCGTCGCAGCACACGCGATCTGGGAAGTACTAGACCACTGAGTGGCATCACGTGTGTACCTCTCAGAGATGCAAGGGGCGGTCACTTTGGGAGTGATGGATGAGCTGACCTCCTGAGATGCACCATCTCCCTTTACTGAAGCCGACTGGATTCATGGTGGTAAACTTTCTCTTGCAAATCTGTCCCAATCGGCTGTTAAATTTCCTCCTTCCTGCTTTTTTTCTCCCTGTCCTACCACTGTATTCTTCATAAGGGTTCAATATAGCTCCCTAGTTAAGTGGCATCTGATCTCGTTTGTGCATTAATCTCACTCTGGGCAATATTAAACAACCTCTCTGGTTCAGGGCTTCCTGGACTGGGCCCCAACAAAGATATCTAATGTAAAAAACAGAGACAGACTACCTTTCTCTCTCATTGAAGACTGTTTTGATGTATTAGTGTTCTTATTCTTAATAGTTAAAGTCAGTATACCAAGATATATTAATTTCAGTGTCTGAAATCTTAGAGACCCATGTATGATTATGCTAGAATGCATACTTAAAACACTAATTTCACAGGATAGAATCTTCCATTAAACAAACAAACAAATAAACAACAACAAAAAACCAACCAAACAGAACAAAAAACAAACCAAACCAAACAAAACAAAACAAAAAAAAATCAACAAACAAACAAAAAAAGCCCTCTGCATCTACTGCAGTATTAGAAGGTGATATTTTTTAGAATAAACTACTAAAGAAATCAGATATAAATGCAAAAATCTGGTAAGACACCAGGGAATCTGTTGTACAATGGTGATAAAAAATATGATTCTCTGATACATCTAAAATATTTAGCAAAAATTTATGGCAACATTTAAGGTTGCAGTACATCAGACTGAAATATCTGGGATTCTTTTCCTTGGACTAGACACAATATTCAACAGATCACATTTCAGATGAAAGCTAGATTGGAGGTAAAGCACTATAATCTGAGCCACAGATTATTTACCTAACTCTGCCACAGGTTTGTAGATAAACCTTCAGAAAGACTGAAAGATTTTGATCCAAAACTTCCTGAAGGTCATCCATTTCCTGACTTGTTCATTTAGCCTCAGATTTCAATGATGGAAGCCAACCACAGAGAATGTAGTCCTTTTGTCCCATTGCTATACAATAAAGATGTCTATGGGGCTTTATGTTTTTTCCCGGAAAAAAAAATCTAAATAATTTTTCATTTATTTTTTAAATGTATGTATCTCACATATACCCAGGCCAACTTCCTACTCATGTGCTGCATGTTTATTGTAAATAAGAGAATGAAAATTGTTCTTCACTCCAGTAGAAGGAAAAATAAATTCTTTATGGAAAGGGTAACTGGTTAGATTGAGTGCGCAATGAATTCAATAGTTTTTGCAATGTTTTTTTTATCATTTTAATATTTTTTTCTTTTTTCCACCAGAATATTCCATTTTCTGTCAATGTACCTCCAGAGTTCTGAAGGTTTTTACAGTCTCCTTAGATTCATTTATTTAAAATATTTCTATTTTCTTGTATTTTCTTACGATTACTACCAAAATGTAGCTGTTCTACTAGAAAGGGCTTAGCAAGCCCTCTACAATGTTTTGCTTAACTGAAGATCAAACCCAATGTGATTGGTGAAAAACCTTGTATTTATGTCACTGAAGAAACTGAAGAAAAATTAAGAATACATCAGTTTCAAATATCACTGTTGTTTCATCCTCAGTATTGCACGGTACATCCACTTTTCATTACTGAGATGGCACTCTTACAGTTTTATTTGATTTAGTTGCATTTATTGTTTCACTATCAACTGAGGTTTTCTTGGTCACACTCTATTGCTCTATCTACTATGTAAGATTTATTTCTTGGTGGTTTTAATTCTATTATACTTTTCATATTTGGGGTTTATAACTTAATCCCAGGTTTATAAATCTTATTGTAATTTATTTGCCCAGGAAAAGAACAAAAATGTATATTCTCCTTTATGACTCTATGGCAGATGCACTGTCCCCCTCTCCCAGAGCAACAGAAGCTTCTAGGCTCATGAACCACTATCGCCATGTGTATATCCCTTAGTCAACAGATGGCCTTTGACCAATGAGACACCTTAGCTGGACAACTACCACAGCTTAGATTAAACTAGGCTGGGGAAAGGACATGGAAGCAAGCATTAGAATTAATAAGGAGGGTTAAATCTGGGGAACGCAGAGTGGTGGGAGAGCTTGCCATAGCCATCTATTGATTTTCTGATGTAGCAAGTGCACAGAGGAGAAAGGATATGGAATTGAGTCTGAGAGAATTGTGGTGTTCATGTAGCAGTAATTCGAGTTGAATTACCAAGCTATAGAGAGGGAACTACCTGTGGATAAAAGCCCCAGACTTATAGAAACTATTTGTAGGACCAGTGAGCTGTCTAGATCCTGAACAGTCCATTAAGCTTTGAGCTGTGAGGAGAATTGTCAGGGAGGCTTATTGATAGAGATGGAACCTCATCAGGTTAAGGTGAATGCAAAGCATGAAATCCACTTACACCATAGCTAATGGAGAACTCTAATTTCAGGCAAACTAGTCCTCGTATTTTTGAAGTGGAAGAGACAACAGTATTTTAAGATCTTATCTGCTGTCTCATTTTGTTTCCTTCAATTTAAGAAAGGAAGAAATTACTTTCTTGTAAGTGGAGCTATATTCCACTGTGGGAATCACAGCTTAATGGTTTGTAGCATTATTGCTGGGATCATATCACTCCTATTTCACAGCTGTGGGGAGGGAACCCAGCAAAAGAGAGGCAAGCTAGGAATTACAAATTTGAGCAAGATTAGAAAGAAAGCTTGTACTGCAAGTTGGCCTTTAATATCCCAATCCTAGGATCTTTTTGTTGGATTTTGTAATTTCTTAAAAAACAAACAAACAAAAATTGCTCATTTTACAGGCTTGCTACATCTGACCAATATTATGTTTATCCCTATGCTAAACTTGAATGAGGTCTAAAATGTTAACAAAGGAACAAATTCAGTCTAAGCTTTTACTTGGACTGAATTAAGAGAGAACTTCACATTGACTTCAATGATTGCTGTAGCAATAAAATAAAAACAAAAACTTTCAGAGGTGATCTGCAGATATTAACTCTGAATTCCTTATTTTTAATAAATTATGAGTGAACTGTCTTTAAAATATCCATAGCTGATTCAATTAAGTGAGGTAAATTTGGACTACGAGTTCCCTGCTGTTAAATCTGTGTGAGATCTGTTTTTTCTCTGTGGGGTTCTCATCATTCCCTGCGAGCCATCAAACTTTTGGTACTGTGTCTATGCCATTAGGAATCAAATAAGAGATTTCTACAGCATGTGAGACAGAGGATGGTCAGATGTAGATGTAAGTGTCATGCTTATTCTAAAGTATGCATGCATACATTGACATGAAGGAGGAGGATATTGAATTAAACTCCCATATGCCCATGAAAAAGCACAGGGGATTAAGAACTGTGATCAGAAGACAGACCTGTTTCAAATGAAAATCATTCTTGTCAACCTTTCAATGAAAAGGTTGCTTGAATAGAAATATCTCTAGAAATGTGGTAAGATATGCTTCTGAAGTATAAGGAGTTTTTAAAAGTGCTTATTAAACCTCACGCTTCTTGGGAGAGAGAATTGAAATGGGATTAATCGTTTTTAGACAAATCATCAGGAAGAGAGAGTTAATAAAGACAAAACACACAGCATATCAACCTATTGAAATACGTACAAACAAAACTAAAACTTATAGCGGACAGTGAAATGCAGATGTCACATGAAAGGACCTCGCATAAGGTGTAAGAAGACTTGATTCTTGACTCAGAACAAATAATGTTATCGAAGTAATGGAAAACTAAATGGCAGGATGGGAGTGGGAAAGACAATCCTCTATTCCAAGTAATTGCCTGGAATTAGAACTATAAATGAGTATAAACCTTCAATTTAGAAAGGAAGGAATATGAATTTACTTGTTGCATTGCTCTTTCAGCAAGAAATATATCTACTTGGCAGTAGTGCTACAGCTCTAAGCACAGCAATAAACATTTTAAAGTGTCACTGTTTTTTGGCATTAATAATAAGAGAGAGAGGAAACTGCAAAACTAATCCTTTATTGCACCACTTAGCTCCCAGAAACTTCATAAAACTCAGGAGGGACCCCTTTTTGCTCTGATTGCCTGACCCAGAATCTTTATTCCCCTTTCATTAAAACCATACAGCTTTGTTTCCACATGAATTGCCTTCCAAGTTTTTGGAAATCACCAGGCACAGACATGGAGCAGAGCAGATGGCTAGGCCAGAGCATGGCTCTGACATCTGAATAGTAGTGTTCTGCACTGAGGCAACAGTCATTTGGATGGGAGATGTAAAACTCACATCCTATTAATGAATGATAGTATTAAAAGTGCCAACATACTTGATTAAAACTTCTGCTTAGACTTCAAATCAGGTAAGCAGTTTTCTTCCATATTTC
Source organism: Patagioenas fasciata (assembly GCF_037038585.1). NCBI lineage: Eukaryota > Metazoa > Chordata > Aves > Columbiformes > Columbidae > Patagioenas > Patagioenas fasciata. Next base: position 24,280,478 of record NC_092524.1, on the reverse strand, counting down.
AACAACCCTTAATAACACGTCACTATGATTCGAAACTGATAAAAGAGACACTTTTTTCATTCTCTCCTTCCCTTTGAAGAGTTTCCCTTCAGGTGTTTGTGTTCCTTTTGTTTGTTTTGTTCTGTTTTGTTTTTAAACAACACTAAAATTTCATTTTAATCTTTGGGAAGTATTGGGAATGGTAAAGGTTTTTTAATAATTTAAACCTGTCTGAATGCCAAAATTTACTTTATTTCCCTGTTTCCTCCTTTTCCCACCCACAAAAATAAAAGGGTGATGGGTATTATATGGAACAACTGCAAAAAAAAATAGAGTTGGTGCAGGGCCACACTTTTCTAGAAGAAAGTTAAATATATCAATATAGCTCTAGCTGGTAGAAGACAAAGTTAAAATTGAGTATAAGAGATTAACAGTGATGATGCAAAGAAGGACAAATGAGGGTTTCCCTATTTGATCAGCTGATACTCTCCCATCCTGAAAACTGGCAGAGGAGGTAAACATATTTGACTGTCCCTCTAGGAGTGGAGGTGACAGCAGACATAGGGCCCTTCACCAAGCTTCCAGGGACACCAATTACCTCTTTTCAGAGAGGTCAGCTCTTTGCCACTGTGTATAAGGGCATATTTGTGGAAGCCACACGGACCTGAAGAACTTTGTACTCTCATCAGTAATAACAGGTAGTCCACCTCAGACAGGAGTCAAGAAACCAGCTCAAGATGTATGTTTTGCAAACACTGCTGGTTGTTGTGGTGGTGGACTGGTGGGCTAAAACACATTTTTGTCATTGCTTGACCACTGTCTGAGAAGTGAATGACACTCCACAGTTTCACAATCCTGTAAGCCACAATTCCTGTAGAAGCACACTGACTCAGTTTATCTTAGAAATCAGGAGCATCTGAAGATTTGTCATCTGGAAGTGTCTAGCGCACAAAATGTTCGGGACTCTCACTGCCTACATGAGAGATGGTGTGTAATGTCCATTTTCAGAGGATATCAATATTTGCATTCCATTTTAGAGCCAGAAATGCTCTGAGCCACAATACTTCTACCAATCGAAAGACTGTTGGAAGCCACGTAACACTGTGGCATTCAGTGGTGAAATGAAGGAAAGCACGGATGGTGCTGATCTGTGGTATGTAGAAGGTCCAGAGAATTTTTGTTTTTCTCCTAAGCTGAATCTTCCATGTTTTCTCTGTGATGGTGATCCATGGTTTTGCAGCATGCCTGATGTTTCTTCTCACTCCAGTCACTGCTCAAGATTATTTCAAATCTCCAGAACTGGCACAGGGCAAGGCTGCTGCTCCAACATAGATTTCAGATTTTTAAACTATGAAACCTGTTTGCCTTGGCAGGAAAAATCAGGGGTTGCGATTTGTTGTGATTGTTCTCTGATTAAGGACAGTGTGAAAGAAAATGTCTGAATTTACCCGTAAAACCATATTCAGTAGAGTAAGTGATACTATCTTACTTTTCATCACCGCTTCTCTTATGAAGGCTATACCTAAAAACCGGGAAAGAAAATGTCAGAGACTTTTAGAGTGAGTTGTTGGGCTGTACAATCATGTTTGAGGTTAACAGTCCATTCAAAGTGGTGTCCCGTTCATAATACTGAACAGTATTGCTGCTTCAGAGCTAGCTTAAGCTGGTCAGGCACAGAATACTAACTACCACTATTTCTTATCCCATAAAACTCAGGGTATGTTTTGTTGCATAGATTTCAAATGCCCAGATTTACTACAAAATTATTTATGTGTAGAAGCATATAAAACCAGTTTGAACAATAAGGACTTTAACGTATCCAATTTCTTGCTCATTGATTTTGCTGTTTTTATTTCTTACTCCCTTGGCACAGATGGATGCTTCAGCAGCCTAAGCATACCCTGAGCAAAAGTGGGAAGGAGGATTCCCTTAGACTTCCTACATGCTATAAAAAATTCAGAGTAAAAGAAATAGTGCAAGTGTGCAGACAAAACCAGGCTCTTTAACTCCAAAAAAAGACTGACCAGGACTCTACAAGTCATGCTATTTACAAAGAATTGAAAATGATCTTACATGCTATTTGATCATTCCCAAGAATTGTTTGGTCTACCAGTCCAAATGCTTTGAACTCCTTGAAAATTACAATTTCTCATTGTTCTTTTAGCAAACAGACATATATAACATTCCTGGTAAATATATGTAAATACATGATTGTTTACAGGAGATGTTGTTAATGGCAAATTCCAGAGAAAGGCTGACTCACATAAATGTAACATCTTCATACGAATCAATATAGTAAGTGAAAAGTGATCACAGAAAAGGTTGTCCTAAGACAAAAATTTTGTATTGCTATTCTGATGTGTTGTGACGTTAGACGATGCAATAACACCGTATATGTAATTCTTAGCACTTAATAGGTTATTGTTGCAAATCACTCTCTTAACATCCTGACAGACATTACCCATATGGAATGATCATAGTAGGATGAAAAATCAGATTTTAACTAAATTTACCAAGTAGTATACATGGAAATGTATTTCTCTTGGTGTGACCTTTCATATCCTGAAAGTTCACCACTTTCAGTGGTGAAAGATTCTTTAGCTTGATCACAGAGGTCATATATAGAAAAACTTTGTCATACATGAAGATTTTAATTGACGCTATAAAATGATCTAGGTTTCTAGCCCCATAAGATATTGCTTTGTTTAGCTATGATATAGCTAAACACAGAAATGTGTTTGACCTAACATTCAAATCAGAAGCACTTGAGAATTTTGATTCACCATGTACAACTTTTAAAATTTCAAGCCTGTTTTTCCTGTCATACTGAACAGGAATGGTATTAACATTAAAAATTCAATAGTAATTCAAGTGTGCAGCTGGGTTTCTGTATTCTGAGATTGTTATGGATGGTTTATTAGAGACCTCTGGTATATTGCAGTAGGTCCAAAAGAAGTTGCTTGAGATACATGTTTGTTTGAGTTTCCTCCATTGTTAAAATGATCCATTCCATGTGATCCAATAAAAGAGTAAAATCTATCATGGAATTTTATTTATGCACTGAGAAAAAAAGATTTAGGAAGAAAAGTGTAAAATATAGTATGTCTGAGCATTATATCTCTGCTGAGAAGAATATGACTGGAGATATAGTTTCTAACACATCTTCTATGCATTATTTTACTTAAGTTTTTTAAATGTAATGAGAATATTGAACTCAAAGAAAATACTATCTCCTCTGATTAAGATAAGTGAAAAGAAAAGCTTTACAGAAGTGAAGGTATTAGAGAAAATAAGGAAATATATGACACTAAAAGAATTTATGGAACCGCAATAATCTTTATTTCCTTACCTGTCACATAAACTGCAGGTTCTTTTCAATGTATGAACACTTTTTACATAGTTTAAAAGCACTCTGACAGACCTTCTCCTGCTGAACTTTGATCAGAAAAGCAAATCTTCGTATGCAATCTAACTGAAAAATAAAAGAGAAATTTCCATACTATCTCAGATAATGTTTGATGTTTGCTCAGTTCCACATTGCCATTAACAAAATTCTGCCTCTGAAAAGTGTTTGTTACTTCTCATTACCTATGAGAACAAAATCGCCTGCTACCTTCTTCAGGAAGACATAAACTTGATCAGGTTTAGAACTCAGATCAGCAAGGTCTATTCCTGCAAAGACTTGTTGTCGTCAGCCCTGTTACTATCTGCTATTCTCATTCCCAGCATGAAGTGAAAACTGTAAACAAATGGACTACAGAAACCTGAAAGTACTATGTGTGCTGTATAACAGCTATAAATTAATAATTTTTAATTTATCCTCATATGAATGTCATGTGAAATCTTCACATATTTATAACAGTTGCTTTTAGAATGTTTTGAGATAGTTGTCAATACTGTGATCGTATCACATAAATAAAGTATGATGTTTTCACAGACATCAGCAATGATTCATTATTTTTCCTTACTTTTATCTATACTTGCATTTTTCCTTGGTTTCATTAATATAAGGTTTCTTTTGTTAAGCCAGCAGTCCACTATTTTGTTTCCTGTTTAGTTTCTTAGTAGAATTTAAAGCCCTGTAATATCCTTCTAGATGTCAAAAAAAGGCTGTTAACACTGTATTGACAGCAGTTAATTTTTGTTTGTCAGCACCATACCTTCTAGAAAGGCATCCCAGCCTGATTTTCAGATATACTGCAAGGCTCACAAAAAATATTTTCTTCTGTTGTCACTAGTGTATACTAGCAAGCAATGAAGAAGCTAATTATTATGAAACTGAGAAACTAGGACAATCTTCAGAAGATTAACTAAAATCAATTAACAGAGGGAATTAAGTCACCAGTGGCTTTTGATGCTCATCCCCTCCAATACCGCCATTCCTCATCAAGGGCAAGGAGGGATTGTGAACGAATATTTTTCTGGGCTTTGACTGCCAATAGGAAAGACACCTACTTTTGAAAGCCATGAGGGATTTTCTCATTTGAACATTTTTCTTTGAGGGAGTACGGTGAAATAACTGGAGTATTTAATATTTTAAAATGAAATTGTTCTAATATAGATAGGATTGTTGCTTGCACTTTTTTCACTATAAAATCTGTTTATTCATCATTTTGAAAAAGATGCATAGTGATGTGCATTTTGATTCAAATATGTTGCTTTCAGTGTAATCAGAGTGCAAAGTGATTGTACAGTCAGTAAAAAGTGATGTTCTGCTGAGCTGGTGGCAATGAAAACCCGTATTGCATTTAGTTAGTGTTCCGCAGCAAAATAAATGACTACTTGTGGGAAACAGGTAATCAAATCCACACATTTTCATAGGACTTTTGCTTGAGAAAGATCTTAGGCTATGTCTGGTTTTGGATTACTCCAGTCATGCTTTCATTTTTTTTCCCCATTTTTCATCCCATTTGTCCTGGGTAGTGTTTTTTATTTATATCTTCTAAGTAATATATATATATATATATATATGTATAAAACCTAGCAAAATATTAGCTTGCCTTGTAACATAATGTTCACTTTTTAGTTACTTCCTATGTTGTAATCAAATTGCACTCTTGATTTCACTGTGGATTTAATTTCACTTGTTTTTAAGAACATAGGGAGGGCCCAGATATGAGAAGGCCATTTGTGTTATTTCAATGCACTAGCAGCCCACACAGTATACTGTATGTTGATACTGTAGTAGTTTCATATATATTTCTGTTTCCCATAGTTTTCCATGCACTCGTGAGAGACTAAGAACCTCTGTCCACCAATTAGTTCATGTAAGTTCCAAGAGGAATTTTTTCCTAATACCCAATCTAAACCTCCATTGGCACAACTTGAAGCGATTTCCTTTTGTCCTATCACGTGCTACTTGGGAGAAGAGACCAACACCCTCCATGCTACAACCTCCTTTCAGTTAGTTGTAGACAGCACTAAGATCTCCCCTCAGCCTCCTTTTCTCCAGGCTAAACAGCCCCAGGTCCCTCAACCGTCCCTCGTAAGACTTGTGCTCCAGTCCCCTCACCAGCTTTGTCGCCCTCCTCTGCACTCTCTCTAGTACTTCAATGTCTTTATTATGATGAGGGGCCCACTGTAATCAAGGTGGGGGCCCTCACTGCCATCTGGCAGTCTGTGAACAAATATAGCTAAAAAGATGGGATAACAGCTTTGAGTGTCACAATGACTTCAATAAAACCTCAAAAACATTGACTTACTTTGCCATATATAGGATCAATGCATAACAATTGTTGTGTCACACTAGCTGTAACACTAAGTATGATGTTATTATTAAAGCTGTAGGATCAATCATCTGGAACAGTGGCAGTGTTTAAGCTTAAAAGGAAACTCCTGTCACTGCCCGAAATTATAAATCCTAAGGCATTGCTAACATCTGCTAGTCTATATTTTAAGCTCTTGTAAAATCAGTTTCTGGTTTTGTAGAGTCAACAATGTGTTGCATGGGGGCATAATGGTAAACACAATGCTAAATTCACATATTTTTGTACCATATGGATGAGTAAAATTCTTTAAGAACTCAGTTTTAATTTGTGTGCATATAATTTCCTACTACTAAGCCTTGTTTATAGTACTCAGTATATTTATGTTCAGACTGAAAAACACCAAATTATGATGATAGCTACTAATCTGATATACAGAGCATTAATATTTATTGTTCCAAATATTCTTAAAGAATTCTCTGTGGTTTATCAACATTGGTTAAACAGATTCATGGGAGTTAAAAGTCATACTAAGGAACAACTTGTGAAAGTATCTATTTATGAATCCAGTGTTATTTAAACCCTGAGTAGAGACGTAGCACATAAACGTCTACTTGTTAATTTTTTATGTGACTTTAATTCTTACTACTTTCGTCTAATCTTCCAGACTGTGCGAAAGGTAATAACACCACTATGGCTGTTCAACAAAGGAGTGGAAATTTTGGCTTAGGTTCACTGAATAATTTATTTCCTGTTATAGAAAATTTAACAAACAAATTTCAAAATAAATCTCTTTGAGATTGCGGTCTGATTTTCCTTTCTCTCTTCTGGTTCTCCTGTCCGATTTTACCCTGTGAAGCTATTTATCTATTTCTCTTTCCTTCATACATGTACTAATGCTCTTCTAATTTCAACTGTTACTGCAAGATGGAAGTCAAAGCTTCTTTGCCATGTTTAAAATGTATTACTAATGCCTGCAGGTAGAGGAAAAATATCCAGAGGATAACATCACTCTGACATCTGTTTTACTGTCCTCTGACAGGCAATGAATCAAAAATATCTCAACCATTTTGAGAAAGTTATCATGTGGGAAGAGAATTCTATTACCATTGCTAGAACACTTTGTATGATGTCATTAACTGAAGAAATAAATCTATTTAAACCAAAGAACTCATAGATGTATAGCACAATCTTATGCATCCTGGATTTGTGTTGTCAAGCCAAAAATATTAACAATGCTGATATACATACTTCAGGGTTGAAGATATATGGAAGGACATACTGTTACTATAACATGATACAACGAAAATAGCCAGGGTCTTCAGCATCCCAGATTCAGTGATGGAACAGGAGCAAAACTCACATATATTAGAGTAATCTGGTCTTTGTGTCTAGTTTGCAAAAATAAACGCTGCATTTTTTCTTAGTCACAAAATCAGATATGGAAATACTGGCATAAATTACTCTCTTTCCCTCAGAATCTTAACAAGCATTCAAACCTTGCTGGTTTAAGCCATAAAAAGATAAATCATAAATTATTTATCTCTATTATATGATCCAGCCCCTTAATAAAATATATCTGCCACAAATAGATATAGATATCAAATTTTTTACTTAGTCAAAAGCATTATTAGAACAGAATATTTAGATGTTGCAGTTGAGCTTAGGTCTTTCTACAGTTCCTCCAGAGTTGTGATCTGCCTATTTAAATCAACTATTTTTTTTCAGCTTAGTTCACTAATGAGCACTTTTCCAATAACAAAAGAGCTCTTACTGTTCATCTACTTATCTTCATGCAAAAGAAATGCAGAAATAAGCAATGACAATCCAGTGCCTAAAATGCGGAAGCAGCAGCAGGAAATATTAACTTTCGCCCTTGCTTTAACAATTCCAACAAATGTCTGACAACTAGAAGAGAGCAAAAGCACTTTTTTCTATGCCAATACATGTGCATGTACCCATTTATTCTCAGTTTTCTTCAGGACTTCAGAGGTAGTTATTTGAGTGAAACATTTTGTAAGACAGAGGTCTAACTACCCTGTGACTCTGTCCTGGTTTTGTTAAAAACAAGACCAGTTGTCTTTCAGTGAATTTTCCTTTTAGCTAAGTTCTTCTAAGTACCTTCTAAGTAACTGCACTTTCTGAAGTTAGCTAAATGTTTTTTGAGACACTGCGCTCCAAAACTGATAAGATGACCAATGGAATGCACAAGAGGCCCATGTTTAGATTTATTACTATAGTAACCAAGGTTTCTGATAAAATTCCGCCAACTCCACCATGAGAGGGGTGTATTTGCAAGGAGGGGTGGACAGAACAGGTGACTAAAACTGACCAAGTATTCCATCCCATACGCATCATTCACCCTATAAAAGTGAGAGATTGCGAGGGTCTCGCTCTCTTTGACCATGACCAGCATTTGAAGAGGACCCTGCCTGTTGTCTCTGTGATCCGAGGCCTGGTTCCAGACCCTGCATCCCTGAATCCAGTTTTGGTTTACTGCAGAGTCCAGCCCAGGACTTCCAGTTGCCTGCCCTACAGCCACTAGAGTGATGCCAACTCCACGTGGGACGGAAGGATGCTGCTACCCTGGGATATTCAGGATTGGTTTTGTATATTTTATCTATTTTCTCTATTTATTAGTAGTGTTAGTAAAGCATTTTAAAACTTTTTTTATAACTTGAAAGACTCTCTTCCTTATCCTCCTATCAACTTTTCCTATGCAGGGAGAGTGAGGGGGTGTTTCAACAGAGAGTATCTACCACAGTTTATTGCCACAATGCAAAAAACTTTGACAGCCTCTATGCTCCTCCTTTGAAAGCCGTTGATTTGTTAATCCTGTGCATCTCCATGGGAGCTCTGCCCACAGTCTAAGCATGCTTCCAGCTTTAGTGCTAGAACTTAGCATCTCACATAGTCCTCAGCAGCATAGCACTGAAACATTACATATGTGGCCTTGTGGACTTTGACAGATTTATTGATGGCTCCTACAGGGAAAGATAAGAGAAACTGTGACAGATTCTATTCGTGCCATGACTTGGATCGAATGAGAACAGGGACGGGTCTTGAGTGAGAAGGGCTAAGAGCGGTATTTGATAATTAGCCTAAACAGCTTCCCAGGTAGTACAAGCAGGAGAGTATTGGACTGTTGATTTAAACAGTCTGGGTTCTAAAATCCTCTGGTGGGAGGAAACCTCAGAAAATGATAGATCTGTGTGCTTTACGGGTCATATTGTGATGATAAAGCAGACTACAGTTTGTTTTTGATTTAAAGGATATTGTTGCAAATCTGGTTTATTTGTATTATTTGCTCACTTGGTTGGATTCAATGATGCCTTTTTTTGGGGTTGATGTTTCTCGTTAGTATTTATGTGCAGAACATCATCTTAGAAAGCTGGAATAAAACTGCTATAATAGCTTTGTTACTGGATTGTGTAGCATTGCTTTATATGGTAATAGTTAAGCCGATGGTGTATTTCTGTCCATCGTTGCCACACTTCAGGAGTATGAATTTTTTTGAATTCTTCAGTAGAAGCCAAGAAATTAAAGAGAGTTGTACCTTTTGTTTTTTCAGTTGCAGGAGTGAGATTTTAGGAGAGCTATTCAACTAACCCTTGTCTTTTTCATCAAGGGAAGTTACAGATGTTTTTGGGAATTTTGAATTTCCCTGGACATTTGAGTGAAGCTTGTTGGTATTACTGGGTCTCTGGAACGTGTTTCAGTCTTTACTGGTGACAAAACTACTTAGAAGGACTGTAGCAATCCTAACTTCTGCAACAGGTGTTGCAGCAATTGAGGTTTCAACAATGTGCACTGCAGCCACGTCAAAGCTGTCAACAGATACAACAACTACTGCAGTTCACTTGACAAGCACTGCGGCCACTACAGTTCCAAACTTGGATACTTCAGTCATACCAGTGCCAACGACAGTTAATGCTGCTATTGCAACTCCAACATCAGGCATCACAGCCACACCAAAGCTGACTATAGATACTGCAGCCACTACAACTTCAACAATTGTCACTACAGCTGTACCAACTGCAACATCAGTTACTGCATCCATTCAAACCTCTACAACATGTGATGTGGCCATTCAGACTTCAGCAGCACTAGTTGCTACCTCAAGGAGGAGGCAAAAGAAAACACAATTGGAATCCATTGTGAAGGAAGAAGATGAAGAGTAGGGAGAGGTTATTTCTGGAATAAAACAAGATGAAGAGGAAGATGAAGAAGAGTCAGAAGAGGAAGCAGAGGGTGCTTCTGTAGCAAAGCAACCAATAAAGGAAGAGAGAATAGAGCATTCCTTATCTTTGAAGTAGTAGAGGACTGTGAAACAAGATTTTAACCATCGTGAAGATGAGCCAATTGCCACTTGGCTCATTCAATGCTGCAATAATTAGGCCAATAGTTTGGAAACAGATGGCAATGAAGCCAGTCAATTAGGATCCCTGGCCAGAGATGGTGGCATTGATAAGGAAATTGCAAAGAAGAAACAAAATCAAAGCCTCTGGAGGCAAATCTTGTCAGCAGTAAAAATCAGTTATCCTTTAAAAGATTATATGGTATGCCACCCAACCAAATGGACTACCATGGAGAAAAGTATCAGGTATCTGAGAGAACTGGCTGTGCGAGAGATAATTTACAGCAACCCACAGACAATTATAGATCCTGATGAACTGCCATGTACCTGAGGTATACTGCAGAAGTTCGTGCAGAGTACACCACTATCTTATGCCCACACTTTAGGATTACTCATAATTTCAGAAGGACACGAGTGATCAACTGTGGGTGAAACAGCAAACGTTGCAGCAGTATGAAGACACTTTTTCTTCTCCCCTACAAGCCCGTGTCTCAACTGTGGAGAAACTGTGTGAAAAAATGTTCAAAAGGGAGGACAGATCCTACTCATCACCTGCACGGGCCCAAGCCACACCTATTAAGAGAAGGTGCCCTTCTGCAGCACCAGCTCAAGAGAAACACAACAAGTCACAAGGTGGATTACATTTTTTCCTACGTGATCAGGGGGAAGATATGAGTAATTGGCATTCCTACAGGAATAGATACGCAAGTTAAAAGGAAAAACTCCCAAGAGAAAAGCTGCTCCAGTTTCCAGTGGGAGGCTTTCCAGTCATAGCAGGAGGGATTCTTGTGTCTTCCTACCAGAGTCAAGTAAAGACAATTAGGGGTGCCCTGCCTCCAGCCAAGTGGAGGAGAGAGACAATGACAACCGAGTTTATTGGACTGTGTGGATTCGATGGCCTGGTACATCAGAAACACAGGAGTATAAAGCCCTGGTAGACACTGGTGCACAGTGTACAATGGTGCCATTGAATCATAAAGGGTCAATATCCATCAGTATTGAAGGAGTGACTGGGCAATCTAAAAAATTGATTGTATTAGAGGCTGAATTGAGCCTAACTGGAAATTAGTGAGAAAGGCAGCCTATTTTGACTTGCCCACATGCTACAGGCATGCTTAGTATAGACTACCTAAGGAGAGGGTATTTTAAGGATCCGAAAGGGTTATTGATAGGCCTTTGGTATAGCTCCTGTGGAGACTGAGGACATTAAACAGCTGTTTACTTTGCCTGGTCTCTTGGATGACCCTTCTGTTGTAGGACTGCTTAAGGTCAAAGAGCAACAGATGTCAGTTGCTACCATGACAGCGCACAGATGACAATATCACACTAACCAAGATGCCCTGATCCTCATTTATAAACTGATCTGACAGTTGGAGGATCAAGGAGTGATCAGTAAGACTTGTTCACCTTTCAACAGTTCTATATGGCCAGTGCCAAAGCCTAATGGAGAATGGAGACTAACTGTAGACTATTGTGGTCTAAATGAAGTTACGCCACCATTAAGTGCTGCCATGCTGGACATGTTAGAACTGAAATATGGTCTGGAGTCAAAGGCAGCTAAGTGGTATGACACAATTTAAATTGCTAATGCATTTTTCTCTATTCCTTTGGCAGCAGAATGCATGCCACAGCTTGCCTTTACCTGGAGGGGTATCCAATACACCTGGAATTGACTGCCCCAGGGGTGGAAACAGCCCTACCATCTGCCATGGACTGATTCAGAGTGCAATGGAACAAGGTAAAAGCCATACAGCTGGCACTGGACATTGTTGAAAGATAAAAGCGGCCAGTACTTTATCTCTACACTGACTCATTGGATGGTGGCAAATGCCCTGTGAGGGTGGTTAAAGCAGTGAAAGCATAACAACTGGCAGCATGAAGGTAAGGCTATTTGGGATGCCCCATTGTGGCAGGACATTGCTGCTCAGCTAGAGAACCTGATGTAAAAGTTCATCATATAGATACCCATGTGCCTAAAAGTCAAGCCACTGAGGAACATCAAAACAATCAGAAAGCAGATCAGGCTGCTAAGATTAAAGTAACTAAGGTGGATTTGGACTGGTAACATAAAGGTCAACTTTTTCTAGCTCAGTTGGCCCATGATGCTTCAGGTCATCAAGGAGGGGATGCAACATATAAATAGGCTCGTGACCAAGGGGTGGACTTAACCATGGACATTATTTCACAGGTTATCCATGATTGTGAAACATGTGCTGCAATTAACCAGGCCAAAACTTTAAAGCCTGTGTGGTATGGGGGGCAGTGGTTGAAATATAAATATGAGGAGGCATGGCAGATTGGCCATATTATACTCCCTTGAAACTGCCAAGGGAAGCGCTATGTGCTTAAAATGGTGGAAGTCACCATGGGATGGTTGGAAATATATCCTGTGTCTCATGCCACTGCCCAGAACACTATTCTGGGCCTTGAAAATAAAGTCCTACAGTGACACGGCACTCCAGAAAGAATTGAGTCAGACAATGGGACTCATTTTAAAAACAGTCTCATAATCAACTAGGCTAAAGAACAATGGGTGTGTCATATCCCCTGTCATGCACTAGCCTCTGGGAAGACTGAGCGACACAATGGTTTGTTAAAAGCTACTCTGAAGGCAATGGGAGGTGGAACCTTTAAAAATTGGAATAAGAATCTGGCAGAAGCCACCTGTTTAGTTAACACCAGGGGATCAATCAATCGAGCTGGCCCTGCTCAGTCAGACCTTTTATATACAGTGGAAGGGGATAAAGTCCCTGTGGTGCATAGAAAAAAACATGTTAGGAAAAGCTGTCTGGGTTATTCCTGTTTTGGGCAAAGGCAAACCAGCTTGTGGGATTGTTTTCACTCAAGGGCCTGGCCTACTGTGATTTGCAAGGTCAAAGTCTTGTTTAGAACCCAGTTTAGACAACTGTTGAGGCCATGTATTTCTTTTGATTCTTTTTAATTTTAGTTTTATTTGTATTCAGGATACATAATCATATAATCATACAACAATGATATATTTTGCCAGATGTTTACAGCAGATTGTGACTACAGAACTAATCAGATTACATAAGAACATCTTATAAGGAGGGTAGGATAAAGTAAAATACCAGTTTATATAACTCTGGGCTGTGTAAGAATGCAGTTAAGAATTTTGCCTAATTTTGAAAAGATAACAATGAACCATTTCTGAGCAGCACATCAACAATTCGCATTTTGTTATGAAGTACAAGGTAATGGATGGGTTACATATCAAGGAGCAGCATTTCCAAGCGGAAGTTGTAGAAGTCAGGAAAGACTATCTTTGTGATTCTGTACTTGACCTGATGGTCACCAAGGCAAGTGAGCTAATCAGTGACATTAAGATTGGAGGCACTCTGGGCTGCAGTAATCACGCACTCATGGAATTCACAGTCCTGAGTGATGTGGCGTGGGTGAACAGTAAAGTCCGGACCCTGAATTTTAGGAAAGTCAAGTTTCAACTCTTCAAGGATTTAATCAAAAGAGCCCCTTGGGAAGCTGCCCTCAGGGACAAGGGAGTAGAATAGAGCTGGCAGAACTTTAAGGATGCTTTCCTTCGAGTACAAGAGCTTGTGATACCCAGGTGTAAAAAATTGTGTAAGGAAGGCAAGATGCTGGCATGGCTGGCATGAGGTCTGCTGGTCAAACTAAAGGACAAGAATACAGTGGAAACAGGGACAGGTATCCTGGGAAGAGTATAGAGATACTGTGTGGTTGTGCAGAGATGGGATAGGGAAGGCCAAGGCACAGCTGGAGATGAACTTGACAAAGGATGCAAAGAATAACAAGAAGGGCTTCTACAGCTGTGGCCCCCCATAATGAGCAAGACTGGCAAACTGGTAACAATGGATGAGGAGAAGGCTGAGGAACTCAGCAACTTCTTTGCCTCAGACTTCATGGATAAGCTCTCTTCCCACACTTCTCAAGTGGTAAATGAACTGCAGGACAGGGACTGGGAGAGCAAAGTCCCTCTGACTGTAAGTGAGGATTTGGTTGGTGACCACTTAAGTAGCCTGAACATACATAAGTCCATGGGACCTCATGAGTTACAATCCTAGAGTCCTGAGTGAATTAGCTGATGTAGTTGCGAAGCCACTGTGCATGATATTTGAAAAGTCATGGTAGCCAGATGAAATCTCTGGTGACTGGAAAAAGGCAAACATCGCAACCAGTTTCGAAAAGGGTAAAAAGGAGGAGTCTGGGAACTACCAACCTGTCAGCCTCATCTCTGTGCTTGGGATGATCATGAAACAGATCCTCCTAGAAGCAACGCTAAGGCACATGGAGAACAGGGAGGTGATTCGGGATAGCCAGCATGGCTTCACCAAGGGCTAGTCCTGTCTGACCAATCTAGTGGCCTTCTATGACAGAATGACTACATCAGTGGACAAAGGAAGGGCTACAGATATCATCTATCTGGACTTCTGTAAAGCCTTGAACATGGTCTCCCACAACATCCTTCTCTTTAAATTGTAGAGAGATGGATTTGATGGATGGACTGTTTGGTGGATGAGGAACTGGCTGGGTGGTCACACCCAGAGAGTGGTGGTCAATGGCACAGTATCTGGATGGAGACCAATGACAAGTGATGTCCCTCAGGGGTCCATACTGGAACCAGTATTGGTTAATATCTTCGTCAATGACAGAGACATTGGGAATGAGTGTGCCCTCAGCAAGTTTGCAGTTGACACCAAATGGAGTGGTGCCATTGACATGCCCGAGGGACGGGATGTCATCCAGAGCAGCATGTAAAAGCTTGAGAAGTTGGCCCATGTGAACTTCACAATGTTCATCAAGGACAAGTGCAAGGTCCTGCACCTGGGTTGGGACAACCCTGAGTACCAATACAGGCTGGTGGATGAAAGCATTGAGAGCAGTCCTGCCAGGAAGAATTTGGGGGTACTGGTGCGGTGATTAGAAATGACGCATACCGGGACGCAGACAGAGATGCATGTACAGTCAGAGATCTTGTTCAGGAAAGAGCGCAGAGCCGAGCCGAGCAGAGAGCTGAGACAGGCTGAAACCCTCTCTTTATTAGCCAATGACAATTTATAAGATTTACAGATATGGGCCTGGACTAAGATGTTACATAAGATGTTTTTCCAATAATTGTTATTAAAAACACACCACACTCATGTTATGTTTGTTTCAGTTACGTTCCCACTCATTCACAGACCAGGCCCAAGGACATTCACACATCATACATATGGAGGCGGCTTTCCGACCCGAGATGTCATTCTCACTGGCCTGGGCTATCACTTCTCACACTCATGAAAAACATATTTCTGTATAATCTGTCCCAGGCTCTTTTGCTGAAACTGCTGTTGCCACATCTCCCCCTTCTTTTTTTTTTGAACATCTGGTTCACAGTGAGTGCAGCAAGGACCCTGACTTTATTCTTTGCATTCTGTATAATTCTCCAAGTGATGTGGAAGACTACAAGAAAAAATATTACACAAACTCATCCGATTCCCACAAAAACCTATATATGCAGATTGAGGCCTGAAAACCAAGTTTTTGGGTCTAACCGCTTTATGCTAATAGATAATGTTAGCTATTATTTCTTACAGTGTTAATTCTTGCAAATCATGCAGTTTTTTTTGCAGGGCACTGGCTAAATCCTAAATCAGGCCTTGCACATTAGCTGAAACTGTTCTTTGGAGGTGTTATTTTACTCGGTTTCACTCATAGACACTATAATTCAATTTAAATGGTTTTACACATTTAGCACTCTGATAACGTAAAATACAGGTTCAGATATCAGTTGAGGAGATTATTTGAATACAGTAATATAAGAACAATGAGGATTCACAACGTGCATGTAGTCACTCGCAAGAAACAAAACTAGAGACCTCTTACTTCAGGGTACTCACAAGAAACAATCACTCACCTGGGTTAGGCAAAGTCTCATTCAAGGATATATCCAGTAAATAATCACTCACACAAATGAGGAGGTGAGGCATTCTCAATCCCAGGAAGTCTTCTTAAATGGTGTTCCTGTCTAAGGAAAGCGCTCCAGTTCACAGACCCGCAGCTCCGAGAAGACCACTCAAAGGGGGTCTTTGGCAGGAACCCTGTTTTATAGTCTGGTCAGATGTGGCTGTGTGCATTACAACATAGTCCAGAAGCTTTGCAGCTTCTCTGGGCATGTCTTTTGTTAAGGGCCCTGTCAATTGACTGGCTACTTTGGAGTGGTGGTATAGTCTCCTCTTGCCTCCAAAGTCAAAAGTGAGTTTGAATGCCCACTGTGGATCATCATACCTTATGTGTCGTTTTCCTGTTATACATTATGATTACAAATCAATCTACAATAGAATAGAATAATACAAATTACAACAATTACAGTTATTAACAAATATTGGAGAAAGCTGGTTAGTCATACTAATAAGGAAAACAAATGTGGAATGTGCTGGTTCAATGATGGCCTGGAGAGAATGTGGAATACCTGTGACATGCGAAACGCCTCATTGCTGAAAAAAATATTCCATGGACCTAGCAGTGTATCCAGAACTGTTGTCACTTTTTATCAGTTGTGGCACTCCCAGTATAGCAAAACAGTGGGTCCAGTGACACTGAGCATCTCTGCTTTTCTTACTCGCATAAGCAGATGCACAAAGCATACCTGAAACAGTATCTATAGAAACATGCATATATTTCAAACAACCAAAAGATGAGACGTGTAACAGCAGTCTGCTAAATGGCATTAGCTCTGAGCCCATTTTGGCTTTCATGTTTATTGGATATTGTTCTTCTTTATCGGAACAAAGTTCTGTTTGAATTCTATCACTGTAGTGTTGGCTTTACCAATACTTTGGTTGCCCATATTAGTGGAAAAACAGCATTCAAAATTTCCTTAGAGATTTCTTGCTTGCAGCAAGCAGATCTGCACCATCCAAGGAGCTTCTTGTGGGACGTGCAACTGAACAGAATTCTCAGAAAATGTTATTCAAGCTTACTATTTACTTAACAAATCCTGACTCAAAAGAGATATAGGGTTTTTTGGCAAATACAAGAATTCAGCTGTTGAAACTTTGTTCCAAATTTGGCATTCCATTGGTTTCAAAAAATGGTCTTTCTTTCTTTCCCATGACTTCAAGAACTAGCATGGTGAATTTACTAAGAAGTCTCTTACAACTACTTACCACAAGATAAGTCTATTAAAAGATTTTTGGTTTAATTTCCCAGTTTCATCAGAACTACGGATCTGCTGGGGATGCCTTTAAATTTCACCCTCAGACTGCTCCATTCAATATTACAACATTGCTGCAGTGGGAGGGGAGAGAAAACCTCCCTTTCACCACTTTAAAAGCATGCAGCCAGGTTTTTCTTTTTTTTTTTTTCTTTTTCTTTCTCTTATTGTTGCAGTTTAGATACAGGCAAGGCCATGCAGGTGGTGTTAATTGCTGGTGCTAAGTGGGAGCTGCCAGGGAGCTAAGCTTATCTTGCAGCTTGACACAGGCCTGAAATTCCTGTTCAAACAGTACAGCACAGGCCTGGGATATTTTGCTTATTTATTTTCCCATTTCATTCCAGCCATAATGTGCTCTATATGCAAGTCTAATTAGCTGAGCAATAGTTACATTCCTCAGCCCCATTTACTGTTTGCAATGTCTTACAGACGTCAGTAAACAGCATATTAACTATCAGTCTATTACTTCAATTTTCCTAGATCCAAAGCAGGTCATATTCTAGCAACTTTTAAATACAACCTCCTCCAAGTTCACATCCATCATAGCATTTAGTTTTATTTCCCATACCTCCAACTAGCACATAAATTCAATGTAAATCAGAATTTAACTACTTAAATTATTTTCTGGTTTTAAAATTATTAGAAAACAATAAGAGCAATTACTCTAACGTGTAAGGATGCATCCTAAGGAGGAGCAAGGTGGCATTTTAGTAGTGGAACCGGTTCCCGTTTTGTAATTATCTCCCCAAACAAAATTCTTTTGGTACCAAATATAAATATGCAAATTAAAATACTGAGCTCAGATATGAAAACCAAACACCGAGTTCAAATATGCAGATAGATCACAGTTACACTTATTCAAGACAAAATCTCGATTTTAGCATTGCACCTTTGAATCACTTACTGCTCAGCCAGGTAGAGGTGCCGCTGGGTCTCCCTGACAAAACAGGTGAGTGTGCTCTGGAGCCCAATCAGCACCTGCCCTCTCACAACCACGGCAAGCTGGACTGGGCAAGGCTTTTATTAGTGTCTCATCTGGGGTGACACACCTGTTATACCCAAATCAGGATTCTTTATCCAGTGTGCATACGAAAGAGCCAAATTTAGTACACCGAGATGAGACACAGCCTATCACAGAATTGTACAAGTCTGGATGTTGGAATGAAGCTAGCATGCTAGAAAGAAAAGTAACAGCTGTCACACACAAAATCTTATAATCACATTCATGCAGTAAAGAACTGAATTACTCACGATCTTCTGTATAATCACAAAATTTTCTGTATAATCATAAAATGTACATATTAGAGTCAATGGATTCTCATAATTTAGAAGTCTGTGAACTTACTGTATCATGTAACAGGCAAAGACTTATTTAAACTGTAATATGCTTAAACAGATACCTACAAAGAAAACAGGTTAATAAGAAAAAGTATCTTGCAGAGTCCAGCAAGTTTTCTATGACTTGTGTGTTATCAGTTAATTCTCTCCCAACCTGTTGAAGTTAAAACCATTCCATCTGTAAAACTGAAATGATTCAATGATCTCTTGTAGAGTTTTATTTTTGTCCTGCTCTTCTCGCTCTAAAAACAACAAAGTGTTATACTTCAAGGGTCTATTCTCCGGACACTTTTCCCAATCATCGAACTTACACAGCAGCCACCATTAATTACAATATTTCACAAGATCTTCCTTCCTCATATTTCCAAGTGCTTTCCGATGTTCTAAAACACCTCCCAATACTAATTTCTTAGGAACATGACTGAAAACAGTCGTTCCCGAGCCCATCTCGTAAGCAAAAACCATGAGAAGAAGGAGGGAGGAGGGGGAAGCATGAAGTGGCTTGCGGCACGAGTGGGAAAAGTGGGGAGAAGGCTTACAGTGCACTTACACAAACTATATCACAAAGAAACAACTGTAACAACAACCAATAAAACAATTAACTCACATTCCTGACAAGCTGCTTGATTTTCAGAAAGGTAATACACAGAAGCAGGTATTCCGTCATGTTCTGGTGGTGGTTGCAGTTTGTAAATAACTGGAAAGGCGAAAGAAAAATCACCATGCTCCATAGCCTTTTCATGGCATTTTTGCATCACCCCTTAGTGTTCTGGTGTCCTAGTCATGAAGGGGTTACTGTGTGCTGTATAAGCATCATTAAAATCAGGCAAAGGAGGTGCTGAGGGCAGAGTTTTGCACTTCTGACCCAGCTCAACACAAATTCCAGTCTTATTGTTACACAGCTGTGATGGCATTAATGATGGATATGAAACTGACTCTTTTTCGAGATCTACAGAGCCTGACTCAAAAGGATGAGTGCTGTCAAGACCCAAATCATTAGCAACCTGCTCTTTTGTGTTTTTCTGTCCATCCTCCCCTGTTTGCCCTTGCACTATTTGCTCTGACGACTGCAACTGTGATAGCGCAGAGTACACAAATCTCCAAGTTACATGCAAACCATCAGGGACTGTAAAAACCTGAGTTCTTTTGCATGTGTAGATATTCCCCAACCTGTTTCCAAATTTTACTGTCAAACGTCCCCTCACTCGGAAAACAAGTACAATTCTCTCTCAGCCATACCAGGAGTGAAGCGACCTGCTTCTCAGAAATTAGGATACCCAGAAGAACGTAATATACGCAGTAAAACCTGCAAATACAATTTAAGTTCTTGAGAAGCGGCTTGCCCCATACTAACACATTCCACGAGGACTGTTTGTCCCTATTTATACCATAGGGATTAATGTGGTCACAAATAAAATTTACTCACCTGTTGAATTGCATGGTCGCTGCCAAACACACTGCTCGATGAAGAGCCTCCAGGAGTCACACACTCACATGGGGACCATTTGTGGTGATTAGAAATGACGCATACCGGGGTGCAGACAGAGATGCATGTACAGTCAGAGATCTTGCTCAGGAAAGAGCGCAGAGCCGGGCCGAGCAGAGAGCTGAGACAGGCTGAGACCCTCTCTTTATTAGCCAGTGACAATGTATAGGATTTACAGATACAGGCCTGGACTAAGATGTTGCATAAGATGTTTTGCCAGTAATTGTTATCAAAAACACACCACACTCATGTTATGTTTGTTTCAGTTACGTTCCCACTCATTCACAGACCAGGGCCAAGGACATTCACACATCATTTATATGGGGGCGGTTTTCCTACCCGAGATATCATTCTCCCTGGCCTTGGTTATCGCTTCTTACACTCATAAAAAACATATTTCTGTATAATCTGTCCAGGTCCTTTAGCTGGAACTACTGTTCCCACATACTGGTGGATGAAAGATTGGATATGAGCTATCAATGCACGCTTGCAGCCCAGAAGGCCAATATTGTCTTTGGTTCCATCAAAAGAGCAGAGCCAGCAGGTCGAGGGAGTTGATTCTGCCTCTCTGGTCTGCTCTCGTGAGATCCCACCTGAAGTACTGTGTCCAGTTCTGGAATCCTCAGTACAGGAAAGACATGGACCTGTTAGAAAGGGTGCAGAGGAGGGCTGCCAATATAAGCAGAGCTATGGAACACCTCTGCTGTTAGGGCAGGATGCAGCCTGGAGAAGAGAAGGCTTCAGGGAGACATCATTGCAGCCTTTCACTACTTAAAAGGAGCCTAAAAGAAGGATGGGGACAGACTTTTTACAAAGGCATCTTATGACAGGACAAGGGGCAATGGTTTTAAAGCAGAAAAGGGGAGATTCAGGTCAGATGTGAGGCTGGTAAACTACTAGAACAGGTTCCCCAGAGAGGTGGTATATGCCCCATCCCTGGAAACATTCAAGGCCAGGCTAGATGGGGCTCTGAGCAACCAGATTTATCTGAAGATGTCCCTGCTCACTGCAGGGGAGTTAGGTTAGATGGCCTTTGAAGGTCCCTTCTAACCCAAACTATTCTATGAATTCTTTTTTTTTTTTTTTTTTAATGATTCTATGATCTTTTTTCAAAAGATTGCTAGGATTTTAGTCTTATGTTTTATTTTTTGTAGAGGATTTTTTTTTTCCAAAGCAGAATAAATTTCATGAGAAGATTGCTTCTGAGTCTCACTTTATTCTTACTTCCAGAAGTAAAGATATAGTCAAAAGTTTCAGGATGATCAGTAACTTGAAAGACCAGTTGAGTATATCAGTCTCTTTCAATCAGTGAGGATCAAACTTTTTTCACCAAGCTGTCTCAAAGCTGAATCTGTTTCCACTTCAGTCCTTCTGTTTCTCTCTGATTACTATTCCTCAAAATTCCACAATTCAGTTTATCAGACTCAGACTACAGTCATCAATTATTCCTCTCAAGGAAGTAAAAGAAAGGATAAGACTACAAGAACCTTGAAAAATGCCTGCAATTTTCAATGACACTATCCCTTTGAATTTTTCAGGCTAGATACAGTGCAAAAATATTTTCCTAAGAAACAGAAATTTACCTTATGTGCAGCAAGTGACTTCTCAGTGGTACAGTGATAGTCAATTCAAGTTTGAGCTCTTGGATTGTAAGGGAATAAATTTAAGATGACATACTGTTGTTTTTTATTAAAGCTTTTCTGTACACGTATTCCAGACCACTGGCTACTGTAAAGTAGCAAAGTTCTACCATCTTCACCAATTCTGTGTTGATTTACTTATGCTGAAGTTTGGTCAGCATCCTACATGCTCATAAACAGCTTTGGTATTTTTTTGCAGCTTGTTTTTGCCATTCAGGTCAATGGCATATAAATACAGAATCAGAGAAAAAGCAGGAGAGAAGCAAGATTAACTCAATCTTTGCTGTTGAGACGATTTTATACACATCAGTGTTGCTTCTAAAAAATATTCATCTAGTCTACTCACTACAAATTTTCGCTGGCAAAATCTTCTTAGGCGTTGTAAACTATTATAGTACCTCCAAGCACTTCAGACTATTTTTTTTTTCAAGTGTCCAACCTGAATCTTCCTTTCTGAAATTTAAGGCCACTATTTCCTAGCCTGTTCAGCAGGGACAGCAGAAGTCAAAAGTCAGTACTTAGATGAAGACTGCTACTGTGTTTCCCCTAAATTTTCTTTTTTGTAAGTTGAATAACCCCAGTGTGTACTCTTCCTCCCCAAAAGTCATAACTTTCAGATGTCTGATCAATTTTTTTGCTGCTCAAATGGTCCACTTCACTCTTGAATTGTGGTGCCCAAAATGAACACAGTACATCACTTAAGGAACCCCTCAAACTGAAAACAGTAATTACTGTGTGTCTTGCAGTCTGTATGCTTATTTAAACATCCCAGTATAATGCTTTTTCACAAGAGTATGGCATTGTTGACTGTAATTTTTGTCCTCCACAGAGATTTACTATTTGATAAATTACATAGTAACATGTGTGTACATACATATAGTTAGGACTGGCGTTTCCACAGAGTCTGTTAATTCTTCAGAAAAATATAGATAGTATATAGTTTGTTGATTTATCAAAAGCAAATCAAAGTTTCGTTGACTCCTGAACAGTAATATTACTATTTTAATAATTCAGCAGATTCGGTGATAGTCTTGTGTATTTTCCTCTAATTAATTACACACATTTTATAAACATGTTTTGACTCTTTGTGTAGGAGTACAATTTAGCCAGCTTGAATATAGTATATATACACACATAATGGAACATAAAATCATGAATTCTTCTAAATTCAAGTCATATACTTTTCAGAAAACTATGAGTTTCCTTTCTTTCTTTGGTTTCTCCAGACTGCACTCCTGTCCAGTTCATCCAGAACAGAGAAGCAGCCTAACAGACACATCTTGCCCCAGAGCAAAAGAAAGAAAACAGACTTTCAGGACCCTTTACAGCTTAGGTTTCACCTAGATATTCAGTCTTGCTTCTCTAAATATACCTTTTTCTTGCAGACCTGAGAAGATCTGGTCCTCAGCTGAGATATTCAGCATGATTAAGGGTTTCACATTGCAGCTGCTTAAACCTCATTTTACTGAAGTAGTGGGTGTAATCACCTTTATACCTCAGAGGGATTGCTGGGGCTCAGTTCACTGTTTCTCTCTAATGCAGCAAAATATCATGGTCAGTAATTATTTCAACATATATGTTGAAGGACATACTTGTTCTTTAGAAACATATGAAGAACTGTTGGAAATCATCTGAGCATCTTCACCAGACATTATTTCTCTTGCAAATTGTGCATGTGACCACTTTGAAGGTAAGTACAATTTCAATTATAGTGTTTGTCCAGGATGGACAGCACTTCATCAGTGTGGTCTGTAAGTTTTTGTGTTTGAATAGAACACATTAAGAATGATAACCAAGATCAAACTATAGAGAAAACATATCTTGTCTCTTCATCCATTTGCCACACTGAGTTTTGTTTCTCTGTCTCCAAGCAGGGAACAGGTAGGTTCTTCATTTAAATCACTACTATTAATCTATAACTTTCCTAGATTCTATTTGTATTAATCTATCTTAGTTTTAGGTCACTCACTCTCTCAGATGTAAAAGGTCGCACAGAGGAAGGAAAAGGTGAGCCTGCCTGTCAAAGCTTTTCTTCCTGGAAATAGAAGCTCTGGTCTGCAGACACCACTGAAGCAATGCAGTACCTCAGAACTGACTGTTAATGGGTTGAAGACATGGTGGTTAATTTCTTTCTTGTTTTCTTCTGGCAACACTGTATGCTTTGCCAAAAAATGGTTACGTGTAGGTGTTAGCTAATTACTCAGTGTTTCACTGCTTTTCAAAGAAAAATAAACCAGTAAAATATGTGAAAATATTTCTGAAGCATGTAATTATTACATAAAAGCTTGTATTTTCTAGTTCCAGTAAGCATAGAATGATGACATAAGGACATTCACATAGTGCTGTTCACACAAGTTCTCACTTAACTAGTTAATTCTATATGGACAAGTCTGCTTCAGCCCTCAACATACTTCTGACTAAAGATATGACTGAAGATGGCTAGCATAATCTTTAAAAACTTTCTTTTAAAAACTGTGCACTGGTAAATTGCTACAGGATTGTCAGGGTTCACACCTGAGATTTTGGGGAGGAATATGAGTTCCCAGCTCATTTAGGAACAGGATGGGCAGCCTCACTTGACAGAGAGTTATAGAACTGCAGTTCTAGAAAAATGTACTTTTTATCTCAGAGGTCAACAGAAAGCCTTTTTCAAGGGACTGGCTGGGAGTGGCGACTCAGTGAAACTAGTCCATACATCAGTCCAACCTCTCACTTATTTTTTGTGATATTGAAGAGGTACTTGGAATGATGCATCAAGAGCTCTAATCTGTATCCAGTGCTGCAGAATTGTTAGCCCCAAGATGTCATCTGCTTCTTATTTTTTGTTTTCTTTTTCTTTTTTCATTGGAACAATCAACTTTAGAATAATGGAATAGGTTAAGCAGATGTTCAAATAAGACTGAAACATTTGTTTGCTGATGATTATGTGCTGATGATGCAAATAAATAACAAAAAATGTAGCCAGGAATCACAACAGCATGTCTCTGGGGAACAAACAGTGATGTTTAAGCCCTATTTCAGCAAAATACTTAAACACACAGGTAGTTGCTAAAATCCAAGTTTAATCTATTAAATCAAGATAGCCTTCATTGTGGTAAGAGCATGAGAAATAGTGACTTATCATCTACAAAGCTCAGAAAACAGGGAAGCGGAGATGGTCTGTGGCACCACAGATAAAACTAGCATCTGCAAGGAGACCTGTGAAGGACCTATGGAAGGGTGCTTTTGCTCCTTGGAGCTGCCCTCTTCAGGCACCTGAAAGAGGACAAGGGTGTGGAGCAGTCAATGCTGCACACTCCTGGGAGCATGTGAGCTGAGAACACACATCTCCAGATGTCCTCATCTCCCATTGCATCTGTGCCCCCTCCCTATCCCCACAAGGACTGTAGGAAGCGACAGGAGAAGAAGGGGATACCCTCACTGTCCTCCTGCCAGAACAATAATATGAGTTCCAGTTACAATCTCAGCATCAGTGTCAACATATTTTTTTTCTTTGGCAACCAACATCTCCAAATTCTATCAATAAAATTATTAAGTTAATTAATTTTCGTCAGGTCACTGGACACTGAGCTTATCCCTGTTATCGTAAATAAAAATTTGTCAGCCAAGAAAACATACTTTCAAACAACATGGCTTGTAAACACAATAAATTTTTAATGCGAAGATGTAAGAACTATACATAATGCTGACAATTCAATCTCTGGACCTTCTTTATTCCCTGTTTTAGTAATGAACTAAACGTCAGTTTAAATCCATGCCTGGGAGTATAGGCAGCTGACAGTTTTGAAGGCTTTTATTGCTATGCTTGTTAATGAAAGTCATTACTTTAATTATTCCTCAAAACTAACTAGTATAGTTCTCTGTTTCAGTCTTCATTGAAATTCAATTTAGCTCTGCTTTACAGAGGTCTGACTTTTTTGTCATTGATTGATAAGTTACATTTAAAAAATCTTAATTTCATAATACAGTATGGAAAATATTGGTGGGAATGATATACAACATACTATTTCTCATAGTTATTTTTGCATTCTCTGCTATTTAGTATTTGTGTGGAGATTTGTCATTTTATTTTACTCTTTTTGTAAGATTTCAGAAAGTGATCTGTGTATCAAGGTAATAAATCCACACCGCAGTGAGAATACTCTCTACGTAACTCAGGAAACACTTTAAACTCGTAAGTGGAAAAAGAATAGGAATCATAGTCAATTATCTGAATAGTATTCCTCAAAAATGGCTGATGTGGATGATCAGTACAATATAAACAAAGGCAGAAGAAAATGTGTCTTCTACATTTGCAACATGAAG
Organism: Patagioenas fasciata; assembly: GCF_037038585.1. Classification (NCBI taxonomy): domain Eukaryota; kingdom Metazoa; phylum Chordata; class Aves; order Columbiformes; family Columbidae; genus Patagioenas; species Patagioenas fasciata. Next base: position 24,254,479 of record NC_092524.1, on the reverse strand, counting down.
CCCACTCTTGTATGAAATCCCTCTTTCTTCAAAACTCAAAAAGCTCAAAATCAGCATTTTGAATCAGGGTCATTGATGCCATCTTTGTTTTCAAAGTAGAGGTATATTCTAGGTTATTCTCACACAGAGTCATAGTCAAATATGGTTTATGTAGTCACATTTTATTCATTGAAATGAACATGGATGCTTGTAAGTTTAATTTATCAATTAATATGGCTAACTGCTTACTATTTTAACAAGTAAGAAGAACACAATTAGTGGTTCGCAATGACAAAGGAAAGTCATTGGAACAGAATTGGTGCTAGACTTACATTTCTGGCTTTATATTTAGTTGATGACTAGTTACTCAGCATAAGATTTGATATTGTTAGTATTTGTCTAGGCACTGCAACTATCATTCAGCTCTTCTAACTCTAGCTTTGTAAGCAGTATACAGTGTATGTCATCTCCTAAATTTTCTTTTTAGTAAAGGGACAAAGACAGATATGTCCAAATACATCTTTCTGTTTTAAGGATTTGTTAAATGTGAGTAGGGTTAAACCCATGGAAGCACTTCTTTCCAGCGATTAGGTACAGGTAAAATTAGGTAAGATGAATCCTATGCCGTGTGTCTGTGATCCCATAAGAAGGTCCATTGTATCAGATTTGGCTTTAAAAGCTTTTCAGTCATTTCCTTGAGCCCCAGTAGTGCTATGCAAACACAGAAGATTTTAATAACAGGACAAGTTCCTCATAATGAGCAGGTCTAGATCACAAAAATAAAGCTCCTTTCCACTTAAGGTAAAACTGTGAAATCAAAGACGCAAGGTCAGTGACATTGTTAATAAAATAAGAAAGAAAGTGTCAGCTGTAAAGGGATTTGCCTTGCAATATCTGGATTAAATAAAAGTTATTTGAGATTGTTGAAGATAGATGGAATTGACTGATAATAGCAGTGGTTTTAACTCTGGATCTGATTTTTTGCTGCATACTAATTGATTTTAAAAAATAATTCTATTCTTGAAAATTGCACTGGAAATTATTTATATTACAATGATAGATTCAGAATTAATGAACCTGAAGAGGCATAACCTGGTTTTCAGAATTTCTTCTGCCAGACATGGATAATTTGTCTTATGAAATGTTCAGGCACTTAAATGACAAATGTTTAAAGGTAATTGTTAAATGTTTTAATTTCATTCTTAAATAAATTTTGTATCTCAGTCTTTGGGGAAATACAAAAGAGCATATGTACCTGCTGCTAGTTCTTTGGTTCTTCCCATTCTTTTATCCATCAAACTAACTATTCTATTTGGACAAGGTAATCTCAGAAATTAATTGGATTCTGATTATGAATTATCTGCAATGCATTTTTTTTTCCATGAATAAGCACCTTCAAACAGAATGAAAACTATTTGTAAACACAAAGCCGGAGGCAGCTCAAGTTTGTCATGTTTTAAATGCTATTTGGGTCTAATAAGACTTCTAGGCAACTTAGGCCTTATGTTACTTCTTTGATTTTGTGACTTCATTTTTGATAATTTATTCTTCTTCTTTTCTGCAGCCAAATCCTTTCCTACTATTTCTGTGTCATCTGAAGGGTTGAGAATCTATAAGGAGGTGAAGGATAGCCAGAGAAAATTCATATGTCTATAAATAAATTCTGGCAAAATCTTTCCAATGGAGTTTTGTTTTGTATTGAAAAAATAACATTTCAAGATAATAAGAGTATTTTTGGTTCATGCCTGTTCTGTTGCCAATGTGATACGTATGGATTGTACCAGTATATTTTCCATCAGGAAGTTATGTGTGTTTTATCATAAAATGCATCAACACTATTCCTTTGATCTCTCTGTGGTCTGTCTCCTGAATAAACTGTTGATAGTACATGATACTATAAAAAATGAACTCAACTTTGATCATAAATCAGTCTCTCAAAAATAAATCAGGATTCTGAAATAGATAGAAAGAACTTATAATGTCGCCATCCATATTTTATTAAGATAAAGCTTTTTTCACTTTCTGTTAATTAATGTTTTTTAAAATTACCAGATTCTCTTAAAGGAACTTGATTTCTCATTAATATTGTTAAAACCTAACCCAACTAAATGCAAGATGATGCTGTAGACTTAACATTTCAGTCTGGATAGATTGAAAAATGAGTCTGATCCCTCTTAATATGATATGAACTAGCTAATCTGATAAAAAATGATAAGAAAACATTCACAGCTGAAAGGTATGCTGAGTATTCTACTAATCAATGAGAAATCTCACTCTTGCATTAAAGTTATGAACAGTAAGTTAGAATAAAGAAAAGGATTTTATTAGAATCCAACATTGGTATTTCCCTTTATCAGTGGGCACTGTGTGTATCTGCAAGTATGAACCAGCTATGCTAGACGAATGCACAGCGTTAAGGGCATAGCCTGCCAAGCATCCTCTGTGACATAAAAAGAGGGAAGCAGAGCGGTAGACTTTGCCCAAAGACAGCGAAATACATTACACAAGAATTATCTATGGTCTCCAAATTTGGTCCAAACTTAAGTCTGAAAATCGACCCCGATTGTGATAGACCATTGCATGCAGCCTTCCACAAAGGTTTACTTGCAGAGTCGCCATCCAGAACCAACAAAATATTTACTGTTTCTCCTCCTGCCAAGGTTTCTCCAAGATTAGTTAGTTTGCATGTTGTTCACTATGTCACTGAGATTGGATTTCCTACTTCTTACAGAAGTGCTCTTCATACCTCACTTATTTTCTCTATCACATACTAAGTGTTTTAATACCATGGTGATACATGTTTGGCAAGAAGATGGCAGAGGGACAGGAGTAGCGCATCCTTCCTTTTCAAATTTATTATTAGCACTTCATTCAGAAGATGGTTAATGAGGCTCCAGATTAAATATGTCTCATCCCTTTAAGCACATTTTGTATTCACAGAAATATAAAGGAATACATTACACAGTACTGGTTGTTAAAGTATGTATAGTGGCTTGTGTTTGTAATAAACAAATAAATGCAAGAATAAATTATGTTTCTGACAGAATAATATTCTGATCAAGCATAACGAGCAAAACTGGTCATGCACACATCATTGCATTGTGGAGAAACAATTTGTATGCATTGGTTGTATTTACAGGACTATCTTTAAATTTTGTTACCACAAAAATAAATTGCATGTATTACTGCTCACAGAAGAAGTGTGAGTACTGTAATAGAATTTTAATGTTATATTTTAAGGGAAACCAGAGATCAGGATGCAAATTGGTGAGTTTACAACGTCTTTCTTTAAATAAGAATTGTTTAAATGCATACATATTTAAGTCTTGAGTGCATGTGGCATCTAAGTGGAACTACAAAAAGCAAATTTTTCTGTTTGTTTGTTTCATTGTTTTGTTGTTGTTTCATTTTATTGGTTTGGTTTTTCGGTGGTGGTATTGATGTTGGTTTTTTATGGTTGCCCAGTACTTCCAGGGTTTACAAAATCATCTATGCACAGCATCACTGTCTGAATTTGCAAATGTTTTACTGGATTTCGTTGAAACATCCCAGCATGAAGAGTAGAATTTGTGACCCCCAGAGAACAAGAATAGTTCCTGCCTACACAGGGACACATAGCATGACGTCTGAAGTGAGGATGTGGTGCTCAGAGATTTATAACACCTTTAACTCACATGGCAACTTGCCCTCAAACTCAGGTTTTCAGCCCTATTGCTCATCATACTGAGCTCCCTGGTTAATGAGCAGAGGTGCTGAACAAGAGAGAATAGGGCTCGGCCAGTCCAGTCACAGCAGGATTCCATCACTGTAGTGTTCCCATGGGGAGACCTGGATTCAAGCCAGTCTGTGAGGTAATCGTCCCCTGGGGGTATTTAGAATTGCTGTCTCTGGAGGCTTCTAAAACTAAACTGGACTAAAATATGAGAAAATATTTTGCGGAAACTAGGCTACAAAGATGGAAAGGATGAGCTAAGCAGGCTTTTCCCTATGTGAACCTCCAAAATTTCTTGAAGATTCAAATAGTTCACATTCAAGATTTTGAGTTGCAGAAAGGAAACAGGCTTCTCATTAGACTGCATTTCTCAGAACTGGACATGTCCACAGAAGACTTCCTATCTGAAAACAGTTTTTTGCTACATTCAAGGGAAAAAAAGGCAAGTAGACAAATAAAAAATATATGTTTTTCAATGAAATATTTTACAAATAATTTTGAGGAAATTTTAAAACTTAGCTGTGTATTACAAAATGTAAAAGATCCGAAGAAAAACAGACACATAAAAGAGCAATATTTTGGAGCAGCAGAAGTGAAATATGTTCCAATGCTGTAAAAACAAACTCTTTAAAGACTAAAATACAATCCCAACAAGGTGTCCCAGTCACTTGTTTGTTCCTCCCCTGCTGGAATTGGGGAGAGAACTGGAAGAGTAAAAGTGAGAAGACAAAAGTCATAACTCTGTATGTCTCCCTTTTCCTTCTTTTTCCCCTAAAATATATACTGAGCATGATGTCATGGGCTATCGATTAACCCTCTGGCCTGTTTGGGTCAGCTGTCATGGCTGTGCCCCCTCCCAGTTTCTTGTGTACCTGCCACAAGATGAGAAGCTGAAAAGTCCTTACCTACTTAGTAACAACTTGGTGTTGTTACTAAGTATTATCAATGTATTATCGGTGTATTATCAACATTATTCTAATTCTAAATCCAAAACATAGCACTATACCAGCTACTAGGAAGAAAATTATCTCAGCTGAAACAAGGACACTACCTATATAAAGCAAGTTTTGTTTGCATTGTTACCTTGTCATATGTATTTAAAAGCTGCTTTTCTTTTTCACTAGTTTTATATGTTATCATTTACAAATGTAAAAAATCATACTTGTCATTTAATCTGAAAATTTTCTATTGTAGGCTTTGTCCTGTAGGTATGTTCGTAAGAGCTTTGCTGATTTTCAAATAGCTGCAGTTTAGCCTAACCACAGCCAGAGAGCCTATAGAAAATAATAACATGCTTTTTTATGTGTTAGGCAAAAGATCACAACATATTGATAACATAAATCACAAGTATTGAAAATTTCCAATGAAAAGGTTCAGGATGAATGATACATGCAGTGAAGCAACAATACTAATTCTTCCCTTGATTTTCTGAAAGACTGATCTGGATACATAGGCAACAGCTGTCTGGTCAAATACCTTCAAAAAATAAGGCTGGAATTATTAATTAGTGTTTTCAGTGAAATGCATCATGCTTACCACTTCTCTTAGGAAACTAGACTTGTTCCTCAACTAGATCCAGAAGAGACAGTTCTCAAAAAGTCATACATCAGATCTGTCAACAATTAGTCCGCCACAAACCAGACTGACGGTGGTTTATGTCCTGTGCTGTCAACTACACACTCTCAGACTTCTCCAGAATAGGGTTCTAATGTACTGTAACTTATTGCTGGATGGAAGGGGGACAAAGAATGAAAGGCAAGGGTAATGTGCTATCTTACCGTCTCTTAGGCAAGGCATCAGTTCCCTTTGCCTGTATAGCCCAAGCATGGAACATCACTATACCAATTACAGTTTTGTGGAAAGCTCTGGGATATTTTAGTAATAATCATACTCATTATTGTAACAAATACATGGAAGAAACAGAGTTTTGTTTTGATTTTGTTTTGGGTATTTTTAAGGAAGAAACAGATATTCTTTTCTGCTAAATGATATACCATTCTTGGTTAAAACGTTGCAAATAACTTCACTAATTCTGAGAATTAGGAGGTGCCATTTGTGCACTAAGGTGGCCTTCACCAACATTGATTCAACTATCAACCAAAAGATGACACCGGGATTCAGAAAATATTAGTAAGTTACTTCAGGTTGTTATACACTGGTATGAACTTGCATTGTCATCAGTCAGTGTGTTGGTTTGGTTAAATCAAGACAATTTTCCATGCAGTTAGTAAATTTTCTTCTTGGTATCTAGTACAGTCTCTTGTTTTGGATTTAGTCTGAAAATAACAAGACAGAGTTAATGTATTCTTAATGTAGTTTTCCAGTATTTGGGATTCGGTATGAAAAGAATGTAAAAACTTAGTTGTTGCTAATGGGGACAAAAGATTTTCCAACTGCCCATCTGTGGGTGGAAGATAGCACTGGGGAGGAGCAGATCCAGGACAGGTGACCCAAGCTGGACAACAGGAGTATTCCATACAATGAACATCAAGTTCCATACATAAGCAGGATGTTGATGGGGTTTGCCCTATTTCCTTGACGGCCACCATCCACGTGAACTCCTGCTCCCTTTCATGCTTCTGTTCCTGCTCCTGCTCCAAGTAAACTTCATCTCTACATTTTACTGGACTTACTGTACTTGCAGTGTCCGCCTTCTGGCCTTCATTACAGCAGCTAAGCATTTCTTTGTACATCTGTATATCTTGATATATTTTATGCTATTCACTCTTCTTTTATTATTGTTTTGTTAAATCTGTTTCTATTTCAACCCACAAGTCTTTTCTCCTACTCCCTTTCTTTGTTCCAGGGAAGGAAAGGCAAAAGAGCAGCTGTTTTGCTGTTAGCTGCCAGCCCAGCACTGAACAGTAATAGTCAGTAATAATGAATTTTAATATCCTGTACCTCTATGAACTTTTGCTGTATACTAATTAGGTTATAACATTGTTGAAGAACATGAATAGTGTAGCATAGTGTCAGTCTGTGGGATTCCACACCATGCATGCAGGATTTGTCCAGCAACATTACTGCATTCAAGTCCGTGGGTCAAGTCCACCATAACAAAATGGGATCAGTCCATAACTGTAACAAACTTGAAACAAATGCTGTGCCTTTAACACAGTGTAGTGACACACTTCCAATTACTTCCCCGGCACCACAAAAGAACCGCCATTTCCACATGTCCTGTGGAAACTCCAGTCTGGTGTCACCTGTCTTGCAGCTTTTTTGATACCAAAAGGTGAATGAAAAAAGTATTTGGTTTTAAAAGCAAAGATTGACATAGCATCTTGAATTTCTTTAAAAAGTCTATCTTTCCTAATGATACAGCAAAGACAAGGTTAAATATTCAACAGACAGCTGAAGTCACTAGTGTAGATCATCAGTTGGGGAAAGGTCTTGCAACATTTTTAATATCTGCTGTAAATAATCAGAATTTAATGTTGAGACACTGACATCTGTTAAACACGAAGTAATTCTGTCCTTGTGGTTTACATTACATAAATGTTCATCAGATTTTAAAACCAACAGAACAAGTCTTGGCAGAGTTAAACTAACATCTTCCTGTAGGTGAAAAAGACCATCAAGATCTCAATAATTTTCTACCAGTGTATGCTTGATTTCTGATAAAATATCATTTTATCAAAACAAACAAGCAATACCATTTTATCAAAACAAACAAGAAAACAAGTCACATGTGTGCTGATTTCAATTTTACAGCCTATTTCTAGTCATCATTCTAAGCATTTAAGGACTTAAAAAATAATCTCTCAATTTTGAAGTGTATTGTATTGTTTTGAAGTGTATTGTTGACTAATTCAGCTCCTAGATAAAGCTATTAGTCAAATTCTGAGTCAGTATCTCCATTTTATGAACTCAACAAAGATAACACTGTAATATCCTCAAAGTCAGTAAACTTGATCATCTCTTCATCAGCCAATTCCCTACAACTAAGAAGTATCAATTATTTCAGAGACTCATTTAATACATCTCTCCACAAATTTATTGTCTGCTTTTAATGTTCACAACAGCTGTTACAAAAAAAAAAAAAAAGAAAAGGGAAATGAGTTTTGATTTGCATCCTGTTATGAGAAGGTATTCCAGGCACATATTGTCACTATTTCTGTTACAGATGGCAATTGGAAGCATACCTTGATCAATGATATTTTGTTCAGTCTAGAACAAGAACAGAATCATAGAATCATAGAATCATAGAATCACAGAATCATAGAATCACATCGCATCACAGAATCATAGAATCATATCAGTTGGAAGAGACCCTCAAGATCATCGAGTTCAACCATAACCTAACCTAACTCTAGCAATAAACCATGTCTCTAAGAACCTTGTCTAAACATCTTTTAAACATCTACAGAGATGATGACTTCACCACTTCCCTGGGCAGCCTGTTCCAATGCCCGACAACCCTTTCTGTGAAGAATTTTTTCATAATAGCCCATCTAAACTTCCCCTGGCACAACCTGAGACCATTTCCTCTTGTCCAATAACTTGCTACTTTGGAGAAGAGACCAACACCCTCCATGCTACAACCTCCTTTCAGGTAGTTGTAGACAGCAATAAGGTCTCCCCTCAGCCTCCTTTTCTCCAGGTTAAACAGGCCCAGTTCCCTCAGCAACTCCTCATCAGACTTGTGCTCCAGTCCCCTCACCAGCTTCGTCGCCCTCCTCTGTACTCTCTCTAGTGCCTCAATGTCCTTCATATGATAAGGAGCCCAAAACTGAACACGGTATTCAAGGTGGACACTCACCACCACCAGGTACAGTGGCACAATCACTTCCCTAGTCCTGCCGGCCACACTATTCCTGATACAAGACAGGATGCTGTTGGCCTTTTTGGCCACCAGGGCACACTGCTGGCTCATATTCAGCCAGCTGTCAATCAGCATCCCCAGATCCCTCTCTGTCAGGCAGCTTTCTGGTCACTCTTCCCCAAGCCTGTAGGGCTGCCTGGGGTTTTTATGACCCAAGTGCAGGACCTGGCAGTTGGCCTTGTTAAACCTCATATAAGTCACCTCAGCCCAATGATCCAGCTGGTCCAGATCCCTCTGTATGGCCATCGATGCTATATACCCTCCAGCAAATCAACACTTCCACCCAATTTGATGTCATCTGCAAACATACTAAGGGTGCACTCAGTCCCCTCATCCAGATCATTGATAAAAATATTAAACAGAATTAGCACCAATACAGAAACCTGGGCAATACCACTCATGACCGGCAAACAACTGAATTTGGCTCCATTCATCACAACTCTTTGGGCCTGGCCCTCCAACCAGTTCTTTATCCATCACAGACTACACCCATCCAGGCCATGAACAGCAAGCTTCTCCAGGAGAATGCTGTGGGATACAGTGTCAAAAGCCTTACTGAAGTCTAAGTATACAACATCCACAGCCTTTCCATCATCTACTAGTTGGGTCATCTTGTCGTAGAAGGAGATCAGGTTGGTCAAACAGGACCTGCCTTTCATAAACCCATATTGACTGGGCCTGATCATATGGTTCTCTTGCAAGCTCTGTGTGATGTTACTGAAGATCATCTGCTCCAAGACCTTGCCCAGCATCAAGCTTAGACTGGTAGGTCTGTTGTTTCCCGGATCCTCCTTGTGGCCCTTCTTTTAGATGGGCATCACGTTAGCCAACTTTCAGTCAACTGGGACCTCCACACTTAGCCAAGATTGCTGGTAGAGAATGGAAAGTGGCCCAGTGATCACTTCCGCCAGCTCCCTCAACACACTTGGGTGTATCCCATCTGGTCCCATAGAGTTGTGAGTGTCCAAGTGGTGTAGCAGGTCACTAACCATTTCCGCTTGGATTATTGGTGCTTCATTCTGCTCCCCATGCCTGTCTTCTGGCTGAGGGGGCTGTGTACCTGGAGCACAACTGTTCTGTCTATTAAAAACTGAGGCAAAGAAGGCATTAAGTACCTCAACCTTTCATTCATCCTCTGTCACTGTTTCTCTCTACATCCATCAGGGGATGGAGATTCTCCTTAGCCCTCCTTTTGTTGCTCATGTATTTACTGAAACATTTCTTGTTCCCTTTCATAGTAGTAGCTAGGCTCAGCTCTAGTTGGGCTTTGGCACTACTGATTTTCTCCCTGTATAACCTCACAGAATTCTTGTATTCCTCCTGAGTGGCACCTTCCAAAGTTTACAGATCCTCTTCTAATTTCTCAGTTCCAGCCATAGCTCTCTATTCAGCCAGGCCGGCCTTCTTCCCCACCAGCTCGCCTTCCAGCACACAGGGACAGCCTGCTCTTACACCTCTCAGATTACCTTCTTGAAGAGAGACCAGCCTTCCTGGACTCCTTTGTCCTTCAGGACTGCCTCCCGAGGGACTCTGCCAACCAGCCTTCTGAACAGGTCACAGTCTGTCCTTCAGAAGTTTAAAGTAGCAGTTCTACTGACCACTTTTCTAACTTCTCCAAGGATAGTGAACTCATTCATTTCATGATTGCTACACCCAAGGCGACCTCCAGCTGACATGTTGCCCCACAAGCCCTTCTCTATTTACAAACAACAGATCCAGTGGGGTTCCTTCCCTAGTTGGCTCACTGATCAGGTGTGTCAGGAAGTTATCTTCCATGCACTCCAGGAGCCTCCTAGACTGCTTCCACTGCTGTGTTGTACTTCCAGCAGACACCTGGTGAGTTGAAGTCCCCCATAAGAACAAGGGATAGTGACTGGGAGACTTCTCCCAGCTTACTGCAAAATATTTTGTCTGCCTCTTCATCTTGGTTGGGTGGTCTGCAACACGCCCCCATCAGGATATCCACCTTGTTGCCCTTCACCTTGATTCTCACCCATAGACACTCAACCCAACCATTACCCTCTTCAAGTTCCAGACAATCAAAACATTCCCTAACACAAAGGGCTACCCCACCTCCTCTCATTCCTTGATTATCCCTTCTGAAGAGTTGATAGCCATCCACTGCAGCACTCCAGTTGCGTGAGTCATCCTGACGCGTTTTCAAGGTGGCAACTATATCATAGTTTTCCTGCTGCACAGTGTCTCTCAGCTCCTCCTGTTTGTTGTCCATGCTGCATGCATTGGTGTAGATGCACTTCAACTGGGCTATTGATCCTGCCACCTTTTTCCAGTGAGAAGCCCCAATTCCTTTGTGGCCATTCTCAAGTGCTTCCCTGATTTCTGATTCGTCATTGATCACCCTAACATTTTAGCTGTCGCAGGCCCCTCCAACCCCCATGTCCACTTAGACAGCAGACCAAAGGATCTCACCAGCACCCTGTCCCCCACATTTATCTCCAGTGAGCCTGTTTTTCTCCCTTTCCCCCTTCAAATTTAGTTTAAAACTCTTTCAATGATGCCTGTGGACTCATGTGCAAGGATCCTTCTCCCCCTTTGAAACAGGCGTGCCCCTTTTGTCGCCAGCGAGCCTGATGCCATGTAAATTGACCCATGATCAGAAAACCCAAAATTCTGCTGGTGGTGACACCAGTCTTGCAGCCAGGTATTGATCTGCTGGTGTTCCTATATATTCCCTCATAATAGCTCGCAACTGGAAGGACAAAGAATGCTATTTGTTCTCCTGATCCCTTAACCAGTTGTCCCAGGGCCCTGAAGTCCTGTTGCAACTTCATTGCTGTCTACCTGAAAAATCAATAAGACATAATAATCTGAAAGCCTTACCAGAAAGTTTTCACATCTTTAATCGAGGCCCTAAGGAAGCAGCAGATTTCCCTAAGAAGCGGGTCCTGTCTGCATATTTGTCCTTCTGTTCCCTTCAGAAGAGAGTCTCCTATGACAATGACCCATCTTTTTTTCTATATGGAAGAAGTTTTGATGGAGGGTGTAGTCTGAATTAACCTTTGCAACACCTCCAATTTAGTTGAATAATTGTCCTCATTGTTGTTGTTCAGTTCCATTTGAAGAGCCTCATATCTGTTGTGGAAGGGAACCTGGGAAAATGGCAGGCTCACCTGCTGCCAGGTAGGAACATTCTGCAATTGCCCCTTATCTCTCTAGTCACCATGTTCAGCCATGTGGAGGGAGTCTAGGGAATCCCTCATATCATGCACCCTGTCTACCTACTGGGCTCTTCCTGGGGAGGGTAGGGTGCAACTCCAGTGGTCTATCTCCCTCTCACACTCCCTGATACTATTCAACCTCTTCACCTCCTTCCAGAACTCTGTCACTGAGGAGTTCCTCCACTTGGGTGTACCTCCCACAGGTGTGCTCACTACTGCTGTCCAGTATTGGCACAAGATTAGGGCACAACCTGCAGTCTGGCACTGGGGTGGCAGTGTGTTCCCACCGGATCTTGATCTGGGCAGCTGCATCACTTGTGGTGGGTGCTAAGCTTACAGAGACCATGCCTTTCTGTCAGGTGGATAGCACTACTCCCCAGTGAGCTGGTAGAGCTTCACCCCCACTTCCTGTATGCCTTTCTGTGTTAAGTGCAGTGCAAACTGCCATGCTGCACCCCTGCTGATACACCATGCCCTGTTCACAGTGCTCCTGGTTGCTGAACTTTTTCTGCAGGCCTTTCCATCTGAACACACAGAGATAAAGCAAGCCCTGTCAGCAGCAGTACTCAGTCCATCATTAAAGGTCACTGCAGTGAGGCAGGTCCAAGGTCAAGCCAAGAAGTCAAGTCGATTGGTCAGGATTTGGGTCAGCGTCTCAGAGGTTTGAGACTGAGTGCAGACACAGCTGCAGTGTGATTGAATTGGGCACTACAGTGAGGAGGCAGGCTCTTGCTCCCACCTCTTTTACAGCAGTTCTGAGTGGCAAAGAAGCTGACCCTGGACAGAGCCATCTTCTCTAAGGGTGGAGTGCACTCAGATCCCTGACATATAATGCTCTGCACCCATTTTCTTGGCTTAGGAATCATGCTTCCTCCCAGCTTATGGCAATCAGCAATAAAAGCAAAAACCCAACAAGCAAATACAAGAAATAAAAGGATAAAAATTAGCAAGATAACACCAATGCAATACTAACTTGCAAGATAAGCACTGCTCACAGTGCTCACAGAGTGTTTCTGAGCACCAAAATTAAAACACAGTGCAATATGAGGACTTTTTTATTTGTTTTGTAAAAGGGAGCTTCCCTCAAGCAGTGAAGGCTCAGAAAAAGTTCCTAAGTACCCGCTTGAAGTTTTACTGGAGTCAAATGATTAATCCATGATACATTTTAGATTCTTGGTGAGTTTGCATGGACAGTCAGTGAAAGTAATGGTCTTGCTGAAATACTTCATATGAAACTGATTGTCTGTCCCCAGAATCTAAAGTGTGGTTTGCCTGTCCCAAAATATACAGCTTACTGCAGTATTACTCCCTACTTTGAGCAGAGTCCATGGAATGACAAAATCTTGATGCTCCTGCATTAAGGAAAAAAAAAAACAAAACAAAACAAACAGCTTTAAAAAGCTACATCTAGATTACTGAAGAAATGGACACAGGCACATAAAGCCATATAAAGTGAGCCCATTCTTTGAAAAGAGTCAGTATAATTAGTTTCCAAGTTATTTTGGAAACTTTACAATTAAATTTGTATGTAATTTGCCACAGAATCACAGAATCACAGAATGTTAGGGATCAGAAGATCATATAGTCCAATTACCCTGCCACAGCAGGAATGCCTAAATGAGGTTGCACAGGAAGGCGTCCAGGCAGGTCTTGAATGCCTTCAGAGTAGGAGACTCCACAACCTCCCTGGGCAGCCTGTTCCAGTGCTCTGTCACCCTCACTGAGAAGAAGTTTCTTCTCAAATTTAATTGGAACCTTTTGTGTTCCGGTTTGTACACATTACCCCTTGTCCTATCATTGGTTGTCACCGAGAAGAACCTGACTCCACGCTCGTGACACTCACCCTTTATATATTTGTAAACATTAATAAGGTCACCCCTCAGTCTCCTTGTCTCCAAGCTAAAGAGACCCAGCTCCCTCAGCCTTTCCTCATAAGGGAGATGCTCCACTCCCTTAATCATCTTTGTTGCCCTACGCTGGACTCTCTCCAGCAGTTCCCTGTCCTTCTGGAACTGAGGGACCCAGAACTGGACACAATATTCCAGATGTGGTCTCATCAGGGTAGAGTAGAGGGGAAGGAGAACCTTTCTCGACCTACTAACCACCCCTCTTCTAATCCACCCCAGGATGCCATTGGCCTTCCTGGCCACAAGAGCACAGTGCTGGCTCATGGTCATCCTGCTGTCCACCAGGACCCCCAGGTCCCTTTCCACTACACTGTTCTCTAATAGGTCATTCCCCAACTTATACTGGAACCTGGGGTTCCTACCCAGATACAATACTCTATACTTCCCCTTGTTACATTTCATTAAATTTTTCCCGGCCCAACTCTCCAGCCTGTCCAGGTCTCGCTGGATGTCACATAGTTTGGATTTGTCACGTAGTTTGGATTTCTCATATCACACACTTTTTTGTGTTGTCACATGGTTATCATGATTTTTCCCATGTTATGAAATGAACAGTCTCTTTTCAAGTTCATTCTGCATGTTTTTAAAGTACAATTGTTAATTAGGGTTGACGATCAGCTGAAATTTCTCTAATGACTTCAAAAATGAGACATCTATACTTCTAGCCTCTTCATATCAGTGCCAAACCTAGAAAATTAATTCTTCTTTACATGAGTTCCTATGCCAGATCACTTGAACAAATGGTAGTAGGGGGAGAAGAGAACAGAGAACAGTAAAGTGGAGAACTGGGATTGAAATTAATTTGATTATCAGTCATAGGTGGGAGCACTTTTATGGTGCTGAACTACTGCATGCCAAGAATCATTAAAGATAATACCAATGTAAAGGTCTTAAACTCAGACAGAAATCAGAAGTATCCACCACTGTTTATTGCCTAAGGCTAAGAGGAAACTGAGATTTAGGTCCACATTTTCTCAAAGCATATTTTCTGTCCAGTTGAGCTAAACATGTAGGATGTCAGCTGGCACCTATGCAAAATTACATCTTTAACAAAAAAACGAAAGGAAGATGCCTCCAAGGAGTCAGAAAGCGTAGTTTAAATACTTAGTCCTATATCTATACTGACATGTTTTGTAACAACAAGTCAGATAGCACTTTTTATAGTGCAGCTTTCAAACAGAAGCCAAGTATCTTTCCCCCCGATGAACAATAAAACATGCCCTGTCATATTTATCTTCACTTTTTTTTTTCCATTTCACTTTGTACTTCTGTATGCAACCAACCAACTCACACAACTTCTATCAATAACCATTTTTCAGTTTTCAACTTTACTGTTTAAAGCCAGAAACACAGATGATGAGAGGAGTGTCTTTGTAAGGACAGTACACTTTGAATGCAAACTTGTGGTTGGTGTTCAGGCAATGCACAAAACCAGTTAGATGGAAGAATTTCTCATTTCATATCTGACAATAGTAAATCCCTACCAATTTGAAGTTATACTTTCTTGTTTCTAAAACAGTATGAAACCTTAGGTATTGCTCATAGCTATAACTTTGTCTTTTACTGGCAATGGCACCTTTTGTTATTCTGAGAATTTTGGATGAAGTGTTACATTTAGTTGATTAGAAATTCTGATTTACAGACAGAATAAACAAAAAAAATTACAAATTCTAGCTTTTATGCCTACTCTTTTTTTTTTTTTCTTTTCTTTTTTAACTTCTTTCTACACCCACCTCCCAGCTTAGATATGCTTAATGAACAAGCTTCTAGGGTTCAGGAATAAATTTTCTCCAAAAGCAGTAGATGCATTTTTATACCTTCATTTCTCATGTCTTCTTCTGACTGTTCACTATGGAAAGCTTCCAAACAAGCTATGATAATACATGATGGTATAGTCCTGTTCTTTATTGTTCTATATCCACCACCAGTAAAGAATTTATTGGTCTAATAGAAATATTTACTGTTATTCATTGCTACATTAATCATACAATCTCTATCCTCCTCACTTTAGAATTGCTTGATCCTTTCAAAGTGAAACCTGAACAAGTGTGTAAACTTTTCAGTTATTTTTGCCCCTGGAAGGTTTGGAGAATAAGCATAGGGCAATACTTGCAGATTGTGAATCTTTAGCCCTTTCTGCATTACAGAAAATTACTGAAAATAGAACTAATGTGGAAGAAAATTTCAGCTGAACAACTTACAGTGGATAAATGCTTTTGTTGTTGGTTTGGTTTGTGTTTTGGTTTTTGTCTTTTTTTTCCAAGTTTTACTGTTTTATGCATTTTACTTCTGAGAATTTTAAATAAACTTATGCATCTGCATTAGACAAATATGTGTAAGTACACATTGCTGCCTCTTTTATAACAACTGACACACAGAATTTTAACAAAATCGGGGACAGAATAAGAGGACAAACCTTCTGACAAATTAAACACAGAAAAATGGAGGTGAGGGGAAGTGAAAATAATTGCCAAAAGAAGTCAAGACTTCATTATTTTCTCCTTCTCTGGAGACATTCAAAACACTGGACACATTCCTGTGTAACCTCATTCAGGTGTTCCTGCTCCAGCAGGAGGATTGGACTAGATGATCTTTCAAGGTCACTTCTAATTCCTAACATTCTGTGATTCTGTGATTTCATGAATGAGAATCCTGGAGATAGCCCACTTAAAAAAACTCAAATGAGATTTTGGGCTTTAAGGTTTAGAATCGTGGCTTATAATTTCCAGTGGCTAAACACCAGATTGGCTACTTCCCATGGTTGAGAGCTAGACCAGGTGGACAATTGGCTTCCCAGAGGCAGAAAAATGCAAGAAAGAGGCACCTCTGGCATTCACTGGAGTTGCTGGAGTACTTCTCTGAAGCGTCTATACACCGATGTGTGTAGCATGGGGAATAAACAGGAAGAACTAAAGATCTATGTGTATTCACAGGGCCATGATCTTATTGCTATTATGGAGACTTGGCGGGACAGCTCACATGACTGGAATGTTATCATGGAAGGCCATGTACTTTTCAGGAAAGACAGGCCACCAAAGCGAGGTGGAGGATTTGCACTTACGTGAGGGAGCAAGTCGAGTGTTTTGAACTCTGTCTAGGGAGAGATGACAAATGAGTTGAATCCTTATGAGCAAAAATTAAGGGAAAAGATAACAAGGGAGACACTGTTGTGGGTGTTTGTTACAGGCCATCTGATCAGGAACAGGAAGTTGATGAGGCTTCCTACAGACAGCTGGAAGTAGCCTCATCATCACTTGCCCTCATTTTCATGGGAGATTTCAATCACCCGGACATCTCCTGGGTGGGCAACACTATCCAGAGGCATGCGCAGTCCAGAAGGCTCCTACAGATCACTGATGACAACTTTTTGACTCAGATGGTAGAAGAGCCAATGAGGAGAGACGTGCTGCTGGACCTTGTCCTAACAAACCAAGAAGAACTGGTTGGAGATGTCATGGTCAGGGGCAGCCTCATCTGCAGTGACCATGAAACACTGGAGTTCAGAATCCTGCGTGGAGGAATGAGGACAATAAGAAGGACTAAAACAATGGACTTCAACAGGACAAACTTTGACCTATTCAAGGTCCTGCTTGGAAGAATCCCAGCAGCAGAAGGAAGGTTAGAGAAAATGTAGGTCCACTGCTGAATGAGGAGGATAACCTGGTGACAGATGGTACAGAGAAGGCAGAGTTACTGAGTGCCTTCTTTGCCTCTGTCTTTAGTGCTAAGAAAAGCCCTCAGGAATCCCATACCCTAGAGACAGGAGAGGAAGTCTGGCAAAAGGAACAGTTTCCCTTCATTGAGGAAGATCAAGTTATAGATCATTTAGACAAACTGGACATCCCCAAATCCATGGACCCCAATGGTATGTAGTGATGATAACGATGCATAGAGACACAGACAGTGACACAGACATAGAGTTTTTGTTAACAGTGAGAGCAGAGCCATGCAGAGCTGAGCTGAGCTGAGCTGAACCCTCTTTTATTAACAGTTCTCAATTTATAGGTTTACAGCTATGGGCCTGTACCAAAAGGTTAGACAGGATGTCTTTTCAAAAACTGTTCTTCCAAACACACCACACTCATCTTGTGACTGTTCCTATGCATGTCTTGTGGGCGCTGTTCCGACCTACTCATTCACATGCCCAGACCCAGAATTCACACATCATACATACAGGGGTGGTTTTCCGGCCCAAAATATCATTTTCACTGGCCTGGGCTATCACTCCTTACACTCATAAAAAACATACTTCTGTATAACCTGTCCAAGGCCCTTTATGTTTGACTAATTTCTGTGATTTAATCATGTTAGTATTATTTATTCTTTGACCGGCCAGATGGTCGTGTTAGTATTGACCTTCCTTTATCATCTGGGTGGTTGGAGCCATATGTCCTGCCGTCCTCACAATGGAATACACCCATGAGTGCTGAGAGAGTTGGCAGATGTTATTGCGAAGCCACTCTCCATCATCTTTGAAAGGTCATAGAGAACAGAAAAGGTGCCTGAGGACTGGAAGAAAGACAGCATCACTCCAGTCTTCAAAAAGGGCAAGAAGGATGACCCAGAAAACTACAAGCCAGTCAGCCTCACCTTTATCCCTGGAAAGGTGATGGAGAAGCTTATTCTGGACATCGTCTCCAAGCATGTGGAGGAAAAGAAGGTTATCAGGAGTAGTCAGCATGGATTCACCAAAGGGAAGTCATGTTTGACCAACTGACAGCCTTCTGTGATGGCATGACTAGGGGAGATCAGTGGATGTTGCTACCTTGACTTCAGCAAGGCTTTTGACATTGTCTTTCACAACATACTCATAGGCAAGCTCAAGAAGTGCGGGCTAGATGAATGCACAGTGAGATAGATCATGAACTGTCTGGATGGCAGAGCTCAGAGGGTTTTGATCAATGGTGCAGAGTCTGTTTGGAGGCCTGTAGTTAGTGGGATCCCAAAGGGTCAGTATTAGGTCCAGTCCTGTTCAACCTGTTCATCAGTGGCCTGGCTGAAGAGACAGAGTGCACCCTCAGCAAGTTTGCTGATGATACCAAACTGGGAGGAAGGGTTGATACACCAGAAGGCTGTGCTGCCATTCAGTGATACCTGGACAGGCTGGAGGACTGGGCAGAGAAAAACCTAATTAAGTTTAACAAGTGTAAGTCTAGGGTCCTGCACCTGAGCAGGAATAACCCCAGGCACCAGTACAGGTTGGGGGTTGGCCTGCTGGAAAGCAGCATTGTGGAGAAGGACCTGGGAGTTCTGGTTGACAACAGGTTGACCATGAGCCAACAATGTGCCCTTGTGGCCAAGAAAACCAACGGTATCCTGGGGTGCATTAGGAAAAGTGTGACCAGCAGGTCAAGGGAGGTTCTCTTCCCCATCTACTCTACCCTGGTGAGGCTGAATCTGGATCCAGGTCTGGGGTCCTCAGTTTAAGAAGGACAAGGAATTCCTGGAGGAAGTCCAGCAGAGGACTACAAAGATGATTAGGGAGCTAGAACATCTTTCTTATGAGGAAAAACTGAGAGAGCTTGGCCTGTTCAGCCTGGAGAAAAGAAGGCTGAGAGGGGATCTTATCAATGTTTACAAATATCTGAAGGATGGGTACCAAGATGATGGGACCAGACCCTTTACAGTGGTGCCCAACGATAGGATGAGAAACAACAAGCACAGACTGAAACATAGGAGGTTCCATTTAAACGTGAGGACAAACTTCTTTACTTTGTGGGTGACAGAACAGTGGAACAGGCTGCCCAGAGAGGTTGTGGAGTCTCCTTCTCTGAAGACATTCAAAACCCACCTGGATGCATTCCTGTGTTATATATTATAGGTGAACATGCTGTAGCAGATTGGTTGGACTAGATAATCCTCAGAAGTCCCTTCCAACCCTAACCATTCTGTGATTCTCTGATAATTATTTCATTCCACTTCAGAGCTCCAGCCTTGTAAGTGTGGGTCAACAATTACAGTTAAATCAAACCTCAAAAAAATGGTGGAATTAACTTTTAGCATTAATGCATTTTAGACGCATAATAGAACTTTATAGACTGTAAAAATCATTAGCCCTTTAGACACAGATTTCACTCAATGAAGTTGAAATAATTAGTTCATGTATGACATGAGAGGATCAGGTTTGGGACATTGCTTTATAATCCACACAGCAACTTCTTTAAAAGTATTTATGTGGATTTAATAATCCAAATGGCCCTCAAAGTTACAAAACCTTCACTGAATACAGTGCACATTCCAATCAAGTTGAATTCTCATGACTCTCTGCCATTGAGTGCTCACTTGCCCTTTTCCTCAAGTCATACAGGAATTTGACCGTAGCATTTTATAGAACCATACATATAGATTTCCTTGGGATCTATCAGACTATTCTGAAGTTATTTCATGGTAAATACTGTAACAACAGACCATCTGACAAGATCCCCTATAAGTTCTTTCTTGTTGTAATTATACTAGTCATATTGCTCTACACCCTCGTCTTGTAAGCATCTGCATCATAAACTACCCTAAAGAAACCAAGTAGAACATGATACATTCAGCTAGATAAAAAAGCCACTAGCTCAGAAACACTTATCTTTGGTCTTTACAGTCCTTGGTAAGGTAAAATTAGATGCTGATGATGAGTTAATGAGGCAGAAGTAATGACACTGTAATAAAACACTCTTAATGACCACAAATGAATAAAATGGGAATCTGATTGTGATTACATGTTCATGAAGCTGGTGTATAAGTTAGGTTGTGCTACTTCCTGTGCTTAATAGGAGGAAAAACACTGTTGTCCACAACAGCTACTTTACTGGGTATGTTTTGTACATAATGTTTCCCCAGATGGACTGAATACTGATGTTTTTGCCGTCATTTTAGAACTAATTTCTGCTTTTACTGGTATCTCATTGGTACTGTTTACCTCTTGTTATCATTTTTCCCCCTTGACTGAAGTACTTAATTTTCTATAGCTGCAGTGTTTGCTGTTTCTATGTCTAGTGTTTCCACCAAGCCACGTTTTCAACCGACTTCATTCTAGTCACCGTCTTAGATACAAAACAAGCTTTGGGATTTTTTCTGTGTTAAAGGAAAGAGTATAGGTTTTCCCATTGCTTTTTTTTTTCCCAAGATATTTATAAAAAAACCTTGCTAAAGGCAGGTGAACCTGTACAGCTCACAAGTACAATGTCCTCCCTCCATTTTAGTTCTCTTTAATGTAATTACCATGCTGTTATTAGTTGAAACCACAATCTTATACACTTTGCATTTACTAAATTTGTCTTTATACCAAATAGGATTGATTATAGCATTGAGGTACAAAAAAATCTATTTCTTTTCAGCATATAACAGCTCTTGAAATTTCCCTTATGTTTTAGCTTTATAAAAACTGCCTCTTGACAGAAATCACTTTGGAACATATGGAGTTCTTGTCTCTAAAAAGTCCGAGAAAGGAACAGGGAAACATATTTTGTGACTGCAGTCCCCCAGGGGTAAAATAAACAAGGCTGCATCTTGGAAATAAATCATTTTCCCAAGAGTGGTTTGTAGGCTTCATAAAACTGCAACTGATCTCATCCAGTTCCTCTACCCTACACTAGTGAGTTAACTTGTTCCCATCTATATTCGAGGTCTTTTTTTCTGTCATCAGTTTTGGTGAACTCAGTGTCAGAAGGTTTATGATAAACTCATTGAGGAGGAGAATCAGAGAGTCTTTAAAAAGTGGTTTCTGGAAATTAGAAGTCTATAAAAGGAAAATTAGTACTTTTAATGTGCTCTCAATTTGTAGAATTTTCCCTATATACATCCTTGTTAAATTTTTTTGTCCTTACTGGAAGCTAACAGACCTTTGCAGATTACAGGGGCTTTGATGATCACATCAAAAGATCATCTAGTCCAATCCCCCTGCCAGAGCAGGAACACCTAGATGAGGCCACACAGGAATGCATCCAGGTGGCTTTTGAATGTCTCCAGAGAAGAAGACTCCACAACCCTCCTGGGCAGCCTGTTCCAGTGTTCTGTTACCCTCACTGAGAAGTTTCTTCTCAAATTTAAATGGAACCTCTTGTGTTCCAGTTTGAACCCATTACCCCTTGTCCTACCATTGGTTGTCACCGAGAAGAGCCTGGCTCCATGCTCCTTTGGTCTGATACAGTCTGCTTATTTTTCCATCCTTAAAACTATCAAAGGTCAGTCTAACAGGATACAATGTAGACATCCAAAGGCATTTTGGATTAAAATGCTTTCAGACACTGAACAAGTATATTCATACAGTAAACGGTGGGTGCTTTAGGGTTGGCACTAAATTTTTCTCAAATTGTCAAAAGTCACCATTACAAATTTGTTTGGTATTTTAACGTGACTAGTATGCTCTTGTTAAATTAATCTTATCCTCAAAAAATAATGAATTTTCAACTCAGGTGAATCTATCTGCAGTTTTTTGTGTTGGCAATAGACAAACTGAGATATTGCTTATCACAAGTCATTTAAAAAAATCATAGAATAGTTCAGGTTGGAAGGAACCTTCAAAGTTCATCTAGTCCAGCCCCCTGCAATGAACAGGAACATTTTCAACTAGATCAGGTTGCTAAGAGCCCCATCCAGCCTGGCCTTGAATGTTACCAGGGATGGGGCATCTACCACCTCCCTAGTCAACCTGTTCCAGTGTTTTACCTCTTTCAATATAAACAATTTCTTCCTCATATGCACTTTCTGTTATTGTTTGCTGTTTAATAAAGTAGCTAGTCAGCAGTTTAATTACCTCAGTGAAGGCTGCTGTCAATTCTACACCTCTTACACAATCTGTAACATTAATTTCATCTACCATGGGCAAGACATTACTGTAGTTCTGTATTCAGTCTTTACTCTACTAAAGATTTAAATCATTCCAGAAGTTTACCTGTGACTGCAGAGAAGCCAGACATAACTCTGAGGAAAATGGAAGCCATGTACAATATCTAGGTTTTGTGCTTTAACTACTAGTTCCTTTAACTCATCTTCCTTTTTTCCTTTCACTGTGTTTTGAGGACAGTGGAAAAGGAAATAACATCCATAAACCTCATATTAATTCCCTTTGCCTAGCATATTTTGTTAACACAGTTAACATCTGTATGATGTTAACAGTAGAGGAAAGAGGGGCATTTCTGTGTTCATTAGCAAGAGTTAATGAGACTCATTATTTGAACTCTTTTTTTGGCATAGTTATGATGATGTATACCAATTAGCTTCCTCATCTTCAGTAACTTTATAGCATTATGTATGTTCAGAATTACTGTTTTCAGAACTTGTAGATATTCCAAACACAAATGTAAAAATCATTTCCAAATATTGTAGCAGGCATTGACTGTTTAATATTCCTTTTTCCTAAAACTAGTGTACAGAAGGATTTTCTGATTGGTTAACACAATGCTTTGTGAAATACATTAGAAGTCCAGTGACAAGCCCAACATGAACATCATAAAAGAAACTACGTGCAAGGGAACAAGGAAATCATCCCTGAAAGTGACTATGAAAGTAACTTTCTCTGGAGAAGTATACAATTTTATGACTAGTGATGTCCAAATGGCCCATTTACTTAGATTACTTTCTCTCTTTACAGAACAGTTAATTCCTTGTTTGTGAGTAGTGCTGCTACATGCTCCTCAGCACAATTAGTATCTATATACCAGATTTTTTTTTTTAATCTGTTAATAGATATGCCTCTTAATTTGAGTATTTTTGAGAAATATATTTTTACTTCTTTCATTCTGGTCTTCTTCTATTGCCTTGTTGAATACCTCTTTTTCTTAAACAGAACTGCTCCTTCCATTAATACGTCTCATCACAGAAGCTCTCTGTAAGTACCTCTTTACCCTCTTTATGAATAACTTTTCAATTTATCAAGTCTTAAGGGAAAAAAAAAGTCTGTAAGTTTCTATGTATCGCATGACAATGCAATACTTTCTAAATTACTTAAAATTCTTTTTTTTGTTTCTAAGAACAAAGAAATCTACATAGAACATTAAAGAACACACAAAACCTTTAAGAAAGATTGAAGAACTTCAAGGTGAAATGCAATGTCTTTTAACAGAGAAATAATCATTATAAAACGCCATAGGTTTTTCTCCTTTATTGAATCTTAATATGAAAACAAAATTATATTCCTCTAATTCAAAAAAAAAAAAAAAAAGGTAAAGAAATCAACACAATCAACACAGAGCTTTTAACTGTGAGCATACCACAGACTTAACATGACCCAAGGGCTTATTTGTTCTCATTCTTCAATTTCCTTAAAATAAGTAATTAACTTCTGGTCATTTCTCTCATTTGATTAATCCTCTACATTTTTATGAAAAGCTGTTATCTGACAAAAAAAAAAAAAAAAAAAAAAAAAAGGTAAAGCCTGTATTCACTAACTTTTTGCAATTTTGAAACAGAAAAATCTGCAACAAATTACTGGATCACTGTTTGAAAACTGAAGAATGGCAGAAGTTCAAAAGGGGACTCTAAAATTTAGTATTTTCATTCTATCCTTTATCAGTGATTTTTTGTTTCTTCGTGTTCTTTTCACTTTGTATCATCAGCAATGAAATAAGAATTTAATGTATGTTTCCATACAGCCCATCAACTCTTAGTTTTATCTAGTTTCTGAAAGCAACTAAAAATTTATCTTTTTTCTTTTTCTGAAGCATGAAGTTTGACCACTGCAGACAGATTAATCTCTTGATCTTAAGTCTCATGCTGTTTAGAAAATCCCATACTATAAATGCTAAATATGAGATAAGATTCTCTTACAGGGTGAGAAAAAGTTACTAGTATTTGCCTTCCTCTCTCTGGCAAATGCAGGAGAAAAAAAATAAAACCTGATTTTTCTTATGTATTTCCTAGACATTTACAATTTCACACTTCATTTAGCTTTTTATCCAAAGCTCAAGAAATGAAAATCATGAAGTAATATAATTTCAACTTAATACTAACAAGAGGTGCCATGTATTTCCTTTTAGACAATGAATGCATTTGGGAACTGAGAAAGCCATTCCTTGTTATGTAATTAAGATGTGGAACACATCACTAAGAATATTTTAGTGACCACTTACTAAAATATGTGTACTTCCAGCTTGTCTTATTTGCATGCTTGAGTGGAAAATAAAGAAATCTGATCTCTTTTTTTTGTTTCAAATAGTTACCAAACAGTACTCATTAGCTAGGGTAATGCAGAGAAACCAGAGTAGCAATTTGACTCTTATCAAGGTTATTTTAGCTCGTAATAAAGATCCTTAGAGATCACTCACTTCCATGGAGGAGACTGCTTAAAAAAAAATTCCATTCTAAACTGTTTGCTTATGCCTTTGTGTAAGGTGGTTTTGGTTAATTCCATTTGGTGCTAAGAGAACAGAGTGTTAATTTGCAGAATGTAGAATAGACTTTTCAAAAATTCAAATATGTAAAAAATACAACATTCTGCATACAGTAGGTTAAGTTTGTTAGTATTAATATCTTATAATCTTACACTATAATCACTTACACTGTCATTCATCTACTGTACAATATTATGATAAAAGGATCCAAAAAAAGTATGTTTTCCTTGCAGGCAGAGGAACATAACTGTGTTTTTAATGAACATCCTTAAGTTAAGATGGTTGATGCTATTAAAATTCATGTCACATCTGTGGACGAACAGCCAATGAAAGCAAAATGTCAAGCTTTCAATTTCTCACTCCTTTTCTCCCTTCTGACTAAAATTGTACTGTTATGAGTATTCTTGTCCTAAAACTTAATTCATACTAAATAGTCTGTACTGCATGCCCAGTGTCCTTTGCCTTGACTCTTTCAACTGCTGCTATCTTGCCATCAGGAAAAGTCACTAAAACACTAATTTCCCTGGAGAAATGAATAGGAAATCTGAAAGGTATAGATTTTGAAAAAAATGAACTTCCCAGTTACTATGTAATGTGGGAGGGGGAAGAAGGTGGGGGAAAACAAAACAGTCTTTGAATACACAAAATGTTGCTCTAAAAAGAAGGAAATGAAGTTGTTCTGTGTTAATGACAGTACAACAAAAAAGGTTGTATTTAACTGCAACATTACTCTGTTAAAATAAGATATTTTAATTTTTATAATTCTTTTATAGTAGACAAGCACAAGAGCTTACTGCCTATAAGGATCAGGAATCTTCTGTTTGAAGATTTTCAGCTATAGATCAAGCTGACATCTTCCATAAATGCTTTTGCTATCTTTTTTTCAGATTTTACCTTGGAGGGGCACTAATGACCTCTGAAAAGCCCTCCCAGCTCTCCAGCCTTTGATTTTTCTAATGATAAATCTAAAAGAATCTCACAAAGGGAATCTTTGCTCAAAAAAATGTTTGTTCTTACAGATTTTATCAAATGACTGGCTTGGCTGGGGAGCATATATGTGGCATTTTCTGTGGATTCTATCAGTATGAGGTTCATTTCCAGAGTGCTCTGTGCCATATTACAAAGTTTTCCTTCACAAGCATTTTCTATTGTTTGACCTATGGGGCTGTAACATAAAATTAGCTTTTACAATACTTTTTTTTAAAACCAATTAGACTGCAATAAAATTTATTCAAGAAACAGGTAAGTTGAACAAACTACCCATGAAAAGTTCTTCTATAGTCAAAACTGATCTAGATTGTCTTATTTTCTGTCATAAATACAGAATTTATTATTCACATAGAATGTTTCCTTACATGCCAATGAAATATTCTGACAACAATTATGTGATGGGTTCTAAACATCAGGAACATCTAATAAGAAGGATGTGGAACTTTTTTCGCAGAGGTTGTTATTCCCAGAAGTGTATGAATAAAATGGTATATTTTTAGATGTTATTACAGAATTGCAGTCATTAGGCATATCATTGGTAACTGTGCAAAAATAATGGCATACATTTTGCTCATTGATTTTGTTCAAATGAAAAAAAGAGGTTTGAATATACAGTTGAAATGCAGAAAACTTTGGTAGAGATATGGTGTTTTTTGAAATAAAGAACTCAGAAGAGTATTAAAGTTAAATTCAGTTGACAACCATTGCTTTTAACAAAATTCCTCATCTATTGAGTCATTAATTACAGTAGAACTGAGGTTTGCCTCTGGTACTACTTCAGTCAAAAACCTACCACAGCACCTGCCACAGTGCTCAATATTTAGCTTTACAGTGAAAGTCACAATATGATTTCTAACTTTGGTTTACTTTTATTAATAAGGAATATTAAGTGTCTAAAGAAAAAAAAGTACCAGCTTATATCGGAATCTTATTCTAGGCTCAGTTCACTTGTAAAAGACAAGCATCACTCCAGAATTACAGACCAAAATATCATATTTAGACATTCTTGAACACGGTAGCTCAGAATCCAAAAAGAAAAATAAAACGTGTTCGGTACACTGCAAAATGTTTATGAGATCCTAGCTGAGTAATTTTAGTTTGTCAGTAAGAACACTTGATTGTTACAAAGCAAATTCAGTTTTATAGCTAATGGTCTGAGTATTATGTATAAGATTTGATTGTGATCAACCAAGACATCGTTTAGATTAAACAGGAAGTATTCCCATTAGCTAAAATAATTACTTCTAAATGAAGAGCAAAGACAACCACTGTTACAGCATATTTTTAAGAGAAACTAAATTGGCAGCGCAGAGGTAAACCCATTTGGGCTGCCACACTGTGGCAAGACATTGCTGCTCGGCTTGAAAGCTTGCCTGTGAAAGTTCGTCATGTAGATGCTCATGTGCCTAAAAGTCGAACCATCGAGGAACATCTAAACAACCAACAAGCAGATCAAGCTGCTAAGATTAAAGTAGCTGAAGTGGACTTGGACTGGCAACATAAAGGTGAACTTTTTCTAGCTCAGTGGGCCCATGATGCTTCAGGGCATCAAGGTAGAGATGCAACATATAAATGGGCTCGCGATTGAGAGGTGGGTTTAACGATGGACACTGTTTCACGGGTTATTCAGGAATGTGAAACTTGCGCCGAAATCAAACAAGCGAAACGGTTAAAACCTGTATGGTATGGGGGGAGATGGCTGAAGTATAAGTATGGAGAAGCTTGGCAGATTGATTATATTACACTTCCACAAACACGTCAAGGTAAGCGTTATGAACTTACAATGGTGGAAGCAACCACTGGATGGTTGGAAACGTGCCATACCTCATGCTACAGCCTGAAATACTATCTTGGACCTTGAAAAGCAAGTGCTTTGGCAACACAGTATGCCAGAAAGAAGTGAATCAGACAATGGTACTCATTTCAAAAACAGTATTATAGACAATTGAGCCAAAGAACACGGTATTGAGTGGGTATATCATATTCCATATCATGCACCAGCCTCTGGGAAAATTGAAAGGTACAATGGTTTGTTAAAAACGACACTAAAAGCACTTGGTGGTGGAACCTTTAAAAACTGGGATTCACTCTAGCAAAAGCCACTTGGTTGGTCAACACTAGGGGATCAACCAATCGAGCCGGGCCTGCCCAATCAGAAATTCTATGGACTGTAGAAGGAGATAAAGTCCCTGTAGTACACATGAAAAATATGTTAGGAAAGGCAGTCTGCATTACTCCTGCCTCAGGCAAAGGCAAGCCCATTCATGGGATTGTTTTTGTCCAGAGACCTGGCAGCACCAGGTGGGTGATGGGTAAGGATGGAGAATTTTGGTGTGTACCTCAAGGGGATTTGATTTTAGGTGAAAACATGCAATACTGAACTGCATGATGTGAATTGCCATACTAATAGTGTTTAATAAGTGTCTTTCAGATCAAGACAGCAATGATGAAACCAGAGCTAGCTTCTTTGACTGGCACCTGACAACTTATTTGAAGTTGGTGTCTTTAACCCACAAATACTGGTCATGAGATGCACTTGTACCATTATTTTTTCCTGCCCTGGGAGACTGTTGTGACAAAATGAACTTAATGAACTCTTCAAAGGATGGTCCACAGATTAATTACTCCTGTGTATATATGTACATATGTATATATACATATAGTAGTGATTAATTAGATTGTATTGATAGATTGTATTGATAAGGTTTAAGTATTCAATGAAGGGTATATTATAAGGGGTGGAATGTCCTGGTTTTGTTAAAAAACAAGTTTCTCTTTTAGTGAGTTTTGCCTGTCAGCTAAAGCCTTCATATTAGCTGCGTTTTCCTGGAGAACCAGATACATGTTTTGGTAAACCTAGCAATGGAATGCAAACTTATTGATAAGCACGGATGGACATCTCGCAAGAGGAGCAACGAGAAACCGGTGACCAAGAGACTGACCAACTGTGTATAACATTCCATTCACATGAATACTTCATATAAAAGTGGGAGATCATGAGGATCTCGTCCCTTAGCCCTTTTACTTTTCCCTTCTGCTTATGGCCGACATTAGGAGAGGACCTTGCTAGTTATCCCTGTGAACTGAGGCCTAGTGAGAGACTGAATCCAGCTCTGGTTGGATACAGAGTCTAATCCAGGACTTTGAGTGCTGGCTCTGCAGTTGCTGAGACTTTCAAGATTGGTTTTGTATATTCTGTATTATTTTCTCTATTCTTAGTAGTAGCATTAGTAAAACATCTTTAATTTTTCCAGCTCTCTTCTCTCTGTCCTTCTTTCCCTCCCGATTGCCTGTCCTTAGTGGGAAGGGGGAAGTGGGGGGGAGAGGAGGTTAACAATACATCTGCCAGGGTTTGATTGTCACCCCACAAGCTAAACCCTCAACACTGGTTTTTGAAGAAAAAACTGTTCAAATGTGGCCCTTGTTACATAAAATTAAAACACAAATGGAAGGTGATATTCCATATCAACTGTCCAGATTACTGTTGAAACAAGAAGCTGATATGGCTATAATGGTAACTGAGGTTTATATTTCCCGAGGAAGATTGTGGGCTATCCCATACCATGAATGGCTCTGCCAGAAACTCTTGTACTCTGCCTAAACCTCACTCTATGTCTACAACTAGAAGGGTCAAATGCTGTTGCTTGAATGAAGCAATCAACCACTCTTAACTTCATACCTACATAACCAGAGAAACCTCCAGCAGCTCCTCTGTCCCCAACAAGCAATTAATTTCTGCATGCTGATCTAGTGCTTCCAGTGCTACCTAAGACAAAAACACACATGCCAGTGTTTGATATGGGGACTTTTGATTCAGAAGACCGCCATCTATTCAGAGGACCACCTGCTATTGCAAAGCTACTGCTTGCAAAAACTACTGCTTCTTGATATCTCCTGTTTACTTTCATGTTTTGTGGGAAACAATAATTTCACCTCCTTCATTGTAATTTAAGATGAAATACCAAAGAAATAATGGTGTTTGATACCTCTGTTGGATACCTCAATTTTAACAGATGAAACTACATAAAACAAGAATACAACTGCCAGAAATGAACAAACGCGAACTGCTACATATAAGCATACGTAGCAACACCAATGGAATTACAGATTTCTGTGATGGGAGGGTTTAGAAGACTGAGAGATTAAATCAGATTTAAACTTCAAGCAACACTGGGTTAGACTGACATTCATTAACAACATTACTTTGTGCTAATGGTTATTTCTTACACAGCAAGGTATTAACACTTAACTAAATTAGTTGTGACTATACAATACCACAGAGGTGGTGGTAGATAGTTAGCACTAATGGCTGAGATCCTTGATACCTCTCAGTCTCTGAGGTTAAGGTGACCAGACTTCAGAGCCTTTCTTAAAAGGAAAGTCAGAACTGAAGAGAGTGATTTCTTTGTTCACCCATCTCTTTTTGCTCATGTCTAATGGTTGCATATTGCTTTTCTTCCTCCCAAAGGGATGGTTTCATGCCTTCTCTATGATGCTTATTGAGTTTCTGGTTTTGTCAGTTGTCCTTGTGTGATCAGTATAATATCCTGCTCATTTGCAGTCACTTGTTCTTATTTTGCTCTTTCTTCTTGATATTGAAAATTGTGCTACTTTTAGTGCTTCTCACATGTGTTCCTATGCTGTTTGAGTGCAGGTATGCAAGTCTTTCTTTGCTCTCTTTGGAGGTTGCATTGCTCACATAGTTATGCAAAATGCTTATACATTGTGCCTGGCCATGCAACCACAGCATCACAAAATAAGTTGTTTGCAGTATTTTTGTATGCTTATATTTGGGTTCAAGACAAGTTAATATTGCTTCTACCCTGATTAATGCATTTCTCAGGTATTTCCATTGCAGGCCTCTGTTCTGACTACACAGCTGTAAAAATAGGCTGCTTATTGGACGGAGATTTATTTGTTCCTATAAGAAAAAGTTATTCTGTGTGTGGATCTGCATCTATATTATCATGAACAGTAGCAGACCTCCTTACCAGGTTAGAAGCCACATGTTTTACCCTTAATAAATGAATTGAACATTACACAATGCAGTCCCTTAGCCCTTGATGCTGAGTTCATAGAATTCTGGTTCATGATGGTTGATGATCTTGAGTAAATCAATTATGTTCTGCAGGTATTTGGTGAGCAAAATACTTTGTGTCTTCACAGGTAACAGTAATAGTACAGATGGCACAAAACTCATCATAGGCTGTATCCCACAAGCAGAACTTCCTTCAGAAAGAGAAAATGTGGCCTACTAAATCCGTAATATGATTCTCTTCCTGATTATATCTACCCAAAAGCTCTCTGTATCCAACAGATCTGACCAATACCCTCTTACTTTTGGTGAGGTATTCAGAGAGATCTGTTTAATATAGTCCTCTTAACAAGATTCTATGGACTGTTCTCAAATCTACTAGAAATTGTAGGATGATATTTTTGATAAGGATAATTTATCTGAATAGTATTATATACAGCCTGTTAACTTTTCTGAAGTACTCTTCTGATGATGTGGGAATAGGATACACTTTTGGATTCATTTTCTTAGTCATCTGTGAAACACTTCTATCTCTTCCTTGGTTCATCTGGCCATATTTGTTCAAGGGAAATTCTTCCTAACTTTTGTGGTTCACTTCACAGGCAATAGAATCTATCTAGGTAGGAAAAGTGATTCACATTTCTCATAATTGGGAAGACACTCGGGTTTTTTGCTGAAAAGTTCCATTGCAAGGTCGTGGAGGTTGAAATAGAAAAACAAGTTTATTGGTTCATTATGAGACTTAACATACTAAAAAAATCCCATATTGGTGGTTTCTAAGTAGATAATGGCCTTCACATTCCTCCTGTAAGCAATCTCCAAGGGGAAGTAGATGGTATTTATGTTCCCATATCACAGATCTCATGAAAATACCTGAGACTTGATGACTAATTTGAGGTGCATTCAGAATGCATAACTTAAATGTCTATGATACTCTTTATAGGGGTACTCACTAGTGTAAAGTTCTGACAGGTTGCCTCAACCGCACCTCTAAAGTCAGTGTAGTCCTGGCTCCAGATCTGGTTTAGAAGATAGCCTCAAAGCCAGTTACATCAGACAGAGTTACCTTATACAAAATGGCTTATTAGTAGCCCAGAGAAAGAAAAAGATGTTTATTTACTAGGACATCTTTTATCCCTCGTTTCTGCTGCAGAGTCCTAGCACACACAGGTGCACATTTCTGGGGAGTAGAAAAAATAGATAAGATAGTATAGGCAGCAAACATATGTATATTAGCCTGCAGCCATTTCTGATACTTTTCCACCTTCATTAAAACTATGTAACTGTGCATTGACTATCAAGAGCAAAGTTAGAGGACATCTGTATTTAATATAGAACCAAAATTTTGATTTCTGTCTTTCTGTTTCATGTTGATTAGACTGCTAAGACAGACTGCAACTTTTTATTAAATTTAGAGAATGTCACTCAGACAGCTTGCTATGTGAAAAGAGCATAAATGGGAACACTAGATTTAGGAGAAAAAAAGATTACAAGAAACTGCCCATCTATATCCATTTGATATCACCTGCAGCTTAGAATTGGTATATATGTACTTCAGATGGAAAGAACACCTTAAATTGCCTTTACCCTAAGCTATAGACATTTACACACAAATATGCAGCAAAATTTAAGTCCTTAGAGAAACAGTTTAACTTATCTTCAGCAGAGCTTCAATAGTCTATGTTCTGATATGTAAGGTTGTATGAATATATCTAACCTTAAATGTGAATTAGTGTGTTTGGCTGTATAGTAAAATATTTGTGAAAATAACACCATCAGTCAAAAGGTTGATAGTGCTCAGTTATCTAATCATCCTTTAGATTCTAATCAAGGTCATTTTCCATAGTCTTTGATAGCATATTTCATACCAACGCTGATATTCCAACATAATTAGACATTCTTAGAGTAAAGTCAGAAAAATAAAGTTCCCAGTGAACAGGAGACCATTCGTGTCGTCACCGTCTATGGTTATACTAGCAAGTAGTATGGCAAAAAAAGGAGAAGATCTGTAGAATGTCATTAAGGAGGATTGGATGTGTTATGAGAGAGAAGGGAGGCTGCTTTGTTCTGGTCCCAGGGACTGAATGTGGATTAATTACTGGAGTGCATCAGGTGTGTGCTGTGTGCCTATCTTTCAGTTTAGTTTCACCCAAAAGAAATACAGCTTATATGTTCTGAGTCTATTCTGTGACTGGGCTCAATCAAGTTTATTTCAAAACTGCACCCTTGATTCTCACTAAAACAGTAATGTACACATTGTACTATTCTAGTTTATCACAGAATATTCAGCTTCAGTTGTCCCTAAATACAGTATACACACAATTTATTGAAACAGAGGCTCCATTTGCTTGTTTTACTAATTGCTGTAAGCTCTCCAAGAGATCACCTTTGTAGCAAGTATAATCTGGGGCCATATTCGTAGTTATGACAACAGGCTACAAAGCTGTTCAATTTTAATTTTCTGCTACAACTTCAACTTAAGCAGGAAGAAACTTATCATAGTAACACTTGATCTCTCTTTTGCTCAATACTTAAAAAAGTAAATAGGGTAAGCAAACCCAATCAAATTTAGTGATGCAATGTAAAGTGAACTTGTATTGAAAAAAGGCTCTCGGCATCCTGATCCAAGCTGACCCTGGTCTTACTGGGCAGTTGGAGCAGATGACCTCCATAGGTACCTACAACAAATATTGTTACGTGATTGCACATTTACTGTCTTCTTAGTGCTGGCCGATTTGGCAATAATTGGGTGGTTTTGACATTATGAGTTTTCATCAGATTTGATCTTTCAGCTAGTGCTAAATTAACCTAATAGAATTTACAAGAATTGATTTTACTTTCTTAGATTATTTCTGGAAAATTCAGAACTGTACTGAACTGAGTAGACATGTAATGATGTCATATCTTGCCAATTAAAAAGAAAGAGCTAGATATTATTAAATTGATATTATTAAATATGAACCTTGAGGACAAGTATTGAAGCAGGGGAAGCCTATAAACTAGATTAGTTACTTCCTAAGTATTTGTTTTTCACACACGTCACTACTAACAAATAACATCCAGGTTTTGTTTTTAAGGATCATTACTCATCAATATAATACTTTTTTCTTCACCCACCTCACTCCCCTACCTCAATAATTTGCAAGAAAATAAAGCCATTTGACCTTTATAGAATCATTGAATGGTTTGGATTGGAAGGGACATTAAAGTTCATCTAGTTCCAAACCGCCTGACATGGGCAGGGCCACCTTCCACTAAATCAAGTTGCTCAAAGCCTCAACCAGCCTGTCCTTGAATGTTTCCAGGGATGGGGCACCCACAACGTCCCTGGGCAGCCTGTTCCAGTGTCTTACCAGCCTCACAGTGAAGAATTTATTCCTAATATCTAACCTAAATCTAGCCTCTTTCAGTTTAAAAATCATCACCCCTTGTCCTATCACTACAGTCCCTGATGAAGAGCCCCTCCTCCTGTTTTCTGTAGGCTTCCTTTAAGTATTGCAAGGCTGGCATGAGGTGTCTCCAGAGCATTCTCCTCTCCAGGCTAAACAAGCCAACTCTCTCGGGCTATCCTTGTAGTGGAGGTGCTCCAGCCCTCTGATCATCTTTGTGACCCTCCTCTGGACCCACTTGAATAGGTCCATGTCTTTCTTATGCTGGGGGCCCCACAGCTGGACAAAATACTCCAGGTGGAGTCTGACAAGGGTGGAGACAGAATCACCTCCCTTGACCTGCTGGCTACACTTCTTTTGATGCAGCCTAGGATGCAATTTGCTTTCTGGGCTGCAAGCATGTATTGCTGGCTCATATTCATTTTTTCATTCACTAGTATCCCCAAGTACTTCTTCCAGGATTGTTCTCAATCCGCTCATTACCTAGCCCATATCCACATTTGTGATTTCCCCAACCCATGTGCAGGGCCTTGCACTTGGCCTTGTTGAATTTCATGAGATTCACACAGGCCCACCTCTCAAGCCTGTCAAGGCCTCTGGATGGCATCCCTTCCATGGAGACTACCATTCATAGGACAAAGTTAGGACTTGAACTCTTCATCCTTCAGGGTACTTTCTTCAGTGAGCATATGAGATGAATAAATTTCTTCTCTGTAAAGCCTATGTAAACATTTCTGGATGATAATGGCTGCTGAGAAATGAGGAAAATACTCATGTTTACTGACAGGAAGCAAG
The DNA here is from genome assembly GCF_037038585.1 of Patagioenas fasciata. Taxonomy (NCBI): domain Eukaryota; kingdom Metazoa; phylum Chordata; class Aves; order Columbiformes; family Columbidae; genus Patagioenas; species Patagioenas fasciata. The sequence continues at coordinate 24,219,350 of NC_092524.1, read as the reverse complement.
AACATAGAGCATTTGAAAGGGCAGGAATGTGTTCAGGCAAATCAGTCAATTTGCCTAGCCTTATCATAGATAAGTAATACAGCACCATGTGCTGATGATTTACCAAGCGAGTTCTGATTGTGAAAAATTATATACAATTATCAGGGATGTGTTCACTATAATTGCAGTGGTAGCTTCATAAACTTGATGTCTGTCCCAGAAAAGCTAAACAGAGTGATGAATATTCACAGCTTTTCACATTTCTGCAATTCAGTTAATATGCTTATTGGTGTCATAACCAACCAAGCAACTGGATTGGTTTGAAACTTGCTGACCCAGAAACTGTGGAGATCACTTCAGGCTTGCAATTAGAATTAGTTAGCCCTGGTTTTACTCAGTTAATAACCATTTCTAACAGGTTACTTGTTCAGTTCCTCTGTCATTATTTCTATTTCTTTGTTCTCTTTTGACTCATCTTTTGAATTTCATCCTGGGAAAACTGATTTGTAACCATTCATTCATTAGTAAATGTCTATTCAAAGGCAGACAGTTTCTCTTGGAGGTGGAATTTTGTTTCAAAATTCATTTTTGCACTGTGATTAGACATCCTTAATTACTTAGAACATCTCTGTTTTTCTCTAGTTTTTCCATATTTTAAAAGGAATACTGTTTTCTTGCTCTGCTAAGACCTTAAGAGAGCCCTCAATGGTATGGGCTGACCTTTTAGGGTACTGTTTTGATTGTTGCAACGGACAGGTATCTTTTCTGCAGCATCTGTATTGTATCATCCAGTGAAAAATAACCCCCAAAATATGTTATTTCTCATATTCATCGGATGAGAACTTTATTGTTGCCTGTACATTGTCTCTAAATATCAGCTCAAGCTAGTGGACCAAAATGTATTTGGAGTGTGGCACTCATTTAGAAATTCAAATGTGGCTTTAAAATAGTTTTGAAATGCAGAATGTCATTTTGGATCTAAAACATGTCATCTTCCACCTGTAAGCACATTGGAATTCTGTTGTTTGGATGTCTGCTTTACTCTCTGAGTCATTTAAATATATAGATAATTTAAGTCAGATGCCCTTTTAAATTGCAGAAAACATAAAACCTCTCTATCTCTTGGGGTTGTGAAGGAGTAAAATGGGTGACTGGATGAAGCTAATTCTTAATGTTTATTTAGTGAAAGATTACTGATCTGCCTCATCTATTTCTTCGTTGTAAACATCCATATCTGAGTATATGCTAAACAAGCTTTCTCAATAAACTCAGCAGTCAAGCATTAGAATTTTTGTTTCATATAACAATATATACAAAGTTTGATTTGTTTAAAGTAAAAAAAAAAAATAACTTTTTCAAGTTCAGATTTTATTTTTATACTGTTAATGACAGTGTGGTTGAATTTTGCTGATCTAGAGCTCTGTGTATGTGTGAAATTATTCAGAGTAATTATACATTTTTAATCAGTTATCCATCTTACTCTGTAAGAAAAAATTATTTGGCTCCTGCAGTTCCAAATCATTTGAGTAGCAGTAAAAGTAACATCAATGTGAAATGTTTCAGAGGGGAATCCACATGGATTTTACAGTGATTAAGAGATAAATTTTCGTAGTAAAATGGCAGTTACTATTAATAACAGAATTTCACTGCAGATTGTGTTGAGCAAGAAATCTCTTCATACAGCTTATGATGTTATTTTTCTTTAAAATTTGAAACCAGCCACAGTAATTATATTAAATTATGTAATTTTATGTTTACATGTTTTGTGAAGGAAGAAATATGGGACAACTTTTCCTTACTATAATCTCCAGTCTTTACTATGGAAGACTAAATAGTCTGACTCAGTTCCTGAGATCAGCTGATCAGAGGCAGTTCGGCCGGTCCCAATTAAGTGAAATCTTCAAGGTACAGAGAAGCCTTTCTAGTTGTTCGTTTGTTTTTTTTTTTTCCTCTCAATCGCGCACTTTCATTCTTGAGAGACCCAGAAGCTCCTGGAAGCCCTTGCAAGAGCAGCTGACGTGAAGTGGGCGTTACCGTGACGAGGGCGATCGCACCCCCACCCCTCACCTTGAAAAAGTCTTTAGAGGGCAGCAACGCGTCGCTGCCCACCAGGTGCTGGAAGGGGCAATCAGCTTGTGACACGGGTGAGTAGCACCTACGCTGTGCTGCAGCAGCGGGTGTGGTAACTCGTACACTAGGGTGTAGAGGTTGTCACCTTTTGCTAGTTAGACTCTCACCTATTGCCACTGTCTCGTACTGTTGCCAACCATGGTCTTGACCAGAAAGAGAGCTTGTCTGAAGAAGACCGTAGCAATGCAGACAGACTGTCTGCCCCGAACCATGACTATTCAGGTTTCTGGCTGCAGGGAGTGCCAGAGCCTGCTGCTGCCAGATGACGATGGCCAGCATCCCACCTGTGTGATGTGTGAGCAGGTGCAAGATATGCTTAGCATGGTTGCGAAGCTAAAGGAGAAGATCAAGACACTGAGGGCCATCAGGGAGTGTGAAAAGGAAATTGACTGGTGGAGTAACTCTCTAGCATGCCACTCAGAGAGGCTCCAAGGGGATATCCACCAAAAGGTGATGAGCCCCTTGCCCTTTCGGGCAGAGGGAGAAGATCTGAGACAGCCCCTGCCCTGTTGCTGTCGGGCAGAGGTAGGGGACAGAAAAGATGACGAGGGCTGGAAGCTAGTTTCAGTTCGGGGCCATGGGCAACTTCCCTCCCTACCTACTTTCTTTCCCCAGGTGACCCTCTGTAATAGATTTGAGGCCCTGGATCTTGAAGAAAAGGTAGGTGAGGATGCGGTACAAGGCCCCACCTATGAGGTCACATAGAAAGCGGCAGTTGACCCCATGCCTCAGGACCACTTCAGATAAGAAAGGAAGACGGGTAATTGTAGTAGGTGATTCCCTTTTGAGAGGAATGGAGGGCCCAATCTATAGAGTTAACCCTCGTCGTAGGGAAGTGTGCAGTCTACCTGGAGCTCAGATCAGGGACATCACCAGGATGCTCCCCAACGTGGTGCACCCAACGGACTACTACCCACTGCTGATCTTCCAGACAGATGGGGAGGAAGCTGCATCCCGCAGTCTGAGGGGAATGAAAAAAATATTTCAAGGTCTTGGGATGGGTGGTAAACGAGTGATTTTCTCGGCCCTCTTTCCAGTTTTGGGTGATGATATGAGATGGAATAGGAAAATTCAGCCCGTAAACAACTGGCTACAAGACTGGTGCTACAGGCAGGTCTTCGGGTTCTTTGATAATGTCTGGTTTTACAAGACATCAGTCCAAACAGTTATACGTGGGAAAGGTTTATCTCACAGGGGCAAAAGGATACTGGGACAGGAATGAACAGGGCTCATTTGGAGAGCTTTAAACTAGATTTGAAGGGGGATGGGGTTGTAGCTGGGCTTGCATCAGTAGGGCATCACTCTAGAGTTCATGAAGGCTGGGAGGCCTTCCATACCCCTAGGGTGAAATCGGTGTGCTCAGCTCGCTCTCTGAAATGCCTGTACACCAATGCGTGCAGCATGGGGAATCAGCAGGCGGAGTTAGAAACCTGTGTTAGGTCAGGAGATTATGACCTAGTGGCAATTACAGAGACATGGTGGGACAGCACACATGACTGGAATGTGGTCATAGATGGTTATGTCCTTTTCAGGAAAGACAGGCCAACCAGGCGTGGTGGTGGAGTTGCTCTTTATGTGAGAGAGCAACTACAATGTATTGAGTATTGTCCAGGCACGGATGAGGAGCGAGTTGAGAGCCTATGGGTGAAAATTAAGGGGCAGGCTGGCAAGGATGATACTATTGTGGGCATCTATTATAGACCACCAGATCAGGCCTTCTACAGACAGCTGAGAGCAGCCTCACAATCACAGGCCCTGGTTGTGGTGGGCGATTTTAACTTCCCTGATGTTTGTTGGAAGGACTACTCGGCCGGCCAGCCACAGTCTAGGAGGTTCCCCCAGTGCCTTGACGATAACTTTCTGATGCAAAGGGTGGAGGCACCAACTAGAAGAGGTGCACTGCTGGACCTCATCCGCAATAACAAGGAGGGTCTGGTTGAAGCGGTAAAGGTTGAGGGCTGCCTTGGTTGCAGCGACCATGAGATGGTGGAGTTCAGGATCTCATGTGGCAGGAACAGGATAGCAAGCAGAATTGCAACCCTGGATTTCAGCATGGCAAACTGTCCTTTTCAGGCAATTGCTAGGGGAAATCCCATGGGCAAGGCTGCTTGAAGCTAAAGGGGCCCAAGATAGTTGGTTAGTGATCAGGGGCTGTTTCTACCGGGCACAAGATCAGAGCATCCCGAAACATATGAAATCAAGGAAATGAGCCATAAGACCTGTGTGGTTAAATGGGGAACTGCTGGGTAAGCTCAAATGGAAGAGGAGAGTTTATAGATCATGGAAGGAGGGGCTGGCCACTTGGGAAGAATATAAGGTTGTTGTCAGAGGATGTAGGGAGGCAACTAGGAAAGCTAAGGCCTCCTTAGCGAGAGGGGTCAAGGACAACAGGAAGAGCTTTTTCCAGTATGTGACAGATAAAACTAACACCACAGGCAACATAGGCCCACTGATGAACAAGATGGGTGCCCTGGTGACAGAAGATATAGAGAAGGCAGAACACCTTCTTTGTCTCTGTCTACTCTGCCTGATGCTGTCCTGAGGAGCCCCGTACCCCTTAGGCCCCAGAGGAAGGCAGGAGAATGGAGGAGTTTGCTTCGATTGATGAGGACTGGGTTAGGGAGCACTTAGACAATCCGGACATCCATAAATCCGTGGGTCCGGATGGGATGCACCCACAGGTGCTGAGGGAGCTGGCTGAGGTCATTGCTGGACCGCTCTCGATCATCTTTGCCAAGTCTTGGGAAATGGGAGAGGTGCCTGAGGGCTGGAGGAAAACAAATGTCACTCCAGGCTTCAAAAAGGGTAAGAAGGAGGACCCGGGTAACTATAGACCGGTCAGCCTCACCTCTGTCCCTGGGAAACTGATGGAACAACTTATTCTTGGTGCCATCTCAAGGCATATCAGGGATAAGAGGGTCATTAGGGGCAGTCAACATGGCTTCACCAAGGGGAAGTCGTGCTTGACCAACCATTCACTTTTATGAGGACATAACAAGATGGATGGATGATGGCAGAGAAGTGGATGTGGTGTACCTTGACTTGAGTAAGGCATTTGACACAGTCTCCCACAGCATCCTTACAGCTAAACTGAGAGAGTGCAGTCTGTATGATCAGGTAGTGAGGTGGACTGCAAACTGGCTGAAGGGAAGAAGCCAAAGAGTCATGGTCAATGGGCCGGAGTCTAGTTGGAGGCCTGTATCTAGTGGAGTGCCTCAGGGGTCAGTACTGGGGCCAGTACTATTCCATATATTCATCAATGATTTGGAGAAGGACTAGAGTGCACTGTCAGCAAGTTTGCTGATGACACCAAACTGGGAGGAGTGGCTTACACGCCAGAAGGCTGTGCCACCATCCAGTGAGACCTGGACAGGCTGGAGAGTTGGGCCGGGAAAAATTTAATGAAATGTAACAAGGGGAAGTGTAGAGTATTGTATCTGGGTAGGAACCCCAGGTTCCAGTATAAGTTGGGGAATGATGTATTAGAGAGCAGCATAGGGGAAAGGGACCTGGGGGTCCTGGTAGACAGCAGGATGGCCATGAGCCAGCACTGTGCCCTTGTGGCCAGGAAGGCTAATGGCATCCTGGGGTGGATTAGAAGCGGGGTGGTTAGTAGGGTGAGCGAGGTTCTCCTTCCCCTCTACTCTGCCCTGGTGACACCACACCTGGAATATTGTGTCCAGTTCTGGGTCCCTCAGTTCCAGAAGGACAGGGAACTGTTGGAGAGAGTCCAGTGCAGGGCAACAAAGATGGTTAAGGGAGTGGAGCACCTCCCTTATGAGGAAAGGCTGAGGGAGCTGGGTCTCTTTAGCTTGGAGAAGAGGAGACTGAGGGGTGATCTTATTAATGTTCACAAATATATAAAGGGTGAGTGTCAGGAGGATGAAACCAGACTCTTCTCGGTGATAACCAATGATAGGACAAGGGGCAATGGGTTCAAACTGGAACACAAGAGGTTCCACTTAAATTTGAGAAGAAACTTCTTCTCAGTGAGGGTGACAGAACACTGGAACAGGCTGCCCAGGGAGGTTGTGGCATCTCCTTCTCTGGAGACATTCAAAACCCACCTGGACGCCTTCCTGTGTAACCGCATCTAGGCATTCCTGCTCTGGCAGGGGGATTGGACTAGATGATCTTTTGAGGTCCCTTCCAATCCCTTACATTCTGTGATTCATCATTGATGAAATAATATCATGAGAGTGAATATGAAGTCAGACATGGAAGGAACGTTAGCTTAACATCTGTATCTTAATCTCTAGATGTGCATTTATAAATTAAATAATTTAAAATAACTCATTGGGAAAATATAAATAGATATTGAGTATAAGTCTCTGTCACTGGTACAGCCTGCATAAAAAAGCACTCTACCATGGCACTCCATTTATTCCTGAATATTAGTGGAGAATAATCATGGGACTTGGGTGTAGGAATTTCATCTTCTCTAACTGATCAGTTTTGCCAATAAAGATCAGGATATTTCTTGCCACCTGGGGTTGTGCCTAGCTGGTTCTCTGTGTTACACTGCCTGTTGAAGAAGTTCATTGCACCTTGTCAGAAGTTAAAGAACTTTTTAGAAACCTGAAAAAGTCTTTCATCTGCAATTTTTCAAAAATCTAGAGAGTTATGACTATAACTTTCAGTAGAACCTGGACTTTTCTGTTCACTTGGTGTCTTAGAAAATACTGCAAATATGTTTTTCTTCTTTTTTAATGTGTGTGAAACTTTGCTTTTATTGCTAAAAAATATTTGCATGAAGACTTTATTTATGTTGCATACTTCATTCACGACTGCTGCCTTTTCATCTCTGAAAGCCATAATCGTCTGAATATGAATCCCAGACTTCTCCACTGCTAATTGTGATGTGGCAGACAGAGGATTATGACTCAGGGTGAGGAATAAACAGCTGGAACAGATGAACATTTACAAACCAAAAGTAATCTTTGCATGAAAATGTATCGCTTATTTTCTTTTCTATTTGAACTTTTAAAGGCAAACAAAGGTAGGGGAGGTGGGGAGGCAAAAAGATACAAATGTGCATCTCCTCAAGGAGAGAGAACATAACCTTAAATTGAAGGATCTTACTGGCTTTGATTCTGACTCTTTTTAATGAAGTTTAGGATAGTTTTTACTCTTCAGTTCCCAGTACTGCTCACATCAGTAGCTTGTATATCTGCACATACCTGGATATACTATACTTTTTTCCACAACAGAGAGGAATTTCAAGTTACCAACCAAGTCCTGCAGCGTCTTTTAGAGGAGAGAAGAAGAAAGAGAGTGTTTGCTGCATACAGTAGTTTTCAGCAGCTTGGACCTCCTTCCCTTCTGCTCTCTCTTCCTTTTCTGTAAACTAAATGCAAAGTATCTTTTTCCTTTTCAAATGCAAGAAGCTAGAGGTCTTCCATTTTCTTCTTTGAGGAGAGGATTAGAAAAAGAATGATATAAAACCTTCTCTGAGAAGTCTGAGTGACAAATAACTGCCTTCCAAATGCAGAGAAGTGAAGTACAAAATAAGGAGGCAGAGTGGAATGAAATATGAAAAATGAAAGGCAGAATTTGGAGATGTCTGACAGACATGTCAGCAAATTGATGTAAGCTATATTTTGCTTTAGCTTGTAGGCTGAGCTGGATTCATCTCTTGCCTGTGATTAGTTTGGCAAAGGGAATAAGGAATTCGGTAAAGGGGCTGCTTTTGGTTGTCAACAGCTTATTTCAGCAGTCAGAAATACATGAAGCATGAAAAATGACCCAGCAGGACAGGAACCAAGAATCTGTCTGGCATGCCCCCTAAGCAGAAACTGTTTGGGGTGACAATGAGCCAAGTTGGCCATTCTGTAAAGATTTTGTGAGATTTTTAGGAGAGTTAATATGGATCAAGCCCAGAGGACTAGTTCTCTTCTACAGTTATTTTGGTTTACAGTCTTTGTTATTTCTATTGCAGCTTTTAAGTAGAAAAAATAATTAATGAAGACCAAACAAAGAACTGATTGTAGCAAATTATATCGCTTTATTGTGTGAAGGAGCTGTGGTCTTCCTTGTATTGTCCATTTGGTCAGCCCTAATCACACACTCCTATATTTCGTTTCTGAGCACTTAGGTTACATTCTGGACATTTAATTACAACAGTTATTAAGGGTAGCAACTCTTGGTACACCATACCTATCCAGAAGCGACATGGCTCATTTGTGAACTCAACCTGTAAACTAAAACTTTTCAGCTGTTAAATATTATTAGCAAGAGCTTAACATCATTTGCAAATGTTTACAAACCCCTGTATATTATCTCCTTGGAACAAGACCCAGAATTCTGTTTTTATTTTTAAAATCTCTACAGAATGGAGCTCTTGTCCAATAATATGGTCCTCATAACTGTTGAAAACCAAATAAGAAATATTAGAAATGCATGAGCAACACAGATAAGGTCCCTCCCCAAAAAAGCCATGTTTGGCAGGTAGGAAGGCCCTAGGCCCTCCAGTGCTACCCCCAGCCCTTCTCAAACTCATGCAAGATGCTGTTTTAGTTAAAATTCCAACATGTCTTGTTTGTTTTCCCCCATCATTTTGCAACAATGATTTTGGCAGATGGAAAGGACTCCAGCAAAAAGCCAGGTGCATGCACCGGCAGCTTTTCCGCTAAAGGGGATTTAGTCAGATGTTCCTTCCACCTGTGAATTGGTTGCCCAGTCTCAGCCAGCTCCTATGAATGTAATTATTATGCTCTATTTCAAAAAGCCAAAACAGGTTCAAGTTGGTTCTGTCAAAAAAAAAGAAATCTGATACCACTGCAATTTCTTTCCATTTTCAGGGCCTCCTTGTCAATGAAATAATTTTCTGGCTCCCAGTTTCATTTTGAGTTTGAGAGCATATCCAGGTCTGAATTTCTGTGAAGTGACTTCAGATTTACATCAAAGTAATTGCAACCAGTATCTATTTTGCACTCTTTAAATGATAAACAGATATTTATATTTACATCTTTAACTCTCTTCCCAAACAGTAAAACCCCCTGTCTTTTTCTCTTCAGAAATGAGTCATATTCAGCTAGTAATGAGAGACTGTGTGTATGCATGGCTTCATGTGGAGCTCTGCTACCTGGAGGGAAGGCTACCAATATGAAACAATTGTGGCTTCCACGGGATTTTTAGATCCTTGGAATTTGAGATGCCCCTTTCCTTTATGAGGAGAAAACCTGTTTTCTGAAAAGGATGAACCAAAGCAAGATTTATTCCTTTCCCTGCATTTTTTAGTCTGATATGAAGAGGCCCATTAAGCAGCATGAAAAGTTCAAAGTGAAATAGTTATATACTAAAATATTTTTTTTAAATCAGAGAAAATTCTGAGATAAATTCCACATTATTGGACTGAAGCACAAAGCTTCTCACAGAGCAACAATGCAAACAGCATCACTGTCTTCAACGTTTGGGTAGAAGAAGCAGTCTTCACACAAATGTAGTCCAAGACAGATTTGTGGCAGTTACAAATTGAGAGTAGAAAAAAGCAGCAGCCCAGGTGCTTTGTGGGAGTTACAAATTGAGAGTAGAAAAAAAAACAGCAGCCCAGCATGAGAGAAGAAAACTCACAGCTGAAGCACCAGACTAGGCTTTTCTAATGGCTGGTTGACAGTCCTGTGCAAAGAAAGATGAAGTCCTCATATTTCGGATTACCAAGATGAAAATTCAAACAGGACCACTGTGTTCACTGACTTGTGTGATACAGACTATAGAACTTCTTTAAATTTATTCATGTTCAAGTTACTGCATAATAGTTAGAAAAAATGGCCAAACTTCTTTTTAAACCTTGCAGCCATAATATGACAACTACCACAATGTTTTCTGTGTTCCAATAGCCAATTTTCTACAGTTGAGGTAATATGCACCTTGTCCAGTCTATTGTAGTTTCATTTTGTATATCTTCACATTTCAGATATAAATATAACCCTTTGTCTAATAAGCTGTTGATTTGCTGCCATACTTTTCCAAATGTTCCCTATGTTAGTATATTTAAAGTAACCAAAGCAAGAGATACTTTTTTTTTTTTTTTTGTGAGTGATAAATTAAATACATTTATGTCTCTGTCTTTTATGGAACATCATGATTCCCCGTTCTTTAATCATTCCCATGATAATGCCTTGACACCTTTCTGTGCATAAATATCTGTGCCTGTTCTGTAAGTTACCTCTAAATTTCACCAACATAATTTTTCAGACTTGCTGAAAAGTCATTGGTAACCATTGTCAAAAGTGCAAAATCATGACCACATAATGAACTTACATAGTTTGTTTTTTTGTACAGCTTCATTTTCCTGCTGTTAATCTATTTATCATGAAGAATGTGTGTTATTCTAATTTGTAATTAAAGTACAGTCTGTAATTGAGTAAACATCTTAAAGAACTAAAGGTTTACTATACATAAAGAATTTGAAACCTATTTTTATTACTTTAGATTTGTAATATTACTTATGTTAATCAAATACTTTTTAAAATTTAGGGCATACTGTTCAGAAGTCCATGTGGATGATGTAGATTGATTACACAGAGAAATATAAGAAACATTTTATATAGAAAAAAGCAAGGAGCGTTGATTGTTTTTTTCCTTTCAAATTCATAGAATAATAGAATAGCTTGAGTTAGAAGGAACCTTCAAAGGTCATTTAGTCCAAACCCCCTGCAATGAGCAGGGACGTCTTCAGCTAGATCAGGTTGCTCAGAGCCCCATCCAGCCTGGTCTTGAATGTTTCCAGGGATGGGGCATCTACCACCTCTCTGGGGAGCCTGTTCCAGTGTTTCATCACCCTCATTGTAAAAAATTTCTTCCTCATGTCTTACCTCTTTTAGTTTAAAACCATCACCCCTTGTCCTGTTGTAACAGACGCTGCTAAAACATCCGTCCTCATCTTTCTTACATGCCCCTTTGAAGTACTGGAAGGTCACAATAAGATCTCCTGAGAGCCTTCTCTTGTCCAGGCTGAATAACCCCAACTCTCTCAGCCTATCCCAATAGGAGAGGTGTTTCAGCCCACTGTGGCAGTACTCTGGACCCTCTTCGACAGATCCATGTCTTTCCTGTACTGAGGGCTCCAGAGCTGGATGCAGTACTCCAGATGGGCTCTGACCAGGGCAAAATCATCTCTCTTGACCTGCTGGCCACACTCCTTTTGATGCAGCCCAAGAAACAATTGGCCTCCTGGGTGGCAAGCACACATTGCCAGCTCATATCCCATCTTTCATCCACCAATACCCTCAAGTTCTTTGTGGTAGGGATGCTCTCAATCCCTTCATCCTCCAGCCTATATGGTTACTGAGGGTTGCCCTGACCCAGGTACAGGACCTCGTTGAACCTCATGAATTTTGCATGAGGCCACTTCTCAAGCTTGTCCAGGTCCTTCTGGATCGCATCCCATCCCTTAGTTGTACGACTCAGTTTGGTGTCATCCACAAACTTGCTGAGGGTACGCTCAATCCTTCTGTCTATATCACTGGTGAAGATATTAAATAGTACTGGTCCCAATACGGACCGCTGAGGGACACCACTTGTCACAGGTGTCCATGCAGACATTGAGCCATTGACCACTGCCCTCTGGATGCGACCATCCAGACAGTTCGTCATCCACCAAACAGTCCATCATACCTATATCTCTGCAATTTAAAGAGAAGGATGCTGTGTGGACCGTGTCAAAGGCTTTACAGAAGTCCAGATAGATGACATCCATAACCCTTCCTTTGTCCACTGATGTCGTTACTCCATCATAGAAGGTCACTAAGCTGGTGAGACAGGACTTAGCCTTGGTGAAGCTGCGTTGCCTGTCTCAAATCACCTCCCTGTCCTTCATGTGCCTTAGGATAGATTCTGGCAGGATCTGTTCCATGATCTTCCCAGGCACAGAGGTAAGGTTGACAGGTTGGTAGTTCCCAGGCTCCTTGTTTCTACTTTTTTCAAAAATGGGAGTGATGTTTCTATTTTTTCAGTCACCAGGGATTTCAGCTGACTACCATGACTTCTCAAATATCATGCACAGTGGCTTTGAAACTATATCAGTCACTTCCCTGAGGACTCTGGGATGCATCTTCTCAGGTTCCATAGGCTAATGTATGTTCAGGTTACACATACAGTCTCAAACCTGATCTTCACTTACAGTGGGAGAAACTTTGCTCTCCCGGTCCCTGTCTTGCAGTTCATCCAGGCCATGAAGACTGAGGCAAAGAAGTTGTTGAGTACCTCAACCTTTCAGCTGCCCAGGCTACCTCCAATCTTGAGATTGCAGATTAGCTCAGTTGCATTGGTGACCATTAGATCCAGTATCACCTCCCCTAATTGTAAGTTTGTCTGTTACCTGGGCTAGGAAGTTATCTTCAATGCACTCCAGGAGTCTCTTGGATTGTCTATAGCTGGTTGTGCTACTTTTCCAATAGATGTCAGGGTAGCTGAAGTCCCTCAGCATGACAAGAGCCTGTGAGTGTGATGCCTTGTCCTGGTTTTGTTAAAAATAAGACCAGTTCTCTTTTAGTGATTTTTCTTTCAACTAAGTTCTTCTAGATGACTGTACTTTTCTGAGTTTTAGCCTGTGTATTTTTCCTAGGATGCTGTACTCAGTGCTGATAAGAAGACCAACAGAATGCTGAAGAAGTTCATGTTTATTACTATGTTAGCCAAGAAAGACTGATAAGTTTTCCCACGTTCTCTCGTGAGAGGGACGTGTTTGAGGAGGGGTGGATGGAACAGGTGACTCTAATTGACCAACTGAGTATTCCATCCCATAATCGTCATACCCCCTATATAAGAGGGTGATCATGAATATCAAGCTCTCTTGGACCATGACTGGCATCTAGAGAGGACCCTCTCTGTTTGCCTGCGGTCTACAGACCTCAGGCCCTGTAATCCCTGCAACCAGTTTCTGGTTTGCTGTGAAGTCCTGCCCATGGCTTCTGGGGGCCTGACCTGCACATGCTGGAGCCACACCAGCTCCGCACACCCAGCTCCGCTGCTACTGGAGTGACACCAACTCCACATCGAGCATTCGAGATTTGTTTTATATATTTTGTATATATTCTCTATTTATTAGTAGCATTAGTAGAAGCCTTTAAAACCTTCCAACTTGAAGTCTAAGTCTCCCTTCCTCCTTATCTTTCCTATCATCTTTCTGATCTAAAGGAAGGGAACAGGGGGAGGTGAGGGAGTAACAGAGAGCATCTGCCACAGTTTATTGCCACCTTACCTTAAACCTTGACATGCCTCCTGTAGCTGGAGGAAGAAGGTTTCAACAATAGTTACCTCCTGATTGGGTGGCCTGTAGTAGACACCAACCACATTTCCTTTGTTGTTTTGGTCTCTAACTCTTACCTATGAGCTTTCAACCTGTTCATTGCTGTTCTTCAGAAACAGCTCTTCACATTCTATCTGCATCTTAATATAGAGGACAACACCTCCACCCTTTCTTCCTCACCTGTCCCTTCCAAACAGGCTGTAGCCATCAATAGCCACACTCCAGTCATGGGATCTGTCCCACCAAGTTTCAAGAATCATAGAACCTTATAATCATAGAATCATTTTGGTTGAAAGAGATCCTCAAGATCATCAAGTCCAACCATAACCTAATTCTGGCACTAAACCATGTCCCTAAGAGTGTAATCTATATGTCGTTTAAACACCTTCAGGGATGGTGACTCGACCACTTCCTTAGGCAGCCTGTTCCAGTCCTTGATTTCTATGAGGAAATTTTTCCTAATATCCAATCTAAACCTACCCTGACACAACTTGAGACCACTGAGTTGTAGCTTTATAGCAGCACAGTGGTTTCTAACTCATTCTGTTTGTTTCCCATGGTGCATGCATTGGAGTAGAGGTGCTTCATCTAGGCTGTTAACCTCAGAGGAACACCTCTTAATTCTTTTGAAGCATTTCACTGTTGGCTTCTATTACCTCAGGAGCCCCTGGCTCATCTCCATGAGACTTCAAGTGTGTTCCAGTGTGGCCAACACATCTCAAGGCCACTGGCTGAGGGTCCTCACTAACACCGTGCCCCTCTAACCTTGGCGTGTCATCCCATGGCTTGTCATAAGCAAACCTGGCATTGTCACACTCCACTAGTTTAAAGCTCAGTCAATAAGGTCCACTAGCTCATGTGGAAAGACCATCTTCCCCATTTGTGAAAGTTCAATCCCATCTGACATCAGCAAACCCAGTAACAAATAGGCCATCCCATTATCGAAAAATCCAAAATTATGACATTGACACCAGCCATGGAGCCATGCATTAATAAAGTGCATCCATCTGTTTTTTCTACTGTCACTGCCCAGAACTGGAAGAAGAGAGGAGAAAATAACCTGTGCTCTGGATTCCCTTACCAACTGTCCCAAGGATCTGAAGTCTCTTTTCATCACCCTTGGACTGTGGTGCAGCTTCATCACCACTGACATGGAAGACCAGTAATGAGTAGTAGTCCAAGGGCCATACCAGACTAGGATGATTCCTAGTGATATCCCAGGGAGGCATCAGACTTCCCTAGGAAGAGGGTCTGTCCAGCATATTGCACCTTCTGTTCCCCTCAGAAGGGAGTTACCCACAACTATAACCTGTCTTTTCTTCCTTGTGAAGCTGGTCATAAAACAGGGGTTGTGCATTTCTGACCCTGTCGACACCTCTGGTATAGCTGGACCTTCATATTCCTCATCCATTGACTAGCCTTCCACATCCAGAGCCTCATACCTGCTGTACAGAGACACCTGGGAGGGCAAAGTTGGCAAGGGGGGTGAGGGGGTTACCTGCTGCCCCATGTGTGGGCTGGCCTCCATTTCCCTTGAGCTATTGATTTCAGTCTGGTGGGGGAAGGATACAGCACCCCCTTGATCTTTATGGGTTTGTTGTTGTTTTGCTTTGGTTTGGTTTGGTTTGGTTTGGTTTGGTTTGGTTTGGTTTGTGTTTTTCCTGGTGGCTGTTCCTGTCTCAGGGTAGAAAGAGTATGGTTCCACCAGTCTATCTCCTTCTTAGACTCCCCAATGCTTTTCAATCTTTTTACTTCCTCTCTGCCACCAGGCTGAGCAAATCATCCACCTGGTGATGTCTCACACAGCTGTTGTCTCTACTGCCATCCAACACCAGTGAAAGTCTCTGGTACTCCCCTGCAGCCTGAGGTCTGGATGGCTGCGTGTTTCCATGAGAGCTCTGTCTGGGTAGATACATTCTTCCTGGAGAATGCAGAGCATGTAACTTTCTACTGAGTGGATACCATAGCCAAGCTCTCTCTGGGAGGTTGATAACCACGAACTGAAGTAATCTCTTGAGCTAGTAAGGTGATGACACCCATCCTGTGCAAACTTCCATGCAAACTGCCACGCAAACTTCCACACTTTGCCCTAGCTGATGTGCCATGTCCTGTTTGCCTGCCCTGGGTCTCTGGCACTCCTCCAAGCTGCTTTTTATAGGAGTGGGGGTGTGGTCACCACTGTTCTGACAATGCCCAGGTTTCATCAGCATCTCCTCCAAGACAGTTTCTGGCTTCTGGTGGATCTCTCTGCTGTCCTGGCATTTCCCTACCCCAGGAAAAAAACCCCAGTGCGCCAAGATCTGCTGCTCTGCTGCAGATCGGGTTGGCTCTGGAGCAGCTCCTTTTGGCAACTGGCAATTTATTTCATCTTTGATTGCTCTTAGTGTAGAGGGCTGCCCTGAGGTAATTGTGCAGTAACAATACATATGGGTAAGCAAGGATGAAAAAATTGTGTCACTCCAGATATAACAGCCTCAGCCAGTGGAAAAAAAAAAAAAAACATGGATACCAATGTACCCTCAAAATGCATGAGTCTGTGTTTGGCGCTGTGTACTTCATGTCAATGGATCTACTATTTGGTCATGACTCAGGCCAAAGGCTATGATTAGAATTTCAGGCTCGTGAGTACCCAAAGCTACGGTTAAAGAAAAAAAAAAAAAAAAAATTTGGGAAAAAAAAAAAAAAAGAAAAAGAAATAAAGTAATAAAGTTATACCTGATAATACCTGATAACTCTTCCACAGTGTGAAAAGACATGTGGATGGCACGTATAGGAAACAGGTTGCTTAGGGACCTGAAAGTAAAAGGGATTGTTTCTGATTTTGCCATTGGAATAGTAGTCTAAGCACTTTTTCCTGTTCTGAAACAAGAATAAACTGCTTAATTCTCTATTCCTCACTTTCGTCCTATTTTTTAACTGAGGATAGTTAACTTTTGTTTTATCTCAGAAATAAGATCATGCAACATTCATAATTTGTTTCAAATCTTATTGCTGTCCTTTTTAAAGGTAACTTTCACACATATGTGTCCATCTGGTCAGTTGATGGTGTTCACAGCTAAATGATTTTTTTTCTTTAGAAGAAAAATTAAACATTAAAACCATTGCTTTGAGCAACTCAGTCAAAAGTGACTCATCTTTGCAGTAAAGAACATAAGCAATATCAAAATTCACAAACTGGGAATAACACTTTTGTTATATTCACTGGTCAACACAGCTCTATCATCTGACTCAGATTTCTGCTATTAAATTTGTTGTTCACAAGTATTCTTCCAGGAATTTGCATGAACAAATGTCAATCTGTAAGATATTTGTGAACTGTTTACTTTGACTATTTGCCATGCCATTGGTTAATTTGCCTATCTGGCTGTATGACTGAAACAGTTTAAACAGGTCAATATGTGAAGAACAGCAGCAAACACTGCACCTCCCAATGCAAATGTGTAGATGAAACAATAACTACATTAAAATGCACTAAACTTTTGGAAAATTGTAACATTTCTGTGAGTACCTGGTACCCCATTTTCATCGTTTCAAGCACTGAACAGTGCAACTCTGTAACATTGAGTGAAATTTGTTTAATTTACTTGGTAGAGTAACAGTTACATGGATTCCTATCAAACTGTCAAGTAATAGCAACCTGAAATTCTGTACAGAAAGTAATGGGAAACCTCCCACTCACTGCAATGGCAAGCAGGGTTTATTTTGTTATGTACTTAGCTATAACAGGCAGAATGTGGCAAAATGCGCAGGACTGTATTGTGCTTCTATTCAGGGCTACTTCCAGAGGAAAAAGGAAAGCATCACCAATCTTTTTTGGCCTTTTAATATATTTCATCTACATTGGTGATGTTTACACTGGCAATATTTTCTCATAAGAGAGTTTTATGAGTAAAAAATACAATATTATTTGGAATATAAAAATAATACCAGCTTTTTTAATGAAAATACGGTAATACCTGGTTTACACTTGCGACAACCTTGAAGCACTCCCCCCATGCTTAGCAGAACAAAGACCTTGTTGTGCCTTAAACATCTGTTTTTTGTTACTTTGGGAGGAAGAGATAGATGACACCTCATTTTATCTTTCCCAAAGTTTTACGGCCATGGAGGCAGACACCTTGGAAGATAAGGACAATTGACAGTGTTGCTGTAAAAGGTCTCATGGTCTAATTAGGATGATAGAGATGAACTATCTGTCGGACAACCAACTACCAGAAGAAATCACGAACCAACAGCTACCGCTGATGGGCAAGACAACTCACTTCTGGTCAATACCATGAACTTTCCCCTAGTTCAAAGACCCCAGACCCATCTCCAGAAGAGTCTTCCTAATTAGCATGAAGAGCGAGCAGAGGGAGGAGACAAACCACTTTCTCCTATCTCTCATGTAAATGAACTGGGTTATAAAACAACCTCATGTATGATACAGGTTGGCGGCATGTAAATCTTCAACGTGTCCCCCTCTCCAGAGGTCGTCGTGGGACCGATGTACCTGTGGAGTGGTGATATCTTATTCTCCCTCTCTGTGTCTCTCTCTCCATTTCTCCTTCTGATATCTTAGTTGTCCTCTTCTCTCTCTGTCTTCCTTTTTCTTAAACATATAAAGTAATATCATTATAAGTTCTGCTGCTAAAGTCTTGTTAAGTTTTGCATTACTAATTGTTGTCAATCCACCATTTTTAGAAGGGCTTTTGCTGTCAACGTATTGATAAGTTTTGTGGTCCTATAACATACTTCTGCCAAGTCACTGATTGCTGTAATTTGTATACCACCATGTGCTTTTAGTAAATTCATAATTGGACCCCCAGAGTGATTGTCTGTCATTCACTTCACATTGCCGTGCAGAATTACGCAGAGTTAACTCACACCTGATCTCACTGTTGAGTCAGGGTGCGTGTCGCGTTCAGAGTTAACTCATCCCTCATCCCATCTGTTGGGATGGGACAACACTGTATCTTGCATGTGCATGCTTCTCAAAGGTAACAGAAGCAATCCAAGCTTAAATTCCTTGTAATTTCTAATACCTTCTTCCTTTATTGATTTCCATACATACTGAAACTCACACTTTATTGTGTATGTATTTTAACTGGGCTAACTGATATAGTCTGTGTTCTTTTCTTTTTTTTTTTTTTTTTTTTGTTAATGGCATTTGAAAATTCTTATTAGTTACTAAAGCAAACCCTGAACTTTGGCTGAACTACAGTCAGGTCATCACACGGTAGTTACAAGCTGTAACTACCAAGCTGACCATCTGATATGTACTGGCATAACCACTAGCAAAACCAGGGATTTAACTGGTAAAGCTTGTTTCGAAGATGTCTACGAGCTGTCAGGAATACTGTCTAAAACATAAACGTTATATCAACCTGAATTTAATATCAGCCCATTAATAATTTTCCGTTTATCATAAAAATGCATACTGATCACATTATGGACTGACAATTTCTATTTGAATACTTGAACTAACAACAGTATGTTTTCTTGAAGACATGTCAAATAAAAGAGTGCATTTTTTAGATTTGTTTTAAAAGACAGTGAAGTTATGCAAGCTACACCTCATTTTGAGGAAGAGGCAGTATCTTTTCTTAGACCAGTTGACTTGGTACATCTATGTACAAACCTTAGAGCTTCATGATTACAGCATCACAGCTGCTAAAAAGAAAGATTAAGTAAAATGGTACACGACTGTAGGGCACCCACATGTCTCACTTCAAGATTCTGGACTTTGTTATAGAGGTGGAGGTATTGACAGCGACACTTCACATCTTCCATGTGTTCTGGGTTGTAAAATGCCTGATGTCTTCCAACAGCTAATTTAGTTTAAAAAAAAAGGCTTCTCAAGGAGTAGATAGGTGTTATTAACATCATGCTGTTAATGGGGAATTCAAAGAAAAGCGAAAGTGAAAAGTGAAAAAACTTCTACAAAGTTTTCTGCAAAGATTCTACAAAGCCAGGCAACAGTACAAATTCTCTAATGTTGTCTGGACTGGGATTTGAGGTGTAGGTAAAGCTACTTTAACACTTCGTTGTTGAAGTAAATATGCAGGGTCATGTCTCTACCCCTTTCAAGGGGCCCTTTAGAGCATTTATCCAAAGAATAAGTTTCCCAGGTGAGAAGAAAGACACAGTAGAGCTGTTTCAAACACAGTCTCCCATGAGGAAATGTGGATTGATTTGGTGACTCAGCCTATCTCAGAGAGATTATTGCATTTGTTATTTACAGTATTCAATCAGTTCTGGTAAGCTAGTATACAGATACTAGCTGAATATTAGTTGTATTAGTTGGACACAGATAAATCAGTTATGCTGGTTGTATAAAACACAGTCAGCTAATTCTGTTTCGACCAAAAAAAATCCTGATTTCCTCTATATAATTTTTTTGATTCTAAAAGATCAACCAAACATCATCAATCCACTGCTGCAGGTGTCTCCTTGTGTTCTCTGTGTTGTTCGGAATACCAAGGGACTACTTCGACCTTTCCTTGGTTATGATCACTGCCCACTTTCTGTCAATAAATGAGACCTGTCTATTTCCAGAGTGAACAGTGCTTTATAAATGAAAGAAGAGAAAGGTATTGATATTTGTGCATGTGCCATTTGATGGTATATGAGGATGAGCCATATTATCCAGGGAAAGAAAAATTGAATCCTTTCTCTGATTGTATTTATCTGACATGTGGCATGAAAACCTGCCCTGGAAGAATAAAAGATAACAGAATGAAATGACCACACTTGAACTGATGATCACCACGGTAATAACAACCCCAGCTACCTAGACCATAACGTAAATGTTTTTGTTTGGTTGTGCATGTGTTTTTTATTGTTGTTGTTTGGTACTGTGGTTTTGGTTTTTATTATTTTTTTTAAATCACACACAGATGTGTTCAGCAAAAATTAAAAATAAATAACAGTTTTGGAGCTCGTGCTTTAAGGGATAACTTTTGAAACAAGAGGCGTTTAATTGGCAAGAGACTGAGAATGAGGGAATTTAGAGTAGTTCTCTCCAAATATCATTCTGATAACCAACCACCTTCAGGGCGAGTGTCACAAGAAATGCAGTAAATGTTGGTGAGGTGCAATTACTGCTGTTATTCGTGCTTGCTACATCAATTGCAAGAACTATGTATTTGCAAATAATAAATGTTTTATCCTTGCTACTTATAGCTGAGCAATAAATCCAGTTATGGTAAGTTATCTATTATAAAACACAACTCAGCAGTGTAACACTCGTGGCTCTCAAGAATATACTCCACTAAAACCAAAACTTTTGAATTTCATTGTACTGATAATTTAGAATTCTGAATGTTTACTTGTGCTGTGTAACTCATAGTCCATGTTTTGCTTGTTCCAGACTTGGCTTGAAGATTGCAATCTGTTGATTTTGTTACTTTGGTTTGTGAATAAGACTAGGGCAATAGGCTATTGATTGTATTACACATACAACATTTAGAATGGGTTATATAGAGTTTGGTCTATATTGTACTGCATCTCTGGGATTTACTTATGATGGATGGATTCCGTGATGATGATGTTAATCCTGAATCTTTGTAGGCTTATTTTTCCCTAATGAAAGATGTAAGAATGAAATAAAGAGTGGAAATGAAACATTTTTATCTGTGTGCTGGTTTTTTTCCTAGTCATTTAACTTTCCAGATTTTAATTTGTCTACTGAGGCTGTAGGCACTGGTAATGACATACACACTGCGCTCATGCTTAAAGTTAGTGCTGCCCAGAGATGCTGAGCCGAATAGTGCTTCCAGCAATAGTAATATAAATCAATGTACTATTTCTGGGCCCATTCTATCCAAAATGTGGCATGAATTTCAGTGTCCTTATCCTAGATTTACTCCAATAAATCTTTCAACAGAATTTTTCTTTTATAGTTTAAATATTGCAATGGTACAAACAGTAAAATAGCTTGTGTGATAGGTGTGATTAATCATAAAACAGAATTATAAAACATTTTCCCTGGTTAAAAACCACCCAGTAGTATACTAATATGTTAAAAGGTTAGGAGAAATGCATAAATGGATATGGTAGGTTATTCAGTCAAAAAGAGGTCCGATCAGTTGCTCATCAGTGGAATCATACAGTGATATAAACTCTGAAAATATGCCTGGTGAACAGGACCAGCAAAACTCTGCCTTCCAGTGCATAGGTACCATTTGTGCTTATTCTTCTTAACTATTTTTTCATGTGGCTGTTACTCCACACCTTCTCTAAAAAACCACATATCTACTGATACATCAACAGTTTCTGTCAACTAACAGAGGTAACTGGATCCCTATAGTTTATCTGGGTCACTTCAGAGTACCAGAACTTCAGCAATGTACCTGGAGTATTCTATGGGACTCTGCTGATTGGAAGTGACCGGCTTTTTTTTCCACACAAAAGAAAGTTTTGAGCAGATTTTAGTGTGCTGTTTTTACAGTGTTGTTTTTCCTCTTCACTTCATTACTCAGGATTAAACTCTTCTGCCACAAATGCTGTATTCTGTGAGTCATTTTTCCCTCAATTAGATCATATTTCAAGTACCTCACTATCACAAGTCAAACATTTACCTTGTCTAATTTTGCATAGATTTCCCACAGTTAAACCTGAATAGCAGTAACACTTGCTTGAAGAACACACACCTTTCTTCCAGAATATACAGTTTCTTGGAATACAGTTGATTATCTTGGCTTTTCACCTTCGGTTCTACTGCTGTTCAAGAAAAAAGTCATGTTTCTCATTTGAATTCCCTTAAAAATGGAAGAACATGGAACACTGTGCAGGAACTATTAGATGACAGGTGAATGAGCCAAACCAGGGAAACAAAGCTGATTTGTATTTATGTGATTCACTTCAGTAGGAGTTGACTATTTTGAAATAACAAAGATGGAGCTGATTTTGGTTTGGGGCCTGTTTGCAGTGAGGTTTATAGCAATCAGTCACGACTGAGAAAGAGTATAATGGGTTGGTCTTTCCCTGAATTCTATTTTTAACCTCTGTCATATTGTGTATCTCTAGATTGAAATTTGGATTCACAATCTGGGAAACAAATGGATAGTTCCTAGGTGTTATCCAAGTGAAAAAAAAATCACTGTTGTCTCTCCCCACAACACGGATGCCTCACCAAGTGCTTCTGTGCTTGCAGTGAGTCAGGTAGTCACCATGACTGCTCATCTTTCTCACCCTTCCTTCTTTCTCCTCTGCATGTGTTTGTACACATACACAGGCACGTCGCAAGAAGAGCCAGAGGCCACGATTGCATTGCAAAGAGCAAGCTTTACTTTAGTTACCTCTCTACTGGGGGATCTCCGAAGCCACACCTAAGCTCCCAGGCAGAGGTGACACAAGCGGGGATGCAGGCGCTGGTAAGTTCAGCATTGCTGGAAGATGATTGGGCCTGCTGAGTTCACCTGTATTTCAAGGTTTCAGGTAGGCGCAGCCTCTCGCTCTTTCTCACAACAAAGCAGGAATCTCAGACACAGTGATAAGGTGCCTAGAGTTTCTCACAGGCCTATGTTATCTAACACAGAGGTTCTACTCATCAAACACACAAGGTCAGTATAACAATTAGTGTGATGTATGTGCTTTTCTACAGACAAGTGCAAGTCACTTGAGCGTATTTACATTTAACTAATCTCCTTGCCAAATCTTCCGCTATATCCCTGTACAATGTGTTAACCTTAACCCATAATAAATATGCATAATTACACTTCTGTCTTCCATCCTTTTCTTAACTCTGGCTGGAGTTCTTGAGAAACAGCAAAAATCACTTTCAAGAATTGGTTTAAAATACGTATATGCTGGTTTTACTGAAAGCAAGTTAATTTTTGTCATACATTTAGAAACATTTCTTTTTTGTAGCTAGCATGGTCATTTTTTTGATTTAATTTGAGAACAAGAAGATAACACCCTGTGACTGAGTTAAAGTTTTTTAGTTGTTACCTGGCAACCAGTCTTTTCGAGCTCTCTGCCCACAGGTATGAGGCAGCTAGGAAGGGGAGCATAGATGGGGCAGACCTTTACTGATATCCAGACTGATAAATAAGAATATTCCATGCATCATGCTTCATATTTAAGGCGAATCAGGATTTTCTGGTTAGAGACGGACAGAGATGGACAGAGACACATAAGAAGAAAAGAGCTGCTCTTAAAATCTATATTACAGCCTGTGCAACTCCTACACTATTAGTTAGCTCTGATTGTTAGAAAGAAATGCATGGTCTAAATATTAGGTTGGTGAAAAAGTAATTGTGGTTTTGGACTGTGAATTTTAAATCATTATAACTAGGCTCAAACACATGTTTATTAATCAAAATAGGATCTATTACAATCAACACACTTTTTGCCAATGAGAAATAAGTTTGTTTTTTCCTGTAGCATAAAAAGCCCTGCTTTGGGATTTGACAAACTCTTGGAAAGCATTTTCTGCATCCTGCTGGTTGTGGAAGTGTTTTCCCTGCAAAAAGTTGTCAAGATGCTTGAAGAAGTGATAGTCAGTTGGTGAGAGGTCAGGTGAGCATGGTGGAGCACGTAAAACTTTGTAGCCCAATTCATTCAACTTTTGAAGCATTGATTGTGTGACTTGTGATCAGGCATTGTCATGAAGGAGAACTGGGCCCTTTCTGTTGACCCATGGCAGCTGCAGGCAGTGCAGTTTTTGGTGCACCTCATTGATTTGCTGAGCATGCTTCTCAGGTGTAATGGTTTCGCAGGGATTCAAAATACTTTAGTGGATCAGACTGGCAACAGACCACTAGAGAGTGACCATGACCTTTTTTTGGTGCAAGTTTGGCTTTGGGAAATGCTTTGGAGGTTCTACTTGGTCCAGCCACTAAGCTGGTCATTGCTGTTTGTTGTATACAACCCACTCTTTGCAGCACATCACAATCTGATCAAGAAATGGTTCGCTGTTGTTGCATAGAATAAGACATTTCAAAACAACAGGTTTTTTATTTTCAGTCAGCTCATGAGGCCCCCACTTATCAAGCTTTTTCAGCTTTCCAATTTGCTTCAAAGTGGAAACAATCATAGAATGGTTGATGTTCAATTCTTTGGCAACTTCTCATGTGGTGGTAAGTGGATCAGCTTTGATGATTGCTCTCAATTGGTTGTTGTCAGCTTCCGATGGGCAGCCACTACACTTCTCATCTTCAAGGCTCTCATCTCCTTTTCTCATCTCCATCTTGAACCACCACTGCACTCTACATTTGTTAGCAGTTCCTGAGTTAAATTCATCACTAAAATTATGTATAACATACCCACACTTATTTAAGAATGTATTCCAATATCAAGTGGCAAATTTCAACAACAACAACAACAAAAAAGCAATTCCTTTTGCAGCAACATAATAGCTTAATTCTTCAGTCTAGAGAAAATCCAAAATCTAGTTTTTGAGTTGATTTTAAACTAGGTAAAATGAGGTATTAATATACATTGCACTCCCAAATGAGCTAATATGAGAATTTGGCTATTTTTTTATGTGGTTGATTAAGAGATATTTTGCACTTTTTCTTTAGATGAAATTTTCTGTTTAAATGACTTACGAGTTCTTGTTTAAGTAAAGAGGATACTAATTGAATTGCTGCGGCTTAATTTTGTCCCCCAATGGAATAACAGAAACGATCTTAAAACCTCTGTATTTTCCTTACACTAATATACTCTGAATGAACCTCTCTATTATATCTAGTACTTGTTCCTTACCCTTTGTAAGAATAAAGAGTAGCATTTGGATTAGTAAATAAAAAGAAGGCAAATATACCTCCTGGAGGAGGTATATTTGAATTGTCTGAGGTTTCACCCATACTGCTGAAGAAAGAGGGTCAAGGGACAATTCCTGTTGCTGAAGCTAAATGGCTCAAACTCATTCACATCCATACTACATTGAGCTGGTCCTCTAAAGCAGACTGCCATATCCCCATATATACATAGCACTTAGTCTATACTAAGTCATCTATGTATATCATGTGGGTAGTATATCCTACACACGAGGCATCCTTCTGACCCTAAGATAATATTCCTATGCTTTCTTAAAATAAGATTTTTAAAAACCTTGAAATAAAGTGGGCATTTTGTTGCAGATCATCAAAGTGATATTTTTGTAGCATGAAAGCTGAGGACGGATATAAATGCAACTAAACAATGTATGAACTGGCCATGCAGATTCATCTCCATTGGTATGGGACCCCCATCTTTTCTGTAGTCGTTTCCAAGTATCTTAATGACTTGAAAGAGGCAAATTGAATCATGTATCTTTTGGGAGTAGAACCTTCACAACATTTTGCTGATCCAAGAATAATGTAGTTTGTCAATCCTGGCACAGGAATTAGCAGATCTCATTGAAAGAGCGTTAAACTCATTTTGAAGGGGAAGGGGAGAAAACCAGGCTCACTAGAGATAAGCCCAAGGGGTGTCACGCCAATGTTTGGGGGATGGGGTGCTGGCAAGGTCCTTTGATCTACCATCTCAGTGGATGTAGTGATTGGAGAGCTGTGTGGCAACTAGAGCACTAGGAGTATTAATGATGAATTAGAAAGCAGGGATGTCTCTGAGAATGGTCAAATTAGGGCTTCTCCCTGCTCCATAGGAGCAGGTTGTCCCCATGTGCTGAAAGACAAACCAGTGGAGAAGAAGAGCAGCCTGACTGAACAGGTTGCTCTAGGTCAGGGGTGTCAAACTCATTTTCACCGGGGGCCACATCAGTCTCACGGTTGCCTTCAAAGGGCCGAACGTAATTTTAGGACTGTATAAATGTAGTAGTGGTTACATTACGTTCAGCCCTTTGAAGGCAACCGCGAGACTGATGTGGCCCCCGGTGAAAATGATTTTGACACTCCTGATTTAGGTGAAACTCAGGAATAAAAAGAGATTTTATAACCTTTGGAAGAAGGGCAGGTAACTCAGTTATGCAGGGAGAAAATTAGAAGGGGCAAAGCCCAACTAGAGCTGAATCTGCCTGTTCCCATAAAAGGCAAAAAAAATGTTTCTACAAATACATGAGCAACAAAAGGAGGACTAAGGAGGATCTCCGACCTTTAGTGGGTGCAGGGAGAAACATAGTGACAGAGGACAAGGCTGAGGTATTTTATGCCTTATTTGCTTCAGTCCTTACTAGTAAGTCCTTACTAGTAAGACTAGTAAGACCCTGTTCTCAGGGTACCCAGCCCCCTGAGCTGGAAGACAGGCACAGGAAGAAGAATGAAGCCCCAACAATCCAAGGGGAAATGGTTAGTGACCTGCTACACCACTTAAATACAAACAAGTCTATGGGATCCACCTGAGTGTTCTGAGGGAGCTGGTGAAAGTGCTCACTTAGCCACTCCCAATTATTTATCAGCAGTCCTGGCTAACCAGGGAGGTCCCAGTTGACTGGAGGTTAGCAAATGTGATTCCCAGCTACAAAGAAGGGCCAGAAAGAGGATCCAGGGACCAACAGACCTTTCAGTCTGACCTTGGTGCCAAGGAATGTTATGGAGCAGATAATCTTGAATGCCATCATGCAGCATATAAAAGACCACCAGGTAATCAGGCCCAGTCAGCATGGATTAGTGAAAGGCATGTTCTGCTCGACTAACCTGATGTCCTTCTATGATGAGGTGACTTATTTTATGGATGAGGAAAGGCTGTAGCTGGTATCTACCTAGACCTCAGTAAAGCCTTTGACAGTGTTTCCCGCAGCATTCTCCTGGAGAAACTGGCTGCTCATGGCTTGGATGGATGTACCTTTTGCTGGGTGGCCGGGCCCAAAGAGCTGTGGTGAATGGAGTCAAATCCAGTTGGTGGATGATCATGACTGGTGTTCCCCTGGGCTAGGTATTGGGGCCTTGAGGGTAGGAAGGCTCTACAGAGGAATCTGGACCAGCTGGATCAATGAGCTGAGGCCAATTTTATTAGGTTCAGCAAGGAAAATTATCAAGTCCTTAGTCTGTGTCCCAACAACCCCAGGCATTGCTATGGACGTGGGGAATGGTCATTGGAAAACTGCCAGGTGGAAGAGGATCTGGTGATGCTGGTTGACAGCCTGCTGAATATAAGCTGACAGTATAGCCAGGTTGTCAAGAAGGCCAACAGCATCCTGGCTTGTATCAGAAATAATGTAGCCAGCAGGACTAGGGAAGTGATCTTTTCTCTGTGCTCAGGACTGGTGAGGCTGCACCTTGAATACTGTGTTCAGTTTTGGACCCCTCACTACAAGAAAAACATTGATGTGCTGCAGCGAGTTCAGAGAAGGGCAAGGAATCTGGTGAAGGGTCTAGGGCACAAGTCTGATTAGGAGAGGTTAGTGGAACTGGGGTTTATTAGACTGGAGAGAAGGAGGCTGAGGGGAAACTTCATCACTGTCTACAACTACCTGAAAGGAGGTTGTAGCATGGAGGGTGTTGGTCTTTCTTCCCAAGTAATAAGTGATAGGATGAGAGGAAAATGTCTGAGTTTTCACCAGGGGAGGTTTAGATTGTATATTAGGGAAAATTTCTTCAAAGGAAGGTTTGTCAGGCATTGGAACAGGATACCCAGGGAAGTGATGAAGTCACCATCCATGGAGGTATTTAAAAGACACATAGGGACATCGTTTAGAGGTAGACTTACAGTGCTAGGTTAACCGTTGGACTTGATGATCTTAAAGGTGTTTCCCAGTCCAAACAATTCTATGATTCTATGATTGTATTATTCTAATACAAAGAGTGAAAGAAAAAAAATGACCAGTTCAATCCACATTTTGAACAGAAGAGAGAATACTTGCTCATATCTCAAGCACAGTTCATCCAGTCCTGTAACTTTGAGTTAGATCAGAAATGCATAGATCCAGAGTTGAGAGTGTGGTTGAATATCCTATAATGCTAGCAAATTAAAAAAAATCTAAAATCTATAAAACAAGTTGGCTACCAAACTGTTATTTTCCATCATTGCTATTTCTGTCCATAGAAAATAAACTTATAAATAGTTGGTAATGAATGAATCAAAATTACGAATACAGAAGACTAAAATCAGCTTATATTGACATGGATAGACCATAAAGAGAATTAACGAAAACTAGCATTAGGGGAATTAGACCTCTGAGTCTCTTACTCTGTTAGTTAACCAACATGTTTCTTTCAGTGGTGTTGCTATGAAATTGATAAAAGAAAGAGATATCAATCATTTTTTTCAATCTTTGTATCTGATTTTTTGCTGGCCTTTATGTCCCATGCTTCTGGTTGCTTAAAGCCGTAACAAATGGTTACCACATACAAAGTTTTTCTGTTAATATAACACTTTTCTCTAAGTGCAAGGAAGCAGTTAGTCAAAGGAAATGCATATTGTACATGGGAATTACAGATGCATTGCTGCTGTGAAATAGAACAACATTAATCCATTCCTTGGCAACAACCACAGTGAGAATGAGAAAAGATGCAGTAAACAAATTTGACCTATTCCTCTTACAAACTAAATAATGTCTCCTTAGAGTCTACCTCGAATGTTGTAATACAAAGACATTCCTGCAATCCTGTCCTTTATGAAATATTTCAGGAGAAAGAAACAAAATCAAAGGACTCCCACATTTAACTTTCACATATATTGGTTATTCTATCACTGTACTCATTCTAAATGATTTGAGTAGCTTGAGGACAATAAAGCATTGTTTGGATATATGGCTTTGAACTATCTGTGATTATACACACTGTAGCCTATCAAAAAATGAAAAACATGCTTGTTGCTAGACCTAGCCTTGATTGTTTCTCCTTTCAATCTGGCCATAAAGTTGTCGGGCAGAGAAATGGGAGAGGATGCGATAGTGAATCTGTTCCAAACTCTGCCCCATCCCCCTGGATTGTCCTGCTCAATCCAAGTACAATGGTCAGTGGTAGATAAGCCTGACCATTCTCTGGCAGAGAATTCTCATAAGCTCCCCTCAAAAACAGATTTACTGTCCTTACCAACATTAAATGTGGA
Source organism: Patagioenas fasciata (assembly GCF_037038585.1). Classification (NCBI taxonomy): domain Eukaryota; kingdom Metazoa; phylum Chordata; class Aves; order Columbiformes; family Columbidae; genus Patagioenas; species Patagioenas fasciata. The sequence goes on along the minus strand of NC_092524.1, from coordinate 24,190,072 downwards.
TGTAGAGGCCAAGGCATTTAGAGAAATGTGGGATGCACTTTATCCCTTGTGGATAGCAACATCCCCATAAATTGACTTGGGTATTGTTATGCCATGTCTGGTTTCAGCAAAGCATCAAGAGAGAAGCAAGCAGGCAAAGAACAGCTGGAGAGGTGGGAAGGCCTGGAAGTACTCATTCTTTACTGTCCCAGGTACAGTTCTTTCTTGAACTGAAACATAAATACAGTTAATGGGCAAAAAACAGAGATTAAAAAAAATTCCATAAATCCATTAATCTCAAGGGAGACAGGATTCTGCCTTTAAAATTGAAATAAAATTATAAATTTAAACAGAGCTAACACTCTTCAGCTATATTAACATTGCAGGTATTTGAATTAATGTACAAACATCATGTAATATGAATCACTCAAAATAATAAGCAAACACAGGACAATTTAAATGAATCAGTGTGTAGCACTTATGTTTAGGAGAAAAAAAAATCCCCGAAATTAAAAAATGATTCTAGAATGAAATACTAACCAAAGTAATAACTTTTCTGCATATATGGACATCATACTTGGAGTTTCACTGGATCACTGTGGTACTTATAAGTAAACATATATTTAAGCTTGATAAGGACAGAAGTATATTGTAGCTTTTAATACATTTTATCGTTAAAAAATATATTTTGAAATTATTTATTATTCCTAAATTCAAAAAGCATACCGAACAATGCACCTAAATTCTGTTCTAAATTAAATGACAAAGAAGTTAACTCAGTTGTTTTTTTTTTTTTCTTAATTCACAGCAAATTGAATTAGAGTACTAAGGAAGGTGCAATAAGATTTGTGTTTGCAGAACTAAAATTAAAGTTAAATATATTATCTTGAGCGGTATTTTTGCTCTTTATCTGAACAGGAACTTTTAAATTACTAATTCCGTAGCAGCATTCTCATTTGACAGAATCCAGAATTAGACCTGGATGAACATGAAGAAATCTGCTTTCATTAACAGATATCTGATTAAACTGTCCAGTTTCTTAGGATCTTTAGTGATGATAGTACATTAAGGCAGCAATTATTCACTGCAAGTGATTCTGCCTAATGCCTGTCCTTAAGGACATGCCTCCTTCCCACCACTCTGTGTGAGTAAGATACCCCATTGCTCAGGGTTTTTATTGCTCTTTCAAGCTTGCACCTTCACATATGAAGTGTGTTGTGGCAGCTGCCCATGCGCTGGTTCTTGGATGTGTCCATACCCTTCCCTGGTGCAGGGTGGCAATACTTCTTAATTAAGGAAATGAAATATAGGTTTCCAGTCACACTGAATGGGAACATGAGGTGAACATACGGATCAGAAGACTCCAGATATTTATGTATTACATGTATTATGGAAATGCTTGAGGTCAGTTGCTGAGGCTTGAGGTAAATAACTTTTAATGCAAATAACTGTACAAATAAAATGAGACAAAAAGCCGTGCTGGAAACCCACAGCAATCTAAGATAAATAGGGAGAGGGTGTTTTACCCAGGAAATAAGTCAGCATGGCATTCAGGTGGGATAGGGACTAGGCAGCAAAAACAACAAAACCAGAACCAAAATAGCATTAACACCTAGTCTCTAAGTATACTAAACCTGGGAGACTTCAATTCAAAATAAACCATACGAAAAGGATGGTTGGTTAGGCAAAAGTAATGCAGCAGCCATTTCACACAAGAGCCAGTGAGTCTGTTTTGCAAGACCAGCTTCCTTGTCTGTTGGGTGCCTGACTGTCAGTGAAGGCCTCAGGTGCTACCATTTTCTTCCACAGTTCCGATGATCAGTGCTAAACTCACCAACCACACTCTCAGGTCTAGGCTTCGTTGCATATTTTAAATTAAGTATTGGCAATGGACAATATATCAGTGAACGCAGAACAAAATATTCCTGTCCTAGACTGAGACAGCTTAAAATCACGTAATGAGTGTAGTTCCAAGGCTACCATTCACAGTACTATTCAGAAAAAAATATATGCAGCTTTACAGAATATATATACCCTCTCCCATGAAAGCCTTAAAACCCCTCGATATTTCGTAATAATGTTGCTTACCTTAATTTAAAACAAATGTAATAGCCAATTACTCTTTTGTGTCCCTCAACACGCTTTGCATACGATTTAAAGAATAACATATTATTACTTATTTTCTATTGAAATCAAAGTATCGTAAAAGAATGCATCCAATCCAAGCATTTAAATATACTCAATGTTTATTTAAAATAATTTGATTTTCCAAACCCCCAAATTTCCCTCTTTTAGAAACCCTTACTTTAATTAATTTAAATAGGGATACCTGTCTGCCTTTCTGTGAGGTAATGCTACAGGACATACATTTTGTCTGTTCAGAAGAGGAAAACATTCTAGCTAACTACATTTTTTTCTAGTTACAATCTTGCATAAAAGGAATGGACCCTTATTAAATTTAATTAGAAATTTTTATTTTATTTCAATCAGATCAAGATACTGGGCACAAAATTCAGCTGGCGGGTGTTATTGTAGCTACAGCTGCTTGATGATCTGTCCCAATTTGTATCTTGACTGCATTTTTTTGTTCAATCAACCACAATACTGTTGGCCAAATGTATTCATGGCAACACGGATGTTTTTAATGCTGTACTTCAGTTAATATTATGCCAGATAAAGAAAGCAAATGGCAGCAATTATAACATTTGACTTTTCTCTTCTCCTCTTCTCTTCTCTTCTCTTCTCTTCTCTTCTCTTCTCTTCTCTTCTCTTCTCTTCTCTTCTCTTCTCTTCTCTTCTCTTCTCTTCTCTTCTCTCTTCTCTTCTCTTCTCTTCTCTTCTCTTCTCTTCTCTTCTCTTCTCTTCTCTTCTCTTCTCTTCTCTTCTCTTCTCTTCTCTTCTCTTCTCTTCTCTTCTCTTCTCTTCCCTTCCCTTCCCTTCCCTTCCCTTCCCTTCCCTTCCCTTCCCTTCCCTTCCCTTCCCTTCCCTTCCCTTCTCTTCATTTCTTAACTCTAGAAAATCAAATGGTAGAGAATGTTTTACCTCCATACCAATTTTTTCCTGAAGTCTGTTTTGTTGTTGTTTTTTCTTTCTGATATAAACTGCAAAAGCAGGTGTTTGGTAATTCTTTTACTCTAAAATCTGTTTTTAGATGGAGGCTACTAAATTAAGATAGTTAATGGATTTAGTTGGGGAAACATCAAATCATAGAATTGTTTTGAGTAGAAAAAAAATCTGAACTCTCTCTTAAAGGAAAGCTACACAACACACTATTCAATCAGCTGAGAGTTTGTTTTTGAATACAGTGCTTAAAACAACAAAATGCCCTTCCAAAAAAATTTGAGTCTGCTTCTGAGCTGAAGCCTCACTGAAGCTGATGAAAGGACCTCTGAGGATAGTAATGCTTTGGAACTTCAGCCCTGCCTCTCATGACTCTTCAGGGGACCTCCAAGTGCTGTTCATTTAATTACAGGGGATTTGAGCCATTGTATGCATGATAGCAGTTATTTTTGTGCTCCCAAACCTCCTTTTGTGAAAAGTCATGTCCTTTTTAATTGCAAAGATCGCAGAACTCAATTTCTTCTGACACAGGACAAGATCTACCACTGTTTTAAATATTTCACTGCTTTTATTCAAGAATTCTTTGAGTATACCACATCATATTTGCTACTAATGTGTACCTTGCCAGTCCCTCTGTTTCAGCATGATCTTTTATCTTTTCTGTATAGATTACTAGACTATTGCTATCTTAAATATTTTGTTTTATGAAGACCATTATCTGTAACAATGAAATGACAGTAAAAAATCATGCAACCTTGCCTGAGTATTTGATGCTTAGGTCTGGTTTTAACACCCCAAGCAATAACATGTGAGGTGGGCGACTGTTATCTGTTGGTTTGTTTATTTTTTTTTCCTGTACTCTCTAATCTATATGAATCTACATGGTTTCTACCAGCATTCAAAACCAGATATTTGCAGAATGAGGTAGGTATTCCGATCAGATTAAAATTATGACCGGCCTCTCCCAGGGCAGAAAAACAACAAGTTTTTTTACTGAAATTATGTTTATACTGTATGCATCAGTTAGTTACAATTCATCCAAAAGACCAAAAATGTAGTAGTTATGAAACTCTTCTTAATTCCTTGGAACTATACTGACTCCTTTGATAGATTACTGGAGGGCAAATATCAAATTCTAGCAAAGAAGCAACTACTAAATCCATGTTTATAATCAATTCACTAATGATTAGTTCTGATGTGACGGTCTGACTGGGTCTAAAAAGGCAGTTAGAATAAAAGAGAGGAAAAAAATGTCTGTGACTAGTGTAGGATGACTTTTGCTCCTTTTACAACAAAAAAGATTGCCATAAAATGAACATTGATTATTTTTTGAGATGGCCAGATTTGGAAGTTTGCCCTTCTCCCATCTTAAATATTTCAGAGAGACATCTTTTATTACTTTCAGTGATTCCATTATAGACATCATACTGTGAATCAGATTCTAGCCTGGTGAAAATAATTTCAGATCTATTGGAGATTATTGCTTTCTTCATATTAGAGCACCCATAGATGTGATTTTTATTTATTGACAGATTATTGTGAGTAATCATTTAAAAATGTCTTCTGCTGTTCACCATCACTTCTCAGCAACAGTACTAATTAAAACATTTGAGTAATCCAGTTGTACAGGTTGAGTTTCTAAGTGACTGACAAAACATCTGCAAGTGCTAGTACTGGAAGTGGACAGCTCTAAATATTCTCTGTGTTAGCATAACTTATTGATGAATACCAATGAATGCATCTGCAGAAATAAGATTGCTGCAGAGATATTTTAGTAACTTACACTAATCAATTAAAAAAATGTAAACAGCTGCAAAACTGGACTCTGTAAATCATAACACCTCAGTGAGAAATAAACTGTTAGTTCCAGTTTTCATTTAGAGTGACTGAAAGGACACATTTTAATTTGCTTTAACACTGACACTTTTTTTGCTTCCACTTCTGAAAGCTTCCTCCTCATTAAAACTACTTCATAATCTTTACATAAGGATAAACTCCTCCTGAGGCAGTGACAAAGAGTCAGCATAGGTATGTGGACTTACATATGCTGTTTGCCTTCATCTAGCAGCTCCAAAGACATTCAGCAGCCAGGTACAATTGCTTTCTTTTCTCATTAGACCCTGTGTCTCATCATGACCCCAGCTTGACTTTGGATCTGTGGTATTCAAAAGTAAAGAAACAGAACAGCAGCACACAGAGAATTAGAAACAAAATCACAGATTAAACTATTGATCAGCCATTCTGTTAAAACTATGGCACTCCTCCATTTAGAAATAAACCACCGAAGGTGCATTGCAATGATGCAAAAGGTCTGACCAAAACATGGAAAAGGTATGTAAATTTTGTGTTCAAGATGTGCAAGAGAGGAAAAAAGGAAACTTGAGACTGATCAGGAAAAACTGTGATAGAGAAAGAGCACAAAAAGTTTGCAGACCTATTTCTAATGGTTATTGTCCATATCACCATCATGCCTGTCATCTTTACCTTGAGCAAGACTCAAGAGAGGGATCTCTTTGAAAACTCCACTAATACAGTGAGTGGTCCCATAATTTTGATGCTGAAGTGAGTGCAGCTCTTAGGTGGGGAAGATACTGATAGAACTAAAGGGGAGATTACAAAAGGAGCAAGGTTTTGTCAAAGGGAATAAAGAGAAGAATAACTTTTACAGCATCAGCACTCTGAATGAGGTTTAATAGGTTAAGACCGTGTTTGTCACCCATAACGCAAAGCATCAATCAGAGGATGAAGCACAGATAAAGGAGTAAGGCAGAATATTTGAGCAGCTGTGGACAACGAATATGCAAGTTTTATACAAAGTTTAATGGTGACAATCTAGAGTCAGGATGGGCCCAAAGAGCAAGCCAGATTATGGATATACGAATTAGGTAACACAGTAGGAGCTTAGCTGTTTGCGTACTGCAGATGAGAAGGAATTAAGACATATCTGAGACCTTTGTTACAACCTCCAGCTGTTCAGTAAACACCATGGATAGACCATGGGCAGACTTAGGAGCAGAGTTGTCAGAGAAGACATTGGTTTTCTATGTGCCTTGCCACATCAAATGCCCATTTGTTGATGAGCCTGTGCCCTTGCACAGTATAATACACCTGCCAGTTCTGGAAGTCACTTTTCCTATCTGGACTGTTTGCTAAATACCTCTTTCATGATGCCAACATGAAGTATGTTAATGTTAATTTTAAACAGATGTTAGTGATTGCACCTTACAAGTTTATTTCTGTGTCCTCTCATCATGAAAACTGACTCTAAGCTCTTAAAATGAATATTACTCTTGTTTTGAACAATGTAAAGGACAAATATTGTCATAGATGCTGTCATTTAAATAATAAGATTTAACAATCTATTCCTTCTTCCAGAAACACAAAAATTTTGGCAGTGAACATTTCACCTGCAATTATTTTTCTTGTAGATACTGCTTTTCCATAGCCAACTCTGAAAAAAGCCCGTTTTCTTCCATCAGTGGTCAAATACAATTATTTTAAAAGGTAGCATTAGGAATGCATTGAGTCTAATTTATCTATTTGTAAAAACCAAAAGCAACAGTATCTTACTACTTAGTCTATCACAACTTGCCTGTGCATGGTACATATATATGATTTAAAGTTGATTTGAGACAGTGATGAAATAGGTTCTCTATATCTTTGTCTCCTACTACGTATTTATATAAACAGAAAAATTAAATAGGGTAAATAGTGCTGTTGGGATCACTATATTAATGTGCGAATCTTCACTTTTTAGATTATGCTAAACACTTAACTATTCAATTTGGAAGTCATTAGAATTAAAAAGTCAGGAAGAAATACTTTTTGTGAATATGAACACAACGTCATTGAGAACATTTCTTAATTTATATTCCATCAGCTGTTTGATGATAACTTGCAAGCTAAATTAGCTGATCTGGGTGTAATTAAACCTTTGTAAATTGAATATGCCTGTATAATGTTATGATTGTCTCCACGGGAAAGAGTCACTATAAAAATGTACTAGAAAGCATGCTTTGATTCTCACTCCTGTGTTCTCTCAGTTGGATACTCTTTCAGGTAATGAATAGTAATTTTTTTTTAATATTATAAAATAAAATAATTGTAGAATAAAATTATTATTATTTTATTATATTCTTATGTGGATAGATACTGTTCATTAGAGTGACAAGTGCTCTTATTTGGCATAAAAGTGACTAAACTACTGAACTGCTGCAAATTGCAGGAAATATGATACTGCAAATTCTATATTGAGGAAAACAGAGATAGATGCTGCCTTACTAGAATCAGTTGGTGTATAGCTTGTAAATGGTCTGCTGACCTCTATAAACAGTGAAGTTAACCCTGCAGCAGCCACAGTGGTGTCTGAGGGGACTTCTTGGCAACTAAGGTGAGTTATGTACGTCCTGTGCCCAGTGACACTGATCACATTTTGCATCTCGAACATTCACATCAGCTGATTGGAAATGATCTGTAAACTGACATGTTTCTGCAGAATGCATTTAGAAAATAATCTCTTCACACAGTTTGCAAACAGAAAAGAACATATTATTTTAGCAACCTTGTTTTACAAAGGAGAGAGTATGAATGATCTGTTCCTATGAAGTACTGTGAGGAGATATCTGAGTGGCTTCCAGTAGTGAGAATTCAGGGCTTATAGGTATCAATCTGTCATAGGTGCTTAAAGAGCATAATTTCCCTGGCCATTTAGCTATTATTTCACAGGTGTGGTCGCTGCTTTACAGTTTATTGCATTTGCCACACACAGAGGTACAGGGAGGGTTATTTTTTATTTTTCTGTTGGTGACTAAGGAACAGTGACGGGAAAATCAACCCTGACTTCAGTGAGTGACAGATAAAGCCCTTTGGGCTGGTCAAGAATGGAACAACTGTACTTCATGGACTGCTAAATGCAGAGAGAACCGGTCTTGTTTTTAACAAAACCAGAACATGTTACCAGAGGAAATGTTTATTCTGATAAAACAACAAAAAATAATAGAAAGTATATATTACCCCTTCTAAATAATGATTCTGGCAAGAGTTACTTTTATATGGTTCTGAATGAACAAGAGATATTCAAAATAAATTACTTTGTTCAACAAAGGTCGGTAAAAAAACGTGTATTTCTTGTTTTTCATAAGCATAAGAACTATCCCAGTTATGAGTAACATCTGTATTACCCTGTGCTTACTTCTTCAAATCCCTGTATTTTATACTAGAATTCTTATTAATTCTGGCAGGACTATTGATCTTTTAATTCTATTGGTACATTTATCCTTATTTAGCATCCCTCCCACCTCTCCACTTATCTATATCAGATTTGTTGCTTTGTGTGTTTAAAGCTACCAAATTATCATTTTCAGTTCTGTGCTGAAGTACAACATTGGTTTCTGCACTTCTTTCTGAAAGGACCAGGAGGATTTTAAAAGAATTGATAGCCAAGAATATAAAATCATACATGAATAGTCAATTTGCAATTTCTTTCTGAAGCTGACTGTATCCTCAGTGATTTGTTGGTATGCTTGGATCAGAGAAGGTTTAAGTTATTTGCTGAAAACAGAGGAAGCACAGTTAAAAGCTTAACTCCAGTTTTATGTATAAGCATTTTGATATATATAGTTACTTAAAATTATATAGATTTCCTAGAGTACCGTAATATTAACTTGATAAACAAAAGAAACTTGTGGAATGTACTCACTCTAGAAATTATCTGATGGTTTCTATCTTTTACTCTTTGTTCATTAAATTAACTGTAGTTCTGCACTGGATAAATAATTTTCAGTTTGCTAGGCTATTGTGTTTCATTGTTTGAATTAGCAAATTGGCCATTAACTCACAAAATACCATTTTTGATCTGCATTAAAATAAACATAACTTCTGAAAGGAGAGGCTAAGGAACAAATAATTATAAATACAAATAATGTATAGTAAACCACAGATACCTCTTCACAATATTTTTCTGAAAATGTATTTAAAATGTTCTTGTCTCAGGCGACTATAAGAAGGTATGCAGTTTTTCTAGGAAGTTCTTGCTGGTGGATAAAAGTAGAATCCAGCTATTCCACTACAGTTCATTCTTCTGAAATAGTTTCAAGAAAAAAATAAATTATCAAATTACGAACAGTTTCATAAAGCAAGAAAGGTCTATCTCCCTGTTCCTCTCAAAAATGCAGCCTTCTTGCTCTTTAAGGCTTGTCACCTAAAATTAGTCTTTGAAATTTAGTTTCATTGTCTAATATTAGCAGTAGTTACTAGTGTAAGTGCTTCTCTTCTATGTGCAAAAAGCTTAATACTGTCATAATTAGCTGATAAGTAATATTATCATGTTCTCCTAGAAAAATTAAGAACAGTTTTGCATTCCATTGCCTCTGTGTTACTAAAAGCAGATGCATTCCTCAAGTTACAGGGACAGAGGCCAGTACTTCCCTTCCAGGAAGACCAGAGCTCAATCCATGCAATTGTATTTGTAATATCCAGCAACAAGCAATTATCCTGGAACAGGGTTCATGTAGTGGTAGCAAATTCGACGAATCCAGACGCCGGCATAAGCTCTTTGATCGAACGGGCGGGCCGGGCGAGAGTAAGGAGTCTAATTCAATGTGAATTTACCATCCGTACTCTTTAATGAACTCTTAAACAACACTGAATATCAATGTCCCCGAGACCACGTTTTTCCAAGCCTTATATACTCTATACCAAAAGGCCATGCGGCAAGTGCAGGCTACAATTGGTTACACTCACAGTCACTCATCCCCCCCCACTATGGTGATTGGCTGCAGGGCACTGTTCACAGACTGTTCATGCGCAGCGGCAACGCCCCTCCTGCAGCCTGGGTCGAGGGCAGAGCAGCTTCTGTTTACTTTCCTTTTGTCTCTGGTGTCTCAGGGAAATCCTTCCATGTAGCACAGCCGCATCAAGCCCTGGCTTGTTCACAGCACACAGCCAGAGACTCTCCACAATTCCTCCTTTTTTTTTTTTTTTTTTTTCTTTTTGGACAAGCCAGGATTGATTAGCTGTGTGTTCTAATCTTTTTTTTTTTTGATATGTGATAAAAAACAACTTATACATAACATATAAATAACAACAACAATCAACGTAAACAGTGCACTTTGCAATAAACCTGAGGTATTCCATTGCCATTTAAATATCGCAATGGATTGATTAAACAAATTCCAAGAACTTTGGTTTAAAGATACTCAACTTATAACAAACGATGTGCTGGGTGTTGATAAACTTACTCAAGAGGTAGTGGTGTTTAAAGATCTACTTATATAACTATAGTACACATACATGTCACAGCTAAATCAATGCAAAGGTTACACCTCACTCTGTGACCTCCGAAGGTTCTGCTGCAGGGAGTTGATTTGGTTGAGTTTGTTTCAACTCCGGCTTTACTGCTCGGCTTGGAACCCACAATGGACCTTGATCTGTGGAGAGACACATATACCATCTACCATTAAAAATAACAGGTACTGGTCCCTTCCACAATCCAGTGGTGGGATCACGATATCTCACCATGAATTCCGGTAAAGTGTTTTTCCTTCCTAGTCTGATCTGATAATGATGAATGATCACAGGAGGCTCCTCATGATCTCCAGTTAGACATAAATAATTCAAGGTAAACAACACCTTTGCTAAACGCTGTTGACAATCTGACTCTTCCTGCTTCTGTTTGCTCAAATACCCTTTAATCATTTGATGTGCTCTCTCGATGATTCCTTGGCCCGTTGGGGAATGAGGTATACCTGTAACGTGTTTCACTCCCCATTTCATTAGAAAAGTTCTAACTTTCTGGCTAACATAGGCAGGGCCATTGTCTGTCTTAATCTTTTCTGGGACACCCATTACAGCAAAACAAGCTGTAAGATGTTTACATACATGTAGTGCTTTTTCCCCTGGTAAAGCAGTAGCCCATATCATTTTTGAAAAAGTATCAATTGTGACATGCACATATTTAAGTCTTCCAAATTCTGGCACATGTGTCACATCCATTTGCCATACTTCTAAGGCTTTTAAACCTCGAGGATTGACACCGATTCCTATACCTAACATCTGGCTTCCACACTGAGGACATGCCTGTACAATACTTCTTGCTTCATTTAAAGTTAAATCGAATTGTCTTTGGAGACCTCTGGCATTCTGATGAAAGCTCTCATGACTTTGTCTCGCTTGTTGGAATTTATCTGTTGGAGGCATGTGCTGTACTGAACTTACTAAACTATCTGCAATTTGATTTCCTTCACCTAGACCAAGATTCCATTGATGACTGCGGATGTGAATCACACAGCAGGGTTCTTTTCTTTGATTTAAAATAGCTCTCAATTGTACAAACAATTTTCCTAATCGAGGATTATTCGATTGTCTTAACAGGGCATTTTCCATTCTGGGTATTACACCTGCTACATACAAAGAATCTGTGACAACATTTAAAGCAGATTTCAGCCAATTATTTAAGGCCCATATTACTGCTGTGAGCTCTAAAGTCTGCAATGAATCCTCTTTTGAACCTTCAATTAAATGCTGTTTCCATTGACTATTCTCTTACCAGACACATGCTGCCTGGTGTTTTCGTTTTCCTGCATCTGTATATACTGTAAGGCCTTCAACAGGTTTTGCTTTTACTTTGCTTCTCTCTAACCACTGATTTGTTCTAAGGAATTGCCATAGTTTACCTTTTGGTTGTCGTGAATGTACCTTGCCTATAAATCCTAATAATGCATTCTGTATAGGCATCGAATGTCTCAGCCACCATTCTAAATCGGCTCCATTTATCGGAATACTGATGTCATCTGGTTCCTGACCGCTAATTTCTAATATTCGAGATCTTCCTTTTCGAATCATTTCTCCAATTGCTTCTGGTCTCGTCTGAATACTGAATTTTGGTTGGACACTGAGAAAAATCCACTCTAATAATCGTAAATCATTTTTTGTTTTCAATCTGACAGTGGCACAAAAGGAAGAATCTGTAGCAACATCTATGGGGAATTCCCCGTTTTTGTTTTGCCACTGGCAGATGATTGCACACGGATGTTCTAGATTGCTAATAAGGAGGGAAATTGGTCGATCAGAAAGTCTTCGGCTAGACCAATTTGTCTGTACTTTTTGTGTAATATCAGAAAGACATTTGAGATGCACGGACTCTAAGCTTATTTTCTTAGCTGGATCACCTCCTTTTAGAAGTGAAGTAAGAGGTGCTATATCATTGTTAGTAATGCCTACGCAATTTCTAATCCATTGTATGTCCCCTAACAATTTTTGGACATCATTTAATGTTTGTAAATCAGTATGTAATTCAATTTTTTGTGGACGAATCTGTGCATCACAAATGGACCAACCAAGGTATTTCCAAGGTGCAGACTTTTGAACTTTCTCTGGAGCTATAACCAACCCCTTTTCTTTGAGTTTGATCGTAATTTGGACTATGGAACTTTCTGTGAACTCAGCTTGTTGACAGAACAGAATATCATCCATATAATGATAAATAATTGTTTGTTTCCATGATGCACGAATAGGTTGAAGTGCCCATGCAACATACATTTGGCACAGTGTAGGAGAATTTTTCATACCTTGCGGTAGCACTACCCATTCATACCTTTTAGCTGGTTCTGCTTTGTTTACTGAAGGCAGTGTAAATGCAAAACACTGTGTATCTTGCTCATGTAAAGGAATGGTAAAGAAACAATCCTTTAAATCTATAATTAGAATATGCCAATTTTCTGGTAACATTACAGGTGATGGTAATCCAGGCTGTAAAGCACCCATGGCTTGCATTTGATCATTTACGTTTCGCAAGTCATGTAATAATCGCCACTTTCCACTCTTTTTTGGTATTACAAAAATTGGGGTATTCCATGGACTAGTAGAAGGCTTGATATGGCCTGCAACTAATTGCTCTTCTACTAATTCACGTGCCTTTTGCAGTCGCTCTTCTGTTAATGGCCACTGGTCAACCCAAACTGGGCTATCTGTTAGCCAGGTCAATGGAGGGTTGGGCAACTGCTTTCCAGTGACCACTAAGGAAAAAGTGAAGTAGTTAACACGGCACCAAGTTGCCCCAAGACATCACGGCCAATAAGCGCCTCAAGGCTGCTTGGCAATTCCATTACACACACCCTAAGGGTAACACATTGACCTTCAGGGAAACTAATCGAAATGGGATCAACACTTATATTTGGAGTAGTTTGACCCCCTACTCCAGCAACAGTGGAAGAGATTGATTTTTGAAGTTTCCAATTTCGTGGCCATTTGAATTGACTAATGATGGAGACATCAGCTCCAGTATCAAGCATTGCATTCACATCTACAACAGTAGAATCAGACTGAAATAGTTGCACACGTAACATGGGACGCTGAGTCATTGATGAGGTGAAGCAAACTGCAGGACCTGTCGATCCAAATCCTTTATCACGCCTTTCTGTTGAGGATGCTGGAGGAACTCCTGGAAGCATTGGTAGGCAGTTTTCCAGTGCTACTACCTGAGCTATTCTACTCCCAGAAGGAATAAAAATTGGCGGATGCAGAGTGTAGGCCAGAATTTGAACAGTTCCTGTGAAATCTGCATCAATTATACCTGGTATTACTATAAGACCTTTGATACTAGCAGAAGAACGGCCAATCAATAGGCCTCCAATGAGACTATCTTGTCGAAATAAAGGTCCTTTAGCATTAGTTGGTATTCTATGAATTGCAGTATTGGTCAATGTTATATCTACTGCTGTCTCCACATCAACTCCGAGGCTTCCTGCGGTGCTTGGCTTGTTGAGGTGAAAGAAGCCTGGTTCACAGTTGGTCGCTGATTGGGATACAGGTTCGGAGATGTTCTTTGTGTCCGGTAGCTTCTGAACGTATACCATAGTTCGTGATTATTTGTTTTGCTTGTTGCAAAATTTTCCAATCGTGTGGTTCCCACACCGCTGTCTGAGTGTTCATATTTTGAATTACCGGTAGGGCTAACTTTGCTGGAGACCAATCACCTTCTAGAATGGCATCTTTGATGACCCCTGACCATCTGCCACGTCGGGGCTGTGGCTGGTCAGTAGAATCTATAGGTACTTTTGACTGCGTTGTTTGTGAAGGGCAAGCTGGTTTTTGAAACTCAATTTGTTCCTTATTTTTCTCTACATTTGACACTCTTAAGTTGTTCAAGCTTGATGGTAATAACTTGCAGTAACTGCTCTACTGCTTGGGGTGAGCCCAATGATGTAGGAGGAGGCTCACAAAAAACTTCCGCGGGTGCTTGCGGAGGCAAAGTTTGAGGCGGCCCCGGCCCTCGCGGCGGCAGCGCGGCCGATCCGGGACGGGCCCCCACGCTTTTCTCGGAGGGAGGGGGGGTGTCCGGCTCGGGGCAGGGCAGAGGCGGAGCGGTAGGAGGAGGGCGGCACTCAGGGCCTCCCACATCCGGACAGTCGACTAGTTGCACTTCCGCCTTCTTGGCACATTGCCCCAGAGACTCGGAGGGGGAAACTTCCGGTTCTTTGTTTGCGAGCCGCGCAGTTTCTAATCCGCGTTGCAGATCGGATTGTAAAAGTATTGGCTGAGCCGGGACCCCGCGACCACCCCGAACGGCAGGCAGACCCCACAGAGTAGCCCACAGGCCCCTCTTTTCTTTTGGACAAGTTTTATCAGTCCAGGTTTGTTCTTGGACAAGCGCCTCCGCGGCTCTTAGGGCGGCACGTTGTTCCGATTTCATAACTTCTAATGATTCTAATACGGTTTTCCACAATTCTCTCACAGATTTAATTTCTTTCTCTTCTTCCCCTCTGATAGTTTTGTCCCACATAGTGTCCCCCACTGATCTCCATTCCGTTGGGGAAAACAAAAGTGGAACTTCTCCAAAGTGTCCCCACTTCTGAGCTAAAAAAATCAATGTGATTAGCTTTTCCTGTGATGATTCAATACCTCTCTTAGAGAGAATAGTCGTCAGCAGTGCCGCGGCTGTTTCAATATCCATTATCTTATCAGCGCGGTCTTAACGTAGGATGCGAGTGGCCAGCTCGACAGGTGCCCATCTTTTGATATCGGACTAAGCACACTATCCCACACCCCGGCTTGGCTCCGTTTTTATGAACGCTGCTTACCGCAGTAATTTCGATCCGGAGCGTTATGCTTTGCTAACGATCCATCCTTCTGCTACCATTTGTAGATCCGAAGCGTTATGCTTTGCTAACGAACCATCCTCTGCTACCATTTGTAGTGGTAGCAAATTCGACGAATCCAGACGCCGGCATAAGCTCTTTGATCGAACGGGCGGGCCGGGCGAGAGTAAGGAGTCTAATTCAATGTGAATTTACCATCCGTACTCTTTAATGAACTCTTAAACAACACTGAATATCAATGTCCCCGAGACCACGTTTTTCCAAGCCTTATATACTCTATACCAAAAGGCCATGCGGCAAGTGCAGGCTACAATTGGTTACACTCACAGTCACTCATCCCCCCCCACTATGGTGATTGGCTGCAGGGCACTGTTCACAGACTGTTCATGCGCAGCGGCAACGCCCCTCCTGCAGCCTGGGTCGAGGGCAGAGCAGCTTCTGTTTACTTTCCTTTTGTCTCTGGTGTCTCAGGGAAATCCTTCCATGTAGCACAGCCGCATCAAGCCCTGGCTTGTTCACAGCACACAGCCAGAGACTCTCCACAGGTTCACAGTGAGAGATAAGAGTTCACACAACAGAACACACCCACATCTTTTAAAAAATGAGGTGACGGATAGTTCCAGTGAGCAGAGTAAATTAGGTTTTATGATTTTAACAAGGGAAGACGAGCACAGTGCATTCCCATCTCTCTGCCTTCTAGAACGCTTTGATAGGTATCTGAAAATCATAGAGTGATAGAATGGTTTGGGTTGGAAGGGACCTTAAAGATCATCTAGTTCCAACCCCTCTGCCATAGGCAGGGCCATCTTCCACTAGATCAGGTGCATACTAGAGTTTAAAGGTGTAGACTTCAGTTTAAAGCCATTACCCCTTGTCCTATCACTACATGCCCTTCTAAGCTTTCTTGTAGGTCTCCTTTAGGTACTGGAAGGCTGCTATAGTTTCTCTCCAGAGCCTTTACTTCTCCAGGCTGAACAACCCAAACTCTCTCAATCTCTCTTCATAGGAGAGGTGCTCCAACCCTCTCATCATCACTGTGTCCCTCCTCTGGACTCACTTCAACAGACCCACGTCCTTCCTATGTTGCGGGCTCTGTAACTGAAGGTATTACTCCAGGTGGAGTCTCATGAAAGTGGAGTAGAAGGGCAGAATCACCTCCCTTGACCTGCTGGTCACACTTCTTTTGATGCAGGTCAGGATACTCTTGGCTTTCTGGGCTGCAAGCATGTGTTGAGCTTCTCATCAACCAGCCCTGCCAAGTCCTTCTTATAGAATCATAGAATCATTTCAGTTGGAAGAGACCCTCAGGATCATGAAGTTCAGCCATAACCTAACTGTGGCAGGATGCAAACCACCCTCTCTTCCCCTCCCTC
This sequence comes from Patagioenas fasciata, assembly GCF_037038585.1. Classification (NCBI taxonomy): domain Eukaryota; kingdom Metazoa; phylum Chordata; class Aves; order Columbiformes; family Columbidae; genus Patagioenas; species Patagioenas fasciata. The sequence continues at coordinate 24,173,565 of NC_092524.1, read as the reverse complement.
CTTCAGTATGGAAGGAGTAGGCACATCTCCCTTTCTCTCTGCTGTTTGAGGCTAACAGTTTCTTTTGTTTGGCCCCAGAGCACCCTGGCCAGGTCCATTAGCAGAAGGGAGTGCCGAGGGCCAGTGAGCCACTGGGCACCGCAGCCAGTGTGGGGGATGTTTGGAGGCTTCAGGGGAACCCCACAGCCAGTGTGGGGGTGCAGAGAAGCTTCTGGAATGCCTACAGTCAGATCTGATCAGCCTATAAAAAATGGGATTCTCATCGAGACTCCGCCCATTGTCGCCGGTCTCTCGGAGCACAAGCAAGATGCTGCCGCCGAGAGCTCCCCACCCCGGGATGGAGACTCCGCTTGCCTTGCTGCCATGTGTGTGAGTAAAATTTCTCCTCACAGGATTGTGAGTGTATTTATACTTTCCGTGCACATATGCACGTGTAACTTTCCATACTCAATATGAGCACGTGTAAAATTAATCCTCACATAATCGCGGGTGTATTTTCCTCCCGTGCTTCCACGTAAGTACGTGTAACTTTCCGCGCACATTTGCACGCGTACTTTCCGTGCTTAATACAAGCACATGTACTTTCCCTGCACATTTGCATGTGTAACTTTCCGTGCTCAATACGGGCACATGTATAAATTATTTCCTCGCACAATTGCAAGTGTATTTTCCTCCTGTGCTTCCGCATAAGCACATGTAATATTCCATGCACATTTGCACGTGTATTAACCCTCGCAGGATTGTGAGTGTATTTTAAATTTACCCTCGCAGAATCGCGAGTGTACACTTTCTGTACCCACTACGAGTACGGGTATCTCTTTAAAATAATCCCACACCGTGTTTAGGTAAGTGTGTGCTCCTCCTGGACTCAGAGACAGCTCCATCATTGTTTTGGGTGAAGCCATGTGCATGCACTCTGTGGACCGCCTATTGTATTAGTTGCTGCCCCTTAACAATTTTCCTCAACTGATATCCGAACCTGTATTTAAGTCACTTTTGGAGTGCTAAAACCCTGTTTCTCACCAGTGTAATAAAAGTTGTTTTGGACCCTGTTGTCCCTTAAACTGACCTTGGTGTGCCTCCATGACACTAACCTAACTCTAGCACTCAGCCATGTCCCTAAGAATCTCGTCTAAATACCTTTTAAACACCTTCAGGAATGGTGACTCCACCACTTCCCTGGGCAACTTGTTCTAGTGCCTGACAACCCTTTCCACGAATAGTTTTTTCCTAATATCCAGTCTAGACCTCCTCTCGTGCAACTTGAGACCATTTCCTCTTGTCCTATCATTTGCTACTTGGGAGAAGAGACCAATACCCTCCATGCTACAACTTCCTTTCAGGTAGTTGTAGACGGCAATAAGGTCTACCCTCAGCCTTCTTTTCTCAAGGCTAAACAGCCCCAGTCCACTTGAGCTTTTTGAAATTCATGAGATTCACATGAGCCCACCACACAAGTCTGTCAAGTCCTTCTGGATGGCTTCCCTTCCTTCCAGTGTGTCATGGGCAAACTCGCTGAGGATGCACTCAATCCTACTGTCCATGTCACCAACAATGATGAGAAACAGTACCAGTCCCAATGATGATCCCTGAGGAATGTCTCTCATCACTGGTCTCCACTTGGACATTGAGCCATTGACCACAAATCTTTGACTGCAACCATCCAGCCGATTCCTTATCCATGAAATGGTCTATTTGTCAAATCTGTGTCTTTCCAATGTAGAGACAAGGATGTCATGTGGGACAGCGTCAATTGCTTTGCACAAGTCCAGGTAGATGACATCAGTTGTTCTTCCCTTATCCACCAACCCTGTATCCCCATTGCAGAAGACCACCAAATTTGTCAGGCACAATCTGCCCTTAGTGAAGCCAGACTGGCTTTTTAGCATAGTTTCCAGGACAATCTGCTCCATGATCTTGCTGGGCACCAAGGTGAGACTGACTGGCCTGTAATTCCCTGGGTGTTCCTTTTTTCCCTTTTTAAAAATGGGGTTATGTTTCCCCTTTTCCAATCACTGGGAACTTCACCAGAATGCCACTACTTCTCAAATATGATAGATAAGGGCTTAGCAACTTCAGTTCCATCAGGACCCACAGATGCACCTCATCATGTCATATGGACTGCTGCATCTTCAGGTTCCTTAGAGGATCTTTAACCTGATCTTCTCCTACAGTGGGAGAATGTAGGTACTGTGTGCACTGTACTTGCATTATGGCCAGTCCTTGACACCTACACTGGTGGTGGTGACTGGGGGCAGGAAAAGGTGTTTCATATTAATTAGGATTTAAGAGTTACAAATTTTGTATGAGAGAGCTGGTGGTTTGAAAATTAGAAATGTGTTCTCATTTGCTCATTTCTGTTTGAGCAACTTGTCTACCCATCTGTGATTGATGGGCTGTGTGGCTGACATCTGCTGAGGAAATCAGTAGAGACTTGCTACTTGTAAATGACAGGTAATCACATCAAGAGCACTGCTTAGGCCAAGCTGAGCTGTTAGAATTATCGCTGTGAATTGCAAAACTAAACCTGATGCACTTCTTAAGGACGTATCCAAAACAAAAAATCCGAATTGCTCCTATTTTCACACTGGAAATCATAACAAATTGATTTCACTTGCATTTCATGCTCTACAGCTTGGTTTCTAGGGTATTCATTACATAAGTAGAACTGGATCGTGTCTGTGGAACTGGACCTAAAACTCACCTTTGCAATCTCTTTTTCTAAAAGCTGATCCACCTCCCTCCTTTCTTTCTCATAATTTTATCTGATATATTCTACTAACTACAGTGTCATAAGATATCAAAGTATGCCGAAAGATCAGAATAGTGCAAACACATTTTGTCCATGAAGCCTTTTAAAATTCTTTACCCTAGAAACTCTGAGAGTGGCATAAAAGACCCATCATTGCAACGCATTGAAAGAAGAACACCCTTTAATCTGGAATGAAAAGAAGCATCAAAAGCAAGCATTCGGATGTCACAGGTCAAGTCTTTTTAATCAGTGATTTTTTAGTTTTTTTATTTTTATTTGAGGGGAGATGGAAGAGATGTTAGACTTTTAAAAGAGATTTAAAATCGTAATGTCTTCATGACTCCATTTTGATTATCATTTTCATAGAATCATAGAATCATAGAATGCTAGGCATTGGAAGGGACCTTGAAAGATCATCTAGTCCAATCCCCCTGCCGGAGCAGGAACACCTAGATGAGGCTACACAAGAATGTGTCCAGGTGGCTTTTGAATGTCTCCAGAGTAGAAGACTCCACAACCTCCCTGGGCAGCCTGTTCCAGTGCTCTGTCACCCTCACTGAGAAGAAGTTTCTTCTCAAGTTAAAGTGGAACCTCTTATGTTCCAGCTTAAACCCATTACCCCTAGTCCTACCATTGGTTGTCACCAAGAAGAGCCTGGCTCCATCCTCGTGACACTCACCCTTTGTATATTTGTAAACATTAATAAGGTCACCCCTCAGTCTCCTCTTCTCCAAGCTAAAGAGACCCAGCTCCCTCAGTCTTTCCTCATAAGGGAGGTGCTCCACTCCCTTAATCATATTCATGGCTCTACGCTGGACTCTCTCCAGCAGTTCCCTGTCCTTCTGGAACTGAGGGACGCAGAACTGGACACAATATTCCAGGTGTGGTCTCACCAGGGCAGAGTAGAGGGGAAGGAGAAACTCTCTCAACCTACTAACCACCCCCCTTCTAATCCACCCCAAGATGCCATTGGCCCTCCTGGCCACAAGGGCACAGTGCTGGCTCATGGTCATCCTGCTGTCCACCAGGATCCCCAGGTCCCTTTCCCCTACACTGCTCTCTAATGGATCATTCCTCAACTTGTACTGGAACCTGGGGTTGTTCTGCCCAGATGCAATACTCTACATTTGCCCTTGTTATATTTCATCAAATTTTTCCCGTCCATTTTGGGAACTTCAAGTTATTTTAGATTACATGTTTTCAGGATTTATTTCTGCAACCACAATGAAAATAAAATAAAATAAAATAAAATAAAATAAAATAAAATAAAATAAAATAAAATAAAATAAAATAAAATAAAATAAAATAAAATAAAATAAAAAATACAAGAAAAAACACATTATAGTCTCAAGCAATTTTGGATTTGGATCTTTCAGTGACACTAATTATTATGAGGTTCATTGTAAAATAACAAAATCTGGTAATATTTTTCTTTCTACTTCATGTAAACTACCATTCAGGTCCATTTAGCCCCTGAAAAAATGTCTGCTCTGATTGAAGTCAATCAGCCATGCTGCTGGCATCTTCACAATCAACCTCAAAGACCTGTAAAACCCTTAATGAAGACTTTCCTTGATATAATAGTAACGCTACAGTCTTGGAGACATGCAGGCTATACACCCATGTACTGATACTATTAGATCAGTAGTTTAATTTTCCAGCTAGCAGATAGAGATCCAAATCCTTCGGAGTAACTCTACTGGGACCATAATTTTTAGGAGTGTACATATATATTTATTTTATTTTATTTTATTTTCCCTTTATATTTCAGAGTTTTAAAGGATTTTGGATGTGCAGTTCTCAAAGGAAACTGATCTAGGAAGTGTGGAGTTTATTATGTTAAAAACCAAGCAAGCTGTGATCATCTGGCAAATTAAAATTCTCCCCTGTACTCACTGTCTTCACTTGTCCAACCAGTTTCATACACTGTGTAACAAGACATCAGCCAAGTCCAACAAGACAGGAGAAACCTGAGAAACACTCACAAAGTCTTCAGCACAATAACTGAGACTTCCTGCTAGACGTGACATCTTTATTTGAGAGTTAAGTCTGGAAATAAAAAGACAATTTTTAGTACAAAGAATCTGGTTCAGTAAACTGTGACAGACATTCAGATACCCAGCTCATCTAATTCAGTTTGACTCCATTAGAGTCAATGATATTACATCAATTCATACCACCTGAGCATTTAGCCTAGAAGGCTAGTATCATGAAAAGTCACTTCAGAGATTATACTGGGAACTTTCGAGAATAAATTTGCTCAGTCATTGATCCTTGAGTCTTTATTTAGATGTCCACTCCGACTAATGTGTCTTTTGTGATCAAATTATGGCTGTTAATAAGGAGAGGACAGTGTAAAACTACTTCTCAGTAGAAATAAAACCTCTGTGACTCAAATACCTTTCTTTTGCCTCTTTTCTTCAGATACAAAATAGAAATAGCAGAAGAGGTATAATGGAAAATCAGATAAGGGATTTTAAACATCTTCCAGCCTCCAGGTTTTAAGCGTGTCTTTGGAGAAAGCATCCAAGGATATTTAAGGCCTTCCCAGATCTAGGAAAACCCAGGGTTAGACATACATAACACTTGGAAAGGATTTAGCTTTATGATAAGGAACTAAAATGAATACTTTTATGATAAGATACTCAAGACACATTGACAGATACACCTTGCATCTGTAGGAAGAAACGGAAAGCGATTATTTAAAGACAAAGAAGACAAAACAGTGAAAGAAATACAGATTCAATTACCAAATGCTGCTTTAAATGATTGGCTGGAGGGGTGAGGAGAGTGGGTAAGTTGGCTTTCATATGATGGCCATCTAAAATTGAGCAGTATTCATGCAGTGTCTATGAGACAGTGTGGATTTCAGATGGCCAGATCCACACTAACTGGAGTTCAGGGGGATGGAGAATAGGTATAAACAGCTTTTATGGGATTCTTAGTGGAGTTGCTCTATTAATTTAACAGTTGGTTCTGGCTTTATTATAGATAATAACATATTCATTAAGATGTTTGAACTCTCAAGAGAGGATAAAGAAGATATTAATAACTGGCAAAATGTTTGAAGAATTACAGTAGATCAGGAGTGCATGCTGAACTGGTTACTTTTGTGCATTCTTGCATTTTATACATAGTGTAAAGGTGTCTGCTCAAAACAACCGTTAAAGGAGTGTGATCTAAGTGGAGTCCAGTACAGAAGTGACTGAAGTCCATTTAGACAGAGAGACAGAAGTTCTGATTCTCATATAATTTTGCAAGTAGTACAAAATATATACCTATGTGGCAGAATGGGGCGGTAGTTCAGGTGTTGTTCACTGATGTAACTATAGCAAACTGGTTTCCATTGCTGTATTTTCTTTTTTTTTTTTTTTTTTTCCATTAAATCTGTGTAAGTCATCACTGATTCATTGATCTACATTTTTAGAAGAAATCCTCAGATGACTGAAAGTCTCTAAAGTTCGTTATATATTAGCAATATATATTTTTATGTCACATATGTATATAATGTACATATGTAACAAGACCCAAAAAACAGAAAAGGTCTAGAGAGATGTTCCGTATTTTTCTGTGCCACATCAATTCAAGAATCTCAGAATAATTTATGGGTGCTATGATGGAGTAGGTGGTATATATTAACTTCCATACTACCGTGATATCTCTAATTAGACCCACTGGTCTTTAATCAGGCAAAGAATTGATCTAAAATCACATTCGCTGTTTTGCAATTATCATTTAAGGTAGCATGGAAGCTCTTTAGACCTCTATTTGTGCTCCTTTCCTACACCAGCACTAGTTCCCACATGGGCTTCTGGATATGGTAGCAGACTGGGTAATAAGAAAAAACATCTTTCTTCTTCCCAGAAGTGTGAAGTAGGAGAATGAAAAAAGTAGCACCAGAATTTCTACGCTATAATGAAGGTTGCAAACACACATTACTGGGCCCCAGTACAACAAAGATGTGGACCTGTTAGAGTAGATTGAGAGAAAGGTCACAAAACTTATCACAGGGCTGGAACACCTCTCCTATGAAGGAAGGCTACAAGAGCTGGTGTTTAGCAGGAGCAGAGAAGGCTCTGGGGAAACTACACTGTGGCCTTTCAACATAAAAAGGAGGCTTATAAAAAAAGATGAAGAATGACATTTAACCAAGGACTGCAGTGAAAGGATAAGGGGCAATATTTTTTAACTGAAAGAGGGTCAATATCAGTTGGATATAAGGAAGATGTTTTTTTAATATGAGGGTGATGAGACACTGGAAAAGGCTGTCCAGAGAAGCTGTGGTTGTCCAATCTTTGGGAGTGTTCAAGGTCAGGTTGGATGGGGCTCTGAGCAACTCAATCTGGTAGAAGATATGCCTGCCCATGGCAGGGGCCTTGGGCTAGATGATCTTTAAAGATTCCTTCCAACCCAAACTGTTATATGAATCTGTGATTAGACTATCTCACCTGTGCAGTACACAGTGCATATGGGTCTCTTTGCAACAAGGCAGAAGCAGAATACTGTACACAAAGCTATAACTTGGTTTGTATCTATAGTAGCCATATAGACAGCTTTCGGCAAGAGGAATTCTTACCTGCCAGATATATCTTGTTGAAAATCACTATCTCTCTCTCTATCTTTACAATATCATTCTAGTCCTCAGCATGTGATACAGGTGACTCATCAGAGGATATCCCACACACAGAAGAATCTTCCAGTTCATCTGCGTTCTGGCACTTCAGAAGATTTTTTTCTTTAAGAGATTTTTCTAAAACTGGATTAGATGCAATTTCTGTGATCTGAACGTTGTTGCCTGTCTGAACAGGTAATGCCTGAATATTGCCTCTGAGAAGAACATAGGAACTGAGAAAAGGTTGATTTGAGGAATTCATAGCCAAAGATGCACACCAAAGGCTTAGTTTATAACTGAACCTCTACAAGTATGTGGGTGGGAAAATATTGTTCTTCTGCTTTCTAGCTTCAGGTGCCATCATATTTGACCACTGCCAACAAAAAGTACATACTAGCAACAAGGAGGCTATAACAGGTGACTGAAATCATTCTGCCATGCTCAAAAGTGAATATTCTATTCTTAAACTTGTCTTAATAAAGATTGGTCAATTAGGATTATGAAAAAAATCCAAGCCAACACTTATTTAGCTCGGTGGCAAAAGTGAAGAGTAAAGGCAATTATTGATTTGAAAAATACCTTATGAATTTACTGCTTGTTTGCTCTACGGGAGCTGTAATAAATTATACCAACTACACAATTACATGGCTAGTCTCTCTAGTAACAATTTTGCTGGTAAAGTCCCTCAGAACAGCAAACATTTCCTTGACACTTACTTCATTGTTTCTTGTACTCCTCCTCTGTATCTACAAACATTCAGATTATAAATTCAAGGGGATGACAACAATTATTTTCTCGGGTATTTGTACAATACAAGGGTATTTCTTGGTTATTCTGTGCTCTTTCACAAGATGCAACAATAACATTATGTCTCTGCCTTAATATTGATTCTCTCATTTCTGTAATTCTGATTTTCTTTTCTTTGATAAAAATCAAACAAATGAAGGCTGCTTTACATACTATTAATCACTGATACATACATGTAATCTTATGTGTGTGCCAGTGCATATTTAAAACAGGATCCCCTTTGAGTGATTTACAAGTGTAACTATCAGTGTGCCCATATACATAAATTTTATTGTCACTTGTGTGAATATTCTATCTAGCCTAGTTTTAAATAATTTCCACTTTTAGTTTGTATAAATTTATTGCTCCTCACACACTGCAGTGAAGTCTAATTAAGTAAGCATCTGCATCTTGATTACCATAATTAGTATGCATTATGATAACAGCTCGTTCACACTAGCGGTGTTAAGTGGGTCATAGTGTTTCTCTCTTCAGTTCCCCTACTTTAGGGACTCGGAGATGTTACCCAGTCAGAATCTGTTCCTAGCAGATATTTAGTAACCAAGGACTTGATCCTTTTTCCGTAGCTCATTTGCTTTCCTTCAGATGAATACTGTTTTCAAGACTTGCAGGATGAAAGCTATATATACTAACATGAAACTGATTTTTTTCTCTCAGACTTAAAGGAGCTTTTTATTTTGCCTCACTTTATTCTGTTTTATGAGGGGAAGGTTTCTTTCTTTTTTTCAGGCTGGAAGTTAAGTAGATGTTAAGATATTTTTCTGCATCCCTCTGGAGGGGAAAGCAAGTGATTAATTCAAAGCTTGATAGCAATAGCTTATGTTTCTATACTACCTTTCATCTTGAAGGATATCTATCCCACAGCACTATACATCCTAAATAAAGCAAGAATCATTAAAATTCAACGCTTGCCATTTCAGAGGGTTTGTTGTACTGCACCTTGCACTGTGTAGAACAGTGCCATGGTTTCTGCAGCTACTTAGAGCAGAAAATAGTGAGCTTTTAATGATACCTTTTTTCTATGGGTGTTTCACAGGTCAGTTTTTTATAACTGATATGTAGCCCTGTTTGAGGTAGAATATATTACTTATTCCATAGCACACAGAAACACTAGTCAACAGCTTAGAGGATATTTAAAAAACAAACACAACCATTAGAAAGAAACATTAAATTTGAAGAAAATTGAAAATGATTGCCTGTGTTGGAACAAGAGTACTATTACAGGGGGCTTCAAACTAGATTTGAAGGGGGAGGGGGAGGAAACGAGGTGTGGCAGAGGCATACCCAAGGATGGCATGCCAGCATCTGAGGGTAGTGTTGATGACGCCCGTCGGTATGCCGTTCCAGTGGAGGTAGCAGATGGAGAAACACACAGTAAGAGAAACACAACGGTTGTTGATGTGTCAGGAATCATGGAAGCATTTGAGGATGGCCACAAAGGAACTGGGGCTTCTCACTGGAAAAAGGTGGCTGAACCAATGGCCCAGCTGAAGTGCATCAATAGGAATGCATGCAGCATGGGCAACAAAGAGGAGGAGCTGGAAGCCATTGTGAGGCAGAAAAACTATGATTTAATTGCCATCTCAGAAACATGGTGGAATGACTCTCATAACTGGAGTGCTGCATTAGATAGCTATAAGCTCTTCAGAAGGGATAGGTGAGGAAGGAGAGGCCCCACCCTGAATACTGTGAATACTGTGTTCAGTTTTTGGGCCCCTCATCATAAGAAGGACATTGAAGTACCAGAGAGACTGCAGAGGAGGGTGACAAAGCTGGTGAGGGTGCTGGAGAACAAGTCTGATGAGGAGCAGTTGAGAGAGCTAGGGCTGTTTAGCCTTGAGGAGGCTGAGGGTAGACCTTACCATCGTCTACAACTACCTGAAAGGAAGTTGTAGCATGGAGGGTGTTGGTCTCTTCTCCCAAGTAGCAAATGATAGGACAAGAGGAAGTGGCCTCAAGTTGCAGCAGGGGAGGTCTAGATTGGATATTAGGAAAAAATTATTCACGGAAAGGGTTGTCAGGCATTGGAACAAGTTGCCCAGGGAAGTGGTGGAGTCACCATCCCTGAAGGTGTTTAAAAGGCATTTAGACGAGGTTCTCAGGCACATGGTTTAATGCTACAGTTAGGTTAGGTTATGGTTAAACTTGATGATCCTGAGGGTCTTTTCCAACTTATATGATCCTATTCTATTCTATTCTATTCTATTCTATTCTATTCTATTCTATTCTATTCTATTCTCTCTAGAGTCATCACCATCTTGTATATGAAAAACAATAACTCATCTTCCATGATGACAAGTGGTCAAGGATTTTGTTTTATAAGTCATTTGTGAATTGTCAATTGCAACAGCACAAATGTTCATTTTAATTCCATATTAAAACATTATTTCTAATCTGAATAACAGTAACCCAAATAAGTCACACACACTCCCCCCACCAAAGGCAGCAACAGGACAGATCCTGCATAGAATAAGATCTAGTAAGATCATTGTCTGTCTGAGACTGGCTGTCAAATCGACTGTAACCATCAGGCATTCACCAGTAAACGAAATATGTTTGCTGAGATGGAAGATGTTTCTTAAAAACTGGTTTAAGATCTCGTCAGGAAAAACATATTGGATCTTGTAAAAGTGTTAAATGTGTATTCACACAACGAATTGCATATAGGAGTTTCAGAAAGCATAATTATATTGAAAAAAGCCCTTTAAAATATCAGAAAATGCATAATGCTATCTTGAGTGACAGAGAAACATTTTAGAATTTCACTGAAGGAAAGGCTCAGAACTATTGGACTGTCCTGAGATCACCTTCCATTTGTTCATATTGTTTTAAAGGACATTAATAACTCCTGTGGAACTGACCAGCTGTTGTTCACTGCTGAATGATGAAAGACAGCTGTCGGAACTTTATAGGCAAAGATCTATTTATTCTTTAATCACACTCAGGAACAGCATCACATGACGCAGTTTTGACATGACCAAAATTATGTTAATGCATTTCCCTGATAATGATACATCATAGTGTGGGAAGAATTCTCAGGTCAGCTGTTTTTCAGATAGATTCATGATCCAGTAAGCCAAACAAAGTGGTCTGGAAAAGGTCAAAGGGAATAGTTTCACTTCTAACAACAACAAAAAAATTGGATGTTTAAAAAGTTCCAGTACCTCTCAATGAAATAACTCTGTCCCTGCAGTAAAGGACAACAAAGAATCTGGCATTAGGTCCTGCATCAATAACAAACTAAGCTTCTTGTCATTATTCAACATGTTTACACTAAAAGACACCGAAAGATAAATTTTCAGAGTGCACTACTCAGCTTGACTAAATCAGCATCACTCCTAAGGGACAGAAAAACACATATCACTCCACAAGGGACAATAATGCTGATGTCTTGTGTGCTCCTTTCAGCTGATTCTAAGCCTCTAAAGCTTCTGTTAAGTTCACTGGAATAGTTAACAAAAGATGTGTAGCACCTGGTTTTCTGGTTAGTTTACTACTGTAGTAAATTTGTGATGTTCAGATGTGTACATTTAAGACAACTGAAATTAATTATTGCCTTCTGGTAGGTAACCTTATCTTAGCTGTAAAGGTTATTACCTTTGTCATATGGTCTGGTTTAAGGACCCTTCTACAGTATTCATAATTTTCATTATCTTTGTAATTCGTATTGATATTATTTTTGTCTCTTCCTCTTTCGCATAAACTAGATTGACATGTGCAGTGATAGATTTAAATAACAGTTTGGAACGTGTGACATGCTTTGTGCAGATCTGACAGTAATTGTCACTTTATCATACTTGAGGGGGAGAATAAATCAGAGCCTCAGAAACATGCAATACAAGTTATACAAAATACTGTCTTTAAATAAAAAATGGTGCACATTTATAGAGAACTGAGGAAAAATAGCAATTAGCCATCCTGTTATTAATCGTAACTATATTAATTATCATTTCAACTACAGCAAGCAAGAAATTAATAAGATTAATTAAGGTTTGTAACATATCAATTGTGTCACTGATATCTAATGGTTCAGTTTGAAGCTTAAGCCCTAATTCCACCAACATTGCCAAATTCTCACCCTCATCAGCATGATGAATGACTCTGTTGATTGGCTGTTCTAATCCTTGCTTGGCACTTAGTATTCTGGGGGGAGATATTTTAATAAAGAACAGCAACTTGCCAACAAATTTTGTGGAGATTGATTAAAAAAAATCAATAAAGACTTACTTCAAAACTATTATTGAACTGTGATTCTGTGATTCTGTGAAACACTGCAGGTTGCTGGAAGAAAAAGGCTTTTACTGACAGGTTAACTCAGTGACAACAGCCCTAGAGTCTGGGAAAAAATCTGTTGATTTTACTTTCTGCAGCACTTGAAAACATCTTTGCTTCTTTGCCTTGCCTCCAGTTTTCAGAATCAGGTTGCAGAGAACAAATATTAATGCTCTTGGATGATCTGTGGTAACTCTGATTTTAGAAAGCAAATACATCTTTGTTATTAATAAAAAAAACCAGAAGATTAAAGGTAAGCTGATTACTGTGGCTGCAAATGAGATACACCTTTGCTTTTGCAAATCCTTAAAGGATCATAGACAAACCTCTGCCTCTACTTAAAAATGGATACAACTAATTACCACGTTTATCTCATAGAGTGATAGAAGCTAGTGTTTAGCTATAGTCACTTGTCTTGAGAAAGGTGGTGTGTGCTAAGATTCAGAACACAATTTATAATTTTAATAATACAGCAATCACTGACTCTGCTCTATAAACAACCCAATTGCATCTGAAATTTATGAGAAGAAAAGGAAAATGTGACACCTTTTAATGACTCCCCTGCTTGTCTAATTACTCCTTGGTCCCTCAGTCTGCCAAATTAGCGTTGATATGGGTCATGCCTCCAGGCAAACATATTACATTCCATCAACTACTCTTCATTAAAGTGTAAAATAACAGGGTGGATACATCATGCCAGGTGCCACTCTGAATCCTATTCAATTGTACAGAGGTTTCTAATTTGGCTTACCTGGATTTCATTAGGGAAACAGCCATTCTCAGTTTCATGTTGCATTGTAGAGTGCTTCACAAGGTTGTTTCCTTTTGTAGGAAGTGAAAAGCTGACTTATTTTCCAAGAATGTTAATACAAGAGCTTTCCTACATTTTTCACAGCATTTCATTGAATTTTTAGACAGCTGACCCCATCTCAGAAATCATCACAGAAAGGCTTTCTCTTGTATCACAGATAAATCCTGACCTTTTCAGCACTTCAAAATTGTGTGGTGTGAAACGGATGGTAAAAATAGGCTACAAATGGTAAAAATAGTTTCTTATGTATCACATGCTAAACACCATTTTTACAATTACGTTTTTTTAAATTTTGTGGTTTCTGTGCGACTTTCCACTTCTGAATACTGGCCATCCAGAATGGGAGCTAGAAGGAGAACATTTGCAATTCTTGGTTCATTTTTTGGTTTGTTTCTACCAGCAGGAGCATTGGCACTGCCAAACATTTGTGCAAATACCTAGAGCACTTCCTTCCACTGCTGATCCAGTGGTTTCTGAATGCCTCTAAGGATGAAGGAATATGGACTTTCTCAGGTGTTCATCTGACAAGGAGCTTTTACCTGCTAGTGATGAAAGCTGTCAAGCAAAGGTGGTAGCCCTCCCTTCCAAGTGGTAGAGGAGGCAGACAAAAACATGTGCAGCAGTGAGGGAAGTGATGTCTGCATTCCCAGCACTTTTGATTCACACCAAAGTCAATTTTCTGACTCCAGGGAAAAACATGGGATACCTCTCCACAGAGCATTCAAAACTTTTGTCAAAGAATTTCCAGAAAAGGCTAAGGCTACTCATTTTCATTTTGTAGTCATAATCTTTTAGAAGAGATATCCACAATGGCCATCTTCCAGAGTTCTGAGGTCCAGAAGTGGCCAGGTGAGTGCTCTACAATGAAGGAATATACAGTCATGTGTACATGATCTGTATTACACACACACTTTACGTACTACATAATCGCATACCAATATATACTTGAGGTCTCTCCACAGCTTGCATTCACATTCACATGTGGTACATTTCAGAATTCAGATACATTTGAGTGCTGCATTCAATTTTTAAAAGAAAAGAGAAAAATATCACTTCTGTTATATTCTCACTTAAACAACTACTGTCAGGCTTTTCTATTCCTTACTAGTGTTAGGAAGAAAACACCTGTCTGTCTGGTTCTGACCATTTATGTTTCTCTCTTCAATGTTTATGCCACATACTTCACCATTACAAGACACATACATCCTCATTCCCTAGGAACAGTGAGATAGTATCTCAGTTTTGTCAGTTGAAGGGGGCAACATCAGATGTTATCCTGCAGTAAACTTCATAAAATATATTAACACCTGAACTTAATAAGATCTACTTCAGCTTATTTAAAGACAGGCAAAATGCTAGCAAATAACTACAGGAACAGAGGACTGATAACTGATCTTGGAAACTCTGTATTCTCAGGACCAGACTGTTAGTCCCTTTTTGGCAGGACAGCAGACTTTGTTTCCTCAAAGGGAGGAATTCATACTGCTTCTGACCTGACTCATGCTACTAGGCCTTGAGACAAGTGGGCAGGAAGCTCACTAATTGGCATTTACTAATGATTAACAGACAAGACAATTGGCAATCACAAGAGATTTTGTTCCCACTTGGCACTATGTAGCTTCTTATCAAAGTAATATGTTTAGCATCTTTGCTGGTTTCTCAAGTAAATATCATTTTCACAGTATCACAGTATCACAGTATGTTTGGGATTGGAAATATGGACATGATATCCAATATCATATCCATATGAATATGGATATGATATTTTCCCTCTTTAATATAACAGAAGAGATTTCAGACTTTTGAAACAGCTACCTACTTTGACTTCCCAAATGGTTTTGAGATGTATATATTAAAAATGCAACTTATTAAAACAAGCATACATGTGTAAACTGCAAAACAGCTATTATTGCATAGTACAATTAAGTTCCTATTTAATTCATTTAGATCTTCCTCATTTTGCACACCAAGCATTTCTGGAATTTAATTGTCATTAAAGGCAGGGTAAACTGCACAGCAAATTGAGTGTGAAGCAAAGTTAATTTAGATAAAAACCATTGTGCTAAACTGCTAGTTCAGCAACGTTCACCAAGCAGAGGAGTCGTCAGTTCCACTTTAAGGTCATTGACTCTTTACACTATGTCATAGCTGAGATTTAATGCAGGGTTGCATTTATTTAAGCCCTAGTTTGAATGTAAAACTCTCTTTTGTGCTCATTATATAAGAAGCTATGGAAACTACTTCACAGAATGCTACTGACATCAATGAAAAAATTAATTAATATTAGCTACAGAAATAGTTTTCATTTAAGAGATAATTTATAGGAGTGATCTAGCCTTGTCAAATCCTGACAGCCTCCTGAAGTCACTGTTAATTGTGTTATTTTCAGCCTATGTATTTTCATAATAATTATCATAAAGGTGATCCAATAATGCATTTTAATACATCTAAGTAATGCCATAATTCCCCTAGAAAAGACACTCCAGGCAACTTGGGGGAGTGAGGAAGGGGAGGGGAGAGGGAAGAAGGAATAGGTACAAGACTACGATTCAGGCTTGCAACAAATGAAAGAAAAGCCTGAATACATTCAGAGTTAGAACTGAGAGTACAAGGTGATGAATACTACAATACCTTCACAAGCAGAAGTACAACCATTCATATTCTATTACAGGGCATGAAAACTCACTCAATGACAGCTAATGTATTTAAACTAATATTCTAATAGAAAGGTTGTGAGATACAAGATTGGTGGGACAAGAAATAAGAACACACAATGAAGGATTACATGCAACTAGATATTTAGACGAATTTCCTTACCACTAATTTTTTATTTCTTTTTTTATGGTGTAGAAATCAGTTAGTGGTAGCACAGTGTTATGGTTTGGCTCCTTAGTTGAATTTTGTGTACACACTTCTACTCTTTAACTTATTATTTCTTATCATATCTTTCATCTGAGTTTCCCATTATCATGCTATTCTCAGCAGCAAAATGCAAAGCAGGATTCTCAGTTTTTATTCCTGAAAAGAGAAACATATCCAAACTACTCCCTTTCAAGTAAAAGGGGTGCTATAATGGATGAACTGTTTGACATCATTATTCTTCTAAAGGATTTGAAGATCTGCCTATTAGGAACAACAATGGATAAGAAGATTAGTGAAGTTAGTCTGAAATACCTCAAGTATATATTAGTCTTGGAGGAAAATGTATTTTAAATTACTGGACTGCAGAAGCTAAATGTACATATATTGTGTAGCCCACCACAACAAAGTAGCTTCTACATATGAAAACATTACTATATATATATAGTGAACTTCATAAAGTGGAGAAATACTTGAAGATAAAACAGTGGAAGCAGTAAGACTGTATGTATTACAGAGAAACGGAACACATTCATATTACATGATACATTGTAGTTATTATTATACTGAAACTTATGGGACCAGATTAGCTGGTATGATTTTTTAATGACCTTTTTCCAGCTGGATAATTGATCATGATTGACATGCAATGTTTTTGTACAATCAAGTCCAAGTTGTTATGCTGACTTAGATGGTTTCACAAAGGCTTGCCTATTTGTTGCAAAATTCCTATCTCCTTTATGAAACTAGTTCCAGTTAGACGGAGATCCACATGAATCATGGCCTAATAAAGATGTAGGTCTTGTGAGATGCTAAGTACTTGAAGAATAGGACTGCAGATCACATCCATGAAAAAGGAATATCAAGGTTCCTCTAAAGTGTCCCAATAAATCTATTATTGTTTCTGCATATAATACCATCAATGCACAAACTACTACTTGCATATTTGCAGCTGCTAATCAGGCGAAAGTTATTTTGATTGCTTCAGTCACTGGAGTCAGTTTATGTGTCTGTATTCAAGACCTTTTTCAGTAGGTCATAAAACTCTGAAGGAATTCACACCACAGTTGGTAGAAATTAAATTCCTCTCATCCATCACTGAAAGATTGTTTATCAAGATGCTGCAGATGAATTAGTGTAATCCTTATCACTTAATATAGTCTGGCGTGATACCTTTACTGGAATTTGTTCTTGGAATTAATCAGCTTAAGAAGTGTTAGGGAAGAGAAATGTCAGCTACTAATCCACAATTTCCAAGGGAAAAAAAATGCCCATCAAATAAAAGAAGGAAGAAAAGAGCTGCTCTCTACAAGTGCAGTCCTGTGATTTCTATCTGTACTGCATAAATCAAATGTCATTGATTTATATACCACGCTAAAAATATATGCACTCTGACTATTAGGCTGCTTTTATCTTGGTGTAGGTAGCATGCTGCACCAACATCCTTCTTAAATAGGGGTAGATGTGTGCAGAGTTTGGGCTATATCACATAGCATCTTCTTTTGAAACACTGATATGCTTTTTGTAGCAAAGCAGTATACTCAGAAAGGTATTAACTTTAAATGTTAGCTTTTATTAAGCTTTAAGCCTAGCTACAAAGTAGCAACCTTTGATTTCCAGTCAGGTTTTAAACTATGCCTTATATAATCTGTGGGAGACACAGATTTATGTGTCATACTGCTTATGTATCTTCAAAAGATCTTACTAGTATGCTTTGGAGAAGATTACCTCCCCATTCAGCGGTGTGCTAGGATGTAAGGAACACCTATGTCAGACTCATCATTGGGGTAAGGAAAAATCCTATAATGGATGTTTATAAAACTCTCCTTTTTTAGCTCACAGCTATAGCTGGGAAGCCAGTTTACATCCTTACTGCTGGAATGAAATAATAGGAAATGTGCTAGTACTATGTTTTGTTTGTTTGCCACTCATAATTTTCAAAAGAGACTATATGTGTAATTTCATTCATACTCCTGTTGTGTGCTGGGTGAAGTAGTCCCCTGTGCAACTACTACACTCTATCAGGGTAGAGAGTGAGATTTTTAAGTGTTGTTTATATTAATCATGAGAAGAAGATTTTAAGAAACTTCGAGCGTGGCTTGATTTTTCCCATGGGTGTGAAAACTAGGATTTCCTTAAAAACATCTCTAAGGAATTATTACCAAGATCTAATCGGAAACATTCTGAAGGAAAATACTTGTGGAATGATGGACACCTTGGACAACCCTGGAAAGACCAAATTAAGTTGTCACATTTTCTCCTGGCCACAGTCAGGAGGGCAACTGGGTTCCTCCACCTCTGCTACCTGTGGCATGTGTCAGTCTGATAGTAGGAACAGAAAACAAGAGTGCAAAATTTATCTGAGCAGGGATGCAAACAAGAATTTGATAACATATACTTTGTCGCCAGCTTGCTGGGAAAATTTATCTAACAGACTAAATACGTGAACCCATGTTTTGAAGATACATTGATCCATGCTTAGCAATAATTTGCATGATTTCCAAAGCAGTATAGAGAAAACATCTCTTAAGACTTCACAACTTTATTATGACAAACTTAATGATGAATTTTGCTATCTCAGTATGATTGTCCACTTGCAAATAGCCTCAATCCAGATGCTAATGGATACTTTGGGCGTTGGACAATAGTGCATATGCTGCACCAGAGGGAAGCAATTTTCATACAAATGTTTTCTGCTCTTTGAATTTCCCCACTGTCAAATCAGTCTGGAAAAACTGCAGCTGTAATTCTGCCTGCTGGGACATTAGTAATAATTTAGGAGGCTTAACCTTCTCCTACACCTGTCCTCTCCCAAAAAGCTAAGCCTAAAACAAATGCCTTGGCCACCAGGGATCTTGCTAGCAGGGGGAGCACCACATCTGCATCAGTATAGGTTGTACCAGCACATCATGGGTTATGCACGCTACAGAGAAGCAGGTTTCAGAGGAGCCCATCAGACAGCAGGGAGACCTGCATGAGGTAGATAATGGCTTTGTATTTGGCTCTAGTGAATTGAAATGCAAGAGCAACAAGCAATTTCTGCCCAGCAGTGCAAATTTGAGTCAGCCCAGACAAGCTGAACATAAGTACAGATACAAAAGGTAGCTGGCTATAGCTACAAAGACAGCCTATTTAGTCTGTGTCAGTAGTCACTATGCTTTTGGTGAATTCATTTTTAATTATCCTGCAATATACAGAAACAGAAACAGAAGAGCAATCAAAAGATTATTCCAAATATTTGAGTGCAGCTATTTTCCATTCCTGTCTATGTTTTTAGACATTCATCTGCAGGGAGTTCAGCTCATAGAAAATGGAAGGAAAAAGGAGCTGTGGTGATAGTAGAACACCTAATTTGTCACTCTTTCTGTACAGCTGTCACAAGTTTCCTACTATTTTGAAAAGCCCAAGTTATGGGTTTTCTAGTATTTCTTATGGGAGATTATTCTATAGGTTCATATAACTGCTATCAGAAGATTTTTTAGCAAAGACTACATTTTTCTTGTCTATTATCTATCCCCTTATTTTTCACTATGCTAATTATGCTTTCATTTAATTGTTAACACATTGGCTTTTAACATTGACCACAGTTTTTTCTTTGTGTGTGATTACAGATCATTGCCTTCTTCACCATGTTGGCTTCTATAACTCCCCCTTAACTCCTTTAGTCTACCTACCTTTATAAAATAAAAGGTACAGAAATCAAATACACTGTCAGAGTTGCAGTAAATAGGTTTTGCTGCAGACAAAGAACAGCTTCTAACACTGAGCTGTGGAATGATTCACTGCTTAGTCAATTTGTTTCCCTCTCTTTCTCTCACTATGCATGTCATGTTAACAGTTCACTGTAAGGTACACATATATTTGATATATTATATACACAATATTATTTATAATATTATCAAAACTAGACCATTCTAAAATAATTTTCCCATGTAATCAGAGGTTTGAGATGACAATACTAACAGAAAGGTTCTAATATAGTAATAGTTCTTTTGTTTTTTGCTGTTCTCCAAAAATAATTTGTAATAATAATTTCCTATTCCAAATTATGCTGCTTTGCACACATGTTAATTGACTGGTTCATTTCTTTTTTTATGAGAGATTTTATTTTGGCTTAAGGAACTGATCACTCTGTTTGTTGTAAAATACTTGTGGAAATTTTGTGAATTTCATATCTAAGAAATGAGATTCAGGTGAGTAAGATGAGCTGATTGTTCTTGTCCTGGTTTTGTTAAAAACAAGACAAGTTTCTCTTTTAGTGAATTTTCCTTTCAGCTAAAGTCTTCTTACTCACTGCACTTTTCTGAAAGCTAGATACGTTTTGGTAGACATAGCAATGGAATGCAAGTTTGCTGATTAAGATTCATGTCCCACGAGAGGGGCAAGGAGAAACTGAACTGAACAGGTGACTAAAACTGACCAACTAAGTATTCCATCCCATTCACGTCATACTTCATATAAAAGTGGGAGATCGTGAGGATCTCATCCCTTTTTCCTCTTCTTCAACTATGGTCGGCATCCGGGGACAACCTTGCAAGTTGTCCCTGTGAACTGAGGCCTAGTGGCAGACTGAATGCCGTTCCAGTTTGCTTCAGGGTCCAAACCAGGACTTCTTGATGCCTGCTCTGCTGCTGCTGGAACAGTGCTGATCTTTGCCAGGATTTTCAAGATTGGGTTTGTATATTTTATATTATTTTCTCTATGTTATTAGTAGCATTAGTAAAACATTTTTAATTTTTTCCAACTCTCTCCCTCTGTCCTTCATTGCCTTCCAATCAACTGTACTTAGTGCGAAGGGAGGAGGGCCGAGGGGGGGTTGAGGGGAAGAGGGGGTTAACAAAACATTTGCCAGGGTTTATTGTCACCCTGCAGTCAAACCTTGACAGTTATGATAAAATTAAAATGGAAACCACAGAGAAGTGGATATATTTGGGTTACAATGCATTTCTCTTTTAAATGCTATTTCTATTTATTTAAAGCTAAGACTGTTAATTAATGAATTCTGAAATACCTTTAATATCTGTCTAAGCTGCCTGGAGTTGTAAGTGGGAGATTCAACACCAGAGGAGTGCAAAATCTTTTCTTATTCTGAATTTTTAGTGTTGAATGAACTGGAATCTCTGACAGAAAGAAGTAAACTAGGCTTGAAAGTTGAGTTACTTAGTTGCTAAGAATTTTCTGTGTTACATTGAATGTATTTAAGAAAAATATTTATTATGTGAATATTTTTGGCAGCATGATAAGTGGTATCAAATTAATGGATGAAAATAAAATTCAAAATTAATGCATCAAAATAAATGAATTAGAGCGGTAAGTTTTTACACCACAATATGAAGGTGATTCTCAGTTGGTACTGAGTTGAATATCCACTTATATCCATTGACTTAAGTCCATTAGAGCTATGTCAGCCAAATTTAGGTAAAACTACTTCTCAACAGGAGAGAAATAATAATGAATGTTTTCTGTATTTGTATCTTACTGATATCTAACTGACCTTTACAGGGCTAAAAGCCCCCTGTAAAATGACAGCACGTAGCAGAACTGTTTTTAAAAATATTGTAAGTACTAAACAAGCAGAATTTGGGGCGTATTTAATGGAGAAATGGGATTTAAATGAAATGTTCAGAGTAACAGTTTCACTCTTCATTAAAGTGATTTTGTATCTCTTGGATTCTGGATTCATATCTCAGATGAAAACAGCATCAGTGTCTGTTGCAGGCTAGGATTTTAATTCAGTGCCCATTTTGAAGGAAGAATGACCCTTATAGTGCTTAATTGACTGTAGCATTTCTCAAGAGTGACCTGGGGTGGTCTCGGAGGTGTCCCATGCAAGTAAGAACAATGATTGTTGCTTACTGATGAGTGTATAGAGTGCAGTGCTCCTAGTACTAATAGGCTAAGTCAAGAAGGGAGGAGGACTCTTATTTGATGTTTCACTGTATTTGCCAAAATCAAAACAATTTGAATTGTTCTGATGTTTCAAGATGAATTTGTATCCTGGAACTCCTTTTGCTTTAGCCATCTACTCAGGTTCACAGTCATGCTCTTGCTGTCACAGATAACACAAAGGTCACATGAACCTATACCGTGTGTATCATAAACTTAACCTCTGTTTGATCTTGTGCCCTGCAAAGACTGCTCTGGCAGTGTATACTCTTCTGAGCCTGCAATTATTGTGCCTCCCAAATCGATTTATTGTATTCCCCACAGTCCATATGTTGTTAGTCAGTAGATCTGAATTGTGTTCTGTGACCTTCACAGAAAAAGCATATCCCCAATTAATACAATATTCCACCTACTTTCTGTTCAATTTCTCCTTCCTAATTCCTTAGCTGGAGAACATCTACCTTAATTCAGTTGAATGCTCAATGTCTCTGAGCAGGTTGCCACCATACAACCAAGGACATCACTGCAATTACAAGTAATTCTACAAAGAAATTAATAAAGACTCAGTTGTGGAGTGTTTTAAATGCAGGCTGCACTGTGGTTCTGATAATATGTTACCTCCTACAAGCACTGTTCAGTGAGATTGGAGCTTGGGTCTCTAACATGAATTATATTTCAGCAAGATCACTTAGGGGTCCATTTTTCTCCTTTAAACGAGCCCCAGTGGAAATTATCCACTCCCCTCATCCTCCACTCCCATTTAATTAATTTTCTTTTAAATACATGAGTGTTTTAGATATTTTCTGCAGATTATTCTTTAGCAAATTGAAGAGGTAATTTCGGCTTTTTGGCAAACATATTAACAACATAAAATTTTTGGAGAAAATAGAAGCCTGCCCATTTTTCTGAACTTTGCTGTCTGGTAATTTGGAAATCATTAACAATAGCAGGCAAGGATAGTATTGTTTAGACCACGTTTATGAAATTAATAGGAAAAGGGGTTCAAATGCCATTTTACCTTCCTGTCTCTGAGCAAAAAGGTCATATTCTTTCCAGCTAAGATGTGGAATCAAAATGCAAGAGGGAGGTCTATGGATCTATTTTCATGTATGGCTCTAGTCTTGGTCATCGACCAAGCATTTAGTATCTTATTTACAAACTTTTGCACTCTTTCAAATGGACATATTATTTTGCCCTTATCAGTCATGACATTATCATCTTAGTTATCCAAGCTTAATTTTTTAGGGTAAATACTAACAATTACACGTTGTAAATAATCTTAAAATATATTTCCTGATGTAATTATTTTGTAGATGTCAGTTCCAGAATGCACTGCTGCCCAGAAATTTGCTCATTTGATATTTTTTAAGCTAATATAAGTAAAATAAAGATAAACTTATTTAAAATGCTGGGAAAAAAAAAAAAAAGGATATTTTTGGGGTTTTTGGTATACTTCTGTATTTAACATAATCATATTGATCGGATTTTATTTGTTTTATAATGTAGTGTACTTACATCTGCCGAGACTTTACGTCTTTAAAGAAATGAAAAAAATGAATGCTCCATGACACAGCTGTGTAAATACATAAAAATTTGTTGATGTTATTCATAGGTTTTAACGATCTTGGAGTTCACTGAAGTTTGAGTTCAGGCCTTACTTGAAATTTGACTACTCTCTGTATGAAATGGAACTACAGCTGACTTTTGAGTAATATTCTTGTATTAGAGATTTCTCATTTTCTTTCTTTCTCTTTCAAACATTGTTGTTTCATGTACAAGAGCATAATAATACTGTGAAAGTAGTTTTTATTAGAAAGGGGAAAAATCATTATTATTTCATCTCATCTTATTATCAAGTTGAAACGTGGGATAACTTCCAGCAAATAAGTATTCCAATATTTTGTCTCAAGTGCCCCCAAATCTACTCTTTACTACTACATTAATGATCTAGTCTTTATGGATAAGAGTCAGGGGAAAGACCAACAAGGCAGATATCCTGGTGGGAGTCTGTTACAGACCACACAACCAGGAAGAGGCAGATTAAATATTCTCTAAGCAGCTGGGAGAAGTCTCACGATCACTAACATAGAGGGCTTCAGTTTACCAAATAACTGCTGGAAATATGACACAGCAGGGAGGAAACAGTCTATGAGGTTCCTGGAGTTTGTACAAGGCAACTTCCTGACACAGTTGGTCAGTGAGCCAACTAGGGAAGGCGTCCCACAGACCTGTTTCCAGAAAAGGACTTGTGGGTAGTGTGATGATCGGAGGCTGCCTTGGGCATAGCGATCATGAAATGATAGCATTTTTGATTCATGGAGAAGTCAGGAGATGGTTAAGATAAGTCCTGCCTTTGAGTTCTGGAGGGCTTGACTTGGTTAGGAGGTTGGTTGACAGAGTCGCTTGGGAGGCAGTTCTGAAGGGCAAAGGAGTCCAGGAGGGCTGGTCGCTCTTCAAGAAGGAAATCTTAGAGGCAAAGGAGCAGGCTGTCCCCATATGCCAAAATACGAGCTGGTGAGGAAGAAGGCTGGCTTGGCAGAACAGAAAGCTTTGGTTGAAACTCCAGAATAAAAGAAAATTCATAACTTTTGGAAGAAGGGGCAAGCAACTCAGGAGGCCTACAAGGATGCTGTGAAGTTATGCAGGGAGAAAAGTAGAAGGAGCAAAGTCCAACTAGAGCGGAGCCTAGCTACTGCTGTAAAAGTCAACAAAAATGTTTCTGTAAGTATATGAGCAACAGAAGAAGGGCTAAGGAGGATCTCCATTCTCTAGTGGATGCAACGAGAAGATAGGGACAGAAGATGAGAGAGAGGCAGAGTTACTTAATGTCTTCTTTTCCTCAGTCTTTGGTAGTACAACCAGTTTTCCTCCAGGTACACATGCCCCTGAGCCAGAAGACAGAGACGAAAAGCAGAAGGAAGCCTCAATAATCCAGGGGGAAATGGTTAGTGACCTGCTACACCACTTAGACATGCATAAGTCTAACGGGGCCAGATGGGACCCACCAAAGGGTTCTGAGGGATCTGGCGGAGGTGCCTACCTAGCTACGTTCAATCATTTATCAGCGGTCCTGGCTAACTGGAGAGGTCCCAGTTGATTGGAGGCTAGCAAATGTGACGCCCATCTACAAAAAGGGCCAGCATGGTTTCACCAAGGGCAAGTCCTGACTCACCAACCTAGTGGCTTTATACAATGGAGTGACTACATCAGTGGACAAAGGAAGGGCTATGGATGTCACCTATCTGGACTTCTGTAAAGCCTTTGACATGGTCTCCCACAACATCCTTCTCTCTAAATTGGAGAGATACGGATTTGATGGGTGAACTGTTTGGTGGATGAGGAACCAGCTGGATGGTCACACCCAGAGAGTGGTGGTCAATGGCACAGTGTCTGGATGGACACCAGTGACAAATAGTGTCCCTCAGGGGTTTGTGCTGGGACCAGTACTGTTTAATACCTCCATCAATGACAGAGACATTGGGATTGAGTGTACCTTCAGCAAGTTTGCAGTTGAGTGGTGCCATTGATATGCCTGAAGGATGGGATGCCGTCTAGGGGGATCTGGACAAGCTCGAGAAGTGGGTCCACACAAACCTCATCAGGTTCACCAAGGACAAGTGCAAGGTCCTGTACCTGGTTTGGGGCAACCCCCAATATCAATACAGGCTGGGGAATGGAGGGATTGAAAGTAGCCCTGCTGAGAAGGAGTTGGGGGTACTCATACAAGTGTCAACATTCTTATTTCCTTTTTACCATTGTATTTTATACCTTTTCACTCCCTGCATGTTTTCTACACCATCACCTCCCTTATCTTGTTTTATGTAGATAAGTTAGAAATAAATACTGAAGCCTTTGTGATGTCATTATCATGATACTTACTACACCCTAGCTAGAGTTCACATCATGTTCAGATCTCATTCCAAAGAGGCATTCATGCTTAGAGGAGATGGTCGGAGTTTATACAGACAGGGACAAACATATGGACAAGGTGAATGTAAAAATGTGTGATCTGTTTAGCACTGTGAGAAAAGCAAGCAAGGTGAGATATGGGAGATGCATGCCAAATATTAGAAACAACTGAATGCAGTGGATTCTGCTTGCTCTTCCTCATAATGTAAAAAAGAGCTCTCATTAAAAACAAGTTCATCTATGAGAAACTGATTGTCAAGGTTTAATGCAAGGTGACAATAAACCGTGGCAGATGCCCTCTGTTAATCCCTCCCACCATAAAATGTGATAGAAAGATAAGGAAGAGAGACTTCAAGTTAGAAAGAGTCCTGCAAGTTGGAGAAGTTTTAGAGCCTTTATTAGTGCTACTAATAAACAGAGAAAAAGATACAAAATATTCAAAACCAGTCTTTAGCCCCATATGGAGTTGGTGTCACTCCAGCGGTGGAGCTAGGAGCTAGCTTGGCTCCAGCAGCTGCAGGGCAGACACCCAGAAGTCATGGGTGGGACTTGACAACAAACTGGAACTGGATGCAGGGATTTCAGGGCCTTGGGCCTAGGGTCGCAGGCAGACAGGCAAGGTCCTCTCTAGATGCTGGCCATGGTCGAAGAGAGAAAGATCCTCGCGATCTCCCTCTTATACAGGGTGTATGACATGTATGTGATGGAATACTCAATCAGTTTTAGTCACCTGTTCCATCTACCCCTCCTCAAACATGCTCCTCTCAGTTACGGGAAGTTATCAGAATTCTTGGCTGTCAGAGCAATAAATCTAAACATGAGCTTCTTCAGCATTCACAGAATCACAAAATGTTAGGGATTGGAAGGGACCTCAAAAGATCATCCAGTCCAATCCCCCTGTCAGAGCAGGAACACTTAGATGAGGCTACACAGGAATGTGTCCAGTTGGGTTTTGAATGTCTCCAGAGTAGGAGACTCCACAACTTCCCTGGGCAGCCTGTCCCAGTGTTCTGTCACCCTCACTGTGAAAAAGTTTCTTCTCATATTTAAGTGGAACTTCTTGTGTTCCAGTTTGTACCCATTACCCCTTGTCCTACCATTGTTTGTCACCGAGAATAGCCTGGCTCCATCCTCATGACACTCACCCTTTGTATATTTGTAAACATTAATAAGGTCACCCCTCAGTCTCCTCTTCTCCAAGCTAAAGAGACCCAGCTCCCTCAGCCTTTCCTCATAAGGGAGATGCTCCACTCCCTTAATCATATTCATGGCTCTACACTGGACTCTATTCCTGTCCTTCTTGAACTGAGGGGCCCAGAACTGGACACAATATTCCAGGTGTGATCTCACCAGGGCAGAGTAGAGGGGAAGGAGAACCTCTCTCGACCTACTAACCACCCCCCTTCTAATACACCCCAGAATGCCATTGGCCTTCTTGGCCACAAAGGCACAGTGCTGGCTCATGGTCATCCTGCTCTCCACCAGGACCCCCAGGTCCCTTTCCCCTACGTTGCTTTCTAATGAGTCATTTCACAATTTATACTGGAACCTGGGGTTGTTCCTACCTAGATGCAATACTCTACACTTTCCCTTGTTATATTTCATTAAATTTTTCCCCGCTCAATTCTCCAGCCTGTGCAGGTCTTGGTGGATGGCAGCACAGTCTTCTGGCGTATCAGCCACTCCTCCCAGTTTGGTGCCATCAGCAAACTTGCTGATAGTACACTCTATTCCCTCATCCAAATCATCCATTGATCATCTTATCAGTCTTCAGAGCACAGTGGCTGAAAAACACGCAGGCAAAAATTTAGAAAATGCAGTTACTTAGAAGAACTTAGCTGACAGTAAAATTCACTGAAAGAGAAACTGGTCTTGTTTTTAACAAAACCAGGACACTGATAAAAAAATAAATAACATTTCAAACAATGTAAAACACTTGACTCTAACTCAAAGCCACACGCAACTTTGGAAATAAGAATTTAGAAGACAATTAAAGAAAACTGAGCATTTATATGCCCAGTGAGATACATGCAGTTGTATTGCATGGGAAGGCTATGTAATCAGAAAAAAATGTAAACCCTAGAGTTATGCCATGAACTAGTCTCTAAGTAAAAGCAGTTAGAAACATGGTCTTTGGACAATTTATTCCATAATACTTTAAAACTAGTTTTTGTCATCTTTCTCTGAAGCATCTAGCACTAGTCACTGTCAGAAAAGGGATATCGGGCTTGGCAACCTGATAGCTTTATTCAGTAAGGTAATTGTTACCATTCTGATTCTTTGTTCAAACTGCTAGATGATATGTGTCTTAACCACAATGTGGCTTTCTGTAAAAAATGGTCATTGTCATGGCAACGGAAGTAGAAGGACCACTTTCTTTTTTGAGGACTTTATGACAGACTACTTTTTTTTTCTTTTTCTTTTTAATGTAGGCACTATGCTCCTTAAAAAGGGGGTCGAAGATCATACAAAACCCCCTGGAGGATGATGGAAAATGTTCTTTGGTAGGAATTTCAGAGACACAGTGAGGAGATTTTTACAAAATTATAGTTACAAGGAAGAAGGGCTACAATAAGCGTGTCAAGGAGAAGAGAGCCTGCAGTTCTGAAAGCAGCCAAGATATTGCTCAGAGGAACAGGATGTGGTGACACTGTTGGGTCCAAGGCAGTGCAAAAAGGTATCCAGAGGGGTTGTGCAGAGTTTGCTGCACTTCAGAAAGTCTCTGAGCTGGCTGAGACAGTGGTCTGCCTGCAAAGACACAATGGACAAGGAGAAATCAGCTTACGAACCCTTTTCTATTCGCACCCCATCTTTGTTTTCTGTATTTTAAAAGTAAACTAATCTACTTCATAGTTTAATAAAATGGGGGTTGTTTTTTTTCTTTGTTTGTTTGTGTAAAAGCTTTTGAGTATTGTTTAGGGAACTCTTCAAGGGTCTAAATTCCCTGCACAGCTGTGACTGACTTGAGGTCACATCCAATACATTTTCTCTTTGCTTACTTGCTGTCAGATCTCAAGCCTGTAACCAAAATAGAAATGTCATTACTCTTCCTTTGAACCATCGCTGGTGCTGCAGTCACATAGGTACCAGCTACTGGTATTTCAGCAGATCCAGCCAGGTTGGATCTGCAAATATCTCCAACTGGGGACACACAATAAAAGTTGACTAAAGTAATGCCTAAGCAGCTTCGTCAAAACTTAGTGTGGTTTATCCATTCCTCAAAGTTGCGACACATTCAGACTAATGCATAAACATGGTTAATTGCCTACATTCAGGACTTGAGGGTACTGGTGGATGAAAGACTGGACATGACCGATGTGTGCTTGCAGCCCAGAAGGCTGATTGTGATTCTGCCCCTCTACTCTGCTCTGGTGAGACCCCACCTGGAGTAGAGTGTCCAGCTCTGGAGCCCTCAGTACAGGAAAGACATGGACCTGTTGAAGAGGGTCCAGAGGAGGGCCTCCAAGGTGATCAGAGGAATGGAATGCCTCTTCTAGGAAGACAGACTGAGAGAGATTGGGTTGTTCAGCCTGAGGAAGGCTTCAGGGAGACCTTATTGCAGTCTTTCAGTACTTAAAAGGAGCCTATACGAAAGAGGGCTAGACTTTTTAACAGGACCTGTTGCAACAGGACAAAAGGTAATAATTTTAAACTAAAAGAAAGGAGATTCAGGTTAGATGCGAGGAAGAAATTTTTTACAATGAGGGTGGTAAAATACTGGAACAGGTTGCCCAGAGCTGTGGTAGAAGCCCTGTCCCAAGAAACATTAAAGGCCAGGTTGGATGAGGCTCTGAGCAACCTGATCTAGGTGAAGATGTCCTTGCTTATTGCAGGGAGGTTAGACTAGATGACCTTCGAGGGTCCCTTTGTGGCAGGATGCAAATCCCCCTCTCTCCCTCCCCTCCCCCCTCTCCTTCAGTATGGAAGGAGTAGGCACATCTTCCTCTCTCTCTGAGGCTAACAGCTTCTTTTGTTTGGCCCCAGAGCACCCTGGCCAGGGCCATTAGGAGAAGGGAGTGCCGAGGTACCAGTGAGCCGCTGGGCACCCGTGGCCAGCGTGGGGGATGTTTGGAAGCTTCAGGGGCACCCCACAGCCAGTATGGGGGTGCAGAGAAGCTTCTAGAATGCCTACAGTCAGGTCTGATCAGCCAGTATAAAAACGGGATTCTCGTCAAGACTCTTGCCCATTGTCACGGGTCTCTTGGAGCACAAGCAAAATGCTGCCGCTGAGAGCCCTCCTCCCTGGGATGGAGACTCCGCTTGCCTTGCCGCCACGTGTGTGAGTAAAACTTCTTGCAGGATTGCGAGTATACTTATACTTTCCGTGCACATATGCACGTGTAACTTTCCATGCTCAATATGAGCATGTATAAAATTAATCCTCGCATAATCATGAGCGTATTTATCCTTTCCGTGCACATATGCACGTGTAACTTTCCCTGCTTAATACAAGCACGTGTACTTTATGTGCACATTTGCACGTGTAACTTTACGTGCACATTTGCACGCGTACTTTAAATTATTTCCTCGCACAATCGCGAGTGTATTTTCCTCCCGTGCTTCCACACAAGCACGTGTAATATTCCATGCACATTTGCACGTGTAAGTAAATTAACCCTCGCAGGATTGCGAGTGTACTATAAATTTACCCTCGCAGAATCGTGAGCGTACACTTTCATATTCACTACGAGTACCTGTATCTCTTTAAGAATAATCCCGCACCGTATTCAGGCAAGTGTGTATTCCTCCCAGACTCAGAGATGGTTTCGGCATTGTTTTGGGTAAAGCCATGTGCATGTACACTGTGGACCTCCTGTTGTAATAGTTGCTGTCCCTTAATAATTTTCCTCAACTGATATCCAAACCTGTATTTAAGTCACTTTTAGAGTGCTAAAACCCTGTTTCTCACCTGTTTATTAAAAGTTGTTTTGGACCCTGTTGTCCCTTAAACTAACCTCGGGGTGCCTCCGTGACACCTTTCCAATCCAAATTATTCTACGATTCTATGGTTGTTTGCACCTTCGTAAATTTCCCTCAGCTGGGCTGTTTTCTGCATTGGCACAACAAAGCAACTTGAATTCTGTAAATCTTTTATGTCTGTACTTTTCCTGTCAGTTCCTCTCCACTGTCTCCTTTTTGTCTGGGCTCTGGGAGGCCACAGCCCTTCTTTAGCACATAACTTTTCCTTTGAGAAAAGAAAGCCACCAAGCCCAGATGAAAGCAGATAGACACCCTCTCTTTTCAGTTAATAACTCAGCTATTGCTGTCGTAACTCCTTTGCTGGCTGGCGCAGGAGGTTTTATTTGAATCCTTGATGTTGTGTGCTAATGCTGAACCTAGAAAGAAAAACCCATCACATTCCATTAACAATTGCACTTAAAAATCATAAAGGTTAGACAGTTTGTCATAAATGTGGATGCTTTCCTCATGTATTCAGTTATGAAGCTTGTTATTTTGTGTGCTATAACGAAATCTTGATCCTATGAAAACAGATGAGACATTTCCTGTTACCTTGCACAGAGCTGTGATTTCAGATTGGAGAATCAAAATGACATGAAAATGTTTTAAGACATCAATGTTTCAGTAAAAAAAAGAAACATAAGAAGGGAACGATAGGAATTACCAGTAAATTAAAAACTGGAGAACTGTTAATTTAATAAATAAAGAATATTCCTTTAAAAGATATAATAACTGGTGATTGTAGCAACTAGTTACTTCTCTGTAGCTTAATTAAACTATGATGAAGTTTTTTTCATCACACTCACTTGTGCTGTGTATATTTTATACACCAAAAATAATTATTGACTTCTAAGTAGATTAAATTTTGTCATTATTTTTAAGAAAGTAATTAACCTGAAACAGTCTCTATGTTTATTTTATTCCAAAATCAACATACTAATTATTAATCAGTAATAAAATAGGTTAGTGAGACAAAACAGAAATTAGGAATATATGCAACATTTTGTCTCTAAGGCTTTTGTCAGCTGAGGAAGAAAGCAAAAGGCTACATACTTTAGCTTCATCTCCTATCAGGAGAAGCCTTAGCAGCTAAGCACCATCTTTAATCTTCTATTTCTTGTGTAAATTTTAGCTAATTTGCTTTTAACTTCCATTCCATGCATTCATTTAAGAGTATTCCTGTTATTCCACAATAAGATTCAATCATAAAATACACACAAGTCTGGTGACTTCAAATTGCTTCACTAACTTACAGTCCCAGGGCAGATCTATGTGCAGAGTGGAGCCACTTCTGCCAAGCCAGTGACACCCGCTACATTTTAATTTGGGATTGCTGAAGTAGTAGCATTATATGAAATGGTAGTTCTTTTAAATTTCTTTCTTTTAAAGTTACTACTTCTACTTCTTTGGAGGCTCTTTGCATGGCTTAATGAGTTATCCTTTTACTTGACAAACACAAATCTGTTTGTAAGGTATAACTAGGAAGACATAACTGAAAAGCATTTTTGGTAGTTTTTTTGTGTGTTTAAAATGAGGGAGAAATAAGGTAAAGAATATTTATCTCCTGGATCTTAATAATTTATTGCTTCCAAATAAGTAAAATAAAACATCCTTTTCCATCAGGAGAGTGAGCAATCCCCTCAGTTTCTTTCCCTGCTATGTATGGCATGCAAGAACTACCAATGCTCCTCTATATAGGGGAAGATCTTGGTCCAAAAAGGAACCACCACATGACATACCACCTTCTTACATGAGAGCATAGCTTTGCTGCAGACCTTCTCCATAAATAGACTCCCAATAAAAAGGTAAATCTAGAAATAAGGCAAAGAAAAAAGCACAGCATGGCTATTGGAGTCACAGATTTCCTTCTATGCAGTATCAAAAAATACAAAGCATATAAAGACTTGCTGCCACCATTCAGCACAAATGATGCTACTGCTCTTGCATGTTTCATTGAGTTCTTCCCTTATTGCTGTACTCAAACTCGTGAGCACATTTTTCGTACTTTTTTCAATCACAGTCTTCCACACTTTTTTTCACACAAATTACCTCTTTGCATATTTGAGCCTTACTTTAATTCATAGAGTTTGGACTTATATAGCTTGTGTCCTGACACCCGTGAAAACACTACACAAAGATGTCCACAGTTTGAAAAACTAAGATGTTCTGTCCTTTGCCAGAAGGTGTGCTTCCACAGGGGTCAGTTACTTTATTTGATTACAACAGTGTTAAGATCTGGTTCTTTCCTTGTTTTTGTTGTCTCCAGGTAGCACAGTAAGATTAAACATGAGCAGAGAGTAAATTATGAGCCTAAGACACTGATATAAATAAGAAGTAAGGCTCCTGAAGTCAACACATTTAGACTTTCATTAAAATTGTACAAGCTAACAAATAGGCTTTTACAGGGAAGTGCTCTAAGCACACTAAAAACATATGAATAATGTATAACAATACAGATTGAGAGCCGAGTTAATAGATCAACCAGTTTTCATAGGATATTCTGTCTCTGAATGTGACATGCTATTGTTTCATGAGGCCAAAAGTCCTTGAAATGGATGAGATAAAGACCAGGTTCAGAGACCATTCAGACAAATTGCAAGGAAAGGGTTGCTGGTAGAAATTTTTTTTTTGGATGAATTTACATAATTTTAAGCACAGTGTATTTTATAGTCTTCTGAGAAGCACTGATTGTATGAAGCTGGGCTGGTTTCTAACTGAAAATTAGGTAATTTTCTTCATGCAGTTAGAAACCTTTCTTTTTTGTAGCTAGCATGGTCGTTGTTTGAATTTAGTTTGAGAACAAGAGATAACACCCCAGGGCAGAGCTAATGTTTCTAATTGCTCTGGTCTGAGAGCCAAGGATGTCCTCAGTGCTCTCTCCACAGGTATGAGAGAGGCCATTGATGGGACAGACCCTGACTGACATCCAGACTGATCAGTAATGGTATTCCATGACATTAGTGTCATGCTTCAGATTTACAAGGGTCAGGATCTTCTGGTCTCTCATGCTCTCTCTTTTTGTCAGAGCCAGGACAGAGACCTGCTTGAGGGAGTTCTGTTCAGGACTTTCTTTAGTTGGGCCTTTTGCCATGCTGCTGTTTTACAGAGGCCTCTGGGCCTTTCTGCCTTTCTCTGTCTTCTCTCTCTGGGATCAGCTGTTCAGGACCAGGGTGCTACTTTCTGGGAATGGTTGTTTGGTGCAGACAGATTTTGTGAGGAATTACATTTGGTATATTTTATTTTATATTCTATTTCTAATATATATGTATATTTACTAGTAGTGTGTTTGTATTTTGTTATTTTATTAAACTGCGTTTTTTTCAATCCAATTTTCTCCCATCCCTTTCTATTCTTTCCCCTGCTTGGGGGGTGTGGTGGGGAGTGGGAGAGCAGCTAGCATGATTATATTGCTAGCTGGGGTTAAACCACACCAGAAGCCAATGATTTTGTTATACATTAATTGTCTCTGTCATAGAGATATCCTTCGGGGCTCTGCTGGCAGTCCTGGACACTGTGGCTATCCCAAAGGGACCTTCTCAAGTCTGTGGTGGGAAATATTCTGATCCATTCATACCGATTTCTGTGTAACACTTGTCTTTGCTGGAGTGCTTGAAAAGTACAGCATAGAATCAGCTACATTCTTCTCTCATCAAGCAATTTGTAGAAAAGGAACCTGTAGCATCTGAGAAATTGTATAACTCTTTTAGACTACCAAAGTGGGTGGAGAGTAACACTCATATTTCTTACTATGCATCATTAATTTCTTTTTCTTGAAAGTTTACAATGCAATTGTATTTCTTTGTTAGATTTTTGGAAACATACGGCTTTGTTTTTTCTTCTTCATACCCAGATATGTGAAAGATTAAGCACTTCATGTTACCTTTTTCTTTTAGGCAGGGTTATTTTAATGTATGATGGCACAACTGAGGTCATAACTGAAATGATGACCACTACATGATAACTTAGACTAGACAGGAATTTAGAAATGCAATAAACCAAACAGTATGCCAAGATAAGTCTTCAACATTGAAAAAATCTTTAGAAAATTTCATTTGTGTTCACGGTGCAATTTACTTGCAGTTTCTCTCAGTACAAAGAAGGAAATTCTCCTTCTTAGGCAAAAAGTATAGCTATTAAATTGTATAACAAGATGATGAAGTAGGGTACAGTCATCAGAACAATAGAGTTTTTCCAATGGAGCTTTATCCCACTGGATGTTACAGCTGATCCTAGTAAGTTTAGGATACCTGTTCTTCTGCAGCCATAGCAT
Source organism: Patagioenas fasciata (assembly GCF_037038585.1). Lineage (NCBI taxonomy): Eukaryota > Metazoa > Chordata > Aves > Columbiformes > Columbidae > Patagioenas > Patagioenas fasciata. Next base: position 24,138,428 of record NC_092524.1, on the reverse strand, counting down.
GACTGAGTTCCATTCCTGCTGAAATCAGCTAGTTTCAGTGGGGGCAGAAATGGGTCCTCTTCTGGTGGGATATGTTCCATGGTTCCTTCAAAGCTTAGCCTTAACCTATGGACTTCAGCAGGCAAATATAACCACCAAGACAGTTATTTACATCAGTAGGTGCTCAGAATACAAGACTCGAGAAAGAAGAGTGAGTGAAAAACTGGAGTAAAATAGCATATTTAGTAGATCCTTAATGTTCTTATTTGCTTAGCATTAATTCTCACTTTTTTTTTTTTTCTCACGGAATATGTACCACTTTTCTGTCTTTACAGTGACCACATAGATATATCCATAGAGCTATTTCAAGGTGTCACAGGCTAGGTAGCACTACCTAGTTCAATAGCATCAATTTTTGTGTAATAAATGTTGATCTTGCATTAGATTCTTGTAAGGTTCATTGTGAAATGCCCCGTTTACCACCATGTCACACAATTTCAGCTAATTAAACCTCATTTCTGATACAGAAGGATTCTGTAATTATATCTTATTCTTATTACTGCAAGCTTTTTTTCTTTACAAAGCCCATAAGAATCCTTAATGATTTTCATGATATGAAAACCTGATTATTCAAAATAGAGCATGTGATTGTCATTGCTGCGGATGCATTATAAAGAATGCATTTACAATCAGCTGTATTTTTGAGAAATAGCTTGGTAATATAAAACTTGCATAACACAGTTTTATCTTTTTTGTGGAGATTTACAAGGCTAAAAGGACCTCAAGAGGGCATCCCCTTTCATGCCTATCGTAAATTGTATGATTAAAGTCTAAAAAGAATGTAGATGCTTAAACTGAAGCAAATATAAGCTTGATATGGCTGAGGAAAGGGAAAAACAAGGTGGTTCTAAATAATATTTGTTCTTCTTCAGCCTCCAGTGCAATTTGTAAAAACCTTGGGATTCCTTAAATTATGCTCAGCTGTCTACAGGCCTATAGGGTAAGGCCTGTATCTGGAAAGTACCACGGTAGAAAATTGTCATGGTTCCTCTCTCCAGGATCAGATCAGGAGGAGAAAAGACTCAGTCTCATGATGTCTCACCTTGGGAAAAAGAAGAGGGAAACTCTGCATTATGTGTGTGTGTGCATGTGTATGTGTTTTGTGGTATACAGTAATATGTTCATTAAGTAGTCAGGTACATTTGACCTAGCTTCTCAGCTTCTATTGGGGTTATTCACAGAACTGCTGTCATTATTTTCCCATTACACATTTGTCATCCCATCCAGGGGAGAAAAAGGATGGAATCAGCACAAAATAATGGCTAGGTAGGGATGCAGTCTGTAGTCAGAGGAAATCAGAAATCCATTTGTATGGAGATATAATTAGAAAGATTGCTATTTAAATATAACCAGCCACTGTTGACGGCAGCTGATTTTTCCTGTGCATAGTGGGTCTAAAGTTACCATTATGAATTGCACAACTGGTTAAAGTTACATATTTTTGCAAGTTTTCACTTTTTTTTTTTTTCTTTTTCAGTGGGAAAATATTCTTCCCCTTTTTTGTTGGAGACTATTATATAACTCAATAGAACAAAACATTTCATATAGCTTCACAAGTGACTCACTCTCATTTCATTTACTTCATTTCTTTTTCCTAAGCTTAAAAGTCACCTTGCAGGATCCATATGGAGAAAACAAAATTCTGTTGTAATCTTCAGTTAGAAACTTTTGGGAAACCTCTTGGAAAAGCTGTATGTAACCTAAGAGTTAGGATCTCTGGGCCACAATAATCTGTGCACCAAGTTTAAAGTCTGTTTGAAAATCAAATAGGAATGGTCTCAACCTAACTGCCTAGAAAACAGTGCAAGGTAGGGAGTGTCTGCTGCTATAACTTCAGGTACTTCCTTAGGCAAGATTGGACAGAAAAAATTTTGCTTTCAAAGCTTAGTATCTGTTCCTGTTTAGGGAGTCTCATTGTTTAAAGATTTAAAGGTGACCTAGATGGTCAACTATACTGTGGATATTTATGCAGGCAGATACTTCAGAGAAAAAAGATACAAAGGAAACACTGCTGTTAGTGCCACCATGCATAGAAGCACCTCCCTGCATCCACATTCATTTATCACAGTGGGAAATAATCAATTCCACTGAGAAGGTTTTTAATAGCAACTTCTTCAATGAGCTAAGCAAACTATATTTACGTATATATATAGGTATATATATAGATTGGTGCACACACTATCTAAAGTCCTACTGATTGCTCTATGTGCATTTGATTTTTTTTTCTCTACAGAATGGACTATATATTATGTACTACAATTGTTGTCATAAAATCTAGATAAAGATCACACAAACTGTGAATTTCAAATTCTTTACAGATTTCTTCTTGTAAGCATACATTTTCCCACTGAAAATATTGTTAATGGAAATATTAAGAAAGATATAATCAGTATTTGATATGTCAGTTTTCCTCTTTTTTTCATCTTTGTTACTGTTCCTAAGTCTAGCCCTGCCTTTAGTACAGTGATCAACTGTTTCTTGGAGCCACAAGCATCACCTCTGCCTTCCCAAGACACAATAGGTTGCACTTTCAGGTGCAAAATATTCTTTAACTTTTCCTTCCTAGAAATTTTGGCCATGTGATGACTGTAGCCTATTGTATGAATGCATGTGATGATCTAAATCTTACCAATACTGGATATGTACTCACCTGATAAAAAGAAAACACTCATCTGGCTGTTATCAGAATGCCCTCTAATCCCCCAGCAAAGTCATGAAAGAAGGCAAAGGCCACACTTGAGGGATGTTAGTGTTAGAGAACTGATACTGCCACTACTTGTTTTGTGAATAAAGGATTTCCATCGCCATGGCCATAGGCATAGAGACTTTCAAAAGTCATAAATTCACTAAGTCACTAAGAAAATAAAATAATTTAAAATCTCTGAAATAGATCTTTGTAGGCAAAGTGCTGAATTGTATGATCTCAACGTACGGCTCTACAGCCCTCGCTTAAGCTCATTCTTCCGAACTGTGCCAGTATTTGATGTACTTTGTATTCTATTACCCTGTGGTGACCACCACCATCTGCTTTTTTCAAATGGCAAGAAACGCTATTACCATTGATATTAGGGTCTGTATGTCAATTACAGTGGAAGCCATGCCACAAGTCAAATTGAGCCTTGCAGTTCAAGCTGTGACAGCAAAAACACTGGGACTCTGAAGTTGTTATGCAAGAAGTAGGGCTGGATGCCAGACTTGAAGAAGTGTATTACAAAGGCCCAGGGAAGCAGAAATGTCTGAGCAAGGGTATCTACATATGTGCATTAAAACTGTGGCAAAGACCTCCATGAAGTGGATGAAAAACACAGGTGTACTCCTCCATGACCTGCCAGAAAATGAGCTGCAAATGGGTTTTGCAATGCAAATGGACCCTTTTCCTCGTGGGCAGCTTGCCTCCATACAGTACTAATGCATGCAGAATCTCTATCGTGTAAAGAAATAACACTGACACATCTCATTCAGTAATTTGGAGGACAGGAACTGGGTAAAGGAAGTCCACGGGCTCTGTATGCACCTAGACTCTGGCTCAGGTCTGCCACCTTGTGTATTGGTGTTTGGTGTCTTTCAGTGCAGGTGAAAAATAGTGTAAAAAACGCCCATGTTTTGCTGTAGGAATGCGAGAAATAAAAAAAGGCTGAATTCAAGACCATAGCTTGGATCCCTGTAGGAAAAGAGGCCAGTACCATCACTACATACAAGAAGAAGTTGCTTGATTGGAAAGCATGGAGCCAAAGGGAGATAGTCCCTGAGCTCTCTTCATATGGTATGGAGTTTATTCCAAGTTTTTGTGGGATGTGTAATACCACCACTGGTTGATTATTTTTTCAATTAGTGTGAGATGCAGTCCATAGCTATATAGCTTTGGCTAAATAAGTGCCTTGGAATAACTGAAATTGCTAGGTAAGAAACTTTCCCTCAAAACTGAAATAATTTAGAATGTTTCGGGATGGAAATCTTTGTTACCCCAATACAGTTCAGGTAATTGATCCAGGTGGAAAAATTTCTGACTCCTTCTGGTAACTGGCTTGTGCTCAACAGCCCTTGCAAACTGAATTCCCCCTTGTGTAATTACAGCAAATGTGTATATTTGATATAGTAACTTCTCTTTAAAACAAATTCAAAAGACTTTGCTGCAATTCCAAGACAACCTCACATTATAGGAGGTACTCATACAGTAATAGTGAATATCACCCTTCCTATATTTATATAGATAAGCTTATAGACAGTAAGCTACACAAAGTAAATTTCAATCTATTTGTAACAGCTAAGACAACAGCAAAATTTCAGTAACAATAGGCAACACTGCAAACAGGAAGGCTTTGAAATGTGCAAGTAGTGATAAGGTTCCTCAGGCCCACTTGCCCTTGAGAGGATATTCCATAGGTTAGAAATCAAGGCACAGAAAACCAACCTCAGTTCTGCAGGCCTACCAGCCTTACTTCTGTTCCTGGCAAAATCATGGAGAAGATTGTTCTGGGAGTTATCGAAAAACATCTGAATGACAATACAGTCATTGGTCCCAGCCAGCATGGGGTAATGAGGGGTAAGTCGTGTTTGACAACCATAATTTCTTCCTATGACAAAGTTACGCACCTAGTTGACCAAGGGAAGCCTGTCAATGTGACCTTTTTGGATATCAGTAAAGCCTTTGATACTCGTTTACAGTATTCTCCTGGACTAGATGTCTAGCACACAGCTGCATAAGCACAGAACACAGTGGATGAGCAATTGGCTGATGGGCAGTGCTCACAGTATTCTAGTAAATTGTGTTATGTCAGGTTGGTGACAGTCACTAGCAGGGTTCTGCAGGAATCCACCTTAGGGCCAGCACTCTTCAATGTCTTCAGAAATGACTTGGATGCAGGACTTGAAAGAATGTTAAGCAAGTTCACTGATGACACAAAATTGGGAGGAGCTGTTGGCAACCTTGAGGGCAGAGAGGTCCTGCAGAGGGATCTGGACAAATTGGAGAACTGGGCAACCACCAGCCACATGAAGTTCAACAAGAGCAAGTGCCGGATTTTGCACCTGGGATACAGGAACCTTGGCTGGGGGATGAGATGCTGGAAAGCAGCTCTGTGGAGAAGGATCTGGGGGTTCCGGTCATTGGCAAGTTAAACATGAGCCAGCAGTGTCCCCTGGCAGTCAAGAGGGTCATCTGTGTCCTGGGGTGCATCAAGCACAGCATTGCCAGTTGGTCGAGGGAGGTGATTGTTCCACTCTGCTCTGCACTGGTGTGACCTCACCTGGAACACTGTGTGCAATTCTGGGTGCCACAGTATGAAAAGGATATTAAGCTACTGGAAAGAGTCCAGAAGAGGGCTACCAAGTTGGCGAAGGTTTTGAAGAGGAAGCCATATAAGGAGCAGCTGAAGTCACTTGCTTCATTCACCCTGTAGGAGACTGAAGGAAGACCTCATCACAGTCTACAGCTTCCTTACAAGGGGAGGAGGAAGGGTAGGCACTGATCTCTTTGTTGACCAATGACAGAACCCAAGGGAATGCCAGGAAGTTGTGCCAGGGGCGGTTTAGGTTAGACAGTAGGAAAAGGTTCTTCACCCAGAGGGTTGAGGAGAACTGGAACAGGCTCCCCAGGGAGATAGTCACAGACCCAAGCCTGGCAGTATTCAAGAAGAGACTGGACAGTGCCCTCAGACACATGGTGCAAACTGTGGAGCTGTCATGTGCAGGGACAGGAGTTGGACCTGATGATCCCTGTGGGTCTCTTCCATCTCAGGACATTCTATGATTCTACGATTCTAAACATGCTACATACCAAAGTGTATTTTGATTTTATATACTGCAAGAAAGATGTGTCCAACTCAGTCACTTAGCTGGTCAGTTAAGGTAAGATAGACTAGCAGGATTCTGAAAATAGCCATATTAGAATTATAAAAATCAATACAATATTTCACAAGGATTCGGTGCAATAAGTGCAAAACCAGAAGAATTATATTACATAAATCTGAAAGCTTCTGTTTAGCTATGACCTTCGAAATATGCAGCACAGGTTTGAAGACACATTTCTGATGCTAGTTAAATCTGGAAAAGCACTGAAAAGTCACAGTTAGATATACATATACAGGGAAAAACAAACGCATGTAAAAAAGTCCAAAACTATTGTTAGCAGCTATGTAAGTGAAGAACAGCTGTCATGACAACCTAACTCATGTAAATGACAAAAGATAAATACAAATATAATTAAAATGCATATGTAACACATTATTGACTTGAAGTCAGAGGTGTCATCAAAGGTTGAAGTAGCTTATATAGTTCATGTCTTCCTCAGGCATTTACGTCATGACGTTCAGCTGGTGTAAAACAGCATAGACTAATTGGATTGAGGTTAGTCACACTGTTTTTAACATCTGCTGGGGATTTTGTCTCTGCTTTTCTCTGTAAGACTGACTAAGGGTTTTTATTACTTTATGTGTCTGTATTCTCTCTGGTGTTTGTTTGCTTGTTTGTTTTCTCTAGGGATGACATAAAACTTGTTTTATCGCCATGCTGTACTTCTTTATGAATTAATTTGCTCAAGACTAAACTGAAGTGTGCAGCTGATTTAAACAGAAAATCAGTGGAAAGTTCTTCTCCAGGAATACGAAATCTGTTGAACCTAAGAATGCTGTGCACTAATGTGATGATTTAAATGAAATTCTCTCTCTAAAAAATGTGGAAATAAATTTTAATGTAAAAGCAATGTCTCAATGGCAATCTTTTTTTGAAACAGAGCTATTTGTTGTTTGCATTCTTTTGAGACAGCTCAGTTATAATCTAATTCTATTAAAGTGAGTGATTTGCTTGATCAAAAATATGTATTTTTTAAAATGTTTTTACACTTTAACAGTGGAAATTTTAAGCTCTTAGTGCTGTTCATGTTCAGATTAAAAAACAAAACAAAGCCCACACTAGAATTTCACAAGTCCAGTAATTCTTGTCCCTGTATGAAGTGATGGCTTTTTGACATCAAGCATCCTCACCAGGTGAGGTAATTGTTTTTCAGAGTTATTTGAAAGGATATTTTTCAAAACAGCTGTTGGTAAAAAAACTCTAGCTCCACCAAACAAGATTTTCTTATAAATTATTGATTACTTGAGTTCTTTGAACAATAACATAGTATTCGTAATTAATTCAGCTACTAGTTAATTGAGTAGCTGACCTGAAATTTCATAGAAATATTTTACAACTAGTATGCAAAACTGTTATCTTTTCTGTCAACAATGACCATCAATGAGTCCTCTCCTTGCTTTTCCGCAAATCCACTTTATATCTGGTTGACTATTTATTTCCTGGAAGCTGAGCATCTAATCAAAATAGTTTAGTGCTGTTACTGCAGATTTTTTCTATTCTGTGGAGTTTTTTTAATGGGTTTGTGTCTTCTGTGCTAAAACATCTAAGCTTTAAAGGTATTTGGATTTGTGCAAAAATTGGAGTGAATTATACTAAGGATTGAAAGGTTCCCCTTACCTGACAGATGGTCTTCTCTGTCCTAAACCAAAATATAACCTGCCATCTTTATTCGTGCTGAAAAGTGTTTTACTCTTCAAACAGCTTCCTATTCCTGTTGAAACAAATTGAATGATCACACAAGTAAGAAACTCTCCACTTAAAAAGAATAGTAAGTCATGCAGCACTTTTCACTAGCACTACTACTTGTTTATAAGATCATTAAAAACACAACACTATATCAGAACTGTATTTCTGCTTCTGAACATATTTCTACTTCACTCAGAATTAGCCTTTCAAAGGTGTATCTAGTACCAGTAAATATATTTTAGATTATTCTTTTCTACATTTTTGTTCACAAATCATCTCTGAAGTTCAGGCAAGATCTGAGCTAATACCAAAACCATTTTTCAATGGATATTAATTTCAACAGCTCCATGAATTCATGAAAAACCCTTTTGAATGAGTTGTATAATTACTTTTGGCAAACATTCACGCACTGAGTTTTATTAACACCTGCTCTCAAGTTATTTTTAAACAGACATCAATAAACATGTATTGACAACAATTTTTTACGATTATTTTAAAAAGCTGTGGCTACATTGACCCTTCAGCTATCTAAGATGAGTGAGCTTTTAAAAGTTCTTGTCACTACTGAAACAAAAGTTTGGTGACTCATTACCTGGCAACTGGCTTAACATGTGACTAGTAAAGTACTGATACTGACTCTGTATGGAAGAGGACAAGGGCTGAGGAAAGGCACATGCAAAACACAGAAAATTTACAAGTGAATGAAAGACAGTTCCTCTCTATATGCAATCTACTCTGTCTGTGCATCTCATCATATTTAATTACTCTTAGAATGATAATTCTGGCTATTTTCTTGATCTTTAGTAAAAATCCTGACTATGAAAATTGTAGTGAGAAAGGAACATTCAACGCCTTTTCTCCACAGGTTGTATATGTGAAGACTTGTTAAGAATCAGGAAGAGAGCACCTGTATTCCTGCTCAACAGGCAGAACCCTGAATATGTCTCCTTATCGATCAAATGCTCTTTCCCAGAAACAGGATACTAGAATAGAAGGATCAGTACTATTCATCTATTTAGATTCCTATTGTTTCCTTAAGCATCTAACATCTACTGAGGCAATATGATTGCTAATCTAATTGTTGAATTTATTGTATTTCATGAATTTCTTTCTATCCATTGTATTGAGCCTAATCCAGCTCTGTATGAAGTCTCTGGAGAATTATCATTGACTTCTGGGGAAAGTGGATCACGTAGAAAATGCAATCACCTCTTAAAAACAAATCACATCCTATCTAAGACGTGAAAAAAATGTCATTTAATTTCTGTTGGCATTCCTACTTGCTTCTGCACCTGCAAAGACAAATTTCTCAGGGTTGAATGATATTTAGAACAAAGACAAAAAAGAATGTCGACAGGTAAGGTAATTTGGCTCTCATATTGACTACAGCAATTTGAATGGCCGCTGCTGCGAATTAGATGAATGACAGCTGGAATAAAAATCAGAGCACCAGCAATAAAAATCCAATTGGTATGGGAAATATATCTAAAAAGTATAAAATATTTAAATGTTTTATTAGTTTTCTACATTTACTTAGCAAGCACTGTTTAGTAAGTGCTGTCCTTAAAAAGAAGCATATAACATTTCTCCGGGAACATATAATAACTGTTCTCATACTGCACACTTCAATATCTATGAATAACACCAAGTGGAGCTCTAATGACATGGCACTGACTGGCTATTAATCAAATAGTGGTGAAAGACTGGGATATATTAAAAAAAAAAAAAAAGTACACTCAGCTAAACTAAATTAAATCAACAGGCAAAGAAAGGAAATATACTTCAAAGGAAGCTTTTGGCCTAAAGGAGATCTGAAAAATATGAATGACTTTCATTAACTTTCAGCTTTTAATCAAGATAAAAACCAGACACCTAGGTAAAACGTTGCTGTGTTAGAGTATACTTCTATGTTTTGCCCTTTAACTCGTACTTTTTTGGGTGCCTAATATTGCTCAGAAGATGGGTTGAAGAGGGTTGAGAGAAGGGTATGCCAAATATGCTTGGTAAAGATTCAAATGCTAGCCTGTTTTCCCCAAATGATATAATCTAAATGCAACAAAGTCTGAGTAGGTATACATATATGGGAATTAGGAATCAAAATGTTTTATCAGAACTTGTTACATTTGCAGATTTAGAAGGAGGAAATATTTTTTATAATGGCAATATATTTTGTTTCAACCTCCTACAAACAGTATCTTTAAAAAAAAAAAAAAAAAGTATTTTAATTCAGTTGTTTCAATTGTTCGTATTTTATCTAATTGTATAATGTGAAGACAGATAAAAGCTAAAAGCAGCCAATTACATGTGTCAGGAAGGTCTTCTTCACATTTCCAGAACAATTTTTTCTTCTAACCTTCGTTGCAGACAATTTTAAAATGTTGATTTCTGTTTCCAATGTGGGAAAAAGAGAAAAATCATGAATTACAGGAACAAAACCACAAAGTAAAAATGGATTTAATATCACTATTTACCTACACCACAAGGTTAGTGGGAGATTTAGTTAGACAAGGTTTCTCAAGCTCTGAAGACTGCCTAATAAAAAGTCCTCTTTTTTGCAAGCACAAAGTGTTATTACTATATTGGCTTCTGAAACTGACACAGAGGCAACTTCCATTCTAACAGAGGCAATTTGTGATCCTCATCCAAGCAATCAACTTTCTTACACAGTTATCCCCTTCAGGGAGTATTTTCTGCAAGTGTTTTACAGTGTGTGGCTTTATTTATTTATTCTGCTATTAAAAGGTGCATCTGCAATGAACAGTAAGAATCACACTTGAAAAAAGTCTGGATTGTTCAGTCTTTTCTCAGTTATTCAGAATGAAATACCTGCAGTAGTGTGTAATGAGTTTTCATCTCTGTGGGGGTCAAAAGTTACTGGGTTTATTTAGTTCAGCATGTGTAGAGAGAAGAGTGTTTTATTAGGAAAATATGGAGTGAATCAATAACCCAGCCTTACCCAATAGCAAGGGACATGGTCCCCCTCTCGTGATTCTGCTTCCCAGTGTGGCTGCTTGAACTAAGACTTTTTATGAGGCTATAGTATCATGTAAATATTTCTCCTTTTTTATAGGCTATGCTTATTTTGTGTCTCAGAGTTTTTACTATTTTCAATAAGAGGAAAGAGGAAATGTATGGATTTTTAAGACATGTATATGTCACATAGGTAGAGGTTAGTAAACGTACTACTGATGAAAACATAGCACTTAAAACCATAAGGGTAAATCAACTTTGCTCTGTCTTCTGATCTTTAGGTCTCCCATGCAGTTCTGCTTATGTACTTCAGTCTGGGCTCACATAGGTTTTTTTTCAATTCCAAACCCAAGCTTGGGCCAGCTCCTTCTCTCAATCACAAATTTTCATTAGGATCACCACAGGGCAGATTTCAAAAATAAAACCATATCTCTTCCAATTAGCTAGGCAAAGAGATTTTATAAGGGCCTAGTGGTGTTGGAGTTGGATATGACAGCATCTTTGAACGTTTGATCCTCAGGTTTTGCTAACAATGATGATGTATCCCAGAACAAGGATCTGCACAAGTGTTCAGAATTTTTAGGTTTGCATAATTCATTTCTAAGAATTCTATATTACATCTGGTCTTCTAATCTAAGAAAAGGCTAACCAGAAGTCCTGTAGCTAATGTTGTTGACTTCAGTACTGTTTTCAATTTTTTGAGTTGTTTTTCAGGAATATTGGGCGGGGAGGGTGAGAGGTGAGAGAAAGGACTGGATTGTTTCCTTGTTTCCATTATTTGGAAAGCATTACGTTATTTCCTAGCAGGAATAGGTTTTAGTGCTAGTGTTTTCACTTTCCACTGGGATTTATCGCTTGTGCTAATGTCCACAGTTATTTTCCTTTGGGAGACTGTGAGAATACTGACATCCAATATACAACCAAGAATAGGCAGAGAATATCAGTTCCTAGAAATCTATCTGTCCTATATAATTTCAAGGACCTGTGACAAGTTAATAAAGATTATATGCAAAGGCTATCTTAATATTCCACCTTCCAGATAGGGAACCTAACATCCAGTAACACTGAGCCAACAAGGTGTAAACTTGCATAAACAAAGGTCAAACACTTCCTTACTGTTTTTCAAAATACATTTTAAAGAAAGTGGAAAAGTTGGATAGGGAAAACAATAATGTGTTCTTTCCTGTGAAAAGCTACTGTCTGGACTGACATTTAAAGTAAGATTTGAAAGATGCCTGCAAGCTCCACAGTATTAGATCATCATTCCTTGTAACACATGCTACGTGAGCCATTTATTTGCTAAAATGATATAACTCAGAAAGCACAGATAAAATGTGTGTAGAACTGCAGACACCTTCATGACAACTCTTTTAACACAGTTGCAGTTTAACCCCAGCTAGCAATCAAAACCACGATAACTGCTTGTCTACCCCCTGTCATCCCACCCCCACCCACAAACAAGGAAGACAATTGAAAGGGAAGGGAGAAACTTGTATCACAGTATCACAGTATCACAGTATGTTTGGGATTGGAAGGGACCTCAAAAGATCATCTAGTCCAATCCCCCTGCTGGAGCAGGAACGCCTAGGTGAGGTCGCACAGGAATGTGTCCAGGCGGGCTTTGAATGTCTCCAGGGAAGGAGACTCCACAACCTCCCTGGGTAGCCTGTTCCAGTGCTCTGTTACCCTCACTGAGAAGAAGTTCTTTCTCAAATTTAAGTGGAACCTCTTGTGTTCCAGCTTGATCCCATTGCCCCTTGTCCTATCATTGTTTGCCACTGAGAAGAGCCTGACTCCATCCTCATGGCACTCACCCTTTATATATTTATAAACATTAATAAGGTCACCCCTCAGTCTCCTCTTCTCCAAACTAAAGAGCCCCAGCTCCCTCAGCCTTTCTTCATAAGGGAGATGCTCCACTCCCTTAATCATCTTTGTTGCCCTACGCTGGACCCTCTCCAGCAGTTCCCTGTCCTTCTTGAACTGAGGGGCCCAGAACTGGACACAATATTCCAGATGGGGTCTCACCAGGGCGGAGTAGAGGGGAAGGAGGACCTCTCTCGATCTACTGACCACCCCCCTTGTAATACACCCAAGGATGCCATTAGCCTTCCTGGCCACAAGGGCACAGTGCTGGCTCATGGTCATCCTGTTGTCCACCAGGACCCCCAGGTCCCTTTCCCCTACACTGCTCTCTAATAGGTCATGCCCCAACCTATACTGGAACTTGGGATTGTTCCTGCCCAGATGCAGGACTCTACACTTTCCCTTGTTAAATTCCATCAGATTATCCCCCGCCCAACTCTCCAGCCTGTCCAGGTCCCGCTGGATGGCGGCACAGCCTTCTGGCGTGTCAGCCACTCCTCCCAGCTTAGTGTCATCAGCAAACTTGCTGATAGTACACTCAATTCCCTCGTCTAAATCATTAATGAATATATTGAATAATATTGGCCCCAGTACTGACCCCTGAGGCACTCCACTAGATACTGGCCTCCAACTGGACTCTGCACCATTGACCACCACTCTCTGGCTTCTCTCTTTAAGCCAGTTTGCAACCCACCTCACTACTCTATTGTCAAGACCACACCTCCTCAATTTAGCTGTGAGGATGCTGTGAGGGACTGTGTCAAAGGCTTTACTGAAGTCAAGGTAGACCACATCCACCGCTCTGCCATCATCCATCCACCTTGTTACATTCTCATAAAAGGCTATGAGGTTGGTCAAGCATGACTTACCCTTGGTAAAGCCATGCTGACTGCCCCTAATGACCCTCTTATCCCTGATGTGCCTTGAGATGACATCAAGGACAAGCTGTTCCATTACTTTCCCAGGGACAGAGGTGAGGCTGACCGGTCTATAATTACCCGGGTCCTCCTTCTTGCCCTTTTTAAAGACTGGAGTGACATTTGCTTTCCTCCAATCCTCGGGCACCTCTCCCGTTTCCCAAGACTTGGCAAAAATGATGGATAGCGGTCTAGCAATGACTTCAGCCAGCTCCCTCAGCACCCGCGGATGCATCCCATCTGGACCCATGGATTTATGGACGTCCAGACTACTTAATTGTTCCCTAACCCAGTCCTCATCGACTAAAGCAAACTCCTCCATTAACCTGGCTTCATCCGGGGTCTCAGGGGTACAGGGTTCCCCAGGACATCCTCCAGCGGAGTAGACAGAGACAAAGGCGGCATTCAGCAATTCTGCCTTCTCTGTGTCTTCTGCCACCAGGGCACCCACCTCATTCATCAGTGGGCCTACATTGCCTCTGGTATTAGTTTTATCTGCTATGTATTTGAAAAAGTTCTTCTTGCTGTCCTTGACCCCTCTCGCCAGCTGTAATTCTAAGGAGGCCTTGGCTACCCTAGCTGCCTTCCTGCATCCTCTAACAGCAGCCTTTGTAGACTGAGATAAAAACAGTGTGAAGGGGTTTCGTTAGAAGGAGCTATGTTGTTGAATTAGTCAGGCCCAAAGGAATCTCAAGGCCACTTTGAGAAGCTGAGAACAGAATCTGCTGTGAGAAAGAGGGGCGTTTCTTCATTAACAGGGCCTCAGCATGGCGTGAGTCGTCGGACCTATCATCAGTGGGGCTCCAGCGTGTGGACTGCCCACGATACTCATTTAGCGAATCCATGCTTGGAGCGTGGATTCGTGATTAGAGAATAGTTGCGTATATAAGGAGACATGTTTCTGTAATAAATGGCTTTTGCGTGATTCACATTGAATCGGAGTGCTGAGTCCTTTATCGTTCCAACAAATGGTGACCCCGACGTGATACTCCAAACGGCGTCTCACTAAGGTCGGGGAAAAGCCTGGAGCGGCCCAGCCGGAGGCGGCTCAGCTGGACTGAGAGCCGGGCGGAGACGTACGGACATTCCGCGGATAAATTTTGTTGAAGAAGGCCCCGGGAAAGGTGAGTGGCTGGGAGCAGGAGGAGGGAAGAGTGAAGTTATGGGGCAGAATATATCCTCAGAGGAAGAAGCTATAGTTAAGATCCTCCTGCATATTCTCTCTATGAGAGGACTTAAATATGAAGAAAGTAACATACGTAGACTGTTGGTTTGTTGTAGAACTAACGGCTACCCGACAGAAGCTGAGAAAGCTTTTAAAATTGAACTTTGGGACGATATAGGGCAGAAATTATGGGATAAGGTTAGCGACGGAGATAAAGAAGTTAAATCATTAGCGACTACATGGAAGCTTATAATTTCCACCTTAAAAGAATTTAAGGCTGAGCGGGCTGCGGTTACTGGAATTTTTGCAGTGTTACAGCCTGATAGGAACTCTAAAAATAACTGTGAAGCTTACCCAGTTCGTGTTTTTGATACCCTCCTTACTCCATGCCCTGTTGTGCCTTCGGCACCCCCAATGATACAACAGTCTGGGGCGGAGGGAGGAAAATTACCGAGTGGATGGCCTCCTGTACCATCACACGACCCTGGAGAGACCAAGAAGTCCAAAGAACTGGAGTCAGATAATTTGTCAAAAGGACTGGTGAAAGTTGAGAATGCTAAAGTCGTAAATAAGTGTAATGTCAATTCTTTTACTGATTTGTGTCCGCCTTCACCGCTTTCTATCCTTCTAACTCCTACAAGAGAACAGAAGGAGCCGTCGGATAAGAACTGGGCAAAAGAACTGTGTGAAAGATCAGATCAGCTATTAGCGAGTGAATCCAACAGTCAGCAATATCAAGCTATGAGAGAGGTGCCTGAAACCAACAAAGCAGCCAAATCATTTGCAACTGTTAATCAGGGTCCCAATGAGAATTACATACAATTTATTGACCACCTTCAAGAGACCATCAATAAGCAGATTGAAAACTTAGAAGTTAAGGAAGCACTGGTGTTGAAATTAGCAGTAGAAAATGCTAATGTTTGCTATCAGCATGTTATTTGCGAGTTTTACAGTACATATTATGTGTTCCTGTGTACCGTCTCTCTGAAAATCAAGCAGCTTGTCAGGAATGTGAGTTAATTGTTTTACTAGTTGTTTTTAAGTGCGCCATAAAACCTTCTGCCTGCTCTTCCCACTCAGGCTGCAAGCAGCCCTTTGCTTCCCCCCCGCCTCCCCCCCCCCCGCCCCCCAAGGTTTTTACTTGCAAGATGGGGTCAGGAATGATTGTTTTCAGTTGTGTTCCTGAAAAATCGGTATTGGGAGGTGTTTTAAAACATAGAAAAGCACTCGGACAAGAAATCATTAAATCTTTTCAGACAGTTTTACAGGCAGGGCGATTTGAACTTCAACAAGCTGAGAGAGACTTAATTGATAACACACAGGTCAGAAAACTTGTTAAAGTCTGCAAGATGCTTTCCTTATTAACCTGTTTTCTTTGTGGGTATCTGTTTAAGAATGTTGCAATTTTGATAGGTCTTTGTTATATGGTACGATAAGTTCACAGTCTGTTAAATCATGAGATTCCGTTGACTCAAAATGTGCATTTTGTGATAATACGGAAGAACATGAGTAATTTAGTTCTTTACTGCGTGAATGTAATGTCTATCCCTGTTTCTCTATTAGGACGAGATGTGTTAGGACAACTAGGAGCAACTCTGGTGACAAAACAACAAAATTTCTAGAAGTGGTCATTGATGATGGGCGACCAGTACTGAAATGACAGTGGAAAAATGATGATCCAGTATGGGTAAATCAATAGCCGCTCAGTGAAGAAAAGCTCGCCCATGTCGAAGAGCTAGTACAGGAACAGCTTGAAAAAGGGCATTTAGAGCCGTCTACAAGTCCCTGGAATACTCCTGTGTTTACTATTCAGAAAAAATCAAAGAAATGGAGGTTGTTACAGGATCTTCGAAAAATTAATGATACCATGGAAGACATGGGAGCATTACAGCCGGGATTACCATCCCCTGTCATGATTCCAGAAAATTGGCAGATCTTAATAATTGACTTGAAAGATTGTTTTTTCACCATTGCTTTGCATCCTGATGACTGTAAACGTTTTGCATTTTCCATAAATTCTGTAAATAAGGCTGAACCTGCGAAAAGGTATCAATGGGTAGTTTTGCCACAGAGAATGAAAAATTCCCCAACTATGTGTCAAATTTATGTAGCTTGGGCCTTGCAATCTGTCAGAAAATCTCATCCTGAGTTAGTGATTTACCACTACATGGATGACATATTAATAGCTGGGGAAACTTTTTCGACTGATTTGTTGATAAATGAAGTATCTGATACATTGCAGCATAGAGGATTGCTAATTGCTCCAGAAAAGGTACAAATTCAACCAGCGTGGAAATATCTTGTTTGGGAAATTTCTCAGTCCACAGTGAAACCTCAGAAAATAGTATGTCGGCCTGTCATTCAATCCTTAAATGATGTGCAGAAACTAGTGGGTGATCTGAATTGGGTCCGGAGCATTTGTGGGATCACTAATGAGGATTTAGCTCCAATTGTAAAACTGCTAAAAGGGGATAGTGACATTAGCTCTCCTAGAACGCTTACTGCTGAGGCGGATGCTGCTCTGAAAAAGATTATGTCCAAACTTGTAAAAGCTTTCAGCCATAGGTGGAACCCAGATTATGTAATCGGACTGCTAATTGTAAACAATACTAACTATCCTTTTGCTCTCATAATGCAATGGACAACTGGTAAGGAGCCGTTAAAGATCTTAGAGTGGGTGTTTTTGCATTTTCGACTCAAACGAACCATTACAACCAGGGTTGAGGTCTTTGCTCAGCTTATAATGAAAGGTAGGCAGAGAACAGTCGAAATTTCATGGGCTGAGCCTGCATATATCATTGTTCCCCTCATTTCAGAATATTTACAGTGGGCTTTGCAGAACTCCTTACCTTTTCAGATTGCGTTACTAGATTCTCAAGCCTTAATTAAGACATTTTCCCCTCCACACAAGTTAATGTCAGTTTTGAATATGGGATCAATGAAGGAGGGTCCCCTTCTTCTCTCAGAATTTCCTGTTAAAGGACCCACAGTGTTCACTGACGCAGGGGGTAAAATGCAGAAAGCAGCAATTACATGGAAAACAGATGGAAAACGGCACGATGTGATACTAACTGACCTGAAAGGATCAACTCAGCATTTGGAACTCAGGGCTGTAATAGAAGTGTTTATCAGATTTGCTCATAGCCCAGTGAATATTGTTTGTGATTCTTTGTATGTGGTAGGTGTGGTAGCTCGCATTGAAAGATCATTGCTCAAAGAGGTTCAGGATGCACAACTGATGTCTTTGTTCAAGCAACCATGGTTGTTGGTTGAAGAGAGACAACACCGATACTTCATAACACATATCCGTAGTCATCTGACAATTCAAGGCGATTTAGCTGAAGGAAACTGCCGAGCTGATTTTCTTGTATCTCCTGCCGGGGTTCCACCTCCAGTAGATAGGTTTGGGCAAGCAGTACGCTCTCATAGTTTCCTCCATCAGTCTGCTCAGGTCTTACAGCGGCAATTTTCATTGTCCGAAAGTGAAGCCCAAGGTATTGTTAAAAGTTGTGCAGATTGTCAGCGCATCTCAGTAGGGCTGGGTGCAGGAGTCAATCCAAGAGGATTAGGAGCCTTGGAATTGTGGCAAATGGACGTCACACATGTCCCTGAATTTGGTAGGCTGAAGTATGTGCATATGTCTATTGATACATATTCTTTCGCCATATGGGCCACTGCTCAGACTGGTGAAACTAGTTCACATGTGCAACGACATTTACGTTCTGCTTTTGCAGCTTTGGGAGTTCCTGCACAGGTCAAGACAGACAACGCACCTGGTTATACTGCCAAAGCTACTGCCACCATTTTTCAATTGCGGGGTGTTAAGCACATTACAGGGATACCAAATTCCCCTACTGGTCAGGCCTTGGTAGAAAGGATGAATCAAACTCTCAAGCATCAGCTTGACAAACAAAAAGGGGGAACTGACTGTACTACTCCACATGACAGACTAAGCAAAGCATTATATGTCTTGAACTTTTTACGCCTTCCGCAAGGGTTCGACATTCCACCTATGATTCGTCATGGAACAAGCTTAAAAGGACACTTGACAGACCTTAGAGAAAATTAATGTCAGGTCAAAATACGCAATGGAGCTACTGGTGAATGGGAGGGTCCTTTCCAATTAATAACTTGGGGAAAGGGTTATGCTTGTGTCATTACAGACCAAGGATCAAAATGGATTCCTGCGAAATGGGTCAAGCCATGGCTGAATAAAGACAACAAAGATTCGACAGATGCAGAAGGACAGGAGGGAGATAAGTTGTGAGAATTGTCTCAAATGTAAACCATGAATTCTTATTCAGTGTTATAGATGCTCTTAGACCCAGTGGTCTAAAAGCTTATTAGTAAACAGATAAGGTACCTTCCATAGAGAATGCTAATTTGAACAGATGGTAAGAATTCCAAAAGGGTGATATTACAATTAGATAATCTATGCATAGATAAGGTAAAAGTATAAGATATTTCTACCATGGTAACCTAATTTAGCAACTGGTAAGGTTTTAAAAGAGATATTAAGATTAAGCTATAGATCTTTTAAATAGGTTAATATAAGTTTTAAGATATTAATTCAATAATTAGCATATGAATAGGTTAATATAAGTTTTAAGATATTAAGTCAATAATTAGCATATGCTGATGGTATTAAGTACGTTACTCTATAAACTGCGCAGTTATAGATCTTTTAAGAATTTAAGAGAATATATTGTATTAAGTTGTCTGACTATTCTAAAATAGTGCGTTGGTAAGGTTGTCATAAGTAGAATTAAGGTTTTATATATGATATGAAGGTTTGAGTATAAGCAGTTAGTTGTTTAATCTTATTAAGTAAGGTTTAGCTACATTATATGTAATTGTAATTATGTTGTTAATCACATGTCCTATGTTGCAGTGTATTTCAAAGACGATTCAGCATGCTGTTTAAGGGGCCTGACTAGTTCAAGAACAAAAAGGGGGAATTGTGAAGGGGTTTCGTTAGAAGGAGCTATGTTGTTGAATTAGTCAGGCCCAAAGGAATCTCAAGGCCACTTTGAGAAGCTGAGAACAGAATCTGCTGTGAGAAAGAGGGGCGTTTCTTCATTAACAGGGCCTCAGCATGGCGTGAGTCGTCGGACCTATCATCAGTGGGGCTCCAGCGTGTGGACTGCCCACGATACTCATTTAGCGAATCCATGCTTGGAGCGTGGATTCGTGATTAGAGAATAGTTGCGTATATAAGGAGACATGTTTCTGTAATAAATGGCTTTTGCGTGATTCACATTGAATCGGAGTGCTGAGTCCTTTATCGTTCCAACAAAACAGTTTAATAAAATAGCAAGATAATACTAATGTAAAATAATAATAATAATAATAATAATAATAATAATAATAATAGAAGTAAAATATGAAATAAATGCTAAAGCAATTCCTCATGAACTCTGTCCATGCTGAATCCTAGGAAGAGAGCACCCTGGTCCCAAACAGCCGATCCCAGAGAGAGAGAAAAAAGACCAAAAGGGCAGAAAGTCCCAGGGGTAAACTGCAAAACAACAGAACAGCAAAAGGGCAAACTAAAGCAACTCCCAAACAGGATTCAACCAAAACAGAGGTGAACCTGAACAGGTGTCCCCAGCTGGGAAACCCAACTCTTATTAAATATGAAGCATGACACTAATGGTATGGAATATTCTTACTGAGCAGTCTGGATGTCAGTCAAGGTCTGCCCCATATATGCCCCACTTCACTAGCTGCCTCGCATCTGCAGAGAGTCGAGAAAGACCTTAGTCTAACAGACAACAGCTAAGACAACAGTAAACTCTTACATTCTCTCCATTCCAACACAAAATTACTGGGTAGTCGCTTGAAGAAAAGCATTAATTGTATCCTGGGGTGTTATCTTATTGTTCTCAAACCAAATCCAAACAATGACCATGAAAGTTTCTAACTGCATGAAGAAAATTAACTCACTTTCAGTCAAACAAGTACAAGCACTCCTTCCAGGGCCACACTAATGCAGAGGATTTGTCGACTGCAGATGTTTAAAAGGTTATTCTTTTTCAGCATACTGTCAAAATATGATATAAAGGCTGATCATCCTGTTCCTCAAAATCCAATAACTCTTCAAATGCCCCAGGACTAAAGTGTGAGTTAGAGGAAGCAGCTATTTAATCTCTTTTTCATCTCTCTTTGAAGTAATAGGACAATGTATATATAACAGAATGAAAACCAAGGGCATACAACTACTGCAGCACTTAATAGGTTCAATATTTATAATAACTGAACAACAGCATGTTGTCTTTCAAATTATAATGCTAAGGCAACAACAGTATTGGTTATAGGGGACTCAGGTAGGTGAAGTAAGATGCGATGAATGCAAATGCCGGCAGAAGCTCTTTGAGCACGACAGGCCGGCTGGGCGAGAGTAATGAGTCCAATTCAATATGAATTCAACATCAGTACTCTTTAATGAACTCTTAGCAACACTGAATATCAATGTCCGCCAGACCACGTTTTTCCAGCCCTTATATACTCTATACCCAAAGGCCATGCAGCAAGCGCAGGCTACAATTGGTTACACTTGCTGTCACTCTTCCCCCCCCCCCCATGGTGATTAGCGGCAGGGCACTGTCCAGATACTGTTCATGCGTAGTGGCAACGCCCCTCCTGCAGCCTGGGTCGAGTGCATACCAGCTTCTGTTTACTTCCCTTCTGTCTTTGGTGTCTCAGGGAAAACCTTCCATGTAGCACAGCCACATCAAGCTCTGGCTTGTTCACAGCACACAGCCAGAAACTCTCCACAGGCAGGCAGGTAATTATCTCCATATATATGATTAGTAGGTATGGAAGGAAAGAGCCTGATCAATGACCTTGTTTAAATTCAGTTTCAAATACCAGTGTATTGAGAAAAATTGTAGGTCATCACCTTATATCTTGTTTCCTGGGGAAATTCTGAGAACTTCCCACTTGATGTGGCAAGTTTAGTGGCTGAGTATAGCTAAAAGCCTGACAGGACAAGTCAGACCTGAGTCTTTCTATAACTCACTGTATCAAAGATGTGGGCTTGCATATTTCAGAAACGAATAGCATTTCCCAGACAGAGGTTTGCTGAACAAACAGAGGTGATGGGCCCCAAAAGATCTAAAGAAAACAGGAATAAAAAGAAAATAAACAAATAAAGTTTGCATGTGACTACTTATACTGCAAAATTGTATGGGATATAGTGGAAGACTTGGCAAGGAGGTTAGTTAAATGTAAATACGCTCAAGTGACTTGCACCTGTCTGTAGAAAAAGCACATACATCACACTAATTGTTTTACTGACCTTGTGTGTTTGATGAGTAGAACCTCTGTGTTAGATAACATAGGCCTGTGAGAAACTCTAAGCACCTTATCACTACGTCTGAATTCCTGCTTTGTTCTGAGAAAGAGCAGGAGGCTGCACCTGCCTGAAGCCTTGAAATACAGGCAAGCTCAGCAAGCCCAGTGATCTTCCAGCAGGGCTGAACTGACCAGCACCTGTGCCGCCGCTTGTGTCACCTCTGCCTGGGAGCTTGGGTGTGGCTTCGGAGATCCCCCAGTAGAGAGGTAACTAAAATAAAATTTGCTCTTTGCAATGCATTCGTGGCCTCTGACTCTTCTTGCGACATGCCTGCGTATGTGTACATAAAAATAAATAAAAGCTTTGTTCAAGGTAATGCTCTTGGAGTAGTTTAAGACACTCTTTTAGAATAAAGTCACAAGAGTTTATAAAATTTTTTGAAAATAAACTGATAACTTCTTTGTAGCACAGCTTATTCACAAGCATTGTACACTGAGCTGGATCTCTTTGCTTTTAAACATAATCCCTTGAAAATCAGATTATCTGAAGTTGTGATGGATGTATTTGACTCTTTAACCAAACTAGCAGTATTTTGGTATGGGCTCCAAAAGAGGTAAAGACTTATGTCATAATTGGGCAAAGAACTTCTCTAGTTCCAATCTGTTCTCTGAAAATCCACAGAGGAGCAGGGTGGCATAGGGAGCATCGATGCATGTGAGCTTGGAACAGCAATCATGAGACTAACACACGAACAGCAGGTAGTTTTTCCAAGATTCGTCTAGGAAAAAATGAAGTTGTGAGTACAAGGAGTTTCATACGTACCTGTTCCATTGCATTTAATTTAAATATGAGCAAACCACTTCATTTCATAAATACGACAGACTAAGTGAAACATCTTTGAGCTCTCCCTACTAAGCAGTTGGCAGCATGGTTGTGATCCCTTTGAGCTGGGATGCCTCTCAAGGTTTCTGCTCAAGGCAGAGAGACTTCTTACCGACTGCAGATCTTCTGGCTGATATCACATATAACCTTGTATTACATAGTACTGAGATTTTGTATTAGTAACTTTGATTTTTGTCTTGGTAACCTTGATTCTGTCTTGGTAGTTTTGAATCATGGTTATATCCTTTGTGCGATACAGTGAATGAGTGAACATTGCCATCAAACTTTGTTAAATAACACTTGCAACACCATATTTCAATAAAACCCCTTTTGCTTATACCTTTGACAGTGGTTCCCTAAGCAGTCTAAATCTCCCATGCACGACAAATTAATGTAGTCAAAAAGATCCTAAATCTGGATTCACAATATGAACTCATAATTATGTCCTTTGCTTGTTATATTTGTTTCTAATTCCAGCATTGTTCATTTAATGTTTTCAAAATTTTAAACATTAATTCGCTTTTACAATTGCATCCCTTGGATACAGGTGAGAGATCCCAACACTGAGACTGGAAAATGAAAAAGGTTTTTTTGCTACATTTCCGAGAATAAAATGTTGACTAAAATTAACACACAAAGGCACCTTGATCTCTAGACATAAGTTCTAGCCAAAGGACAAGTACTCAGAGACAATCTGAAACACTAGGATTTCTTTTTCCTTTTCACTCATATTAGTGCACAAACTAAGGAGTCTGGAGTTTAATGTCCCTGAATGCTGTCCTGCACTGGTCACTGCTGCATTTGGAGGATGCTGTAGAGGTGATCTGCAACCTGTCTTGCTCTAATACCTTTCGAGGTGACAAGTATCGGGAGACTGAGGGCCTTGTCCTGTACTTCTGCCTGGCACCAAAATCATAACTAGCAGAAGCTCCAGTAATACACAGGAAGCTTTATCTACTGACACAAAGCTTTAGTGTTTCAGTTTTACACAATTTATTCAAGTAATTATTACACCCACAAAGAAAGAACCAGACATCTCCGATCGAAAGGCAATAATACTGTCTCCCTCAGCATGTGTGTATGCACACATGTGTACATGGGTGTGTGTGTGTACATAATGGATGATTAAAAATCTGTCAATTTTTTCCATATATTTGACTGATAGCCAGTTAGGGGACTGAAGAAAAAGTGGTCTGGTTTTCTGTGTTCCTGTCCAGTGGATATATAAGGTTGACTGTCATCTCATACATACTTGCTTGAAGAACACATGAGCACATTTCATGATTTTTTTATTCCTCCTTCTTAATGTTGTCCCTGAGGCTTATATGCAAGTATTATTTGCCTCTACATACTATGTCATGTAAAATGGCTACCATTTACCATAACTTCTTCCTTTGATACAAATATTTTAACTATGTCTTGGGTTGCTTTACAAGTCAACTTCCTAAAACTTCAGATTTTGTGATTAAAATGAAATTATTAAAAAAGAAGTATTCCCATTTCATGTCAAAAGATGAGACTAGATGTTGCTTTCAGGTTCAGAAGCAGGGAATGTGTGCACAAACCCATCAGAAAGATCAACATCTGTAACATTGTCACAATATAAAACATTGCAATGTGATTTCACTGAGATTTTAAAAAACAGTAATGGACACCAATGTGATTTAAATTGACTAGACATATGCTGGCAGTCCAATTATGTTAGTATGCTGAAGGCTCCTTAGGGCTGAAAACAAATAGCTCTTAAAATGCCTTGGAAAAATCATATGTGTTGCAGACATGTAGTTCATTGCTAAACCTGTTTTAGCAGTTAAATTAAGGGAAAGATTTTTCCAGCACTGAAATCAAATTAATAGACTATTAGTTTACCAATTCTAATAGACTTATCCTGATGATGGTTTTAGATCAACATTTATAAGATATTTTCTAGTAAAATGTCTTCTTTAAAAAGATAAAAAGCTTTTGTTCTAATTCAAGGTATTATCTCTCTTGTTGATATCCATTAACAGCTTTGGTGTGAGGGATTACCTCTCCTTCTACATTATTTTTGGGATAAGATGGTCAGCAGAGACTATGCTGATAAATATAATGTAGCTAGGTGCTCTTGAGATCAAGGCAACCCTGTAAAAATACATGCAGATGTAGACTCCCTAGAAAAACATCACTGAGTTTGACTTGCTTGGGATTTGACTATACAAATCCCTTGACATCGGTAGTAAAAGTGTCATTCACCTCGGATCTTGTAGACTTCTGTAAGACAAATCTTTCTGCAGTATCTTTTCCTGTACACAACCAGCAATATATTAGTGAAGTGAGACTTTCAGAAAATACTCTTTCGGAACTACACTGCAAAAGAAAAGGAATGATCTTTCTAGGAGCATACTGAAAATTTCAATTCTGAAATGGGTGTTTAGATGCTGTGCTGGTTTGACTGAAAGTGAGTTAATTTTCTTCATGCACCTAGAAATCTTTCTTTTTCATAGCTGGTGTGGTCATTGTTTGAATTTAGTTTGAGAACAAGAAGACAACATTCCAGGACAGAGATTTTAATTGTTGCGGTGTATGAGACCAAGGTCTCTGAGCTCTCTCTCCACAGGAATGAGGCATCTAAGAAGGGGCACATAGATGGGGAAGACCTTGACTGACATCCAGATCAATCAATAAGTATATTCCATGCCATTAGTATCATGTTTCACATTTAAGGAGAGTTGGTATCTTCCACCTAGGGTAGGAGTCAATACAGAGTCGGTATGGAGTTGGGATGGAGACCTGTTCTGAGGAGTTGTGTTTGGGAGTTTCTTTGGCTAGACCTTTTTCCATCCTGCCATTTTGCAGAGACCTCTGGGACTTTCTGCCTTTTTCTCTCTTTTCTCTCTGGGATCAGCTGTTTGGGATCAGGATGCTGCTTCCTGGGACTGGCTGCTCAGTGTAGATAGAGTTTGTGAGGAATTGCATTGAGTATATTTTATTTTATATTCTATTTCTGTTTTACATATATTAGTAATAGAAGTGGTATATTAGTGTTATTTTTGGTTTTTATTAGACTGTGTTTATCTCAATCCACAAGTTTCTCCCTTCCCTTTTGAATCTGTCCCCTATTCAGGGGTGGGAGATGTAGGGAGTGAGTGAGTGGCTATCCTGATTATATTGCTAGCTCAGGTTCAATCACAATAGATGCTCCAGAGTCTAGGCCAATAAAAGCACATAACCCACAGACAGAGAGAATTGAAAGAAAGTTTATTCTGCAGCAATCTACTCCATCTTAGCACATTTCTATCCATGGTTTGGACTTGAAACAAAATTACATTGATCTACACCAAGTATTGTATTTCTTCCTTGAAAGTGATGCTATAATTGCAACCATATAGCTCTTACACAAGCAAAACTTTCATGATGTTCAGCGGCATTGTATTCTTGTTTGTACCCCTGTCAAGCTCCTTTATCAGTCCAAGAGAATATGAATAAGTCTAATCTCTATAACAAAACTGTAAAGAAATTCTTAACCAGAGGAAAAAAAAAAAATAGCAAAACTGATAAAGACATGTTCAACTACTCTATCTGTGCTACTTGAGAATCATACCTCTGGTACAACTACATGTGCAAAACTTTCACTGTAAGTCTATCTTGTGCAACCTCACAAAAAACACATGAAAAATGAGAAATCTAGGAAGATATTCTGAAAAACTGAAACTGATTGTTTTAAGCTTATGAATTTACTTGTACTTCTGTAAGTAACATAGCTGATTGTCACTGTTTAATGCAGGGTGACAATAAACCATGGCAGACGCTCTCTGTTAACCCCTCCCCTCCATAACTCCCCCTCTCCACACTAAGGAAAGGTGATAGGAGGAAAAGAGAAACAGACTTGCAAGTTGGGGGAAAAAAAAAAAAAAAAAGTTAAAGATGTTTTACTAATGCTACTAAATAAAATAGAGAAAATAATACAAAACAAATCTTGACATTCCCAGCAGCTCAGTTCCAGCTGCTCTGGCAGCTGCAGATCAGGCACCTGGAAGTCTTGTATTGGACTTTGCAGCAAACCAGAACTGGATTCAGGGATGCAGGGTCTGGAACAAGGCCTCAGATCACAGGAGCAGCCTGCAGGGTCCTCTCCGGATGCCAGCCATAGCCAAAGAGAGCAAGAACCTCATGATCTCCCACCTTTACATGATGTATGACATGGATGGGATGGAATACTTAGTTGGTCAGTTTTAGTAACCTGTTCAGTTTACCTCTTCTTGCAAATACAGGAGGTGAATTCTTATCAGCAACCTTGCATTCTGTTGCTATGTCTACCAAAACATGTCTCCAACTTCAGAAAAGTGCAGTTACTTAGAAGAACTTAGCTGAAAGGAAAATTCACTAAAAGAGAAACTGGTCTTGCTTTCAACGAAACCAGGACTTTCCACTTCTTATAACATTTATGGCATGTTTAGGCCTTATCAATACATTCTAGTTAATTACTACTACCATATATATATATATATGTACATATGTACACATATACACAGGTGTAATTCATCATTCTCTTCATCCATAGACCAGCCTTTTGAAAAGTTCATTAATTTAATGGCTCTAAGATTCATTTATCACAACAGTCTCCCAGGGCAGGAAAAATGGTATATCTAGTGCATCTCATGCTCACAGTTTGTGGGTTAAAGACACTAACTTCAAAGAAGTTGTCAGGCACCACTCAAAGAAGCTAGCTCTGGTTTCATCACCACTGTCTTGGTCTGAAAGACGCTTATTGAACACTGTTAGTATGGCATATAGCATCATGTAGCAATTGATATCATGCAATTCAGTATTGAATATTCTCACCTAAAATCAAATCCCCTTGAGGTACACACCGAATTCCATCCTCAAGCATAACCCAACAAGTGCTGCCAGGTCCCTGGGCAAAAACAATCCCACGTGTGGGTTTGCCTTTGCCTGAGGCAGGAGTAACCCAGACTGCCTTTCCTAACATATTTTTCATTTGTAGTACAGGGACTTTATCTCCTTCTACAGTCTGTAGAATTTCTGATTGGGCAGTCCTGGCTCAATTAGTTGATCCTCTAAGGGTTGATAACCAAGTGGTGATGCAGTCACCTCTTGCCTCCAAAGTAAAAAGGGGACACTTTTGCCGGTGAACCTTAATGTCCACTGTGGATCACCATATCTCATGTGTTGACTTACCCCTGCAAAACAGTTATTAATAACAATCAGATAGTATTGAAGTAGTTACAACAATCAACAATTGCCCAAGGTAATTATTGAATCCAAACATCAGTCACAGTTCAGTAGTGTGTCCATTCCTGCGACTGCCTTCCTTCTGAATGGCTTGCTGGTGTTAGCTGGATCCTCTTCCACCCCGTCATTGTTGGTGTCGTTTCCAAGGCATCTGGATCCTCTTCCAACCCGTCACCTTCCTTCGCCCTGCAAGGAAACACAAAAACAGATCTCAGTCCCTTCTGGACTGGGCTTTTATAGTTAACATGTTGAACTACCTCAGAAGGTTCTGACCAGGAACTAGCTCAGAAAGTTCTGAGCAGAAAATATCTCTTGGACCTTTTGTTTGGGGAGCAGGTCTTTATCGAGTTGTTGCCTGTTATTGACTATTTATCAAAACCGTTAATGACCTCCATAATGCCCCATTTAGCTGCAGTGGAGTGTCGGTTAATTTTTTTGATAGCAAGTAATATTAGCAGCTACTTTTAGTAAGCAGTAGTGCTGAGGCATATTGCGGGGTCCTAATGTGAGCTGCCTCTGAACCTCAGAGAGAGCACTGGGCCGGGGCGAGGTTGCTGGTCCCAAGCCGTGGCTTTTTTTTTTTTTTTTTTTTTCGTTTCAAAAGAGTATGGGGGCGTGCCCGCCCTCAACGAGGAGGGAGAGGCGGCGAACCCGGGGAAGGTGGTTGCCTGCCAGTGCTCGCGAGGCCGGGCTGTCCCGCCCCACACCACCAGGAGAAGGTGGCGCGGACAGGCAGTAGAAGCTTTACGGGGGGAAGTTTGCCTCCGGTTTTTGGGTCGCGCCTGTACTGGACATGTATTTCTAGCGGCCCTTTCAGACTGCCCCGTTTCGTGCCGCCAGTCCCGGGGCGGTCGCCGGCACTCGCGAGGTCGGGCTTCGCTATGTCGGACCCTCCGAGCTGCCGGAACGGGGAGAGGGCCGTTTGGACACCGCAGCTAGGAACAGGTCGCGGTCTCGACTGCGATGGGCAACCGGGACCGGCGGCCGCAGCGCCACCAGTACCGGATCCCTCGGCAGGGTGTGGGGAAGCGTCCGAACTACCACTTAATAATACCCGATCACCCTCGGTACACGGGGCAGCACAAACAAAGCACATACACGTCTCCGTCACAGCAGTAAGGAAACCAAAAATCTCCGAATTTTACCCCTTTTTAGTGCCAAATTTTTAACACTTTCAAGCCCCACATTGGGCACCAATAAATCTGTCACGGTTTAATGCAGGGCAACAATAAAACGTGGCAGATGCTTTGTTAACCCCGTACCCTTCCTCCCTCCCATTAGCACCCCCTCCCCACTAAGAAAAGCAATAGGAGGGCAAAGAGAGGCAAGGGGAGAGAGAGAGAGAGCTTGCAAGCTGGAAAAAGTTAAAAATGTTTTATTAATGTTACTAATGAAACTGAGAAAATAATACAAAATATACAAAACCAATCTTGAAATTCCCGGCAGCTCAGCACCAGTTGCTTCAGCAGCAGCAGAGCAGGCAC
This sequence comes from Patagioenas fasciata, assembly GCF_037038585.1. Lineage (NCBI taxonomy): Eukaryota > Metazoa > Chordata > Aves > Columbiformes > Columbidae > Patagioenas > Patagioenas fasciata. The sequence goes on along the minus strand of NC_092524.1, from coordinate 24,109,040 downwards.
TCCGAAGTACTGCGTTGGACTCTGCAGCAAACCAAAACTGGATTCAGTTTGTCACTAGACCTCAGATTGCAGGGACAGCAGGCAAGGTCGTCCCCAGATGCCAGTCATAGTTGAAGAGAGTGAGACCCTCGTGATCTCCCACCTTTATGTGATGTATGACAGGGAATGGATGGAATACTTAGTTGATCAGTTTTAGTAACCTGTTCAGTTTACCTCTTCTTGTAAATACGCAATGTACATTCTTATCAGCAACCTTGCATTCTGTTGCTATGTCTACCAAAATGTGTCTCCAACTTCAGAAAAGTGCAGTTACTTAGAAGAACTTAGCTGAAAGGAAAATTCACTAAAAGAGAAACTGGTCTTGTTTTTAACAAAACCAGGACACACCATAGTAAGAGTATTCCTCTTTTTTTGTTACCTAGGAGGTGGTAGCTCATCTGTTTCTTTCCAGGAAATAGGAAGATGAAGGGATCTCATCTTGTGCTCTGCTAGACAGTGGTACTAAGAGAGGTAGTGCCAGCTGAGCCATACACGTTTTGAGAGAGCTGCTTCACTCTGCTCTACTTCATCAAATAATTTAGAGAAAACCTTTGGTGCAATGAAGCATAACAAGCGAGGAGCTCCTGCGAGTAGCCACCATCTGCCTCCACCTCTCAGTTGTGACTGCCTACCTGGATGCTCCCTGCAGCTCTACTCCACATTTGGATTAACGTGGGAGGTTTGTCTGGAGGCCTGTGCCCCAGCTAAGCAGCAGGTGTTGACCACATTTTCATGTTGTTTTCCTTGTTCAGCCTATGAGCATGACACAAGCTATATCTCTGTGGATTATCTTCTAGTCAGACAAGAGGAGTCAAGCATATTAAGATGCAGTGTGATCCTTAGACACGTCCACCTCCACCAAGCAAGAAAAAGGCATATCGCAGGCACCTGCAGGAGATTTTAGCTCCTGTTTTCTACATTCCTTTGCACTGAGGACAAGGACTGGCATGGCAGATTCTTCAGGTGTGTTGTCATCCTTCTCCCTCACAAAAAACCAGGATTTGTCATCATTTAACAGCCCTTTGCCATTTTTCCTGATTTACAATTTGATATGAGGATCTGGAGTTCTTATTTTTTATCCTCATTTTGATGGGTATACATGCAATCTGCCACAGGCATTGGGAACAAGATTCTCTACCATCCATATGGATGGGATCAGAGATCACAATATCACTGACAGAGGAGCAAAAAAAGAAAAATATGACAACCTGTGAAAACATCTGTCACACCAGTTTGGGAAAGATGTGCCTTTCACAGACAACCAAGCACGTCACATTTTGGTCTTCTGAAAAGCAAAACAATGCAGATTCAGATTGTTGTAGTACATTAAAAAGTCAACTGGCAAGCAAACAATGCAGTGTCTGATGCCAGGAGACGATGTGCAACACAGTATTTCTGAGACAACCACAGTATCAAAAATGTTTTGCAAGACACAGTGACAGAAGGCTGTAAACTAGACAAGGACAACAAAGAATTTGTCACAAACACTACTTTTATTTAATGTCTTAGTGTGCATGAAGAACTCAAGAAAAGTAAGAAGAAATCTTTCTGATTTGAGTGGGATTCCAAAGAGATAATTATTGTAACTGACAGATACTAATCTGAATTACAAAGAGGAAGTTTGGAAAGTTTGTTTGGGAAGTTTGTTTTCCATTGATCCAATACTTTTTGTCTTTTAGATGTTCTTAAGCATGTCTTAGGAACTGTCTTACCACCATAGCAGCTGAGTTTCTGGCTTGTCCTGAATTTAAAGTCTCCCAACATTTTCCTAGAAGTCACAGGAGGACACAGTGAATTTTGTCTTTCCATAAGAAATTAAACTGGAGTGAAGCTACAGACAATCCTATGGAACTTCTTATAACAGTAGGGGTGTATTAATGCTAGTTTGTTGGCTAAATTCCAAGTTGGCTAATTATATTCTCTCTCCTGAATGCTTCCTGCAGTTTCAATTAAAGAAGTTATTAATTACTTTCCCTTCTGAAAACTGTCAGCAGTACTGCTGGCCCAGAATAACTTCTGTGTTTTCTCAGTAGTATGTTTATGCACCAACGTACTTTAGAATTGTGTGATGAAAGTCACTAGAGAAATGTGCACCTTTGCTTGTTGTTATTATTGTGTCAGCCACAACACTCCCGATACTCATGGTTCCTTCATCTTTAAATAGTACAAATGTTATCTGTCTTCACTCAGGCATACTTTAACCTAAGTGTAATCTTTGCTCATAAAGAAATTATGAGGGTGTCTAAGCATTTCTGTTATTATTCCCTCCAACTGCATTCAGACATCATGGCTCCCTCTGACCTGTGAGATTGCAGTGGCAAAGGTGCTAGGAAATCACTGGAATATGCAGTCTTTATTCATTTATTAAATCAGCCAGAATAAATCAAAGAACACTGTATGAGGTTGTCCTGGTTTTGTATATCTGGAACACAAGAGCTGGCTTGTAACATGCAGTGCCGTGATAGGACAGAAACCAGAGTCACCTGACACAGCAAAATTTGCAGTGGCTCATCCTGGACAAGAATGACCATAAGCAAAGTGGTTCTGTAAAATTTTAAGTTTCCTATAGTGATGCCACTCTTTGATGCCTTGGCATCTTAGCTTCTGTCAAATTTAATGAGTAATCTGCTTAGATCACAAAGTTCTGATAATTTTTCTTCCCTTCATTCAAAGTACATAGTAAGTATAACATACAGGCATATTTTCCTAGCTTGCCACATCTTGCTTCCTTTCAGAAAACAGATTGGTCAAAATAAAAATTCCTAAAAAACTTTTGTGACAGTTGCACATCCTCTGATGAGATCCAGAGCCTTCAATAGGACAGTTGATGTCTCTTCAGCACCTTTCATGCACCACTGTTCTTGTCCCTAGGGTGATGCCAAGGTACTGACAATTAAATCCTCGTCCACTCCAGGGCAGAGTGACTTCACCTCCACCCAGCTTGATGGGGGAACCAGGTAGGGGAGGGACCTTCAGTCAGCTGACAGGGTCCTCAAAAAAGGAGGTGCCCAGAGTAGCTGAGAAGCTTCTGGACCATGTTGTAATGACCACAGTCAGATCTGCCCAGGCTATAACAGGGGGTCCCTGATGAAGGCCCCCTTTGAGTGGTCTTCTTGGAGCAGTAGATCTCTGAACTGGAGCCCTCCTCATAGAATGGCATGCCATCTAAGAATTCCTGGGCTTGAGTGCACCTCACCTCTTTGTTTGCAAATGATTATTTCTTTCCTGGATATCCTTGAGTGGAAGAGGATTCTAGTTTTGTTTCATGTGAGTGAATGCATGCACGCAGTGGATTCTCATTATTCTTATGTTGTCATACCCCAATAATCTCCTGATCTGGTATCTGAATCTGTGTTTTATGTTGTCAGAGTGCTAAACAATTTGTATAATCCCATTCCTAGTCAGTTTATTTGCTATGCTTTTCTGGCTAGAATGTCTGTTTTGGAACTTGTTGTCCACCTAAATTGACTTTTGGGCTGTGTTCATGACTAACTTTAAAGATGTTGCTCTAAGCATTTAAACATTTTAAATTAATGTGGAAACTAAGAAAAGTTTGAGCACTTATTAAACTTCATCTAAGTGATGTAGAATTCCTGATACTTCCCTCTAGATATAATTATGTTTTTTATCCTGTATCAGCTCTCCCTCCGGTATTGATATCAGGCTGAATACATTCAATGAAAAGGCATTATAAGAAAAAGTAGAGAACTACTTTATGTAGGAACATTAATGAAGTGGGTTTTTTTTAAAATAAAAACAGGCAAAAGAGGTGATGTAGATGAAACAAGTATTTAAAGTAGTATTTAACAACAGAATGGAAGAGATCCAAAATGTAGAGACCTAGTCTTATTTGGATACAATACTCCTAATTGAAAGGAACAGGTGTTTAGGCATCTCCATACACTTCCAGATTTGGGCAGTACTTCTAGGAACTAAGTACAATCTCCAGCAACACATTGACACATTCTCTGTGAAAGGATTTCTTCATCCGTGTTCGTATCAGGTAGTATTTATTCAGTTAAAATGCTTTTGGTGTGTATGTTACACTGGTATACTTGATAGCTGAATACACACTCAGATAAATGCTTACACGTCTTCCAGCTCCATTGATGACATAAAAAAACAATTCAGGTAACATTTAAGGGAAAGCCAGCTATGTAATACATTTTTCTGAGAGTATTTCTTCTATGAGCTATATATAGGATCTCCTATTTCAAGTCTAATAAATAGAATGCATAAAATCAGTTTCTATAGAAAGAACAAATGAAACTACTTTTTAAATAAAGTGTATCATGAAAAGATTCAGTATAGATGTAATAGGATTTGTGCTGTGTGAAACAAAATATACTGTTTCCTGAATAATAATTGTGTAAAAACACCTATTAATTTTGTGCTTGATAAATGACAATAGATTTGTTTTGGAAAATCAGTTCCTATTTAAGTTAGATGCAATAGCTGATGAAAATATTAATATCTTTTCCTTTAAGGAGTTTGGAGGATAAAAGATTCACTGATGTGAATGAGTGTTTTGACACTGTTTGCCACAGCATTCTCCTGGAGAAACTGTCTACTCATGACTTGGATGAGCACACTCTTCACTGGGTAAAGAACTGGCTGGATGGCCAGGCCTGAAGAGCTGTGGTGAATAGAGTCAAATGCAGTTGGCATCCAGTCATGAATGGTGACTCAGGGATCAGTATTCAGTCTAGTTCTGTTTAATATCTTTATCAATGACCTTGAGTGTGGGAGAATGAAAAAACTTAGGCACGGCAGGATTCTTTGAGTACAGACTTGAGGACCGGAACAAGAGTAATGAATCTAGCTCAATGTGAGTTTAACATCAATACCCTTTAATGAACGTTCAACAACACTGAATATCAATGTCCACCAGAGCACGTTTTTACAACCCTTATATACTCTTTACCCAAAGGCCACGTGGCAAGCACAGGCTACGATTGGTTACTCTCTGCAGTCACTCTTCCCCCCCCACTATGGTGATTAGCTGCAGGGCACTGTCCACGAACTGTTCATGTGCAGCGACGACGGCGCCCCTCCTGCAGCCTGGGTCGAGGGCAGACCAGCTTCTGTTAACTTCTGTTCTGTCTTTGGTGTCTCCAGAAAAACCTTCCGTGTAGGTCCTAGCCTGCACCACAGCCACATCAAGCTCTGGCTTGTTCACAGCACACAGCCCGTGTCCTCTTTCTTCCAAAAACTCTCCACACTTGAGAAGGGGATCAAGTGCACCCTCATTAAGTTTGTGTACGACACCAAGCTGGGAGGGAGTGTTGATCTGCTGAGGCATAGGAAGGCTCTACAGAGGGATCTGGACAGGCTGGATCAATGGGCTAAGGCCAACTGCATGAGATTCAACAAGGCCAAGTGCTGGGTCCTATACTTGGGTCACAACAACCCCATGCAACGCTACGGGCTTGGGGAAGGATGGCTGAAAAGCTGCCTAGCAAAAAACAACCTGGAGGTGTCCATTGGCAACCAGCTGAACATGAGCCAGCAGTGTGCCCAGGTAGCCAAAAAAGCCAACAGCATCCTGGCTTGTATCAGGAATAGTGTGGCCAGCTGGACTATGGAAGAAATTGCCTTCCTGTACTCGGGACTGATGAGGCTGCACCTCGAATACTGTGTTCAGTTTTGGGCCATTCGCTACAGGAAAGACATTGAGGTGCTGGAGCAAGTTCAGAGAAGGGTAACGAAGCTGGTAAAGGATATGGAGCACAAGTCTGATGAGGAGTGGCTGAGGGAGCTGGGGCTGTTTAGCCTGGAGAAAAGGAGGCTGAGGGGAAACCTTATTGCTGTCTACAACTACCTGAAAGGACGTTGTAGCATGGAGGGTGTTAGTCTCTTTTCCCAAGTAGCAAGCGATAGGATGAGAGCAAATAGCATCAAGTTGTGCCAGGGGACGTTTAGATTGGATACTAGGAAAAATTTCTTCACTGAAAGGATTGTAAAGGATTGGAACAGGCTGCACAGGAAAATGGTGGAGTCACCATCCCTGGAGGTGTTTAAAAGATGCATAGGTGATGTTCTTAGGGACACGATTTAGAGGTGGACTTGGCAGCGTTTGGTTAAAGGTAGGACTCGATGATCTTAAATGTCTTCCCAACCAAAATGAATCTATAATTCTATGATTCTACAATTCTACGAGCAGCCTGGATCTAGTATCAGCAGGATAGTTCTAGTGTGTTCCAAATTGCTAAAGAAATGTGAATTATTGCCAAAAACCCACACAACAATCCTGGGCCATACTTTAACTGCTTCAGTCTGCAAAGCTTTATTATAGAAACAGGAGAAAGTCTCATAAGTGTGCTGTTTCTAATGGTTTTTAACATGATTTGTTGAACTTACACTGGCCCTGAAAAGAAAATTCTCATCAGGATCAAAACAAGCCTCATTGACTCTGAGGTTATAATGTCTTGGGCAGATTAGCTCTTGAGTTCTTTTAAATAGTGCTGATCAAGTTTAACCAGGAAAATGCAATTTAAATGATTCAGTGCAACATCTGGAAAATTATTTTCAATATGACTTCTACTCTTTATTTGAGAAACCAGGTTTATAGAGAGGAGGTGCCTTTGAAAGACCATAATGACCTCATGAAAAGACTCTGTACCAAACTAGTATATTTTGCCCCCATTATTTAGTCCAGAGAACACTATGGCAACAACAATGTAGCTACCTTTTTTCTTGAAGAGTCATGAGTTACATGTTTTTCTGATATATACCATTAAACTGCCTATACTATTTCTGTAAGTAATCCAAGGTACATACATTTAAATATTCAAAATGATAATATTTTAATAGTATTTTTATGAATATAAGAATCAGTAGGAACATTACCATTAAGTCTAGAGGTTTCTGTGCAACTTGAGTCACATTCTATTGGGAGCTGTGGTAAAACATAACTAAGTTTTACAAGCTATTTGAGAATTAGAAGATTAAACCCTTTAACAAAGAAACAAATGAGCAACGTAAGCAGAATAATCTTGTGAGAGTTTAAGAAATTAGTCAGCTCAACCTGGCCAATTATTCTGATCTGATTATAGCCGCTGCAGCTTCTACTGAGGTAGGGCACACAAACCTGGCCCTAGAGGATATATCCTGTCTATTCCTTTTTATTCATCCATTATTTAATTTGCCTGATTCTTTTCTGAATCTGCTGATACTATCTGCCTCCACAAGCTTCTGTGCCAGAAAGTTCTGTCAGTTCACTAGCCACTATGAAAAAAGCCAGTAGTTAGAAATGGATGAGTATAAGAATAAATATAGGAAGATATTTTCTATCTATTACTACATTATATCTGTTTTTAAATGAATCTACATCTAGTTTGTACAAGTGCCCCTTAGTTTTAAGACGGTGGCACTTGGTGGCTAGCCATTCTACATTTACCTCAGCCAGACGTTTCATGACTTTGTAAACTCAGTCATATCCTTCCTTACAGTTCTCTTCTTCACAGACTTTTGAAGAATCCCAGCTTTTTAGACTCTCTTTGTAGGTCAGCTTCTTCATTCCCTTGGTTATTTTCATCTCCGTTCTCTGTAGTTTTTGACTCCAGTAGATACTTCTTGAAATGCGGCAAGTAGAACCTGAATACAATACTCAAAGTGTGGCCAAATTACAGTTTCATATGGAGGAAAAATTACTTCCCTGCCTTGTTCTCAATATCTGGATGATATCCACCATTTTTCAATCATTTCTGCCCATTGAGACAATAGTTTTAACAAACTCTCAGTGATGATTACAAATCATGGAGTTGCATTTATCAGTGGTATAAATATTTGTTAGATTCTGTATCTGTGTCTTTTCTCACAAGATACAGAAAAAGAGACTATATTAATGACACAAATTTTATGGTGAAAAATATAATCTAAGTATCCTTCAACAAGTTGCTGCCTGCATGAACTTTTCCCTCCAAGGATTACATCTTTCCATTTTAATTATTACTACATGTTCCTGTTTTTTTACATTTAGAAACAGCAACACCTGCCATTATGTCAAAGTTGAGTTGAAGAGTGGGTAGGTAAACATTAGTTTGACAACCCAGGAAAATGCTCAAATGTAGAAAATGCTGAAGCATAGGAAAGCCATCAGGGAGTCAACTAAAGTGTAAAACCTTCCAGCTTGTAAAATCCAAAAGAATTCTGAAATTGTGTGCCTACTGCAACAGCATTGGGACCAAGAAGGTAAAAAAAAAAAAAGGCATTTGGAAGTGCCTGAGATCAGAAAATGACAAAACTATTTCTGCCACCTAGTTTTTCTCCACTGAAGAAGGACTTGGTTGACTTTTACTTCTTTAAAAGGTTCAAACAATTTTTCACATCTCAGTATTCATCTTCCTACCTACAGTGTAAGTGACTTCACTAATAATAGCTTAGATTGCTATCCAAGAAGCACACCTAATCAGTTCAATAAACTTCTACTAGATCTGAGAAAATACCCCTTCATAACTAATTTAGGTCAGAGTTATAAATTTATTCTACCTCTCCAGCATCTGGTGTTATAGCCATCATCTCCTTCAAAAATCCCATATAATGTGGAAAAAAAAAAAAAATTAAATAGACTTTACTGCCTGTAGGCATTATAATAGTTAAATCACTTCTCTGTTTTGAGGCCAAGTGTCTATGTTTCTGCCACATAAAAGCCTTGAAATTCAACGGTGAGACAGATAATAAATGACAGAATATTCTAAGTATTAACTAAAATTTTATTTAAAGGTCATTGACAGATGAGAATTTACTATGTTCTGTTAATGTTATTTGTCATGTTTTGACTAGGCTCCATTCCTAGTCCAAATGAAACCTTGGATGCCACTCATTTTTTTATTAAAGAGAAGACAAACTAGCATCTAAGCATTAATACTGAAGAATGATCTCCTTTATGATGAAATCTTTTAAAAGAAAAGGCAATTGTAGAGCCAGAACCAGAGTCTAATTTGATTGGTTGATTGATTGTTCATTCATGTGATGAAGGAAAAAAAAATCAGAAAAGAACCATACTGCTAAATTCTTCATTATCACACAATGAGGTTGTAAGACCAAGTAGTAAAGAGTAGCAGGGAGAAAGTTATTCCTCTGTGTAGAAGAGGATATATCTCTGTAAGACATACCCAAAAGCCACAAAAATAGTAACAACATTAATAATGCTGCTTTATTTTGATGTGACAGCCTTTTTTCATTTACTATTTTCTAAGTATTTCTAAAATCATCGGAAGGAGAGGAGAGATGAGGAGCACACCAGACATTAGTCCTTCCATGAGATTAGTCCTAATGCAGAGCATGACTTAAATATGCTTTGAAGCAAGGCACTGTATTTCTTGTCATTCAGCATTGTAAACAATTTACCTGAGATTGGAAACATTCCGTAAAATCTCCAAAATAACTTAGCTGTTGTATTAAAAGTGGAAAGGTGGGCCTTTTTCTCACTTATTTGGTAATTTTTAATACATAATTTCAGATAAGGGTTTACTTATTATCGTAAATATCACTAGGGAAGTTTTGTTTGCTTGTGTACTTATGCCCCCCATTTCATAGATACAACATGCAGGTAAGAAAGATTCATTCCCAGTGTTCTTTTATTGAAACTTGTATGACTCAGGCTGGAGGCATACATTCTTTTCTGACTCTTGTTGTGCCAGCTGGAGATACTATACACTTTCCCCTACGCCAAGTTATTCTTCATTCTCAATAAATTGATTCTGTCTTCCAGGCACAGTTACTCAAGTTAAACCAAACCACTTTCATGTGATCTTCATTCTAACCTGTCTGACTTCCTGAAATGCTAATTTTATTGTTTTTTGTTTGTTTTTTATTTTTTCTTTCATAGAACTGGGGGCAATAGAAAACAGCTTATAGGAATACTGTAGGTGATAGAGCTGTTTGCAGAAGGAATCTCTGTCTCACAGAATTAGTGATAAAACAACCACTCCAGGATTTGTAAATGTGTCCTCTACAGGATGAAAATCTGTGCTCCTTCATTATTATTAGATATATTACAGTAGTGTTACAGAAGTTTTGTTTAATTAGAACTCTTACTTTCCTTTTCTCAGAGAAGGCATGAAAAGAAACATTAATACTCCAATTTTAGAGCCAGAAAAAACAGACAGAAATCATCTCTTGATTATTGAAATATTCATAATTTCAATCACTTCTTTGTGATGATATGTTTTCAAAATACAGTGTATTGCTAATTAGAAAAAAAATATATATGCTTCCCACATTGTTTTTCTGAAAGATCTGGTAGGTCTCATTACATCAGGATGCTCAATTTTTGCAGTTGGAATCCCAGAATCCTGTACTATGAGGACATGGCAAGGGGAAACATCCTTTGAAGTATAACAAACAGATCACAGATGACATATAACACATGGAGAACAACAACATATATGAAAAGCCACATAATATCATTTTGCATAGTCACTTACCTTACAGCCAAAGATGCCAACAAGATGTTTTCACGTGACTGAAATCTAAGGTAAGAGCTGCTGGTTTTATGCTTATTTTGACTGAATTGGAAGATTCCCTTTGGGGTAGAGCTGTTGTCATTAACATTGTACTTCCTAAAGAAGGGCACAGAATTTCAGTAGTAACTAGTGCATCATTAATCCAAATGCTTAACCCTTGAGCTGTAGCTTAAAGTGAATATATTTACGAAGATTTTTATTTTATTTTTAACTTTCAGTATGCAGTTTATGTGGCACTGGCAAATTAGAACAGACTAAAGGCTTAAAAAAGTCCTTTCCCATGAGAAACATTGAAAAGTCTAGTGATTGTCTCTGCAGATGGTATAGCCAGACACAATAAGCCACTTTAAATACTCTAGCATGCATGATAAATTACTCATAAATATTTTTATAATCCAAATTCGTAAACATTTTATACATCAAAGTTAAAAACCTTGATAAAAGCAGACCCATATTGGGCAATATGACAGATGTGGCTAAGTGGTGAAATGGATGTCTACGTACCACAGTGAGACAGCAAGCTCAGAATAGAAAATTGAACGGTCAGTGAAAATGCTTAACTAGATATCATCAGACAAATGCATTATTCAGCAACTTTTTCAAAGCAATAGCCCTGTGTTAGAACACAAAGGCAAAAGCAAAGAGGGTACATTACTATCCATGGGCTTTTCTAAACACAAATTCCAGAATGCATCCTCATTATTTTTTGCTGAAACCCATCCACTAAAATCAAAACAAAACAAGCAATATTTTTATGGGAAGAATATGGCAATACAGGGTTTATTGATTCAAGGTGAAAATAAAAATTCTTATTGAATTCTCTTCTATAATGTCAAGCTATCCGAACACTGTCCCTTCTCAATCGCAAGCATTAGAAGAAAACTTCAACTTTTCTTCCTTCTGAACTGTCAAAAATAACGGATGCTCTAGATTAAGATAACTTCTGTTTGATTCTGATTTTGCCTATTAGGCTGCCATCTGCACTGAATGAGTTACACAAGCTTCTATAATATCAGGGTTATACTGCATGGAATTATCAGAGTATTTTGAGGATCTGCAAGGTGAGTCTAACAATCAGGATCTTATTGCTTTGTGCTGGTACAGAAATTTTTTTTTTTTTTCCCTTCTTCTCTGCAGAATCACATTCTTTCTGTGCATTTTATGAACCAATACCAAAAAAAAAAAAAAAAAAAAAAAAGATAATTTGAATCATCATCCCACTATTCCAGGACCACAACTGCCCTATCAGTCACAAAGATTGCAAGACAGGTGAAAACACTTCACATCCACTCTCCTAATGACCTTTCACTTAACATGGTTTAAAATACCAACCAGGCAACATATTCTAACCATGCTTTTAGCTATGCCAAAGAATGTGACTGTAATAATTTTTTTAAGATCTTTTGGTTGTGATTTTTTTTTTCAAAGCCATAAGCTTTGATTTCCATCTTAAACAATGCAGATCAGTAAGTTTTGTCCTTAACTGGTCATTTTTTTAACAACCCAGCTTTCACCAGCTACTGTGTGTCCATACAAGTTAAATTATTCTGCCATTAGAGTCAGATGATTAGAAAGCTAAGTCTTTTCTGAAACCTAAACACTCCCAGCTCCAGGGTACAAAAGAGATTTAAATTTTCCTTCTATTTACTGTACTAAAATTAGGTCCCTTGTAATTTAAATTAAATTAATTACAAACTTCCACATTTAAAACTTAAAAAAACTTATCTGCTGCCTGTGGAGAAAAGAAATTGTAATGAGCTAGATTTTGCTAGAGTCTGAGTAATAATGATTTCAAGGTCATAGACTGATAGAACAGCAGAGGAAAAAAAAGGGATTGCTAAATATCAAAGTCAGATGAGATCACCTTATCCTCAGGATTTGTTGAAATCATGTTAACTACAGGAATTTGTTTAAACAGCTTGGCAAGAGTGAAAATAGTGACTTTGCTGTAAGTGTCTTTATGGGTACATATTTTGAGATTAACCCTTGTCTATATTTCTTTGTATCTTCTTGATTCAGAAAGTAACCACAATGGGGAAGGAAAGGTGAGAGCTAAATAAACTATAATTATTCCAAGCTGAAGTTGTCCAAGAAAGACTATACGCCTTTAAACCAGAGATTTTTTAATAACTGCACCTGCTTTTGTCCAAAGGAAATGGGATACTGTCTGAAAAATATCATACATCAATGAGAAAAGTAGGTTGTCTGGAGTTTACTTCAGTTTTATCTATATTACTTAAAATTCAAGTATAACATTTCTACATTTTAAGGTTTTACTAAGACATGTAAGATTAATCTAGTGAAAATATTGTATAAAAGCTTGAAAGCCCATGTTTTACACATGGATTCAGAAAAAAAAGTCATATATACTAGTACAGCAAACCTGTTCATCTCCCCTTCATTCAGAAACATAGGTTGGAAGAGACCAAAGCCAGACCCCTCATAATACTGCCCTTGACCTTCAGTTTAAATCCCTTCTTCCTCCCTCACTTTTCCTGAAGAAAAAGGCAGCTAGAACTATATACAGCAGAGTCTTGTACAAAATACATAGCGCACAGTTCTGTGTCAGACATCCTTTCTGATACTCCCAAGCACAGAATTCATCTTTTTCTACAGCCACATCATGCTGGTTGCTCAGAGCCATTGTGTGATTGACTCATACATCCACATCTTCCTTCTACTCTGTCACTTCTGGCATAACCACATCCAAAGCATAAGCTCTTCAGGATTATTTCAGATTACTTTTTTGTATAAACACTACAATATATCTGGGTGGTCTGTCCTGCAACCTTGTACCCTAGAGAAGTTCCTTGTAACATTAAATAATCTCTAATATATTTCCAGTGCACCTTCACTTTCACCCTGTCATGTATATGACAAATCTACACCTTGCACGTATGCCATATTTGTAAATATATATATTTCATGCATATGTTGTATACAAGCCATATATGTATAAACATACATACCATATATCTGTATAACATACGTATCTAATGGTGCCTCTCATACACTCACTAGTCTGTGTTTGCATGGTGTTGAAAGATATTTAAACTAGATTTGAAGGGAGAAAGGGAGAAAACCACTAACAGCAGAAAAAAACCCTTGGGTGGCATGCCAAAGTTTGGGGGATGAGGTGATCACAACGACCTTCGGTCTGCCATCTCAGTGGAGGTAGTGGATAGAGAACAGTGCAGCAGCTAAAACATTAGGGTTATCAATGATGAATTAGAAACCAAGGAAGCAGCTGAGAATGGTCACAAAGGAATTAGTGCTTCTCCCTACAAAAAGGTGACTGGGTCAATAGCCCAGCTGAAGTGCATCTACACCAATTCATGTGGCATGGGCAACAAACAGGAGGAGCTGGAAGCTATAGTACAGCAGAAAAATTATGATGTAGTTGTCATCATGGAAACATGTTGGGATGATGCAAACAACTGGAGTGCTACAATAGGTGGCTATAAACTCTTTAGAAGGGATAGGCTAGGAAGGAGAGAAGGTGAGGTAGCCCTGTATGTTAGGGAGTGTTTTGGTTGTCCAGAGTGTGATGATGGTGGTGATAGGGTTGAGTGTTTATGGGTAAGAATCAGGGGAAAGGCCAATAAGACAGATATCCTGGTGAGAGTCTGTTGTAGACCATTCAACCAGGAAGAAGAGGTACATGAATTATCCTGTAAGCAGCTGAGAGAAGTCTCACAATCACTGGCCTTCGTTCTCGTGGAGGACTTTGACTCATCAGATGTCTCCTGGAAATACAACACAGGAGAGAGGAAGTAGTCTAGAAGGCTCCTGGAATGTGCGGAAGACAACTTCCTGAGATAGCTGGTCAGTGAGCCCGCTAGGGAAGGTGACCCACTGAATCTGTCATTTGCAAACAGAGGACTTGTGGGCAATGTGATGGTTGGTGGTCACCTTGGACATAGCAATCATGAAGTGACAGAGTTTGCTGTTCTTGGAAAAGTAAGAAGGGCAATCAGGGTAACTACCACCTTGGGCTTCTGAAGGGTGGACCTTGACCTGTTCAGGAGACTGGTTGGCAGAATCCTTTGGGAGGCAGCTTTGAAAGGCAAAGTAGTCCAGGAAGTCTAGTCGCACTTCAAGAAGGAAATCTTAGAGGTGCAGGAGCAGGTTGTCCCTGTGTGCCAAAAGATGAGCCGACAGGAAGATGATTCGTGTGACTGAATAGAGAGCTTAATCTGGAACTTGGAAAGTAAAAGAGAATTTATAACCTCTGGAAGAAGGGGTAGGCAACTCATGAGAACTACGAGGATGCTCCAGCATGAGTTCCTCTCCACTGGGTCACAGGTCCTGCCAGTAGCCTACTCCAGTGTGGCCTCTCCAGGGTGTTATAGCCCTCTTCAGATACATCCACCTGCTCTGGTGTGGGGTCCGGCACAGGCTGCAGGTGCATATCTGCTCCACTGTGGAATTCCATGGGCTGCAGATTGACAGCTTACCTCACAATGGTCTTCACCATGGGCTACAGAGGAATCTTTGTTCCACGGCCTGAAGAATCTCCTCCCTTTCCTTCTTCATTGACCTTGGTGTCTGCAAAATTGTTGCTCTCACATCTTCTCAATCCTATCTCCTGACTCCTACTGCACATTTTTTCCCGCCCTTCTTAAATATGTCATCATAGAGGTGCCACTACTGTCACAGATTGGCTCAGCCTTGGCCAGCAGAAAGTCCACCTTGGACTGGCATTGGCTTTATTGAACATAGGGGAAACTTCTAGCATCTTCTCACAGAACCACCCTTGTAGCCCCCCTGCTATCAAAACCTTGCCATGCAAACCCAATACAGTAGTTTAGTATTAAATATCATTAATTTGCCTTGACACCTTGACCAGTATCACGTGCGCATCTGCTGCTTTGTGATTTTTTGAGAATGGCCAGCTGGCCAATCTAGCACTTCAACAAGTTTAGGCATGTATCATGAACACCTAGTAGAGAGCATAGACTGACCGGTGATGAGTCACTAATTTTGAGAAAATTCTCATGTCAGGACTTGACACTACATGTGCAGCAGCAGCCATATACCTGCTTTTAGGTCTCATCACCATTCAGTTTATTATGCTTTATAATTCCAAAGTTGCCCAGAGCACTCTTCTGCGGTGTTGAGACTACCACTTCAACAACAACAAAGGCACCATGGTCACCATTGTCTTGGAGGTCTGCAAGACCACTGACCCTCCATGATGTGCTGCAGTTCCTCAGTGCCGCCCAGTGTGTTGGGGTCACTGATGGTGGATGTATGTCAGCAAGTATTCCCCCAGGAGCCGCCCGTGCTTGTTTTAACTGTGGGAAGCATCATCCATACTGATGTATTCAGCACTTCACTAACCACCACAGTGATCCAACCTTAGTGAAGATGACAAAGTGTTTTCAAACCTAGCGTGTCTCTCCTGAGAAAAACAGCCAGCACAACATGTAAAAATCCTGGAGGAAAACATGCCATCTGTAAATATGCCCAATTATGGTCATTTTTGGAAAATTTTTCCATAGATATTTAATCCATCACAATTGTCCCAGTGGATATTTTAAATATTTTTGTAACCTTTTCAAGAGTTTATATTTGCCAGCACCTCAGTGAACTATTATATTCTCCTTTATCCACTTTGTTAACTGTTTCATACAATGCTGCATGATGAATAAGTCATACTTTTCCTTAGAGGAGCAGGATTGCCATGACTATATGAGGTTACACTTACTTACCTTACTCTTTAATTAGGCTTTTCAGGGCATTCACCTGAGCAAAACTACAATTTGCCAAGGTGTAATTTGTAGGATTTTACCTGGGTCCTGTTTCAGCCAGAGGAAGTAAAGTGACTTTCCCATTTCAAGACCAGGCACCATTTTAAGGATAAATTATTTTTCGTTAACTCTGCTATTTTGCATGTTCCTTACTTTAGATCTCTCAAATGAATATTCTGCTGTCCTAGTTGCTGAGTTACTCCATAACTTCCTCCTCTGAGACTTCAATCTTTGTCAAGACCATGCTGTTATTTCCACTAAAAAAGTGTCCTTGGAATACCAATTTCCCCAAAGGCTTCTACAACAGGGACAGAAAGAAGTTTTTTCATTGGCTGCTAAGCTACCTCACTCCTTTAATTGCTCACTGTGTCATGATTTCTCTTGGTGATCCAGAGGTGTCTTCAGTCACGTATACAGATTCCTTGCACTTAGTGTGTTTTGAGCACACGCCACTTTTTCCCTCCCATCTTTAGCCCTCTATCTCTGACTTAATATTTAACCATTGTAGACCTAGGGTACAGCTCCGTCAGTGTGGCCCTAGAAGAGTAGCTGGCAGTGCAGACCCACGAGCCAAACTGTCCACAGAGATCCTAAAACTTCCTTCAAAATGGGGATTTAAGCTAAGGCAAATGGCACATACTTGAGAACCAAAAGATTAAGAAAGGTACTCCAATGTGACTTAGTATCTTTAGTAAATTATTCTTCCCTAAGTGTTTTAGCATAAACATTCAGACACTCTGTATTTCATAGGATATTTTCAAGTAAGGTCTCAGAAAGAATTGAGTAGAGCCCCCACAGTTTGACTTATGCTTGAAATCTATGTAAGACGCTGTTACTGTCAATCAAAACCTGAAGGACAACCATAATACAGAGCAACAAAACCATTACTCTGAATTTATCTGTGCATGCCAGGAGACCACATCATGAGAACAGTTTAACTTCCATGAAAATAAATCTTTGAGATTTACACAGTAATTCTGGAATAAACTATTATAGCTAGTACTGTAAATACTGGGAAAATGCTGTTTCCCTCTTAAGCTACTAGTTAAACCTCCTTGCTAACTGATACTCACAACCAACAAACACATTGTCCTATCATTTAGAACTTTATTGATTATAATGCATCTACACGACTGTGTCAAATTTAGGTCAAACACTGAAAGTTAAATCCAGCACTTTTTTAACATAGGAGAATTTGATGTACAAATTGCTATATGATAGACAATAATTACAAACCTATGCCAAATAGAAATGTGAGGAATATTCCTAGAATCATTACAGATGAAAATAGTGTGGGTAGATTTAAGAACTCTTTTATATTCTTTTTTAAAGAAAATCTATGAGCTTTATTTTTGTAAAGGAATTTTCAAAAAAAAAGCCCTTCTGTTTTTGTTCAAAGGAAAGCCTAATGACTAACCTATGTGAGGCCATTAACTGAGAAATGTATAGATTCTTTGGCAAGTTCTCCTGGTATGCTGCCAGCATTATCTCCTTTCAGCATAAGCTTTGGTGGGTGCTTCTTTTGAAGCTTCTGGAAGTCTTTATCCCTGGATATTTTTA
Organism: Patagioenas fasciata; assembly: GCF_037038585.1. NCBI lineage: Eukaryota > Metazoa > Chordata > Aves > Columbiformes > Columbidae > Patagioenas > Patagioenas fasciata. Next base: position 24,091,219 of record NC_092524.1, on the reverse strand, counting down.
GTCCAGGATTGGTTCCATCTCTGGCTGACATTATTGTTCATCCCACAATAACAATAATAGCACTTGGCAGTGACATGGAATGTTAAGATTTTTCAAAACACCCTTTTTAGTATTATTAGCTACTTTTTTCAGAATAAGATTACGAGATGCGACACATTGAAGTCATATATCCAGAACCTTGTATGGTTTTATTGCCAACTAAGCACTAAAACTCTCCAGTTGTTAGCTGTTAGGCTTTGTTTAGGCCATGAGAACATGTTTGCTAAACTTGCAAAAACCCTTCTGCAGAGATTATTTTTTCTTAGGAGTTTCACTTGGAAATTTGCTGCAGAAGGTATTGAAATTGCAGATAATTCAACACTCAAAAAATTTTCAAGGTTGAAAACTTCTATCCAAATGTTAACCTAGTATACATGAACTCAGAAAAGCAACGTTGTATCTTAGAGGTGAAGACTGACCTCCCATGACATCGAAGTTTTCCCTTTCACTCCACATTGTGTTACTGCATTTAGTGCTACACTCAGGTATAGTCTCCTGCATCTCAGATCTCAAAACACATTAATTGGCTGGCTACACATTTAACTGTTGGACGTTTGCAGTACTGTGATAAGTGGACCAGGCTTTTGCAGGAATTGTGAAACCACTGGGAATAAAACCCTGGGTTCAGACCTCAGAAAGTGCTGGTTAAGTTGGTTTTCTTTGACCAATACAACTACTTGCCTCTTGCTTTCTTTTTTTTTTCTATCCTGCGTTGATTGTTCTTTTCATTTGGGTTTATGAAATCTTTCTTCTCTATGAAACACAATGAAAAGTTAAAGGATAAAGATGGTTGCTTTAGTTTCACATTAAATTGCACAGCTCCAGAGCAGTCAGGGGTTTACATTCTATTGGCAAATAAAATGTCATCATGAAACATTCTGCATTCTGTTATGCGGTAAACATGAAACAGCCATAAAACTCAGCTCTTTTAAGTAGATTCAGGACCTACGTGAGAAGGAGTCAGATCTCTAGGGAGGTTTGACTTACAGAGGGACATCAAAGTAAAAGTCTGGATTTTCAGTGAGTGTAAGATGCCGAGACCCCTTAAAAACCTCAAAATATTATCTTTTTAGAAATTAAAATTCTGGTCTACTTTGAAATAAATTAACTAGTAGCAATCATATTAGATATTCGCAAAAAGTAGATCAATCTTGGCATCCATTGGGAACAGCATCTTCTCCATTTCCCACACAGCCAGATCTATGATGAACACCATCAAAAGATAAAGATCTATGCCCTTATTTGCAAGTCTATAAAAGAAATATTCAATAACTCCTAAAGTAAGCATATTGCAGTTTTGACCTTTTTCCCACCTGCCATTCAATGACATCTCCTGATTGATTGTTTAATATAAATAGGAATAGAATCTCAAATGAGGGATTAAAACAAAATTACTCCCCAAGCAAGCATAATCCTAGTCAATATTTTATAAAACCTTGACTTTGGTGATCATTTCATTTGCGTTCCTTTTCATAAAAGAAGATTTACATGGCTGACGATGGTACTAACCTTTTCCTTGAATGGGTAGCACATCTCATATATTTAACTAATTAGATAATAGATCTCTTGAATTATCACCAGGAAAAAAAGCATGAAAACTTGTCAAAATTATTTAAAGGGACCATTACCTGCAGTTATCTGTCCCTATTTTGTTGTAATTTCTTTATTAATATGATGTTATAGTCAGATCAAAATCTAACTAAATGGTCATCGCCTGAAACAAAAACTTATCTAGCTTTTTCACATGGTAAAAGCAGAAGAAACTCATCCCCACTCCAAATTAAGAATTTTAAATTTTAAACAAATAATTGATGTTCTTAAAGGTCTTTTAATGATCTTAAAGGTCTTTTCCAACCTAAACTATTCTATGATTCTATGTTTCTATGATTTCTTTTACGTCACAAAAACAGATTAATCAGATTTTGGTCCATTCTCATCCAAAATCTTTGTCCTCTCTGTTTCTCCTAGTAATGAGGTTTGATATTCCCTCTTGAGCTAGATTATCTATTGCATAGGAGACTATAAGAAAAGGCACAGGGGGGCAGAGGTTAAGTGCCATTTAAATGGAACATTGGTCCAGTGCTGGCCTTCTCCACATGGTTAATTTAACCAATTAAGAACTGTATTCTGTAGCTGGAAATGGATAGAGTATACAAAAGAAATCCTCTGGCCATGTGACTTCATACATGGTGGCTCTGTTTGCAAATGTAATTATTTGTAAAGACCGTAGCATGGGTTTGTTTCTTTTTTTTTCTTTTTTTTTCTTTTTTTTTTTCTTTTTTTTGCTTTCTTGCTTTTATGTTCTGCCACTGCTTTATGTTAAGAGCAATCTGTGACACACTAGAGAGAAGATGTGGTGGAAAGCAATTAACAGAATTTAAAACACAGAGAAAAGTAATTAGGTGAATTTTTTTCCACTCAGATTATCAAAAGGAACTTTGAAAATCCAGCTCTTTTCTTTCCTGTGCCTTGTTTCATGCATTTGTGTCACCATTTACTGCTGGGCAACAATAAACCATGGCAGATGCCCTCTGTTAGCCTTCTCCTTGTTACCCACTAAGAAAAGGGAATAGGAGGAAAAGGGAGAGAGACTTACAGATTGGAAAGTTAAAAATGCTTTACTAATTCTACTAATAAATAGAGAAAATAATGCAAAATATACAAAACCAATACTGAATTTCCTGGTGCAGAGCAAGGGCTTGCAGCTGAGCTGGCACTGCTCCAGTGGCTGCAGAGTGGGTACCTGGAAGTCCTAGACTGGACTCCATAGTAAACTGGAACCGGACTCAGGGAAGCACAGCCTAGAACTAGGCCTCAGATTGCAGGCAGAACGGGCAGGGTCCTTTTCAGATGCTGGCCATGGTCGAAGAGCCCACAACCCTCGTGATCTCCCACTTTTACATGGTGTGTGACGTGTGTGGGATGGAATACTTAGTTGGTCAGTTTTAGTCAGCTGTTCTGTCCACCCCACCCTGTGAGTGCACCCCTCTCACTTATGGGACGTGCAAAATTTATCAGTAACCTTGGCTGCCATAGCAAAAAGCCTAAACCTGGGACTTTTCTGCAGATCATTGCTACCGTTATCAGCTCCGGAGCGAACAGTATCTGAAAAACATACAGCCAATTTCAGAAAATGCAGTTACTTAGAAGAGCTTAGCTGAAAGGAAAATTCACTGAAAGAGAACTGGTCTTGTTTTAGACTAAACCAGGACCATTTGTAATGTAGTTTTATTAATAGATGTGCTGTGAGGCCAAAGATTTTTGCACTTTCAGGAAAAAATGTTGGAAGTGAAAACTCGAATGTGAACATACCCATGTATAAACATTTACAAACTGCCATTATTAAATATATAGACTGGAAAAGAAAGACATTTAATAGAGAAAAAAAAAATTCAGAAGAAATGCACACCATAACAGAAACTTTTTTTTTTTCTTTTTAAATATGAAAGCTGTTTTGTTACTTTGAAACTACAGTGATTCCTTAAGAGATCTATCTGGACACAAAAAGATGTTTGGTTTTACTGTTATCTTCAATAAATTGGAAAATGAAATCACTTTCCATTTACAGTTTTAATGTAATAACAGTACATTTATTTTATAATTTTATTTTGAAAGGCTAGTTGTAAAATCTTGTATCTGATGCCTAACCCTTTGGGTACATTTGCATGTATCAAACACATTTCAATGTGCCAGGCAACTTGATATATGCACTTTTATCAAGAAGGCAAAGGATTATGCGTATGTAATATTGTATTTTTCATCATACTGGAGAGTAAATTTTTCCAGTAGATGCTTAATGTTGTCCACCTAAACAGGCACAACTTTCCCCATACAGCTTATTCTGCAGTAACTAATGTTAGTGAATTTTGTTTTAGCCAACTGTTCTTAAGTACTGCCTTAAGCTGAAACTTTCTTCTGCTACACACCATATCAAACAATGCCTGCCATACAAACACGCTGCCATAATGCTATATTAACAAACTTACTTAGACACTTAGCGTGAATACAGCTTATTCAGAAACTTTTATTAGCTTGAAGTTTCATGTTTTCTGATTTGGTTCATATTATACCGTTCAGGTCTTCTCGATACCTTTGCAGATCACATTTCTTTCTTGAAATTAAATCCAAATCTGGCTTTTTATACCTTGCAACAGCCTGAAGATTCTTTGACTTCATCCTTTAGGTTATAGCATTCCTTAAACCAAGCCATGCTTTGTCCCTGACCTCTTCAGTGAAGCTCATAAGAAAAAGGGAGCTTACCACCTCTCGCATCCTGGCCTGACCCCAGCCATTTTTGCCTTTTTCTATGGCCTAAAATATTTACATTGACTGAAAATATAGGGGCAAAACAGTGATTACACCAGCTCCTAGAGATGCAACCTAAGAGGAAGACACATGGGGTTGTCACAATCCCATCCAGCACTGAACTGGGAATATTTAAATCAGTCCCCAGAGCACAGAGGATGAATGCAGGATGGGGCACATACACAGCAAAGGAAAACTGTTTCCAACAGAAGAGCCCTAGAAAGATATATATTTTGTTATAGTAAATAATGAGGTAGGTTAATCAGCCTTAATATTCCAACAGTGTACAGGGCATTGGCAGGGAATGGAAAGGAAGGAAAGAAAAGGCAAGGCAGGGGAGGAACTTCCTCAGCTTTTGGAGACCACTTTATACAGCTGTGTTTCATGCCTATCAATAGAAAGAGAAATGCTCTTGAAATGTCATTTTTATAGTTATAATTCTTATAAATAGATAATGTTTTTAAATCATTCAAGACTTCTCAGATCAGACAAGTATCCAGGTTACTACCATTCACATACATTTCATTCAATACCTGCAAGTCATTTTTAATAAATAGATCATTTTATTCTGCTTCTATCTGCACACTTCTTTTCTCAATTTTTTTTTTTTCTTTTCTGTCTTTTTCATTTTTTCTGCTCTCTGCCTTTGGACACAAAATTCACCAGGTTTTCATTTTCCTCATTGTTTTTCATTCATCTTGCATTTATGGGTTTTTTTGGTTTGTTTTTTTTTTTTTCAAGCACTTCTACTGCTTTTGTTATAGACCGGGAAAGATTTGCCTCTTACCTGTATTTCACAATACTTATTCTCTAGTAGAGAATAGGATATTGAAGATGGAGTAGTTCTCTATAAAAATCTGTCAGAAGCATCTACATTTTGCATGGCATCATTACACTTCCTCCAAAATCACGGCAAATGGGCAGCCACAATATGTTGGGAATGTTCAGTGGGAATGCTTCAGTAGGAATGGTTCAAAGCTGCACCAGGAGAGGTTTAGACTGCACATTAGGAAGCATTTCTTTACCAAGAGTGTGGTCAAACACTGGGGCAGGCTTTCTAGAGAGGTGGATGATGCCCCAAGCCTGTCAGTGTTTAAGAGGCATTTGGACAATGCCCTTAATGACATCCTTTAATTTTTGGTCAGCCCTAAGTGGTCAGGCAGTTGGAATAAGTGATTGTTGTAGGTTCCTAGGTTCCTTCCAACTGAAATTATTCTATTCTATTCTATTCTTAGAGATGTCAATACAGTCGAATAAATAAAAGGAATCTGTGCTTCTACTCTTCTTCCATCACTTAGAGGCATTGAATCAGTGTGATTTTCTCACTTGCTGCTTGGTTCTGGTCCTTTAGTGCTGTAGTTATAAAGATCATCTCAACAGAAAGGGTGTTTGATCAAAGTGACACTGATAGTAATGAAAATGTTATCTACTAAGCCTTATCAGCTTGTATTGGGTCTGCCTGAGATGAAGTTAATTTTCTGCATAGCAGCCCTCATAGTGCTATGCTTTGTATTGGTAGCTAGGAAGGTGTTGATAATACAGTAGTGTTTTGGGTAATGCTGAGCAGCGCTTGCACAGCATCAAGGCTATCTCTCCAACATTCCCCCCACCTCACCCCCAAAGGCCAGTAGGCTGGCAATGGGCAAGATCTTGGGAGGGGACATTGCCTGGACAGCTGACCCAAACTGACCAAAGGGATATTCTGTACAGTATGATGTCTGCTCAACAATAAAAGCTAAGAGAAAGAGGGAAGTGGGGTGGCATTTGTTATTACAGTTGTCTTCTGAAGCAACTACTACATGTACTGAATCACTGCTTCCTGGAAAGTGGTTGGACATTGCCTGCTGATGGGAAGTAGAGAATAAATCTTTCATTTTCTTTTACTTCCACATGCAGCTTTTGCTTTTTTAAACTACCTTTATCTTTACGCATGGCTCTTTTCCATGTCGTGTTCTTCCCCCAATCCTGCTGAGGCGGGGAGTGATAGAGCAATTTGGTAGGCACCTGACATCCAGCCAAGGTCCACCCATCACACAGACCTATGTAGCACAGACTTTGTGACAGTGATTCATGATTTAAAACTCAGTACGATCTGCTCCCTCAGAAACTTCCCTAGCCAAGGTGAAATGTGAGGGTTAACAGATGTATCATCTTTGCTTTCTACAGTCTGCCCAAAGATGTCCAAAGGACAGCAAAATCCTCACACTAGTAAGATTGTGGCAAACTGTCTTCCATACATTTCAGTATCTATGAACTCATTGAGCAACTGTCCTTCGTCTTGTCATCTCTGTGCTGAACTAACAAAATGAAGTATAGTCCTGTTGCTTTCTCTAAAAAGCCCTGATCTCTGCCTTTATCCTCTGGCACATGCTGCAATTCAGTGTTTGACTGAAGCTATTTCTACATTCTGCAGACTTTGTGCAAGTGGCCCCCGTAAGACATAGAGGAGCCCTGCTTATGCTTCATAACATTTCTATGAACATGCATCAATAATAACCATTAGTGATGTATTTCTTTGAATTGGTTCCCTGACCTGCAGAAGTCATAAAGAATAAGTTAAATAAATTGAATCCGCACTTGCTCTTCTATTGCTCCATCTTTTCATACAGAAAACAAAACAAAACAAAACAAAACCAAAAACAAACAAACAAACAAAAAAACCCCTTTTGATTATAGATAGTGGTGATTTTAACTTTTTTTTGGTAAGCTGGACAATAAAAGGAGAATATGGTAGTTCCACATAGCAAAACAGTAATGCTTCTTTCAGTACTTTAACACCTATTTGCAAAAGTGCATTGAAAACAAAGCAAATTACTATTTTTTCAGGGTGCACAGGTAGCAGTACGACTTTGCCATTAATATTTCTAAGGCTCACACCTTGTTAGTACAAACCTGTATTTTTAAATAGTAGTTGGTTTGTTCTAACTCTAAGTTTCTGATGAAGGAAGTTTACATCTCTTTTTCCAGTATGCTGCTCTTCATTTTACCTGCTTGGTCTGTCAAGGAGTCATTTTGTAATACAGACATCTTGAGTCTTTGTCTTCTTTATTGCCTTCCCTGCTTTAATCTGCATCCTCTAAGACTATGCAAGAAATTCTTTCAGGTTTGTTTTTCCAAAATCTTTTATTTACTTATAAAGACACACTATATTAAAGGAAGTAGAATACTCCACTGATTAATGACATGTGAAAAAAAGGCTCAGGTGTCTACTGACTAAAACCAGCTCCCTGGAAATGAATGGAAATCATTGCTTCTAAATCAATAGTCATAACCAAACCTGGGAATTAAGTATGCTGTGCTTCTTATGAGAAGAGCCATGAAATCAGTACACTGAATTGAGACACATTCCTTAAAGGAAAGGGATTAACAATCCTACATGTTTTTATTGTGAGGTGGGTTTTTGTTTATTTATTTTTAAAAATATGTCTTTTTTTTAGAGATACAGTTTAAGTAAACAGACCTTGCATGTGACCAGTATGGGAGATCCTTGATTTTTGAGGTTTTAGACTAGCTCTATGAAAGCAAAATGACATAATTTAGAAGTCTTCATTTCTGATGTCATTCTCTCAAGAAAAAATGGCATATAAAAATATAAGAGAGTCCTCTGAGTATTTCCAAGCCAATTCAAAATCAAGGTGTATTGAAATATATCATGGAAATGGCTGTTTCTTGACAGATCTTCAACATACATCTTTTTTGTTTAGTTGGCTGGTTTTGGTTTTGGTTTCTCAAAACTGGTCTGAATTAATAACTGCTTATCTCTTTGCCTTTTAGAGGTTTGCATCCGTTATCAAGATTATGACTGCAATGTGAGCTAGCTTTGTGGTTCGCATTAGTACAAACCATTCTGCTAGGGGGTTAAGAATTGAAAGAACCACTATGAAGTGGAAGTGACCTATTTTCTTGCTATTGTTTCAGAACTCAGCCAGATGGCATGGCCCTAGATCAGCCACACCACAAACAGCCTTTTCATTCACTCTTACTGGCTGTGGTATTTCAGGAGATAGACAGATACATTTTACCTCCTTTGTGCTGCTTTGAAGCTTTTCTAATACCCTAAGACTGACTAGAACCAGATCATGATAAGCATTGGCATCTAAGAGGCAGTAGCTGATAGCCTAGTGGTCTCCACACAGCCCACAGACAGTTCCTCCCATTTGGCAATTGATTTGTTTCCTGACAGATGTATCAGTAGTGTGACTTATTTGTCAGACTTGAAGTTGTCCATAGACAGCTCTGTCCTCCAGAGGTAGGGGACAAATAATCCCTTCTGTGGGTTTTACCTGGTCCCAGACATCCACAGAGAGGAGTAAAGAATGACCTTTTCTCTCACTGAACCGAGACTGATCACCTCTTTTCCCACAGGAGCCAGTATATTGTATTTATTCTCCTGTAGCGCCTACCTCAGGTCCTTGAGTCATTGTGGAGAGGGTTGCTGTCTAAAGGAGGAAATAGTACATGATATCAGAGAATAACTTTGTGGACCTGAAGGAGAATGATCATGTTCAGGGCAGCTTCTTGTTACCATAGACCTCCCTGATGTTCTCTGTCCTGGTATAACTGGTGCTACTACAGAGCTACTGCTCTTGTACTCCCTGCTGCATCTGACTGGTTTGTCCACAGAAGTCAGTGATACAAAACAAATCCCTGCAGGAAAGTGTAAAGGAAATTGATATACAGCATTCAGAATGACAAGAGAGTGAGAGGAGATACAAAGACCCAACTCAGGATAAAAGTAAGAACTCATCAAGAATAGCTGGCTCACAAGCAAATGAGGAAATCAGCACCAACATGGGAGAGTTGTGTTGTCTCTGAATCTCAGTCTTGTCTCTGCCAAAAATATCTTCAGAGATTTTCTCTCAGAAAATCTACCTGATGAATCTATCATCAAAACTAACACTCTGCTATTAGTGTTTCCAGGTGCTGGCTTTTCAAGGTTTCCAGAACAAATCCACTGGAATAGAAAAACCCTTCACGATTTCACACTTACTTGAGAATTTCTGTCTACTCTTTCCACACCACCACCATCCTTCCACACACAGAAGAGCCAGAACACAATCACTGGGGAGTTGGACTTGGACCACCTTCAGAAGCCTGAATATGTGAAGGAGTATCCCAGAGTATTGCCTTGGGTGACATCTATGATTTTTTTCTGAGACAAACTCCTGTATTGAAAATATGCTGATACATGCATGCACGGTTCTGCTGCCAAAACCAGGTCTTCTACCTTTCCTCTACCACATACTGAAATAATTTCACCTGTGTTAGATAAGATCAGGCATAAAAAAGGAAGTCTTACCAAAAAGCTAGTATAGCTTCATCATGCATAGGACTGTACATCACTTTACTGTAGCTATAAATGTTCTTTAGCAATCACTTTTCTGAAGATAACAGCAATAGGACTGTTCCCTAAGCACAAGGTATGGTGCCAAATGCCAAAATCGTTTGTCCTAGGAACACCTTTACTGCAGGACATAGCCCTACCACGTGTACATCCCCGGACATTTCATAGACAGTGGAAAATGAGTATAAACCTCCTGCCGCCCTGCCCGCGTCGCTGCACGTCCTTTTCTGCCAGGCACTCCCTGCCGGAGGGGAGTGGTGTGTCCCGCAGCTCTCGCCCGCAAGGTTTTGTAGCGGCGGTCCCGCCGCCGCAGCCGCTGCCGCTGCGGGCCGTAGTTGCCTGGCAACTCCCGGTTCCAGCCTCATCCTGAGCTGCTCTTGCGCGACTGCTCTCTGCTTTCCTCCACCCACCCACTGCATTTTAACGGGAAAACAATTCTTTCCTTATCTACAGTGGAGCACATTAAAGGTTTTTTGTAAACAAAAACTCAGAGTTGATCCGCTGCGGGAAAGAGTCAAACTAAGACACAGTCCTCTTTCTCCCATTCCTCTGTTTTGGAGACACTGTCATTTAAAGTGGAGCTCAGCTCTGGTGCAGGGGCTTAGAGTGCTGTGCTGGCATTTCCTCTTGAAATCAGAGGGGTGCAGCCCTGACCCTGGCCAGCTAACTAATTAGAACCACGGCACAAACAAGGAGCTAGGCTGAAATAACTGGCAAGGTGGGTAAGCGTGAGGTTGGGATTGAGAGTTAGTATCCACTGGAAGAAATTAAATCTTGTTTGAGTGAATAGGTAGTTGGACAGTGATGAGAAGAGGGGAGTTTGACATGTGAGAGCAGTCTGGTGAATGAGCCATTCTGAGAAATTAATAGATTTTTCAAAAGTACTCCATCACAAAAAGGTCTGAACACCTTCCTCTGATGAAAGAGGAAAAGAAACTGATGTTAAGGATCTGACATAGAGAAAAAGAATGTTTAACAGCTAGGAGGAAGGCTGTGAAACTGTGATATAATAGCTCCACTGAATGTTATATAAAAATTTACTATCTACGAGGCACATCCTGAATGTGACTGATTTAATGCAAACTTCAGTTCCATGGAATATCTAGCAGGGAATGACATATTCTGAGGTACTAACATTTGAAACATTTTTTAGATCACTCATTAACCATCTGCACGCATGTTTTTTCATCCATTCCCTGAGTCTGTCATATTGCAGAGTTAGTCTTTTTCACCTTTTATTCCTTTTTCCTCATTTCACTTTACTAAAAGCAGAGATCAGATTACCTTGAATGAATTTAGACTTCAAGCTTTAGAAGGAGCTGCTTTCTTTTTACTTTTTCAAAAGTAACTTCCTTGGCAAGTGGGTGTTTGTAACATCTGCACACACATACACACACAAAACCAAACCAACCAATGAACCAACCAAAACAACCTTTTCCTTTGCAAGTAAATTTGAGATCAATACTAAAAATTCTTTGGCTATAAGGTATACTGGAAAAGAGGGGAAAAAACACCACCTATGCTTTTCAAAGTAAATTAGTTGGGATCCTAGTCAAGTGCCTAGCTACAGTGGATAGTCCAAGGGGAAATATCACTGCAGAGAGAGGCAGTAATGTGCTTACTTTTCATAATGGCTGTTCCTGTGCCCAGCATCATTACTAGTACCATATACATTGCAGTCTCTCATCCGCAGGATGAGAGTGAGGTGGCTAAATAATGTAATACTCAAGTCTGTTGTCCAGGAGACTAGCTTCTTAGTGTTCTTCTTAAAGTTTCGTCAAATACATTTATTGGGTAGAAGTTATGTTCCTCTGAGGCACAAAAGCAGAAGTATTGGGCAAATCTTATCCGATTAAGTCACTGCTGCATTCTGCTAAAGTCTGGAACTGTTTACAACCCTAATTAACAGTGGGTTTCTGGAAGCTCCTTTCATTGATTCACTATGACATCAGGAAAGACCTTTAATCTTATTTTCCTCACTTTGTAAAATGAGGATAATTATGTTTGTCTCCACAATAGGGAACTAATTAAGCTTAGTTCCTAAAAAGCTTTGGCATTGCTGGATAAATGATTGAATAAGTTCTCATCCATTGGATTTATTTGAGTTTTTTTCCTCATTAAGCTAGCAAAGAGTGAATGAACATGTAATTGAGAGATCCTGATTCAGCAAGCTTCTTCAGCATTGTAAAGTCTTTAAGACCAGAAGAGATTTAATAGACATGAATGGACCTACCAAAAGGCATACACACAACTGGGATGCGACAAGTCAAAATGAAGTAGTTTCCAATTAGAGCCCAGAAATTATGCTCATCAGATTCTATATAATGACTTTAGATGTGACCTTTGGGGGAAGTTTGCTGCTCCACGATCCCTGAGGGAATGTTTCTTGTGGAAGCTGAATGGATGACAGTACAGAGAATAGAAATTGTAATTAGTTCACTGTACGTTTTCCTTATGTGAATACCGAAGTTCAGCAACATCCATTATTTTTACAGGGCTTCACTTAGTCCTTCAACTAGTCCAGTTTAATATAATCTACATTATTACATTACTGCTGAGGCTTCTTTTTTGATGCAAAATCCTGTGTTTTGTAAAGAGTGACCTGAGAAGAAGATCCCTGATTTATTTGCAGGATAAAAATAGCTGTACTCAAAAGCACTTGGACATTTTGACACTGCTTTTAAAGTAGGTTCTGTGGAGAATTGTAAGGGAATAGAGGACAGGGAAAATAATGCAGCCTTACAAATCACTGACTGAAATGCAGACTCAATTGTGAATTAATTGAGGATTTGTGTGGTTTCTGTGAACTACTTCAAAGTGGTTTATGGTAGCAAGAGTATTTCCATTGTGAAATACTGGTAGCTACATCATGTATATCCCACTGACAAGAAAATACATGTGGCCTTGCCATGTATTTAAGACTTTCCTTATTGCAGAGGTTTTGTGCCTTGCTTTCTGGAAGGCAGGAAGTTGTTGTGCTGCAGGTTGTCTTCAGTAGGTGTTCAGTTCACACCAAACACTGAAGAAGCCACTTGAGACCTTCACACCAGCCGTCAAGCTTTCTAGATCATGTTGAAACCTGAATATTTCACCTTTACCTGTTCACTGCAGTAGTTTAGCTTCTCAACACACTTTTGCTGTGATGTCTACATGAAGTCAACCAATGCTGCTGGAGCTGGCTCTGCCACTGAGCAATGCTGAGCTGTGCCGGGAAATTCGAGATTGGTTTTGTGTATTTTGTATTATTTTCTCTATTTTATTAGTAGCATTAATAAAGACATTTTTAAATTTTTTCCAACTTGCAAGTCCCTCTCTCTTTTTCTCCTATTCCCTTTCCTTAGTGGGGAAGGGGGACTGGGGGGAGGAGGTTAACAGAGAGCATCTGCCACCATTTCTTGTCACCCTGCATTAAACGGTGACAAGAGGTGAGATAATTTTACTTATCTACAGTACAGATCCTGATCAGGGTCTCTGGCATCTAGCTGAGTGTAATTATTCAGTGATATAATGTTTTCTTCGGAGCTGATATTGACTGCTAGGTCAGTGTGGGATATGAAGATGATAGCAGACCCCATTCTCTTGTGGAATCTGCAGAAGCAGCACACAGACTCTATTATGTAGTAAATATATGCACAGCTGAGCCAGTTATTGCCCAAGACATGGCTTATCAGAGCTAACTGCCATGCACTGAAAGGTTTGCTGTGCTGTACCTTCAGGGATATAGAGACTGTGTGTATTACAGGCTTTAACAGATGTAAATGTGACCATGAGAAAGCCAAAAATTTCTTGACACAGAAACCACCACAATAACAAACAAGGGTATCTGAACTAGCGGGAGCTACTTAAGACTGCTTGGCTTTGTATGAATATTTTTCTAAATAATAGAAGACTTAAGCCTAAAAGACCTCTTTGCCCCTAAGAAACCACTCAGCAGGATTTCACGTCTTATCAGACTATACAGCCCAAATGGATAATAATAATAACTAATGATTGTTGCTGTGATAAACAGGTAGATTTCAGTTTTCTTCCCTATATTATTCTTTTAAGACCCTCTGTGATTGGTAGCATTCTGAGACACACTGCCTGTACTTCTGTCTCTACAGCAACACATTCTTTTAAACAGAATGTCTTTTGTACAATTGCATCAGTTCAGAAATAAAATTGCAAAATATTAAACTCACATATTAATTGCCAGGGAATACAGAGATCCAAACCTTTTATTGTCATTAGTCAGAGACAATTTATACAACTGTTCTGTTGAGCAGAGATCCTGAGCCAGATGGGCACCTGTATTTCAGTAGTAGTTGAAGCATATGAAATATATTCTAGGCAATTCTTTCACAGCTCCTCTTGCCTTGCACACTACTAGTTTGTTTCTGTTGGGGAGGTGCACAGGAAATCTATAAATCTTATTATTCTGTCCTTGAAACAAATATTACATTTTGGCACTTCTGTTACTCCAGGGATCTCACAGCCTTCTTGGGGGAATTGCATTGTAAAAGGTCTATAAGCAGGATGTCAGGCTTGTTGTTTGCAACAGGAATGGCAGGAAGTCTGTCTTTCTCTTCCCAAATCTCAAAACCAGAATGACAATTAGCATAATTTAAAGCAGGTTAAGGAAGGCAGTCAGTCATTTTAGCGATGAAGACCTTGCACTCTACCCTGATATCTCCATCACAAAAAAAATGGGTACTACTTATGTATTTCTTTGTGTCACAGAAAATCTTTTTTTGTTTATCTCTCCTAGTATGTCTGAACTTTAGCAGTTATGCTATTCTTTAAACAGGTGTACTATTTGCTCTTCCATTTCTATTGACAGGAGAGACAGCACTCCATTTTCACTTGTTCTATCTTCCCCATGAAGCTGCTGGTGTTACACATGCCTACTATCTGGGGCAAGACAAGCTTTCTTCTAATTTCTGTGCTCTACATTTGTACATAATTGTGACCCCTATCTGTCCCAGAAAGGGTTCCAAAAGTTTGATAAACATTTTAGTAGAATGTATTAATTTAATCTTGCAGTTTTTTCCAGGAAATGTTCAAGTTCAAAATCTCATACTAAAATGAAATAAAGGTGAGGGGGGGGAAAAATATTGTTTTACTTGAGCTGTGCAAGCTCAAAGGAATAAACTTACTGTTGGTCTAAAGTGTCATTGACTGTCCACTAATTTCACTGAGTCTGCCAGAGACAGTTCATGTTTTGCATGTTATTCTGGATTTTCTGATTATAAAATTTCTTAATTTCTGAAGATAAGCAAGTCACTATTCAATTTTTCAGGAAGGTGCTAAGAACCTCCCATCTGAAGAAAAAGAGTCCACTTTTGATCTTGTTGAAGCAGATTGGTCTGTGAGTTAACTGTGACAGCTACTTAAAACAGATCACTCAACTCAGATGTGACCAAAACAGAAGAATTTCAGGACAGAAGAAATTTAATGTAACACAAATATTGCATTTTTTTTCTGGGAGGCACTGCACTCCCTCATGGGAATTTCAGCTCCCCAAATCCTGAGTATTGGCAATCTCCTGCCACGCAATTACAACTTCACAGCTAAGTGAACATAACAGCACTTCTCTCCTGGGCCGAAGAAAATGTAGATTTAATTCTCTGCCTTCTCCATGATGAATCTGCTCAGAATTTTCTGCTATACCTAAGCAGACCAAAAGATTCATTACACATTAGGTGACTGGGAGAGGATTTTACAGAACAAAAATGAGCAGTCATGTACGAGTGACTGAAGGGGAAGAAAGAGAACTTCACCTGGTCTGGAATGAGCCAGTACTCCCACAAGCTTTATGATAGAGTATATTGTAGTTCACTATACCACAAAAAAATGAACAGTGAGCATGAGGACCATTGAGGACTGAACTTTCCCAATAGGTTACAATTATAGAAATACCTACACTCAATAACTGCAAAGGAATTCAAGTGGAAAATATATACCATTTACACGGTCCCTCAGAATGTTAATTGCCGACTCAGCAGTGAGAGGGCTTCTTGGCTTCCAGATGCGTCCATCAATTCAGGGAAGATATAGGAACCTGGGGAAAAAAATAAGGCTAAGCATCTACCTGAAGAAAGTTTTGGTGAGCTGGTGGCCTGCCTCTAAAAATGTATAATGCCAAGTGACTTTGGGGAAAATGGCATACAGCATAATTGTATAGCACTGCAGCAGACAGGACACGCAATTAGAAAAAGACAGGGCTTTTCTAATCTGATCTTGGTTAATAGTCCTGTTTCAAGATGGAGATCAAACTAAATGATCTAATTCAAACAGATATTCAATGACTCTATTAATTAGGCACAAAGACTGGCTGAGCATGTCACTGTTCTTAAGTAGGTCAATTAACTTCTTGCTAAGGTGTGCGAAGTACAACAGCATATTGGCTGTGTTTCTCCTTTGTCGATGATGCACTTTAGAAGGAAAAGAGATGCTTTTGTACAGTCACAGTGGCTTGGAGGAAAACCACACCTTGGATTCTGCCATAGTCCTCCTTTAAAAACCTGCCCAGGTAAAAGCGTGCTGTCTTCTACAGACTGCTGCTTCCAGGTCTCTTTAAATTCTTGTCCAGGCAGGTTATATGACAGTCAGGGAAATGGAAAAGACAAGAGCAAAACTTAAACTGTTAATAAGAAGGAAGAAATCCTAGGCTTAAAAGGCATAATAGAGAAGTCAGTGACTGAATAATTACCAAGACAGCTATAAATTACCCTTCAAAGCAGGAATGGAAAGAAGACTGTGTTGCAGTGCCCTGTGTTATATTGGAGCCTATCCTTCAAGAGACTGTCTTTGTACTTGCTTTTCCATTGCTATAAATCTACTTAACTTATCATACATTTATATGCAGGGAGTAGTACAGTCATTTGAGGTTTAAAGAAGCCCAACTTTTTTTGCATAATGTCCAGTTACTCTTTTCTAATTTTTCTTGTAATCAACTTATGTCTGCTAAATGATACTGGTTAGACAACTTTAATGTCTGCTGTTATCTTAATTTTCTACAGAGCAGACAACTACCTTGGGGAAGGCTATAATAATGTGTCTCAACTTATTTATGCCAATTTGGTTCACAGCCTAAAACTTCTTTAGGTAACAATTTACAATCAGATTTTCAAAAAATAAGTCAACATGTTTGTAAGCACATTTACTTATGCTTACCTCTTATTTTGAAAATTCATCGAACAGGACAGTTCTATGGGAAGATCTTCAGAGGCAAAAATGAGTGATAGGTACCCAGCACACAGTGAAAGAATTGGTTAGAGCTGCTTGATATTAGCTTCTGTTTAAGTCTTTGAAAATCTCTTTCTTAACAGCCTAATTTCAACTGCCAGTAGTTATTTGCACTTGTACCTGTTCCCCTCTGAGTACTAGAGCAAACGTTCTATGCTGTGATTTTGAGACTGGATAAATCAGAAATGATATTCCGTTCGCAGGCAAAGCAGTATAATCTGTGCAGAATGAACTTGCATTCCTGAAGAGAGCTCTACAGTAGCTCCATCAGAATTGTATTTCAGCAAGAAAGCAAGTAAAGTGTATGCAAAGGGAATGCCAAAAGGGCTACGTACAGATGCACCTGTTCATCCATACTGTCAGCACTCCTGGTTATGTAGCTTGTGCTTCATATTGCCAAATAGATTTGGGAATGGCGGGTAGCTCTGCATGAGCAACTACTGTTAGTAGCTTATTTCCAGCATTCTGCCAAGCACAAAAAGAGTAGTCCGTGCCCAGTTTATTGTCCTATGGAGACATTCTAAGTTACCGGCTAAACATTTTCACCATATCTAACACTACACAATCAAACTGCAACAGCAATGATATCTGAAATGCACAGTAAATAAGATTCAGTCAGACAGGAGCTACCTGTAAAGACAATAAGCAGTAAAGTCCTAATATTTTTATTTTGCCAGTTTATGCACAGCTGCCAATATGCCTAGTCTAGATTTGCTTTTCTTGTTTTTTACTGTTGTTCTATTCTGGTGTATCCTTGAGAGGCCCAGAACTGAAGTTAAATATAAGTCTGTTGATAGTCATTGGATAAGTTATGTCTAAATGAATAGATGCTCTAGACAAAATTAAACAACCTGCGGCAAGGTTTTTACTTAAATAAGTGCACTGGTACATTGTATATTCAAACAGTATTCATCAAATCAGAAAGAATGAACACAAACATCTTCATGCTCATATGCAAAAGGTAACATATTTAGGACAAGATGATGTTGTGAGATTGAAAGATTTATTGTGTGACTAAAATGAAAATTAAATTCCTGTTAAAATATTTATGTAGATGCAGCTGAAACATTCTGCTCAGAGATAAATCAAAGAGGCCTTTGGCATTTCACAGACATATAATTCCAACGTTCTTCTGCTGCAATTTTAGTGTTTACAAGATGTTAATGGCAGTTCAGTTTTCAGGGCAGTCTCTACAGACTATTTTTGCTCAGTAGGTGGTGAGGATTTGCATCCGTATTTCAAATATACTTCTATCTCATTACTAACTTCTTATTTCTTTGTTATTTATATCTCTATAAACTCTGGCTTGCACAATGGGGAATGTGATTTCAAAAAGGTAAATTCTGCATAATGTGAACATTCATAATATTCTTTCTTGTTTTTTTTTCTCTTTAGCATTCATTTATTGAGAGACTGGATGTAAGAATGACATGGCATGCTTAATCAAAATTTTTAAGAAGAAAACAAGAGACGTCTCTAAAATTCAAGCACTTTAAAAAAGCTTTAGAATATTGGCGTAATTTACTCAGATACGATACTCCATGCTAAGTGGTAGTATTATTTGCACCTTCTTTTGACTGAACTGAGATCTTTAAATAATATATGTACATTGAGAAGCAAGTTCACTTGGGTAACTGTTAATTTTTAAGAGTTGTAATCAGTACAAATTCAGTAAGTGTTTTTTGTAATAGGGCTGAATGTAATGAATTTATTTGGTATTCATGCAGATGTCACATGTAATTTTTGAGCTGCTACATTGTAATTTCGTAGCACTTAATAGATATTATGGTGCTGGCAGCTTTGTCACTGTGGTTAAGGGGTTCTTAGTGTATCTCTCAAAAATTTCCAGCTCTCCCTTTTCAGGTGTTTATGACATGATGTCAGGTTGAAAACCTCAGCCTAATAAAATTAGGGTATAATTGATCAAACCCTGAAGAAGAGGTGGACCCAAACAGCAAAACTTTAGACCTCTAGTTTAAGTAAAAATGCAAAGGCTGGCAATTTTGATTCAATCTATGATAGATACAGAAATTCAGATCCACGTTAGGTTTCTGGAACCCTTCTACCTCATGGTCCCCCTGCATGCAGCAGACAGTATTCCACTGGAAGGGTTTGCTAGCCAGAGCTGGTCACATTTTTTATTTCAAATCCTTTGGCATCTATTTTGAAAAATCTTTTTCTTTTCAATCATTATAATATTCCCCACCTCTAATTCTACTGTGGAAAGAAAATAGCAGGTTTGTACAATGGGAGCTACCTTTTCCTTGCAGTAAAGGTATGAATGGAAACACCTTCTATTCAGATAGAAAAGAGATCAGCTATATAGCAAAAAAAAGGTAATACAATATTTATACTTGGCATTTGTGACCTTTAGTTTTTTGACCTGGTGTTGCAGGTGAGCTAGAAAAACAGTATGTATAATACACAAAGGGAGACAAAGGAAGATCTCACCATATTTCCTTCCACTCTGTTTCCATGCCTATAGGCTATTTGCAGTGCCTTCAGATCTTCTGTGTTGGCTAAGCTCTGCAATATGTATTAATGTTAATATACAGTCTGCTCTTCGTGCCCAACGCAATTAAGGTTCTGCAGAATAAATAAGATAGTTTTATAATTCATGATACACTGGAAGTTCTTTTATTTTTACAGCAAAGCAGAGAAAATGCAAGATGCTCTACACTACTCATGTCGTGTATTTATATTCTTAGTTGAAGAACCAAGAAAATAATTTAGTTCTGCAATCTGTTTTGAGATTAGTAACCAATAAGCACTGAACAACTGAAGTTAGAAAAAAATGTCTGATGCATTTTCCCAACACCACCAATCATTAAAAAATTTTTTTGATCTGATATCAGATCTGAAAGTTGTGAAAGCTTTCCCACTCTATTGACACTCAAAGGAAGAATTAATGTTGTAGGAAGTAGGAAGTTGTTTGAAAGCGTATATATACACACATACAAGTTTTTCCTGTACATAATAAAACAGTTAAGGTCTTGCTGAAGAGCTGACCTGGCTTGAGATGGATTATATATGAACTATAGTTTCAGAGAGAAGTACAGGTTTTGTGATTCTCATTCTGTTTTGGCAGCATTGGTTTCTTGCACCATATTCACATGAGATTTTAAATGTGTCCAAACTAAACATTAAGAATACAATCAGTTTTAAGCCGAATGTGGCCCAGAATCAAGCATCTTTTCTTATAATGTTAAAATCTTATGAGATCTTGAGTCAGTTCCAGATTCTAAGTATTATTCAAATAGTACTCTGCTCATGTACTAGCAGTACCTGGCCTTGGATGGAAATAAGCTGCTCAGCTGTGTGTCATTAGTCCTGAATGGCTAAACTTCATAGAGAGTGATGAGATAGATATTCCACCAGAAGAGATTATATCAGACTGTAACTGGGGAGTTCCAGATAGGTGTGCTGGTTTGACTGAAAATGGATTAATTTTCTTCATGCAGTTAAAAACCTTTCTTTTTCATAGCTAGCACGGTCATTATTTGGACTTAGTTTTAGAACAAGAGATAAGACCCCAGCACAGACCTAACATTTTTAATTGCTCTGGTCTGAGAGCCAAGGACACTCCAAGCACTCTCCCAGAGCGGGGCAGAGCTTGACTGACATCCAGATTGATCAATAAGAGTATTCCATCCCATTAGCGTCATGCTAATTATTTAAGGATACAGGGCCTTCCAGTTTTGTTCTTGTTTGCTTGCTGTGGAGTGCAGCTGGGAGAGTTTGGTCAGGATGTCTAGCTCAACCTTTTGCCATCCTGCAGAGGCCTCTGGGCTTTTCTGCCTATTTCCCCTTTTCTCTCTCCGGGATCGGCTTTGGGATCAGGTGCTGTTTCCTAGGACTGGCTGCTCAGTGTGTTCATGAGGAATTGGCTAGAGTATTTTTTATTTCTATTTTATATATATATATTTACTAGTAGTGTATTAGTATTTTGTTATTTTATTAAACTGTGTTTATCTCAATCCAGTTTTCTCCCTTTCATTTTGATTCTCTCCCTTTTGGGAGGCCGGGCGTGGGATGGGGGTGAGTGAGCGGCTGTTGTAGTTGTATTGCTAGTTTGGGTTAAACCATGACCCAAGGTTAGCAACATACAAATATGTAGTTCATATTTACCACCATATAATAAGAACAAAGTAATCTTCAGTAATGTTTTAATTCACACAAATTTTATTGCTCTTCAACATAACTGGCAGATAAGATGTAAGAAAACTGCAAGAATAAATGTTCTAATATTCTGTTCACCAGTCTTCATTTATGCCACTCAGACTTAAATTCTTTATTGTATAATAACCTGTATTTACATTCTACATTATTTACAAAACTAAAGTCTACCATGGACTATAATTTTACAGCATGTTTTGAAGAGAAAACTATACATGAAGTTATTTTCCTTTTGCTGAAAGACCTGTTCAGTGAACTACCTCTCCATGGCAAAGAATTCAGAAATTGCTCAGGAGAAGGTACATTCGTCTCTTCCTTTTTTTTCATATGCATCTCCTTTCTGGAATAAATACCTGATTTCAGTAACAAAGTGGTAAATCTTGGATTAATATTCTGTCTTCAGAAAAGGACCTGAATCAATCAGCTATGAGAGATCTAATGAGATAAATAACAGATCATAGTCTTATTCAGACTACGACACATAGGATGGCCCAGAAGATCAGCAAACAGGCAGTGTGTATGTAGACTTATCTTCAGGAAAAGATTGGCCCATGCTCAGAGAGAGATTAAAGTGAGCACCACCTGGGCTTTTCTGGGAGAGAAATTGCAGCAAAGAACAATTTCAAGTATCACTTCTCACTCTATCATTCATTTTACTTCTAAGTCTCTTCTGTTTCCTCTATATTTTTCTGGGAATATGGAACTTTAAGGATGTTTTATTCATCTGCACTAACACTGCATTTTTCCCTTCAGCACTGATTAGCATTTACCTTGTGTCAGAATATATAATTGG
The DNA here is from genome assembly GCF_037038585.1 of Patagioenas fasciata. Lineage (NCBI taxonomy): Eukaryota > Metazoa > Chordata > Aves > Columbiformes > Columbidae > Patagioenas > Patagioenas fasciata. Next base: position 24,069,335 of record NC_092524.1, on the reverse strand, counting down.
TTAGAATATTTAGTGAATATATAATGAATCCAGGAGGCTCAGAAACATGTATGGGAAATTATAAGTTAAGACCTGTTTGATGGACATCATAGGAAAAATGGGAAAGAAGTACAACATTTTCAAAATGTTCTCTAGTATTATAAAACATAACATGGCTCACAGCTTCATGCACTGAGTATTCCTGACTTGTCAATGCAGGGAACTTCTTTTCCCAGAATCAGACAGAACCAAGGTAGCAAGGTGGTAATCATTAAACCAAAATGATTAAATATTTGGATCAAAAATATTGTGCAATTATGTTCAGAAAACAGAGTACACAACAGAGTGCCAGTTCTGTAACTGACTTGACACTTGACCCTCTGAAATGAGGAAGGAGCTTTGATTTAAAGTTCTTAGGGTCTAAGTGCTGACACAAACTCATTTAAAGGCTGGTGTCATTCAACCTCTGGTGCTATTCTGGGGATTAAGCTGAACAGTTTTTTTGACTCTTCATACTTCTAAATCAGATTAACTGAAAGAGAGAGAGGAAAAAAATGTTGAAAACTTTCTTTCCAAAAACATTAGCATCCAGTAGTATTAAATATTTAAAAAAAAAAAAAAAAAAAAATCAACCCCATGAAAGACCCCACAAAAGCAGAAAACAAAAAAACTTTAAAACAGCTTGTTATGAGGAATTATGAACTAGATGATTATTTCAAATTTAAAACCAAATATTTTCTTACACTGTTTTCAAGTTGATCAAATAGCATTTTATATTATGTTGCTCATGTTTGCTCCAACGTAAACATATTCTTTTCATGTGTCTATTTCAAATATAATTATACGAACAGGTTGGAACACTGGAACAGGCTGCCCAGTGGGGTTGGGGAGTCTCCTTCTCTGGAAACATTCAAAACCCGCCTGGACACATTCCTGTGTAGCCTCATCTGGATGTTCCTGCTCTGGCAGGGGGATTGGACTAGATGATCTCTTGAGGTCCCTTCCAATCCCTAACATTCTGTGAATCATTTAAAGTAGGAGTTTTTTTCAATCTAAGTATTCAGCAAAAAATATGACATTTAATGGGCTTGATGAAGACTTACAGAACAGATCACAGGATTTAAATTGTAGGTGACTATAGCTTATTCAGAACAATTTGGCAGACAAAAAGGAATTGTATTAATAAAATGTATGTTAAAATTTATAGAAAGCTGAGAGGTACATATCCTGAATGTCCCTGTTAGTTCATTTTCTGAGTGCATCATAACATTTGAAATGAGAAAATGTTGAATTTAGAAACGTATTGACTCAGTGAATCAAGTTTGTGAGACCATATGCCGTCACTGTGGAGAGACTTGAACCACTTGAACAGGTTCTTTAGCAGACAAGAGTGACAAAGTAATTAAAACAAGATCAGAGCCAAAACAAGAAGACTAGTCAGAGAGCCTTCTACAATGTAAAATTTTCTTTGAAAACTATTTCCTTAGAGTCAGAAAGGTGATAAACTGAAATTTATCCAGAAAATAGTTTGCTTCCACAGCCAGAAACTGTAGTTGACATTTATTCTGTTCAAGACTAGTAACCAAAAATATCATCTTTCAGCAGTTTCTTTATCACTTCATTCATCAGGTGTTGAAGGCAATTGGTTGATTAGTAGTGCCAGATGGGAACCCAATAGGGAACAGGAAAATAACTCTTCCTAAATTTACTAGTGCAAAGGTGTGTGTTTATACTAGAATCTTGATCCCTATTAAAATACGCAGATGTCTTTGTATAGACTTGTAGATCCAGAATCATATGACATTCATAAAAATGCAAACATAAATTTATTCTCCTTGACAGAGTCTATCAGAATTTATATATGGTATGGGATGGTGATCCGGGTTGTCTTCTACTTTGTAGTTGACGCTCTAGCTATTTGTCACCATGATTTTGAACTCAGATACAAAAACACTAAATAAAATGTATTGAATATGTCCTCTCAACCCTTCATACTTGACCTTTTATTTCTTTTTGATTACTTGTGTTTAATAAGATGTGGAAGTTGAAAAAAATCTAGTGTTTTAGGAAAAAAAGCTACTACATCTAGATGAAGGAAAAATAATTTTCGAATTTGCACACATGCAGAAAAAAATAGATGGCCTTTTACAAACTGAGCTACTGGATGAAACCAGGGAAAAAAATCTGTCTTCAGAAAGGAAAGTAAATATTTGAAACCAGCTACTGTTTTGTGCTTTTAAGTCAGCCAACATCATGATCGGCACATTGTGATATAGTAAATTATCTGCACCCTTTTGCTATAAAACGTTAAGTCTTTCATTACCTTCAAATCAAGATTCCCAACATTTGAGATGTGTCTTCTGGTGTTCAATTCAGCTAGGGGTGTCTATAAAGCACTGGAGATGTACTGGCATATCTGGGATACCCACAGGGTTCTGGTGGCACTGGAATAACATGATCCCTGCACCTTCCTGGAGATGGGGTGCTTCAGACACCCCAAAGCACCTCAGGTAGCACTAGGAGCCCTTCTCTGGGCAACTGATTAAAGCCTTAGTGGTTCTGGGGCAATAATATGTGAGTTGTCCTTTATCTGTCTGGGACTGGATATCAGTTCATGCATACAGCATTGAATTATTTACATTCATTTGAATCCGTATCTGTGCTGTTTGTAGAAATTACTAGCTCTTTTGAGGCAATTCACTGAAAGTCACTGCCTGACAATGAATTCATATATTTCTTTATGCAAGCATGCAAGCTCTCTGTTGAAACAAGCTTTGAATTTCTCCATCTAATCCAAATCATTTTAATAATTACCTCTCACTCAGCTTTTCAGATTTAATTTATATTTTAGTCTCAACTTCATTTCAATCAAATGTTTCTTTGAAAGAGAAAATGTCTTGCTAGCAAGAGACCATTTTTTCCTCTTCCTCAAACCATAAAGTTCTTTAAGCATTTCCATAATCTGATATGTTGCAGCTAATGTTCATTAACATAACTGGAGAGATCATGGTAGGGAATTCAACAGAGCTTGCAGCTGAGTTATAAATTTCCTTCAATCAAGATGGAAAGGAAATTGATTGTGATATAAGGGCCGTTGCCGATCCTCAGGACTATGCCAAATGCACAGAGAAAGTAAATGTTTCCCAAAGTTTGATGTATTTTCTCACCTGTGATACCTGATACTCAGTTCAAAGAAGCCTAGGAATGTCAGAGACCACCTGTCAAGTAAAGAGGTTTATAATTGCTATTGTGTGACACCAAAGGAACCACTGTGTCCAAGTTCTTTACATGCATGGCAAGCCATGTGCCTCCCTGGTGTATCTCAAGGGATATGTTCATCCACAAAAGGGAATTTTTTATCTGCTGTCCATGATGATAATCACAAATGGTGAAATTAATGTTACTAACAAAGAAATTATAAGAGGAATATATGCCATTTATTACAAATGTCATTTTAAAAGGCAGTATATATTATAGTAATATGTCATTTCTTGACCCTGAAGTCTATTACTGTATATGCTAAGAAAAGACATTTCTATTCCTTCATGCTTTCATAATACTGTGCCACTGATTTTAACATTAAATACTAGCTAGGATTTTGCTTCTTTCTTGTGGCCTGCTGCCAAACAAATTTGAACAAGAATTTAGTGCTTGAAGTGAAGCAAACTCCCACCACACATCCTAAAGGCTCAGCTCTACTTCTTAACCTGGATCCAAGGAATCCCTTTATTTTCATTTTTTCATGCTAGATTATTTTGACTTTCAATTAACAGTATTGAAAATTAACAATTACATTCTCTCTCTCTCTGTTCTTATGAAGGGGTTGCATCATAGGATTTAGAGTGACAGCCTAGGTCTTTTCAGAGCTAAGTCTAGCAAATGTTTCTGCAGACTTTGCTGCTCCCAGGTATTGTTTCCCCAGCTCAGGCCAGAGGAAGGGTAGCCCAAGCATTCTTCATCTACTTCACAGCGAAAGTACCCATTTACATCACGTTCATCTGTTTGATTTTGCAGCATATTGAACTGGGAAGAGATCTTCAGCTCCAAAATAGACATGGTGCCTCAGTATACAGTGATAATAGGCAGCAACATCTTTAACTGATACAGCAGGTTTTTTTCAAAGTGATTTATGCCCCTGTGTAAGTACCAGGTAGGGGATTCAGCTGTTAGTGATCCCATGCAGTTTTGCATCACTAGTACACAGATAACTCCCTCCACCTTACTTGCTGGACCGCCTTTGAAGCAGTTCATACTCTGCCACAGCGATACAGTGGCTACTTAACTTATTTGTGGATGCCCATCATGTGAAAAATAAAGCCATACCTTCTTCTCCCTGATAAATCTTATAAACAGAGAGTATATTGAAATTCTAAGAATAAATGAGATTACAGATCCTGAAATTATTGCTGGGGAAAGAAGCATTAAAATTAAAAAGAAAAAAATCTCCACTGATGGATTGTTTATCACTTATTAATATTTTAAGCAAACCCTCCATCAGCTAGAGCTCTTCCCTCAAGGTGATAATCAGAATTTGATGGGTGAATCTACCCCAGCAATGTGATATACACCTAATTTTCAAGACGAGATAATATAATCTTTGGGAAGGGCATTGTAATCTTAGGTATTACATTATTTGACTTTTCAGGAGTTTTATACAACCTAAGGTGAGAGGAAACAAAATCAACAAGAAAAACCTATTTGTATACTTGTATACTTTGTATACTTGTGCATTGAGTGGCCGTTGTATGCAAATATGCTGCATATGAGCAAGCACATATATGTGCATGAAACAAATGTGACAAGAACTGTTCCATAGACTTTTGAGTGCATTGTATGTACTTATGAATTTATCCTGTTAATCCACATCTGACAAGACTATATGTCAGGTTCCAAATCCTGGGGAATCTTGCAGTTCAGCTATGTATATATATATTTTTGATATAATCACAAGTCTTCCCTCTTCTTTCTTTCTTCCAAAATCAGCAATTATTTTTCTGAACACAAGAACGGGTAACATGCATACCTGAAGCTCTGCAAGGGTTATGAACCAGTAAGTAGAACTCATAGAGCACTGAGGAGTTGTGATAAATCATTATATAGCAATTGTTTCCAGATTTTCAAAGCATGAATTTGGGCTAAAAGTGAAAGAAACTAAGAAAGAAGCCTACAAAGCTGAGAAAAGCTATTTGGGTATTTCATCAGCAGATATTAAAACTTTACTGATATTAACACTGTATTTTGATTTGCACTCTGGTAAATCACTGCTTTTTCTCACAGACAGGCGTATAAAAAATGAAACCAATCAGAGTATCTGGTATTTGTTTACAAACTTTTGTGTATAATGTGCAGTGGAACATGCTGAACACATGTGGCTCTGACATTCATAGTGTGCAAAAACATTACAAGTTATATCCTTCATAGTCTCAGCCTGCCCTCTCTTTAAAATGAAGATGATAATCCTTCTTTTCCCTTTCTGAATCTTACTAATTTAGATAATAGGCTCTTTATGAGCATGGACTATCCCTTAATTTGTGCTTGTTCAACACTGCCATCTCTTCTGAGACCAATAGGGACTGCCACATTTCCAGTAAATAATAATAGTGAGACATCATATAACAGACTTATCACTAGTTTGGGTTGACGAAAACACACCTCCATTGTAACAGTATTCCTTACAAGTAATGCAGATTGTTATACGTTCATCATGCCAGTAACACCTCTAAAAATATTATTCTCCCCAGAACTATATAGATAAAACCTTTATATCACTCTTCACGTGGTTATATGTTTTATAGAGATAGGGGGATTGCCATTGTTTTTCTTTCAGCATTTTTCATAACAGTTTGTGATTTAAATCCTATATTGTATGAAAGCCACTGCTGGGATGTAGGCAGTAAGGGACCAAGCAACTGGCATTTTACAGAGTTATAGGATTCATCAGCTGAGTCAACAGCTAAACGAGAGATGAGAGAAGCAAAAAGGCCTGCTTTTCTTTGGAAATACTATAAATGGATAGAGTGAAATTTCTTTAAATCCAGAGATCAAATCAGATTAAATGTTAGCGTAATACTTTCTGGATGAAATCACATTCTGCCCAGAGAAATTCTACGTGACAGATTTTGATTGCTAAATACTACCGTACAGAGACATTCAGCACTGGTACCATTTCAGGGGAGGCATTTAAAGACAACAGCATTGGAAGATGGTGTTGGGCTGATACAGCCCACCCAGGATCAGCCTGTTCTGTTCATGACTGCTTCTCATGTACAAGAAGAAGGTGTTCAGAAATGAGATGATGAGGATTCAAGAATTATTCCACTTAATTACAGGCCAAGCAAGACAATCACCTTGAAGGATTTTTTATTATTATTCCATGGAAGAAAGTGGAATCAAGGGGAGTTGTCAGGGCAGTAAGTTAGAAAGCTCAGACAGACTCTGGAGAAGTAAGGCAAGGAGAAATTTTGTCCACTTTTAAAATGATTTTTTTTTAATATTACTTATGATTCTTTGACAAGTAGGAAGACAATGGTCTCAAAGTTTACTAAAATCAAAGTCCTAGTACTATGAGATACGTGGAGACAGACAATTCCTACTTAAATTACACAAAAACTTCAGTAATTCTAAAACATCCAAAACCCCTTGCTTGCTCTAATCCTGTCATGCAGGGACCCAAAAGTCAGTTTTAGGGGGACAAAAAGTTCCAAAACAGACTTTATTCTGGTCAGAAAAGTACAGCAAATGAACCAACCAAAACAGGATTTCTACAATTAGTTAGCACTTCGATAACATAAGATAAAGGTTCGGATATCAGTTGAGGAGATTGTTAGGGTGCAGCAAAATAAGAATAATGAGAATCCACAGACTGTATGTATGCACTCACAAGAAACAAAGCCAGAGCCTTCTGCCCTAGGTACCCAAACACTCACCTCGTTCGGCAAGGACTACACTTGCCTGATCAGTAAGGACTTAAATTATCCCTCACCCAAATGAGGAGGTGAGGTGCTCCCAATCCCGGGAAGTTTCCTTAGATGGCGTTCCCGCCTAAGGGGAGGGCTCCAGCACAGACCCGCTGCTCCAAGAAGACCACACAAAGGGAACATTCGACGGGAACCACATTCTATAGTCTGATCAGATCTGGCTGTGGGCATTCCAGAAGCTTCTTGGCTTCTCTGGGCCCCTCCTCTGCTAACGACCCTGCCAAGTGACTCCGGGTCCCACAAAAGAGCCATTAACTGCCCCATTAAAGGCCCCAGTTCTCAGAGGAGAATGTGCAACTGCCACAGCAGTTCTCAGAGGGGGGAAGTGCAACAGCCACAAATCCCAAAACCCTCACCTCATGCAAATATTGCACATGAAATCAGTGATTTTTGTATCTTATCTTTAACCAAGATGTACAAATTGTTTGAAACAGAACTTGTCTTTCCACTACTGGTTTCTATAATACAAGGTACAACAGATGTATAATAATGTTAATAGGGCTAAAGAATAATGTGAATGTCCAAGATTTATATATACAACAATCTCTTCTAATCCTACTTTGATTTATATATCTAGTTAAAAATAAATATGTTTTGGAAAAGGGACAGGATATAAGAACAAACAATGGACTGAAACGTCCCTTTGTGTACTGATTCTGCATTTTCATCCTATTTCCACCAGAGAACAGTAAGGATGATTTGCCAAGGCCAAGTAAGTATAATCAGAGAGAGAAAGTATCAGCTGTATATAGCTATATACATAAACACATACATATATCCGTTGTTACTTTTGAGTTTTTCTCCTCCAAATTTCCAAAGTCAAGGAAAACAGTCAGAAATGCTTCACAATAGCACTCACAAATTTTCCTTTACTAGAGCTGTGAGAAGATGTTGACTAAAATATTTTAGGAAAAGAACAGCAACTTTTTGAAATGAAAACGCATTTCTTGTGGAAATTTCAATTTGGACTGGAAATGTGTGCTTCCTGATGAAAAATAAAAGCTTCCATTTCACTAAAAGGTTTTTGGTTTTTTTTTAAATGGACAGTTTAAATTTGATGCAATAAATTGCAAACACTCAAACAGAAAAATGCTTTGTTCGAATTTTAGCATGGTATCTCATCTTTTTTTTATAGCCCATTCTGGCATCAAACTGGTCTTGTACTTAATCATTGATGTTTGTCCTAAAAGGAACTGTGCAATGGAAATTAAGTAAACAGTAGCTATTTTATCTCAAAGAAGTTCGGTGGTGAGTTACACACTGCTTTTTTGCGTGAAAACAGCCTGCTCATTTTTATATACTAGTATGAAACAACAAAATCCTTCCATCACATATATGAGCTTAAACCTGAAGCACAAATCTTTACATACATCATTCTGCAGCTAGTATTCACAAGACTGATCCCACTAGTGTAAATAAGGACTACAGAAATAATAACTATATGAGGAAGAAGTTTCCTAATTAGCTGTGCTGTGGCACAGCTGCATAAGTAAATCTCTGATGCATCATGATACCTTCCTTTGCATTATGCAAACCTCTAATTCCCATTGTATTTGTATTTCAGTCAGCATGTACTGGTTATGTGGCTATATATTGATTTTTTCCTTCTTCTTGCAGTTAAATTCAACATCTTTCAAGATGCTAAAAAATTCAACCCCCTCAGTGAACATCTTCTTATACTTTGAACATTGCAACGAAGGATTATTTGGTTTATTATTGCACTTAGGCAGACAAAATGGAAAAAGGAAGAAGAGATGGGTCTGCCAGGCTGCCATGGCCAGCTACACAAGATAGACTTAAGCATCTTATGGAGGTGGTGAGTAGGACACCTGCTTGTTTCTGCTTAGCAAAAACCACTAAGGAACTGAGGAAGCACACAGGGCTTTCTCTCAGGAAAAACATGTGTGATGACTGAAGTGCCAAAGGTGACAAGTGTATCTTTCCTTCCAAGAAGATGTCAGGTAGTCTTCTGAGACTAATTCCTTGATTTCCTCCCCTCTTCCTCCTCACCAAATAAAAACAAAAAAGGAAGAAAACACCACAAGTGAATGAGAGAGCCAATTCACCACCATTTAATTCAGTCTCTCTTTCTGTAAACTAGTAATGACAGGGCTGACACAATATGTATCATATCACATGTCACAAATCTCGTTATAAGCACGTCTGATGTTTTGCTAACAAAAGGCTCATATTAATCTTAAAATATGCATGAATGTGGAAAGACATGTTTCATCTAAGTGGAACATGCTGAGCTAAATATATAAATAAAATCCTCCACTAAGGGAAAAGAAATGTCAAATCTGACTTGGTGGGGAATTCCTGTAGTTACAAGGTTGTAATTAAGATTTTGTAGTATCTGGTCTATAGCAGTTTATAGTGAAGACAAACCTACCTGAGTCATATACAAGCCTACCTGAGCCATGTACTATTCCAATCTCCTTTTAGAGAGTCAGGGTTGCACGCGGCATGGAAGTTTTGTTGATTTCAGCTTCTCTTATTCAGTATCTCTGCCTCACTAGCTCTGAATCCAACCATGATAGTGATAGTGAAACAACCAGTTTCAGCTGACTCATCTTCTAGTGTTCTTGCTTGTAAAGCATTCGCTTAATTCCTCACTCTTTCACCGTGCTCTGTGACTTTAGTTCCCACTCACTTTTGCAACACTGTGACTTTCTCTCTGGCTCCTCACTCACTCTCACAAGAGCAACAAAAGCATTGATAACCTTCTGGTATTTCTGCCCATCTGTCAAGGTTTGATTGCAGGGTGACAATAAAACCATGGTAGATGTATTGTTAGCCCCCTCTCCCCTCCTGTCCCCTTTTAGCCTCTCTCTCTCTCCCCCCTTCCCACGAAGGACAGGTGATTGGGAGGGAAAGAAGGATAGAGAGAAGAGAGTTGGAAAAATTAAAAATGTTTTACTAGTGCTACTAATAAAAATAGAGAAAATAATACAAAATATACAAAACCAATCTTGAAAGTCCCAGCAACTGCTCCCGCAGATGTAGAGCTGGCACCCAAAGTCCTGGACTGGACTCTGAAGCCAACCGGAACTGGATTCAGTCTGTCACTAGGCCTCAGTTCGCAGAGACAACTTGCAAGGTCCTCTCCTAATGTCAGCCATAAGGAAATAGGAGATTCTTGTGATCTCCCACTTTTATATGAAGTATCATATGAATGGGATGGAATACTTGGTCAGTTTTTAGTCACCTGTTTCAGTTCACTGCTCTCGCAAGATGTGTATTTATCCTTATCAATGATGTTACATTCCATTGTTATGTCTACCAAAACATGTATCTAGCTTTCAGAAAACTGCAATTGGTAAAAAGACTTAAGCTAACAGGGAAATTCACTAAAAGAGAAACTTGTTTTTAACAAAACCAGAATGCTATCTCTTAAAATTACTTTCTTGATGCAGCATCTGTATATTTTTAGAGCACATATCAATGCAGGTGACAGCATTTTGCTAAATCAGCTTCAGGAGTCATGGGTCACTACACTGTCTTGAGCTGGGAAAATCACTTGAAATCAGCTTCAAAGTTTTTCAGTCACTGAAGTGACTGAAGCAACTCCTAGTAGCTTACATGGTATTAGGAAACACAAAAATGCTGGTAAACTCTTCTGAAACATCAATGAAATTATCACCATGTTGTTTACCTGAAAATGCAATCATTTATGGCATGTTTTTAAAATTCCTTTTCTGTGCAGTATTAAACTAGTAAAAAAACAAAAGAATGTATGAATATGAGCTGATATAAGCAACTTCCAGTGGCTTGCTCTCTCATCTCAAAGGCAGCTACTATATCTCAGATATTGTTTACCAGACCCCTGCATTACATCAGAAAACAACCTTTCTCAGATGATTTGGGACCTGGTACTGGTCTTTTCATACTTTTCTTCTACAGCTCAGAAGACTTGTGCTTTGGACCTAGAGATGAAAATCAACTTATGTCCAAGTGAACAGACATTTTTTCAGAACATAAGCACAAAAAAACACGGAGTGCAGAAGATTTTGTTCAGAATGAGCACATCACAGAAAGGTACAGGGTCGAATTTCTGTTCCAACAGGAAAGAGATTAATATACATGAGGAGTATAATTACTAACCACACAACTCTGGAGTTAAATTTTTATCAGTGATTGCCTCAAGGGAGTGTGATTTGAATATTACTATAGACTCAGTATAGTCAAGCATTTTCAGTCATATGACATTGCAGTAGTCACCCTTAAAAGCAAAGTAGAACATCTGTTGTCATTGTTGCTGCCACTCTTCTTTCCATGTAGCTCTTACAAAATCGTTCCTGGTAGTTAAAGAAATTGTTTATGCCCTGTATGTGTCTTGCCCCCCGGGTATCACTCACGATGTCCAAGGATGTTAATAACACACTTGTGGTCTTTTTCAAAATTTCATGTTTATTTCTTCTCTCCTACAGAAGAGAAAAAGTTATAAAGATATGCTTACCTGTACTTGATTCCCCTGTGTGAACATGGATATTCACAAATAATGTATGTTGGCTTTTTGCTTGTGTATTCCTTCTGTTGGGAGTACCTATAGTGCTTTAAGCCTACCATTTTGACTTTTCTTTCTTTTTCTTCTTGGTTTCTTTCTCCTGCTCCTTCCCCCTCACTTTTAGACAAGAATGCAACTAAACAAGTTTCCTGTGGTTCTTGAGCAGTAATGCAGATTTTAAGCTCAAGAGTTTTTATGTTGCAAAAGACAGAAAAATAGATCTAAGTTTCCCCTGTGCCTGACATTTCCTGATTTAGCTGCCCTGCATTCTTTAGGTAGCTGATGCAAATAAAAGCAGATAGCAGTTTTAATACACTACAGTGACTGATGTACTTGGGAGCTCAGTTTCAGACAAGCAAGCACACTAACAACCCCTCAGCAGCTGTAAGTGCACCTCAAGCCAACCTGAGCATCATTCTCACCCTTTTATTTCCCCAAATGAAAAGCAGGAGTTTCCGTTTTTCTGTCTTTAGTAACAGGCAAATATGGCATTGCTGGTGCTGTTGTTATTTCTGTGTTCTTAGATAAGATACCTCAGATTCTTGTGAAAAGGCAAAGGCAGAGAAAGAAATCTTCATGCAAAAAATGTAGTTTTATCTCTATTATATGAAGCTAAGCCTTGCTCTTTTCTACTGTTCTAGACATTTCCCTACAGTATGTCCTCAAGTCTGGCTCCAGAAAAATTTGATTGATTTGCAAGCGAAGCATTGCTGTCCTTTATTGGTAAGATTTTTCAGAGGAATTTCTAAAACCTTTTCCTTCTGTCATTCCTTTAAGTATTTTATTCCCCTTATGATGTCATCTCGCTGGTTATCCAAATTACCTCCAGAGTTTTTGTTTCAGTAACTTCTTAAAACACAACACATTTGTATTATTCTTCTACACAGAAAACTGCTTCTACCAGGCTTTCTAAATACATTTGTCTTTCAGCTTCTGCTTAGGCCTTCCTATCCCACTCCACAGCAGGCAGGCACAGCAGCCAAGGAGGGCCATAAGATTACAATCAGGAATGAGTTCTGGGGAAAATAATGCTACTTCTTCCTGAGATTCTAGTCATATAGGAGGTCAGGTACTTTCTAAATGTCCCTTGCAACCTTTATCAGTGGAAGGAAAACACCTTTATCCATTGCAGGAAATGTATTGCAGAAAGTTTTCTTTTCCTGACCTTTCATTATCCATGACAGGTTTGGTGTATGCAGAAGTCAGCTTTGGAAGCATAGAGAATTTCATGTTGCCAGACTGCCCAGGGACAGGGCTGCTCCTACATTTATACAATCCTAAAATCATGTTTGGCCCTTTGAAGGCAACCGCAAGGCTGATGTGGCCCCTAGTGAAAATGAGCTTGACACCCCTGGCTAATGTCTGCCATTCAAGGGCTGCATAGAGTTAACATTCGCAAACAGAAATAAACAATATTTCTTTATAAACCATACAAAGAACCACAGGGCACCAAATACTGGTAAAGACGCTACATTCCTAAAACACCTAACTCTATACATGGGTAAAAAGAGAAAGGACAGAGAAATCAGGGGTCAGTAGTACAGTCACTCCCTGAGACAAGACTAAATTGAGACACACTTCTCAGATTAAGGGGTTAATGGAAATAGCAAATGACACAACTTTAATCTCGCCTAGAGACAGTTCTAGTAATGAAAACAGGAACTTGCTGAGACTTAACCCATTCTTCTATTTGTCTTTAAACTGTAATCTCATAATCCTCTTTGGGTGATGGAGTCCACAAGGCTGAAAATAGTAATTTCCAAGTATTTTCCAAGCCATTAAAAATGTGTATACCTCAAGAGAATGTCACATGTCACAGCCTTCTTCCAGGTTGAAAAGGACTTGGGGTTATTGCTGGTTTGGCCAACTTTTCTATTTTATCTCTTTCTTCTAAAATGTAATGTTTCTGATCTTTACTCTGTGATTTATTTTTCCTCTCGGTATCAAAATATCACTAGATAAGAAAGAATAGTCTGTTCAGGTCTTGTTTGTTCCACTTCTTTGTGCATTCACAGCTTCGTTAACTTGCTATCAAGGCAATAAGACTTTTCCCAATGACTACGATGGGAGCTGAGCTGGCCCCTCACTCATTGCAGAGCCACCTCAGCAAATTCACTGGAACAATGGTGAATGTTCCTGATTCTTTCATGCCCTAGAGCACTAGATCTAGATAGACGAGAGTACAAATAATACAGAAATGATGAGAAACTTTGACGTTTTTTCAGAAAGTTATGTGATTTGTCTTTTCCTTTGAAGATAAGGACAAACACTGTCATGTAATCTCCCATTCAGTAAGTTTTCAAGCAGTAGATAATTTGCTTATTGTTCTTGAAGAGCTTATATCTCCGTTTGTTTAAGAAAATCCAGTCTGGAGTTCATTAAAAGGTTTCAGATACTTCCACATTTTACTCTCCTGTCTGACTCTGACCTGGTTTGGGGGCTCTTTCACTCCTCAGTGCTTCCCAGGGCTAAGCACTGAACGGAAGAAAACTGAAGTAGTTACCTTCAAAGTATACTTTCATGGTGTCTGCAGAAATCCGGCATCTGCTACACCAATTTGTTTCCCTATTATTTGAAACCGTTATTTAAATTTTCATCAGGTAAATACTTTGTCAAGCTTAATTTATAGGTAAAGACATGATAGACAAAGAAAAGCTTTGAATAATAATAAAAATATTAATAATAGTATTTTTAAAAAATAACACTATGGTTTCAAGCACAGAATATCAGTTGTTAGTTGATAATATGAGTAGAAAGTTTCAGTAGCTCTAAACAATTAAAAAATTAAAGTCTTCACAATAAAGTTATTCAAAGACAACTAAATTTTATTTTAGATACCTGGATGGTTCACATCTGTTAAAGTGGTTTGGCACTGGGAATAGGGTATTTCCTGAATTAACATTTTTAATGAGGCAGATGAATGGTTATTCTGTTAGATCTGGAGGGTTCAAAAGGATTGGTAATGAGGCAGTCCCATTTCAGATTTATGCTTCTGAGCAAGTAAAGCTTTCATGGCATTGTGTAAGCAACAACCCGCCAAGGAACGGAATGGTAATCTGATTTATTCTTCCTTCAGGCACAAAATAGTGACACAAAATCTCACACTAAGGTTTAAGATCCTATAAATACTTTCAGCTTTTAGATGAGCCTAAATTTCAAGAGCATGCATGAAAGAATGTCTATACTCTCTCATTTTGTAGGGACTTCAAGACATCCTTAAGCTAAATTCTGTGGCTGGCAGATGAGGTTTTTTACTTTATCTGGCAAGAAGTTTTCTTCATAAAGATGTTATAAACAGCATGTTCCACAAATCTTGTTCCAAAGCTCCTTGACATCCTATGGAAAGACTCATCGTTTTCAATATCCTAGCATAATATGTTCAAAATGTATATTCTATCTAAAGAGCATTATGTCATATAAAGAAGAAAAAAAGTCAGATCAGAGAAGGTGTCCTCAATTATTTACTTGTGGGCCTTTTTGTCTGTGATATTCTGACAACATGGCTAAAATACTAGATACTGTACTTATTAGCAAATGTATTTCTAATAGTCTTCTTTGGGAAAATTATTTTTAGATCTTCCTTTTCTAAAACTTAAAAACATCCTTCCATACTGCAAGGACAGTGAAAAAAAAATTTTTTTTTCTTCCTTATTGGCATAAGAAATAATGATGGTTGCTTGCATACTGTAATACATATGAAGGGGCATGTTTGACTAAAATGTTGGATCTGTGAATTAAAGGATTCAGCTCCATATTATCTGTATTTTATTTAGTGTAATCATTTTTTCATAGATTTTTTTTCATTTACTTAATATTGCAATTGTCAAAGTAATCAAAATATATTTATCTACAGAGAAACAAAATGGAATTGTATACAAGTCACTGGAATGAAAGTACACCCACTATTTACTCCAGGATTAAATCTCTGAGTGATTAGGTGGAACTCTTTAAAATTTTGTGTCCTCTGTGTCACTAAATGCATCTGCAATGAACTAATACCAGCAGGAAATTTTCACAAATTATTGCCATTGTGTTTTGGTTTGCTTTGTCAAGATGTGGATGAAAACCAGAAATGTGTTGTCAGAATATATCCCACTTTGTCCAGATGACATCACTGCTGAAAGCTGTTGGTTGTGTACAATGAAAATAAGCAAAGATAAAGAAACATAGCAAAACAAGTTTCTAATTTAAATACCATGCAAAGCAAACTATCACCTTACTATTCATAAACAAGGCTTTGCTAAATCTGGGTTACAATATTTGATTTTTTCCTTGTTTAATTTTTCCCTAGGAAAAACAAACAAACAAAATATTTTCAGAAAAAAATCTAAATGCATTTGACAAATAAACAATTTTTTAACTGTATGTCAAATCTTTAGGGATTTAATGATCTACATTATAATCAGTTCACTGAGGATGTAATTCCATATGCCTCTTTTTACACTCTCAAAAAGAAGGAGTTTAACTTTAGGGAAAGGGAAACCACTAAGCCCTTCATTTCATAGCAATATTAAAAAATATATTATTAAGTAAAAACGTACTTATGGGAATTTGAACATGCTGCTTCCATAATATGAAAATACAGTTGTAGTACTATTTACTAGTTAATAACTCCACAGTCTTGATAGCCTGCATGTAGGTCTAAGACAAGTATCAGGCATACCACCTTTAGCAGAAACTACCCAGGTAGAGTCTCATAACCAGATTCATTCTCAGGTTCCAATTCCAGGCTATTTTCATGTTGTTCCTCCAAAACTTGTTTAAACTCTTCTCACTGATGCTAGATATGTGCTACAGTACCCAGAAGCATTTTCCAAATACTGACTCTTGCTGTGTGCTTCTGCTTAATCTCACCAGGACGTCACAGTGATATCTTAGTGCAGGCACACAGAGTACACAACCTTATTACTCTAGAAGTTTTGCATTCCTTCAGGTTTACATAGGATGCAAGGAGATTTCCCAAGGAAAATCATGTCTGAGGAATTAGACTCGTCACCTGGGTACACCAACAGGAATTCCACCAGGGCACAAACTGTTCAATAATCAAATCTATGTAGGAGCCAAAAACAATCTAGATTTTGCAGACCTTTGTATGGCAGTTAGCAGCGATTAAGGTTAGGAATGACTACTTTCAACCAGAAACTGTTCAATCACAATTTTTTATGATAGTAAAAAAAGTGGGAAGACAGTTTTCCTTATGATCCCTGGCTTTATTCTGTCTCACTTCAAACCAGGAAGTATTGGTTTCTAAGAGAGGCAGTATGGCATCAGTTTGATGAGCCACTTTTTGGATAGAGCATGACAAATCTTACAGCAGAAAAGACAAGCACGAAGTATGTTAAAGGAGAAGGTTGTCTGCCTGCAGACAACCCAAGAAAAAGAAACAGTGGCTGCACAGCTCATGCTTCAGCAATTAAATGATATCATAAATCGTGGTCCAACTACTCCAAGCCAGAAATCTATCTGAAAATATTACAGTGAAAGAAAAACTATTTTACAAAGAAAAAATGCAATTAATAAGCATTTGTTCAGTGAAACTGTTGCACTAAACAAGCAATTATTCCATTGAGACACTGCAGAAAGCCATTAATTAGTATTTCATAAGGCATTATGCATAACATGAACAGTCCTTCAGTTGCAAATTTGAGGGGCAATTATTTAATATAGTTCAAAAGGAAAGTATGCCATTTATTAAGTAATGATGATATTCAAGGAAGAGTGGGTTTGGCCTTGGAACACTGGGAATAATTGTGTTAGATCAATTGGTATTTGCCAGCGATACTGAATGTCCTCAGAATTCAAATTCTTAAAGTCTATTCAGTTCAGGTGATCAATACAATATATTGAAGTCTATTAAAGCTGGGTGACCAATATAATACTGAGAGTCAATAGAAGAAGGTATTATGGAAAGTACTCGGAAATGCAATTAGCACACTTCTATGTGCTAATATATGTACTGGTTCTGGTTGAGATGGAGTTAACTTTCTTCACAGTAGCCTGTGATTTGTGCTTTGTATTTGGAGATAAAGTGTGTGGGTAACACATCCAGGTTTTGGTTATTGATGAATAGTGCTTGCACAGCACCAAGGCCTTCAGTCTTTCCATCCTTCTACCACAGCAAGCATGCTAGGGGTGGGCAAAAGGGTGGGAGGGGACACGGCTGAAATGGCTGTCCCAAACAGACCAAAAGAATATTCATATCATATAATGATGTGTTCACCAATATAGCCGCTGGGAAAAGAGAAAGTGGGGAGTGACATTTGTCTTCCTAGGCAGCTGTTAGTTGTTCTGAAGTCTTACTTCCCGGTGATCGTCTAGACATCCATCTGGCAATGGGAAGCAGTGAATAAATTCCTGGTTTTGCTTTGCTTGTGAGCTCTTGCTTTCACTATTAAAGCACCACTATCTATTCCCAGGTCTTCTCAGCTTGTTTCTATGTTGTCCCCATCCTGCAGGAGATGGGAGTGAGTGGGAGGCTGGGTGAGTGTTTGGCTGCTTGTCAGGATCAACCAACCACAAAGTGATAACTTCAGAAGATTAATTTGTCAGCCATCACAAGCAAATGAATGAACAGCCTCACAATGGTAGAAAGGAAGATGAAAAGATTGTTATGATTACTTTTTAGCAGATATGGAAGTAGAAGATTGCTCATGGAAGTTGGCTAGGTTGCATCACTGTCAACCTAACTCATTGAACTTTTGGCTGAAATGCTCCCATGAGACTTGGAAACTTTCCTTTATCTTATTTTCACACGATATACTGACATCAGCAGTAGAATATAGGAGTTTCCAGCACAGAGTTGGAAACTTTTGCTTGCTGTTCAGCAAACAGAACACTTCAGGAAATTATCCAAAAGTCACTGAGGTGAACAGAAATCTGACTTACCTAGCCTGATTTAAAGGACTCCCATCAAACTGTAGTAAAGCCATGAACAACAACTGTTCCACAGCAGCTGAACTTTCTTTAGGCCATTTTTGTCATCTCTTGATGCTTCCCCTGTAAATGTTAATGCAATGTTTATCATCTTTTGTCATGATATATCTGAAATGTTCTTTTCAAAAATTAACCCTACCTCTTCTTTCAATTAATACAAATCAAACAGTCCATTTACTAGTTAGTCAAGTAAAAAAATGACAAAAGGATCTAGCTTATTTACAAAAACAGGGAAATCCAATTTTTTTCATTTCATTTAGTATGAGACCCAAAGTGCCTGAATCTCTACACTAAACTGAACAATACACTAATAAGGAAAAAAAATACTTAGCAATAAAGTACATTTATAAGCCTTAAAGGTCAATGAGAAGTGTAGTAAAATGTCTTACAAACTTAGTAATAAGTCCACATTCGTTTGGAGATTACTTGTGTTTGAAACACCTGTAAGAAAATAGATGCCAATATTATTTCCAAAATGTGATTCCTGCTTTAGAGATGTCAGTCAAAACCATCAGAGCTTGACAAGTCATATGTCTACATTGGGAAGACAGCAACAGATTCCCCAGTTCCTGCCAACTGCAAGCAGTGTTTGTTTTGTAAGGTACTACTGGCTGGGCTACAACAAAATGAGAAACTGCTTTGGACTTCTGAGGAACAAGCACATTCCGATGATACATAATATGAACAAAATCTTTGAAAGTGATGGGACAACTGCAGTTTAGCATTTCATCCCAGGTTTTTTAAATTGTTTCAAAATATCTCAACAAATGAAAATAGAAAGATTGGCATAATAGTTGTTGTTATTATCCCTGTACATTTTTTCTTGACAGTGGAGTCTGTTCTCTGGATGTAAATGGGGCAAATATTTTCATCTGGCTCTCATCGTTCTCTGATGGTTGAAAGCATAAATACAAGAAAAAACAAAATCAAAGAGAGACTGGCCACTATACAGTCGAAAAAAAATATCCACTACTATCCAATGTGCAGAATTAAAAGAGCACACAAAGTGTGGTAATGAAAAAGAAGTGCTGAAAAAGGATATTTGTTAGAATCTATGTGAAATACTTCAGGGTATTTGTGACTCTACCTGAAGTAAGGTAATCATCTGTGCAGCCAGGAAAGAGCTGCTCATTTTGCAAGGCAAGATTAAAAAAAGCGGCAATGAAGAAAGATACTCAGTAATGTTCCTGCTAAGCTCTTAAAAGAAGCTCAAGATTGCGCAGCAACATGAACTCTGACTCTCTAAGAACAGGTAGTGAGCACAGAAAATGAAAATGAACCACCTCACTCCAGCTTGGAGCGTGAAATGGGTTGGAACATTGTATTTTATGTACCTGCCAGCTGGAGGTACATGGAGTCCATGCCAGCACAGCAATATGAAAAAAAAAAAAAAAAAGAAAAAAAATTGAAACATTGGCAGTGCATCTCACACTTTCACACACTTTCAGGTCATCCCTTTCACTGCCACTGGTAGGGCTTAGATAGTTTCAAAACAGGTGAAGAAATGGATTTACAACAAAAATAACAACCATCACTGTGTTATGGGGACCTTACCCAATTTTCTATCAGTGAAGTCTATGTTTTTAATGATAATGACCTATCCAAGTCTCTTCCTTTTGGAGGCAAAGGAGAACAAAATAATTTTCATAAATAAGCTCTAAAATCTAGTTGTCTAAACATGTACACACAAAAGGCAGATTTTGTTTTGAATGATACACAGCACAACCATCTCCTCATGTGTAAAACAAGTGCAAGATGCAACCACTGTCACATGAAATCATCTCCCCAAAGTCCTCACAGCTAGAAGTGACTTAGGGGGGAAGATATTCTGTTCTGGAGTGTTCATTGACCTTCCATTGCAAATCTCACCAGGTGCCTGACTGCTACTGAAGCCTTTGAAAACATCTTCAAAGGCCCAGGATCATTGTGAATACACCCAAAGTCCTCTAAGACTTGAGAGGAGAGGACTGCTCCTAAGAGTGTGGGATGGAAAGGGATACCTCTGGTGTCTGAGTACCACCCCACTGTTGAAGGTACCTTGTCATACAAAGGGTTACAGTCTGAAAAGGAAGAACACTGACCAAAGAGATTCCACTTGGGGTCCAGAGAAAGGATGTGGCCCTTTCCCAGCCTCTTCCAGCCCCTTGTACCTGGTAGCAGTCAGTCACTGTGGGCCTGTTGGGCACTGGTGGTATTTTGGCCCTGGCTGGACAAAGCTCTCAGGAAATCCTGAGCTTATCATGCTCCACCTTTGAATCAATTCAGATTTTTCTGTTTGCTATTCTGTTTGGAAACTTCATCGCTCTGATGGTCAGAAACTTTCTCACATCCACATGAAGTTGATCATAACCACTTTTATAATATCTTCTTCCTGTGTCAGTACCATTCTTTAGCTCAGACAGTGCCTTCCCTACTACAATGTTCCCAAAAATGCAGTTGTAGCCCATAACTATATCAAGACTTCATTCATTTTGTGATCCCATACAAATCAAGTCTGTTAGTGTCTTCCCCTGAAGACAAAGAACTGTTAAATATGTTGAGAATGAGAGCATGTGATATTTAATTGCATATGTATTTAAAATACCTACTGCCAAAAAATCTCAACATTGAAAGTGAATGTAAATGTTTACAGGGGTCTGTAGCAGGTTATGTTTTGAAAATATAACACAAAAATCTTTATAATATGTTTAATTATCAATATTATTTTTCTTTTCTTATTAAAGTTAGCTGTTCTTCATGCTGATGGTGTAAAGGCATCGCCATAACCTCTGCAGATAGAAAAACTTTGAGTTAGTCCCTCCCCTTCACAAGCTCTGTGGCTATTGAACATCTTGTGTCTGGAATTGTTTCTGCTGTTTTAATCTCTGAGGTTGAAATGCTACTAAAAGCATATGTGACAAATTTGGATGCTTTTCTCTGTTAGTGAGTGAAACAAGGAACGCCAAATAAAACTTGAGATACTGATAAAGTTAGGAGAGTTTATATTTCTCTGGCATCTCATTAATAGTTTAAATGACAGACAAAACAGAAAGAATAGGTGGGAAGTGATAACTTGCGTCCATCAAGTCTGTGGGATGTCATGTTGATGTCAGTGATTTTAGTGAATTTCCTTTCCTGAAGATTTGATCTAATGAGGTGGATAATTAGGTTTAGCTCAGAATATCCAGAATAAACTAAAGAGGAAATTTAATTCAACAACAAACACAAGTATGGAAATTGTAATTTAACCATGTAACTAGAGTTGACAATACTATATCTTGAAAACCCTGCCAAAAGGTGGCTTACACACCTACTGGTAACACGGACCATGACAGCAGGTATGGTGTCAGTTTTGCACCAAGAAGGAGGAAAGAAAGCAGCATTTGGGAAGCAGAAACGTCCTTCAGAGAGAGACCTTCTTCCAAGCTCCAGGCTAGGCTCTGCCTAGACTGCAACGTCAGTCTTTCAGGTATCTTTGCCTTCCATGAGCTTAAAGCTTCTTTGGTCTGAGTTCCCTTTTCCCAGTATATATGGAATTTATCCTTCAACTTTGCTAGTTCCTGGCCTTGCTGCATCACTGAAGAGCCTTTTGCTGGGCTGAGCACACCACACAAGTATAAGGCAAGGAGCCACAGAATAACAGTTTAATTTTTTTTTTTTTTCCCACTCTGTAAGAAAGAAACATTTTCATCTTGTACTATTTTTATTGCACTGACTCCTAGGTGCTTAAAATCACTTTTATCATTGTAGAGCACACTAGTGGTCACTGACCCATCTAGCTAGAGTCATAACAAAGATGCGCTTTAGAACCTGCAGTTCTTTCCCTGGGAGTGAGGCAAGCACTAACCCTTCCAGCATTTACTACTTGAAAAATCTCATATTCGCAATAAGAAAGATTCACACAGTTTCATTTAAGGGAACAATCCTGCAAGCATTCACCAAAATGATGGTTACAAATTCTGATTGATGTGTCTTGTGAGTACAGCCAGGAAACACTTCCAAAAAGTAATTGTCAACAGTCAGTCAGGGGTTTTCATAACCTCAGTTACAAGAGGATGACCTGTGCGGTTGATTTATGATTTTGTCACTCCCAGAGAGACAGAAACCTACATGGGTATAAGAGCGAGACTGAGCAGATGGAAAGGGGTTGTGGGGGAAGCATTGCTGTGGATACCTGTGGGAAGGTCTTCCTCTCACTGCCCAGCAGTTCTTGCCCACCTGGCCATCACTGGGAACCTGGAGTGATCATGTGGACATAAATGCTTGATTCTGCTGTACATAACAAAACCAACCAGTAGGAACAGGAAGAAGAAGGGGAGGTCAGGAATCTCAAAGGCAATAATAAAAGTTTAAACCAATTATTTTATGTGAAAATCATAAACTACAAACTTGTGTGTCTTGAACAGTGGTAGTTGATTTCTCTACCAAGCATGCCAAACTTTATGGGATACCTGTCTGTGAGTGATATGTGGTGGGCAAAGTGAGAGCTATATTTGCACATGCATACTTCCTAAAAAATAATCATGCCAAATTTCATCTTCAGATTGCCTTCCCAAATCTATTTCCCATGTGCTTTCTGTCAGAAGGGTTGGTCTTACTAGATCCAGAACACTGTATCAGTGTGTAGATCTGAAACTGTTTTGGATCCTTTATCTCTGCTTCATTTTATACTTCCTTTTTCACATTATGAGCTTTTAAATACTTTTGATTTAGAAACATCAAAAAAACATGTTATCAGTTTCCCTTAGCTGAGACTGAACAGTCAAGTATTTTGGTGCAGTTATTATAAATATTTCTGTACTGCTAGAGGAAGTCACCAACAATTAGGAGAGCAACTTCAATTCCGAGAGCAGCAGAACTTTTAACCTTTTAATTCTCCATTCTTTTTCTAGTCTCTAAAAGTCCCAGACTGAAATCACCAGAGCTCTATCAATTTACCAGACGAAGATCTGACTCCCTGATTTTGATTACTAACAGGTCTTCTCTATACAGTCTTGAGTCCATAGAGATATGTTTGTCTATATAGTGATATATTAAAGAAATAGAGTTACATGATGGAGTTCTTGAACAAAATGGTCACCCTACCCCAAACTGTAAGTGAATTTGTTTTTAAACCCTGCTACTTTGAATAATTTTGATTCTTTAGGGTTCCAAGGCACAGATCTTCCTTTTAGCTTTGTGACAGTGAAAGCATACATTCTGCCAAGCCTGAATTCTATAAAATCACCATAATCCTTTTAATTTATTACTGATTCCTAACAACTTCCCATGTTTCATGTATATATTTCAAGTTGTAATCAAACGTACAATATAGCACAGGCCATAGTTTTTAGCTTTTTTCCCTTACAAATTCATAGTGTGAAGTCTTGCATTAAAATAATTCATGATGGATAGTAGAACCCTGAAGCGTATCACAAAATTAAGTCTCAAGAATGGCAATATGAATAATTTTGTAATAAAATGATGAGGCTGCCTCCACAGTATTGATACCTTAGAAGATGCTCTGCCACCTAACTTATTTATACTACACAGTAAATTTCATCTTTTCACATGCTTTATTTTGCTAGTTTTTTATTACAGTCATTTTACATCATAAGTATTAACCTGAATTGCTATTTTGTTGAATATATTTTCTGACACTCCAAGAGCTATGGATTAAAATTGCTATATACATAGTATAATAAAGAATTGTTGGGATACTTGATTATATTCACTTTATAAACACAGTAAAAGAACTTTACATGATCAACAACAATATTATTATTGCTGGAGAAAGAACTGGGCTTCGAAGATCTCGAAAGTCTGCTTTGGTTGAGTAACTTTAATCCATAGTGGTTTTTGACCCTATATTCAATATTTTGATGATATACCCCCCTATAAGATGCACTGAAGAAAATCAGCTAATCAGAAAGTGAGAGTGAGAAGACAATATTTTAACAGCAATAACATTGTAAATCTTGTGTCGGAAGGCTATTTTCTCATTACTTGTGTTGATGAACACTGCAAGCAACCACAATATTTAGTGAGACTCCATAAAAACTCAAGGATATCCAGAGGGAAAATAGCCTCATAGAACCATGATGAACTGTAATTCATACAGAATTTCTGTGATACCAGTACAGCTATTACAGAAAAATCTTGGAGAGAAAAAAATTCTGCCACAGATATCTTAACCATATGTTTTTTTAATACATTACTACTTTTGTGCCATTTTTGGTCAGTTTGCCATGTTAAAATTTGTTTGATCCACCTGTTTTAGTGCATTTATATACAGCAAAGATCACTACATCTGAGTCCCTCATACTACAACTGTTGAAGGGGAAATGAAACTCAAGTTAACAAATTTACAGTGTTAAATGAGGAGAAATAGATCGCTGAAGTACAATACTACTGATGTGTTTCATAGTAAATTGTGATTTGTAATAATTCCAGTTCTCATTTTAAAATGATACTTCATATTTAGGCACTATTATAAAAGAATGTTGCTGTTTCAAAGTGAAATGGAACCACCAGTCTACATTGTTGTGAAGCTATAGTTGTTCCCAGTAAAGTTTCACTTCTGGCACTGTAATAAACATCTGGGCTACTCTGTAGAAATTTTTTATGAAGTTTACAAAGAAAGATAGCATCTATTGTAATAGTAGAGTTTGCAATATTATTTTATATATTTAGGTATTTCCTCTCATAGGGAAGTTTATGCTGTTTACATTTAGTAGACAGACACATAACATTGTACCTACAATGTTCTGCAACAGTCTTCCAAAGATGGTCACAGGGACAAACTGACCAGCTATTCACACCACCTTGCCACAAGAGCATTCTGACAATGTCTCAGGGAGACACCCCTGAGCAGCATAGGTGCTAGAGGCTTTGGACTCTGATCATCAGAAACATGCAGCTTCTGTTTCCCAACGGACCTGGAAAAACTGTGCCCCATCTCACCCCAGCAGTCTCTTCACCAAGCATCACAAATGCCTTTGAAAGCTTGTGGTGAAGACACCACATGCAACTGTCTTACATGTTGGAGCAGATGTGAGGTTAGCAATGGGAAGGCTGACAAAAAGCCTCTCCAAGAAGAGCTGTATGCATTTTTCCACATCTAAGCACTTCATCTTCAACCAGCAATTCAGGAAGGACCTGTTGAACAGACTCAGAGCAACAGTCACAGCAACGGAGAGAAGGATTAATTACCACAATGCCAACAATGAAAAATACTGTGTAAAGAGTCGTCCCTGTTTAGTCTTGGCTGTGAGACCTTATTGGCAGGTAGACTGTGGTAAAACATGTGGCCATCCACAATGTTGGAGAACATTAGGTCTCATCACAAATAGGCATATGGCTGTTAATGTCCTTGTGTATTAGTGATGAGATGTGGGTTTCTCACCACTCATGGTCACTATCATCTGGGTCCTGTACTGTTTCCAACTGTAAGCACTGTATCTGTTTACATGCCTCCTATGCTGTATTTTCAGCTCAACAGAACCCAGACTTGCCAGAGCAAGAGCTTCTGTCTTGCAGCTGCCTTTAACAATGTCTGGGCCTCCTCTCTGACTAACCCCAGTGTATCTCCAGGCTTTGGAAGAGCTGACCACATTGTGTCATGGTCTACAGAGCCATGTCTACAAGCGGTTGGAGCAGCCCAGTCCTCCTGCCTTGCCAGGGAACTTCTCTCAGGAGGTGAAGACACTCTTCTGCTACAAAGCTGCTCAATAATCATGTTGTCCAGTGAACATGCTAGTGACAGCAAAAAGACTAGGCCAGTAAAAGGCATCTCGTAACTGAAATTCATGAACAGAAGTTGGAGTAGCAACTGCACTACAACCCTGTAGTGCCAGTGTTCTGTCCTACCTGTAGAGCTTTTCATACTCACCTGTAGCCAACACAGAGTTCCTGGTGTCCCTTGGTTGTTATATCTCTGGAACAGGGTGACCAGTCAAATGACAACATGAACCACTACTTGAGGCTGTATCCTGCAGTGCTTTTAGCAGTGAGTGTCACAGCCTTGAAGTGCCCCCCAATGCCTTGCAAAACAAAGGAACTATTAACAGTTACGCCTTAAACAGCTGTTTTTTGCAGCTTCTGACAGGAATAGATAAAGTGCTGTGGCGAAAGTACTTGTGTCTGTTCTTGAAGGTCTTTGCAGAACAAAGCCATACATTTTTAAGATAAAGTCACAATATCACAGTATGTTTGGGAAAAAAGTCAGTTAGTGTTTCCTTAGAACACTTCTGAAGGTCCTAGCCCCCATTTAAAATGGGTCGTCTAGCAGACAATCAAACACTAGGAGAATTCACGAACCACCAGCTACCCCTAGAGGACAAAATGACTCACTTCTAGGCACTTTTGAGACCACAGACCTATTTTTCAAGACCACCGACCTATTTCTGTAAGAATCTTCTTAATTAGCATGAAGAGCGAACAGAGAGGGGAGAGGAGCTGCCCTTTCCTATCTCAAATGCAAATGGACTGGGTTATAAAACTTCTCACTTGGGACACTTATGTGTGATTCGTCATACCCATCACCTTGAGTACTCATCTCATTGCACCCTTCTGAGGATGTCACTGGATTGACCAATCTGTGGAGTGGTGAAATCTCACTTTTCTTCTGATATCTTAATCTACCTCTCCTTTTCCTACCTCTCTCTCTTCCTAACTTTATTCTGGGTGCATAAGAGTAATGTCGTTGCGAGTTTTGTTGTTGAAGTCTTGCTAAGTTTTATTATATGGTTACAAACTTTTGCCAAGCCACTGTACACTGTAATTCCACAGAGATTCTTTGTAAGTTTGTAATTTAATTGTACCTCTCAAGTAACAGTTGTTACTCTGGGTTGCCACACAGAGTATTCAAATCTTAATTCTGTACTCACTCCTCTGAGTAGGATGCAACAGTGAGACATCTCCAAACAGACTTTGTCACCCTTAAAAATGGCATAAAGGTGAAAACATCTTAGAAAATGTTAGCTATGAGATTTTTATGACTCACAGAGCCTAAAGGAATCTGGATAAGGATTTTAAAAATCCCTCATCAGGCAGAATGGCATGTCTGAGATTGATGATGCAGAGAAAAAGGAAATCAAATGAATGGAAATATTTAAACTTTTATTCTGCACATTTATTTTAAACTGCTTTTTAAAAAAATCTGTGAAAAAAAGAGCTTATTGAAGTGTACATCTGTATTCTCAGCACTAGTACAACACTTGTAATAATAATAAGTTTCCATATTATATCTCCAAATAAATCTCTAAGTCATACATAATATTGGATGTCTTTCTAGCCTTTAGTTTCTATCTGGCACTTGCACTGACCTATATTGATATTTGTAAGATGAGCAGGTTGTTCTCAGCACAACTGTTTGGAAGTAGAACAGTAACTGTCAAAAAGATTATCATTCTTACCAGTTGCCATGAACCACAGTTTCAGATCATGATCCAAAGGTTTAGAGGTACCTTGCCCATTTCTGGTCTACAAAAGACAGTAATTTTCCACATGAAATTATTCAGATATGTTGTGTAAGAGCTGTTTCTAGTTACTTAGCACTAGGGCTAGCTCTAGGTGCAGAACAGTAGGCATTCATCCACAACAGCAGGCTGCAAAATGATCCTGGTCCCAATGGCCCTTGCCAGATTCCTACCAGTAGATACTGCTGACAAGAAATATCTTAGGACATGTAGGGTGGTGAGCATTAGGGTTCCCCACTTCTCACAGCAGAAGAAAGAAAAACTCCTGTCCAAGCACACCCCAGGCATGAACCACCTTCATCTCTCACTCTTGAAGGGTAAAATTCAAGGGAATTCTTGAGTGGACTGTGCCTGGTATAGTTCCTAAGATATCAGAACGTTTTACAAGATTATTCTGAATGTAAAGATGTTTCTGAATCCATCCTCTCTGAAGCAAAGAGGGAAGAATCTTTATTTTGGAGACGCTTCTTCTTTTATAAGCTATTCAGAAGAGAAGTGGTCAAAGACATAGAACTCAAAGCTAAAATATTGTGTCTGTTTCTAACAAAACTATGGACTTTTCTTTAAAAAATGATGTTGTAATACAGTGCAAAAGCCGTGTATTTTAAAATAGCAGAGAAACTGATATTTGGAAAGTGATAGGGCAGATGGTAGATCTCTTGAAAGAAAAAATGTGTGATTTGTCCATGAAACATAGACCATTTCTCATTACATTCTCCACATGCCTTTCTTTAAGGCATATTTTTAAAACCAATACCCTGTGTGATACATATATATATATATACATATATATATATATATGTATACACACACATATAGTGTATTGACAGATAATGAGCAGAAAAGGGTTTGAAGACATGAACAGAGAGGATTTTTATGTTTCTGTCCTCTTTCAGAAGCAAATTAGTATATTTTAAAATTAGAGAATGGATCAGTATGAAACTATGCCCTACCGTTTTCCCTGAATGTCAGCCACAGAAATACATCTTTGAGCTCTATGTGATCCCATGGAACTGTTCAGTGAGTAAGGTGTTATTCCATTGGAGTAAGGGTGGCAGCCTTTACTCCTCTTTAGCTAGGCTAAACGAAGTTCCTGTCTGATCCTGCAACATAGACTTACCTTTAAGAAAGTTAAATTAAACATCCTTTGTTCGCTACAGCTCTATATAGATACTTTTAATTAGCGTGTTTCCCTTCGGCTCTTCTCTTCCTTTAAACTTCTTAACATGTTCTTGATGGAAGAATCGGTCTTTGTCAATGTGTGACAGCTTAAAGTTGTAGTGAGCAGTTTGCCAGATGTTTGAACTCTGGTGAACTGCTGTTCACTTGTCAGACTGGCAATAAGGATTGAACAAATATCACAATATTTAGATTCTCTCCTGAGCTGCCAGAGGATTTCAAACAGCTTAAAAGGGCCAGAGTCAAAGGATCTGTTGAGAAAGAATAAGGTATGTTCCTAATGAGATCAGTGAGACATGACTTTTCTAGAAAGGCAACTTGGTTTTTTATTATCTGCTGTGTATATGTGACAGAGTCAAGGGCTGAAACACCAGAAGGACCCACACTGCAGGGAGTGAGATACTTCAGAAGGACACATCTTTCACAGATTCTCAAGTTCTTCATGGACTACTAAGTAGAGGAGAGAACAGAAGTAAGCAGACTGCTGTTAATATAAACCATCTCCAAACAGGTACCTTCGACTCTGAAGATGTTCCTGTGAGCAGAAGGAACAAGGTCTTTTGTGAAGTATGTGCATTTTAATCACTTGTTCAAGGAGAAGGAGCAGAACATAAGTTTTATTTCTTCTTTTTGTTTTTTTCTTTTTGTTGCAACTCCTTCCTCAGAGTTACATCTAAAACACAAAGGAGCAAATTAAGTACAGATCTAGCACTTTAAATTCCAAGAATAAGCCCCCAATTATATCAGTAAATTAGAAGAGTTTATGCTAAAACCTAACCCACCTGTTCAGCTAATAAAACATACATACATGCCTTGTTTGTGATCACCTTATTGAAGAGCTGCACTGACTGCATAAGTAGGACCATGTCCCACAAGGATGTGTTCAAAATCCAGTCAAGGAGAGTCTGTCTGATACCAGCTGACTGTCATCTCCTAGCTAAAAGATCATTTACTTTGTTCCATTATGAATTTTTAAATCACCTAATTTGAGTGAAGTATCTGTGTAAAAGGGCTGAATTCTTTATATACAGAAGAGCGTAGCGTGGTTTAGGTAATCCCAGGACCCACATTTTATTGCAAATAAGATAAAACATTGTTTGCTGCATAACTTAAAAAAAAGCCTTAAGTTTTTTAAATAGACTGAAGTTGCAACAGTTCAGTGTTGCTATTTTAGAATAAATCTCCTGCATTACATTGTTTACACAGCACTGAAGGACATTTGAGCAAGATTGTATGATGGTTGTCCTGCAGGATGCTTTTGGAAACAAAATGCACCTCTCCTGAGGCTATGACAGTAAAACCAAATTTTCTGAAGTATTCAGCAGTGATAGAAATCCAAAGCCAGTTAAACAGACTAATTATCTTTGCTGCACTTTTTTTCTCCTTTTTATTATGATTTCACAGCAGGATCCAGATAAGAGAGAGAAGATGGAATAGGAAGTAACAAGTACCTTTTATGCATAAATATTAAAAGAAAAGAAAACAAGGGAACAAAATAGTTAGCAACTCTTCCATGAGTGTATTCTCTCTCTCTTTATTTTATTTCAGAGCAAAAGTCCATGTTCTGAGAAAGCAAAAGCTATTTCTATGTGTGTGTGTGTGTGCATGTCTGAAAATATCTTTTGTAGTATAGTGAAAACAAATCTACCAGAAAATGTCTTCCAGCAGACTATTTTTCTTTTCATTGTTTGTTCATAACTGATTTGGAACTGTTTGTGTAGGAATCGCAGTATGACAGACCTACAGTAATTCTATGCATAGTAAATATCTAAGAAAATGGGGGCTATAGGAAATTATGGGCAATATGGTGACATTAAGTATCCTGAAAGAGGATTTTTTTTTTTTATTTCACAGTACAAATGGAAGAAGGAAGATAATTTGATTTTGATTATTGAGCATAGCTTTACTAAAGGTGCCAGTCTTAATATTATTACCAGGTGAAACGCTTGGAAATGCTTTCATACAGATTTGAAGTAAGACAAAAGATCAGTAGTAATCCATTGCAATTCCATCATATGTGAAGTTCCAACCTGCAGAAAAGACAGAATGAGTATGAAAAGCCTGTGCTGAGCCTCCAGCTCTTCTTCTTCATGTGGAAAATCCAAGTGACCAGTAAAGACTTACATCTAAAATAAAATAAAATAAAATAAAATATCTGAGTTCAGCAGCTTTTCCAGTGTGTCAGTTCCTAGGCCAAGGTTTTTGAGCCATCATTCTTCAGGGTTTATGAGCAGATGACTAAAGCTGTCCACAGTTGGTTTTATGTGTCACTGATGATGGATAAATTGTTTTCACAACTTTCTAAACAACTTCTACACTATTTAACAGTGTATAAAATTCCATCCAGTTATACCAGATATCATTGAAGGATTTTGCCAAATTCTTCATAAAATGGGCTGATACTATGAGCTCACTCAAATCCATAAACTCTTTATTTTTATAATTTGCCAAGTGATAACAAGAAAAATTGCAAATGAAGCTGCAGCTTCACCCATCTTCTGTCATTATTCCTGGCTTAATAAATGTGAGTTATCTTTAGCCTTGCTCTCTCTGAGCTGATATATCATCTCCTTATTTGTCAACTGGCCTTCTTGAACTGAGCAGTAGCACACGGAGTTCTGTGTAACAGTTTATCTGTACTGATTCATTGACTTATAGGTCTTTCAAACACTATTTTTAAAAATATTTTTTACCTTTCTTAAATTGAAGAGGATTGGTCCCTTCAAATCCTTTCTCATATTTTTAATTAGTTGAAGCCTGGCTAACACCAATACATAGCAGTCACAAGATGTATCATGGCTGATAATCAGCAGACAGTATTTTCTTTTGAGTTTTCCTGGTTTTTTATTATGTGTCCTTTAGTGCTTAAATTCAGCTACAAAACACAGAGTCTTGTTATTTGTGCTGTAATTCAAGGTCCCCCTACAGATGTCTATAGCAAATAAGATGAAACTCTGTGAGGTAATGAAGTAATTATGGTCTACTTGGCTCAGTCTTGTTTTTGATAGAGTTTAAATGAGTTCAAAACCAATAATATCTTATCCAGTCTTCATTTGATGGGGAAGAAATAATAATTCTCTTATGTTGTAGATGTTCCGCAGCAATAGTACAACCAAAACACACTCTGTTCTGTCCTTCAGAATTATACCTAGTATTTCAGATAGGATTTGTGCATACAATTAAGTGGTGAGTCTTTTCCCTCTTATATGCCATAATAACTGGGATCTCATACTTCTTCCGTACATCAGAAATTCAGACATCTGAGAGACTAAAGTCGGTTTCATGTGCTGAACGATAATGACAATAATTCAATTTTGCTGAATGTGTCAGCTGTTAAAAATGTTTTGAAAATAAAATCACAAAGATTAGGATTGAAAATAAAACTGCAGTGACTTCATCATATAAATCAATGGTATTACTTCACCTTTCTATAGCTGCCTTCAATCTGATTATTCTATCTGGAGGAAACAGATAGAAATAGATGCATTCTAAGAACAGTGTAATTTAGGTAACCAAGAACGTCATGAGTGAGGAAGGGTTGGGATTTATAGGAGGAGTCACATAAGCTGAGCATGTATGGAAGAGTCAGCTGTTCTCAAGACTTTCAGGATCAAGGCCACCTCATGCTAGCCATTTGATGTAGGTTGTCAGTTCTGAGTATGAAGACGTCTTTTAGCTAGTACTATGGACTTTTTCCATTTCCCAGTCAGTGTTTCACCACATATTGCTTGAGATGTCTCACATGAGATTTATCATAAGTTTTTTGGCTCTTTTAGGCACTACTGCCTATATATTTGCTTCAATACAAATACACAAAAATAACAACAGAAGCAACCCATTGTTTTTTCTCAGCCGCTCTCTGTCCCTGAACACTAGCTTTCATTTTAGCCTAGACCTCCTGCCAATCTTAATGGTCACACTCTGGCACTAAGGGAAGAACAAATCTGTCAGAGTGAGAAGCTGCAGAAGCCAGTTTACCAGCAGGGCAGAGAATTTCCTGTGGTTCTAACTGAAAAAAACATCCTCATTTGGGCTTTTGCCTTCCCCATCACTCTCTCGCTCTTGCTGCTTGCTTCCTGTTAAGTTCCATTGTGTTTCACCAATGCAGTCACTATATTCTCTGGATATTTGATTTACATAATTGAAGCAGTCCAGCTTATTTTAGGAAAATTACAACTTTGTGGAAAAAAAATAACTTATGCAATAATTGTGGCAAACATGTTCTGCTTTGTGTTAGACACAATAAAATTAGTGGGTTTAAAAATTAAGAACAAGCTCTCAGTGTCATTTTTGAAACAAGAATGAATACTGTTAAGAAACAGCTTTGCATGTCAATCACAGTGACTGGGAACACTTCCTGTTAAGATACATGATGTTCAAAATTATTAAAAGAAATGTTGAAGGAAGAAAATTTTTTTTACAGTAAAATGTACTTGTCATTCTGTAAGATAAGTTTCTACTGTATGTGTATCATATTAAAAGTCACCTACTATACAAGAAGGAATGTTGAGCCCATGTTGATTTCATCCATTTACAGCCAAGGAAGCAAGATTCCAAGAGGTTTGGTTCTCATTAGCATATAGTTTTTCTGTACATAGAGCCCATTTCCCAAAAAAAAAAAAAAATGTACAATAGCAACTACGAAATATATATCATAGGAAAATAAAGGCATGGGTAAATGTAGAACTTAGAAGATGTTACAATGCACAGCAGAGATTGTGTATATCATAAAAAGTGCTGACAAGCAAAGAGTGATGAAGCAGTAGGAATTACTGTGGCTAAACTAAATATAGACCGAAAGAGAATCTGAACTTCTTTGTGTCAGGCAGGGTTCTATGAAGTACTGATTTTTCTTAGGCTTCATATTAGTTTTTTCCTTCAAAGCAACCCCATTGCACTAAACATTTTACAAATACAGAATAAGACACTCAGCCTTACTTCAATGAGATTGTAATCTACATATATAGGATCAAAAGATCAGTAAGGAAAACAGGCAGGTTCAAGTTGACAGAATGTATCCATCTTGAAACTGAATTTTTTAAAAAAGTGAAACTGGATAGAATGGAATTTTTCCAAGCTGCGTCCCACTGGGCCAGATGTTCTTTCAGTCAGATTCACTGTAATAACTCACAAGGAAACAACATCTTCCTAAATATCATCACATATCATAAAGTCCATTTACATTGTTGGTCTTATGCTGAAAAATGCAGTTTTTCATATATTGTAATGTATCCTCCTCCAAAAGTATCCTCCAGTTTAAGCTATGGGGGAGATTCAGCTAACACAACTCACGAGTTGTTTACAGTGTATTATATGCAAATTAATTGCTCTGTTTCCATCCAAAAGAAAGTGGTGCCAAGTGCACATACATGTAGGTATAAGACATGGAATGTGTCAGTCACTATTCTTCAATAGACAGGATCTGATTTATAATATATAATAGCAAAGCTATATATGAAAAGAAGTACAACAAAATCTGAAATTTTCACATGCCTTAGCATGTTCTTCCCCCTTCAGGATCACCCAGGCATTGCTTGTCTTTTATTTTTATAGAGAAAATATAAACCCACTAGAAATTACATGTTGTTTTTCGTACTGTTGCTGAAGTTGACCTTTTGTTTTTACCGGAAGTTTTTACTCCACATATAAACACATCCTGGGTCCTGTTCCCAGATGTCTTGCCAGCTTTTCATTCTGTGATAGACCAAAGACTAGCTGAGCGTTGTCCATCTTCCAGTTTATGATCACCTGATATGTAGCTTATCAAAGATAAGTGATATAAAATATGTCATCTCTTTCCTATAAGAATGAAGATAAATCCATTAGTTACAATTATCCACTGCACCCACAGGAATTTTCTCCTACCTGCTGCAGATTCCTTCCTAAACCAGCCTGGACTCAAGCTATCCCATACAGGCATTTTAGCAGAAATAGTTGTCCCCATGCACTGCTCATCAGAAACTCCAGGTTATATTCAGCTAAGCTTCAGAATTTATTCCACATATGTGGAACCCTCTCAATATCTTGTATATTAGGGGCACTTGAATGTCTCAGCTGAATAGCGAATTAAAATGGTTTTGCTAATTGGCGCTCCTTAAGACTGTCTCAAAGCTGAATCTAGATGCTGGAAGGTCAGATCATGTCAGAGAGGAACTGACTGCTTCATAGAATCCTAGAATAGCTTGGATTGGAAGGGACTTTCAAAGGTCATCTAGTCCAACCCCCTTACAATGGGCATGGACATCCTCAACTAGATCAGGTTGTTCAGCCTCATCCAGCCTTGCCTTTAAGGTTTCCAGGGATGGAGCATCTGTCACCACTCTGGGCAATCTGTTCCACTGTTTCACCACTCTCAGTATAAAAATTTTCTTCCTCATGTCTAGCCTGAATCTCCACTCCTTAAGTTTAAAACCTTTACCCCTTCTCCTGTCATAACAGGCCCTGCTAAAACATCTGTCTCCATCTTTCTTATAGGCTCCTTTTAAGTACTCAAAGGCTGCAATAAGGTCTCCCTGGCAGTTTCTCTTTTCCAGGCCGAACAACCACAACTCTCTGAGCCTGTCCTCATAGGAGAGTTGTTCCATCCCTCTGATCATCATGGTGGCCTCCTCTGGACCCTCTCCAACAGGTCTATGTGTTTCCCATACTGACAACTCCAGAGCTGAACACAGTCCTTCAGATGGGCTCTCACCAGAGTGGAGTAGAGGGGTAGAATCACCTGTCTCGGCCTGCTGGCCATAATCCTTTTGATACAGTCCAAGATA
Organism: Patagioenas fasciata; assembly: GCF_037038585.1. Taxonomy (NCBI): domain Eukaryota; kingdom Metazoa; phylum Chordata; class Aves; order Columbiformes; family Columbidae; genus Patagioenas; species Patagioenas fasciata. The sequence continues at coordinate 24,033,559 of NC_092524.1, read as the reverse complement.
GAATTGGCTTTCTGAGTTGCAAGTGTACATTGCTGGCTCATGTTCCGTCTTTCATGCACCAGTACTCCCAAGTCCTTCTCAGCAGGGCTGCTCTCTAATGCCTTCATCTTCCAGCCTGTATTGATACCAGGGGTTCCCCCAATGCAAGTGCAGGACTTTGCACTTTTCCTCATTGAACCTGATGATATTCACATGAGCCCAGTTCCGGAGCTTGTCCAGGTCCCTCTGGATGGCATCCCATCACTCAGGCATTTCAACTTCACCAGTCAACTTGGTGTCTTCTGCAAACTTGCTGAGGGTGTACCCAGTCTCACTGCCTGTGTCATTGATGAAGATATTAAACAATTCAGAAAGAAGAATGTTGTGGGGAGACTGTGCCAAAGGCTTTACAGAAGTCCAGATAGATGGCAGCCATAGACCTTCCTTTGTCCACCATACAAGCCAACTATATTGGTCAGGCAGGATTTGCCCTTGATGAAGCCATGCTGGTTGTGTTGAATCACCTCCCTGTCCTCCCATATACCTTAGCGTATCTTCTAGGAGGATCTGTTCCATGATCTTCCCAGGCACAGTAGTGAAGCTGACAGGTCGATAGTTCCCAGGTTCCTCCTTTCTACCCCTTTTTAGGCAAAATACAGATCACAGAATCATAGAAGATCCCAAGTTGGAAGGGACCCACAAGGATCATCGAGTCCAACTCCTGTCCCTGCACATGACAAGTCCAAAGTTCATGCCATGTGTCTGAAGGCATTGTCCAGTCTCTTCTTGAATACTGTCAGGTTTGGGGCTGTGATTACCTCCCTGGGGAGCCTGTTCCAGTGCTCCACCACCGTCTGGCTGAAGAACCTTTTCCTAATGTCCAACCTAAACCTCCCCTGGCACATCTTCCTGCCATTCCAACAAATGGGTGCAAAGTTTCCCTTTTTCCAGTCACCAGGGACTGACTGCCATGACTTCTCGGATATCATGGAGAATGGCTTGGCAACTAGATCAGAACAATTCCCTCAGGTTCTGGGAATTCCCTCAGGACTCTCTGTCATGTTCATATCCCTTCCCACAGCAAAACTATAACACAGTTAGTGATATTGAGCAGCACTTTATATTTTACTACCATGCTGCTCAGTAGCTACCATTTCCAGTGAAAAAATATCTTGGTTCACAGCTGAAAATTACTCACCTGTTTCCCTGTAAAACCTGCTAGAAAAAATAATCATACAGGTAGTCCTCATTTGAATAAACCACAAAACTCAAATGAAAATGAAACATAATTTTAAACCTATGTCTATATTTAATTCCCTTACAGCTCTTCATAACTTTTTATCTTTTTTTTTTCCCTTTTTGACAGCAGATTTTTTTTTAAGAGAGAGGTGCAGGACAGGCTTTGTGCTGGATAGCACCTTTTTCTGTCAGTGGCTTTTATGGGTTTCAAGTTTCAAGTTCAATCCAGACAACACAAATGGATTTCAGGGATATAAGCTATCCCTGCATCTAACTTTATGCAACATACCCAGTTCATATTTCCTATTTTGTTCCTCTTCATCAATAACCATTCTGACACCTATGGGGGACAGTCTGTGAAGGGCACTTTTATTCAAAACATGTCAGAATCTAGACTAAATATAACAGCCCAGTGTTTTTCCTCTTTAACTCAATTTATGATTTATATTTTCTCCCATTGAATTTGATTCAATTATTTTTACTAAAAATAGTACAATGACCACCCTTTAATGTTATCATTACCTAATTACCTTATTGACTAGAGAATGATGCTACCTTTTAATTAATTAAGGAAAGACCACATATCTATCTGAAATGAAGGACGAAAGGTGTTCTACTCAGAGTGGCTAATCAGACATTTATTTATCTTGTAGATACTACTGCATAATGTACAAGATGCAAAACATGCTCCCTTTCAACACACTAACACGATCACAAACTTATTGCAATCTGAATTGAATCAATTTGCTCTAAATAAAGCCAAAGTTACTCTATTCGCACATGTTTTGAGGCTTACAAATTGCTGCAAGTGTTGAAATACATCTGAGAAAGAAGTATAGCTCACAAAACATTGCCGGAAATTCAGTGTCACAGGGCAGAAATAAGGACACACAAAAGAGATCAGGGTTAAAAAGTAAACACAGATTAGAAGAAGACTGTAGAATATTTACCAGCAATACGAATAGAATATATCCAGTTATAAGCCTTATTTGAAATTGATCATTAGCAATTACAGTCAAAATTGTAGCCAGCACTCCTTAGCTAATGCCTCACATTAACCATCAAGAGGAAATAAATATAGCACATATTTTGTCCTTCACTATTTTACAATCTTGTACTAACTTGCCCTGCTGAGCACTGACATTGTAATTTAAACTAATATTTCATCTTGGAAATTAGTTTTTTCATGTGTCCATGTTCAGTCCACTGAATATATTTGGGATAAATCCACCAAACATCTGTTCTCCCACAGCAGGGAGATGTCTGCTTTATGTACACATATTCTTTTCCCTTCTACTTCAATCAAGAAAATGCAAAGTCAGCACACATTATATATCAGCTTCTGTCATTAGGAGGTAATGACACCTTATCCAACCCTATCTGGCAGAAATTAATTTCATGCAGGTGCACAGACATCTACAATTGGTCTTAATGTATTTGATCCTGTTTAACCTCATCTAGGTGTTCCTACTCTGGCAGGGGGAATTGGACTAGATGATCTCTCGAGGTCCCTTCCAATCCCTAACATTCTGTGATTCTGTGTGATTCTGTCATGTAGGTGAGTACAACCTGGTAACATATGGTTTAAGGCCTTTTACATAACCTCCTTCTTGCTGATGCATTTTGAAAACAGCTCAAGGGGAACAATCTGGTTTAGCTAGGAAATAAGTGCTGCAGTTTGATATAAAACCTCGTGTTTACCCCATGAGCACAAAGCAGTTCGATTTCCTGTCTATCTAGTGTTGATTAGTATTGCAAACTGAGTACAATGATAACTCAGCATTGCAAAAAAACCTTGCCAGCCTAAAAGGTTTATTAATCCATATCCACTCTTTGGGCATGCTGATGTCGCTTTCCTCCTCCCACTTTCTGAACCCCCCGTTATACCCATCTCTCCCCCAGACACTTGCTCATTTTTACTAATGCAATTTAATCAGCAGCAGCTCTGGGGGCAGATGACTTTTAACAGCATGAGAGAGGATCGCACTGCGCAATTTGTCACCTAGCTGGCATCAAATTACAGGGGACACAGGGAATGCTGTGTGTCATTCTTCTATCTCTAGCGCATACAGCAAGCTGATAATGTGTCTGTTATTTGAGGCAGATTACTTATACTGATTCATTTATATAATATGCATAAAACAAATTATATTCCAATAAATTTGAAGACATTTTTTTAGACCCTTTCTACCACTCTTCTCTTATTTAGGCTAATGCTTTAATACACTTGTGTTTTGCTTATAGACCTAGTGAACAATATGCATTAATTGCAAAACCACACAAGGCTTTTGTCTGAACTTAAAGTGTCACCGTGTTAGGGAGTGAGTAGAAAACCTCTTTAGATTTGCTGTCAGTGACACCTAGCTAGGTGTTCAATTATAGGACTTCTCTGTGTAAAAACCCATTCCCTCATGCAGACAAGAAACCAGAAAAAAGTGTAGGACTGACACACTGCACCAACCTGGTCAAGATATCCCATCTTGGACATCTCCCCCCTTCTCTCTCTGATTTCAGTTTAGTCTAACATACTAGATGTTGCCTTTCTGCTCCAAACTTTAAACATTACTTCCCCGTGACTTGCTTTGAAATATCATGGCCTTCAAAAGAAAGGTGACTGTGCACCTTCTGCACAGCTTCTTTACAACACAGAGCCTAGAAATTTTAGATACCAGGAAAAGAAGAATGCTTTAATCTGAGCAGCACCTTCCACCAAGGTCTGAATGCTTATAAATCAACAGCCTGGGCACAAGCCATTAGCACCTTTCAGTATAATGCATCATTTCTCTTTACCTTTCACACTACCTGCAAAAATGCCCTTAAAAAATTCTTCTAAACCACAATGAAGATAGACTGTGCTTTATTTCATAGCAGAGCTTATTGAAGTCATTATGTGTTCCCTGGTTTTTAGCTTTCAGGCTACAGCAATGAAAGAAAGGAGTGTATGTCCCCTTTAACAAATTCATAATTGCGTAGATCATTGGGGATTTCAGATACAGTTTACACATAGTGGTAGTCAAACAAAGTCAAACGTGAAGTCAGAAATGATTACAGGGCCAATACAGAGGTAATTTGGCATGCAGGTAATTTGCAGGGTTACTGTAATTTTCCATGTGTTTGATACAAGATTATTTCCCTTCAGTTCTGTGTGCAAGATTGGATTAAAAATTACAGGGATTTTTGGATTTTAATGTTATTTTTATTGCATTATCATTTATAATAGAATTCATTACTAAAACTCTGCTCTGATTGAAATTTTCTTATAATGCAGGGATTTCCTCCTAGTCACAAATCCACATGGCACTTATATCTGCTTACAGCTGGCTAAGAAGAGATATGGTTGCTTTGTACAAATAACTCTAAGACATAAATGCCAACGTAGGAAGAGAGCTGTTTAAAATAAAGGATATAAACAGACCATGGAGCACAGAGTTATAAACAGGCTGTGACTAAATATAGACTTAAAGCAAGATTTCTAGCTATTAGAAGAGTAAAACTCTGGAATAGTCTACTTCTACTACTATCATAGCAGCAGAAACAAAATCCATATTTTATTACAAAATGAGGCTGGAAAGTGCTCTAGATCATGGCTGTCTGCCATGGGAGATTCAGCTGAAATTGTGCATGTGTTAACATAAATCCAGTGTAGGTAAAGCCCTAATCCTACTAGAATGAAACACAGCTATAAGGCTGTGGACATGCAATACAAATTCACCCTTGCCAATAAAAGATACAACTGCTTCCAATAGCTGGTGTGTGCCACTATGATGAAGTTATTGCCCAAACCAGGCAAGCAGCTGAGCAGTGTCTATAGGTTCTCCCGAAGTCATCACAGGCAAAGGCTACCAGGTCACTTTAAATTCTCTCACTGTCATACACTGGATGATTTTGCCTGGAGCAATTTAGAGAATGATCATGAAAATACGTTGCTGGCAGATCCAGGTGACTAGCAGCAAGATGTAGTAATTTCTTCCACCAACATAAGTGGATCAGAAACAGGACGATTTTCTGCATCTTGTTATATTGTGTCATAAAACTGTGCAACTGCTTATTTTGGACTCAATTATATTATTATAAGCATACCTATACTAATATAGTTAATTCCCAAAGCACGTATTCTATTCAGATTTATAGTGATATAAATATTTCAGTAAAATATAGTGTTGCTAATACAAATAGTTACACTGGTATAAAATTTATATATAGATGAAGCCTAGAAGAAGCATCTAGTGTTTTTCGTTCTGATGAGACCAAAGCAATAGTAATCACATTACACCGAAGTCCTGACACAATTAGCAAGCATGCTGAAATGAAAAGAATTCACTTTAGTGCCCCTGAAAGCTTTACTGTAGTTAGCAAGTGTTCATTTTCATAATAATATAATTGCAGGAATGGGAAATTGCATCTAATTGCTGTTGTTGTGCCCTTGATCTCTTGGTAATTAAATTAATGTAATCACTACCATTTTGATTCCCACCCCTTTATGGGTGGCTTCCAAGTTTTTGAGAAGAATAATGAGGGCAAAGGTGCTACTCTTTTTTTCATTTCTTTTTTTCCGCATCTCAGTTAGTATATGGAAAACATCTCTGATTTCACTGAAGTTCTGTTTTGGGATTGGAAGCTTTTCCTTTAATTTTTCTGTATGCTAATTTCCCCCATGGCTTGGAAATCTTTACACAACGGACTGTTTCAACATTGTGGACAATCAATGTTACTGAAATTTTTTTTTAAATAAAAAAAATTTTGTTTGAGAATAAATATCATCTAACTTCTACAGCAGCTTTTGAAGATTAAGAAATACCTCAGATATTGATTTCCTGAACAAGCTAAAAAAGCCTTGAAGGGGGGTGTGTATGTGTGTATATTTATATTTTTACCTTTTCACACAGAGAATAGAAGGTTCAATGTCATAAGAACATGAGAACAGCCATATTGATAGTTGCATACTATCCAGTAACATGGAGATCTCCAAAAGAAAGCCATCAGCAAATGCCTGTGAAGGAGATTAAAATCAGAGCATTCTGCCAGACTTCAACAATTTTTACCTAGGACTTCTTCACCTACATGTTTTTATGTTTAGCAATTCTTACAGACTTTGTCTCCCATGAAACAATAATTCAGCTTTTCAACCTAAGTAAAAACTAATCATGACATCTTGCCTCAGACTCAAGTAGTTCATGCCTCAAATATACACTTTTTAACTCTGTGACCTCTAAGTACAATATCATGTCCCCTAATTCTTGCATCAGAAAAGCTGGTGAGGATCTCTTTCCAATGCACCTTCAGGGACCTATGGACCTCTGTGAGATCGCTTCCCCAGTGACATCTTTTTCCAAATGACATATGATAAAGTAGAACCAAAACCTGAGAATCTGGAAATTCTGACTATGCTCATAGTGACAATACACCCACAACTGGACTCAACCATTTGTTATTTGGTTTTAAATTAATTTATTTCCTTTTGCTTTCATTTTAACTTTCTGTTTGGTTTATGCCCTGTCTGTTCAGGTTAAGATTTCTCTCTGCTTCTTGACAGTTTCATCTATTTGCCTGTCACAGCAGCAACAAGCAACACTGAGGCTCCAATCTACAAGAACACTGATTCTTACAGACAGATCTGTTGGCCTTGACTCTCTAGATTACATGATTATAATCCCTAGGTGAAAGAAAACTGAGATCTATCTCATTCTGCCTATGTATTCATTCATCTACTGTCAATGCAGCTTCCTCTTCAAGAAAGCCTTTTTTGCATTGTGCTTAAGAAAAATATAGTTCTATTTTTTTTGTTGTTGTTTTCCTATTTTGGGTGAGACTTCTTTATAATCAATATCTACCCAGAGATAGTCATATCTCATATAACCAAACAGAAAATCTAATCAAGGAACAAATTACAAAAGCATATTGGATGTGTAAACAAACTTTACTTGGGTAGCAGCCCAAAATTTATCCTCTGAAACACCAGTGAAGTCAACAGACGTCCCTACACAGCACAGATATATGGCTCCCACCCTACCTATTTTCCACAGAACTGGTATCAGAAGTGATGCAGGAATCCAGACCAACTAAAGCTGCCCCAGCATGAAATAATCACTGGATAGCAAAAGGCTAATAACTTGTTCCTTGACAAACAAGAAAACCTCCTTCACCATATCCAGCCACCTTCTTTGGAAATGAATTATTTCTTTGAGCTACTGAAAGTTAGAAGAGTAGCTTAATAACCTCGGTTAAACTGCCTGGTAAAAGCTATTTAAAGCTAGTTCCTTGCCCCATTCCTTAGCAAAGTGATTCTCCCACTACTAAAGAGCCCAGGGCCATAATTTATCATCACCCTGCTCTTTAGGTGTTTATATTGTAAACAGTCCCTTATATATTGAGGAATTTATAGCAGTATAATAATGTGTATGTATGGTTACCCTGTGAGTATATTTAAGTAAATGTATGTCTTTGCTCATTTGTTTGTGTATGTTCAGTATCAGTTTGTAATCTAAGCCAAGCCTCATTCTCTGCAATAGCTTATTCACTGGAAAGGGCGCAGAGAGAACACACGTGTAATAATCCTAATGCTAATTATCTTCCTATTTAAGTTTCAAGTGGAAATTGGTAAACAGATTGAAAGCTCTGAAATATGTCAAGGATGCACTCCCTCCCAGAAGAAGCATTTTTAAAAAATCCAGGTAGAATAGAATCATGGAATGTCCTGAGTTTGAAGGGATCCACAAGGATCATAGAGTCCCAAATCCTGTCTCTGCACAGGACAACCCCTAAATTAATACCACATGTCTGAGGGTGTTGTCCAGTCTCTTCTTGAACACTGTCAGGCTTGGGGCTGTGACACCTCCCTGAGGAGCCTGTTCCAGTGCTCCACCACCCTCTGGGTGAAGAACCTTTTCCTGATGTCCAACCTGAACCTCCCCTGGCACATCTTCCTGCCATTGCCTCCGGTTTTGTCATTGTTTGCCAGAGAGATCAGTGCTTACCCCTCCTGCTCCCCTTGTGAAGAAGCTATAGACCGCAATGAGGTCTCCCTTCAGTCTCCTCCAGGCTGAACAAACCAAGTGCCTTCAGCTGATCTTCATAAGGCTTCCCCTCTAAACCCTTCAACAACTTTGTAGCCCTCTTCTGGACACTCTCCAGTAGCTTTATATCCTTTTTATACTGTGACACCCAAAACTGCACACAGTACTCCAAATGAGGCCACACCAGTACAGAGTAGAGTGGGACAATCATCTCCCTCACCCGGCTGGCAATGCTGTGCTTGATGCACCCCAGGACACAGCTGGGCCTCTTGACTGCCAGGGCACATTGTTGGCTCATGTTCAACTTGCCGTTGACCAGGACCCCCAGATGCCTCTCTGTGGCATTGCTTTCCATCCTCTCATTCCCTAATCTACATGTACATCCAAGGTTGCCATGTCCAAGGTGCAAAATCTGGCACTTGCCCTTGTTAAACTTCATGTGGTTGGTGATTGCCCAGTTCTCCAATTTGTCTATATCCCTCTGCAGGGCCTATCTGCCCTCCGGAGTGTCAACAGCTCCTCCCAATTTTGTGTTGTTAGCAAACTTAGTTAGTATTCCGTCAAGTCCTGCATCCAAGTAATTCATGAAGAGATTAAATAGCACTGGCCCTGAGATGGATCTCTGTGGAATTCCTCTTAACCCCTTTGAGCCCAGCCCATCAGCCAATTGCTCACCAACTGCATTGTGTGTTTATCCAACTGTATGCTACAAAGGTGTGTGAGCCAACACAGGCAGGTGCAAGAACAACCAGAGGCCACAAATACAATTGCAAAGAGCAAATTCATTTACTTACCTCGCTACCGGAGGATCTCCAAAACAGCATCTAAGCTCCTGGGCAGAGATGACACAAGCGAAGATGCAGGTGCTGCAGAATTCAGCACTGGTAGAAGATCAACGAGCCTGCTAATTTCAGCCTGTATATAGGGATTCATGCAGGAACAGTTTACCACACTTCCTTGATCTTTGCCTGCAGGAATCTGAAGGATGTACAACAACATGCCTTTACAACTCTTTTCACAGGTTTGTTATCTAAACACAGAGGTTCTACCTGAGATTTATGTGTTTTTCTGCACCCCATCTCTAGCCACCTGAGTGTATTTACAATTATCCTCCTTGCCATTCTTGTGGTATTCTCATACATAAGGCTTTTGTAGATTTCCAACAAGAAAACAGTTAAAAATAAATTAACTACAAAATCAAGGTGACTGTAGTACTGCGATGGCAGCCACATACTTCTCTTCTTCTTGTCTTGCTTTCTACCATATTTCTGTCGAAAGTCTCTAGATCTTCCTCAGTCAAATATCACACAGTCTCTGAATAATTTTGCTGCCCTTTTTCCTCCCCTAATTAAGTTTAAGTTTTTTGACACAAAGGTTTTCACAGCTCTCTCTTTGTGTTCCTCTGTTATTCCTTTTCCTTCCTTCACTTCCCACACTTCTAGCAAGGCTAGCACCTTTGTGTCTGTACCCACTCTTATTTCCAACAATAATCCTCTTCACTTTCACTGAGAAGATCAAAAACAGTCCTTCCAGCTCCACACTTATTCTTCTGAGACGACAGTAGGGACATAAGGGTGGATCAAGGTCTCCTATGCACATTTGGCCTTTTTGGGAGATGATGCAGAACTGGGGTTGAATAGCACATTATAATAGCCTCACTTCCCAAAGTCTTCACTAGATTTCTCTTCAGGCTGAGCTCCCTCTGAAGAAATTATGCTTCTGTTGATACTTACGGAAAACTTCCAAAATTACTCTTAATTCTATCAGTTTTAAATAGTAGCAGAATTTGGTCAAAATGAGTGCAAGCAAGTTTGAATTCATCTTGGCTTTGGCACCATAAAATCATATCATTAACAGAGGGATAAGATATGATCCGAACCTTGGGATGAGTGAACAGGACAGAAAATTCTTCAGCATTAACAGACCTCCAAGATACAGCTGGATTTCCCACCTATGCATGACAGCAGCTAGTGCTCTTAAATTATGAAGGTTTACAACACTCTACTGAACAAGCCGTAAATCTACTGATCAGAACTGATTTGCTGCTGCCTTGTCACAGAAGAAAAAGCTCAAATTCTTTTGTTACTAAAAACAGAGAAAAAACTGCACTGATTTTCAATGAACTGATGACAATGAGTAATAGGAACATTTTGTTTTCAACATGTTTTGGTCCCTGAGGTACTTTTTGTCTAGTTACAACATTTCTCAGATAGGAGTGCATTAAAGTATAATATAGGTTTTACTAGTTGTACTTACGGGGAGAGAAGTATATATGTGGACTCCAATCCCCTATACCACACTAGCTGTCACAGATTTATTTTTATTTTTTGTGCGTTCATTTCCTCAAATTGAGCTGATTTATACTCATTAGGTATACATCTTAATGAAAAAAAACTTCTCCACTACTCCTAAGCTTCAATTGTTGGGTAATTTTGGGTTGTTTGGGGTTTTTATTTGTCTGCTTTTCTGGTACAAACCTTGACCAGTTTGCATGCACGTGCCCAGCAGCATGTTCTCAGATGACAGGAGAAGAACATGACAGATGCTGCCCTGACATGCTGTTTGCCCAAGGCAGTATTATTTGTGTCAGCAGAAAAGTATTAAGAAAAGATTTTCATGAACTGTGGAGAAAGGAGAAGGATATAGTGTGGGTATAGCTGCATGTTTAAATACACAAAAACAGTCAGAAAATAGGAGCTATCATCATTACACACTAAAAAGCTAGGTAAGAATGCAAAAATTCATTGGAACCTCCAGATTTTCTGGATCTTATTTTGCTGTTAGAGATCAGCGTCTGGGAGGACTTTAGGCCTTCTGTGTACTATCAACTTTCTGTATGACATTGGACAAAATATTTACACATATTTTTAGGTGTTTATTCAGATTAACGTTTTTAAATGCTGTGAGAATTGGTCCGAAAATGGAGTAGAGACCAGAGAGACGCCTCTGGAACTGCACTGGTGATAGATGCAACCTCATTTCTCATCTTTACTTTTACTTTTCCCCTTTTTTTTTCCCTTTTCTTTTCTTTCTCTCTCTCTCTATCGTGTACTGCTTTATGGGAAAATTAATAAAGTAACACTGCTTAATTGAATTATAACCCCTTGGCATTTTGGTCGCCTTAATTTTGTGTTCTGAGATCAAGGTAAAAGAACCATCATGAGTCCATCATTGAATGGACCATGACAAATGGCTCCACTGAATTTTACGTTCTTTGGTAGCAGTACTACAACGCTGACATTTCTCAGGCTCCAAAACATTTCAACTTTCAAAGCCCTTGCATAACCAGAGGCAGGAGACCAAAAAATCCATCTTACGCAGCTTAAATGCATATCTTCATAGTTAATTGCCAAGGTATCCAAAAGAGCCTGACCTGCCAAGGTAGATGTTGTACAAAAATGCAACAAAAACCAAACCCTCCTGAGAGAGCATGTAATGCAAGCTCAAATGCAAGATATAAGCAAAACATTAAAAACAAAAAGAAAAAGAAAAAGAAAAAGAAAAAGAAAAAGAAAAAGAAAAAGAAAAAGAAAAAGAAAAAGAAAAAGAAAAAGAAAAAGAAGAAGAAAAAGAAGAAAAAGAAAAAGAAAAAGAAAAAGAAAAAGAAAAAGAAAAAGAAAAAGAAAAAGAAAAAGAAAAAGAAGAAGAAAAAGAAAAAGAAAAAGAAAAAGAAAAAGAAAAAGAAAAAGAAAAAGAAAAAGAAAAAGAAAAAGAAAAAGAAAAAGAAAAAGAAAAAGAAAAAGAAAAAGAAAAAGAAAAAGAAAAAGAAAGAAGAAGAAAAAGAAAGAAGTGGGGACTGTATTTATTTAATTTTAATTCATTCAATAATTCTTCATCTATATTCTTGCACTTATGACAATGCAAGAATGTGCAGAAACATTGCTTAAGAATTTTATATGCTATTTACTCTCATCAAAATTAAAGTTCACCTGAATGCTAACATTATTTTTCTTTGGGGAGGAAAATACTTAACAGAATTCTATTACAAGCACATCAAAGTAACCAGACCTATTTTTAAACAACAAAATTAATTTGAAAAATCAAAAAAATGAAATTGACTGTCATAAAACAGAGGATTTACCTGACACAAAACCCTCACTTTCAGCTTGATTATACTTCTTAAATGATACCTATCTGCATTTTAAACCCTGCATAGAAGTCTGCTGGTGAAATTAATAATTATGATCAAAACCCATGAAAGTCCATACTAATGATAAGAATTTAGTCCCACCACCTATGGTGAGAAACTAATCTTCCTCAATGTCCTAATCTACTGACAGGGTTTGATCTGAAATTAGCTCTTAATAATGAATAATCTAGCTATGAATATGATTCTGCTGGGCAGAAAATGGAAGATTAAAGAAAGTGCTCTGAAGAATTAGTTCACTCATTTTTTCCAATTTTAAGAATGCTTCTCCAGTGCCCTCCCCCTTCCTCCTGGTAAAAAAAAAAAAAAAAATAAAATCCAGCTTTTTGGATAGCTACTGCCACCTTAAGGACACAAACCGTCAGAGCTCACGTGCTGAGTTCCCTGCCCGACCACAACTCCTCCAGGTGCTACTTGGTCTTTGTCTGGGGCAGGGAACAAAAGCCATTTATTCCAGACCACTGACTCTTCAATAGAGAGGTGGTAGGAAAACTAAGTCACTTCCTTCAACACAGAGTCCCTAAGTTTGAATTTGGCATTTGTGGGAAGTCAGCTTCCTGTCTGTTCACTTTAACAAAAATTAATCTTTGTGTGCATGTACTTTGCAAAGCCCAGGGAGGTGAGACAAATCACAATTAATATTTATTTCCTTGTCTTTGAAATCTGCAACCAGATCAGAGATGCTAATTTGGTTTAGCAGATATTTCACCATTGTAACCAATTTCCTTAACCGGATCAGGTAGATTTGAACAACAACCAAGGAAGAGTGAAATTGAAAAGTTTTTAATTTCAAAAGCATCAGGTACCTCCATTTTTGGATGCCAAATTTCGAACACCCTTGAGTGCGTATATACCCTTTTGGAAATACCGAGCATGGGAAACCAGGGCCCTTTCTAGTACATCTTTAATTGAGCATCCGAATATTTATGGCAGGTGAATTTTTTTTATGTCATTTGACCTGTGACTAAGCGGCTTCATTAGTACAGTGGATTTTTGAAAGGCATCTAACTCTGCCCATATAAAGAAATGTCAATCAAGGACTGTACTGATTTTTGTTTTATTTTTTGATGAAATAAGTGAGTCTAGAACATCAAAGATGTAAACATGACCCTGACAATCTGGAACATTAAATAGTTCAACAAGGTTTGGAATTATAAATACATAGATGCAATCATACTTAGTTTAATGACCGATAACACTACATGATTTCTATACTTGTAGTGATTCGGATGTACAAGAGGAAAAATAACAAACATACCACATTTTGAAAGTAAGCATGCTCTACAAGACAGTCTCAATCAAATCCTACAAGTAGCTTCTAAAAAATGTAGTGGCATGGATTACTCACCATAATGATGGTTATTTAAGGCACAATTTGCTCAGGTTGGTCGATTTGCACAGTAACATTACCTCCTGGTGAGCCCTGCCTTGCACATCCTTCTTAAGCATCTGTCCTACATTCCCATATAAGAGAGGTGGTTTTTCAATATTTGCAGTAATTTGGAAATCTCCATGTGGTTCACTGTTACCATAGAAGTTTTCAGAAATGGCTTATCCCAACTATGGAAGAAGTTATTCCAAACAGAGCAGGTGGAGCATGATTTCATTCAGCTCTTTCGTGTTTGCTTGGGTTTGGAAAGTTGTAGATGTATTTTTACAGATGAGAATTTATTTCTACAGATAAGTGGTTTTTAACCCAAAGTTCTACCATTCAGCCCTGACAACAACAGGGCAATGTCAAACACAAGCCACTTGAATATACTTCTAGTGTGGAAAGATAAAAATTATGATCAAGATGTATTTTTCCATCTTCTTGAACATCGTCCTTAATCCTTGGTACTTTCCAGGTACTTCTCTATCCCTGAAAAATCTCCTTTGCCTAAGAGTAGGGCAAAGGAGGAATAAGTAGTTGTCATCTATGGGGTATGTAATGCTGAAACACAACTGATTAAATACATCTACTGTCTGACATATTTAAAATCATTGTGACTTTCTGATAGCTTCACCTCTTGATGTGATGGGCAAGTGGATTTACCCTAGACAGACTGAGGGGCATTTTTGGGATCTACATTAGGTCTGGGCCAAGGCAGCAGGCCTTCCTGACTGCACTGGGAGGCGAAGAGGTGACCCGAGGACAGGCTGCCCTCTGCTCCAGCCATGTGACAGTGTTCCTGTGACTCAGGAAGGAGCGTATGTGGCAGTATCTAGAGGGAGGTATACAGAAATGTATGTAATCAAAGCTACAGTTTCAGATGTATCAGTTTGAATCAGATTACAGTGCAAAGCTTTTCTTTCCAATGGTAAGAGGTAGTGCATTATAAAATCTTCATATAATATTGCACCCAAATTAAGGCCTCTAGTAATACACAACGACTGTCTGGGTCTTGTCCTCCACTGAGGGATTACTTGTTTGCTTGTTTTCTTGTTTGCAGCAACTTGAAAATGAAGCAAGGCCGAAAGCCTACCCCAAAACTTTCAGATAAGATTTCTTACTAGTTCTTTAATTTTCTTCATGGATTTTACTAAATCACCCCCTAGTTGTTTACAATTGAAATTAATTAAAACCTGTGATAATGAATGGAATAGGTATTGTTATAGGTATAAAATGAGGTACAGATGCTGAAAATTTGCTTCAGGTAACAGCAAGAGCTGGTCATAGATCTCAGCAGTACTAGTCCCTCTACTTACCTATCACTTCGTGAGGGTATTTTTCAAGGTACACAAGTCACCAGCTAATATGTTGTTTCCTATATCCTCTTTCCTGCCCCTCCCTCTACCCCAAGAAAAAAAAAATATTCCATGTTCCCAAGTACCACAGTTTATAGGGAATAGTTTGGGAAAGGAAGCAAACTTTATTTTCAGTTCATGAGCTTGAAGGAAATAATTAATTTGTGGGTTAGATCTCAAACAAGAAAATGCATCAGGAAGAAAGCACTAACATGCAAGGACTGTCAAACAGCAGGTGAACAAAAAGGCATAAAGGTAACACCAGTCCATCAAGGAGCTGCACAGGGCATGGAAAGATCTGTATCAGTCACTCGGCATTTACCTAGGTTAATGCAAGGGATTAGAGGCAGAAAGCACCAAGTCTTTTGATGCAAACTGCACCTGCTGGGCAATCTACATGTGGTTGGGAAAGGATGATACCACTGGGGAGATGTTCAGCATAAACAGACAAAGTGATTGAACTTAAAGTTACTTGACAGACAATACATTTTTTGGAAAGAGAAAAGCCTTGTGAGACTGCATTGTAGACTGAGGTTCTAGTAGAAGGCGCCAATCAATTGGATTAGTTGCCAAATGTTCAGGATTCTAAACACATGTGATGATGTATATTCAGAATTATTCTAGCCACCTAAATTTCCATAGCATAAAACCAATTTTTTTTATTGCCCAGCACCTTGAGCTGGGAATAGGTGCTGCATTGGCTTTGTCATTCAAGGATTAATGTGGCAGCATAAGTTTAAAAGCACTCTGAATTTCAGGCCAGCAGCTGACACTTTTCTTAACAATTAGTTTTAAAAATCATCATCTAATTATTACCTTGAAGGACACTGCAAATGAAAACCCTAGGTACCCTATCTACAAAAAAAAGCAAAAAAGAAAAAAGAAAAAAAAAGCTTTACCAGTACCAAAGGTATAACTTTACCAGTAAGGCATAATTTTACCAGTATCTAAGGTATAACTATACAGGTAACATCAGAGGTAGCCACATGTAACTTATCCTTTCCCTGAGTTCGGCGTCATGAGTTATGTGATAGTTGTTTGAACACTTACGAAGGATTACAATTATAACAATAATTTTCAAAAATACTTTCAGGTAATTTATTGAAAGTAACTGATGGTAAGAAGGTAACTGTGAGAAGAATTGTTTCGTATTAGCCACTTTTAGTTCAAAAGCACAGCAACATTGAATATATTGTAGTCTAAAAAAAAAAAAATTTGCTATTTGTTTATGGTTGCTGTTGCTAATCACGTGTCTGCCCCTATTCTTCCAAGGGAACCTCTGGAATTCTACATGTTAAACTGAAACCTAATTGTATGACAATATCAGTTATTACTTTTAACTAGAGGAACTGCACTGATGTCAAGTACTGAAGAGTATATATTACTCTATCCATGAAGGATATGAATTGATAAAGCCATCAGTTAGTGACTATTGTGTGGTTACTACAGTAGTTCATGCTTTTACTTCTGAAGGTCACTGTGTCAATTCTTGTGTGCTGGTATGGTTTTTCACTAATGCTATGTACCTTAGAATATGTTCATAGCCATAATATTTCTTGCAGATTCAGTGGAGGCTCTGTCTTCACCTCAGCTTCAGTTCTCCAAGTCTCTTCCAGTTCCTTAGTGTCTTTGGGCAATTAGATCAGTAAAACAAAAAAATGAGTTAAATTTATGTACCAGTAGTGCACATTTAACAGACTAAACTTTTCTCTGGCACATGTTTCTCCAGTTGTACTTTTGCATTTGTTATTGCTGCTGAACAGAAGACAGTAACCCTGGTAATGAGCTAAACAGATTGTTGTAATAATGACAGAATGGAAGAAGATATAGGACCCAGGATATGTAACATTAAAAACTGCATCTTCTAAGATGCATTGAGGATACAAGCTTTGCTACTTTGCTACTTAATACTCCATTAAAAAAAACCCAAAACTCAATGCAAACCAAACATTAGACAGTCCCTCTAGCAAAAGGCCAAAGCTGAAAACTTAGAGAAATACAAAAAGAAATCCTGTTACACAGGTTTCACAGGGCTCTGAGTTTCAGCTCGTAATGTACGGCTACTTCCGAGTTCATTTCCCTGGGAGAGGGTTCTGGTGTCTTTATCAACAGAAAATGTCTGCTTCTGAAAAGAATTGTGAAGGTTGTGATGCTCCACAATCATAACTGAACAAGATCATTTCCATAGGATAAGAGCCATGAAAGCAAGAGCAAGGCAAGAGCCATGAAAGCAAGTCCAAAAGTAGTGACAACATCAGAAAGTTCAGTTAGCATTAATAATTCTTATTGCAGATATTGCTATATTTCTCCAGTTGCACAAAAATAAGACAAGTTTGTGTAAAACACAGAGAATGCCAACACAGTATGTAGGGAAGACTTTTTAATGGTGATCTTTCTTACTGAGCACTCCTGTTAGGATTACTTGGTGGTATACAAACTCTTTCCTTTCTCTTGTTGTGTAGGTAGCTGAACTTACTAGCCCATGTTCACTGGCGTGCTCTTCTCCCACATGACACCAATAATTTGAGGTTATCTGAATTAATCCCTTGGAAATTTCTTCTAAATTTAATTACTCATTGGAAGATCTATAGCCTGCTGACCTGCTGCCAGCCTCTCACTCCGCTGAGATGGAGCTTAAAACAGGGAGAAGACACAGTTGTGATGCTGAAAATGTCTTAGGAGGATCTGCTCAGCAGTGAAATTTAGATCAGCATCTACAAGCTGCTTGTAGTCCTTTCTTGCTAGAGCAAGAAATGTGTGAATATCTGAGTGGTGATCACAGTAACTGTACTGGAAGAAGCCATGACCTTCCTGTCCTCTATGTGAGCATCTGTGGTCAAGCTTTAATTCTGCCTGTTGTAATTGCATTTTTTACTATTTTACATTTATCAAAATAAAAACCAACATAAGCTAGACTAGAACTTCAGAAATCAGATCATTGTGGTTTATTGATAAAAATCATAAGTAGTCATGCTTGAGCATAAAGTTCGTGAGCCTGAAAACTGATTTATTACTTTTCTAATCAATTGCAATAAATGCTGAAGGACAGTTAAGCATTTCAGAAGATACCTGTTTAAATGTAATAACTGTTCCTAAGCACAAAAGAGTAGAAAGCTGCTGTCAATATCTGAATTTTGTCTGTGCTGAAGCAAGAGTCTTGGTGACACCTTCATCATCAGTAAAGCTGGATTCAGGCTAGGTGGAACATAAAATCTATAGGCTGAGTGACCTTCCCACAGTTAGTGAACTGGCACTGATGAATGGCACACATAAGCACCCATCAGCTTGCTTTAAAGAATGGGTGAATAGTCTGAATAAAATATTTCTTCATTTTTTTGTCCTCAAGAGAGCTTTCCAACAATGCATAAAGTTATGAATGGCTTCTTTTCCTGCAGTTTGTCTGTTCTTTCCTGCCATTCCTGTCTGTTGGTGCTTTGTAAGTTTAGCAAAATTGTTACTGTTATTTAAAATTCACTAGAAGTAAGTGGCTTCCATCAAAATTAAGTGGCCTCCATCAAAACTAAGTGGCCATTTTGCAAAGATGTGCTGCATAGTAAGAAATTAATCCTGTTCTGAACAAATACAGCTTGGGTGAAAGAGAAAGATGAAGCTGTAGTCTATTTGCCAACAAGGCAAAGAAACAAATGCCTAGGTCCTGAAAATAAGCGGGAGCTTAGGCAGTCAAAGGTCTTCATGGAGCTGGTCTTAAACGCTTCTTGTTAAAATTCAGCATTCTATGAGAAACAGCAAAGTAGGTTCGAAGAAAGTTGTATGTTGATGTGGTGGCAAAACTAGCTTGAGACCTCAAAGTAGCATTGCTCTGTTAGCTCTCTAACAATGCACGTTCGCTTGGGTGCAGTGCCATGCTGAAGGACCTATATTGCTTCCAACACCAGGGCTAGATCACTTCACTAACTGGCTTGGGAATCTTTTGTATTTATGTGGTTTTAACAACACTTAAAGTCTGTGCAAGAGGAAAAAGGATAACACTCAGTTCTTCAGGACCAGACTAGTGTTGCTTCAGAATTTCCTTCATTGCTTCCTTCAGTAGTCATTCCTACTGGAATAATTCAAAAGGAGAAATTAGTGAGGCATTAAGTGCTTTAAAGAAAAGTTTACTGAGATCTGTATGTTCAGCTTGTATTAAAGCCAAAGGGGTAGAAACTTCTAAAACACTTTAGAAGATGTATTTTAGAGGATGTATTAGCTTGGAATTAGTACTCTATCAGCTGGAGGGAAGCAAAGGTAGTCTCCTTCCATCTTCTCCAAAGCAAACAGCTTGGCTCCTTTCCTCATAATCAACATAAGGACTGGAGGAAGTTGAAAAGAGGTTCACCAGGGCCTCAATAGTGTTCTTGGTCAAAATTGCAGGTAGAGACATGAAAAAGGCATATATCCTGGCAGAATATATTTATGGAATCTTGTTACTGTGCTCTCTGTTTCCTCTGTGTCTGCCAAATCACATACACAGTAACGTGCTGACAGAATCAAGCTTTACTACCATCAGTGCTTCAGAATCTGTACTGTTGCAGTAGAGAAATCTGTGTTCCCCTGAGCCTCCTGCATTACAACCCTACCAACAGCTCAAGCTCTGATCCTACCCTCTGTCCCTAGTGGCTGGTAATGAAGGGCACAACTTGATTGGAAATCACCAGAAGTAATGAAACAGCTGCATCAACAGATCAGAAATGTTAATTCTGACCTGAAAAGAGAAGCAGTGTGATGGCATGGCTAAGCCTTTTTTAAACAGAATTCTTCTATCTCATTAATTGCCTTTCACAAGTGCAATTTGTTTACTTGCTGATGAGATTTGTAACCTGAATCAATATTACTCTAGCTCAATGCAAGGATGTAAATACTAGTAGCAACAATATGAATCACATTCCCAGAGCTCAAACAATAACAATTTATCAAGAGAATCAGTGACTTTCACCATTTCAAACCTAGCCCTGTTCAGTTATGACAGAGTAGTATTTTGACATCTGCATGGCTGCCTGTCTGAAATAGGAGTGATGTGGATTCCCTCTGCAGTCACCAAAGTCTGGTTCCTAGGCTACTATCAAAACTGCCACTGATGGGCATTTTGACAGCTGCAGGAGACAGGCTATTGCTTGCATGTGGGCACAGAGCTCAGCCCCCCGCCTCACTCTTCCTCCCACTTCTCATAGCTGATATGTATTGGCAAGGAGTAAATTGCAGGGGGCTGTGGTGAGAGGGGAAGTCCTGTGCTGAGTAATGGAAACATTGAGGACTTTGAGCAATACAGCATCAAACATGCAACATACAGGGTGTTTCAAAAAGATCGACCCAATTTCAAAGCACTGTGACTTCAAAATGGGTCAAGCTTTTTGAAACATCCTGTATTTTCAGCATTTATACCACTCTGTCTGCCTATGTATTTTTTTGCTGTGCACGGTCCTGAAAGAGAGTTATATTCAGCATGTGTTTATTCTGGGTTTAGTTTCTATACACTGTCTCTGTTTCATGTCAGATAGAATGGCTTTAAAATTTGTTTGTATTTGGCTTCTCCAAATTGTTGCAGTTATGCTGCACACAGCACATCATTCCTGGGCTGGAGAAAGTTCAGCAGAATTGTGGGAGGAAATGCTTTCCCTTTTACTAAATTAATCAGTCACACAAAGCTTGGAATTACATAGGATACTAGAAAGAAAAAAAAGTCTTTGTGTTCCTACATAGTATTTAGTTAATGATTTCTCCACAGCTGTCTTGCTGTGTAACAGTTGCAACACCGCAGTTGCAACAGCTCTGCTATATCTCTGACCTAAGGTGTGCACAAAACTACTGCTTATTTCATGCTTACAGCCTGTATTCAGAAGGGTTGCTTCTTCACATTGTTAATGCTAGCCAAGAGGATTAGAGAAATCTCAAGTGGGAGCAGAGTCCCTGTTACACTCTGCAGTCCCTGAAGGCCCACAAATGGCATGTAGTTCAAAATGGAAAGGACACTGCATTCTAAAACAGATGAGGACCGGGTGGCCTCCTGTGCCCCTAGGGAGAAATTGGTGTGCTCTGCTCGCTCCCTGAAATGCCTGTACACCAATGCGCGCAGCATGGGGAATAAGCAGGAGGAGTTAGAATCCTATGTTCGGTCGGGAGATTATGATCTGGTGGCAATTACAGAAACGTGGTGGGACAGTTCACATGACTGGAATGTGGTCATGGATGGCTACGCCCTTTTCAGGAAAGACAGGCCAGCCAGGCATGGTGGTGGAGTTGCTCTCTATGTGAGAGAGCAACTGCAATGTACTAAATTCTGCCCAGGAGCGGATGAGGAACGAGTTGAGAGTGTATGGGTCAGGATCAAGGGACAGGCTGGCAGGGGTGATACTGTTGTAGGTGTCTATTACAGGCCACCAGATCAGACTGAGGAAGTTGATGAGGCCTTCTATGCGCAGCTGAGAGTGGCCTCACAGTCACAGGCCCTGGTTGTTGTGGGTGATTTTAACTTCCCTGATGTTTGCTGGAAGGACCATTCAGCCAGCCAGCCACAGTCCAGGAGGTTCCTCCAGTGCATTGATGATAACTTCCTCATGCAGATGGTGGAGGAGCCGACCAGGAGAGGTACACTGCTGGATCTCATCCTCACTAACAAAGAGGGTCTGGTCGAAGCAGTAAAGGTCGAGGGCTGCCTGGGTTGCAGTGACCACGAGATGGTGGAGTTCAGCATCTCATGTGGCAGGAACAGAATAGCAAGTAGAATTGCAACCCTGGACTTTGGCAGGGCTAATTTTGGCCTTTTCAAGCAATTGCTGGGGGAAATCCCATGGGCAAGACTGCTTGAAGGAAAAGGGGCCCAAGAGAGCTGGATTGCATTCAGAGATTGCTTCTTCCATGCTCAGGATCAGAGCATCCCCACACGTAGGAAGTCGAGGAAGGGAGCCAGAAGGCCTGCGTGGTTGAATAGGGATCTGTTGGGTATGCTCAAGCAGAAGAGGCGAGTTTACAGGTCATGGAAGCAGGGACTGGCCACTTGGGAGGAATATAAGGCTGCTGTTAGAGGATGCAGGAGGGCAGCTAGGGTAGCCAAGGCCTCCTTAGAATTACAGCTGGCGAGAGGGGTCAAGGACAGCAAGAAGAACTTTTTCAAATACATAGCAGATAAAACTAATACCAGAGGCAATGTAGGCCCACTGATGAATGAGGTGGGTGCCCTGGTGGCAGAAGACACAGAGAAGGCAGAATTGCTGAATGCCTTCTTTGTCTCTGTCTACTCCGCTGGAGGATGTCCTGGGGAACCCTGTACCCCTGAGACCCCGGATGAAGCCAGGTTAATGGAGGAGTTTGCTTTAGTCGATGAGGACTGGGTTAGGGAACAATTAAATAGTCTGGACGTCCATAAATCCATGGGTCCAGATGGGATGCATCCGCGGGTGCTGAGGGAGCTGGCTGAAGTCATTGCTAGACCGCTATCCATCATTTTTGCCAAGTCTTGGGAAACGGGAGAGGTGCCCGAGGATTGGAGGAAAGCAAATGTCACTCCAGTCTTTAAAAAGGGCAAGAAGGAGGACCCGGGTAATTATAGACCGGTCAGCCTCACCTCTGTCCCTGGGAAAGTAATGGAACAGCTTATCCTTGGTGCCATCTCAAGGCACATCAGGGATAAGAGGGTCATTAGGGGCAGTCAGCATGGCTTTACCAAGGGTAAGTCATGCTTGACCAACCTCATAGCCTTTTATGAGAATGTAACAAGGTGGATGGATGATGGCAGAGCGGTGGACGTGGTCTACCTTGACTTCAGTAAAGCCTTTGACACAGTCCCTCACAGCATCCTCACAGCTAAATTGAGGAGGAGTGGTCTAGACAATAGAGTAGTGAGGTGGGTTGCAAACTGGCTTAAAGAGAGAAGCCAGAGAGTGGTGGTCAATGGTGCGGAGTCCAGTTGGAGGCCAGTATCTAGTGGAGTGCCTCAGGGGTCAGTACTGGGGCCAATATTATTCAATATATTCATTAACGATTTAGACGAGGGAATTGAGTGTACCATCAGCAAGTTTGCTGATGACACTAAGCTGGGAGGAGTGGCTGACACGCCAGAAGGCTGTGCTGCCATCCAGCGGGACCTGGACAGGCTGGAGAGTTGGGCGGGGGATAACCTGATGGAATTTAACAAGGGAAAGTGTAGAGTCCTGCATCTGGGCAGGAACAATCCCAAGTTCCAGTATAGGCTGGGGAATGACCTATTAGAGAGCAGTGTAAGGGAAAGGGACCTGGGGGTCCTGGTGGACAACAGGATGACCATGAGCCAGCACTGTGCCCTTGTGGCCAGGAAGGCCAATGGCATCCTTGGGTGTATTACAAGGGGGGTGGTCAGTAGATCGAGAGAGGTCCTCCTTCCCCTCTACTCCGCCCTGGTGAGACCCCATCTGGAATATTGTGTCCAGTTCTGGGCCCCTCAGTTCAAGAAGGACAGGGAACTGCTGGAGAGGGTCCAGCGTAGGGCAACAAAGATGATTAAGGGAGTGGAGCATCTCCCTTATGAAGAAAGGCTGAGGGAGCTGGGGCTCTTTAGCCTGGAGAAGAGGAGACTGAGGGGTGACCTTATTCATGTTCATAAATATATAAAGGGTGAGTGCCACGAGGATGGAGTCAGGCTCTTCTCAGTGGCAAGCAATGATAGGACAAGGGGCAATGGGATCAAGCTGGAACACAAGAGGTTCCACTTCAATTTGAGAAAGAACTTCTTCTCAGTGAGGGTAACAGAGCACTGGAACAGGCTACCCAGGGAGGTTGTGGAGTCTCCTTCCCTGGAGACATTCAAAGCCCTCCTGGACACATTCCTGTGCGACCTCACCTAGGCGTTCCTGCTCCAGCAGGGGGATTGGACTAGATGATCTTTTGAGGTCCCTTCCAATCCCAAACATACTGTGATACTGTGATACTGTGATACTGTGATGCAAGAGCATAATAGATCAGAAGGCTGGAAACAACTGAGAATTTTATATCAAGAGGGAAAATTGCAGTCTTTTGCCTTAATACCATACAACTCCATTCCAAAAGCAAGAAGCAGGACATCCACTGATACAGGTTTCCTTCCTTATGTATTAAAGTTGGGCTACGATCAAATGTTACAATATAAGGTTGTAAATTAGGTACGTTCTTCATATCTCTGTCAGCATTTGAAAGCAACATTTTGACAACTTCATACAGAAAAAAGAAAAAAGTTTTTACTGATGTGAAAAGCCTTGGAATGAGGTAATGTGTACACAGAACAGTGAAATACTCTGTCAAGTATACAGAGGAAAGCTGTGAGTCTAAATGGTTTGCCACAGACACATGTGACCCAACATTGGGCTGAAATAGGACGAAAGTCATTAAGGTATTTCTACCCACTTTTTAATGTTTTGTCCCAACCTTTGCTTTTCAGATCTTTCTGGAAACAATAGTATTAAAATTAGGAGAAAGGACAGGAGGGTAAATAAAAATACATCTGTAAAATCTGTTAAGGTACCTTTCTTGCAAGATTTTTATCTTGGTGGTGTGGGCAGGAGTATCAGGCCAGACAGAGACTTGTTTGCACTGCAGAGACTATCTGATCATGATTTGGGCATTGCTATGCACTTGAATCCTATCTGCACATGGAAACTTTTACTTTCAAATGGAGTTTGATTTTCTAATGGAGATAACAGCCTACATATCTAGTGAATATGAACTATCCTCTGCTAATCCAGACACTTTATGTAGCCCTGATACTATTTTGTGCTGTGGTTGCTTTACCTGAGGTGAGGTTAGCTTAGGGGAACAGGCTTCCTTCAATATTCAGGTGATGCTGCAGTCCCAAAGAAGCATTTTCAAGATTTTACCTAATGTTCCTAAATGAAAAACTAATTCTTTTGAGGTTGATCAGGTATTAATTAGCACTGGCACCTTTAGGAGTAAATCCTGATTTAATTCAGTATTTCATAAACAGATACATTTAATAACTGTGTAATAATAAAAAGCATATAATAAACATAGGTGATTAAATTTTTCAAAAATCTTAACTCTTGTTGTACTCAATATTTAGCCAGATTTCTCTGTGTTCAGAACCACTGGGACATCTAACTCTTCATAAAAATCTGAAAGTAGCTTGCAAAATACTTTGGGAAAATTACTTAAAAGTGTTTTGCTTGCACTCCAAGGTGTGACATCAAGGGAGTTGTCCAGGTGGCAAAGAAAGGTTTGGATTGATCCACGTTGTCTAGATCCAGCCTTCATCATTCAGACTAGATATATGGAGGTTCAAATAGCAGAAATACATTTGTCAGCAGGAGGATTATCTACCAAGGTTGAATTCATTTGGAGAGCTGTGTGAGAAGTCATCTTGATAAAAGCCATAATAATGAATCATATTCTTTTGTGATAATGTTTTGAATCATTATCCAAAGAGCCCACCCTGTAGGGGCTTTTTGTGTGTAAAGTCTTTTAAATGTTTTTAGCTGATCTTTCTTTTTAAAAAGAACCTTGTTCTGTTCTGCTGTGTATTATGTTTGCTCAATGCTTTCTTTGTGCCTGAAAAGTGGAAAGTTTTTTTTTTGTCGTTTTATTATTGTAATCTGCAACACTGTTAGAATTTAATACCAAAGAACAGCATGTTATAACTTTTTATATTTAAAGTTACCACTGCTGTTCATTTTTTTTCTGTAGATTCATTTATTGCTCATGAAAAGTGTTAGACTGGCATCACCAGAGATTACAAGTCAAACCTTACTCAGTTTACCCCTCTTTGCTTCTAGGATTCAGATGAATAATTGAAAATGCAGACAGCAGGACTCTCAACTTGTCTAAACAGAGGTCCATTATTCCCAGGATCACTGAAGAGGAGGCTGTGGTGAACAATGGATTGGGAAAAGGATTTCCAGGCCCCTGCTTAGCATTCATCAAATAATTTTAAATCCAAATGCCTATGTTGTGTAAGTGAACAGTGGCTTTCTTTTGTTACATTGTCTACTTTACATTTTTTCTTCCCAGAAGATTTCAGAGGAGAATAAGGTCATGCTATATGTACATTTAAGAGTAGGAACTGTTAGATAAATACCAGTGAGGTAGATTCCTAAAAGAGGTCTGGTTGGGCATCACAACCAGAAACTTAGATGGTACAAAAAATCAGCACAGCTTACTCTGTGGGTACTGAAACCTTCCCCAGACATAGTTCCCAGTCGTAGCTGCAAATAAGGGTGAGTTTCCAGCAGGATCCTCAGGGTAGGTTCTTGCCCATGTGCAGTTTAACACTGTGAGAAACGACCCCAAAAGATTACATGACTGATAAATGTGTATAAACAGTACAATAATTGGGGGAATGAAACTCCAGATGATGTCTCAAAACCACAGAAATATGTGAATGGCTTGGTAAACTGAAGGTTGGGAAATAGATTCCTCAGCATGATCAAACCTAAATATGTGCATTCAGGGTTAAAAAAAAAATAATCAAGCTATGCCTGGGGAGTATACCTGATCAAGGAAGCAATGACAGTGAAAGGAGACAGACAGGCGCCTGGGAATCAACCAGCTGAAAGGCAAATTTCCCTGTTATGGTGTCACTAAAAGGGCTATTCTAATTCTTGGACTCATAACCAGGTTGGTAGGGGGGTTTATTATTTTTGTGCTGTCAATGATAGACTTGCTACAGAAGAACTGCAGACATGGCCCAGAAAGAGTGACACTTAGAGCTGCAGGAACAATTAAAACATTGCAAAAATATTTCTTATAATGCAAGTCTCAGGATGCTCTCTCTGCATGCTTTAATAAAGACAGGACTTCAGCATTGACTTACAGTCAATATATATCAATGTGGGAAATATAAATGAAAACTGAAGAGCTTAGTGATCCTAGATTTAATTAATTCCCTTAGTTGATCCAGGAAATATTTAGTTTAATTATTTTTGTATTTTGTTACTTTTCACAATGGTAATAACTAACTATTAGAGGCTGTTCTATGGTTTGTAAAGTCTACATCTGTAGAAAAATTTTAAATCTAATCTAGATTATTTACTTTTAAAAAATTGCTCTACTTCAAAGATGAATTAATTAAAGAAATCATTACTCTGATTCATCTAGCTCAGACAAGTGGCCCAATTGTGATTCTGCAATTAAAGGAGACTGCTGATTTTGCTAAGGGTAAAAGAACTATTTAGAAGGTAAGAGGATGTAAGTGAAATTGGAAGGAGGGAGAACATATATGTTTAAATGGAAATCTTTATTTTACCATTAACATTAGATTCAAAATTAGCTAATTGAGCTCCTTTATTCCTAACTGATAGATTATGAATATATTTCTATTTTAGCTAATGTTTAGCCAACATGTTCATGTGAATTTTTCATATATGTGTCTAGATACCCTTTTAAATTGTTCCCTGGTTTTAGTTCTCCCTCTTGAAATATTTCCCAGTAACTTCCCAGTATTGGAATTCCCAGAAGCTAATGAAACATTCCATGCACATCCCTGTTTGATGGAAAAATGCCTCCAGTTATGCAAACTAAAAGTGCCCATTTGATTACTCTAATTAGCTGTTAAACAGTCCACTTCAGTTCTTTTTGTAATCATCACGCTGTGCTCCTGCTGTTTCTTATACCCTCAGTTTTCACAGAAAATGTATTGTTATCCACTTATTCCTGAATAACTGTATGCAGACTTATATCAAATCAACATCATGCACCAAAATTGCATCCATTTTAGTTGAACAAATCCAAACACTAACCATTTGCTGAGGGCTACATTTCCACCCACCTAACCCAAGTCTATTGGTTTCTTGGCACTATTTAACATAACTAAGAACGGCAAAATTAAAAACAAGCTTCCAAAATTCTCTTGTAATTCTTGAACATGTTCAGCTCCAGTTTAAGTCAGTGAAAGGTTTGCTAAGATAGAGACTTTGTGTACAGGATTGGATGCATTTTTCAATCAGAGCAAACAAGTAGAAGCTGTGCAATAGGAAACAGCCCTAATATAACCACAAAAATATTGCACTTACAATATTGTAAATGCCAGAAGAAGCATAGTGCAAGTTGTCTTTCAACAATTCTGTTTAAAAAAAGCTCAGAATGAACATTTACTGTTCTAATGGTTTAATTAGGGTGAAAGATTAGCACGGGTTGTGGAATACAGCTCTTTTTTCTGCCTTTTAGACAAAGCCAAGAGTGCTATTAAAATAATTTACCTGCTTAGTGTGGATAGGTGTTAAAATGAGACTGTATAGGGCCCAGTGTCTCAAATACTGTGTTCAGTTTTGGGACCGTTGCTGGAAGACACTGGAGGGCTGGAGTGAGTTCAGAAAATGGCACAAGTCTTATGAGTAGCGGCTGAGGGAACTGAGGCTGTTTAGCCTGAAGGAAAGAAGACTGAGGGGAGACCTTATAACTCTCTACAACTACCTGAGGGGAGGTTGTAATGAGGTGGGCGTGGGTCTCTTTTCCCAAGTAACAAGTGATAGGATGAGAGGAAATGGCCTCAAGCTGTGCCAGAGGAGGTTTAGATTGGATATTAGGAAAATTTTCCTCATGGAAAGGGCTGTCAGGCATTGGAACAGGCTGCCAAGTGAAGAGGTTGAGCCACCATACCTGGAGGTGTTTAAAAGATGCATAGATGAAGTTCTTAGGGACATGGTTTAGTGGTGGACTTGGTAGTCTGTCAAGGGTTTAGATTGTGGGGTGACAATCAAACCCTGGCAGATGTATTGTTAACCTCCTCCCTCCCCACCACTTCCCCCTTTTGCCCCTCCCTCTCCCCTCTTCCCACTAAGGACAGGTGATCGGGAGCAAAAGAAGGACAGAGAGAAGAGAGTTGGAAAAATTAAAGATGTTTTACTAATGCTACTAATAAGAATAGAGAAAATAATACAAAATAAACAAAACCAATCTTGAAAGTCTCAGCAACTGCAGAGCTGGCACCCAAAGCCCTGGATTGGACTCTGCAGCCAGCCGGAGCTGGATTCAGTCTCTCACTAGGCCTCAGTTCGCAGGGACGACTAGCAAGGTCCTCTCCTAATGTCGGCCATAAGCAGAAGGGGAAAAGGGGTGAGATCCTCGTGATCTCCCACTTTTATATGAAGTATTCATGTGAATGGAATGTTATACACAGTTGGTCAGTTTCTTGGTCACCGGTTTCTCGTTGGCCCTCTTGAGATATGTCCATCCATGCTTATCAATAAGTTTGCATTCCATTTCTAGGTTTGCCAAAACATGTATCTGGTTCTCCAGGAAAATGCAGCTAATATGAAGCTTCAGCTGACAGGGAAATTCACTAAAAGAGAAACTTGCTTTTTAACAAAACCAGGACACAGTCTTAGGTTAATGGTGGGACTCAATGATCTTAAAGGTGTTTTCCAACCTAAATAATTCTATAATTCTGTGATTCTATAATTCTACAAAGCGAATTATTTGTTGCAAGCTTTTTAGTCTGTCAGTTGGTTCTATATACAACTACATGCTGCAAGAATCTTTCTTCATCTGATAAAATAGTCTGCCACAGCTGTTCAATCATGGATTTATATTGTAAGACAGAAAAGCCTGTCAGCACATTTAGAGACACAATTTGTTTTGTGGCTGTCAGTGGAAATGATGTGTACACATGTAAAATTAAGTACCTGTATTTCTGGATCATAGCCTTAAGAACAACATGCAGAAAAGCCTCTACTCCATGACTGTGCTTTTATTTGACATACAGTAACTTAGTCCAGGCCTCTGAACACCTAAGTATTTCACTTCCCTCACAGAGAGCAAGCATAAGACCAAATTTATGGTACACACTGAAGAAAAGTTCCCTTCTGTTTGCAAATTCTACTTATGAAGGATAAAAATCTTTAAAATGTGTGGGTGGCAGGATTTGAAATCCTTACGGCTTTCAATGAGAAAAACAACTACAAAGACTGCCTGACTTTCAACCATCCTGCTGCCTCTGAGGAGTCCACTGAGGACAGCAAGATGCTTATTCAGCTCCTGGGGAAAGTTAGCCAGCTGAGAGTAGGGCCCCAACCTAAGTATGGGGGCTTCTAAAGCATCCAGCAGAAAGGGAAATGCCTTATGGTTTGGCCGCCCTGGGATAGCAGACTGCTGTCAAGAAAAAGCCAGGAACAGAGCTGCTGCACCCTTTTGTTCTTCCTCAGATGGTTTCTTCTGGATCTCATAGAGCTGAGACCAGGTACTGGGATCAGTCCCACGTCTGTTTCTCTGCATGTTCCAGAGAGGCACTGACCCAGCATTTTAAATGTCTGTATTTTTGATTTAGGAGACAAGAGATGCAGGCTAGGGAAATAATACAAATCCTTGTGGTAGCCTGTTTGAAAACACAGCTAAACTCAAAGCAGAGATAAGCCATAGCATCTTATCTGAGGCCTTTCCTCTCTTGCAAAGGATCTTACAGAACCTGCACCTGATAAGGGAAAGATGCTTCACATTGAAACATACTGAAACTTGAAAAGAGGTAATGTTGTGACCTGCTTGAAGATCTTACCTCTTTCCCGCTGACACACGCTTTAATCCTTTCCAATCTTTATTAGACAATCCAACAAAGTTGCTAGCCGTTATGTCAAGCAAAGAGTAAGTAGTCTGTGTGAGTATGTATCCAGGTCTTTCTTTCTGCTGTCCTTTTCCAGCATTCTTCAATTCTGTATGCAGACTGACTGACTATATTTTCTACAGGCACAGGAATAATTGCCTTATGCCATATGTGCTTATAGTCCCTGATTTAAGGTTTCTTCAGAGGAACCAATTTTTTAACCTGACAAGAAAAAACAATAAATAAAGGTGTCATTTAATGAACACCTGGCAAGCACCTGGTGAAAGATGATACATCAAAATAGCTATTTATTGATTTTCAATTAAATGAAACAAAACAAGGTACTCTCCTGGTACAATACCGTATTTCACAAAATCTACTTCCACCCAAATGTTTATACAGAATAAATTATAAACCCTGTTAATAGACCAGACTTTCCAGATTCCACAGAAAACATTCTTTCTGTGCAAGTTATCATCTGAAAAAAAGGAGAGAACTTTGAAAAGTTGTGTCTTGTCCTGCAGAAAAAATCCCACTCTTAAGACAATTGGCGGATGTCAAGAGGATAGGACCAGATTCTTTTCAGTGGTGCCCAGTGATAGAATGAGGGGCAACAGACACAGACTGAAACACAGGAGGTTCCATCTAAACATGAGGAGAAACTTTTTCACTTTGAGGATGACAGAGCACTGGAACAAGCTGCCCAGAGAGGTTGTGGAATTTGCTTCTCTGGAGATATTCAAAACCTGTCTTGTAGCGATCCTGTGTAACCGGTTCTAGGTTTACCTGCTTTAGCAGGTGGATGGGACTAGATGATCCCCAGAAGTCCCTTCCAACCCCAACCATTCTGTGATTCTGTGATTCTGTGATTCTGTGATTATACTTCCATATGAAATTTAAATAAAACTGAAATGCATCACTCAAGTAAGACATCTACATGTATATATATATAAAAATCAGTAAATAATATTTTTCTCCCAACTGCTAATTATCTAAGACTTTTTAAGTCATAGGAAACAAATCTATTGCTCCTCTTATACGCACATGACTTACAAAATTTATAATGACACAACATAGGCTTTTATTGCTAGATCTTTCAGAAAGTCACGCTAATTCAAATCAGCAATGGCTGTAAACTGCTTTCATCTAATAACCATTGAGAACTGAGAAATGGTTTTTATTTCTCTGCTTTCCTCTTCTCCTGTGATTTCTGATAGGCAAGCTTTTACTTCACAGAGATTGACACAATTGATAGAAAATACAAGGTTTTGACTAAGCCATAGAGACTTATGCAAAATCTCCAGATTAACAGTAGAACTCCATGTGAATATCTCAGTTTCAGAATCCTTAGTCTGGGATGTGTCATATGTCTCAGTCTTTGTCATCTTCTGAGAAAACAGGATATGTAAAATTAAAGATGGTGGGCTACCTCACAATCCTGGGTGAATAACAGAAAAAAGGCAACCTGCATTTCCATGAATGGTCTCCAGTAATAGCTTTACCATATTTCTGTGGAAGTTGTACTGTTACACAGTAAGTATAGATGAGGTAAATCACATACTAGCTGTGCTGCTAATGATCAGAGCGATCAGAACTGAATGCTGCACTCTTGTCATCTCTCCATAGCACCTCACTTGGAAGAAGTGAACACCCTGCTGCGCTGAGCAGCAGAGAGGCCTGGCGCTTGATACTGGTCCTCTAGCTGACAGTACCCATAACATTGCACAAAAAGCCAAATTTTTCACAAGTAGTTCTAGTAATACCAGTTCTAGATTGGCCTGCATGGAGAAGATGAGTGAATTAGCAAGTAGAGAAACCCATGTTGTCATTGACAGGCTGTTGTCTGTACTTAGACTGACCAAGGTTCCTCTCTGCCACACAGAGCAAGTATAAAGGGAGCAGTGATGTGCAGTGGACAAAGGTACAAGATACTCGAATTCCTGGATGTACAAGTTGAGAGTTTGAGTTCTGTCTGATTCACAGCAGTTTTGCTTTCAGGTAGCATCACATGCCAGAATACTGCAGGTAGAAATGTCTTAGCTCCAGATAACAGGCAGTTTGGGATGCAGATTAGCTTTTGAAAAAAGGAATGCAATGACTGATAAAATCATGTTAGCCATCTGTGCAGCAAAGAAGTGGAGCATCCCCAGTATCATCCAGCATGGGAAGATATGCCCCATGAAGGTGTTTTACATTCACTCTCCTTTCTTACCATTTCTTCCTTATGTTGACTTTTCAGGCTCTTATGACTTCTTGTGGGTGGTATGACACAACACAGGACCTCAGGAGTGGCATCTAACCACCATTTAGAGTACCTGTATGAGGAAAAAAAGACAGGGAATAGACCATGGGGAAAGGCTGAAAATGCTTATTCACTGTGTTTAAAAAGTAGCATATTAAACAGACTCAGATGCCTGACTCTCACAAATACATATTGTTCTTTACTGTGATGTTGTTTATCATAGTAAATGAATTTCAGAGTTGTTCTCCAATAAAAAGAACCCTCCTTTGAAAAACAGCCACCACCAAATCACAGCAAATGTTCCCATCTAGTTTTAGTAAACCTCAAATCTTTGAGCTGTCCTTTATCAAATGTATCTTGCGGTTTGCTGCCTTCAGTCTAGCATCAGCACTAGAGGACTACCATTTGCCCTGAAAAGGTTTGTGCAAGGATAAAGGAATAGTGGAGTCTGAACCTTTCATCACAGGGATTCTGCTCCTAACTGGGTCTAAATAAGTCAGGAAATAAGGTTATTTCAACTTGGCAGGCTGGAAAGTGATTTTGGTGATCCAGTAGCTGCCTGATAGGTACATGTCCATTACTTCCAGAAGCTAAGTCAGGAACAGGATGGACTTTGTTTTATCTGTCTATTTAGGTCTTTGTTTCTGCTACACATAATCACATCTGTGTGTCTTATTCTCAGGAGTCATTCAGGGATAGTTCTTCCTTTTAATCCAATTCAGAGATACAGTCAAGGCACAGACAGGCTTGGGTCAAAGCAGGGAGTGAAGTTTATCCTGGTGTTACCCCTGATATAGCTTAAAAAGCTTTCTGGCTCTGGTTATAGATACAAAACCTTTCTGTAACACAAAATGGTTATATAGTCACAGAAGAGCAATAGGAACCAAAATTATAACCCAGAAGGAAAAAAAAAATGCTTCTCTTGTGTTACTAAAGGACAAATTGTGTTGTTAATCTGATACATATAACTTGTAGTTAAAGAGAAGTAAGACCAAGTTGAAAAGTTGACATTTGGTATGCTTACTGCCTTCTACAAAGCTGTACAGCTACATCTGCATCAGATAACACTTCACATCTCTCTTTTTGGTAGGGTCTGGAAGTCCATACCAAATTAAATGTATCTATCTGAACACCCAACATTTCAAGTGTTAAGTGAAAAATACAAGCTCCCTATCCCCATCTGCTCTACTTGCCTTAACTTTCTTTTGTTGCTGTTGTTGATCTTTCTTTTGCCTGTCTTTAATATACAGACTCTGGTATGAAAGTTTACTGCTAACTTCATCAGTTTTGAATTATCTGTGCTCTTGATGGTGTTTTCTCAGTTCAACTTTTCCTGATACCCACCTTCGTGTACATGGATTTAAAAGCACATTACAGCCTATCAGCTAAATCCTATGTGATAGAAATCTTTCACCCTGGAAGGGCCTCATTTGGTTTGTATCCTTGCACATGATGTGGAGAGAATGCTGCTGCTGTCACTGGGTGGGCAGTGGTGAGTGGGCAGGATATCCATGACTTCTCTGTTCACATCCGATGTCAGCTGCTGATTTCCATCAAAAAACAGTAACTGTCCTGAGAATGCATTAAGCTTCTGTTATTCCCAGTGCTTTATTCATATATAAGCTGTGCTGTTCATTCACATGTGTCACTCTCTTCTTGCCTCATTTTCTTCTATGAAAAGAAATTATTTGTCCCTTTTTCTACAAGCATGATTTAACATGTCCATTTGTTGTGCTGTGGGGGATAACAGGCAGAAAAGATATAGAAAATGCCGGAAATTTTTCAGGTCAGGAGCTGGCAGAATATCCTTTCATAAGTACATGCAATTGTCTGGTTATTCACACTGAAATCTGCACATGTGATGGAGCTTAGGTTCCAGATGATCCATCTTTCTTAAACAAATCTTGAATGATCTAGAACAGGTGAAGAGACATTCTGCAATAAGTAGCTATGCACATACAACACAGGCAGAATTGCTTGATTTTAACGCAGTTGTAACTAATTCCCTTGTATTTCATGTCTACGTATTTTGAAAAACGCAAAATAATATTTTAGATTCCTACAAAAGCTTTGAAAGAATTCATAGCCTAAGTGTAAAAAATAAATAAAAATAAACTTCATTGTCTAGGAACTTCTCTACCAATAGCCCTGCTAAACAATAACATTGGAGCCAGCTGAAACCAGGGCTGTGAACTACCCATCTCTACTTTTCCAAGTATGATGTCATTTCAATAGCATCTTAATTTTCACTCGAAATCTTTGCAGGCCAAGTTCTCCCTCCATCTTCCCTAAGTAGAGTGTTGAAGTTTTCTTCCAAAGAGATCTTGAAAATGGAAATGCTATCGCAGTCTGAAGTCTCTTGAATTGCAAGACTGGATTTTGCTTCACATTTTATGAACAACACGTGCATGTAGAGACTTTCCTGAGCCAAACTGAACCTGACTAAGCTATTCATAGATGCTGTCACAAATCTGAACACCAAGAGATAATGTTTCTGGTGCCTTGAAAAGCTGTCCAAGTAAACCACTTGCTGAGAGGTGACTCTTTAGAGAACCACAAATACATTCATGTTGTGTCGTGGCTTAATTACTTTTGATATTGTGTAGTCATAGTGACATTTCTGTTATGATTTGAAGCGCAGTTATGAAATCAGTGAATTAATAGAAAGAACAGCTCTGTGCCACGTTGCTAACAGTTACTGATGGTCTCACTGACAGTCATCTGCCAGGTTTTTATATCAATATGAAAAAATGAGCCTTAGAATTACATAATACTTACTGCTCCTTCAAAGTGCACTTTTATGACTTGGAGTATGCCAACAAAGTGGGAGTAGTTTGGGAGGGAAGAAAACAGGAACAGCTGAAATGAAAAGTTAATCTAAAGAGAAAGGCTGGATTTTACTTGGAATACATCATTCTGAGTCCGCGGCTGGAGTGGTAAATGCCAGAGTCCCAGACAGTATCAGCTTGGTAAATACCAAGCAGCATGGAAACATGGGGTCTGGGAAGTAGGGAAATGCAAGGTGAAAAAGGAGGGATCTTTATGAGAAGTGGAAAAAAAATTGGTTTTGTGGAGACCTTTGGCCCTATGATAACGAGACATATTATTTACCTTCTGCAAAATGTATCTGTTGGTGAAGGGGTGCTGCTGTGTAGCTGCACTGCAATTACCTCACCTCCCTAGGAGGAAAGGATGGGGAGAATAGCTCACAGGGAAAAAATCTAGTCTGTAAAATGCTGGTGTGGCTGTTGAGTTGTGTGAAGCTGGAGAGAGGCTGTAGAGGGAGAAGGATGGTACTGGTGAGAGTAAGCCTTGGGAGTTCATAATCTATAAGAAACAAAAAGCAGCTAGGACTGTCTGTGGAGAGGCTCAAAGAGCAGAGCAGTGAGAACTCAAGCTTCTGGGGACAGGATGATTCAGCTTTTAAGACTTCTAGAGCTCAGGCCCAAAAGAAGAGATCTCTGAGGTGTTACCTGCTAAAATGAGAGGAGAAAGTAGCTGGTTCTGGCTGAGAAGTCTGAGAAGGTTGCCAGCAAATCTGGGAAGGTTTTTTTTTCAGTAGACTATCTGATTTATGTTCTGGGACAGGAGAATTCTTGTTAACTCATCATTTGTTTTTTTGGGGCATGCAGCAAGTGGAGGGGATGTGCATTGCTGAGCTCTCAGCCTAATTGAGAAAGAGCCTCTTTCAAGGTATATTTTCTATTCACAGAATCACAGAATCAGAGAATGTTAGGGATTAGAAGGAAGCTGCAAAGATCATCTAGTCAAATCCCACTGCTGGAGCAGAAACACCTAGATCAGGTTACACAGGAACACATCTAGACGGATTTTGAATGTCTCCAGAGAAGGAGATTCCACAACCTCCCCAGGCAGCCTATTCCAGGGTTCTGTCACCCTCACTGTGAAGACATTTCTTCTCATATTTAAGTGCAACCTCCTGTGTTCCAGTTTGTACCCACTTCCCCTTGTCTTATCATTGGTTGTCAACGAGAAGAGACTGGCTCCATTCTCGTGACACTCACCCTCTACATATTTATAAACGTTAATGAGGTCACCCCTCAGTCTCCTCTTCTTCAAGCTAAACAGACCCAGCTCCCTCAGCCCTTCCTTATAAGGGAGATGCTCCACAACCTTAATCACCTTTGTTGCTCTGCACTGGACTCTCTCCAGCAGTTCCCTGTCCTTCTTGAACTGAGGGGCCCAGAACTGGACACAATATTCCAGATGTGGTCTCACCAGGGCAGAGTAGAGGGGGAGGAGAACCTCTCTCGACCTACTAACCACACCTCTTCTAATCCACCCCAGGATGCCATTGGCCTTCTTGGCCACAAGGGCACAGTGCTGGCTCATGGTCATCCTGCTGTCCACCAGGACCCCCAGGTCCCTTTCCCTTACACTGCCCTCCAACAAGTCATTCCCCAAACTATACTGGTAACCTAGAGCTGATCTTGCCCAGATGCAAGACTCTACACTTGCCCTTGTTATATTTCATTAATTTTTTCCCCACCCAACTCTCCAGCCTGTCCAGGTCCCACTGGATGGCAGCACAGCCTTCTGGTGTGTCAGCCACTCCTCCCTGTTTTGTGTCATCAGCAAACTTGCTGACAGTGCACTCTATTCCCTCATCCAATCATTGATGAATATATTGAATAGTACTGGTCCCAGTAACGACCCTTGAGGAACTCCACTAGATACAGGCCACCAACTAGCCTCTGACCCACTGACCACAATTCTCGGGCTTCTTTCCTTCAGCCATAGTCCACCTCACTACCCGATTGTCCAGACCACACTTCATCAGTTTATCTATGAGGATGCTGTGGGAGACAGTGTCAAATGCTTTACTGAAATCCACTGAAATCCTCATCTACTGCTTTACCATGATCCATCCACCTGGTTATGTCCTCATAAAAGGCTATGAGGTTGGTGAATCACAACTTCCCCTTGGTGAATCCATGTTGACTGCCCCTAATGACCCTCTTATCCTTGATATGCCTTGAGATGGTGCCAAGGATAAGTTGTTGCATCAGCTTTCCAGGGATGGAGGTGAGACTGACCGGTCTATAGTTACCTGGGTCCTCCTTCTTGCCCTTTTCGAGTGACATTTGCTTTCCTCCAGTCCCCATGCACCTCTCCCATTTCCCATGACTTACCAAAGATCGTGGAGAGTGGCCTAGCAATGACTTCAGTCAGCTCCCTCAGCACCCATGGGTGCATACCATCAGGACCCATGGATTTATGAATGTGCAGATTGCATAATTGGTCCCTAACCCAGTCCTCATAAACCAAGGCAAACTCCTCCATTGTCCTGACTTCCTCTGGGCTTCAGGGGCATGGGGCTCCTCAGGACAGCCTCCAGCAGTGTAGACAGAGACAAACAAGGCATTCAGCAACTCTGCCTTCTCTGTATCTTCTGTCACCAGGGCACACACCTCATTCATCAGTGGGCCTACATTGCCTCTAGTGTTAGTTTTATCTGTCATGTATTTGAAAAAGCTCTTTCTGTTGTCCTTGACCTCCCTTACAAGGTTAATTCTAAGGAGGCTTTAGCTATTCTATTCTTAGCTACTCTTTAACTCCCTGTAAATATATCTTTTGTCTTTTCTCAGACTAATGAGATTTGCCTTCTAGGATATCACAGACTCATAAACTAATGGAATGGTATGGGTTGGAAGGGACCTTAAAGATCAGTTAATAATAGTTCCAACCCTCTGCCACGGGCAGGGACACTTTCCACTAGACCAGGTTGCTCAAAGCCCCATCCAGCCTAGCCCTGAACACTCCCAGGGATGAAACATCCAAAGCTTCTCTGGGAAACCTGTTCCAGGGCCTCATTATCCTCACAGTGGATAATTTCTTTCTTGTATCTAATCTAAATCTATATCTAGCGTCTTTCAGTTTAAAACTGTTACCCCTCGTCCTTTCACTTCAGTCCCTATCTAAAAAACCCTCCCTATCTTTTCTTTAGAGAACCACAAATACATTCAGGTTGTGCTGTGGCCTATTTACTTTTGATGTTGTGTAGTTGCAGTGATATTTCTGTTATGATTTGAAGCACTATAAGTACTGGAAGGCTACTGGAAGCCTTTTCTTCTCCAGGCTGAACAATCCCAACTCTCTCCACCTGTCTTCATAGGAGAAGTGCCCCAGACCTCTGATCATCTTCTTGGCCCTCCTCTAGACTCGCTCCAGCAGGTATATGTTGTTCTTACACTGGGAGCCCCAGAACTGAAAGTAGCACTCCAGGCAGGGTCTCACCAGAGCAAGGTGGAGAAGGAGAATCACCTCCCTTGACCTGCTTCTTTTGATGCAGCCAAGGATACAGTTGGCTTTCTGTGCTGCAAGCACACATTGCGAGCTCATGTTGAGTTTCCCATCAACCAACACCCCCAAGTCCTTCTCATCAGGGCTGCTATCAGTCCCTTTTCCAACCAGCCTGTATTTGTGCTTGGGATTGTCCCAATCCAGGTGCAGGACCTTGCACTTTGCCTTGTTGAAATTCATAAGGTTCACACAGTACAGCCCCTCAAGTCTGTCAAGGTCCCTCTGGTTGGCATCCCTTCCCTCCAGCATGTCAGCTGCACCAGTCACCTTGGTGTCATCAGCAACCTTGCTGAGGGTACACTCAGTTCCACTGTCCATGTCACCAAAACAGATGTTAAACATCACCAGTCCTAATAGCAACCCCTGAGGACTGTCATTCACCATTGGTCTCCACTTGGACATTGAGCCATTTACCACAACTCTTGGAGTGCAAACATCCAGGAAATTCCTTATCTACCAAGTGGTCCACTAGTCAAATCCATGTCTTTAAAATTTAGAGACAAGGATGTCATGTGGCACAGTGTCAAATGCTTTGCACGAGTCCAAGTAGATGACATCAGTTGCTCTTCCCTTATCCTTGGTAAGACTGTAACCCCATCATACAAGGCAGACAAATTTTTCAGGCACAATTTGCCCTTACTGATGTCCTGTTAGCTGTCATCAATCACCTCCTTATTCTCCATGTACCTTAGCACAATTTCCATCAGGATCTGCTCCACGATCTTGCTGAGCACAGAGGTGAGACTGACTGACCTGTTGTTCCCTGGGTCTCCCTTTTTTCCCTTTTTCCAGTCACTGGGAACTTCAACAGACTGCTATGGCTTCTCAAATATGATGCATAGTGGCTTAGCATCACCATCTGCCCACAGGGCCTACAGATGCATCTCATCAAGTCCCATGGACATATGCACCTTCAGGTTCCTTAGCCAGTCTTAGACCCGATCTTTTCTTACAGTGGCCAGTTCTTCATTCTCCCAGTCCCTGCCTTTGCCTTCCTTGATTTTGGTGTCCTCACCTCCATCCTCTGTAGGCTTCCTTTTTGTGTTTTAGTTTGTCCAGGAGCTTCTTGTTCATCCATGCAGGTCTCCTGGCATTTTTGCCTGACTTAATTACTTTTTGTTGGAATGTATTGCTCCTGAGCTTTGAGGAGGTGATCCTTGAATATTAACAAGCTTTCTGTCACAGAGGCACCCCAAGGTTAGTTTAAGGGACAACAGGGTCCAAAACAACTTTTATTAAATCAGTGAGAAAGAGGGTTTTACCACTGCAAAAGTGACTTGAATACAGGTTCAGATATCAGTTGAGGAAAATGATTAAGGGGCAGCAACTAATAAAACAGGAAGTCC
Organism: Patagioenas fasciata; assembly: GCF_037038585.1. Taxonomy (NCBI): domain Eukaryota; kingdom Metazoa; phylum Chordata; class Aves; order Columbiformes; family Columbidae; genus Patagioenas; species Patagioenas fasciata. Next base: position 23,993,055 of record NC_092524.1, on the reverse strand, counting down.
ACAGTGTCCATACACATGGCTTCACCAAAACAATGCCAGAGCCACCCCTGAGTCCGGGAGGAGTACACACTTGCCTGAACACGGTGTGGAATTATTTTAAAGAGATACATGTACTCATATTGAGTACAGAAAGTGTACACTCGCGATTCCGCGAGGGTAAATTTACACTCACAATCCTGCGAGGGTTAATACACATGCAAATGTGCATGGGAAGTTACACGTGCTTATGTGGAAGCATGGAGGAAAACACACCCGTGATTATGTAAGGATTAATTCTACACATGCTCATATTGAGCACGGAAAGTGCGCGTGCATATGTGCACAGAAAGTAAATATACTCACAATCCTGCGAGGAGAAGTTTTACTCACACACGTGGCGGCAAGGCAAGCGGAGTCTCCATCCTGGGGGGAACTCTCGGCAGCAGCATCTGGCTCATGCTTCAAGAGATTCACGACAAGGGGCAGAGTCTTGATGAGAGTCCCATTTTTTATAGGCTGATCAGATCTGACTGTGGGCATTCCAGAAACTTCTCTGCGCCCCCACCCTGGCTGTGGGGGTGCCCCTGAAGCCTCCAAACGTCCCCCACAATGGCCGCGGGTGCCCAGCGGCTCACTGGCGCCTCAGCACTCCCTTCTCCTAATGGCCCTGGCCAGGGTGCTCTGGGGCCAAACAAAAGAAGCTGTTAGCTTCAAACAGCAGAGAGAGAGGGAGATGTGTCTACTCCTTCCATGATGAAGGACGGAGGGGGAGAGAAAGGGGTCTCTTCAAATCCCTAACATTCTGTGGGTTTGCATCCTGCCACACTTTCTTAGACCTCTTTTCCCTCCAGGGCTTTATCCCATGGTATTCTATGGAGCAGATCCCTGAAGAAGCCAAAGTCTACTTAGATTTCAGAAGTCCAGGGCAGTGAACTTGTTGTGCACCCCTCTCACTGCTCTAAGGATTTTGAACTCCACCATTCCATGGTCATGCACCAAGACTGTACTTGATCTTCACATTCTCCACCAGCCACTCCTTGTTGGTGAGAAGAAGGTCCAGCATAGTGCCTTTCCTCACTGGTTCCTCTGTTACTTGGAGAAGGAAGTTATCATCAACACATTCCAGGAGCCTCCTGGATTGCTTATGCCCTGCTGTGTTTCTGGACAGATTTAATACAGATCTCAGGCTGGTTTAAGTTCCCCATGAGGATCAGGGCTTGTGAATGTGAGGTTGCTCCTATCTGTCTATAGAGGACCTCATCTGCTCAGTCTTCCTGGACAGATGGCCTGTAGCAGACACCCACTACAATGTCACCTGTTCCTGCCCTCCTTCTGATCCTAACTGGCTCCTCATCCATCCCAAGATAGAGCTCCATGCACTCCATCTGGTCATTGACATAGAGAGCAATACCCTGTCTTCACGTCCCCTGCCTGCCCCTATCCTTCTGCCATGGGGGCACCCCAAAAAGTCAATTTAGGTAGACAACAAGTTCTGAAACAGACTTTATTTTAGCTAGAGAAGTACAGCAAATAAAACCACTAGAAACAGGATTTATACAAATTATTTAGCACCCTGGCAACATAAAACACAGATTTGGATAGCATCTGAGAAGATTATTGGGGTAGAACAACATAATAATAATGAGGATCCACAATGTGCATGCAATCACTCACAAGAAACAAAACTAGAGGTCTCCTTCACTCAATGGTACCCAGAAGAAATGAGCACTCGCCTGGGTTAGGCAAGGGCTCACTCAAGGACACATCCAGCAAAGAAAAGCAACCACTCATCAAAGGAGGAGGTGAGATGCACTCAATCCTGGGAAGTCTCCTTAGACGACATCCCAGTCTAAGGGGAGGGCTCCATTTCACAGTCCCCCTGCTCTGAGAAGACCATTCAAAAGGGGTCTTAGCAGGGACCCCATTTTATAGCCAGGTCAGATCTGACCATGGTCATTACAACATGATCCAGAAGTTTCTCAGCTTCTCTAGGCACCTACTTTGTTGAAGACCTTGTCAATTGACTGAGGGTCTCACCCCTCCTGCCCCTCCAGCTTGGGGGAGGTGAAGTCACTCTGCCCCCAGGTGTGGGGAGGATGTGACTGTCAGCACCATCCTAGGTGTATACATGGGGACGGGCACAGTGGGGCACAAAAGGTGCTAAAGAACCATCAGCTGTCCTATTGAAGGGTCTAGATCTCATCAGGGGATGTGCAACTGCCACACCTTCTATTCCACCACTCCAGTCACAAGAGTCATCCCACCACTTCTTCATGATGCCAATGAGATCATAGCCCTGCAGGCACATACACTTCTGTAACTCTCGTTTACTTCCCATGCTATGTGTGTTTACATGGAGGCATTTAAGTTGGGCCCCCGGATGGCAAATCAAGTCCTCCACCTTTGTTGTCCTACCATACTACCAATTCTATTTTTCTCCATTTAAAAAGATTTTTATAAATTTACTTTTGTTGTTCTGAAGTTCTGTTTCTGATATTCTGACCTGCCCAGTGAAAACAAGGGTGAGCTGGCACAGTTAGAAAGCTGTGACTGTCAGTGGTCCTGTTCCTGGTCTCAAGATCTAATCCAAGATCAAGATAAGTGCTTTGCCACTGCCTTTCTACCAGATTGCCAAGAAAGAGGGAAGAGAGACTATTTTAAAGCTAACTAGTCCTGCACTGGGTTGTAGGTAGCAGTTAATAGAGAAGTACGTCGGAAATTTGATGCACTAATTTTAGTGGCCTGAAGCCTGCCGATGACTGCTATTAAGATAGCATAATTGTTGCTTCTCCACTGTGAAAAGCTTCAGTCCTTCCCAGGAAACTTGCTCTATACTCCACTAGAAATTTGAGTATGTTGTAGTCCAGGAATACCAGGAATCCTACATAGATTGGACATGCCTGCAGGTTTCACAAATTAAAATCCATCACTGTCTTATGAAGAAAGAATTGCCTACTTAGACCAGGAAATAAAAAATTTGAAAAATAATTGTCTAATATGACTGGGAGCTAAAGCATGACACAGGCCAGGTTTATGTTCCACCAGGAGGAAGAACTAACATTAATTCACTGTCTTGGTGGCTTTCCTCCAGCCAGAAGGTAGAGGAAGGGATGCTATAGCAACCAGGAGTAGAAAATGAAAACTTGTGTCTTTGCAATCTAATAGTAACCCCACCAAATAATTTAAGCTGCAGATCTTAAATTATTTTCAGCTTTAGGAAAAGTATTTTGACTTTAGATCTTCAGAAGGGCAGGGAAACATTAGGAAATAAAATAGGGAAATATGTTCTCTGCTTATCTTTACCTGTCCACAGTTCTCAAAACAGGTGTGCAATGTACATGGTATTGCAAAAAGAAAACAGATCCATAATTTACATATGCCATCTTCTATGACTCATTTGCCAACCAGCCCAGAATGGAGCAACTAAGCCAGTACATGAAAAGAAACAAAAAAGCCTATAGAGTGTCACAGGCTGTTTCTGGAAACCTCAGTAGGGCTTGGAAAGTCACAAGATTTAAGACAACTATATCATTAAATGAAAATTGTGAAACTTTGACTTTGGTGTAACATTAATGACTTCAGACTTCTCGGCTTCCTCTGACAGCTAGAACAGTCTGTAGTTAAACCTCTGTGAACTAATAACAAAGTTGAGACTTGTGCCTGCTTTTGTATAAAAGCAGAAAGGAAATGAGAGCACTTACTGAGATGTAGTTTCAAGATTAGCAAAGTACATCTCTTGTCAAAAGAAGGAGAGAGATTGAGGAAAATATTTTTCTTTTTGTTAAATTATTTTGCTGGACGCTTCAGAGAGCTGTTGAGTACTTGCATTAGGAAAAAAAAAAAAAAAAGAGCCTACTTAAAAAGGCTTGGACTAAAACTCTTCCTGCCATAGCAACAAGAAACAGAAATCATTCTGTAATATGTACCAACAACAAAAGTTGCTCTCAGTAAAATCACAGCCATTACCTAGAAAATGTTCTGCAGATCACAATTAAGAATTTTTACTGTCTCTACATGGATCACAGCTATACGCTAGGTAGACTGTGCCAGTAGCCTGAGAAAACAGATCCTCCAAAACCAATATATTAGATCTACTCTTTCCACTTCAAAAACTTGTTCTGGCTCTGGGAAATAAAGCTGTACCCCTTTCACTGAAGCTAGTGTCAAAAGCATGTAATCTACCTAGTAAATAAATAACTAAAACAATATTTGATAATATAGTTTCAGGCAATCCAGCCTGTGGCATATCCATTTCTACACGGGAAGGCTGTGATACTTTCATTATAGGAAAACAGAAAACATCGTTTTACTGATAAGCATCCGTTCATAGGAGTAATTGTGCAATGCAGCTTTCTCATTCACACACCTTACTATGCAATGCTCATGTATTATTTAAATCTGGGATAATAATTCGCAAAACTAAAATGTACTTTTTGTTGTTTAACGTTAAGCATACATGTCGGCAATGTGAAATACAGAAAGCAAATGAAACAACAGCATCAGAAGAGTGCAGCTTGAATGTGTGCCACTCACATGTGTAGGACCTGAGACAGTAACTGCATACACCTGACTCTCAAATCCATCCTGAACACTTCAAGGGTAACTCCAAGACTTGCATGAAAATCCACACCCATTACCAGTGGTCTTTGCTTTCAGTATACTAGGGAAACTTTCCCCACTTCTCTCTTCCCTCATGTTAATTAACATATGCCATGTAATGGCAGGGAAGTGTACAGTTACTCAGTATCAATATGGGTAGATATTAGCAGTGATACTAATGGTTTTCTAAATGTGTATTACTTTTCTGTACCATTTTTAGTTTTAAAATGCATGTACACAGAAGTGATAACAGAGATGTAATAGCATAGATTAATTTAATGATACAATATTCTTCCCTAAGGGATTATATTCCTTCATATCACCATGCAAGAAAAGCAACATTTCAGTGCACAAACATATAGCTGACTTACATATAGACAACTATTTGTGCATATTTGCAAAAGCCTCACTGAAAAGCCACAGCAAGGATACAAAATGGGGTAGTTATTCTAGAAGCTAAGGACTAATACTTGACTTTTCAAAGGTATTTCAGTGCCTAATTTCCACTGACATCAAGAGTGATGCTTTCATTGTGTTTCCAAGCATATTGATTTGAGTATTGTCAACAAAGATATTAATATAAATCAGGTTAAAATTACATTTTTGCAACAGCCTTCAGATTATTGTTTCTAAAATAGGAAGTACACAGATGAAACTGAAATAAAACCTGAATTCTGCCCTCTTAAATGTAGAGGAGAACATTTTTCCACGATGTAGACATAGACAAGTGTGTTGCTACCGGAGACAGTATAGATAGAGTTTCTTGAGGAAGCTGATTCTTGGATGTCTTTGCTGCCATAGCTCACCTTTGTAGCTCCTGCTGGTGGTCTGCTGTGTTGTGCTCTGCTCCTCAGGGTTCCTGTCACACGAGAAGTGCTGGGTCCAGCTCTGGGCTCCCAATACAAGACAAATATAGACTTACTAGAGTGAGTCAGGGTGACAGAGATGAGTAAGAGACTGAAGCATCCTCCCCATAAGGAAAGGGTAAGTGGGCTGAGGCACAGTGTGGTAGATGCACTCGACCCCCGCCTCACCAAACCAACAGCAGTTTGGTCCAGGCTCCAGAGGAGGTAAAAGCCTCAGCTGCAGCCAGGCCAAGAACTCCTTCCAGGAGACCCACAAGGAAGCAGAACAGCACACTAAACACTGGTAAACTTGTGGGCTTAGGGAGTCTCATGTATACTTTTCCTACTGTATGCAATTTGACTACGAGTCAACCACTTTATTTTATAAATACGACAGTCTAAGTGAGCCCACTTTGAGCTTGTCACGGTCCACTTGGTGATGGACTCATGATGGTTCGTTTACCTTGATCTCAAAGCACAAAATTAAGGCAACTAAAATGCCAAGGGGTTATAATTCAATCAAACAGTGTAACTTTATTATTTTGCCCGTAAAGAGCATGTGATAGACAAAATGGAGAAAGAGGGAAGAAAAATAAAAAGGGGGGAAAGAGAATTATAGTTACCACCATTGTTGTCGGATCTTGGCTGTTCTCTTTTTCCTGTTTTAATATGTGGATGCTCCTTTCTCGGAGCACCGGTAGCAGCAGCAGTACCAGCAGAGAGGGGCAGATTCTTGACTTCAATATGACAGATTCCTCTCGACATTTCTTCTGGGATTTTTACAGGGCCATATTTCCTATTATAATCTATCAACTCTTGTGCTACTTCCCCCCACGTCCACACCTTTTTAGTATTTGATTGGTTGGGGGAAGTCAGGACATGGGTAAAGAGTGAATCTATGGTAGTATCAGCTCCATCCCTCTGGCCTCTAATCAAACCTTCCACCCTTTCTGCTGGGCTCATCAATGCAATTGTCCCTTGAAGGTTAATCCCTGTAGGTTTAAGTGACTCTGGAAGTCTCCTTATCAAGGGAGTCATCATGTCAGGATTCACTGGCAGCACCACTAGGAATTCACATTTGACAATCAATTTTCTTTCATGTATCATTTGCAAGCAGGCTCCTCTATGTATACTTTCTAGCAATTGATCATGTGTACCAGTGATTGCCAGGGGATCTCCTCTATCTAAAGGCTTTGACCTTCCAGCCCAATAAGCAGCTCACTGGGTTAGGGACCATGGGGCACATCTGTCATCAGTTGTTAGGAAAACTCCATGCCCTCAGTAACCATTAACTTCCTGTTCACTTAACTGAATTTGGTCTCCCTCAATTAGGGACACATGCCACATGTACTCCATTTCAGATTCTTTAGGGAGGCACCCATAGTCTCTCTTTAGTTTGGCCAGCTCGGTGGCAGTGTAAGGTGTTTGCTTAGTTGTAATATGAGGGTCAATATCCTCTTCATTTGCATAAAAATATTCTGGTTTCACTAAGGGTCTCATGTGTGGGTGTTCCTCATAACATTTTCTCATCTCCTCCAATTCCTTCTGAGGGTAAATTTGATTTATTTATTGGATACTTTTCTCCTCTAGCTCCCACTCCCTCTCACACAGGACTTCTGTGTTTTTTAAACATTTCTCCTTTAGAGTAGCTTTTAATGAGAGGTTTTCTTCCCTCTATTTTTCTAATTGTTGTTCTAAATTGGAGGGGTTTTTTGCAAAATCTGCACCAGATTTTCAAGGGGTTCTATAATTTTGCTTTCATCACTATGTCACCTGAGGCAATATTCAATTGCTGTGACCAGGCTGGCTCCTAATACAGTACAGACTGTAGTTTTGTCCTTGTTTGATCTGAACTTCGTCTGTAAAGAAATCACTGAGTCCACTACACTCTGTAAATTAGGCCAATTATCACGAGCCCAGTTTTCTCTGGATATGGAGGGTCGAGCCCCATATTTTGCTAAAAGTATGTAGAATGAGTCTTGATCTTTCACTAACCAAGAATCTTGATCATCAGCTTTTTCAGTCATTCTTATTACGAAGGGACCAAACCCACTTCAGGAAGGCTCAACTTAGTTACACAAACACACAGCCACTGCTGCATTGCCCCTCCCTTTCCTGAATGGTTGAAGGGGCCAAAAATCTGCTACAGGAAGGCTCAACTTAGCTACACGAACACACAGGATTGCCCCTTCACTCTCCCTAGCAGACAATTCTCATCTACACCCCTTTTGGCACTTTGAGATCTTTTGGTTTGATTCTGAGAGACAGAGCCTTCAACTTGAGTTTGGAGTGTTCTACACCAAGGCATCCTTGGTATGCAGGAAATCTGAATTGCCTCGCTTGCTTTCTGGGCACCTCTCACCTATTCATTGGGTGTAAGGCCAGGTGTGGCTGGAGCAAAACTTCCTTCCCCTGTTACAGACCACACAGTACCTGCACTCCTCTGTTTTCTCAGAATCCTGTCCATGATGCTAATTTAATGTCACAGTCCGTTCAGTGATGGACTTGTGATGGTTCATCTACCTTGATCTCGAAGCACAAAATTAAGGCAACCAAAACGTAAAAGGGTTATAATATTCAATCAAACAGTGTAACTTTATTATTTTGCCCATAAAGCAGCACGTGATAGAGAAAGCGGAGAAAAAGGAAAGGAAAAAAAGGGGGAAAGAGGATTATAGCTACCACCATGGGTCCAAATGGGATGTGATCCTGTGATCCCAGGTACCAAACAGCATCCTGCCGGTCCTCTGTCATGATCCATGATCCTTTGGTGGGGAGATCTCTCCGATGTTCAGTTAGGAACCACCTTTCATGCTTCTTCACCCCTGCTGTCTCCCATGGATTGAGGCCAAACCCCACCTTTGTTTCGCAATCCAGCCTTTAACTGTGCAGGCCCAAAAAGTCCCTGCTTCACTTGCCAGAACTTACCTGCACCTGTGCCACCTCACATTCAGGAGTCTCTTACTTGTCCACTGGGTGACTTCAAGACCCTCTGTGAGCCTCTGCACATGCTTATTTTCGTTGGCCTTAGTAACAGGGAGGAGGTGGGGCAAGCTTGGCTGAGGCAGCAGGTGAAATCCATCTTCTGAAGAGCAGCTATTGTTACCTGTAGTCCCAGGTCAGAGAGTCCCTGTACAATGCAGTTCTTTCTCTCAGGGCATCTGTTTATCACTCCAAGTCCCCGTAGGGCTCTTTCTCTGAGGGTATTTGTTCTCCAAGTCCCTGATGGCAATGCTGAGGCAAATACTGTTCTTCAGATTGACTCTTACAGAGCTCTCCCTGCTAAAGAAGTGGGCTGTATGGCAATGGTTTTACTACTCACAGGTCAATGGATGAGCCCAATTTAAGTTTAATATTAATCATTTAGCTTAAGTAAATGCATACTATATGTAATGAATCATCTAGAAGTATAAGCTTGTATGATTTTTAATATACTCTTTGCCTCATGTTACTTGGTAAACTGGATTTCCTAAAATTTTAAGCTGTAAAGTTCTGCTCATATTTACCAAAAGTAACTACAAACTACACTGAACACTTGCAAGATAAGGTCTAGTTTGCACTCTGCTGGGAAAAATGGAACTCACTGGGAAAAATAACAATCCGAGGCTAATGCAGAGACATCACAAACATCTGCAAAATGAGCCTTATTTTGCACTTTGCTGAGAAGAAAGAATTTATTCAGACAAAACAGTACCTGCAAGGCTATGGACCATAAACAATGTCTGCAGCTGAACAAAATGAAGGCCCACGTGGAATCAGAGAAAAAGATCCAATGAGAAGCAAAAGACCCCAAAGTGAAATATTGCTATTGGACTAAGTCATGGTATGAATGGTAAATATATACAAGTATATGGTATTCTATGCTTGGGTGGACCTCTGTGCAGGTACCCAGCTTGAGCCAGCCCTCCTACTATTCTACTCCTTTTTTCTTTTTTTTTTCCTGGAAGTCTGCTCTGCATACAGTTATCAGGCCTTCCCTGAAATTTTGCCTCTGGAGTTCTAAAATATAGACTCCAGAGCAAACAGTTACCAGGGAGGGCATGCCTGAAAGTTTGCTTTTGTGAACGGGTACAGCCCTTGCCTGAAAGTTTGCTTCTGGAGCTCCAGGACATGGACTCCAGAGTGAACAGTTATCAGGGAGGGAAGACACCTGAAAGTTTGCTTCGTGAACGGGTACAGGCATGTGGAGAGAAGGTAAGCAGCATTTGGCTTGGCGTATTTCCCCCAAACTCTTTTAAGTCACACTTCTCTTTAAGAAATATAAACAGGTAAGCAGAACCCTAAACTCCCCTGTGACACACTTCAGCCTGAAGAAGAGAAAGTTCAGGGAGATCTTATCAATGTCTCTAAATACCTTATGCAAGGGAACAGACAAGGCATCCAGACTTTTTTCAGTAGTGCCCAGTGACAACACAGGAGGCAATGGGATGCACTGGATAACAGGAAATTTCATCTGAACACAAGAAAACATTTTTTTTACTGTGAAGGTGGTCAAACACTGGTTCAAGTTTCCCTGAGAGTCTGTGGCATGTCCATCCTTGGAGACATTCAACACATGAGTGGACACTGCCCTGAGTAACCTGCTGTAGCTGACCCTTCTTGAGCAGAAGGGTTGGACTAGATGGTCTTAAGAGGTCCCTTCCAACCTAAATGATTCTGTACATGTAATTTTTTATGTCTATATTTACATGTCTTTAAAAAGAAGGAATGTAAATTTGTATATGTTACTGGTAGTGAATTGATGCAACTGAATTATTCCCTTTCACAAAAAAAAAAGCTCAAATATTTTCAGGTCCTAAATCTTTTGGCCTCACATGATCCTTAATATGTGGTATGCCAAGAACAAAACACTCTTCAACCTGGCCTTTGCCCATCCAAAGACTCAAACAACCTTGCTTTTACAGAGAAAAGATTTATGTGTACTTTATCCTTCAAGTGAGAGGAGGGAAAGAAGGAAAGAAAGGAAAGAAATGAGAGAGGAAAGGGGAAAGGGGAACGGAAAGGGGAAGGGAAAGGGGAAGGGAAAGGAGAAGGGAAAGGGAAAAAGGGGAAGGGGAAGGGAGAGGGAGAGGGAGAGGGAGAGGGAGAGGGAGAGGGAGAGGGAGAGGGAGAGGGAGAGGGAGAGGGAGAGGGAGAGGGAGAGGGAGAGGAGTGACATTAATCAGATCATGTACTGTATCATGTGGTGACTTAACTGTGTGCTACAGCATGTGAGTCTAACCACTACCAGGGGATGGAGAATTTCAAGAGAATAATCTAGGTAATTGTCACTCCAGCTGACAGAATACATGTATAAATGCACAATAGTTGCATATCATTTTTGTACATTTCTGGAGGGGAGCAGACTTCTGCTCAAGTGTTGTAATTATCTGAACCTGATCCTGTGAGCCTGCAACTGCTTTTAGCTCAAAATCTGTTGTTGCAAAGGCAGACAGCGCAGCAAGTAAAGGTTTCCTACATTGCAGCTCTTGCTTGAAATGCAATACGTCAAAGCAGAGCAGAGATGCAATCATGCAGAAAATTATTTTAAAAACTTGGACAAACTGTTTAAAATAAACTCATTGCAAGTTAATTTAACAACACAACTTTTACAATTAAATATACTATTTTATCATGGAAATGCAGCGCATTAATTCCATGTCAGGATACAAAATTAAGTGAAACTGGAAGGATTCTGATACATGAAAGTCATCTCAGTAATTTCTCATCACTTCATGCTGCTCTTAAGCATCATAATGAAAGAATGAATTGATTTAAACAACATTTTGTTGGAGCAATGGGGTTTATGGCATTGAATTAACTTGATGATTTGTTGTAAGAGTAAACCTGCAAGGCATTATGTTATTCTTGAAATTCATTTCTTTTCCTCACCAGATTTACTTTTGTTTTGAGGTTGCTATTTTCTTTCTTACTTATTTTCGTAACAGCCGATAAGGACTTCTGTACTCATTTTCCACCTTCATTATTCCATTAAAATGCATTAAAAATGCTTACTTAGATGCTCGTTATCAGGTTCCCAAAGATAGGAATTGGCAAGAATTCTTCAGTTTTATTTTTTAAAAACAACGCACTATTCCTTTTTCTTCATTTGTATTAAATCCTTCTCTTCTTTTCTCTGTTGAGGAATATAGTGAAATAGAAGAATATTAACCAGGAAAATACAGATCCTGATTACATGAGTTTATTAAGGGAAAAATGTTCCATCATAGTGTTTTAATGAAGAAAAGGACAACACCTTTCAATATATCTAGATTAGTCACATTGTGGGTAATCACAGTAAATGTTGCAGTATTTGTGAAAGTAAATACCTAGGTTACATAGGACTCCTGTACTTATCTAGGCATGACTTTAGTTCTATAAAACATCAGCAATGTTTAGACAGAGAATGTGATGCTCAAGCTCCTAAGAGCCAGATGATAAACCGCATTATTTCCATTACTAGTACTCAGTTAATGTATCATTTGATATTATAGCCTAGGCTATATACTAGGCCTTGCACTCCCATCAGGAAGGAACTCCCATTGGCACAAATAGGATATATGCAGATGACTCAAAGGGTCCTTAATTATCAAGTGCCTTCCCTTTATTTTATAACTTCAAACCCACATTGTTTGGACGGAGGGAGCAGCTGGGCACATCAGTTCTCAGCCTGGAAAAATTCACACTTGCTTAAACTAGAGAGCAAGCAACCTGTTAAGAAATGTCAGGATATGCTTGTAAAGACCATGTGTAAATACCTACTGTGGCTCTTCCTCTTATTGTAAATATAAACTAGCTGAAATGGGTGATTGTAACGATTGCTAGGTATTTGGCCTTTCACTGAGACTTAAAGATGTTGTATTTCTAATACTTTGAGAAAAGCAGATTTAACACTCTGGATGCTAATATACATCATACTTAGAGTGCTGTTTCCTTAGCTTGGTATCAAGGGTTGGTTCCTACTGAGTAATCACAGAAACAGATACAGGAATATAGCATTACGCTCTGCTGACTCAAGGCAATGGGGTTTAGTTACTTTAACGCACTTCATTTATCAAGATTCATACACTTTGTGTCACTTTGTTCTGAAGAAAAGCCCAGCAAGTGTTTCACTGGTCTCCAAATCCCCATGTCCTGAGGAGGGAGATGCTGTCAGACCCAAGGTAGATAAACCTTGTTTGTTCTGGCCCATACCAGGCCTAGGGCTCTAACCATCTGCATTTCTCTGGTTTGATCAGCTGCCACAACTTCTGAAGTGCCAGCTTTTTACAGTGCAATTACTGTGACAAAAAAAATGAAATGACATATCCACAGCCAGAGAGATTGACCACCTTCTCACAAATAGTCTTGAAACCCTTCCAGAGTTCCAGGACAGTATTCAGAGCTGCAATTACCTACTGTGCTTACCTTTTCACATCTCACAGCTCTCATTTTTCTTGCTTTCTTGGTGCAGCATGGACCTCTTGTTCTCATCGGTGTAGAAGAGTTACAGAAATAGGGTGAGAGATTTTAAAAGTTTTTCAAGCACTACCAAAGACTTCTTCCTTGTGAGGAGATGAAAATGCCAAGGGGGAAATGACAAATTATACACTAATGTACACTAGTTCTTTTTCAAGCATATCAAGGCAATTCATGAAGAGGTGTACACTTCTTTCTCCTGATGTTTTCTATATACTAGAAATATTAGGAAAAGTCCTTTCTGAAATACCTCCACCACATTGATTGACTTCGCACATTGATAACAAGCAGCTCAGCTGCCTATGTTTCTTGGTAGTTCACCTTCTTAGACGCTTCACTTTTCTATGAGCAGGGAATAAAAGATTTTTGTCTCTGAGCTATGGAAGATGCTTACTTTCCTTGCAGGCAAGCTTGCTTTGTCAGAAATTGCCTCTAGAATTAATTTTCTCAATAATCTAAGTAGCATGTAACAAAAGACCAGATGCTAAAACCTCCTGAATTGAAAAGCCCTATTTCATATTATCGCATTAGAAGCTAACATGAGCAAAAACCCCAAACCTGTCTTTAATGTATCTTCCTGGCAGAGTCATGTATTTTTAGCATTTATTCAGGTCTTTCTAGAGGCCTGTTTCAGACATATTTATACCAATAGTGAAAGTTATTGGCAAAGAAAATCTTAATTCAGTGTGAGTGATCTGCTTTTTTTCCTGCAGATTCCATGCTCACAGATTTTAGCATGATTTTGCTGAATTACAGGAGGCCAAGTGAGTTGCTCAGCTTACACAAGGGGTGAGAAGCTCTTCCCAGTGTTAGAGCTCAGGAAATTGCTGTGCTTGCATGTAAGGACAAATATGTTTGAGTTAAGCATATGAGTTGCAATTATTTGAGCCACATTCTAGTAACAGATGTACATTTATGGCTTTCACTAGGCAGAATGCAGGCTGAATCTATAAATTCAAAGATATGGCTCGTGATTTGTATGCATCAGATTTAATCAATAAACTCAACAGAACAAGTTTTTTCATAGTTTTACTCTATCAACTTTTACACAGTTACACCAGAGGTAAATCTGTCCTAGTGAGAAAACTAATTCAGATTAAATATTCTGACCACTGTTCAGCAAAGCACTGTAAAACCTGGGTGTTGTTCGCAGTGTCACTGCTAACATGTAAATGAACAGCCTCACAGATGTGACATGCTACAGTCATGCCTTTGACCATAAAGATCATACTAACACAACTGAATAAATAATCAATGGCCAACTATACCCTGTAGGTACTGGTTGAAGGAGTACCACTGCCACCTCTCACATGTAGAGATTTTCCAGTACATATCTTTGATTCTCTTAAGAGTTTAGAGCTTTCATAGTTTAGGCTGTTGTGTGGGGGAAGTGTATGTCCTCTACTTGATACAGAAAGATGCGATACTAGGTATTATATTTTCCTTTGAAATTGATATACATATTTGGATATAACAATATTCATTTTCAAGTGAGTATGTGGATCTTAAAATTGAGATTGTGTTAAAAACTATATATATCAAAAAGCATTACAAATATGTATTCCAGAAAGATGCAGAGACATTTCCTAGTATATTGTTAGTACTTATATAGTTGGGTTTTGCTTTTCTTTAACCCTACTTGCAAGGTTTAAGAGATTTTGTTAGACAATGAAGCTATATCAAACATAATTTTGCAGTAAATGCCAGATCCCCTGTTTATGAGCACTGCTGCTGTTCTGTTCAGTCCAGCATGGCAATAGCACAGGATATGGCCAAGAGTCTTCAATTAGTTATTTTTTTTTATCATGTAGTTCTAGGGCTAAATTTAGTTTTTGAAAATAATTACTGATATATATTCAACTAGGAGTCCTGTTTAAAAATTTATGTTATACCATTATCTTTTATTTTTCCAAATAAAGTATCTGTTTTAATGAGTGTTTTGTATCTGCTGGGAAGCACACACTAATCAAGTAGCAGTTTTTACGCAGACAGCCTAGGACTGAACAGTAACAGCAACAAATTGCGTTGAATGACATTCACCTCATAGAGAGGGCTAACATGAGACCTAGGTACAAGTCTTTGTATAACTGGAGGACAGAAATGGAATTTTCGTGGTCTACATGACGTCTCTCTAATAACCCGCTCCACAGAGCAGAATTTTATGCACAGTGAATCTTATCAAACAATGTCATACCACAGTATCGATGTAAATGCACATCTAAAGCATATTATTTTTTCCAGGATCATGAGTGCTAAAACAGGCCCTAGACCTAGCTCTGAAGCCTTGACTGTTAAGCTTAACATGAACAAGAGTTTTTCTAAGTGTGATTTCAGAGTTGATCTTCACAGAAATCAAACAGGATGTGTGGCTGTGGCAGATGTGTCTCTCTTACAGGAATGTCGTAATTTCAAAGGCTTCTCACAGATTCTCATATGAAGTTGAGGGTGTTAAATTAAGCCTCTGGGCATTAAGGAGTACCAGCTACAATAAATGCAAAGAAACCTAGGATTTTCTATGCTGGAACAAATCAATGAGCCATTTAATTTGTTATCCTTCCTCCAGCAGTGGCCAGTGCCAAACCCTGTAAGAAAAGCCTCTTCAGAGTATGTCTGCTAACAAAGTTCTACTGTATATTTCCTGAAAAATGTAGATATTCTAATCGATAGATTAGGCTTCTTTAGAGAAATGAAAACTGCATTTTTAAAAGTTATTACTTCATGGACTTTTCAGCATAACCACTTGTGACAAGAACATAAGCGAATAGCAGTGGAACTCCATTCTGATATAGAACGCATCTATAATACTGCTTCTGGTCCATCATGATTGAAATAAGAGATGTGTTGATGAATATACCAGAACTAGTATGCATCTGATTATTATTAAGCAGCAAGATCCAGACCAGTGACTTCAATAGCTATAAAATAAGATCCTCTTTGAAAAGACTGATATTCTTCTTGGTTAAATACATGTCAGGTTTTAGGGTTATGACTTTGTTTGTTTGTGGGTTTTTTTTTTCAGTAACACTGAGCTGTTGTATAACGAGGCTGACATAAATTATTTTTATTTGATTATTCTTTCAGCTGCG
This sequence comes from Patagioenas fasciata, assembly GCF_037038585.1. Classification (NCBI taxonomy): domain Eukaryota; kingdom Metazoa; phylum Chordata; class Aves; order Columbiformes; family Columbidae; genus Patagioenas; species Patagioenas fasciata. The sequence continues at coordinate 23,977,109 of NC_092524.1, read as the reverse complement.
TGTAGTGTGACTAGGCTTGCCTGAAACTGTAGTAAATACTCTGAGAGAACAAAGTCTGTTGAAACTAACAAGTACTCTTTTGAAAAAATCAAACTGATTCAAACCATTAACTTTCTACTCATTTCATCTTTCATTGCTAAGGGTTACAACTGATTTTATGACTAATTTTAATGAATTTTTACTGAATAATTTTAATGCAAATCTTTCTGTGTTCTTTGATCAACTTTCTCCATTTTCAATACTGGTTTACTATTCTAAAATTATCTGTCATCTTCCTATCTGCATATTCCACTCAGAGTAGTAAAATCTTGCCAAGATATGGCCTTGTTGGCTTGCTTTATTGGAATGTGCACCTGCAAGTTGTTAATGGAAGATACAGTGCCTCTCAGCACTTTTAATGTCACCCCAGGTGATTATGTGCTCTCTTTTTCATTAATATGTCTGTAAGCTCTGGGTATCTGTTATGATAGTATCTTCCGTTCTGGGAAAATTTCAGTATATGCTATCATGGTCAGTGAATCACATAATTTATCGCAATTTACCATGGTTTGATATGAGGCACACCCCTTGGACAAAAGTCTTAATGCAAGGTACAAAGCAAACTAGCAACAGGGGGTAAAATTGTGTGATGTTTCTAGAGACAGTAACCTTTCCTGCTTTCTCAGTTGCATTGTTCTGCTTTTCTAGGTTAGAGGAAGATAAAATAATAGAAAAATATCAGTTAAATTGTCCATAAAATGAGGGATTTCCTTTATGAGATGTCAGGTGATGATAAGCCTTTGAGCATATTCTCTTTAGAGTTTATTTCTATGCAAGAGATAGCTTGAATTGTAATCCAAATTCACACAGTGCCTGCCCTGCACTCTGTTTATCTGTCAGTCTAGTTTGCTCTTAGACCTTTGAAAGGTGCTTAAGCCACCACTTAGAGGAAACAGTGTCAAAGCTCCTTCCCTCTGCTTTCCTGTTGCTGAGTTGCACAAGCAGATTCTAATATTTCATTGCAGAAAAAGTCTAAAATAAAGATTTCTTCTTCAAATGAGTGAAGTGTGGGTGGCTTAGTTTGAGTCCTGGGGAGCCAGATTACACTGAAGGACTACATACAATGACAAGTGCTAACAGAAATGTAAACAGCTAAAATCCATTGTCTTCATGAGTTATTCTCTTTTCAGGCGTGTTCAGTGTGTAGCGATAATAATAGTTGGCTTTTCATATTTATATTTTACTGCTAACTAATATTAAGAGATAGCCATCATGCCCAGATATTTGCCAAAGGCATACCATAGTACAATAAACAAGGATGACAAGTTGAGACATTTGCGTCATAAAGCAATGACTATTGTGAAGATATTAATGATGGAATTTTAAGTACTATATCTTCTTTTAAGAAACTACTTTGTGACTCCTTTCCCCTACCTTGTAATCTTAAACAGACTTATTTCTAACTGAGATTGTTTTAATAGCAAACATTCAGAAAAAAATACAGCAATATTGGCACAAACAGATTGCAAAAATGTCCTCATGATAATGATCAAAGCTTACTGCTTTTCTCTCAATAACCTTTATTAAAATTAATACTATTTACTCTTTACATGACACAAAGTCCGTGCTTTTTAACAGAAGGGAATTATACTTGGTGGTACCTAGATACCATGATGATAGGCACACCAGGGAGGCCAGCCTTGTTCTGATTCCTAGTCACAGCAGTAGTCATAGAAACACAGCACCAAAAGGGATGTGGAGTCCATTCTCTTACTCTCACAGGTAATCACAGTATTCAGTCTCATTCATCAAACCCCTTTTTAAAAGTGTTTTCATTTAATAAAGTCAATTAGGAGCAGAGATGGATGGACATATATTAACCTTTTCTGGTTATTCTTTTTTTTTTTTTTTCTTGTTACCTAGGATCTTTAATGTGCTTCTGCTTCTTCCCTGCATTGGGTTCCTTTATGTACAAAAACCAGACTGGTAATAAAACTCTGAAATCCTTTGGGTGTCTGATAGCAAAAATGAATTCTTTAGAGGAAAGCAATCCCTGTGACATCTTTGTAGCCTAACAAAAAGATAATTTCATTATTGATTTTTTTTCTCTGTTGTTTTGGTAACAGCAACCATCAATCATATTCCAGGAATATGACAGACATTAAGAAAATTGTTTCCTGCAGAGAAAAGCAGAAAGGAATGCTGGAATGGCAACATTAAGATTATAGATTATAGATTTCAGCCAGGAGGTTTTATTTAGCCATTTATCAGAAAGCAATTATGCACCCATGTCAACATTTTCATCACTGAATGTTAAAGTTAGGCAGATTTTAAACCCCATGTGAGTAATTTTCCTTTCAAAATTCATTAATTTTGCAGTTACAGGGGCCAAAGATTATTTCTGCAAGTCTCTACCCAGAAGTAGGCATCCGTTTTTGGTGAGGTATACAATACAGTTTAGAGGAGCTAGACCTGCTCAACACTTTAGAAAATCAGTTTGGAGATGATACTGGAATGGTTTTTAGCAAGTGGTTTGTTAAGGAGGAATTCAAGAGAACACACATTACTTTGGAGGGCTAGATCTAACAGTTCTTCACATGGGGAAAAAAGCTGAACCAAATATTCCTTGTAATATGAAATATCCAACGACAAGAACATGGGTTTTTATAACTCTCCTCCCAACTTTACCTAGTTAGTATTTTGCTTTTTGTTTAGCATTTTATTTTCCTTTAGGCCACTACACTTAGATTATGTGATATGTATTATTTCAGTTCTTGGGCTGCTTTGAAAATCTGACCTGCTTTATAAGTATCAATTTTGAGCTTAAGAATGATTTTTGGTCACACCATTGCCTATGAGACCAATTTTTTATGTTTGTGGCAGTTGCACATCCCCCTGAGATCCAGAGCCTTCAACAGGAAAGTTGATGGCTCCTTAGCATCTTTTGGGCCCCAGTATGCCTGTGCCCACTTACACACCTAAGATGGTGCTGGCAGTCATGTCCACCCCACACCTGGGGGCAGGAGGGCTGGAACCCTCAGTTACTTGACAAGGTCCTCAACAAAGGAGGTGCCCAGAGAAGGTGAGAAGCTTCTGGACCATGTTGTAATGACCACAGCCAGATCTGACCAGGCCAAAAAACAGGGTCCTTGCCAAAGACCCCCTTTGAGTCGTCTTCTCAGATCAGGGGCTCTGTGAACTGGAGCCCTCTCGTTAGACTGGGACACTGCGTAAGGAGAATTCCTGGGACTGATTGTGCCTCCCCTTCTTGTCTGGTGATCAGTTATCTTTCTGTGCTGGATGTATCCTTGAAGGAGTCCTTGCCTAACCCAGGCAAGTGATTATGTCTTCTGAGTACCCTTGAGTGAGAGGGCTCTAGTTTTGTTTCTTGCAAGTGAATATGTGCACATTGTGGATCCTCATTATTCTTATGTTGTCATACACCAATAATCTCCTCAACTGATAGCCGAACTTGTATTTTATGTTTTCAAAGTGCTAAATAACTGTATAAACCCTGTTTCTAGCTGGTTTATTGGCTACACTTTTCCAGCTAGATTGAAGTCTGTTTTGGAACTTGTTGTCCACCTAAAATTGATTTTTGGGGTGCTTATGTGACAATGTTCCTTAGAAATCAGTGTGAAGTTATTTTACTAAAACGATCATGAAGCAAATACTTCTAAGCAATTCGTTAATATGCACCCTATCAGTGAATAGTTGCCCAGAATGAAATGCCTCTGTGAAATGCCTATCTTATGAAGGAAAATACCTGAATCTTAAAAATAATCCCCAGAGAAAGAAAAAAAATTATATTACCTAGCAACATTTCTGACTGAGACAGAAGACAAGACACTCTGAAAACAGGCTTAGTCTTCTCTGAAGCACAGTCAGCAGGGTAAGATCGTGGCCCATTAAATGGGAAAATTTCAGGTTATTTGGGTACTTATGCCACATTTCTTTGGCGCATATCTGGATAATTTAATTCTCCAGGATTGCAGCACAACAGCTTCTCCCAAACATATAAACTCACAAATGCAGGGGGAAAAAAGTAATAAAAGATGGAAATTAACACAGCCAAATATATGATTCCTCATGCATGTGTGTATGACTGCCCATGATGCTCAGATGCCCCGGACCACCTGTTAACTTCCCATTGCTTTCAGTCTCAATCTCTGGTCCTTCCTTTCTATGTATTCAGCAAAAGGATGACTGCTTCCTGGTTTTGTATAGAATTGCTCAGTCTCATTTTTTAACTTTGGAGAGGATCAGTATCCTACAAGGAAAGAACACTAGGAAAGAACTCGATTGAAAAGAGGTCCAGGTATTTCTTCACAGAATTTTTTAGTTTGCAGCATGTTAGTTCTGCAACTTCTCATTTTTGTGTGTACGTAAGAGAGAAGGCAGAGGAAGTTAAATAGTACTATATAAGGCCCCAAATCAGAAAGGAGTTATCTATCAAAATTTTTAGCATACTTTTCTTCGATATTGCTTTATGTCACAGATTTTCCTCATGTACTCTAGACCAGGCTCTAGATCAAGGATGAATTTTCTGAAACCTCCTTAATTTTGGTCTGCAAGTAGTGGCTATATTGGTGCTTCTGGGTTCCATTTCAATAAGGTATATCTTACTTAATCCATTCATAAGGCAAATATTCCTAACAATATTTCAAAACATTTTCCAAACCAATGTGTTTATCCCCACTGGAAGTTTAAGTAAATGTTCCATGTGTTAGGCAGAGGAGCACATTTAGCCAAGGGTCAGCTCTGGAATTCCTTAATGCTGAAAATTAGGAAAGCCCATGTGTTTCTATTATTTTTTATTAATTTCTTTAATTTATTTCTTTCTGTCCATTCTTTTTATTTCAAAATATAATACATCTCTATCTGAGAAGACCTAATCATAAAACAGCAGACTGTAAGTGTATGTATAGACACAAGGAACTTACAACAATCCTTTCTCCTGGACACTTTTCAATGCATATTCAATATGATGTATTTCTGCCAGTGAAGGCACTGGTATCAGTTGCAAATCTTTTCATTTCTGTATTTGGTTTCTATTCACCAATGAAATAAGTGCTTTACAGATCCCTCAGTAGAGCAGATGAATAGCTTGTGTCTCACTAAGCCATTTCCACTATGCCACTGCAATTACAAACCTCAGAAATTAAGGCAAAATGTCTAGCACAAAAAACTCTTCTGGCTTTTGTTTGCTTACAGCCACTCCCCACCACAGCCCACAAATCTCTATTGCTTCTTATATCACAACCTTAATGTTACTGAAGTGAATCCCTTAACATTGTTCATTGTCTTGTTTGTGAGATAAAGCCAATCAGCAAGCTACTGTTAAACCAATTTATTTGCAAGAGGTATTTTCCAAACAAGGAGAAATTATAGCAATTGTTCACCATTAATTTTGTTAATGGATGTGTGTTTGATTGTACTATCTTCTAAACAAGGCACTGCATTATACAGTAGGCATAATGCTAAACTTGGGATGCTGTTTAATGTCCTCATTTTATTCTGCATAATCACAACATTTTCCAAAAAGCTATGACTAGAAACCTTGTGGCAAGGCTCTGTGAATTTTGAAGAACCAAGAAGCTGAGCTTTGGAACCGGTCCTCAATATTATAAATCTTCACCTACATCAGAACCTAAGCAAATGTAAAATGAATTATTGAGGCAACCAGCAAGATTCTTAAAAAGGATTAGACACATATGACTACTGCAAAAAAAGCTTCTGCAGTTATGGTAGGTAGGATAAAATTGCAAGGGCTATCAGCCCATATGCTTCAAGGTATAAGCCCATCACCACCTTGAATCAGGAAGAAATGTTCTCTCATGGGTATTATTTTTATCGATAACACAATTACATGCATTATAAAACACTGAAGTTCCTGATGAATAAATCATTGACCACTACTGAGAGACAGCAAACCAGCATAGACTAATTGATCTTGTTTTAATGTGGAAATTACAAAGTACATAGTCTTGAAGAGTAACCAACCAACTTCTAATGAAAACTTTCAGAGGAAACAGAAAACCATGGTTTTGGTATTGCTGTTCCAGCTCTGTAGGATGGTCTTGCCCATGCTATATGCCATAATCCCACATTCCAGGTATCAATGGGATTTTTAATATTCATTTAAACAGGAGCAGGATTAAGCATGGGACTATGAAAATTCTTGATCTCATTTCCTAATCTGTAAAACTAGGATACTGAAATTTATTTTCCTTAAAAATTGCTTTCAAAGTGCTTAGATCATTCTCAGAGTGGTGGTTTACCTTTTCAGTGTCAAGGTCTTGAGCTTTTTTGGTGTTATACCAGGTAAGAATCCAAGGAAAGAGCAGTGTTATACATCTGATCTGGGCTCTATGACAACTGTGGTGACTGCCAGTACAACTTCCATTATGAGACGCGGTATCTTAAGAGATCATCTGTCGAGGGTTAAGATTGCAGGGTGACAATCAAACCCTGGCAGATGTATTGTTAACCTCCTCTCCACCCCGCTGCCCCTTCTGCCCCTCCCTCTCCCCCCTTCCCACTCAGGACAGGCAATCGGGAGGGAAAGAAGGACAGAGACAAGAGAGTTGGAAAAATTAAAGATGTTTTACTAATGCTACTAATAAGAATAGAGAAAATAATACAAAATATACAAAACCAATCTTGTAAGTCTCAGCAACTGCAGAACCAGCACCCGAAGTCCTGTATTAGACTCTGTAGCCAACCAGAGCTGGATTCAGTCTCTCACTAGGCCTCAGTTCGCAGGGACAACTCGCAAGGTCCTCTCCTAATGTCAGCCATAAGCAGAAGGGGAAAAGGAAAAAGGAAAAAAGGGACGAGATCCTCGTGATCTCCCACTTTTATATTAAGTATTCACGTGAATGGAATGGTGGTCTGGATCAGTCCATGGCAGATGGTAGGACTGTGTTTCCACCCCCTGGGGCAAGCGACTCCACGTGTACTGGACGCCCCTCCAGGTGAAAGCAAACTGTGGCCTGTACTCTGCTGCTACAGGAATAGAGAAAAATGCATTAGCAATGTCAGTTGTAGCATATCACCTGGCTGCCTTTGACTCCAGTTCAAATTGCAGTTCTAGCATGTCGGGCACAGCAGCACTCAGTGGTGGTGTAACTTCATTCAGGCCACGATAGTCTACAGTTAGTCTCCACTCATCACTAGACTTTCGCACTGGCCAAATTGGGCTGTTAAAAGGTGAGCAAGTCTTACTGATCACACTCTGGCTTTCCAATTGACAGATCAACTTCTGGATAGGAATCGAAGAGTCTCGATTGGTGCAATATTGCCTGCGATGAATCATCGTGGTAGCAATTGGCACCTGCTGATCATCAACCATCAGCAGTCCTACAACAGAAGGGTCATCTGAAAGACCAGGCAAATCAGACAGCTGTTCAATTTTCTCAGTGTCCACAGCTGCTATACCAAATGCCCACCTATATCCTTTTGGATCCTTAAAATATCCTCTCCTGAGGTAGTCTATGCCAAGGATGCATGGAGCATCTGGACCAGTCACAATGGGATGCTTTTGCCAGTTTTTTCCAGTTAGGCTCATTTCAGCCTCTACAACAGTCAGTTCCTGGGATCCCCCAGTCACTCCAACAATATTGATGGATTGCGTTTCTTTATAATTAGAAGGAATTATTGTGCACTGAGCACCAGTGTCCACTAAAGCTTTGTACTCCTGGGGGTGTGTTGTACCAGGCCATAGTATTTGTACAGTCCAATAAACTCTGTTATCCCTTTCCTCCACCTGGTTGGAGGCAGGGCACCTCTAATTCCTGTTTTGCACAGTCTCTGGGTGTGAACTAGAGGTTCCTTCAAGAGCATCAGAATCTCTTCTGCTCCTTTTGTAAACTGGAACAGCCACCTTCCTAGGAGTTTTTCCTTTTATCTCACGTACTCGTTCCTGAAGTTCTGAGGTCGGCCTTCCATGCCACTTATTCATGTTTTCTCCCTGCTCGTGTAGGAAGAACCACAGTGAACCTCTTTTTGTGGGCTGCCTCTGTCCTCTCTCTCGAGATTGGAAATGCAGCTAATATGAAGGCTTTAACTGACAGGCAAAATTCACTAAAAGAGAAACTTGTTTTTTAACAAAACCAGGACACCATCACACCAGAAGGAAACTCATGTACCAAGTACATCCTGTGACAGGAGTTAAGAAAGGTGGCTGGTCTTATTATGCTTAAGCACTATGGAGCCTGGCTCGTGTATAGCGCTGCAGTGTAGGTGACCTCCTTTGTATTTTGAACATGCTTATGTTCTCATTTGTCCTTGCTCTTAACACAGTCCTACCTGCTTTATGTGTCCCCCGATCCCAAAGTCACTAAAATGATGAAATATCTTCATTTTTAGCTGTCCAAACAAAAAAACAATGACAGTGTTGTATTTATCGGAACATGGATGTCAAATCAAATCAACTGTTTTGCCCAATGGTCACTATATCTGTCATTTAGTCTTTAGACATTAAGGGAGACAGGAGAGTGAAAAACATCAAACCAAGCAACTGAATGAAGCTATATCAATATTAAAGTTCTGTAGAAGTTGATGAAAAAGGACATTTGATTTTACAGGAATTGTAAATCATTGTACACACCGTGATACATAGTATAGTAATGAATGTAAGATAAACTTTTATGAAAAAAGAAAATAAGAAAAGTGGATGAAAGTCCGTCCAAGCATGCAAGGATGGGTGATTTGCAGTGTGAATAAGAGAGGATAGTAAATGGTCTTGTGGACTAAAGCTGAGGAATTTCTAATTTTTCAATTAATACCATCTTTCTAATGGGGAAAAAAAAAAAAAGATCTGTTCCTGTTCTTGCAATATCATCATTTACACAGTGTTTGAGAACTAGTATATTTCTTTGAAAAGTCATCTACTAGAGAACCCCTTTTCCTTTGATTCTAACATATATGATATTTGTTTTCCCATTGGCAATACACTATTTTGGTTTTAACATCATCATTTGATCAGAATGTCCAATATCCCAAGTGAAAACTAATTACATCATCAGTCAGTTGTAATTTCTGTGTGGTTTGGAGGAAGCAAAAAATTTTCAGTGGTAACACAGCAGCATACGTGAAGAAAAAGACTGTAGAGGATGAAGTATACAGTGTGTTTTGAAAAGATGGACCCAATTTCAAAGTAATTTCAATTTGAAATTGGCTCCATCTTTTCAAAACACCCTATACATTGAATGTAGATCCTCAGCAGGCTCTTCTTGTTGCTGTTTTCATATTCTGACAATGTCAAGGAGATGATATTAAGTACTCCTGACTATATTTCCCCCTTTTTTTCCCAGTTTTTGTACAGCATCAACTTCTGTCAAAATAGCTGTACTTAATAAAAATATTCAACATGCTAAGATGAAACTCTGTTACATAAAGCCATTACAAATAATGCATTTTTCTTTAAACCTTTTAATTTGATTAAGGCTATAAAACAGACAAATCATGCAAATGTTATTCAATATCTAGTTTATATCTGTCAGAAAATATGGAAATCAAAGAGTTCTACTTTAAAGCACTCTTGCATCATAGTTAATCAGCATTCTTAATTTGCAGATTACAAGCCAGTATATACTAATTGACTGCTGTGCTAGGACATCACAATAAAAATTCTTTTTGAATTCTAAAGCAACTTGTCAGCACGCATGTTCTAGTAGTAAGTACGCACAGTAACTTCAATGTTTTCTCCAAGGTTGCCCATTTCCTGTAAAACACAAGGGCAAATTTCAGTCATTAAATAATACCGCTATGTTTGAAATCAGTCATGGAATTAATAACAATAGTGACAACTGTCAGGATATTCTATTTTGCATTTCTATAAGCTTTTTCTCTCTTGAATCCCAAAGGGTTATTTTACAAATGTGCATTAGTTCAGCCTCACAGCATATGGCCTTTGTGGCATTCTCAGTTCTGTTAAAGGCAGGGTCTTTTTGCTATAAGAATCAGAAGGGTTATTGGCCACAAACATCACATGAATGTGGCAAAAAGACAGGTTCAGCAGGCAAGCTCATTCCCTCAGGACAATGGTACGCTGAGTAGCCTTACCTAGAAAGAGCAGATACTGAGCTGCTGAATACACTGCAGATGCACTGAGAACTCTCACAGCAACTTCAACCACAGTCGAGCGAGGCATCCGAGTCTGTGTAGGCCTGGTTCTGAGTGACTGGCCGAATAAACCACCATGGGACAGGGAACAGACTCTTGAAGTCGCAAATCATGATGTCCTGTTTAAACAGTGGAACTGCCCCAGATCTCTAGTTTCCATGTTATTTTGACAAGCAATATAAATACAGGAACTCATATCTTCCCTTTGAGAAAAGATCAAGGGAATTTTAAATGGCATTTGATCAGAAAACAGTCAGAAAGCATTGTCCTTAGTTTACTGTCTCATCTGCAGCACTGAAACTCTATGACTGTATCTCTCCTGGGAATACAGGGTTTATGGGTTTTTTTTTTAGCTGGATTCAGTTTTGCTACCACACCCAAACAGGCCAGGAAATGAAGTGACCTTTATATCTAAAACCTTCATCCTCCAGTTGCCATTGAATGGTACGTGTTGTGATGAGTTGCTATAGTGGGGATGTGGCTAGTTTCTGTTAGCACACATTATCGTGCTTCTGCCTCAAGATGTTCACATCCCTTTTTCAGGACCAGGAATGCCAATATTACCAGAGGTCTTACAAGTCCCTAAAATCATCAATGGAAAAAAAAAAAAAAACCTATTTAGACATGTGAAAGTTTGCACTAGCACACAGAAAGTAATATTTAGTTGAAGCTATTTTAGCACATGAGCAAGACTTAACTTAGATTAAACCCTCTGGGAAAGGATTGCTATTGATAATTGGCCAACTTGTATTGTGAAGCAATCTAGCTTTGAGAGAGATTGAGTGTGCTAGAGCATTGGAAATGGTTCCTTTCTGAGAATATTTTTTCAGACACCTTGATTTCTGTAATATTTTTTTTAAACACATGAGAAAAGTAATACCAATACCATAGGCAGAAAACAGCTATCTCCTTATTGCAGATATGTACAACCAGCACAATGCTCATTAGAGCTTTGCAAAGATCAGCATTTATTTCTGATGCAGATGTCCAAACTTGAGCATGTAGTGCACCACCATGTCACAAGTATAAAGGAGCCTTGGTTAACTAAGGCAATGTCTGCATGGCCATCTAAGATAACGCAGCAAACTTGACTAGAAGCTTTCTCTAGACAGCCTGCAAGTTATAAGCAACAAAGTAAGACAGCTCTCAGGTTAAGAGAAAAAGATGCTCAAAATATTTTATTAGAATGTATTTTTGTTTCTGAAATACTGATATATCAGGGTCATGGAGCTATTGATCGAGTTTACAAATAAGATCCTTCTACCACTGTCAATATACATAGCTTGTTTCCCCAAAAATACGACAGGGTCTGGTGTTAATTTTTCCTCCAAAAGATATGTTAGGGTTTATTTTCAGGGGATGTCTTACTTTTCCATGAACAACAATCTGTCTGGCGTGATTCCACTTCCGAGGCCATTATACTAGAGGGTTGTGGCTGCTTCCGGTCACCAGGGGGAGCCAACCACTACACTTTGCTGCAATGGAGCACGGAAGAGAGAAGGTGGAACGCCAGGGGACCTGCCGGCGTGGAACGCGCCTGTGACAGGAGTGACGCCAGCAGGACTGCCCAGTCTGGATGTGAGGGCCCAAAACCTGCCAACCCTTATTGTTTTGGGTGTCATGGGGTCTTTTGAGTGCGATTCTTTTGGGGGTGTCTGCTTTTCTTGGTGAAGGGTCTGTCTGTCCTGTTGCATTCTGTTGCCAATTATTTTTACCTTTTTATATGTAAAGCTGCCTGGACACTATTTAAATTGACTTTTTAATGAACTGTAACTAGGGCTTATTTTTGGGGTAGGTCTTATTTTCGAGGAAACAGGGTAGTAGTGAGAGAGTTGCCCTGCAAATCATCTGAAGAATTAACCCTTACCACTAAGAACTGCCAGTTGTAAATCTAGGTGTTCGCACTCTGGCACCTCTCCAAAGATAGTTTAACAGTGAGCTGGGAGCTGAAGAGGCTAAAAAGCATGTTGGATTCAAAAAGGCATTAAGAGTAGAGACAGGTTGTGATAAGTGCATGCTAGTTATTCCCTGATGACCATCCTCAAGGGACCATAGACAAGTTTGCGTTAAACTGCCATAAGACTGAGACAAAACACAGGTCAAGAGCCATCTCTTTACTATTCAATTTCCCAGGTTTCACATGAGAAAATGGGAAACAACAGAGAAGTGACATTAATAGTTTAAATGCTACCATCTCTTTCTATTTGAACAGGAGAATATACCTCCATGTTCTGGACATATTGAATTTGCAGGAGTTGTACTGTATAGATATCATATCATCTGACATGATCAATTCTGATTTTATGATCAGGGCATTTTTATGTTAGGTGAGAGCATTTTTTCAATAGTTTTTAAACTAATAGAAAGTTTTAAGAAAGACCTCAAGATGTTCAGAAACAAAACAAGTTCAAACCTCTCCATTTTATCTTAGGGAATTGCATAATAAAATTTAAATCTTTGTTTCATAATGATGAATTAGATACCTTCTGCCTATTATTCTATGGAAGTGTGCAAGAAATGGGTGTTAAGGGTATGAGGGAGAGGGGATGGCATACCAGCTGCACCCTGTAATATGGTGTTTTTAGCAACAAGATTCTGTGTAAAATGAATAAGATATAGTTCAATGCATATGTCACTTCTGGATATGGTAAAGGCTTGATTTGATGTTTATTTGAAGAAGGCTCCTGGTGATTGTCTATTGTCATAGCATTAGGTAAAAAGAGAGGGAGTGAGTGACTCTGAATGTGACTGCAGTAACAAGGAAGGCCTGCAGTCATATCTTGTTAATTTACAGAGGAGAATGTCACATTTACATTTCAAATTATCCCACTGAACAGCTGCCAACTTGCTAGGATTATCCTGAGTTTTAAACCATCCGGATTCAGGTTTCATTTTTTACCCAGATTACACTGCTTCTTCACTTCATCCTCCCTCCCTCCCTGTAACCCCACCTACAGAAAAAGAGATCCCTCTCCAGAAAATCTAACATTAAAAGGAGTTGCCAATCCTGCTCAGTAATTATGAGATGATTCCTCCAAAAGAGCAGGGTGAAATGTCATTTTTATTCTTCTACCACCTCTCCCTCCCTTCTCCTCCCACCCATCTCCTTACAGGCAGGCATCAGGAGTAAATTTTCAGTGTGATGTGCAGGGATTTAGCTGCACAAATCCTATTACTGTTGCTAATTAGAACACATTAGCACAGCCAGCTAAAAATGTGCACCCTTTAATGCTTATCTGCTTGCTCTCACTACTTATCCATATCCTGGGCCTGATTCTGATTTCTCACTGGTATTTATCTATGTAGTAGTAATGATCTATGGGAATTATTCCTGACATACGTTTAAGTAATAAAACTAGAATTTTTCTCAGCCTCCCATCTGTGACATTTATGTAGATACCACATCGTCTTCTCTATTATTATTTCCTGTGTAACCTCATCTGGGTGTTCCTGCTCTGGTGGGGGGATTGGACTAGATGATCTTTTGAGGTCCCTTCCAGTCCCTAATATTCTGTGATTCTGTGATTTTGCTTGCTTTCTTTTAGAACCTCTTAAGGTATTTTCTACATCATCCATTCCCCAGTGGGCACTATCAGCCCCAATTTTCACATCCATTTTCCACTGACTTTATTTTACAATGAGGTATAAATGAAACTCAGTCCTGTGACTGCTGTTTTGTTGAATTATTGGAGGGTGGAATTTCAAGACATGCTTTAAACAGCTAGGTGTTCACAGATTTTTCACAGGTTTTAACCCTATGGAAATAAAGCATTGATTTCTTTATTTGGGGTTTGTTAATGAAAACATGTTCAGTGACCTCCTACCACAGGAAATGTTTGTTTTTTTTTTTTTTTTGCTGGGGTTGTCCCTCAGGAAATCTCTGAGATTCAAGGCTTTCTGCTCTTTTCTAGTAACATGACATTTACAGTTGGATCTGGCTGAAATGGAGCTGGGCCAACACTGTATGTCTTTGAAAAGCCTGTCCATCAACAGGGGATTTCTCTGAGGCTCCAAGAGTAGCCTGTGCCCTTACCTGGAACCCGACTAGCACTAGTTGACAAAGTGTAAGGCTCTGTATCAGCCTCAGCCCTGAAGTCAGAGTAGAAAGAACATCCACCACCATTCTCCTTTAATCTCTGCTCAGAGGGCTTTGAACTAATTAAGCTTTACAGCACCCTTTAGAATTGAGGGAAAGAGTGCTATGGTTTGACTGCAGATAAGGGGGAAAAGAGTCTGGTCTTCCTGACATCAGCCTATGGTAGTCAAGATGACAGACCACAGCGTCAGCATCTGTCCTTTTTGTTGCTACTCAGAAATGGAAAGGAAAGGGAAAGGGAAAGGGAAAGGGAAAGGGAAAGGGAAAGGGAAAGGGAAAGGGAAAGGGAAAGGAAAAGGAAAAGGAAAGACAACCTATGACTACTTTTTTGCCACTCCTGTGTAAAAGCCTGGCCTTTCCCAGCCCTGCCCATACATCTGTTCACCTTGCCTTATCACCAGGACAGAGGTAAGAGAGCCATCATGCTGGCTTAGGTGATGAACTGACTTTGTATTAAGGCATTTTGCCTGCTTTCAAACAAAGAATTTTCAACACTGTTAGGCAGCTGCTGCTAATTGTTCACCAGTAACAGATAAATACCATTTATGTCCTCTTACAGAGAAAGTGGCATTTTTCAGCTGTTCTTCAATGAATTGTGCTTCAAAACTTCTGATTCAGTCCACAGGGGCCAGTGCAGTCAGCAAGACTGTGGGGGAAGGTGTGAAGATGAGAGAGTGGAGCAAATAAACTTTACAGCAGTGATTTTTAGTGCTCGATAGAAATATTCTTTCTCATTGGTTCTGTAGCGCAGGTAGTTTTAAGATGCTCCTTTTCAGCAGCTGCTGAAATTTTAGCATTTAATTTCTTTCTTGCAAACTGTCACATTAGCCTGATGAGACAGAGCACTCAATGTAACTGAAGGAGCTCAGCAAATTTACAACATTAATGATCCAAGGAAGAAAATTCTTGAAAAAAACCTCTCCCTATATGAGCCCATTGAAGCTGTTTAAATAGACAAGCCCAATTCTGACTGAAGAGCAAGTATAGATATTCTGCAGTCAGAAAGCATTGCAACTTGTTTGAGCGTTGTAAATGCAGTCCAGACTTAGACTGAACCCTCTGTTCTGTCCTGGGTGCTTGCACCCCCACGTTACTTGCATGGCACCAGTACCTACAAGACCTCGCAGGAGAGCCAAGGTGGGAAGGAGCTCCAGCCTCTGACTGACCCAAGACCATTTTCTCTAGGGAGAGGAAAACACAAGACAGGAGGGCAACATGATGCTGGTTATGGACAGTGAGTCCTCTGCAGCATTAGTCAACAAGCCCTGCTAGTATAAAGCAGCATTACCACAGCTTCTAGCCTTTCTCCAAGCTGCATTTAGATCATAGTATAAAAACGATAAAAAATGCAAGTCCAAGTTCCACTAGATCCCAAGTAGTCCCTTAGGAAGGAGTGGAGGTGAAGATAAGCATTATTATTATCCAAGTAATAATTAGCTAATTAATTAGTCTGCCTCCAGGCATGCCTCAAGATCATATTTACAATACTTCACTAGGCCCACGGAGGATTGATTTTCATTCAGATGAACTTTTGTGAATGTCTTCTGCAACTTACTAGGGACAAAGAAGTTCCAGTGGTTTAGCACATGCTTTTCAGCTCCAGCCTTTCTTCGGAGAATTTCAAAGGCTGTGCCGTACACTGGGCTCCCCAGCATCCCTCATCGTTGCATCAGCTTGGTGGCTGTTCTATGATGTGTGCATATCTCTCCCCAGCTGCCCTCAGATTGTGGGCTTGAAGACAGCAGCTGGGATGACTGAGCTATGCTCCAACTGGAGAATCCCTTGAAATTAGGAACTACAGTGCAAGAGTAACATGGAGGAGTTCATTTCTTGTTTCCATCAAGAATGAGAATATTTCCATAGATTTTTACTAGAAAATAGGCAGAAATAACCAAGCAGGCTCAGGCCTGGTCTAACTCGACATATGCCAATAAAAGACAGATGTTCTCTAAAATATATCACACAATGTATTTTATTTATTTGTATAGTTCACTGAAAGCAAAGAAGATAAAATTCCCTAATAAACATGATCATGTTTCATATTCATTGAAGGTCATTGTACACAACAATTTCTTCATAAATATGTAAAGACTAACCAGGTATTGCAGCAATTTTCTTGTATTCACAGATGCTGGTTCTCAAATTTAGCTATGCTTCAGGAAATGAGAAATGTTCTTTTCAGGGTGCTTAATTGTTTCTACTAGCATGTTTACCACATATGAGAAATTCAGTAAGAAATATGATTCCTGTTTTTTGTATTCCATTTGGCTGCTAAGATAAATAATCAGGATACTTTTATAGCTTAAGGGACCAGTTTGCCTGAGATAGAATAATTGATTGTGTTATTCTAAAGAAATAATATGTAGTATCTCAAAATAATTCCAGCTTGTCACTCTCAGCTCACTAATGCATAATATTCCTTGCAGAAAGAACAGCATTAGACCAGCGTTAATTTGACAGTTAATTTTTCAATTACACTATTTTATAGAAGACAACTTTTTGTTTTGCTAGACATATCTATCTATTTGTTAATATAACATTATTTTTTCTGCAAAAGAAATTAATGTCATTTAGTTTATTCCTTTGTATTAAATTTCAGCAAACACAACAGTGTTTCTGAGAATTCCATTTTCATGGACTGGCTGGCGCATAATTAAGTATTTTCTATGCTACAGTGAAAAAGAACTAGCTGTCACATGTAATTATGCAGTTTTAGACTTTTATGATACCCATCATAATTTAAATATTTGAGTATACCAACATGGTTGTAAAACATAGCTCACTTGGGAGGTAAGAACATATTACCTGTTGTAAGTATGGAGAAACTAAATAATGCATAAGTTTATGTTAATTACACAACATCAGAAATCAATTCTGTGGAAGAGCTTTCTGGGTCACAAGTAGTAATTCTAGTCAATTTAGTGAAACTACTGGCCTGTAGTAAACACCAACAACAGTATCACCCTAGTTAGTCTGTCCCTTAATTTCTACCCATAAGGACTCAGCTCATTCTTCATACCCCTCTAGGCAGAGTTCGATACATGCCAGTTGGTCTCTCACATAAAGTGCAACTCTTTCACCTCACCTTGCTGGCCTGTCTTTCCTAAAAGGTACATGGCCTTCCATGACAACATTTGAGTCATATGAGCCATCCCACCACATCTCTGTAATTGTAATGAGATCATGGCCCTGTGACCACACACAGATCTCTAATTCTTCCTATTTATTCCCCATACTACATGCGTTGGTTGGTATTCAGGCACTTCAGAGGAGTAATCAAACATGCAGGTTTCCCACGAGGGGTGCAGAAGGGTCCACCATGGTCATAAATACCCTTTGGGTGATAGGCCTTGTGGTTCTCGTGTTGGGAGGCAGATAAGGAATATTTTTCGCTGCTCTAGTTGGCCTGGCTTACTCCCCAGTTGGATTCAATTGCATGGGCATTGCCACTTTGGACCCTACCCCCTGAGCTCTTCAGTTTAAAGTCCACCTCACCAAGCTGGCCAACCTACTGCCAAAGGTTCCCTTGACTCTTCTAGACAGGTGCATTCCATCCCTTCCTGACAGGTTATAGTCACAAAAGAATGTCCCATCGTCACGACAGCACTAGCCTTGAAGCCAGGAGTTGATGTGCATTATGTGTCTATTTCTGGCTACCCTGTTTCTGCCAGCTGGTAGAACGGAGGAAAAGATTACTTCGACATCAATATGTTTTTCTTGCCGCCCCGGGCTTTATCGTCCTTCTTGATTCTACCCAGGTTCCAGCTTGCAGTGTCATTTGTGACAAGCCTTACAAGAAGGAGGACAAGTGCAGCAGTGACTTGACCTGAGCTGTCTTTGGTGCCCAGTAACACCAAACAACACACCACTTCTCCTGTCCTGAGTGACCACCATAACAGATGGAGACCAGAGTCATGGACTAAATGAACTCAATAAACATTTTGTGGACCTCTGTAGAGATTTTACAGACATTTCACAGAGAGGGTCCATAGACCAAGGGAACGGTACCTGTGTGTTGTATCAAAGAACGGGAAGGATGGTGGTGGATAATAAGAATGTATTGGATAGTGTGAGACCTGAGCATGATGTAAATGTTATAGAATAAGGAGTAGATACTGTCCTAATTTTGGCTGAAATAGAGTTAATTTTCTTCCTAGTAGCTGGTATAGTGTTGTAGTTTGGTTTTAGTATGAGAATAATGTTGATAACACACTGATGTTTTAGTTGTTGCTAAGCAGTCAGGGACCTCTTTGGTACCTCATGCTGCCCAGCCAGTGTATAGGCTGGGCATGCACAAAAAGCTGGGATGAGACACTGCTGGGACAGCTGAGCACAAATGACCACTGGGATATTCTGTACCATATGACATCATGTTGAGCATATAAAGTTGGGGGAAGAAAAATGAAGGGGATGGCATTTGGACTTATGGCATTTTCCTTCCAAAGTAACCATTATACATGATGGAGCCCTGCTTTCCTGGAGATGGCTGAACACTCATCTGTTGATGGGAAGTAGTGAATGAATTCATTGTTTTAGTTTGCTTGCATGTGTGGCTTTTGCTTTGCTATTTAAACTGCCTTTATCTCAACCCATGAGGTTTTTTTACTGTTACTCTTTGATTGTCTCCCTCATCTCACTGGGGGAGAGGTGAATGAGCGGCTGTGTGGTGCTTAGCTGGCTGCCAAGTTAAACCACAACAAATATTCTACATTAGTATTAAACTGGAGCACTTTCACTATGAGTTGTGTTAGGGCAGAAGATTGCTTTAGTTATTCAAGAGCTCAGTATCCACCATTCATGATCTGTAGTTACCCATATTTTTGTTACCATTGCAGCCAAGCATTTCTGCATATATCTAGTAAGGAAAAAAAGTTCATAAAATAAATTCAGCAATAACACATCATGTTTAAATTATAGTGACAAGAATCACTTTGTAACACTTTAGAAACCTATAAGCCACCAAGAGCTTAAAGGTTTATTACAGTTAATGACGCTGGTAGATGCGGTACTATTACAGGAACAAATGAATAGATATATGAATTACGGGAATGGATTACAGTCTTAATCATTTTTCTAATCTACACTGAACCAGTACTTCCACATAGAACATCCATCTGAATGAAATTTAAAGTGCAGGCTTAGGTGTTAAATTATAGGACAATAGCTGGACACCTACCAAGTATTAAAGGGCAATTAACAGATAATATCCTTCTCAGGGGTTGTTTCAATAAGCCTTGAAAAATGCTCAATAGAAGTATTGATGATAGTTGCTTCTGGCACCATTTTTACAAGTGAATTTTTTAAAAAGGATTAAAATTCATTCCTTCTGCCCTTTTTTGTTCACCTGTTGGAAATGTTGATACTGTGTGAGTGAAACTCTTATCCATTGTATTTTGAGACTAAAATAACCTGAGCGCAGTTTAGCACTTGAAATAACTCCAAAATAATCATCCCATATTATCACAGAATCATAGAATAGTTTGGGTTGGAATGGACCTTCAACGGTCATGTTGTCCAACTCCCCTGGAATGGGCAGGGACATCATCAACTACATCAGATTGCTCAGAGTCCCATCTAGCCTGGCCTTGAATGTTTCCAGGGATGAGGCATCCACTACCTCTCTTGGCAACCTATTCCATTATTTTACCACCCTCATCGTAAAAAAATTCTTCCTCACATGTAACCTGAATCTCCCCTCCTTTATTTTAAAACCATTACCCCCCATCCTGTCACAACAGACCCTGCTGAAAAGTGTGTCCTCATCTTTCTTATAGGCCCGTTTTAAGCACAGAAAGGCTGCAATAAGGTCTCCCTGGAGCCTTCTCTTCTCCAGGTTGAACAACCCAAACTCTCTCAGTCTGTCCTCATAGGAGAGGTTTTCCATACCTCTGATCATTTTTGTGGTCCTCCTCTGGACCCTCTCCAACAGGTCCATGTCTTTCCTGCACTGGGGCTCCAGAGCTGGACACAGTACTCCAGGTGGGGTCTCGCCAGAGTGGAGTAGAGGGCAGAATCACCACTCTCGACCTGCTGGCCACACTCCTTTTGATGCAGCCCAAGAGACAATTGGTCTTCTGGGCTGCAAGTGCACATTGCCAGCTCGTGTCCAATCTTTCACCAATCAGTACCTCCAAGTCCTTCTCATCAGAGCTGCTCTCAGTCCCTTCATCCCCTAGCCTGTACAGATACTGGGAGTTGCCCCAATGCAGGTGCGGGACCTTGCACTTTTCCTCATTGAGCCTGATGGTATCCACATGAGCCCAGTTCTTGAGCTTGTCCAGGTCCCTCTGGATGGCATCCCATCCCTCAGGTGTATCAACTGCAGCACTCAGCTTGGTGTCATCTTCAAAGTTGCTGAGGGTGCACTCAATCCCACTGTCTATGTCATTGATGAAGATATTAAACAGTATTGGTCCCAGTATGGACTCCTGAAGGATACCACTTGTTACCGGTGTCCATCCAGACATTGTGCCATTGACAACTACCCTATGGGTGCAACCACCCAGCCACTTCCTAATCCACCAAACTGTTCACCCATTAAATCCGTATCTCTCCAATTCAGAGAGAAGGATGTTGTGGGGAACTGTGTCAAAAACTTCACAGAAGTCCAGATAGATGACATCCATAGCCCTTCCTTCGTCCTCTGATGTAGTGACTCCATCTTAAAAGGCCACTAGGTTGGTCAGACAGGAAATGCTCTTGGTGAAGCCATGCTGACTGCCCAGAATCACCTCTCTGTCCTCCAAGTCTCTTAGGATCGCTTCTAGGAGAATCTGTTCTGTGATCTTCTCAGTCACAGACGTGAGATTGACAGGTTGGTAGATCCCGAGGTCCTCCTTCCTAACCTTTTCAAAAATGTGTGTGATGTTTCCCTTTTTCCAGTCACCAGGAATTTCAGCTGACTGCCATGACTCTTCAAATATCATGCACAGTGGCTTGGCAACTACATCAGCCAGTTCCCTCAGGAGTCTAGGATGTATCTCATCACGTCCCACAGATTTATTTATGTTCAGGTTCCCCAACTGGTCACAAACCTGATCTTCAATTGCAGTGGGAAGAACTTTGCTCCCCCAGTCCCTGTCTTGCAGTTCATCCACTCAAGAGGTGTGGGAAGAGAGCTTGCCAGTGAATACTGAGGCAAAGAAGTTGTTGACTACCTCAGCCTTCTCTTTGTCCCATCGTTACCTGTTTACCAGTCTTGCTTATCACAGGGGATACACTTTCTTTGACCTTCCTTTTCTGGTTGACATACCTGTAGAAACCCTTCCTGTTATTCTTTGCTTTCCTTGCCAAGTTCAGCTCCAGCTGCGCCTTGGCCTTCCCAACCCCATCTCTGCACAACTGGGCAGTGTCCCTATACTGTACCCCAGATACTTGCCCCTTCCTCCACTGTCTGTGCATTTCCTTCTCATCCTTTAGTTTGACCAGCAGGTCTTGACTCAGCCATTGATGGCCTCTTTCCTTCCTTACTCGACTGCTTACACCTGTGTTCTACAGAATACATCTTTTAAAATCTGCCAGCTCTGTTCTGCTCCCTTGTCCCTGAGAGCAGTTTCTGAGGGGCTCCTGTTGACTAACTCCTTGAAGAGCTGGAATTTGGCTTTCCTAAAATTCAGGGTCCTTTACTCTTCGCCTGTCCCACATCCCTCAGGACTGTGAACTCCATGAGCACATCTTCACTGCAGCCCAGGCTGCCTCCAGTATTGATGTCACCAATTAGCTCACTTGCCTTGGTGACCATCAAGTCCAGTATTGCTTACACTCTGGGCTCTCTATTACCTAGCTTAGGAATTTATCCTCAGTGCACTCCAGGAGTTTCCTCGATTGACTACCGCTCACCCTGCTACTTTTCCAGCAGATATTGGGGTGGTTGAAGTCCCCTAGCAGGACAAGAGCCTGCGAGCACAATCCCTCCTGTAGCTAGAGTAAAAATGCTTCATCAATAATCTGTCTTACTCAGGTAGGCCTCATCCTATCAAATGAGGGACATCTGGTCCTTCTGCCGTCAAAGGCCAGTGTTGCCTTCCTTACAGACACCCCATCTTATGAGTGGTGCTGTAGAGGAGGGTCCAGCCCCTGCTGCTTACTGTGCCAAGAGAGATGAATATGGGTTGGTATAGCTGCTGGTGCCATGTGGCCATACATAGTTGGCACAGACACCCTGAGGAGTCATCTTGGAGCCAGCACAAGAGATCCTGAATTCTTTTAGGTGGCATCTTTTTCTGTTTTATATAAAGCTGAAGAAATACAAAAACTCTTTATCAGTGTGGTCTGTCTCCTTCAGTTCAGAGCTGAGTACAGCCACATAAATGTATCAAGAATGCACACAATTTAGTATATTGTTACTCTAATTAGTGCTGTTCATTTTGATAATATTACAAGATTGGACCATATCTATTATCCTGCCTGTCCAAGATTGTTAATGGATATTAATTGCATTTGGTCATTTTGAATTGTGGGTCTTCCTTTGGACTGTAAAGAGAC
This sequence comes from Patagioenas fasciata, assembly GCF_037038585.1. NCBI lineage: Eukaryota > Metazoa > Chordata > Aves > Columbiformes > Columbidae > Patagioenas > Patagioenas fasciata. Next base: position 23,954,422 of record NC_092524.1, on the reverse strand, counting down.
AACCAGATCTTTCTCTTGCATTTTCCCATATGTCTGTTGGATAATTTCAGGGGTTTATAGCAACATATTGTCTTCAAATGGGAGTTCTTGCACAACAAGAAGTTAGAAGTGAGATATTGACCTTACACTTTGTTAATTCAAGGAGTTAAAAGAGCAGGTGATATTTATTCGATTATATTTAAGGTGTTATATGTAATTCTCTTGTCCATGATTAAAAATGATATTGTAGAAGCAGAGACAATGCAAACAAGGGCAAGAAAATGACACTATAGGAGGATAATAGGCTAACAAATAAGAGAGGGAGTGATTGAGGAAACAAAATTAATTCTCTCTGCACAAAGAAGGGCTCAGGGGAATATGAACATAGTCTATAAGTATTTCCAAGGAAACAACACAAATGAAAGAAGGGGATTATTAACGTTATCACAAGATTCTGCAAAAGAAGCCGTGTCCTAAATGTAAGACAGGAAAAGTCTGTAACAGCAAAGATAATAAATAATTAGGAACAGGCAATCTTTATGGGTTTAAAAACCTTTCTGGATGATATCTTCCATTCACAGAGTACCACAAAACTACGTTAAGCATATCAACATCCCCTACCTCCTCCTGGCAGTTTAAATGCTATTTCATCAAGGAGACATAGCTTTTTTAAAAGTCTCTTTCTAGCTACAGAGTAGCCTGTGGCTCCTGGAGGGACTGGAAGGGTGATGACCTGAACCAAGCTGACACAGGTGCCCTATAATTAAAGTTGTCTAAATATTTGCATGAGCAATGTTCTCATTGCTCTCCAGACCCCAGCTGAGGGAATACCTTAAGCACGCGGTTTTCCAGGAAGGAGTCAATTCAGCACAAAGCCTGTCAATGAGTCATGAGAGTTCCTGTAAATGTGCATTCCCCATCTTTTTTGGTGTCTCTGAAGCCTCAGCTGTTTGCATGACTTTAGCCACCATTTCCAGGTTTTTTTAGCAATATCTCCTCCCCCTTCTCCATTCCTGCCTCAATCAGCTCAAATACCTGTAAACTGTCTTACAAATGAGGGGGCAGATAGTCTCTCATGGCATCTTTTAAAACATTGTATTTATTTCCATTTCTTCCTAAAAATTAGGTCTCTTCTTGTAACCTTTCTTTTAAATGTGTTTCAAAGGAGCCAGTGCTTCCTTCGTGTTTAGCCTCCTAAATTCATTTGTGACTTCGATCCCAGACTGACCAGTATAACTGACTATGAGCAATCCGAACTGGTGTCATGACATTCTGCTTTTATAGCCGTACTTTCGCTACCATTAATTGAGCCAGACAGGTCATATCTAATCTCTTCTTGAAGTCTGTTAAAAAATTCCCACTGACTTCAGTGGGAGTTACAGCCAATGAGTGGCCTTGACAGCAAGTCAAAGGCATTTAGCCACAATCTTAGTTGAATAAAAATCTTATTTTTTAAAAAAGAGGGGGGGAAGCTGATCTCTGTGCTTTGAGGATAAAAGTGTGCATTTGTAGTACAAACATTAAAAATTTAAATACCTGCTGTGAGTAAACAGATTTACTGTAGCATGAAGGGGAATTTTCATGTTAAACTGCTGATTTTAAAGAGAATCTAACATTTTTATCTGTTGGAGAAAGCTTCATTGATACAAAGTATCCAGCATGAAAAATCTGTTTCAAGAACGACCAGCTTTAAATATTTTTAATAGCACAGAGTTCTAACTTCTTTTAAACCCAGTCACTAACACTGGTTGGTATAACAATAAAATAGAATTTGAACAATCTTCATTATTTTGTTCTATTACAGATGACAGGATCACAGAATGCTTGGGGTTGAAAGGGACCTCTAGAGATCATCCAGTCCAACTCCCCTGGTAAAGCAGGTTCACCTAGATTAAGGCTTGCTTTCTCTCAGTGATATTATGCCTCAGGACTATAAAGATTTTGCAGCTTCTCTGAGATGTCTGTATTTCAGTACTCATCTCCAGTCCCTCATCAACAAGCCTGCAAATGCCACATCATTTCACCAGTATCATGCCTTTTATTTCCTACAGGCTTGTTTGGTATCAGACAGTGGCTTTTGCAACTAATTTCTGTCTCCAGTGCTGCGCTCATGTAAGGATATCTGAAGGAGCCAGGAAGGGTTCAGGCAGTGCAGTGGAAGCAAAACAGTGCTGTGCACACGCTGCTCACAGGCTTGGTTCTCCTCAGGCTGAGAAGGGAAAAGGTGCAGATCACCCCTAAGGTGGAGACAGCCCTTCCTGACAAATGCTCATGTTCCTGCAAACTTCATCTCTATAAGGAGCAGGGAGCTGGTCTAAGGACCACAGCCTTGGACTTCAGGCATGTCAACGCCACCTTATCTCACTTTGGTTACCCAGGCCTTTGTTGTTGGTCTGACTGCAAAGCTCCAGCATGCTTGTGTTCCCCTGGTGCTCAGTGAGGCTTAAATATTGAGAGCTCATTTTTGGTAATGACATTAAGCCTTACCCTTACATACTTTGAAGACTTCACTCTGTCAATGCAAAGCTCTTATTTCAAGCCTGAAGGGAAAACGATATGTGGAGACATTAAATGCCGTCTTACAATGTAAAGATACTTCCATAATATCAAGAGAAAGCAGGATTGTGTGTGCTTATGCCTTGAGAACACTGCATGCCTCCCATAATGTATGTTTTCATTATTAATTGCTGTCAGTATTTGAAATATTTTTTGCTTAAGACAACAATATAATTGCAGGAATCTGGGAACTGAAGAAAAAATCTGCCTGTACATCAAGCAAGCTAGTGGTGCAGTACTTCCAGTAGTAAACCAGTGTCAGTCAAGTTATCGACTGCCACTTTTACTATCAGTCTCTTTATAATCGCTTTTGAATGCTAGAACATCTACAATGTTGCCTTTCAGGGACTCAAAGTTTTATTCATAATAAGAGAAATAAATAGTACAGATAGTAAAGAAAAAACTGTTTAATGAGCATGAAATTGAACTCCTGTTTATTTCATATTCTGGTGCTGGTGGAAATGAGAGTGCTTACAGATTTTATTTCTTTAAAATAAGGCCTTTTAAAAAGCATACTACATTCTCATCACATACACAATAGTAAAATGTCTTGACTAGTAATTGTGCTGAGGGAGGAAAGGCTGCTAAAGGCAGATGTTTAAAATAGTGTAATTTAAAGACATGTTTAAAAGATGATTTCTGGATTGCAAGTTACTGTTTTCCCTTTTAGTCTTTTTCACCTGCATAAACGAGTCAATATGAAACCTGTAGTGTGTATGAAATAGCAAGTATCAAAAGTAATATTGATTTATTTGATAACAAATGTATTAAATATATTATTAAATAGTAAAATCTTGCCCTGATGTAATGCTTATAATCCTGAAGAATACTATTTTGCTAACTTGATATATAAAAAATATATATTGGAGAAGTATAACACAAAGATGTGATTGGCACCACTTGAAATGGTCATAATAGGAATGTGCACCATTTCCTTCCATTATCATTTCAGTACAACAGTTAGAAAAAGTCTATTTCAGGAACACTTCAGATGACTTCAAGTAATTATTTGAGAATTTTCCTAACCCATTGAGTACAGCCAAATGTTTCAGTAATTTTGACTCAAATGGTACAGGGGTAAGCATGTATCACAACATCCTTTCTCAACTTAATTTTAACTGTACCAGTGTCATGACATTACATGTTTTGGTTTTGCCTATTCCAGAGTTCAGAAGCAAGTGCTAGCAAGTTGCAATTCTCCTGTTTCAAATGGACAGTGGGCTTCAAAATCATGTCATTGTTATGGCTGGGAAACTCTTTGCTGGCTTGGGGCTCCATCTGGGTGGCTTGCGTAATTGTTCACCTCTGAGGGAAGAGGAAAGACGTATTTTCTGTTAGCGAGATTTTAAGAGATGATGGATCCTTGAAGCTGCTCAGAGGGCTGGAGTAGTTCATTAATTGGTGTACTACTGTGTTCTGGAAAGACAGAAGTAAATAAATTGAGAGATTACTTTTCCCAGCAATCATCTTTGAAGTATATGTAATAACTGTTTTGCAGTACACAGACATGATGCCCAGCATCTTAGGGCAAGAAGTGAAAAGGATCCTACATCCAGCTGAAAGAAGAAAGAGACAATTTAAGATTCTGATGCAGAGACATGTTTAATCAGCAACTGTGGTACATTGGTGTGCATCTTTCCTTGCTTCTACTGAGGATTTAGTTATGTGGAAAATAGCTTGTCCCTTGTTGAACACATGGGTTTAGGAGCCCCAACTTGTGATGGAGGATTTAGTGACTGAAGTGACCATTAATTCTTGGGATGTGATAGTTTTCCTTGCTCAGAAAGGAAGTTCAGTACTTCCAGGAGTACACCAGACCACAATCACTATGCTGCCCTGACATGGTGATTCTTGAATGAATTTTTCACTGTAATGATATGCATAGCCACATTAAATCCACGGTGACTGCACTTTCGGCAGTTAATGTCAAAGTCATGCAATAAGAATATGTTTTCATAAGGTAGATGTAGTCACTGTCTCTGAAGACCAGACTTCAGATTCACCAGTTTCATTTATCAAAGGATGCTAGTCACAAATTACCAACACTACACAGCTAGCAGCAATCTCTACTCCACTTACTTATCCAGTTGAATCCTGCTTAAAGTCAGTATTATGTAGCAGCTTTAATATTACCTGAACACAAATGGTCTGCGAAATGATGTGCCAGTACTGCTTTGTGTGTAGCATTAATGCCCATTAAGTGCAGTGTTGTGAAAATTTGCATTCTTTTCATTGATAACAATGTGGTTTTTAGACAGTAAATTTCTGCAGTAGTTAATTATTACCCGTCTGAGGTAGTTAATAAAGGTAATCAGACAGACTTTCTTAGCATGGTACCATGCATGCAATAGCCACTCAGAACCTGACCGCCTGCTGCGTACTGCTGCTTAATTAAGTATTCCTCAGGTGTTTAGTGTTTAACAGCTTGTGATATTTAAATTTTATCTGATCTATTTTCTGATGTTCATCACTCATTAATAGAAAAAAAAATGCAGCCCCTTAAGACCACAGTGCTAGGTGAAGAATAACACTCAGCCTTGATTCAAACAGAAATATCACAGGTTGTAGATTTTCCAAGTGAGAGACTTCAAAATAGCCAGGAACGAAAAAATGTCTGACAGCAAAATTCTACAGGCATAAATAACATAGTGTGAATTAATGAAGGAAAATATCTTTTCAAAGTCCAATACAAACGTCTGTAAAGCTATTAAAACTCCGAAAATTTCATGATCAGCATGTGAAGCCTGTTTCCATTGGCATGTTTACACATAGTTTCCTATTGAAGTCTCCCAGTTGTGGCATTCTGTACCTGTAAGCCATCTTTATGTGCAGTTCTGCTAATGCCAGGTCCCAGGGCTGCCTGAAGTCTGTAGAAACACTTTGTCACTGTAGACAAGTCCTTGTAAATCTCTCCTTGTCAAAGGATTTAGTTGACTGATTGTCAGCCATTAGATACTGCATAAAACAATTCACAGAAGAATAGAGCCTTCTCCTTCTGCTTTTTACTAGATAGGTTCTTACACTAGATAACCTTTTAATGACTTCATTCCATTTAACTTGACTCCAGCGATAAAGGAAAAAAGAAATAAAAGGTCCTTCCTTAATTCCATGCCTTTTTCACGTTGTCTGCTGCAGCAAATTTGTCAAGATTGATCAGGGCAGGTTTGATGGGTTGGTTCTGGTTTTAGTTCTGAAATACTGTCTTCTGTGATAAAAACCAACATGTAACTCCCAGAGGGAGATGGGTGAGTTTGGCAATTGTCAGGCTCATAGATCAAGTATTCAGCAATATCTGGTTTCTCAAAACACCTTCACTCCTTAACCTAAGCAGGTTCACTTCAAAGAAAGAACTATATGCCAGGAAAATTAAATTCCTGGTGCTGAGGTGGTAATTGAGCAGTTTCTAAAGAAGAAATTAGAGGCAGTCATTGCTAAATAAGGGGCTGGAAGCAGTGAAGATTGTGTGATGTGTGAGAAGAGCATTCAGCATTACTACCTTGACCCAGAGTCTGTAATGGAGGCCAGTAAGGACCAGATGTCCCAGGCATTCCTGCACATCAGACCATATTTGCATGGTCTGAAGCATCACCACACATATAATATCACTCTTGACCTTGCCAAATATCTGGAAACTTGAACCACAGCACCAGACTTTATTATTTAGTCCCATTTCTGGTAGAACTGCAATGCAAGACCCATTAACAGGAGTGTCAACCTGATGATTTAAAACTGATTATTATGATGGATATGTAGGGAGTGTGTACCACAATTAACATTATATATTCACTTGGCTTAGGTGATCAGACCAACTGGATCGTGATCATTCCCCTAAAGGAGTGAATGATTGATATGGTCTAATATGGTTTAATTTATATGTAAATCACTTGGTAATGCTGCGGCTTCTACTTGAAAATCTGTATGCATTCAAGAAAGAAAAGCACTTTTTTGTGACTACAGGAAGCTTTATATTATAAGACTATGTCACCTCTGTTTTAAAAACCTATCACAAAAGTCCAGAGGTTCACTTTCTCTAATTCATGAGAGCAGTGATTTTCATACAGTGTCTAATCTGAACCCCTCATGTGGCCTTTCTACTTGATTAATGTTTTCCTGTGAAGACAAGAATTGAGAATCAATCAGCAATACACATCCTTTTTATGACTTGTTGAGACTGAGTTGCTGTTTGGGGACATGCTGATGTTTTTTAGCACATAATTCACACCAAGCAGTCAGGTGCCAAGGTGACATGGTAGTTTTTGGTTCTCAAACTGGATAACCTATGTTTTTTGAAGGCTTTTTACTGCTTCCACTAGTTGCTAGGAAAAGTTGGTTTGCCTGTGAAAATAATAAATTGTTTTGTTAAAAATGTCAGATATTTTAGGTATGAATACTGGACTAATACTTGTGATGATTTTTTTGCTTTAAAAAAGCTTGTTGATTAGATGGATAGCTGACTAAAGGATTCTCAATTCTGTCAAAATGAATATGGCCTAAGTGGAATTTATCCATGGGAATATCATATCCTTTTTTTCTTTTTACTGTTCACCAACTTCTAGCTCTTGAGGGAGATAAACCTTTTGCTCCGTGTACTATTTCTGAGAGTAGATTAATGACAGTATGAAATACGCCTTGCAACAAGAGCCTATTTTCAACTGTAAATATTAAGTTTATAGAGAGATATCAGGTTTTTTTCCAGTTTATTTTTAGTGCCTTATGAAGTACAAAGAATTTGAAATTACTTGGCTGAGTCCAGTGTGATTTTAATGTCACAATTCCACTTTGCCACAATGCATTATTGATAGTGAATCATGTTAAAATGTTATTTAAAGCATCAGGCTGAACTATGTCCTTAAAAATTCTTAGTTTGAATATTTATTTGAAATGACTGGTCAGGAGTCTAATTTGCTCCCTAAACAAATCTCCACTGGCTATCAAGATCACTACGTAGGTACTATTTGGCACATTTAAAACAAAGAGATTGATGAATGTAGTGGTCCACATTTAAAGTTTTGCTGATCACCAGTGGCTGCCTTCTGCTAATTTCTACCAGCTGTTGAACACTGTAACCTTTGCTTGAATTATATTGATCTTCCCATACTTACATATGCAGTCACTACAGCACAGAGCCAATAACCTGAAACTTACCTCGAGGTTTACAAAGCATATACTAATCATAGCACCTTGCAGAGCCCTTGTAGACACATTTTTACTCACTCTAACCTCAGGCACCTGACAAAGGTCCCTAAATAGGAAGCATAAATGCCCTAAGCTTCCCTTCAGTCAGCAAAAATAAATAATGCATTTCCAGTGGTGACAGATGGACAAAATTTCCCTTTTTCCTTGGCTGGACAAGGTACCTATAGCAGCTATAACCCTAACTCAAGGCACATAAGTTGTTTAAGCGAGGTATGATAAAGCCCAGTTATTGTCCTTGCATCTTTCCTCAGCATGAAGAAAACAAGATGAACTACTTTTAAAGAGACTGCTGAAGAGAACAGATTACATTCCTGGGTCTTCTGCAGACTACCCTGTGCCCAAGAAGTTTCCACCCCATAACAAAGTGCATGACTGGAGGACAGTTTCCTGCTCACATTAATATAGCCACAGTGCTGCCAGCACACCCGTGACTGCAGGGTAACAATGATCATCATGTGCAGGGACAGGTGTTGGCCTCAATGATCCTTGTGGGTCCCTTCCAACTCAGCACATTCTATGATCATAACTGGAGTTCAAATAAGCCTTTATTTACATTGGGCAGTGAGGTGGCATGGGAACTATGTGCTTAGAGCTGGAGCTTGGTAATTGTTTTGGGATGAAGCTTCTGGGGAAGAGGGTAAAATACAGTCTGTACAGTCTGATCTTACCAGTGTGATTGAAGGTTTCAGCATCTCCTACTTTCTTAGATCTTCCTCTCTGCTTCTCTTATCAAAAAGGTTTGTGGTAGTTCACTGACAAGAAAAAGTTCATGTGTTCAGTGCAGGTGCTAGTTTCAGCTAAATGCTAATTTACACCAGTAATGAGGAAACATTACCTGTGCCAAGAACACAGGTATCTTGAATGTGATTAAATGCGTAAGTGTCTCTGTGGATTAATTAACAAATTTCTTGTACTGGATTTGGCAGAAAGGCACTCTCTGACTAGCATAACCAAAAAGTATTTCTTGCTAATAGTTTAACATCTCTGGACTAACATATTTCTTTCTTTTCCTGCCCCCCATCTCCATTTCTAAATCCCTTCAGCCTTGCAGTGTCATTCCTTCAGCGTTAAAAATGACTGGTCCTTCTGGCCAACCTAGCTATTAAAAATTCGAGAGGAAAAGAAGTCTTATTCCCATATTTTTTGCTTCTTCTTTTTTCCTAACTGTAAATTATTTCCTTCTTAGTAACTACATAACTAAATCTCAGACTGTAGCAAAGAAGACAGTTCTCTGCAGTGCTCCCCTGCATGGGCAGCAAAATAGGAGGACCTGGCCTGTTTTTTTGCTTGTCACAGTCCTGGAAATTCAAAGCTGCTTCTCCAGAGGGGTGGGGAGAAGGTGTGGGGCATGGGCAGGGCTGATAGTGCTGTCCATGCCAGAAGCTGCTCTTGTTGCCTCAAAGTCTGCTGCCCAAGGCTGGCTCCAGCAGCTGCTGAGGAGAAGGATCCCCCCAGCTCTCCATTCACAGCTCTTATCCATCCCTGGCTTTTCAGCCTCAGGGCAACAGAAATCAGTTGTGCTTGAGTCTGTAAGCCTGAAGTATCCCCTGAGCAGACTTACTGCATGATGGAAAACTGCTCACTTAAAAAGTTTGCAAGATCCACTTTAGGGGCCCATCTCTATGCAAACTTCTGCCTGTCCCTGTAAAACATCGATCCACACACAAAATAAACAAAGTTTGCATTAACTTTGTCTATGCAGTGTTGACATATATGCAATAAGTTATTGGGTTGGTCTAAACAAAATTGTGGGGTTTGCATTGTTGAAATTTGCTGTTTGATATTGAGATACATTCTTAAATAAAAAATGTGGTTATGTGATACATAATTTGAATATGCTTTTCTGCTTTATATTTTTTGCTACTGACTTACTACTTGTTGTTCATATTTTTTTTAGACTATGGAAATGATGTTAGACAAAAAGCAAATTCAAGCTATTTTCTTATTGGAGTTCAAAATGGGTCATAATACAGCAGAGACAACTCGCAACATATACAACGCATTTGGCCCAGGAACTGCTAAAGAATGTACAGTGCAGCAGTGGTTCAAGAAGTTTCACAAAGGACACAAGAGCCTTGAAAATGAGGAGCGTAGTGGCCGGTCATTGGAAGTTGATAATGACGAATTGAGAGCAAGCATCGAAGCTGATCCCCTTACAACTACACAAGCAGTTGCCAAAGAATTTAACATGAGCAGTCATTAGGCATTTGAAGCAAATTAGAAAGGTTGAAAAATCTCAATAAGTGGGTGCCTAATGAACTGACCAAAAATAAAATAAATTATCATTTTGAAGTGTTGTCTCCTCTTACACAACAACAACAAACCATTTCTCAATTGGATCGTGACGTGCAACGAAACGTGGATTTTTACAACTGGCAATGACCAGCTCAGTGTTTGGATGGAGAAGAACCTCCAAACCACTTCCCAAAGACATACTTGCACCAGAAAAAGTTCATAGTCACTGTTTGGTGGTCTGCTGCTTGTCTGATCCACTACAGCTTTCTGAATCCCAGCGAAACCATTACATCTGAGAAGTGTGCTCAGCAAAACAATGAAGTGCACCAAAACCTGCAATGCCTGCAGCCACCATTGGTTAACAGAAAGGGCCCAATTCTTCTCCACAACAATGCCTGACCACATATTGCACAACAAATGCTTCAAAAATTGAACTAATTGGGCTACAAAGTTTTGTCTCATCCATCATATTCACCTGACCTCTCACCAACCGATTATCACTTCTTCAAGCATCTCAACAACTTTTTGCAAGGTAAACGTTTCCACAACAAGCAGGATGCAGAAAATGCTTTCCAAGAGTTTGTTGAATCCTGAAGCATGGATTTTTATGCTATAGGAATAAACAAACTAATTTCTTGTTGGCAAAAATGTGTTGACTGTAATGGTTCCTATTTTGAATAATAAAGATGTGTTTGAGCCTAGTTATAATGACTTAAAATTCACAGTCCAAAACCATCATTGCTTTTGCACCAACTTAATACTATCCAGTCTTATTTTTCCCTATAAGCTATTCATTTCCAGGCTTAGGGCTTTGAAATACAGCTTCTGAATAGGTCTGCTGCAGAGCAGTTAATATTGGACTCCTCTGTCATTTCATTTAATGCTACCAAGTCATTCCCATTTCTCCATGTTCACCTCTCTTACACACACTGAGTGCCTCTCTCTCTTTCACTTCAGTCTTATGGTTTTTGAAATACACACTATTAAATGGATAGTGTCATGGGATTTACTTCTTACAGTTTGCCCCTGAGGAATATAGAAATGAAATTTTCAGTTTTATAGCAACCAGAGTTTGGTAGGCCTTCTGTGTATTCTGTGTTCCACCTCATTTTTCACACATGTAAATGCTTAATATAATTTTTTCCTTTTTGGATTATTAGAAGTTCACAGAGAAGCTAAGCCACTGTAAACTTCAAAGGGTCTTACACTAATGAATAAGACACAGAAGATGAATAATCTAGACTATATGGAGCAGAAATAAGGACCAGTGACACTACTGTAAACTATCTGCTAACTGCAGTGTAATAAAATGAGGCAGAAGTGAAAGGACTTCCATTTTTTGTGTCTGATTAAATTGGCTTATGGAAAGAGAGATAAAAAATATAATGAATTCATAACTTTGTAATACACTATGGTAATAAGGAACTATGCTTCTTGCAAGAAGGCCAAATGATCTGCATTTCTAATGTGGCAAGGTATTTTGGACCACTTTGTTTCTCAGTACTCAGCATACATATGCAGAAGTGCAGGGCATTGTCCCAGTAAAAAAACCTTTTAAAAAAAGGTCTAACTATCCATGTAAACACAGACGCAGGCAGACACTAGATCAACACTTCCTATTATCAGCCACAAGGTTGGACAAGCTACCTTAGCTTAAAGGAATGCATCCCTGACAACTCCTATTGCAGCTCTCATTTTCAGGTGCTTCCCCTCAGTAGCATAAGCATTGAAATGTTATTACCATCAAAAACATGTACTTTTGTTGTTAAAAAAATCTACTCTTATAAAGAGTCATAAAAGTCAGAATATGTTTCAAAATTGCCTGATTTGAGTGGTAGGTGGTTTTGCTATGTTTATCAATGCGTATATGTTTTATGAAACAGTGTAGTAGCTTCAATGAAAATTTGTTTTTTTTTCTTGCTCTTTCTCACAGGCTAAAGTATACAGTTCAGTGTATGCTGGAAGTCTAGCTGGTAGTATTTGTTTATTTACAATTTGGTGCCTTCTGATGCTTTTTTTATCTTTGACCCTGGGCCTATTAAATTTGTAGGGCATCAGTTTACCCCTTTGATGCTGAGGAAGATGAAGACACGTATCAAAGAGAAGTTGGCTGTACAGGCAGAGAAGACAATAGGCTCTCTATTTTGGCAAATGCCTCTCTTGCACTCCCAGGGAAGACTGCAATATATTCTGAGCCCTGTGTTTGTCACAACCTAAGCAACTCTAACAGATAAAACATAACAATCTGATGTGAATTTTATGAAGCTACCGGCAACTTTCATCATTCAGCTTTGTGGAAACAGAAATATAGATTAGTTCCTGTCCATCTGCCAAGGAATAATTAATAAGCTTGAAAGAGATAAGAAGAGGAGGACAAGCTAGACTAAAGCTGCCTCTTTAACATCCTCTGTGCCTGAGTATCAATGTAAAGGTGGGAAATACTTTGTGTACTCAGACAAAATAGTTCTGCTTGTAGGCAGCAAATTTGACCTCTAAGAGCTAATAGAGCAGCTCAGCTCCAAAAATCAGATAAAAGTGAACTTTGCCATGGGAAAGATCAAGCTCAAGAAACAAACTGCTGTTATCTGGGGAACAAATACATTGAAAAGACATTATGCCTAAAATGGTTCCAACAATTTACCACTTCACTGTGCACTTTCGAAGACTGTACACCAAACCTGCGCATTAGACAGCTCATCACCCAGGTGCTCACAGCACATATGGTTAGGAACATCCTGACTTTGCTTCCAGCTTCCAGGACTTTGGCCTGGTGGCAGCTCCCTGCTTTCTGCCACAAAGTTTGATTTAGCTGTCTGGACATATTCGTTTAATCTGATGGCACAGAAAAGATCTAATTTTGATTCAACTTCACTGCTTGAAATCAGGTGTAAGATCTTTGAGACTGACATTACCTCCAGGCCAGGCATTCAACTGTCTCTCCCATGTGAAATGTGTGCCTGGCCCCAACTCCGAGCACAGCTGGAGAAGGTAGTTCTGAGTCCCCTCACTTTCAGGGAGGAGCTGAGCCCAGGAAACACCTCTAACCACAGAACTTTTGTTGAGTTTGTTCTCTCACTTTTCATCACTTTTCCTGACTCCTTCTGCACTCTCCTCATCCCCTTAAAAAGTATAAAAAGAAAATACTTGGGGGGAAGAAAAAAAAAAAAAGATTGATTTCAAAATAATGGAAAACTGTCTTCCTATTCAGAGCTACTACTAAAAAGATAGAGAGAGAGAGATAATGAGGCTGCTCAGGAGCTGTTTGATAAGCATGTGGTTTGTCCTATGCACTATGACAAATCTCCCAGAAATGGATGTTGCTCTTCTAAGCACTGTCTAAAAAGTTGCTTTATCTGTTTAATAATGTATCTAGATTTAACCTCACCTTTGCAACAGACAAAATTAAACAGAGTAAAACTACCTCGGGATATGAATACAGATCTTCTAACTGTATGTTAAAATACTATTGTGTTCCATGACACATTCAGTTCCATTTGCATTATTGAAAGCTAATGCATTCATCTGGCAATAAAAATGCATGGCCTTCTGAAATGAATGTATTGGATGAATGAATTCTCCTGGTTCTATGCACAGTCTCAATGCATTGCTCACATGCCCTTGTCTTTTGCAAGGTTGAATAAAGTAAGTAGTCCATGTTCCATAGCTCATTTTGCAAGACTCACGAAGAGTAATAAACTCACTGTGAATTTATCATTTTACACACAGAAATGCAGAAATCCATTGTTTGCTCTTGCGGGGGGAAGGGGAGGGAGAGGAGTAGGCTGGACAGGAGGTGGATGTGGGGGAAGCCAAAGGGGAGGAGGATCTGTACAGCTTTCTTCCTTTTAAGGTGGCATACAAAGTTTAGTCTGTTAAAACACCTTCACTGCTTTGCTATAAAAAAAAAAAAAAAAAAGACAGATATCAGAAACATCTTTAAATATTATTTTCTGTGCTTCACAAGCTCTGCTTTCAGTCTACAGAAAGGTTTAAGATATTTCAGCAGCTCTGCTCCAAGCTGTGATAATCCAGGAAACGAGAAATGAGACACATTTACTGCCTAATGTTCACGGCATCTCATCTTTTCAGATTCAATACTTCACTGCCTGTTGAGTTCTTACGTTTCAACATGTGCCCTTGAGAACCTTTGAAAGAATCAAAAACATCAATGCAGCAGGGCATACTGATGTTAAGCTACTGAAAAGGTATTAATGGCCTTGTATGTACATCTCTATACAAAGTTCTAGCTGACCTAAACAACTCACTCGACACTCCACATGTCAGGGTAGACCAATACTGAATAAAAGACCAAGCATCTGATATCTGTCTGAGCTGTAATGCTCAAACTGGTTTAAAGGCTACAAAGTGTGGCTGTGTGAAAATCACATTAAAAATCTAGCCTTATTTTACTGCAGTCCTCTTATCCTACAGGAGCAGGTCAGGGCAAGCTGCATCCAGAATTTCCCCTTCCGCATGCATTTGCTTCAAGAGATAGTCCCCTACCTGTAGCTTTGCAAAAGTGCAACTTTGGTGTTTATGCCACTGTTGTCTAAGTCACCAAGCCATAACTTCAGGGTTTTTTGCTAATACTATGGCAGGTATGGGGCAAAGCAGTGTTATATCTCTTGTGTTTCTAACTGCATCTGCATCAATAGGTTTGTATGACTTCTGTAGTGAAATGCGCCAGTGAGGTACTTCCCAGAGAGGCACAAAAGCTCACATATATGAGTACCATGATTACCAGGAACAGCGTCTTTGCAGCAACACTGAGCTTCCAGAGACATGTTCTCTCTATCAGAAAGAGAACAGCCATCTTCACAGAAGGAGGTCATGGCTTCCTTTACAAAATGGGTCGTCTTTGTTGCTTAGGAATGTTTTTGCACATTTGGCTGTACCTCGGCACACATCACACTATAAGATGGTGCCAGAAACAAAGGTTGCCATCCTCCTCAGCCAGTTTCATTCTTGCAGAGCCAGATCACAGAGGAATGGACAGAGGAATTTCACTGCTCATCTACCTTTTGGCTGCAGTGCAGCTTCCAAGGCAATACAGTGGTTGCCATCTTCATCCCACACCAGGGTCTCACTCTAACATCCAATGCCTACCTGACAGTCTGCTGGGGTGGCACATTCATAAAATCATAGAATCATAAAATAATTAAGGTTGGAAAAGAGCCTTACAATCATCAAGTCTAAACGTAAATCTAACACTGCCAAGTCCACCACTAAGCCATGTCCCTAAGTGCCACATCTACACATCTTTTAAATACCTCCAGGAATGGTGACTCTACCACTTCTCTGGTCAGCTTGTCCCAATGCTTGACAACCCTTTCAGTGAAGAATTTTTTTCTAATATCCAATCTAAACTTCCCCTGGCCCAACAAGAGCCTGTTTCCTCTTGTTCTATCACTTGTTACTTGGAAGAAGAGACTGACACCCACTTCACTAACAGCATCTGTTCAGATAGTCCAGATAGACAACAATAAGGTCTCCCCTCAGCCTCCTTTGTTTCAGACTAAACAACCCCAGTTCTCTCAGCTACTCCTCATAGGTTTGCTTCTTCTCTGGAGTTTGGGAGCTTAACATATCAGAGAAAAGTTTGTGGAAAGTCTCAGTCTTGTCAGTGGGCGGAGGAGAGACTATCCAGCACTTACTTTTATACACCTGTTTTAGTTCATCCAATGGCACTGGCTGGACGGAGAAATGAGCAGGAGTTCTGAAAACTGGATAACAAACCCCAAAGAACCAGTAAAGATTAGGACTGAATTTCAGTCATACCAGTTATCAGCTTTGTGCCTATAACTACAGTCACCAAAAGCCCTGTTTTCTTTTGTGAGCATGACCTTCTGATGTTAGAGCTGCATCTGAGATAATGACTGAAAAAATAGCTGTCAGGTTCCCTTCCCTTCCCTTCCCTTCCCTTCCCTTCCCTTCCCTTCCCTTCCCTTCCCTTCCCTTCCCTTCCCTTCCCTTCCCTTCCCTTCCCTTCCCTTCCCTTCCCTTCCCTTCCCTTCCCTTCCCTTCCCCCATCCTCTTCTCCTTTCCTTTCCTTTCCTTTCCTTTCCTTTCCTTTCCTTTCCTTTCCTTTCCTTTCCTTTCCTTTCCTTTCCTTTCCTTTCCTTTCCTTTCCTTTCCTTTCCTTTCCTTTCCTTTCCTTT
Organism: Patagioenas fasciata; assembly: GCF_037038585.1. Lineage (NCBI taxonomy): Eukaryota > Metazoa > Chordata > Aves > Columbiformes > Columbidae > Patagioenas > Patagioenas fasciata. Next base: position 23,938,298 of record NC_092524.1, on the reverse strand, counting down.
CCTTTCCTTTCCTTTCCTTCTTCCACAATGTACAGTGACAAATCTGGATTACACAGTGTCACTTTCTGAGCAGCTATATCTTTGCTAGAAGTCTGTAATATTTGCAGAATAATTTGAGAAATGGACCATCTTTGATTAGTAAAATCCCATATCACATCTTTCATTCAATACTCTTCATCAATACTCTTATTGATCACTCTGGATATCAGTCAAGCTCTGCCCCGTCCATGCCCCGCTTCCTTGATGCCTCACACCTGGCAGAGCACTCAGAACGTTCTTGGCTCTCACACCAGAGCAATTAAAAACATCAACTCTGTCTCAGGGTGTTATCATCTTGTTCTCAAATCAAGTCCAAATAATGATGGTGCTAGCTATGAAAAAGAAAGGTTTGTAACTGTGTGAAGAAAATTAACTCATTTTCAGTCAAACCAGCACAAACTTACAGCAAGCCTTAGTGGCAAAGAAATGGCAAAGAATGAGAGAAAAATTTCTCATCTAACCAGTAGCTTTGTGAGAATGTAATTTTAGTGGTTTCCATTTCTATTCATGATTTATACAGCAGTCTGTTCTATCAGTTAAACCATCACACAGTAGACATGAAATGGAAAATTCTAAGTCTTGATCATTAATATTTATCCAGAAGTTTTTCAGTAATAGTGATACACTGTGCAAAATCACAGGGCTCAAGAGTCATGACACGGGTAGTTCCTTTGCACTCTTACATGAAAGAACATTGTACTAAAAGACATAAGAAACCAGCTGTCTGGACACCTACTTGACTCAAACTCTGTGTTTTTTGTAACATTATGTAAAATTTGGAAGGGGAGAGAAATATAAAAGTAGATATATATGAGAATATGAAATCTATTTGTCTACCAATAATCATAGAGTTTCTGCATATTTTAAACACTTGTTGAAAATAACAAACCCTCCATATTTGATTTTTGGAGCCCTTAAAAAGAGGTAGATTTTTAACTAGTTGCAGATCTGGCTTCACTCCAAAATGAAGAAAAGAATCCTGTAGCAAAAAAGGGTAGTGAATTGACATGTTTCACCACCCACTTCTGCAGGATAACCACAGAAATATCCTTCCCAGGGGATCTTCTGAGATCAAGATTTCTCCCGTGTCTCCAACTTACCTTCACCCCCCTCCGCATTTTTCTTATAACCCCTATGCCTCAACCATGTAGAAAATCCTTCCCTTTGTTATCTCTGCTGTCTTTTGGAATCATGACTCCCAACAGCCCCTATGGTTCGCTGCAAGTTTTTATTTGGAGAGAAAGAAGATAAAGGAAGAAGGAGTAGGGACATTTCACATACAGCCCAGTTATTTATGCTGAATCCTGTCCACAAGGGGATATCTGTCAGCACCTTTTGCCATGTCAGCAGAATCATTGACAGACAGTCTAAGAGAGAGTGAGAAAAAACAAGGGCAATAAAACCAAGAAATTTCATTCATAAAATTTCCTTTTTATGTGGATGTTGCTTTATAGGATATTTCAATCTCTTCACAATCAATCTGAGAACTATTCAAAATAATAAAGGGATATGGTTCAATTTCTGGCTATAAGATAAATGCCAGGAAAGAAAAGTTATGAAGCTAAGTAGAAGGAATACAGACAGTATTACTACTCTGGATATATTTGAACAGAAACAAAAGGGACCAAGATATGTATTTATCTCTCAAAGATTTTAAGGCAATTGAAAGGACTAATGCCAGATATCTGCTGGGAGCTGAATACTGCACAGAAGAGGCATTCTAGGAATTTCCTGGAGTGTATAGAGGACAATTTCCTTCATCAGCTGGTAAATGAGTCTACCCGGGGTAAGGCCTTGCTAGACCTACTGTTTACAAACAGAGAAAGGCTGGTGGGAGATGTAGTGGTTGGAGACCGTCTGGGGCATAGCGACCACGAAATAATAGAATTTTCAATAGTTAGAGATGCAAGGAGAGCCATCAATAAAACCTCTACACTGGACTTCTGGAGGGCAGATTTTTGCCTATTCAGAAGTCTAGTTCAGAGCATACCCTGGGAAACAATGCTTAAAAACAAGGGGGCCCAGGAGGGTTGGACATACTTCAAGCGGGAGGTTTTGAGGGCACAGGATCAGGCTATACCAGTGTGCCGAAAGGCTAGCCGGCAGGGAAGACAACCGGCTTGGCTAAACAGGGAGATTTTGAAGGAAATCAGAAATAAAAAGAGAGTTTACAGACTGTGGAAAAAAGGGCTGGCTACCTATGAAGAATTTAGGAAAATAGCTAGATCGTGCAGGAAAAAAAATCAGGGAAACAAAAGTGCAGTTTGAAGTTAATTTGGCCGATTCTGTTAGGGATAATAAAAAGTCCTTCTTTAAATACATTAATAACAAAAGGAGGGGCAAGGAAAACCTCCATTCTCTACTGGACTTTGAGGGAAATATAGTTAACAAAGATGAGGAGAAAGCTGAGGTACTTAATACCTACTTTGCCTCAGTATTTACCAGTCAAACAGATGCCCCTCAGGATAACTGGCCTCTGGAGATGGTTGACAGGGATAGGAAGCCAAATAGTCCCCTTGTATTCCAAGAGGAAATAGTTGGTGGCTTACTGAGCCATCTGGATCCTCATAAGTCTATGGGACCAGACGGGATCCATCCTAGGGTGATGAGGGAGCTAGCAGAAGAGCTCGCCAAGCCGCTCTCCATCATCTTCCAACAGTCTTGGCTCACTGGGGAGGTCCCAAATGATTGGAAACTGGCAAATGTTACCCCAATCCACAAAAAGGGCTGCAAAGCTGACCCTGGCAACTACAGGCCTGTCAGCCTGACCTCGGTGCCTGGCAGGGTGATGGAGCAGATCATCCTGAATGCAATCACACAGCACCTCCAGGATGGACCAGGGATCAGACCCAGCCAGCATGGGTTTAGGAGGGGCAGGTCCTGTCTGACCAACCTGATTTCCTTTTATGATCAGGTGACCCACCTAGTGGATGAGGGGAAATCTGTAGACGTGGTCTATCTAGACTTCAGCAAAGCCTTTGACACTGTCTCCCATAATATACTCCTTCAAAAGCTGATAGCCCGTGGCTTGGACAAGTGCACTCTCTGCTGGGTTAAGGACTGGCTGGAGGGCCGGGCCCAGAGAGTGCTGGTGAATGGGGCTGCATCTAGCTGGCAGCCAGTCACTAGTGGTGTCCCCTAGGGGTCAGTGTTGGGTCCAGTCCTGTTTAGCATCTTTATGGATGATTTAGATGAGGGGATTGAGACCATCATCAGCAAATGTGCTGATGACACCAAGTTGGGGGGCAGCGTCAACCTGCTGGAAGGCAGGAGGGCTCTGCAAAGAGATCTGGATAGACTGGGAAAATGGGCTGATTCCAATGGGATGAAGTTCAACAAGGCCAAGTGCCGGGTCCTGCACTTTGGCCACAACAACCCCCTGCAGCGCTACAGGCTGGGCACAGAGTGGCTGGAGAGCATTCAGGCAGAAAGGGACCTGGGGGTACTGATTGACAGGAAGCTCAGCACGAGCCAACAGTGTGCCCAGGTGGCCAAGAAGGCCAATGGTATCCTGTCCTGTATCAAAAATAGCGTGGTCAGCAGGACAAGGGAAGTGATCCTTCCCCTGTACTCTGCATTGGTGAGGCCACACCTGGAGTATTGTGTTCAGTTCTGGGCCCTCAGCTCAGGAAAGATACTGAAGTGCTGAAGCAGGTCCAGAGAAGAGCAACAAGACTGGTGAAGGGACTTGAACACAAGACCTATGGGGAGAGGCTGAGGGAGCTGGGGTTGTTTAGTCTGGAGAAGAGGAGGCTTAGAGGTGACCTCATCACTCTCTATAACTGCCTGAAGGGAAGTTATAGCCAGGTGGGAACTGGTCTCTTCTCCCTGGCAGTTAGCAATAGGACAGGGGGGCATGGGCTTAAACTCTGCCAGGGGAAGTTTAGGCTGGATATTAGGAAGAAGTTCTTTACGGAAAGAGTGATCAGGCATTGGAATGGCCTGCCCAGGGAGGTGGTGGACTCACCGTCCCTGGAGGTTTTTAAACTGAGATTGGACATGGCTCTTAGTGCCATGATCTAGTAAATGGGCTGAAGTTGGACCAAGGGTTGGACTTGATGATCTCTGAGGTCTTTTCCAACCTAGCCAATTCTGTGATTCTGTGATTCATCAAGTAGTAAAATACTTACCTGAAACAGTTTTCCTTTTTCTAAACAGACAAAATAGAGATAATTGAAATAAAATTCATGAAATAAAGTCTTCTTCCAGTATTTTTCACTATCATCCCTCAAGAAACAGAAAGATCTGGTGAATATCTACATCTCAAAATTCAAATGAGCCACAAATTGTAGGATTAATACTATGCAGGACCAGTGTGCAATGATTCCATTGCAGATGCTGATTCAGGTTATAATAGATATAGTTAAACATAATGAGATCAAAACTTTACACATCAGAAAACTAACAAAATAAATAAAGCTATATCATTTATTGGTCAATTAAATTAGGAAAAATCACAGTACATTTACTGAGTAGAAGATAAAAGAAACTAATACTTTTGCTTTTTGTTAACCCTACCTATAGAGCGATGTTATAGAATGACACCTAATTTCACAAAATGTGTAAGAAGAAAACACCAAATACGTGCAAGTATATAACCAAACCCAGAGGCTGTTCAAAAATTTAACAAGTAGAAATGACCAGTTCTCTTTAAATTGCACCTGTTAAGCCCTGTCTTATTTCAGGCATGCAGATACTGATCTCATACATGGTTTAGTTCATTCGTACACCCCTGTAGCCTTGTCATAAGAGTAGCTACTTGATCTGGATGGCTCTCTGCCCCCTTAGCGCACCATGGAGATCATCCAGCACTGCGTGCCAAGGGAGAGCAAGGGAAACAGTCTATCCCCTGAGGATTAATATAAGATATTCGTATATTTGTAAGTCACTAGAAAAACTGAAAGACAGGCAAACAAAATAGGATGGGGTCCCTTCAGCAAACTCTGCCTGAGTGGTCTCAGGAGGGTTTGCCCTCCTCAGGAGGACAAAGTGGTTCCACCACAGTAATTTGGTGCAAGACACTAGAAGCATCATGCTGCAGAGTGAGTCCCCATTCCTCCTTTTAGTCATTCCTCCTGCTTCAAGTTTCCTCCTTTCTTCTCCTTTTGCCCTGCCTACAGCCCAATGCTAAGTTTATGGTGCTCTTCACAAGCTGAGCCTGGCCCCAGCTGTATTACAACCGCTGCCCCTTGAGACAGGAGCACAGCCGCTCTAGAGAAGTTTCCAAGCAGCCATGATTCATGGATGCACAGCTCACCACTTCACTTCCCATGGCCATGGCTGCCCATGTGGCAGCCGGCACGGTCAGGTGTGTGTGGCTGTGGCCACGCTGCCAGGAGAGCCCGGGCACAGGGTGGCAGTGAGACCTGATCCAGAGCGCACCCTTGGGCTTCACTGGCAGGCAGGCTCTCCAGCTGAGTACCAAATCGCATTTTGGGAGAGTCCCCGAGGCAAACCTCAAGAAAAAGCATAGTAAGCATCATAATGCAGTATAGTTAAAATTGATAGGATTCAGTGTGCCAAGTCTGTTTGACAAAATGGCACTAAGAACAGAATACCAACAGACATACATTAATAAACAATATCTTAGAGATTTTAATCCTTTAAAATATTGTTTAATTCACTTAATATCGTTTTCCCAGTGTGAATCAGGAGTAGATTCCTTGAACTGCCTTCCATATCCTAAATATAAACAATAATAAATAAAAACAGTTTAAAGCCAGTTTAAGAGTGATTCCAAGTAGAAGGTTACAAGCCAGAAATAATGAGGTAAACAGGCTCTAGTTAAAGTTTAAAAGTAGGTATTTTTAAATGCTCTTTTTTTGAGAATTATCAGGCAGCATGGATATCATGAGGTTACTGTAGGGAAAAGAAACAAACCAACAAATCTTTCCACATTGCCAGAAGCAAACAATGCTTAGACTATTGTCAGTACAGTTTCTCCCTCATGGCTTGAACAACACTTGAAAATTATTATTAGATACAATCAAAACAGCCATTGTACACAACAAAAGGCAGGAGAAAACACATTGTTAAGGAAAAGCCAGTTAATGAATTTTATGACAAGGAGGCAAAAGGTAGCCTTCAGAGCATATTTAAGAGGAATATGACTTTTTTCTTTAATATGCACACAGACTTTTGAGATACATTAGCTTAGTGACAGCTATGAGTGAAGGATACATGGAATTCTTAACTCATGTGGGGAGAAAAAAATGTGTAAATGACTTTCACTGAAGGGACTTCCCTGAGCCTTGGGCCCAGAAATGGGCTGATTGTAAAATTAAGACCCACTGTTTGACATTAGTCAAGGTGACTTTTGTTCCTGTTCATCCATGTACAAGCCAGTTTAGTAGCAAAGACAAAGCAGAAGACATGGCATTTTTCACATGTTTTTGTTAGTTTTCAGTCATGCCTACATACACATAAAAAAGCTTTTTACTGTGTGGTTTCAAAATAAATGCATGCTATAGACACATGGCTTGAAAGGATAAAAAAGGAGCTAGAATATCTTGTTTCATCATATTAACCAATAAACTATTTAAGGAAATTATGAATGAGCTCGTTAAAACTGAGATCACACATATTTTTAGTCACTGAGAAGTAAATAATTGCAGTAAATCGTTTCCAAGTTATGTTTTCCTAAAAAATACAATTTCCAGTCTATAATGCAGTTCTTCTATTCCACATACTACACCTACTCTTTTGCTAGTAATACAGAAAAATAGTTTCTGTTGTCAGCAGTTCTATTTACCGTCAGTTAAAATCAGGATTAAAATAGGAAATATTTCCATTTCTTAGTGTCCTTTTGTTTTAATTACACATACGAAAGTTTAAAACTATATTTTCCTGAAACATAATCACTGTATTAGTGATTAGTAAGATTTAATACTTCTACCTTTGCATATTCAAGTTAACAGTGTCTTAATATTATCACAGTCATTGTGATAGACTTTTCCATAAGTTTTTTTTAGAACATTATCTGCCAAGAGAGACTGTATCTGAATGGTTAAGATTTCACTCTAAATAGCAACTGTGGAAATAAAACTATAAGCAAAGATAAAATACCATGGGAGGAAATCTTGATTTCTGATGGACATCCTCTGGTTACATTTTTATGTTTTCTGCTCCAAATTGCAAATGGAGATAAGTCAGTCAAACAAAGTTATATTTGTCCTTGCCCCTAAAGTTAGGATATATTTTTATATATTGGATTTATTTTATATTAATATGACCTGCAAAGACTTTCAGAACAAGATAGTATGTGGTTCACTGTAGCAGGCAGCATCTGTTCTGTCTCACAGAATGGCAGCTATCTCTGTAGACTGCCAAGTCATATAAATTTAATGGTGCAGTCTACAGAAAACAGGATCCTAATGGTTATGTATCTATAGACGTATACTCATGGTGCTAGAAAGGCTCAATCAATATCCTAGTTGGACTTTCTACATATTGAGGGGCTCTTAAGTTTCACACTGTAGCACACAATGCAGGAGTAAATAAAGAGCTAGTCATCTATATTACCTATGGCAATTTGTAACAAGTTTCAGAAACCACACTGGCAGAGCCTGCAGGGCATACAGGGAGGGACTGCCACAGCTTCTAGGACAGAAGAAAAGCATCAACCAGAATGGATGCCTCTCTCTAAACCTGTTGCTTCAAGCTCTACTTTCTTTCACGTGTCTGCTGCTTTCACATTAAAGTCCATGTGTTGTGGGCCTGCAATTGTAAAAAATGACTGAAATACAGACTGACTTCTGTAGCCTAACAAGCTGTAGTGGTTACGGACAGCAGTACTGGGGAGAAAACAGAGTCAGGCACTATAGGAAGAGAGAATAAGATGGCAGGTCTACGTTTCTGATGCTGTATTTTTTTGAGATTCTAATGGCTTTCATTAAGCTTAACCTTATTGGTGTCTGTAAAGGCTGAAATTAACATGTGCCAATCATAGTAAAGAGTAAAGACGAGTGGTGTCAACACAGAAGACTTCAGGGAAAATGCCTGACTTGAAGGTCAAGAGCTATACAGTGTAAATTCTGGTGTTATCACAGAAGATACTCCAGGTTTAGAGTGTAACCAAGAAACCTAGAGTCTTTTGAAGCTGACTTCAGAATGGACCACAGATACACATTCAAAAAATTTGCAGACATGGTTTTATGTGTGTGCCTGAGAGTATAAGCAGGTCTTTCACAAAGATCTCAATGTGCTGCGATTCATTAGAAATGCACAGCCTTCAAGACACTGAGTTGTCTTACCCTTTCTACTAACCTGTATTGCAGAAATACGACTTAGCAGAATGAGACATGGCTATTTGCTTTAAAATGTAGTAGAAGCGTGCTTTGAAATGCTATACTTGATGTGTGACATCAAGTCACAGACTTATGATTTGCAAAACTCAGCCTTCAGTGCTCAGTTTTTCATTGTGAGGCATAACTGGTGCACTCTGGATTTTATGGCTGTCCCTACCAGAGACAAGTATCTGTGTGCTTGAACTCAGAGATGAGCTATTAATTTATAGAGGTCCCTATATTAAATACATATGCTATATACAGTTTTCTGACACTAACAATGCCTTTTTCTTCTTCTGTTGCATTCATTTCCCTTTTTCATTAAACTTGCTTTCCAGATAGTTGGTCAAACTAATGTATTTGCACTTGGCTCATGCATTAATTTCTGCAAACTATATGACATTTTGCATACTGCACACCTTGTCATAAATTAGTACTTACTTCATAGTACGTACTACTGTATTTCTAAATACTCAAAGCAGTGCATCAGCTACTGGTGACTCACAAAATAACATTGACAGAAGGAAGCCATTCACAAATAGGGAAATAATGAAGATTTATTTTCAATCTAATGGGCATTAGGAAAAATATTTTAAAGTTCAGCAAATAGCTTGAATTTTAATATATAAGTTTACTAACACAACTAGAGCTGGCCATGAATTCTAAGATGGATAAGCAAATGTCACTGCGCTACAAGAAAAGTCACAACCTTCTTTATCTTCTTCCTTCCTTCATTCACTTTTATTTTATTAACACAAGAACAAGAGGTTTCTTTAGGTCTTGAAGTATTCTTATTTATTTCTCTTTGCTGAAGTTCAGTTCTGTAGCGATATAGTGAAAAACTAACTAGCTGGGGGTTCATACAGTCTCTGTCATTCCTTACGGTTGGTTGCTGCAATATGAAACAAAATGAGCAGCTCTTAATATATGCAGTGAGGAAGGTTAGATAGACTTCCTCAGCTCCTCAAATAAGAGACACAGTGCAACACTCCCAGGATACAAATTACCCCAGCATCACTGATCATCTGTGTGGGGTTGTGGGAAATCACTGTTTGCCCTCATCAGGAAAATAAATTTTCTAGAATCACATTGTGTTCCAATGGGAAAAATAAATAAATCAATAAAAGCCATTTTCCTATCACTCTGACTAATTTGACACCCTTTCATCATCAAGCAAATGTAAAATTACATTCATCCAGATAGTCTTTTGTCTAGGCACACAGTGCTAAAAGGCAAGAGTAGCAAGCAAAGATGTAAAGCCTTCAGCACACCAACAAAATGCCTTTTCTTCTCATCATAGTTGCAATGTGATCTGAAATATTATCAATGTTTGAATTTCTACTCTCCTGTCTGACATCCTGTGTGTTACACCACTGAAGTTTGCTGTTACTGTTTCCCATTTATTTGAATTCCTGTTGTTGAATGAACATAGCTCTTGCAGAAATCTGCAGTTGTGAGCCCAGAGGTACTCAGGTGGTTTCAAAGCAAATTATAAATATTTGTGAGGAGTGGTGCTCAATGCTTTAATTGTGGACTTTTCCTAGTAACAGTAAAAGTAACAAAACAGTAACAAAAATCCACTCAGTGCATCAGGTAGTAAAAGCTCTGCAATTTCACGTTTAAGTTGGGTGATATTCACATCCATTGTATAAGTTCACTTTTTTTTTTCCTTTTTTTTTTTTTTTTTTAACAACTCCAGGAATACATCCACATGCAACAGAAGTGCATTTAGACAGATGTAGCACGTGATGATACCAGTAAGCTTAGCATTTGTGCAGTTACAGTTCAGTTCAAAAAAAGTGTGAGTCAGTCCTTCCTGAGGGTAGAAGACTTGCTGCAAAGTTGGAGAATGCTACTTATATGGTCTTGTTAGTAACAGAATCAATTTTACAAGATGTTCCCTTCTATGTTCCCTTCTGGAACAGGTACAGGATGGGCCTTTGCTGGCTCTTCCCTAGATATCACTGGATCTGTTACAGTTGGATTAACCTTAAGATAGCAACCAACCTTGCAACTATAGAATCTTTGTATAAGTAGACCTTGTAACCATAGAATTCTTGTACTTAGTAACCAAGCCTTATTCTTAAAGTTGACATAGATTTATGATATATTCTTTTAAAGCAGGTAACTGTAACCGAGCCTTATTCTTAAAGTTGACATAGATTTATGATATATTCTTTTAAAGCTGGTACCTTAGAAATAACTGATAAACATGCGAATGTTACTTAACATCTCTTAGATAGACAGTTTGTGTTAGAATAGGTGTGGAATATGCTAATGGTTGTCAAGGGCTGTGATGAATATGTACGTGACTAACTTGTACAAATAAGGTATAGTCTGAATCAGCTGTTCGAAGCCAGCTTTGGGTGCGAACCCCTGGTTTCCCAGCGCTGAAATAAAGCACCGCATATAACTACGCCTGTGGTTATGTGTCCTTGATTGCTAACAGTCTGACTTCTTTGATGTCTGTTCTATGTTTTCCTACATTCTCTCTGATATATTGATCTGACATACTGCCTAGGCGTGAGATAAATTTGGCATGCCCTTGCTTCTCATCAGTACTGATGCTCTCGGTTTTCTTATGCTTGCTTTCCTGAAGGAATGGCTGTCCTCGGGAAAGATCTATTTCCTCCTTTTCTTTATTTCAACTTTGGAATAAAATCAAAACCTTGTTTTATACTGTGGGTTCTCCCATATAAATTTCTATCTATCTCAGAAGTCAATTACATCAGTTAATAACAAAGAATCTGTTAACATCATGTGATGTACGTGTGGGGTAATATATGAATGTCAAATCTTCATGCTGCAGGCCACAAGGGAAATTCTGCTTATGAAATATGTTTTGGGAACTGAAAAGGCCAGAGTATTTCTAGGCTGGAGTTTACTAGCCACTGAAGTACCCTTACCCCTGAAAATCAGGCAACACATCAGCTCAAATCAGAGTTGTGACTCAAATACATATGCCTTCAGGTTTAACATTTAAAGAAAACGAAAACTTAGACAATAGACTTTTCTTTCCCTGTGTCTTTCAAATGTCTGGAACAGCAAAAATCTATTGCAAAGACACCAAAAAGCCATTAATTACACTGAATGAACAGATACATGCTTTCATCATATCATGTGGGGAAAAAAAAAAAGACATTAACTTCTCGTTATTGTCCAAGATGTTACTTGCTAAGAAAGCCTACATTTTAAAGGGCCAGAATAGAAGATTGGGACTTGAAGCTGCGCTGAATTTCTGTTACATTGATAACATAAAAGTCCCCTTCCCACTCTTCTTACTGGAAGTCCCGTGAGTCTGGCAAATCCCCCCTCATGTGAATTTCCTTTCACTTTATACTACTGAATTTCATCTAACTCATGTTGTTTCTATTCTCAAGAGAAATCATTGCTGCTGAGTGGTGTTCCAGCCCTTTTCTATATTGAAAGAACTTCCCAGAATTGCCATGAGTAATTTTTATTAGCAGACACATCCTTTTTGTATTACAGATATTAATGAAAGAAGAAATGAGATCATGATGCAGTGGGCAAGGAGTATGGCAGGGAGATCAAAACCACTCTATAGCCCACAAACTAAAATGTATTCTTTGTTTTCAGCAGCAACAGCAAGGTTGAACATGAGGGCAAACACATGATTGCTAATGGAACTGAGGATCTCAAAAGTAGAATAACAGCTTCTGGAGAAGAAGCAAACCCTCAGTGATCTCAATAAAGTGCAACAGATACACATCCCAGAAGTGCAAGAAACCAAATAGATTGAGCTACAAGCTGAGTAGCAAGGATTTTTAGCAAATTTTCATTTTGGCAAATATCACATGACTGTGAACAGAAGGATCTTTATGGAAGGGGTAAAACTTAATGCACGCTATTGCTGTTCCACTACTCTGACCACAATAAAGCACTTGAACAGATATTCGAAGCAAGGAAAAGGTGGGGAAATGAGGTCTGTATTTTCTTTAATAGGAAATAATTGTCAAGACAGTGTATTAATATGACAGGACAAAACATCTGTCACAGAATAGCATGGAAAATGTTGGAATATATTTTAGGCATCTTGCAGAAGCTCTCTTGTACTTCTGCGGATGCCCAGGCCACCCAAATCAAACAGCTTCCACTGAGATGTAATAAAGTATAAGAAGGAAGTGCCCCAAAGACAATGCAACCTCAAATTGTATTTCCTACAAAATAGATTGCCCGGTAGTAGAGAAGAATAAATATAATCAGGATAGCAGAGCCATTTTGTAGCCTCTGTCACTTCATATGAGGAGGTTTTATCCCATCCACACTTGCCGAAGTGAATGGGAAATCTCACCCTCTGACTCTAAAAGAGCTTATATTACATCTGAAACTTATCCAATAAATAATTTCTATGTACTTTATAAGAACAACATTGTTAATTCAGCATCTGTATGTGAAATTCACACTTTTTCTGTGTGCTGTTACAGTGGAAGACAAAATATATGATGTAGTATGGATTTTGTTGTTTGTTACCATTAAACCTTGACCAAGTGAAATATTATCTGGGTTTGACAGTAAAGGTACATCAGCTGTGAACTAGAGATGAGCATTAAATATCACAATTTCTGTAACTTTCTAGCCCTCAATCAGCACTCTACAGCATCTGCCTTTAATATCTACAGCTACTGTATAGCTACCGCAGTATCTTGCCCTTGCTGAAATACATCTAGTTGCTCAGTGGAAATAAATCTGCACACCAAGGAGGCCTTGCTAGGCATATCCTGGGGACTTAATGCCTCAACTACAAAAATTACACTGATACTGTCCTTTAAAAATGATTGTCAGAAGATGCTGCAGAAGATCATCGTACTATTAATACAAAGTGCAAAAGCGTAATTTTTTAATCCTAATTGATAACAGAGCAAGTGATAAATTTTTGGGGTTTTAGCACTTGTTTGAGAATAGGGAACTGATATTTTACTTACGTGTGAAGGGAAAAAACAAGCAAAAGCCAGCAGGATTTTTTTTTTTTTTTTAAGATGTGTAAGTGTTTTGAAATGAATCTTCTTAATGTCATTCATTCTAAATTACATATATTTGGCTTAGCTATTTCTCTGCACTTCGCAGATGATGATTTTTACAAAAGGGATTTATCATTTTCTTACTAGTAGTATTTGAGTTTGTTTCTTTTCAGTTCAAGCTCAGGTTTAAAATAAAAGATACGGGTAAACCAAGTCACTTAGGCATACAGCGTGGTGCATTTCTTTGCCTTGCAACTGTAGGCAGCTGGGTCAAAGGCTCCTAATGAAACTCATCCAGATTGTTAATCTTCAGCAGTGTGGCCTGTAAAGCAAAGAGTGCAGAAAATCACACATAGTACAATCCCAATGCACTATTTGCAGAGGTGTTGGCAAGTAGAGATTTGGCAGAGGCTGAATGAAAGAAAAAAACCAAAAAAGCACTGACTGAAGGAATATGGGAGCTATCCTTGCATTTCTGAGCCAGAGAAGATGAGCAGTTGGAAACAGCTTCACCAGCGACACAGAGTCTGCGCTTATGGTGGGTAATAGGATTGAAAGATTAGTAATTTTGTCAATCTGCTCTGGGGAAACAGTGGTATGGGAGGTAGGTCTTCTGGCTCGTGTGCAGGGATTGAAGTGGGATCTATACAGTTTCAGCTGAATTACTCAAGAACAACACATTTCAAGAAAATTCATTACCATGGCCACTTCATTTATCTTGTTAAAAATTGCTGAAAGTAATGATTATAACACACAGGTTATGTTACACACCTCATAATGACCGTAACGTATTCGTTATATTAGGCACCTGGAAAAGAATTGTATGCCACTTATATTTCCTCTCTCAATAAATTTCTTAAAGTCTTGGTCTTGGCTGTTGGATGCAGGGAGAGGCAGGAACTACCAAAATACCAAACACTTGTTTAGCAGTTGTTGGCAAATTTCCATTCTGATCTTTTCCACTACCACTTAAACTATGCCTTCTGTGAATCAACAAAGAAGACAGGGAATTGTGTGGCTCTTGATATTCATCCTGGAAATGTACCCATAAAAAGGACTTTAGGCATTGAAAAAAATCCCTGGTATTACTGTATCAATTACTTCAACACATTTTCAGTGGTTTTAGACAGTTTATATTATACAGCTACCTTACCGGCCACATGATCCAAACACTTGTTTAATTCCTAACATTTTTTTTTTTTTGCTAGCCTGATGGGTGTTACTCAACCTATACCAACCAGTTTGAAAGTACTGATTTCACAAGCATGAACCTAAGCAGTTGCTTGAGTGTGGCTTACTTGGAGTCTCTGCTCCCATGCTTTGGGATTATTTATTTTATTTTATTTTACATTTGTGTCTGACCAAATGAGAAGAAAGGAACAAAGACAGGGCAGCATTGCTTGTTAGCTGAAAAAACCTTGCATTTTCCTTCTTGCAACTTTAAGAAGGCATCTTGAGCCCTTACAGCTTTGCTACATCCTAGGCTTCTACCACTCAGCAAGTAAGGCAGTGCTGTGGAGGGTAGTAAGAGGACACCTGCTGAGTGCACTGCTCCTGTCTCTAGAGTTGAATCCGGACTCCTAGAGCTAACGATGATTGGAATAATGCAGCAGTGGCTGATAACACGTTTAGGCCTAAGAGGCTGAAAAAAAAAAGGAAAAAAACCTCATTAATTTTGTGTGGGTAAAACTGAAATCAGCTGAGCTGTGACAGAAGCACAGAGAAGGGTTTGTCCGCAGAGGAACAGAGCTCAACAAAGGCAGAGGAAAAAGCAGGGAAAACTGTGGCTTGGGAACTGAAGTGGTGGAGCTGCAAGAGCACACAAAAAGCAGGATGAATATGAAAGATAATGGCCCCAGAGACCTGAAGTACTTGGCACTGAGTGTTGTCTTTGTAGGATAAGTCCTCTCCTACTCAGTCTGCCTCTGAAGGGCCCTCCTGTCAGGCTAAACAGAGAAGAAAGCCACAGGTGCATGAACCCTTTGCTGCTCTGCTGCAGTGATCTCCTGAAAGGTTCAGCCAAACCACACCAGCTTCGAGGGGTTTTGTGCTGAGAGCCATCCACAGCCACTAAACACAGAAACATGTGCCCGAAACTTTTCCTGCTAAGTTCTTTTGCAATGCCACTGTTTTGTAGACATTTAGAAAAGCTTATATTTAAGAGAGAGTGACTAGATTGTTTGAATGGTAAAGCTTTCTTCTGAGAGGGAGAAACCTTCACAGTTCCTGATTTCTCTGTGTGTATGACGGGGAGAGGTTTTTATTATCCTAAGTGCTCCTCTGAGGCAGGTGTATTTGGTTTTATGGAATTATACTAATTAGTCATATATTCTTCCAATACCAGCTACATTATTGCTGCAAAACTTAAACTGTAGTAGTGCTCAGGATGCATGCAAATAATATGAGAACAGAAAGGGAAAACAGTATTTTTCCTATACGTTACTCTCTATTTTAATAGAAAAAAACAATCAGTGCTACCATGTACAAGCCTAATATTTCCTAGGTAAAGCAGCACTCTTGTATCTACCTATTTTTGCTCAGTAAATGAACGTTGCCTGGGTAAGAGCCACACAACAGCTGTTCAGCAGTGCTGCAACACTGCCACCATGTGCTCTGTACTGGGATCTGCGTTTACGGTGGCAATACAATTGGTCTCATTTTCCTGTTATTTTAGACAAATAAGAAATAAAATAAAAAGAAAATAAGAGGAGGGGAGAGGAGAGGCAGGGAAAAAAAAAAGAGAAGAAGAAATTAGAAAAAATAAAAGGAAAAAAGAAAAAAGAGAATAAGAGAAGGGGGGGGGAGGGGAGGGGAGTGGGGGGAAGGGAAGGGAAGGGAAGGGAAGGGAAGGGAAGGGAAGGGAAGGGAAGGGAAGGGAAGGGAAGGGAAGGGAAGGGAAGGGAAGGGAAGGGAAGGGAAGGGAAGGGAAGGGAAGGGAAGGGAAGGGAAGGGAAGGGAAGGGAAGGGAAGGGAAATATTTTTACTGGTACACAAGCTGAATGAGTGCATCTGACAGAGCTCCTTGCATACTGATGTTGTATGGCCCAATTCTGTCACAATTCAAAATGCTAGTTATTAAATTTAAGATTTCTAATTAAATTAAATCTCTAAATAATGTAGAAAGCACTAGCTCAGAACACAGCAGTCCTGTGGTACAGCACTCACAACCAAGATTCTGCACCTCTGAAATTCATTTCTAGCACAGATTTGCCTTCACACTGCTGCAAGAAAGCTTCCTCTCCCATCCTGAGTCTTTTGCTAACCATAGTTACTAGCTTCCTTTTATAAACAAATCCCTCACAGTAGGCTCGTCCCTAAGAAGTCAGAAAGAACAGGAGTCTGATTCAGTTCCATGTGGGTAGAGACTCTGAGGTTTAGCTCACATTTATCCAAATTTTTGACCAGAGAAGGCATTTCAGGCTCTTCACCGAAACTGGCTTTTTGTTTACTCCATTTAGCCTCTCTTCTATATAAAAGGCCTTAATAGCTTTTATGTCACATGCTCTGCAATGAACGGACAATTGCGTCAACCCAGCAAGAGCATGCCTCACTAAGTGAGCAATATCCATTTTCAACAGGGCAAAAGTATCAATGAAGTCCCACTTAATTGTTCCATGATACAATTTAGCACTGCTATAGCATGTATTAAATTAATTAAAAGGCTTTCCTTCCCATCAAATGTAATCAAGGCAATTTGCTTCCAAACATAATCAAGAAACTATGCAAGAAAAGCTTAGCAATATGAGCTATTTTTTCATGTGGAAAGTTAATTGATTTTCTATGAATTTTCCCCTCTGGGATTCAAATGAAGCTTTACAAAAATTGTTGTTCATTTATGTGTAATTAGTCCACTTGAACTTTTAAAAGTTACCTGAAACTAGGCCAGCAAAGTACTTTTTTTTCCCCTTCTTCTAGAAAATTGTATAAGTCGTAATTTAAAACAGACACACACACACAAAACACAAAACAAAACAAAACAAACAAACAAAAACACTAGCTAGAGGTCACAGAAAACTCCAGAGTGCTTAAACCAATTATCATTAACAGATAAATTTTACTGTGATGTAATAATCAGTTTCCTCTTCTACTGAATACATCAACAAACACCTTTCTGAATGTTAATAAGATGGGAGTGGTTTGAAGAAACATACATTATTGTGTGATCAGTATTTGGCACCAAAGTAAAATTATGTCTGGAAAAGGAAGGTTAGAGAAGGTGAAATGAAAAGTAAAATTGAACACTCAGTTAAACCAACAAGCGATAATTGGCCAAGGCATTGGCATTCTCCCTTAGCCATTCCTTTGGGGAGGACAGGGCGAATCAGGGTTACACGGAGGAATGTTTGGAACAGAAAATAAATTTTAAAAATCCATTCTACTCCAAGGAGTCTATCTGTAAGTTGTAGCTCCCTGAACATGTCCCAGAGAACTGGAAGCATTATACATGAGCCCAGCAAAAAGAGACAACAGTGAGAGTGTGTGTGTTTGTTATGCTGATTCTGAAACAGTTACAGTGGGATGGGAGTATAGAGAGGAATTAAAAGTGATCAAAAGACAGACTATTTTTAAGTTGATTGAACTGAGTTTTGTTCCAAATTATTACAACTCCCTGATTTGGGTAGTACAAATGCTTCCCTAAAATATGGGCATAACTCAGTACACATCTATTCAAAGTGACAAGTGGCCACCCAAAGGATTTCAATGGCCTCTTCAGCTCTCAGTAAGGAGAAGGTTCCCTTTTCCTGTTGAAAAATATAGAAACACCATAGCCTGTTCCCTGCATATTGCATTATATTATATTGATTGCTGTATAGCGTGGCAGTTAAGACCAATAAAGGAAAGGAGAAAAATGTAAAAGAAGCATGCCCTGCAAATATGAATGTGTCAGTTGTTTTAGATTCTGGAAAACAAAATAACTTCATGTATTCCATAGTATGATCAAATACAATGTCATTTACTCAGGCAAAGAGATCAAGGCAAGATACCATGAAGTCATGACCCACAGATCTACATGCAGACACAGGTCTTCTCAAAGCCCTGATGTGTTTCTGATCCAACATTCCACTTCAAAATTCTCACCTCTAAATTTAGCTACTCTTTTAAGAGAAGGAAAAAAAGCCTGCTCTCCTATCTTACTGTGAAATTGTAATGCAACTAGACTGTTCAGAAAAGCAGAATATTTAAATAACACATAATTCCTTATTTTTGCAAATGCTGGCAGTGATGCTTCATTTATGGGTTGCCATAGCCTGTGTATAAGTCGAGAGTTTGTAGAGATGCTCTGGAACTAAAACAGTGAGACTGAACCTGCATCACTAAACTGAACCACCTTTTTTTCCATTATGAAAACTGGAGTCCCAAAATTATAAGCATCTTAACAAGTAAGACTTCAGACTTCAACCATTCATTCTCACGTATGTCAGTCTTAGAGGGAAGATATTCAAAACAAACTCCTGGCTGATGCAGTATTTTGTGCCCATAGCATATTCTCCAATATTTTTTTCATATATTTTTAAATTGACCTCAGCAAATCAGCTCCACCAACTTCCTTTGTGGTAGCTGCAGAGTCTAGTATCTCTGGATTTCAGCCAGATGTTTTTCTTAAATTTAATATTACTTAATTTTATGTCGATCTTAATTTCATCACTTCTGTTCAGAGCACTTCAAGCTATGTTTCTTCAGTATCATCTTTGAACGATGACTTTCATCTGTTTGTTCATGGCCAGTGAGTGAAAAGTATCAAAATAATATATATTTCAAAAACGAAATTTGGGTAAGTGTAGTACTACAAGCAGTACCAAATAAACACTCATTTGATCATTTGTGATCAGAGCCTAATCCTGCCAATTAGTATATCCTCTCAGTTGCAAGCACCTTATAAAACACACTCCATAATGAATAATATTACCCTTGGAATAGTATCCAATTTATTTTGGATAGCTTGTTTGCCAGCACATTCATATATGTGGGTTTAGGGTTGGGGTAGGGTGTTATTCAGCCAGCTCTTTTGACAACTAAGATTCTCATACAAATACCACATTCAGAACACAGACAATATTTGGCTGCTTAATCAACCTCCCTTCCCACTAGCTCCCTTCTTCCTGCTCTCAGTAGAAAGATAGCCACTGGGCCATTATTTTTTGGACAGTTTACTCTATTAATGTTCATGAACAGCAAATAAATCTGTGGAATTCAGGAAGTGTTTCACAACCCAAAACAAAGAGCCTTAAATGGATCACAATTTTGTTGTGGGAAATACTATTCAGATAGTGCAAGCTGTCAGTATTTTTGACAGTCTGGATTTTGGAATATGTTAGGTAACAGAATCCTTGATGGGCAGAAGAGCCAATGTGTAAGCATCTGACTTAAACAAAGGCATTTTGGAATTAAATTTTTATTCAGTAAGCAGGTTAACCACTACTTGTATTTTCCTGATTGTTTATTTTTGAAAGCTTTGCAAATGCTAAGCTTGTGCATGAAATGGTAACAGTGCTTTGATGTTTCCTGGCCCAGACACAAGCCTTCCATCTTTTTTACTTTAAAATTTCATCCACCAGGAAAGCAGCTAATTGGGTTAATCTAGTGTCTTGTCAAGTTTAGGAAAGCTAGTTGCAAATCTGACGTAGGAAAGACCAAAAAAAAAAAAGGAAAAGATAATGAAAAAATGCATTTCAACATTGCTCTCTCAAAGAACAAATGTGCAATCTGCAGCAAATTTAAATGTCAGAGTCAACACTTCCAAGTAATCAGTAGAATCTGTCCTCCAGCTAAGCTATTCCACGGAGCATAAGCAACATAATAAATGGTGCTTGCCTCTTTCTAATAATTATGTATATCATATTGTCTATTACTAGGTTTTACATGTATGGACAGAAAAGCAGATGCATTCAAGAAAACTTACTGAACTTAAGGCTTACTTGCACACACCTGCACTCCACAAACAGTGCCACCAGAGTCCTCAACCACAACAGCCACAGAAGAACAAAATCTGTTGTAACCTGATAGAATGCAGCTAAAGCCTTAATTTATGTTGCTAGTACTGCCACAAAATACACTGAAGAATCCCACACAATTTTTAATATCATTTTAATGGCTCAAGAGATAACTGTGTTGTAAATCCACATGAATTACAAAATGATTACACTAATTTTCCAGTTGGGCATTCAAAGGTTTTAAAGATTTGTATTAATTCAACAGAATATTTTAGTATGGTTCACCTCTATAAAAATATCACCTTCCACTTAGTTCTACTATCTTTAGAATCTTTTTATAGAATACCATTATCTTCCTATTATTCCAATTGTTATGTTCCATAGTTTCTTTTTATATGTAGGTCCCTGACTGCTTTGCTTTTGGAGTCCACATGGGTACTGAGTGGTTGCTTGAGAAATGTTTGGTTAGATATTTTTTAAGCAGAGAATCTACTTCCCCAAAGTCTGGGAATATTCAGATCAAAGAGAGTTTCTACAGCCTGGAAATTCAGAGTGAAGTTAGATTTAGGGATTTTGTTCAGATCTGTGTTTGTTTATTATTTTGAAAAGTTTACATGGATACTGAACAAGACACCACAGAATGAAATATATACGTAAAATATGTACATACATAAATTAATAAATACTTACATACATAAATAAATACATACATAAAATTATAGATTGTTGATCAGGGATTTTATTATCTGTCCTTTTTTGAAGTGCTGTAAATGAGACAAATATTTCTGCATTTTCACAAGGCATTAATATATATTTCCATTTTAACTGTGAGGCACTGCAATTTCAAATAAAGTAGCCTGTCTACAAAAATGACAGTACCTTTTAAGACTTGCTTTTCTCCTTTCAGACTTGTCATAAACAAGCACTAAAACTAACTGCAGTCTAACTCCATGGCATTTTACAGCTCACACACTTGCAACATTGGCTTACAGTACCTTGCCATCAAAACATTAGGTGTCACTTTCAACAGCCAGAAATCACAAATTTACTGAACACATGATCTTTTGAGATGTTCTACAACTTAAGACCATTTCAGAGAAAACTGTCTGTCTTGTTTTCCCAAGTATATGGGCAGACATTTAGCACCTGGAGAACTGCATGTGCCCAAGACAGGCAAAGGCAGCCTGGATGGGTGGGTGCATCCTCCCTCCCAGAAGAGCCCACGACACATGTGGCACCTCACACCCACCTGTGCTAACTGACACCTCGCCACAAGAAAGCACACTGTGGTGGGAATGCCCTTTGCTGTCACATGGGCTTGGCTCTGCTGTACAGGGAGCTCACCTCCTGAGGCCAGTAAGAACCCGTGTCACACATTTCCTCACTTACTGGGTGCTTGAACACGCAGAGGCTGAGCTGCAGTCTGTGAAGGAGGGTAGTAAGCTGCCTGTTCAGCACAGGCACAGTCAACAGGTTAGTTATCATTTTTCCACCACATGTCTTCAGGGGTATCACATTCACAACAGTTGGAACACAAATCTGTTGAAAAGAGAATAGCCACACTCAGCTAAACTATTCAGCGGGAGAGAGTGTGCATGGAGCCCTGGTACGAGACTGCTGCTTCAGCTTCTTTGGTCAGCCTAACTGAATTGTCTTGCTGTCTCTTTGCAGGGCTGTAAGAATTCGTACCTGGGTAGGACCAAGGTACTGCTTAGACTCCTGAGTAAAACCGAAGGTAGATGACAACAGGATAAAAATCAGCCTGCCATATCCAAGCAGACACTTTGATACCAAGTGGCTGTTTAGCCACACCATGAGGTATATGAAATTGAAGAATAAGTAGGAATTTGGTCCTATTTTTACATCTGCATTTAGTTTTGCATCACTGAGAGAGTCTGCCTTTTTAAGAAAGTGTATGTTTTTGCAAAGGAAGTCAGATCTTTTTAAAATAATTCCACGATAAAGCAAAGTCCATTTCCAATCTTTGACAAGATGCAGAGGGAGAAAAAACTTTAAAGGAGGTGGGAATCTTTGGTAATTATGGATGTAATCAAGTTTCATGATTTGAACAGGACTTGAAAATGTATGTGATATTTTTGTTAAAGCACAAAACACTACCAAAACTCCATAACTACTTGTGTAAAATTCATAACTGAAAGTTAAAAATATGTCTTTTACATTTCATTTGTATTGTCTTTGCATTTAAGTAGTTTCCTGTAATGATAATGGGTCACATATATAGCTTTATATTCAGTAAAGTTAAATTGGGAATATATTTGGCCTTGTATTTTTTCAGCTAAGACTGTAAATACCAGGGTCCTATCTGGTCTGTATGAATATACATTGTCTCATAGGAGTTCTGCCAGTTCATCACATCAGAAAATCAAGGCCAAAGGGTCTTTTGCATAAGAGCAGGGATTTGTTTCCAAGACAGTTTCCTCAAAACATTCTGAATTATCTGGTGAGTACTCGCCATACTAAAACTATTTTCTGTCAGTGGCACTGTCTGTACACAAGTGTACATAATAATACCTTTATTCATTAATAGAAATATATTTAGAACCATAATAATGCCTGAGTGAGATTTGTCTGCATCTCTTTTTATTGCTTAAATTTATATTGTATTCTTTCACAACCATTATCTCAGCAAATAACGACTCTTGCTTTTACACCCACAAGGAGTAACTCTGAGCATTAGTAATATCCAAGCTCGCACCTCAGCCAGCCAAGGAAACAATCCTTCAGGTTCTTGCCCCAGTGGAAGGACTACTATGTTTCCCATAAAACTCAAGGAGTTTCTCCCCATAACTCAGGATCCATAAAGACTGTGGAAAGAAGCAGTCAATATCCTTCTGCTAACACCCAAGTAAACAACAAATTTAATACATAAAAGCTCACTGGCTGATATACATGCATATCTCTATTGCACTTGAGACATAAATGAAGTCATAAATACAAAGGGATTAGAGAGATGCATCACACAGCCTTCACTTCCAACAAGTTCAACCAACATCAGAGATTTTGCATTTCAAAATCCTTGACAGTACAGTAGGGAGAAAATCCTATTCCCTACTGCAGCAGCCCCTAAGTCAGTTCCAAATAATACCTGAAATTCCCTGTTCTATGCATGAGTTTGCCTTTAGCTCTTTTGGGAAACAGGAAAAATGTTTAGAAAAGACCATAAATAGAAAAGGAGACTGTCCCTTACCAGCCCCTGCTGAAAATATTGAATATTAAAGAGAATACAAGCTACAAGAGGAGAAGATATGTATTATTCAGACTCCAAACAACCTTGCAAACACTGAAACAATCCCAGGTAACCAATTCCATGCACATGTACAAAATTTAACATGCACATAAAGTATGTTCTTAAAAATGACAACCTGGTAATGGAGAAGTGAAAAATATGCTTCCTCTGTGGGCAAGCCAATAAAATGTCATGTTGAGAAAATGTAGCCTGCATTCCCTAATCTCCACTGTGATATTCATCTCTGTTAACAAAGAGCAAAATCTACTCGTGAGTAGTGTAAATGTAAGTGAATTATCCCCATTTCTCTGAGTAAGATGGATGTCACTAAAGAGTTACAATTTTGTTGGGTATGCTGCAGCAAAGTGTTTCTTTATATCACAGTATCACAGTATCACAGTATGTTTGGGATTGGAAGGGACCTCAAAAGATCATCTAGTCCAATCCCCCTGCTGGAGCAGGAACGCCTAGGTGAGGTCGCACAGGAATGTGTCCAGGCGGGCTTTGAATGTCTCCAGGGAAGGAGACTCCACAACCTCCCTGGGTAGCCTGTTCCAGTGCTCTGTTACCCTCACTGAGAAGAAGTTCTTTCTCAAATTTAAGTGGAACCTCTTGTGTTCCAGCTTGATCCCATTGCCCCTTGTCCTATCATTGTTTGCCACTGAGAAGAGCCTGACTCCATCCTCATGGCACTCACCCTTTATATATTTATAAACATTAATAAGGTCACCCCTCAGTCTCCTCTTCTCCAAACTAAAGAGCCCCAGCTCCCTCAGCCTTTCTTCATAAGGGAGATGCTCCACTCCCTTAATCATCTTTGTTGCCCTACGCTGGACCCTCTCCAGCAGTTCCCTGTCCTTCTTGAACTGAGGGGCCCAGAACTGAACACAATATTCCAGATGGGGTCTCACCAGGGCGGAGTAGAGGGGAAGGAGGACCTCTCTCGATCTACTGACCACCCCCCTTGTAATACACCCAAGGATGCCATTAGCCTTCCTGGCCACAAGGGCACAGTGCTGGCTCATGGTCATCCTGTTGTCCACCAGGACCCCCAGGTCCCTTTCCCCTACACTGCTCTCTAATAGGTCATGCCCCAACCTATACTGGAACTTGGGATTGTTCCTGCCCAGATGCAGGACTCTACACTTTCCCTTGTTAAATTCCATCAGATTATCCCCCGCCCAACTCTCCAGCCTGTCCAGGTCCCGCTGGATGGCAGCACAGCCTTCTGGCGTGTCAGCCACTCCTCCCAGCTTAGTGTCATCAGCAAACTTGCTGATAGTACACTCAATTCCCTCGTCTAAATCATTAATGAATATATTGAATAATATTGGCCCCAGTACTGACCCCTGAGGCACTCCACTAGGTACTGGCCTCCAACTGGACTCCGCACCATTGACCACCACTCTCTGGCTTCTCTCTTTAAGCCAGTTTGCAACCCACCTCACTACTCTATTGTCGAGACCACACCTCCTCAATTTAGCTGTGAGGATGCTGTGAGGGACTGTGTCAAAGGCTTTACTGAAGTCAAGGTAGACCACATCCACCGCTCTGCCATCATCCATCCACCTTGTTACATTCTCATAAAAGGCTATGAGGTTGGTCAAGCATGCCTTACCCTTGGTAAAGCCATGCTGACTGCCCCTAATGACCCTCTTATCCCTGATGTGCCTTGAGATGGCACCAAGGATAAGCTGTTCCATTACTTTCCCAGGGACAGAGGTGAGGCTGACCGGTCTATAATTACCCGGGTCCTCCTTCTTGCCCTTTTTAAAGACTGGAGTGACATTTGCTTTCCTCCAATCCTCGGGCACCTCTCCCGTTTCCCATATCAAATGGAACTATATAATGACTTTACTGAATGACACTTATAGAGCAAAATAGGTACTCTGAACATTTGGTAAGGGAATCATTTGCCTATGAGACAAGGAACTGAATGGCTAGATGTATCCCTAATGGACAGGGGAAAACTGATAATGAAATGAATAGAAAATAGAGATTCCAGAGCTGATTTGGTCTGAAGATCATCATGAATCCCTGGATCCGTTTTCTCATTGACTCTACTGGCAACAGGATTTCAACAGGACTGATTCATAGTTTATGTCTCATACTTTTCTAATAAAACACAGAAAAAACCTGCTGAATTCATCATTCCACAAACCCACAAAAGTCCACCTTAATTTATGGTTGATTCTTTGCAGGATATCAAATCCTGTACACAGAGGTCTCTTAGACTGAAGCTTCCTTTATCTTTGCTATACATACATAAGTTAATAGGGTTGTCTCCCTTATTTTTCTGTTGAGGCTTTTAAAAGCTGATGTTGCTATATTTGTACAGCAGTTTGCAATTTCTTCCTCTCAGATTCACTCATGGAGCTCTTCCAGAACTTACTTCTTATCCCTCCCATTTATATACATTATCTGTGTATTCCAGAAGAAAACAAATTAATTAAATAGATCTACTCAGGAATTTTTATCTGAACAATTCACTGGAAAATTCCAGTTGCATCTGAAGCATTTAAATCAAAATATCTTGGGTTCAACAAAACACTTCATTGAATTCAAATGAATCCACATTAAAAAAAAAAAACAAAAAACAAAAAACAGGTCCCAAATGACAGCAGAGTCTGCTATCCAGTAAACTGCATCAAAAACTGCTTTAACTACAGCAAGGCATCCTTTTGATTGCACATGTTAAAAACAAACTTCTGGATGGAAGTTTATTTTTAACATCTGGACATGCTACCAGCAAGGTCCTATACAGACCAGTTTTTCTGTACAACATTTTTGCAGTTTTATATCTCTCTCCTTAAACATCTTGTCTAAGAACACTTTCTTTTCTGGTTTGTTTTGGGTTTTTTTTGTTTTTTTTTTTTTTTTTTTTGGTGAATCTCACTCTTAAATTATATCCCCCTAATTGAGGTAAATACCATTCCTCAAAACTAAAGCTATTCAGATTTCAGTGGTACATTATTATGGTCTACAAAACTACTGATCCAGAAAACTTCCTTTAGAGCATCAAAACACCTTTCTTTGCTTTTATTAATTCCTGACAATGGAACAGGCAATGAGCCACAGTGATTTCATTCGGAGCCTTCAAAAAACCTGTGGTTTGGTCTCTAGTCTATCGGCTCAGGCTCTCTTCCCATATTCATCATGTTAATCCTCCACTTCAGAAATAATGGAGGTAGGTCAAGGACAAAATGTTGCTCAAAAAACTATAGCTAATGCAGTTATACCAGAAAAAAAAAAATAATTCAGCGTTGTGATGTTACAACAAGCCTCATTAGCAAAGCTTCTACACTAAGCTGGAAAAAAATAAAAATTCTAAACACCTCATAGCAAGAGTACATACTACCTTGTGTGAGAGATGCACACTATTCTCTCCCAGCCATACTAGCTGACCTTTAAGCAACACCAGAGTCTACTGTATTTCAGCAATGCTGAGTGTAAGCCATAAGCTGCTATTTGGAATCATCTCCTGTAAAAAAAAAAAAAAAGTAAAATCTGACAGCCTGTCGAGGGTTAAGATTGCGGGGTGACAATCAAACCCTGGCAGATGTATTGTTAACCTCCTCTCCCCCCCACTTCCCCCTTTTGCCCCTCCCTCTCCCCCCTTCCCACTCAGGACAGGCGATCGGGAGGGAAAGAAGGACAGAGAGAAGAGAGTTGGAAAAGTTAAAGATGTTTTACTAATGCTACTTATAAGAATAGAGAAAATAATACAAAATATACAAAACCAATCTTGTAAGTCTCAGCAACTGCAGAGCCAGCACCCAAAGTCCTGGATTAGACTCTGTAGCCAACCGGAGCTGGATTCAGTCTCTCACTAGGCCTCCGTTCACAGGGACGACTAGCAAGGTCCTCTCCTAATGTCAGCCATGAGGAAAAAAGGGAAGGAAAAAGGGCAAAGGGAAAAAGGCAAAAAGGGCCGAGATCCTCGTGATCTCCCACTTTTATATGAAGTATTCACGTGAATGGAATGTTATACACCGTTGGTCAGTCTCTCGATCATCAGTTTTCTCGTTGCCCCTCTCGCGAGATGTCCATCCGTGCTTATCAATAAGTTTGCATTCCATTGCTAGGTTTAACCAAAACATGTGTTGGGTTCTCCAGGAAAATGCAGCTAATATGAAGGCTTTAGCTGACAGGCAAGAATTCACTAAAAGAGAAACTTTTTTTTTAACAAAACCAGGACATTCCACCCCTTATAATATGACATTCACTGAATACTTAAACCCTATCATTACAATCTATCAATACAATCCAATTAATCACTACTACTATATATATATATACATATGTACATATATACACAGGAGTAATTAATCAGTGGACCATCCTTTGAAAAGTTCATTAAGTTCATTTTGTCACAACAGTCTCCCAGGGCAGGAAAAAATGGTACAAGTGCATCTCCTGACCACTGTTTGTGGGTTAAGGACACCAACTTCGAAGAAGGTGTCGGGCGCCACTCGAAGAAGCTAGCTCTAGTTTCATCACCATTGTCTTGATCTGAAAGACACTTATTAAACATTGTTAGTGCGGCAATTCACATCATACAGCTCAGCATTGCATATTTTCACCTGAAATCAAATCCCCTTGTGGTACACACCAAACTTCTCCATCCTTAAGCATCACCCACCAGGTGCTGCCAGGTCCCTGGGCAAAAACAATCCCACGAATAGGTTTGCCTTTGCCTGAGGCAGGAGTAACCCAGACTGCCTTTCCTAAGATATTTTTCATGTGTACTACAGGGACTTTATCTCCTTCTACAGTCCGTAGAATTTCTGATTGGGCAGGCCCGGCTCGATTGGTTGATCCCCTAGTGTTGACCAACCAAGTGGCTTTTGCTAAATGTGAATCCCAGTTTTTAAAGGTTCCACCACCAAGTGCCTTTAGTGTAGTTTTTAACAAACCATTGCACCTTTCAATTTTCCCAGAGGCTGGTGCATGATATGGAATATGATATACCCACTCAATACCATGTTCTTTGGCCCAATTGTCTATAATACTGTTTTTGAAATGAGTACCATTGTCTGATTCAATTCTTTCTGGCGTACCGTGCCGCCAGAGGACTTGCTTCTCAAGGCCCAAGATAGTATTTCAGGCTGTAGCATGAGGTACGGCATATGTTTCCAACCATCCGGTGGTTGCTTCCACCATTGTAAGTACATAACGCTTACCTTGACGTGTTTGTGGAAGTGTAATATAATCAATCTGCCAAGCTTCTCCATACTTATACTTTAACCATCGCCCCCCATACCATACAGGTTTTAACCGTTTTGCTTGTTTGATTTCGGTGCAAGTTTCACATTCATGAATAACCTGTGAAATAGTGTCCATAGTTAAATCCACCCCTCGATCACGAGCCCATTTGTATGTTGCATCTCTACCTTGATGCCCTGAAGCATCATGGGCCCACCGAGCTAGGAAAAGTTCACCTTTATGTTGCCAGTCCAAGTCCACCTCAGCTACTTTAATCTTAGCAGCTTGATCTGCTTGTTGGTTGTTTAGATGTTCCTCGGTGGCTCGACTTTTAGGCACATGAGCATCTACATGACGAACTTTCACAGGCAGGCTCTCTAGCCGAGCAGCAATGTCTTGCCACAGTGTGGCAGCCCAAATGGGTTTACCTCTGCGCTGCCAGTTGCTTTTCTTCCATTGCTGTAGCCACCCCCACAAGGCATTTGCTACCATCCATGAGTCAGTATAGAGATAAAGTATTGGCCACTTCTCTCGTTCAGCAATGTCCAAAGCCAGCTGGATGGCTTTCACTTCTGCAAACTGACTGGATTCACCTTGTCCTTCAGTAGCTTCTGTAACTTGTCGTGTGGGACTCCACACAGCAGCTTTCCACCTTCGATGTTTTCCTACAAGACGACAGGATCCATCTGTGAACAGTGCATACTGCTTATCAGTCTCTGAAAGTGTATTATATGGTGGTGCTTCTTCAGCACGTTTTACTTCTTCCTCATCTGGAGACATCCCAAAGTCTTTGCTTTCTGGCCAGTCTGTAATAACTTCTAATATCCCTGGACGGTTGGGACTTCCAATTCGAGCTCGTTGCGTGATCAGTGCAATCCATTTACTCCATGTAACTTCGGTTGCATGATGTGGAGAGGGAATCGTCCCTTTGAACATCCAGCTCAGCACCGGCAGTCGAGGTGCCAGGAGGAGCTGTGCTTCAGTGCCGATCACTTCTGAAGCAGCTCGAACTCCTTCATATGCTGCTAGTATCTCCTTTTCAGTTGGAGTATAGTTGGCCTCAGATCCTTTGTATCCTCGACTCCAAAAACCTAAGGGTCGACCTCGGGTTTCTCCTGGTGCTTTCTGCCAGAGGCTCCAGGTAAGTCCATTATCTCCGGCTGCGGTGTAGAGCACATTTTTAACATCTAGTCCAGTTCGGACTGGTCCAAGGGCCACCGCATGAGTTATCTCACGCTTAATTTGTTCAAAGGCTTGGCGTTGTTCAGGGCCCCACTCAAATTGGTTCTTTTTACGAGTCACTCGATAGAGAGGGCTCACAATGTGGCTGTAGCCAGGAATATGCATTCTCCAAAAACCTACAACGCCCAAGAAAGTCTGTGTCTCCTTTTTATTAGTAGGTGGAGACATTGCTGCAATTTTATTGATCACATCCATTGGGATCTGACGACGGCCATCTTGCCATTTTATTCCTAAAAACTGGATCTCTCGTGCAGGTCCCTTGACCTTGCTTCGTTTTATGGCAAAACCAGCATCCAAAAGAATATGAATTATTCTCTCACCTTTCTCGGAGACTTCTTTCGCTGTGTCGCCCCATACGATGATGTCATCAATATACTGCAAGTGCTCTGGAGCTTCACCTTGCTCCAGCGTGGTCTGGATCAGTCCATGGCAGATGGTAGGACTGTGTTTCCACCCCTGGGGCAAGCGATTCCATGTATACCGGATGCCCCTCCAGGTGAAAGCAAACTGCGGCCTGCACTCTGCTGCTACAGGAATAGAGAAAAATGCATTAGCAATGTCAATTGTAGCATACCGCTTGGTTGCCTTTGACTCCAGTTCAAATTGCAGTTCTAGCATGTCAGGCACAGCAGCACTCAGTGGTGGTGTAACTTCATTCAGGCCACGATAGTCTACAGTTAGTCTCCACTCGTCACTAGACTTACGCACTGGCCAGATTGGGCTGTTAAAAGGTGAGCGAGTCTTACTGATCACACCCTGGCTTTCCAATTGACGGATCAGCTTCTGGATAGGAATCAAAGAGTCTCGATTGGTGCGATATTGCTGGCGATGCACCGTCATGGTAGCAATTGGCACCTGCTGATCGTCAACCCTCAGCAGTCCTACAACAGAAGGGTCATCTGAAAGACCAGGCAAATCAGACAGCTGTTCAGTTTTCTCAGTGTCCACAGCTGCTATACCAAATGCCCACCTATACCCTTTTGGGTCCTTAAAATACCCTCTCCTGAGGTAGTCTATGCCAAGGATGCACGGAGCATCTGGACCAGTCACAATGGGATGCTTTTGCCAGTTTTTTCCAGTTAGGCTCATTTCAGCCTCTACAACAGTCAGTTCCTGGGATCCCCCAGTCACTCCAACAATATTGATGGATTGCGTTCCTTTATAATTAGAAGGAATTATTGTGCACTGAGCACCAGTGTCCATTAAAGCTTTGTACTCCTGGGGTTGTGTTGTACCAGGCCATAGTATTTTTACAGTCCAATAAACTCTGTTATCCCTTTCCTCCACCTGGTTGGAGGCAGGGCACCTCTAATTCCTGTTTTGCACCGTCTCTGGGTGTGAATTAGAGGTTCCTTCAAGAGCATCAGAATCTCTTCTGCTCCTTTTGTAAACTGGAGCAGCCACCTTCCTAGGAGTTTTTCCTTTTATCTCACGTACTCGTTCTTGAAGTTCTGAGGTCAGCCTTCCATGCCACTTATTCATGTTTTCTCCCTGCTCATGTAGGAAGAACCACAGTGAACCTCTTTTTGTGGGCTGTCTCTGCCCTCTCTCTCGAGATTGGAAACGCCTTCTCCTAAC
The DNA here is from genome assembly GCF_037038585.1 of Patagioenas fasciata. Taxonomy (NCBI): domain Eukaryota; kingdom Metazoa; phylum Chordata; class Aves; order Columbiformes; family Columbidae; genus Patagioenas; species Patagioenas fasciata. The sequence continues at coordinate 23,906,791 of NC_092524.1, read as the reverse complement.
AGCTGTGCAGGTCGTGAATGGTACGAGTCTTCTCTGAGCTCTTTGATTTCTTGCAACAGCTTTTCAAACCGGTCATCAGATTTTTCACACAGTTTCTCCACAGCGGAGACACAAGCCCGTAGAGAACCAGCAAGGCTGTCCTCAAAGTACCGGAGCTGCTCAATCACTTCATTAATTTCTTGTATACCTCTAGCTGACCAGATCATTCCTGCCAATGACTTAGCATATGCAGGTGGTGCACTTTGTACAAATCTGCGCCACATAGATTTTGTACAATTGATTCTATCTGGGTCTGTCCCCTCTTGGCTGTTTGGTCCTAGATAGATGATCTCTCGCACAGCTAATTCTCTCAGGAACTGGATACCTCTCTCCATAGTATTCCATTTCCCTAACGTGGATATACAATCTTCCTTGTAGGGAAATCTGACTTTCATAGCTGCCAGGAGTCGGGTCCAGAGAGTAGCGGCATTAGACTCTCTTGAAATTGCCCTATCAATGGTGGAATCTTTTGACAGAGATCCCAGCTGCCTGGCTTCACCACCTTCTAATTCAATTGTTTCTGCCCCATTGTCCCAGCATCGCAGCAGCCAGGTTAAAATATTCTCGCCTTCACGACGACTAAAGTCTTTTCGCAGATCTCTCAGCTCACCTGGAGAAAAGGACCGAGTGGTGGTCACTTCATCTCCACCCTGTCCTGATGATGCCTCTTGGGTTGATGTTGGCCCTGTGCCATCACCTGCTGCACGGGTAGTCTTTCTAGTGACTTTCTTACAACCAGCAACTGATGCTGATATGGGTTCACCATCATCTGATTCATTTCCAGAGTCTGAATGACTGTCACAGTGATTGCTGTGGTTACAGCAGCAACAGTGCCCAGTGTGTGAAGGGGGGGGGGCTGCCTTGTTAGCCTTGGAGGCTGGAGAGGTAACGTTATCTGCAGCGACCTTGGCAGAGGAGCTCTGCGGAGGAGCTGTAGCTTCAGCCTGTGAAGCTGCGGTTGCAGGGGCAGTGGCTGCAGCAGCAGCTTTGGCTGTTTTGCCTTTTCTCGAGCGGCTAGGAGTGCTTTTTACTAAAGCTTCCGAAGACGCACTGCAAATCTCAGGACTAAAAAGAGACACAAACCTCCTATTGAACCTCATTTCTCTTAACAGTAGCACAAACTGACACACATTCAGCAAACCAGATAACACCATCACAGTTCTATCAAAGCTCCAAGGATATTCAAAGTTCTCTAAAACATTTGCAAACTGTCCTAGCGAAAACACGAAAGTATTGTTAGTCAGCCTTTCTAAAGATTCGCTTGACCAATTAGCAAATATAGAGCCATTCTGCTCTTTAATCTCTCCTGGAGGTTTTTCAAGGTAAAGCAGAAGCGAGTAGAAATTCATTAGCGGCTGCAGTATAATGAAATAAACCAATGCCAAACCACACAGAATCATCATGACCGCTGTCCAGTTTCTTGTTGTTATATAATGAATACTTCGATTCAGAAAGAAACACCAACACAGATATGGGATCAGCGAGCACAATGTAGAAAATAACTGATACAACTTTTGCCATAACATCTTTAAATCAATGTAATTCACTTTGCCTTAATACCACTAAATAATATCCAAAGCAAACAGACGTGCGAGTATCACAACTCTATGAGTTGGCACCGTGCCAAGAAAATTGAAAGGTACGTCAGAGCAGTAGAAAAGCCAAAAATCTCCAAATTTACCCCTTTCTCTCGCCCCACGTTGGGCGCCAATTATCTGTCGAGGGTTAAGATTGCGGGGTGACAATCAAACCCTGGCAGATGTATTGTTAACCTCCTCTCCCCCCCACTTCCCCCTTTTGCCCCTCCCTCTCCCCCCTTCCCACTCAGGACAGGCGATCGGGAGGGAAAGAAGGACAGAGAGAAGAGAGTTGGAAAAGTTAAAGATGTTTTACTAATGCTACTTATAAGAATAGAGAAAATAATACAAAATATACAAAACCAATCTTGTAAGTCTCAGCAACTGCAGAGCCAGCACCCAAAGTCCTGGATTAGACTCTGTAGCCAACCGGAGCTGGATTCAGTCTCTCACTAGGCCTCAGTTCACAGGGACGACCAGCAAGGTCCTCTCCTAATGTCAGCCATGAGGAAAAAAGGGAAGGAAAAAGGGCAAAGGGAAAAAGGCAAAAAGGGCCGAGATCCTCGTGATCTCCCACTTTTATATGAAGTATTCACGTGAATGGAATGTTATACACCGTTGGTCAGTCTCTCGATCATCAGTTTTCTCGTTGCCCCTCTCGCGAGATGTCCATCCGTGCTTATCAATAAGTTTGCATTCCACTGCTAGGTTTAACCAAAACATGTGTTGGGTTCTCCAGGAAAATGCAGCTAATATGAAGGCTTTAGCTGACAGGCAAGAATTCACTAAAAGAGAAACTTTTTTTTTAACAAAACCAGGACACAGCCCTTCAATGCTAGTTCCTTTAAATTATGAGATCACTATTTTTTCCTCTGAGGAAGGCCTTTTGTAGCAGTTCATGTTTTAATTGTTAGGAGTTGCACCACATCAATTTCAATGAACTCAAAAAGGTCATTGGAAAGAGGAATAGATATTTCTCTGCAGAACTGAGATAACCCGAAGGACAGAAAAAACCCAGCATTCCCAGATTTATTCACTCATATAACTCTGTCTATGTAAGTGTTATAATTATAGGGAAAGAGAAAGATTGGTCAGCTGCAAAAAGCTCTCATTTACACTACTGAAAGATCTAGGTAAAAGGCAGCTTTAGGACTCACATTGTGCAAATCAGGAAATGAGTCAGTATCAAATATAACCCAGAGTAGCCACAGTGCTACTCTGAATTTCAACAGCTTGTTTTGGTCCTATGGGGCAATTACTCCAGCATATCTAGCTTGAGCCAATACAGGATTCACCCTGCTCAAGGATTTTTCTACAGAAGTGAATTTATGGCTGTCATTTGACATATTCTTCCAACTGCCTTGTACCACCTGGAAAACAACAAAGTAGCTGAGCATTGGGGCCTTAAAATATTAAAGGACACTGATCTATACAAAAAGCCTGTTGGGTTTAGGGACAAACACAGACATCCTTAGCCAACCTGAATGTCTAAGCAAATCCATGTACAGACATATATAAAGGACGGAAACACCTCCTCTGTGGATGAAGGGCTACTATACAAGCAACTCTGGGCAAGCACCGTCTTCCTATTCTGTGTTTTCATTAGGACTAGGAGGAGGTACAAGAAAAGACAAACTCAGGCTCCAAGACACCTTGAGAACAAACAAAAAAATCTCATTGATGCCACTACTCACCCCATAGATAAAAACACTAAATAGGGGTACTATGAAGGGCTAGGTTTAACCCCTAAAAATGTTATTTCAACCGCACTGCACAGAATGTCTTTGACTCACAGCTCATGCTGACTTGACATCTGTCCCCATTTTCTTCTCTTCAGATAATTCTATAATGGACTTCAGCTCAGCTTCAGAGAACTTAGGGGTCAGTACCACACTGTCATAATCAAATTCTTCATCAAATGAGAATGGTTGAACACCGTCCCATAGTAGCTGCAGTGAGGAAAAACAGATACAAAATTAATATTGCTGCAAGAGATAAGGAAGCTCAAAACATAAACGTCTAATTAATATTTAATTATTTTTTTACTCTAGCACTCTCAGCTGATTAAGCTCTTTTTAAGTAAAAGTATAAATTCGATTATTCAATTTGACCTAATTTAAGCCATTTAATATGCCTCATTTGTACTGTACTGTATCTGAATGAATATCATTAGCTAATTTTGCTCAAGGCAAGGAATCGAAAAACTTCCCTTGCATACATCTGTCACATTCCTGCCAATTGTAGCAGCAGGGCTGTGGAAATATGGACAAGTTATGTATGACTATGTTAGATTTCAAAGACAGATTCCATATCCTTAAAATTTTGGCTAGTATCACATAAAGCTTCAGTGTACATGCATCTGACACTAATGTAACACAGTTTCAGCAAAGGAAATGCCTGAAATTACCAAAATGACACATAATCATTTTTCAGACCCTAATAATTTATTTTCACCATCTCAGAGATATGAAATTGGCTGGTTTGGATTTCTTGCATGATGAACATAAGGGTCTTACTGCATTTGCCAATATTTGATTTGTTGACATAGTGTATAGCATTTATGTATTGCTTCTCGTTGCAATATCTTAGAATAAATGCTCTGCCTATGAAATAAAATAATGAAAACAAAGTTATATGGCAGGCTGCACATTGATAAGGAACTGCAGGGGGCCATGACACAAAAGGTTATGGTGAGCAGTTACATTGAATATTTCTAGTGCTAAACAGGAGACATATCCTTACAACCCAAACTGTACAGGAATGCTACCTATCCTTTCAGACATTAATATAAAATGTCTAGAAATTTCAACAATGACAAATAGCACAACTCCTCAAGGGTTCTGTATTTCAAAGATTTAAGTACTTCAGAACCAAATCAGCAAAATATTTCAGCACCTGCTTATTTTTTTCAAACTCCTCATGAATCCTCAATTAAGACAATGACTACTGACGCATTTGATGTTAAGAATACACTTATTTGTTTTGCTGAAAGGGAAGAACAACACTCAGCATCCTATGGTCACTACACAGCTTAGAAGGCACAGGATCCCACACAAATTCTGGCAGCATTTTGTAAGAAGCTGTACTGACACAGTTAATGCCATTTAATAAGTCAGAGAAGTGGTAGCTGGACTCCTCTACTGTGTCCAGGCACTTGACAGGCATGGCAGTGAGTATCTTGCAAGTATCTACGTCCTTTATTAATAAACTGTAATACTGGCTGATTGATGAGGAAATATTTTTTTTCTGGTTTTGCATAATTTTATTTTATTATTCACCTGTATTGTTTCATATTCTAGGGAATGGTTTACACTGGCTTCAATAGATGATGGAATATATAAATCATTCTAGATGCAGACCTGTAGACCATAAGCATTTATAAACAAGAAAAAAACAAACTTTGTAGACAGAGTTGGTCTAGAAAATGGTATTCATGCTGCATGCAAAGATTATTTTGCTTATGTCCACAGACTATCCCAGATAAGCCATCATTAACTTTTATAAGAGCACATTCAATAAATGTTTACATAAAATAAAGCCTACACACAAACTCTACTTCCCATTAAGGCTCGTGTCAATTCCTTGACCTCCTCGCCATAGTCATGTCCAGTTTCAGCTTTTCCACAGGCAAAGACTCCTAAAATTCCATGTCAGTAAGGGCACCAGCAACTGGGTAACAACCGATACTAGTATCCAGGGTGCAATACTTGTCTTTCCGTCGCAGAAATACGGAACACTCTTCTAAAATATGGTGCAAGGTGCAATTATTTTTCAGTTTGTTTGGTTGTAACAGTATTTGTTACCACATCTACAGGTAACTGAGCTAAGAAGAGTTTAAATTACAGTAAGCCTTCATAGGGATTCTAGAAAAACTAATCTATTCTTCCTTTGCCAACATAGTTACAGAAAGCATACACACATTCACTACGCCTTTGTGTCGACCTTCATGTCATCCCAGGAACATTTTATGCATGTGCAGGGAAATACTGGAAAAACTTCTGTTTAAAAATCTCAACCCCAAAATGCTAAGTGGAATTAGATGCCAAAGTAGAACATACCAAATTTCACTGTTTTTTTTCTTACACACTCATTGCACATTTGAAAACTGTATTCACATTGTAAATTTATCAGTGTGTTCCATCTCTCAAGTGAGTACTCAAAGCACTGGGGATCTTTTTTTTCTTCTTCTCCCAATAAGCCATTCACAGCAACCTTCCACACAGAGAAGCAATCTGAAACTTTTATACTGCAAACTGCAATTTTTATCTATTTCCAAAGGAAGAGATTTTGCAATAGAACCTGATCAAGTTATTATCTTGCCATATTTGCATAAGGAGCTGAGAGAAATATGTGAATTTCAGGTGTCTAATTTAACATCTAATTGAAATCTTTTTGAAAGCTCTCTGGGAATAGAATTTTGCTCTATTAGAAAACTGCCAGTTTGCTTAAGATTGCTCCTGTGACTTACTCTCTGAAGATAAAAAAATAATTTTAATTTACAGTTCATGCATGTCCAAATTAATGGGGAAAATAATGTAATGTTCATATTAATAACTGAAGGTTTTGCTAGAGGCTGTTTTACAAAGCAATGTTGTAAATAAAATACCTTAAAGTTCAGTCTATTAATAATTGGCAACTCAGTTCTTTTTATTAATCTGTGTGGAGCTACAATTAATTGAACAGCTTGTCTCTGTCCTTCTAAAACCTTTATTTCTGTGTAATTATGGCACTGATTTTCCTGTTCAAATTATGTAAAGGATGTACACACACTCACCCATGATTTTGTTGTATACTTAAGCAAAAAATTACTAGTTCAATAACAATTAAAGAAAAAAAAAAACAAAACACAAAAACACAGTGGGGAAAGGTACACATGCTATTAACTCATGTAAGTTTAATATATACTGGGGTACTTGGGAGAAAAAAAAAAAAGTTTGCATTGAATTTGGGGCACTGGATTGGGAGTTAGTAAATCTTGACCAGTTTTCCACTTCTGCTTCCTAATTCTGCACAAGTAACTCTATCTCTGTGTCTTAACTGGCCTCTGAGAAAAAGCAACTTTTGCATTTCCTTTCATTTAGTCAGTCCTGTCTTTAAGTTCTTCCTTGTTCTTGTTGTATTTACACACAGCACTTAGCAGAAACAAACCTCAGTTGAGACCTATTAGTAAAACCTTAAACCAAAGGAACTCAATGGAAGCTGTATTTTAGGTTATAAATGCCACCATTCCACAGATAAAGATAAAATGATAGGCATGGAAAATACTTTTCTGAATGCTCAAACTAAAGACAAACAATAGAGAATAGAAGGGTAGAATTCATCTTCCCTAATACCAGACATATAAAAATTAGACTTCTAGATTAAGGTAGTCAATTAGCCAAAAAAGACCCAGCCTGAGAGTCAGATGGAGATATATTACAAATATAGGCAAACGGCTACAGCAAGTGGGATGAATTACTTTCTGAAGGTGCTTAACTCCACCTTCTGATGACAGGACTAAATTAGACCAAGTTTAAAGCTGAAGCTAGGTGAGATGAACGCCACTTTGCATGCATGCCTATATTGAGTGGATGGAAAACATGCATTCAGTTGTGCTCACATGTATGCAGGGGGGGAATAAGAACAACCAAAGACCCCAGGAAGCAGACATTAAGATATACTGTTAATTAAAATAAAAAACAAAACGTATTTTGTGAAAGACAGTATTAGGCAGAAAAAAAGGACAGAATAAATATCTGGGTAGAAAAGGTGAATGTTCTGTGATAATGTACTTGAACCATGGAGTGAATGCTGTTTCAATTCACAGTGGCCTGTGGGAGGTCACATATGCTGCTTTGTCAATACTGAAATCCAGGAATATATTTATGTCTAAAACCCAGGAAGAAGGACGAAGCGACACTGGTGGACAACACAAATAATTGGCTCTTTTATTCACTGAGCCTCTTCCCAACAGCTTTTGACAGAGAAACTCTTTTGAGGAGACAACTTTTCTTTAACAATTAGCCAAGTTGTACACTGGCTCTTAGCAGACCTTCTTCTTTTAAACTTTCCTTAGCAATATGTTCAGAGATACACACCTTCCCCTAAAGTTCTTCACAAATATGTCCATAGCATAGACATTTGACATCCTACATTGCACTATGAAGCTTGTTTATATTTCATGGGATGTTTTGATGGACAGAGAACAGACTCATTTCAAAGTAGGGATGTCTCCAGGAGGGAAGACTTTGACCTGTTTAAGAAGCTGCTTGGCAGAGTCCCTTGGGAGGTAGTCCTAAAGGGCGAAGCAGTCCAGGAAGGCTGATTGCTCTTCAAGAAGGAAATCTTAGAGGTGCAGGAGCAGGCTGCCCCATGTGCCAAAAGATGAGCCAGCAGGGAAGACGAGTAGCCTGCCTGAACAGAGAGCTGGAATGCAGGGATAAAAGAAGAGTTTACGTCCTCTGAAAGAAGGGGCAGGCAGCTTAAGAGGACTACAAGGATGCCATGAAGTTATACAGGGAGATAATTAGAAGGGCCAAAGCCCAGCTAGAACTTACTCTAGCTATTGCCATAAAAGACAATAAAAGATGTTTGTACAAATACATGAGCAAGAAAAGCAGGGTTAAGGAAAATCTCCATCCTTTAGTGGATGTGAGATGTGGATGTGACAAAGGATGAGGAAAAGGTTGAGGTATTTAATGCCTTCTTTGACTCAGTCTTTAATAGTAAGATCAGTTGTTCTCAAGGTACCCAGCACCTGAGCTGGAAGACAGGGACAAGGAGCAGCATGAAGACCCAATAATCCAAGGGGAAATGGTGACTGACATGCTACACATAAATAAGTCTATGAGGCCAAGGGTTCTGGGGGAGCTGGTGGAGGTGCTTCACCAAGCCACTTTCAATTATTTATCAGGAGTCCTGATAAAGCAGGGAGGTCCCAGTTGACTGGAGATTAGTAAATGTGATGCCCATCTACAACGAGGGCCAGAAAGACGACCCAAGGATCTACAGGCCTGTCAGTCTGACCTCAGTGCTGGGGAAGATTATGTAACAGATCATCCTGAGTGCCATCACAAACAGTTCAACCAGGCAATCAAACCCAGTCAGCATGGGTTTATGAAAGGCAGGTCCTGCTTGACTAACCTGATCTCCATCTGTCACAAGGGGACCCGGTTAGTGAATGAAGGTTGTGGCTGTTGTCCACCTAGACTTTAGTAAAGCCATTGACACCATTTCCCACAGCATTCCCCTAGGATGCTTATGGTTTGGACAGGTGTACTCTTTGCTGAGTACAAAACTAGCTGGATGGCTCAGCCCAAAGAGTTGTGGTGAATGGAGTTAAATCCAGTTGGTTTCTTGTCATGAGTGGTGTTCCCCAGGGATCAGTATTGATGTCAGTTCCATTTAATCTGTTTATCAATTATGTGTATGAAGGGATTGAGTGTACCCTCATTAAGTTTGCAGATGACACCAAGATGTGTGGGAGTGTTATGCTGCTGGAGGGTAGGATCTGACCGGCTGGAACATTGGGCTGAGGCCAATTGCATGAGGTTCAACAAGGACAAGGGTCAGGTCCTGCACTTGGTTCATAGGAAGCCCATGCAACACTACAGGCTTGGAAAAGAGTGGCTCGAAAGCTGCCTGGAGGAAAAGGACCTGGAGGTGTTGGTCAACAGCCTGCTGAATATGAGCCAGCAGTGTGCCCAGGTGGCCACAAAAGCCAATAGCATCCTTGCTTGTATCAGAAATAGTATAGCCAGCAGGACTAGGAGAGATTGTCCCACTGTACTCAGCACTGGTGAGGCCACACCTTGAATACTGTGTTCAGTTTTGGGCCACCCACTACAAGAAAGACATTGAGGTGCTGGAGAGAGTTCAAAGAAGAGCAACAAAACTGGTGAAAGGTCTGGAGCACAAGTCTCATGAGGAGCGCCTGAGCGAATTGGGGTTGTTTATCCTGGAGAAAAGGAGGCTGAGGGGAGACCTGAAATTAGGTTACAGTAAGGTGGGTGTTGGTCTTTTTTCCCAAGTAACAAGTGATAAGATGAGAAGAAATGGCCTCAAGGTGCATCAGGCGAGGTTTAGATTGGATATTAGGAAATATTTTTTTCACTGAAAGGGTTGTCAGGCGTTGGAACAGGTTCCCCAGGGAAGTGATGGAATCGCCATCCCTGGAGGTATTTGAAAGACATGTATCTGGCACTTAGAGACATGGTTTAGTGGTGAACTTGGCACTGCTAGGTTTATGGTCGGACTTAATGATATAAAGGTCTTTTCCAAGCTACATGATTTTATTATTCTATTTCAGGGAAAATCTATTTCTAACCAAATCCCGCCATAAGCAATGCAAGACTTTATTTTCAAGGCAATGACAATTTGAAGCACTAAAGGATTTTAAAATGGACCTGTTCAGTCTTGACAGTTCTAAAAATCAGGTCACAGTTATATTATATAAATGAAGTCTCAACTATGCATATAGTTCAGGGGGATGACGGTCTTTATCTTGAGCAGCCTGGCACCAGCCAAATGGTTGTGAAAATCATGTCTTTGTCCTTAAAAAATGCAGCAACCCTTAACCAATGTAATAATACTCAGTTTCTCTTTCATAATCCAACTTCTCCTCAAATGGAAATGAATTTTGCATGCAGTGGGATCTTTATCTATTTTTCATGACTTATAGTTTAAAGAGTCATATGCAATCCTTTACAAACACTGCAGGCTGCTACAACCTCCCTTCTTCTTTGGTTTTATACAAAAGTTATGAAATGAGAAAACTACAAAACCTCATTCTAGTTTTGTGTGTGTGTACCAATTGATATATCTCAAGGCAAAAACCTTGAGTTATGTCAATTCTTAGGGAAAAGAGTATTTGCATTCAGAAAATGATGGGTGTTTAAGCTTGAAAGGTTATTGTAGAACATTTACTTTTTCTCTAAGCAGGCTTGTTCCTTATAGTAAAGAGTTTATTGCAAAGAACTAAACACAATTAAGCTCAGGAAAGGATGCACCATATGCACTGCCATAACATCAATGCTTCCCTGGTCACACGTCATTTATAAACTTGATTTGAGCTTCATGGGACATCAATAAGCATATAAAACTACACAAACTGGCCCATTTTAGCTAGAGGCTAACTTCAGCTTCTATTATAATGATTAGGCAGGGGAAAAGAGTTGTGAAGAATCCTCTGCAATAGAATCACCTCCAAAAGTTAATGTTCACACCGACTATTTTGATAGGAAGCTTAATGACTTAAAATGAGCCTGTGAGCAATCCACACCTTCTGTCCCAGTTTGAAAACACCCGAAATTTTTAGGGAAAATGGCAATTCTAAAGTAAAGCTTGTATTTTTTGTGTCTGGCTAAAAGACTCAGACTCCATAATACAAACTGCTCCACAACAGACCTAGACAACACAGATCTTCAGCAGCAACTTGCTACTACTAATTTCCAAGAGGACAAATCCCAATTCTTACCACAATATATTCTAAAACTTTCTTTTTTAACTTCACATGAAAGGGATCATTCACTCCCTCCTTGTTGCAAAAGATGGTTTCTATATTCAGCCAAATGAGAACTGCAGGATGTTGTAAGATCGTGAGATTGCTGGATAATTAACTGGTCTGTTACTCTTTACTTATAAGGTTTGTTAAAAGGTCAAGAAGTACAAGAGTTTACTTGAATATTCTCTGAGTTACACCAATTAAATATTAGAAAGCCCACATACAGTTTGAAATGTTGAAGCACACATTTTTTAAATGTAGGATTACACAGTAGCAGTGTGCAAGATAAAATAGTACCTTTCTGTTAGAATGTTTATCTCAATTCTTAATGCATTTAAGAATTCATTAACAATTTAAAAATTAGTAATCTGATTTGTTAACTCATAACAGTTCCACATACTCCATCTACATCTCTCTGTTCTTGTGGAAATAACACTAGAGGCCAAAAGATTAAAAAAAAAAACAACAAAACCACAATTCTGACCTCTTACCTCTTGGGCTTTGCTGTCCAAGGGCTGTGGAACTAACGAGGTTCTGAACTTCACTTGAATAGGCTTATCAAAAAAGGGTGTACAGGTAGTCACTGTCTGTTCCACCTCTCCTGGGAGAACTAATGACCCTGCTGAATAAAAAATAGCGAACTTTGCCCTTCCATTCAATGCACAAATTAGAAAAATCCTGCGTAAAATCTTGTAGTGCTCAGACATAGGCAGAAGCTTGTTAGTCAAATTGTGCTGTACTTACTCTTGCATGATATGTAATATAGGTAGCTATCTTTAAAACAGATCTACGCAGTCCTGAGCTAAAATCTAGATAACAAACTGTACTACTATGAGAGCCTTGAAGTGTGCCCCCCATCCTTTGCAAAACAAAGGACTCATTATTGGTGTATGTTATACCTTAAACAGTTGGTTTTTGCAACTTTTGCCAGGAAAAGTTAAATGGCTGCGAAGGCAGACACACTATCTTTTCACCTTAAGGTTCCGCAGAACAAAGGCATAAATTTTTGAGATAAAGAGAATTAACAGGGTTTCATTCCTGGGAAACTGGGATGATCAAGATGGGTCATCTAGCAGACAATCAGCTGCTAGGAAAAACCACAAACCACCAGCTACCCCTAATGGACAAAACAACTCACTTCTGGTCAGTACTACAACCATTCCTCAAATTTTTTGGCCACCAACTCATTCCTGGAACAATCTTCTTAATTAGCATGAAGAGCAAGCAGAGGGAGAAGACAAACTGCCCTCTCCTATCTCACATGCAAATGGATTGGGTTATAAAAGTTCCTCATTTGGGACACTTTAGTCTGTGTTTTGTCAGTGTGTTTTGTGTATGTGTGTGTGCGCTGCACGGCATTAACAAAGTTTTGCAACCACCACCAAGCCAGTTACAGAGAACAATACAGTGGTGAGATATTACCTTTTCTTCTCATATCTTAACCTATCTCTCTCTTTTTCCTCTCTCTCTCTTTCTAAGTTTATTCTGGGCACGTAAGAGTAATATCTTGTGAGTTTTGCTGTTAAAGTCTTGCTAAGTTTCTATGATACAGTTACAAACTTTTGCCAAGCCACTATTCACAGTAATCCCACTGAGTGGTGTCTAGTAAATTCGTGATTTAATTGAACCTCTTGGGTGATTGTAGTCACTTTGTGTAACTGCGCAGAGGATTCAAAAGTTAAACTTTGCACTCACTCCAGTTGAGTTGGGACGGGACAACTATACTAAGGAAAAATCTAACTCGGTTGAGAATAGACTGGTAGCTCTTCTTTGTGGAGGAGACTGAATTAAAAATCTGGATGTAGATGGTCCTAAACTCAGAGAACACCTAGGATTAGATCCATCTCTTTCATAAGAAAGAAGTAAGGTCCTGAGCAGGAATGTCTGCAGCAGGAGTTATAAGATACCAGACTGAATCCTGGTCTTGCCATTGATTAGCTGGGCAGTCTCATTCAATTCTCTTTTGCTAGAGTTTCACTACCTGTAAATTTGACATAAAGAATCTTTGCAAAGTGTCTTTACATGAACTCTCTCAAAACATTAAATAAAAATATCTGGTAGAAGTACAAATATTGCCCAGTACAGTAGCAGAAGACTCTTTTGTCTGAGCATATTTCATGGATGTTTGTCCCTCTCTGAGCTTTCCAAAAAGAGATACTTGAGAGGACTTCCATATATCTGGGACACAGGACCACGTAAGCTTTCCACACAGGCAGGATTTGGTCCACAGTTCACAAATGCACAGAATTTATGGATCACTTTTCCTTAGCATACTTAAGCAAAACGTTCATACTCAAACAGTGGGTTTGCTTTCTATCACAGCCTCAGAAGGACATGCCTTAGGTTTAGAAATATGTTTTAATATGAATCAAACTCAGCTGTGCTACATCTCAGATGTATTCATCTTGTCTCAGTAACATTTTTATGAACGAACTTAAGGGAACCATATGTCTTGCAATTTAGTCAAAGGATTACACAAATCTACCTACTATGTTTTTCTGGCTGATACACAAGTTTCTTTACAGCTTCATTCTACATTTTAGTAGTTTCATTTCTTCTTGAAATCTCAGAATATATTTTCAAAGCATTGTTTAAATGTTAGTGAATAGAACCAAGGGGTACATAGACGCAGGGTGAAAAGGAAGAAGCAGCAACTTCTCTCTACCTGCACACTTTTACCACAGTAGTGGAATTACAGGCCTCTCATTCTCCTGTAAATCTACATTTGAAAATAATGACTTCCCAGCTAAGCCTAAGCAAAAAATCCATAATCAAATTATTCATTTAGTTTTCTTCTGGAAATTGTGTGATATTACAAAGTCAGCAGGACTTTAGACTTGTAAAGTAGAATGTTCTTTTAAAAAGAGATTAATTCATTCCCTTGGATAACTGATTCCTGGATTTTGGAGTTTTGATTCATGATTCACGTATAAGTGGTTTCCAGTTTTCATCCCTATTCTGTTGGTTGCTTATACGTATCTCTAGTCATCTGTGCGCTTTCCGTACTTGTTCTCAGCATAGCATCTACTCTCACTCTGCATCACTTAAGTGAGAAAGCTTTCCGAGAAGTCCACAGGTATATATACTAAGTCTTGAAATGCTCTGCAACTGGTTTTTATGTGAACTTCCAGAACTTGGTCAAAATCATTTGTAGGACAGAAGGAAGATCTGAATATTCATTTAAAGGCAATGACTTCTTCTGTTATTGTTTCAAACTTGCACCCTAAATATATATCCTCACTGAAGGTAGGAAGGCCTGGACATCAGGAGGTCTGTATAACCTCCCAATAGAAGCACTGATTATTTCTGTACTATCAGCTCCCCCCTTGCCAATAGACCAATCTGTGGAGAGAAGACGAGGAGGAAGCACTATTCTGTAACAATCTGGCAATGGCTCAGAAAGACAACAAAAATTAGAACAGAAGGAAATTTATTCTTGCTTTTAGCAAGAAACACTTGTTATATTCAGAACATCAATTCCACTATTTTAAGGTTCATCACTAATGCAAACAAAATTTCAAATTCCCTTCAATGATTCCATAAGAACGTGGTAATCAACCTTTCTTTGCCAGTAGACATGCCAGAAATGAGCTTTGTCTCTCTATCCTGGCTGCGTGACAGCATATGAAAGTCTAATTGGTAAATGCTGCTTTCCTTGATAATGTTTAATCAAGAAACTCCTTCAGAGAGAAAAACTGGGGAGTTTTGACAGTCCTTCTTCTCAGTGGGAGCTCCCAAAGGAACTGCAGGCTATTCTAAGATCTAGCCAGTACCTCACAGCTGGTTCAGGCTGATGCTACAGCACTAGAGGAAGATGATCCTAATTACACTGCTAATTATATTCTCTGTGGAGGTGATTAATTAGCAACAGGAAAGCCTTGGATACTGCCAATGGCACCATAGATAAACTGAGCAGGTAATGATATCAAAAATCTGAGAAGAGATTTTGAAATGTACCTCTTCTCATACCATGAGGTATCAACTTCCTGGATGGAAGTGAGCTGGCAGTGAGCTTTGATGATTTTACTCAAGTCCAGCATACTTTAATGCAGGCATATTTGGAAACTGATCGATTCTCCTCTCTTTAGTTTTTGCTCATTGTGTACCACTGACATTAATTAAGAGTATAGAAAAAAGAATCTATTGTCACAAACCTGATTTGAACTTTCAAGACTGAAGAAGTTCTTGTCTTGTCTGATTCTTTAGCTTTACTGTAGCCAAATGATGCCCACCTACAGGTTTTACCACTTTCAGACACTACATTTCACAAAAATGCTGTTAATGAGGAGCTGAGGAAAGAGGTAGTGATAACGAAAGAAGCTTAAAAGCTAAATTTTGCTCTCTCCTCTGATTCTCAGGCTTTAGGCTTTTAGCCCCAAAGAGTTCCCTAGTGTGAAATCATCTCGAGGCAGTGTTAAATGGATTGCAGAGACTGGAGAAGAAAAAAGAAAGAGATTCACCAGCTGGGGTGAGCCCAATACTTGGAAAAATCCACATAATATAATAATGAATCCCTTTCTCAAACTGATTGTTCTGTATGTTAATATAGGCTCAAAAAATAAATAGAAAGGCACAGATAATGGAAAATAACATATATTGATATAATTTGCCTAAATAATTGTTTAAATAATCAAATAGTTATGCTTGGCCTCAGCTTCAAAGTAACTGAGTCAGCTGGGTTCTCCTCAACCTCTGTGGGGTTACAGAGAACTGGCACTTTGAAAAGGCAAGTTTACAGTACTTCAGGGCTCCAAAACAGATTAGGATGAGAATCTGATATCATTGCCTATGCTGTCTCACCCATACATTTAATTAGTACTATTTTAATTTCCTCTTGCATTTAAAAATAGCACACTCAAGGTCTCTAGACATGCTTTTCACATATTTTGTACTTTATACAAATATTACTTATTATTACCTAGCTATCCTGCAAGCCCTGCAGGAAGTGATTTGTCACCAGTCCTGGAAAGGAATTTTGCTACCAACACAAAGGTACTTGGCATTCTCCTTCCATCCCTGGAGAAAGCCTCATCATCTTCATTGTTGCCTTAAGCTACTTACAGCTACAGATTAAATTCAGTGAGAAAGAGCAATTGAACAGTCTGTGATACACATGCTGTCTCTACACGATGCATTAAAGTTATGGTTTAGGGCAACAATTTCACTCTGTCAATCACAGTTTACTATGCCAAAATCCCACAATGCGAAGTATTGCCTTGTTTTCAGGCTTTCAGCCCAGTGTTGTCTAATGAAAACAGTTACAATGAATTCGTATGATAGCCAAATCTATGGGCTGCCCTTTCTTTTTTTTTTTTTTTTTAAGAAGCAGGTGTATTTATTCAAACCTTAAAAGACATTGCACTTAGGACAATAAGCTGAGGAAAAACAAAAAAAAAGAGGGAAAAAAAAACCACTAGAATGATTCTTCCAGGACACCTCACAAAAAGCACTGTTTTTGATGGATGTTTTAATACGTATTTTCTATCATGCTTTTCACACTGTCAACTCTGAGACACTTAATGTACAGTTGCTAACTCAGCTAACTGATCTGCCCTTTAAAGCTAAAAAAGTACAGAGAAACTCAACCGTTGCCAATAATAAGTAGAGATAAAAGCTTGTTGTAATTATATTCGTAAGGTATGATATTTTTCACTTAAAACTATCATTTGTTCTGACATACAGGTGGCAGCATTTAGAAAGACCAGTAACAGAATATTTTTCAAGTTTGTGTCACACTTTGCTTATAAACTAACTGGAATTCTTCAGAATTAGTCCTTTATTAAAGTGGTCATAAGGTATATTATTTTATATTAGTTTGTTATTACAAGCAATAGAAGCAACACCATTTTATATTTTAATTTGCATTTTGTTGCTCTGGTTTCTACAGCAGTAAGGTTATACCTTTCTTATTATGAAGCCTATCAAGTGGATTTTGACATGTAAGACAACTATCAAACTGTAAGTCCTTTTTATTGCACTTAGCAGTCAAAGGGAAATTTTTCATCTTGGGTCAACAACCACATCCACTGAAGAAGCCCTGGGCAAGATCCAGGCTGTGGCTTTTCCAGATATAAATTTGCAAGCTATTCACTTTCCTTACAGAGTTTAGAAGGAATAAAATATCTTCTGGCTATCCAATGTCTCGATGGTATAAAATACAATCTCAATGCTAAATGTTGTTAGTGAGCACTGCTGATTGATTAGGCATTGATCTGATTTCTTTCTGCACTGAGGCAGTCTGTGCAGGGAGTTTGTGCAGGGAGTTCTGTCTCATGGGAAGAACTGAGGAAAACAGAGATTGAAAGCCAAATCAAACGTCACGTAAAAAGCACACAGATAATCTACAGTAGTGGGGGTGTAATGTTATGTTTATTGTTCTTAAAATCACCAATAAAAGCACTAACTGAAAGGTTTCCCAATGTGGCTTGCATAAGGTGCTATTCAGACAGTAAAAGCAGATGACTGTTTTTGTAACTTTCATCTTATTCAAATGCAGTCTGTTTTACTAGCTTTTTCTAAACATATGTGATTAACATTTACTCTCGAATACACATGAATACACAGAAATAAGTGAAAAGCCCCCAGAGAGGCAAGGTCTGGCATAGTCCAGAAAGCGGCAAGCAAGCTCCAGCAGAGCTCTCCTTTCCTCACTGCCCTCCTTGGTATTTCAGTCTTGGGCTTATTTTTCATCATCTAATTTGTGGCTTGTTTTGAACCAGAGCTATACAACAATACTTATATGAAATAGATATAGACAATTCTCATTTCATTCTGATACAAGTGAAATGTGGCTTTAGGCTTCTATCAGTGAGCCTAAGGTTTGTGTTTGGTTGTTTGGTTGTTTTTAATAGATATTATCATAATTTAAGACAAACACAGAACAACGTCCTACAAAGGGAAAAATGGGCACATATGAACACTGCACTCAAAAAAATCTTTGAAGTCTGTACCTGATACAAGACTGCTATCTCACTCCCTCCTTCCTGAAATGCCCAGGCTGGGGAAAGAATATTTGCTGTAAACCTGACATATGTTGGTTTATTATTTTCTTGTGAGTAAAAGCCAAGATCCAAATATTGATCAGCTGAAAGTCTCTAAGCCATCTGACTATGAATAGGAATTCTGTGCTTGCAGAAAGGAAAGACTAATCTGAGATTAGACAGACTACTCAAATGCCAATAACCAAGGAATTGAGGACCGAAGTCCTGCTCTGTAATAGCTTATTTCAGTGACCTTAGGTAAATCCCTTAATCTGTGTGGCTTGGTTTCTTTGTTCAGTAGCAGGTATACATGAGGAAAATACATTTAATCACTAAAAGATCATCAACTCTAGTGGTAATAAAGACCACACAAGCACCTGTGATAGACAAATAATTATAAACACTACGTTTCTAGTTACTTCTTAGAGCTGGGAGAGCTAAAATTATTATAGATGTATGAAACAGTTCAACACAACTCAAAATGCTCATAATGGGAATTTGTAAAGAATTTCACTGTGAATTCAAAAGTAGTCTCATCTATTTTAAGCCCAGGATCAAATCATTTTAATGGATAGGCACAACATTTTAATTAAATATTTCCACTTTACAGAACTCTCAGCACCCACATTACTTTGTGGAGAAACTTTTGTGATTAAAATAATTTCAGTACAAAATAGAAGCACAGAAGAATGTAGAAACATTGCTAAAAATAAGTGTTCTGTAATTCTGGAAAATCTTGGGAAAAAAAACTACTTATCAGGACACAGTATGATAAATATTTCTTATAATTTATTATCTCATTACCTCAGCATGAGGAAATGAGTACTTTAATTTGGGGAACTTGGGCAATTTGTGGAATTTTCTAGTAACAGAAAAACTGAGGAAGAACAACTTTTTTAGAGGTGCTCTACACAATGTCTATACAATTGCATCCAAAGACAAACAATGATACAAAGCGGTGGGAAACCTACCACTGTATGTCTCTTCATCTGTGTCTGTATCTTCCAAACCTAAGCACTTGTTCACCTGCTACAAAATACCCCAAATTAGAAAACAGATTACGATGTATGAATTCCATTTCTTACTGTGGAATCCAGAGCTAAGCAAAAAAGTATTACATTCTCTCCTTCATCTTCTCAAGTTTCCCCTGCATTTTTCCAAGCAAGCATATGAATTTTCTTTGAAATGGGTAACCCAAAGGAAATACTTTTAAGTATAGGGAAAGACTTGCTATCAGAATTGCAGCGTATCAACTGCAGTGATAGGTAAGAAGCTCAAGCTTTACAACAACTTTTCCAGGAACTTAGTGGGAAAATGGAGAAGTAAAATATTTCCACAGGAAAAAGACACATGGTAAGCTACTCCGCAGTTTTGCAAGCTCACCACATATGGTACAGAGACAATACATGCTGTAGGCAAAGCAGAGCTTGATCCTTCTGTTTTGATACTAGTAGTAAACTGAAGAGGAAACAAAAAAAGCTAAGAATTCTGAAATGTTTAGTATTCCATCTGGGACATCGCTCTACTGTTGTATCAGACTGATGTCCCTTCAAAACAGCTTAAACTATCTAAAACTTACACAAACAAAAGACATTTCTTATTTCAAGTAGCACTCTGACTAGATGCATAGAGTGAGAGTGAAAGGCCTTTCCCAGCCTATGTGAAAATAGTGTTACCATGGAGGATTTACTATATGCACTGGGTAGTCTTCTGTGTTTCCATGCAGTAATTAGAGATGCTCCTAGATATTTTTTGCAACCTGATTTCACAGCATTCTCATCAACACTTACATAACATTTACACTTTAAAAGTACATACTTATTAACATTATCATTGACCTCATTAATGTTTACAAATATATAAAGGGTGAGTGTCACAAGGATGGAGCCAGGCTCTTCTCGGTGACAACCTATGGTAAGACAAGGGGTAATGGGTGCGAACTGAAACACAGAAGATTCCACTTAAATTTGAGAAGAAACTTCTTCTCAGTGAGGGTGACAGAACACTGGAACAGGCTGCCCAGGGGGGTTGTGGAGTCTCCTACTCTGGAGACATTCAAAACCCCCTTGGACACCTTCCTGTGTAGTCTCATCTGGGTGTTCCTGCTCCAGCAGGAGGATTGGACTAGATGAGCTTTTGAGGTCCCTTCCAATCTCAAACATTCCATGATTCTGTGAAAAACATTTTGGATGGCAATGCTCTCATCCTTCTTTCCCACAGATTTGGAAACAAATACATCAACAAATTGCAAGTACTTTGTAAATTAATAAAGCAAAAATCTGTCATGTTCTACTCATAATGCCCACTTCAAAGAAAATCATAATGGGGATTTGTAAAAATCAAAGAAAAACTCACCTTCACTCTTTCAGACAGACTGAGATTATTTCCATCAGAGCCACGAGCTTTCCAGCTCTCACTCATCGCTGCCTGTAGATAGACAGGCAGAAATATTTCTATGCACGAAACAGAACCAAAATCACAGTCAAGGCTTCTACTGATTTACACATACAAATCCTATACTGTATATTTAATTTTTTGAAAAAATTGAATGCAATGCTCCTGAAAATAGAGTGCATGCAGGTAATCCTCTGAAATCTTACACGGGTCCAGACTGAATCAATGGGAACAACAGTGCAAATAATCGTAACATGCCTAAAAAACAGCATTCAGGACAGAAGCACTGTTTTCAATACCAGTTTTTTTTTTCTCTCCTTCCTTCCTTAGGGCAGACTTAAAGGTTACAGTGGCCAACTTACTGCATTACAGCCTCCTCTTGCCATAATGCTAGTAATTTTTCTGATGCATTCTACTACTACTGTATTTGTTTCTTAAACTGCTAATGTGACAAAAATGTGCAGCCATGCCTCAAACTTTTTTTCTGTAGCAACAAAGACAAGCATTAAGATGCTCCATTTAATAAAGGATAATGGAAGTTGCCCATTGCTTTATGGGGCAGAAAGCGAATTCAAAGAGTCTAGAGTAAGACATCCAGAGGCAGTCTATCCCAATAAGGGAACCATATTCTTCATGAGAAAAATGGCAAAAAGAGTCTTGTAATTATTATTACACAATCAACTGACAGAATCCATTTGTTTTTCTAGAACCTCACTTGATTCCACCTCAAAGGGATGTGCTAGTAGGAAGGAAAATGACAGCTTGTGCTTTTTGACTGAGGCCTGGTAGGCCCATAATTTGAAGGTGCTTAAATGTGTTGCTCTGGGTACTGCACAAAATTACTTGCTACTTCTTTTTTAATAGTTTAATGAAGGGGATTTTTGAGTACAGGCTAGATCACATCTTAGTTATTTGTTACTGAGGCAGGAGGGCAGAAGTTCTTAACAAGTGGTCTCAGATTTCCATCTTGCTCTCTCCATATGATGTCTGTTGTTTTCCTGTCCCTACAACATCAAATCCTTAATCTCATATGTTTCAGATGATTAAAAATGCCTCTGGCCTGCCTACTGTTTACTTTAGGTATCTGAAGCAATCTAGCTTCAGTAACACAGAATTCAGTACTTTCTAAAATTCTCAAGAAACAAAATATATCTGTGCATGCCGGTGTCAGAGACTGATAAGGATAATGGCTCAAACATTGCGGCAAAACCAGTTCATCCAGCCACAGGATATGGTACATTCAGTATAAGGTGAATTGTGATTTATGTATCAACAAGCTAACAAGCCACAGACAAGGCTGGTTGGCTGACAGAGGAGGTGGGGGATGTGCCAGAGGGCACAT
The DNA here is from genome assembly GCF_037038585.1 of Patagioenas fasciata. Classification (NCBI taxonomy): domain Eukaryota; kingdom Metazoa; phylum Chordata; class Aves; order Columbiformes; family Columbidae; genus Patagioenas; species Patagioenas fasciata. The sequence continues at coordinate 23,884,978 of NC_092524.1, read as the reverse complement.
AGCTCTGCCTTCTGATATACCCACCATGGCACAAAGGGAAAAGCTGAGACCCTTCAAGATGACCCAAGACTTGGCAATCATTCACAATCACCTCCCCCCTCAGACTTTTCTATCTTTTGCAATAACACCTCCACAAAAGACCAAAAATTATGCAAGCAGGCAACCCAGAGGGCTATAAAGGCCCACCTTGTGCAAGCACCACTCTGCACACCAGCCTCATCACAAGAATGAACAAGACACTGGAAGATGTCACACATGGCTGGATCCGAGACTACGAACTCTATCACACATACAGCAGAGCCATAGGGATGGTGAAATTCTTCTCTCTCCTTTCTTTCCTATACTTCTACTCTTTTGCTTCCCTTTTTATAAGTAATATAGTAACATAAGATTGACAGCCCCACATATGCCGCAAACTTTTCAGGTTTACCAGTTGAACCTACAATAACATAAATCCTTCTGCCATCAAATCACATGCCAATTGGGCCAAGCTGCAAAATAAAAGCCTTTTGTTTACAGACCTTAAGTACTGTATGTACTGTTTTCCAACCAAGGGGACCCACGAACCTGAGTCACTTCTCTCCCCACTCATACCTCTGGGTGAGACGTGACAGCTGGCATCCATACTCTCAAGGCTTTTTCCCTTTTGCTAACCTCTATTGTTAACTGCAGTCTTCAGTGAAAGCATTACAAAGGTCTCTGCAGGTCGCCTTATTTATTAGTCAGATTATGGCAGCTCTTCAGTAGAGCAAATGCCACTGCCAAGTGTGATTGCTGCAGGTGTCTCTGTAAACATTATATATTTAGGTACTATTTTAAATATTTGCCTTAGCTGAGATAAATATCACTAGCCTCTAACATTTGGACAGTGTATCTCCCCATATTTTCATCTGTTTGAATGTGGTACTTGTCCACATGAACAAATGTTAACTCATTACCTCTTTCTTATTTGACATCTGTGGTGGCAGAGACACCCGTATCTCTTTGCTTCTTTCAGGTGAACCATCATGTTTATTTCCATTTGATAATTCAGAAGCAGAAAACAAGTGAATTCTATATAATTAAAAGCATCTGGCATCTCCATACAAATTACTCCTTTCTCAACAAGTAATATCATAAAAAGATTACAGCAGGTAGAAACAAATTAATAAAATGCTAGAGAGCCCAAGAGCTTCAAAATAGCTCGACTTTGGATATTATAATTAAGGCACTAAGGCAACTTCAAAGAGGCCTGATTTTCTTTTTAAAGGCGAATACCAACTTAATTGAAATCAGGCATTTCTATGTGATTTTATACTGGACACAGAAAAGCACACAATTCTGTAGAGAGTTCAGCATTAAACTGGCAGTGAGGTCACTTGACTGCTCTTTCTGGTTGTCCTGATGAGCCACTATACAGCTCTGATCTCCGAAATTCTTTGCTTTGTGTCATTTCCACATCTGAAAAAGAGGGCTAAAAGTGTTTCCTCATCTCGCTGCAATGACATGAAACTTAGCCAACAGCTGCATTTAGCACACTTCAATGCCTTTCAAGGCAAGGTGATGAGGTTAACAAGAGTTCATTTTGTGTTACTGCTTCTTCTAGTACTACAGAATTCAACCATAGCCAATGTGCCACTTAATAGGATGGACTCTGTATCAAACTATCAACAGCAAAATTACTAAATATTTCCTTTTTCTACATTTTAGAAAATCTGAGTTATGCAACAGAATGAAAATACTTTTTTTTTCATCTGAAACAATCTTGGAAATTTTTTACTAATAAAAGCATCACAGAAAAGAACACAGAATTGCTATTAGGAAAGCGCTATTGTTCCAGAGCTGTCAAAGCTTCTGGGAGTCCAAGTGCCTCTGTCCTTACCTGGTGCTGCCAGTGAGCTACTGTGAAAATGAACACTAGTCATTTCCCCTCTTTATGCCTAATTTTTTTCTGTCTGTACAGTGAAGTACTTTGCATAGAAAATATGACTGAGATCTAAGTACAACAAATATCCATAAAACAGATCAGCTATTGTTCAGAAATAATCTATTATGTTTGCATCCCTATGTGTTTTTTTCCTAGCTTTAGGGACTCTGTATGATATTTGATTTTACACTACATGGAATTAAGGTTACACAGACATAGCTACCGAATTTATGATCAATAGAAAATGGCAACATTTTTCTCTCAACCAGTTCTTTCCAATGATCCAGCACAACACATCAATAAAAAGCTCTGAATTTACACTGTTTCGCTATTTCATGCCCTGTTTAAGATCCCTGTGGATGACAGATTAATTTAATTAGTTTTATTGAACTGCCTAGTTGCTTTTATTGGCAAAACCACTCATGAAGAAGGCTGGAAATTTCTCTTGGGGTTAGCATTGTCCTACTGGCCCATTTTAAAAACGGAAGTGAATTTATTGTCATTTCTTACAATTTTCTGCTATGCTTTCTGCTGTTAAGACTCACATTTGTAAAGTGCATCCACTGACACTTACGTAGGAAGTTTAAAGTTATTGTTTTTCCTAAATGTGGTTAACAAAAAAAGGAAGCAGACAGCTACCATCAAATGGACTTTGAACTAAATAGATCACTCAGCTTTCATTGGGGAATTAAATTAATTTGATTGCAACACAGAATAAGGCTCTTGCATGCCACCTGGAAGTAGAGAAGTGGTCTTCCACTTTCCAACTTCTGCCACTTGACAGGTTGCTCGGCTCACAAGCATCAAAAGGACTGCACTGAGGCTACAAATTATATATCCAAGGTTCAGTATGCTTAGAGATGGGTCTGATCAATGCCCTCAGACTTCAACGCACTGCCAAGCAAAATTAAAAGTAGGAATGGACTCAATTTAATTCCAGTGGTCAAATACCCAGGACCATGGAAAAACTATTAATCTAAACTTGGGTTTGGATAAGAAATTTATTCATGGCAGCATTTTCATATCCAGCTGGCTGATCATGGATAACATATTTTCACAAGTGGAAGAGGAGTAATTTGAAATCTAGATGAAAAATGTGAAGCTTGGACCATTTTTTTTTTTCCTATATTTTTTTAGAAGGTCAAAGGAGATATTTTATGATCCAGTGAATTTCCAAATCTTCTGCTGAGTTTAGAAAAATGAGCAGATGTTGCTTCTAATTTTGGACATCATAATTCTCTCCACCAGATTTCAAACACTCTTCCTTAGATTTGAAAGAGCCTCTTGCCTTGTGTGGTACTTTTTTTAAAAAAGTGGGGATTTGGTCTATTTCCATGAGATTTCGTCCACACTCGTTCTAGGAAGTGTTTAGTTCTGAAGAGAACAAAGATTGACAACATCTACAGAAAACTGTGTCATCAGTTCCTTTGTAAATCAAAATTTTATGAGGCTTCTTCAACTGCACAATCAAGAAAACACACTTAAGGGATTTTTTTGGACTTAAAAACATAGTGGAGTTGTACAACCTCAAAGCAAATGCCAGTTAGCTGTTTTATTATCAGATTGTTTCTATACTCAGTGCTAAAATGAACTAACAAAACTAAATATGTAACTTGGTATAAGCATAAGGGGGTTCAGTGGTTCTAAGAGCAGCACAAATTAATGTATTAAAGTAAATTAATAATAAAATGATTCCAATTACCAATATCTTTGCTTTGGATTTGCACAAGAGGTGGTAATTTTTTTCTTCCAGATGCTGAAAACTTCTGCAAAGCCTTACAGCAAGCATGAAAGATTTCATCTTTCTGGACCTGTGCTCTAATTACTAAATTATATTCCCACGGGTTCACCAGCTCTTTCACCTATTTATTAATTTAAGACAAAAAACCATACGTTGGATGCTGTATGTAAGAAAACTAAGAGACTTACTAGGATCTTAAGCTAGCCCTCAAGTGTCCATCCACTACAGAATCAAAGAAAAGGGTTAAAATTTTTTCCAACCACGGAAGGAGTGCTCCCATAGTTTTTTAAATATTATGCATTTGAGATATATAGGCCATGTTCTGTTGGAGTATGTAAGTTTAAAATGCTGAGCTCAGAGTTTTAAAATTACATTTAAGTATGTTTATCTGTGTTCCATTAGATCTACTAGAAGAGTGGTAAAAGGCTTGCTATAGGATTTACTTGTCAATTAGTCTATGAATCCTCACTCTGTCACAATATCAAGCACACTTCAAAAAACAGAATCATTGTTGCTTCAGGAATACTAAAAGCAGGAAGATTAAATTCCTATTTCAAAGATATAATTTATGGTCCAACTAAGTTATAAAGTATCTGCTACTTAAATCATACACATAGCATCTCAGAATCATAGAATTGTTTTGGTTGGGAGAGACCTTTAAGATCATTGAGTCCAACCACTAATCTAGCACTGTCGAGTCTACTTCTAAACTGCATATCACATGAATTACACAGAATTTAGAAGGACCTTATTTTTACTCCAAATCTTGTTCTACTTGAGCTAAGATAAAATCTTTTCAAATAACACAAGGAAGAATAAGATCTCTATTCTTACTCTATAGAGTAGTCAAAGGTAGTATCTCACAATCAGATAAGAAGACAACATTCTAAAAACATTATTTTCTTGCTTAGGATACTAGCAAACCTTAAAAAGCCAATGAAAGTCAGGAATGCAAAAATTCATTAATACTGTTTCCCATATTTACAGGAATGGAACCATTCTGTCAGCAGAAGACCCTAATGTGCTCACAGGGGTTTACTCCAGGCTACATTTATAACCTCAAAGGGTTCTTTTTAGATAGGTCAGAACAGTCAAAGATGCTTAGGTTTTTGGACTTGAGGTACACTCTTTTCAATTTCACTGAGTGTAAATTTAAATAATGAAGAAAAATTAAACATTCATTAGGAAATCAGATTCTTTTGAGATGCTTTCAAGAATAATGTAGAAACTCCAGGAGAAAATAGCTTACCAATCTCAACTAGAGAACTAGAACAAATTCATGCACCAGTGAAAATCACCTTATATGAATATGGTACCCTGTGAAATAAGTACAATCCAACTATTAACAGTTTTTTGTGTGTCTTCTGTTTCCAGTGTTGCAACAGTCAAAAATAAATCTATCACATAGTGATGTTTTTCAAGGAATTCTTTTTAAAGTGCTCCTATATATTCACCCACACAACTGAATGAGCTTGGTTATTCGTGTATACCAATAGCTATCTCCATATCTAACTAAGCAAATTCTGACATGAAGGCTCATTGTACAAAGATTTAATGTGCGGATCAACACGATTATCAGGCCAAATTCAGAAAGGTAATCTAAAAACAGTCAGAATATCAGCAGCAAGCGAGGAGCACAGCAGCAGCTACAGAGCAATGGCAGGAGATCTAAACGTGGTGAATCGACATGCACAGCAGTGGCTACAGTAATTGCCAAAGCTGGGCATGGATTGAGGACACAAGAAGGAGATCCCAAGAGAATCACCGTGAAAGCAGCTGATCTCACGAGAGGGGCTGACATGGCAGGGGCATTGCCAGAACAACTGGGGGAGATTTAAATGCCCTCCTAGGGAGTGTAGGTGACCAGTAAGACAGTGAACAGGTCCAGCTAACAGGGGTGAAGCAGTTAGTGCAGCAGTGTGCACAGGCAGTTTACACAGGCAGGGCAGGGAAGCTCAGCAAGCTCAAGTGATTTACTTCACTTGGTTGTTGCTGGAGCACAATTCTTAAGAGGAGTGGTTGAGGGAACTGGGGCTGTTCATCTGGAGAAAAGGAGGCTGAGGGGAGACCTCATCACTCTCTACAACTACCTGAAAGGAGGCTGTAGCATGGAGGGGGTTGGTCTCTTCTCCCAAGTAGCAAGTGATAGGACAAGAGGAACTGGCCTCAGGTTGCACCAGGGAAGGTACAGATTGGATATTAGGAAAAAATTTTTGACTGAGAGGATGGTGAAGCAATGGAATGGGTTGCCCAGGGAAAAGGCAGAGTCACCATCCCTGAAGGTGTTTAAAAGGTGTTTAGACAAGGTTATTAGGGACACAGTTTAGTGCTAGAGTTGGGTTATGGTTGGACTTGATGATCCTGAGGGTCTCTTCTAACCAAAATTATTCAATTTGATTTTATTCTAGAATTTACTTGACCCCACAGTAAATATCTAAACTCATACATAAATGTGAAAATTTCTGCAGCTGCAGCGATGAGGAACGACGCATACAGACACACAGACACAAAGTTCTTGTTCGCAGCGAGAGCAGAGCCAGGCTGAGCTGACTTTCATTAACAGTTCTCAATTTATAGGTTTACAGATATGGACCTGGACTAAGAGGTTAGACAGGATGTTTTTTCAAAAAATGTTAACCCAAACACACCACACTCGTGACTGTTTTCAGTCACGTTCCCATGCATATTTCGTGGGCGGCATTCTGACCCACTCATTCACACGCCCAGGCCCAACATTCACACATCATACATATGGGGGTGGTTTTCCGACCCTAGGTACCATTCTCACTGGCCTGGGCTATCACTCCTTACATTCATAAAAAACATACTTCTGTATAACCTGTCCCAAGGCCCTTTAGCTGGAGCCACACATCCTGCTGTTCCCACATGCAGCCTATTTGCAGACAGTCTTTATTAAGCTATCAAATGACTATTTTCCAAATGCAAAAATAATAAACTAGTGATTTGATATTTTATAAAATATCTTGCACTGTTCTGATGCTAAAATGCCTTGTGCTTTGAGTGGAATTTTTGCAGGTCATTAGTTCATAATGCAAACCAACATCTTTGGGTATTTTTAAAGGAAAATGAAGGTAGGAGGAAAGAAGGCTGAGCTGTTTTGTTTACACTAGCATAGGAAACTGCATTTCTAAGCATTTCATTCAGCTAAAGCTCTGCTTCTTATACAGTTTTAGTGGCAGATGCCACAGTGACAATGAAAGTGACTGAAATACACACTGAGCCTTTTTGCAAGTAGCATCATGATATGCAGTATGCTTCTAAGATAGGAGCTATCCCTAGTGTATCAATCATACATAAAGACCAAGAACCTAATTTTCAATCCTCCTATCTCATCCTTCAGTGTCTTCTTTCTCTTCCATCTTTTATTGGGAGGAGACGGAAGGTTGCCACAAAATTACTTCTATGGCAGCTTCGACTCCCCACTGTTTTTTTCTACTCAGTGCCTGTGACTGACACTTAGTTCTGCCTCAAGCACAAGGACAGGACAGACTTCTGAATGCCAATCAACGGAGCATGCCACATGCTGTAATTGAAAAATACAGTTCTTTTGCAATAAGATGAGGACATCATTTTTAGTGCAAAGCTGTGGTGAAGAGAATTGTGAGTAATAAGCAGCTCACAGTTATTTTTATAGTACCTGACTTAACATGGTCAAAAGCAATGAACCTGAGCTACAGAATTTGGATCCAGATCTGAAGTGCCTGTAATTCAGCAGTGGTCAGATCAAGGTTAAGCCCCACCTTTTATTTATCTGCAGAGTATGAGACTGTTTCAGTGTAATTGTCCTAACCTGATGTCCTGATGTGCCTTCGTCCTTGGAATCTGTTAGCTTGGCACACATAACGGCATAACACAAAGAGCCAGTATTAGTAAATCTGTGGAAGTATCCAAATTGCACACCTATAATTTTAGGCCACCTCATACTATTAAGCACTTTCCTTAGGCTCTTCTTCTTTTATGGGAACTTCTCTAGCAAAACAATGCAGAACATACTTAGGAAAAGCCCATCGTTCCAAATAGTGCACACTCCCCCACATGCCTAAGGCAAGCAAAACATGGTTAAACACCTGACCTACCTTAGCAGTCTGTGAACCAAGCTAAGGCAAGTTGTCCTCAGGGATCCTACTGCTTACAGGAGAAACAAAAGTATCAAAAGGATTTGCCTAAGGCCACAAAGCAAGTAAGTAGCAGAACACCACTAAAATACTACTGCTCTTCTTTTTACCTTCCCTTCTGGTTGTAATTTCTAATGGGAGATTTGGGGAGTTACATACCTTTCAAAAGATAAGTGAATGTATTTAGAAACTCTTCATATGACTGCTCATGGCTATCACTAAATTGATCAAGGATGCTGTTGTTTGACAGTTGTTCTCCCATGATCCACAACTTGACAGTCGAACAGGCAGATCTGCCGTAGTAGGTTGCTTCTGTAATAGAAAGAAAAGAGCTCTATGTACCTGTAGGCAGAAAACAAATTAACCAACAAGTCCCTAATTCACACAGATGAGCACCAGAATGTAAATTTTTTCTTCTCTTCTTGTGAAGTTCTGATATTGTCAATGGGACTCCACACAACATTCCCCCCAAAATTCAAGTGAACATAGTCATTTTAAGTGCAGAGGGAGAGACTGTAATCACCTCTGCCTGAAATGTATGTCCTCAGGTAATACGGCCCAGCCTCCCTCAGTGGTGTTCACTGCCCTTTAGTCTTAGGACCCCTGTGTCTTTGCAGAAACAGTAACACCACTTGTGTGCTTGATTTAAGAATTGGGACACTTGTACATTCAAAACTTGGACTGAATCCATCATTCTGCAGGTGCGCTGTTCACTGTGTCATCAAAACCACTAAACCCAGATTTTGGAGAGCATGTTAAATCATGATGAGATGTGTGTTTACGCTGAGCCAATACATAGGATGGAGAGGGTATGATGGAGTTGGGCAGCCATGTAGAAGGTGAGCACCACCCCTGAGAAGGGAACAAACGCGGAGAGCTGAGAGAACCCCACCAAGGCTTTTCTGGACCTGAAAGCTCCACTCTTCAGTCACATAGCAACAGCCTTCCAGCCCATCTTCATCACTTCACCAGACTCTAGGGGAAGTAATGGCCCTGAAGCAGCTCTCAGTGAAGTATGCTTAAGTTAACCCTGACCCTCACTTATAAAAGCTGTGTAAATACATTTTAACAGCTGTGTGATGCCAAATAGTTAACAGTATTACTAGTTTTTTGTACACATAGGACCAGACTGCTATAAGCAGAAAAACAAAGATGAGGACGTAGACACATGTAACAGCCACATTGTCCCACACGGTGGCAACTTCACTAAAAAATAACTAGTTTACATACATAAACGTGATAAAGATACAAGAATACATTATACATTAAGTGCCTGATTTTCATGTGTTCCCATGTTTCTTCTCTTGATTTACCACAGCATGAAAAAGCACCTTTTTGGAATGAAAACTTAATTCTTCAGCAAAACTTCCAATCACCTACACTAAGGAAAGGCTGCAAATCTAATTTTTAACTTAAATAAGATGGAACAAAAATTGTTTAGAGCCCAGCAAGAAAACAGCACATGATTTCTAATGCCAAGGTATATATTTGTTGGATTGCCAGCTTGTAAAGAAGACTAATGTTCCAAAGATATGTATGTGTTTACACACAAGCCCACATGACCTAAAGTTGAAGTTTTCTAATGTTTTACAAAAAAACAAACCAGTATTAATCTGCGGACGGACCAAGCAGAATATAATTCACCAGACTCCCAGAGTGGTTTATGCAAATTACAGTAGTTTCAGAGGCACGCAATGCCTTCTACTCCTCATTATTGTTCAGTCATTACAGTTGTTATTTGAGGTAAACTTCATTATATGAAAGTCTGCAGTGATTTGTAAGGCTAGTGCAAAGGAAAAAAAATGCATATATTTAATCAAGAAAATGGTAATAACCATTTTGGTTTTCTTTGGCATCTGGCATCTAGGATCTCAAAGTCCTTTAGAAAAACTAATGAAATAAACTTCACAATAGTCCCATGAGGAAGAGCAAGCAAATATTATACCAAATAACAGATTAAAAAACGGAGTCAGCAAGAGCTTAAATGACATAAACAAATCAGAGGAGGGCTGGCAATAAAGCTTAGATTTTTTTACTCTAAAATGCTCTAGAAAGCTAGAAAATTGATAAGCAATTTGGGTAAACAATTGTATCTTTACCCAAGCTGAATGGCAACTTTCTCAGTGAATGCCATGTTCTACAGCCACCAGGTCATCTGTCTAAGATTAAGTATCCAGACCAGGTGTCAGCAAAATGGTATAGCTCAATTCTCACTCTGCTCTGCAGCCTCTGCTCCCTACAGAACCTGGGAAACTTCAGATTTTAATATCCTCTACCTCTTAAGCTGTAGACAAGCAATAGACTTCAGATAAACACCAGCTTTTGACTCATCACAGTTAGCTAGGAAATGCAGTGGTGAATTCAACTTAACAAAGTTTTAGCCAAACTCTGATCGTAAAATCCTGAACATCACCCTCATGAAAAAGCAAGCACTGGATGCTATTAGAATATAACATTTAATACCTGAAATCTCCCTATGTATGGAGAGTAGGAAGTTATCCTTAAAGGTTTTAAACATGTATGTCACTGAGCCTATATATTTTCATCTAGCATGCACTTCAATATGTATGCATTGGGAGAAGCATCATCAAAACAGTATCACTCTAAAAAAAAAAAAGGCAGAAAAAATTCCCTGGATATTCCAAGCATGGGAAAAGACTACTTTCTCAAGACTAACAGATTTTTTAACCAGGAAGTAGGCCAAATTTTTACCCAAGTCAAAGCAGTAAATCCAGAGTAGCTCTCCTATAGTAAATATAGTTATTACAGGCATCACTATATGAGACCCCCACCAACTATTCTGATCGGGTGAGACCCCACCTGCAGTACTGCATCCAGCTCTGCGGTTCCCAACATAAGAAGGACACAGATCCATTGGAGTGAGTCCAGAGGAGTCCACCAAGATGATCAGAGGGCTGAAGCACCCCTCCTATGAAGGCAGGTTGAGAGAGTTTGGGTTGTTCAGCCTGAAGAGAAGACTGCAGAGACCTTATAGCAGCTTTGCAGTACCTAAAGTCGGGGTACAAGAAAGCTGGAGAGGGACTTTTTACATGGGCATGTAGTGATAGGACAACGGGTAATGTCTTTAAACTGAAAGAGGCTAGATTTCAACTAGAGATAAGGCAGAAACCCTTCATTATGAGGGTGCTGAGACACTGGAACAGGCTGCCCAGAGAAGCTGTGGATGTCCCATCCCTGGAAGTGTTGAAGGCCAAGCTGGCTGGGCATTTGAGCAACCTGATCTAGTGGAAGGTGACCCAGCTGATGGAGGGGGGTTGGAACCAGATGATCTTTGAGGTCCCTTCCAAATCAAACCATTCTATGATTCTATGACTCTATGAAAAAAAGAAAACAATGTACAACAATGGATTGGAATCACCCACAATTTATGAACTGGATACAGTCATACCTCTAGAATGAAAGGGCTGCATTGTTCTGCCAGAGAGTAACTACTACTGAAATAAAAATCTTATCTTCTTTTTCCCAAAAGTCATCAAACTAACTTGGAGGTTTCAAAGAAAGCATGGCAAGGATATCTGGCCCCTTCTCCATGCTGGCCCTGGATAATTAGAGCCAAATACCACTATGTGATGCATTCAAGCAGCAACTATACTTTCTTATTTTTGCATTTCACTCCTGCTCATTCATCCAAATTGTGCAAAATCAATTTTATTTCTTAAAATGTAGTCTTCTTCCCAGCAGTTTAAGCCAAACCAGAAATCTCTGTACTGAATCACAAAGGCAGTGCAAGTGAGTATCAGCATGTTATTAGGTGTATTAAATAGAAAATGTGGTGGAATATAGGCTTCCTGTTTTATGGTGCATTTTTAAATGCTTTATTGTGTTTCTTTTAAATATAACACAGGCAAAGAAAGAAAAATCAAGATTCTGAATTTTAAATGGAAACAACAATAAGCTAATCCTTTCTACAAATTCACTAAAACCTCACATAATTTTATTTTTCTGAAAAAAAAAAAAAATACTTCCCTAGTGTTTCTGGAATAAGTTAAAGTCAGGTTTCCACACTATGAATTTGCTCTCCTAAAAGTCATTCTCAATAAAAACAGGGATATTCAGAGGTTCATGGAAAACGTCACTAGATACAGCTGTTGTCAAGATTTTATAACTACTGTCTACACAAATCAGATTGAACACAAATACATTATTTTTACATATCATACTCTGTTACTGCTGGACAATGCTTTATCTTTTTTTGCTATAGAGCTAGCACAGTAACCACACATGTCACACCACACCATAGGTCTCAGGGTGTTGTCCAGTCTCTTCTTGAATGCTGTCAGGCTTGGAGCCATGACGACCTTCCTGGGGAGCCTGTTCCAGTGCTCCACTGCCCTCTGGGTGAAGAATCTTTTCCTAATGTCCAACCTAAACCTCTCCTGGCACATCTTCCTGCCATTCCCTTGGGTCCTATCACTGGTCGCCACAGAGAAGAGAACAATGCCTGCCCCTCCTCCTTCCCTTATGAGGAAGCTGTAGACAGCAATGAGGTCTCCCTTCAGTCTCCTCTTCTCCAGGCTGAACAAATCAAGTGACTTTAGCTGCTCCTCATACAGCTTCCCCTCTAAACCCTTCAACAAATTTGTGGCCCCCTTCTGGGCACTCCAGTAGTTTTATATCCTTTTTCTAGTGTGGTGTCCAAAACTGCACACAGTACTCCCTGTGAGGTCGTTCCAGAGCAGAATAGGGCAGGACAATCATCTCCCTCATCAGTGTTCATGGTGCAGAGGCATGCAAATCTGGAACTCAAGCCTGACCTTAATAAATGTTTGTGGCTAGCTATGGACTGTCCACTATCCCAGTTTGGCACTTCAAAAGTTGGCCAAGTGAAAGAAGTGATTCTGGGAGTTCCTGGCCCGAGAAAGACATAAAACATTTTCAGTGGGGCAGCACAGGAACGTTACCCACCTCCCAGAACAGACAACTGTTTCCTTCTTGTCTAGACATCTGCAAAACTACAGTTGCAAAAGAAAGCCCTCCCTGCTCTACTGTCCTGCTCTACTTTTCTCCCTCCTCCTCCACACTACCCACCACCTGCAGGGAGGCAGAGCTCCTGGAGTAAACCTGATGGCAGCAAGCTCTGGCCCCAAGCAGGTGTGGGTCAACTGAACTATGGGAACAAACTAAAAGAACAAGTTCCAATTACAAAGGACAAAAACTTTCAGATGAGGTTTCTTGCAGCATCTCTCAATTCAATGTAATCTGCAACAACTAATTCTATTTAAATCAACTGGATGTTTGCCACTGCCTTCAACAGGAGGCCTTAAGGGCATCAGCAATTTGTGAGAATGGGAGCTGCATTTGGTTGCGTAAGTGCATTACTGAGCCTCAGAGACAACCTTTGCAATGGTCAAAAACATGTGCCTCTTGTGCCTAGCTTCTATGGGCTTTTAAGGGAAACATATATATATATGTATATAAGGGCTCTAATTGCAAGCAAGCACATTGATCCCGTTTGATTTCAGAGCTATTATGGCAGTCCTACACATGAGTAGGGTTTTTTTTAAGAAATTTCCAATGGTTTCAACACCACTGCTCCCTCTAAAGAGCACCTGAAGGCCTATGACAGGAGTAGCCACTGCACACTGGAATGCAATCATCCTGGATTTGATAGTCAAAGCACTTCTGGGTTCAATCAACTGTTTTAGATGAGGACTCCAAATAAAGCCCTGTCCCTCACATGTTAAATACTGTTTACTGATGTTTTTAGATGAGACAGAAAATTGAAGACTGTAGAATGCTGGACTCCCTGTGTCATTTTTTCACAGGTTTCAGCCCATGGGTTTTAGCTAAATATCCAGAATATTTGCATTCTGGCTGGCTGACCCTACAGAAATGAATAAGGCAGGCCTACCTTTCCCTGCTGAGCTAGAATGCATTACTGCAACTCACAAGGAGCCAGCTACATTCCAGCTCAGAGATTACTGTGTTTTACTGGCAGAAAACGTACTGAAAAGCCTGGAAATACCTCAGTGCAATTTGGAATGATTTGGGATGAAGAAGACATAAACCACATATTAAGTAATGAGGTGTAGAAGAAAATCAAGTGTGAAACAAAGCATTTCCATAACAGTGAGCAACCTGCTGAAAACATACTGCCTATGTCAATGTTATTAAAATAAGAATTATGAAGGAAAGTCTATTTATTCATTTTTGCATGGGTTGTCTGCCGAATAAATTCAGGATGCAAATCCTAGATATTCTTGCTATGACCTGCACAGTTCTGAACATGATTTTCCCACCTCGTAGACACATTATTTTGAAGCTACTTGCTGCACCTCCTCCAAAGCAGTTTGTCCCTGACAGTTACAGCAGACCAGCTTGGACAGGCCATGTTCTTATCCAAAGCTGACATGCTGTTGCCAACAAACTTTAATTTCTCCATCTTCTCAGCCACAGTAATTGGAAAAACAATTTCTAAAGATAAAGCAAGTCAACTGGCAGAAGGAGAATAAAATGAATGTAAAACATTAAATAAGACACAATTCACGGTTGAATTTTTTTCACTTAAATATTTGTGCCTCTTTTGCCAGTAGATCTTTGATCACAGACTGAAACAAGAATCAGCCTGTGTCAAGCACTCAGATAAGAAGCTGTCAAACACTGTCTAAGCGCTACTGAAAATAGAAATAAATGTGATCTGAATGCCCTTAAATTTGGGTGAAGTCAAGTTCTTCAGCATTCAACTCTGTGATACAGTCTACTTTCATCTTTCTTTCAGAAGTAATAGGCCCATATGGATGCTACAGGGCACAGCTCCTTAGAGCTGCTGTATTTCACATGAGAAACATCACCACATCCTATCTGCATTACAGTTATTCAAGGTCTCAAGACAACTTTCACAAACATTCAGTATGTTTGCTTTGCTATACTAATAAAATTTCATTTCAAGCTCTTTCTACTTCTATTCTCACAGCAGTTTGAAATGGAAGACGAGGTATTTCTAAAATACTGTGCAGCAGATGTAATTCAGGAGTGGGTAAAGTAGCTCCAGGAAAACAAAAGAAGGTAGCTATAAAGAATGAATTGTTTTCCAGGTTTTTCTGTTTATTTGATGTGCTATGTTGTCGAAGTGGCTTATACTCTTATGTCCCAGCACTGCTAGTTGTTGAAAGAATATATGTTCCCAGAGGACTTTCCAGAGTTGATTTTTTTTTTTTTGTTTTGAGAAAAGCACTGTGAAACTGATGAAAAAAGCTACAAAGTTTTTTAGTCTTTTAAGGTCTAACCAGAAGGCCACTGAAGTAGTAAAAAAGACATCCATAATGACTTCAGTGGACCTTAAATTGGACTTTTAGTCAGCCCTCACTCACTGAGTTGCGTGCATTTGTCATTTCCTCTGCTCTGTTTCAATGTCACAACCTACTTGCAGGGGAGCATTCCTGGGGAGAGCAACAGTACGCGTATCAGCAGGAGTTGTTTTCTTTTACTAGCAATTGAAATTATTTGTCTTTCAACTCAAAAATTACTTTAGATTACATTTTTATATTCCAATAGCACTAAAAAAATCCAAAAAAATAATGAGCTGGACAGGTTTAGCAATGTGAAAAATAAACTATAAAGGAGCATACATTGCAGACATTTAGAATCTAACTAACATCTACTGTTATTCTGGTCTGGTTCTACTACAAAGAGTTAAACCTTCTGGAGGCTGGTGGGTTTCTTGTTGTGCCATCTGAAGAAAGGAAAAAGAAAAACAAAGCAAAACAAAACAAAACACAAAAAACAACCGTCACAGTCAGTTAGCCACAGCAGACTGAGTTCTCAGGAGCACATCTGCAAATTAAGCAGATAGGTTCCCCTCCATCAGGCTGTCTCTCCATGCTACAAGCACCCTGCACTGTCAGAGAAGATTCCTCAAAGTGCTCACATTTGAATCCCACTTACCTAGAAAGATTTCAGAGGAGACGCAAAAAGGCCCTATCAGCCAGGTATGTCTAACTTATTGTTTTGCCCAAAGCAAACTTGGTTGATACACTTAGCGAATGTTTTGAGAAATACTGTAGAAAGATTTCCTTCCTTAAGCCTATTTACAGAGAACTTCAAAGCTCTGTGGGTGTCTGGATATGATTTTGATTGTGAAGAATTTTGGCACAGCCAGCACTTGCTTTTCAGGGGTATGCTTTTTCATTTTGCAAAGGGAGAGACTGCAGATCAGATAGAGAAAAAAATCCAATATACAATATTTCAGAATAAATGTAATTCTAACATAGATATCTGTGTTCATGCCAAGTTAACAATAACTGCAAACTAATGACAGAATTTAATGATCAGCAATGAGCATTTATCAACTAAGATTACATGCTGTTCTGCAATCCATTCTCTCAGTGTCTAATCAGTGCTGTTTGCTACAGTTCGTAGGATCAAATAATTCATTATTTGGTAGTGTTTACATTACTGTGAAATTATTATGAATATGGTATTTTTTAATGTAGAAAAATATTAATATGAAATGTCACACTAAACAACAATACTAATTACTCCTTGTTCTCCTATTTAAAATGTATTTGCTGCCTAACTGGGTGACAGGCACAGCACATAGGTGAACAATTACTACAGAGGGTCAAAGAGAACAATAAGTTGTAAACACAGTTTGGGAGTGACTTAGTGCCTAAACACAGTAATCTAGTGACATTTTACAAACCCTAGAGTTACTAGGACCTAGGACACAGGACCTATGGGAGACATGCTGCCTTCTATAGCAGAAGCTAGAAGACAAGAACAATATACAAAGGCATATGAAATGTTGCTTGATATTCAGGCACCTGAATCCTACTCCTTGTTTCTAAAATACATTCATCCTATGTTTCTCAGTGAACACTTAATACAGTTTCTGAAATAATACTCCACATACAAAATTGTAACTATGTCCCAATCTATTTCCATAATATGCACATTTCAAATTACATTAGATAGTGCTTTTAAAAAGAACCTTCTCTCTTCATTTGATCTTTCTGTAAATAAATCTCTCAACAAATCTATCTAAATCTGAATTCCTTGTCATCTCTTCTTGCCATACAAACACTTGTTATCTGAAAAAAAGGCTCGAAATCATAAGTTTCAGAGAAGAATATTAGTTTTTTTTCTGTTAGCTTGGTTCTAGCTCAGATCTCTACAGTTCACTTCTGAAATACAGGGGTTATAAAAGTGATGCTGAGATTCTCACTTATTTGTATAATCCTTGGAGCCAAATATGATGAAGCATGACTAAAGCCACCACAACTGGTAATTGTTTATGTAATTCCACCCTTCTCTATTTATCTATCTTTACTTTTCATAGTGTCTTTTCCCCTCATCTTGTGCTGCACCACAGTAAAGGCATTTACTGTTTCCCTCCACACTGGCACTAACGCTAATCTGACTTCACAGTGACATGGTTTTGAGCATAAAGCCGCAAAAAAACTTCAAACTTTTTGGTTATAAGGTTAGATTTCAGCCTTTTAGACTCCCTGAAGCTGCTCAGGGTCAGATGAGCATTGGCCCAAAGGAATCAGTGATGTTGGAAGAATAGTGGTGGAGGTCAGCATAGTTGAAGATCAGCCACAATGTATTAACACACCATAATTAGCACGGAACAACCTCAAAAGCCAGAGTAATTCCAACAAGTGCCTAAGGAGCTACTTCTGTCAGAGAATCTAGGATAAATATTCCGTTACTTAATTAACTGCTTGCTTAAGTAAAGTTCAAGAAATATTAAGGGATGACAAGAAGTAAATGTGTTTAAGTGTGTTTAAATGTGTTTAACCAGTAAGTTCTGTGTGTCTATCAGTCTCACGGACTCATTTTCACTGGTCTTTTCTCCAATGTGTATCTACAACAGTCTCTCCAGATAGAGTACTCTTCAGAACTGAGTACTGCTTGATATTTGGGAAATAGTTTGTGACATTGTGGACACTAATAGTTGTCATATTTGGAGATTCCTGAGGTATATGTAAGAATATAAGATGAATACTAACATTTCAGTTAAACTGTTTGCCATTTTTAATAATCTTGTTAAGGCTTCAAATATAAACAAGTAATCAAATGTAAAACACTAACGCTACAATCTGGAACACTAACTTAAGAGGTGTGCTTATGGTATCTTCAGTATGGAAGACACATTACTTTTCTAAAGATCCTGTAAGAAGACGCTAAGTAACCACACAATATGAAAGAAGAGACAAAGGAGATCTAATGCTGTAAACCAAACTTAGTTCAAGCTCCTCTAATGACAGCATTTTTGAATAGCTATAAGAAACAAGCAGCAGAGATTCCTGTATAGTGTATCACCTGAAGGTAAAATGACGTTGCAAATCTTTCTCATGCAGATAATAAGAACAAAAACTGTTGCGTATACTGACATGCTCAGAACAGGGTTCACTCATTTATTATACAGTGCAGTGCTTCTGAAAAGGCATCTAAATACAGAAAAAAATAGCACATTCTGGGCAGAGGCATTAGGACTGGCTATACAGTGAACAGAACTTGACCATGACCTTTGCCTGAATCCACAGCATGCAAAAAGACAGATAGTCCATGGATTATTTTTAAAATAGACTCAGCAGTGGCTATGCCTACTCTGCCCATATGCTCTGGCCTAAGCACATTATGACCAGGCTCACCTACCTTTGAAAGCTTTTAATGGCAAATCCATATTTTAGCAAAGCAGTTTGCATACCAGAAAGTGGAGCAGGCAGACAGTACAAGAACGTGGTACGGCAGTTCCTATGGTGCATGAGAACACCAGCTGAGAGCAATTTCATGTAGCCAGTGTCACCAGTTCCCAGGATTTTACAGTGACTCTCACTGTACATTATCTTGTTCCAGAGTCCGCAGGTTTTGATGTCATATAATTAGAAGATACCAATCCTTCCTTAAAAAAGAAACCCTATGTGTCTTGTTTTTGTTGTTATAGGAAATGCAAAGCAAGAGCAAGGAAAATATGACTCCAAAAGATTTAAAAGCAAGGAATTTTATTTTTTTAATGTAGAGGTTTCATTTTTTTTCAAATATTGTATCTGAAAGCTAGTCACACCTTTACATTTTGGGGATTTGGCAAAGCCTGGGACACTGAACTTGGATATTTACTAAAAGGCACAGCTCTGCAGTCATCAAAGGGCAGTGCCAGGGAACCAAACAGTTGTTTCCCTCTCTGGTGTCTATGCTCTCCAAAGCTCTTTTCAGTGTAATTATCCAGGCTGACTGCATAAACTCTTAGATTTTTGAACAAACAGGTAAAAAAGTAGAAGATATCTGTTCAAACCTACTCACAAAAGCATCAGCAAACAGGAAACATCAATGACAGATAATTTGATCACACTATGAAAACAGCTGGCAGCAAGACTCCCAAATCACACAATAAACCCAAGCAGCGAACTCTGCAGCACAAGTGTGTGAGATTCACCCCAGCACTAACAGCTCCTACCTCTGCTGCTTCAGCCATACATACATGGCTAGAAATACAGCTGGCATCGACTGCTCCTAAATGTCTTCAACAAATTTGATGTTTTCCCTGTAAGCCTGCAAAACGTTCAACTGAACTTTGCATTCAGCTACTTCAGCTCACTGACTACGGAGCACGACGGCGTGTTCCCGGCCAGAAGCCGGGCTCGGGGGCCTAGATGGGAGGGGAACTGCCCACCCTTCCCACAAGTAGGGTGCCGTTCTCGGGGAGCAAGCGAGCCCCTCACACAGGCGCCTCCAAAGACGGAGCGAGGCGCAAGCAGGTGGCTGTCCCCCGGCAGGCCCCCAGGGGCCGTGGGATCCGCCCTCCTTCTCCGCAGATCCCGCCATGCGTGCTGGGGCGGACTACGGTCCCCGGGCGGCTCCAGCGCACCAGGCCGGCAACCCCGGACGGCCCAGCCGCCTCGGGGCGAGAAACGGGCAGGAAACATCCCGCCTTGTGTCAACCCTGGCGCTGATCCCTCCGCTCCCGGGCGCCTGGGAGCCGAATCCCATCACCAGGAGACTCGCCTACTGGCAGCCCCGGCCCCATAACTGCACTCACCCGCAGCCTGCCCGCTAATCCTTCCACTCCCGCCTCCTCACGCCGGAGCGACGTCCAGGAAACTCCTCACCGCGCCGGGCCAGGCCGGGCCGACGCACCCAGCGCGAACTAGAGGCCCCAGCAGGCGGCGGGGCCGCCGTTTCCATGGGAGCTGCCGGGCCCGGAGCCGGGACGTCGCCCCAGCGCAGACTCAAATGTTCAGGTTTTAATGGCTAAGAGGCAAAAATTCGTACAAAATTCCGCGGAACTGGTACACAGCTCTTGCTTGATTCATGTCTTGAGCTGCAGAAAAGTATCTCTTTTTGGGTCTTAAAGTGTGAAATGAAATACAACTTTAATGCGATTTGTTCAGGTTCTGTTAGCAACTCTCATAAGGTCTAAAGCATGTTTCATCTGTTTCGTTTGTGTTTCTTTCTCAGATATTGACCACAGGATGGCCCAGTCAGCAGATGAAATGTCATTGCAGGTGGTATCAGCTGTCAGTAATTCAGCCTTGCTTCAGCCAGGCTTCTCTCTCCTGAATTTTCATGGGGATGTTTTCTTTTTTGGACAGAAAGGATGGCCAAAGAGATCCTGTCCCACTGGTGTTTTCCTCCTTGATATAAAACAGAATGAGCTCAAACTGAAACCTGCCTTCTTCTCTAAAGATTCCTGTTACCTCCCCCCTTTGCGCTATCCTGCTCTTTGCACACTCAGAAGCAATGCAGAGCCTGATGAGTACCAGTATATCATTCACGGTGGGAAAACACCTAACAATGACCTTTCTGATAAGCTTTATGTTATGAGTCTGGTAAGCAAAAATAGCAAGAAAACCACGTTCCAATGCATTGAGAAAGACCTGGGTGGAGATGTCCCTGAAGCTAGATATGGACATACAATTAATGTAGTTCATAGCCGGGGAAAAAGCATAAGCGTTATATTTGGAGGGAGATCATATACTCCTCTGGTACAAAGAACCACTGAAAAATGGAACAGTGTAGTTGACTGTTTGCCATCTGTGTTTCTCATTGATTTTGAGTTTGGATGCTGTACATCATACATACTTCCAGAGCTTCAAGACGGATTTGCTTTCCACGTTTCACTTGCCAGAAATGATACAGTCTACATTTTGGGAGGCCATTCACTTCAAAATAACACGAGATTGCCTAGCTTGTACAAGCTAAAAGTTGATCTCCCACTGGGCAGCCCAGCTGTTACCTGCACCATCTTGCCAGGGGGGATATCTGTGTCAAGTGCTATAGTGACTCAAACCAGTGATGCTGAATTTGTCCTTGTTGGCGGGTACCAGTCTGACAACCAGAAACGGTTGGTGTGTAACACCATAGTTCTGGAAGATAATAAGATAGAGATTGTTGAAAGGGTCAACCCAGACTGGACACCAGATATTAAACATTGCAGGATGTGGTTTGGCTGTGATATGGGCAAAGGGTGTGTATTGCTGGGCATTCCAGGGGCCAACAAACAGTTTATCTCAGATGCAAACTACTTCTACATTTTGAGATGCAAAGGAGCAGAAAAGGACAAGGAGGAAGAACTGACAGCACAAATTTGCAGTCAGACATCAACTGAAGACCCTGGAGACTCCACTCCATTTGAAGATTCAGAAGAGTTTTGCTTTAGTGCTGAGGCCAATAACTTTGATGTTGATGATACTGACACTTACAATGAAGATGATGAAGAAGATGAATCAGAAACAGGCTACTGGATCACCTGCTCTGCCAGTTGCAATATTGACATCAACACCTGGGTCCCTTTCTATTCAACAGAACTCAACAAGCCTGCAATGATCCTGTGTTCCAGCAGGGCTGGCCACTGGGTCCACGCACAATGTATGGATCTCTCAGAAAGCATGCTCCTACATCTCTCGGAGTCAAATGTCAAGTACTTCTGCAATGAACATGTTGACCTGAATAAAGGGCTACAAACTCCCAAAAAAGTGGTGCACCTGAAAAAGCAACCTATGAAACCATTGCGCAGAAAGTCAATGATGAAGTTAACAACGCCCGTGAAAAAGTCATTTCTTCGGAGATTGTTTGAATAGATTTATGCTGATGATTTGTATTCACCTGGGAATAGGTGAATTCACATTCAAAGACAGCTAGTAATGGTTGAAGCAGAATGGGATATTGAAGCTCAAACAGATATTTCTAGTCAATTGATTTCAATTATGTCAATATTTCAGTTACATTTCAAAGTTCATGAATTTATTTTGTCTCTTACGTGTAGTTTTGTAACATCCAGATAGGAACACCATCATAGGGGGCATTGTGCAGACACATAGCCAGATACTGGTAACTTTGTGCTGTATTTTATGCCATAACTTACTCCTCAGTTATCCCCAGAGAGATTAATGGAACTGCCAGTAGTATAAGACATTGTCCCATGTACTCAGTGGTGTTAGCATGTGTCCATAAAGAGCAGGATATTACCCTTTTTAATTTTTTAACTTAGTGAGTAGTTCTAGAAATATTTGGCCAAATTTATAACTGTGTTACTCCAATTTTATGTTGCCATAACGAAATAAAATTAGACTAATTACTCTGGTTTTAAACTGAAGCGGTGGCTAAAGTCCCTTATGTGAGAAATAATGAAATATTCAGACACTGAAGGTCAGTTTTCTTCGTGGACTTCCATTATAGAAAGTTTACATATAGAGCATTTAATTCTGGATAATTAATTTTTGATTTTGAGAGGTACTGAATGATTATATGTCAATTTTGGCTACAGTTGTGGAGTATCATAGCAAAAATCAAATTGTTTTTTTAAACCACTGTGCTCAACAACTTGTTTGTATATGTAAAAATCTAGTAAGCTAATAAAGTTTGTGATAAAAATTACTGCATTTTTTTTCACATACTCACAGGGTGAATAAAACACTATAAATCCCAAATCCTGCGAAAGGACAGCATGTGTGCTTGGGAGGTCCATCTGAAGTCTGATAAGAGGTCTAGCTTCACAGCCACCCCATGCTGTGAGCTCCCATTGACTTCAGAAGTTGTTCCTTCTGAAGAACAGGACTTCTATCATTTACTCCAGGTCCTCCACTATGCATTTCTTTCTCTGGTCTCCCAGGGTGACTGTGTAGAGTGTGAAAACTTAGAAGTGAAAGCTGTAGCTCAGAGTGACTCGTTGAGAGAGTGGAGCACTTCGAGAGTGGAAACAAATGCAACTGGCTGCTCAAAGGAAAAGGAGAATATTAGACTCAGGTTGAAAAGGACATTGTCAAGGTTGAATAGCCCAAGAGCTTACTGTCTTTTTCGTGGATTCTTTTATTGACTATTTGTAAAGCCTCATAATTCTTGACTTTTTTTTTTTAATTACCGTTCCAAACATATTTTTAAAAATCAATACTATCAGCTCAACATTTGTGAGCAGTGTTAATAGCTCAGTACTCACAGTCCAGCTCTCATGGCAGACCCCTGAATAAAAAAGAAAACCAGGAGCAGCTGTCAGCCATTTGATCACTGTGTGCAGACCCTGAGCAGCCACTCTTATACTGTATGTGTAGTATGTGTAGCAGAGTATTCCGGTCAACACGGACATGTATGCACAGTCCTTAAAACCTTTGCAACTCAAGTCAACAGCAGATAAAGTAAAGGGCAACCATACAAATTTTCCATTTCCAACCTTTTCGTGTGGTGAGGGAGGTTATAGGTTAGGTAGAGCTTATAAATGGGAAGTATCTCACCCTGACTCCCCTCTCACCAGCTTGATATTGCTATAAATTCATAGAGTTCATTGCCAACTTCCTGTTTCCTTTGTCATGCTACTTTACTTAAGCTCAGAGTATATAGTGCTATATGTTTTTCAAATGTATAAATTAATATAATGCCTATATAAAGTCCCTTCAAACTGATGAAATTCAGTAGTCAATGTCTTTTGTAGGTTAATTGTAAGTCTTATTCAGCTGAATTGTCATTAAAATCTATATTTATCACACACTCTTCATACACTTCATTTACATTAACCAAAAAAAAAAAACACCACACACACAAAAATTAAAGCCACATCATCACAGTACTAACAAAGGGAGACAATATACTCTCACAAAAAAAAAACTCCACTCCCTGCCCCTTCACCATTTAACAAAAACAAGACTGCCCACAATTACTGAACTCTCTGGCAATGCCCAATCGTGTTTTTGCCTGTTACTTCTCCCATTTACTATCATTGTATCAAACTGCTCAGAGCCCACATTGCGTGACAAATTTGTCTGATAGTACAGACAAATAAAATGGTGGAAATGTTTTCCAAAGGGAAAGCTTGATACTGGCCTAGCAATAGTGACATTCAACCTGAGATAAAGCCTGATGGCTCAGGCACTGGTGGTGCGGTTACCATATGTTGTTGCAGTATCTCTTGAGTTTCCAGAACTGATTCCTGAAGCTGCAGGGACTCCCTGAGCTCCTATGAGCCAAGAGCAGGTACACTCAGTATGCAGCAAGCACAAGCACATGTTCCAGCCCCTTTCAATTCTTATCTGAGTTGTTGTTCTTTTCTTTAAGGCTGTGGCTATGAAAAAGGCAATTCACAGTCAGATGTTACAATATGCCTTATCAGACCCATAATGTTAATGTATTGTATGCTTGAGCTGTTTTTTTTTTTAAATGCATGACTTATTTGTGTAGGCGGGAGAAATTGTTAGGTCAAACCATATCCCAGCCTCATAGTGAAGGGCAGTACCAGCAGCATTATTCACAGCTCAGAGGCTGTAGCCACTGCAGAAGAAGGAAGTCAAAGTAAAATATCATCTTCCAAAGGACTCAAACATAAAGAGATATATGAACATCAGCCTGTAAAGAAGACACTTGACATAGCATTCAAGACTGCAGAAAGAACTTAATTTCCTGATAATTCTGATGACACTTTTTAGTCATGCACTTGTTAGAGCATTGCTTGTCTCAAAACCAACTAATCAATATGAGATGTTTCCTCATCAGGCAGGTTAGAATTAGAAGATAAAATGAAGTAGATTTGAGTACAGAAGTAAATGTCTATTGTATCTGCGTCCAACTGACCTGTGTGTTTTGTAACCACAACAAGCAGCATCATGTTTCCCAGCTACATTTTAGTAACGCTATGTTGTTTTTACCAACTTTTATGAGAATAATAATGGATTTTACTGCTACTGAAAGGTGCTTGGACCCTGAAGTGCCTGATTAATCTACAGGAAAGGCACAACAGAGTCTTCAGTGGCAGCACTAAAGCATGTGTCTTAGTTCACAGTGACTAATTGCAGAAACAGACCATTGAAAGGAGTGGAAATAATACAACGGGGAGCCCAAAGCAAAAGGAAAAGACTGAATTCAAATTGAAAAGGAATCTGTAAAGTTATCAACTGCTAGGCTCAATGTATTAAAGACAAAACGACTGGCTTCTTTTTTTTTTCATGATTGCTGGCTATAGCTCCCTCCATATTTGGTTTCCTACCTTAGCCCATGTCAAACAAGACTAACTTAAGGGAAGGGATTGAGCAACAGCCTCTGAAAATCAAACTCCAGTTTGATGTATCTGCTTGGCCTTTGAAAATTGTGATAATGAAGCCCATTCTTTCTTTTAAAAAAGTAAGGCAATAACCTTATAAACCTTCAGATTTCTCAATACATACACATATACAGGAAGAAGAGGACACTGGCTACTACCACAGGTGTGCAGGACCTCCTTCAGGTGGTAGTTATTGTGTATTCCTTTGTACACTGGCTCAGAATGCTCATCTTCAGAGGAAGAGCTGCACATTGAAAATGCACTTCTTGATGTCTCTCCCAATGCTACTAGAAAAAGTGCTAATTAAATCCTTTCTAATGTGTCTTTTTTGTATTATGGACAACATTAAGCTTGATGCAGAAGGTAGAAAAGCTCCCACACTTAAGAGTTGCAGCTTGTCAGCTGTTTGAAAATTATGCCATATTCAGTCACCTAAAGCAGTACTCTGAAGAAAAGCAGTGACAGGCCTCATTATGCTTCATCTGATCCCAATTCTAACAGGAATACATGGAGAGTAAAATTCAGTCAGTTATTATAGATTTAGGGATAAAGGAGTTAAATCATCCTAATTTACCAGGAAGGTCTCTGAGGCTTGCTTTTTTTTTTTTTTGTTTGACATGGGTTCTGTGTTTCCATCCAACATTTTTATTCAAAGTCAGCTGAAATAACTAAATTGGTGATATAAAGTCCAGCAATTAGATGTCTAATTGCACAAAGAAATCAGGTAGCTTAATTTGCTCATCTTTAATTCCATCCAAACCAGTTGGTTTATGTAAGTCTTTTGACCCTGAGATATCATTGCAGGGAAGAAAGGTTCTCTGAAGTGCAATAAAGGGAAGCTACAAATCATGCATTTAAAGGTAGATTGGAACTAATCTTTGCAGTTCAGTTTATGATGAAGGGTCAAAATTTGATGCAAAGGATGCACAGAAGCCAGTAAAGAGGCTTAACATATTAACATAGATATAACAGTGCAAGGCTGATTTTAAACACACGTGGGCATGGTAATGAAGCAAAAGCCATTTACAGACTAAATAAAATGGGTTTTAAATTAGTTTAGTTTTCTGTCAAAGAGTTGCCTATAAGGAAAGGTGCTAGAAGGACTGCTGAGGCTCAGAGTAGTCTTCATTTGTGTTAATTTACTGACTTCCAGAACGGGGCTGGAATCACAGCTGTCTCTGGGTATTAGAACAGCCTAAATATGAAAAGCATCCACAATTTGAATGAAACATAAGACTGTAACCATGAAATGATCTGCATAGTTGAAAAATGGGTAAGAAATACAAAGCCAGAAATGTCAATATTTACAAGACCTTTATTTTAAACAGCTTTGATAAATTAAGAAACTGTAACACAGTAAAAAGTAAAATTATGAAGTTGTGCAGTGACACAAAGCACACTACTCCATGTAGTCAGAAATTAGGATGCTGTAAATATCTAGAATTTGTTTCTGAACTACCTGACTGAAAGTCAAAGCTGATTTGCTTTAAGTCAATAGAATTATTCCTATGAGGAAAGATTTATGTGAGACCAGAATCATGGCTTTTAATATAGTTCACATTGTTTCATAACATGGCAATTCACAATTCAAAGCCCTTGAATAAAACCAAGCAAAACAAGATATACAATGTGATTGTATAAAAACTACGGTCAGTATAATTCCAGAACAAGAAAATTATTTCTTGTGAATTACTGAAGGTTTGAAAGACTACTATAAATAAAAGTGACTCCGTTTTTCTAAAGTCTCTTCAAAATCAAAAAGCTTAATAACAGACTGCATAAGCAAATGATGCACCTGTCTGCAGTCAGAATTTGTTTGCCTTCTGATGTATAGCTCTGTGCATGCAGCATTATTATCCCTGTTTACAAAAGCTTCACTTGCAGGTACTTACCCTTTTAGTGTGGTTTGTTCTAATGAGTTCAAAGAGAGTCTCTTGATTTACAGATGTCAACAATGGGGAAAAGGAAGATTGAACTAGATTCAAGTGTAAAGAAAGAAAATTTTAAAATAATAGTAGTGGATCTCTGTGTCAGCTGTCCTGCCCAGAACTGGTAGAATGTGAAATGTGTCTTAATGGCTTAATGATATTTCACAAAAGAACACTTTCATGTGCCACTGCATTCCTTTGCCTCCATCCAGGTTGTGTTCAGGCTGACAGGTTATCTCATGATATAAGCCCTGTCTTGAGAAATCTTACATATATGGGTAAAAGTTAGTCAACCCTTTTTGAAGGCAGTGAGATGAATCACTTGCTGTTAAATCAGTAGCTTGTTAACGTGAATTTGGAATTTGAAAATTTCAGCAGAGCCACTGAAATTACATGTGCAAAATGAAAAAAGTCTGGTCTGTCACTCCAGTGGCACATATGTATTGCAATTAATGGGTCTGGATTACTTGGGAGTGAAACTCATCCCTGTGCAAAAGACAGCAAAAACTGTATATACCACTTAAACTGAGTGAAAATCACCATGAGGTGAGTCAAGATTGTTAAACTTGGCCCTAGGTCATTCAAGCACAGTCAAGGATAAACATAAAGTAATACAGTTGTCTGAAATACACATGCAGAGAAAAAAGTGTGCAACTATGTGCATAATGAAATAAATGCCAGGCAAAAATGCAAACTATACAGAATCATAGAATAGTTTGGGTTGGAAGGGACTTTCTAAGGTCATTCTGTCCAACCCCCCTGCAATGAGCAGGGACATCTTCAACTAGATCAGGTTGCTCAGAGTCACATCCAACCTGAACTTGAATGTTTCCAGGGATGAGGCATCTACCACATCTATGGACACACTACTCCAGGAGATCCAGGTGTTGTGGCTAAATGCACTGGTACCTGTGCACTCTTTGACCAGTCCAAAGGGCAAATAAAATGCAGTCTTCATTCTCCGCCTCTACTGTGCTCTGGTGAGACCACATCTGGAGTACTGTATCCAGTTCTGGGCTCCTCAGTTTAAGAAGGACAAAGAACAACTGGAGGGAGTCCAGTGGAAAGCAACAAAGATGATTAAGGATCTGGAGTATCCTTCTTATGAGGAGAGACTGAGAGAGCTGGGTCTGTTCAGCCTGGAGAAGGCAGAGAGGGGATCTTATCAATGCTTATAAATATCTGAAGGGTGGGTGTCAAGAAGATGGGACCAGTGTTGCCCAGTGATAGGATGAGGGGCAACAGGCACAGACTGATATGTAGGAGGTTCCATATAAACATGAGGAGAAACTTCTTTACTTTGAGGGTGACAAAGCACTGGAACAGACTGCCCAGAGAGGTTGTGGAGTCTCCTTCTCTGGAGACATTCAAAACCTGCCTGGAAACATTCCCGAGCAATCTACTCTAGGTGAACCTGCTTTAGCAGGTTATATGATTTCCAGAGGTCCCTTCCAACACCAGCCTTTCTGTGATTCTTTTATTCCTACTGATTTAAGCTCTTAACATTTTATTTTGCCTGTGGTTGGGCTACAAGCACATAAGCAGTTGCCAGCAGTGCTCAGCTGATAGCCATAGCAGGAGAAGGTCTGGTTTGAAGATGAAGGCTGGGTAGGACACTTTCGCATCCACCCTTTCCTTCTTGTGCCTGCTGGATGTCACAGCCCTCCGTGTCCAGTGGTGCAGCAACAATTGCCTATGTTCTGCTTGTAGATCAGATGTCTGAAATTATCAGAGGCTAAATAACAATTTCACGAAAAGGGAGGAGGGTGACAGAAGAGGTGTAACCTTATAGGCTGTGGGATAATGAAAGATGCCCTTGAAAAATAAAAATAAGAAATCAACACTGAGGCAAGCTTCCAGCATTGCCTTAGTCATTTGCCAGTGGTCTAGGGCCGCATTTCTCAGCTTGTAAGAGCACATCTCCCCCATCTGCATTTACTGCTAAAGGGTGCCCCTGATATTTATACTCCCTGGAAAACTCATTGTCTGCATTTCTTGGTAAGGAATGATGCTTTTGTAAACCTGGTATTTATGCTCTGGGGGAAATACTTGTTTTATTCAAATAATGAAAAAAAAATCTAGAAACAAACACTCAGTAGATGCAAATGGTCCACCATACAAAAGACACTGTAGTCCTTATGACTGCTTAGAAAATTAAATGTTTTAAGTAAAAGGCATTGTTTCCAACTGCAAATTTTGACATAATCTTGAACTATGGTTAAAGAAACGATATTAAAACATTATCCTAAATTACAGAATACTTTAAAGATTAGTATTTTAATTAATAAAATGGAAAGAAAGACATAATCAGGATAAAACTATTTGTACTAATTACTAATGCTTGAATCTACTTTTTCATTGCCCATAAATGGTAAATACCAGACCCTCAAAGGTATAGTAAATAACATGAACAAGATGCTAGTAAACAAACATCAGACCATTAATTCTTTAAGTTTGTTGTTCACTCACAAACCAACTTCTGCCACATAAAAATAAAAAGTGAATTCTTTCAGATCCATCTTTTGATTGTTTCAGCATTTAATCTTGTTTCAGTAATATTATTGCAAATCCAGTAATGCCCTAGCTATAGGTGCAAATCTGAAAGGCTAGAGGATTTTAGGGCATCTCAGGTACTTTTCAGTATATTTCATGAACATGTCATTGAATTAATATAATTTTAGTATATGAATATACTTCTGAAGTGGTATTTAGTATATTCATATGGATCTAAAATAATCCACTCCTTATTTTTATGGGGCAGAAGCTGGTTTGTGTTGCACCACAAACAAAATGGTTCATCTAATCATCTAATATAGTACAGAGGAATGCCAACTAAGCATTGCTGTAATAATATAAAATACAGTGTGCAGTAATTTCAAGACAGTTCATTGCTTTTTTACTAATCTTGCATGTGAAGCAGCTTTGAGGTTAATAAATGTAATTCCTCTTTTACAGATTTGGAAAATAAGACTGTGAGTGTGGTCTGTCCCAGGCGTGAAAAAGCTTGTTATTTGGTATAGTTGGAGCATATCAGCAGCAGTCAGTGAAATATCCTAACAGAGAAGATGATCAGAACACTGCCATGTATCTGATAAAGGTAATATCCATCTCTTGAGAAATGGGTGTGCTAAGTGACTTGTCGAAACTGTGGGCCTGCTGGTATTAATGATTATTTACTGGTGACTTCAGTGAGGCCAAGAATTCACCCAATAAAACTCTACTAATACATATTATACTATATACTGAAGTTACCACAGAAATCTAAAATGTTTATGAAGCAACAAGCTACATGGCAGAGTTTGAATGTACTTTGTATAGTGAGACAACCATATGGCACTCTAAGTCCTGTTTTAGGAGCACAAGTTTACATTTTAGAGTAAACAGACTACAATAAAAATATAATTTAAAAGTTCCAACTACCTTTCCTATATCTTCCTATAGTAAATTAGCATGTTGATACCACTATGTGCTCTTAAGAAGTACTACAATATAAATGTTAAAAAATATTTTTTTAAAGCTTGTGAGATCAAAGTTTGCTTCTTTAGTAAGTATTTTATAAAAAAATAACTGAACTTTGTCCCAAAACACTTACCCAAGTGTCTCACTGATGAATCTTTACTTTAAAAAGCCAAAGGACCATCAATAAATTAACCAAACCTTCTAAAAAAGTGACAAACAGAACAAATAGCCATGCTTCTGTTTGCAGGAACTGTCATAACTCTCCAGAATCATATTCATTTCAAAATACTACTTTATATAAAACCTTGTTTACTTTCACTTTCTCACAAACAACATTCTAAGACCAAAATATACTGAAGACCCTTCTTTGAAATTTGTGTTTGCTTTCATCTCACGTAACAACTGGTAAATGCATCACTGCATTGCCTCTTGTAAACTCCCAACAGACATGGTGTTTATTAAACTCCACTCAGTACATTTAACAGGGAGTGTAAAAGTGGTCATTTCAGACTTCCCTGTGTCTCTACAGGCCTGCAAAAGAAGCTGCCTACTTGCAGGAAGACACCATCACAAACTCAATACCAAATGCACTCTACATTTAGAGTTCTGCTGAATCGTTGCTTTCTGATACCTCCAATGGCATGGAGACACCTGAACTTTCCTCTGGATCAATGGTGAAGCCCTGGCTTTTTAATGTTTTATGAGCATTCATGAACTTCTGAAGGTACTTAGACGTATATAACCAGTGATGTTTCAAGACATCCTCCATCTCGTAGCATTTAGACTGCCTGGCATTCATTTTTCGGAACCTCCTAAATAGTTTATTTCCAGACTCATTTCCTTCACTTGCCCAGGCCCCAATGGACCCATCTCTCTCAATTATTTCAGGAACATGAGCAAGGGTTTTGTGGAAATAATTTGTAATCTTGCCTTCATATCTGTACTTGAACTTTGTAGACAGGAGCTCAGCAAAACTCTGTGAATTGTAGCTATACTGGCACAGCAATTCTGGACACTCCTTGGCAGGGCATGAAGATCGCCACACTGGCTTCATCTTCAGATAAAGGTCCATTAATTCTTTTAGGGCTTCATGCCTTTCCTCACACTTTATTAATTCACATACTGCCTCTACTGTCTCTTTGGACATGAGCTTTCTAGCAAAATTTCCACTCATCCTCATCATAGGCTTCAGGTTCATCTTCTTCCTGAGGTGTTTGTCAAGAGTCAACTGCCACCTCTTCCGCTCCTCTTTAGATGCATCAGGATTCTTGTAAACTTCACCGATCTCCATCTGGAAAATCCTGTAGAATTCTGTTGCATTGCCAATGTCGCAGTGCAATGCATCTATGGAGGGAACAGTCTCAATAAAAGGTTTGGCTGAAACACCCTTCACTCTGTCACGGAGCTCATCAACAGATTCATGATATGGATTGGACCTCCATATTTCATATCTCTCCAGATTTTCGGCATGGCTTCTGGTTATGGAGTGTAAGACCAAATTCTGGGACGCCTCCAAACGGGTTGCATCACACAGGGTACAAATATAAGTGGAACCTGAAGCTTCCAGCCCTTCCACTTCCCGCACAAGTTTCTCATCATATCCTGTACCCCTAAAGATGAATTTGAATGTTCTCAGGATGCCTCCAATTTCAAGCAGTAGTTCACTGTTTTTCATAGCCTCTCTTTCTGCTATGAGGGGGCTCAAGATTGCTGTCAGAGTTTCATGATCTGATTCGTCAGCCAGCATAAGGCACAAGGGCTTGCAACACAACTCTGAATTGGGCTTTACTTCTTCAAAGATCCTCTTGATTTCATTCCCATGTGCGATAGCAATGTTCATGATTGTGAAAGAAAAGCGAACAGCCTTCTCTGGGACAGCAGGCCCACTTCCATGCTTCTCGCTGACATCTCCCATTCCATCACAGGACTCTTTTACTACCACAGTGAAAGGACCGTTCAAATAGTCATCCAGGTTTTTTGCTTTCATGCCTTCCAAGATCTCCTCCTCCATGTCTTTTAAAGCACAAACCAAGGCTGCATCATATCGGAATCTCTTTGCAATTGTGTCTACTGGGTAGTCATCAATTGAGACTGACAATCCTGATAGTCCATCTATAATTCCTACTTCTGTATTAGTGGATACATTTTTCAAGGGAGGTTTCCACTCGAATGGATGATAACCTGGTAGGAGGGCTTTCTCAGCTGTGCGAAGAGCATGCAAAGGTTGGAAGATCTGCCTCCCAGTGACAGCTTTTACCGTTCTATACATTTTATGATATTGGCTACAGCTGAGAAACGTGTTGACTCGGATTGCCAGGCAGACAGCAGGGTGAAGTCCAGATCCCCTCCCTTGCATTATAGCCTCCAATTCATCTGCTTGTTTGTGTTCATTTTTAGCTCTTAAAGCTAGCAGGAACAAAGTCATACATACAGCCTTTATGTCACCGCCCTCTTCTTTCTCAGCAAAAGCCTTGACTTGACGTTTCAGTTCTCTCAGACGATGTTTCTGAGCTCTCCTGGTCAAAGACAGGAGATGCTGCCTTGGCCGGCCGCCTTTATTTATGTGGCTGTAGAGCTCTCTATCTTTCATCTCCTTGTGGCTGGAGAGGTGTTGGCTGTATTTTCCATACAAGATCTCTTCATCACATTCCTTTACAGGGCATCTTATACTCAAGTTATCAAGAATGTTTAGGAAGGATTTGACTGGGGTTACCAGGTCAGTAGGAAAGCAAGGATACCAGCAGGATGGGCAATAGCTGCCCATAACCTTGATATATTTAAGGATGCAAGTTCTGCAAAACAAGTGCCTACATGTTGTTTCCACTGGATCTGCCAAAATATGCTCACAGATCTGGCAAGAGATGGATTTAATGAAATCTACCGGGTAATCAACTGCAAGCAGCTTGGTGCTGAGATGTATGTTCTTGCAATTGATTCTCTCTTTCATTACATTTTTGTTGTTTATCTGTGCTTGGTTCTTTACACCTCTGCTTATTTGAGCGCATTCTGCAAGGGTCTTCACACGTTTGTCATGTTGTACACTGGGTGGCTGGCTTTTTCTCTTAACTCCCCGACTGGTAGTGTGGCATATAACACAGTTTGGGGAGTGGGGTTGCCACTCCATTGTGCTGTTCCTAGGAAAATATACTTCACATGGAGTATTACTGAATTTGCTATGGATAATACTCCAGCAGTTGTGACAAAATCTAGTGGGATGGATAGTATCAACATCCCCTCGAACATCAATCTTAAAAACCTTAGCAATAAGATCTGGCCAAGAGGTTGCTTTTTTCTCTTTCTTTCTCAGAAGGCAGAGAGTTTCATCATCCACTGGCCCATGCACTGGATGAGTTCTCTTGTAACAACCAGTTTGAAGCGAAACTCCACAGATACGGCAAAGTTGCCTCAGATTGTTCTGATGAGCTTCATTGTCTTGTGTTTTCATGCCATCTTTCTCAAGTGCCTGCCTATTGCCCATTAAGTCCATCTTTTCTCCTTTTGGCACTGTTTCATCTTTATGCGGTATGACTTTTTTGCATGAAGAAGCAATCTCTTCTGCCTGATCTTTGTTTATGTGCTGGCTGTTATCAGAAGGTATTTTTTTAAATGGTCTCACTTTAAAGAGTTTGAATTTCCATTCAGAAAATTTTGTATATGGATGCTGAATTTCTTCAGGCAGGTCCATTTGTGAGTCTACTGACATGTGCAATGTGGCACAAACCAGATTACCTGAGAAAGAGAAAGAAGCTGTAAGTTAGCTTATCTTCCAAAATTAATAATAATGCCATGGTTTTTCATAGAACAGTTCTAATCACTTGAACTGGGAAATTCTTTGAAAGTGTGCTACTTGTCCAAGATGCTTACTGAATTGAGAGGCTCAGACATGACTGTCCACTCAGTATCTCTGATAAGCACCCAAATGTGTTTTGACTTTGATCCTGAAGCATTCACATGTCTATTAGATCACCAATCCACCTTACACAAAGCTATTAATCATCCAGTACAAATATCCAAATCTGCCCCTTCCTTCTTATACCTGACTGACCTTACCATAAGGAAAGCTACTATAGACGACAGAATTACATTCTGAAAGTTTGGTGACTTTTTAATATGAAACTGCACTCAGTTGGTGTCTGAAATATAGATTTTTTTTTCTGCCTCATGCTCTATCAGCAAGACCAATGTGCTCACACCACTTGTTAGTCCTTGATCTGAAGTGTCTAATACCTGCCATTCTACACCGGCAGAGCAGCACATACTACTTCATGACAGTGTAGATTTTATTAGGGAACCAGTTTTGTAAAATACTTTAGCATGTGCTTAATGAATGTGAGTAGCTCCATTAAAGCAGGAGGAATATATCCTCTGTTGATGCAAAGTGCTACAGTTCTCTGGACTCTAAAGGAGATTTATGCTGGCTGCATATTTGCTCCAGAGAGAATATTTATACATTGTAAATTAGTAGTCTAAGTACTCTGCTGAGAACTCTCTCTGTAAGGATAAATGGTACTGGAAAGCTGAAAAATTCTGTTCAAATTTGACCCCGATTTTAGCTTTCAGAGAAATGCAGCCAAAAGTAATATGAATGTCGTTGCCATGGAAATATGGTTTTGTATAAAAATAAATACAAGACTTTCACCTCATACATTGAAACTTTTGCTATAGCATCAGACTTAGAAAACAAAATTGTGTAGAAACAACAATAGAAGTGACTATTTCATTACCTAACTATGAGAGGTGCACAAAGTGAACAGACAGTATAGAGAAGACTCAATTACATTTTCTGATTTATCTTATTTTTTTACTGATATGGTTGGTATGAGTAATAAAAATTAGGGAAACTCTACATTAATATTATATGCTAGAACTGGAAATCATGTGAGTACAGCTGTGGTTTCTTTAACTGATTATATTGCCACTTAGCAATTCACATAATTTGCTCAGTATCTCAGTTCAGTATCTATTAGGAAGATGTGTGTCATAAGAAATACATACAAGTCATAGTCTTACGTCATGATGCCCAGCGTGTTTCTGATATTATTTCATTTATAACCTTTCAATAAAGCATCATTTCAGTACGGTCTTACAGAATCCATTGGGAAAGGACTGCATGCTTTGATTAAGTTTCAAATCCAGGATAACGTATCAGTCTGATAGCTCTTTCCTTAAGGGCTGTGTTTAACTTCAAGATCACTCATTAGGCCTCGGCAACTAAAATTTAGGTTTGTTTTCTTCCCAGCTTCTCTTCATTTCGTCCCACTGAGAACAAGCTGCCCATACTGTTTCCCCATCTGCCTGCATTGCTTCGTCCAGCTGCCTACACTGCTAAGTATCTCCGTCCACACCGTGGTCCCCTGCTGTCCATCACTGATCCAGCCTGGCAACATGCTTGCTTGTGTTCTGCTATTCATAGATCTGTGATGTGCAGCTGTGCCCAGATGTATTTAGAGCATTATAGCTATCTTGCTTTCTTGGCTGCATCCTGTGACAGACTTCATAAAATCTATCCACTGAGCAACAACCCATTTGCCCCTGAATAGTCCTGTGTTTCTGTTACCTGCAGAGTAATTGTATAGCTAGTTGCCTTATACTGTCCGCAAATCCTTTTCTTCTACCTAGCAGTCTATGAAATTATGTGTAATTTCATCATCTCCAGCAGCACCTTCAGAACCTCTTATACCATGAGCAATGATGCTTCCTCAGAGCAGTAGCTAAATCATTGTAAAGAAACAGCCAGCACGGAGTACATTTAGAGCAAAATATTAAATACTTTCACTAGTCTTCTAACTCTTCTTTCACTGTTGCCACCATAGTGCCATACTCATCTCCAAACCCGTGACATAACACTTGCTACTAATCACCAGCTCCGATGAATCAGACAGGGCTTACCCCTGCTAAAAGTTCAAGCATTGTGTTAATTTTTTTTCTCTTTCATTGAGCATGCCCTGGAAGAAGTGGATGACAAAGAAGCCCTCTCAGGTGACCTGCAGCAGATAATCGTTGCCAACTTATCAATTGCTGACTACTTATCAAATGCTTTGAATTGCCTAGCTCCTAGGCAGCAGAGACTTCAGCAGCAATCTTGGGAGAGCTAGAAGCATTCCTAGTGCTAGAAACATTTCCTGCTACTCATGCTAAATTTTCCTGTGTTCTGTTATTCTAGCTGGGGGTCACACTGAACAATCTTTCTTCTCCCTGCCTACCCAACTCAGATTCTTAGGAAGTGAACCCTTGACATGAACCCCAGCTGTGGTCATTTAATCAACTCTGACAGCTGTGTTCAATATCACCTCTTCTTATCTTGAAAAGGGAAAAGAAATCCCTTTTCTTCCCAGATCACACATTTCATACATTTCTGGAGATAAGCAAGATTGCAATTCTTTTACTTACATCAAGGAAGGTCTTCCTTTATAGATAGTCTCACCAAAATGAACACAACAACCTCTGAGGTGAGGAAGCACATATAGAATAAAATCATTGACATCCACATTAAACCAAGAAAAGGAACCAACATTCCAATGTCCTACAAGCATCTGGGATGCTGTCATTAGGACTGCCAGCCTACCTTTAGCTCACTGTCAGTTTGAAGAGCTGCTGCGATGTCTGCCCAGTTTGCTCCAAATGTCGAGCTTGTTCACTTTTTCTCATGCATGCTCTTGCTCTTTCTGTGTTCTCTCTGCTTTTTAAAGACACTGAGTGCTGTTTATCTTACTTAGCCCTGTCCCTCCGAGCTCCCAATACCACCCTGGTGCTAACCACAGGTTACTTCAACTAAACACAATACAGAACTCTGAAATCCAGGTGGCACCTGGCAATTTATGAGGCTTAACCACAAAATTCGTATAAACAATGTGTGAGACCTCTGGGCTCTGAGATAAATATGCAGACTCTCTCTGAAAAGCACCTGCACTGTTTTATAACACGAAGTTTTGCATTTTGCTTTCTTTATAGTTTCAGAGCTGTTTTCTTCACTGTTAACTCTCAGAGAGGAGAACTTGGTATCTGGTCACACCACTATGGCACATCAAAGCTAATTCAATGGACACCAATGGTCCACTTCCTCAGGTCAACAGCAGCCAACCTTCTGGGGTTTAAGTGAGTTGACAATGGGGATCTCAAAATATCCTTTCTTCTGATAGCAGTGTTTATTATAATTTTCAAGGATATTAGCTCTTTGGTGATGTGCGTCCAGGGTCTTGAAGGCCCTGGGAGGGTGAAGGGAGGACGAATCAACAATATAAAAGCTAGTTATATACATATTGAGTAGCTGGTAGATACCACACCATGCCACAAGTGGCCACAAAGAGTAGGCAGTAAAGTATTTTTTTCTGGAGAAGCCCAGTCAAACACCCATGCTTAGTTTCCACAGAGCAACTGTCTCAAAAACTGACTCAAATTGGAAAGAAACCAAATTTTGACATACAAGGGCACCCTGAAAGTTTCAATTTCCAAAATAATATTGTGCAAAAATTCTAGCAATCTATCAAGTCCTTCCAAATGTGAACAGGAGTTCACACTGCAGAAGTGGGAATTTGAAATAGCAGCATAACTACATAAGCACCTACCCAAGCTTCCCTTTCTCAGGCAGCTTTGTGATCCTACAGGACACAAATCCATTTCTGACTTGCACGCTTTTCCTTGACAAGGCGACTATGAGGGAGGACACTGTGCTTTCACTGCAGCTCGAGATCTCCCAGTTAATACGACTCCTACTGGTCAGTGTCTTACAAACACTGATAGTAGCCAGAGGGAAAATCAGCAAACATTGTAATATTTGACATCTGCTATAGCTAAAAGAGGTAAGGAGATTCTCTTTCTATTATCCCCTCTGATCTTATGATGCTTCCAATTCTTAGAATCATAGAATCGTATAGGTTGGAAAAGACACTTAAGGTCAAGTCCAACCATAAACCTAACATTGCCAAGCCCATCACTAAACCATGTCCCTAAGCACCACATGAAGAAGTCTTTTAAATACCTCCGGCACTGGTGACTCCACCAGTTACCCAGGCAACCTGTTTCAATGCTTGACAACCCTTTCTGTGAAGAAATTTTTTCCTAATATCCAATCTAAACCTCCCCCAGTGGAACTTGAGGCCATTTCCTCTTGTCCTATCGCTTGCTACTTGCGAAAAGGGACTGACACCCACCTCACTGCAACCTCCTTTCAGGTAGTTGTAGAGAGTGATAAGGTCTCCTCTGAGCCTCCTTTTCTCCAGGCTGAACAGCTCCAGTTCCCTCAGCTGTTCCTCTAAGACTTGTGCCCCAGACCCTTCACCAGTTTTGTTGTCCTTCTCTGAAGTCACACCAGCACCTCAATGTCTTTCTTGTAGTGAGGTGCCCAAAACCAAACCCATTATTCAAGGTGGGGCCTCACCAGTGTCTAGTACAGGGGAACGATTCACTTCCCTGGTCCTGCTGGCCATACTATTCCTGATGCAAGCCAGCAAGCTGTTGGCCTTTTTGGCCACCTGGGCACACTGCTGGCTCATGTTCAGCCAACTGTCCAATCAACACCCCCAGGTCCTTTTCCACCAGGCAGCTTTCCAGCCACTCTTCCCCAAGCCATTCTTGTAAGATGATGTCTTGAAGAAGTCCTGAGTCTGTGTGCCACAGAGAGGCAAACAGTCCCTCAGGAACAAAGTGTAATGATTCATGCCAAAGCAAGTAATATATGGAGAAAGTAAACAAAGTATGTATGGAGTGTGTAATGCATGGAGAAAGGAAACAAAGTTTGGGGCCAAACCCTGATATCCTTGCTCAGATGCTGACTCACACAAAACCCTAATGTGAAATAAATCCCAATCAGAAACAATCAATGGAAGTGTCAGAATAAGACAGAACAGAATTCATAGAGGTTATTCCAGGCCAAGGGAGTGTGGGGCAAAGATGTCATGGCTGAGGCATTTATAGACCTCTGAGAGCACTAGATGGCAAGGTTCTGAGCTCAGCTCTTCTGCTGTCACAGTTTTGCCTGTACTTCCTAAAAACTTGCCTATTTACACTATTCACTCCCTAGCATTTGGAGAGACGTTTTCAAATATATATCAGATTGGGCTGCAATACCAGGTATCAATCAGAGTCATGCTCTGCAGTTACATACCAGTTTCTTCCCTTATCTTGAAATGGCAGATGCAGTTCCTTGAAAGTATGCATTGTTGGTACTGAGGGATTTGAGGCTCTTTGAGAAGCAGTTCAGCAAATCTCTCCCTCTGGGGTGCTTATTCAAAACTTCACC
Source organism: Patagioenas fasciata (assembly GCF_037038585.1). Classification (NCBI taxonomy): domain Eukaryota; kingdom Metazoa; phylum Chordata; class Aves; order Columbiformes; family Columbidae; genus Patagioenas; species Patagioenas fasciata. Next base: position 23,845,082 of record NC_092524.1, on the reverse strand, counting down.
CAGATAGGTGGCTACCTGCCCTGTTTCCCTGGGATCCTGAGCTCTTATGCAAACACCACTGTACAGGCAGCAGCTTAGTTATCCAGGGAACCACGTGAGCATATGTAAGCCTAGTCAAGTGCTTTACTTCCAAAGTACCCAGGAAATCACCTTGAAAAATCATTGTCTCGTAGGGATACTGCAGGCTACTGAAGGTTTTAATTGATCTTGAATTGCTACAGCTTTGGGTGAGTTTTACGTCTGAGCATAATTGCTCAACAGTTAGAGCTGCACAGATCCAGTGATGGAAAATGTTTTCGCTGTGCAATTGGCACCATCGAGTGGAGAAGAGCATTTTTGCACTGGTTTATGTTACAGCATGAGCATTAATACGTGATTATGAGCTTAAGCTTCCCACAAACCATTCAGATTTGGAAACTGCTCTGAATAAAGACATTACATTTACACTTGGAATAAAACCTCCAGATAAATTCCTTGAATCCTTAATTAAAATAAGCTGGACATGAGTGCTCTGGGTACCTTAAAGATTACTAAAAATAGTATTTTTCAGCCATAGGAAACACTCCATCTAAGGACATACATGTTACAAAGCTATCTAATGATAAATTTCCTCATTTTACAGCTACTGAAAGTGACACAGAGTTTGTTCACTTGGCAGAAGAAAAAGGGTAGCTCTGAAATTCTGCCAGTTGTCCAGGAAAGACTGCACAAAGTTTTATTTTTTTTATTTATTCTCAATATAACCATTTCTTTCTTGTGGTATGTTGGAGCTCTGTTTGATGACCCAGGTATCTCTCTCCTCTAACTCTTAGCTTCCTGTCAGGTTCTAACAAAAAAATGTTTTGGGCAAAAACAATGCTTGGAATGGCATGTTAGGGTCTGGCATGCACCTTTGCTCCAGAAGTAGGACTCTGCCTGCACCTGGGAGGTCAGCACTAGGAGGGAGACAGGTGTCTTAGCAATTGCACCAGCCCCTGGTTCCCAGCTTCCAGGGAGCATGACATGTAGCCAGAGACTCTGAAAATCACTGGAGAACTATGGCCTCACAACCTGCCCAGATTATATCCTCTCAAACAGCGGGAACGTAAGTGCTTGTTAAATTAAAGTTGTGTAGGTTGGAGATTCTTACCAAGAAAACTCACCGATGCAAACGACTAAATCCACCTTGTTCTTTTTTAAGGAAATGAAGCTGCCTTTGCGTTTGCACTGTCCCGATTTTCCAATCCCTTTAAATTGCCCATTGTTGAAGCCACTTGGGAAGATTCACCTCAGTGGTTGCCCTGAGGGAGGTAAGGTACCTTGCTTTAGTTCCTGCAGGAGTCCCCTTGGGTCAGTTCAGATTGAGAGAGAAAAGTATTTCTTTTAATAATTTGTTTTACATTGGGAAATGGCTTTTTTGCGAATCCTAAGTGATTCGCAAAAACTCCCCTCAACCAGCTTTCAATGCCTCATTTTTAACAGCACTCGCAACGCAGCTGAGTGAATCCTGAAGGTTATTCATGGAAGCATCAGCAGCGCAGAGTGAAAACTGGCATGGCAGTAAAATTCATCGCTGACACAAACACTGGGGACAGTTTGTTTCTTTTTTATGCAGGGGATGACAGCCTCACATTTCCGCAGCTGGGGCGAGGCTGCCCGCTCCGGTGCACACAGAGAGGGACGCCGCCTCCTGACAGTGACAAAAGCTTCCCGGTGCCGCACCGCGGGGCAGCCCGCGCGACCTGGAGCGCTGCCCGCGGGCGGGGCCCGAGCGCTTGTACCGACCGCCCCGCCGCGACCCTGCTGCCGTGCCCCCTCCGCGGCGACAGGGGGCGTTGCAGCGGACGTGGTGCCTCGGTGCGCTCCGATTGGTCTGCGCGACAGTCGCCCGTCGGCCTCCCGAGGAGGAGGCGGAAGTAGCACCGGCGGGGAGCGGCCGGTGGGGCCGCGGGTCGGCGGTGAGTAGGGGCAGGTGGGCCGTGAAGGGTGGTGCGCTGCTGGGCGGCAGCTGGTCCGCCCGGGGCCTGCGGGCGGCGGCTGCGGCGGGGCCTGCCCGCGGTTCTGCGGCGGGGATCGCGGCGGGGATCGCGGCGGGGATCGCGGCGGGGATCGCGGCGGATCTGGCTCGCCGGACTCTGGCAAGCGAGGGGCCGGTTGTGACTCCGCCGGCGCGGGCCGTTGCAGGCGTTTATCAGCCCGCGACGCGGAGCGTTTTCCCACCCAGGCTGGGGCTGTTGGCTCGGGAGCGAAGCGCGGTCCTCGCTGCTGGGCGGAGTCCCCGTTTTGCCGAGCCCGGGCGGACCGCGGCGCGAAACCCTGTGACCTCTTGTGTGAGAGCAGGGCGCGGCGCCTCGGCTCACGCCGGTGTCGGTCCGGGACTTGCCGGTGAGGAGGGCCTGCGGTAGAGGAGGGCGGTTACTGGGGCTCGCCAGCCTGTGCTGCTCCGAAACTGAAACTGTGCTGCGGCTGCAGGGTAGCTGTAGGCCCAGCAGTGCGTGTCCGCGGCAGGGGCTCAGTTACGCTGATTTACTGAGGGGTTGGGAACCTGCCGGGAATGACTTTCTTTTCCCTCTTAACTGTCCGGATGAGCTGTAGGAACATTAGCAACGGGTAGTTTCCGAGTTGTAGTCTGAATTGTTAGTTCCTGTGCAGCCTCGAGTACATAACCTTAAAAGTGGGCTCTGTTTTTCCAACTGTGAAATGGAGATACTCAATAAATTGTTTGGGAGCATTTTAAAGGTCTGCAAGGATAATTTGCAGAACAGGTTACTGTTTCTAAAACCGATGGCTCTGTTTTTCAGTAGAGACTGGCAGTACATAATATTTATGGTAAATTTATTAGGACGAGTCATAAGTTATGACTTCAGTAGTACTTTCCATGAATTTCATCTGGTTTAGGTAGGTCATACTGAGCCTTTTCATACTTAAACAGAAATCTCAGCTTTAGGTGGGAGGAAAATGTTCTAATTAGATCCCTTATACCCAGTAATTAAAGGTAGTCAAGAGTATTCCTCTGTGTTTGCCTCTGATAAGCTCTGGATGCTGCAGAGCTACCGGTGAGCTGTGTGGATTTTATTGTAACTTAGATACCATTGACAAAATGATTAAGAAAGTATTGATTTAAAGCTTCCATTGAGGGAGAGGTAGGAAAAGGAATGAGGGGCAGAAACAGTTACTGGCTTCACTGACAGCTTGTTTAACATCTCCTGCACACTTTACCTTGTTTTCACCAACTGTATTAACACTTGTAAGCAAACTACTTTATTGTTCCATAGTATGAAAGGGCCATAAAACTAGTCCCACTAGGATAAGAAGGAAAAAAGGTTATGGAAGTATGCTGATAAAAGCACCTGGATTATTTTCATGGCAGGTATCACTTTGGAGGTAATTCTTCTGCGTATTCCACATCACCTTCAGCTTTTCCCAGCAGCTAAAGATCTGTGGAGCTCAGTCAGGTTTCACTGAATGGGAAGTCATCAAGACACAAATGGCTTTTTAACTTCTGTAGTATTGCAAAATAGTATTTTAAAAAATGTACTACTGTATTTAAAAAGACAATGCACACAGTAGTTACTTGTGCTTATAGAACTTAAGAATGGAAAAGTCTGGGGTGAACATGCCTTTTCTTCACTTGTTGAGTTTATTATGTCAAGAAGAGTAACTTTTGAATCTCAGTAGCGCAAATTAACTAAACAAATATTTGAAAGTTTGAGTTGCAGACTGAAAACTAATGATAAAGGATGATGGGTATAAAGCATGTAAAAAAGAAAATAAAAGTAAACATAAGGCAGAGTGAAAAGCAGAAATATTTTAGTTGTTCCAGAGTGTATACTTGATTCACGGTTTCTTTTCCCAAGGTCTCAAATAGTTTAACTAATGCCAGATACAAGTTTAATCCTTGTTGAGATGGTAATTAAATCTAGCCTGGATGCTGTGCCTCACAGAAATGACATTTGTACATAGCTGTATTTTTCCCTGCTTCTTTTTGAAGTACTTTCTGTCCTAATGTTTATTTTGTCCCCGTTATAGAAGCATCTTAAATTCTCTGCAGATCTACTGAGAGATACAGAAGGGCACAATGCATATCTCAGAGTGTTCTCAGTGTGCAAAGGCAGAGCAGAGACACAGAAGAGCAAGATCTCTGCCAAATAATTAAGTAGTATCATTATTCTTAGTAACAACGCTTTGCTTGCATTTGTTAATCTGAACAATTCTCAATAAAATGTGTCTAGAATTTCATAAGTTTGAGTAGAGTTTGGGGGATTCTGGTTAGGGTTGTTTTTTTGATTATGGAAAAGCCCATGGAAAATTTTGGTGTTAAATACAGTATAGTGCACTTCCACTGTTCACTAGAATTAAATTTGTTTTGACATACTTAAGCAGGATAAAATATGACCATAAGTAGGAATATGCCACCATCTAGTTTCCTGAGTAACACTTAAGCATAAAAATACACATGTGAATAAAGCCTGACTGCATTCTCTCCAAGAAGTCACCTGGAAAGCTTCAGAAACCCCTGAAAGCCACTCTACTTCAGTGGCAGGAGCTCTTCATCATGTCTAATAAGCTTTTAATATTGTTGTTCAATTATGTTTGCCTCAAATAAAAATTCTTATTTGAAGTCTTTGGGTTCACATGTTAAAATGATAAATGTTGCAGTTATCCAAAAGAATTGGGAGTCTTAACAATTAGTGCTGTTATGAGAAAGAGTTGATATCTCAACAAAAGGTTTGCAACATACTTGCAGGCTTTTACAAGAAATGAGAATTTGTTTTTCGCAGTTGTGAGTTTTGTCCAGATTTTCTATTGCTTTGACTTGTCTAGCCATTGATAGCTTTGAAATGAAAGTGTTTTAAAAGTATTAACTAAAAGTAACTTGCGTTATTGTATATCTTCTGCCTGGATAAGGCCACAGTGATGACAGTTGCAAACCTCATAATGCAAACACACAGTGCTTATCAGTTGTCAGTAGACCATTGATTAATTTGCCTGGAAATAGATGTTGCAAGTAGCACTTCATAAACAAGTTATCCGAAGTCACTCCACTGGTCTGTCAGTCTCATGACCCAGAAAACTATATTTACAAAACTGTTCTCAGCAAGGCAAAAGAAGAAAACAGAAAAGTTCAGCATGTTTTTCTGTCCATGTGGTGTTGAAGGTATTTCCCCTGCTGACTGTGTACTGTCCAGGCTGCTACCAGATAATTATGTTCATGAACTTCAAATAAGAGAAGGAATTTCCAATAGATTTCTGCATTGATTTTTCTTATTTATATGGCTACTCAGTAGGAATTTTCTTGGAAAGGGCATGTGGAAATTAATTGTGCTTAATAATTACCGATTAATATTCAAACTTTTCTATTTCATGGTAACTGATACTCTCTCTGTACAGTGTTTCTTCACCTTTGCCAAATGCTCAAAGCTATTGCTTCATATTTTAGTGCAAATAGGATACAACACCTACTTTTGTTTCCACCTTTTTACCCTAATGATAGTATAATTTCCCAGGCAATCTGAAGATGTCTTCTGGTACCAGTAGTATTTTTCGATTTAGAGAAGTTTCTGAATTAATCCTGTGGCTCTTCGGAGCATGAAAATACGTGAAAGTCCTACCTAAACTCCATTATACTATGGGACTTTTGAAATCAGAGTACTGAGTTTTGTTGTGTGCATTAATTTAAAATATGGATGATTTTTAATTCTGTTTTGAAATTGTTTTTGTCAATCATAAGGTATGTTATTCTTTCAGGGGTTTGCTCTTCTGGTCTGACTGTGCTCTCTCAGATCAACCTAATCACTTTGTAATGCAGCAGTGTAAATACCAATATAGCACAGGATACTTACTGAAGAAAGGTTTCCTTGTGATTTGATCTTGAAGTTGGAAGAGTATGGGGACTCACTATAGTCTTAACTGTGTCTTTTCTGGGGCATGAAGGTTTGATCCTTAGGGCATTCCAGATTTCTGCAGCAGGAATTATGATTGAACAAATTCTGTCCATTACCATTTAGCCTGGAAAGCACCTTCCTTTCCATTGTCAAACAATACAGCTGTTGCCTCAGAGAGAGAAATCAACCTTTGCTGGTGCAAAGACTTTGGGTACCTCACGTGTGCAAGCTAAAACCCATTATCTGTCTACAGGGCAAGTCTGATAGGACATCCTAGCTCTAGAAAAGGGTGTTTCAGGTGCATTACCAAACATAGTTTTAATGCTCTATCTACCTGAGGAACAAAATTAAAAATCTGGCTCTTAATCACCTTGTGTAAGTTGCCTCTTTGTGCCTGAATTTCCGTATTTAAAAAGAGGAGCCATTGATACTTGCATTTCTTTTTTTATGAACCCCTTGTTCATATGTAGACAAAAAACTCTATGTGGGAGTGGAGTATATCACTGAACAAGGGGATTTTTGTGTGAGACTTGGATGTTGACTGGTTGCAGTGACTCATATATTAAAATGACTCTGGTATAGGATTTTTGTTTCTGTAAACTGAAGGTACATACTTGTTTTGTAGAAAAAAAATTGGCAAAGAGAACACTACTTGCACAGCGCTTAAATCTGAAAAGTGTTCAACTATCAAGATTGTACTGAGTCAGATCTTGTTTTCTTCCTTATGCGAACAATATTTCAAACATTAATTTTTCCGAGGAACAGCCCAAGAGAAGAGTTGTGCGCTTCTTTGCAATTAATGTGACAGCTGAATTTTGGTAAAGCTATTATATTTTCTTCTTTGCAACTTCCTGAATTCCTTTTTGATATTGGTAAAGGGATACATGTTCCTCTTCCCTTTCTTATTCTAAGCCATAAGGGTATGTTTAGTAAGACTAATATGCATTTTTCAGTCCTAGGCTCGCCTGTAGATTCTGATATCCTGCACACCAACATTCCCACTCCATTGGCCTAACTTCGTTCCTGTGTTTTTTTGTGAAATATGGCTCATGCTCTATAGCAGCTGTTAAATAGAAGTTATGTTAGTTTAACAACAGAAACAAGTTGTTGTTTGTTTTTTGCTTGGATTTTTTTTTCCTTCAGAGACAGAGACCTACTGATGGCAGTCTAAAAAAATCTTTCTGTCACAGAGAATCTTTTTAAGCATTGATTCTTCTGCTTCCATTCTCAGTCATTGGGGGAGCTCCTCAGTTCCATGGGATTAAATTGATTATTGTTGGACTATGCCTGAAGAAACTGCTGAGAATTTAGCTGGTGTTTATTTTGTATTGCTGTTGTGTTTAGGAGCCTTGATTATAAAGCCTGTTGTGATAGATAATGTATAGGATAATACGTGGAGTCAGAGAACAACAATAGAAGTAATTTTGTTTCTTGTTCCCAGCCTGGGCCAGGCAAAGTCCTCTCAGAGGCAGAGTAGATGCCTGCCAAGGGCCTGCTTCCCCAGCCACCCCACAAATCTCTGAAGCAGTCATGAGGAGCAGGGAGCCCTGGGGAGGGTGGCGCTGAGGCATGTGGGAGGCCTCAAGGCTGAAGGGGAGAGAAAAAAACGAAAGCAAAAAAGCCAAGTTTTTTTTTAAATTGTTATTCTTGTTTCATTAGGTGCAGAGTCTTCTGCCTGTGGCTGTGGGGCTCTCGGCACACACTGCCAGCTCCTGACGCTGAGGGTTTCAGTGAGGAAAGGTGTCTACCCTCCGTGGGGATCTCCACACATAAGTGAGGCGGCGAGAGGGAGACCACCCAATTTACAGGATGGTGAGGCTTGGTTTGCTGCAGAGATTTGGGCAGTGGTAAGGAATACAGTGCTAGGTTAATGGTTGAACTTGATGATATTAAATGTCTTTTCCAACCAAAATGATTCCTTTAATCTATGACATTACTCTTTGGATACAGACAGCTCTGCTGTAATTTCTGCATAAAATAAGCATTGCTGACTGGTTCAGTACAACTCTATAAATTGTCAAACTCTGCTTTAAGATTCTGTACCTTAACAGTATTTTAGAAATGTCAAGAACGTTGCTTTCCAGATACTCCTTATACCTCTGCATACCTCAACAACATGCAAAGTCACATATTTACACAACAGGTTTGATTCTAACTGTAACTGACTGAAATGTGGCAGCTTTGCCTGTTTGATTTTCTTCAGTAGATCTGCCTTTTTCTTTTTTTTTCTTCTCTTTTTTGGTCTGGATAACTGGAAAAAAAATAGCTCATACACTGTTAGCATGGGTAGTATTGCTAATTGTTTATCATGTACATGGCCTAAAGCACATTCTGTAGTGTTGCATGTGTTCAAAATATATTTCCAGTAAATGCTAGTTGAGTTTTTGTGTAATTAGTATTTCTGTTGATGTAATCTTCAGGTATATAGTAAGTGCCCAAATAAAACTACCTGTATCTCCTCCTCCTATCCATGAACATTTTGTTAAAATGACTTGTGATGTTCAAATTCTGATCAAGGCAGGAAATAGTTTGGTTTTGTGAGCTTGTAGTCAAGGTAACCCTATTCATTCTGCATCTCTCACTGCCCCCAGAGTCTGCAGTAGTGATGCAGATCAACATTCCTTACAGTTCAGCTCTTGATTAATCCTTCAATTTCCATCACTAATATGCTTTAAATGATGTGATGGTATTACAGTGAATGCAGCAGATGAACATTGCAAGAGACCTTTGCTTATACTGCTATGCAAAATGGATCAAATCTGGGCTTAATGGGCTTGTTTTGCATGCCTGGCTCTGTAACCCTCAGCCTACTCATACTGCCTTGTACCTGGAGATAACCTCTGTGTTTCAGAGAAATGTCATCTATAGAAAACTAAACACAATAGGATTCTAAGAAAATGGTTGTACCATTAAAAAAATGAGGGAGAGGAAAATTTCTTGGACTTTTAGAATTTGTATTTGTTGTTTACGGCTTCTTTAAAGTTCCCTCATTCTGTGTAGAAACGTTGGCAATCTGTTTGGGGATACCAGTATGTTTTTTATTTCATACCTGTGAGTTCAACGTGCTTTGTGAACAGTAATTTAAAACAGGCTTCACTGTACCATTCATCAGTCTTCACGGAAATGTGACTTTTATCTTCTGTTCTTCCAGTCATGTCCCTTGTTCTCCCTGCCAGCTAGACTGGAAGAGGGAAAGGAGAGCAAGAACTTTGTTTGAGTACTACTAATTTGCAAATAGCTGTTAATCTGCGGAAGTACTAGCCTTATCTCATGTGTAGCTTCTTACTCAATTTAAAGTCCTATTGGAAGTTTTAAAATGTTATAAGCAGTGTTGTGTATATGAACTTCATTTGCAACACAGCATCTGCTTCATTTGGGTACTTGGATGTGCATTTTATTTATGGACATACACCTAAACTGATCTGAAACGTATACTGTAAATTGCTGCATACAAAAAAAATTAAATAACATTTATTCACTTCAAGGAAAATATGGAATTGAGCTATGTCGTACAATAAAACCTAGTTTTGTACAGCATTTTTCATGCAAATTTTATTTGAATGCTTTAGAAGTACATAATGCTGAAAGGGTAAAGAGGGATTTTCAGTAAACACAGCAAGGAGAAATAGTATTCCTCTTTTTACAGAAATTAGGTAGTCAGATGAAAGTGAATACAGAAAAGTGTTTGTGTTTGAATTAGGCTGACAGGATGCAGTACACATTCCTATGTATCACAAGATAAGTAAAAAAGATAGATACAGAAACTGGGAGAAAACAAAACCAGTGATTTTGAGTGGAAGCAAATCTGTATCACTATTCCATCATTCCTGGTCAGAAATAAGATTTGTTCTTGACTGGAAAGGAAGATCTTGGAATATTTGAAATTAACACATATTTTTGTCATCTTGCAGAGCATTTCTGTGTAGCACTTGATTAGCTACTATGAGCTTGCTATATAGTGATAACAGTTGTGGAACCCAAGAGGCGGAAAGTGGCTGCTGTGCAGCCATGGCCAGTGCTTGCAGCGTTGGAGCAAAAGAAGACAGCATAAGCATCAGCAGTGGGACTGGAAACCCTCCAAGTTCTTTTACAGAGGAACCACAAGGATATGATGTGGAGTTTGATCCGCCCTTGGAAAGTAAATATGAATGTCCAATCTGTTTGATGGCTCTTCGGGAAGCAGTGCAGACACCGTGTGGACACCGTTTCTGCAAAGGCTGCATTGTCAAATCAATAAGGTAAAGGAAAATTTATGGAAGTTACTTTAAAGAAGAAATTCACTTACCAAAGCAGAGCACTTTAAGGACAATGTAAACTTAATAGAACTGCTTAAGGTGCATTACAAGTGAGCGTTAATAGAACTCACTCTGGTGAGATCGCACCTGGAGTACAGCATCCAGTTCTGGAGCCCTCAGTACAGGAAAGACACGGTCCTTTTGGAGAGGGTCCAGAGAGGGGTCACCAAGATGATCAGAGGGATGGAACACCTCTCCTATGAGGGAGGAGAGGCTAAGGCTGTTCAGCCTGCAGAGTCGGAGTGTCCAGGGAGATCTTACTGTGACCTTTCAGAACTTAGAATTGGCCTATAAGAAAGATGGGGACAGACATTTTAGCAGGGTCTGTTATGATAAGACAAGGGATAATGGTTTTAAACAGGAGAGGGCAGACTTAGGTTAGACATGAGCAAGAATGTTACAATGAGGGTGGTAAAATACTGGCACAGGTTGCCCGGAGAGGTGGTAGATGCCACATCCCTGGAGACATTTAAGGTCAAGCTGACTGGGACTCTGAGCAACCTGATCTAGTTGAACATGTCCCTCCTCGTTGCAGGGGGTTTGGACTAGATGACCTTTGAAGGTCCATTCTTACCCAAACCATTCTATGATTCTATGAACTCTGGGATTTTGTGATTCAGTAAAGATGCTTTCTAATCAGCACCATGTGTGGCCAAAATGTCATGTGAGTTTGGAGGTTGGATGTATCTAAATATTTTGCCATTTATACAAATTTACCCAGGTTATGAACCTAAAAATTTGAATGAGTAAACATTAAATAATAATTTAGAAAATATAGCTAAATTCTCTAAGTAAATTTCATTTTCAACTCAGGATTATAAAACCAGTCTTTTCTCTATGATTGTTTCTCTTGATAACTACAGGCAAGTACAGACAACATGGTTTCTTGGTGCAAATACGTCAATTTATGCTTTCAGTTCTTCACTTGAAATCAGCTGCCTCCTTGTTGAGCTGGAAGAGAGAATGTAATGCGGGAATGGTCTCAAACAAAGCACTGAGAGAGGAAACTAGATGGCATATGGGGGAGTGGGAATGAGATATGAAGGTGAGAACAGGCTGGGCTTATAGAAATGACTGATGGAAAGGGTAAGGAAGGGCAGAAAGTACACTGGTAGAGTGTACTTCCCTCAAACCTGGAATACAGTCATCAGTGTCCCACACATGTCAGTGAGTATAGGAACACATTGATAGAAGGCTACATATTATACTGTAGGTTTTTTCCTTCTCAGCATAAGCTGGGTTTTTCTTATAGATTGCTCACTTGGCTCAAATGTCACAGTGCTTTGGTAGGAATCTAAATATTTAATTCTGTGTGACCCACATATAGAATTCGTTAATTTCCAACCATACTTTGCACACCTTTATGTAAAGATCGTCAAACTGTCTTAAGTGTTACTGTGCAAAGTTGTTTTTCCGAGGCTTTTATTTTTAGAATGCAAAATTGACATTGCTCTCTTGTTTTCCGTACCATTTATCTATAGTTCTTTTCCATTTCTTTTCCTCCATGGTCCATAATTTGTAGCTCACTAAATGAACAGTATGCCAGTAACAATGTTCTCTGAATAGAGTATTTTGTTTCTTCAGCTTCTCTGTAGCTTCTGTCACTGTTTTATCTGATGCTACTGTATTTCTTCATGGCATCTCTTTTAGAATAAGGAGGGAAATGTTGGAGCTGAGTATGAGAAGACAAATTTAATTTTGTGTTCCCTACATATGACAACAAAAGATCAGGCTGTTTTCCTTCCTAGCAAGTGCTGAAATTTATTGTGTCTGTGGCACAGTTCTTGTTAACATTAGTTTCATCAATATTTCTGAGAAAAGGATGCAAGTGCATTATCCAGAAGATGCAGAATACCACCAGTGTTCACCTATGAAAAGTGACTCGCTTTGTGGCTTCTGCAGAGGAAGCTGAAAGAGATTCAGTTCACCACTAATCATACCATGACATCACCCTGCTCCCTTAGTCCCTTGCCTTGTTCACAGTGTTCCTACTTCTGCAAGAAAAATATGTCAGGTCTTACCCAGCTGCATCACTCAGTGTATTTGCATCAGCCGGGTGCATGGAAGGAAGCGAAAAATCCCCAAATCTGAACCTGTCAGCTTTGACTGTAATCCAGTTTCCTATGCACTAGCAGTTGTCTTCACTTCCAGGCCTTTGCTTTGCAAATTCCAACTGAAATTATTTCAAATGGTTAATGTACATAATTTAATGCATGCTTGTAAGCATTGAATTAGACATTTGTACTAATAAAGGCCCTGAAATTTTGGAATTTCTTGCTCTGAGGTTGTTCTATTTCTTGGCAGTAGTGTTTTTGTACTCTTCTTTCTTGTAGAAATAGCCAAGTTAAAGAAAAAAAATCTTTAAGCATTCTCATGGGAGTATGTCTATAAATCGTGACAGTAGATTGGTCAGTACTTGAGTATACTGAGCTTTAGAAATGTCTGCTCACCAATCATTTCAAGACAACAGAACTCCTAGGCTGAAAAGTGAGGAGAAAATGCTAAACTTAAAATTACCAAAAATAGGTGTGTCATTTCCCATCTTTCAGATCCTTAACAGCTAGGGTGATCATGTTTTCTAATCCTTCTGCTGATGAACTTCACAGTTACAGTCCCTGATTAGAATTTGCCACAGGACTGAGTGAGGAACTATATTGAACCCATGCTCAGAACACAAGATCTCATGGCAGGTAGAGAAACTTCCTTCTTAAATTCCAAGCATGGGAAATGGTTTCTCTTCCTTTTTAAATTAATAGAGCATTTGCTTTGCTTGAAGTTTTAGGTCTCCAAACAGTTTCAATGACCAGAAGCTTTTGCTTCTTTTACACCCTTGTCCTGTTTTACTTCTTTTCTATAGATAGTGTTGACTGCTTCAGTGAGTACCAAACACAGGTGGAAAGCATTTTTCATCTTGGATACTATAGATCATCACTGTAATATTTCAGATGTTTCATTGATAAAAAATGTTTTTCCTCATTCCCCACTGAAATCTGTCTTTGGAATGCAGTTTGAGTGAAGGCTTGTGAAAGCAGAGTAGACAACTTAAAGTGTCAGGGCCATCTGAATCCCTGAAGGGCTGAATTGCATGCTTAATTGGGACCCATGGATCGAGCTATTGATTTGGCGTATATAATGTTTTTGGTGCAATATTGATTTGAAGTATGTAATGTCTACAGTACCATATTGATTGATGTCATTGAGAAACTTCTGCAGAACTAAAATGAAAATGGAAAGTGATTTTTACATTCTCAAAATACTATTTTTTCATTAAGTGATTGTTACAGCCTTTATTTAATCAGGAAAAAATTGCTTCTGTTTATTCCTTGTTTCCTTGGTGTCTAGTTCAAGAGAACACAGATTAAGGATTTCAAATTATAAAGGATGGACAAGCAGCTTTTGAGTAATTGCTTTTTGTGACTTACACAAGCAATTGTAGTTGTCCATGTTGACTAAGTTGTGGCTGCAACTACAAAGTTTTTTTTAAAAGGTTTTAAAGACTGAAGTCTTAGATCTTGCAATGCGAGGGACATGATTTGACGAGATGAAGCTGATCACAGTAAATGTCTGCCTCATAGAAAGTCTTCTTAAATATAGCTGTCTGAAGTGCTTTGAAGTGCTATGATTTATGGTAGTGAAGAAGCTTATCTACAAACAATAGTTTACAAAGGTTACTGTCTACAAAACTCTTTCTAACAAAGAACTAAGTTTTAGAACTAGGTTCAAATGCAGTAGCTAATTCAATTTCACTCTAGTCTTTCTTCTCCTGTATCTTAGGTCAAAGCTGACTTAGGGATTGTAGTAAAGCTCAACAAAGATCAGTACCTCTGTTTATTGGAAAAGCAGAATTATGATCTGACAAGGGGCAGCAAGGAAAGCCTTGGGTGCTAGCAGTTCATCAAACAGCCAGCATGGCTGCAGTTAAAGTGTATGCCAACTGTTTCAGCTTCTAGTATAAACTGTTCAGGTGCTAAAATAATGGAGCACGACTTTTTCAAACAAAATTATTCTGGCTTTACTTTTCATATCTATATTTTAATTCCAAGGGAAATTATAGGAACAGCTATTGTACTTTGTAGCAGATTATTATTGTTTCACAGGTACTGTTGTGGGTGGCACAACCCAATGTAATTCCAGCATAGCAAAGCCTTCATTTTAATGTACATTAGAACTGAAGTGCATGAAGTTAATTCTGTCGATAGCAACATCTTTGTCTGTAGATGGATCTAAGCAGCTTTTTAAACACAATCCCAATACTTGTAATTGGTGTTTGAAGTCTGTTTAATATACTACAATAATTTATTGCTCTTTCCTTACTGTAATCATTGGAAAATTGCCATTCATTCTTATTTTACTCTTCATCTGCTAGTTACTTAAACTGGGTATCTAGTAATCTTTATTTAAAATTAATCTGGTTTTGGCTGTTATACATGATTAAATTTTCTGTGTAGAAATAACACTGTTGTCTTATCAGCAGGCCAACTAAACTATCATATACTTCACTAAACAGGGCATTTGTAACCAAGTTACACCTGTGAAAACTGATTTCCTGTAGGTTGCCTGTGAAATGGGGAATGTTTCTGGGTTATGACAAAGATCAGCATGCTGATTGTAGCTCAGGGAGCTATGAAGCAAAATGGCCAAATAGCTATTTTCTTTTTTCCACTTATTTAGGAGTATGACTATCAGACTTGTGGCGAGATAGCTTTGGCAAGCAAAACGTAGGAAAGGAAGTTCATTGTCTCTTTCCGAAGTTTCATCTTTACCCCTGCTTCTTCTAGCAGCATTGGTGATAAAGGAGTTGCTGAGCAATTATTTCCTTTTCCAACAAAGAACACAAACGCCCTTCTGGTCTCCACAGCCCACTAGGTTCTACTTCCCCTCCTGCCTGCCAGCAGTGACAATGATCTGCCCTTTGATCTTTGTGCCACAACTGCTCTCTGACATTTTTTCTCCCCATGTATTTTTCCATTTTATTGCTCTTTCCATTAGCATTTCATCCCCGAAGCTTTCATCCTTCATGCCTCTTCTACTGTATTACTTAATTATGAATAGATATGTTGACCTACTGCTTTCAGAAATTAGCTGATACTGAATGTCTTTTTAAAGGAAAATTTGGTGGAGGTGATCCTTTTCTTACTCCATTTCTTCTTGTGTTTGAATGCAGGTGAACAGAACCTGATGAAGTGGAACAGGGTGTTAAGTTCTCTTGTGCAAGTTATATGCGCCTGTGTTTCACCATCAGACTCCAAACTTTCACCAGTTAGCACTGACTTCCTGTCTGTTGGCTGTTAAATTGGCTTCAGATATAACACCCAGTTCTAAATCCAGTGCAGTTTTTATAGTTATTAGTAATTTTTGTGCTTGGAGTTTATTCACCCTTCTTTGCTGTATAAATAAAAAAGTTGAAGGATGGCCAATGGATCAAATGGTTGTACAACAAAAACAGCAAAATAGGCTACATGAAAAGGAATGCCAAATAGATGAAGTGAATCTAGGGGAAGAAAAAAAAAAAAAAACAACGAAGCCACGTTTTTGCTTTTTCTCTCAGCTATGATCACATTGGCTGCTTATAAAGTGAGAAAGGAAGGAGAGAAGGTCCAAGAATCTTTAAAGGATTGTTTTGAAATAGTATGGGAAATATTTGATCTTTGAGCTATGTGAAGTGCTTACAGAAATGGCACCATAAGTTCTTAGTTTCTTTACATCCTCCTCAAGTTTATTTCCAGAGTACCTATCACAGTATTTCTCCAAATAAAAACGACTGAATTAGAAAAGTGATGCATCCCAGTCATGCCACCTCTAATGCAATGTGTGTATTGTCAGTTTCTCTGATGTACCATACATAATTTCTTCTAATTACCACGTAAATGCTATTGTTTTCAAAGACTTTCTTAATGTTATAATTTTGCCACTAATGTCTTGCTACTGTAAAAATATTTTAAATGAAAGGTAAAGGAAACTTGGAGGATCTTTTTCATTTATGTGTTGTAGAGATGCAGGTCACAAATGTCCAATAGACAATGAAATTCTGCTTGAAAATCAACTTTTTCCTGACAACTTTGCTAAACGGGAAATACTGTCATTAATGGTTAAGTGTCCCAACAAGGGCTGCAGTACGAAGATGGAGCTGAGGCATTTAGAGGTGAGAATTAGTTTTGAAAATATGGGACCTTGTTTCATGGACAAGTAAAAATTCAAGATAACTTAACATAGATGGTCATACCTGATACCTGTTTATGCCGATTCAATTCATTGTTCATTCAAAACTAGCTGCACATGTTTGTTTTTCGATGAGTCTTCAGCTGTAGTTAAATGATTCTTAAGGGAACTTCGTAGTGCATGAAAATTGTACCTAATGCAGCTTTCTCTTTAGGATAATTCATGTTTCTTTTTTGATCAACTGTATCTGTACTTTAGACTGACTTTAGGGAACTTGTTTAATATTCCCTCGAAGCAGCTAGATATATTAGTTGAAATAATTGTTTTGGATAATAATGTACAAAGTTAAAAGGAAAAACATAAAGGTGAATTTTTACCTGAGAGCATTCTTAAAGCTCTGAATACACAAAGTCCTGACAATCACAGGCTGTTGGTAAAGTCAGCGTAAATGTATAAGGACTTGCTTGCATGAAGATTATGATTTGTTCCTCTTGTACTGTGCTTTATGAAAACAGATGAGATCGTAGTACCTATCTGTAGTATCCAATCCCTCTTTTGTCCTTGTTCAGGACCACGAGTTGCAGTGTGATTTTTCCACTGTGGAATGCCCACAGTGCCAAGGAGCCTTCCAGAAGAACCATCTGAAAGAGCACATGACACAGGAGTGTCCGAGGCGTCAAGTCTGTTGTCCAAACTGTGCCACATCTATGGCCTATGAAGATAAAGAGGTACTTAGTAGGAGTCTCAGTTTTTCAACGTTCCCTCATATGGGTTTGCTCGTAAATGGAACATCAGTTAAAAAAAAAAGGTGTGCGTTGATCTAGAAGAGCTCTTTATGCTTCATGGGTGAGAAGCAACAAACTCAGGACATTAGTCTAGAACAGGTAAAAAAGCTGAGAACTCTATGATCTGAAAAGACTTGTCTAAAAAAAAAAATGTGGGTTTTTTTTTTTTTTTTTTTTTTTTGGCCTTACCGTCAGAGGGGCCAGTATCTACTGCCAAAGAAACACACAGTAACACACTTTTTATACCTAGCAGAAAAGATATGTCAGGAGATGAATCTCTTGGAGATATCTGCTAAGGCACAAGACCAAGATAATTTCTGAATTCTTTTGGCTCTACATTTTTCACTTGGGTGATACTGGGGACAGTCCTTTCCTTTTTGAGCTTCCATTTATTATCTGTATATGGATGCATTCTATCTCAAGGGCCATTAATTTTATGATATCATATTGTGATCTGAATATGTTAACTGAATATCTTACGATAACATATTGCGGAAGATACCTCATATATTCCAACAATACAAAAAAAAAAGCCTTTAATATAGCTGTACTACAACTGAACATGAATTTCAGGAACATCTGGAAAAATTCAGACTCCTTTGGAGCATAAGAGCTTTAGGAAATAAAATATTTGCAACTTTATGAATCTCTTTTATGAGTCCAGGAAAAAACAGTAATTATAGAAAACATACTATTAGGGGCCAGGGGATTGTCTTTGTTTCACAGTTGTGTACAGCTAAATGCAAAATTCGAAACATAAATAAAAATTTAACATCTTATCAGAGGTGATTAGCACTCTTTTAAATTGTGTAACTTTATTGGTTCTTTCCTCTCTTTTTCTCTAATAATTAAGCTTCATGACCAAACCTGCCCACTTGCCAATGTATTTTGTGAATATTGCAACACAGTGCTCATCAGAGAGCAGGTAAGAGACTACTTTTCTCTGTGTTTAATCTGGGTCAGATATTTTGTATTTATATTGCTTCTTTAATATGAAATTAAACTTGAAGAAACAGTTTGTCTGCTAGGTAATAAATCTCTACCTGTCTCTCTGAAAATGGTGCATCCAGTGCAGGTGTAATACTCTTCCAAATGCTGCTCCAGCTTACAATTGCAATCTGGTAAACTCTGTACGATTTCGGGCTGCAAATAAATAACTTTGTTTAGCTGTACTGCTTCTTGACAGGGGTCGTGGTGCATGTTTTTTGATCTTGAAAGGTGGTTAAACACCAAGCAGCTACCAGTGGTTATGGCTGACATTAGAAGACAAGGCTTTGATTTGGGCAGAGAGGGAGGGAGAGTAGTTGTAATTGGAAAACCCCTCTTGGAAATAATTTACCGTCCAACTGTAGAAGCTGGCTGGAATTCTGCTTGGCCATTACTCTTGCAATAGCCATTATTACTTCTTCAATAATAAGTTTATTGACAGGAAAATTATCAGTGTTATTTAATATGTAGCCTGACCCTGCTTGAATGGGATGGCAACTGTGTTTATGACCTGGGTTAAAGAATGATCTTCTCAAATTGAGGAAATACTCTGTAAAACATGCCTGAGTTCAGTAACAACAAAGGCAAAAATCTGTCATTAGGTAGAATAATGAACTGCAAAAATAGGGAACAGAGAATGCTAGCCTGGGTAATGGTTTAAAATTAATGGCTGACCTATGTTTAGCTTGTGTTCTGCTTCATCATGATATTTAAACAAGACAAACATACTGGGTTATACAAATCGGTATTTTGTCTGTGAAACCCAGAATTATCCTTTGCTCTGTTTAGGGCTTGTAAGGCCTCAGCTGAGGCTGTCTGGCTTTTTTCAGGTGGGGATGGATAGGGAGGATCCAGAGCAGTGAGATAATTTGGTCTGAAGAACAGAGACCATAAGAAAAATTGAAGTAACTTGAACTTTTTGAAGAAGAGGATAATGAAGAGAGACACAACAATTATATGCAAGTAGTGCTTCAGAAGGGAAGGAAAGGGACTGTGATCTAGCTTGAGGATAGGCTAGAAACAAAAGCCATTTGTTCTAGCAAGAAAACCTGAATGTTTTCTGATGCCTGATGTAAAAACAAAGGCAATGAATTGTTAAAGTATATACAAAAATGAGATAATTTGGCTAACATTTTTGGTCAGAACTTCCATATTTCCTTGAGAAATTATATAGGTATAAAGTGATCTGACTTGAGATACCTATTCAGAGTTCATCCAGACATATTCCTTTAGGGTGTTATAAAAGAATGCTCTTGATTGAAAAATTAATTTCAAATCTGATTTGGTTTAGATGCCTAACCATTATGACAATGATTGTCCTACTGCCCCAGTGCCATGTTTTTACAGTGCTTTTGGGTGTCCTGAAAAGGTAAGCCTTTTATCAGAATCATGAATTACAGACTTTCTGCATGTTTTTCTTGGTGTTCTTTTAATGTGTTTTTCTATTTCTGTTTGATTTACCAGCCCAAATTCTCAGTTATTTGTGTTGTGTGGTTTGGATTTTTTTTGTTTGTTTTGAGGTACCTTGATTCTAAACCACTACATATTAATACACTGCCTTTCAAAAGTCCTTTTCAAATTTAAAAAACCTCTGTGAAGTGTTTGCGTGATTAATTTTATTTTATTAATCCATGGCTCTTTTCTCGGCTTTCCTGTCAATAAAGTAGCTTCTAGCCTTTCTTCCAAAGCTGTGACCAAATACATTTATGGCTCTTAGAGTTTAGTGAAGAATCATAGAATGTCCTGAGTTGGAAGGGACCCACAAGGATCATCGAGTCCCAACTCCTGTCTCTGCACAGGACAACCCCTAAATTAATACCACATGTCTGAGGGCATTGTCCAGTCTCTTCGTGAACACTGTCAGGCTTGGGGCTGCGACATCTCCCTGAGGAGCCTGTTCCAGTGCTCCACCACCCTCTGGGTGAAGAACCTTTTCCTGATGTCCAACCTAAGCCTCCCCTGGCACATCCTCTTGCCATTCCCTCAGGTTCTGTCATTGGTTGCCAGAGAGATGCTGTCAGTTCCTGCCCCTCCTGCTCCCCTTGTGAGGAAGCTGTAGATCAAGATGAGGTCTCCCCTCAGTCTCCTCCAGGTTGAATAAACCAAATTACTTTAGCTGGTCCTCATACGGCTTCTCCTCTGAACCCTTCAACAACTTCATGGCCCTCTTCTGGACACTCTCTAATAGCTTTATATCCTTTTTATACTGTGGTGCCCAGAACTGCACACAGTGCTCTAGGTGAGGCCGCACCAGCGCAGAGCAGAGCGGGACAATCACCTCCCTGGTCTGGCTGGCAATGCTGTGCTGGATGCGCCCCAGGACACAGCCCTCTTGGCTGTCAGGACACACTGTTGGCTCATGTTCAACTGGCCATCAACCAGAACCCCCAGATCCCTCTCCACAGAGCTGCTTTCCAGCATCTCATCCCCCAGTCTGTATGTACAGCCAGGGTTGTCATATCCGAGGTGCAAAATCTGGCACTTGCTCTTGTTGAACTTCAGGGGTTGGCGATTGCCCAGTTCTCCAATTTGTCCAGATCCCTCTGCAGGGCCTCTCTGCCCTCCAGAGTGTCAACAGCTCCTCCCAATTTTGTGTTATCAGCAAACTTACTTAGTATTCCATCAAGTCCTGATTCCAAGTCATTTATGAAGACATTGAAGAGCACTAGCCCTAAGATGGATCCCTACAGAACCCTTCTAGTGACTGGTCACCAGCCAACATAACCCCATTTACCAGAAACCTTTAAGCCTGGTCCATCAGCCGATTGCCCACCCACTGCATTAAGTATTTATCCAGTGTATGCTGGCCATCTTGTCCAGGAGAATACTGTGAGAGACAGTATCAAAGACTTGACTGATATCCAAAAAGATCACATCAACAGACTTTCCTTGGTCAACTAGGTAGGTAACCTTGTTGTAGAAAGAAATGAAGTTTGTTAAGCAGGACTTTCCCTTCATGAACCTGTGTTGAATGGGACAAATGACTATATTGTCATTCAGATGTTTTTCAATAACTCCCAGGATAATAATCTCCATGATTTTGCCAGGCACAGAAGTGAGACTGACAGGCCTGTGGTTGCCAGGGTCATCCCTTCTGCCCTTCTTGCTAGCCTGACAGTGCTTTAAATTTGATTAAATTCTAAAATTATTTAATCTCGATACTCTTATTTCTAGTTAGCACCGCTTTGTAAGAAATGCATCTTTTAGCTTCACCATGTCCACATCAGTTTTAATACACCTTTGTTTTTGATAATATGGAGCATTTTAGCAAATCAATTAAGGGAGTTAAGGGACTACAATGCTGATTTAGAACACAGAAAAATACTTAACATACTTTTTTACTAACACTTTTTCACCATGTCTCTGTTTTGTGTAGAACAATATTTGCCCACTTGCATTTTAACTTTTTTCATTTGTCATAACATTGATCTTAAATTTTGAGCCCTCCATTGGTAAAATGCTACTTTGTCACATCACCTCTTCTTGATTCACATTGCAGTTTTTCTCACATAACAGAAGCAACAGGTTGTTTGATTTTCTTCAGAGCCACGTTTAAGATTGCAGAAAACTTTTTATATGTTCCTAATGCAACATCTCTTAAATTCTAGATGCAAAGGAATGAACTGGCACGACATATGCAGGAGTTCACTCAGGTTCACATGAGAATGATGGCTCAGAGTTTTCAAAATATCAGTGTTACTGCTACAAATCCTGTACCCTTCATCAATGGCCTACCCTTTGAGCCTGCCCTCTTCTCACATGTGTCACACACCGCATATGATTGTAATCCAGAAGTTGAAAACTTCAAAGAAACTATTCAGCAGTTGGAAGGTCGTCTGGTAAGACAAGATCACCAAATCAGAGAACTCATTGCTAAAATGGAGACTCAGAACACTCATATGGCAGAACTCAAACGTACAATCCGCAATTTGGAGGGGAAGATTAGTGAAATGGAGGCACAGCAATGTAATGGTATTTATATCTGGAAGATTGAGAACTTCAGTGGACTTCAGAAAGCCCAGGAAGAAGAGAGACCTGTTGTGATGCACAGTCCTGGCTTCTACACTGGAAAGCCCGGCTACAAGCTGTGTTTGCGCCTGCATATTCAGTTACCAAATGCTCAGCGTTGTGCTAATTTTATATCTCTGTTTGTCCACACTATGCAGGGAGAATATGACAGCCATCTGCCTTGGCCTTTTCAAGGCACTATACGACTTTCTATTTTGGATCAATCAGAAGGCCCTGAAAGGCAGAATCATGAAGAAGTAATGGAAGCCAAGCCAGAATTACTAGCTTTCCAGAGACCAACAATTCACCGCAATCCGAAAGGTTTCGGTTATGTGACATTCATGCACCTGCAAGCCTTGAAACAAAGAACCTTCGTAAAGGATGACACCCTTCTGGTGCGCTGTGAAGTTCTAACGCGTCTAGATTTGAACAGTCTCCGCAGAGAAGGATTTCAGGCTCGCAGTACGGATGGACCTATGTAGCCTGTAAGTCTTAAACAGAGGAATGGAGCCACTAGTCATGTTCTTCCACCACAGATTACAAGTGTGTGTTGCATTTATAAAAGACCATAGTTGCCAACATAGTTGATCTTCACCTAAATACAGCTTTGTTGTTGCTGATATACTTCTTTTTTCTGTACAAGGTCATATGTTCAAATATTTGGTATTGTTCTCTATTAAAGTAATAAGCTACTTCTATAGCAAACTAACTAAATGAAGTGGTGTTAATTAAAACTTAACAGTCAAGAAGAAAATCCTGTTGAAATACCTGTACATCTCAGTTTGGTAAAACATGAGTAATATTAGAAAAGATCTGTAGATCTTTTTGCCTTAGTGCCTTGAAATAGATACTGTAGCAGGGAAGTATCTAAATTAATAAAGATGAGGGTTGATTGGTCTTTTGTTTGCTTGTTTTCACAGAGCTTGGGAAAGTTGACACAGTTACTATATTGACTTATCTAGAATTTTGAATTGCCTATGCTTCCCTTGAAACTGGAAGTCAGATTAAGACTTTGCTCACATAACCTAGGGTTGAAGGATGCTTTGACCCTTCCTTGCTGCTGAGTTAGCTTCAGGAAGTTACATGTCGATGTAGAGTTGATACTAGTAGTTCTGAAAGACATGTCATAGTGTGTGGAGAAGGCTAAATGACTGAGCTGAGTTCACTGAAAAATATTTGTAATGTGCTCTGAAAGCACCCCAATTCTCTTTATCTTGATAAATAAATATTAATAAATATTTTTGTGCGTGCTCCAGGCCCAGAATGTCTATCAGCAGAGAGATAAAAGTGTAATGTTTGAATGAGATACCTTTGTGCTGGTGGAATCTTTTCCTAGTGCTACATTTTTCAGGTTGTGAGTGGATACATGAGCAAAGGTATGTACTAACTAGATAGGGTGATAGAGAATTTGTTTTACTGTTGTTGAAACCTGAATTAGTACTAAATCTGAACTTGTGAGTTGTATCTGTTTGAGTGATCTCTTGGTGTTCTGGATGATGTATGACCTATGTAATCTCCTATGAATTCTCAGTGGACAGGTGGCCACATCAACATCCAGCTGTCATGGGTATTTCCCATCCCTTTAGACAACAGAAGCTGGGCCACCCTTTACACTTTGGAAAGGAAGAAAAGCCCTAATAATGAATATTAGACAACATAAGAAAAAACTGCAATCCTGTTTGCTCTTAGGAAAAAAACCTGGCTTCCGTAACTACTCATTTACCAAACACTAGATTCACTATGTCAAGAATTCATGAGCTTCATAACGTGTATTGTTTTCTGTACTGGTTGTATGCCGTATAAATGTTAGTTTTGATCAGTCAAATCTGAGTAGTTCAAGGCCACTGGTGCTAAAAATTTTAACTTATGGTGCTGATAAAGTTCTGAATATTGTCTTTAAAAGGACGGAAGAAAAAGGTTTTGTTCACCCCATAACTTAAGTATACAGTCTGATACTGGAGAAAGAAATAAGCCCTATATAAGCATATGCGTGATATTTCTCCAAACTAGTGAAGACACTGATTCTTAAAAGATACTGGAGAGTATTCCAACTGTTTGGCCTCATCAAAGCAATCCTATGGGGATCATCAGTGGGGAAAGTGCATATGCCTAATATATACAAGGCTAATAAAAGATTACTATAGGATATTGATTTTGGAGGATATTCTCCCTGCCTGCATGAGATTAAAAGTTCCAGGACCCAACAAATGACTGTTTATCATATCCAGATGAATAAAATTTGTTTTGCAGATAGAGGCTATTAGTTCAAGAAGGATTGCGTTGAATGGACTAGTCACTACTGAAATGTGAACTTCCTGGCTAATGCTAAATGCATTCAGGCTTAGTGTGTTCTGTGTGTTTAGAAGACAGGTGTGTGTATAATGCTTTAAAATGGTCTTTTTAAACCTCTTAAGTATTTTTTTCATGCTGAATAGCCTCATCCTATTAGTTGTCTTCAGTTAGAGCATTCCTAGTAGTTAAACCATTCTTAACCAAGTGCTTTTAATGTACATGGCAGTGCCCAGATCCACTGTATACAGAAGGCACTGTACACTAGTTCTCCAATCACTTTCAAGCTCTTGTTAGTTATCCATATTTTCCCAAGATGCTGAAAGACCACCTTTTTTTTTTTTTGAGGTGGGGGAGTGGGGATGCAGCTGAGACACTTCTAATTTGAGAGCTTCTTCCTGCCCCAGTTCCTTTCTCAACCATAGTGATATTAATAGAAATTTCCTTAGTCTGTGTTCTAATAGACCTGGTAAGTGCATTAATACTTTTTTTCCTTTTGAAGTTATGAACTGAATTTTGCTTTGAGCCCTATCTGATGTACTTCTGCCTTGGGAGGAAACTCACTTTGGTGGCAGGTTCAGGAGTTTAGATTTTTCAGGTTAATATTATACAACAGCACAAACCAATAGGAAATAGAAAGCTACTGCATATATAATACTGTATTAGCTACAGTAATATGAATGCCTTATTCACTGCTGCTATTCTACTGGTTTTGTATTTTAATATTACCAAGTAGAACTCTGACTGATGCCAAATTACTGTAATGCCAGAGTTTTACGAGAGATCTTCAGAGCCAATTTGCTATCAGTTACATCTTTGTCATGAAAAATTATAAATGTTAAGAAAATGTTTATTCATCAACTTGTTCCACTTTATCTCCCCCCACCTTCCAAGCTACTTTTCATTTTAACCGCAGTTCCAGAGCTTTCTCTTACAAATAATATTATTTTCAAGTAAGGGAAGAACTATTGTTACCATCTCAATTTATAGTCTTCATGACCACTGTCTTTTATTCAAACTTTTCTAAGGTTAGCATGAAGAGATTAAGTTTCTATGTGAAAATATATTTTCACTGAAACAGCCCCTTTTATTTTCCCCTCCCTGCAAATCTGATCTTCTGAGAAATCATCGTGGATCGAGGTATAATTGCTAGAACTACTTAAGTGGAATCAGAAAGGAATGCAATGTCAAGAGTTGTCTCTAAAAGAAATGTGTATTTAACCAGTTTTCTGTGTAATTTCTTGAGTTCTGTAACTCTTGAGGCTTTGCACCATTATCTCAAGGTGGTTTAGAAAGTGGCCTGGCTTCTTTTATCTTCCAAATGTCTGTTGTCTAGAACATGTTTTAAGTCAGCCACTCTTAGTATGTGTATTTGCAAAGCTGCTATGGCATAAATTTGCGAATTATAATATAATGCAAATGTGGGTTTGCCTCTGAATGTCTTCCCTGCAGGGCAGGGAAAATTATTTTACTAAAAATGTTGGTATGTAATGTATATGTGGGAGCTCAGATGATGTGAGATGTATAGACTCATTTTTTAAGTGGTCTCATGGTATGCCTGGTCATGTTGATATCAAGGGATTAAACTTGCTAATGAAATAACATCAGGGTGGCATTTCTGTTCTTATGTAGAGTCACTTTCACATCAAATGTATTGATGATGGATGCAAAAGATTATTCTAGGGTCAGTGTTAAAGGTTAGTATTGATTTCCATTTGAACAGAATTAAAGTACTCCTGTTCCCTTGGAAGTACTGATAGATTGTTTAATATATTTTGTAGTTAATGCAATGCTATATTTCTGATATGATTTTAAAAAAATAAACTAATAAAACTGTGCGCTGTATGTTGCATCTTTATTTGTATGGAGGGCTGTTCAAAAAGATTAAATTATACAGGACCTCTATCATAGTTTCTGTCTTGTAGGTTTTAGAGTTGGCTGTTTTTTAATGGAGACCATGTAGCACCAAGAAGGCAACTAATGTATTTCAAGATAGAAAAGTCTGTTTTAAAGTGCACTAAAATCTTCTTTTGATGAGATTAAGTAATAATTGCCTTTTTTTAAACAGGGGAAAATAGGTATATGCAGCCGCACCTATGAATGGAAAGTCAACATGCAGAAATAGAAGGTGCCAGCTTTATAAAAGTATGTTCTTTTCCATATAAATACAAATGTCTCATGTTACTTGTACATCTCTGAAAAATTTGGCTTGGTACTGTTAAACCAGATGTGGACCAGGATATTCTGACTATATTATCAGAGAAATACTAGTTCATTACAGTGACTTCACAGGAGGAACGTGTTTGTTCTGGCTAAAATCCTTACTAGTGCAAAACCAGTAGCTCCTCCGCAAAATGCACTAGCCCAGTACTAAGGCTGTTCCATCTGGAAAGAAAATTCCTTGTACAATTCCTTAATACACTATCCTCAGTGAGTACACACAGTACCAGACTTCAGCTCTTATGTGCTGCATGTCTCATTTAGATGCTGTGGCTATTTAGCCTCTTCTTAGACAGCATTTACAGAACTCAACAAAACTTACTAAATTAGCCCCGAGGAGGGTTGAGTGTGCTATTAACATGTGCAATAAATATGAGGCAATAGAATGGCAAGTTCATGAACCAAAAATGGTGAGTAGGGAAATGAGGCCTAGTAATTTCCCTGAGTAAGATCTGAGTAAGATGGTTGATGAATTCTGCATGTTGCACATTTTGGCTAAAAAAGAAAAAAACAAAACACCACAACATACCACCTCAGACTCACACTCATGCCACTCAAAGAGGACATTGTTTTGCTAGCAGGAAAAATGACCAAAGGAAACATGGTTTGCTGTCACCACTGTCTCACCCTCATCATTTTCCCCACCACTGAGCCTTTGCTCCATCTGGAAGGCGTAGCTTGACCAGGTTGGACAAAGTGGATCCTGGTGTTACAACCACCTTTATAGGATATGAGAGTCTTAGTGACCTGGAATATAAAATTCTAGACCTTCATGCCTTTTTCCTTCACTGGTTTTAAATTTTTTCAATTAAACCTATCCTCCTTGAAAAAAGTACATTTCTGAGTGCAGAGACAGCCATTTAACAGCTGCTTTGAGCGTGTCAGGGCTCAGAATGCACGAAGAGTTCATGTTACTTTTGCAGTCTTTTCCAGTTCACAGAAAACAATTACAAAAAAAAAAAAAAAGAACAAACAAAAAACACACCACAGACAGAACTGTCCTTGTTTCGCCTGTTCTTTTTCTGTTTCCTCTTGCCTGTTATTATCCCTGTGTGATATTGTAAAAATGAATTTATCTTGCCATTTTATGATGGAGGTGGAGCAGATAAAGACTGAGCTACAGAATCATGAAGATCATCTTTCTGCTCAAAACCTGGGGCTCTGCTTTCTGTCTAATCTTTAGTTGATCATGTTCTTTGAATCCTTTGTTTCACCAAAACAAGCCCTTGGGTTTCACAGGTCTGAAACTGCGTGAGAGGAGGAAAGGGTAAAACATCTCCCTGTTAGTTGCAGTCCCAGCCTCAATCAGCCTTCTTTTCCATTCAGTTTGTGTTCTGACTGATCTCTGATACAATACAGCCCATGAAGGTTCCTGAGTTTAGTGATTTCTTCCTACTTTTTTGTCCCAGTCAGCTATCCATTGCCTTCTAGAGCTAGCTGCTCTCCCATGCAACTGTGGCTGGTTGTTCTGACTGGCACACAGCCCCTGTGGAGTCAGTCACCCAGTGCTAAACCACGGGGAAAGCCCTAGTCTTCCTCACAGTCATGAAGATCTTAGCTGATAGTTTCTCATTGAGGTACCAGTGGGTTTGACTTGGCTCAGCCAGATCTGCCAGTATGCAGCAAAATTAATTCATTGGCCATAAGCATGTTTTCTGGTGGCTTCTGTCCAGGAGACTTGCCCCACTCAACAACAAAGGGGACAAGGCTTAAGTGGAGCAGTTTTAGCAGCTGTGTACTGACAAGTTTGGAAGAAAAACTGCATTCTCTCAGCTTATTAAAAGCAGAAGCAATAGCTTGCTAAAAACCCTGTGATGACCTGTCCAAAAAATGTGTGGGTTTGGTTTCTTACTCCTCCCAGCCAGAACTTTATTTTCACAAAGCTCAGCTGATAATTGACACACTGGGAAAGACAAAACAAAACAAAAAACAAACAAACAAACAAAACAACAACAAAAAAAAAGGCAACAAGACAAATTTCCATTTTTTCACCTGATCTGTAGAGACAATTGTTTTCTGCAGCGTCCCAACTCCTCTGCTACAGATCAGTGTTGGTTACTTGCTGGTTTTCTCTTCTGTCTTTAGCAACAGATACTCCTTTCACTTACCACTCACACAGCAGCAGGGTATGCGGTGAAGCTGTCATGTGAAGTCAAGTTGTACAACAGTATGCTTAACTTAGACTTACCTAAACAAGTGCCTCCAGTGTGATTCACTTCCTAGAAAAAGCCCCTTGGGCTAACACCTGGGTTTCTTCATGACAAAGTCCTTTATATAGGCATATGCCTGGCCTCATCCTTCTAGTTAAAATTCAGAAAGTGAATCAATAGTCAAAATTCAACTCAGTGATCTGCTTTTTTGTTTTGTTTTGCTTCAGCTACAGCACCTGGACTTTAAAAAAAAAAAAAAAAAAGGTATAGAGTGTGGTTTGGATCCCCTGGAAATGGAAGGGGATCTTAAGTGTAGAAAACAATTATCTCGAAAGGCAAGTCAGTATTGTTGGGAAAGGGAAGGTCAGACCACCCAAACACCCTGACCAAACAAACAGCAGCACAGAGATTCCTTGGTTCCTCGTACACTCCTTTCGGACAGCAATAGAAGCCTGCGTGTGAATGCAAAGCAGCCATATTTTAACCTCGGCCCACTTCCAACTCATATATTCTCAGTCCAGCTGTAACAGTCTCAGATAAAGATAATGAAGTAATGATAAAAATAATAAACTCAATAAAAAAAAGTCTATAATAAAAATATATACAAATTAAATACTTTAAAATTGTTGAGAGTATGTGGTGTGATATAATAGTGATATAATGTATTAAGTATATGTAATATAATATAATGTAGAATATAAATAGGTCATATATAAATATACAAAATATATATAAAAATACTTTTTAAATGATAAAAAGAAAGAACTCTAATAAAAATCATCCCAGTCCAACTGTCCCCAGGTTTTTGAGCCAGAACTGTGTGTCCAACACCCTCACATGTCATTATCAAAATAAGAAAGGGTTAAAAAAAAGAGTAAGCCCCTTTGATTCATTTCTAACAGCCACAGTAACATTGTTGAAATAACAGAGATGGACTGCTGGTGAGCATCAAAATGCATTTAAAGGTCTTGCAACTAAACTCTCTCAATTTAATTGTAATCACTGGACAAGGCTTATTGCTCCCTGAAAATATAGCTGAATAGAGCACCATTAGCCTACACCAAGTGGGGCCGATGCTCTTTGAAGAGGCCACCACAAGGAATGGAAAAAGGAAGAGATACAAGATACCCACACGTATGGGGTGCCAGGCATCACCCTCTTGCTCAATCCTCCTTTAATGGAAAACTTTTGTCAGGGTAATACCTTTACGTCCCTTTTGGTCTCGGATTCCTATTGCAAAATTAAATGAAACTCCTGAAAGTCAATGAATGATAACAGAGCAATTAGATCGTTTCAGCAAGGTGTACTGGCCTGCACACTGGTGTAGCAAGCTCCTAGGGTTAACTTGCAATATGCAGCTCATCAACCATTTTCTCCAGGACTAGACAAGGTGTAACCAACACGACTATAAGCACAAACTAACACACATTCGTCCACTTATTCACACAGAAAAACAGCAGACCACTCCAGTTGCTTCTGACTGAATCATCAGTGCGCTTTTTTTTTTTTTCTGGGGGAAAAGTGGGGGACATTATTTTCAAACAAATTTATGGCTGGGTCTTCCAAAGCACATTACCAGTCAAGTGTCCTGCCCTCGGTGCTTCTTGACCACTGTAATTCATAGTGAACATCTATCTCTTCAGAGGACCTTTTACACAAACCTCATTTAAGGACATCTACAATTTCCCTGTCTTAAAAGATCATTTTCTTGCAAGTCATTTCCTAAACTGAGAGGTTTGATCCTTGCTTAATTTGTTGGAATTTCTCTTAATAGACCACATAGATGAATTTCCTTTTCATTTAGGCCTCAAACTCCATGTAAGATCTGATATGTGGAATTTTTTATTTTGGTTGTAACATTCTGCTGTCTGGGGCCCATCTTAACAAACCTCTAGTTTTAGCCAAGACCTTCCATCCCAGTCTTCCTCAGCTAGCCGCACCGCTCCATGTCTGCTGTGTGTGCAGTGCTGTGTCCCACACTCCCATCACATGCTGCTTCCTGCCTCTCCTGCAAGCTGGCACTCAGCAGGGAGACCTTTTTTTCTACCTTGGCAGAACTTCTTTACCAAGTCAAGGCTTTCCACAGACAAAACCACACACTTTCTCCCACCTTTTAGTCTGGAAAAGAAAAGCCATGAATGAACTCAGGCTTTGTTCCTGTCACTTTTGATGCATGAGAAGGGCAACATAGATGTACCTTCACACCTTTGCTGTTAATACCAGAGCACACAGTAACACAAACACATACAAAATCTATCCTTTCCCCTAGCCTTAGATTTCTCAGTACCCACAAAATCTGTGTCTCGGGGCAGGGAGGGATGCTTACTTGCACAGACTTTCATTTGATGACTTTACAAATTTATGTCTGTCCAGTTTCCCAGACACCATTTCTTAGACAAGGACCCTGATGCCACTGCTCATCACTGAGTGATGGCAAGTAGCGAAGAAAGGAATATCTCTGAAGAAGCAATTCTGATAAAAAGCAAGACGGAAACAGTTTTTCCCATTTGCAGTGTGACCTTCAACCCTTACAGCTATCTATGTTGTTACACTCTATTGATTGTCCTTCAGATAAGCACGCTGATCTGTTACGATTCATTTAACCATCCTATTTACTTGCTTGCCTTCAAGGTCACAAGATAAACTTGCATCCAGCTGCCTGATGAACCCCTGAAAAGCCAATGGATGGTTTCTCCACATATCAGACTCCCCTGCTGTCCAGTGACCTAAATAATTGACCTCCCCCATCAAGCCTTTAACAGTTTGTTTCTGATGGGCAGCTTGCTAACAGAGCTGCAGTTTTCAGTATCTATTATCTGTGTCTGAAGCAGAAGAAGATTCCACCATTAATGGCAGGACCACATTAGTCCCACTTCTGCAGGTGGCTATCCCTTCACTAAAGGCTGCCTTGCCTGTTAGATACAAGCCTGCTTTGATGCTACAGCAGCCACATCTCAGCCAACATTTTGACACAATTGTCTATGAAAGGATGATTGCAAAACCTGCTAGTAGAATTTGATATGTATGATCTAAAGGCACAACCAAAACCACTGAACTGGTGTAGGCCTCCCAGTTTGGACACCATTGCGGTTGAAACTCCCTTGAAACGTGCTGTGGTTGGAGAAAATTTGTACCCTGGCAGTGAGCCCTGCAGGGCAGCCATGGACTTCTGTTCATTGGTTTCCAACGGTTACACTTACAAACACTTTGCTGGATCTGCAATATCGAGGTAAACATGGCTTTATTAACTTTAGTGAGAAAAAGAACACCAATTAGTAGTCTCAGGAAGGTGGATCAGGATAGGAAAGTTTTAAGTGATATACTGAGTATGGGCATGGCTGTTGCCAACCCAAAAGCTTCACCTCCTGCACACACACCTTACTTTCACCACAAGCGGTGCCAGAAGGTGGTGGTGGTGCGAAGCATCTGGAGCCCTTGCAAGCTTGGCCCATAGGTTCTGCTCTCCTCCTCCCAAACCCACATTTTCTGCAGTAATACCGTGCACATCCTCTCCAGCATTGACAAAATTAATTTACCTGCTTTCAGAGCCACTTTGCATCTCTATGCATAGCACAAACTGGGCACAGCTCCTGAGCTAGATGCACTGCAGCGCAACAGTGCACACACAGGGGGTACAGGAGGTGAGGGGTGCCAACCGAGGGGAAGGAAGGGCTAGTTTGCAAACAGTGCAAGAGACAGGGAAGTGACAAAGAAAAAACGTGCTTTACAGCTCTCAAAAGCCCATTTGCAGCTCCCCCTCTAAGGGCAACCATAAAGGAGCAATGTAGGAAGAACACATCTACAACATATCCACTCCCCTGAAGGACTAATTCTGCTCCACTTGCCTCTCCACAGCCCATACAGATAGGAGTGCCTGATGGGACTTGAGGGAATGTCAGGAAGATGTGCCAGGGAAGGTTCAGGTTGGACATTAGGAAAAGGTTCTTCACCCAGAGGGTGGTGGAGCACTGGAACAGGCTCACCAGGGAGGTAATCACAGCCCCAAGCCTGACAGTGTTCAAGAAGAGACTGGACAATGCCTTCAGACACATGGTGTGAAGTGTGGGCTTGTCCTGTGTAGGGACAGGGGTTGGACTCGATGCTGCGTGATGCTTCCAACTCAGGACATTCTCACTGTTTTACAGAGAGCTTCATAACCCCTGCCAAGCCAGAGGAGGTGTGGACACAGGCTTGCTGCTGCCCTCTGAAGGCATCACTCCCTCTGCAGGTGAATCAGCTAATCACAATTACTCAGGAAAAAAAAAAAGGGGGTGTGGGGGGAGGGTGCAGCTCTTAACCAATTTCCATTCCACATTATAAACCCGGAGCAAAGAAGGACAGCAATAATGATGCAGACAGCCAGTGGATTAGATTAAGCACCGGGGAAAGTAAAAGAAATAAGCTTTTAAAGATGGACTTTTTCAGTTGTTTGGCTGACAAGCATGGGTGTCTTGTTCACGCCAGCTTACTCACTATAAACTAGGAGCAAGCTCTTGGCAAATGCTGTCAGGCCTCATTTCCTTGGGCATTTATTTTCACTTCGAAGAGCTGAACTTTTAAAGACTAGGGGATGCTCTGATGGAGGAATGACTAGATGGTGGTAGCCGCTTTTTGCCATTGTGCTGTTAAGTATCAGCCACCAGTTTTAACCAGGACTATGAGTGCAGTGGGCAGCATGTGTCCAGTCTGCCACTGAGGTTTCAGGGAAGAAAGATGTCTAACATTTAAGAGCCAGAAAACAAACTGATGGTATCTAGCACCAGCCTGAACAGAAGAGCTCAGAGGAGTTCTATCTGCACTACCAAATGCAGTGATTCTCAGCGTGTAACAGCTGCCCACTGCTGTCTCCTGAGGAAAAAAAAAAAGAAAAAAAAAAATCACAAGAAATCCCCTCATCTCTCCCCTCCTCAGCACCCACTCAAACTTGTTAAGGGGAGTCATTACAATCCCTGAGATTCAAAGTCCCAAATGCATACTGGAGCTCCCCTCCCATCCCCACCAAAGGAGACAAAGAAGAGGATTAGAGCAGGGTGTTTCTTGTAAAAATAGTGCTTATACCACCTGAGTAGGACTTTTCACATGTACCATCAGTCCCCTGCTTCTGAACAGCCTCTCCCACCCTCTCATCTCTTATATCCAACCACAGAGCAAATAAATGATAATTCATTGGCTTGAGATGAGCCTGCAGAAAGACAGCAGGTTTAGCACTTGTAGTAGTAAAGCTGCCTGGTAGAGACAGATACGCAGGAGACAAGGGAGGACTTCTTACTGCTGCAAAAACCATGGACGCATGTTAGTCGATAAGCATCTAGTGTGAAGTGGATTAAAAACCCAGAGTGGAAAAGAGGGCTTACGCACCAATAACTGGCAAAAATCAGTCTAACAGGCCTACAGGGTAGGTGATCTATGGTACAGATGCTGTGGTTTATTTAATGACATTTAATATATACAAATTCTGTTACTTTCCTGGTGGTCCTGGTGCAGTACTGACTTGAACTCTGAGTAACTTGTAACTGGCCTATCTGCTCTTGGAGAAGCCCCATGAGCTCACAGAGCTCACGCTTTCACATTAAAAAAAAAAAAAAAAAAAAAAAAAAAAAGAAAGAAAATTTAATTATTATAGCAATTGCATAGAACTCCTGAGTATGAGCCAGTGCAGCTGTCTTCATAAATTATGAAAACGGAAAAAATGATTCTGTGACTTGACTCTATTTTCCAATGTAACAAAGTCTATATTAATCATGCCACAAGAACTGCAAACTAGCTCTTGGCCTAAGTGTGAGTTAGGTCTGAAGCCTAACGACAAACACTTCAAACAGCAACTCCCTGAATATTGCTGTAATTTATAGCTGCTGCAAAACTGCTCTCTACTATGGTAGAATTACGACTAGGTGAGACCCTTCAAGCCATTTTATTTTTAGGGTTGTTTTTCATGGAGTTTGCTTTCCTTTTGCTCATTGAAAAATATGATAACCAAACTGTAATTGAGCCTCTACCCTACCTTCTGTTATACCAATTATCTGGGAAAATATTGATCTAGTCAGCTATTTTCTTTGCCTGTTTCTTCTTTCTTGTCCTCTTCCATACATTCACCCACACAGATATGCCTCCTACATGTGCACCATTATGTGTGGCCCAGAGAGTGTGCTGGCCATACAAAACTAATTAATAACTACAATTTTCAGTTTCCTCACTGGAATTGTCATTTCTTTTTATCATTTGAACGGGAGAAATGCAGCCCAAACTACTAATATACCCCAAACTGCTGCTTCTTGTGTACTTAGGACAGTTTTCACTAGACCTGGAGAAGTGCTTGGGGCAGGATTCGTCACCTGAAAAGGGAGATGTAAACTAGCAGAACGGTTACACAGTACTTACTCTCCAAGGTGGGAATAATGGTTGAGTATAACCCATACCGTTGGGATAGCAAGGCGGACAGTGAGGTCTTTCCAAATAAGTAACAAAATACCATTATTGTGCTGCCAGATCCTCGTTCGACATTTGGAAAATGAATAGGATGAATAATTATCTCCTCTTTGCCTAGGGAGATAACAAATACTTGCCATACTCTTCTCACTTTGAATTAAGAGGAGAATGTGTGGTGACTTTCCAATGGAACTGGAGCATTTCTGAGTGAGAAACAAGCTGTGGGCTGAACTTCCAGTTCATGTCCCCCTGGGAAACAACCTAGGCTCCATGGGCCATCCATGCCAGGGTAAGTCTTGCTTTCTCACCTGCTTTCCTGAGCTCCACTGCCAGGCCGCTCCACCTGGGAAGTGGTGCAGGCTCTGCGAAGACCCAGGTGAAGAGGGCAGCCAGGGAGCGCAGGCAACCTGGTACCCCACCTCTTCTGGGAGTTGAGATGCCAAATTTGTGCCTTCATATAAAGCACACATTCCTATCAGGAGTGGGTGGCTTACCACAAAGGGCAGGCCAACAGGAGGATGCATTTTCCCAGCCTCCTTTCCAGCCTATTGAAGACATGCCACTGACCAAACTGCCTGGAAGATTCGCAGTGTTATGGAAAGAGCCTGAGTCTGGCTTGGGGAGGAGGGGCCCCAGCCTCATGGCATGGACAGGTGCCTCCTGCACTAAAATCAGTGGATAAAATATAATCACTTGCTTCTGATGGCTAAATAGATTTTTATCTGCCTCTAAGTTTCAGTTGTGAATGAGGAGAGGAGCTTACTTTTGCTTGTATAGCACTGATACTTAGAAGTCACCCTTCTTCAGCCTTTTCTAAGTCTAAGACAGACCCATACAGAGTGTGAGTGTCGCAGCAAGGCCCCATCTGCAGCCTGCAGTGCAGGGAACAGCAGCTTGTGCTCTTAGCACAGAACATGCAGTTCTGGTTCTGGCAGCTGGGTGCAAATCAGTGTCACCAACCTTGGCTGAGTTTCTATACAACTTAACTCTCCTTTCTCTTGCTGGAAATCCTCGCACACAATACAAGGTGTGTGCCTGGTCCAGGAGACCTGCTGCTGACATGGGGATGGAGCCAGGTTGGGAAGGAACAGGGAATCCAGCTAGCGAAACCGGCTACTCTAGATCTACAGCAGAATTAAGAAGTTCACATAAGTAAGTAAACCATAAACACCATAGTCTGTCCCTCACCAGACACTCCATTTCTGCTCCCTTGGACACACAGGCTGCCTGCAAGAGCCAAGCATTTTCAGTCTGTTTACTCAGGTTTGTAAACATCAAGAGCATTCCTTCCAGGGGAAGCCATTGTCATTCGGACCTAAAAAGAAAGTGCAACACCCTACATCCAAACCCTGCAGTGCTCCCTCTGATGCAACCAGTGACAGCATCAAGATCTATTGCATTTCTTTAGAAAACAATAACACAAAAAACCCAAACCAACCAAACAAAACCAAACAAACAAAAAAAAAGCCCTCACCAAACAACAACCAGATTGCTGCCCACCCATCTGGGCAATGAAAAAACTCTGCTTGCGAGCAATAAAAACATGCTGCTTGCCTATGGGGGATGTCAGGAAAAAGGTCAGTTTACTAAGAATAAATCACTTACCTTAACAAGAGGAGACAGAGTAAAAACACAGATTTGGTGTGATGGGAAGTGACTCAATCTAGACAATTACCTGGTTAGAAGATAACAGACAGACTTTGGGAGGTGGTGAGAGAAATCTCTTCTTCCTGTTCTTACAGCTCTTACAGGAGGTTTTCTCAAGTGGATTGACCATGAGGGTAGAAGAGACCTGCCCTGTGCCCCTGTCATGTCTGTGTGACATGGTGAACAGTGAAGAAGTATAACCCCAGAGCAGAACCCTGAGAATGAAAATGTTTCTCATGCCTAGGCTCTGGCCCGGGGACAGATTCTTTGCTCTTTGCTTCCAGCGGACTGAGCTGCTGCAGGCTGAGAGCCTCCTCAGCAGAGGGTGGCCCCTCAGCGTTGCCCCCAAGTCCACCCCCATGGTCCTGAGGTGCCACCATTGCACTGCCATCATGACAGCTGCAGGGTGCAGCTTTCTGAGCCAGTCTGCCTGTAAAATGGATGGGCTTACAGAAGCTTGTGCATCTCCTGTGGCTATAAAAGTGATGCTCAAGACCAGACCCCAGTGTGGTTTATAAAACAAGTTTTGTTTACTTCAGTTTAGCAAGTAAAGCCACCAGCTTTAATTTTCCTTAAAAAAAACCAAAACAACCAAGTAAGCGCATGATTCAGAGTGGCTTGGTGCAAATTTTGGCAAAGTAACACACAAAATACAAATAATTCAAATTATACTTACATGTAAAACAAAATAAATGCAAGTTAAAACTAGGAGTGGATTCCTATTAGCCCTAGAGATTATGCAAGAGTATTTCAGAAAATAAATAAATCATCCTAATTTTTACCATAAAAGAAGGCACTGCTCACTAATCCAAATGGTTTGGGTATTCACAGAAGGCAAATGGGTTAGATGAAAAACAGGAAGAAGAAAAACATTCATACAAGTGAACTGAAATGCTGCAAGGTGATCACTTCCCCACATGTCCCATTGTGACTAAAAGAAGGCTTTAAATCACTACAAGGGGCCAAACAAATTCTTTTTACGCAGGATCCCATAATCTGCCCCATGCTGGAGGGATCACAAGATGAGACCAGCATGGTCTACTAGGTTTGGCTGCCGCCACAGAGATTCTGAAGCCCCACCACAA
Source organism: Patagioenas fasciata (assembly GCF_037038585.1). Lineage (NCBI taxonomy): Eukaryota > Metazoa > Chordata > Aves > Columbiformes > Columbidae > Patagioenas > Patagioenas fasciata. Next base: position 23,807,167 of record NC_092524.1, on the reverse strand, counting down.
TATATGGCCACCCTGCAGCAAATGACAACAAATAATTTCACCTGGTCAGTCCAATTTATGAACTGGAGGGTAATTTATCATAGAATCTATCTGAAGCGAAGACTGCTTAAAGCCACATCTACCTGGACCCTGCATGCTCCAAGGAGGAGGCAGCCAGCACTCTGTTCTTCAACATGTAAGCTCAGCTGGTGGTCAAAAGACTCAGTATTTCCCCAACAGTTAGGGTGCCTTAGGTGACTGCAAGAAAAAGCAGGCCCTTTCAAGTATCTCTTTCAACATTTGCAAACCACAAGAGACAAAGCAACACCCTTGTTTATGAAGGCTGTGTGACTTATGCTCATCACTGATATTTTCGATGCTTTGTTACCAAATGATAATCTGCTTTCTTTTTGCTGCACATGCTACTAAGGCCAAATTCTGACAGGTCAGAGCTGTACTCTCAGTGCAACCAGTGGAGCAGAACATGTTTAATGACCAACAGAAGCATGGCAGATTCTGCAGTTAATGTCATAACATGGAAAAAAACATCCTGAGGGCTCATCCTAACCTTGTATTTTCTTGTCAAGACAGACTTATTTACAGTCAGTACCACAGGGACTAGATTAAAGTGGCAGTGGTGTTATATCCACATTTTTAATAGGATTTGACATTTAAGGCAGCATTTCAATTCACCTCTAAGCTTGTAATTACACTTGTAAATCTGCTTAGCAAGACATCAGCAGAGTGTCCCAGGGGATTGCTCAAACAGATTGGTTCTGTTCCCATAGAAACAGAATTTGAGCAGCAAGTGATGCTACAAAGCAGACACTGCAGATTGTAGTGCCTGACACAGACACTTGCAAACTGGACCCACTCCTAATCTTCAAAATAAAAACCAAGACTGCTGCAAAGTGCTTTATCTTAAAAACAACACTGTCCTGAGTCAGATATCACTGGAGGTCAGGAGCACTTCATGAATACACTACAGAGACAGGGCTCCTTTCTACACCCCACTGTTTATCTTTGGTGTCACAAAATCTGCAAGTGCTAAAAGTACCAGAGCAGCCCAAGGATGCAATCGTGTTCATCACCTCCTGATCTTGAATCATGACAGTCCAGTGCTGAGAAGCACCTTTTTGCTTCTCACACAAGTGCAGACTCTGCCCAGTGCCTCCTTCCCAAAGGAAACCATTTAGATTTCTCATTTCATTATAGCCCTACCACCACCAAAATTTTGAGGGCAAATTGATGCCAAATGTCATGACTATATTTTGCTCCAAATCTACATATCCACCCCTCCCTTTGCACCCAATTTTCACCATCAGCCCCAAACATATGACTGGAACAAAAAAAAGTACATATGAAGTACTCAGCTGCAACCCCATGTATACTCAGTTCTCTTCAGGCCTGGGAAAAGTCTGATTTGTTTGGATTTTTCATCCATTCTCATGGTAGGCAAAGTGAACTATATCACAAGGCACGTGAGCAGATCTTTCTGCAGGATGCAAATGGTTTCATCCCTGAGTACAACTTTAAAAGATAAAAATGCAGTCCACAGCCATCACCAGCCTAGTGCCAGAAGCAAAGAGAACATTTAGCACTGAGCTCTTTGGTGCAGGAACAAAGAACAAACAAGCAGCACAAAGCTGAGAAAGATGAAGAAAATAAAAAAAGGCTAATTTGTATCATACCAAAGAAACAGAAGGAAACCTAAGGCCAAAAAGTTTGGACTAGTAGAGGAAGAAAGCTTACAGAAGGTAGACTGGACTGTTCAACAGCGAAATGTTTGCAGCCTTCAGTGCTCATTTAGGAGCAGCCTGCTACCTCCATCAACAATGATCCCTGACAGGTAAGAAAAACAAATCTAGAGAGTATTCCCAAAGAGCCGTAAGATCCTTCAAGGCCGTTTCAATGACATGAACATAACTCATATTTTTCTCTTTTTTCCTAGCAGGGATGACATGATGCTTTGTCCAGCTTAGCGCATACATTTCTCCTCTCCTCAGCAAGACTTCTTCTAGCTGACAGACATGCAGTTCAGCTCTGCTGTGTCCTGCCTACCTGCTGCCTTGACTCCGTCTGGCCCATCGGTGATACTGGGCTCACTGGAGCACTGCCTGTGGCTAAAACTGGGCTGCAGGAGGAGGCATTTGTCAGTACTGTCTGACTCCTCAATCACCATCCCTGTGTGCATCATGGAGGCCATTGCCAGGAGCTGAATGTCTGAGTGAGCATTGGCAACAGTGTGGCGACGGATGCTACCACACTTCTCCAGGTAAGCCTCACCCTCCTGCTCTGTCAGTGGGGTCAGGGCCATCTCGCTGGGCTGCCGACACGTCACCACATGAGACGAATAATTTGGTACACCAATCTTAGGACGGGATCTAGAATACCGTCTCTCTGGAAGAGAAAAAGGAAGCAAGAAGGTCAACAGGGCACAGATAAAGCATCACCCAAACTACTAGGCTGGCCCCAGAGAACAGAGAGGACTCAGCATGCAGCCACAGCGTTCCACTTTGTTACCACCTGGGAAGAGTCAGGTGTTCATTAGTTCATAATGCTGGGGGTTTGGAAAGGAGGTCTGCTGCTCCACCAGTTAGGAGACACCTCCCCTCCTGCTGCAAGGTAACGGTGCTGCTGCCTGTGAGAAATGTGAGCCAGAAAGTAATGAGTGCAAAGGGACTTCCTTCAGCATCCTGATGGTCTCTCTCACCCAGGCGGGTGAGGACCACATAGGAGCTCTCATGTGCAGGTTCACTAAAATCAGTGCCACTAAAGTGGCACAAATCCCCAAAGAAACATCCAGTGAGGACCTGAGTTGCCATCCCTCTCTCTGGAAAACTTCTCTCAGGACATGCCATTAGGTGGTATCAAAATGAAATTCCTGATCCTTATACTGTGCTGCATCTCCAGCTGCCGAGGGAAAGGTGGTTCTGCTGGCATTATCCTGCTGTATTTTTTAAAAGATTATGCAAGAAAAAGAACGTTTCATCAACTTTAAAACATGCCTGGTTTTGTGGCTAGACATAGAAAACACCTAATAGTGCAGAGCAACAGCCCACAAACAGACCATGGGGAAAGGCACAGAAGAGACAGGCAGTACTTGAGGAGCACAGGTGACACAGAATTGACGGGTGCAGGGTCTATAATCTGCTCAGCAAAGGCATTAAGGGGGAAAAACACCAGGTTTAAAACTCAAACCCAAGGCAGTCCCCAGCCCTATATCGTGAACCACCATTTCAACTCTGACACTGAAAGCTTTAAGAAAAGCTGTAGTCCGAGTCTGTGCTTTGGGTTACTATAATTCACTTACCTAGTAGGTTGAATCAGACAGTATTTCTTTTCACTGGCTGTCTTTCACCACCATGCAGCATTGCCATGTGGTGTTAAATACCTCATGTGGTCTATTTCCAAAGCAGCTGATAAAGCTATTTCCTACCTGACTCTGTTTCTCTACAACTTCTTTGAAGTAGAAGGTCTCATTTCATAAAGTTGGAAGTCTTTAAACCATACAAAATATTTCCCCCCAAGACTGCAGAGCATAAGAGAGAAGGTAACAAAACGCATAGCAAAGCAGTCATCACTGAATGTTATAAAAGTTTTGGAAGCTTGCATCAGGAAGAAAAGCAGAAAACAAACTCTGTGTTGTTCCAGGCAAGAATGGATGAGCAGCCAAAACTCCATCACTAGCAACAGCCAAGCTATGACAAAAATTAACCCTGCTTTTGTCAGTAATACATTAATTCAAAATGGTTTCTTTCATGTTTTAGAATATGTGCAAACAATTTTTGAGGGTAGTTAGAGTAAATATACTCTTACATGCCTCCGCAGCTCAAGCCACAGTTTTGGAAGGCATTGGGAAAAAGTAATTTAAGGGAGGAGCCATGCAAGCACTCTTCCACTCAGCACCTGTCCTTGCAGCTCTGTCAGCAGCGGCAGGCAGGGCAGCAGCAGGAAAGCATCCTGGTACAGCACAAGCATCACCAAACTCAGCACACTGCATTAGTGTTCTGCTGCTGCTCACACCTGGGTCTTGGAAAGCATAGACAAGACCGAAATAACACTGGTGTCATTAGCAGTAGCTGCTTCTCCAACTTGATTAGAACTTATCAGGGCTTCTTCATTTCTCATTTCTGTGAAAAAAAGTGAAATATTGATACAAACAGAGAAAAGTCAGTGGTGGGGGCAGTTATATATTTGCAACATGACCAACCAAGGCTGAGATATTTAAACACGCTTAGGTACCCATTTTCTGTCTACATTATGAAGTCAGACACCTTTAAGAGCTGTTCCGTTCTTGAGCTGAGAGGAGAAAGAGAGCTCAGTAGCCTCTTGAGGTAATGGTACATTGCAATCCCCCACCCCCTCATTTAATATTTATATTATGTTTATCCTGAAGTGGCTTCTAAGTATGAAGAGGTGTCTTAACTGACCAGAAAGGTCTAAGGAGATTAAACTGAACTCTGCAAAACATCACTGTTTTCCAGACTCTACAGCTGCAGATTTTGTAGGCAAGGGCTGAATCTTTGTTCTTCTCTGTTCCTATACAACACGTTCAAAATGTAAACATACTTCATTTAAACAAGGACAGCTTGCAGCCCTTCCAAAAGCCCACCCAGCAGAAAACCATAAGGTCAGCCCCCACCACAAGTGATGCAGCTGTCTGGACCAAGATGCAGTGGGAGGAGATTTCCACACAGGTGTCAGCCTGCAGGGTGTGCCCTGCTCTTATACCAATACCAGATGGCAGCAGTGAGCACAGCTGTGGGAGGTGTGACCAGGTAGAGGAACTCCTCTGCTTAGTGACAGAGCTCTGAGAGGAGGTGAGCAGGTTGGAGTATCAGGGAGTGTAGGAGGGAGATAGACTGCTGGAGTCACACCCTATCCTCCCTCAGAAAGGCCCAGGACATAGACAGGGCACACAGTTCAGAGAACTCCCTACCTTCTTCTCTGCATGGTGGAATGTAGTGACTTGAGGGATAGGGGGCGATGGCAGAATGTTCCTGCCTGGTCCAGAAGGAGGAGTGTCTCTGCTGTGACTACCCCACCTTCCCAGGTTCCCTTGTACAACAGGTATGAGGCTCTGCAGGTGGAACCAAACAACAACATTGAGGAAGGTGGTTCAACTAAGTTGGAGGTGCTGCAGGTCAATCTGCATGCTCCATCAAAACAGCTGCTATGAAGAAAAAAGGCAGGTCAAGGTCATAGGAGACTCCCTTCTAAAGGGAACAAAAGGCTCAATATGCAGACCAGACCCACTTTTTAGGGATGTCTGCTGCCTTCCTGGCGCCAGGGTTCAAGATGTGAAGAGAAAACTTCCTGTCCTGGTAAGGCCCTCAGATTATTATCATCTACTAATTTTTCAGGTAGGCAGCAATGAGACTGCAATGGGAAATCCAAAGCAAATCAAGAGGGTCTTGAGGGCCTTGGGATGACTGGTTAAGGGATCAGGAGCACAAGCAGTGTTCTCCTCTCTCCCCCAGGTTGCACCATACAATGAGGGAAGATATAGGAAAATCCACCAGATCAATATCTGGCTGCAGGACTGGTGTCACCAGCAGAACTTTGGGGTTTTTGATCATGGGTTGGTTTACATGACACCTGGCCTGCTGACAACAAATGGGATGTACCTGTCTCAAAGAGGGAAAAGGATCCTTAGGCAGGAGTTTGCAGGGTTCATTGAGAGAGCTTTAAACTAGCTTTGAAGGAGGAAGAGGAGAAACCCAGGCACAGCAGAGACAAACCCAAGGGCAGCAACCCAACATTTGAGGGATGGCATGCTAGGGAGGCCCTTTGGTCTGCTGTCCTGGCAGAAGTAGGGGATGGAGAGCTGTGCGGTAGCGAAGACACAGGGATTATAGATGTGTTAGGAACCACAGAAGTACCTGAAAGTGGTCACAAAGGAATTAGGGCTCTTTACTGCATAAAGGTGACAGGATCAATAGCCCAGCTGAAGTGCATCTATACCAATACATGCAGCATGGGCAACAAACAGGGGACAGAAGCTATTGCAGAAAAACTACCATGTAGTTGCCTTCACAGAAACATGCTGGGATGATGCCCACAACCAGAGTACTGCATTGGATGGTTATAAACTCTTCAGAAAGGATAGGCAAGGAAGGAGAAGAGGCAGGGTAGCCCTATATGTTAGGAAGTGTTTTGATTGTGATGATAGAATCTTAGAATCATTTTGATTGGACAAGACCCTTAAGACTGTCGAATCCAACTGTAACCTAAATCTAGCACTAAACCATGTCCCTACGAACCTCATCTACACATCTTTTTAACACCTCTATACGTTGTGACTCAATCACTTCCCTGGGCAGCCTGTTCCACTGCTTCACAACCATTTCCATAAAGAAATTTTTCCTGATATCCAATCTGAAACTTCCCCGGTGCAACATGAGGCCAGTTCCTCTTGTCCTATCACTTGCTACTTGGGAAGAGAGACCAACACCCTCCATGCTACAACCTCCTTTCAAGTAGTTGTAGAGAGCAATAAGGTCTCTCCTCAGCCTTCTTTTCTCCAGGCTGAACAGCCCCAGTTCCCTCAGCCACTCCTCATAAGACTTGTGCTCTAGGCCCCTCACCAGCTTCATCACCCTCCTCTGCACTCTCCCTAGTACCTCAATGTCTTTCTTGTAGTGAGAGGCCCAAAACTGAACACAGTATTCAAAGTGGGGCTTCACCAGTGCTGAGTACAGGGGGACTATCACTTCCCTAGTTCTGCTGGCCACACTGTTCCTGGTACAAGCCAGGAATTCGAGGGATGGCATGCTAGTGAGGCCTTTTGGTCTGCTGTCTCAGCAGAAGTAGGGGATGGAGAGCTGTGCGGTAGTGAAGACACAAAGGTTATAGATGTGTTAGAAATCACCGAAGCACATGAGAATACTCACAAAGCAACTAGGGCTTCTCACTGCATAAAGGTGGCAGGATCAATAGCCCAGCTGAAATGCATCTATATGAATGCATACAGCATGGGCAACAAACAAGAGAAGACAGAAGCCACTGTGCAGCAGAAAAACTACCATGTAGTTGCCATCACAGAAACATGTTGGGATGACTCCCACAACTGGAGTGCTGCATTAGATGGCTATAAACTCTTCAGAAGGGAAAGGCAAGGAAGGAGAAGAGGTAGGGTAGCCCTGTATGTTAGGGAGCGTTCTGATTGTTTGGAGCTTAAGATGGTGACGATAGGGTTGAGTGTTTATGGGTAAGAGTCAGAGGGAAGGCCAACAAGGCAGATATCCTAGTGAGAGTCTGTTACAGACCACCCAACCAGGACGAAGACGCAGATGAAATATTCTGCGGGTAGCTGGGAGAAGTCTTACAATCGGTGGCCTTTGTTCTTGTGGTGGACTTCAACAAACCAGATGTCTGCTGGAAATACAACACAGCAGAGAGGAAAAAATCTACGACACTCCTGGAGTGTATGGAAGACAACTTCCTAACACAGCTAGTCAGTGAGCCAACTAGGGAAGGAGCCCCACTGGATCTGTTGTTTACAAACAGAGAAGGATGTGTGGACAATGTGACAGTCAGAGGTCACCTTGGGCATAGTGATCATAAAACGATCAACTTTTCTGTTCTTGGAGAAGTAAGGCAGGTGGTCAGCAGAACTGAGACTTTGGACTTCCGAAGGGAAGACTTTGACTTGTTTAGAAGGCTGGATGGCAGTGTCCCTTGGGAGGCAGTCCTGAAGGACACAGGAGTCCAGGAAGGTTGGTCTCTCTTCAAGAAGGTGATCTTAGAGGTGCAAGTGCAGGTTGTCCCCAGGTGCCAAAAGACAAGCTAGCAGGGAAGAAGACCAGTCTGGCTGAATAGAGAGCTTTGGCTAGAACTCAGGAATACAAGGACAACTTATAAACTTCGGAAGAAGAGGGAGGCTACTCAGGAGGCCCTGAAGTTATGCAGGGAGAAAATCAGAAGGGCCAAAGCTCAACTGGAGCTGAATCTGGCGACTGCTGTAAAAGGGAACAAAAATTGCTTCTATAAACACATCAGAAACAAAAGAAGGGCTAAGGAAAATCTCCACCCTCTGGTGGATGCAGAGGGAAACATAGTGACAGAAGACAAGGGAAAGGCTGAGGTACTATATACCTTCTTTTCTCTCAGTCTCTAATAGTAAGACCCGTTGTGCTCCAGGTACCCAGCTCCCGGAGTCAGAAGACAGGGATGGGGAGCAAAATGAAGGCTCCATAATCCAAAGGGATATGGTTAACGACCTGCTATACCACTTAAACACACACAAGTGTATGGGGCCAGATGGGATCCATCCAATGGTGCTGAGGGAACTGGCAGAGGTGCTAACCAAGCCACTTTCAATTACTTATCAGCAGTCCTGGCTAACTGAGGAGGTTTCAGTTGACTGGAAATTGGCAAATGTGACACCCATGTACAAAAAGGTCCAGAAGGAGGATCCAGGGAACAACAGACATTTCAGTCTGACCTTGGTGCTGGGGAAGGTCATGGAGCAGATCATCCTAACATCACATGGCACGCACAAGACGATCGAGCAATCAGGCCCAACCAACATGGGTTTATGAGAGGCAGGTCATGCTTAACCAACCTGATCTCCTTCTACAACAAGATGACCTGCTTAGTGGATGAGAGGCTGTGGATTTTGTGTACCTAGACTTCAGTAAAGCCTTTGACACTGTTTCACACAGCATCCTCCTGAGAAAAAAAAAAATGATTGCTCATGGCTTTGACGGGCATACTCTTCGCTGCATAAAAAACTGGTTGGAGGGCCAGGCCCAAAGAGTTGTGGTGAATGGAGTTAAATCTATTTGGCCCCCAGTCATGAGTGGTGTTCCCCAGGGCTCAGTATTGGGGCCAGTTCTGTTTACTATCTTTACCAATGATCTGGAAGAAGGGATCGAGTGCACCCTTAGTAAGTTTGCAGACAGTACCAAGTTGGGCAGGAGCCTTTATCTGCTTGATGGCAAGACGGCTCTACAGCGGGATCTGATTTGCTGGATCAATGGGCCAAGGCCAGCTGTATAAGGTTCAACAAGGCCAAGTGCTGGGTCCTGCACTTGGGTCACAACAGCCCTATGCAATGCTACAGGCTTGAGGAAGAGTGGCTGGAAAGCTGCTTGGCAGAAAAGGACCTTGGGGTATTGAACAGCCAGCTGAACATGAGCCAGCAGTGTGCCCAGGTGGCCAAAACGATCAACAGCACCCTGGCTTGTACCAGGAATAGTGTGGCCAGCAGGTCTAGAGGAGTGATTGTCTCTTTTTACTCAGTTCTGGTGAGGCCGCACCTCAAATACTGTGTTCAGTTTTGGGTCACTCACTACAAGAAAGACATTGAGGTACTGAAGAGATTATAGAGAAGGGCAATGAAGCTGATTAAGGGTCTAGAGCACAAGTCTGATGAGTAATGGCTGAGGGAACTGGGGCTGTTTGGCCTGGAGAAAAGGAGGCTGAGGAGAGACCTTATCACTCTCTATAACTACCTGAAAGGAGGTTGTAGCATGGAGGGTATTGGTGTCTTCTCCTGAGTAGCAAGTGATAGGGCAAGAGGAAATGGCCTCAAGTTGTGCCAGGGGAAGTTCAGATTGAATATTAGGAAAAATTTCTTCACAGAAAGGGTTGTGAAGCAGTGGAACAGGCTGCCCAGGGAAGTGGTGGTGTTTAAAAGGCATATAGATGAGGTTCTTAGGGACATGGTTTAGCGCAAGAGTTAGGTTATGGTTGGACTTGATGATCTTGAGGGTGTCTTCAACCAAAATGATTCTATGCTAAAAAGCCAGGACATATGAGAAAAAGAAAAATCATGGCCATGGTCTGATATTCACTTAATAGATAAATAAAAATATTCCCATGAGAAAAAAGTGCCAATTTTATGTGTAAACTTTTTGTCCTGCTGACAGAGCCAAGCCTGATGACTTAGAGATTGAAGTCCACTAAGAGCAAGTATAATATAGGAAGTAATAACATAAAATTATTCCTGCCCACCTTGGTGACCCTACCTTCACCTGAACTGGCAAAGATATCCTGAGATCCTTTTCTGCCACATCTTCAGGTGCTGTGATAACATGGTCAACTAGTATCATTAGTTACATCAACTATAGGCTTATACACAATGTATGTACTTGATTGCATATGTATACACTTGCTGACTAGCAGACTGAACAAGAGCTGACACACATGCCAGTGTTTCTAAGTCTGACACCATTTAGCTTTTTAATATAATCAGAATCTGGATAGGGAGATTGTAAAAACCTGCTAGTATCTAAGGCAACACCGACAGTAATTCATAAGGCCACGCTCTTCCCCTCAAATCTATATCAGAATGGAAACAGGGGCACTGGACCTCCTTCTCATGCAAAAAATAAAGTAAGGCTCCTAAGTTTTACTATACTGAAGTAACTACCATAAACCAGAAACACTGCAATGAGCAGAGCCCATAATTGAATGCAGGTTGCAAACCCACCTAGGAATCTGGTCAGACATGCAGGCAGCTTGTGCTGAGGCTCGTGCTGCTGCAGCACAGTTGCTGTTCACCTAAACCATGCAGCTAGTTACCAGCATGAATATATTTATGCTAAAAGCAGACCCACATTTAGTCAGCATTCACAAGGCATGTTTTTTAAGTAGGCAAGTAATTGATAGCACGTTATCTTCAGTGCATACTTTAGTTTGGAGAAACTAAACTTTAACTCCTCTCCTCCCTTCTTTTCTGTTATAGTCAAGCTGTTACTTCCTATCCCAGAAACAGCAGCATTTCACCATACTCTTCTTGCCACCATGACCTTTTGAGATGACAGGGCGCTGCTCAGACACTGCTTCAGATGCAGCTGAGTGCAAAACACTTGTAGAAGACAGCAAAAGAGTTAACCAAGTGACAGCAAAGGCCAGTTTTGAAAATTAATGAAATTGTCCTCCGTCTCCTCTTATCACAGCCTTATCCATCAACTAGAAAAATGCTAGCATTTCACTGGTGGATTTGGAAACCCAACTGTTTAAGTATCTGATTGCCTTTGATAACCTAGACCTTGATCTGTGCCCATCCATGACCATAAAATTTCACAGAAGTTGGGAGACAGGAGGGAGGAGGAAAGTGGTGGTGGTGTGAAATAAACTAAAGAGGTCAAAGTGCAAACTTTATCTGATGTATCCACAGGTATTATCCAACTTCCCAGCAGCACAGGAGTGGTCCCGTATCCTGCTATCACAGCAAAATGGGTAGGACTCCAGTGAAACGTGTTGGAAGCACATGTGACTGGTGGCACTCAATGGAAGAAGTTAGAAGAATTCCTCATTCACCCCCCACCAGCAAATGTTTTTCCTGAAGTTCTGGCTGTAAGATGTAGGACTGGGAAAGCTTGTCTGGGCAGTCAAAGGAGGACAGGTGCTGTGTCACTAACACAAGAAGAGGAATGACAGTTTGGTTGCCATCTATTGAGGCTACTCAGCCTTCAGCTTGAGTAAGGAAATAGGCCTGGCTTTTGACTTCTGAATTTACTAAATCAGTTAAGACCTGATAGGTCTCTGCTCATATTTTCTCCCCACAACAGTAGCAGAGACATTCTTATGACATTAAGCAATGTTTTCTAACGCCAAAGGTGAGAGCTGCAAAAAACTACAGAAGAGTTGAGGAGCTGCCCTCAGTGGAAGTTTTTAAGAGCAGGCTAGCTGTAGAAATGGCTTACATACAACTGACCTGGTAACAAAAGAGAGAGACGGACAGTAAGGAATTTCTCACTGTTTATTCTCTTCAAGAGAGGGATGACTTGACTCTTTTGAGGAAAAAATACCCATAGACTATTTTTGTGCAACAAAATTAAAATCCTTTATGATGAGAGTCAGGTAAAAATAGGTTAAACTCTGAACATTCACTTATTGCTTTACTTTTCCCCCTTTACTTTCTCAGCCACAGTCTCTTAAGGCAGCTGTCATGCATAGTTTAACTATACATTTTTATCTCTCTTTTGGTGCATTATGGCCGGGAACATAAACTGGGAGGAGGTTTTAAGGGTTTTTTTTCAAGCAAACTCAAATCACCAGTGATGTTTGGTTTAATACACGGAGGGAATAGGGAAAATGTTTTATCTTCTTCCCTATTCCCCATTTAAACATTTTTTCTTAGACAACTGGATCCCTTCAGCATATTCCATCTTTACAATGCAGGTTTTGGCTATTTTAGATAGGCAAAGGAGGAAAGGTGGTAACAGAAGAGCAGGTGAGGACACTGCCCTCCACAAATCCCCTCTGTGAGCTGTCCTGTCCTCTTTCACACCTATTCCTGCTGCACTCCTCTCTCACTTCAAATAAAGTTTAAGATGCAGCAGCCTTGCAGGCTGAAGCCTCAGGTGTATTAACAGCCACAATCAGACACCTTCAGTCATATTTCTCAACACTTGTTCATCTTCAACGCTCCAGTCCAGAGCGCAGTTGGGTCTCCACAGCATCTGCTGAGAATGCAAAAGCACACCCAAAGCCCAACAGGGCATTACCAAAAAGCTACTACAGGGAACCTACTGGGCTTCATCGGCATTACAGGTTGTCCAGTGAGAGAAGAAATTAGTTCTGAGAAAGCAAAAAAGTGACAGAAAAAGAGAGAGAGGAAGAGAAAAAAGTTTAAGGAAAATTAACCACCTCCACAGCAGCACTTTGAAAATACCAAGGTTATTTGTGGAAAAGTACTGCACTGCTGCCAATGTTGTGTAATGCAAGCACATTTTCCTCCTTTCCTCCTGCTCAGCACGGGGTGGAACAGGGGCAAAATGCCGCCCTGGAAATACACAGAAAGAAATGACATCTAGGATTAAAATAAATACTACTTTAAGGCACATAAACTTTACAAGGCTAGTCCGCGTGATGATTTTTTTTAATGACACTAATGCCTTGCTCAGCTGGCCGAAATCCAGAATGACTACTTCAGTACAGGTCAGGCAGCTACCTTTCAAACTATCCCAGCAGCATGCAGATCTCCATAAACAGCAAACCAATCAAATTAGTCAAAGCTCAACATTTACAAGGGAACATGGTCTAGATTTAGCCTCACAATCCAGTCTGTAAATCAATGCTGGACTATATAATGAAGTTCACTTGCACAAAAAAATAGTTAATTGCTCATCAACCACAAGAACAAAAACCTGAGCCACAGTGTGCCTAAAACAATGCCATGAGCTGATTACAGGCACAGATCACCTAAGTCCTGATAAGTCCTTCTACTGCAAGACCATCTTTTCCCCTGTGCTGCTAAGGTGTAGTACAAGACAGCTCGTGTGTCTCCAGCTTGCTACAATTTGCATAGAAGCAAAGGCTAAAGCTTATAAAAAAGAGGAATGCTGGAGCTTTCTTCGCTACTTCTCTTTAAATTTTCTTGATTATCAGATCAGTATCACTATGTCCATTTCTTAGCTAGCCAATCTCTTCCGGCTGGCCATGTGTATAAGTAGAGTTCCTGGACCATATGTGGAGAAGTTTTCCACTGTAAGCCTCCCCTTCTTGAAATGAAGTGGCAGTTCTCTCACCTAGACCCATTTATCCACCATTTAAAATTCCATTAAAACAAACAGGCAAAACGAAACAAAAACAAACAAACCAAAACCCCACAAGCAAACAAAACCACAAACAAACAAACCAAAACACAAACACAACAACTTGTAATCCCTCAGAATGAGCATCTGACAGTTTTGCTGTTTGTGAAAGCTGGCTGGTGCAGCAGTGAGCATGGGAATCCAGGCAGCCAAAGTGGGCTAGCAAGCAGGGACACAGAGCAGGCAGTGAACGAGAAGGTGCAGACTCTCACTGAGGTGTGAGCAGTACATCAGGCATGGACCAGGATGTTTAAAAATCCAGTCTTTATCCAGAGAGAGGGAAGACTTCACACATGTTCGTATGCAGTCATGAGGCCGTAATAGTTCATTCAGTCATGGAAAAATAAAATGTCTGTCACAAAAATTTACATTCAGAAACATTAATCAGGACCTTCTAAAGGGTATTTTAGCCTTTGTTTCCTGTCTCTCCTGGAGTCATGAACTGTCTTATTTTCTAGCACAGATGTGCATCGCCTCACACTAATCAACCTGTGTACCCCAACAAGAGCTTCCGTATGATGTGCATGTCTTACCAAGCAAGCAGGTGGTACCAGAGAAGCTGTGATCCCCACACAAACACAGGTACGGCGATACGACCTGCCTGACTAGTTCTTCCAGCTGTACGTAGCCCTCACTGGGGCCAGCAGGCTCATGGACACTCTGAAATTCAAACATAAAAAGTCAACATTACACTTACATAGTTTTGAGTAAGGTTTTTGAATAAAGCCTGGGGTCTGTCAAATCTCTCTCCACCAGAATATCCCAACTATATTGGTAGACCATTTGGAGAAGCACAGCTGATAAAGCCAATTGGAGGTTCAGGTGCCATTCAGGTCAACCTCCTTCTTCAAATCATAGCTGTAACACTATGGACACTGAGCAGGTAGCTGTCTTTTTTCTGACCAAAGGAAAGGATGGTACAAGGTACGCTCACACTGCAGATTTGCACAGTGTAACTACAGCAATATAACTATACCATGGCAGTTCTACCAGGAAACATCTCTTTGTAGAAATGCCTTAACATACCTTGGGCAAAGCACTGTTCTTTTCCTAGGCAGGACTGCAGGAAAATCCCCCTCTGCAGTCTGGCTTACAGCTGGGAAGATGGTACGTAGCACTAACCAATTTAACAGTAATTTCAGAAATTGTTCACAGCCTTAACTTCCTGCTAAGCCTCAAGAAGCTCTTCTTCCTCAAATGCACCACTTTGAGACCCTCAATGCCCTCAAGATTATTTAATTAAAATACTTCAGGGAAATTGAGCTAGCACTTTAGTACCTCCTGCTGTTTTAGTCTGGGTCATTGGGAACATCAGAACAGCGAGAACTCATATAGAAATATCAGTTTAGCCACTTTGCAATTTTGGCTGTACTTCAGAAAGTTTTGTTTCCCACCGCTCATTATAAGGTATGTTGGAGAAGAAATAAAAGTGAGAGGAACCCAAAGCGCCACCTGTAATACAGTATTTTGGAGCACACTGAGGCTGGGTGATATAAAAGATAAAATAGCTGGTATACTTGGCTGTATTTGGCATGCTTCGAAAATATTTTCTTGAGGTCTGGATAAAGAAGATAGTCCTCACAGAAGGTCTGGTTCTTTTGAGAGAGGCCTCTGGAAGATAGATAGCATTTTTGCCTCATGAGAAAAGGTATTCCTTCTCTCATGAGCACTGCTCTGTGATTCTGCTCAGAATCCCAGCCAAGGGGCCAGTGTTGGGCAGCCAGCAGCCACAGCTTGTTCAAATTCCACAATCCACTGTGATGAAGACTCACCTTGTCATTGCAAGGCTGAGAAACCAGGAGAACCAGGGTACAAATAGGCATTCAAAGAAGCCTAGAGATTAAAATTTATGTGAAAAAAAGAGTCATGAGAATGTTCCTAGCTGGGGAGGAGAGGTACTGAGAAAAATACTAACATCAAAGAGCAGAACCCGTCTCTTTCACAGATTTCCTTACCTGCTCCCAGGAAATCTCAGGGCACTCAAATTCAGCTCTAATTTCTACATTTACCACTCCCAAACAAGGACACATCACTTGCCTTTCATCATACCCTCTCTATCTTCCCATTCTCCTTTTCAGGGTTCATATCAGTTCAATGAGGATGAGATACCCAAGTGGAGTCAAAGAAGAGCAGAGGCTCCCCACCTGCAGAATTAACAGCATCTGGACAATGGAAGCTGGGAGCTTTGTCTGGACCAGAGGAAGAATTTCTTCCAACTTTACTTTTAGCAAGACCAAGTCTCTGAAGCCAAGAAGAGCAATCTGACGGATAGTCAACTCCTGGCCCTAAAAAACACAGAAGGCAAAATCCAAGAGTTGGTAAAGGGACATGTGAGCATCGCACCAACACATGTATGCACACAGACAGAAGGGTTGTATCCTCCCCATTGCTACTGTGGCAAAGCAACCCCAAGCTGCTCAGGCTGAGGATTCATGGTACTCTTTGATCACTTCCCTCTCAGTCTCTGTCCCACAAAATTCTGAAATGAGTAACATCTCACCTAAGGCACCACTAGATTTGGAGCAAAGACAAAAATGGGCCTGTATTTCTGCAAAAGACTACATCCTCATGAAACCCAACTGACATTCGATTTGGCTACAAACATCCAAAGCCCAGGACAGATGCAGCTCATGCTTTTGCCACTCAGAGATGAGAAACTAGAGAAGGTTTTGTAGGGAAAGAGGTTGGTACAGAGTATTCCTTAACTAAGCCTACTTCTGGCCTGTGTTGACTCTTTTTGCTCAACATCTGCACTTCAGTCCTTGTTGATATGACAGACAATTCAGTCCATTATAGATTTCAGAACTTAGGCTAGAGCAAAGCTAGTGAGACTGCTTGTAACAAATTTCATTTTTAAAAGCAACAGCTTTTATTCCCACCACAAGGCACTCTGTGTCATCCCAGTTACTTTTTTATATCAACAACAAAAGTGAGCAGGCTTAACAGCTGAAAATGTAGTATTTCTCAGCATATTTGGATTCCATTTGGCATTCTTTCCCTCTGCTGTGCTTAACACCTGCACAGCTTTCTCTTGCTCCACTGCAGCTTAGCAGCAGAAATTTTCCTTTCAGCCCTGCCCAGCACTTTCCAGCCTGAAGAGTTTCCCTTGTGTTTCCCAGCATATTAATCTCTGCCCCACAATCTGTTTGGGAACCATTTTATGGTCTCCATAACACACTAAACATGGCAAATATTTACCTGGAAGGAATTCACAGCAGTTAATCATTAATTTATAATGGATTTAATGTCATAATTAACAGCATCATCAATATGTAAATACAAATTAAAGGCGACAGTCTGGAGGGCAGTTTGGCCGTAATAAAAGTACTTTTCTATGTTAAAGCATCATTGCATGTTTAGAAACGTGGAGGTTTAGAAAAGACCAGTTTGTATCTCTGAACTCTATTTCAGTAGGTACACACTTTTCATTTATATAACGCAGTATTGTGTCATTAACTTCATACCCCACTTCGAAATCCAAACACCTTGATATGCCAAGCAAAACAAGACTTGCTATTCTTTTTCCACAAGAAGTAGTTACAGCAACAGCTGCAATTATGCAAAAGCCAGTGACTTGTTTACAAAGTTTCCCTCTGTACCGTAATTTAACCAACTTGGTTGCTTAAAGGTCATATTTCTGCAACTGCTATGAGCCTCATATCTAAACTTAGCTGAGACAGGAAGTTGCTTCTAGTAATACACACTCACACATTTGGTTGACTTACTTCCATGCTGAATGGGCAGTTGCTGGGATCACAGAAGAACACAAATAAGTAATCACAGAATCATTTCATTTGGAAGAGACTCTCAGGATCATCGAGTCCAACCATAACCTAACTCTAGCACTAAACCGTGTCCCTAAGAACCTCACCTAAATGCTTTTTAAACACCTACAGGGATGGTATCTTTACCACTTCCCTGGGCAGCCCCCTCCAATGCCTGACAACCCTTTCCATGAATAATTTTTTCCTAAACATCCAACCTAAACATCCCCTGGCACAACTTGAGGCCATTTCCTCTTGTCCTGTCACTTGCTACTTGGTAGAAGAGACCAACACCCTCCATGCTACAACCTCCTTTCAGGTAGTTGTAGACAGCAATAAAGTCTCCCCTCAGCCTCCTTTTCTCCAGGCTAAACAGCCCCAGGTCCTTCAGCTGCTCCTCATAAGACTTGTCCTCTAGACCCCTCACCAACTTCACTGTCTTCCTCTGCACTCTCTCTAGTACTTCAGTGTCTTTCTTATGATGAGAGGCCCAAAACCGAACACAGGATTCAAGGTACAGCCTCACCAGTGCCAAGTACAGTGGCACAATCACTTCTCTAGACCTGCTGGCCACACTATTCCTGATAAAAGTCAGGATTCTGTTGGTCTTTTTGGCCACCTGGGCACACTGCTGGTTCATATTCAGCCAGTTGTCAATCAACACACCCTCCCCTCCCCCCCCCCCAGTCCTTTTCCACCAGGCACCTTTCCAGTCACTCTTCCCCAAGACTGTAATGTCACCTGGGGTTGTTATGAGGCAAGTGCAGGACTTGGCACTTGGCCTTGTTAAACCTCATAAAGCCCAATGGCCTTCCTACCCTCCAGCACATAAACACTCCCCTCAAATTTGGTACTGTCTGCAAAGTTACTAAGGGTGTACACAATCCCTTCTTCCAGATCATTGATAAAGAGATTAATCAGAACTGGCCCCAATACTGAGCCCTGGGGAACACCACTTGTGACCGTGTGCAAACTGGATTTGGTTCTGTTCACCACAAGTCTTTTGGCCCAGCCCTCCAGCCAGTTCTTTCTCCATCGAAGAGTATACTCATCCAGGCCATGACAGGAGAATGCTGTGGGATACCTCTTACTGAAGTCTAAGTATACAACCTCCACAGTCTTTCCCTCATCTACTAGATGGGTCATTTTGTCGTAGAAGGAGATCAGGTTGGTTAAACAGGACCTGCCTTTCATAAACCCATGCTGACTGGGCCTGATCATATGGTTCTCTTG
Organism: Patagioenas fasciata; assembly: GCF_037038585.1. Lineage (NCBI taxonomy): Eukaryota > Metazoa > Chordata > Aves > Columbiformes > Columbidae > Patagioenas > Patagioenas fasciata. The sequence goes on along the minus strand of NC_092524.1, from coordinate 23,788,638 downwards.
TATGTGCCATGTGATGTTAGCCAGGATGATCAGCTTCATGACCTTCCCCAGCACTGAGGGGAACTGTAGTTCCCCGGATCCTCCTTCTGGCCCTTCTTGTAGATGGGCATCACATTAGCCAACTTCCAATCAACTGGGACCTCCCCAGTTAGCCAAGATTGCTGATACATAATGGAAAGTGGCTTAGTGATCACCTCTGCCAGCTCCCTCAGCACTCTTGGGTGCATCCCATCTGGCCCCATGGACTTGTGGGCATCCAAGTGGTGTAGCAGGTCACTAACCATTTCCCCTTGGATTACTGGGGCTTCATTCTGCTCCCCAGCCCTGTCTTCTGGCTCAGGCGGCTGTGTACCTGGAGCACAACTGTTCTGACTACTAAAGACTGAGGCAAAGAAGGTTTTAAATACCTCAGCCTTTCCCTCATCTTATGTCACTGTGTTTCCTTCTGCATCCACCAGTGGATGGAGATTCTCCTTAGCCCTCCTCTTGTTGCTAATATATTTATAGAAATATTTCTTGTTGTCTTTCACAGCAGTGGCCAGGCTTAGCTCTAGTTGGGCTTTGGCCCTTCTGATTTTTCCCCTGCATAACCTCACAGAATTCTTGTATTCCTTTTGAGTAGCCTCCCACTTCTTCCAAAGGTTGTAAGTTCTCTTTTTATTCCAGCCACAGCTCTCTATTCAGCCAGGCCGGCCTTCTTCCCCACCAGTTCGCCTTGTGGCACTTGGGGACAGACTTCTCCTGCACCTCTAAGATTTCCTTCCTAAAGAGAGACCAGCCTTCCTGGACTCCTTTGTCCTTCAAGACTGCCTCCCAAGGGACTCTGCCAAACAGCCTTCTAAACAGGTCAAAGTCTTTCCTTCAGAAGTTCAAAGTATCAGTTCTGCTAACTGCACACCTTACTTTTCCAAGAAAAGTAAACTCAATCATTTCATCATCACTATACTCAAGGCAGCCTTCATTGCCCACAAGCGCTTCTCTATTTACAAACAACATATCCAGCAAGACTCGAGGCTCCTTCTCTGGTAGGCTCACTAACCAGCTGTGTTAGGAAGTTGTCTTCCATGCACTCCAGGAGCCTCCTAGACTGCTTCCACTCTGCTGTGTTGTACTTCCAGCAGGCATCTGGTAGGTTGAAGTACTGCGTAAGAACAAGGGCTAGCGATCAAGGAACTTCTCCCAGCTGCCTGCAAAATATTTCATCTGCATCTTCATCCTGGTTGGGTGGTCTGTAACAGACCCCCACCTGGATGTCCACCTTGATTCTCACCCATAGACTCTCAACCCTATCACCCCATGTAGTTCCGGATAATCAAAACCCTCCCTAACATACAGGGCTACCCTACGTCCTCTCCTTCCTTGCCTCTCCCTTCTGAAGAGTTTATAGCCATCTAATGCAACACTCCAGTTATGAGAGTCACCCCACCACGTTTCTGAGATGGCAATCAAATCATAGTTTCTCTGCCTCACAATGGCTTCCAGCTCCTCCTGTTTGTTGCCCATGCTGCGTGCATTCCTATAGATGCACTTCAGCTAAGCCTACTAATTCTACTGGAACAGCAGATCGAAGGGCCTCAGTAGTACTACCCTCAGATGACAGCATGTCACCTTTGAGTGTGCTTCTGCCATACCTGGTTTCCTCTCCCTTCAAATCTAGTTTAAAACCCCCCTCAATAAGTCCAGCTAACTCCTGCCCCAGGATCCTTTCCCCCTTTTGAGACAGGTGCATCCCATTTGTTGCTAGCAGGCCAGGTGCCATGTAAGCCAACCCATAAAAAACCCAAAATTCTGCAAGTGACACCAGTCCCACAGCCAGGTATTCATCTGATGGGTCTTCCTGTATCTTTCCTCATCGCACCCTGCAACTGTGGGGATAGAGGAGAATATCATGTTGACATTTGCTGCAAAGGATGGCGAACCAACAACAAATTGACTTTCCCATCTACAAGAGTAGCACATGAAGAACTACAGCATGCTGAAAGAGATTGGCTAGATGAGTGCTCTTCACATGTTGTGACACACCATATAAATAGGTAATTCCCTATTTGTAGGAAGAACCCCATCTTGTTATTAGGGCACTGGCTTGAAATAAAAGCTATTTCTTACTGCACCAGCAGCTCTCTCTGTTGTGGCTTAGGGCAGCTGACTCAGAGTCAAATTCTTGGATGTATTTTAGCAGTTTAAATTCACACATTTGTGAAGACTTAGGTGCCTACAAAGCTTTAAATATGCTGTCTGTTCCCTTTCAGTTCCTCATCCTTAAAATGGCAATACTTCATAGGATCACAGAATGGTTTGTTTTAGAAGGGGCCTCAAAGATCATCTAGTTCCAACCCACCTCCATCAGCCAGGACACCTTCCACTAGATCAGGTTGCTCAAAGGCCCAGCCAGCCTGGACTTGAACATTTCCAGGGATGGGGCATCCACAACTTCCCTGGGCAGCCTGTTCCAGTGTCTCCCACCCTCATAGTGAAGAATTTTTTCCTTATATCTAATCTCAATTTATTCTCTTTCCATTTGAAACCATTAACCCTTGTCCTATCACTACATGTCCTTGTAAAAAGACTCCAGCTTTCTTGTAGGCCCCTACTAGAAGGCTGCTACCCTGTTCCCTGAAAATAAGACCTACCCTGAAAAAAGCCCTAGCATGATTTTTCAGGATTTGAGGATGCTCAAAATATAAGACCTACTCCAATAATAAGCCCTAGTTACAGTTCATAAAAAAGTTAATTTAAATAGTGTTCAGACAGCTACACATATAAAAAAATAATAAGTTTTGAAGCAAAAATTAATATAAGACCCTATCTTATTTTTGGGGAAACAGGGCATAAGGTCTCCCCCAAAGCCTTCTCTTTTTCCAGGCCCAACTGTTCAGCCCCAACTCTCTCAGCCTGTCTTCATAAGAGAGGTGTTCCAGCTCTCTCATCATTGCTGTGGCCCTCCTCTGGACTTGCTCCCACAGGTCCATGTCCTTATGTTAAGAGCCAACAGAGATGAATGCAATACTCCAGGTGGGGTCTCACAAGAGTGGAGGGGGAGAATCATCTCCCTTGACCTGCTGGTCATGCTTCCTTTGATGTAGTCCAGAATGCAGTTGACTTTCTCGGCTGTAAGCACACATTGGCAGCTCATGCTGAGCTTCTCATCAGACAACACCCCAAAGTCCTTCTCCTAAGGACTGCTCTTACTCCATTCTCTGCCCAGCCTGCATTTGTGCTTGGGACTGCCCTCACCCTGGTGCAGGACATTGTACTTGGTCTTATTGAACTTCGTGACGTTCACACGGGCCTGACACTCAAGCCTGTCAAGGTCTCTCCCTTCCCTCCAGTGTATCAACCACACCACACAGCTTGGTGGTGTTGGCAAGCTTGCTGATGGTGCACTCAGTCTCATTGTCCACATCACCAAAGATGTTAAACAACCAATAATGACCTCTCAGGAGCATCACTCGTGTTCACTTGGACATCAGGCTGTTGGCCACAATTCTGAATGCATCCAGCCAGCCAATTTCTTATCCACTGAGCGGTCTGTCCATCAGTTCCATGTCTCTCCAATTTAGAGACAAGGATATCATGTGGGACAGTGTCAAATACTTCCCTAACCCAACAGCTTCTATGAAATATTTTTTAGTGACTCAGATATTGTGACAAGACAAATACAGTAAGAAAGCTATGCTTTCAAAGAATCTTCACATCCCATAGTCATGCTTTCACCACTATCACCAAGTTACTTCCAAAAGCTGTACTGACTGTGTGAAAACTTTTGTCCACTTTTCCATTAGAGACATTTAACAGCAGGGGAGCAGATTTTTCTGCTCAGTGGCAGAATTATTAGCATTATTGTGTATGACACACAGGTAGGTCAGCTGTTTCCACAGTGCATAGATAGCCACAGTGCAGAAAAAATCCTGCTTAAATAGATTAGGTCACTTCTTGACAGAATTAGTTGCAAAAGGAAAGGGAAGATATTAGAATTGTGCAGTTTTACCTGCCAAACACCTACCTTTAAGCATCTGCAGCAAGGAAAGAATAAAAAAATCAACACAGTAGAAAGGTTAGTGTCTGTCTTTACACAAGTCCTTTCTCTTTTAGGAAATGCCAACTTCAATAGGATTAGAGGAAAAGGGGCAACCTTTGAGCTTTCAACCAACACAAGGGAAAAATAATTTTAAAGGTTCTGGAAAGCACGTCTTGTGGAAGAGACAAAAGTTATGAGGAAGAGGCTAGTATTTCCAAGAACATCAGTCTCCTCATGAAGTACATTTTTCTTTTCCTCTGATGGAAGAAAAGATCAAAACAGGCTGTGAAGGTAATTAGACTGCTCACATGGAAACCTTGACTAAAAGTACATTAAAAAATGATACAGCTCAACAGTTGATGGGATACTTAGCTTTCAAAATACCCATTGTAAACAGGTCTTACATAAAGTTGTTCATTCATCCTCTACCCATAGATTTACTTGTGGTCTTTTATAGCTTAAAAAACAACAGGGGATTTTCCAAAGGCACAACTAGGACACAGCCCTCCAAGAGCAGTTAGGGTGAGTTAAACACATTTGCTCCTGATCTAGTCTTCAGACTCATCCCACTCTGAAGACAAGTTGTTAGTGTTGTCATCTGCACCAACAGAGTCCCATGTACTTAAAAATGGAAGAACTATAAATACAAATGGGCCAGAGCTTCAGTCTAGACAAGGTATAGTTCAATATTTTCAGTGTTCAAGCTCAGATAAGCACAGACAGAAGGCAAACAAATAGCAATAAATTCAGCCCAAAACACTGTGCTTGCCTTGTAGATTTTAGCAGTCTTTATACAGGACTTAGGCAAACTCTGCTTCCTCCCAAATGTAGTTTAAAGGTTTTAAAAGATGTATTCAGCCACTTGCCAAAAAGTGCTGCTGGAATGGAAGTTTCCATGTGCTGTTAGCAGACATTGGAGTTACATTGCCTCACCTGACTGAAGACTGAACTACAATCAAGATTACCTGAACTGGGTAGAATATTGCCTGGAGCGTAGGAAGAGTCTCTGTAAAATAGTGATCCCAGATTTCAGACAGGATATCAATGCGATCCTCACCTGAGTAAACAGAGATTGGGAACAAGAGCTTTAGTGACAGGGACACTAAAATCAAGTTGAATTTTCCCACTACTCTAATTACCCAAACAAGAGATACAAACCCACACTTTACATTCACAGTTTCCATCCAAAATTGGACCTCACTTGGCTAAGCTTTATGTTAACCGACGGAGTCACAATTGCTCTGTCGCTTATCACAAAGAAGACAGCTCTGTTCAAAACATGAGACCAATTCCAACACAAGAGTGAATCTTCTCTTCAGTTGGACACTTAACTCCACAGCAAAGGATTGTGTAATCTCATAGGCCAGTTAGCATGCTCAACTAGCACAGGAGGACGGCCACACATTAGCAACTCAATCTGAAAACCAGCAGGTCTCAGCCAACATCAACTCTTTTGCAGCAACTGAGTCATTCACAAAAGCCCCTTCCAGCATCCCCCCACTCCCAAGCACAGACATGACAGTCAGGACCTTGATGAGCCACAAAGTCACCATCCTCCTCACAAACATGGTACCTGGGAAGATTCCCAAATAAAATCCACTTGTGGCCACCCCTCACATGAATCCCATTCAAACAAATATCCCCAAATTTAAGTGGGTATTTAAAATGAAGGCAGACTAAGTTATGCAACTCATGACTCCTAAAACAGGCATACAACTGTGGTCAACAGCCTGTTATTAACAAAAAGTGTTTTACTAAACATAATCATTTGAATAGACATTTTAAATTATGCTCAAAGGCTTGACTTATAGAACTTTGTGTTCCTCAGAATTTGGGTCCAAAGTCTACATTTTTTGAGAGATATTCCCATCACAAAAGACAAAGGTTTGCAACGTTTTTTTCAAGTTTTAGATACTTTTCCCAGAAATTTCAGGTGCAAATACAGACCCAGGTAAAATAACACAAGTTTCTGACAACAGAATTTTCCAGGATACCTTCCATGGAGCCTCAGCTGGAGCTCACAAGCAGTCAAGACTCAAGAAGCAGTAACAGGGAGATCAAGGCAGCTTTGAAGGCTCAGTCTCAAGGTGACTAAATGCCCAACAGTATTAACTGGATTACACATAAAATTGCAACTCAAAGGAGCCTTATCACAGTGTACTGAAGTGCTTTCTCCATCTGGAGGCTTACACATGGGCTTTCACTGTGCTTGCCCATGGGTTGTACTGTTTAGGACATAGCCAGAGCCAGCAGGACCAGATCCTGCAGATGTTTCCTTTCAAGCAGAGAGCCTACTGATGACTGCAGGAGCGTTCAGAGAGAGGCTTCACCATGTCATGTATGACACCAGCTTCAAAACTGAAACTGCAGGCAAACGACCACCTACTCAATACCCCCATAACAGCTACCCATTACCAGAAACTGCCAACTCTAAGTGAAAAAGACAACAAGAACCAGACTAACTGAATTTTAAATTATTCCCTCCTCTGTCTCTTCCCCAGGACTGCAATGCTTTGGTGTATGGAGCCAGAGCGAAATTTTATAGATAGCTTCTTTTGAAGGGGAAGGGGGAATGGTTTTTTTCTTCAAGAAATCATAGATCCCACAGGTACTGAAAGAGATTCTGAGAGACTGTATAAAGAAAAATCATGTGATTTGAAAAACAGACACAGTAAAACACTGTCATGCCCTGCGGCAGGAACACTATTCTGTCTCTGACTACTAGGACAGTAGAAATTTTCCAGGAAGACAGAGCTACCTGAGAAGTATGTACAAGAAGTTCTTGTTGCTGTTACACGAGAGCTGCAACAAACCTACACATTATGAAAGAAAGGTGCCCATGAGTCATCTTCTGCAGAGATACCAGCCTGTATAGGCAAAGTGGATCCACTGTCACCTCAAACTGGGGCACCAAAAATGAGCCATAGGAAGAAAGTTTTGTTACCTGGCTGGGAAACTTCATCTTACGCAAACTCGTTCAGCAGCTGCAAACTACTTCCCAGGCAGCCCTCTGCTTATTATGGACCAAAACTCAATTTTCATACTTCTAAAACAGGTACTGGTGTTTTATATGAACACAGAAAACAGAACCTATAATAAGCTGCATAGCACTCACTCTGAAGAGCTGGCAGTGGCAGGCCAGGTACCTAGAGGCAGGAAAATGTGTGAGTCTGCCTTTTTTCCTCCCTTATAGGGCCAGTACCAAAGAAAAATAAACCAAGCTGGAGGCTGGAAACTGCACAACCCCTCCACAGGTCCGAGTCCTACAGCCTGCTGTCCAGCTGGAGAAGTCACTTGGTGAAGAACAGTGCGGAGGAAACCACCATCAATAATGATGCAAGATTATAAGTGTCTGTTGGCATCTAACAACCCAGATACAGCAGACCAGTGATTAGCAAGGGATCTTCCCTACAAGCTACAAAACTGGGTCAAATCAAACCAGCCTCATTTTGAATGAAGACATGTGCTCTACACAACTTGCTCTGCTTGAGCAAGCTGTTAAGAAACATGACTAACTCCCCACACATCCAACACAGAGTCGCTGCAACACACTGGCTTTTGTCCACAGTCTCTGGAGTAACAAGCATCCATACGCCAGTGGTTTGAAAAGAATTTCATGTGTGGTCAACTTATTTCCTGAAAGATCTATTTTCCACCCAAGTGATTGTTTTTTTCTTTAAAATTACACAAAGCCTGTTAGTTCAGCTCTCAAAAGCACGTTCCTGTGCTCGCAATGAAAACGTGGCTGGTGGGAGTGTTGCAGTTATTTGGCTATTCAAACAGCCTGCCCCATACCTTAAGCCTCACAAGGGCTGCAGTGCAATCCAGTTCCCAAAAGGTTGTATGACATCCTAAGACAGTACCAGAAAGGGCTGTATGCTTTCCAGACATGCAAATCATCTTGTCTGACCAAACAGCAAAAAACAACTCCCTTCCGAAATGGGTTTCTTACTATACTTGCCTTCACACAGCTTAACCTTTTCCTCTATAAACAGCAAGCCTTTCACAAGGAGCTGGTTCTGCCAAGAGAGAAGAGAGACATGCATTTGCCTTTTCTGACATTTAAAATAAACATGGAATAATAAGGTTCTTTTCAGATATTATCCACTTTGCATGCAGTTATTGAAAGATTAGCCATATCATAGTACTTTCCCCCAGCACCACCGCCAGACCTGGTCTCACTGTGAGTGCTGTACATTCATTAACCCCTTCTTGTTCAGCCAGACACAAGAACACAGTAGACAGCTGAAACATCTGTCAGAAGTGGGAAGGATAGATCTGTCCTGAGTCACAGGAATAGAGTCAAGATATCGATGTGCCTGTTTGCAGTTCAGGACATCTAAACATCTGATAAGCTTTCTGTTTCTATTTCCTCAAACACAAGAATGGTGCAAAAACAACACCTACCTTTCTGTTCTCCCAACAGCACTAGAAGAATCAGTTATTTCAAAAAGCTTTGAGAATCCCAGAGAAAGGAACTGCTGTCACCAAATAACAGACTATTACTGCATCCTAAAAGGTTCAGATCCTACCACAGAGATCACACTGTTAGAGAACAAAGCTTTCTGTCCTTCTGAAAGAATTCAGTAACAGGGTAGCACATAACATTCAGACACCTCCCCCTCTCTCTCACGTTCATCCGCCAGCTTCTGTTTTTAACAGGTAACCAGGTCAAAGTTGCACCTTTCAACCTTTTGCCAGCTGAGGAACAAGGCACATCTTTTTTTCACTCCCAATGGACACTGCTATTACACCACTGCCTTAGACACCACCATGACCTCCTGATGAGCTGCTGTACCACATACCTGCTCTTGCACTGCTGCTCTGGATGACAGACCTGCCCCCTGTAACCATATACCAGGCTGGCTTGTTAATGACACACACAAGCAGGTAACTGTAAGCAACACCAAGCAAAGAGAGGCAGCACACCTCTGCATCCTCCCTACAACAAGAAGCAATACTAAACTGAGCTACTGTTGAAGGGAATGAAAAGAAGGAAATAATTGTTCAGTGACATTCTCCACTTGTACTTTGCTTTCCAGAACAAAAGAAAAACTTGCCACTCAAAAGACCTACTTGTTAGCATCAGATATCATTGAAATGCGCAGAAAGGCAAGGGTTCTTCCATAAATAGTATTCTAATCAGACTCCAGAAGTCTTTTGCAAGTAGGCTGAGGGACTGAAGAGACCACCATACATTCTATCAGTAAGGAAACATCTCTGGATGCATTGTCCTGGTGGAGAATTTACATTCACGAAGCTGCCAGGTAGGAAAATACTGGAACTAATAAAATCAGGGGCTGAATTCAAGAAACTCGTTTTGCTTTGGAATCTCACCTTATGCAAGGTGAGGTCCAAGACCCTTTAGGGCTGGGACCTGCTACAATACTAGAGATAATTTTTTCCATTGGCATCTTTGTCAAGATTTCAGCAAAAAGGGCCCGGGAGAAAGAACAAGCCATACAAGCTCATCAGTTGCCTCACATGCTATGGGTAGTAGGGGAAGCTTCCATGAAAAGTTTCATCTCAAGAAAAGACTGAATGGACATTGCATTCTTCATGGTGTGAAAGAAGTGTAATGTCATAAAACAGAGAGGAAATGGATACCTTTCTTTGGCTCTTGTCCTTGTCTTTGGCTCATGCACATTAAAAGATAAACTCATGTTTTGCTACAATGGCTTACTTGTCCTAAATGAGACAGATATAAGTACTTCAGAGACACTGCTTTAAAAACAAACAAACAAAAACCCCACCTGCATCCCCTAATGTGTATCCAGACTTCAATCACAACACAAGGAGGAATGACCGTCCAATTCACCAGTGGTGTTAGTGGCAATAATGGTTAAATATTGTGTAGTGCACACAAGGGAAAAATAATTAATGGTCATGCTTGTAATTAAGGTCATTTGGCCCTGCTAGCAGGTGGCTTTTTTTCAGAATTCAAGCCCAACAATATTTGGTATAGTCTTATTCTCAAAGTAATGTAGTATTTAGATTCTGTTAAAATTATTACACAGCAAAACTAGAGCATTTTAGGAGCAACACATGGGATGAAACCCATTCAAGTCACAAGACTTTGACCTTTACTAGCTCTAGCAGCGTGCAAAAGCAACCCTATCCATACAGTACAGTCAAGCTTTAAATAATTTTCAGTACTCTACTATATAACCAATCCTACGAATTTCAGCAAAAGAATCTGAGCTGACTTGAATGTCCTGTTTTGTCAGCAGAACATTCTAAAATTGCTGCTCTGCACACAGGTGACCATGTGGAGACAGGAACCCAAAGCACTTTTGCATGTGACCTTCTGAACCCACTCACAAAGAAGGTAAAAATGACTCTCATTAACTGCAACTGAAGAGCTGTGGATGCCAACAGGTAAAAAGCAAAGCACTCTGTCAATACTGCAGACTGCAAAGCAGCTGCTTCTAGGCCTCATGCAGTGCACAGCGGTCAGTTTAGGAGGGTACATTTTGGTCTTTGCTGACTACTTCCACAACACCAGTGCCCACTCAGGTTAGCAGGGACCTCCAGCAGGACATGCACTGCCTGGCAGCTCAAGCCACCTCCAAGACCTGTGGAATCTCACCTGCTTACAACAGCTTACTCAGTTTTTGCCAAAAAGCCATACATTTATTCCAAAAATAAAGTCCAATTTCTGCAGTTTTATTTTACTCTGGAATTCCCAATAGAACAATTTTTTTTTTTTTTTCCCCTGCAGAAGCCAATTTTCTGATTTATTCATCATCACCAATATGACAAAGGACTGTCAAAAGAAACTGTAAGGAGTGAAGGGAACTTGCCAGTGAAAAATTTTTACTGGCTGGGGCGCTTTGTCTAGGGCTTACCCCTCTGTTAGGGTGAGTGTTCAGGTTGAGAGAAAGACAGAGTTCCCAGTAGAGCACAGGAGAAACAGGGATTCCAAAGGACAGGTAGACTGCAAAGAAAATGTGACGAGGTGATACTTTTCACATGGGCAATGACTACAGCAATTAGTAAGTTGGATAAATGTGTTCATGTGATGAAAAAAAAATTGCAACATTTGTAAATGTTGTTATAAAGGTGACTTTTGCAAAGCAGAAATACAGGCTTTGGGGGGAAATACTAAGTTGTTGGGATCTCCATTACATTTTTAGATTTGTTCAGCAAAAATAAATGACTACACATGTCAGGCTCTGGACAACAACAACAAAAACTTTCCAGGAAAAACCAAAACAAATAAAACCCCCCAACAACAACCACCACCACCCACAAAAAACCACCTCTCCCCCAACAAACAAACAACCCCCTCCCCAAAAAACACACACACAAAAGAAAAACAAAACACACACAAAACTCAAAAGCAAACAAAGCAACCAAACAAAAAACAAAGCCAACAGCAAACAATGTGAAAGAGAAAGGAGAAAAATCTGGAATGGAAAAAACTATAGAGGGGGGAAAAAGTGAAACCCACTTACACTGTAAGTATTTTCCTGCCTGAACAATAAGATAACATTTGGAGTGATAGTGCACTTTAATCCTTCCAGATGCTTTCAGTTTACTAATAAAGTACTTAAATTCTTTATTTTTCAACCTATAGCTCTAGGTAATTACCTCTCACATACTGCAAGGGAAATTTACAGCTGATCTTTAACACATTTTAAACTACTATATCAGAAAAAAAAATACACACATATACGAAGGTGCCACACTTATTTTCTTGTGTTTCTCTAAAGAAATATGAATTCCTTCTCTATCTGCACTAGAACATTAGGTTTTCATTTACATAACACTTCCTGAGTACTGTGGATACAGATTTCCAGCTACTTTGCTTATATTATTGATGCTTTCTACTTTCAGAGATTTTTTTTTTCTTGTACGTTTTACAGCTATGTCAGCAAACAAAACACACATTTGTATACCTTTATGGACAGCACAGTTCTACCTATTAAAAATAGAGATATTAATCATCCCCCTGTAATAAAGAATTGATAATGCTCTTATGAATGTATTATCAGTAATTCCATGTGCTAAACAGATTGCATCATCTCATTCTTAATGTTTCTTTAAAAAAAAAAAAAAAAAAAAAGCTTAGCTCTGCATAGTTACTGCAGATATTTCAATTATCCTTTCAACTTTTCCTTTTTCCTGTGGAAGAGAGAGACTCATTTCCCTTCTCCCCCTCTTCAAAATATCTGGAAATTTTACTTATCTGTCTATTCTGCTAAAGTCACAGGCTTAGAAATTATTTCAATCTGAACATTACCCTTCAGATCAAGCCAGACAGGTAAATTCTCATTAAAAAACCCTACAGCATTTGCTGACAAATCAGTACAATCTAATAAACACAACAACAGCGGAAGTCTGTATCAGATCTTATCTAGATTACAAGTCTCATTTTACTGCTTTATCCCCAGTTGCCAGAGGCAACGCAGAGGCACAGAGCTGAAAGGAAAAACAAACTTTTATTTGCAAGAAAAACCAGACACCAAGTGAGCTTGAAGGGTGGATTTACTAGAAAAAGTTTAGCTGACACTTCGTCTCTGCAATCACAGCTGAACTGGGCGCTTGGGAAGGAAGTTATTCCCTCCCCAAATCAGCTTTCCCTGGATCCCCCGGGTGAAGTCCTCACCCTGCTGTTGGTACAACACAGGCTATGCTCATTGCAGGTGCTACAAACCTGCTGTTACTCTTGCTACAGTGAAGAATGCACTCCAGAGAAACAAAGACTTGACTTAACCCCCAACACGTACAAGTAAGTCACGAAATTTGGAGAGAAATATTCTGTATCAGATAGAAGTAAGCTTGTGAAATCTCACAGGTTGAAACCCCACTACATTTCTCAGTGCAGAAATCCACAGTAGCAGTTTCAGGTATATCACCAAGAAGTGTAGCTAAGAGAAAGCCTTTAAGTAAGTCTTCAAATGCACTGAGTTTTGGAAGACAGGATTGAAAGCTCTAGAAAAATCACTTTTCATTTTTTCCTCAGCAAAGACCCTTCCCATGATGTGCATGTGCTCGCTACTCTTGCAAAGTAAGCTGTGCTGAAATCATTGGGAATTTAAAAAAAAAGTCTGAAGGCAATCACACGCCGTGCTATAAAACTGACACTTTCCAGCTAATTCCTTCTTTTTCCTGGCACAGGTATTTTCCCCTTCCCCTGCCCTATTAGATAAACTGAGGAAAATTTCTCCATCTATACCCAGAAGAGCAATTTCAGTTTCCAAGCACAATGACTGCAGATGGAATCTGTCCCAAGCACAACAGCAGTTAGTTGCCAGCAGTGACATGCACCTTCTCCTTCCCTCCACCTTGTCAGAGCTGGTCATCTCAAAGAGGGGCCACGGAGGCCCTTCCTGTGCAGGCTCTCACTACACTCCAGGCAAAATGGTACCCATCTGACTTTGCCAGAGGCAAATTAGATGTTCGCTGTCGGGAGCGCTCTGACAGCAGCCTGGTCATGGTGATGGCCTCCATGCAAAACCAACAGGAAGGTTTTCGTGGTGATAGCCCTGCCACTAGCACAGCTTGCTCTTCTGTGGGTGGTACCTCCAAGCAGAATGGTAACAAAAAGCAGACAAGTAGTTTTGGGAGCAGCTCCACAGAAAACATCAAGGAGGTTCAAGCCATCACAGGTGACTTCAATTCTCATCTGAAAGCCATGTCTCTGCAGTGTAGCATGCCACAAAGGAATTCTCTTGCTAAGCCAACACTCTTGGGGGGAAAAAGGTTTACATGAACACCCCTTTAATTACAGACAAATTTTGTTTTCCTCTCATGTCTCCATGCTGAACATGGACAGTATGCTTTTAAAAGGCCACATTAAAATTAAGAAATTAATACTAGTTCATCAAACAGAAACATAAGCTTGGAACGGGAGTAAACTAATCCAGAGAAAAGTCAAAATAATTGACCCCTTTTTGCTGAGTGAAAAAATCAGTTTTTCTTCTACACATCACAGTTATTTCTTAAAAGCAGCCTGTCTTGCAGCCAACTGAGGCTTTGTGTGCTAGTGTTAAACCACTCTTTTACAGGCTCTAGAAGCACATAACCACTGATTCTTGGATAATCTGATGTTAATTTTGAGGAAAAAAAAAAAAAATCACACAAACTTGGACAACCTGATGTTAATTTTGAGAGAAAAAAAAGCATCACAACAACTTACTTGACAAATATTTTCTACAAAGTTATTGCCAGTTGCACACAACCACCTACCTGTTTCTTGGCAGTGTTTTACGAAATGCAAATCTGTGTGAGTTGTAGCATCTCACACCTGGAGCATCCCCCCCTAACTACTCTATAAAGAGAGGAAATAGTGACAAAAGCAGAGAGAAAATTTCAGTCCTACGCAGAGAACAAACTGCAAGATCAGTATGAAATAACATCCTAAAATGACTCTTCTATAGACAGCTTTGTTCAAAATAGGTAAAAAAGCCCACCTAAAGAGAGAAAGTGAGGCAGGGAGAGTAAGAAGGAGAGCAGACCAAGCAGACAGAGTAAGCAGCACTGCTACAATCTAGACCGCAACCCGCCGGCAAGGCAGCAGCTATGGGAAAACCCCACAGCCGGCCCGGCTCTGTGCTGGTGAGTCGCCACTTCAGGCAGGAGCCCTGCTTACCAGGGCATGGCACGCTGCTGTCCCATGCCATGCCACAGTCTGAGCAGCAGCAACCAGGCACCACTTCAAGCGAATCACACACACCTAGGGAGTCAATGCCTACAGGGTCTGAAAGGCAAGTGTCCCTACTGCTGCTGCCACCCAGGACTACTAGGTCCTCTGCTTAGCTCACAGTAAGGGGGCTGAGCTGCCTGGCGACTCCACCTGTGATAACAAAGCTGAGCAGTTGCTATGGAATCTCTGGAGCTGCTCCATGAAAGCTCAGTACAGTGCCAGACAAAGCAGAATTAACCAGGAGACCTGCATGAACAGGGGTTCCCAGCCAGCAAGGGGAGAAATACAATAATAAAGACCAGTTTGTCCCAAAAGAGTATTGCAGACATACGGCTGAGCTCTGCAAATCACACAAGTGTGAACTCTCTCCCCTTGTGCAGCAGCCAAACTGCTGCAGCCCCTGTCAGCAGGCACAAGACAGCATATGGCCAGAGAAGAGCTAGAGCTGCCTTTATCCAGCAATCATCACTCTAATAACCTACACAACTGTTTCATTGCCTTACTGTGAAACAGGTAGAACTAGAAACCCTGTGCCAAGGAAAGAAATGTCATACACACCAGATTTTTCTCTTTGACTAAGCAGGAGAGAGCAACACACAAGCATTTTCAGCTTCTAGCATGGCTTTACAAAGCAGCCTTTCAAAGGACAGCAAGCATCATAAGAGATGCTGGATAGGCTGGAGTCTCAGAAAGACATGCAGCAGGGACTTAAGCAAAAGCTTTACAGTGCCACAGGAGAGGGAGGAGTGCATGTTTCCCCCTACTGCTGCAGCCACTTTGCACAGCCAGCTGACCTACAGCAAGAGGCCCTCCGACCACAGGAAGGCTCACCAGCCCTACTTCTGACCACTCTGAAGGCAGAGAACAACAATCAAATTTGGCCTGGATCTGGGCTTGCCTTATAGTGGCTGCTGCTTACTTTCACAGCTATCCATTATCATCTTGTTATTTTGACTTTGCTTGACACTCCAGCAACATGGGTTCTCGCACATTGCTGTTTCTACGGTTTTGCCTTACAAACAGAAAGCTAGGCCTAATACTGAGTCAGGACTTACCACCTTTGTGGCTCTTCACTGCAGCAGGCTAGAAAATGTAGCAGCTTCACTCCTGGTTTTAAGACACTGAAGTTCTCATTGGATTAAATGAGGAAATACAGTCCACTCACCATCCCTCACCTACCAGCTATGCCAGAGCAGGCAGTGTATGTCAGGCTGGAGAGGCATCAATCTGGGCATCTGACTTTCTGCATTTGTAGCCCAAGGGTGCTGGGAGAATTTACAGTTCCCAGGAAGGGATCAGGTCACTCTGCCTCAGGAGGACACAGTTTGGAGTTAATATGCATAAACCAGGCAGTTCTGCTAAAGTGGTTAACTGTGAAATAGCTAGAATTTCCATTTTCCCCTGTGAGTTTCAAGATTAACAAGCCCCCAGAGAGTGAAAAGAAACAGTTCAGCCTTTCTAAAGGTTTTGTTTCAGGCTGTCTGCAGAATCAGGAAAGTAATGCATGAGTTTATCAACACACACTAATTTCATATTTGAAAAATTTTCTCCACAACCACAAGGGTCAGACAGCATGAAAACAAAGGGAGGTTATCTGATAAATCTCAGAGTTGCCCCAAAGAAGTCCTAATCACCAATACACCCTGTTCCTTCAAAGTCCAGCTTCTTACCTTCAATGGTCACAGGATTCCTCCCTGTTGTAGTTCAGCTGAACACCAGAGAACTAACCCAGCAGAGAGAGCAAATGGTGCCCTGCTGTGTTACTGAACAGAGGGGTGGGTATAAAGTGCCCCTTTTCAGCAG
Source organism: Patagioenas fasciata (assembly GCF_037038585.1). Classification (NCBI taxonomy): domain Eukaryota; kingdom Metazoa; phylum Chordata; class Aves; order Columbiformes; family Columbidae; genus Patagioenas; species Patagioenas fasciata. Next base: position 23,772,166 of record NC_092524.1, on the reverse strand, counting down.
CAGGAAATCATTGGATCAGTTCATGGGCAAAGCTAGTACTGGAAAACCTGGAGCATGATGCGTTGCTTTAAAGCAGATCTGCAGCAAACGAGCCCCCACTACCTGGCATTTACACTCAGACTCTGATCCAAGGAGATACCTTGTATATATAATAGTGTTGTGAAGGCAGCAGATCTCTAAACACAAATCTTGAGAACGAAACATCTGAGTTTCCACCAAAACACTTATAGGAATTACATTTCTCTTTCAAATACAAAACAGATTCAGTAACTCTGGTATGATGACAGTTTGGTAGCAGAGAAAGACTGTCTAAACTCTACCCATTTCCTAAACATTCTTTTATCAACTTCAGGAGCTAAAACCTGGCAATTCGCATGACTGTTGGTGAAAAGGACTTGCAAGTAACCAAGTCAAGTTCATCACAAAGGTAGATTTGTCTCACTATAAAAGCTCTACTGTGTTTTAGTCTCAAATATTCAGTGGTTAGAAAAATTATGTGTGTTTAAAATATACATACTCTAAGAGCCAGAACTCTTAAAAAATGGAAAATGGGATTTTAAAAATTATCTTAGTGGCTCCTGTTACAAGTGCTGTGGCATAAGAAACAGAAAACATTTAAGTCGATTTATCACATCTAAATATTACATGACCCAGTTAGCTGCTCTAATTGCTGCTAGGATATTTAAAACTGCTTGGTTACACATGAGAGCAGATCCTTCAGGGTTCATTTCAATCTAAGAGAACAGTAAACTTGTTTCTCGGGATAGCTTTTCAGTGGGCTTTAGCAGATGGCAGAAGAAATCACTACCAAAAGATGCACTTCCACTCCACCCCCATCATGGTGACCCACTCCCATCACCTCCCCTATGCCAGATGTGATGAGCACAACAAGCCAAGGGAAGTAGTTGAAAACTTTATTTTTTGTTTCGAGGTTATTTTCCAGCCAAATTCTCTGCTCATTTTGGTGGCAACAGTACTGCCCTAAATCAATTGGCATCAGCAGCGAAACTGAACCCATATACAAATGAAATAATGTTGCCAGCCCTTCTTCGGCACATGAATAGTCTTTCCCCACTCCATGGCCCAAAGATTTTTGAGTAAAAACATTCAGAAGGGAGCAGTATCTTTTATCACTGCCATGCACCTTCAGTCTAACATCAGAAATAAGCCTGCATCTTACCTAACAACAGAATAAAAAGTTCATTTCCTACAACGGCCTTTATCTCACAGTTTGTCTCATGGCTTGCCAGCACCAAGAATTTTACTTCAGACTAAGTCTGATGGATGCCAAGTTAATCCTTTTAACATTGAGCAAAAAGAAAAAAAAAAAAATCCCAGAAATTAAATTTGAGTCCCAGTGGCTTCAGTAGGAGAACAGCAGCTGCAGGTGAACTAGTATACATACACTGTGAACGTGTGAACAGACAGAATGACACAAAAACAAACGCCGAAGTGAAAGTAGCCAAGTCCTTGCACTGCACGGTCTCTGAGGAAAAGGCCATCACTCTCTCAGCAGTAGTCCAGTGCTGAGTATCTACATTGCAATTCTGGCCTGTGGCTGAAGTAGTACAGCCCTGCCATTAAGGTGAAAGAGCAGTTTTCGCACCTGCTTTTGCTGAAAATTGTGCTGGTGATCAGATTCTTCTCCCAGGACAAGATCAGATACCCTCAGCTTGCTAAGAGGGATGCAACACAGATATCCAGGCCCCAGCAGTGAGCAGGCTGTAGTCTAAGCAGTCTCTCCAGTTGTCAGCTCTACTACTAAGAGACCTAAGGAGTCTCAGCTAATGCCACTAGCCCTAGCATGACAGGCTTGAGGTTTGCAGTCTGGAGTAAAGGGAATAACACATCCAAACCCTAGCACTAGGAACCATTTGGTCCCCAGCAGTCATTGTCTTCCTCTTGTGCAGTGACACAATACAGCTGTGTCTCACTCAGCACTGGAAGCCTCCTAGGCCTATTTCACTGCAGTCTGAATTTTCAAAACCACACAACAGTCATATGTCAACACCTCACATCCCTCAGGACTATGTTCAGCTCCATGCTCCATTCAGGCTTATGGCTGTGTGAAGTTGCCTCTGGACATTTTTTGCACACCACGCTTAACAGTGTAGTACCTGCACACTTGATCAAGACCTTTCAAATTTCAATTTGACACCTGTATTTAGTTGTAAACTTTTGTTTGCCTGGTTTTGGATTAGCAGTAGCGGATTTCCACTTAAGCCAGGCACTGTGCGCTACAGGCTCTCAGCCCTTCTGCTGGGCTGCCACCAGACCTCACTCATGGTATAAGAAACATCCCACCATTTGGCACCAGCAGCCACCTCTTTCCAGGAAAGAACTTGTGCAGATAGGGTCTAAAGAAGCAAAACATCACTATACTTAAGGCAGGAGGTTGCTTCTCACTTAACAGCACAACGTGGGGGATTTTTTTAAGTCAGGTAATCTAATACTGACAGGAAACAACACTAGTCTTCTTTTTTGCCTTTCTATGCTGTTAGCACCGCACACAGCAGTGTCAGCTGCATCAGAAAGTACTGAAATTTTCTCTCTTTCTCAAAGGGAAGAAAACTTTCTTGCTTTCAGCAGCCTCCCTTTCTTTTCTTTTAATCAACACTACACTGAACAACTTACAACACTGAAAGCCATCAGTACCCTCTGAAAATAATCCAGCACACTTTCATGTGGTTATATTTGAACCTCTGTCTATCTGGATAGTATCAGTAAAAGGCAATAACAGTTACTCACAGTTGTGATTGACCAGGTCTTACCTCATTCTTCGTCTTTCACTTTTTTGCAGGTTGCATTTATATTTATGGGACTAAAGGGCAAACAGTACTCAGGTTTATTTCCTGCTGATAGGGACTTCTTTCTCTGCCTGTCCTCCCCCACCCAAAAAAAAAAAAACACGACCCAACAGCCGATTTCTTTTCCCCTTTGCTGGCCCCTGTTGCAGAAAACCTACCCCTGATTTCTCTATACTAGACAAATAGATCAAAGAAAACACTATGAATGGCATCCTATCTTTTAAAAAGTTGAAGTTATTTCCTTCTTGACCTTGGTAGGCTACTAGCAGCCTTTCTTAAGTGTAAAGGGAAGTTTATCCTTAATTTAGCACATACATTTATGAATATGACTACTCCCAAAGCTATATGGCCCACATTAAAAAAGTCCAGTACCTCCATCATCTTCTGTAGCAAGACAAAAATGAAACTTGTAAGCTACATGCATGTAAAAAGGGGCCCTATTTTTTTTTTTTTTTTATAGGCTAAAAAGCTGGAGGGAGCAAACCTCAAAAGAAAGCAAGTAAATCATGTAATACCTGAAAGTAATCCGTGATGAAGGATCCCAGTTCACTCTTCAGAAGCCGTCTGTAGACAAAAGGAATTTAACAAGACGTATTTTAAATACACACAGGCAGAAGCCACTCTAAACAAGTATTTCTGATAAAAACTGTTGTATTTTAAATCAGGCTATGATAGAACGTTTACGTTGTAATACATATTTATATTTCAAAACTCTGATATAAAAAATCAGTATTGTTTTAAACCCAAAGCAGTATTAAAAAAAAAAAAACAAAACAAACTAAACCTCACAAAGAGCATTTGCACTTTCAGCTTTCAGTAACTGTAAGCATAAATCCTGCAGCAGTAAATTCTGCCTAAAATTTAATATGTGCCCAACACTTTTGACTGTAAAATACTGCATTTTTCCTGTTTTAAGAGATTTGCTTTTAACCAACATGAAGTATAATCAAGAGTGCTTAAAAATGGCATTTGAATCAGGGACCATCCAGTTCTCAGGCTGCATTCTTATCAAGAAACTACACCACTTCTTCCTAATCTTTGATGAAAGTCAATTTTGACAGCAACTTTCCACCCTAACCATTTAGTAACACTTCTAAATTTATTTGCATGCCAACATTCTTCACTCCTTCTCTCTCAGGGCAATTATATTTACCCTTCCCATCTCAAAGTACATTTATGTTTCTATGAGATGGGATAAACCAGATAAGCTTTTGGGGCCTGTTTGTCAGAAGTTCTTCCACTGGCTTCAGCATAGTCCAGGGGGTTCTCCACCAGCTGACTGACAAGCCCATGATACAACTTCACCTCACAGAGGTAGAGCAGCAATTAGAGGCTTGAGCCCTAGACAGAATGCAAGGAAGGAGTCTCTTCCTATTTGCTTTCTGGAATCCCAAATCTTGATGGCCTTTCTTACATTTCCTCTTGCCATGACAACTGACTTTTAGACCAGTAAAAAACAAAAACAAACAAACCAAACAACACCACCACAAAAAAACAAACCAACACAACACCACCACGCCAACAACTTGCTGGCAGCAATCCAGAGCAAAATGTTACCACCTGTTCGCCTCTTAGTTGTGCCATTACTATTCTACTTTAAATCTTTTCTGCATGTCCCACTGTCAAATAATTAAATGCTGTGCAATATCTGTGTCTTAAAGCACTGCCTTTGCTAACTTTCACCAAGGAGCTGAATGAAGAACTACAAACAAGTGCACCAGCGCAACCTAACGGCACACAAGAGCTGGCTGCCTGACAGGTCTAGCTTTTTGCCCATTGTCAAGCTAGAGATTCACCTCATGCGCACAGAGCTAATGTGTTGCCAGTTACATCAAGAGTCATAGGTACGAGACTGAAGGTGTGCATACAAACATACAGATGCACGTCCTTTGCTCCTTAGATGGACATTAATGAGTAACTTGAATGTTTAAGTGATCTATTTAGAGAATGACATTTGCAGATGTAACCAATGCTCAGGGCACCTGCAGGAACATTAATCACGTATTTCAAGGTGAGCGCTTCCAAGCGCTGCCTGAGAGTCCCTGTCAATGGAAGAGCGCATTTCCACTCCTACCATCAGCACTGCTTGAAAAGCACACACAGTTCACAATGAATTTCCTGTTCTTCGCCCAGCTCTTGACAGTCTAGATACGCTTCAGTAACCCACATGAAGAAAGCATAGTCCAGTTACTGTGGCCAAGCCCAGGCAATACAGCTATTCCGCCTGGTGTCCTGCCTCCCCACAAGGATGGGAAGGACTCCCTGCTTGCACTGGGGCCGAAGTGCAGGCTGCAGCCACCACAGTGAGCAACAGCCTGGCAGACAAGTCACAAACCCCAAAGCCAGTCCCCAAGCCTGCCAACAGACTCTAGGTTAGGGTATTTCCAAAGGCTTAGGAAATTAATTTTCTTTTCACATACAGAAATACGCATCCCATGAAGAATTAAGACTGTTCCAAGCACTTAAGCCTAACTTAAGGACTTCTGACCTGAACGCAATAAAATACCATTAAAGAATGAAACACTGCCCTCACTCAGCTGCCAAAAGGAATTATATTAAACTTTCACCTTGGGACCATACCAAATAGGACAGAGTCTCACACCCTGCAAGCTGCATTTATTTTGAAAGTAGGGAAATGGGTAGTTCAGACTGCTGCTTAGTATGTGCTTAGCCCAAATTGCCATTTCAATTGGTGCTTGGAAAAACTGCAGTAGGGATGGGGGACATATAGAAGGAAAATTGGAGCCCTGTATGACAGCATTTATGATGAATGAATATAGATACAGTGGGAAAGAGAGAGGGAGGAGGAACTACATACATCAGCTCCAACAATGCTTCTCCTAGCAGCACTTGGAACAAAAGCAAGAATAAATTGTTCTTTTATCTACTCTACAGTCCTATCTACTGCTAACCAAACTTTCCAAATAATCAGAATGAAACCACAGATAATCACGAAACCTGCTTAAAAAAAAACCAAAACCACAACTTTTAATTGTAGTTACCATCAGTGTAAGAAAACGTTTGTTAGGCTTTCCCATTTATCATCTTTAGGGTTCATATTTTCAGGTCTCGCTCTGTAATTGTCACATGAAGATGAAACTTTTAAATGACACGCTATGTTCTGCTTTCAGTTTAAACACTTCATGGTTCTGAGAAGCTTGGGTTTAGAAAAGAGATGTTACTACCATCATGAATGCCCTTATGTGTAAAAATCAGTCAGAAGAGGCAAACTCCCTAGGAGGGGACAAAATCCTTATAATTCAAGTTAATACAGATCCTGTCCTTGCCAAAGCTACACATCCACACAGGTCAGAGAAACATTATCCAAGTGTCCCATGTCCTCCACCAACAGCAAAAACAAAGTTTGCCTGAAACCCCAAAGCTGAACTTAAGTTTGTTTCAGTCCCTTCTCCTCCCACCAATATCTTCCAACTGCAGCTTTGTAGGGGAACAAAACCAAGCAGACACCAAACATGCAGCAACAAAAATCCCTTTTCATGCATTTCAGAAACCTACCTGATATTTTCATTGAGGGTGTAAAGTTCATTGTTCTGCAAGCCTCCACCTTTGAATACATTTATCACTGCCGTTTGAACACTGCCAAAAAAGAAATAAGACAGTACAACATCCATAAATAACAGCCATCAGTATGATTTAACACAGAGTGCAATGTGAGCTAGCCGCCAAAAGCTGAGTGGTTACAATGGGGTGGAGACGTTAAGTGCATTTAAATAACTGCACGCTTTCTTCCCTCGAAATAATCACTCTTATTTACTTATATCTCTCATGGAAGACAGGGCGCAACCAAACTCAGGTTGTGCCTAGAGTAAGCAAGGGACACTGTACACAAAGAACATGTTCTCACCAGATATATATCTTTAACACATCTGTTTGGGGGATCTCTGCTGCGCATTGCAGGCTAGTTGCTATGAGAAGTCATAGATTTTTGGCAGTATCTGCTGAACACATCACGTTGTACTATCCAGTGATGCTAGCAAGAACCACCCAATCTGCAGAGTCTGACAGGACACTGGCTGTGCTGGATGACATTCTGCAGCCAGCATCATCTTAGACCCAACTTTAAGCCCTGTTAATGCCTGTAAGATGCTGCTGGAGGACCTTCTAACTCATACTTCTCTCATCAGCACAGAGGAAGTAATAAAGTGACAGCATACAAGATGATTTAGCACGTCTAAAGGCTTGCCATGGCTAACAAGAGGAGGTGTCATTTCCTTAAAGGGCATTCCCTTCTGTGGGTCAGTTACGGCATTTGCATGCTTCACAGACTTCAGCTCATTATCCTAGCGTAAAACCGTGATGTTTTTGCTGGGCTACTTTTGTGTGGTATTAGTAAGGTGAGCTAGGCCAGCAAAAGAGAGGGATCAGCACAATGCAGAGCTAATGCAAGGTGGCAGAAGCAGGCGCGGGAAGACCCAGTTTTGGTAGCAGTAGACTATTAGATCAGATCAGGACATCATACTCTCCACCCTATAAATAGTTTTTCCAGTTGCCATTGCTACATGACACACATTGCAGACAGGATTTAGCTGTAAATAGGAAATGCTGGTAGAAGCCATGAGCTTAGCAGTTGTCAGAGGAACTCAGCTGTGGTAAAAGCTTCATAATATGCAAATAAATTCCTGTTGTGCATTAAGAAACTGGTTTTTATTACAATACTAGGGATGTGTTTTCCTAAATGGCACTTAAAAAGATCAACTGTTAACAAAAAGTAATTCTGTTTTACATCAAGACAATATCTCTGAACAATGTTGGCCAAAAACAAGGCCAAACACTACTAGGTTTAATTTTTTCACCTCCATGGAGGTTTTCAATGCTGGAAAAGCTTGGGCATGTCAAGAATTCATGCATGCTTATAAACAGATATGCTGAGCCATAAATTGCCTGAAGCACAAAGATCAGACATGCACAGCCCTTATTGCAGGGCTGTTCCAAGGTAAAAGCTCGGCCCAGATGGGTCCTGCTCACCTGTTCCACGCAGAGTTGGAGCTGAGCTGCAGAGCCTGCCGGGCTGCCTGAAACCGCGGCAGGTCACTGAGGACTGGGGAGCTCATGAAGCGAGGTCGGGGCCGTCTGAATGAACCCATGTTGTGGAACTGCGGAGCGAAGGATGGAGCTATGGTGAACCCTTCACTCACACATTCAGGTGGAGTGGAGCAGGGCCATCAGAAAGTCTCTGCTCTTGAAGGTCCAAGTGTCAATCTCAGTAATGTCAATGAGTCTTCAAGCCCAAGGACTCACCCTGCAACAAAAGCAAAGAGTCAGTCTTGGACTAGCAGTTTCCCACAGCAGCAGGTTGTGACACAAACATGCACTGCAAGACAATGAAGGAACTGAAGCAGTCCTGCAAAGCAAAGAGAAAGGAAAAGAGTAAGACAGAGAAGGGAGGGGTAAAAATATCATATCCCATTAACAGCAAACTTGGGCAAATCTTCTGGAGTTCTTCAACAGTAGTCCCCCTTCCCATCATGCTCCTTAAACAATGAACCTACACAGCCAGCCAGAAATACAAGCACGGTCTCTCCATTTCAATTAGCAGAGATGCCTAAACTCTTTTGCCAGAGGCACTTTACAAATACCTTTAACTACAGTTAGACATTCAGCCTGTATAAAATACTATTAGAACCTGGAGAAAGAGAAAATTCTTTGGCCAGAAAGGAACAAAAGATGAGCAACAGAAGAAAAAATGAACCAACAAACACAATGTTTTGGTTTGGGGTTTTTTTTGAGAAGTGTTGTGCAAGGGAATAAACCCACTCATTACAAAAAGGATACAACAGGGAGCCTCTGCAAAAGTGGTTGGACAACCAGATATTTTGAGAGCAAGCAGGAGTTTTATGTTTGTTTTGTCTTCTACAGAATGAGAATTGCTAGGCCAAACACAGAATGCCCGTATTTTCCACTCCATATAGATGAATATGTAGCCCCAAGTAAACCACAGAAATACAAGAAGTTAGCTTGGATAAAAACCACAAAAAAAAAATTGGCAAAGTTTCTGTACTTCAAAATCTTCCCACTTAAGATGAACACCATCAGTAGATGTAGTTGGCACTTTGGAGAATGGAGATGTTGGAGAAAGGAGAGGAGGGAAAAAAAAAAAAAAGTTGTATAACTGAATGGCACATGAAAGATGTAAAGCAAAGTCATCTTTTTTCCACTACATCTTCAGCATGAAGTGAAAAGAGAGATCATCAGCCAAAGAAATGTTGTGTATCTGCACAGTGCTTCTAATCTGACTAGAGGTCAGCTTCAGGAACCTCTTTCCACTCCCCAAACCATAATTAACTCTTCTACGTGTAAAAGAATAGCTTCCTTCCCACCCGGCCAGCCCCATTTCATGCTGACCTCACTTTGCTACCCCGCCTCCACATGGCCTTGTCAGTTGTTGATCAACCACCATGAAGCCCTTGCTGATCCACAGGCACCACACACCCTGCTATGAGGAAGTTAAAGGAGAAAATACAGAGAAAACACCTCATTTTTTAGGCACTGAAACTGGTACTATCATTCTTGTTGCTATTCAAGAAATAAGTACAGTTATTATTCCCCCACAAGCTAAATACAGTTTGCACAGATATTTGTGGAACTGGAACATGGCTACAACTTTTTTCTGTCTTTAGACATCTCCTGGCTGTCTTTAAAGATGATGGAGCTCAGACAGTCTTTCATGACATCAGCTTAGCATTTACTGTTGTTGCTCACAAGAGCAGCAATCTGCTGATTCTGTGGCTGCTCTGTTCCAATTAAAAAAAAAACAACAGTAACTTTTAGAAATTAACAATAAATGTAAACTAATACAACCAAATCATCAAGGTATTCTGTGTGCATTTTGAATAACAGTTCATTTGACATTGCCCATACCTTCTCAATCTGCCAGCAATTTCTCTATTGGAAATTGTAACCACATCAGAAATGAAAAGAAAAAGGCTCCAGCACCTTGGAGAGCCAAAGGCAGGCTTTCCTCACAACACAGAAAAGGTGTCCGGGAGGCAAAGCGTAAGTATAACAGACTTTCCTGTTGCAAAACAAGTGCTTGTGCCAATATTTGTCATCTCCAAGCTCCAAAGCTGACAGTGTGAGGAGCTGAATGAGCGACAGCTCACTCGTAGCAGTGCAGTAACGTTTCTAGCTTAAAAATTTTTACACTGGGAAAAGAGCATATATTTTTCAGAGAAAAAAAAAAAATGCAATGTAAGTGTTGCTTTAGATCATTTGTAGGCATTTAACGGGGTTACAAACAGTGGTTAAGAGGCCTGCGGTAGTCCACAAGCCTCCTAGTACCACCATTCCACGTGCCATTAATGTGTACAAGTATCTTTCTCACCAGCAATGAAAACATTTTATAAAGCTGCATTTATATTAATTTGAGCTAGATTCAGTTGCAAGGGGAAAGTCTAAATCCAGGAATGTAAGTCAGGAGAACCACCTCTGTGCCTTAAAATACCTATATTTTAAGTTTGTGTAGGAAATTATTTGGCCTGTTCTCTGCAAAGTGGTAAAACACCATGATCAGGAAGGTCTTGCCTGAGCTTGGGATTTATGAGATTGATTCCATAGCAGCAGAACTGCGGCATTTCCTTAACCTCTGTTGAAGTCACCCGGACAGATAATAACAAGCTCTTGTCTGCCAAGAGCAGATAAGACACCCCTCTTCCCCCTTCATCCCGTAGCTCCAGTCTGCCATCCCATGTTACTGTCAAGTCAACCTTACTTTAGATTCACATCAGGAATTTAAGACAAGATCCTCAGCTTTAAGACCAGATTCAGGTTTCCTTTCAGATCAGACACCAGAGAAACCAGATTCAGAGTCTTGTTTTCATTTCTTCAGGACTTAAAGATAAAAATGTCTCCTATCCTATCTACACCAATCACTGTTAAATGGCAGGCACAGCAAAGTGTTACCCTGAAGGCAGGCTAGCCACCAAATGGTATCCACACATAACTGACCCTCACATTACCAGAATTGGAAATGCCAAAGTCTGTGAGAAGGACCACACTCTTCCCATGCCCACAGCCTATTTAAACTATTTTCAGAGTTTCATAAAGCTTGAAGTAACAGAGTATTTACTCAAAACCAAACTTCTGGCATAAGTAGCTTGCAGACCTGTGCTCCTGAAGGTACAACAAAACACCCAATCAAACACTTCCATCAGACCAGATTTTCCTTTCACAGCAATCAGCTTCCACTGAAGGTTTTCCCCAAAGTAACATAGCCTTGTAAATACTGCTTCATTTTTGCAGGGAAGTTGCATCAGCAGTTTGTTGGCAATGTCCACAGTGTGCATTCTGCAGTGCGCAATTTTTGGCTTTTTACTGAGGAAAAATGACCCTTGTGGCAAGAAAGGTATTAACATAATTATAGGGTAGTAAGAAGCCCTCATGGTATTCAGGTTATTTTAGCTATAGGGAATGAACAGTATTTAGCAAAACGCTGAGTACAGCAAGGAACAATTTTCCTCTTCAGTTTGCCATGAAAACTCCCACAGAATTACCCAGAAATACGGAAACAGATATTGCCCTCCTAGAGGCCTTCAGTCCAAACTCCCTCATATATTCCATCTCCTCTTCCTAAGACTAAAGTGTTTGAGAAGGCTACAAAATAAAACCTACTTCTAATAATTATAGTACTATTATTTATCAACCACAGAACTAGAAAAAACTTTACAAAGAAGCAATTATTATTTTCCCCCTTTTGTATGAGTGAAGGGAGACACCCAGGTGCAGCATATTCTAGCCACCAAGCTACACTCTCACCATTGATTATAAAAGGCACAAAGACCTGGAGACTGAAGTGCAGCAACCACACAAGAGATACAGCCACACCAAGATCTTCTCTCACTGTCACACACTCCAGCTGCTGGGGAAATGCTTTATGTGGCATCCGGGCATTTCAAACTGCTTGAACATTTCCCACTCCCCTCATCTTCCTTAATGACCCTGCATATCTTTTTTGGCAAGAAGTTTATCATAAGGAAGTCAGAGAGATAGGTATTGCTCTTCCATGCCTCTCAACTGCCCTACACCCTGGTCTTTTTTTTTCTCATATCCTTTATTATCATATCAAAACCCAGCTATCAAAACCCTCTAGATCTCTAACAAGGGAGATATGCCATCTGTGTAAAACCCATGTCTTTGAGCAAGTAAACTCTTCAGAGCTGAAACTCAACCTTCTCAACTGGGTGAGCAAAGCAGGACAATGAGTCAATCTGACAACAATGCAATTTCATCCACTTGTAATTCATCACATCTGAGTAAACACTTTAAGGATTAATGTGCATCTTTAAAGAGAAGAATCAAGCATGGAGACAAAAACTTTTCCAACACACATAGATACAGGCATTTATAAAAACATTACAGTCATCCTGCTAAGAATTTTTTAATTTGTTTTGTATTTGCCATGAAAACCATCAGAGAAATCATTCTAAAAGTATTTCATGAAAAGACCTTTCCCTCCCAACAGACAATAATATATCTGACTGTCTGGAGGAGGAAAAAAACAAAAGGTTGGCAGCAATTCCTCCAAATAAGGAATCTTCATTATAATCTTTCGCCAAACAAACAAAATGCCCATGGAGAGATTTATCAAAAGAACAGACCATTTTAAATTCCTCTTCTGCCTTCTCTTCAAGACTCAGAGCAACAATTGCTACTGGAAGTGATAAGGCAGCAAAAGCTATAACCGTTTTTGCTTCTTAGAGCATGAAAACACTACAGAGTGTTTCAAAACGACAGACCCAATTTGAAATCACTGTATCTTTGAAATTGGATCCATCTTTTTGAAACACCCTGTGCTTCACACCAAATACACACAAAAAATCCACAAGTCAAAAAGTAACTTTAAATCAAATGGCAAGGGACAGAAAGAGATCAGGGAAATCACAAGATTGTCAGCTCATTCAAACAAGCATTTCCCAGGTCTCCTGAAACAGAGCAAAAGAAAATAAGGAGTTATCCAGAATTAAGTGATGCTTTGCCATTTAAGCTTTTTTTAGTGGTAAAAAAAATAGGCCCTTCATGAAGAAAGATATCCACTTGTCCATTTTCCTCTCCTTCATATGACTTGTGCAATTGTGACATTGAAAACACATGACCATAAAATACATCAGAATTTTTTCTAATGATTTTGGGTGTGGAAGGAGCCTAGTCTTAAGAAAAATCCTCCACTCTCTATCAGGCCTATGGACCCATAATGAGTGGTTTCACCCTACCTCAGACACAAAATATATGCAGAGAACCATCTAGATACTTGTTAGCTCATTCTCCTTCCAACGCAGTAGATCCTTAACAAAGTATGTGTTTAGCAAAATCCTTGTTTTTAGTTCAACTGACAAGATCTGAAGACACTACTTCTGACAAAAAACCCTCATTTATTTGTCATGCAGCCATACTGAGAAGTGGAAAACCAGCACACAACCTGTAACTTCAAGCTTTTTAGGTCATGACAACTACACATGAACGAACTTAGTCTATATTCTAAGAAAACACCAACAGCTTTTGTCACTGTTAAATTAACAACACATTTGGTTCCTCTTATAGAGTTTCTTAAAAATAAACAAGGTCAGCTTAGGTGATCAAATCAAAATTTATTCAATAACTAACAAATGTCACTTCTGCTTAACATTGATCAGAAGCCATCTTAGATGCATGTCAGATGTTAAAAATTCTGGAGGCAGTCTGGTGCCCAATCTCCTGCCTATACCATCATCCTTTCATGCCTTCACATCTTTGGAAATCTGACCAATGAAAATTTTAGTGGTTAATTCACATCCCATCAAAAACAATAGGAATCTAAAGATTGGTCTTAATGTGGTTTGAGTCAAGCCCTGAAGCAGCAAGGAAAAGTGTAGATACTTTATCTTGCGAGCAGCCCCTCACATAAGGCACAGAGTATCTTCAGGTGTGCTGATGCTAGCACCATGACCACAGCCCATGCCAAGAGACTTTCTTAGCGCAGGAAGGTAAATGGAAGAGTGCAAGACCAGCCTTCAGGTCAGACAATCTTGTCAGCAGGATTGATTCAAGTTGCAGACTTTAAAAGGCAGCCTCTTCAACCCATGTATTACTGCCACTTGTTTCTGAAATCCCACCAACAAAACCAGCTCAGAAGTTTTGCAAGGGAAAACTCTAGTGAAGCTATGATCAGGAATCACAGGCCAGAGGCACACTCAGGGGCCATGCCCCTACTCTCAGCACAGGGACAGGATCCAGGCGGGAAGGACAGTGCTGCACCAACACCTCATTTGGCTGTGCCCCAGATGCTGTCACATAGGGGACAGCAAGGTGACTCCTCAAACTCTCTGTGCAGGTTACATGCTAGCTTGCAAAACAGGACTTCAGCAAGCCAAAGCACATTACCTACAGACCCATTGCACACCTCCTGCCAGCCCTTGGCTGGGCCCAGCACGTGCAGTGCCAAGGGCTGCTGTGGTTGCCCACCTGCCCATCCCACATCTCCCACCCTGCACCATGGGAAAGCCTTGAGGTATCCCACGCAGCCTCAGCCCCTGGTGGATGGGCCACTGAGTCCTGCAAAATGTTCCTTTCATCAAGAGCTGTTGGATGATTACTAATAAGAGTGAAAAAAATTATCTCAATTTTCTGGTTGAGGAAATAAAGTTGCAAAGCCAGTGAAATGACTTACCCAGGTCTTCCCTCCCCCAACCCAGGATCCTATTCACCAAACAAAAATATCCCTCTAAAGATCCTTTAATGAAGCTTTTCAAATTATTCCATGGAGTTAGAAAGAACAAGGATTCATCTGATCTACCTCTCCTTTCCAAAGCTGAATCAATACCAAAAAGTGTCAATTTTTTTTTAATATTATTCTTTTGCTGGGTTACCCCACCATGAAGGCAGCAATTTTGTGCCCCATAAATAGCCTCACCTATCCATAATGAAACTTGATAGATTTTAATAATTCATGTGAAGAATGTAGAAGTGACATCAACAGAATATGAGAGAACAGCCCTCTCAATACAAAATGTTGACACTCTGCTATACACCCATATACCCAACAATTTTACTGCTAATCTTTGACTACACGGAACAAGATCTCATCTTCTCTATCTTCCTAGTACACACCCTTCTCCATAAATGAGACCCCAGCATCCCTACCTTCCTCCACATCTTTTGCATATTCCCCTCTTCAAACTGGACTCACATCATGCCTTTATTCATAATACATCTCAAACAAATTCACAAACAGATCTAACTTGGCTTTGATAGCAGAGCAATGTAACATTTGAAAAGAAACTCAGTGGTTTCCACTTAGTTATGCTTTGAGCTCCTGAGGTTAAAGCAAACGTGAAACTCAAAGTGAAACTCTACTTAGAGTGAGAGGAAATATATGAGAAGATGAGGGAGAAAAACCTCACTTATGTCCCAGTATGGTCTGAGAAGCTTCTCTGTAATTCAGAGACCACTGCAACCCCCTTGGATTTCATGGCCAGTTAGAAGTAAGGCTGCTACCTCATACAATAGTACAATTCCTCACTAAAAAATGTAAGTAATCAGTAATGACACAGAGTGAGACAGTTCAATGTGAATTAAAAATATCAGGTCATAGTAAAGAACACAGAGAAAAAGAAATATTTTGTAATATAGGAGTAGCATCTAAGACAAGTTATTTTGTTCTGTACCACAGGTTTTCTGTGTTACTTTACAAACATTACTTAATTCTTTGGACTTACATCACTGAAAAATGGGCAAAATTGTTATGGTTATTAAAAGGTGCCACATGTATGCAAAGCCCTCTGAAATGTTTAGGTAGAGAACACCTCATTAGCTTAGCTTAGCTAATGAGGTGTTCTGACCAGTATGAAGACTGAGACAAATTTTAATCAGATACTCCTAATAACTGATAGAATCTTGTTGAAACAAACTGTATTCCCTGTATAAGCAACTACCACACCAAAAACCTATCTGTGAAAGGCAAGAAGCAAAAAATGTACTGGAGTTTCAGAATCATAAAACTGCTGGACTGAATTGGGACTGAAAAAATACAATTACATCTTTGATTAAATAAGAACCCCATCTAATAGAGAGGAGGAAGGGATAAGAGGGGAACAGTAGAGAAACATCACCATTTTTTGATTAACTGAAAGCATTAGGGTTTTTAAGGCATTCCATAAAGTTGTACCTATGACAGCTACAGTAACCATACTTTCAAAATTAGCTCAGTGCAGTGCTGTCCTAATCCACAGCAGCTAGCACAGATTTTTTTTTTTTAGGCAGCAAGCTCATCTGTCTCCCTCTTTTGAGTTTCACCCACCAAGATGTAGCTCGCTTCAGACAGCAGAGTTAAAATCACCATTGCTTTGTCTCCAATTCTATAGCAAGGCTTTATTCAAATAGTTACACTCTAAAAACCACAACTGATGTAATAGCAAAGTAGTACCTCAAGGAGCAACGGGCCCCAGTTCAGTGGCCTATGCTATTCCCAGGCCTACCAGTCCTAAACTCTGTTGATTACCAAGAATGACTTTACATCAGCATAGCTGATAAAAACAAGCTGATTAAAACAAGCCATAGAATGAAAATAAGAAAAAAAAAGATGACACGCACATAAATAGTTATTTCTTTCCACTGTTGGGAATATAATGTAATAGATGCACTAGTACATGCATCTCTACTGGAGTTAAACAGGACAGGAATGTATCATTTGAATGACATGAGTACGAATAAGCTGTCAAACTTCTTGCTGCAGAAAGGCCTTAGGATTGAATTGACAAACGTGTTTTCAAACCCAGAAACCAATTTAGCAGCTTCAGCCTGTTTCAAATCACTTCCACGTAGCATATGCTCCAAAATTCAGGAAATATGTGTATTAACTCATTCAAAACAAACTACAAAGTGCATTGAATAGTCTGTAGAGATCACAGCAGTTTTGCTTAGCATACTGAAAAGCTGTTAGCTTGTATTTAAAATGAATAAAAGCCATAGCTGCTCAACAAGCACATCGTTCATATTTGGTAGTTACATGAGCAGCAGAACTAAACCAGCTCTGCTCTCCCACATTGCAATCTCTTCTGAATTTCACACATGCAGGAGGGCATAAGCCCACTAAGAATGCTTCCTTCAGCTCTAAAAACATTTTCACATTGCTCAGAGAAACTTTATGGTTTTAGACCTTTCCTTCCCTGTTTAAATGTGGTGAAATCCACAAACTAATTCATAAAGTTACAAGAGGGAACAGACAAGGGACAGCCACAGGGATGCTCTCTTAAAGATGGCAGCCAGAAGCACAGAGGGAGGAAGAACACAGTTTCTGAAGCAAAAAAAGTCACATCAGTCTAAATGTAATGACATATATAATTTTTTAGGAACATTAACTAGAAAGCATACAGGATACACTTCCTCAAAAATCAAACAAAATGTCAGCAACTGCAATTATTTTATGAACTATCTCTGCTACAACTGGAATGACTATCATCTTCGTGTTTTCTGGCACTTCACACTCAATCCTTTTTGTTTTCTTAGTCTTTTTTGTTTGTTTGTTTGCTTTCACATTCCTGTTGTTTTTAATAAAACTTAAGTATACTCCAACATGTTTAACCCTGGGGCTAGAGAACATGGCAGTTAAGTAGCCTGCTTATACATCACAGCCAGTTTTAGTATAACTGTTTTTTGCTAAAATCCTTCCTCTGAATTGCACTAATTCCCCTGCTACTTCTAAGCCCTTGATGATGCATTCCAGTCTCATTCCTCCTCTCTTCCCATAAAAATGGAAGCTACATCTACTTATTTCTCAAAGAAACAGTTAAATATCTCACCTGTTCCATGTCTTTGGTTGCTGGAAATTTAAGGAACTGAAATTCTTCCAAAAGGGATTGAGGAGTCAGCAAACACTACCTCCGTTCCAGCTGAACTTTGAAAGCGAATGTTGGAAGTCTTATCAGAGTCTCAGCTGACATCAGACAGCTCATAAACACACTGCATAAAAATAATTACAAATAATTTTATCTTGAAGGCTGAAGACAAATAGAAGACTATCACCTTAACCCTACTGTAAAACTGCCAAAAGGAAATATTACTATTAAACTGGCATAGTAAAAAAGACTCCCATGTGGGCTCAAATGTACTTGAACTTCCCTGCCCACCCTTGGCACTGTCAACTTGCAGGTACCATCCATGTAGAACCCAGTGCAATGCACCATTCCTGACTTGACAGCTATTTTATTTAGAGATTCAGGACACTCCCACCATAGACAACCACAGAATAATTCACCTCTGGAAAAGCTTCTTCCTAGTTTCACCAAAAAGCAGCTGTTTTTCACCCCAAGTCTATGAATTTTTGTCCATCTGATGTACTTTAGAAGTCCACAGCACTAAAATCTCAGCAACAATGCCATACATTGCCTATGAACTGTGTATCAAGAGTGCACACTGCCTTAGATTTTTGTGAATTTTTCATTTACTTGGGATATGAAGTCTGCTTTTTCCTGTTTTTTAGAACACAAGAGAATAATATTTTCTTTTTTCTTTAGTTCAATATTTTGGTAGTACTTTAAAGTTCATTTATCTCTTACATGTTATGGCTAAAAAAAAGTCACAAACCTTCTGCCGGATTCTCTCAGTTTGTGTGACAGCTCAATCAATCACAATAGTCTCTCTTGGCTGTAAAAAAAATAGTTTTAATCAGATAAATTGAATCTAAACGGCAAAAAAATCATGTGAGTGCTTTTATATCATGATTCTCCACTTACCTACATGGAAACGCCATTAGATTTGGGTTGCTACCACAGATTATGTTCTCAAACCTAACATCTTTCACATGGCTGTAGAATGGCTGGCATAACTTACTACATGTATTTTCAGCTATAGGTCATTTTTTGTTGCCAGAATGCTAACAAAGTTCTTCACAGTGGTCAGAGGACAGGATTTTACCCTTAGCTAGGTAGTTGTCTAGTTTCAGGAAAGTCAGTTTATCAGAAGAGCACAATGTCTTGTCTCCACTGATCTACCTGTACCATTAGGGACTACTGCACAGTTTGGACTGTGCCATCTCTTAGGAAAAACTATGTAGCCTGCACATCAACTTACGTATCTTGTGCATGCTGCCTCACTGTGAAATAAGATATATGGGTATATAAAGTATGCGGGCACATACAGTACTATATGTAAGATGTAACAGCTCTTGCACACGGATCCAGATACCAATGACTGAAGCCTTTTATACCTCAAAACTGCAGCACTACTGATAAATAGGCTCAGCACTTGTTGCTGACAAACAAACAAGAAACCACTCTAGTCAAGACGGCCCACTTGCATGAACAAATCAACATATGACTGGAAAACGCAGAAAAAAAGTAGCTGTGCTGTGGACTACTTTTTTCAGCACAGACAACCAGGAGCTCCACTGACAGGGGTCACTGCTAGCATGCCACAGAGCTGTGGCTGATGTTCCATCAAGAAAAAGGTGGCAGCGGACAGGTTTGGCAGTTGAAGGAGCCAAAAAGTAGATTATGTCCGTGAAAATGGAACAGCATTGAAAATATTACTAGGGCAGAGAGGCTCTGAATGCTTGCTGGGGAAACATCGGTGCCATCACCCTGGGGGAGAGGCCCGAGGGAAGACAGAAAAGGATGCAGCTGGTTTTTAAACAGATGGCCTTCTGCTTATGGCTTTTGTCTCCTCTTGCAGCAGTTATGTGCTAATGCAATTTATTTAGAGAAAGAGGAGAAAGATCTCTTTCCCTTCACCCCTGGTTTCAGAATTATTGTGTCTCCTGGGGGGAGGGGTTAGACTGAGACATTTGGTTTGGAAATGACTCACTCTGCAGTGCTAGGCAGCCGGAGGGTCTATTTTTAATATTTTAAACGGAGAACTTACCAGGTTTTATGCCTGCACTTTGCTTCAGAGGCACCGCCAGGCAAGGGGAGCCGTCTCAGCCCGCTCCCTTCCGCAAGCCGCCCCCCGGCAAACATCCCCTGCGCAGCGCCAATGGTGCCCTTGCGCTACCAGCACCGCTGCCAGCTCCGCTGCCTCCGCGGGCGAAACAGACGCACCCGGCAGCCGCCGAGCCCCCGCGGCCGCGTAGTCCCCTCCGAGCGGGGCCAGCGCCTGGCAGCTCCCCTCGCACTCACCCTCGCCGGGCTGCAGAGCGGGCGGCTGCCCGGGACGTAACCGCCCCACGCCCCTCCGGCTCCGACCAACGGACGTGTTGCTTCTTCGCCGAGATCTGGCGAAGTTTGCTACCAACCAGCCAGGATTTTACACTTCTGGCTGCCGGCCAGCCTTTATTTTTACAATCTGCCTCTTGCTGGCTCCTCCCAGCAGAAACAAAAGGCGGCCGGGCCAGGAGGAGTGGAGGCAGCGGGGGCTGCCTCCTCTACCGCTGCGGGGTGGGGGAAGCCCGCCCCGGCAGAGTCAGGAAGTTTAAATTCTTCTGGCCTGTAGCGAAAGAAAAGAAAAGGAAGGGAAGGGAAAAGACAAGAGAGGACAGGACAGAGGAGCCCCAGAGGCCCTTCCCGAGGAAGGGCGGCCGGCGGGCCCGGTCCCTGGAGCCTCCTGAGATGCTGGAGCTGCCACCGACTCCTCGCAGGCCTGGCTCGGGGCGCGAAATTTGCCTTGTTACACCCAGCTGCAGATAAAGAAACGGCGGGCTACGGCCCATTAAACGTGCAGCATGGGGAAGGGGATGTACCATTTAAAGACAGGGCTTATTTTATTTTGATCTCTTGGTTCAGTGTTCCTCTGGCAGGTGCAGCCCCGGTGCAGTTTGCTCTGTTCTGCAGCAGGTATCACGCAGGAAACTACTGAAAAAAAAAACCACCTGTAATTCGGAGTGCTTAAGAACATTAAAAAGCCGCAATTAGTTGCAATCAGTGACCGCTCCAACTGAACCTGTAACTCGAATAGTGAGGGCGACTTTTGGAAAGCTGCTCATTAATTTAAAGTGCTGAGATTTTTAAGTGTTTAAAGGAGACAGACCAAATTTGTAAAATACAGGGCATTGGACAAAAGTTGTGAAATATATTGCTTTGAAATTGGCTCCATATTTATGAAACACCCTGTAGCATCGTTTTCTCTAACTGCTTAAGAGGATTTTGTGAATTAATTTATGCATGGCATGGATAGTGCTTGGTAACCCAATGCACTGTTTGTTAAGAAAATAACTTTCCAGCTAAGTTACATCTGGCCTTAAAATGTGAAAAGCTGATGCTACTCTGGAACCAGTATGTTAATCCATCAGCCCATGATAGGATTTTCTTAACACTTTTAAGTTGTTCTGTAGATATCCATAGCAAGCTTAGATGAGAATACCTGCTGTATGTGTTTGTTTGTAGGAGAGGTATTCTCATGTCTCCCTCCTTTTCTGTCTCTACATGTATAAAGCAAAGGCTCACTGAGGTACTGTGAAACTTACCTGCTGTCTATTGCTACTACTAGTTATACAAATAGGATTTACTATTATCAACATTAAATCAGTACCTGAGGCTTGCAGGCAGGACTTAACTACAAGCTATATGAACACATACAAAACCATGTTTCCTGTTCCAGACTGATGTGGCATATGATGAGAGTTCATACCTATCCAGCGCATAAAATTTTAGTGCATCTGTTAATCTACTAACAATTTTAAGTGCATATTGTCGTTAATTCTGCACTTTCTTTCCAAGCCAACAGTTACTAATCTTGCAGAGACAGTATTGCTGAAGTGAAGTTTGAGTAGTGGTCTCGATCTGCAGCCCATGAAATAGCCAGAAAGTGAGTGCCACTAAAGGGAGATTGACTACAGAAGCAAGGATGTAATTTATCATAGTGAAACCATGGACCAGCAAAGATCCTAAGGAATTTGCAGGTGAAAAGAATGGTGACCTGACATACCTGGTCAGGTGACATGCTCCATCTGAAAGACATTCTCAGGTTTTCTTATAAAAATCCCAGCACACAAGCTGGAATTTTTCCCCAAATTTTAACTCACATGGTTATGCATCAAAACTTGACAACACGTTCCAGGTGTGGGACAAATACCTTCACATGCAGAGTTGTGGAACTCTGGGTTTTACAAGGGGGAACCACACACTCTTGTGGTTCTAGCTTCAGTACTATGAGGGACATCATTGCCACAACACAGACCTACTGTGACCATCCTGATGTATGGCTTGACTCTCACTTGTGGGAGAAGATGGAGGCAAGAGCTGAAAAGATCCCTGCCACTGCACTGTGAGGAAGGGGGAGGTCCTCTTTGATTTCCCTCATTAGGAGAAGGTGAGGCTTCTGTGGAAAGAGTCCTTGTAAGGGCCCTCAGTTACCTATGCAGGAGCATAGGTACTGGGAAGGCTTTAATATATGGCAAGGGCAGATGAGAAGGACAGTTAGAAACATTAGCCCAGCAGAGAGAGATAAAAGATTTAGGTGGGATTAATTTTACCTAACTTCATCTAGCTGAGATTACACAAAACACACCTAGCTTTCAGCGTTAGGTAAGGTAAATCCTTCCCTACAGCTTACCCAAGTGAAAAAATCACCTTTATTAGCTCCTTTTAGCTTTGGTTAGAGCATAAAGAGAAAAATATGGTTTCCAAAGAAAGCTGCTTGCCGTAGACAGACAAGTGAGAATTTCCAGATGTCTGCCCTCAGCATTGAAACCAATACATGGCACAAATGGACTGCCATGCACTTTGTGTGAGAGAAATTGACTCTTCTGTGGCCTTGTTCAAGTCTATCATCTCAAATAACTGAAAATCAGGCAAATTGACATCAACAGTGTTGCTACAGACATTTATATGATGAACAGAGATGTGAAAAAAAGCTACAGCCTTAATTTTGTTCTTGACATGGTCTCAACACCACACGTCTTCTCTGCAGCGCACTGCAGCAAGACAGCACTCACATCCTGCTCTCACACTGTCTGGTCTTCAATAAGATTCAAACCACAAGAGTTGTGACTAACAGATGTGACATTTTATTGTTTTGCTTTATAATGCACTTGATGATGGGATGAATCCACAATATATCACCTTTGCTTTGGCTGTGTGATCCAACAGGTCTTCAGCATCATGTGCTTCCCAGAAATAAGTTATGGGAAAAGTGTGTTCTATAAGGAGGGCAATGAAGAGAGTCATCATTTCTGAAAAGCATTCCTTATTCTGGCACTGAATTTCAAAGCTACAAAAAGTAGGCACTGTGGTTAGGCTTGTAGAAGTGAGAGCATTATTACTGTGAGGAAGGAGAAACTAGGATGAAACAAGGCAGAAGGATTAGGATGAGTACTGTTACAATGGCTTGGCTGTAAGATCCACTCACAGAATCACAGAATCACAGAATGTTAGGGATTGGAAGGGACCTCAAAAGATCATCTAGTCCAATCCCCCTGCCAGAGCAGGAACACCCAGATGAAGTTACACAGGAAGGCGTCCAGGAGGGTTTTGAATGTCTCCAGAGAAGAAGACTCCACAACCCCCCTGTGCAGCCTGTTCCAGTGTTCTGTCACCCTCACTGAGAAGTTCCTTCTCATATTTAAGTGGAACCTCCTGTGTTCCAGTTTGCACACATTGCCCCTTGTCTTACCATAGGTTGTCACCGAGAAGAGCCTGGCTCCATCCTCGTGACACTCACCCTCTACATATTTATAAACATTAATGAGGTCACCCCTCAGTCTTCTTTTCTCCAGGCTAAAGAGCCCCAGCTCCCTCAGCCTTTCCTCATAAGGGAGATGCTCCACTCCCTTAATCATCTTTGTGACAGTGCACTCGACTCTCTCCAGCAGTTCCCTGTCCTTCTTGAACTGAGGGGCCCAGAACTGGACACAATATTCCAGATGGGGTCTCACCAGGGCAGAGTAGAGGGGAAGGAGAACCTCTCTCTACCTACTAACCACCCCCCTTCTAATACATCCCGGGATGCCAATTGCCTTCCTGGCCACAAGGGCACAGTGCTGACTCATGGTCATCCTGCTGTCCACCAGGACCCCCAGGTCCCTTTCCCCTACACTGCTCCCAAAAGGTTGTTCCCCAACTTATACTGGAACGTGGGATTGTTCCTACCCAGATGCAATACTCTACACTTTCCCTTGTTATATTTCATTAAATTCTTCCCCACCCAACTCTCCAGCCTGTCCAGGTCTCGCTGGATGGCATCACAGCCATCTGGCATGTCAGCCACTCCTCCCAGTTTGGTGTCATCAGCAAACTTGCTGACAGTGCACTCTAGTCCCTCATCCAAGTCATTGATGAATATATTGAATAGTACTGGTCCCCATACCGACCCTTGAGGGACTCCACTAGATACAGGCCTCCAAGTAGACTCTGTCCCATTGCCCACAATGCTCCTGGTGGAGCAGTTGCTCCAAGAGACTTCTTGCAGTATTTTGAATAGGCACAACAGTGTCTATCCCTTGGCCTACTAAGCACAGTGGGCTAGTTGATCTTTTACAGAGGAATTTTCCATCTCTAATTTCTGTGTTTTTAAAGCTTCCTCCTCTGTAGATCACTGTTTGTCATATCAGTGTCAAACCTCCAAGGAGAAAACGAACAAACTAGCCCAGCAGGAGAGAAGATCTGAATGAAGAAAAGAAGCAAAGCATGTTTGTTTATGATACTTTAAAGTCACACCACAAATCATAACCAGGCAAAGACAGTGGCAACCAGTCTTCCTTATATTTACTTCTGCTAGAAACCATGATATAAATTTTCAGAGGGCACAAGCAAGCAGAACAGACTCTTCTTTCCATCCTCCTGCTTTAATTCTTCCCATCCCATTCTTGACTTTGTCTCTCCAGCATCTCCATCTGCTCCATCTCCTTCCTGCCTTTCATCCCCAAGGTCAGTAAACTAAATGTTTTAATTCATTACTTGGAATCCTATACGTTGATGCTAAACCCTCTCCAATCTAGTTTCTATACCTTAGGCATCACAGTGGCATGTCACATTTTCTAAATACTGGTCATCAGAGCAGTTCCCATCTTCTCTGACATGTCAACTATTTTTGTAATGCATGGCTGTCCCTTTGCCTTTTGTTTTCGCTGATGGTCCTCCTCTGGTTTCTTCTCCCTGCTTCATTGCTTCATCATTGTATCCTCCTTCTGCTTCCCAAGGGAGGGCTTTTTCTTTTGGTCACTCTCCTCATCTTGTTTCCAGGTAAATTTCACAAACACAAAACTGGTTTAACTATGAGTGCATGGTTGTACTCTTTACTCCAGTCTTCTCTCTTCCTTTTCCAGTTAACTATACTGTACTATACTAGACTATAAAATGCTGCTTCCCCACCTCCCTGCTAACTATACACATTTATTTGGGCATTGTTTTTAACTGAGACATTTCTTTATCAGGCAATGTCTAAATTTTGCAGATACTTTCTGTGTGTCTTCTTTCAAATAATACCCCTACTTATCCACAAAGCAATATATCTCAGCCTGACTTTGGTCACTTCATATCAAAATTACTGATATCTTTTCCTCCAGCTTTCAAAAATATAATCTGCACTCATATCTATGCAGAACAGTACTACAACTGTCACTGCCCCTTGCTTCTTACATTGAAAGCAATACCTTTTACTTTCCATGCCTCTCTTGGCCCATACTTCTCTACTTATCACCACAGCTCTCAGCCTGTTTTCATGTTACCGCAGTTTCTCACATGATAGTTTTGCTTAAATGAGCTGTGATTGCCACTGAAAAAGACCATCTCACACTCACATTGGCTTTGGCCATTAGTTCTGTTCAGCACTATCCCTCCCTTGTGCTACCAAATATCTGTGACTACACAGCAAATTAGATCAGGAAGATGAACTGGGTACAAAAATGACCCTGCCCTTGCTCCCCATGGGCAGCTTGAACTGTCTCTGTTCTGTTGATTGGCATTGGAAAAAGGCAATTAGGCCCATTGTTGTGCACATCACACGGCGATACCAGCCTAAGAACCCAGGAGAACCTCAGTGTATACCTGTAGTGTGACAAAAAGCCCAAAAGCAACACTACAAGCTTCTGTCTCCTGTGTACTGCTTTCTCATGAACCTGCTTCATGGGGCTTAATTTCAGGTCATTAGGATCTACAGGTTGTGCCAGCAAAAAGGTCACCGCAGTAGGTAATTTTGGCAAGGTGATGAACAGCTCAGTTACCAGCTGCAGAGAGGTCTGATATTTCATGTATCAGCTGTCTGCTGGCAACAACTCCAGGTTAAATTGTATTTCAAAGCTGCACACATAGAAGAGTATGCACATGGCATAAGACATCTTTCTTATGGCAAAACAAATTAATCGCTAGTTGTTATATGACTCCTATTGATGAAAGGATGACAAATCACACTGTTCTAATTACAGGAAGTTTCATCCCTGACTTGCTGTGATTCATCTGTTGGTTTTCAGTTTGTCTGTTTTTTCACTTCCTACACCTCACTTGCTGACTATGCTATGCTCTGTGGGACAAGAAGCACTCTGACATGGTGAAAGCCACTGCCAGGGGTAGAGCTCTCTTAGTAAGAAAAAACAGGCTTTCTTCCTTAAAACAGCTAAATGCATTCAGCACCGCCACTTTGATGTAGCTCTCAGAGTGAGATACAGTTAATGAATCTGTGTGGATGCAGCAGGACACATTCATCTCCTGAGCTGACTGGCACAAGAAACAGTTTAGTCAGGGACCAAGTAGAAATCATGTGTCTCACCAGAAGTGATCACAGTGGCTCTGTCTATATCTACATTCAGAAAGAATGCGTGAGACACTTGAACCCTCCTAGCTGTCCCACAGTTGGTGGGATGATAAGCAGACATGCCTTTTCCTCTTGGAGCAGGTTTCTCATTTATTGCTGTGTGCCATATGGCACTGATTTGGTACAGTCACTGACAACTTGTCCTCAAGTCTCAGTGGTGACCTTGCCTTCCTTGATAAGGGGACAAGTGACAGAATGGGTGCCATAGCATCAGTTTACAAGTTTACATTTTGTTGCTTGTTTACTTACCTGCTTTTGACTCCCACTGTAAATGCCAGGTCATTTCTTCCAGGTCTAGCAGTGCTAAGGTTGAGCTCAACTGAAAGATGCCATTAGTAGCGAAAGGATCTTATTTTGTCTGTCCGGGAATGGCATTGTGCTATGGAGAAAAAGGCTGGGGAGTGTCAGGGTGAAGAAGAAAACCCTTAACCATTCAGTTTATCTGCACAGAGAAAGGAACTGGCAGAATTACTGAGTTACAACTCTGTAACTACATCCTTCTTTCTTGACCAGTTAAACTCCTTGAATAGATGATCTTGTCTGGCATAGGAGTGTCAGTGACTTCTGGCATAGAAGTGATATATACAGTGAAGCTACACTGTAGGATTAAACTAGAGAGGCTGAGAAGACTTGGTAGACAAGTGGGGGCATTTGAAAGGTGGACTGCATTTTAATATAAAGAGTAAGAGTAAGATTCAAACACCCAGAATATGCATGCCTTGTGGTAATTGTGTGGATGGTAAACTGAAAGATGGCTTCATGGAGTATTCCTCCATGTTATCAGATGTCTCTGATCCCAAATTATCTATTGTTATCAGGGCCTTTGTACCACAAAGGCATCATAAAGTGGGAAGAAGGATATATGATGCTAAAAGTGTTACTTAAATGAAGGTGCATACTGTGTAGAAATCTTCTGCTTAGGATAAGTCTTTGCAATCCCGTTAAGCCTGTGTCCTTGCAGAATTCAGCTTTGATTGCCAGAATAAATGTATTTAACTAGAGATACTGCTTACGAGCAATACTGTAGGGTGGCCAAATGGTTGTGTGTACAGACACACTCCTCCAGAGAGCTAACATGGGTGTTTGAACAGCAGCTGTGGAATTTGTGCCTAGGGCTCTGTGTTTGTGTGGAAGAGTTATATCCTAACTGTACCAGTATGAAGCTGGGCAAATCAGTTTGACACATCTCCAGTTCTCAGAATTTTTCTCAGTCTGTCAGGTTTTTGATTTATTTTCAAAAACTCTCCACAGAGACTATTGTTTATGTGGAACTTAACCTTCTGCCACATAAGACTGGAATTTCAACCATTCATAAAGGAAATCAAAGATTTTGTGTGTGTATGTGTAGTGCCAACTCACTAGAACAAAGGGCCAACTCTTGGGCTTTGCAACCAAAAACATTTAACAAATAAAATAGCCCGCCTCTTTTCCTTCCCTCCTTCTCTCCCTCCCTCCTTTCCCTACCATTTCCACGCTTTGCTGAAACATGTGAAATCAGAACAGCAAAAACATTCGAAGTAAGCAGTAATTTCCTCTGGATCATTACTCACTAGATCCATGCACACCATGCCCTGGGCAGGCATCCTTTCTCACATCCTCCCTCTGCAACAGAAAGTGCAGCTGCTAGGTCATAACTAAGGAAAGGCACAGTCCTGGACTGTGGGCAAAAATAACTTTAATGAGACTTCAGTAAAGCAATACCTGGGCTAGCACTGCATTATGTCATGGGCCAGGGAGTCTACCAAACAAAACATATATACAAAGGGCAACAGACTCTGGTGTTCACCTGCAGCTGGGGAATGTGCCTTTTGAAGGGACTCACTGTCTTAGGCTGCACCTAGCACATGAGGTTTCTCAGTGAGGGAAAGGCTACAGACTGAATTGCAAAGTCAAGGAACTCCATTCTAACTAGCCATAATCTGATTTCGTACATTGACCCCTCCTCTACACACAGTAGTCATAAAATCAACCAAAAAAATATTTTTTTCCTCTGTTATAAATATGTCAGTTTAAGCAATAAATATTCTGTCACCTCCGTTACCCTTGAAAAAGAAATTTTGCTGACATAAAGGTATTCTTTTCATATGATGAAAGTTGCAGTATGCAGCAGTGATCAGGACATCGATGACAGTCCATATGCACAGGATACAGACTGCCTGCACCTACCTTCTTGCATGAGCCTGGCAGCAGGGCAAAGAGGGCAGAAAGAACCAAGATTAGTAGCTGACTCAGGAAGATTTGGATTCCTGTAGCTGCAGTGTGTTATTACCACAATGAGCTTACAGTGTTTACTGTACACATACAGATTGGTATGCAAGGAGATGGACTGCCTGAATAAATAAACAGAAAATACCAGAGTCCAAGTCTGACTGAACAATAGACTGGAGAGAATGCAAGCCTCCTCTTTAGCTGGACTTCCCTCCAGGAAACCCGACTCGTAATAAAATCCTCCTGTATCCTGTGCCTTAGTCTGTGAGTGTTGACTCAGTTCCAGCTAATCAAGTAGATTATATTTGCAGTAGCAGGTAAGTGCAGGCTGCTGGATGCAACCAAGAAAGTATGCTGGAAGCAACCTCCCTGCTCTAGACAGGAGGTGAGTTGGGCTCAGCCTTTTGAGAGGTTCATCTGTTCAAGTCAAAGAAACATGACTGCTTCTTTAGTCAAGTCATTAGCCACGTGTCAGACCTAAAAAATTCAAAACTCCTCTCCTGCCTCCTTATCTTGAGAAATGGGAATGGTTGTCCAAACACAGTGATTCTCATGCCTCCAGCAGAAGGAGATTTTTAGACTCCAAGAGTCCCACTTCAAGATGCCTGAAGTTTGAACTGTGCAGTATTTGAGGCTTACCTATTTGTGAGTCTCCTGAACATGAAGTTTCTCTTCAACATATAAAAAACTAAGGCATCCACTTTTCAAACTGTGGGTTTAAGCTGACCAAGAGAGAGTTGGGACAGAAAGTTTCTGAGAATCAATATCAAAGCCCAAACCTAGTCTGTAAGAAAAGCGGTTTGCAACCTTTTGTAATTAACAAACCAAATAGTATTCTGCGGAAAAAAAAAAAAAAAAAAAAAGAAAAAGAAAAAAATAGTAGGCAGTCTCTGGAACATTTGTATACTACCTGTGTTTGTCAATTAGGAGCTCAATAAACAAAGCACCTGACACCTAGTTAATAAAATTCTTTGACTTCACAAAAATTAAATTACATGTTATAATCACAGCCATTTTAACTGGTGATTTTAACTGCAGTACTGATACTGTTTGCTGGCTTCCAACAGCAGGAAGTCAGCAAGTATTCCATTGCCTGTACTCTTATATTTTATGGATTGATAATGCTTCATATTTCACAGAATAACTGAATTGATTTACACTGTTTTGGAGCTTGTGACAGCAGTCTTGAAAAATCAAGGTAGTTAGCATTTCTGTGTGCTTTAGCGTTTTCAATGTCACTTCAGAAAGACTTTTTTTAATATGCTGTGTATTCATATCTGAAACTGGTTATGTCTCTATATTTGCCTTGTCAAAACCAAGCTAGAGCCTCTTTTTTGGCAAAAAAATGAGGTATTTTCATCTCTTTTATCAGGATTTGTAAGTAGACTATTCCTATTTTTACATTCCCTCTTCCAGGAAGGAAAGAGGTTTTTGTTTTTTTGGTTTGTTTTGGTGTGGGTTTTTTGTTTGTTTGTTTTTTTACTACAGACCTTTCTTTCCTGGTTGAATCAAATCTGAATCAGTGGTGATACTGAAAGAGTGATGCTTCCTGTTTGCTTCTGCTTAAGATAAAAAGTTCTAGTATGGACTGTTGAAAGTGTAGCATACTTTTCTGTAAGTAATTAATATACCACTTTCTCCCAGCACTGTTTGACACTTATTCATCAATGTTAAGTCCTTACATTAAGCAGTACCTCAAATGCATTTCCTTTGAGAAAAGCAGACAGGAAAAATATCACGAATGCTCTACTGTAGAAACATTTTTTCTCTAGGACTTATGCTCTTGCCTCTGTTTACTGAGTGAGAGCATTTCCAGACTTAAAAATCACATTCAATCTTATAAAAGCAGAGGCAAATGCTAGTTCAAGTCTGACTTAGCTTGTAATATGCTGATTTTTATCTAGACATTGGATTCTTTATGCAATTCCCTTTTTTTTTTCCCTCTTTCTATAGTTACATTGCAAATTTGTGTGCTGATTCAGCTGACACGTTCCACTCTGGAAGTGGCCCCATTTTCAGCAGCAATTTAAGTGTTTACCGGTTACATAAGTTGTGACATATTTTAGAGGCTATAGAATAAAAGAACGTGTCTTCCCCAATGTTACCAGTATGTTTACAGAAATGACATGTCACTTGCAGTGGTACTGTGTAAGCACTAGTTTACTAATGATCATAGTCTATGGAAGAGCAAAAATTTCACTTAGTCCATTTCATGTGTGGGAAAGATAAAAGATTAGGAACCTGATTTTCAGTAAGTCCTCTCAAATCCTCTTAAAAACCAGGTAAGGTTACATCTGCATGGTACGGTCAAGTAGACCAAGAATCTGTAGAGCAGATACTCTACACACAGACCTGATGCTAAGGATCTGACATGCACACTATGCATATTTCAGGTTTTTTCAATTAAAATCACCTTCATTTGGGTCCCCTGGACTGGATGCCTGTTGAGGTCTGAGCATGTTAGGTGTGCTTCTGGAGAACATTATCCAGTTGTTTTCACTCAACAGAGTCTACTCCCTGTGCTCTGAAACCAGCCTCTGATGCAAAATGAAACACAGGCAATAGAGATGATCAGGGGATTTGCATCAAAAATACACTTCCGATCTGAACTAAAACACTGGTGGAAATACATCGTAAGTGTTGCTGGCAGGACTGCTGTAATGGTTATACTCTGTCCCATGTTTACCTTACTTCACTACACAGTACAAGTACAATGAAAAGAAAAGGCTGACTGACATTTGGTACTGCTGTTTCCAGATTGGTCTATGAGGTCCTACTTTTAGGTGTATCTCCTGAGGTATAAAGTAACCATACTTTCTAAACTATCGCAGTTTATGTCTGAGAGTTCATTCTGCTTAATTTCCAGACATGCTGATTCAGAATAGCTGGTGACAGGAAGCTGCTTTACTACCAAAAACCTGTCTTTATGTTGATTTAAGAACTATTTTTACTGGTGGAGGCATCTTTTCTTAAAAGTAGTGCTTCTGCTTCATGTCATTTGTGTCACTGTATAATGAAGTTGCATAACGTTACATCACTGTATATTGCAAGATACGACAACATGAGGATTCAGGCAGCAATGCTCCCATATAGCATTGGTATGAAGAGTTACAGGCAAAAGCAGAGAATCCTTTAAATCATGCTTTAGACCACTGTATTTTCATTGTCATTTGTATAGTATGTGGATGCACTGAAACTATGAAGTCAGTCACCAACATCCAGCCTTTCTGTTGCATGCATAAATTCTTTTTCTGAGCTGACACGAATCCTCTGCAAACATATAGTTGCCAGGGGAACACTCTACCAATAAAACCATGTCTACAGTTGTCTCCCTGAGCTCCTGTTTCCCAGGGACTGGCTCTTTGGCCAGTACAATCTGTCACAGTGAGGATGCACAGCCTGGGTAAAAGTAACCAAGTACCCCAGTGACAAGGCAACATCCGTAGCTGTAAGCCAAGGGGTGACTTCCCAGGGTTAATGTTAGACTTGTGGTCATTTGGTTTACCCTTCAACTAAGGTAATTTTATATCCATGTCAGAAGATGATGCTTTTAACAGAGAAATACTGAGGAGCCTGGTTTAAACAACAATTATCAAAACAACACAAACCAAAACAAATTCTAGGTTCAGCCACATAATTTTTAAGACTGTGACACTCCTCTGTAGCCCTTCAATTTGGTCTCTGGTACTATGAGGCACCATGCATCAGCTGATGTTGATTTGTGGCATTGTACAATGCTGTCATTGTGGGGACAAGGAAAGAAGTCGGGTTGTTTGCTGGATGTACCAGTCAGCAGGAAACAAAACAACAAGCACACAAATGCTTAGGTGTTCTTCTCAGCATGGAAAAAGATTCAGATAACACATTAAGCTATGTATCATGGGTGCCAGGATTAAATACAGCCATGTCCTAAGAGGCCAGGGTTTCTGCAAGCTCTGTTCTGCAGCTTACTGAGAGGAAAAGACCATAAATCAGCATAGCCATAAAATATTCTGAATTTTTAAAAAATCAATTAAATTAAATTAATAAGAACCAATGCAGCATTTACTATATGAACACAAGAACTTTATGCTTTCATAAATAAGCAACCAGTGCAGAGTACCATTCTTGTCTCTGCTGGCTGCCTCTGTCACCCTTGCCCAGGGTGGTGGCCTGCTACCCTTTGCCCACAGCACCCACTGCTATTGTTACCCTGCTCTCCTCTGAAACAGACCTGCCAAACCTCATGTGCTGAGTATGAGTCACACCACTGACAGCCCGCTCCTGCTATGCCACAGCTTGGTTCACACCTCACATGGTCTCAGTGTCACAGCCACTGTTGTGCACCTTTGCAGAAGCATAGCTGCCAGGCACAGCACAGCATGGCTGTGTGGCCCACGACTGTGCTGCCTGCAGCACAGTGAAAGGCAATATAGAAAACAATTTTGTTTACTTTGAAGTCCAAACAGCACCTATCTCATGCTTTCCACTCCATGCCTATCACCGTTACAGAGTTAGGGTCCTTGCAGCTCTGAAAATATGCTTTCATCTCGGTGTATCTTGTCATTCCCAGTCTGTTCCATTTCTCAGTCAGGAGCTACCTTGTGCTGAGTCTTGTAGGATAATAGCAACATGGACATCAAAGGTTGTCAGAGACTGAAGTGAAATGAAATATTTCTGTTTTGGCCAAATTTGTCTTTGGGCTTTCTTAGTGAAAGTATAGTTCTCCTGAGACTCATGGGCTCAGGCAAAAGAAACCTTGGCTATCATATCAAACGCAAAACCAAAATGCATAGGCAGTGGGGCCAGGGATACATATCCTGGGGAGATCATAGGAATACGTCCTGGGAGTGTAGGGCCTTCACTAGGGACATGAAAAATAACAAGAACGGTTTCTTCAGGTATATAGGACAACAAAGGAAGATGAAAGAAAATGTACCCTCCTGATGAACAAAATGTGAGATCTGGCTACAACAAGCATGGGGAACACTGAGGTACTCAACAAATTTTTTGCCATAGTCTTCACCAGTAAGTGTTCTAGCCATGCTGCCCATCTCACAGAATCCAAAGGCAGGGGCTGGCACAGTGAAGTACCAGCCACTATAGGAGAAGATAAGGTTTGAGACCATCTACGGAGCCTGAACGTGCACAAGTCCATGGGACCTGATGAGATACATCCATGGGTCCTGATGAGATACATCCATGGGTCCTGAGGGAACTGGCAGATGATGTTGCTAAGCCACTGTCCATCATATGTGAAAAGTCATGACAGACTGGAGTTTCCAGTGACTAGAAAATGGGAAACATGACCACCATTTTTTAAAAAGGAAAAAAAAGGAAGACCCAGGGGACTACAGGCCAGTCTCACCTCTGTGCCCAGCAAGATCATGGAGCTGATCCTTCTGGAAACTGTGCTAAGGCACATGAAAAATAAGGAGGTGATTTGTTACAGCCAACTTGGCTTCACTAAAGGCAAATCATGCCTTCTACGATGGGGTTACAGCCTTAGTGTATAAGGGAAGAGCAACTGATATCATCTGCCTGGACTCATGCAAAGCATTTGACGCTCCTGTACAACATCCTTGTCTCTAAAATGGAAAGACATGGATTTGATGGGTTGACCAGTCGGTAGACAAGGAATTATCTGGATCGTTGCACTCACATTGTTGCAATGAATAGCTTGATGTCTTTGTGGAGATCAGTGAGTTGTGTCTCTCAGGGGTCTGTATTAGGACCAGTATTATTTAACATCTTTGCTGGGGACATGGACAATGGGATTAAGTGTACCCTCAGCAAGTTTGCAGGTGACACCAAGCTGAGTGGTGTGGTTGATACTCTAGAGGGAAGGGAGTGCAAGTCCTGCACCTGGGACGAGGCAATCCTAAATATGGATACAAGATGGATGATGAGTGGA
Organism: Patagioenas fasciata; assembly: GCF_037038585.1. Lineage (NCBI taxonomy): Eukaryota > Metazoa > Chordata > Aves > Columbiformes > Columbidae > Patagioenas > Patagioenas fasciata. The sequence goes on along the minus strand of NC_092524.1, from coordinate 23,737,591 downwards.
TTGAGAGCAGCCCTGTGGAGGACTTGGGAGTATTGGTAGATGAAAGCCTGAATATGAAACAGTAATGTGCCCAAGAAGCCAATCGCACCCTGGAGGTGTGGCCAGCAGGTCCAGGGAGGTGATTCTGCCTCTCTACTCCACTCTCATCAGACCCCATCTGGAGTACTGCGTTCAGCTCTGGAGCCCCCAGCATAAGAAAGAAATGAACCTGCTTGTCTGGGTCCAGAGGAGGGCCACAAAAATGACCAGGGGCCTGAGAGAGTTGGAGTTGTTTAGCCTGAGAAAGAGAAGGCTCTGGGGAGACCTTATAGCAGCCTTGCAGTACCTAAAGAGATTTAGATTAGGTATAAGGAATAACTTCTTCACCATGAGGATGGTGAGGCACTGGAATGGACTGCCCAGGGAAGTTGTGGATGCCCCACCCCTGGAAGTGTTCAAGGCCAGGTTAGAGTAACCTGATCTGGTGGGAGGTGTTCCTGCCCATGGCAGAGGGTTTAAAACTACATGATCTTTAAGGTCCCTTCCAACCCGAATCATTCTATGAGTCTATTATTTTTCTGCCTGCTACTAGGGTCCTGTATGGCCCATGGCAAGTCAACAAAGGTTTTTCTGTCTAGGCCACCCTAACCATGGTCCCACACCCCTGTGCTGCACTGCAAAGGCCAGCTCATGGTCCTTCCTCCTGCTGTGCTGTCCCAGGCAGAGTTCACTGACCAGCTGGCATCTGGCTGCACTCACTCTGTTATGTATGTTCATACATATGGACGAAAACTGCTGCTGAGTCATTCTGTTTGGCATTTCCTGCTGCAAGAGTGCTCACCATAAACCCCAGCTTGTTTCTGACTGAAATAGTCCCAATGCTGGCAAAAGAAATGCAAGCTTCAGCACTCCAGTGCTTCAAAAGAAGCTTGTTGTGTCTGCTTCCAAACCACTCCTTTGGGAATGGGTACTGTGAGATACAATGAATGCACACACAATGGTTACAGGTATTTCTTCAAGAGAAAGTGGGTATTCATTTCTGTTAAAAATGCTGCATTTCCTATTTAATAGATGATGTGCACTAGAGATGAAGACTCCTGTGTATCTTGCATAATCCACTCAAAGAGCTTTCCTTAAAAAAAAAGAAAATTTTTCATATTTCATTCTTATCCTATTGATAAGAGGCCAGCAGAGAGCTAGGTGAATTCAGTTGTTTGTGGCATAATGTTTCACATAAAAATAACGGGAAGTCTTAACACAATTAGATAATTTCTGCTGTTTTGAGGTGAAAAGAAATACAAGCATAAAATTAAACAATTCTCACAACAAACAATGCACTCTTACTTTACAACAGGCGTCAAGTAAGGAAATTTCATTATTGCCTCATAAGAAGGGACTAAATCTATGTGAGGGTGATCACTGTCTCGGGCCAGTTTAGTTCTGACACAGTCATAGGAGTCCCCATCAGAGCCATTATTCTCCGTGTGTACGTGCAAACGCACACATGCGTGCACACGCAGATGCACCCACAGAGGCTCTAGACACAACTGGCTGGCTATGGCAGGTTCAAGACACTGAATGACACTCCTTGCCTCCAAGTAATTTGAAATAGATAGGAATTTCCATGACAGCAGATCAGCAGTGGACAGCATTCATTGCCTCACACACCTCAGTCACTGATAGCAGATATTTTACAAAACTCTGCTGAAGACGGTAAAGTATAGACTGCCAACAGGAAGCTTCTTTGAGAGGCTGGCTCACGTCCTGAAATAATAGGTGCACAAACACAGCTGCATTCGTGCTATTTCTGAAAGGCCAGAGGTGAAACGTCCAACATACATTTGTGAAACACCCCTCTCGGGGATTTACTACTTACCCCAAGAAAATGAACAGTGGCAATGGCAGGCAAATAATAAATAATGCAAAATCAATTATGTTTTAAAGAGCACTTTAATTTTAATGGTCCATGGTGATGTCAATAATACAGGGAAGGACATCTTCAAAGCATTTATCTTGACATTTACCCTTATGAGTATGTGGTTGTGATAAGGTAGGGCTTTATTAGAAGAAAGAGGGATAAAATTTATATTCCAATTTCTTACTTTTTACAATTATGCTCTTCTGTTTTGAGGCATTATTAGAGGCTTTTCTGAGTGCATGGGATATACCTCATCTTTTCTGAGTTTTAAACCATTCAAAACAATCAGAGAAATAAACTGCTTTTTAATTATTTTCTGTTGTAATTATATGTGTGATGAAGGCATTGTTGAAATAAATCGAGGCTTTATGATTTTATTACTATTTCTTAGCAGGTAAACCTGAACATCTTTGAACTAGTCAGCATATTAACATGGAATGAAAAGACAATCCTAACTAGTAAGGCAGAAATAAGCCCTTCACAATTGTCATTTCACACCAATAAAAGGCAACAACTGCAACAAAGGGCCCTGAATGACTCCAGCATTTCCTTGATAATGGGATATGAATCCTTTTGCTTAATGGGATGCAACTGAAACTAATGGTGACTGTTCTCTCACCTGTTCTTATACAAAATGAGCTGAGGTTCTTGTTGCAGCTCTGTCACCATCACAACTTTACAGCTGTTCTTACCTCCCAGCTCTGCAGGCAGCCTGAGCTGCCAGACCAGCAACATAAATGTGGACATGCAATTTCTTAAAGTACCTAAGCGCCTGAGGCCAGCTTGAAATGCCACTGCCCAGGGTGCACCTAACAGCCCAACATGGAAATTGAGCACAAGCACAGCTAGGTGAAGGGGCTGAACACTGGCCTCTTGTTGCATTTTGTGTGGTGCCACACAAATCCACAAGAGATTCATGTTACAAAAGCCAGCAGCTCTGAATGCTCTACATTTACACTCTATGCCTTGCTTTGGAGGACATCATACTGGTTTATTCACAAGCCTTTGCTTATCTGCAGGCAGTATTCCCATCACAGGAGAATGAGCTAGTGCATGAGTGGCTTCCTGCTCGGAGGTCCCTGGCACCCAGTGGTTAAAGGCAGGCAGTGCAGAGGACAGCAATGAAGCGAGGTTTAGGCTTTGGAATAGTGTTAGGCAAGCAAAAAATAATTGTAGCAGACTAAAAATAGTTAAACAGATTATAGGTTGTGTCGCAATAACCTTGGATTGTGCCTGCAGCTGACTGCAATGGGCTGTGGTGTAGCAAGACTTTGTAATGAATACAGAATAATAAACTGATGAAATGTTTCTACAGCTGGTTTGTTGATATTAGCATCACTGCACTCTTGGAGCCGGTCCTTGCTCTTTCACTCAGTTCTGAAGCCTAAACTGGCCAGAGGTCACCAAGATGGCCTGAGGCTCTACCAACAGAACTACTCTCCTGCCGGCAGTGGTGGTTCCCAGTAACAGACCCTACTAATTACCTGCTACTGAAGGTAAGTTCCTCTGTTGGAAGAAAGAAACCATGCAACTGAAAGGTACATGCTTGAGGCTTGCTGTTTTACATATAGTGTCTTGAAGGAGCCCTTTCTGGCAGCTGTTGTCAACCACAGTTAATCAATGAACTTCAGTATGTTTGAGCTTTCCCTTGCTGCCTTCCCCTCTACGTTGTTGTTTGCACAATGTGGTGGCTTACTGTGGCTGAAAGGGAGAGCTGGTAGCCCATGCTGGTGCTGACCTCTGCTTTCTTGTCTAGCTTCAGCGCGGCTAAGTCATGCTGAGGGACACTGACGTTCGAAAGGAGAGCAGGGAGGAAGAAATACCCCCTTCGATGAGATTTAAAATTTATATTTATCCTTTGCCAACTCTGAGGCTTGTTTACTTTTTTTTGCTTTAATGAGAGAGATTAAATGTCTTGCTTTTGTCTTTGGTGGCTTACTCCTTCTGTCTTGCCAGAACTAACTCTGCTATGGCGTTAGAGTTGCAAATACCTCAAGGAAAATGTTTCAAAGCATGTTTTCATTTACTTTAAAAAGGTGGATGCAGTTCCACTGATTTCTGTTACACAGAATTTTCTCCCAGGAGTTTTGTGAGCATCAATGAATAGTTGTTACATCTGGGTGAGACCTCAGATAAAGTAAGTCATAAAAGCCTGGTATTATCCTTAGGCCAAATGCTTTCTGCTGGAAAATTTTCCAGCTTCTTTTTGCCTCAATGACACTGCAGTTTGGACACATTCATAATCTTGTGAACTGGCACAGTCTGACCTGTCTATCAAATTTTACAGGGACCATCTTGCAGCAGTAGGAGAAGAAAATTACCTTAGATGAACTGTTCATGTGCAGTGCCTTCTTCACAGCAGTGTTAGGCTGCTCACTTTCCAGTTTTAATACTGACAGGTGTCCACAGACTTACATAGCACGTAGAGAGTATCTTTTAGCACAGAGCATTACAGATCACATCTGTCAGCAGTGGTCTCACTCTCTAATTTTCAGTCCCATTTGAAAAGTCCCAATAGCAATTCAAACTGAAAAGGCACTAGCTGCTTCAGGTGAGAGGCCAGAAAGGAATACTGTCACCTGAAAGATGTTTGAGAACTGACAATGAAGAGCACAAACCCAAGTATTAACCACATGGTTTTGCTCGATTCCTTAAAAAATCATAACAGTAAAACAGTAAAAACCTGCAGGATGATAGCTGTATAGTGAGTAGAGATGGAGCCAAATGCCATATTATCTGCACCTTGTTTAGTCACTGCAACAGACTGACAATGCACAGAGTGCACAACCATGCACAGTCAGGCCAGCATTGCTAATCATGCTCCCTACCCTAGTCCCATGCTCACAAAATTAATGGGTTTCACCAACAGAAAAATGTAGGAAATTTTAAGAAGAAAAGAGTCAAACACAGGCAAGTCCTTAAGGCAGGCATTACCTGTCAAGTTTAGTGATCAATACAGAAACTTTCCCCAGTCATGCAGACCAATCAATTAGTCTGAACTGCAGTAAAAAGAAATATGTGTCAGAATGCTAAATGCAAGAGCCTTGTTTTCATGCCAGCAAAGGTGTCTAAATCAAAGGTTAATGTCAAGTCTCATTTGTATAGCTTTTTGATATTTTTAACTACTTGGTGCTTTATTTTAAAACGAGAAACATACTTAGTGCTTGACTAATGCTTTCTTCAGAAAAGTAGATGTAAGTAGCCTTGTCCATGTTTTACCTAGGAGAAACTGAAGGGCTTTGACAGGCAAGCTGTAACAAATCTTACTGTAATGTCCAGAGAAATTGTAACTCCAATTCACTCTCCCTCTGCAGGATACAGCTGTCTCTGCAGCAGGATTGCCAGAAAGGAAGGTTTGCCTGATGCTCTAATACCCCAGTGCCATGTCTCCTGACTGAAGACGAAGATGTTTTGAAGCTAATGCATTGGTCTGCACTACAGTGGATGCTGCACAAGCAGGCTTTTCTCCTGCTGACTCTCCTCTTGAGTTTGTAAGTGCTGGCAAACAGAAAGGTGACTGTTTGGAAATCCTGTACCCTGAAACTCTGCAGTTCACTTGTAGACTGGCTGGGGCACAGAGCTTTTCTCTTGGTCACCACTTAGTCTACATCCAGTTCAATCAACATATACTTGATGTCGTATCTCTACTGCATTAATTTAGGAGGTAAGTCCTGCATCTTCTAATTTGGAAAACAACATGCAACTTTATTACTAGGAACTTGCATTTTCTTACAAACATTAGGATGCTGTTGACATTGTATCAGCTTCTCACTTTGTGACATGAACTTATGGAAGTAGAAGAAAAAGGTACAAGTAAAGCTCCCTGTTATTTTTTTTTTTAATGCCAGACAAGGACAAATTATTATTGCTTTTTCTGGAAAAAAAATCTGCTTTGATATTAAATATTTTCATTTACAATGCAGAGAAAATTTAGAGTGAATTTAAAAATTATATTATTGTTGCACTAGAGTCTTTTAGAATTCTTTCTAGTAGCTGTTTCAAATAAAGACAACATGTTGTAAAATTGCTGGCACTGAGCAATTAGAGTTTTCACATTCTGGAGGCCAGATTTATTTCCAGTCTTTAATGCAATGTGCAATGTGCGTAGTGCAATGAAAATACATAGGAATGTCATGGCTATGAGTTCCTTCTGTATCTGCATTATAACATCAGTTTTAACTCACATATTTTTTCTCGGCCCTATGGCTATGACTTTCCATTGTGTTTACAAGTCCACAATATTAATGCTCTCCATTGTGAAAGATGTCCCTCCATTTCAGAGATAACACCAGGAAAAAGTGACAATAAAAATCCCCACGGTAGTGGGATTCAATCTCTAGCAATAGGTATACTTAGAAGTGAAGAATTGGTACTATGTTATGCCATAAATACTCACAGTATCACAGTGTCACAGTATCACAGTACCACAGTATGTTTGGGATTGGAAGGGACCTCAAAAGATCATCTAGTCCAATCCCCCTGCTGGAGCAGGAACGCCTAGGTGAGGTCGCACAGGAATGTGTCCAGGCGGGCTTTGAATGTCTCCAGGGAAGGAGACTCCACAACCTCCCTGGGCAGCCTGTTCCAGTGCTCTGTCACCCTCACTGAGAAGTTCTTTCTCAAATTTAAGTGGAACCTCTTGTGTTCCAGCTTGATCCCATTGCCCCTTGTCCTATCATTGTTTGCCACTGAGAAGAGCCTGACTCCATCCTCATGGCACTCACCCTTTATATATTTATAAACATTAATAAGGTCACCCCTCAGTCTCCTCTTCTCCAAACTAAAGAGCCCCAGCTCCCTCAGCCTTTCTTCATAAGGGAGATGCTCCACTCCCTTAATCATCTTTGTTGCCCTACGCTGGACCCTCTCCAGCAGTTCCCTGTCCTTCTTGAACTGAGGGGCCCAGAACTGGACACAATATTCCAGATGGGGTCTCACCAGGGCAGAGTAGAGGGGAAGGAGGACCTCTCTCGACCTACTGACCACACCCCTTCTAATACATCCCGGGATGCCAATTGCCTTCCTGGCCACAAGGGCACAGTGCTGGCTCATGGTCATCCTGCTGTCCACCAGGACCCCCAGGTCCCTTTCCCCTACACTGCTCTCTAACAGGTCATTCCCCAACCTATACTGGAACTTGGGATTGTTCCTGCCCAGATGCAGGACTCTACACTTTCCCTTGTTAAATTCCATCAGGTTATCCCCCGCCCAACTCTCCAGCCTGTCCAGGTCCCGCTGGATGGCAGCACAGCCTTCTGGCGTGTCAGCCACTCCTCCCAGCTTAGTGTCATCAGCAAACTTGCTGATGGTACACTCAATTCCCTCGTCTAAATCGTTAATGAATATATTGGATAATATTGACCCCAGTACTGACCCCTGAGGCACTCCACTAGATACTGGCCTCCAACTGGACTCTGCACCATTGACCACCACTCTCTGGCTTCTCTCTTTAAGCCAGTTTGCAACCCATCTCACTACTCTATTGTCTAGACCACTCCTCCTCAATTTAGCTGTGAGGATGCTGTGAGGGACTGTGTCAAAGGCTTTACTGAAGTCAAGGTAGACCACATCCACCGCTCTGCCATCATCCATCCACCTTGTTACATTCTCATAAAAGGCTATGAGGTTGGTCAAGCATGACTTACCCTTGGTAAAGCCATGCTGACTGCCCCTAATGACCCTCTTATCCCTGATGTGCCTTGAGATGGCACCAAGGATAAGCTGTTCCATTACTTTCCCAGGGACAGAGGTGAGGCTGACCGGTCTATAATTACCCGGGTCCTCCTTCTTGCCCTTTTTGAAGACTGGAGTGACATTTGCTTTCCTCCAATCCTCGGGCACCTCTCCCGTTTCCCAAGACTTGGCAAAAATGATGGATAGCGGTCTAGCAATGACTTCAGCCAGCTCCCTCAGCACCCGCGGGTGCATCCCATCTGGACCCATGGATTTATGGACACCCAGACTATTTAATTGTTCCCTAACCCAGTCCTCATCGACTAAAGCAAACTCCTCCATTCACCTGGCTTCATCCGGGGTCTCAGGGGTACAGGGTTCCCCAGGACAGCCTCCAGCGGAGTAGACAGAGACAAAGAAGGCATTCAGCAATTCTGCCTTCTCTGTGTCTTCTGCCACCAGGGCACCCACCTCATTCATCAGTGGGCCTACATTGCCTCTGGTATTAGTTTTATCTGCTATGTATTTGAAAAAGTTCTTCTTGCTGTCCTTGACCCCTCTCGCCAGCTGTAATTCTAAGGAGGCCTTGGCTACCCTAGCTGCCTTCCTGCATCCTCTAACAGCAGCCTTATATTCCTCCCAAGTGGCCAGTCCCTGCTTCCATGACCTGTAAACTCGCCTCTTCTGCTTGAGCATACCCAACAGATCCCTATTCAACCACGCAGGCCTTCTGGCTCCCTTCCTTGACTTCCTACGTGTGGGGATGCTCTGATCCTGAGCATGGAAGAAGCAATCTCTGAATGCAATCCAGCTCTCTTGGGCCCCTTTTCCTTCAAGCAGTCTTGCCCATGGGATTTCCCCCAGCAATTGCTTGAAAAGGCCAAAATTAGCCCTGCCAAAGTCCAGGGTTGCAATTCTACTTGCTATTCTGTTCCTGCCACACGAGATGCTGAACTCCACCATCTCGTGGTCACTGCAACCCAGGCAGCCCTCGACCTTTACTGCTTCGACCAGACCCTCTTTGTTAGTGAGGATGAGATCCAGCAGTGTACCTCTCCTGGTCGGCTCCTCCACCATCAGCATGAGGAAGTTATCATCAATGCACTGGAGGAACCTCCTGGACTGTGGCTGGCTGGCTGAATGGTCCTTCCAGCAAACATCAGGGAAGTTAAAATCACCCACAACAACCAGGGCCTGTGACTGTGAGGCCACTCTCAGCTGCGCATAGAAGGCCTCATCAACTTCCTCTTAGCAGAAATCTCTGCATGCAAGTTATATTGGTAACAATGCATACCTCATTCCTGAAGAAGTAAATAGTTTTGTTCCTGCATGCATATATTTAAAACAGCTAGTCTATTTTTTGTCAGATTTACCAGAAGTTTTCTGGTAGGACAAAAAAAAATAGAGAAGTGTCCTCACCTTTCTGTTCTTTTTCAGAATTGCCAGACATTTCCACCTCTGTCCCCCAGTGGTCTGATGTCAAACATCGTCACATAAGGGTTCTTTCAGTATGCAGCAGAATTTCTGGCACAGGGATTTCTGATGCTGGCTATGCAACACCATCTTACAAGTTTTGTATGCATTTTCCTTACCTTACCTGGTAAGAAACAAAAAGAGAAAGAATATAGATCTCCTATCTTCTAACTGGTAATCTTCTATAATCAAGTCTCAAAATACATAGATTACATACATTTAGGGGCTATAGACTATTATTTTTTTCCATTCTGTTTGCAAACTGTGAAAACTTTGACTGTACCCATAACATAAGTAATGAGAACCAATGTATTATTTTGGCGTTGTCCCATGCAGGAACAAGAGTTGGACTTGATGATCCTTGTGGTTCCCCTCCAACTCAGGACATTCTATAACTCTATTATTCTATGATTTTATACTTGGGGTACTTTGCTTGTATTGCCTTCACTATCAGCCTTAAAAATCATCACTACTACTTGGAAAACACTACAGTAACATAGTGCTTTTTCCTCCACTCCAGTTGTTATAGTTGGAAAATTTGGTCCCCACAAGCCCTTTTTCAGCACATTTGCATGTGGGATAGGTCCACATGACTCCCAGCTTGCAGTGCTCTCAGCAGGAGTGGACCCTTGTGTCTATTTAGAGACCTGCTGGTATCTAACCACAGCTACCTCATGTCTGGCACCTGCCTTTCATAAGCACAAAAGGGCCAAAGCAGACATCAGAAGCATCTGAAACAGTTACTGTTTAGAAACACACCCTTATGTTGTAAACATCTCTCTATACTTTTGAGATTGCGTTAGAGCAGCTACATTAGCACAAAGACTTTCTCACAGCATCTAATGGTTTTTCAGCTTCCATTAATCCATCAGGTTCTTGAGCATCTTGACCAGCAAAATATTTTTCTTTTGACACAGCTGGCTCTTCTTCAACTGTTTTGCCAGTAGAGTGAAATTGGTTAAAGGGTATGGTGTCTGCTTATAGAGCCAACATTTTTATACTGGTAATATTTCACATTTCAAGCCAGTTCAGTCTTTCTGGTTGAGGAGGCTATTCTAAGTTCATCACTATTTTTATGACTAATAAGTCCTTAGAAATCTACATTTCCTAGTGAAGTCAGAGGCTTTCTGCCAGAATCAGCTGACAGTTTAAGCAACCTGCATTTTATTCATGGTCATTTTTTGCTCCATTCATTTTGCAAGCATTTTTTCTCTCACAATTTGAATGGAAAGTGAATCCATCTTGTTTGATGCTTAGTTTCTATGTTGGTCATCCCCTCAAAAAAAAATCAGGACATGCTTGGTTCTCACTTTCTGAGTTAAAGTGGCAAGACACTTGGTATTGTCTTATACTCCAGGGCAGATTTTAATCATATTAAAAACTGAAGGCTGCTCCCTTACTAGCTATGGGAAGCATCATGATCGTCTACAAAGTTTTGTCAACACAGCAATGCTAGCCAGAAATATGAGGAAAAAGAAAATTGTGGCTCTGCTGGCAACACCCCGAGCATGGTTGAGAGTCTGCCCCCAACTAAGCAATGCAGGCAGCCTGCAAGGCAGGCAAAACACCTCTGGCTTGGGCACTTTGCACCACCCCTACAGGTCACTGCCAACATACCTAAAATAACCCATGTTTTGTAGCCTGATGATTTAATTCCTGGATTTTAAGCTTTTGTGTCTGGTCATGAACTGCAGTCTCTCTCTGCCCTTAGGCGCAATAGCTGAGGAGGACCATGGAAACCTGTGGTGGCTGATGTTCATGTAGTGGATTAGGTGGAACAGAGAGACCATGTGTCACGGAGGCACCCCGAGGTTAGTTTAAGGGACAACAGGGTGCAAAACAACTTTTATTAAACTGGTGAGAAACAGGGTTTTAGCACTCCAAAGTGACTTAAATACAGGTTCGGATATCAGTTGAGGAAAATTATTAAGGGGCAGCAACTAATACAACAGGCGGTCCACAGAGTGCATGCACATGGCTTCACCAAAACAATGCCGGAACCATCCCTGTGTCCCGGAGGAATACACACTTGCCTGAACACGGTGTGGCATTATTTTTAAAGAGATACACGTACTCATAGTGAGTACGGAAAGTGTACACTCGCGATTCTGCAAGGGTAAATTTATAGTACACTCGCAATCCTGCAAGGGTTAATTTACTTACATGTGCAAATGTGCATGGAATATTACACGTGCTTATGTGGAAGCACGGGAGGAAAATACACTCGCGATTGTCAAGGAAATAATTTTAAGTACGCGTGCAAATGTGCACGTAAATTTACACGTGCAAATGTGCACATAAAGTACACGTGCTTGTATTAAGCATGGAAAGTACACGTGCAAATGTGCATGGAAAGTTACTCGTGCTTGTATTAAACACAGAAAGTTACATGTGCATATGTGCACAGAAAGGATAAATACACTCGCGATTATGCGAGGATTAATTTTACACGTGCTTATATTAAGCACGGGAAGTTACACGTGCACATGTGCACGGAAAGTATAAATATACTCGCAATCCTGCAAGAAGTTTTACTCACACACGTGGCAGCAAGGCAAGCGGAGTCTCCATCCCGGGGTGGGGAGCTCTCGGCGGCAGCATCTTGCTCATGCTCCAAGAGACCCGCGACAATGGGCGGAGTCTCGACGAGAATCCTGTTTTTATACTGGCTGATCAGACCTGACTGTAGGCATTCTAGAAGCTTCTCTGCACCCCCACACTGGCTGTGGGGTTCCCCTGAAGCCTCCAAACATCCCCCACACTGGCCGCAGGCGCCCAGCGGCTCACTGGCCCTCGGCACTCCCTTCTCCTAATGGACCTGGCCAGGGTGCTCTGGGACCAAACAAAAGAAGCTGTTAGCCTCAAGTGGCAGAGAGAGAGGGAGATGTGTCTACTCCTTCCATACTGAAGGAGGTGGGGGGAGAGAGGGAGGTGTGCATCCTGCCACACCATGTCTGCTGGAAAGCTCATTTTAACTGGAGCAAAAAGAGTGAGGACAAGAATGTGGAAGTTAGATTTATGCTAGTATATTAAACATGCTTTGAACTGCTTCCTGGACAAGAGACCAATAGGCATAAGACAATTTCCAAGAGCTTCTCGGCTCTTGGCCTCTTGAACGGGGTGGCCACATGCACATGCTTGTTGAGGTTGCTTCCTAGTCCATGCCAACTCCTGACCCATACCCTGGGAGCTGCTAGGGGAGAGTGATAGCATGAGTGGAAACCACACCAAGAACAGCACTAGCAATTCAACAGTAAAGGCCTCAGGAATGCTCTCTGCCACTGTTTAGTGTTGATGTAACCAGACATCTAAGGGGAAATTGTTGGAACGATAAAGGACTCAGCACTCCGATTCAATGTGAATCATGCAAAGCCATTTATTACAGAAACATGTCTCCTTATATATGCAACTATCCTCTAATCACAAATCCACGCTCCAAGCATGGATTCGCTAAAAGAGTATCATGGGCAGTTCACACGCTGGAGCCCCACCGATGATAGGTCCGACAACTCACGCCATGCTGAGGCCCTGTTAATGAAGAAACGCCCCTCTTTCTCACAGCAGATTCTGTTCTCAGCTTCTCGAAGTGGCCTTGAGATTCCTTTGGGCCTGACTAATTCAACAACATATCTCCTTCTAACGAAACCCCTCCACAATTCCCCCTTTTTGTTCTTGAACTAGTCAGGCCCCTTAAACAGCATGCTGAATCATCTTTGAAATACACTGCAACATAGGACACGTGATTAACAACATAATTACAATTACATATAATGTAGCTAAACCTTACTTAATAAGATTAAACAACTATCTGCTTATACTCAAACCTTCATATCATATGTAAAACCTTTATTCTACTTATGACAACCTTACCAACGCACTATTTTAGAATAGTCAGACAACTTAATACAATATATTCTCTTAAATTCCTAAAAGATCTATAACTGCGCAGTTTATAGAGTAACGTACTTAATACCATCAGCATATGCTAATTATTGACTTAATATCTTAAAACTTATATTAACCTATACATATGCTAATTATTGACTTAATATCTTAAAACTTATATTAACCTATTTAAAAGATCTATAGCTTAATCTTAATATCTCTTTTAAAACCTTACCAGTTGCTAAATCAGGTTACCATGGTAGAAATATCTTATACTTTTACCTTATCTATGCATAGATTATCTAATTGTAATATCACCCTTTTGGAACTCTTACTATCTGTTCAAATTAGCATTCTCTATGGAAGCTACCTTATCTGTTTACTAATAAGCTTTTAGACCACTGGGTCTAGGAGCATCTATAACACTGAATAAGAATTCATGGTTTACATTTGAGACAATTCTCACAACTTATCTCCCTCCTGTCCTTCTGCATCTGTCGAATCTTTGTTGTCTTTATTCAGCCATGGCTTGATCCATTTCGCAGGAATCCATTTTGATCCTTGGTCTGTAATGACACAAGCATAACCCTTTCCCCAAGTTATTAATTGGAAAGGACCCTCCCATTCACCAGTAACTCCATTGCGTATTTTGACCTGACACTGATTTTCTCTAAGGTCTGTCAAGTGTCCTTTTAAGCTTGTTCCATGACGAATCATAGGTGGAATGTCGAACCCTTGCGGAAGGCGTAAAAAGTTCAAGACATATAATGCTTTGCTTAGTCTGTCATGTGGAGTGGTACAGTCAGTTCCCCCTTTTTGTTTGTCAAGCTGATGCTTGAGAGGTTGATTCATCCTTTCTACCAAGGCCTGACCAGTAGGAGAATTTGGTATCCCTGTAATATGCTTAACACCCCACAATTGAAAAAAGGTGGCAGTAGATTTGGCGATATAACCAGGTGTGTTGTCTGTCTTGACCTGTGCAGGAACTCCCAAAGCTGCAAAAGCAGAACGTAAACATCGTTGCACATGTGAACTAGTTTCACCAGTCTGAGCAGTGGCCCATATGGCAAAAGAATATGTATCAATAGACATATGCACATATTTCAGCCTGCCAAATTCAGGGACATGTGTGACATCCATTTGCCACAATTCCAAGGCTCCTAATCCTCTTGGACTGACTCCTGCACCCAGCCCTACTGAGATGCGCTGACAATCTGCACAACTTTTAACAATACCTCGGGCTTCACTTTCGGACAATGAAAATTGCCACTGTAAGACCTGAGCAGACTGATGGAGGAAACTATGAGAGCGTACTTCTTGCCCAAACCTATCTACTGGAGGTGGAACCCAGGCAGGAGATACAAGAAAATCAGCTCGGCAGTTTCCATCAGCTAAATCGCCTTGAATTGTCAGATGACTACGGATATGTGTTATGAAGTATCGGTGTTGTGTCTCTTCGACCAACAACCATAGTTGCTTGAACAAAGACATCAGTTGTGCATCCTGAACCTCTTTGAGCAATGATCTTTCAATGCGAGCTACCACACCTACCACATACAAAGAATCACAAACAATATTCACTGGTCTATGAGCAAATCTGATAAACACTTCTATTACAGCCCTGAGTTCCAAATGCTGAGTTGATCCTTTCAGGTCAGTTAGTATCACATCGTGCCATTTTCCATCTGTTTTCCATGTAATTGCTGCTTTCTGCATTTTACCCCCTGCGTCAGTGAACACTGTGGGTCCTTTAACAGGAAATTCTGAAAGAAGAGGGGGACCCTCCTCCATTGATCCCATATTCAAAACTGACATTAACTTGTGTGGAGGGGAAAATGTCTTAATTGAAGCTTGAGAATTTAATAACGCAATCTGAAAAGGTAAGGAGTTCTGCAAAGCCCACTGTAAATATTCTGAAACGAGGGGAACAATGATATATGCAGGCTCAGCCCCTGAAATTTCAACTATTCTCTGCCTACCTTTCATTATAAGCTGAGCAAAGACCTCAACCCTGGTTGTAACGGTTCGTTTGAGTTGAAAAGGCAAAAACACCCACTCTAAGATCTTTAACGGCTCCTTACCAGTTGTCCATTGCATTATGAGAGCAAAAGGATAGTTAGTATTGTTTACAATTAGTAGTCCGATTACAGAATCTGGGTTCCACCTATGGCTGAAAGCTTTTACAAGTTTGGACATAATCTTTTTCAGAGCAGCTTCCGCCTCAGCAGTAAGCATTCTAGGAGAGCTAATGTCACTATCCCCTTTTAGCAGTTTTACAATTGGAGCCAAATCCTCATTAGTGATCCCACAAATGGTCAGGACCCAATTCAGATCACCCACTAGTTTCTGCACATCATTTAAGGATTGAATGACAGGCCGACATACTATTTTCTGAGGTTTCACTGTGGACTGAGAAATTTCCCAACCAAGATATTTCCATGCTGGTTGAATTTGTACCTTTTCTGGAGCAATTTGTAATCCTCTATGCTGCAATGTATCAGATACTTCATTTATCAACAAATCAGTCGAAAAAGTTTCCCCAGTTATTAATATGTCGTCCATGTAGTGGTAAATCACTAACTCAGGATGAGATTTTCTGATTGATTGCAAGGCCCAAGCTACATAAATTTGACACATAGTTGGGGAATTTTTCATTCCATGTGGCAAAACTACCTTTTCACAGGTTCAGCCTTATTTACAGAATTTATGGAAAATGCAAAACATTTACAGTCATCAGGATGCAAAGCAACAGTGAAATAACAATCTTTCAAGTCAATTATTAAGATCTGCCAATTTTCTGGAATCATGACAGGGGATGGTAATTCCAGCTGTAATGCTCCCATGTCTTCCATGGTATCATTAATTTTTCGAAGATCCTGTAACAACCTCCATTTCTTTGATTTTTTCTGAATAGTAAACACAGGAGTATTCCAGGGACTGGTGGACGGCTCTAAATGCCCTTTTTCAAGCTGTTCCTGTACTAGCTCTTCGACATGGGTGAGTTTTTCTTTACTGAGTGGCCATTGATTTACCCATACTGGATCATCATTTTTCCACTGTAATTTCAGTACTGGTCGCCCATCATCAATGGCCGCTTCTAGAAATTTTGTTGTTTTGTCACCAGAGTTGCTCCTATTTGTTCTAACACATCTCGTCCTAATAGAGAAACAGGGATAGACATCACATTCACGTAGTAAAGAACTAAATTACTCATGTTCTTCTGTATTATCACAAAATGCACATTTTGAGTCAACGGAATCTCATGATTTAACAGACTCTGAACTTATCGTACCATATAACAAAGACCTACCAAAATTGCAACATGCTTAAACAGATACCCACAAAGAAAACAGGTTAACAAGGAAAGCATGTTGCAGACTTTAACAAGTTTTCTGATCTGTGTGTTATCAGTTAATTCTCTCTCAGCTTGTTGAAGTTCAAACCACCCCACCTGTAAAACTGTCTGAAATGATTTAATGATTTCTTGTCTGAGTGCTTTCCTATGTTTTAAAACACCTCCCAATACCGATTTTTTAGGAACACAACTGAAAACAATCATTCCTGACCCCATCTTGCAAGTAAAAACCTTGAGGTGGGGAGGAAGTACAGGGCTGCTTGCAGCCTGAGTGGGAAGAGCAGGCAGAAGGTTTTATGGCGCACTTAAAAACAACTAGTAAAACAATTAACTCACATTCCTGACAAGCTGCTTGATTTTCAGAGAGACGGTACACAGGAGCACATAATATGTACTGTAAAACTCGCATATAACATGCTGATAGCAAACATTAGCATTCTCTACTGCTAATTTCAACACCAGTGCTTCCTTAACTTCTAAGTTTTCAACCTGCTTATTGATGGTCTCCTGAAGGTGGTCAATAAATTGCATGTAATTCTCATTGGGACCCTGATTAATAGTTGCAAATGATTTGGCTGCTTTGTTGGTTTCAAGCACCTCTCTCATAGCTTGATATTGCTGACTGTTGGGTTCACTCGCTAATAGCTGATCTGATCTTTCACACAGTTCTTTTGCCCAGTTCTTATCCGGCGACTCCTTCTGTTCTCTTGTAGGAGTTAGAAGGGTAGAAGGCGGCGAAGGTGGACACGAATCAGTAAAGGAATTGATATTACACTTATTTACGACTTTAGCATTCTCAACTTTCACCAGTCCTTTTGACAAATTATCTCACTCCGGTTCTTTGGACTTCTTGGTCTCTCTAGGGTCGTGCGATGGTACAGGAGGCCATCCACTCGGTAATTTTCCTCCCTCTGCCCCAGACTGTTGTATCATCGAGGGTGCCGAAGGCACAACAGGGCATGGAGTAAGGAGGGTATCAAAAACACGAACTGGGTAAGCTTCACAGTTATTTTTAGAGTTCTTATCAGGCTGCAACGCTGCAAAAATTCCGGTAACCACAGCCCGTTCAGCCTTAAATTCTTTTAAGGTGGAAATTATAAGCTTCCATGTAGTCACTAATGATTTAGCTTCTTTATCTCCATCGCTAACCTTATCCCATAATTTCTGCCCTATATTGTCCCAAAGTTCAATTTTAAAAGCTTTCTCAGCTTCTGTCGAGTAGCCGTTAGTTCTACACCAAACCAACAGTCTACATATGTTACTTTCTTCATATTTAAGTCCTCTCATAGAGAGAATATGCAGGAGGAGTTTAACTATAGCTTCTTCCTCTGAGGATATATTCTGCCCCATAACTTCACTCTCCCCTCCTCCTGCTCCCAGCCGCTCACCTTTTCCCGTGCCTTCTTCAACAAAATTTATCTGCAGAAAGTCCGTAAGCCTCCACCCGGCTCTCAGTCCAGCTGATCCGCCTCCGGCTGGGCTGCTCCAGGCTTTTCCCCGACTTTAGTGAGATGCCGTTCGCAGTATCACGTCGGGGTCACCATTTGTTGGAACGATAAAGGACTCAGCACTCCGATTCAATGTGAATCACGCAAAGCCATTTATTACAGAAACATGTCTCCTTATATACGCAACTATTCTCTAATCACAAATCCACGCTCCAAGCATGGATTCGCTAAAAGAGTATCATGGGCAGTCCACACGTTGGAGCCCCACTGATGATAGGTCCGACGACTCACGCCATGCTGAGGCCCTGTTAATGAAGAAACGCCCCTCTTTCTCACAGCAGATTCTGTTCTCAGCTTCTCGAAGTGGCCTTGAGATTCTTTTGGGCCTGACTAATTCAACAACATATCTCCTTCTAACGAAACCCCTCCACAGGAAATTTTCCCTCCTGATAATATATCTAAGCGTGATTCCCAGTAACAAGAAGAAGAAACTTCTGCCCTAGCCCTGGCATGTAAAGACTGATGTATCAGATAGTATAAATGGGACTTCAGAAAGTTGGAGACTGGTTTGAGAATATGTCTCCAAGTGGGCAGCTGGTACTAGTAAACTCAATCTTGCCTGAAGGCTCTGTGAAGATTTCTTTCCTATTTGCTCTTTGTTGCTAAAGAAACACCATTGAAAAACAAATAATGCAAAAGCAACTGAGGAAAATATGTCTCTTACACTTTATCTTGCTTGATCTCTAAACCAGAATCACCTAGTATAGAGTTCTTCAAGACAGGAGAACAGCTTCACTTTTCCTTGCAGCAGGGAAATTGCACACACCCAGCAGAGTGAGGTTAGAGAGTACAGCCCTGCCTTGCAGCAGAAAGCCTATGAGGAAGAAACCATTGTTCTGCAACAGATGCTACAGGGGAAAAACCTAATAATTCTTCCCATCAAATCCTTAATATCCCAAGGATTTCTCTTCCGGGCAGCCTTGAACCGCCAAAGTGCACTAGAACTGTGTGCTTCTTTCCCTGAAGTGTAAAAGGTTACAGTTCTCCAGCCAAGAATTGTGAGGAAGGTAAAATGAATGACTGACCGGATTAGGTTTTGTCAAGTTATTTGCTTGCTTTTTTATGCTTATTTTTTACCTTGACTATTTTAGGAACAGCAAGATTGACTTCTTCTCACAACACAGTCCCTCTCAGATACATTTATTTTGGGCTCTCACTTCAGAGGGACTATCACAAAGGTAACATTTTTTCCAAAGGGTTTATCTGTCATTGGAGTTCTATAGCTATGTATAAAAACACAGAGCATATTCACTGAAGTTCTTCCATTAAGCCATTTAGCTTTCCATCTCTTGATTTTTGCTCTGTAGTATCACAGAATCTATTGTCATGATGGCTGATTTCTGTTGAAGATAAATACTTTGTACATTAAAGGCACACAGCTCTTTCAATGCCTTGTATATGTAATACACACAGTTCTTCCCCTTACCTCTCCTTTTTTAAAAAACAAACAAACAAAACCCCCGTTTTTTAAAAAGCTGAGGGGTTTTTTTTGTTTGGTTTAGTTTTGGGTTTTTTTAAGGGTTGGCAGTCCCTCTCCATCAAAAAAAGCACAGGGCACATATGCAACTTCCTCCCTGATATTTTCCAGGTAGGGAAACATTTAAATCCCTCAGAGTCCAGCAGAGAGAGCTGTATATATACCTGACAAGGGAGTTCCTCCTGGCTATTCCTTGCCAAGTACCAATAGATACACAAAACTAGTACCACTTGCTATTTTAAGTGAAAAGGCAAATGAAGAACTGTTTTCCTACTGGAAGCCCTGGGAGGTCCTCAGCTCCTACCAGAAACCTCCCACCTAGCCCTCAGAAGTCACTCCTTCTTGCCTCACCTTCCTTCTCACTTAAGTGATTCCCACCCACGGTGCCTAATCCTCTCTTCTCACATGAAATACCAATTCTGGAGGCTTTTTTATATGGCTGGGAACAGAACTCACAAACAACTGCAGACAACAGGTATACATACCCATACACCCGTGTCCTCAGGTCCAGGAGATCCTGAACTTAGAAAGTTATCGCCACTTTTTAAGAGTCTCGTAGTCCAGAGATCATTCACTCACTCAGCCCCCATGTAGTGCTATTGCCTACATGTTTTTTATATAGACATATCTGCACTACTTCAGAAAGGACAATCCGCAGATCCCTCAGGCTGGCTGAACAAAAAGAGAGAGCCAAATCGGTCACTACTATAGGTATGTCACCCAGGCCTGGGTGCAGGCAAATTTGCTCAACTCAGAAGTGGAGTTTAATTTTCAGACTCAACGACTTGACTAACAGCAGTTTAGCTCTTGAGATCCAAACCAATTCCTGCATGGAATCCCGTGCGGGACTCCATTATAGACATGAACTAGTGGAAAAAAACGGCTGTGAGAAGACTTAAAGAGGTCATCCAATCCATCTCATTCCTCTAAGGTTTTTTTTGTTTGTTTTGCTTTGTTTTGTTTTGGTTTTTGTTGTTGTTGTTGTTGTTGTTTTTTCAAACTGAGAGAACTGCTTCTGGCACAGCAGGTAATTGAACTGGTGTTTCTCAAAACTTTCTGATAAGCACACTGATGAGAGGGCAAGCCTTCCTTATATGATGCAGTCTCGCCCTTCATCTCTTATAATCTGAGAGAAAGAGAGAAAGAGAAATAATTTACCACAGATAGAACATTTTACCAAGCACTTCTGCTAGCTTCTGACCATCAGCTACAAGCAGCATTTCAACTTTGATATTAAATCAAACCTGTCATTATTTCCTCATAATTAGAAGGCTCCCAGAGTGAGGAAATGGCAACAATAGGAAGTGGACTGGAGAGTGAATTCAGTACAATGCTAGCTGGCCAGCACCATCTTTGTTCCTGTATGTGACTTACAGGTAAATGTTCTCGCTTGCCATGTTCTCTGTGATGGCTAGCAATGACAGTTAGCTATCCCCCCTAGCCCTTTGCATCTCTTCACCTACTTGTCTGACAAAGTGACTCCGTATAATTAAGTTCTTAACCTAGGCATGGATCAATCTGATTTTACATGTCTTATAAAGTCATTGCTTTAGAAAAGCCCTGGAAAAAAAAAAAAACAAACCAACAACAAACAAAACAAAACAAAAACAAATAAAAAGAAAACCACAAAACCAAACCAAATCAACAACCAAACAGTGACCCTCTTCCCCAGTTAGATAGAAGATTTCAGAAGTTTTACTTCTTAGAAAAATGCTTCTTACCTCTGACTGTAGAAAACGCTAGTTTTATTGTTTTGGGAATGAGACAAGCAGACAGATTATAAAATGTCAATGATGCAATTACAATATTAAGTGATATCCTGTGAACAATCCTTGTATTTCCTTTAGGCTTAGTTGCTCAGATTACAACAGTGTTGTTTTTCCATAGTGCTTTAATTCTGTTAATCCTTTCACAACCTCTAAGACTCCCACTGATGTTAATGAATTCCAACATTTATTAATGAAGGACTTTATGTTATGCAGTTAGTTACACTCAGATGTCAAAAGTGACCTACCTTGGTTCATCTGAAGACTAAAGCAGGGTCAAGAGAACATGATTCCAGATTCCTGGCTCTTAAACCCTGACCTCTAACCACTAGTCTTTCTTTTTTCCCTATGGGATGCTATTGTTTAGCCCACTAAGTCTGCAAACCTTACATTTGGGGAAAAAAAATTAGGATCCCACCATCCTTTCCTTTACCTTTTGGTCTATTCTAGTGTGTAGTTTACAGATACTGCCATATTTGTTTAGGTGAAAATGATCACTGTGGCATCAGTAGAAGAGAGACCATCACCAAATCTTTCAGATACTTCCTCTCAGGAATACACAACGTCGTGTTGCTTGTTTTCCTTTTCTGATCAGAGTATTGAGTTGTATGGTCACCTGGATAAGCAACTGTCATCCACAATACCCACTGCCCACTTCGTCCTGCCACCTGAACTCAGCAGCACACCAGTTCACCCAGTAAGGGCCCACCCTGATGATGATGACTCCATCCTACAGACTCTAAGCCTTACCTAATGTGCTGGTCGTGCTGTGTTAGATTTGTTGGTGATAAAGTGCTAAAGAAAGTAGCACAGGTCTGCAAAATGATCAGTCACACTAATTTATTTCAAGAGGTCACAGATGATAAAATCATATCTTAAAATAGTTTCCCCAGAGCCTTGTTTCCTATTGTTCATGAAAGATGATGGAAAATAAAATCCTCTCTGTTTGAATTGAATAGCAGCCTTTAAGGTTTCCCAGCATGAGAGAGGGAAGTTAGCATCTCTGCAGGAGTAAGCCCTTTTCCCTGCCAAGCTTGTGAAGCCCAATGCAAACAGCATTTACATATTTGCATTTCTTATTTTGTATTATTCTGCTTACGAAACAACACAAACGGAAATGAGGACAGAGGTGCTGTGACAGAAGCAGTGATGGGGAAAGATCATAGATTATCGATGCCCTGGAACCAGACAAATTGCGAATTACACAAGACAAAGAGAAGACTATTTCTCTCTCGTTTCCAAAATCATAGATACAGTTTGCTAACATAATGGTCCATATCACTGCACCAGCACCACAACAAATCTTTCACTTCCCACTGGCTGAAAATAGAGCCTTTACAGCTAAATTATGCATTCAACATAACAGATTTACACTGACAGTAAAAAAATTAGTAGATCAGCGAGGGGTGAGACCAGATATTTAGGGCTTGCCCTCGTCCCTGCTACCTCAGTGTTGATACCGGGGTCCAGCTCCGGTTGCAGGTCCGGCACGCGCTCGCACAAGCCCCACAGCAGGTGGAACCGCCAAGCCTTCAACGTGGGACCGCGGCACACGACCGCAGTAACGCGAAGTCCCCTCCACGTGAGGACTACAGCTCCCAGCCTGCCCGGCCGGCCGCCCCGCCCCACCTCCGGCCTCCGTCCCGGCCTCCGTCCCAGCCTCCGCCCCAGCCTCCGCCCCGGCCCCGGCCGCCTCCGCCCGCCTCCGGCCTCCGTTCCGGCCCCGTGTTGCGCCTCAGCTGACAGCAGCAAGATGGTGGTGGCGCAACACGGGGAGGTCTGCACCTGGTTCAGCTGACAACGTCAAGATGGCGGCGGTGCGGGAAGCGGAGTTCGCCGCCCTGCAGAGCCTGCTGCGGGTGAGCGGGCTGCCGAGCCGCTGGAGAACGGGGGCCCGTCCTGGCGGCGGGGTTTGCCTCTCTCTGGCCGCGGCTGAGCGCCTCCCACTTTGCTTCCCGCCAGGCACCATCGAGGGATGCTGTGCGGCAGCTGTGCCAGCAATGTTTCTCCAGCCCGCCCGCCGGCCTTGCCACGTTGGCACAGCGCGTCTGCCCCAGCCTCGCGCCCGGCCCGGAGGAAGCGGAGCAGGTAAAGCCGGGCGGGCAGCGGCAGGGAGAGCCGCCGGCGCGGCCACGAGCGGGGTGCTTTCGGAAGCGTTCTCTCCCGCTGCGCAGAAACGGGGCGCGTAAGAAGGAGCGGGAGGATGGAATGTGCCCGCCTGGGCCTCACCGTGCGGGAGGGAGGGAAGGAGGAACCGCCAGGAGCGACCAGCAGCGGTGCGGGCGCCAGCATAGAGCTTGGCCCAGTCCATCAGGAAGATGCATGGTGCCATGGGGCTCCGAAGGACCGCGGCCGCTGCTGTAATGAAATGTGCTCGATCAAGCGATCCTCCTGCGGAGGCACAGTCCACAGGACCCTCACAGGAAAGCAAAAGGGGAGTGCGTGAGGCGTGTGTGCTAGAGGACAGTGAGGATCTCGGCTGGTTACCCGTTAAGGCTGGTGGGCGGTACTTGCATGTCACAGGCCCTGATGCTTTTGGTCTCACTGCAGAATCATAGAATAGATTGGCCTGGAATGGACCTTCAAAGGTCATCTTGTTCACCCCCCTGCAATGAGCAGGGACATCCTCAACTAGATGAGGTTACTCCGAGCCCTGTACAGCCTGGCCTTGAATGTTTCCAGGGATGGGGCAGCTACCACCTCTCTGGGCAACCTGAGTGTTTTGCCACCCTCATTGTAAAAAAATTGCTCCTCATGTCTAGCCTGAATCTCTCCTCCTTTTGTTTAAAAATGTCCCGTTGTAACAGGCCCTGGTTAAAACTCTGTCCCCATCTTTCTTATAGGCCCCTTTTAGTTACAGGAAGGCTGCAATAAGGTCTCCCTGGAGTCTTCTCTTCCCCAAGCTGAACAAACCTAACTCTCTTAGCCTGTCCTCATAGGAGAGGTGTTCCATCTCTCAGGTCATGTTGGTGGCCTCTTCTGGACCCTTTCCAACAGGTCCATGTCTTGCCTGTGCTGAGGGCTCCGGAGCTGGTCACAGTACTCCAGGTGGGGTCTCACCAAAGTGGAGTAGAGGGGCAGAATCGCCTCCCTTGTCCTGCTGGCTACACTCCTTTTGATTGGCCTTCTGGGCTGCAGGTGCCGATTTCTGGCTCATGTCCAGTCTTTCATCCACCAATGCCCCCAAGTCCTTCTCCGCAGGGCTGATACAGAAGCTGTGTCTCTACTGGCTGCTGAAGGCCTGTCTGTTGCTGCATGTAATGTTTTTCAACCCAGTTGGGCCCTTTCTCCTCTTCCTTTCTTACAGCTGGTGTTTGCTTTGCACAACCTCACCAGGCATGTTGTGTACCATGGCCTGACAAAGGCAGAAGATATCCTCTCTCTCTTTCCAGACAACTTCCACCAAAATCTGAAAAACCTTTTGACTAAGATAATCTTGGAGAATATGTGAGTGCTACCCACCTGCTGTTTGCTTTCAGCTGCGAAGTTAAAGCCTGGTTTGATATGTGAATAGTTGCCAGCATGCAAAGTCTTGTTTCTATGAATTTTGTGCATGCCTTGGGCGTACTCACACAAGCTGGGATGAGCATAGGTGAATGAAATATGTCATCTGAGTGGAATGGCAAAAAAAACCACAGCCATGGGCACAGAAGTTTTTCCTGAGACTTTTGGAATAGGTGTGGGCTTCATTTACATAATGCAAAGCCCCTTTTATCTTAACAACTCACCTGTGTGGTAGAAAAGCTTAGAGAGCTAGATTTCAGCACTACAAAATCTGATTAGGTAGCATTTAGATGCCTGTCCACTTACCACCTTGATTTAGATGTGGAAGCACTGTATGCAGAACTGCTATGCTCTACCACTACCTCACTGCTTAGTAGCCCATTGCTTTGACAAAGCTGGGGAGAAAGATACATACCGTATGTGAGCTGCACGTACAGAAGAACAAATAGTTGGTCACCAGTTTGCCTGCTGTTGCCCACAAGTGACAGCCTTTCCTTGGCTCTTAGTAGCATAGGCAGTCTCCCTGCTTACTGGTGCATCCCTGGTGACCCTTCCATCAGGTATAAGCCACTCTGAATGCTTTCCCTACTTTTTTTTTTTTTTCCCCCTCCCCAAAGCCCTGCTGATACTGTTTTTCTCCACTTTTTCACAGCTCTGCTTGGAGGAATGAGGCACAAGCAAGTCAGAGTAAGTAGTAGCTCAAATCTTGATGCTGTTAATGTTTCCTGAGGTCATTGGAGCTTAGAGTGTAGAATAGTGTGTCGCAACATGTTTTCATAAAGTAGCATGTGGATACCCCATTTGGCTTAGATGATGCTGTATGATTGTGGCATCACAGAGCTTAGCAGAGGCCAAAAAGCTTGTATGAAGTGCTGCTGTGCTAAATTGTTCCCAGTCATCATGCAGTTCCATTTAATGCTCAGTCTGTTGCTACCTTACAGAGTGCAGTGTATAGAAAGTATTTGCCAAACTTGAAAGTGAAGCACTCTGACCTCCCCATTCAGGTAATTAAGTAATGTCCATATTCTATAACTGTGCACTGTAAAGAATATGCATTTATTGGGGAACACTTTATCTTTGCACATCTAGTCAGTTCTGTGTATTGTTTCTCTTCCATGCATCAGGAAGTGTATTGCATATATTCATAACTCTGCTTTTTCATCATCTTTATAAACAGTGATGTAATTAAGGAATGCAAACTTTTAACAGCAGCATCATGGGCACTGAGTAACCTCCCAGTTAGGTGTTCCATGCAGCTACAACACTTTGTTTTCTCCCTAGGATGTTTCCTTTACATCTGTAGCACTTAGAGGCCTATAAATGAGAGCTGATACATAACAGAGTAGTTTGAAGACTGAATGGATCCTCTTTACACTTTGGCTGCAGAGGAGATAATGTCCAACATCTAACCAGTATGGCAAGACCTGCAAATACACTGTCCTTTAAAGTTTTACTAGAATATAAATAGGTAGCAGTTGTGTAATGCTAATACAGTAAATACAGCAGTTGCTTATACTAAACAATATTCTAGTGTTACCAAGACACATAATGCTTTTCCCTGCATTCTTAACACTCTAGTGCGTTAGAGGAGATGACACACTAGGTAGGTCTTTACAACCTAGAAGCAAAGCTGGGTGTGTAGCTCTTGGAGCACCACTCAGGAGCTCTGCTCTGACACTCATGTCTTTGTATTCATTAGATGAATATTGGAATGAGATTGTCATCTAGAAAATCATGGATTATTTTAATATTGTATTCATTAAAGATCTGGCATATATCACATAGGGCCAAGGCAGGGATTTAAGGGACATTCCAACTGATTGATCAATGTTAACATAAAAATGTGGATGGTTTCCTCGCCCTCTCAAGCCGCCAATAATCAGTCTTTGCAAATTAATATACAAGGGTATGTTCCAGTGGCTGCAGGGCAGGCATCCGGAAGTCCTGAGCTGGACTTCACAGCAAACTGAAACGGGATTCAGGGTCTGGAACCAGGCCTCGGATTAGAAGCACAACAGGCAGGGTCCTGTTCAGATGCTGGTCGAAGAGAGTGAGACCCTCGTGATCTCCCACTTTTATAGGGTGTGTGACATGTATGGGATGGAATACTTAGTTGGTCAATTTTAGTCACCTGTTGTGTTCGTCCCTCCTTGCAAATACGCCTCTCTCACTTACGGGAGATTAGAAATTTATCAGTAACCTTGGCTACCATAGCCATAAGTCTAAACCTGGGTCTCTTCTGCAGACCATTGCTACTGTTATCAGCTCCTGAGCAAAGAGTGTCTGAAAAAACATGCAGCCAAATTCAGAAAAGTGCAGTTACTTAGGAGAACTTAGCCGAAAGGAAAATTCACTAAAAGAGAAACTGGTCTTGTTTTTAACAAAACCAGGGCACCTTAGCACTCGAGGTTTAGTCTTTGCCTCTTCATTCCCCTCAGCTGCCCTAAAATAGCAGTCAAATAACTGCTGACAACCAGGTTTGATAAGGCTTTGCAAAGACACTCAACCCTACCAAGCACTACAGTTGAGATTTTGAACTGAGTTTGAGAATAAATTATAACCTCCCTACGTATTTTTTATGGGGTTGGTCCTATGTTTCCTTCAGACTTCTTTGAAAATCCTTAGTTGACACAAACAGGAGCAGTTTCTCCAGCCACCTTGTTTTCATTTATTCTCATGTAGTTACAGCAGTCAAACCCCTTAGTTGCAAATGCCATTTTCAAACCAAAATTATTTGTCTTTGTTTCCATGTCCTTAGTGTGGACTTTCATCTAGTGAGAATTTACTGGCTTTTCTATGAAACCTATTGCTGCATGTTTGAACATAGGAAGTATAGCTTGACTCTTAGCAGACCATGAAGTTGAAAAGAGTGCAAGAGATGTTCCAAGTCTTATAAATGTGACACTACCAAAGTGGGAAGGACTTTAAGTATGCCCTGTTAAACTGCACTTTACAACTTGTTTTCTTTTCATGTATTTTAAACAAGGAATTTACCTTACAGACATTTTCCGAATTTCTGGATTCTTGTGGTAAATTGTGCTTTACCACTGGGCAGTCAAGGGTTCAAGCCTCATCTTTTAACACTTGCTGTTGTTATCTGATTGGATAAGTAATTGTACTTTCCTCTGGTTTGCTGTTTGTGTGAGAAAACACTTGTAATTCTGAGATGAAAATGTCAATACTGTTTCTGGTTTTTGTTTGTTTGTTTTTTAAACAAAAATAGGAAACTTTGTTTTGTTCGAACATGGAGAAAAGATGTCTGCATGCCACCCATCTAAAAACTTGCTTTAGTTTCACCTGACTGTATTCTTCAGATGTTCCATATATTTATTACTGGTAGCTGAAAGACACTGTAGAGGAAAATTTTGCTCCCAAGAACTGACAAAGAGCGCTTGCAGCCAGCCTGTTGGTGCCAGAGTTTCTTTGGGAGAACCTTAATCTCAGTTTATATGCCAGTTTGCATGATGCTTAGAGACTCTTGAGGGTTCATAGTGCAGTGACCTTCATTAAGTACACACAATTATGAGAGAATATCCCCCTCCACTCTCTGCAAGAGATGGCTGGCCTGCCGAGAAATTTGTGCAACTAAATCAGACCTGACCTCCTTCCTTTGGAAGGCTCATGGATTCCCCAGCTCTCAACTATTAATGTCAATATTGTGCTAGACTGTTGAATGATTTCTGTTAGGCTACATCTGATTAGGATGATATCTTTAATATTTTAACAAATTGACAGGATGTGAAGGTTGCAGATTACCCATACATATACTTTACTGCAGGATGCTCTGGTTCACAGGTTGGGGAGCTTGAAATAACATGTTGTATGCTGCTGGATTTTAAGAGCATTCCTGTGTGCTTTCTTATTGATTACAGAATAGAGCATGTGGTTCCCAGAGCAACTTAGGATGAAACACTTGTTTACTGTTGCAGGCAGCAAGGCAGGGGATGAAGAAGTAGAGGAGACATCTTACTGCTCCCCTTCTACCAGCAGCTTTGTGAATTTATCTGTGCTTGTCTTGCACTGTGCCATCCTTACATGTGATAGTGGGAGAACCCTATTTGTCCTTCCAGTGTTATGAGGAGGCCTTCAGAGACTGGCTTATTGCAGAATAAAAATGATGATGTAAAACCATGTAGTAGCACTAACGTTATACACTTCCCAGGGCCAGAAGTGGAGAATGATGTACATGGTAGTAGTCACAGGTTCCACGGTCTGGTGTCATCATGTTCTGCTGGGCCTAATAGACCCTTTTTTTTAATCCCTCAGTCTCCCTGCCTCGGCTGGTTGACATGGACTGGAGGGTAGACATCAAGACATCTTCAGACAGCATCAGCAGAATGGCAGTCCCTACTTGCCTGCTTCAGTTAAAGGTAATGTCAGTGGCTGTACAGGACACAGAATCAAAATAAGCCTAACACCTTCCTTACCAGTGGCAGTGCAGAACAGTTCAGACAGGCATCTGGTGCTTGCCTGTTGCCTGGTGGGCAATTAACAGACTTTCTCATAGATGGTCTTTGAAATACCACAGAGCCTGGGAATGGTGTCTCTGATTAAAGCCTTCTTTTTCTTGCAAGGGAGCATTTTCTTTGTATAAGGATATTTGTTCCTGGTCACCATTGTTCTCTACAGAAAGAAAGAAGATAAATTATGAAGTCGTTGCCCTTTAATTCTAAGCCACTCATCAGAATGTTTAGCTACCTGCATTAGTTGGGAAGTTACTTTTGATTACTAATAACCTCCTTCCCTGGCCACATCTATCATTTGGGGAGTATAGATAAACTTTCTGCTTATTGGACAGATTTCTGGATTCTCCAACCAGTAAAAACGGGATGGGTGAGTTCCAGAGAAGGAGGAAAAAAATCTCATTGCTGTGTTTGGGATGGGGTTAGATATGTTATGTAGTATCTGCTAAGGTGCTTTTGATACAGATGTGGTTTCCTGCCACAAGTCTCTTCAGAATTCCCTCATATTCATGGCAGTATATGCTTACTTGCACTCTGTTGATGGGAGCACACTTCACTAGTGAGGCACACAGCACAGAAAATGTGCCATGGTCCTTCAGAACTGAGCTGGCTGTCAAATTTAAAGCCTTTTTCTGAATCTATCTGTTAATCACTGACTTTGATAGTGGCACTGGGAGAACACGTGAATTAATTTTTCAAAAAGCTAACATCTGCATTTCTGTTTTCAGATTCAGGAAGATGTTGCATTATGTGGAAATAGCCCTGTTGTTTCTGCACTGACTGTGGAATTGAGCAGAGAAACCCTGGACACTATGCTAGAAGGTCTAGGAAGGATCCGCGACCAACTCTCTG
Source organism: Patagioenas fasciata (assembly GCF_037038585.1). NCBI lineage: Eukaryota > Metazoa > Chordata > Aves > Columbiformes > Columbidae > Patagioenas > Patagioenas fasciata. The sequence goes on along the minus strand of NC_092524.1, from coordinate 23,707,738 downwards.
CTGTTGCAAACAAATGAATGCTGAAGGGCATGGATTCAAGCAGTGAGGAAAGGGAGTATTCTCTGTCTACAGTGCTCATAAGTTGCAGCCTAGTGTAACATTTTTTTCTGTTTTAACAAAACAAAATTAAAGAGATTTTCTTTATTAAGATAGCTTTTGAAAAGCTAATGCTTAAACATTCCTTTGGTCTGATGCCGAAAAGTATTTTCCTAATATGGTGTTGAACAAAAGCTGGTCTCAATTTCAGAAAAGTATTTGTGGGCTCAGAGCTTGGCTTAATCATGAGGGTCGTAACTGGAAATAGCAAATAGCTGCAGCTTTGTTAGCTAATGCTATCTCTGTGCCCTGAAATTAGGATCTAAAAGGCTCAAACTGGTTAATGAGCTAGTTTTCACCATTAGCAGACAAGGAGAGTGCTTCTCTCTGGAATGTGCGTGTACTGAAATGCATGCTGGATGTAACATTTTCTTCTCCTCAATGAAGCACAACCATGCTACGGATTGTTATTACAGGATAATGCTTTGAAATAGGACAATTATGCTACAACACATTCCCTTCTGATCAGCTTCATGGCACCATTTTCAAAATTGCTAGTCTGAACATCTTTAGCGGCAGGTAATTTCCTCCTTCTGTTTGAAAAGAAAAAAGGAGTTCAGATAATTCATATTTGGGTTTATTGGACTCTGGCTTTACCTTTGGTGCACAAAAGCAGACTGTGAAAGTAAAGAATTGGTGGCCATTGTTTGTACTGTAGGAAAACCTTTTGTGGCAATATGTGCCTATACTTCTCAAAAGTATTCTGTTGTTTGTTTATATAGATTTTTTTTTTAATTAAACAATGAACTGTTGATTGATTTTTGTGAATCCTTTTCAGTTTAGAAGAGATGTTGTCCTAGGTTACCTCAGCCTCTTTTTGCTGGTGCCTACTTTCTAGGCTGGTTTAATGGAGGTTCACGTTTGTTGCTGAAGGACTTTTTGTTTCCTGTTCAAATTGGTTCATCTTTTGAACTATTTTCATTATAATACAGTTTCAGAGCACCTTGTTTCATGGGTGCCAGCTCTGTGCAATATTACAGGTGATGACCTTGACCTAGAAATTGATAAATACATGTGCATTGAAAGTGTGGAGGAGTAAGTGCAGAAAATTAACAAAATTCAGACTCTTCCTTCTCATGAGCTTCTATAATGCTCCAAACTGGAAGACTGGATGCAAATGCTTTGTTGGCAAAGTTGCACCTTTCATAAAACATTTGACCCTCCTTCAAGACAGAAAACATTGTCTCATGTGTTTGGAAACATGAAATCATTCAAAAGTGTGCATAAAATACAGAGCTTTGCTAGTTAATTTTATACATTGCCACAGAGTGCGGGCTAGAGTGTAAGTGTAAATGAAGGCTGTCCCTTTAAAACATACTAGTGTGATACAGTTTGTGCATGTCAAGGGTTTTATTGTGGGGTGACAATAAAACCGTGGCAGATGTATTGTTAACCTCCTCTTCTTCCCCCCTCCCCCTTCAGCCCTCCCTCTTCCCTCTTCCCCCTTCCCACTCAGGACAGCCAATCGGGAGGAAAAGAAGGACAGAGAGAAATGGAAAAATCAAGCATGTTTTACTAATGCTACTAATAAGAATAGAGAAAATAACACAAAAATATACAAAACCAATCTTGAAAGTCCCAGCAACTGCAGAGCCGGCACCCGAAGTCCTGAATTGGTCTCTGCAGCCAACCAGAGCTGGATTCAGTCTGTCACTAGGCCTCAGTTCGCAGGGACGACTAGTAAGGTCCTCTCCTAATGTCAGCCATAAGAAAAAGGGATGAGATCCTCGTGATGTCCCACTTTTATATGAAGTATTCACATGAATGGGATGTTATACACAGTTGGTCAGTTTCTTGGTCACCTGTTTTTCATTGCCCCTCTCGTGAGAGAGGCATCCATGCTTATCAGTAACTTCGCATTCCATTGCTATGTTTACCAAAACATGTATTTGGTTTTCCAGGAAAATGCAGCTAATATGAAGGCTTTAGCTGACAGGCAAATTCACTAAAAGAGAAACTTGTTTTTAACAAAACCAGGACAGTGCATCAAGGTGAGATGTATGACACGTATCAGGGTGAACTGGTAAATTTCGTATGTAATAGGGAAATCTGAAAAGAGAAGATGGATATTCATCAATATGCTCTGTAAGATTCAAGCTGTGAAAAACTTCTGTAACACACTTCTTCAGTTTGAAGAAGTTCTGTTGCCTTTGCAGCCTGTCCTTAAAGAAAATCTCAGTTTATATTATATTATTTATTTTAGAAGGTAAGAACCACTGAGGAGGTAAATCATGCGTAATGAAGTACTTGTAGTGTTAGAGGATCTGAGGAAGTCAATACACAAGGGAAATCCTTGAGGTGAATACTGAAGTTATATAGTAGGGCCTAATGAAATGAAGAACTAATACTGGCTTAAAAGTTCTCATACAAAACCATTACACAACTGCGGAATAATTGTAAAGGAAAGACTTAAACATTAAAAGACTTTTCCAGTGTCAGAGTGGCACTATCTGCAGGTGGCTAAAAGTTGCTTATAGACACTTAAGAAAGGGGGCTGTTTACTGGATCAGAGGCATGACAAACATCTGATGACTTCAAAGGATATATCTCAAGACATGCTGCAAGAAGATACTTGTCTTTTCTAGCCCAAGATTCAGGAGGCTCTGAGAGCTTGCCTTCAAATCTCTCCCTACAGTGTTAGGTATTTCCTTGTTGACTCTTACCACCTTTGCCAGAAGAGCTGAGACTGCTCAAGAAAAGGTATATAAAACAAGAGGCCGGACAGGACTGTCATTACCTGATCAGCAAGAGTACTTCACATTAAAGTCCTACTTACAGAGACTGCTACAGAGAGAGAGACTAACATGCCTGCTATTGCAGGCAATCATATGTGATTTTTTTTCATCAAATGATTGCTCTCTTAAATCAGATTTTTATCTTCCCTCTACGTATTGCTGCTGTTTGGTATGCTAGCCTAGATGTATTCAGCACTACTTTACTATCAGCTTGTTCCTGTGCCAACACTGTCCTCTTTAGCTTACTTCTTTCCTACCTTTACATTTTTCCCCTCATACCGATGAAGAAGTGAAATCCCCCTCTGCTTTTGGTGGCTAAACCTAGTAATCTCTCTATGCCTTCCAGCATTGTAGTGGCCATTCTTCACTTAGAGTTTGTATCTCCCTTGAGTGGGGTCACCACAGTTGTTCATTTCTGAAGAAGAATAGTCCAAGTACATAAATGAAGAACAGAGCTGTCAATGTATGTGAATCACCTGAACAAACTCCTTCTCCCAGAAAAACACAAGCCTTCACTGCAAAGTGGAGCTTAAAAACTCCATCTTAATTCCAGTATTTGACAAATATAAAAACCATCTTCTACATGTACACTGTTTATCAAGTGATAATTACACAGAGCAAAACAGTGATAATTTGTAGAACACAAGTATGCAAGTTAAATTCAAATTGTAATTTCACAATTCACATTTCAGACATTGTGTTGGATCTGTGTCAAAGTGACGAAAAATGTTTAAAACATTTTGCCTCCTCTTACTGTAAGAAAACGTGTATTTTAGGGTGTCCAGGCTATAAGTTGTATAGATGGTATGATTGAGAGCAAGAATAATTTAGGAAGAAAATGCCTTTATGATTCCCAGCTTCCACTTCAATTAATAATCTTTAAATTTTGGTTTTAAACAGTAGAAGACTTTACTCATGATGTTTAGGTGAAGGTATAATAGTTACTCTACGTTTTGGGTTTAATGTGTGAAATTCACATATTCAAGCTTTTCCACAACTATCATCTAAACAAACGTTTTGCTTTGTTTATAACTGAGGCATTATTATTTCATTTCAAACAATTTTGTTACTAGTAATCTGGTTTAGAATTGTTTTGACTGAGTAAAAAATGTTAGTTTCAATTTGTTTGATATCTGAGTTTCATTGGAGATAATATAGTTTAACAATATAAATGGGACTTCCTACACAGGAGAAAAAGGCTTTCAGGGTAACAAATTTGTGATAGATCTCTTATTAAGTGAACAATTTCTCTCAAAAATCACACAACCCAGTTTAATCTCAGTTCTTGGTACAAGGAACAATGTATCTAGCAGTGTAATTTCCTCAGGTGCTTCATAACTGTAGTTATTCTGAGTCATAATAGCTCCTACAAAAGTAATCAGTTTTATGAATTTACCAATCTTTCTCACATACCACTTAAAAGATACATCTCACTAAGCTGTAGAGAGGTAAAGTAGGTGCTTATGGTTGCCATATATCAGTGGCAGCAGTAGAAATTGAGGAATCCCCCCTCCCCAGACCCTTTTCTAACTTCTTCACCCCTTGGTCAGAAACTTAATTCCATGACACAGTAATTACACTAAGTGCCATATATACTTGACCCGTCTACACAGTTGTTGTATAGATAGTTGTTGATTTTTGACTCTGTTTTTAATGCAAGAGGTTAATAATGCTTGGGACATTTGGGCCTGGCTTATTGAGTAACTGTCACCTCCAAGGTGTAATTTGATTAATGTTACGAAATTTAGTCTCCAGCTGGTTTACCGCTTTTCAATAACCACATCAGGGATATCACTGCACTAACACAGCCCTGTGGCATTACAGTATAACATCTTGGCTTACCCACCATTGGTATTTGGTAATCCTGCCTAGCATTTTCAAACAGTTCTCATGGTTCACATTCATTTGGCCCCTGCTTGAAATCACTACAGATGCACTACAAACACTGGTGAATTAAACCTTGCAAACTATAGGAGGGGGACTTCTGTAGGCAGAATTATGAGAATGTGCAAAAGGTCTTGATTTTTTTTTAGTTACATTCAAAAAATCCATAGGTATCCTTAGAAGCCTCAATGTAGCCATCAGTTTTTGAAGTAACATAAAACTATCTGTGCAAATAAAGGTGTTATACTGTGACTAGTCAGTAACTAGATCATCTGCTATAGCTTTTAATAGTATCCTTATACTCCACAGGGCATATGTGGCAGTCGCTAAACAGCCCTTGCCATTTTAAGTGTGTAAGAACCTGACTGTTCCTGCATCCATTCAACCCTCTATAAACCTCTTTTCTGGGGTTAATTATGCATGTGAGTGTTGCCATTAACATTGATGAGTGTCTGTGGCCTTCCTACCACTGCAGAGATTCTCTGCTGCCTGTATTTGCCTACAATGAGCATCTTGATGCCTAAGATAGAGAAACAAAGTCAAATAAGATGTTTATGCCCTATTTCACTGTCTTTTTGGGTAAGATCTGAGTCATATGCTCTTGTTCTACATGATTATCATCCTCTTGAGTCGTTACAGTTGTGAAACTGATTTATATGCTGCAGGAGGACACAGACTGCAATTAAGAAAGCAAAGACAACTTGGGCTAACTTCTTGGCTCTGCTACACTCTCTGTGACTTAAACCCGTATTCTGACCCTCGATATATCTTAGACCTTTGAAAGTGAGCCCGAATTCAGTCTTAAACTTATTTGATGTTCAAGCTCTGTGGGTGACACGTTCAAGTCGGGGGTAATTCTATGTTTCTGAGCATCTACAACCTTCATAGTGGGATCAGGACTACAGCATGTATACATAAAGATGGGGGAAAAGGCGGCTGTTTCTCAAAAGCTTATGGTCTAAAATGAACACAAAAGTAGACAAAAAAAGAAAGTGGAGGATAATGATTATAGCTGGTTGTAGTCACTGCTCAGACTTTGTCAAGGAGAACCTGGTGGACAGAGCAGATCATGCTCATCCCTGATACAGCTTCACTAGTTTTGAAATGTTAGGGATAGTTATACCAGGGAATAACTTTACCTGTACCACATACACATTTATATGATTGCTGCAGCTGAAGTACATATGAAGTACATAACAAAAACACCAACTGTGTACCCACCCTGTGATGTAAATTCACTGTCTTACGTCACGGGAAGAAGAGGAAACACAGTAGGGTCAGAGCTAGTATTGCAATCCGGCGAGCTTCTGAAGCCTTTTCCTACAACTTTGATCTTTCACAAAGAAAGAAGAGTAAGAATGAAAGGGAGGAATGAAATAAACATTCCTGGAAGTGTAAATGCCGTTCTTCCCCAGGAGATGGCGAGCTTGGTCTCCCATTTCTGTTCCTCACCAGTTCCTCGGCGGGAAGCAGCAGTCTGGGCTGTCCCTCTCAGAAGTTGGGAGCAACTGAGTGCTTGCAGTAGCCCAAACAGAACCATTCACTTTAGCAGCAAAACAGAAAGGGTAATATGCACTGGTTAGCAAAAGGCCTCTCATCTGCTAACACGTTAGTGGGTTGAGTCAGCTGAACACATTTTAGGGGAAGCTGGCAGAGATGGTAGTAGCAAGAGGTTCTCTGCGCTGTGCCAGGACCTCTTCCTTTTTTTGCCAGGTTAGATCTGAATTCCTCCAGGGACAGCTTTGGCACTTGCAAGGGAGAGAACAGTGTTGTATTTAGAGGGATGCTAACAACTCGGAATGTTTCCAAATTGGTGCATCTCAGGCAATTCAAGTTTTGCATGGATTTGTCTTTAAATAGCAGTGAGCAGGGCACTAGAGCAGGAAGTAAGATGGGGGAGGGACAGTTCCTCCTCTCCCAAGCATGTTACAAACTAATTTTAAACAGTGCACTAAGCACAATGCCATCCTATATATTTGATCCCTATTCATTGTGTGTGTACAGATTCTGTTGTAGCTTTTTTGCTCACTTTTGCTGCCGCTATTAATATAAGGTCTGGGATGAAAGTATTCCCCCCTCCTCGCTGACCCTTCTGCATCCCCACCTCCCAGGAGGCATCATCTTGCCAGTCTGGCAGAGGAAGTGCTAATGCACACCAGCAACACTGACACCACAAAGTGCTGTCAAATATGCAAAGTAAACACACTGAACAGAGGCAGTTAAATAGCATCCTGTTTGCATCCCTATTCTCTTCTAGTTATTGCTGTTGTAAAAACTGGTTTGAAACAATAGTAGGTGTGGCTTTTTTTTTCTTCTCCCCTATCCAAAGAAGACATAATTTTTCAAGTTGACAGCATACCTATACGCTGATGAGATAGTGAAGGTTGAGTGCCAACTAGCAGCAGAAATATAATAGCATCCATTAGAGCTGTTAGCTAGGGTCTGCTGGTGCTTCTGTTTGTAATTTAGAGCGTTAAAAGTCAGCCATGCAAGTAAGATGCAGGAGAAATTTTGCATTGAAAATCTGGACCTTGCAGTGGGTTTTTTGGTTTCTTACAAAAAACTAAATACCAAATTTGCTTTGACACTCTGGACCACACTGAAAGGAAGAGATAAGAAACCTAAATGAGGTTTACTGAGTTGTGTCTCTGCCACACATAATGACAGGACTTAGTCCTTGTAAAGTTAGTTGGAGATTTATGACCAGAATTAGTAAGTTATGCACTGTCTGAAGCATTCGTGTTCCTTAGTGTGTTGCAAGATTTAGGCATTGGTGCCTCATTCTCAAGCCTGTTTCTTCGTTCATCTCATGTATAGGTTGACATAGAGACATGATCCTTACTTTTTTTTTTTTTTTTTTTAATCCACTAGTAACCAGAATGGCAGAAAGTCATGGTTAATCTAGAAAGTTTGAACTGGATGTTGACAGAGAGCTGATATTCTTTTGTAAAGACACATCTGGTGACAAAGAAATAATCTGAAGATCAGCATGAAAGCAAAGAAACACTAAAGCATGACTGAGTGCACTGCATAACTGAAAGTTAGAAGAAGTGCATTTAGAGACAACTTTTTTTCTTCTTTTTTTCCTCTCTGAAAAGGACACCATGAAAGTGTACTGGGCCATCTGTATCTCAGGATGTTTTTCCTTTTTTCCTGGGCACAGATGGTAAACTTCAAACATCACTGTCACTCTCATCTACCACATCAGCCCTGCAAGCAATCTTATTTATAATTTTCATCCATTGCTTTCCAGTCACCTCCTGGACCTCCCTTTGGTGCTGTCTTAGAAGTTCTGGCTAATATTAAAGGCACTAAAATAGACACATTCTAAGCTACCCTTCTGTGTGTGGTAACTTAATTCTCAATAAAGAAAAGACCCTTTAAATTAAATGAAAAAGAAACAAATTAAAAACCTTTCCTATGTTTCCACAGTAAAACTGAAGCAGGTATGTTGCGTGGGGGTGAAAGCAAGGCCTGGAAATGCAGACTTCTGAGGTGTATGCTTGTCTCTGCCATGACTCTCAGGCATGACACTTTATGTCTGTCTTCTGCCTAGCAGGTAGAAAGCTAGCTTACACCTATTTTTGCAGGAGACAGGATACTTAACCAAACCACCTGCTATTAAGCCTCTTGAAGTGTGTCAACAAAATAACTTAGAAGCCTACTGAGCATATTGCCAAGAAAAGATGTCAATGCCAGAGTATTGTGCTCCCTAGGACAGGGCAGGCTGAAATTATTTTCTGCTGCCTGCAAAGGGAACAGTGTTTTGCAGAATTTATCACTCTCTCCAAAATCCTCAGGAGCACAGTACCATGCAGCTTTGAAAATACAGCAGGGTTCAACTCCTGAACTAAAACCTGAATCACTGTTACAATGTTCTTCAAAGGAATCGCATCCCACTGGGGTTTATAGCTGAAAGCAAGTCTTCACCTCTCCCTGATCCACTTTAAAAGGTTGTTCTCTTCCATATGAAAGACTTCAGAAGGAAACTGTGAATGTGGGCCACAGCTCATCACTTTGTTTTGGAAAAACCCCCATTGCTTTGTCTCAATTTCAGATCTCCCATGTAAAAAGGAAACTATCCAGACAATTCCCCAGCATATGTCCCATGCACTTGTCCCCAGTGGCATCTTGTCCCTTAGCCTTGCCTCTCCTTTCATATAGCTGTCACTGGAGAGATGAATTTGGTAGGCACAGGAAATAAATTTCATGTATTTTAATTCCCTGCTATCTGTGTGATGCACATGCTCATGCAGAGTGAGGAAAGGATTGTGGCACTTCTGAATGAATCGAGCCTGGATGATTCTGATTGACTCACTGACATGAATTTCATTTTCACAGCAAGCTCCCAGTTGCCCAGGGTGTTGTGTTTTTGTCAGTGTTGCTTGGGTTTCTGTCATTTGGTATAGGATTTGCTATGGAATAAATATGTCCTGGAGGCAGTATAGCCTCAGCAGGCCTTTATGAGTGTCTGCAGAGCTTGCAGAGACCAGTGATATCTCATGGGTGGAGTGATCACTTATACAAACCTGAGGGAAAGTAGATGTAGGGGACAGGGATGGGGCCTAATAAGGCTTCAGCCATCCTAAGTTAAATATAGATACAGATTTTTTTTTTTTAGACAAAATCAACCAAGGACTTCATCATTGCCATTTATTGCCTTATTAATCCACTTTATTACAGCATTTATGATGTCTGAACATCCCATTCCTGATCGAGAAATGCCTGCAATGAACTAGTTATATTCAGTTGTTGTCCTTTAGGGCTGGCCCATGAAGAGTTTTATGGGTTCCTTAGTATCCCCTTGAGATCTACTGTATGTTGACTTATATACATAAAATGTCACAATCTGTTTTATAACAGCCCCATAGCCAGTGTTTCTGGCTCTCTTCTTCCGCCAAATCTCTCAGGAGCCTTCCACTAGGAGCCCTGCGATTGCATCACCAAAAAGATCACTTATCTCTAGAGTCTCAGTCAGTACATGGCAGCTATCATGTTACTGTGCAGTCCTACTGCACTTCTGAAAATCAAATAGAAGTAAACCCAAGCCATCTCCATGGATTCCTTCACTTATCCCCCAGATCTTTTTCATGCCTTGTTAGCACATTCATGTCCAGTTTGGAACATGGTCTGAAGGGCAGGTCTGTTGCAAGGACCCAGCACTGGGGCTCTCTGGTGTTAATCCTGGCTTCATATGTCTGTGGCATGATTGCAGGGAACACAGGGCTCTGCTATCAGCCAGGCCCTGTTAGGAAGGCAATGACAGCATTGATACTGCTCCGATGACTACAGCTCGCCTTCTTTTTCTTTTTGGTGCTGGGAGCATTACAGAAAAAAAAACCAAAATGGAGCAAGGCAGGGAGGGAAAGGATCAATTTTACTGTGCAAGCAATGAGACTGAAAGTGTTCACCAGTCAGCCTAGTGATGAGAAATAGCAGGCTGAGGTTGACTTACACCATGGTCCTGTTTTAACGCTCATTAACTGATTGCTAACTAACCTAACTAAGATTAGGCTTAACAAAATGTTTCATTTAGAAGATAAATACCTATATTCACCTGAAAAAAACCAGCTTGTATTAAAAATATATCTACTAATTCTGGTCTGAGCCAGGAAGACTAGCTCCCCCTAAGCTGTACAATTTTTAGAATACAGAGCGGATGCACCTAGTCCTGTGGGTTTCAGTGCCGAGCTCAGTTGTTTGGTGAGCCAGGCTATGTACAGCAGTAAGGATCCGGGTAGCAGTGTAGAGGGGTGATTTGAGACTTTAAACAGACAATTGTCAGTCAGTCAGGAATTTAGTGGGCAGGAAGACCTCCAACTAAGAGAATCAACTGCTACATATGGGCTTTGTGCTCTAGCTACTAGCTGGCAACAAAATTTGTACTCTTTCTGATGCAACAAGCTGTAATCCTGCTTTGTAATCAACACTCTGTATTTCTAGGTTTCAACATTCTCAGTGGACAAAATGTCCTTGAAAACTCACTGTCTTTTTATTTCCCAACACTTTACTTGAAAACATAATGGCCACAGCATCCTTCATCTGCTCTGGGACCTTTTTCTATTTGGTATCTACCACATTATCACAATCACAAGTAGTCTCAGAAGTGCTGTTAAGAGGCCCAGTGGCACACTGCTGAAGTCAGATGACAGATGACTACGTATCCTGGCATTCAGGAAGACAACTAAAGAAGAAATATCTCAGGAAATGCAGAGTCAAAGGAGCAGAAAGATGGACAGTAGAGACATTGTCACACACCTTCACCTGGTCACAGAGACTGGCTGTGAATGAATCCTTAGAGAGAAATTTCATTTTACAGATTTAAGGTCATGCAAATCTCAGGGTTCTGCCAGACAACCTACTGCCATTTGACAAGTTACTGCATGCCAGCTGAGCTAACTCACTAGTGGTTTCTGCTTCCAGTGCCTGAGAGCGCACATGCTTTCACTACACTAACTTCAACGGCAGCAATAGGCAGGTTAACACCTTACACTTGCCTTCTTCAGACAGGATGTGGTCAAGTTGGAAATGCCAAATTAAGGCCATACTGTATCCTGTTCTGAATGGCTGGGGCTGATCCATCTCATTGTGTGCTAGGTTTAATGATGTTTTGCTAGACACTCAAGCATCCATTCACCTGTTCTGCAAGTTTTCTGAACTCAACCCCTGAACTTATTTTTGCAACTGGTGCCTACTCCAATGGCCAGCATGTCTCAGAGCTTTGCAGTGCTCAAGAGAAGAGATGGAGTGTAATTTTGCAGCACGAGCCACCCAGCCCCCTGTTGCAACAGAGACTCCTTGGCTTGCATGGACAAGCTCTTCAATGATGAGTCAGGGATGCGACTCTCATGCCAGCATTTCCTCTTGCACATTCTGTCCCCCTCTGAAGGTTTGCAGCTCTGCAAGTCTTGACTACAGCTCTTGCCTCGCAGACAGGCAGCAGCCTGGAAAGAGAATTTGGAATCATAACTTCAGTGAGCAGATCCCTGTGGCTTTTGTCTCTGGCTCTTGTGCCTTCAGCATTATCAGAAAAAATCAGAGAAAATCAAACACCATGGCATCAGCATTTAGAGTAGTGGGCAGGAAAGGGCAGGGAACACAGAAGAGTTTTAGGGACTCTGGGATGGGGAGATCGGTGCTTGGTATTTAAATAATGGGGTTACCAATTTCAAGATAAACTCTCATGGGTTGCAAAAGGCATCAAATTAATTCCAACACTCCTCTTGCTTTCATCAGCCTATTTTCTCATCTGCTCCTTTATGCAATATGGTGTGGCCCTGTTGCTCAGGAATCATAGTGGGGATACAGGGGGAGGGAGGTCCATCCCTGTGGAGGGGTTTCGTTAGAAGGAGATATGTTGTTGAATTAGTCAGGCCCAAAGGAATCTCAAGGCCACTTTGAGAAGCTGTGAACAGAATCTGCTGTGAGAAAGAGGGGTGTTTCTTCATTAACAGGGCCTCAGCATGGCGTGAGTTGTCGGACCTATCATCGGTGGGGCTCCAACGTGTGGACTGCCCATGATACTCTTTTAGCGAATCCATGCTTGGAGCGTGGATTCATGATTAGAGAACAGTTGCGTATATAAGGAGACATGTTTCTGTAATAAATGGCTTTGCGTGATTCACATTGAATCGGAGTGCTGAGTCCTTTATCGTTCCAACACATCCCCTCATGCAACTTCTGCTGACAGGGACAGCATCCAACCTGGAAGGGACATGGAGGCTAGTTGTAAACAACTGTTCAACACAACCACTTCCAGCTTTGTATATAAATTATATGTTGTTGAGCAAATGTACTTGCAGATCTTGGATTCACAGTCCCACAGAAAAAGACTGACCACAGCCAACATCAGGAACAAAGCAGAAGAAGCACACACACTTATGAAGCAACCAGCAGGAGGGACTGATTCTGGAACTGTCAGCTCTGCCTGCAGGAGCTCCCACCAGTCAGACGGACAAAAAGGACTCTGTGGTCTGGGAGCCCAAACAGCATGTTCTGTCAGCCTGAAAGGGCCCAACATTTCCCTCCTTGTGCCATGTCACTCTGAATTGCTCATTTGTACGTGCTTGACAGTGAAAGGGTTAGCTTGGAGATGGTCCCTTGATACTCACTTTTGAACGTGATGGAAATGTCAAGTGAGCCCTCTGGTCCAACGTGTTCATTCAGACCAGAGTCTACTTCCTCATTAGCAACAATAAATTTAAAGCAGATGGGAAAACTGCTCCATTCTCTGATACAGCTTTCAAAGCCCTTTGATTTCAGAATCCCTCAGTTGCTCTTTGACTTTTCTTGCCTGTCAAGTTCCTGGTAAGGGTCTGGACAGGAGGACACCAGTGCAAATTCTGGTATCAGTCCTCTCCTCTGCTGCATTTCCCACATCTGACCCTGTTAATTGCAGCTTCTCTCTCCTCCTGTGATGTAAAGACCTTTGATTTTTTTCCCATCCTTCCTCTATCACCAGTTTTCTACAACACTTTGCAAAGGTTAATGGCTAACTCCTTACCATGTCTGCTAAAAGCTATGATAAGCTTCTTTAGAGAGTGTGCTCTGTTTCATACCACAAACAGAAAGCCATGGAGGAAGGGGAAGTTTGGAAAGGACAGGAAGATAGCAACCTAAGTACTAATGCCTGGAGAATACTCCACAGCAAATATAACACTAGGACATGGTCAGTGAATAACTGGGATGTCCCCATACCACAGCTTGTGAAAAGTCAGTTGGGCAGATGCTGCAAAGTGACTTGGGCAGGACACAGTGCACCACCCCTTCTGATGACCTTTTGCTTTGACTAGCACAGGACATTTCCTGCAGCCCAACCCATGCCTTGTTGTCTTTTTCACAAAGGTATTTTTCCCAGTCCCCAGCCTGGATGAATTTTCAGCTGACTCCTTCTCATCCCACCCAGGTGGTGGGAGACCAACGGATCCTCTCCCCGCTCCCCAGTGCCATTGAAATCACCTCTCATGTCCCTTCTTGGAGCTCCTGAGGCTGCTTGAGAGGCCGCTGTGAAAAGAGGAGGTGCAGAAACAGGTCACCCTGGGAAGCAACCCTCACCACAAGGCACTGACACTTCAACATCTTTCTGGAGGATCAGAGCCATCTGTCTTCCTCCTGACCCTCAGAAGAAGCCCATTTTAGCTGCTGCCATTGTACCCAGCTCCATCCCATCCGGCCTCCTGCCCTGCTAAAATCCCCTGTGCTTGCTACCCTGAGAAAGGATCTGTTTCCACAGGCAGAAACTCTGGTGAGCCCCAGAAGTAGGTAGGGGCTTCTCCCTCCCCTCAAAGCTCACTTTGAACAAGGCAACACTGATAAGACTTGGCAGATACCCCATCCACCATCCCAGTCCTGTTGAGGACAGACACCAGCTCTGCCAGCTGCCACCAGTTAAGCCAGTCACTATACTCCAATACACCATTTCCACCTTCAATAAGCAAACCTGTGTTTTCCTGTGCTTCTGTGGTCTTGGTGACAGAGGTCCGTGTTCCCTGTTCCTCACTCTCCTCCTGGTGGCTGCAGATGCTGCTCCTCACCCGTGATCCAGGACAGGGGGTCATATGCCATCAGAGGCCATGAAGAAACACTCCAGAAAACTGGGCAGGTCCTAGCCATCCTGGAGCTGTCCTGTTTGACCATGGCTCTTCAGGAAGGCCACAGAGAAGTTTGCCTAAGCAAGGCAAGCTGAAATGAGGTAAAAAAGCCTCAAATCACATTAGCTTGAGGTTTTGACCTTTCCCAAACCTGCTGACCCAACAGTCTTCCAAAGTACGGAAAAATTCACTTTTATATGTCACTATGATGACTCCCGACTCCTTGTAAAAATGTAGCTACACGTATTGCTAGAACTAATGAATGGCTTCTGAGATGCCTTAGCTGTCATGGCACATGGCGTGCTGAGAGAGCAGGGATAAGACCAAAAACATTTCCTTCTCTAAAAGCAGGTCTCTAGTCACTGTCAGCAGGATTGATCTTAGGATGCATAGATCAGCAAAAAGCTGATTCCATGTAATGAAAAACAACCACATGTCAACCAGGTTTTTATCTAGACATTTATTTATGCCTGGTGCTTTTGTTCTCAAAACTTTTACAGGCAATGTGTGTTTTTACACACTCTGTAGTATAATGCAGAGCCATGCAAGTGGCATATTCAACATGCACAAAGAGATATATTTTGGAACACATGTAGCGCTTCCAAATTCCTCAGATGCTTTCAGAGATCTCCCCATCATCAACCCTCTTTTCTCGAGTCAGTGCACACAACTCACTTGTAAGAAGTGCAAGCCAGGATCCAGGGGTCCCAACCCAACTCATGTAGCAAGCCCTGTGCTCAGGCTATTTCACCTCTGTGAGGAACACCAGGATAAAAGGCGGATCATAATTTCTTCCTAGCTTATATGAAGAAGCTGAGAAGCTTCAGTTCTCTGTAAGGACTGCATAAGGGCCTGTGTGAGGATTTTGAGCCAGGACTGGGTGATGGTTGTTTCAGTTCCGTTCAGAGAGGCAGCAGTGGCTGCATGCACACAGAACTGATATGTGCCTGCATGATAGGAATCTGCTCTTGCTTAAGTTAGATATTTATTATTAACTAAACCTAGTAAAAAGCACCAAGTGACACAAAGTATCTCTCAGAGACTGAGCAGCTGCTATGGTTGTTTTGGCACAAAACTTAGTAGCAGCAAGCTGGGCCATCAGGGCACTCAGCTCCTACTTGTTTCTGCTATCAGAGATGTGATCATAACAATTTTAAAGATCAGACACAGGTGCAAGAAGGAACCAGGGAACTTGCCATACAGCAAGAGGAGGTGTAAGATGATGCTTGAAAGCTGAAAAATTATCATTTGATGATTATGGAGAGACTGATGGCTGTTTTGCCTTCCTCCTCCTTTCAGGGTGCAATCACAGGCACAGCAGAAATGGAACCATTTTGTTCACAGCAGACAAAAACCAAGCAAACAAAACTGATTTCTAGTTCAGCAAGCTGAAAAAGAGAAACACTTGGCTCTGTGTTGAGGCTGCTGTGGAGACTTTGGCCAACAGAAGAGCACAATTAATTTTTACTGGAAGTATCAGAATGTCAGACACAGATACCAAAGCTTTGGAGATGTGCATGTCTTGGATTTTAATTGGCTTGTTACCTTCATGTTGTCAAATGCAGATGAGGGAGGGGGTCTATAGATAAGTGTTGTTCTAAAACTCATTCCTTTCCTCCCAGCTTTGGTAGCTGGGCCTGAGACAGTGGTGTAACCTTCCCTCTTCCCACCCTGAGGGGCTTCATCTGAGTTTAAATGAATGACTTCTTAACTTCCTTAAGCGGCCAACACCTAGGTAACTGCTTCTAGTGCCATGGTAGGGGCAAGCAAAGCAGGCTGCAAGAAACTAGGACATGGAAAGCAGGCTTAAAGGGGAGACACACCATTGCTCCAGCAGCAGAAGCCTTGGGAAGAACAGCAACAAAATCAGTTTAGAGTTTTTTCCTTAGGTTGCAGTCATGGGGCAGACTCCACTACCTATTTTTACTTTGGACTGGAAGTAAGTATATTATTTATTTCTGTCATTCTGTCTCCTCACAGCAGCTTATAAAGCTTAAGTCATATTATTTGTAAAGCAGTCTGCATTCCCCAGAGCCAAAGTACCACTGAAAGGCCAACTAGCAGCATCAGCCATCCTGCCATCACAGAGCACAAGGTGGCCCAGAGATGGGACAGAGGGAGTAGAATTGAGGGGAGTGATGAAGCAGCCAGCCCAAGGGCCATCCTTTCCCAGTCCCTTTCCTAACTGTGGGGGAAGATACTCAGCTTGACACAATACAGTCTAATATTCAATATTATAGGCCCCCTGAAAGGGGTCTGTAAGAAAGATGGGGGCAGACTTTTTAGCAGGGCCAGTTGCGATAGGATAGGGGGTTTTAAAATAAAGAAGATTCAGACCACATATGAGGAACAAATTTTTTACAATGAGGGTGGTAAAATACTAGAACAAGTTACCCAGAGAGGTGGTAGATGCCCCATCCCTGGAGACATTTAAGGTCAAGCTGGACGGGGCTCTGAGCAACCTGATCTAGCTGAAGATGTCCCTGCTCACTGCAAGGGAATTAGACTAGATGCTTTGAAGGTCCCTTCCAACCCAAATTATTCTATGATTCCATGATTCAGAGGGTCAGAGTTTCAACTTTTGCCTCACACGTTCCAGACTTTGACACAGAATTTCAAATTGCATTAATCTGGAAAAGAGTCAAACAAAAAAAGTTGGGGTTTGTTTTGGTTTGGTTTAGTTTGGTTTCGGTTTGGTGTAGTTTTTTTTTTATTTGTTGTTTTGTTTTGTTTTGTTTTTCCTAGGCATTTCTTAAAATAGGAAACAAACAAGTGTCATTGCTGACACACACAGCCCTGGAGACAGCAGTGAGATGCACAGACACAGACAGATGCATGCGACTCAACATGCCTATGCTTGACTAAAACTACGTTTGCCTATCCATCACCTCGATATTAGCAGGATAGAAAATGTGTTTTGCTTTTTTTTTTTTTTTTTTTTTGTTTTGTGTGTGTGTGGTTTTTTTTGTTTGTTTGGTTTTTTTTTTGTTTTGTTTTGTTTTTTTAATTGTTGTTGTTTTTGTTTGTTTGTTTGTTTGTTTTTTAAAATATCAGATTATGGAAGATAATTAAGCACCTTTCTACTCACAACCCATGCCATTTGGTTAATAACATGAATACCATGAAAGTTTGTTCTCAGTTTTCCATCACTTTCTTTTCCCTGGTCTCCTCTGTAATTTGCTCTGCGTGGCTATTTCAAAGCACATTTTTATTATGTCCTTTTACTCTATTCAAATCACCATCTGTTTGTTTTGTTAGCAGTCTCACTTGAGGGGCAGGGTGTATTTAGGAGGGCATTCAACATTCAAAAATTAAAAGCCTTGGAACTACTATTCAGTTGGAAAAAGATTAAGCACTGCACTCTGGCATTTTTCAGAAGCTTGTCTAAAAGCACCCCAGTGCCAATTTCTTGACGCTTTCCCCTTCTCTTTTACCTTTAACTGAGAATCACTGGTTTACTTGCACACTAAATAGGACTAAATGCTTCAAGCATTTCAAAGATGATAGTTTTCTAAATAATCAGGCTGAATCTTGATGGGTTCACTTATTTATCTAACTGCATAGCTCTCAGCAAAGAAGTGTGGTGTTACTGGACACAATCCCAGTCCGCCCATAACCACCAGCCTCTTCATGCTGCCTTCGGTGCGGTCACATCTAACAGAGATTGCTCTGGGTTAGCAGTTCATATGCTAGTAACACATCTTATTAATGAAAGGGCTGCCACACAGCTTATTTAGAAAAATGCACAATGCCATAAAATAAGTGGGCGTAAAAAGGTGAGCATTTGTAACCCACAGTGCCAGTGCCACATGGAAGACAAAGGATAATTTTTCATGTCTCTGCCAGGGAATGCAAGATTGTTAGGACACAATGGCAACACATCAACCTAAGAAAAAATCTGAGTAATTTCTTGTTGAACCAGAGGGGGGCAATGAATTCAACTTCATATCTGCATGCCTCCCTTGTTTTGTAGCACAGGATGAAAAATAAGCCCAGACAGAGAAGGAAGACTACTACTTTGCATTGCATTTGATTTTTGGGTGATGAGGTTAACTTGGCTGCAGGGGGAAACTGGAGGTCAGGCAGACTAGAAGCATGAAGAGTCACACAGTGATTTGTATCTTCACCGGGCCACTAACTCTGCAGTAACAATTCCAGATGTTTTATTGGTTTAGAACCTGGATTTGAAAGGTTCTTCCTTAAATTGTGACTCCTGGAGTCACAAGACTACAGCCAAAGCCATAATTTCTGACTGGACAAAACAAGACATTTGGAAAAACACAAACACATCATATTTAATGCACTGCTAATCTGCCTGAATCCAGGGTCCTGCTTACAGAGAAGTATACTACTACTTCTATCTGCTTGGGCTGCTGACTGAAAATATGACTGCATTAGAAATGGATAAGTGGTGCCTCAGTTGCTGGGGATGCCTTGTGAAACCGTGCTATTGCCGGTGTACTGCTAGGGAGAGACTTCTCCAACCTGCCGCCTCAAAAGAGGGATGCTTACTTGCCTCTTCCCCCTGGCTGCCTAAAGACAGTGAGTGGAGATCCAAGCAGCTGGTCAAGCCACAGCAATGCAGCCAGACCTGATCCATGCTGGTGATCTGTGGGACAAACTATCAGAAATAGTATCAGAAATAGTGTGGCCAGCAGGACTAGGGAACTGTACTCAGCAGCGGTGAGGCCACACCTCACATACTGTGTAGTGAACAGTCAGGAGCACAAGTCTTAAGAAGAGCAACTGAGGGAACTCGGGCTTTTTAGCCTGGAGAAAAGGAGGCTGAGGGGAGACCTTATCACTCTCTACAACTGGTTGTAGAAAGGTTGTAGCAAGGTAGGTGTTGGCCTGTTTTCCCAAATAACAGATTATAGGACAAGAGGAAATGGCCTCAGCTTGTGCCAGGGGAGGTTTAGATTAGATATTCGGAAAAATTCCTTCACTGAAAGGTTGTCTAGCATTGGAACAGGCTGCCCAGGGAAGTGATGGAGTCATCACCCCTGGAGATACTTAAAAGACATGTAGATCACAGTATCACAGTATGTTTGGGATTGGAAGGGACCTCAAAAGATCATCTAGTCCAATCCCCCTGCTGGAGCAGGAACGCCTAGGTGAGGTCGCACAGGAACATGTCCAGGCGGGCTTTGAATGTCTCCAGGGAAGGAGACTTCACAACCTCCCTGGGCAGCCTGTTCCAGTGCTCTGTCACCCTCACTGAGAAGAAGTTATTTCTCAAATTTAAGTGGAACCTCTTGTGTTCCAGCTTGATCCCATTGCCCCTTGTCCTATCATTGTTTGCCACTGAGAAGAGCCTGGCTCCATTCTCATGGCACTCACCCTTTATATATTTATAAACATTAATAAGGTCACCCCTCAGTCTCCTCTTCTCCAAACTAAAGAGACCCAGCTCCCGCAGCCTTTCTTCATAAGGGAGATGCTCCACTCCCTTAATCATCTTTGTTGCCCTACGCTGGACCCTCTCCAGCAGTTCCCTGTCCTTCTTGAACTGAGGGGCCCAGAACTGGACACAATATTGCAGATGGGGTCTCACCAGTGCGGAGTAGAGGGGAAGGAGGACCTCTCTCGACCTACTGACCACCCCCCTTGTAATACACCCCAGGATGCCATTGGCCTTCCTGGCCACAAGGGCACAGTGCTGGCTCATGGTCATCCTGCTGTCCACCAGGACCCCCAGGTCCCTTTCCCCTACACTGCTCTCTAATAGGTCATGCCCCAGCCTATACTGGAACCTGGGGTTGTTCCTGCCCAGATGCAGGACTCTACACTTTCCCTTGTTAAATTTCATCAGGTTATTCCCCACCCAACTCTCCAGCCTGTCCAGGTCCCTCTGGATGGCAGCACAGCCTTCTGGCGTGTCAGCCACTCCTCCCAGCTTAGTGTCATCAGCAAACTTGCTGATAGTACACTCAATTCTCTCGTCCAAATCATTAATGAATATATTGAATAATATTGGCCCCAGTACTGACCCCTGAGGCACTCCACTAGATACTGGCCTCCAACTGGACTCCGCACCATTGACCACCACTCTCTGGCTTCTCTCTTTAAGCCAGTTTGCAACCCACCTCACTACTCTATTATCTAGACCACATCTCCTCAATTTAGCTGTGAGGATGCTGTGAGAGATTGTGTCAAAGTGGTGCTTAGGGACATGGTTTAGTGTGAGAGTGTTAGGTTTATGTCTGGACTCAATTATCTTAAGGGTCTTTTCCAACTGTGCTGCAACAGAGTTAGTTATCTTCAGAGTAGCTAATATGGGGCTATGTTTGGGATTTGTGCTGAAAACAGTTTTGATAATACAGGGATGATTTAGCTATTGCTGAGCAGTGCTTACACAGAGTCAAGGACTTTTCTGCTTCTCACACCACCCCAGCAATGAGTAGGCTGAGCTTGCACAAAGGGCCGGGAGGAGACTCATCTGGGACAGCTGACCCCCAAATGACCAAAGGGATATTCCAGACTATATGATGTCATACTCAGTATATAAATCTGGGGGAAGAAGGAGGAAGGGAGGGACGTTCAGAATGATGGTGTTTTGTCTTCCCAAGTAACTGTTATGCATGATGGATCCCGCTTTTCTGGAGATGGTGAACACTTGCCTGTCAATGGGAAGGAATGAATTAATCCCTTGTTTTGCTTTTCTTGCGCATGTGACTTTTGCTTTACTTATTAAACTGTCTTTGTCTCAACACATGCGTTATCTCACTTTTACCCTTCCAATTCTCTCCTCCATCTCACCAGGGAGTGGGGTGAGCAAGCAGCTACTTGGTGCTTAATTGTCAGCTGGGGTTAAACCACAACACTAACCTAAATGATTCTATGATTCTGAAATCATACCAGAGGGTACAAAGCCCATACAAGTTGACCTCAGCCCAAATTGCAGTAGGAATCACTGACAGATATTGGGTTATGAAAATATCCCAGAAAAGTCCAGAGATGGCCTTTAATTGCTGAAATTACATTCCATGAGCAGGGCACCACAAAGCAGTCATGTTGTTGTCCCTAAAACAGGGTTCTTTACCTGATGGGTGCGCAAATGAGCCAAATTCTGCACACAGAGATTAGATACTGATTATATTACGAAGTTGTACAAGTTTGGATGCTAGCTCAAACTAGCATACCAGGAATACAAAAGTCTCAGTCATTTATGTAAAATCCTATCAGTATATACACTCCTCAGGGCAGTCCTGTAGGGTTGACTGGCTACAATATTTGCATACAAGTTATATAATACTAGTCCTACTATGTATGCTCAGTAAGTAGCTGTCATCTCCTGGAGGTGGGCAGTCTTCGACAAGGAGGTGTGGTTTTGTATTAAAATGATATTATAATGAGCAAAGTTTACTTTAGGTTAAGCATGTCCACAAAATTTGTCAATGATCACTACATAATCAACTGTCCGTGGCTGACTTCTCGATCCCACGATAGGTTTTGTTCTGCAACTGGAAGTTAATTACTCCTAGACATCTCATCTGTTATTAGTCTAATATTAACTTTCTAGTAGGCTGCATGGTCAGGTCTTTTTGCCTATCTAGCAACAATGCTAAGCTGAAAAGTCAGAAGGCAGTCCTCAGACTGAGCAAGCACAAAAACACCAGACCTTCAACAAAGGGACACATAATGTGAAGCTGACAGAAGACATCTAACTACAGGCTCAAATAAAACAAGAAATTCTTCAGGGCATCACTTCCAGATTGAACGGAGATGAGGACAGACAGACCCAGTGGCATTTTTCTAGCAGCCAAGAGTGGTGGGAGAAAGCCCCACATAGCCTCAGGGATCCTTTGTAGGCCCCTGCTTGGCTGACAGTGTAAAGTCAGAGACTCTCCAAAGAGTACAGTACAAGCTCATTTCCAGATGATATTTCATGTTTTTATCCCTCCTTCTTCTGTTTAAGGGGTTGCTTGGATCACATAATGAGATTTAAGGGATTTCAGACAGACTTACTTCTGAGGCTGCTGTGCAAGCTCAGCTACCATCCGGGGTCACTGGAGGAGTGCAAAGCCCAAGGCCTTCATCTTGAGCATGTCTTGTAATCTTCCCTCACATGGACCAGGCCTCAGTGACCTAAAAAATAAAAACCCTCAGAATGGTTAATTCCTTAAAAGCTCTCTCACTTCAGAAGTAGAACAACCACCATCAAAAGTCCACTCAGCACAGCTCAGCAAGACAAGATATGAACCACTGGCTACAGGTAATTGCAGAAGCTCACATGAGACTCTGCTTCCACTGAAATAAGTGCCTGTTTCTTCAAAAGCAGAAAACCTAACCCTAGCAGTATTAACCTCTGCATGAGGGTTATAAGCCTCATTACCCAGCAGCTTAATGGAGGCCCACCGTGACACAGCAATATTGATTTCAGCTCACAAGCTAGCTGGGATCTCACCACACACGTGACACATGCACACCCCCAGCAAAAAAACAAGCGTGAAGGCAATTTCTGCCTCGATGTGATCAGTGTGCAGCAATGCTATCAGCTCTCCAGCTCCCTGCCTCCCTCTTCCTCCCCAGCCAGGGCCTTGTCCTCCTTGGATTTTATATTCCATCCCCTGTCTCAATGCCACATCACACCTTTCCCTTACAGCCTGAAGCACGCACTCAAAGCCCATCTTCCTGTGCACATCTTCTCTATGCTGTACCTAGCCAATGTTTGAAACAGAGCTCCTCTGCTTACTTTGTCAGATTAATACAAAAATGCTATCAGCATAGTGGTAGGCTCTTAATAACAATCAATAGTGGCAACTCAGGAGTGATTAATGAAGGTAAGAGTTAATGTCAGTGTTTGTGTGACTGAGGCTGTCAGTGGGGATTAAGGAAAACACCCATCACAGCTCCAAATTCTTGTCTGCTTCCACTTTCATTTAAAGAGAACATATTTTGGACAGTATTGAAGTAATCGGGCTCATTAATTTTTTTTTATGTTATTCACTTGTCTTTTGCAGATCCTGGCTTTTTTTCCTTCTTTTGGTCATCAGCACAATGGGAAATTAGCTCCTGAAGTCTTACTAAGTTTTTACTGGCAGTCTTTAAGGCCTCGGATCTCACAAGACACTTCATTCATCCGGCGACCCGCAGGCTACAAGAGCACCAGGGTGCTCTCCCTCCTACCCCTCCCCTGCACTCCCTTCCTCTAAGCAGAGAGAAGAGCACAGCTATTTTAAAAGCAGGAGAGGAGATAAAAGCACCCACTTCAGATCATATGCTGTTGTCATTCCATAATTAACTTCACCTACATTTTCAAAGGAAAAAGAAAAATGCAAAAATAATTTCAAACCACTCTTTCCCCAACATGTTAGTCTTGATACTGATATCAATAAAATGAAGTGGAGACTTCTTTTTTTTTTTTTTTAATACTATTACCAGGTCACCCTTCAAAGCACTATCTTGAGCTCATTTTTCAAATGCAAGCATAAAAGGAGGCCAGGTCGCTCTCTTCTCTATAGTTCCCTGTGTCAGTTTGGGCTACCTATATGCTCAGGGCTAAAATGATGTTTCTCCCTCTTCTCTCCCAACTTCTTCCCTTCCCTTTCCTTTCCCAATTGCATGAAACAAAAAATGTTGGTGCCAGCCATCTCACAGTGTTCCTACAGGCTCTTCAGGAACATGTGGCCCTACTCTCCACACACTGCAATTGCAGTTTGCACCTTTAAACCAGTATTATTTGCAACAAAGCACTTCCAAAATACCCTAGAATCAGAGAATCACCCCTGAATTTGAAGGGACCCACAAGGATCAAGGAGTCCAGCTCCTCTCCCAGCATATGACAACTACAACATTGATACCATGTGTCAGAGGGCATTGTCCAGTCTCTTCTTGAACACTGTTAAGCTTGGGGCCATGACTGCCTCCCTGGGGAGCCTGTTCCAGTGCTCCACCACCCTCTGGATGAAGAACCTTTTCCTGATGTCCAACCTAAACCTCTCCTGGCACATCTTCCTGACATTTCCTTGGGTTCTGTTGTTGGTCACCAGAGAGAAGAGAACAAGGCCTGCCCTTTCTTCTCCCTTTGTGAGGAAGCTGTAGACCATGATGAGGTCTTCCTTCAGTCCCCTCTCCTCTGCACTGAACAAACCAAGTGACTTTAGCCACTCCTCATACAGCTTCCCCTCTAAACCCTTCACCAGTTTCATGGCCCTCTTCCAGACACTGTCCCATAGCTTTATATCTTTTTTATACTGTAACACCCAGAACTGCATACAGTGTTCCAGGTGAGGCCATACCAGTGCAGAGCAGAGCGGGACAATCACCTCCATCACCCAGCTGGCAATGCTGTGCTTGATGCACCCAGGACACAGTTGCCCTCTTGGCTGCCAGGGCACACTGTTGGCTCATGTTCAATTTGCTGTTGACTAGAACCCCCAGATTGTTCTCCACAGAGCTGCTTTCCAGCATCTCATCCCCCAGTCTGTATGTACAGCCAGGGTTGTCATGTCCCAGGTGCAAAATCTGGCACTTGCTCTTGTTGAACTTCATGCGGTTGGCGATTGCCCAGTTCTCCAATTTGTCCAGATCCCTCTGCAGGGCCTCTCTGCCCTCCAGAGTGTCAACAGCTCCCACCAATTTTGTGTTATCAGTGACTTAGTTAGTATTTTCTCATGTCCTGTGTCCAAGGACAGAATATTTATGAAGACACTAAAGAGCACTGGAACACCACTAGTGACTGGTTGTCAGCCCAACATAATCTCATTTACCCTTTGAGCCCGGCCGCCAGACAATTGTTCGTCCACTGCATTATGTATGTCTACAGCTGCATGCTGGACGTCTTAACCAGGACAATACTGTGAAAGACACTATAAAAGGCTTTCCTGAAATCCCAAAGTATCACGTCAACTGGCTTCTGTTGGTTAACTAGGTGGGTAATCTTGTCGTAGAACGAAATTAAGTTGATCAAGCAAGACTTTCCCCACATGAAGCCGTGCTGGCTTGTATCAATGACTGTGTTGTCTTTCAAGTGTTTTTCAGTAACTCCCAGAATAATCTTCTTCATAATTTTGCCAGGCACAGAAGTGAGAATGACAGGCCTGCAGTTGCCAGGGTCATCCCTGTTGCCATTCTTGAAGTCTGGGAAAACGTTTGCCAGCTTCCTACTGGGACCTCTCCAAATTCCAAGAAGCATTGGAAAATCATGGAGAGAGGTCTTGCTATGACATCAGCTATCTCTTTAAGTACCATCAGATGAACCCCATCAGGCCCCATCAACGTATAGGAATCTCGCTGAAGCAGCAAATCCCGCAGAGGTTCTAGATTTATTTGAGCTTTGTCATTGTCACAGCCATGGTTCTCTAGCTTCTCTGGGATCCCCAGATCCCATCTTCCGTGTTGAAGACTAAGGCAAAGAAAGCATTAAGCGTCTCTGCTTTGCCTGTGTCCCTGTTTATGAGGTGACAATGGTCATCAAGGAATGGGCCAGTGTTATTTCTGGTTTGCCTTTTGCCATTAACATATTGAAAAAAGCCCTTTTTATTGTTCCTCACAGTACTGGCCAGCTTCAAGTCTTATTGAGCTTTGGCCACACAAATTTCCTCTCTACAGTGGTGAGCAGCATCTCTGTTGTAGTAGTAGCAGTATAGTGTAAATAGCATGGGCCACACTATTCTTGCTGCATGCCAGGATGCTGTTGGCCTTTTTTTGCCACCTTGCACACTGCTGGTTCATATTCAGTAAGCTGTCAACTAACGCAGAATCACAGAATGGCTGGGGTCGGAAGGGACCTCTGGAAATCATCTAGTCATACTCACCTCCTAAAGCAGGTTCACCTAGAGTAGATCGCACAGGAATGTGTCCAGGTGGGTTTGAATTTCTCCAGAGAAGGAGACTCCACAACCTCTCTGGGCAGCCTGTTCCAGTGCTCTGTCACCTTCAGAGTAAAGAAGTTTCCCCTCATGTTTATATGGAAGCTCCTATACTTCAGTCTGTGTCCATTGCCCCTCATCCTATTGTTGGGCACCACTGAAAAGAGTCTGGTCCCATCCTCTTGACATCCATCCTTCAGATAATTATAAGCATTGATAAGATCCCTTCTCAGACTTCTGTTCTTGAGGCTGAACAGACCCAGCTCTCTCTGTCTCTCCTCATAGTCCTAATCATTTTTGCAGCCCTCTGCTGGACTCCCTCCAGTAGTTTGTTGTCCTTAAACTGAGGAATCCAGAACTAGACACAGTACTCCAGATACAACTTTATCAGGGCAGAGTAGAGCAGGAGGATAACCTCCCTCAACTTGCTGGTCACACTTTTCCTAACGCACCCCAGGATACCACTGGCCATTCAGCCAGTTCTCAATCCATCTCACTGTGCAATCATCCAACCCACACTTCCTACGCTTTACTATGAGGATGTTGTGAGAGACAGTGTAAAAAGCCTTGCTGAAGTCAAGGTAGACAACATCCACTGCTCCCTCCTCATCTATTCAGCCAGTCATGTCATCACAGGAGGTTATCAGGTTGGCCAAGCATGATTCCCCCTTCTTGAATTCATGCTGACTACTCCTGATAACCTCCTTTTCCTCCACGTGCTTGGAGAAGACATCCAGAATAAGTTTTTCCATCACTTTCCAGGGATGGAGGTGAGGCTGGCTGTTCTCCAAGACCTTTCAAAGATGATGGAGAGTGGCTTAGAAATAACATCGGTCAACTCCCTCAGCACTCATGGGTGCATTCCACTGGGGCCAATGGACTTGTGGATGTCCAGTTTGACTACACGATCTCTAATGTGATCCTCCCCCTCCACACTTTCCTGCCTTTAGGGTCTGGGATTCCTGCAGGCTGGTCTTAGCAAAGAAGGCATTCAGTAACTCTGCCTTCTCTGTGTCCTCTATTACCAGGACACCCACCTCATTCAGCAGTGGATCTACATTTTCCTTAGCTTTCTAATGCTCTTCTTGTTGTCCTTGACATCCCTGGCCAGATTTAATTCCAAGTGGAGCTGGGCCTTCCTTGTGACATCCCTGCATACTCTAACAGACACCTGATATTCCTCCCAAATGGCCTGTCCTTTTTTCCACTTGAGTGTTGACGGCTGCTCCTTACTCATCCATGTTGGCCTCCTACTCCCTTTACTTGATTTATTGGTTTCTTCACACCCAGGTCTGGCCCTTCAGCCAGTTTTTTACCCAGTGAAGAGTATGCCCATTCAAGCCACAACCTGCCAGTTTCTCCAGGAAAATGCTTGGTGGAAAAGGATCTGGGATGTTGGTCAACAGTTGGCGGAACATGAGCCAGCAGTGTGCATGAGTGGCCAAAAAGGCCAAGACCATCCTGGCTTGTACCAGGAATAGTGTGGCCAGCAGGACTAGGGAAGTGATAGTCCCCCTGTACTCAGCACTGGTGAAGCCCCACCTTGAATACTGTGTTCAGTTTTGGGCCTCTCACTACAAGAAAGACATTGAGGTACTAGGGAGAGTGCAGAGGAGGGTGATGAAGCTGGTGACGGGCCTAGAGCACAAGTCTTATGAGGAGTGGCTTAGGGAACTGGGGCTGTTCAGCCTGGAGAAAAGAAGGCTGAGGAGAGACCTTATTGCTCTCCACAACTACTTGAAAGGAGGTTGTAGCATGGAGGGTGTTGGTCTGTCTTCCCAAGTAGCAAGTGATAGGACAAGAGGAACTGGCCTCATGTTGCACCGGGGAAGTTTCAGATTGGATATTAGGAAAAATTTCTTTATGGAAATGGTTGTGAAGCAGTGGAACAGGCTGCCCAGGGAAGTGATTGAGTCACAACGTATAGAGGTGTTAAAAAGATGTGTAGATGAGGTTCGTAGGGACATGGTTTAGTGCTAGATTTAGGTTACAGTTGGATTCGACAGTCTTAAGGGTCTTGTCCAATCAAAATGATTCTAAGATTCTATCATCACAATCAAAACACTTCCTAACATACAGGGCTACCCTGCCTCTTCTCCTTCCTTGCCTATCCTTTCTGAAGAGTTTATAACCATCCAATGCAGTACTCCGGTTGTGGGCATCATCCCAGCATGTTTCTGTGAAGGCAACTACATGGTAGTTTTTCTGCAATAGCTTCTGTCCCCTGTTTGTTGCCCATGCTGCATGTATTGGTATAGATGCACTTCAGCTGGGCTATTGATCCTGTCACCTTTATGCAGTAAAGAGCCCTAATTCCTTTGTGACCACTTTCAGGTACTTCTGTGGTTCCTAACACATCTATAATCCCTGTGTCTTCGCTACCGCACAGCTCTCCATCCCCTACTTCTGCCAGGACAGCAGACCAAAGGGCCTCCCTAGCATGCCATCCCTCAAATGTTGGGTTGCTGCCCTTGGGTTTGTCTCTGCTGTGCCTGGGTTTCTCCACTTCCTCCTTCAAAGCTAGTTTAAAGCTCTCTCAATGAACCCTGCAAACTCCTGCCTAAGGATCCTTTTCCCTCTTTGAGACAGGTACATCCCATTTGTTGTCAGCAGGCCAGGTGTCATGTAAACCAACCCATGATCAAAAACCCCAAAATTCTGCTGGTGACACCAGTCCTGCAGCCAGATATTGATCTGGTGGATTTTCCTATATCTTCCCTCATTGTATGGTGCAACCTGGGGGAGAGAGGAGAACACTGCTTGTGCTCCTGATCCCTTAACCAGTCATCCCAAGGCCCTCAAGACCCTCTTGATTTGCTTTGGATTTCCCATTGCAGTCTCATTGCTGCCTACCTGAAAAATTAGTAGATGATAATAATCTGAGGGCCTTACCAGGACAGGAAGTTTTCTCTTCACATCTTGAACCCTGGCGCCAGGAAGGCAGCAGACATCCCTAAAAAGTGGGTCTGGTCTGCATATTGAGCCTTTTGTTCCCTTTAGAAGGGAGTCTCCTATGACCTTGACCTGCCTTTTTTCTTCATAGCAGCTGTTTTGATGGAGCATGCAGATTGACCTGCAGCACCTCCAACTTAGTTGAACCACCTTCCTCAATGTTGTTGTTTGGTTCCACCTGCAGAGCCTCATACCTGTTGTACAAGGGAACCTGGGAAGGTGGGGTAGTCACAGCAGAGACACTCCTCCTTCTGGACCAGGCAGGAACATTCTGCCATCGCCCCCTATCCCTCAAGTCACTACATTCCACCATGCAGAGAAGAAGGTAGGGAGTTCTCTGAACTGTGTGCCCTGTCTATGTCCTGGGCCTTTCTGAGGGAGGATAGGGTGTGACTGCAGCAGTCTATCTCCCTCCTACACTCCCTGATACTCCAACCTGCTCACCTCCTCTCAGAGCTCTGTCACTAAGCAGAGGAGTTCCTCTACCTGGTCACACCTCCCACAGCTGTGCTCACTGCAGCCATCTGGTATTGGTATAAGAGCAGGGCACACCCTGCAGGCTGACACCTGTGTGGAAATCTCCTCCCACTGCATCTTGGTCCAGACAGCTGCATCACTTGTGGTGGGGGCTGACCTTAAAGAAGCCATGGCTTTGTGCTGGGTTGGTACCATTACTCCCTGGTTGAGCTGGCAGACCCTCTCCACCCTTTCTGTGCACCCTTCCACGCAAACTGCCTCATCCTGCTTTGTTTGCAGTGCTCCTGGTCACTAGGGCTCCCTAGGCTGCCTTTTATAACCATGGTCACCGTTGCCCTGGCAATCCACAGGTCTCATCAGTGACTTTAATGAGAGCTGGCAGCTCCTGACACTGCTCTGGTGTTCCCTTGCTTTGGGAAACCATCCCTGTTCAAGATCTGCTGCTTTGCTGCGGACTGGGTTGGCTCCAGAGCAGCTCCACTTGGCAGTGGTGAGGCCGTGCCTCAAATACTGTGTTCAGTTTTGGGACCCTCACTACAAAAAGAGACATTGAGGTACTGGAAAGAGTTCAGAGAAGGACAACAAAGCTGGTGAAGGGTCTAGAGAACAAATCTTATGGGGAGCTGTGGCTGTTTAGCCTGAAGGAGGATCAGGGGAAACCTTATTGCTGTCTACGACCACCTGAAAGGAGGTTGTAGCATGGAGGGTATTGGTCTCTTCTTCCAAGTAGCAAGTGGTAGGGCAAGAGGAAATGGCCTCAAGTTGTGCCAGCGGAGGTCTAGATTGGATGTTAGGAAAAATTACTTCACGGAAAGGGTTGTAAAGCAGTGGAACAGACTACTCGGGGAAGCGGTTGAGTCACCACCCCTGGAGGTGTTTAAAAGACACATAGATGAGGTTCTTAGGGATACGGTTCAGTGCCAGATTTAAGTTTATGGTTGGGCCTGACGATCTTGAGGGTGTCTTGCAACCAGAATAACTCTATGATTCTAGATACCTAGAGGTTCGAAGAAAATATGGAATTCAAGTATTTGTTTCTTATTTTCAATCAATGTCCAGATTTTTGAAAAAGGAAGAGAACTTGAAACAGCTACCTGCAGGTCCAGACTTACCTCTTTATTTATTTTTTTTTTTTTTTTCTCATTAGGTAAGCAAAAGTCTTCTGTTAAATTGAATGAATTTAAAAGATTACAAATGGATGCACAAGACAGTACTACCCACTGGTAGGGAAGCTGGATCTCGGAAGACATGGGTTCTGTTATTCTTGAAATTCATCTTGATGTCTCTCCCTGTCTCAGGTTTCCCCACTTGAAAAACAGTGCAAATCCTCCTCTCATCCCCGCAACTGTGTGCTGTTGGATGGAAATGAAGTTAACTTCCTTCATGCAGTTAGAAACCCTCCTCCCAGGACTTGCTGCACAGCACAGATGGAGTTAGTGAGGAATTGCATTGAGTATCACTTATTATTTTATTTTTATTTTATACACATAATTATTACTGGCATTAGTACATTAGTATTATTTATCTATTTTATTAAACTGTTCTTATGTCGATCCAGGAGGTTCTCCGTTCCCTTTGGATTCACTTTGCTACTTGGGGGTGGGGGGATTGAGCAAGCAGCTGTCATGGTTTTGATTGCTAGCTTGGGTTAAACCATGACTACCTGATAAAAGAAATAGAGAGTAGTAAGAGTGATTAGTTACTTGAAAAACATTCCTTCAACAAAGCAGCCTGAGAATTTCTGTCTAGCTTCTTGAAGGAAGGTGACAATGTGTCTAGAATGATTTTCACATATTTCTGGTATCAGATACCAGACAGTGCTACCAAAACCATAACAGCCCAGGCTCACAGCACAGGAATTTCTAACCCTGACCTGCAGGCAGCTACTAGAAACTGGCTTTGCTCATGAAGATCTGCTGCATCTCTCAGATGCACTTGGTGGTTGTTTTTTTATTCCTGTAGGAGCCTAGGTTTGATTTTATCTATGTAATCTATGTCTTAACCAGCATATCTAGCACAACACCTTGAAAATGGATACTTAAGACAGCTCCATTATTTCTGAAGCAGAGTACTCTCCAAATTTACTGCTTCTGCTAACTCCTCTGCTCTGCACAGACTGCCAAGGAAGAACAATAAATACAGCAATAGATACATGGAGAATTCTTGCTCTTGACTTTGCATTGCGTTGACTGAACAGAAACTAGCAAAAGAGCAGCCAATTATCAACCGTGTTTCCTTCATCTGCAAACACACCTGTTGTGCAGCATTTAAATATTTCTTATTCAGGTATAACAGATGGAACACTTACGAAACTTTCAAAGGGGTTAAAACTGTGTCTAACCACAAACCTTACCATCTTCCCCTTACACCGCATATTTGCAAGCTAGTGCTGCTTTGGATACAGTGCTGAGTGAACAATATTTTCTAAGATAATTCTGTCACAAATGAAGAAAAATCTACTCTGTCAAATAAAACATCATACTTCATCACTGTACTGCAACATGACTCACATTTGTCAAGGAAATACCAGATATTCCAAGTAAGTGCAATAGTACATTCATTCAAATAGATGCTACCAGGGTGCTCCTTTAGAAGAGAGCTGGTTTCGGTCAAGCTGAGCTATTGCTCCTATTGTTCTTACATGTGCTGGTTTGACCAAAAGCAAGTTAATTTTCTCCATGCAGTTAGAAGCCTCTCTTTATTGTAGCTAGCATCGTCACAGTTTAGATTTAGTTTGAGAACAAGAAGGTAACACCCCAGGACAGAGTTAATGTTTTTAATTGCTCTGGTCTGAGCCAAGGGCTCTGAGCACTCTGCCCACAGGTGTGAGGCAGCTAGGACGAGGAGCATGGATGGGGGCAGACCTTGACTGACATCCAGACTGATCAATAAGAATGTTCCATGCCGTTAGCATCATGCTTCATATTTAACCAGAGACAGAATCTTCCAGCCAAACTGGAGTGCCTTGAAGGGGATGGGGACCTGTTTGGGGGAGTTCTGTTTGTGAGTTTCTTCAGTTAGGCCTTCTGCCATCCTGCTGTTTTGCAGAGGCCTCTGGGCGTTCCTGCCTTTTTCTCTCCAGGATTGGCTGCTCGGGACCAGGTGCTGCTTCGTGGGACTGGCTGCTCAGTGTAGAGGAGTTAGTGAGGAATATTTTATATTCTGTTTCCATTTTATACATATTAGTAATAGTAGTAGTATATTAGTGTTATTTTGTTATGTTATTAAACTGTATTTATCTCAATCCACAAGTTTCTCCCTTCCCTTTTCATTCTCTCCCCTATTTGGGGGTGGCATGAGGAGGGGGAGTGAGTGAGTGGCTATCATGGTTATATTGCTAGCTCAGGTTCAACCATGACACTGTGGTATCAGGTAATGAGACATGAAATTTTTTACCTCATGGTAACTAGCAGGAGATAGCTACTTAAACAAAAAAACAAACCCAACAAACCAAAACAACCAACAAACAAACAAAACCAAAAAACAAAAGAAGTAGTTACCTGTACAGTGACTGTTGGGAAGCATATAGGAAGTGATGGTCCCAAATCAGCTCTCAGCGAAAAGAAGTCTTCTGCATGGTATCCAGCACCCAAGCAACTTCACTACTCAACCACTTTGTGTCCACTCCCACAGAAATGCTAAGGGCTGGATCAGCCGCAAAACTGCTTTACCTTTTCATCTGCAGTAGTCCCCCCAGTAAGGCTGTAAGGAATACTGTTGAGGTTTGAGAAGCAGAAACTCATGTTTCAATTCACCTATTCACAGTTTGGCAGATAAACAGAAAAAAAAATCCCTAGAGAGAACAATCGAGTACTTTTCCAAAGTGCTTTATGCAATCTGCATATCCTCAACTTTGCTTTGAAAAGCAAAGAGCTGTGATATTCACATGAATATGCCTTTACTTCAGCTAATAAAAGCACATAATTTTGGACTACAGCTCCTGAACAAGTGAAAAGCTGCTTAGTTCTCTCACCAATAGATAACTGAGGCTGAAAGATTAGGAAACTGCTTGCAAATCAGCAAGAAAAGATGCCGCACTCAGAATCACTACGGAAATAAAATTGTATTTAATTTTCAGGTGTAAAAATTAAGATCTTTAAACAAATTGAAGAAGAGAGAAAAAAAAAATATTAATCAGGTAGCTCAGTTGGAGAGTATGCTATTTATTTTCATAAGCAGCTGTCTTCCGAATCAACATTTCTTAAGCATAGCTCTTCCTGAGACTGAATAAGCCAGCTTCAAGAAGCCAGCATTCCCTCCCCTGCAGAGAGCCCATGGCGGCAGCATCAACAGCTCTGTCTCCTTTGTGCCACTGGTGTGAATTTTGGATCCACAGTTATTTATTCCAAGGCAGTTTGCCACCATCAAAGATTACCATCTGAGAATTTCAGTGAGGGTATGTGACTTAAATAATGACAAAACTGACATGCATTTGTGAAGGCAGCAAATGGAGATGAGTCATGGAAGTTAAATATGTCAACCTCTATACACTAATACTGACTGAAATATTGAGATGTAACAGTTGAACCCATTTTCCTTATTCTGTGGAAATAAATTTGTAACATAAGGTGTACTTCTTAATGCTAGTCCTTTGAGTGACAAGACTGTCTCTAGTGAGCCACCTTCACAAGAAGAGTGGCTATGATCCAGATGTCAAGCAGGGCTGGATGGTTCCCATGATAGTGGTGGTGCCTGGGGGAAGTGCCCTGACATGGGACTTCAGCAAGACATGCAGCCTCCCCAAGAGCATCCTAGATCTTGCTCATGTGTCTGGCACATGGGTCATGGACCTGGAGATAAACAGGGATGTTGGGCTCATAACATCAGTGGGAGGTGGAGAGGGGAAGGTAGAAGCTAATGCTAAAGGCCCCTTAGCTCTGCTAGTAAATCTGCATGCAGCAACCAGCAGAGTAACAATCTCTGCTGAAGCCTCTAGAGCTTTGCTACAAAGCAGACAACAAAATATGACTGTTTCAGATGCCTCATCTTTGATAATACAAACAGAAGGGCAAAATGAGAGACATATGTATCAGTATATTTTTATACACACATGTACATGTGGATTTCCAAAAGAATTTCCTTTTAAAAATATGTTTTAAACCCACACAGATTTAACAAAGCTTAACATTGACTGCAAAAGCAGCTGGATGAAGCCTCAGGTAGGAGGCTATAAAACCAAAACAACAGAGACTTCACAAAGTGGGGGACATCATTGCTTGTGAACAGTATTAAAACATCCACTTTATTCAAGAATACAGAACACATTTTTGAAGATTTCCAGTTTACAAAAGTTTAAGACAAGGGTGGGTTTCAATAGAGAAGCTCCACTAAAGCCCTTATGTAACATCTCAATTTCAAGTTGACAAAACCCCCCAAATCAGAAAAATAATGGACAAATGAAGGCCACAGTCCTGTACTGGGCTACATTCAGGCAGAATCCAGCACGGTATCGAATTTTTTTCTGGAGTCACATATTTTAGTACATGGGTGCAATATAGCCTTGTGTTACTAAAAAAATATTTCAGATCTCATACAAACTGCAAGAAGAGCGCTTGTCTTATTTTAGTTCAGGCATTATATGCAAAATAGCTTCCGAGGAGTGACAGTGAGGAACAGTACTTGCCATCTGATCACCATGTTAAAAATACAGCATTAAATTCTTCCTTCATTTACACAATTTTAAATATTCATTAAAAATTAAATTCAGAAGTGTTCTTCTAGCCTTTTCATTGTCAACAGTTTTTCTTATCTACTAAAACCATTTGTCTTTCCTAAAATGTCTAAAAAGCACACAAGATTAACAACCTGCAGCATTAATGAAAATGAGAGTCATTGTCTCTTTTCTCCACCCAGCTTCTATATGTATCACAAGGGCCCTATTAGCTGTATCAAAGTGAAGTGGTGTAAATAAAACTGATTTGACTTTAAAGGAGAGAAAGAATGGATGCAGCTATTTAAAAAATCGCAAAGCACTCAGTGTTGTCATGTATGTCATTGTAGATGAAAAGTAAAAACAATTATTCACAGGCTCTCTATTAAATACATTAATGCCAGTTTTCCACTAGCAAAATACCAAAGAAGTAAAATGTAATTTGCCTTAGAAGGAACTTCAGGTTATTGTCAAGTGGATTCACTAATGGCCAAATTTTAAATATACAGCATTCTTCAGCAGAGGTTACAGATACTCAAAACTCCTGAAATTTATTTACCTCAAATAGTAATTTCTTCAAATTGTTTTGTTGAAATCAAATATATTAATATCTGTCCACTCAATAATGCAGTATAATGCTGTATTAACACTACTAGAAATGACACGTTATAAACCATTTTGGTGTGATACTACAGCAATTTCCAAAGAAACCAGCTAGCAAATCTGTTCTACAAACCAGAAAACTAAGATGAAAATCCGCCTTAAAATTTTAGCATGCCTTTTTGGGACGAGATACTCCTCAAATTTCTGTGGTCTCCATAAATAACAAAAAAGTGAAAGACAAGACTTATTTATCTTTTTGGATCTCTAGACAATGATATGTAACAACATCCAGAAATGTAGTTAAACAACCTCCCACCAAATCAACATTCAACCAGAAAGGCACAATCTCCTTTTGTAAATTGTATTCTCAAAAACTAAAAGATTCGTATAAAAAGATAAGTACACCCTTAGCCAGAAGGGAAAACTTCACACCATTTAGAATGTTTTTTTTCCTTTTTTTTTTTGTGTGTGTGAAGTCCAAATGGATTATCTTTATGCAAAAGTTACATGAATATATACAACCCGAAAGAGTATTTTTTTTAACATATATACATATATGACAGCGACTGACACAGAAGGCAGAAAAAGTAGGCTATGTCCACTCTTTTCCCACCTCTTAGGAATGCAAGGCAGTGTTTTTCAGGTGCCATAGGCAAACAGTATTTGGTTTGCACACACCTTGGTGTCTTAGAACACACGTGGTAAAATGCAGTCCCCCATGGAAAGATTGCGTGAGGATATGTGCCATGTAAGTTACACTGGACACAATGATTTAATTTCACTAATACAGCCTTTGGCAACTTTAAAATTAAAAAGATGCCTAATTCTAATGAAACTACTGCAAACTCTTCAATAGTATGTTTTAAAGTCAAACATAGTGTTTAAAAAACTGTAACAGAAAAATGTTTAGGCTAATTCTGATACAGGATTACATAGCTCTCTTAAAGAGGCCAAGCAGAGCCTAAATGAAATGCAAGAGACAGTGGGGCTCGGTGCTCACAGGAGACAGCCCTGCACCCACCTTCACTATTAGCTCAACTATGTACTCAAATTTAACCTACTTGTAAAATAAAGAATAACTGTCTGCGAAGTGTCAATGGAAACCTTCTGCTTATTAAGTTGGATGGAGTCATTAATTAGCCAAATCTTGCTTTGTGAAGGACAGCATAATTACACTGCTTTAGCTCCCAGCAAGGATGAAATCTGGCCCTATCTTGTACATTGCTTTACAAGGACCTAGGAGCATCTTCACCAACACACTTCAAGACAAGCTGCTTAAGCCTGGAATAAAAGACTGCCGTTGATCTGCTTCCAAAGTCAGCCAAGCCCATCAGCATTAGAATTCTCCAGTGCTCCCCACTGTGTCATCTCTTACATACCATGGCAGTAGACGCCAGAGCTGGAAATAGAAAAAAAAAAAAGGCCACAAAAAAATTTAGGTCTATGTGTGGGAACTGAGACTAAACTCAACTTACTACCCTACTGACACTCAAGCTCAAGCTCAAAAATGCTTGGGTTCTGAGCATAACCTTTGGGTAGAAGAAGTTACCCTATAAAGATGGGAAGAAAGTAGAGGGTGTGGGCAGTTAGCTTCCTTCATTTCATGTTCATTACATGGAATGAGGAATTTGAAATGTGTCTGACAGACAAATACAAATAATTTTTCAAGGTAAATTTCCCTCTGGACAAAAGAAAGACACTGCATTGTTTTCTGTATACTGAGCACAAGCACAGGACTGCAGTGGCATTTAAATTTACTGCTTGCCTTCCCTCTTGCCCCTCTGAATACCTTTACCTCTGAGATGCTTTCACATGGGTGATTCAACACTGCACTGAAACACACTTCACAGGAGACCATTCTAAGAGTTAGAACAAAACAGACACAAATAATTCTGGCTTACTGTAGAAGCTAGAATTTCAACCAAATGAACACAAATAATGGCAAACTCCATAAAAAAAAAAAAATCCTAAGTGAAACTTTGACATTTCACAGTTCTACTGGTGCAGTAGAACTAAATCTATGAAATACACTACTTACATACATAGACATAGTATTAAACATGTGTATCCATGCACGTAGGCATACATGCTGTAGTCAGGGTCAACAAGTCCAGCGCATTTCACTACATGACCTGCTTTCAGTTGTTTAACAAGTATAGCAAACTAGTCATTCACACTAAAGCTTTCCGTGATAAGTGTTTGCCTCAGGCTGGTTTTGGTGTTCAAGAAATAGCTGAGTTTGTTTTTTCTTTTTTTTTTTTTTTATTTAGTTGTTTGTTGTCATTGTCTTTCTTTTTCTTTGTTTTTAAGAAGGAACACGTGGATTAATGTTGTTTTGCCACACTTGAAAAGAAGTCTTGCGCTGATTTGTTGAGATGCTTCAGTGCCTCTGTACTCAGTCTTGAAGTCTGACAGATAAGTCAACCTTTGTGGTGTTCCTGAGAAAACTCATGCAAATTTGGCCTAGATATTACCATCTGGGAAAAAACTCTCGTTTGCTCAGTTAAGAGAGTTGCTGCATCCTCACAGGCTTAAACTTTGAAAACTACATTCACAGTGAGAATGTTCCAGAATGAAGAGTCAGACCTCCAAGCAGAAAGACTGCCTCTCATGTGCTTCAACAACCACCAGCTGGCATCGGGCAGTAAGAACAAACCGTTCATATGTCAGCAGGATGGGAGGCAGTCTGAAAACAGCAGTCTTTCTGGCACAGTTCTTGTGCACAACATTTTTATATATTATACATGCATATATACACATTCATATACAGTAAATAGCCCAAGAAATACATCACATCAGTTCTTTGACATAGCACTGATGTTTCTCTTATTAGTCTGAACTGGAACTTGCTTGCAGAAATATTGTGGAGAGCTGACGTGACTATAGGTTTAGCTCTCACAGCTGTCTTTGGTGAGCCCAAAATGCTGAACTGAAATACTAATTGGATTCAAATCAAGTCATCATTTAGATTCATGTTCCCCTGAAACCTATTAGCAGATTAACCTATACAGACTTGAAAAAGTAAATACCTTCCTGCTATTCCAAATCCTGAAGCAGTTACACTTCTCTTTCAGCAATGTGGTTGACCAGAGAATTACTCTGATCTGCTGTCCTCTCGAGAAGAGTTCTGTTGCCATCCAGACTGTCATGGATGTCTCTTGTCCAACTGCTAGCTGTGCCCAGAGGGCTTCCTGTCATGGGGGCATCTGTGCTCACCAAGCTTCCTGTCCGAGATCGGTAAGGAGGAAGATCTGGCTGATCAGGGGATTCAGATTCAGAACAATAAGGCGGTGGAGGAAGGTCAAACCAAGGAGGTCTGCTGTAAGATAGACAACATAGTAAGAGGTTACTGAAAATAGTTGTATGGAAGAAATCAGATCGTTTTCCAATCAGGAAAAAAAAACCCAAACAGTATTTCTTAGCCTTTCCATGATATCTCTCAGAACATCTCAAACAGACCTGCCTACATTATCCAAAACATCCACATGACCACTGGGCAGCAAGGTTTCTGGTCAAGATGCAACATAGCTAGTTACATCCTGCTTAACACTCTGATTTTCATGGGTACGCACTTCCAACAAATCTCAGCTTACAATCAAAGAAGTAAAACTTTGTCCTGTATATAGCATTTATGCAACTTGAGAAAGCACTTTAAAAGACATGAGGTAAGTAGTGGATTTACACCTACAGATAATGTTGTGAAAACAAGAAAGCTCTGAGGAAACCTCCATTGTGTGACAAAGATTAATGGCTTATGATTTACAAATAAACAACAAACCGAATTCTCCACATGACAAATCACTTTTACTATCAAGATATCACATGCAGAGCAACTGCTAAGTAGGCATAGACAACTACAGGATTCAAGAAAACTGTTTCTGGTTCTGACAGTAAAAAAGTAAAGAGACTGAAGAGTTTAGCAGATTCATAAATAGCTCCTGAGAGCAATCAGCTCTGAAATTGCTTATGTTTTGTATCAGTGCGTGTGAGAAGTGATTACAATCCTCAGAGCTGCTCATTTTGTTGTCCTTATTAATGAAAAGATATTATGATGTCTACATTAAGACAAGGAGCTGCTGCCAAATGCATCAGAGAATAGGAACGTACATGATCATACTATCATTCTTAGATCCCAGAGTTCATCCTAAAAAAATATCGAAAGGGTGACAGTGAAAAATCTGGATCATTAAAGTTCATACCATGTCCTGTTCATGTACAGGAGATGTCAGTCTAGGAATTTTGTGTGGAAAGACTTTACAGACAGGTTAAAACAAAGGCTAATTATCTAAAATAAACCCCGTGTCTTAACCACAAAAATACCATAACCCAAACCACACCCATACACAAGAATTCAAAGTACTTTCAGCCATTTAAAATAAGAACAATGCTTTACATTTCAGAGTCATGTTCTTTTCTTCTATTGGCAAAAGGAGACTAGTGCAGAGCA
This sequence comes from Patagioenas fasciata, assembly GCF_037038585.1. Classification (NCBI taxonomy): domain Eukaryota; kingdom Metazoa; phylum Chordata; class Aves; order Columbiformes; family Columbidae; genus Patagioenas; species Patagioenas fasciata. The sequence continues at coordinate 23,667,491 of NC_092524.1, read as the reverse complement.
GAGGGACTGTAAAATTCCTTATGCAAGAACTGAAGACCTCTTACCTTTATACACTTACCACATATGATCAAGATAATTAAAAAAAAAAAATACTATGAGCTACAACCTAGATTTTTTTTGCAAAACTCTAAATTCAGTTTTCATGTTTTGATTCCAGCCTAGCAGAGGATATCACTACTAGCCAAGTGATGCATTTCTCTGCATTCTCCTGCCATCCTCAAAATCTGTACTACCAACAACATGTGCTAAGAGAACATGACTTAAGTTTGCCTTAAATCCCTATAATATCAGTAACAGTAGGGGGACCTGAGGAACATGAATTTTTCATATGCCAGAGAAACTCAAATTTACCCAAATTCGGACCTATGTATGTGACAGAATTGCAACGTTGTACTTCTGTCAAAAGCAGTAATAAGGATAAATGGGGAGCAGAGGCACAGATTAACAGAGCTGCAACCAGTAGCATGAAACTTTGGTGACCACAGAACCAGGTCCTGTACATACCTTTGGTCAAGCACAGCCTCTGTATAGGATGGCGGAGAGTCCAAGTCCACTGGCCTGTGGTAGGCCTGGTTGGACATGTACTGGATCCCATTGTTGACATTGTAGGTGACACTGCAGTGGTGTGGGTGATCGAGGACCACCAGCCGGGACAGCAGGACAGGGTGCTGCAGCCGATGCACTGGCAGGGTCATGAGGTTGTTGCGTTTACGTTGGTGATGCAGGACTAAGGCAAGAAAGGCCACCACAAGTACGAAAATGACAGAGCTACCAATGATAGCATAGGTAATACTAGGGTAGTAGAGCAGCTGATTTTCTGAGGTCACGTAATCTTGGCCGCTGTCTACCTCTGCAAGACAAAAGGAAACCTCCGATTTGTTTCAAATATAAAAGTGCTCTTACTTCACATACGCTGCGTTTTCTGCTAATGCACTGTGTGAAAAATAACAAGTTTTCCCCTTTTCTTTGGATTATGAAAAATTAGCTTATTAAAAGCATATGCTTGCAAATCAGATGGCTGACTACTACTCGGTCCATCCTGACCTACAAAAAGTGCCAGCAGACAAACTAGGAAGAGACAAAAACACACACCGTAGTAGGAAGCACATGCACTCTCATCTCCCCTATCCCTACTTATCAGCCATAACTTTTTGTTTCCAGAAGTGAGACACCCAGTTCTGAAGCATAAGCACAGCATATCAGCTGTACCCAGCAAAGCACACTAAAATCAGAGATATACAAGTCCTGATCTTCACTTTCAATGATGATAACTTGCAGTGCAGTCCAAGTTCACATGGAGTTTATAAAGAAAGGCAGCAACTACCTCCTGCTCCACAGATCTAACAGTCCAAAGTAAGTATGGGAGAAAATACAGATAGCTGCTCAGTAAAGGGTGGTTATTTGGATATTAGTGATCAGAAGACCTCCTGCTGGAAAAAATTCAAAAGAAGAAAGGATGTTGGAACAGCAAAACCTACAATGTAGGCCTGGTAGATGTGTTAAAAATAAGAGACGTGAAAGTCTAAAAGCAAAGAGTGCAGCGAAAGAAGCAAATGGTAGAAACAAACCAACCAAACAAACAACAAAAAAACCTAAACCAAACCAAAGCAAACAAGCCCGAACCAAACAAAAAAACAGGTAAGGACAGAATGAGGAAAAGAAAAACAGGAGCTGGGCTGAGGGCATGGAAGATCACACAGTGAGCTTCAGTTTGAGATGGAAATGGTAAAAGGAATGGCTGGAACTGGTAACTGAGTAGCAGGGAGCAGGAGCATGACCCTAAACAGCATTATTATAGGGATGATGAGAACACCAGCTCAGAAGAGGTACTTTAGAAAGAATGTAGTGTGGAGGGTTTGCTGTTAGATGGAGATTTGCTACTGAACCAGCCAGGAATTTCAAGGCTGGGAACAGGACCTGCCATGGGAGAGAAGCAACTCCGAAATAACAAGGCCCCAACGTGGTGTAAATCAACGGACCTATTAGCAGTGAGACTTCCGCACGTAGACAGCCCGTGAACATGGACAATATCCAATTAGCGAATGCATGCTTGGAGCGTGGATGCGTGATCAGAGAATAGTTGCATATATGAGGAGGCTTGTTTCTGTAATAAATGGCTTCGCGTGATTCACATTGAATCGAAATGCTGAGTCCTTTATCGTTCCAACAATGTAGTACGTGTTTTACTTGCAGAAGGCACTGAGGAAGTGGCAAAGTTACCCAAACTTGTAAGAGAAGTTACAGTTGGATTTGTTCAGAGCCATAATAGAGGAGAACCCTGCCTGGGTTCTGGGCCCAGAGAAGCACAAAGGTAATGGACAACAACTGAACGGATCTTGAACTCCATGAAAATCTTTTGAAGAAACACAATAAAGAGAAACAAAATGAAAAGGAAGAAAGAGGCTCAGAGAAGCAAAATGGCATAAACACACTGATGTGACTCTGCCACACTCGAGGCCAGTGTCAGCACCACAGAACTATGTTCCCGCAACTCCATTTCAGCACCCTGTTCACTAGGTCACACAGCCTTTGAATACTGTTTTCTTTTTTTGTGTAGAATTTCTATTTCTGTGCAGGCTGTACCTCCTTATAGCCTCAATAAGAAAAATACTATTCTAGTACAATACAGTCATCTACCTCAAGAAAAATGAGAGGCTGAGTAAAAAACAAATAAAATGATCCCAATCCCTTGACCTCCAAAATCCACAGAATTACAAGAGCATGATTCATCCAAATTCTTCATTTCCTACCGCAGAAGGCTGGGACAGTAAATCTTAACATACGATTTTCCTTTCTTTCAGCTAACAACTAAAACTGCTTTTTGGTCACTGACTGTGTCTGGCACAATAAAGAACTTTCCTCAAGCACCCACTGTTCTGCATCAAGATGCTTTGGGTATTTCTCCCAATATTTGCTTTTGGCAGTTCACTTCCACTGTTAAAACACCAAACCACATTTTCCAGCATCACTATAAATAACTTATGCATTAGTTAGGTAAGATATACCACAGTTTTCTTGATACCTACTGTCACATCTCAGTGAGGATACTTACTAAATTTATTTCCCCCATACAACTATGCAGAAGAGAAAGCAGAAATCATTGTTGCCAGTCAACACTAGGTCTGGTTCACTCAACAAAGTGAATAAAGTCTGCAGGAAGAATGTAAATCAAAGCGAAGGGGAGGAAAGGAATTTAAATGCAGTAATAATTTTAATTACAGCTCATCACATATTACTGTAGCTTCTTTAATATACTCCTTAAATTCACCAGCTGAGAAATTCATTAATGCCACATATCATAGACAAGGTCCAGTGTAGGAAGTATAGTGACAAGCAGATAATTTTTATGCAAATATCAACAAGTTTATTTGCAACGAATGACCCATGGATGAATACCACTACCTGCAATTCTTTAGTGCAAGGAAGGTATATGTATTATGACATCCCAATAAAAGACCACAAAACTTGGCTCACTGGTTGCAGCGCACTGGTGTAAGACAGAGAACAAGATGCCTTTGCAGACTTGACTCGACCTAATTTGTTAACCTGGGATCATTCCGCAGCAGTACAGTCCCATCTTACTGAAAGGGAAGAAAAATGAGATAAGTGAATTATATGTCAATTTCTTTTCTAAACTTTTAAGGTTATCCATCTGTTTACGACACAATATTCTAGGTCCTGCATGAAAAGCCTCCACAAATCCAACAAACTATGTGGCTGAAGAAAAAAGACTTTGTCAAAAGCCAGATTTGATATGGTGACCAGCTTTAAGTCAGTCTGGAACAAAACATCTATTTTATCTGGTTTTATGATTCTTTTCATACAACAACAACCCACATACCTTGCAGAGACCTTGTGTAAATTTGCAGTTAACATGCTGTTTTGGAGCTTTAGGATTACTGTGGTTAATGTAACATCATTTGTTTTCCCCTCACTCTCTATTCCTTTTCAGGTTTTTGTATCTGTTGCTTATATTCCCAATTAGTTCACTGTATCTCTGAGAACAAGGGCAATCTAAGGGCATGGCTACATCAGGGACTGTGGGTCTGTATAGAGATCTCTGAACCAGAAGTATAGCTGTGATTGTGCTTTTTCGAATAGTGCTATCTGGTGCAGCCTTTGAACTGGCCAACACAATATTGCTTTTGGAATCTGAATTAGCATCTCTATCAGTTCAGCTAGTTATAGCCTGTGTCTAACATGGAGCTGCACTACAGATACCCTGTACAGATACAGCTGAGGACTACAGATACCCTGTGAAGAGGAAAGAATTTGATTTATCTGTCAAATGATTGCTCTTGTGGCCTGGGCAGTGCTGAGTACTTACTCTCCCCATGCAAACAATCCATCTCCCTAAACATGCATGTCTTTATACCTTTACAGGAACAGACAAAGAGTGCACTGTATCTGAGATGGAGTTTTGCCTAGGAAGACTCAGGTATCATCAAAACAAAGTCCTCTTCCACCACCATAACAACCTTATTCTCGCCTTACAGGTGGGGTTTCTGGGCCAAGAAGACATGATCTTAAGGGGATGGTCACAAATGAAGGTGTTTTGCTTCTGCTGTGGTGTAGTTTAAACCAAGAAAGACCAACTTGCATCTAACCCCCACTTTCTAGCCAGGTCAGTAAATGCAAGCCCACAAAAGATGAAAGGAACATTACATGAGCCAATCAGCACTGCTTGGCTTGTAGCTTTTGGAGAGTGCATTTCCCATTCAAGGAAAATGAATAAACTGCCCTTAGTGGTCTTCAAAATAATGCTCTAAGCAAGAAAACTGCTCTATAGCACAGCTAAAACAAAAGTAGCAGAACTATGAGACAGTTTCACATACAAGAGACTTTCACATCAATTTTTTTCTTCATCTTACTATATATCTGATCATGTTGAAACTAGTAACTTCTTGGTAATTCCTTGATAACACTCAGTTTTTTTTGTAGAGCCAGGTGAGTATACAGAGGTGTGGAAGGGAATGTCAGGTACCTAGCTGAGATTGCCCAATGAACCTTGATCCATTTTGTTGTGCACATCGTAATAGGGAGAAAGCGAAAGATGACAACACCTGAAAAGTCTTAGCTGGACATGCACAACTACTTTAGAAATAAAAAGCCATTACTCTTTAGTTCTGCTCTAGTAACTTTCAGCAAACATTTACACATCACAGAAGTCACTGAATTGAATTTCTTGATAATTCATCTTCTCTGAGAAGAAGCAGGTATCATCCAGGCTGGCTAAAAAGTTCTGTCTGCTGTGCTATGAAATGCAAATTCACAAGAAAAGGTGAGTGGGCAAGCTACTTTAGCTTAAATTCATGCCTTCTCCCCCCCCGTCCCCCCCCCCCCCCCCCCCCCGAGAAGATCTGTTTTCTAATCATGCCACGTATAAAGTTTATCAATGGCAATTATGCCTATTAAACCCTATTATTCGGGAAATGCTGAATTTGCAGACTAGAGATTTTTGGAGTGTAAAAAGCTTTGTTAATCATGTAGGAAAACACTGATAAAGGAAACAATGTGTTGTGCTCAGAGGGCTGTCTTATTGACTGTGAACAAATGTGCTGTCTCAAAGTTTTTAAAAAGATTGGAGAGTAACTGCATTAAGTCTGCCAGACACAGGAAAGAGGGGCTATTATTTTATTTTCTGCAATCCTCAAGCCTGGCTTTTCACAGTTCATCAGAGAAAAAGCTTTTCAAATACATAATCTGAGCAGACATCTGTAGCCTTAAAGAGCACAAGTCACGGTCCATCTCCAACAAAGACGCTACTGTAACAACACATTGAAATTCCAACTAATTCAAGAGCAGAGCTGCAGCTTGGAAGGTTAAAGCCACAAAAATGAAAAAGGGAAAGGCAGAGCCTCTACACATTATTTACTTTTTGCGCCAGGAGATCCTAGGGCATGCAGCTAAGTGTCAAAAACCTCTTCAATTTCTCATCCTTGATGAGTTTATGTTCCACTAAAATATGTCTTATGTAGATTTTGTGCACTGGACTTCCAGAATATTCTTTATTCTAGTGATTTCCTTTCTAATGCAGTTCTTTTTTGCCCTACTGCCCTTCTCCAAGCTATAAACAAGATCTAACACAGAGAACACAGCACCTTGACTTCATGGAGTTTCATGCTCAGTTACCATTTGTTCCCCTCCCCAAGCAGCTTCGTATTTTCCCTAGACATCAAAGACAAGGATGTTTTCAACTGCATTCGAAGTGTGTTTCTGCCCTGCTTTGGGTTTCTCCGTTCCACACACAGAAGATATATTTGTTAACAGATGTGTTGCACGTACTAAACAGACCTTATCTATGGGAATTGACCAAACTAACACAATATCATTACATTTTTGCTTACCAGGTACTTGGTAAACAGATAACATTTCTGGAAAAGCAGCAGGATGAAACCCCAGGTTCTTTCCAGGCACATCTACAACACTGATGGCTTCACATCCAACCACTGATCTGCACAAATGTACTGGCTTGAAATGTTTTAACCTGTGCTATTCAAAAATGTCCTTAATATCCATGGACCAGAACCACAGCAGCCAGCACAGCCCTTGAGCTACGAAGTGGGAGCAGAGGGCAGCTCTATTTCCAGCTTTTGAAGTTGCTCATCGCGTCATTTTCTCCACATCTGCCTGGCTCCCTGCCCTGTTGTCCCCATCTTGAAAACCAGATAATGATGTTCTTGGGCTCTCTGACCATTCTCCCAAGTTCTTCTGTACTGACAAGACCAACATTTTCCTGAAAAGCATGTTTTAAATATTAGTCATTAAGTCTAAATTCCACTAGGTGCTCTGTCTTTGTCTGTTTTTTCAGATGACTGAAAAGACATTCATGATCTTGCCTGCACAAACAGAATAGGACATCTCAATATAGAGAACTTATCCATCCATCCATATAGGTTTTTTAAAATTCTCATTGGTTTTTGGTGTAGCACCTTGGAACTCTAGCAATGAAATAGGATTTCTCTGTATAATGTACTCTACAGGCTCTGAAAAGATGACAGCCATTGTTCCAAAGAATTTAAAGCTAAGCAGAAAACTTGGAACTATATATAGTTATAAGTCTACGCAAGTAGTCAGCAAGATACAGATAAACCTCCAGACAGTATTAGTCAGCAGAATTAGCAGCAGTCTCATCACATCTCATTTAGTGCATCAAAATGAGTGTGTTATTCATGGCTTCCTTCTCAGACTTAAACTTCTCATCCTGATCACATGTTACAAAACCAGTGCTTTCAAGTCTTTGCAGCTGCTGAAAAAGCAGCTGAGTCATCAGACTGAAGACCAAGAGCCTCACCTCTCACATGCCCTCCTGTTTATCTTCTGCAGTGTAGGATAATTATTCCATGCACTTCACACACCACAGTTTAAACATTTAAAAAAAAAAAAAAAGAAAAGAGGAAAGCAGCAAACTGAGCAAATAAATAGAGAACTAAGAAATACTTAGCAGTTGCCATGAAAACTGAAGTTCTAGAATAAATGTGGCAGCAATATAAAAACCTGCAAAGCCAAAATCTGCCATCAAGCATGGAAACAAAAGGTCCAGGCTTGGTAGCTGGATGGAAGCCAAGGAGAGAATTAAAGTGTTACTCCAATGCAATTGAGGATCACTCCAATATTGATCTAAGTAGCACTTCTGGACTGCTCGACTTTTGACATTCTGGAATTGCCTGCTACTGGACTTTTAGGATGTGGTACTTTAGAACTGACCAGCCCTGATGGACCCCAGCACCTTCAAAAGCTTTTTCCCAGGTGACCTTAAAAAAAATCTACAAGCCTTAGAAGCTGCCCATGCATTCATAATGCGTAGAGAAAACTTGGATAGCTTTCTTCCGTGGATGGACTCAGCATAACACTGCAGACAGTAAATCAAGATATTATAGTACCTGGGACTTTATCCAGAACATTCATTCCTCTTTTCAAAATATGCATTATAAAAATGTTGGTTTCACTTCAGCAAGTTTTCATATAAATAGATTAAGCAAAAAAAATCTTTAATTACAGAATAATGACAATTGCTGCAGTTCATGAAAGGTTGTTTGTTCAGCATTGCTAAACACAGCCCATTGAATGGGAAAGTGCCAGATGTTATTCTCACTGAAGATGAAGTCTTGCTTTTTGTTTCCACAGAGATTGTGGAAACATTTATTTTCCCTTTGACCCTGGCTCACTGACTGACTGAACTAGTCATACTGAATTGTGCAATTCTTGATACGAAAAGCACGTGTACAATGCAAGAAAGAAAAAAGTATTTTGAAGTTTGTATTAAGAGGCAAGAATCATAATTCTTAATCACTGTGTCAAGATAAGTACTGTATGCAAGGACAAATGAAGAGACTTTTGGTAGCATACTTATAGTTAACATTCTGTGTGGAAAGACTGGAGGCAAATAATAATGATTAGTATAGCTAAGCATAGTTTAAAAGGCACTGAATTAGCTAATGTGTCACATAAAAATGAACCTTTACTGACAGAATACTCATCTAAAGCATAGCAGTGGTAAAGAAGGTTAATAGAAAACTGTCTTACCACAAGCAAATTATATGAAATGTATTGTTGCATGATTCTACAAAAGCCCAATGGAACCACGTTTGAATGCTGGCATCCTCTTTTAGCCAGCATATTTGAAAAAAAACCCAACAAAATTAGTTTGGTGAGAGTACATCATGAGAAACAAAGATGATGAATGGGAAAACCGGGTTTAAATATTGAGAGAGAAAAATTAATGATTTATTTAGTCTTGAGAAAATATGAGCAAGAGGACACATGATTTAAGTATTTGTAATAGCCGTGAGTTATAAAAATTAAGTTCAGTGACTCATTTTTACATTGTTGGGCAGACCAGAAAGGCAACAAGGGTAAAAGGGAATAGATGCAGGACAAATTTAATGATACACTTCACAGAAAGAAGAGAAAATACATTAAATGACATTTTGTGACTATATTTAAACAAAAGCTGAGAGGCCATGTAGAGTATGTGCTGGGGAATAACCATATCATGTGGGAAAAGCTTCTAGGGAGCACCTTTTGTAATAGCCGAGACACGTTTCCATACACAGACACATAAGAGCATCTGCAGTAATTTCAAAAATCATTCTTAAAACAAAGAAGGTTAAGAGTTGTCCTGGTTTTGTTAAAAACAAGACCAGTTTCTCTTTTAGTGAATTTTCCTTTCGGCTAAGTTCTCCTAAGTAACTGCACTTTTCTGAATTTGGCTGCACGTTTTTTCAGACAGTCTTTGCTCAGGAGCTGATAACAGTAGCAATAGTCTGCAGAAGAGACCCAGGTTTAGACTTACGGCTATGGTAGCCAAGGTTACTGATAAATTTCTAATCTCTCATAAGTGAGAGGGGCATATTTGCAAGAAGGGACGAACACAACAGGTGACTAAAATTGACCAACTAAGTATTCCATCCCATTCACGTCATACACCCTATAAAAGGGGGAGATCACAAGGGTGATCTCTTCCACCATGGCTGGCATCTGGAGGAGGACCCTGCCTGTCATACACCTGCAATCTGAGGCCTGGTTCCAGACCCTGCATCCCTGAATCCAGTTCCAGTTTGCTGCAGAGTCCAGCCCAGGACTTCTGGGTGCCTGCCCTGCAGCTGTGGGAGCAACGCCAGCTCCACCACGGGCAACTCTGCACTGCCCCAGGAAATTCAAGATCGGTTTTGTATATTCTGTATTATTTTCTTTGTTAATTAGTAGCACTAGTAAAGCATTTTTAACTTTGCCCAACTTGCAAGTTTCTCTCCCTTTTCCTCCTATTGCCTTTCCTTAGTGAGGGGGGAGGGGATTAACAGAGAGCACCTGCCATGGTTTATCATCACCCTGCAGTAAGCAGTGATAGAGTTCATGTTAATTTCAAACAAGAAGAAACAAAACCATTTACTACTACTCCTTTATAGTACAAATACAAATAACTAACTATACGATTTCTTTGAGTATTTTCAGACAAATCACAGAAAAGTTACAGTAATCCAATAAGACAGGTAAACACATTCCATACATGAAAAGCAAGGCTTAAATTAATAAAATTATTCACCTAAAGTTGAGGAGCTAAAAATTGTCAGCCAGGATCAGAAATGGGAGTTCCCAGCTTCCTTCAGCCATACCCTGCTCTCGATATACACACTTTAATGAATTATTTATTTTTTCTTTACTATCATAAAGGAGGTAGATTTATTGATTTACTCTTAAGATGCACTTTATTGTTCTTGAGCAATTCAGTACTGCCTTCCCCAGCACTCTGTGGTATGACTTAATGTGCCTATATATCAGCTGAAAAACTGGATTAAACACGAATTAGGAAATAAAATTTAAAATTAACAAAATCACACTGGGTTCTAGACTAAGTGGAACATAACAAATATCTAGAAAATATTGAATAAAAACCCAAACCAAATCACATCTACACAGTCCTCTCACCTCCTCACTCCCTTTACAAACTATTTTTTCAGCTAATTTATCTTCCTATAGATAAAGAACCCATAAAAAAGACCTCTAGAAGCTAAGGGCCTGACTCTGATCTAAACATCACTGCGTAAAGCAGTCACTCTTCCCTCATACTACTAAAGATCATGATGGCTGCTCCACTTCATGCTCACCTGTGCAACTCCACATCTATCTCTTTGAACATTTTAAATACACACACACACACAAAAAGAAAAAAAGCTGCAATTTGCTTCCATTGGGCTTTTCATAGAACTTCCAAGAGGTGGAAAATTGAAATTTAATGGTTACCTACGACTCATGAAATGACAGATGATCTGGGAGACCTTTCATAGGAAAAACAGATCCTAAAAAGTAATTTCCACACTCTGGGGTGTTAACTACTCTTGGGAGTTTCACAGCAGTTTAAAGGGATTAAAACAAAGAACAGCCTCCATAACTAAGCCAGCTAAAAGTTTAATTAAATACAATTGCTTGATGTGCTTCCCTTCCTCAAACAGCCTCATACATATTCATGACTGTAATTACAGTAGAGAAAAACTCCACAACTAATTATGCCATGCCTCTCATCATCTATATGCCTGGAATTTTTTTTCATAATTATTACTGAAATTAATGGTGAGTTAGCTAATTTTGCACTTTGTCCTTTCAAGCTCAATTGAAAATTAAAATTTTTCAAACCAAGGTGTTCTTGTAAGCATAGTGCTTCCACCTCACATGGTGCTATACACCAAAATGTTCTTTTAATTGCTTTTAGTAATGTAGTATAAAGTACTAGCAATGTAGCATAGAGAAGTGCTATAAATTTTATCATTTTAAATAAGAGTGTTGACCCAATACATATTTATTATATGCTTGTGAGTTGTACACTCTTCAAAGAATATTCCGTGTGCCCGCTGCCACTTGGCATCTCATGCCACTAGCACGTCATCCCCTGAGACACAGGGTACTCCATCAGTACCACAGTTAGCTTACATCAAGCTCAAACCTGGAATTTTCTTTGACTGTGGTTCTAACATTGAGCCTAAAATTTCAAGGATGACTAATGATTTTAGACGTCCAGCTCTACAATTAATTTTGAAAAAAGTAACAAACATTTCTTCCCTTGAGAGGTGGGGGAAAAGGAAGAATCAAATAGGAAAGCCAAATTTTTACTTGACCAAAAAAAGTATTGCCTGAAAAATTCTGACTTGGTCTAGAAAAATAATTGCCTAAGAGTGCATTCTGTGCATGGCCAACTTCTAAATCCACAGGCCAAAGTCTTTAAAAGCTGTAAGTAAGCATCTAAAAATGTCTCCCAATTTGCTACTGTAGTCCACATCGATTGTACATATGGTGTTTTATTGATTTAGGATACGCCTTTTATGAAGGACACTATAAAATGTAAAATCGTGCTGTCTACGAAAAAGCATCTGAATTCCATGCCATAACAGCAGATGTGAGATGCAGATGCCCTGGATAGTGGTCCCAGCAATTTCCAGAGTGCAACTGGTGCTCAAACAGGACCAATAACATGTCTCAGCAAACCAGAGGACATTTCAGAGGCCCGTACCACATAGTCCCATGTAAATCAATCTACTATTAAGGTTATTTTCATTTAAACTCATGTCCTTAGTATCTTATAATAATGACAACATTAGCTTTTTGGCCCATTAAAATAATTAATTACTGTTTAAACAAAAACAACAAGAAAGTCAACTTATTTCAAATAGTTTTTCTAGCTTAACGCCAAGGCTTCAATCTTGCTGGGTTTAATCAAATTTAAGTTTTTTCATCTGTCAAGAAATCTTGCAAATTGCTAATCAGCTAGTACATTTTCAAAAGGACAAAAGAAGTTTGCAAACAGAACATTTGTTCTTTACTCTTCCACAGTCTCTGTGAGCCACTTACCTAACTCAATGGGTAAATTTTCTTTTATAATCTTCAAGGCTTCACTATAAGAATCAGAAAGAGTAGGCTGCAGCAACGCAAGGTGGACAGTTTATAGGTTGACTTCTTCAGAAAGCAAGTTCTTCTCAAAAGTGTAGCTTTTACTTGGCAATCACCCCATGAGCAAGACATCACTACATAAAGGGAATAAACCAAGTTGATCAATTTTGCAAAAATTCCTGTTGCTCCAACAAAGCAAAAGATGTGCCCACAATAAATTTGTCACAAAGATCCACAGTGTAGGCTTCCCAGGAAAGGAATCGTTATAGCTATTATTTCAGTTATCTAGATTGAAGACTGGTGTTCTCAAAAGCAAAAGGCTGAAGAGGAACACCTCAGATATGATACAACATCAATAAATGAAAGCTTCCAAAAGACAGGTAAGAGCAAGTATATCTGGAACATGTCCACTATGTTTCAAAATCTTGTTGCAACAAAAATCAGATCCCAGACACTTGACCTCATTACCTGTGTTGGAAACTGCTTTTTAGAGCATGTGACTATAGTGCAAAAGGCTTGAGCAATACAAAGCTGTACGTCAGGACACGGGGTTAAAGCTGTCTTGGACCTTATCTACAGTAAGAGACAGAAAGGAACTTTCATCAGGTCAGGAGCACGTGTACACCATAATCACGCAAGGAGATATTACAAAGAATGTGTAAACTTAATAGCCAAGAGGAATTCCTTGTGAGTTCCCAGAGTGGATGGGTAGTGACTAAAAAGATAATTTAAAAAAAAAAAGACATTGAAGGTCAAGAGTCCAAGAATGCCAAGAAAACACATTCTGTAAGCGTCATAAAGACCTACGATTAGTGGTCCCTTACCAGTAAAGCAAATGAATACAGTATTTGTTCTGTCTCAGTAGTCAAAGAGTTGTTGAACCCATGAGCTACGTGTGTATTATTAACTAGGAGGTTCTGAACAAACTAGACTGGTACACTGTCAGAAAGCAATGATTTCTGTTTTACAGTTAATTTGCAATTCAATGGGGAAAAAATCCCTACTTGTTTACCAAGTCCAATTTGAAAAGAGAAGCAAAACACAAATTCAGCTGCATACTTTCATATACTGACTATAGTTGAATACTTCTAATCATACAAAATTGCAAAGCTCTTTGTAAACAAGTCTACAATTTTCTTAACCAAAGAAATTTTTCTTCTTCATTCTGTTAATGGCTAACAATAGTATTACACAGATAATAGTCACAAAAATACAACATATGGTTTGATGTGAAATTCTGCAAGTTTTTATGTACTCTGCATCTTCCATCTGATGGAAATTTTCCATGCTCTTATTCAAAACTTGGAAAATACCTGCTAGGCACATTCCAGGCTAGTGCATATTTCCAACAATTATGACACCTACTACACTAAGAAAAAATTTTAAAACCTAAAAAATAAAAAAGAAAAAAAAAAGAAAAAAAAACAGATTATGTCAGCATGTATATGTTGGCTGTCATTTATCTCAACTACTCCACCATAATACTTCTGCTTTAATTAAATATAAAATCGGTCCAGCAGGCATGCAGATTTAATTACTGCTGTGGTTTAAAATGAGCTTGTTTCCCCTAGAAACCAGTAAAGATTAGTAGAATGACCTCAGTCTAATGGAAAATCCTCAGGCTGGCAAGATGCTGGACACAGTAATTTGTCCCTTATGGCATAGTTAAAATCACAGAATCTTAGAATCATTTTGGTTGGAAGATACCCCTCAGGATCATGGAGTCCAATCATAACCTAAACCATGTCCCTAAGAACCTTGTCTAAACGCCTTTTAAACACCTACAGGGATGGTGACTCCACCACTTCCCTGGGCAGTCTGTTCCACTGCTTCACCATCCTTTCCGTGAAATTTTTTTCCTAATATCCAATCTAAATCTCCCCTGGCGCAACTTGAGGCCATTTCCTCTTGTCCTATCACTTGCTACTCAAGAGAAGAGACCAAAACCCTCCATGCTACAACCGCCTTTCAGGCAGCTGTAGATAGCAATAAGGTCTGCCCTGAGCCTCCTTTTCTCCAGGCTGAACAGCCCCAGTTCCCTCAACCACTCCTCATAAGACTTGTGCTCCAGACCATTCACCAGCTTCGTTGCCCTCCTCTAAACATTCTCTAGTACCTCAGTTTAATTACCATTCTCATCATAAACATTGCTCACAAAGAAGTACTGGTTTAACAAGTTTAATCCAAACATACCTGAGGTCTATGGCAGCTGAATATATGATGGAAATAAATGCACTGTTATAGGAAAATGGCCTATTTGGCTTTAGCTTTGTCAGCTCAGTAAGAGTGGTCCAGATGTCAGAAGTCTCTAAACATCTTGAGGTTTGATTCACATTTTTCTCCTCTTACTCATTATTCTCACCGACCATTTCACTCAGCCACCTTGGTAGGGGAGCCAGAAATGAGAGCAGAGGTGACTGAGAGACTGAAGGGTCTCTTAGGCCACACTGCATCAGTACAAAGTGTTTCCCATCAAACACTGAGAACAAGTATTGTCAACTTGAGCAGAATGTCTACAAGAACTTCTTGTTCATATCAAAGGTTTAGAAGAGACCCAGAACACACCCAACATGATGACAGTAAGAAGTTCTCTCCTGATGTGTGTCCCAAAGGGACTTCTAGGCTAGCTGTCAGCAATCTGAATCCCACCTCCCTGATTTCCAGTCCTCTGTGAAGGAAAAGCTGTGTACATATTAGTTCTTTTTCTACACTAAGATTTTGGACCAAGAATCTCAAAAGGCTATGTGTCAGGTGGAGACAATGATTCTGGATCTGGGCAAAACCCAAACCAATTAGTTGCTTAATGATACCCGAGTAGCTGGACACAAGCCAAAGCTGTTCAGTAGGAAGCAACTGCAGGCATTTGGATTTATTAAAAAATGTAAGTATTCAGTGAAAAGCAACTGACAGCTGAGAAGGTACTTAATAATACAGTCCTCTTGCATTTGCATTTAAAAATTGCAGATGTTCCTGAGTATCTTTATAACCCTACTCTAATACTCTGTCTAGACAAAAAACCTCATAGAATGTGTAACATATGACACTTTCTACAACCTTTGTCAGTCTCTGTAGACTCAGAGAAATTGCATCCCTTCCACAGTGCCTTGCCAAATTTCAGTAAAGTTTTTCTACCTTTGGAAGCAAAACCACAATGCTTTAAGGATAAGTAGCAAGAGACCATATCCAGGAAAATAATTAAACCAGTACTGAACTAATAGAATCTGTAGAGATGAAGGAAAAATAATGACTATTTCTGTGCTGCACACCTTCTTTTCAATGCTGCGTCTTACACAGAGACTCCAAAGTTGACACTCATTGTACAGAACAAATATTATGTGTTCTTCATTGCATGCTAATTCTATAACAACTGCAGCATTATGACATTTATCACATAAGCAGTATTCTTCTATTATCCTCCTTCACTAGCACCTGATAGCAAAGGAAATCAGGGTTCCGTGATTTTACCTAGTCAAGGGAGTTCAAATCCATGTTCATTTATCTCCCAAAAGCTACTGAACCTACCTAGGCTGTAGGTCCTAGCCTAGCAATTCAATAGTTCACCTAGGCAACAGGAAATGGCAATTCTGATCTCTTGTCCAATACTGCTTATGCTTTTCTGATACAATGCAACATATAAATACATAAGGCACACTTAAGGACGAAGAGGGAATACAGAGCTGCCTCCTCCCATGCCATTTTTGCAGCATCCTTCCTCTTTCTCCCCCTTGAACAGTCCAAGGACTCTCAAATTCTCTCCTGCAAAGGAAAACAAAACGCAACAAAAACGCAACAAAAACGCAACAAAAACGCAACAAAAACGCAACAAAAACGCAACAAAAACGCAACAAAAACGCAACAAAAACGCAACAAAAACGCAACAAAAACGCAACAAAAACGCAACAAAAACGCAACAAAAACGCAACAAAAACGCAACAAAAACGCAACAAAAACGCAACAAAAACGCAACAAAAACGCAACAAAAACGCAACAAAAACGCAACAAAAACGCAACAAAAACGCAACAAAAACGCAACAAAAACGCAACAAAAACGCAACAAAAACGCAACAAAAACGCAACAAAAACGCAACAAAAACGCAACAAAAACGCAACAAAAACGCAACAAAAACGCAACAAAAACGCAACAAAAACGCAACAAAAACGCAACAAAAACGCAACAAAAACGCAACAAAAACGCAACAAAAACGCAACAAAAACGCAACAAAAACGCAACAAAAACGCAACAAAAACGCAACAAAAACGCAACAAAAACGCAACAAAAACGCAACAAAAACGCAACAAAAACGCAACAAAAACGCAACAAAAACGCAACAAAAACAACAACAAAAACAACAACAAAAACAACAAAACAACAACAACAAACAACACCAAAAAAACAACAGAAGGAAAAGAGGGTTTCCACCTAAATAGCCTGAAGCTGTAAAGTTAAAGACTCCTTCTTAAGGTGCTTTGTTCTCAATCACCTTAAGAGGAGGGCAGCAACTGTTCCATACCCTTGGACAAAGATTTTACTAACTATGATAGTGGATGAAAGGGAAAAGCAGTTCATCCTGGGTCTTTCTGAGCTAAGTGGATGCAAATGGTACATTTCTGGTGGAATTTAATCCTGTTTGTGCACTGAGTCTTCCACCTTGGGGATCTCGAGTAAACGAACTCCCACTGAGAGCATCCCAGAGACAGGTGTGAAACCAAAAGCCAAACTGCTTTGCCCTGCCAGAATAGAAGCACAGACAGAATATGTCAACTGCATTGATCTAGGAATCCTGGAATTCTCCTTTCAACCCTTCCCACTTCACAGAGAAATCGATTTGTTTCTTCTTAGTGGATCAAAAGTTTCTCATGCTCTAAGTGTAACTCCAACACAAACTCCTGATCATAAATGTCCTAAAAATATGCAAGCAAATGCTGTCATCTGGCTAGAAGAACATTCTGACCTAGGTTGAAAAGCAGGAAGCAAAATATAGAGACATACACTTTTAAAGCCACAACTTGTCTGTGGATGAAGCCTTCTGTTCACTACTGAAAGCATTTTGGCAGGAAGAAAACATGCTCGGCACCCTGTGCTCCAGTAATATATGGACATGTATATAAAAAAAGAACACATCTGTCAAAGCTGTATTAACGTTCATGTTTGATTGCTCTGGTCAAACAGTTAACCTGCTTTGCTGATTAAAAAAGTCACTTCCTCCCCCTTTTAGTTAATGCACTCTTATCCATCAACAAAAAAATGGTCTTCTGTGGGACACTCAGAGTTTTGTGTCCAGGTTTGCTGTTCTGCCTCAGGCTTATTGTGTGCATCTTAAATCATACAGCGCTTAAGCTAAAATAATATTATGATCCTGTTGTTTTTTTAAAAGCTAGTGATATGTGCTACTTACAGCAAACTGCAAACCCAGTGGGAAGTATTTTAATTAATACAGTTTGTTCAAAGAAAAACAAATGCAATTCCTCCTCATCTGTCAACCAGCTGTACTGCAACCTGAATGCAAGAACACAAAACAATAAAGTAAGCCTGTGAGAAAATGAGACAGAATTGGGACTTGACAAAGAACAGTACAAGATAACTGCACCAATATTAGGCAGGGATATTTGAGTTTTGTAACATCTGTTTATTAATAAATATAATTTTCACTATCTCTGCTGGTTTCAGCTTTATTTTTCCTAGCAGAGATTAGCAGACAATTTCAAAATATCTCTCCCTCAAAGAGAGCTCTTTAGTTGTATTATACAGTGCTCTAGATTATGAGAGCTTCCAAATTCAGACATGGAGGAAAAGCATGGTAACAAATGTGGGAAAGAACAAATAAAAGAGTTTGCACAGCAGAATTGGCCATGCAAATTTCTTCCCAGCCCCTGAAGACATATATATCCACACCAATCAGAGGCCTCCAATTAGCCACTAATATCTCATTTACACCAGATTAATTACAATACCAGATGATTTACTACCCATTTAAATGGAATATGCTGTATTGAGATCAGGTCTTTAACATTTTGAAAATCCTAATATTGATTTCTCGGAGAATTCTCCTCAGTAACATCTATGAAGAAATTTAACAAGCATTCTCTTTTTTTTTTTTTTTTTTTTTGAAACAGCAACAAAAAAATCTCAAGACTGGTTGACAAATTCTTAGAATAAATACTGTCACATTGATCAGTATTCGGTAAAAGTTTCATAGTTTCATGCTCCAACATTAGCCTTGAACTTCAAGCACTCACTGAAGCTTGATACAACAGACATTTCATTTTTCAGTCGATGGCAAAGTCAGTTTATTAACATACCATGCTGTTGAAATAAGCCTCCATCTGAACGTGATACCAATCTTGTAGAGTACAGGTTAGCTAATTCTTTCCAGCTAGGACATGGGAATGAGAAAAGATATACTTTGGCAGAAATCAATCTAGAAATCAATGGAAGGGAGTAGTCTCTTCCCCTCCTGCTCAGATCAAGTGATCCAAGGGCTGTCAACTGAATATTTAAGTTGAGGTATATATTTGTATGGCTGAATTTAACTTACCGTGCCAGTATCAATGCATTACTGAGCATGTCTTCACACACACAAGCCTGCACAACTATATTTTCCTTCACCTCTGGGCTCCATTTTGCAATGCCCAATACTTGTTTCTATCTTAAGATGATCAATACTTAATTTTGGAAAACTAAGGAAAAGATTCAACCAGTTCTCCTCTGCACTATATATAAAATTCACCTGGCCCATGACTGGAATGATAGCAAGAGCAGTAACATCAAGATCCTTCCTCTTAGCACATTTTCCCTCAAAACACATGGTCTGCCAGCATGTGTGCTGCTTCTAACTGGGTTAAAAGGAAATGGAAATTGGTGCCTAATGACATACACTGCAGACCCACTTACCAAAAAAATAACTCAAGATCTGGCAATTATGAAATTTTATTTTTTTTTCTTCACTGTTTCTCTTCCTTCCCTCCCCCTGAACCTCCACAGAATTGAAACAAATCTAATTTATGCAAGTCCCAAAACTTCTCTTAGTACAAATCTTTTAATAATATACTACTGTTTCAAGTGAAAGGGCAATTCCAAGACCACACACCACAGAGGAGCTCAGGATGGCATCCACCAGCACCCAGTCAGGTAAGTAAAAAAACAGTGTCAGTATCAGATCTTCACTCTTCAGACTTGATTACTGCAATGCTGGTATTTTTGCTTAGCTTAGTATTACAGAGCTATGTACTGACGCTCTGTGGTAAATCATATTCATTTGAAAGTGTGTCCACCACGAGGAAATGCAATAATAGATAACTGCTTTATTGTTCATTGACTGTTATAAATTTTAATAATTGTTCCAGCCTCTGTTTGGTCTTTTCTATTTAGAAAATCATACTCTTTAAGGTAATGATGTTTTCAACCCACACAACATACTGACCTCATTTGCTGGACTTTCAGTTTGACTGGCCTCCTCTTTGAGCTAATGATTTAAAGTGGCAGCTACCTATTTCTGCCACATTTATCCATGAAAGAATTATTTATACATTTTAAATTTGGGTAACTTGAGGACTGCTTCACTTAGTTATCCAAATAAATTGAACAGAAGTAACTCAATGAGCAACACTGAATACAGAATTCACATCAATGAACTGTATATCCCACATATTTTATATGAAGTGTTTTTTATATTAATTCTTTTCAGTATGTAAATAAATATATCAAAATCACAATTGTTTTCAGAACAGAAAACAGCTCTTAATTTTAATTTTAATTGTTTAGAAGCATCCTTTCAGACTCAAACAACTTTTGGAGATGCCAAAAGGAAAAAATGTCTTCGCACATATAGATTTGAAACAATTCACAAGCTGTTCTTTGTCGAGATGCAGGGGTGCAGGAGCATCCTCATAAATGTACAGCCTTTAGATTGTCACAAAATCAAGAAGCAGTGAGTCTCTTATCCCTAGTACCTCCACAGCACTTGTGTCATCCCCAAAACTCCAGCCTTCAAGTCAACAGAGGCTGACGTACCCGAACAGTGTGAACATGATCATCATGAAGATGTTAAGAAAGAAATTACTTTCCAAGTAGAAACCCTTTGTAGAACCAGATGATTCTTCCTGCTGTTAATTAATAACAGGGAAAAACCTCTCCTGACCCTATAAAAAACAAAAGCCATTTTACCAATGAAAAACCTCAGTGCCTTCTCTGTGTTAAACCTCATCTATACTTAATGTTTTGGTCTTCATCACTGATTTACAGCTAAAATTCCTCTCTTTCTATATCATTGATTTCCAAGAAGAGCTGACCTGAATGAGCACCAATTTAGCTCTTGAAGAACACCACTGTGAAAACACTCTTTGCTAACTGCATTGTGTGAGCTAACAGATATTTCTGTCTTCCCCATGAGCAGTGGATTTCATTAATAGTATTTCAAAGAACCAAAATCTGCCTTTCTAACAGATTAAAACAAGAACAACCAAACCAAATCAAAACACACAGGCACACAACAACCCCCCCAAAATCAGAAAGACTTCACTGGAAGCAGAGGATAACATACCTAGACTGTTCTGAAGCATATGGCAACACTAGGAAAAGGCTACTTAAGCCCTTCAACCTCTCAAGAGACACAAATCAATACATTTCTTACTCGTCTAAGCAAAAAATGAAAAAAATGACAAAGAATAACAAACAACCGATAAACTTCCCTTCATTATTATTTACTTGTATAGCAGAAGCAAAAGAGTGACTTAATTATATTCTGATACTTATATTTACCAACTGCTGGACTGATTCTGAATGAAAATGTATAAATACAAAAAGGGATGAGTGTATGTTCTCATATTTTCTTAGATAAGAATAAAAAACATTTGATAGAGAGATTCAGAAGTCCAAGTAAGTATTTTGAGATCAGAATGCAAATGTTTATTTTGCAAATATTGTCCTGTCTCCACATTATTTTTTTCATACAGCTCTAAAGTATTAGCTTCCAGGAATTTCACCAGGAAGAGCTGAAATGTGTCTGTTGATTATACTGTCTTCTTGCTGCTCAAGAGGATTAAAAAGACATAAAAGAGTTATGCTAAAAATAAAAAAAAAAACCAAAAAAAACCCAAAAGAACCCCCCAAAATAAAAAGGCTAGAATCAGGCAGTATTGATCAGAAGGGGAACTACATTTTTACATTTCAAATTGCTGAGTGACACAATCATTCTCCACATACAGAAAGATGTAGACTTCACCCACGCAGAGGTCAGAAAGCAGTTCTGCTACCATTCTGGCTAATAAGGTTTTTATTTCTTTTGAGAAACTCCATATACACAAGCTCCATGTTCCTAGTGAAATCATCTACTAGGAGAAGCACAATTTGTATCAAACCACAAAAGATACAACAGGATCCAATTAAGACCACTGTATTCCAAAATACCTTGTTGTAGGTGCCCTAGGGAACTGCATGAATTAACTCTTAACATTTCCAAGGTTATATCAAAAGGAGAAATGGATTCCTAACTTCTTCCTTGCAGCAGCAAGGAGGATGCATTCATAAAGCTAAGCTCCACAAATACTCCTAGCAAATGCTCATTCTAGGGAAGGGACAATCACTAGAATCATTACAATATCAATACAACAACAGATTAAGATCACAAGACTCCTCATTGATATCCTGCTCCTGTGTCTGTCAATGCAGCAATAAAATACGCTAGCAGAAGCAGCTGGGATGTTCTAATTTACTTTGCAATCAGCCTATACCACAAACCTCAATAAATTCTGAAGCCATATTGGACTGGAGAATTCAGGATAAAGCAAAGACATTAAAACATCCTTCTTTACATTTCTGAAGATTAAGAGACCTGCTTTTAGGTGAGAAGTTCTATTTTGGGTCAGGATAGAAGCAAATGAAACACGCAGTGAAAATTTGCTCACCTATGAGGCTTCAATACCCTTCCTAGATTAGGTGCATTCTGTCAAGCCGCTGCATCCCCAGCACAAGTCCTGAAGCCACAGACTGTATCTGAAATCAAAAATACTTGGGCCACATTATGCAACGTGCTAGTTTGTGATAAGAAATTTATTAAAAACAAGTAAGTGATCATGTCTGAAAACTGTCTTCTTCAATTGACTCTAACCCAGTGTTGTGGCTAATGACAAAAATACTGCTGGCTGATACAATAGCACACATCCTCAGAATTAATGATCCTGGAATCATGGTCTCAGACTGATCCTGTATTCTGTACAAGGTAGTTTGAAAGAAGACAGTACTGATCATCCAGGCCTTATCCATGTACATACAATTTAATTCTTTGGGGCTGAAAAACGGGGGTTGTTTGTATGGCTGTTTTTGGTTTGTTTATTTTTACAGCTACTGGATAATTTTAGAAGTTCAGAGGCAATATTATCCCCTGCCATCAGGGAACAAAAGGAACAAAGGTTACAGAAGTAATCAGAGCCAGCTATCCCAAAGAATACAAAGAACTCATAGTGCCAAAGGACACAGACACAAGCTGAATGCTAACCTGATGGGATGCCAAAAAAAAAAAAGAAAAAGGATTGAAAATATCTGACAATACATTCTCTGGATCACTAACAACATCTAAAAATATTCTTGGTCAGCAGCTTTCCTTGACAGAAGAGATCCATTCAGAAAGGCAAGTCATCCTCCCACTAAATCCTGATCAATAAAAAAATCCACATTCAACATTTTCTCTTGGCAAAGTTAAATAGCCAGTGCTTTGAGTATTTAACTAAGCATTGTAGTAGGGGAATTAACAATTAAAGTAGCAGAAAGCTCTGGAGGTACACAAGACAGAAGTGCAGAGGACAGAAGTTTGAAAGACTGCATGTCACAGTGCCTCTCATAAGCACTTAGTTTACATAGCTGGTCTGAAAACTTACATAAAATATGGGATTCATTTGGAAAAAGTATCTACTTGGCATGCAAGAATCAATCACATGATTACATGTTAATAAACAGAAACAAAATGCTCTGAATGCATTTGATTATAGTAATGGGAACCAAAAAGGAAAACATTATCCTCTGGAGAGATGGAGGCAATGGCAAGGTATTCTGACAGGGAATCAAATGATCTTCCCTTTGCTCTAATAATTTAAACACAAACCAACCTCAGCATTTACATACTATTAATAGCAAACAGAAACTACAAATACAAGTAGCATAACCATAATACATGAAAGGCTGAAAATGCCCCACAGAGTGACTGTAAGACACCAGAAAAGCTCAGACACAAAACGGCCCAGAGCTGACTTCTTTATCTGTACTACAGGAGCAAAGAACCTGTTGGAACAGGCACACACTTACTCAGCAACAGCTCAAGACATTTCAGTCTTTTGTGACAGGGGCCATGTGGTTGTCATCATAGCAAATTATACACAACTCTGACATTCAAATGAGAAGTTCCTAATTTTAAAGGTTCATCTTGAGAAAGATCTAGCTCTTTTTTTTTTTTTTTTTTTTTTTTTTTTTACAGGAAAGTGTCTGAAGTGGTCAATTTTCAAGTAATAAAAATAAGAAACCGACATACCCACAGCTCTGGGGCAAAATATGAGAAGTATTCCAAATACTAGCTTCAGCTTTCAACACAATTTCTGTCCTGGACCAGGAAGAAGAAAATGTTTTGCATGTTGAAAGCCACAGTGTTGAGTTTTATACGCATGAACCAGACCATGGAAAACAAAACTGCCACCAGCAGAGATGTTCTGGATCTGCTGATCCCTGGAACACAAGGCCAGCCGTGCTTGTTGCAGAAGATGCAAGGCGTCACCACTGAACACTCATGCTGTAGCTAGCAAGCCTCTCCTGACAGTGAGATGGCAGTTGGCAAGATGCCTGTGATAGTTCATTTCTTCAGAATGAAGCATCATCTTCATCGGTATCTGGCTGCAAAGGTCAGCAAAATGAAATGCAGCTTGTTTACCTTGCTGGTGCGAGGATGAAGGAAGGTGAAGCATTAGTGGAAGGATCCACTGTAGGACTGGGCCTACCAGAGCAGTTTGCAAACCAGACTGTGCCAAAAGGACACTGCAGATTGTATTGAGCAATCATCAAGTTACTGCATATCACTCTACCAGTAAAGCCACAAGAAAGAGAACAGATTTCTTTCTTTAAAAAAAAAAAATTGACACCTCTAGCTACATATATAACTTATCAAATATTCTGTGATACTATACTCCATGTTCTTGGCATAACACAGAGTTACAGAGGAAAGTTCTTTGCTAAGCATAAAATTCTCTGTTTAACAGGTGAACCTCACCTCTCGTCCAGAGCAGCAATCCCACCAAAGAGTGCATTGTTTTGTTTTAAAAAGAAAAAGATTGGTAAAATAACACGTCACCCATTGCAAGCTTCAAAGTCAGAATTCACGGACTAACACTAACAACCTTTTAAGGTTAAAGACACGTACACTAATGTGCCTTGAAGTATGACCGTGAACCACCTGCTTATCCCATTCCCTTCCCCACCATGAAAAGCTAGAAGGAATCTTTTTTTCACAGAAGGATGGGACAAGTTTGCATACATTATTTCCAAAAGCATTTGACAGCATTCACAATAAGTAATTTTGGCACCATGTACCATACATTGCAGATTTACAGAAGTACACTGTATTCCCAGTGCAAACAAATCCTCCCAAGCCTATCACTTGTCCTCATGAGCTTCTGCCTATACATGACTACCACCCACAAAGTAGACTTCAATAAGGCTTCTCTTCTACTTTTAGGTAGGTGAATTTCCTGACGTGGGAACTTACAGAGCTGCCCTCCAGCCAGAAGAGCTTCAGGCAGTGGGGTGCTTCATTGGATCTTCTCCTTCCCCTCATGTTCGATCAGACATGTAATCAACAACAAATACATCAGACCTCCAGACGCAACAGGAATAAGGTTTTGTTAAATATCATCACCCCTTGCAACAAACACATCCTGTGTTGTGCTAGATAAGGTCAGGGACCAAACACTTTTTTTTTTTTTTTTACCAAATAGCCAGACGTGCTTGTTGTTAAAGCAAATTCATTTATACACATTTTCAACAGGAGCGCAACCTCGCACAACACACACCTTTTCTTTAGGAAAGCCAGGAATTACACAGCAGTTATCTACATGCAATGCAACACAAGACACTTCGTCTCATCTGTCAAGCAGTCAGATTTGTTTGTTTTATACTGTCAAGATGCTTTAGTGTCTTGAAGATTAATTATGAATCAAAGCAACATGACTCTCTTTCAATAGAACAGATAGTTCTGCCTAGCTTTGCAGTGCTCTAGATAGACATTCTCATGGCAACTGCTCAATATAGCAAAAAAATTCATTTACACAATGATACTGTGAGATGAACTCCTGGAAGCTACGAATTTCAGAGTTAATGGTCAGGTCTTTGTCAATGCTAACGATGTGCATTCTTTTGTGCATGTGAGTGCTCAACAATGACATGCAAATTAAAAAAAAATGGATTAGCATTAGATTTTGAATTTTTTGTGTCTTGCTTGGGTTACAGATTTAATTATTCTTTATTACAGCCTTCTTGTCCATTTTCTGAAAAGGGAAAAAATAGAGACTTGTGAAAAATGAAACATATCCACAGACCTTAATTGTTTTAGCTGGGTTATTATGTTTAAGTTATTTTAATGTTTTGAAATCTTGGTCTCAAATAATCAAACACCACTTCAAGGAAGCTGTTAATGATACTTATGAATGCAACTGCTGCAGTGAATTATTCTCAATACATTAGCTCATTGGGGCTCACGGTTCAAACACAGGATTAGGGTGCTCTACCACCCTCAGTGTGATTCCTCTGGAAAGGCATCTAAAACCAGAAGAACTATCATCACCACATCCTAAGTGTTTACAGAGAGCAAAGCAGTTTCTCTGTACAAGCTCTGTGGACTTCACTCTTTTGGCCAAAAAGATCTTTCTCTCTACCTTGTCGAATCCCCTCTGACAGCTTCTGATGTCTGCACACTTACAGATGTAGAAGTTTCTGCCTGACGTTCCAGGAGATTCTGCCAGCAATGGATTTTAATGAAGAGAAACATGCCAGCTGCATGGAGATGCAACAAAGTGATGCAAAGAACTGAGGGGTGAGAGACATGGACACAGCACCTCCAGCTGAGCTCTTGTATTGCCTGTGCCCACCCCAGCCTCTGGGCAGTTTATGCTTTTTCTTTGGCCCACATACAAGGAAAGCATATGCACCACGTCAATGTGTTGCACACCAGTAAAGGATATACACCTTCCATCTGGAATATTGTGCCCAGTTCTGGGCCCCTCAGTTCAAGAAGGACAGGGAACTGCTGAAGAGAATCCAGTGCAGGGCAACAAAGATGATGAAGGGAGTGGAACTTCTCCCTTATGAGGAAAGACTGAGGGAGCTGGGGCTCTTTAGCTTGGAGGAGACTGAGGGGTGACCTTATTAATGTTTACAAATATATAAAGGGTTAGTGTCACAAAGACAGAGTCAAGGGCTTCTCGGTGACAACCAGTAGTAAGACAAGGGGTAATGGGTTCAAACTGGAACATGAGGTTCCACTTAATTTTTAGAAGAAACTCCTTCACAGTGAGGGTGGCAGAACACTAGAACAGGCTGCCCAGGGGGTTGTGGAGTCTCCTACTCTGGAGACATTCAAAACCTGCCTGGACACATTCCTGTGTAACCTCATCTGGGTGTTCCTGCTCCGGCAGGGGGATTGGACTAGATGAGCTTTTGAGGTCCCTTCCAATCCCCAAGATTCTGTGATTCTGAGGTTCTCCCTCGCTCTTATGATAAAAGGCTTGGTGATGTGTCACCAACTCTTCTCAACATTCAGGCTAGACATGAGGAACAACATTTTTACAATGAGGGTGGTAAAATACTGGAATGGGTTGCCCAGAGAAGTGGTAGCTACCCCATCCCTGGAGACATTTAAGGCCAGGCTGGACAGGGCTCTGAGCAACCTGATCTAGCTGAAGATGTCCCTGCTCATTGCCAGGAGCTGGACAAGATAGCCTTTGAAGGTCCCTTCCAACCCATACTATTCTATGATTCTGTGACACTTTCAAACATGATTTGTGTGCCTATCTGCAAAACTCTCATCTCATCTGATGATTTCAGCAGGTAGCTTATGCAGTTCGGGAGAATATGACAGTCCACTTGCACAGTGAAAGGAATTGTAGAAATGTCACTTTGAAGTCTCACCATGGAAAATATCTTTAAATACATTGAAGAACAACAAAGCCCAGAACATTTTAAAGCTAATTAAGATACTTAATATTGTTCTTAAGCAGGATAAATACTTTGAAGCTGCCCATAAACTGCTCTGCAAAAGGAACTGCCGGAGAAATCAGTATACATAATGCTCTGAAGAACAAGGTCCCTCAAGTTCTATTATCCTTCTTCTGTACACTTGTGTTTATAAAATTATGTTAATTACATCCAGGTTTGAAAAGGAAACAAACAAGTCACTAAGCAGACAGACTTAAGTATGTGGTAAGCTGTGAGAGGTGCTGTTTTAAAGCAGTAAAAAATACACAACTATTATTTTCCTCTTCTTCTACTCTCCCAAGGAAGGCCTCCTTATAACCAGATCTGTTTTCTGATCATTTCATGCAATATTTGGCAAGTAAAATGTGTTTCTGCTTCCTGAAATCATGTGCATTCAGTTTGAAAGTGCCTAAGAAAACAGATGCTGTTGAATACTTGCTGAGGCTGCAGCAGAGCTGCCTTTCACTGACATCAGCCAGACATTAGGAACAGTTACCCCCACAGAAGGGCTTTGTCACTCTCTGGGCCAGGCTGGGGACAAGAGCCTGGATCGTGCTCCCCTCTGTGCTCCTCAGGGCATCTTCCATGTTGGCCACTAGGAACCAGATCCTGCCCAAGGGACAAGCAAAACAGGAAGGGAGAAATGCCCAAATTTTTTCCTCCAGGCCCACAAGATACACTTTCAGTCGGTAAACTACGTAGGGCAGAAGAAGGGTTTAGAGAGTTTGTTCTGCATACAAAACAAAAAGGAAAGGTAAAAGTCAGAGTAATTCTGTACTTGCAATAAGTGACCTGCACTACAGGCTTGTAGAGGCCTAGAAACCAGGTCAGGAGTTTTATTTGGCTTCAGAGCAGAGGTGAAGTTAGAACAGGAAAAGCTGTTGTGAGAACTGCAGGTACAATAATCACCCAGGAATGGTAATGAAATCCTCATGACCTGAGTCCTTGAAACTAAGACTGAACAAAGCACAGCAGAGTGGTGCTGCACAAAGCAGACTGAACTGTCAAGCAATGGAGATCCTCTTTCAAGCCTCTAAGAAGGAAGGAAGTGAAAATAAAGTCTGTGTGGTATTTGCTCAAGTCAGTGTTCTTGAAAGCAGGGAGAGAAGGTTTGCTTGTATTAAGTTTTCTTTGGTGCTTAATTATTTATCTCTAAAAAACCCCCAAAATATTGACTTACATATAAAGGGTGAACGTTGCAAATATGCCTAAAAGCACGGAACCTACTAGAAGTATACCTTACTTGTGCATCTAAACAGACACTTTGGGAAAAAAAATTCACCATCACAGTGTTTTGTTTTCTCTTTAGGACATAGCCATACCATACACAAGAGAAAAATGTTCCTTTCTCATTGTGAAAAGGGCAGATGTGTGCAGGTCCTTATTCATTTCCCTGGCTCTCTCACTGCGTGGTAAAAGGGAAAAGGGTATTGAAAAGAGAGAAAAAGGAAAAAGCTAAAGAATTCCTTTCTAACTATCAGGAGAAGAGACAGAATATGTTGCAATTGCAATTCCAGAGGCAACTGCCATAAGGGTAATATGAGAGTTTTGGAGAGGCAGTCCTGTAGCCCCTGGAAAGGAAGGATTTGAAAGTCTGATTTTTTTCCCCCCACCCCGCTTCTCCTCTCTCCTCAGTCAGCTCCCACAACTGGAAAGCCTGGGGAAGAGTGCTGCAGAGAACTCCACCCTGTTAAAAATGATAAAGACTTGTGGTTGAAAAGCATTAAAAACCCAGGGGAGAATTTTCTCCAAAGTACCGTTCACAGATCTCATAGCAGTGAGGAATGCTTCAACACAACTGTTGGTGGCAGTCTGCTCTCAACCCAGCTGCAAAGGTCTCCTCTCCCTCCTTCCCTTTAATATATGAGTGCACAACTTTAACTATGGCAGTTCTGGCTCTGCACACCAACTGCTGCAATGCTGTGTTTGCTGCCATGTGCTGCATGTGGCAGGGGGCTGGACAAATGCTCACCCCCAGCTCACACCACAGAAGCAGACTACTATCCCATTTCCTGCAGAAACTTTCTCCTCTAGCAGATGTTAAATGGAGTAACTTCTTTCAAGACTCCCCATTCCAGTGCAAGGCCTTGGTTCTGGTGGCCAATGGGAATGCACTGAGGCCAACACATACACCTCATGTCAACAGTATCAGGAGACTGGTCCCACCTAGCAAACCACAGGCAGGGAACTGCAGCAGCGTCAGAGAAACCTGTACCATAGGCTATAAATCAAGGCCATAAAACATAAGCAGTACAAATCATGCGGTAAAATAGGTAGAAATTCTTGCTCTAACAGCTTTAGTACAACTGGAACAGAAATTGACTCCTTTTCTCACATGTGACTTGCAGACACCATTAAACTTGTAATATTAAATTTCTGCTGAAATTATAATAAAAAACCCACACATGCTGAATACTGCCAAGTGAGAGACCTGGTCCATCTCAGAGAGCTGGATGGAACAGAAAGGAATGTATACCCAGTCTTCTCAGAGAGGTGCATGATTTCTCGCATATATGTGTGTGTGTGGTGGGTTTTTTTAGTTTTGTCTTTTGTTTTTTCTTTTTTTTTTAGTGTTTTTTTGTTTTTGTTTTTTTTTTTTTTTTCCATTTGTTTGCGTGTTTTAAGCCTTTACTACCCTTCCAGGGTGACCTAAAAACAATGATTAAGTAGGAAAGATTTACTGGAATAGGATAACAAAATTTTGTAGTATTTTAACTGGAGATAGTGGATTGAAGCCTGAATATGGATTGATGTATAGTTCCGCTTGTTTGATACCTCCAGAAAAGCCAAAAACAAACACATGAAGAAAGAGCACGATACAAAAACTAAAGAGACAAAGAAACCAAAAAGCAAACAAACAACAGCAACATGTGAGAAAGAGCCCCTGATGGTTTACAAGAAAGAAGGCAATAAAAAAACCAAACCAAAACATAACAAAAAACCAAAACAAACAAAACAAAACCAAAAACAACTGAGGGAAGCACAAATTTTACTTAATTTCTTTACAAACAAACAAACAAAAGTAAACTGCTTGAAGAGTTTTTCCAACAAGAGAAAGTAGAGAATACGGTGAGGGTGAAACAATCAATGAAGGAGCACAGGAATAGGTTCAGTATATTTTCTTTACTCCATATTTGCACTAGGCTTTCTGGAAAGACTGACCATAGGTACAAATATGAAAGACAGAGACTGAAATCAGTCCTGTACCTTCCTGGGAAATTCATTATTTGAAGGTTAACTCATTTCACAGTGGTTTTCCATGTTGCTTGGCTTTCACCTCAGATGGGCCATATAGTTTGCAAAGGCATCATGTTGCGATCTCTCTCCTATATGCAAGCTCACAATACCACTTCTTCATGTTTCCTCAGGCACCTCCAGCCAGTGCTCCTTTACATATGGAATCTTGAATTACGTCCACCTTGGCCAGGAAGGTACTCTCTGGATATTTTCTTGCAATTATCAGTCATGACTAGAATCTGATCTCATGTGGTTGCCAACAAATCATTGACTCTCTGGGATTTATATATCAAGAGGTGATGGAAAAGGCAGTCTGAAAAACAAAGGAGAGACCAGCAGTGGCTTCTGCAAACACCCTGTGATTCAATCACGCTTTTGTTGCAAGTTCAATGGGAAGAGCAAGAATTTGGGCTCAGAAATGTAAACCTTGGCAGCTGATTCACCACAAAACTGACTGTAAGAGCAGAAGCTTACCACTGTCTCAGTCTTAATTATACGAGCTGGCTCCCACACAATAGAAATTACAAGACTGTGGCCAAGTGATCCTTTCACAAAACAAAATTGAAAAAAAAAAAAGAAGTGGGAACATGACTTAAGTCTCTAACAATGACCTCCACTCCATTTGCAAGCCAGGCTCTACTCACTGCTTTGGTCCTCTCATACCTGCTGTAGCCACCCTGCTGTCTGAGACCATCTCCGAAGAACCTCTCTGTCTAACCGATCACCAACATACCTGTTCTAATCTGGTCAGACAAATTTGGTGTTAATAGCAAGCAGAAACAGCAGAAAAAATTCAGCCTGGAATTTGTTAGCTTTTGAGCAGAACATATAACTTTCTCATCTGCCTTTTCCTGGTTGATCTCAGTCATTCAGTTATTAAACAAAGATATAACTTCCCCCACTGCATTGCTTTCCTGAAGTCACATGATCCTTGTTTTCTTTTTCTAGAGTGTGAAAAAAGAACATTAAATTTGACAGCAAGTTAGTTACTGTAAGGACACTCTCCCATACAATATTCCTATATCTACAGGTTCTTACAAGCATCAGTGCTGAATACCTTGCAGAGCTTCTTTTAACTGCACATAATCATCCCGTTCCCTCAAGCTAAGTCCAGACCACCCCCTTGCAAACCAGTCAGCAAGGCTCCAGCCACCAGGGACTTCAAAGTTAATTGACGCAACAGTTCAAGTTTTATTTCAGAAAACCTTTCTCAAAGAAAACTCTCAGCTCTAGAACTTGTTCCGTAGAAGGACAGTCCTAAGTCTTCTCCTATAGAGGGTAAATCATGAGCACCATTCACTAGGGAAAAACCTGTCTCAAAAAGTGTAAAAGCATTTTCCTGGACACCCATAAGTAAAATGAGGTTGTTGTTTGTTAGCTATTCAGCATGTAGGAGGCAAAGGGAAATGATGACCTAAGAATAAACAGTTGAACAAATGGAACAAGCTAGTTTTTAATTCCCACAGGTTTTAGTGCACCAGATCCTCAAAACTACTTCCACTTAAGAACTAGTTGGTAATCACTGCATTTACTGTGGTGCAATAATGCTACTAGAATAAACAAAGTCTTGAAACCTCTTCTTTGAAGCCTCAGAGAATCTAATTTCAGCACCAATGCCCAGACCCCACAATGACTGGTGGGTGCTCTTCAGGTGACAGATAATATTCAGAAATTATTCAGGATATTTATTTTCTTCCAAATTACTTTATAATCTTTCATAAAGCATTCATATTTTAGAAGTTTGGTATTCTTAATCTGCAAAATAGACATCAGGTGTATGACAGAGATTAACACAAAATGCCCAAGGTCACTTACCATGCCAATAGGAGGAAGCATCAGGCAGCTCTAGCTGCTGCCATGTCTGTGTTCAGGACACACGAATGGGCACTCCCATTGTCCCAGCCTTCCGCTGTGTTAGTGGAAACACTACTAAACTAATATGGCAGAGGTATGAACGGAACTTCTGCTCCTAATGCTTCCCACTTACCTCCCTCAACAGCCAATACCTACTTTGACATCTGAACTGAATTTGAATAGAGATACTAAAAGCACTTTATTGCACTGTACCCTCTGCGCTCCTCCCCCTGCTTGTTCTCCAGGTTATACTGCTTGCATATATTCTATATTACAAATAGAAAATTCATTATTTACCTTCTAATTCCCATTGCATGTTGATGTTTAGGTAACTGAAAACCATATAATTGCTTTATATTTTTAACATCCCTCATAAATATGGATTTTTAACACAATCCTTTATAGCAAATTAGCATAGAACAATCTGGTAATCTGAGATGGGAGCATGAGCTAGCTGGGCAAGTTAGGGAACATCATACAGACTAACTGGTGTGATGTCTCTCACCACATCACAGTTTTCAGCAGGCAGAAGAAAATCAGCTGCCGTACCCAGTTTTCCAAGGAAGCTTGATCAGATTGTGATGCAAGTTCTAATGCAAGAGCAGCAAAGAAAGGAAAGCTAGAATTCAATACCCTCGTCCTTCACAGATTTACAGGTACTGAAGTGCTTGGCTGAGGATCAATCTCAGCTTAATCTAAAGCCTAGCAAGAAACTTTATTTTTTGTGGTAATACTCTTGCTTACCAAGTTTCACCTGCTAGTTTTAGATCACTCACTATATAAAATACCTTCCTCTGGAACCCTGGCTGACAGTTCTCTTGGGTTTTAAAAATCATGCTGAAACAATTTGTGTTCCACACTGAACACTGAATGCTGGTATGGCAAATTGTGACCTGCAATAGCGAAACAAATGACATTTGTTTCAGTTGCAGAAAGTTAACCCTCCCTGTGACCTGGCTGGGACCAGTGTTTGGAAAGACAGGGCATGAAGACATTAGTGAGGTCTGGCAGACACACTGTAATGTTAATACCAGCTCAGTTGTGAGGTATACCCCCCAAATTCAGTTTCAGTTTTCCATACCCTTATTTCTCCTGTAAGATGATATAAAATCATATTTTCTGTAAGGCAAAATAAAATCATAGCTATGCCAGCACAGTAAAACCACTTAGAGAAAAAACAGAATTACTCTAAGCAAGGATTTCTCAAAAAAATGAACACAAACTGTCCAGACCTATCAAGGTCACACATACAGGAGGTCGCCTACATTTCTGAGGGTAACCCAGCATTTCTAGCTGCTCTCCTTCCTGTGAGTCAAGTGCATTGTATCAGCACAACTTCTAGCTACAAAGACATCTGGCTGACCTGGAGCTGTTGCATTTATTCTTGTTGAGTAGATGTCAGTAAAACTTTTCAACAGATCTTGGTAACCCTGTGCCAGGGGACTGTCTCCACTGAAAACATGCTGCTTTAGATCGATTACATAATTGATTATTTATTAAACCGCTACAACATCCGAATAGAGAAATAGTCATCTTGGCTTTGTTTGTGGCTTTACATTTGAGTAAGAACATATATACAAGCTTTGACAGAGCTCACATCACAAATTATTCCCAGATATAACTGAAGTTGTGAAAAGATACAGATTTTAAGTGTGTGCAAAACTAGTTTCAGAAAAGATAGAGTTGCAGTCTGATGTTTTAGAAGCCACATCTTTCAACTTTACTGATAGCAGCTGCAGGGAAAAACAAAACAAAACAAAATAAAAACCTTGCCCAAAATCTGACACACAAGATGCTGGGATTTGCTTCTCCCACTCACACAGGTCTGAGCAGCAAAACTGGTCTTCCATTGAATTCCACTGCTGCACAAAAAGAACAACTCACCTCCTAAAGCGCAAGAAAGGAAAACTCTTGCGCTCTCTGTCCACACCCCTGTGCAAGCTGCTGAATGTAGCAGCAAGCTTTCTCAATCCTTCTTAGTACTTAACCCAGGAAAGCTTTGCTGTGGCTCCCCCCGACACATTTGCTATAACTACCATTTTCCAACAAAAACCAGGTTGTGTCAGTACTGAAACTATACTAACAAAAATTAAAGTTTCATTTTAAATACAAATTCTATAGCCTTTTTCTACATAACTACAGAAAAAGCACTTGGTGACCTTACCTGGAACTGATTTGGTTTTAAAGCAAGTCAATGATTCCCTCCATTGACAGTAAAAAGACTGGGGGCTGGCACCAGAGCCTTCTGCACAATTAAATGACACTGACATCTATGAAAAGTTAATGCAGTTCGGCAGTCAGGACATGGCATGACATGCCAAGACATATGGTATATTTCAAACACCTACAGCTGTTAAAAACTTGTGGAAAATGGTTTTGAAAGTAATTGATTTTTATTAATGAGAGCTCAAGAGAGAATTTAATTAGCCTCAAGAATCATGGGGAAAAATAATGTACTTTATTTTAAACTTGTCTTTGTCTAGCATGACATTTTATAACCTGTTCTTGAAGTTTTGAAGCACAGGCAAAGAAACTGGATATGCCTGTCATCAGCTTTTTCTGGAACTGTTAATTAGGCATAAATGCTACAAAGTGAAGGTAAAAATATCTGGACACTATAGTTAAGACCTCATATCTTCATTTCTGCACAGGTGAGAAAAAGAACATGCCATTTACAGTCTTCATTTCCCAGCTCCCCTCATCAGCCACTGGCTGAAAGTAGCTGACACATGGTTACTATGTACAGGTACTGTTTTTGTAACAAGCTAGAGAAGTGCAATTTCAATCCCAGTAACCAAAAATGAAAAAAATAATGGAATTACAGCAAGAGTCCAGTAAAGCACTCCTGTAAGAATGGCACTTCTATCATGGGAGTAAACTGTGCCTTAAGGGAAGGCTACCATCAGCATCCTGAAATATGTCTGCCTACAGAACGGGCATAATACGAACTGGAGACAGAAAGTCAGTTCCCTGTCCTTACTATAATATCTTCAAGTAATTGCTTTGCTTTCAGGACAAGGTGATTGTTGCTAAGTCCTCCTTTTCTTCCCTGTTGACAAAATACAGTGAGCCTGCAGTGATACAACACCTTGATTAAGATTTGACCTCAGTCATAAAACTGATTTTTACACTAGCCAAGTCATCATCTGCTGATAACTGCTTTGAGCACTAAGCCATCAAAGCTGGGCTGAACAGGAGATCAGGTGAAGCGGCTGAACACAAACACCCTTTTAAGTAAGTTCATTGTCCATTTGAAATCTGAAGTAATTGCTTGTCTATTGCCACGTTATAGTTCCTCTTAATAGAACAGCTGCTCTCCCAATAGTGGTAGACTAACATTTTGGCAACATGTCTGTTATTATTCTGCCAAAACGCTAGGCCAAAGTACTTGCAGGAGCAACATGCTGATCCACAAGAAAGTACCTGTGCCTGTTCTGCAATAAAACCCTAGCATCTTCACAAGCTGAGGGAGCTGCAAGACGTAGTGACTCAAATCCACTTGCACCAGCTGCTTGGACCTCTCCTTGAGATCCTCACATCTATTTTACAGTAGTATAATTGCAAAGCCTCAATGCTTGGTGAAGTAAGAGTTCCTCTCTCAGTCCCATTCAAAAGTTACCATGCTTCTGAATGAGTCTGGGACCACCTACAATAATGCCTCTGTTATTATCTCCTGTTGGAAGGAAGTGACCAACAATCAATTTTACTGCTGCCCAGGAGGCAGCAGGGACTATGAAGTCCATTCAGATAACGGTTGAAGTAAGTGCACAGGTGAACTTAGTGGTCATCTGAAATATCATACCAGCTAATATGAACATCTGCCTACTGCAGCTCACCTTACATTTTAGCCTCCATACAGATGGAGCGATTTTTTTCTTGACAAGAAACCTCTCAAATGAATAATTTTATGAGGAGAGAAAAAGGGAAAGAAGAGGAAGCCTGGACTGAATTAGGGCATGAAGGAACAGAGGAAAGAAGAAACTCACAGCTGACAAAAACATTTCCATGTAGCAAGTGTTATAAAACATGGATATTAGAGAGCTAAATATGCTCAGGCAAAGCCTTCATTTAATAAAGCATTCAGTGACGTTTTATTTGTATCCTTTCTTAAGTTTATGCTTCTATTTTGTCTGCATCTGAGTATTAAATTTCTGCTGTAGACTGAATCTGGGCTAAGCTGATGCACAGTAATTGCAAGTTCAGCTTCAGTTTATAGACTGAGTCAATAAAGAGTCAATAAAAGGAAATGTATGCAGCCAGGATCAGAATACAAAGCTTTGGGATGTCTAAGTGGTACCACAACATTTGGGAATTTCAGAATTTCAATTTGCCATATGTAGAGGGCTGGTTACAAACTCCATACAGAATGGAATGCTCTGGGAGCTATTTGTGTTTCATAAATGATGTTATGTGGTATTTCATTGAAATTTAGAGTATGCCTGGCCCAGTTCTACAACCCACTTTATATTGCAACTCCATTGTGTAAACACCAACAACGAACCAGCATTCAACATTACAGCCAGTCCCATCCAACCTCATCTCACCTTCACCTAAATCCACAGAAATTATCATTACAGAATTTATATTATCACTTAAAAAATAATTTTAATAAGTCAACCTTTTGAACTGTTTTCCACTTGCTTGACACAGGGTCAGATTTTTCAATTTTTAATATGCTGCCAATTTTTATACAGGCAACTGACAACTGTGCATGCTTCTAAATCTGTTTTATTTCAGGATATTGAGGTATATAAAAATTCTAATGCAAATTCAATGAGAAAATATGCACAATTAAAAAAGGAGTTATTCACATGTGCAATAGTGGGCATTAGCAAATACATTGTAGAAACACAGGGCATGAATTGACTTTAGGACACTTGCAAAACATTTGGTTTATAACTTGACCATAACGGTACTGCTTACTAATAACTGCAGACCTAGAATTGTAGGAACGCTACTGAAGCCAAGAGCACCTCTCTACAGCACTAATCAGAGTGAATATAGACTTGCAGCAACAAAACTTCCTTTCCTAGACAATGGGGTTAAAGCTAATAAAGGTATTTAGTAAACTCGGAATGAAAAAAAAGGCCATGAAAGTAAAAGGAGTTTGAATGAAAATGTCCGGTATGCTTTTGTTAGTGTTAAAGCTGTCTATAGTAGAAGTACAAAATAGATGAGAAACTAAAGGAAGAAGTACTGTGAAGAATAAAAATTAAGAGAATAAATTAAATACACTCCTAGAGCTGAACAAATTTACATGGTTGTTGAAAAATATTAAGAAAGAGAAATTTGCTTCCAATTGAGTGAATGCCTGTTGCGGAGCAGGAAAATCCCACCCAGCAACAGGCAGGCTTGAGGGGCACACCCAAAGCAGCTGCTGTGAAGGTTTAGCACTGTAGCTAATCTGAGGCACAGGGAGAGATCTTACAGTAACAGAAAAACATGTATGTGGGAGAGGAACTTTCCTGGATTAAAATCCATTAAGTGTAGAATAGAAGCAGAAATTTCCAGTTGCTGCAAGTGTTAAAACTAGAGTAATACCTTAGGGAGAGCAATTCACCTATGCGCCTTGTGTGGATAATCCAAGTAGATATATCCTCCAGCCAATCCCAAAACTCAGGCACACACTTTGATGATTACATCACATTCCACACTACGGGAAACATCTGGCCCTACTACTTCAATGCTGGAAACTAAAGATGACCAAAGTATAGCTGGGGTGGGATTAAAGGAACAGCTCTGAAGTTTACCATGGCAGCTACCAGAGCTACAAATAATTACTGTCAGGAATTAGAGAGGAACTATTTGACTTGCTGCCAAATTGTCACGGTTTAAGTTTTTAAACTGACACTTCCCCCACGACATGCAAGCCTTTGTAAGACGTGCAACACTCAGCTACAAGTGGTAAGGAAAAAGGAAGATGGGAATTTGTTCTCAAAAATCTGACCTTCCTCCCATTTTCACAACTAAATCCTGGGGCCTCTGTCTCCCTCCTCTCAAACGAACCCAGCCCTACTTATGACTAAAATTAATCTTTCTAAACCCATGCTTTCAGGCTCATTTGAAATTGCAGCATGCTAGCAAGCCTATTATTCATCAAGGTCAGCACATTTTTAAGTGTTTTGTGTCAAAGCTGGGTCAATACATTTTTCAGTAGGGGGTCACATTCCTGTTTTCCTAGCCTGCAGAGTGACCCCTCTTTATTTTAATGCATGGAGGAGTATCTGACATAAACCAAACCCCTATGGTACTGGAGCTTTCCAATAATGACAGCAGGATAAAGGAGGCCTTTGAAGTTCAGAGAGGAATAGGAAGAGGTGTCAATTTAAAACACTTGTCAGTACACCCAAGAGCAGGAGGAGAGCAAAGTACCAATTAATAATTCACACTTCTATTCCACATGTTATCATAGTATCTCAAAACAGCTTGCAAATATTTATTAAGTCTCATGACATAACCCTGAAGCAGGCAAGCACGGATGAAGCTCTACTGCTACCAGCCAGGATGTCAATCTGAGAGCAATTTGTTTAGCTGATCTATGTCCCCTCTTCCCCATCTGTTAAACATTGATGACACTATCATACAGTGGTTTAGAAGCTTAGTGATTTATAAATCAACACATTTTAGATAGAAAAATAGCATATGAGGGCAATCTCATATGCCTCTCATGTCAAGACTACACTCAGTTACACTGAATCTATGTTATCACATTCCACATGATAACATAGCTAGTGGGAAGAAAACCCTCTATCTTAATTTTACAGAATCATAGAATAATTTTGGTTGGAAGAAACCCTTAAGATCAAGTCCAACCATAAGATTTGCTTTGCTCTGTCTGTAAGTACCCAGAGAGTGGTAGTCAATGGCACAATGTCTGGATGGACACCGGTGACAAGTGGTGTCCCTCAGGGGTCTGTACTGGGACTGGTATTATTTAATATCTTCATCAATTATATCGACAGTGAGATTGAGTACATTCTCAGCAAGTGTGTGGATGCCATCAAACTCTGCTGTGCTGTTGACATGCCTCAGGGACACACCATCCAGTGGGACCTGGACAAAAGAGAAGTGGGCCCATGTGAACATCATCAGGTTCAACAAGGCCAAGTGCAAGGCCCTGCACCTGGGTGGGGGCAACCTCCTGTAACCACACAGGCTGGGGTGTGAAGGGACTGAGAGCAACCCTGTGGGGTACTGGTAGGTGGAAGATTGGACACAAGCTGGCAATGTGTGCTTGCGGCCCAGAAGGCCAATCATGTCTTGGGCTGCATCAAAAGAAGTGTGGCCGGCAGGTTGAGGGAGGTGATTCTGCCCATCTATTCTGCTCTGGTGAGACCCCACCTGGAGTACTGTGTCCAGCTCTGGAGCCCTCAGCACAGGAAAGACATGGACCTGTTGCAGAGGGTCCAGAGGAGGCCACCAAGATGATCAGAAGGATGGAACACCTCTCCTATGAGGACAGGCTGAGAGAGTTGGGGTTGTTCAGCCTGGAGAAGAGAAAGCTTCAGAGACACCTTACTGACCTTATTGTGACCTTTCAGTACTTACTAGGGGCCTATAAGAAAGAGGGGGACAGACTTTTTAGCAGGGGCTGTTGCGATAGGATAAGGGGTGATGGTTTTAAACTAAAAGAAGGGAGATGCACGCTAGACATCAGGAAGGAATTTTTTACAATGAGGGTGGTAAAACACTGGCACAGGTTGCCCAGAGAGGTAGTAGATGCCCCATCCCTGGAAACGTTCAAAGTTGGGCTAGATGGTGCTCTGAGCAACCAGATGTCGTTGAAGATGTCCCTGCTCATTGCAGGGGGGTTGGACTAGATGGCCTCTGAAGGTCCCTTCCAACCCCAGCTGTTCTATGATTCTATGACCAGGATTCTTGGGTACTGTGTTAAAAAGAAACTCATTCTAATTACAGTAATTAGAGCTGCTGTAGAAAGAACTGTGAGAAATAAAAGACTGTCCAGGGTAGCCTCTAATTCTAAGTAGTCAGTGTGTTTGGAAGCCAGGACAGACATACCCATAGCTGTGAACTCCGAAGTGGACTGTCATTTGCATTCACATGGGAAGTTGAGGATATTATGCGGTTTAGTTGTCATTTTGAAAGACAGGTGCACAAGCTCCACTTACAGATGGTGAAATGGCAATGTAGGGAGGTTCTGAGTTGCCAATGGGCAAAGGCAATCACACTCCCCACAACCAGCATTTCATTTTGAGAACTCCTCATTTCCACCCCTGTACTTGGACTCCTTTCTTAAATAAAAAAAGCCCACAAACCATTGCTGCTCTGGTCCTAATATGAAAGCGAGTTCCTTCTTCCTTGTTTGGGGCTCTTTCATGCATAGAATAAGAGAGAATTTCTTTGCTTAACCCTCCCACTCATCTGACTTTTGTGCAAGGACCAAAGATAAAAGTAATGGCTTCATGAAATACTGCTCTTTTCTTCTCCTGAGACTGACAGTCACTTCCAAAAGCAGAGTATCATGACAACAAACAACCTGGAGTGAATCCAGCCAATTAACCTGTAGAGGAAGCAGTCATCCCAACCTTGGAAAATAACACTGCTACTTTAAACTTCAGAAGCAAATAAAAATATAATTAAAAAAAAAGAAACCCAACAAGAAACCTTACCACTCGCATTGATCTTATTAGGCTGCCTTAGGCTTGCAGTGAAAAACAATTCAGCCCTTAGCACACAGGCAGCGGAACTGATGCAGCAGCAATACACACACGCTAGTCCCTCACCCTTTCTTCACCTTCCCCACACCCCTCTCCCCAAGACAGGAGGTAGGGGAGGCCAGAATCCCTCTCCCAGGCTCTGATCTGAGCAGAGCTATGTTCCCAGACTGTGATGTAGCCCAGCAAGCATGTTAGTTACCAGGATGATTATTGAAACTAAATACCAAGGATACACTTATTGAGAATAAATCCACATCTTCAGCACATAAGGCAGCTGTGGAGGGCGGAAGATATCTGCTCTGTGTGATTTCACCCCACACACCTGGCCTGCATTCTTAATTGCTAGTGCCCAAGGAAGCTGAGTGTAGTATCAATTAAAAGATATGAGGGGTGGACTGATATGAAGGTTATCATGGCCAGGCCCTGCTAACAAAGCACAGGTACAATAACCAGATGGTATAGCTGCTGTCAGTTTTGAAAATAAGGTATAGCTACTGTCAATTAAAAAGGATAAATATGCACTTCCATCCCAAATGCTTGTTACTGAGCCAGAAATTTGTCTGATGGATTAACTTTGCTCATTATAATCTCATTATAATACCAAAACATACCTCCATCTCAAAGGGTACCCACCTCTGGCCTAATTTCAAGCATGCGTAGTAAGGTTTTTACCTTAAAAATCAAAATGAGAATTTCTAAACCAATCAATAACAAAGGTATGTATGACTAGAGTCCCTCAAGTTCCACCTAAATGTGGAATAGTATAAAATAACCTAACAACACAGGAAGTGGTGGGGCGGGGGAAGACACCATCACTGAGAAGTCAAGGGAACAGCATAATAGGACTTTTGGGATCAGCTGATGGGTTGAGCCTGTCTTGCCTGCCCTCAGGAGGACACTCTTGGGCAAGATTTGTGCACTAAGTTATTATACCAAGTTTAGACTTCAAGCTTGTACACATTAATAGCGCTATATAGTCATCTTAGAGTTTATATATGTATGGTACCAATACTTATTTCTTCCAACTAACATCTTGTTCCAACTGAAGCGTATTTTTGCAACTAAAGCATGTTTTTGCAGATAGTGTGTTTATTAACAGCATCTAAAAGAACTTGCACCTGTTGCTTTAATAAACCTCATTATGTGTGGATCTAGTGGTGAGAATTTCTCATTGAATGCGCCCAGACCTATAGTATATATTATGCTATTCATGCATCTGTGCAGCGCGTATATTATACTATTCGTGAATCTCTGCAGTGTTAAGATTCAATGATCATGATTGGCCTGCACTATTTGTAAATCTTACTTGTGCGAATTCAACACTAATGCGCCCAGGCCTATAGTATATATTATACTATTTGTGCATCTGTGTGCCAGACTGGCCATTGAGCATGATTAGGACTTATAGAGCCAACTTCAGGTTATCCGCATCACTCAGGAGTTCAACCTAGCCACCTTGCACAGGGCTTAACTTCTGCTGAATTAATTATCTTAATGCAACAGACCCCTTCAGTCCTTATATACAAAGCCAAAGGAAAGAGCTCATGGATTAGGAATGGCACAGAAGAGATCATCATGTACCATTGCTATAAACCCTATCTTGTTGGCACTGCTGTTGCGTGTTTTCCTTCTTCCTCTGTGAGCTGTCAAGAATATTTAGCACCATGTTAAACTCCCAGTAGTAACTCAGACATGAAAATGTTTAGCAGCTGATGCCCTATACAGATAATTTATTAACCTCAAGTCATTTCTACATAATTCATGTTTTATAAAATACTATGGTATTAAGTTACAGAATACAAACCTGAGGAGCACTAGACGTAGACTTACAGCATAAGTTAAAAAGAAAAAAAGTCAGAGATTGTATTTTGAGATTCTCACAAGACTCAATACACAACAATTTTCAAACAAAAAATTTTCTTCCCTGTCCTCATCCTAAATACAAAACCAAGGAAGGGTAGGAATAAATTATTTCACAGTAGACTTGTCATGCAGTGAAACATGCATTTTGGAAAGTAACTGAACAATGAGGATCTAAAGTTTCAAGCCTACACAGATTTACTCATCTGGTAAACAGGCAGACCACTGAATTACTTCAAACTGAAGCTTTATTATTGATCCCCCTGGGTCCAATCCATAAATCATAAAGGTCACTAAATGGATTCCCAGCAACGTCAGCGAGCACTGGATCAAAGATTATAAGCACTTCCGCAAAGTACATTTTTATTAATCTGAAAAAAATACCAGTCTTCTGAGCACTGGCAATGAAATGTATGCGCACGTACCGTACATGTTTCATACTCATTATCTGCAGAATTAAGAAACCACAGCTCTAACTGATACACAGCAAGCCAACACAATCATATTTTTTCTACTGAGCCAGTTCCATGTTAATTTGAGTTGGTATAATATTGCAGAATAGAATAAAAACCCTGTGCCTACCTTGAGGGCTTTCGCAGCTTTCTTCATCACTGTTGTCTTGACAGTTATTTTGACTGTCACACACAAAGCTTTTATCAATGCAAAGACCATTTTTACAGTGGAATCGAGCAGTAGAGCAAAGCAAGGGATTTGCCGCTGCAAATAGAGGAAGTGAGATCTTTAATTAGAAATTCTTTTATGCAGACAGACAGTGAAATAGTCATTAAAAGCAATCAATGATAAAAGATCACAACTCAACAGTTGGTCAATTTGCTGAATATGTGGGAGTAACCTGGCAACTAAACCAACCTTGACTCTCTAAACAAAGAGTGCTCAAATTTCTAATTCATGCAAGATTCGTTACAATTAGCAGACATTTAGTCCACCCATTGTTGTGATAAGCCTTCTGTTCACTTTCACAAGAGCCCCTATCACAATGACTGTTCAGTGCTCAGCATTTGCTCACACTGAAGACATATGGAGGGTAGCACTGCCTACCATAAACACTGGCTGTTGCTTTCCATTGTGACAAACTCAGTTTAGCTCAAGTTTCATAAGCAAACAACCCTGGCTGAGAACTGCCAGGCAGTGGTTTATTTACCTCTGCTTCTGTCTTTTTCTATATTCCCCATTCTCCTCACTATTTTGAATTGATACAAAAGCAATGTTGACATTTATCAACTTCTCTGTGTTTGAATTTCAACTCCTTTTTACA
Source organism: Patagioenas fasciata (assembly GCF_037038585.1). NCBI lineage: Eukaryota > Metazoa > Chordata > Aves > Columbiformes > Columbidae > Patagioenas > Patagioenas fasciata. The sequence continues at coordinate 23,622,979 of NC_092524.1, read as the reverse complement.
GGTAATATGCACAGTATAGTAGCACCCAGAAGGTCCTTTGACATAAGTCCCAGTGTTCCATACAGAGCAAAAGAGAATAGTATTTAAGTAGATTCATTTAGATAGTCTTCTCACCCATGCCAAACCCAGCTGTAATTATGCTATAAGATGCTATGTCCAGTTTAATTTAAAGCTTCCTGCAGCATAGTTTTCACCACTTCTAGCAAATTACATCACTGCTTCAATTCATCTCACTATCAAGGAGGTTTCCCTGATATTCGTCACAGTTTTCTCTTTTCTAATTTCATCCTTCTACTCTTAGCTACAGCCCAGCATACGTAACGACATAATCCTTCTCTGAACAGTGTTTGCACCCTTCATACACAGTATATAGCCTCATCTTCCAACACAGTCATCACTTAGCTGAGATGTGCATGATTTGGCAGGTTTTAATATCTCCTCATAAATCAGTCTCTCTGTCCCTTAATAATTTTTGGCACTCTTCTCTCAACTCCTGCCAGTTTTTGGTAATGAAGTGACTGAAATGGAAAGCAACTTTCCCACTTAAAAAAGCCGTCTAGATGCATTATCTGCTTCAAAACGATTCTCTGCCACACTAACAAAGGGGATTACAGTTCCTAAATAAGAACTGGCTTCCTATTTTTTATTCCTTAAAGCAAAAGCTGCTTTAAAGGGTCTTAGAAAAACCACAAACAACAATAAAAACCTACAAAACACAACCACACACACACAAACAAGAACTTTAAAGCCTGCCATGCGTATAACCTGCAGTATATAGGACAAACACTGAATTCCCCCAGCTCCCCAAAAACACATTGATCATGAACATGCTAAGTATCCTTTGGTCTGAAACTACTGCACACTTGCATAGCACATTGATTTTCCAGGTCACTTTAGGGCGTACTGTGTTGTTCCTCTACATATGCTAGACACTCGTGCGTGGTAGAACATACCAAGTGCACCCTTAAATGGCATAGAGAAACAGGGAGATCCAGCAGCATGTGATCAGCTGTAAGGTCCCATCACAGCTACACACTACAAGCTCATGGGAAACTATGTCATACATAATCAATTCCATGAGCTGGTGCATTTTCAGTTGAGACTTGTCACTTGTCAGTCCATCACCTCAAGGATATTCAACGTGCTTTCGTCAAAAGTTCTTTCTAACCTACTTGTTTAAGCATAAGCCAAAGTTATTTTCTTAACCTTCAGTCTTGTTTCTCTAGCTTCACTTGCCACACAGAGCTGTTATCTCCCTGCCACAGTCCTCCTAGAGCCCAAACCAGATTCTTTATGCCAACAACAGATGGCACCTTAAGAGATGTGGGGGAAAACACAAGAATGAGAAAGGCAGGTCCTCCAGCAAGCAGACAGTGATAGATCACTGTAAAGATCACCCCTTTTGTTATCTTTGAAAGCTAGTGTCTGTTGTCCTCCTCCTGATCTTTACATTTCATTAAAAGGAAAAATGCAGCATGCTTCAACAAAAGAATGAGCAAGTATTTGCCACAAGCTTCCATCTACAGACCCATGCTTTTAGCAGCTCCTGACAATAGCAACAGACCTGCTGGATTGAATATCACCTTTCCTTACTGCTATGATATATACCCGTTAGACTTAGAGATACAAACGGATCTATGCAGCCACACACAGGGAGTTTAGCCCAAGTTTAGTAGTACTTCAGATGATCTCTCTGCTGAGACTTCCTTGCCCAACAGCAGCTCAAGCTAGTGCATTGGCATGCATGCCTGACTTTGAGAACCGCCTTCTCCTTCCAAGAACCTGTTTCATTAAATAACGCTTTGTATGCTTTTTTTTTTTTGGTGACCATGTATAAACAGACAAACCTAAATGTGCTGATGAACAAATAGGTCATTCTTCAGTGACAAGAAACAGGCAAATAAAAATTAAACAATTGTAAGTCATACTTAATATTTGCCCAATTTGTTACGTTTGAGTACAGAGAACCCGTAACCAAAGCAAACATACAGCTTAAATCTCATTTCAAAGTTCCAAAGGGGCTTGAAGTATCATACAGGCATTATATACAAAACAAGACTGAGCTGGACCTTGAAAAAAAAGAAAGATGTCATTTACAAAGTGAAAAGCACAAGGATTATCCTGGTCATAAAAGACAGGGAGAATATTTGACTCAGAAAGTAAAGGTCAGTGAATGCTTCCTTCCTAAGCAGTGTTAATCAGCTGAAAGAAAAAGAAGTGGCAGCACTCGAAGGCAGGCTCGCACTTACTGCAGTTTTCTTCATCACTGCCGTCAGGACAGTCCTCAAAGCCGTTGCACTGGAAGCGGCCAATGATGCAGTGGATCCCACTAGCGCAGGGGAAGAAGGTGGCACCGCACTTGGACTTGGCTTTTGCTAGGAAAAGATATAGACAGAAGAGGGGAAAGATGAGGGAAACAATTTACAAAGGTTAGAGATACTTCTGTAGCAGGACAGGTTAGGGTACCCTGGGCAGTGATGGTGACACTGATGTTAGGGGCCTTCCAAACTCCCTATGGCCTGCTTTCAACTGCTTTATGTTTTTTGTAAGATTTCACTTGCTTGGGATGAAATATTTGCAATTTGTATGATTTCCAGAATGATTGAAACATTGAAACTTAAAACAAGTCAAATGACCTCTCAAAACAAATTTAAATTTCTCAACACTTTGGAGTACAAGTTTGTAAATTTGTAGGTACTCCTAACTTTCTCTTAAAGACTCACATGAATTTGACCAACTTAGAAGCACTGGAGGAAAAATACTAAAATAGAGGGTCATACTTCACAGAAAACAAAAGCAACTATTTCTTCTTTGCATGGAAGTCTGTTGTAAATGTCACTGCCTCAGGCATAAGTCCAGGAGACAGACACCTAAGCAGGTCCTCAGGAGGCAGACAACAACCCTCAGAGCCAAAAGTCTAGCTGGACTAGTCATAGCCCCCCAAACCTGGAGCTATATGTCACATTGAGTCCACAAACACTAAACAATAGCAGCAGTGTAAATTTTGCACACCACCAAGCTTCTCCTGCTTACTCAGAGGAGCCAAACAGTGAAGAGCCCAAGGTAAACAGAGATAATGAACATGGCAGCAAGTTCACAGAATTTGAGATCTGGAGGCAAACTTGGGCAAATACAAGTATTCAAAGAGTAAGGATCATCTGGAGAAGGAAAGGAGGAATGCAGAGATATCAAGCGAATCAGTATCTTTGTGAGAATAAGAAACACAAGAGACCTTTATTAAAGTATTTTTCAGGCTTCAGAAATCAAGGTCAAAAAAGAAAATGCTATAATTAACACTGCCTTTATTCAGCACAATTTATATAAAATTGGGTGCAAAAGGAACATGAGTTACATGAATCACATCTCTTGCTGTTCATCATCCATTATACAGTTCTTCAGGACAGAAACTACATCTATTTCATAGTACCAGCACAGCTATTCATATAACACTAAATACTAACAATAGCATTAAAATGTGTTTAACAAATGATTACAGAATCTCACTATGATCTCAGGTACTTCACATTTTTTACTTCACTGCACAGCAACCCTTCATGGCAAGAAAAGAACACTGCCCTCAGCTATAATGATGCAAATGCTTCCACCACGATGCCCAAGGCAAGCCCAAGTTAAGTCTTGTGGTATCACTAGCCTAGAACAAAGCAACTCCCAAAGTAAAAAAAAAAATAATGAGACATGTGGTTAGATTTTCTTCTCCCTTTTGCTTTTTCAAATTAGCACATGACACAATGGACCACATCACAGGACACTGAACTCTTCAGAAAAAGTCCACTCTAAAGCAAAGCCAGTCACTGCAGGAAGAGTATGCTGGTAACTGCAGGAAGGTGCGTATGGTGCAATGTGAATACACAGTAATACCATGCACAGACCACTGATGGGAGAACACCAGAAAAAAGCCAGCTCCATAACCTGTAGGCCTTTTGAGTAAATGTTTCCTACTCCTACACCAAATCTACAACACACATGTGCAACTCCTAGGTTTTGAGATGTGACAGATCTTGAGATCACAGCAACAGGCAGTCTTTTTACGCATCCATATGGCACATCAATATGCCAACCTGAGCAGTTTTATAAGGCCAGGACAAGGTCAGGGACAAGCAGAGTCCAGACAAAAAAAAAAAAAAGGTATATCCAATAGGGACAAACTTTCAGCAGTAATTTGGAAGGAATCCTCACTTCCAGGGTTAAAACCTAAGTGCAGCTGTAGCAAAGCCTTCTTCCATCATTCAGCAGAGTACATATAAACTATCTTAAACCACAGCTACAGTGATTTAGTATCCTCTGATAGCAAATTCTTGCAGTTCCTCTCTTACATTTTTTCTTTATTACACCAGTAGCTTTCAGCTAGAATTATGAAGTGTAAAATAGGATGTATCACTGAACTTTACATATTCCACTGCCACTTTTTCTGAAGAGTATCCAAGGTCCAGCTGGGGAAAAAACTTGAACCATTACTTTGTAGTAAAATAGGGAATAAAGTACCCTGAAGTAGATGCTGTGTTTAACACCACTGACAATGGAAAACCCTCAGTCAAGATATCCAAGCCCCTGCGATTCTTCACACAACTTCAAAGAGCAACTTATGTGTCAGAGTTTTGAGGCAGACTGATCTCAGCTAAATAATTCGGTAACCAGAGGTCTGAGGCAGTCTTTAAACAAAAGCAGCAAAAAACACACTTCAACAGATTCCTAGACCACCACTGAAGCCAGCAGTCTGTATTAGCATTTGACCAATATTCACCACACTAACTAGCTAGCCAAGCTGCTGCTGGAAGTGTGTGGTAATAACACACATATATGAAATGATGCCCAGTGCCTTCACATGTTGTTTTTCTTTTTCTGAAAGCTAGCACCTTTTTGAAAGTACACAGTCCATTTACATTCCTCAGTCCAAATTGACAGTATCTGGACAGCTTCCTTTTTTAGAGTTGTATTTTGACCCAGAACAGTTCCAAGAGGAGGAGAGGCAGAAGAAATAAGAAAAGTGAGAAGCAATTGTAGTTTTGCCCCTATTAACGTTTACTGCATCCCATTTCTTCAAGCAGCTTTACTTCAGACATTTGTGGTCTGATTTGAGACTCTACAATTTTGTGGCAAATCACATTCAGATATGCTCTCTGACATCTCTGAAAATCCTGCCAAATCAAGGCTTCAAAGTTATTTACTTCTAAAATTTCTAATATGGGCCATCTCTTACAACCTTACTCTTTCAGACATACTGAGATTCACTAACACCTGAGCCTCTGGCCCTCTGAAGAGCAGAAGTCATGTGCCTGCCCTTTCCTGATCAGAGCTACAGTGGCAAACGCTGCAGAAGCTCTGTTTCAGGTACAACAGACACACATCACAGCAACCTCAGTTGTCCTGGCCTCTAAGGCAAGAATGCCCAAAGCACATCTGGTGCTTTACCTATAGCTACTGCAGTAAAGCTATAAGCAATATTTAATATTTGACTACATCTGGAGGAAAAAGGTGCTAGAATGACCAGGAACAAAGCCAAGCTTCTGGAAAAAAATGCACTCTTTCTTCTATTCAGAGCATCCTGACACCTCATCAAAAAGAGGGGGAAAACATTCAGGACAAGGATTTAGTGAAAGTACTACTTAGATAATTATATAATGTTTAGTTCAACATTTTCTCACCAGATCTTTTCTATCTCCTCCTCCTCTTGAAACAGCAGCCAGCGAACAAGAAAATTCTGTTTTAGAATAACTGTTTATCGAAAGAACACATACTAGTAACCACAGACCATAAACAAACAAGAAACTAAACACCTTCGGCATCTCTAAGTTTCCCTTTTACAGCCCACTAATTTTTTTTTTTTTTTAATTCTGAGGGAAATAAAGACAAATCCTGAATGCAGTTCTCCATATTTGCAACAGACATGGTAATATACACACACACAAAAAAATCCTAATTCAAACTTTACATTAGATGCCCCGAAAAGATAAAAGAGTATTTCAAATGCCCTAGTGATTCCCTAGTCACACAGCTAGATGTTCATTAGACACAAGTCTCACGCTCAAACAGAACACAGTTTTCCAAGTTCCAATTCCAGATGCAAAATGCATTTATCATATGCTGTGCATAAATGTAGGAAAAATGAGAAACCAGTAATGGCTTAGTCCAAGCCATGTCTCCTGACTCCAGAAAACTCCACTGGGGAATTTCTGCTTTATTTTCAATTTGACATCCTTTTGTCCTCTGGCACAGTTCTCTGAGGTTTTCAAGCAAGTGTTGTTCGGCCATTGCTCATACAGTTCCAATGGAAAGCGCAGTCATTTCTTCCTGAGCAGAAACACACCTTCCTATTCTGCAATGATCTCTGGAGACACCCTTAACATGAAGGGGCTATGAATTTTCTTCAGGTTTTTGGCACACTCACAAGTAACAGATACTTATACCAAGATCATGACTGCCTGTAGTAGGTTCAAGTCACCTGTTGCACTATTCACAGTACTCCTCTGCAATTCCTATGCCCATTACATGGCTGTTACAAAAAAAGGTTTTTCTTCTCCTTTGCTCATTCTGTCTTCTTACTGCACAGGTCTCAAGTTTTCAGGCAGATATGTATGTGAAAAGCTTTACATTTATTTAACAGCAGCTACCTATTTGGTTCCTTAAGTGACTTCAGCCTTGACAAGCTTTCAAAGGACAGCATTATCTTTCCAATCTATATAATCCTGTTACACTTGGCTGAAATGGGTTCAGGGTAACCAAAATTACCAGGATATCATGAAATGACAAAAGGGAAGTGAAAAAGGACAGAGACGTGTGGATCATCTGACCTAATGTGTTATGTGCCTTTGTGTTATAACCAGCTAAAGAAAAGGGAGAAGTTGGCTGTTGTTAAAGGAACTGGCAAGTCTTCCTGAGCCCAGGGCTCCCGAACCTAAGAAACTGAGAGACCACATGTTGGAGGGGAAGAGGAAAGGACTGAGGGACACATGAAATACAGCAAGAAATCACACCGCAACTTACAAAACTGCATCTGAAGAAAGGCTAGACAAATACCAGATACAGTCTGGATCCAATTGCAGAAATACAGCAAGTACAAAAACCACCCCAAATAAACCAACATTCAACCAATTTGTCAACCTATGGCAGAAAAGGTTCATTCTAGTTCTGTTCTATTATTACCTATTCATGGCAGAAGCAATCCAGGACTAAAACATTAACATGAACCTGTATTTAAATGACACAAAAGGGAATTGTCATGATTTTTAGAAAGAGGTATCGGTGAACCACCATGCACTGAAGGAGCCTCCTCTGACTTCATTAGCCATAGGAAGAAATTGCTCTTCAATGAAATATTCTTCTCATCTCTTAAAATTCAAACCGGAAGCAAGTGGTGAAGATAGTGGTAGAAAACTGCTGGCCACAGTATAAGCTTGCCAAACGTTGCCCCCAGGCTGGTTTGCTTAAGTTCAAGAAAACTATTTTGGCAGTAGTACCTGTGAGTGTGTGAAGTCACTCCTTATGCTATGCAGAAACCAATCCTGCCACCCCCTTCTTTTAAGGTTCTAAAAAAATAGCAGCTTCCCATCAGGATGAGTTGTACATTCTATGGAAGATGTGACAGTTATAAGGCGCAGCTCTACAGCATTAACAAGAAAACATTTTGCTATCTTTAGGGCAGCATGTGTGAAACAGCACTATTTTTCAAAATGTGTAATCCATGTTATTATTTCTCAGCAGAGATGAAAAACAGCAGGGGGGAAAAATTAGATTTGACACGTACTACGTCAAACCTTATACTGTATATGGATACCCCCTTGTATAAAAGGCTTGTGAAGCATGGGAACAGGCTGCTCAGGGAAGTGGTGGAGTCACCATCCATGGAGGTGTTTAAAAGGCATATAGATGATGTTCTTAGCGACATGGTTTAGTGCTAGATTTAGTTTATGGTTGGACTCGATGATCCTGAGGGTCTCTTCCAACCAAAATGATTCTATAAGCAATTCTGATACTCTTGACTTGGCTACAAGGACTTAAAACTGGACTAGAAGGTTACAGCAGATCTTCTGTGACAGGCAGGTGATTTTTCTTTCTATAGATAGGGCAGCAAAGACATGAAATATTTTCTATAATTATTAGTAAGCAAAGTATAGTTGTGGAGTACAGATATAAGGAATATAGCCAGGACAAGACAGCATGGCCCTCCTTCTAGAAAAAAGGCAATTTCATATGTAACTGTAAGCAGATACTAACCTACTGTTCAGATATCACAGTAAAACTTTAGAGCTGTGCCCCACAATAATGACACAATGCTTAAAGAGGAGACATTATACATTCATAACAGGTTGAGTTTCTCTTAGAAAAGCCAGTATGCAGTATTGCTAATTAAACTCTAGAGAAGAAATGTTCTGACTGAATCATTACTGTCGACCCAGCTAGTCCGCACCTCCAGCATTTCACACCTAGTTACACAAGGCACAGCTTATTGCATGCAACAGATGCAACGACAGCACACAACAGGGACCCCACATAATGTGGGCACTACGGTAAGCACATTTCCTTCTTTTAACTCTACAAATACTTATAGTTTGAAATATTTCTCATTTTCTCATATTTTGCAGTCTTGAGTGAAACAGGATGTAGCAGATCCAACAGCAGACAGTGACAACCCGCAGCTAGAAGTAAACTGCACTGCAATAAACTGCACAGTACTTCAGCATCTTTGAACTGAAATTGTTGCCTTTAGAACCCTCCAGATAGCAATCAGGCAAAATACCTTTAATGCTGCTTCACACTCATCATCTCAATCCAACAACAGATGATGATTTATTCAGCTAATCAACACTTGATTACTTGCTTGAGACATGAGCAACTCTAGACAGAAACTGTTGTGTACAGATGCTGCATTATTGCAGAGCCACAGGTATTTTCCTTACTTTGATAATGAACCATCTTAAACCTCTCTGCTGTTGTTAATTTACGTTAAGAGATGCCACGGCCACAACTAGCACCGTAAATTCAGTCTCTCTTGATGCACACGTGGTGAGGCACAGCATTTCAGTAAAGACTCTACATGAAAGAGTTAAAGGTAGCCATCTTTTTAACTTATTCCTGTTCTTTGAAAAACAGGTTTAAACTTCAATTTACACAGAAGAGTAGGATCGATTTTACAACACTACATAACACAAGCAGGATAGCAGCAGGATACGATCCCTTTCACCCCAAGAACTGATACAAGCCCTAATGCAATTAATGCTAACAGTTGTTCGGGGTTGGTTAGTTCCTGTTTGGATCCTACCTTATTTTCAGTTCAGTTCCCAATAGGAAAGCCATCACTACCTGCAGTCATTCAGCTGCCTCAGCACAGAAGGAAAACATCATTTGTTGGCTCACATATCTTCAACAGGGCTGTCTTTCAGAATGACATGGAGAATTTCAGTTACTCTGCTTGCTTTTTCCTACCTAGAAAAAAGCTAGTACTTGAGTACTATTTCCAATATAAAATCCACTGAACAGACAGATTAGAACACCAGAAATTCTCCAATTCAAGACAAAACAACTTTTTAATTTAAGGAGTTTTGATCCAAAACACAGTCAACTGCAGAGCATTCATTGCACCTACAAAAAGCACTTGGGTCACTCTTATCTTTGCTGCCTGTTTAACCACTCAGGTGAAAGAGTGGCTAGTCATTTACTACTAATGTAAACTCACAGAGAGTGAGCCTAAAAAGTACTTTATTTTAAAGGCAGCAATTTTTTAAGTAGTTAAATTAGTCCCATCAGAGGTGTTGTGGTTTAACCCAAGCTAGCAATACAACCACAACAGCCACTCACTCACCCCCTCCCCATCCCCCTCCAATATGGAAGGGAATCAAAAGAGAAGGGAGAAACTTGGATTGAGATAAACACAGTTTAATAAAATAACAAATACTAACACACTCCTAGTAAATATATATAAAAAAATAGAAATAAAAGATACTCAAGGCAATTCCTCACGAACTCTGTCCACACTGAGTGGCCAGTCCCAGGAAAGCAGCCCCTGGTCCCCACAGCTGATCCCAAAGGAAAAAAAAAAAAGAAAAAAAAAAAAAGAAAAAGGCAGAAAAGCCCACAGGCCTCTGCAAAACAGGAAACGCTGAAATAAATGTCCTGACCAAAACTCCCCCAGCTCTGACAAAAAGAGCAAAGAGAGGAAGAGCAACCCAGAAGGTCCTGACTCTTCTTAAATAATTAGCATGACGCTAATGGGATAGAATACTCTTACTGATCAGTCTGGATGTCAGTCAAGCTCTGCCCCATCCATGCCCCACCTCCTCGATGCCTCACACCTTTTGGTTCTCAGAACAGAGAGATCAAAAACATTAACTCTGTTCTGGGGTGTTATCCTCTTGTTCTCAAATTAAGTCCAAATAATAAGCATGCTAACTATGAAAAACAAAGGTTTCTAACTGCATAAAGGCAATTAACCCATTTTCAGTTAAACCAGTACAAGAGGTTGCCTCTAACATAGTGAACTATTACCTATGTGGGCAATATTTACATTACAGTTTACAGTAAGAGAGAAAGGACAATACTGAAGTAAAAGATCTGATGGACTCTGCTGCCCTGAAGAGTAAATTTCTTCCTTTGAAAAGGGGAAAAAGAGAAAGCACTTCAGAGTTGGACTACTATGGGTCTGTGGCCTTTACTTCTTGTCAGACAGTAAGGCGTTAAAGTAATCTTTCATGATCTAGAAGTCTATGTTTCAGTACTTCAAAATTATCTCAAAGCAGATGAGATGTCAGAAGAGAGTACAGACAATAAGCTTGTAAAACAGTAAAACAATTTATCACTAAGAGAGGTATTTTAGAAGTTACTACTCTTAAAACAACCTGAACAGTAACATCATACAAAAGGACAAATTCTAAATCAGCTGTTACACCATATAAAGTAAGCATAACTTCAAAGTTGTTAAGTTGCTCAGGATGCATTCAGGCAGGACAAAACCTCACCCTTCACAGGCTTCAGTAGCAGGGGTAACCCTCCTCAGAGGACATCACTGGGCATGATGGGCTGCAAATCCTCACCCCATCCCGGGCTACTAGCTACCTTTATCTTTTCATTTCAGTTATGCTACTGACTTCATGTAACTGCTAAACCTGTCTGTTCCCAAGCTATCCAGTCTGGCTATTTACTGACCCTCACCTAAAGGAGACCATCGAGAGGATTAAATAATTAGCACCACAAACCCTCTTGATCTCTCTGCATAAAAAGCTATCAAACATAAGTAGCTATTGCAATTGCCCTTACTCATGTGCAAATTTCTGTAATTGAGCTTCAAATGAAATATTCACCATGGTCACTGCATTATAAATCTTATAATAACTAGTAAGTATTTGGTTACTTAATAATGAGTGAAACTGAGTTTATTCCAGCTTGATATTCCACATTGGAGAGCCATCTAAGCAAGTAACAAAAAGATCAGCAGCTGGCTTACAGCATCTTCCCAATTAATGCAGACACTAACTTCATGCATTGTTTCATACTCAGCTTTGCTTCAGAATTTGATGTTTGTCATCTACCTGCAACAAATATTCCAGGTCAACCAGGAGATAACAGGAAGCAGCAAGAAAAACTGAAGAACACCTAAAAGCACTCAGTGCTCATAAACGGTGAACAGAAGTCCAGACGTCTTCTATGGATATAACTACAATACATACAACTACTTTTATAGAGGAATTTCTAGTTCTCTGCTATATATTCTAGTTATTTAGAAAAAGAAAAAAGGTGTTAATTTCATTAGCCTTTTACACAGATTATTTCTGGATTATAATTAAGACCAGGACCACTAAAGGTTGTTTTTGTATAGTTTTGTAAGACTGTTGTTTGCACAACACCTGGAAGCCTGGAATCCTAGCACATGATGATCCTTACTCCATTAACATGAATACATGAAATCTACTTTTACTGCAGCTTTTCATTGCCATGATCCAGGGTAGGTCTGGTAGACAGATTCTCTCTTCCTTAGTTCTGTCCCCACTGTTAGATTTTCTCCTTCCATATAGAAACCTCCCCTGTCATTAAATAGTCAATTAAAAAAAAGATGACCTACTTATTGGTTTCCTCACAGACACACACTTTCTCCACAGATACTTAAAAGGCACTAGATAGAGGTGTAGTATAAGGCAGGGCACTGCAAAACTCAACTGCTAGTCCTGTTTATAGAGAGTTAAATTCTAAGACCATACTCTCAAAAAAATCCCACGTGCCCTACACTTCCACCATTTCACATATATTTTAGGAGGAACACAGCTTTAAAGTATTTGAGCTGCTGTAATTACACTAGCTATTCTAATTTATTGCCTTTATCTTGTTCCTTGTGCCTGTATTGTCCTCATTTATGCTCATACGTGATTACAGAGCACGTTAAGTCAGTCAGTATTTGATGGCTAGCTTGGTTATTTGCTATCAACCATTCTGCTATTTTTGGACATATTCATTTACAGCAGAGGCTTGTCACCATATCTATAACTGCACAGAGACAATGGCCAAAGTCCACAGCCACCTAAAACTCTGGTGAGTACCATGAAACATGTCACAGCCACTCCACACTTCCCAAAGTAGCAGATACACATTTGATGAACTAAAGAATACAAGCTCAGCTCTAATAATTTTAAATGGTGTTAGAATTATAAGGCAAAATCTGCGAAACACAGAATCACAGAATATTAGGGATTGGAAGGGACCTCAAAAGACCATCTAGTCCAATCCCCCTTCCGGAGCAGGAACACCTAGATGAGGCTACAGAGAATGTGTCCAGGTGGGTTCTGAATGTCTCCAGAGAAGGAGACTCCACAACCCCGCTGGGCACCCTGTTCCAGTGCTCTGTCACCTTTAAAGCAGTTTCCCCTCATGTTTATATGGAACTTCCTATGTTTCAGTCTATGCTCATTGCCCCTCATCCTATCGTTGGGCACCACTGAAAAGAGTATGGTCCCATCCTCTTGACTCCCACCCTTCAGATATTTGTAAGCATAAATAAGATCTCCTCTCAGCCTTCTCTTCTTCAGGCTGAACAGACCCAGCCCTCTCAGGCTTTCCTCATAAGAAGGATGTTTCAGACCCCTAATAATCTTCGTAGCCCTCCACTGCACTCTCTCCAGTAATTCCTTGTCTTTCTTAAACTGGGGAGCCCAGAACCTAGACACAGTACTCAAGATGTGGCCTCACCAGGGCAGAGTAGTGGGGGAGAATAACCTCCCCCAACCTGCTGGTTTTACTCTTCTTAATGCACCCCAGGATACCTTTGGCCTTCTTGGCTCATGGTCAACCTGTTGTCTACTGGGACTCCCAAGTCCTTTTCTGTAAAGCTGCTTTCCAGCAGGTCAATCCCTAACCTATGCTGGTGCATGGGGTTATTCCTACCTAGGTGCAGAACCCTACACTTGCCCTTGTTGAATTTCATCAGGTTCTCCTCTGCCCAGGTATCACTGAATGGCAGTTTTCTGCTGTATGAACCACTCCTCCCAGTTTCCTATAATCAGCAAACTCAGTCTCTGCATCCAGGTCATTGCTGAATAGGTTAAACAAGACTGGACCTAGTACTAAACCTTGGGTATCCCATGAGCTACAGGCCTCCAACTAGACTGCACTGTTGATCACAACCCTCTGAGCTCTGCCATGCAGACAGCTGTCACTCCATTTCACTGCCCACTCATCTAACCTACACTTTCTTAGTTTGCCTATGAGGTTGCTGTGTGCCACAGTGTCAAAAGCCTTGCTGAAATCGTCACAGAAGGCTATCAGGTTGGTTAAGTTGATTTCCCCTTGGTGAATCCATGCTGAATACTCCTGATAACTTTTCCTCTACATGCTTGGAGATGACATTCAGAGTAAGTTTTTCCATTACCTTTTCAGGGATGGAGGTGAGGCTGACTGGCCTGTAGTGTCCTGGGTCATCATTCTTGCCCTTTTTGACAATTGGACTGACGTTGGCTTTCTTCCTGTCGTCAGTCACCTCTCCTGTTCTTTGCGATCTTTCAGAGATGATGGAGAGCAGCTTAGCGATAACATCTGCCAACTCTCTCAGCACTTGTGGGTGCACCCCATCAGGGCCCGTGGATTTGTGGATGTCCAACTTGTGTAAATGATCTCTAACCTGGTCCTCCTCAACCAAGGGAAAGTCTTCCTTTCTCCAGACATTCTCTCTTACCTCTTACATTGGAGAAACTTGAAAATCGTTACAGTGGGCTGTATTTTCAGACGACAATATATTTCTAACCAAGTCTAAATCCCCACCAGTCCAGTGTCAATGAAGAATAAGTGTGCAGATACAAACACTTTACAGAATCACAGAATGTTAGGGATTGGAAGGGACCTCAAAAGCTCATCTAGTCCAATCTCCCTGCCAGAGCAGGAACGCCCAGATGATGTTACACAGGAATGTGTCCAGGCGGGTTTTGAATGTCTCCAGAGAATGAGACTCCACAACCCCCTGGGCAGCCTGTTCCAGTGCTCTGCCACCCTCACTGAGAAGAGGTTTCTTCTCAAATTTAAGTGGAACCTCTTGTGTTCCAGTTCGAACCCATTACCCCTTGTTCTATCATTGGCTGTCACAGAGAAGAGCCTGGCTCCATCCTTGTGACACTCACCCTTTATATATTTGAAAAAAAAAAAAATTAATGAAGTCACCCCTCAGTCTTCTCTTCTCCAGGCTAAAGAGCCCCAGCTCCCTCAGCCTTTCCTCATAAGGGAGATGTTCCACTCCCTTAATCATCTTTGTTGCCCTACGCTGGACTCTCTCCAGCAGTTCCCTGTCCTTCTTGAACTGACGGGCCCAGAACTGGACACAATATTTCAGATGTGGTCTCACCAGTGCGGAGTAGAGGGGAAGGAGAACCTCTCTCGACCTACTAACCACCCCTCTTCTAGTATACCCCAGGATGCCATTGGCCTTCCTGGCCACAAGGGCACAGTGCTGGCTCATGGTCATCCTGCTGTCCACCAGGACCCCCAGGTCCCTTTCCCCTACACTGCTCTCTAATACGTCATTCCCCAACTTATACTGGACCATGGGGTTGTTCCTACCCAGATGTAAGACTCTACACTTTCTCTTGTTATATTTCATTAAATTTTTCCCTGCCCAACTCTCCAGCCTGTCCAGGTCTTGCTGGATGGGGGCACGGCCTTCTGGCATATCAGCCACTTCTCCCAGCTTGGTGTCATCGCCAAACTTGCTGACAGTGCACTCTATTCCGTCATCCAAATAATTGATGAATATATTGAATAATACAATCCCCCGTCCTCCTCAGGACTGCTTCCGGCAGAGTAGACAAAGACGGCATACAGTAACTGCCTTCTCTGTGTCTTCTGTCACCAGGGCACCCACCTCGTTCATCAGTGGGCCTACATTGCCTCTGCTGTTAGTTTTATCTGCCATGTATTGGAAAAAGCTCTTCCTGTTGTCCTTGACCCCTCTCACCAGGTATAATTCTAGGGAGGCCTTAGCTTTCCTAGTTGCCTCCCTACACCCTCTGACAACAGCCTTATATTGTCCCCAAGTGGCCAGCCCCTCCTTCCATGATCTATAAGCTCTTCTCTTCCACTTGAGCTTACCCAGCAGCTCCTTGTTTAACCATGCAGATCTCCTGGCTCCCTTCCTTGACTTACTATATGTCAGGATGCTCTGATCTTGTGCCCGGTAGAAGCAGTCCCTGAACACTAACCAACTATCTTGGGCCCCTTTACCTGCAAGCAGCCTTGCCCATGGAATTTCCCCTAGCAATTGCCTGAAAAGGCCAGAGTTTGCCCTGCTGAAGTCCAGGGTTGCAATTCTGCTTGCTATCCTATTCCTGCCACATGAGATCCTGAACTTCACCATCTCATGGTTGCTGCAACCAAGGCAGCCCTCAACCTTTACCGCTTCAACCAGACCCTCCTTGTTAGTGAGGATGAGGTCCAGCAGTGCACCTCTTCTAGTCGGCTCCTCCACCCTTTGCATCAGAAAGTTATCATCAAGGCACTGGAGGAAACTCCTGGACTGTGGCTGGCCAAGTAGTCCTTCCAGCAAACATCAGGGAAGTTAAAATCCCCCACCACAACCAGGGCCTGTGATTGTTGGGCTGCTCTCATCTGTCTGTAGAAGGCCTCATCAATTTCCTCACACTGATCTGGTGGCCTAAAATAGACGCCCCCGATAGTATCACCCTTGCCAGCCTGCCCCTTAATTTTCACCCACAGACTCTCAACTTGCTCCTCATCCGTGCCTGGACAATACTCAATACATTGTAGTTGTTCTCTCACATAAGGAGTGACTCCACCACCATGCCTGGCTGGCCTGTCTTTCCTGAATAGGACATAGCCATCCATGACCACATTCCAGTCATGTGTGCTGTCCCACCATGTCTCTGTAATTGCCACTAGGTCATAATCTCCTGCCCTAACACAGGTTATTCCTGCTTATTCCCCATGCTGCACGCATGGGTGTACAGGCATTTCAGAGAGCGAGCTGAGCACACCGATTTCACCTCAGGGATATGGGGGGCCTCCCAGCCCTCATCAACTCTAGAGTGATGCGCTACTGATGCAAGCCCAGCTACAAGCCCATCCCCCTTTGAGTCCAGTTTAAAGCTCTCGAAATGATCCCTGCTAATTCCTGTCCCAGCATCCTTTTGCCCCTGTGAGATAAACCTTTCCCACGTACAACTGTTTGGATTGGTGTCTTGTAAAACCAGCTGGTATCAAAGTATCCAAAGCCCTGCCTGTAGCACTAGTCCTGTAGTCAATAGTTTAGGGACTGGATTTTTCAATTCCCTCCCATGTCATCACCCAGAACTGGAAGGAGGGAAGATAAAAATCACTTGAGCCCCAGACTCTAACCATCTGTCCCAAGGCCCTGAAATCTTTTTTCATTCCCCTCAGACTGTGGGATACAGCTTCCTCCCCATCTGTCTGGAAGATGAGCAGTGGGTAGTAGTCTGTTGGGTGCACCAGGTTGGGGAGCATCCTGGTGATGTCCCTGATCTGGGCTCCAGGTAGACTGCACACTTCCCTACAATGAGGGTCAGCTCTGCAGATTGGGCCCTCTGTCCCTCTCAGAAGAGAATTGCCTACTACAATTACCCTTCTTTCTTTCTTATCTGAGGTGGTCTTGAGGCATGGGGTCAACTGCCTCTTTCTTATGTGACCTAGTAGGTGGGCCTTGCACCACATCCTCACCTACCTCCTCTTCAAGATCCAGGGCCTCAAACCTATTACAGAGGGGCACCTGGGGAAGCAAAGCAGGTAGGGAGGGATGTTGCCCACAGCCCTGAAATGGAACTAGCTTCCAACCCTTGTCATCTTTTCTGTCCCCTACCTCTGCCCAACAGCGACAGGGCAGGGGCTGTCTCAGGTCTTCTCCCTCTGCTCGACAGGGCAAGGGGTTCACCACCTTTTGGGGACTATCCCCCTGGAGCCTCCCTGAGTGGCACGCCAGGGAGTTACTCCACCAGTCAGTTTCCTTTTCACACTCCCTGATGGCCCTCAGTGTCTTGATCTCCTCCTTAAGCTTTGCAACCACTTAGAGCAGATCTTGCACCTGCTCAGACCTCACACAGGTGGGATGCTGGCCATCGTCATCCAGCAGCAGCAGGCTCTGGCACTCCCTGCACCCAGAGACCTGAATAGCCACAGTTCGGGGCAGACAGTCTGTCTGAGTTGCTACAGTCTTCTTCAGACAAGCTCTCTTTCTGGTCGAGACCATGGTCAGCAACCGTATAAAACAGTGGCAACAGGTGAGAGTCTAACTAGCAAAAGGTGACAACCTCTACACCCTAGTGCACGAGTTACCACACCCGCTGCTGCAGCACAGCGTGGGTGCTACTCACCCACATCACAAGCCAATTGCCCCTTCCAGCACCTGGTGGGCAGCGACGCCCCATAGGCCTTTTCAAGACACCGGGCGGGCAGGGGAGTGATCACCCTCGCTGCGGTAACGCCCACTCCATGTCAGCTGCTCTCCCAAGGGCTGCCAGGAGCTTCCAGGTCTCTCGAGAATGACAGTGCCCAATTGAGAGAAAAACAACCTCAAAAAAAGGCTTCTCTGTACCTCAAAGATTTCACTTAATCGGGACCCGCCAAGCTGCCTCAGATCAGCTGATCTCAGGAACTGAGTCTTAGTTGTGCCCCATCTCCTACCCCCTCACTCCACCTCCTGATGACAGGAGAAGATTCATAGTCTTTTGAGACTACAAAGCATTTATATAAAATTCTGTGTGCCTTTAGATAGTTTAAATGGAACTGAAAAGCTACCCAACATAAAAAAGATAGACACACAGTGTGGAATGTGACAAAATAGGGCATTTTTATCATACAGAAACATACAGTTCAAACTCTACAGGGTAAAATCAAAAACATGGTTAGGAGACACATAAGAGAAGATGAAATTAAGGATTAATATGCCAATATATCAACAATGAACAAGTAATTACAGCATTATCTCAAATATTATTCTACTAACCTGCCAAAACCAGTTAAAAATGCTTCCAAAACCAACAGCAGAAGTATGGTTACAGCCATAAAAACACAGATCATTCACAATACACATTGACCATTTTAATGAAGCAATTCCTTTAATTAAGACATTCTACCCCATAGAGAAGACTTGCTCATAAAGACTCTGTATGAAGGACAAACAGGGCAAGATCTGATGATGATGGATTGGTGGTGATGAAATGAGCTTTTTTCTACCACAGTTCCAGATGTTCCTACAGAGGTCAGCTCTTGCTAGCCAGTGCAGAAGTGTGTTGACAACACATTCTTACAAGCATGGATGATGTTCTGTTCCTCTGACATCTATATACTCCAATCACATAGCCCTTAGCATTGACTCAAAAACCTGCTTTACCTTCACGTTTGTATTGAATGGGCAACAGTGGCAACTGGTAACAGAAACATTTGAGAGACAGAAGTTCCTAACACAAGAACACACTGCTCCAAGGCTATCCTTGCATAGGTTTTTTTTCCAGACCACGGTCTGCAGTCTTTAGCCCTTGGATTAACACAGTTAGTCACTATATTCACTGTGTGCCACTTTTTGCTCACAGCTGAACACACAAACTTGGCACTTAAGAAATGGCTCTCAGAAGAGCGATAAAGGAAAATCTAGACTTCTGGGTATTTGGTATGTTTAATTCTGGCTGCTGTCATGCCAGGCACTTAGTACAGATGATGTGCCATGCTCTGAATCTGCACCATCTGCTGCTCATTAGCTGACAAAGGCGGCAACATGCCATCTCTCCATAAGCTCTTGCTCATTAGCTGACAAAAGCTTTTTGCAGTGTTCACATTGTTCTTTCTGTAATAATCTAATATAAAGATCTACAAACAGCAAAGAAAAGAGGAAACAAAGATGACAGAGTAAATTATGAGTTTAGCTACATTAGCACACTCTTAACTCTCAAGGAGAGAATCCTTCCAACAGCTGGGTGAAGGTCTTGGCCCCAAAGGAGTATCTCAGCAGGCAGGTATAAAGGTCCGCACTAAAGATAATCCATTTACCTCAAATGTTTTGAAATGTGCAAGCACACATTTCTAGGCTCTTTCCATTCAGGTTCTCCATTTTGGATCTTCCATATCTGTTAACAGACAGAGAACAGAGTAGCTGACTGCATGCAGCTCCCACCTTGACCAGTGCAAGCACTAACCCCAGATATATATGCCTGGTATGCAACCAGCACCTATAAGCTCCACAGGAAAGTCCTATTAGTAAAGATTCTGCATGTGTGAAGAGAAGCCTTTCACTATAAATCACCTACACCGCTAAAAAGCAGTAGTAGTCATTAAAAGTCCACTAACATTTAAAAGAAACCTGCATGACAGTTATTGGACTACAGAGGCTGATGAGCAGACCAACAGACAAGAACCAGCACAGCTGGGGGAATGAACTACAAAAGGTTGCTCCATTTTGGGAGATGCACTGATGACAGCAGATTACTCAAACTATAGAGAACCAGAAAAACTCACAAAACATTTGCACAGCTATGGTCAATTAATTCTTTTTCAAGCTCAACTAGTGGCTTGGAGGAAAACTGCTTCAAGGAGAAGCAATTCTTATTTATGATAATGAGAAGGCATTGTCTCAGCTTATTCCCTCCCTATTATGTCTTTTTTCAACCCTCCTTTCCAGATAAATCCAGGTAAAATTTTTCTGTTGTCACATCACCATGACAGAAGGCAAGAGTAGAAGAATGTACTGGCATGGGAAGTGTTAAACCGATCACAGGTCAAAGCACAGAGGAAGCAAGGAAGATGACAGATGGTATGGATTCTGACAAATGTGAGAAATGAAGAAAAAGCCCCCAAACAAAGTGACACAGTTAACAAGAGATGATCCTGCAAATCAGGAGACAGAAAAGGGACAAAAGGAAGAGAGGGAAGAGATAAGGCAAAAATGGACAAGGTGCAGGTAATTCTGCTTTGCATCTTATTTCCCCCTTACAGCCAGACAAGCACTTCTCACTCACTGGCTGCAGAAAATGAAAACCAGATCATAAGCTTTAAATTTTCCTGCTGGAAGGAAGACAAACAGGATGAGATGCTACAACAATGGAATTAATGAAAGATTGTTGGGCATCCACATTCAACTGAAAGACAATCCGAAAGAAAAAGAAAGACTTTGCACATAACCACACACGTGTGCATGAAATTTCTTCAGTCAGCATACTAAAACACAGCATACTTCACAGAAATACCAGTCCAACGTACCAAATGAATCCTGTAACCAAACTCCTATTCACACATAAACACTTTAAAGCAAGGTTAAAGCCTTTCAGTGTGAACTAGTTAGTCGATGAGGAATCACAGACAAAGAAGCTTAAAGCACGGCTCAGAGTAGTAACACACTAGGCACTCAGCCATCTCCTGCTGCTAATGCAACTCCTATGGCTTTGTCTTCACCATCAACAGCTCAGCTAATGCAAAGCAACATCACAACAGAAAACAAAGGACTTCAATTTTGCTGCAAGGTAACTTTTAGTAAGTAGAGACCTATTCTGATAACAGAAAGGTAACAAAAGTCTAGCTTAAAACAATTAAAAAATCAAAAAGTTTTATACCTATATCTATACATACACACTCCAACTCTTGCAATGCTGGCATGACACTTTGAAGCATGGCTGGCCTCCCTGGAGTTGTCTGACACAAATAACACAAGACACACTGGCATAATTACACAACCAGATGTGACACACACATGCATATTTTGAATGTCAACTGTTGTTTCTTTTCAGCTGCTGTTTCTGCAGCCAAGAAGAAAAATCTCTGGGCTCCTACATTCCCTTCTCCCACTCACTAAGGCCAGAGGATCTGCTTGGTTCATCTTCTGTCTCATCACTGGAAACTGATCATGTACTAGAAAAAAATTTTCCCAGGTTCCATATTCAAACCCTGGAAGAGGTGTCCAGTGGGGCTGTGGATTCTCCATCCTTGGAAATGTGCAAAATTTGACTAGACCAGGCTCTGAGGAACCCTAATCTAAGTTAGTCCTTCTCTGAGGAGATAGCTGGAACAAATGAACTCCAGAGTCCTTTCCAACTTAGAGTAATCTAGAAGCCTATCTTTACAGATTGACACAAACTGGAAGAGGGAGAAGAGACAACTGATTTTTCTTCTTCCTTTGCCCCTCTCAGACAAGACACTAGGGCTGCCTTTCAGTGCCTTAACTCTGAGCTAGAAACTCCTCTAACACCAGATTCGGGCTGTACAAGCCCATCCAAATTTTGATTATTTTCTCATCCAAAGTCTGGTTGGTAACACTATAGCAGTACACCATAAGAATAGGATCATTTTCAAAATTCATCAAAAGAGCTAATCAGACTTCTTTAGCAACACGCATTGTATGTATATACTCATCTAAGTGACTGAATTGGCACTCCGAGGCTATTAGCAAGGTTAGTTGATTAGCAGGAGTCAAAAGGGATTGTTTTCTGGGTTAGAAGGACCATCCATCCTTGAGACAGTAAGCCAACTTCCTCAATTTAGGCATAAATCAACAATTAAGAATGCAAACCCTTCCCGGCCTCCAGTGACTCCTCTCACACCTCATATCTCTACCATGGTGCACAGACTGTAGCTACACAGGCATATTCAGCATCTCACAGACACAGTGGCTGGTTAATTAGACATGCTTCTCATGGCAACACATAAAGAGTTAAAAGCTGCCTACTAGAATGGAGAGGATGGAGCTGCAGAACAGGAAGGCTGAAGCTCTCCAGATGCATTAGAGCAGGGGTGTCAAACTCATTTTCACTGGGGAGTAGTAGCATTTATACAGTCCTAAAATTACATTTGCCCCTTTGAAGGCAACCACAAGGCTGATGTGGCCCCCAGTGAAAATGAGTTTGACACCCCTGTATTAGAGAATGTTATTTTTGTTTGTTTGGAGATTCAAATGAGGAATATCTCTATTCTGTTTTGGCTTCTCTGACTAGTTAACAGCAGGCCAGCACAGGATATGAAACCTCTGCTTACCCTGTTGTCTCTTTTCCATGCTAACTTTACATTTATGAAGGTGATCAGATAGCAGATAGATGTATAGAAGAGGAAAGAAGTGTCTAATTATCTCTGTTAATTTGGGCAGGATCAAAAGGATGCTCATCCAGAAAACTGTTAACCAACCAAGTGAGCTGGGAGTATTTAAATAAAAAACTAAACAAAAGACAATTCTGCAAAATCTGAAATTCATAGTTGCAGCATAGCCTAGATCACTGAGGTTTATTTAATTCTGTCATGACAAGAACAACTCTTAAGAACTGTAATTTTGCAGCTATTTATTTATATTTTATTGTCAGTTACCATGTCCATTACTGCCTGCAATTCACTAGATCTGACTGATTTTGGTAAGGAAATTTTTGAACACAGAGTCACAAAGTGTATTTTCCTGTTACTGATTCATGGGTAAATATCCGGCCCAACTTTCATTAAGAAAATCTTCATTAAGGTTAATTAAAATCTTCATTAAGATTTTCCAAGCACATCAGGTGAAACAAAATTCATGCAAGGCAGACGATGACAATACTCTCAGAGACAGAAAACATCCTCGTTCGTATCCTACATATACAGAGAAGTGCCATCATTCAGCTTGTTTTAAGAAGTCGAAACAGCACACCAAAAGAATTGCTAGCAGCACACTCAGGAGTTGGGTAATGAGGAACCTGAGCGTCACACAACTGCTGTCATCAGAAATATTTCACCAAAAAGGTACAGGTTAAACTTTGGACATCTTCTGTTCTTGCCAAAGCTCCCACTAACAAATTCTGCTAGGGTTTAAACAGAACTGCATGACAATGATCAATCCTTACAATAGAGCCATCCTTTCCTAAGATGTTAAAATCTAAGCAAGAAAAATTAACTCATCTTCAATGTTGCAACATAAGCCTGATGCTTCATAAAGACTGCAAAACATCAGTTATTTTATACAGATACTTTTAATGCCTTAGAAAGGGAGAAAAGCTCACCAATTTAAATCAGAACTACGTGTGGAGATATCCACAGCACAGTTATTGAAGCCTCCTTATTTTAAAAGGGGTAGATAAATGGGGCTAAAGAAGAGGCATCAAGTTAAATAAGCAAGAGTATTTAATGGAACATGGTATTTCTAGTCAGCTAATTTGGAAGAAGCTATTTTTCCTTCTGCTCCATAAGCAAATCTAATCACGTCTTTAAGTGTCCTGGGAAATGTAAGCTTCTTATAATTCAGTTTAAGTTTAATGAAAACATCCATAAAGTATAAATGTAAAGGAGAAACATTTGTCAGACAAAAAGGAGTCACTTCTCAGAAATTTCTCAGTTGCTCTAGAATCGCATGAAATTTGAGGGTTTTTTCTCTCCTAACTAGATTTCAAATCATAGCATTATGCTGCAGCATAATCTAGCAGTCTGGGTAAAACATGTAGGTCAGAAAGTTTCATGCTAACTAATGGGTGAATAACATTAACTAAAGCTTAATTAATGCTAACAAAACAATGAAATCACAGAGGAGAACCAGATGAGACTTTTTTTTTAGCTCTCTAGAACTGGGAGTTCTGTAGGGAGGATTGAAACATGTAAACATTATTAGTCAATTCATTTGATTTATTTTCCAGAAAGCTAATATTAAAGTTGAAAAGGGTTAAGAATTACATTTTGACAGGAGAGAACAGAAATAACAGGATACAGTCAGCAATTTCTAAATGAAACGAACTAATTTTGATGGTAGTGGAAACCAACTTACAGCACTAGGCCAGCATGTTGAAGCAGTATAGACAGGATCCCTAAAAGTTCACAGAGCATCACTCTTCCACTGGACGAATCACAAGTCAAGTCTGTTTCAATTTATCCATCCATGAATAGGAGTTTAGCAACCTGATACCAACTGCTGTACTAAAATCAGACAGTCTGAAGAACCTTAACGTTTCTTACTGTATCCCTTAAGGATATAGTAAGGAAGGCTGTACATTTTTTCCAACAATAGCTAAATTAAGAAACTGGTAGTAGCTTTGTTACTTACCTAATATACACTATAGAACACACCAGTAATGCTACCTAACCAAGCCTTATGATATTAGGGTCACTTACGGCATTCCTTCTCATCACTGTCATCAAAACAATCCGGCAGCCCATCACACTGCCAGGCTCCTGGGATACAGCGCCCGTTACTGCACATGAAGTTTCCAGGAATGTTGCATTCATTTGTGAAGTTATTCCCAGGCAACAGCTGGCTCACTGTAACAAACAAAAAACAGGGAAGTTTACAGGAGATTTTTAAAAAGGCAGCAAAAGCAGGCAGCGAGCAAGCTGTTTATCAGTGGCTGAATGAAGATGAGACAAATGGTATCTTGGCCCTGGATATTTTGTCATTATCCTTATCAGTATTTTTAGTATGATACTTGGTAGCACTTTTTTCCTAAAACACTCCCCACTTCACATATTTCTTTCTTGCTATTTTCTTTATAGAAACATATGTGCAGCCTTCTATGTACCCTTAGGTCAAAGCAAAGTTTGCTAAAAAATAACCCACAACCCACCAAACAAAAAACTCTCCTTCACATGGCTGATTTAAACACAAGTAAAACTGATGAGGCTACAAGAACCCAACTCAATACTCTCATGCCTTTGTCAGATCAGTAGTTAGCTTGCAGAATAGTTTTGTTGTTTGCCAATGGCTAGGAACTAAGTAAAACATTAATTCATACTAGGTTTTCAATTAAGTTTTAAGAGTATTGCTGCTGATCAAAGTTAGAATTGAGCTTCTTGGTGTTAATATATTCCCTGGCATACAATCTATCCACTATGACAGTTGACACACTGTGAGTCTGCCGAGTGGAGGGGGTTTAGTAGCTGGGTACTGGAGATCAAGATAACAGTGCAAGAAGGAAACCTAGAGATGTGCCTTCAAGGTTAAACACAGATCCACTCAGTCATTTTAATCTACCATGTTTCCCACTTTGTGTATTGTTTTTGGAATGCAGGTATCACAGAAACACAAACTTCAGTGAAGGAAGACAATGATATTCAATAGTTTTAATAAGTACCAAAACAGTTATGTCAGGTGGTCGAGCTAGGGGGAAGCTGCAAGACAAGGCAGAGAACGAAAGAATATCCTTTCCCCTCATCTTCCTCTGTCATGTTCCAGACTAGTCACAGGCACCGTGCACTTTTCCAGGTAAAAAACAGAAATAAAACCTTTGCACATAAGGGCCAAGTTGTCACAAAAATATGCCCCCTCTGCATGCCCACATATTGTCATGATTCAAAATCAGGAAGAACAAACTAAGCTCATGCACAGCTTTATTATTTACTATAATTTACCTGTTTTGATTATAATTGCACTCCCTGGGGGAGTGGCAGAGCTGCAGTTAGTTCCATCCATTGTCTACCCTACACCAGCTTGCTTCATGTTCCTGTGAGTCCAAATCCTTCCCCTCCCCAGGAAGGCCTGAGCTCCAGGGGTGAGAAGAACTACTACAATCACAGCATGGCAAGTGCCCCACTCTTCAATGCTGCATGGGGCACACAGCACACCACACCTGCTAGGACCAGGAGTTTCAGAGAAGACCTTTTCCTAGCTCATTACTGCAGTCCCAAGGAAGAACCTGCTCCATACAGGCATCTTTGGAGAACTTATCTGCCAAAGAAACAAGCCTTTAAGCATGAGGTTTTCTGGAAACTCCCAAACCAGCCAAATGCAGATGGCTCTCTTCCTCCCCTACAACATAGCAAAATGCTGCATCCCTGACACAAGCAAAACTGCTAACATCACTGTTTCAAACAACATGATAGGAATGCTTCAGGGTGGTATTTTTTTTAATGCCCCAAACAATATTATTTCCTCTCAAGTGTTATTTCGTGCAAATGGGTGACTCTCCTGGGGGCATTCTAAGAATCTGCCAGCACAGAGCAGATGCCTTAGTGGAAATTTGCTCTGAGCTGTTAAAAGACAAGGTAGTTCAGAAAAGTGGGGAATACAAGGTCTTCTGAGCCAAATGGGGCAATCTCAGCCACTGGCCACATACCCAGAACCACCTGCAACTCTCCTGCTGTAGCACCCTGAAGAAAGAAAGTGACAGCCAGCAAAATCTAAGCCTAGGCTATGCAGCTGGCAATTTTATGTCTTCTTGCTTTTAGCAGTTCCATTCAAACCTCAATTCCACTCCCTGCATCACTGCTTTTCTTATCCAAGAAGACTGGGTTTGGTCTACATACTGCAATGAGAAAAGGCTACAACCAGAAGAAGCTCAGCTCCAGCCCACTAAGGCATGGCCTTCACTGCTCCCAGCAGCTGCCAGGGAAATGCCATACCCAACTCTACTTCATGCCTGAGTCCCTAAATCTAAATCAGTTATAGGAACAGTTTGTCCTTTGCTAGTCCTGCCACAAAACACTGAACAGACATGGTGCTGCCAATAACCAGCCCTCGGTCAGTACAGCCTTACAGAATCACTGTTAATTAAGTTCTGCAGTTCTGTGTTCAACCAGTAAGGGGTTTTGTGCTGGCTCTGGCTGGGATTGAGTTAATTTTCTTTATAGTAGCTGGTATGAGGCTATGCCTTGGATTTGTGCTGAAAACAGCATTAAAAATATAGGGATGTTTTTGTCAGTGTTGAGCAGTGCTACCACAGAGTCAAGGCCTTTTCTGCTCCCACACCACCCCAGCAGTGAGTAGGCTGGGGGTGCACAAGAAGCTGGGAAGAGACACATCTGGAATAGCTGATTTCAACTGACCAAAGAAGTGGAAGAGATCATCCTGAGTGACACCACACAGCACATGCAAGAAAAACAAGCGATCAGGTCCAGTCAACATGGGTTTATGAAAGGCAGGTCCTGTGTGACCAGCCTGATCTCCTTCTACAACAAGGTGACCCATCTAGTAGATGAGGGAAAAGCTGTGGATGTTGTGTACTTACACTTCAGTAAAGCCTTTGACACTGTATCAGCAGGTCATGGCCTGGGTGGGTGTGCTCTGAGATGGATGAAGAAGTGGCTAGATGGCTGGGCCCAAAGAGTTGGTGGCAGCAGGTTACAAGTGGTATTCCCCAGGGCTCAGTATTAGGGCCAGTTCTATTTAATGTCTTTATCAATGATCTAGATGAGTGGATTGAGTGCACCCTTAGTAACTTTGCAGATGACATCAAGTTGGGTGGGAGGGTTGATCTGCTGGAGGAAAGCCATACAGAGGGATCTGGATCAGCTGAATTGTTGGGCTGAGGCCAGTTGTATGAGGTTTAACAAGGCCAAGTGACAAGTCCTGCACTTAGGTCACAACAATGCCATGCAATGCTATTGGCTTGGGGAAGAGTGGTTGGAAAGCTGCCTGATGGAAAAGGACCTGGGGGTGTTGATTGACAGCTGGCTGAATATGAGCCAGCAGCATGCCCAGGTAGACAAAAAGGCCAACAGAATCCTGGCTTTTATCAGGAATAGTGTGGCCAGCAGGACTGGAGAAGTGATTGTGCCACTATACTTGGCACTGGTGAGGCCCCACCTTGAATCCTGTGTTCAGTTTTGGGCCCCTCATCATAAGGAAGACAGTGAGGTACAAGAGAGAGTACAGAGGAGGGTGACGAAGCTGGTGAGGGGCCTGGAGCACAGGCCTTACGAGGAGCAGTTGAGGGAACTGGGGCCTAAGCAGCCTGGAGAAAAGAAAGCTGAGGGAAGACTTTATTACTGTCTACAACTACTTGAAAGGAGGTTGTAGCACAGAGGGTGTTGATCTCTTCTCCCAAGTAGCAAGTGGTAGGATGAGAGGAAATGGCCTCAAGTTGTGCCAGGGGAGATTTAGATTGGATATTAGACATTGGAACAGGCTGCCCAGGGAAGTGGTGGAGTCACCATCCCTGAAAGAGTTTAAAAGGTGTATAGATTATGTTCTTAGGGACATGGTTTAGTGCTAGAGTTAGGTTATGGTTGGACCAAAAATGATTCTATGATATTCCAGACTGTACAATGTCATAGTCACTATATAAAGCTGGAAGATGAACAAGAGGACTTTTGGAGTGATGATGTTTGTCTTCTCAAGTAACTGTTATGTGTGATGGAGCCCTGCTGTCCTGGAGATGGCTGAATACCTGCCTGCCCATGGGAAGTAGTGAACGAATTCCTTCTTTTGCTTTGCTTGTGTGCATGGCTTTTGCTCTACCTATATTAACCTGTCTTTATTTTACCCATAAGTTTTCTCACTTTCACCGTTCTGAGTCTCTCCCACATCCCACTGAGGGGGAGTGAGCAGTTGTGTGGTGAAGAGTTACCAGCTGGGGTTAAAGCAGGACAGGTTTTGGTTTTGTTTGGTTGGTTGGATTTTTTTGCCCTTTTTTGTTTGCTTTGTTTTTTCTTAAACAAGTGATTGAACATATTCAAATCAGTCTTCACATCATTCACCTGTACCTGCTAAGTATCAACAAATCAAAATTGCTACTCTCAGACAGCTACAGAGAGTGAAACTGTCGGCATCACACACCCTCATATTAGCAAACAACTCCCAGTGCACAAATAACACCTATGCCTCCAACTGGAGAAAACCTGCCACAGTATTACTAAACTACGGCATGCTGTCACCAGATCAAGATATGAAAGAAATGAGACACCTGGGTATTCTTTGCAATGTGAAGGTACAGTCAATATGTCATGTTCTCAAGTTTGTTATAATAAAAAGCATCGAAGAGCTTCAACAGCAGAATCTAACTCCCTTCTTCACACTCCTCCCAAAAAATAGCTTTCAGGTCAGTATGGTACCACTAGAAGACTTTCCTAGTAGTTGTCATAACTTAGAATTTACACATTCTCAAATATTATAAAATGGAAATATCCTGGCTAAGAATAAATCTCTGATGTAAACCTGAGTTATTTCAAGCTTGCCAAGATAACTAGGAATCACTGAGGCTTTTGCTCTCTCACAACCCTAAGCGCCTAGGCAGCACATTCAGGCAGCAACATCAAAAAATGCCATTCTCACAGTACCCCTCTCTGTTGCTCTGCAATACATTCTTGTCTAACCTCATACCTACAACTCTCAGCCAACCTGCTCCACTTCTATACGGAAGTTGCATCTATTAAAAATGAAAAATCCTGCTGTCAACACTTAAGTGAGACCTCTTCTAGATTTGGGCAGGTTGCTAGCTGAGTACTGACACCAGATCTCACAGGTACCTGCCCTAACTAAAGAACTCTCCACCCTAAGCATCACAGTGTTCTTGAGGAAATCATAACGGAATGCATTTCAAGCACTGTAACACATCCTGTGCAGAATAACCAAAGTTCAGCTCCTGTCAGATCTACTGTATTCTTGCCTGAAAAGCTTTAGCCATGATCTCCACACTTCTTTAACAAAAAAAAAAAAAAACTTAGACCAAGCCAATCATTTAAGAAACTTAAAGAGTTTCAAAAGCAAAAACCACAAAACAAGAAACAATCCCCTCAAAAAAGCTAACAAGTCCCTGTCACTTTTAGCAACTCCTTTAAATAAATGCTGTACTTCTACCCTACTAAATTTATGCAACATTCCAGGGGTACCAAATTTTATTTGTCATCCAGTAAGTTGTTTGGTTATATTTCCTTTGTCATACAATAATTTTATCCTCAGTGTTCTTCTGAAGCAAGTAGTACCAACCTTTTCAGACAGGAAACAAAAGACACTGGCAAATCAAGTTACTTGCTGACAGCCCTGCACAGGTTTTGCTGGGGAACAGGAACACAGAACTCTGGCTCAATCCAATTTCAAAGCAACATCTATTTCTCTTAAAACATGACCATCAGCTGCTGGAAGAGAGTCACAGGGTACAGACAGCAATCTGAGAGTCCACACATCCAGAAACTGTTTTACATGCATTACTCCATCTCCAAAAAAATCCATTGGTGGATAAACAACTATCAAAACAGTAGTACATGTGAAACTGTTTTAAATTGGATTGCTTCTTTTACTTCTTTCACTTTGCAAGTCTCTTCTATCAGTTGTAAAAACTCTCAAAGAAATTCTCAGTACAGTCATCACCTCCCAGCCTTAAGGAATGCGGTTTCTGCCCACTGAGAATACAGCCCACTGCATGACTTGGAGGAGGCGGGGCTCTGTGCATGCATATGAGGAGGAGCAGCATTACAGACACACACAAGACAAACATGAGAAGGACCCAACTATATAATCTTGTCCATTTTTCTAATAAGGTCCATACGGATGTCAGGTTCTGTGCAGTCAACTTGCTATACCATCTGTTGGCAGGTGCAGAAATTCTTTCAATCTGGTAGAGTTGGTTTTCCAATAGTTGACATATTTACCCTGCAGACTCTTTGACCAATTTTGAATTTTACTCAAATATAAACTACACAGATATGTTCAGTTACCAAAGGAGGAAAGGAAGAAGGGGAAAGACAGAGTCCATTTGCACTGCAACACATTGCTCACTTGAAGAAGCATGCCATCTGGTCTGAAGAGAAAAAAGAGACTCATGTTTCACTTTGAAGGGGACTGAGGAAGGAAAGTCAATCTGTTTTAGCAGCCACTTCCAAAAATGTTAGCATCCAAATATTTAATACTTGTTAAAAAAGAATCAGGAGAAAAAATTATTAAAGGACCAGCCATACTGAGTACTTTACAGTGTATTAGGAAAGAAAGTCAAATATATCCTTCACAAAAAACCCTTTACCTGAAATCACTCCAGAATTGTGAACATTGCAAAACTGATCACTACTGGTAACACTGCTGCCTCTGTATCAGAAAGTGTAATCAGTAAGAGTATGCACTCACCCTGCCAAGGAGGAAGACATACAAGACACTTACGTGTTCAACAGCCTCATTAATGCCAGTAACTTCAGACCCTTTGTGAAGAGGACCTGTCACCAAGGATGAAGCATGAACTCGTCACTGCCAAGCCTTCTGCCATGTATTTTGTGGGAATCCTGGGATCTTTCTTCACTGCATACTTTCAATTGGTCACTGCTTAAAGGTTTTCAAATGTGAAGAGAATTATTTTGATCCAAGGTGCTATATAGCTGTGAGGCTGAAGGGGTACTCATGATACTTTCTGACCACATGATGCACACAGTATGCTCCATATTTGAATGAATTAATACTTTCTTTCTACTTATACCCTTGCCAGCTGTAAATCCACACCAGGTTTGATTTCAGCACATCAGAAATCCATTCCCACTCTACTGAAATCCGCAACATGTTCTGAAAACAAAAGGAAAGAGACTAGAACAAGCCAGTAGCTGGAATTTGCAGCGAGATGGCATCAAAAAGACACCTTCAGAACCGGCCAATATTTGCTCATCAGTAAAACACAACTAAAGGAAAGTGACAGATAGTGGCAGACCTGAACAAACACTTTTTGATCCTCTTCCATCATCTTAAAAAGATAGCAAGTAAGCAGGGCTAAGTGCCTGGTAGGATATTGCAAGATTATATTCTGTAGAGACTGCAAAACTATTCACAAATGCTTACATTCAGGACCAATTGCTTCTATAAATTTAGGCACTAAGGACAGATGTATCTTATCATATTTCTTCATGTTGATATGAAGCATCTGACTCACTCCACATACAGTTTACAGTTATCTACTAATGCAGATGATGCACCCAGAAGAGGAATTCAAAAGCTGATCATGAAGAAACTCCAAACATTATGCTTTGCCTACAAGCTTCAGTTTAACATGTGAAAGCATAAACTTCACTGGCAAAACAAGTATGTTGTCATTAAGGTAACACCAGTGGAATTCAGGTAGAGTTGGCTCCACACTGAGCCTATTTGTGCTTATGAAACAAAACCAAAGGTAGGACTCCTGCAGCCACCCAGAGTCTGTGGCAAACTTACTCAAACTCTTTACTACACTTTAGCCATTGTTAAAACAGGGCACAAGTTTCTAAGAGGAAGATCTGTGGGGGACTACAGTGGGTCTGTGGATTACGTAACGGAGGGCATGGGAACAGAAATTAGCCTTGAAGTTATTAAGGTCTACCTGTAAGAAAAATGGCAGTAAAGGAGTATCTGGAGATATTAAGGTGTACCCGTGAGAGAGAAGGGAGTAAAAGAGTAACATTGATGACAGCAAAATTAGCTAATGAGATGTTACTACTACAACTTGTAACCAATGGCAAAAAGACACTTGAGCTGGTAAAGACTATATAAAAAGGCATTTGTGGCA
The DNA here is from genome assembly GCF_037038585.1 of Patagioenas fasciata. Lineage (NCBI taxonomy): Eukaryota > Metazoa > Chordata > Aves > Columbiformes > Columbidae > Patagioenas > Patagioenas fasciata. Next base: position 23,590,373 of record NC_092524.1, on the reverse strand, counting down.
ATAAATGGAGACTGCTGTTTGTACAGAAGAACTTGGTCTGTATCATTTCTCTGTCTCAACCGTGACAAAGGTCCCATACTGAACTCAAGTACGTAGAGCATAAAAAGATTGCTCATTAACAGTACCAAACAGGAAAGGAAATTACACCACTGACAACTAAGTTCACATTCCATCTCTTAAATAAACAACTTCAATACCATCCAAAAAGTTGCTTGCACCTGCCTGTTCATAAGCCCCATGAACACTAGTCTTCAGCTTGATTTGCTTTCCCATGCACTACTGCAAAGTTGCCTTGCCAGAACAGAGGACAAGCATCCCAGAGCACATTCAGGCTGGCTTTAGGAACCAAAGAATAAAACAAGCTCTCCCTTACTCTGCCATGAAGTCATCTGTCACAAATAAAGAACAACTGCCAATGATCATCTACCAATTTGAATCCCCTTGAAAAGTTTTAATGCTTATCCTCCCCATCCTCATTTAAGCTGCCTGGTTATTAAGTTGCTTATGCAACATTAGAAGTTATCTGGGTTATTTATAAAGGCAGATTGGCAACACCACTGCAATATAAGTGCTCAAAAAAATGGTTTCTTCACTGAAGCAGCAAGTAAGTTAGTGGTTATTCAAAGAACTCCTCACTGTTAAGGTTCGATTTCACCTCCTACAGTTTTCCAACTATGATCCATTAGATGTGATATATTCAATATCTAACATTTTGAAGTCTGAAAACGGGTAAGACCTAGTCAAAAGAACCGTAGGAGCTTCTGCTACTTCCAGTTATACACTACATATTACTGAGGCAAGTCAAAGTCAACAGGAAAACCCTTTTCAGAGCACTAAAAAGGATAGCTTCTTTCAATCTAGACAGAAAAACTAAAGTGGCAAGGAACGCAGACTGCTACCAGATGTCCATCCTTCACTAATTCCTCACAGCAAAAGCTGCCTTTACTGAACTGGAGAGTGATTACCACATCATAATCTCCATCATAAATAATACAATATGTCTTCAATAGGATATTTTTTTTTCTAAATATCCTACAGTGTTAATATAAGCAATTGGCAAATTCACCATAGAAGATGCCTGTATTTCAGCACTTGGCCATGCAAGCACCTGAATTAAATATAATCTTCTAAGTCATTCCCTAATAAACAACCACTTGCTTTTTCCTTGCAACACAATGTGGAGAAAGTGAGCTGAGGTAAACAGGCTTACTTTAATCCTACAGCCTTCATGGCTGGATTCTTTATTTGGGGGACTGGACATTTCACTAGAGTCCCCACATTTGCTCTTCTCCAATGCAGCTGCCTGAGTACACACCAAAAATACATATATCTCCTAGGTCTGCAGTCTCTCAGCCCACTTAGCATGGTACAAGAGAAACAGGCACAGAGTGAATACAGCTCCAAGCTAGTACAAGTTTAAACAGAAAAAGGATGAGGAGGAAAGGAGAAAGAAATACTTCAGATTAGTGAACAAGGTGCACATCAAAGGAAAAGCATTCCACAGCAAGAAGGTCAAATGGAGATTATACACTGTTCTTATCCAAACTAAAGCTATCCAACCAGATTGTTTCCTCACAGAAGCAGAAGAGGCAAATACATCTTATCCTTAATACCTTTGAGGGATGTATTGCTATAAAACCACTCTGAGGACAACATTATTTTTGTCTTCACAAAAAACCTAAAGAATTTACACACAACAGCCCAGAAGGCCTACAACAGATCTTGGAACAGAACTTAGATTTCATGATCTCAGTCTCTGCTTTAGCAATATACATGTAATTACTTGCCAACAGGAGTCAAACAGCATTGTTTGTACCAAACAGCTGTACTTAAGAGAAACTAAATGGGGGCAGGAATGAAGGAAGAGATAACAAGCTTTTGTGTCCCATCACACTATTCCAGTCTCCTGATGACCAGACCAAGCTGACATTCTGCCTCAACAATACAGAGATCATGCCTGAACCGTGACAGCAGTGAGACTGAGTCCAATTCATTCACTTCTGAATTTAAGCATTTAACTCCAAGTAGTACATATGCTGCTCCACACAAGAACCAAGAAATTACAGGGTTGAGCCCTTTTTATCCCCTGGTGAATAATGTTTATGATCTTTCACAAGATAAGTAGCCATGTGGTAGTCATTTTCTCCCTAATTTTGGTTAGTGGAAACTCTTGGATACTCATGGCAAAAGGTGTCAGTACATGACCCTCAATTTCTTTCAGCTATAACGGCCATGAGTTACATCTTTAATGAACAGTTTCCCATCCTGCTTGCCCTCAGTCCCCCAAGACAACTTATAGCAGAAGACCAACTCAGACTCATCCACCTAACCCCTAGAGCAGGGGTGTCAAGTTCATTTTCACCAGGGGCCACATCAGCCTCACAGATGCCTTCAAAGGGCCGAATGCAATTTTAGGACTGTAACTGTAATTTAGGAATGTAACTACTCCTATGAGTTTGACACCCCTGCCATAGAGCAAGATTAATACACCAAATTTAGGATTGTTTGGTTCATCATAGACTCCACTCCAGTTCCTCTCCCTGCAGTGAGTTTAAGTAAATTATGAAAACCATTGTTGTACAACGAATTAGAGTACACAATGACATAGGACCCTTTAATAATTAACATCCTCTGGAATGGAAACATTTTCCCTAATTATACGTTCCTTATACTCTCAGAAGAGCTTAGCTATTATCTCCAGGCACTTTAAGTTAGCACAGTCCAGAAGAAAAATCTGAAATACAAAGAACATACTCCACCAATTGTCATCTTCAGGTTATTAAGCAGTGACTCTCTTCTAATCACTTAATCTTACCCACAGTTTATGACTACACCTTTGTGATCTTCCAAAAGAGCAGAAGACACTGTCACAAAAAATATTCCACAGCAGTGCAACTGAACAAAAGCAGGTAGCCCTGACCCCCTGGAAACACTGAGTTCAAAGGGAACCTGCTCTCTGACAGAAGAAAGCTGACCAGTCACTGTCTCCACATCAGCTCCACAGGCAGGTTCTTTAACTTCCACACAGCTCGAAGCCAGGTATACATTCATACATCATGGTAAGCAGGATAAGGAAAGAAACAGAAGGGGTTGCTGCACAGTTACTAGCAGAATCTTCTGTTTGCTGAAGTAATGTGCATAGTTAACAAATAAAAGTGAAAAGGTAAGACCACCAGACTTTGGTGGATTCTATTAATTTCTGCTGCACAAGGAGAAACTCATGTTTCCAATTTTGCTATGTCGGTGAGCAGAGTTATTTATAGACTATTAAGGCTTTCTAATAGCAGTCAGTGATGGCCACTAACTCTTGTCTTTCAGTTTTCAGAAGATAACTCCTTTAGCATGATGTTTTGAATCACAGGGCAATGGTGTTTCTCCCTTGAAATCACTCCTAGCAATATATCAGCTCTACTCCAAACACCAGCACCTTAATAGAACCACTTTTCTTTCAACTTCTTAATAGAAGGCATTGCTCCTGAAGACACAGTCCTGCATTCAGACAGACTATTAGGAAGTTTAGCATCAAAGAACAATAGTCATCTTCACAGGCTGTGACAGACCTCCCCACTTCTGAAGCAGCTCTGGCTCTCCTGTCCTGAGTCATGCCAACTGTTCAGCTTTGACCCTTATAGACTACATATATATATATATATGTATACACATACACACACATACATATAGACAGTGCTTTTTCACAAGAGAGATACTGTTGCATGAAACTTTGCTTTGACTGCAACCAGGTTCGTGTCTGATGTATAATACTTTTCCAAATGTTTCTTCACTAGAAACACATACTTTTCAAATCTAATTTTCAAGCTTTAATTTGATAGAAGAGCATGACAGCACTGGTGCAAAATGATAAGTAATATAAATACACATAAAAAAATGCAATTGAGCATCTTCATTGGGTGCAGCAGCAGCAAAAACAGCAAGAAAAAAAACCTGAAGATGTAACTTCTATATTCAAACCTGCTAAAAGCAAAGTGAATCCTACTGATTTTATACCCTCTGTAGTCAGTAACTTTCAACACACTTCTTACTAAAAGACAATGTTTTTGTTTTGCTCACAGCCTCTCTACTTTTGAAGAAAGATTTCTCTGAAGCACCCTTATGATACAGTTAGGGAAGAGACAGTAAATCAAGTTCTATTATATCTAGTATTAGATGAATCAAAGTACAAGCATCTGACACAGTGAGGAACCTCAGATTAGTCTGCCTGTTATGCCTTATAAGCTTGGATTCAAAAAAAAAAAAAAAAAAAAAGAGGCAGCCTAACTTTGCCTTGGTAAACTTTATGATCAACTATCTGTCCTCACACAGAAAACACTTCTGCATCTCACAAAACTGAACAGACTGTCTGCATCAAGCCTGTGCTATCTGGTCATACGGTATTAGTCACCCTGAAAACACAGCCTAAATTATTCTCAACAGTTCATGGACAGAGAGAGTAAACTGAGTTAAGTAATCTCAGTCCTGTTTCTCACATCCCAAACTACAACAAAAGTGATGAACAAAAGTTCCATTTTAACAATGAGCACTCTGGCTTTTTTTTGTTTGTTTTTTCTAACAATTGGAAATGGCTACTTTTAACTTTCCTCACATAACACTCCATGTCAATAAAAACCTGCCTAGCACAATTAGGTTTACACTTCCCAGTCACAGAATCTGAACATTTACTTTCAAATATCAAAGGTTTTTAATTGCTCTTCGAGGCTTGTTTCTGCAAGGACTTTTTTTGCACTACGCAGATGTAGAAGGTCCAAAAGGCTGCTGTTAACCACATATTCTTGCTTAAAAACATGTATTGAAACACCTCTACTTAAGCGCCTTCCGAGATGACAGCTGTGCAAACTCTGGGATGTTCAGCCTTACTAGCTGGGCAGATTCTTTTAAATCCTACAGCAAATATAAGAAAAATCCCACAGTTGTTCTGTGTGGAGAAAACAACTGAATTCATTATCAGCTTATTTACCCACATGCAAGTGCTACTTCAAAGTGTTCTATTGTGCCATACAACGATGACTTCAAGGGTGCTTCACTGAAAAGTAATGAGAAGGAGTGGCAGCAGTTAACTGTATGGGTGTGTCAGTGCTAATTATTAAAGAAAAAAAAAATCTACAATGTCAGTTGCTCTGGGAGCATTTCACTATGGCAGTGGCTAAAGTATGCCATAACTTACAGGCATAAGAAGCACTGAAGTCTTTTGGAGTTTGTAGCTGATACTGGACACATTCTCTCTCTGCATCCCAGCATACAAAACCAACAATGCCCAAATATGTAGTAATACAAAAACATGGAGGGAGATGAGAGGAAGGGAAAAGTGGTAGCTATGAAGGAGAACACCAATCTCATCTCTCAGCAGGATGCTACAGAGGTATAATCTTACCCCTTCTATTACACAAGGAGTAGCCACTTAACACAAGACTACTTAGTATTTCTGCAGTCTTCTGTCCCACCACACAACTCACACACAGAATCAAACTCTGCAAATGAATGCAGTTTAATCAAGAGCTACACATTAAAAAACCAAAACAAACCCCTAGGGCAGAACAACAGCCCTAGGTTAAGAGCAGGACAGGACTGTAGCCTTTTCTCAAGCTAAACCAGAAAACCTAAATCAAAACACTCCTGCCATTTTCAACTTCAACAGACATCACTTAAGCTAATAAAGTCGCTTGTACTTAACAACTATGCCACAATTCCTTCTTTAAGCAGCAAAGGAGAGTTTTCAAGAGAGCTGTCTTGGCAGCTGCATATCAGAGTTTTCCCCAATAAGGAAAGATGCATGTCAGAACCAGACATGCCATGCTGTGTTCCTGGAAGCACGTAGGTAGTGAAGGCTGGTATCCCACCCTGACATCTTAGCAGTGAATGACCATTTGACAAATGTGCTACATTCAGAACGTGCAGGGCTCTGAAAGGGAACTCAACGTATAAGTACAGTAGAGAAACCAAAACAAGATCAAGTTATAATAACGATATCCTCCCGATGATATCAGGAAAGTAATTTATGCATTTAGGATCTGTGTGTCAGTACAGTACATGAGAAGGGGAAAGTAAGCTGTGGCATTGTTAACAAGGGGACAACTCAGGCTGTGTGACTACATGAAAGCTCCACACCTTGGAAAGAGCCTACAAGACACAGCTGGGATCTCAGGCTCCACAGAAGGGCCAAGTCCGAGAAAGGCCAGGATACAGGCCAGAGTAACAGAACAAAGCATCAACAACAACCTTAACAATAAAGAAAAACACTCATAACCTCTCACTGAACGACACTAAGCTAATTTCCAAGTGTGAGGAGATTGATGACAGATAACCACTATTTTAATCTAGACAGAGACGTATCTGCGGACTTCCCTACCTTGGGAAGCAACTCAGCTCCTGCTTTGAAGTCTCACCCTAAGAACAGAAAACGAGACAAGAAACCTCTCTCCCAAGGCTCCTAAAAAAGGAAGAAGCATGTTTTTCCAAATAATACGTTGAAACAACAGTTAAAATTATGAGAAGAATTATCAGAAGACAATTAGAGTTAAGGAAAGGCAACAGTTTACGAGTAGTGTATAATAGGTGCTAGAGACAGCACACGTCCAGTGAACATGGTGTACTGTTCCTAAACAGAAGCATTACCTGGAAATAGATAACCTCTTCAAATACAAATGCAAATCCAACAAAGAGATAAGAATTAAACTGAAAAGGCGGCATACATGAAGACCAAGTGAGTTGAGTGACAAAACATGGTGCAAAGTAAACTTGGAATATCGCTGAATCTTCAAGAACAAACACAACTAATTGCCCTCCAGCTGTAATTACAATGCAGAAATGGACATATACACCTTTAGAAAAAACAATTCCAACACAACAAGCCAAATTACAACCTTGATTTCAGAGGATCACCAGGCTGGATTATAATCAAGCAAATTTCATCCACCCTATATTGAAAACACAAAAAACCACGGTGCAGCCACAGTGACACTATTTAGACCATCCAGACCTCAAACCACTCCCACAATATTTTGGAGATCACTGACAATATGCTGGTCTAATTCAACAGTGAGACATCACAGAACACTAGCCTCTTCAAATGTCATGTCCCAGGTCTATTTGAAGAGATTTGCCATTACTTCAGGCTCAAGAGGTTTCTCTTATATAAAAGACAGTGTGTGCTTGCCCTTTTCCCATCACTCTGGTCACATGTCCTCCACTAGGCAAGCCACAAAAAGACAGTTAAGCGGGGCAGAAGATGGAGCTCAGGAATGACAGATACATACAACAACTGGTTATTTATTTCAAGTTGGGAATTTCCCATAATCACCATCAGAGACCTAGAAAATAATCACCTCAAGTGAAAAGCAACAGTTTTTATAACCAACTACCTAAAACATAATTTTCTTCCATTCAAACTGAGGTCTTTGATAAGCTCTAATAAAAATTATAGAGAAAATAAAGTGACTCAGTATTTGCTGCACAGATTAGATTTCTGCTGCTTTCTGTAAGCATATCAATAACAGAAAAATAAATGACATTTGCATTTTGTCAATGCTGTAGGAAGATACAGGCAGATATTATATTGAAGTGGGAGGCTCATTCTTTTCACAATTTAGTTTCATCTTATGTATTCACTTACTCATTGTACCAGAAGCCCTACCAATGATGTTTTCCCATTGTAAAAGAACATATACAATGCCCCCACACAGATAGGATGTTAATGCAGGGTGTGCAGTGTGGCAGTGCAAACTTTCTGCAAGGCACTGGTGACCAATTCTTTCCAGCAAATACTGCCACAGGAAGATATCCACACACCCCATACACGACAAACTGCTTTCAATCTAGCAGTAAAATTGGGTTTGTTTACATTATAGGCAATCTTGGATTTTGTCTCTTTCAACAGTTGCTGTGTTTATCAGCACAGTGAAGAGTGAATAACAGTGAAGAGTGAAGAATACTAGAATGAAAACAGACAGAGAAAAATTTAGCGAAAGAGCAGACAGGCTTTTGATGCATGCATGAGAAAAATTAACATTTCCCCACAAGCAGTGGAGGTGACTGTTGTCAACATCTTTGGGAAGGGCCACACATGACACAGTCCAGGATTTATGTGGTCCATTGTGCAGTCCATAGTCCATTTAGTCTGTGGTGTACCACCTTTTGTCCTTTTTCCTCCTGTCATCCATCATATTTATGTATGCTACAAAGTGTACTTTCTGTAGAAGCCAGGACAAAGACATATCCGGATAGACAGCACCAAACTGGCAAATACTGGGAGGGTTGTGGAGCAAACAGAAGAGTTGGGGAATCACAGAGTTACACAGATGGAGACCAGAAGGAACAGACAACATCTCAGGAATTTCATGAAAATTTTCTACAACAAGAAGTTCATAATATTTCAGTAACCCAGAGAACTCAAGATCCTCAGGCAAAAGACATGGCTTCTACACATTTGATAATAAAGTTTTATTCTCAAATCGTGTATCTACTTAGTCCCAAGGCAGGATACCTTTGTTTTCACACCAAACCCAGACTGAAACTTAGGATGCAGTAAGTTCATAGATTTCCCATTCTTTTTTTCAAGGTTCTAGGGAAGCAAGCATTATCACTTGCAGTAACACCTAAAACTGGCCGTAATAGAGGTTCCTGTGAGCCATGACAAATATACTAATGAAATAGCAGTTTCAGGCTGCTGACATTAAGGGTTAATTTTGAGTCTCATTGGCCTAGCTGGCGGCTCCCATAAATAACAACCCAGCAGATACAATTGCAAAGCAGGTATATTTGGCTCCAGTCACTCTGTCAATTTAGTGGCAACTAACATCTGAAAATTGCAGGGTGTAAATTTAGCAATAGTGGGTCTCACAGATGCGCTTTTTTATTGGTAGAGACTATATTTGATTAATCAGAATTAAAAGAGATAACACTTTGAAAGCTTATCTATTTTTTCCCCCCTAATCTTGAGAAAGAAATAAGAAAAATCAGACTGTCTTGACTGGACAATGACAAAGGCAGCTGAGCTCAAAACTGTGCATTCTGAGTTTCAACAGTAATTTCTTTCAGTTTAATGAGAATTGCTAGTGCCAGTAAATAAGATTTATGCCAAGTAGCTACCAAATCTGGCTAAGATAAGGCAGGCAGGAAGAGATGTCTCTGGAATACAGGGACAACCTGAACATATATTATCTATAAAAGACATGTTCAAATTTCTTTTACAGTCTCAAGAAATCAGCACCTAGCTAGCTCTGACTGTGGCTTTCCACTACCACTCACATACACATTCGCACCTTCCTTTCTGTCCTTCCCACACACCACAAGTTCAGAAGACAATGAAAACGGTACATAAGAGGTATTTTTAAGGACACTCTGGTAGGTAACATATAGTGCTAGACTGACAGCCATCGCCCTCAAAATAGACCACTAGCGTAGGAGATATGGGCACTATGTAAAGTTTCTCCTAAACCAGGTAACAAAAGCATGCAACAGCAGTGACCAATCAACACAGTTTTCAGTCTTCGCATTTCCATGAGCCATCATGCTCATGCATCACTGCTGTTACACTAACTCTAATTCTTACTTCGCAGAACAATTTGCCAGCCCACTTGCAGCCCATACTGGCTGCTGCTCATTTGGGTTTAGATTTTCTAAGTACCTGTGCTGGTTTGACTGGAAATGAGTTAATTTTCTTCGTGCAGTTAGAAACCTTTCTCTTTCATAGCTAGCATGGTCAATATTTGGACCTAGTTTGAGAACAAGAAGATAACACCCCAGCACAGAGTTAATGTTTTTAATTGCTCTGGTCTGAGAACCAAGGATCTTCTGAGTGCTCTGCCCAGAGGTGTGAGGCATCAAGGAGGGGGTGCACGGATGGGGTAGACCCTGACGGACATTCAGATTGATCAATAAGATTATTCCCTCTCATTAGTGTCAAACTTTATATTTAAGGATAGGTGGGATCCTCTGCTCTCCTAAGCGCTCTTTGCTTGCGCTCTCTCTCTCACATTCTTCTTCGCTCTTTTTGTTGGCGCAGGGCGAGTTCAGCTCAGGATGTTTAGTTCAGCACATTGCCATTCTGCAGAGGTCTCTGAGCCTTTCTACCTTTTTCCTTTTTTCCTTTCTTCAGGATCAGCTATTCGGGACCAGGTGCTGTTTCCTGAGACAGGCTGCTCGGTGTGGACGGAGTTTGTGAGGAACTGCATTGAGTATCTTTTGTTTTATATTCTATTTTATATATATATTTACTAATAGCGTACTGGTATTTTGTTATTTTATTAAACTGTGTTTATCTCAATCCAAGTTTCTCCCTTCCCCTTCAATTTTCTCCCCTATTTTGGGGCGGGGGGAAGGGAGAGAGTGAGCAGCTATCATGATTGTATTGCTAGCTCGGGTTAAACCACAACAGTATCTAAGCAGAATTACTTCAGACTGAGATTTTCAGTCTTCTGGTGCTGGAGCCATTGCCACACATATCCTCCCTTTAAACATACAGGCCCATATTTAAAAGAATAGGGGTCTTGCTGAACATTCAAAACTCATTTTTCTCCTGGGGAAACCTGAACTGAAAGTATTTGGAAGCAAAAAAAGATCCTTAAAAAGGCAGTCAAGATACTTCATAGACTCATTTCTTTAATTTTGATTCCCAGCTACTGCAATAACTTCTGTTTTTATTAAAAGGCAACTCATTCTGTTCAGATCTACTGTCAAAGGGTTACAGAGTCACAGCTGCCACCTTCCCAGTCAGAAAGCCCTGCAATCATCCATATGTTGAGGTCTTATCTCTTTTCTGATTCCACTTCATTAGGATCAGAGAAGCAGACCTCACAGGTGAGGTACAAAGCTCTTTAGGGTAATAGACCCTGCTATAACTTCAGAAGATTAGTTAACCCTTCAGAAAGAGATCACATATTTCAGACAAGATGCAAAGCAAATGGAAAAAAATTTAAAAGAGCAAAGACCTGAAGGGGGGTGGGGTGGTAGCTGAGCTTGCATCAGTAGGGCATCACTCTAGAGTTGATGAGGGCTAGGAGGCCCCCCATATCCCTGAGGTGAAAACGGAATGCTCAGCTCACTCTCTGAAATGCCTGTACACCAATGTGTGCAGCATGGGGAATAAGCAGGAGGAGTTAGAAACCTGTATTAGGGCAGGAGATTATGATCTGGTGGCAATTACAGAGACATGGTGGGACAGCACACATGACTGGAATGTGGTCATGGATGGCTATGACCTTTTCAGGAAAGACAGGCCAGCCAGGCATGGTGGTGGAGTTGCTCTTTATGTGAGAGAACAACTACAATGTATTGAGTATTGTCCAGGCACGGATGAGGAGCAAGTTGAGAGTCTGTGGGTGAAAATTAATGGGCAGGCTGGCAAGGGTGATACTATCGGGGGCGTCTATTTTAGGCCACCAGATCAGGGTGAGGAAGTTCATGAGGCCTTCTACAGACAGATGAGAGCAGCCCAGCAATCACAGGCCCTGGTTGTGGTGGGGGATTTTAACTTCCCTGATGTTTGCTGGAAGGACTACTTGGCCAGCCACAGTCCAGGAGTTTCCTCCAATGCCTTGATGATAACTTTCTGATGCAAAGGGTGGAGGAGCCGACTAGGAGAGGTGCACTGCTGGACCTCATCCTCACTAACAAGGAGGGTCTGGTTGAAGCGGTACAGGTTGAGAGCTGCCTTGGTTGCAGCAACCATGAGATGGTGTAGTTCAGGATCTCATGTGGCAGGAACAGGATAGCAAGCAGAATTGCAACCCTGGACTTCAGCAGGGCAAACTCTGGCCTTTTCAAGCAATTGCTAGGGGAAATCCCATGGGCAAGGCTGCTTGCAGGTAAAGGGGCCCAAGATAGTTGGTTAGTGTTCAGGGATTGTTTCTACTGGGCACAAGATCAGAGCATCCCAACATATAGGAAGTCAAGGAAGGGAGCCAGGAGATCTGTGTGGTTAAACAAGGAGCTGCTGGGTAAGCTCAAGTGGAAGAGAAGAGTTTATAGATCATGGAAGGAGGGGCTGGCCACTTGGGGACAATATAAGGCTGTTGTCAGAGGGTGTAGGGAGGCAACCAGGCAGGCTAAAGGCCTCCCTAGAATTATACCTGGTGAGAGGGGTCAAGGACAACAGGAAGAGCTTTTTCCAATACATGGCAGATAAAACTAACAGCAGAGGCAGTGTAGGCCCACTGATGAATGAGGTGGGTGCCCTGGTGACAGAAGACACAGAGAAGGCAGTTACTCAATGCCTTCTTTGTCTACTCTGCCAGAAGCAGTCCTGAGGAGCCCCATACCACTGAGGCCCCAGAGGAAGGCAGGACAATGGAGGCGTTTGCCTTCGTTGATGAGGACTGGGTTAGGGAGGAGTTAGGCTATCTGGACATCCATAAATCCATGGGTCCGGATGGGATGCACCCCCAGGTGCTGAGGGAGCTGGCTGAGGTCATTGCTGGACCACTCTCCATCATCTTTGCCAAGTCACGGGAGATGGGAGAGGTGCCTGAGGACTGGAGGAAAGCAAATGTCACTCCAGTCTTCAAAAAAGGCAAGAAGGAAGACCCAGGTAACCATAGACCGGTCAGCCTCACCTCCATCCCTGGGAAACTGATGGAACAACTTATCCTTGGTGCCATCTCAAGGCATATCAGGGATAAGACAGTCATTAGGAGCAGTCAACATGGCTTCACCAAGGGGAAGTCGTGCTTGGCCAACCTCATTGACTTTTATGAGGACATAACAAGATGGATGGATGATGGCAGAGCGGTGGACGTGGTCTACCTTGACTTGAGTAAGGCATTTGACACAGTCTCCCATAGCATCCTTATAGCTAAATTGAGGGAGTGCGGTCTGGATGATCGGGTAGTGAGGCGGACTGTGAACGGGCTGAAAGGAAGAAGCCACAGAGTCATGGTCAATGGGGCATAGTCCAGTTGGAGGCCTGCACCTAGTGGAGTGCCTCAAGGGTCAGTACTGGGGCCTATATTATTCAATATATTAATGATTTGGACAAGGGAATAGAGTGTACTATCAGCAAGTTTGCTGATGACACCAAGCTGGGAGGAGTGGCTGACACACCAGAAGGCTGTGCCACCATCCAGCGAGATCTGGACAGGCTGGAGAGTTGGGCAAGGAGAAATTTAATGAAATATAACAAGGGAAAGTGTAGAGTATGGCATCTGGGTAGGAACAACCCCAGGCTCAAGTATAAGTTGGGGAACGACCTATTAGAGAGCAGTGTAGGGGAAAGGGATCTGGGGGTCCTGGTGGACAACAGAACGACTATGAGCCAGCACTGTGCCCTTATGGCCAGGAAGGTCAATGGCATCCTGGGGTGTATTATAAGGGGGGTGGTTAGTAGGTCGAGAGAGGTTCTCCTTCCCCTCTACTCCGCACTGGTGAGACCCCATCTGGAATATTGTGTCCAGTTCTGGGCCCCTCAGTTCAGGAAGGACAGGGAACTGCTGGAGAGAGTCCAGCGTAGGGCAACAAAGATGATTAAGGGAGTGGAACATCTCCCTTATGAGGAAAGGCTGAGGGAGATCAGTACTCTTCCAAAAAAAAAAAAAAAAAAAAAAAAAAAAAAAAAAAAAATCACTCTTACAAAGGTAGAAATATTTGGCCAAGAAGGTGAATCCTGTGCTTAGATCATTTAGACCATGAATGCAGGACCTTTTTAAATCTTGTTTTTATTATGAACAAAAAATGGCACCATCCTTCAAGATGCTTCCTATAAAGGGCATTCTCCTCTTTATAAAAACACTAATGGTTAGTGACACTGCCACAACAATTTAATAGGACAGCTGTACTATCCTGTTAGCAGGAGATATTACACATTAGCAGAAGACAATAAGACATACTGCCTAGGACACAAGATAAGCACCATCATAAGAGACGGGTGATGTCACTGGATAATCTGTGGCCTCATGTATTACAGAATATATCATGCTGTTATGTTTTCAGAGAGACCCATCCAAGTGCCTCCCTGACTAACTACTTTCCAGATAGGCCTTTGCTTGCCCGTATGTAAGAGGATGCTCATCACTCACTGCAACGTAAAATTAAATTGCATTCAAGAACTAGAAAATCTGGCATTGACAACATAGCCATGTTCTCCATTTCAAGTCTGGAAGAAAGCCTGTCTGCATCTCACAGTGCTTCATGTGGAAGGAGACTCCTACGACCCTGGCAGCTAGTACCGAGGAAAGAGGACAGCCAGCAGTGAGGAGTGGCTTTCTTCAGCAATACTTCATTAATAATTTAACTGTTAATGGCCATGTAACTGGAGTGGTTGCAGGAGAAATGAACAGTATCTTTATCCATTTTTTTTTAAAGCACTTCAATTATTCTTACTTTCTAGTTAAGCAACAGGGCTCCTCTTTTGTTCAAGGATAAGTCCATTTTAAAACTGATAAATGTGTTAAGCCCAATTAAGAAACACAATCCATTTAAATTTTTTCATCACCCAAAAAAGACAGAGTAATTCCTTATAGGTCAGGAGTGTCACACTCATTTTCACTGGGGGCCACATCAGTCTCACTATTGCCTTCAGATGGCCGATTGTAATTTTAGGACTGTATAAATGTAGGAATAGTAACATTCATACAGTTCTAAAATTACATTTGGCCCTTTGAAGGCAACAGCAAGGCTGATGTGGCCCCCAGTGAAAATGAGTGTGACACCCCTGCTAAAGGTCTTCACCATTTTCCTAACCTCCTATGCAATTAATTTTCATGTATTCAAATACAACATAGTCTATAACAGGAAAGGCTTATGCACTCATTACTTCACTGCAAGCTATGTATATGGATATTTCTGATTCAGGAAGTGATCACAAAAATAACATTACTTTTTACCATGTATACTTAGCCATGTTCTGTGAATTAGGTGAAAGTATAAATGGAAAACTAAGATACAGAAAATATAATGCAATGCTAAAACTTGCCCAGGACTCCAGCGGCAAAGAACTTCGTTCTCAGTAAACATAACACAGGCTGTAAGTGTCCTACACCATATTCATGTGTTTCACACACAAAGCAGATGACATGGCTCAGGTATCAGCACTTAAATTATCCACTGTGGTTGCGTTTTCTCCACATTTCCAAATAAATTTAAAAGGAATACACTAAATATTGACTGCATTATGATTGATGACTGCACAAAATTAACTGAAGCGTTACCAGCACCAACTAACACTAGCTGTTCGAAGTATGAACTCAAAGGACACTTGCACATATCTATTATACAATATCCCAAACACAGACCTCCTTAAGCTGATGATGAAAGTTCTTTTCACTTACACAGTCACTAAGATTAATCATATGATCAACATCTCATCTATAACATGCCATATGCTGACTCCAAAGAGGAGTGGACAACACACAAGGAACAGCTAGCAGTGGCAACATGAGTCCTCTCAGCTAGCTGGAGGTTGTAAAGAAGATACAATCAGAAATCCAATGCCAAAGAGATGGGCTCTCTGGGGAAAATTATTTTCTTTCTTCCTCTAAAAATCTACTGCCAATGTTACAAACATTCTTCAGCAGTCAGGAAAGTTCATCCCAAAGGCAGAAAGACTGTCTCATAGAGACTTACCAGAAAGGTAACTTTGCAGCTTCATTACTGTCATTGAGTGCTCATTAAGAATTTCTCAGTGTATTTCAGATAACCCTGTAAACAATATGTTTCAGGAAGGGCCAGACAATGCTGACTTCTCATCACTCTCAGACACAGCAGACAGTCATGTTACTTATAGAGACTGCCAGAGACAGGTGACACTGCAACTTTTCCAGTATGTCAACGTATCTTCTGTGCTTCAGAAGCACCTTATCAGCAAGAAGCACTGGCTAACAAAGATGCTTTGTGATCAAACACTTATTTAGCACAAAAAATTTTGAACATTAAGATGCAAAACACAATAAAACTTTAAATGTGTAGACATGAAAGCTTCCTTGTCCCCATGTATGCTCCAACCAGAGCACAAAACTCAGTGTGCCACTGGAAACCAAAATCCAATTACTCATCCTCACAGACCAGCCCAAGACTCAATTCCTCCTCCTGCTGCACCAGTTTTACAATAGATTTGCTCCTCCAAAGCTGTAAGAATATCACTAGTGAAAAGGAGCACAGAACCAAACACTTTGTTTGTGGAAAGTAAAGGTTTAAGCCATTGTAGTCAGAACTTGAAATTACTATTTTGCCCTTCTCAATTTGCTATCTACTTTTTTTTTTCTGTGAGACATTATAGATTCAGGAAAATACTGTGAAGGTACATTATTGCTCAAGGTATCTGTAGGAAACAAATATTTTGCAAATATAATAGGCTCAGGCAGGATCTCTCAGCAAAGCATATTTTTTTAATAATGATATTGCAACACCAGGTGTTCTACCTAAAGGTAGAACACAATGGTTTAATGCTAGTGTGCCAACTCAGCCTGCTCCCTGACAGGAATACTAGCGATATAAGCTTCAGGAGGTGGAAGATTAATACCAGTACTTGCAACATAGTTCAGCCTTACAGACAGAATCCCTCTCAGGAAAGAGCAGCTTTCCAGGTAGAACTTGAGAAGACCGGAGACAGGGTTCAGCCGTGCCACAGATGTCTATATTATCACGTTACTCTGCTTTTCTTGGCTTCAGTTTTCCATATCTGTCAACGATTACTAATGCTCTCCTATTCCACGGGAATGCTGCAAGCATCCGTAACTTATGTTTCCATGCTGTCCAGATGCTGAGGAGGTGGGTACCTGAAGATATATATGCTGATGAGTAGCTTTCCAAATATCTATACTGCTTTTTAAGATGCATCATAAAAAATGCCACATATTAATACTAAAGCCCACAGGTATATCTTGAATAATTTATTCTTCAGTAGTAAACAGGCAAAGTCATAACCAAATGAGAAGGTATGCGGCTAATTACCCTGTCTAGGGATTCTGATTAAAATACAGGTAGACCTACTCCCAATAACAGCTGAAACTCCTACTTCCCAGCTCAACTATCAGATTAACTGTCCTCTTATTCACACTCATGGGGGCTCAGTAAGAACTGCTGGTATGGTCTTAATTTTTTGTTTTCCTCTTGCATGTATACATACCTACCCCTTACTTTTGTTTAACACTGGGTGTGACCTGTGGAAGGAGAATGGAACAACTTGTATAGATTCATAATCTGTTTTTAAACAAGCTTCACATTTCAAGGTATCCAAAATGACTTTGCTCTGGAAATACACAATGACTATCTCCTGGTACAGCTGCTTACACCTAGGGTTTAATTTTGACAGTTGAGCTCATTTAAACTGTTCTCTAACCAAATCATTTACTACAGCATTTCAATAAAACATTTCTTCCAAAACAATAGGCCAACACAGCCCTTCCAAACTGAAGTAAACACCACTGGAATATTTACTAAATCTGTGCCAAGTTATTTTTCTTGTAGCTTGGGAGGCTTGTGTTCCCAAACACCCAACTCATCCTACCTTCAAGGGCAAGACTGGCAAAGGTGGAAAGAGTGCCCTGTTTCCCAAAGTCACTGCCCCTTTGAGATATCCCATACCAGACATGCTTCCCATCCCAAACAGAGATAACCACCAGGTATTTTAGAAGTCCAAGTCGTGTGGGTTTAATTTTAACAGGATCTGACAGGTCTTATGCAGGTGTCTTCAATAAAGGCCAAAAGGAAACTTCTTAAATGGGAAAGTCTGTTCACAGAAGTGGGCTGCCTAATTTTGCAGCTGCTGATGAGCAAACAAATGGAGCACGAACACTGCAGGAAAAAAATAACTCAACTGTGCTTTGCAGGTTAAACACAGTTTCCCCACAAAACTATTTATAAGGAGTAGCAGCAGTCAGCCAGCCAGCAACTCTGGATTCAACTTCAGTTAGGGCAAGAATATCCTGCCAGTGATCAGAACTGCTTTTTGTATTTTCAGACTTCATTTGACTCAACTAATTGGCCATTAAGCTCCAATAAGTTGAACATTTATCTGCAGATAACACAAGAAATAGGAAAGCAAGCAGCCTGAGGCGACCCTGAAGACTTCTAACCAAATAGCAAGGCAGAGCTCCATTACAACAATTCATCAGAAAACCTATATAGTCCATTGGCAGATTTTCTAATGGGATCCATTAGAAATTTTAAGGATAGTCAAACTGATGAGACATGAAGTCTAACTCACATAGAAGTCATTAACAAAGAGTCTTTACCTTTGACAGCTTGAAAGATATCAAAGCTGCTGCAGGAAAACACACTGGGCATTTCTGCTGTAACAAGTATGCATAGTTTTGCATAAGAACAGCAAAAACTTCATATACTATATTAAAAAAAAGTGAGACTGATGAAAAGGTATAGCTGTGCAAACGAATCTCATCAAGTACATGCTGCTTCTGGGTGGATTCTGTTGATGTAACAGAGAGATAAACACTTTTATATTTTACCTCAAAAGAGCCTACATCCAGGAGCTCTGAATCAGGAGTTCTCCAAGAAACGGCTACTAATATCTCGGTTGTTGAAAAGGACAGGCATTTCAAAAAGTACATCACTCTAAGTTGCAGTGCAAATAGGAAATTATGCTGTAAAACATTTTCTTTCTACATTTTATGAAAAACAGAAGGAGGAAGAAATATGTCTATTATATTCTTACCAATGATGAACATATAATTCAACTATGAAATAAGGTCACTGAAACTATTCTGGACTCTTTTTTGGGAGAGAAAGGTTGCTATGAAATAACATTTCAGAAAAGCGTGATGCTGTCACCAATCCTTATAGAAAAAAGAAAAAGCTGTCAACACTACTTCAAACTTGCAATTTAGAAGTGACCACTCCTCATGGGAGATTTTTAGGGTACAATTGGTACTGTAAATTTGTATTGTTTATAAATAGTCTTAGGAACTCTACTATCAACGGCCTTTTTATCTTCCAGGTAGTCTGTTAACGTTCTAGTCAAATCAATTTGATCTTTGGTCAGAAGTACACTACCAATTTGTTCATTACACAAGGTAGCTCTGTTTTCAGAGGAGTGAAAAAGAATTTATTAAGAGCATGTAAATCAGAATTCTAATAGGACTTGATTTAATAATGGGGAAGAACCTTGGTTACACAGCAAAGTGAATGATCTGTTCATTTAAAAGTTCACAATGTGGTGGGGTTTTTTTGTTGGTGGTGGTGTTTGTTTGTGTTTTTTGTTTGTTTTTGTTTGTTTTGTTTTTTGTTTTTGTGGGGGTGGGTTTCTTTTTTTTTGTGTGTGTGTGTGTGTGTGTGTGTGTCTCTGTTTTTTTTTGGTGTAACTCCACACAGGTTTGTATTTCAATTGGTATCAGGCATTTGGCATTTGAAGTTCAGCCAGCACTTTATTAAGACATGAGACTAACATCAGCCACATGGATTTCTTGGTCCCTCTCCACCTTCTTCCCACCTTTCAAAAGCCTTTCCTAAAACAGAAAAAAACAAAGAGCCTTTTTTGAGTTTGAATAGACATCAGTCACCACAAACACACTGTTGTTGCTTGTTAGACAATTCTGAATTATGCCTAATTAGTTTAACGACTTAGTCTTTTAAAACTGCTTGAGCAGTTAGTGCAGTTCTTCCAGACTCCAGGATTTCACAACCACAGTTTGCATTCTGTCAGCCTGAGCAGATACTGATCTCAGCATCTGTATTGTATCTTTCCAGCTACCCAAAAAAGCAAAGCTGTAGACTGTTTTACAGTATGTCAAGTTCATTATAAGACATATTTCTTGTTCTGATGATGGAAGATTTAGTCCCCCGTCCCCAAGATCACCCATCTAAGACCAGTATCAGAGCCCCAAGCAGTTCTGGGAGACACTCATTCTGAAGACAAAATACATGCACTTCTGGTTACAGCTAGACTATGTATGTTCTAGCAGTGTGCAGTTTCACATAGTTCTTAAGATTGCATAGTTTCGGCCCTAGTCACAAGGGCAACTTGTGCCACTGAGAGGAGACTGGTTAGCAAGTTAACTATTTTTGTCTCTGAAGGTCATAGACTGCAACGTGTATCTTTTGGAGGTCATAAGAGCTGACTCTTAGTTGATGTGTTCATGAAGCACTGATGTGCTTTCGCAGGTGAAGCAAAGTAGAATTACTCCCCATATTAAAGAACATGAGCAACTGCTCTTGCATATTTTATATCAACCTCTCTTAACAGTGCCCGTATTCACAAATTATTTAGCCATTTATACATGCATACCCTGCATTGTGTGTCAAGTGAATATGAACTGTACTTCATAAATGATCCATGAACAACTGAGTAATTTACTCAATATGCACAACTGACCTGTAAAACTGTACCAAGAACCTAGGGAGAACATGTCCCATGCAGTCTGCTCTAACCAAAAACCACCTTCCAAACTCAGCTACAGCAGAAACTCCACACAGCCCCATCCTGGGCCCCAACACACAGCACAGCTGAACAGTGGATGGGGGAATGACAGGGAGGAGAAGAGCAAGTCCAGCAGCACAGAATCACCCTATGCAAAATTTCCTATATAAGTGATTTCATATTCCATTAAATGTAAGATCCAAATCAAGAAGAAAGATGAAGCAGATCACAAAGTACAGGAAAGGGACACTCACTAGAGAAAAGTAATTGGATTGTGAGGGTATAATTTTCTAAGTTATTTTCTGCTGGGGCTCCCTCCTCAGGAGGCACCCAGTTCAAGCTGCTCTACAATGTATCTTGCAAATAAATCATTTATTTTAGAAGAATTTCTGGAATCCATGCCTGAGTCTCTGCTGCTGGAAACCCAGGGAAAAGAAACTTCCTTAACAGTTTGGCACCCCAGATGGAACCCTGGGCCACCACCTTCTGAGTCTCTCATCTTCAGACATCCAATCGCCAACAAGCTCATCTAAGCTACAGAAGGTGTTACTTAAGTTATGTGTGGGCAATGATCATGTTCCCTGCAAAGCAACCACTAGCTAGCAGGTTCAGTACAGTCCTACACAACAGATTACCTGTGAAGAACACTCTGGACAAGCAACAGTACTACAAGTTGCAATTCTTGCCCTGTCTTACAAAAGGGGGAAAGAAATGCAACTTGCCAAATACATGGATTTTCATAATTACATCAGTTTGTATGTCTATATCATGCTTCACAGGTTTCTAAACTCCTCTGTATCAAGAATCTTAATGGCGTTACTATAACAACAACAAAAAGAAGATAAAGGAAAAATAGGAACACTTGAGAAAAAAAAAAATCATCAAGAAAAACCTACTTATCTTGCATCCAACTCCCACCACCAAGACAGAATACTTCTCTCGAGGCAAAGAGCTATTTTGAACTGTAGAAAAATACACCTGTTATTTGTAGCGTATAGCTCTTGACTAAAATTAGGGTAGCATTGACAGCATAAAAGAAAGATGGGAAGAAAGAGTTCACATCAAAAAAACCCCAATAAAGCAGGTAAAAAGGAAGTGAGTACAGTGAGGAAAGAAACAGATCTTGCCCAAAGTTATACTGATGATCATTAATACAACCTGGAGTAGATCCTGCAGCACTAAGACTCTGAACAGCTCTGGCCAGCAGCGTACAAGTCTTCACTTGATATAGACACAGCTGGCAACTGCATTCTGTCTGGAGCTCTGTCATCTGACTTGTTAACAATTCAAGTGATAAATTCATGCAAAACATATAAAACAGGAGGAAGGACTCCAAGGATTGAAGGAACTTGAGCACAAAGTCATACTTAGTAGCCAGAATTCACATCTTAATGTTTAATGGAACCACAATCTACTTGCTGCAGTAATATTACTACATTTTATCAAAACCAGAGATAAAAGCCCACAGGAAAATGTTACTTAAAAATGAACTTTCCATCCAACAAACTCAGCTGTTTCAATATAGACTGACATAGGCTACCCCATCTAATGTAACTGGTTTTCATCCAAAATCTTCAATAAAAGAGCCTCAAACCAGAAATCTTCCCCAACACATTCCCCGGAGCCATCTGGAATAATAAACCGTCTAAGCAAATGAAAAGTAACATCCCAACACCAGAGAATCATAGCAAGGTGTGGCACTTGGGTATTTTAATTTAAAAGAAAAAAACAACTCAGGATCCCTACTAAAGAAAATATAATTATAATAATACCAACAACAACAAAAAGACCAATACAAAATACAGCACTAGAACTGGCAAAACTGTCCTTTTGGTCCTATAGAAACAAACTTTTTCATAACACAACAGCACCCTTCAACCATATTCAACTTATACACTTGCCAACCTCCAATAAATTAAGCCTCACAGGCTGCTCAAGAGATACAAAATCTAATTTAAAAATGAAACCTCCTGGCTAAGAGGACACAGTACCAGGACCTCCCCAGATCTGCCATGAGTTCATCAGCCCCTAATCCCAAAAGATCCCATACAGCAGGTTAAAAGCTCATTCTTACAGTACATAGATAATTTCAGCTGAGTTTCACAGCAACACCACCTTCCACTCATTACATCAGCTCCCTGTTCACTGTGACATGGCGACTTACACAACTGTTTACTCATACACAAAATGCAGATTTGCTGTTATGCTGTAATTGTACCCAAATTCACAGCTGTTCAGGCCATGGTAGGAAGGCTTACGGAACACAGAGAAGAAAGTTCTCACCAGCCACTCTCCCACAAATTGCTTCCGTTTTTATTTTGTTCATCTGAGCCCTTTGATTATCCACTACATGATTCCCCAGTCTTTCAACACATTTCTCACACTAGCAGGAACTACCTGTTATTTCTATCAAACTTTCAAAGAGGACATATTTGTATAAGCTGCAGCTAAATTAGGTATCTGATTCCACACGCTCCTTTACAATCAAAATGTGGACATCTGTGCAAGTAGCCAAGAACAAGTATGAGCAGAGACCAACAGCTCCATTTAGAAGTCTCCTCACTGCCTGAACATTTCCCACGTGCAAATTAAAACACAAACACACACCGATTAGCATTACACCATCTTCTCCCTTAGAAGGACTTTCTGTCCTGATAGCCAACACTGCATGCAATATAAGGCTGGCTTAAGCTACCTTTTTAATCAGACAGTTTTACAAGCACAAGAGGCTACATGAAAAAAACCACTCAAATACGTCATCAAGTTACTGCAGTTTAGCAAGTTTCTACATGTCAAATAAGCAACTATCTGGATACACATCAGTCCACAATAAATGCAAACCTCCACTGGTCATAAAAGTTTTAAGTTTAATTATCAGAAATACTAATTCAGTCAATTGCTTTCTGGAAGGGTGTTTGCCAAGGTTTTTTTTGTTTTTCTTGAGCTTTTTGTTTAAATTTTACTTTTTTTTAAACACATATGAGCGCCACCTCAAAAATAGATTTATGATAAACTGATTATACTAATGGCTGACTATACAGTTACCTCCAGCTATAAGCTACTTATATTTCAAGCGAAGGACAGTCTGTCGTTCTATGTTTCTCTTTAGAGATACCTTAAAATACATCATTAAAACTGTTTTCACTTGAAATATTCCATTCTACATCTTAGCATATCCTGTTATGAAACCTTGCCAGAGTAGAAGAGTTTTCCTTTAATACTTGGAAAGACAAAACCACCCACAACTATTGAAACAGAAGATCTTTCTCCCTCCTCATCTTCAAAACTTACCTACCTGCTCCTAATGAAACCATTTTCAAGTTCAAACCCTGAAAACATCAGTTTAAATACTTACCACAGAGTGCCTTCTACCAAAGATAGGACATCCATAGCTTCATTTTGCAGCAGGTAAGAAAACAGAACACTGACAGCCTACAAGGCTTCCAACCAATTCATAAAACTCATCATTAGCTTCCACAACAGACAAGATACTGAAATGGAGAGCATTTCTATCATCACAGTGGATCTCACACTACAGATTTTTCAGGTCTGTTCCATTACTGCTTATGCAGACAGAAAGAGCAACCACAGAACAAGATATATCACAGAAACTATTCTGGCAAGATTTACCTGTTCGGAAGAAGAAACTTAAATTAAAAAAAACAAAAAAAAAACAAAAAAAAAAAACAAGACAAAACAACACCCCTACCCCCACACAACTAGGAACAAAACAACAACTAACACCACACACACTAAATCTGTCCCCAGGTGATAAATTAATTTTGTATTAGGTCTTCCTACACTACTGCCCTGAAACAGAGAGATGCTTGAACCTAAGCTCATTTCATCATTGCTGCCTAACAAACCATCATCTCCCTGTTACAGTCTGCTAGATTTACAGCAAAGAGAGCCATTTTATTTCACACTTGGTAGATAATCAGCATACAAAAGGAGGCAGGATGCAGTTTACTGTTGTCATCATAAACATATTATAGTACCACCAGGAAATTTTTTCATCCAAACTATGGAGCTTGCTAGTTTCTCAGTGTATCAGGCACTGCAGACTGTAAGTTTATAACATTTTATTTCACATTTGTACAAAAGGTGCATTTTTACTACCTATTTTATAGTTACCAATCTCCACTTGAAAGGAGCTATTGAAGGAGGAATGTTGTTTTCACAACTGTGGGTCTGAGGTCTGATCCAGCAAGGAGAGACTGAGGGACATACAGCTATCAGACTTGGAATATGAAACAAAACCTCTTTGCACTAATTACAGAATGCAAAGCAATTCTTGTGGTTAAAAATTAAGCTGAGGTGGAAGGTAAGAGAGCCTAGAAATCACACCTTAAATGGAAATAAATAAATAACGGGAGAGGCTCATTAGAATTGGATTAGTGAGAGAGGTAAACTGAGGCAGGACATCCAGGAAGCATCAAGTAGGCTGTGAACCCTGTAGTATCCAACCAATGGGAAACAGGGGAGGGAATTTACGGCCAGGATTAGAGGAATATAAGCAGGGCTTTTTGCTCTGTTCAGTGTGCTTGCCATTAAGTAGAACATTTGGTTTTGCAAAATCATTACTAAAATATGCTTTGCTGAGACATCCTGCCTGAGCCCATTGTAAGCAAGACAATAGTTTATTCGAGATTTGGGGGCTCATCCAGGAGGCAAATTTGTCATTTTGGGGGTCCTTATCATCAAAAGATGGAAAGCCGTACCCCATTGATTGCCATGCTTCTGTGGATTGTCAGTGGGGACTCCAGGAGGGACCAAGAGAAACCCTGAGGCTGTCAACACATGACTGCAACACTACAATCCTTTCACCCTCACAGTCCTTGGCAACTGTAGGCAACTGTTGTGGCTAAGTTATTCCAAGTGAGACAGGACAGCTGGAAGCTCCTGGGCCTTACAACTCCCCTCACCCAAGCAGCAACAGGAACCTATGGAAATCTAGCCAAGGATACATGCCTCTCCCTGACAATATTCAAAATCCCTGAACTTTACATGAAACCCACAAAAACTTCTTTTTACTTCAGTCCCTATATCAAAAATGTACTTGCAAGAGTGAAATCTGATAACAGCCTCAAACATGAAACATCCAGTAACTGACCTGAGAGAACCTGTCTGTGGGCGCTAGCTCCTGTGAGAAATCCCATTCTCCCCAGCATGGATATGGAGCTTTGCACTAAGGTTATTACTTGCTGGCTGCTTTCATCATGACCACTGGCAGACTTAAGTCTTCAACAAATATCCAATGCTTGTTGTGTATCACCTATTTCTCCTGTTACAAAAATGTCTGTTTTCTAACTAAGAAAATTTATTCTACACTACTTATCCTGATGATGTTGTTGCAGTCTAAGCTGGTAACTGGTATCCTTGCAGGACCCAACCTATATTCAGGAACTTCCAAGTTGGAAGTTTCTTTACTTGCCAAAGCTATCACAAGAATCCTTGTCCATCTCTAACACACTGACATGCCATAGAAGCCTGCAGCTGTCCTGTGTACTGAGAGAGAAAAACACTGGATCCAGTTCTGAAAAACACTGTAGATCCAATTTAAGAGTTAGAAAGAGGACTGTATCAAAATACAAAATAGATCTACTGGATACACAGGACAGGTAGGAGTCTCAAAGCAGAGAGTGGTTTTCTTGCTTCTACCTACACTGCAGTAGAGCAGAAAGTGATTCAGCAGTAGATTTTCAGCAAATATATTCTACTAAATGCAATACCTCTGAATCGCAATACAACTGAAGACCCATGTAAGGAAATAACAGGTATTTCCTTAGTAGCATGTGGAAGTCTTAAGCTAGCGGACATTACATAGCACAGTTTAATGTGGTAACATTACTCTTCAAGCAGCTCCTACCCCTGCTTGATTTTGGAGATACTCTGTTCTAAGCTTTTGAGATGTAGTTGAAAATTGGGATGAAAGCATTTTTGTGGCCCTGCATGTTCATGCTGTCTGTGGAGCAGGGTCCTGATTCCAACAATATTAGACCAAAGGACTTGAGGAATGAAGACACAGAAGCCTCCCTCTAATACAGAGCAAGCTGAGTATATTTTAAGAGATGTAATATCTGCATTATGTATTCGACTTACACATCAGAAAGGTCCTTACACTGAATTGTGACATCTTGGGGACTCTACTCAAGAGTTCCAGCTGTGCACTGCAATTCTGACTCTCCAGCCAGCTGAAGACTGACATTTTAAAGACCTACTTCACACCTAAAAAAGGAAAGTTTGTATTTGTCAGAAAAAAAGTAATCTTCCTTTTCCACTCACTTTGTAATCATACTTCTTAAAAGCAGTTCATTTACTTAAATATTTGTGACTCCTGCCATCATTTCTCTCCTTAATGGACACCACAGGTTGAAGAAAAAATTATGTAGAATTGTGTTCAAAATGTATTCAGTAGATATACTTTTTTCTGGAAAAAAAAAGTATTGAAGATACAGCACAGTGGTGGTCAGGATTATAAAGACTTCATTTTTCTATTAGAGACATTTTGTTTGTTTATTCAGCTATAATATACTTGCAACTCTCTGAAGCAATTCTTTCCTAAACTCACTGTAACTGTGTATAGCTCAGAAGAAGAAAAAATATACATATATTCGTATATATATATGCTCCATATATATATATGGAAGAAGATAAACATAAATGCCTGTTTTCTAACTAAGAAAATTTATTCCACACTACTTATCCTGATGATGTTGTTGCAGTCTAAGCTGGTAACTGGTATCCTTGCAGGACCCAACCTAAATCCAGGAACTCCTGGGCTGACACTGAGCCAAAGCAAGGCACTGGGAACTGGGTCAAATCATGGAACACACAGAACAACAGAAGGGGATCAGAGCTGGGCACAATCTGCTTCTACTGGCAAGAGTACAGACAGATGAAAGAGACTGGGTGTGCATGTATGTGCACATGCCTGAGAACTTGATGAAACTTGAAATGAGGCAGGGACTAGAAAAAGAAAGCAAGCGGACTGGGGAGCTCCTGTGCAGGGAAAAGAATTTAAAGCTTCAGATCAAGTCTTTCTGACCAATTATCAGTTGCAATTACAAACTGAAATTAAACCAGCCTGGTATAAGTTCACACTATATATCATAACAAGATAAAAATCTCTCCCATGTAGGCATCCTTTCAGGATCAAAAGCACTATTTGATCCAACTACAATACTAAGAACAAAGATGCAAATGAAAGATCAAACTTTGCTTTGCAAATCTTTGCTCATACAATCCAAGTCAACAGTTACTTCTGCAGACTAAAGAACTGTTCAGACAGAGACACTATTCAGTGTTTATTGTCTGTTAACTGAAATTGATCCCCATGGTTTCAAGGTTTTCCATTTGTACCCAAAAATGGTTCAGCAGGAAAAAAATATTTTCAGGAGTTATTAGAACTAAAACTCAAAACAGAGTGAAGGTCATGCAGAAACAAACTAATTCTCCCTGTGGGAAGCTTGGCAGGTATGCCAAAATATCCAGAGGAAGCAACATTCAAAAACAAATGCCTAAAGACTCCATACTTTACTCTTAAAAACAGAATACATTGAAAAAAAAAAAAAAAAGTTTCAGAAAGCTCTTTGAATCTGCCCCAAAGTAAGCCATAGCCTCTGGTTAAATAACTGCAGAGTAACTATTGAACAAGTTTGCAACTCAAAAGCTGAAATACTAACTTCCCTATGAGAGACAGGTCTTGTTGGTCACTACCCCCAGTCCAAGATAGAACAGGAACATGGGATGTGGGTGACTGGGAAATATTCCTATGTAAAGATGAGTATCTTGTAGCATGGAACCCTCCATGTTAGTCTAAGGGTAATATTACAAGCAAATACATTAAACACATGTAAATGTATATCTTGCTATGAATAATTAGGTGAAATTTTGGCAACATTACTGTAGTAAAATGGAAATTTATAAGGAAGAAGGTAACAATGCACATAAATAAAACCAAGCTTTGCCTGAAGCATTCCAAAAAAGGAACCACTGAAATAGTTTTGCAAAACACCCACAAACCTACACAAGACTTTAAAAATGTTAGAGATGAAGTTCGCAGTTAACACTGCAAGGCCTACACTTCTCCTCCTTCCTACCCATTTACAACAAACTCAAACTTTTATCATGGAAACTGTGAAACGTATCAGTTCTTCATGACAACAAATACTCTTAAAAAAAAAAAAAATTAACTTCATAATCTGAGTTTTACCCACTGTGTGTCATCACTTCATTGCCAAGGTGCAATTCAGAAACACACACAGCAGCATGCAGCCAAGCTACTTAAGTTGTCTGGAAAAGCACCTGCTAAGATCACGTTGCAGAAATAATTCACACTTGCAAAGCTGCACACAACATCGTGAGCTCGCCGACTCTGACAGATATATGTCGACCGTGAAGGAGGGAGGAAATAACTTATACAAAATTGAGTATTAACAAAAAGTAAGACCCCAACCCCGGCAGGACCCAAGTGCTTCACTAGGTGCACGGACCTTGGCGCTGCGCCGGCCAGCGTCCGTCGCGGTCCCGCCAGCCCGGCCAGCCCCCCGAACGGCAGAGATCAGCTGCATCCGCGACGGCCTCCTGCGCCCCGGGAAAGCCTCAGAAGGAAGGCCCGGGTCGGCCTGTCCCAGCCTGTACCACCGAGGCCGCGGCCCTTTTGGCCCGGCGGCGCCTTCGACGCCCAGATTGGCCCGGAGGCACCCGACCCCAGTCGCCACTCCAGAAACTTCCCACCCGTCCCGGCCCCACCACCAGTCCGGGCGCCGCGCTCACGCCGACCCCCCACATCCCCCGGCGGAGGGACCACCAGAGCACGCCCTGAGAGGGAGGGGAAGGGCGACGTGTGCATGCGCCCGCCCTGAGTATCACCGCCCGCCCCGGCCCGGCCCACCCAGCAAGCCGCAGGGTAGGCGATTCCCTACGCCCGGCCCGCCGCGGGGAGGGGAGAGAAGCTATGGAGATGGGAGGGGAGGCCGGCGGCATTCCCGGCCCGGCCCGGCCCGCAACGAGACGCCGAGAAGAGGCGGTGGGAGGCCCCGGCGCCCTCCTCCGCCGAGCGTAGCACGCCCCCTCGCTCCCAGGCTGCGCCCCGGGACGCCGCCACCGCCCGCACTCACCCCCCGAACTCAGCAGTAGCCACAGCAGCCACATAGCCCCAGCGCCGGCCGCTTCGCAAACTTTGGGGCTACTCCGCCAATCCTCCCCCGACGGAGCCTGCGGCCGCTGGCGGAGAAAAGTGGGGGAGGGCCAGAGGGCGGTGCCCGCCACCGCCCCGCCTCGCAGGCTGCCACCGCCCCGGCCTGCCGGCGGGTCACCGCACCCCCGCCGGGGCGGGGCCTGGGCTCGAGGCGCCGCTGAGAGACCCCGGGCCGCGCCTCGGGCCCGAGAGTCGGCCGGGAAGTCTAGCGGGCAAAACGAGCCAGGACCCCCGGTGCATGGGGCGTTGCCTGGAGCGCGCCCCGCAGGATCATCCCTCTCTCCTAGTCAGGAGAGCGGGCAGCGCGGCTCGGATTGTCGCCGAGCATGACAGCGCTGCAGGCCGCGCCGTTGACCTGGCCTTTTGCTCCATGGCTGTCATCTGCGGTGCTGGCCAGATGGCACGACTCTGCTTCGGCCTGTCTGGTGGCGCAGGGATGTTGCTGCTGGCAACGACCGGCGAGTTGCTCGTAGTACATCAGGACAGCACACTGAGAGCTGCCTCATCTTTCTCAAAACTGTTGTACATCACACACCTACAGCCAGTTTTGAGGACCGTGGAGGGTTGTGTTGGCATTAGCGTGTCAGACACCAAACCCCCACTTGCCGTGTAGCGGCAGGCAGGAGCACTTCAGTGATGCCTGGAAGAGTTTAGGTCAGAGCTGCACCCCTGCAGACTGCCTATATCTTCGTGAGGCACATCAGTGCTCACTCTGCCTTTTCTGAAATAAGGAAGGGGTATGGTGCTCTGAAAAAGCCTCCCTTTCCACTTTCTGACACTCATCTTCATTCCCTAACTGAAAGACATTTTCATTATAGCCAGTTAATCAGGGCTAGCCTGTCGCATTTAATATCCTTGTAAACCTCTGAAACTGAGCATTTAGGAAACTTAAATTGCACTTTCAGCCTAAGGGCCCAATCCTGATCCCACTTGTCTTCAGTGGGAGGAGGAGTGGGCCTCGTTTTGAGGAGCATTATTTTTCAGTATGTAGTGACCAGGAGTGAAGAAACCCACATTAGCATATGAACCATTCTGCTTTTATGGGAATATCGCTGCCTGTTCGTTAAATGGTACCTTTTGATTGTAAAGTATTCCCCTGTGTGTGTCTCAAGTGCGTAAGTAGATCTGCATGTTCATACGGTGAAGTTTAGCTCCCTAAAAAGCTTGCAGCATGTATTACTAGCTGAAGAAGAAAACTTAGTGCAGAAGGTGTATTAGCTAAGAATTAAAGCCAGCTGACAAGAGTAAAAACCTGCCAAATGACTTCTAAAGCTGTGTTTAGCTAATCTGCACAAAAATACTGTTTCAAGCAGAATTCTTAGAATACATGTTTAGTATAGTCAGAGGAGTGTGAGGACATTTATTGGTAAGGATTTCACATCATTTGGAAAAATGAATATAATTTTTTATTTTAAATAAGACTTTTGTTCAAATATCCAGATTCAGTTTCTGTTCTTTAATAGTATTTTAGCTCCTGATAGCTAATTCCTAGGTGGAACTCACCTTGGGAACCATTTTCCAGAAGGGGACTTGAGGTGAAAGAGTTTATTCTGAGCACTGAGGGATGTGACTGTGGGAATTTCCTCTGCCTACCAGGATTCTGATCCTACCTGGGGTCCCAGTGTGACAACCCAGCACAGCCCATTTCACCACTCAGTGGGCTTGGACCAACTCACCCTGACTACATGCAGCAACAGGAGTTAAGAGATGAAGCAAGGTGGATGGGTGCCTCTTTGGCAGTTACCAAAAAACAAGATCTAGTTCACTAAGAGGCTAAGTAGGAAGCTCTCAGGCTAGGCTGTGAAAGCATTTTATTCACTTCAGTTTCTTAACACAGGATAAAGGATCCAGTGTGATTCATGGTTAACTTGTGAGTATTGGGTTACCTAGTTAAAAGTGTAATCCCTGTAAAACAAAAAGATGAAGGGAGAGCAAAGGCAAAGAAACCTCAGTAATCTCATCAGGTGAAATAGCGCACAACGTTGGCTGCTGCCAAGCACATCAGAGAAGACTCACTAGACCTTGGAACCTGGTGTGAAGCCCACCAAGATAAACTAACCAAGAAACTGTCTCCCAGATGCCTTGAAAACTAAGGGTGGTTATTGCTTACAGGGCACATTAAGGGATGAAATGGGAACAGCATTTTGGTAACATTCAAGAATTAATATACAGTGTTTAGGGCGAAGAGCAAAGGAGGTTGAAAGGGAAAATTTCAGGTGGATCAGGGAGGAAAAAAACATGAAAAATAAAGGGAAAAGGGGATGAAAGTGGCTAGCTAAGTGTAGCTGAGCCGTGTGTTTGATCACCACAGTCTATCCTATAATCTAATTAAATCCTGTTTCTAGCTGTGTTACATGTAGGTGCACTGTCAATTCTGAGTGGGTGTGTGTGAACACTAGCAAACTTCCAACTAGATTAGCCCACAAACAAGAGGTCTGAGTAGCAGTAACTGAGTGGGACCACAGACCTCAGATAAGCAACACATGCTGATTCTCTTTACCCTCCTTCCAGTTTTGGCATCACATGGGATGGAATAGGAAAATTCAGTCTGTAAACAATTGGCTGCAAGTCTGGTGCTACAGGCAGGGCTTTGGGTTCTTTGATAACGACTGGTTTTACAAGACACCAGTCCAAACAGTGATATATGGGAAAGGTTTATCTCACAGGGGCAAAAGGATGCTGGGACAGGAATTAGCAGGGATCATTTGGAGAGCTTTAAACTAGACTCAAAGGGGAATGGGGTTGTAGCTGGGCTTGCATCAGTGGAGCAGGACTCTAGAGCTGATGAAGGCTAAGAGGTCTCCTATTTCCCTAGGGTGAAATAAGTGTGCTCAGCTCGCTCTCTGAAATGCCTGTACACCAATGCGTGCAGCATGGGGAATAAGCAGGAGGAGTTAGAAACCTGTGTTAGGGCAGGAGATTATGACCTAGTGGCATTATGGAGACATGGTGGGACAGCACACATGACTGGAATGTGGTCATGGATGGCTATGACCTTTTCAGGAAAGACAGACCAGCCAGGCGTGATGGTGGAGTTGCTCTTTATGTGAGAGAACAAGTACAATGTATTGAGTATTGTCCAGGCTCGGATGAGGAGCGAGTTGAGAGTCTATGGGTGAAAATTAAGGGGCAGGCTGGCAAGGGTGATACTATTGTCGGCATCTATTATAGGCCACCAGATCAGGGTGGGGAAGTTGATGAGGCCTCTACGGACAGATGAGAGCAGCCTCACAATCACAGGCCTTGATTGTGGTGGGGGATTTTAACTTCCCTGATGTTTATTGAAAGGACTACTTGGCCAGCCAGCCACAGTCCAGGAGGTTCCTCCATCCCTGGGACGGTGGTGGAACACCTTATCCTTGGTGTCCTCTCAAGGCATATCAGGGATAAGAGGGTCATTAAGGGCAGTCAACATGGCTTCACCAAAGGGAAGTCGTGCTTGATCAACCTCATTGACTTTTATGAGGACATAACAAGATGGATGGATGATGGCAGAGCGGTGGACGTGGTCTACCTTGACTTGAGTAAGGCATTTGACACAGTCTCCCACAGCATCCTTACACGTAAACTGAGGGAGTGCGCGGCTATTAGGAATGATACATACCAGGACGAAGACAGAGATTCACGCAGAGGCAGAGATCTTGTTCAGGAAGGAGCACAGAGCCTGGCCAAGCAGAGAGCTGACCTAGGCCTAGGCGGCCTTCTTTATTCACCCTTGACAATTTATAGGATTTACAGGTACAGGCCTGGACTAAGATGTTTACAAAAGGTGTTTTTCCACTAATTGTTATTAAGAACACACAGAACTCATGTGATGTTTGTCCCACTTGTTTTTCCACTCATTCACAGAACAGGCCCAAGGACATTCACACATCTCATGCACTTGGGGGTGGTTATTTGGCCCAAGATGCCATTCTCACGAGTCTGGACTATAACCATTTACAATTATGAGAAATGTATTTCAAAGTAATCTGTCCAAGGCCCTTTATATATTATTATGTTAGTATTATGTCTTCGACCATCCAGATAGTCATGTTAGTATTGATCTTCCTTTATCATCCAGGTGGCTGGAACCGCATATCTTGCTTTCCCACATTTTACTTTCCAACAGGAGTGCGATATAGACAACCGAGTAGAGAGGTAGACTGTCAACTGGCTGAAGGAAAGAAGCCAGAGAGTCGTGGTCAATGGGGTGGAGTCTTGTTATATCTAGTGGAGTGCCTCAGAGGTCAGTACTGGGGCCTATATTATTCAATATATATGTATCAACTATTTGGATGAGGGAATAGAGTGTACTATCAGCAAGTTTGCTGATGACACCAAGCTGGGAGGAGTGGCTGACACGCCAGAAGGCTGTGCTACCATCCAGCGAGACCTGGACAGGCTGGAGAGTTGGGCGGGGAAAAATGTAATGGAATATAACAAGGGAAACTGTAGAGTCTTACATCTGGGTAGGAACAACCCCAGGTTCCAGTATAAGTTGGGGAATGACCTATTAGAGAGCAGCGTAGGGGAAAGGGAAATGGGGGTCCTGGTGGACAGCAGGATGACCATGAACCAGCACTGTGACCTTGTGGCCAGGAAGGCCAATGACATCCTGGGTGGATTAGAAGGGGGGTGGTTAGTAGGTCGAGAGAGGTTCTCCTTCCCCTCTACTCTGCCCTGTTGAGACCCCATCTGGAATATTGTGTCCAGTTCTGGGCCCGTCAGTTCAAGAAGGACAGGGAACTGCTGGAGAGAGTCCAGTGCAGAGCAAAAAAGGTGATTAAGGGAGTGGAACATCTCCCTTATGAGGAAAGGCTGAGGAAGCTGGGGCTCTTTAGCTTGGAGAAGAGGAGACTGAGGGGTGACCTCGTTAATGTTTACAAATATATAAAGGGTGAGTGTCATGAGAATGCAGCCAGGCTCTTCTCGGTGACAACCAATGGTGGGACAAGCGGTAATGGGTTCAAACTGGAACACAAGAGGTTCCACTTAAATTTGAGAAGAAACTTTTTCTCAGTGAGGGTAACAGAACACTGGAACAGGCTACCCGGGGTGGTTGTGGATTCTCCTTCTCTGGAGACATTCAAAGCCCGCCTGGACACATTCCTGTGTAACCTCATCTAGGTGTTCCTGCTCCGGCAGGGGGATTGGACTAGATGAGCTTTTGAGGTCCCTTCCCATCCCCAACATTCTGTGATTCTGTGATTCTGTGAACTGCCTTCATGTCACCAGGATGGATTTCTGGTTTTGTACCTGGAAGCAAGGTGTCATCCCAGCTCTGTTGCAGACTTTGTGTGGCTTTAGCAAGTCACTCATGTCCTCCCATGCATTAACTCTCAATGAAACTACAGGCCATCTACATCACAAAAGTATTGCAAGGATAAATAAATAATTTCAGGTTGCTCAGGATGTGGGTAGATTCTGAATAGCTACCTGTAATGCAGGGTACCAGCCGATGATCAGAACAAACAAGGAATATACTCTGAAAAAAAAAAATTATTTTCTTGCTTCTATTAGCTTCAGAACAAATTACGCTAGAGTAACGAAGAACTGTGCTTAGCCTGTGGGCTTGGCAGGATCCATTACAAGAAAGCCAGTTCTTGTACCTTTGCACACTATGGCTAAGGGCTAGAAAGGGAAATTTTATTCAGAGCCAAGCTCATCAGGGAAGGCTTATCTATGTCCTTCCTTCACTACACTAAAATATGTGGGATTTTGCTGCTGGATTTTAGTTTTCAAATGCAGCTTCACCTTCTGCACTGTCTTGAAATGAAATTATCAGTCCTCTAATCTATAGACATTCCAGTCTCCTGATATCAAACATCATTAGGTGAAACCGCTCGTGATGGCAGTGTCCACATGGCTCAAGTAGGTTGTCTCTTCCACAGGAAGGCTTCAGGGAAGCTGAACTAGGGACAGATGTAATGGAAGTACTGTCTAGCACAGGTGCTGAATTAGATGGAAGAGATACAGAGACTTTCTCTCCATCCACATCATAGCTGTATTCGGTCCTGCTTAGGAATGTCTTTGTGGCAAATCTGTGAATAAATCAGGTGCTCTTTCAGCAAATTGTGTGTCCAAGTTTGGCTTCTGATGACAATAGAATAGGTGTGAGGATATCTGGCTTTGGCATAAAGTTCTCCATATTACTTTGTTGCCAAGGGGCAGGCATTTTATCTTTGTAATGCAAATCTGCCACCAGGACTGTGGAATTTAACCCCTTTTTGGTTAGATATTATTTTGAGATGCCCAGATGAAAGATAATCAATAACAGAAAGGGTTTCCTGTGGAAAAAAAAATATATGTACAAAAATATATTGAAGCTAATCTCTGCCAATTATTAGCCTAAAGAGTACACTTTTTAGGTTATTGGGGATAGCAGATTGTCTTCAACTCATATTGGCAGATATGCTGGTTCTTACTCTGGGGGACAAAGGATTATTTAGAAGTACATTGCAGAGGATCCACATCTTCAAGAGAACCTAGCCCCCCTAAGAGATACCAGTGCTCAAATTTTTCATTTCTCATTTCTAACCAGCTCAGTATACAATTCATATTTCTTTTCACAATCAGTCCTGTAATATAGAAATTGATTTTTTAGGGAGTTCACACTGATTTGAGGCAAAAGAGCAAAATGCAATCATGTCTCTAGATGCAAGCTAAATTTGCTGGCTTCAATCTGGGAATAGTGCTCTGAAAAAAAGTAATTCTAGTCATTTATATGTGTCATGCCCAGTGACAGGATTGATGGTGATGTAAAGTCAGGACTATGTTAATTAAGGATAAAAATTTGTAGTGATATATTGCAATATTTTGTATATGACTGAAATGTCACATAGCAAACCAGGAAGTTTTGAACTGTGCTTAGCAACAGCTTTTTGATGGATTCAAAATAGTAATAATAATGTAATTTTAAAATAGTTCAGCAAAATGATAAATGTAGATCCAAATACATTTATAAATTTGTCATCATAATTAACATCTATCAAATTAAACAGATATGTTAGCATATCAGCATATATCCATCTATCCCTTAGAATTTGTCTCCATTATGGCTTTGCAATGATTTGATCTTTAGCTCTGCATGAAGCTTAAAGCTCTCCTGACTGTTGCAACATTATTCTCTTTAGAAAACAGAATCAGAGATCAGTTTTCAAAGCAGAAGTCATAATAGGTGTTCATATTCCCTTCTGTCACTTGTATGCTTATCTCATAACATCTTAACATGTGAAGGTGTCACAGAGGCACCCTGAAGTTAGTTTAGATGGACAACAGGGTCCAAAACAAACTTTTATTTGGTAAAGAAGGTGCAGCAGATTAACCAGTGGAAAACGGGGTTTTAGCTCCCCAATAGTGACATAAATACAGGTTTGAGTATCAGTCAAGGTAATTATTGAGGTGCAGCAAATAATAACAATGGAGATCCACAGTGTGCATACACGTGGCTCACCAAAAACAATGACAGAGCTGTCCCTGAATCCGGGAAAAGTATATACTTGCTTGAACCTGGCAAGGAATTATTAAAGAAAATACACATGCTTATATTTAAGCACGGAATAAGCACCCGCAAGCCTGCAAGGAATTATTAAAGAAAATATACGTGCTTGTATTTAAGCACTGAATAAGCACCCATCCAAGTGGCGAAGAATTACTTCACTCACCTACACGCAGAGATGAGGCAAACAGCGTCCCAGTCCCGGGAGGGCTCTCAGTCACAGCACTTGACCCGCGCTCTGAGAGGTCCACACAATGGGGTCAAACCTCGGCAAGAGAGGTCCCATTTTTAAAGCCTTGTAAGATCTGACTGTGGGCATTCCAGAAGCTTCTCTGCACCCCCACTCTGGCTGTGGGGTGCCCTGAAACTTCTAAGCACCCCCACTCTGATTGTGGGGACCCAGCAGCTCCTTGGTGCCTCTGCGCCCCCACTCCTTCTCTCTCTTAACGACCCTGACCAACAGGTTCTGGGGTCAAACAAAAGAAGCTCTTACCCCCATTGTAGGAAAGGGTGGGGATGTGTCTGCACCTTCCACATCGAAGGAAGAAGTGGGGTGGGGGGAGTAAGAGGGGTGTGCATCTGCCACTGAAGGGTTATGAACTGTATGTACTGCTGTGATCCTTGTCACTGTGCCAGTTGAAAACATAAGGATCAGGTCAAAAGTAAGGAACAGTTCTCAGACATGTGATTACATTGACAGCCTTCTCAAAAAAGGCAAACTGAAATATGATTGAGCTCAAAGAATGAGACAAGCCTCTCCCATCCCCTGCATACTATAGGCTCCAGAGCCTGCAGCGACAGGAAGCACCTGGGCAAACTAATACACCTTTCCCTGAGCTCTGGATGTACCAGGCTTGGATTCAGGCATCTGCTCAGTTGCTGTGGCATGCCTCTGTGCTACCAGGAGCTCGCTCTTCACAGCTGCCTGAGCCAACGTGAACAGCTAATACTGGGACTCGTCTCTGCAGATTCAAGCTACTCCATAGTCCTTGTGCAAAAAAGGTTTTAATGAGCAACCAGAAAGAGTAGATTATGATGGATCCCATCTGGGATGTTCTGGTAGTGCAAATTAAGCTAGCTTAAATGTTAAATCCTCTTCCTCCTGCCAGGTCTCAGCATGTTAGAAAATGTGCAGGAACTCCTTGCTCTACAACAGCTGCTGGCTTTTCTGTTCTACTGCCATGGAAAGGGAAGCCCCTGAATCTCTGGCCTATTAAGTTTCATTTTTGATTCACACAATATGCAAAGAACCTGTGCTGTACATCTCCAATTTGGCCTGAGTTGCAGCTGTAATGGCATTCTCTGTTTGGGATTCAGAAATTGGAGATTGAAAAGGCTCAATTTGTCCGTACCCTGAGCAACATGAAACTGTTCTCCATTGCAAAAAAATTCCCCTGCCTAGCTCCCTCTTACTGACGTGCAGGCTGTCATGCTGTGCTCCAGAAGACCACCCCACACTCTGACAGTGTGTTTAGACCCTCATCCACTTCCTCTGCCTACCTCCTATCTAGGTGTGGGGAGGAATGGGGGGCAAAAATCCTTCTCCTCTTTTTTGTACCACAGGCATAAATGTGGGCTTCACAATTTCAGTTCTGTCCTCCTTGCTCTTCCTTTGGACAAATTGCATCAGTGGTGGTGCACAATTGCTCTACTATTAGTGCAATGGGATGCACTTGGTTTTGAGTTCTCCCCTGCTGCCACAGCCATAGCAGGAGGCTGTTATGCCGTGACATTAGCAGCATGTCCTAGGGTATAGCCTGACAGCACGGCAAGGGTCTTAGCTCATCACTCTGCCCACCATGACGGCAACTTCCAAGTATTATCAGGTGATGTCTGTGTTTTCCATGATTACACAAAAGGTGCAGGATTCCACCCCTGAGTTGTATCACTCAGGTGACACACAACTGTTTTTCCTTCTCTCCATTTTACTCTGAGCTATGTTAAATTTCAGCTGGAGCATTTTCAGAGCAGTTTTCCTACTCCCAGCACCATTGCCCCCAACATATGTGGTTATGCCACTCTCTCTAGACAATTCCATATCCTCACATCCCTTGCTCAAGCCAAGCAAATTTCCAATTTCAGCTACTCTGCTACAAGGGAAAAAGTTCAAAATCAGAAATGCTGGTGGAAAGTTGTTGGAGAATGGCTTAGCAGTTGTACGAGCAGAGCCTATTCTGAAGGCCTTAGCATAAGTAGCAAGACTAGGCCGCAGTGGGAACCGCTGACTGTTTCAGTAAAATCAGCAAGGTCACTGAGACCTTGGCAGAGTTTCACAAACAGCTTTCAACAGCACTACAATGTAGAATAAGCATAGCTAGCAGCTGCAAGTAGGAGGACCATGCAAATGTACTGTTAGAGCTTAAACCAATTAGTAGGTGACAGGTATGCATAATTATCGTGAACAGTATAAGTATATGCTATTCGGGCTAATAAATCGAACTATGCTTTATCACTCATATTGAGTCGACCTGCGTGTTCCTCCGCCGCTCAAAGAAAGTT
This sequence comes from Patagioenas fasciata, assembly GCF_037038585.1. Taxonomy (NCBI): domain Eukaryota; kingdom Metazoa; phylum Chordata; class Aves; order Columbiformes; family Columbidae; genus Patagioenas; species Patagioenas fasciata. The sequence goes on along the minus strand of NC_092524.1, from coordinate 23,550,878 downwards.
ATGATGCCTGATTTACCTTTTAATCCTACTCTGCAGAGTGGCAGAGGGCTACACTAGAGGATTCAATTGCAAAGTAAAAGCACTTTCAAAAAACTACATACTTTCCATTTTGCATATAAATGTATATATAAATCAGTCAGTTCTATAGTTATAGTCCTCTAGCATGCTGGCTTAACTGCAGTTGTGTTAATTTTCTTCATGCTGTTAGAATCTTTTCTCCTTTATAGCTAGCACAGGCTTTTGTTCAGATACACTATGAGAATAATGAGATAACACTGCTGCTTCCATGGGATAGAATTAATGTTTTTATTTCAGTAGCTAGCCGTGGTTTTGCCTTAGTATGAAGAGAATGTAAGAACTCATCGATATCTTGGTTGTTGTCAGGGAAATTAAGAACTTCTTCAGCCATCCAGTTGCAGGTGCAAATTGGTAGGAGAGAAGCACAGACAAAACAGCACCTAGATTGACATCCAGGTGGATCAATAAAATATTCCCTACCATTGGTGTCATGCTTGGTATATAATTGGAGTTAGCCTTTCTGTCTGGTTGATTCCATGAGTCTGGGTTTTCTGATTCATTAGTTCAATTAGTTCCATTCAGGATTTACATTCCATTGGGAGTTTGGTGTTAATTTGTTCTTTGGCCGTTCTCCCATTTTGCAGTTGGGCTCTGGGCCTTTCTGCCTTTTACCTTTTTGCTCTCTCTTGATCTAATGTCCAGGACCAGGGTACTCTCCTGTCTGGGACTGGCTGTTCAGCACAACTGGAGTTTTGCGAGTGATTGCACTGAGTATATTTTTATTTTATTTTATTTTATCTTATTTTATTTTATTTTATTTTATTTTATTTTATTTTATTTTATTTTATTTTATTTTATTTTATTTTATTTTATTTTATATATATTAGTAATAGTAGGGGTTTTTTTGTTTAATTGGTTGGTTGGTTGGTTGGTTTGTTGGGGTTTTTTGTCTCGTTAAACAGTTTTTATCTCAGTCCATGAGTTTCTCCCCTTTTGGTTCTCTCCCCATCCCACTCAGAGGGTGAGAGGGAGTGTGTGAGTGGCTATCATGGTCCTAATTACTATCTGGGGTTAAACCATGAGATGTAGCTACAAAGCCAGAGTTCTTTTTTCCAAGCTTCTCACCTCACCACTTCTCAACAACTCAGGTCACAGTTTTATTATACTTGGCCTTCTGAGTACTTGTGTTTTCTGGAGAGATTCTTTAGAAATCCATTGCATTTGCAGGGTTTTTTTTGTTCGCTTATTTGTTTTTTAATTCAAAAGTAATTTTGTTTCTTTGATGTGAGTTTTGTTCATTACCTAACTTGTCAGTATTTTCAGTTAATGATTTCAAAATAAGTAATCATAGGCAGCATGTAGAACAACAACATGATTATGTTGTCCTCAGGTCTTCTGATTGCCTCCTGGACAACTAGCATATCAATACCTTACATTAATATAATGGCACTCTGTGAAATTTCCAGGCCGCTTCCAGAATCTAAACTAGATAAAGACAAGAAAACAGAGAGGATTATTTGGCAGTAAAGTAGATAATAAATAAATGCCCAGATCAGTACAGATCCCCTAGCAGGACCACAGCAGTTTGGTTCCAGCTCTCTCTGAAAGAGGTTCTAACAAATAAATAACAAAAGTCAAACTGTTATGTCTTGACAATGAAAATTTGCTGTAATTTGCAGGAAAATGTCATAAAACTACATTATGCGTGTAAATCCCCAGCTAAAGTAAAATGTTACAACATCTATGGTGTCTATGCCACCTGAAGGTCTAAGAGTTTAACTCATGTCTCCAGTTTAACAGCTATTTTAAAAACAGAGTGCCTCTTTCTTGCTCCAGGTCATGAAAAGAACCACATCATTAAAGCCTCCTTATATGTGCTTGTGTGTGATTTTTTAAAATATATTTTCACAAAATATTCGGTGCTATCTCACACTGATGCCTTTGTATACAGAGCAGAGGAAATGTAACAAGAAGCAGGCAAGTTGTTAAAAATAGAAGACAGGAGGAAATGGAATAGCCAGGACCCCAAAACTTCCATAGGAAAATAAGACCTAAGCTAAAACTGAATTTTCTGGGTGCCAGTTCTTAAATTAAGTCTTTTCAAATTCAACGCTAAGGTCCTTAATCAGACACATTTAAAAATAATCTTGACCACAAAATGACTTTGTGATTAGGGAAGAGGTGAAGAAAGGAACCCACCTTATCTCTTCTAAACCCTCCTGAAATGCAAGACAACAATATATCAGGAGAAGATAAACTATATGGTGTTTGCAGTTCCTAACTGGGAACCTGGCTGGTATTTGAAAAACTATGAATTAAGTCATTTTGTATTTGCTAACAAGGGTAAATTCAATGTTTTCTCACACTAAAATGTTCATTTAAAATGTTATATTTTTAAATGGTAGTCTAGACTTTGGAGTTTATCCAAAAATTAAGTCTTTTCAATGACTAATGTTCCTCAAGAAAGCACTTCTAGGGCTCATCTGACTTTTTAAATATCTTCTTCAGGATGAACTAAGTCCCCAGAAATGCCTTTTTCTCTCCATCAAATGTGAAAGAAGCCCACAATGTCTGGCTCCAGTGAAAACAACTGCACTGGAAATTTCTGGAGCTAAGAGGGGATGAATCGCCCTTGCAGTGTCACAGTTCATACATTTACAGTAAGACATCAGACTGCCTGTGCCTGAAGTGAAGCATATCCTATTTACAGATCCAGACCCAGCACCCTTTCAGCTGTGGGCCTCCTGGGGCAAGAGGAGGTTCTCAAACTGGGGCTCAGATGCTTTTTCCCATCCCTGAGGTGCAATTATCAGTAGTGAGTACCATGAGAAGTTTGTACCCTGAGAAGCACGGAAGGGTCTGTAGAAATTTATGACCTACACAGGAACTTTCCCAGGTTTCTCTAGTTTTCAGAAGTGTGAAGAACTCACTGGTTATTGCAAAGACCCCTTAATGACACATCATTTTGTGTGTGTAGGGGAAAGGGAAAATTTCAGTTTTCAATGTTCGTTGTTAGTGTGGTGGCTCTGACAGCCATGACTTGAGGAAAGTAGGATCTCCCATTTCCTTGCCACAACTTCTGAATACTTTGAAGCTTCAAAACTGAGAAATGTGCTGCTTAAACCATGTTTAATACGCAACATCACAACACAAGCTTGTTTGACTAGAGGTCTGATGCAGGGGGCAGAAATACTGCATCTGTATTTCCTAGTGCCTAATAGAGGAAGAGGAGCAACAGCTGAATGAATCTGGCCCACTAGCTCAGTTGTCTCAGCTGGACCGCACACAGCATAGACATATAGTATAGATTTAGATAATGGATATGCTTCACAATTCACGTATCTTTTTAGTATTTGCTGTTTGTTTCTTTGTTTGCAATCAATGCAGGGATTTGGAAGGGAGTAAGACCCTAAGTTGTAACAAGGAGTCATTCTTATTTTACACAAGAGAGCAGTGGCATATTGAAACACTCACTTTGATGGTTTTCCTGGTCTGCAGGGAGTGCTCAGTAAAAGCTGTCTGCTACATCTAGATCATCTAGATTGACATAACTGGGATTGTTGGTCCCACATGAATTGAGCCAGGAAGTACTGCAGTGCAGAGATAGTCCAAATAGGAAAGCAAATGTCACTGATATGCAAGATCTAATTTCAGTGTTAGGCTAATGATACAACTGATGCTGAGCCAGTAGGAAATTATTATGGCTTAGATTAGATTACACATGCAATGCCAGAAGAGCCCTTCTGCATCCTTGTGTGCATCCCTGCCCTTCCCCACCATGCTCCAGAGAGCAGCCAGCCCCTTGCCTCTCTTCTGTCATGCTTTTGTTAATACAGGTAAATAGGTTAAAAAGTTGTATAAGCAATTACAAGCTACATAGTAATGTTCTTTTAGCTACCTTTCCTCACCTTCTCCTGAAATTTCATTAAAGAAAAAAAAGAAAACCTGTCTGTATGGAAATCCAAAGTGACCTCTTTTATGCATGCATTGGTATTTATTCCACCTGCCAGAAGCACAAAGGGCTTTTCAGATCCAGAGGCTGCTGGGAGTGTCAGCAGGGCCAACAGCAAAATGAATGACCGTGCCACAAAACCGAATGGCAATTTGAATCTTGGCAGCTCCAGTCACACCTGAAACTCTCCATCCAGCAGACCCCTCTGGCCCTGCATTGGAGGGCATGTCTTCCTCAGCAAAAATCCCCTTCTCTTTCTTTGTCCAACAGAAGTAACATGTTTGAGTTACAGCACAGAACAGCTTGTGTTTGTGAAATTTTCTTTTCTGTCTCACTGACTAGAAGAGAAGCCGTCTTTGCTTACAGTCCAGCTGTAATTAACAGAGCACTGTGCAAAGCCACACTTTCACACATGGTGGGACACCAAGATAAAGCTCATGGTGCGCAAGGGAATGGCAAGGTATCAGGTAAAAGACTATCCCACTGACTTCAAGAAACAAGGACAGCCTTTGTGGGTGTAGGGAAACACCATGGAATCATTGATAGAGAAGCTATTTGTACCATGTAGGCTTAAAATCAAACCTCAGCATGAGTTAAGACCAGATGAAAGGTATCAGTTTAACAGTAGGTGTAGGAGCAGATATAGAAGAAAGAGCATTCCCCTGTTTCTTTGCATGTGGCTGCGTAACGACAGGGGTTGTGCAGAAAGAGAAGATCGTGCACTAGTGAAGGTTTGGGTTTCCTCGCTTAGCAGCGCATACTTAGATCCCCAAGAGCCACCCTGCTTGAACTCAGGTGGATCTGAATCAGCTCTGGTGACACAAGTGTCTCACAGATGTGAGTCAGAGTTGAGCTGAAAACAAAAGTTAGTTTTCACTGGCTTGGAATTTCATACAAAAGCAGTGCAAATTTGAATCCATCCAATGTGTTAATTTTTTAGAAGCTGGTGCTAATGCCCATGGAATAGCTTCATTACTGTTTGTGTTACACTTAGAGTTTTGCATGAGAAGCTCCATAAATACTTAGCATGAGCTTGTCCTTCACTTACGTGGCCACTGGCTTGATTGATTTGGGTTATTTGGTAAAGACTTCTGTCCAGCGTGTTACTACAGACTGTTACCTTGCATCAATCCTGTCCCAAATAAAAGATAAAGAGTTAAACCAATGCTGAGGATCTGCCCTGTTGTTCTGAAGCAGGGGCTAGAGTTTCCAAATCATCTGTACTGGAGATGTATGGCCTAAATGCAAAGGCTTACCAAAGGCACTTAGAGCTTCCAATAAGTCCTTCCAGGAGAGAGATAATCTCAGAAGATTGTAACACTACATTAACAAGATTATTTCCTGAAGGATGTAGGACTGAACAAACTTCTTCTGTTATGATATTGCTCTTCTCCCTTAACTCTTACCTCCTCCAGTTCCCTCTTGGTAGCGATATTACAGAATACTTCATGTCATCTGTGATTTCATAATTAATAATCTACCTTCATGAATGTAATTATAGGGAATCACTGAGGACTGTCTCTACAGGAAACATCTGAGAAATGCAAAAGCAGGCACCTGAAAACCAAAAACAAAACCAAAAACCAAGAAGGCTATTAAGAAAGGGGAACATATATTTGAATTTAACCTGCATCCAGAAGAGAGAATGAGGACTTACACCAGGAATGGGAAAATAATTTCACACTGTAGGATTAGTCCAGAAATTTGAGCGGCGGAGGAACACGCAGGTCGACTCAATATGAGTGATAAAGCATAGTTAGATTTATTAGCCCGAATAGCATATACTTATACTGTTCACGATAATTATGCATACCTGTCACCTACTAATTGGCTTAAGTTCTAACAGTACATTTGCATGGTCCTCCTACTTGCAGCTGCTAGCTATGCTTATTCTACATTGTAGTGCTGTTGAAAGCTGTTTGTGAAACTCTGCCAAGGTCTCAGTGACCTTGCTGATTTTACTGAAACAGTCAGCGATTCCCACCGCGGCCTAGTCTTGCTACTTGTACTAAAGTCTTCAAAATGGGCTCTGCTTGTACAACCGGTCCGCAGATCTATGTCCCTTATCTTTAAGCCATTCCTCAACACAGAATGTTTGTCTTGGCAGAGTACTAGTGTGCTGGCATCCATTCCCAGCATGAGTTATATTAGTTAATCAAGAGGATATCCTATTCCATTTATTTTCCTTTTTGTGAGCCAACAGCTAATCCTAGCATTTCTTTGTAGTTGTTTCCCCTCTATTCTTCACCTGTTTGGATCATAGTTTCACAACATGCTAGCCCTCTGCTCAGCCCAAGGAAGACCTCACTCATGACTGTGACCTCTGTACAGTGCTGCTATAACAAATGTGTTTGTGAGTGTGGTGCAGCATCTGGCTACATGCCTTAGGTGATAAGACAATCTGTTCACTTTTGGGGAGGCAGACAGCTGCCTTCCAGCTGCAGCTGGTTGATGTTCACTGTGAGGTCTCAGATGGCCAAAACCTACAAACATGGCAGAGACCGGTCCCTCCCAGGAGAAAGAAAGGGATCACCAAGTACAGCCCCTGGGAAGCCCTCAGGCTCTAGTTTTGCTCACCTGGGCAAAGTACCTGCCTCTAGTACCTGTCCAGGGCTTCCTCCCTTAGAGCTAAACAACCAAAGGAGTTGCCAAGCAGAGAAACCTGGACTGGTGCCTGGTGGTAGCTTGCTGGGGCTTTGTGTCACACTGAGGGGCTATCAGATCAGACTTGTCCTGCTTTGACCTGTATTTCACAGATTAGAGCAGAGGTGTCAAACTCATTTTCACCAGTGGCCACGTCAGCCTTGTAGTTGCCTTCAAATGGCCAAAAGTAATTTTAGGATTCAGCCCACAGGCCTTGTGTTTGCCACTCAGTTATGTGCATTGTGCTCCTTTATCACTGACAATGTCTCATAATACAAAAGACGTACTGTTTTTATTCCTTGAAACACAAACATGTATTCACTTTCCCCTCTATCATTAAATTGCCTTCCTTCTGCATCAATCTTTCTCTTACTGGACATTTTGGGATTCAAATTGTTCCAACAAAGATGGTATGGTGTGCCACCTAACTACCAAGATGTCCTTTAGGACCAGGTTAAATAATAGTCAGGCCCTCTCACACAGGCTCACCTTTCCTTCAAATCCCCTTCCCCATAAACAGCAGTCATTCTTCCTCCATCAATTCTACCCCTCCATCTATCCCAGTAACATTCTCCTTGTTCCCCCATTGCCAGTTCCTTGGAAAGCAACATTATCCTTAATGCCGTTCCCCAGCATTAACATTCTCTTCATTCTTCCGTGGTGGAATAAGGAGAATGTTCCTTTGGCAGTGGACATGCCTACTGATGTTCTCCTTTTCTCACCTTCCATGAGGAGCATTCTCCTTATTCCACCATCCCCCTCACCGCCCAGTAGAGACGTTTGTTTTATTTCACCATTACAAATCCTAGCAGGCACTTTCCTTCTTACCCGATCTGCCCAAGCCATCTCCCTAAAAGGGGCTATTTCCAACTGGGCAGTCACATTTCTTTTGATAAATTAGCCAGATACATGAACTTCAGCAAGTGGCTGGGACTGTGGGACTATGCCTAACTACTGCTCATGCCCCAGAGCCAGCCTGTTATTAAATGACATATTATTAAATGACATTAGCATGTCATTGCGCAAGCACCACCACCACTGCTGGACCACAGAGCTGGCTGTATCAGTGGAAAACAATGTAGAATTCATAAGTGGGACCCTGGCTGCTGGTTACAAAGTATCTTTTTACAGGTACTTTAAAAAAATAACATGTAATTTATAAAGTTCATGTATCTGGCTAATTTATTAAAAAAATAAATTAAAGTTGAGACTACCCACCTAAGCACCCCATCCCCGCTACCCCTCCCCACGTGATTATTTTCTGTCTTGTTTTTCAATGTCCCAAGGCACTTACTAGTGTCCCACATCAGTCTCACCTATTACTCTTCTTACACAGGCTCACCGCTCTCCTGTAGATACGGTCTCGACACCTGTGGATTAGAGGCTCCATCCCAGTGCCCCAGGCTGCCCCATCCATGCCACGGTTGTCCCTGGCTGCCTAGAATCAACCTAACTGCTGAGACTTGATGTAGAGTTGCCATGAGGAATAGCAATGTAGGAAATACAAAGATTAAAAAAACTCAGGGTTTTAAAGCCTATGTAATAAATAAAGACACAAGCTTTCCTCCTCACCCTGCCTTCAGTTTTTAGGGGGAAAGCCTGTGAGGAGCCACAGCACTTTTTGCTGAAGACAGTGCAGCAAGTGTGGCAGGAGAGACCTGGCATAGTGGTGCCCCTCCAGATGTTTAAGGTATAACATAGCCCTTTGTTGTGCTAAGGATTTGGGGAGCGCTTCAAAGCTGTCACAACCCCCAGGTCCCTTTCCCCTACACTGCTCTCCAACAGGTCATACCCCCACTTATACTGGTACCTGGGGTGTTCTTGCCCAGATGCAAGACTCTACACTTGCTGTGGTTATATTTAATTAAATTTTTCCCCACCCAACTCTCCAGCCTGTCCAGGTCTCGCTGGATGGCAGCACAGCCTTTCTGCGTGTCAGCCACTCCTCCCAGTTTGGTGTCATCAGCAAACTTGCTGACACTGCACTCTATTCCCTCATCCAAGTCATTGATGAATATATTGAATAGTACTGGTCCCAGTACCGATCCTTGAGGGACTCCACTAGATACAGGCCTCCGACTAGACTCTGTCCCATTGACCACAGTTCTCTGGCTTCTTCCCTTCAGCCAGTTCACAGTCCACCTCACTATCCAGTCATCCAGACCACACTTCCTCAGTTTAGCTGCGAGGATGCTGTGGGAGACTGTGTCAAATGCCTTACTGAAATCAAGGTAGACCACATCCACTGCTTTACCATCATCTATCCACCTGGTTATGCCCTCATAAAAGGCTATTAGGTTGGTTAAACATGACTTCTCCTTGGTGAAGCTACATTGACTGCCCCTAATGACCCTCTTATCCCTGAGATGCCTTGAGATGGCGCCAAGGATAAGCTGTTCCATCACCTTCCCAGGGATGAAGGTGAGGCTGACCGGTCTATAGTTACCCAGGTCCTTCTTCTTGCCCTTTTTGAAGACTGGAGTAACATTTGCTTTCCTCCAGTCCTCAGGCACCTCACCCGTTTCCCAAGACTTGGAAAGGAGGTGGAAAGTGGTCCAGCAATGACCTCAGCCAGCTCCCTCAGCAATCACGGATTCGTCCCACCCAGACCCATGGATTTATACAGCCTCCGGCAGTGTAGACGGAGACAGAGAAGACATTCAGTAACTGTGCCTTCTCTGTACCTTCTGTCACCAGGGCACCCACCTCATTCATCAGTGGGCCTACATTATCTCTGGTGTTAGCTTTATCTGCCATGTAGTTGAAAAAGCTCTTCCTGTTGTCCTTGATCCCTCTTACCAGATTTAATTCTAAGGAGGCCTTAGCTTTCCTAGTTGCCTCCCTACACCCTCTGACAACAGCCTTATATTGTCCCCAAGTGGCCAGCCCCTCCTTCCATGATCTATAAGCTCTTCTCTTCCACTTGAGCTTACCCAGCAGTTCCCTGTTTAACCACGCAGGTCTCCTGACTCTCTTCCTTGACTTCCTATGTGCTGGGATGCTCTGATTTTGTGCCCAGTAGAAGCAGTCCCTGAACACTAACCAACTATCTTGGACCTCTTTACCTTCAAGCAGCCTTGCCCATGGAATTTCCCCTAGCAATTGCCTGAAAAGGCCAGAGTTTGCCCTGCTGAAGTCCAGGGTTGCAGTTCTGCTTGCTATCCTGTTCCTGCCACATGAGATCCTGAACTCCACCATCTCATGGTCGCTGCAACCAAGGCAGCCCTCAACCTTTACCGCTTCAACCAGACCCTCCTTGTTAGTGAGGATGAGGTCCAGCAGTGCACCTTTCCTAGTCGGCTCCTCCACCCTTTGCATCAGAAAGTTATCATCAAGGCACTGGAGGAAACTCCTGGACTGTGGCTGACCAAGTAGTCCTTCCAGCAAACATCAGGGAAGTTAAAATCCCCCACCACAACCAGGGCCTGTGATTGTTGGGCTGCTCTCATCTGTCTGTAGAAGGCCTCATCAATTTCCTCACCCTGATCTGGTGGCCTAAAATAGACGCCCCCGATAGTATCACCCTTGCCAGCCTGCCACTTAATTTTCACCCATAGACTCTCAACTTGCTCCTCATCTGAGCCTGGACAATACTCAATACATTGTAGTTGCTCTCTCACATAAAGAGCGACCCCACCACCATGCCTGGCTGGCCTGTCTTTCCTGAAAAGGTCATAGCCATCCATGACCACATTCTAGTCATGTGTGCTGTCCCACCATGTCTCTGTAATTGCCACTAGGTCATAATCTCCTGCCGTAATACAGGTTTCTAACTCCTCCTGCTTATTCCCCATGCTGCGCGCATTCATGCACAGGCATTTCAGAGAGCGAGCTGAGCACACCTATTTCACCCCAGGGGTATGGGGGGCCTCCCAGCCTTCATCAACTCTAGAGTTCTGCCCCACTGATGCAAGCCCAGCTACAAGCCCATCCCCCTTTGAGTCCAGTTTAAAGCTCTCCAAATGAGCCCTGCTAATTCCTGTCCCAGCATCCTTTTGCCCCTGTGAGACAAACCTTTCCCACATATCACTGTTTGGACTGGTGTCTTGTAAATCCAGCCGTTATCAAAGAACCCAAAGCCCTGCCTGTAGCACCAGTCTTGTAGCCAAGCATTTATGGACTGAATTCTTCTATTCCACCCCATGTCATCAGCCGAAAATGGAAGGAGGGAAGAGAAAATAACTTGCGGCCAGATTCTTTCACCAACGGTCCCAAGGCCTTGAAATCTTTCTTCATTCCCTGTCGTGGTTGAGATGGACAAACGACATGGACCAAGTTCTTCCAGGATGAAAGTAGTAGATGCCATTTATTGCCACAAGTGCATTTTTATACAGTTTTACCAATTCATGTGTCTCTTCACTATTGGTTACAAGTTACAGCAGTAACATCTCATTGGCTAGTTTTGCTATCATCAGTGTTACTCTTCTACTCCCTTCTCTCTCACGGGTACATCCTTAATATCTCCGGATACTCCTTTACTCCCATCTTTCTCATGGGTAGGCCTTCATATCTTCAAGGCTAATTTCTGTTCCCATGTCCTCTGTCAGGGAATCCACGGACCCACCGTAGTCCCCCACAATTCCCCCTTTTTGTTTTTGTGCTAAAAAAAATTGCCTTCATTGTCCACTGCAGGGCCCTTTTCAGCAGAGAACTCATGCATGGCAACATTAGTAACACAACCACAACAATCATCAAAACAGTCAGTCCCGTTTTCACTACTGATAGCAACCATCCTAAAAACCCCCAACCACTAAGCAATGCTAATAACAAAAAGTCTATCGCGGCTCTGCTCTGCCATGTGGCATGTCTTACAGAATCTACATCTAACAAAAGTCCACTTAAAGCCTTAGAAGTTCTGTTAGTTTGCTTAACTAACCAGCATCCTAATTTTTCTAAAGTATCTAAAGCTTTAGCTGTGCCAACACCAGATACATGAGGTTCTAAAACCCTTAACCCTGATCCCCAAAAGTCTACATTATCATCACATTTGACTCATATACATGCAAAAAGTATTTTTCTCGTCTTGCTCTTCTGTGATCTATTATCATAGATACATTGGGCGTTAAGAGAGTTAATAGTCCCAAAATACACAGTCCTCCAACAGCATTAGAAGGAATTCCTGGTCAGGCTCTATCTCCACAGATCAAGAATACACCATACAGGAGGTTTTTGGGGTCGCTGTCCCACATTATCAATGACACCCCTTGGATTCTTCTGTGAGGTGTTGCACCAACGAGTTTCATTTCTATAATCACCAAGGGTAGCATTAACATTTTGCAGTCTTATCCATTCATGTTCTCGTATATTGTTCTGACACTTTTCACAAACCAGGTTGATACAAGCGTCCATGGACATAGATGCCAGCAATTCCAGTTCCTGTGGTTCAATATCTGCTTCCAGGAGGCAATTAATCCAAAGTGCCATGTTGGTATTATTACAGTTCGTTGCAATGCCTCTGCACCGACCACTATTTTGAAACAGTCATGTGATGCTGCTGTAGTCATCAAGGGGGATGCCAACCAAGCATGTGTGGAACAGGTATTCCAGAGATGCCATAGCTAGGCATGTAGAGTCCTGGCCAGCCATGTTGGCTAAAGTAATCCACGTTAGTCTTTGTCTGTGCAGGCATCCAAAGCGCAGCAGATGCAGCAATCATTGTCAGGAAGATAACACAGATTTCACATTTCATGCTGGCAACCATTGCGGCCCTTGATCTGTAAGGACACAAGCATAGCCTCTCCCCCAGGTTATCAACTGATGTGGCCTTTTCCATTGACCATTAACTAGTGATTTGACCACAACTAATGTAGGTTCTTTCTGATTTAGCATGTTTTTGGGTCATACTTGCAAAGTGTTTCATCACATACAATGCTTTTGACAATTGGTTTTGTGGTGTTTTCCCTACTTCTCCCCCTTTTTTTAAAAAAAAAAGAAAAAAACAAAAACACAGTTCAGAATCAGATATGTACGCTGGACCTTGACTACGTACTCAGAATCACAAATCAAATTTAGAGGTTCCTCCTTAAAAAGCTCTAAGTAATGTAAAGCTGCGCCAAGTTCTACTAATTGGGTTGAACCTTCAATAATTTTTACAGAATGATGCCGATTGTTATCTTCACACCAAACCACTACAGCTTTATTAGACGTCCCAGAACCATCAACAAAAACTGTGCAAGTATGTAGAATCAGACCAGATACAAGTATGGTCTATGACCTGATGTTAAAGAATTACAGGTTCTGAGCAATTTACATTTTACATTTATGCATGCCAAAAGCTGTGCTGTTAAGAAAATCAGTTAGTGCAATTTACAAAGACATAGATTGCAAATAAAAAAAATAAAAATTAAACTTCACAAATGGTACATGTAGGACAAAAGGATCATGGTCTATTGAGACTTAAATTAATTCCCTGCTTTTCTTGATCACAGTAACAATCAGTATATCAGTCTGTTAGCAATCTCATCACACTGTCCCACAAGAGCCACAGGTTTTTTCTATGTTGTAGCTATAAACAGACAAATCTGCAAGTCCAATTGAATGCAGTCAGCCTGTAAGGTTGTCATAAATTTATTCCTCAAAATCTCTAACTCCATTTTGGTTGTATTTATTGGATATTGTTTCCCCTTACTGGATCGAAGCCCTGTTTCAGATCTATCAGTGCAGTGTTTGCTTTATCGAAACATTGGCTCTTAATATTAGTGGAAATACAGCATTCAAAATTTCCTTGGAGACTTTTCACTTGCACAAGTAGATCTGCACCATCTAAGCAGCTTCTTGTAGGACATGCAACTAAACAGAATTCTCAGAAAACATTATTTCAGCTTACAATTTACTTAACAATTCTTGACCCAAGAGAGGTATAGGGCTTTCTGGCAAATACAAGAATTCATGTATTAAAACTTTGTTCCAAATTTGGCATTCTATTAGTCTCAAAAAACAGTTTTTCTTTCATTTTCTTCCATGACCTCAAAAACTAGCACAGTGAATTTACTAAGAAGTCTCTTACAACCAGTTACCACAGAATAAGTCTATATATATACATATATATATATATAATATTTCTGTTTAATTTCCCAGCTTCACTAGAACTATGGATCCACTGGTGATGCCTTTAAATTTCACCCTCAGACTCCTTCATGCAGTATTACAGGTCTCTAGCAGTAACATTGCTTAGGGGAGGGGCGCGAGGGGGAATAAAACCTCCCTCTCACCCCCATCTGAGATGGCAAGACGTCCAGCTCAGTATGAAAACAAATCAGTTTGAACTCCACGCCAAACCAGGCTGGCTGCACTCCACACCCAAATCAGTACCAGTCTGACCCAGAAAAGCACTGAGCGCTCTGACCCCCAAAAGCTGACCAGTGTGAAAAGACTGACTTCAGCAAGGAGGTAAAATGATGAGCTCTTTCCTCAGATGTGCCAAAACCTAAGAAATAAGACAGAAGCAAAAAGAAACAACACCAGCAACCCCTGATTCAAAGCCGAGAAGCAACACAGCGCCACAGCAAGGATGGGTGACAATACTCCAGGGGAAATTAAAGACAGAGCGGGGGGAGTAAAGCCCCTCTTTCTCCGCTTAGCAGCAGGAAAACAGGTTTTTCCTTTTTTTTTTTTTTTTTTTTTTTGTCTTGCTGCAGTTCAGATGTACCAAGGCCACGCAGCTGGCGTAATCGCTGGTATGAAGTAGGAGGCTCTGGCAAACTCCTCGGTTGAATGAGCTAGTTTTATAAACAATTCCAATTAGCTCAACAGTTGTTACATCCTCAGCCCCATTTACCTTTCACACTTTACAGATGTCAAAAACCAGCATATTAAACATTAATCCATTATTCCATTTTCCTAGATCCAAATCAGTTCATATTGTAGCAACTTTTAAATACATCTTCATACAATACCAAGTTCACATCCATCATACCATTTAAGTGCTTGTCTTTTTTTTTTTTTTTTTTTTCAATGCAAAGCAGAGTTTAACAATTTAAATTCTTTTCTGGTCTCAAAATTACTAGATAACAATATAAGCAATTACTCTAATGCGGAAGGATGCATCCTAAGGGGGAGCAAGGTGGAATTTTAGCAGTGGAACCGGTTCCCGTTTTGTAATTATCTCCCCAAACAAAATTCTTTTGGTACCAAATAGAAATATGCAAATTAAAATACTGAGCTCAGATACGAAAACCAAATACCAAGTTCAAATATGCAGATAGATCAGAGTTACACTTATTCAAGACAATATCTCAATATTTTTTCGTTGCAACTTTGGACCACTTACTGCTCAGCCAGGTAGCAGTGCCGCTGGGTCTCCCTGACAAAACAGGTCAGTGCGCGCTGGAGCCCCATCGGCACCTGCCCCCCCCACCGCAGCAGCAAGCTGGACCGGGCAAGGCTCTTCATAGTGTCTCATCTGGGGTGCTACAACTGTTATCCCAAAAACAGGGTTCTTTAATTGGTGTGCATACACAAGAGCCAAATTTAGTACATAGTGATGAAACACAGCCCATCACAGAGTTGTGCAAGTCTGCATGCCGGAATAAAGCTAGCATGCTAGAAAGAAAAATAACAGCTACTACACACAAAATTTTACCATCACATTCACGCAGTAAAGAACTAAATTACTCATGATCTTCTGTATTATCACAAAACACACATTTTGAGTCTCATTCTCATTATTTAACAGTCTGTGAAATCACTGGACCACACAACAAAGGGCCTACTAAAACTGCAACATGCTTAAACAGATACCCACAAAGAAAACAGGTTAATGAAGAAAGCATCTTGCAGACTTCAGCAAGTTTACTGTGACCTGTGTGTTATCAGTTAACTCTCTCTCAGCTTGTTGAAGTTCAAACCGTTCCAGTTGTAAAACTGTCTGAAATGATTCAATGATCTCTTGTAGAATTTTATTTTTGTCCTGCTGTTCTCGCTTTAGAAACAACAAAAAGTTATACTTCAAGGTTCTATTCTCAGGACACTTTTCCCAATCATCAAACTTACACAGCATCCACCATTAATTACAATATTTCACAAGATCTTCCTTCCTCATATTTCCAAGTGCTTTCCTATGTTCTAAAACACCTCCCAATAACGATGTCTTATGAACACAACTGAAAACAGTCATTCCTGACCCCATCTCGTAAGTAGAAACTACGAGAAGAGGGAGGGAGGGGGGAAAGCACAGGGCTGCTTGCAGCGCAAGTGAGAAAAGTGGGGAGAAGGTTTTACGGCGCACTTATATCACAAAGAAACAATTCTAACAACAACCAGTGAAACAATTAACTCACAGTCCTGACAAGCTGCTTGATTTTCAGAGAGGCAACACACAGAAACACATAATATGTACTGTAAAACTCACAGATAACATGTTGATAACATTAGCATTCTCTACTGCGAATTTCAACACCAGTGCTTCCTTAGCTTCTAAGTTTTCAACCTGCTTATTGATGGCCTCTTGAAGATGGTCAATAAAATTGCAATAAATTCTCATTGGGACTCTGATTAATAGTTGCAAATGATTTGGTTGCTTTGTCGGTTTCAGGCACTTTTATCATAGCTTGATATGCGAGGTCTGTTGACTGTCTCAGGATTTCAGGAATTTATCGTGCCTGTAATTGTGGTGTGCCAATTAGTGTCTCTTCCAAGAGTTGGGGGGTAAATCCCAGCTTTTTGGTAAGTTCGGTTTACGCTCTGAAACTCTACCCCCACCCTCAGGAATTTGCTCTGCAGCAGTGTGGGAGGGGGGCGGGGGCAGGCTGGGGGGACCCAAATTTATAGAAATTACGTTATTTGGCTCAGTCTGGCTCACCACGGGAGGATCTTCCCCACCTAAATCTCCAGGCAAGGGGGGATAGGAAAAAAAAATGTCCACTTTTTCCTTCTGCGACTGATAGCGGCGGAGCAGAAGGTTGAACTGTGATCAATGGCGGTGACGCAGACGGTGGAACCGCATTGATGATGGTGGAGCAGACGTTTGAGCCGTGATTGATGACAGCGGAGCAATCGGTTGAACGCACTGCTCCGACCGGTGCTCCGGGGGCCCCTCCTGAGATCGTATATAACCCAATGCTGTTTTTTCATGTGAGTCTTTCATAGCTTTTATCTGATCTTGGGGCCACACATACGTACGCTCCTCCTCTATTCCTTTTAACTTTCCAAGAAAGTGTCGCGGATCCTTATCCGTATCAGATAATATGGACTTGGGCAGTGTTGACGAACCTTTAGTAACAGGGGGGGTTGGAGTAGTAGTTAATCTCGCCTTTTCCTCCGAATCTGGCCCAGGAGAGCCAGGAAGACCATCCCTCCCCGCTGTCTCTGCATGTTCCCGTTGGTCTTTTAATCCTCTGAAAGTCTCTAGCAAAAAGTGACATGTTGTTAACAGTTCAGTTGTTTCTTTGCATCTTTCACTAGTGCTTTGCCCCATAGTAACACAGTCCTTCCTTCGTAAAGTCAGTTCCAGAGGGCTAATACCCTGCTTCTTCAGAAGCAACTTTCATGTAGATAATATAATACCCTCTTCTTTAGATAAGTTCCACCCCCATGTTCCCGGTAGCTCACCTACTCCTTAACGAGGTGTCTTTTCAACGATCCGGATCTTCGGCAGCTCTCCTCGGCTGCTCTGTCAGCTGTACCGGGCTCCGTCTCCACAGCTCTCCTTCGGCTGTCACAGCTTCACGCTGTCCCCTTCTTCATGCGAGATCCTCTTCAGGCAGGATCACGTCGGGGTCACCATATGTCGTGGTTGAGACGGACAAACGACATGGACCAAGTTCTTCCAGGATGAAAGTAGTAGATGCCATTTATTGCCACAAGTGCATTTTTATACAGTTTTACCAATTCATGTGTCTCTTCACTATTGGTTACAAGTTACAGTAGTAACATCTCATTGGCTAATTTTGCTATCATCAGTGTTACTCTTCTACTCCCTTCTCTCTCACGGGTACATCCTTAATATCTCCAGATACTCCTTTACTCCCATCTTTCTCATGGGTAGGCCTTCATATCTTCAAGGCTAATTTCTGTTCCCATGTCCTCTGTCAGGGAATCCACGGACCCACCGTAGTCCCCCACAATTCCCCTCAGACTACAGGATGCAGTTTCCTCCCCACCTGTCTGGAAGATCAGCAGTGGGTAGTAGTCCGTTGAGTGCACCAGGTTTGGGAGCGCCCTGGTGATGTCCCTGATCCATGCTACACACTTTCCTATGATGAGGATCAACTCTGCATATTTGGCCCTCTGTCCCTCTCAGAAGGGAATTGCCTACTACAATTACCCTTCTTTCTTTCTTTTGGAGGCAGTCTTGAGGTGTGGAGTCAAACACCTCTTCCTATGTGACCTCATCGGCAGGCCTTCCACCACATCCTCACCTGCCTCTCCTTCACAATCCAGGGCCTCAAACCTATTACAGAGGGGCACCTGGGGAAGCAAAGCAGGTAGGGAGGGGGGTTGCCCATGATGCCAAACTGGAACTAGCTTCCGACCCCCCTTATCTTTTTGCTTCCCTACCTCTGCCTGACAGCGACAGGGCAGGGGCTGTCCCAGGTCTCCCCGCTCTGCCTGGCTGGGCGGGGAGTCCATCGCCTTTTGGGGGGTATCTCCCTGGGGCCTTTCTGACTGGCACTCCAGGGAGTTACTCCACCAGTCAATCTCCTTCTCACAGTCCCTGATGGTCCTCAGTCTCTTGACCTCCTCCTTAAGTTTCACCGCCATGCTGAGTAGATCTTCTACCGGCTCACACCTTGTGCAGGTGGAATGCCTGCCTGCCTTCCCTGGCAGCAGCGGGCTCTGGCACTCCCTGCAGTCAGAGACCTGAACAGCCACAGTTCGGGGCAGGCCCTCTGTCTGGGTCACTGCAGTCTTTTTGTGACAAGCTCTCTGTCTGAAGGAGACCATGGTAAATGGACAGACCCAAGCTAGGCACAATGCCCAAATGCTTGGAGATATCATCAGTGTGGGCTCTGTACCCTGCACCCTGGCCAGCAAGTGGCAGGTTTGCCTTCAGCCTTGTCCAGGGTGGGGCTATTAAACCAGTGAGGCAAAAAACACCATTTGAAATTATCTTAAGAGCAGAAGAATTGAGGAACCTCCCAGGCATATTTGAAACAGGTGCAGCTGCTGGACCATACAGTCCTAGGTGGAGTCAGGCCATAGGCATTTTGCATTTTGAGGCTGTCAGCACATCCTTTGCTATCACATCCCCTCTGCTCTCCATCTGGCATATACCTGTGTATTGCTCCTGGCTCTTGGCAGTGCAGATGCCTGAATACAGAAGAAGCCTTTCCTTCAGCAGGTTCAGAAAGGGTGACCAATTGTTTTCTCCCCTGACTTCCCAATCAGAGCACCCCTTAATTCACTTTAGGTGACACAACCTGGATTAATTTACACAATATAAGTAGTCACTGTGAGATATTCTGGTAGATTTTGCCTGGAGCAGGATCATGAGTGCTCACATGAACTTGTTTGCCAGAAGAGCTGATGAACAGTAGTGGCTACAGGTGGAGAAGGAGGTACCACCTCTGGCTGGCACAGCTGGATCAGGGATAGGACCAAGGCCCTCTGCCTAGCAGAAGAAAGCTTGCTTCTTTCCCCTTTCTGATACAGAAGGTAGGTTTTATCATTGGAGGTGTGTGGAAGAGGCTAAGTAAATCTGCATAGTGAAGCACAGTCTCAGTGCAACGGTTGTTTGAATGTGTAGTTAGAGCAAAAGAAAATATGGCTGAGAGACACTCCCTGAGATTCAGTGTTGGCCAGGGAGAGTAATACAGGCTTATGGGGATTGTCTAGGAAGAAAGCCAATAATGGGAATGCTTGCAAAATCCAAACTTAATCTCTTATGCTGCAGAGAACTAATCCTCATGCTTGACATTAATCTTTTTAATGGCGACAAAATGCTCTTACCTTCCATGTGGCTCATTGAATCAGAAAGTAGGGCCTATGGTCTTTATAGGCTGGACACTGAGCTGCAGAAATCCTTGCACTGACATTATCTTTCCACTGGCTCTTCTTAAGAATTCAGTATGGACTGGGATGTCTTTGATGACAGCCTGCCTTTGCTCTTTTTGAAGAAACATACCCATGTGTAGTCCTGATACGGACCCTTCTCTTGAAATAAGGAATCTCTCTTGGTCCAGCAAGAAAGAGGCCATTGGCAAGTAGGACTGTAATGACTTGCCACCCATGGCACCTCACTGAAAGATCCCCAGACTTGGAACTGGCTGGCAGTGGGTATGGCTCTGGTCTGTTACATGGTCTTGTATGCGAGCATCAGCTGGAGGGTCCTTGTACTTTGGGTTTGCTGTTACAAAATTGATACTTGTTTTCCAAATGATGGCACCCTGATTAGCTTAGAGACAAAAGCCTTGTTGTTTTTACTGCAGAGGACCCCACTGAATTTTCTGGTCTTCTGGACCAGGCCTATAAGTTCACCCACACTTTCTGACCCACAGGATTTTCTGGAGATTTTTTATCTTTTCCTTTCCTCCCACCCCCTTACTTCTGTTTTTGTTATTCTTACATTTGTTTCTTTAAAAAGTGGGACTGTCTCTGAGGCAGGAATATTTAGATGCTCACTGTCGAGGGTTTTGATTGTGGGATGACAATAAAACCCTGGCAGATGTACTGTTAACCTCCTCTCCCTGCCCTTCACCCTTCAGCCCCTCCTTCTCTCCCCTTCCCACTAAGGACAGGCGATCAGGAGGGAAAGAAGGACAGAGAGAAGAGAGTTGGAAAAATTGAAAATGTTTTACTAATGCTACTAATAAGAATAGAGAAAATAACACAAAATATACAAAACCGATCTTGAAAGTCCCAGCAACAGCAGAGCCAGCACCTGCCTGGATTGGACTCTGCAGCCAACCGGAGCTGGATTCAGTCTGTCACTAGGCCTCAGTTTTCAGGGACAACTAGCAAGGTCCTCTCCTAATGTCGGCCATAAGCAAAGGGGACGAGATGCTTGTGATCTCCCACTTTTATATGAAGTATTCACTTGAATGGGATGTTGTACTCTGTTGGTCATTTTCTTGGTCACCTGTTTCTCGTTGCCCCTCTCGCGAGATGTCCATCCGTGCTTATCAATAACTTTGCATTCCATTGCTATGTTTACCAAAACATGTATCTGGTTTTCCAGGAAAATGCAGCTAATATGAAGGCTTTAGCTGACAAGCAAATTCACTAAAAGAGAAACTTGTTTTTAACAAAACCAGGACACTCACCCACGATCTCCATAAACTACATGTTAGGGAACAGACTTTCTTATTGTCAAGGGTTAAGATTGCGGGGTGACAATCAAACTCTGGCAGATGTATTGTTAACCTCCTCTCCCCCCCACTTCTCTCTTTTGACCTTCCCTCTCCCCCCTTCCCACTCAGGACAGGCGATTGGGAGGGAAAGAAAGACAGAGAGAAGAGAGTTGGAAAAATTAAAGATGTTTTACTAATGCTACTAATAAGAATAGAGAAAATAATACAAAATATACAAAACCAATCTTGAAAGTCTCAGCAACTGCACAGCCAGCACCCAAAGTCCTGGATTAGACTCTGTAGCCAACCGGAGCTGGATTCAGTCTGTCACTAGGCCTCAGTTTGCAGGGACGACTAGCAAGGTCCTCTCCTAATGTCGGCCATAAGCAGAAGGGAAAAGGAAAAGGGCAAAGGGCGAGATCCTCGTGATCTCCCACTTGTATATGAAGTATTCACGTGAATGGAATGTTATACACAGTTGGTCAGTTCCTTGGTCACCAGTTTCTCGTTGCGCCTCTCGCGAGTCCATTGCTAGGTTCACCAAAACATGTTTCTGGTTCTCCAGGAAAATGCAGCTAATATGAAGGCTTTAGCTGACAGGCAAAATTCACTAAAAGAGAAACCTGGTTTTTAACAAAACCAGGACACTTATAAGCTTATTAAATAGACTGTCTTATAAGCTTATTAGCTTATTTGGTATACTGCTTCTTATAGAACTTATTTAGAAACTGCTTATATAGAACTTGCTTAGCATAACTTGCTTAGGATAAGTAACTAAATTTGATAAGGTTGCAAACTGTGAACTTTCAAACTTTCTGCCTAGAAAGGCCCCAGACTTGGTTGAAGCTAGAAGATAAAGAAGCTTTTGATTGTCAACAGGTACTGCATCTCTAGAGATAAGTAAAGGAACAGAACAGCATATCTAAAGCAGACAAGAAACAGAAGAGTGTTTTGGTTATTGCCAAGGACTTATATTTCTTCCCAGCTGCAGGTGCAAAATAGCAACTAATGAACAGGACCTAGAATTGACATCCATTCTGGTTGGTAAAAGACAGAGATAGGAAATGTCCTTCCTGCCAAAACTGAAAGGATCCAATTAAGAATGGGGAGAGCCCAGATTCTAATTTTACAATTGGCTTGAATTGACATGTGAGGAGTAGAAAACTATAAAATGTAAGGTTGTAACTGGCAAAGGTTTTCTTTGCTCGGGGTCCCTCCTCCAGAAGCACCCAGCTCAAGCTCCTCTCTTTGCTGTGCCTTACAACTACATTATTTATTTAACAAGAATTTCTGGAATGCGTGTCTGAATCTCTGCTTCAGGAAACCTAGAGAAAAGAAACTTCCCTAACACTGCAAGATAACATATTGGCTTCTATGGAATCAGGAAATGTTGAACTTCACTGCTTGAGATAAGACTCAAAGGATGTAACTCTTCATGCACCAGCAGCCATGCTGTGGTAGAGCAGCCTAGGCTGTCCAGAGTCTAAAAGCAAACTGTGAAACTAATCTGTATGCATGTGTCTCAATATGCGTGAATTGCAACTAGAATTAGACCTGACATATTTTGAACTTGAATAAAAAAATTACATGAATTTGCTTTTTCTCTAACATCATTTCTATAGTCTGAAATAAATATAAAATAAACAGCAAGTAATAAGTCAGTAGCAAAAGAAACCATAAAGCAATAAAAGCGCATTAAAATGGTGTATAATAAAACCACGTTTATTTAAGAATGTATTCCAATATCAAATGACAAATTTCAACAATGCAAAAACTGCAATTACTTTTGCACCAAAGTCCTCAGAAGAGCCAGCTACCCATTGGGTACCGGCACAGTCAACCATAACCTTCTGCTTCTCCATCTTTCACAAGCTGCTGGTTCATTTGCTGGCTATAAGGTAAGTACCTTGAAGATTACTAGGAGTATAAAGAAGGGGCTTGATGAACCACCAAGACCAGTTTCCTGCAACTACAGATAAGAATATTTTATAAAATCCCTTGATACACTTCCCATCTAAACTTACAAAAGTGTACCTTTCAAAAGTGACAATATTCATCACCTTCTGCAAACACTTTCCCAGGATTTGTGCTTGAAATCCAAGCTGAAATCCAATCTAATCTTGAATATAGCTACTGCATTGCCAAAGATCCTTATCTGTTTGAGGAGCTTTGATTTTTAGTGGTCTGAGCTTGACAGAGTTGAGCTTCTGAAGGTGCCAGGTATGCTCTGTTCTCCAGATTCTGGTCACCCACTGGCTGTTCCCTCTGGAATTGTGGTAATGGTAGAGGAGGGCTTACACCAACACAGGCTGGGCAAACCCCAGCATGTATCTTTACACTTGCAGATTTTCAGGTTGGCCCCAGGATGCCCTAGGCTGGACAGGAGCTTGGAATTGGGAGTCCCAGGCTGTATGGGGTGCTCTGGGGCCCTGCTGCTACTCCAGCAATGCTCCTGGCTCCACACCCAGCATCCTCCACGTTTCAGGGAGGATGGTAAGTTCCCACCAACTTAAATTATCTGACAATGCTGTTTATTTATGAAAAAAGCTTTCTGTGGAGCCCAAGTGATTTGCCAGTGGCTACGACCTATCTCTAAGCCTAGCAAGAACCAGCCAGCAGTAAACACAAGTGCTAAAAACCGCTGGCATGAAGCAGCTTCCTAAATTAATACATTTTCTTTTGTAGCATGAGGGCTTTTGCTTATGGTGTGTATAATATACTTTACTCTAACGAGGGTATCCAAAATAAAAAAAAAAAAAAAAGGGAAATTAATCTTGTGATTTCCTTTATCTCCAAAATGACTAAGAGACCAGTCAGTGATGGTGTCCGTATTAGAAGAGTGAACACAATATTTACAGGGAGTAGCATTGATCAAGAGTCTGCTCCTGACCATAAAACAAGTGGCACATTTTTCTTTTGGGCCCTGGCATGTGATAAATGTGGCTGTCAGACCCCTGCCAGAGCAGCCACAAAGGGCACCCTGGATTCTCCACACACTGGACAGAAGCTGCCTGCTAGCTCCCCTCTTCCCCATGTGCTCAGCCAAACACCAGCAGGATTTATAGTTTTGGAATTTCCTCCCAGCCATGTGACACTACTTATAGTAGCATTGCAATTCCCATCAGGAAAAGTGATCTGTGTCACATTTTCTTCTGCCTCACCTCTTAAAGTGGGAGGAGCATGGAAACACAACAAATGGACAGACATGTGACCCTAACGCCTCTAATTATCTCATCACACTGGGCTGGCCCCTGTGCCCCACACTGTTGCTCCCAGCCAGAATGCTTCTGGCTTTCATTTCATTTCAGAGTACTCAGAGATTTAATGAATACTGGTTGGTGGCTCATCCACTCCCTGCCACTTGGGTTCACGCTTCATTAACTGAGAAATGTTTTTCCTTGGGGGATCATACTTCCTCCTCATTTGACCCTGACTCTTTACTAATTTCCAGCCTGCTTCTTGCCTGGCCCTGGGAAAAATCAAAGTGATTATGGCCTGAATCAGCAGCCAGGGCAGGAAATTCGTATCGGAGATGAAATACCCTCAGCTTTGGTGACTACTGACTGCAACTTTAGAAATGAAAGAAGACCCACCTTACCAGAGTGAGCTGTTATCCATCGGAGCAGCATCCTCTGGGTGTCAGTAAAGATACCTTTGCCTGACCCTGCCAGTTACACCTCCCTGCTCTCCCAGTGGCTGTAGCACTCCTGCAAGGTCGTACCTCCCTCAGCAGGAACAGCAGTATCTACAACTTCTCTGCTTTCAGCAGAGTAGGCAGCTGGCTCTCCTTGCCAGGAAAGGCCTTGATACTTTTCCTGCCTCCCACTAAAGATCCATCGGGACACATTAATACACCTTACATGTCAGTTGTTTCTTCGGCCCTGGAGGATTCCAAATGTCGGTGGGGTTTTTTTGTTTGTTTATTTGCTTTGTTTTGTTTAATTGGACAGGGCAAATGCCCAGCTACAGTTTCTCCCTTGCCTTTTTCTCAGGGGAGGAGACACCAGCATGATGGTAGGGAGCTACGTGGAGAAGAATGTCCTCTGTGGTTCACATCTGGTGTGGGCTCTTGAAGCTCAAGCACCAGGTCTCAGCTCCCTCATCATCTCCTTGCACATGGTGAGGACCCAATGTCTTCATAGTCACAAGCAAAGAGATTGCAGTGGTCTTGGGAAAACCTCCAGGGCCACATCCAGGCCTCAGTAAAGCATTTGACACAGTCTCCCACAGCATCCTTACAGTTAACCTGAGGGAGTGTGGTCTGGATGATCGGGTAGTGAGGTGGACTGTGAACTGGCTGAAGGAAAGAAGCCAGAGAGTTGTGGTCAATGGGGCAGAGTCTAGTTGGAGGCCTGTATCTAGTGGAGTGTCTCAAGGGCCAGTATTATTCAGTATATTCATCAATGATTTGGATGAGGGAATAGAGTGTACTATCAGCAAGTCTGCTGATGACAGCAAACTGGGAGGAGTGACTGACACGCCAGAAGGCTGTGCCACCATCCAGTGAGACCTGGACAGGCTGGAGAGTTGTGCAGGAAAAATGTAATGAAATATAACAAAGGAAAGTGTAGAGTCTTACGTTCGGGTAGGAACAACCGCATGTTCCAGTATAAGTTGGGGAACAACCTATTAGAGAGCAGCGTAGGGGAAAGGGACCTGGGGGTCGTGGTGGACAACAGGATGACCATGAGGCAGCACTGTGCCCTTGTGGCCAGGAAGGCCAATGGCATCCAAGGGTGGATTAAAAGGGGGTTGGTTAGTAGGTTGAGAGAGATTCTTCTCCTCCTCTACTCTGCCCTGGTGAGACCACACACAGAGTATGTTTGGGATTGGAAGGGACCTCAGAAGGTCATCTAGTTCAATCCCCCTGGAATATTGTGTCCAGTTCTGGGCCCCTCAGTTCAGGAAGGACAGGGAACTGCTGGAGAGAGTCCAGCGCAGGGCAACAAAGATGATGAAGGGAGTGGAGCATCTCCCTTATGAGGAAAGGCTGAGGGAGCTGGGTCTCTTTAGCTTGGAGAAGAGGAGACTGAGGGGTGACCTCATTAATGTTTATAAATATGTAAAGAGTGAGTGTCAAGACGATGGAGCCAGGCTCTTCTCAGTGACAACCAATGGTAGGACAAGGGGTAATGGGTTCAAACTGGAACACAAGAGGTTCCACTTAAATTTGAGAAGAAACTTCTTCACAGTGAGGGTAACAGAGTACTGGAACAGGCTGCCTAGGGTGGTCGCGGAGTCTCCCTCTCTGGAGACATTCAAAACCTGCCTGGACACATTCCTGTGTAACCTCATCTAAGTGTTCCTGCTCCGGCACGGGGATTGGACTAGATGAGCTTTTGAGGTCCCTTTCCAGTCCCTATCATTCTGTGATTCTGTAATTCTATGAGGCATGAGGACTAAACCCAAACATTTCCCAGCTGCTGTGTACCCAAACCAACTGCATCAAGACTCAGGTACAGGGTGATGGTGCTGCTGCTTCCCCACAGCCTGCCCCCACACAAGGCTGCACTTCTATTTCCTTCCTGGTGGAAGCAGAGGATTTATTTCTGTAATTTTTCCAGTGTCTGCTGCTTTATGCCTCAGTTTCCCCATTTAGAAATACAGAGGATTTTTTTGCCTCTTCTAGGATGTTTTGCCTCTTTGCTGCATGGCTTTCCGGGACATCTGCTGATGTGTCTCTCCAGGACCACACACAGTGGTGCCCTGCAGAATCCAGATGCTAACATTAAACAGGGGTTCGAAGCCAGTTCAGACTATAAATTCACATTAGCACCAGAGTAATACTACACGTGGTGGTCAAAGCTGTGTAGCCCCAGGTGTTTGGCATTGGTCTACTAGCTGCAGCAGTCCTTGGGTGTGCAAGCGGGTGGCTCTGGCAGCCCCCCAGCCCTGCCTGAACCATGCCAGTATCCTCCACCTCTCTCTCTGCCTGCAGAGGGGAACAGGCTGGGGGGTCCACTGCAGCCAGGCTGCTTCACTTCCACCACCTTGTTCCTTGCCATAACTCCTCTGCCTTTTCTAAAGCTGGAAGACAAAGCCCTTGTTTGCAATATATCTCAACAGGGAGGAATTAATACTTTTCAGTTTCTTTGGACTTGCACATCAGGAAGCTTGTTTCTTTTTTTTTCCCTTCAAACACACTGTGGGTGGTTTCTCTGCAACAAGTCCGGGCCGGGGAGGAGCCCTTATTTGTTTAGTCCCTAACGGAAAGATCTCAGCGGTATTTGTTAGCAATGCAATTTTGGAGCAGGGAGATAATATTCTGAGGGGACACTCTCAGTAGCCTGAGCTGAGGCATCTGTTCATGAAGGGATTTTACCTTCCCCAGAGTTGCTGAATAGAACAGCAGCAAGGAGAAGCCATGACTCTTCATAGTCTTTTCAAGTAGTGTACAGAGAAAAATATTTTTGCCTGCAGTTCTAACATTTGGTTGTAAAGAAAAGAGGAAACTACTCACTGGGTACAAGGTCTGCTCACTACTGTTGTTCTTTTAAACCTGACTGACTTCGTTTGTTTTTGTTGTGGTGGTAGTGGATTGTTTGTTTTTGTTGTTGGTTAATTGGTTAAGATCACTCAGACCACTGGATAATCATCAGGGGCTTGAAGAAAAACATTCAAATTTGGACTTTCCCAAAGTACAAAGGAATTTAAAGTTTTAAAGCAGCAATATTTGCATTTAAATGTTGCTGACTCCGAGATCTAAAGTCTGACATCTCTCTTGCTGTGGTCTGTAGAGCCTCCTGACACACTGCTGGGAGCCTCCCAGTGCTAGAGAAGGAAAAGCTGACCACAGCCAGGTGCTTTTCACCACTCATTGCAACATGATAATGATCAAATAGCAGGGTGAGATACATCCTTATAAATCCATGCAGTCTATACCCAAGTCCAGCAACCCATATTTTTGTGTTTCTTTGAACTTGATTTTATTTCCTTTCTACCCCATCAAGATTGTTTCACATTCAGAGGAGGTTAGACACAATCTTTTCAAGTCTCAACCCACAGAGGATTTAATACTTCGCAACTCTGGAAACACCAGGAGCTGGCCATGCATGTGATCACAGGCAGGATCCCAGCCCTGCTCCCCGCAGCTTCAGTGGATGTTTTAGGCACTCAGCCAACTCGTAAAACCCTGAATTCCTGTCCTGGAGCCAAAACACATTGCCCCATCCACCTGTGCTGCCTGCCTGAAACCATGGTCTCTTTCTCTGTGGGTTTCTGAATGGGTAGACAGCTTTGTGGGAAGAAAACAAACAAAGAAACAAAACCAACACCAAAATTGTATCTTGGTCTATAACCACAAAAAGAATAAAGGTAGCAGCTCTGGACATAACATCTGGGTACCTCCAGAAATGTACAGCCTGACCCAAAATTGTATGAGGCCAGTTGTATGAGGCTCAACAAGGCCAAGTGCTGAGTCCTGCGGTTGGGTCACAACAACCTCATGCAACACTATATGCTTGGGGAAGAAGTGTCTGGAAAGAAAAGGATCTGGGGGTGTTGATTGACAGCTGGCTGAATATGAGACAGCAGTGTGCCCAGGTGGCCAAAAAGGCCAACAGAATCCTGGCTTGTATCAGAAAGAGTGTGGCCAGCAGGATTAGAGAAGCAAATCGTTCCACTGTACTCGTTACTGGTGAGGCCCCACCTTGAATACTGTGTTCAGTTTTGGGCCCTTCACTACAAGAAAGATACCAAAGTGCAGGAGAGAGTTCAGAGAAGAGAAGCAAAGCTGGTGAGCGGCCTAGAGAGGAAATCTTATGAGGAGCGGCTGAGGGAACTGGGGCTGTTTAGCCTGGAGAAAAGGAGGCTGAGGGGAGACCTTATCACACTCTACAACTACCTGAAAGAGGGTTGTAGCATAGAGAGTGTTGGTCTCTTCTCACATAAAGCAAGTGATAGGATGAAAGGAAATAGCCTTAAGTTGTGCCAGGAGAGGTTCAGATTGGATATTAGGAAAAAAATCTCTTAATGGAAAGTGTTGTGAAGCACTGGAACAGGCTTCCCAGGGAAGTGCTTGTGTCATCATCCCAGGAGTTGTGTCATACATCCTTCTTCCACCTGAGTTTTGGCAGGAGCTCTTTACTCTTCCATCTTACTCCCTTTGCTTAATTTATTGCTCATAGGGATGCTTGGAGGAAGTGATATTTGAATATTAACTGGCTTTCTTGGACCCCTCAACCTTCTAGAGCCCTATCCCATGGGATTCTTCCAAGCAGGACCTTGCAGAGGCCAAAGTTCGGCCTGCTGAAGTCCATGGTTTTAGTCCTACTTATTGCCCTGCTTTTTCCACGCAGGATCCTGAACTCCACCATCTGCCCCCAACCATGACATCTCCAAACAGTTCTTCTTGGTTTGTTAGGAGAAAGTCCAGTAGCACACCTCTTCTCATTGGCTACTCTACCACCTGTGTCAAGAAGTTATCATCAAAGATCTGTAGGAACCTCCTAGACTGTGTGTGTTTAGCTGTGTTGTCTTCTCAGCAGATGTCAGGGTGTTGGACGTTCCCCATGAGAACCTGGGCTTGTGGTTGTGAAGCTACTTTCAGCTGTCTGTAGAAGGACTCATCAACTTCCTCTTCCTGATCAGGTGGCTTGTAGTAAACACCCATAGTTGTGTCAGCCTTATTAGCCTGTCTCTTAATGCTTACCCATAAGGTGGTGAAAATCTCTCTTGCAGCATTTCAATTTCATGCACATTTGCAAGTTTAAGATTTTTTTTTTTTTAGTGGCAATATTTAGGAGAAATGCTCTTTTTGACAGAGATAAAACCTGGACATGAATCCTGAGAACAGGAGAGTGGGCCACTTGAGGACCTACCTCCCTGATAAAGCCTTATTCAGTATTTTGGCAACCAATGAAATGCAGACCAGGTCAAACCAAAACATAATTCATGCAAATCTGAATGATGCACCAGCACCTAAGAAACATGGTCTAGGAACAAAATGGAAACAGTGTCATTTTCATGTTCAAGGGCTAAGATGGCACTGTGTAGCCTATGGGTACCTGATGTAGCAACTGTAAGCTGTAAAAAGCTTAGAAACTTACCCTAAGCATACTCTCATGTTTCTTTACTGATTACTGATTTTTACAGTTTCTAGACTATAGTCTTTAGTGTAAGGCAAATTTTGATTTAGAGGAAGCTGAGGTGTCCAATCCTGGATTGAAAACATTATTTTCTTTGAAATTTGTCATGATATTACAAAGCTAAGGCTAATGAGGGGAAAAACAAACAAACAAACCACCACCACCAAAACCACGGTCAGGCAGATGATTAAAAAAGCATCAAATCCACCAAATGCTACAGTACACCCAACAGCCTGTGACTGAACCTGGCACTTCAAGGAGGGAGAAGATTCTCCCTGAAAGATTCATGACCCAATTTTCCCCTCTCCTCCCCATCAACGGTTTCCTTGATTCTACTATCTGAGCAGCTATAACTGCCTTCCCTCAACCTTCCCATATAATTTCAGGTTATCCCAGAAACTAAAATGAGAAACAGAAGAACATAAAGTTGTTAACGTGTGAATTATATGCAGACAAGTTGACCACTGAATCACTCCATGACTTCAAAGAGTGGGCAGAGAGCTTGGTTCCTCTCATTGTCACTGTCAAC
The DNA here is from genome assembly GCF_037038585.1 of Patagioenas fasciata. Taxonomy (NCBI): domain Eukaryota; kingdom Metazoa; phylum Chordata; class Aves; order Columbiformes; family Columbidae; genus Patagioenas; species Patagioenas fasciata. The sequence continues at coordinate 23,520,422 of NC_092524.1, read as the reverse complement.
AGAAAGTTAGGGATATAAGCAAGGTATACAATGAACCTTGCAAAGCAAACATGAGAAAGCCTGATTAACTTCCATATGTATTATAATCACTGCAAAGTTGGGGCAGTATATTTCACACAACACATGCATTCCAGCTGTAACATACATCTGTAGTGTAACTCATCCACCTAACATACAGACAGGAAATAAGGTTTTTCCAGTATCTGACTGTAACAGCTGAGTTTAACCCTACCAACACCAGCACTAGAGCAGGAAGAAGCCCAGAGGCCTGTTCACATGCTTAAGGCATCTTGCTGAATCAAGATCTGAACTGAATCTAGTAGACATATGTTTTTACAGCTATCAGCAGGGGAGCAAAATGGCTGGTCCAGGGACACCTCCTGATCCTGGCATGATTATTATCTTCACAGTCTCCTCACACAGGATGACAGCCTCATTTTTACCAGGCAAGGCAGCTCTCTCTCATGGGGAGACACAAACATGGAGGCAGAGAGTATCTCAGGACCAGCCCACACTGAGCTGTGAGCAGACTTCCCACCTGCAACCAGCTCAGGGCACGGAGGAGCTGCCTGGGCTGCTCAGCTCTGCTGCTGCACACCACACACAACTCTTTCAGGGCGATTTTAGTTAGAAGTAGCAAAGACTGAGCTCAGAGGGCAGAAACACAAGAACCATCAGATTTGTGCCTGAGGAGACTCACTGACACATTTTGGCCACGAAGAGAGAGGCAGCTCAGACTGTACAGGCACCTAAACAGCCAAGAGGAGTCAGAAACCACAGCCCAGTTTCACATACACAGGGACAAATCTCTGTACAGAAGGATGCTAAAGGAATGCCCCAGGCCTGTACATTTGGCACCATGACACACCACGTTCCCGGAGGCCATGAAAACAAACAACAGTTGAGGACAGTCCTTGTCCCTGAGTGAGTGCTCACAGCCTTCACCAGAAGCGTTCCTGTGAGAGCAGGACATGATGAGAACTAAGGGGTCCAACCTGAAAATGCTCTTTGGCACAGCACTTGCAAAGACAGCAAGGTCATAAATCCCAAGGGACTGCATGTAGGAAGCCACCTGTTTACAGTGTTTGTAAGTACAATTTCCAGGACCGGACTCTAATGATATATGTGGCCCTTTAATTTTGAAGCTGTTCTGATGCCCTAAAACCTGTTCAATAAGGGGAGAAGCTGGCCTGGAACCTCCTGAGGCTTTTGGATCATGACCACTGCACTTACTTAGAGCTTTGTATGTGGGGAGAGCTCCTTCTAGCAACCCTCTGCTGTGGGAGACAGTAGGTGGGACTGCTCCCTGGACAGCCATATTTCACCCATACGTCAATGATTTCTTCCTCCACTCTCTGTACTGACTTACCCTTCAGAAACAGGGAAAGGATTTCCTTCTGGTGCACCCTGGAGGGCTTCTGTCATGAAGAGGCACTTCATTGTGGGAACTTGTGGTGAGGCAGGTCTTTGATATTCCCTGCAGCCTACTGTGCCTTGCCTCTGCTGCCACCTGTGCAGAAGCCAATATGATAAGTGATTTGCTGCAGACTATGGCAGGAACAAGCACCAGGGCTGGGATTTCCAAGCTTTTTGGTTTCTTTTCAGATGTTTCCCCTCATTTTGCATAATCCTCACTCAGGATGCATGTTCCTCCTTTGACAAAGTTGGCTCAGAAATTGTAGAACTTTTACAGCAATTCCAGCAGCATGCTTAAGGGTATACTAGATTGAATTGTTAACTGTACCCCTGAAATCCTTCTTCTTGAAAGACCATTTCTACCTCATAACATATATTAAGCTCAGCTGCACTGAATTATTGAACTAAAATCCCCAATTATTCCCATCAATGAAAATACTAGAGTGCCTTTAGACCCATATTTCTACTTTTTACTGTAACACATTCTTCATTTTAATTACTGGCACTGTATTTTCAAAGGCCAGTGCCTTATCTTTGCAGGATATTTGTCAACCTAAAAAAAAGGTTGATGAGTGAATAAATCATTAGGTGTGACAAGCAGTGAATTCCTAAGGGAGAAGTATGTGAGGAAAAAAAAATAATCACATTATCAAGGTGAATCAAAGAAATGTTAAAGTGAAGTTACAGGAGCAAACATCAGCTACTTCTCCTGCTAGAGGTGTGCATTGCTCAAGGCACTTCACTGTTGTTCATTACCAGGAGGAGACTAAGTAGAAATTTTTCTGTGAAGGGAAAATAAATCTTTCGTAAGAAAGGTAAGTTTGTGGACTAAAAGATAACAAAGGCTCCCCAGCTAAAATTTCTAAATGAAGAAATCAAGATCTGTTCTAATCAAAAGTGCAAAAGATACTCAAAAAGCAACCCCAGTGCATAGTAAGCCTCATCTGGCAGATGGCTCCTAACAATGAACTACTGCAGTTCTCTGATTGCCATTACCTTCTGTGATTCAAAGAGCTGATGCTCTGTCATGAAAATCCCATCCTCAAGGTTTGTCAATTGTCTAACTGCTGGAGGGACACCATACAAACACTTCTGCGCCAGTACGCAGGAATGATAACTAACTCAGGAGTGATAACTAACTCAGGAATGTTTTGAGTGTGATCTGTGTGGCCCAGCCCATTTCTGAGCACTCCAGTGACCTGCCAATTGGTCAGGGCAATGAGAAAGGTCTCCTAGGAAAGCAAAGGGTTGGTTGTGACATGGGGTTGCCAGCTGTGTTACCTTTTCTCTAACCAGAAGAAACACTTAAAAAAAAGACAGCATGCACTGATGAAGGGTCCAACAAAACACTGGTGTGTGCAAACCAATGCCTCTCATGCTACATTTTCATTTTTGTTACCCTGGCCAGCTGCCAGTGTTATAGTCACTCCTCCGCCTTGTTGTGCAGACACACCTGCACGCTTCATGGCTTTACGATAGAGGCGCAGCCTTGCAGGAAAGTTGGCTTAAAATTCTCTAATGTAATTCCTGTCAGCTGATGATCAAGAATATTTATCTGCAGCATTCAGTTTGGAGCACATATGAGGAGACAGTAGAACACCGAGCACTGCATCATCAGTACCCTGAAGTTTAGTAATGGGCTTTCTTCCTCAGGGAGCAGTCATGTATCCAGCCATCATCTTTGTAAATTCACCTCCACCTGGTACAAGAAGAGTAATTATTTTTCTGTCTAGTTTCTTTCTTGTTTGTGTGCTTTCAATTTCACTACTTGTAAAAAGCTTGGGACCAACAACGACTACAGCTAATAGAGATGAAGTAGAAAATGCAGAGAAGACTCTAGAGACCATGCTGTATTTTTTTTCCTTACAAGACAAATAACATATTTTACATTATACCTCTCATTCCCCTTCTAACCTTTTTAAATAAAAAGAGATGAACACAAGCCCAGCTGCACATAGCCAACATCTGACAGGGTCAAAAATTTCTAACCCACAGCATATGTGCTTGTACTAAAGGCACTACGAAAAGTAGTTTTTTGGGACATTAACCACAAAAAGGATACTCTGGAGATGTATTATATAAAGGTCCTGTTATTTTTTCAAGCTAATCTAGTGTCAGCTGAAAGGTAGGAGTAACCAACTCTGAGGATGAACCACTACTGCAATCTGCAGAGTAGAAACAGTACAGGATGCGATATAGAACTTTGTCTTGTGCCACTTCCAGTCAGCCAGCTTCAGTTTTGATGTAGCAGCCATCTTCTACAGGCATGAGAAGGGATCTTAAGCCTTTGCCTTTCTGGAGTTACTGGATATCCTAAGCCATCTGTGCTTTTCAAGGGTAGGACTGGAAGATTCATTAACTCACCTTATCTCTTGTTTATTTAGCATCAGGCAGAGAGACCAAATTTTGATGAACAGATATCATATTTTCTCAGAGTGTTTCCCACAGTAGTTCTAGGCTGCCAGTTAAGAGGGGGAAAAGGCAAATTCTTGAACTCTACCCCTGGCTCTTCTCTCTTAGGGAAAAAAACAAGGAAAAAATAAATAGACCTTGTCCCACTTACATGAAGAGTTCCCTTCACCTACAAATACAATGGGCACTACACCAAAAGACTGTCTTCCAGCTAACCACTTTCAATCTACTGCATGAGGGTTAGCATCAGGATCACACTGATAAACCAGCTACCAAAGCTGCTCTGAACACTGACAGAAACACCATGTTTTGCTGGGGTAGATGTGCCTCTTATATGCCTGGTACTTTTGCCATGCTCATGATAGCCACATGTTTTTATATTGTGCTCTCTTGCATTTCTAATGAAAGCTTCAGTTTGCATCGTTGTAAAAGGGGACAAGGAAGATCAAAACCTATCATGCATATAAACAAGAAAAATGTCTGTGAAGACACAAAGTAGGGCTGATTTTCAAGGGCCATCAGTTAATGATTCAATACAGAAAGATTTGCAATTCATGCTACTCAAGAAGGTGAATTTAATTTTTATTAATGAAAATGGCTCTTAATATTTACATATGTATTAACTATCCCACCCATTTTTAATAGTCACTGTTGCACCACAGGAGCAGAGGTACTGCATAATTTTTCAGACTCTACTTCTGAGACAACAAAACTAGACAGGCCTTTAATGCAATGTGGCTGGTCAACTTTTTTTTAATTTATATCCCATTGCCTTTTAAAGCACCATCTTTCATTCTGTGCTGCTGCTGCTGTTAGAGCCCCACTGCAGTTCTCAGAATCAGCTCTCCGCTATTCAGCACAGTTGGCTTTTGAATGAAACATGAGGTTCTTTAGCACCTCAGGAGGCTGAGCATGCTTTTGCAGCCCAGCCCCAGCATCAGCACAAGGATTGTGCTTTAATTCCACTTAAATAAATTCAGTGTTGTTGGTTTTGCCCCTGCTCATAAAGGAGCTTAGTGGGAAAGTCAAAACAGATCTCAGCCAAAGGGGGAAAAAAAAATGAAGCAAGCCCATAAATTAAGTCAAGCAAGTGTATCCTAGGAACAAAAAAGAACTCATGCAGACAAGGCAAACCATGCCATGCATAGAAAGCAAATCCCCACTGCTGGTCCTCCCTCATGCCATTGCAAAGAAGCAAGTCTCTATGTGAAGTGTTTCTGAGCATGCTGGAAACAGAGAGGCCCTGGAAAAATAATTAAGAAATAAATTCCACTATTTCGTGGCATTTTTTCCAAAGGAGACGAAGTGTCTTTTATAAAACATTCTCACCAGAAGCCTTACAGAGTTTGAACTGCATCCGCAGCCACCATTAGTATTAAACCTAAAGCAAGATTTTATTGTCTGCCTTTTCTTCTACTACTGAAAATCCAAACATATTTTAAAATATCTGACTAATCAACTATGCCAGAGCTGCACTTCTCCCAGAATATAAGTCAACTTTATTATAATTAAAAAAAAATCTATTAACATCATTATGGCAAGAAGAGAACAGAAAGTGAGAGGGAGTAAGGTGCTGAAGTAGACTCTAACAATAAGCTCCTGCTTATTCACCAAATGAAGTCATATAAAGTCTGTAGTATTGTTTGCTAACTAACACGTATTATGTAAGGATGAGATCTTTAGAATGAATTAAATCCATTCCAAAATTCTCTTTAGCTCAGGAGGGTTTGGAAACCTAGCTAATGTAACAGCATACAAAACTCCCAGCTAGGCATCTTCATGCTTACTATCCTTGTTCTGAAACTCTGAGACGTCAACACAGACTGATCACATTGCCTTATGCACTGTGGGAGATGCTGTGGGGTCACAGGGTGAAAAACAAACCTAAGCTGATTTACAGATCTTACCAGGGCAGGAAGAGCTTCAGCAAAGGTCCTTTTTTCACTGAGGAAGGTCAGTAAGTGAAGTGCAAGATACCTGTGAAGTCTCCCTTGGAGACAAAATCACAGTTTCAGCAGAGTCTGTTAGCAGAGGACGTGTTGTCATCATTGTCTTGCCTTCCTCCTGGGAAGGAAAAATGGGAGGGAAAGGATGAGGTCTGTAAGCAAAACAAAGTAGAAAATGAGAAAGAGCTGAGAGACCAATTAGGCACTGCACACATGTAGGCTCCTTGCATAGCAGCTGACCTACAAAGGATATTCAGTGTAGACAAAGGGCTGCATATTTAACTGCTAAAGTAAGCAGATACAAAAGCAATGCAGCATCAAACCGTGGTAAGGGAGGTAAATTACCCTCACATTAACTCTATTATAAAGAGATGATCATTGCCACATAAATCAAAGCAGATATATTGGCATAAACACCCATAGTCAATTCCACTGTCTTGCACATGTGTCCTGGGTTCGTCTGGGACAGAATTATTTCTCACAGGAAGCTGGGAGAGGACACAGCCAGGACAGCTGACCCAAACTAGCCAAAGACATATTTTATACCATATGACATCATGCTCAGTATATACAGTGAGGAGCTGGCCAGGAGAGGGTATTGCTGCTTGGGAGCAGGCTGAGCATTGGTTTTTCAGGTGGTGAGAGATTGCACTGTGTGTTACTTGCTTTTGTATATTATTATTATTATTATTATTATCATCATCATCAACATCTCTTTCTTTGATGCCCTGTAAAACTCTTTTTAGCCCAACCTATGAGTTTTATTTTTTTTTTTTCCTAGATTTGCCTCCTCATCCCACTGGTAGTGGGAGGAGAGAGTGAGTGACCATATAGTACTTAGTCTTCCATTGTATTTGCAATTATGCAACTCTGTGAAGGTGGACGAAAGCTCCCTCTGGAAAATCCATCTCACCTGCCATGTCACAGGAAGGCCACTGTCACCTTGCAAATAGTGAGGGCTGCATCTGTTTTGTTTTCCTCCTCCAAACATCCCTGTTCTTTTCCTGCTGGAAAGAAGGCAATAAGCAACAGCTAAGAAGGGGTAAAAGAGGCAAATGGGGGTGTGAAAATTCGCAGTTCTGTATGTGTCTTGTTTACAAGTGAGCACTGAAGTGTGTCCCTGGACAGACACATCATTGTGAGTGAAAGGAGCTCTTTTAAGCATAATAATATTTTAAAATCTATAATTTGACACGTAATTTGAATTCAAATGAATTAAAAATTCAAATTACAACCTATTACACTGGCAACAGCATACTTTCCAATCTCTCCTTCCTCCCCTTGTTAAGAAACACTTCCACTCTTGCTTCAATCTCTCAAGCCAGGAATATTGGAAGGATGCTCCCTCTGAGACTGTTTACTTCAATGTAGATCTTTAATTATACTGCAAGGACTGAAAACTGTGAAGATAGAGCGTTCTGAGGTACATGAAATTTAAAGAGACAAATATGCAAAACTCCCTAGGATGCTGCCAAGGCAGCAAATTCAGAAGGAAGACAATGCTGAATAACATAATTTTCCCCAGTAACTGCAAGTCATTCAGCAACCTTGAATTAAGCTCTCATCTCTGCTGTCTGTGTCTGGCCTCATGAGAGAGGAACGAAATCCTTCATCAGCAGTACTGAGAAAAACACTCCAAACACCATAAGTATTAGAAGGTCTCAATTAAAATCAGGAAGCTGGCAGCTGCACTGCAATGATTAATAGGTTCACACATCTCCTTATGCCCTGGATCATTCATGCTGACCTTATGTTTGAGAATTTCATAACCTGAGCAGCCCCTAAGTTTTCAAAGACATAGCCTTAGCTTTCCAATGATTCCTCCAAGAGAAGAGTAAAATCAGAGTTTGGTTTCCTCTTTCTCTCTTCTCTTTCTTGAAAACATCCTTAAGACTGGGGCATTGAACAGGGCCTATCAAATCGCTGTGGTTAGTAACCCATTTTACACTGAAACAATGAACAACTGTACCTCCACAGTAAGGAGGATATTAGACAGAGAAATCAGCTACCAAGAGCTGATGAAGGTCACCCAGAGTGCTGGTATAAGGGCTATGCACCTAATAATCCACCAGGGACTTTGATAGTAAAAATCACAAGTTTGGCAAAACAGACATTATGTTGTCCCTCTTCTAGCCTTTTCCAGTTGTGCAAGCTACAGGTAAAACAAGCTTAGCCCCTGTATGATGATGAAACCCTTCAAAGCTCTTTCTCTTAGCACACTGGTCTTGCAGAGAAAGCCTGTTCAGACATCCACAAACCCTTCAGGTTTCCAAAATCTGTCCTGTCTGCTCTGTCCCCAGGGTGTCTGGGGACACAGGGACACTGGGCATGGAAGCCAGATAGCTCTGCCTTTGTAGTTTTGCTGGGCCCTTGAGCAGAAGATTTGCAAGCACATTAGCAAAGTTCCACAACAGCACTACAGACAAGGCAAGTGCCCTCATTTCCATTTCGCAGCAAAAGAGACCGAAGTGGCAGGAGGGCAACTGAACTCCTAAGGCCACAAACCATGTTAATGGCACAGCTTGAGCTCTGCAATCCTAGTGAACAGTTTATCCCTCTTCAGCAAGCCACGGAGCTCAAAAATCTCAAAACCCAAGAGATGTCTTAGTTCACTGCAGATGAACATGTGGGGCTATACCGCACTGCATGCTGGGTAAGGGACAGTAACACAGTGCACAGAAAATATTGATGCATTCAGACAAGTACCTTAGTGTAGCATGCTTCTGCTGCAATAAAGTGCCTACTGCATTCAAAACCATTGCATATCTATTACTTGTGTGCATAGAAACCGTGCTAATTGCTTTTCCATTCACCAGTTACAGTTGCTACTGCTGTAGTAAGTACATTCAACACAAAGTGAATTTATGTTTAGAAAACAGAGCTGCTTCAGAAACCTCCTGCACTTTAATTACCATCTGGATATATGTGGGTTGCTTTGTTTTATAACAATGCTACTGTTTGAGTTGCCTTTCCCACTCCTTTAACATGGAGATTTTTATTGTCAGCCATATCTTTTAATGGTGCTAGCGGTGTTTGGAACAGGACACTCTGGTGCTTTGCGCATACAACTACTGCAGGTGTGACTGCAGCAATAATGGGTGCCAAGACACCACATGCGTATAAAAGGTGGTCATGAGCAGTTGTGAGGGAAAGCCTGAGGCCTATCCTGAGCAGTTATGGTGAGTGGCAGCACAGCAGCTCACTACTCTGCTGGGGAATCCCAGTGAGTCATCTCCACTTTACAGCACATACTGAAATTTCTGTGGCATGTTTATCTTGCACAGTGCCTGTTTTGCAACCCATCCATCATCTGAGAGGCAATGGAGGGCAAAGAGTAGGAAAACAAACACAAATACTCAACCCACATTTTATGCGTTGTACAAGGGGGTGATGGCAGGTAAGGCAGCAACACACCTGCAGAGAGCTTCCCAGGTGGACAGGGTTGAGGGGAGGAAGTAGAAGGAAACAAGGAAGTGCTGATGAAGGGAATGCAGCTGGAGAGAAAGGAGACCAGCTTGGTCTCTTGTGAATGAAGCTTTTGTCTTAAGAACTTGAGCCTAGGGAAGAGCTTCTCAGGGGCCATCATCTTCAAGGCAGCTGAGGGTGGAATTTCCCCTTATTTTTTTCAGGGCAAGCCTTACTTCAATCAGCTTGTGAGCAGTCTTAATTGATGGGTAACCCCAAAGCAGAAGTAATGGACACTACCAAAATCTCCTGCACCAGCCACACACTTCCAAAGCTCACATGACAGTTTCACATTGGAGACTATGTCTAACAAATCTATCCATCTGCTTTGTGCTAAATCTCATTCAGGAATAATCTTTTCACTTCTGTCAGACATGCTGCCTTTTCTCAGATGGATGTGTGCATAGCAGCAAGGAAGAAGTTTGAGCAATTTCTTCAAACAGTACAAACTTTTGCTTCCATATGGCAGCCCAAGAAAAGATCACCTCTTGTCTTCCTCTCATACATTCAGACAAAAACCTTTGACTGGAGACACTAGGGTTAACAGAAATCTGCCTCATCTGCTGCTCCAGCTTTATACTCATGTATAAATGTGTATACACAATTTCCTAGCTTTGTCTTGAACACCATGATGTTTGGCACAGTGTGACTACAGACAAAAAAAAAAAAAAACAACAACAAAAAAAACATACAACAAAACAAAAAAAACACCACAACCCACGAAAAAGAAGAGGTGAAATATTCAGTGAAGAGAATGTATTATTTATCTGGCTGAGAAAGCAAGCAGCACTGATGGCCCTGTAAGAAAAAGTTTGAGGTTCAGTAGTTCCCTCTTTCTGTTAAATAACCTAAGACATTTTCAGTGTGATCCTGTTGGAGGCAACAAAATCACAGATGTCTGAAAGTAGGCAAGGAGCTGTTCAAGCAGTGTTCACCCTTCAAGGGGCAATCAAAGCCATCCTACACCTTGCACACAAATGGGAAAGTGGCTGAAATGATAACATGTGTGCTACTCATTGGGCTGTCACTGAGAGAGGTATCTTCAAGGACAAGCCAATAATAAAATTGCTCTCTTCTGCTCCCAAAATTGTTACTATTATCTGCCTCCTCATTTGCCAGAGATTTCACACTTACTTCAGAAAACTCAGATTCTGTCACCTTCCATGATCCAAACATAAGGCATGATTTACCAAGGAAGCCAGCTGAACTTCTGTATTCCTTCTTACTTCAGTGTGCAATCAGTAACGGGAAAAACAAACAAAACCCAAACCAAAACCAAAATCAACCAACCAACCAACAACCCACCAGAAACTCCCCACAAACAGCTATTTCTTCTTACTTGGTAGAGGAAGTGCAATCTTAGTTCCATGCATCACTTACACACCCTTGTGTAAATATGTATAATTGACACATAAGCATGCTCCCTGGAAACAAACAATCACTTTACACAGAAGTTCAGAAATGCCACTTTTTCACCCAAGAGCCTGCTGCAAGAAGTTTTAAATGGAACAGCTTGTTCAACAGTTGTACTGAAGAGCCTTTATGGAGATCAGGGCTCTGCTCTATTAAAACACCGTACACAACAGTCCCTCATTGAGAGACCTGACTCCTAGAGAACAAACCAGAGAGAAACTTGAAAGGAATAAATAAAAGGGACTTTTCCATTTCACAGCATCTGTGGGCAAAGGCAGAGTTGCTGTTTGGCTAAAGTGATTTCTAATTTCAGTCGTCTCTTTCACACTCCCTGAATCTTTGCTGCTGGTGGAGCAGGGGTGGCTGAGAGAAATGTATATATGCCCCTTGGCTGTTGAAGCTTTGGCTTGTTCAGTTTTCTGTCTATGTCAGAACAGAGGACTTAGAAATGTGCCCCACTAATCAGCTGTTTTAGCATGAAGCTCTGGCAGGAGAAGGGCTAAGGCAGCAGCATTTCAGCCTCCACAGGTAAACCAGATTGTTAACTGGAGTCTGGAGAGAGGACTTCTAGTCCAAAGTCGCAGTCACTGAACATCCCTCCTTAGCTTTTCCTGTTGTCATTGACTATACAGCAGTACAAATGGGCTGACTTCCAGAGCTTCTTTTCATTTAGAGAGATAATATCAAGTGGTGGATAGTCTTACACCAGGCTTTGTTAACATTCATTTGCCTTCAGAGGTAAGACCCTATCCAGTGAACAGCAGCAGAGATGCTGAGTGCCAACCAAACACACCTGCATTAGCTTAACTAGAAACTTATTTCATTGTATTTTCCTTCTTTAATCCAGAAAGGAACTACAAAAATATATGCTTCAGCACGAAGACAACTGCATACAAAACACTGCATCAAAATAATAAGAGAAAATGGGAAAAACATATTAAAGTAACTTGTAAGAATGGCTACAGCATTGTAGTCTCTCATTAAAGAAAGAGGAATAAAGGACATGATGCACACACATACTTCTTTGCATCAGTGTGTCTGTGGAAGTAAGACCTTGAATTGTCAAATGAATGTACTCTGAGTTTTTGGTTTATATATATATATATGTATATCATTTCTTTTATTCCCTGCTCTCATGCCCCAGGCCTCTAAAAAGCATAGGACCAAACACTATTTCCTCTCACAGTTTTGATTCACTATTGAGAATGTAGATTAGAAGCAGGAAGCCAGGGAGACCTTGGGATGATTTTAGTTGCCTGTGTTTTCTTTTAGAAAAGAGGATAATAGATAAGCAAGATAAGCATGAAGACAGATGGATGACTAAGGTCTACCTCATTATAAGCTGCCACAGCAATGATCTGGTGTGTGGCAGCACTCATTTGAGCACACACGCAATCTTAACATCTCCTCTGAAAGACAGACAACATTAGAGTCTCTCCACAGCTGAACAGCAAGTTCTTGGGATGAGACTATGATGTACATGTAGATATTGTGAAAAGAATTAGGACTGGGCAATGAGAAAGGAGAAGAAAAAGGGCAAAGTCCCCAAATGATTAATTTCACAGATTCAGCAACCATGCTAGCATTCCCCTAATAATGCACCTCTGGCTTGGCCAGAAGAAATTTTTCCTGTGACACAGGGCATCTACCGTTTGCCTCATGCTGTGTCTACTAGAACTGCTTTCTTCTTATCTGGATTCACACCTCACTGGTAACCAGAAGGATACCACAGACTCCTTTCATATGAATCACAGAAAGAAGTCACAACTAACAGGCTCTTTCCAAGAGGCCACCCCCATCTCTCATTTCAAGGTGGCATAGTTTTATGCAACTAACCTGTTGTTCCTTATCCTAAGGTTTACAAAGATCTGTAAAGCCCCATTTCTTTAGGGTCTGGTTAACCCCTTGCATTGTTTGCATTACATTGATTGCTTACTTGCATCCAGGTTTGTTCTCTTTTTCATGTGCTGTTGAGGAGGAGGAAGAGAAGCTGCCCTGTGAAGACAGACAAAGAGAAAGTCAGAGTTGTTAAGACCTCAGTTTGACAGGTTGGCACATACACCATTCAATAGCAGCAGCTATTCTCTACCAAAACTGTCACTGCTGGTACTGCATAAAACATTTCCTTTGAGAGAAGCTTCAGGTAGAAAAACAAAGTATAGAGATCAATACATGACTTCTGAAATTCAATTAGGTCCTTGACCAGAGGGCTGGTGGTTCAATAGGCATGCATACAAAAAGCACACTCAGTGATGCTGTTTAAACTGAGGATACTATTTGTCCTTCAGATGCTGCTTTGCCCAGCACATGAGTTCGATTAACTGATTCTTCTCTTGGATTGCCGTGGAAAATAAATAACTCATCATTTGATTTATGATTAAAACCATTTTATAAATTCATGAAAGAGCAAATGTTTTCGCTGTTCTAAGAACAAGGAGTTATACAGGGTCATGTTTGAGTTTTTAAAGAAAGGAGGATACCGTTGAAGAGAAACATGAAGACTAAATTATATATGGATACTAATGGATTTACAGGTTTATGAAAAACCTCTGGACATCACAGGACTGGGAATATTGACTTCCCAACAGCACTACAGAGCATCATTACAGGATGAAATGTCAAATACTCACAGTAGGGATGTGATGTTAACTGCTCCGTACATAGAAAAACGCCTCAGGTGGGCTTGTTAAGGAGTTGATAGAAGTTTCTGGAAGACACATTACAGGGCAATATGAAAGTATGTTGGAAAAAAAGTCCTGGACTTTTCAAGGAGACCAGAAGGGACAAAATTAATTAAAAGCCCACGTTTCTGGTTTTAATACTGATTTTTTTAAAAATTGTTTCCACAAGTTAAAAAGATGTTCCAGGAGATCTTTGCAGACAATATGGGTGCTAGACTCTTTTGTATAGAGATTGGCTGCCATCTTTTCAAAGTACTTGAAAATGTCATTATAAAGTCAGACCTCTTGGCTCTTTCCTATTTGTGTTCTGTGCACTACATGCATTGTAATGCAAACCATACAAAATAACATATCTATACTACCTGTATTCTTTCCATATTGTCATAGTGTCTCACAAGAAACATGATTTCAGGGCCAGTTAAAGCCTATGTAAGAGCATTTTTAGCCACATGCATCAGAGCTCCAGTAGGATGAGGACAGTCACACATTTAATAATGTGAAACACCTTTTATTCCACTCACAGCAGCAGAATGTTGTTGTATGGGTGACTTCCTTTAAACCAAACCAACTTCCAGCACAAGCATGAAAGCCTTTGGTCCATATCACAGATGTACCTGAAAATCCAAAAGCAAAGAGGAAAGACTGGAAAGGTCACAACTGTCTGCACTAGAGGCATATTAAGGAGAAGCAAGGAGATGTGTAGGGTGGCAAAGATCCTGGATGCCCACAATGCCCCCAGCTGTACCACCACCCCATATGTTCCCCCAGCGGCTCTTCCTGCCTCACAGCACTTTACAGCATTTCACTGCACTGTCCATGTCAAGCTAGTTTGAATGAATTCTTACAGCCTGACAGAAGTGACCTACGAGAAGCAGCTAACAAACAGTTATTTCATTACCTCAGGAAAGACAACCTTATTCTGTGCCATTCAAGCTTGATTTTTTGCAAGAACAAGAATGAGCTGTTCCAAACATTGCACTCAGCATCTTGGAATGATGCCTCTGATCAGGGCCAGGCAGAAAAAGGAATTATTACACAAAGGTAGTGTCTTTGTCCATTTCTACAGTTTAGAGTAAAGATGCAGGCACTCAAACACTGACTGCTTGATACTGTTGTTTCTGTAATGTTCTAGACCTTGCTACATTTCCAGCACACAGATATGGTCAAACTGATCAAATGCCAGCTTACTTGATTCCTCAAAATAATGGAAGAGACAGGGTATGAGAGGATGCTGTACCTGCAGTGGGTTACAAGTCATTTTGTGGTAGACAAAAACACACTAAAGCAAGGTTCTGTTCAAAAATGGCAAAAGAAACATGATTTATGATCATTATTTCTATAAGTGGCTCATTTTATGTTAGATTTGCTCATTAATAAATTGGATTTTTTCAAAAAGTGCTTTGCATGAAAGTCATAAACATTTGGTCTTCTTCCCAGGAACAATCACTTGACTTCCTCAGATCAGAAAAAATACCTAGGCTGCCCTTGGCTCACGCTCAGGTACCTCCTTTTATAAAACTGAACACCTACAAATTGTATTATAGAAATTATATATATACCTATTAACAAACGGGGAGCTGTGCAATTTCATAATGCGATCTGAAAACTAGACAGGCAGGAAACTACAGAAAGAGGGACAAGGAAGATAGAAATTCACATCATGAAGACAGTTGGGTGAACCTCCCTAGCATACCTAGCCATCCCTCCCTAGAAACATGCTATGCTCCATGATGCACAGGCCCATTTCTCTAGAGAGAACTGAATTGCAATTTATTGTGCATTCAACGTGCTTCCAAGAGGTCTCAAATGCTGCTCTCATTTAAAAGACTGCTGAAAATCCTGTCATTTCATTGCTGCCAGGTAGATTCTTACCTGCTGGCATACACCTCTCACCTGCTTCACTGAACATGTCCCTGATCAAATGGCTTCCTCTCTTGTTAAGCTCTTGGAGTGCAGCACCAAGTACAGTACCAAGCACAGTAAAATTATGCTCTTTAGCACAAATGTGGAGTGATTCCTACTTTATGTATGTAAAACTGAGATCTTGAGGGACACAGGGCAACTTCATTTACTCTTCACTCACCCTAGGGTAAAATATGGAACCCAGGATACAAGGACTCCCCTGAACCACCCAAGCCCTGTTTCATTCTAACACAGGTAAATACAACCTGTCCGGACTAGGGTCCATCTCAAACTAGTTGTATTTTTGCCTGTTTTTTCTGACAGGAACACAGTTGTGCTGTTCCAAATTCCATAAGTGCAAATCTGCTTCAGAGCCTCATTTTTCCTACAGTTAAAAAGTTTCTTCTAATTTTTAGCCCAAGCACCAGTCTATGGCCCTCTGTTCTTGTGCCAAGACTGTCTATTATCTTAAATTATTCCTTCCGATACACGGGGGAAACCCCTGTTGGTTTTACAGACTGCAATCATATTGCCTCTTTACCATAATTTTACTATGTGAGACAAACCTTCTCCCTTTGTATTACCTTTCATTAAAGCAAACCACCACCAAATATATTTCTAAGTTGATATTTTTTGAACATGAGTGACCAGAACTGCAGTCTTTATTCCAAAATACACAAGAGCTCTAGTGCTCCTCTTGAATGACTCCACAAATAGGTTTTCCCCAGCTGCATCACATTGGCATCTCATGCGGCAAAATGTAGTACAGATTTTTAAAAAACATATCACAGAAGACTAACCCAGTCATCTTCTGCAGTAAAAAACTGAATTTTTACACAAAGCAGATTCAGCAAGTCTTATCTGGACCAAGCCACTAGCATCTTTACATCATTTCTCCCAAAGTTATGTGACGAGTTTATAGCCAAATAGGTTGTTTAATCTTTTTGTGAATAACCTTGTACTTGATACCATTCCATTTTATAACCTTTCTACTGCTTTATCTTTAAGGTCATCCAATTCTACTTGCACAATATCTTGATCTTCCTTTTATTGGTGTGTCTCACAACTTTGTGTCAGTAACAGAAAGCTATTCTATTAACTCTCTCCACTTTCTGAGCCAAAGTCACTAATAAAAATATTTAGCAAGATTGGTCCCAAGACTACTCCTTGATAAAGTCTCCATAGTCTCTCTCCAAGATTTTTCCCTTTACAGTATCACCTCCTGCCATTTGCCCATTACCCAAGTGCTTGTACTACTTTCTAATCCCGGTCTTCTCCAGATTATCTAACTCCCTGTGAAACACGGCATCAAATAATTTCAGTTTCTTGCATTTCTTTGCCAAGGAGATCACTTACTTAGTTACTTAAAACACTCTGAAAATGCTATGCTGTATTTTTTCCCACTTTGCATTTGTTCCTGCTCATTCTCTGTTTCCCAAATTGGTCTATAGTACTGAGGTTAGATCAGCATGTCTGCCTGTCCCTGAGATTTCTTGTTCTTTAGTCAAATGGTGTAAATTCAGATTTCAGAGATTTATTTAAAAAAAAAAAAAAAAATCTATGTTTTCACACTAGGACTTAGTGCACAAATTGTAGCAGAATTCTGGGAAGGATATAACCAACCTGTCAGGGATGTCCGCTAAACTCTTTTAAGTTTCGCATCCACCTTGAATGTGGCAGTTGCTTCTCCTTCATACCTCCAAGCTACTAGTCCCTTCACTGTGTTCACCTGAGGTATTTAACAAGGGTAGGAAGTTATTGGCTTGATCAAGTCCAACCAAATTATCTTTTCTGAACAGAAAGGCAAAGCAGTTTTTTAGTTTTTGGATCTTCACCTATGTTACATTTAATTGTAACCTATCTTTATTACATAGTGGATCTTCACCCATCCCCTCACTGTTTCCTTGCTTTGTGATTGTTTTATTGCAAAATCTTTTTTCTATCTGCTTTATTTCCCTTTGCTTTGAGTCTAGCTCAAGCTAGTTTTTGACAATTCTTGCTTTCTCTCTAGAGAGCCATGTGATATTTCTCCCTTAGTTTTAAATGTTTGTGCTACCCGTTAATTTAGACCTGGGACCTAAAAATTCTACTTCTGCTTTCTAGATTTCTTTAATGTCGAAAGTGGGAATTACCCTCTGGGATGAGAGAAATCTTAAGGCTGAGATTCTTCAATGAGCATGATCACCGTAGTTTAAACATCTATCTCAAATAAGACTTTTCCAACTTAATTGTCCCAAAGTTTGAAAAGTACAGGCAAAACTCCAAGAACAAAATCCATTTATATTGCTTCACTCCTCGTTAAGTATCACATGCTGATATTGTTTCAGTCTTAGAAGTTGAACAGTTGATTGTTTCCATAATTAACTCTTCCAGTTTCTCTCAGTGGCCAAAGGTGAGCTCCATGATTATCTACTAAGTAAGTAGTATGCTGGCTCACATTAGAGACAGGAATGCCTCCCAGGGATGCCACATAACAAACAAGAACAAGAAAAGATGACAAGGCCCAGGAACATTTTTTACTACTAAATACACATTGGAAGACACGGGAAAAACAGAAGACAAAAGGTTACAGTTATTGCTTGCTCATTAGTTCTGCTTAAATGTTTGGGAGCTCACACCTACTACCATGGCTCATTAGCAATTTCCCTTCCAGATACACCGAACAAAATGGGCAAAGAGATATTTATGTTAAAGCAAATTCCCTGTCCTCAGAGGCCTTCTGATGACACATTGCACTGGACTAGTAAGGACTCCATTTAGCGAAGGAGCTTGGGCCAAACCCTATGGCCACTGTCTGCCAAGTGCGCCCATGCAAACATGAGATCTGGCAGCTTTCCATTGCTTCAAATGGGCGAAAGCTCCAAGGTCAGAGCTAAACTATCTCACACTCTGTAATGACCCTGGCTCTCAGCCTGGTCTTCTTCAGGCTCCTCTGGAGCAGTGAATTCAGTGGAGTTTATTTTGCAACAGCGAATGTCTCTTCTCACAACTCACATCATATAGTAAGTGGGGTAGAAAAAATGAACAGTACTTTTTTCCACTAATAAGTATCAAAAAAATGTACTTAAGAAATTAGGAAAGTAGGTAGCATTTGTATCTAAATGCAGGATATAGAGTTTCCTCTTTGGTATGTCCTCAGAATAGTAGGGAAAAAGTACCACAGAGACATGTGGAGGGATTTCAGGACTTGAGTACTTTCCGTGTGTGACCGTAAATAAAAAAGCAGCACTGCAAAAAATTTCCATTTCTAGACCAGGCAACAAAATCATCTACTCTGGAGCCATTAGATACCAGAATGGAAAAAGGTATTTGGCTAAAATAGCCAACTATTTACATCTTAATTTTTAATGATTATTGGTCAAAACCAAGCTGCAGTTACATGCAAGAGTAGTTAGGACAGAATTAGTAGTGCATGCCTGAAGATTAGTCAAAAAGAACAACAATCTACTACAACTACCAATGGCAAATCCAACATGAAGTACTGGCACATTTGCAGACACAAAGCTGAGATGCAGCAAGTTAGCCCAGGTGTGATCCTGCTGTGCTTGTGTCCACTAGAGTCCTGCCTCTGACTGCTGCAGGAGACAGTTGGTTAACATAACTGCTTGCATGGACCAGCTATACTGCACAAAAGACACACACACTCTAATTTAACTGGAAAACACAGATGAAAGGGAAACTCTGACAAGAGCCTACTCTTATACTGGCCAAACACTAACATTTTCTCAAAAATCTAAACAAAATTCCCACTCTGGTCAAGTGGACTCTTGTACAAACATGTCTAACCAAGGTCTTTCAGACAGTGACTATTCTGCTCGTAGACCTCTAGCTCATTCACAGAATAGTTAGGACTGGAGGAACCTGAAGGAATAGAGTATACTATCAGCAAGTTTGCTGATGACACCAAGCTGGGAGGAGTGGTTGACATGCCAGAAGTCTGTGCTGCCATCCAGCAAGACCTGGACAGGCTGGAGAGTTGGGCAGGAAAAAATTTAATGAAACGTAACAAGGAAAAGTGTAGAGTCTTGCATCTGGGCAAGAACAACCCCTGGTTCCAGTATAGATTGGGGAATGACCTATCAAAGGGCAGTGTACGGGAAAGGGACATGAGCGTCCTGGTGAACAGCAGGATGACCATGAGCCACCACTGTGCCCTTGTGGCCAAAAAGGCCAATAGCATACTGGGGTGGATTAGAAGGGGGGTGGTTAGTAGATTGAGAGAGATTCTCCCTCCCCTCTACTCTGCCCTGGTGAGACCACATCTGGAATATTGTGTCCAGCTCTGGGACCCTCAGTTCAGGAAGGACAGGGAACTGCTGGAGAGAGTCCAGTGCAGAGCAACAAAGACGATTAAGGGAGTGGAGCATCTCCCTTATGAGGAAAGGCTGAGGGAGCTGGAGCTCTTTAGCTTGAAGAGGAGACTGAGGGGTGACCTTATTAATGTTTATAAATATGTAAAAGGTGAGTGTCAAGAGGATGGAGCCAGGTTCTTCTCGGTGACAACCAATGATAAGACAAGGGGTAATGGGTTCAAACTGGAACACAAGAGATTCCACTTAAATTTGAGAAGAAACTTCTTCTCAGTGAGGGTGACAGAACACTGGAACAGGCTGCCCAGGGGGGTTGTGGAGTCTCCTACTCTGGAGACATTCAAAACCCGCCTGGACACATTCCTGTGTAACCTCATCTGGGTGTTCCTGCTCCAGCAGGGGGATTAAACTACATGATCTTTTGAGGTCCCTTCAAATCCCCTAAATTCTGTGGTTCTGTGACCTCTGGAGATCATCTAGTCCCACACACCTGCTAAAGCACATTCACATAGGATTGCACAGGAATGTGTCCAGGCAGGTATTGAATGTCTCCAGAGAAGGAGACTCCACAATCTGTCTAGGCAGCCTGTTCCAGTGCTCTGGCACCCTCAAAGCAAAGAAGTTTCTCCTCATATTCAGTTGGAACTTCCTATGTTTCAGCCTGTGCCTATTGCCCCTCAACCTATTGTTGGGCACCAATAAAAGGAGTCTGGTCCCATTGTCTTGACATCTACCCTTCAGATATTTGTAAGTGTTGATAAGATCTCCTCTCAGCCCTCTCCAGGCTGAACATATCCAGCTCTCTCAGGCTTTTCTCAGGCTTCCTGGGAGTGCACTCAGTCTCTTCATGCAGGTCATTCATGAACAGGTTGAACAGGACTGGACCTAATACTGAACCCTGGGGAACCCCAGTAACTATAGGCCTCCAGCTGGACTCTGCACCATTGATCATAACCCTCTGAGTTCTGCCAGCCAGCCAGTTCATGATCCATCTCACTGTGCATTCATCCAGGCCACACTTTCTGAGCTTGCCTGTGAGAGGACGTTGTGAGAGATGGTGTGAAAAGCCTTGTTGAAGTCAAGGCAGACAATGTCGTCAGTTCTGCTCTTTCCTACCCAGCCAGTCATACCATCATAGAAGGCTATGAGGCTGGTCAAACAACTTTCCTTTGGTGTACCCACGCTGACTGCTCCTGATAACCTTCTTTTCCTCCACATGCTTGGACATGACATCCAGAATAAGTTGTACCTTTCCAAAGACACAGGTGAGGGTGACTGCCCTGTAGTTTCCTGCCCTTTTTGAAGACTGGGGTGACACCAGCTTTCTTCCAGTCCTCAGGCACCTCTCCTGTTCTCCAAAACCTTTCAAAGACTATGGAGTGTGGCTTAGCAACAACATCTGCCAACTCTCTCAGATCTCATGGGTGCATCCCATTGGGGCCCCAAGCTTTGTGGATGTCCAATTTGTGCACATGATCTCTAAACTGATCCTCCTCAACCAAGGGAAAGTCTTCCTTTTTCCACACTTCCTTTCTTACCTCTAGGGTCTGGAATTCCTGAGGGCTGGTGTCTCCATAATAGCAATGAGATCATGGCCCTATGAACAAACATAACTCTCTTCTTCCTCTTTATTCCCCATGCTATGTGCGTTGATGTATAGACTCTTCACAGAAGTACTCAAGCATGTGGGTTTCCTATGAGGGGTGCAGAAAGATCCACCCCAGCCATGAGTACCCTTGAGGTGTTTGGCCTTCTGGTTCTCATCTTGGGAGGCAGATAAGGAATATTCCCCAGTTAGACATGATTATGTGAGCATCACCACTTTGGACCCCACCCCCAAGCTTATAATCTTAAAGCCTGCTTCACGTTGCCTCTCTATGCTTGGTGTCTCATTTCACAGCATGTCACAGGTGAGTGTGATTACATCCCCCATCATATCTAGTTTAAGGTCTGTAAATCAGCCCTGCTAGTTTGTATGCAAAGGCACTTTTTCCCCTATGTAAAAGGTGAACTGCCTCTGACACCAGTATACCCAGTGCTGTGTAGGCCTTCCCATTAGCAAAAAAGACAAAGAAAACAACTGCAGAGCCATGTACTAACAGAGCACACCCCTGTGCTTATTCTAATGTCACTGCCTACAACTGGAAGAAGAGAGGAAAAAATAATCTGTGCTCTTGATTCCCTCACCAACTGTCCCAAGGCCCCGAAGTCTCTTTTAATTGCCCTGGGACTATAGGTCGCAACTTCATCATCACTCACATGGAAGACCAGTAATGGACAGTAGTCTGAGGGTCATATCAGGCTAGGAAGTTTCCTAGCAATGTCCTTAACCCAGGCATCAGGAAGGCAGCAGACCTCCCTAAGAGAAGGGTCCTTATAGCATATTGGATCCTCTGTATCCCCCAGAAGGGAGTCACCTACAATATAACCCTCCTTTTCTTTCTTGTGGAGGTAGTCGTAATACAGGGGGTAGGCCTTTCAGATCATGTGAGCACCTGTGGTATAGATGGTCCTTTGTTTTCATCTACCATTGACTCATCGACCACTTACTCTTCCAAAGCCTTGTACCTGCTGTATAGAGGCACCTGGGAAGGTGGGGTGGACAAGGGGATGTTTTGCCTGCTACCTTGCATGTGGACTTGATTCCATTCACTCCTTTCCCTTGACCTACTGTCTTTGGTCAGGTGGGGGAGGGGGGTAATGGACTCTCTTGGTCTTGGTGGTGGCCTTTCATGTCTGAGGGAGGACAGAGCTTGATTGCACTATTCTATTTCCCTCTCTGCCTCCCTGATGCTTCTCAAACTTTCTGCCTCCTCTTTTAGGTCTACCACCAGGCTGAGCAGGTCATCCACTCATTCCTGGAAGCACTTCCATAATTAGTACTAATAAATTAGAAGTAATACTACCACTAGGACTGACATTTTGAAAGCTGCCTGGGGAACACAGATGCCCATTGCCCAACATTTTTAATGGGAACTGAGCATTCAACTGCCTTAAAACCCTTCTGTTTGCAAATAGCACGTAAAACCCATTTCTTGATAACATGCCCTAACTGCTCAGCACAATCCTGGCACAGAGACAAAGCAGAGTGGTGACCTTCATCTGAAGCAAAAAGGTTTCTCCAGGCCTGCATCAGGTAGAGAGGACTGGAGCAGGAACTGCTGCTCCTAAGAAGCTGGTGCAGAACAGTGTTTTTCAGCACTGACAGTGGCACACATGCTTGGCTGTCTAACACACACGTGCTCAAACTGGAGAACATCTTTAATGAGCTACTGTGCCAGAAAGTAAATATCAAACAAAACAAGGGGCAAATGCAGTTTTACAAAGAAAAAGGTTCTCTCCCATACCAAAGCACTATAGAGGGCGATCTACATTTGTTGCATGCCGAGTGAGGACTACACATTTTTGTAAAATACTTATTTCTTTCAAAAGTGAGAATAATTTATAAATTGTTCAGAAAAACACCTCCCTGAAAACATGTGGTGTATTTCTTGGTAATTCCCATCTTCATAGCAGACTGGCCAGCTCAGGATTTCCATACTCTGCTCCTCTTGTGGGACTGTCAAACCATCTCCGCCTCCAGTAGTGAAACATTAAGTCCCCATGCCTCTTGCAGTATGTCTCATCTGAACATAGCCAGAGCAGGAATTAAGACAAATAACCTGCAAAGTTACAAGAGTAGTACTATGATCCAGTATAAGATTTCAGTTCTTGTTTTTCATTCCCTATACAATCCACTTCTGATTACAACTGGACAAACAACATACTATGATCCACCACTTGGGTGGCCTGCCACCTGAGAGTAAATGTTCTTTTAAAAATGCTTCACAGTCTGGTTCCACCAGGTCACTGAGGTAGTTTATAAGGCTGGAGCACCATTAACAGTTTTGACTCTAAGGCAACACACACTACTTAGCAGAAGTAGCTTGCTTACACTACTGACGCTGCACTGAAGAAGCTGGCCTTCACCCATGTAGCATTTGCCTTGTCTTCAGAGACAATGTAATTTCCCACAAGTAAATCATCAGCAAAGAGCACTGTAGTCACACTCTTACTGTAATCTCCTGAGGTTCAGTGTGCCACGACTGCAACACAGCTGTATGAAGGGTAGAAAACTCAAAAGTATCCTTTCATGACAAACTGCTTCCCATTCTAACATCACATATGTTTGCATTGCCTGACTCTGCTTTTAAATTAGATTTGGAGTTGATTCTTGGACACTGTCCTGGTTTTGTTAAAAAACAAGTTTATCTTGTAGTGAATTTGCCTGTCAGCTAAAGCTTCATATTAGCTGCATTTTCCTGGAGAACCAGAAACATGTTTTGGTAAACATAGCAACAGAATGCAAAGTTATTGATAAGCATGGATGGACATCTCGCGAGAGGGACAGGAAGAAACAGGTGACCAAGAAACTGACCAACTCTGTACAACATTTCATTCACGTGAATATTTCATATAAAAGTGGGAGATCATGAGGATCTCAGCCCTTTTCCCTTCTGCTTACGACCAACATTAGGAGAGGACCTTGCTAGTCGTCCCTGCGAACTGAGGCCTAGTGACAGACTGAATCCAGCTCCGGTTGGCTGCAGAGTCCAATCCAGGGCTTTGCGTGCTGGCTCTGCAGTTGCTGAGACTTTCAAGGTTGGTTTTGTATATTTTGTATTATTTTCTCTATTCTTTTTAGCAGCATTAGTAAAACATTTTTAATTTTTCCAGTTCTTCTCTCTCTGTCCTTTCCCTCCCAATCGCTTGTCCTCAGTGGGAAGGGGGGAGAGGGAGGGGCTGAAGGGGGAAGCAAGGGAGAGGGGGTTAACAATACATCTGCCAGGGTTTTATTGTCACCTCACAATCAAAACTCTCAACAGATATTTGGCGCCCAATGTGGGGCTCGAGAAAGGGGTAAATTTGGACATTTTTGGCTTTCCTACTGCTCTGACATACCATTCAATTTTCTTGGCACAGTGCCAACTCTTAGAGTTGTGATACTCGTGCGTCTGTTTGCTTCGGACATTTAGTGGTATGAAGGCAAAGTGAATTACATTGATTTAAAGATGTTATGGCATAAGTTGTATCAATTACTTTCTACATTGTGCTCTGTGATACCACACACGACCAAAAAAAACAAAAACACCAAAAACCAAAAAAGCCCACAAACTATTCATGAAAAAAAAATCACCAAGGTTCATACAATCTCCATCTGAAGGTGCGATTTACTTGAACTTCAGATGAAGTAATTACTGAAGCACAAGATAGGAAGTATGCTAGACTGTTGGCCCTGGAAATATTTGACATTTTTCAGGAACAGTTCAAAAATGAGTCAGGACTGAAAGCGACAGCAGCTTTTATGATCAAGGTCCACAGCTCTGGCACTTTACACTGGCACTTATAAAAGGAGAAGATGTGGGGTGTCATGCCAAGAAGATCAGACTAAATGCAAGAGAAAACTGCTCTGAAATCACAGGTCTCAGATTCAGCTGTGAAATAAGTAGCATGGAAGTCTTTGCACCAGAAATCAGTTTGGATTAATATGTTAAGACTACATAAACAAGTGGCCCTGGCAGCTGGGCAGTTTATTGCCCCTCCAACCTCTTCTGGTGCAGACATGAAGCAGCAGATATTAATCATTATAAATTTCCACCTAAAAAAAAAAAAAAAAACAAACAAGCAATAAAGGGTATTGGCACCTCCAAGAGCTTAGCCATAAGGGAATATTTCAAAACTATTTCAAAATCAACTAAAAATCTATATCTGAGGCACAAGAGCTATTTTTCATTCATTCTTCATCTGCACACTCCCCTTTCATGTTAAGAGTTCATCCTTGCAGTTTCACATCTGAAGTAATTGTGTTTAAACCACACAACAACCTTCTCAGTGTGGAAAAGAACCATCAAATGTGGTAGGGGCAGAATAGTTATTTCAAAACTGTGATTCCCAGCTAGCTGTCTGAACCAATAAACCTGAGGAGAAGCCTTTCTCCTACATCAAAAAATTAAGTAGTAATGGACCCACTGGATGCACCCTAGAAATTGCTGTCATGTACATGCATATAAATGCAGGAGCCAAATTATCTCTTTCAAGGTGATGTGGAGATATCATTCCTCTGAAAACAACAGAATGCAGTGAAGGTGAGTCCTTATTAGATGGAGTTGTCAAGTGAAGCACATTGTTTTATTCATTATGAGATCATATAATCATAGAAAGTTAGGCATTGGAAGGGACCTCAAAAGCTCATCTAGTCCAGCCCCCCGCCAGAGCAGGAACACTCAGATGAGGTTACACAGGAAGGTGTCCAGGCGGGTTTTGAATGTCTCCAGAGAACGAGACTCCACAACCTCTCTGGGCAGCCTGTTCCAGTGCTCTGTCACCCTCACCGAGAAGTTTCTTCTCAAATTGAAGTGGAACCTCCTGTGTTCCAGTTTGAACCTATTACCCCTTGTCCTATCATTGGCTGTTGCTGAGAAGAGCCTGGCTCCATCCTTGTGACACTCACCCTTTACATATTTATAAACAGATCATGACTATTATCAAAAAAAGCTTACAGATCTCAACTCAGCATTCCCCAATTTTACTACTCTGGTTCAAACCAGGTTTTCTATTCTTTGGTTTTCTAGCCTTTCCCTCTTCCACCCTCTGAAAATGAAGTCCACTTACTTGAGACCTGCACATTCAGTTTAGTGGCTCAGTTCTCAGGACAGTGACTTGAACTTTTCAGTCATGGTGTGAAGTCACACCTGGTCAGCTGGTTCTGATATGGTAAAATGGCATCAAAGACTCCTACCTTAAGCCTTACATACTGAAATCTGGGAAAAGAACAGAAGAGACTTAAAAGGGCTAAAAAAACTGGGAACTGGGGCTTCCGCATTCCAGCCCTTCCTGTGGCTGTTCCTCAGTGTCGCTGTTTTCTCAGCTGACTCACAAGAGTATGGGAAACTTGAGCACTTTATAGGCTCAGTAATACACAAAATAGCTCTGGTGCGTTTTCAGAGCCACCAGGGAGCATTCAGGTCTTCAAGAGTCTTGGAAAACACCAAGAAACAATGCGAGCTCATTGTACATAAAACCAGACATGTTTTTGTTTGGCAATGTGACAGACCTAGTAGAGCTTGAGTCAAGTAGAACTACAGAGACATTTAAATGCCTCCGTTAGGCACTCTGCACTTGTATCTGCACAAGTTCTCTGGTCCCCTGAGCTTCTCCCCTTCTGTACCCTCCCCACACACTCTACAATTCACATTAGCGCTTGGAACTTCATCACTATTTGAACTCCAAACATCTGCCACCAAATTACTTCTCTCTCCCAGTTCACTGAGCAGAGACTGCATCACTGAACTACAAAGTATACCCCTGACAACATAGCAGTGCCAAGCTTTCACAGCTAAAGTGTGCTTATGTGAGGGGAAGCACCCAAAGCACTCTGCAAAAACAGAAAGGGGATGGTTCCTCTGATAAATAGAGAGCTCTTGCCCTTCCCCAACTCAAAAAAAATCCTCAAAGCTGGTGTCTGATACAGTAAGTGGTCCATTACATTTAGCCAGCCACTAAGTGACAGTGGAAGCCCTATGGCATGAACAGATGTACCTGTTGTGTATACAACATACTGATTAAAGTTCACGCTAAACTTGTACAAAGCATTTGACATTGTCCTGCCTGACATCCTTCTCTTTAAATGGGAGAGACATAGATTTGACAGATGGACCACTTGTTGGATAAGGAATTGGCTGGATGATTGCACTCAGAGTTGCAGCCAACAGCTCGTTGTCCAAGTGGAGACCAGTGATGAGTGACACTCCTGAGGGTTTGGTATTGGGACAGCTGCTGTTCAACATCTTCATCAGTGACACAGACAGTGAGCCCACGTGCACCTTCAGCAAGCTTGGCAACAACACCGAGATGTGTGGTGCAGTTGACACCTGGAGTGTCTGCATGCCATTCAGAAGGACCTTGACAGGCTTCAGAGGTGGGCCTGTGCAAACCTCATGGAGTCCAACAAGACCAAGTGCAAGGTCCTGCATGTGGGTCAGGGCAATCCCAAGCACAAATATAGGCTAGGCAAAGGATGGATTGAGAGCAACCCTGAGGATAAGTACATGGGGGTGTTGGTTGATGAAAAGCTCAACATATCCCAGAAATGTGCACTTGCAGCTCAGAAAGCCAACAATATCTTGGACTGCATCAAAAGAAACATGACCAGCAGATCAAGGGAGGTGATTCCCCCTGCCCCATTCTGCTCTTGAGACCCCACCTGCAATACTGCACCCAGCTCTGGGGCCCCCAATGTAAGAAGGACGTGGACCTGTTGGAGTGAGTCCCAAGGAGAGTCACAGTGATGATCAGAGGGCTGAAGCATCTCTCCTATGAGGACAGGCTGAGAGAGCTGGGGTTGTTCAGTCTGAAGAAGGCTCTGGGGAGACCTAACAATTGCCTTTCAGTATTTAAAGGAGACCTACAAGAAAAATGGAGAGGGGTTCTTTATTGGGGAGCAAAGTGATAGGACAAGTGGTAATGGTTTTAAACAGAAAGAGCGTAGATTTAGCATAGACATAAGGAAGGAATTATTCACTATGAGGGTGGTGAGGCACTGGAACAGGTTTCCCAGAGAAGCTGTGGACGCCCCATCCCTGGAAGCATTCAAGGCCAGGTTGGATGAGGCTTTGAGCAACCTGGTCTAGTGGAAGGCATTCCTACCCATGACAGGGGGTTTGGAACTAGATGATATTTAAAGTCCTTTCCAACCCAAACCATCCTATGATTCTTTGCTGTCCCAAGGAACAGTCCCTAAATTGAGAAAGGCTGGTTGCTAATTTCTAGCCACTAATTTCCCCACTGCATGTTGGATTATGTAAGCCTGAATCTACAGGCATGGTTTTCCCTTATTCCCTTGGAAGAGCAACACATAAATAGATAACTTTTTTAAGCATCCATTTGATAATTTAAATTGGAAAAAAACATCTGAAGCACCCATGACATCTACATGAATGCAAAGTGAATTCATCATGATTAGCGCTGTTACAATGAACAGCAAATGTGTTAATAATGGCAGGACTTTTAAGTAATGTGTTGCTGGATCCCTTGTCTATAAAATAATAATAAGGAAATGGGTGCATCACAGAAATTTAAGAGGAACTCAGGCACTGACAAGCTGCTGCTTCAAAGGCTCAAAAGAGAAATACAAGTGCATGAGGGTTTTAGCACCTCAGCTGCAAAATTATTTTTTGCTCTCTACTGTAATGGATTTTTTCCCCCCCATCTCTGAATCTGAGTCATCTAAACCACTTTCCAGTGCAGAAATGTTCCCTATAAGATACTTGTTACTGCCTTCTCCAATCTAACTTCCAGCCTCTCCTTTCAGATGTCTTTCAGCCATCCCCCTGGAAAATTTTACACAGTCTCAGGAAGGCTAAGGGTTGGAACAAGTGCCTGTAACTGAACCCAAGTATATTTTCTTAATTTGTTCATCTACAGTCAGGATTAGATGTGGAAGATGTCTAAGGTACACAAGTTTCATTTCCCCAGTTACAGCAGATCAGTCAGCAAAGAGCAAAGTCATCTCAAAGGCACTGGTTACTGTCAAGCTCAAAGTGCAAAAATATGTGAGGGGTGTGTACGAACATGCAGGTACATACTAGTAAGGCTAGAAACATTCCCTGGGACAGGTATTCAAAATCTCCCCGAAAATATATCTAGGGCAGTCTCAGTTTCACACCCTGAAACATTTAGACTCTGTTATCGAAAGCCCACCGTGATAGGTATCTCTCCAAGTAAGGTACACCAGCAGGGCATGGAGCATGTAGCACTTGCACCACTCCATTTCAGCAACACAATTGCCTTCAGATCAAAAGGCAGGAAAGATAAATTTATGCATCTTTCTGTCTCCTCTTTTTCACCTCTTCAGATGCAGGAGGAGCATGTGGCTCTTGTGGGCACTCAGGTACCCCAGACACAGGCTCACCTTTTTAGGTTTTCCATCAAGAAACAACAACAGAAGTCCTGGGAAGAACCGACCTGTACCTGTATGGTCTTTACATCTGTGCCAACAGGCTGACACTCATGCCAAGGGCAGTTCAGGGTGTGACAGCCCTCAAGCATGGCAAGGAAATAGGGACAAGTACTTGGTGCTAAAGCTTGCAGCAACAGCTGTAAACAAATCACACCGGCAGCAGAAGTTGTGCCAGCATTTGGCAATTCTCTTTTTCCTCCTTCCTGTGATCAAAGATCAAAATCATCTCGGTTATATAGGTGTTCATCACAACAACTCAGGGGGGAAAAAAATACCAAGCAGGAGGAAGAGCACATGGAATTGCTGAAGTAAATGAATGCAGCACTACTGAAAACCAGGTGTTGCATTGCTCTGTAACACCGGTGTTGATTTTGGCTCAGTGCCTTCAGCACGTTACAGAAATTGGAAGCCCTGTGGCCCTCCACACAGAAGACATGAAGTCAGCTCTGTTGTGAGATTTTTTTGGGTTTAAGATACCCATGATCCACCTTAAAATGGCTCTTTTTCCTGCTCTTCTGGTATTGTCCCTTCCCTCCTCCCTGTGATGAAGAACTCAATTTTCAACACAGACAAGCTACACCAGGGTGATGGAGTGACATTTTAAGCTTGTCCTATAAAATGAAAAAGAGCTAGAAACTCTCTGCTTTTTTGTCCTCGAAAACAGAAGAGCCACTTGCTGGTGCTATATTAAGATGATGTTCTGAGAATTCTTTGACAGCAAAAGCACTTATAACCTTGGCAATTTTACTTAAAAGATTAAAGGTTAGATGCTAGGAACGAATAGGCTTGAGCTCTGATACACAAGAGCAATCTCTATGCCAAGTCCCATTAAATTTCTATGAAAGTTAGTGGTCTTTATATTTTAAGATGCTTTTGGAAACTGGTGACTAGAAAAAGTTTTTCCTATGTGCTTTTAAAACCTGACTCCATCTACAACCAATTTCACAAGAACTCAGTAAAGTAACTTAAATTTCTCCCTCTCATATTTGTTACAAGGTGCTAATACACAGGAGACTCTCATTCAGCAACTCTTCCTTTATGCTTTTGCTTTGCTTCAACATCAATGTTTTTGTAGGAAAATTTCACACTATGCCCTAGCTATGCATCAGGCCCAAAGAGATGCTGTTGTGTGTTTCCAAGAAGCGAACCAGAAAGCAATCGAGAAATTAACTTGTAAGCTGTGGAACAGCTACTGTGGCTCAGTAATATACAAAATGACTGCTACGGTAAATTCATAAGAAGACTATCCTGGCTTTGTGATTTTCTACTGGCTTCCAAACCCGGTATAAGATAAAATAACATGTCACACAGTTCTTGCATCATGTTTTCAAACATAGCCATGAAGCCACCCTGCTCTGTTTCTGAATACCCTAGTGAGTGGCAGGAACCTGAGCTGAGCTTTTTACTCTACAGAGACTGGCAGTGACTTCTCTGAGAAACTGTTGAAGTGCCCTGCTAAGCCTGAACTGCAGGGCTTCCACACTGAAATTTTTTTCTGCGGTTGTCTCTACCTGTCTTTTGGATGCACAGGGCAAATCGTAAAATTCTCATTCTTTGGAGACTATATTTGTAGGGCACAGTTGTCCCTTTTTTAGAGGCCAGCTCCTCTACCAAGGCAAATCAAGTGCAGGCAAGAGAGGATCTTAAGTGCAACAAGAAAATGCATAGTGCGAGATTTCACCACAGGCAGGCACCAAGGGTAGTGTATCACACTAAAACTGCAGATATTGCAGAGTCAAACTGCTAAAAAAAAAAAATCTGGAAACTTTTTAAAAAGGAAAAGGAGCCCCAGTTTGAAAGTTCTCCCAGATATTGAAGTTTGATATGAAATTACAATTAGCCAAAAAGTTCTGCCTTTCAAATACAAAAATCTTCTACAGTCTTATTAAAACCCAAGTACAACAGTGGCTGAGTATACATTTTGCACATTTCCCCCCACGTCTATCTCACTGTCACAGTAAAACAAACAAATGAAAAAAAAATCTAAACCCTAAGCATGCATCTTTCCTGTAATGGCCTTACTTCTGATTTATTACATACAAGCAGCTAGTAAAACATTGATAAGAGAGCATCCAGCAATTCAAGAAACACAGCAAAGAGTTTGACAGGCAAAAAAGTGATACCATGAAAGCCAGAGAAAGGGTTAAAACCAGTTTAACAGACAGAGGATCCTGAGAGCATAAGGCAGGCAGGCAGTTTGGTACATCATTTGTCTTATGACAGTTCAGCACCTCCCATCCTGTATTACCAGCCACCCTTGTATAGCAGCTTTTGGTCTTAACTAACCTAGAATGAATTTAAACAGGCATCTCAAAGCTTCATGCCCCCATACAGAGATCTTGCTGGATAGATATGCTTTGGCTGAGCACAAGTTATGGGTCCAGTGCAGCAGCACCAGAGGAAATTTTCAACCTTGACTTCTGGGGAGGGTGATCTGGTAGTCCCTTTTATCTTGAATCTGTGCTAACTCACTGAAATCAAGCTATTTCCCTTACTGACTTCTTACAACTGCAATCCAGTGGAGCCTTTACACTCACTTTACTCTAAGGAAGCATTGCCTAACAAGCGACAGCAGAGGTAATTGGCCTTAGCATTGAAATAATAGGTTAAGCCATAAATAACACTCCAGTCTTAAGCAGAAGATGAAACAATGTTTACAGCCTTCAGACTAAAGAAACATATCCATTGTTTTTGTTTACTTACTAAAGCAAAGTGCTATTTCTGCTGAAATAGACTCTGACCTGGTTTATCTACACTGAAAGCGCAATTGCATTACTTCCTCTTTGACAAGAGAAACTTTTTAAAAACCAGATATAACAGCAATACATTAGGAGAAAGAAACCGATAACCTCTGAAATCTGAAATTGAGGTTTTGGAGTGGTAAGAAGCTATACTGGCTATCAATTATTTCCATACTCACCAAGGAACCCCTGATAATCAGTCTTCGATACTTAGCACTGTTTTAACAAAGAGAGGATGAGCAGATACAACAGCATAACTGGCATCCTGATACACCTGCAGCTGGATAAAAGAGAGTAATCAAATACTGTGAGGCCAAAACAGCATGAAAATCCTATTTGTAACTCAAATGAGACACAGCAGTATATTAAAAAAACCTAATAAAATAAAATACACAACCAACCAACAAGTAATTTCCTTTGACCAAGAAATCTAACTGCAGCAGGAGGACTGCAAACCCACTTCTGCTTACCTGAGAGCTCTTTTGCCCAGTCATTAATGTGCTTATCTGTTTAGACTGTAAGATATATAAATTATATAAGATACCCTTCAAAAAGCACTTCTTGGACATAGGGACAATCTTGTACTCTAAGTTTTTACGAAGTCTACCAAAGTGACATTCTCAGGCGTGCCATTCTTCCCCTGGCTCAAGCCATGATTTAACAGTAATTAACAAAAGATATCTTGCACAATTACTTCAATACATTACTAGTGTATCCAGCAGAAATCAAAGCATCATGACTCTGCAATTTATTGCACCACTTCTACCTAGGGATACATAAGAATAAATGTAACATAACAAGCTGGCACTGTCTAACTCATAAGTAAATTGCATTAAAATATACTTCCTAACTCAGCTCATTACCACTGTGCTGTAAAAAAACCACTTTCAACCTACATAAAGTTGAAGTAGCATTTCCCTCCTCCTGTTTCTGTATATTGTCTGAAAGGTAAATGAGATATCATGAAACTGAGAGGATAAGTAATGCTTTGTTTATTTATTTCAATGCTAGAGCAGTTAAACACACAGCTTGTATGCAAGAGAGGTTCTGAATTCCCTTGGTAAACTACCAAGTGGTTTTGCACCACTGCACTCTATTACGATAAATCCGTATCTTTCAGGTAAAAATCAATAGTGACATCTGAGACACTGCCATCTGGCACATCTCCCTTTTTGAGGTAAATTTGTGGTTTTAACTTCAATAATATTTATAGACAGTGGCAGATGTTGCTGTGGAAGGGTTAGCACAGGATACTACAGGACTGGACTCTGTTGTTTGCTCAATAACAGGGATTCTCATCACATAAATGAAATGCTTCCACAGACCATCATTGTCAATAATAAATACCAGCTGTATTCCCCTTTGGCACTGTTCTCTCACATTTTTCATGACAGCAGAAGACTGCCCCTCCCATCCCATGCTAGAAGGAGGTAGCTCCTAAGCTTTCCATGCTCCAGATGTTTCAAGAGGATGTTTAAAAGTAGCACAGCAGAGGCAAAATCAAACTAGATAATAGACAGATGTGAGTGGATTCCAGAAGTGGAAAACTGCCTGGAAATGTTTTTTTAGTAGTGTCACTCTCTGCCTTACCCAAAGGCATTGCACAGGCATCAGCAGGGAGTGGAGGAAGTCTTGCACAACCAGGAAATGGGGTCCCAGAAAAGCCTGGATTTCCTCATGTTGAGCAAACTACAACCAAACTGACAGCACCTCTTTCCATTCTTCTGTATTAACATTTCCCTTCCTTCAGAGCACAACAAGCAATATACTATGCAGCAACTGGACAAAGGAAGATTGGCACTAGCTATCGGGAAATGAGTAAATGTCAGGTCTCCATCTTTTTAAATGAAATCTGCTTTTATATACCCTTACCAGACAGCAGAAGATAATTTATTTTTAAAAAATCCTTGATTATTCATCCTAGCAGCCTTCTGCATTATGACCCTCACACTAATCTTAGTAAGAGGGAGTTTACTGGGCTCTTCGTGAACAGCACGTTAATGAGAGCCCCTTGAAATAATCCCATCTCTAATACATAATGAAAAAATAAGATTTTGCAACCCAATTACTATGTCAGTCAAAAACACCAGCTCCATCATTAGTTGCTTTTCTCTAGATTCCAACAGCTTCTTATCAAGCAGTGAAACTCCAGGAAGAGGAGGGGGAAAGAAACCCAAGCAGTTAATCTGATTAAGTAAAATCAATAGCAGCTCTGGGAGGTTTTGCCTGGCTGGAGACTTATTTAAACAGTGGGGGCTGCAAACACCCCAACAGGTTGGTCAGAAGGTGGTCACTTAATTGATGCTCTTCATTGGGGCATATCCACCTGCCACATCTCCTCCTCATAACCGCTCCAGCCCAGACCATGTCAGCTGCAGCCCTTGGGGCACCACAGTGACACAGAGTTCATACCCACCAGCAACCTGTGAAACCAAGCACCCCTGGTGAGAGCCATCAAGTCCTATCTATAAGACAGGGTCAAGCCCAGTCACATCTTGAGAGGGCTGGCCAAGGAGAAATTGGTGCTTTGAAGGGGAGTGTGGTAAGTGGAAGGTGACACACATGTCTTTCTGGTCAGACCTAAGCAAAGGACCAGGGCAACTACAAGGAGAGAGTTAAGGGCTGTTATATTTTTAGATAAATCATAAAGATAGAGATATGACCAGGAGAAGCTGCTTCCTAGAGAGCATTTACTATCCCCTCGGGCCAGTGGAGCAGGGAATGTGCAGGGAGGGGGAGGAGGGATGCTGCTGGGCAGAAGTGGGAGGGCAGGCATCACAGGGGAGTGAGACCTACCGCAGCAAGTGGATTTGTGCCCCAATGACAGCTGGGTGACCTGGCATCTACAGCCTTGCCACTAGCTTGCTTGGACTCAGTAAGGGCATTCATCCCCCTTCTTAAATTTGAGGCACTTCCAGTTTGTCCTTAAATAAAAAAATTTCAAAGGTGGTCAGCTCTCATCTTTCCAGCTGGTAACAAAAGGGATCTGAAGTTCTCTTTGAGAAACTAAACACAGGTAAGTGTGAACAAGGAAGCTAAAGCTGACACCTTGCTTTGTAAAAATAGTCATAACTTCTCCATACTTTCATCTGCAATAAAAGCATAATGCTTTGTTAGAGAACAAAAATATTATAATACAATAAAGTATTGGTCTTCCACAGCCTCTATCAGAAAATGGAGTTTATGCAAGAAGATTTTATGCAAACAAGCAAGTCAGGGTTTAGGCCCTGGTAAAACATTACCAGCTTTGGATCAGCAATAATTTGTCAGGTGCTTTGTGCAGGAAAGAACAGGTGGTTATCATTATGTGTCACTGTTAAACCACAGAGAGGTTCTCCTTCCCCTACACCTCAGGGGTCTTTAAAGATAACTAACAGACCATTGCTTTTAGTTCAGAATTGTTAGCCAGCTCTAGCTGACACACATCAACTCCCCAGACTGGGTAACTGTAGAAATAGTTCTGATACCATGTACATACTTAGTGCCTTACAGCAAGCTCCCTCCCACCCCAATAAGCCTGGAAAACAATACACCAGAAATAATATATCTCTAATGAGCACTTATTTGCTAATGGACAAGTAAAGGTGGGAGCAGAAAAAGTAAGACTCCTGGAGGACAATATATATATATTATATATATTATTATATATTAATATATATATATTAATATATATATTTAATATATATATATTAAAATATATATATATAAAATATATATTTTTTATATATATATAATATATATAAAATATATATATAATATATATACAAGAAAGTAATTGAAGGAAGGAAATAAGAAACCAAATTATGTCTCTGTAATACACTTTTCACTGAGGGTGAAAACAGGAAACAGTTGTAAAATGTTAAAGAACAGAAAACCAGCAACAAAAAGCTTGCCTGCAGGAAGTCCATGGAGTAGGGGCCCTAACAGCTTCCTGATAGGAAAGGAATAAAGGGTCTTCTAACCAAAGAGAAGATATTAAACATCAAGGAACAGCTTTATTCTGAATGGGAACACAAACCAGTTAAGAGGTTTCCAGTCCACTTGACTAATTGTTGAGGTTCTGTTGTGCCAAAAGCAGAGTTGTTTACCCTATTAAAATTCTCCATAAAAACCCACAAGTGCCACCCAGCACCTGTCCCACACAGCCACAGCACATAAATAGGTGGAATCATTCCTCTCCCTGCATTTAGACCTCTTGGGGTTCCTATGAGACTTTAAAGCAGCTGCACAAAAAAGAGAGGTATCCAGACTTGTCTTTTTCTCTGCCACATGGTCTTTGCCAACAACCTCAAGCGAGTTTCACCATGTAAGGAGCGCAACAGCTGAAGAAGGAAAAGCAGCAGAGCCTTGGCCGTATTGTGAGCCCTGTGTGAGACTCTCAAGACAGACAAACCAACCTGATCACTAGTGTTTACAGCAGAGCAGAAGGCAGGCTTCCTGATGTCTCTGCTTTGTTATCACACAAGATCCTCATGCATCTTATGTGCAAATAAGCTACTTCATACCTCATGACACTGCACCAATTTCAGGATACTAAAGTTCTCTACTTCAACCATTTTTAGTAAAGACATTGCAGAAGCAGAAGATTCACAAGTCCTTCTTGAGGGACACACCACAAAGACTATTTTCCTCCCACATCTCTTTTTTTATAGTCTTTTTTTTTTTTCCCAGATGCTGATTGAGTTGCTAGTAAGGGTACACCTGGGTGACAGTCAAGAGGTTTCTCAGCAGCAGCCTTTAATCAAAGAAACCTCTCTGAGAGAACCTGACCCACTCATTAACTTCTCCTCCTATATCCCTTTTTATTACACTACATGTGAAATGCAACCCCTGGGGAGGAAAGAAGGGAAGAACACTCTGCATCAGCAGGGTAAGAAATGACCTTTTCTTTGTCCTTGGCCACTTAGCCTCTGGGATACAACT
The DNA here is from genome assembly GCF_037038585.1 of Patagioenas fasciata. Classification (NCBI taxonomy): domain Eukaryota; kingdom Metazoa; phylum Chordata; class Aves; order Columbiformes; family Columbidae; genus Patagioenas; species Patagioenas fasciata. The sequence continues at coordinate 23,483,216 of NC_092524.1, read as the reverse complement.
GAAAACAGAAATTCAGCTAGGAAGACAGGAGCAAATTCTCTGTTTGCTGAGTGAGCATGGTTGGAGGTGGCTTCCTGTGGCCACAGTAAACTATTCACAGTAAACAGCGAGGCTAGTTAGGGCCAAGGGACCAGGGGAGCTTTCAGCAGTGACCTATGTCACCTCCTTCTCAGATGCTGCACACAAATAGCTCTTCCTGCCCTGTGGACAACAGGTCAGTCCCTGCAGCTTTGGGAGAAGACAACCTTCCTTCCTTCTGCTGTTTGACACCCAACTATCAGCAACATCTTTGAGACTGTCGTCTTGATGTGCTCTGTATGTGTGCCAAGAGGCCCTGCAAAAGTCAAGGCTGGGATTTTAAAAGATATTTTCCCAAGCCCAGAGAGACTCGGCAGCAGAGAAGAGAACACCCAGCTCTCAGAAAAAAAAAAAAAAAAAAGTCTGCAGCATTAACTGCTACTTTGTCGTGCAAATGTTATTTATTTTTTAAATAGCTGGATCAATTTTTAAAACAAAAGAAGTGCCACAGAAGTAATTCTGACATGGCCAGAGACCTCAGTTCAGCCAATACAAGGTCTGTAGCAGAATTTGAAAACAGGAGAAAAGCTGAATGCAGGACACCATTTTTTTCAGCAGCGTTCGAATTACATAGGAGAAGTAACAGCCTTCCTCTTAGAGCCCTTCGGCTCTTTGCACCCCTGAGTACAGACCCTGTGTTTGGGGAATCAAATTCCTCAAATTCAGGGGGATTTCTTGGCCCAGGGTAAGGGAGCACTCACAGAAGTTTTGAATCACCAAAGTATTTTGAATGTGCCTTTTTTTAAATTCTGTGCATCTGATTCCTTAACTGCTTACATAGAGATAATCTTTGGGATTTGGTTTTGCTTTTAAATATCATTTTATATCAGATGGGAAAACTTGGTATTTCAGAATGATCAGATTACTTTAAGTTAGTGAGGAAAAATGAATGCATTTAAGACCTTACTCAGGCCTGCATCTACTGCAACACAAAATGTCAAGACTTTAACAAAGATGCCACAACATAAGTTTCCAGATAAAGTTAAGTGATTTTGTCTGATTTTTCATTTTTTTACTCAGCACAAAGTTCACCAGCTGGGCTGGATAATAAAATGAATATGAAATTTTATCATGAACCATACATGTGCAGAAGCAGAGAAAGTTGAAAACTGCATGAATGTTTAATATTGGGCACTAAAGAAAAACACTTTCCCCTTCTCTTTTATTCATTTTTCTTGGCCTTTTCTAAAGCTGAGATCTCCCTCAGACTGACAATCACTTCAATCATGCCCTATTAACAGTAACAGCCTCACAACCAAACCCACACAAATCACGAGTCCACTGGCCAATAATTAAAATGGGTCAGACCCTTGTTAGAGATTTCTGCGCCATCCATAATGACACATCATCCACTGAAAGAGCCCTTGTTCGATATTCTTCATTAATTACACACAAAATAGGTCAAAAAACAAAAACCATGTGATGAAAAAAATTCCTGGACACTTGAAGAGACAATCATATCTCCAGTAAAAAAAAAAAAAAAACCTAAAATTAAAAATAAAACCATGACCTTCTCCAAGGACTTTCATTCATTTTATTGCACCCCAAAAACAACACCTTGTATGCTCAAACATTTTCAGCACAGCCAAGGAGAAGCCTCCAAATACTTACCTGCTTTGTCACATTGCAGTGACTCACCCTACAGCCTTGACTAAGGCTGACTGTCTGACTGGTGCTTTCTATAAGCAGTAGAGAACAAGCCCAGAATATCTTTGTCCACCTACCTCAGAGCCCACAGTAGCTCCCTATAAAGGCTTGGTGCACCTGAACATCATTATGGCACGCAGCTGGCTCTTCCCAAAGACACTGGAACCAGAACATACTGATTTCTGTGTGTTGCAGCCCTGCCCCGTCATCACCTCACTGCTCTATGACTAAGGGCCAGGGCCAAGATACCCTGAAGGCTCACATGCTGTTTCCACAAAGATCACAGAACTGCTGCTATGGCTACCTGGAAAAAAAAAAAAAAAAAAAACAACACACATTTTCTCTATTTCCACTTGCATAAACAGTGGGCAAAGAAAAGGCCATTGTCACTGCCTCTCAAATAAAAGCACTTGACTCAACAGGCTAATATAGAGGCACTGGAGGGAGAGGAGTTTGTCTTATTGTTCTGTTCAGCCTTGCCTACTCTGAAAGATGACACTCAAGCAGGCAATATTGCCACTGACAAGATTGAGAAGACTACCTAGCACTGCATGGAAATCTCCCAAGCAGCAGCAGCAGCAGCAGCACACCTCTGCCAACAGCTTTTGGCTCTCCACGGTGCTCAGCCTTCCTTAAGAAGGGCACCCCCACCCTGTCCTTTCAGCATGTCTATAAGCATGCCATTGTGTCTGTTCCTGAGGTGTCTGTCACTCTGGGACAATCCACCCTCTTCTCAGGAGTGTTTTGAATTTGGACACAAGCCTGTTTCTTGATATTCAGTGTTGTGTGGGTGCTTACCACTAGGTTGGTCAGGGCTCTGGGCAAAACAGTATTTGGCTGGCAATACCAAAGAGATCTTGGTGAATATCAGAATAGGGACAGCACAAGGCTCCACTCTGTTTCTAGCTACAGACCTGTTTTCGATCCTCAGGACACTGTGGGACTTGACCATTGACACCATTTGATAGGTTATCCATGAATGCAAAACACGTGCCACAATCAAGCAGCCAGGTGGCTAAAGCTTCTCTGGTATAAAGGACTGTGGCTGAAATATTAATATGGGGAAGTCTGGTGGATTGATTATATTATGTCACACTTCCTCAGTCCTGCCATGGCTTTCCTGAGAGGAGCAGGGAACTGGACTCAATGATCCTTATGGGTCCTTTCTAATTTGAGATATTCTGTTTCTACAGGCAGATACCAGAGGCCTGGTGCAATTGCACCGATAGTTTATGGAGTACATCTACACATCACACAGGTTCTTGGAGCGGCATCACCCAGATCAGGTCAGAGAATACTACATAGGGATGGGTCAAGCACTCCTGAGGTTTTTCCATGGCATACTAATTAGGATACTCTCAGGACATTGAAGAAGTTGCTTCAAAGTCTAGATGATTTAAGCACAGCCTGAAGACCACTGCCAGTAGTTCTGTAACAGAACAGACTAGAAATTGTTATTGGTTTCCCAATACCTGAGCTGCTTCTGATAAACAACTAACATCAAACAGGAAGATAGGCCCCACCTGCCAGAGGGACTTGTATTGAGGCATTTACTGAAACCCTTCAATGTAGCTGTGTTCCCTGCGTGCTCTGCTGTTGTCCAAAAAGCAGCAGCAGCATAATGTACTGCCTGTCTGCCTGCTGCTCTGAGCAACCCTTTCACCTCGCTACGAAAACATGACCACAGCCAGGGTAGGGACTTTCACTTTGGAGAAGGACAACTGACCAGCTGTGGCTTCTGCAAAATCTTTGTTCCTCAAAGGCAGTACTGAACAACATAACCAAGAACATACAGGAGTAAGAAAAGGGCTATTGCATGAGGAATTTGCCAATAAACTCTCAAATCTTACTTTGGCTTTTGCCACTGAAATTTTCTGCCTCTAGAAATTCAGCAAAACTTCCTAGTCTCCATTCTCTCTATATGGCAAATAAATGAGATTTGTCTTCTGGAAATTATCTGGAGTCACATGCACAAGTTAGAGCAAAGTAGTGTTACTTGGGTTTTTATTACTGCCTGTTCTGAACACTGATATTCTTTCCCTTTTTTTAATTAGTGAGCAAAAGGTATGCTTAGAAAGTACATGGTATGTGAGCAGGTCAATTGAAGATGCTAGGAAGATTCTAGTAGAAAATGAAAGCATGAGGATTCATGGACAAGATTGTTTAATCCAAACTATCATAAATTAAGATGGCCTGATTAAATCAATACAATAAGAATGTTCTGTTTTGAAGGAGAGTCTGTCAGAAGCATGCTGAAGTTTGCAGAGTGAGAGCTGTGATTACTGAGCTGTTTATCCTAAAAATGAATTACTACTTTGTTTTATTAGAAGTTAAACCAAAAGAAAAAATGCCTAAATTTGTACACAATGCTTTCATCTTACATGAGAGAAGAGGATAAGGACTCAGCTTATCTGCACTGAGAGAGGACTTCAAGTGCCAGTCCTACATGAACGCCTCAACATCTCTTTGAATGATGAATTACTATATGCTCCCATATCCCTTGCTTTCCTAGCTTCATGCCACATGCCTGTGTTTCTTCACAAGTGCACTGAGATTAAGATAATGCAACAACAGAGTAGTGGACCAGAAACTGAGAAAAGGAAAGAAGTAGCTGTTCTTTGTTCCTCAAAGTGGCTGGATAAATACTTTGTGTGTCCAACACACAGCAGCGGGCAAAGGATTATGAAACATGCTTCAAAGCAGAAGATGCTGCTCAAGTCACCCATATGGATGCTTTACTCAGTGCCAACTGTCTCTAATAAAAATACTAAAGTTAAAGTGAAAACAGAAGCCAGAATCTCCTGTTATGTATACCTAGGGAAATCAGGAACTATTTAGATTGATTTTTGAATTACACCATTTTCACCTCAGCACAACAGGAATCAGGCATATTGGGCAAACTGATAAACTCTACAAGAGCAGAGCAGTATTTCTAAAGCTAGGTTATCCTTTCCATGAGGAGTCCTGTCATAGGAAACACTAAATTCTAGCAACTGCAAACTGCAAAGATGTTATCACTCAAGATTCCAATTATTTTGTGCCTTTTTTTGCAACTTACTACTGAAGTGTGGCTTACAGTGGGGAGCGAAAAAGTGACATGAGCATTATATGGAGCCTGTATGCTGTAATATTGCTTTTTGATATAGAAACAGTAGGGTAAATACTTGTCTGTCGAATCAAGCAAACCACTTGCTTTTTCATCATCCTAGGAATATTTTGTGGTTGGACTGCTAGGCATTTCCATGACATTTGGCATAGTTTAACATTTCCTCTTCAGATTATGCAGGTGAAGGGTAAATCCAAGCTGAACAGAAAGAGGACTCAGAACAGAAAGAGAACAAAAAAATGTTTCTTCAAAACAGGAATCTTCCTTTTTTAAACATCCACTCTTCAAACCTGTTCTTTTAAAAATCCCTTTTAAAATGACTAAGCATTAGTTAAATATCCATTTTCAGCCACATCAATATGCACCCACTCAAGCCATTTCTAATCAAGCTGAAACAGAAAAAGAGCAGATGGAAAGACAATGGACAACTACTCCTTGGTGACAAAACTAAGCTATTAGCTTAATATTGGTCTGTTTAAGGTGAGCAGGTTGTTCTGGTTCATAATTTATTCTTCTGCTGGGATTGTGTTAATATCTCTTTACTGTGATGGAGACAGTTTTAGCTCAGCTTGGATTGCTCAAAGGCAGTTCAGGGTTAAACAGGTACCTAAAGTAACTTTTGGAAGATATTTTAACAACGGATATCATCCTTGATACATAAAGTTGAAGACTATTTGTGAGACTGCAAAAGCAACCCATGGCCATAAAAGACAGAATTGGAATCCAATATCACAAAAATTCAGAGCACTCCATACAAGATCCATCCACCACGTGCTCTGACACAGTTCTCAAGGCTCACAAGGCTAATTTTGTCCTTGTCAGTTTTAGGCCAGTCTCTTCAGCTTTCTTATGGATGTAAGTGATGCTTAGAATAACTACTAACTGGACCCAGGAAAATAAGCAATGTGCAAAGAAAGTGTAGTTTCTGGCATGAGACAGTGTATTAGCATTGCCAACACAGAAATGGCTAGAGAAAACCATGCTGTGAGATGAGCCATTTGTTATGTTGCACAGAGGATTCAAGATAAATGACAAAAGCAAAGTCATTCTGAGTTAGCCATTAAGGTAGAAAAATTGCCTTTTGCATTTCCAGAGAAGCTTTCATCATGCTACAGGACAGCAGTGAAACAAAAAGCCCATGCAGAAGGCAATGATATAAGATGCAGAGAAGAGCAAAGACCAAGAACATCCAGGAAAAGTCCGTCTCAGGAAGTGCACACGTCAACATTCACACACATGCTCTGACTTCAAAGGTTTTAACTATAAGATATGGACTTTTACATAGAGTAGATTGTGTAAACTACAGGATGGTTCAAAAAGATGTACCCAGTTTCAATGATACAGTGATTTCAAATTGGGTCCATCTTTTTGAAACACCGTGTAGAAGGGTGGTGCCTTCTCGTTGGTGCCTCCACCTACTAGAAGAAATCTAATGCCATAGTTCTTGGATCAAAATTTTCCGCTTTCAGACAGGCTCCATAGGCAATGCACTACGTCTATAGATGTATGAGGAATTATAGTGGGAGGGGAATTTCCAGAATTTCCAGAGTTCTTTCCTGAGATGGAAATAGCACAGGTCTCCCTGCTCAGTGGTGTTTCATTGGTAGCTATGAAGTCAGACTGCATTTCACTCCTTTGCTGCAGCAGACAGCCTCACTGACAGCTGCCACAGCCAAGTTAAAAAGGTCTCACATACCCAATTGCAAATTCTTTCTAAAACCTGTTGCAAGGTCCCCAGGTGCTGTAGCCTCTGATGCTAATTTTGCAGTAGTATATTCTATTTGCAACGCTTATATTTAACTGATAGAGTAGCTCCTGATTTCTTAATTTTTAAAAGCAAACTATATAAATAGACTACATAGACAGAGATGATGCCTGTATATAATGTATTTATATAAAAAAATATATACACAGTATATATATAAAATTCCTAAGCTTCTCATTCTAACAATTCTATCTTTTCATGTTACTACATAGGATACAGAGGCAGAGGTAAAAGGAATAAACACTGTATATTACCGTCTGCAACAGATAGAGTATCACACAACCTGGGACTCAAACAATTCAAACTGTTAGACAAACTACATCTGCAATTCTTCTTGTTATTTTTAACTCTTATTCTGACTTGTCACCTCTCTCCATCTCTGAGACACACCTTAAACTGCAGTCTGATAGTGTTATCAGAACCTTTGTCAGGAAAATATATTTGTCTCCCTGAGATGATGAAATGTCTGTCACAAATGAATGTGATTTCTGGAGTTCTGCAGCAATCTAGAAGGAAGTGTTAATTAGTACAGACTGAGTCACAAGGAAGCTCAACAAACACAAACCAATTAGCACCAACAAGTGTATCAGGACAGCTCTGTGGAGGTGACACTCCAACACTGGTTTCTAGGAAGTTAGCACTCTTTCCTGTTTCCTGGCTTTAGTCTCAAAATGACACTAAAACATATGCCACCAGACCAAGAGTCCCACAAACACATAGCAGAAAGATCTGCTTTTACTCCATCACCTAGTTACATTCATCAACTCATTATCACCATAGCATTCAACTCAGTCTATCCACAAAGTCAAGGAAAAGGAAAAGGAAAAGTTGGGTCCTCAAAAAGGTATGAACCCCTCCTGAGTGTCAGCTGGACTGACAGTGTATAAATGCTAACAGTTTTCTCAGGGAACCTAAGAACATCTAGTGCCAGTGCAGACTTAAACTAGACAACTTCAGTACTGAACAGCAAGGGGTTCTAAAATTCCAGCAGGAAGCTGGGGAAAAAACAAATAGAAAGAGCCATTAAGCATGTCAGTTTACAATCTTACAGCTTAAATATTGATGATTAGCTGACAGTAATGAAGAAAAAAGCTTCCCAAGTGTCGCAGCAGGTGTTCTCCAGATGAAACATCATTTTTTCCCAGAAGTCACCTAGCAGATGGACTTGTACACAAGTAATTGTGTAAGCAGATAAATAAGAGGCTGAAGTTGCTAAAATTGTTTTAAACAGACAAACAAGAAAAAAAAAAAAAACACGAAAAATAGAAAGTATTATGAAGTATCATATTCAATGCTTGTTTCTGACATTCCTGTGCTCATTATTTTCCTCATTTTTAAGGGAAAATATTTCAGACTGAATACAGATTATACATAATACTAGTAATGGGTCAGAATCCACAGTTTCTCCAGCTTCTGGCTTATAGCTACAAAATTGAAAGTAATGCTGTAAGCTAAAGAACCCATACCCACAAACACCTAAGACTTCAACAAGCTTATTTGCTAAATTTTGCCTTTGTACTATTTCTGTTTAAAAACTACATGTCCTTCAGTTCATATTTCCCTCTGCCAGCAGCCCAAGCTCCTTCTTGATTCAAGCACATAATTCCTTTAATAAACACAACAATTCTAGAACTCTTCAGTATCTTTCTCTCTTATTTCTTTTGGTTAAGGACTTACCTCATCTTTCTTCTTCACTACAGTCTAAATGTGCTTGACAGGTATAAAAGAATGTAGTGCTAAAACTGGTTCCTAAATAAACAAAAGTCAAAGTACGGATCTAGTCAAAGCTAATGGGAGCTGTGGATGCATAACACATGCTAAAAACTATTTCAGCATGCTTTTAGGTGTTCAAGCATTTTAACCAGCACATTTTGGTATAAATTGGATTAGAAGGAGGTTTTTCCACATTAACGCCATGACAAGAACCTACTCGCCCATACAAATTCCTAAAAGCATCTGTTCTCAAAACTGAATTTCAGGTATCAAAGAAGGCAGGATTAGATAAGTAGGGGAAAAATGTGTTCTTGCCTGCATGCCTCATCTTGGCTCTGCAGACAAAAAAAAAAAAAAAAAGAGAGAGAGAGAAAGAGATAGACAGGGGTATTACATTCAGCACTTTAGAAAACTATCCTTTCTGAATCAAACATTTAGCAAAAGGACAGTCTATCGCCTACTGTCATTAGGGGACACAAGACGTTATGGTCTGATAACTGAGGGCATCACCCTCGCATATGACTAGGTCAAGAAGGAGCTAATGGGCCAAATGCTTTTATCACTGCATTTAGATAGCACAACAATATATGATCACAGCAGTTTACGATGGACTAAAATACATCTATGTTATCTTTAAGCCCTGTTTTCTTTCTTTTTGCACTAGTAGGGAGCTGGGACCAATATCATCCACTCACAGTAACACCATGACACCTCCTGCTACAGAAAGGGGCTGATCAGCTAAACATTGTGTACTGAAGCAGATGGTGTGTAAAATCAGGAGCCTAACAATACCTAGCATTTCAGAGATCCAATTTCTTTTTCACAGCAGAGTTTAAATTAAACTGCAAATGTTGCAAAACACATTAGGGACACATTCTTTCTTCTCAGAAACCATTGCAATAAGAAAGAACTCCAGTCAAGTAAAGAAAAATAGAGGTGTAAAACAAGTATCAGAAGAGAATCAATGTTCTTCAAAGCAAAACACGCTACAGAAGGCATCAAGATTAATTATATCAGGTGATGGTAACTGCATAAATCACACAAGATCTGTGCAGACTGGAGTTTTTGCAATCGGTACATGCAAAAACCACCTTTTCCCTGCTCCACAATTCTTTCACCCAGAGAAAAACAGAGGGACAGAACTGTACTAAGCAAGCCTCGATTTCTAATTGCTTGGATAATCTGGAAGGGAATTATGTTACATAAACCAATGCAGTCATACAATTTAACATGCTTTGCATAACTAAGCAACTAAACATCTACAACGTAGCTCAGCACACTTCAGACCACGTCAAGCACTTGCCTTGTAGGTCAAGTGAAGTCTTGTGGACAGTGGTTTGAAATAAATTATGCTAAGACACCTTTGCTTACAGGTAATTTTCTTATTGTTGTTTAGGTATTTAACTATGACAACGTAGGTTGCCTTCTCCTCTTGCTGTTAATTCCTCGCCAGCCATCAGGACAAGGACAGAAATCTGGCCAGTTATATTCACCAACCCTACTCTTTTTCACCCTTGTCTATCACCCTTGTGGTCAACAAGAGACAGACTTGCAAAAGACTGGAGATACAGAGCCTGTGGTCAAATGAAAAACCACTTGGGTTCTTGGAAAGCAAATCCCTTTTCTGAGACTATTCACCAGACTGCTGGCTATGAGAGAAATAATTCTAAATACATGGTTTTCTTTCTGTTGTTATGCTGTCTCTTTCTTATTTCCCTTCTCCCATGAGAAATGGGTAAGGGAAATACTATTTTGTTTACAGTTCATCTTAATTCTGAACTCAGAGGAGAGCACGAGTGGGATCCAGGCTTGTAATCCATTTCATTGTTTCACCTGGGTTAACACAGACACTGAAACCTTGGTCTCAAGCATCCTTGCAAGCATCACATTGATGGACTTATTTGAATGAAGAGGAAAAAATACAAAATATTTGCTTCTTCTACTGTCCTTCCAGACACACACACCATTCTAAAAATAATTTTCTTTCCCCCTTATACAATAAAAAGAGTAATCCTGTGTATCATCAATTGCACACCCAAGAAGGGAGACACCAGATACAAATTTGTTTAATACCTGAACAAGGGCTATGTGCGGCAGAAGGAAATACAAAGTCCTAACACATATGGACCCAGTTAATGGTACACTGGTATAACCACTCAAAAGTGTTTAGGCTTAAAGCATGTACTAATTTGCTCCTTTTATTCTGGGAAGAGCAGGCCAGTCCTGGATGAGCTTACTGACCTGCATTAGGTCTACCTAACTTGGTGCAACATGCTTTAAGCTTTCACAGTGTCAGAGGCTGAAAGGGAAATGTCTCAAACGTTGTGGCAAAACCAGTTCTGCAACATCCAACCACAGGAGATGGGACATCCCTAGTAGCAGGAGATTCCTGACTAGGTGAATTGCGATTTACATATCAACAACAAGCTAACAGACACAGACAAAGGCTGGCTGGCTGATACAGGAGGTGGAGGATGTGCTGAAGGGCATGTAGTCTTCTGATAGGCACAGCATGGCACTAAGGGAAAAGACCCTAACCTGCCAAGACCCTTCACGACTTTTCCATCTTTCACAATCACCCTCCAGTAACACCTGTGCAACAGACCAAAGATTATGCAAGCAGGCAATCCAGAGGCCTATAAGTAGCTCACTTGCACAAGCACTTTGTGGCATGCACTCACCATCCCGAGGACCACCCTGCCCAGCAGTCTCACCACAGGAACTGAACAAGACACCAGGGGATGCTGCATGTTGCTGGATCCAAGACTATGAACCACATCCTACACAAAGTGGAGCCATAAGGATGGTGATCTCTCTTTCTCTTTTGTTTCTTTCCTATACTTCTATTCTTTTGCTTTCCTTCTTGTAAGTAATACAGTAACACAAGATTTACAGGCCCACATGAGTTGCAAACTTTTTATGTTTACTAATTGAACTTAAATCACGTAAATCCTTCTGCCACCAAACTATTTGCCAATTGGGCCAAGCTGCAAAGTAAAAGCGTTTTGTTTACACATAGTGTATATGGTTTTCCAGCCAAGGGGACCCACGAACCTGAGTCACCTCTCCCCCCACCCATACCTCTGAGTGGGATGTGACACACAATTGTACAAACTGCTTATGAAATGAAGTGTGATGATGAAATACACTAATTATCAAACTCCAAGACCAGAATGGTGGCTTTTTTATGCCATTTTACTCATCTGAACAGTAAAATATTGCTTAAAGGGCCTTTTGAACTAACTGTCTAACTCTACTGCTATGGTTCCCTGCAGCCATATGGGTAACTGGGAGACCACACAGTTACTCTGATTTCCTCATCTCTTCATACACACTGGGAAGAAGCACAGAATGAAGGAATAAGTTTTCCTCATTGTTTCAGTCACATCAGGAAACTCCTCTCAGAATATTTTATTTTAGTCATTTATTTATGGTGTGGAAAGTTATAAGGGCCTTGGTGCACTATACCTGATTAAATTAGAATAGCTGAGCTCATGCCTCTGTACTGGAAACATCATGGCCCACATTCATCACCCAAAACCTATGCCCCTACTGTTCCTACACAGTTGTAGTAAGGTAAAGGTAGCAGACAACCTGTAGGAGCAACAACAGACTGTGGTTGCCCTCTTTATCTCTGTCTACTCTGCCAGAGGCTGTCCTGAGAGCCCCGTACTGCTGAGGCCCCAGAGGAAGGCAGGACAATAGAGGTGTTTACCTCGGTTGATGAGGACTGGGTTAGGGAGCAGTTAGGCAATCTGGACATCCATAAATCCATGGGTCCAGATGGGATGCACCCGCAGGTGCTGAGGGAGCTGGCTGAGGTCATTGCTGGGCCACTCTCCTTCATCTTGGCCAAGTCTTGGGAAACAGGAGAGGTGCCTGAGAACTGGAGGAAAGCAAATGTCACTCGAGTCTTCAAAAAAGGCAAGAAGGAGGACCCGGGTGACTATAGACCAGTCAGGCTCACCTCCATCCCTGGGAAACTGATGAAACGACTTCTCCTTGGTGCCATCTCAAGGCCTTTCAGAGATAAGAGGATCATTAGGGGCAGTCAGCATGGCTTCACCAAAGGGAAGTCGTGCTTGGCCAACCCCAGTGACTTTTAGGAGGACATAACAAGATGGATGGATGATGGCAGAGTGGTGGACGTGGTCTACCTTGACTTGAGTAAGGCATTTGACACAGTCTCCCACAGCATCCTCACAGCTAAACTGAGGGAGTGTAGTCTGGATGATTGGGTAGTGAGGTGGACTGTGAACTGGCTGAAGGGAAGAAGCCAGAGAGTCGTGGTCAATGGGGCAGAGTCCAGTTGGGAGCCTGTATCTAGTGGAGTGCCTCAAGGGTCAGTACTGGGGCCTATATTATTCAATATATTTATCAACTATTTGGATGATGGAATAGAGTGTACTATCAGCAAGGCCTGGACTAAGATGTTTACAAAAAGGTGCTTTTCCACTGATTGTTATTAAGAACACACTAAACTCATGTGATGTTTGTCTCACTTGTTTTTCCACTCATTCACAGAACAGGCTGAGGACACTCACACATCCTGTGCACTTGGGGGCATTTATCCAGCCCGAGATAACATTCTCACGAGTCTGGGCTATAACTTTTTATGGTTACAAGAAACGTACTTCAAAGTAATCTGTCCAGGGCCCTTTATATATTATTATGTTAGTATTATGTCTTTGACCATCCAAATGGTCATGTTAGTATTGATCTTTCTTTATCATCCAGGTGGCTGGAACCGCACATCTTGCTTTCCCACATTTTACTTTCCAACATTTCCCCTTTTTTGTTTTAAACATCAGGTTCTTAATGAGCACAGTAAAGACCCTGGCTTTGTTCTTCTTTGCATTCTGTATCATTCTCCAGATGATTCGAAGGACTACAAGAAAAAAACATCACACAAGCATATCCAATTCCCACAAAAACCCATATATGCAGATTGAGAGCTGAAAATGAAGTTTTAGGTTCTCATAACTTTATACTATTAGCTAATGTTAGCCATTTTGTCTTACAGTCCTAATTCTTACAAACTATGTAATTATTTTGCAGGGTACTGGGTAAATCCTAAATCATGCCTTGCACATTAGCTAAGACTGTTATTTTACTTCATATCACTCATAAACACTATAATTCAATTTCAACGGTATTACACATATTTAGCACTCTGATAACAGAAAATAAAGGTTCAGGTATCAGCTAAGGAGATTATTTAATTACAATATCATAAGAATAATGAGGATCCACAGTGTGCATGTAGTCACTCACAAGAAACAGAACTAGAGGCCTTTTACTTCGGGGTACGCACAAGAAATAGTAACTCACTCAAATAAAGAAGTGAGGTGTCGTTAATCCCAGGAAGTTTCTTTAGATGGTGTTCCTGTCTAAGGAAAGGACTCCAGTTTACAGACCCACAGTTTTAAGAAGACCACTCAAAGGGTGACTTCGTCGGGAACCCCATTTCATTGTTTGGCCAGATGTGGCTGTGGGCATTACAACATAGTCCAGAAGCTTCTCAGCTAGTCTGGGGACCTCCTTTGTTAAGGACCCTGTCAATTGACCAAGGGTCCCACCCCTCCTGACCCATCAGTTGGTAGAGGTGAAGTTTATTGACAACACCTTGGTACCCTTCTAGGTGTATATATGTGGGGACAGGCACAGTGGGGCACAGAAAGTGCTAAAGAGCCATCAACCTCCTCACTGAAAGCTCCAGATTTCAGGGGCATGTGTAACTGCCTCACAATCCAGCCTGTGACCACAGTCATCTGACAAACTACTTTGGAGTGGTGGTGCAGTCACCTCTTGCCTCCAAAGTCATAGGGGGCATTCTGTTGGTGAGTTTGAATGCCCACTATGGATCATCATACCTTATGTGTCATTTTCTTGTTGCAAATCAACCTACAATAGAACAGAATAATACAAATTACAACAATTATAGTTATTAACAAATATTGGGGAAAGCTGGTTAGCCATACTAGTAAGGAAAACAAATGCATGGAAAGTTTTTTCGTTAGTTAGTCCCCAGTCCAAATAATGTAAATCTGTATCATTCTGATATGCTAGTGCCTCTTCCTTTGGTCTCTTCTATTTCTTTGTTGCCCTCTGCTGCCGGGACAGATGCTTTATCTCTGGCATTAGGTCCTGCGTCATCTTTGTCCAACTCATAGAAAGGTTTAACATATTTCGCAGGAAGCCACTTTGGTCCTGTTGGAAGAAGAACACAGGCATACCCCCTTCCCCAGGTGATTAGTTCTACAGGCCCTTGCCACTGACTGTTGTGCAGGGGATCCCGGTATAAAACCTTTGGTGTCTAAGATAGTGAATCTGGAACACGGAAGTGTTTTTCCACTGCTGCAATAGAGGAGGGAGGCATAGTACGATTCAAAAAATTTAACATAAATGTTGCATTGTCTAATTGCTCCTGAGGCATCATATTCCCCCTTTTTTGTTTTAATAACATCTGTTTCAGTGTGGAATGTGCTGATTCAATGATAGCCAGTCCAGTGGGAGAATGTGGAATATCTGTGACATGCAAAACACCCAATTGCTGTAAAAAATACTGCGTGGATCTAGCAGTGTACCCAGGACCGTTGTCAGTTTTAATCTGTTGTGGTACTCCCAGTGTAGCAAAACAGCGGGTTCAGTGACGCTGAACATCTCTGCTTTTCTCACTTGTATGCGCAGATGCACAAAGCATACCTGAAAAAGTATCTATAGAAACACGTACATATTTCAAACGGCCAAAAGATGAAACGTGTAACATCAGACTGCCAAATGTCATTAGCTGAGAGTCTGTGACGGTTAACTCCAAGGGAGGGCGAGCCTGTAATCAGACTTTGACATTCTGGGCAAGAGCGCACCAAGTCTCTCGCTTGCTCAAGAGTGAGACCAAACATCTTTTTTAAGGCAGAAGCATTCTGATGGAAGAAAGCATGTGAAGCCCTGACAGATTGGAAACCGACTGTAGCTACAGTATAAGAATCTGCAATTGCATTGCCTTCAGTTATGGGACTTGGTAAAGTTGTATGAGAGTGTATACGAGTAACAAACAGTGGGTGTTTGCAAAGCTGTAATGCAGTTTGCAATGATACAAACATATAAAAAAGTTGCTGTTGCAAGATTTCTTTAAGAAAAGTGGAGGGGGTGCGCTGTAGGACTTTGACTACGTACTCAGAATCACAAACCAAATTTAGAGGTTCCTCCCTAAAAAGCTCTAAGGCATGCAAAACTGTACCAAATTCCACTAACTGGGTTGAACCTTCAACAGTTTTAACAGAATGATGCCAATTGTTATCTTCACGACAGACCACTACAGCTTTATGAGACTTCCCTGAACCATCAACAAAAACTGTGTGAGCATTTGGGATAGGACCGAATACAAGTACAGTCTGTGATCTGGTATCAAAAACATGCAGATTTTGAACCAATTTACATTTAGGCATGCAAAAGCTATGCTGTTAAGAAAATCAGATAGTGCAATTTGCAAGGACAGAGATTGTGAAAAAAAAAAAAATCTGCTTTCGCAAAAGGTACATATATGACAGATGGATCACAGCCTACTAAAGCCTGAATCCATTCTCTGCCTTTTTTGATCAGAGTAACAATCAATTTCAGGGGCTCAGTAATAGTTTTGCGAAAAGAACTGGGCAAAAAAATCCATTCCAAGTATATCAGTCTTTTTGGATTCTCAGCATGCTGTCCCGCAATAACCACAGGTTGTTTCTATGTTGTAGCTATAAATAGACAAATCTGCGAGTCCAATCAAATGCAGTCAGCTTGTAAGGTTGTCATAACTATTCAGCAAAGTTTCTAACTCCATTTTGGCTGTCATATTTATTGGATATTTTTTTCCCTTACCAGATTGAAGTCCTGTTTCAGTTCTATCAGTGTAGTGTTGGCTTTACCAATACTTTGGTTGCCCATAGTAGTGGAAATACAGCATCCAAAATTTCCTTGGAGATTTCTCACCTGCAGCAAGCAGCTCTGCATCATCCAAGCAGCTTCTTGTGGGAGATGCAACTAAACAGAATTCTCAGAAAACGTTACTTGAGATCACAATTTACTTAACAAATCCTGACCCAAAAGAGATATACAGCTTTCTGGCAAATAGAAGAATTCAGCTGTTAAAACTTTGTTCCAAATTTAGCATTCCATTGGTTTCAAAAAATGGTGTTTCTTTCTTTCCCACAATCTCAAAAACTATCACGGTGAATTTACTAAGAAGTCTTTTACAACTAGTTACCACAAGATAAGTCTACTAAAAGATTTTTGGTTTAATTTCTGTTTCATTAGAACTATAGATCCGCTAGGGATGCCTTTAAATTTCACCCTCAGACTGCTCCATTCAGTGTTACAACATTGCTGCAGTGGGAGGGGAGAGAAAATCCCCCTTTCACTGCTTTAAAAGCCGGCAGCCAGGTTTTCCTTTTTTTATTCCTTCTTGCTGCAGTTTAGATGCAGGCAAGGCCATGCAGGTGGCATTAATTGCTGGTGCTAAGTGGGAGCTGTCTGGGAGCTGCCAGGGAGTTAAGTTTATCTTGTAGCTTGACACAGGCCTGGAATTTTTGCTTTTTTATTTTCCCATTTCATTCCAGCCATAATACACTCTATATACAATTCTAATTAGCTGAGCAATAGTTACATTCCTCAGCCCCATATACCTTTTGCAATGTCTTACAAATGTCAATAAACAGCATATTAACTATCAATCGATTTTCCTAGGTCCAAATCAGGTCATATTTTAGCAACTTTTAAATACAACCTCCTCCAAATTCACATCCATCATAGCATTTAGTTTTCTTTCCCATACCTTCAACAAACACACAAGTTCAATGCAAATTGGAGTTTAACTACTTAAATTCTTTTCTGGTCTCAAAATTATTAAATAACAATAAGAGCAATTACTCTAATGTAGAAGGATGTATCCTAAGGGGGAGTGAGGTGGTATTCTAGTAGTGGAATCGATTTCCATTTTGTAATTATCTCCCCAAACAAAATTCTTTTGGTACCAAATATAAATATGCAAATTAAAATGCTTAGCTCAGATATGAAAACCAAATACCAAGTTCAAATATGCAGATAGATAACAGTTACACTTATTCAAGACAATATCTCAATTTTTGCATTGTACCTTTGGGCCGCTCACTGCTCAGCCAGGTAGCGGTGCCGCTGGGTCTCCCTGACAAAACAGGTGAGTGTGCTCTGGAGCCCAATCGGCACCTGCCTCCCCGCCGCTGCAGCAAGGTGGACTGGGCAAGGCTTTTATTAGTGTCTTGTCTGGATCGCTACAACTGTTATTCCAAAAGCAGGATTCTTTACTTGGTGTTCATACAAAAGAGCCAAATCCAGCACATCGAGATGAGACACAGGCTATCACAGAGTTGTACAAGTCTGGATATTGGAATAAAGCTAGCATGCTAGAAAGAAAAGTAACAGCTGTCACACACAAAATCTTATCATCACATTCACGCAGTAAAGAACTGAATTACTCATGATCTTCTGTATTATCACAAAACACACATTTTGAGTCCATGGATTCTCATTATTTAACAGTCTATGAACTTACTGTATCATATAACAGACAAAGACCTATTAAATTGTAATATGCTTAAACAGAAACCTACAAAGAAAACAGGTTAATAAGGAAAAGTATCTCACAGAGTTTAGCAAGTTTTCTATGACTTGTGTGTTATCAGTTAATTCTCTCCCAGCTTGTTGAAGTTCAAACCATTTCGCCTGTAAAATTGTCTGAAATTATTCAATGATCTCTTGTAAAATTTTATTTTTGTCCTGCTCTTCTCGGTTTAGAAACAACAAAGTGTTATACTTCAAGGTTCTATTCTCTGGACGCTTTTCCCAATCATCAAACTTACACAGCAGCCACCATTAATTACAATATTTCACAAGTGCTTTCCTATGTTCTAAAACACCTCCTAGTACTAATTTATTAGGAACATGACTGAAAACAGTTGCTCCTGACCCCATCTCATAAGTAAAAACCATGAGAAGCAGGGTGGGGGGGAAGCACGGAGCAGCTTGCGGTGCGAGTGGGAAAAGTGGGGAGAAGGCTTACAGTGCACTTACACAAACAATATCACAAAGAAACAACTGTAACAACAACCAATAAAACAATTAACTCACATTCATGACAAGCTGTTTGATTTTCAGAAAGGCAATACACAGAAGCAGATATTCTGTCATGTTCTGGTGGTTGTTATGGTTTGTAAGTAACTGGAAAGGTGAAAGAAAAATCGCCATGCTCCATAGCCTTTTCATGGCATTTTGCATCACCCCTTTGTGTTCTGCTGCCTTAGTCATGAAGGGGTTACTGTGTGCTGTATAAGCATCATTAAAATCAGGCAAAGGAGGTGCTGAGGGTAAAGTTTTAGACTCTTGACCCATCTCCACACAAATTCCGGCCTTATCTTTACACAGCTGTGATGGCATTAATGATGGATATAAAACTGACTTTTTTTTGAGATCTACAGAGCCTGACTCAAAAGGATGAGTGCTGTCAAGACTCAAATAATTAGCAACCTGCTCATTTGTGTTTTTCTGTCCATGCTCCCCTGTTTGCCCTTTCAGTATGTGCTCTGCCAACTGCAACTGCGATAGTGCAGAGTATACAAATCTCCAAGTAATGTGTAAACTATTGGGACTGCTGTATTCTTTTGTGCGTGTAGCTGTTCCCCGACCTGTTTCCAAATTTTACTGTCAAACGTCCCCTCACTCAGAAACCAAGCACAATTCTCTCTCACCCATACCAGGAGCAAAGCTACCTGCTTCTCAGAAGTACAATACCCAGAAGAACGTAATAGCTGCAGTAAAACCTGCAAATACAATTTATGTTCCTGAGAAGCAGCTTGCCCTATACTAACGTAATCCCGCAGCTCTCTCGTTCAACGAGGGCTGCTTGTCCCTATTTATACCATAGGGATTAATGTGGCCACAAATAAAATTTACTCATGCGTCAGATTGTGTGGTCACCACCAAACACACTGCTCGATGAAGAGCTTCCAGGGGTCACACACTCACACGGGGCACCATTTGTGGCGATTACGAATGACGCATACCAGGACACAGACAGAAATTCACGCAGAGGCAGAGATCTTGTTCAGGAAGGAGCACAGAGCCTGGCCAAGCCGAGAGCTGACCTAGGCCTAGGCTGCCTTCTTTATTCACTATTGACAATTTATAGGATTTACAGGCACAGGTCTGGACTAAGATGTTTACAAAAAGGTGCTTTTCCACTAATTGTTATTAAGAGCACACTAAACTCATGTGATGTTTGTCTCACTTGTTTTTCCACTCATTCACAGAACAGGTCCAAGGACATTCACACATCCCATGCACTTGGGGGCAGTTATCCGGCTTGAGATACCATTCTCACGAGTCTGGGCTATAGCTTTTTACGGTTACGAGAAACGTACTTCAAAGTAATCTGTCCAGGGCCCTTTAAATATTATTATGTTAGTATTATGTCTTTGACCATCCAAATGGTCATGTTAGTATTGATCTTTCTTTATCCTCCAGGTGGCTGGAACTGCACATCTTGCTTTCCCACATTTTACTTTCCAACATAGGACAAGGGGTAATGAGTACAAACTGGAACACAAAAGGTTCCACTTATATTTGAGAAGAAACTTCTTCTCAGTGAGGGTGACAGAACACTGGAACAGGCTGCCCAGGGGGGTTGTGGAGTCTCCTACTCTGGAGGCATTCGTAACCCGCCTGGACACCTTCCTGTGTAACTTCATCTGGGTGTTCCTGCTCTGGCAGGGGGATTGGACTAGATGATCTTTTGAGGTCCCTTCCAATCCCTAACATTCTGTGATTCTGTGAGACAGCAATTGCTTTTCTTTGGTGCCCTAGGCTGTGTACCATTCTGAAGTGCAGAAAGTACATAAGGACTCATGAAGTCATCTTCCACAATAACCTCTGAGAAACAAGCAGGACAATGCAACTCAGTCTGGTGCTACTCAGAAATTACCACCTGTACATAACAGATAGTCCAGTTCAGTTTATATAGCTAAAATGCAGAGATAATACAACATAATTACAGAGTTATTAATAACTTAAAATATGGTAGTACCCAAGGATTCAAGGCACATTTCATGTAAGTCCTCTAAAGCCTGATTCAAAAGTGTAGGGACCTTAATACACAAAAACCAAAACACTCTTGCCTAACACATGGAGACAGTCACTTGCTGCTACAAATTCTGCTGTACAACCTGCGCTTTAAATGTAAAGCCCCCTGATGCTAGCAGAAATTATTTGGATTAGCACTACAGTTCTCCCACTGCCAGGGAAATAAAAATCTCACTGTATCACTATCAGAGATTTCTGTGGCAACTCAGTGAATAACTGTAAAAGCAGCTGTCAAATAGCAAGTGAGCAAAAACTACAGAGATATAATGGTGGCTCAACAACCTTTCAATTCAGCTATTAAAGTGTTGCATTATGCTGCAGGTGAATCAAAAGTGATTGAACAGAATTAATCTCTCCCTAGAGCATTAAAAAATAGTTGAAGTTTCAGTGCAGACTTGCTAGATTCTTTCAAATCTGAGTTTATTAAAAATTCCTCCCTGCTGTAACACCAATGAACTGAATCTACAATCAACTGAATTTTAGCAGAGCTGAGTTTTGGAGGACTGAGTTAAAAGAATGGTGTGAATTAAAATTTTATATATTGAGATTATAAGCTTCCAGTTGAAATACATAAGCCTTCAGGAAGTATTCATAATGAACTGCAAACTCTCTCAATATATTTCCAAGCACCTATGCAGTGCTAAGCACATGAGGTACTCACCTTTCCTACGGAGCTCTGATTGACTACACAAAATTTTTTAAAAATTCCATACTGAGACCAGAGATGTTCAATCATATGAACATCCATTTTATGGTTTTAGAACTAATTTAAACATCTGTTTAGGAACCCTATGTGAAGACCAGGCTCCACAGCTCTGTCTTGGAAACCTGAAGCCCTGCCTGATACCTGTGTATCCAGCACTTGTGTTATTTTATGATCTAAGAAGAGCAATTTTCCTCTCCTCGCAACAAATACCAAAACTACAAACTGCAAGAGTTTTTTGAAGCTTTTGCTGAGTGAAGAACAAAGGAAAACAAATTGAGAAGTAAAAATACTAATGTGGAAAACTCAAAGCTGGCTGGCGGAAAAAAAAGAAACCACAGGTTTTTAAAGCTTACAAGAAAAATACAATCTGTATATTTTCCAAAAGTTTGTATAGGCTTTTCCTTCCCACAACCACAGTTTCTCCTAAACCACTTTGTTTTTTTTAGATTCAGACCAGGACTATTGAACCAGAGGTGTCAGATGAGACATTTCAGGTGTATGAATGATGAAATTTAGCTGTGAGTTTTGGATGGCAGTTTATCCAACCCAGACCTTAGCTACACAATACTCAGCACCTAAGTGGGCAGGCCCTAAAAAAGAACAAAAGCATAGCATTTCCTCCTCAGGAAACAGAAAGAAAAACAAATACGTTCTAGCACACATGTAGAAATCTTAACATAACTAAGTATAACACTGGGACATGTGAGGGTTTTTTTTTGTATAAATTGCTAGCTTTAAGGACAAGTTTACTAGTGGAAGCTGATTAGCAGATATGCCTATTTGCAGAATAACAAGAAACTCGGTTCAAATGTTAGTGTTGCTGCTCCCAGCATTTTTTTTTCTTTTGAGTGAAAATTCAATACATCTCTGCCAGCCCCGCTATGTGGTACAGAGTTAAAGAGAAATTTTTACTGTTCTCGACCCACCTCTCTCTAGAACATCAGAAAATTCAGGAAGGCAGGGCTTTAAAATACAAACTCGGACCTCTGAAAAATCATGAGCAGCTCACATCTCCATGCAATCAGAATTATCACTCTTGCAATGCCTTCTCATCTATTCAGCTCTGTTTTCTAAGGGATCAATTTTTGTCTTCCTTAGGTTTGTTGAAATTTCTTCATATGCACGTCTGTGCCAGAAACTGAGTTCCTAGACCTGCAATTACTCAAGATGCCTTGCAGCCTTCATGTGAACAGCTATAATATTAAGGGAGTTCCACATCAAGGTTGCTTTGTAAGAGCATGGTCTTCATTGGTCTCTTTAATTTCTACAGTGTGCCTAAGCAGAATTTTGAATACTAAGACTTCAAACTATAATTGAGCAAATCCATATACAAAATCTGGCTTGTATGAGGCAGACTTGTATGTGCCCTCCATGCACAGCCATCCAGGACCCAGACAATGAGGAAAAAGCTTAGAGATGCACTGGTTCTTGGGGATCTAGATTAAGAACTGTGTCTATAAGAGTAACCACAGTTTATTTTTCTAGAGACACACATACAATCTTATATCTACAACAGTTCTTTCTTTCAACAAATATTGTTGCAGAGAAATTATTTGACTATAAAGAAGCTTTGAATAGGTGGGTGTCCCTGTTTGTCAGATGAGTTATAAATATGATAAAGTGTTCTTTTACTTTATATGAACCAACAGCATCTCTCAAGGATTTTATATGCAATATGCCAGAAATGCAGTATTAAGCAGTTGAATACATTTGGCTTTTTGCCCCTCATAACCACTGAAAATATGTGGGCATCTAAATGTAATCACACAACTTTTCCTGTATTATTAGTCACATCATGGCTTATCACCCTGGACACTTAGTGACATTTATGAACATATTTAATGCTGATATAAGTAACAGAAGCTGAAGAGTAATGAATTTCCCCTGTTCTTAGGTTTTACTGCAGGTTTGAGCAAGGGAAGCTCATTGAAGGCAGGTTTTTGGTTGCCTTTAGGTTTCTGCTGATCAGATTTGCCATGTGAACATTGATTTCAACCCACAGTGCAGTCAGGCAAGCAGCAACCACTGCTTCCCACAGGTCCTCAAGGTGGAGAGCGCTCTACTTCTCCTGCCAGACCAGCTGCTGTGCTTTATCAAACTGCTGCTGAATTTTTGCCTCATCCCTTTTTATAAAGTCCACACTCTTCATCGTCAAAGGACTACCGGGATGCAGATAAAGTGTAACTGAAACAAATAACTGAACTTTGGCTATACTCCTGGCCATGGTCTCAGAACAGAGTCCATACCGGACTGTGTCTGGAAAGGGTGAGTTTCACCATGAGACTAATTCTGCCTTTCCTTGAGTGAATCCTGATCATCAGTTAGAAATACAGCACTTACAGATCCTGGGATAGAGCACAGATCTGCCACTAGACCCAGCAAAAAGGCTGGGTATACTCCTATACTCCAGGGTACTTCTAAGTCTCTGTTTCTACTGAGAACATCACTGCATGTAGGGTCCAACGAGCGCTGTATTTTTGAAGAGATTCTGGAAAACAAAATACCCTCTAAGAGTTAATGTGTGACATGAGACTGGTGGACATAGAAGTGAGATAACCTAAAGCTAGGGAGGCTTAACAAAACTGACATGGTCAGTTACCAGATAATGGCCACATCCAAACATCTCATCTCAATTACCAACAGTTAGGTTACAAGCAGTAAAAAGAAACATCATGAAAGTAATTTGATTTTAACTGGGAAGGTTTCAAAAACTAATATTAAAAGATGGACTCATAGTAAAAAGTAGTTAGAAACAGTTATGACAGCAGGGTGGAAGTCTATTTTCCTAACAAAACAGTATCATTCCTTCATTGTTTTGAGGCTTTCTACTTTACCTACAAATAAACTGTTTAGTGAAAAATCCTTTTTGTTAATTTGTTTCCAGAAAAAATATGCGAGTGAGCAGAGGCAGGCTGTGTACCTTAACCAGCAGAATGCAGTACTGTTCCTGTGGCCTGTAGGTAACAGTGAAGGTCCAGGTAGAACAGGGTTTGTGATCAGGCAGACCATCTCAGATTAGACCAAACAACACAGCTGGGAGAAGCTGAGAGGCTTTTGGGCACACAAATCGTAATTAGGTGCTGCTTGTGTTTGAAAGCATCTTTGACTTTTCTAGCTATATTTGCTGGTTTAACACAATATATTACCTATGTCCTTAGACTGTCAGAACTTTGACAAACCACCAAACAAAAATAATCAATGAACAAAAGAATCATGTTCAAACACTGAATAGTAGTTACAGGTTCAGCATTCTACTAAATATGTTACACTGCTTTTCTTCCTTGACATAGTATATTCTATACTGGCTCACAAAGTCCCAGGGACATGAAATTTAGTTTTCATGATTGATTTTCTGGTTTCACCACAGTGACCCATATGAATAAAAAAGCAGTTTTTCTTATCAATTAATTATCTCCCCCATGAAAGGCAGAATATGCAAGACTAGTATACATATTTTTAATTTATTGCCTTTATCTCTAAACAAAGGTCTTCAAGACATAGGTCTGGGTCCTGACATTCGTGGAAATGAAAGCACAGGGGCAGTGCCAAACTAAATCTCTTGTGCCCTAGATTGACAGAGGGGAGTTTGCCCTGCCAGAGGCAAACTAGGAGTAGTGCCACTTACAGTGTTGAACCTTCCCTGAATACAGTCCATCTTTTTGGATCTAGCTTGTGTCTATAGACCTCAGCAGACAATTGGCATCACATAAATAAATAAGAAGTTTTTCAAAGGTGCATTGAGTTGACAGAATGAGTCTCAAACCAGAGAACAAAAGGAACATGGTCATTAAGCTGGCAGCCTTTTTTGACACCTCTCATGTAGAAGATGCTGTTAATCCCAATATTCCTCTGAGCAATTGCCTGGAATACAATGCGTAAATTCACACCTCTCAAACAGGACATCCTTTGGACACCATCAAAACACAACATTCTCCACCTGTTTATCCACTCCAGCTTGCTCTTTATATTTCAATGAATTAAATATTACTTGCATATGTCTATATGCACATAGCAAAGAAAACTACAGAGTTCTCAAAGTTCAAGTCTCAATACTAAAGCAATACTCATACCACTGCCACATGAACAAAAAGTATTTTTCTCCCCTTAACACACATTGCTTATACACTAAAACACTTCCTAGAGCTATTATTATTAATTGCATTTGATGGCAAACCAAACATTCTAGGGGAAATATAAGCAAATAATTAGCATTTTTTAACGGGTAGCTAGTGCCAGCCCCTAAGGTTTAGGTGTAATACAGGCCCACACCCTGACATATCCCCAAAAATAAAGCAAAAATCCTGTGGGTTATCAGTGTTACCATGGAAGCCAGAAGAGACAGACATCCAGAAGATCCCAGGGCTAAACTATAAAACATTCTTCTTGTCTGTGGAAAGCAGACTCTATCAGAGGAAGACCACCGAATACAAATCACTGAAGGTGGTAACTGAAAATAGGATCACCAGGAACAGTTAAAGAGTAGTAGTTGTCACAAACAATCTGTGGGACTCCCACAACACACAAAAAGGTGACCTTTCCACTGAGCATCTGCCTGAGAGACTGACTTGTCCTGGAAAGCAGAGTCACCTCTGTGGAGCTGGCCAGTTGTGATCTCCAAGGAAGTTTCATTGACAACTGATGGACAAGAATTCTATTATTTTCCCCCTCACATCCTATCCCATTGTTTTTCATCTTGTTTTGACTTAATGGGACCAGATTCAATTAACAGTTAACACCACTAATTAAATGCCAGCAGTTCACAAGTGACAGTTGCCTTACAACACTCAAAACAAACAGTTTGATCTTGGAGGAAATGGTAGCAAAAGGAAGATTTCAAGAACAGTTCAGGTTTTAAAGCAAAACACCAGGATGGCTCAGAGTAAGTGACTTAGCACTTATTTGTAAAACTCTTTCTAATCAAGAAGTTCCTGTGATGACTCCAACGAGCAAATTCTCAAATTGTTTAGCATGAAACATGATAAGCACTCTGAAATCTTTCTTAATATATCCCAGTCCCTGAAGGGGAATTTCTGCTCAGTGCCTATATACCATGCCCACCTTTCCTCCTGCACGCATTACAACATGTCCGAGAAACGCACAGACTGTGATCAGATTCTCCTCTGTAAGAAGAGTAATGTTAGTAACAGAATCAATTTTACAAGATGTTCCCTTCTATGTTCCCTTCTGGAACAGATACAGGATGGGCCTTTGCTGGCTCTGCCCTGGATATCACTGGATCTGTTACAGTTGGATTAACGTTAAGACAGTAACCAACCTTGCAACTATAGAATCTTTGTATAAGTAGACCTTGTAACCATAGAATTCTTGTACTTAGTAACCAAGCCTTATTCTTAAAGTTGACATAAATTTATGATATATTCTTTTAAAGTTGGTACCTTAGAAATAACTGATAAACATGCGAATGTTACTTAACATCTCTTAGATAGACAGTTTGTGTTAGAATAGGTGTGGAATATGCTAATGGTTGTCAAGGGCTGTGATGAATATGTACGTGACTAACTTGTATAAATAAGGTATAGTCTGAATCAGCTGTTCGAAGCCAGCTTTGGGTGCGAACCCCTGGTTTCCCAGCGCTGAAATAAAGCACCGCCTATAACTACATCCGTGGTTATGTGTCCTGATTGCTAACAGTAAGAGCCCGCAGAGGCAACAGCACTTCTTCTGAATCCTGTGAACTCAGGCTTCTCTGACAAAAGATTCTCACATCAGCTGTCCTTGACAATAAGCTGAAACTTGGAGAGGTTGTTATCCACACTATCCACACGTAAGTGGTGGGACCAGGTTTGCCAGTATCTATTCTATTTCACTGGTCAAATATGGGCAACTTTCAAGAAAAAACAGCATGACTACAGCAATCCCAATGCAGCAGTACCAAAATGGACATTGTATTTTTCTTCATCATCAGAAGAAAAGTAATCTCAGAACCCAGGAATCTAGCCCTGGAAGGCTTTATCTGTCAAGCCAATATCATCTTCTTATCCAAAACCCATTCAGCTGTTGAGAGCAGGCCCTAGTACCATGTATCCCCTTTGAAACACCACAAATGGAAGCAATCACCACCATTGTCCCTCGATTAAGTTTGAGTCATCCCACAAAGAGCACACTACCGCAATCTTACAGTATTTTGTGCATTTTGCAAAGAACTTGGAGAAAAATTCACAGATAAAAGGAGTATGACCTTGCTTCAGAAGGGTTTTCAGTACTTTTCGGGGCAGTGACTGTCTTTATTTATGTCTTGTGTATACAACAAACATAGACTTAGCAAAATAGAAGCTTTGATCTAATTTCATCCTTTACCTACATGCACTTGCGCCAAGCAGAATACATGAGGTGAAATCTTGTCTCTTCAGGGTCTACTCAGAAGGACAAAGGAGTAATAATATTAGGACTCAGTGTTCTGAACGAAAGGACATCACCTCACTATATGGTTCCCTTCTCACTTTGAGAACTGAAGCACAAATCAAAGAACTATCTTTGTGTGAGCTTCTAAGAAGTTACTGAGAAAGCTGAGCAGATGATTGGAAATGTATAAAGAGGACTATGATGTTTAAATAATAGAATTGCTTCAATTAGGATTAATCATAAGAAGAAGATATTCTTCAAGCATCCAATAGATGGCAGGGGGGAAGGGGCGGGGACAGAAAAAAAGCCACTATATCAACCAATGTAATTGCTTTAACCATATCATTAGATTCTTTCTCCCTGTGCACTTCTTCCACTCCATACAGTACAACCTCTGCAACAAACAAGAAGAGATGCAACAACTTTCATCCCTTTATACCCCCTTTCATTCTCAGAGCAGGCCCGCCATGGTCAAAACTATCTGCAGTCTCAATGATCTTTTCTCCATATGTTTCATAAGTAAGTCAAGTTTTGATTAAACTAACTGCAAGAAGAGATTCTAGAAAAACCCAGCACAACAGAAGTACAATAAAGCGATCTCACATTGTCACCCGTGGGGATCAAAGGCAATGCTTAGGCTACCAACCTGCCTTGCAAACCACCTTTACTTGGGCAAACACAGCAGCTTACAGGAGTAACAAGTTGGCCTTTGTATTGATCAGCCAGAGAAGGAGCAAAGTAAACGGCCAGTGGGGTTTAGATGTACTAGCTGCAAACAAGTTCTGCAGGACATTTACCTGCAGGGAAGCACAACCCTGCTTGTCCTATACTTCTGCTTCCTTTGAAATACCATGAACACTCATCACCACATGGGCAGCTGATCCAGGGTAAAACTTGGGTTACTTTTCCTAGACTGCCCAGTAGAAACATGCCAAAGGAGTGAGGGAGAGTTAGGCTTACACCTCTGGCAGCAGAGCAGAGTAAGATCCTGGCTGACAGCAATAATGAATTCCTCTCCAGAGGATGTAGGATATGTCACACTTTCTTAGGCACAGATTTTCCTGCCCTTCCTCCTACTTGCTTGACTGCTCCTGACATGTCTTTTCTCCTGCCTTTAATTAGTGCACCACATATTCATCTTGACTTGCTCTGCTTATCAGCAGGCTGGTCAGCAGTAGGCGATAGGACAGGTTTAGCATTTCAGTGAACAGAAAACCTTGATGTTCAGCAAAAACTTCGAAGTCACTGCTGCATACACAAGATATGGCTTAAAACTGGGCATCTTCTCACTGAAGGGGAAACACTCACTCATGAGCCCAAACACCACCCCTCCATCAAATCAAAAAACTGGCTTCAAAGCATTTGAGGCACTCCAGCTCACAGAGAAGGAAGATGCCAGAATGTGTTTGCTCATTTGTTTTGATTGAAAACAATGATTTCCTCTTAATCTTGTTCCCAAAAAAGGCTGGACAGATTTTTGGATGAAAAACTAAAAATAATAACATGGTGAGACAGATATCCCAGACAGAAAATTTCAGCCAAAATGTTTATGAGTTGGTAACACTATAATCAATTGGGAACTGCTTAGGACAGAGAGTTGAGGTGATCTTAATAGGTGCACTACCAAAATTTCTTACTACAATTAGAACAGAGACGGGAAAAAATATACCCAGTACAGCTCATGCTAGGTACTGTCCACAGGCAGCATATTTGAACTGGCACAAGTTAACCTCAATTGATGGCAAGGCTGGTACCACCAGGTAGATTTCTACACTACAGGTTTCCTTTTAATTAACATGGTTAGATATTGATGGAAGCCTGTGAGGAAAGTTCTCTTCAAAACTGCTCACAGGGCATTCTCCAGCAAAAACTCGCAAGGATGAAGGGCAGGAAGCAGCACAGGCAGGTAGGCAAACCAGCATACTTGCTGCAGATGCACTTATCTTATTAATCAGCTGTCTGGTTCGATAGAAAGGCTCCTGTGCATCATCTTATGAGGCAAGAATTGAAATGACAGTGGAATTGGTTGTGGAGTTCTAATGATAAAAATCAAGGCAGGAGCATCATCTCAGGTGCTTATCTCAGTAATTACCGTTTTGAAAAGAAGAAGAAGAGAGGTAAGCAAAAGAGAAGAGCAAGAGGCCATTCCCTTTCTGCCAGGGTCTGACTTCTCTCTGCACAGCAGCAAGTCACTAGAGTGCTACCCCATCTAGACTTTGAAGTTTATAAACCTGGAATAGGAATGTCTCCATTTGTTCTTAGTAGATTTATCTGGCTTGTTTCCAAAGCTCTGGTCTCCTCCAGAAGTGATGTATTTTGTTATTGTTACCAGAAGTTTAATTAGACCACTAGAACTGAGTGCCAAAAATACCTTCTGCACAGAGTTCTTCCCCAAATAAAACCTGACTACTGTAAAGGCAATTTCTTGAGACAATTTGCAATCCTCATGCTATTTTCAGTTCAGCTTTTCTCTTAATTCATTTGGGAGAATGAAAAAAATGTAGAGATCAGTCAGGTGGTGGTATTTCTCAGTGGCACTTACTGGATATCTGCTCATCAGCTCATTGTTTTTGAAGCTTCAGATACTCCTATAGCACATATCTGGAAATTATCTTTGCACAGGGGGGATAGCAGAATAACTACACATTTCCAACCTGAATTTAACATCTTTCTTGCAGAAGGCACTGTAGGCAGTCACAATGCTGTAAAGCAGCTTCCTGAGAAGTCAGGGAAATGGCAGCAACGTGACAGTACCATGTCTTACACTTTAGAGCTACCTATTTTCATCATCACAGCCAAAATACTGCAACTTTCAGCAACTTTTGGCTGCCACATTATTCACTGTTACATGGCTAAATTCACCACTGCTTTGGGAAATTAGAGCGTTCTCACACCTACAATAAAATTCACAGAAAAAAAAGCAGGCAGTCTTCCCCCTTGTATTGGCTGAGATTTTCCAGAATGAGAAGTTAATCCAGTCTCCATAAGGAAAAGTCTGGCACTGATGGCTCCCTGGAAAGGATCCATCTTTCTAATGGCATGGAAAAAAGCGCTTAAGCTAACAAAGCACCTTTTCCCTACTCCTTTAAGTTCCATCCAAGTTTTATTGCTTTATAAACAGCAGGAAAAAAATGCAACTTCCTCTCCCTTGTTTGTGTTCTTCAGAAAATAATGTCAGCCTGTGTCCTGGTTTTGTTAAAAACAAGACAAGTTTCTCTTCTAGTGAATTTTCCTTTCAGCTAAAGTCTTCTTAGTAACTGCACTTTTCTGAAGTTGGATACATGTTTTGGTAGACATAGCAATGGAATGCAAGATCACTGATAAGGATGCATGTCCTGTAAGTGAGAGGGGCAAGAAGAAGCAAACTAAACAGGTGACTAAAACTGACCAACTAAGTATTCCATCCCATTCAGATGATACTTCATATAGAAGTGGGAGATCACGAAGCTCTTGACCCTTTTTCTCTTCTTCGACTACGGACGACATCTGGGAAGGACCCTACCTGCCATCCCTGCATATCTGAGGCCTAGTGACAGACCCTACATCCCTGAATCCAGTTCCGGTTTGCTGCAGAGTCCAGGCCAGGATTTCTGGGTGCCTGCTCTGCTGCTGCAGGAGCAGTGCTGAGCCAGGGAATTCAAGACTGGTTTTGTATATTTTGTATTATTTTCTCTATTTTATTAGTGGCATTAGTAGAACATTTTATTTTTTTTCCAACTCTTTCTCTCTTTGTCTTTCTTTTCCCTCCTATAGCCTGTACTTAGTGCAGAGGTGAGGGGGCGCTAAGGTGAGGGGGGAGGAAAAAGGAGTTAACAAAGCACCTGCCAT
Organism: Patagioenas fasciata; assembly: GCF_037038585.1. Taxonomy (NCBI): domain Eukaryota; kingdom Metazoa; phylum Chordata; class Aves; order Columbiformes; family Columbidae; genus Patagioenas; species Patagioenas fasciata. The sequence continues at coordinate 23,451,857 of NC_092524.1, read as the reverse complement.
AGTTTATTGTGGCCCTGCAATCAAACCTTGACAGCCTGTCAAATACTAACTGAACTGTCTAGTAGTGACCCAGTAAACAGGGTTGAGGCCATTAGTGTGGCAGTTTGCACAAGCAGGGTGAGCAGGAAGGGCAAGGAAGCTCTGTCAGCTCAAGTGATTACCTCCATTGGTTGTCACCACCCTCACAGAAGGTGGTATCCACTTGGGGCAAAGGTAGGTCTTCTGCACAAAACATGAAAGAAGCAGCAGCCCAGACAGAGCTGCCACGGGAACACGCAGCCACTCAGACCTCAGGCTGCAGAGAATGCCAGAACCTTTCAGTGGTATGGAATGGCAGTAAAGAAAACAGTTGTGTGAGACGTGAGCAGGCAGATGACCTGATCAGCCTGGTAATAGAGCTGAGAGAGGAGGTGGAAAAGCTGAGAAGTATCAGGGACCTGGAAAAGGAGATATACTGGTGCAATCAAGCTCTGGCGTCTCAGAGACAGGAAAGACCATCAGCAAGACATGAAGATCAAAGGAGGCCTGTATCCTCCCCTTGCCTGACCAAAGACAGCAGGTCAAGGGAAAGTGATGAATGAAAGAAATTCCACACTTGGGGTGGAAGGAGAAACACCCCCTTACCCACCCCACCCTTCCAGGTACCTCTGTTCAACAGGGATGAGGCTCTGGATGGGAAATGCAACAACTTGAGGAATGGGGGGAAATGGTAGTATGTTCCTGCTTGGTGTAGAAGGACAAGGGTCCCTGCTGTGACTACCCCACCTTCCCAGATTTCTTTGCAAAATAGGTGTGAGGCTCTACAAATGGAACCAAACAACAACACTGAGGGAGGTGGTTCAACTAAGTTGGAGGTGCCACAATGGATAAGTCAACCCACACCCTCCATAAAATCAGCTCTCACAAAAAAAAAAGGTGGCTAGTGGTCATAGAAGACTCCTTTCTAAAGAGAACAGAAGGTTCTATACGGACACCAGACATACTTCTTAGAGAAGTCTACTGACTCCCCGGGGCCAGGGTTAAAGACGTAGAAAGAAAACTTTCTGCCGTGGTTAGGCCCTCAGATATTATCCCCTAATAATTTTTCAGGTAGGCAGTGATGAAACAGAAAGGGAAATCCAAAGGCAATCAAGAGAGAGTTCAGGGTCTTGGGACAACTGGTCAAGGCAATAGGAGCACAAGCAGTGTTCTCCTCTGTGCCCCAGTTGCAGGATATGATAAGGAAAGATGCAGGAAGACCCAGCAGATCAATACCTGGCTGAAGGACTTGTGTCCGTGGCAGAATTTGGGGGTTTCTGACCGTGGGTCAGCTTATATGACACCAGGCATGCTAGCAACAGATAGGATGCACTTGTCTCAAAAGCGGAAAAAGATCCTGGGGCAAGAGTTAGCAGGGCTCATTGAGAGGGCTTTAAACTAGATTTGAAGGGAGGAGGGGAGAAAACCATGTGTGGCAGAAGAAAACCCAAGGCTTGCATGCCAGCATTTGAGGGAAGGGGTGCTAGTGAGACCCTCCAGTATGCTGTCCCAGTGGATGCAGGGGATGGAGAGCTGTGCAGTAGAATAAACACAAGGGTTATAGATGTGTTAGAAACCATTGAAGCACTTGAGGATGGCCACAAAGGAATTAGGGCTTCTCAACAAAAAAAGGTGGCAGGATCAATAGCCCAGCTGAAGTGCATCTGTACAAATACACACAGCATGGGCAACAAACAGGAGGCATGGGCACACATTGTATGGCAGAAAAACTGTGATATAGTTGCCGTCACAGAAACATGGTGGGACAACTCTCACAACTGGAGTACTGCATTAAATGGCTATAAACTCTTCAGAAGGGATAGGCAAAAAAGGAGAGGAGGTGGGGTACCCATGTATATTAGGAAGTATTTTGATTGGCTGGAGCTTGATGAGGGTGATGATAGGGTTGAGTGTGTACAGGTGAGAATCAAGGGGAAGGGCAACAAGGTGGACATCCTGGTGGGAGTCTGTTACAGACCATCCAACCAGGATGAAGACACAGATGAAATATTTTGTAGGCAGCTGGGAGAAGTCCCTTGATCGCTAGCCCTTGTTTTTGTGGGGAATTTCAACCTAGCAGATGTCTGCTGGAAATACAACACAGCAGAGATGAAGCAGTTTATGAGGCTCCTGAGTGCACGGAAGACAACTTCCTAACAAACCTGGTTAGTTAGCCAACTAGGGAAGAAGTCCCCCTGGACTTGTTGTTTGTAGACAGAGAAGGATTCGTGGGCAACGTGTCCCCTGGGAGGCAGTCCTGAAGGACAAAGGACTCCAGAAAGGATGGTCTCTTTTCAAGAAGGTGATCTTAGAGCTGCAGGAGCAGGTTGTCCCCGTGTGCCAAAAGGCGAGCCAGTGAGGAAGAAGGCCAGCCTGGCTGAAGAGAGCTGTAGCTGGAACACAGGAATGAAAGAAGTTATAACCTTTGGAAGTAGGGGCAGGATACTCAAGAGGAATACAAGAATGCTGTGAAGTTAGGCAGGGAGAAAATTAGAAGGGTCAAAGCCCAACTAGATCTGAGCCTAGCTACTGCTGTAAAAGGGAACAAGAAATGTTTATACAAATATATTAGCAACAAGAAGAGAGCTAAGGAGAATCTCCATCCTTTGGTGGATGTGGAGGGAAACATAGTGACAGAAGATGGAAATGTTGAGATACTTAATGCCTTCTTTGCCTCAGTCCTTAATAGTAAGACCAGTTGTGCTCCAGGTACCCAGCCCCCTGAGCCAGAAGACAGGGATGGGGACCAGAATGAAGCCCAAAAAATCCAAGAGGAAATGTTACTGACCTGCTACAGCACTTATACATCCACAAGTCTATGGGCCCAGATGGCATACATCCAAGGCTGCTGAGGGAACTGGCAAAGGTGATCACTAAGCCACTGTCAAGATTTGATTGCAGGGCGACAATAAACCGTGGCAGATGCTTTGTCAACCCTCTCTCTCTCCCCCCCACACTTTTCCACTAAGGAGAGACAATAGAAGGAAAAGAGAGACAAACTAGCAAATTGGAAGAAAAGTTAAAAATATTTTACAAATATTGCTAATAAAATAGAGAAAATAATACAAAATATACTAAACCAATCTTGAAATTCCCAGGAACTCAGCACTGGCTGCTCCTGCAGCAGCAGAGCAGCACCTAGAAGTCCTGGGTTGGACTCTGCAGCAAATTGGAACTGGATTCAAGGATGCAGGGTCTGTCACTAAGCCTCAGATTTGCAGGGATGGCAGGCAGGGTCCTTCCCAGATGTCGGCTGTAGTCGAAGAAGAGAAAAAGGGTCAAGAGCTTCGTGATCTCCCACTTCTATATGAAGTATCATCTGAATGGGATGGAATACTTAGTTGGTCAGTTTTAGTCACCTGTTTAGTTTGCTCCTCCTTGCCCCTCTCACTTACAGGACATGCATCCTTATCAGTGATCTTGCATTCCATTGCTATGTCTACCAAAACATGTATCCAACTTCAGAAAAGTGCAGTTACTAAGAAGACTTTAGCTGAAAGGAAAATTCACTAGAAGAGAAACTTGTCTTGTTTTTAACAAAACCAGGACAGCCACTTTCCATTATCCGTCAGCAATCCTGGCTAACTGGGGAGGTCCCAGTCGTCTGGAAGTTGTCAGATGTGACACTCATCTACAAGAAGAGTTGGAACGAGGATCTGGAAGTTACAGGCCTGTCAGTCTGGCCTCGTTGCGGGGAAAGGTCACAGAGCAGATCATCTTGAGTGCCATCACAGAGCACATGCAAGACAACCAAATGATCTGTCCCAATCAGCACGGGTTTATGAAAGGCAAGTACTGCGTGACCAGCCTGATCTCCTTCTATGACAAGGTGAGTCACTTAGTAGATGAGGGAAAGGCTGTGGATGTTGTGTACCTAGGCTTTAGCAAAGCCTTTGACACCATATCCCACAGCATTGTCCTGAAGAAGCTGGCAGGTCATGGCCTGGATGAGTGTACTCTTCAATAGATAAAGAACTGGCTAGATAGCTAGGCCCAAGGAGTTGTGCTGAACGTAATCAAATCCAGTTGGCAGTCAGTCACGAGTGGTGTTCTCCAGGGCTCAGTATTGGTGCCAGTTCTATCTGTTTATCAATGATCTGGATGAAGGGATTGAGTGTACCCTTAGTAAGTTTGCAGAAGACACCAAATTTGGCGGGATTGTTGATCTGATTGAGGGTAGGAAGTTCATACAGAAGGACCTGGACTGGCTACATTGTCAGGTTGAGGCCAATATTATGAGGTTTAACAAGGTCAAGTGCCAGGTCCTGCACTTGGGTCACAACAACCCCAGGCAGCACTACAGGCTTGGGGAAGAGTGGCTGGAAAGCTGCCTGGAAGAAGAAGATCTGTGGGTGTTGATTGACAGCCAGCTGAATATGAGCCAGCAGTGTGCCCAGGTGGCCAGAAGGCCAACAACATCCTGGCTTGTATCAGGAATAGTGTGACCAGCAGAACTAGAGAAGTGCTTGTTCCACTGCACTCAGCGCTGGTGAACACCTTGAATATTGTGTTCAGTTTTGGACCCCTCACTATAGGAAAGACATTGAGATGCTATAGAGAGTTCAGAGGAGGGTGATGAAGCTGGTGAAAAGACTGGAGCACAAGTCTGATGAGGAGCAATTGAGGGAGCTGGGGCTGCTTATCCTTGAGAAAAAGAGGCTGAGGGGAGACCTTATCACCATCTACAACTACCTGAAATGAGGTTGTAGCATGGAAGACGTTGGTCTCTTCTCCTGAGTAGCAAGTGATAGGACAAGAAGAAAAGGCCCCAAGTTGCACCAGGGAAGATTAAGATTGGATATTAGGAAAAAATTATTCACGGAAAGGGTTGTGAAGCATTGGAACATGCTGCCCAGGGAAGTAGTGGAGTCACCATCCCTGAAGGTGTTTAAAATGTGTATAGACAAGGCTCTTAGGAACATGGTTTAGTGCCAAAGTTAGATTATGGTTGGGCTTGATGATCTTGAGGGTCTCTTCCAACTGAAATTATTCTATGATTCTATGAATATAAATTTTTTTTTTTAATTGGAAAGAGCTGTGTCTGTCCTGCCAAAGCAGTTCTAGTGTTCCACCACTATGAAGGCAGGCAGACACCAGCAACAGGTGAGAAGATGCCTCCTCTCCACCAGACCCACAGCTGGCCTTACCATCCACAATGGGAAAGTAGTCTGCTGTGAAGGATGACAGGAGACCACACCCACTTGAAGCTAAAGGTCCCCTTCTTGCCCTCTGGGTAACAATCATGCTCACTGGTGGCAGGAGATAGTTTGATACACATGCCACAGGCACTTCCCTCAGTGTACCAGGGAATTAATGGGGGATGAAAGATCTCCAGAGGGCAAACTGTGTCCTAGGTGCATCAAGCACTATATTTCCAGCTGGTCGAGCGAGACGATTGTCCCACTCTACTCTGCACTGCTGTGGCTTCACCTGGAGCTCTGTGTGCAGTTATGGGTGCCACAGTACAAAAGGAATATAAAGCTACTGGAGAGTGTCCAGGTGAGGGCCATGAAATTGGTGAAGGGTTTAGAGCAGCAGCCTATGAGGAGTGACTAAAGTCACTTGATTTGTTCAGCCTGGAGGAGACTGAAGGGAGACCTCATCACAGCCTACAGCTTCCTCACAAGGAGAGGAGGAGGACCAGGCACTGATCTCTCTGGCAACCAATGGTAGGACCTAAGGGAATGGCAGGAAGATGTGCCAGGGGACGTTTAGATTGGATATTAGGAAGAGGTTCTTCACCCAGAGGGTTGTTGAGCACTGGAATAAACTCCGCAAGGAGGTAGCCTCAACCCTGACAATATTCAAGAAACAATTGGGCAATGCCCTCAGACACATGGTGTGAATTTTGGGATTGTCCTATGCAGGGACAAGAGCCGGATTTGCTAATCCTTGTGGGTCGCTTCCAACTCAGGACATTCTATGATTCTATGACCTCTGCCTTTGCCCAAAAGCCCCTGAAAATACACAAAGCCTTACTGAAAACATACAAGTACCAGCAAGCAATCAGAACTTCAAATTCTGCTTTGCTTTCAGACTGTCCCTGCCTTTTTGTTTTGTTTAAAACACAGCTTTAATGGTTCTTTTAAGTTCTAAAAAAAAATTCTGGCTGTGCAAATGGAGGTTTATGCTCAATTTAATGCATCTCTGTAAGGTGCAACTCTGTAAGATTTCAACCACTGTACTTTACTAAAAGGAACACTTTCACTTGTGAATGGGAAGTGTCACATAGAGCAGTGGCATAAGCAACTGTAGGACTAGAGAGGACTCATCCACAGGCCTTCCCTCCACCAGAAGTGGTGCTGTGAAATGACCAGCACTGAGCAGCTGAGGGTCATGCAGGCACCCTGTGTGAGTGACTTGCCCAGCGCCAGATCAAATTTACGGCTGACAAGATGCCGAGTTCATGTCTCCTGACCCTCATATTTTGTTCTCTTGCTTTGTACCTTGTGCAGTCCTTGATAGAGAGCAGCCTGTTCTTTCAGGCAGCAGACAGAATATGACAAACTCACTTCTCTGTCACTGGTCCAGACACTCTTGAGTATAAAAAGCAGTCAATTAAAATCCCATTTCCCCCTCTCAGTAATTTCAGAAAGAGGCCTTCACAAACTCCAAGTTCATCTGTTTAATATGCAGTTTAGTTCCCTCAGAAACGATGTCTCTAACAATAGCTTAGCATCTCATTAGCACAATGTGCACTTTATGTTTTGATGGCTGCCATTTCCTTGGAATGCCAGGTAGATCAGCCAGTATAAAGGAAGGTTAATGAACAGTCTTTTTTCAACACAGCTGAACAAAACTTAACCTTCTGTACATATTCAGCAAACACTTTGTGCCTTGCTAGAGCATATCTATTTATTTTAAATTCTAAGCCAGCTGCTAGTTTCTCTGCTGTGAAATATTAAACCCCTATAAAGAAATGCTAAAGAAACATATGGCCTAAGAGCAAGTCTGCCCAGCAGGCTTGCAGTGTGATGTTACCCAGCCATCTTAGAGTTAACACTTGAAACGCTGAAATACACATGTCAAACCCAGGCAGTTTAACAATCTAGAGTTCAGTGTTGGTTTAGCTGTACTTAATCCTTCCTGCTCTGTTGTACAGTAGCTGCAGCAAAAGCATGGGCTCCTGGGCTGGCAGTGAGAGACTCTCCAGCATCTTTTCCACAGTACCTATACTTCTGTGCTCTCAGCACCTCCCCACAACTGCTTCCTTGGACATGCTTTCAGTGTATTTATCATTCTGTGACACTTAACTTTTGTTCTCCAAATTCCAGTTTATTTTCCTGTACTATTTACCCTTAGCTTCACTAAAAAGTGAGCTGCTTCCTCCTCAGCCTGTTCTTTGGGAGCTACAACCTCATATGGACTCCCACTTACTTTTGGGGTTAACATAAAAATGATCAGTTAAAAAAATAAGATAATCTACCCCCATCTCAAACTTCTCAAAGAGGCAGCACTCTGGTAACTTCCCTGAACTTTGATGGTTGGGATAAGGTCCTTTTATGGCCGTGAGGAGATTTATTTTCAGAATAAGCAGATCCAGAACACAGATATTGGCTGTTTCAGATTAGAGAACAAGCTGAAAAATCCAGACATGGCAGCAGAAGAGATTACAGCGTAACAAGATGGAGTCATAGTTCACAAAGCTGTAAACTCAGCATCTAACAGTGCAGGTGAATAGACTAGTTTTGGCAGTCAGTTTAACCATCCAGCCTGGGAACAGGCCCAGAATGGTGCGTCATCCACCATTTTGCCTATTAGTGCAGTGGAAGCAGTAGCAAATCAAGGGAATTTGTTTATTATAGTGCATTCAGTCCTTGACACAGAATACTTTACGTCCTGCTAACGAGGTCCAGCTCCCAGTAAGGAGATAAACTCTACCATTCATCCCCTTCATTTGCTCCTTCTTTGCCTATTCTCCCCACTAAATAGGGGTTCAAGATTATTCCAGAAGGAATAATATAAATAAATCTAAGAACTCTCTTTTATTATCATAATTGCTAATATTCAGTCAAGAAAAAGGGAGTGGGGGTGCAAGTTAAGACAGCTGGATGCATCTCTGCAAATGCTGCTGTTAGTAATTTGTTCACACCAGCAGAATTATATAGATCTAGAGCGAAAATTAAAGCATCATCTCTGATTGCGTGAGTCATAGCTCCTAAAGGGCTGTATCAAGTGGTAAAAGACTCGTCTAGACCTCTTCACTTGATCTTTGGTCTCACTCATTTTTGGCACACCATCCTGGCTGCAGAGCCAGAAATAAGTAAGATATACGTGTATCATCTGCTCTTGACAGTTCCTGCCTTCCAGCAGAGCACTGTCTTAGCATTCCTGCAGCTCAGAGTTCATGCTAGAGGACTCTTGTAGCGGCAAAAACTCAGTGACCAGCAGGCATCTGAGATAAGGTAACCATCTCAAAACCACCTCTTCCTGCAGCTCAATAGCCCCTTCACCTCCTTTTTGCTGTCTCACTCAGGCAATGAAAAATCTTACAGCAGTCTGTGCCATTACACCAACAACTAGCAAATGCCTTCTTTCTGCTTTGCTATTTCATAAATGGCACTATCATGCAGTGTTTCTATGGCCTGACATATTTTCTAACTAATAACATAGCTGATTATTCTAGATCGCTTCAACCAGATCCCACCAAGCCTCCCTTATTTTACTTAATAATTAATCTGAAATTCGTGCCAGAGTTTCTGGTGTGAAGCATTTTTGTAAGCGGGAACACTGAACAAGCTGCTTATTAATAAGGAATAAATACTTGGAATAGTTATTCTTAATGAAAAATGGAAGGTGGTAGTGGTAGGAGTGCTCAAGAGCTAGTAACAATAGGTTTAAATTACAGCAAGGAATATTTAAAACAGACATTAGGAAAAGCTTTCTAATTGTCGAGAGTTTAGATTGTGGGGTGACAATAAAACCCTGGCAGATGTATTGTTAACCTCCTCCCCCCAGCACTTCCCCCTGTTGCCCCTCCCTCTCCCCCCTTCTCACTCAGGACAGGCGATCGGGAGGGAAAGAAGGACAGAGAGAAGAGAGTTGGAAAAATTAAAAATGTTTTACTAATGCTACTAATAAGAATAGAGAAAATAATACAAAATATACAAAACCAATCTTGAAAGTCTCAGCAACTGCAGAGCTGGCACCCAAAGTCCTACATTAGACTCTGCAGCCAGCCATAGCTGGATTCAGTCTCTCACCAGGCCTCAGTTCGCAGGGACGACGAGCAAGGTCCTCTCCTAGTGTTGGTCATAAGCAGAAGGGAAAAAGGGACGAGATCCTCATGATCTCCCACTTTTGTATGAAGTATTCACGTGAATGGAATGTTATACACAGTTGGTCAGTTTCTTGGTCTCATTGCCCCTCTCGCGAGATGTTCATCCGTGCTTGTCAATAAGTTTGCATTCCATTGCTAGGTTTACCAAAACATGTATCTGGTTCTCCAGGAAAATGCAGCTAATATGAAGGCTTTAGCTGACAGGCAAATTCACTAAAAGATAAACTTGTTTTTTAACAAAACCAGGACACTAATGCTCAGGGTAGTAACAGACTTGCACTGACTTTCCAAAGAGTCTGTGGAAAACACAGGTTTGCATTACAAAGTTAGAAAAACATCTGTTGGAAATGGCAGATATAAATTATAGTGGCCTGAGGGAAGGGCAGAATTTTATGCTCCTTGGAGGATCTTTCCATCTGCATTTTTTGTGCATTTTTGTGTTCTGTTCTGGCAGCACCAACAGGTCACTGTGGCAGTGGTTACAACCCATGGTGGATGGCCTCTCCAAGCCCCACCACAACAGGTCCTACTATCACCACGGTTGATTTATCATGTGTAAAAGCCTAAGCTACAGTCAAGAGCTACTCCTCCATAGCACTGCAAAGTATGCCATGCAACAGCTTCAGCAAAAAGGTGGTGGTCGATCAAGACCAACTCCTGAGTGAGGTTTGAGCAAGGTAGGGCAAGCCCAGCCAGCCATCCCATGGTCAGCTCTATCTGCTAAGATATGGAAAGCCCTTGTAGCCACGCTAAGCAATCTTGACACAGATTGTACAAAACACAGAAATTGTACAAAAAAGCAGCATCAGAATGGACTCAGATGTTTTACCATATGGACTGGTGGTGGGGGTCATGGGTAGTCCCAACTGTTTTTTCTCGGTTCCAAGAATATAGGTATGCACCAGTGTCACATTTTGCCGCATTTCCCCTCTGAGTGAGCTACCTCTTCACTGTGCTTTAGCAACACTTTAAACAACTACAGACCCTCTCCATCACAGAGGTCCTAAAGTAGCCCTAGGACTCTCCAAGAATAACAGAACAATTTTGCATTGTGGGTTTTTTTGTTTGGTTCTGGTTTGCTTTGGGGGTTATTATTATTGTTGTTGTTGTTGTTTATTTTGGGCTTGTTTGTTTTTAAACAGCTGTCTTATCAGCTGCTAAAAGTTGTACACAAACAAGTGCACTCCAGACAATTATAGAGGAAGTGGGAGATTGAAAGTGACACAAGGAGCTGGGGGCCTTTGTGCAATCAGGCACTATTTCTAAACTATTTGTTCTGCTCAGAGAGTATCCATTCCCCCATACTGTGCCATATCAACTCACTTTAAATGGAATGACTTCAAATACCACTTATCTACTCTTTCTAGTCTCTGCTGTAAGACTGGGTATATAACTTCTTAATGGGAAGCATATTAGATCCCAAAGACTCTGTAAAGCATTTTTTCTTTCTATAAGAATTTCCCTCCCAGTTCCTTTCTACCAGCAGTAATACAAGTACTGTCTCCAACACATACTCATGACTAATATTTTAATGTCCACATTAAAAGCATGACTCACCATGGCTTTTTCTCCCCACTCAGCTAACACAAGTGACAAAGGATTGGTGTTACCCCAGTAATGGGGTATTTTTTAAACGGGGAAAGGCAAAGGATAAAAATAAATCAGTTCAATTTTCACTGTGTCCCTATATCTGTTGAGACAAGAATGGTCTCTGTGCCACCTTGTATAGGATCAAAAGATTGCCAGGTGAATCGGTCTGTTTGCTCCAGGACTTGGGGTGCAGTTAGAGGGCAGGACAGATAACGTGTATGTTAGGCACAAAAAACACTTCATGCATTTAAGATCCTGAGGCATTGACACCATGAGGTCTAACTTCCGCTGCTGCAGAGAGGCACAGTGGGATATGCCAGTCTGTGAAAGTGCACCAGAGAGGGGAACTGCATGGATAAAGCACTACTGACTTGATGCAGCCAGGGCCATAGCATTATCACCTCAGGTCTTACGAAGTTTGACACAGACATATTTTCCCTGTCATTTGCCCTTCCATCACACCCTGCAGGAAAGTGCAGCCTGTGTTCCCCAAAAGGGAAAACCTGCCACAGTGTCACTGACCTCTCCTCCCTCGAGCCACCAGCCTGACCTACTTTTGCAAGAGCAACATCAGCACTGATCCAGCTCACCACGGTTTCAGAAAAATACAGTCATCTCCTCCTCAATACAAGCACAGACTTGTCAATACTAATAGTGCTATTTTTTTCCTATGGTAGATGCATTACTGACTGTCCTAGTTTAGCCCCAGCCCCACCACAGCCGGCAGCTAAATCCACCTGCCACTCACTCACCCCTCCCCCACCCACAGTGGGATGGGGTGAAGAATCAGAAAACAAAAGCAAAACTCATAGGTGGGGACAAGAGCAGTTTAACAGAACAGCAAAGAAAAACAAATAAACAAGAACCCCCAAACCAAACCAAACAAACAGTAACAAACACAATAATGAAAGAACCTACAAAAGCAATGGGCATGCAGCCCAACCCGATCCGCGTGGCGGTCCCACCATATGGCAGCCCTGCCGCAGCAGCACCACTCTACCCTGCAGCACTACGTGGGCTCCCAATGCAGCTCGCACTGAAACTCTCCTGTTGCCCTATCCACAGCTTGGGCTGAAACCAGTTCTCCCCCTTCCCTGAGCCATGACTTGCGCCTGAATTACAAAAGCCCCAGGCCCTGTGGTTGAGAAGCTGACCCAACAGCCAAACAGAGCCAGAAAGCCCACCCACCAGGGTTTGTCCGTTGTGTAAATAAGCATGACCTCATATAGTGTTCAACATCCCCTTTGTTTATTTCTGGGTCAGCCATGCTGGCAGTGGTGAAATTAACTCTACCTCAGCCATCCCAGCACATTCCATTCCTAGAAATTAATCCCATCTCAGCCAACCCAGTGCATTCCACACCTTATTCTATACCATTTATGTCATACTCAGGTCTTACACTTACTCATACGTTTCAGCTAACTACTACCACTTTAAATATACATATATACACACAGATATTTTATCCCTTAGTTCATGGCATAATCTCATTCCTTTGAAATCTTGATTGAGTCCATGACTTTGAACTTCATCTATGAGGACAGTCTCCTGGCGTAGGAAAGATGGCATGTCATGTTGGAGTGTTGTTTTGCAGGTCAAAGGTGTCAACCTTGCTCCAAGTTCTTGGAGCAAGCTTTGGTTCCATCATTGCTGCAATTTGTTGAGTTTTGTTGAAGTTCATTCTTCATTAACCTGAAAGATACTTACTGAATATTGTTAGCCTGGTGTATAGTGTTATGCAGCAATTAACATCATACAATTCACATCATGGGAGTATTCTCACCCAAAATCCTCCCTGAGGTACACATTGGACTCCTTCATCCTTCAGCACTACCCACCAAGGGCATTCAGGTCCCTGAGCAAAAGCAATCCCGCAGATGGGTTTGCCTTTGCCCAAGGCAGGAGTAACCAAAACTGTTTTCCCCAACACATTCTTCATTCACACCACAGGGACTTTATACCCCTCTACAGTGTGTGAAAACTTCAGTTGGGCAGGGCCAGGTCGATTGGTAGATCCTCTGGTATTAACTAACCAGGTGGCCTTTGGTAAATTTGAATCCCAGTTTCTGAAAGTTCCACCACCCATTGCTCTTAGTGTAGTCTGATTACACCATTTGATTTTCCTGGAAGCTGGTGCATGAAAGGGGATGTGATATACCCACTCAATGCCATGCTCTTTGGCCCAAGTGTCTACAAGCTGTTCTGGAAATAAGCACCATTATCTGACTCAGTTCTCTCTGGCGTGTCATAAGACTTGCTTCTCAAGGCCCAGAATACTGTTTCAGGCAGTGGCATGGAGCACAGCACATGTTTACAGCCATTTGGTGGTTGCTTCCACCATAGTAAGCATATAGCGCTTGCTGTGTCAGGTTTGTGGGACTGTAATATAGTTAATTTGCCAGGCCTCCCAATATTCATACTTCAGCCATCGCCCCACATACAACACAGGCTTTAACCACTTGGCTTGCTTGATTGTAGAGCATGTTTCACAATTGTGAATAGCCTGTGCAATAATGTTCATGGTCAAGTCCACCCCTTGATCACGAGGCCATCTATGTGTTGCATCCCTTCCTCAATGACCTAGGTCATCTTGGGCACAATGAGCTATAAATAATGTGTTTTTGTGTTCCTAGTCCAAACCTACCTGAGACACTTTAATCTTGGCATCTCAATCTGCCTGATGGTTGTTTTGATGTTCCTCAGTGGAACAACTTTTAGGCATATTGGAATCTATGCAGGGCACTTTTAGAGGCAGATTCTCTAGCTGGGCAGCAATATCTCGCCACAATTCAGCAGCCCAGATGGACTTGCCTCTGCGTTGGCAGTTGTTCCTCTTGCATTGCTATAACTACCCCTACAGGGCATTTGCCACCATCCATGTGTCAGTGTAGAGATAAAGCACCAACCATTTTTCTCATTCAGACATGTCTAAAGGCAGCTGGATCGCTCTTACCTCTGCAAACTGACTTGATTCACCTTGTCCTTCAGTGGCTTCTGTGGCTCGTCGTGTGGGACTGCACACAGCGTCTCCACCCACAAATCACTTCTATGATCCCTGGGTGACTAAGGTTCCCCATTCAAGCCTATTGCATGATCAATGTTGCCCACTTACCCTATGTGGCAACAGTTGCATAATGACTGGAGGAGACCTTCCCTTTGCACATCCAGCCCAACACCGGCAGCTGAGGCGTCAGGAGGAGCTGTGCTTCAGTACCAACCACTTCAGAAGCAGGTGAAACCACTTCATATGCTGCTAGTATCTCTCTTTCAGTTGGAGCATAGAAGGCCTCAGATCCTCTGTATCCCCAACTCCAAAACCCCAGGGGTCGAACTCGAGTCTCCCTTGGTGCTTTCTGCCAAAGGCTCCAGGTAGGGTCATTTTCCCCAGCCGCAGTGTAGAGCACATTTTAAACATCTTGCCCTGCCCAGACTGGCCCAAGAGCTACAGCATGGACTATCTCCTGCTTAATTTGTTCAAAGGCTTGCAGTTGCTCAGGGCCCCACTCAGAGTCATTCTTCTTCCGAGTTACTTGATACAGAGGGCTCACAATCTGACTGTAGCTTGGAATGTGCATCCTCCAAAAACCCACAACCCCCAAGAAGGTCTTAGTTTCTTTTTCATTAGTTGGTGCAGACATAGCTGATATTTTTTTGACCATATCCATCAAAATGTGACGACATCTGTCCTGCCATCATACTCCTAAAAACAGATCTCCTGTGCAGGTCCCTTGACTATGCTTTGGTTTATAGCAAAACAGGCTTGCAGAAGAATCTGGATTGTCCTCTCACCTTTCTCAAAAACTTCCTCTGCTGTGTTGCCCAACACAGTGATGTCATCCATGTACCACATGTGTTCCAGAGCTTTGCTCTGCTCCAGTACAGTCTGAATCAGTCCGTGGCAAATGGAGGAGCTGTGTTTCCACCCCGTGGGGCAGTCGATTCCATGGATACTGGGCGCCTCTCCAGGTGAAAGCAAATGTGCTCTGCACTCTGCTGCTAAAGGAACAGAGAAAGGTGCATTAGCAATGTCGGTTGTGGCATACCACTTGGCTGCCTTCAACTCAGTTCATATCACAGCTCTAGCATGTCTGGCACGGCAGCACTTAATGGTGGTGTGACTTCATTCAGGTCACGGTAGTCTACCGTTAATCTCCACTCTCCACTGGACTTCCGCACTGGCCATATGGGACTGTTAAAGGGTGAGTGAGTCTTACAGATCACTTCTTGGTTCTCCAGCTGACGAATCAACTTATGGATGGGAATCAGAGAGTTCCGGTTAGTGCAACATTGCTGCTGGTGCACTGTTGTGATAGCAATTGGCACCTGCTGTTCTTTGACCCTCAGCAGTCCTACAACAGAAGAGTCCTCTGAGAGACCGGGCAAGGTAGACAGCTGTTTAATGTCCTCTGTCTCCATGGCTGCTATGCCAAAATCCTACCGGTACCCTTTTGGGTCCTTAAAATGTCCTCTTATGAGGCAATCTATATCAAGGATGCACAGAGCATCTGCACCAGTTACAATGGGGTGCTTTTGACACTCCTTTCCAATCAGACTCACCTCAGTGACTAATATAGTCAAGTGTTGGGATCCCTCAGTCACTTCAGAAATGCTGATGGGTTCTGCCCCTTCATGTTTTGATGTATTTAGCGTACATTGGGCCCTGGTGTCCACTAGAGTCCTGTACTCCTGTGACTCTGGTATCCCAGGCCATTGAATCCACACAGTCCAATAAACCTGGTTATCCCTCTTCTTCACCTGGCTGGAGGCAGGTCCCCTCTAGTCCTGGTACTCACTGCTTCCTCTTTGCAAGAATGAATCAGAAAGCCCTTCAAGAGGGTCAGAAGCAAGATCAGCTCTTCTACTTTGTCTGGGGAACTGCCCACTGGGAACTGCGGCAACATTTTTTCCTGGCAGAATCTCCCTTTGTGGTTGTCTTTCTTTGCAACTCACATACCTCTAGGACTGAGGTGGGTTTCCCATCCCACCTCCTTATGTCTTCTCCATGGTCATGCTGAGAAAACTGCAATGTGCCCTGTTGTGTGTACTCTTTAAATTCTCTCTCTTGATCAGAGAGATGCTCATTCCGAGTAGCTGAGACCCTAGGCGACACAGGTGGGGAGCAGAAATTGTCTTCGAAATGCTGGAACTCTGGGGATAATTTTTCAGCTAACATGTCTGGCAGTTTCTCCACAGCAGAGATGCAGGTCCAAAGGGAGGAAGATAGACTTCCTTCATATTGCCAGAGGTGGCCAGCCAATTCATCCACCGTTTGTCCCTCACCTTCTTTCCAGGACATTACTGCCAATGAGCTGGCATAAGATGTTGATGCACTCCGCAGGACTTCCGCCACATGGGTTGTGTACACCAGATTTCATTGGAATTTGTGGGTAAATCCTTGTTATTCGGATTATTATAAATCACCTCCAGAACAGCTAATTCCCTCAAGTACTGGATACCTTTTTCCCCGGTGGTCCACTTGCCTGGGTGACAGATAACATCTTCTTTGAAGGGGTACGTTTCCTTCACACGTGACTTAAGTTGCCTCCAGAGACTGAGGGTTTGTGTCTTTCTTCCAACTGCCTTGTCAATGCCCCCATCCCTAGACAGGAATCCTAGTTGCTTGGCTTCCCTACCCTTTAATTCCAAGCTACTGGCCCTGTTATCCTATCCCAGCATCAGAGCAGCCAAGTACGATGTGCTCACCATCCCGGCAGCTGAAAGCCTTTTGCATATCCTGCAGCTCCCCCGATGTATGGGGAACTACACTGCAAGCAAGAAGAGGACACAGGGACAAAACAGCAGCTCCCAAGTGGTGCAAGTGGGCACACCTGCATGCCTAAGCACATCTTGGAAAATACATGGTAATTACAACTGTTTTCCTGATGCATTAAATTAGGTGCGGTTTTGACATGTAAACTGGAAACTAGGCTTAGGTACACCAGGAAACAGCTATGGTATATGGCACACCTGACTTGGGGAAAAAAAAAAAAAAAAAATCTGTGGGAACAACTGCATCCTGGTCAGACTGTAGCACCACAGTCATGCTGTGATGTGCAGAGCCCAGGAAGGAGAGTAACGCATGAAATAGAAGTGCAGAGAGATCCAAATTTGTTCTTGACATTTCTTACTGAGAAATATTCTTTCCCTGTGCTCTCACAGTGGCAATCTTGGCGCCCACTGAAGTCAAGCATGGATATGTCAGCTGCAGGAGGAAAGAGTGGATTAAAACATTAAAGCAGAAAATAAAGCAAGTTTCCACCTTGAAAATTCTGTTTGAGTGCTCACATGCTTAAGCAACCTTTCTTCTCCCAGCTTGCAACAGGAAGTGGTAAAAAGGCTCCTTCCAGGTTGAAAATTTACAAAGTTTTAATGACCACAAAGAAAAGCAGAAATTCTAGATGTGCTGAACTCCAGAAGAGATGCAGGACCCACTCTGCCTCATGGTCATGAGGTAAGACTGCTGGCCCTTGCAGCTCTTTAATGAATGAAATAAAGAGCAATTTTGGTCATTGGTGGGGAGGGTTGTTAGAATCCATCCAAGCTGTAGCAGAGAAAGGAAAGTCTGCGAGATTTGTAGGAAACAAAATCATAAAACTTTAGCCACCCTTTGCAGAGCTGTAATGTTAATGCTAAAAATAACTACAGTGCTTGAGACACTTCAGTATTTGGATTAATCAAGTCTTGTTGTATTAGAACGGGGAAAAAAGCAACAGAGGAACAAAGGGCAGAAGGATTACAGGACCTGAGCACACCAACAAGGACACGGCATCCGGAGGACAAGCTGCTATTTGTTCCTGGCTGGGGTAGGTTTTGAATAAGGATTACAGCAGGGAAAGGAAGGGGGGAAAATCAAGCAGCCACAAAAGCACGTTGAGAAATGGGTCAGGCTAGGGCAGAGCTGTCACCCTTTCCTACCCACAGTATTAAATCTTAATTTGTCTAAGATCTCTTATTAAGGTCCACATGCCAGGATAGCCTATCTAGGAACTGCATGTCTTCAGTCACAACTTTCCTCCACAGCTTTTCAGATGTCTAGCATTGCCTCACTGCTGCTGCTATACAACTTCTGCGCTTGATGCAAACTGCACAAGCACTAAAGTATGTGACTCAGCAGCTCAGAAGGGCAGAAATCATCATTGCACTCCACAGAAACATGGATGCTGAAGGTTAGAGATGGGAAAGACCTCTTGAGGTATCTTCGCCAATCACTCTAGTCTCTGGTTTATACTATTATTTTATACTGTTCAATTTATATCAAAATAAAGCAGCTAAACTTCTGGTGTTTTCCTGAAAGGAAGATTATTACTGACTTTGAGGTTTGGGACTTTTTTGTAATGTGTTATCCCAATTTGTTTTTCCTTACAGTCATGAAAAGATTTTGTAAAAAATACTGTAATCTCAAAATCACCACTGTGCTTTATTTTACAAATATGCTGTGGATTAGAAGCCACTTCTCTTCTTTTGTGGTTGTTTATAAAAAGGTAATAGTAGGCTGTGGCTTTGCCCTCTAGTTTCTTCATTCCTGATGCCTCAGTGGAAGCTTCAAAGCCACACCATTTGATACTTCAGGTTTTAATTTTGTTTAGTGTTGGAAAGTAAAATGTGGGAAAGCAAGATGTGCAGTTCCAGCCACCTGGATGATAAAGGAAGATCAATACTAACATGACCATCTGGACGGTCAAAGACATAATACTAACATAATAATATATAAAGGGCCTTGGACAGATTATTTTGAAGTACATTTCTCATAATTGTAAAAAGTTATAGCCCAGACTCACAAGAATGATATCTCGGGCCGGATAACTGCACCCAAGTGCATGGGATGTGCGAATGTCCTTGGGCCTGGTCTGTGAATGAATGGAAAAACAAGTGAGACAAACATCACATGAGCATAGTGTGTTCTTAATAACATTTAGTGGAAGAACACCTTTTCTAAACATCTTAGTCCAGGCCTGTACCTGTAAATCCTATAAATTGTCAATAGTTAATAAAGAAGGTGGCCTAGGTCAGCTCTCTGCTTGGCCAGGCTCTGCGCTCCTTCCTGAACAAGATCTTTGCCTCTGCGTGAATTTCTGTCTGCATCCTGGTATGTGTCATTCCTAATCGCTGCAGTCCTATCATTGGTTGTCACTGAGAAGAGCCTGGCTCCATCCTTGTGACACTCACCTGTTATATATCTGTAAACATTAATGAGGTCACCCCTCAGTCTCGTCTTCTCCAAGATAAAGAGGCCCAACTCCTTCAGCCTTTCCTCATACAGGAGATGCTCCACTTCCTTAATCATCTTCGTTGCCCTGGTATGCGTTGTCCCTAATCGCCGCAGTGTAGCAAATTAGGATTTACACTAGTGGTGACAATTGATGACTCTTGCTCCAATGTCAAATAGAGGATCCACCTTCTCTCCTATTTCCAGAAAGAGCTTCCAGGCAGCTTTGTCATATTCACTCCTCTTGATGACATTACTTCTAGCATTTTCTGACATTGCATGAAAAACTGAGAACAAATTTGACTTCTCTACAATGCTCCAGTACGATCTTAGCTAGAGCCTGGCAAAGTCTGGATATTTCATGTGATAATTGTCCAAAACCATTTTATAATGAAAGCCAGCCCTTAAGGTGAACACTGGTATAAGTTCATTAAGCACTTGTTTGCAGGTCAGAGAAAAATAAATAAACAAACAAAACCAACAACAAATCCATGTTTACCAGTTATATGTCCATAGTCAGAAAATTGAGGGGGAAAATATGACTTTCTATCACACACATTAGAAGCTTGCTTTCTGGTTTGTTTGTGTTTTTTTTTTTTTTTTGATGAACAGGATTAATTAGAGCTTAATGCAACATTCAGATAGGCATTAACAATACGTTGCACTTAGATCAAGGAGAATGAAAGGCAAGAGCAAGCAAGCGAATGCTCAAACAAGCAATCGCTTCTAAAACTTACTTGTGGATCTGTGAACTTGAACTTTGCCCTTTCCACAATTCTCAGCCTGAAAAGTTTCCACACAACAGGCTCTGTTCTGTAAGGATGGGGAGCAGAGGGTACTTAGACAACATTTATTTCAACTCCACAAAGCACAACAAAGATTCTCAGTGAACAATGGGAGGTAGCAATTTTTCCACTTATTCTGTCAGCCAAGTTGCAGCAAAATGATGAATACATTAGCCTGCCTTTGTGAGATTGCTTTTGTTAAGTCAGAAGGATCAAGAAAAAATGGGAAAAAAAAAAAAAGCAAGCATGAATTAGAAAAATTAAAAAAAAAAAAAAAAAGCAAGCAAGAATAGCTGCCAAGCGAACTAGGAAACCTGCTAGAATGAAAATTAAATGCAATTGCACAGGCAATTCATTTTTCTCATTGCTTTTTTGCATCCTTGTTAAAGAAGTTGGAGTATGACAGATATTCCTGGATGCTCCACAGCCACCAATAAAGTCAGAGGCTCAGCAGCTTATGGGGGCACTCAGTCCTTGCACGTGCAGGTGGTAAATTTGTTCTCTTGAATACACATTGAGTACCTGATAAATTAATGCTCTGAATTTCTCTTTTGATTTATCTGTAAATGGGAATATAGAGAGGTTGCAACAGTACTCATAAAGAAGCAATAAAGGATCCTGTCTGTCAGTCTGACCTCAGTGCTGGGGAAGATTATAGAACAGACCATCTTGAGCGCCATCATGCAGCACATACAGAACAACTGGGAGATCAGGGCAAGTCAGCATGCGTTTTTGAAAGGCAGGTCCTGCTTGACTAATCTGATTGCTTTCTATGGCAAGGTGACCCACTTAGTGGATCACATAAAGGCTGTAGCTATTGTCTATGTAGATTTTAGCAAAGCCTTTGACACTATTTCCTATGGCATCCTCCTGGAGAAACTGGCTACTCATGTCTTGGACAAGTGTACTCTTTGCTGGGTAAAGAACTGGCTGGTGGCTGGGCCCAAGGCGTTGTAGTGAATGGAATTTTAACAATCCAATTGGTGGACTGTGTGGCAGTTCGCCCTGAGATCTGGAGCCTTTAATGGGGCAGTTGATGGCTCTTTTAGCACCTTTTGTGTCCCACTGTGCCTGCCCCACCTACACTCCTAAGGCGGTACCAAGGTGCTGATAGTCACATCCTCCCCTACCCAGGGGGACTTTACCTCCCCTACGCCAGGGACAGGAAGGGTGGGATCCTTGGCCAATTGACAGGGTCCTTAACAGGACCCTGAGTCAATTGACAGGGTTGTTAGCAGAGGAGGTGCCCAAGAGTAGCCGCGAAGCTTCTGGACCATGTTGTAATGCCCACAGCCAGACTTGACCAGACTGTGAAATGCGGTTCCCACCAAAGGCCCCCTTGGAGTGGTCTTCTTGGAGTACCGGGTCTCTGAACTGGAGCCCTCTCCTTAGACTGGGACGCTGTCTAAGGAGACTTGCTGGGATTGAGAGCACCTCACCTCCTCGTTTGGATGAGTAGTCCATGGGGTAGAAACCCCCGTGCTGCTGTGTCTACTACCCTGTGAACAGGACCTGAGCTCAGTGACTTGCAAGTTAAATTCTCACACAAGCCAGGTGAAACAGAAACTGAATATCTTTGCTGTGTTTCACTTATGGGGAGTGATCAGATATTATTGAGTAAGGAGGAAGCTGCAGGCTTCTGGGGATCTAGTGTGTTTTTAAGTGATGGTCCGGATGGTGATCAGCTTGTAACATCTCGTGTGGCTTACTGGGCTGGCAGCGTGGATCCCAAGGAAAGTGGGGAGCCCATCACCATTAGGATAAAAGGCTTGTCAGAGCTGGCTTAGGGCATTCAAAAGGCTGCTTGTATACAAGCAATGTATCAGAGAGGGCAGGAAGGAATCCCCTTGGCTGCGCCGGTAAATCCGATCCACCTTCGGCCACTTATCAAAGGGCTGCCGGACACTTTGAAGATATATGTCCAGTCCCTCAGGGAGAGAATTCAGGAGGCTATCGACCGTAACAAGCAGAACCCCAGAAATCCTCCTGAACATGTATTAACCTGGCCCAAAATCCTGCACAATATAGTCATCACCTACGGGTGTGAAATGGGATGGGTGAACCTGGATGGCAGCAGAGATGGGAGCAGAAGGGTCCAGAAAACGAGCCGTGAGCCTCTCCCCAGATGGCTCCCCCTGCCCCAGGAACCTAAGCCCTTCCACAGTCGGTCAGCCTGCACCGGCGGTGTGGGAATGGGGCAGCCTGTGGCACCAAGCACTCACCTTAGGGGTGTCCCAAATGCTGCTGCACAAGCTTTCCACCAAACATACACAGGAGCTAGTGGAATTGCTTGAGAGGAAAACTGAAAACCAAAAGAGAGCACGGGTAACTGCCCTCCTGCCCACCCCCCCCATCCCCAACTTAGGAGAGACGAAACCTTAACCCTTTTGTATCCTCACAAAGGGAATCAAAGGAGTCATAAAACTAGAAGCTGTGGATAGCGACCTGGACTGCCCTACCCACTTAGTACTTTCCTGCCAATGGTCTGCTGATAAGGAACCATACATACACATCCCTGTCAGTTCAAAGCAGATAAGTTCAAAATTTCTTATTGACACAGGCACCCAAATCAGTGTTTTGAACAAGCAGCAAGCTGACAAACTCAGGATTAAACCATTGAGGAAGGCCATCAATACAGTAGGGGTAACGGGTGTAGCAGAAAGGTGTCCTTTAGTTCAAACTCAGTTTTGGCTGCCTGGGGAGAAGCGGATGATGGCTGTGGAAGTGGTTCTGAGCCCTTATAAGGGAAATATATTGGGATTTGATATTTCGGCATGTAAACGGTGGTGCTTGCCTAATGGTGAGATTTGGAGTTTCAGGAGCCACGGGGCAGAGGCAGCTTGCATTAAGATCTTGCCATTTACCTCTGTGCCACTGCAGCTCAAGGGAACTGCAGACATTAGGATTTTGCAACTTGCTCCTGTTTTGCCGCTATCTAAAATAACCTGCACTCCGCAACATCCCCTGCCAAATGCAGCAAAATGGGGCATTACTGAGGTTATTAATCTTGAAAAAAGGCGAATAATCAGCTGTACCCTTTCTCCCTATCATTCTCCAGTTTGGCCCATTTGCAAGCCTGATGGGTGGTGGCGTTAACTATTGATTATCGCAAACTGAATAGCAACACTGCACCCCTAACAGCTGCCATCCCAAATATATCCTCGGTGGTGACTCCAATACAAGCAGCAGCCCATCCATGGATGGCTGCCTTAGATGTCAAAGATACGTTTTTCATTATTCCCCTAAGGGAGGAAGACAAAGCACAATTCGCTTTTACCTGGGAAGGGAAACAATACACCTTTAATTGGCTTCCTCAGGGGTACAAGCACTCTCCTACCATTGCCAACAATGCCCTTGCCGCACTCATTGACACTGTGAAGGTGCCCTTGGGCATTGGCATATATCAATATATAGATGAAATCTTAGTGGGTGGAGACAATAAGGAACAGGTTGGCCAGGTAGCGGAGACTATCTGGAACCTATTGACACAGAATGGATTGGATGTTCCACCTTCCAAGTGCCAAGGTCCTGGGCAGGAAGTTAAATTCCTAGGGGCTTGGTGGATAGTGGGAGCTATAGCAGTGCCTGATGATGCCCTAACTACTATAGAAAACAGACAAACGCTGAACAGCAAAGCAGATTTGCAACGCCTATTGGGCACATTAGGGTACTGAAGAAAGCATATCCCAGGATTTTCAGTGATTGCCCACCCCCTATATGACCTACTCTGAAAAAACAGGAGATAGGATTGGAACTTACAGCATACAAAGGCCCTTAATGTTCTAAAAGATGAACTTAAAACCTACCAGGAATTGGGCCCACTGCACCCACAAGACCTGTTAAGGGTGGAATGGGGGTTTGCAGAACATGGTTCCTATTGTGGTATATTCCAAAGGGGGCCAAAAGGGCCAGCCAGACCCTTGTTGTTTTCTTCCACCACATTCAAGGAAATGGAACAACGATATTCAGAGTGGGAAAAGGGACTCCTCTCACACACCTGAGCAGTTAAGGAGGTAGAGACTGCGTACGTCACAGGACATTATTGTGCAAGGCCCTTTTCCTCTGCTAAACTCAATCCTCAACGGGTAATCCCTGCCCCGAGGGGGTGGCACAGAAAGCAACAGTACAGAAGTGGTTTGTCTACTTGGAGGGAGTTGGTCAGTTGTTGCCATTGAAAGAGGGTTCTGTCAAAACTTCAAAACTCCAACAACCTGTAAATGCTGACCCAGTCCTGCTGGGCCTGCCTTATAAGCCCTCCCAATTAAAGAAGCACCCGAGTAAACCCAGGACTCAGACACACAAGGGGTCTGGTTAACTGATGCATCAGCCCATCAGGTAGGGACAAAGTGACAGTATAAGGCAGCAGCACTGGAGATTGTCACCAGAAAAACAATAACAGAGGAGGGGGAAGGCAGTGCTCAAGCAGGGGAGTTGCATTCTCTCTTATTAGCAGCAGAAGGAGAAGCCTCCACGATTTACACTGATTCCTACGCAACTTATAAGGGTGCAACTGAATGGATATGCCAATGGGAATCCAACCGGTGGGAAGTGAGTCACACCAGAGTGTGGAGAGCCGAAGATTGGCAGAAACTATTTGAGACAGGCAGGTCATGGCCCTTGAGTGTCAGCTGGGTAAAAGGACATGTGAAAGTTGGAACCCCAGCTGCCAAATGGAACCAACAGGATGACCATCTAGCCCAAATTAGAGTGGCTAAAGGCATACCAAAGGAGTGGGCACATTTACCTGAATGGCTACACATTAAGCAAGGCCACTCTGGGAAAGCGGATCTGTATTACGAATGTCAGTCTCGGGGATGGCCAGTGTCCATGGGAACATGTGAAGCAGTCCTTAAAGCCTTTCTACAGTGCCAGATAAGACCCAAATCAGGTCCCAGTCCAACATATCAGACAGGGCAAGGTCCTCTGGAGTACCTGACAAGTTGACTATGTCAGGCCTTTAAAACCCTTTCATGGAAAGAAATACATCCTGGTGGGAGTAAAGGTGGTATCAGGACTATCAATGGCTACAGCTGTCAGCACTGCCACTGGAGCACTGTCTGAGTGGTTTAGTGTTCTACCCACCGCTGAGAATATCCAGAGTGATAATGGCACACATTTTTCAGCTGCTGTGGTTCAGGATTGGGCTAGGGGGGAAGTTATTAAGTGGGTGTTTCATACACCATATTACCCCCAAGTCAAAGGGATTGCAGAATGGACCAATGGTTTGATTAAAAAACGTGCCGACATCTTGCGACCCAGATGGGACACACAGTTGGCACAAGCTGTCCTCATTGTCAGTAACCACTGGGGGAGCCGTGGAAGCCCCAAAATCAGGGCATTTTGCCCCAAGATGCTGCCAACAGATAGTGACTCTATAACAAACAAAGGAAAAGACCAGCCCTCAAGAACACAAGTGGGGCCAGCCTGTCCTGGTGAAACTGCTTTCCATTGGTATTGTGCCCATGACTTTAGCAAAACCTAGAGGGCTATACGCTTGGGAGGCCGTTGATGAAAATGGGAAAACCCATGACATTAGTGTCTGGTGGATAGTCCTGGACTTCTAGCTCCAAAAGCCTGGTTCCAAGGGACCAAGGCCCATCTTTGTGTTCTCTTGCAGGACAAAAGGAAGATGGACAATCCTGAGCACTCTTACCAAGGGACATATGGAAGGGTGGATGAAGCTCCAGCTGAGACTGGGCGGTGGTTAGAGTCAGTCTTTGGAATGAAGGTCACACCAGGGCGACACCAACAGACTATTCAGGAGGCAAGCCTGCAACTGGAAACACTAATGCATGACATCACATAGGCTCCCTGAATCATCAGCAACATGAAAACAGAAGCCTGTCCAAAGCCAGGCCATATTGCACCTGATCCTATTGAAGGAAAAAGGTGTATACAGGAAGCCGTGTCTACATCCTGAGCATCTGGGTGCCATTACAAGAACCACTATGAGGACAAATAACAGAGGACTCAGGGGTAATTGTTGCTGTACTGGGGACCAACTGGTGAAAAACACCTTCAATGCATTTATTTTCCTTATCAGGATGACTAACCAGCCTTCTCAAATATTTGATAATAACTGTAATTGTTGTAATTTGCACTATTCTATTGTTTACTAGTAGGTTCATTTGTAATGATAATGTATAACAGGAAAATGACACATAAGGTATGATGAACGACAGTGGGCATTAAAACTCACCAACAGAGTGCCCCCTTTTGACTTTGGAGGCAAGAGGTGACTGCGCCACCACTCCAAAGTAGCCTGTCAGATCGTGACTGTGGCCATGGGGTGGATTGTGTGGCAGTTGCACAACCCCCCTGAAATCTGGAGCCTTCAATGGGGCAGCTGATGGCTCTTTTAGCACCTTTTGTGCCCCACTGTGCCTGTCCCCACCTACACCCCTAAGGTGGTACCAAGGTGCTGATAGTCACATCCTCCCCTACCCAGGGGGACTTTACCTCCCCTACGCCAGGGACAGGAAGGGTGAGACCCTTGGCCAATTGACAGGGTCCTTAACAGGACCCTGAGTCAATTGACCCGGTTGTTAGCAGAGGAGGTGCCCAGAGTAGCCGCAAAGCTTCTGGACCATGTTGTAACGCCCACAGCCAGATTTGACCAGATTATAAAATGGAGTTCCCACTGAAGGCCCCCTTGGAGTGGTCTTCTTGGAGCAGCAGGTCTGTGAACTGGAGCCCCCTCCTTAGACTGGAACGCCATCTAAGGAGACTTGCTGGGATTGAGAGCACCTCACCTCCTCATTTGGGTGAGTGGTTATTTACTGGATATATCCTTGAATGAGTCCTTGCCTAACCCAGGCAAGTGTGAGTCCTTGCCTAACCCAGGCGAGTGGTTACTTCTTGTGGGTACCCTGGAGTCAGAGGGCTCTGGTTTTGCTTCTTGTGAGTGTGCGCATGCACGCTGTGGATCCTCATTATTCTAATTTTGCTGTACCCCAGTAATCTCCTCAACTGATATCTGAACTTGTATTTTATGTTGTCAGAGTGCTAACTAATTGTATAAACCCTGTTTCTAGTCAGTTTATTGGCTGTACTTTTCCAGCCAGAATAAAGTCTGGTTTGAAACTTGTTGTCCACCTAAAACTGACTTTGGGGTGCCTCCATGACAGACAGTCACAACTGGTGTTCTCCATGTTTCAGTATTTGGGCCAGTCCTTTCTAACATCTTTATCAATCATCTGGACAAGGGGATCACCTGCACCCTCAGTAAGTTTGTGGATGACACCAAGTTGGGCAGGAGCGTTGACCTGCTTGAGGGTAGGAAGGCTCTACAGAGGGATCTGGACTGACTGGATCAATGACCTGAGCCCAATTGTATGAGGTTCAACAAGGCCAAGTGCTGAGTCCTGCACTTGGGTCACAACAACCACATGCAATGCTACAGGCCTGGGGAAGAATGGCTGGAAAGTGGCCTTGTGGAAAAGGACCAGGAAGTGTTGGTCAACAGCTGACTGAATATGAGCCAGCAGTGTGCCCAGGTGGTGAATAGCATCCTGGCTTGTATCAGAAATACTGTGGCCAGCAGGACTAGGGAAGTGATCATCCCCTTGTACTTGGCACTGGTGAGGCCCCACCTTGACTACTATGTTCAGTTTTGGGCCCTTCACTACAAGGAAGATACTAAGATCCTGGAGTGAGTTCAAGGGAGAGCAACAAAGCTGGTGAAGGGTCTGGAGCACAAGTCTTATGAGGAGCAGCTGAGGGAACTGGGGTTGTTTAGCCTGGAGAAAAGGAGGCTTGGGGGAGATCTTATCATTTTCTACAACTACCTGAAATAAGGTTGTAGCAAGGAGGGTGTCAGTCTCTTTTCCCAAGTAGGAAGTTATAGGCCAAGAAGAAACAGCCTCAAGTTGCACCAGGGAAGGTTTAGGTTCCATATTGGCAAAAATTTCTTCATGGAAAGGGTTGTGAAGCAGTGGAACAGGCTGCCCAGGAAAGTAGTGGAGTCACCAGCCCTGGAGGTATTTAAAAGACATATACATGTGGTGCTTAGGGACATGGTTTAGTGGTAGGCTTGGCAGCGTTTGGTTAATGGTTGGACTCGATGATCTTAAGGGTCTTTTCCACCCCAAATGACTCTATGATTCTAAGGGTTGGTTGATTTCTCCTGCTCTGAGTCTATAGGCTGCTTTCCACTTTGGCGCAAGGTTTGCCTTAGCTTACCTCCACCTTCAATGCAATAGTTGTTAGAGCTTACCCATCACTGGCCTTGCTTTCCTGCTAAGTTAGGTGTTCTGATTCTGCCAGCACCATGCAACATGCCCTTGGCTTCACAATTCCTGTTTTTCTTTCTGTAACATAATGGCTATAAAAGATTCACTACAAGAACATTGTGATGCCTAACTCATCTTTGTAAAGTGCTGTGAATCCATCATGAAATGCTCTGCATAAGTCCAAAGCATGAGTGTACATCTACAATATTGCCCCAGTATTTATTGTACTGCTACCTCTGAACGGTCTGTGTCATTAAGTATGAGCATTATTATTTATTATCTACCCATGTTATATCTCAGCTTCTTGACAGTTGTACAGAGATGCTGTAAACGCTTTTCTTATCTTTGCCCTTTCCCAATGATTTCAGGACAATGTATACACATCTGAAATGTTAGAAGCAAAAATTCTGTCATTTCTAATGCACAAAAGGCTCTATCTGGCACACCTATATTTTTCAGCTATTACGCAAACTGAGAACTGAAATGTTAGTGAGCCTTGTGAGTAATTTGTATCAGGCAGGATAATTTTTAAAGTTGTTCCGTGAATACACTTCCCTTTTCGAAAAGAAATTGTCTTGATGACTGTTAACAGACTGATAGTTTCTGGAACTGAAAGAAATGGATGGATGTTATTAAATTGACAGCAGACTGAAAAAATCACAATGAAGAAAGCACTTATTTGCATTTCATCATAGAATAGCATGTCATGTTCCTTACCACCCTAGCTGGTGTTTCTGGGGCACTATCTGTAAGTACAGGTAGGTCTCCCCAGCCCAAAGCAGTAAAGAGGAGGTAGCATGTCCCACAAGGTGGGCAGACTTATCTGTGTATGGCATAATGTGTGCCATCATGTGTGAATATTAGTGATGTCTGAGAACTTGCTGCAAAGTGTGGACAGAAGCAAAAATTATCTAGATGGTAAAGAAAAGGAGTTGAGCAGTTTGAATAGGGTGAGGGGTCAATATGCTCAAGTTCCCCTTCCAGAGGTGGCATTTGGTCATTACCACAGCACTCAAACGTGCCAGGGTGTCACAAATAAGGATTTAAGCATTTTAAGTGTCATTGGAACAGACAAATTCACTGGAGTATGTTCCTTCCTGCTGGCTGGACTCTGCTGCGTCTCTTGTGGCAGCAGCCATCCCACTCCCATTTTGTGGTGCTGCCCTGTCCCAGCCTTCCCATCAGCATGGACTGTGAACCTTGGCTGAGCAGCACTCAGCTGTAGCCTCATCTTGAGGGACCCCTCTCCCTGCTTTCTGACAGATCCTTCTGTTTTTGCTCCCAAGCTTCAAGGTCGAACCCTGTGTCTGAAGACCAGCCTTAGCTGCTGAAGTACTTAGAATGATTCTGGCAGGGAGAAGCACCAAGTCTGGAGCAAGGCAATAGCTTTCACTAGCAAATATAAAGAATTTTATTTTTTTTTTTTTTTTTTTTGCCACTTGGTGTCTGCTAGAAATCATGTGTTGGGTTTTCCACTTGTGTCAGGCAGGAGCTGTGCCTGCCCTGGCTCCTTGCCCCGAGCATAGTCAGTGACATAGCACGTGTGTAACTACGGGGCTGGCTGTGTTTGAGGCCAGCTGGAGCACAGAGCCATGACACAGTGCTCATGGCAGACAGTGACTGCTCCTGGAAGAACCTGGTTCTATCTCCTGCACCAGCTGCTACTCTGCCAACATGGATTACACTCACATCAGTGGAGCTAGCACAGATCTTGCAGTTTCATAGGCCACCTGTTTTGAACCTACCTAAATACACTTTATGTTGTTCTGTGACTTAAACATGTTTCCAAATAAAGGGGTGGGAGGTGAAGGAGGAGGGAGATGGTTGCACTGGTGCTGATCTTGGGAGTTTTCTTCTCCCAGGGCCAAACAAAGCCTCTCTGACACTTGCACTCATCAGTGTCCCAATTCATATCAACTGATGACACTGCATTTGCATCCATGATCTACATGCTAACCCAAACTGTCCATACCTTCACAAAGTATCAGTACATCACCCATGAAGCAACCAGTCTTAGATCAGTATGTAACCTGTCTGTCTTATGCCTCTTTGATCAGAGACAGCTTTCCTGGTGTCACCAAAACCACTGTTAAGACAGGTGGGATTGCTGTGCTGTTTTATAGGAAATAGATGTTGCCACATGAAATAGTCATTTGCTCTCCCTTTGGGATAAAGGAGCTAAACCTGACAGTTTGAAAGAAGGAAAAAATGTAGCCTGTCTTGTTAGGATTCACAAGGAAAAAGTCCTAAATATTATCTCTTACAAAATACATGAAGAAATAATTTTAATTATTTCTATGGGAACAGCTTAATTTCAAGGTGTTGTAGAGTCTACAGCACAGTTACTGCAGTGCCCTGATTGCATTGGAGAGGTCTAGAAATGTAACTGTATGGACACCCATTATTGACAAAAAGTGCCTAATTTCTGTGCCTTGAGTAGGAGGAGCAAAATACAAGTACAATAACTATCTAGACTATTCACTATTACATTTCTAATTTCATTTTAATCATCTGAAGCACTAATAAAGGCATAAAGAAGGGAAATGGTTTCATTTTCTTCTTAAAGGAGACTGAACCTAGAAGCATCTGTATCAGCTCCAACCACTCATCTTCATAAAGTCAGTCAGTTCATCAGCTTCATAATAAATGACAAATCAGTAATAAAACTGCCAGTCATCAGTTACTGTCCTTCATTCTACAGCTGACAGGCACCTGAAGAGCCTGGTTAGCAGCTCTGACTGCACTGGGCTTTATAATCTAAAATTTCTGGAGCTTCAGGCTCTGTCACTGCACAGCATTCCATGTAGTGTGCTGTGCTGGTCCCCAGGTTGTTTCCTTTCCCCTTTGCACTGTGCCATGCTGTTGGGAAAGGAATGACTCAATGCTATCTACTAACCACTTTAATGAGCCTTGAAAGTAACATAGTTGGATTCAGTGTGACATTCCCAGTTTAAACTTTTCTTTCTTATTTACTGCTACTTTTGATAAAATCCTACACAGATGATTGTTTTTATGAGCCAGAAGATGACTGCCTCATTTTTTGCGTAACTTGAAATATTCCTTGATAGAGGCACAGTCATCCTGACTCTCACTGCAAGCTTTGGTTAGCTGGGATCCTTCTGGCTCTTTTAGTAAAGAAAGGAGCAAGAGCACCACTGTCACTTCCCCTTGTCATTTATGAAAGCAGGATGAAAGGTATCTTAAATAACTCTCATCATGGATATAGCCATCATCAGTATTTGCATCCAAATGGTAGGCAAATTCTTGCTCTTACCCCTGCAGGGCTGTAAATCAGAAAAAAAATTTAGCCCGTTACTCGCATTTAACAAATTGCAAACAGAGAGTCTACTTTTGATCTCTGGT
This sequence comes from Patagioenas fasciata, assembly GCF_037038585.1. Lineage (NCBI taxonomy): Eukaryota > Metazoa > Chordata > Aves > Columbiformes > Columbidae > Patagioenas > Patagioenas fasciata. Next base: position 23,420,384 of record NC_092524.1, on the reverse strand, counting down.
GGTTATCAAACCAGGAATATCTCTGCTGAGCAGTTGACTTGCTGGGTAGCTGGTGTGAAGGGAAATAATGCCATTAATACCCTCCAGATCCTTGCATCCAGGTTCATCCATAGTGTATGACATCTGATTTGCACTGCACTGTTAAAAAATAACTCTGTCAGATGAACAAATCCTGTGTGCTTTTAACAAAGGAAAGGAAACCACTATTTTTCCTTAGCCTGAACATACCAAAAGGCATTGAAAACTTTGGGGATCATGAAAGTGACCCAGCTAAACTAAATTGACTAACTGCAGTTACTCACGCAAAAAAATTAGTGAGCAGACTCCTAGCTTGTGTACAAGAAATTATGTACAGATTAAAAAATTTAAAACCAGCAGCTTTAAACCATAGTTTATTAATGCCTTTTCCTCCATAGCAAGACACAAAAAGGAAACCGGCAAGACAGGTGCATTAAAAAATTATGATTCCTCTAAATGAAACATACAATATGCAGAAAAACACCCCTCTTCTTTTGTGCTGGAGTTGGAGATATTGATACAAAATGTGTTTGTTCCTTACCTCATCACCAGGTTGCATTTGTGTGTACTTGAGGTAAGTATCTGTCTGTCCTCATGGCAAGGAATTTTTTTAAGATCCTAGCTATGAGGGGAGAAGGTTTTTGGCAGAAGAGGGACCTTAAAGAAGGGGTAGTTGGTTGGGGTTGGAATGGATTGAATTAAATATTGAGGGCAGTGACAATTATTGAACATACACAATGTTATGCAGGCTGAAATCCATCAGGTAACAAAAACATTTAATGACAAGTTTTGAAAACAAGCCTGTGCTTTCAAGATCACAAATTGTCAGTAGTCTACACAGGGGAAGGGCAGGCCCCCTGTACTCAAGTGCCAAAAGCCTCATGGTACACACATTTTTCTCCTTGTTCTGTGACACTGGCTACCTAGAAAAGACCCATTTCAGAGGCTGTAGCTGAAGTCCTGTCACTGAAGGTGGAGAAAGGGGTCGTAGGGGACACACTGCCTCTGCAGTCATGCAATTTCCTCAAAGGATGTTTGCCGTTTGCCATCCTCAAGGATTCAACAGCTTCTTGGTCCTTTTCTGGAGGGCTTTCCCCTCCGTTCCTGTGTCTGTCTACACCGTGCAAGGTGCACATGTTAATTCACTGAACATGTCTCATTGCTGCAGACATACTTTTAAGTGCATCAAAATCTGTTTCTTTTTTGGAACTTTCATGCCTTTGACTACTTGTTTCAAAACTTGTTCTGCTGGCTTGACACCAAAGACTGGCTTGGTACTGTGTGACACTTTAAAACGGTCAGACAACAGAGGGTAGACAAGCATGATGATCTACCAGTACATGTAACAATGCAATTTAAATTTGCCTGTATTAATTGTATTACAATATGCTGTAACTTATTCTTCTTCCAGCTTGCATTCTGCTTGTATCTCACCTGAAATTCTCCTACCTCTGTTTCCCTGCCTGGAACAGGAACTGGAATGGTCTGGGTCTTCTGGATATCTGCTCAGTTTTCCCTGCGTTGGCAGTAGCTGCATTTTCCAGTCTTCCCTTGGGATTCTTCCCTTGCAGAAATGGTCTGAGTGTCACATGCACAAAAATCCACAAGAAGTGGTTGAATAACAGGATCACTCATAACCAGCCAGTGCAATTGCAGAATCAGATCCTCTTTGTCGTCCAGTTGCTGTCATTCATTCTCCAATAATCCAGTTGGTACTCTTTTCCTTGAGTGCAGTGCTGGTTTGCTTTCAGATGGGATAATTCCTCATCATCTGCAGAGTTCCTTTCACACCTGCACAAAGCAGCAATCCTGATCCATGTAGGCCTGTGTGGGTGCTTCTTTCCTGTAAGCTGATCCTACACCTCCACCTGGAGCAGGTAATGGAAAGCCACAGCACAAGAGGGGGTTAAGACATTACAGGTATAATACCTTGTTCCTGCCCTATATGCAAAGTACACTGAGAGTGGGATTGATACTGTTTGTTAAAACACCAGTTGATTCACAACAAAATCCTCTTTGCAGATACAAATCAGCAGGTTGGGAAATAACTTCTGCTCAGATGAGTGCACATTACTTCAGTGGGAGAGCTACATTAGCACCCAAGACAGCAAGGCAAAAGGTTTTCTAGGTCATTGAGAGTCGCAGCAGTTGTGTGGGTGCCCAGCAGGCACTGCTTACTGTGTAGGCCAGCCCAATCTCACGGGAGCTTTGTTGCGCCACCTTCAACACAGGGAGTGCAGCTCTGAAGGAGTGACTGAATTTTATGCTGTGATTGCAAAGCAGGAATAACATGCAAAATGGGATTAAGTCTTAATATGATCTCATATCCAAGTTAGTCCTGGACCGCCAAGTAACATCAGTGAGAAAATTCTAAGCATTATTACCATTAAAAACAAATGCATCAAACTTCAAAAGGAAAACATGGTTGGTTTGTGGGTACAAAAACTATGCTGGTGATGCCAACATGTTATATGCCAAATAAGTCAAAGCATAACTAACTATATTTTTGCTGTCTTTCACTAGGCCCGAGTTATTTCCAGAATATTTAAAGAGCCTGACATGGCCTTAGACAGACAGTGAAGTATGGCACCAGCGGTCAACTTGGCTCTATCCTCAGGGCAGTTGCTTTTGCATGAAAGGAGAGAGGACTCTCCTTCTGAGAAGAGCTTCCCAAACAGCAAGGGAAAGTCTCAAAGGGAAACCCACAATTAAAATAAATACACATTGGAAATTACTCCAGATGCAAGCAAATAAAAACAAAGGACATTTGTGCTGCGAATACAAGTCTTCCTTTTTACACTAAGTGGAAAGTCCACTGAGTTCACCCATGTTCTGCTGTCCAGAGCTCCCTGGGGTTGCAGCAGCCACTGCAAACACAACTTTGATACCTCATAGGCAGTTCTTGGAAACTGTGAACTCGTTCCTCCTCTCACACTACTAGGGCTTGAAGGTAACATCCTAGTCACTATAAACTCAAGCTGGGAGTAGCGTGCCCTATACACTTCCTGAGATGATTCCAATGAAAGAAAAAATCTGGGGGAGGCATTCTGAATTTAATCATGGAAACATACAGAAATATGGGACTGAACAAAGTGCATTCAAATTACAAAATCCTCTGAACACTTTTTCCTGGTTTGGTTTGGTTTGTTTGTTTGTTTTCTGAAGCTAGTATTATCAGATAAGCACATGAGTTCCCACAGAGCTGAAAACCAGACTTCTTGGTTCACATCTGGGACAAAAAGCATGCTGCCAACCCCACCCATCCTTTTCAATTCTCTTCTCAGATCTGTTCAACAGTCCACATTGGACAGATGCACCAGTGCAGCCAACATGTAAACACATACTTCACTGATAACCTGTGAAAAGGGGTGGGAAGTTAGGTGTATACTAGAAGTGTTCTGCTGAGTGAGACCTAAAACACTACAGCCCCATTGTGATACAAGTTACACAGCCAGTTCCTCGAGCCTCAGTTAAGTGCTGCTGAGCTGCCAGCAATGCACAGGACAACCTTCTTACTCATCTCTTCCAGGTCCTAAAGTCTTCTTGTTCTCAAATAAGCAACGGTCTTGCTTGCCTGTCCAATTACTTTAGCTGAAAGGGAACTCCACTGGAAGAAAGCAGTTGGAGAAGTGCTGTTGAAACTATACTACAAAAAGCTTTGCAGAGTTTCACCCATTGGTTCTCCTAGAAGACAGTCAAACATTAGACAGCATTTACAGCAAAATGGCATGCAAAGTGTATACCAGACCACTAATTTACAATGAACTCTTTACCTTAAAGAAATCACATAGAAGGTAAGTTTTCCTTAATGTGATAATTAAAAGCTTTGTCCAGCACAGAAGCAGATGATCTGCACTAAAAGAACAAAAGAAGTGAAATATCATAATCCATTCTCCATATTCTTTGAATAAACGTATTTCCCAGCAGGGCACAGATGCTCTAGCACAGCACCTCTAGTTTCACATCAATCTGCAACTACATCACTTTTGAACACGTAACCTAGGTAGTTACCAGTCACCAAATAGAAAAGTGTGTTTCTTCTTGAAAGGTGTAATTATCTAGGCTCTGGCCCTAAGACACTGCAAAGGAGATTTATTTCCATTAGCCATCAAAAACAAAGTTGTGCCATACTTATAGAAATATTTAAACAGAAATTAAACTTTAGAAGTTTGTGGCACAGCAGTTTGCTCCTCACAGTGGTTTAAAATTTATGCCAGTAGTTTATTATTTAAATGTATTTTCATTAGATGAAGGCAACACAGCTGCTACATTCAAGTTACAAAGCAATACTAAGGGAGAATTAAGAATTACTCAGTTAAATCATGTATTGTCATGTAAATGGCAAAGGACTGTCACATGGGATTCTATGCATTGTTCACAGAGAGAAATGCGGTGAACTATTAATATGAATTCAATAGAGAGCCTTGTCAGTTAAACAGTTGAATGAAAGCTATTCTTGAGGGCTGCTGGGACATTTTAAAATAAATACTCATACACACAATTGCAATATCTAATTTAGCTAACTAATCAACCATTAATTTTGTTACTAAAGCTGTCATCTTGTCCTATTAAAAAAAAAAAAAATCCAAACACTGTAATGGCCAAAGAAAATTGTCTTTATGTGAAGTTTAATCTAAATAAATATTAGCAGATGCAAGAACTCCTGCAGGTATGAATACATGGCCCTGAGTTCAGGGGAAGGTTAGTGTTTGACATACTGAAGACAGCACCTACTTGCATAGCAGCCACTGAGCAGGTTGCTGCCTTCATCAAGACGTGCCTGTTCAGATGTAGAAGGGATTATGCTGTTGTTTAATTATAGCAGGATATATAGTGGCATTCGCAGTTTAAAGAGGATTAGTTTGTCCTTTATCCTTATTTTGGCTGTATTTTGAGCCACAAGTTTGGTAGGAAAACCTACCAATTATTTTAGTAAGATTGAAAAGCTTTCCTGTTCTTCAATTCTGCCTCAACCTCTGTTTCAAAGATAACCAAAATGGGAAGAGAGAACTGAGAACCAGCATAAACATCCAGTGGAAGTAACTGCCACCTCCAGGGATGTTCCTGGTACAGTAACACTTGACGTAACCTGTATTTAGAGGTTGGTACCCAGTCCCAGCACCCAAAGAAGCTGACGGTAGCTAAGCCCACACCATCTATATCTGTAAGCTGAAACTAACTGCTTCAGTTTTCTCAGTGCTAGTCAAGGTTTGCTTTAAAAAAACACACAAAAGTGTATTCAGCTGAAGTATGCAATAGGCACATTATTTTAGCCACTCAAAGAACTTTTGCCCTTCTAGTGACACAATAGCTAGGAAAGAGAGAGAAAAGGGTAGCATTTGAAAGCTTAGCTCTACCCCTCCTTTCCTCGGAGGGAGCAAGTAAAAGTTTGTTCAGTTTGGTGCAGTGAGAAGTTGGAAAGACGTGGCCTCTGTTGTCCATTAGGGAAGACCAAGCAGGTGCATGCTTCCCTATCAAACCGTATGCAAACATTCAGGGCAAAGGCAGCAAAATGTTAACACGCTTTACTGAAATGTCAGTTTCTTTAGTATGTTACAGAAAAGCTTACAAACATATACAATGTACATAAAAGGCAGACTTTGTAAAATAAAAAAGTCCTCTTTTATAAAAAATTTAAAAGTCAAAGTAAAGTGCATGAAAGTTTTTCCTTCACTTTAACTGTTGTATCCAAGTCTTAGCACATAGCAACGTTTTTAAAACCCAGGACATCCTCTTGCGTAGCTCATTAGTCAGTTACTTTACTGGTCAGATGAAACAACTATAGTGATGACTACAAATGCTTTAAGAACCAGAACAGTTTAACCCGCTGCATCAACAAAAAGAGAATAAGAGCTAACAGAGTACAGGTTTCCTGTACACTTCCCAATCAACAAGATTTAACAATCAGTAGAAAGGTTCACTCTCGTTAGAGAAAATCAGTAAGGAACAAGCTTCATGAACAGGGAGGTTAAGCTAGTTAGGGACTCCCCTATTGTGCAATCAGTTATTGGTCTATGAATATCAACATTCATACTTAAATATGCTGCTGCAAAAGGAATAATATATAAGGAAATGTTTCCACCTGCCTCCTTTGGAAGGAAGAGGTAGCTGACCCCAATCCAGGCAAAGCCAACTGCTTTCCTACAGGGTCTCTTATGAGGGTGAGTGCACCAACAGACCTGAGGAAAGCACTCAAAATGCCGAATCCTCTAATTTTTTCAAGTTCTAGAACCAGAACCCCGGAGTGGAACACGGCAAGTTACACTGATCACACTCTGCATCTTCAGGGATCTTGACAAACGCTAATTAATTGCTCCTCTGTACAGCCCCGGCAGGCTGGTATTCTGCTATTACCTGCACCTGAGCGTGAGCATCCGCCCCTGGCGGCCGCATCCTCCCGCCATCCCCGGCAGTCGTGGCAGTTACAGGGCACCGAGCACCGAGGTGGCGGGCAGGGCCCACCCTAGTCTTCGGCGGCCACTGGGGTAAGTCCCCCTCCCTCGGAGGAGAGAAAAATCGGGACACTACGGGCAACAGGCACTCGCCGCCACCCTCTGCCCGCCCTGGGGCCGTCAGAGCATGGCAGCCTGCGCCCGGCAGTGGGCGATGTGACGGTGCACGAAGTCGACGCGGGCCTGCAGCAGCTCGGCCTGCCGCTCCGAGAGGAAGCCGAGGCGCGCCCAGAGCGGCTCCCGCGCCCGGTAGCGGCGGCGCAGCTCGGCGGCGGCGCTGCGGCGGCGGTGCAGTTCAGCGACACGCCGCGCCGTGCCCTCGCGGAAGACGCAGATGGAGCGGAGCAGTGACTCGTTGTACGGGTCCCACATGGCGAGGAGGCGGTAGCCGTGCACCAGCCCCGCCTCGTTGTCCATGAAGACGAGCCCACCATCAGGGGCACGGAGCAGGTTGCTGGTGGCGCGGCCCATCACCCTTGGATCCCACTGCAGGCTGAAGAAGTTGCTGACAAGACGGTCGAAGTTGGCCGTCAGATAATCGAAGAGGATCAGATCGCTCCACTGCACCAGCTCCACTAGCTGCGACGGCGGCAGGACGCCCAGCTCCCCCGCCGACAGCGGCTGCAGCCACCGGCCGGCGCCCGCTTCGGCTCCCCAGGGCGCGGGGGCCACAACGGCAGTAAGGTTGTCCACCCACCGGGTCAGGCTGACCACGGCACCCTCGACCCAGTGCGATCCACGCAGCTCCTCCCGCACTGGCTCCCACTGCTGCCCGCGGGCCTCCACCAGGGCGAGGGCCATGGGCGGCAGCCGCTCCTGTATGCCCAGCACCCCGGCCAGGTGGTACGAGAGCGCCTCGCCCTGGATCTGCTCCGGGTTGATGCCGTAGCGGACGCAGGCGCGACTCCCGTCCGACAGCCGTGCCAACCGGTTGGAACTGCGCCCGCAGCCGCCCCGCTCCAGCGAGGCCACACGGGCGGCACGCGCGGCCGACAGCCACGCGACCGCCTCCTCCTCCGCGAAGCCCGGCGGCACTTGCTTCTCCAGCTCACGGCTCCAGAAGATGCCCCGCTCCACCGGAGAGGCGACGTCGGCTGGCGGCTGCGAGCCGGGCGCAGCGAACCGCCGTTCGCCGCCCTGTTCCTCCTGGTCCGCCGCCGGCAGCGCCAGCAGCGCCCGGAAAGTTTTCTGCCCACCGCCGCCGGGCTCGCCCCGCGTCGCCGAGGAGCGCCCCCAGCCCCACCGCCCGGGGGGCAGCCCCACGGGCGAGCGCGGCTCCAGATCCAGCTCCCGCTGCGTCGCCGCTTCCCGCCGCAGCAGCACCGTCCACAGCGCCGGCAGTGCGGCCAGCAGCAGCAGCCCCAGCACGGGCAGGGAGCCCGGCGCGGCCCGTTTCGCCCTCTTCATCCTCCTGCCGCTTCACGCCGCTGCCGCGGGACACAGCGGCACCGCAGCCCCGCCGCTCGGCCGCTCGACGCGGCGCTGGCGCATGGCGCCGGATCCGGCCGGGCCGGACAGGACCAGACCCCCGGGGAGCAACAGCTGCAGCAGACGATCCCCCCACAGACCTACCCCGTATGTTCTCAGCTCCAGCAGCACCCGAGAGCCACAGGCAACCCGCACCACGTGGGGGAGCCGGGGGGGGGAGAGGGGGCGGGCCCGGCCCGGCCCGCCCCCTCTTCCCGCGTGGCCCTGGGCTTAAAGCGACGACGTCCCTAGTGGCGGTGGTGGAAATGTAGGGAGTGTCGTGGGGGCCGCGCCGGCTGGCGGGAATGGAGAGTGCTGCAGCGGAGGCGCTCGGCTGCGCCACTTCCTCCTCTCCGCTGCATGCAGCACAAAGGAGCCTACACAGCGAAAAAGAGGGAGGGGAGCGGAAGGAGGGGCGCGCGCCGGTGTAGTCGCCCCTTGTGCCGGTCCACGGGCTCCACCGGAGCCCCCGGGCGCGGTCGCGCCGCCTCCCGCCCACGACCAGCACGGCAGGGTCGCGCCGCGGTCACCGGCGGATTGGTGACTCCTCCGCTTTCCACCCGGCGCTGGGGTCAGGGAGCGGGGCCCGGAGCCGGCAGCTGGTTGCACAAGAGGGTCGCCTGAAGGACAGGCGCCACTCCAGAACCAAGCCGGGATGTCGCGACTTGATGCTGAGAATCCTTGCCAGGCAGGGCTGTCGCTGACCGTGGGCAGGGCGCGGTCGTAAGACAGCACAGAGCCCAACCTCCTCCGCCGCTTTCTCCCACTTCAGCGGCGGCACGGGACAGCTGTTGCGGGGCCCGTGTGTACGAAGGGGAGCGCTGTCGGCGTCCGTACACACCGATGTGTGTAGCCAGCTCACCCATGAGGTGCGTCACGCCGTCTGCGGTGCGGACTAGATTTTCCTGGTATTTTAATCCTCCGAGAGGAAGTTTCAAGCTTGCGAAGTTTCAAGCCCCACCCCAAGGGATTTCGTGCCCAAGGGAGCCACAGCCAGCACTTTTCTACAAGTTTTGTCTCTTTGAGGACGTTAGGGTGTATACTGGAAGATTACAGGAGCACCTGTTTCTGTCTCTCTTTTCCAGCTTCCTGCCTTCCCAAGGCAAGGAAGCTTAGCTCTGCACTTTCTGTATTTTACTGGAGACCTCTCCTAGGAAAGACATGTCTGTGAGCCAAGTTAAAACACCTCTCCCTTCTTCAATCAGTGCCATGGCTGTCCTCCAGAGTAGTTATTTGAGTTGGATCAGGGAAGAAAAACCACCACATACAGAATCTTAAAACATCACAGAAAAAAAATCCAACCACTCCACAGTCTTCCAGGTTGAATTGAATGCAATTTATTTTAATATAAGAAAAAAGGAATTATCTCTTTGATATGATTCTGTTACAAACCATTCAAACTCTCCTAATCCACCTTAACAACTTAAAAAAAAAAAAAAAAAAAAACTGAATTAATTGGCTTTTCCCTCAAATTCCCCTTTAAACTGGGACTTCACAGTCTTCCTGGGGAAGCTCTGGCTGTGAGATGCCAATGCCTTAAGTCCACCTTGCCTCCAGCGCGCCCTGCGGCATCGCAGAGTTTGCGGACGGCAGCGTATCTCTTGCGGTCACACAGTGGAGGGCGGCCCCGAGCCCGCATAGTGTAAGAGGAGCAAAGCGAGCCCTTCTCGCTCCACTGGGGAGCCGAGCGGTCGTGTCGTACCAGCTCCTCCCGCCGGTCACGCTGCCGCGCTGCAGCCGCCGCTGCTGTCACTGACCGGACCGCCCGGACAGTCGGGCCCCGTCACTCCAGCAGGGCCCAGGTCGAGGAGACCGACTTGCAGGAAGACATTTGGTGAAGGGCTCACTCCTGGGTGGAGGGGTCTCATGGCGAGAAATAGGAGTGCCAGGCACGGAAAGGACAAGCTAGTGCATGTAGAAAATTGCGGCTGATGCTTTTTCTAACAGCAAGACCTCACATCTAACTGTGACTATTTTAACTGGGACCATTAGTGCTCTTGGGTCTCTCATGCACAAGGGACTTGCTGAAATCATGAGAAATAGTAATCATCCTGGCTTCCCTAAGTGCAATAGAAGCTATAATTCTTATTGTTACCTGTGAATTCAGATCTCATGTTATTCTGACCCTGAGGCCTTACTACCAGATGATGCTTTACACTTTCATCCTTTGAAACCACATGAGCTACATGGTGAACACCAGGTGTGTGACTTGGAACTGGTGATTGCTATAATTCATGGTGGCCAATAAGAACAGTACCGTTAGACTAAGCAGGATGCTTTTATCCAACAGAAGGCTGAATATTTTTACCAAAGAAATGGCACAGAATTATCTCGCTTCTCTGCCATTTTCCAGTTTGAAATAGCTTTAAGAAAACTCACAGCTATTTTGATTTAAGTGAATTATTTGCATTTCTTTCAGGATGAATTCTAGTGCGTATCCAACTGCCAGTGCCTACACTAGGAAGTTCCACTTGGAGAAGTACCATTATCATGAATAAGGACATTACATTTATTGTAATTAAGGTGAGCATAAGCTCCAAGTTATGCATGAGATTCATTTCAATTACAGCTTGCCTCTTGTAAGCTATACTGTGACTACACCCTTAAATCAATAGCTGGGCAAACACCATTTCCCTGAAATACTCTGCCTCTGACTATATTATCTGGAAAAAGAACAAACCAGAGTTTTGCTGAGTCACCCCACTGGCTTAGTCCTGCTTATAAGCTGGAATATTTTTAAAACCAGATGATTGGTAGAGGGCTAAACATCAGCCAAGCTGATGTGCTCTTCAATTTACAGCATGTTAAACATTCCTGAAACTGTGGTCACTGATACATTTGGATCAATCAGATGTCTTGTTACTGCTTTTTTCATTGCAATGAGCAGCTTGAAGATAAAGGAAATACAGTCTCCAAGCTTCTCAGCCCTGTACTGGAGAAGGGAGAGATGGTCACTGTCCAGACCCAGAATCTGAGCATGTAAAAATATAACAAAATAATTTCTGGTTTCCTTGCTTTGTTTCTTATATTAACTTGATATTAGCAGCCTGACAAAGCTAGGCTCATAGAATACCTAGCTGCTAGTGTTTAACACTGATTTTAGCCAAGTGAAGGCCTTGTTCTCATTCCCCTCCTGACCCCCAGCACACAGCTTCCTGGTGATGTGAGATAGTTGTAATTTCAGGCAGCAGTGATTCCTCCCATTAAAGGTAGAAGAAATGGGGACCGAATAGAGATTTCAAGATTTCTTCCCTGCAGTGGAAGTTATTTCATACTCAAGTCAAAAGCTGAACTCTAATGGGCTTTCACAGGGTTTGGATTACAGGAAAGCAGATGGAGACTTTACTATTCTGGATACAGCTTGCCTGTGCCGGACATGAAGAGCCCTGCCTCTGCTAACAATCTCTGCTGGGCAAAGAAGGCTAGCAAAACAGGTGCAGAGCAAGGCTCCATTTGCACCAGAGCCCAAAACTATCAACAGCTCCAAAGTGCTCTCCGGGGCTGGAGAGAGTATCCTCTCATGGCTGGAGCTGCAGCTGCCAGAGGGGATGCAGCTGCAGCCCACTGCTGGATGACAACAGCCATGTATTGGCACTCTGGCTCAGGGAAGTTCTGGCCTGTGGTAGCATTGCATATCTTCATCTGATATTCTCTCACAGCTCAAAGCTTCAGTACAACCCCTCGACCCCCAAGTTACAGAGACATTGGCATGGAAGTTATTTTCCAGCAAAAACCTTTTTGGACTACCAAGACTAGCCCCTCCAAATCCTTCCCAGGCTCATGGAAATTTCTCTCCCTTCACTGAGTGCTGACACTTTCTCTTCATTACTGGTTTGGATGTATACCCAATGCCAGATCTAACTCACCTCAACGACAAGTTACTGAGTCTAGTGACTGCCACATTAACTTCATCAGGGCTGTAAGCTCTTTCTCTGGAAACTGTAGTGGGACAGCCTGAGCTATTGCTTTGTGGTGATCTCTCTCAATAGCACAACACATCAAGTCCTTCATTTACTCTGAATTGTGGTTCCAGATTCTGGGTGGGGTCAGAATAGGGGCTTTTTGCTTCAGTCCAGCATAATTTTTCTAGATTTCACTCTCCTAAAACTTTGTATACAGCTTGTTCCCACTCTGAGTACTTTAGCTCTATCTGCACTCTTCCTTCTTTATCCATCAGGTTACCAAACACCTCTGTTTCTATCCAGCATTTCCCCAGGTGTCCCTGAGCAGCTTGTTCCCAGCCCTATTTAGTAGGTTGGTTTGGCTTCTGGCAGTGAGCTGGTGCCAGCGAGCTCTCAAACTAGTGATAGCCATTTTTAATGGAACCACCTGGGATTGCTGTCAGGAGAGGGGCACTGAGCACATGGTGCAATGTGCTTGCATTGGTGGAACTGGGGTCTGCCCTGAGGATGTGAGAGCCGATGCATACAGGCTGTAGCAAAATGATGCCCCTGCTTCCTCAGTGCTACATGTCCCTCCATGCTTTTTCTCTTTTTGTTTTGAGCTACTGGATCAGTGAAAATGTGGGCCTCGGGAGCCATCCATCAAGGCAGGATCAGCTCTCCATATCCCAGTAACCTAGAATGGCTGAATCACAGCACTCCTGCTGATCACAGGGTCTTCCTGATGCAGCCTGCCTGGTGCCAGCTTACTTGGTGAGAGTGTTTTACACTGTCCTTCTGCACTACCTGAACCTGCAGCCTCCTGGAAGAAGTGCAGCCCCTGCACAGAGCCCTTTGTCCATGTGGTCTGTGTGTCTCAATTCTTTCCTTCGCAAGGAAGTTATTTGGACTAGCTGGCTAGTGGAAAAGAGTTGTGCCTGCAAACCTGTCTTGTACAGATGCAGGGTTACCATCAAAACAATGCTACTGCTAATATAGCATGTTTCTCTTGGGGAAGGGTGGGAATTTTGGAATAAACTACTGGCAAAAAGTTAGTGTGCAAAAATGTTATGTGCTTACTGTCACTACAAGTTATTTCCACACTATAGGAGAGCTTTGTACAAATATATGAGCAACACCCATGTATATGCCTGACTACGGCTCTGTCAAGGTGGATTTGTATTTCACAACCAAAAAAAGCACTCCTCATGATGAGATATTCTGGCAACCAAAGGGCAGGATTTACAACTGGTTGTGACTGGGGGAAGGCTCAAGTTAAGGTATTCTGCATTTCATAGCAGCGAGGTGAACATTAGAGACCTTGACCTGCAAGTGATTTCTGGAAGTATTTACAAACTTGTCTCCGCCTAGAATAGAGAAATCTGGAACCTTTTCTATTGCTTTGCCTCCATAATTGATTTTGCAGAAAAACTCCCAGACAGACGGACTCTACAAAGATTTTTTTTTTTTTTGGAATACTGAAGCACCATGTAGAGCATGAAGATAGGTGATTTCTGTACATAGAATGGATCCTATCTCCCCTGTACTCTGAGACTCTCTGTTTTTAACATCTGTGACTCTCTGCTCTTAATATCAAAGCAATAAATGAGTAAGTGCTTGAGGTCTTGTACCTGGCTCTTGAAAATACTCATAAGACTTGTCAGGTGCCTGATGATGCTCAGTTAGGGAAATTGTTCTCATTCCTATTAAAGGTGATCTGCAAAGATGGAAAGAAATCTGCAAAGATGGAAAGAAATTTGTACTGATGTTCTCAGGACCTCTGACAAGCAAAGTCTGCAGAACAGTCATGAAAGAAATATATTGAAATTCTAGGTCAGCAACATCCATTATACAAATACAACCCAGCCTCTCCAGACAGCTGATTCAGCTGGGAGGATTTTCCAAATAAGCAACATCAGGCATGATGACCTTGGTTTTCATGACTTGGAGTGAGATCCTTGGCTGATCTGAAATGGCAAAGCTGCACAGTGGCGAGCAGCTCACTGAAACTTGCAGCATCCACATTAGAACAGTTCTGGGAAGTCACTGCTTCCTGCTCACCCTGAAATACAGTCCATTCTGGAGGGAAACACAGTAACCATTTGTGTCCATTACTTTTTTTTTCTTTTTTTTTTTTTAGGCCAGGAAGTAAAGTGGTTGCAGACGCCTCTTCAAATGAAACTGCTGAGGCGACTCAGGGAGCCAAAAGGTAATTATCACATGAGAGGATAAATAATGCATTGGGTACTAGTCTCTGCTTTCAGGTAGGGTTTCCTGAAGGGTCAGATACCGTGGCCTACATATTCATGTCACATATATTAATAGCTTTTCGCTTTTCCTTCCTGTGGCTGCCAGAATATGAGAGTGAAGAATATTGTTCAATACAGTCCACAGTAATTCCAGGTACCTGCCATGGTACAGCATAACAGAAAACAGAAGGGAAAACCAAACTCAGTGTCTTTCCAGAAAAGAAAAGGTCAAAGCACCTTGATAACAGCCTATAGACCTTAATTCCTTCAGACCTATCTTGCAAATCCAAGAAATTGTACTTCAAGATGTATCTATGACTGGGAAAGTCATAAAGTGCAGCTTTTGAACTGCCAGTGAAACTGTTCTTATTAGTCTTAAGATAAAAAGCCCAGCTGTGCCAGTGGAAAGGCAGCTGTTCAATTCTCTCTAAATGAAGCAGAGAAAAGGACCAGCTTAAGTAGCAAAACTGCTTTACAGGCCCCTAATATCTTCTTTCCGTTGTGTTGCCTTGAGAGGTTGCTGGATTCTTTCCAAGGACAGAGGAGCCCCTCCAGCTGCCCGCAATGCTGGAAGGGGAAGACACAGAAGAAAGAAATATATGAATTCAATGGACCTTTGCTTTTCTTCCCCTAGTCCCTCCCCTCCTTAAAGGTGTCCTCTGCCTCTGCATGAAGCTGAGAGGTGAGGTACTGAGAAATGGGGAGCAGTGTACCCGTCTCTTTCCTTTCGGCCATGGGTCCTGCTAGAGAAGGTCATCTTTGCACTGTGCCTGCATGGTTCATGGTTTCTCAGCTCTGCCCATCTCTTACCCATACCAGGTGCACCAGGGAGCCTGTAGTTTGCCCACACAGGCATCCTTGGCCTGATACTCAGTCACTTAGCACTGTACAATAGCATGCTGAACCAGCAGCATACACATCAGCATATGTAGCACCCCATGCACTCCAGGATGTGACCTCTATCCACATATGGGGAGCGAGTGTATTACTGAGGACAGGTATGGTCCCATCTCAGGTGACAGTATAGTCTTTTGCATCAGGCCACACTGAGGCTCTCTCCTTGCTTGTAGGGGCTCTTCATTCCTCCACATTCAATTTCAAGTGACTCAAATGATGAGATTTCCAACCCTCCTAGCTCTTTCCAGCAGATGTCTCTTCTGGGAGCATTGGCTGTTGCTGCAATTCCTATTGTAACAGTTTTTCTACACATTCCAGCTGTTGGGATCAAGTTATTGACTGATACTCTCAGTCTTCACTGAAGAAAATAAATAGAGTCTGCCTTGTATGTAAGGACAGCCAAATTGTCTGAAGGCAAGGCAGCTGAGCCTGGATGTGATCTAGCTGCATTAGTCAAGGTCCCTGTCTGAACTCAGAAGCCCTGGGTTCAGCTTTTTAGCACAGGAAAGGTGCCACACTTTCCTGACTAGCCTAAATTAAGACTCAAGTGGGTCTCTGCAACTGCAGTGATCCCTACACCATGGTCTGCTCTGCAGTGGAGATATTCTCTGTCAGGAGCCTTCCCACTGGTGGGGTGAGAAGCAGGAAACAAAAGACACATCTGAGTCACAAAAAAAGTGTCCTAGTTTTGAAGGTCCCAGCCCATGATTTTTCGGTGTTTGGGGTTGGTGACCTTGTGAAGTTGCCCTGCTGTGCACTCCACATCTTAATGTGACCCGTTTAAATTTCTAATCCTTATTAAACACAGCATTAACATTCAATAAATGTCTTATTGATTGCTGATTTACTCATCTGGTATTTAACTAGCGTTCTCTTAAGGAATGACTAAATAGTCAGAAGCAAGTGATAGTTACTGCATTTAAGAGGATTCAACTGATATAAAACGAACGGGGAAAGTACCCTTCAGAGGTTAAGGACTGCAGGAACAGAATCTGCCCCATATCTAAACATTTTTGTATTCAATAGGCTTTATTAAAAATACCATAATGCTTTGTTAAATCAAAATGTGTTTAAATGAAATCCAAATGCCTTATCTACAAACAAGAAAGCATTTCAGTTACTGCATAGCTTAACTGGCCCAAAACAATACTTCGTTCCTCAGCCTGCAAAACCTATGGCTGGCCACTAAACAGCACAGCAGTAAGAAGCAATGCTCCATGTTGTGCTTACCATGTGCTGCACAAAGTGTGTCTTTTTTCTGGAAAAGATGAAATACAAAAGCATAACAGTCTCTTCCTCAGCCTTTCTCATATCCAAGAGTTTAGCAAGACAGGTAATGTAGGTGTTAGTTTCTGCAACTGGCCATAGTGCTTTTCCTTTCTGCAACATTGGGTGAGCCACTTAGCTTGCCTGTGCCTCAGTTTCTCCACTTACAGAGTGGCATGCTGTGAAGATAATTCATTTGATGATGTCTAAAGAGGTCTTTGAGTTCTTCTTGAGAGCTAGGAGGAGCTGGTGAACACTCAAGAAAGTCAATGCAGTAGAACTTTATTATTTTTGTTGTTGCTATACATTGTCATTTCACATAACTCCTGATTTCTGTAGGACTGTGTCCTTCTCATTGATCTCAAACCAAAGATCAGAAAAAAAGCAAAAAAGTTTGGGGGATAAATGAGCTTCCTCATCTTCCAGGCCAGCTACAGTTCATTCAGTCTTTATCCCTGCTTAGCTTGCTGTTACCACATTTGGACTTTCCCAATATGTGAGTGAAGAGGAAGACCAGCACAGATACTACAGAAAAGAGTTCTTTTTCCTCTGGGAAACTGGCCAACATTTTTGTTTTAATTGAGCCCAGTTTCCTTGCGAATTACTTTCTGCCTAGCTGTCAAACTTTCTGTAAACAGTTTAGAAAGAGTCATAAGATAAATCCCCCAACGAAGAGTAAAATAAACATAGTCACAAGTTACTGAAGTGAGCTCTCTCTTCCTTCTGCTCTTTGTTAGCTGTCACAGGAGCTAATTTTCCACTGAGTCACAAAAAAACAGACCAGGGAGGTAACAAGAGACAGCACAAACAAAGTCATAATGGAGAAAATCTACATATATTTTTTTAAGCTTTGAGATGGATTTGAACAGGCAACTGAACTTCCTCAGATACAGGGTGGCACTAAACCAATTATGTAAAATGACTTTTGGTGTTCTCTCCTCTGCCTGCTAGGCTGAAAGACAACAAGGACAAAGCCTATGTGAAGACCTTAGACTTTCTTCTGTATATCCTCTCACCAGGAGCTGCAGCTCTCAGGAGCCCACATGAGGACTTCGAGAGCTTCCTGTCTCCTGCTGCCAAAACCAAAGCAAGCACAATATTGACTAGCTTAAATATGCAGTGTGAGGATGATGCTCAGGCTGTGCTTAAGACTACAGCTGTGACATGCTCAGATGGGCTTATATTATGATTTCTGCTCAAGAAACAAAATAATATTTAATGTGCAACACCCATCTTAATTGCTTTGTTATCTTAAAATTTCAAGGTTGAATCCGATTATGGTCAAACGCTCTGTAATGTCCAAAGAAGTTAAAATGCTGTCCATGTACCACTAAGAGTTTCTACTTAAATGCAATTTATTCCATGATTCAGTGTTTTTAGTAGGGCTCACTGGTCAGAATACCAAGATAGAAGTAAGCAGCTCAGCTTTCTCAATACTTGTCTATATGAGACTTCTTCCCCACTCCAGACGAAAAGCAGTCAAAGATGCAAAAGGCACATGGAAACGAAGTGTTTAATCAATAAGATGTTGAGCTAGAAGGAGTCACAGAAAAAAGGGAGGTCAGGGTCTGCTGCAAACAAGCAGTACGAGAATTTGGATCATACCTCCACCACATGCAGCTTACACAGGATCTGCGTTTGTGGCACATGGGGCTATCACTGTGTGTGGGAAAGTCAAAATCTAAATCAATCCTCATAATGATAGCTCTACAGATTGGGATGTCAGCTTTGATATGAGATAGTGACTGCTTCTGTGCACATGTGCACTGTATCCAGAAGCCAAGGGGAGGAGCCAAGAGCTAGCTGAAACATTTCTTTGAGCTCAGAGCCTTTGACACCCTGTATTTTGGATGCAGTTGACTGTGCTGACAGGGGTGTAATTGGCAAAATGATGATACAGTCTGAGGTCTGGATCTTTAAAATAAACAAAAGATGGAATCAATCTTTGGCTTCAGGAAAGCTGTTTACCTGTAGGAGTTGCTTTTAGGCAGCCTTGGTAAGGGAAGAGTCATGCTATTATATTTCCAATGTTTCTCTTGATGAAAATCCAAACATCATTTAATTTAGCTTGGCTGGTGAGGGGGCAATTAGGTTGGCTGGCAAGGAGGTAGGAACAGAAATAATCTGTAGCCTGGTATGTACAGAAGGGAGCTCAGGAAAGAGAAGGTGTATCTGGGACTGCCACCACCCTGACTTACCCAAGTCAGGAGCCCTGCACTAAAAAGAAACTTGAACTGAGCATTCCTATGCACAGTTTCAGTACATGGTTGTATGTCTCTAATCTTTGTGAAACTCCATCTGTTATGGATCTTTTTTATGATCTTCCTTAGGGTTTTAGATGCAACTTAAGTTTTTCCCCTCTCAAGCCATAATTTGATTTTCACGATTGCAATTCTGCGGTGCAGTGTCAGACAGTATTGCTTGGATGTGTATCTTGATTTTACAAATGTTTTTATATCCCCCTTGGTATTTACCACAGGCTCTAATTATACTTGCCTGGAAATGGGCATATTCACTAACAGCCAGGGTGCTTGGAAAAGAAGATCCAGACTGTCTTACTTAGCTCTCAGTCTTCACTAGTTACTTGTGCTTCTTGTTGGCTACTTGAATAGGCTTCATTATGGATCCTGGCAAAGCTAGAGAGATACAATTAATGTGAACTGTTCAGGTAACAGAAATCCCAGCTGTGGATCTGTTTGGAAGATCAGTTGTTGCCAACCAGTCATTCGTCTGGACTGCCCAACAAATATACCTGTAATCCTTGATTTGCAGCAGACCCACTTTGTGCTATGCCAGAGCATATCAGCTTCAACTGAACAGTGTCCATAGGGAAGTCAGCCTATGCTTTTTCAGAGCAGTGGCTCTTCATTGCAGCTGCAGCACGTTTCTGTATGGTTACACAGTGCTTTGATAGCGAGGCTTGGAGAGTAGAATGGCGTGGCTGATCAACATTTTCTACTTCCCTAACCATGGTTTACCCAGCTCCCTCACTCATGCTGCTGTCATTAGCCCTCTTTTCTCCTGGGCTTTCAAGAAAATCAAGAGACTTTCACCATCAGGATTTTACTAGTTTGCCCTTTGTCAGAAACATTTTTTTCCTTTTGTGTGCAAAATTAAAAACAAAAAACCAACAACAACAAAAAACCCAAACAAACAAACAAACAAAAAAAACACAACAAAATAAAACAACAAAAACAGCAACAAAAACCCCAAATCAACCCCCCCCCCGCCCCGATACTACTTCCAGTCATAATAAAAATAAATCATGGTAGTATGGCTAACAAGCTTTTTATTGAAATTCCTTTCTTTCAGGAGTTTTCCCCGTACAGCAGCAAAACCCATGAGTATTAGACAGGAAGTATTAATCCAAAACCACAAGATAATACAAGTGTGCAAAACCCAGGAAAGTTGTTTGAATTTGGCACCACACTTGCCATTTTCATCTCACAAAAAGTTCCAGAAATGACCTTGGATTTGCTTCTCCTTGAAGTCTCATGAAGAGAATTTGAATGAAAAATGTTCAAAATTAGAAAAGCACTATGGAAAATGTTTGGGTTTGCATCACAATTTTACTTCAAATTTAATTTAATTTTCCCCACTTCTTAAATTATTTCCATTTTTAAAATGTAATTTCATGATACATTACTGGCACGCACTGCTGCTTCTGATAGATTATAATATGACATAATACAGTAGCTGAAACATTTATTATTACTTTAATGTAATTTGGTGAAATGTATAATTTTAATAATTAGCAGTAGCTGTTAGTTAGAGCTAGTTAAAACTTTTTGCCATATTCCCTAGAGTATTTTATCTTATTCTTTCAATCTGTGCTGTAATGTAACAGACTGACATTTTGTGCACTGTAAATAACTTGAATGCCAGGGTGAGTCAACAGCAATGATTTGCAGAAAGCAGTGTTAATAGTGCTGTAAGAAACAGCTTAATATTAGAGGTACTTAGCTCATGTTTTCCTTCCCTATATCAGCAGACACTTTACTAAGACAATTCATTCATTACTTCTGTTTTCCAGATAGGTAACCAGAGGCTTAGACTAGTACAGGTTTCAGGACAGCATTAATATATGTGATCTGCATTTTACAGGTACTGCCATAACTTTTCCACACCATTGTTTTCTAGGAGTTTTCAGATGCAGCAGCAGTCCAGCACAAGAAGCAACACAGCATTTATACTCTACCCAGCCAAAATTTCCTTCTGAACTCTCTGGTATTCAGGAAAAGACAGTTCCTTTCACAAGGCTCAGCTTACCTCTCCTCTTACACCAACCACTTCTGATCTTTTGAGGGACCCTTAATCTCACTCATCCCTGAGTGCAGAGAGCAGTCTTGACTCCAGATTTTTGCAGACTGCAAAGGTGGGATGTAGCAAAGGAAGGCCTCCTGGTGTCATGCTTTCTTCCATGTCCACTGCATGCCTGCAAAGATCTTAGTGAGATGCTAGGTCTAACCACGGACCAGCACCTCTTAAATGCTGAATTTCTACTTTCTTCGAATTTGGATCAGGCCCAAACTGAGCAATTTCTTTTGCTGTTGAGTCATTGTATTCTTGAGTGGGTGAGACCTTCCCTCAGCTATGGCTTAGACCAGGCCCTTATATATGAGTCAGCACTTCAGATGGGGCACACTGGCCTTGGCCATCTCTCTTGCAGGTGCAACCTGGGGGCAAGCAACCTTTACACCAAAAACACCCCAGGCCATAGGGATTGCTATTGTGCCAGAGGATGGCAAAGGCCTATTCCTCTCCCTGTCCTTGAGAGGACAGGTTGACTCAGAGGAATGAGACGAGATGCACAGAGGTCTGTTTGCTTCTTCCTCTTCTCTCTCATTCACTCTCAGCTGTGCTGCTATTCTAGACTCATGGACCTAAATCTGAACCACAGGCATTTACATGGCTTGATATTTTTATATCAAGAAAAATGAGTTTCCATTTAGTCAAAAGTGGCTGGAATCCCAGGTCTGGAACTGTGCTGAGGGATAAAGTCTGGGAAAAAAAAAAAAAAAGGCACAAAAGGAAATCTCCAACAAGGAAACATTAAATGCTATGGCAACAAGAGAAACAACAAATAGGGCTTAAAGACACAGGCTCAGCACTAATTTAAGTGCTGGGAAGTACAAAGAGGGAAATATCCATAGCTTATAATGCTACGTTTTATCTGGGATGAGGAGATGGGATCCTATGCCCTTAAACAGCAAAGTATATCTGCTAGATGTAGACAGACAGGCTGTGTCCTGCTGCAGGCTGCTGGCTTTCATCAGAATCCCTTCTGACCACTGAGCTGACATTACATGTGGAAACTGAACTATTCTCACATTATCCCCCTTTCCTGAGCCTTCTTACCAGTCATGTGCTGTAAATACAAAGGAAGGAACATATCTGTGTAATTTGTTAATCCAGTGATAGGAGTTGGCTGAGCTTCTGCTGCCAAACCATTCGCTTTTCAGCCACAGACAGATTCCTCCTTTCCCCAAAGAGCAGAGATTTTTCTCCAATGACATTTGACTTGCTCTGTGCTAATTGACAGCTCCCTGTTGAAAATGATGTATGTGTTCAGGGTATGCTGGGTTTTGTCCCAGTTCACCCTGGCCTTAGCAACAACACTTCATAGTTCTCACTTCAACTTCTAAATCCCTGGCAGACAGATAATTTCCATACATAAATCTTCTGACTTCTATCCAGAGCACCCCAAAAGATATTTCTCTTGTTTCTTCTTTTTCCTCTGTAGATCTGAATCTCTAACCATCATGGCACAGAAGTTTCCCGTAAACATTTGGAGAGGACAGACAGGTAAAAAGTAGTCTGCAAAGTGCTCAGTGGAAGGCAGGGGCTTCTGGAAGGACACAGGTTTCAGCCAAGAAGATCTGAATTTAATGTGTTTGCACTTCTGCCACAAACTTCATTTGAGATCCTTGTTAAGGCACCTCCTTTCACTATGCCTTCAAGTTCTGAAGTATCGATGTTAGAGAGACCATAATCTATCTGGGCTAAGGAATCTCTCCCGTGTGCATGTACAGCATCCACCATAATGAGGCTTCAACCTGAGCTGAGACCTGGAAAAGCTACTTCCATATAAACACCAGGTGAACTTGTTGTGTAAGGTATTGACAGGCTGTTCCGTTGTAGCACACTGCATTGCAAAACTCAGCGCCTGGATTTCTGTGTTCCTGGAGCTGCTACAAAGATGAGGTCATAATAACATATGCATAGTAATTTGGAAGTAATATTTGTGAAACAGACATATTTTCTCGTAAAAGAAAAAAAAGAGCAATTCTCCACTGTGTGTTTAACTGGTTGTTTTGGTTTGTTTTGTTTTGGTTTTTGTTTTGGTTTGGGTTGGTTTGTTTAATTGGTTTTGGTTTTTTAATTTAAAAAATGCCATCACAAGACTGTGCTTCTCAGCATTGAATGGCAATGACATCTGAATTTCAGGCGACTCCATCTCTTATTCAGCTGCTCTGACCGTCTTTTCCCCAGACTGACCAATTTTCTCCTCCTATAAGGTGATATTGCATTTCCTCACTATCCTTGCCCTTACCCCAAGGCCTTTACTGTGAGCCTGTCCCAGGCTGTGAGGAGTCATAAGGAAGAGACATATGGCCTGGACATCTGCTGCTCTGAGGACAGGATAGCCTACTGCAACACACCAAGGCTGCTGTGGGTCACAGTGTGCATGATGTGAACTGTCCCTGTGTATGTCCCTGTGAACCATGAGAGCTGGCTGGGTTTCACAGACCATTCAGAGATGTGAGAAGTGGCTGAACTTCACAGAGAGGGGAGCTTTGGGAATGTTTGGGGGAACGACTCTTGCCAGGCCAGCAGCAATCTGGGAACTGCAACAGTAGTAGCATAGAGGACAGAGATTGTATGGGTAACTATGATGTCAGAAATACCAAACCTGAGTATTGATGTATCAAAACTGGAGCCAGTAGAGAAGCTGTAATATGGAGGGAGTTGTTTATGTGGGAGGGAATTGAGCTGAGAAAGCAAAGGACAAGAACAACAAAGAGGAGGATCAAGTAATAGGATATTAAGGTGTGCAGACTGGGCTGTCCAAGGACAACTGCCATGCAGCCCTGCACCTGACTGCTCCAACGTGGGGCAGAAAAATAAACCAAATGTTCTTTCTGATACATGTTTGTGTAGCCACTACTTGTAGCACTGACCACAGCACAGCAAAGCAAGGAAAGTCACAGCAAACCTCCTCTCTCTTTAGTGATGTTTCTGTGTCCAGGCTGCCCAAGGTTTGGAGAAAACATGTGCCAAGGTGACAAGAGGGGACAAAGAGTAGCAGCAGCAGCAGTAAAGGGAGAAGATGAAATTTCATTAGTGTAAATTCCTCCCTCTGAAGAGCAGACTGAGGAAGCAACTCTCACCTTCAGTGTGTTTCACGGGACAGACTAATTGTGGGGGACAGGAACAGGACAGTGGTTATTTCTCTTCCTCTGATCTACCATTTGAGCTGGGACTGGTTTCTTAATTTCTTGTTGTATAAGTTTTCTTTTTCTATAATGACAGGATAAGAATACCCTCCTTTGAGAAGTCTTTTGATATCCAAGGAGGAAAATCTTCATATAGAAGTTACAGATTATTAGCTTTATCAATGTTGCAGCCATCTTCCTCTTGGACAAAGTCTCTCATTTGTACTAAGAATATAATTGCTGCATAACTCTCTCTGGTGTCACACTGAAATATATCTACTTTCATTGTACAGAAGGAGAGTTGTGTTGCTTCATTCAAGGACTTGTTAAACTTCTCAATGTGTGTCCTGGCAAGGCGTCATGAAGAGGTACATACAAGGGTAAATGAGAATAATGACAACCTTTTTCTTTGGCTTCTGTCTCAGTGGATTTGTGTTCTCTGAGTTTCAGGAAATTCCAAGTTAAAAAACCCCAACCAAACAATGAAGAACAGTTTATCGTTTTTACGATTTCAACCGAGTTTCCTCAGAACTGCTGCCAGGTACATTCAAGACAAAGGGATGTTTTTTGACCAAACTCAGTTTTTGACCAAAAATCTCAGTTCCAAGAGTGTAACATTCATTCCATGCCATTTTGTGTTTCAGCTGAGCACATTTCACATAGATCTGTTCAGAACTAGGGCTTTCATCTTATACCAGCTCCTAGAGGACAACATAGTTCCAGTGCTTTCAGCCTCACTTGCCTGCCTGTTTCATACAGATGTGAACAGGTTCTGTCTGTATTAAACATTGAGCTCAAGGCTCAATGGAAACCTCTGTGACACTATTTCGCGATGCAACCCTGATACATTTTGCATAGAGGTAAAGCCCAACATTTAAAAAAAATATTTAAATAATATTCACTGAGATCAGAGGTTGAATACTGAAAGGCTTCTGTCTTTCACTATGTCAGCTGTGTGCCTCTTGTGTCTTGAAAGCAGCTTACAGACTCAGAGCAGGAGAAATCAGCAAACCCTTAGAATCATAGAATCATTTAGGGTGGAAAAGACACTTGAGATCATTGAGTCCAACCATAAACCAAACACTGCCAAGCCCACCACTAAACCATGTCCCTAAGCACCACATCTACATGTCTTTTAAATACCTCCAGGATTGGTGACTCCACCACTTCCCCAGGCAACCTGTTCCGATGCTTGACAACCCTTCCCATGAAAAAATATTTTCTAATATGTAATCTAAACCTTCCCTGGTCCAACTTGAGGCTGTTTCCTCTTGGTCTATTACTTGCTACTTGGGAAAAGAGACCAACACCCTCCTCGCTACAACCTCCGTTCAGATAATTGTAGAGAGTGATAAGGTCACCTCCGAGCCTCCTCTTCTCCAGGCTAATCAACCCCTGTTCCCTCAACTGCTCCTCGTAAGGCTTGTGCTCCAGACCTTTCAGCAGCTTCATTGCTCTACTTTGAACTCACTCCAGCACCTCAATGTCTTTCTTGTACAGAGGGGCCCAAAACTGAACACGGTAGTCAAGGCGGGGCCTCACCAGTGCTAAGGACAAGGGGATGATCACTTCCCTAGTCCTGCTGACCACAGTATTTCTGATACAAGCCAGGTTGCTATTCACCACCTGGGCACACTGCTGGCTCATATTCAGTCAGCTGTTGACCAACACTTCCTGGTCCTTTTCCACCAGGCAGCTTTCCATCTGCTCTTCCCCAGGCTTGTGGCATTACATAGGGTTGTTGTAACCCAAGTTCAGGACCCAGCACTTAGCCTTGCTGGTTCTTGCACTGCAGTGAATGGGCTGTCCTTGGTGTTGGAGGTCAGAACTGGTGGCCATGGACTGTCAGGCCAGCCTTGGCCCCAGCATCCTGGTAAGAGTTGAGTTGAGCTTATTTGAGTGGAGTTTAGCTCCTTTGCCACATTTGGACATGATCTCCATGTCTTTTCTTTCATTTTCTAGCTATAAATAAAGCCTGAAAGAGTTTTTATTTTACAGATATTTTGAGAGAACTTTTCAGCAGATATGTTGTACTTGAAAACTTTAGAAACATCTCTACTCTTTTTCCCGATAGACTCTCTGGACAGCTTGAGAACAAATAGGCTTATGATATCTATGATAAAGGTATAGCACAAATAGCTGAGAGAATAAGTAATTTTTATCTAGGCTGTTTAAGATGCTGGGTTTTGTTAGTACATGTTTAATGTAACGCCCCTACAGACAGCTGGAAAAAAAAATTTTCTAAAGATTCAGCTCAGTCTGCTCTATACAGCAAATATCACAGATATCCATGCAGTTTCACAAGCAGCAGCAGTGAAGATGAGCATTGACCCTTCTGATGCTTCAAAGATTAAAAATGAGAATGGAGCCTTTCTGAGAGGGAGAAGAAGTCCTGATTTAACAGGCCTTTTTCAATCTGTCTCAAAAAGGAACGAGAAGAGTACAGACTTATCTTGCACTTCCTTTTGCCATTTCACCTTTCTGCTGCTTCTTATAGCTCAGGAAATGTCAGAAAAGAGCTGCAGTTAAGGCAGAAGTTTCCGACTGCAGAGTCACCAAGTGGAAAAGAACCCAGCTGTGTGTTTCCATGCTGTGCTCCAAGAGGATCCATACAAGTTAGTTCACGGAGAGTGGAAACAGCTCTTGTTATACCAAATGATATGTCTGGGAAAAACTGACAAGCTTCTGGGCTAACTTATGCTGTCTTGTAGAAAACTTGTCTGTTTTTCCCAGCTATATCGCTTGGCCTAATCAATAATTTTCCTTCTCCTGTGAACTGTGCCATAGTATTAGCCATGTGATTTTTCTTATGTCTTTTCCCTCTATTACACAATAATATGTTTAAAGAGGCTGAGTTAGGACAGAAAAAGCAAATCATAAGAAAAAAACAGCAGCTAATCCCTTAGGCCAGGTAATTACACTTCTGGAGACATCTGAAAACTTTGTAAGCTTCACATTTGTCAATTTAAAACAGATGATGTTCATGAAATGACAGTTATTCCCCACAAGATAGTGCCAACAGCTATGGTTGACAATGTGTTTAAGTCCATCCCCACTCAAGAAAGCATTTAAGGACTCATTCAATTGTAAACATTATTGTTATGAAGATAAGCATCCCATTTGAGAGTGTTTTTGATTGTATATGCTCCACCATAGTATGAGGTCACCTGTTTCTGGTGCAGTTCCACCAGGTCATAACTGGGCCTCCCCATAAGGTGCCCTCTCTTCCCAGTTGTCCAAGGGCACCGTCTGTATAGGTGCTGGGTTACTCTCTTCAGCAGGCTGCCACTGTGCCCAAAGTGCTGTTATGGAAGTGTCACTGTGGTATCTTTACTGCTGCCGTCCTGTGGGGTACAAGAACAGGAGCATCTCTTCCTGGAGGGTGTTTGGGATAGTATTGTAACTCCCATAGCAGGGAAAGTAAACACTCTGGATGTAAAATCTTGCAGAATACGATGATTTACTTAAATAAAAGCAAAAGTACATAAAAGTAGTGGACAAATAGTGAAAAATGCCTGTATCTTAGTTTTCTCTGACAGGCATTTGACTTGAACAACAAATGAAAATTACTTTGTTCTTCAGTCATGTTCTTCTCTTTTTTTCTTTGCTACAGAACAGCTTGCTTTGACTGCCTACTCCCACACATGAGGAGAAGACCTTCTGCTGTGAAAACACTTCTTTGATCATCTCACCTGCTAAGATCTCCTGTCCTTTGTGAATTCCTCAGTTGGTATACAGCCCATCACCAACACTTGGTCTTTTGCTTTTATGTTAGGCATCTTCCAATTGCCACTTCCCACTTCCCCTTCCTCTTTTGCAGAAAGCTAATGAACACCTGTAGCCATCCCATCCTCTCAAAGTGTTTCCCTTAGGCAGGCTGTCAGTAAAGTTTAATGACTGACACCTTCCCTGTCTGGCAGGCACTTGTTGAGAGACCTACAGGCCCACTTTCCATGACAGAGCAGTTCTGGAAACCAGGGGTCATGCTTGGGACTGCAGCACCTGCTCCAAACCAGGGTTTCTGCCTCGAGTAAAGGTAATCACAGAATGTGCTATGGAGTTTGCTGTCACACTGGCCCAGCACCTATTTAGTTCTTTGTTTCATAAATTAAAAGTTATTTTGCACAACAGGTAAGATTAATAAATCAGAGACAATTTGCAGTGCTAAAAGAATCTCTCCAATAGTATGCACTCAAGGCTGCACCCCAGACCAAATAACTGTCTAGAAATTCATATACAGAACACATAAGTCTTAGTGTCTGAAAAGTCAAAAAGGAGTACAGAAAAGGTAAATGTCTTTCTTGGGAAACCTGCTATCTAGAGATTAATCTTCCATAAATACATCCCCTATTCTGGAGAACTACAAACAGTAAAAGAAACAATTACGCATTTCTGTGGAAGCTGAAATTAGATGATCATTGCCTGTCATCTCAAGGGAGTTCATATTTATTCTGTTGAACATTTTACTAACACCGGGAAAATATTATCTTTTCCTAAACATTTGTCCTTTGTCATGTTGCCAAAGCTTTACAGAATTATGAATTCTTTAGTGATAGCAGTGCTATTATTTCTCATTTCTAATGTAAGCAATTTTTTGGTCCAAAATTGAGACACCTCATAATGATGTTGTAATGAGACCTAATGCCTGCATATTTGAACATATGGGAAAAAAGTGCATGAAGCTATATAAAAAAATCATTATTCCTGTGGTAAAAGTAGGCAATGCTCACATCAATCACTCATACCAATAGGGCTGTACGTATACTTGACAATGACATCCACATTGTAAATAATAGGGAATTGCACAGGTGAAGACAGAAGTTCAGCAGGAACCATCTGAGGCTGCAGCAGATGCAGTGGCATCTGTGCTGGTACTGTGAGGAGCTCTGCACTTGGAATAGCAATGGGCAATGCAAGACAGAAAGATAGTGAATTTACGTGAGAATAAAGCAGTGAGTAGAGGGTAGCTAGTTGCCATAGCTCAGTTAGACTTCTCTACAGCCCCTTCTGAGATACCTTATAGAAGGACAGAAATGAATTTAAACTATCATGACTGAGAAACAAAGTATATGAGTCAAAACTGTCTGGGAGACAGGAAGAGTAGGAACTATTTTTTTTTCTCATACTTGGCAATGTAGGTGTAGTGAGGTTTCTAACATGGATGTGAAGTCATACGTAGTTTAATACATGTACTAAAGATGAGTGAGCTGAGACCTAGCAACTGTCGCAGATAGCATAAGGTTAAGCTGATCAGTGCAGATCAAGGAATGTCTATGAGGTGCTTGCAAAGGATCCAAGTGTAGTCTAAGCAAGGATCTAGGGAAGCAGATAAAACAACAAGCCGAGTTCAATATAAGCATCAGAAGAGTAAGTTACTCCTGCACTCCTCAATGATGGGTTACTTATCATCAGCTCAGGCAAGTGGGCTGGGTCCTGCTCTGGGCAGGCCAAAGACATAGTGGCTGTAGTGGCAGCTGCATCCCAGCAAGCCTCAAAGTATGGACAAAAGAGACCATGATCAAGAGGATGATGCAGTGCTTATCTTATCAGTGAGATGCCCCCTATGGGATACTCAGCTCATCCCAATCACTGCATTTCTAATGGATGTTGTGGAATTAAGAGGATGGAGAGGAAAAGGAGAGGGATAGAGAAAAAAAAGTATACTGGTCTCTTGGTAGCAATTTAAAAAGCCATGAGTATTGTCTTACCAAAAAATAGTAACCTGCTGAATCAAGAAAATTATAGAGAGGTATGGTTTAAGTGTTTGCCTTGGGTTTTAGGAACCATGGGGTAATTTAATGAAACAGAAGGTGGCCAGTTCAAATCTGATCAGAGAAATGATTCCTGGTGTAACATGTAGTTAGATAACGGATCATTTCTATTGTATACCCCTGGGAGCAAGATACTAGCAAGTTAAAAAGGGGTATTAGACACATGTATAGATAGCAAGAGGTAAAGAGTATAATTGCTGAACAATAAACACTTCAGGAGTTGAGCTAGTCTTTATTTGTAGAGAACAGGATAAAACCATGAGCTGGAACAGGTTATCCCAATGATTTTACTATCTATATCTGTTGAAATATACTATCTTGGTCATTTTTGGAGGCAGAACACTATACAAAGAGGATACTCAATCTTATCTGGCCCGGCTGGGTTTATGTGACAATATTCCAACAGACGTATGAATGCTAGGCCTGAAAGAAAAGGAAGGAGTGAGGCTTTTGGCAGAGCAGTTTGTAGTGGAATAATGAAAAGGCAGGGGACACTTCAGGTCAGTCCCAAAGGGCACTGCAAGAGCCATTCAGTAATAGAAATCATCCATTGTCACTCGGGCACAAATATTTTGAAAGGAACAAATTCTGGACAGATTCAGAAAAGCTGCTGGCTTAACATTCTGATGAGATTTCCATAGGGAAGTCACAGTATTTGCAAGGTTGCCAATTTTCAAGCAGTTCTCTCTCAGCTCATTTATTTGTTTCCCTCCCCACAATACTAAACATGATTATATCACATTATGAATGTATCACCTGCCAAATTTCATCTCCTATTAATCACACTGAGCACTGTTACCTTATAAAAGAGTCTTAAAGTGATTAAGCTGTTTACTCTGTGCCTATGTACAGAGGAAAAAAAAGTCTCATCAGCTTACTTTGGAGTACTATTTATCAAGGCATCCTTTTTATCTTTTCCTCCTCTTTTTGCAGTTGATGTGTCACACTTCAAAGGGAAAGGCTGTAAAATAAAGCAGTGGTTCCACTGTTGTGGATCACATGGAGGAAGTGGATGATATAACACTAAATACACCCCAGCTAGACAGGAATGTGCAGATCTCTGTCATTTGCATCTTACTGTTCTCACTTATTCATTCATGATGTGACTTCTGGTTGAGAAAATCATAAAACATTTAAAGCATTAAAGCAGTTCAACTGGTGCTGCTAAAATTGCAGAGAAGGGCAGGCAATGAAGGCTAGATCCTCATGTGACACTTAGATGTCACCCTTCTGGCATCTGTACTCCA
The DNA here is from genome assembly GCF_037038585.1 of Patagioenas fasciata. Classification (NCBI taxonomy): domain Eukaryota; kingdom Metazoa; phylum Chordata; class Aves; order Columbiformes; family Columbidae; genus Patagioenas; species Patagioenas fasciata. The sequence goes on along the minus strand of NC_092524.1, from coordinate 23,389,700 downwards.
CAGAAGCAGACAATATTTTGCAGCCCAAACCAGTGTGATCTGCCCCATGAAATACAGGTTTGCAGACTAAGTCAATATTTCATTTTACTTTTTCATATAGTATGCAGTCCTCACATAAATTCCCCAGACTGGGTTTGGGCTTACCTTATCTAATATCAGACATCTTAAATGTCACTGTTTACATCAAAGGTAGTCTTACAAAATCCCTTCCTAGTGCATAGAGGAGAACAGAAAACTCATCCTGATGCTGATTTTTAAAAGAGTGCTAATAAATCACATACCAGAAGTTTCTAGTTGTCTCCAATTATAATGAAGAACACTCAAAGCACTAACTCAGATATCTATATAAAATCATCTAACATTTGGTGAGCTGCATGTTATCCTCATGTCTGAAATGGAAGACCCATCAAAGAGTATAAAATGCTAGAGACCAGGACTGAAACATGTCAGTTAAATTACATCTTAGATCAGTAATAGAAGATTGGCAGGGGAACCAATTTTCTCTGATTGACTCCCATTGAAAGAGCAGAAATACCATATATTATGAAAAGGAATGTGATTGTTCTCTACCTTAGTTATGCATTGTGATATTTCACCATACACAACAATCCCATTAAGTGGATCATTGAGTTGGTATTGTAGGCTTCTGCCCAAGATCTCTTACTCATAATGATATGCGTGACAGTTTACTGTTTAGAGCAGAGAGATAAAAGCTGCATGTAAAAACTAATTAAATACTTCAAGGTGCTGGTATTGACTTTGGCCTTGAGATACTGCTGTTACAAACTAATTGTCTAAAAGCCAATGCTTACAAGGTTCCTCAGGAAAGATGCATAGTTTATGAACTTTAACAGGCCAAAACTTTTGGGAAACACATCTGAGGACATCAACAAGAAAATAATTCCCCTCAGAGATCAAATAGCTGGACATACTCAGTTGTGCTCCTGACTTTAACAGTGGCTTCTTCTGAAGACATAGAAAAGCCAACTTTGGATAGTTATGACATAAACAGTCCATACAGGAAATGTCTTTTTAATGTTTGTTTTGATAGTGTTTGGGAAAATCCTTGTTCATAAGCACATATAATACAGGAAGATAAATTGTATTTCGTTAACATTTTTGCCCCTAGTCACATGAATCTAGATAATAAAGTTCTTTGAAGTGGTGCACTCATATGAACTATGCCTATATTACCTGCAAAGGATGGTCCCATGACTGCCTCAGGAGATGAATTGCCTATTTGCCTCAGGGTGAGGCACAACTGGAGCAGCATTTCCATCATCTGTAGGATCATGTATGGCCAGGCCAGCCAAGAGGTAAGTCAAGAGATGCAGGACAGGAAACAAATCAGGCTCATAAACCCTCCAGAGTTTCTGTTTCAACATAGCATAAACGTGACTTTCAATTTCAGACTAATTCATATCAGCTAATCATCAGGATCCTTATGGACCTGCTCATTAAATACTGAGGGACAGTATGTTGCAACATATGATCTTTCTGATTCATATCCCAATATCACTGCCTAAAAAATAATAAAAGAAAATTATTAGGAATTTTTTTTCCAAGTTTTTAAGCGGAACATCCATAGTAGTCTGGCATGTCAGAGTTTGAAGATGACAAGGATGACATGGAGAATAAATATGTAGAAATAGGATCATCATAGGATCATCAGAACTGTCAACTCTCACATCAATGTCTGATAGGGACAGAAGATGTGCAGAAGATGCTACTTTACAGCAACTTGTTTTTCAGCATCTGGTTTTGCACTAGTTGAAGATGCTGATGACCTTTTTTTTTTTTTTTTTTTTTTTTGGAATAAAACTGAAGACATAACTGCATATTGTCCTTAGATTTTGATGGGTACATCAATGTCATGGTGACTTTGTCCAGTTGTTCTCAGAATGGACTACTGCTCTGAAAGATCTCAGCCACTTCATCAATTAGTTTGAGCAATCTTGCTCTCTCTTTCTGAATAATTCTATTTTTATTGTCTTTACCATCTTATACAGGTCCCCCCCTCTTTGTCAAGGTCAGTCAAGTCAATTAAGGGAGAAGGACAGAAAAACTGATTAGCATAAGAGGGTGTTATAATAAATCACGGATGGCAGAACTCCCAAAAGATGCATCAGGAAGATACATGGCATGTTGTGGGGGACTGCGGTGGGTCTGTGGATTCCCTGATGGAGGGTATGGGAACAAAGATTAACCTTGAAGATATTAAGGTCTACCCATGAGAAGGATGGGAGTAGAGGAGTATCCGAAGATATTAAGGTGTACCTGTGAGAAAGAAGGGAGTTAAAGTGTAACATTCACAATAGCAAAATTAGCCAATGATATGTTACTATTGCAGCCTGTAACCAATGACAAAAAGACACGAGCTGGTAAAGACTATATAAAAAGGTGTTTGTGGCAATAAGTGGAGACTGCTGTTTGTACATAAGAAGAGCTTCATCTGTGTCGTTTGTCCATCCCAATCACGACAGCATGTTACTGTATATGTCCTGATTATTTACTTGTATGACATGCAAGACAACTGTTTAAAAGATGAATGATTTCATTACTCCTTGTAATTAGAACTTCACAGTTTTTCCTAATTAGACTTTCTCACAGAATATTCACAAGGACATTTTGGCAAATCTGACCTACAGGGACAGAGAAAGTGAGCGTTAATTTCAGTTTTTATGGGGATCAATGAAAGGAGAAAAGGAGATCACAAAAAGCCTGCACTTCAAACTAAGCTCTTAATTTGTTAGACAGTACTGCTCAAATCTACATCACTCCATCTTACATCTAACTGCAACACAGTTACAGCTCATGTGAATCATATTTCCAGAAATGCTACACTTTTACATTTTCAGTTTCGAAAATCAGACATTCAGCATCTTTGAAAAGCTGACCTTCCACCAATTACTTCCAACCTACATTTTTCTGACCCTTGTTTCATGCACCCATTAATCTGGCTGGACTTCATGCTGCCATGCTGGTCTGGCCTTCTAGGTGGAGCATGGTTAGGTGTCTCAAAACCACATTCTCTTCTTGGCTTCCATGCTGATTCGCGTGTACCGGAGACCATAAAACATAAGCCCAACTTCAATAAAATCAAAACAGTTGCTTGTTTTCTGTGCTTCTGTTGTTTTGGTGATCAGTTTGAATATGCTATACAGACTAAAAGTTTCATTCATTATCCTAGAAAGCCTTATTTATTAATCTATGAAGCAAAAATGTATATCATAAGAATGACTTAATCTACGGGTTGTTCATGTCCACGTAAGGAAATATGTAATTGCAGCCCTTTTTTGTTACCCACTTAGACTGTAATATCAGTGTCTGACTGACTGTTAAGTAGGCTTGACTACTGGCTAGTTTTAATTTCAAACCAAATCTTCCACCGATATCTTTTCTTATGCATTGCTACAGTGAAGATCATCACAGACTGCATAAAAGGTGAAACACCTCACTAAAAAAACCCATCATGACAGATTAAGACATGAAATAACAGCTGAAAAAAAAAAAATATTGCTTGTTAGGTGCAATTAATCAGCCATATTTTTCTGGCCATACTTTACTAATCATCTGCCCAGAAATGTATTTGGAATAATTTAAAACTTCCTTGAATTTCCTGACAAAATCTTTTTAACAAATACAAGCATTACCATTGTCATTACAAGTCCCATAGGTCAGGGACCCCAATGTGTGCTGGCACTACCTCTTTTGGCTTCTCTTATTCTCACCCATTTAGCTTTCTGGACTGTCTCACTGAGGATTAACATCCCACACAGAGATGGGAATAGTTGGTGGAGTTCAGACCAGGAAAAGGTACACAAAGTGCCCTTGCCTGTAGGTGCCAGTTGTGCTGGTTTGACTGAGAGTGAGTTAATTTTCTTCATGCAGTTAGAAACTATTCTTTTTCATAGCTAGCATGGTCATTGTTTGGATTTAGTTTGAAAACAAGAAGATAACAACCCAGGACAGAATAATGTTTTTCTTCAAGTAACTTTCCAGTGCTTTTGAGTTGGAACAAAGAAAATGTAAGAGCTTACTATTATCTTAGCTGTTGTCTGGGAGCCAAGGTTTTTCTGAACTCTCTGCCTGCACGCATGAGGCAGCTGAGAAGGGGGAAGAGATGGGGCAAACCTTGACTGACAACTAGACTGTTCAATAAGAATATTCCACACCATTAGCATCATGCTTCATATTTAAGGAGTCAGATTTTCTAGCTGCAGAGATGGAGACCAGTTCTGGTTCTGCTCCATTTTGACTGAGTTTTGTTCAGGAGTTCCTTTAGTTCAGCCTTTTGCCATTCTGCCAGTTTGCATCTCTCTGGGATCAGCTGTTCAGGGACAGGGTGTTCTCTTCCTGAGACTGGCTGCTCAGTGTGGACAGAGTTCATGAGGAATTGCACTGAGGATCTTTTATTTTACATTTTATTTTCCATTTAAAATATATTAGTAGTAGTGGTATGGTAGTGTTATTTTGGTAATTTATTAGACTGTGTTTATCTCAATCCACAAGTTTCTCCCTTCCCTTTTGATTCTCTCCACTATTCGGGCGAGTGAGGATTAGTGAGCAAGCAGCTAACATTGTTGTGATTGCTAGCTCGGGTTAAACTGTGACACCTATGTAGGTAGGCTGCCACAGTTCTACAGAGGTTCATAAATGCTGGATATTACACTGCACACGTTTGGCATAACTTGAAGCCCAAAGGGCCAAGGATACTCTTAACACTCCTAGAGACTTTAAAAATGTTCCTCAGATGTTACAGTAAGGACTGAGATTTCTATTAAAAGCTGTATTCTAAAGGCAAACAGTTTGTCATCTCTCCTCTAAAAGGACCCCTTACTTGACAATAATGCTTTGTGCATTGGTGCTAATCTTTCATTGACTGCTCTTGCTGCTACTTTTAAAGCTCTAGGTCTGAATTGCATTTTAATTTTATTTTCCCTCTGAAATACAAGCCATTTCCAGCCTCTCAATGGGTCCATCTTCTTTTACAATGTCTTTCAAATGGTTTAATTAGATTTTGTTTGAGTGGAATGGTATTATTGGACAGTCACTAAAGTTCAAGACATAACTCCACCAACCCTGCTGGAAGCATATTTGAGCTCAGATGGTTTAAACTCTTCCTTTGCCAGAAGACTCCATCAGTTTCAGTGAGAATCTTGCATGTGAGAAGAGAGAGAAATTAGCTCCAAATGTTCTTGTAAGAAGGATGTCCTGCAAAGGCAACCAATCTGTAGTGGCATAAATGAATAATGTTGAAAATCACAGATTTCCTTCCAGCAGAACCTCTGGAGCTTTGGAAAATCATCAGGGCCATTTGGGATGGAATAATCTGAACAGAAGTCACAAAAGAAGAAAGTTTTCTGGTAATGTTCTAGTAACAGAGACAGGATATCTCAGAGGTCTGTGAAAATGGGGTGACATAAAAAGTTCACTAAAATTTCAAAAGTCGAGACAGCGATTTTATTTCAAGTCCAAATTGATTTTATTCAGAACTATACATTCATCCCTAATTACTCTTCATTGAGCAGAACAGTCCAGAGCTTCCAATACTGAGAGTGAAGTTACTGACCCTTCTTCACCTGCCACTTCTTCACAATATGAATCTCATCTCATCTCATCTCAGTCATCTCCCTGCATCTCAGTTTTTTTCCACACCACAAAATGGTTCTCTTTCTGTTCTTGTAGAGTGGACCACACAGTGTTTTCATGTCTCAGGTATGATGGCAGATTATTAAAAATACAAGTCAGTGGAATTAATTACACATTAATTATTCACTCAATTGTCAATTATTAATTATGAAAGGACTTGTTTTACTCTAGGTTGAAATTGATTACAGGGTATTTTAAAATAACTATCAGAATCTGATGACTCTATCAATTTTTGCAGCACTCTGTTTCACAATTCAGTTTCAGTGGAATGTAATTTTCAAGCCTGTACTTCAGTATGTTTAGCAATAGAGCAGATACAAACTTTGCAGCCAAATGCTATAGTGAGATTCCTCAGCAACACACACACATGGTTAAGAGCTTTTTGCTTTTTTTTCATGGAGGATTACATACAGCCTGAAATATTTGGCTGGTGTGATCAGCCTGGTTTGGTCCCTGCCTCTTAAAAGGAATGCAAGAAGTGCATACAGGAGCACTGTGTGAGCTGCCCGGAGTCATTCCTGGGGCTAAAGCTACATCCCACCAGACAAGTCGTGTAAACAGGACATGTGCAAATCTGTGGGATCATGGCTGAATTCACTTCTTTGGCTGCTCTGTAAGGAGGCAGTGGATCCACCAACTAAACTGATTTTGCCAGCTGCCAAGCTAAGTTAAGCACTGTAGAGTAATGCAATTATATTTCCTGGTGGCAATTATATTTCCTGGTGTCATCATTACATTTACTCAGAGACAACTTGAGAAAGTCTGATTTAGAACTGTGAAATATTACCTTTGGATAGTATTGTGCAAGAAAATTATTAAAAAAATAAAGTATGCTGCTATGAAATATAGGCTGAAGATGAGGTAAAATCAGTAGTATGTGCTGATAGAAAATAATAATAATAAAAAAAAAAAAGGTAAAATCCAAATTAAATGATCTCCTTTGTTTGAATTGAACATTTCCTCAATATCAACATGTTCTGACAAAACATTTAAGTTTTGCCAAAATTGCATTTCCTGGCAGAAATTGACTTCATAAAAAGTTTTTTTACTAGCTTATGTGTGTGTGTGCTAAGTGATTCCTTTTGTGTTTGTGGTTTTCATCCACTGTGGAGTGAACTTTTAGTAAGCCTCATTCATTCATCTGCCCCACAATAAAAAATGCGTGGCTATTTTAAGCATGTTGTAAAGTGGAACGTGTCACTTGGCCAGGCTGCCCTTTCAGGAGTGTGGGCCAGGAATCCCTCTCTGCATACACCCCATCCCTAGCCCCACCGTGGTTAGGGGCAGTACCTCAGGATGCAAGCCCAAAGGGAGCATGTATGATGTGCCTCCTTCTGGAGATGTCTGCAACTTCAGCTCACCCACAGCAACTGGGATGACTCATATAAACAGATATTCATATTTCTGTTTCTTCCCCCTTCACAGTATCTTTCTTTCTGAGATGAAAATCAGTATCTCAGAGCTGAACACTGAACCAATGAAACCATCATAAAAGGGATCAGCTGCCAGAGTCCAGAAAGGGTTAAGGCAGCAGTTGGAGAGGTTTGGGGTGACGTCGTGCTTCTGGATGCCTGAGAAATCTCTTGAAGGTAGTTCCACTCTGGTGAGGATGGGATTGAGCTGAGGTCTGAAATCTGAGATCCCTTTCAGCCTGAAGCTGGTGAGGTCCCAGTAAAAGCTGTTTACTGTCTGCTTACTCTTCCTGAGCAGTCACGCTGCTGCGCTGATCTGGGCAGTATGGATCGAGCCCCCTGGACACATGTAGGACTCGCTCTCCTCCAGCTCCTGCTCATCGCCTGCTTGCCAAGAGGTACCGTGAGTGTGTGTGTTCCCAGCACAGCCAAATGAGTCCCTTTCCTTCAGTGTGGTCAGAGGGGTTTGATCTCATGTGCTGTCATGGGAAGCAGAGAGATCTTCAGGGATGGTAATAATAGAAAGAAGCAGCTCTGCTTTATTTTTTTTTCTTGCTGGCATGGAGTGTGGGGCAGGGGAGGTTTGCCCAGGGATGATTTCCAGGCAAACTTAATACCCTTAAAGAGAAACAACAGGCTGGATTTGTTTGCCAATGACCATCAATAAAAGGGTATGCAACCACTTTGCTTACTACTGCTTTATTTTCTCAATGCTCAGTGCTAAGGAGATGGTGATTTTAGAAGGTATTTAATTCTGAAATGGAAAGCGTAATTTGTTTAGTTTGGCAAGACAGAGACTTTCCTCTCCAGCCCCAACAACAAGAATGGAGGCAAGGGAGGAAAAAAGAAAACAAAAGCCACACATTGTTTCCGATCTGGGCTTCACTTCTGTCAGTGTTATTCTTTCAAAAGTAAAGCCTCGTTAAACAGAATTATTTTTTTTTACTCAAGCCTCGCTCCAGTTTCTGCTGAACCAGCATGTATTGTTTCTTTTTGATAAAGTTAAGCAAAAAGCATTTACTGTTGAGTGCAAATTGGCTGTTGTAAGGGCCACAAATGTGGGCTGTTTACACCTGGAGGTAACCAGAGCTGCTTGCAGCAGCTAGCTGTCAGCATCACAGGCTGCTTCCTCAGGAGTTGCAGCCCTAAGGACTGGGAGGTGAGGTGCCCTCAAACCACCCACCCTTCAAGCCACCACAGATTGCAGCACTCTTGGCAAGGTAAGTGCCTCTTACTGGAGGAGATGTCAGGTACATAGGCACTCCGATTGTGACAGCTACAAATAATTAGTGTCAAAGATGGTGCTTCGGAGCTCGCTTCCCAGGGGCCATGGCAAAGGGTCTGCCCCTGTAGTGCCCTTCTCTGCAGGCCCCTTGGGGCCCAGGATATAGGCGACATGTGGTTACCAGGAGTGTCTAGCTCCCAGGCTGGCCACCAGCACTTGCAGCCATTCCAAGAAACTGGCCTCTTGCCAAAGTTTCCCACTGGGGCATGAGCACAAAGAGCTGCTCCACACTGCTGTCCCACATGCACCTAATTGTCCTCACAGTGGCCTGTCACTTGCACACTGGCCAGGCAAGGTGGCTCTGTGGCATGTGCTGAGGTGTCACAGAAATAGCCCTGCTGGTGACAGAGCAGCCCTAGGCATGGGTTGCAGCTGTCAAGCAGCTAGGCGGGCAACAAACCACTCCTGCTGCAGGAACAGCATGTCTCTCTCATTGTGAGAAGCCAATCTGTACAGTGGACTGCTTGGGGGTCAGGGGGACTGGGCTGCTGGGTGCTGCAGCAGCAGTGATAAGGGGAGGCAGGAGGAAGGACAACAGCAAGCAATGGGACACAAGTGCTGTGGAGCTGCAAGACTGGGCGGGAGGATGCTGGTTCCCTCTGACACCAGCTTCTCACATGCCAGGAGCAGAGCAGGAAGGGCCTGAGGGACACATGGAGGAAAGCTGTCCCCTTGTTTCCTCTTTTTCCTCTCCTTGCCTCACCTGCCCTGCTGCTGGTGGAGCAGCTGGCACAGTCACTTGCCCAACACACAGCTGGCAGCATGAGGAGGGGGCCAGGTGCTCCACTCTGGCAGCAGTGGGAAGGACACCCAGAGACAGGGGAGCAGTGCAAAAGTGCAGTGGCCTTAGCAGGTTGGAAAATATCATTTTGCCTCCTCCCCACAGATGTATCCAATTTTTATCCATATTTATCATACCCAGTTGCACAGGGCCTGCCTCAAGAGTTGGGGGCACGAGTCAGGGAGGTCTGGGAACTGATTTTTGGAGTAAACCTGAAGTGCAAGTGACTCGTATTTCCTTAAAAATGTATATGTGCGTGTGTGTTTCTGCCTAAACCCTTTCCAACCTCTCTTCCCCTCCCCATCCAGCCTCTGTCTAGTTAAGTGGAGGCCAGATGCACTCAGACACATCCAGATGCATTCAATCTTACCAAATTGGTTAGTTCAGTTCACATGTTTAGGTTCCTAGCATGGACAAAGGGAAAAAGACTTGCTCTTTATTTTGGAGAAAAGCTGGCATTACTCACTCTTGACCCTGACGCCACCTCAAGGGGCTCCCAGGAGTCCCTACAAGGCTGCTGGTGCTCAGGATTTGGCTCTCCATTGGCCCAGAGGGGGCCCTCACCACCATAGGACCATGTGGGTGCTGCTGGAAGCATGAGCTCCCCTGGGGACATGGATACCCCTCTCCTTCCTGTGGGATCAGGGACATGGTGCAGAGGCAATAAGGGAAGGAGGCCATAGGGCAGGGAGACAAGCTATCAGCAGTAACAGAGGGCTGGCAGCCTGAGGGCATCTACAGTTCTTGGTTAGGGCTTGACTACACACTGTGAAGAGCTGTAAGGAGTAAAATTTGAGAAGGAAGCTTGGGGTTTTTCTGTTGTCTGTGTGGACAAAATTAACTACAAATAAACTCCCAACATGTTCCAGGTCTCACACCATTACAGCAAGCAAGCACCTGAGACAGGTCCAGCACTACTCTTCCATGTTTATAACACAAGCACATTCGCATGTTAGGTGGTCATTAATTTCAATACTGCAGCTGCTTCTCCAGTTTGTGTAAACGATCTCTAACCTGATCCTGCTCAACCAAGGGAAGGTCTTCCTTTTGCCATACTTTCTCTTCTTTCTCTAAGGTCTGGGATTCCTGAGAGCTGGTTTTAGTAGCAAAGACGGAAGCAAAAAAGGCATTCAGTAACTCTACCTTCTCTGTGCGATCTGCCACCAGGGTACCCTTCTCATTCAGCAGCGGACCTACATTTTCCCTAAACTTCCTTTTGCTGTTGCTGTACTTGAAGAAGCCCTTCTTGTCCTTGACATCTCTGGCCAGATTTGTTCCCAAGAGCAGCTTGGCCTTCCTCACCGCATCCCTGCATACTCTAATAGTCTCCTTATGTTCCTCCCAAGTGGTCTGTCCCTTTTTCCACATTACATAAACATCCTTCTTCCACATGAGTTTTGACTGGAGCTCCTTACTCATCCATGCTGGCCTCTTACTCCCTTTTCTTGATTTCTTCCTCATAGGGATCCATTGGTTGTTGACATCTTCCTCATTTTAAAATAGATTGTTATTGTTTAAATTGGAGTGCCAGTCATCAGAAGTTCCATGTGTTGAGAGTTTTATAAACAGTGAACCACGAGATTATCTCTTCCCTGAAGAATTTATTATTTACTGTTTCAGTGGAAGTATTGAATGATTTATGTTTCAGATTAGGGTTTAGTAGTCTGATATATTCAGTGTTACATTTTAAACTAATTTGCCTGGGAGGAAGTGATGTTTGAGTATTAGTTCTCTTGGACCTCCCTATCTTCTAGAGCCCTATCCCATGGGATTCTTCCAAGCAGGACCTTGAAGAAGCCAAATTTCACCCTCCTGAAGTCCATGGTTTTAGTTCTACTTATTGTCCTGCTTCCTCCATGCAGGATCCTGAACTCCACCATCTCATGGTCGCTGCAGCTGAGGCTGCCCCCAACCATGACATCTCCCACCAGTTCTTCTTGGTTTGTTAGGACAAGGTCCAGCAGCATGCCTCTCTTCATTGGATTCTCCACCATCTCTGTCAAAAAGTTGTCATCAGTGATCTGTAGGAGCCTCCTAGACTGTGCATGCTTAGCTGTGTTGCCCACCCAGTAGATGTCAAGGTGATGGAAGTCTCCCATGAGAACCAGGGCATGTGATCATGAGGCTACTTCCAGCTGTTTGTAGAAAGCCTTATCAACTTCCTCTTCCTGATCAGGTGGGCTGTAGTAAACACCCACAACAGTGTCCCCTGTATTAGCTTGTCCATTAATTTTTACCCATAAAGACTCAACTTATTTGTCATATCCCCCAGGCAGAGTTCAAGACACTCGAGTTGCTCTCTCACATAAAATGCAACTCTTCCACCTTGCTTTGCTGGCCTGTCTTTCCTAAAAAGTACATGGCCTTCCATGACAACATTCCAGTCATGTGAACTGTCCCACCATGTCTCTGTAATAGCAATGAGATCATGGCCCTGTGAATGCACATAGATCTCTAATTCTTCCTGTTTATTCCACATGCTATGCACACTGGTGTATAGACACTCCAGGGAAGTACTCAAGCATGCGGGTTTCCTCTGAAGGGTGCAGAAAGATCCACTGCAGCCATGTGTACCCTTGAGGTGGTTTGCCTTCTGGTTGTCATCTTAGGAGGCAGATAATGAATATTTGTTGCTGCTCTGGTTGATCTGGCATATTCCCTAGTTGGACATGATTGTGTGAGCATCACCACTTTGGACTCCACCCCCAACCTCATCCTTTTAAAGCCTTCCTAACCTTGCCCCTTGTTGTCTCATCCCACAGCATGTCACAGGTGAGCCCATTTACATCCCTCTCCCCCATCATATCTAGTTTAAAGGCCTGTTAATGAGCCCTGCTAGCTTGTGTGTAAAGATCTTCTTGTCCCTATGTGAAAACAAACCTGGTGCCATGTAGGCCAACTCATTATCAAAAAAGCCACAATTGTGGTGGTGACACCAGTCATGGAGCCATTTATTAATAGAGTACACCTATCTGTTTCTTCTAAGGTCAGTATATTCATTACCGTTCCCGTTCCTTGTATTGCAGCATAGAAGAAACAAAATCTCTTCCTGATCACACTAGTATAATTTTTCCAGCCAGAATAAGCTCCTCTACCCCAGAAAGAAATCAAGGCCTGAAAGGTAATGTGTCAACCTCTCACTTTTAGTCTTACCCTGGCTATTCTATCCTGTCACAGCCCTTCTCGGATGAAGACACAAGGCCACAGTGCTGACAATAAGAACACAAATGCCAACTCATTATTACAGAGATTAAATTGAAGTAGGGGGAGGTTTAGGGCAGACTTCTTCAGGTTGCTTTAGATGCTAAAACCACCCTGACTTGTGGCATAGATTGCCTGTAATTTAAATCCAACTATGACAAAAAGATATAGTAAAAGGAATCTGTGTGATGTTTAGAGGGCAAGAGGAAGGTGTATGCAGAGGAGAACGAGGTTTAAACTAGAACTTGATCTGAAATGTGGTAGAGGCATGAACACTTGAATGCAGCTCTCTGGGCCTGTGGTCCAACTAGCTTGTCCCTGAAGGGAAAAGATGGAATATAAAAGTTTGGTACAAGAAAATGGTGAAAGAAGCAGAGTTTTCGACTCAGGATGTGTGGAGTGTGGCTCTATTTTGCACTTTAGAGCTTACCACCAGGGAACAAGGGCTGTTGAAATGTAGTAACAAAGGAAAAGGGAAGTTTCCAATAGGAACAAGCATCCTACCTTCAGCTCATAGAACGTCCCAAGTTGGAAGGGACCTACAAGGATCGTCAAGTCCAACTCCTGTCTGCATATGACAGCTCCATAGTTTGCACCATGTGTCTGAGGGTGTTGTCCAGTCTCTTCTTGAATGCTGCCAGGCTTGGGCCTGTGACTACCTCCCTGGGGATCCTGTCCCAGTGCTCCACCACCCTCTGGGTGAAGAAACTTTTCCTAATGTCTAGCCTAAACCTCCCCTGGCACATCTTCCTGCCATTCCCTCATGTTCTGTCATTGGTCACTAAAGAGGAGAGTTCAGCATCTACCCTTCTTCCTCCCCTTGTGAGGAAGCTGTTAGACCATGATGAAGGTCTCCTCTTTTCCAGGCTGAATGAACCAAGTGACTTTAGCCGCTCCTCATAGGGCCTCCCCTGCAAACCCTTCACCAACTTTGTAGCCCTCTTCTGGACACTCTCCAGTAGCTTGATATCTTTTTTATCCTGTGGCGCTCAGAACTCCACACAGTGCTCCAGGTGAGGCCACACCAGTGCAGAGTAGAATGGGACAATCACCTCCCTCACCCAGCTGGCAATGCTGTGCTTGATGCACCCCAGGACACAGTTAGCCCTCTTGGCTGCCAGGGCACACTGTTGGCTCATGTTCAACTTGCCGTTGACCAGAACCCCCAGGTCTTTCTCCACAGAGCTGCTTTCCAGCATCTCATCCCCCAGTCTGTATGTACAGCCAGGGTTGCCATGTCCCAGGTGCAAAATCTGGCACTTGCCTTTGTTGAACTTCATGTGTTTGGTGATTGCCCAGTTCTCCAATTTGACCAAACCTCCTGCAGGGCCACTCTGCCCTCAAGAGTGTTGACAGCTCCCCCCCAGTTTTGTGCCATCAGCAAACTCACTAAGCTATCCCTCAAGTCCTGAGTCTAAGCAATTTATGAAGACATTGAAGAGTACTGGCCCTTAGTACTCAGATCTTCTTTTTTCTTTATATGACTGCAGAACCTTTTGCTATTATTTTCATATCCCTTGCAAGGTCAAATTCAGCTTGGATTTTGGCAGTTCTTCCTTTGTCCTTGAGCTCTGAGGCATACCTTTCTTTAATGATCAGACTTTTTTCCATCCCTGACAGGTCTCTCCTTTTCCCTTGAATGAGAGATTGGATTGGGCTCATTGTATATCCCACAAGATCCATCACTATCCTTTCCAGCAGACCTTGTATTGAACCAAACAGTGGAAGCTTGATAGTCCATCAGATTAAAACTATTTACCCTTCAGGCTATTGCAGCACCAGGAGTAACCTACTTCCACTCCTTCCCTTTACTGGCTTCTGTGGTTTCAACATACAGAGGCAGGCAGCAAGCATCACTTAAAAAGGCAGTCACTGAGCTGAGTCAAAACCAAGAGCAAAGGCTGACAGTTTTGCCTTTGCAGTCTTGAGGATCTGTGCAGAAACTGAGGTCCTGTTACTTACAGGGGAAGTCAGTAAGCATTAAATTACTCAGAAAATTGGCTGTGCGTTTCATTCAGTGCCAGTTCCTCTGTAGATGCTCTCCATACGGTCTTCAGCAGCTCAGCTCCCAGTGCTGGCTCAGCTGACCAGAGCAGGATTAGCCAGCCCACCTCTCCCCATGGTCCTGTTGCATCTGCTCCTTGCTGTGGCTCAACCACCCGCATGCAAGTTTTCACAGAGGAAGCTCAGGGCCCACCTGTTAGCGAGGACTTGGCTCCTCCAAAGCCCTGGCTCAGCACTGGGGAGCAGGGGAGTTGGTAGGGTCACTGTGATGAATTGCCACTGCTGTAACTCAGCCCTCAGAGTGATGCTGCTAACAGGGAGGACATTGACTGGCAATATCCCCTCCTACTACCATCCTACAAAATTAATTACTGAACAGCCTTTAGGATCTGAAATATACCATAGGGACTAGGCGGTCTTGCTAGGTGCGGATGTCAGTGAAAAGCATGAAGTTTTGCCATCCAAACATGGAAATGCATGAGAATTACAAGCCACCCTGCTTATGCCGCAGTGCTCACCTCCTATCTCACGTGTCCCTCAGGCTGGATTAAAAGCATCAGGTGAAATGTTGCGTTGTGCTCTGTCAGGATCCCAAACCAAGCAGGTCTTCCCTCCTGTGTCTTCCCCAGAGGTTCAGGTGCCTTCCAACGCAGCCATTTCTTGCTCGGTTTCTATGATCTGGAACTGCTTCCATGTGTGCTGTTTATGCCTGGATTTAATGGGCTTTTCTTCCATCATTAAAACCCCATAAAATAATCCACTGTTTATTTGCCTGTCCAGAGACTTGTTTGTTCCTTTCAGTTAAATATTTTGCATGGGTTGTTAAGAAGCTTCTTCCTGCTTCTCCCCAAATGAGGTCACACCACTTTCTGGACTGTGTTTGGTGCTGGGAGACACAGCCACTGCCTGCAAGTCAGACTGCCTGCTTTGAAAGATTATAAAAGCCAGGACCACAGAGTATGCCACAATTATCTCTACCACAGCTGGCCAAGGCCTGTCTTCCAGTATTTTACTCATTCAATAAATCTCCTCCTGCTCTTCTCTGCCTCATTCTTTTCTGGTTTTGGCTAATAATGGCCAAGTGTGGGTGTGGGGAGCTGTCAGCTGTTGCCGTTCCCCAAACACACATGGGGGAGGGGGGCTATGCCTCTTCCTCCCTGGAGTCCAGGCTGAGCTCAGCAACACAAACAAATATTCATTACACATGCTAGTGACTCTGTGCATCTCCCTCTTAAATTTCTGAGGGAAAAGTTTCCTTTGCCTTTTGTTTAGTAACCTAGAGATACTTAGGCAAAACAAAAGGGATCCTGCTGTTATTAAGGAGGTGCATAAAGTCTTCACACAAATTTATTTAAATAATAGCTTCTACAAAAGTTCAGAATAATACATTTCATTATTTCTGTGAAGAAAACTCTAGATGATGGCTTCAAAAAAATCTCAAATCCATAAATTTCCTTGTCAAGGCTACATACGTTGCCCAAACTGCAGTACCTGAAAACCTGAAAAGGAATTAAATTGTCAGTAAAATAAGACAGTCTATTTTCATTGTCTTAGTTGAGACAAGGGCAAGAAGTGAGCAAACAGCATTTCCAGGTGGCAGCAAACTTATTTTTACAGTTCTTTATGGCCAAGATCTGTTGCTCCCTTCTTAACACTAAATGTTACCTTAAATGCAACTTAGGCTACAAATATACCCATTTGATTCACCAAGAATAAGTATGGCATCTGCTTTTTGACCCTGTTGTGTACACAACTCTACATATAAAGATAAATGTGCACATGTACACAGACTCTACACACATATAAACACATGCATAGTATTTTATGGAAGCATAGAGTAATTTAGTTTGAAAGGGACCTCTGGAGGTCATCTGCTCCAGCCTTTCTTTCAGATAAGTACTAACCTGGAAGCTATGTTATGTTGCCTGCAAACTGGCAAGAGCCAGGTTTTGATTTCCTCCAAGGATGGAGACATGCAGCTTCACCTATGAACATTTCAATCATTTTACAGACAGCAATTTCTCATGAGCAACTTAGAGCTACAACTCATTTCATTAACAAGCCTAGCAATCTTAAGAGAAATTAGATTCCTAGCTTGAGTTGAGAACCATGAAAATTTGAAGGAAACTTTGCAAAAGCTCCTGAGTGTTGAGTAGTTATTTACTACTCAGACTTTGGGGAGTCCTCCTTCTGCAAGGAGTAAAACCCCTGACAACCATACACCACAGAAACAGTTATTTTCAGTCATGTGTGGTAAGATGTATCACACAGAATCACAGAATGTTAGGGATTGGAAGGGACCTGAAAAGATCACCTGATACAATCCCCCTGCCAGAGCAGGAACACCTAGATGAGGTTACACAGGAATGTGTCCAGGCGAGTTTTGAATGTCTCCAGAGAAGGAGACTCCACAACCTCCCTGGGCAGCCTGTTCTAGTGTTCTGTCACCCTCACTGAGAAGAAGTTTCTTCTCAAATTTAAGTGGAACCTCTTGTGTTCCAGTTTGAACCCACTGCCCTTTGTCCTACCACAACTGAGTGTCAGTCATGCTGGTGGAGAAAGATGGGATCTGCACTTTCTATGGCAGTCTGGAGTCACAGTCTGAGGTCTTTTCCTAAAAGGCTATTTCCAGCATAGGTTAAATACAATCAAATGAGGCTATGTTAAATAACAAAAATATATTAATAATATTACCATACTAGAAATGCCAGACAAAATGAATCTTTAAAAATAGTGAAAAGTCCTGTTTCTTTTGGCAGTGGAGTGTAACATCTTGTGCTTCTCAGTGAAAATACAGAGTGAAACCGGCTAACACCCAGCCTCAAAATTTGACATTTCTAGTGGACAATCTAGTCTTCAAGAGTAGCAAATTCACAAACAGAAATATGACCAAATCATGCTATTATAGTTTAAATAATCTATACTATATATGAGGCCATAAATCAGTCCTGCTATCTCAAGAAGAGTTGCTCATGTGACATCGTACTCTGTGGTTTTTTAAAACTATTTTTCTCACCACAGAAGTGAGAAGGCCTTGCAGAGAAAAGACTGAAGTGAACAAATACCTTCCCTCTGGTCTGTTTGCCTCCTCTGGCTGGCACTGCAAAACTTCCCATGTGTTCTTTAGACACCCAAACTGAGCTGACATTTTGTCTGCATGTTCACAGAATCACAGAATCGACTAGGTTGGAAAAGACCTCAGAGATCATCAAGTCCAACCCTTGGTCCAACTCCAGTCCATTTACTAGATCATGACACTAAGTGCCATGTCCAATCTCAGTTTAAAAACCTCCAGGGATGGTGAGTCCACCACCTCTCTGGGCAGCCATTCCAATGCCTGACCACTCTCTCTGTAAAGAATTTCTTTCTAATACCCAGCCTAAATTTCCCCTGGCAGAGTTTAAGTCCATGCCCCCCTGTCTTATTGCTAACTGCCTGGGAGAAGAGACCAATCCCCACCTGGCTATAACTTCCCTTCAGGTAGTTATAGAGAGTGATGAGGTCACCTCTAAGCCTCCTCTTCTCTAGACTAAACAACCCCAGCTCCCTCAGCCTCTCCCCATAGGTCTTGTGTTCAAGTCCCTTAACCAGTCTTGTTGCTCTACTCTGGACCCGCTCCAGCACTTCAATATCTTTCCTGAACTGAGGGGCCCAGAACTGAACACAATACTCCAGGTGTGGCCTCACCAATGCAGAGTACAGGGGAAGGATCACTTCCCTTGTCCTGCTAACCACGCTATTTTTGATACAGGACAGGATACCATTGGCCTTCTTGGCCACCTGGGCACACTGTTGGCTCATGTTGAGCTTCCTGTCAATCAGTACCCCCAGGTCCCTTTCTGCCTGAATGCTCTCCAGCCACTCTGTGCCCAGCCTTTAGTGCTGCAAGGGATTGTTGTGGCCAAAGTGCAGGATCCGGCACTTGGCCTTGTTGAACTTCATCCCATTGGAATCAGCCCATTTTTCCAGCCTATCCAGATCCCTTTGCAGAACCCTCCTGCCTTCCAGCAGGTCGACACTCCCTCCCAATTTGGTGTCATCAGCAAATTCGCTGATGATGGTCTCAATCCCCTAATCTAAATAATCAATAAAGATGTTAAACAGGACTGGATCCAACACTGACCCCTGGGGGACACCACTAGTGATTGGCCGCCAGCTAGATGCAGCCCCATTCACCAGCACTCTCTGGGCCCGGCCCTCCAGCCAGTCCCTAACCCGGCAGAGAGTGCACTTATCCAAGTCATGGGCTACCAGCTTTTGCAGGAGTATATTATGGGAGACAGTGTCAAAGGCTTTGCTGAAGTCTAGATAGACCACATCTACAACTTTCCCCTCATCCACCAGGTGGGTCACCTGATCATAAAAGGAGATCAGGTTGGTCAGACAGGACCTGCCCCTCCTAAACCCATGCTGGCTGGGTCTGATCCCTTGTCCATCCTGAAGGTGCTGTGTGACTGCATTCAGGATGATCTGCTCCATAACCCTGCCAGGCACCGAGGTCAGGTTGATAGGCCTGTAGTTGCCAGGGTCAGCTTTGCAGCCCTTTTTGTGGATTGGGGTAACATTCGCCAATTTCCAATCATATGGGACCTCCCCAATGTTACCATGTAGTTTGATATTTCTTGTGCCGAAGACCTCAGCCATCCTCAAGTCATACATGATCTGACAAATGGCTGAATAATAGATCCTGTCAATCCTTGGCAGACAGTGGATCTTTTCTGTGTGTCCCCCTCTCTGTTCTCCTCTTGCAGAGTACACAGTGATCAATGAAAACTGCCCGGGTGCCGAGTGGAATATCATGTGCCGAGAGTGCTGCGAATATGACCAAATCCAGTGCATCTGCCCAGGACAGAAAGAAAGAGTGGGCTATAGCATTCCCTGCTGCAGGAATGAGGAGAATGAGTGTGACTCCTGCTTAATCCACCCAGGTATGCTTGGGGCTACACTGCCCTCACATCGGATCTTTGGCCAAGGCATCAGCACATAATGGTAGCTGCTGGGCAGGGGATCAGCAAGGGCAGGCACGTCTCACTGGGGCATGGGATTGCCTTGTATCTCCTCAGGAACTCTTTCTACCACTCTGCTGACAGCAGAAAGACACTTGGCAAGGTGCCCCCGCAGCAAGTAGCACTGCTGCCAGAAAAAAACCCACTTTCTCCCAGCAGTGTTGTCTTCAGGGCATCTCGGGAAGGCTTGGGAAATGCCAAAAGGTGACATAGCAGCTGGCTTCACACCAGGAGTGTTTTGTACGTGCTCAATGATGATTTGCATCCCCAAAGCAAGAAGGGAGAGGTGACCTGGAAGTCTGGTAGCAAGGAGGAAAGGGGAAAGTGAAAAGTGAGAGCAAGAGGAGACAGGAACAGGTTAGAAAACATCAGAATCATTTGGGCTGGGCCTAAGTGGCACCAGCATCCACAGACTTCTGAGAGAGGCATTTACAGTCAGAACAATGAGATGTAGAGGTTTGGACAAGTCAAGCTGGTATTTTGGCTCAAAATCTCAGCGTCTGAGCTGCCTAGGGTTTGGGGTGGAGGTTGGGTGCAGTTCTAAGCAGAGAAGCTGTCAGCACCACAGCAGTCACTAATGTTATTGGCATCTTTTGTGGAAAAGAGAGAGAGACTGCTTCTCTCCCCAGAGGACAATCCACTTTGGCTTTCCTCTAATGCAGTGGCTCTCCTTTCAGGCTGCACCATTTTTGAGAACTGCAAGTCCTGCCGCAATGGCTCCTGGGGAGGGACGCTTGACAACTTCTATATCAAGGGCATCTACTGTGCAGAGTGCAGAGCTGGCTGGTATGGAGGTGACTGCATGAGTAAGTGTCCTACACGGGCAGGGAAGCATGTTGGGGACAGGGAGTGGTGGGACAGAGCGAGAGTTGTGCTGTGCTTTTCCAGCTATCCCTGTACAGTGACTCTTGCAAAGGTCACAGGCAGAAGAGGGCAAACAACTAGGCAGTAAGCATATCTACAGTGGGAAAAAACTTCTCTCCCAGTGCTCATCTGCTATGGATTGTCCCAGGCCCCAAGTCATGGGAGATTATAACCGTACTAAACTTCCGGTTTGTTTTGGTTTATTTTGAAACTTTAACTACTGTGACTCTGGAAATCTGTTCTCTGCATTTCTCAGGCATACTTCAGCATAATCAATTCCTCAGAGGCCTTCAGCAAAACATAAACTTTTATAAGGGCAAGAGCTATATCAAAGAGCTTCTCCTCTGCTGTCCTTCAATCCCTGGGCTGCAGAACCAGCCTCAAGGAATTCCCAGTGTCCCCTCCTTCCTTCACACAGCTCAACGCACTGCAAGACAGCTCTGGAAAACAGTGTCTTGCAAGTGCTAACAGCAGCGTTTCATGTTCTGGTCGTGCTATCTGAAAGTTTTGTTCCTGGCAGTGCACAAAAGGTACTGCTTCTTTGATTTTGCTAAAATGTTGGTCCCAATGCTACCTTTCAATAATGAATTCTATAAGCTAATTGGATACAGTTTAAGACTCGTATTTCCTTTACCAGTTTCCCACTGGTGAAGGTATAGGCTTTCACCAACCCTTTTTCAGTTTTTATTGAATGTCTCTTTGCTCACATTGCTGAAAAGGATGAAAGTAGAATCTACTTTTCCTACCCTGTTCTTCTACACACCTTAGTCTTGTATCCTCTTAGTCACTAATTTTAAAGCAACAATTGAACCTGCTTTCCCAGCACAGCCTATGACCACTCAGGAGGTAAAAGTAAACAAAATAAAATAATTGCTTCAAATAGCATAATATGGGCAATCAACATGTTTCAGTAACAGGGCTAACTCAACCTTGGTGCTTCGGAAACTGATAAACCGTGTCCCTTGCAGTTTACAGTGTGATTTCCAATAGCACTTTAAAGTCTCATTTGCTCTGAGTTGATGCTAGAGCTCCCCTGGCACTTTTTATAACAGAAGAGCCAAGAAAGAATCATTAGATTATCTAATCCTTCTTCACTCTGCCTAAGTAGATCAGCTGCCTACAGTATATTTCAGCCTGCTTTACCAACTTTTGTTTTAAAGCAAATGCACCCTCACACTGCAGTCTATTTGGACATTTTTGCAATAATGAAATTTTGCAGAGCTTTGTCTTATAGTGTTTTTCCTACCAGCTCTTTTGAGAGAAGCAGTGTGACACTGAGGATGTGGACTCTTTAGTGAGGTTCTGCAGTGTATCAGAGGCAGGATAGAATGGGCAAATAGTTCTGTTTTCTCTTCCATTTCTAAAGAGGAACACAGGGAACAGTTATGATTCCAGCACACTTCTGAGCTCCCTTGCTTTGGTTTTCATGGCTATCTCAATTTTTTTCTTGCTCAGGCATGCAGAGACTGCATGTTCGGAAAGCAGCCTATAACCGTGATGGCCTGCAGGCTCACAGCTATGTATGTGGCTTTGGGTCTGGAGGACGGCTGGTGAGTAGCCTTTGAACAACAGTGTGCACCAACTGCTCAAGCAGTGGATGTGCTAACACAATACATTCTCGAAAGCTAAGGAGGAAATATCTCTCTTTGGCACATCTGGAATGTTGCAGCCTGCTCAGAGTGCCTCGCCAGTGGTAGAGTGCCAATAAATCCCAGTAACACACAGGAGCACAACCATAGTAATTGGGGGACGTATTTTATATACTTCACCCTATATTGCAAATGCTGGTGCCCTCTGCTAGCAAGCACATGGATGACCCACGGGACCTGCTCTGACCAAGCTGGTCATGCACACAAACTGCACACAAAGCTTCACTCCGCAACAGGTCGGCTGCTGTGGGAACCAGCGTTGCTGCAGTGCCCAGAAAAGAGGGCTCCTCCTGGCAGAGCTGCCCTCGCAAGGCGCCCCCAGATGAAGCTTCTTCCTCAGATTTTACTTCCTCCCGCCCAGCAAGGCCCGTGTCTGCCTTCTCCCTACGCCGAGGGCAACTTGTGTGCAGATTCACACCCCGCTCCCACGCCTGAACGCGTTAGGGTGGTTGCCCAGACCACGGGAGCGGTGCGGAGGGTGCTGGAGGTGTTGGCACGCAGCCACCGGGCACCCGGCAGAGTTCGGGGCGGACCCACCGCCACAACCGCCAGAGGTACGCTGGGCTTTGTCTCCCTCTCGCGGGCCGCGGGAGGCGTTGCCATGGACCACCGGTCCCGGCCCCGGGTTCCTGCTCCTGGGGCCGAGCGCGCCAGGGCTCAGACGGTCTCCGCCGTAAACGGGCACACGTCCCGGCGGCGAGCGAGCAGACCTCCAGCTTCATCCCGTCACTACCGGAACGTCCTAAGGAACGGCCCCGAGCGCGGTCCGGCCCGACCTGATCATACTGGAACTCCCCTCCTGCTCTCCTCCCATCGCGCCATTTCCCTAAAGCGCCCTGGCCTGCCCGCGGGCACCGCGCGGCACCACCGCCACTTGACGCTAGGTGGCGCCCGGAGGCCCCGGAGGAGGCCGACCCAAGTCTCAGGCGCTAGGTCCCATCCTTGTCAACCAGATGGCAGAACGGCCGCGAGTGCAGGCAGAAGGGGATCAGTGCCGGTTCTGCAGAAGAGCACAGCTGCAGTTTAGCCTATAGGCAAGATTAATGCCTATTTAATACCGCACTGGTGGGTGTGGAGAGCAGTGCGGCCTGCCCGCAGGTCAGCCCAGCAGCTCTGAGGTGCACTGTCCAGTTCCATGGGCTAGTGGTGCTGCCTCAGCCATAGGACAGCAGTCAAGGAGCTGCCTGCAAACAAAATGGCAGCATGAGCTCCTAGGAGCGATTTCTTGGAACTTCTAGAAAAAGTGGCAATGTGCCTGGAGGGCCATGGCAAGGAAGAAATAGTATGGTCTGGCCTGTGAGGCTGTCCTGTTCATACTGTCTGGTGGCATTGCTGGATGCATGGACATGGCTGAAAAACAGCCAAGGGATCAATTATTAAAAAGACAGATGGTATAGGGTAGTCCAAAGTAATGTTATTAGAAAAAAAACCACAGTGAATAGAGTTAATTTGGTACTGGAACATTTTCTAATGGGACTTTTTATTGGATTGAACTATTATACCCTAAAAGGCACATCAGAATCTAAAACCAGAAGAAAAATGACCCTGGATGACCTTTTCCTCTCTATCATGCACTCCAACAGCCCTCGTCAACCTCTGATTGTCATGTTGTTGAGAACACATACTCCATCAACACAGGAGAGAAAGCGGTGTTATCTAACAGCTGTTCTTGGCTTTGCTATCCAAATGTGGTCCCCATGACAAATAACAGTATTTCTAGTTTTAGAGATTTTGCACACACTAGTGTTTCACATAATACTGGTGACCAGGAAGTAACAGGTAGCAACAAGGTGTGACAAGTCACAGCTACCTTCCCATATTAGCCTGTTTCTGAATACCAGTAAAGTTTCTGCACATCTATGCTGTAGCACTCTAACAGGAGATAATGAGTTCCTGCTGGAGGTCTCCTCAGGACCTCTCCCTCCTTTGACCCATGGGTCTGTGTGGGCTGCAACTCAGAGATGTCCTAAATTGTTTTGTTTTCTGTTAGTAACAAGCCTTAGAGGAAATCTTACTGTGGCCCTGAAAGCTGCCTTTTTTTCCAGGAACAGGAACAGAGCAAGGATGTTGACACTGCCAAAGTAGACTATCTTTTTGTAAATGAAGCAGAATTTTCCAGCTTTCGTATTTAGGATATAAATTAGTTTTTGAGAGCTTGCTAGGTCCCCCACAGATTCAGAATGGGAGGAGAAAATACTCCTTTTGATCAACAGATGATTGAACTGTTCGTATGAGAGTCAGCCAAACTTCTGCTAGAAGGGCTAGAGATACAGGAGCACAGATCTGATGTTATTGCAAAGGTACTTCATGTGGAGAAGGGCAGTAGCAAATCTGAGAATGTTCTTTTGGAGGCAGTCATTGAATGGCTCCTTTTTAGTCTCTGGACCACCTGCTTTGCTGGCAAAACCTACTTCCTTGGCATTAGTGTTCAGAGAGTTCAGGCTGTACCACTGCAAAGAGAAGAGTGTGTTTAGTATGCTGTGCACAAAAGTATCTCTTTGCATCAGTTCTTTGGCTTTCCTTTCTTAAAAGCATTGGAAACGCAAAAGCCCTATGGAACAAAAAGGAAACTTCTTTTGAGGTGGTCCAAGCCCCCGTCAAACCATCTGAAGATTTCAGGTTGTTTTTGAGGCAGGAGCCACTGGCGGCACAAGGTCCTGTTTTCTTGCTGTGGGAAGAAGCATTATAGTGCACCACAGCAGATCTTGCTGTACTAGCTGAATCCTAATGGGGTTGCTGGGCACAGTCATTAATCCTTGCCTTTTACAGAGGGGAACTAAGCAAGCCACAGAGGACAATGAAACACTTTTGAGGAACTCTTCTGAGCAGGATTTCTGTTTCCTTGGGTCTTACTTAATTAAGGGTAACTGAGAGTAAATGAACAAAGGTTATTTCATTTGAACAACATTTTCTTAAGAAGAAAGAGGAGTAATCGACCTGCAGTTTTCACATTTCCCTATAGACTAGATGCAGCAGGACTGATTTCCAGACATTAAGATCAATGGAAACTGCAGATGCTTGGTATATCACCAAATCAAATCATTATCACCCTCTTTTCCCAAAGGAAGGAAGGGTCCTGAGACAAGTGTTAAACCCCAGCTTTTCAGTAGGAAACATTCATATTGTGTTACCTGTTAAAAGTTTAGGGTTCCCCTTTGAAAACAGATGGAAGGAGCAGGGCTTTCTGTTGGACTAAAGAGGTAAAAAACAGCAAGAGAGTTGCCGTGGAGGTCTTTTGGGTCATTTGTCTTTTTACTTATCCTTATTATCTGTGGTGTGCAGCCTACCAGAGTCCCCTGGTTCGGTGATGCTGTTAGACTCAATTGCAATTTCTGGTGCATGGATACAGTCTCATTCCCCAGCAAAGCAAGTGACAGCTTATCAGGGAATGTAGCCATGTACAAGACTCTATTCAGAAAGATGTAGTCACGAAAGTAGAAAGTGAAAAATTAACTCTGTTTGGTGTGTAATGACTTAACTGTGCATTTTGCGAGCACTTGCATTTACAGATCACAGAAGGCTCTACAAAAATCACTAAACAACTTTCTTCCACAGAGGAAAATACCATTATCTGTATTTTATAGCTGGGGGAAGAGAGAGGTTACCAAAGGTGAGAGGATTCTCTGGGCTAAAAATGTTCAGCATCCAACATGAGGAATTAGGACAATTATCCCTGGACAGCTGCCATGGGGCAGCTGCAGGATAGCCAGGAAGAGGTATTGCTTCCTCAGTACATGACTTTGCCATCTGTTCAGGTCCTCTGGTGGTTTTCTTAGACTGGGCACAAATGACTGGAGTACTTCATCTTATTCTGTTGATGCTGGGCACTGGAGTACATTTCATAGTATGGTGAAAAGCTGAGAGTGACACAGACAGAGTGAGACAGAAAGAGAGAAAGGATAGGAATGAACCTGAGGGAAGGAATAAGGGCTGTATATTATACACGTGTTACATCGAGTAATTGGTGGAGGAGCTGTGATGGTTATATGTCTCCATTGGCATGGTGGCATTAACATGTAAGGGTGATGTGGAGAATCCTGAGGACTAACAGATGTCTCCTCTAGGAATACATCAATTGTTTTTCCTCCAAGAGTCTCCCTGTGAAGGCCCTGAAATGATGCTGTTTGGTGCAACAGCTCCTGCTCTAACTGTTTCACTCAAGCTAATTCAAGTGATCATGTACCTCTAACACTTTCCCATCATCTTCCTCAGCTTCAGTGATTGAGTCAGCTGATCGGAGCCAGCGCAGCGAGAGCCAGAGCCGGCGAGGTTCAGTCGACTACGAGGTTTAGCCGAGATTAGAAAGCCCAGAGGGAAACGTACAGGGACAGCGTGACTCCCGGCGGTCCTGATCCCCCCGACGCCCCGGTAGCCATTGCGAGAGAGCGGCTGACGTCGCGGGGGGCGTTCCCACGGTGACGGCGACCACACCTCCTCACCTTGCCTTGAAAAAACCTTTGCGAGGGCAGCGACTAGCTGCCCATCAGGTGCAGAGAGAAGCAACTGGCTAGCGCAGCGGGTGTGGCAGCTAGCGCAGCGGGGTGCAGAGAGCACTTGTTGTTTGTCATTCCCACCGACTTATTGCCAGCGTCCCAGACTGCTGATGACCATGGTCGCCTCCAGAAGGAGAGCATGTCTCAAAAAGACTGTGGCAACGCAGACTGAGGTTCTGTCCCGAACGGTGGCTGTTCAGGTCTCCGGCTGCAAGGAGTGCCAGAGCCTGCTGCTGCCAGAGGAGGGAGGCCAGCACTCTACTTGTGTGAGGTGTGAGCAGGTGCAAGATCTGCTCGACATGGTTGTGAAGCTTAAGGAGGAGGTTGAGACGCTGAGGTCCATCAGGGAGTGCGAAAGGGAGATCGACTGGTGGAGTAACACCCTTACGTGCCGGTCGCAAAAGCCCCAGGGAGGTACCCCCGAAAAGGAGATGGACCTCCTGCCCTCTCGGACAGAGGCGGAGGTCCTGAGACAGCCCCACCCTTGTCGCTGTTGGGCAGAGGTAAATGACCTAAAAGAAGATGAGGGTTGGAAGTTTATTCCAGTTTGGCATCACAGGCAGCCCCCCTCCCTGCCTGATTTGCCTCCCCAGGTGCCCCTCCGTAATAGGTTTGAGGCCCTGGATCTTGAAGAAGAGGTAGATGAGGAGATGGTGCCAAGCCTGCCTACAAGATCACATAGGAAGAGGCGGTTGACTACACAACTGAAGACTACCTCTGATAAGAAAGATAGAAGGGTGATTATAACAGGAAAATCCGTTCTGAAAGGAACAGAGGGCCCAATATGCAGGGTTGACCCTCATCTTAGGGAAGTCTGTAGTCTACCTGGAGCCCGGATGAAGGATATTGCTAGAGAGCTCCCCAGACTGGTGCACCCGACAGACTACTACCTGCTGCTGGTCTTCCAGACAGATGGGGAGGAAGTTGCTTCCCATAGTCTGAGGGGAATGAAGAATGACTTCAAGGTCTTGGGAAGGATGGTGAAAGATTCAGGGGCTCAAGTGATCTTCTCTTCACTCCTTCCCTCTTCAAGTGACGATGTGGGGTGGAATGGGAAAATTCAATCTCTAAATGGTTGGCTCCAAGACTGGTGCTACAGGCAGGGCTTTGGTTTTTTTGATAATGGCTGGTTTTATAAAGCTCCAGTCCAGACAGTGTTATGCGGGAAAGGCTTATCTCGCAGAGGCAAAAGGATGCTGGGGCAGGAATTAGCTGGGCTCATTTGGAGAGCTTTAAACTAGGCTCGAAGGGGGATGGGGTTGTAGTTGGGCTTGCCCCAGTGGGGCAGCATTCTAAAACAGATGAGGACCGGGTGGCCTCCTGTGCCCCTAGGGAGAAATTGGTGTGCTCTGCTCGCTCCCTGAAATGCCTGTACACCAATGCGCGCAGCATGGGGAATAAGCAGGAGGAATTAGAATCCTATGTTCGGTCGGGAGATTATGTTCTGGTGGCAATTACAGAAACGTGGTGGGACAGTTCACATGGCTGGAATGTGGTCATGGATGGCTACGCCCTTTTCAGGAAAGACAGGCCAGCCAGGCGTGGTGGTGGAGTTGCTCTCTATGTGAGAGAGCAACTGCAATGTACTAAATTCTGCCCAGGAGCGGATGAGGAACGAGTTGAGAGTGTATGGGTCAGAATCAAGGGACAGGCTGGCAGGGGTGATACTGTTGTAGGTGTCTATTACAGGCCACCAGATCAGACTGAGGAAGTTGATGAGGCCTTCTATGCGCAGCTGAGAGTGGCCTCACAGTCACAGGCCCTGGTTGTTGTGGGTGATTTTAACTTCCCTGATGTTTGCTGGAAGGACCATTCAGCAAGCCAGCCACAGTCCAGGAGGTTCCTCCAGTGCATTGATCATAACTTCCTCATGCAGATGGTGGAGGAGCCGACGAGGAGAGGTACACTGCTGGATCTCATCCTCACTAACAAAGAGGGTCTGGTTGAAGCAGTAAAGGTTGAGGCCTGCCTGGGTTGCAGTGACCACGAGATGGTGGAGTTCAGCATCTCGTGTGTCAGGAACAGAATAGGAAGTAGAATTGCAAGCCTGGACTTTGGCAGGGCTAATTTTGGCCTTTTCAAGCAATTGCTGGGGGAAATCCCATGGGCAAGACTGCTTGAAGGAAAAGGGGCCCAAGAGAGCTGGATTACATTCAGAGATTGCTTCTTCCATGCTCAGGATCAGAGCATCCCCACACGTAGGAAGTCGAGGAAGGGAGCCAGGAGGCCTGCGTGGTTGAATAGGGATCTGTTGGGTATGCTCAAGCAGAAGAGGCGAGTTTACAGGTCATGGAAGCAGGGACTGGCTACTTGGGAGAAATATAAGGCTGCTGTTAGAGGATGTAGGAAGGCAGCTAGGGTAGCCAAGGCCTCCTTAGAATTACAGCTGGCGAGAGGGGTCAAGGACAGCAAGAAGAACTTTTTCAAATACATAGCAGATAAAACTAATACCAGAGGCAATGTAGGCCCACTGATGAATGAGGTGGGTCCCCTGGTGGCAGAAGACACAGAGAAGGCAGAATTACTGAATGCCTTCTTTGTCTCTGTCTACTCCGCTGGAGGCTGTCCTGGGGAACCCTGTACCCCTGAGACCCCGGATGAAGCCAGGTTAATGGAGGAGTTTGCTTTAGTCGATGAGGACTGGGTTAGGGAACAATTAAATAGTCTGGACATCCATAAATCCATGGGTCCAGATGGGATGCATCCGCGGGTGCTGAGGGAGCTGGCTGAAGTCATTGCTAGACCGCTCTCCATCATTTTTGCCAAGTCTTGGGAAACGGGAGAGGTGCCCGAGGATTGGAGGAAAGCAAATGTCACTCCAGTCTTCAAAAAGGGCAAGAAGGAGGACCCGGGTAATTATAGACCAGTCAGCCTCACCTCTGTCCCTGGGAAAGTAATGGAACAGCTTATCCTTGGTGTCATCTCAAGGCATATCAGAGATAAGAGGGTCATTAGGGGCAGTCAGCATGGCTTTACCAAGGGTAAGTCATGCTTGACCAACCTCATAGCCTTTTATGAGAATGTAACAAGGTGGATGGATGATGGCAGAGCGGTGGATGTGGTCTACCTTGACTTCAGTAAAGCCTTTGACACAGTCCCTCACAGCATCCTCACAGCTAAATTGAGGAGGTGTGGTCTAGACAATAGAGTAGTGAGGTGGGTTGCAAACTGGCTTAAAGAGAGAAGCCAGAGAGTGGTGATCAATGGTGTGGAGTCCAGGTGGAGGCCAGTATCTAGTGGAGTGCCTCAGGGGTCAGTACCGGGGCCAATATTATTCAATATATTCATTAACGATTTAGACAAGGGAATTGAGTGTACTATCAGCAAGTTTGCTGATGACACTAAGCTGGGAGGAGTGGCTGACACGCCAGAAGGCTGTGCTGCCATCCAGTGGGACCTGAACAGGCTGGAGAGTTGGGCGGGGGATAACCTGATGGAATTTAACAAGGGAAAGTGTAGAGTCCTGCATCTGGGCAGGAACAACCCCAGGTTCCAGTATAGGCTGGGGCATGACCTATTAGAGAGCAGTGTAGGGGAAAGGGACCTGGGGGTCCTGGTGGACAGCAGGATGACCATGAGCCAGCACTGTGCCCTTGTGGCCAGGAAGGCTAATGGCATCCTTGGGTGTATTACAAGGGGGGTGGTCAGTAGGTCGAGAGAGGTCCTCCTTCCCCTCTACTCCACCCTGGTGAGACCCCATCTGGAATATTGTGTCCAGTTCTGGGCCCCTCAGTTCAAGAAGGACAGGGAACTGCTGGAGAGGGTCCAGCGTAGGGCAACAAAGATGATTAAGGGAGTGGAGCACCTCCCTTATGAAGAAAGGCTGAGGGAGCTGGGGCTCTTTAGTTTGGAGAAGAGGAGACTGAGGGGTGACCTTATTAATGTTTATAAATATATAAAGGGTGAGTGCCACGAGGATGGAGTCAGGCTCTTCTCAGTGGCAAACAATGATAGGACAAGGGGTAATGGGATCAAGCTGGAACACAAGAGGTTCCACTTAAATTTGAGGAAGAACTTCTTCTCAGTGAGGATAACAGAGCACTGGAACAGGCTACCCAGGGAGGTTGTGGAGTCTCCTTCCCTGGAGACATTCAAAGCCCGCCTGGACACATTCCTGTGCGACCTCACCTAGGCGTTCCTGCTCCAGCAGGGGGATTAGACTACATGATCTTTTGAGGTCCCTTCCAATCCCAAACATACTGTGATACTGTGATTACGTGGGTCACCATGAGATCCAGCAAAACTGTTCTGAGCTGGAGTGTCAGCCAAGTGGGTGGGT
This sequence comes from Patagioenas fasciata, assembly GCF_037038585.1. Lineage (NCBI taxonomy): Eukaryota > Metazoa > Chordata > Aves > Columbiformes > Columbidae > Patagioenas > Patagioenas fasciata. Next base: position 23,359,074 of record NC_092524.1, on the reverse strand, counting down.
GGGCTAATCAAGAGTAGGACGAAAGCTGTAAGAAATGGCTTAATGGGGCTGCATTGCAAAGCAGGGAGAAACAATCAACAAAACTTTTCTAGGAGTGCTCTTAGCCTAGTCAATACACTAATAGAGTCATCATTGTGTGGCTGTTCCATTATTTTATATACTGCCATGTAAAAAAGTGTGTGTCTTCCTAAGCCGCCCTGTTTTCTCATTCCAGTGTTGTTTCTCCATGTATTTTCTTCAAATATCTCTTAAAGGTCCCCCACACAGATTTTTTTATTCTTTGGTCCCCAGGGTGTGGACAGGTTCTTCAGGCTTCTAGAGGTCATATTTTGCTGGAGGGTTACCCACTGAATGCACGATGCGAATGGACTATTCATGTTCAAGCTGGATTTAACATTGAATTAAGGTGGGTCATACTGACTTTTAGCCAGCACTGGTTTCAGGTGGTCATTGAGGCATTTGGATAACCAAGAGTACTGAGGATCAACAGCTGGGAGCCACCACTTTGCATTTGGTGCCTTGGCTCTTTCCCCTCATCTAGCTTGTGACTGGCAGCCACTGCACAAACCGTCAGTGCTGTGCCTTCAGTTCCCTTTTGGGACAGCTGGATGCTAAGGAGAATGTCTCAGGTATTGGGCACAATGTCTCTTCAAGACCTGGACACTAAAGCACCTGGTATTTTCTGACGAATGTACTAGGCTGGCCTGAGATATTCTTTGAATAAAAGCTGTAGAAACATTTTAATATCATGACTTATGCCAGGAGAGAGTTGTTGATAGGACCTACCTTGCATTTAGCAAACATTTTCCCTCTCTTATTTTTCTTTCTCTCCTTTTACCAGCCCTGTTCACTACTAGCCTCAGTTGTTCGTTTTACCATTCCTATGTCTGGAGGATGTGATTGGTTCTCCTGCAAGTCATTGGTCCTCTGATGTGTGTATGCTTAGACCTGTTAACCTGTCCCTGCTGACTCAGGCTTACAGTTCTTGACTGAGTATCCTGCTTAGTGCAGGAGAGCCCCCAGTTGGGGTAATTAATACTCTTTTCATGTGTATGTAGCAGGGAGCTCACACATGCAGCAGGAAGCTTGGCAGGGGATTGTATTCAAAACCCACTAGCTAATATAATAAAAACAGCAGCTAAAGCTTTCACATCAGTATTTCACCAGTTTTGGAGACCAGGCCAAAGAACTATATTAGATACACAAACAGATTTCTTCCTATATGTTTAAAGAGAGACTTAATATTTAATGAGAAGAAGATAAATCAATTGAATAGAATAGCTTGTGGCATTCCCACATTAGTGCCCTTTTTTCAGACTTGCAAATGCAAGCCTACTCTGTAGTTATGAGCAGGTGCAATTATTGCCTGGATAACTTTGGAGACTCTCGACTCTGGAGAAATGTGAAGGTGACACATGGGAGTAATGCTGTGAGGAGGAGATTCTGTTCTCATGACACAACTTTGCATCAGTGTCTGGAAGTATGAGGTGTACTTACCTTGTTTTTAAAAGATGATGGCTATGTGTATGATCTGCGCAGTACAAGCTCAGGGAGATGGTAATCTGGTATTTTTATGTTTCTCAACAAGGGTTTGTCAATTCTAAGTCTTAAAAAGTGCTTCGGGATCTACAGCTGTCACTCTGTCTTCATTCTTGTGAGGGTGGGTGTGGCGGTGGAAATGGATCCTGTGCATGCACAATCACTAGTGAATGCACCTATCTTTGTGTAGAGTTGACAGCCAGGTGGCACCAAGCACAAGGTACAAGAAAGGGAGGAAAGGCTATTTTAACAAAGGACACTAGATATAACAGCGGTACTTACTGTGGTTGCACTAAGGAGATTCTTATAGATTCTCAAGGCAGGGGAATGAGAAGTGCTGTGATGTAAGCTAACAGATGTACTAACTGTTGAGAAATCAGACCTCCATTCTAGACTCTGAGAGCCTCTCACATGCATGCTAGGAATATGCTAGTCTCACATGAGATCTGTACAGTTCACTCTGTTTCCTTTTGTTGTTACCAGAAGATGCAATACTTTAACATGAGGGGCATAATTCAGAGAGTGCCTTTCTCTTTCTCCCTGTGTCCATCCTTCCTACAGTTAAACAAACACAAAACTAGGCATCTCCTTGTTGTGACATAATGTTACATTCCAACTGTGAAAATCTCCAAGAGGAAACCCTGAGCTACCAACCTTCTGTTGTCAGCAACTTCATTTATCTCAGCTGGACAGCACTAGAGAAGCCTAAAGCCCTGTGCTCAGCCTGAGCTGACTGTGATGTCTGGGTGCCTAAAGATCCCAGCAGGTGATACAGCACTTCTAGGGAAAGATCAGGAACTGTCCTGAATGTCCACACTTAATCCTGCCACCATGCAAGTCAGGAGGCACAGCAGGAAGCCTCCAGGGCAAATAGAGAACTTGAGGAGCTATATCTACCTCACATTAGGCAACCCTGGAGTGTGTTCTGAATGAGCTGAGGTTTTCGAAGTGGAGCACCTCAAAGCTGGCCATTGAGGTACTTCAGCAGTTAGATACTGTGCAAAACTGGTACATTTAGCCTAAAACTTCTCCTTTAGGCCATTCCTACACAGAAAAGCAGGTACAACTAAGCAGGCCACCACAGTCTTCCTTCTGGGTCTGCCATCATGCTGAATCCGTTGCCTTCGTTGTATTTTCATATAAACACACTGATCCCCTCTGTGGGTGCTAATTCTGCTTACAGCAGTAGTGCACAGCCAACATTGCTCTGAATCAGCACAACTGCAAACAAAATAACTCATTTCTTCATTCTCTCTGTGCACAAAACCTGTTTCCTCTTGCTGTGATGGCTTGCAAGGGCAGAGATGGGGACAATGTGACACAGAAGGGAAACAAAGTGGTTTGTCTCTGCTTACACAGGACTGCAAGAGTAAAACTCTTAGGAGCACAGATACATATTCCTTTGCTTCAAGCTGTGCCACACAGTCCTTTGGGAGTTGTTTAAGCAGAGCTGTTTTGATAAATGGTGCCCAGATTGTGGCAGTAGTTTGTTTTCTCTGTTTTTTTTTCCAGCCTCATTTTTAATTTGGCTTGTGATGTATAGGCTCCCTCAGCCTCAGCCATATCAGGGATGTTGTACCACAGTAGAAGTATCTCACAACTTTAAATAATTTTCTTTAATGCCTCAGCAGAAATGCAGTTTTAAATATTTTCCTTTAGCTAGAATCTTTCTTCAGAGGGGTTGGTGAATGTATTCACACTGCAGACACAGATGAAGTCAATACAATACTTTGCATTTCCATTACAGTTTCACAGGTGAGGGAACTGACATTCCTGACATGCCTGTACCTGTGATTTAAACAGCAATAGACCTTATGGTCTGTGAAGGGTCCCATCGAATGGGCCATAGCCAAGAGGTTTTGAAAAGCTTTGGCAGGTTTCCCTGCCTGCCTGTTCTGAGTCTTAATCGTGGTTTTCCATGTCATCAGTCAGTGTATCTGCTTCAATGCTAAGATACGCTAAATAAAATGCAAATCAGAACCCCCATGCCTTTTACATCTTCCACTTTGCTTTTGTCATTTTTTAAAGCAGGGAAAGCAAACAATTAAAACCAATATTCTGTGTGTGACTCTTCCATTCTGTGCCTTCACTCTGTTTATCTCTTGATATTCTTTATTCAGGAACACACTGCTACACAGAGTTTACCTTTACATCTGTAAATATTACTGCTCCTATTACATGGTGGGCATCCCAGAAATTTTCCTTTTGTACTTACACACATGCTTAATTATAATCAGAAATGTATCAGTTCAGAGAACCAGTAAATATTTTTAGGATTGAGTCAGGATAAACTTTAACCTGAAAAGTGTGTCAAGAATGAATAAGTTAATTTGTATTGCTCTATAACTTCCATAAGGCTATGTCCCCGGGGTATGATCTACCAGTGAAAGAATGTTTTGAAGATGTAGTGTATAACATAATGCCTGTGAGAATGTCTCTGGCAAACCTGACAGAAATAGAATTCAACACATGCACTTTATGCAAAGCTAAGTTGAATTGATCTCACTGTAATGCATATTAGAAGCAGGTGTTATGTTTTTCTTACTCTACATTCCACTAGATGATTTAAAAATGAACGGTTCTGCTCCATTACTATAGCTTCCTACTACTGCTCATTCATTTCTCTTTATGTAGTGTACTCCTGATGCTCTAAAACCAACCATATGACCTGAACAAAGGTTACTGAGTGAAGAGGCCTCTTAAGTCAGCTCATGAGTTGTCAAAGAAAGGTAATTTCACATAACGTGGGGGCCTCTCTAACCTGGGGCCCTGAGTCCCAAGAAGAGAAGAGCAAGAAGTAGGCTCCATTATAGTCTTGTGTCTTCACACCACGGGATCCAGCAGCAGATCTGAAATTTGTCTGACCTCTTTGGTTTGAAAATGCAGTCTTTGCAAATCACTAGGCCCATGGTGGAATAGGCAATGTGGGACATTTAGCCTAATCCTAAATACGCATGTCTGCATCCTTAGAAATTCTCAGGAAGATTGAGTACACAACCAGTTTCATTTATAAAATGTTCTACTGAACAGTTAGTAGCATGACCTCTCCAATCTTCTCATTCTTATCTGCTGTGCCAAGGCGCCCCTGGCCATTGCTTATTCTCCAGAGGCACTTGGTGTTTCTCACTCTGTTTCTTGTTCATATTCTGGTGGGATGCTTTGGCACTGTACCCCAATGAATTCAAACAGCATCATATAACATTGCTGTTGACAAACAATAGCCTCACACAGCACCATTTTGCTTTCTAATGCAAAATGTGCTATGGTGTTTCAGATTCCCTTTCTCTGCCTATTTCTGCTTTTGTTACATCCCCCAAGCTTTCCTTGTACCCCTAATTGCTGACTTCTGAACATCACAAAGTAAATAACTTTTAAGCCTTGGTCTTTGATACTGTTACTTTCAGTACTTAGAACTTCATTTAGAACAATTTTTAGCAAACAGCCATGATAGAAACATGCCCCCTACAGTGTCTGACCCTAGGTGAAAGTTCTAACATTGTGTCGAGGGTTAAGATTGCGGGGATGACAATAAAACCCTGGCAGATGTATTGTTAACCTCCTCTCCCCCCGACTTCCCCCTGTTGCCCCTCCCTCTCTCCCCTTCCCACTAAGGACAGGTGATGGAGAGGGAAAGAAGGACAGAGAGAAGAGAGTTGGAAAAATTAAAGATATTTTACTAATGCTATGAATAAGAATAGAGAAAATAATACAAAATATACAAAACCGATCTTGAAGGTCTCAGCAACTGCAGAGCCAGCACCCAAAGTCCTGGATTAGACTCTGTAGCCAACCGGAGCTGGATTCAGTCTGTCACTAGGCCTCAGTTCGCGGGGACGACCAGCAAGGTCCTCTCCTAATGTCGGCCATAAGCAGAAGGGAAAAAGGGAAAAGGCAAAGGGACGAGATCCTCGTGATCTCCCACTTTTATATGAAGTATTCACGTGAATGGAATGTTATACACAGTTGGTCAGTCTCTTGGTCACCAGTTTCTCGTTGCTCCTCTTGCGAAATGTCCATCCGTGCTTATCAATAAGTTTGCATTCCATTGCTAAGTTTACCAAAACATGTATCTGGTTCTCCAGGAAAACGCAGCTAATATGAAGGCTTTAGCTGACAGGCAAATTCACTAAAAGAGAAACTTGTTTTTTAACAAAACCAGAACACATTGTAATGTGGTTAGGAACCTGATGCACGTGAGCAGACTGTATGACTTCAATTTAGACTTCACCCTTCTGCCACTGAAGTATTCTTGTGGAGCAACTGTGTAGAGTTGAGTTGGCTCCCAAGGATCATGATGCAAAAATTAAGATGAAGCAAGAAGGACTTCATGTGGTTAGTGACTTGTTGATTCACTGAGGGAGGAGAGGCACTAACATAACTAAATGTCAGAGTCAGGGTGCAGAGTATGCAGCCTGACTGTGTGTCCTTGTTCTCCAAGATTTTACATGCTGAGCCTGGAATTTGACTACATGTGCCAGTATGACTATGTGGAAGTTCGCGATGGGGACAATTTGGACAGCCGAATAATTAAGAAATTCTGTGGAAATGAGAGGCCACCTCCCATCCGAAGCACTGGGTCTTCACTCCATGTCTTCTTCCAGTCTGATGGATCCAAGAACTTTGATGGATTTCATGCTGTCTTTGAAGAAATTACAGGTAAAATAATCTGAAAGTGGAACATGCCATCATTCTCATTAATTTGGTTTCACTAATCTCTCTCGCTGCATTGCAACTTACACAAAGTCAGTGCAGGGAAGATTCAAAAGCTGTCAGATGGCATGAGAATGTGAGACTCTTCCAACAAAGACTGAATTCCTTCTACCCATGTGAGGAACAAGGACATCAGCCAGCACAGGAAATCTGCTGGTTTGTGAGGCTTTTCTGTTTGAATCTGAGAACTATGGGCACAGAAGGAAAAAGAGGAAGGGGCATGTGTATCTGCAATTGTAGAATTGCTTAATGCTGTGTGCAGGAGCATGTCTCACTGTCTCAATTAGCAAAAACCTGATGCAAAGCATAATAATTAGCTCTGTAAAAATGCCCTAACATGACTCCTGTGTTGGTTCACATATTATACCATTAGGACTTTTAAAAAGTGTGTACAAAGAACATATTATTTTATTTGAGAAAATAAAAAGGCATTTCCCATTCTGTGATAAACTCAGTGCTATCAATGTCAGAAGCAGGGCTTCAGAGTTCTTGTGTTTTTGTTAGTACTCAGTACTTGAGTCCCCCACACTGCTTTCCATCATTTATTTCTGGCTGCAAAATAACATTGGAAGTATAGCTGGCTCCTCATTTTGCTGTTGCATTTGAAGCAGCTTCTCCGCTCTTCCTGAATCTTCCTTGTTTAGCTATGTAGGGAATTTTGATCAAATCTGTCTACAGTACTCCTGACACAGAAGGCTAATCAGAATGTGCTGCTTTGCCTTAGATCAACCCTGCAAGATCTGAGACTCACCAGAAGTTGCCTTCTGCACATCCTGATGACCTATATTTCATGAGGTCATCCAGGTTATATCTGGCTCAGGAGGTAATACAAAAACCTACAATGGATCAGCTGTTAACAATGACCAGGAGTGTAACTAGCAATCTGAAATGCGCATACTGCTGGATGCAGTGCCTATGCCATTTCTTAGTCTTCCCTATTCTTCAAATTTTACATTAGTTATATTAGTAACATAGCAGGAGCAGGTAGCTATTGATAGTTCACCCGGCTTGCAAGAGGAGAGGTGATATAGAACAAATGAATGTGGTCCGGGCTGTGTTGCATAAGGGCTGCCTGCACTCAAGGAAGTAACGTTTTTCATGTAGTGTGAGCTGAATTGATTCTGTTTTCTCTGCCCAGCAGGGAACGCTTGGTACTTGAATACTGTTGAGCACTTTATTTCCGTCCCATTTTCCATTGTAATTATTCTGAGGCTGGGTATCATAATCCACACAGAGCACGTCAAAGGGCTTCTTAGAGTTTGTGAGGTCTTATTGTGCAGTTTATTATGAGTCTATTCTGGCGTAATGTGTGGCTGCAGTGAAAGGCTTTTAAAATACTCCCAGTGTCTTTTTATGTGAAGCATTAACCTGGCCGGCAGGACAGTTTAGAGAAAGAATTCGGTGTGCATGAGGCAGCGTAGAATTGAAAGTGGTGGTAGCACAGGATTGAAAGCTCTGGCAGCACATTGCCAACTGAAGCATTTCCTCTGAAATTTCCCTCTGTACACAGCACTACGGAAAAGCTGAGGTCCCTGACACAGATTGCACAGGGCTTGCTAGAGCAATTTCCTGTGCTGCAAGTGAGAACAGCAGCATCACTTATGCTTACAGTTCATGGACCAGGCCATAGATCTGATCTGATATCCCCAGCACCTTAATGGTGTAATGGAGAGGACTGAAGACTGTTGCTTGCTGAAGCAGTGGCACTGACTGCACAGAGGTCACCAGTTTAACTCCCAGAAAGGTTTTGATTGTTACAAAATAAGCTGCAAAGCCTATATTCCCTTTAGGAAAAGTCACTGCATATGTAGGACGAAACCACACAACCTGCTGCCCCACCTTGTCTGGATGCAGGTGTTGGGTTGCATCCCATACCAAGTGTCAAATGGAATGGCATGAATGACTAGAAGTCACTCGACAGACTTCAGATGAGAAGGATGGGGGGCAGATGAAAGAGCATCAGAGTCTCTTAGGGATTAAACATACACTGGATCTAGTTAAATGAAAGCTTGTAATTGAATTTCAATTATGCTTTACTTTCTGTAACCCCAAGCTAGCAATTTTTGACACAACATAGGTTAAACTTTTGTAGTACTGTCCCATGTTGTTTGACTGAAGCCAGGAAAATAAGACTCCTTTAAAAATAAAAATATTTTGTGCTCTTGAATATCAGGTGTTTTCAAGGACAGTATATGGCACTTCCCCTGTTCCCTTGACATGCTTACTTTTACAGAATCATGAAATAAGGCTGGGGCAAGGGCAAAGCTGAAAGTTCACTGGCTTCAAACCAGTGACTACAAAATATCAGTCTGTACAAGCTCTTCTGTTTCTCCTTCCCTTTCTCAGCTTTTACATTAGCTCGATACAGAATAATTGCCACATATATATTCCTTTTAACAAATGAATTACTGTCCTTAGCCAGATCTTAGTCTTTAATGAGACCTGAAAGATATTAGTTGCCCAGCCATGTATTAATTGCTATTACATCACCACATGCAACCTCCAGATAAAACCATATGTGTTATCTATCTATCTGGATATAAGAGACTCAAAGATTGTGCTTCAAGTGAAGTCTTTGCAAGGAAAACTCCTGATTCTGGACTGCAGCAGAGAGAATGCTTTAATTGTAACAACATCCTCACTGCTAAATTGAGGAAGTGTGGACGTGATGATCGGGTAGTGAGGTGGGCTGGGAACTGGCTGAAGGAAAGAAGCCAGAGAACTGTGGTCAATGGGGCAGAGTCTAGTTGGAGGCCTGCATCTAGTGGAGTGCCTCAAGGGTCTGTACTGGGACCAGTACTATTCAATATATTCATCAATGGCTTGGATGAGGGACTAGAGTGCACTTTCAGCAAGTTTGCTGATGACACTAAGCTGGGAGGAGTGGCTGACATGCCAGAATGCTGTGCTACCATCCAGTGAGACCTAGACAGGCTGGAGAGTTGGGCAGGAAAAATGTAATGAAATATAACAAGGGCAAGTGTAGAGTCTTACATTCTGGTAGGAACAACCCCAGGTTCCAGTATAAGTTGGGGAATGACCTGTTAGAGAGCAGTGTAGGGAAAAGAGACCTGGGGGTCCTGGTGGACGGCAGGATGACCATGAGCCAGCACTGTGCCCTTGTGGCCAGGAAGGCCAATGGCATCCTGGGGTGTATTAGAAAAGGTGTGGTTAGTAGGTCCAGAGAGTTTCTCCTCCCCTCTACTCTGCCCTATAGAGACCAAATCTGGAATATTGTGTCCAGTTCTGGGCCCCTCAGTTCAGGAAGGACAAAGAACTGCTGGAGAGAGTCCAGCATAGGGCAACAAAGATGATGAAGGGAGTGGAACATCTCCCTTATGAGGAAAGGCTGAGGAAGCAGGGTCTCTTTAGCTTGGAGAAGAGGAGACTGAGGGGTGACCTTATTAATGTTTAAAAATATGTAAAGGGTGAGTGTCACGAGAATGAAGCCAGGCTTTTCTCGGTGACAACCAATGGTGGGACAAGGGGTAATGGGTACAAACTGGAACACAAGATGTTCCATTTAAATTTGAGAAGGAACTTCTTCGCAATGAGGGTGACAGAGCCTGGAACAGGCTGCCCAGGGAGGTTGTAGAGTCTCATTCTCTGGAGACATTCAAAACCCGCCTGGACGCCTTCCTGTGTAACCTCATCTGGGTGTTCCTGCTCTGGCAGGGAGGCTGGACTAGATGATCTTTCGAGGTCCCTTCCAATCCCTAACATCCTGTGATTCTGTGATTCTGTGAATAGTATACAGCCTCACCACAGATCCCCCTAGGCTACTTGCTTGTGTTTGCAACACTCAACAGCTGGTACAAAGTTTCATATTTCTGTTATAACCAAAGTAATCAGTATATTTAGCATGGAAGGACAAAGATAATCTATATATTAACTAGAACGCAAACCTTTCTAGCAATTTTGATTTAAAAGTTTAATCCATAAATCATCAGGCATGGTAAGATAATTCTTTAAGATGGCAAGGAATGAGTTTCGTAGTCAATGTGAGCTGAAACTGAACTCAACTTCTGATATGGATCCAGATGTGGACTTTGCTGTAGATTCTTGTTTTGTTAAGATGGACTTGAAGCAGGGCATCAGATCCTGAACTTCTCAGGTGTTGAAGTTACTTTTGGTTCTATTTCCTGTCTGCTAAAACCCACAATCAGTTTGGAAAATAATCTAAATGGAAATTATTTCTTTGTATTTTTGAGAGTAATTTATGTTCTGCTCACCTCCACTTAGAGCAGGCACAAAAAAAAAAAAAAAGTGTGTGTTATTGCACAGTGGAATTTGCTGATATGAAATGGTACATTTACACATTCTGATACTAATTTATGCAAATTTGTACAGTTTGATCTGTGTCACCGGTAGACTTGTGGTGTGCAAGAGCTTACCTGACAGACCTAGGGTCACCATGACCACTTAGAGCTTTCTAAGCCCAACACCAAAGAAGTGCTCCTCAGGGGCAAAGCAACTCCAAAGATCTGGGATGACAAGATCCAAGACCTAAAAAACCTGCCAGAACCGTGAATCCCAGAACATATCCGTAAACTCTGAGATGAATGACAGGAGAAATGTAGGTTGATATTAAACTTATTTAATTTAGGCTAAGCTCTAAACACTGTTGGAGGTCACTGTAAATAATTTTTCTTCCACACACCTTTCTCACCACTTGAATACAGTTAAAGGAAAATGGTAAGAGTTAGTGATGAATGCTGGGAAAAGAACTGCCTATCCCTATAAGATCCCCTCTCCAGGAAGTAAGAAAGAACAACAAAAGTCTTTTTGACATACATTAGGCCCTTTAGTTTATCTTCCTAACTTTTAACCAGAATATGTAATTTACCACAAGACACAAGCATCATGAGGAAAAATTGACAGGACCTCCATCTTGTGAGACACCATGAACATCTTGCTTTTCTTCTGTAGCTTGCTCTTCATCTCCGTGTCTTCATGATGGAACATGCATTCTAGACAAAAGCAGTACCTACAAATGCGCCTGTCTGGCTGGCTATACGGGGAATCGCTGTGAAAACTGTGAGTATGGGTACTGTGTGTATGACCAGTCTTCAGGGTTGTCACTGATGTAGGTCATTAATTGTTAGGAGTGTCAATAAGATGCAGGTTACATCAGCCACAGTGTCAGAGAATGCACTGAGCTTCCTATGGCATTTTTTAAGACACATTGCTTGCAGTTTGTGAAGATTTGCACTGAGCTTTGTATCTGTGTTTAAAAAAGTAAAATAGAATTGGAGCTTGGAAACAGCACACAAGAAATCTTGTAATGGACTAGCCTTATCAGACAGAGATATACCTGCCTGCTATTTTCCATTGCGTGGATCAGCTGTTCTCTTCTAAAAGCACATACCCCAGTGGAACCCTGTGCTTGATGCTCTAGCCAGAGTCAGGCCTAAGAAGTTTGTCTTCACTACAGCCACCTGAAAGAGAGATTTCTGGCACCATGAATGACATAGACTTGGAATAAAAAAAACTGGAAAAGGGTAGATTCTGTCCACATCTGTGTCGGCGGTCCTCACTGTATGTATAGTTACACACCTGGTTTTGTGCTGCCAAGTGAATCGTAAAATAACTAGGTTCAAAGGCGTTCAAATAAATTGTCTGTTCTAGTGTTTTAATTCTTCATGCCTGAGCTAATGTCTTCATCTAACAGGTCTTGAAAGACCAAAAAGGAGTAAGAACTGTGTAGTATATGCTATAAGAAAGGCCATATAATCTCTACTAGCTGGAAGGAGCATTGTACAATATTTAAAGTCACTGAGCTAGAGCTCCAGCTGACTCTAGATGATTTCAGTGATACTAGTAAAATCCATTTGGGATCATATTTGACCCAAGACAGAAAGCATGGCTTACTGTGCCCTGCTGAGGCATTATTCTGGCTGTAAGGCTGCTTCCAGAGTTTTGAGTTCTGTGTCAGAGCAGCCAATACACACCAAACCTCGCCAAAATATTTCCCCACGTGTGCCATTGTCAGGAGTGGATTTCTGTCCTGTATTTGTTTTTACTTCACTGAAGGAGTTAAATCATAGTGACCTCCTTGCATGGATCATTTTGAGATAAGATGAAATGGAGAAATAAACTTAACAGCAAGAGTCAATTATACTGTTAAGCAGGTGTTCTTTATTGACAGCGCTGGGGAGCTCTGGGAATTATTCTTCATAAGTGCTCCAACGACTGGCCGCACTTGCGTTTCTCATATTCACACAATTATCACATATTAGTTACAATTTTGTGAAATTTCTAACATACAATGTACCTATACTAAGTAATACTTAATGAAGTTATTTATAATTAGTTTCTTACTTATAGTACATCTATTAATTACTAGTCAAACAAGCTAAGCACTCTGCTTCTAAACACTGTATTACTTAATTTTCTGTCTCCCTCTTGTCATGCAGAAGGATCTAAAACCTGAAAAATATCCCCTCATTTTGCAGGTGGTTAGAAAGCATTTATCATTTCAATTGGTTAATGATGGGTACATCTTTTGTAACTTAATAATTGTATACATTAATTTAGCAGCTTCTCTTCAAAGAGACCTTTCACTTTCTACAGATCCAGAAACAGCTCATAAAACTTGACTCTTCTCCCAGCAGACCAGAGAAGAGGTAGTTTTTCATTTTCTGTAAGTGTGAAAGAGTTTTGGTTTTGAACAGCATGCCACATTCTGCCAGACTGCAGATTCCTGGTATTTTTTTCTGTAGGGAAGGAGTTACTGAAAATTGAGAGTTTCTGACCTCAGGGCTAATGTGGCTGGCTCTTCTGCTAAGTAGTAGTTGGTTAGCAGGTCATTTAGGGACTGGAAACTCCCAAGCTTTTTGCAACTGCCCAGTGAGATTAGTTCCATTCCTGTCTTTAAGAAAGAGTTTAAAAAATAGAATCTTCCAATCGGGTTCAGAACCAGACTAAACTTAAAATTAATGAAATTTCCAGCAAACTTCAACCCTAGTTTTGGCAGGCTCCATGCTACAGTCAAGGCAAGAAATGATGCTCACTTTCTTTTACTAGTTTTCTTCTATAATTTCGGTGTAGGAACTTCACACATGCAGCACACACAGCAAACAACAGAGGAGGTAGCAAAAAAGCAATAGAATGAGAGACTTCTGTCTTACTGTAAACAATGAAGGGTATAGGTAGTAACAGAATAAAAGGGAAGAGACACTTAAAATAGATACGGTAAGATTTTTAACTTGACAGGAATCCTGTAATTTGATTTGTGAAAGAAAAGTTTAGGTGGATAAAATACTGGTACTTTATTATGTTTGTGGCTTTATGCTTGACTTTTGCTTATGCTAGGAAGCATTTTTTCCAGCACCTATATGGCTACCTTCCACAACATAATTAAAGGTCGACTGTTATTTGGGGGGTTTTTTTGTTTTGTTTTTTTTTTTTTTTAATTTTTTAGTATGTGAATAGCCAACCTTGCAGTGGGAAAACATCATGGCAAATCTGTGTTCTCTCTGTCTTAAAATAATTTTTTCTTGAGGTATTTCCATTAGTTTTGCTAAAAGGCATCCTAAGTATTTCTCAGTGTTTGGAGGGCAAAAGGCAGAAAATTAAAGTTTGATTTGTTTTTATAAGCACAAACAGAAGAACTGGAAAAAATATCTGTGGCTGTAATTCTTTAAAAATTAGTCATGTAGTTTCCTGAACAGCATTGCAGTTTAAATGTTAAAGGCAGATTGTGTCATGCTCAGAATCTTTCTGCCTGTTAGGTCTTGCAGCAACAGCACTGTCTTGTAAGGTATATTCAAGGGAAATATATTCATTTCTGCAGAAAACAATCATTAAATGGTCACTTTTAGAATATTGAGTATGACTTTGGACACTATGAGTCTAATTCTTTCAGTCTGGTTTTCTTGGAGCAAGTCAACTGCAGTCCCATTAATGTCCATGGATTTATGTTGATGAAAAGTAAGTATAAGAGAGAAGGAAATTAGAGCTCCTTAATGTTAAGTGCATGTAGATTTGAGGTGATGCAACAGAAGGTATCCAGATAGATCTGAGGGTTTTAAAGTAATCCAAGGGACATACTTCAGAGCAAGGGACACTGTGGGATTATCTCATTGAGGGATAAGTTAAGGCCAAATTAAAAAAATTCAAAAATTGACATTTCATGACAGAATCAGAAATTTTCTAAGTCCCTCACCATTCCAAAGCAGCTCTGTCTTTCTGTCCATTACCGAGTTTAGTTTAAATGTGTGGGACTCACCATTGGAATAATGGAAATCACATTAATGAGATAAACCACAAGGAACCTATTTTTTCCTGTGTTAAACTAAATTCCATCAATTTAACAGGATGATCAACATTAGTCAAGCTGCTTTCCTGGGGTAATATTCAGCCCTAATTGCTCTGTCAGTTACAATTTGCAATATTAATAAAATAATTAAAGGCACAGGTTGCTTATAAATAGCAGTCTCTTTCCTACTGTGGTAGCCAGGAAACTGTATTTTTGTTTACCATTTAAGGGGCTAATATAGTGATTTAAAGGCTTCAACAGCACAAAGTGAAATGCAGGCATCTATCTTTCTAACAGTTGTTAATATTTCCATCAGTCATGTTTCAGGGCAAGAAATATTTTATCTAAATATGTCTGATTTCGCTCCAGAGACTGTTTTAAAAAATATATATATATATATACAAAATTCGAAAGCAAATGCTAACTAATAGAGTGAGATCTTTTGTTCTTTCTTCTGCCCTAAAACACAATAAAGTTCTAGAGACCAGCAACAAATAGCTTCTTACACATAAACATGCTTTGTTGCAGTGATAGAGGAAGTAGAGAAAACTAATTCCTATTTTAAATGCTTGAGCTTCTTTCTGATCTTAAACTGAATTTTCAGTACCCCTGCATACCCCTCTCGGTGACCCCTTAACCATGCTGACATAACTGAGGTCAAACTCAGGCTTTTCTGTCTGAATTCTGTGGATTTTAATGCAAATAATCCTGCAATCACAGGCATTAAAAAAAAAAAAAAAAAAAGCAACAACAAAACCAGATCATCTTGTTCTCTTAGCCTGAAACAGAACAGCAGCTTCCTCAAAAGAAGCATGTTAGGGAAAAACTAACAAGCTGACCAGTGGCCTCATCCTCTTTCCCTGCATGCTAAAAGCATCCACTCAAGTATCAGAGTGTCAATGACAGTCTGACAACTACTTGTTCAACTCCAACTAAGAAAGTATTTTCCAAAGTTTCACTGTTGAGCTTGCCTGCTGAAGATGCAGCTGAAGAGAGAGGGTACTGCTGACATGCCATGGCAAATGCTCTCCCCCTCTGCCTGCTATCCTCCTAGGATGGGGTGTCCTAACTCAAGAGTCCTCTCAGGGCTTGCTGGCCCCAAAGCAAGGGACCTTGACCTCATCCTGCCTTGAAATTTCCTGTTATCTTTATGTCAAACAAAGCCAGGCGAACTAGAGTTCCTATGCAAACAAGAGGAACTCATGCTGAATAAGGATTTCAGGGCGCAGATCTGATTTCCATTTTAATTCTGTTTCTCACTCCTGTCTGCCAAGAAGAAGTTTGTTCTGCATCCTAATGAAGGGTCTAATCCAACTGACTAAGCTATATAAACTAACTCCTTGCTGTAGGCTTTGATGTGGCTAGGGCTGGCCTTACTTGTTCCAACAGGCCTCTGAATATAGCTTTCAGGCTCTTCCTCACTGCTGATATAATCTCCTTCCATCCTTCTTGGCCACATACAATTGCGACTTGGGCAGGTTCTTAGGGATGCCCTTACCCTCAATGGATTGACTGACATTTAAGATAGGGAGAAAGCATTAGCACTCCCTCACCCCCTGCTTTTTTCTGCTATAGGAGAAATGGGTTCAGCTATCAGTGTTTGGCATAGGCTAGACTGGGTTTTAATCCCAGCAGCGTCAAAGATGAGGCATTGATGAAAGGTTCTGGACATTAAGCCTAGTTTTCTTACCTAACCATGGCCATCTAAGGCAGAGTCTTCTAAGGGAATGCTTGGAGTGTTTTTTAAATTTTGCCAGAGAGATTCTCAGTAATAGGTTTCAAGGAGTGCCATAATCACTGTCTATAATCACTGATATATATTGTGCCACGTGTTAGACCATGCCTACATTGCATGATTACAGTTGAGAACGTCAGATATAACCAATTGCCCCTGAGCTCTTTCCTGCCACTCTGGCCTGGACTTTTGGTTGGTTGCTGGGTTTTGTTTATTCTTTCCAGTGGAAAATAGCTTATTACAGATTTTTTAAAGGGATGGAGTTTTTCCCCACTTGTGTCTAAGAGATGAGATTAATGCCACTCTTTTTCCATCACATTTCTACTGTCCTCACTATAGTCTTGTGTGTATAGGGTGGGTGTAGCTGCTAAAGAGTAAAGGCTAGTGGCCTTTTTTCACTATCACAATCCAAGGATTTACCTGCCTTGAAACTCACACACTAGCAAAAGCCTTTAACTGGAATGTGGCAGTTCTCATATTTTGCAGACCCGTTAGGGGTTAGGGCTACAGCTTAAGCCGGTACTACCCTTTGGCCTGTCATGCAGTATGGTATCAGAGGTGAGTTGTTCTCCAGGACCTTCCTGGGACTCCCTCTGAGAGGCAACATAGTATCACTACTTGTGCCATGAGCAGTATTACTTGGTTAAACTGCTCTTTATGAGCAGTCCTTATTATAATGAGATAATGCAGCAGTGAAGACATGGCCAGTGCAGTCATACAGGAAGATTCATTGACCCACCTATCTCTGCAGGGCTAAGTAAGAAAATAGTACTTGCATTCATCAGAGAGGTTTTTAATAAGTCACCTTCAGAGTTCAGTTCTGGTAGAATAATCCCCTCTCTTTTTTCTCCTGAGCTGATCAGAAGAACATTGTGATACTGGCTAGACATTTGCTAGGACATTATGCTTGCTGCCCCATACTGCCCCACAGTATGCTGCTTTCCAGGAACACCATGTGTTTATGAGGTGAGATCTGTATTGTTTAGTGCTTAGTGCGTGAATTTGAAGGGCTTGTCTTGAGATGAAGGTAAAGATTTCTGCTACCAGTTTTCGCTTCGGTATATTTCCTGGAGTTTTCTCCCTTGGTTAGAAGGATGCTGGAACTGCTCACACAGCAACTGCTAAACCACCATACATTATTTCTGGTGCTTAAAGGTAACCTAACATCAGTTTTGATCTGTCTTAATTCACTGAGTGATAAACTAAAGCTGCTTGGCTCCTGTTACACAAATAGCCAAGATGCCCCATAGGAGAACAGAAACACCTAAGAGGAAAACTAGGTTGATGGCTGAGGATGGAAATCACTACACACATCTGAAGCAATCACTAAACAACTGCTGCTTGTGAATCATCCTGCAGAAAACTGGTTTCTAGGACTGCTCTGTCACTATGTCTGTTGAATTGAGCAAGTCATACAGTTTCTGAGAGGAAGTTGCTCATACCATTTAGCAGTGTTTGGTATATTTTCATCATATTCGTTATACTTTTATAGTGTTTTGAAACTCCAATGAGTAAGTGTAGATGACAGCAAGGCTGAAAGAGAAGAGACATCTGTTTTATTGACAATTCCTCTCTTATCCTTTTGTTATTTTCTCAGTGTCTATTAAGTAGCCAGTTTTTTCAGTTTTTCAGAAAGTGAAGCATGTCTTGTACAAAATCATGGTATTCTGCCCAGAGCATAGCCCCAGACATTGCTATAATATAAACAGATCAGAAATTGTCTGTTAAAGTAATCCATCCAAGGACAGGCCTGCCATAGGAAAAGAGGTGTGTTTCTAAACCACATTAAATGGATTCACAGGGAATCTCCATTTGTCTGAGCTGAAAACAACTCTGAGCTTTTTCCTCAGTCCGCTAACATGCCTTAGAGATAAAAACATCCATGGGATTCTCCCTGATATGACTTGCTGTGTTGAACAACAAATCAGTGTTGCAGGAGTAGGCTGGACCAAGCTAAATTCCAGGTATTCTTGCCACCCTGGATGGGACAAAGATACTTTTCCCTTTCATTTCATCACTGAATTTCTTAGGAGACTAAGTCTCCCTGACAGGTCTGCTCTAATGTGTGTCATAAATCAGCTCTTCAGCACAGAATAACTGCCTGAAGGCAAAAAAAAATATTCTGCATCACTAGCACACTTTAAGCTCACCCTCACCTTTTGCAAAGGTCAGAGATAACAGGGGGCTGGTATATGGTTATAAGTTGCAGATGGATAGGTTTCCTGCCACCTAGCTGAGCGGGAGGAGATATATCTTTTGGGGTTTTTTTTGAGCTAGAAAAAATGAGATAAGGACCTGGAGTAGGATTTGGGATCTATGCCACTAACCACTCCTAGTCCTCTCTGAAGACTACTGATACATGGCTGCTGGTGCAGAATGCACATTCCTGCAGTGCTTTGGGGTAACCTTAAAACTACTTTGAAAGTTTGCTAGAATAGCCAGCATGCTTAAATGCTGACAGTTTCATTCTTTTCCCCGCAAAGTTCATTCAAAGACTTGGTTCCTCCTTGTGGATTTTACACTCAAACATCTGAGTCAGGCTACCTTACTTCCCTTTGTGGGCATGATTACATGCTGTTTGCAGCTGATGCAAAACACTGCCAAGGCAGAATGGCCCCAGGTGGTAGGAATTATGACACAAATAACCAGGCAGTATCCCACTTGCTCTTTGTTATGGCTCCCATACTCCTCTTCAGTTTCTTCAAGAGCTCAGGAACTGCATTTCACAGCCAATCAAATTACCCTGTTACATCCTTAATACTCTCCCGCTTTTTACTTACTTTTGTTGTCTTTTTCCCTACACTCTCACCTTAATACTTGGTAATTTCCATCTCTTTGTTTTAAACAGGCAATGCCAGATCTTCCTTTCTTTCTGAAATCCAGCTCAGATCCCTGCAAAAGGCTGAATGAACCATTCCGTCAGCTACAGTGGAGTCAATATGTATCATTAAATGGTGCTTTTCTGTTACAGTTAGTGCACATTCACAAACATTGTTTTGAAGCAATATGCATTTCTTTTGAGTGTCTTTCTCATCCAGCATTGCCTGGGCTTATCCCTGTTTAGCTGGAAAGCTGTCATCTCCAAAATGAAACACCTCAAGATGATTTACTCTCCTTTGTAATATGGTATAATAATGAGCATAACAGATAGTGCTGTCTTTTGCAGTGTGATATTGTTATATTTTCCAAGGGACACATTGAGGAACTTTTTCTAAGTATTAATTCTTACCACTGACAGAGAAAGTGAATGTTAAGGATCATTAGGATTTCACTCAGTCCAGTATCCCAGGCACAAACAGGCCCAGTTGTGTAATTAAATAGGCCATCCAAGTACCGGAAATGTTGTATCCAGAGACGCAGCTTTCTAAGGGCTAGGAACAAAGCTGTTGAAGATCAAGTGGCTAATTGTAAGCAACAACCTCCAAATTGCCTCCGGATGAATAAATCACAGTGGGTGATCCAAGCATATTTTTACATGGATATGTTCTCATTCACAGAAGCAAGGAGCTGGAAAACATCAGGGGTGAGTTCCAATTGGCTGGAAGGGAACTAAAAGATTTGGATTTCAGTACAGGTTACATCATAGTTTTGTGTAATTATTCCTAGCTGATACAGAAGTGAAGAGGCCCAGCAAGCAAGACTGGAATCTGCTATCTCTGGTACTTGGGGTTAGCTGATCAGCTGCTCTTGTTATGGTTTTCTTTGACATTTTTCCAGGATTAATGTGACGACTGGAAAAATGCAAAAATGAGAGGATATTTGAACTTCCGGAGTATGGGAGATAAATTAAGGTAAAAAACCTTTGTGGTGAATTGTCTGTCCCAGTATTTCTGCATGAGCTGTGGCTGAAGCTGGGCATGGAGTTGGGCGTATGCGCCCTGGGGCATTGCAAGGGGCATGAAGGAGGGTGAAGAGTTTCCTCCCTTTTGAAATACGGGTGAGAGCAGAGATAGTTTATCCAAAATCTTCCCTTGCTAGCAACCTGAATGAAAGCTACTGCAATGCAGGGGGACACTCTTAGGTAATAGTCCTTGTTACACCTCCAGGACTTGTATTTGATACTGAAGGCCAGTTTGTAAGTAACATTTAGGCACCTATTTGCTCTTTTAGTTACTAGGCTGATATAATTATATCTTAGCCTTGTTGGCTAAATTGCCTGTGATAACATAGAGGTTGGAGGTACCTCTGAAGACACCCACCTAAAGCCTCAGGCGCTCATAGCTGAGCCTATGATGACAGGCATGACCAAGCAGAGCACTGCTGTTTGGGCATGTAGCTGTAGCTGTTCAGACCATTCTTGTTCTTCAAGGTCTGAGAATCTTCTTATTCCAGAAAACACTGCCATCACTGTGAATACCTTTTTATCACAGTGGTTTCCTTGCCCTTTCCTCTACAAGATCTGCTGCAGCGTTTGCATGTATTTGTTCTCTGCTTTGAGAGCCTTTCTTTACAAAAAATAATTTTTAACCCAAACCTGAACACTCTAAACATGTCTTCTAATTTCTAGCTATAAAAATTGCAACCATGCTCCTTTTTTCACCTAAAATGCAGAGCCTGCCAGGTCTAGAAAGTAAAACAAAGAAGACAAGCAAGCATGCTAGACATCACCAGCTCCCACAGGCATGACCTGTATAAACATATACCACCTCCAGGAAGTATTTTTTTCAGAGAGCCCTAGAATCATAGAATGTCCTGAGTTGGAAGGGACCCACAAGGATCATTGAGTACAACTCCTGTCCCTGCATAGGACAGACCCAAGTTTACATCATATGTCTGAAGGCGTTGTCCAGCCTCTTCTTGAATACTGCCAGGCTTGGGGCCTCCCTGGGGAGCCTGTTCCAGTGCTCCACTACCCTCTGGGGGAGGAACCTTTTCCTAATGTCCAACCTAAACCCTCCCCGGCACATCTTCCTGCCATTCCCTCAAATTCTGTCATTGGTCACGAGAGAGATCCGCTCCTACCCTTCTTCCTCCCCTTGTAGCTATAGGCTACAATGAGGTCTCCCCTCAGTTTCCTCTTCTCCAGGCTGAACAAACCAAGTGCCATCTTACTCCTAAAATCTGATTTCCTGTGCAGGTCCCTTGACTGTGCTTTGGTTTATAGCAAAACAGGCTTGCAAAAGAATCTGGATTGTCCTCTCACCTTTCTCAAAAACTTCCTCTGCTGTGTTGCCCAACACAATGATGTCATCCATGTACTGCAGGTGTTCCAGAGCTTTGCTCTGCTTCAGTGCAGTCTGGATCAGTCCATGGCAAATGGTGGAGCTGTGTTTCCACCCCGTGGGGCAGTCGATTCCATGGATACTGGGTGCCCCTCCAGGTGAAAGCAAATGTGCTCTGCACTCTGCTGCTAAAGGAACAGAGAAAGGTGCATTAGCAATGTCGGTTGTGGCATACCACTTGACTGCCTTCAACTCAGTTCATATCGCCGCTCTAGCATGTCTGGCACGGCAGCACTTAATGGTGGTGTGACTTCATTCAGGCCATGGTAGTCTACTGTTAATCTCCACTCTCCACTGGACTTCCGCACTGGCCATATGGGACTGTTAAAGGGTGAGTGAGTCTTACAGATCACTCCTTGGTTCTCCAGTTGACGAATCAACTTATGGATGGGAATCAGAGAGTTCCGGTTAGTGCAACATTGCTGCTGGTGCACTGTTGTGGTAGCAATTGGCACCTGCTGTTCTTTGACCCTCAGCAGTCCTACAACAGAAGAGTCCTCTGAGAGACCGGGCAAGGTAGACAGCTGTTTAATGTCCTCTGTCTCCATAGATGCTATGCCAAAATCCTACCAGTACCCTTTTGGGTCCTTAAAATGTCCTCTTATGAGGCAATTTTTATCAAGGATGCACAGAGCATCTGCACCAGTTACAATGGGGTGCTTTTGCCACTCCTTTCCAATCAGACTCACCTCAGTGACTAATATAAAGTGTTGGGATCCCTCAGTCACTTCAGAAGTGCTGATGGGTTCTGCCCCTTCACAGTTTGATGGATTTAGCGTACATTGGGCCCTGGTGTCCACTAGAGTCCTGTACTCCTGTGACTCTGGTATCCCAGGCCATCAAATCCACACAGTTCAAAACACCTGGTTATCCCTCTTCTTCACCTGGCTGGAGGCAGGGCCTCTATAATCCTGGTACTGGTACTCACTGCTTCCTCTTTGCAAGAATGAATCAGAAGTCCCTTCAAGAAGGTCAGAAGCAAGATCAGCTCTTCTGCTCTGTCTGGGGAACTGCCCAATGGGAACTGGGGCAGCATTTTCCTGACAGAATCCCCTCTTCTGGTTGTCTTTCCTTTCAACTCATGTAACCATGCCTCTAGGACTGAGGTAGGTTGCCCATCCCACCTCCTCATGTTCTCTCCATGGTCATGCAGGAAAAACCACAGGGTGCCCTGTTTTTTATACCCTCTGTATTTTCTCTCTTGATTGGAGAGACGCTCATTCCAAGTAGCTGAGACCCTAGGCCACACAGATGGGGAGTGGAACTTGTCTTCGAAATACTGGAACTCTTGGGATAATTTCTCAGCTAGTGCATCTGGCAGTTTCTCCACAGCCAAGACACAAGCCCAAAGGGAAGAAGATAGACTTCTCTCGTATCATTGGAGCTGGCCAGCCAATTCATGCATTGTTTGTTCCTTGCCTTCTTTCCAGGACATTACTGCCAATGAGCTGACATAGGATAATAGTGCACTCCACAGGAATTTCTTTGGGATCTGTGGGTAAATCACCATTATTGGTGTCATTATATATCATCTCCAGAACAGCTAATTCCCTCAAGTACTGGATACCTTTTTCCATAGTGGTCCACTTGCCTGGGTGACAGGTAGTGTCTTCCTTGAAGGAGTACCTTTCCTTCACACGTGACGTAAGTTGCCTCCAGAGGCTGAGGGTTTGTGTCTTTCTTCCAACTGCCTTGTCAATGCCCCCATCCCTAGACAGGAATCCTAGTTGCTTGGCTTCCCTATCCTTTAGTTCCATGCTACCAGCACCATTATTCCATCCCAGCATCAAAGCAGCCAAGTAACAAAGTGCTCGCCATCCCAGCAGCCGAAATCTTTTTGCATATCTCACAGCTCACCTGGGGATAGAAATCAGGTGAGTATCTTTGGTTCTGCCTCCTCCTGTTCTTGTGATGGAGCTGGGTCATCATCTTCTCTCACTAAGCAAAATGATTTCTTTATGTATTTCTTTTTCTGGAGAGGGGCAACTGATACATACACAGGTTGGTTCTTTGATTCAGCTGCAGCATCTGCTGCCTGGGTTTGGGTAGCCACAGTGCCTGTTACTGGGGTCTGAGCAGCTGCAGTGTTCGGCACAAGGGTAGGAGTAGCTGTAGTGACTGTTGGTTTGTTACCTGCCTCTTCACACTGGGGGTGCTCTATGGTGTTGAGCAGCATTTGGTATATACTGGCCAGGGCCCACCACAGTGCTGTAAGTTGTGCTCCTTTGGAGTAGCCAGAGCATTTTCCTTTTAAATATTCTGTCACCTCATCAGGTTCCTGCAGTTGTTCTGGAGTGAAACTCCAAACCACACACCGTTCCACCCATGATCATCCAACCTCAGGGCAAATCTATGCGTGATATACTTAACGCATCTTTTTATAAACCTGTATATGACCTGGCACGTATTCAGAAGACATAGAAACAAGAGCATGTTAGCTTGAATATCCCCAGGGTGTCCAAAATCCTCAAAATCTGTTGCACCTAAGCCAGAGGAGAAAAGGAAGGTGAAGAAACGAGGGAAAATTCCTCCCCCCTCTATCTTCTCCATAGACTAGGTGCAATTACTAATCAATTCCGAGAGGTGGCACCCGAGGTATGGAAACATCAATAATATCTTATAAAAATACCAATAAAGGCTTGTAAGAAATGAAATCACGATCTCATAGGCTTTTATCATACAGGGCAGCAATAGGATAAACCAAATCCTTTCCCCAGATGTAATAAACAGAACTTCATGGAACACATAGGGCACATTGGAATTCAGGTGGCTCAGCCACGTGGACAAAGAAACATCGTGACCACTTAACTAATAGAGTAAACTTTAATACACTCTGGTCAGCTATGTTGTTATCCCAGCCCTTTTATTTTCTCTTGCCTGGCTCACCAAAAAGGACTGTACTTGCCGCTTGTGCACCCCTCCCCACCTCCCAGTGGGAAGAAGAAGAGAATCAGAAAATAAAGGCAAAACTCCTAGGCTGAGATAAGAACAGTTTAATGAAACAGCCAAGGAAAAAAAAAGGAACAAGCTGTAATGACAACAATGATGAAAGAACCTACAAAAACAATGGGCACACAGCACAACCTGATCCGCACGGCCACACCACACAGCAGCCCTGGCTTTGCAGCAGTGAGCAGGCTCCTCCTGCAGCTCACGCTGAAACTGCTTTCTCCCCCGGCCTGAAATATAAAAGCACCAAACTTGTTGATGGAGAAGCCAATCTGGACCACTCACTGTTCGCTAGTCAGCAGGAGAGCGAGTGCACCCATGGCTTCTCTTGGCTTTATAACTGATCTTAACCTTATATTGCATATATTATCTGAATGTTCTGGCAGTGTAGGAATTAACCCCATCTTGACTGACCCAGCACATGCCCCTTTCCCCCTTCCAATCTAGTTTAAACACCTATCAATTAGCCTTGCTAGCCTCTGAGCAAACACCTTTTTCCCCCTTTTGGGAAAGGTGCCTCCCATCAGATGTCAGAAGACCTGGTGAAGAACTGATCATCCCATAATCGAAAATGCCAAAGTTCCATCAATGACACCAATCTCCGAGCCACGTGTTGATTAGTTGGACCTCCATGTTCCATTCTATATTCCTACCTGTTATTAAAAGGAGGAGAAAAACACCTGAGCACCTGAGCCATCGATCAACCACCCCAAAGCTTTGAAATTACTTTTGATTGCCTCGAGACTTCTTTTTCCTACCTCTTCCCTGCCGACATTAAGGACCAACAGTGGGTAATAGTGAGGGGACCTTGCCAGCCTGGGGAGTTGTTGAGTAACATCTCTTACCCTGGCCCCAGGGAGGCAGCAGACTTCCCTGTGGGTTGGGTCAGGTATGCATATTGAGCTCTCTGTTCCCTTCAGATGGGAGTCGCCCATGCCAACTACCCTTCTTTTTCTCTTTACATGTGGAGTTTTAATGAGTTTGCTGGGTTTCATGTGGGGCATATGTTGCCTAGAGGACCCCTCCTTCCCAGAAGGGTCTCCATCATCAGCATCAGCTGTCTGCCCAGCTCTTTGATGGGTGGATACCATGTCTTCTGCTGTACTTAGCTCCTTGCTAATGGGTTATAGCCTCGTAGCCTCTGTTTAAAGTGGCAGGGTCCTCCCTGTTTGCCCTTCCCGCATGCCCTTTCATGCAAACTGCTGTGCTACCTGCCACACCTCTGCTTGCTTGCTCTGTTGCTGTACTCCATAGGGTCCATTTAAATCTCCTGCAGTTGCTCCTGGCAAATCCCCCACTGCATCAGCCTCTCTCATGAGGTCTGCCAGTTTCTGGCCTTTCTCTCTGCTTGTATGTGGGTTTCCCTCACTCCAGGGTCCCCCCTTTTCCTCCTTGATTCGTGCTCTGCAGCTGAACTTACTGTAGCTGCCACTGTGCTCCTTGCTCATCTGGCCAAGAGCACCTGTCCTCTAAAGCGCTTCAGCTCCCAGCAGTCTGTTCCTACTGTCCATAAGGGTGATGATCATGTAGTAAAGCTAATGCCATCGAGCCTCTCCTGCTCTCATTTACATCCATCTCTTGCAAGGGTCTACGAGAGAACAGCTGGGCTGCTTGTAAAGTGCGTGGCTTCTTAGTCAGCAGTGATCTCCAGCACAGGAGAGGTGAGAGGTTCAGGGAAGTGGTGGCAAGAAGGTTAATGTCTTTATGATGAATCCCACAGTGTTTGCTAGCATTTATTCAGAGGAGCTTGAGCTCAGAGTTGACCTTGAGAGCCGCATCAGAAGATGCCAGACTTTTTCCTGAGTGTAAGTTCCGTCACTGTGAATAGAACAACTTGTAGGAACAAAGCCTGTGCTGAAATGATTGCAGGCTCAGGGAGAGTGCCAGCAGTGTCAGAGAGAACATACCTACCACAACTTATACAGCTTGCTCTATGAGGTGCTGCAGGACCTCACGAATCCAATGTTGTTATCAGCAGACTTATGATGTGCCCAGCATGTGATTCTAGCATGCAGAGAACCTTAAAGGCAGACAGGAGCCAGAAAAGAATGCTGGGACTCCTAAAGCATAAATCTGAAGTCAGGGCTCTTGCCTTGTACTGTGTGTGACCTGATACATCAAGGTCTGGCAGCCCTGTACAGATGAGACTGCAGAGACACGGTGCCTCAGGATGGCAGGATGGAAGGATGGCCTGATGCCTCCTGATGTTGGCGGGCTATATGATCAAATCCATCACCAAATTCATATGCTTGCTTGAAAGCCCTGCTTATTGTTTATGAGAAAGAATAAAAAAACAGTTCTCCTGAACACTTGAGCCACGACCTCCAGAAATCCCTCACCTCATTCCATCCTTGAGGACACAGACATTCCAAAAAACATTTTGACAAACAGTGTCCTTATGCCTTTAGCTGAAGTTAGTCTTCATGGGCTTATGTATTGGATATTAACCATTTCTGTGCTGCTATGCCAAACTGCAGAGGGATGATGTCTCAGGAGAGCCATCAAAGTCCTCCCGCACATCAGTTCTTTTCTACCAGAAAACCCTGTGAGAACCCGGGACATCCTCACCTTGTGGATGCATGCTGGGGAGAGAAGAGGTAAGTGTAGGAATAAATGGTATCAGAGATTTACATGGACTGACAGAGATCATGGGCTAAGATTAGGAAAGCACTGTTATGAGTGAAGACAACAAATTCTGTAAGTCTGAATTCAGAAAAGATCTTTACTCACAGGGATTTGCAAACGGCATCACAACACCCAGCAGTAACTACTAAGAAGTTCACAGCTGGTTCCCCCCTTAACTCTCATGTTTTGCATTCAGGCACACTGAGATTTATCCTCTCATATGGCTCCATCACCTTTGTACAAAACACTGCTGCTGAGAATAATGTGTGGATTATGTAATGTTATTATTTAATTTAATATATATATATATAAATTTAATAATTTAATATATTATTTAATGCTGATTTCTGTACAAAGCTGGGTCAGTTTAAATGTAAAGGTAGTAAGAATATCAGATGACTGGACTGATCCTAGCTCTGCCACTCACTCACTGTTTGCCGTCAGGGAAATCACTGGATATCTCTGTGCTATAGCTTCCCCAGCAGTACAATGCAAACAGACACCAACTTTATAAAAAGCTTTGGAAATGCAGATATAAGCTTTAAGAACTGTTATATAATGATACTTCAGTAGTCATGTAGTCAGACTTCCCCTTGAAATAGAAGTGATCAAATCAGAGACTTGCAGGCCGAAAGTCAAACCTTATAGGATTTACCGCTATTGACTTCAGCAGTCTTGGCCATAGGCAGCAACTGCAAAACTCTGCATGAAGTGCATGTAGTTAGAAATTTGTAAAAAAACTAATATCTTGCCAATATAATAGGTTCAGGCAGGATCTCTCAGCAAAGCATATTTTATTTATGTTTTTGCAAAATCACGTGTTCTACCTAAAGGTAGGCACCCCGAACAGGGCAAAAGCCACTATTTGTAATCCCAGCTGCAAATTCCCTCCTTTGTTCCCCATTGGTTGGGTACAGAGTTCACAGACTACTTGATGCTTCCCAAATGTCTACCTCAGTTTACCTCTCTCACTATGCCAATTCTAACTACCTTATTTATTTATTTATTTGTTTGTTTATTTATTTAATATATGATTTCTTGGCTCTCTGACTAACCTTCCTCCCATAGCTTAACTTTTGACCACAGGAACTGGTTTGCATTCCATGATGGGTGCAAAGAGGCTTTGTTTTACATTTAAGGTCCGATAGCCAGATGTCCCTCAGTCCCCACCTGCTGGGTCAGGTCTGAGATCCACAGTTACAAAAACAACATTCCTCCTTCAATGGCTCCTTACAGTTTTCTGTTAGGGTGGTCTCACAGCAAAACATTTTCAAAGAAATTTATATTTCTGCTGTTTTTTTTTTTTAATTATTATTTTCTTAATCAGGGAGAAAAATATTACTTCCACGTACTCTGCATGTTGTGCTTCTGCTAGCACCAGCATTTTGGAGCTGTGATTTCTGGGGCTTCCAGGTTCTCTGACTCCAGAGCACTTGCCAGCCACTGCTGTGTAGCAAGGAAACCCCAAATCTCAGGATCCAAAATCCTGATGCTGAGGTTCCTTGCACAGCTCAGGGGCTGCTGTGGAATTTAGCAGCATGCTGGGTCATGATAGCATTCACTGGAGAAAAGACTGTCATTAAGGCTTTCTCCTGACAAAATGTCCTTTTTCTGAGTTTAAATTTCTTCAGTTTCAGTCTCTGTGAGGCTTTCTCTGAGAGTGGTTAGACTAGTTTGACTAGGATGGTGGCACCTGCATTCCCAAAGTCCATAGTGCTCTCTTTCACCACAGAAGACATATACTAAGATCCATAGCAGCAGAAGCTGTTCTATGCCCCTACTTGTTACCAAGTGCAATTTCTATGGCCATTTTCAGTGTTTAGCCTCCAGTGAGCATGCTAGCACACCTTATGATGAAGCAATTTTACAAATACATAGAAAAATGCTCCCTAGAGCCACTACTATGTAGTCAAAATGTGCTATATACATTAGCACAGATCAGCCTGAAAGCCAAACTCTGACTTGGGAATATGCAACAGGATAAATGTCTTTAGCACTAGCAGTATTAAAAAATCCTGTAAGCAAATTAAGAGCAAAACTCCATACAATTACAGGCTCTTGTGCCAAATATTTCAGGGGGGATAAAAATGGAAATGTATACCTTTTATTAGTACCAGCAGTGAGAGATGGATTTGCTTCAGGCATGCAATATATCAATGAAACGTTTTGCAGAATTTAGAGATAATGTATTATATGTGTGTGGAGATATATATTTTAATGAGGAACCAGGTGAGAGGAAGGCAGCAGGAAAAAAAAAAAAAAAGTTGTTCATTTAATGAACTGTGGGACAAAAGCAAATAGTAATTCCATTAAGTAGGATTTGAAAAACATTGAACAAAGAAAAGTGTAGCTCATCTAATTTATCTCACTGGTGATAGAATGGGCATGAAAACTGAAGAATGACTCTTACATATACTTTAAAGGGAGAGGAATTCGCACTAGTTTTATTAATAATGGAACATTTTACTTAAAAATTCAGGAACATACTCTTCCTCTAGTCTAGTGTTTCTCAGATTGCAGAAAGTTGTCTGTGAAATATAGAGCCATTTTAATGTTTCATATGGGACAGAAATATTCTTTTTTTCCAAGACACCAAAGTAAGAGGCAAGAAGGGTAATAAGTTTTTTCAGGAATCTGTGAGTTACTTATATAGACACTTGAGGCAGCTCTGGTTTTTATTCTAACAACTGGACTGTCACAACTGAGCATTTTTGCCAGAGGTGCTTGTAGCCACCTTGTCTAATGCCTTCCTACTTAGTTCTCTTATGAACTATGCGGAGTTGTATCAGGCCAAAGCTTGTCTCAGACCCTAAAGTGACAAGGGTTACCTATATGCCTGTATAGATTAATTGTGGACCTTCCCAGGAATAACATTGTGTAGGAAAATACGGAAAAACTGAGACAAAAAAAAGTCTCTCAACTTATAATGGGATTGCTAGTGCTGCCCTGTTCTCTCTGAACTCTGTTCCTGTTTTGTTTTCTTTAGATGGAGTTTAAATTTTAGAGTGAGACTCGTAATTTCCCCTTACATCTCACTATGCCTTTCAAACATTTGTCAATTAGACTTTTACAGAGTTTTTCTTAAATAAGAATTCTCCTGTTCTTAATTTTATCCTGTCTCTTTGTCTTCCTTTAAATATTTTACTGTATCCTTTCTGGTTTTAGCTTTTAGATTATTGTAGTTTTTAGCTTTTGCATGAGCAGGGTGGTCATTCTTAGCTCTTAATCACTCTCAGGATTATATTTCCCTATAGTTTCACCTTTCCCTGAAATCTCTCCAGTTTTCATATTGTTTTCTAGATACAAATTCACCAGAATTTTTATAGATGTGATAACACCATGGCATGAATAATGGGATCAGCCTCATCCTCATGGAGTCTCTGGGTTGCTCAGACTTCTTTTTGGCAAACCTTGAAAGAGTGTAATTCATATTTGGCTATTCACTACCATCTCATAGTAGAATTTTGCACCCACCTTGTCTTTTTCCTGGTGAGTTTGATCTTCTATTAGTGGAGAGAAAGGTGCAGAGACTGAACACTGCAACCTGAAATTCCGACACTCTTAGTTCCATTTTGGCAGGGTTCATAGAATCTTAGAATCATAAAAAGGTTTGGGTTGGAAGGAACCTTATAGATCATCTAGTTCGAAGCCCCTCCCACGGGCAGGAGCACCTTTCACTGGAACAGGTTTCTCAAAGCCCCATCCTACCTTGCCTTGAAGACTTCCAGACATCCACAACTTCTCTGGGCAACCTGTTCCAGTTTGTCGTGAAGAGTTTCTTATAGCTAATCTAAATCTACTCTCTTTCAGTTTAAAGCCATTACCCTTTGTTCTATCACTAGATGCCCTTGTAAAAAATCTCTCTCCAACTACCTTGTAGGTAGTGAGTCCACCTTTAGGTAGGTTGTCTCAAACCTTACAGTTTGGGTGAATATTGCTGATTTCATGGTCCATTTAACAGATAATTCTTTCTGAAGGTCTCTACCTTGTCTTTCATTTCCTCCTCTGTTTGCTTTGCAAAGTACACTGAGAGAAAACGTAAGATATTAATTTTGTGGAAAGCTGGGCAGTGACTGCTATTCAGAGGGCATTGCACTAACACTAGGGAAATGTTGATAAGGCCTGTGGGTAGACATGAGCCAGCAATATTTGGACATGAGTCAGCAATGTGTGCTTGCAACTCAGAAGGTCAAACGCATCTTGGGCTGCATCAAAAACGTGTGGCCAGCAGATCAAGGGAGGTGATTCTGCCCCTCTGCTGAGATTCCACCTGTAAGTACTGTGTCCAGCTCTGGAGTCCTCAGTACAGAAAAGACATGGACCTGTTGGAGAGGGTCCAGAGGAGGGACACAAAAATGGTCAGAGGGATGGAACACCTCTCCTATGAGTAACGGCTGAGAGACTTGGGGTTGTTTAATCTGGAGAAGAGAAGGCTCCAGGGAGACCTTACTGCAGCATTTCAGTACTTAAAAGCAGCCTGTGAGAAAAATGGGGACAGACTTTTTAGCAGGAATCCTGTTGTAGCAGGACAAGGGGTAATGGTTTTAAACCGAAGGAAGGGAGATTCAGGCTAGACATGAGGAAGGAGTTTTTTACAATGAGAGTGGTAACAACACTGGAAAAGATTGCCTAGAAAGGTGGTGGATGTGCCATCGCTGGAGACATTCAAGGCCAGGCTGGACGGGGCTCTGAGCGACCTGATCGAGTTGGAGATGTCCCTGCTCATTTCAGGGATGACTTTTGAAGGTCCCTTCCAACCCAAACTATTCTAAGATTCTATGATGCCAATTCTTTCTTTAACCACTGCCATTTCAGTGAGGAAGCCCTCCCATGGATTATCAAGAGAGGTTTTCCTACACCTTCCTCTCTCATTTTGCTATGGACAAGTAATGCCATAGCCAGACACAGCACAAGATCACATGTCAAGACACCTTAAAGGTAGGAAGCCAGAGTCACAGGGCAGTAGGAATCATTTATTTCATGTGGAGCAGAGCAGTCTAAGTAGTGGCATAACAACAGTTCAAGCCCATTGAGTGCTCCTGGCCAGCCCATCACCTGCTTCCCAAGGAAGTGCTATGCAAATGGTTCACAGCACTATTCCTGCTGTAGAAGTCAGGCTAGACCAGGCACAGATATAGCTGGGGGTGAATATAAGGTGGAGTAGGGATGAGTGTGGGTGGGTGGAAAGCTGTGAGGGGGATCCAGCCCACATGACTGTGAAAGCTGGACCACAGAGAGAAGGAGGACTGATATTCAGAATACTCAGTAGAGGCAGGATCAAGGCCCATCCTACCTAGGCGAGGGAATTTGAAATCATA
Organism: Patagioenas fasciata; assembly: GCF_037038585.1. Lineage (NCBI taxonomy): Eukaryota > Metazoa > Chordata > Aves > Columbiformes > Columbidae > Patagioenas > Patagioenas fasciata. The sequence goes on along the minus strand of NC_092524.1, from coordinate 23,326,716 downwards.
TCAAATATCTTAGAGAACTTAGAAACTGAAGAGGATTGACTCAGGTCAGCGACTGGATTTTATGGCTAGTGTGTGTATCCAGAACATAAAGGCAGATTTAGGTATGAATAACATCTACAAAATGTTCTTTTCCTTTCTTTTCGGCTTGGGAGATACGTCTGTTGGAGAGTTGCATATAGTCTTACCAGGAGAGAATGTTGAAAGACTTTAGTAAAATATGTCAAACAAAGGAGCCTGTCCTAAAATTTAGTGGAACATACTGTATATTCTGAAAGATGTAAGAACAAGTCAAATTCACACTCTTGATGGGAAGCTATCCACAAAAAGATGAGAGAGATTTGGATGAAGCACACAGAGGCTAGGATTCCCTTTACAATAACTGTTGAAAACTTGGTTGCTTGACGTGTTCACAAGTAAAGTGAAAAGGTGCAGAAGAGCTGCCTGAAAGATATTACATGAAGGGGATAAAAGGCAAATCAAACTGAAGAGGGAAAAAAAACTATAGCGCTCAAACCAAAGGAGTAGAGGCAGGTACTAGAGAAACTGTATGCAGATTTCAAGCTAAATAATAGAGCTGAAAACAGAGAACTCAATTGTGGTACTGAGATGCAGGGAACACCTGAAGATTCAAAACCACATTTAATTTGTAGAGAGAAAGAATTAACTTAAAAAATGATTCAAAGAAAAAATAAAATGAGCAGCTGTGCCTCTGGTGGCAAAGTTTAAAGAATAGGACAGACCAAGAGGGAAGATCCTGTGTCAAAAGAGAACAAACAATTAGCACAAAGAGGCATGGGTAACAAAAGGGATACATCTATTAACAATACTTAGCTGGGTTTCCATCAGAAAAAACCCATGGTGACTCTGTGACACAAGTGGGTATGAGCTAATGCTTATAACATCCCTGTGAGGAGAGGGGTGCTCTCATTTGCCAGGTAAAGCAGATGAAGCAACTTACCCTTGGCCACAGTTTCAAAGCTATTATTAGATCTCATGACCTTCTACCTCCATATCCTGTACTCTAGGCCATAGTTCCAGTACTAAATTAATCTGTGCACAAAACACTAAATTTACATCATAAATAAAAACAGAGTTGTTCCAGCTGGGTCACACTGGCACAAAGAAAGTCTGGCAACCAGAGCAAATCAAACAGACTAGAAACTAACTTTCTTAGTCACTTAGGAAACAGAACAAGAACCAAGACTTCTAGTTTGTGGGAAAAAAAAAGCAACTGTAGCTTGGTGACTTTTTTCCAGGGTGGACCTAGAACACAAAAGTATCAAAACATTTGTTCTGCAGAACTGAACCGGACCACAAACAAATCAGAAAACCTCTATTTATGATAAAAAGGGGAACTCTGAGTGGTACACAGATGTTTCTAATAATCTTCTTTTCTCATTTGACAAACTGAATATGACTTTACATTGAAAGAGACAAATTTAAAGCTAGTAAACTGAATTGCTGTTCAGAGAAAAATATGGAGGAAGTGACTGGGAATACAAAGATCATGACTGGGAAGAGAAGTGTTCTGAGATTTTAAAACACCTATAAAATCTATGCTCCCGTTATTTACCTTTCATTATTAATAAATATGCTTGTGCATACACATATGTAGATATATATATGCATGTATATGTGTGTGCGCTTATATTTCACATGAGAAACGTCAAGGGCTAGTGTCCCATCCCAACAGATGGGGTGAGGGATGAGTTAACTCTGAATGCGACACGTACCCTGACTCAACAGATGAGATCAGGTGTGAGTTAATTCTGGGTTAATTCTGCGTAGTTATGCCAGGTGAATGACAGACAATCACTCCAGGGTTTCAATTTAATTATGAGTTTTACTAAAAGTACATGTTGGAATACTAATTACAGTGAATAGTGGCTTGGCAAAAGTATTTTATGATATTACAGAACTTATTAATACATTAACAGCCAAAGTCCTTCCATGAGCAATGGATTGGCAACCACTAGTCGCTATAATACAAAACTTAACAAGAATCCAACAGCAGAGCTTAAGATGATGTTACTCTCATATGTTCAAGAGGAAAAGAGAGAAAGAGAATGGTAGAGAGGGAAGAAAAACTAAGGTATAAGAGAGAGAGAGTAATATATTACCACTCATGGAAGGAGAGACAAAGAAATACGGGTATAGAAAAAAAAGGAGAGAAGGAAAGAGCAGAGAGAAAGGAAGAAAGAAGAGGGTGAAGGACCCAGCCACTCTTACGGCTCTGCAGCATGGATGACAAGACTTGTATGATGATGTATGGCCTCTGGTGTCCCATGGTGAGGATATTGGGGTTTGTAGTTCAGGAGCGCAGCGTCCTCCAGTGTCTGGTCCATTTTCTGTGGCGAGGCTGGTGGGCGGAAGGTCCTCAGAATGGTGGGTTCCCTACCAGCGCTGTTTTAGGTGAGCTTTTTTATAGCTTTCCAAGTAGAGGAAAGTCTGGGGTGAAGGGGCGATTACAAAAGATCGACAAGTCTCGACAAGTCCTGGGCCATGTTGAAGGGTCTCAGCTTTTCACTTTTGTGCCATGCAGAAGTCGGGGGAAGGGGTGATTGCAAAAGATCGACAAGTGTTGACAATGTCAGGCCATGCTGAAGGGTCTCAGCTTTTCCCCTTTGTATGCCAAGCTGGGCATACCAGCACATCCCCTGGTATCAGTCAGACAGCCTGGGCTGTGGCTCTTTAGCTGGTCGTTGATATGCAAATCGCAGTTTACCCTTCTGCTGAATGTGTCATCTCCTGCTACAGTATTTGAGGCATGATTCCTTTTAGCCTTTGACAGTCCTGGGACTGGAGGAACTAGTTTTGCCACAATATTTCAGCCATGATCCTTATCAATACACAACAGCTAGAAATTAATTTTGTTGTATTTTTATCATCATTCTTTCGCTAAAGATGACAGTGTTGCAGGACACTTGCAACCAAGAGGAAATGTTGCGCTCCCCTAAGTCGATATGTTTTGATTTGGAACAGTGAGTCTGAGCCCTTCTCTAATGCTTAAATGTTAGACAGTTTTTCTTTCCAAGACTTGTGTTTACTAATGCACGAATTGTTCTGCTGAGTCATTGTTTGATGTTTGTAGTAATCCGTAAAATGACGGGAATTTCTGTGGAGTCTTGTTCTTGTGAATGCTGCTGCTTTAGGACTCTTGCTCAAGGATCTCTTCCTATGTGAATAATTGGATGGCCCACAATCCATATAAATAGATGCATTAATATGTATTCTGTGGAAGGATTAGAGGGTTGAGGCTTTAGAAAAAATTTTCTTCTAGAAGTGTAAGCATCAAAATTTGGCTGTAGGTTAGTAAGCAACTAACAACAAGGCAAAACATAAAAAGTCAAATTCTAAAAGCAGAAAGTAGGGATGATCTGTATTCACCTATCTATCTTCAGTGAAGTACCATAGCTCCCAGGTAAAACAACCCCAATACACATTTCTAAATCTTGCACTGAATCCTTTCCTATGCAGTTTTCCACAACAAATGACCAGGCAAAGCCAGAGACACAAAGAGAGATGGATAACTGTGTAGATACTGAAACCTGTGTTTCCTACATAGTTGTAATTTCTACCTACAGAAATACATACATATGATTTTAACATACAGATAACTGGTCTTACAAAGGAACTTGGAAAAGGTGAATAAAGCATGGATGTTGTCTGTCTCTCATAACAGAGAAAGTAGAGCATCAAATAAAATTTCCAGGTGTCAGGCTAGAAACCAAACCAAAGAAGGCAGTGTATTTTTCACACAACAGTCTGTAGAACTCATTGCTACAGGATATTGTGGACACCAAGTATGCAGGTGAGTTTAGAAAATACTCAGACAAATTAATGTTTAAAAAAAAAATCACCAGGGTATGTTTTACCAAAAATACCATTATAGTTCAGATAGGCCTTCAGCTGAATTGGGCTGATTGATGAATGCTGCCAGAATATGCCAGGAAAGTATTCTGTATGCTTGCTCTATTTTTATATTTCTTCCATCAAATCTACTGTTTAGGCCATTGAAGATAGGTTTCTGTGCTGAATGGGCCTTTATCCTGATTTATCATGGCTGATTTGATGTTGTCAGAGAAATCTTACTTACAATGTTTAATCTACCATGTACTGCTTCTGGTAGTTAAATAGACCAGTTGTATGTAAGTATTTTCCCATTAGAGCAAACCCAGTGGAAAGGGTAAATATCACAGTTTCGTAAATATCAAGGTTCCTTTTTAATGTCATTACGATAATGTTTGATCTACACAAATAAAGATAAAAAATATTTCTGTGAGGTTATCTGAAAAACTATATAGAATTGGAAAGAAGAATTTGAAAAAATTTCAGTATAAAGCTTTTAAGTATCTAATTTTTTTCTTGACCCAGCATGGTAGTTAATTCAAAACCTCTCTTAAGGTTGGAAAGTGCTTTAAGTACTAATATTTTGAGTAAATGAGCACTAATGACACAAACGCTTCTGCACATCACTTCACACTTCTGAGTAATCCCATTGAATTGCATAGATCTAGATATGTTTTGAAAAGTGATGTATATGTGTGTGTAGAACTGACATCTAAACAACTTTCTAAAGATCAGTATATACTTGTCATGTAATTTTGACTCCTGTGCCCATTTAATTGTTTTTTAATGTTCTAAATAAAGAATCATCCTAACGCAGTCCTGTTTTTATAATAAAGTGGATTTTTTTGAAATATCTGAACTGTCAGTGGTGATGTGTAGGACTCCAGGTGCTCCTGCTCATGGTATTGTGGAAGGAGATGACTTTAAATACGGGGCCCAGGTTTACTTCAAGTGCAACGCAGGTTACAGCTTAAAAGGCAGCCATGTTGCCTACTGTCAGCTTGATGGGACTTGGTCAACACATCATCCTGAATGTGGTAAGGTCACTTTAAGTTTTGATTCTTATCAATTTTTTCAACCAATGTATTCACATGAAACTAGAATATCCAAATCTCACTTGAAATTTGGTAGATGCATGGCTTAACATGATGTTCTTTCATCTTCCTGTCTTTAAGAAGCAATAGGGATTCTCATTTTATTCTGCTACAGGCCATCCTACAAGACCTGCTTATATAAAGGTATGACTGAAACATCAAATGACTGAAAAATAATTTTCTCAGATTTTAGCCTTACATCCATCTTACACACGGCCTGGAAATGTCTAGGACTAAAACCGAGTGAGGGACATTGTGCAACAATGAATAGATGCTTCCATAACTATATACCTCTGATACATTCTCTGCAGAAGTCTGGTGCACTGTGATGGGCTTACATGCACAAAGACTATACTCTCATTTCAATAAAATTCCCATCCAAGATAAAAACTGATAGAAGGGAAACTTCCATTCATTCTGGCTGTGCAAGCTGGCATGCCTACCATTCACATTGATTCAGCTGTGAAATTCCAAGCCCCATCTTCTCATCCAAAGAGACTTTTAGTTTTTCTTTAGTTGTTTTGTATTGCACAAATTTATTTCCATATTCCAGAATAATTTGTATCAATTGGAAAAGTGCTTTTACAAGTGTGTTGTGGCAAACTATGTAAGTTTGGAGGGGAGTGTTTTGAAACAGCTATGTATAAGTTCATCTGAAAGAGCAAGCAATAGGCATTCTTCTATCTAGACAGAATGTGTCCAGTTGCAGTAAATGTAATATCAGGATTATGCTAAAGTCCTTGCTGTGTTAAGTTTCTGGCTAAAGATCCATCTCTAGACTTGGCTATTGCTGAAGTTCCAGGTGGTATAATTTGGGTCTCTCCTTCCCAGATGTTTTATCTTTGTTTTTAGTCCATTAAAAATGTCATAACCCTGAGTTTAGGGAAGAAGAAAATTACTGTTCAAGTTCCTGATAAGCACAGGATGACTTGTTTGACTTGTCTTGTTTGGTCAAGTCTAGGTACATTTGGAAACACACACTCTACTCATCAGATGATGCCTTTAGACTAGGTATCAGTGCAGAAAGCAACTTGCAAATAAAGCATTATATTGTGGGTGATTCCCTGTAGTCTTTACCTGCTATTGAGCTGTCAGATTTGGTTCACAAGTGAGAAAGCCTGTGAAGTACAGAGAAGAAAAATGGAGACAAATTAAAAGGAGACAGGGTTCTGCTTCTTCCTTTCTCCTGGTTGCGAGGAAGTTTGGACATCTTTGTTTACTGAATATGATTCCTGTGGAAAATTGTTTAAGTACATATACAACCTTCAGCATATGCTAAAATCCAATGTTGTTAAAGAAAGCACTGAAATGCATGTTTAGCTTGAATTATATACTCTAAGATCATATGCTCTTCATTGAACAGGTACTGCTAAGGTTAGCTATGTGCTTACATGCTTTGCTGAGCTGGACTCTATCTGGTGACATGAAGAGAGGGGAACAGGACAGAGCCATACCCATGCACTATTATAGTGCTGATTTCACAGGGATTTAAATAAATGTTTAAGTGCTTTGTTATATATTGGTGCTCTTGTGAAGCTGACCTGCTTGCTAGGCATCCGAGTCTGACTCAATGACATGAAGAGGTCATTTTTGGTCAATTGATATGTCTCAGTCTTCTTGACCGTCTATAAGTAGAGCAGCACCAACGGTGGCTGTGCAAACTAGATGTTCACTGGTTATCATCAAATGAGACATTAAATAGAGGAATGAAACAGAATTGCATGCTACTGTCAGCCTGACAAGAAAACTTAGATAAAATCCAAAGAAAAAAAAGTAACGTTTCAGCTGCTAAATAGAAAAAGCAGAGGAGTGAAAAATATAGGGAAAAGCATTTATTAGGACCACATAGGAAATACTGTCATCCAGATTTAGGTCAAAAATTCAAGCTTATTGAGAGAAACAAACAAACAAACCAACCAAAACCACAAAAACAAATAAAAAGAAGGGAGAAATATTGGGAAGAAGGAAGTAAAAGAGGTTTTATAGGCAGAACCTGTCATGAGTAAGCTTTCCATAGTGAGCTTTTAGTACCAATAAGTGTGTGTGTATATATATTCTCTTTACATTCCTCCATTTCCCTGGATTATTGTGATCTCTCAGTGCTAAGAAACCAAAATGCAACCAAACATAAAAGAAAATTCAGTTGTCTAGTTTTATTATCCAAGTCCAGCGAAGTATTGAAAACACAGAAAAGGGAAAAGAATGCCAAGGGCCTGTTTCCTGCAAATAACTCAAGTGCACTTGCTCTTGAAGTAGCCCTGCTAATGTTAATGGGACATTAACATCATGTAAAGTCAAGGTTCTTTTTCAGGATTGTCATGTATGTTTTAGGGTCTTTTTAAGAATTTGAGAATCTTACGCTTTCAGTGTAGACTAAAGTATGTATTATAAACAGATATCTGCATATTACAGATCTTTCAGAAGACAGAGATCCCAGATGGGTCTTGAAAAGGGATCTTTAGTAAAGTGTAGATTGTGTAGTAACATGTGAACAAAATGTTGAACAATCTGATGGGTGAAAATAATGCTGTGAACTTGATAATATGGTTACTATTTTTTCCCCCTATTATTAGTTCTAGATGAAAAAAACTGCTCAGATCCTGGTGGGCCCCTCAATGGCTACAGAAGAGTAGTGGAAGACACTGGGCTCTTGAATGGACGCTATGCAAAAATTGGCACAGTCATTGCTTTCTTTTGTAACAACTCATATGTTCTTAGTGGGAATGAACAGAGGACTTGCCAAGATGATGGAGAATGGTCAGGGAAGCAGCCAATCTGCATAAAAGGTAGTATACAATTTTTTACAACAACTCACAAAAGCTGCTATGGTTTTACTGGAGTTCATTTTATATAATTTACACTTGCCAAACAATATTTTTTTTCTAAGAATAAGCCATCTGACTGACACCTGATACTGAGAGTGGTAGTTTGGCAGCTCTACTGGCTGATAAAATCAGCTAAAGAAGATGTCAGTGATTCCAGAAGATGTTTCCATCTTTAAAATGGAATGAAATGTTCCTTAAGGCACTTATCACCCTCATTCTAGAATCAAACCTGTATAAGACCAACATCAAGGAAGATCAGGAGGGAACTGAAATAGAAGGAAATAACTGCCTCATCATAGGGCCCAGCTCACTTTTCAGAATACTTTTAAGTCAATGGGACCAGTGATGATAGTAGAAAGGCCAAGCCTGTAGATTACAGCCTTGAAGGTTTGGTTCAGAAAACTATTTGAGGACATGCCTAAACTATCTGTATTCATTAAAACACTGACACACATCTTTAAATACTTTGCTAGAAAGGGAATTTTGCTGTTGACCTGAAGCTACTCTAAGCATGTCTGAAACTTCGAATGGATGAATAAATTTGTGCTGGGGAGCTGCCAAATTCATTTTCCCTCAGCAATTGGGTTTTTTTAATTTGTTTTTTAACTGAAGTAATGATAATATAAGGAAATATGTCTGTGCCCTGCAGAATTTGCTTTATTCTGTTATTTCAGATGGAAATATTCTCTCCGTGAGGTGTCTAATCATCTGTGGAAAGCATCTTTATTGATTATAATAATATGGGGAAAGCATCTTTAACTTCGTCATGTTAACATCATGTTAACTTTGATAGTGACATAAAGGTTAACATGTACAGTAATCACTAAGAGCTACATATTGTTAAATCCCACAGAATACAAGTGTTCAGGCATAAAATCCATCATGCAAGATTCCTTTTCTTCCACTGTGTGCAGCAAGAAGGAGATACTGGCAGTCATTAGAACTGATAGACCCGAATATTTTATCCTGCTCTTAAATAAACTGAATATACAAAACTAGAAACTCTGGACCTCCCTTCTGTTATTCTGTGCATGTTCAGGTAACTCTGAAGAGTTCCTCTGAATCAGAGTCTCCACCTGGGTGCACAAGCAAACAGATTCTTAGAAGTCTGTAACATCCTGCAGCCTTGCTCTGTTTGTCGAGTCACTGGGATTAGCTGTGTGTGGCTACACAGATGGAAATTATGTATTTTTTTAATGTAATTCTGTTGTTGCAAAAGCTTGTTAATTTTCAAACCGTGAACTGTAGTGGTGTAAATCTGAAATTCAGACACACTAATGGACACATTTTCTTCAATGTCTGGAAGTGCCAGTGCAGAAGATGCTCAGTTGCTTCCACTCTTGTAAACAGGATGGATCTGGCAGTCTGTGGGGAAATATTTTTCTAGTGCTTTAGGTTTCAGGGCCTGTCTTTATCTTAATGCATATAATTACTGCCTCTTTTCAGTCCACTATATCTAGTGAGAGAAGGAGTGGAAATGTGTATAAAACATAACCCTTGAGCTGTGAATGTGGAAAAGTACTGTGCAACATTGTATTTTTTCTAGCTTGCAGAGAGCCTAAGATGTCTGACCTGGTGAGACAGAAAGTGCTTCCAATGCAAGTTCAGTCAAGGTAAGAATGCAGTATCTCAACTACAGCTTAAAGAAAAAAATGTGATTACTTTTCCCCTCCTCTCTTTTCCACCCTGTGTGTTCAGCCTGTCTGAGCAGCCATTCCTACAGCTCCACTAGATGACCAAGCAATGAGAGCTGCTGTGAGGGGAGGCCTGATTAAGCACAGGTTTGCAAGCTGCTGGAAGAAACCAGGAAGCAATGGACATTAGAGATGTTCAAAGTACTGAACAATGCCGGAATTAGGTTTGCAAGCTTGTGACAAGCTACAAGAACAGTCTGAGAACAATTCCTTGGGGTTAATGATGGATCTTAAAATACGAACATGTGCCATTTTAGGGAAGAAATAAGTGGGGAGAGCATACGGGAGAAGTGTGTATAGCAATGCAATCTGCTTCCAGTAAGTTTCACCATCAAAAGCAATATAGCACCATTGATATAAATTTGGGTTTGGTATGGGTACGGGGAAGAGGAGGAAGTAGAGCAGGAGCAGAGGAAGAAATCAAAGATCATACCCTATCTGAGCTTACCCTTCTGCTGATTTCTTGAAATAAACCCAATCTGAATTAGTTATGCTGAATTGTTCAGGTTCATTTTTGTTTGAGTAGCAATTTCTCATCTTGGGGTTGGGGTTTTTTTTGCAGTACATGATTAATTTCTTTTTAGATATAGTGCAAGAACTGTCCTCATCTTTGGTCTTAAGAACAGCCATACCAGGTCAGAATAAAGTTCCAGCTCAAGCCATATCCTGACTCTGGCAATGGCCAGTAGCAGATGCCTAGAGAAGACTTTGGGAACTAGGCAAGCACTTCCCTAATACTCTCCCACTGTCCAGCTCTGTTATGTATGATTGTAGAGACGACACTGAGAAGCCATTAGGAGGCTTTAGTAGCCATCAGGAGATTTTTCTTGTTTAAATTTCTCAATTCACTTTTGAACATGGGTCATTTTATGGTAAATGTTTCAGATATTAACACCAGTTTACAAGAGCACACACATGCCCCCACCTCCATAGCATCATGATGGCATCTCATGTTTGTGGATTGTTTTTCTCCCTTGAAGTAGGATCTCTGTTTTATAGATTAAAGGTGAGATAAAGTGTGCATGATGCAATATTGCAAGTTCACATGTGAGTAGGGAATGGAACCCTGGCAGACTAAGCATGAACACAGCAGCTCTTATCCCTCTTCCAAAATGCAAGAAACTTGCCATTGGTCTTGTTCTTAATAATTGTACTTTTCTTGAGTGCTGTTATGTATCGCCTCACAGATTCTGTATGATGGAGGCAGTCTGTCTCTCTCTGTAATCAAAAATGAAATTATCACATTAAAAAAAAATTCCTATGGCTTTTCTGGATGCAGAAAGTACCAGAAATCTCAAGGATAATTAATTTCCTGCTGAATTATTCAGATGTAAATAGTTGGGTTTTTTTGTGTAATTTTGTGGTGGTTTTTTTTTTTTTTGTTTGTGTTTTTTTTTTTTTCTGTAGATGCACGCTTTTAAGCATTAGAACAAGGGACACATTCTAAATGATGAAGATGACTGTAGTCAAGCTTATGGCCCATATCTAGGCTGGTGCATATATTTATTTTTTTAAATTATATGCCATGTTTCAGCTAATCAGTACAAAATCTAAATGGAAGCTTAGTGATTATTGCAATTATGAAATCTCTGTGGTGAGGCAATTATCTCTGTTAATTGCTAAATCAAGCAACTTTACCAACATGATTTAACCTGAAATGATTCCTAATACTGCCTGTTAAAATCTTCACTAGAGAAAAGATGTGCCTAACTCCTCTCTAGTGAGAATTAATTACAGCAGTGCCAACTTCCAGTGTAATTTCTTTATTTAAAAACATGGTATCTCCAGTCTTTTTGTGAATGGCAAAAGCTGTTCTACACTTAGAGGCAACTAGTTGCAATTTGGAAACTGTGAAATGAAAAAAAAAGAGACACAAACAGAAAATTTATAAATGTACCTGTATTTATGTATGCATGTATGTATATAAATGTAAATTAAATAGCTGGGGTGCATGTAAATGGGAGTATTGCTTAAGTATGTTGGAATTACATTTTTGCCTTATTCTTTCACACGCAAACTTCATATGCTTTTAAATGATACTTAACACAGCTGATGATAATGCTATAATGATTGCTTTATTGTTATTGTTATTGTTATTGTTATTGTTATTGTTATTGTTATTGTTATTGTTATTGTTATTGTTATTGTTATTATTAGCTTGTGTTCTTTGTACCTTGAAACAGGGAAACACCTTTGCATCAACTTTACTCATCTGCAGTCATCAAGGAAAAGCTTGAAATCTATCCAACCAAGAAGCCAGCACTGCCATTTGGAGACCTGCCCCCAGGGTACCAACATCTGCACACTCAGCTTCAGTATGAGTGCATTTCTCCTTTCTACCGCCGCCTGGGTAGCAGCAGGAGGACTTGTTTGAAGACAGGAAAATGGAGTGGGAGAGCCCCTGTGTGTATTCCGAGTGAGTCTCCAAGGGAAAAAGAAATGCATACATCTCTGAGGGAACAGGGGAACAGGATTTATATTCATGTTAGATAATTAGAGAGTGCCATTGGTGTAGACTGCCTATGCTTACAGCTGGGAGATAGGAGCAATAAAGCTTTAAGGCTCTTTTTATCCATCAGTAGAACTTGTCCAGTTGATGGTAAAGGGATCAAGCTTTCAGCACTGTAATTTGCCATTGTCGAGGGTTAGATTGCAGGGTGACAATAAAACCCTGGCAGATGTATTGTTAACCTCCTCCCCCTGCCCCCAACTAAGGACAGGCGATCGGGAGGGAAAGTTTGGTCAGTTTCTTGGTCACCGGTTTCTCATTGCCCCTCTCGTGAGATGTCCATCCGTGCTTATCAATAAGTTTGCATTCCATTGCTAGGTTTACCAAAACATGTATCTGGTTCTCCAGGAAAACGCAGCTAATATGAAGGCTTTAGCTGACAGGCAAATTCACTAAAAGAGAAACTTGTTTTTTAACAAAACCAGGACATTCCACCCCTTATAATATGCCATTCACTGAATATTTAAACCTTATCAATACAATTTATCAATACAATCTAATTAATCACTACTATATGTATATATATACATATGTACATATATACACAGGAGTAATTAATCTTAATCAGTGGACCATCCTTTGAAAAAGTTCATTAAGTTCATTTTGCCACAACAGACTCCCAGGGCAGGAAAAATGTTACAAGTGCATCTCATGACCACTGTTCGTGGGTTAAAGACATCAACTTCGAAGAAGTTGTCAGGCACCACTCAAAGAAGCTAGCTCTGGTTTCATCATCGCTGTCTTGATCTGAAAAACACTTATTAAACACTGTTAATATGGCAATTCACATCATGCAGTTTAGTATTACATATTTTCACCTAAAATCAAATCCCCTTGAGGCACACACCGAAATTCTCCATCCTTAAGCATCACCCATCAGGTGCTGCCAGGTCACTGGGCAAAAACAATCCCACGAATGGGTTTGCCTTTGCCTGAGGCAGGAGTAACCCAGACTGACTTTCCTATATTTTTCATGTGTACTACAGGGACTTTACCTCCTTCTATAGTACGTAGAATTTCTGATTGGGCAGGCCCGGCTCGATTGGTTGATCCCCTAGTGTTGACCAACCAAGTGGCTTTTGCTAAATGTGAATCCCAGTTTTTAAAGGCTCCACCACCAAGTGCCTTTAGTGTAGTTTTTAACAAACCATTGTGCCTTTCAATTTTCCCAGAGGCTGGTGCATGATATGGAATATGATATACCCACTCAATACCATGTTCTTTGGCCCAATTGTCTATAATACTGTTTTTGAAATTAGTACCATTGTCTGGTTTAATTCTTTCTGGCGTACCGTGTCGCCAAAGGACTTGCTTTTCAAGGCCCAAGATAATATTTCAGGCTGTAGCATGAGTGCCGAGGGTTTAGATTGCGGGGTAACAATAAAACCCTGGCAGATGTATTGTTAACCTCCTCTTCCCGCCACCTGCCCCTTTTGCCCCTCCCTCTCCCCCCTTCCCACTCAGGACAGGCGATCGGGAGGGAAAGAAGGACAGAGAGAAGAGAGCTGGAAAAATTAAAGATGTTTTACTAATGCTACTAATAAGAATCGAGAAAATAATACAAAATATACAAAACCAACCTTGAAAGTCTCAGCAACTGCAGAGCCAACCCCCAAAGTCCTGGATTAGACTCTGTAGCCAACTGGAGCTGGATTCAGTCTCTCACTAGGCCTCAGTTCGCAGGGACAACCAGCAAGGTCCTCTCCTAATGTCAGCCATGAGGAAAAAGAGGGACGAGATCCTCGTGATCTCCCACTTTTATATGAAGTATTCACGTGAATGGAATGTTATACACAGTTGGTCAGTTTCTTGGTCACCGGTTTCTCGTCATCCCTCTCACGAGATGTCCATCCGTGCTTATCAATAAGTTTGCATTCCATTGCTATGTTTACTAAAACATGTTTCTGGTTCTCCAGGAAAATGCAGCTAATATGAAGGCTTTAGCTGACAGGCAAATTCGCTAAAAGAGAAACTTGTTTTTTAACAAAATCAGGACAATGAGGTATGGCATATGTTTCCATCCATACAGTGGTTGCTTCCACCATTGTAAGTACATAACGCTTACCTTGATGTGTTTGTGGAAGTGTAATATAATCAATCTGCCAAGCTTCTCCATACTTATACTTTAACCATCACCCCCCATACCATACAGGCTTTAACCATTTTGCTTGTTTGATTTCGGCGCAAGTTTCACATTCCTGAATAACCTGTGAAATAGTGTCCATAGTTAAATCCACCTCTCGATTGCGAGCGCATTTATATGTTGCATATCTACCTTGATGCCCTGAAGCATCATGGGCCCACCGAGCTAGGAAAAGTTCACCTTTATGTTGCCAGTCCAAGTCCACCTCAGCTACTTTAATCTTAGGAGCTTGATCTGCTTGTTGGTTGTTTAGATGTTCCTCGGTGGCTCGACTTTTAGGCACATGAGCATCTACATGACGAACTTTCACAGGCAGGCTCTCTAGCCGAGCAGCAATGTCTTGCCACAGTGTGGCAGCCCAAATGGGTTTACCTCTGCGCTGCCAGTTACTTTTCTTCCATTGCTGCAGCCACTCCCACAAGGCATTTGCTACCAACCATGAGTCAGTATAGAGATAAAGTATTGGCCACTTCTCTCATTCAGCAATGTCCAAAGCCAGCTGGATGGCTTTCACTTCTGCAAATTGACTGGATTCACCTTGTCCTTCAGTGGCTTCTGTAACTTGTTGTGTGGGACTCCACACAGCAGCTTTCCACCTTCGATGTTTTCCTACAAGACGACAGGATCCATCTGTGAACAGTGCATACTGCTTATCAGTCTCTGAAAGCGTATTATACGGTGGTGCTTCTTCAGCACGTGTTACTTCCTCTGTATCTGGAGACATCCCAAAGTCTTTGCTTTCTGGCCAGTCTGTAATCACTTCTAAGATCCCTGGGCGATTGGGATTTCCAGTTCGAGCTTGTTGCGTGATCAGTGCAATCCATTTACTCCACGTAACCTCGGTTGCATGATGTGGAGAGGGAACCGTTCCTTTGAACATCCATCTCAGCACCGGCAGTCGAGGTGCCAGGAGGAGCTGTGCTTCAGTGCCGATCACTTCTGAAGCAGCTCGAACTCCTTCATATGCTGCTAGTATCTCCTTTTCAGTTGGAGTATAGTTGGCCTAAGATCCTTTGTATCCTCAGCTCCAAAAACCTAAGGGTCAACCTCAGGTTTCTCCTGGTGCTTTCTGCCAGAGGCTCCAGGTAAGTCTATTATCTCTGGCTGCGGTGTAGAGCACATTTTTAACATGTAGTCCAGTCCGAACTGGTCCAAGGGCCACCGCATGAGTTATCTCACGCTTAATTTGTTTAAAGGCTTGTCATTGTTCAGGGCCCCCCTCAAATTGGTTCTTTTTCGAGTCACTCGATAGAGAGGGTTCACAATGTGGCTGTAGTCAGGAATATGCATTCTCCAAAAACCTACAATGCCCAAGAAAGTCTGTGTCTCCTTTTTATTAGTAGGTGGAGACATTGCTGCAATTTTGTTGATCACATCCATTGGGATCTGACGACAGACATCTTGCCATTTTATTCCTAAAAACTGGATCTCTCGTGCAGGTCCCTTGACCTTGCTTTGTTTTATGGCAAAACCAGCATCCAAAAGAATCTGAATTATTCTCTCACCTTTCTCGAAGACTTCTTACGCTGTTTCACCCCATACGATGATGTAATCAATATACTGCAAGTGTTCTGGAGCTTTACCTTGCTCCAGTGTGGTCTGGATCAGTCCATGGCAGATGGTAGGACTGTTTCCACCCCTGGGGCAAGCAATTCCATGTATACTGGATGCCCCTCCAGGTGAAAGCAAACTGTGGCCTGCACTCTGCTGCTACAGGAATAGAGAAAAATGCATTAGCAATGTCAATTGTAGCATACCACTTGGCTGCCTTTGACTCCAGTTCAAATTGCAGTTCTAGCATGTCAGGCACAGCAGCACTCAGTGGTGGTGTAACTTCATTCAGACCACGATAGTCTACAGTTAGTCTCCACTCATCACTAGACTTTGGCACTGGCCATATTGGGCTGTTAAAAGGTGAGCGAGTCTTACTGATCACACCCTGGCTTTCCAACTGACGGATCAACTTCTGGATAGGAATCAAAGAGTCTCGATTGGTGCGATATTGCCGGCGATGCACCGTCGTGGTAGCAATTGGCACCTGCTGATCATCAACCATCAGCAGTCCTACAACAGAAGGGTCATCTGAAAGACCAGGCAAATCAGACAGCTGTTCAATTTTCTCAGTGTCCACAGCTGCTATACCAAATGCCCACCTATACCCTTTTGGGTCCTTAAAATACCCTCTCCTGAGGTAGTCTATGCCAAGGATGCATGGAGCATCTGGACCAGTCACAATGGGATGCTTTTGCCAGTTTTTTCCAGTTAGGCTCATTTCAGCCTCTACAACAGGCAGTTCCTGGGATCCCCCAGTCACTCCAACAATATTGATGGATTGCGTTCCTTTATAATTAGAAGGAATTATAGTGCACTGAGCACCAGTGTCCACTAAAGCTTTGTACTCCTGGGGTTGTGTTGTACTAGGCCATCATATTTGTACAGTCCAATAAACTCTGTTATCCCTTTCCTCCACCTGGTTGGAGGCAGGGCACCTCTAATTCCTGTTTTGCAGAGTCTCTGGGTGTGAGTTAGAGGTTCCTTCAAGAGCATCAGAATCTCTTCTGCTCCTTTTGTAAACTGGAGCAGCCACCTTCCTAGGAGTTTTTCCTTTTATTTCACGTGCTCGTTCCTGAAGTTCTGAGGTAGGTCTTCCATGCCACTTATTCATGTTTTCTCCCTGCTCATGTAGGAAGAACCACAGTGAACCTCTTTTTGTGCGCTGCCTCTGTCTTCTCTCTCAAGATTGGAAACGCCTTCTCCTAATAGCTGAAACATAGGTTCGTACAGGTCGTGAATGGTACGTGTCTTCTCTGAGTTCTTTGATTTCTTGCAACAGCTTTTCAAACCGGTCATCAGATTTTTCACACAGTTTCTCCACAGTGGAGACACAAGCCCGTAGAGAACCAGCAAGGCTGTCCTCAAAGTCCCAGAGCTGCTCAATTACTTCAGTAATATTTTGTACACCTCCAGCTGACCAGACCATTCCTGCCAATGACTTAGCATATGCAGGTGGTGCACTTTGTACAAATCTGCACCACAGAGGTCGTGTACAATTGATTCTATCTGGGTCTGTCCTCTCTTGGCTGTTTGGTCCAAAATAGATGATCTCTCGCACAGCTAATTCTCTCAGGAACTGGATACCTCTCTTCATAGTATTCCATTTGCCTAACTTGGATATACAATCTTCCTTGTAGGGAAATCTGACTTTCATAGCTGCCAGGAGTCGGGTCCAGAGGGTAGTGGCATTAGACTCTCTTGAAATTGCCCTATCAATGGTGGAATCTTTTGACAGAGATCCCAGCTGCCTGGCTTCACCACCTTCCAATTCAATTGTTTCTGCCCCATTGTCCCAGCATCAGAGCAGCCGGGTTAAAATATTCTCGCCTTCACGACGACTAAAGTCTTTTCGCAGCTCTCTCAGCTCACCTGGAGAAAAGGACCAAGTGTTGGTCACTTCGTCTCCACCCTGTCCTGATGATGCCCCTTGGGTTGATGTTGGCCCTGTGCCATCACCTGCTGCACGAGTAGTCTTTCTAGTGACTTTTTTACAACCGACAACTGATGCTGATATGGGTTCACCATCATTTGACTCATTTCCAGAGTCTGAATGACTGTCACAGTGATTGCTGTGGTTATAGCAGCAAGAGTGACCAGTGTGTGAAGAAGGAGGGGCTGCCTTGTTAGCCTTTGAGGCTGGAGAAGTAACGTTATCTGCAGCGACCTTGGCAGAGGAGCTCTGCGGAGGAGCTGTAGCTTCAGCCTGTGAAGCTGCGGTTGCGGGGGCAGTGGCTGCAGTGGCAGCTTTCGCTGTTTTGCTTTTTCTCGAGCGGCTAGGAGTGCTTTTTGCTAAAACTTCCGAAGGTGCACCACAAATCTCAGGACTAAAAAGAGACGCAAACCTCCTATTGAACCTCATTTCTCTTAACAGTAACACAAACTGACACACATTCAGCAAATCAGATAACACCATCACAGTTCTATCAAAGCTCCAAGGATATTCAAAGCTCTCTAAAACATTTGCAAACTGTCCTAGCGAAAAAACGAAAGTATGGTTAGTCAGCCTTTCTAAAGATTCGCTTGACCAATTAGCAAACACAGAGTCGTATTGCTCTTTAATCTCTCCTGGAGGCTTTTCAAGGTAAAGCAGAAGTGAGTAGAAATTCATTAGCGGCTTCAGTATAATGAAATAAACCAGTGCCAAACCGCACAGTATCATCATGACTGCTGTCCAGTTTCTTGTTGTTATATAATGAATACTTCGATTCAGAAGGAAACACCAACAGAGATAAGGAATCAGTGAGCACAATGTAGAGAATAACTGATACAACTTATGCCATAACATCTTTAAATCAATGTCATTCACTTTGCCTTAATACCACTAAATAATATCCGAAGCAAACAGACGTGCGAGTATCACAACTCTAAGAGTTGGCACCGTGCCAAGAAAATTGAAAGGTACGTCAGAGCAGTAGAAAAGCCAAAAAAAAAATCTCCAAATTTACCCCTTTCTCTCGCCTCACGTTGGGCACCAATTATCTGTTGAGAGTTAGATTGCGGGATGACAATAAAACCCTGGCAGATGTATTGTTAACCTCCTCCCCTCACCCCCAACTAAGGACAGGCAATTGGGAGGGAAAGAAGGACAGAGAGAAGAGAGCTGGAAAAATTAAGGATGTTTTACTAATGCTACTAATAAGAATAGAGAAAATAATACAAAATATACAAAACCAACCTTGAAAGTCTCAGCAACTGCAGAGCCAACCCCCAAAGTCCTGGATTAGACTCTGTAGCCAACTGGAGCTGGATTCAGTCTCTCACTAGGCCTCAGTTCGCAGGGACAACTAGCAAGGTCCTCTCTTAATGTCGGCCATAAGCAGAAGGGAAAAAGGGGAAAGGGAAAAGGGACGAGATCCTCGTGATCTCCCACTTTTATATGAAGTATTCACATGAATGGAATGTTATACACAGTTGGTCAGTTTCTTGGTCACTGGTTTCTTGTTGTCCCTCTCATGAGATGTCCATCCGTGCTTATCAATAAGTTTGCATTCCATTGCTAGGTTTACCAAAACATGTTTCTGGTTCTCCAGCAAAGTGCAGCTAACATGAGGGCTTTCGCTGACAGGCAAATTCACTAAAAGAGAAATTTGTTTTTTAACAAAACCAGGACAGCCATCAATTTTTCTAGTCTTTTATTGAACAAAATGTGTAGTGAGTTTCTTTCCTGATTTGAAAATATTTTCCTACTATCACCTCATGTTTTCCTGTATTATTTACTGCAAATGTGATTTTTCTTTCACCTCTATACTTCAGCACACAGCTAACAGAAGCATAAAAGTTTAAGCAATAGAATGCAGAGTCTGCATTTAAAATAGGCTCTTCCTCTAATATACCCTGCTAAGGAAGGGTTCATATTGCAATCTGTAAGTCCAGATAAAATCTCATCCAAAACTAGTGCACAAAGTCAGGGTAGGAACATCACAAGATTTGGTACAAGCCACTACTGACATCAGGCATACTGTGAAAAGTAGATGCTAACATCAAGCAAATATTGAGAGTTCTTGTTTGTGGTTTTGCTTTGAGATGATGTCAGGTATTGAAAAGTATTTCATTCAATCATTTTCACTATGGACATGTGCACACTAGATTCCAGGGAAAAAAAAAAAGTTCTAAAGGAGACTAACCAAAAAATGTGACCACATGAGGTAACCTTTATACTGAAGTAAACCTTTCCTGATAGAGGAGATTTTACCCCAGGTCTGAGCCTGAGTAATGTATTCCTAGAAGACAGCAGAGCTTTTTCTTTTCCCCAGGATGGCTGTTGATATAGATGCATTTGCTTCCAGGTTCTTGTTGTAACACAAGTTTTTTCTCATGGGCATGAACTCATCTGTGCTAAGGTCAGTTCTAGGAGAGGACCCTGTAATTACTCTGAGACTGCCTAAGAGTGAGTTTTAGTGCACAGCTGGCTTTATGGTGTTTTATTATGAGCAAGAATCAGGGGTGTTCTTTCCATTTCTTTATACAGTCATCTCATTATAGTGCAGTTTGATAAGTTTGTCATGAAAATTCACCTGCTCAAGTGCTAAATCCACATTCCTACTTCCCCAAGAATTCAGATAATAACAGAAAAATTGAAAGGTGTTTTTCAAAAGCTATATAAAATGATCATATTAAAATTTTGCAGGTTGGAGACAGAGGTTAATTAGAAAGCTGTCTCTCATGCTAACCTTAGCAGTTTGGCTCCCTTTAGCACATGCTAATTAAGAATCAAGAGTGAAATTCAGATTCATTGGTGGGGGAAAGGTGTACCTCATTCTTGGTTCACAGAATCACAGAATGCCCTGAGTTGGAAGGGACCCACAAGGATCATCAAGTCCAACTCCTGTCCCTGCACAGAACAACTCCACATTTCACACCATGTGTCTGATGGTGTTGTATAGTCTCTTCTTGAATACTGCCAGGCTAGGGCTGTGACTACCTCCCTAGGGAGCCTGTTCCCATGCTCCACAATCCTCTCGGTGAAGAAACTTTCCCTAATGTCCAACCTAAACCCCCCCTGGCACATTTTCCTCCCATTCCCTTGGGTTCTGTCATTGATCACCAGAGAGAAGAGATCAGCACCTACCCTTCCTCCTCCCATTGTGAGGAAGCTGTAGACCATGATGAGGTATCCCCTCAGTCTCCTCTTCTCCAGGCTGAAGAAACCAAGTGGCTTTAGCCACTTCTCATATGGCTTCCTGTCCAATCCCTTCACTAACTTTGCAGCCCTCTTCTGGAAACTCTCTAGTACCTTTATGTCTTTTTCTACTGTGGTGCCCTGAACTGCAATCAGCACTCCAGGGGAGTCTACACCAGTGCAGAATAGAGCAGGATAATCACCTCCTTTGATTGACTGTAGTTGATAGGGTGATCCCTGTTGACCTTCTTGTAGACTGGGATGCTTGTCAGCTTCCAGTCATCAGGGACCTCTCCAGATTCCCAGGAGCACTGAAAAATCACAGAGAGAGATCTTGCTATGACATCAGCCAGCTCTTTAAGTACCCTTGGATGAAACCCATCAGGCCCCATTGACTCATAGGGATCTAGCTGGAGTAGCAAATCCTGTACAAGTTCTAGATTGACTAGGATTTTATTGTTCATGCAGCTATGGTTTGCTAGCCTAGGGCTATGGACGCCCTCCAGTCCATCTTCAGTGTTGAAGACTGAGGTGAAAAAAGCATTAAATATCCCTGCTTTGTTTATATCCCTGTTAATAAGGTGACCATGCTCATTGGGTAATGGGCCAATGTTATTTCTAGTTTGCCTTTTGCCATTAACGTATCAAAAAAAGCCTTTTTTATTGTTCTTCACAGTACTGGCCAGCTTCAATTCTATTTGAGCTCTGGCCACACAAATTCCTTCCCTACAGTGGTGAGCAGCATCTCTGTAGTCCTCCCATGATGCCTGACCTTGCTTCCACTGACCATATAATTTATTTTTTCACCGTATTTCAAGAAGAAGATCCCTACTCAACCAAGCTGGATTTATGCCTCACCTGCTAGATTTTGAGCATTTTGGAATTGCCTGGTCGTGTGCTTTTGGTAGGTGGTACTTAAAAAGTGACCATCACTGATGGACCCCAGCACCTTCAAAAGCTTCTTCCCAGGAAATCTTACTAAGTAGTTCTCTGAGCAACCTGAAGTCTGCTCTTCTCCTATCTAGAGTTTAGGCCTTGCTGGCAGTTTTCCTCCTATTAGCATAGATTTTGTACCTGACTGCTTCGTGGTCACTGTGGCCAAGGCAGCTACCAATTGCCACTTCTCCCACGAGACCCTCTCTGTTAGTGAGTAGCAAATCTAGGAAGGCACCTTTCCTGGTTGGTTCCCTTGGTACCTGTACCAAGAAGTTATTGTCCAGATGCTTTAGGAATCTTCTGGACCTTTTGGTGCCAGCTGTGTGATATTCCCAGTTGTCATCTGCCAAGTTGAAGTCCCCCATAAGGACAAGGGCAGATGACTTAGAGGCTTTGCTTAGTTCCTTAAAGAATAACTCACCAGAGTTGTTCTCCTGGCTGGCTGGCCTATAGTAGACACCCACAACGACTTCTGCTGTATTTTTCTGTCCCTTAATCCTTACCCAGAGGCTCTCAACTTTGCCATGGCAAACTGCCGGCTCCATGCATTCCAGCCCCTCTGCTACAGTGTCACCACCCCGCCTCTCGTACCCTGCCTATCACTTCCAAATAGCCTGTAGCCATCCATCATGGCACACCAGTTACAGGACTCATCCCACCAGGTTTCACTAATGCCAGTTATATCATATCCCTGGGACTGGGCCAAGGCTTCTAATTCATCTTGTTTTTTTCCTCGTGCTGAGTGCATCAGTGTAGCAGCACTTCAACTGTGGTTGATTGTGCCCTTCACCTCATGGCACAGTTTGAGGAATCTCACTGTCATGCGTCTCCTCAAGCTTTGGTGTGCCATCCCACTGCTCATCACCGACTGGCCTGTTATTGCCCTGTCATAGTTTAGTCCCAGTCCCCTGCCAGCCAGCAGCTAAAACCACGGCCTGCTTGCTCACCTCCCTCCTGCCCCTAGTGGGACGAAGAGGACAATCAGAAAACAAAGGCAAAACTCGTGGGTTGCGATAAGAACAGTTTAATAGAACAGTGAAGGAAAAAAAAAGAAAAAAAAAACAAACCAAAACCAAACCAACCAACCAAACAAACAAGTCGTAACAACAATAATGAAAGAACCTACAAAAGCGGTGGGCACACAGCACAACCTGATCTGTGTGGCAGTCACACCATGCAGCAGCATCCCCCTTTGCAGCAGTGAGCAGGCTCCTATCGCAGCTCACGCTGATACTCTTCCATCACCCTGGCAACAGCTCATGGTGAAACTGCTCTTCCCTCTGCTTTAAACCGCAGCTCACACCCGAAATACAAAAGCACCAAACCATGCAGTCAAGAAGAAGCTGATTTAGACAGTCTGAGGAATCTCACTGTCATGTGTCTCCTCAAGCTTTGGTGTGCCATCCCACTGCTCATCACTGACTGGCCTGGTACTGTCCCCTTCCCCCTTCCAAACTAGTTCAAACTCCTATCAGTCAGCCTTGCTAGCTCCTGAGCAAACACCCTTTTCCCTTCTGTGTGAGGTGCATCCCACTGGATGTCAGATGATGTGGTGAAGAACTGACCACCCATGGTCAAAAAACCCAAATTTCCATCCCGTTGATGACAGCGGTCATGGAGCCATGTATTTATTAGTTGGGCCTGCCTGTTCCAGTCTATATTCCTGCCTGCTACTGAAAGGATGGACGAAAAAAAAAACCACCTTAACAATTAATTAGCTGCCCCAAAGCTCTGAAATTCCTTTTGACTGTATTAAGACTTATTTTTCCTACCTCTTCCCTGCCAACATTAATGACCAACAGCGGGTAATAGTCAGGGGACCTTTACCAGCCTGGGGAGTTGTTGAGTAGCATATCTTACCCTGGTCCCAGGGAGGCAGCAGACTTTCCTGTGGGTTGGGTCAGGTTGGCATATTGAGCCTTCTGTTCCTTTCAGAAGGGAGTCACCTATGACAACTACCCTTATTTTTCTCTTTATGTGTGTGATTCTAATGGGTTTGTTGGGTTTCATGTGGGGTTTAGGTTGTCTAGAGGACTCTGCCTTCCCAGAAGAGTCTTCATCAGCAGCATCAGCTGCTTACTTGTCCAATTCCAGGGCCTCATAGCTGTTGTGTACATATTGTGTTGTGTTTCCTCAGTCTGTGGAAAAGCAGAAAACATCACCCTTCAGAAGACAGTGACCTCTATCAGGTGGCCCTGGCAAGCTGCAATCTATCGGATGGCCAATGGGGTGAAGGAGAACAGTCTTCAGAAAGGGGCCTGGATCCTTATCTGCAGCGGGGCCCTGGTGAATGAGCGCACTGTGGTGGTGGCAGCTCACTGTGTCACTGACCTTGGCAAGATCATTGTGCTCAAGACAGCAGAGCTCAAGGTAGTTCTGGGGAAATTCTACAGAGATGATGACAGGGATGAAAAGACCATCCAGAACCTGCGGGTAAGTCTTGTGGGAGCAGAAAATGAAAAGCAAAGACAGATGCTGATCACATCTGTCTTGTACAGGGAGAAAAAGCTTAACCTTTATTGTTTTACACACTGTTCTTTGAAATGCATATCTAAAGACTCAACTGATAGGACTGTCGTGGCACAAGGAGAGCATATGCCTTATGTAGTTTATGAAATTCCCCTGACACTGTCCAACTCATATTTTCACCCCCTAACACAGATCACTAAGAAAACAGCTCAGGTTCCATGACATGAGTCATACTTGAGTGATATTGTCAGAAAAAAAAAAAAAAAAGGTAGAAAGAGATGGCAGCTGCTGTCAAAAACGATCAGTATAATTTATGAGGGAAACACTTGTGCTCTAGATGCTGCTTTGATGCCATGAGCACATTTCACATCTCAGCCTCAGGGCTGTATAGCTCTAAACTCAAAATAAGTTTATGTCTGACTCCAGCTCAAAAAATAGCACCTCAGGCTCACCAGAGGGGTTTGTTTTTTTCAAGTAGAACTGGAAAGGTTGAAGTCAAAATGAAGAGAAATACAGCAATTTTGTCTGTGTGTCTTTTTCTGGAGTGGGGGTATGTGAGTTAATTAATGGATTTTATACAAAAAATCATAGTTAATTTGATTCTTTTTCCCTCCCCCTATTTTCAGTTTCTTTCTCTAATTCCAGATTTTTCAGATTTTTCTGTAAGGAAATATTTTTTTACAATTTTTCCTTTTAGGAATCCTATCTGTTCTTGTAGTGTTTCATCAAGGTACCTAGCAGTAAAGGTTTGGCCCCAACATTATGTAATGTATTTTTTGGTGGGAAGATGGTTGAATTTCAATAAGAAGATAACATTTTAATTCAAAAGGAGAGTAGGCCTTCAAAATCTACATGCTTAAGATGACACAACAGGTAAACAAGTAAAATCTTTTCAGTAAACAGTAGAAAAACTTGAACTGTACATTAACTTCCCATTTTGCTGAAAATATCCTTGACTACTTTTCATTACAAAGAGTTTCATGCAATAAGAACTGTCCTGAAACCCAAGCCAAAAAAAAAGTCAGAAGATGCTTGATCTTTTCACACATTTCTCATTTCAGTGAGCACTACGGTGACATAACAGTTTGTGAGTGAAGGGTACAGATTAAGTATGCAAAATAAACTAATATGCATTATAGTAGTATGGAGAGTGCTGCTGACTTGCTATTGCTATTAACTCTACAATTCTTCCTACTCTGTTTCGTCCCTAGATTTCTGCCATCATAGTGCATCCCAATTATGACCCTATATTACTTGATTCTGACATAGCTATCATAAAACTCTTGGACAAAGCCAGAATCAGCAGTCGTGTTCAACCCATTTGCTTGTCATCTTCTCATGACTTGACTTCATCCACAGAGTATTTAAAAATAATGGTTACTGGCTGGAAGGTATTGGCTGACATTAAAGATCCTGGATACAAGAATGACACAATCCGCATGGGAGCTGTTCAGATGGTGGACTCACTGTTGTGTGAGCAACAGTATGAAGATAATGGGATACAAGTCAGTGTCACTGACAGCATGTTCTGTGCCAAACGAGACCACACAGCCTTTTCTAATATCTGCCCTGCTGAGACCGGTGGGATTGCAGCCATAACTTTGCCAGGAAAAGCATCTCCTGAGCTAAGGTGGCACCTGATGGGATTAGTGAGCTGGGGTTATGATAAAACTTGCAGTCTAGAACTCTACAGTGGCTACACCAAAGCTCTTCCCTTCAAAGACTGGATTGAGAAGAACCTGAAATAGAAAGCTTTGTCTGGAAATGGCATTTTATTACTATCATATCCCTTTCAGTCTCTGCTGCTTTAGGCTTCTCATCCCAGTGATGAGCCATATCTGGGATAAGGTTAAGGCAGACAGCCTGGTTTTTCTCCTAGGATCAAATGTTCCATCAGGCTACTTTTACTTAACCCATGACAGAATGTCTTAGTGCATGAGAAGTTTTGCCATATTTTGCCTGTCTCCCCTGGTGGTAAGATGATGCTCTGCTTCTGAGTTTGACATACAGAAACAGGGCAGCAAATCTGACTTAAATTAATCTGTATTGTGGAGTCCCCTAGAGAAATTGATGGTAAGCCTCTCCCAAAGACTTGTGTGACTGAGCGGATTAGGAGGCTGGAAAAAGTAGCCTGAATTCATTACAATGAATGAGCTTGTTATGGTATATTCTGTCTGTATTGCCATAGTACAATGTAATCTTTTTCCCTTCCAAGTACTTTACACATTTAAATAAAACATGGTTTGTTTTTTGTTTGGGCTTTTGTTGTTGTTTTTTAACCTACACACCCTTGTCACACTCCAGGGACTCTCTACTGCTCTAGTCTGTTTACATGTGACTCTCACTTGGGACTCTTTAGGCACACTGAAAGGCAGAATTAGCACAAAATTCGATTACTACATAAATAACAAGTCTTTTTTCTTTTTTTTTTCTCAATACATCCAGTGATGCTATTGTAGATTGTTCATTGTTGCAATGAAATGTACAGGGGAGTTTTCTCCCACCTTATATTCTGATGACCTGAAACCTGAAACATACTTTTAAAAACATTTTTTCTATGTGGATTATTTCAAAGACCCATCAAAACCTCAGAAAAACTTCTGGTTTCCATCAGTTCACATAATACTCTGGCAAAACAACACCTCTGTAGCTCTTCAGGGTGAAGAACAACATCCAGATCTCACACTTAGCAGAGGCTTTTCTTGACTGGACTGTTTGACATGAAAGTGTAAGATCAGGCATGTTGTCCAGTGGAGAGACTTTAGTCTCCTCATGGTCCTTAATCACTGCTCTTTCACTAAATCATTCTCTCTTCAGCTCTGGCCCAAGTCTAGAGGTGAGCCCTTGAAAAAGTTGGGGAGGAGGCACAGGGGAATGCCTCCCATCAGTAATGACTCCTGAGTAAGTCATCTACAACACCCTGGAATTTGTAGGACCTCCAAGTTATTACAGTGCCCAACACAGCTCACAGGAATAGCTGGACATGAAGGCTGTGGATCTGATGAAAGAATTCAGGACTCTCACCAAGAAGGACTTGGATCCTGAAGTCATGTTCTGCCTAGTCTATTGCATGGCTATAGCAATTATAAGCTAAAAAGTCTGATTTCAGATCTGATTCTCTGATGCTGTGAAATCTTGTTAAGAGTTTCTTAGCATTCAGTAGTTTCCACCTACTTTTGAATTTGAAAACTGCTGTTAATAGGGTAATTAGTATTGGAGGTCATTCCTTGTAATTTATTTATTGCTTTCCTGTGCAGTAAGACTTAATGTGTTATGCCTTTGCACTTTCATTGTTTTCACCAGCAATAGGACAGGCTGATGTTGCTTAAACCAAAAGGTTTAAGGCTACAAGCAAAGCATATTGCTCTTTATCTTGTTTGCTTGTCTCCTCCTGCCAGGAGATTATGCTTGCTGACAAACTGCATGGCAACAACAGCAACATAAATTCTGAGTTAAATGTGAAAAATAAGATGTGTTTCATTCCTCTGCTGGGAGAAACATGTGCCAGTAAATGTGTGGTACTCCCACACTGACAGAAGGAGAATCATAGAATCATTTTGGTTGGAAGAGTCTCTCAGGACCATTGAGTTCAATCACAACCTAACTCTAAAACTAAAATTAGGGAATTAGGTGGCATTTTTAAGAAGGGTAAACTTGCAGAAAGTCAATATGTGTTTCTTCCTAGCACTATCAACACAGCATGAAATCACAAGAGAATATAATGTTTCATTGGAACTAGACCTGTTGTGGCAGGTGTACTCCTCCCCACATCTTCAACAACTCCAGAAATTTCTTGACTGGTAAACCATGCATGTTGCCTATGCTCACATACACACCTTGGTTGACAGACAGGGCCCTTAGCCAATGAAATGCCTTGGTCAAGAGAAGTTTCTAGACCACTGATCATATATGACTACAGATCAGATTCAGCCTAGGGTGTAAGTGGAGTCTTGCAGGGAGCCACTTTGAGCCAGTTCCACGCCACCCATGGAGCAACAGGTCTTCAGTTGGGGGCTTTCCCCCATAGGCTGGGATACCACCTATGGAAACTCCTGAAGGCTGAAAGCACACAGATTATAGGTAAGTGATCATGCATTTTGAATCCTCCTTCCAAAGCTTAGGGATCGCCTGAGTTGGTTGTGAAGGAATTAAATTCCACCTCCTATTCTCAGAGCGTTGTGATCAATGGTGCAGAGTCTGGTTGAAGGCCTGTAGTTAGGGGGGTTCCCCAGTGATAAGTATTAGGCCCAGTCCTGATCAACCTGTTCGTCAATGACCTGCATGAAGAGACTGGGTGCACCTTCAGCAATTTTACTGATGATACCAAACTGGGTGGAAGGTTTGACTCACCAGAAGACTGTGCTGCCATTCAGCGAGACCTGGACAGACTGGAGGACTCAGCAGAGAAGAACCTAACGAAGTTCAGCAATCACAGAATCACAAAATGTTAGGGATTGGAAGGGACCTCGAAAGATCATCTGATCCAATCCCCCCACCAGAGCAGGAACACCTAGATGAGGTTGCACAGGAATGCATGCAGTTGGGTTTTGAATGTCTCCAGAGAAGGAGACTCCACAACCCCCCTGGGCAGCCTGTTCCAGTGTTCTGTCACCCTCATCGTGAAGAAGTTTCTTCTCATATTTCAGTGAAACCTCCTGTGTTCCAGTTTGCACCCATTGCCCCTTGTGCTATCATTGGTTGTCACAAAGAAGAGCCTGGCATCATCCTCATGACACTCACCCTTTACATACTTATAAACATTAATGAGGTCACCCCTCAGCCTCCTCCAAGCTAAAGAGACCCAGCTCCTTCAGCCTTTCCTCATAAGGGAGATGCTCCACTACCTTCATCATCTTTGTTGCTCTGCGCTGGACTCTTTCCAGCAGTTCCCTCTCCTTCCTGAACTAGGGGCCCAGAACTGGACACAATATTCCAGATGCGGTCTCACCAGGGCAGAGTAGAGGGGGAGGAGAACCTCTCTGGACCTACTCACCAACCCCCTTCTAAAACACCTCAGGATGCCATTGGCCTTCCTGGCCACAAGGGCACAGTGCTGGCTCATGGTCATCCTGCTGTCCACCAGGACCCCCAGGTCCCTTTCCCCTGTGCTGCTCTCTAACAGGTCGTACCCCAGCTTATACTGGAACCTGGAGTTGATCTTGCCCAGATGCAAGACTCTACAGTTTCCCTTGTTACATTTCATTACATTTTTCCTGCCCAGCTCTCCAGCCTGTCTATGTCTTGCTGGATGGCAGCACAGCCTTCTGGCGTGTCAGCCACTCCTCCCAGTTTGGTGTCATCAGCAAACTTGCTGACAGTGCACTCTATTCCCTCATTCAAGTCATTGATGAATATATTGAATACTACTGGTCCCAGTAGCGACCCTTGAGGGACTCCACTAGATACAGGCCTCCAACTAGACTCTGCCCCATTGACCGCAACTCTCTGGCTTCTTTCCTTCAGCCAGTTCACAGTCCACCTCACTATCCGATCATCCAGACCACACTTCCTCAGTTTAGCTGCGAGGATGCTGTGTGAGACTGTGTCAAATGCTTTACTGAAATCAAGACAGACCACATCCACTGCTTTACCATAATCTATCCACCTGGTTATGTCCTCATAGAAGTCAATGAGGTTGATCAAGCACGACTTCCCTTTGGTGAAGCCATGTTGACTGCCCCTAGCGACCCTCTTATTCTTGATATGACTTGAGATGGCACCAAGGATAAGTTGTTCCATCACTTTCCCAGGGATGGAGATGAGGCCGACCGGTCTGTAGTTACCTGGGTCCTCCTTCTTGCCCTTTTTGAAGACTGGAGTGACATTTGCTTTCCTCCAGTCCTCAGGCATCTCTCCTGTTTCCCAAAACTTAGCAAAGATGATGGAGAGTGGTTCAGCAATGATCTCAGCCAGCTCCGTCAGTACCTGCAGGTGCATCCCATCTGGACCCATGGATTTATGGATATCCAGATTGCTTAATTGGTCCCTAACCCAGTCCTTATCGACTGAGGCAAACTCCTCCATTGTCCTGCCTTCCTCTGGGGCCTCAGGGGCATGGGCCTCCTCAGGACAGCCTCTGGCAGTGTAGACAGAGACAAAAAAGGCATTCAGTAACTCTGCCTTCTCTTTATCTTCTCTCACCAGGGCACCCACCTCATTCATCAGTGGGCCTACATTGCCTCTAGTGTTAGTTTTATCTGCCGTGTATTTGAAAAAGCTCTTTCTGTTGTCCTTCACCCCTCTCGCAAGGTTTAATTCTAAGGAGGCCTTAGTTTTCCTAGTTGCTTCCCTACATCTTCTGACAATGGCCTTATATTCTTCCTAAGGGGCCAGCCCCTCCTTCCGTGATCTGTAAACTCTCCTCTTCCACTTGAGCTTACCCAGAAGCTCTCTGTTTAACCACGCAGGTCTCCTGGCTCCCTTCCTTGACTTCCTACATGTCAGAATGCTCTGATCTTGAGCTTGGAAGAAGAAGTCCCTGAATGCTAACCAACTATCTTGGGCCCCTTTACCTTGAAGCATCCTTGCCCATGAGATTTCCCCTAGCAATTGCTTGAAAAGGGCA
Organism: Patagioenas fasciata; assembly: GCF_037038585.1. Classification (NCBI taxonomy): domain Eukaryota; kingdom Metazoa; phylum Chordata; class Aves; order Columbiformes; family Columbidae; genus Patagioenas; species Patagioenas fasciata. Next base: position 23,295,959 of record NC_092524.1, on the reverse strand, counting down.
AGTATAGGGTCCTGCACCTGGGCAGGAATAACCCCAGGCATCAGTACAGGTTCGGGGTTGACCTGCTGGAAAGCAGCATTGCAGAGAAGGACTCGGGAGTTCTGACTGACAACAGGTTGACCATGAGTCAACAATGTGCCCTTGTGGCCAAGAAGGCCAACAGTATAATGTGGTACATTAAGAAGAGTGTGACCAGCAGGTTGAGGGAGGTTCTCCTTCCCCTCTACTCTGCCCTGGTTCGGCCACATCTGGAGTACTGTGTCCAGTTCTGGGGTCCTCAGTTAAACAAGGACAAGGAATTATTAGAGGAAGTCCAACAGAGAGCTACAAAGATGATTAGGGGCCTAGATTGTCCTTCATATGAGGAGAGACAGAGAGAGCTGAGTTCGTTCAGCCTGGAGAGGCTGAGAGGGGATCTTATCAATGGTTACAAATATCTTAAGGGTAGATGTCAAGAGGATGGGACCAGACTCCTTTCAGTGGTGACCAACGATAGGATGAGGGCCAATGGGCATAGACTGAAATGTAGGAGCTTCCATCCAAACATGAGGAGAAACTTCTTTACTTTGAGGGTGCCAGAGCACTGGAACAGGCTGCCCAGAGAGGTTGTGGAGTCTCCTTCTCTGGAGAGATTCAAAACCCGTCTGGACACATGCCTGTGTGATCTGCTGTAGGTGAACCTCCTTTAGCAGGTGGGTTGGACTAGATGATCTCCAGAGGTCCCTTCCAACCCTAACCATTCTTTGATTCTGCGAACCTGTAGTTTACTAAGTGTTTGTCAGAGAGTAAAGTGATTTTGATTACAAACACATTCTTGGTTTATCAGTGGTTAAAGAATTTTGGTCAGAAAAATATAAATTCCCCTTGGAGTTTGCTGTCTGCCTGTTTTGATTTTTGGTGTGCCTCCACAACACTTGCCCAGTCAGAGCTCTTACATGGATGTGTTAAATGAGAGTCTCTACACTCTAATGGTAAGAGAAATTTCCTCCTAAACCAGAAATCAGGAAGGTCTGTGAGCTTGTTCTTTTCTCAGTTATGACACTGTAACTGCATTGCTCTCCATAATATTATTGTTCTCCACTGCTACAACTGAGAGAGAAGAAGTGACCCTAAGCTTTTTTTTCTCTCTCTGGGATTTGTCCACTAGAGAACTAGGTAGTCCACACAGATCTGTAAAAGTCTGTGTTAACTCCAGCTCTAGCCCTCATTCTCCTCCTTTTACTAAAGATCAGCCATGCCTAGTATTTACTGATCCTCTAACTCCTCAGTGTTAAATCCCATCCCCATTTGGCTTCAAATCACTCAGAAATCTGGCAACAAGTAGCTGAACATTTCTGGAATTTGGCAGCCACAATATTTCTCTGACTGTATATGATACAAAAGTACATTCTTGAAGAGAAACTTGCAGCATTTCATGGAATGAAAATCACAGGAGGAGGTTGCTACAGCTGTGCATGCACAGCAGAATTCAATCCCCATTCTTTTTATGGTCATGATGCTCTTCAAAGAAAACAGAAGCAAAAAACCAGCCAGGCTTCTTTCCAGGATTCAAATTTTAGCATAGTCCTTTAGAGAAAGAGGAAATAGGTGTAGCATTTGGTTCTACTTCTGGACCTCAATGATGTTTGAAACCTATATTCAATTCTGGGTAATCTCTAAATGCAAACATAATGTTTTATTTCTATTGTGATATGACATATGTATTCACATGTACAAATGAGCAGTCATATCAACATATCCAAGCATCTGTACCATTACTAGTATTTGCAGGAATTATAAATCAGCTTGTCCATCCTGTCTGGCAGGCCAACTCACAGTAGTTCATACTTACTGCCTGAGCAGAACAGGAGTTAACATCTAATGCCAGTAATGAGGAAAAATAGGGGATGAATCTTTGAAAAAAAACAACGTGTGAGCTGGAATCTCTAATCTCTTGGATAGCTAGGATCTATTTTTAAGATGCAAAACTATTTCAAACATCTCTTTCTAAACAGGTGAGGATCTACGCCATCTGTTGGAGAAAGGGTGTGAAACAGCAGAACATGGATAGCAACACATCTTCAATTCTAGGAAAAGAGCTATGCATTCTGGAAAGCCCATAAAGATATTGCTATGAAAAGAAGGGAGCAAAACAGTCTCTGTATTCTTACTCACTCCAATGGGTTTATACTTGACCCTTTGTACGCTTTTAGGATTTACAATGCATTAAATTACTCCCAAAAGCCAAGATGCTTAGCTGAAAAAGATAACTGTAAGGAAATTGACATAGTGAAATACATGCTTTTGTCAGGCATACCTTCAGTGACTTTAATGGAATCACCCTGGTATCCCGTTTCTGTTGAAAACCTAGGTCCATGGTAAGATTACAAGAAAAAATGTGTATTTGATCAGTACTAGGGAATGCATACTAAGCTGTATCCTGTCATTTTTAAGGATTGGTACTGGAATCAGCTTGGTTGCAGGAAAGCTGTCTTGGTGGAGTGGAAGTGGTGGGCAAGGTCAGACAGCCTTTGCTCAGCTGTGCATCCCCTGCAACCTTGCAGCTTATTACGGCAGGGAGCTTCCCACATGGCTGCTGGCTTTCTGTGCCAGCTCCTTGGTGCAGAGGGAACAGGCTATGGCAGAAATGTTTCCTCCATGTGAAATGGGACATCAGGTTGGTTAGACTTAGATATAAAGACAGCACTGAGATTGGTACGCAAAGCCTCTACTGGGGGAAAATGAAGCTAAGGTGCATAGCAGTGTCTTGACATGGCATGCCCCATCAGAAGAGTGTGGTTACTTAATGGTACAAGAACTTACTGCCCTATACTGCAAACATGGCCCAGCTGCAGCCTTGGGGCCAAGCAGGGGGCTGCCAGGCCAGCATGCGGTTGGAAAATTACAGCATAAACTGTGCTGCGGTTCCCAAGAGTGAGGAGGCAAAGAAGCAAGTAGGAGAGGTCTCACCAGGCCATCCCCATCCTTTCCTGTGAACTGAGCTGTCATGAGTCCTTGTCCAACCCTTCCTGCTTTGGAGAGGGGCCTGCTGGGGTGGCCGTGGCCAGGGTTGTATCCAGGCCGTGCCCTGGCTGTGTCCTCCCTCCCGCGTTCCCGGCGGCTCCTGCCCCAGCACGGCCGGAGCCGCCGCAGTGGGACGGGTGCGCGCATCAGCAGTGCCCTGCGTCCGCGGCGGTAGGAGGCCCCGACCGCACCTCAGCTTCCTTCGGCCCCACGGCCCGCCAAGCCACGGACACGCGCTGCGCCCCCAAGCGGTGTTGAGGTGAGGTGCTGAGGGGCGCGGCGGTGTCGGGTGGTGCAGGTAGGGGCGCGCCGCGGGACGGGCCTGTGCCTGGGCAGTATGAGCGAGCAGAGGGAGCGGGGAGGCGCAGGGGCCATCCGCAGGACGGCGGCCTCTTCCTGGGGCCACAACGGCGCGGGGCTGAGCCAGACCTGGCACGCCCAGACATTGCTCCGCCGTCAGGCTGAGCCTGCGTGACCGCCGCCGCCGGGCCGCCGCCGCAGTGCCGCCCCCGCCTCCCCAGCAGGGGGCAGCACCTCCTCGTGCCGCTAGCGGTCTGGGGCCCAGCGCGTTCGATGCGGCTGCGCCGCGCCCTGCTAGTCCCTAAGGGCGGGCGGGCCCGCTCGCCGCCCGCTGCGGCTTTTCGGTCCTGCTGCAGTGGGCAGCCACCCGCGTGCCGCTCCGGCAAGACGGCTTTCGCGAAAGGTTGAACGAGCCGGGCCGGCCCCGGCGAGGGGCGGCCGTCCAGCGCCGTGCCAGGCCGTACGGCCTCGGGAGGCTGCCACCGCAGCGTGGCGGGGCAGGTGCCTCGGCTGCTGGGGCGAGGGCCTGGCAGGCGTGGAGGCGGTGGCGTGCCCCTCGGCCAGACGGGCTGCGGAACCCTTCTTCCTCCTGAGTGCCGGCCTTGTCCGCCAGGGGACATGAGGTGGCAGCCGGACACCTACGGAGTGTGTGTGTGGATTCGCTCCTTGCCGTCCCTCCACGCGGCCCCTCGTAGTCCCGGCGGGCCTTCTCTGTGCGGAGGGCCGGGCCTGCTCTGGGGACGCGGTGGTGGTCCGCGGCGAGCGGGGCAGGTCGCGGTCGGCAGTGCCCGGCCCTCCCCCTTCGAGGGGCTCACTACCCCCTTTTGCGGCCCCCCCGCTTCTGTCAAGGAGCGGTTGGGATTTATAGGAGTACCAACGGCTCGTGATGTCAGCCCGTGCCTAAAATAGAGAGGGATAGACTGCAAATCCACGGCTCGAGGGCTAAAGCTTTCCAATCCAGCCTCCGCCAACACCGTACTGATGTGAAGTCACCCCCATCTCTCACACACGCACATACACGCATACGCACCCCACGGCGAGGGGAGGGCGCCGGGGATCGTAGCCCAGGTGCCAGCGCCTCCTCGCCCCGCCGGCCACTGCTGAGCGGCCGCGGGGTAGCAGCGCCAGTCCCCGGGGCACAGAGACCCCTCGTTGGGGCGGCGGCTGCGAGGTGGGGGAGAGCCGAGGAGCGGAGCTGCCGGATCCTCGCCCTACGGAGCCCCCAGGATTACAAGGAACTGCGTGCTCCTTCCCAGACGCAAGCGAGGGTTACCCCAAATAGCCAACCGCCTTCTCGCCCCACTGTCCAAAATAATCCCTTGGACTCCTGAGAAGACAGAGGGGCTTTCGGGACCATGACATCCACAGAAGGGTGAGGGGGACCGTCTCTTGGGAGGGAGGAACGGGAGGTTGAGGGGGGATCCGGCATTGTGCTTTTAGTAACAGTTTCCTGTCGTCTGCTTCATTGTTAATCCTTGCCACTCGCCATTCCCTAACGGAATAATTAGGGAGCTAAAAGAAACGAGAAGCAGACGAGCTCCATTTAGGAGAGGAAAAAAGGAATTTCAAATATGAGCCACTGGAAAGGTTCTGCTTTTCCTCCCATCACTTCTTTATTTAACTCCCAGAGGGCAGATCAAGCTTAAACCACCTGCCTGAAAGCAGAGTCCAAATGAATGGTTAACTCAGAGGTGCAGGCGAGAGCATCCTAATAACAATAATAATAACAACAACAACAATAATAATACAATTCAAAAATAATCGAGAAGCTGTCCCCATACCCACCCCTTAAAAAGGCAATAAACAAACCCAACTTTTTGAGGAGTTTTGCAATTTTGCAGTTTTGTGCCAAATGCATTACAGTGCTAGCAAGAGAAATGCTAGGAAGGGTGAAGAGTTATACAAGAGGCTTTAAAGAAAAGCAAACACAGTTCAGCCCTGGTAGTGTCGTTGGAAGGAAACCTTTCTCCCTACCTGTGACAGGATTGCAATTTGTTGCTCTGGTGAGACTGTGGACTTGTGTGGTTTACAGAGTAACTGGTAGTAGGAAAGAAAAGAAGACATTTGTTTGATCTCTAGTTACCCTCTTATAATGCTAGGTAGTATTAGACTGTGTCTGGTGTGAGCTTCCCCTTTATCCCTGGATGTTGTCAGGTTGTATCAGCATGATCTGCTCTGGATAGGACTCTCTGAGGACAGAGTGCAAAAAGAAGCTCTGTTTATATTGCTTTCATGTCTCTCAGGCTAAAAGACTTAATGAGCTGATTTAAATAACCAGACACATGTCTGGGAGAGTGTGCACGCAAGTGTCCTGTTACCTGGATAAAGGAATGAACTGTCTGTCTGCGGAGTGGCCTCTGAGCAGTTGGCTTGGGAGGAGTGGAAGGCTAGAAAGTATTAGCTCTGGTTTCTTTAGGAAAAGGACAGTCCCCCAGGTCTGACAGAGGGCAAATCTGTGGGGGTCTTCTGGCTCATCCCGGGACTGTGACAGAGGTAACTAATTTACCATTTGCTACTGCTTTGCCTTCATGGGAATTTCTCCTACAAATTTTTACATTCCTGTTTTGGTAGCAGCCCAACAGTATAATCTGCCATGTAGCATTTAATCTGACAATGAAATAATTTAACTAGATTCTGTCAACAAATAATTGGAGCCATGATGATGAAACTCTGAGATGGAGGAACCAGCCTATATCCTTAGGATTGCAGCTCTGTCTTCCCTGTCCTTTCTATATTCTTAGACTAACTCAACTTTCACTCCCCTCTGGCTGCTCCAGTCACTTGCTGTTTACATTCCCATGTAAGGTGGCTCTAGAAGTCTGTGCTTATTTCGGACTGGTAGGGGAATGTGGGATTTGTTGTGCAAGGTTTTCATAAGAGGAGGCATAATAAGAGGTGGCTGTATTAAATGGATTTGCCAACTTTGGGTGAAAAGAGGTCTTAAATGTGTGTAGAAAGAGAGGTGCTTTTAAAAGAAGTTGACTGAATAGGTGAGCTAAACAGAAACAGAAAGGCTTCAATTGAGGAATGCTTTTGCTTTTCTTACTGGACAGAGCTAAACTGTCAGGGTGAGAAAAGAAACAAAACATTTAGGCTTTGCTTTCAAACTTTTTAGGAAACTTACCTGGACTAAGACAAGCTGAAACTGTTTGTTTGGTATGATCCAACTAGTGCTCAGTGACAGCTGAAGAAGATGTAGAAAACAAGTTGAGTGGGAAGTGTTTCACTTGTCAATCCCTTTTTACCAGTGAGAACCTCTTCCAAAACTGAATTGTCATCTTTCTCTCCCCTCAGCTAAAAAGCTGAGGATGGAGGTAAGCTTTACACTCTGGTCTAAAAGTCAGCAAACTCAGATGCCATAAAGATCATCAGAGAAAGTGAATACTGACTAGACCTTGTTAAAGAAAGGCTTTCCACCAGCACTGGCACAGTAGGAAAAAGGTATCAGAAAGTGCCTGTTTCTGCAAGCAGAGAAATGTATCTCAGGCACACACAGGTACATGGAGAAAAACCTGCTGGAGATGGGGACTTCATGCACTCCAGGTTTATATCTGATGTTCAGATAGATACATTGGTTGGGATCTGAAGTATATTAAGGGTTTATTTTGTTATGATAGAACTGCTCCAACCATAATCATTTTTGCCATGTGTTATTTCTCCTCTAACAGGGGAGCTTACTTAAAATCTCCAAAGTGGAGATGTCAGACGTGTGACTTGGCAAACAAAAGGCCCCGAGATATATACATAGAGGAAGGCAAATCTGTATTCCATTGTTATAAAGTAGTGGTCATTTAGAGCCAGGATTTGCTAGGAATGAGTTTTTTGTCTGTGCTTTTCCAGTCATTACTTTTTTCTTTCAATGTCTTATTTGGTTATGTTTATCCATGTATGGAAATTTGCTGCCCAAATCCTTCTGTTACAAAAGAATAGTGGACAATGTAAAGCTTCAGTCAGTTGAAAATGAGACAGGAAAAGTCCCTCAACATGGCAAAATCAGACCCATGCATCCTCTGGGTCTACCTTGCTGTAGTTCCAGCTTTGGCTTTGGCTTACTGTTGAATACACTGTCTGTATCTTGACTGTTAAGTCTTCCTTTCACAAAGTCCCCTGATACAGGTTGCATTATCAAGATGGATTTTTGGTGTTTGGTGCTGAAAACAGAAAATAGCTAGTTCAAGGAGGAAGGGCTAGAACCAAGTATTAATACTGTTCAGGGTTGCTTGTTTTTATGTTTTCTGTTTAAACATCCTGTGCTGGCCATGACTGCAAACAGGGTGCTGCTGGGAGAAGTAGCCTTCTGATTTATGCCAGCATTGCCTTTTGTGAGTCTTTAGCATGGTTCAAAGATCCAGTGACATTACTACATATTCACAGATTGTGGTGTCTGTCATAGAACTCGGTATGCAGTAGGTTGAACCTATGGAGACTTACCATAGCAGAGCATTTAAGCATTTCCCTTACTTTTACCGGGTCTTAGAGGACCTGAAGATTAAATGAGATTGACTCTGATCCAGTTCATGCCCATGCTTGCCTTCAGACCTTTGAGCAAAGTCTTGAACACCTTGCTTCACATGGTTTTGTTATGGGTCTCATCTCTCTCTTCAGTGTTACTGTTTCAAAAGGGAAAGAATGCAATACCTTGTTACTTTTTGTTTGGTGGTTGTTTTTTTGTTTTGGTCTTGTTTTTTAAAACCCACATTTTTATAAGCTAGAGATAGGTTTTAGATGTTAAATCAGCATGTGACTTTGTAACTCGGATATTAAACATTAAGTGTTTTTTTATTTTATTTTACTTACTTGAGTGATGCTGTTTTAAATACTCTAAAAATCTAGAGATGCATTTGTATTTTGTATACCTTTGAAAAGTGGGAGTTTCAGGTGTAAAGTTTGGGTTTGTATCTGTTCCTTCAAGAATGTAGCCACTAGGAGACACTATGACTGCATATATAGTAGTAAATTAAACAGAGGCAGAGCAGATGTCTGAGCTGGGAGCTCAACCCTCTATGTGCATGTCAGCCTCAGAGCAGTTCTGCCATGGTTTTGACATGCAGCTCTCTCCCAGTTCACAGGAGTCAGCATGGGCCAGTGGCCATTACCAGTGGGCAGTTTGGGTATGATCACTGTATTTTGGAGATGGGGCTCTTCCATTTCTGCTGGTCTTGGTGCTAGAGAACAGTTCCAGGGCAGGTTTATGAAAACAGAAATGTTACCCTTATGGATATATGATATGCAGTTAATAGGCAAGTCTATGTGTGCATGTGTATAGACACCCTGTTACAAAATACATCTAGTGAAGTGGAATATTATTATGTTGAAATATTATTATGTTTGATTAGTGAAGTAGTTGTACTTCACAGTTTTATGCACACTTAGTACAAATGGTGTTTTCATAATATGAAGTGTCATGGATGCAGAACTACCATTCTGTTCAGAGTAGCAGAAATACTGCATGCAGAGTCAACAAACAAGCAAACAACAAAAAATCCCAGCTATGGTCCATTCCTCCTTTCCAAACTTGATTGTTCCTATGTTCTTGTTCTATGGATACTTTCTATCTTACAAAGCAGTTTTGTATTTCTATACTAGGAAATTACTACATCTAAGTTTTCTTCTTCATCTTCATGTTTCTCCTTGATCTACAGGCTATCCCAACCGAGATTGCTAATAACTTTAAATTTGTGAGCAGTGTTTAAAGGGTCACAGTTTTTCAGTTAAAAAAGGCTGTCACTAAAACTTCACCCTGTTTCACCTGCATAAGAGCGTGGTTGGCACACAGATTCCTTCTCAGTGTTTGCGACAGTAGGAGTGCCTAGGCTGTGTAGGTGAAGAGATGTGGAGCCCACACTAACCTAGCCTGCAGTGCCCACCTGTCTCTTCAAAGAGTTGTCTTCATACAGGAGCAAGCTGTGTGCTTGAGAGGGATGTGGGGAGAAGGTGCAGTGCTAACCAGTGGGCCTTCCTCTTCGGTACCTTCTTATTTAATACCTTTTAATTTTCTGTTGTTTTCTGTGTTGCAATACTTGATATTTAGAACAATTAATTGTATGAGTTCTTGAAAACACTGTCTGGATCTGTCAAAGACATCATCTCTGTTATTGTCCATCTGCTAATTAAAACTCCTTTCTCACCAAGTCAATATGATATTTAACACTTTTAACCTCCAGTTCGTTGGCTTAAAATGCTATTTCCAGAGGCACACCAGCAATAAAATAAGTGTGCTTTTATAATCTTACTTCTATATTAATTTCAAAGCCTCTCAGTGTACTTAAAGCTTCAAGACAATTATCTGCGATACATGTCTCAGCGCTTGGGAAAGATAGCAGACTAGGTTCAAAGATCATCATATTTTCTAACTTTTATGTAGAACATACTTGATCCCATGTAAGCAATTCCAAATTAGAGATCCTTACAAGGAAAAATAAAAAACCCCAAAAACAAACAAAAAAACCCCAGACCAACAAAGGCATAAAATAATTAAGTATTGTTCCTGTTAATTATAGGCATCTGTAGGAGAATGGCATGAAGTTCATAAAAATGCAGTATTTCAGGTTCGCTGATGTCTGAGAAATCAAATTCACTGAAGTGCTTTAAAGAAAATAAGATTGAAAGGGAATTTAAAAAGGAAAAATATTTAATTTTTACTTTTCAAAAATAAACGCTTAGTTTCAGCCCAAACATTTTCATGTCAAATCTATTTTTCAGTTGAAAAAAAGGTCAGTGAAAGAAGGAAATGTCAGTGGCTCTAATACAAAGGAAAACACTGTGAATTAAGGAAACATTTTGAGTTGACTAAAACAATACTTGTCTTTATTTTGTGTTTCTTTTTGGTTTTTTTAAAAGTTTTGCTGAAAAACTCAAGACATAATTTTTACTATGACTGATATATTTCTTGACTTTTTAAAAATATAAACACCTTGTCAATAATCAGTAATTTTTCCAGGCTGCTTTTTGCCCTGTAGCCTTTTTTTACTATTTTCTCAAGACATGAGTTAAGCTCTGGGCTATTCCTAAGGGCATTTAAATTTATATAGAATCATAGAACAGTTCAGGTTGGAAGGAACCTTCAAAGGTCATCTAGTCCAACTCTCCTGCAATGAGCAGGGACATCTTCCACTAGATGAGGTTGCTCAGAGCCCCATCCAGCCTGGCCTTGAAAGTTTCCAGGGGTGGGGCATCTGCAGCCTCTCTGGGCAACCTATTCTAGTGTTTCACCACCCTCATTGTAAAAGATTTCTTCCTTACATCTAATATAAATCTAGTCTCTTTTAGTTTAAAACCATTATGTCTTGTCCTATTGCAACAGGCTCTGCTAAAAAATATCTTTCTTGTATGCCCCCTTTAAGTACTGAAAGGCAGCAATAAGGTCTTCCTGGAGCCTTCTCCTCTCCAAGCTGAACAACCTGTTTCTCAAGAGGTTTCTCAGCCTAAGGGAAAAAATATCCATGTTATTTATTCTAGAGTATGAAAATTATGTCCAGCATAACCACCAACCATCTAGGACCATGGCTTCCTTAATGTAAAAAAATGCCAAAACATACGTAACATGTAAATGGGGATATGAGAGTAGACTAGAGGCTTTCCAGAGGTCTTCCAACCTTAACTGTTCTGAGATTCTGTATACTACAAATACATGGTATGCAGCTGTCTGTATGTAGTATCTTCATATCTCAGTTCTTGGATATGGGTGTGATGACATATACTGCTGGCACACCATACTGTACTATTCTATGTCCATGTTACTGATATTTCATGAGATTGGCTTCAGGCTATGCATACATGAATAAGTTCCGCCCAGGAGGAATAGTTGGCCCTAATAAGTCCACACTACACTGGTTAGTATTTGGAGATCCTTAGGTGTGTTGCTAGAGTGCGTTTCCTGATATAGCTTAGTCCAAAAGTAGTTCAGTGCATATGCCCCAACACAGCTCTGCAATGCAAACCAAAGTGCAACAGGTGGGCATTGTCAGAAATTTCACTCCAGAAGCTCACTCCTGATTCAGACTAGATTGTTAATAAAAGTTTACCCTCAGTTGGTTACTAATACTCCTCTGTTAAGTGTGCCACACTGGGCAGGTTCCTGGCAGGCTGTTGTGGTTTAACTCCAGCTGGCAACCAAGCACCAGACAGCCACTCCTCTACTCCCCCCACCTCCCCCAAGTGGGATGGGGGAAAGAATCAAAAGGGAAGCAAGAAACTGAGATAAGAACAGCATAATAAGACCAAAAAAAAAAAAAAAAAAAAAAAAAAAAGATAAAATAGTAATAGTAGTAATAATAATAATAATGATAATAATAAAAAATAAGGCATAAAATAAAATAATAATATAAAACAAGGCAATTGCTCATGAACACTGGTCCTCTACAGCTGATCCTGGAAGAGCGGAGATCCAGACAGTAGTGCATGCATGAACATGACTTCACCAAGCTGCGAAAAGAGAGCACTCTGGTCCTGAACAGCCAATCCTGAAAAGAGAGCAAAAAGGCAAAATGGTCAAAAAACCCTAACAAGCCAGAAAAGCTGGATTCGGCTATATACTGAGCTTGACACTCATGGTAGGGAATATCTCATTCACCAGTCTAGAGGTCAATTTAGGTGCTATCCTGTTTGTGCCCCCTACCAGATGCTCTGTGCACCTGTGTCTGGAAAGTTGAGAAAGTTCTTGGTTTCCTTGGCAACAGCCAAAACATCAGTGAGTTCCCACATTGTTTTCATACCAACTCCAAAACAAAGCCTAGCTACTGTAAAGAAAAGCATGGGAAGTTCAGTATGTTATCCCATTATTCTCATACTAAATCCAAACCAAAGGACTGTGATGGCTACAAAAAGAAAAGATTGTAATTACTGTGAAGAAAATTAACTCAGTCCCAACAAAACCAGCACACAGGCTGTTGTCATCTTCTGTTTGCTCATGTGCATGCTGGCAGCACAGCTGCTTCTGCGACCACAGTCCAAGATGCTGCCATGGCTTGTTGGGACATTTGTGTGCGTAAACTGCTAGTGAACAGTACTTGGCCCCATCATCATGAGATACACAGACTGGGGCAGAGCATGTCTGGAGGTAAACCATAGTTTCCAGTCATACAGAATTTAGAGGCTTTTGTTGCAAATTCGTGCCAAACGTGCAGAGGGCTCTTGGCCCTGTACAGTGGCAGAAGCAGTGTACTGAGTATGGTTGTTTTACACTTCCTTTGGAGCAGAAAGCTATGTCATCAATTAGGCGTTTGGTCCTTATCTGTGTAAGAACTACTCTTGTGATAGTAACTGAGCAAAGATTTGTCCTTAAAAGCGCACATTTATATAAACACATGGCATCCCCATACACATATGCATATGGGGATTAATAAACATGTTGCTGTGCTGCTATTTATATCACAGCAGTACAGGACTGAAAGTGCAGAACAGATCAGAATCCCTCACCTGACATTTATGGGGGACTTAGAACAGGCAGATGGCAACATCTCATGCTGGAAACTGCCAGGAGATACTATTCCTATTGATATAAAACATGCCAGAGGAACTTTCACAGCTATGTAGGCCAACAGTGTTAAAAACCTGTCTCACTGTAATACCAAAGCACCTCAGTAGGAAGCCTTCTGCTGCTTCTAGGATTAGCTGTTGCCTTCTTTCTTGATTGCTTTCTTGTCTCGTTTGCTGTTGTGTGTTCCTGGGTGGACTGCTGAGGGGAACCTGGGGAAATGGCACGGTACTAGCCTCAAAGTTAAGGGCACAAGGGCCCTATAGCAGTTACCGTTTCTTCAAACAAGTTGCTGGAGTGCCTTGAGGAGGACATTTCTGTCTCCCTTTTCTGGGAACACGTTTGTGTCACATGGTGGCACCCTTGCAAGCTTTAAGAAGCTTGAACTCCTGCTGCAGCCTCTCTACTTCAGTCAGGGAGGTCTAGGGGGTGGTGTTGCATTAAGATAATTAATTTAGCAGAAGTTAAGCCCCGTGCAAGGCAGCTAGATTGAACTCCTGAGTGATGCAAGTAACATCAAGTCGGCGCTATACGTCTAGTGTGCTCAACAGCCAGTCTGGCGCAGAGATGGACAAATAGTATGTTTTATACTATAGTTCTGGGCACATTAACATTGTATTAGCACAATTAGATTCACAAATAGTGCAGGCCAGTCGTGATCACTGAATATTCGCACTGCACATATGCACAAATAGCATAATACAGTCTGGGCCCATTATACTATAGGTCTGGGCACATTCAATGAGAAATTCTCATTACTAGATCCACAAGTAATGAGGTTTATTGAAGCAACGGGTGCAAGTTCTTTCAGGTGCTGTCAATAAGTACATTGTGTGCAAAAACACACTTTAGTTAGCTTACCTGTTTTGTGGACAATATCGAATCTGATTTCATATTAATAAGTCCCCTCATGACTCAGCAAAGGATAACGATCAGTGACTCCTCCAGCAGGGAGACAGGCCCCCTTTGTCTTACTCTTCAACATTGGTAGCAACTGTTAGTAGTCTCCATCTTTATCTGTGGATTCCATATCAGTGGCACTACTCAAATACGTTTTCAGTAGCTTTTGAATCAGTGCACAGGTGTACATTCTATATGAAGATCTCAGAGTTTTAAATTTTTGTTAAAATGTATCTTTCCAGGTCAGTGGGATTATGCGCTATGAGTTTTCCTGTGCAAAAATGGAAAGTTATATTTTGCTATCCAGTTATTATTTGCCCATAACACTTTTATGTTTGTTTTGTTTTGGTTTCGTTTGGTTTTTGTTTTGTTTTGTTTTGGTTTTGTTTTTGTTTTGTTTTGTTTTTTTTTTAACTCATCCACATACAAAGTGGGAATTTCCTACAGCTTGTTTAGTGCCTATATGGATAGAGCTTGTACGAAAGACCTTACATGCACTGCACTCCTTGATGGTCCCTGGCAGACTCAGTAAGCAGACTCTCTTGTGTGTCTGTATTCTCAGTGACTGTGAGTGTGAATACCCACATTCATGTGGACTTCAGTATTCACATGCAGTGTCCCACACATTTGCCCATACATTCTAGCATGCCTTAGAGCTGAAAATTTTTCACTCAGTTTTTTGAACAGATCAAATAGTGACCCCCTGACAAAAGTTGAAATAGGATTTAACAGTTCTGGCTACTTGCTCTGTTCTGTTAACACTATAAATCTCTATATCCTGTTTTTTCTTCAGACTATTGGCAGTAATTGGTCACTTGTACTAAAATCAGACTTGATACTTGCTAGGACTAATTCACGATACAAATGTCAAGTTTTTATTGGAAAGGAACTGAGAAAAAAAGGGAATTGTAGAATTTTCACAATGGTATTCAAATGCTTATTTTAATAGGTGAAACCTAGCTATTTGTTACTTTTACAATATCTACTCATTGCAAGAACGAATAAAAATTAATTACAAAGGAATGTATGTGAGGAAGTTGGTACACATTTAATTGTAGCTCTCCTGGCCAACTATGCATAGTTTATTTGCGTTTGCCACTACAGGCTGCTCTGACTCTTTGCCTGTGTTCTGGCATTCACTTCTCATCAATTGTAATAGGGGAAAATTTCATTTCAGGTTTACTATTCCTTCAGTGAGACTATTGCCCATGTGGCTAGCAGGAAGAAAACACTGTCAGTGGAATATGCTGGTCTTTTGCACAAGTCCGGACCTTCATAGAATATGTGATACATGCCATGAATAAATTCTGATGCTTTGCTGGGTTACCTGTTGATCTGAAAGTCTTTCTTTAGAAGTCCTTCACAGCTACTCACAAACATGCTAGCACTGTTTGCATATGTATGGGCTTTCCTACTGTGAAGCAAGCTATTTGGCTAATTGGCTGTGTGCTAGCTACTCTGCGCTAATTAATCACTTAGATACACTTATCCCAAAGCAAAGGTGTAGTAGCAGACTACACCATGAAAGTGTAGGATAGCCAGCACAGTAGCTGTGCCTGCACCACAATAGATTCCCAGCACAGGCAGGCTTTAGGGTTGTAAAGGCTTTGCTGCCCTAAAAATACCAAATCTTCTTTCAATTCACTGTGAGTTTCAGCAGCTTTAATTTTGTTGAGTTCTGAATGTGACTGCCTAGATGAAACCAGGAGATGGGGTTAAAGAATTTATTTTGACTCTGCTTGTTTCTGACTACTGGCTAGCAGTACATGAGCCACCCTGCAAGATTAAGCCTGGCAACTAATATAACTGCTGGATTTTATGCACAAAATGAGTTTGACTCGTACTTATTTGTCTTAGAAATATTATGCAGCTGTGTCAGAGTGACAGGGCTTTGCTTGTTCCAAACTTTGCCTTGTTCCCTGTGTGGTGCAGTTCCCTTGCACTTTGGATGTAAAAGTAGCAGGACACTCATGAAAACGAGTAGCGTGCCATTGCATGTGGCTCTTTCTGAGAAAAAAACCAAAACCAAACAGGTGGAGCTCAGAAACATTTATATGCTATGCAGAAATGAGGACTAAAAAGCTAATGTTCCCAGTTCTTCCTTCACAGGGTATTTTCTTAACAGTAAATGCTGCCATACGATAATATATAAACCTCAAGGGCACAACAAGGCTGCATGAGAGCATGTACTTACCACTAAAAAAAGATGACTTGAGAAAACCGAAGCAAGCCAAGTATATGCTTCCCTAATAATGTGGTGAAGAAAGTTCTCACAGGTGGTAAGTGGACTTTTTTTCAATGGAATACTGTAAATAGAAAAATGAAACTCTGCTTAGGAGTACAGTGACAACACCACTTCCAAGCTGCGATTGCAGAATGACAATTTTTCTGCCTTAGAAAAATACTCACCTGGAATTCAATTCTGCCAGCAGATGGACAGCAAAGACTCAACGTATTAATAGAATTCATAATACTCAGTTGTGCTTTATAATACACAATATAACGTATTTTGAAAATTACATCTCTGATTTTCTTCGGTTACTCCCCAAAGCAAAAAGGAAATGAAATGGTGGTTCATATCACCAAACCCTGCTAATCACATTTTTTCTAAGAAGTGGAGAAAGATTAGTCTCTGCTGCTCCTTATTTGCTTAATGCTACTGTATCTGGATTTACAGTAACATGCTGGTAAAACTTGGATTGGGACATGCAGGTGGATGCTTGAGGTACAGAAGGAGCTAGGTTTGGTTTGAAATGGCTGTTGAAACTTGAAACCTTGTTATTGCCTCTTCATACTCCTAGCCTCAGAGTGCAGAACATTCAAACCCTTGCTGTGCTGGAGTTGCTCTGCTTATGCTCTGGACTGGAGGAATGTGAGGCAGCTCAAGTCAAGGAGAGTTGTGTGGCTGCATTAGCCCAATGTTGCAGCTGAGCCCATTGAGTACCTTGTCTGTCAGCTGGGATTATTAGCCTGTGGCTGGTATTGTGCTCACTCTTCTGGTCAGCCTGAGCAGAAGGAGCCTATTTTTGCCTGCCATATGCTGCTCGAGCCCTGAGAGTCAGGGTCATGCTGCAGGCTGACTTCTGAGCATTTTGCCTGGTGGACCACGAAAGACGTGGTTGTTACAGAGCTGAGATCAGGTCTCCAGACAAGAACCTGAACCCAAAGCCCAACCTGCCAACAGTGCCCATTCTCTAGGAAACTAAAATCCTGTCTAGACAATTAGATAGCATTCTTAGTGCATTTAATACGATATTTTTAAGATGGATAATCACATTCTAATGTAACATAAGAGAATATGAGTTAACTTCCTCTCACCTGTTAGCCTCTTCTCACTACTAACTTATTCACAACTCATCCCAAATACATGTGTGCCAAGCTTCTCTTTCCTCTTCGTTTGCCTTTCAGAGCTTAATCATGCAGTTTCTCTGATTTTTTTATTTCCTTAGCCTCAGTTTTTCATTTGAATCATAGTTACCTGATGGCTTTAATTCATGTTAGCATGCTTGTTGTCTACTCTAGGTCAGAGTGAATTCAGTGCCCATGAATGATACTAAACAAGCAACTCAGAAGAAGAGATTTCAGTTGGTATTTTTCCATGGGTAGGAAGGTCTCAGAACTGCTTCAGTATGGTCTTCCAGAGAAGCCTCAAAAATATTCAAGCATCTGATTGGTGTATGTTTGAAAAATCTTGCCTGTCTCTTGCAGGGAGTGAATCCAGTCCCAACATGCATGTTATCCTTTGGCTTCTCCCTGCCGTGTCTACCACAAGTAATATTTTTGTGGTTTGTGGGACTGCTTCCTGGGAACTGAAATAACTTGTTTCACATATATCATAGAACTGCTGTTAGTGGCTGAGCATTTTGTTCACAGCCAAACAGGCTGGACTAGGTCCAAGAATGAGCCCAGCTCCTCTCCCTGAGGTCTCCAGTTCTACTCGCTTGCAACACCAACAACCTCCACAATATAAAATTCACTCTGCCTCTCCCAAAACAAAAAGTCCTCATGATATTACACCATGCTGTTCCTACATTCATCATAGAGGAGTGGTCACAGAATCATGTCCTGTTAGAGACGCAAGGCTGACTACATGTCTGCAACTCATGCACTAGTGAATTGTATGTTGTTAATAATAAGTACTTCAAGCTGGTAAAAATGGCCTCAGATACAAGACCGTGCTGGTTTGACTGAAAGTGAGTTAATTTTCTTCATGCAGTTACAAACAATTATTTTGCATAGCAAGCACAGTTGTTGTTTGGATTTAGTTTGAGAACAAGAAGATCACAACCCAGGACAGAATAATGTTTTTCTTCAAGTAACTTTCCAGTGGTTTTGAGTTGGAACAAAGAGAATGTAAGAGCTTACTATTATCTTAGTTGTTGTCTGGGAGCCAAGGTCTTTCTGAGCTCTCTGCGTGCATGCATGAGGCAGCTGAGAAGGGGCAAGAGATGGGGCAAACCTTGACTGACAACCAGACTGGTCCATAAGAATATTCCATGCCATTAGCATCATGTTTCATAATTATGGAGAGTCAGATTTTCTGGTTAGGGAGACAGAGAGAGAGACGGAGACGCATTCCGGTTCTGCTCCATTTCAGTGGATTTCTGTTTGGTAGTTTCTATTAGTTTGGCCTTTTGCCATTCTGCCATTTTGCAGTGGCCTCTGGACCTTTCTGCCTTTTTCTGTCTTCCTGCACGATCAGCTGTTCTGGACCAGGGTGCTTTCTTCCCACAACTGGCTGCTCAGTGCGGATGGAGTTTGTGAAGAATTGCACTGAATATCTTTTATATTCTATTAATATTTTCCATTATATAATTTTTTTTATTAGTAGCAGTATATTAGTTTTATTTTGGTATTTTGTTAAACTGTTTTTATCTCAGTTCATGAGTTTCTCCCTTCCCTTTCAATTCTCTCCACTATTTGTGGGAGAGAGAGAAGTGAGTGAGCAAAACTACTACCGTAGTTTTCATTGCTAGCTCGGGCTAAACCACAACACCTTCCTTCTAAAATCATGAACAGCACCATAAAGCATCCCATGCATCCGTCACCACTCCTCGTGACTTAATTTTCCTGCTCTTAGGGAACTGAAGGAGCTGTGCAAAAATGTGACACAGAGTTTTATGGCCAAGGGACACAGACTGGAGCCATTCTAACTCCACACTGAGGGTGGTTGGCATGCAACTGGTTCTCCATTAGGAGAATAAGTTCCTATTATAATGTGAACATGAAACCCAGCAACTATTTTCCAGGAAGTGCAATGAGGAAGAAAATGGAAATGAAGAGTATTTATTGTTACTTTCCCTCAGCCAGGCAACCTTACAGACAGTGAGGTATATTTTCTGCTCATTTTCACTGATCATCACTCTACTGACTTCAGTCCAGTTCTGTCAGTTTACATCAGCAGAGATGTGACTTTCTGCTTGCCTGAACTTTATACAGATCATTCAGTCAGTTGCAGACTGTGTGTTTTATGGGTGACATCAGCTTCAGTGTATACACATCTACGCTTTGTCAAGACATGCACTGTTCTTGTTGAAAGCAGCCAAATACATTTTTATGAACAAAGACCTCAGGCATTACTATGGCAACCTAATACTGTCAGTCAGGAGTAAATTAGTAATGGTTTACAGCAGCAGAAAAGGCAAAATCTTGTTCCTGATGTCTGTGCACTGCGGTATCGTGTTTCATTGTGAAAGTAGTGCAAGACTTTTGTAGCACTGGAATTCCATAGTACATTCCATTTGCAGATAGGAGAATGAGTTACTTTTAAAGGGCATTTGTTCCTCTGAGCTTCAAAATTCCAATGCAAAACTCACTTGTTTTAAATTTTGTATAGAAAATGCCTCCTGACATTTAATAAATTGCTATTTTAAATTAGAATCTGGGCAGTAACTATGAAAATCAAAATTTAGGTGAAAAAAAGTGTCTGATGTCCGTTAAGTTTTTGATACAGCTTTTCTGTGTAGAAATAGCATGGTTGTAAAAATATTGCAGAAGAT
Source organism: Patagioenas fasciata (assembly GCF_037038585.1). NCBI lineage: Eukaryota > Metazoa > Chordata > Aves > Columbiformes > Columbidae > Patagioenas > Patagioenas fasciata. The sequence goes on along the minus strand of NC_092524.1, from coordinate 23,276,282 downwards.
TTTAAGGGGTTTTTTATACATTGAGTAATCCAGAAACTTTTTTCTGACCAAACGTAGGGAAAGACTGTAGTGTTTCAATTTTCTAAGAAAACTGAAGCTGAATTGATGACCTCTGAAGTTTTGATTTTGCAAATTTATTAAGCATTTTTACAATGGATTTTACTTGCTCAGATCCATCCCCTAAAATGTATTTCAAACATTTTCTTTTATAAAATTTCCTGCAAATTTTTTTAGGGCTTAGTACAAAAAGCATCATGATGATAAGAGGGCAATTAACTTGGAAATGAAACATGCCATTGGTGTGATTTGAGGGCAGAATACTCTTCATCTTCAATATCAAGATCAATGTATACTTCTGTGTTCTGGTATGGGCAAAGACAGCAGGTATTCTCCAAAGGGTCAGGCAACTCCTTTAAGCTTACAAAACTGGTTGACACAATGCTTATTTTTAAAAATGTTCTGAATAACTGCTGTTGTAGGACTTTACGTTACTGCTTTAAAACTACTTATCTATGTGATCCTGCTTATCAGTTTTTCTCATATATGTACAGTCAGTTTTCTTTGGCTATTCAGATTGTCTTTATTCTTAGACATTTCTCACCAAGGGATTTGATTGTTGACTCCAGATAAGAATTACATTTCTGGTAGCGTTGAATATTTGTTACAAAGATGGTAGAAAGTCTTTAAAATGTGATTTAAGAAACACATAGGTAGTAACCTCCACTATTCCTGGTGTATGAATATGTTCTAGGAAAACATGGGTGTTTAACAGATATGCCAAGTAGGAAATTTGGTAGGGGATGTGATTCTAAATGTGTTTGTTGAAACAATGAGATAATTGAGTAAATATAAACCACATCATAATTTTTTCCACCTAGGACTAATATGCTCCTCAAATGGTCTGTCTCAAATAGGTGAACTTTCATGTTAGGTCTGGAAGGGTTGTATGTGGGTTTTTAGTTAGGCTGCTGCTTCTGGCTGGAGATAGATCATTCTTTCACAATGGTTAAATGAGATGGGGTGCTGTGCGTAGCTCCATTCTCATGCCTTGTGAGCAGGTACTTGTGTCTTTGGGCCAAAATCAGAGCCTGCTGTAGAGCTATGTAGCTAATCAAAGTCCAAGGATGTCTTCTTCTAACCCCAACTTTTCCTGTTCTGATGGCTGGTATCCTCAGACGTCACTGTAGGCTAATAATGTTGTAATCTTTATTAGTGTAGATTTTTCTGCAGTTCTTCTCTTCCTCTTTTCACACTTAAACAAGTCTTTTATAAGCAGGAACGAGACCTAAGGCAGGTTTTGTGTGCAGGCTTTGAAATACAAAGCTGATGGTCTAGGACAGATATTGTAACCTCATCAGCCCTTAATGATTCCTTTGGAAAAAAAAAAAAAATAAATAAAACCAGGAAATCAGAGCTGTAGGATGCCTCACTTTGCTGAAACACCTGATATCAATTGTTTTTAGGAAAAGTAATGAACTGAAGAGTAGGCAATTTTTGCCAACTGCTCAAGCCAGATCATGCTTCACTGCAACTTTATAGAGGTAAATGTGTGATCCCATTTCAGAGGGAATGGGAGACCTCAGCTGTTCTGCAAAGCTGTGAGCAGATTGGGCCAAACAACTGACCTCAAATGAATGGCAGCACAGCAGGCTTCATGGAGAAACTAAATGCTCCAAGCACAGACTCTTGCTTTTTGTCAGAATTAACTTTTCTATTCTAGGCTACTGAAATTAGAGGGAAAAGCAGAGCTACCTTTACCGTTGTTGCCATGGGAGGAAGAAACAGTGATTTTAGTGGAAGTTTTTTATGAAGTTGCCTGTGGTTCTCTGAGGACATTCTTCTGCTGGGCTCTGAGCTGAGATGTAGTGCTGCAGGTTGAGACAAGTATTTGTAGCATCAAGAAAGGAAGGAAATTAATTTGCTTAGTCCTTGTGAGATATAATTAGGAATATTCAGATGGAAAAAAATAATGGAAAACTGAGCTTGAATTTACTGAAAAAATATCCAAATGTATGCATGTATTTATGCATAAATGACACGATTAATTAGGCAGTTTTGGAGATTCTCAGAGGAAGTAGTGGAAGATAAAGTCCTTAAAACTTTAGTGAACAAGCTTGACAAATCACTGTAATATATCACCTGGATTGCCTAGGCAGTGCCCAGACAACCTGTTAGGTGTCTGGTTTAGAGTTTTATTTGAGAGGAGAAAAATCCAAAGACACTAATGGAAATCTAAAAAAATCCAGCCCTCCTTTTTCTACAGAGGGATCTTCTTGTCCTCTGGGATTTTTAGATCTTCCACCAAGTTCTTTCTGGACATACTCAGCATGCAAAATAGAAAGGAGAGCACTTGTTTATCTCCAGTTTCTTCATCACTGCAGCATCTATACCACTGTCCAAAAGCTGCCATTTAGCGGGAAATATTTCTTCCCCATGTAGGGTGCAGTCTGTGATAGGTAATAATCAATTTACTAAGGCCAAGGAGTGGTCCTGAAATGTAATCCACTGAAAACTAGACAGTGAGGAGGAAGAGAGGTGACCTGTGGGGAATGTGTAGAGCCATAACATTAGCAGTGGGGTTGTCCTTAGCAGGTATTTTAGCTATTCAGTAAACCCAGACAGAATCATGATTCAGGAATATACAAGGTAACTCCCTCTTGCTTGTTACTGAAAAAGGAAACGTTACAAATCAGATGACAAAAAGTAAAGAAAATAAGAAAAAAAAATCAAAAGAAAAATGAAGAAAAAATTTAAAATGGAAGAATAAGAAAGAAAAAATAAAGTAGAAGAAAGAAAAAAATAAAGTAGAAGAAAAAAAAAAAATCGGTAAACCTTCATGAAATCCAGAAGGCTTGGGGACGATGTGTATTTTTTGCCTGCTCTGTGTTGATTAGCATTCAGCCCACAAGGTCTGACTGAAGTAGACCTCCGAAAGGATGGCGGTCGTGCAACAGTGTATGGGTGAATGGGAAAGGCCTGAGCCTCTGATGTTCTTAATTTACTGGTTTGGAGACAGTCATTGTTTCATGACCGAGATAAAAATAGAGAATTACCAGAAACCCCAAAAGTTCTGACTGTAATAAGAGCAATCCTGCTTTTTGCTATTCCCCACCACCCCTAACATCTGTAGCTTTTCCGTCATCCTGCAGCCAGCCCAGCCATCTCTTGCAGACTGCTGACGGCCACCAGGCTCTTCTGCGATTTGGCGTTTGTTAAGCCCTACCTCACTCTGCTGATTTCCTTGCACAGGTGTTAGGGGGATTGGCTGGGGGATTTAGGAGCTGAAATTCATTCTCCAAGAAGGGCAAAATGCTGCAGCTAGAGTCCTGTTTATAAGATTTAGTGAAATGTTTTAGAGAGATTTACTTGCATTTATGAGGCATGCCCAGAGTTCAAGAAACATCTCAAGCAGAATAGTATATCTAGGTGTCATTTCACCAAAAACGTGAATTATCCATTGTTTTCTTGTACTTGTATCTTCTTAGTTTCCCTCCCTGAAATGGAAAGGAGGATTATTTAAGTATGGGGCAGAAGAGTTCAAACTTGGATTTGCAACACCTGCTGTCATAAGCACTCCCTGTGAGGTTGCTTGGAAGAATAAAGGCTGCATTCTTCCTGTCTGCAGAGCACATCAGGAAGCTAAAGCCAAGGTTCTTTTTCTTACTGAAGAAAATCAGACTAATGTCTCTGCCTGAGACATGATGAAATGGGGAGGTGCCTGCCAGAGCTCCCCCATTTTCCACGTGGCCATTACTCCAGTACAGATTAGGAAAATGTTCTCTACCCATCTGGGAGTAATCCAAGGTCTAGGTTGCCACTTCAGGACAGATGGAGTTGGCTATTTGTCCTCCTCACACTCTTTTGTGTGTGAAATGGCCTTCCCTGTACACATACGGTCACTGTGCACATGTGTGTGAATTTATGCCTCTGGGACCTCCCTCATGCTGGATAATCCCTCCTAATTATTGTATGATGGCCAAGATGTATGCCACCTGCAATAATCATACCACTGTGTTTCCCCTGTACAAGGGGAGAGGGCACTCAGAATTAGCAGCTGCAAGGCTATGAACAGAAAAGAGATGTGCCTGCTTGCCTTCTTCCTCCCTGCCTGCCTGCCTGTGCTTCATTCCACTCTTTAACAAGATGAATGTTGTGGACTGCAAAGTCCAGGGGTAGAGTCTGTACCAGTTGAGCTTCCTGCCAAAGAGATTTTATGAGAGACAGTATTCTGGCCACATATTGTTTTAAATATACATCACTTACCTCCACCTCCTTACTGAGTTGTGAACTGGTAGGATAGGGAATTACCTATCGCTTCCTCTGAGTATCCTTTTTGATGTCCTCTGATTTGTATTATCACCACCTTCTCTGGTAAATTCACCACCTCCAATTAAGTTTTCATGAACTAAGATTTTTTCTTCTACAGGTTAATAACCCTCTTTCCTCCCACAGTTTCCCAAATACATGAGCCACCCTGTATGCATATTTTGAGTCCATAAATATGTTTACCATTTTTCCATGATATAATTTGCAAGCTCTTGCCAAGGTATACAATTCTGCTGTCTGTACTGACCACGTGGAGGGTAACTTCCCCCCTCTAGCAATTCCTTTTATTACTGCATAACCTGCAGCTCACTTTCCTTCTACCATTCTTGAAGATTCATCAATAGACACATTTTCCCCATTCGATCCAGGGGTATCCTATAATTCTTCTCTAGCTCGAGTATGAAGATCCACTACTTGAATACAGTAATGAATTGCCTCCAAGCATCCTCCCTCCAGACCAGTTAAGCAGGAGGCCAAGTTAAACCCTTTCCCATTGCTTAATTCTAAATCCTCCTGATCCATTAAACAAGTTTCATACTGTAGTAACCTATCACTGGTCATCCATTTAGAAGCTTTCTCAGTTAACAAAGCCTTAATTTGAAGTGGAACTTTAACAACGAGAGATCCTCCTGCAGTCAGTCTTCGGGTCTTAGTTACCACTCAAGCCATAGCTGCACAATTTTGCAGACAGAGTGGCCACCTGCTGGACACTGGGTCTAACTAACATCGTGGAAAAACAGGCCACTGGTCTTCAACTACCCCTGTGTTCTTGCACTAGAATTCCCTTAGTGTGGTCCTGTTTAACATCCACGTATAATTCCAATTTTTTTCTCCGGTTGAGAAGGTCTAGGGCTGGTGCCTTGGTTAATTTACTCTTTAAGGCTTGAAAACTCTGCTTTCCCTCAGGTGTCCATGTTATAATATTAGGACTCTCCTGAGTTAAAAAGTCACATAGTGGACTTGCTAGAAGTGAAAAATCGTCTCTCCAGGTTCTACAATATCCTATTAATACTAAAAATTGTTTCGATTCCATTTTGGTTTTGGGTAAGGGAACCTGCAAAATTTCCTTAATCCTTTCAGAGTCAAAATATTGTACACCCTCAGTGAGAATGTGTCACAAATATTTAACTTTCTTTTCTACCATTTGCACCTTTTTTTCTGGCACTTTGAGTCCTTTTTAGTTAAAAAGTGAACCCTTTAGGTTCACTGTAGCTTCTTCTATTATTTCCTCTCTTTCCCCCATTAAAAGTAAATAATCCACATACTGCAATAACTTCACTCCTGGGGGTAAAATAAATTATTTCAATACTTCCTGTAAAGCCTGTCCAAACAGGACTGATGCCTCCGCATATCCTTGATGGAAAACTGTCAATGTTAGTTGTTGTTTCACTATTTGCTCTTTTTCCTCCTGCTCACATTCAAAGGCAAAATATTGTTTACTATCCTCTATAAGTGGGCATCCCCAAAAGGCATATTTTAAATCGAGCACTGAATAATAGTGGTGTGACAAGGGTATTTGATTTAGGGTGGTGTAAGGATCTGGAACTGTAGGGTGTCTTTGTGGAGAGTCTCTGGCTGTGTGCTGTGAACAAGCCAGGGCTTGATGCGGCTGTGCTACACGGAAGGATTTCCCTGAGACACCAGAGACAAAAGGAAAGTAAACAGAAGCCGCTCTGCCCTCGACCCAGGCTGCAGGAGGGGCGTTGCCGCTGCGCATGAACAGTCTGTGAACAGTGCCCTGCAGCCAATCACCATAGTGGGGGGGGATGAGTGACTGTGAGTGTAACCAATTGTAGCCTGCACTTGCCGCATGGCCTTTTGGTATAGAGTATATAAGGCTTGGAAAAACGTGGTCTCGGGGACATTGATATTCAGTGTTGTTTAAGAGTTCATTAAAGAGTACGGATGGTAAATTCACATTGAATTAGACTCCTTACTCTCGCCCGGCCCGCCCGTTCGATCAAAGAGCTTATGCCGGCGTCTGGATTCGTCGAATTTGCTACCACTACATTTGGTAGCAGAGGATGGTTCGTTAGCAGAGCATAACGCTTCGGATCTACAAATGGTAGCAGAGGGATGGATCGTTAGCAAAGCATAACGCTCCGGATCGAAATTACTGCGGTAAGCAGCGTTCATAAAAACGGAGCCAAGCCGGGGTGTGGGATAGTGTGCTTAGTCCGATATCAAAAGACGGGCACCTGTCGAGCTGGCCACTCGCATCCTACGTTAAGACCGCGCTGATAAGATAATGGATATTGAAACAGCCGCGGCACTGCTGACGACTATTCTCTCTAAGAGAGGTATTGAATCGTCACAGGAAAAGCTAATCACATTGATTTTTTTAGCTCAGAAGTGGGGACACTTTGGAGAAGTTCCACTTTTGTTTTCCCCAACAGAATGGAGATCAGTGGGGGACACTATGTGGGACAAAACTATCAGAGGGGAAGAAGAGAAAGAAATTAAATCTGTGAGAGAATTGTGGAAAACCGTATTAGAATCATTAGAAATTATGAAATCGGAACAACGTGCCGCCCTGAGAGCCGCGGAGGCGCTTGTCCCAGAACAAACCTGGACTGATAAAACTTGTCCAAAAGAAAAGAGGGGCCTGTGGGCTACTCTGTGGGGTCTGCCTGCCGTTCGGGGTGGTCGCGGGGTCCCGGCTCAGCCAATACTTTCACAATCCGATCTGCAACGCGGATTAGAAACTGCGCGGCTCGTAAACAAAGAACCGGAAGTTTCCCCCTCCGAGTCTCTGGGGCAATGTGCCAAGAAGGCGGAAGTGCAACTAGTCGACTGTCCGGATGTGGGAGGCCCTGAGTGCCGCCCTCCTCCTACCGCTCCGCCTCTGCCCTGCCCCGAGCCGGACACCCCACCTCCCTCCGAGAAAAACGTGGGGGCCGGGCCCGGACCGGCCGCGGCGCAGCCGCCGGGGCCGGGGCCGCCTCAAACTTTGCCTCCGCAAGCACCCGCGGAAGTTTTTTGTGAGCCTCCTCCTACATCATTGGGCTCACCCCAAGCAGTAGAGCAGTTACTGCAAGTCATTACCAACAAGCTTGAACAACTTAACTTAAGAGTGTCAAATGTAGAGAAAAATAAGGAACAAATTGAGTTTCAAAAACCAGCTTGCCCTTCACAAACAATGCAATCAAAGGTGCCTATAGATTCTATTGACCAGCCACAGCCCCGACGTGGCAGATGGTCAGGGGTCATCAAAGATGCCATCCTAGAAGGTGATTGGTCTCCAGCAAAATTAGCCCTACCGGTAATTCAAAATATGAACACTCAGACAGCGGTATGGGAACCACACGATTGGAAAATTTTGCAGCAAGCAAAACAAACAATCATGAACTATGTTATACGTTCAGCAGCTACCGGACACAAAGAGCATCTCCGAACCTGTATCCCAATCAGCGACCAACTGTGAACCAGGCTTCTTTCACCTCAACAAGCCAAGCACTGCAGGAAGCCTCGGAGTTGATGTGGAGACAGCAGTAGATATAACATTGACCAATACTGCAATTCATAGAATACCAACTAATGCTAAAGGACCTTTATTTCGACAAGATAGTCTCATTGGAGGCCTATTGATTGGCCGTTCTTCTGCTAGTATCAAAGGTCTTATAGTAATACCAGGCATAATTGATGCAGATTTCACAGGAACTGTTCAAATCCTGGCCTACACTCTGCATCCGCCAATTTTTATTCCTTCTGGGAGTAGAATAGCTCAGGTAGTAGCATTGGAAAACTGCCTACCAATGCTTCCAGGAGTTCCTCCAGCATCCTCAACACAAAGGCATGATAAAGGATTTGGATCGACAGGTCCTGCAGTTTGCTTCACCTCATCAATGACTCAGCGTCCCATGTTACATGTGCAACTATTTCAATCTGATTCTACTGTTGTTGTAGAGGTAAATGCAATGCTTGATACTGGAGCTGATGTCTCCATCATTAGTCAATTCAAATGGCCACGAAATTGGAAACTTCAAAAATCAATCTCTTCCACTGTTGCTGGAGTAGGGGGTCAAACTACTCCAAATATAAGTGTTGATCCCATTTCCATTAGTTTCCCTGAAGGTCAATGTGTTACCCTTAGGGTGTATGTAATGGAATTGCCAAGCAGCCTTGAGGCGCTTATTGGCCGTGACGTCTTGGGGCAACTTGGTGCCGTGTTAACTACTTCACCTTTTCCTTAGTGGTCACTGGAAAGCAGTTGCCCAACCCTCCATTGACCTGGTTAACAGATAGCCCAGTTTGGGTTGACCAGTGGCCATTAACAGAAGAGCGACTGCAAAAGGCACGTGAATTAGTAGAAGAGCAATTAGTTGCAGGCCATATCAAGCCTTCTACTAGTCCATGGAATACCCCAATTTTTGTAATACCAAAAAAGAGTGGAAAGCGGCGATTATTACATGACTTGCGAAAGGTAAATGATCAAATGCAAGCCATGGGTGCTTTACAGCCTGGATTACCATCACCTGTAATGTTACCAGAAAATTGGCATATTCTAATTATAGATTTAAAGGATTGTTTCTTTACCATTCCTTTACATGAGCAAGATACACAGCGTTTTGCATTTACACTGCCTTCAGTAAACAAAGCGGAACCAGCTAAAAGGTATGAGTGGGTAGTGCTACCGCAAGGTATGAAAAATTCTCCTACACTGTGCCAAATGTATGTTGCATGGGCACTTCAACCTATTCGTGCATCATGGAAACAAACAATTATTTATCATTATATGGATGATATTCTGTTCTGTCAACAAGCTGAGTTCACAGAAAGTTCCATAGTCCAAATTACAATCAAACTCAAAGAAAAGGGGTTGGTTATAGCTCCAGAGAAAGTTCAAAAGTCTGCACCTTGGAAATACCTTGATTGGTCCATTTGTGATGCACAGATTCGTCCACAAAAAATTGAATTACTTACTGATTTACAAACATTAAATGATGTCCAAAAATTGTTAGGGGACATACAATGGATTAGAAATTGCGTAGGCATTACTAACAATGATATAGCACCTCTTACTTCACTTCTAAAAGGAGGTGATCCAGCTAAGAAAATAAGCTTAGAGTCCGTGCATCTCAAATGTCTTTCTGATATTATACAAAAAGTACAGACAAATTGGTCTAGCCGAAGACTTTCTGATCGACCAATTTCCCTCCTTATTAGCAATCTAGAACATCCGTGTGCAATCATCTGCCAGTGGCAAAACAAAAACGGGGAATTCCCCATAGATGTTGCTACAGATTCTTCCTTTTGTGCCACTGTCAGATTGAAAACAGAAAATGATTTACGATTATTAGAGTGGATTTTTCTCAGTGTCCAACCAAAATTCAGTATTCAAACGAGACCAGAAGCAATTGGAGAATTGATTCGAAAAGGAAGATCTCGAATATTAGAAATTAGCGGTCAGGAACCAGATGACATCAGTATTCCGATAAATGGAGCCGATTTAGAATGGTGGCTGAGACATTCGATGCCTATACAGAATGCATTATTAGGATTTATAGGCAAGGTACATTCACGACAACCAAAAGGTAAACTATGGCAATTCCTTAGAACAAATCAGTGGTTAGAGAGAAGCAAAGTAAAAGCAAAACCTATTGAAGGCCTTACAGTATATACAGATGCAGGAAAACGAAGACACCAGGCAGCATGTGTCTGGCAAGAGAATAGTCAATGGAAACGGCATTTAATTGAAGGTTCAAAAGAGGATTCATTGCAGACTTTAGAGCTCACGGCAGTAATATGGGCCTTAAATAATTGGCTGAAATCTGCTTTAAATGTTGTCACAGATTCTTTGTATGTAGCAGGTGTAATACCCAGAATGGAAAATGCCCTGTTAAGACAATCGAATAATCCTCGATTAGGAAAATTGTTTGTACAATTGAGAGCTATTTTAAATCAAAGAAAAGAACCCTGTTGTGTGATTCACATCCGCAGTCATCAATGGAATCTTGGTCTAGGTGAAGGAAATCAAATTGCAGATAGTTTAGTAAGTTCAGTACAGCACATGCCTCCAACAGATAAATTCCAACAAGCGAGACAAAGTCATGAGAGCTTTCATCAGAATGCCAGAGGTCTCCAAAGACAATTCGATTTAACTTTAAATGAAGCAAGAAGTATTGTACAGGCATGTCCTCAGTGTGGAAGCCAGATGTTAGGTATAGGAATCGGTGTCAATCCTCGAGGTTTAAAAGCCTTAGAAGTATGGCAAATGGATGTGACACATGTGCCAGAATTCGGAAGACTTAAATATGTGCATGTCACAATCGATACTTTTTCAAAAATGATATGGGCTACTGCTTTACCAGGGGAAAAAGCACTACATGTATGTAAACATCTTACAGCTTGTTTTGCTGTAATGGGTGTCCCAGAAAAGATTAAGACAGACAATGGCCCTGCCTATGTTAGCCAGGAAGTTAGAACTTTTCTGATGAAATGGGGAGTGAAACACGTTACAGGTATACCTCATTCCCCAACAGGCCAAGGAATCATCGAGAGAGCACATCAAATGATTAAAGGGTATTTGAGCAAACAGAAGCAGGAAGAGTTAGATTGTCAACAGCGTTTAGCAAAGGTGTTGTTTACCTTGAATTATTTATGTTTAACTGGAGACCATGAGGAGCCTCCTGTGATCATTCATCATTATCAGATCAGACTAGGAAGGAAAAACACTTTACCGGAATTCATGGTGAGATATCGTGATCCCACCACTGGATTGTGGAAGGGACCAGTACCTGTTATTTTTAATGGTAGAGGGTATATTGTGTCTCTCCACAGATCAAGGTCCATTGTGGGTTCCAAGCCGAGCAGTAAAGCCGGAGTTGAAACAAACTCAACCAAGTCAACTCCCTGCAGCAGAACCTTTGGAGGTCACAGAGTGAGGTGTAACCTTTGCATTGATTTAGCTGTGACATGTATGTGTACTATAGTTATATAAGTAGATCTTTAAACACCACTACCTCTTGAGTAAGTTTATCAACACCCAGAACATCGTTTGTTATAAGTTGAGTATCTTTAAACCAAAGTTCTTGGAATTTGTTTAATCAATCCATTGCGATATTTAAATGGCAATGGAATACCTCAGGTTTATTGCAAAGTGCACTGTTTATGTTGATTGTTATTGTTATTTATATGTTATGTATAAGTTGTTTTTTATCACATATCAAAAAAGGATTAGAACACACAGCTAATCAATCCTGGCTTGTCCAAAAAGAAAAAAAAAAAGGAGGAATTGTGGAGAGTCTCTGGCTGTGTGCTGTGAACAAGCCAGGGCTTGATGCGGCTGTGCTACACGGAAGGATTTCCCTGAGACACCAGAGACAAAAGGAAAGTAAACAGAAGCCGCTCTGCCCTCGACCCAGGCTGCAGGAGGGGCGTTGCCGCTGCGCATGAACAGTCTGTGAACAGTGCCCTGCAGCCAATCACCATAGTGGGGGGGGATGAGTGACTGTGAGTGTAACCAATTGTAGCCTGCACTTGCCGCATGGCCTTTTGGTATAGAGTATATAAGGCTTGGAAAAACGTGGTCTCGGGGACATTGATATTCAGTGTTGTTTAAGAGTTCATTAAAGAGTACGGATGGTAAATTCACATTGAATTAGACTCCTTACTCTCGCCCGGCCCGCCCGTTCGATCAAAGAGCTTATGCCGGCGTCTGGATTCGTCGAATTTGCTACCACTACATGTCTTGGCTTAATAATCTCATTTATTATTCACAAATCCCACACTATTCTGTAAGTTCCATCTCTTTCTTCAACAGGCAATATAGGAGTGCTATAGGGAGATATATAGGGCTCCAAAAGTCCTGCCTTTAAAAGAGAGTCTGTAATCCTTTCCTCCCATCTTTTGAAATGAGATATTGTCTCTTAGAAAACCCCTGCCCTGGTTGTTTCAGCGTTATTTGTAATGGTTCCATTTCTAATTTCCCATATTTCCCTGGAACTGTCCATGCCTCTGGATCTATTTTAGCAGAAGCCTTAGCAGATAGTTTGTGTAACGTCACAACAGTGTTTGCTCTGTTGTCACTCTTAACGATATTAATTTGCATTCCCAATTTTGCCATTAAATCCCTTCCTAACAAATTATAGTCACAATAAGGAACATATGAAAACTCATGTCTTTCAAATCTGTCACCTATGTTTACTAAAATTGCTTGTAAAAGTTGCACCTTTTTGTCCTGACCACTCACTCCTTGTATTATTACTGACCCTTTAGACGATTGTGTTTCTTTCTGTATAAAATTCAAAGTAGATCAAGTGGCTCCAGTATCTGCCAAAAAGATTCCTTCCTCTCTCTTTGGGCCTACTTTACAAGCTATCGAGGTAAGTGTGGGTCCTAAATATAATGAGAGCCCCTGACACCCCTAGCAATTCATTTTCATTACTGAGTGCACTTCTTCATGAGATTCTGCTGATCTCTGCAGACATTCCTGTTTGCAATGTCCCTTCTCTTTGCAAATTGCACACTGTTTTTTCCTTAATCTTACTCTTGGTGGTTGCAGTGCCATGGGAGAGGGGGCACCTCGATCTTGTCCTCCCCATACCTCTAGCACACCCTACTCTTCCTTGTTGAGGTGGGGGTTGTAACAATTGGACAATCACCCTTGCCTTAGTTTTCACTTTTTCTTCATCTCTTCTCACATACACCTGCTGGGCCTTTCTCATTAATTCTTCAAGGGACTTGTTTTGCTATTCTTCATCTTTATGTAATCTTCTCCTATGTCCAGCCAAGATTTAGTAACAAACTGGACTTCAGGCAGTGTGTCAAAGGCCAGTCCCTCAAGGTCAAATCCACCTTGTTTTCTAAAGGTGTCTCTAGCTCTGTCTAACCAACTAGGGGGACTTTCATCCTTATTTTGCTCAAAAGCCATGGCCTTTGACATGTTGTTTGTTTTCAGAACTGCCATGTTTATTGCCCTAATTACATAGGCATGGCAGTCGCTCATCCAAACTAAGCCAGTCTGGTTGTTTGGATACCAGTTAGGGTCTACTTGTGGCATTGTCTTCTTCCCCAAATATTAATCTATTTTCTCCCCTACCCCAACAGGGTCATCCAGGTAGGGGTGTAGCTCCTTTATACCTCTGGTATCTTGTGGTATTAAAGGTACAATAACAAATCCAAAACCTCCATCTTGTCCTCTCAAAGAGACCTCAGGGGCATCTGATGAATTTTCTCAGGCTGTACTTTAGGTTTATGAGGAGCCTCATATTGGGTTCATCTCCTAGTTTTATGTGGAGAAATAATTTTCGAATCATCCTCTCCTTTACTACTATCATCTGGAGGGGCTGTTGGGCTCGCTTGGGAGTTCATATCCAACTTCTCTGGATCCGGTATTGGGGGATACAATAAGGATCCTCCCATTGTTCCTTCCACCTGGTCAGGTGGATTAGGAGGAGTTCGTACATAAGATGGGGGTAAGTACTGGAGAATGTCCCATCTTTCCTTATTCCTTTCCATTTCTCCTCCTTCCTTTGTTATATATAATCCCTCTGGTTTTGTTATTTCATCGCCTACCATTTTCCCTTTTAACTACATTCATCCACATTCTTGTTTGATTAGTCCCTTCTCAGTGTTTGTTAAATATAGACACAAATGCTGACTTATTGATGTATCATCACTGCCTAAAGAGGGCCACCTATATCCTTCAACTAATTGCTATTCTGGCCATGTAAAATAACAATATTTTACCAGAACTTCTTTAGTTATCTCTGGGGGTGATCTTAGACTATCCCCAAATTTCATCATCCTCGCTAATGGACTATCTTGAGTTATTGTCAGACTATCCCATTCCCTGTCCCATTCCATATTCTTTTTTTTTTCCCTTTGCTCTTCACACTTCCCATAATTATAATTATGACTACAACTACCCAAAGAGGTCACAGGTGTGAGGCTTCTTTTCACTTGTTATGAGCACTGTTGTGTTAAAGGAACAATTTGGCAGAAGCTAAACCACCTTGCATTCCAGCTTGATCTCAGTATATTACTGGGGGCTGGGTGCGGCTGGGCTTAGCCTCTGAGTCATGCCCAATTATGCTCTATACCAATTTATATCTCTTGGAGAGAGATACAGCCTCCAAGTTCTGCTCCACTATTTGTGATTTGCCATTTCACTTCAGCCAATAGCACACATGGTTTCCCACCATGATGACTTTTAAAATCCCTTTACACACACAGAGTTAACTTTTTTCCTTTTACTGTTACCCTTTTTCCTTTACCTTTTCCCTTTTAACAAGCTTTATAACCAGGGGACCTTTAAATCTTTCCTTTTACCTCTTTCTGGGTAACCCATACTCCTTTCCTTGTTGCAGGTGACCTGTAGTCCCTTCCCACTGCTAAACGTGCAGGCAACTCATAGTCATAGAATCAGAGTCACAAAATGTTTAGCGCTGGAAGGGATCTCTGGAGATCATCTAGTCCAACCCACCTGCTAAAGCTGGTATGCTTAGATTGCACTGGAATTTGTCCAGGGTGTTCCTGAATCTCTCCAGGGAAGGAGACTCCACAACCTCTCTGGGCAGCCTGTTCCAGTGTTCTGGCACCCTCAAAGTAAATAAGTTTTTCCCTGTATTCAGATGGAACCTCCTATGCTTCAGTCTGTGCCTGTTGTCCCTCATCCTGCTGTTGGTCACCACTGAAAGGAGTCTGATCCCATCCTCCTGACATCCACCTTTCAGATATTTATAAATATTGATGAGATCCCCTCTCAGCCTTCTCCAGGCTGAACAGATCCAGCTCTCTCTGTCTCTCCTCACAAGAAAGGTTCTCTAGGCCTCTAATAATCTTTGTAGCTCTCTGATGGACTCCGTCCAGTAATTCCTTGTCCTTCTTAAACTGGGGAGCCCGAACTGGACACAGTACTCCAGATGCGACCTCACCAGGGCAGAGTAGAGGGGAAGGAGAACCTCCCTCAACCTGCTGGTCACACTCTTCTTAATGTACCACATTATACTGTTGGCCTTCTTGGCCACAAGGGCACATTGTTGACTCATGGTCAACCTGTTGTCAACCAGAACTCCCAAGTCCTTCTCTGCAATGCTTCTTTCCAGCAGGTCAACCCCTAACCTGTACTGGTTCCTGGAGTTATTCCTCCCCAGGTGCAGGGCCCTGTGCTTGCCCTTGTTGACTTTCACTAGGTTCTTCTCTGCCCAGTCCTCCAGCCTGTCCAGGTCTTGCTGAATGGCAACACAGCCTTCTGGTGTGTCAGCCCTACCTCCCAGTTTGGTATCATCAGCAAACTTGCTGAGAGTGCACCCAGTCTCTTCAGGCAGGTCATTGATGTACAGGTTGCACAGGATTGGACCTAACACTGACCCCTGGGGAACTCCATGAACTACAGGCCTCCAACCAGACTTTACACCATTGATCACAACCCTCTGAGCTCTGCCATCCATCCAGTTCATGATGCATCTCACCGTGCATTCATCTAGCCAGCACTTCCTGAGCTTGCCTATGAGGATGTTGTGAGAGCCAGTGTCAAAAGCCTTACTGAAGTCAAGGTAGACAACATCCACTGCTCTTCTCTTGTCTACCCAGCCAGTGCTATCAGGTTGGTACAACGGATTTGCCTTTGGTGAACCCATGCTGACTACTCCTGATAACCTTCTTTTCCTCCACATGCTTGGAAATGATGTCCAGAATGAGCTGTTCCATCACCTTTCCAAGGATGGAGATGAGGCTGACTGGCCTGTAGTTTCCTGGGTCATCCTTCTTGCCCTTTTTTGAAGACTGGAGTAACATTGGCTTTCCTCCTGTCCTCAGACACCTCTCCTTTTCTCCAGGAGCTTTCAGAGACTATGGAGAGTGGCTTCGCAATAACATCTGCCAACTCTGTCAGCACTCATGGGTGCCTCCTGCTGGGGCCCAGGGCTTTGTGGATGTCCAGTTTGTGTAAACAATCTCTAACCTGATCCTCCTCAACCAAGGGAAGGTCTTCCCTTTGCCAGACTTTCTCTCCTATCTCTAGAGTCTAAGATACCTGAGGGCCAGTTTTAGCAGTAAAGACAGAAATGAAGAAGGCATTCAGTAACTCTGCCTTCCCTGTATCATCCATTACCAGGGTACCCTCCTCATTCAGCAGCAGACCTACATTTTCCCTAGCCTGCCTTTTGCTGCTGCTGTACTTGAAGAAGCCCTTCTTCTTGTCCTTGACATCTCTAGCCAGATTTGCTTCCAAATGAAGCTTGGCCTTCCTCACTGCATCCTTGTATATTCTAACAGCCTCCTTATATTCCTCCCAGGTTGTCTGTCCCTTTTTCCACATTACATAAACTTCCTTCTTCCACCTGAGTTTTGACTGGAGTTCCTTACTTATCCATGCTGGCCTCTTACTCCCTTAACTTGAGCTTGGAGGAAGTGATGTTTGAGTATTAGTCAGTTCTCTTGGACCTCCCTACCTTCTAGAGCCCTATCCCATTGGATTCTTCCAAGCAGGATCTTGAAGAGGCCAAAGTTTGCCATCCTGAAGTCCATGGTTTTAGTTCTACTTATTGTCCTGCTTCTTCCATGCAGGATCCTGAATGCTACCAGCCAAGGCTGCCCCCAACCATGACATCTCCAACCAGTCCTTCTTGGTTTGTTAGGACAAGGTCCAACAGCACGCCTCTCCTTGTTGGCTCCTCCACCATCTGTGTCAAAAAGTTGTCCCCAAGAGTCTGTAGGAACCTCCTGGACTATGCGTGCTTAGCTGTTTTACCCACCCAACAGATGTCAGGGTGATGGAACTCTCCTATGAGAACCAGGGCATGTGATCATGAGGCTACTTCCAGCTGTCTGTAGAAAGCCTCATCAGCTTCCTCTTCCTGATCAGGTGGCCTGTAGTAAACACCCGCAAGAGTGTCCCCCTTATTAGCTTGTCCCTTAATTTTTACCCATAAGGATTCAACTCGCTCATCATTGTTCCCTAGGCAGAGTTCAAGTAATTCGAGCTGCTGTCTCACATAAAGTGCAACTCCTCCACCTCACCTTGCTGGCCTGTCTTTCCTAAAAAGTACATAACCCTCTATGACAACATTCCAGTCATGTGAGCTGTCCCACCACATCTCCATAATTGCAATGAGATCATGGCCCTGTGAATGCACATAGATCTCTAATTCTTCCTTTTTATTGCCAATGTTATGCACATTGGTATATAGATACTTCAGGGAAGTACTCAAGCATGTGGGTTTCTCATGAGTGGTGCAGAAAGATCTACCACAGCTGTGCATACTCTTGGGGTGGTTTGCCCTCTGGTTCTCATCTTGGGAAACAGCTAAGGAATATTTGTTGCTGCTCTGGTTGTTCTGGCATATTCCCTAGCTGGATGTGACTGTGTGAGCATCACCACTTTGGACCGCACTCCTCAAGCTCCTCAGTTTAGAGCCTGCTTGACCTCACCCCTCTATGATTGCTGTCTCATCCCACAGCATGTGGTGATCCCAATTACATCCCCCTCCCCCATCATATCTAGTTTAAAAGTCTGTCAGTAAACTCTGCTAGCTTGTGTGCAAAGACCTTTTTCCCCTTGTGTGTAAGGTGAACTCCAGCCGATGCCAGCAAACCAGGTGCCATGTAGGCCATCCCATTATCAAAAATGCCACAATTGTGGCAGTGACACCAACCACAGAGCCAAGTGTTAATTGAGTGCACCGGGGCCGGGCGGCGCTGCTGGTGGCCATTTTGGTGCTGGGAGCAGTGGGGCTGAGTGAACACGGCAGGCAACAAATAAACGCAAAAAAATCTCTCAAACGCAGTTTTTGGCGCTGCGGTCACCACTCCCAGACCGAACTCAGCCTGGGCTTGGCTCGTGTGGCCTGTGCAGCCCTGCAGGTGAGCCCATGGGGCGGTGGTGTCAGACACGAACAGCAACCCCGCCTGTCTCCGGTAGAGCTCTGGGGGAAACTGAGCAGTGTCCGGGCCGCGGGTCTGCCCGACAAGTGTGCAGGCAGCGAGGAGGGATCCAGTGGGTCATAATACAGGGCATAGGCCTTTCAGATCATGTGAGCACCTGTGGGGGAGATGGTGTAGATGGTCCTTCATTTTCATTGGCCATTGACTGGCATTCCATTTCTGAGCCTTATACCTAGAGTATAGAGGCACCTGGGAGGGTGGGGCAGGCCAGGGGATGTTTTGCCTGCTACCACGAGTGTGGACATGTTTCCATTCATCCATTTCCCTTGACCTACTGTCTTCAGTCAGTTGAGAGGAGGGTAATGGACTCTCTTGGTCTTGGTTACTTGATGGTGGCCTTCCGTGTCTCAGGAAGGCCAGTGCTTGATCCCACCACTCTGTTTCTTTCTCTGCCTCCCTGATACTTCACAACCTTTCTACTTCCTCTTTTAGCTCCACCACCAGGCTGAGCAGGTCATCCACCTGCTCACACCTCACACAGCTGTTCTTTCTCTTACCATTCCATGCCAGTGAGAGACTGGCATTCCCTTCAGCCCGAGGTCTGGATGACTGCATGTTTTCTTGGCAACTCTGTCTGTGTTGCTGCCTTCTTCATGGTAGATGCAGCTTCCATAGTTAGGTTCCTCCTGCAAGGGTGATAACTACTAGCAACACTAAACTCTTGAGCCAGCAGAGCTTCCTCGTCCTTGCCACTTGCCCTTCCACTTGAACTGCCGTTCTAACTACCTCACCCCGGTTTGCTGGCCCTGGTTGCCTATGCTCCCTAGGGGGCATTTAAATCTCCTGGCAATGCCCCCTCTATGTCAGCCTCTCTCCTGAGATCTGGTGCTTCTTGGCATGAATGCCAGAACCACCTCTTCCTTGGGTTTCTCTGCCTCCAGGAAGACTGTTTTCCACCCCTGTCTGGTTCTCAGCCACAGAAACTAGCTGCTGCCACCGCTGAGTGCCTCACTGACTGCAGTCCACTCCTGCTTTCCATCCAGCTGGTTCCTGGCTTTATGAGGGAATGTCCTCCCTTCACCAAACGTGCAGGTGACCCATAGTCCCCTTCCCGGCTTGCTGTCTAGCCCCTGCATTCTTTAATCCCCCAGGGTGTGCCTGTAAGAACCATTAAAAACCCTTCCCTTTTTACCTTTACCCATTATCCTTTATTTACTCATCGACCTTTCTTCAGAGACCCCTCCCCTAGCCTGGTACTTGTCTGTCTCCTGAGCAGTCTTGGAAACCCAATCAATTATCTGGGGTACTGGCAGCCATAGAAAGGAACTGACCACCGTCAATTTTTCAGTGGGCACACTGCCAGTTCTGTTTACTGTCTGCCATCCTCAAAAGGTGGAATGATCCCAGACAACCCTCAGTTGTATGGAAATTCACTTCACTAGAGGTAAATGTTCAGAAAAAAGAGACAGAGGATTAAAACAAAAACTTTATTTGAATAAAGGGAAGAGTGCACCAGGCATATCCCTGTGGGGTCTCTTCAAAAGGCGGGAGGATGCAGCCCCCTGTTTATCTTAGTTCCCTGGCCACAAGTGCTCCCTCCTCCTTTCCCCATTGGCCGAGGTAGTCAATACACCTTTTTCGTATCTCCCCACCAACACCCCCTGAATGTCTCCTTACTGATATCCCTGTTAGCTCACTGGTTAAGCCTAGCTTTTATCATAAGTCTGTTGCACCCCATTTTTGTGAAGATGTGGGACAACTGTTCCTATCATGGTTTTTATGTATCTGTCAGTGTGGGCCAAATATAGTGATAGTCTGTACTCTGCTCCTCAGCGTACACTCTCAAAATCACAGACTGGCCTTCAGATATGAAAAAATGAAAAGTGAAAAACATTGCAAGATGGAATCAATTGCAGTGTTCATTGGATCATGAAGTGTTCTGCATGCTCACATAAGGGACTTTTGTCATTAGGACAGTAAGGCCATTGATGTCTATCTTATTATTCAATATTTGTTTTCTTTCTAGAAAAATCTTACTTATTTGTTCTTCTACATTATAATACTGGCTGCGTTTTGAGAAGAGTCTCTAGTAGAAACCCGCTGGTCCTCTTTGTGAATAAGGGTGACAGTGTCTAGCTCAATATAAGCTTGTTGCAAATTTAGGTGGCATATTCTGCTTTTCTAATAATGTGTTTCGTTTTTGTTATTCACCTTTGTCACAAATAGGATTTAATTTGCTAGGCTATCTTAGCTTCCTCTCTGTTTTCCTTCTATAATGACACTGTTTGGGAAGTGTAATCAGAACAAAATATGAGTTTAGTATATTGTCTGGATTAAAGCACCCTTCCTTTTGATGAAATTTGTACTAGAATATAACAATAAAAGCACAATAGCTTATTAACTCAGTGGTAAAGCATGAGAGGAAAATGTTTAGATGATTATCTGTTGGCCTCTAAGTAAACAAATTGAGCAGACAGCAAAATGCTTTATTTTTGGTCAGGTTAGTTTTATGCTGTTGTAATTCTCTTAAGCTGAGTGCTATAACAAAATTTAAAAGGAGGAATAAAGCCTGTGGTGACTGGTCTAAGAGTGCTCCAGGACTTTGCCTTAATTTTAATTTCTTGTGGATTGCTGCAATGCTGACAGTGAGTCCAATGAACTGATGGTCCACCTTCTCACCGCAGTTCTCCTTGACTCCAGTATGAATCATCTGATGCCAGTGTGTGGAGAATTAGACTCAGCAAAATCAGCCTTCTGTTAAACTGATGTAATAAACCTAAGAGTCAGTTCACTGGTGTACCTTTTTAAGGACAATATTTCTGAATGTCATTGTATGAGTGAGATTTAGATGTCTATTCTATGGAAAATGCTTATGTATTATTATCATTGTAACATAGTTCCTGTGAATAATTTCTGATTTTTATTGGGGTGACTAGGATCTAGTATTCTGAAACAGGAAACATAGGGTGGGTTGTTATGAAATAAAGTTACTAAGTACATTAAAGTTTGTACTATCCTGGGGTGTATTAGAAGGGGTGTGGTTAGTAGGTCGAGAGAGGTTCTCCTTCCCCTCTACTCTGTCCTGGTGAGACCGCATCTGGAATATTGTGTCCAGTTCTGGGCCCCTCAGTTCAGGAAGGACAAGGAACTGCTTGAGAGAGTCCAGTGCAGGGCAACAAAGATGATTAAGGGAGTGGAGCATCTCCCTCATGAGGAAAGGCTGAGGGAGCTGGGTCTCTTTAGCTTGGAGGAGACTGAAGGGTGACCTCATTAATGTTTATAAATATGTGAAGGGTGAGTGTCACGAGGATGGTGCCAGGCTCTTCTTTGTGACAACCAATGATAACACAAGGGGCAACGGGTATAGACTGGAACACAGGAGGTTCCATTTAAATTTGAGAAGAAACTTCTTCACGGTGAGGATGATGGAACACTGGAACAGGCTGCCCAAGGAGATTGTGGAGTCTCCTTCTCTGGAGACATTCAAAACCCACCTGGATGCCTTCCTGTGTAACCTCATCTGGGTGTTCCTGCTCTGGTGGAGGGATTGGACTAGATGATCTTTTGAGATCCCTTCCAATCCTTAACATTCTGTGATTCTGTGATTCTGTGTGTCTAGGACTCTGCTGTGGAAGAGAACCCAGAGTAGCAAAGTAAGGGTTTATTAACACACACTAGCTTACCTTGCATGACCTTCCTATTTTGATGATCTTTGCAGATATAAGGAATGTGAGTCCTAAGATTAAGTTTGTAAAATAAATGCTACCTAAAAGTGATGTCAATGTCAAAACCAGGGGAGTAAGCTGAGACAGAAGAAGGTCCTAAAACATGGAAAATTTTTTCTTGAGAAACATCAGAAATTCTCAACAGCATATAATGATGCTTTATTGTTTTTCATATAGGTCTTTACGATCTCTTTTCCCTTTCAAGGCAAAAGGTGGATAGCATAAAACGATTTGGACACAAGTTTGCGGAGATCGTATCTGTGGGAAAGCCAGATGTGCGGTTCCAGCCACCTGGATGATAAAGAAAGATCAATACTAACATGACCATCTGGACGGTCAAAGAAATAATACTAACATAAATAGATCATAGCAAAATATAAAGGACCTCGGACAGATTGTGTTGAAGTATGTTTCTCATAGTTGTAAAGAGTGATAGCCCAGACTTGTGAGAATGGTATCTCGGGCTGGATGACCACCCCTAAGTGCATGGGATGTGTGAATGTCCTTGGGCCTGGTCTGTGAATGGGTGGAAACATAACTGAAACAAACATAACATCAGTGTTGTGTGGTTTTAATAACAATTATTGGAAAAACATCTTATGTAACATCTTAGTCCAGACTCATATCTATAAATCCTATAAATTGTCAATGGCTAATAAAGAGGGCCTCAGCCTGGCTCAGCTCTCTGCTCTGCCCGTCTCTGTGCTTCTTCCTGAACAGGATCTCTGTCTGTGCATGCATCTTGGTCTGCGTCCTGATGTGTATCGTTTCTAATGGCCGCAATATCTGTGCTTGAAATGAGGAAAATGTAACCTGCCTGGACACATTCCTGTGTAACCTCATCTAGGTATTCCTGTTCTGGCAGGGGGCTTGGACTAGATGATCCTTCAAGGTCCCTTCCAATCCCTAACATTCTGCGATTCTGTGAAGATGCACTACAGACTAATTTGCTTTCCGGAAGACTGCTGGAAGAAAGGGTAGGGTGAAAAATCCATGCTGGCTTTTAGTTTATACAGCTAGAATCACTAAAGGATGCTATGCAAGGACCTTGAATATGGTAATGGTCAGTGTTTGCTTTCATTGGAAGACAATCTGTGGAGAGCTCTGGGCTATGTAAGGACTATAGAAACAAGTACTTTGTCTGCTACCACCAGCCCAGGGTAAAGACTGTGCTGCTGAGCTGCAAAGCTTTCTCCAGGGTTTCTGTTCTGAGTCAGTTATTTGTGTGATTTCCAGGCTCAGGAGATTGTCTATGGCAGAAGCCTCAAGGCTCTGCTGCAAGTCTCACAGGGTTCAGTGCTGCATCAGCTAGTCTGAGGCACTGTATTGATGGGTCTCTGGTGTTGTCCCGTGGTGTATGTGCCACTTCAATCAGATTTCCTTATCAAAGCTGAAATAAAACAGCAATAAAACCACTGTATTTCTGCAGTGGCCTTCAAACATGTTTCTGCATCTCAACAACTCTGGTTAACAGATACAGGGAAGTTCAGCAGATCACCAAAGTTACAGTGAATATATGACAGGGTCAAGAACAAGTCTAAAGGAGTTATAGCTTCAAAAAAAAGCTAGTGAACTAATTCATAATTGACTAGCTTATCTCCACTAGTGTCAATAAAGCTGTAGGTTTCCCCTTAGAAATGCCAAATTGTCCTAATAATTGCCATTATAATTCATATCCTGCTTCAAGTTCACAGTAGAAGAAAAACACTAATAAAAGAACTGGAGTGTATGTCTTTCAGCAGTGGTCTTGTCTCCTACAAGATATTTGGTGCTGCATACAATGACCTGTCTTCAGTTAGGCCTTTGAAATAGTTGCCAGGTATCATAAAATTCCCTGCATGTTTCTGGTCCAAGATAGTTCTTTCTGTCAAGTCTGCTGCACAACTTCTTGCTGGCTGATTGACACTTTTTCCCAGGGCTCATCAGTTTTGTGTGTGTTTGGTTGGTTGTTTTTTCCTTGACTAGATGTAAAAAGGCTAGACCTATGGGCAAAGCTTCCACTAACCTCGAATGAAAAAGCATATGATCAGGAATGTAAACTCCTCTGCATTTTCTTATAGCCATTATAGTTCTTCCTTTAAAATATGTCTGTTTAACACACAGAACTTAGCTTTTTCTTAGACTGATTTGTTTTTATGTTTCTTTCAAACTGACAACTATATATATTTTTACTTATTTTTTTCAGATGCGCATGAACTTTCTATTTTTTCAATAACAAAGAAATAAACAAATGCAGAGATCCTGTTTGTTTTCAAACCCGGACTGGGAAGTCAAGAAAGAAATAACATATCAGCAAAAAGTTGTGATTAAAAGTATTTCCAAAAGCAAATGTTTTGACTAACCTGCACAGTGCATCTGTAGAACTAAATAGGATCCTTTCAGTGTATGCGGCCTGGTAGTAAATCATTCTCTCACCTCCTCTTGCTCTGCTTCCAAAAGCGTTCCCTGGAATAAGGGATTGTTCTTCTGAGTTTATTTCAAAAGACACTAATGTTGCATGCTTTACAAATCTGTTCTTTCATTTGGAGCTAAGTGATACACTCCCAAAAAATCAGGTGTTTGTTTGATAGTAGTGTATGAAGCCTTTTTTTTTTCCCCTGTCCTGGTTTTATTAAAAACAGGACTGGTTCTCTTTTAGTGATTTTTCTTTCAGCTCAGTTCTTCTAGGTGGCTGTACTTTTCTGAGTTTTAGCCTGCATATTTTTCCTAGGATGCTGTACTGGGTGTTGATAAGAAGACCAACGGAATGCTGAAGAAGCTCATGTTTAGATTTATTACTATGGTAGCTAAGAAAGACTGATAAGTTTTCCCACGTTCCATTGTGAGAGGGGCGTGTTTGAGGAGGGGTGAATGGAACAGGTGACTAGAACTGACCAACTGAGGATCCATGGAAGTATTCCATCCCCTAATCGTCATACCCCCTATATAAGAGGGTAATCACGAGGGTCAAGTTCTCTTCGACCATGGCTGGCATCTAGAGAGGACCCTGCCTGTTTGCCTGTGATCTACAGGCCTCAGGCCCTGCATCCCTGCAACCAGTTTCTAGTTTGCCGTGAAGTCCCGCCCATGACTTCTGGGGGCCTGACCTGCACCTGCTGGAGCCACGCCAGCTCCGCACACCCAGCTCCTGCTGCTGGAGTGACACCAACTCCACATCAAGCATTCGAGATTGGTTTTGTATATTTTGTATATATATTCTCTATTTATTAGTAGCATTAGTAAAACCCCTTTAAAACTTTCCAACTTGAAGTCTAAGTCTCTCTTCCTTTCCCCTTATCTTTCCAGTCATCTTTCTGATCTAAAGGAACGGGGTGGTGGGAAGTGAGGGGATAACAGGGAGCATCTGCCATGGTTTATTGCCACCTTGCCTTAAACCTTGACACCCTGTAATACATTGCACATCTGTGCTCAGTATCTCCAAAAGGAACTTGCATAGCCAGTTATTTCCATCTCCAGTAGCAAAACTTTGGAGATGGGAGTACTCTTTGATGGCACTGCAGACTCTAATTGCTAATAAAATTGTTTGAAGCTTCCCTATGCAGTATATCAATACAGAATTATTTAAAAAAAAAAAAAATACATGAAAGCTTCATAACTGAACTAGAGGAAATTGAGCTGGGCAGTATAGTGTCTTTGGAAGAGGTGTCACAGGGAGGGAATGAATGGATTAGTATCTGTGAGATTGTAGGGAACAACTTCCAATCTAGACAGAAACAGAATCACTGCTCTTAACAATTTAGCTAGTATGCCTTTTTGGACAGAGCTTTATGTAGTGAAGTCAATAACATGCAAAGGGGGTGAAGAAATTGGATTTTTTTCCACATTCTTATTCTTCCTTGTGTGTAAGGGAATCTTAAGGCACAGATGTACATTGAATACAATTGTTACACTGTATTTAAGATGAGTGCAAGGGATTCTCTGTTCTGTGTACCTTCAGCTTTAAGTGTTGTGTTTTTCATTAAAAATGACAAGATATTACAGTTGCCATCCTATGTAGCTTATTGAGAAAGAAAACAACAGTTGAATGTGACAAAATGTACTGTGGGGCACAGCCAAGCCTTTGAGCATTCTTTCCACCATCACTATCTTTCTTTTCTGTCCAGAGGGAGGATGGCATGCTCTCCAGATGTGGTTGCATCTGGGTTTTTTTTCCAAGCACTGTCAAGTCCACCTGGCAGGACCATAATACTAGCATAGTGGCATAATGTGAATCTATTATATGCCTGTGATATTTTAAATTATACCAACTGCCCCCAGTCCCAAGCAGTTTTCAGAACGATCATCAATTCTGGTTGTTGTGATATCCCTTTCTGTAACCTTTTTATTGCCTGTGGAAAAGGCCTCCTGAGGCATCTCCTCAAGGGGGATGCATCCAGTGATAGATGAGTGAGCTTTAAGACAGCTTGGGTTAGGCTAAGTGACCAGAGAGGCTCTTTCTTTAAAACCTTTAGCATTATCATCCCAGACAAGCCCATGAGATCATGACACGGTCTCTTTTGTACATGACCCCGTGCTAGGAAGCTGCACATATCAAGCAGGGCATGGGCTCAGCACTTGAGCTTCTCTGCCTGCTGAGCTCAGCCTGTAATGGTTGAGCATAAGGAAGATCTTCCAAAGTAGTGTATTATGCCTTTGAAATCTGAGGTGAAACTATATTACAAGCATCTTGTCCTCTCTTCCTGTGACTGTCTTAGAGCTCTCCAGGTCCAGACTAGGGCAAATCTAGACTTGCAATAGTTTGCCTCAGCTCAAAGATTTCACAGGCCCTAGCAATTTCTTTTGAAACACCAGTTGTTTTTCCTCCCATGTTTGGTTTTCCTGTTTGTTTTGAAGCATGAATCAAGGTTGTACATATTGGTAACCAGTTGAGAGAAATCCACAAAAAACAACAACTAAGCAGAGAGCATGACCTCAGTGAGGGCACGTTGTTTGCTGTCTGCTAACTCTTATCCTGAGTGCCAGTCAAGATACACATCCTGAAACTTTATTAAAACAGGATCTAAACCAAAGCTACTCTATCATAAATAACTTTTGGTTCACTCTGGTGCTTCTAATTGCACAATGGTACAAGCTTTATAGCCCTCAAAGATTTGAGGTTTGAGTGTACCCATGGCAAAGTTTGCTTTTAGGGAGGTTTTTTTTTTCCTTTGTATATTAAAGTAAGAGAAAGTGTCCTCCTTCATGAGGTCCTGTCCTTATCTTAAAAAGTTAATAGCTCCCATTAAAATGTCCCTCTTTCTCTTTTCCTTGTGTACTCCCTTTTTCCATCAGAATTCAAAGTTGTGAAACTGGAGTTAGGACATTCACATGCATTTACAGAAAACAGAAAAGATGGCATTCCTTCAAGTTGTTCTTGTTTGCTTTCTTACTTTCTTACTTCGATATTAATCTCTAATTTTGTGTCTTTATCCACATTTCATGCTCCTCTTCAGCTACAGGTTGCTTGGCATAGGTATAGTAAATTCAGCTGTTAAAAAAATAATTATTTCCCCCTCTCCTCCTTTTTATGGGTTGTTGCAGTAAAATAAAAATGTTAATTAAGGCTGTAGGGATAATAAGGTTGAAAATCTCTAGCAAGGATCAGTAAGAATTAAATACATATGCAGTGTGAGATAGCCATTCTAAAGCTTCTAGACAGTGTAGGACCAAATCAGACTCCCATCTTCCTTCAGGCCTATATGAATGCGGAATAGTGACTGTGAAATAGAACAGGTAACTTAGCTTCTTCTGTTGTCTTTCTGGGGAATAGTGGTGGATCAGAAGAAAGCAAAGTTTTATTTTTCATTGCATCCCATTTGTGCTTTTCTCCACAACAGCTGCACAGTTAGACTTGAAAGACCCAGGTTACCATTATGTAACTCAGTAGTGTGTTTTCAGTGCCTTCTTCAGTTGCATATGGATTCTTTATTTTGCTTCAGCTCTCTGTAAAAGAGATGTGTGAAAGGAACTGCCTGCAAAAAGTCAGATTCAAGCACAAATTGTACGAGAGGTGAGGAAGTTTGAATGTAAGACTGCAGTTTTGTGTTGTCTAATTTTCTTGCAAATGCGTTTCCAACTTTCCTCTCCACAATCAACTATAACTTGAATACAACTCTACTGTGTGCTGCTTTCCATCTCATGCTTCTGTGAAAAAAATTCCTATGACACTTTACTCTGCATGGGCAGAATTTCAAAAGCTCTTTCAGAACCCAAAGCATTTCTGCATTAAAGAATCCTTTCTAGCATATAATACTTTAATATTCCTCCATAATGAAAGATTTGCCCAGAAAAAAAGAATGTTGGAAGCTGTGGACATCTGACATTGTTTGTTGTATTACATATAATTTGGGTTCTCCTCTTTGTCTTCATTTGTTACAAGGGATAAACATGCTTGTTGATATACTTTAAAAAAATTAACATTCATTTTCATGTCTGTTCTGACGTAATCTGGTTTAACAACTTCTAACATTATCTTTTTTAACATAACCATTTTTGGGCTTTGGAGTGCTAATATGAATCCTGACCAATACTGACAGTAACTCTTAAAGATGCAGAAACTCATCTACTATAACTTTATTTTTAATTGCTTATAGATTTTGCTTTTGAGAGGAGAAAAAAATTCCTAGATTTTATGTGCAACTGTATATATGGCTGCACATAATACAATATATAATATATGTATTTGTTTAGCAAGAGTGAGCAGAATCAGCAGCTGTTATTTTTTTTGCTTCAGTATGAAGATCTGCCACACTTTGACCTTCATCATAATTCATGTGACTCCTAGTCAGGAATCTGTAAATCTGCTGCTAATTTAACTTATCGCTGAGGATATACAGTGAGAAGTGGTGTTAAGAGCATGTCTCCTGACAAGTAGTGATGGCATATCTGCTTTGGTTTTGCATGTTTGCATTTGGTAGACCTCCTGGGATTTTTCTTGCTTATATTTTATGCAAAGAGTGCATGAAGAACACATATATATTGCTTTATTTGTGTTGGACATCTGATGTGGTTATGATTCAAAGAGAAAAGCATAACATCGAGTGAATAATATTGCAAATCACAGCTAAGCTGAAACATAGAGTTTGCAGAATTCTAGGATGTTTCGTTTCTTTTGTCATAGAGATATGGCCCAGGGATGAAGGATATTTAAGAAAATCAGGGTAATTTTGTGAATCTGGTTTTATAGCAGATGTTTAAACTGCCTGGAGAGCCTGTATGAGAAAGGAATGTGTAGACAGAGATCTTGAGGCATGCTTTCTTTTCTTCCTATGGAAATCTAATAACTTCAAACTCAACTCAGATCAGAACTACCTTGTCTGAATCATCAAAGTCTCACAATGTGATATGCTGTTGTCCTGTCATAATAGTTGTAATTTGGATACCTAAATGGTTTCCCATTCTTCTTAATAGACTGGGGTAAAGGTCGTGTTATGTCTTGTGACAGGAAGAGTGAATCATGTTAATGTACCTTACGCAGATAAAAATATATGGACCTGAGGTAACCAGAGACCTTCATTTTAGCATCTGAACTGAAGTATTTTCTTCTGGGAATGCATTCTGAACTTTCTCTTGTTGGATTTTTCTCAAGCCATGAATTTTGACTAAGCCCCAAATTAGGAGTAAATAGGCACTGAGTTAAGAGACATGGTAATGTCCTATCTAATAGATTCCTTTGCATTTGGGGAAAGAGACTATTGCTGAGCTTTATGTATTTCTAATTTTGGTCACTCATAGAGCCAAGTCTTTCCTTCCCACATGTACCTACGCAGTCAAGAGAAGGAAATCATCTCTCCTCTGTAGAAGTGCCAGGGTAAAACAAAACAAAGAAAACACACAAACAGACAAAGAAGAAGCCCAAGACAATTCATTAGTGGGCTAAGACCTTAAAATAAATCACAAAGTATATGTCTCTGTCAGTGTGTGAGGGGTGGCAGCTCAGAAAGGAAATGAAACAGAGAAAAAAGGGGCAGACAAGTGAGAGACAAAAAAAAAAATATGTACTTGGTTAACTTGGAAAAGCTAATTAATAAAGAGAAAAAACATGGCTCAAGATTCAGTGTGAAGGTGACCTTTTTTTAGGTGATGCTTGTTAACAGCCTGGGATGTTACTATACAGAATATTAGCCTGAACAGCTATTATTTCTAGTAAAAGTAAGTGGGTCTAGAATGTAACATGCCTGTCCAGTGACTTAGTAGAAAATATGTGAATAATTTTGTTCTTAGACTCTCTTCTAAACAGAAAAACTTCTAATTGAGAAGTGTGGGGTATCAACCTTTTATATTCCAAGGCAAGACCAAAGAGGGTTGAAATGTGATCTTTGAGATACACATGAATGAAGTAAGGGACTTCCTGTTTTAATTAGACAGTGTCTGTCTTATACAGTCATAATGGCAACAACAACTCTTTCTGTTAAATATAGAACTGGAAACAAGAAGAGATAAAAATCAAGTAGATGTTACCAGGTTATTTAAATGGGCAGCAGAGAACTGACTGGTTTATACAAAGAGGGTGAGGTTATGCTGTGATCAATTTGCTGCTATGGAGTAATTTTCAGTCTTCGGGGCAGTGACACAAAGGTTGTACCAGCAGAGAGCGCTAATGGAACATGTCTCCAGGGATGGGGCATCTACAGCCTCTCTGGGCAACCTGTACCAGTATTTTACTACCCTTATTGTAAAAAATTTCCTCTTCATGTCTAGCCTGAATCTACCCTCTTTTAGTTTAAAGCCATTACCCCTTGTCCTGTTGCAACAGGCCCTGCTAAAAAGACTGTCCCCATCTTTCTTACAGGCCCCCTTTGAAGTAATGAAATGCTGCAGTAAGGTCTCCCGGAGCCTTCTCTCCAGGCTGAACAACCCCAACTCTCTCAGCCTGTCCTCACAGGAGAAGTGTTCCATCCCTCTGATCATCTTGGTGACCTCCTCTGGACCCTCTCCAACAGGTCTATATCTTTCCTGTATTGAGGGCCCCAGAGCTGGCCGTGGTACTCTAGGTGGGGTCTTACCAGAGCAGAGTAGAGGGGCAGAATCATCTCCCTTGACCTGCTGGCCATGCTCCTTTTGATGTAGCCCAGGAAACTATTTGCCTTCTAGGCTGCAAGTGCACATTGCTGGCTCATGTCCAATCTTCCATCTGTCAGTACCCCCAAGTCCTTCTCAGCAGGGCTGCTCTCAATCCTTTCATCCCCCAGCCTGTAATGATAGCGGGGGTTGCTCTGTCCCAGGTGAAGGACCTTGCATTTGGCCTTGTTGAACCTCATGAGGTTCACATGGGCCCACTTCTCGAGCTTGTCCTATGTGGCAGTAGGAAGTACTTCTGAAGAAGTTTTGTATACATTAGGAAAAGCTCTAATGCATCAGATCTAGTGTGATGAGGCTTCTAGAGTCCACCATAAGTTTTCAGGAAATGTGCAGTGGAAACAAAATGGTATCACCAGGATACACCTATGGAGAACAGTGAACCCAGGAATGGTTTGCACCTACCTCACACTAATATAAATTTCACTACAAAATGACAAGTTTATGAATCATCCATCTGGCTCTGTCAGAATTTCCTTCCAGAATGTTGATGGCTAAAATATGGTGGACACTAGGGTACAGCAAAATCTTCCCTGTACAGATTGTGTGCTAAATCAGATGTAGTTTCACTTTGACTGCATCCTCTACTGAAAGCAGAGAAAGTGGCATAATACATGTATGCATGCACATGCTGCACTGAAGTTCTTTAAACTGCTTAAGCACTTTAATTGTTTGAAAGCCAGAATTGCCAACAGGAATGGAGAGTGGAAAGGGGGGCAGGGGTGAAGAAGTGAGAGAAAGATTATTTCCTCAAAGACAGAAAATCCAGTATAGGGCTCAACTGTACCCATAGAAAATAAACCCGAGCTACTGCTGGATAGCTGGCTGCAGGCTTTAATAATCCCAGAGTACAAAGATAAACTGTAAAATCTTCCCTTTGGTCTTAGTTCTGAGAAAATAGTAGAAGGAAAATTTTATAGCGAACAACTCCTTTAATTTTAAGAAACCTGTTTACTGCTGTACCTGCTTAAATCAATGTTTGATGTCAGCCCACAAGAGTGGTTCTGAGAAAGATACAAGAAACCTTCTGAAAGTGCTGTGGGGTACTCAAAGAACATCACCTCAGCTTTGTTCCTGGTTAAGAGTAATTGGCCCATGCTTTTAAGATATAAGCTTGTCCTTTAGTAATTTGTATCCTGCCAGGTGTAACATTAGCTAGCAGAAGATGGGCTGAGTACACTTTGATAATTATTTTAGCAACAGGCAAATCAGCTATGATTGTCTTAGCAGCTCTGAGGCTGTTTGCAGTATTTCATGTGTGTCTAATGGGTGAGTGATCAATATCAACTGTGTTATTTTACCCTTAAAAATTGTACTATCATCTGTTGAATTCTCCCAACCCCACCTCATGTTTTAGGCTACATGCAGATAAACTCCATTTGAGTGTAAAACCAAACCTGGGCTTAACATGTTTGACAAAAATGTGTCTGTGCTAGAAAAATAGTGTATTAACAAAGCAAGCCAAATCCCCTTTTAATGAATTTAAAACTAGATTGGCTGCTAGCACATGATCATACAAGACAATCTGTAACACTTCCTGCAACCGTGATAAAAAGCCAAGTTGTCTTCAACCCAAAGTGATGTGTAAGAGGAGGAAGAGCAATCAGAAGAATGTTTTTTCTTCTTCATATAGACAGTACAGAAAACTGTGCAACAGCCTCTGGCATGAGCCACTTAGAGTTATTTTGCTACACAAAAGCTTACAGGAGGCGATATAACTTGAGCAGAACTCATCTCCAAGTTCTGCTTGATGCAGATAAGGCCAAAATAGGCAAGGACAGGAAAATTCGTATCTCCATTCTGTCTGGCTTTGGAATGCATGAGCTAAGAGGGAATGCATTAGCATAAATTGTCCAGGGGCTTAGGTAGAAGAAAACTGGGGTGATGTTTGCTGAAGCTGCACCTTCTGGCATTGCCAAAGATGCCTGTTTTCTGAAATGTGAAAGTATTCAAAACCAAGGAAGAATGATGAAACAGGAAAGTCATTCTTGGAACAGGGCTAAAGCTTCGTTTTCTCAGATAAGTTCAAGGCCAGGTTTGGGTTACAGAGCATTGTTATGTCTTACTAGAACATGTCTCAGTGAATCCAAATGAATGCATTAGCTAGGGAATTTCTTGTCTTACATGGTGAGCAAGATGTGAATATTTGACTACAGAGACAGAGGATTACTCATGGAGAGAGTAAGGGTTCATTTGGGTTTTTTTTTCTAATTCGGGAATATTTGTTCTATTTCATTGAGCAGTTTTTGTCTTATAACTTATACACAGTGAGTTGTGTGAACCTGAATGGGCGTAGCATGGCCAGACCTTCAACAAGAGGAGGTTAAGCCACCTTAATGAAACCTCTGAGCAGTCTCCTGGCAGAACTTAGCATGGTCTGTCCTCAGCTGTCACAGGGCTGGCCTGTGCTCCCAACTTATCACTTTGTACCCTGGAGGGACCTTAATGGTTCTCAGTCTGCAACCCAAAGAGAGATCAGGGGGAGCCTGTAGAATTGCCAGGGTTATGTCAGTGATAAGGAGGACCCCAAGGTCATCCAGTAGTCCTGTCTAATGGAGTGAGGTTTTGACAACCATCCTGTGGGCTTCGACTCTTCCATCATTAGCTCTAAGCTATTCCAGTACAGTGGATAGTCAAGCTCCATGTTTCTAGACATGAACACTTAAAAGAAGGAGAAGCTGAGAATCATGTTATTTGATAAAAAATTACAGTTAAAGTGCAAAGGTCCTATATTGTCATTCAAAGATGGGATTTCATACATGAATACAACAGGGTAAGGCCTTCTTTTGTAACTTCACTCTGCAGTGGTGTGAGGTGCTATTCAGTGCTGCTCTGCCCAAGCCTCTTGTACCTTCTGCAAGTCTGTGCCACCTCTCAAACCACTGTGGGGAATCAAGCATGGAGGTATGTAAAGAAAGCTACAAGGAGTATACCTTCACTATAAATCGTGTTTTCTAGCTCCTGTCACTCTAAAAATGGACATGTCAGATTACCTGGGCCATTTCAGTCTTCTTTCCTCTGAAATGGAGCCCTTGTACTGCTAAGGTTGCTGGAAAGAATCACATCCTCCTGTTCAGTTGAAGGTGCTTTTTTTCATCAGGTGTTTTAAGCTCCAGTTGCTGGAGAGTTTAAAGCAGAATAAGAAAGGAGTTAGAATAGGAATGAATCCAAGTTTATAATGAAATGAATTTTATTGTAAAATGATCTATTACCTGACAATTAAAGCCCAGAACTGAAAAAAAAATAGAGGAAGCCTTAACTGTTTGCAAATGTATATTAGTCTGGGCCAAAATTAGAACTCTGTGCAGTCCTTGGGAAAGTGGATTTTGGTTTAGCCCAGTTTTGCTTCTGGCACTGCGTATCAATGCATAAGATATTTGTTGTAGAAGAAATGCATCATTTTACATGCCTGTTATTACATACCTGTAAAAGGTATGCCTGTTCACATCCAGCAAATTTCTACTGTGTAGAAAGAGAAAGATCTTTCTCTTTGTAGGTGGTGCCATGATTGCCAGGCAAAACCCATGTTGCCAGGCTAAACCCATCTGAAGACTGTTAGAGGTAATACTTCATACCACACCAGGAAAGCTGAAGACAGTATTGTTTTCAATGGACTTTATCCTTACTGCAGCTGGCAGGGAGTTCACTGCAGCTAATTGAAGCAAACTGTACTTTTGCCCCTTGAAAGGTCAAGTGAACATGTAAAGAAATTTGTAATAATTATTGCAAGAGTAGAGCTGCATTGGTTCTGGCTTGAACATGTTGCTCTCATACACTCCTAGAACGTGACATTTACCTGAGTGCTGAGAAACCCTCCTGTGCATGTAGCACAGTGCAGCTGGAGTTCTTCTGAGGGCAGGCAGCTGGGGACAACAAGCAGTGGGGAATGGCCACCTGCAACTGCAGAGGAGTGGAGACATGAAGGGGATGAGAGACACAGAAACTGGTCAGAGAAAGTGCTAAGGGTGCCTTTTCAATAAGTTAATCCTTTGATATTTTCTCTATGGAAAACATTTTGATTTTGATTAATCCTTCAGCCGGTGGAAAGCCGCAGAGCTTGCTCATCATGCTTGGGGATGGCCACAGTTCTTGTGTAAATGTCCTCAAGGACACTTCTGTATTTTGAAACACACTGTGACCAGTGCTGTATGAAGGATGCAGTGATTGAAATGTCATCAGAGATGTTTGCTTGGGTAGTAACCTCTGGCCACTCACAGAGCAATGGGATGATATTTGGGCTATACCAACAGCCTAAAGGAGCATTAAAAGCCAGAAAAAAGCAGAAGAGTTAAGTATTTCAAGAATGGCAAGACTAGCGTGTTTAATTGTGTTACAATAAATACAATGATAAGAAACTACAGTTTTAAGTAATCAGAAAGTAGTGAGGTTAGTGTATAAGACTTGAGCTGCGTAGAAAGTGGGGAAGAGAACTGAACAAAAACATATGGTAAATTCAACTCAGGGACTTCGTGATGCCTGAGGAAAGACACGTAAATGCACAATCACAGATTTTTCGTTCCTAGAGGTTTTGAACTATTTCTGGGATATAAACTTTCCTCCTTTGATTAGTGGCACCTGTTAATTAATCAGGTGGAAAAATACCAGTCTATTTATATACTCATTGTTCCTGCAGGATATGTGGAAAGGGCAGCAGAGTTTTAAAGAGCATTTGAAGAGAATTCTTCTTCAATTAGGTTTGTTAAGCAAAAGAAAATGTCAAATTTTCCTACTTAAATCTGTACACTACTCAGCTGAAGACAAACAATTAAATTAGCACATACTGTGTTGTTTGTATTGACACAGAGCTAAGTCATGTACTCTGTGGATTTTTAACGACGATTTCTTTGCTAATCTGAAAGCAACATGCAAGTGTTGTAAGGTGCTATAAAACTCTTCATCATAACTTCAGAACGTGATCTTTTTGATCTGTGCCTGTTTACAAATTCTGCCTTGCCAGCGCATTGTCTTGTCCTAGAACGTGGGCACAACCACAGCATTACCTAACCCATCATATTTTTAGTGTGTCGGTTGTGGCTCTTTCCCCACTTCATTGTTTTTGACTGCTTGTGATGTGTGCTTGTGCTTTCTTTTCCTAACTTTGTATTGAAGGAATCTTACAGGTTATGTCTGCATAACACTTGAAATCTACAACTCAAAGGCTGAACAATGCCAGGACAATAGTTTGGGAAGTACTGTGCTACATGCTCATCTTACAGTCATGTTCTGGGTATCTAGAGCTGCTCACTGTCAGAGATTTCAAACTGGGTTAAATGAGCTCTCCAGTTTTACCTTTTGACCTGCTTCAGTCTTCATATTAAAAGCCATTAGGGTGAGGAGGACAGCATAATTTTGAAAATTAACTTTTTAAGATTTCCACTAACTTTAAAAACTTAAAGTTTCCATGGCTGAATTTGGCCAAGATTAGAGAAACCATTCTAGTTTTCACAAAAGCTATTGCATCCTCATGCAGTGTAGTTGTATCCTGCAGAAAACCAACTGCTACAGCTCAGAATAGTGCATTCTGCTGTTGAGCCTCACAACTTTTGGATATAAAAATTTGTCTTCAACACTTTATCTAGTGATTGTACTGCTCTGTCTTGGAGGGTCTCCCTAAGAACACACCACCAGGCTGAACTGAAATAGTTCACCTGAACCTACCTAAAGTTTTATACTGCAGTCAAGTGGACAATACTAAATAGGCAACACAAATAAAATGTTCAAGAAAATGTCTTGCTAGGATAGAGACTTGTAGAAAGCCAAAAATAATCTTATTCCTGCCAGGACTGAGATTCTCTCAACTCTTTTGCATCTGTAAAATGAGTGTAAGCAGACCTGGGATAGACAAAGGCAAACCCTTTGGTGGAATGACGTGTTCTGAGGGCATCATATGTATAATATATAAGATAGAAAACAACCCAATCATTCATTTTCAGGCCCATAACTCTAAATATACATTTCTTTGTGAAAGCTATTTTGTATTTATGAGCCTCCATCTGAATATTGTTGGTTTTCTGGGTGTAGTTTCCTGGCAGACCTCTCTGGTATGTTGATAAGGGGGGAGCAATCATAAACAGATCACCTGAGCAGCCTATGTATCTGATGTCCATTCCATCTCATACAAGTACTAGAATAAATTCTGAGTCCATGTGAATATGGAACTTTTTCCTCCTTTCCCAAGAATGTGGTTGCAGTGTGTTTACTACTGCTTTTCATTTGTTTTAAAGGTACGGTATGAAAATGCTAATTACAAAGGCACAAGACAATGAAGAAGATGCTTTATACTGGGTGAAAGTTACTGCTGCCTTTTAGGATTTCCTCTGTAAGAAGCTTTTTTGGTTCCAGCAGATGTCATGCACTTATCAAAGCTTCCTGTCTGTGATAATAAATACTTCTCCAAGGAGCATGCTGAGCGGTACAGCTAAAATAATGTGTCACAAATGATTCTATTATGCTACACTTGATTTCTATAATCCCCTTAACATACTAGGGGAAGTTAGTATTGCTACAAAACTAAGTTTCTTTGCTTTTCAGAGCTCAGTCCAAGTAATTTTTGCTGAGGCTCTTTTCAAGGAACTTGAGCAGAATTTGGCCAAAACAATTTTGTCAAAGCAATAGTTGTAATTAAAGCAATCTGAATGTCTGCCTATAATAAAAGTGTTATGGCATAAAAAGAGAAGAAAGCACTCTGGGAAAAAAAAAAAAAACAACCAAAATAAATAAGAGAAAAGAATGACTAGAAGTTTCTTAAACAGGATACATTTTGAGTTAAAATATGCCATATGGTGAGAGAAAAAGGCTTAAAATCTTTGGTGGTGGTGGTGGTGGTTTTCAGCTTGTGAGATAACATTATATTGGTGAACAAATACAGTCTGTTATCTGAAGTCTAGTCAAGCTTCGATCTATTTGTGCCCTTTGCAGGGTTTAGAGTAAAATATTGAAAATGTGAAGGGTCAGCTGTCTCAGACTTTAACCACTGGAAGACTGAGAGGAGCTCTGCTTTTTTCTTCTTCAATCTTGAATTTTCTAGTTTTTCTGGTTGAATGTGTATACCAAAGCTAGCGCTATCCAGTCACTTCTCAGAAAACATTTACAAACTAAGGGTTTTCTTAGTACTTTGAGAAGCATCTTGTTGGATATACAGTTTATAGCTCATATAGGAAAAGAAAGATGAAGCTTGGGAATAGCAGGAAACTTCTGTTTGCAGGTTAAAGCAGACACAAGAGGGAAATTTTTCACTATGAGAACAATCAGCTATTGGAATAGTCTCCCCAAGGAGGTGGTGTATTCCCCAACACTGGACACTTCTAAGATTCAGCTGGACAGGGTGTTGGGCCATCTTGTCTAAACTGTGTGTTTTGCCAAGAAAGGTTGGACCAGATTATCCTTGTGGTCCCTTCCAACCTGGTATTATATGATTCTGTCATCTGTGGTCACTATTTTCAATTGAAAGATACTTTGGAACTGTATTTCTTGAAATCATGAGGAAGTTTACAGCAGTTCTTTACAGTACAACATAAATAAGACTCCTAGTGCATCTGATGGGTACTTCCATGCTGCTATCAAAGCCATAGGAAACTTTCAAAGTTGATACCAAGAACTATAGTCAG
The DNA here is from genome assembly GCF_037038585.1 of Patagioenas fasciata. NCBI lineage: Eukaryota > Metazoa > Chordata > Aves > Columbiformes > Columbidae > Patagioenas > Patagioenas fasciata. The sequence goes on along the minus strand of NC_092524.1, from coordinate 23,237,740 downwards.
GAGAGTCAAGGAACGTTTTCCTCTTTTTGTATTTTTTTCTGCACATTGACATGTATCATACTTTTGTTAGTAAACGGTTAATACACAGATTTGGTGAGGAAAAAAAAAAGCAATTAAGATTGGGTATTTTTATCCTTAATGATGTCTAGATGAATGCTAATAACTGCGTTCAGATTTAAGTAAGACTTAATTGTAGAGCTCTGCTGCACCAATTCAGGCAGGAGTTTATGTGGCCACTAGAAACTTGTTCTGTGTGAGTGGTGTGGTCCAAAATCACTCTATAGCTGCTTTCATTGACAAACCTGTGAGAATTTACCATGGGAAAAAGTGTTTTGAGAGCCATCACTCAAGAAATAAATGCATTGGAGAACACAAATTTTGCTTTCTGTTGTCATGACGAAATTAATTCTTACTGTCTATCTCAATCAGGTCTCCTGGTTCAGTCTGCCATTGTGTGAACTACTCTGAATTATATTTCAAAACCTCCACACTTCTACTCCTTGTTGTCCGTATCCAGCATGTCTAGGAGCTGCTACTTTTCTGATCTTCTCACATTCTCACTGGCTTAATCTTTGCTCAGTGCCTTTGAAAACTACATTAATCCTCAATCATTTCATAGCCTTTTTCTTTGTGCAACCTGGCACACTCTGGATAAAAGCAAATGCAAGATCATTATTTTACTTGTCTCTGAGTTCCTGATCCTGCTGGTGATCTTCCTTGCCAGGGACCATAGAAGTTCACAGGACACCTGTCTTGCATGAGTTCTGGATAACTGCCTTGACTTAGGAACTGTAACTTAATATCTTTCCATCAGGTCTTGTTGTGCCACTAAATTGGAAAGTTAGTTAACTCACTAACATGCCCACACACAGACACTCTGACACACTCTCTTTTCATATGACTAGGTAAGAAATACCCAAAGGCACTGCTTTCTTGGGTCCCAGAGACAGCGGGTTCATGACTGCCCTCTGGAAAGATACCTGTAAATGTTCCTGTGTTTTCCTACCATCAGACTCACCACTCAGTGGGTAGGCAGTTAGCATTACGGATCTCCTTTTTACAAATTACTGCAGAAATTCCTTTCTATCTTCCTTTCAAACACTTAGGTGTTATCCTGATTGCTTTCTCCCCTGCCTACCTGACACTCCCAAAGCATTTCTAGGTATACAGTTACATACCTGTTTGTGTAAAATACAATTATCTTCTTTCTAACAAAACTGATGTGATTCAATGTGTCTGTCTAAAGAGATTATTCAAGGCTGTGTATGTGGACATAAACAGGATGTGTGATTGTGAATAGAGAAAGTTTCTTTCTGCCTGGTATATCTATCATCTTCTCTTTCTTATTGTTCAGATGTATTGCTGCAGTCCAGATAATATATAAGGTAATACATTAGACAATCAGACATAAAGAAACCCCAGGAAAAAAAAAGAGAAAAAAGAAAAAAATTCTCTGTTCCATGGTGATAAGAGTTCATGGAAAGACATGGATGGATATGTAGAAAAAGAATGATCTGCTTGTAAAAAAGTCAAGTGAGGTTATATTTCATTTTCCTTTGTTCCTGCTTTCAAATGACCTCTAGACTATCCTTTCTCCACAGTACAGTGAAGCTTCCTGAGCAGATTCAAAAGCTGGATAAACTGTTAAAGGAATCATTTAGTGAGCAGAAACCTCCTGCCAATCCTAATGAAGTTTTAAAAATGCAAGCAAATGGAGCCTAAGTTCAAATACTGCAAATTCAGGTGGATGTGTAGAGTTGTTTTCCTAAATGGCCTCATGAAACAATATTAAAAAAAAAAATCAGTAGAAAGAGGTATGTATCACTGCTAACTAATTTGGAGAGAGGAACGGGTTCATGCAGACAATTCGTCCCTGCAATCTCAGTAAGGATGCTGCTGGCCACCTATTTACATATAGAATCATAGCACTATATAATCATTTAGGCTGGAAAAGACCCTTAAGATCATCAAGTCCAACTGCAAACCCAACACTGCCAAGTCAACCACTAAACCATGTCCCGAAGCACTGTGTCTGCACGTCTATTAAACACCTACAGGGAAGGTGAGTCAACCTCTTCCCTGGACAGCCTGTTCCAATGCCTGACAACCCTTTCAGTGAAGAAATTTTTCCTAATATGCGATCTAGACCTCCCCTGGCTCAACTTGAGGCCATTTCCTCTTGTCCTACCAGTTGCTACTTCGGAAGACAGACCAACATTCACCTTGCTACCACCTCCTTTCAGGTAACTGTAGGGAACGATGAGATCTCCCCTCAGCCTTCTTTTCTCCAAACTATACCAACCCCAGTTCTCTCAGCCACTCTTCATAAGACTTGTGCTCTAGACCTTTCACCAGTTTTGTTGTTATTTGGATGCACTCCAGTGCCTCAATCTCTTTCTTGTTGTGAGAGGCCCAAAACTGAACACAGTATTCAAGATGCGGCCTCACCAGTGCTGAGTACAATGGGACAATAACTTCCCTAGTCCTGCTGGCCACACTGTTTCTGATACAAGCCAGGATGCTCTTGGCCACTTGGCCACACTGCTGGCTCATATCCAGCCAACTGTCAACTAACACTCCCAGGTCCTTTTCTGCCAGGCAGCTTTCCAGTCAGTTTTCTCCAAGCCTGTAGCTTCACACAGGGTTTTTATGACCCAAGTGCAGGACCCGGCACTTGGCCTTGTGGAATGTCATACAATTGGGCTCAGCCCGTTGATCCAGCCTGTCCAGATTCCTCTGTATGGCCATCCTACCCTCTAGCAGATCAACACTCCTACCCAACTTGGTGTTGTCTGCGAATTTACTGAGGTGCACCCTATCCCCTCATCCAGATCACTGATAAAGATATTAAACAGAAGTGACTCCCAATAATAAGTACTGGGGAACACCACTCATGACTGGTCACCAGCTGTATTTAGCACAACTCTTTGGGCCCAGCCATCCAACCAGTGTTTTACCAAGTGAAGAGTAAGCCCATTGAAGCAGTGAACAGCCAGTTTCTCCAGGAGAATGCTGTAGGACGTGGTGTCAAAGGCTTTACAAAAGTCCAGGTAAACAACATCCACAACCTTTTCATTCACAAAGTGGGTCACCTTGTCATAGAAGTAGATCAGGTAAATCAAGCAGGACCTGCCATTCATAAACCCATGCTGACTGGGCCTGATCACCTGGTTGTCCTGATATGATTATGATTAAACTCACTCATATGAATATAATAAACTCACAGAATGTATATTAAATGCTAAATCAGAGAAAACAGCATCGTTGTAAAGTGGTTGAGGGAGAAATGTTCTTCTTCCACTGCAAGAAGCAAGTCATGCTTCAGGGTGTTGCTTGTAATACCAGTCCCTAGGCCAAATCATGCTCCATGGTAAATGACTAAATCTCCACTCATAATTCATTAATGTCTTACAAATAAAAAGAAAAAAACTACATAATGCAGTTAAAATTCAATAACAAGACTAAGTGGCAGCAAGAGGCTTAACATAAAATCCTTATTAATGGAGACTAAAGCTTGTGTTACTCTTGTAGTGTTAATAGTTTTGTGTGTTTGTTGTTGCCTTTTGTTTTCTTCCCAAAGAGGACAAGACCTGACCAAAATATTTTATTGATGTAAAATACAATGTTAAACAACTGAACATCACATAGCAGGAGTGATGCCAAAGCTAATATGTACTTTGCACAATATAAGTATTTTAGTTCTCTCCACTCCATGGTCTATCATATTGTGGCTGTATATGATGACCTACATCAATGCTGTTGTGATTTGAAAAATATATCTAATCTAAGAAAATAAAACCCCACACTGCAACACATGCTGTGTCACAGTGGAACAGCATAGTCCCAGTCTGTGTCCTAAAAGAAGCTCAGCAGCTGTTGCCTTGATGTAATTAAAGCAGCAGATTACTCTATTTCAATTCAAACTAGAAGTTTCTTGGCAAGGTGATGCTTGAGCCCTAAATTCACAAGAGTTGTGACAGACAGTATGGACTCCTCACATCCAGCTAGTGAAATCTCTCTTGTCCTTTTGGTGTCCATACGTTTTTCTAGTCACTCATCTTTTGTCTAACAACCAGAGTAGACTCTTTCCTACATATGGGATAGGAGCAAGCTGATCATGTCAGGTAGAGCAGATCCATACTCCTTCTACCTGTCATGAACACAGCATGTGATTTTGAATTATTGGTGTTACACTATCTCTCAAGGGAAGGGGGAAGATAGAACCCTGATCCAAGCCTTGCTGCTAGCAGATATCCTTCAGGTCAGATTAAGATTGCATTTGCTCCCATGCAATTCCACTGATTGCAAGGACGAGCTCTGTCAGTGAGGATTCACCAAGTTTACTGTGCACCAAACTTCATGATACCATTTTTGCCATGACTTTTCAGCTGTGATTTGAGCCACCTGCCTGAACATTAGGTCATTGGCAGCTTATCCACTTTTTATTCTGAAGAAAGCTAGCTCAGCTTTCACAGAATCACAGAGTGATCAGGGTTGGAAGGGACCTCTGGAGATCATCTAGTCCAACCCACCTGCTAAAGCAGGTTCACCTAGAACAGATTGCACAGGAATGTGTCCAGGCACGTTTCAAATGGCTCCAGAGAAGAAGACTCCACAATCTCTCTGGGGCAGTCTGCTCCAGCGCTCTGCCACTCTCAAAGTAAAGAAGTTTCTCCTCATATTCAGATGGAACCTCCTGCATTTCAGTCTGTGCCCATTGCCCCTCATCCTGTTGTTGCGCATCTCTGAAGAGTCTGGTCTCATCCTCTTGACATCCACCCTTGAGATATTTATAAGCATAAATAAGATCCCCTCTCAGCCTTCTTTTCTCCAGGCTGAACAGACCCAGCTTTCTCGGCCTTTCCTCGTAGAAGATATGCTCCAGACCCCTAATCATCTTCATAGCCCTCGGTTGGACCTCTTTCCAGTAATTTCTTGTCCTTCTTAAACTGAGAAGCCCAGGACTGGATGCAGTACTCCAGATGCGGCCTCACCAGGGCAGAGTAGAGGGGGAGGAGAACCTCCCTTGACCTGCTGGTCACACTCTTCTTAATGCACCCCACAATACCATTGGCCTTCTTGGCTACAAGGGCACATTGTTGACTCATGGTCAACCTGTTGTGAACCAGGAGTCCCAGGTCCTTCTCTGAAAAGCTGCTTTCTAGCAGGTCAACCCCTAACCTGTACTGGTTCCTGGGGTTATTCCTACCCAAGTGCAGGATCCTACACTTGCCCTTGTTGAATTCCATCAGGTTCTTCTCTGCCCAGCCCTCCAGCCTGTCCAGGTCTTGCTGAATGGCAGCACAGCCTTCTGGTGTGTCAACCACTCCTCCCAGTCTTGTATCATCTGCAAACTTGCTGGGGGTCAGTCTCTTCATCCAGGTCATTGATGGATAGTTTAAACAAGACTGGACTCAGTAGAGACCCCTGAGGACCACCATTAGCTACAGGCCTCCAACTAGACTCTGCATCATTGAACTTTCAACTCCCCACCCCATCTTTTTTATTTTTTTCCCCCCTTCCTTAAGAAGACCAGTCCTCCTAGGAACAGCTCAACAAGTACTGACATTTATGGTTGCTGTTTACTCATTGCTTCAGAAGTGAGCTGTGTTTGGTTTGACAGCATACATCTTCCTCAAGAGAGGTTCGTAGACCCTGAACCAACACTTAAGCCAGTCTGTCCTAGGTTGTTTTTTTCAACTCTTGCTACCTAGGTTGAAGTAATTGCTACAAAACACAAACTGGTGCTTCATTTATGGCGTTCCAGGAAGAAAATGCTGTGTCCCTGACTCTTTCACAAATATTTTGCTCAAACCCCGAGTTGCTGCTAGATAACCCTTAATAAACCTCTGAGAGCTATTTTGCCAGGTCCCAAAAATACGATAATCTTTATTTTTTTATCCTATTCTAAAAGAGCCACTTGCTACGCTAACAAGAACCTCTCCTCTAAACAACTCACCATCCCCAAAACTAAAGACCAAACTAACCACCATGTTGCACTAACCAAAGCAGACTTTTATACTGAGAATTACCTGCTTGATTAATTGGCACAGCTGAAATACCATATACAGATTGAAACAATCTCTGCTAATTTATCTTGTCCACAGCATCTGCTTTCACTAGCTTTGTTGTGATCTTTGCCTATAATTTTTCGTTTAGATGAAAGATAATTTTTTTTTCTCTAGTCTTTACTCTAGGCTTATGCCAAGCTGGGTAAATATGTGTGAGATGCACAATTCTTTCTCAGTAACTGACAATATAAAAGGGCATTGTCACTCAATTGAGTAAATTGCTAACCCTTAACTTTTGTAAGGAATGGATTTATATTTGTTACTCAACGAAAAGAAGCAAACAGTTTTTCCAATCTTTTAAGACTAGAAACTTCAGAGTGAATACAAGAAAGAAAGAAGCAGCTGAAAAGAAATATAACAGCAGGCTTTCCCAGCAGGAGGTAAAATAAAACCTAAGAAAAATGCTTGAAGGAAAGAGGAACAAAAAATCCCTTGTGTTTTAATAGATCATTTTTCTGCACTTTGACATGCTTATGCATAGAAACCAGCAACAGAAACAGGCTATAGCTTAAAAATTGCAGATAAATTGATTATCTCATATAGCACTGTATATCTCACATGCAAAACTAACTGTAAATATTTAGATAATCTAAAATCAAATGCTTGCAGACAGATTTTTTTCTTGTACCTTGTACATATTGTGGGGATGAGGGACAATGGAATGAGCAAGTACCTGACTTCTTAATGATTCAGATAGGAGTTAGTTTCTTTGCTTAAAAGGCAGTAAAAATGAATTTTAATTCTGATATTAATTTCTATTAATGCACTTGCATATCACCTTGGTAGACTAGACTGTATTTGAAGTCAGTGAAAATACAAATTGTGTTCACTTTGAGAAACTTATGTACTGTCTTAAGATTAATAAAAATCAAATCTCCTGGGGTCAAAGGAGTTTTTCTCCTTTTCTAGGGTTAAGTGCTGCCTCAAGAGGGAGTAGAGTAGGTGACACTGGGCTAGGCAGAAGATCATACTTAATCATTCAAAAGCCACCACATATATCTAGCTCTTGTTATGTGCTGTTTCATGTGACTACACATTTTCCAATGTTTGGTCTGTTTTTAAATAAGTCCTGTCAGTGTTTTCAAGCACCTGTATTTGGCAGAAAATATCTGCTTGGAAGGTCTCAGTTCTTAAAGTTCTCTGTGGACCTATTTTGGAGTTTAGCTGTTTGGCTGCTTGTCACTATAACATGTGAAAATTATGAACAGAATTAATTTGTATTATCACGTTCTGGCTTCATTGAAGTTATACTAAAAGAAGTTTCAGTCTGCTGGGTTTCAGATGAGCATTCTGGATGCTTCATTTGTTTGAATAGCCATAGAAGCTCAGTGCAGTGGAACAATGATTTCTTTAACTGAGGTAATCATTTGCATATTTGAAAGATCATAGCTGCTAAAATGCATTCTGCACTGTTTTATGGTACTTACAGAGCTACCATTGATATAGAGATTATATTAGCAGTGTTCACTTGCATAGGAGGGGCTCATGTTGTTGGTACACTTTTGGCTTTGCATTTGAGTCCCAGGACTACCCATGAGTTGGGGTGCAGTCAAGCACAACTCTGTTTTCTCCATCAGCAAGAAAATGTGATGCATAAGAAAGCCTTATACATATTCCCTGCATGCTTTAACGTGGCGCTGTGGCCTTCATGGTATGGAGAAAGCTGTGCATGTGAACATGCACTAACGTCAGTGACAGACAGCAGAGGAGTAGGACACATTCAGAGGGATCCCATCCATAAGGGCCCAGATTCTGCCCTAAAATACGTCTGTATATCTTCCATTGACTTCAATAGAAACTTCTTGCAGCTACGTCATTATGTGACTGCAGGTTTTAGGTGCAAAAAGTTCTCTGTTCTTCTGGAGCTAAATATTGTTTACAAGATGCAAATAGAAGCAAAAACAAACATAAAAACAACCAAACAGCACAAGGAAGATTACTCATTCCATAATAATCATTACCATGATTCAGAGGTCAAAGAGATTTTCATCTTCTAGTAACTGGATAGAAAATTTCTGGTGTAAAATACTGATTTTTGTCATGTGCTTCTTGTGTACAGGAAGCTTCTCTTATCCTTCACATAAGGTATTTATTCCATTATTGTTTCCCTACTTTCCCCCCCCACCCCCTTCCCACTCCCCACCCCTTCATACTCAAAAGCCTGGAACAATACTTCGTCACTGGTCTATTCATAAAAATCTCATTGCTAAGAGCATTGCGAATTGCAAAAAATTACAGTGCAAATGCTTAGATTATCATCCCTCATATTACCATTTTTCATGTGATTATATTAATCTATCAAAGCTTTTTATTACAGATCTGCATGCTTAGCATATTTTAGTATTGGGTCTTTTTATTTAAAAAACCCATACCAATCAAAATTTCAGTCCATGTTGAAGTTCCACTTGAAGAGCTGGAGAGTGTAAAACACATATTTTGCACTTAAGGGAAGCACACAATACAGTAATATGTTCCTGGAAATTTAGGAATATTCTTATAGAGCTTATTTCCTTCTCTTCTCAGAGGTTATTTGGACATCTACATTCTACATGACTGAACTTTTGAAGAAGATGGTTGCTATCATGTGAAAGCTCTGCATTGTTTGACCACCTCAAGCAGGGCTGGCTTTGGTTCACTTGGGGCATAATCCTGAAGGACTCACTACAGCTGTGGGAGTAGGCCCACCATCCCCTCCCTTTATGAATCTTTATTTGTATGCTGACCAGACCTGGAGTGGACAGAGGAATCTGGCCAGCAGACATCATGCTGTTGCTTAGAAATGGATGGGAATAGAAATAAAGTGTGAACACAACAGCAGGCCTGCTTCTGCTTGGGCAGACTTATTTCAGCAATGGTGTCAGGGGAATGATACGCTCCCATTGTCTGTGAATTAGAGAAAAGATCCACAGGGGAAGAAGCAGATATTGTGAGGTTGCTTTCCTTTGGATGGTGTGAAGCTATAGGCATAGCATCAGGTGGAAAAGGGTCCAGGAAACCAGACTAAACCTAGCCCAAAGCAAAATCCTAGAAAGACAAGAACATAATTAAGTGCCTTTGTTTACTGATGCATTCCTGTTCTACCTAACTATTTGCTAATGGAAAAGCCTCTAAGGTTTTCTTTTGAATTACTTTGAGCTGTCCATATTTCAGAGTTTCAGAGGAATATATATATAATCAACCTGTAGTGAATAATAGTTCTAAACAAGTCATACTTTTGTGTTCAGAGTGCAAGTGAAACTAGATGTAGTCCTCAGTTGCAACATTTGGATCCCAAGTTCCTTGATTTTGTGGCACACTTTGACCAATATTTTCATGACTTTCTGACCCATGTGCACGAAAACTGCAGATACTGTCTCATCTTTCTCATAATTCCTCAAATAACTACTATGCACTTTATCCTCTGGCTAATCCTCATCTATCTCTGATACTTGCATTCATAAGTCTTCTGATACTTAGGCTGTCAGAATATGCACTGATATTCTTGTTTGTTATTCCACCATCAGCAGTACATTTTGTTGCAAAAACCATTGTAAAATATTTTTAAATGTACAAAATAAAAATTACACCACTTGGAGCATTTTTTCTCCCTTAAAAAAGTGAGTATCCTCTAACACATTTTCTGCTGTGTTACTTTTTTAACAATGAAATGTATTGCAGAAACAAATGCCATTTCACTTGGAAAGGGAAAATCTTGGAACTACTTATATCAAAATTACGAAATTCTTATTACAGTTCTAATCATAACTTTCTGTTGAGAAACTTTATAAAGACAAAAAGCTGTACCGTTTATAACAAAACATGATTTGATTCTCTCGAAATGGCTTAGTACTGACGACACTGAAACTTTATGTGTCTTTTCAGATCTGTTTTAGGTCTATAGACCTCAGTCTACTGTTGTAAAGATTTGGTTTCCTTTTTCTAAAGTCTTGACCGAATCTGGCATAAGACCAGATCTCAAAATACATATTTACTTGATAATAATAAAAAAAAATGTTCTTTATTTATCGTATTTACGTAGACAGCTGTAACTTTTAGGGAAGCTGTATGTTTTATTTGTAGTAGTATTTTCAGTATTTTTTGAGTACATTTTAATATTTTCTATATAAAAAGGGACTTTATTTCTAATGATTTCTCAGGCTTTGAGAAAGAGACATGGCTTTCAAATTCCTGCACTCATGTGCATATCACTTACTGAAATATAAACCAGACTTAGTAAAAAAAATTTTTCCTCTAAACACTTCCAGTTCAATGAAAACAAAGGCTTTCTTGGGGAATGCGTAGTTTTCTGACTAATTTTCAGTGGGAGTTTTTCAAGTCTCATTAGAACCAAGTTGAAAAAGATTCTTTTGACCTCAGCATTCTGACTATATTACAATAAAATGTAATGTTGAAACGAAACATTTTGGGAAGATTAAGTAAAGTGTTTTGGAATGCTTTATTTTGCAAGTAAATCTTCATTTTTAAACTCTTTTCCTGAATTGGAATTAAATAAGGTATTAAAATCTGCATTTTCCCACTAATAGAAACTTTATTCTTTAGCCATCTCTCCTAGTTAAGTAGACAGCCGCAGTCTCTGGGGAAACTGAATTTTCCAGCTCAAGACCAATAGTTTACTCCGTGAAACAGTTGGGATGACATGTCTCAGGAATTAAGTGTGTATGTTTCTCGATCATTTGAGAGATAATCACAAAAAAATACCTGGAAGGCTGCATCTTCAGAAGGACAAACAATTGCCATTTCAGAAACTTCTTCAAAGCAGTAAATATACAGTGTTTGTGAAATGTGGGAAATGATTGAATATGCATCAGAATCCCCAGGACTAATCCAGATTTTCCTCTCAATTATGGCATCTTGTGCTATAACTTTTACTTGATTTTCATTTTTTATTCTAGTGCCAACAATATGCCTAAGCAAGTAGAAGTGCGGATGCATGAAAGTAATTTAAATCCAGTGGAGCACAGATCCAGGAACATATGCGTGCAATTCTGCCAGTCGCTCCACAGGAATCTGCTCCTGACACTTACTGTATTCGGTAAGCTACATCTGCTGGTCTGGAAATTGTGTGTGTATCTACATTTGCTCATGTAGTACCACAGACCTGTCTGTGGTCATCAGCTGTTCCTGATGAACAGTCAGAGAGTAAATAGAATGCCCATAGGCATCATCACTTTAGTTCACGTATGCAGTGTATTACTGACACAACAAAAAGCAAATCTATACCACGGAAATACATTACAGAATCACAGAATGATTAGGGTTGGAAAGGACCTCTGGAGATCATCTAGTCCAACTCGCCTGCTAAAGCAGATTCACCTAGAGCAGATCACACAGAAATGTGTCCAGGCGGGTCTCGAACGCCTCCTAAGGAGGAGACTCCACAACCTCTCTGGGCAGCCTATTCCAGTGCTCTGGCACCCTCAAAGTAAAGAAGTTTCTCCTCATATTCAGATGGAATCCCCTGTGCTTCAGTCTGCGCCCATTGTCCCTCATCCCATTGTTAGGCACCACTGAAAGATGTCTGGTCCCATCCTCTTGACATCCACATTGAGATATTTATAAATATTGATGAGATCCCCTCTCAGCCTTCTTCAAGCTGAACAGCTCTCTCAGTCTTTCCTCATAAGAAAAGTGCCCTAGGCCTCTAATCATCTTCATAGCTCTCTGCTGGACTCCCTGCTGTAATTCCTTGTCCTTCTTAAACTGGGAAGCCCAGAACTGGACGCAGTACTCCAGATGCAGCCTCACCAGGGCAGAGCAGAGGTGGAGGAGAACTTCCCTGGACCTGCTGGTCACACTCTTCTTAATGCACCCCACAATACCATTGGCCTTCTTGGCTACAAGGGCACATTGTTGACTCATGGTCAACCTGTTGTGAACCAGGAGTCCCAGGTCCTTCTCTGAAAAGCTGCTTTCTAGCAGGTCAACCCCTAACCTGTACTGGTTCCTGGGGTTATTCCTGCCCTTGTTGAATTCCATCAGGTTCTTCTCTGCCCAGCCCTCCAGCCTGTCCAGGTCTTGCTGAATGGCAGCACAGCCTTCTGGTGTGTCAACCACTCCTCCTTTGGTATCATCAGCAAACTCGCTGAGAGTGCACCCAGTCTCTTCAGGCAGGTCATTCATGTACAGGTTGCACAGGACTGGACCTAATACTGACCCCTGGGGAACCCCACTGACTACAGGCCTCCAACCAGACTTTGCACCATTGATTACAACTCTCTGAGCTCTATCCATCTAGTTCATGATGCATCTCACCATGCATTCATCCAGCCAGCACTTCCTGAGCTTGCCTGTGCGGATGTTGTGAGAGCCGGTGCCAAAAGTCTTGCAGAAGTCAAGGTAGACAACATCCACTGCTCTTCTCTTGTCTACCCAGCCAGTCATACCATCATACAAGGCTATCAGGTTGGTCAAACAGGATTTCCCTTTGGTGAACCCATGCTGACTACTCCTGATAACCTTCTTCTCCTCCATATGCTTGGAGATGACATCCAGAATGAGCTGTTCCATCACCTTTCCAGGGACGGAGGTGAGGCTGACTGGCCTGTAGTTTCCTGGGTCATTTTTCTTGCCCCTTTTTGAAGGCTGGAGAGACATTAGCTTTCCTCCGGTCCTCAGGCTTTGAATGGAGCATGATTTAAATCCCGAGACCAGTCAGATCAATGTCATTCAGTAGAACTAAATGCAACACATATTTTTCTTTCTGTTATTTGGGACAAAAAAAAAATTAAATAAATAAAGCTCTTCAAAATTTCCTTTACTTAATCTTTTGTCTCTCAGGTCATGCTCTGCTGCTTTTAATGCATGTTCCCCTCTCTGTAGCTGTAAGCCACCACTCCGTGATCTCATCCTGAATATTGCCTCTGGCTTTAGCAGATTCCAAATACGGAACAGTTTGACATTTCATTGTGGTTCACTGGCTCTTTGCCTGTTTCTTTTTCACTGAAAGCCTAACAGCCAAATGCAGCAAATTCACAGAAGTACTTTGTTTTGTTATTGTTTGAAAGACCAGCTGCAGCTGGTCTTGAGCTGTAAATTTCACATCCATATTTTTCAGTCTTCAAAACCCATACTGCTGAAGTGTTCAGGCAGCGTTTTCTTTGAATTGTATTTAGAAGGTGCCTGATGCAGTCCCAGAAAAAGTTTTAAGTATACATATATTCTCCATTGTTTCGAACTGATACTTCAGGGAGACGTATTTGCTGCAAATCACAACTTGGGCTTTGCTGTCAAGTTTCATTATGCTTGAAACTTGGAATCAGGATGTAAGGCATCTTGGATGTAAACATAAAATAACCATTCACAACTACCATATTATTGTAGTAAGCATGGTCTTTTCTTCCCTAGGTCTCTCAGTCCTGAGAGAGGGGTTTAGGTGTTATCACTGTACAAATCTAAATAAGTCAGGAAGGGATGTTTGTGGTTTGAGAACATTAGCACAAATAGAAGAGAATGATGCAGACCATAAAAGGGAAGGAATAATAAATGAGTACTAAGAATCAAGTTTACTTCAATTATATGTGCAATATTGATCAGGCACTCTTTACCAAAACCCGCCAAATAAAACTTGAATGTTTTCCTCACAAGACTATTCTAGCTTTCATGCAGGGTTTTTCTTAGGCTGTAAAACAGCTACTCATGCTGACCTTGTTTTCAAGTGGTACCATTCTTACGTTGTGAGATAGATCCCATACTCCAAAGAGCTGGGTCCTAAACCCTGGCTCTTCTGTCAGTTCTGTATGACCCTATATAAATCAGTTCACCTCTTGGTGACTTAATTTTGACAGCTGTAGAACAATTATATGAGTTATATTTTACTATTCCTCAATGTATTGCAAGGCCTACACAGGTAGTAAACCTCAATATGTTAGTAAACCTTAATAACATTGTAGTTTTTGGCAAATCCGTATTTGCAGAAGCAAAGTAGTACAATAGGTGTAAGCTCAGCTGGCAGAAGATTCTACATCAGGACCACTTCTCTTTAATAATGAAATACATGGTAAGCACGTTACAGCCTCATATTAATCAGAAGGCTAAGCTTTCTAAAATCTGTCTCTGTACCAAAAGTTAGTGGCTTCGTGTAACTGTTCTTTCTGCTAGGCTATTGTGCATAATCAATGTGCATTCAGTATATTTATGTTACTTACCTGCTCTCTTTTATTCTTCTTCCAGGTGTCATCCTGGGTGCTCTATGTGGAGGCTTTCTTCGTCTAGCAACACCTATTGACCCTGACATCATCATGTTGATAGCCTTCCCAGGAGATATACTTATGAGGATGCTAAAAATGCTGATCCTCCCTTTAATTATCTCCAGTTTAATCACAGGTAAAATCTATTAGCCATCAATATTTTCAGATGCTTGCTGCAGATATCACCTGGTTTACTTTCTGTGACGCAGGAAGAATAATAGTGTGATCCTGTCAGGGATTTTGCAATTGCAGTGTGTATTTCAGAGTTAATTTCCAGTTAAATTAGTTTGCTTTAATATGTAGATACTCCAATGAATTTGTTTTCAAACACAGGCACACATACTACCTTCCTGAACATTAGAGATTTCTTAATATGCTGTTTGACATAACTGCTGAATTGGACCTTGCAGATAAGATGGCATGACACTAATGAGCCTAGCCTTCTTTAAGCTGAGGTGTCAACCAGACCATGGCCTGTTTGCAGCAGTCAAGGGCAGAGAATGGTATGATATCTCCTCAAATTAGTAGCAACAGACATTGTTCACATAAGAACTGGAGGGAGAAGCTTCAGTAATCTATTTAGTGGTGAGAATTTCACAAGGACGAAAGTAGGTGCCTGTAGGCAGTCATTAAACTTAACAAATTATAAAGGATTTTGTTTGATGATTATTTAGTTGGATATTGAGTCTCAATATATTTGTTTGTTTCTTAAAATAAAACATCTGCAGGACTATCTGGTTTAGATGCTAAAGCAAGTGGCCGATTGGGTACAAGAGCCATGGTTTACTACATGTCCACCACTATTATTGCTGCTGTGCTGGGCGTGATTTTGGTTTTAGCCATCCATCCAGGGAATCCAAAACTCAAGAGACAGCTTGGTCAAGGGAAGAAGAATGATGAAGTATCTAGTCTGGATGCTTTCTTGGATCTGATCCGAAACCTGTTCCCTGAAAATCTGGTCCAAGCATGCTTTCAGCAGGTAAAACCTTCTACACCTTGTTAATATTTTTTTGTATCTTTTACATAGCAGGGATGTGTTAATCTAATTGTTTAGGTGAATGACAGAAATTATGATGCAAAGAGAAATAGCCATCTTAAGTCTTGAGCAGGTACATGAAAGAACTGTATTTATAGCTGGTTTGTTTTTTGTTGTAGTAATTTAAATTCATAGATATTTTTAAGATTATTTTTAGTTTGTTGTTAAGTAAACCTTTATTTTTTTATTAACTTTTTATACAGTATGTACAGTCATGAGTGCTGCCTTAGAGCTGAACGGTTGATGAATTATGGGGTCTTTCACCCAGGTTGAATTTGATCTTTGTTGTTAGTTACAGAGCTGATGATTCTGCAATGCCCCGTTTGTAATATATGGATGATCTTGATTCCAGCTGGTTGCCAGTAGCCATGTACCACAAAGCCCAACATCTCATAAGTTCTATTGCTGTAGTAGAGTCCAGACTAGGTAGAGATAATACAATGAAGTGGCTGACCCACCTACAGGTGTCTCCATAAGGCCAGGTTTGAAGCATGCTGAGAAAGAAGGAATGCTTGCACTCTGTGTTGCTTGCTCTGTAGGTAGATAATTTTTAATCAAAATGGTTTCACTTTGAGGGGTAAAATAAATAAAATTTGCATGCTTCCTAATTTCTGATGGACCCTATTATATTTTTTTGTGTAAGCTGCTTTTTCCTACAACTAAATTGTTTGACAATAATGCAGATTTTTTTTTTTTATGGAGTTTTATGGGGTTTGTTGCCAAATGTTCCTATGTGAAATGGCATGATAGATGGAGCTGTGGTTATGGCCAAAGAATAACACGAAGAGGGGGGATGGAGGGAGAAGAGGCCATGTGGAGTGGAAGATTGGAGGCCAACCTGAGCTGCTAAAAGGGCTTGGAACGTTCTCAACATTTCCAAATCATCATGGAAATGTCAGTCACGTGATCAAACTGTGGGTGGCTAAACATGACAAGTAATGTGAAATGTATTTTTGCAAAACTGAGTGAGAGGAGAGCAGGGTGCTTATGTTTTTTTCTTACTTTCCCTCATTTGAACTGTGGAAGACAGAAGAATGAAATTTCTGGTCAGTTGACAGTGGTCAGATTTCTCAACAAAGGACAAAAAGTGGGAGAAAGAAGATAGTTTTCTTGAAACCTTAATATTGCTTTTCCATTGTATGTAATATCAGTGTTTATGTGTTGTTTTGTTTTGTTTTGTTTTAATTTAGTCAAGAAAGCTACTGAGCTTTTTGGCTTTCCAGTGTTGACTTTTATCAGATTCCAAACTAATTGTCAGTGAAAGCCACTGCCACAAAGCCACCTTTCATTTGCAAAGTGAGTCATTCTCCTTTCTGGATGGAACTTGTGCCTTCTATTAGCCCTTAACTCCTCAGTGAGGAGTTAGACTTAACTTGCCACTCTATTTATATAGGTGGAAAATTAACTGCTTCTAATGCTGTCAACATATATTTTCTCTTCCTACATTTATACAGACACTCTCCATGAGCATCTACTGTTTCCAGGTTGCCTTAGGAGGGAGCAATTTTTTGCAGAAATCCTGTGAAGAAATATTTTGAAGGGTGCACAGCAATGGTACTGTGTAGCCATAGTCTGTGGGAGGATTTTACATGCCTTCCCTTTTGAACAGGCAGAAAGCAATGAAGGGATCCCCTTGCAATTTTGAGATCATTCACTTGCAAACTAAAATCTGAATCATCATGGGATTTAAGTATCTCTTGATTTTTTTGTATGGTGCACAAGAAAGTCATAATTTACAATGAAAACTGCTATTCCAGCAGAGACTTAATATCTTATTGTGCCATGAAAGAGAATGGGACTATCATCACTAAATACAATTGTGACATTCAAATGGTTTTCTGGCCTGAACTGTTGGCAGAATCTAAACTTAATGTTAAGCTCAGCATTTTTACTGACTGTGACCCTGTGCAAAGAAGGGCTTAGGACCTTTGACTTAAGTGACTGTACTGGAATTTGTGAGTGTGAAGAGCCTTATGTTTTAAGTTCAATTTCTGGGACTCTCTTCTTACATTCTGGATATGTCACATAAAAAAATATTGTGTTGACAACATAGATAAAATTTAGCTCTGAAAAGAAGGCAAATATGCAGGAATGTTGCTTTGGTTTAGGACAACCGAAGAGTTTCTTACGCAAATCTCTGTGGTTTTTCTGTCTACACCTCCCTCTCTAGATTTAGACAGCAGGTTTTGAAAGGAGAGAGCTAAACTTGTTTAAAACCTTGTGGTTTTAAAATGTATGGATTGAATCTGGATCATCCTCGGTAGTACTACAATGTCTATCTCAACAGAAACGAGGTGCAAATGTTCTCTGAAAGGCTAATGCACCGTTTCTGATGCCTTGCTCAAACAAGGAACAAAGAAAGGAGGGAGCAGATGGCAACTCAGGGCAAAGGCTGCGGGAGCTGGGTCTCTTTAGTTTGTAGAAGAGGAGACTGAGGGGTGACCTTATTAATGTTTATAAATATATAAAGGGTGAGTGCCACGAGGATGGAGCCAGGCTCTTCTCAGTGGCAAACAATGACAGGACAAGGGGTAATGGGATCAAGCTGGAACACAAGAGGTTCCACTTAAATTTGAGAAAGAACTTCTTCTCAGTGAGGGTGACAGAGCACTGGAACAGGCTGCCCAGGGAGGTTGTGAAGTCTCCTTCCCTGGAGACATTCAAAGCCCACCTGGACACATTCCTGTGCGACCTCTCCTAGGCGTTCCTACTCCAGCAGGGGGATTGGACTAGATGATCTTTTGAGGTCCCTTCCAATCCCAAACATACTGTGATACTGTGTGATACTGTGAAATAGGTCATAGCTTCCTAACCATTTTTTTTTCCTGTCCCAGAGCCATGAAGAGGCAGGAAAGGCTCAAGGTGTAAAGTGGGAGGAAAACATCCCTTCTAAAAGCAGCAAGTCACAGATCTCTTTTCCCACTCCTTCCTTATTTTCCTAGCCATAAACTCAAGCTCATTTCTCTCCCTACCATTTTTTCCAAGCTTTCACTTGCCAGGAGAGGTCCATATCCATTCAGATACTCATGTCTTCTCTTTTTGAGGTAGTCAGATTTGATTTAATAGGTATCTGGCAGCTTTGATATTATTTCTGTTATCTGTCACTCACAGTATTTTGAGAGCTCAGAGGACTGTGGGTATTCCATTTTGAGCAGCCACCAAGTGAAATGTTGGAAATGTCATAAGTTTTTAAGTCAAGTTAACTATCAAAGCATGATAACTTGAGCTGGGCAGGCCATCCTGAATAACAAGCCTTACTGCAGAGTTGCTGCTGTGACTGGTCTTAGGGGTGCCTGCCTTTTGATGCTGAACAAATGGTGTCAATATGTAACATACAGTCTGTGAATCACCATTTGTGAATCATCTGGACAAAGAAGCTAACTAGCTGTAAAGTGTTATGTCATGGTGGTAAGGAACAAGTATTTGCCATGTTTTTCATACTAGAGTCATGAGAAAGACTCACAAGACTTTGTGACTCTTGGAACTATTTGAAAAACAAACTTATTTTTAGAAGAGGGGGTAAGAGGTTGTGGGATGCATGTCTAATCCTTTAAAAATATGGTTCCCTGGAATTTCGAGTGAAGACTCGTTTTATTTTTATTTCCTGATTTCCTGTATGGATTGTATTCAGTCTGTTTCCATTCTCATCCTCGTTTTTTATTGCTTTCAGATCCAAACTGTCACCAAGAAGGTACTGGTGCCACCACCCATTGAAGAACCACCTAATGTCACTGACTCTGCTTTTGCTATGATGAATGAGACAGTGCGTGAAGTACCATCAGAATCCCAGCTGGTCATTAAGAAGGGACTTGAATTTAAGGATGGCATGAATGTCCTGGGTAGGAAAAGTTTTTGCCTGTTAAATATGTACATCGTATGTATGACACAGCTTTTGACTGTGACTGGGTAGCCAGTGTTGTCTGATGTGCTCTTCAGTGCAGATTTAGTCTCCCCAAATAATCATCAAATGTTGTCACCTACTGACTGCCCATTGGTCTCTGAGATGAAAATCTAGTGGTCTTACTCAAAATATGACTGTATCACAGAAACAACCAAGTGAATTATTCTGGATTGGCAGCTTTGCAGGTATTAACTGGAATACAGTGGGGAAGCATGTAGGAACTAACCAACATATCCTTCCATCCTAGTAGTAGCCTACCTATACTAACACATATTGGCAAAACAGTATGGAGGAGAGCTTTAAGAGCTGGTGCTTTACCCACCCCCTGATGAATTGGAGCTCAGTTGTTTCCAGTAGGTGTCTCAGACACACTGAACAAAAATTTAGCTTGAGGCAGTGCCTGAAGTTAGAGGTGGGGTGTGAACTGCGCCACCCAGAACTGGGCCAGAATAATCCCAAAGAGACTTGACACATCTCTGAGTCACAACTCCCTCCCTCCTTTCATCTTGACTGCTGACCTTTACCAGCTGCAAATTATGAACAACTGCTGTCGTGCCATTTTGTCTGGACAAGTCAGCAAGTGAGGGTGCTACAAAGGTTTTGCCTGTCTCCCACTCCTTCCTGAACCACCTGTTCAGTCAGAGGCACAGGGGAACAAAGAGCCACCACACCACTTCTATTTTCTTCTCTGTGCTTAGACTCACTGTTTTGTCAGCCCAGAGATGAATGTTCCCCCTTCACCTTCTTACTTTCTGGATGTGGGCCAAGTCAGTCACAAATTAGCCCTCAATTTGTAGCCTCATTGACAGGCCTACGCTTGAAGATACACATGCTCTGTGGCAGCATGTCCACAGGGCTAAGACTGACACCTGTGTTTATAGGTGTTGTCCTCCAAGTGGGACAGTATGTGGCAATACCTAAACCACTGCTTTATCTCACCACTAGGCCATCACTTTTTAGTGGGAAATGGCCCCTGGCAGTCTCCTTATACCTGATGAGCTGCTCCTGCTGACACAGTGGCTGCTGTGCCTGCAGATCTTCTCCAGATATTGGTGAGCTGGTTGGCAGAGGCTGCTTTGCTTAGATGTAGGGGAGATTGCATCAGTAAGCTGATCAGAAATTATTTGTTTCTCTGCAAGGCATCCTGCTCTACAAGAGTGAGAAGCCACTGTATTCTGCCTGCCTCTGTGGCTCCTCCTTCCATTCAACACCTGTGGGCAGAGGAGCCACTTCCTTTCAAAGCTGCACATAGTCATTTTGCACACCCTGTCTGAGGCAGCATCTCATTGTTCACGCCGTTACCCTCACCTGCTTTTTTCTCTCCTGGAGCTCTGCTTATGCATTAAAATTAAACAATATTTCTAATGTGAGAGTTGCATTAAATTTAGTGCTGGACTTGTATTGTACAGGCTCTATCATGGATAAGAAAATAACTAGAAGGCTGAATATGATTCCTACAGAAAAGGAATACACAATTTAGGTGGGGGATTTGCTGTAGTATTTTGATCAATGAGTTTCAAATGTTGCAGTTTCTTGGTTTGGTTTGGTGTAGTTTGCTTTTGAAATAAGAAGTGAAAATGTTGGGGAACTGCCATCCAGCTTGCGTAAACTGTACAAGCCAGACAAATTCCTACAAATATAAACCAACTTGACTCTTGTGACTAATGTAGCAGCTCTTTTGTAATTAACAAAGAAAACCACCTACTAACATTTTCTGGTGCAGAGCCTGAGTTCCAGGAAGCTACTTGGTGTTTCTCTGTGCTCTGCAGCACACTTCATACACTTAATTTCCCTATTTAAGTGACTCAACAAAGATAGCTTGATGCTAAAGAGTGAGTTTATATCCAGGAGACTGGATTAAAAAAAGAAAAAAAAGTCTGGTTGCTAAACCCAGTGTGAGGGTATGGGACAGCCTGTCTTCTCTCAGAGTACTGGTAGCTGAAATTCATTTATCTTGAATGCTTTTGTGTCCCGATGGGTTTTTCCTTAGGAATTTCCCAGATGAGTTCACCTATTTGTTCAAATACTGAACTAATGCCATGACTCAAAGTTTGGCCTCAAAGGGTGGCTGAAGATTCAAACCATCTATCAGTATCAGTTAATAATCCCACTCTGGACACTGAAAATTGCTGGATGGTAAAGGTTAGCATTGAAGACACAGCTCTGAAGTAATGCATCACAGATGCACTCAGTTTTTCATGGTGATAGTTCAATACTCTGGACTTTCATATCTTAGCATTTAAATTTAGGAGCCAAATATTGTACTGAATTCTATGATTATGTATCTGCTAACAGCTGGTTTCAGTGAGGTTAATCTGTTTCATGGAAATTCTGTGGTTTAGCTTAAAGTGCAATACCCACCTTTTCCTCCCACCCCCACCTTCTTCATTTAACTGGAATACTGATGGCCTGCGAAAGTTATGTTCTGGGGCTGCTTTTACTTTTCCCTGTACTCCAGGACTGACTAGTCTGTAGATTGAATCTATCAAGAGACTTTTGTAAAGCTTGAGAAAAATGCTTGCGGTGTCTAGTGACTGTTTTAGCAACAAAGAGTCATGATATGGCACTGTGTTGCCTCTCCCATTTACGAGGGGCGATGAAGCTTCTAACAGTTGCATGACACTGAAAACATTACGGTATAGGTATAGAATCAGTTAAGAAAAAAGATATAGTTGGGCTTGGAAATTGGGATTTAGTAAAATATTGAAGAATAAAAGGTGTTTGAATATCATCATGAAAGTTGAGAGTGAGTCCATATTAAAAAGTCCCAAGAGATGTGTAATACACTATGGTTCTGAAAACTGGATTAGCAGGTAGTATCAAGGCATTGACTAGGTGCAAAAACTTCCTAAGAACCTGCTTTTCTTTTTGTCTTGCCATTTTTTCTAATAGGTTTGATAGGATTCTTTATTGCTTTTGGCATTGCTATGGGGAAAATGGGAGAACAGGCCAAGATGATGGTGGATTTCTTCAACATCCTGAATGAGATTGTAATGAAGTTAGTAACTATGATCATGTGGTAAGTTTAAAGTTCTAACTTCTAGAACAAAAAAATATTTTAAAAAACCCTAGTATAGCATAGAGTAACCACAGTTTGTTAGTAAACAATGTAATTAAGTAGTTCATTTATTAAAGCCTTGACAGATATGTTAGAACCGCAGCAGCATTATTTCTATTTGCTGAGTATTATTTAGGACCCAATGTGAAATATTTCTGAAGGTATTCTGTTTTGTTTACTGAAATCCAATACATTCAGGTACCAGCAAGGCCTTCAAATGCCACATTGATTATGGAAGTTAATTACATAGAAGGATATCTAAGCAAGCAAGAAGGCCCTACATAAGAACATCCAAATCTTCCTGAGAGGTCAGCATAATCCCAGGGTATTAGCTAGGAGGTATAATTACAAAGCAGCCTGGAGATACACTTTGCTTACTGTCTTCTGTAGTAAAAATACTTTACTACCAAATAAAATTCCAGTGGTTTTCAGTGATGTGTAGTAGTCCCTCTACCCGCATTTGCTGCAGTATCTGTGTCTTACAACCTCGCTGCAATGGGGTCACTGGAAGATATCTGTCTTGTTTTTAAAGTATACTCATTCATAAGAATGGTGCCTGGCTTGCCTTCAAGGAAGTAACTTTACCCAGTTAAGACTGGGCACTTGTTTATATTTCTGGAAGGGGATTCGCCTTTTTTTTTTTTTCTTTTTTGAGATATTTCTTCTGAGGGCTTCCCCAAAGCTATTTGTACACAGTGCCAAGTGCAGCCATATCACACAAAACCAGTTTTTGAGAACATAAAAATTCATGACTCTGTTTGGTGTTGTACTACTGTGGTTTATATCTCTTAGGTCATTGAGAGCAGAAATAGCCATTCCAATACACGCATATCATGCTCCGTTGCTGCTCATGATTCCCTAGTGTCCCTGGAAGTGATTTCCTGATTTACACAGCTACAGTATGCCTCTCTCCGAGGCTATAGATGGACACAATTTATAGAAAAGGGAGCAGAGTGCCTGAAGCGCATCTTCAGCATCATCAGTGTTTCAAAGGGAGACTGTAATGCAAGAGTGATGTAGATGATAGCTAACAGCAATGTGCAAATGTGTAGCACAAAAGAAAGAGCTTGAAGTAATGACTTTGTGTTCCTGTTATGCTTCTGCTTTTCTGTAAATAATCCTGCTGCATAAAAAACACAAAGCCCTGCTGATTTCAACAGTTATCATAACCTGCTTGTCTCAACTCTCTATAGAGAGACAGTGACTATGCTCTCATTAACACTTCAAGAACAAGAATTACTTCACTTGACACCAGTCGGTACACTCAAGACATAATACCTTGCCTAGAGTGTAAGTTTTTTCTAGTAGTCAGTGTTGCAATGGCAGGAAATAACTCAAGTTTCAAGACATTCATTGTAAATGTTTACTTTTAATGATATGTTTTTTATTTCTCTTTTCATGAGAAAGGAGATTGGTGTTGGGGATTCCACTTGCTCATCTCTAGAGTTTTTAAAGAACTGTTGTGGCCAGAAGCAGGTTTTTTTTTTTTTTCTTTAATGTGTGTTTATAAAGACAAATGGACTTCTTTATGCAGAGTTACATTTTATTTGGTTTATGATTTCTCTGCACAGAGAGCTGAAACTCCCATGGCAACTCCAGACTCTCTGGAGCATGACATTGCTACACAAGCCTAAACCAAATCAGACATCTGTCTCTGACACAGTGTAATTCTTTATAAGAAATATGCTTCATCAAGTGTATTGAAACATGGCTTTTAATGATAACTGGTAAAACAACTAGCCTTGCATTTCAAGTGACAGGACTTTCCAGGTTTTGGGCACATTGCTTGAGAGACTGAGATGTTTCTTACAGAAAACATGAAGCACTTTTATTCTGAAAGTCAGTTTCCTTTGTATTGTCTTTAATTAGGCATCCAAATCACTAATCACTTTTGAAATAAACATTACCATTTATTTTCAGAGAGACATTTTGTTCACTGTTTCTCCACATGTTACCCGTATTACTTTCTCCCAGCTTCAATTTTGTAAAACAGATAGAGAAAGTGAATGTCTTTTAAAATTATATAATATGCTAACATTTACCAGTGCAGTTATAAAGATTTTCTTCTATCCATGCACTTTCAGACACTTTTTACTGTAGCTGATTATTATGTTTTTAAATAATATCGATTATTTTTTATTATTATCACCAAACTGTGCTACCATTATCATCCTATTTAAAAGTTCCATTTATGCCATCAGGGAATCACGTGACTGAGGTGACAAAAACCCTACCCTCAGTAAGAAAAGCCCGTAATTAATGAAGAATCCATAAACTATAAACCATTCGCCCAAATTATTAAAAGAACATAATGAAAACATTTGCAGCGTCCAAGATAAAAGCAATTCATTTCAACAAAGAATTTTACTGAAGCAAATAATGCAACTCCCTGAAACCAGATAAGCAATGGGTTGTAAAGTTATGTATTAAGAACAAATACACCACTATTCATAATGATCCACGCCTGTGTTACATAATAGTATTATTGTATGATGTTATTCCTGAATCAAGGACTATTCAGGAAATGCATATTCCATTAGATGGGATGGAATAAAATGAAGTAGATAGGGAATTTGCTGGAGATGGCCATTATTTTTTTAAAAAGGTCTGAAAGCTATCCTCTGAATTTCCATCAGTCCCTGTTCTGCATCTTAGTGTTGATCCTGAAAGCCCCCTACTCTTTCTCCAGCGTGTACTCTGTTGAGCAGAATTGTTATGACTACGCTGCAAAGCCTAGTTCTCTCTATGCTTTTTCTCTTTCTCCAGGTATTCCCCGTTGGGCATTGCTTGCCTCATCTGTGGAAAAATCATTGCAATCAAGGACTTAGAAGTAGTTGCTAGACAACTTGGCATGTACATGGTCACTGTGATTGTAGGTCTTCTTATCCATGGAGGGATCTTCCTACCTCTGCTCTACTTTGTAATAACAAGGAAAAGCCCATTTTCATTCCTTGCTGGGATTTTCCAGGCATGGATCACAGCACTAGGCACAGCTTCCAGGTACACTTGAGAAATAACAGCTTGCTTTATTTTTTAGCAGATTATTAGCTACTATTTAGAGATAGTACATCTGCTGTTCTGACCTTCACTGCAAAAGAATTTTATGCCATTGAATAAAAACTGTTTTTAATCCAGCCATGTTGAAATTAATAAAAATAACCACACACCTTCAGGATTTTTTAGAAAGATTGTACAGCCAACTGCAGAGAGTTGGGAGACCCTCTTTTTGTTTTTTTTTTCCGGCATTGGCCAAATGACTTGTGCAAATTGTGTTACCTCTGTACTTGTTTCCTCAACTAGGAAACAGTGATAAGCCATTTATTTTGAAAGTATGTTAAGACCAGTCTGGTTTCATTGGGAAGAAAAAAAAAAGAAGAAGATAAAAAGTGCTAGGTTTCAAGAAATAAGTGAAAAAACCTCTCATTTTATTCTTTCCTGCATTTTGGCAGAATAAGAGGTCATCACTGATCAACTGAGCATTTCAGACTCATTGATAATGCACAGAACAGACTCAATAAAGGCAACTCAGTAATAAATTGATGATTTGCTTTGGGGCAGTCAGTAGATCTTGTGTTGAAAATATTTTTCAGTTAAATACCATATTTTTAAATGTTTTTCTTCAATCAATGTTTTATTTCTGAATGAAATGTAGTCTTTCATTTCAACTAAAAAGGTGAAAACGAAAAAACCTAGTTCAAAACTGACCATCAGAAAACTGAGGTGTCTTGATTTCAGGAATTTCTTGTAAGGACTATAATTCATCTGCCTCTTTGGATTCACCCAAACTGCTCTGCTGAACAGTTTGGGTGGATCTCCCCAATTAACAGGAGGTTCTGGGGTGACCTTACTGATGTGCATAAATAGCTGATGGGACAGTGTACAGAAGCTGAAGCAAGACTCTTCTCAGTGGTGCTTAGTGACAGGATGAGAGGCAGTGGGCACAAGCAACACAAGAAATTCCATCTGAACACAAGAAAAATCTTTTTTATTGTGATATACTGTGACAGTGGTTGAATGTTGACATGGTTTGCCCAGAGGAGTTGTGGAGTCTCCATTCCTTGGCATGGTCCTTGGCAACCTACCCTTGTTGCCTCTGTCTTGAGCAAAGTGGTTGGAAGAGGTGACCCCCAGGAGTACCTTCCATCCTCAACAATTCTGTGGCTCTGTGATTAAAAAATGCTGGATTATAAGAGATATAGTCTGGCCAGGAGTTTCACTAAACCAAAATTTCCGTAAGGCTTTTGTTCGCTGAAGTGTTTGGGTTTCTACTTAGATTTTCAGTACAAAATTTACAGTATCCATGCACAACTTTTGTGTGTTTTTTTTTTTTTTTTTAGCATGAAGTAATGTTTTTCTGCTGGAGTACCGAAATGTAAAAGTGTAGGGGATTTTAAGTGATTCCAGCATATGGGTTTACCTGGCTACTAGCTTTACCACCAGATCTGAATTACAGGCTAAACAGAAGTAGACCAGTTCATAGCACCACAGACAAGTGACAACATAACAGCAATCACCATCAAATAGTCTAACCTGATACCTCTGGAAGTTGCAAATGCTTCCCATTCAGGGACCTATTAGAGCTCTTTGGCCAGGCTGAGAAACCATGGAAGGCATCTACATGTTGTGCTCTTATAATGAAGAAACATTGTCTCCATGTCCTGCCCACCTGATATTTGCATACTGCCTGGCTGCTGAGCCCACTGGAGTTCATTGCAACAATGATGGGCCATGGCTGGTACACACCTTATGCTGAT
The DNA here is from genome assembly GCF_037038585.1 of Patagioenas fasciata. NCBI lineage: Eukaryota > Metazoa > Chordata > Aves > Columbiformes > Columbidae > Patagioenas > Patagioenas fasciata. Next base: position 23,210,734 of record NC_092524.1, on the reverse strand, counting down.
GATCTGATTTGTAACAGTAAAGGTAAGGTGGGACTTTAATTTCTGAAGAGAAAGAACTTCGTCTGAGTTTCGATGTGTGTCAGTGAACTACATTTTCTATATTGTCTTTCTTTTAATAAGATACAGGAATATCTTTGCTGGAGTAGGCAAAGTGATACTGGAACTGACTTGAAAACTGACTAGTAGTTATTGGTTAATGACTCACTATATATTTTCTGCTTTCTGCTATAAATGTAGCTGCTACAGTAATTTGCAAGAGAATATACTACATTGTTTCTAGGAAGTATGAATCCTCTCTGATTTGGCTAAACCCACAGAACACGATTAAAAACATGGTAAAATAAATCATAATTATGAATATATCTGTAAAGATGCTAGAACACAAATGATTGGTACCATGTATCTCATGGCTTATTGACATCTGTTAAAAAAATCACCTCAGTGAACAAACGATGGTCCAGTCATTTGAGCACAAGATCATAGAATCATGGAATCATTTGGGTTGGAAGAGACCCTCAAGGTCATCGAGTCAAACCATAACCTAACTCTAGCACTAAAAATGTCCCTAAGAACCTCACCTAAGAACCACATCTTTTAAACCCCTTCAGAGATGGTGACTCAACCACTTGCCTGGGCAGCCTGTTCCAGTGCTTCACAACTCTTTCTGTGAAGAAATTTTTCCTAATATCCAATCTGAACCTTCCCTGGCACAACTTGAGGCCATTTTCTCTTGTCCTGTCACTCACTACTTGGGAGAAGAGACCAACACCCTCCATGCTACAACCTCCTTTCAGATAGTTGTAGAGAGCGATAAGGTCTGCCCTGAGCCTCCTTTTTCTCCAGGCTAGACAATCCCAGCTCCCTCAGCCACTCCTCATAAGACTTGCCCTCCAGACCCCTCAGCAGCTTTGTCACTCTCCTCTGAACTCTTTCCAGTACCTTTCCTGTAGTGAAGGGCCAAAAACTGAACACAGTATTCAAGGTGAAGCCTCACCAGTGCTGAGCGCAATGAGACAATCTCTTCCCTAGTCCTGCTGGCCACACTATCCTTGATGCACACCAGGATGCTGTTGGCCTTTTTGGCCACCTAGGCACACTGCCAGCTCGTGTTCAGCTGGCTGTGGATCAACACCCCTAGATCCTTTTCTGCCAAGCAGCTTTCCAGGCACTCTTCCCCAAGCCTGTAGCATTGCATGAGGTTCTTGTGACCCAAATGCAGGACCTGGCAGTTGGCCTTGTTGAACCTCATGTGATTGTCCTCAGCCCATCAATTCAATCTGTCCAGATCCCTCTGTAGAACCTTCCTACCCTCCAGCAGATCAACAGTCTCAGCCAACTTGGTGTTGTCTGCAAACTTACTGAGGGTGCACTCATCCTGATAATTGATAAAGATGTTAAACAAAACTGGCCTTTATACTGAGCACGGGGGAATACCACTCATGACTGGCCTCCAACTGGATTTGATGCCATTCAATACAACACTTCGGGCCCAGCCATCCAGCCAGTTGTTCACCCAGCAAAGAGTATGCTTGTCCAAACCAAGATGTGAATCTAATTCTTCTAATTCATGTTTCCATAGATATGAGACTAGAGGAATCATTTAGGAAGTGACTCAGGCATCCACAAATCCAGAAGTGTTTGGGTTTTCCATAGATCCCATATAAGATAGATCAGCCTTATGCTTCTTCCAGATAACCTAGAACATTTATTGTGACACTATATTTTTATAGTTAGCTGTCTCAGTAATTCCTTAATCTCCCTTTTCCATGTTTTAATTATCTATAAAATGGAAAGAGTACATTTTTTATACCCAATAGCATCTCTATGATAGTGGATTAATGAGTGAAAAACCCTGAAATTGCAAGGCACTAGCAAGAACATGCTGCCAGTATTTATCTTCTATGAGCAAATTAATATTTTTATAGAAGCAATGACACCAGAATTAGTGGGATACAATAGTGAAGACCTTTGAGAAATTCTGCCAACTTAGCTGAAGGAAAGCAAATATAATAATAGAATCATAGAATTGTTTAGGTTTGAAAAGACCTTTAAGATCCTCAAGTCCCTAAGCATCACATCCACATGGTTTTTAAATACCTCCAGAGATGGTAACTCAACTACTTCTCTGTCACTAAGCAGAGGGTGCCTGGCGAGGCTCAGGGACTGACTCAGCCCTGTCTCACTCTGGGTGCTTTCAGAATCCAGGACCAAAGATAGTTCCCAGCTCTTTGTATCTGAAATTCCGCGATCATGTTTCACAGGTTCCCTTTTTACATAGAAACAGTCTCAGTTTGATATTTTCAAATGCCTGGCACAACCACAAATAAACCACAACAGATGTGCTCCAGCAGCTTCTGTATGTAATACCAATTAAAAGGAATTTCGCCAGGTCAGCTTTCTTTTCAGAACAGCTTCTCAGGCAACAACCAACTTCATTTAGTAGTGGACTTGACTTGACCTCAGAGATAACACAGAAATGTAAGGAACCAAAACATGTTCCTGTGTTGGGTTTCATGTTTGATGCAGCAAGTCCTTTGCCTGAGGCAGGCAAACCTGTCAGGAGAGGGAAGAAGTAGAAGATATTTGCGTCTACAGGAAAAAAAAAAAAAAAAAAGCATGTTCTGTTTTCAGCAGTATTTTTTTAGAAGATGTTTTATTTTGAGCAAGTGAATATAATAGCCTGAACTACTCCCACAAAAGCAAGGCACCATGGATCTGTGCAAGGACCTGTTCTCCTCTTCCAGCTGTCTTTCGCATATTTTCCTATCCTCCAGCTGTATTTCGTATCCTCTTCTGTACTATAGTGTCAGGGAAATCCATGGTTTGTATCTTTGTCTAGCTTTTTCGTTCCTCAGTGTGACGCTGATATCCATTCAAAGCAAATTCACAATCAAAGAAATTTAGGATTTATCCATACACTGTCCATCAGAAAACATCTGGAACTTATCTTTTTGAACAAAATGCAATAAATAATTCATAAATTAGGCTGAAAAATTCATCTATAGTCTCTCAACCTCTCATCTCTCTTTCAAGTAGGGTCCATGTCTTGGCCTCAGTCCCACATCCACCTAAATGTAGGCTTAATTTAAAAATTGGCTAAAAAAGGCTTGAATCACAGCAGAAAGTGGAAGTAGAAAATGCAAAAAATTATAGCAGAATTTCTGACTTTGCTCCCTTATGTGTATTTGTTATATTGTCTTCTCTATTTTTTTGCTTTCTCTCCTTCAGTGCTGGAACTTTACCTGTCACATTCCGATGTCTTGAAGAAAATCTAGGCATTGATAAGCGTGTAACAAGATTTGTTCTTCCTGTTGGAGCAACTATTAACATGGATGGAACTGCTCTTTATGAAGCTGTGGCTGCCATCTTCATCGCACAGATGAATGGAATTGAGCTGGATGGGGGCCAGATAGTTACTGTGAGGTCAGTTAAAAATACTTGGTTTCTACAGAGTGTAAAATGTGACGCATTGGGTTGGATGTCTTCTCAGTAACTGTGAGATTCAGTATGAAATCCATGGATTTCTAATAATGATATGCAAAGGAATGTCATATACATAGGTCCTGGTTTTCTGGTGACATGCATCTTCTATCATTTGCAGCTTTAGTGCATGCTAGTGGTGTTTTACATGATTTTGCAGTTGACAATGCAACGTGAAATAAAGCATCCTCAGTCCAATACAATGCCTTTTTTATTATAGAGGGATGCTACAAGTGATACATGGAGCATTAACTTTCTAGAATGTATCTGTTTATATACATTGGAAGAAAAAAGCGCACCTAGAAAATTTATCCAAGTATTTACATTTGCCTGTGCTTTTTCTGACTTTGATGAAGAGCAAACCAAATGGACTGAGAACAGCCTAGCCTGAGGGTGAGATTGCCTGTGGCATCATCTGGATACTCCTAGACTTTTTATCTTGAACCCAGCAAATATTAGCTCAAATCTTTTAATACCAAATTGTCATATCTAGGACTAAGCTGAATATCTGGATAGACAAAGGAAAGTGTCCATTAAAAATGGAGAAGAGTGATTCAATACTCTTTACTGTAATGGAGTTTTAAGACCTATTAGGTAGAGTGACTAATAAACAATAACGGCAAAGCTATGACTGCTGCAGCTGAAGTTAATTGACAATGGAAAACTTGATGAAGACATCAGGCCTAACATTTTGAATAGTTAAAATGAAAACCACAAGTGAAGGCTACCAAGTTTGCCTTCTTCCTTTAGTTTTCACCCATCTTTCTCTTATTAAAGCCTTTTAACACTGAAGAAACTCCTGCAAAGGGATGTCTAATTGTATGTGGGTTTTTTTCTTTTTTTCTTTTTTTTTCCTTTTTCTTTTTCCTTTTTTATTTTTCCTTTCTCCTTTTCAATTTTTCTTTTCCCTCCCTCTCCCTTTCTTTCTCTTCCATGTTTTTTACCCCTTCACTTGTTCTCCGACAAATTTTATTTTTCATGATGTTGATATTTGTTATGGTCTATGTTGTATTTTTAAAAATATTTGGAGCACATACATTCTCTGTAGAGGTGTTCATCAAAAAAATGAGAGGCAAAAACAAAGACAGGTGTGGATTTATGAAACAATAAGATGAATTTTGCTTTGTCATCTAGGGTGATTTATATATATGGTTGGTACACCACTGTCTTCTGCTGTGGGACTTCTGGATACAAAGACTTACTCTTCTGTAGTTGATAATAACTACTTCCAGCCATTACCTTACAATTCAGTCTTCAAGTAACATAAATAAACAGAAATAAACCACCCTTAAAATTCAACCTGTAGCCACCGAACTTCAGCAAGTCTGGATGATCAAAACTCAGGATTCTGTACCCTAGATGTTTTGATAGAGCTCAGAAAACAGCACCAGTCCAAATATTTGAATGTCCTAACCAACTTACAGAGCTTAAAACTCTTAGACAACTCTCTTACAACTCTCAGAACAAACCCACAGATCTGCCCCCATCCCCCATAATAAATATTTTTGGAGATACACAAGTGTGAAAACTATGGCCTGAGCTTACCATGATTTATCATATAGTCTTTAGTTTTATGGGAAGAACTGATTAAAAAATAAGACCTTCCTAATGATCACATGAGTATACAGTGAAAGTGTATATTCCTTTTCCTGCTACTTCCATTTTATTTTTGGTTTTGCAGTCTGACTGCCACCCTTGCAAGTGTTGGAGCTGCCAGTATTCCCAGCGCTGGACTTGTCACTATGCTTCTGATCCTTACTGCAGTGGGTCTCCCTACCCAGGACATCAGTTTACTTGTCGCTGTTGACTGGCTTTTGTAAGTTGTGCTGACTCCGCTGCTCAGTGCAGAAAAAAGTAGTGAAGCAATGTTTATCCTTAGTGCTTTTCAGCAACTAATATTAAAGAACTACAAGACTCTACAGATGAATCAAAGGAGGAAATAGGCTATTTGATGAAGTAGGAGACATCATAAAGCAGCTTCTCAGGTGGTTTAAATTGTTATAGAGCTACTGAAATCAGTCTCTATGAGCCAAGGATCTTCTTATCTATTTTCTTCTTCCTAATGATGTGTCTCCACCACAGACATAGCTCAAAACAGTTTTCTGATCTTCGTATTTCTGTTTCTTATAGTTCTGATGTAATATTAGGGATGAATGCTGAAAATACTGGTTCCATCAGGATGTTGTCAGCAAGTTACAGGGTAACTTGGGCATTTGTGGTATCAAATTTTTTATGCTCCTAGTGGAGAATTCTATTTCTTTCTGTACATAAAGTAAAATACTTTTACGAAAGAAACTGTTCTAGAGCAGGATATAAACCAAAGATAAATAAGAAAGCAAACTGAAACAGGGAAGGTCATTCCTTAGGTCATTTTACTGACAGATTCCTCAAACTGGAAGGACTGACTTTCATTTCAAGACCTTGAGCTCCATTGCAGGTCCTCTGACATGAAACAACTAACCAACAGACTTTACCAAAGCTTTTTTTCTTCAACATTTGAATACAGAAGCTGTAAATATAGACAGAACATATGACAAGCCATATACTTTATCTTGTTTGATGATGTGGATATCATTCTGTCACCTGCACAGAGCTGACAAGGAGTCAGTAGTCCTCTTAAGTTGTACTGGCTTCTAGAGGCTTTTATATTGTCCTGTGCTGCTGCAGCAAAGTATATTCTGGTCAACAGCCATCTCTCCAGTAATATTAAGTAGTAAAGATATATATTTCTGTTGTGCCAGCAGTAGTCCTCAGAAGGGGAGATGTAGGTACCACTCTACTATTAATATTTGTGTATTTTTCTCCTACATTAGAAGCCTCAACTGCCTGCTTCTGATAGCTTTCAGTGCCAGATATACTACTAAAATTATACAAGATGGAGTAGCAGAGTTGAGAACGTGAAGATAAAATAGTAAATTCATTTTCTGTCATTATCTTTTGGCTCACTGAGAAGAATTCAAGGACTTGGTCAATCCTCTGACATGCTTTGGATCTACTACTGTACTCTATCTGTTATTACCTATCTTGTCACTAAGAGTTGTGAAGAATAGTGTGCAGCTCCAATTTCTGCTTCAGAGAAAAATAGGAGAGGAATTTACAGCTTGGGCAGGCAAACGGAAAAGATGATTTACATATTTTATATACAACTGAATAACATGATATCATCACTCAGAATGGTGAAATGAAGCAGAATTCAGCAGTCAGACTACAGCTGACACGGAAAAATGTGGTATTCTGTGGATTTATTATATTTATCAGATCATGGTTGGAAACAGGAAAATTGCATAGGAATCTGAAGCTGGGAGGAGGAGAGCAAAAGGGAGGTGCACACTGATTTTAAATACATGTGTTGGCTGGCTCTCAAAGTAAGACAAATATGTAGGTTTCTGCAGCTGGTAGGAGGATGTGCAAAAGGAGCTTGTCATTTCAGTTTCTTTTTAGGAAAATGTCATTTAAAAATATTCCTGTGGACTTGAGAAGCTCTAGCCACACTAGAAAACCTCAGAGCTGTGTTTACCAGCAGTTCTGATCCACTAGTAGGTATTGCATTTCAGACTTGTCTTCAGCGGCATTGTTACTACCAGCTCATCCAACCCTGCTTGGGGAATAAACACATCTGTACTGTGTAGCTGTAGCAATGAAGAATGTAAGTATAGGAAGGATAGTACTTCTGAAAGAAATATTTTGAAGTACCTTTCCAAAATTAATGCCAGGCAAAAGAACCTACCAGCAAAAACAGATGAGTTTGGATTCTTCTGGCCTAACAATCAGTAGTGCAATTGCAGTGTGATTCAGAATTGAAAGGTAGAGGGAAAAGGAAAAAGAAGTCAAAAAGGAGATGAAAAGCTCTGTGTCATGCCACTAGTGCTGTGAAGTTGAGACAAAGTTTATTGGTGTGTTGTGCTAATTAACATGTCAATAGCTAATAGCTTTATTTTCTATCTTCCAGTGGTTATGCTGTGGTAGCCATGATAATGTAATGAGACATGGAAAACAAAATGCTGCTGACATTTCTGTTCTAAAGATGCCTTAAACTTTCTGAAATAAATGCAGTAGCTGTAACATTAACAGGACTTCCATGCCCTAGTTTTAATTCGTCTCATGTCATTCAACCTCTGTCTTTTGCTTCTTTTGTAGGGACCGGATGAGAACGTCAGTCAATGTAGTGGGGGATTCTTTTGGTGCTGGCATTGTCTACCACCTTTCCAAGGCAGAACTTGACACCATTGATTCCCATCATAAAGGGCATGAAGACATTGAAATGACCAAAACTCAGTCAATCTGTGATGACATGAAGAATCATAGGGAAAACAACTCAAACCAATGTGTTTTTGCAGCTCACAACTCAGTCATAGTAGATGAGTGCAAGGTACCTTTCACATTTATGGATATCGAGACATGTATATAGCACTGCATGCTTTATTTTGTCTTATTTTTTAACCTGCATGTATTTTTCAAATCACTCTGAAAATAACAATGTGACAAGGTCCATGAACCCCAGACATTTTGAATGAGTTTGAGCAGTTCAAAATATGTTTTTTTGCACTCTTTTTAAAAGTTGTAATTTGAGGGGAAAAATCATGTACATTGTTTACATATCAAAAGGCAAGATGGCAGCATATTATGGAATATGCCAAGAAACAGAGAGTATGGCATCACCTTCTATGGACATTTACTTAATTTCTTATGGCAACACAGAACTTAAATTCCCAACCCAAGTGAAGGGTAGATGCAATTCAGATTCAGATGTTGTCATTTGCTGACTGCCATCCATTATATGCTGCTCGGTGATGGACATGTTGAATGCACTTTAGCATCAGAATGCTCCTGCACTCATACAGCATGCTTATGCTTTGCTTCTGTCATTGTTTCTAAGTTATTAAGACACAAACATTGTATTGTCTCTCTAATCCTTGCTGTAACTAACATGGATTATTAATAGTAATAATGTCTTGATCCAGAGCAAAGTGAGCTTGGGAAACCCCACCAGTTGAATGAGAAAACAGTTGGGGAGGTTAGTGGTTAAAAGTTTACTAGGCACCTACCACTAGGATGGGGCAGTTAAAAATCAAGAGTTTTTGAAGAGGAGGAGAAGGAAAGTGAAACAAGCTGGAACTTTTAATTTCATAGTCTTTTTTGTATTTATTAATACTCTAATGTGATCCTGTACACTATCTTTGACACAGTGAATTTGCCAGTGAGTCTGCCTTAGCCATTTATCCGAACAGACTCTAACTGTGAATTCCTACACTAAGTCCATTGTCAGATCACTGTATTGTAAGTCCTATTCCATCTTTTTCACCTGTCTCCAGCCTGACTGGAAATGTTCTTTACAATATATTTTTTTTCTAATTCTTACTTCTAGGTATGTCAGGCCGAACCTGAATTTCCAGATAATTCAAAGTCATTTCAAGTAATACTGAGTTCAGGAAACAAAATACTTTCATCTTATCCTCATTTTTTCCTTGAATCTTCCACATATTAAATAACATTATTTTTAAAAATGAAAACAAACATTTTGTTCTCACATGACTCTCCCCTTCCTCTTTTGACCCACTCTTTTTCCGTGAGAAAAATTAAAGAAAAAGAGTTTTCAAAAGGAAAAAGAATACATGCTTACACAAAATTAAAATTTGTCATAAAATTTCTATTTCTCAAAAAAAAAAAAAAGGAAAGGACACAAAAGCGGTAAAAATTTGAAGGAAAAAAGAAAGATCTCGCTTGATAGAGTATTTTTTTCGTTAAAAATAGGCACGGCTGCACAAACGCACACTCTTTGGTTAACTCATTTTAAAAATTTTGGAAAACTGTTTCTCACTGAAATAGACTATGCTAATTTCAGTGGGTTTAAGACAAATTTAGCTACTATATATCAGTCTGAATCAGGTTCATGGAATTGAATACTGATAATTTTATCTCTTTCCAGTCTCTTAGATTTGCACAGAGATCCAAGTTAAGCTAGAAAGTATTAGCCCATTGATGCAACACTTGCTGCACTTTCTTTTCTCCTTCAGTTTCTCATATCATTTCCTTCACTTGAGGCATTAGCTTACCTCAAACACTTGAATTAATGGTACAATATGTCATCCTAACCAGACCTTTTAATTAAAATATGGGACCAGTGATTTATGAGACAGAGGTGGTTGTCCATTTTCCTTGTTTTATGTGTGCTCTGCTTGCGATCTCATTTTGCACTTTTAAACTCATGAAAAGAACCAGGGTTTACTGGAGTGAGCACAAGACTGAGTCTGAGCAGGTTCTTTGACTTGTCCATGTGCCTGTTGGCAAGTTGTCAAAAGGATGTGATGTTACGACCTTCTTTATAAGCTATGAATAGATGCTGACATTTGCAAAGCATTTGGATCATATGGAAGTCATCTACAGAGTATAGGATTTGGGATTTCAAAACAGCCAGCTGCTAAATCTGAAGAGATAACTCTTCATCCAGTCAAATGCACTGTTGGGTTGAAAAGCTCACTGCAACTCTGGTCAGAATTTGGTAAAGCTAATCTACTTTCTATTTACTTTTTGTAATATATTCTATGTATAATTCTAGTAGTTATAACTTTGCGTGGTCAATGTATATTTTTAATAAGTAGTTTACCTTTATACGGGGGCAGAATGGTTGTTAGTGCATGATATTTTTGTATTTTTTTACTATCATGTTTCACATGACTCTATATGATTTTCATTTCTGAATAAGCTGTTCATTCCTGTATTTGCATGTTTCCTCCTTTCACTTATCTAAGAAAAAGTCTGACTTTGTTTCAAAAATCAGTGCATTTTGTCATGTGTCCATGTCTCAATGCTTCCATACATCCCGTTTATTCAGCATGTGGAATTTCAACTCTGTCTTTAAGTTTTCATTTGAAGCTGAGAATGTTAACTTACAAGGTAAGTTACGCAAGAGTGAGCCATCCATTTATAGTTAAATGAAAGGTTCTCTCACAGTTATAAAGATCTAGATCACTTTTGTAAAATCAAATTGACATTTTACATTTTTTAAACTTTTTAAGTCATTTGTCTGGAACTATCTTTCTTGAAGCATGGGTTTATTTATATTGATTTCTGGGATGTAATGTACTGGCTAGTGTTTACTGTGAGATGGTAGATTACTATAGGTTGTCTACCATCCTTAAAAGCTAAAACCTTTAGCACATGCAAGAGTGATGTTTTTCTGTACTTTTTCGGAGAGAGACATAGCATTACTATAAATTTTTGTTCTGACTATAGCCAAAATCTTTTACTACATCATTAGAAATAGTGATATGATCAACAATACTTCCATAGCATATCTTCTCCTCCATTTCTTTAAATGTGGTGTGATTGTAATTTGTATAGATACACATCTATGATTATTATGGCCTTGCATATGTTTCATGTCCTTGCATCACATATTCTGCTTACTAAGGAATTTGACTGAAAAATTATTACTTTCTACATTAAGAAAAAAAAGAAGTCATTTTTAAAATAATCCAGAGAAATCTATAGGAGATAGAAAGGAACTTTTTCCTACTGCAAATATTTTCTAGTTCGTATAATAAATGAACAGGAGTCTCACTATTTTGGAGTGTTGTGAATTCTGAATAAATATGTTTTACATATGTAATAAGACATGGTGTATATAATTCCTGTAAATATCATGACCATATAACACTTAGGACCTTTCTTGTCAAAGTGCCTTGACCTTTAAGTCAGTTGTTGATGATAATTACTTGCAGGTAACACTGGCAACCAATGGCAAATCTTCAGACTTCAGTGTTGTTGAAGAAGAGCCTTGGAAACATGAAAACTAAGGGAAGAGATTCCTAGCTCCACCTTTAATAAGCCCTGAAGCTATCTTCTGCAAAAGATATCACAATTAAAGAAGATTTCTCCTTTTTTTTTTTCTTTTTCCTTTTTTTTTTTTTTTTAACATCTACAGTTTCTGATTACTTAATTTCTTAGCTGAAACTTAGTGAAGATATCATCAAGTCATAGTGTCTGTGCCAAGCAATGATCCATAACCATCTGTCTCCCTTGTGTTACCCATAATGCAGCTGGAGAATACTCCATTCAGTGCAATGTGCTCTCACCCACCTCTCCTTTCATTCAAGACACAGAGAATGTAAATGCTGCAAAATGTGAAAATCTAAATGCCAGTATGATTCACTACAGGGACTCAGGGTCACAAATACAAGAGAAACATAACACTACATAACTCTTCAGGTGTTTTGGTGATTTTTGTGGCATGCTTGATCTATTTAGCAGCGTATAGCTAAAAATATATATTTTGAAAATGTCCATAAAGATTTCTGTTTGTTTTAATTATAACAAGCACTGTCTTTTTGTGCGTAGTTGTACTTTATACTGAACTTGGATCCAGGGGAAAGATTAATGTATAGAATTCAATAAGTTACACCAGGCATTTGGCTGGATCAGTACAACTAGTACTTAGCATCATGACAAGACCATAGATTTGTATGTGCATATGATGTGTTTTTATCAGGTGTCCCAGGGCAGGTGCAGCCTTTATTTTATGATGGGGCTGTGTTGCTTTGCGAACACAATGCATCATAAAATACAAAGTGGTATCTATGCAGGGGTGGTAGTTCCTTCACTAAATCCATGCCTCATGTACCAAATACAGAATACGATGGGCTCAGTTCTGCCATTCTTAATCAAAGCAGGCAGCACCTTACTATTCACCCTGCTCCACTGATGTCAGAGGGATCCCTCATGCAGATGTGACTATTAAAGTAAAGTACTACTAAGACTGATCATGGATGTCATGGCTGGGTGCTTGATAGTGAGCTATAAACAAAATTCTGAATCCATTGCTCTAAGAAATTGAGAGTTTCTGAATGTGATCATCAGTAGTATTTGGTATGAAGTGAAAGCCATCTTTCAAGTGGATGTCGTATTTCAGAGAATGTCTAAATCCTGAATTCATTGCTAAGCCAAATTCCATATAAGGCTAATAAAATTTTCCAGGGTTATGACTGAATGAAGAATAAACCAGAATTTCAGGATTTAGACCAGTATATTGATTATACATCTCTCTCTCTTTTGCAGAGTAACAATTAATATAACTCTCTAATGTCAGAGAAATGTTTCTTAGAGCACGTGGCATTTGAATTAATGAGATGGTGTTTTGTCAATATAGTACAGCAGAGTCATCCTGTCAGAAGAAATTACAGTCACAATAATCACCCTGTGAAGTGTTTTTAAAGGTGCTTGTTAATACTCAGCAATTATAAGACACTGGTGAATGACATCATAGTATTAGCAATGTTCTATAGTGAAGCTAAACCATGTGGCCTTGGGAGGCTCTACCCACAGAACAAGATTTGTGCAATTTTTTGGGGTATCTCTCAGTTCTCAGAATTAATCAGAATCTGAGCATATGGAAAATGTAAAAATGGTAGAAAACAGGGCTGAAACATTTATGGAAGTAGGCCATTTAGTGTCTGTGCTCAGACCTGTCATGTCTTTAAACAGGAATAATGTATTTAATGTAGAGTGCTACTTGACCCTGTAAAAGCTATTAAAATATAAATATAATCTGCTTTTGCTCATCTGCATTCATATAAATATCTCTGAAAATGCACACAGACCTGAGCCAGCCAAGGCTACTTGCATGATTAATGGTGTGCAAGATCAAATCCGTTGTCAGAGTAGTCCCCATTTAAACATTTGTTGTCATGCAATATTTTTCTTACCACTGCATTTTTGTCCTCACTTGCATGCCATGGCTACAATCCTAAGCAAAATGACCTGTATAATTTAACAAATATTGAACCACTGTGAATTCTGTAGGTCTCTAACAAGTATTAGAGGTTGAGACCTTTTCCAGAGGCCCCCTACAGGATCTTAAGGATTTTTGTGTGTGTGTGTGTGTGGGATGGAATTGTAGGACACTCAGAAAAGATTTTGGCAGGTGGTCTTCTCTTTTCTTTAGTCATAGGTATTAGCATATCCAGACTTAACCTATAGATAGCTGCTGCTTCTCTCAGTTTGCATTTGAAGACATTTTTATGACTGGATTACGTGCCAGAAATGTGCCTGGGACAGTGTGTAGGTATGCTAAAATGCCCACTCCAAGGTTACCGGCTCACATCAAGTGAAATTTGCTGTGACTTGGGTGGTAGTTATATCCAAGAATAACAGACAAGTGTTTATTCATCATTCTTGAGCTGTTTTATGGCACGGCTCACCCGTTAATGGGCGACTTTCCGTGCTCTTAGCTGTAGCACTTTCTTAGGAGCAGCCGCACAGATTGCTTGCCTTGAAAGCAGCTTTAGAAAACTGGTCCATACACTTTTCATTGTCATTTGAAACTGCATAACAACTGGAAACAAATAAGAATGCCAGCAACATGTGACTAGGCAGGTCTACAAAATTAAATATTGAGAAACACTTAGAAAATGCTTACACTTATCCACTTGGGATGTATTGTCCTTTGAAGAGCGCTTCTTTGGATGAAGACTAGTGGAGGAAAGAATGAGATGCTAGAGAAACCTCACCCACATAAGGGGAATAAATTTGGGTCTTCTGATAGGACTAGAATAGCAGACTGTGATTTTGAAGTAATAATTCTGTAGACAGTTACTCAGGGATGTTTCGAAAGATAATTACAATGGTGTTTCTCTACTTGAATGTGGATGTGAGGGAAGTAAAAATATTTGGCTTGGTATACTCCTCTACTTTTAGACTGACTGAATATTTAATATAGTGTTAATCCAGCGCAGCACTGTATTTAACTATCAAAAACCTTTCCATTTCTCTGGGAAAATGTAACTCACTCTTGGCTTGCATTTCTTGATTTGGTCATTCCACATGAGGTTTGGTTGCTACTCAACTAAATAAACAGATAATAACCCAGGAGGTGGCCACTTCAGCTAATAACAAGGTTCACATTTCAACAGGGAGGGCTGGTACTGGCCAGTCTCTTTTTAGTTTCACTAGGAGTGTTGATGCATTAATTCACATCTGGCAAACCTTTTGTGTTTGTAGTGCTGGGGTGGTAACGTTGAAGCACAGTGGAAAGTGATTTGTTTTCCGTGTAGTTACTAAACAAATTCACATTTCTTTATACATTCATTTCGTTTGCTGCTCTGTCAGTCCTCCCGCCCCCTTGTCTGTGCAACTGTGATATTCTTTGCCCTTTGGATCACTGACAGCACACTGGCACATGGAAAAGTCTAGACCAGGCAAAGACTCAGTTAATTGCATGCTTAATTAAGTATGTGCTTATGAATTTGCTTTATGCATTTACTGCTCAAGCTAGGTTGACATTCTCTTAATATCTGTTCATTGAAACTAAAGCACACGTACATTAAAACTACAGAAGAGGTGGAGCACTTTGCTACTGTATTTGTTTTTTCATTGCTTCCCTTTGAAGACAAAGGCTGCGCCAGTATTGTAAGAAACACATGAAGGTGCTTCAAAGAGGATAAGCCATTTGAACCATTTAATGGGATGTGTTCCTTCCATTTGAATCAGTGAGAAGCTCTGTCTGTCTTTGAAAAATCTGTGTTTGCTGTAGTAAAACCTGTGCCTGCAGTTCTTTGACTACATGAAAGCCCCACTGAAATCTATGGGAGTCACAAGCTTCCAGGAAAGATGAAGTCCCTTCCTGTGTCCATTAAATTATATGTCATTTCATAAACCCATCCTAGGGAGTAGTCTTTGTCTGCTACTTATGATTACATTGATTCTTATATCTAGAAGATTTCTGCCAAGATGCTTCTTTTTTGCCTTATTGTTTCTATGCTACAAGTCCATCAATGAATTTAAAACAGCACAAAAATAAGGATCACTATCATTATGTTGTTTTTTTTTTTTTTTCCCATTTCTTCCTTGAGAAACAGCTGATCTCCATTTCTTTCTCAAAGCACATGGAATTCCAAACTTTGTGCCATTTTAAAACGTATGACTAATATAGATTTCTGATTTGCTTTCCATCATGCCAGGATCATTAGTTTTCTGGCACTAGATACTCAGAAGAGCAGACTGTTCATCCGAGAATCTGCAGCAACAGTGTTTGAACAAATTTATTTTGGCAACTGTCTGGATTTTCTTTACTTCCTCGCCTTCACTAGGTTGTTGCAGCCTTGTTGTAGCGACACGGCAGCAGTTTCACAACCCCCCAAAACCACAGGCAGTATTAAACCTCACCTCTGACTTTCACTTCTGTAATGATCATTAAAAAGGCTTTGAGCTCTAGTACTTGGCTCAGAAGAATCATTTTGTGAAGATATAAAGGTATAACTGTTTCTCATGTCCTTAAGTTGCATCTATTTTTATTGCTGCATTTAAATTAATTTACAGAAGGATAAATAAGGGCACTTTATAAAAAATGTACTGTAATATTATTCTGTACTATCCTTGATTTTATTACTGTGACTTCTAAGGCCACGATTAAGATATTTTTCATATTTGTTATTGTGATAGGTGTATAGTCCATTGTAACAATTCACCTCAGCTATAGTTCGCCATATAAGACTATGTAGAAACTCCTGTTCCCAGCAGAAAAACTCTCAGGAATATGATTTATTTTCTTCTCCCCTGACATACTGATGACTTTGAAGGAAAAATATTTACCCAATTTCCTTTGTCTGAATAATGATATGTAGAGTGTATCTTCAAGTACTGAAAAAAAAAAAAAAAAAAGACAAAATGGAATTGCAATGGTGAAGTCTCAAAGGCAGTCCAACTATAAACAAATTGTCCATCTTTGCCATGTTATTTTTGAAAGTGTTATATTCTTGCTCACAATTTAACCAAAGCAATGTGTTTAGTGCATATTCCTTCATTGATCTTTCTTCCCATATACACATCGAGGCTGTCTCTCTTTATGGTCCTCAGACAAAAAAAATCTCTGCAGTTCTGCACTCTGCAGTTCCAAGGCAAGACTCCTGGTGAAGTCCTCAGCAACAGTGCCTGAGTACAGACTGTACAATGGTTCTCTCCCTCATTTTTTCTTCCTGATCATGTTTGATGTTAAATTGAAATTTGCTGCCATGAATGAGACAAACTGCTGCTGATGCCCAGGTGCTGTTAATTTCTTTACTTCTTGTATAAGTGGGCTTCCTGGCACAAAGCTCTAAGGAACCTTGCATGTGCCCACCATCCCAGAGACATCTTCCCCTGCTTGAGGGAATCCTAATGATTTCCCACTACCAGGTTGATACAAGTCCTAATATATCTATTAGGTAGTTGTGCAGTTGCAACTATCAGTCTTGTGGAAAACCCAGTCTCCAAACATTGAAAAAGCCTAAAGCATATGACTGAGCCACTGAGTAGGTCTCTACTAGTCCAGGATGGAAATAACCAACAAGCTAATGCAGGATTTGGAGAGGCAATAACATTTGTGAGATTTCTCACTTCACTCAACCTTTGATCACCTTTAACTTCTAACTACATTCTGCTGCAGAGCCAATGCTGTTTGATGCCAGAGTGTCCAATACTTCTAGTCTGATTTTTCAAAATTCAGGAGTCCTGCAATTGTTTTTAATGATGCTCTGTGGTGCACATTATTACGTGAAGGGAAACTCTCATAACAGCATCACAACCTGGATTGTATGGTAGCTGTATAGTGCTTTGTACATAAATAGTGTAGTTTGCAGGGATTTTTGTATAATTTTTTCTGTTGTTGTTGTTGTTGTTTTCTACAGTTTTTCAAAGACTGTATTCAAACTGTGTTTACAAATTGATTTTGTAGTCAGTGTTGTAGATTATAACATTTCTGGTTTGGTGGTTTGTATGGGCTTGTGAGTTCTTATGTACTACAGGTTGTCCTTCCTTCTTTAAGACAATCGCATACACTTCCATCCAACATATCCTGCCCCTTTCTTATATGCATCCCATTTCCTATGATCTGATGTAAACTCTAGCTTGTAGAATGCATGAAAAAAAGCTGCATAGGTATTTATATTGTTAAATATTATATGCTTAATACCGATTTAGTTTTTAATACAGGTTTTAAGGGGTTGTACTTGTTCTCTGGAAACTACAGTATAGACTGAACAAAATTACAGACACTACAGAACTAATTTACAGACACACTAACATTTTCTTATAATGTTTCCTATATGGCTGTATAAGGTAGGGGGGTAATCCTTTAAAGGTGATCTGTACCTTAGAACAAAACCAGTTTTCTTACAACATTTAGGATCAATTAAATATTTTTGTGTTATGTTTAGGGATGAATTATAAATAAAGCACAAAATGCAAAAAGCAAATAGGAATTTCAATATGTCCTTAAATGCTGCAGTTCACTATGAAACAATCTTCTAATGGTCTGAACAATCTTCTAGATTGACTGTCTTCGGCAATTGTCCCTCATTTTTGTAATTTTTTTTTTCCAGGTGTTACCTTTGCCAAATCTTGCAGTTCTTTCTTAGGATCTGATCCTGTATATTGCCTGACTCAGAATACAGTTTATAGAAAACTGGAGATTTGGGTAGGCAAAAAATTATGTTACTGGGTTCCCAGTCCATCTTGCTACAATACAGTGTATTTGAGTCAGCCTGTGAAAAGAGTTCATGATTTGGCCACCTACCTTTGCCTTTTTGAAAAGGGACCAAGAGAACCACCACAGGACCAATGTAATTGGGTACCATCTGTACAAATACCTCCTGCTTTCTTACGTATTTTAAAGACAACAACCACTGTATTTTTTGACCAGGAGAAGTGAGAGTTGCTTCTCTATTATGGTCATCTGTTCCCATTAGGCAAATGCCTCTTGGCATTAAGGCTGTGACTAAAATAGTTTATTTTAATTAACAAGGAACTGTTTTTAGAGGAATAAAAAATATTTAATATAAATATTAATAACAATTATATTAGAAAAAATCTTTTATGGTCTACTAGCTTTTTGACTGTGATTCAAAACAAAAACATTGAATAGCAAGTACTGCTGTCCCAGTGTGACTGATTCTGGGTATCTATCTCTTCAACTATTCAGAGATCTACGGAGCCATGTTATTCTGCTGAGATTTTGTAGACTAAATTTCTAGTAGATATACATGTAGGAAGGGTGTCGATATAGCCTTGTATTTTAGTCTCTTTCTTGTATTTTAAATCAAATGTACCAGGTGTTATGTCAATGGGAACCACAGGTAGAATAGTGCTGAAATACTAATAACTGTAAAACGTTATTGATACCAGTTTTGACATTTTGTTGAAGCATGATGTCCAGTGCCTCTCTGCACTTAGTGTAGATAATAAACATGTAATTTCAGTATGTAATTTCAGTGAAATTGTGTATACAGTATGTGTAGCAGTGCTTTAATTTAATTGGTATCTGTGTATTGAGACATAGTAGAAAATAAGACTTTAAAAAGTTTTTTTCTGGTTTCTGTTTTCCATTTGTATCTGGGTTTGTTTCCTTTTGGCTGTTCAACTGATTAGGTTCCACTGCTTAGTGACTGCTTTATCTGTCTATTATGGAGTATCCTGTTATGATAACTTTCAGAAACATGTATGCAACCAACTTATTGTAAATA
This sequence comes from Patagioenas fasciata, assembly GCF_037038585.1. Classification (NCBI taxonomy): domain Eukaryota; kingdom Metazoa; phylum Chordata; class Aves; order Columbiformes; family Columbidae; genus Patagioenas; species Patagioenas fasciata. The sequence continues at coordinate 23,191,763 of NC_092524.1, read as the reverse complement.
TGCTATTTTTAGTTTTCAGCTCTCTAACCACTCTGGCATGTCTTAGTACCTGCATGTGTGTAGTTCCCTGGCAGTGAGTGAAAATGATCCCAGCACAGATTTGCTGCATTGTGAAGGCATTTATTATGACATTAAGAATTAATGTTCACCTACAATTATTACTTTCTGTTTTGTTTTCTTCTTGTTTGCTTGAAATGTTGGTGCTCTTCATTCACCAGAAGTTCAATAAGTCACTGTTTGAACTGGCACAATGAATAAGGGAAAATCCATCTAATGGCATTCCCACTGGATGCTCCGGCTGCTTGCAACTCCTTCTGCACTGTGCATCATTCAGCCCTTAGTCAGTCACAGCACCACAGCATCCCTCTGAGTCACTTCCAGTTCCTCCTTGACCACAGACACCAGCAAAGCTAGTGTAGCCGCATGGCTGTGTCTGGGCAAGGCTGCAGGCAGGAGGTGGCTGCCAGTTCTTTCCAGAGTACCTGAGAAGTCGAAGTAGGAACCCCTGCTTCATCTCTTTGTCAGGAATAGTAGCTGAGAAAGACCGATATACTCATGAGTAAAGGTGCACTCTTTCTTTCATTGCTAAAAAAGGATATTAATAGTTATTGGAAATTAAATGCAAAGCTAAATGCTTCTTGAGCTACTGTGGTTGTTGTAGAGGCCTGTTATTTACAAAAAGTATGTCTGATAATAAAACAAACATATGAACTATATACTTGGTGGCAAAAATCCTCTGAAATCAGGGCTACAGTTCAGATCTGTGAGACATAACACCTTTCTGGGACAAAGAACTCCCCTTTCTGGGGCTGAAGATGGTTCTGAGAGACCCTGGGACAGCAAGAAGAAGCTGGTTCTTTTCTAGATACCCTGAGCATGGATTTCATAAATATAATCATCCACTGTAAGTGGAAAGAGATTAAAATCAGTCCCCAAAGCACAGGAATTATCCTGTTTGGTGAGTCCCATTACGGTGCTTCAGTATGAATTGCACACTAGAGTGCTGTGTGCTGCCTATTCATCATCTTGTGGCCCCTCTTAAAAGTGACCAGGTATGAGCTGGAAAGTTTTAAGATGTTCACCTAAAAAAAGAAAAAGGACAAGGCTGGTCTTTTTCTTACACTCAAAAAGTTCCCCAGATTTTGAAACGACATACTGTACAGTAACTATAGCACAGTTTGATTAAAACCTAATGAATGCAGATGATATAATTTCTGCCAACTCTGGGCTCTGTTCTTGTATATTGTAGTTGGTATGCCTCATAGACTGAGTCTATTTTTGTAGTTCAGATCCTTTCCTCCTTAAAATGATTGGTAGTCATTTGCTTTTAATGCTTTCTTTTATTGTGAACTGATTTCTGTAACTTTCATGTATAAAACAAGTTAGACATTCTTTCTATACTGGAAATAGTCGTGAATATAATATTTCACTAAGTGTTGTATCTCTTATGTACATATCTTCAATAAACGTTGATTCATAATTTTCATGGTTTATATCTGTGAGTTTAGTGTCAGCCTGAGCTCAATATGAGAATGCTTTGGGTAGGAGTTTAGATAGAGCAGTCTGATGTGAGAGACTGCCAGTTCTGAAAACTGGAGGCATGGCAGAAGATGGACCTCACTTTTCCAAAGTGTTAGAAATCTCACCCTTCACTGTATCCTCCAAATATTTCAGGGTACCAGCTGCAATTGAGGTAATTTGCCATAAAGGACAGGACGTACTAACTACAGTTCTTGGCAATGAAGTCTAGCAAAGTGGGAAGAGATGTTAGAAGAGTAGAAGGATGCAGTGCAATGGTTGAAGTTGGTTTAGAAACCTACTTCCCCCCCCCAGCAGCTAAAAAATAAATTGCTTCCTCATAGCCTTTCCAAAAAAAAAAAAAAAAAGAAATAAAGTCTGTAGCTGAACCCCTGGAGCACTTTGTAAAGAAATCAACTCTATTTAATACATGAATTAAGAGATGCTTATGGAATGAACCATGACAGTTTCTCAGTATGAAGAGAAAGCTCCAACATTTAAGCTCAGAGTAACACACATTGCGGAAATAGCGTAACTGTCATTGTGTGATAAAGACAAACAACTGAAACCCAGGTTGTGAGGTTTAACAGTCTGCACAGCCCTGGGCTTACTTCTTACTAATCTAACCAAGGCCAGCATCAACTTGAGAAGTTTCCAAAGAAAATCCAGGCATGGCAGGAAGTGGCTTTGGCAGTGCTTCAGCTGGCATTCTGCCTTTTGAGTCAGAATGGAACAAGTCCTAATGTGACGCTAGGAAGATCTTTCTGCAAAAGATAAATCTGAGGCCCCTGCTATCTGCTGCTATTTCTGAACCACGTTGCTTCTTTCTGCCAGAGGAAGGAATGTCCTGATCTGACCTCATCAACAGATGTTGTTAATAAATGCATGCTGCTGATGTAGAATTCCCCCAAAGTTTGTTGCGCTCAGGATTCCCCATCACCCTCATATTTTATATATGCTGTGTATGTTCAAATTCCTTCAATAAAAGTTGATTATTCTTTTGTTACACATCATGCCAAAAACTTTGAACTGAAAGGTTCAACACTGTGACTTATGTTTGTTGCTTTTTTCAAAGAAATGTTTCTGCAAGAATGACCTAAAAAACCCAACCCATGCAGGAGCCAATTCTGCAATTACATGAAGCTGGCCCTTTTGAAACAACATATCCCAAAGGCTTATTCTCTAAGCACTTGCAAGCCCCTTGTGTGCTCCTCTTTCTCCACGTCCTCAGCCTTAGTGCAAAAGATTATTTCAAGAGTGTCTTTGTACCTGGAATGTATCCCTCTCTACAGGGAAACATCTGCTATAAGGTGCTATAAAAGAGTGACTCATGGATCATTGACCTGTATTAAGAGATATTTCTATATCCCGTCTCAGGCATCAAAGAAAAAAATGAGAGGACATGAAAGAGACAGCCCCAACTTACATTGCTTTAGGAGGAAAACAACCTTTAAAATTATACTCAGTTGGGCTAGCAAGAGTTTTTTGCAGCAAGCACTTAAACTGCAAGAGTGCACAAATACCCCATGAGGACTCAGTGCCACTGCACTGCCAAAGCTCCCCTGAGCTGTGCAGAGCCCTGTGCAGGCACAAAACTGAGGCGGGTTCATAGCCCCAGCAAATGTCTGTCTGCTATATCATGTGGACAGCATGCAATGAAGTGCTCTTCTGCTACAGCAGGTGCAGGGAGGAAACTAGATTGCATGCAAGATCAGTTCTTGTGGTCGTGGGTTAGCAAGGCAGGCAGGTTCTGTGGTAATAAGCAAAATGTCTGCATAGACAGATAAATTACAAAGCTAACTGCCACCCACAAAAACTCACAGGGATGGACGAACAAGGCCTCACACTGTTTATGGCACTTCTCTAGTACAAGTATTTCAAAAAGCAACCTAGGGGTCTGTCTTTCACATTGTGCTATTCATTCTCATTCATGACAACTGAAAATATGTTTTTCTTTCCCGTAGTTGTTCATAAGACTGATCTACCTCCATTTGGCAGTTTTCTTACTGAGGTGCCTGAAAGTACTCCATGGATCACTCTCCCATGATCGACAGATACTTGAGAAGTGCTGCTGTGGAGATGTGTGACAAAAGACAGCTGACTCCCAGCTCTGGTAAGGGGGAAAAAGAGACACCAGGCTAGGAAATTAACTCAAAATTAATTTCACAGTTTCACCTAGGTTACCAGTATTAACCTAAATTGCTAGGATCAAATAAGTTGTGTTAGTTTACTTTTTAGTAAAGATTTTCTGAAATCACTATTCCATATGAAGGAAGATTGCTCTAAAAAACGGCCCCCTGAGGAAAGCCCACCACCTTTGCCATTAATCAGCAGCAAACTGACTCTTTGAGCTATCTCAGAACCCAATTTCTCCCATTTTTGACTGGCATGTAACTGATGGGTAGGCTTCATACCTGTCCTCTGCACGGGGAAAGGGAATGGGAGTCTTTCATCTTGAACAAAGGGTAAGTTTGGTTTTCAGGTCACTAGCTGAACAATCAAGTGTCCTTACCTACAGTTAATTTCACACTTTCTCTTGATGAATGAAAGAAACGATAACTAGAAAATGAACCACGGAAGAACTGGAAGGAAGCACCCAATAACTGTAAACTTGTCTCCATTAGTGAATCTGATGACTGCAAAACAAAACGTGCTTAATTGAGTGAATTATTGTAAACCAGTTTTACAGCACAACAAACCCCATCTACTTGCACACTAGGGTACAAATAGACAGGCACGATGTACACATACATTGTTAGTGCTTGAACAAAGCACTGTATATTTGAAAAGTAAAATGAACCCAACATACTTTTTTCTAGATACATGCTGTGTGTCTTGTATTGTTGATAGAGCACTCACAGGAAGGCTTTTCTCTCCCTTGTGCTGTTGTCAGCTCAGATCACTGTCTTCGATAAAAGGATCCATTCTGACAATCTCGTCTTAGAAAAACTCACCCTACAGAGTCAGGCTGGAAGCTACTGAAGACAGCCTCTCTGAACTAACTATGGTAAGGGTGCTGCTAGCAATCAGCAGCAGCCGAACTGAATGTGGTACTTGTTATTAAAATGAGTATGCTGATAAAAAGTGATGAATCTAAATGCAGACTTAACATCCAATCACGAGGCAAAATATACCCAGTTTATTCCTGTTTGGTTTGGGTAAAATGAAAGTGTGAAGTCTAAGTTCATGTGAGGAAAACGTGATCAAACTAAGTTTTTTTTAATTAAGCCAGGGAAAAAAAAAGTCTTTTGAGTATGTGGCACCAGAAGCTAGATGTACACAAATGATTGCAAGTAAATTTACATTTAAAGCTAAACGCTGCTTTAACAAAACCATTTATGCACTGCAACATAATAAAATTTATTGGGGCAAAGCTTTCTGATGCCAGATAGAAAACTTACAGCCTCTGGAAAAGAGGTGGAAAATGCTTTATGGCATCCTTTTCTGTCCTGAGTTGCTCTGGAAGTTTGGAGGACTTCAGGACTAACTCAGCCAACCTGGAACCTACTTGATGTATAGAGCCTTCACTGAGTGCAATGCTGATTTCCCACTGCCAGCCTATATGACCCTAACTTCAGCTGCGTCTTTAGCATTGCTTACAAGATGGCCTCTTGCCTCAGATTCAGCACCAGAAAAAAACTGCTGTTGAGTTAAAGTGTGGGTTAGATGAGTATTTCAGAGTGAGACTTTCCCCTAATATTCTAAAAAATGCTTCAGGGTTCTCAAATAGATGCACTCAAATTTACGTCAGATTCCATTTGACTCGACAAATCCTATTTTACTGTAAATTTACACATGTTTCCAATGAGAAATAAATTACTTATAAAAATTTCATTTTAGTACAAAGGGAAAGCAAAAATAGTACTTTTGAGCAGCTATATCTTCTACCTGAAATATTAAAACTAAATAAAACTATGTCTATTTCTGAAAATGAAAAATAGTAATCTTCTCATTTGACAGTCATTGTGGACTTGTTTTGATTTTTGATTTTTTTTTTTTTTTTTTAAGGAAAACACAGAAGTACTGACATTCATATCAGCATTCACTGCATAGATTTGTGTGGCAGAGAAAGTGTGAAAACGGGTTTCATCCATTCACTTGTTCATCCAAATCCCTTTGGCTGTAAAGTGAGAAGTTTTAATGAAAAATTTTAGGCTCCTTGAAGATATCGCTCAGGCAAAACCTTTTCAATGTCTACTGAAACCATCCAAGCAAAATTGAAATAAGGCTCTGTTTAAAGCATTTGTAAAGCTTTCGCTGCCTCTACTTTACTTGCGCTTCAACAATAATCAGCTCCCTTGAGGTCAGGACGGCTCTTTTGATGATGGATTTACTTCTACAGTATCAACTTTAAAAAAAAACAAAACAAAACTGTGCAGTAGCACATTTGACTTATGTAAAGATCCATCTAAATCTGATAGTTTATAAAGTGGAAAATGAGCAAGAGGAGTGTTCTTGAAATCTTGCCTTTGCTAACCTTACCCCAAATGGGTGAGACAGGGAAGACGAAAAAGAAACTGTTACTCATGTTTGCTAAATTTGCACTTTGCCTCTCATTTCTCATTGTCACATCTGTTTGCTCTCAGTGTGGTGTTGGTGATGCCACACGCAGCATGTCATAGTAATAATGAGAAATAAGCTACCAGGGGAAAATTATTCAAAATCAGTTTGCAAATGAAGTAGTAAATGTAGAAAGTGACTTGCAGGTGGGGGGTTCACAGAAAAAGGACAATTATTTTTTCCTTCTTGTAGTTGTGAAACATACAAGTGCCAAAGTCCTGGGGGTGTTGGAAGGACTTTCCCAGTTAGTAGCACAGAAATTTCACTCTCCATTTACATCCTCTTCCAGCAGCTGTGTCCTTCCTCCATCCCAAATCCATCAAAGCTCCCACCACCAAAACACCTTTGCAAAATTCTTGCCCCCCATAAGGAGCAAGACTTTCGTCACCCACTCCAAAGAACAGCCTAATGCAGTGCTTTTCCTGAACTTATTTTTGTCTTTTTCCCCTCCATAGGGGAAAGCTAGTCAGTACCTGTGGTTACCCAAAGGGTTTGTATTAGACTAAGAAAATCTCTTGCAACCAGAGAGGTCAGAACCTTGAATTGTTTAATAAGGCTAAAATAATTATTGGTTAATGGTCTAATATGGCATAACATAAACCCATTAACTGCTGGTTTACAAAATACCCTTGTGTCTGTATGCTGAGGCACAACACAATTGCCAGGGGATTGAATTTCTTTCCTTCATCTACAGAAAGAGCAATTAGAACTAACCCTAACCAGGATGATATATTGATCTCTGTCCCTGTCCAGTATTCTTTCTGTGTGCTAAAGAGACACTTCGTAATTGTCTCCTAATAGTATTCCAGGCAACATGTTTCAAACTACTTAGTTCGAAGCTGTTGTTGTTGTTGTTGTTGTTTTTGACAAAGGACCAAAAAAAAGACATTCCTATCACGTGAAATACATTGTGCAGAAATTTAATTTTAGAATTGATTTTGTGAAAAAGGACATCAATCAGCCCAGCTGAAGTGCATTTATACCAATGCATGCATGGCAACAAACAGGAGGAGATAGAATACATTCTGCATCAGAAAAGCTATGATATAGTTGCCATCATGGAAACATGATGGAATGATTCGCACAACTGGAGTGCTGCAATGGATGGCTATAAACTCTTCAGAAGGGATAGGCTAGGAAGGAGAGGCAATGGAGTAACCCTGTATGTTAGGGAGAGGTTTGACAGTCTAGAGTGTAATGATGGTGACAATAGGGTTGAGTGCTTATGGGTAAGAATCAGGGGAAAGGCCAACAAGGCAGATATCCTGGTGGGAGTCTATTACAGGTCACTCAACCAGGATGAAGAGGCAGATGAAATCTTCTGCAGGAAGCTGGGAGAAGTCTCATGATCACTAGCTCTTGTTCTTGTGGGGGACATCAACTTAACAGATGTCTGCTGGAAATACAACACAGCAGAGAGGAAACAGTCTCGGAGGCTCCTGGAGTATATGGAAGACAACTTCCTGGTACAGGGGGTCAGCTTGCCAACTAGGCAAGGTGCCCCACTGGGCCTGTTGTTTGTGAATAGAGAAGGACTTGAGGGTGATGTGATGGTCGGGCACTGTGATTATGAAATCATTAGAGTTTTTTGTTCTTGGAGAAGTAAGGAGGGTGATCAGCAGAACTACTACCTTTGATTTCTGAAGGGGAGACTTCGTCCTGTTTAGAAGGCTGATTGGCAGGGTCCCTTGGGAGGCAGTCCTGAAAGACAAAGAAGTCCAGGAAGGCTGGTTGCTCTTCAAAAAGGAAGTCTTAAAGGTGCAGGAGTGGGCTCTCCTCATATGCTGAAAGACAAGCCAGAGGGGAAGAAGGCTGGCCTGGCTGAACAGAGAGCTTTGGCTGCAATTCTGAAATAATAAGAGAAATTATAACCTTTGGAAGAAGGGGCAGGCAACTCAGGAGGACTACAAGGATGCCGTGAAGTTATGCAGGTAGAAAATTAGAAGGGCCAAAGCCCAACTAAAGCTGTGCCTAGCTACTGCTGTAAAAGGAAAAAAAAAAAAAAGTTTCTATAAATACATATTAACAAAAAGAGGGCTAAGTAGAATCTCAATCCTTTAGAGGATGTAGGGGGAAAAACAGTGACAGAGGGCAAGGGAAAGGCTTAGGTAATTAATGCCTTCTTTGCCTCAGTCTTTAATAGTAAGACTAGTTGTGCTCCAGGTACACAACCACCTGAACCGGAAGACAGGGAGCAGAATGAAGCCCTAGTAATCCAAGGGGAAATGGTTAGTGACGTGTTATACAATTTAGACATGCACAAGTCTACAGGGCCTGATGACATCCACCCAAAGGTTCCATCATTTATCAGCAGCCCTGGCTAATCAGGGAGGTTCTAGTTGACTGGAGGTTAGCATATGTGATATCCATCTGCAAGAAAGGCTGAAAGGAGGATCCAGGGAATTACACACCTATCAGTCTGACCTCAGTGCTGGGGAAGATTATGGAACAGATCATTCTGAGTGGAATCACACAGCACATACAGGACAACGAAGTGATCGGGTCCAGTCAGCATGGGTTTATGAAAGGCAGGTCCTTCTTGATTAACCTGATCTCCTATGACAAGGTGTCCTGGTTTTGTTAAAAAAAAGTTTCTCTTTTAGTGAATTTGCCTGTCAGCTAAAGCCTTCACATTAGCTGCATTTTCCTGGAGAACCCAACACATGTTTTGGTTAAATCTAGCAATGGGATGCAAACTTATTGATAAGCACGGATGGACATCTCGCGAGAGGGGCAACGAGAAACTGATGATCAAGAGACTGAACAACGGTGTATAACATTCCATTCACGTGAATACTTCATATAAAAGTGGGACATCACGAGGATCTCGTCCCTTTTTGCTGCCCTTTTTCCTTCCCTTCTGCTTATGGCCAACATTAGGAGAGGACCTTGCTGGTCGTCCCTGCGAACTGAGGCCTAGTGAGAGACTGAATCCAGCTCTGGTTGGCTACAGAGTCTAATCCAGGACTTTGGGTGCTGGCTCTGCAGTTGCTGAGACTTACAAGATTGGTTTTGTATATTTTGTGTAATTTTCTCTATTCTTATTAGTAGCATTAGTAAAACATCTTTAACTTTTCCAACTCTCTTCTCTCTGTCCTTCTTTCCCTCCTGATCGCCTGTCCTGCGTGGGAAGGGGGGAGAGAGAGGGGCAAAAAGGGGGAAGTGGGGGGGAGAGGAGGATAACAATACATCTGCCAGGGTTTGATTGTCACCCCGCAATCTTAACCCTCGACAGATAATTGGCGCCCAACGTAGGGCAAGAGAAAGGGGTAAATTTGGAGATTTTTGGCTTTTCTACTGCTCTGACGTACCTTTCAATTTTCTTGGCACGGTGCCAACTCATAGAGTTGTGATACTTGCGCGTCTGTTTGCTTCGGATATTTTTTTAGTGGTATTAAGGCAAAGTGAATTACATTGATTTAAAGATGTTATGGCAAAAGTTGTATCAGTTATTTTCTACATTGTGCTCACTGATCCCATATCTGTGTTGGTGTTTCTTTCTAAATCGAAGTATTCATTATATAACAACAAGAAACTGGACAGCGGTCATGATGATACTGTGTGGTATGGCACTGGTTTATTTCATTATACTGCAGCCGCTAATGAATTTCTACTCGCTTCTGCTTTACCTTGAAAAACCTCTGGGAGAGATGAAAGAGCAGAATGGCTCTATATTTGCTAATTGGTTTTCGCTAGGACAGTTTGCAAATGTTTTAGAGAAATTTGAATATCCTTGGAGCTTTGATAGAACTGTGATGGTGTTATCTGGTTTGCTGAATGTGTGTCAGTTTGTGTTACTGTTAAGAGAAATGAGGTTCAATAGGAGGTTTGCGTCTCTTTTTAGTCCTGAGATTTGCAGTGCGTCTTTGGAAGCTTTAGTAAAAAGCACTCCTAGCTGCTCGAGAAAAGGCAAAACAGCCAAAGCTGCTGCTGCAGCCACTGCCCCCTCAACCGCGGCTTCACAGGCTGAAGCTACAGCTCCTCCGCAGAGCTCCTCTGCCAAGGTCGCTGCAGATAACGTTACTTCTCCAGCTTCAAAGGCTAACAAGGCAGCCCCCCGTCTTCACACACTGGGCACTGTTGCTGCTGTAACCACAGCAATCACTGTGACAGTCATTCAGACTCTGAAAATTAATCAGATGATGGTGAACCCATATCAGCATCAGTTGCTGGTTGTAAGAAAGTCACTAGAAAGACTACCCGTGCAGCAGGTGATGGCACAGGGCCAACATCAACCCAAGAGGCATCATCATCAGGACAGGGTGGAGATGAAGTGACCACCACTCGGTCCTTTTCTCCAGGTGAGCTGAGAGATCTGCGAAAAGACTTTAGTCATCGTGAAGGCAAGAATATTTTAACCTGGCTGCTGCGATGCTGGGACAATGGGGCAGAAACAATTGAATTAGAAGGTGGTGAAGCCAGGCAGCTGAGATCTCTGTCAAAAGATTCCACCATTGATAGGGCAATTTCAAGAGAGTCTAATGCCTCTACTCTCTGGACCCGACTCCTGGCAGCTATGAAAGTCAGATTTCCCTACAAGGAAGATTGTATATCCAAGTTAGGGAAATGGAATACTATGGAGAGAGGTATCCAATTCCTGAGAGAATTAGCTGTGCAAGAGATCATCTATCTAGGACCAAACAGCCAAGAGGGGACGACCCAGATAGAATCAATTGTACAAAATCTATGTGGCGCAGATTTGTACAAAGTGCACCACCTGCATATGCTAAGTCATTGGCAGGAATGGTCTGGTCGGCTAGAGGTATACAAGAAATTAATGAAGTAATTGAGCAGCTCCGGTACTTTGAGGACAGCCTTGCTGGTTCTCTACGGGCTTGTGTCTCCGCTGTGGAGAAACTGTGTGAAAAATCTGATGACCGGTTTGAAAAGCTGTTACAAGAAATCGAAGAGCTCAGAGAAGACACGTACCGTTCACGACCTACACAAACCTATGTTTCAGCTGTTAGGAGAAGGCGTTTCCAATCTCGAGAGAGAGGGCAGAGACAGCCCACAAAAAGAGGTTCACTGCGGTTCTTCCTACATGAGCAGGGAGAAAACATGAAGAAGTGGCATGGAAGGCCTACCTCAGAACTTCAAGAACGAGTACGTGAGATAAAAGGAAAAACTCCTAGGAAGGTGGCTGCTCCAGTTTACAAAAGGAGCAGAAGAGATTCTGATGCTCTTGAAGGAACTTCTAACTCACACCCAGAGACTGTGCAAAACAGGAATTAGAGGTGCCCTGCCTCCAACCAGGTGGAGGAAAGGGATAACAGAGTTTATTGGACTGTACAAATACTATGGCCTGGTACAGCACAACCCCAGGAGTACAAAGCTTTAGTGGACACTGGTGCTCAGTGCACAATAATTCCTTCTAATTATAAAGGAACGCAATCCATCAATATTGTTGGAGTGACTGGGGGATCCCAGGAGCTGACTGTTGTAGAGGCTGAAATGAGCCTAACTGGAAAAAACTGGCAAAAGTATCCTGTTGTGACTGGTCCAGATGCTCCATGCATCCTTGGCATAGACTACCTCAGGAGAGGGTATTTTAAGGACCCAAAAGGGTATAGGTGGGTATTTTGTATAGCAGCTGTGGACACTGAGAAAATTGAACAGCTGTCTGATTTGCCTGGTCTTTCAGATGACCCTTCTGTTGTAGAACTGCTGATGGTTGACGATCAGCAGGTGCCAATTGCTACCACAACGGTGCATCGCCGGCAATACCGCACCAATCGAGACTCTTTGATTCCTATCCAGAAGCTGATCCGTCAGTTGGAAAGCCAGGGTGTGATCAGTAAGACTCGCTCACCTTTTAACAGCCCAATCTGGCCAGTGCGTAAGTCTAGTGACGAGTGGAGACTAACTGTAGACTATCGTGGCCTGAATGAAGTTACACCACCACTGAGTGCTGCTGTGCCTGACATGCTAGAACTGCAATTTGAACTGGAGTCAAAGGCAGCCAAGTGCTATGCTACAATTGACATTGCTAATGCATTTTTCTCTATTCCTGTAGCAGCAGAGTGCAGACCGCAGTTTGCTTTCACCTGGAGGGGCATCCAGTACACATGGAATCGCTTGCCCCAGGGGTGGAAACACAGTCCTACCATCTGCCATGGACTGATCCAGACCACGCTGGAGTAAGGTGAAGCTCCAGAAAACTTGCAATATAACATCGTATGGGGCGACACAGCAAAAGAAGTCTTCGAGAAAGGTGAGAGAATAATTCAGATTCTTTTGGATGCTGGTTTTGCCATAAAACGAAGCAAGGTCAAGGGACCTGCACGAGAGATCCAGTTTTTAGGAATAAAATGGCAAGATGGCCGTCGTCAGATCCCAATGGATGTGATCAACAAAATTGCAGCAATGTCTCCACCTACTAATAAAAGGGAGACACAGACTTTCTTGGGCGTTGTAGGTTTTTGGAGAATGCATATTCCTGACTACAGCCAGATTGTGAGCCCTCTCTATCGAGTGACTCGTAAAAAGAACCAATTTGAGTGGGGCCCTGAACAACGACAAGCCTTTGAACAAATTAAGCGTGAGATAACTGATGCGGTGGCCCTTGGACCAGTCCGAACTGGACTAGATGTTAAAAATGTGCTCTACACCGCAGCCGGAGATAATGGACTTACCTGGAGCCTCTGGCAGAAAGCACCAGGAGGAACCCAAGGTCGACCCTTAGGTTTTTGGAGTCGAGGATACAAAGGATCTGAGGCCAACTATACTCCAACTGAAAAGGAGATACTAGCAGCATATGAAGGAGTTCGAGTTGCTTCAGAAGTGATCGGCACTGAAGCACAGCTCCTCCTGGCACCTCGACTGCCGGTGCTGAGCTGGATGTTCAAAGGGATGGTTCCCTCTCCACATCATGCAACCGAAGTTACATGGAGTAAATGGATTGCACTGATCACGCAACGAGCTCGAATTGGAAGTCCCAAACGTCCAGGGATATTAGAAGTGATTACAGACTGGCCAGAAAGCAAAGACTTTGGGATGTCTCCAGATGAGGAGGAAGTAAAACGTGCTGAAGAAGCACCACCATATAATACGCTTTCAGAGACTGATAAGCAGTATGCACTGTTCACAGATGGATCCTGTCGTCTTGTAGGAAAACATCGAAGGTGGAAAGCTGCTGTGTGGAGTCCCACACGACAAGTTACAGAAGCCACTGAAGGACAAGGTGAATCCAGTCAGTTTGCAGAAGTGAAAGCCATCCAGCTGGCTTTGGACATTGCTGAACGAGAGAAGTGGCCAATACTTTATCTCTATACTGACTCATGGATGGTAGCAAATGCCTTGTGAGGGTGGCTACAGCAATGGAAGAAAAGCAACTGGCAGCGCAGAGGTAAACCCATTTGGGCTGCCACACTGTGGCAAGACATTGCTGCTCGGCTAGAGAGCCCGCCTGTGAAAGTTCGTCATGTAGATGCTCATGTGCCTAGAAGTCGAGCCACGAGGAACATCTAAACAACCAACAAGCGGATCTAGCTGCTAAGATTAAAGTAGCTGAGGTGGACTTGGACTGGCAACATAAAGGTGAACTTTTCCTAGCTCGGTGGGCCCATGATGCTTCAGGGCATCAAGGTAGAGATGCAACATACAAATGGGCTCGTGATCGAGGGGTGGATTTAACTATGGACACTATTTCACAGGTTATTCATGAATGTGAAACTTGCGCCGAAATCAAACAAGGAAAACGGTTAAAACCTGTATGGTATGGGGGGGCGATGGTCAAAGTATAAGTATGGAGAAGCTTGGCAGATCAATTATATTACACTTCCACAAACACGTCAAGGTAAGCGTTATGTACTTACAATGGTGGAAGCAACCACTGGATGGTTGGAAACATATGCCGTACCTCATGCTACAGCCCGAAATACTATCTTGGGCCTTGAGAAGCAAGTCCTTTGGCGGCACGGTACGCGAGAAGGAATTGAATCAGACAATGGTACTCATTTCAAAAACAGTATTATAGACAATTGGGCCAAAGAACATGGTATTGAGTGGGTATATCATATTCCATATCATGCACCAGCCTCTGGGAAAATTGAAAGGTACAATGGTTTGTTAAAAACTACACTAAAGGCACTTGGTGGTGGAACCTTTAAAAACTGGGATTCACATTTAGCAAAAGCCACTTGGTTGGTCAACACTAGCGGATCAACCAATCGAGCCGGGCCTGCCCAATCAGAAATTCTACAGACTGTAGAAGGAGATAAAGTCCCTGTAGTACACATGAAAAATATCTTAGGAAAGGCAGTCTGGGTTACTCCTGCCTCAGGCAAAGGCAAACCTATTAGTGGGATTGTTTTTGCCCAGGGACCTGGCAGCACCTGGTGGGTGATGCTTAAGGATGGAGAAGTTTGGTGTGTACCTCAAGGGGATTTGATTTCAGGTGAAAATATGCAATGCTGAACTGTATGATGTGAATTGCTGCACTAACAATGTTTAATAAGTGTCTTTCAGATCAAGACAATGGTGATGAAACTAGAGGTAGCTTCTTCAAGTGGCGCCCGACACCTTCTTCGAAGTTGGTGTCCTTAACCCACAAACAGCGGTCATGAGATGCACTTGTACCATTTTTCCTGCCCTGGGAGACTGTTGTGACAAAATGAACTTAATGAACTTTCCAAAGGATGGTCCACTGATTAATTACTCCTGTGTATATATGTACATATGTATATATATATATATAGTAGTAGTGATTAATTAGATTGTATTGATAGATTGTATTGATAAGGTTTAAGTATTCAGTGAATGTCATATTATAAGGGGTGGAATGTCCTGGTTTTGTTAAAAACAAGTTTCTCTTTTAGTGAATTTGCCTGTCAGCTAAAGCCTTCACGTTAGCTGCATTTTCCTGGAGAACCCAACACATGTTTTGGTTAAATCTAGCAATGGAATGCAAACTTATTGATAAGCATGGATGGACATCTCGCGAGAGGGACAACGAGAAACTGATGATCGAGAGACTGAACAACGGTGTATAACATTCCATTCACGTGAACACTTCATATAAAAGTGGGACATCACGAGGATCTCGTCCCTTTTTGCTGCCCTTTTTCCTTCCCTTCTGCTTATGGCCAACATTAGAAGAGGACCTTGCTGGTCGTCCCTGCGAACTGAGGCCTAGTGAGAGACTGAATCCAGCTCTGGTTGGCTACAGAGTCTAATCCAGGACTTTGGGTGCTGGCTCTGCAGTTGCTGAGACTTACAAGATTGGTTTTGTATATTTTGTGTAATTTTCTCTATTCTTATTAGTAGCATTAGTAAAACATCTTTAACTTTTCCAACTCTCTTCTCTCTGTCCTTCTTTCCCTCCCGATCACCTGTCCTGCATGGGAAGGGGGGAGAGGGAGGGGCAAAAAGGGGGAAGTAGGGGGGAGAGGAGGTTAACAATACATCTACCAGGGTTTGATTGTCACCCCGCAATCTTAACCCTCGACACAAGGTAACCTACTTAATGGATGAGGGAAAGGCTGTAGATGTTCTCTACCTGGACTTTAGTAAAGCCTTTGACAAAGTTTTCTGCATCATTCTCCTGAGAAACCAGCTGCTCATCACTTGGATGGGTGTACTTTTCACTCAATAAGGATCTGGCTGGATGGTTAGGCCCGAAGAGTTGCAGTTAATGGAGTCAAATCCAGTTGGTGGCCAGTCACAAATAGTGTTCTCCAGTGCTTGCTACTGGGGCCAGTTCTGTTTAATATCTTTATCCGTGATCTGGATGAGGGGATTGAGTGCACTCTCAGTAGGTTTGCAGACAACAGCAGGCTGGGCAGGACTGTTGATCTGCTTAAGTGTAGAAAGGTTCTACAGAGGGATCTGGACAGGCTAGATCAATGGGCTGAGGCTAATTGCATGAGGTTCTATGGGGACAAGTGTCAGGTCCTGCACCTGAATCACAACAACCCCATGCAGTACTACAGACTTGGGGAAGAACAGCTGGAAAGTTGCCTGGTGGAAAAACACCTGGAAGTGTTGGTGAGCAGCTGACTGAATATGAGCCAGCATTGTGTCCAGGTGGCCAAAAAGGCCAACAGCATCCTGGCTTGTATCAGAATAGTGTGGCCTTCAGGACTAGGGAAGTGTATATCCCCCTGTACTCGGCCCTGGAGAGGCCATACCTTGAAGGCCAATGGTATTCTGGGGTGCATTACGAAAAGTGTGACCAGCAGGTCAAAGGAGCTTATCCTGCCCCTATACTCTGTCCTGGTGAGGTCACATCTGGAGTACATTGTCCAGTTCTGGGCTACCCAGTTTAAGAATGACAAGGAGTTACTGGAGGGACTCCAGTTGAGAGCTACAAAGATGGTTAGAGGTCTGAAGCATCTTTCTTGTGAGGATAGACAGTGAGAGCTGTATTTGCTCAGCCTGGAGAAGACTGATAGGGGATCTTATCAATGCTTATAAATATCTCAAAGGTGGATGTCAAGAGAATGGGACCAGACTCTTTCCGGTGGTGCCCAACAATAGGATGAGGGACAACGGACACAGATTGAAGCATAGGAGGTTCCATCCTAAAATGAGGAGAAACTTCTTTACTTTGAGGGTGACAGAGCACTGGAACAGACTGCCCAGAGAGGCTGCAGAGTCTCCTTCTCTGGAGACATTCAAAACCTGCCTGGATGCATTCCTGTGCAGTCTGCTGCAGATGAACCTGCTTTAGCAGGTGAGTTGGACTAGATGACCTCCAGAGATCCCTTTCAACCCTAACCATTCTGTGATTCCATAATTCTGTGAATCTGTACTTCTGTGTTCAGTTTTGGTCCTCTCACTACAAGAAAGACAGTGAGGTACTGGACTGAATTCACAAAAGGGCAACAAAGCTGGTGAAGGGTCTAGAGCACAAGTCATATAAAGAGTGGCTGAGGCAAATGGGGTTGCTTAGCCTGGAAAAAGGGAGGCTTAGGGGAGACCTTATCACTTTCTACAACTACCTGAAAGGAGATTGTAACATGGATGGTATTGGTCTCTTCTCCCACGTAACAAGTGATAGAACGAGAGGAAATGGCCTCAGGTTGTACCAGGGGAGATTCAGGTTGGATATTAGGAGGAAATTTCTTTACAGAAAGGGTTGTGCAGCACTGGAAGAGGCTGCCCAGGGAAGTGGTTGAGTCACCATCCCTGGAGGTTTCTAAAAGATGCATAGATGAGGTTCGTCAGGACACGGTTTAATGGTAGACTTGGCAGTGTTGGGTTAACTGTTAGACTCGATGATCCTAAAGGTCTTTTCTAACCAAAATAATTCTGTGACATGATACCCACATGTCTTTTACCTCCTCTATCATTCCTTCTTAGGTCTTCAAGGAAATACATGTGAAACAATCACCTGGGATTGTTTAGTGAAAATATTACATTCTCATGAAACATACGATCCCATTCTTAAATATGCTTACTGCCTTAGACAGTATTTCCATTACAGAAGTGGTGTCAATTACATTTATTTAAAACTGTTCAAGACCTAAGAATAGCACAAGCTGATCACGGGGTCTGTTCTAGGTCCAGCCTGGTCTCCTCAGCATTTTTAGGAGAGATCCTCATTCTCTCCAAACACCAAGGGCAGACGAATACCAACCTCGTCTGTCATCACCCTGAAGGAAGGGCTGGATTTTACTGGTCTCCAAATGCCATTGGTTCAGTTAGTCAGGAATAGTTGTCAAGATCTTACTGGGCTGATCTTAAATTGAAACACATCTGGTTTTAGGGGGGACCTGAGTTAATTGCTAAATCCTGGGAGCATCCTGGGAGCCTATGGGAGGATGGCAGAGCAGACAAAGTCACACAGCATTCAACTGAGCCTGGCTTAGAATTTGCATGCAGAAGAAAATTACCCCAACTCACCAGTACTAATCACAACTATCCTGCTGAGTAATTCTCTCCCTCTAATAATGCCAGTCTTGCTTTTTATCCTCAATGTGACATCAAATTTATTTTTTGAAGCCTATTTTACAGTTCCTGTTTTTAGCAATACTACCTCTAGTTAAAATTTAGAGTTTTTATTTTCTTCCATTCTGATCAATCTGTTAAATAAATATGCAAATATATCAAGTGCTCTTTATAAAAAACACATACATACAACACAGAACCCCTCAAATATGTACTATATAACACATATGAAATGGCGATCTAGTTTTGAAACTATAATGAAACTTAATTACACATGAATCACATGACAATCTAAGAAGAATCAGCATATATAAAATAATGGCATTGCCTTTGTAAAGAGAAGTTGAGCATTTAAAAATATATAAAGAAGACAATGAGTGTTGTCCTTGCATTTATAGATACTGAACATTAGATAAATTTGGAAGGAATCTGTGGTTTTCTCCATTAAACATCTGAATAGGGAGATGAATAACATGACACAGCCTTTTTTTAAAGAAAAATCTAGCCTTCAAGACAATTAAATATCTCCTTTTGATTGAGACCTATATTCAATTAGGATTTAAAGAGAGGAATAATTCCTACTCTAAACCTCCACACTTACTGAAATCAGCACATAACACCAGTTTAAACATGGCCTTCAATAGATAATTTTGATTTATAATGACAAATAGAAAAAGTTGCTTAAAAGCACTGCAGGAATTAAAGAGAAATCAATGTAAGACTAAACAGACTTCCCATTACACAGTCTAGTATTAAAATACATGAAAGGACTGAGAAGTTTGATAGTGGACTGTGATAGTGTAAATCACCTTGACCCCATTAGCTTCAGCTTGTTTAAACACCTTTGGACCACGAGCTGTGTGACTGTTCATAGATGAAACATGCTAGCCTACATAAAGTCAGAAAAAGTCCTATGTGTATTTTAAAATCACACCCCATCTTGGGACCTTTTGCCCAGACATAAATGGCACCTGAGGAGATATGCCTGCAAACATCAGCACCCTGAACAACTCAATGAAACACATGGGAAACTGCTGGAGGGCTGTGACTGAGAAATATAATAAGAAGCCTTGTGTTTTATGTTACAATAAATATCAGTGCTTGCTAATGTTAGTATTCAGCCAGTTGAATACTCATCCCTTAGATTGCTTCAGATGGAGAACATAACATGCTTTAGCAGAACAGTTTCAAAGACAGGTGCTATGATCCACTTGAATAAACCTGCTGCAGGACATTACCCATCCCACAACTGACACAGACCACTGGTTGCAATTACCTTAGATTGGTTTTACTTGCAATTTTTAAGGCAGTCCAGTTAGAAGATGTCATTCTCCTTCCATTCCCATATGCTTTCTTAAAAATTACACAGATCACTGGTAGCAAATAATTTTCATTCTGACAGTTCATATCAATATAATGCACAGCATCATAGCTTAATAAAACACTTTACATAACAGACACATAAGGACAAAAAAAAAAGCATAAAACAATGCAGCTGCAGCTAGTTTACTATATTACATGGCTGGAAAAATTTCCTTTAATTTTCTCTGATCTTTTCAGTAGAATTTGAACTTCCGGTACCAATAAGCAAGAAAAGTTTCTTTTGGTATTTTTAAAAAGGAGAGAAAAAATATGGATGAAATAGAATCAGAGGAAGTGAGAGAGATCACAGAAAGGCAAGTTTTAAATATCATCAAACTGGTATAACATAATAGTTATATGGGAAAAGAGATTTACCAGACTCAGCATCTCTCTCGTGACCTCCAATTTCTGCATGTGTGATAGAGCTGGGGTCATTCTGTTTTACTCATTATCCTAACTAACAGACTCATTAAAAACATGGACAAACTGTGATCAATGAAGGAGGGAGGGGGGAGAGCAATGAACACCTCAAATTCAAGAATAACTATACAGATTTTAGGATAATAAAGTATATAAGTTTATTATGCATCGGCTCCTGTTTTCATCTCTTTATTAACTCCCCCCACCCCTCCCCCCGCCCAGAAGACTTGCTATATGCCTATAGATATTTAAAAATAAAGATAAATAATTTTTGCACTTCTGGGTTTCCCTCTTTGGAGACCAAGCCATAAATCATTATAAAATGTCACTTGTTTATACTGGCAGACTTCGAATGCACCTACTGCTCTTCCTGGCTGGAAGGCATTTTCTGGAGAATTCTGGTGGTTTAGACATTGCATAGAAGGCTTTTTTGGTTTAAATTTGATTTTTGCCCTTGACATTTGTGCCTTACTTAGTTTTGTGCGATGGCAAGTTTAGTACCTTTAATGCCCGCAAGCTGGAGTGGCTGGATACTTCACCAGCTCTGGCTGGTGAAGACCCTCCCTCTGGGAACAATGACATAAGCTTGTATCCCTCCTAACAACGAAGACACAGTGAGTGTCCTCTGTGCAGGAACTGAAAACACGCAACACTTGGGGCATATTTCCAAAAAAAAAAAAACTATTTTTTTTAACTCAGACACCATTTAAAAGTTATTAAAAATGAATAAACCTTAAGTTTAATTATGTTCGAAAGACATCAGTAGCACAGTGCATTTGTGAATTGCTGTCCAAGTTCCATGAGATTTTGATTTCCCCAGTTCTGATCTACTTGGCAACGTCATACTATTACACTCCACTCTTCATGTCAAGCTCCTGATGATTTTGTGTTTCATCAGTGGTCAGGAATTCATCACATGCTCCTGTTCGGTCACTTGACTGTTCTCTATGAACCAAGTGCACCATTTCTTGTGATTTGCTTGCACCTCCGTTTAATCCACTTGTCTTCCTGTCTTCCACTGCCCCTTTGCCGTTGTTAATCACCAGTTTTTTCTTCTGCCCACATCTAGAAAGAAATAAAAAGGAAATAAATACTATAAATTGCAACTAACATGAAAAAAAATGAAAGTCAATATTTAGGAAAAGATGCTTGGAAATGAAACTTGTGTCTGCCAGTGCAGAGGAAATGAAAATCGTGTTGGACAGACTTATACAATGCAAAGTGTAAAGTTTCTCCATATTGCGTATTTTATTTTTGAAAGCATCCACCTTTATATGCAAAAAAATTTGGCAGGAGCCCACTAATTCAGTCTGTATCTATCACTACAACAGACAGAAATAACTTGCATTACTGAAAGCTAGAAAAGATGGATAAAGAACTGGCTGGATGGCTGGGCTCAAAGTGTGGTGAACAGAGCCAAATCCAGTAAGTGGCGATCACAAGTGGTGTTCCCCAGTGCTCAGTATTGGGGCCAGTTCTGTTTAATATCTTTATCAATTATCTGGATGAGGGGGTTGAGTGCACCCTTAGTAAGTTTGCAGATGACACCAAATGAGGTGGGAGTGGATCTGCTAGAGGGTAGGAATGCTATACAGAAAAATCTGGACTGATTGGATCGCTGGGCTGAGGCCAGTTGTATGAGGTTTAACAAGGCCAAGTGCCAGGTCCTGCCTTTGGATCACAACAACGCCATGGAATGCTACAGGATTGGGAAAGAGTGGCTGGAAAGCTACCTAGTGGAAAAGGATCTGGGGGTATTGAACAGCCAGCTGAATATGAGTCAACAGTGTGCCCAGGTGGCCAAAAAGGCCAACAGCATCCTGGCTTGTATCAAGAACAGTGTGGCCAGCAGGACTAGAGAAGTCATTGTTCCACAGTACTCAGCACTGGTGAGGCCTCGCCTTGAATAGTGTGTCCAGTTTTGGGCCCCTCATTTTAAGAAAGACATTGAGATACTAGAGAGAGTTCAGTAGAAGTCGACGAAGCTAGTGCTCCAGGCCCCTCACAAGTCTTATGAGGAGCGATTGAGGGAGCTGGGGCTGTTTAGCCTGGAGAAAAGGAGGCTGAGGGGAGACCTTATTGCTTTCTACAACCTGAAAGGAGGTTGTAGCATGGAGGGTGTTGGTCTCTTCTCCCAAGTAGCAAGCAATAGGATGAAAGGAAATGGCCTCGAGTTGCACCAGGGAAGATTCAGACTGGATATTAGGAAACATTTCTTCATGGAAGGGTTATGAAGCAGTGGTGGAACTGGCTGCCCAGGAAAGTAGTGGAGTCACCATCCCTGCAGGTGTTTAAAAGGCTCATAGACGAGGTTTTTAGGGACATGGTTTAGTGCTAGAGTTAGGTTATTGTTGGACTTGATGAAGTTAAGGGTCTCTTCCAACTGAAATGGTTCTATGATTCTAAGGTTTTCTAACACTTGGATATATCCACATTTATGAACTTTGTATATATCCCACTATAAGGATAGGAACATTATAAATCAAGACACGGGAACATGCCTTCGAAAATGTTGAAGTTCTTGCGACAATAGAAAATTTGGATGAAGCTCTCACCTCATTATACAAGATAATTTTTTCCCCATTTGTATTAGCATGTCAGGCCTAGAATCACACCAACAGCAAGGAAGTATGGAGAACTACTCTTGCTACTATCAACAGCATAACTCCTTATGGTATTAAGGTAGGAAATAGCTTTTAAAATTACACTCATTTCAGTGCTGCCCAGTAAAATCTATATGCAGCTCTGAATGAACACCCTTTTTCCCCTCGTCCTCTTTTGGAATTTGCCAGTCAAAAACTGATGTATGCTGGTCAATGTAGGCTAGGTATTCTTTAGGGTAGTTAAAAAGTACTAGTTACACAGCTGTCAGATTTGCCCCAGACTGTTAAAATGGTTCTCTTCCTACACAGTGCTGAACAGCCTATTTGTCCTTGAACAGCCATGTTTAAACTGAATATACAAAGGAGAGCTCTCTTAAGAGGGATAATGTCTCCATGAATGTGTACTTCGAAGTGTTTTCTTCTTACATAAAGCATATTTTGCTTGAATGACTAATTTGGCAGCTCAGTTCTTTCTGAAATATTATTTTTCTCATGCTTACTGAAATGTATGAGTTATTTTAGATCAGGGTTATTTTACATGAGAGTTATTTTATCTGAAGTAGCTCAGTTCACTGTGCTAATGTTACACACACCTTTGGGAATGGCCAACAGAGGCCAGTGAGGAGTTGTGGAGCTCCAGAGTCTCTTGAAATAGCAGCTCAGCATGTCTTTCCTGACATGATGGTTAAGCTAGGCAGTATCTTTTGTTGGACCCTGGAAGGAGATCCTAACACTTTTTACAACAGGCACCAGACGGAAACAATCTTCTTTGCAATAAGAGGAACTGAGACATTGAGGAGCTGGAGCAAATTCAGAGAAGGGCAACAAAGCTGGTGCCTGGAGCACAAGTCTTATGAGAAGCAGCTGAGGAAACTGGGCTTGTTTAGACTGGAGAAAGGGAGGCTGAGGATATTCCTTATTGCTCTCTAGAGCTATCTGGAAGGAGGTTTTCGCTTGGAGGGTGTTGGTCTCTTCTCCCAAGTACTATAGCAAGCAACAGAACATGAGGAAATGGCCTCAAGTTGTGCCAGGGGAGGTTTAGATGGGATATTAGGAATAATTTCTTCATGGAAAGAGTTGTTAGGCATTGGAACAGGAACAGGCTGCTCGGGGAAGTGGTTGAGTAACCATCCCAGAAGATGTTTAATAGACGTGTACATAAGGTTTTTAGGATGCTGTTTAATGACAGTGTTAGGTCAACTGTTGGACCTGATGATCTTAAAGGTCTTTTCCAACCAAAATGACTCTATGAATAACTAATTTACCAGGACCACACTGAGCCTTGGCCATTTTGGTTTTTGCTTAAGACAACGTATGACAATACTTTTTTTTTTTTTTTTTTTTTTTTTACAAAAAATACTGCAGCCAAGCAATTTGCTGTTTACTGAGAAGTCCCAAGTACTTGTCTGAAATGTTTGAAATCTCTGGCATACTGATCTCCTAACTAGAAAGGCTAAATCTCTTGATTTCTGAATCAGGAAATTGAGTACCTTGAAACCAATGCCTACATTCAATTAGGCTTTTTCAGACAACCTGAATGAGACTGATACTGGAGATGCTGCCGTTAGCATTCATTTTAAAATAGTGCAACTGACAACATTACACAAATGAAAACACAGATCATTCTTACTTTTAAAATAATTAAACACTTGAAATGTTCTCAACTTTCTGCCCAGCTACCACTGAAATGCTCAATTGTCCTTTCTTGGCTATCCAGTTTTCTCATAGCACTCCCGCAGTGTCAGTTTCAGATAAGCTGACATTCATGTGGAGCATGCTGACTGCAAGGCAACTACCTCCCTATAAATTTTCAGCCTTAGCACTTATCAGAATAGATGAAGAAAGGATTCTTGACTTATTTGTGTTATCGTTTATAATGTGCTAAAGTGAAAGAAAAAAATTCCACCAGTTTCAAGCATACCAGAGTATTCCTCTGCTTCAAAAAGTTTTCTTCACAGTGATTAACACATATTACTAGGGTCTAATCCATGCATTTGTACACATACATGCTCTCACATGCACCTTCTCTCTTTGCAACTCACTCTCAGCTGCATGGAAGCTATAAGTAAAAGTACTTAGGGCATAATTTACAGCTCTGAGATTGTTTTGTTTCATGTCAGATGCAACCTATAATTAGCCATACTGGCCCTATTTATCTGTTCCTATGGTGACTCTGGGTTAAGAAGGAGGAAACAATGGCAGTGTCTACTTTTAAAGGCATAACACAGTAACATATAAATCAATGGGCCATGCTGTTCAGGTTGTATAACTCCATAAGTACTTCACAGAAAGAAAGTTGTAGAGTTTTCTGTCTTACCACATGCTTGATAGCTTTCTTATTTGAGCAAGTTTTTAATAATACTGTCAAAGCAGCACTGGTATCATGGATACAGTCATATGGCAAACATACCAAGTGGTATCTCACTACTTACTCTAGCAAAACTGTATCAGTTTGCTCTGTCTGACAATTCAGCATTTACTTTACACTGGTTTGTCCCATAGAAGCTTTCTGCATCATGGGCAGGGACTGCCGGGGTTGCTCTCTCACCATGGTGGCAGAGATTTATTCTACCATCCATGCCATGTTTTGGAGGGCCTTGACACTAGTTCACAGAAGCATTAACATGTGCTTTCCTGCAAGACCAGCAGACTAGGAATAAATTTGCTCACTGCTTCCTGAACAAAAATCTCCATATATTATATAGTTACTCTTATTTTAAAAAGTTCAAATTCAACTTTCAGGCAGAAAATAGTTACTCCGTTAAAGGGTTCAACTTTAAGATTCAAGTAGCAAAAAGCTGTTTAAGATCACTGAGAAGTAACCTCAGAACAGCCCCCAGAGAAAATAAAGCTAAGAACATTATAGCCTATCTTTCAGGCTAGGTTTTTTTTTCAAATTTCCTGGCTAACTTTGCATAGATTACTGCAACTTTCTATCCCTCAGCTTCTTAATCTGCAAAGGGCAGTAAATAAAACCACTGAGTGTGCTGATAGCAGTGTTAGAATATATCCCTGTGACTACCAGCTGTGACATTGCTTTTTGTTTAGAAGGAACAAATTAATCCTGTGACAGCAATAGTGTAATACCACCCTTCACACTATACACAGACAACACTGGTGGTGAACAACAACAAATGGTGAAGAATTATACTCAGTTTATCCTGTGGTTGCTACTATGTTCATCTCACATAGTTTTCACTCTAAGTGGACATGATAACATTTCTATTAATAAGTAGTAGGCAGAGAATAATTAATTCTCTGTGTTCTATATACAGTTAGTTTCCATCTACAAGTAAAGACTAAGTGGTTTATATAGCTACTGACTTCAGACCATTCCATGTAAGTGTGAAGGCCTATAAGTGTGTGTGACCTGTGCAGGACACAGTGACCTGAGCCCTCAAACCCCAAGTCACAGACCTTTGCAGAGGAAGCTCTTTCCTGTGTCATGGTACTCTGCTCTTTCATGAAATTTTGACACCTCTTGATGAAAAAAATAGCAAGGCAGTGTGTTTTGAAAAAGTAAAGGGGCTAACTTACCTTCTTCGACTGTTAACAGCAATGCACACTGCAAGAATCAATGCAAGTGCCACAAGAGCAGCAACTATGATCAGCCATTCTGTAGGGAGAGTTGAGAGAGGGGAGGAAAGCATGTTAACACATATATGTAGTTTTGCCATTTTGCAGAACTGCAAGAACACAAAATTTTTACATTCTTTAAACTGCCACACTTTTTTTCCTAGCTTGCATGAACGTTTGTTTGTTTTACAAAGTGCTTCTTTGCAAATCAAATACATTTTCATCATTCAGCCATACACAGGCCAACTCAGATGAAATATCCCATCTCTGTTGGCACCTATAAGCACTGTACTTTGATGGAGTTGAATCACTGATTTACTCTAAGAGCAAAATAAAAGGCTTAGCAATGATACACCTGCAATCCCAGGTGCAAAAGCAGGATGACCTTCAGGTAGAGCGAAGCATTCATTTTTTCATTTAAAATCTTACTTTAAGGGGTATTTTTGTAGCAAACTAAAAAAAAAAAAAAAAAAAAAGTAATTACAAAACTGGAAGGGACCCTAAGAGGTCACATCAGCTACATTTCACTCTAGTTAAACACGATCAATAGGAAGGCAGCTGAGGAATATTCCTTATTGCTCTCTACAACTATCTGGAAGGAGGTTTTAGCATGGAGGGTGTTGGTCTCTTCTCCCAAGCAACAAGTGATGTAACGAGAGGAAACGACCTCAGGTTGTACCAGGGGAGATTCAGATTGGATATTTGGAAGAAATTCCTTCACAGAAAGGGTTGTTAAGCATTGGAACAGGCTGCCCAGGGAAGTAGTTGAGTCACCATGCCAGTAGATGTTTAAAAGACATGTAGATGAAGTTCTTCGGGGCATGGTTTAGTGACAGTGTCAGATTATTGGTTTCACTTGATGATCTTGGGGGCTCTTCCAACCAAAATGATTCTATGATTTGCTCTTACCATTTTTAGGAAAGGTGATTACACAACCTTCCCATTACCCTTGTACTCTACGACCATTATAGACAGATCTCTCCTAAGAGCTAACTACTATATTTTGTTTGTTTGAAACAAGTCTCCTTGTTTAAAAAGTATCATACTTTTCATTTGAAACAAATTACTTCTTCTAATTGGTTAATTATTATTACTCCATTGCAGAAAAACTGATAAGCATTCTTTTTTGTAATGTACTCTTCTCATATTTCCATTTAGTTTTATCTGAAAACTGTGAGTTCTTCAAAAGGTGCTTCAAAGGTTACCTTTCTAAAATTTTCCTTTTGCTCCTCTCTTTTTTTTTATTTCGATGTGATTAATGTAATGCCTTGCACTGAACACAGAGCTTCAGCTCTGGAGTTGCTAGGCCTAAGTAGAGTGGGAGAATTACTTTCTCTGTTTTAAAAAATACTTTACTGCTAATATGTTCCAGCATATGTTTGCATTCTTTCACAATTGTATCATGGTGTTGGCTTCATTCTATTCTATTCTATTCTATTCTATTCTATTCTATTCTATTCTATTCTATTCTATTCTATTCTATTCTATTCTATTCTATTCTATTCTATTCTATTCTATTCTATCCTATCCTATCCTATCCTATCCTATCCTATCCTATCCTATCCTATCCTATTCTGCAAGACCTATTCTGCAACACTCATTTATTATTTTCACTGAACATTCTCATGGATATGATACTTTGCATATTTCTTTATTGAATTTTGTCTGATTTCATATCAATTTATAAAGCTTATTTGGATCTTAATCTCATTCTCCAAATGCATGATTTCTCTCATCTTGATGTTGCTGGAGAATTGTATGAGTTATAATATGCGCAATTTTTCAGATTTTCAGACTAGCAATAATGCTGAATATGATCTGACTCAGAACAAAGCCTGAATAACTGTCCTTGACCTACATTTTCACCTCTTATTTAAGTCCATATTAATACAATTCTGTTCTTAATTTGTTAAAACAAATTACTTCAAAAACTTACCTGGTACCTGGGGTGACCTTGATTGTGGAACTAATTTTGTTGTGGTGGTGTCTCGAGGAAAAGCAGTGGATTCATAAAGTCCCTTGTGTGGTCCTTGATTACCATATATACTGGAGGTAGATCCTAAAGAACAAAATTGACCATTAGGCCAAATGGCCAAATACGCTTACTAAATATGTAAAAGCAAGGTACAAAGACTATGATCTTCACAATTCAAAATATCATATTCTAGAAAGTTCATACTCAGGTCATTGAAAAGCATTTATACTGAAAACTATTTACATAGACTATAAACATCATACTCATCTGAACTATGGTTAGTTTTAGTATTTTGAATAACAAACCTCGTGGTTTTCCCCTCTTGTCTCTCTCATATGTTTCAGTTTTAATTACACTATACTTTCATGAAACAAAATACAATTATAATCGCCTAAATATTTTCTGGAGAAAATGTAAAGACATGAACGTTAGCAACTTTCTGAAGAGGTTTTTGTCATACAAGCCAAACATCTTGTCTGTTCCATGGGGAAAAGAGACGGAAGAAATAAGAAAAACAAACAAACAAACAAACAAACAAAACCCCAAACACTTTACTTTTTACTTAAACCTAAAAGGGCCCTTCAGAGGGACCTAGACAAATTGGAGAACTGGGCAATCACCAACCACATGAAGTTTAACAAAAGCAAGTGCTGGATTTTGCACCTGGGACACGGCAACCTTGGCTGTACATACAGACTGGGGAACAAGAGGCTGGAGCAGCTCTGTGAGAGGGATCTGGGGGTTCTGCTTGACAGCAAGTCAAACATGAGCCAACAGTGTGTCCTGGCAGTGAAAAGGGCCAACTGTGTGCTAGGGTGCATCAAGCACAGCATTGCCAGCCAGTCAAGGGAGGTGATTGTCCCACTCTGCACTGATGCGGCCTCACCTGGAGTACTGTATGCAGTTCTGAGCACCACAGTATAAAAAGGATATGAAGGTACTGGAGAGTGTCCAGAAGAGGGCTACAAAGTTGGTGAAAGGTTTGAAGGGGAAGCTGGATGAGGAGCAGTTAAAGTCACTTGGTCTGTTCAGTCTGGAAAAGAGGAGACTGAAGGGAGACTTCATCGTTGTCCACAGCTTCCTCACAAGGGGAGGAGGAAGGGTAGGTGCTGATCTTTTCTCTCTGGTGACCAGTGACAGAATCTGAGGGAATGGCAGGAAGATACGCCAGAGAGATTTAGGTTGGATGTTAGGGAAAGGATCTTCACCCAGAAGGTAGTGGAAGAGTGGAACAGACTCCCCAGGGAGGTCGTCATAGCCCCAAGGCTGACAGTGTTCAAGAAGAGACTGGACAGATACATGGGGTGAACTACAGAGTTGTCATATGCAGAAACAGGAGTTGGATTTGGTGATCCTTTTGGATGCCTTTCAACTCAGAACATTCTATGTAATTCTATGTAATATGTAAAATTACCAATATGAGGAAATTTTGAAACTTTTAATTTTATTCCTACACTGAATTTCTAAAACTCTAATGCATTAATAAAATAGAAAGATAGATCCCTGAATGGATTTAAATATGACAGCTATACATAGAGTAGGACTTAAAATATTTAAAATATATTTTATATTAGAAAAAATGCTTTCTGTAAACTTACAGGTAGAACCCCTCATCCTTTTTAATAAGTTGTGTAATTTGGTTCTAAGATGGCGTTAAATCTTAAATCAAAATCAATGCTTCCAGTCTCAAGTACTTGCTATGCTGGCCATACCTCTTGAACTTTTATGCAACTACATTTCTGGCCCATGTTGTTGCCATGTGAATATGCCAAGTCTAAAATTATCAGCAGACCACAGATATAGTGATTTCATCTGGGACTGTTATTTCATTATGACTACAGGAAAGATATTACAAATCTCCACCTCTCTGAATTCTTCCAAAATGTAGTAGAGCAAATTAAGCACTTACTCTAACCAGATGTAAAGTTATTTTTCATTTACTTTAACACGTATTGCAACTGATTTCTAGCCAGCATTTCTGATCTCATTTCCTAAGAGCTGCTGGCAAATACAAAACTGAGAGCATATTTTTTCCCTCTGTTAAGTTTAGCCAGCAAGTAGTTCACGAATCTTACAGATGTTTTCATTATTTTTATTAACAAGAAACTTATTGGCTGGTGAGTTGTATTGTGTGATCTCACCACAAAGGATAGAGCATTAATTCAGCAACTAACGGCCCTGATCTAGCCTCCAAGAAAGCTGATCAAGAGGAACATACTGAGTTGTCTACACCACATGTCAGCAGATTATTTTAAGCTGCTTTATATCATCCTTGAGAAATGACTGAGCTTTTCCAGCATAAAGCCCCTTAGAAAGGCACACAAACATATATCAAAATTTGTGTGCTTGGAGGACTGCTACATTCACCGTTTCCCTCCCTTGAGCACTGAGAAGAAGCACCAGGATTCAGTCATGTCCCCTGCAGTTTTAGCTCTGGGAAGGTGCTTGCCAGTGGCAGGGAGGGATCCTCAAAAGCTCTTAACATTTCATTTTGATTACATACTAGATTTTTTTTCCTTTTGACAGTTATTTTTTGGGGTTCCTTCAGTTGCCTGGTTTGCTATTCCATGGACAACAGATCAGTCATAAATGTGATGTCAGACCACAACTTAAACATTGCTGTAGAGAAAAAACAAGTGAAAGAAAGTAGTATAGTATACCATACTAAGCCATTCATTTATTTAGAGAAGGCCTTTAACTATAGTCTGCCAATGCATTAACAAATTTTTTCCATTCCATTACAGCTATATAGGACAATGTTACAAGTGCACAAACCCTTCAATAAATAAACTCTTTCACGATTATGGTAGTGTAAGTCCCTTGTATTATGTTTTTAAAAAGTATCAAGAGAAGATAAATGAAGAAAGGAAGATATTTGTTAATATGGCTTTATGAACCTTTGCCAGGACACTGACAATGTAGATTCAATTGAGACATTAACCTTGAAAAAGATCTTCAAATCAGTTCTTACAGGTTTTTTGTGCTCAAAACAGGAATGCAGGAAGTATTTTTTATAGTGTTTAATGTCTGCACATAGTATTAAGGAGGCAGCTTGGAATAAATAAGTGAATAGGGCAGCAAAAGTGAAGAAATGAATTTGTCGTAATAGGAAAGCATTATTAAAAATAAATTTATCTGTCCAATAAAATTATATTAAATACATATTTTGCATTTATATTTCTATGTCTATGTCAAAATATTATAACTCGGGCAATTTTGATAGGGTTGTTTTTACTGATTTTTGTAAAAAAAACTGAAAATAACAAAATAAGTAGGCCAAATTCTACCTGACAATCTATGAATCAACAATAACTAATTAATTAATAGCAGAATTATCTTTAAACTGTTTGCTGTATAATGCCATAAAAATATAGATACATAATCTTGCTTATGTACAAAGAATGTCCACAGAGCATTGGCCAAATTTCACCCTAGGATGGTTCCACTAAATTCCAAGGAAGCACATGAAAATAGTATTTGGATTAGTGTGCATGAGAAGCAGTATTTGGGAAAAAACCCCACTGTTAGGATGATTATTTGTATGGAAACTGCATTTGGGATTAAGGAAAAGTCCCTTCATTTCCTGTACTATTAATATTAGCATGTGACCACAAACACACACACAAAAAAGAAAGGCTATATTTAGTGTAATAAGTAAATCCTGTTACTGTTAACTGCACTAACTCTATCAGAAGAATTACCCTTTAAAAAAAGTTGTTCACAAATGAAATGTCTATTACAGCTCCAGTAATATAATTAACTGCTGTTAAGATACCAATAGCAAATACACCTAGAAAAAAAAATGCTTCACAGAGATTTACCTTTTTATGATACATATTCAGCTAATGTAGAGGGAAGACAGATGGGGGGAAAGTGACAGACAGTTAAGTGTTACATACCTATCACTTGTGCCCAGCAAAAAAGAAAGAGAAAACACTCTCACATATGTATGGGCGTAAGAAGAAAGTTTACACTTCTTTGCTCTAATAGCTGTGTTACCACATACAGACAACATAATATGATAAAAAGTTGTTTACAAAACATTTTTTTCAGCCTTTTAGCAAATGTCCTCTGCTCTGTACAGGAAGATATTGCCTTTAAGAACATCTCTTAGGCAGGTTATAGACAATAATAAAAACCAAAAGGGAAATAATAATATGAAAATAATTTACAATTATGGTTAGAACACATTTTTAATCAATTGCCATTGTCCAAAAGGATAACTGCATGATGGAAAAATTAAATGCTCACAATTTGTAGTTCTTACTTAGTAGGAAGAGGGGTCTGCAGTTGGTCAAGATAATCTTTGATGCCTGGAAAAACTCCAGGTATCCAGCTGACATGGGAACCATCTGTGGTGTTTGCTTGTTCACTTTCACTTCCAGGTGGAGTGCCAGGTGCTAGTGGCTCCTTAGTTGCTTTCTCTTGGTTAACATCATACACAGACTCTGTGACTACCATGACAATGGCATAATCAGCTTTTAAAGTGAGTGCTCACAAAACCACCACCCACATTACTTCCCTTTTTCTTGTACCTCAATAAGCCAGAAAGCACATCCACCTCCCTCATTCAAAACACAAAAGGAGAGAAGACATGAAGGCTTCCCCTTCTTCTTCCACACTGTGACTGGCTTCTGAAGGACCCTTAAGCACCACATCCATGTTCACCATGTCAGAGGGAGATATTGACTACATATATAGATACCAGTGACAGATGGACAGGGAAGACCTTTAGAAGAGACCACAGCAGCAACAACCTGACCCTGTAATTCAGGAGAGAATGGCCATACTGCAGCCAAACATGTCTCTCCTGCCTGGCAATGCACCCATGAGGAGGAGTAAGGAATTGAAGGCAGAATTTATGGGATATGATTCTTCTGTGATTGCCTTGCCCCGCACCGCCAGAACAGCATACCCTGGTGATGGTGCTGCTACTGAGCCACAGGAGCAAGTCATCCGATTAACCCACCAGAGTACCTCCACCACACCAATCATGTTTCCAAAGCATATCAAGCCTGATCCTACTGATGCACAAGAAAGGAAGATGTGGCTGGGGATTCAGAATCATCAAAGTGTATGTCTTGCAGACCAGTTAGAAGGCCACCCAGAAACATGCTTCAGCAGAGAACAGAAACTGCCAAGTCAGTACCAGCAAGGAGTCTCTTATGCCTTGTCCAGAAGGTAATTCTATCAACAGCACAGATCCCACCACAGGTTTTGGAACTGCAAGTCCACACCAGGAATGTAGAGCCCCAGAATGAGAAAGATTCAGAAAGGAGCCCATTTCAGAAGAAGTATCTTGTTTGTCACCAGGCATAAGAAATTAATATGATCCGTTATTCTTACTAGCACCCAGCAGAGGAGAGCCATCACCAGCTTTGTTCATACTAGCTGTGGTCCCATGGAGGACCTCATCCCCAAAGGCATCTGTGGGATGAGCGATGACTTCAGTGCCCTGTCCTGGTTCGTTATCTAAAAGTAGAGGTGGCTGAGTTGGGTCTTTGTAGTGGGCACCATCAGGAGAGGCAACAGCTGTTACCACAACGATTTAATTAGCTGTGAATTCCATGTGTATGCTGCTGTGGCCCTCCCATTCACACCAAATTTAAGACTCCTCTTCACTTTAAACAACTGCTACCCTTTTCTCACTACAAAAGGGAAAGAGAAGGGAGACCTACTGTCCTTACATA
This sequence comes from Patagioenas fasciata, assembly GCF_037038585.1. Lineage (NCBI taxonomy): Eukaryota > Metazoa > Chordata > Aves > Columbiformes > Columbidae > Patagioenas > Patagioenas fasciata. The sequence continues at coordinate 23,158,170 of NC_092524.1, read as the reverse complement.
CATCATCACTGCTCTCTCAATGCATTGATCACACATTTTCATCCACTTTTTTACTTAATTCAAAAGATTCCCAAGTACAGTGGACAGAGGGAAAGGACACACAGGTCATAGTCAGGAGAATTCCCTGACTTGCATCCCAGGCTGACCACAGATCATCAGCTTCAGGGACACTGTCAGGTGCTGCTACAGTGTGTTTTACACTACTGATTTCCGTACTTACAGTAGAAACTCATTGATTCTCCTTCACTGCTCAAGCCTCTGTGAGTGGTGACAAGTTACAGAAAATTATAATTCTTTGTTCTGTTCAAGGTAGACGTAAGACCAGATTTCCTCTCAGAATCAGCTTCAAGTTTTGGCTTTACTGAAGGATTTTATCTATTAAAATGATTTCGTGATGTAGTGTTTGCTGAACCCACCACCCACACTGAACCCACTCTCTTCCTTATATGCAGACTAGACTTTTGGTGGCGGTTTTTGTTTGGTTTGTTTTCCTAATGGGATCATAAGGAAGAAAACAAACAGCTTTCCAGCTTCGTAACATAAGATGCCCTGCTTTTTCAGAATAGCTGGCTCATGTTGTATAATGGCAGAAGCAATGAGACAGAAGAGATATCATCAACCATAAAAGAAATGTAACTAGTTGTCACAAAATCAAAAATAGGTCTTGAGAATTGTCTGTTTAAGAAAGGATTAAAGGTTAACTTCCCTCTTATTTCAGGAATAAGTCATGCTTTTCATCTTATGATTGTAGAACATTATTTTGTTGGTAGAAATGGTATGCATTATACAAGGTTACATCATGGTTGCTGTGTGATGCCAGTTTTGTAAATTCCTTTCACCATTCTATGAATTAAAGGGACAAATGCTTTGATAAAACCTATGAAAAGAGCTCTCTTCCCCCAGATGAACATTCACAAATTAAAAACATGAACCTGTTGATGTACGAATATACATAAGTATGAATTCAACTTTATGGTAAAGACAGTTCGGTAAATTCTATAAGCTATGTAATGAACTGGATGCAACTCTATAGATATGCTTCACTAAGGAACAGAAAGCACTAAAAGTGGTGTTGGTAAATAACAAATATTTTATACAGAGCTAAATTTGAAAACTTCTACTACCATCCAGACAGAGCACAGAGAAAATTAATCACTGTATAATTTATGTCATTGTCTTAAAGAGATCAGTAAGTTACTCCTTTCTACAAGTTCATGCAATATCTTTCCAAGACAGGCCATCTGAGAGACAGAGGTGATGAAATATACATAACTGACATTATTACTAGTACCTGTAGTTAAAGACTCTTTCATGATTATTCTCTCTGGAAGGAATAGTAATTCTATTTATTATAGTAGATGGTGCGGCATAATCATCTCCCTTGTCCCAACCTGGATACACCAATGGGTCTTGTGCTGAGTTGTTCTCTTTGGCCCCACGGTTGGAGGCCATAGCTATTATGATGATGGTGAAGCAATTATTAACTCAGTATATAAAATTCTGTTTCTCATGTTATTCTCCTCTTCGATTCTTGTCTCTATGACAGGCCTTACATGTCTACTACATTTAATGGCAAAGTAAAGCAGATTTGCTTCTTATTCTGCTTTTTGTTTAGAAAAGCTGCCTACTGTCACTAATAGGACTGACTCCTTCCTCAGACTGAGCATACACTTTTCAGAATCAAGATAGCTCATAGTTTTTCAAAAGTATTTACCCAAATGACGCTGTTGACTTTGTATTGGTTGAATATCAAACTAATATCCACTCATGCAGAATTAAGAACAGCAAAGGCAGAAATAACTGCAAGAATATGGCCAATCACTAAGATTTTAATCACAGAATTTCAGTGTATTGACTTGGTGTGAAATGAAAGATGAAACAAAACAAAAGTCCTCTGAAACCCTTTCACATCAAATCATCACCAGGATTGGAAGAAGATTTACACGTGCTTTAAAGTATCCCAATGAACAATGACAGAGAAAAGCTGTAGGTGAATGTCCTGGTTTTGTTAAAAAACAAGTTTCTCTTTTAGTGAATTTGCCTGTCAGCTAAAGCCTTCATATTAGCTGCATTTTCCTGGAGAACCAGATACATGTTTTGGTAAACATAGCAATGGAATGCAAAATTATTGATAAGCATGGATGGACATCTCGCAAGAGGGACGATGAGAAACAAGTGACCAAGAGACTGACCAACTGTGTATAACATTCCATTCATGTGAATACTTCATATAAAAGTGGGAGATCATGAGGATCTCATCCCTTTTTGCCTTTTTTGTCCCTTCTGCTTACGGCCAACATTAGGAGAGGATCTTGCTAGTCGTTGCTGCAAACTGAGGCCTAGTGACAGACTGAATCCAGCTCCAGTTGGCTGCAGAGTCCAATCCAGGACTTTGGGTGCTGGCTCTGCAGTTGCTGAGACTTTCAAGATTGGTTTCGTATATTTTGTATTATTTTCTCTATTCTTATTAGTAACATTAATAAAACATGTTTAATTTTTCCAACTCTCTTCTCTCTATCCTTCTTTTCCTCCCGATCGCCTGTCCTTTTGTAGGAAGGGGGGGAGGGAGGGGCACAAGGGGGAAGTGGGGGAGGAGAGGAGGTTAACAATACATCTGCCAGGGTTTTATTGTCACCCCACAATCTAAACCCTCGACAGAGCAGCAGTGGAAGAACAGATAGAAACAACAGTTCACATCTCTGGTTCACATTTATTAATACTAACTTAACTGTTGAGTCTGTATATTCAGGGTTTTTAAAAGTGAAAAAGATTATGAACTTTCTGTTTTGAGTTAATATCTCAATTACACAAGTATAAGACTGGTTCCAAGGAAAAAAGTCATTTCTTCTGGGACTGGATGAACTAAATAACTAGGTTCACATTAATATATTTGAAGTTGAAAAGCATACTGGTTTTGAACTCAATAATAATTAAAGTTCCCACCAATAAAAGAAATTTATTGCTCACTCTTTAATTTGCTGTTGTTCACATAGCAGAAAATGCAGTCAGAAATCACCTGAAGTACCCAGCACTATAAGACTTTCTAATGAACATTAAAAGGCTTAGAAAAGATAGACAAGGAAAAAAAGAGTAACTATAACACTAAGATGAGGATTAGAACTCAGTTTGAAATGTATTTGCCTTAGGTATCAGACATGTACATTAAAGGTAAAGCAAAGTTCCTTAATCAGAGCATGCAAAGAATGAGCTGCACCTGTTACATATACCATAAGGCACCAGCTAGAGAAACCTACACTACTTCCCAAAAAGAGCAAAACTGGCAGAATATTTATCTTTATATTCAGGCAATGAAATTTCACAAAAAGGGCACTCAGGCAAATGTAATTCATTATTTTTGTAATTAAAACCAATATATATATTTTCTTGTAAAAAAAAAAAAGTTAAAATTAAGTAATGTAGGAACACAACTGACCTAACAATACTTCAGAACTACAAAAAAAAAAAAAAAATCACAAAAATTATTTCTGGTGCCAGTTGTATAAACTTTCACTGTTCAAAACAATCTAGGATCTAAAAAGAGAGGTATCTAGCTATTGGAGGCAGATTGGATAAATCTAAAGAACTGCTACAGGTTGCAAAAACATTTCCTACAGAAGGATAAGAAGACTTCCCACAAGACCCAATGGCATGTATGTCTTTTCAGTACAATTTAATTTTATGCAATTACCAGGCTGGCCCCCAATCCAACTATAAATAACTGTGCCTCCAGATATTCAGTTTTGCATCTGTCCTTAACAGGTTAAAGCTGTACATCACAGCCAAAACATCCTAAAAATGAAGGTCATATCCAGCTATACTAAAAACGAAACAAAAAACAAACAAACAAAAAACACACAAAAAAAACCCCAAACAACAAACAAAACAACCTGGAAACTACTCAGCTACAGAGCAAAATAGCTAGATAATGTAATCTGTAAGCCTTTGCTTTGAGAAGTTTTTAGGGTTGAAGAACATGAGCACACTTTCAGTATCTCAGTTGGCTACTGGCACTAACACTGGTAGCAAAAAGTTCAGATTCACCTGGAGGTAGTATATTATCCTCTGTAGCATATTTTCGTGTATTTGAATCACTAGTTCCCTTTTTTATCTTTTGTCCTCAGATTTCACAATAGAAATTTTAAAGTGTAAAAAAGGTGCAGCTTTTTGTCACCAAGGTAGATCCCCAAGTGTAACAATTTGCTCAGTTTTATTAGACTACTGGCAGTGCAAGTCTTAAAATCCCAGAGACTTAAGGAAAAGTGGCAAGTAAAGAAGATGCAAAATATAGACTTGGAATGACAGATGAACTATATAGATGCCACCTTTGAGGGCTCTAGTACAAATAATATAAACGTATTATACTGAATTGAGGCTAATGGTAGGGGAATTACAACTAGCTGGTCCATAACAGTGTTATACTTCACTGAATTATGTCACAAATCTGAATATTATCTGAAACGCTTTACCACTGCCAGCAGAGCTAGGATACTGCTCCTCTTCATCTGCATATATGAGGTTTCAATGATCTTGTGTGGAGATTTCCAGAAGTGTTTTGTGTTGTAAGTTCACCGCTGTTAGGACAATGGAGGATTCAATGCTGACCGTGCTCTACATCTACCACTATTACTCTGCTGGTAGTGTATGCCATAATGGTGATAGAAAATGGAAATTCATGCATAGTTTAACTGTAGTCTCTCTACTTTTCTTATAAAATCTCTTTACATCAAACCTTTCATTCTTCTCTTTGCATTGGACAGATGCAAAGTTTCCCAAGAGAAAAATGCAGAAAACAGGCAAGAGAAGAATAGTAGAGGTAGCACAAAACCATTACAGCAGTTACAGACATGTAAACTCAAGTTTGAAGAATAATGATGGACCTAAAAAAATGACAGATGTCTGAACATGTGTAAAGAATGCTTGCTAAATACTCAAGAGGTACTCAGATTCACGTTAGAATATTCACCAGTGCACTCAAAAGCTATGATCAACAAAAAAACCCCACAACAGCAGCTTAACAGCCACCAGGATGCCAACATTAGTCAAGAAAGTTATAATACAATTGAACAGATAAAATAAAACTTCCACAAGAGTCTATGATCAGAGATTGTATTAATTTTCACCCATGGAGTGTACAGACACCATTGTGACATAGTAGGTAGCTGGAATGCAATATGCCATGTGGAATAAGTCACCAATGCAGTTTAAAAAATAAACAAACACTAGAAAAATCCAAAGCTTAGGCAAAAGAATAAAAAGTCCTGAAGCAAGATGACTTGCTCATTTTGCATAGTCTAAAAATAAAGACCACTGCTGAAAAAACCCAAGTGCTTCACTATCTTCAGAAAAAAAAAAAGCTTATAAACAGCAATTTATAAACACTACTGTGTAAGTACACAGACAAAAGACATGTTAAGATTTCACTTAAAGTACAAAAAAGAATCAGATTATTGTTGCACAAAAAAGAGAGTTAGAATATAGTCATTAATGGCAACATCTATACGGAAAACAAACAAATAAACAAAGAGGTCTGGGGCCATTCCATGATCATAAGGCCAAGTAGCAGACTCTGTGTTTCAATGACACACAGCATTTGGCTGTGATACTCATATGTGGTGGTTTTCTGATTTTGAGACAAAATTATTTCAGGTATGGTTGGGGTGTTTTTTAGTTTAAAAAGAGCTATCAGATTATCAATGTGGGGTTAGTTAATATCAGAAAAATAAGGCCATGTTTTAAAATATCTGAGTAGTGGTAATGAAGCATGCCTAAACATCTGATATCACAAAACAAATAAGACGATACAAGAAGAGTGCATGGGAAGACTGTGGGAGGTAGCTAATATGAGATTGGTTTGCTGACACTTTCCAATGAAAAAGGCACTTGGGGTCTGGCCTCCCCAAATTGTGCCTGAACATCTTCCACAGAGAGGAGATCTACTATTGTATGGATGTAGATTATAAACAACATGAACAGGAATGTTTTTAACAGTTTTCCCAAAAAAATAGCAAAAAAAAAATTAGCTTTTTTTTTTCCTTGGAATATCATGACGAATGTACACATTCAAATAGGCAGGACACTAAGAAGTTAATTTTAAGTAGTGGTAGAAGAGATATTCATTCCATCTATATGGACCTCATATGATTTTTCCAATTGTAAAAGAGATTTTTCTGAAGGAACAGTTGATGAGAACAGCATCCAATTATCACAAAATATATACGTGGCAAAATAAGAGGAACATTGGAACAGGAAAAAGAAGAAGAAACCATCAAGTTCCTTACTAGTACTTAGATCATACTCATCCTTGGCCACACTCTTGTCCCAGCCTGGAAACACTGTTGGGTAAATCATTTCCTCTGAAGAGTCTTCATCATCTGAACCATTGCCACTTGAGGTCACATCTTCTACGATAATGTCAAATCTGCCCTGAAGCCCTTAACCCAATAAGTCTACTGCTGACAGCAGTTATGCTTTCCTGTCTCCCCTACATGCAGCTTTACAATCACACAGGACAGCGTACAGCACCATGCTTTCCATGGTCCATATCTACTGGTTCTTCCAGCCGGAAGAGATTCATTACTCTGCCATAGCCCTGCTGAAACTGCCCCAGCGTGGCTCTCAGCCACATTTCAGTGCCCTGTGCGTGCCTGCAGACCTAATCATACCCTGTCCTCTTCTGGCAGAGAAAGTATCATGTACTGGCTTGAAAACATTTTCTGCCTTTCTAAAACAAGTCCTTCTCATTGGAATAGTCTACTTCTAAATTGCCTCCAAACAGGAAAAAAGAAAAACCCAGATACATCCATTCTAAAATTACTTACATACTCATCCCTTTTGGACAGGCGAAATACCTCTGCAATACATGAACGATGTGAAGAACTGTTCTATTTCTATCAAACGTACAGCCAGTGAGAGATAAGGGGCATGTAACAGAGAGCATCTGCCACGTTTTTTTGTTGCCCTGCAGTAAATGGTGACATTATTATTTCTTGACAAGCACTTTTCCTCCAGCAAAGTCAAGTCCAGTAGTACTGGCACCCTGAGCGTGCTCATGCCACTGAGATGGATGAAAGTGCAAGGCAAATGTATGAACCTATGGTATCATTACATTCCTCCAACAGCAAAAATAACCAATGCTTTTAGTGTAAGCGAAGTTTGAAACATTCTACCGAAGTATGAGATTGTGTTACCACCTCTGAAATTCCAGTAAAGTAAACGAATTTTACATAGCACTTTTAGGGGTGACAAATCAAAATTTGTACTGCATGTGAAATATATCCCAATATTTTGGCAAAAAGCATTCAAAGCTAGTAGAAGCATGCACGCCTTTCCCTCTGCTAAGAAAGTTACTCATCAATAAACTGAGAAGCAGAGTTCGCAATAAGAGCTGCACTTCAAGTCATACAGATACTCACCAAAAGAAAGCAAAATCTGCTTCAAATTTTTTCTCTGGAAATACATTTATTTTCATTATTCCTCACAAGCAATATTTTTATCATAATTTAGATCATCTTATTTCTGTATCTTGAAGATGAAAAAAAGATATGTGCTCTTTTTCATTCAGAAAAAAAAACTTTACATAATTAATTTAGAAAAATATATTGAAAGCTAGCATCAAAGACACTAGTTTTGATTTATTTCTGTGCAATATATGACAACATTGGAAAATGCGAGACCTAGGGATCAAAGTTCCAGTGATCAAATAGGATAAACTGATGTTCTTCAGTTCATGGACTTAAAATCAGAACTGCATTTTTTGAAGCTGTAGCTATCTTGGTAGCAAAACCTAACAGATTTTGCCTTTCTGAAAAGCTGTACTTTACTGCATAAATAATGTCTCTTCTCACAGTCACTAACAGTTCCCTAAACTTAGCACTACTATTCTGAAAGTGGTGTCAGAACATGGGAAACCTGGACATTCAAAATCTGATCTGAGTGACAGACCATCAAAACCCATGTGGTCTCAGATTTGGAGCTTTGGGATGTAAACAAAATTATAATGTCAAAAAATTGTTAACAAGAAAATAACTGAATAATTGCCACCTGACTTGCTGTAACCATGGCAAAATTCTCACTTCAGCTTTCCACAACAAGCCTTAAAAGCTTATTTTCTTAAGGGATAAATATGTATTTATTACTTCCTTCCACATACAAAACACCAATGCAGATACTTTCCTGTCAGATCAGCAGAAGTAGGGATATAAGACTTTTTAAATTGCTTAGATTTTTTTTCAGGGAATGCTCTAAACCAGATAGAAGGAAAATCCACCAGAGCATAAAAAGACCTATTATATAACCAGTCACAGTTAATGTTTGAGCAAATAAGTCTGATAACTTAGGGAAGAATCTCATCCATCAGCAACAGAATTTTATGGCATCTGATCCATGGTACATCAACAGATCAATCATAACTTGTTGATAACAACAAGAAAACCTTGTTTCAGCCAGGAGAGAAAGTCAATGGCAAAGTGCTGGCAGTGTATCAATTTGGACTATGGGCTTGATGGAGAACATCACCATAATGTCCACAGCCAGGGCAATAACGAAAGGGAATGATCTGAAGAACAAGGAGCTGTGGCAAATGCTTACTTTGGACTCATAGCAAAGAAGTGTTTTGATCAAGCTGAACACCTTTTCACCAAACTTTAAGTTTACAAATAGGGTGTAGTAAGGACAGAGAGACACTGATTTTGCTTTTCACTTTCAACAATATAGAATTAGATAGATGTAATTTTAGCCATCTATCTGAAGATATATGTTAAATAGTTTTCTTTGCTTATTTCTTAGTTTTCCAGTTTCCTGTCTGTGGGATTTTTCTTTGGGAAATTAAATTGTGGCTGGGATATTCCAACGAGACTGTACTGTTGCACAACATAAGCAGCAGAGACTGAGGCATGGCTTTATCTTCCTTTTTGTTTGTTCTCCATGTAACTTTCTCCTACTACTGAATATTTCATTACTTCTCATTGAGATGCACAAAACAATCTTTCTGAACTCATGTGTAAACATCGATGTAAACAGACAGTAAATGTTTTTTCTCCCCTTGTCTCAGAGTGCCAAGTTTATTTCTAACTTAACCAGTCTGTAAAGTCCTGTCTTTCAATGGCTTTCCAAAAATGGAGACGATGTATACTTCACCACTTACCAGAATGCCCTGTTGGAAGAAGAAAGCAGATTTAATGCAATCTATGTTTGATGTAGTTATTATAATACACAAATCTTACTAGTACTTGCAGGATACTGTCCATTGTCTTTTTCACGGGAATCATCAGCTGTCGTCACCAAAGAGATGTCAAGTGATATAGGGGAAATTTCATCATCTGTATAGTGATGGATGAATCATTACTATTTCATTAGCTGAGTTGCATCTCAATATTGACAACTACTTGTATTATTCTATACAGCAAGTTTCATTCCTTCATTTATTGGTCCAAGAGAGAATAAAGACACAGACTTGGTTCTTCATATAATTCAACCCCTAATAGCCTTACTTTACTGACACAGTAAGGATATCACCAAAACAGATTATTTCAAGAGGAGTACGTATTACAGCGATAATGAATTTTCTGACAATGATCTGTTCATGTGATTCAAGCTCTAATTGTACCTGTATACCATCTGAGCAGAGATTCTAGAGTAATGAGTGAAGTTATTTGTATTCCCCTCTTTACCAAGATATATTCTGAGATTTAGCCCAAAAGTCTAAACTCTGCATGTAAGCAGAGTTGATAGGAATTGTTATGTCAAGTGGATGAAATACATGGCATACACCTTGGAGAATGGCTCTGATCATAGTTCCTTGGAAAGAGAATGTGAAGATTTACCTTTTGTGATGCTAACTACATGAACAAACAAGCACAATAGTGAAAAACCATTTTATAATTCTAATGTTCATTATTTTTTAATTTCCATATTTATTGAGGATAATAATGTAAACTAGTGGTATCCTTCACTGGTAAGTTATTGGTGACTTGATAAAAAGTAAACTTGACTGTACCTAGAGGAAGAAATATATTTGTATTCCCTTGGTTAAATAGGAGTGAGTATTTCAGACCTCTGATAATTTCAGCCACACAAACAACATAAAAGATGAAATAAAATATGTGCCATTTTGCAAGAAAGCAATATACAGCTCAGGCACTCTATTTCACTAATTTGCAGAATGTCCTAGAAGAGACTATGCCATTTGCATCTCGTACAGCTTCATGAAAACAGAATTTGGCTTTACAGCCTAAATGAAAAAGAAAACAGTTACATTTTAAGTTGACATTTTTATCTCTCTCTGCATTCTGTAATATGCTGTAGCAAGAAGATGTCCTAAAACAACTCCTCGTATTTGTACAAAGACAAATCACTTTTACTGTAAACTCCTCCTTGTTCTTATGTCAATGTCTAGTGTCAATTCACCCTTTCAAAGAACGGCCAAGAATGTTATTGTACCCTCTATGTACCCATAGCCCCAGTCTAACTAATCTCTCTGTATTAAACACTAGATATGTCTTTGAGCTTTTAATGAAATCAACATTTTAATATGAACAAGATCAAATTCTTAGAACCATCTATTCTCAACATCCTGGAAAAGTTGATGTGGGAAATTATGCTGATGCATGGCCGCTTTGTGTTCCTGTGCAATCAAAAAAATCCTCAGAAATTCAGAATGCTTCTGTTTTCTTTTAGAGACACACATTCCCCTTTTACTTCTCCAGGATACAAATTAGAGATTGTACTTCTTATTCCCTCACGATATCCTTTAACTAGCTATGTAATCCTTCACCCAGTTATTTTAAAGGGGCAACCTACTGTACTCACCAGAATCTTTTCCAGGAATTTCTTTTTCATCCCCTCCAGAAGAATGACTTGGCAGCTCTGAGACTGGAGTAGCACTTGCATAATATGAGGGGCTGGATCTCCTGATAGAGGTATCCATGGGAGTTGTGTCATGTGTTGATCCACTACCTACATTTTCATCATCCGCTCCTGAGGTTGAGGACTCTCCGCTATGACGTGTACCATCTGCATCATAATGTGAGCCATCTGCATTGTCAATAACTGTTGGAAAGAAGAAATTAAACCACTGATAATAACAAGGAGCTACATAGACTGTTTAACATTACTGAAATACAGTTAAGTCCTATAACAAAAAAATAAAGTGAAACAGTTGTGGATAAATATCAGTTCATCAATTTTTGACATCTTATCTGTCTAGATCATACATCACTAAACTATGTCTAATGTATATATGCTAGTGTATATATTTGTCAAACTCTGCATCATATATTTTGAAATTTTGATCAGGCAGTTTGACTTTGAGCATAAAATCTTGGCCTCTATAAAGTCAATCAGAATTTTAGTATGAGGACAAAAAAATCTATTATGAGACTTTTCTTCCACTTCCAGCTGCTTTTCTAAACAGTATCTCAAATGAGATGTAGAAAGGGTGCTGTCTTATGTGAAGTCCTATATGTAAAAGAAACATCAGCATCTCTGAGGTGCTAAAAAATGTCAAGTACTTATATAAAAAACATTTAGTAGCACCTTGAGACAAACTGAGCTACATAAGATTTAGGTGAAGACAAGTGACTAATTGCTTCAATTGTTGTTGAACATCTCTTGACTTCTTTTTCTTATGTTTGGTTTGATTTTTAATATTAGCAATTGTTTATATGAAAAAAAAGATAACCAGATCCTAAAAAGACGAAACAAGTGGTAAGTCTTTCTCATCAATACAGTACCTATTTCACCCTGATGATTGAGGAAAGAGGTATCTAGCCTTTCAATTGGCTCACATGCTTTGTCCCTTGTTTCTGTAAAAGAAGGAAAATAGGAAATAATAATTTGAGAAAATTGATTTAAAAGTCACAGGTATACCCATATTAATTGTACATAACCACAAAACAACAGTTTCAGATGTGGGAAATAGAAAACAAATTTCCAAATCAAATGTTATTCACTATTCTACCTAAGTTCCCTTTATGCTCCTTCCCAGGTGGAACATTTCAAGATTGTTCTGTCAGCTAATGACAAGATTCTCTATTTCCATAACCATTCCAGAAAAGAGTTGTAATCAATGTCAGCTAAAATAGCCTTATGACCCAGTTTCAATGCAGGTAGCCCCACTGTTGTGGCAGCAGTGGCAACGCTAATCCTTTCTAGTCAGAAGGACCCCATCCACTCCATGCAAGGCTCAGCACAGGCAGAGTATGCCTTGGTCTTGTGAGTGCTGCTTGCTCCAGTGAGCTGCAGGGGTATGCTCAGATCCAGGGTGTGAGTCACCTGCTCATAGTGCCAGAAGAAAAAAGACTCAGAAGCAGTTACAAAGCTCTGGTGGGGCTGCACATCACTGTAGCACAAGAAGAGTCTGTGGGTGACAGAGGATGGCAGCTCACTTGATACTATGACAACACAAAGATGATTTTTAGTTATATGACTGCCAAGAACAAAATCAAAAACTGTCACTGTCATTCAAATGAATGAGTCTTGCCTACAGCTTTCTGTAAGATCTGTCTGTTTCCACTGTGAATACAATAATTTACTGAAATTCAAAACACTTGAAGTTAGCCCAGACTTTATCTTCAAATTCTGTGTTCAGCATCTGTCACAAGATTATCTACATTTTCCTAATAATTTAGTAAAATATTTCCAACTATTAAAAAGTTCAAAACTTTAGAAGAAAGCAGTCTGTTTCTGATCCACATTGTTATTTAACTGCCTAATGTCTGAATGGAGACTTGCCCAAAAGCAAATACAGGATGAACCTGTAAACAGGAGTGTAGCAGGCATACCATTGGGCCTTGGAGCTGCTGTAGTTGTCAGCCACTCCCAGCATCCCTTAACACAAATAACTATTGTTTGCTATAGAAGCTCGTTTGTGCATTAACAGAAGAACTGAGCATCACCACCTACAACAGTTATGTCTTTTAGATTCACTGCTGGGGTGGTTCACTTACAAATTAACTATAAGCTACTAAGTTAATTCCAAGGGCAGAAAATGGTTTATTTCAAAACACACTATTGACAAAATAGGTCAAATTTATTGCTGGCATTAGAGATACACTTCTAGAGATTGACAAGGTATTTCTTCTCAGCTGAAAAACAGATGCTTTTTAGTACAGAAGCCCTCATTCCAGCACCTGAAACAGATTACATATGTTATTGTTAGTTAAGCTAGATCTAAAATATATCATAAAAGCACATACATACCTGTAGCATTGTAACAGTATGCATCGTACCGACCAGTTGTGTTTGCTGAGAGTTTATAAATGCCAGTATGATTTGCTGCACAGAGATGATAGGGATTGATTCGTGGAATAACAATATTCCCCACTACAAAACCATACCTGTGAAGAACAGAGGAAATACACAATACTACATATTAAAGCAGATAACATAAATGTTCTAGGTATCTCAAACATGAAGAAGCTACAAAGAAGTAATTATTTTCATCTTACATGATTTTTAAAATAATACACTTTTTGCATATGAAGGGTTTTCCTTTCTCACATGTAGCTACATGTGCGAGTCTCCAGACACCCAACACCATTTTGCATGTAACTTCAAGAACTAAACCCATTTTAATTATGTGAACATCTTATTAGGTAGGATGACCAGTTCCAGAGCAAGGCTGTGAAAGCGGAGGGACTGGGATGCAAGTGCACTTTTCATTCAGCGTGAGGTTGTATTACCTGATACTAAAGACTGGCTTCTTTTTTCCTCAGAGTGACATATTTATTGCTTTGAGCATTACATGCTACTCAGTGACATTTCACACAGGAATGTTTGGGGCTCAGTTTTGAACCTGAGCAAATTTAAAGAATGATTGGAAGACACACCACTTTCAGATATTCAGATACAGATACATATTCAGATACAACACTCATCTATCCAGAAATTCTTATTGTATCTTTCAGTCAAACAATGTGACTATTTTGTACTGAGCTCACATAACTCAGTGAAGACTGTTGTCAACAGTGCTACATAATGCATAATGCATTATTACCATTCTGCAATCCTGTAACACCTGATTAATTCCAATGTATTCAGCTGGGATCCATGACAGAATGGTAATGAGAACTGGGATCTGGTTTGGGTTTTGTTTTGCTTCTTGAGAGGTACAATCAGGGAGGAGTAAATTTAATAGCTTTACAGTTTGACATCTATGAACCCCATTTCAGTCACCTGTCTAATGGGGAGATACTTGCAATTCTGAAACTCTCTTGTAGGTGGAATTATGAACTGCTTTACTCACACTTCAAACTGGGACTACAATGTTGACACTTACTAATCAATTAATCACTCTACTTGTGTTATGGTCTGTTGATTCATCTTATTCATCCAACATTACACATGTATTTTGGTGATTGTACGCAGTATAATTTTCTCTCCTATTCAAGTTTGATAAGAGCCTAGCCATACTGATAAGTTTAGAAAAGATTTTCCATTTTGTAGAATACTGATAATTGCTAGCACTAAAAATCTCCACCCCTAGGAGTTCAGTTAGGATTTTATCCTTATTCTGTATATATTGTATAGTGCTGGACAATTTAGATTGCTAAGTATGTTCATATGTTATTGTCAGAAAAAGAACATGCCTACTGTGTTATGCAGGACTTTTCTCTCAGAGTAAAGAATTGTCTCTAGTCTTTATGCAGTACTATTTTAAAAGGTCACTCCCACTTCTCATGGAAGAATCTTCTAAGATTTTTCTGTCCATTGTTCCCTGGCGTTACTGCCCACCTCTTTCACCAGTGGGTAGGGCATAATGGTTGTGAAAATGAACGTTCCATATGCTGTCATCAATGGCAGTGCATGACATTTATATGTGTAAGAATGTTTTCAAGGCCCTGCAAGTATATCTTTACGTTGTTACAAATTACTTTGTACAGATACTATTAGTTTGAAAGGAGCTTTGTTCAATTTTCATGCGCTTGCAAACCAGTGGGAAAGAACATTCATGCATTAGGTGTTAAAAGAGTAAAGCACCGCTGACTAGACTGAAATTAATCACCTGACAAGAAATAATTGCAATAAGTACTGATGCTAGTATTATCCGTCTGTTAGGAAAGTCTTAAAATTTTGGACAAATATCCACTGAACTTTTCTACTTCGTGTCAGAATATAAACAACATGTCTCCATATTTGCTGTTTATTTTAGATTGTAATAAAGATGAAAATCTACTGAAATTTATTTCAACTCTGTAATGGTTTACCAGTATGAATCTATGTTATCTGATTAAAAAAACAAAACAAAAACCAACAAACAAACCCAAACCAAAACAACAACAAAAACCCAACAAACAACAAAACACACACACACACACAAAACAAACACAAAACACCCGAACTTCAAATTTACCGCTCCTGAGTTTGATCTCTTTTCTGCATAGGAATGCTTAGGATTACTTGCATAATAAGTGTATTATGTATTTTGTAATGCAAGATCACATGATCATTTAGTCTGATATATTTACACACCACATGATGGTCCCGACTTGATTACTGTTTGAACAGAGGGCATCCTTGAGGAAAATATTTCATCTTGATGAAAAGTTGGTGTGACAAAGAATCTACAATAAGCCTTTATAAGTTGTTTCAGCCAATGATTATTATATTTTCATTTTTTGTTGTATAGTATGCAGTTTTTTAAATCGAAAATTTTCTGTGAGAAATTTCCAATCTCTTGGTGTAGTTATTTTTTGTAAACTGAAGAGTCTGTATTATCTGTATTTGTTGTCCTATACATCAATAATTACAGATGGTAAATAAGTCACTTGAGAATGTGGTTTGGGTTTTTTTAATAATTTTTATGGCTGTCTTCTGAAACTTCTCCATTCATGGATTGTAAGAATGCACTAATACTATGGTCATTTTTTCACTAAGATGTCAGGAGTTCACCCCTCACAGTACCACTTGCTGCTTTTTATTGTTGCTTGGCAAGACAGAGTTTCCTATGCTCTATCCACCATCTTCAGTCTTTGACCTTACATTGGGTCGTTAAAAATAGTATATAATTTTCACATACTTATCTTGCCAATTAGTCAGCAATACCATATGAACATCTTCCTAATTAGTTTATTATATTGTAAATCTTTTGTTATCTTCATATTTTATCAGTAAGAAGCTATGACTTTTTAAAGATAGTTGGTAAAAAGTATATGCCGTCAAGGACTTATTTATTACTGGACCCAGAGCAAGCATACACATGCAAAAAATATAACTTACCTGAGGACTGATATCTAATTAACAGTTATACGAAACCAACTGTAATTATTACACTGTAGCATAGATTGATGGACTTGTCATGATATATTATTTTTTCAATAATTTCTTTACCTGCAAGTTTCAAATCCAAGTTCATGAGCTTTCTTCAACTGCTCTAGTGTTGACAATGTACTATTGAGAGCTCTGCAGAGTTCAACTGCTTCAGATCGTGTGAGACTGTAGCGACCATTTTTCTCAACATGAAAAACTCCTCCATATCTGCAACTTACATTGAATTCTGTTATTGAAAGAAAAGAAGAAAAGAAAGGAATTTCAAATTGTAAACTAAACACTTCACTGAAGACCTGGAAATTATGTATTTTCAATTATAGTGCTTTCAATGCAAACCAACAACAAGTAGCAGCTACAGATTTGTTCAGAATGAGAGCTAGCACTTTCGGTTACCTTCTTCATACTTCCCTTCTGTGAGCTGAGACACATGCCAAATCTTCAGCCTTTCCAAAAATAGCAATAAACATGTTTTTGTGAGGTATCTAGCACTTTTAAAAGACCATTAACAGTAACATGCAAAAGATGTAAATACATTGTGTAAGTCTAGGAAGCTACATTACTGCAAAACTAACTGAATGTATTTGAAAACAAAGTATTTAATTAATGACAGATTTTTTTTAAAAGATAATCGTAAGGTTCTCTAATTGTTTCACTGTAATGCCTTCACAGTGAATCCTTTTAAAATGAATGTATACATCAATACCCAGTTTCAGAACTAGTTCAGGCAACACGCTCCTATTATTAGCTAGACGAAAGCCAAAAGCTTGCACTCGTTTGATGTTGCATGATCTATATGAGGCAAAACCTAAATTATCTTCACATATATTCTGAATAAGGACAACATTGTACTGTTAAATAGTCCCTGAAAGATCATCTCTAAGCTCTTCTTTTTCAGCCTGCTAGGGAAGAAAGAGAAGCATCAACTACACATTATGTAAGAGTTCACATGAATTAACTTCTTGCTCCCTGTTCATTCATCTTGACAATACTTCCCTCCATTTTGAAAGGCTTCTTCTTGCTGAGCTCACTCTCAGACATAAAAGTTTTACTGCCAACGTATGTCAGAGTTTCAATTTGTACTGCAGCAAGCCTATTTAATATTAAAGGGTGTCTTAGATGGATTTTAATTTAAAAATACTGTAAAAGTTTGCACATGGAAGTAACTTTCAATGGCAAGCAGTAAGAGGGTAAAAATAACGAATAAAATAAAAAAAAGTAGATGTCACAGTTGTGTTGCCCAATCTGTTTCCTGGCCTACAGGAAGGGAGCACCTCATAAAATTCACCACGAACACTGAACAAAAGGCATAAGTGCTGGAGACTCTGAGGACATCACAACCCATTCATCTTCATGTTGGAATGATACTGCCTACACAATGAAAAAGGTACAATAGGAAAACAGTATGATCCAAGAAAAGTCTGTGACTGAATAAACTGAGATAAAATAAACATTATTTGAACATCTTTTTTCAACAAGAACAGCTAAGAAAGATGGAAGGGGAAGACAGGGAATAATCATGTGCATAGAGAAAATGAGGAAAGACCAGGATGCTGCAAAGCAATATTAACTTTTCTCCTGCCCCACCTTTCCCCTAAGAGAAAGAAGTGGTTGCAACTCCAGACTGGAATGACAACTGCAAAGCACACTTAATTGGAGTAGCCTGTTATTACTGGTGAAGAGAGGAGTATGACTCATTTTTACCTCAATTTTAATGGGACTTCCACATGCAAGAAAGGGAAAATAGACCAGTCTTCTCCAGATAATAAAAAGGGGTGTCTGTATCATCTATTTGAAATAAAAGTTGCAATATAATTATTTTCCTAGAAGACCCAAAATGCAATTCATGTACATTTGCATTGATACTTTCTATGTGAATAACAAGCAACTTTACTAAGGTCATTTTTGCCTGACAGCCTATTTTCTCCTATAGCATACATGTGGAAGCAAATGATATCAATCAAGATGTGCACTCTGCCTTCAGTTGCTTTCACTCATTGATACACTGTAGATAGAATGAGCCCAGTTTATCTACTCAGTGTAAATTGCAAAGGATGTTCCTCTTCACAGGGTACAGGAAACAAGGAGAAAAAATACCAGATTAGGTCCAGACTGTATGGTGTGTGTGAAGACAACCATTATTTGCAGCAAAAGTAGGAATTCAAGAGTATTGATGACTGCTTGTCCAAGTCACACAGGCAACAGAATTAAAAGTCTTCCTACATAAAGAATGTAAAAAATATCTCTTCACCTACCTGCCCCCACTTATTTTGGTTACACTGAGTTTTTTTGTCAGTCTAAATTGATATACGTTGTGTAGCTCTTTAACAGTCTTGGTGGTTACAGTTCCTATCTTTATTTTCTTAGGCTATAAAAAATTACCAAGAGGACATAATTTTTTAGTTTTGCAAAATTTATGCAAGACTATCATGTTTTCTCAAACTGCCTTTATTGTGACACAGTTGTTTTCTTCCAGGGAAAACTAGTTCTATTAAAATTTCTCTGATGACAGCCACATCATGAGAAGTTTTGAAGGCAAGCATGAGGAACCTGTGTGAAATGGAACACTAACAAACACATTTTTCTTTCCAGGACGACTTATTCCCTCACTGCAGGGCTGAGTTCCACAGTCTTAGGAGAAGCTAGGGGATTAATTTAAGATGACAGTCCCAGCAAGTTCCCACAGGTGATTCTGAACTAGTCACAATGTTTCCACAAGTGTCAGACACAGACATGCCCAGGACTGGTCTTGGGGACCAGATGGACTAGAGACATGCAGCCACACCCCATGATGAACAGTACCACATGCTCAAAAGTCATTGCCATGGGTGCCTAGAAGTCACCAATGTACTCATCAGATGTTCAGCTTGCAGATCCAAATAGTTGTTGTCTTATGACAACACAATGAATACATACCCTGCACAGAAGGATGTGGCCAAAGACTACTGCTATGGGATGGAGCTGCTCTAACAGCTGCCATACGAGCGACTTTTACTTTGGCTTGGAATGCTCCATATTCAAAGCCTGACATTATTTTGTAAGTTGTCCACTCTGTAACTGTATTAAACATAAATGATCTAGATAGGAAAAAGGCTTCTCTTTAGTTTTCCCTTCTTGACTCTCTTTTCCCTTTAGAAAAGGTGGGTCTAAATTTGTTAATAATGAAATATACTCTGTGAAGCCCAAGACTTAATATTAAATTTGGGGATCAGATCACAAATTTCTGTTTGATTACTTACAAGTATCAAGCTCTATGATTTTGGAACTAGATTTGTTTGCAACATCAACATATCTTCCAGTAACTTGAGGCTAATTTCTGAAGAACCTTTCCTGTTTATTTTGGGTTGCCTTTGAATCTTGCAGCTCATCCCATATTCACTGAAATATTAAGTGAAGTTCACTTTTGTTTAGAGTGAATTTGATTCAGCTGTCAAACCTCACTCTATTCATGGTTTTAAAAAACTATATTATATGCTTCATTACCACCCAGAGATCCCATCGTAGTCAGTTTATTAAAGTCAATTCCTTAAACTCCAAGTGTTGAAAATAAATAGGCTTATTAGAATAGGCTTAATAGAACTACTTGTAGGCTACAGTTACACACATGTACTTTTTTTCCATGGAAATGCTCAGCCTGGCTCTATAGCGTAATACTGCAGACCAGGACACCTCTGGGAAGTATCAGGCTTATTACACGTGTGCTAACCAACTGCACTGCACACAGAAGAGATAAAGCTCTCAGGAAGCCTTGCTCCTGCAGCGTGGGAGATCATGTGTGTGCCCAGGAGGCCCCGGGCAAAAAATGTGGTAATTCAACTATCAAAACTGGTTTTGAGGCCATCCAATTAGTTGACACTTTGCCCTAAAGTCATGTTGAGACAGCATGCTTTGTTTTTATTTTTATGATATCTTCTACAACTACTATTAATGTTTGTAACACTGTTGTAGTATAGACACTCTGTTCATGAAACAGTCAATGTGGAAAAAAGACCACAGCAGCATTTAAACCTCACATGACTTTTCACAGTCTAAGCAAATTGCATAAACCCAGCATCTCCTCTGTGAAGACAGTAACTACCACATTTTAAAAATGGCAAAATACAGATACAGAGAATTCTGCTCAGAGCTGTCAAGGAATGCAGAGTTTTTTCTTTATGGTCCCATATTTTAAAATCCAGACAATGGGTACCCATAATTGAATTAATGAAAATATTTCTAGTCTTATCAACAGAAAACTTATCAAAAATAAAAGTAGGGTTAAATTAAAATCTTAAATTCTTTTTTTCCATGCTGAGCCTTACAGACTAATTTTGAGTGAAGGAAGAACCATGGTTACGCAATCCACATTTTCCCTTAGCACAGGAAGGTCAAATCCAATAGTTTGATGTTGATGTTGCTTAGTTGGCTTTAACATATTTTTTCTCTGTTGAAAGGGACAAGGCAGTGAAAAACTCATACTATGTGTCGAACTATTACTGATCCCTTCAACCATTTTGAAATTTCAGAAGAGCTTATTCAGAGTGAACTTACAGAGCAATCACAAACAGCACTCAAACCTTCCCTTCTGCTTTCTCTGACAGCTGGCAGGCTTTAGGGCCTGACAGGTCATGATCTTTCCCTGACATCCCTATGATGTGCTACAGCCAAAAGACGAAGTTGTTTAATAATAGCTCTTAAAAAAGGCAAAAACTACTAGGCATGTCTGAATTGTCATCCTCATTTGTCTCATCCAGACCATGAGACTTGTGTGACTCAACTCAAAGCCATGGAATACCCCTAAGCATGCAATTAATTTTATGAGCATGGAGTACATAAACTTCCACACAGGCCCTTTCTCCCTTTCTTTCCTGGCACTTCTGCTCCTCTGTTTCAAGCAGCTGTATGCAAGCCATTCTCTGCTATTGCCATTAGTGTATCTAAACCAGGCTCAATTAATAATTTTCAGCCAAAATCACTAACTCCAGTTCCATAATTTGTTAGCTAGAGTCAGCTAGTCTGATAGAATTTACTGAGACAGACTAAAGAGCATGGTCCTTTCACGAAAGTGTAAGTTACACCCAGATTATTAATACCAGAAGCTCGTTAGAATTTGTCACAGTAAGAAGCCAGGTGCAATCTCCATCTCCACCCTGGTTCTGCAACGTTTACACACAATGAGTAATACTGACTCATGCAAACTCTTCTGATTGGAGTCAATTTTCCATAAAGATTTTTGATCCACTGTATGGATGTTTCATGCACTGCTCCATGCATTTCATTGTTTTCAAGACAATACCTAGAGGTTTCATCCTCAAAATGGATGCCGTCTTATATTACAAAAAAAAAAAAAAAAAAAAAAAGTTATTTTAACAACTGCAGAGATACATCAAAGCAAATGAAGTGGAAGATTTGAAAAAACCCTGCCCCCCTTAAACAAAAACCTGTAGAAGAATATTTAGACACAATATTGTTAGCAGACTTCTTGGTAAAACCACAGTCTGCATTGCATGGCAACCAGGAAATGTTAGTGTGCTGTTTTCATGGGGATTTTCCTTTTTGGTTTGCAGTTCAAGATGACTGATAGGTCACCAAGATGTGATAATTTGGGGCTGAAAACAGGGAAAGAACTAGAGGTTTGACAATGCAGATAGCTTTCATTCTCTGTTTGTTTTAAAATAACATCGTTTTTACATTAATTGTAAGAACTTTCTTCTAAATGTATTAAATAGATTTCAAGCTCTAGGCAGATATACATGAGTAAACATTTCCTTATAATCACAGATCATTTAATCTTGTACTAACACCTCTGAACAAGAACAACCATTAGCTTAGCAGCAATATCTACATTTTGAATATTAGCACCTGCTTTAATGCATGCTAGTAATGAAGTAGAGAAAAGTGGCATATTTGAAACAAAAGAGCCTCCTAGTAAGTACAGTTCCCCTCCAGGCAAATCTAGAAATTTGGCCATATGAGTCCTAAGATCTAGGGAGGTCTCTCTCAGTTCAGACCTATCTCTAGTTGATGTTTGGGGTTTTTTAATGTTTCTCAGGAAAACTACTTCATAGCTAAATAAGAATGCATATTTGACTCTTGACTAGAGGAAGTGCCCTCTGAATACAAAATTTAATATGGTATGGATTCATGAAACATCTCAGGATCCAAGACATTTTGTCAACAGATACACTAAGACAGCCCAGTTACCATCATTTTCACATCTGAGGAAACTTAAATGTACAAAAGTATCATTCGGTGATTACGTAATATACTACAATATACATGGGTCTGGGTGGCAATATTATTTGCTGAGTATTCCACCATTTATTTAGAGCTTATTAGTAAAACCATTCACTAAAGCAATTTGCAGCCTAGACAATTTTAATAGGATACAGAGGATTCTACCTTTATGTCAGAAGCTGGACTAAAGTCCAGGTCAGCATTGATGAAAACCACTGGATAGCTGTTTGCTAGTTATGTAATATGATTCCTTAATTTCAGGTCCAATCACTAATAGATACGTGTCAGCATCATTAAAACACACCTACAACTGAATCCCTCAGGGCCTGATAGAGAAAGGAAAGTTGTGCTGGGAAAATCAGTCTCTACACTGGAACGACTATACAATAATCAAAATTTAGAAGTCAAATTCTGCAGGATCCATGTGAATAAAACAAGTTTGTGTTTGTGAGGCTTCAGTCCTTTACCATTACAACAAAAAAACACCAAAGATCAAGCAACATGTACAGTCATTTAGTCTGCCTGGTTTATGTTTTACTGTTTTCCCAGTTATATTCTTGCTCCACTAGCCACCATTCTCTACAGAAAGCAAAGAAGCAAACCTGGAAATAAGCCACCTACACCATAAGTGAGGCTTCTCCAAACAGTGACAGTGAAAGTAAGTCTTTACAGATTCTAGGGAGTTGTCAGATGAAATACTTGCCAAGTTGTGAAACCTAAAAAAATGTACAGGAAGATTTAGTGGGAATAAACCTTCTTTTCAGTTTTGGAAGTATCCCTTGTGTATTTTTAAAGCAAAACAAGGGTTTTCTTTTTCAGGTTGAAATGGCCTTTCATTTTGAAATTTAATTAGTTTGCACAAAATAAAATTATTTAAGAAAGTTAAGTTTAAATGTATATATGGTTGCAATACAAGTAAAGTGTTTAAGGAACCAGTCCAATATTTCCCTGTAGAATTTTTAAAAATGTCATGTTTTCATTTCAGTTTGGCATAGGAGAATGTTCTAAATCTTGAAAATTTTCATGTGAGAGGAAAAGAATAGCTATACCCCTAAGAGATTCTCCGCACACCTGTTTTTTCAAAGACAGTAAAGTCCAGGGAAACACTTGTTGCAAGGATTTCCTGCTATAGACAACATATTCTTAGCAGTTGGGTATGGTAACAAAGCGAAGATGCCTCCCCACAGATAAAAAAAAATTAAATAAATAAATTGGAAAAAAAAAAAATTCCGACCTTTCCTTGGAATTGTGCTGAAGCTGTTCCTACTACCAAGTTATATTTTTGTACCTACTAATTTGGGCTGAAAGGCCAAATAGATAGCAGCTTCCTCAGTCTCTTGTATGCTGTCAACTACACAAAAAGTCATGACATAGCCTTGCTGACCCTGCTCCTTAGAATTAAACCTGGCGAGAGGGGTCAAGGACAACAGAAAGAGCTTTTTCAAATATGTGGCAGATAAAATTAACACAAGAGGCAATGTAGGCCCACTGATGAACGAGGTGGGTGCCCTGGTGACAGAAGATACAGAGAAGGCAGAGTTCCTGAATGCCTTCTTTGTCTCTGTCTACTCTGCCGGAGGCTGTCCTGAGGAGCCCCGTACCCCTGAGGCCCCAGAGGAAGGCAGGACAATGGAGGCGTTTGCCTGTTTGCCTTGGTTGATGAGGACTGGGTTAGGGAGATGTTAGGCAATCTGGACATCCATAAATCCATGGGTCTGGATGGGATACACCCGTGGGTGCTGAGGGAGCTGGCTGAGGTCATTGCTGGGCCACTCTCCATCATCTTTGCCAAGTCTTGGGAAACAGGAGAGGTGCTTGAGGACTGGAGGAAAGCAAATGTCACTCCAGTCTTCAAAAAGGGCAAGAAGGAGGACCCGGGTAACTATAGACCAGTCAGCCTCACCTCCATCCTTGGGAAACTGATGGAACGACTTATCCTTGGTGCCATCTCAAGGCATATCAAGGATAAGAAGGTCATTAGGGGCAGTGAACATGGCTTCACCAAGGGGAAGTCATGCTTGACCAACCTCATTGACTTTTATGAGGACATAACAAGGTGGATAGATGATGGCAGGGCAGTGGATGTGGTCTACCTTGACTTCAGTAAGGCATTTGACGCAGTCTCCCATAGCATCTTTACAGCTAAACTGAGGGAGTGTGGTCTGGAGGAGCAGGTAGTGAGGTGGACTGTGAACTGGCTGAAGAAGCCAGAGAGTTGTGGTCAATGGGACGGAGTCTAGTTGGAGGCCTGTATCTAGTGGAGTGCCTCAAGGTTCATACTGGGGCCAGTATTAGTCAATATATTCATCAATGATTTGGATGAGGGAATAGAGTGTACTATCAACAAGTTTGCTGATGACACCAAGCTGGGAGGAGTGGCTGACACACCAGAAGGCTGCACTGCCATCCAGCAAGACCTGGACAAGCTGGAGAGTTGTGCGGGGAAAAATTCAATTAAATACAACAAGGAAAAGCGTAGGGTAGGAACAACCCCAGGTTCCAGTATAAGTTGG
Organism: Patagioenas fasciata; assembly: GCF_037038585.1. Lineage (NCBI taxonomy): Eukaryota > Metazoa > Chordata > Aves > Columbiformes > Columbidae > Patagioenas > Patagioenas fasciata. Next base: position 23,133,178 of record NC_092524.1, on the reverse strand, counting down.
GGAATGACCTGTTAGGGAGCAGTGTAGGGGAAAGGGACCTGGGAGTCCTGCTGGACAGCAGGATGATCATGAGTCAGCACTGTGCCCTTGTGGTCAAGAAGGCCAATGGCATCCTGGGGTGTATTAGAAGGGAGGTGGTTAGTAGGTCGAGAGAGGTTCTCCTTCCCCTCTACTCTGCCCTGGTGAGACCACACCTGGAGTATCGTGTCCAGTTCTGGGCCCCTCAGTTCAAGAAGGACAGGGAACTGCTAGATAGAGTCCAGCGCACGGCAACAAAGATGATTTAAGGGAGTGGAGCATCGTCCTTATGAGGAAAGGCTGAGGGAGCTGGGTCTCTTTAGTTTGGAGGAAACTTTATTAATGTTTACAAATATATAGGGTGAATGTCACGAGGATGGAGCCAGGCTCTTCTCGATGACAACCAACGGTAGGACAAGGGGTAATGGGTTCAAACTGGAACACAAAAGGTACCACTTAAATTTGAGAAGAAACTTCTTCTCAGTAAGGGTGACAAAATGCTGGAACAGGCTGCCTAGGGAGACTGTAGAGTCTCCTACTCTGGAGACATTCAAAACCCACCTGGACACATTCCTGTGTAACCTCATCTAGGTGTTCCTGCTCCGGTAGGGGGATTGGACTAGATGATCTTTCAAGGGCCCTTCCAATCCCTAACATTCTGTGATCCTGTGATTCTGTGTGAAGTGGATCTCTGAAAAGGAGAGATGTGGCTGGGGATACAGTGAGTAGCCAGAGAGGGATACGCTGCAGTAGGAGGATTTCCTTTCTCCAACATATGTTAATGAATATTCCTTACTTTTCTCTTACTTCAGTAAGTGTACACTGGAAATGGGATGTAAGACAAAACGCGAGCTGTTGACTTCCTTCTTAATTGTCCTTTGTAACGAATCTGCCTACTGGTCACCAAGTCATTGTCTCTTTAAGGGATTGAAGACTTTTCCTATTGGTAAACAGATAATCTGATAGCTTTCCTGGCTACTAAATTTAAAAAGTGGAGGTGGGAGTGGCACTATTAATGAATCAAGAATTCATAGCGTCATTCAAAATGCAAGTAACTACGAGAAATGTGCTTCATTCCTCAGCAGTTGCTGCAGGAAGAAAAGTCTGTTAATGCATCTTCCAAACATACTTCATCTGCTTGGCAACTATAGCTCTGGTAAACATCCTGAGTGAACGTATACAATGTCATCTCTTAGAATAAACTTCCTTGCTGCTGACACTAGTATTATTCTTTTCGTAATAGTTTCACCCAATAATGAGTTGAAAGTTTTCAGACTCCACTAGAACATGGTACAGCTGTGCAGCACCTCAGTGGAAATATTGGAGGCAGTGAAATCATAATCCTGGAATTAGATAGTTATCAGGTATGTCCCCCTCAAGGCGATGAAAACATAATCATCAGTGTTGATACTAGGAAAGCTTCAGGCTGTACAATGAGTAGTCTAACCCCTACCACTAAGTAACAGGGACTATGGAGCAAATCAGTTAGGATCAGTTCCACGCAATCCAGATGAAGAAATATATATGAAACAAAGCTGGTGAAAAATCCTGTGTGACCTCACCTAGGCGTTCCTGCTCCAGCAGGGGCATTGGACTAGATGATCTTTTGAGGTCCCTTCCAATCCCAAACATACTCTGATACTGTGATAATATCAGAGTCTGATTTTCATTGTTTGACTGAAAGCAAATTGTTCAGGCATTTTGGGTACAAGCAGGTGAGACACAGTGTTGCTCAGCAGACAGATACCCAGCCTGGAGGTCAAAGGGCCTTATGCTTATTCCCTCCTCTGTCACATACAAGCTGATAAGCCAATTCATCTCTTCACCTCAGTTTGCAACTAACCTTAATAATGAAATTTTAGATTTACTGAAATAGAATGCTGCACTGGCAAAGAACTATTACCTTGTTATTTTATTGTGTTCTTACAGTTTTTACATTCAGCCACTGTCTAAGCTTTGACAAGTCACAGGAAGTATAATTTAAATTCTATGGTTATTTGGGTAAGAAATTAATACAAAAATCAGTCCTGTGATTAACGAGTCCAATTAAATGACAGATTTTGAATTCTAATTATTTGTAATATGCTACTTAATAATAATACCAGGTATGATTTGAAACTATTTGTCACGTAATATTGATTTTTTTTTTTGTGGTGGTGTTTTTTTTCCTAAACCATTTCTGAACTAAAAACTGTGCATTTTATACTTCCTCTGGTCTTCTGAGTTATAAGGGGAAACCTTCAATAGGTATTCTCAACATTTTTAACTCATTTGTGCAATAGGTTCATTATGGGAAAGTAGGCAATTATTAAAACTGAAAAAGAGAAAAAAAGACACTGAGTAAGAAGCAGAACATCTATTGAATTTAACAAGGCCATTTCAAATGAAAACAGAGAAAGGAACCCAAAGAATCTTTTTAAAAGCTATGAAAGCCAGCCAGTTAAAATAAAGATAACATTAGTCTGGCAGGCAGGCTAAAAAGAAGGCAGCTGCTCAGAATGTGCCTCACAATATAAGACATGTCAAAGGATAAATCCTAGTAACAAAAAGCAGCGAAAAAGAACTGCCCAAACAGTACTTATTCCAAACTCAGCTTCCCTACAATGCAGATGAACTAACTCCCAGTTTATTTTGCAAATGTATTGCATTTTTTTTTCCAAATCAATGGGAAAATGAAAATTAAATCCAGCCTTTTTGTAGAAGTTGTACAAATTTATAAGGAGGTACCTTATATAACAGTACAAAGTAGGACAATAGTAAACACTTGACAGTTGTTAATTGCATATTTATTAAATTATTGTCCGATAATCAATTGAATTTGGCCTGCTAGAAATCAAACTGGAGAACAGAAACCTCCAATGTAATGCATGATTCACTGAGTTATATTAAATTCAGATTTCTCAGATTAAGAATACAGCTATAACCCTTGTATGTAACTTCACAGTTTTAAACACAGATAAAACACTACTTTTGAATATTTGTGATTTTCACAAAAACAAAAAAAAAAAAAAAAACAAAAAAAAAACCCAACCAAACAAACAAAAAAACCCAAACAAACAAACAAAAAAAACCAAACAAGATATAGTATCATCTATATTCTGAAGGTGTCCAGAATATGGAAGATTTCTGAGTCCTAAAAAATTTCTGGATGAATGATAATCAAGTCAAAATCAAAAACTGAAGAAAGTTACTTACTAGAATCAACTGTTAGGAAAAAGCAGTTGACTTACTTTGTAAAGTTACAATGGAAAACTCCTTTCTTTCCACAGTCGGAATTTGAATATCTTCTGCTAGTAGTGCTATCTGGTCATTATTATCCACAAAACTTTACAAATGGTGTGATTTGAAGAGATCAGAAATGCTGGATATGAAAAAGAAAGTAAAAAAAAAATCTTGGAAGAATGTGTTCTCTTAAGAACAGATCATGGAAGAAGTCTGAAGAGCTTAATTCAGAGGCAACAATGAAAGGTGAAAATTGCATATCCAGGTGTGTATACAAGCCACTGCAGTTTCAGAGATGGAGAGTGGGTTCATCTCAATGTGTTCCTGTCCACAAAAACCCAAAAAGTACACCACCATAGGTACATTTTCAATAGGGGAATGGCAACCATTGTGCTCTTAGGAGCACTGGGAAGCAAACTGCACACTACTGAAAAAAAAAAAAACAAACAAAAACCAAATACACATTTCATTTTCACTTGCTGAAGACCTTGAAATTTTACTGTGGAAATATTAGGGTAGACTAATAGTGAAAAAAACACTAAGCTTAAGATTTTTGTTGGCAGAAAGACTTGGCTTGGGATCTGAAGTAAGTGTGATTCAAACAGAAAGCTACCCCTGGAAATAATCACTTTGTAAAAAAGCATGCAACCAATTAACACAATTCACTTAATCAAATCTCGCCTAGAATCTATAGAGATCAGTGAGAAAGGCCTTATGCTACCTGAAGTCACTGCAACCTTCTGACAATGGAAGAGAACACTGTCATATCCACTACTCCCTCTGTTTTTTCCCTAAAACCAGAATGGCAGGGATCCCATAGCCTAAAACCAGAATGCCCGGGTCAGCAAGCAACTTCTACTGGAATTTTTGGTGGCAAAATATTTACATTTTCTGGGCTCTATATCACTCTATCCACCCACATACTACAGTTTCAAGAATCTTGAGATTCATACTGAAAATACTAATGAACAAGAAACTTTCCTAAGATGCATGCAGGTTATTCATAACCCAAGCCAAATGTTCAGCTAAATATCTTTGATAATTCTCAGTCTTAGTTTTGATTCCTTTACAATTGACTTAATAAAAAAGTATGTTAAATAACTATAGTTTACAATTAACATTAGTATGCGTACAATGCTGTTGCTATCAGAAATGAGGTGAGAATAACTACATGATTAACATATTTTTTCCTAGTTAAAAAAAAAAGTTTATTTAAACTTAACAACTCATGAGAGGCAGTGAAGATTCACTTGAGTGAGGGAAGAATGGGAAGGAGGCATTGGCAACATGGCCTTGTTATTCTGTGAATTCAAATACTTAATTGAATCCCACATCTATTTAGGCAGTGGAGATATATAAGGGCAATGCATGTAACCATCCTTAAATAGTGAAGCATCATTGTCTCCCACAGGTGCTAGAATCATCATGAAGCCAGTGATTTTGCTGTGATGCTCGCTGATTCTACTAATCTTATATTTTAATGAGATATAGCTGGATTTTATTAAAATATACAGAATCTTTGAATGGCAAATGGTACACTGACAGGCCTCAATTCGGGTACTGTGAGTTTCATGACATTGGAAAGCATCAGGAAGTCAGATTCACTCTGAGCAAGAGTCAATTCAAGAAGAAAATTAGGAATAAGCCATCTTAATAAATACATAATCCTAGGTAGGTAGTAGAAGTCATTAGGAAATATGAAAGAAGAAGAAAAATAATCTCCATCTCCAGAAAGAAACATGAACTACTTGTTATATGAATTACCTGTATAAAAACATACTCTTTGCAAAGCATTAACAGAAACCAAATTTGGATTCAGTCATTTGTCTTAATCTCTAAGCCACAGGATATGCATCCTCCTAGAAAACTGGATGACTGGGCATTTCTCTAATCCACAGAGACAGAAAATGCTGTCTAGCATTTGTGCCTAGTGATGTTATGAAAAAAATTAATAACTGTACTCATCTTACCCCATGATGCTCTAAGATTGCCTCTGCTTCACTTTTAAAAAGGCCAGTTAATTGTGTGCTCTTTTCAGAATGAACACAAACTATATCACTACTGGATAATGTGTGAGAGTCAGCAGGTCAAGGAGATGTTGAGAAAATATAGCAAAACTATTGTGATCTTCTCCTACTCAGTGAGCAGCCATGAAATACAGTCATTAGAAAAAGAATTAATAGGACTGATCTAATAGAAATGTCAGGAGATACAAAAACCATCATAAACACTGAGAACAGCTCTGCAATGTTTTACAGCACAACAGTGAGCAAATGGATTCATGGATTTCTAAGGCAAGCCACAAAAGCAGGAAAGAAACTTCTCTCTAGGCAGTCATCACGGGAAGGTGTCTCATGCTCAGAATGCCTGCCTGTTACTGATTCCAATACAAGAATTGTGAATTGGATAGCTGCCTGTCTAAAACCTCAACTGTGCCCATTCAGTGATGCACTGGAACTACCAAATATCTATTCTCAGTAAGCTATAAAATTATTTTGTTACATTCTAGAAAAGAGGAGTTTAGGAGCTTAGAGCTTAATTTGAGATATTAATAAATGTATTTTTCTCTTCTCTGCTAGAAGAGTTTTTGCTTGATGTTGAGCATGACAGCAAGTCACACTTGCCAGCACAGTAGGCCAAAATCAAAAGAAAATCAGAAAAAATACAAATAAGAGAATTTTCCTGCCATTAAAGTCTTCTCTGAGGCCTGTCTCTTGGAAGAAGAACTTGGTCTATGCATTTCATTTTTCCTCAGAATGACTAAGCTGCTAAGCGGAAGTTTTACTAGATCAAAAGATATAACCTTCTATCACAGACACAGGTTGACAAGAGTCTATCAGATTTATTGGACTGCTTCAGCCATATGTCCCAGAGAAATGAAGGTGGATTAGATAATAGGTGCAAGAAAAAAAAAGTTTTTCAAAAGACAACATGGACAACATGGACATTAAAAAAAACATACCACCTGGATACACATAGTTGCTATACAGTGACACTCAAACATCTCCAGACTAGTAATCTTCTGGCTGCATGGCCTTCTGGCATTGTGACCAGGTGGCCCACATTTGGGTTAGAGACCGTGGGTCTATTCTTGGCTGCTGCTTTGGTTTGCTGGGTCATTTAATGTCCCCTGGCACTGAGATTTCTTGGAGTACCAAGCATTTATGTAGAAATACCTCCAAGATCTCAAAAAGCTGGTATTTATCACTAGGAAGTACTGTTTCAAACAGGAGAGAAACTTGACTAAGTGTAAGATATCATTCTTCAATCAATTATAAGATCAGTTCTAAAGTTCTTTAACCCATTAAAGTGTTACATTTGACAGCAAGACAAAAGATTTAAGTCAATTCTCATTTGCCCTAATTATAAAAATATGTGTCTTTAATTGAACTTTTTAAAAAAAGTACGTTTTGCATTTGCTGTTGTGTAACAGGAACCAAGTGCTTTTGAACTGGAAATATCTGCCAGTCTTGTATATAATAGCAAACACACAAGTAAGCAGGATAAAATTGTCAGAGTGAAAAAGGAAAGTTTTATCTGATTTTTATAGCACTGCTACTGGATAAACTGATTCGAACAGAATGAATATTATTTCACTTCCACGTTCTAAATGTTTGCATATGTTGAATTTATGCATAAGCAATATGTAGGAGCTGAGAACAAAAACATTATAAATATAAAAACTCATTAGCAAGCGAGGCTTTTTTTTTCCTCTGCACTTCCATCTCTGAGTGAATGATGGAAAAGGGAAATGGCACATAAATTTATGGAGGACATCTAATCAAGCAGGAGGAGGAAGAACAGGGAAGTGACTGAAAGCAAAACATTAAAAATAGTTCAGGCCTCACCCTCTGTATCTTCATTATTAATGAATCATGTTTCTTCATAACTGGCAAATACTACTTTTCCTTGAACCTGCTCAGTTAACTACTCCATATTCCTTGTGCAGAAGCTTAACCCAGAGCACCATGAAGGAGCTGGGAATACCTTGCTGCCTTAGAAGTGATGTACTGTATCACTGCCTTAGCCTTCTTTCCATGATAGGGATACTCCATCTTTTCTATAAGATGTACATTGGCCAATGGCAAAGAGTAGGTAAACGACTAATCACTAACATCACAAATCAGCCCTATGGCACTGTTGAACTATGGCATTCACATGCTGTAGAAAGCAGCTTCCAGCTTGCTTAGTCTGAGTGGGAATGTGTGCTTTGCCTTCTCCCTGAAAACAGCTGCAGTCATACTGCTCTGGCATGTGTGACACCAACACCTTGCTGATAAGCCTTCCTGGTGGCAAGATACGTTCTCTCAGAGAGGTTGCCAACTTAAGGTTGGTGTTTGAATTTTAGACTCTGATTTGTATAGCAGCTTGCCTGCTGCTTGGACAGAGCTCACTCACCTCTGCCCACAGGGTCTTGGGTGGCCACACACACCATGTGCTGAACTCCAATTAACCTTTCACTTCTGTATAGGAATGCTGCAAGAAACTATTCATTACACCTATCTACACATACAACACCCTTCTTCTCTACAGACACTTACCCATTAATAAAAATAACAATTAAAAAGCCCCCTGAGAACCTGTTTTGCTAACCTACTGTGAGACATATATAATCAACAAAAACTATGTCACAGCAGATATTTTTCAAATTTTATGTTCTGTCAAGAGAAGTTTCTTATTTAAAAAAAGCAAATATTCAGTAAAGCAGACATAAACTGTGTAGTTGATGATTGCTGGCTAATGCCCTTTACCTAGGCAGCTGTGAGTCTGTACCCTGGCAAACGGTTTTATAACCATCTCACATCACTTTTGGAACAGTATCATTAGCAGAAACAGAGTTGGAAGTTTTACCAGCTGCTGCACACTTGACCTTTTTTTTTTTTTTTTTTCTTTCTGCAAAGACACAACACAGTCTCTTAGAGTTTCCAGCTACCAAGCCTAGGCCAGGAATCAATAGAAGGAAAGCAAAACAACGCATTTTTCAAACTGCAAATGCAAATAAAATTCAGTTCTCCGTGATTTTTACTTTGAATCAGCATGGTTGTTTGAGCTTCCACGTTAGTAATTGCTAAAATTGTAATTATTCAACACCTTATTTTTTCTGCTTCACAATGTGAGAGTTGAAGGTTATTGTACTGAAATAAGATTACTGTGTCATAAAATGCAGCCAGAGTTGTCATGTAGAGGAACTGGAGAGTCCCAAAACCAGTGCATAAAAAAGGGAGCTCACATGTTCTTAATTGTGGGCACAGACTCAAAGAGTGACTGCAGGTTCTATTAGGCAGGAAACAGCGAGATTTGAACTTCAAATCAAAACTAACTGAACTTTCAGTCTGACTGAAAAGATTCTCCAAGGAAAACACATCTTTCTCTCAGTTGCCATTTCATATTACTGTCTGCAAATTCACTCATATGACAAACTGCTCTGTTGTCCCTTGGGTGGGGTCACCTCTGGCAGAAGCAGCAAGGGAGGAAAATCACAGCCAGCTGCTACTGATATTACTGTTGATGCCACTGTAGGGAGGCCTGTGATTTGACAGGGAAGAAACTGATTAACACTCAGACCTGACACTATCTTCTCTGCCACCGCTATTAGCAGCAGCAAAAAAGGTCACTGATAATTACAGCATCTGATGGCTTTGAAATTATTATTACCTCCCTGAGACTGAGAGACAACTGTGTCTTAATAGCTGATGAACTTCTGGTCTAGTCTAGAAAATATCAAGCAGCTACGCCAAACTGCCTTCACATCTGCAGTTGTCAATTACTCACGGACAATGGTCCAAACCACAAAGAAACCCTGACAGGTAAAGGCAAAGAAGATAGACTGTGGATGTGGGTTTTTCACTTGGTAGCAACCATGATGTATGTATCTGAGACGTGTTGATGACAAACTCAACCTTTCTTGCTCTTCTCACTTTGCTGGCCTTCAATTGGAAGTTCAAACTTCTCTAGTCAAATAACTGAATTTAGTGCTGAAAAATAAAATTTAATAAAGCACGTTCTCAGTTACCATCTCATGCTAAAATATCACGTTTTGAACACAGTGAAATGTTCCAGTACAGTGTTGTATTGTTTTCAAAGTAGGCAAGATTACTGTGGTGGGTCATGTTTGTTTCATGATTATCCTTTCTGTGAAGTTACGGTTCATGGTAACTATGTACATTTAGCATTGATGCTGGATAAAGGAATTTTAAAGAAGGGTTTGGTAGAACACCTTCTCCCACTCTTTCACATCAGGTCCTCTTAAAAAAAAAAAAAGTTTTGTAAAAAAATTAATATATGCCACTTGAAGTTGAGAATTATTATCTTCTATCTTGACTGCATTTTCAGACACCTATCCATTAGTGCAGGAACAGAAACACAAGGCAAGAAGCCTAGAAAGTAAATGGAGAAGCCTTCATACAGCATCTCTGGAATTAAAAAAAAACTTTTAAGCTCTTGAGCTGACTTTTCCTCTCTTTATATCAGAAGCTTTACATAATTTTTTCCTTGCTTCTCTGCAATGTATTCCACTACCAGTCAACTAAGTTCATAACTAAAATTATCCTTTTATCAAAGAAGAAACAAAGTTACCAGAAGTCTTCTACTCCATCTTCTTACTCAGTAGCACAATCACCAACACCCAAACTGTCTAATCTGTCCTTAAAAACACTGTGTCTTAGCAACCTGTTTTCAGGTATGGGGGAACATTTCATTTACCTTTGGCTAGACCTACAAGTGGTTTTAAAAGCATTTAGTTTAAAAAGTTCTTCCCTGAGTGTATGATGCTAAGCTTTTCTCTGGCTTCCTGTTCTACATGGTTCTACATTGTGATGAACACCAATAACTAAAGAATCAACAAACATTTCTCCAAAGACTGAAAGATGGTCATCTGTCATGGTTTGTTGGCTCTGTGTGCAAGTATTCCAAGGGGAGATACAAAGTTTTCATTAAAGGATGATGGAACTTCAAGTGAACTGCAATAAAGTCTAGTTACTTTGGACCTAGGAGAATAGCCAAGATACACACTGTAAGCACTAAGTGAAAACAAATTAGTACAAAGAGCTTCTTCAAACTGTTTTATTTACCAATATACATGATGGATATATAAGCCAAGTGACAGGCAGGTCTCTTCCTTTGTGACTGACTGATAGTTGTAGTAGTCCTTTCTCAGACCCTTGCCTCATGCTGACTTGCAACCTATCCAATGCTACCAGCTAAGCTTCTCTCTCGCACTGGTGAACTCATTCTCCCTCTTTTCAATTAATTTTTACTACTATTTCTATTCCAGCTTCTTCCAGTTTGGGGGTCAAAATTCTAGGATTCACATAGTGTTATCTAAGAAAACTTTGCAATAAATATTTTTACAAATACATGATGCTCATAGGGGAAAATCTCCCCCAGAATCATCATTAACCAATGTGTCAGCATTTATATCCTTCTGGATCCAGACTCCTTATACAATGAAATTCACATCAATATAATGAGTACGCCTTGCTCTTATGTCAATGACAGTATGGTCATAACAGCATATAACCCAGGATGAGTAACTTTTTCAGCTGCTGTCTATACCTCATCTTTCCTTTAGTAGTCTTGTTAACAGAAATCCCAGGCCCCTTCTAATTTTGCCAAATTCTGCACTAAAAAAATTAAAATTCCAACTAAGGAGCACATCTGAATTCTGTCCTCAAGCCAGGTGTTCCCCAACAGCAATGGCCAGTACTCTGTGATAAACAGCAAAGTCAGTGGTTTAAAAAAGAAAATAAAACCCTCATTAATGGCTGTTTTGAAGTCCTGACTGACTACAAAGTCATGCTGGAATGTACCACATACCAGCTAAAATATATTGTAGATATAGTCTAATACCTTGGTAAGCCATTAAAGAAACTTCCCTGTGGGGCATATGTGAAGTTTGACATACTTTTTGTAACTACGCTGAAGTCTACATGATAGGGTTTTCTGCTATGTTTCACTGTAAGAATGCGTTACTCCCAGAGACACTGCAGACCCTGCTTCTTTCGGATTCTCCTGGCAGTCATAGAAGAAGAAATCAGTCCCGTAGATGATAACCAAATAATTACAATACTTAATACAGCATACAAAATTGGACCAAGCCAAGTTTTAAACACATCTCAGACATACTTCTTATTCCTACAGTACCCCTGCACTTTGTTTAAGGGCTTTATCTGTATACTTTCATTTAGCAAGCGCATACATTTTTATAAAGAAAAACAATGAGGGTGCTGCAGCTGTCACAGATATGCTGGGAACTGTTCACTCTGCACACCCATTCACAGCCCAGCAGGGCTGCAACCATTACAGAAGTATCCACTGCTGCTTATATGAATGAGATATATATTTACTATACACATGCACAGAGTCCTTTGGTGACAATGGCCATATATTTTGTTAGACTTATGGAACCGAAGATTAGAAAAATTATGTAGAAGAGTAATTGTTAACCCTTATCACAAAATGCCTTGAGGCAGTTGTTATCATAGTGAGAGTCTATTAAAAGCATGGCCATTTCCCTCAAACATGCACCATGTGAAATTTCAAAAGCATTTTGTCATTTTGGACACACAATGTTTATTTATTTTCTCTGTATTGATGTTTCATTTTTAAAGACAAATATTTGAAGTGGGTAATGAAGCTACAGAAAGTTAATTGATGAACAACCGAATTTTGTGATCACTTCTAGCCTGCTTTGTTCCAAAATCTCATCAGTCAACCACAAAGAAAGCTGAGGAAGTCAGAAACAACATGCTTGGCATAAAAGCTCTTCAAATTTCAATCACAGATCACTGCAATTTTGCTTCTGTTCAGCAAATACAGTATGCATTAGGTGTTAGTTCAGCCCATGTAAACTCAAGAATACAGTTGTTGTACACTGGGGGATCCATCCCCATCTGCCCAGGCCTCCTCTTTACTCTCTGAAATGGAGCTGGAAGAGCAAACTATGTAACAGCAATAACATTGTCGAACTGAGCTTTACTAGAGCTATTTTAAATTTCCTGATGTACTTCTACTCTTAGTTTAAACTTAACTTTGATGATCTACAATTCACTTTTTATAGGTCTGGAATTGCCCTTTACAAGTAATGCACAGCTTTTGATGACTGTACAGACCAGCACAGCTGAGGTTACAGTTCTAAAGCATCTCTGATAATTCTTACAAATAATAAAACTTTGAATAATAAAACTTTATATAATAAAGATAGATGCAAGAAAGCTGTTAGCTATCTAGCTCTTGCTTTCTGAAGCATAAATTTTTTAGCAACTGTACGTGTTTTCATTCATAAAAAAACTTACGTGTTTCTGTTAGACAAAGCTTCAGCAAACATAATCCAAAAGTTGCCGATAAGAAGAAATTGGCCATTGTTTTCTCAGAACTGGTTTGCAAAAACAGATATCCTTGCAAGTCTCAGAAGGAAGAAAAGTCTCAACGCTTGTTAAGCCTGCAGTCAATGAGTCTGAAGTTGGCTGCGCTTTTATTCTGTTTCAAAAGAACAGAAGTAATGACATAACTGGGAGGGGGAGTTCCATCAAACCATCAAAAGTCACACCCGTATTGCAACAAAAGTTACCCAGCAGTAGAAGGGCGGGACAGAGGGGAAGGCGCGGGGCGGGGGGAAAGCGGGCAGCGAGCGGGGGCGGGCGGGCGGAGGAGGAGAGCTAGTACCGACTGAGCAGCCACACTCAAGTTTTAAAGAGGCACTAAATCTCCTCCTCTTATACAAGTACAGTCAAAAGTTACGCTTGCCGGAAAATTTGTGTAATCTCTCTTGAGTTAGCTCTGTTTGTTACAGGCTTCCTCTTCTGCATTTTAAAATTGCAACCCAGGTGAACATAAAGCACTAGAGTTTCTGAACCTCAGCAGAGCATCCACAACTGCCTTGACATTTCCCAAAAAAATTTTGCTTATTTTGTCCCATCTCACAATTTTCTTTTTTTTTTGCCACTAAATTTAGAGCAAGCAAAATGCCTACACTGCAATGAACCTTTCTAAAATGTTTCTATTCATCCCTGGAGAATAACCTCATGCAGATGATAAGTTGAGGCAATTCAGTCTCCCACAGCCCATTCTACCCTTGGCTTCTCTGCACAGGTTGCTCCAACAAAAGTGGTAACTAACAGCAGTGCCAGCAGTCACGCTAAGGACTAAGGTGGATATGTTATTGTATATATGGTATGAGGTAGAAGGAATTATTCCTCCTTTTCCAAATTTACAAAGCACAGAAATGAATGAGAACATATGACAGTCTTTGGCATTCAGATAAGGTTTCATTTCCCTAGGGACGTAAGTTCATTGCAGTGTGGTGTTTTGTGTGACTCTAGATGCAACACGAAATCCTCATTGAAAACCTCAAGCCTCTGTATATAAGCAAAAGGCATGTCTGTTGTGTGCCTTAGTGATTTCTCATGGTTTCTCCATACACTGGTTTCTCTTCTGAGCTGCAGGATCACACGGTGATCTGTGTGCAGTGGAACTGAGGAGTTGGTCAGGAATCACCAAAGCCAGTACATCTCACCTTTAACAATAAATCTGTGGCAATGACTGACATTCAGTAATGCCCTGATTTCAGTTTCATTTGTCAAATTTGAAATGAATAGTTCTATATCAGAATACCATTTTGTCTATCCTCCCACTTGAAACAATTTTCTTATTATTTTTTAATCTCTGTTAACACAAACAATGGAAACATACAGACAAGTCTTTCCAGCCACAAGCACACATGAACGTTACACAAAGAGGTTTTCATTGCCTTGTCTTCAGGTTTTGACTTAGAGATGGTTGGCTGTCCTTTCCTCCGTCAGCCAACTTTTTAGCAACAGATTCCAGCAAGCTTTTCCTATGGGTCTAGAATATCTGATGGAACAATGTTAAAGTGAAAATCTTTCTTTAAAACACAGAGGAGCTTTTTATTAAGAAGCTAGCAACTTCGAAGTTACAGATAAAACACATTTAATTTAGTGAATACGCTACTTTTTATATTTAAACAAATGGCTTTAAAAGCAAGGAAAAAACATATACACCTTACTGTTCATAGTAGCAGAAAAGAAATAGTTCTGTGAACTCCTGTTCATTTATAGCTATGGATACTTTGGCATTGAAATATATGAATGAAGTTTAGAGGGATTTAAAATGCTGGTGCACAGGAAATGCATGCTGTAAGTTTACTAAGCAAATATTTTTCTTCAATTGATAAATGACTTTTAAAATTCATCCCTGTGGATGAAACCAAATAATGGATTATTTAATTAAAATTTACGTATCTTTTTTGATGAGTGTAAAACACCACTCTGTTAATGTCCTGTATTCACAATTATATGGAATGAAAAAATGAGAATAAGTATTCTTTGGCACAGAGAAATGAAGAAAAATGTTCATTTCAGGGATGTAGACCAGTGTTACACAGGCAAAGTCTTATTTTACCAGGAGTAGAAATTCCTAGTCTGAATTCCTATATCTGAATTTTCTAATTCTAGCCCTTCTGACGTCAGATTATGAACAGGTTGTTTTCTCAGTCATTTGATATGCATCTTCTTAGTACTCTTCATGTGTTTGGCAGGGGTGGGTGGTATTCTGCTTTGGAAAGTCTCTCTCTTGCTCATTGCCCTATAAAGTTGGGCTAAGATTAGATGCATTTACACCAGGTACATGGATGTGTTAGTATCTAATGCAAAATGTATACAAGAAAAATAATTCATCACAGTACGTCATTTCACGTGATAACCACAGAAATAATTAATAAACTGTATGCATATAACATGAAAGTTTGCCCATTTCACATGCCATCTCTTTGCTTACATACAAGCCTAGGGCACACACTTGCATTCCAATGTACTGAGCACTTCAAAGAACTGGTATTAACAAATAAATAAACAGAAAAATATTTCATTCTTTCCCACTCAAACATGGAATTCCTTCCCTGAAATATATTGGTCTGAGATAGCAGTCCAAAGGTAGCCTGGGTGCATGGCTTGATGCTACCCAGAAAATTAGTCAAAGGACACATACAGCTCTGAGGAAATTATTTTTCTGTTTTGGGGATTTCTTTGTGAGAAACACATAGTTTTTATTTAGCTTGGGATAATCTTAGTATATAAGAACAGAAAAATCCTAAAGCACATATTCAGCAACACAGTATCACTTTAAGTTGAGCCTATCAGTTTATTATTATTTGTTTTCATGACCTTATTGTTAACAATGCAAATCCCATAGTTAAGTGTTCGAGCTTTTGGAATTTGCTTACTCCCTTGGCAACAAGCAGGTAAATTACTGGCACTAAAAAATTGTAGAATAACAAGTTGTACCAAATGAATTAATTTTTCAAAAGAGAATGAAACAATAAAACTAAAAAGGATTAAAATTCACCATTTAAAAATGTGTTTTTCTTTGAAGCCTTTGACACAGCAGATACTGAATCTATGATGGTGCAATATAGTAGAGGCACACCAAAATAATGTGTCTGTCATTTTATCACATACATGAACTGTAGCCAGCACCAATTAATTTTGATTAAAAGTCCTACTAGTGAGTGCATGTGCTGGAGCCCTACAACATGGGTTACAGTAATATAAAGAGAGGTTTTTTGTGGGAATCCCATAGAGAATGAAATTCTGGCCCAGCTGAAGTCAAAGGCCAAAATTCCACTGTGGGGCAGCCTCTCCCTATATTGTGTATTTATTTGGATTTTATTACATGGACAGATTAGAAAGTAGATGTAACTGAACTTACAATGAAAAAAATTACACAATGGAGGTCAGTTTCAGTATCAAATGGGAACAGTTGAAAGATGGCAAGAAAGGAATTCTGTTTATGTCAAAATAGTTGACATTTTCATTGTAAAAACCAGAAACTTTGAAAAAGAAAGCTCCTAATAAAAATATATATGTATATATTATCAGCAGAAAAAAAAAAAATCACTTAAAAATCCTTTTCTGAACATATTTTGGTGGAAATTTCAAGCTTGTTTTGGGGACTTGAAGAATATAGTCTTGGTGAATATATAAAAACAGAACTCATCAGGTAATTCTGGTCATGGCAATGCACATTCTGGAGAGACTACAGCTGGTCTGTGAGACTGTAAATCAGTTTTGGGGGAGGAGGGAGGATTTTATACCCATTTAACTGTAATCTCAACAAGATACGGTATTTTAAATAAGATTTCCTCCCATGACCCTAGACTACAATAATTTCCTGTGTTCCAGACTGGATTTAATTTCCATGATCAACCCTGAAATCAGGTTTTGCAATGGAAATGGTTGTAAATGCTTCAATGTAGCAAAACCTGTACTGCACACTTTCCTTGGGCTCTGAGTGCTGATGGAAAGGCATAAGAAGAGCCCTTTCTTGTTTAAGCCAGAAAAGCTGCTCTTTTAACTGGAGGGCAAAGTACTCCCTTGGGAAGTTGGGCACCTGGTTCTACACCCATCAACATTTTATTCCTATGTAATTTGCAGCCTGTGTCCTGCAGAGGGTTAGGAAGATGAACAATGGCTCCTACTTGTTTACTTCTGAAAAAGGTAGCAATCCAGATTTGGCACCTACCCTGTGGATTCATCAGCCTGTTTTACTGGTTTGCCCCAGATGCCTAAACAATTCACTAATCCAATACAAGCAAAAATCTTAACAAGAAGATTCACTCAAGTAGGCCAGAAGAAACCATTTGCAACAAGCTTTCTCCTGCAGCAGACCATGTGGCCCCATCAGTTTTCTTGTTCCTAGCACCATCCCAAAGCATTCAGTCCCTGGCTGACTTATATGGCTCCCAGCAGAGCGCAGGAAGTGACAGTGCCAGTCTCCGTTCACAAACTTGCATAATACTGTACCCAGTTACTATGTCACTGTTGGAGATCGGGCAGGAAACCTGCACACAGCAGATGTCCAAGCCACCAGATGTCCAAGCATGCAGCACAGACATGCTGACTAATTGAGCCAAAAGCAGCTCTGCAGAGGGCTGGGGGCGGGGATTACAGGAGGAACTGCAGTGACAAAGGGAGATACATTTTACATTTTCTCTTTATGTAGTTTCAGTCTTTCTCTGCCTTCTCTCTCCCTTGACTGCTGTCCCAGCCCACACCATGCAACAAGAACCTGCAAAATCATATATCAGAGCATGAACTGCCATCTCTGTGTCAAGCATTCTGTATTTCCCTTCCCCTCCCTTCCCTCGCCTCCCCTTCCTCCTTTCTTTTCGTTTTCAACAATAACTAAATCAAGCTTTTACCGGGTCATCTCCAGGATATGCTCTTTCTCATCTCCCTCACTCTCTTCTCCATTGTCTTTCCATTCTCTTCCTTTTGATTTTGTTTCTTCTACCTTGACTCCTCTCTCTTGTCTGCGCTTATTTCTCCTTTTTCTTAGCCCCCATCCTTTCTCATCCATTCTCCTTTCTGTGCAGCATGTTAGAATAATTAAATCAAATATTTAAAGATCCAGAAGAGCAGGTGAGCTTTAGAAAATACGAACATTCACATGATTTGGGAAATACTCGATATCTGCATGAGCAAGCTGTTAACTGTACCTACAGATAAATTCTCAGGGGTTCTTATGGCTAATATGGACCTGACCAGAACTCTTCAAAGTCAAGAGAAGTTTTCTAGTGATTTTGAGGAATTTTGAGCCAAGCCAGCTGTGAACAGTGTTTGGTTTAGTCCCATATCTATACTATGATAACTCTGTGTACCATGCTAATTTTTTCAATGTATATATATAATCTGAGAGGACAGAGGACTTACATCAGATTCATAGCCACTGATACAATAAAGAAAGTAAAAACCAAATTTTTGTCGGATTCATTCATAGAACAATTTCTGTCCACGCCAGGTCTGTTTATGCCAGTCCTGCCATAGCCACATATAACATAGTGACATTTAAACTGTGCCCTAAACTTAGTGTGGGAATGAATAATTAAGCCTGTCTTTTCTAGTTATGAAAAACACTAAAACCAGACCTGGTCTGTATATATACAGAAACTTAATAAATTTCAGCAGTCTACCTGTTAGTCAGCTATGACCCTGTAAAAGGTGAAAGGGAAGGAAAAATATCCTAATTTTAGACCATAATATTCATGTTTGTTTTCAGAGAGAGAGATAATAGCTGGTTCCAGTCTGGCTTTAGAAGGGAGGGTGCAGGTGTGTGCACAGCATATGATGAACGGGGTGAGGAGGCTGACAGGCATAGCAGTGCTAGTTTTTGGACTGCTGAACTTGCTGTGTGAAATACACACCAAGCAGTCTACTCCTCTTATATGGCTTTAGATTAATGCATTGCTACAGCAGTACTATCTTCTCCAACAAACAGGCAGTCCTTTTACCTTGTTGGATGTGCAAGCATTTGCCCTTTTCATTTCCCACCCAAAAAATATTTTCAAACCATGTTAGTTCTGCCAATTAAACATAACCAGGAATCAATGAACTTGGCTCCTCCTGGCGCAACAGCAGCAGCTAGTTTATTAAGATTGGATCCTTTCTACCCAGGCATACCCAAAGCCAGGACAGCTCTCTCCCTGGACCCAAATGGAAAACAGGGAGCCTAAGGAGGTGCCTCAGGTCCAAACAACACTAAGTACCTCTTCCTCCCCAGTTTAGGAAGGATCAGGAATTACTGGAGGGAGTCCAGTGGAGAGTTACAAAGATGGTTAGGGGTTAAGAGCATCTTTCTTATGAAGAGAGACTGAGAGAGCTGGGTCTCTTCAGCCTGGAGAAGAGAAGGTTGAGAAGAGATCTCATCAATGTTTAGAAATATCTCAAGGGTGGGTGTCAAGAGGATGGGACCAGACTCCTTTCAGTGGTGCCCAATGATAGGACAAGGGGCAACGGGCAGCGACTGAAACATAGGAGGTTCCATCTGAAAATGAGGAAAAACTTCTTTACTTTGAGGGTGCCAGAGCACTGGAACAGGCTGCCCAGAGAGGTTGTGGAGTCTCCTTCTCTGGAGACATTCAATATGCACCTGGACACATTCCTGTGCAGTCTACTCTAGGTGTACCAGGTAGGCTTTAGTAGGTAGGTTGGACTAGATGATCTCCAGAGGTCCCTTCCAACCCTAACCAATCTGTGATTCTGTGATTCATGGATGGAGAATATACAAGGCAGGACACACACCCCCGCCTCCCACAACTCCCAGTTTGCCCCTAGGAGCTCACTCAGATTGTATAGAGGTGGCAGTAAGGAAAGCATTTTGCATTTCTGAGCTGTACATAATTTATGTGGGAATTGTCAATGAAAATAAACAACAACTTCTGAAGGAAATTGCTTTTTCTATATAAATAAACAAAAGAAGGTAATTATGGGTGACTCTGCAGGAAGGAGTTCTGTGTGAAGCTGGGACAGAGACACAGAAAATAGATTTCATAAAATTCATGAGACAGAAACTCTATTTTTGCACATTTCCATGTTCCTGCATTTCTGGTAAAGAAACAGACAAGGGAGGAGCTGAATGCTATTACAACACAGTGTGTTTATCTTAGAATTGGGAATTGTCACACTGGACCACACATCCACTGCCTACTTAACAGCTTGGCTTAAGTAACAATGAAAGCAAATACTTTAGAAATAAAAAGTAAACACTCATTTGGGATATTATTGCATAATTGGTAAGAGTTCAATTAAGTATTTAAGTTTATTTCTTTCATTACATACCTAGAATAACACAGCTGTGTTTGAGAACCTATGTTTCTTGTTGACCAAAAGCTGGTATTACTTGTGGTTTATTTGATTTGTCTTTTGTAATAGTGAGTGACAATATCTTACTGAAGTTAAGAAAAAAAATATTACCTTGAATACGATTTTGAAAATGTGCTTGCATTCAGTTGCAGTCCTTTTGGGTTGTCTTTTGAGGGATATTTGAAGTGACAGGATCTACCTACAAGAGATATTAGACAGACAGAAATTCCATATAGGGAAAAAAAAAAAAAAGAAATTAAATGTTTTATGGGATTCTAAATTTAAAACAAAAAAATGCCCTGTGCTGGTGATTTATATAAATACACTAGTCATCAAATGACACAGTATCACATGATCATCATTGCTAACCAGCCCGTAACATTTTTTGATTCCTGCATACTACTTTTTCAATAATTTGTGGTTCATTTGTAAAGAAAACATTTATTCAGGAATTTGCCAGGTTCTTCTGAATAATGCTTGTCTAAAATATTTGCAATATATTCACAAAATTTTAATTTGCAGAAATGTACAACTGGCAATGAAGTATTATGAGTTATTGGTTCACCTCTAAAATGCTACTTGTATATGCTAAACATTTTATTGAAGGGTTGGAAGGATTAAGAAGGTCATGTCTGAACAGCATTTTGGACAAGTCAGATCTGGAAAGCAATTATATTAAGACTTCTTCAAATGTTAAAGTTTCAGCCAACTTGCACTGAATGTATAAGAAATTATCTCTGAATCATCTGAGATTTCAAAGATATGATTGAGAGCACACTCGGTGATGTATAAATGGATATGAGAACTAGCAAGAGAGTCTGCAACTTATCTGCTGCCCATTGTACCTGGAAGTCTCATCAGTAAAGCCCTTCTTCCTATCTTTTGCAATATACATTAAGATAAATATATTTATAAACATAAAGATTTAGTTGGGATTTATACTCCATTCAGTCTGCTTTCTATAACCAACCCTCTTAAATTGTTACAAGAATTTAATGAAAATTTTCTGTAGGGGAATTGGTAAGAGAGGCAGAGATAATAGAAGGCAGGAAAAAAATGTCCTGTCAGTCTGATAGGCCTGGTACTACAACGAACTCCACACAGTACTATCTAGCAAGCAGGAACTGCTAGCTAGTACCATAGAAAGAGCATCACTGAACAGTTTTTTGAGAGTCTTGGGACAAAATGGAGTGTGTTGAGTGCACTCCTGCAAAGCTCCTTTCCCTTATACGGGAGGAAAGTAACTGTTTGGTATTAGTTAGTCCAGGAAGGATAGATCTACATCAACATTAACTCTTACAAATGTATTATCCCCTAAGTGATGAAGTATATGAGGCATATCTCAAGGGGCACAGATGTGAGATAGGCATGCTATGAATGTTCAACAGTCTAGTTAGAATAAAGATATAAGGATAATAAAGCTTACCTCAACTATTTAAGGATTCCTTTTAACTTCTCCCTCCCATATTCAAATTCAGTTCCTCAATCCTAGCCTAGCTAGTTTCTCCTCTCTTCTTAATGACACATTTTTCTACATACAGATATCTGAAACCCAGTCCACATGGCCCAGTCTTTGCTGAACTTAGCAATTCCAGAATGCTTGCATTTTTTCTAGCTTAGGTCATTACAGAACTAATTGAAGAGAAATAAAAGGTAAAAATACACTATATGGTGTTAGTCACAGGCAGCCAGAAACTCTTACTGAATGTCTGAGATGGTTCAGAGTGCATCTCTTAAGAGTTTACTCATTTCCTTCCAAAATATGGGTGCATCGTGTAGAGGGCAGAGCAGATCCTTTGCACAATATTGTTAAGCATGAGAATTTCAGAGAATAGAAATATAGTTTTTCTCTAACTGAAAATATAGGTTACAGTCTTGATTAAGATTGTGATTATCTGAATTAGAATGCAGCCAAGACTCTAAGACTAAATACACACATATGAGTGAGTAAGACCAGAGTATTTGATTGTACTGTTTTTTTGTCTGGGGTGCAGAAGTCACAAATTTAAGCCCTTTACCAGCTGTTTCAATCACATGTGCTCTCCCAAAACTGTGCACTAGCCTAGAGGACAGCTTTGTCCCCTTGAGCTGACTGTCTCTCAAGCGTTTGTGTTGAAGTTGCTCCATTTTGCTTAGGCCAGAAGGCCTAAGCAAACTGAACCTATGGCTGCATGGCTTTGTTTGTGTCCTCATATTTCCTCAAGGATCAGGTAGTTTAGCATATATACACACATCTGCATAGCAAAGACAGCTCTAGTCTGCTGCCAGTTGAGCCTGCTTTGGAGCTGGAAACATCACAGACACAGTTGTAAGACATTGCTTGTGATCTAATTAGCCTTGTAGATTAACCTAACTGGACAGGACCAGCTGCATTCTGATAGTGATCTACATCTTTCAGGAACTCTTGCCTCTACATAGCTTGACACTACACCATGTTGAAGTACTAGTTGGGGACATCTCTTCACCCTCTTCTACTGTATGCTGAAGTCCTGTCCTTAGTCTCTTGAGTTGAGCTTATCTAAAGAACACAGCACATTGCAAGATTTAGTAATAAGTCACCAGTAACACTGCTTGTGACCTTTCAGATAAGAAAGGGCATATGTCCCACTAAAATCTGAGGCAGTCTGTCCTTTCCCCACCTTATTGTTTTTTTTTTTTTTTCTTTTTCAAGGCTCTCCAAGATTTCAGTCTTTGCTGGTATGGATATAAACTGAAGCAACAGCCTATTCAGTAGCAGATTTTGACCTTGACAAGTAAGAAGTTCTTTAGCAATAAGGAAGCCTGGCCAAGTAAGACTAGGAAAATTCCTCCTGAGATTCAACTGGAATAAGTGATAAAATTCAGACAGGAAAAAAATAAGCTGAATACTATGAAGGTTCTACTACGATACTGGCTATATAGTGGAATAGCTTCTCAGAACATGCTCATCCATGAAGTCGGTTAAAGGTTTGGAGGGAAAACCATATGAGGAGCAGCTAAAGTCACTTGGTTTCTTCAGCCTGGAGAAGAGGAGATGGAGGGGAGACCTCATCGCGGTCTACAGCTTCCTCACAAGTGGGGGAGGAGGGCCAGGCACTGATCTCTTGTCTCTAGCGACCAATGATAGGACCCAAGGGAATGGCAGGAAGATGTGCCAGGGGAGATTTACGTTGGACATTAGAAAAAGATTCTTCACCCAGAGGGTGGTGGAGCACTGGAATGGGCTCTCCAGGGAGGTGATCATGGTGGCAAGCCTTACTATATTCAAGAAGTATCGGGACAGTGCCCTCAGACACATGGTGTGAATTTTGGGCTTGTCCTATGCAGGGACAGGAGTTGGACTCAGTGATCCTTGTGGGTCCCTTCCAACGCAGGACATTCTGTGATTCTGTGATTCTATGATCTTTGCTGAATGACTGGGTAATTTTAACTATGAGTCTGTGATTCACTTCAGAGGATCCCACATCTCAACTGCTATACTAAACATCTGAACAGTCACTGAAACCTACACTAGGAATTAATCATATCCTGGTTGGATTTGCCACTCCTCAGAGACTTTACTGCAGACAAGGGGTGGTTTCAGTCACACTACTTGCAGGCTCAAGCTCAGCCAGTAGCTTCCTCTGGTTCTTGGGACACATATTAATTACTTTATGTGAAAGAACTTTTGTATTTTAAACTGTCTCATCTCTATTCATGTTACTGCTCATATCACAGACATCCTGGATTTTACATTCCTCATTAGTCCATTTTATCATTCCTGATTATCAGCAGACAAATGATTACCAGAAAAAAGATGAGGAATAGTCTGAGTATGAATTTAAGAAGTTCATTCTTTATAGTCTCTTACTTTGTGCTCAAAAAGAAGCACCAACTTACCTACACTTTCCTCCACTCAGTGATTTTGTCTTGGCACCACGTTCTGGGCTGTGCAGTGCAATCAGAGCCTCACAGGATCAAGATCTCAGAACAATTGCTACTGCTTCACAGATTCAGTAATTGATTTTAACATAAACAAGAGAAAAAATAAGGTTTGAAGCCTAACTAAACTGAGAATTCAAGTCACAGGCATTGTAAAGAAAAAATCTATATAAAAAAGAGTTATCCCAAAGTGACGTGTAGTGATCTCTCTCTTTGCCATGCTATTACACATTTTACAGTGCTTCCCATGCTGAGCTATTACTCTGGAAATAATGATCACTTTTTAGAATGGTAACTGTTGCTAGGGAATATTGGAAATAATAACCATGCAGCTCTGACTTGTTTCGTAAATTCTTACAAGTGGAGTGGTACAGAGGGAAATAAATCATAGAGAAAAGGGACACACTATTTGAAACATGGGTACCAGGACTGGGCTAAACATGTTATTTTCTGGTTTGCATTATTTTAATGTGGTCTATGAATTATTTCTGATGTGCAGCTCAGAAACAGGAAATACATAATGCCCTTTTATAAATATAGTAGTAGAGTAAGAAACAAGCATATGATCTGCCAGGAGATACTTTCTTTGTCACTGAAAACAACAACTCTAGAGAGACAGAGATGTCAGTCAAAAGATACTTATATATTGTTCTTCTGATGACACTACAATGCTCATTCTTGTACATGGTTTTAGCCATGCAACACTGATAATACAAGCAAGACTGAAGTACCATCCTTAATCTGAGAGCCACAAGACAAGTTGTCTTGTGGGGGAGAAGAGGGGAGTTCCAGAAGAGGTTCACGTGATGATGTCTCCTTTTCCGTATTGGGGCAGAAATTAGATGAACGTACAGGGACACCCAGCAACACTGGCCTCAGACATTCTTTCCTAGAGGCAGAGACTCAAATTCACCAGAGGTTTAGGTCCCAGCTGAGCTTTCCCCATTGCTAAGTATTCCCAGAATGAAGCTAGGCAAGGATCACAAGCCACGGTTTGACCCTCTTTATATTTAGATTTTGGCCTCTTGTCCTGAATGTAAAAACTGTAAAATGGAGTTATCCTCCTAGAGGTAGAAAAGTAATTTCTTGACCTAAGCAGAGATTCTTTTTACATACCAGTGTAAAAATACTTTTCCCAAGAAAAACAGAATTTTTTGACAGCTAGAACTCTTTCAGCATTTCGAGATCTGAGTACTACCTATCAATCAGTCTGCAAGACTGTGTGGAAAGCAATCTGACTTCAGATGTTCAGCCTGTCTTCGGAAGAAGTATGATCAATGTACAACCCAAAAGGCACTCAGATGTGTCTCTCAATGACCTCAAATTTAACAGTATGACAAAAAGGGAATAGTGTCTTAGACATTGGGTCTGTTCCAAGTATTAAAATCAAGGATTTCCCCGTTTCAGTTGTAAAGTTAAGCTTTGGTTAGCGAGCAAAACCTGTCCCTAAGGCTGAACACTTACAAATGTAGGACCAATATGTCTCACTAGGCCAAATATTATGTTGACCTTACTCCCTATATATATCATAAAACCCAACAGATCAGAGGAGTAAGGAAACTGGTCCAAAGTCTCAAGAATTTCTATAAACCTCTCTGTTACATCAAAGGCACATCAGAATTTTCTTCTCTGATGATTGCTGTGAAGTGGAAAGAGGTGCAAACAGCACAGAAAAGGTGAGCCTGGGGAGCATTCAGAAACCTGCTTTAAGCCATAATCTCAAATCAGATACAAGCTTGCAGAAGGACACATGAACCGTGATGATACAGATAGATAACTCATTTCCACTCAACAATTAAGACTGCTTTTTCTCAGTCAGTATCTACATGCAGTGACCATCTACTTGCGCTCATTCTGGATAAACAGAAATTCACTTTCTGAAATTTATTTTTAATTCAGCATCAAACACATTATTTTCAAAAGCTTTTTGAAACTGGATCAGAAGCTACCTGTGGGGTTTATAAATAAACTCCAGTTTCTAAATGCACAAACACATTTTTCTCAACATCCACCATAGTCCAATCATTTATTTCATTTGCATGTGGCTACATATGAGTGAAGGAAAGGCAAAAATAGCCAGGAGAAGTATTTGGCAACGAAATCTCTCTATTATAGCCAAGAAATTGCATGTCAGTTGAGAAGCTCCACACAGTTACACAGTTTGTTACACGGTTGTGTTTTGTTTTGTTTTGTTTTTTTCATTTTAGTTTGTTTGTTTCGGGGTGTTTGTTTGGGGGGTATAGTTACAATTTGTTCTGAACTTGCAGAAATCCTCAACATCATCTTAACAGAAATAAAGGTCTCATCTATGCAAATAAATTATAGAAACTACCAAACTGGCATTCAAGGATTAATTGGTTTAATTATTCCTCTGTATTTCTGCAGAGTTGCTCTGCTATTTGGATTTCTATGCAATTATTAACAGTGTTAGCTTTTGTGGAGACAATTTTTTTTTTTTTTTTAAATGAGAGGAGTTGTAGCAGAAATATAATTTCTGGTTTGGCTGTAAATCACATTAGGTTCTCGTCAGAATATTTTTAAAAAGAAAGGAAAACAAAATATAGTTGTGGTATCAGGTTTCTTTGCATCTATTTTCCTTTCATCATGCAAATGAAGGCTGAAAGCTCCACGATATCATGTAGTCATCGAAAGACACTTGTGTATATATATATATATTTATAATATTACATATATATGTGTGTGTGAAACAATAAACTTTCTGAATGACCCATCACATATTTAACAAACAAAACTACAAGAATACATGAAAAAGGGATTCCTCAGTAGAATTCAGCCATGATATCAACCCAAATCAAAGAACCACTTCTCAGTATCTCTCTGTGATAACTTGGTTCCGATTTTTCTGATTTCCTTGAGATTCTTAATCCTGATCAGCTTTAAATAATGTTGGTACTAAAACAGATCAGTTCTTTATAGACAAGGGGAAAATCCAGTGCAAAGTCACTACTGCTACTACTGATCATATTTTAAATGAGAAACCCAGTTTTCTCTGTGGAGAAGCAGGACTTTATTCTTTCAGATACTGCTTTATATATACTTTTGATGCTAGATACCAACGTTCAAGGAGTTGTTTAGAGGTATGATGCTGTGTGAATGGAAATATTTTCTTAGAAAACTGAGAAATCTAACTAAACCTCAGAGGAATGTGAGATTTTAGAAATAGCCCTCTTCCTCTAAACATTTCCCACCATAGCTATAGGAAATTGCCCATATAGATCTCATTTAGAGATATTTGACTTGGCTTGTCCACTCTATAGGGAACTCTGGGTGAGGTTCTGGGTGCTATTTGGGGAGCAATAGGGCTGACACACATAATTATTAGGTATTCAAGTTCTCTTGGGCCCCCCCTACCTTCTAGAGCCTTAACCCAGAGGATTCCTCCAAGCAGGATCTTGAAGAGGCTAAAGTTAACCCTCCTGAAGTCCATGGTTGTAATCCTACTTATTGCCCTGCTTCCTTCATGCAGGATCCTGAACTCTACCATCTAATGGTCACTGCAGCTGAGGCTGTCCCTAGCCTTCACATCTCCAATCAGTCCTTCTTGGTTTGTTAGGACAAGGTCCAGTAACACACTTCTCCTCATTGACTCCTTCACCACCTGTGTCAAAAAGTTATCATCAACGATCTGCAGGAACCTCCTGGATTCTGTATGCTGAGCTGTGTTGTATTTCCCAGCAGATATCAGGGTGGTTGAAGTCCCCCGTGAGAACCAGTGCCTCTGATAATGAGGCTGCTTTCAGCTGTCTGTAGAAAGCCTCATCAACTTCCTCTTCCTGATCAGGTAGTCTGTAGTAAACAGCCACAATTGTGTCATCCATATTAGACTGCCTCTTAATTCTTGTCGAAGAGAGAGCTCATGTAGCTAACTGATCACTGATACCACTGAGATATTATTATACACCATTTTCTGTTTCTCTTACTTATAACTGGGCAAAATTAATTCAAACTACTGCCATTGTGTATGCTTACCACTATATTCTGCTCTAAATCCACCAAGTTTGCTACTGAGGAGGTGAGCCAATGGCAAAACAAGTTTTCTGAGTTTTTTCCTGAACTGTGTAAGCTAAATTCTGCCCAGGCACATCACACTGTGAAGTAATCAAATATGGAAAACTGATATGTAATATGGGAAATTATTACTTAAAACAAGATTTTTTTGATGTTTTGATACTTTTCTAGGAAAGGCAAGAATGTTTATTACAGGGAACACCAAGGAAAGCAACATCAATCCTACATATTTAAGGCATGAAAAATAGAAAGCTTTCATCATATTTAATGTGTTTTGCTTTATATAATCCTAAATTATCCTTAGGGGACCTGAAGTATGTTTTGAAATGTAGAGTTATTTGACCAAATCATATCAAATATTCTTTGATTTCTAACATCTCATAAATTGAATATGAAATACATGCTTTCAGCTCATTTCAGATCTGCATAGCTCAAAAGTGTAGTCAAGTAATTATAACAATAAAGTCTTTATTTCTACCAATGACTCATAAAACAGTAAAATAAGTTTTCCTCTATAATGCCACTTTATTGCATTTTCCTAAAGTCAGAAACTGAGTGCTCAGCACTGTGGAAGGCATGGAAAACACTGTTTTGCTTAGGAAACATCAGAGTGTGGCAATGAAGAGACTAGGAGCTGAGCTAGGAGGGAGTAAAGTAAAGCAACAATTAAAGGAAACAGGAAAAAATATTGTAAATAAGGAAAGCGAACTTAAAATGTGATTTCAGGTGAACATTTCAAAACATAGATTTACTTGCTGGCCTACCAGGAGGTAAGGGAGTTGAATTTGTGAAAGGCATTCAGGTATCTCAATGTCTTGTCTCCGTCTCACTAGAATCTATAATTCCACAGTACTGATATTAACTATGACAGAAGCAAGACCTAAAACATGCATCCTCATACAGTGTCTCCTCTTAACAACTCACTGAAGAAACTTTTGACATCTCATCATTTTAATATCTTAACTTCCCCTTTCTCCAAAAGGCCCTGTTTTCTCCCTGCTACAGGTAATCTCGCCTCTTCCATCACAACAAGTACTCAACATTCTTACCTAAATTTAAGAAGCAGGTGTTTCACATTTTTTCATTTAGGTTTTACAAAACTCTTGTTTAACCCATTTTTCTCTGGCAGGATGTTAGGTAAAAAATTGAGTCCATGTAAGTTCTCTCAGAAATATTCTTTAAAACTTTAAATAGAATATGTGTTTGACAGTGAACTGTCCATATTCTCTGGTGTTTTCACACAGTGAACAGCCTAGCTTCAGCATGTGGTAATTCTCAGGATATCTGTAATGACTGACAGCACATGGTTGAAGGTACTGGATACAGAGACATGTTCTATCATATTCCCTCTTGAATACCAGTTTCTGTGTCACCATACAGTTATTAATGGCTTGTGATACTGGCTCATCAAATGCCTATTTCACACTCCAGGCAGCTTCAATTATTCCTAGCTGCTGCTCAGGAACTATTGATGATTGCACATTTTGTTCAAAAAAAAGTGCTCAGGATGAAAAGAAATTCCCAAAGAGAAAGAAAATTGTTTACCTGCTGAAGAATCTCTGAAACACAACTCTTTACTATCTTTCATAATATCACCTAGTAGAAGAAATGTTCACCTGTACTTCCAGTCATTCAACAAAGGAACAATTTATTTTTATTCTGTTTTACCCATTTGACTAATGAGAATTATGCTAAAAGAGAAAAAAAAGAAGTTGAATTAACATGTTACTTCAGAGAAACTTTCTGCCTGGTCTGTTACCCTTTTATCTTCTAGATTAAATAAAAATTATAACAAAAAATGTTCTTAACTGCACTCACTTGAGGGCATGTAAGAATATATCTTTATGACTGCTGACTCCTGTAAATATTATTGCATAGTATGAGATGAGATTGGATCCCTACTTTGTCACCATGTTCAAAATAATTTTTTAGAAAGACAACCCACTATACATTCTCACTGCATTTCAGAGCATACAGATTTACTATATTTGTGTAGAATATATGGACAGAAAGTTACTGATGCTGGTGGCATCTTTTCCCCCATGTGCCTAGCAGACTGTAAGACATGTGCTCCCGAAGCAGCAATGACTGTCAGTTTTTCCACCACCAAGGAGATCACGACTAGAAGGAAATAATTTCCTCTTCATATGAGTTTTTTCCCTTTCTTTTTATTTGATTCTTCCCTAATCCTCTGCCCTAAAATACAAAACCTGAGCGTCTATTTCCTTCAACACCTTAGGCAAAGTGGTTATGATCGCTCTCAGGTTAGAACTCTGTATTTTTGAAGAACTTTGTAATTCTGTCTTAGGAATTGAGTTAATTGCATATTCATAGAAATATGGATTTGCATTTATGTCCTCATTTATGTATATTATTAGATTAAGCAATAAAATGAAGAAGTGCTAATCAGTGCAGAAATATTTGTGTTCAGCCTAACACTTTCTCCTTCAACGGGTCAGATTGGATATTCATTTATGCAGTGCAAACAAAACAATTCCTCAAAAATGGATTTTCTCATTTGAAGAGATGAAGTTAAATATTCATTCATTAATTCTCTCTCTCTTATTATGTTGCCCAGAGACAGTAATTTATATTTTACTGCAATTAGAACTCGGTAGGTCAATGTTGCAAAAATTCTTCACAGTTCTCTCTTACAAGAGCAAATACATTACTTTGTGGTAAATACTGATGTATGTGATCTCATTGGCTTGAGAAGGAGTGCACATAGTGATCAGAATTTTACAGCATGTGAGAAAAAATTTCTGACAATGAGGCTCATTTTCCTATAAAATCAGTCCCAAAGAGAATGACAAAAAATAATAGAACCCAGCAAAGCAGGGGGCAACACAGAATGTTGAAAATAATTTTCTTTGACAGGACCAACAGACTAATTTTTTATGTTTAAGCCACATTGGTTTGGATACCTGAAGATGTGTATAATTCAAAAATGAGCTCAAATAGATACACTACTTTGCTGAGAGGAATTGTAGGAATTTTGTGTGGTCTGTGCATAATTACCTCCATGGAAATAAGGCAAAATATTTGTACAGGGACAGAGAAGATCAGGGATTTATAAACAGACAATACTATCTACATAAATACTAATGGAGGACCACTCCGACAAGCTTCATGCTCTTTTCCTGCCAGCCTACATTAAGCAAAGCCCTAAATTATTTCAGTGACCAAGAATGCAACCATTATTTAGAAAAAAGTCTCAGGAACAAACCTGGTACTTCCACAGTAAGAGGTACTTGGAGTTAGTTAGGACTTTTTCAAAAAAAAAAAAGAGTTATGGCCTTGATAACCTTTCTTATATTCATTTCATGAAGAACAACTAACAAGTTCACAAAAACTTGTTTAAGTCTACAATAAGCAGGTTTCACAGGGAACTCTGATGCTTTCACCAAAATCATCGCAATTTTGTGATCTCAGAAGTACTGTGGTAGCCATCTAGAGCAGCTCCTTTGTAATATATACATCCATCTTGCCTCTTGAATCCAATATCAAAGTTTCATATGGTTTTAATCACAAGATACTGAAGTTACCATAAGGGCAGAAGCAGCAGAATTACTGTCTCAAAGTAGATCTTACAGTCTGCATGGTTATATTTTTGTTTTTCTATTATGTTTGTTTAGCGATCTTGTATTTGGCTAAATACTACTTGTGAATGATAACGACACATTCATTAAAAAAAAAAAAATTAAAGTTACAACTTTGATCAATTGCAGTATCATCTTTGCTTTCAGTAAGGTGAACTGAAGTAATTTTAAAGAACATATGAACAATAATAAACCAAGAGATCATGTGTAAGATTTTCTTTAGTCATTCTAGCAGCAGATCTCAGAGTATTGTCTTTTCACATGGCAAGAAAACTTTTTTGCAAAAGCAGTTAAGCACCCTCTTCTCATGTTTACAAAGAAAATGTTCAACTGAATGAAAATGAAATTGGCTTAAACACAGTAAATGCAATAATGAATCCAGGGTATTTTCATTCTTCACTAAGTAAAATACAAAAACCAAATAACAGAAGCAGCTGTGGAAAGCAAAGATATGTACATGAGCTCCAGAGTTCAATAGTCCTATGACTATTGAAATGGCTTGGCTATGGCAGTAATGCCAGGAGGCTGGGTAAAGGTTCAGGTAAGTATTTTTAGCCATTTCTTTCAATCTATACTGTCATGACTGAACTCCCATCAGTCCCCAAACTATTAATAAATCGCAGAATCACAGACTGGCTGAGGTTGGAAGGGACTTTTGGAGGTATTTGATTCAAACCCCCTTGCTCAAGCAGAGTTATCTAAAGCCAGTTGCACAGGATAATGTCCAGACAGCTTTTAAATATCTCTGAGGATGGAGAGCCCATAACTTCACTGGGCAACCTGTGCCAGTCATCCAGCTTTGTCATCCTCACAGTACAAACATGTTTTCTTGACATTCAGAAGGAATTTCAGTTTGTGCTCATTGCCTCTGGTCCTGTTATTGGGCACCACTGAAAAAGCCTGGCTCTGTCTTTGTTAATCCCTCCCTTCGGGTATTTAAATAAACTTTTAAGTTCCCCTCTGAGACTTCTCTTCTCCAGGCTAAACAGTCTCAGGTGTCTCAGCCTTTCCTCATAGCAGAGATGCTCTGGGTCCTTCATCATCTTAGTGGCCCTTCACTGTACTGTCTCCAGTCTGTCTGTGTCTTTCATACTGGGGAGCCCAGAACTAGACACAGTACTCCAGTTGTGGTCTCACCAGTGCTGAGCAGAGGGGAAGGATCACCTCCCTTGACCTGCTGGAAATACTTTGTATGATGCAACCCAGGATATCATTAGCCTTCTTTGCAGCAAGGATGCATTACTGACTCATGTTCAGCTTGGTGTCCACCAGGCCTCCCAGGTCCTTTTCTACCAAGATGTTTCCCAGCTGGGTGGCCCCCAGCATATAAATGTTTTACATCTAATTTGGGAGCATCTACACAGCTTTTTTAGCCATTATTTTTATAATAACGTAAAAATGGGCTTTTCCATCACATTGGATATTTACTGAACAAGCTTTGGAAGAAAACACCTGGTAACTTTGCAGCAATGAAGAGATGTAGACTCCTTGCGCTGGAGATTCAGAATGTCTAACTCAGTGTTCAATGTACTCAGCTAGATCAGTTTTCCTGCTCCAGTAGGGGGATTGGACTAGATGATCTTTTGAGGCCCTTCCAATCACTCAGCAGAAAAAAAAAAAAAAAAAAAAAAAAAAATTCACTACCACAGTTATGTTATAAACTCCAGAAACTGGTGAATGTAAGCTTGACGAATGTGATGGGGAAATATTACGTGGTATAAAGGTCAGCTTAATCCCATCTGGACTGCCAAACAGTGCATCAAGCATTTACAATAATTAGTACTGCAAGGTCTTTAAGAGCTATCAAGATTTTGGCGTTGCTTCTATGCCAGCCATCAGGGAAAAATAATTTTAACGGTTCGCTCTAATAATGAAAAGTTATGGACTCATTTCCAACAAAGTTCTGATTGTGCCTTGGAAGCAAAGATAACACTTAATTGAGCAAGACATCAGCCTGGAACAATGTACTTATTGGGAAAGGATGGGGGGGGAAAAAAAAGAAACTAATTACATTTGGAAGGAAGAGACGAGACAAATGTCATTGTGTAAATTTTCGGTTTAGAAGATCCTATTATCAAATCAGCAGAAAAATAAAATGGAAGAATAATTCAGAGGTAGGTGTGGTCTAAAAGGTAAATGTGTATACCAGAATCTCATTTTCATTCCTCGTTTATCATTCATAAAAAAGAAATTCTCATTGCTGTTTGTGGGATTCAGTTTCCTCCCTAGCAAACTGTTTTCTGCTCACAGTTGCCAAATATTACATGCAGCTCTATTAAAATAAAAGGTACAGGCTAACCATGTGAACTAGACATAGTGTATAACTGATCTGTCTGACAATTTCTTTACTGCACCATGTTTTACATAAACTTTATTGGAAAGGAGTTTATACTTTCCTGTTCATTAAAGAGGAACATATTGAATAACAAGTGGGTCAAAAAACCAGAGGCTAATTTAGAAACTTTTTCATGTACTAATGATTCCCTTTTGACAGTTAATTCTTCCACTCTCAATTAATCAGATTTTGTTTCAATCTCTGGTGTAACACTGACTGAACATGTATGATTTCAGTAGGAATATATACCCATGTATACAGTAAACATGCATGTGCTGCATCGAAGTGTGAAATCTTTTCTGCTCATTTTCTCCTTCGTGTTCCCAACTCTTGCTGCAATTCCTGCAGATTCTCAGCTCTCTATACTTCTATGCTGTTCCTGCTGTTGTTGAAACTCATTACCAGCTGCTAATATAAGAAGATCCAGACAGACCCAGCTCCCTCCCAGAAAGATCACCACATATCCATGGAAGATATAGTGGATTCTTTCACTCTAAAAACCAATGGAGAAAGTTCAACAAAGATTGTATTCAAATTTTATCAAAGGCTTCAGAAATCAGTCTGAAAATTAACATTGGTATTTTATTTAAACATTGTGATATTCTGTATTATTTTTTACCTTTTTTTCTGCTTCTATGCCTTCAGCAAGTTCTCAATTAAATGGTCCTTAAATACTGATTATGGAAAAGAAATGTAGATAATTTTTTATGCTCCATCACTTTTGCAATGTCTTCCAAAGTAGGACAATTAGGTTTCTGCTCACTAGACAACTCTGTTCCAACACGCAGAATGAGTTAATATCAAGACATGTCTTCCTCCCCCTCACTGGTTGCATTCTCAACTGTTAATACATCAGATCTTGTGTCTAACTCTTTATGCCATATCTCTCTTTACGCAAAGACAGACCATTAGACATGTTAGGAGAGCAAAGATAAGGTGGACAACAAAGTTGCCCTATAGTGATCTTCGGTTTCTTGTAAAGAAATATTAATTGTTACTTTCAGTATATTTAAAAATGTTAAAATTCCTCAGGATCAACAGTAGGTCAGAGGGAGACGTGTTCCAACCCAGCTGGACAACCTGCTCTAGATGGCCCTGCCTGAGCAAGAGTTGGACTAGATCACCTCAAGGAGTCTCTTCCAACCAAAGGCCTGTGGGATACCAAGTCAAAGATGAGCCCAAATGTGGCTTGTGTATGATTGTCCTAGGTCAAATGGCCTCGAAAAGAAGCACTGTCCATGGAGCAGTCCAAAGGTACACAGACAGAATCAGTGGTCAGATAGCATTTAACCAAGGCAAGTTTAATCCTGGATTTAGAAACAGGTTCACATGACATAAATAGGCCAGAAAGGATAAAGGTAAATTGTATCCAAAAAGTATAGTAAGCAATTCTATCAACTCTTCTCTGGACTCAAGAAAGTAACTGAACAGGAGTTTTAAAACATAATTTTTTACTTTTACTACAGAGAACAAAAGCAATCACTTTTAAAACAAAGCCAACAAATATTTTCTTTTTTTTTTTTTTTAATACAGCAGCAGTAAATACGATAAAATCCTCCTGCTATGCAGTTTCATACAAAGAATTTAGGCCCTGTTTACAAATATAAGGCCACCAAAATTCTTGTATAAACTTATTTGTTCAGAAGAAGAACATTTAAATTATTTTTGCATCCCTCTCAGTCCAACTGTTGCTTTCAATGAAATCAACTTCTACTAAAAGCAACTGAGTTGAGGAGGCTTTCCAGAAAAGGAACTGAAATTTTTAATAAAAAGTAATATAAAATGAACAGACTGGAAATTTTTCTTACTGCATCAAATCTTCTCCACTTTGAAAAATCTGAGAATCAGATGCATACATCTGCAAGCACTTCATTTTCCATTCCTCAATTTGTTGTCACACCTCTATAGAACCACAAGCTCCTCCTAACACTAGTCTACTAACTACAGCAGTAATCACAGACAAAAAAAAAAGAGAAAGGAAACACTGTTTTTTCTTGCTGCCTGAAATGCTACTTTTACTTCTTGCACTCAAGTTTATTCATCATCAGTCCCCTAGGAATACCCTTGCATAAGACTTTGTATCTACCAAAGCAAAGTAACAGGTACAAAGGTACTTTCTGGGCTTTAAATGTTGACCTGAATATGTTCCTTCCAGACAAGTATTATATCATTTTAGTTGTTGTTATACATTTTTCCTATGGGAGAGCTGCCCATGTGCAAAAAGTTAATGTATTAGATTTATCATTTAAGACCTATAAAATGATCACATTTTGTGAATGGTCTCCAGTACTTTCCAGAAAATTTTCAGTAGTTACATGAAAAATTACCAATAATTTGACATAGCTGTTGTCTTTTTAAACACATACATTTAATTACTCCTCCTGTATTAAATTTACTGCACTGAAATCTAAGGCATCTAGAGATTTTCATTTTCACAGAGAAAAAACAAGTTTTGTAGCAATTCATAATCTTATGAAATGATCAAAAAGTGAAAATGCAAAACTTCTTGCAAGATATATTCTGTTTTACTTTTGCAGAAGTACAATGTGAAGCTACTTCCTAATTTTTTGTTGGGTTTTTTGTTGGTTTGTTTGTTTGTTTTTGTTTTGGTTTTGGTTTAACTACCTTGAGTTAGAACACTTTGCTGAAGACATCAGCAGAGAATTGGAAAAAATTCTCTCTATATTAGGATAGATAAAGTGAAATGCCAGAGCAGGTGAGCCCAAGCACAGTGTTCTGTACTCTCCTGTATCTATGCTGCTTATTTCAAGCCTCCTCACAACCCTCCTAGATTGTTTTCCTTCAATTTTATTTTCCTGCATTGAAGGGATTAGATAGTACCATGCATGTCTATCACTTTCTCACTTTATCGCACAGAGAATTCTCTCCCCTATTCAGCATCCTCCATAGCGAAAGTCAACTGTGGTTAATAATGCATGTCCCCTCACTGACAATGTATTGTGCTGATAAAATGAAATCATCTGCAAGTTTTTTTCTTAAGTGAATGTAGGGCAATAATGAACAGAAATTACTTTCTTGGAGTAACGGTGTATATCACAGAATGTTGAGGATTGGAAGGGACCTCAGGAGATAATCTAGTCCAACCCACCTGCTAAAGCAGGTTCACCTAGAGCAGATCACACAAAAATGTATCCAGACATGTTTTGAATGTCTCCGGAGAAGGAGACTCCACAACCTCTCTGGGCAGTCTGTTCCAGTGCTCTGGCACCCTCAAAGTAAAGAAGTTTCTCCTCATGTTTAGATGGAACCTCCTATGTTTCAGTCTGTGCCCATTGCACCTCACCCTATGGTTGGGCACCACTGAAAAGAATCTGATCCCATCCTCTTGACACCCACCCTTGAGGTATTTATAAGCATAAATAAGATCCCCTCTCACCCTTCTCTTCTCCAGGGTGAACAGACCCAGCTCTCTCTATCTCCCCTCAGAAGAAAGATGCTCTAGCTCCTAATCATTTTTGTAGCCCACTGCTAGACTTCCTTCAGTAATTTCTTGTCCTTCTTAAACTGGGGAGCCCAGAACTGGATGCAGTACTCCAGACGCAGCCTCACCAGGGGAGAGTAGCAGAGGAGGATAAATTCTCTTAATCTGCAGGTCACACTCTTCTTAATGCACTCCAGGATATCATTGGCCTTCTTGGCGACAATGACACATTGCTGGCTCATCGTCAACCTGTAGTCAACCAGGAGTCCCAGGTCCTTCTCTGAAAAGCTGCATTCCAGCAGGTGAACCCCTAATCTGTACTGGTGCATGGGGTTATTCTTCCCCAGGTGTAGGACCCTACATTTACCCTTGTTGAATTCCATCAGGTTCTTCTCTGCCCAGTCCTCCAGCCTGTCCAGGTCTTGCTGAATGGCAGCACAGCCTTCTGGTGTGTCAAGCCTTCCTCCCAGTTCTGTATCATCAGCAAGCTTGCTGACAGTGCACTCAGTGTCTTCATGAAGGTCATTGATGAACAGGTTAATACTGACCCCTGAGGAACCCCACTAACTATAGGCCTCCAACCAGACTCTGCAACATTGATCAAAACCCTCTGACATCTGCCACCCAGGCAGTTCATGATCCATCTCACTGTGTATTCATCCAGCCCCCACTTCCTGAGCTTGCCTGTGAGGATGTTGTGAGAGCCAGTGTCAAAAGCCTTACTGAAGCCAAGCTAGGCAATGTCCACTGTTCTTCCCTCATCTACTTAGCTAGTCATATCATCATAAAAGGCTGTCAGGTTGGGTCAAACATGGTTTCCCTTTGGTGAACCCATGCTGACTACTCCTTCTTTCAGTTCTCAGGCACCTCTCCTGTTCTCCAGGGCCTTTCAGAGATGATGGAGAGCGGCTTAGCTGCTCTGAACCTTAGCTGAACCTTAGCTACTCTGCCAACTCTCTCAGCCCTTGTGGGTGCATCCCATGGATTTGTGGATGTCCAGTTTGTCTGAGCAATCTCTAA
This sequence comes from Patagioenas fasciata, assembly GCF_037038585.1. NCBI lineage: Eukaryota > Metazoa > Chordata > Aves > Columbiformes > Columbidae > Patagioenas > Patagioenas fasciata. The sequence continues at coordinate 23,094,958 of NC_092524.1, read as the reverse complement.
CCTGATGTTTCTCAACTAAGGGAAAGTCTTCCTTTTGCCAGACTTTCTCTTCTGTCTCTAGGATCTGGGATTCCTGAGGGCTGGTTTTAGCAGTAAAGACAGAAGCAAGACAGCATTCAGTAACACTGTCTTCTTTGTATCATCCATCACAAGGGCACCCTCTTCATTCAGCAGCAGACCTACATTTTCCCTAGCCTTCCTTTTGCTGCTGATGTACTTAAAGAAGCCCTTTTTGTTGTCTTTGACATCTCTAGCCAGATTTGCATTCCAGTGGAGCCTGGCCTTCCTCATTGCATCCCTGCATACTCTAACAGCCTCCTTATATTCCTCCCAGGTTGTCTGTGCCTTTTTCCACATTACATAAACATCCTTCTTCCACCTGAGTTTTAACTGGAGCTCCTTACTCATCCATGCCAGCCTCTTACTCCCTTTACTTGATTTCTCCCTCATAGGGTTGTACCAGTCTTGAGCTTGGAGGAAGCGATGTTTGAATACTAGTCAGCTCTCTTGGACCTTCTAGAGCCCTATCCCATTGGATTATTCCAAGCAGGACCTTGAAGAGGCCAAAGTTCGCCCTGCTGAAGTCCATGGTTTCAGTCCTACTTATTGTCCTGCTTTCTCCATGCAGGATCCTGAACTCCACCATCTCATGGTTGCTTCAGTTGAGGTTGCATATATATATATATATTTCCTAATATGTTATATATCATGCATCTTTCTGTGTCCTATTTACGCAACAAAATTCCAGGCAGACTTAGCGACTCCAGATAGGCCATTAACTCATATGTTAAGACTGGCAAACTGTTTCCAAGTGGTAATGTATATACCTACACTAGGCAAGATAAGTACATCAAAGAAGTGATAGAGAGTTTGGTCTGTGGAGGGAGCTGTTTAGAGTAGAATTTCTGCATACTTTAGCCACTCAGAACAGCTACATTAGTGTAGAAAAGTCAGCCATTTCATTATCTGTGCAATTTATGATCGAGTACCACATGGTGACTTCTTGTGCCACATAGTGACTTCTTGTTGTCAAGGTTTAAGGCAAGGCGGCAATAAACCGTGGCAGACGCTCCTTGTTATCCCCTCACTTCCCACCACCCCTTTCCTTTAGATCGGAAAAATTATTAGAAAGATAAGGGGAAAGGAAGAGAGACTTAGACTTCACGTTGGAAAGTTTTAAAGGGGTTTTACTAATGCTACTAATAAATAGAGTATATATACAAAATATACAAAACCAATCTCGAATGCTCGATGTGGAGTTGGTGTCACTCCAGCAGCGGCAGAGCTGGGTGTGCAGAGCTTCAGCAGGTGCAGGTCAGGCCCCCGGAAGCCATGGGCAGGACTTCACAGCAAACCAGAACCTGGTTGCAGGGGTGCAGGGCCTGAGACCTGTAGATCACAGGCAGACAGGGAGGGTCCTCTCTAGATGCCAATCATGGTCAAAGAGAGAGTGACCCTCGTGATCACCCTCTTATATAGGGGGTATGACGATTATGGGATGGACTACTTCCATTGGTCAGTTCTAGTCACTTGTTCCATCCAACCCTCCTCAAACACACCCCTTTCACAATGGAACGTGGGAAACTTATCAGTCTTTCTTAGCTACCACAGTAATAAATCTAAATAGGAGCTTCTTCAGTATTTCGTTGTTCTCTTATCAGCACCGAGTACAGCATCCTAGGAAAAAATATGCAGGCTAAAACGTAGAAAAGTACAGCCACCTAGAAGAATTTACCAGAAAGAAAAATCACTAAAAGAGAACTGGTCTTGTTTTTAACAAAACCAGGACGCTTCTAGGAGTAAAACAATATACCACTTGGGAGATGGAAGGAGAAGGAAGCGAGCAACAGCAGAGTATGATAAAATTAAATACTTAGTTAATGTCTGAGGATGGATATTTTTTGCTTGTAATTTAAATAAGGTCAGCAGGATGACATTTTCATATCACATCCCCTTTCTCAAATTTCCACCTGTGCAGTTCCTCAGATATAGCAGGCCAGTGGTTCTCTGGGAAGCTGATATTTTGGTGGTTTATACCATCTAAAATGATGACAGGCTATTTTAACCTGTTAATCTTCCCTTCCAAATAAAGTAAAATGAAAGGGTTTTTTACTTGTAGGCTCTTTCATAAAAATGGTAGAGGTGAAAAAAAGAGAAGTTTTTTTTCTTCTTGGCTAGTACTGGAAATGACACTAAACCCACTCAACTTGTAATTAAGTTCACTGCTGTGTTCAGAAAGATGAGCCTTGGAAAATGTGTACTGAGAAGTGTGTTTATATGGAAGACCTGAATAGTTCCTTCACTGTCGATTAAGGGAACTGAAGAGAGGAACCAGGGACTAACTTTTCACAAAGACTGAATACACATTTAGGCTGTAAGTTTGGAAAGATCTTCTAGGTTCACACAAAGCAAATCCCTGCTCAGACACTCTGTGAGTCAACACAGGCAGGTAGCAAGAACAACCATAGGCCACAAATGCAATGGCAAAGAACAAATTTATTTTAGTTACCATGCTACCAGGGCACCTCCAAAAAAGCTACCTGGCAGAGGTGACACAAGCAGAAAGGCAGGCACTGTAGAATTCAGCCCTGGTAGAAGATCACTGGACCTGCTGCGTTTGCCTGTATTTCAAGGCTTTAAGTAGATGCAGCCTTCCGCTGTGCTCTGATCTTTCTCATAACAAAGCAGGAATCTCAGCCATAATGATAAGGTGCCTTAGAGTTTCTCACAGGCCTATGTTATCTAACACAGAGGTTCTTCTTGTCAAGTACACAGGGTCAGTAAAACAATTAGTGTGATGTATGTGTTTTTCTACACCCCAGCTATAGTTGCTTGGGCATATTTACAATGATCCTCCTCACCATTCTTCCACTATTCCCATACAGCCACCTAGTCAAAAAAGCGAATTTTCCAATCTTCATCTTAAAAGTCCCATGAATACTATGGACTGTTTCTAATGGAGGGCTCCTCCAAAGCCTTCTTGCTTTCAATTTCAGACTCCATACAGTAGCAGAACCTCTATTTCATCTTGTATTCTTTGGTTTAAAATGTTGTCTCTTGGTTGTGGTTATCCTCCTTGTTCATGTGCAATATCACCTATTCCACTTGCCTTTCTAAGCCAAAGAACTGAAATTTTTCATTAATGTCTCCATTGCCTTAATCATCCTACTTGCTTTTCTTTGGACCTTTTCTAGCTTCAATCACTTGTTCACAAACCTACCACCTCTGCTAGAAATGCTTTGACTGATAGCTATCAGGACATTTTTCTTTTCCCATGGATAAATATCTTGTTGACAACTGATAGTTGTCCATTATCTCACTCAAATTCACCCCATTTCTAAGCTCCCTACTCCCATGGTCGTCACAATTCAGTATAGTTTTGTGATTAGTCTCTCCATTAGAAGTGTTTTTCCCTGCTGTACTGCTGAGTTTTACCTCATTTGTATTACTCTAATCCTCGATGCACTCAAACTTTTCTGTGTGATGATTCAGTTTTACCATATGATGACAACGGATCAGTCCAACCCTCTACTCCAAAGGTTCTTTTTTACCTCTCTTCTCCTTTACCATCTCCTTCTCCACTTTACGATTTTTGCATTCATTCGCTTCTTAATCAATAATTTCTAATGTGACCCTATATATGATGCATTCAATTCAAATAAATAAGATTTTCCTCCTCATCAAATAATTCCCTGATTATCTAGAGAAAGAGGTAAAAGTTTTGAGTAGCACGACCTTCTGTTTGCAAAATCATTGTTTGAATGCATGCTTGTTTCAGCCTTTGAGTAATCCTCTCCTTCAAATTTGCTCTGAAGGCCTCCTTCTCTTTCAGGTTGAACCTACAGATATGTAGAAATATTCCTTCCTCCGTAAGTGTTGATAAAACACTTGCTTTTCTTCAACGTTAATCTGAACATTGTATGATAAATAGATGCAACTTGGCCCCACTAATTTTTGCTTACTAGATAAAACTTGGAAATCTGGGAAAGAAGACAACACTGATTTAGGTTTTGAATCATAATAGATAAATAGCTTTAATCTCAATCACATCCTCACTGCATTTATCCTTAGAAACTTCAGTTTATATGACTAAAGGACCTTTTGAAAACTGCTTTGTATGTTCTTAACAAGGTCTGTCTGAGCTATATTTCTGTTGATTCTTATCATAGCCATATACTTCATGACCAAGACATGGGGTATTTTTGATAAGCAGACCATTTTTCCATTCATTCCCAATTCTTTACTTATGATAATAATATTCTGGAGGTACCTATTATCTATTTAGACACAGAGCGCCTTGAATAACTTTACCTTTGCATGAATAGGAATTTCTGATATTTCTACAACATTCTAATTAAGTGTCAAAACTGCCTACATACAAGCTTCTCAGCTTTCCTGCTCAAGTAACTTGACTAACTAATTCCTGTCTTTTACACAAGAAAAATATTTTTCTCTCTTGAAACTGAATGCCTTATTCACAGCTCTGCTTCTCGTTATCCTTCCCTGAATTTATAGTAAGTCACGCCACCATCATTCAAGTCACAATTATTTTCTGTGGCCAACTCTTCTACAGCATCTTTGTAGCATGTTTTATTATGCACACAAACCAAGCTGAGTAACATTACACTTTTCTGATTCAGGGAACAAACCATGAAGAAATATGTTAACTATTAAATTGGGGAATGTCTAAGGTTCATCATTGTAAGTGGTGTTTCTTTTCTTACTCTTACAAAGAAAGCTAAAACTCTCACAGTCATGCAATTCCCAAAAGTGTTTACTAACACCATTACGAATCTGAAAACATCTATACAGATTTCAGTATTGTACTATAACCTGTTTTACAGTTTTTTTTGTATATGGCATACCTCTCAGTATCTACAGTCCAGTCATTATTTTTATTCCACCATGTTCTGCTTATCCCCACAATGTCTAGTTTCATTTCCCCTACCATCTCAACTTCCTTCATTGTGTTACTAGGCTGCAGTACTACTATATAAATATTTGTTTTCTCACCACACCCAGTCTCCGAGATGAGGTGTAGTTCCTTCAGCACCTATACTGTTCCCTGTTTTTGTCTAGATGATTCCCTTTATTGTTTTTCTGTCAATTGAATAAGAGATGGCACTGAGCCCAAGTGGTCAAAAACACCAATAGCATCCTGGCTTGTATCAAGAAATAGTGTTGACAGCAGGATTACAGGAGTGATGGTCCCCCTGTACTTAGGGGTCATGAGGTTCCACCTCAAATACTGTGTTCAGTTTTATATTCCTCACTACAGGAAAAACATTGAGGTGCTGGAGAAAGTTCAAAGAAGAGCAGTGAAGCTGGTGAAGGGTCTAGAGGAATGGCTGAATGAACTGGGGTTTTTCAGCCTGGAGAAAAGGAGCCTCCAGGCAGACCTTATCACTCTCTACCAGTACTTGAAAGGTTGTAGTGAGGTGAGCGTTGGTCTCTTCTCCCAAGTAACAAACAACAGGACAAGAGGAAATAGCCTCAAGTCGCCCCACATGAGGTTTAGATTGGATATTTAGGAAAGATTTCTTCACTGAAAGAGTTATCAATCATTGGAACAGGCTGCCCAGGGAACTGATTGAGTCACCATTCCTGAAGGTGTTTAAAACATATGTAGATGTGATACTTGGGGACATGGTTTACTGGTGGACTTGGCAGTGCTAGGTTAACAGTTGAACTTGACGGATTATAGAATCACAGAACAGTTTGAGTTGGAAGGGATCTTCAAAGGTCACCTAGTCCAACCCCCCCCCCCCACCCTGCAGTGAGCAGGGACATCTTCAACTAGATCAGGTTGCTCAGAGCCCCATCCTATCTGGCCTTGAATGTTTCCAGGGATGGTGCATCTACAACCTCTCTGGGCAATCTGTTCCTGTGTTTTACCACCCTCATTGTAAAAAAATTTTTCCTTATGTCTAGTTTGAATCTCCCCTTGTTTACTTTAAAATTATTATCACTTGTCCTATCACAATAAGACCTGCTAAAAAGTCTGTCCCCATCTTTCTTACAAGCTCATTTTAAGTACTGAAAGGCCTCAATAAGGTCTCCCTGCAGCCTTCTCCAGGCTGAACAACCTTAACTCTCTCAACCTGTCCTCACAGGAGAGGTGTTCCATCCCTCTGATCATTTTTGTGGCTCCCCTCTGGACCCTCTCCAACAGGTCCATGTCTTTACTGAGGGCTCCATAGTTGGATTCAGTTTTCCAGGTAGGGTCTTACCAGAGCAGAGGGGCAGAATCACCTCCCTTAACCTACTGGCCATGCTCTTTTTGATGCAGCCCAGGATATGGTTTGCAGCTCATGTCCAGTTTTTATGCACTAGTACCCTCAAGCCCCTCTCAGCAGGGCTGCTCTCAATCCATTCATCCACCAGCTGTTATTAATACCGGGATTGCCCTGACCCAGGTGCAGGACCTGGCACTTGGCCATGTTGAACCTCATGAGGTTTGCATGGGTCCACTTCTTGAGCTTGTCCAGGTCCCTCTGGATGGCATCCTGTCCCTCAGGTGTGTCAACTGCACTACTCAGCTTGGTGTCATCTGCAAACTTACTGAGAATGCACTTGATTCCACTCTCTGTGTAAATGATGAAGATATTAAACAGTACTGATCTCAATACAGACGCCTGAGGGATATCACTTGTCACCGATGTCCATCCAGACATCATGCCATTGACCACTACCATCTGGGTATGTCCATCCAGCCAGTCCCTGATCCACCAAACAGTCCACCCATCAAATCCATATCTCTCCCATTTAGAGAGAAGGATATTGTGAGGGACCATGTCAAAGGCTTTACAGAAGTCCCGGTAGATGACATCTGTAGCCCACCCTTTGTCCACTGATGTAGTTACTCCATTGTAGAAGGCTGCTAGGTTGACCAGTATTTCATCTCCCCTGGTAGGGCTATCTATTAGCTAGATTAGGAAGTTACCATCAATGTACTCAGGAGTCTCCTGGATTGTCTACAGCTTGCTGTGCTACTTTTCCAGCAGATGTCGGCGTGCCCCAGCAGGATGAGAGCCTGTGCGTCAATACCTCCTGTAGCTAGAGTAAGAAAGCTTCATCAATAGTCTCCCCCTGACTCCAACAACAAGCTCTCCTTTGTTGCCTCAGCCTGCTTGTGGTGATTCTTCAGAGACAGTTCTTCACACTTTATCCACCTCTTGATGTGGAGGGCAACCTCTCCAGCCTTCCTTTCTCTCTTGTCCCTTCTGAACATCCTGCAGTCATTAATAACCACACTCCACTCGTGGGATTTACCCCACCAAGTTTCAGTAATGGCAACTAGGTCGTAGCTTTCTAGCAGTGTAGTGGCTTCCAGCTCCTCCTGTTTGTTGCCCATGCAGTGTGCATTAGTGTAGAGTCACTTCAGCTGGGCTCTTGGCTGGTCACCTTCTTAGATGAACATCCCTTAATTCTTGTAAGTATTTCACTGGTGATTTCCAGTTGGCTTCTATTACCTCAGGAATCCCGGGCTCAACTCTAAGATTTCAAACCTGCTCATGTGGCCAACACATCTCAGGGTTACCAGCTGAAGGTCCTTGCCATCATGTCGTCCCTCTAACTTTGATGTCTCATCCCACAGCTTGTCATGGGCAAGTCTGATATTGTCCCCCTCCCCCATCATGTCTAGTTTAAAGCTCTGTGAACGAGCCCTGCTAGCTTGTGAGGAAAGGCAATCTTCTCCCTTTAAGAAAGGTGAATCCCACCCAACACCAGCAAACCTAGTGCTTTGTAGGCCATCCAGTTATCAAAAAACCCAGACTGAGGTAGTGACACCAGCCACAGAGACATGTATTAATAGACTGAGTCCATCTGTTTTTCCTAATGTTACTGCCTGCAACTGGAAGGAGAGAAGAGAAAATAACCTGTGATCCAGATTCCCTTATCAACCATCCCAAGGCCTTGAAGCCTCTTTTGATTGCCCTTGCACTACAGGTCACTGCTTGATCATCACCCACATGGGAAAAGCAGTAATGGGTAACAGTCCCAGGGCCACACAAGGCTGGGAAGTTTCCTGGTGATGTCCTTAACCCTGGCCCCAGGGAGGTAGCAGACTTCCCTAAAAGGAGGGTCTGTTTGGTATATTGGATGCTCTGTTCCCTTCAGAAGGGAGTTGCCTACAACTATAACCTGTGTTTTCTTCCTCATGGAGGTGGTTGTAATAGATGGAGTAGACCTTTCTGACCTTGGCAATACCTCCAGTATAGATGGATCTTCATCCTCCTCATCCATTGACTGGCCTTTCACATACTTGTTGTATGTTCACATACTGGCCTCATACTTGTTGTATAGAGGAACCTTGGAGGGCAAGGTGGGCAAGGGTAGGTTTCACCTGCCACCACCAGTGTAGACTTACCTCCACACACTCCTTTCCCTTGAGTTACTGACTTCAGAATGAAGTGGGGAGGATACAGGAACCCCTTGATCTTGGCTTTTTTGTGGTGACCATATCTGTCCCTGTCTCAGGGAGGACAGAGCATGGTCTCACAAATTTCCTTCCCAAACATCTTTCTACTTCCTCCCTTAGCTGTGCCACCAGGCTGAGCTGATCATCCACCTGGTCACATCTCACACAGCTGTTGTTTCTACTGCCATCCAATACTAGTGAAAGGCTCTGCCACTCCATGCAGCCTGAGGTCTGGATGGCTGCATGTTTCTGTGGCAGCTCCATCTGGGTTTCTATGTCCTTCCTGGCAAGTGCAGAAGACACACCTTTGCACCTGGTGGATACCGTAGCAAGATCCCTTCTGAGTGGGTGATAACCACCAATTGAGCTAATCTCTTGAGCTGGTAGAGCAACTAGGCCCTCTCTGCACATCCTGCTATGTGAACTGCTACAAGCAGCTCTGTTTACCTGCCCTGTTTACAGTGCTCCGGGTCACTAGTGCTAATGCTCCCTGAGTTGCTTTTTATAGGCTTGGGGAGGTGGTCACCATTGCCCTGGCAATGCCCAGGTCTCATCAGCCTCTCCCACGAGAGAGTTGCTGGCTCCTGGCAGGTCTTTCCATGGCCTTGGCATTTTTCTGCCTCAGAAAATCCCTCACTGCAGCAAGATCTACTGCTCCACTGCAGACCAGGTTGGCTTCAGAGCAATGTCCCTCAAAAACTGATAGCATTCTTGTCCAACCTGAACAGTTCTATGATTCCATTCTATGATTCTATGAAAGTTGAAGCTTAAATACGAGGTATCTGAAGGAATAGTCACCAGTGTTGTGAGAAAATTTCCTTCAGCAGTGTTTAACACATTTGACAGAGACCACTTGGCTTAGAAAAAGAGGGCCGATGGGTTTGCAGTAACCTCCAATTGCAGTGTTGATTTACAGAGGAAACATTCCAAGTTTCTTAGTCTCAGAAACCAGACTACAGATTGCAATTAGTTTTCCTTTTCAGAGACATTGGAAGAGGGAGAGTATTAGTAAGAATCTCTGTCCTTTTCTCATACAGCATTTGATGTTATGAATTTCCTTGCAATTTTATTACTGTACACACAGATCTGGAAAGGAAGATCCCAACACGTTCACCATGAAGTGTGCGGTCATTAGCTGTGAAAATACAAATATAGATCTGTTAAATTTTTTCTTCCAAATAAGACCAACTTTTCCTCCATGAACATGAGAATAGATTTAGCACATGCCTCTCTGTGAATGTGATAGAAGATAATATAAACCCTTCAAGAGCTTTACATGGAATCTTTACAGGGTGGAGAGTTAAGACTTCTTTTTTTCTTCTTCTTCCCTTTTTTTTATTCTTTTTTCTTCTCTCTCTTCTTTATAATTTCCTTTTTCTTCTTCATCTCTCTTTTTTCCTTCTTCCTTTTTTTTTTTTTCTGTTTCTTTTTTTTATTTTTAACAAGGAGGCAGTCCTTTGACTTGCAAGTAATAGCATAGAAACTTAGCAACCTAATCTATTGTTCAGTGTGAGTAATAAAAATGAGTTGCAGACATGAAGCAAAGAGCTGTGGAAGACAGATAAAATAGAAAAGGAGAAATGTCTGAGAAGAAGAGAAGGGAAAGAAAAATGAAGGTAGAAAGTGTAGAGTATAAAATCTTTCCAGTTAGTTCCAATATTGGAATACGTGTGTGTACAAATAAAGTCACAACAGATAATATAGCACTAGCACTATGAGCCCTACTGTATAATTGACTTTTTTGTTGTTGTTGTAAGAGTGTGCAGATCCTCCCTAAAGCTACTTAAAGCAATACAAAGGAAACACTGGCTGCTCACAGAAATCCTAGGAAATCTGAAAAGGCCCCAATATTTTTGGTTTTGTCTTTGCCAGGCTTTTTGAAACAAAAATCTATAAAAGGAGAGTAAAATCTGGCTCATTTTGTCCACTTGTATGTTCCAGAGCTCTGCAGGAATCTTTCCTTTTTCTTCCTCCATTCAAGGATCCAGCTCAGTTTTTCATGACATATTTTTAGGTCATGATTTTATGAAGAAAAATCCAAAGAGTTGTTAAAAGAGAATGGAAATTTTTTTAGAAAAGGTTTAGCTAATAGCTCAAATATACTCCCTACACGTCTTTCTTTTTGAAAGGATATGAGATGGGTCTCAGCCTCATTTCAATATTGTAGATCAAGAAAAACATTTTATTAAATGTAGGGAAAGGGGCAGAAAGGAGGTAGAGACTGGCTGTATAGGGAAATGCCTTCTAGTGAGGAAAGACATTCCTTAAATAAATAAGTTTTAAGGCTCTGAAGATTTTAAAAATCATATTTAAATTTAGATTTTGCAAAATTTCAACCAGATTAGTTTGGTCTTTTGAAAACATAAAATAAAGAATACATTGTTTTATTCAGATATCTGTACTTCTGACACTTTTTTCCTTTCCATTCTTCTAACACCCACACATAGTTTACAATTTTACATGGGAGTGGTTATTGTGTCAGGAGCATGACATATTCCAATCCTATGAGTCCTGCTAAAATTCTGAGAGTAATTGCATCTCATATACACCAGCAGCTATGATTATCAAATATTCCACCTCCACAGGGCATGCCCAAGCATGAGGCTTAGGCACAACTAGCTCTGAAACTGCCAAATTCCATGTAGCTACACAAATCCCGGAGAGATAAAGAAGCTCTCAGGGTCCAGGAGACGACAAGAGTTGACCCGTATAGAAGTGGACTGCAAAAAGAAGCCTGTTGAAAGACCTGTCAGGGAGAGAAGTGGAACTGGGCTGACTCAGTAAGGAAACAGGACAAAAAAAGCAAGAGGGAAATTGTGTCATAGAACAGAAGCAATAGAAAAGCTCAGCTTTGTGTTAGAAAAAATAAAAATGGCAGCTGTATATAGACTCATACTATTTCTCTCAAGACATATCCCTTTCTTCTGTCAGAAGCATTGTCCCACTGGATGTACAGTAAATTTATTCTAGAAATCCACGAGAGCCTCACTATCATCTACCACTCCATCATTATTCCTCTAGTGATGGTCTAGTTGAAAATATCTGTCTACCACAGATAAACATCACTGTTAACTGATGCAAAGACTTCAATAACAACTCAAGACAGTTCTCTATAAGGCAGCACTTCTGGTTGTTTTAGTTTTGTTTGTTTGTTTTCATTTTGCTTTTTGCAAACAAAGCAGGTTATATAGAACACTTTTTTTTTTTTTTTTCAAGATTAAGGTTTCAAAATGAAGACATATCAGCATTCATCAGTCTACAATCAGAATTCAGTCTTGTTGTATGCATAAGGAAGCCACCTTCACAATTTCACAATCATATATTTTCCTCCTTCACAATACCTTATTCAGCATGCATGCTACAAAACAGCCTGGGGAGGCAGAAAAGTGATTATTGTTGGTAGCACTCATAATCATCATAGAGACTGGGAGGTATATAGCTGTTAGACTAGGGGACTGCAGGAGAAAAAGATGTAGTCAGGACTAAGGTTAAAAGCTAAACTGAATTCCTCTCTCTGCCATGCATTTTCTGCCTGAAACTGGAGAAGTTACTTGAACTAATATTTTAGTTTTTTAAGAAATGAGTTCTGCATGTTAACTTCTGAGTATCTGAACTGAAGCTTCAGGACCAGTAAAAGAAATCTCATTTCTTTATAGCTGTAAATGAAGTTAAAGAGAGTTGAGTTACACTTTGAAGATATGAAGTTTGTTTTACTCCTACATATTCTAAAACATGATTTCCTGCATGTCTTTGTTCTGTCAGAACGGCACATGATGTTAACATATAGAACCGTACTGTCTCAAATCAAGCTAATTATTTCTTTTAATCATAAAACTTACTGGATATGATAAGATTTGCTCGTCTTGGGAGTCTTTTTAAAGACAAACTACTGCTTTTGGCGCATTGAGGCACTACAGAAAACCTTGAGTCATCTCAAAGCACATGGCTTCTTAGTCATCACAGTCCCCAAATGTCAAAAATAGAATAACGACGCATAAACAAAATGCTGAAAAGATGCTTATTAAGTGAACATTGTCTATGTCATGCACTAAGTGAGTGTGGGGTCCTGAGAGACTGAGGATGCATTGAAGAAAACATTGTAATCAGATATATAAAGAAGCCAAAATTACGGAAACACAGACAATCCTGCTTCTGCTATTTTGTACTTTTTGAATGCTGGAGTTTGGGACTGTCATACTGTTCTCTTCAAACTGTGTGTCTGTGTAATTATCAGTTTATTCCCTTTCCTAATTAATTTCAAATGGTTTGTTCAAAATGTTTCTTATAATACTTAGTGGGGCACCTAGGGATATCTCTTGCCAGATTAAAGACAGTGGCTTTGTGGGGAAGCCAGCAAATAAGCAATGGGGAGAGAGTGAGCACTGAGTGTTAAGCTACTGGGAGGAGCATATTTTCAGATGACTTAAAGTAAGGAGAGAAAAAAAATGAAGCTTAATCTCAGGGATTCACAAGGAGACTAAAACAGCAGATCACTTCGGTTAAGTGAGAAAGAGACTGTAACTGTTAACAACACAATTTAATCTGAGTATAGATCTAGCCAATAGTTACTACACTACCAGATTTTAATCAGCATCCTCTTAAGGGAAATTACACCAAACTGGGAAAATCTTCACTTCTGAAGGAGTTTTAAATGTTTTTCTCCCTGATTAGCACCTACTAAATCATGTTACATATTGGTAACAACCCATCCAAAATATGAACCAGTAAAGACTCCTATGATTCAGACATGGGCTTTCAAATAAAATCTTGAAGGGGATATAAAAATAGGAAGTTTTAAAGGAATTAAGGAATTAGGTTAGCAGACCATCCAGTGTAATATCTTGTCCTGAGAGAGCAAGATGTGACACTGCAACAGGGAAGAGAGGAAAACCTGGCAACATGTACTCTTTCAAACACCAGAAGTCAAACTATTTATCTGGTCTACTTAAATAACTCAAGACAACTCATCTAATGTCATTTATAAAGTACTTTTCAAGTGAGTATGTTTTTCTTTTTTTTTTTCCTTAATTAAAAAGGTCTTCATATTCCAAGCTTGCAATCCAACAGTTCAACAAAATGTAATTGACATAGTAACCTCTAACAGTGAAGTTCAATTTTCTGTTAGGTTTACTTTCCATTCCAGCAACATTTTATTTTTAATTTCCTGGTTGCTATGTTCCCAGCACCTCCAGTTTTGCCTTTTTAAGAGATAGGAACGTTATTTTAGTACCCTTTCTATCTGATAGTTAATAATTCACAGTATTTTACTGCTATCTTTTGACTGGCATGAAACAAATAATCTTATGATGCTGTCTGGCTTCTGTATCAGATATAGTGCACAATTTACATCTCAGCTTTAAAACTACTAAGTAAAATATAAACCACATCAATTTCATTTTCTCCATCCACCAATTTTACACAGCAATTATCTAGTTAAGGTTTATTATACGGGTATTTATAATGGGCAGCAATTGCTGTTTACTTAGCAGTCCATCATCATCAATGGACTCTAACTGCAGGCTACATTTAAGGATAAATTTGTGTGTCACTGCAATTGATTGAAAGCATATTATTTTGACAATTGTTTATTTCAGATAAATATATATGAGAATGTAAGGAGGCAGAACGCAGTGACTTGGAATCTGACCAGAATTCTGGGTCCTCCTCTTAGGTGCAAAGGAATGTTAATAGGCATAGTTACAGAAAGATAGTCAGCAGCACTCCATATGCAGTTGATCTAATCGTGAATAAAGTCAAATGCACAGCCAAATGGGCAAAAAAACCAGAGACCTCTTCTCAGAATCATGGGCAGGATTCAGAGAATGAAACTATGTCACCTGCACCCCAAAACTTCACTATCAGTCACCAGTTCCTTACTCACGAGTGATGATCATTACATTTTGTCGAGGGTTAAGATTGTGGGGTGACAATCAAACCCTGGCAGATGTATTGTTAACCTCCTCTCCCCTCACTTCCCCCTTTTGCCCCTCCCTCTCCCCTCTTCCCACTCAGGACAGGCGATCAGGAGGAAAAGAAGGACAGAGAGAAGAGAGTTGGAAAAATTAAAGATGTTTTACTAATGTTACTAATAAGAATAGAGAAAATACAAACTATACAAAACCAATCTTGAAAGTCTCAGCAACTGCAGAGCCAGCACCCAAAGTCCTGGATTAGACTCTGTAGCCAACCGGAGCTGGATTCAGTCTCTCACTAGGCCTCAGTTCGCAGGGACAACCAGCAAGGTCCTCTCCTAGTGTCAGCCATGAGGAAAAAGGAAAAGGGAAAAAGGGCGAGCTCCTTGTGATCTCCCACTTTTATATGAAGTATTCACGTGAATGGAATGTTATACACAGTTGGTCAGTCTCTTGGTCACCGGTTTCTCCTTGCCCCTCTCGCGAGATGTCTGTCCGTGCTTATCAATAAGTTTGAATTCCATTGCTAGGTTTACCAAAACATGTGTTGGGTTCTCCAGGAAAATGCAGCTAATATGAAGGCTTTAGCTGACAGGCAAATTCACTAAAAGAGAAACCTGGGTTTTTTTAACAAAACCAGGACACATTTCTATGGCATAAACTTCCTCTTCCCAGTCACACTCTGAACTCTTTCTCTCATACAGGAGAATAAGCCACAAGCAGGTTGCTTTGCTGCTTTTCTGGTTCTAACAGTACCTTATTTTGTAATGCATTTCTATGATTATTAGTTCCTTCTGTCTGTTCCTGTAATAATTTTCTGACTAAAAAAATTTTCCAAAACAATTCTACAATGTATTTAGGAGGGAAAAAAGTAGGTATGTAGGAAATAAGTGATAATTTCCTCAAGTGGTAAAGATCCTAACAAGCCTTTTTGTGCTGCAGAATATTTTAAAATAAAGTTTGCTTTGCAGAAGTAGAAAACCTGCCCCCAGATACATGTATAGACATTTTTGTACCTGCAGTCTCTATGCTATTTTTTTCCAGACTGTTTCTGTGTCCTCTTATAGGCTTGTACATAATTTTTTGGTTTGCATCAGAAGGGTTAAAGCACATGGTACCTTCCTTGGAACAAAACCCAGGGTGATGTAAGTCTTGCTTTGATTTTTCAATTTCTCTTTGTTCAAACAACAGACAAAAGTAATCAATCAGTGCCTAGAAAAAATAGAATCTTAGAGGATGATTTGCCTGCAAACTTCTCTGAAGAGAGCAGGCATAATACATATTAAAACAAGTGAATAAATCCAGAAAACAAATTGCAGATGTGTCTTTCATACACAGCTGGATTACAGAGGAGGCAAGTCTTGAGAAAGTTTGATGCAGTGAATTCATGTTTCAAAAGCTGCTCATTGCCAAAACAGTGTGCATAAGTTAATTAGGACCTCCATGTTAGTATTTTTTAATCTTGACATACTTGCAGTGTAATGCCAGATATATATCATATAACTGTGTGCTGTTGTGATTTCTGTTCTAGTTTGCACATGTGTTTGATTCATCTCATTTTGCTTAAAAGCAAACAGAGAACGGTGTTAATAAAAATATTAAAGTGTCCTAGAATACAGTAAGAGCTTTACAGACTGGAGGTCTGTATGTCAATGTCTCTTCAATAATTTTGTTACAGAATTTATGAGTACTTTATGATTAATATGGAGCCCAGAATAGTCCTGTTGGCTGCAGCAAGAGTTGCCTTTGCAAGCAAGAAAGTAAAACTAAAGGCAATCCAGCGAGCTGAGGCTTGTTACTTCTTATGAGTCGGTTATGGTGATTTTGTAAGAGTAGAATAAATAACTGAGAAGTTATTAATTCAGCTGCCTCTGCCTGCCGTGACACAGAGCACACCTCCTACTTCGTAACTCTCGACTCATGTCACAGGAATGCTTACAAGACTAGAAGCAGAGCAGACTGCACATTAAGACAACAGTGGTCTGCTAGCCTTCAAGCTTTCAAAACTCAGTTTTCCAGAGATGGAGGAAGCATTTCTTAGTAATTTAAATGAAGGAATTCAGTATTTCCAAGTTGACTAGCATGAAGCCTGGGAAATCCCTGCTGTTTGGTTTCCATCCAGCAACTCTCACAGGCTTCAAGACAATCAAGAGCCATTTCACAAGTTCTTAGGCTGAGATTTACCTGAAAATGAGAGCTAGAACAAGCACTGCTTGTATTTCTCTTCAGCAATAATAACCATAATGACTATAGCAAACAAAGATTTTTTTTTTTTTTTTTTTGGCAGAATAGTTATGTCAGTGAAACAAAAAAGCCACAACAGTATTTAAAAACTAATGCTTATGTTCTCCTTCTGGTCATTTTAAGAAAAGTTTGGGTTTTTTTATAAACCTATCTCTGCCTCACTGTGATTTTAATAATTTCAAGTGACAAGGGTATATCACTATCCATTTACACACAAATCATATGGACAGTGTGCAGGCAGAATTATTTTCAACTTACCCAGTTGGTGGTGTTTCTTTTTCTGCTGGTTTATATCAAATGACTACTGCAGACTTAATATTTCAAAACCAATAAATTCTGTCTCTTCTATCAAGGAGCACACACATAAATATGCTCTCTCATCCAGACACACCTTTCTATTATAAAACTTTCCAGTAAATTTATACATAAATAGAAGGAGATACAATCTTGATTTCTTCTGATCACTTTAGGTAAAAATCTCTAGTTAAGAATTTCCAGAAATGCAGTGACAATACCTTGGACCATATAGTTTAAACAAAAATAATTCTTAAATAGACAACTTCAAATTTTTATTATATCAACATTTAAAGTCCTCTACAATCTTACTACTTATGATTTATTAATTGTGATACAAAGTTGCTTTTTCATAAAGTGTAGTTTGTATAACACAAATAAGTATTTGGGCTTTGTTTATGGAGTTATACTGTACCAATTTAAGAATTATTTTTGAGAGACCAAACAACCTGTAAAGTCCTCATAGAAAGAGAAGTTACCTCTTCCTTAGTGCGCATTCTTCGATTTACTATCAGAAAAAGTGTTTGCTGGTTTGCTAAATTGTTCTCTTTCTTACATAATATGTGTATGAACAATACTAGCATGACATACAAGCTATGTATTAATTTGGGGTAGTTTCTGTGTGTAGGCAGACACCACTAATATTAATTCAGCCTCACATTCTCTGAGCTTACTCAGAAGATAATCGGAAACATTTGGAAAAGAAAAAACAGTTAACTGACTCAGTGAAAATAACCAGACTTCCAAAAATTATCCCCCTAATGTAACAGAAATGTATTTAAAAGAACAAATGAGTCATGTTGCTGTAGCAGAACAATGTTTGCATGCATTGTAGCTATGCAGTATAACCATGGAAAATTTTGTGACAAAGGGATAATCATGCTCGTGTAACCCATCCATACAGGCTTAGCTACTATCTCAGTCCAGCTCTACGCTGCTCATGACTTGGTTTCACTTGCTGTGAATTATCACACAAAGTGTATGACAGATTCCTTCATTGGCACATATCATGTCTTTGGCCATGATTATTCCACTCAGAAAGATAGTGAAGCAACAGTGTACTGCAATTCCCTTGGTACTTTCAAATGTTAACTTCTCTGATGGTACACTTAAAAGGGAACACCTGCAGAAAGTAGCATCAATCATATAGAAGACAGCACTTTCACCTTTTGTCACCAAAATTGTGCCTAAAAGGAAGAAAATAAGATATTTACACTCTTCATTTGTAGGAGATAAAACTTCCCTCTGCAAATCATGCTGCAGGCAGGAGCATTATGTCTGCTTTCACAGATAAATATTTGGCCCTTCCGTTCTCTGAGATTTGAAAAAGTAAAACACTGATTCATTGAGAGACAGCAAAACCAAGAAATGGATGCCTACAAAGAATCAGACTAAAACATAGACTCAAACATACCTCAATGACAAAACAGAAAGGATTCAGGAGGTCTCAGCTCGAGGCTGTGGTCATCAGCAGTCTTATCTCAACATTTTTATTCCATGTAGACCTATGGTTTGTGTCAGTAAAATGAGTTTGATTTCTGCTACTGAATATGCTCAGAATGCTCACAGGCAAAATTCACTGAGATCACAAGCACTAAAAAGTGGGATCTGATTTCTTATAATTGATGGTAAATATTGTTTACTGTTCACCTAACACTGAACAGTAAGATAAACTTTATTTATGGGAAATAACAATGAATTAAGCACAGGTTTTACTCCTGAGAACCATGACTCCAGGACAGTCTTGCACATTAGCCTCTCTGGCTGACTCTCTTTGTTTTTGAATGTTATGCTCTTGGCTACATAGTGGTTCACTCTCATGATATAGGTAAAGAAAACCAGGTGCTAGGTTACCCTGTGTCTATCTGCGGCTTTTTTTCCTGGAAGGGTGAACACTTGTCAGAGGCAATCTATTTTCTGAGCAAGTCTAAATGTCAGACTTCCTTTCAGAGGAATTTGTGCTAAAACCACCACCCACCACTGAGCCAGCATCCTGACTGAATAGACAAATGGGCTTCTGAACTATAAAAGGGGGTGTCTTCCATACACCTCAAATCATGACTAAAGAAGAATTTCAAGCCCAAGAAAAATGCCAGATTTAAGAAGTATTTCTCTACTGGCCTCCATGAGTCTGCCTTGAACAAGCAGGGTGGCTTTTAGCCTAATTCTCTGTGAATTGCAAGATGCTTAACTTTCACAGGTTCCTTTTTTCATTTGAGATTTTTGTCATTAATTTCCAAGCTTTTCAGCAATTTAACAGCCTAAAAAACTCAGAAACCCCAGCACATGACTTATGGATGTAAATGCCTGTACTGGGACAGCTGTGTGCAAAAGACATGTGCAAAAGTCTCTCATAAAAACATGCACAAAGTCTCTCAGTCACTTCCTTCTGAAAGAAATAATGAACTAGGTTGCCCTGTTTAGAATCAGATATTACCCCAAAATCTCTAAGGCAGATTGTTGCAAGTTAACAGATGACTCATTTGCCTCTTCGTAATGTTCAGATTCCAAGAAAAAAATACTTCCAAATTCGAATTTCACAGGGTAAGACCATTTCAATCATAACCTGATGAAAACTTGTATTGTTCCATTTACTCCACAAGATTTCACTGGAACAAGAAACCTCCTTGCATGCACACAGTCTGGGAAACCTCACATCCTGTTGTCTTCACATCCTGTTCTATTCATGAGGGCTGGGTTCTTCCTCTTTAAGTCTTTGAGATGGAAAAAAACAGTTTCTGAGCTTTGTCAGCTCCTATGCAATATTCTATTTCCCTCTTTGGTTCATATCCACATTTACCAGCAGCTTCAGGTGAGAAATCAGATAACATTACTAGAGTATGATCTCTTCATTATGACCTGACAGATCTATTATGTCAGCAGAAAGCACAGACATGCGGACAGACATTAGCAAATATTTCATTACTGTCCACAGTTATATGGTAGGTGGACTGAGGCAGCATGTCTCATCCTGGAAATGTAAGAGTTCTGTTTGTTTAAATGCAGCTAATCCAGCATGACATTAAGCCAGTGGAAATATTAATTCATCTCTGGTTTTGTGCACATTTTAATACTGTGCTGCAGTCAGCATTTCAAGTAGTTACTTTCACAGGAAACATGACATGCATAAAAAGGAACTACTAATGTTCTACTATCTTTGCTTATAGAAAAAGTTATCGGTTTCACTCAGCTTCCCTTCCTACCTAAATTTCATGTCATGCCAGGGTGAGGCCTTAGCTTTAAGAAAAAAAAAAAAAACAAAACCAAAAACAAACGAAACATTAAACCTTTAGAAAAGTGTCCAGATGATCAAATTAAACAGCAAAAAAGAAGGTTCTGAAAATTATTTTATTAAAGAGATCTGACACTGACTGACGTGTAGAGTTTGGTGTTGTCAGCTGATTACCTATTTATTATCTGTACAACTGAATAACTTACAGGCTAGATCCCTATACATGGATGCTACAATTTGCTAAACCATTGAAAACCAAAACCAAATTTAGATGATAATCCGAATAATTTCTGTTCAAAAAGAACAATCTTGTGTTCAAAAGAGTTTTCACCATTTAAACTATTGGTTGTGATAGTTCTGTCATTTCTTATACACTGCCAGAGATTTACATAGATAAATTATGGAATGAGGTGTCACATCTGAATGGGTTTACTTGGAAAATGGCGTACTTTAAAGATACTGTGGCATAGGCTGAAGTGTGAGCTAGCAAATTGTACAAGGTACACATCGAACAGGAGAAACTCTTGTAGCAGATGCAACCTTCATACCATTACAGATTGAAAATTCAGTTGCTGAACATGGAGTATGATTCTCAGAGCCAGGTGCATATAGGGAAATATGATGTTATTCACCGTCAGAAGAAAATTTTACAAGAAACTCCCTGAAGTAGAAAGAAAGTCACACACCTCTCCAGAACTAAACAGGGGAGTTAGCTTTCATTTGTTATCAGACTATCTTGGAAAATTAAGTCTCACAGGCCAGAGGGAAAATTCCCTCTTTTTCCCCTCCTCTGTGTATAACTTCTAGTAGATTCTTCATGTGTCTTATTACTTTAGCTTATCTGTCATGCAACACTACCAAAAAGAGCATGCAGAGGTGAACTCCCAGGTTAGAGTGTAAAGAAAAGACTGGCCCTCCTGTCACAGTGAACTTGAGCTCTGTGTGCCCAAGTATTTTTGTACCCTGAGAAGACTCTGCAAAGATAACTTAAATTTTAGTATCAGAGGCTGGGAGCCATAGAAGAAACTAGACAATACCACTCATGGAGGTGATGGTCACCCACAGTTTTTGATCAGTTTGCAGACCTACCAGCAGACCAGCAGGCAGATCATTGCATCAGGGTTTATAACTGAGACCACTGTTGAGTTGTGACACAGCGGAAGGCTGCTAAACATTTCCTGTCGATCGGAATTAGGAAAACAATGCTTTGAATGAGAACAGCTTTGTTGTTCTGGAGACAGATCAAGTTATCAGGAATCAAAGACAGGTGTCAGAAAAGAAGGTAGTTGAGAGAGCATAAAAGAGTAACCACAGACTTGCATGACTGCTAGATAGTGAAACTCCGGAAGATGCTGCAGGATTACTGTGTCTAACTTCCAGGCAGCTGCATGCACAGCAAGCTGAAAAAACTTGTTCATCTTGCACCTGTTAATGTGCTCAAGCAAAAGAGCATGTAGACCCAAGCTTTGGAATTTTTACATTACACATTCATATTTGAAAATACATAGTGAAAAAGAGGCCTTGAAACATTTGGTTTTATAAAAATATGCCTTAACAACAGAAAATCAACGAATGAAAAACCCTGCTCTGACTGGTAGTGTTGGATATAAATGTATTAAAAAACACATACAAACAAAACCCCAAAACCCAAACACAACATCCTACTCCAAACTAACTAAATAAATAAGTTTAAAAAACAAACCACCAACAAAAACAAACAAACAAAACAAAACAAACAAACAAACAAAAACAATAAAGACTGTAAAGCAGATGCACTACTAGGAATTCTTTTTCCAAAACACTTGTGATATTAGATCACTACCAGCAGATTTCTGAAAAAAATGATAACTGTGTCATCAGTCCTTACAAAGGAAGAAAAGAACAATATGAGCAATTCTCAACTGTTCTTCAAGCAAAGAAAAAAATCTTCTCTCAGTATAACACTTTTCAAAAGTGTTTTGGTTGGAACAGAAAACAAACAAAACCAGGTTAGAAATTGTACAGCTTGATAGCTGAGAAACTCAGGGCAAAATACTATGCTGCCTTTATTTTTATCTGATTTGAATACTAATTTAATTTACTTTCTAAGGAAACGTACATGGCAAAAGTAAGCACCCTTGACATGATGGTCTTGTTTCTATGATTTCAATCAATATTACACTAAATTTCTGGCAAACCATACTGCTATAATTGATTTATATTACAGTAACCATGTGCTTATGACTCTATACCAGCATCTATAGCACATCCTCAGGATTAACAGACTTAGTGAGTTGTACGAAAGTCTGTTCAGAGACTCATCATTCTTCATTAAACAGTT
The DNA here is from genome assembly GCF_037038585.1 of Patagioenas fasciata. NCBI lineage: Eukaryota > Metazoa > Chordata > Aves > Columbiformes > Columbidae > Patagioenas > Patagioenas fasciata. The sequence goes on along the minus strand of NC_092524.1, from coordinate 23,072,534 downwards.
CATACTTAGAAGCTATACAGTGGAGTTCATAAAGGAATGTCCTGCCTGGGGAATCACAGTAATGGAAGCTGCCATTGAGTCATCGAGCAAAAGTGGCTAGAGAGAACCTCTTTTCCAATGTCTTGACCTGCAATGATTCAAAGACATAAAAAGTATATAACATGTTGCTTCCTTTCAAAAATTAATCACAAAGCCCAAAGAATAATATGAAAAGAAATAATGTAGCTATAAACTGTATCTAGGGGTGACACACCAGACAGAGTTGTGATAACAAGCTGCTGCATAAAAAATGCACAATAGCTAAAAAGGTTTCCCTTTTTCTAATACTATTTTTGTATGTCATAATGAGCTAAAAGTCCTTTTTTATTTAGAGCATTCTAGAAAACATGGCTTGGGCAAAACGTCCATGAGCCTCCTAGCTGAAAAGAATGGTGCTTAAATTGGTTGCTCCACAGTGTCTTTTTACCACATATTGCTAAATATGTAATCAGAACAAAAATGCAGTCTGAGAGCTCCCAGATGAAGTCAATGGAGCTGTGCAGGCTGAGACTGGTGGAGAACCAACCCTTTGTCAGACTGTAAAAAAAGAAATTATACACAAGAGCTCAAGGAGTGCCATTTCCAAGTGCTTTCCTACGTATTAAAACACCTCCCAATACCGATTTCTTAGGAACACGACTGCAAACAGTCATTCCTGACCCCATCTCATAAGTAAAAACTATGAGAAGAGGAAGGGAGCGGGGGGAAGCACAGGGTTGCTTGCAGCGCGAGTGGGAAAAGTGGGGAGAAAGTTTTATGGTGTACTTACACCACAAAGAAACAATTCTAACAACAACCAGTGAAACAATTAAGTCACATTCCTGACAAGCTGATTGATTTTCAGAGGGGCAACACACAGAAGCACGTAAGATGTACTGTAAAACCCGCAGATAACACGTTGATAGCAAACATCAGCATTCTCTACTGCTAATTTAAACACCAGTGCTTCCTTAACTTCTAAGTTTTCAACGTGCTTATTGATAGCCTCTTGAAGATGGTCAATAAATCGCATGTAATTCTCACTGGGACCCTGATAGTAGTTATAAAAGATTTGGCTGCTTTGTTGGTTTCAGACACCTCTACTATAGTTTGATGTGCAAGATCTGTTGACTGTCTCAGGATTTCAGAAAATAATAGCACCTGTAATTGTGGTGTGTCAATTAGTGTCTGTTCCAAGAGTTGTGGGATACCTGCCCCTTTCAATGAGTCCCCATCGTTCCATCCTAAATAATCTAAAGCTGTTACATTGCACAGGTCTAATTTGGTTGAGTCTTTCATAGTTTTTATCTGATCTTGGGGCAACACGTACACATACTCTTTTTCCTGTTAGCTTAAAAAAAAAAAAAATGCTGCAGACTCTCATCCTCATCAGAGTCATCAGATAACGTGGACTTGAATGGTGCTGGAGAATCGTTGGTAAGAGGGGGGTTCGGAACAGTGCACTTTCTCGCCAATACTTTCTAGCATAATAATTATTTGTATAACCTGAGTCCCCAGGAGCACCCCCTTTCCTGTCATGATCAGTGTGACCGTATTGCCGACTGCTGGATTCACTCGCTATTAGCCGATCTAGTCTGTCACTCAGTTCTGTTGTCCAGTTCTTATCCAGTGACTCCTTTCTGCTCTCTCATGGAAGTTGGTGGGTTAAAAGGCAGTAAAGGCAGATACAAATTGGTAAAAGGACTGATAGCACACTTGTTTACGATCTTAGCATTCTCAGCCTTCACAGGTTCTTTGGGCAAGTTGTCTGACTCCAATCCTTTGGACTTGCTATTCTCATCAGGGTTGGGTAATAGTGTAGGAGGACACCCGCTCGGCATTTTTCCTCCCCCTGCCCTGGACTGCTGAACCATCAGGTGTGCTGAAAGCACAGCAGGGGATGGAATAGGGAGGGTATCAAAGACACAAACCAGGTAAACTTCACAGCGACTTTCAGGATACTTATCAGACTGCAACGCTGCAAAAATTCTGGCAGCAGCAGACCATTCAGCCTTAAGATCTTTTAAGGTAGTGATTATAAGGTTCCATGTAGTTACTAATGATTTAGCTTCTTTATCTCCATTGCTGACTTTATCCTATACTTTCTGCCCTATGTCATCCCAAAGTTCAAGTTTAAGTTTTGAGTCACTAATGCTCATAACAGTCTTTTCAGGTTTTAATTGCTTCACTGCAGTAATTATCAGTTTCCAGGCAGCTACAAGGCCAAGAATACATTTTTCACTGTGACTGACTGTCTTCCACAACAGAGTTCCCACTTTTTTCCAAGTGTCTACTTGAAAAGCTCCTAACAGGTCAGCAGGAAACCCATTGCCTCTACACCAAATTGATAGTCTTTTGAGGCTACCCTCCTCATACTTCACCCCTGTCTTAGAGAGAATATGTGAGAGGAGCTGCAGTATTACTTCTTCTTTAAAAATATTCTGCCCCATCTCCTCTCACCCCCAGCTGCTCACCTCTTCGAGTGTCCATTGCAACAATATCAGATCCTTTATCCCTCCTGTGTCACTTCTGTAGAGATCAATCAGGAGTCACGCAGCCCACAGACTACGTCCAGGTCACGGTCCAGCCAAGCCATTCCAGCTGGGGCTCACTCCCCACAGCAGTCGTCCCCCTTCCGTAAATCCTCCTCATGGATCACGTCGGAATCACCACTTGCAAGGGTGAAAAATCATGGACTTCACACAATTCAATATGAATTCAAGCGAAGCCATTTATTACAGAAACAAGCCTCCTTATTTATGCAGTTATTTCCTGATCACGCATCCACGCTCCAAGCATGCATTAGCTGACTGGATATTGTCCATGTTCACAAGCTGTCCATGCGCCCGAGTCTCACTGCTAATAGATCTGTTGATTTACCTCTTGTTGAGGCCCTGAGGCCCTCACTCCCACAGCAGGTGTTGTTTTTCAGCCTTCGAGCTGGCCCTGAGATTCCTTTGGCTAGTTCAGAAATAAATCTCCATCTAATAGAAACCCATTCACACAACAACTTCAAGAAAATCCCTCAAATCTTCCACAAAATATATTGAATAATACTGGCCCCAGTACTGAACCCTGAGGCACTCCACTAGGTACAGGCCTCCAACTAGACTCCGTCCCACTGACCACGACTCTCTGGCTTCCTCGGCCAGTTCACAGTCCACCTCATTATCCAATCGTCCAGACTGCACTCCCTCAGTTTAGCTGTAAAGATGCTATGGGAGACTGTGTCAAATGCCTTACTGAAGTCAAGGTAGACCACATCCACCGCCCTGCCATCATCTATCCACCTCATTATGTGCTCATAAAAGTCAATGAGGTTGGTCAAGCACGACTTCCCCTTGGTGAAGCCATGCTGACTGCCCCTAATGACCCTCTTATCCCTGATATGCCTTGAGATGGCACCAAGGATAAGTCTTTTCATCAGTTTCTCAGGAATGGAGGTGAGGCTGACCGGTCTACAGCCCGGGTCCTCCTTCTTGCCCCTTCTGAAGACTGGAGTGACATTTGCTTTCCTCCAGTCTTCAGGCACCTCTCCCATTTCCCAAGACTTGGCAAAGATGAAGGAGAGTGGTCCAGTAATGACCTCAGCCAGCTCTCTCAGCACCTGGGGGTGCATCCCATCCGGACCCATGGATTTATGGATGTCCAGATTGCCTAACTACTCCCTAACCCAGTCCTCATCAACTGAGGCAAACGCCTCCATTGTCCTGCCTACCTCTGGGGCCTCAGTGGTACAGGGCTCCTCAGGACAGCCTCCAGCAGAGTATACAGAGACAAAGAAGGCATTCAGTAACTCTGCCTTCTCTTTATCTTCTCTCACCAGGGCACCCACCTCATTCATCAGTGGGCCTACATTGCCTCTTGTGTTAGTTTTATATGCCACATATTTGAAAAAGCTCTTTCTGTTGTCCTTGACCCCTCTTGCCAGGTTTAATTCTGAGGAGGTCTTAGCTTTCCTAGTTGCCTCCCTACATCCTCTTACAATGGCCTTATATTCTTCCCAAGAGGCCAGCCCCTCCTTCCGTGATCTGTAAACTCTTCCACTTGAGTTTGCCCAGCAGCTCCCTGTTTAACCACGCAGGTCTCCTGGCTTCCTTCCTTGACCTCCTATGTGTTGGGATGCTCTGATCTTGTGCCCAGTAGAAACAGTCCCTGAACACTAACCAACTATCTTGGGCCCCTTTACCTTGAAGCAGCCTTGCCCATGGGATTTCCCCTAGCAATTGCTTGAAAAGGCCAAAGTGTGCCCTGCTGAAGTCCAGGGTTGCAGTTTTGCTTGCTGTTCTGTTCCTGCCACATGAGATCCTGAACTCCACCATTTCATGGTTGCTGCAACCAAGGCAGCCCTCAGCCTTTACTGCTTCAACCAGACCCTCCTTGTTAGTGAGGATGAAGTCCAGCAGTGCACCTCTCCTAGTCAGCTACTCCACCATTTGCATCAGAAAGTTTTCATCAATGCACTGGAGGAACCTCCTAGACTGTGGCAGGCTGGCTGAGTAGTCCTTCCAGGAAACATCAGGGAAGTTAAAATTCCCCACGACAACCAGGGCCTGTGGCCGTGAAGCTGCTCTCAGCTGCCTTCCTCACTCTGATCTGGTGGCCTGTAATAGACACCCACAAAGGAATCTCTTATAATGCTCTACAGTGTGACAACCGAAGGCTACGATCCTCACACAGTGACACCACTTTATGGAGCAGAAAAGAGGTGCAGCATCAGACCTATTTTCTTTGGAAATGAAATGCCTTTGTTTTTATTAAGAATGTTTTAGTCAAGGAGGCTTCATTTTCTATTAATACAAAATGAAAAAGCACTTGGCTGGCATGCCAGGCACAAATTGTCCTTGCCAGTTACTTGAACTAGGCCAGACAAGCTGCTGAATAACTCCATCTCTATCCTGCTGATCACATATGCACTCAATAGACTTCACGTAAGAAATCTCAAAGACAAAGCATTATATATTCGCAGTGGTTGGAGTGAAGACAGCTATAGAAATGTTAACTTTTACTGTGGATCAACACCTATGATGCAGAGAGGCATGGAAAGTAAGTGCTCCGTTCTAGAGCTGACTGAGCAGTTCCTGAAACAGGCAAGTTGGGAGTCACTGAAGAACTCAATTGTTCCATTCACCAGACTTGCTCTGCTTCCTACAGCACCAGCCAGTGGACCTACATCTCTATTTTTCCATTTTCGATACCCAGCTCTAGCATATGTTCCTCTGCTTGGAAACTCTTCAGCATGGTCTCCTTCTGTAACCTTCTGTCTTATGTACTCCCCTGCCAGATAATTTTTTTTTCTTGGAATATAATAGGAAATGCATACTCATCTGTTCTAAAAATCAGGCCTAATCATGGACTTAATTACATGACTGTATAAAATACAGTCATGGTAATTAATTATTCTTATTCCAAATAATCATTTGGAACGGTACTGGGAAAAATCCAGTGTGTGGCCTTTTATATAATACTAATTTGTTTGCCTTGGTGTTTGCAATCAAAGACATTAGTTTGATGATGTCATGCTCTTGGTTTAAGACAACAAAGCTAGTGTGTTGTAATCAGCACCAGCCTGTACCAGCATCTCTTGCTTTTTTCCCTACTGTTTTCCTGTTGTATGTCAGCCTAGTATATACTGAAGAAATGTTTTATTGTGTATGTGCAAAGTATTTAGAAGATGTGTATCTCATTATTCTTAGGTTTTGGAAAGTCATGTATGCTGTGAAAAGTTCATATCCTTGTACTAGGATTTTCTTCTTTGTTTATGTCTACTTTGAGGGCTTCTTCGTTTAAAAAAAATGCATACAGAGGTAGTATCTATGTTTCATATTAATTTACTATGTAATGCTGTTATCCTGAGGAGCACTGTTTATTTTTTTTTCCATTCTAAAAATTAAGGAGTCTAGTTGTCTTCTTAGCTGGATGTGTTCAATATGAAATCAGAGCACACTTCTAATTCATTGTTTGCACACATCTTACCCAGTATTAGTAGCAGTTACCTTTTTTTCAGTTCCCAATTTTTAAAAGTGTCTATATTTTCTTTCGCATGCCTCAGTAAATCACTTGGTAGGCATCTGGTAAGCAGACACTCCTTGGAAATCTGGGGTTTGCAGTTTGGAGTTTCCTGAGCACATACACTTAAAACTCAACAGTCATTGGTAAACGTTTAACTTTGTGCCAGGAATTACTATGACAGAACTTTCCTCTTCTGATTCATGATCCAAATCTCCACATTATAGATAACAGTAGTTGATGCTGAAGACTGGATCAGATTTAATCAAAACCGAAGATTAGAGTGTCTCTTTCCTGCTATTTCTATTTCATGTAACTTCAGTTCACTGCTACAAAAGATATGAAATCTATCAGGAAAATAATAAAATCAAGCTATTCTCCAGCAAGTCCTTTGCTTCTCATTTTGAGAGTAGGTTGCAAAGTGATTTTCTGCCTATGTATGAAGCAGCAATCTTCCAGGAATGCAGAAGTTGTATGTAACATGTGTATCTTTCTCTTCAGGACATTGTTAGAAACACATCTCCAAGCTTAAGGACAAATTGATTATTTTTATATCATATAGTGCAGTGAGAGTACAAAAGTTCCTCTCAAAAAACAAACAAAAAATCATTCAAGTTCATTCTCTAGGGAAACAAGAAACAGTAAGTTAAAACCTAACAGTGGTTTCTCTTCGTGCTTACTCAGTGTTGTAATTCAGCGATGAGAGTTCATTGGTTACATACAAGACTTGGTGTTATTTTAGAGATATTTGGATATCCCACCTGGTCTCTAGCTGACACTCCTAAAGAGCAGCTGTTGTCTCCTATGGCTTTAGCTTTTCTATCTCTCTTTCTCTCTCTCTCTCTATTTTATTTTATTTTTTTTTACCAGGTTGTCCTGTCCAGATAGATGAGATGAGGGATGAGTTAACTCTGAACATGACATGTGCCCTGACTAAACAGATGAGATCATGTGTGGGTTAACCCTGGGTATTTCTGTGTGGTAATGCAAAGTGAATGACAGACAATCACTCCACAGGACCAATTCAATTATGGATTTACTAGAAGCACCTGGTGGAATACAAATTACAGCAATTAGTGACTCGGCAAAAGTATGTTGTAATATCACAAAAGTTGTTGATACATTGACAGTAAAAGTCCTTCAAAAAATGGTGGATTGGCAACAATTAGTAACTATAATGCAAAACTTAACAAGACCTTAGCAGCAGAACTTACAATGATACTGCTTTTATATGTTCAAGAAAAAGGAAAAGAGAGACAAAGAAGGAAAACTAAGATGTAAAAGAGACAGAGTAAGATATCATCACTCCACAGGTTATCGGGCAAGCAATGATGTCCTATGGGGGGAGAGTGGTCGCGTTGAAGACTTTGGTCATGCTGTGCGGCATATACATGTCACACCTCATGCCACGTGCAGGGTCATTTTATAACCCAGTTAATTTACATGTGGGTGGTTCATCTCCCCTCTCTGTTTACTCTTCATGAGGAAGAGTGAAACAGGTTTAAAGAGTCTTATCAGGAAGACTCTTCTGGAAATAGGTCTGAGGTCTTCAAACTAGGGGAAAGTCCATGGTACTGACCAGAAGCGAGTTATTTTGCCCATCAGGGGCAGCTGTTGATTCATGGTTTCTTCTGATAATTAGTTGTCTGTCATCCCAATTAGGCCATGGGGCCTTCACTGATTGCCTTTATCTTATAAGGTGTCTAACACCACAGCCAAACACAAAACCTTGGGAAAGTTAAGACGAGAGGTCTGTCTCCACAGCCATCTATCTAATCCTCCCAAAGTAACAAAACCTAGATGCTTAAGGCATGACATGATCCTTTGTTCTGCTAAGAGTGGGGGGGAGTGCTCCAAGGTTGTCACACAGGTATAAAGGGCCACCAGAATCCCAACACACAACTTGAGGGGTAAGAAAAATGAAAATAGTAAAAACAAATTATAAACCATGTTAACTTCAACATGGTGTATTTTATATATCTCTCAGTAAGCAGCTTCTAAGAAAGTGATTTGGCAACAGTTACCTTGCTCTAAACTGTGAAACATAGTATGTGCTTTACATTAATGAGTCCTGCTTTAGTGAATCTTGAAAAATTAAAACAGTTTACAGACAGAAAAATAATTCTTTTGAAGGGATGGCAAAGTCTACCACATTATAGCTCATAGTGAACATTTTGTAAGGGAGGAAATAGAGTAATCTGAATTAAATGCTTCCTCTTGCTTTGCAGTAACCCAAAAGAAACCATTCAGAGTTGCCAGGCAAATGAATACAACATTCACAAACATACATATATAATAGTCACTTACCTTAAAGCCTCTGATTTTGTCCTTTTGCAGAATCTGTGAAGACAAATATCAAGTAGTTCCTGACATAGGACTGGTAAACATAGAAGACAGTTTCAAGAAGAAGCAGAACTAGCAGAGATTATTCAAAGCCAGTGGGAAGATGGTGACTAAACCACTTTCTTGAGCAGCCTATTCCAAAGCTTGACAATCCTCCATTGAAGAAAGTTTTCCTAAATATCCAGTCTAAATTTCCCCTTTCTGAGATTACTGGAAAAACTGATTAAACATTGCCAGGTAAGAAATTATTCAAATTATTTAAACAACTGATATATAAATGTCCTCAGAGTGGTAGTCAGAATGAAAATAATCTTTATGCATACATTTTATTATTGATATACATTTATATCTAAATCAAAACTTCTGCAAATCAACATCTTTGAAATTTTCACAGAAATTCTAATAAAAACATTTTTGACTATAGATATACATCCATAGTTTCATGAAAACGTCAATGTATTCATAAATATTTTTGGTAAACCAGGCCAGTAATTCTTTCAGTACCTTGAAACTAATTTTAAATGAAAAAAAAAAGAGTAAAAGAACATTAGATGTTGCTCTCACCTGGTTGAGAACCTAGAAAAAGCCATCTTTGCATTTCCTGCCATCAGTGACATGGGGATCCACTCCAGAAAACTTTAGTCCACCCTCTGCAGCCCACCCCCCCCCACCTCAGTCTTGAGGTATGCAAGAATCCAGAGTTCTTTTGCCATTGAGTTGTCTACAGAGTTACTATTTTCCTGTCCTGATCTCTCTTGCTTTCTATTACTATGTAGACAAAATGTTATCTCAGGAGCAGGCACTACCCACTAATATGACTATGCAGTAATGGTTGGTTGGTTGTTTTTTGGTTTTGTTTTTGGTTGGTTGGTTTGCTTTGTTTTATTTTTAAAGATGACATTTCCTCTGGCATTGATGCCTTTCTAGTCAATTCTGAAATAAAAAGTAAATTGCTAATTACCATCCACAGCTAGTCACTTTGGTATAAACACTATACACACACACTACTGAGTCAGATACAGTGCACATTCACAAACAGACAATCACATTAAACAGCTTAAAAAATAAATAGGACTCAGGTTTAGAAAAGTACAGAGAAAATAATAGCTTAGCCTATGCTTAAAACAGTCCTATCACCATTTGATTTTGAGAATATCCTCTTCCGGATTCATAGATTTATCAACAAACTTAAAGTATTCTTCAACAGTTGCAGGTTTTGCTTGGTGAGTTGATTGTCTTTTTATTCTTTGACAAAAATAACAATGTAAAACCTCTCCAAGAGCACTAGACACATTATGCTTACACAAGACAACTCTTTCTACCACTACCCCCCACAAAATACTATGATAACATATGTCATAAGGGAAAGCTACCTTCTCATACAAAGATTGCTTCATAGGTTCTTCACGGTATCCCTCTTAACCAAGAATATTTGCTCCTAGCTATCCTTTCACCTGTCTCATGACTTGTGTTTGAGCAACAGATGCAGTGTTGCAATTACTTTCTTCAAATGTAATCTGGGCAGGTTTTTCTCAGGGCTCCCCAGTGTTGTACCTATAGACACATACATTGACACATAATACATTAAGGAGGAAATGTTGAAGTCTCAGAAGGGGAATTCAGAAGCCTGTCTCTCTGTTCATCCTGTAGCCCAAATCTGAAAGGCTTTAACAAATGTGGTTGAAATAGCAGCTGATCCTCTTTACCAGTCATCTCAGTATATACAGACATACATGTGCACAGGCACACATGCAAAGTATGCATACATGCTTTAAAAGGAGGCCCAAGAAGTAAAATTCCCTGTCTTAAATAAATTATGGAATATTTAAGTTTTAAAGTATTATTTCCTTCAGTGTTTGCTTAAGACATGAACAGAAATCATCTGCTTATCCTTTATGGCTTAAAAAAGGTCCAGGCATTCCTTGCTAATCAAGAAAATAGATATAATGCTATACAAAGATAATTAAGCACAGGTGAAAAAGAGCACTTTCTTTTGACTTTCTTTCATCTTTTCTACCCTGTACAATAGGGCTTGTCTTCCAAAATAAAGATGACTTCCTGCAATTGCTAAAATGTAGTCTTTGGCCAGAACACCTCTCTCTCTCAGCTCAGATCTCAATATTTAAGACAGATGAATAATATTTAAGACACTCCTGATAAGTTAATTTAGTTTCATAAGCATTGGTGCTACTGGTAAAAATGGAATTGCTTATCTCCAGGAAAACAGTATGTATCTTCATAAGCACTGTTCTTCTAATACAGCTAAGTGTGCCACAGACTAATGATTATTAACACCGTCATTATGTCAGCCCAGAGTAGGGAAAATCTGTCCTCGTTCAAAACAAAAGTATTAACACAGCAGCAGTTCTGTTGTGGTTCTGTTTTTTCCTTCAACTTACAGACAATGAAACTAGCTGCACTGTGACTAAAGGCATTGGAATGGAACTATTAACAAAAATATTGTGAAAATGAGCCAATAATCACATTTTTTCTCCTTTATTAGAATTATCCATTTCAATAAGAGGCCCAGACCCTCTGTTTGTGGCTTTCCTGTGCAGCTGTCAGAATGATTGAAGTCTGTCACATAGCATACAAACATACAGGAAAAGCAGCCAAGGAGGTACCTTAGAGCATTGTTTAGGATAATTTAGCACATCCCAAAATGTCTCTTCTTTTCCAGGCTGGGAGTCACTCAGAATCATTAGCCCTTGTTATGAGCCTGAATAAGACATTACCCGCTTTGAATACTATGATAATTAGATTGTGTTCAAAACAGGAATGGACAGAGGAAAGACTCCTAATCTGCCTGAAAAAAAGCTCTAACTCTTCTATACTTGTCAACAGGGAAAAGTGAGATGTTATAACATCTAAAATTTTTGTAGGCACAACCAGTTCATGCTAAGGCACATGGAGGACAGTGAGGTGATTTGAGACAGCCAGCACATCTTCACCAAGGGCAAGTCCTGCCTGACCAACCTAGCAGCCTTCTATAATGGAGTAATTACATCAATGGGCAAGGGAAGGGCTATGTATGATGTCTATCTGGATTTCTGTAAAGCCTTTGACACAGTCCCCCACAATATCTTTCTCTCTAAATTGGAGAGATATGGATTTAATGAATGGACTGTTTGGTGGATAAGGAATTGGCTAGATGGTCACATCCAGAGGGTAGGGGTCAATGGCTCAGTGTCTGGATAGACATTGGTGACAAGTGGTGTCCCTCAGGGGTCTGTATCAGGACCAGTACTGTTTAGTATCTTCACCATTTACATAGACAGTGGGATTGAGCGCACCCTCAGTAAGTTTGCAGATGACACCAAGCTGAGTGGTGCAGCTGACACACCTGAGGAACAAGATGCCATCCAGAGGCAAGTGGGCCCATGCAAACCTCATGAGGTTCAACATGGCCAAGCGTCAGGTCCTGCACCTGGGTTGGGGCAATCCCCAGTATTAATACCAGCTGGGGGATGAAAGGATTGAGAGCAGCCCCGCGGGGAAGAACTTGGGGATACTGGTGGATAAAAGATTGGACATGAGCCAGCAATGCGCACTTGCAGCCCAGAAGGTAAATTGTATCTTGGACTGCACCAAAAAGAGCATGGTCAGCAGGTCGAGGGAGATGATTCTGCCTCTCTGCTATGGTGAGATCCAATCTGGAGTACTACAGGGTGTTTCAAAAAAATGCACCTAATTTCAAAGCAGTATATTTCATGATGACAACATCCTGTTTCTTCAAATTGTCAGTACTGATGACAAATGCTCTTTGGCATTGGTGGACCTATGTCAAAATGCTTTTGAAATGCACAGTGGACCACAATTACAGATTCAGTCTTGCCGAATTGCAGAACACAAAATGCCTTGTGTGGCAGGGATGCCATCTTGTGAATGACTGAGGCTAGCGGCTGTTCATACACTGGGAGAGGCATCTCATGGTAATAATTTGAAACTCTATGCCCTGCCCTTTTAAGTGTTGAGAATTTAATTAATGAGCAGTTCATGGCTACAGAGATACAGTCATTTCAAATTGGGTCCATATTTTTGAAACACCCTGTACATCCCCAGTACAGGAAAGACAAGGACCTGCTAGAGAGGGTCCAGAGGAGGGCCATGAAAATATGAGAGGGATGGAATAGCTCTCCTATGAGGAAAGGCTGAGAGAGTTGCAGTTTTTCAGTCTGGAGACGGCTCTATAAAGAACTTATTGAGGCCTTTCAGTACTCAAAATGGGCCTGTAAGAAAGATGGGGGCAGAGTTTTTAGCAGGTCCTATTATGACAGGACAAGGGGTAATGGTTTTAAAGTAAAGGACAGGAGATTCAGGCTAGACATGAGGTTGCCCAGAGAGGTTGTAGATGCACCATCCCTGGAAATATTAATGGTCAGATTGGATGGGGCTCTGAGCAACCTGATCTAGTTGAAGATGTCCCTGCTCATTGTGAGTGGGTTGGACTAGATGACCTTTGAAGATCCTTTCCAACCCAAACTATTCTATCATTCTATGATTTGTGAAATGACTCCAAAATAATTCTTATCTCTCTACTCTTGTGTAGGAAAAAAAAAAAAAAAGTGTGAATATTATTTTCATTTTAATCTGTGTATTGCTTGTACTATAAAGTGAATAGTAAACCTGCCCTAGAATACTTGCCAAAATAAGCAAGTGAGAAAGCAACATATTGCACTTATAATATTTGGTGGAGATTTACACTATAAGCCAGAAGTCTCAACAGAGTTTCTTTCTGATCAACCAAGGGATCCATTATAGTTCCTGCTTTCCACGTAAGGAAGAGGAAACAGCATGATGCTGCCTGCTAAAACCTAGAGAAACTCAGTGCATGCTGCTAATGGAAACTGGGACATGACAGAGCAAGTATAAGCACATGTACAAACAAACAGCCTCCATGGATATTTAACCTTATAATTTATTTGGCAAGGAGGAAATTAAAAGTGCAGCAAAGTTGCAAAATGAAACATAATTACACCTATTTTCCTAAGACGGGCAGCTGAAACAGAAATTGGTTGATGTCTAGGACAATAGAGAATATCCTATAAGATTCAATTGCTTGGGTTCCTGCAAAGTGAAGTGAACAGCATGCTGTAATAAGCAGTACACAGACAACGTAAAAATCATGAAACTGTAGGAGAGAGATCTGCTGCACTAATGATTCAGTATATGCTTCCTACAACAGTGACTAGAAATAAAAATGTTCATAGCTGCCCTTTCTTCCTATCTAGGTCTAGGCCACACAAGAGGAACTTCTGAGGTATAGAAGAGAAACTTCTCTTAATCTCTAATCTTTAAGGACATAAATAGTGGTATTCATTAACGTAGCATGGATCATTTTTCTTAGTACAGGTATGGTATTTTCCAGCTGGTTATTTCTCATAATAACACAAATGTTTAATTAGCCAGGTAGGACAATTTTTGTGGAGAAAGGGAACAACAATATGGTTATTGTATCTGAATAATTACCCACTGTGATGCCTACACATCGAAGCAAAACTGATAGAGAAGGGAAGCGGTTCAAACTGAATTCAAGCAAATAGTGACGGCTTTTCACTGATACAGATTAGGTAGATATTGTAATCGCACAAAGTAGCTAGTCAGGCTTCCAGTAAACGATTTGCACCCCAGTTTAATCAACACATGGGTCTTCACCCAGATCCTAAATTTATGTGTTTCTTGAACATTTACTGGTTAGCATGTTTCTACAAATCTCCAGCAGGCTACTGTGAACATCCTCCTGCTTTATTCAAAGACGATTACAAATAAAGAAATCACAAGAAGGTTATAAGTTTAAAACTTTTGCTTAACTGACAACTTTCAATGTTTTTTCCCTGTTTAATCTATTATGATGTAATTGCCACACTGACTTAAAGGAATCTGCTCTCTATGCCTTCAATATTTTGGTGACAATTGGAACTAAACATCATTGAATATGAGTCACCAATGTGCCCTGGCAGCCAAAAGGGTAATTCATGTCCTGGGGTACATTTAGCACAGCATAGCTAGTGAGTTGAGGGAGCCGACTGTCCCACTGTCCTGGGTTTGTTAAAAAACAAGTTTATCTTTTAGTGAATTTGCCTGTCAGCTAAAGCCTTCATATTAGCTGCATTTTCCTGGAGAACCAGATACATGTTTTGGTAAACCTAGCAATGGAACACAAACTTATTGATAAGCACGGATGGACATCTCGTGAGAGGGGCAACGAGAAACAGGTGACCAAGAAACTGACCAACTGTGTATAACATTCCATTCACGTGAATACTTCATAGAAAAGTGGGAGATCACGAGGATCTTGTCCTTTTTCCCTTTTTCCTTTTCCCTTCTGCTTATGGCCAACATTAGGAGAGGACCTTGCTAGTTGTCCCTGCGAAATGAGGCCTAGTGAGAGACTGAATCCAGCTCCAGGTTGGCTGCAGAGTCTAATCCAGGACTTTGGGTGCTGGCTCTGCAGTTGCTGAGACTTTCAAGATTGGTTTTGTATATTTTATATTATTTTCTCTATTCTTATTAGTAGCATTAGTAAAACATCTTTAATTTTTCCAACTCTCTTCTCCTTGCACTTCTTTTCCTCCCAATCGCCTGTCCTTAGGGGGAAGGGGAGAGAGGGAGGGGCAAAAGGGGGAAGTGGGGGAGGGGAGAGGAGGTTAACAATACATCTGCCAGGGTTTTATTGTCACCCCACAATCTTAACCCTTGACACCCACGCTATACTGCACAGGTGTGGCCTTACCTGAAGTACTGTGTTCAGTTTTGGGCATCTCAATACAAAAGAGGACATCAAACTATTAGAGTGTGTCCAGAGGAGGGTGATCAAGATGGTGTAAGGTCTTGAGGGTAAACATAAGGAGGAATGGCTGAGGTCACTTGGTTTGTTCAGCTTAGAGAAGGCTGAGGAGTGACCTCATTGCAGTCTACCACTTCCTCAAGGAGGACTTGGGGAGGGAGAGGTGCTGATCACTCTGGTGACCAGTGACAGAAAATGGAAGAAAATGGAATGAAGCTGCATCAGTGGAAGTTCAGTCTGGATATTAGCAAAAGGTTCTTCACTGAGAGGGTGGTCAGACAGTGGCACAGGCTCCCCAGGGAAGCACCAAGCCTGACAGAGTTAAAGGAGTGTCTCGATGGAGCTCTTAGTCAGATGATCTAGTTTTAGGCAGTCTTGCAAGGAGCAGGGAGTTGGGCGCAATGATCCTTATGAGTCTCTTCCAACTTGATATATTCCATGATTCTGCAATTGAGTTCTGCAGGAAGTACTGTATAGTAATCAAGGTTTCCATCTGATCTGAATTCCAACAGAACAAGGCAAGTTAGTGTTTACTATACCTTCGTTATTCATATCAGGTGCTTTCTGAAATACTTCAAAACCAAACATCAAACCATTAAGCTATATTTTAAACTCAAGAATAACCACACACTAAAATAGTTCAGTGACTATATTTACACTTAAAGAGATCCCAGAATATAAAAAATCCCAGGCTTTTCAGTCTGCCCTTTTCTGACCTTTCTGTATTTTCAATTTTCCCTTCAAAACAAGTCTTTCCTTGAATGAAATTATCAAAAACAGTGGCACCATCAAGGCTTGCATCAAGCTAATCCACCAATGAAGAGTACATCAATATCTAGGTTCTCATTTCTGAAGAATGACACAGTGATCAGCTCTATGTGCTGAGATCAACAGGTTAATTAATACACTTTATTTGGAAATGAATTTTGGATAAATATACATATATTTCTGGTAATCTGCAAAATACAGCAAGAGAAAAAAACCCCACAATTTATGCACTTTCCTGTAAAACAATGTTTCATTTTTCATGCTACATTACTATAGTCAGAAAATAAACTGATAGGATACACACTGAAGATACTTCTTTATTGTGCTAACATCCTTTAAAGCCACCGCAGCAATGCTCACCTTCCTTGCATCTTGAGATCAATTTCATGCTCATCTTAGATACACTCTTTCTGCAAGAACAGTATCTAGCTGGCATATTTTTAAAATGTTTGCTAGAACTTTAATTTAAATGACACATTCTCAAAGGGTTTGGCCTTGCTGCTTAAAACCAGCAGAGAAATCCCTACTCAGCTCTGTCATCTGGCTGAATTAAATATGGAAACTTTCGTATGTTTCTAAACTTAACCTAGTACACAAAGACTAAAAGGGAAGGATCAGAATGTTTAAATTACTCTTCTCTCTGGTGATCAATGATAGTACTGGAGGAAATGGCAGAAAGATGTGCCAGGGGAGGTTCAGGCTAGACATTAGGAACAGGTTCTTCACCAAGAGGGTAGTGGAGCACTGAAACAGGTTCCCCAGGGAGGTAGTCATGGCCTCAAACCTTGCAGTAGTCAAGAAGAGACTGGACAATGCTCTCAGACACATGGTGTGAACTGTGGAGTTGTCTCATACGCAGAGACAGGAGTTGGACTCGATGATCCTTGTGGGTTCCTTCCAACTCGGGACATTCTGTATTTTTACATTTTTTTGTATTGAAGAAGATATCTGAGTTGGGGCAACTCCTGAATTTAAAATATGTTAATTGACTGCAAATAAAGTTAACAAAAAAAACTTCTTTATTAAAAACAAACAAACAAACACACACAAAAAGTTGTATTCACTAAATGTTGGTTGCATCAAAAACCAAAAATCAACGATGCCAAGATTCCATCCTTTATGGAGAATGCATATATTCAGATAAGTTTAATCTCCTCTCTGCAAGGCATTAGATTATGTGGTTATTCAAATACTGGAATAAAGATTCACCTACAGTTTAAATGTGTTTTAATAAGTTCTAGTCATACAAAGGAAGCTGTGGCTTTCACCAGATTACTTAATATTTTGAGAAATGACTTTATCTATGGTCTTAGTCATTCTCAGAATTTCCTATAATTGCTTTTCCCTATTTATCTCCAGTCATCTTGTTTTCCTCAATGTACCTTTTAGTAAAGGACAAGGCAAAGAACTATCTGTTCTTTGTACATCTGTACAACTGTTCTTTTTACTTCTGTAATGTAAATTAAATTAAACCAAAACTTTTTTGGCTTGTCTTTGCTCTTATGTAGGAAATCACTGAAATGTCTGTCAAAACCTTATAAACATTATTTCAATCTAATTAAATGGCACAGCATACCAGAAAAGTCTTATGAAAACTGAAAAACTCTGCACTGCAGCAACATAACTTAGCTACTTGGTTATCTCAGTATTGACCAGCACTCATGGCAACACTTTGCTAAATGATGGTTCTTGCTTTCCTCACTCTAAAAGCTAGATAGTTAACCTTTAAAATAATGCATCCCATCACAGCACAGGAAAGACCCCAGCTGAAGTACTACATCTACCTCTGGAGTCCTCAGCACAAGAAAGACATGGACCTGCTGGAGCGAGTTCAGAGGAGGGCCACAGAAATAATCAGAGGGATGGAACATCTCTGTTATGAGGGAAGGCTGAGAGAGTTGGGGTTGTTCAGCCTGGAGAAGACTCTGGAGGGACCTTATTGCAGCCTTCCAGTATTTACAGGTGGATTATAAAAAAAGATAGGAACAAATTTTTTGCAGGGCCTATTGTGACAGGACAAGGGATAATGGTTTTAAACTAAAGGAGGGTAGATTCTGACTAGATATAAAGCTGCCCAGGGAGGTTGTCTCCTTCTCTGGAGACATTCAAGACTCGTCCGGACACATTCCTGTGCAAACTGCTCTAAGTGTACCTGCTTTAGCAGGCGGGTTGGACTAGATGATCTCCAGAGGTTCCTTCCAACCCTAACCATTCTGTGAAGAAATTTTTTTTATGATGAAGGTGGCAAAACACTGGAACAGGTTGCCCAAAGAGATGCCAGATGCCCCCACCCCTGGAAACATTCAAGGTCAGATTGGATGGGGCTCTGAGTAACCTGATCTAGTTGAAGATGTCCCTGCTCATTGCAGGGGAGATTGGACTAGATGAGCTTTAAAGGCCCTTTCCAATCCAAATTATTCTACAATTCCCTTTGAAGTTTCTTAAAGTTTACTTGAATTTTCCATTACAGAGGAGACTGACTTTTCTAGGCAAATGTTATACACTATTAGCACTAAGCGTTTAAAGAAATGTAATATGTTAACTTTAAAGTCTTACCTTTACAGTATAAAACCTGGTCAATGCGAAAGACTAAGAGAAAGAAAATTAATACTTTTTCATGTTAATTTAATAAATTACATATTTTAATTGTCCATCTGACAGTAACTATTTACTCCTCTATACAGAAAAACAATCCCAAGTACATAACAATTATCTATGTTGTCCAAACACGCAATCTTCACTGAGTTTAACACAAGGCAAGTCGCATTGGATTCTCTATGTTGGCTTTCAAGGTCTCCAGAAACTTTGAAGCCAATTCATCATCTACCACTCGACCATCACTAGAAAGAGTCACTGTCATTAGTTGATGCTGCTTAAGTTTCTCATTCCCTTCTTCATCTTCCACAATCTTGAGCTCTGTTCTTGCTCGGCCCACAGCTAGGATGCAGGCCTGTGGAGGGTTTATGACTGCACTGAAATCATTGATGCCAAACATGCCCAGATTGGAGATACTAAATGAAAGAAAAAAGTTATCAGTTATATCAGAAAATACATATTTCCTAGAATAAATGATCTACATTCAATGATTACTGTGACCTAATTTTCTCTCAAGACTGAACTCAGTACCTTTAAAATAGATCTGAACTGGCTTTCACCTGGGCACATTCAGATTCACAAGGGTTTGGGATTTTTGCAATTACAACTAACGCACCTTTTAAAAAGTCCCATTTCTTTACATTAATATATCCTTGCATTGCATGTACTAAAAGCAGAAAGCAGGACACAAAAGTGATACCTTCAAATAAACTTTTCCTGTCTCTGTTCCATGCCTAATATATTTTCGACTGCACTTCACAACTTTAAGTTACAATGGCTGCTGACAACCACATGATACAATTTGGGCATCCAGGTATCACTCAGACACAGGGAAGACTCATCACACCTCTCTCCATTGAACATGTTAGTCTGTGTCAACAACAGGAATTGGTATATTAGGAAAGGCTTGGACTCTTTGTGACAGATTGTCTATTGAGAAAGCTGGCCCACCATCCTCTCTTTTTTTATAGTTACTACAAAAAGTAGAAAAAAAGATTAATCTGTACAGAATCATAGAATAATAAGGGTTAGAAGGGACCTTTAAAGCTCAGCTAGTCCAGCCTCCCCTGCAATGAGCAGGGACATCATCAACTACATCAGATTGCTCAGAGCCCTGACCCAGGTGCAGGCCTTGTTGAACCTCATGAGGTTCACACAGGCCCACTTCTCAAGCTTGTCCAGGTCCCCTCTGGATGCCACCCCATCCCTCAGGTGTGTAAACTGCACCACTCAGCTTGGTGTCATCAGCAAACTTACTGAGGGTGTACTCAATCCCACTGTCTATGTAAATTATGAAGTTATTAAAGAGTACTGGTCCCAATACAGACCTCTGAGGGACATCGCTTGTCACTGGTGTCCATCCAGACATTGAGCGATTGATCACTACCCTCTGGATATGATCATCTAGCCAATTCCTCATCCACCAAACAGTCCATCCATTAAATCCATATCTCTCCCATTTAGAGAGAAGGATGTTGGGAGGCACCATATCAAAGGCTTTATAGAAGTCCAGACAGACACCATCCATAGGTCTTCCCTTGTCCACTGATGTAGTCACTCCATCATAGAAGGCTGCTAAGTTGGTCAGACAGGACTTGCCCTTGGTGAAGCTGTGCTGGCTGTCTCAAATCACCTCCCCTTCTTCCATGTGTCTTACCATAGCTTATAGGAGAATCTGTTCCACAGTCTCGTCAGGCACAGAGGTGAAGTTGATAGGTCAGTAGTTCCTGGGACCCTCCTTTCTACCCCTTTTTAAAAATGGGTGAAATGTTTCCCTTTTTGCAGCCACTGGCTGAGCACCATGACTTTTCATGTATCATTGAGAGTGGTTTGGCAACTACATCAGTCAATTTGCTCGGGATTCTTGGATACATCTTTTCAAGTCCCATAGACTTACATATGTTCAGGTTCCTCAGGTGATCGCAAACCGTATCTCTTACAGTGGGAGGGACTTTGCTCCCCCAGTCCCTGTCTTGCAGTTTATCCACTCAAGAAGTGTGGTAAGAGAGGCTGCCAGTGAAGACTGAGGTGAAAAAGAGTTGTTGAGTACCTCAGCCTTCTTCTTGTCCATTGTTACCAGTTTGCCAGTCTTGCTCAGTGGGAAGGTATGCTTCACCTCCCCTTTTGTGGAAGAAGCCTTTCTTGTATCCCATGCCAAGCTCAGCTCCAGCTCGGCCTTGGTCTTCCTGACCCCATCTCCGCACAAGAGGGCAGTGTCCTTATACTCTTCCCAGTTTACCTGTCCCTACTTCCACTGCCTGTGCAAGTCCTCCTTACCCTTTATTTTGACCAGCAGGTCTTGTCTGAGCCATGGCAAACTCTTGCCTTCCTTACCCGATTTCTCACACCTGGGGATCGAGAGCTCTTGTGCTCTATGGAAAGTGTCCTTAAAGATCTGCCAGCTCCATTCTGCTCCCTTGTCCCCAAGGGCAGTTTCCTAGGGGGTCCTATTGACTAACTCCTTAAAGACCTGGAAGTTTGCTTTCCTAAAATTTGGTATCCTGACTTTACTCAGGTCCAGTATCACAATCCCCCTGGTAGGGCTGTCTGTTGCCTGGCTTAGGAAGTTATCCTCAATGCACTCCAGGAGTCTCCTGGATTGCCTACAGCTTGCTGTGCTACTTTCTCAGCAGATGTCAGGAAGATTGAAGTGTCCCAGCCGGACAAAAGCTTGCAAGTCAATGACCCCTGTAGCTGGAGTAAAAAGGCTTCATCAATACACTTCTTTTGACCAGGTGACCTGCATTAGACACCAAGCACAAAGTTCCCTTTGTTGTCTTGGTGTCTAATTCTTACCCATGAGCTTTCCAACTTGCTTGTGGCTATTTTCAGAAACATCTCTTGACACTCTTGATGTAGAGGGCAAGCCTTCCACCCTTCCTTTCTCACCTGTCCTGTCTGAGCAGCCTGTAGTCATTGATAGCCCCAGTCCAGTCATGGGATTTATTCCACCAAGTTTCAGTAATGTCAGCTAGGTCATAGCTTAGGTCTAGCAGCACAGTGGCTCCCTCCTGTTTGTTACGCATGCAGCATGCATCGGAGCACAGGCACTTCAGCAGGGCTGACAGTCATGTCCCAGCATGTTCCCACAGCACTCTCCTAGAGTATCTGTCAGCTCATGGCTTGGATGGGCATACTCTTTGCTGGGTAAAGAACTGGCTGGATGGCCAGTCCCAAAGACTTCTGGTGAACGGAGTGAAATCTGGTTGGTGGTCAGTCACAAGCGGTGTACCCCAGAGTTCAATATTGGGGCTAGTTCTTTTTAATATCTTTATCAATTATCTGGATGAGGGGGATTGAGTGCACCCTCAGTAAGTTTGCAGGTGACACCAGGCTTGGCGGGAGTGTTGATCTGCTTAAGTGTAGAAAGGCTCTACATTGGCATCTGGACAGGCTGGATCGATGGGCTGAGGCCAATTGTATGAGGTTCAATGAGGCCAAGTGCTGGGTCCTGCACTTGGGCCACAACAACCTCATGCAACGCTACAGGCATGGGGAAGAGTGGCTGAAAGCTACCTGGTGCAAAAGGACCTGGGGGTGTTGGTTGACAGCTGGCTGAATATGAGCCAGCAGTGTGTCCAGGTGGCCAAAAAGGCCAACAGCATCCTGGCTTGTGTCAGGAATAGTGTGCCCAGCACGATTAAGGAAGCAATTGTCCTCCTGTACTTGGCAATGGTGAGGTTGCACCTCAAATACCGTGTTTAGTTTTGGGTCGCTCACTACAAGAAAAACATTGAGGTACTGGAGAGAGTTCAGAGAAGGACAATGAAGGTGGTGAAGGGTCTAGAAAACAAGTCTTATGAGGAGCAGCTGAGAGCACTGTGATTGTTTAGCCTGGAGAAAAGGAGACTCAGGGGAGATGATATCACTCTCTACAACTATCTGAAAGAAGGCTGTAGCATGGAAGGTGCTGGCCTATTCTCCCAAGTAGTAAGTGATAGGATGAGAAGAAACGGCCTTGAGTTGTGCCAGGGAAGGTTTAGACCATAAATTTCAAAAACTTTCTTCACAGAAAGGTCAAGCTACCCATGGAAGGTTTGAGTGACCATCCCTGGAGGTGTTCAAAACATGTGTAAATGAGGTTCTTACGGACATGGTTTACTGCCATAGTTAGGTTAATGGTTTGAATCTATGATCTTGAGGGTCTCTTCCAACCAAAATGATTCTATGTCACCTTCTTACTGGTGTTTCCCTGTTTGCTCCTATTATCTCAGGAGATGCTGACTCATCTCTGTAAGACTTCAAGTATGCTCCAATGTAACCAGCACGCCTCAGAGCAACAGGCTGAGAGCCCTTACAAGCATCCTCTCCCATGACCTTGGTGTGTCATGGGGAAGCCTGATATTATCCCCCTTCATGTCTAGTTTAAGCTCTGTCAATGAGCCCCGCAAGCTTGTGAGCAAAGATCCTCTTTTTCCTTTGAGAAAGGTGAATCCCAACCAACACCAGCAAGCCTGATACCATGTAATGCCATCCAATTATTGAAAACCCCAAAACTGTGGCAGTGAGAAGAGCCACAAAACCATTTATTAATAGATCAGGTCCGTCTGTTTCTTTCAGTGTCGCTGCCTGCAACTGGAAGGAGAAAGGAAAAAAATAACCCACAGTCCAGATTCCCTTATCCACCCTCCCAAGGCCCTGAAGTTTATTTTGATCGCCCTTGGACTACAGGTCGCTGCTTCATTGCCTCCCACATGAAAAAACAGGAATGGGTAATAGTCCGAGGGCCATACAAGGCTAGAAAGTTTCCTAATGATGTACTTAACCCTGTTCCCAGCTTATTGGACCCTCTGCTCTCCTCAAAAGGGAGTTGCCTACAACTGTAACCCATCTTTTCTTCCTCATAGAAGCGGTCGTGATATGGGGCTAGGCCTTTCTGACCTTGGCAGCACCTCCTGTGTACACGGACCTTCATTCTCTGCATCCATTGAGTGACCTTCCACATCCAGAGCCTCATACCTGTTGTACAGAGGCACCTGGGAAGGTAAGGAGGGGGTTCACTTGCCATCCTGAGCACAGACTTGCCTCCATTCACTCCTTTCCTTTAAGCTACTGTCTTCAGCCCAGTGAGGATAGAGGATCCCCCTTTTTTTTTTTTTTTTTCTGATGGCAGTTTGTGTTTCTGTCTCAGAAACTGTTACAGTTCAATGATTTTGTCTGCTGAACGGCTTAGAGATGTTTTTTTTTTTTTTGACCACTCCTCCAGCATGAGGGACACATACAACCCACATGTTAATATACATTACAGCAATGTTTCTCCAGAAGTCTGTATTATTACTCTCATCACAAATTATCTATTCTAAAATATATGATTGAAATATGCATTCAGATTTAGCTTTTCAAAAACTGACAAAGAAGTGAGTTGAGCTAAATTTTATCACAGTATTACAGTATGTTTGGGATTGGAAGGGACCTCAAAAGCTCATCCAGTCCAATCCCCCTGCTGGAGCAGGAACACCTAGGTGAGGTCGCACAGGAATATGTCCAGGTGGGCTTTGAATGTCTCCAGAGTAGGAGACTCCACAACCTCCCTGGGCAGCCTGTTCCAGTGCTCTGTCACCCTCACTGAGAAGAAGTTTTTTCTCAAATTTAAGTGGAACCTCTTGTGTTCCAGCTTGATCCCATTACTCCTTGTCCTATCATTGTTTGCCACTGAGAAGAGCCTGGCTCCATTCTCATGGCACTCACCCTTTATATATTTATAAACATTAATAAGGTCACCCCTCAGTCTCCTCTTCTCCAAACTAGAGACCCAGCTCCCTCAGCCTTTCTTCATAAGGGAGGTGCTCCACTCCCTTAGTCATCTTTGTTGCCCTACGCTGGACCCTCTCCAGCAGTTCCCTGTCCTTCTTGAACTGAGGGGCCCAGAACTGGACACAATATTCCAGATGGGGTCTCACCAGGGCGGAGTAGAGGGGAAGGAGGACCTCGCTCGATCTACTGACCACACCCCTTGTAATACACCCGAGGATGCCATTAGCCTTCCTGGCCACAAGGGCGCAGTGCTGGCTCATGGTCATCCTATTGTCCACCAGGACCTCCAGGTCCCTTTTCCCTACATTGCTCTCTAATATGTAATTTCCCAACCTATACTGGAACCTGGGGTTGTTCCTGCCCAAATGCAGGACTCTACACTTTCCCTTGTTAAATTTCATCAGGTTATTCCCTGCCTAACTCTCCAGCCTGTCCAGGTCCCTCTGGATGGTAGCACAGCCTTCTGGCGTGTCAGCCACTCCTCCCAGCTTAGTGTCATCAGCAAACTTGCTGATAGTGCACTCAATTCCCTCGTCCAAATAATTAATGAATATATTGAATAATACTGGCCCCAGTACTGACCCCTGAGGCACTCCACTAGATACTGGCCTCCAACTGGACTCCGCACCATTGACCACCACTCTCTGGCTTCTCTCCTTAAGCCAGTTTGCAACCCACCTCACTACTCTATTGTCTAGACCACACCTCCTCAATTTAGCTGTGAGGATGCTGTGAGAGATTGTGTCAAAGGCTTTACTGAAGTCAAGGTAGACCACATCCACTGCTCTGCCATGATCCATCCACCTTGTTACATTCTCATAAAAGGCTATGAGGTTGGTCAAGCATGACTTACCCTTGGTAAAGCCATGCTGACTGCCCCTAATGACCCTCTTATCCCTGATATGCCTTGAGATGACACCAAGGATAAGCTGTTCCATTACTTTCCCAGGGACAGAGGTGAGGCTGACTGGTCTATAATTACCCGGGTCCTCCTTCTTGCCCTTTCTGAAGACTGGAGTGACATTTGCTTTCCTCCAATCCTCAGACACCTTTCCCGTTTCCCAAGACTTGGCAAAAATGATGGAGAGCGGTCCAGCAATGACTTCAGCCAGCTCCCTCAGCACCCACGGGTGCATCCCATCTGGACCCATGGATTTATGGATGTCCAGATTGCCTAACTGCTCCCTAACCCAGTCCTCATCAACTGAGGCAAACACCTCCGTTGTCCTGGCTTCATCCGGGGTCTCAGGGGTACAGGGCTCCCCAGAACAGCCTCCAGCAAAGTAGACAGAGACAAAGAAGGCATTCAGCAATTCTGCCTTCTCTGTGTCTTCCACCACCAGGGTACCCACCTCATTCATCAGTGGGCCTACATTGCCTCTGGTATTAGTTTTATCTGCTATGTATTTGAAAAAGTTCTTTTTGCTGTTCTTGACCCCTCTCGCCAGCTGTAATTCTAAGGAGGCCTTGGCTACCCTAGCTGCCTTCCTACATCCTCTAACAGCAGCCTTATATTCCTCCCAAGTGGCCAGCCCCTGCTTCCATGACCTGTAAACTCTCCTCTTCTGCTTGAGCATACCCAACAGATCCCTATTCAACCACACAGGCCTCCTGGCTCCCTTCCTTGACTTCCTACGTGTGGGGATGCTCTGATGCTGAGCATGGAAGAAGCAATCTCTGAATGCAATCCAGCTCTCTTGGGCCCCTTTTCCTTCAAGCAGTCTTGCCCATGGGATTTCCCCCAGCAATTGCTTGAAAAGGCCGAAGTTAGCCCTGCTAAAGTCCAGGGTTGCAATTCTACTTGCTATTCTGTTCCTGCCACATGAGATGCTGAACTCCACCATCTCGTGGTCACTGCAACTCAGGCAGCGCTCAACCTTTACTGCTTCGACCAGACCCTCTTTGTTAGTGAGGATGAGATCCAGCAGTGCACCTCTCCTAGTCGGCTCCTTCACCATCTGCATGAGGAAGTTATCATCAATGCACTGGAGGAACCTCCTGGACTGTGGCTGGCTGGCTGAATGGTCCTTTCAGCAAACATCAGGGAAGTTAAAATCACCCACAACAACCAGGGCCTGTGACTGCGAGGCCACTCTCAGCTGCACATAGAAGGCCTCATCAACTTCCTCAGCCTGATCTGGTGGCCTATAATAGACACGTACAACCGTATCACCCCTGCCTGTTGCTTGATGATAATCATGTCACAAAATAGAATACATTAACAGTTTTAGAAACTCGGGAAGTACAAAAAATTGATTGAAAAATTAATTGTGCAACTGTGCCACTACATTCATGTCGGTTTTACACATGCCACTTATTTCTCATTGCTGAGTTCACTCACTCCTTTTGCAGAGTATGTTTTATATAAAAAAATATTTACTGAATGTATGTTGCTATTTAAAATCGATCGAATCAGTTTTTAATGTTTCAGTTAAAACTAACTGTAAGAGTTAACACCACACCTTTGCTGAAACTTTTTTTGCCCCTCTAGAGATATTCTACTCAAGAGTGAATTGAAGACAAACTGGACATCACTGTCTGCTGCGATACTTCTGCCAAACAACTCCTTTTAATATATTTAAACTATTATTAATGTCTTCTCCTAACTACAGAGTGCAACTTAAAAAACAAACAAACAAAAACCCAACCAACCAAAACCCCCAAAATAAACAAAGAAACACTCCTCCCCCTGCCCCCCAACCAATGATAAGAACAACAGTAAGAACAACAACCCAACAACAAAATTCTTCTGCAATTGGGAAAAATTAGGTGCAAAAATAAAAGTCAGATCAGTCTCAGTATGAAAAACACAAATTTCACACCAGGTTCAGATGAAATAAACCTATGTCAAGATAATTGTTTCACCCTGACATAGGACACAGTGTAGGTACAGCCCTCAGAATCATCATACGGAGTTTCCTTCTAAATAGAGCAAGATTTTAAAAGGCAATGTATTAACATACAGAGGAATAGTGGAGAGTAAAATAGTGCTGAATGCACACTGCACATACTAAATGCTGTTAGAGTTTTACCTGAAAGATCCTCCCTGATACTCTTCCGGTAACAGTTTTCCATCTCTTGCTTTCTTTGCTAAAGCCTAAGGAAAATGAAAAAAGAAAAAGGAGAGAGAAAAGAAATTAAAGTGTTGTAATAGAATAATTCCTTTTACTTCAGTATGACACTATACTTACCATCTAGCCATTAAAAAGTCATCTGCTTATGGATTTAGAGAAGCACCTCAGCAATACTGTGCTTGTAGCTACAATGATTTGGCAAACATATGGACATAAAACTTTATTTTTCCAACTATATTGACTGTTCAATAGAAGCTGTTCTTTCACCTTACAAACCTTGATCCAGTTTTCACAATGGAACCACCATTCTCCCTGGTGTTTTCAGGTGACAAAAATATCTAGCATAATGCTGATGAGACAAATTCACAGCATTATTCTTAAAATATTTGTTTAAAGAAACTGCCATGTATGACTTCAGAATTTTCTAGCAGATTTAGAGAATGTATTTTTTACAGCTACGTATTCAACTACCTTAGAGACAATGCTTTCTGTGACCTCCATTTAATTTGTGAGACTTTTCTGCTTCTAAATATACACAGAAGAAACTGTCTACAAACTCTTTGTCAAAATACAGTCCAAGAAATTCATACTATGTTCTAAGATAAAATCATAGAGAAAAAGAACCTTATCCCCACCTAGGATGTCTGTAGTTCAGAGGTTTCCTCAGATGGAAGCAGTGGGTATCATGATTAATATCTTCCATAGTAGCTGCCATGTAAGGAAGAAAGGACTGTGTGGACCTCAAGAGAAATGGCACTCATTGGTAGGTCAAGAGCCAGTTATTCAGCCACCAACCCATTGCTAACACCCTGTGAGTACCCAAAGGAAAAGGTGGTGACTGGACACATGTCAGAGGACTCCTCCATTAGTAGCAACCTTTTCAAAATGACAGCAGAGAATGAAATGGGAATATATGCAGGACAGATGATTTCTCATATTCATACAAAATACATTTAGTGTTTTTGGATTGTATCATATTTTTTCTGAAGGTGGAAAAGCATATGGAAAATGTCATATTATGACAAGTGCAGCATTATGACATTTTAAGACAAAAAAGCACAGTCAGGGAAATAGACTCAGATCTGCTTCTGGGAAGGCTGATAAAATCATCACAGGCCGTTTTTCCTTCTGGTAAAAATAATAAAACTGATTACAGATTCCAATCATTTAATTATGTTAGGGAAATTATGGTGGAAGTGAATAAATAACCAAAAAAATCTACATTAAAACAACATTTAAAAAGCGATATATCATATTTGTGAAACTTTATTGGAGCAGATTATTCCATGAATCCTCGTTGTTTTCTAGGAATTTTCCAATCCCTTTATAGGAATTCTGCTGCTGTTTTCTAGGATTTTTCCAGGTTCTAACAATTGACCTTTGCCCCTTCCCTCCCCCACCCCCTCAAAAAAAACCATTATATATACATATATATTCTACATTACTTTCCAGGAAATGCCTGTTCTGCTCTCCAGGGATTTTCTACATGTGTTCTATGAATATCCGGTCACTCAGTTCAATATACCAAGAGGTAATTTCTATGAAATCTCACCCCTGCCTTCAAGGACCAGAGTAAATAAGTGGAAACTATGACTGAATTGACTTCTTTTTGTTTGCTTGTGGGTGCAGGTAAGTCATTGCAAGATAAACTTCAACACTTATAATGAGTTGATCAGTAGTTAGAGTTATGACATGGATTAATCCCTTTTCATGTTGTAAATCTAACTCTGTTGGTCATGGTGAACAACTGTCCTCCCTTCATACATTTCTAAACATTTTCAAGGCAATGGTTCTGAAATGCCACTGTAGTGTAAGAACTGCAATAACTTCAGCTTAAAAATAAACACCAAGAAGTTTAAGAGACTCTCATTCTAATGAAGCACCCACTAAATAATTCAAGATTACACCAAGTTTTGCAAAACTTTGACACCCTTATTATTAATTTAAAAGTTAAAAGGATATACTAAATTTTATTTTAGGCTTTTATTCATATCTGAATAGCGAACCATACACAACAGCCATGGGAACAGCATGTGTATGTGCAATTGAATGATGAAAATATGGTGCTAGGATGCTTATGACCCAGAAAGAAATTAAAACAAACATGCAGCAGAAAGGGACATATAACCAATCTACACAAAGAACGCACCTGCCAAACTACAGGAAGACTGGTAGAGAAACAGCTGAAGTTTCAGTTTGTGACTCCCACATGTGCATGTCAGGCACATATGTATTTCAATAATTCAATGAAGAAGTTGAAAAATAAAATTATGTTGGTGTAGACACCTGCAATCTACCTGACCAAATGACCTTCATAGTGTGATCTATGTTACACACACTCAACTTGAAATGAAACAGGAATGCTTACTTATCATAGCCCTGGTAAACATAACGCAAGCGTACATTCCCGTCATGGGAACTGTAGGACACAGTAGTTTATGGTAAGAGAGGTTTGTAATACTGCATCACAGTATCAGATGTATAGAGATTATAATGAAAGCACGACCTATACTTCACTTCTCATAATTCTTTTCTTCTTGTCCTTCTATCACTAATCACAGAATAATGTAACAACCTCAGCTGACCTTCCTCCTTGGCTGGCTATTGTATCAGTGAAAGGACTTCCTTTCACAACAAATTAAACATTAAGTAAGCAATATGGACTGGAAATATCTTAAAAACAAGCAATTATGAATGTATTGTGGCATGACACTTAACGCCTTTTTCTGCTACAACTTTGTTGTTTGCTCGCCTCTTCCAACAGAGACTATTAGGATTTCTGTATTTTTTGGTAAAAGACAAAAATTTACAAAGTGCAGCTTGTGTCTGTTTTGGGGACAGTTTTATGCCCTAGCAGCTACTTCCACGCATTCCTCAGATACTGTAGGCCTTTGATTAGCACTCATTAAATTACAAAAAAACGCTTGTGTTGGGGGATTTCATAATTTATTGTATTTTTGCCTGCCACAAAATACTACTTCTATGGTTGGCAACAACTGCCACAGATTCAAGTCACTAACTCGCATTAGTCTAACTGCTCATTAGTCTGAAGAATTTAATGTTACCTGTCAGGTGACAGTCACAATCACATTTAAAAAAACACGCAAACAGAAACAAGTGCCATAAAATAACTGTAAACAGAGTAACACAAGCAGCTACAGGCAAATTTCTGGGGAAGGAGGAAAAAAACATCCCAAGCAAACAAAATCTCAAAACTAAAGACTGGAAATACTAAAGAAATTAACATTATCTAGCTTTCTCATGAGGATTAAAGAAATACAATTATGTCAAATGGCAGAAGTCTGTACATGTTTATTTTTTCTAGCTAGTATTCAACTAAATAACATGATGGCTAAGTTGTTGTTAATTAAAAATGAACACAGTAGCAAAATTAATAATAATTTTGAAGTCTACGGAATGCTGAGACTGCTTTAGAACCATTTTGAAACTGTCTTTGTTATTACTGATGTGTATCTGGGTCATCCTATGTTTTCTGCTACACTATTCTGTTATTCTGCTCTTCAGCCTACTGTACATTTAAGACCTACCTTTGCAGAGGCGGCAATTTCCTTTATTCCTTTGGCAGCAACATCTTTTATGATTGGTGTAATGAGACCTCGGTCTGTCGCCACGGCAATAGAAATGTCAATGGATTGCAGCTGCCTGCAGACTTCTCCACTGCAGATTACATTCACATCTGGCATTTGCTAGGAGACAGTAAAAAAAGAGAGCTGTTAAAAGAATAATGGTGCAATCAATTATAAAGGAAAATCCTTTAAAACACATGTCTACATACAGGCATTCACCAAGTTAATGAGAGAATCAGAGTTCTGTCTATAAATGAAGGCAAAACAAAAGGTCACATCTGTCATCAGAAATGCCATGAGCAAGAAAAAAAATCTAAGAGTAGATGTACATGATTAACTTGCATTTATTTTATTTTATTTAACTTCCTGGACCAAAAAAAAAAAAATAACAAAAGCCAACAATTTCCTTCAGGAGTCATTGATACCACTTTACGGATGCCCAGCATGCAAAGACACAAAGCAGTGTCATTTCTCCCCCAAAATAAAGCACAGGATACCGACTTAAGAAGCATGGAAATGGACATCCTACTACACTCACGTGTTATTTTTCGTTTGTGTCAAGCCTGGCTCTCAACAAAGGAAGCTACAAATAGAGTATCCTGCAGGTACGCTCATTGTTATTCAGATGAAGTTCTCCTAAAATGCATCAGTGGCTTTTTTTGTGTGTGGACTTAATTAAAATTGAGATGATGTTTACTTTTCAATGAGGCTTTTGATTTTACCATATTAAGCCAAAACACTCCACACATAAAAAAATAAAAAAAAACACCAAACCAACCAACCCACCCTCACCCCTTCAAAAAACTACAACATATAGATGAAGTCTCACGTAACTGGTCACAGATACCGCCAAGGTACTATTGCCAATAAATCCAAGATCAGTATTTAGTGAACTTAATGAAATTAAGAATTAGAAAATTGACTTCATATTGGAGAGTGTATTCCAGAAGAAACTATGAGAGGGATACATTACCTCTACATAAACTAATTCCACTGTCTATCTCTAACTATACTAACTATCTATCTATCTGCACTCCTGGAAGAAGAGGTGTAACGGTACTCTCAGTTCCTACTCTTCAATGCCAGAATGTATAGGGGAAAAAAGAAAAAAAAAGATACTATTCCTCTTTGCAAGTTCAATAAACTTCAGGAAAGTCACACTGTACGCACAGTTGTAATGTGCCTCCAAATGGGTATTGTGCAAGTATGACTCTGTATAAGGTATCCAAAAGAGGTGGTAGGGACAAGGAGTTTCTCCTATCAAGCTCAACAGGATTAGAATAGTCTTAATTTTGATGCAAACCAGACAATACTATTTCATCCATTACTTCCACGATGAAAGACACTATTTTTAAAGGATGGCTGCTATAGCAGCTGTTGTTACTAAGCCAAATTACTTGTGGATATCAGCCTGGAAAGCTTGAATTTCTTCCTCCAGCCTTACTCCTCCTTCCTTGTTTCAGAAAGCCACCAGAATTGTTCTAATGGGCTATAATCCAGTGAGCCCACTGGCACATTCACAGACATCGGGCTGTCAAATTGCAAGATCAAGATGAAAACTAGAATTTATACTTGGAGTTGTGATCCTATGAAGGAGAAGTTTAGCATGTTAAAGAACTGATACAAGCACTATCTTAAGGTGTTTGCCAACCAATTACCAAGTGTCAAATTAGTTGCTGTCTGTTCATTCAAGTTAGAAGAGCGCGTCTTGCATTGTTTAGGAAGAAAATATTAACAAAGTATGATTTGGAGAGTGCCCAGAAAAGAGCCAACAAAGCCACTTTGAATTTAAACTTGCAAATGTGTTCACACCACTGAATTTTGGGGTGGGGAGGAACAGGTGGAAGTATTTTCCTGAAACACTGACAGAAAATAGTTGAGACGTGAGCTTGATCATGAACATATTTCTTGGCATACTGAGTTCATTTTTTTTTAATGTATTACTTTAATAGTAAAACAAATGCTAGCATAGATTTGTAACAAAGCAATAAGACAGGACAGAATAGTTTAAAGACTACTTCCATTTAAACACTATACTAACATCCCATTAAAAACAATCAAACAAAAACCCAGAAAACAAAACACCTCAACCCAGAGCACAAGAACTCCAGCTTCTCAGAATCAGACCTGCAACACCAACTCATCTATAATCAAAGATGCATTGATTTTACAAAGCCGTATGCATTATCGTTCACTCTGTTTACCTCCTGAATTTCCTTTAAGCAAGCTAAGAATGACATGCTACTGATGACTTTGTTATGTTCACAACATAGATCTATCTAATCCTTAAGTTCAAGATTCAAATTCTGTATTGTAAGTGTCGGCTAAAATTATGAGGTAAAAGAATACAAAAGTAATAACAGACTATTATTATTTGTATATCAGAAAGAGAAATCATATTTGCAGGATTCACTGGTTAAGTCATCTCATGATGGCAGATAAGGTAGCAATTTGATAAAACCATAAATAGCCACAAAAACCTTTTACTACATAAGCAGAAGTAATAGGAAGTACACTGTATTCAAGTCATTCTTTCACATATAGACAAACTGTAAGCTAGAATTACATCCCGTTATCTTTCTTGACTGATCCTTCTTTGTGTAGAAGAGAAAAACAGAAAACCTAATCTTTCATTCCTCTCTCTCTGTGTCTCTTGTTCCTCTCACCCACTCTCTGTTGCAGAGATTTGTTATTCCATGTTCGCAGCTAGCAGTTCACAGTAATTTTTAGATGTCACCACTTCTTCATGTAAGGTTGCATTAGGCCACCAAAGGAAGTTTCTTGTTATGTTCACATGTAACAAACACATACCAATCATGTTTAGCTCCTCATTCTGTTTCTGGTATAAAATAACTTGGGAAGTTTTTCCCAATCTATTCAATGTCCAGAATTTCTTCCAGGTACTTGTTTATGAAACTGCTTAGAATCCTGTCTATTTCCTGTAAAAATCTATAGCTTTTGCAATTATACATAAATATTTAGATCATGTTCGGGTAGAAATTTCTCAATAGTTCCATAACTTATATGTAATTTCCTGCTTCAGCTTTCAAACAAATTAAAATAATCAAAATCATCGTTGCAAATGAAAAAAATAGCTCTCACTCTCTTT
The DNA here is from genome assembly GCF_037038585.1 of Patagioenas fasciata. NCBI lineage: Eukaryota > Metazoa > Chordata > Aves > Columbiformes > Columbidae > Patagioenas > Patagioenas fasciata. The sequence continues at coordinate 23,038,490 of NC_092524.1, read as the reverse complement.
CTGATGATTTTATATTGTTGTGAGGTAATGCCACTAGTCTGGATCTTTGTTCTGCTTTATCTCGTCAGTTTTTAAGCTTTTAAAACCCCCTGCTCAAGTGATGCAGTTATATCAGAAAAGTTTAGCTCTTCCAGGCATTTACCATCTAGCTAGGAGTGAATACTGTGCAACCAGGAAAGCACAGGTAACAAATCCACAGCAATACCAAACTGCTTCAAAATATGAATTCATTCATTGTCACACATGAGTATATTTGCCCTGATGACGAGGGCAAACTTCATAGGATAGTCTGAGGATCAAGCGTCTGTCCCCCTTTATTACCTTTATACATGAGTGAGATCTTTTCCAGGTGTTAGTGATCACTAAAAGACACTGTTTCTTCCTGAACCTTAAAAATACTGGCCTTCAGACTGGTCAGAGCTCCCACCTATGCCTCATTTAAAAAAAAAGTGCAAACCCAATTTAAACCAAAAATGCTCCATATCTAAGTGAAAAACATAATAGTATTTTCTTTTCACAAGTTTGGAAACAAAATTAATTTCACATTATGTTTTACAAATAACTATATTTGAGATAGTCTGGACTAAGGAAAGACAGTTCCAAAGTGTGGGAGTTCTCCTAAAGGAGGATTTCTGAAACTTTTCAGTTTCAACAAATTAAGTGGCACAGGGAGTGTTTTCCAAGTAGAGAAACTGACACAAATTAGAAGACAATGCATACGGTTCTATCCAGAGAACAGGGAAATAGCTTATGGAGATGGTTAAGCCTCTGTAGTTTGGCATAGAACAAGTATACCCTAATGAAATTTAAGATCTTGACTTCAGGATGTATTGCAATCATTTAACTATTACATTGGCAAGGGGAACAATGACAATTCTTAGCAATGAGTAAAGACTGGTTGCCTGAAGAATTCTTAATTCAAAGTAGAGGTCACTGAATATGCCATCAGAATATACCTAAGGTAAAACACAAGACTGGTATAAGACTTAGACAAATATTTGTTTATAACTGTAAGAGAAACTAAGATGCACCAGCAAAGCACAGAAGACTTATCTTGCCAATTGCTTTAGTCTGCCGATAAAGCATCTACCACTTTCAGCAGATGGTAACTGTAGTAAGTGGATCTTTACTAAGAAGTTCTCATTTTTACAGTCTACAGCATAGACAGTGTAGAAAATTTTTCCTGGAAAGCTTAAAAAACAGCTAACAATAAGTGATAAAGGATTACAAACTTTGCTATGATACCATTCATATCTCCATATAGGCTCACAAAATACTTCTCTTGTCTCCTTGGAAGTTTACTATAAAATGTATTTTTCTTAAGTCAATTATTCACTTACCTTCAGAGTAACAGCAGTTGCTTTGATAATAAAATCATTTACAGATACTTTAATGTCATCTGTAAAAAGAAAAAAGAAGACAACAATCATTGCTCATAAGATTTGTTTATCAGCACTTACATGACGATGAGATTCCAGTGATTCAGCAGATTTGCTTCTTCGAAACACTGCCAGAAAGTAACTCATCTTCAAACTACAATCATAAAAGCAAGAAAACTTTTCTGCCTGTTGGGACAAAAGGAGTATCATCAAGGAAAAGCCTCCTGAGCAGAGATGTTCTTGCTAGCTGTTAATAGAAGGTTAAACTTTAGTATTCTACTCATAAGTAGCAGCCCATATGTGTTTTATGCTTTACATATTTATTGTCTATGTAGAAATCTATTGCAAGATCTAAATATACAGAGACAATACCGGAGACTACTATTAGTTATGTAGTGTGATGAATTAACTGGAATAACGGCAGAGATCAACGTTTATTCAGCTATAAATCAGATGTTACTCTCCAGTGACCTTTGGGGCATTATAATGTAAGAATTAGCAAGGTGAAGTCATCTGTCAATTCTTAAAATGGGTTAACAATATATTCCAAAGCAGGCTGCAAAATAATCTGAGAGTGAAATATTGTTAAAATAAAAGCAAAGCTACACGCCACAAAAGAGAACATTAGCCAGAAGCAGATAAAATAACCTTGAGAGGACTGGACTTTTTTTAATGTGAGGCTTAGAAATACTGCATAACACTTAGCATATCTGCCTCCTTTCCTCAAAAGCTTGGGAGAAAGGAGGTATAGAAACAATGGCCATGTATGCTCTACGTTATTTTTTTCCAGGTTTTAGGAGACTGAGGTACTGGTAGCAGAAGCAAAGACTATCGATACAATGCAAAATATGCCACAGTTGATAAAAGATTATCCTGAAGACACATAATATTTACACAATATTAAATGCATCATTCTCACAGTAGAAAACAACAACAACAACAAAGTCACTCTGCTACCATCATCACCGCTGTCAACTGAACAGCAAATAAGCAAAACTACTTCATTTTCAAGCCTAGTTTACAGCATGTAATACATGTACCTTTAGAAAAGCTTTTGTAAAGGGAAAGTTATTTATAGACAGTTACATTAAGTGAAATATTCCTAAGTGATCAGAAATTTGGAGGAATGAGCCAAGTATCCACTTACCAGATAATGGACCTGCAACATTTGCCACGATTAGCAATCTATATATAAGACAGACAAAATTCTCATGTAATACAATGGGATCTGCAAGTACCATGTTGCATTGACAGAATTTCACATCAGACAAATCCATATCTTGATCATAAAATACATTTGCTGTTTTATATCTTGATTTATATCACTAATTCTTGGCAAAAATGTCACTTTCCACTAGGGGAGAGGAATGCAGTGAAATTACAGGAGTATGGTCAAATGAAATAAGTCTGATAATATTTTACCCTCAATCACTGAAGTTTATAGTAGGGATAATTGCTATACATTACCCCCAAAACAAAGAATTTGACAGCAGGGAATGCCGCATAAAACTTCCACATTACATCTCATCATGCAGTAGAAACCACCATTATTTCCATCAGAAAAAAATCTACCAGTACCACCTCCGTAATTCAATTTTACGCTAAGACATATGCCTCTTTTCCACTCCTACATTTTAAAAAAATATTAATTAAGAATCCATAGCAGCAAGAGAGATGTGAAAAAATTTAGGTGAGCATTCTTAACACAATTTTTTACTTTGTGTCTTATGACCTGCTGCTATTTAAAGAAAATATCAACATCATAAATTGTCTTTGACATGTGATAAGATACCATTTTAAAATAAAATCATGTAGAAAAATGACCTGGACACTCTTGCATTAAAAAGTAGTCATGCAAAACTCCAAGAAAAGGAGAAACAGCTCCTGTAGCATCATGTAGAAAAACTGAATATGGCAGTCTAATTTAATGTAGAACCTCACAAATGGATAAACAAATGTGGGTTAATCACCAGTACATAACAGTAGCCCTCCAACATCAGCATTCTAGTTCTTACGAGTACAGCTCCATGACACTAAGCTGAGAGAAAACTGACTCACAGGATAAAGCCTCAGTAACAGCAAGTGACTATGAAGTACCCTAACACTCCTGGAGGGCACGTGCTATAATGCCACTTAAGGAGACATCACAGAATCAGAATGGTCGGGGTTGGGAGTGACCTCGGAGATCATCTAGCCCAACTCACTTGCTAAAGCAGGCTCACCTAAAGCAGGTAGCACAAAAATGCATCCAGGCAGGTTTTGAAGGTCTCCAGCAAAAAAGACTCTACAAACTCTCTGGGAAGCCTGTTCCAGTGTTCTGTCACTCAAAGTAAAGAAGATTATCCTCATATTCAGATGGAACCTCTTACGCTTCAGTCTGTGCCCAATTCACCTCATCCTATTGTTGGGCACCACTGAAATGAGTCTGGTCTCATCCTCTTGACAACCACCCTTCAGATATTTATAAGCATTGATAAGATCCCCTCTCAGCCTTCTCCAGGACGAACAGACCCAGCTCTCTCTGTCTATCCTCACAAGAAAGATACTCCAGACCCCTAATCATCTTTGTAGATCTCTGCTGGACTCTCTCCAGTAGCTCCTTTTCTTTCTTGACCTGTGGAGCCCAGGACTGGATGCAGTACTCCAGATGTGGCATCACCAGGGCAGAGTAGGAGGGGGAGGATAACCTTCCTCGACCTGCTGGTCACACTCTTCCTAACACACTTCAGGATATCATTGGCCTTCTTGGCCACAAGGGCACATTGCTGGCTCATGGTCAACCTGTTGTCAACCAGGACTCCCACATCCTTCTCCACAATGCTGCCTTCCAGCAGGTCAAATCCTAACCTGTACTGATGCCTGGGGTTACTTCCCCCAGGTGCAGGACCCTACACTTGTCCTTGTTAAATTTAATCAGGTTTTTCTCTTCCCAGTCCTCCAGCATGTTCAGGTCTTGCTGAATGGCAGCACAGCCTTCTGGTGTGTCAGCTCTTCCTCCCACTTTGGTATCATCAGCAAACTTCCTGAGGGTGCACTCATTCTCTTCATCCAGGTCATTAATGAACAGGTTAAACAGGACTGGACCCAATATTGACCCCTGGGCAACACCACTAGCTACAGGCCTTCAATTAGACTCTGCATCATTGATCACAACCCTCTGAGCTTTGCCATCCAGCCAGTTCTCAATCCATCTCACCATGCACTCATCCAACTCACACTTCGTAAGTTTACCTATGATGATGTTGTGAGAGAAAGTGTCAAAAGCCTTAATGAAGTCAAGGTAGACAACATCCACTGCTCTCCCCTCCTCTACCCATGCCAGGGTGAATTATCATGGACTCCACACAATCCAATATGAATTCAAGCGAAGCCAATTTATTACAAAAACAAGCCTCCTTATATATGCAGTTATTTCCTGATCACGTGTCCACGCTCCAAGCATGCATTAACTGATTGGATATTGTCTATGTTCACGGGCTGTCCACGCGCCTGAGTCTCACTGCTAATAGGTCTGTTGATTTACGTGGTGTTGCTGCCCTGCAGCCGCCGAACTGCCTCACTCCCAGAGCAGATCCTATTTTCAGCTTGACGAGGTGGCCTTAAAATTCCTGTGGGCCTGGCTAGTTTGATAACAAATCTCCACCTAATAGAAACCTATCCACACATTAACTTCAAGAAAATCCCTCAAATCTTGCACATACCGAGACAGTAGTGCCATCACAGAATGCTATCAGGTTGGTCAAATATGATTTCCCCTTGTTGAATCCATGTTGACTACTCCTGATAACCTCCTTTTCCTCCACATGTTTTGAGATTACATATACAATGAGTTGTTCCATCACCTTTCCAGAGATGGAGATCAGGCTAACCTGTCTTTAGTTTCCTGGGTCATCCTTCTTGCCCTTTTTGAAGACTGGAGTGACACTGGCTTTCTTCCAGTCCTCAAGCACCTCTCCTGTTCTCCACAACCTTTCAAAGACTATGGAGAGTGGCTTAGCAATAACATCTGTCAGCTCTCTCAGCACTCATGGGTGCATCCCAGCCAGGCCCATGGATTTGTGAAATGTATGTATTTTTCTGGATTTTGTGGAATATTGAGATACCCCCAGGAAAAACAAAACAGTCTAACTTTCTAGAAATACCTGTCTGCAAGCAGATAATTTGTTATATCAACAAAAGCAAGGGTGAAGGAGAGAATGAAGAGTAGTAACTCCTTTGTTAGACAGCCATATTACCACAGGAAAACTTATACTTTTCTAAAACCTAACTGGTGCCTCTATCTACAGAACCTTTCAAGGATAACTTCATCAGGTTATCCTTGAAAACCCCTTTTTTTACACATCCATACATGTAAAGAAATTTAACTTGTACCTTGAAAATACCTTTTGATGCTGCACTGTGATAACAACAAAGCTGATTTTTAACCTTGCCTCAGTAGCATGGTTTTCAGTAAATCAAACTCCTTCTGTTGAGCACTAGCAGCTAGATGATCCAAGTGGGGGAACCCTCTTAAAGATTTAAGCTGGGAGAGGTGCCACATATAAAAGCTATAATATCATTCTGGGGGGTGTGGCAACAAGGAAGAAACCACACCTATCTACAGCTATATTTGGAATCATACAGAGTGAATACTGGATTGCTAATAAGCCTGCCTCTCCTTGAAGATAGGAAAATTACTCATTTGAGGTATCACAGAATCATAGAATGGTATGAGTTGGAAGGGACCTTAAAGATCATCTAGTTCCAAGCCCCCTTCCCCTATATCAGGTTGTTCAAAGCCCCAGCCAATCTTGCCTGGAATGCTTCCAAGGACACGGCATCCACAATTTTTCTGGGCAGACTGTTCCAGTGCCTCACCACCCTCACAATGAGTATTTCTTCCTTATATCTAATCTAAATCTACCCTCATGCACTTTAAAGTCATTACTCCTTGTTCTGTCACCACACACCTTTGTAAAAAGTCCCTCTCCAACTTTCTTGTAGGTCTTCTTTAGGTACTGGGAGGCAAGGTCTCCCTGGATGCTTCTCCAGGCTGGACAACTTCAACTCTCTCAGCCTGTCTTCATAGAAGAGGTGCTCTAGACCCCATATCATCTATGTGGTCATGCTCTGGACTCACTCCAACAGGTCCATATCCCTCTTATGTTGGAGATCCAAGAGCTGAACACCAGTACTCTTGGTGGGGTCTCACGAGCATGGAGTAGAGTGGGGAAAATCATCTCTCTCGACCTCACCCTGGTGGCCAGGATACGGTTGATGCAGCCCAGGATAAAGTTGGCTTTCTGAGCTGCAAGTGCACATTGACAGGTCATGTTGAGCTTCTCATCAACCAACATCCCCAAGTTCTTCTCTTCAGGGCTGCTCTTAATCCATTCTCTGCCCAGTTGACATAATGCAGAGTTATGTCGGTCTTATGATACAAAACATTTACAGATAGGACCAAGAAAGCTTCTGAAAACCTAGGTACCCTGTCTAGGGCAATTACAATACTATTTTTTTTGAAAGCAAACAAACAACAAAACCCACTCCACAAAATCCATACGGTCTAAATATATCTTTCAACACTTGTTCTACTGCTATTCTCCTTCATCATGTTAGAAAAACCTCACCAAACAAACAAGCAAAATAAAGACAGGTGAATAGCACAAAGAATGATTTGGTCAAATCACTTGAAAGATTTTGTCATTTGCTTGAAGAAGAACTAATTGTGGATCATCACCCAAAGCTACAGTAATAAAAATATTACTTTAAGATTACCAGATCACAATGTGTCAGAAGTACTTATGTGACTTTGGAGTCTATGTTTCATTGACTTAAAACTGACAGTTGTCTCCTAAGTGATAGAAAAACCATGCTTTCCTCTCTATCAAATAATTTATTACCAAGAAGTTATTTAATGCACATTGTACAATGAACTACTTTGCACCTAAAAATAAACTGGCAAATTGAAGTGTACGTGTCACTGGGATACCAAGAAATGTCAACTCTTACCTCCCTGTGCATTTGTACAAGTGCCTTTTCAATGAATCTTTCCAATCCATTTTTCAAGGTTTGGTATTCAGTTCTTTTCTTTCAAGAACTGAAAAGGGATGTGACAATAGTATATCTATTCACAAAAACACAAACTGTGTTATTACTGCTTGTTGCTAGCTAGAAAAAAAAAAAAAAAAAAAAAAAAAGCTCTTTCTTCTCTTATTTGACCTCAGTCCAAACTGAATCTTCTACCTCTAGGATGCTCAAATACATTTCAAGTTGCAGATATGCCAAAAGATCACCTGAAACACTATATGGACTCCCTGCTTCTGCAAAACCATGTTTTCTTTCAGATTTGCTTTAATTAATTTCAATTACCAGTTAAGCTTGAAATGAAAAAAACAAGCTTTATTTTCACAAATTGTATTGATTTAAAAACTGTATTTCCAATTACGTATTAAAGAAAAAACTACTGCCTGTCAATTAAGGTTTCTCTAAAGCATTGCTTAGCTACCGCAGTTTGACAGAACCACACCTCAGGAGGACCAGTCTCTAGAATAGAGCTCAAAAACTGATTGTGAGCCCCATCAAATTCACCCTCTCAACTCCAGAGTTATGAGCTGACACCTTTCTTCCTTCCTATTTTCTTCCTTCCTATTTCCTCCTCATTTTTACTTTCAAGAAATACTGTTTCTCCTCATTATAAAATGATGACCCTTCAGAATTTTTTACCCAAGTAACAGACTTAGTTAGTGTCAGGCTTTGAGGTGTACGTGTACATGTCTCCTTCACTACTTGCTTATGTAGCCTGAACAGTATGGAAAATGAAATTTTGTAAAAATGAATGAATGATGAACGAAAATTAAATTTATGAAGTGGCAGAGATTAATCCATGTGCCTTGAATACTACTCAAACATAAACAAATAAATTATTCTTTCACCAGCATAATTAGCTAAAACTATCAAAAGAAACAATCATCAATATTTTCCTAACTTGATTTGAAGATTCTAAAAGAATTAAAACTATTTTTAAAATCTATGCATAATTAGTTTGGCTGTAACTGATAAAGTAGACATCAACTGATCTCAACTGATTTCCAGCAGATAAAATGCAACAGATATCACGCCATTTTAGGTAAAGGCAATATACTGTCAGTTCAATAAATAATATTGCTAACCTCAGACACTATAAGTAAATATTATACTTTGTGAAGAATATTCCACATTTTATAGAAGCTTAAGACCAGAATAATGACTTGCAGGTATTGCGGACAATCATAATACATGATCTTGAATAATTTATCAAGTTCTGCCTTAAAATGAGACAGATTTCCTGAGAAGGCTACTCCTCCCAGACAGCTGCAACCAAACCTCATTTCTCAATGTATTAGAATTAGCTGGAGCTCCATGGACAAGCAGGAAACTGAAAGCAGGCATTGCCCCCAACCCAGGCCTGTCTACCTTACCGTCAGCCACTGCTTCCTACTTTGCAATATCACTTCAATTGTACTTGTATAACTGTTCTACAGGTCTGATACCGAAATATATCAGTGGACTAGAACTTTTTAAAATAACTCGAGTTTTGGTATCAGAGTGAAAGAAGATATTACAGAGGCAGAAACATGCAGCACATGTTTCCAACTCTTTAAAATAGCTTTTCTGTGAAGAAATATATCTCCAAAAATCTATAACTTCTGCAAGTAGGAGATAAGAGAAGATAGAAGATGTGACTGAAAAAGCACAGCAAACTCATTCATTTTTTTTTCCACAGCTTACCAGATCGGTGACTTAAACATAACCTTGCTGAGAGAAACACAGTTTTATATTCCAACTGCTCAGCAATTCTCCCTCTGATCTTATTTCTTTACAGTCCTTTAAATTCTTGTTCAAGACATGTATTTAATGGAAAATAGTCTTGTAAATGTGACAGAAAAAATGAAACATTACAAAATGTTTTTTTTCCTTGGGCTTAAATATCTCTGAGTCAAAAGACAAAATTTTTAGAAATTTCTCTACTGAAGAGCAAATTGCCCTAGATTAGTACAAGTCTAACCAACCTAGTCGCAAATCTGGCTTGATAAAATTAACTTACAGGTGTCAAAGCTTTACAAAAACATTTGTTTCCATATTGGTATTTATAAATGCTGTACTGGTGTCCTCTTTACAGAATACTAAACAAGGCAAAAGGAACCAAAAGGGAAAAGAGAAAAAAAGAAAAAAAAATACTACTAACTGCAGACAATTGCAAGAACTAACTAATATAAAACAACGCGTACCTAAAGAGTTTCCACAGTTTTTGGTTTAATACCTTCACAAACTATGGAACATGGGGCACTTTCTCTAGACAACATTAAAATCAGTATATTGACCAAATATTTCTAAATATAATAGAATGTATTTAAATTAAGAATATTATGATGTTAAAGTAATAAAAATTGTCTTTAATTTTTTTTTACCCCATTAAGTAGAAGTCCTTAAACAAGAAGAAACCAAGCAAAAACCACTTTGTGATACTTTGCATGAAAATGAAGTACCTGTCTGAAGAGTATTCTATTGAAAAATTCTGGTTTTTTTAAATGTATGTCACGTATACTTCGTTGGACTGAGATTTTGGAAAGAACACTCTAGTCTCCATAGTTAATTTTGAAACTATTAAAATTTCCTATTGCACAGTATACTCAGCTGATTTTTAGCAAAAACCAAAACAGTTTTGGCAAAACCAAAGCAATCTTTTATTAGGACCTTAAATCTCAAGAAATTTTTCTAAATAACTACAGCTTGAGTCCAACATACAGAATACTGAAAAAGATTACTTGTATACAGTGTTCTGCCTCTACAAATATCTACACCTCCTGGGTACGATTATGTAAACAAGACAAACTATGCATTAGCACCATGTTACAGTAAATCGGTTTCATCACTAACCTTTGGCCAATTGTTTTCTTAATTTCAAAATAGCATCGATGTCACAGTCAGCAGCAGCATATGCATGAGGTATAGTAGTTTTAGATTCTGTTAATCTCTTAGCAATAACTCTTCGGATGTTGCTAGCTGGGATCTCTGTGAATGTGCCCTGAAAGAAATCATATGCTGCATATTAAATATCAAGAGCGCAAACATACTTCCCCTTTGATAAAACAGGACTCCAGCACTGATGTGTTATCCCTAACTCCTGCTCACTTCAAATATCCCCTACATACCAAAACATGACATGTTCCAACTCCTGACATTAATGATTAAAACCACTGAGTGTTCCAGTCGACTCCACTTAACCTGGATCAACAGGTTTTACCGAATAGTTTCACTTTACAGTATAGAATTAATCCTACTGTCCTAACAGACTGCTTAAAAAATTCCAAATATTCAGGTACTAATTCCCAGCCAGAGTATATAAGCACTGTTCCATCTGCCAGACTTGGCATACTGCTCAGAATATGTTTTGTTCTATTTAAATTGTAATAAAATATTTCCTCAGTAAGCTACTGCTTTTTCAGTTCCCTTAGTGGTTCCTTAAGACAGGCTTTACTGCATATCTTTTGTTACTCTTCTCTTTCCTTCCAGATATATTCAGTAACGTTTCAATGCAGAAGTTTTCCCAGCTTCTTCATAGTGGTAAGTCAACTTTCAAGCAATCACTTGAAATATCAGTGACTACTGAAAGCAAGAAAATAAGTCATTCAGTACAGTATTATTTTGTATACCTAATCTGTTACACATATACTACATATTGAGTAACAGTCAACACACAACAAATTGCAATATGTATGTTCTGCTGCAATCATATAACATTTTTTTTTCCTGTAATGGAAAAATAACCAAGTTTGAGCTTTCTGTGCTTGATTTAGTTCTTTGCACAGGGTAAAAAAGAGCAGCATTTTCTGATTGTTATGAATTGTAGCTACACTGTAAACTTCAGCCTCTGAAGATTCAAATTTTGTTCTAAAGTCAGAAAGATTTTTCCCTGCATTTTTCACAAAAGCTTTTCAATTTCTACTAATGTGCATTTCAGCATGGGTATTTCTAACATTTTTAACAGAAACTGTATTTAGGTGATAGAGTTTGCAACATTACTCTTCAAAGCAACCACTAAGCCTTTCTCTCCTTGCTTCTTGACAACTGATCAATGGATATTTACATATACTGCAGGAAAGTTAAGTACAGTACAATGAAGTACAGCAAAATTAAGTCAGGATACAAGTTTCTCCAAGTTTGAAAATATACAATGACATACTGATCCTGCAAGGATTGAGGTGTATTATTGATTTCTAAACTAGTGCCATCTTCATGTTCGGGGACTAAAATAAAACTGCTGCCTCTCTGACTTTCCCCTTCCAAGGCTCACATTGTAAATTGTCTCATGGCTTCAATTTGCAAGTTACACAAAGTAGTGTGCATAGTTCCAAGAGCTCTGCAGTTTGAATTACATTGCTCGAGAATCATTCAAACATACTAAAAACCGCATGTCCTTGGCCTTGGCATCTTGGTGGTCTTAAATTCCTTCATCTCTCCAGTTCTTGAAATCTCATATAGCTACTTAAGCAGCCATGGCAATATTTAGCTGTAGTGATGTTGAGGACTTAACAGAATCATTACCAGTGCAGCAGGTTGTCCTGGTGTGGAAACTGGTGGAACTGCTGGTCTTGGATAAGCAGAAGTCATAGTTGTTGTTTGTGAAGAAAGCAGCACTGCAGTAGGCTGGGGAAGAGCTGCAGAAACCACAGGTTTCAATTCACTGGGTTTGCCCTTCTGCTTCGCTTGCAGAAGTTTGAGAGCATCCCTGGTGATTAAACACAGAAAACATTTGTGTTAGAGAAGCGTATTATTCATCATCACTAACTGTGAGTGTACGAGATAATTTCTGAATTGTGCTGACAATTCTTCTAAATAAGATACCAGAGTATACTTACTCAGGCTATAAAGTCTCAAATAAAAACTGTTTCATCCATTATATTTGTAATAATTTAAATTTAATGTAATTAATTAGTGCTCACAAAAAATGAGTAGTAATTTATCACTCATTTCTCTGTATCTTTCTGACAGACATGTTCACAAACAGGCGTAGATGGCATGCAAGTCCATACTTCATAGGCAATTTGAAAGATAGCACCACACTAAAGAACCAAAGCCAAAAACTGAGTAACATGTAACAGTCCCAGGTGTGGCTGAACCTCACCTGCTCTATAAGCATTCTCCCAGGGTCTTTACACAGATATAGCTGCCACCACAAAAATCCCTCTTATGGGTACAGTATGACAGACGTAAATAAACTTCCATCTTTGAGCTATAAGACCACATCTACCCTAGGTTCATTGTATTTACAAAGTAACATGCTAAAGATAGCACCTATGAGGGTAAACAGAAAAGACTATTTACACCACCACTGCCAATTGCAAGGGAAATGAGCTATAGTAAAATTTCTGGTTTGCAGGTATTACTGTTGTACTAGCAACTTATTAGAAGAGTTGTATCATTAACAAATCTGTCTTTATGCTCAAGATATGATAATGAAAATCTGTATCATATACTCTAGATAAACCTCTACCACTTCATGATGATATCACCACAGCATGTACACAAAAGTTTATGTATACAAAATTTTACTGCATAAACTGGCAGAGGAAATGAAAAATAAGTTAAAAATCAGACTACTTACAACCATACCATGTCTTTGAAACACAAGCCATAAATACTAAAAAACAAAGCTATGCAACTTCATTAGATTATTGCTTCAGTGTAAGTCTATTCTTGAGTGAGAGTCAATAGTTTGTATACCACTAAATTTCTGTAGAAAAGACAAAAATATCAAAAAATACGAGTTCTTAGTTCTTCCTAACAAAGCAGCACACCAGAACCAAGAACTGAAAACCCTAAAGCTCTGTATGTTCTATACGATGTCTTTTACCGATTGCTGACTCGCTTAAATTTATTTTTAGCTTTAATACATACTTTAGGAAATTAATATTAACAATATACTTTTTTAAACTGAGCTCGGCACGTAGATTTTTTGTTATTAAAGCTGTTACTTGTTTTCCCAAATTAAAATGTTAGCCAAAATTTGTTTTAAAAATAAGTGTTTAGTATTTAACATAAATACTGTATCAGGGAAAAAGTTAGATTTCACTGAACGAAAATCATCCCCTACCATTATAATTTGCGACAAAAAGAAGTAACTGCATGACATAATACAACTTCTCTAGTTAAAATATTAGAAGCCACCAAAAAAAATCACTTCAGGGTTTTAACTTGGCAGTCATAAGATAGACCATCTGCTCATTATATTACATAATACCTGAAATAAAGCTTGTATAGCTTCTTATAGATTTTAAAGCTAAAGAAATGCTTTAGAATTACTTCCATATAACATGCAAATGACAAAAAACCTGATAGCCCTACCTATTGTAGCCAAGTCAAAATGCTTTTATAATTTTGGTGGCTGTTATTGTGTTAGCTGCAAAGTATATTACCAAAATTTATCTTATTTTTAGATTAGAAGATTCACTCAGGACTTTTTGAAACTCATGCATGAGTATGAGATATATCTATAAAATACACATATATAAAAATAATATTTCATATATATTTATATTTTGTATATTATATAAATATTTGTTATACATACATATAAAAATACTTTTCCCCCTACCAATTCCACATGGTTTAAGTGAATAAAAAAAATAGGTACAGCAATGCTATGACTGTCATGGGTGCAAGACTGTGAGTCTGCATATACATAAATTTGGAAGAGGTACCAAAGCAAGTCAAATTAAACAGATTTCAGTACAAGGCAGGCAAACAGATACTTCATCAGAACCGGGAGCTGGACACCTCCTTTCTACTCTATAAACCTCTACCAACACAGGATAGTAATGGACAAAGATGAGACAGAGGTAACAAACATAAAAGAGAGCAGTCTGTTCCATAGAAAAGATACCAGAGCTTCATAAACATTTATTAAACAATGATGTACCCTACTGAACTGTTATTACTAGAAGTATGCAAATACTGGCAACTCTGTTACACTTCAGTTTACCATTACTAAAGAAGTGTGCAGTCTTTTCACTTTATGTTAGCCAAAATCCAAACAATGGTGAAAGTAAACCGAGTACTTTGTTCTCAAAATATACTTTGCTTGAAATGGACAAGTTAGAATTGATACACACACCTAAAAATCACTAAGGATCAGACGGCGCAAGAGGAGATACACACATTAACACTAGCTTCCTCTAGTGACAGTTACTGTTACTAAATTGTCCCAACGCTCTATCTCCTGAACATCCGATTATTCAATTAATAGGTTTCCTGGAAGAAGGAAAAAGGTGAGCAGAGAACGTTAAATATTAGAAACTTTTAGGTATTCGACTTACTGCACTACCAACATTGTAGGAGAAACTCGTTCCTCTCTGGTGGCAGCTAAAAAATTGCATGCAGCATAGATCCCACCGAAAACCTGTACTCATTAAATATGTATGACATGAGTGTCTGGAAAACCAGCACTATATGTGTATGCTGTGCCTTATTTGCAAGCTGAAAATGCAAATGCTCGAGCAGCTCCAAGATCCCAAATCACAGTGACAGTTGGTAGTAAGGTACAGATGGGAGGAACACAGCCTCAGAAGAACATAGTTTTACTTCTAACTGGCCTCCCCACCTTTTTATGGCTTCATTTATAAATCCCTAGATCACTAGTGAAAATTATAAGAAAGGGCAGAAGCAACCTGAAAGAATCATCAATTCTGACTCAGCTCTCCCAAACAGTGTCTGAGTTGATGACTAGGAACACTGGGCAATCTTTGATAGAAATTATGAGTTACTTCGTACTGACACATTGATTTCCTAGTATATTTCTGAAGAAAGCAGAAGATATTGCTTAAAAGTAAAAAAGCTGACAATCTATAAAACAAAAACAGGTAGGAAGACAACAGTAATCCAGCCTTGCACAGATACATAAAAGAAATTAAGTACCAGCCTACTAAGGGAGTAGATTATGACAGAGAAAGCTACTAAGTTAAAGCTCCTGTTACTGTTAAAAGTTTTACAGTGAATTGAATTTAAAGATAGAAATTTGAGAGGAAATAATCTTGCTTGCTCACATAGCTCAGTATCTCTCTTTATTTCTTACAATCTGCTGAGTGTAGCCCTGTTCAACAAGGAAACTCAAGTGTTTAAAAGTGAAAAGTGAACTTGCAATACACCCTTAAAGAATCAATCACTCATTTACTTGGAAGAGAGACCATGAGTCACACAGCTATAAAGCATGGCATGCATTTTAACAGTAATCTCAAGTTAGCAAAATAAATATTTTCCTGAATATCTGTAGCAGCTCTTCACGAAAAATCTGCAAACATTTCATTTCAAACTGAACATAATAGCAGAGCCTGTAGGTATCTGAAAGATTAATACCATTTCAAAACAACTTATTAAAAAAAAAGTTTGTTTCTTAAAATGACATTTCAAAGTCAAATATTTTCTATAGAAGAAAGTTGTTTTGAATAAAGAAGATTTTGTTAGATAACTCTTGTAGTTAAAGAAAACTCTCTGCTACATCTCCATGACAACTAGGGAATGTTAATTAGGTAGCTCAAAGTCCTAGAGGGTTTACACCTGCCCTAGCCCAGTAACACATTATAAATTAACACTACACTTACTTAAGACAAAACATACTGATAGTTTGCTGTTACATAGGATATTATATCTATTCAAGACCTTATTTGATCTCTGCTCAGCCAAAGACCATAGGAAAAAGAGTTCTAAAAAGACAGCAGAATTCCAATGTCTACTTCTCTGGGTTCAATTCCAAGTCACCATCAGGGTAAGAACTGGTTGGTTTTGAATGGAACTAAAAGTACAGTAGCTAACGAGGTCTGTGTAGGCAAATTATGGCATTTTTCAAAAGCAGTAACTTTACTGAGAACAAAATTAAATATTTCTGCCAAAATCCTTATGTCCAATAACATATATGCTAATGTGAAAATAACGCACCATTTCAAGGCCAAGGACTTTGGATATACCACAACATGTTTTTATACACAAGTTCCTCATCCCAAGGCTTGAGTGACAATCATTACATCAGGACACTCAAAAAGTATAGGAAACTACTAGAAGTCTGATCATAACAAATCACAGGTTTGTAAACAAACATTCTTTAAATCAAAGATTATGTCTCATAATTTACACTTCATTGCTCTCCTTAGCCTAATAAAAAAGGGAACAAATTAAACCCCGACAGACTTTAAAACTGAACTTCAGTGAAAGTAGCAAAATATCTGAACTCTCACAAGAAAAGGAGTTGAAGAAAACAGGCTACTGGTATTTTATTTTGGCTCTGAACACATCTCTGAGTAGCAAAATTCTTGAGATCAACAATGGTAGCTAACAGTGGTGCTCAGGAGTTGATAGCTACCACGTGAGTTGCAAGAAATGTGACAGCAGCTCAGATGGGATATAAAAACAAAATTTCCTTTTTTTAAATTAAAGGCTTCTTACAATTTCTATTCTCCATATCTTCTCAACAGGTTTTTCAAATTCAACTAAGCCATTCCCACATAGAAAAAACTGGAACAAAAAGTTGCCTTTTAAATAAATGAACTATTCAAGTTCATGGAGATTGCTCTAGGTTCAAATAAAGAAATAATAGAATATGAGGTTGTAGCTTCACTGAAATATCTACATACTCTTTAGTGAAGATTCCTCGAGGCCCAGAAGGAGTAATATTGCTTTGATCTAGTCCATGTGTTTCCAGAATGTTGCGAGCTGCAGGACTTAAGCGAATTCTAAAGAAATCAGGAGGAAAAAAAAAAAAATTTCAACAATAAGTTTAACTTATTTATTTTAATGGATATCAAGAGAAACTACACAATATATACCCTATTTCAGAAGCAACAGCTAGGGAATAAAACTGTTCTGTACAAAGGCTGCAATGCTAACACTGAAGTTGGACAGTGCCCCTTTTACCAAGCTTTAACATAACGTTGAATTTAAAAAAAACCCACAAAAATTACTTTGAAGAGATCAAAATAAAGACTGTAAAACTCACGTCCAAACTTTCCTCTTACAGTAGTGTTGCATTATAGTTGTGGATTCCTCTGGAAAAGGGTAATTAGTGAAGAACCAAATACATTTTTAAGACCAGCTTGTTATAGTAACATTAAAAAATTAGTTTTAGGAGCTCAGACAAGAGGGTTGCTCATCTCTATTATTTGTTTGCCTAGCTGTAATTCCATCATTAATGCAGTGTAATTATAACATTAACTTTGTCCTAGCTTCAATTTTATTTTATAGCATTGATTTAATGAAATGGCTACTTCTTCAGAAAGCAAAAGCCATAAAGATGTAGTTGCATAATTTGGTATCCACTTAAGAAGACCAAATATTAAGCCCTCCAACACTAAAACCTTTCAATCTGCATATAATTAAGATATACTATAATACTAATAAACCTGCCATCTTGACCTATCTGGGGTATGCTCAATAGTAACATTTCTGCCTGGAAACAGAAAGAGT
The DNA here is from genome assembly GCF_037038585.1 of Patagioenas fasciata. Lineage (NCBI taxonomy): Eukaryota > Metazoa > Chordata > Aves > Columbiformes > Columbidae > Patagioenas > Patagioenas fasciata. Next base: position 23,020,638 of record NC_092524.1, on the reverse strand, counting down.
TATCAACTACAAAGCACAGTACACAGCTACAGAGCATACAGTGCCCCTTAGCATGATTTGCTTTCTGAAATGAGGAAAAACAACAACATGTAGAGATTTCAGAATTCTTATATACAAAAGCAGCAAAGTTATCAGAAAATAATGAATACTCAGTTTCAAATCTTTCCACAAAATCTCCAATTCATTATTTTCTAAAGGAGACTATATTCCCACCATGCTGAGTTTTAAGAACTGTCCATAAACTGCTGGCAAAGAAAACCTATGTCATAAATGATCACTTGTTTTCAAGTATGTCAATACATCTCTAATCAACAGCTGCAGTGAAACAGACGCAGTTCTGATGTTCTTTGGTACTAAAATGCAATACTTAATCCTTTCAAGGAGTCTTGCCTTGGATCATCCCCCTGCTACAGGTAATGTTTGGGCAAGGAACCCCAATTAGTTGTCTTCCACTTGCATGAGGAAAACCTAAATGCTGACAGCAAAAGTAAACATTTCAAACCTCATTACCTTTTCTATCTGGTTTGCTAGAAAACAAACAAACAACTCCCCAAAACAAAAAAACAAACCCATACACACTGCAAAACTACCCAAACCAAACAGCTTGCATAGTACATGCCACCAAAATTAGTTTCCTATTATTTTCTTTAATAGGCTGTAATTTTACAGTTTTTGTCTTATTACAATTCACTCCAAATAAGGGGCAATACCTCAAAATAAGGTACATCCTGCAACACAAACCAGTGATTTACAGATTATTGTTACCCGACTAACACTTTGAGGTTAATTTACTTCTCTCTCTAAGATGCTTGCAATGCTCAGAGTACCCTAACAAATCAAAACAAGAGCATGTAAATCCACAGTTTTGAGTTTTTCACATTCCACTGTTATGGAAATAAGAAGAAATATTTTCTGCTATCAAAAGTGCAAGAGCTTGGAAGGGGTTTGGAGTTTGCCACTTGTTTGTTTACTTTTTTCTCCTAATAAAATAAATAGAAAACAAGGTATAGGTAAACTAGGCATCCAATACATAAGCATTAGAGTCCATCATATATAAATACAACTTCTTACTAATCTAAGTTTAGAATCCTTCATAAAGCAGTATTAAGTCAAAATAAAAGCACACCCATAGAAAGTGTTCTAATAAAACCATATTGTTCAAATTTATTGAGCTTACAAGCAGAGAAATATTCTGGGTAGACAAGCTTTATTACCTCACACATCCTGAAACACTCTTTTAAACTAACAGCTTAATACTAGGTAAAAAGGGACAAAAGATTCATTTTGGTTTAGCTCTACTGATCTAACTAAACACAAGTTCCATTTCATAACAAACACAGAAACTTACTGCAATTTTCCAGGTTTCTGTTCCACTTTAAAAGGGGCTGAAACAGAAGGACCTGCAGGAGTTGAGGTAAGAGCAGGTACTGGTGGAGCCAGAGAAGTTGGATCACTACTGTCAGCTGGTATTTCAACTTGCTTCCAGTCCTGTCCTTCCTCTACCAGCAGACAGATTAGCGAGCCCAAGCGTACATTTTTGCTTCCTTCTTCCACCTTAATTTAAGACAATGAGAACATTAAGTTACACATTGCACTGTCTGGACTAATAGGACTAAAAATAGTACATGTTGAAATGTCAGGTATATTAATGACATTTCATCAAGGCAATATGTATCATTTTATTCCTACTATTAATAAGATGACTCATTACCAAGATTAATTACAGTTGCTATTATAAGGTGAGGAATACGAATTTATGCCTCCAAATCCTATACATCTAAAGTCAGCATTCAGAAATCAAACTAAGTAAGTTACAGACTATTGAGTACCTCCTGGAATAAACTCAAAATACATGTGGTTGTCTAATCTTTGTAAACAGAGCCTGAAAACTTTGCTGGACACATTGAGCAGATATACTTTAAGGCATCTACCCTGTATCTAGCACTGTTACATTTTAAAACACATGCTTGTAAATTTAGAAGCTGAGGAACAAAAAGAAACCAAAACTCCACAACAACAGTGCCTCATTACTTCTTTTTGAAAAAGATAACACTTGCTTTCCACTAACTTCCACCTTTAAGTTTGTCTATTTTATCATAACTGGTGCCAAATAACAAATCTGTCCACCAAGAAAGTGATAGCACTTACGCAGTATGTAAATCCCCATTTCAAAGAACATCCGAACAGAAAATTACAGAACGATAAATATAAGCTAATCCAATATAATCTAATTAGACTGGATAAGGCAAATCTATTCTAGATGTTCATTTTAAAACAAAACTATATCTGTATCACAGTCAACATATCTCTTTGATGTTTTGGCAGATAAAGGCATGGCAGTTGTGCTAACAACTTAATGAAGGGCTCCTCCTACAGTCTCTGAAATGGTTGCAGAAGTACAATTCTGCAGGCTCTCAAAAGCAACATTTCCAGGCCATAAGGCCAAATATAGAGATAGCTCTTTAGGACCACAAATAGTCAAATACACCTTCAACTGTATCAGCCCAAATAGAGTTAATTTCCTAACAAAGAAAACAGACACTTCATTTCCACCATAAAGCCATAATGCACATACATTTTCCTCAAAAGGAGCTGGTATGTATCCGCAATTCTGACATTTTACCCAAGAAAATGCAAATCACTATCATATGAAAAACCCAAAGACAGACACACAGAATAAAAATATAGATAGTATCAAGTATCACACTGTTCCTACTGCCTTAATTTGGTTTTCTAGGCATTTAAACAGTAATAAATAAAACAGAATTCTGTAAAGACTGTACTATGCAGATGCAAATACTAGTAAGTTATAACTCAGATAAGATTGTTGCCTGCACACTATTGACTCCACTGACAGAACGTTATCAGATTTCACAGGATTACGTAGTTCTAGCTCCCTCACTAGGACAGATATTAGACCTAAGAAGGAACAAAGGCAAATTTTTCCTCAGTATGTTCTGATAAAACATCTCACATTTACAGTTTTGTCACTTCACTTCTTTCCCCCCCCGCCATGAACAGCAGGTAAATTCCAGTGTAATATTACTTTAAAAATATTTGTTAGACGAAAAAAAAAATTTAAGAGCTAGTTCAATGCTTCTTGTTCTGATCAAAATGCTGAAGTTCTTAATTAACAACTTTACAGCATTATCATACTTAGCACTGAAAAAGGTATTTAGAAAAACAAAACTATCAGCACAATACTCAGATGTTTGAGCCATACCAATGATGATGAAAACCACATATATTCCCCAAGTTCAAAATACTTCCCCTGTAGCATATAAATATGCAGCAGTTAATTGTTTTTCCCAAAATAAGAATAAAGCAATTTTTTATGTCTTCTCTTTGCTTCACAAAGGCTTGCACATACAAGAGAGAACACTTACTTTTAAAAGCAGTTTACATATTGTAACCGAATAGACCAAGAACTGCAACATGCTTGTGGTGTCAAGTCCTTACCACAGTTTTAGTGTCAGAGTGTGTAAGTGGTGCTATGATGATACATGAAGACATCGAGTTGAGCCTTCAGAAATATAACACAAGATTTGTACTAGTTAGGGTTTATAACCCAGTATTATAGAAGGATTCAAAGCCATCGATGTTCTCAACTCTCACTCTTCAGAGCAAGCCAGTGATGTTCTTTCTGATGTTCAGCACTCCAAGACAGTTAGGTGAAAACTCCAGCATTCCTTATTCTCCAATACAAGTTTCTAGCCCAGATGACTGCAGAGATAACACTTTAAAAAAGTGTACACAAGTATTTTCTTAAAAAATATGTTTTTAAACACGCAGTCTTTGCATCTGAAAACTAGGACAAAGAACAATTGTTATTATTTTACTTAACTTTTCATCTCCTGGATTTTTGAGTCACTTCTACACTTTCATAATCCACAATACCAGAAAACCTCTCTGCATACATCTCAATGAAGCCCAGAATTTCAGATGTAGAAAGAGCTGAAATAAGTAGCTTCACAATACTTCTATTACTGTGTACACACAGCCAAGATGAGTCAAAAAGATCCTAACTTTGCTGACAAACCAACAAAGCACAGATGGCCCATGACAGGGAGAAAAAAAAAAGGAAGAGATTAAGTGCAAAGAGGAATAAAGTTCCCTGTTGCCACTGCAGCTCAGTGCTTTAGTCACTAACATACATATACCAAAGTAGATGTTCATTTCCTACACTGGGAAGAAAGATGGACAGAACCTATGCTGGCTCACTCTGCCTTGAAAGTTTTATATAAAGCAGTTTCAGTTCATACCAATTGTCATTTTGGTCATGAATGGCAGTGAATATTAAGTGCAGTTCTTAATCATTCATCATCTGGTTTTGGTCAAAATTTAACTAATAAGTATTTCAGGCAAAAAAAAAAAAGTGTTAATGAGTGATCACCATACATCACCATACTGGCATCACATGAATGATACTTTCATTGAGTCATTTAATCTTTTACTGCATTTTACACTGAATCAGATGTGATCATTAAAGACCTATCCAGAGAGAAAAGGAATATATGCATGAGTATCTATTTTATTGTTAGCCTGCTCATTCTTAAATGATACATACTTATGTTATACACTCAGGAAAAACAAGCAGGGTTACAGAAGTTGAATTCATTTAATCTAATGAACTGTCTGCCTTTTACGGCTGAGATAAAAACCAAAGTGTTAGGTTGATAGTGTGTTTATTTGACTCAGTTTTCCACACTGAACTCAGTCAAGGTGGTGCAGAATCGTGGTTGGCACCAAAGAACATGAAATTGTTGGCTCATTTCTTTTAGGAAGTGAGTAAACTTCAGCTAAATGCTTGTCCTGGTTTTGTTAAAAACAAGTTTCTCTTTTAGTGAATTTGCCTGTCAGCTAAAGCCTTCATGTTAGCTGCATTTTCCTGAAGAACCCAACACATGTTTTGGTTAAACCTAGCAATGGAATGCAAACTTATTGATAAGCACGGATGGACATCTCGCGAGAGGGGCAACAAGAAACTGATGTCCGAGAGACTGACCAACGGTGTATAACATTCCATTCACGTGAATATTTCATATAAAAGTGGGAGATCACGAGGATCTCGGCCCTTTTTTTCTTTTTCCTCGTGGCTGACATTAGGAGAGGACCTTGCTAGTCGTCCCTGTGAACGGAGGCCTAGTGAGAGACTGAATCCAGCTCCGGTTGGCTACAGAGTCTAATCCAGGACTTTGGGTGCTGGCTCTGCAGTTGTTGAGACTTACAAGATTGGTTTTGTATATTTTGTATTATTTTCTCTATTCTTATTAGTAGCATTAGTAAAACATCTTTAACTTTTCCAACTCTCTTCTCTCTGTCCTTCTTTCCCTTCCGATCGCCTGTCCTGAGTGGGAAGGGGGGAGAGGGAGGGGCAAAAGGGGGAAGTGGTGGGGGGGAGGAGGTTAACAATACATCTGCCAGGGTTTGATTGTCACCCCGCAATCTTAACCCTCAACAATGCTGTTAACTCAGATGCATCAAACATTCCTAATTTCCTATCGACTACATGACATTCTGAAATTTTTGAGTGGCTTCTTGGAGTTTTTCAATCAGAAATGATCTCTCCATCCACAAACCTAAGGCAACTTAATATTATAAACCTTACACAAACATCTACTGAACACCCAATATAGTGCAGAAATATCCATAGGATACTGCAGAAAGACTACTAAGGATCATACTTAAGGCAGGAAAAAAAAATCAGAAGTTTTCTAGTCTTATTGCTCCCCTATTATCTCAGTTTCCAAAACATCAGGTTTTCTCTGTAGTTATTAGGAGACTAGAATAAAAACCTATTTGTGCATCTATTTTGTACTCTAAAACTTAAGTCCCTTGTCTCTAGATTCCAAAAATGAGCATTAAAAGAATCCATTGAAGATTTGGTTTCCGTAATAATCTGTTTGTGTTACTTCAATAAAACTGACTCTTTTCCCTTAATCTGAAAGACAATATAGTTACATTCTATCTCCTGGCACCTCCTTCTCAGACTCAGCTCTCAGCATATTATTTTAATTGGATTATGTGGATATCTTGGCTAAAGCTGTGTGTCACTGCTCCAGGATACTGCTATCACCTAGTTGCTAGATATTCTGGTTTTGATCTATCAAAAAACACTGTACAACAGCAATACAAATAAATTTTGGAATTTGGAATGCATTTGGAATACAAGAAAGGAAACAGGAAAAACACAGCTTCTGAAATACTAATGCTACTTGCAGTCATTGTGAATTACTATTAAAGAAACTTGAAAAATCAATATTGAAGTCTGCTATTCTTTTCTTAATGTCTCTCTAGGAATCATTCTCTAATACTTTTGCAGAGACAATCCCCATATTTCCTCTTCACATAATCTAAAAAAGCAGTATCTGTAAATGTAGAATAGGTACTTCATATTAAAAAAATGATGAAGATTTTGCACAAGTTTTGTCAAGGCTATTAGATGCAAAATAATTTTCAGAAACATTCAAAACTGAAGAAGAGAGAATTAAAAACAGTGAAACCATTACTCACTCAGTAATTATTAAAATAACTACATGGAGACAAGAAAAAACATTTAAATATACATCTGATGTGAGATTGTGTCCTGGGATAGCAGAACAGATTATCTGAAACTCATTAGATATGTTGCTCCACAGTCGAATACAAAAACTCAGATGTTTCAAGGTACTACAAAAAACCAGATCATCTGGGAAAACTTACTATTTACCAACATAAATTAAAAGAAGGAAAATATTTAAAAAACTCTTAGTTTTTATATAAACTAGTCTTTAAAATGCAAGTTATCCTGGAGAAAATAAACACTAATGATAATTTCTTGTAAGCCCTGATAGACTTCATTGCAGCTGAGTTCCATCTTACAACACCTCTCCTCTCCACCTAGCCCCCCGACCTGTTTCGATGCTTTCATTTTTGCAAAGTATGTTAATTCCCTTCACATGAACAAAAAGGACTAAACAGACTATCACTTCTTAAGTGCTGCCAGGAAGGGAACTACTCTTTTTTTTTTTTTTTAAAGGATAACTATGCAGATACATGCTGTTGTAAGAAAATACAACTGTAGTAGAGATAGGTAACCTAATATATCAACCCAAAGAGCTTCTGTAATAGCAGCAGAAATGTGTGTCTCACCGTGTGTAAAGTAGAATATTCTCTTGCACACTGATGGCTCCAGGAACCAGCTTGTACCTATGCCCATTCTGTTGTTTCCTAAGTAGCTAGGTAGCAATTATTAGTAACACCAGTATGCCTGCATATAATTATGGAATCCACAACTCTGCTGTAGATATCCCCTACATGAGACCTCCTTGACTAAATTACATAAATTTTACTATAAAAGTTTGCCCTTAACAGTATTTTCTTTCAGAGTGAAAACTTGGTTCTTAGTGACTGTAGGACTGTTAGCAGAATAACACTGTTTTAGTTAAGTCGAAAAGGCTCCAAGATCACACAGGAAACTAGTTAACATGAGTCAAGATAAACAGGCAAAAAAGCAGGGGTGAGAGAAGCATAGCATATTTCATTCTGGAAATGTTCCATTAAAAGCTTGAGAAGCATTTCACTCTATAAAGCCCTGATGAGGCTTTAGATAGAATATTTAATTCAGTTTAGAGCACCATACTTCCAAGACAAATTGTTAAAGACAGTTTGAAGGATTATAAGAGAAAAAAGAGATTTTTGAAAACAATCCTTTGGGAGTCGAAGAATGCAAGCTTTTTCAAATTTGCAAAAGAGAATACCTTGGAGAGATACTTCAAGAGTCTCCCAGTACATAAAGGATTGCGATAAACGGAATAGTTATGAGCTGCAATTTGTGGCCACTGCATCAAGAGAATAAGACAGTTAACTCTCGTACAACTATTTGCTTTTGATGATTGAGAATATTTTTTTTCTAAATACAAATATAGAATGGTGTCACAGCATGTAAAGACTGTCTGACAGCAAATGGTCTAGGCAAATTAGACCCGCTGTCAGTCCAGGAGGCTGCAGTAATCAATGACTTGTCCTTTTCTAACCTACTTATCTATAGCTTATTGTCTCCACACGATATATACTGCCAAATTTCATACCTTTGTATCCATTCTGATCACACTGATCTTCTGTATTCTCTTCCAGATTTTGCAGTCAACTAAGTCAATATCCACCCTTTTTAGAACTACAAATATAGCTAAGTGCTAAGACCAAAAACTGCAATATCTTCTGGAGAAATTTTACTAGCAACACTTGTGGTCACAGCAACATTTAATAACTACAGAAACAGTATAAGATTTCTGTGGAAGGCCAACCCCCAATTTTTAATTATTCTTCCCACTTTCTACGTAAACTCAATTGTGAAATGTTTGTATTAAACACAGTAAAACAATGGTTAGCAAACATCAAGGAAACAGACATTTAAATCTCATGCCTATTTCATTTTTCAGATCATTTTATCTTTTCACAAATCCTTTTCAGTTTTGACTGAATGTTATTAAGCTTTAAACAGTCTCATTATTAACAAGTGCCTCTATATAAAGCAACATTTGCAGGGCAGCATCTGACAGTGTTTGTTTAGCGTGGAACCACAAAAAACAGTCACGCCTTTTAGATAAAGTCCAACAGCTCCATGGAGTTGTTAAGAATTCTCAGAACTCATAAGCATTCATGCTCAGAAACATGACTGAGATAGTAGATATCATCTCCACAAAGGGATTTAGAGTACTGAGTACAGTTCAAAACGCTTCAGACTACTTATATTTATTGATCAAAAAATATGACCACATGGAGTTAAAATTAATAAAGAATAACTTTTTTTTTTTCCACAAGAGGTATGGTTTAGTTGAAATTTTATTTTAAGCTTCAGGAAATCATTGCTTTGTGCTTACACAACTTTGCATACTAAAACTAGAAATACTTTAACCTTCATTTCACCCTAAACACAGTGGAATTCTTATTACTTCCTGCGTTTCAGACACATCGCGATCTACAAAATACTTCTAATGTGACACTTGACTTCTATGTGTTAGGAAGGTGAAAGATTATACATCTTTAAAGGAATCTCATGTTTAATTTTGGAATAATATTTTCCAATTATCAACAGGTTCTGAAAAACTGTTTTAAGAAAACACTAACAAAAATTGTATGCAGATTATGAATTAATAACTATTTAAACAGATCATGCAAAACAAAAAGAACCTTTTTAAGAGTATTACCCTTAATATTACCAGTTTAAAATGGTAAAAATGTCTACCACAGAGCATAAAGGATCTCAGTGAATAAAAGTCAATGAAGAACTGTCTCTTCAGTTCACGTTATTGAGCATTCAGTTAATGAAAATCTACATAGTAAATTCAATTTTATTTATAGCTCTATACAAAATACAAATTATTTTTGTCAATTAATGTTTCAAACTAAAGGCTGGATCTCTTCATCAGGTCTTACTGTGTAACGCAAGAGAGGATTTTTTTTATGTTTTGGGTGCAGATTTTTGGTGGTTTTGTTGTTGTTGTTTTGTGGGACTTGTTTTTATTTATTTATTTTTCCTTCCGCCTCTTCTTCCTATTACAAAAATGATTTTATTCAATACAGCTTTTCAGTAGGGTCTTAGATCTGTTCTCCTAGTGGAGAATTCTGTAACTGCATTATTTTCACTCAAACCCACCACTTCTGTTCAGTCAGGAATTTTCCCTTTCAAATTCATTCCACTTGTTACATTTCACTACTCAATCTCTACATTTTTTCCTCTCCCTTCTCTCCTAACATACCAACTGGAAATAAAAATTTTGACAAAGGATGTGGAATAATTACTGAGGGGACAAATTATTGAAACTAATTAGAAAGGATACACTTGCTGAAAATAAAGCTATATCCCCATCTTCAGCATATAAGGCAGCTGAGTGGTGGGGAAAAAAACCTACTCTGTATGGCTTCAGCCCTCCTGCCCCCACCTGGCCCGCATTCTTGGATGGTAGTACCTGGGTGAGCTCAGTATAGTACCAATCAAGAAGATATGGGGGGCGAAGTGATACAAAGAAACCACGACCAGGCCTTGTATAACAAGGCAGGTACAGGAACCAGATAGTATAGCTGCTGCCAATTTTAAAGATAAGGTATAGCTGCTGTCAATTAAAAAAATAAATGTTGAGTTCCATCCAAAATGCTAGTTACTGAGCCAGAAATTTGTCCAATAGATGGATGTTGTTCATTAAAATCTCATTATAATATCAAAACATACCTCCATGTCAAATGGTATACACCTACAGCACACTTGTGAGCATGTGTAGCAAAGTTTTTACCTTAAAAACTGAAGAGAGATTTTTACACCACCAAATAACAAAGGTATGTATGACTAGAGTCACTCAAGCTCCACCTAAGCATAAAAAAATAGCATAAAATACCCTAAAAATAGAGGAAGGGTGAGAGAAGACACCATCACTGAGAAATCAAGGGAACAGCATAATAAGACTTCTGGGAGCAGTTTACAGTCTGTACCTACCTTCCCTGCTGCAAAGGGACACTTTCGGGTGCAATTTGAACACTTAGTTATACCAAGTCTTCCCCTGGACACTCAGACTTCAAGCTTGTATTTGTAATCACATTAATAGCACAATATAGTAATCTTAGAATTTAGATATATATGGTACCAATACTTATTTCTTGCAACTAACATTTGTTTTTACAACTAAAGTGTGTTTTTGCAGACAGTGTATTTATCAATGGCATCTAAAAGAACTTGCATTTGTTGCTCTAATAACCCTCAATACTTCAGAATCAAGTAATGAGAATTTCTCATTTAATGCGCTCAGACTTTCAGTATTATTAAACTATTTGTGAATCTGTGCAAGTGTGTAAATTCAGTGGTTGCAACTGTCACAGAATCACAGAATGTTAGGGATTGGAAGGGACCTCAAGAGATCCCGCACTATCAGTGAATCCAATTGTGCAAATTAATGTGCTCAGACTTCGAGTATATGTTATACTATTTGTGAATCTGTGCAATTGTGTAAATTCAGTGGTTGCAACTGTCACAGAATCACAGAATGTTAGGGATTGGAAGGGACCTCAAGAGATCCCGCACTATCAGTGAATCCAATTGTGCAAATTAATGTGCTCAGACTTCGAGTATATGTTATACTATTTGTGAATCTGTGCAAGTACGTTTGCACAATCCGATTTACAGTGCTGACTTGAGGTTATTTGATGTAATTGGATATCACTCAGGGGTTCAGCCCAGCCACATAACAAGGGGGCTTAACTTCTGCTAAATTAATCCTCAATGCAACATAAGGGTTTCATAATCTGCTACATATATGGCAAAACAATTTCTTGTTATTTTTTACTTATTTTATTCAAAGTTCTTCCAATTCACCCTATTGCTTAATTATCATGGAGGGCATGAAGAAAGAGCCGCAATACTCCAGCAGAACAGAAATGAGACCCTTCTGAAAATTTCAAAGGGTTTGGGGGAGAAAAAAAAAAAGAAATAAAAGAAACAAAATTTTAGTCCTCCCAGAGAAACCACAAGGATGGAGTCTTGTGGGGGGAACAAAGACTATAATTCATATGTGTTTTCTTTCAAATGAGGTATAGACTAGCACAGAAGTACCATGAAAATCTGGAAAATGTAGTTTGCAACTACAGTTTCCGCACACAGGAACAGCAAAAGACCATCACTGTATTGCCAGAAAGTCAAACATGCAATCGGCACAATTTCTGCATATGTATCATTTAGTCTTTATTAACATGCTCACTTGTACTACTTCCATTTTCGATGAAGCTACATCAAGACTGTACAAAGAGATGGAGTTTTGCCTCTAGGACATCCCTGCTTCTTAATTTTTTGAGGTCTTTCATTTTTGGTTGTTGGTTTTTTTGTTTGCTTGTTTTATATAAAGATATATAAACAATGAGGCAAAGAACTGAAAGGGAGGTATCACCAAAGACAACTGAATGATCATGGAGAACTGAAATTTAGTCCTTTCTGTTACTGAGTTCCCACACAATACAAGGGCAAGTCATTTAAAACCAGACTTTTCACATGAGCATTAATATTCATTAATATTTATTTTAACATATCTATCACCAAAAAAGCTAAGAAGTTGCACAGTGATTCAAGTAGATTTCTTCCATATCATTTGAACGTTACAAACTGTTTCATAACTTTTCTTTGGCTACAGTAGGTCCTAAGTAGGATGTTCAAATACGGTAAGCAGCTCTTTATGTATCTGTATATGCATTAAACCTGAGAAATACTACCTTGTTTCCCCATTTATCTGCCTACTTGACTGCCTAACTAGATATTGTACAATTGTAATTGTACAAGTTGCTTTATCCCAAGCTGTAAATTCATTGCAAAATCATAGTTAAGATTATCCATGTTTATCTACCCAATTTCTAAAAGAAAATGTATCAGTGCTCTTGTTGGAAGTGCTAGAGGCTAGCTGACAGATAAAGCTTTCACAGGATAAGAGAACTCCACAGATTTGGGTAGTGTTTGGGGAAATTTTGGAAAAACGGGTAAATACTGGAAAGGAGGAAAAATAAAAACAAAATTTAGAACAATTTTAATTCCCCTCCCTAAAGATAAGAAACTCTAAAACACATTTCTCATTATATACATTTAAGGAACAAGAAAAAAAGTCTCCCTTAAATTTTAAGCATCAAATATGAGTTTCAGAAAATATAATATTTACTTTTACACAGAAGCAGCAACAGAAGGCCTCAGAATTAAAACCTCACCCTTCTAAATTCTGACAAGAAATAATACTGGGTCATTTTAAAATAAGAAGCATTTTTCAAAAAATCTTAGAAAAGAGAAGGAGGAGAAAGGAAAAGATTCAGAATTCGACTTGTATGTAAAGAATAGCACCAGACTTGCAAGCTGACCTTAAGCAATGCAGGATTAGAACAATGTCCTCTATCCTGATCTCTGTAGTTCAGTTATTATTGCTTCCACCTTGGTACAGAACAGGATTTAAAGCCAAAAATAAACTCGGAACTCAAACTGTGCACATGTAAGAGGGAAGAATCTCATACATACAAATACTCCACAATGATGTTCAGAGAACTTCACATTCATTCCAGTTCTCATTCTTTTACATTAAGCCTAATCAATCAATTTAAGCATACAGGAAATTAGTAATTCTAAGAATTGTCCTCAGGTAAGCCCATCTTGTATAATGTTCCATCTTCAATGGCCAGCACAAGATAATCTAGCACAGAGACCACGCATTCTGGGTACAGTACCATCCAAAATTCCATATTCTAACTAACTGATCGTAACTTTTCTAGAACTCAGAGATGTCATAAATGGCAATATTTCATGGACATAATTCAGAAGGTACAAAACGTACAAAGCAACATAATTCAATCATGTTAACTGAAAATGCATTAAAAATATATAGGATCATGTACCAGTAGTCTGTTATACGTACAAAATAAATAGAGCAATTATTTCTCACTAGGAATGCAAGTCAGTGCATTACTCTGAAAGTTGAGAGAAAAAATTTAGCTATCTAAACTAGTTTTTGGGGCAATATGGTAAACAATAGTCTGAAGAGAAGTTGTATAATCTTACTCAGAAAGGCAGAATCCCTACCAGTATTTTAGCCAATATGCCATCATCACTTGATTCCATGGTAATCACCGCTTTGTCTGTTTCAATTTCACACAATGCATCTCCAGCATTCACTGTTTCACCTGCCAAATAGAACAGAACATAAGAACACTTAGCCTACACCATTTAACCATGAAATCTAGATCTATTTAATCACGGAAGATAGATATTTATCCCTTTAATACAGCTGCTTTACATTCTTTAATATATTCTATAGCTAGTTGTTCCCCTATTGTTTATCATATTGTAACTTTCATTTCCAAATAAAAAAACGGAGATTCAGAGACACAAACTGCTGCAGCATAGCATTAACATAATACAAATACTGATGTTTACAGTAGGTTTTCCAAGACGAAGTACCCACACAATGAAATTTATTTCCACAACACCATCACTGAGTAACACTGCCCTGAATAAAATCCTGAGCCTTTCATATTCATTGCAAGCCATAAGTCAAAGCAAGCTATTTAAAACTGTAATTTTAAGACAAAGGTCACAGGCAATGATATCTTTAACCAACTATCACAGTTCTATAGTTTATATCTATGTTACTAAAGATATTCAAATAAAAACCTCAGAAACGTTAATGTATTTGGAAAGCATGTTTGCAAGCTTGTTTCCTCAGTCTGCTATATAGTTAAATATGGTATTTTAGAAACATACTTACTTTGTGAAATAAAAATTTACACAAGTGTTAGAAATTGCTTTTGCTACGTTACACAAGTCTGATTAATTCTAAAGTATACTCTTCTTATACTTTTGAAGAGTATCTATATATGCTAGAACATGATAAAGATATTACAGGTCTAGATTCTTCAAATACATCAATACTGAATAGATGGCCAACATTGAAATTGAAATTACATAGAAAAAGTTTGAGGTAGTTGAATGTTTTGGCCTCCAACAAAATATGATAAGCTTTTCCTTACACAGCACTGAAAAAGAGGGACATTACATACAATCCCAACACATGACTACATTTTTTATATTAAGTAATTTTTTAATACTACCCCAGTACCAGAAATGCTGCAACAGTATTATGTGTCTAAGCATTTTCATTAAATTCCTGATACCACACTCTGTTATATTTAAGCACAATAATACCACCTGCATCTAGGTAAGAGACAAATGCCTTAAAAAAAAAAAAAATCCTGGTTCAGGACTACCTGAATTAGAAGGGGAAAATGAAACGTTGTATGACCTCTATAGTAATAAGCAATGAAAACATTTAAAACTCAGTCACTTATAAAACTAAGTCATAATTGTTCCTTTTATGGAACTTGGCAGGGGAGTACACAAAATAGCACCTGACCTTTTTAATTTAATTATTTAATTGTTGCACTGCACTTCGCAATAACTAAAGCGTAAACAGTTTATAACAGAGAGTCATAATTCCAGGCTCTGTATCAGTACTTTAATTCCATTGGATCATTAATTCAAGTAGCCTATATATCAGACCATTAAGTACTTCATAGATGTTAAGAAATTAAATTATTGGGCAAATTCTGTAACATACTGAACGAAGGCAAGAAGAAATGAGCTTAACTCTGTATCTTAGTTATTCTCTTCTCCCAGCCCGCAATCAGCCTGTAAGTGTTCTGCATCAATAAAATGAAATCTCAGTGCTAAGAAACCTGCAGCAGTAACTCCAACAGTGCAAGCTAACCAAAGCAAATACCTTGATTCATGTGTTTTGTCATTTATGACACCTCTTAACTTGGGTATGCCAGGCAGAAAGGTAAAGATCCTCTTTCACAGGGAAGGCAAGAGGAAATGACTTCACAAAACCAGGCAAACCACTTTTCCACTACTTTTTTTTTTTTTTGTTCTTTTACTGCTGCAGCCAAGAAGTGGTCATAAGTTTGGAAGGCAGTTAATCAAATGCAATTTTAAGAATGTTTCACTGCAGCATTCAAAAAAACTCATCTGTATTTCAGTACCCAAGCACAAGAGAAAGGATCATAGTTATGTTCATTAAAGACTGCAAAATCAATGCCCTCTTTCACATCAAATACAAACCAGCTTACTCAACAGACAGGACTGGAAAGAACATTTTTGCAGAGCATATCATTGGTCTTATGCCACGTCTTTGCTTTAAGCCAAATTTCCCTCTAGGACATCAAACCCAACTGGCATTCAATTGCCTATGTGCTCTGTTCAGTTACTGACAATCAAGTATCCAAATCACAAGATACAAACAACATTCATAGAATCATATCATCATTTTGGTTGGAAGAGACCCTCAAGATCACTGAATCCAACAATAACCTAACTCTAGCACTAAACAATGTCCCTAAGAACCTCATCTATACATCTTTTAAACACCTCCAGGGATGGTGTCTCAACCACTTCCCTGGGCAGCCTGTTCCACTACTTCACAACCCTTTCTGTGAGTGAATTTTTCCTAATATCAAATCTGAACCTTTCCTGGCACAACTTGAGGCCATTTCCTCTTGTCCTATCACTTGCTATTTAGGAGAAAAGACAAACACCCTCCATGCTACAGCCTCCTTTTCTCCAGACTAAAGAGTCCCAGATTGTTCAGCCCATCCTCATAAGACTTGTTTTCTTCACCACCTTCATTTCCCTCCTCTGAACTCTCTCCAGTACCCTAATGTCTTTCCTGTAGTGAGGGGCCCAAAACTGAACACAGTATTCAAGGTGGGGGCCTCACCAGTGCCGAGTACAGGGGGATGATCACTTACCTACTTCTGCTGGCCACGCTGTTCTTGATGCACATCAGGATGCTGTTGGCCTTTTTGGCCACCTGGACACACTGCTGGCTCATATTCAGTCAGCTGTCAACCAACACCCCCAGATCCTTTTCCACCAAACAGCTTTTCAGCCACTCTTCCCCATGGGGTTGTTGTGACCCAAGTACAGGACCCAGCACTTGGCCTCTTTAAACCTCATACAACTGGCCTCAGCCCATCGATTCAGCCTGTCCAGATGCCAATGTAGAGCCTTTCTACATTTAAGCAGATCAACACTCCCGCCAAGCCTGATGTCACCTGCAAACTTATTGAGGGTGCACTCAATCCCCTCATCCAGATCACTGATGAAGATATTAAACAGAACCGGCCCCAGTACTAAGCCCTGGGAAACACCACTTGTGACCAGCCTCCAACTGGATTTGACATCATTCACCACAACTCTTTGGGACTGGGCATCCAGCCAGTTCTTCACCCAGCGAAGAGTATGCCTGTCCAAGCCAGGAGCTACCAATTTCTCCAGGAGAATGTTGTGTGAAACTGTGTCAAGGGCTTTACTGAAGTCTAAGTACACAACATCCCACAGCCTTTCCTTCAACTACTAAGCTGGTCACCTTGTTATAGAAGATCAAGTCGGTCAAGCAGGAGCTGTCTTTCACAAACCCATGTCGACTGGGCCTAATCACTTGGTTTTCTTGTGTGTGCTGCATGATGGCACTCATTATGATCTGCTCCATGACCTCCCCAGGCACCAAGGTCAGACCTGTCAAGGCCCATAATTCCCCAGATCCTCCTTCTGGCCCTTCTTGTAGATGGGTGTCACATTTGTAAACCTCCAGTTGATTGGAACCTCCCTGGTTAGCCAGGATTGCTGATAAATGATAGAAAGTGGCTTGGTGAGCACCTCCACCAGCTTCATCAGTACCTTTGGATGGATCCCATCTGGCCCTACAGATTTGTGTGTATCTAAGCGATGTAACATGCTGCTAACCATTTCCCCTTGGATTATTTGGGCTTCATTTTGCTCCCTGTCTTCCAGGTCAGGGGGCTGTGTACTTGGAGCACAACTGGTCTTAGTATGAAAGACTGAGGCAAAGATGGCATTAAGTACCCAAGGCCTTCTCTCATCTTCTGTCACTATGTTTCCCTCCCATCCACTAAAGAATGGAGATTCTCCTTAGCCCTCTTTTTGTGGCTTATGTATTTACAGAAACATTTTTGTTCCCTTTACAGCAATAGCTATGCTCAGCTCTAGTTGGGCTTTGGTCCTTCTATTTTCTCCCTGCATAACTTCACAGCACCCTCATAGTCCTCCTGAGTAGCCTGCCCTTTCTTCCAAAGGTTATAAATTCTCATTTTATTCCAAGTGCCAGCCAAAGCCTTCTATTCAGCCAGGCTAGTCTTCTTCCCCACTGGCTAATCTTTTGGCATGTGGGGCAGCCTGCTCCTATACCTCTTAAGATTTCCTTCTTGAAGAGTGACCAGCCTTCCTGGACTCCTTTGCCCTTCAGGACTGCCTCCCAAAGGGACTCTTCCAACCAGCCTCCTCAACAGGTCTGCCCTTCGGAAATCCAAAGTAGCAGTTCTGCTGACTACCCTCCTTACTTCCCCAAGAACAGAAAATTCAATCATTTTCTGATCTCCATGCCCAAGGTGACCTCCAACTGACACATTACGCATGAGTTCTCCTCTGTTCACAAACAACAAGTCCAGTGGAGTGCCTTCCTGTCAAGCATTGATAGGGATCATGGCTGAAAACACTGTGACTTGTTCAGCCAGAAGAAGACACATTCAGAGCAGGAGGCACTGTGATCTGCACATCAAGGACAAGCTAACGAGCCACAGATCAGGCTGGTTGACCGACAAGAGATGGAGGATGTGCTGGAGGGCACGTGGCCCCATCTCCTGATATGCCCAGCTCTGCAAACAAATGGGAAAAGTTGAGACACCTTTATCATGGCCCAAGGCTTGTCGAAACTTGGTGATCTTTTGCAATCACCATTTCCCCCTGGATTTCTGCATGACACAAAGCGGAGACCCTCAATGTGGCCCAGGACTTGTCCAGACTTGTCCCTCTTTCGCAATCACTGTTTTTGCCCCCCCCCATCCCCCCCGAGACTTTCCTCTACTCTGGGAGTTATAAAAAGCCCAGCTAAAACAGCACGGTAGTGTGGGGGAAAATACCAGTCTTCACGGTGGGGGGAATACCAGTCTCATCTAAGGGCCTGTTCAGTCATCATCAGTGGGGAACACCAGTTTCGCCAGGGCCTACCAGTCTTCACCAAGGGAATACCAGCTCGGCCTCACCAAGAGAATACCAGCATCCTGAGGACCCTCACTCTGAACCAGACATCGGAGGACGCTGCACTCCTGACCCCAGCATCCTTGCCGTGGAACACCAAGGCCACACATCATCGTACAAGTCCTGTCATCCACATTGCAGGGCCGTAAGAGACTGGATCCCTCACTCTTTTCTTTCTTCCTTTCTCTCCGCTCTTTCCTTCTCTTTTTTTTCTATACCCCCACTTCTCTGTCTCTCCTTCAGTGTATATATATATATATATAACTCTTTCTTTCTCCCTTATACCTCAGTTTTCTTCCTTCCCTACCACTCTTTTCCTCTCTTTCCCTTTTGAACATATAAGGATAACACCATCTTTAAGCTCTGCTGTTGATTTCTGGTTAAATTTCATATTATAGCTATTGATGGTTGCCAATATATCGCTCGTAGTAGGACTTTCACTGTTAATGTGTTGATAAGTTCTGTTATGCTTTTGCCAAGTCACCATTAGCTGTAACTAATATTCCAACAAGTACTTTTAGTAAAACTCACAGCTGAATTGGACCCCGGAGGTGACTGTCTGTCATTCACTTCACATAACCGAGCAGAATTAACCCAGAGTTAACTCACACCTGGTCTCATCTGTTGAGCCAGGGCGCGTGTCGCGTCTAGAGTTAACTCATCCCTCACCCCATCTGTTGGGACAGGACACTTCCCCAGTTGGCTCACTGACTAAGTGTGTCAGGAAGTTGTCTTCCACACACTCTAGGAGCCTCCTAGACTGTTTCTTTTCTGCTGTGTTGTATTTCCAGCAGACATCTGGTAAGTTGAAGTCCCCTATGAGAACAACAGCTAGCAACTCTGAAACTTCTCCCAGCTCCCTGCAGAACACTTCATCTGTGTCTTCATCCTGTGTAGTTTGTAACAAACTCCCACCAGGATATCTGCCTTGTTGGCCTTCCCCTTGATTCTTACCCATACACACTCAACTCTATCATCACCCTCATCAAGCTCAAGGCAATCAAAACACTCCCTAACATAATGGGCTACCCCACCTCCTCTCCTTCCTTGCCTATTGCCTCTGAAGAGTTTATAGCCACAACTATGTAACAGTTGTAGGAGTCATCCCACCATGTTTCTGTGATGGCAAGTATATTATAGTTTTTCTACTGCACAGTGGCTTCCATCTCATCCTGGTTTTTTCCCCCATGCTGTGTGCATTAGTATAGATGCATTTCAACTGAGTTATGGATACTGCCACCTTTTGCAGTGAGAAGCCCTAATTCCTTTGTGACCATTCTCAGGCACTACTGTGGTTTCTAACATATTTATAACATCTATAACCCTTTTGTGTTTTCTACCGCACAGCTCTCCATTCCCCACCTCCAACGAGAGAACAGACCAAAGGGCCTCACTAGCCCACATCCCTCAAATGTTGGGTTGCGGCCCTTGGGTTTGTTTCTGCTGTGCCTGATTTTCTCACCTTTCCCCTTCAAATCTAGTTTAAAGCTCTTTCAATGAGCTCTGCTAACTCCTGCTCAAGTAACCTTTTGCCCCTTTGAGACAGGTGCATCCCATTTGTTGCTAGCAGGTCAGGTAAACCAACCAATGATCAAAAAACCCAAAGTTCTGCTGGTGACACCAATCCCACAGCCAGCTACCGATCTGCTGTGTCTTCCTGCATCTTTCCTCATCATATCCTGCAACTGGGGGGCCAGAGGAAGACTTGTGCTCTTGATCCCTTAACCAGTCATCCCAAGGTCCTCAAGACCCTCTTGATTTGCTTTGGATTTCTCTTTTCAGTCTCATCGCTGCCTACCTGAAAAATTAGTAGAGGATAATAATCTGAGGACCTTACCAGGGCAGGAAGTTTTCACGTCTTGAACCCTGGCCTCAGGAAGGCAGCAGACTTCCCTCAGAAGTGGGTCTGGTCTGCATATTGAGCCTTCTGCTCCCTTTAGAAGGGAGTCTCCTATGACCATGACCTGCCTTTTTTCCTTTGTAGCAATTCCTTTGATGGACCACACAGATCAACTTATCCTCTGTGGCACCTCCAACTCAGTTGAAACACCTTCCTCAATATCGTTGTTTGGTTCCACCTGCAGAGCCTCATACCCATTTTGCAAGAGAACCTGGGAAGGTGGGGTAGTCACAGCAGAGACACTCCTCTTTCTGCACTGGGCAGGAACATGCTGCCATTGCCCCCTATCCATTGAGTCAGTATGTTCCACTACGCAGAGAAAAGGTAGGGAGTCCTCTGTACTGTGTGTGCCTGTCTGCCTCTGGGTCTGCCCCAGGGAAGGCAGGGTGTGACTCCAGTGGTCTATCTCCCTCCCACACTCCCTGATATTCCAACCTACTCACCTCCTCTCAGAGTTCTGTCACTAAGCAGAGGAGTTCTGTAGTGGCAGACCCGCCCCGCCCCGGGGGGATGGGGTTGTCGCCAGCCTGGCTGAGCGGTGAAGCCAGAGACAAAAGAAACAAAAGGAGCACCATTAGAAGGTAATAATGAGTGAACAATTGCCGGACACACTGGTGCAGAGTGCGTGGACAGTACATGCAGCCTATCATGTTATTGTATAGCACGAGTTACAACCAATCACATTGTTGGAAGGCGCGTGGACAGGGCAGCTTTGCTATAAAGCTAGCCCGGTCCGACAATAAAGCAAACTCTGTGAACATCATATTGGTGTGCCAGGTTCCGTGGCTCGCTGGAAAAAGCAACATTTTGGTGACCCTGATGTGATACTTCATATCAAAGCAAGATCGCTGGAAGTGAAGAGGTAAGGAATCCACCTGGTGGGCGACACCAGCCCAGCGCTTTAGAATAGCAGAAAGTAGGCCTACGGGGAAGCAGGTGGCATAGGAAACACGGCATCCGTGGAAGAAAAAATAATAATGAAAAGTATTCTGCAGCTGGCTGCACGAACAGGAAGGTATTTTGAAAAAGACGCGTTAAAGCGTCTGCTCCAACTCGCCCTGCGTAAGGGGTGTGTCCGTTCGACGGACGAATTTTTTTCTCCCGGTACATGGGAGGAGGACATAGGGACCGAACTATGGGAAGCAGTCACACGGGGGAGCCGCGAGGCTTGCGACCTCGCCGGACCCTGACGGGAGGTCAGGCAGCTGCTGTAGGAAGTCTCAGAGGAGCCGGAGCTGTGTGCCCTCCCCTCGGAGCCGCCCCCCCTCCGAGAACTCTGAAAAATCAACACCGTTGGTATGTCCCGTATCAGATCGGGAGTTCTGGGGCGGAGAGCAAATTATAGCCTCTGCACCCGTTGAGCCATTGCCTGGCTCCGACGACGAATGGCAGCAACCAGCAAGTTTCAACAAGCCACGACAAGTTAATCCAGCCGACGTGCCTTTGCCAGAGGACCCGATGGAACACCAGGATGCAGCACCGCAGAATCGCCCTGACTTCCAGGAGGAGAGCCACGTGCAGAGCCTGAAGGACTTACTGAGACGGCAGGAGAGCCAGATGCAAGAAGTTCAAAAAGCTATGAAACGACTAGATGGCGGTAACAGTAAAACTTCGCAGTTAATAGTATATAAAAAGGCGTCAGATGCAATTAAGGACGGGCTGGAGGCAATTGGCAGGGAATGTGAAAAACGAGAAAAATAGGAAAGGGAGGGGGTGGAATCAGACCTCGCTCCCGAGGAGCTCCGTATTAAAAGGGAGCGAATACAAAAATGGGCTAGACAATGTGTTGAAGATGGGATGTGGTCTGTAAGAGAGGCAGATGAATATTTGAGAGCGCAATATGGAAAAGGGCTGGAGACTGGGTTAGCTGATCGGTTTGCAAATATGCGTCAACTTACTGATCCACAGGGAAACAAAAGGGAATTGTATAGCAGTGATAATAATGATAATTTGGGTGCTGCCCCTGTGCATCAGGGTAGAGATATTCCTCGAGATCATTCTTATAATACAGGGCAACGTTGGCAAGGGGTAATCAGAGATGCAACCATTGAAGGGATCATGTTACCTGGTAGTATTACAGCAATGCCAGTGCACACAGATAACAGAGGACAAAGGCAGTGGTCACCCTTCGATTGGAAAACAGTTAACCAATTGCAAAGTGCAGTTATGCAATATGGTATGGATAATAAGCACGTGATGCAGCTAATCAATTCATTTTTCAAGGGGCAAGTACTAGCTCCAACAGATATTAGGGCATTGATGGAGTTATTGCTTCCTCCAACGGGGTATTTGCTGTTCTTGGACAAGTGGCAGGGGAAGGTGGAATTGGCAGTATTAGAAAGTGTTCGTTTACCAGCTGATGATCCGTTGCAGTTAGCTAGCATGGACCAGTTGCTGGGTCGTGGGCAGTATGCGGATGGTGCTACTCAGGCAGCACTTCATCCAAGGATTTTGCAGCAAATGCAAGGGCTTGCTCAGGCGGCAGTGAAAGAGTTGCCAAATATAGGTAACCCTGTGCCACCCTATTCTACAATAAAGCGGGATCCTGGGGAACCATATATGAAGTTTGTAGATCGCTTGAAAGAAGGTATAGATGCCTCTCCTAACTTGACTCCAGAGGCAAAAGCTGCTGTGGGGAAAAGATTTGGCTATGATGAATGCAAACACCGAATGCCAACAGATATTAGCCGGTTTGGGAAAAACTGCTTCTTTAGCAGAGATGGTGGAAGCTTGCACATGGGTACTGTATGCAACAGAAGGTAGAAAAAGCAAAATACATGCTCAAGCCCACGCTGCGGCCTTGGCTGCAGCACTTAATCCTGCAATGAAAGGCCAAAGCCCTTCTTCTTGTGGCCTAGCATGTTTTACTTGTGGACAGACATGATATCTTAAAAGAAACTGCCCTCAGTATGCTTAGCAGCATTGCAAAAATGACATAACTGTCCAGTTAATCTGGTAACAGATTCTCTTTATGTTGTAGGAACTGTACAAAGAATACATAGAGCGCTTTTGCAGCGAGTTTCCAATTCCTTGTTGTTTGAAGCATTGTTAGATTTGTGGAACGTATTAGATTATAGGACAGCACCAGTATTTATCATGCATATAAAAAGCCATACTAACATACCAGGTGGTCTAGTAGAAGGAAACAGCATTATAGGCAAACTTGTGGCAGTAACAGATATATCCCCTTTTGAACAAGCCAGACAAGCTCACGAATTCTTTCATCAATCCTCAGCAGCACTCCAAAAGCCGTTTACACTTGCCAAGGAACAAGCTCGAGCCATTATTGCAGCTTCTCCTGATTGTGCCCGCATAGTACCTCTCCAACAAAAGGGAGTAAATCCTCGGGGCTTGCAGCCAGGTCAGTTATGGCAAACTGATATTACTGAATTTGCACCTGGCCAACAAAAGTACATTCATGTCTCCATATATACCTGTTCAGGACTGCTGTGGGCTACAGCTTTGACCTCAGCAAATGCAAAGGCAGTAAAACGTCATTTATTACAGGCTTTTGCTGTCATGGGTGTCCCTACACAAATCAAAACAGATAATGGTCCTGCATATCACTCTGACAGACTTGCAACCTTCCTCCTACAGTGGAAGGTACAACACCTGTTTGGAGTCCCTTAAAATTCTACTGGCCAAGCAATTATTGAGCATGCACACCGTACATTAAAAAAATCTTTTATCTATTTTGAAAAAACAAGGGGGAATTAGTGTGAGCCCAGAAGAGGTATTGATGAAGGCATTGTATGTGCTGAACTGGCTTAATCCTAAAAGTGAAACTGAAATGGAACCGGTTGTTATGCACCATATCAAAAATGTCAAAGATTTTTCCGAAGATGTGCCTACGGTTAGTGTGTTTAATCCAACACCACAACAACGGGAAGGTCCTATGTCACTAATAACCCGGGGAAGGGGATATGCTTGTGTTTCTACAGGTAACCACAAAAATTCGTGGATCCCAGCAAAGTGGGTGAGACCTTGGCTAGCTAACAGAGAAGAAACTGATTGCAATGATGACAACCCTTAACCTCAGAGATGTTACCGCTTTAAGCAATGAATGTAGCCAATGTTGAGAATACCACTTTGTAAAACAGAGCAGCGATTAATGTTTTGTTATTGGACATGTTCACAGTTATGAAGAGTTTGATTGTATGTCTTGTTTGAACTTAAAAGTTAACAAGATAGAAGATTTGCAGAACAAGAAAAAAACAGAAGATATTGGGTTTTTTGGGTTGAATGCCTTGTTTGGTTAAAAGGAATATTGAAAAGAGGTCTGTTCTTGTTAATTGTAATTTTATTAGCCTTAATGTTCTTACCCTGTATTTCACACTGTCTTTAAAGCATGATACGGCACATTGTTAATATTATATTAAATAAAAGAGGGGGGGATATAGTGGCAGAGTCCCCCCCCCGCCCCGGGGGGATGGGGTTGGCCAGCCTGGCTGAGCGGTGAAGCCAGAGACAAAAGAAACAAAAGGAGCACCATTAGAAGGTAATAATGAGTGAACAATCGCCGGACACACTGGTGCAGAGCGCGGACACACTGGTGCAGAGCGCGTTGACAGTACATGCAGCCTATCATGTTATTGTATAGCACGAGTTACAACCAATCACATTGTTGGAAGGCGCGTGGACAGGGCAGCTTTGCTATAAAGTTAGCCCGGTCCGACAATAAAGCAAACTCTGTGAACATCATATTGGTGTGCCAGGTTATGTGGCTCCCATGGAAAAACGAAGAGAGTTCCTCTACCTGGTCACACGTCCCACAGCTGTGCTCACTGCTGCCATCCAGTATTGGTGTAGAAGTAGGGCACACCCTGCAGCCTGACACCTGGGTGGCAGCACTTTCCCACCAGAGCTCTGTCTGGACAGCTGAATCACTTGTGATGGGTGCCAACCATACAGACACCATGGCCTTCTTGCAGGTGGACATCATACTCCCTGGTTGAGCTGGCAGAGCTTCCCCACCTTTCCTATGTGCCCTTCCACACGAACTGCCTCGTTCCACTCTTCTTTGCCTGCTCTGCTCACAGCTCTCCTGGTTGCTAGTGCTCCCTATGCTGCTTGATGTACTCTTTGCAAATCAAATCAAAGTTGACTGAGCATAGAGACTGAAGTCCCTAGAGGTGATGTCTCAGAAGGCAGCAGGGTTATACCACATACCGAAATTGCTAGTACTGTTGCCTCTTCTATTTCCTGCCCAGAATAAGCAGAGGAATTTGGTCTCCTGGGCTGTCAATACATCATCTTTCATCAACATTAAATTCATACATAATTGTCCTGGTTTTGTTAAAAACAAGTTTCTTTTTTAGTGAATTTGCCTGTCAGCTAAAGCCTTCATGTTCACTGCATTTTCCTGGAGAACCCAACACATGTTTTGGTTAAACCTAGCAATGGAATGCAAACTTATTGATAAGCACGGATGGACATCTCGCGAGAGGGGCAACGAGAAACTGATGTCCGAGAGACTGACCAACGGTGTATAACATTCCATTCACGTGAATACTTCATATAAAAGTGGGAGATCACGAGGATCTCGTCCCTTTTGCTGCCCTTTTTCCCTTTTTTTTTTCCTCATGGCTGACATTAGGAGAGGACCTTGCTGGTCGTCCCTGCACACTGAGGCCTAGTGAGAGACTGAATCCAGTTCCGGTTGGCTACAGAGTCTAATCCAGGACTTTGGGTGCTGGCTCTGCAGTTGCTGAGACTTACAAGATTGGTTTTGTACATTTTGTATTATTTTCTCTATTCTTATTAGTAGCATTAGTAAAACATCTTTAACTTTTCCAACTCTCTTCTCTCTGTTCTTCTTTCCCTCCTGATCGCCTGCCCTGAGTGGGAAGGGGGGAGAGGGAGGGGCAAAAGGGGGAAGTGGGGGGGAGAGGAGGATAACAATACATCTGCCAGGGTTTGATTGTCACCCCGCAATCTTAACCCTCGACAGATAATTTGGCGCCCAACGTGGGGCGAGAGAAAGGGGTAAATTTGGAGATTTTTGGCTTTTCTACTGCTCTGACGTACCTTTCAATTTTCTTGGCACGGTGCCAACTCATAGAGTTGTGATACTCGCGCGTCTGTTTGCTACGGATATCATTTAGTGGTATTATGGCAAAGTGAATTACATTGACTTAAAGATGTTGTGGCATAAGTTGTATCAGTTATTTTCTACGTTGTGCTCACTGATCCCATATCTGTGTTGGTGTTTCTTTCTGAATCGAAGTATTCATTATATAACAACAAGAAACTGGACAGCAGTCATGATGATACTGTGTGGTATGGCACCGGTTTATTTTATTGTACTGCAGCCGTTAATGAATTTCTACTCGATTTTGCTTTAGCTTGAAAAACCTCCAGGAGCGATTAAAGAGCAGAATGGCTCTATATTTGCTAATTGGTCAAGCGAATCTTTAGAAAGGCTGACTAACAATACTTTTGTGATTTCGCTGGGACAGTTTGCAAATGTGTTAGAGAACTCTGAATATCCTTGGAGCTTTGATAGAACTGTGATGGTGTTATCTGGTTTGCTGAATGTGTGTCAGTTTGTGTTACTGTTAAGAGAAATGAGGTTCAATAGGAGGTTTGCGTCTCTTTTTAGTCCTGAGATTTGCGGTGCGTCTTCGGAAGCTTTAGCAAAAAGCACTCCTAGCCGCTCGAGAAAAGGCAAAACAGCTAAAGCTGCTGCTGTAGCCACTGCCCCCCCAACCGCGGCTTCACAGGCTGAAGCTACAGCTCCTACGCAGAGCTCCTCTGCCAAGGTCGCTGCAGATAACGTTACCTCTCCAGCCTCAAAGGCTAACAAGGCAGCCCCCCCATCTTCACACACTGGGCACTGTTGCTGCTGTAACCACAGCAATCACTGTGACAGTCATTCAGACTCTGAAAATGAATCAAATGATGGTGAACCCATATCAGCATCAGTTGCTGGTTGTAAGAAAGTCACTAGAAAGACTACCCGTGCAGCAGGTGATGGCACAGGGCCAATATCAACCCAAGACGCATCATCAGGACAGGGTGGAGATGAAGTGACCACCACTCGGTCCTTTTCTCCAGGTGAGCTGAGAGAGCTGCGAAAAGACTTTAGTCGTCGTGAAGGCGAGAATATTTTAACCTGGCTGCTGCGATGCTGGGACAATGGGGCAGAAACAATTGAATTAGAAGGTGGTGAAGCCAGGCAGCTGGGATCTCTGTCAAAATATTCCACCATTGATAGGGCAATTTCAAGAGAGTCTAATGCTGCTACTCTCTGGACCCGATTCCTGGCAGCTATGAAAGTCAGATTTCCCTACAAGGAAGATTGTATATCCAAGTTAGGGAAATGGAATACTATGGAGAGAGGTATCCAGTTCCTGAGAGAATTAGCTGTGCGAGAGATCATCTATCTAGGACCAAACAGCCAAGAGGGGACAGACCCAGATAGAATCTATGTGGCGCAGATTTGTACAAAGTGTACCACCTGCATATGCTAAGTCATTGGCAGGGATGGTCTGGTCGGCTAGAGGTATACAAGAAATTAATGAAGTGATTGAGCAGCTCCGGTACTTTGAGGACAGCCTTGCTGGTTCTCTACGGGCTTGTGTCTCCGCTGCGGAGAAATTGTGTGAAAAATCTGATGACCGGTTTGAAAAGCTGTTGCAAGAAATCAAAGAGCTCAGAGAAGACTCGTACCGTTCACGACCTGCACAAACCTATGTTTCAGCTGTCAGGAGAAGACATTTCCAATCTCGAGAGAGAGGGCAGAGACAGCCCACAAAAAGAGGTTCACTGTGGTTCTTCCTACATGAGCAGGGAGAAAACATGAAGAAGTGGCATGGAAGGCCTACCTCAGAACTTCAAGAACGAGTACGTGAGATAAAAGGAAAAACTCCTAGGAAGGTGGCTGCTCCAGTTTACAAAAGGAGCAGAAGAGATTCTGATGCTCTTGAAGGAACCTCTAATTCACACCCAGAGACTGTGCAAAACAGGAATTAGAGGTGCCCTGCCTCCAACCAGGTGGAGGAAAGGGATAACAGAGTTTATTGGACTGTACAAATACTATGGCCTGGTACAACACAACCCCAGGAGTACAAAGCTTTAGTGGACACTGGTGCTCAGTGCACTATAATTCCTTCTAATTATAAAGGAACGCAATCCATCAATATTGTTGGAGTGACTGGGGGATCCCAGGAACTGACTGTTGTAGAGGCTGAAATGAGCCTAACTGGAAAAAACTGGCAAAAGTATCCCATTGTGACTGGTCCAGATGCTCCGTGCATCCTTGGTATAGACTGCCTCAGGAGAGGGTATTTTTAGGACCCAAAAGGGTATAGGTGGGCATTTGGTATAGCAGCTGTGGACACTGAGAAAACTGAACAGCTGTCTGATTTGCCTGGTCTTTCAGATGACCCTTCTGTTGTAGGACTGCTGAGGGTTGACGATCAGCAGGTGCCAATTGCTACCACGACAGTGCATCGCCGGCAATATCGCACCAATCGAGACTCTTTGATTCCTATCCAGCAGCTGATCCGTCAATTGGAAAGCCAGGGTGTGATCAGTAAGACTCGCTCACCTTTTAACAGCCCAATCTGGCCAGCGTAAGTCTAGTGACGAGTGGAGACTAACTGTAGACTATCGTGGCCTGAATGAAGTTACACCACCACTGAGTGCTGCTGTGCCTGACATGCTAGAACTGCAATTTGAACTGGAGTCAAAGGCAGCCAAGTGGTATGCTACAATTGACATTGCTAATGCATTTTTCTCTATTCCTGTAGCAGCAGAGTGCAGGCCACAGTTTGCTTTCACCTGGAGGGGCATCCAGTATACATGGAATCGCTTGCCCCAGGGGTGGAAACACAGTCCTACCATCTGCCATGGACTGATCCAGACCACGCTGGAGCAAGGTGAAGCTCCAGAACACTTGCAATATATTGATGACATCATCGTATGGGGCGACACAGCGGAAGAAGTCTTCGAGAAAGGTGAGAGAATAATTCAGATTCTTTTGGATGCTGGTTTTGCCATAAAACAAAGCAAGGTCAAGGGACCTGCACGAGAGATGCAGTTTTTAGGAATAAAATGGCAAGATGGCCGTCGTCAGATCCCAATGGATGTGATCAACAAAATTGCAGCAATGTCTCCACCTACTAATAAAAGGGAGACACAGACTTTCTTGGGCATTGTAGGTTTTTGGAGAATGCATATTCCTGACTACAGCCAGATTGTGAGCCCTCTCTATCGAGTGACTCGTAAAAAGAACCAATTTGAGTGGGGCCCTGAACAACAACAAGCCTTTGAACAAATTAAGCGTGAGATAACTGATGCGGTGGCCCTTGGACCAGTCCGAACTGGACTAGATGTTAAAAATGTGCTCTACACCGCAGCCGGAGATAATGGACTTACCTGGAGCCTCTGGCAGAAAGCACCAGGAGAAACCCGAGGTCGACCCTTAGGTTTTTGGAGTCGAGGATACAAAGGATCTGAGGCCAACTATACTCCAACTGAAAAGGAGATACTAGCAGCATATGAAGGAGTTCGAGCTGCTTCAGAAGTGATCGGCACTGAAGCACAGCTCCTCCTGGCACCTCGACTGCCGGTGCTGAGCTGGATGTTCAAAGGGACGGTTCCCTCTCCACATCATGCAACCGAAGTTACATGGAGTAAATGGATTGCACTGATCACGCAACGAGCTCGAATTGGAAGTCCCAACCGTCCAGGGATATTAGAAGTTATTACAGACTGGCCAGAAAGTAAAGACTTTGGGATGTCTCTAGATGAGGAGGAAGTAAAACGTGCTGAAGAAGCACCACCATATAATACGCTTTCAGAGACTGATAAGCAATATGCACTGTTCACAGATGGATCCTGTCGTCTTGTAGGAAAACATCGAAGGTGGAAAGCTGCTGTGTGGAGTCCCACACGACAAGTTACAGAAGCCACTGAAGGACAAGGTGAATCCAGTCAGTTTGCAGAAGTGACAGCCATCCAGCTGGCTTTGAACATTGCTGAACAAGAGAAGTGGCCAATACTTTATATCTATACTGACTCATGGATGGTTGCAAATGCCTTGTGGGGGTGGCTACAGCAATGGAAGAAAAGCAACTGGCAGCGCAGAGGTAAACCCATTTGGGCTGCCACACTGTGGCAAGACATTGCTGCTCGGCTAGAGAGCCTGCCTGTGAAAGTTCGTCATGTAGATGCTCATGTGCCTAAAAGTCGAGCCACCGAGGAACATCTAAACAACCAACAAGCAGATCAAGTTGCTAAGATTAAAGTAGCTGAGGTGGACTTGGACTGGCAACATAAAGGTGAACTTTTCCTAGCTCGGTGGGCCCATGATGCTTCAGGGCATCAAGGTAGAGATGCAACATACAAATGGGCTCATGATCGAGGGGTGGATTTAACTATGGACACTATTTCACAGGTTATTCATGAATGTGAAACTTGCGCCGAAATCAAACAAGCAAAATGGTTAAAACCTGTATGGTATGGGGGGCCATGGTTAAAGTATAAGTATGGAGAAGCATTTTCCTGGAGAACCCAACACATGTTTTGGTTAAACCTAGCAATGGAATGCAAACTTATTGATAAGCACGGATGGACATCTCGCGAGAGGGGCAACGAGAAACTGATGTCCGAGAGACTGACCAACGGTGTATAACATTCCATTCACGTGAATACTTCATATAAAAGTGGGAGATCACGAGGATCTCATCCCTTTTGCTGCCCTTTTTCCCTTTTTTTTCCTCATGGCTGACATTAGGAGAGGACCTTGCTGGTCGTCCCTGCGAACTGAGGCCTAGTGAGAGACCCTCGACAATAATAAATACAAGTTTTTAGAAACACAGTTTCATTTTTATGAGACTTCATTACCCACAGGAATCAATATGAAATTGCATTAGGAATGAGAATAGTAAAGCTGTCAAACTGCATTTTTCCTTCTGCAGTACTGAAATTATCTGTCCATCCTGTGAAACCATAAAATGAAAACTTTTGATAATTACACAAAGAGCAGGGAAAAAAAAAAAATAATAAAAATAGTATTCTAGTGACCCCTGCTGGTTATGAAGTGGGAAAAACATTTCATATGCAACCATCAGCTTTCTTCTCTCAATTGCTTTAGAGTATTTATTTTCTTGGATATGAGATTATCAAACATTCGTATTCAGTAATGCGACTACATTTTGATGGCCAACTCACTGGAAGATTACATACTTATGAGCATCCCTTTCAGACAGGAGTATAAGCATTATATCACTTTGCTTTTTCTTCAAAATTTATCATTTCTTTTTTAATGTTGTCATTATGTTCATTTTCCAGACTGTCAGAGGAAAAAGATATCCATAGGCACTAATTATGTTCACAGATGTGCCAAATAAGGCAATATGCTATATGTAGTTTTGGTCCTGTTTCTAAATAGAAAGTAGAGTAATGAAAATACTAAAATAGTTTTCTCTTGAAGTATAACCATCAATTAAGAATTTATTTTCATTTAATTAAAATAGGTGTGGAGCTTTTTCTTCCTTTTCTTTTGGGGTGGCAGTGGTGCGGAAAGACAGAAAAATCATTATATAGCTGTTGTGTCCCAAGACTTTTTTAGGAGGAAAACAAATTAATTTGTGCTGCTGAGCAAACTGGAATCTACTTAAATTCCTATCGTGCTCCCTTCTTTGCTTTCTCTTGCAATTTTGAACGCTGTATTTGTTGTAAAACAGACTATGGTTTTTAGTGTCTTAGAGCTGTTGACAACTAATGACTACAAAAAAGACTTAGGATGGCTCCCTTCTTCAGCATAATCTCAGACTTGATACTTGAATAACTGAAGTTACAAGTTTCAAGAAGATTGGCGCAATTACTTTTTACACACATAAACTGCCATACTGTTCCTAGTAAATTCTGTAGAAATTCTTACTATAAGTTTTATGAGCAAACTGGAGCAAGAAGTTGCCTTCCAGCTGTTTCTCAAAACGTATACAAAACATACAAAAGCAAAGTACTCCAATAATGCAATGGTGCTGGGTGTATCAAAACAAAGGACATGGCTTACCTAGGCAGAATAGTTTAGCTCACCAAATTGCATTTGTCAAAGACAAAATGCTTTAATTGATTTTCTTTTCTCCAAATGCATTCAACTCTTCAGCAAATCCAAAAATGTCTGAGAACAGGATATATTCCTACAGTTACCTAAAACTTTGCAAGGCACCCTATAACAATCGACAACTGCTACCTGGAATCCAAAACTACAGCCAAAATCCAGTTTTAATATTAAATTAGAGAGGGGAAAGGGTAGGAGAAAGGTCACTGACAAAACAAGCACTGCCGATTCTTCTGTGGATCATTTTTCATTTACCTACAACCTATGTGAAGACAGAACAAACACTCAGACTATTCATCTAGCTGCTCCAACATACTTTAGCAGAAGTACACTACTTTTCACTTGTCAAAGTACAAAGAATCCAAGATAACCAAGGTTGTTAAAGACTTTTTTTGGAGGAGTAGTTTGGTTTTTGGTTTGGGTTTGGTCTGTTTTGGAAAGAGATTTCCCCATTTGGAATTTGGGTTATGAAAGTAATTTAAATTTGTTCTATTAGCTTTAACTGTAGACTATAACTTAGACATTAAAAAAGCCCTTAATAACAGCTATACAAATACTATATGTTATTCTGTAATGCAGCAGAATAATGAAACAGAGATCCTCCCTAAAGTCAAAGGCGCTCAGACTTCCAAAGGTACTGATCAGCATGACAACACTAGGAATTAAAAACAACACACACACACACACACTCTCACACCCTGGAATAGCCTAATGGAATTTTTTCAAATATATGATCAATGCAACCTTTTGGAAGACAATTAAATAAAGGAAAAAGTTTCAAGAACTAATAATATTAAACCGCGTCTTGCTCAAAAAGACAGCATACACATACCAAACATTTTGCCTCAAAATACTAAGATACAACCAGAAAGAATGATCTTGTTTTTACATAACAAATTCATATAGCTAAAAAATTACAACAAACACGGTCATAGAAAATGCTATCTTACCTTCCTTTTTTAACCATTTCACAATGTTTCCTTCTTCCATTGTAGGAGAAAGTGCAGGCATGAGAACTTTAATACCAGGTGTACCTGAAAAATAAACACATTATTATCTAGACTAATTCAGTATAATTATTTTCTCAGTTAACTGCTTAACACAAAAGAAACTAGAAGTCCATGAATCTGAAAGACAGCTAAACAAAAGATTCATTATGATGCTCTTTAAGCTTACATACAAGCATGCACTCCTAAGAGCACCAAGGAATACAAGGCACCAAATATAGAACCTGTATGTCAACTTGAGTATGAAGTCATAAATAATACAAAGTATTAGCAAATTGAACTCTGTCTTAAGTAAAAATACGATGTAGAAAATTTGGATCTGATGAAGATGACTCATGCTGTGTCAGTTTGGATTCAACTATTTTTTAATGGAAGCTTGCTCCACAACCAAGTCTTAGTGCATTATTAAAAATATACAAACGAGTATTTCAAGTACCCTTCAGTTCAGCCTGACCTACTGAACAATTCTATAGCAGATGTAATTGAAACAGGATTATATAACTTTTGTCCAACAGTAACATAAACAGAAAAAATATCTACAACTTGCTTAGAGTTCCAACTACGCACAAGCTATCATGTGCAGAATGAAAAAGCAGCTATAAAATACAAACATGCATTAGGAAAACAAACAAACAAACCAACCCCCAAAAAACAGCAGCTAGCATTAAGCTATCAAGCATTTTTTATTTTATTCCCCCCTCACTTTTAAAATATCAGAGATTTCAAAACAGAGCCTGCTAATACCCCCTGCCTCTTGTGTATCAGTCATACGTACTAAACCAAACCAAATCATATTTCCCATTTTAGGGGTTTTCCACACATGGCGCTGCATATACTTAGTTCTGCCCCGTCAATAAAACCTGCCCCTTTCAGCAAAACCTCTGTTAAAATGATGTGCCACAGCCTCTGATTTACTCCAGAACACAAGCGAATGAGACAAGTCTTAAAGAGTTGTGCTTTAATTTCCTACTTGCTTGGCAGGAAAGGAAGTCTGAATATAAGATTTGTCAGACATAAGCAAGCCCAGAGGAGAGAACAACATACACACAAATGCACACACACATATCTCACTCCTCAAGAGAGGCCAGAACCACTGCAATCACAAGAAACTGGGTGAGAAGTATCAGGTGAGGGGTATTGCTCCCCACTGATAAACCCGGAAGTACTACAGAGGATAGTATTACTCCACACACAAATTCCTCAGTGCTATTTACCATAGTTTTCCTTCCTAGTTACGCAGTGTGCGAGCAGTATGATTACAAATGTCTAACCAGAGTACCAGGCAGGCAGGTATCTTCTCTTCTGTTTCAGAGTACTTATCCATCTTCAGGCTTCTAGTTATGGGCACACAAGTGTGAGGACAGAGCGGGGTACAAATGTGCATAACATATCTAGCCAATTGTTAGAATTTTTGACTCATAATCAAAGGCTAGAATCCATCATTATGACCTCTGTCTTAGTGCTGAACTGCAATATTAAGGGCATGCCAAAGCAAATAATGTAATCCCATTCTACCAAAGTTCCAACATTAAAAAACAAATGGGGATTCAAGAGTCTTGAATTTCTAGATCAGAAGTTTCATTGTTCTTATCAAAGTCTAGCAGAAACACCACATCCTCTTTCTCCTCTCCTCCTCCTCTTTGCCATAGGCTGTGGAATTTTTTCCAGATGACAAATTAAAGTATCTCTTTTAAATTAACAGAGCCCTCTGATCCTTGTGCTTCAGACACTGATGATCCACCTGTGTCACTAATAAACTTTTCCAATGTTTATTTATCCTTTCTGCTAGGAAACTGTATCTACTTTGCAGATTGAAATTGCCTAATTTCAAGTTTCAGTGATTGGATCTCATGTATCTGTTAAAAAGCTTGAAAGATTTCTCATTACAGAGATCCTTCTCACGGGTGCCTATATACAGAGACCTGGTAAATTCTTAGCCTTTCATTTCCTTTAACAAGCCAAATTACAAAAGCCCAATGTATTTAAGCAACACAACACCACAACCTCTCTGGCCCTGCAACACCATGTACTAGACACAGCTAGCTAGCAGATCACTCCGTCTGCCAACTGACTGAGCCTGCTTTAGTAAACTCATACAGAGAGAAGAAGTGGGACTGCACAGAAGTAAGCTGAATGCCATATAAAGTGGGATTCTTCTGAGGACAGAGCTCATGATACAGCACACTCCTTGGCTTCATAGCACACTACTTCTTTTGTCATTTGGTCCAGTATATCAAATTAGTATTCAGACATATAGCTTGTAATACAAGAAATACTCTCTCTCTAAACTTTTAAAGAACAGTTCTGGGGCCAAAGACATATAAATAAATATATAAATACCTTTTTAGATACTATTAGATTGGTGCAAAAGTAATTTCAGTTACAGACAGTGAATTTTAAATCATAACTAGGCTCAAACATGTCTTTATTAATCAAACTAGGAACCATTACAATCAACACATTTTTGCCAACAAGAAATAAGCTCATTTGCTCCTATAGCGTAAAAATCCATGCTTTGGGATTCGACAAACTCCTGAAAGCATCTTTTGCATCCTGTTGGTTGTAGAGGCATTTTCCCTGCAAAAAGTTGTCGAGATGCTTGAAGAAGTGGTAGTTGCTTGGCGAGAGGTCAAGTGAATATGACAGATGAGGTAAAACTTCTTCGCCCCATTTATTCAACTTTTGAAGCGTTGGTTGTATGATGTGCAGTCAGGTGCTGTCATGAGGAAGAACTGGGGCCTGTTGACCGATGCTGGCTACAAGTGTTGCAGTTTTCAATGCATCTCATTGATTTGCTGAGCATACTTCTCAGACGGAATGGTTTCGCCAGAATTCAGAAAGCTGTAGTGAACAGGCTGCAAACATAAGGGCCACGGGCTAATTCCTGCCCTCCATCTTGTTTTATCCAGCCTGGCACCTTGTTTCTACCTGTCAGCAGCACCGAGCTCGTTGCCCATACACTCCTGCCAGCGTGTTTGCTCACATGTGTAGGGCGTGTGATGTGCATTATGCTGCAGGAGTAGAAGAACGGCTGGAGCTGTGGATGTAGCTATAGGAGAGTGACAAGTCTGTGTAAGAGGAGTAATAGGTAAGACTGACAGAGGACACTAGTAAGTGTCTTGGGGCACTGAAAGTCAAGAATTACATCGGGGGGGCTGTGGCAGTGGAGGGACTTTTCTGCCACTGAGGACCTCTTCGATGTAATTGCCATGCATGGGATAACAACAGGGAAGGACATTTTTGATGTGGTAGAGAAGTATATAAGTAATCATAAACTATCCTGGGAAAAGCTGGTAGGGCTAACTACCAACAGTGCACCTCCCATGTGTGGAGAAAAAATAGGCTTGGTTGGACTAATGAAGGAGAAAACGCAAAGAAGTAACTGCCACACACGTTTGATAACGTATCACTGCATTATCCATGAAGCTCTGTAGGGAAAGGTTCTGGAACTGGATAGTATTATGACCATAGTAATGAGAAGAGTGAACTTCATTCAAGCACGTAGTTTGAATCATCACCAGTTTCAAGTGTTTTTGCAGGAAATGGACTTGGACCATGAAGACGTGCCATACCATAAAGAAGTAAGGTGGCTGAGCAAGAGTGCAGTCCTGAAACGATTTCTTGAGCTTAGGGGAGAAACTGCACTTTTCATGCAAAGTAAAGGAAAACCCTTGCCTGAGCTGTCAGATACGAACAGGCTGCGGGATTTTGCTATGCTATGTGACATAACCAAGCATTTTGCACAACTCAATCAGAAGCTGCAGGGACACGAACAAGTCATCATGCAGATGTCCAACATGATCACGGCGTAATTTGTACCTATGGAAGTCCCAAGTGGACAAGGACAATCTCGTACACTTTCCTACTTGTCAGAGCATCTCAGCCTCACTTCCCAGTGCTTTTTCATGCATTCAGTTGGGTACCAATTTGAGCCAGTTAACTGATGAATTTGACCAGTGCTTCTCAAATTTTAGAAGAGAGCACTCAAACTTCGCCATCGTTGCCAATACTTTCACCACTGATGTCAGCAATGCACCCCATAACCTTCAGATGGAATTAATTGATATTTAAAGCTATAGCGGCATCAGAGCAAAGTTATGTTAAAACTGAGGACTTTTTACTGTCTATTACTGCCCTCTGCTCTGATGCCACAGCTCCAGCTTCATGCTGCCCATATTTTGTCAGTGTTTGGGAGCACCTGTCTGTGCAAATACATTTTCAATAATGAATTGAAGCACAAGTCTTCGAGGACAGGTCTTGGCACACAAGTCTTATGAGAAGCAGTTGAAGGAACGGGGGCTCTTTAGCCTGGAGAAAAGGAAGCTCAGAAGATACCTCATTGTTGCCTGCAACTACCTGAAAGGAGGCTGCAGCATGGAGGGTGTCAGTCTCTTCTCCCAAGTAGCAAATGACAGGACAAGGGGAAATGGCCTCAAGTTGTGCCAGGGGAGGTTTAGATTGTATATTAGGAAAAAATTCTTTACAGAAAGGCTTGTCAGGCATTGGAACAGGCTGCCCAGGGAAGTGTGGAGTCACCATCCTTGGGGGTGTTTAAAAGGCATTTATACAAGATTTAGTGCTAGAGTTAGGTTATTATTGGACTCAATGATCCTGAGAGTCTCTTCCAACCAGAATTATTCTATGATTTTATGAATCTAAACACAACTAAGCACAGATCACACATCACTGACGACAACTTCTCACGTAGTTGTAAGAGGATCAGTTCTCAATCGGTCATTGTCAACTTCCAATGGTCAGCCACTACACTCTGCATCTTCAAGGCTCTTATCTCCTTTGCAATGTCCAGATAGAGATGGGTGATAAATGGTCCTCAGGGCCAACATTGGAACCAGTGCTTTTAATTAATCTCCATCAATGACAGACAATGGGATCAAGTGCACTCCTGGCAAATTTGCAGACACCAAGCTGAGCGGTGTGGTTGACACACCTGAGGGACAGGAGGCATTCCAGGGGAATTTGGACAAGCTCAAGAAGTGGACCCATGAGAAACTCATAAGGTTCAACAAGGGCAAGGTCCTGCACCTGGGTCAGGGGAACCGTTGTTATCAATACAGGCTGGGGGACGAAGAGATTGAAAGCAGCCCTGCAGAGCACAACGGGTGGATCAAAAACTGGATACGAGCCAGCAATGTGCGATTGCAGCCCAGAAGGCAAATTGTATCCTGGACTGCATCAAAAGAAACGTGGTCAGCAGGTCAAGGGAGGTGATTCTGCCCCTCTATTCCACTCTGGTGAGTCTCCACCCAGAGTACTGCATCCAGCTCTGGAGGCCTCAATACAAGGACCTATTGGAGAGGGTCCAAAAGAGGGCCACAAAGATGATCAGAGGGATAGAAAACCTCTCCTACAAAGAACAGCTGAGAGAGTTGGGGTTGTTTAGTCTGGAGAAAAGAAGAGTCCAAAAAGGAGATGACAGGGGTAAAACACTAAAACAGGTTGCCCAGAGAGGTGGTAGATGCCCCATCCCTGGAAACACTAAAGGCTACGTTGGATGTGGCTCTGAGTAACCCAAGCTAATTGAGGTGGTCCGTGCTTATTGCAGTGGCAATGAGTTTAGATGACCTTTAAAGGTCCCTTCCAACCCAAACCATTCATAATTTTTTTAAGAATGTGAAACAGAAACACTGTAGCAAATGTTTAATAACCTCAGCAGCCAGCAATGATCTTAACATTTTAGAATGCACCAAGAGCAGAAAGTGAGTTATTTATTCCTAAAAGCCCCCAGGAGAGCAGCACAATGAGGATCATGCTCCCCAAAACACGTGAACTGAGCCCAGTGGATATGAACCCAGTGTATGCACAGTTCATGCTCCCAGAAGACTGCATGAGGAAATACACATATTTGTCTCAGCCCTTCCATGGTACTTGAATACATGTCAGTTTAATATTACTATAATGCTTAGAAATGTATCCAATGTTCCTCATAACACTGGCAATTGCCATTTGAATTACCTCCAAGGATTTTCTTTAACAAGTTTATTCTTGCAACCCCTCAACTTGGACCAATACACAGACAAATAAACTATGTTAAGAATGTGTATTATTCTATGAATGCCTGTGTTCATTTACCAAATCATGTTTTCTCTATGATCATTTTTCAAATACTGCAAATTAAAGCATGAGTTCACAATTTACACTATATATGTTCACTCAAAAAGTATTTACAGATACCAACAAGTAGATTACAGGATGCAAAGAAGTATTCTTTGTTTCATCTGTCTAACTTGACAAATCAACTTCGGCAATCAAAACATGATTTTGAAGCCATATCCCACAAATATCTAGGGCTATCTAGAACTAGTGGATATACTTCCATAAAAAAAAGTGAAAGCATTTCATATTTGTAATGAGGGGAAAAAAATTTTAAACATGGTGGTTCATGTTTCACTTCAGTAAAGAGTCACTTGAACCATTCCCCAGAATTTGTTCCATACTTTGGCATAAACATGAAATTAAGCAACAACTTTGTGCCACTGTAACATTTTCCCTTTCATATTTTGAGCAATGACCACAAAACATACAGTCCCCTCTGGTCCTTTGATCAAGTTAAAAGATCCAGCAGCAAGTACACACGAAGTGTACAAATAAATAATAAAATAAACTGGATACAAAGCAGAAGGAAGAATCCAAAAGTCAAGGCACATATCAAATCTGAAAGTGAGAAACTGCCATTTTCTATACTACTGTGCCTCACTGCAAAATGGTATCTGTAACTGAGGATCAGCACTCAAACTGATCTTAGAAGGCATGTGACTATGCTTTTAATAGCCAATATAGTAGGCTAACAGTCTTATGTGCTTAATGATTTATTACTAACAGTCACACTGAAACAAATGACATCTCACAGAATAAACCCACTTGTCACTAGATAAAAACTTCACAAAACCTCTACTAAGTGGGAGATCAGACAAGTACTCACAATGGTAACTAAAAAAAAATTATTTCCTTCATCCTTCCCCAGCTCTCCACCAGGTACACAGCATACTTGACTCATAAAGCTCTAGCAAATAATAAGGGGGTTTTATTATAACATAGCAGAACTTCTCTGCTATCTGAAAAAGACCAATATATCATGTGGCTCAAAGGAAAATTTGTTTCTGAAAAAAAATCCCACAGTGTTCAGTTACTCCTATTCAGGAAGACATGGGGAGCTGAGGGCTGCTCAGCAGCTTCAGCAGACAAGAGAATACAAATGCTCTTAATGAGACGTTATCTCCATATCACTGATGTAATAATGCACTCTACATCACAAAGCAAGAGTAAACAACATTCATCTTTCCACTTCTAGTAACACGCTTTATGCTGTAAATAGAGTATTATAAACTCAAATAGCCTTCCTTCCCTTCACAGTATGTTTGGCATTGGAAGGGACCTCAGAAGATCATCTAGTCCAATCCCCCTTCTTGACTGATGGAAACACTTCAGTGTAATTCTATTCTCGTGAATCTGCAAGCATATTTAGAAACTGTAAGAAAAACAGTTTAAAAACTAACCCTATGTTCCACTTCCCTTGAAGATGCTAAATACAAGACCTCACAAGTTGTGGGTAACCAACTTTTATACTACCTGGAAGGCTGCTAACATTTTACTTCAAAACATAATTACATACAAATATTATACTACTCTATGCAGTAATTTCATTCAGAAAAAGAAATACGTGGCTGTAAAATTCTGCTGTTTCAGAATAAGTTTGATCAAACTATTTCTAACCGTATTATTTTATTTTAGCTGTATTCTTTTGTTTGAATAACCTAGTTTGGCATTAGTAGTCAAACTCAGCATAAGCGGACAGGCTCACTGGAATTCCAGGCCACATACTGTGAACTTATCTTAACCTGGTTGCTTGGTTACAGTGGGCCTTGAAGATCAGTACCAGGAGATAAAGAAGAAACATCGGCAGAGGCTGCAAACCATCTAGATGAGAATAGTGAAAGAGCTGCCTGGGCAGAGAAAGAAAATCCAGTAAGAAACAAAGAAGCCCCCAGACTCAGAATTACTGTTGGACCAAAAGATGCATGGACAGAACATGAAGGACACATGAAGAGCAGGTGCATAGATTGTGAGAGTTTAAAAGCCCATGCCCCTTTTGTCTCAGGGTCCCTCTCCTTGAGAAGCACTCAGTCCAGACTATTTCTTTGTTGTACTTCTCATTTTCTTTTTAACTTTACTGTTCAACTAAATCACTTTTTTTAAGCACAAATGTCTGAGACTATGCTATGGTCAAGAACATTTATTTAATTGTCCCTGCAGACCTAAAACACACTGCAAGACAACTACTGATGTAATAGATGTTTTTCCTTAAAGCATTCAATGAAAGTTCAACATACTGCTTAAATTATAAACTAATGTGCATATGGCAACATTTTGTTTCCCAAATGGATTCAAGCAAAAGACAATTAACAAATACATCACAGGTCTTAATTTCAAAAGAAAATATTGGTTTACTTGTAGCTGCTAAAGGTTAGCATTTGAAATTCTACTGTATTTTCCCACATGGCAGTTGCATACATTTTTAATCTATTTTATTGTTTGTGGCAATTATAGCTCAATCTTGATTGTTAAATAGCAGCTAAGGTATACGGCATAAAACTGACATGAATTATTTAGAAAACCACTGCAAACTTTTAGTCACCTCCAGCAAGCAGGTTGTTCAGAAAAAAAACACACTTAAAAACTGAACCATCACAGTGCCAAGAAGATTTAATCCCTACCCTGGAAAAACGCACGCAAGACTTCTTTTCTCTCCTCTCAACTCCTATACTCACCACCAAAGCATAATAATTATTTCTAGGCTGCTTTTGCTAGCATATCACAGAAAGAAAAATATTCATGACACTCTTGGAAAATGTTGTGGGCAGAGGACTTGGGAGAACAAAACACTAAACTTCTGCATAGCAACGTACGGTAGATATGAAATTTGTAAACTCAAAGTCAATTTTTAAAACAAAAATAATTAAATAATTACAGAAAATATAGCTCCCATGCCCTTCTCCAGCTACTTGAAACACTACTTGTAGAATAAAAAGATTACAGAAAAGTGGTGGAATCTCCACATATTGGGCTGGGAAAAACAAACAAACAAACAAACAAAAAACAACAAACAAACCAAACAAAACTAAACCATAACCTCTTTCAGTACTTAACCATACTCAACCTAGAAAACTCTCAACTACATTAAGCACCTTTTTCCTTATGTACAACAGAATATTTATATATTTGAAGGCCTAAACTCCAATTTATCTGTTTTCCTCTCTACATTCAAATTCCTTCATTTTTTCTCAGTGATGACATTTTTCTAGACCTTTAATAAATCTCACATATCTCTCGAATACTGTCCCATCAAACTCATACCCTTCCTGATGTACTTCTAGTACCTCCAGACACCAAACCAAAGAACACTCTGCTAAACTAACTCATCTGCATGGCTTCTCATCCACTTCCCAATCGGTCATTGTTACTCAGTCGCTCCTAAGCAGTACATCAAAAGCCCTGCTCGACCTTGCCACCCTACACACCTACCCGGCAATACTAGACACTCACACTTCCCCACCACTTCGCACAGCCCTTATTTCTACCTCAGCACCATCCCTTAGTTAACGTCGCAGCTCCAGCAGCAGGCCAACAGCGCAGGCACCCAAATGACAATGAAGGGTGCAGAATCCAGCCCATCACTCACCCAGTAGCTTTCGGGTCCCGTGCAGACGCCTCCAGCCTTCTCGATCGAGGAAAAACGCGCCAGCACCCACAGCTGGCCGCCAGCCCAGAAGCAGCCTCAGGACCCTCCTGCGGCCACAGCTCCACCACAAAGCAGCCGCCATCTTGTTTCTCTTCCCCGCCCTCCCAGGAGCCGGGGCTGTCTCTTTCGCTGCCTGAGCATTGAGGTTAGGGGGGGGAGAGGGGGGAGAGGGGGGAGGGGGGGGAGGGGGGAGAGGGGGGGAGAGGGGGGAGAGGGGGGGAGAGGGGGGGAGAGGGGGGGAGAGGGGGGGAGGGGGGGGGGAGGAAGGGGGAGGAAGGGGGAGGAAGGGGAGGAGGGGGGAGGAGAGGGGGGGAGGGGTGAGGGGTGAGGAGGGGGGGAGGGGTGAGGAGGGGGGGAGGGGTGAGGAGGGGGGAGG
This sequence comes from Patagioenas fasciata, assembly GCF_037038585.1. Taxonomy (NCBI): domain Eukaryota; kingdom Metazoa; phylum Chordata; class Aves; order Columbiformes; family Columbidae; genus Patagioenas; species Patagioenas fasciata. The sequence goes on along the minus strand of NC_092524.1, from coordinate 22,976,921 downwards.
GGGAGGGGGAGGGGGAGGGGGAGGGGGAGGGGGAAAGGGGAGGGGGGAGGGGGAAAGGGGAGGGGGGAGGGGGAAAGGGGAGGGGGGAGGGGGAAAGGGGAGGGGGGAGGGGGAGGGGGGGGAGGGGGAGGAGGAGGGAGAGGAGGGGAAGGCGACACGCCCCCCACTCCGCAGCCAAACCGCCTCAGCGCAGAGGAAAGGTTTTACCAACGCCCTCTGCTCTACTGTTGGCCACCCGCCTGCACCTGGCACAGCGGTAAGCCCTCCCGCAGCACAAGCCGCGGTCGTTCCAGCCACTCGCCTGCTTGGACCTGACTGCCTCTATCGCCTAAAAGTACAAGCCTACCGCAGATGTATGCGTGCGTTTCTGAGCCCTGTCTGCCTGTCCGCACCTGGGATTCTCCCCTCCAGCTACTCCCACTACTGGCCCTTCCCTGCTCTCCCGACCGGGGGGAGAGAGTAGGGGGAAGGGTGCTAGTCTTTCCCCGGCCAGTCTGCCTCCGCGCCGGGAAGAGGACTCGCGCCGCCAGCCAAGGCATCGCTCGGATCAATAACACAGCGCCAAGGGTAGGCAGGCGCCCGCGAGGTCCCCGGAAGAAGCCCCCGGAAAAGGACCCCACACTCGCTGACCGACCTACGCCATGGCGGCCGCCGCCAACGACCGTGACGCTGCGCAGGTAACGAGGGCTACACGCAGACCCCACAAGTAGTAGCTACCCCTCAGGCCGCGTGAGCCTCAAAGGGGCTCAGCAGCGGAGGCCCGCACGCCTCATCCCCTCAGCAGCCCCTTTAAGCAGCCCAGTGGCGCGCCATGTGAGGCTGGCCACTTCTGCCTGCAGGCGGAGTTGTGCGTTCCAGGGTCCGCTCTGCCGCTGGGAGGAACTTCTGGAGACCTGAGACGGGACAGCGAACTAGCAAAGGCTCTGCTGGCGTGCTCGGGCCCTGTCATAGCCACCTCTGTCACCCCTGATCCTGCTGATGATCCCGCAATCTGCCCGCGCTTTGCCTGCCGCCTGGCTAGGGCCACTTCGTGTTAGCGGGTGCTGCAAGACAGCAGTTCGCAATTGCAGTTGTAGAAGCTATATTTGTAACCTTAGTAATCAGCTAGTAACTTTCATAGTTAATAATGAACAGAGAGTATAGAAATGTTATGAAATTTACTACACTTACCAAAATGTTGCCGGTTTACTCTCTGGCTGCAGTTACAAGGACTTGGGGCCCTATTTATTTATTTATAGTAACCCTTAGGGTTTAGATTTGTTTTGGTTTTTTTTTCTGTGCTGGATTGATTGAGTTTTTTTGTAGTTCAGTGGCTGACAGTACTGTGCTTCATCAAAGAAAGCAAACGTTGTGCTAGAGCATATGGGAGCATCACCTGGACAAGGCTTGAAATACCTGTCCGGTTCATATGGGGAACTGGTCAAGAGACCAGCCCAAGCATCAAGAACAGTGTGGACTGACAACAGGGAGATGAGAATCGTTGGCAGACTACATAATGTGGCCTGCCAGGAAACAGGGAAAGAATTTCCTTAGTCAAAAAGACAGAAGAAAAAAAAAAGAGGAACAAATGGAGTTGTTATCTTAATATGTAAAATGTTGTCACAGAGATGAAAGGGGAGAATGTCTTCTTTATGTCCATAACTGTTTGTTAAGAGATAACAAGCTTAAGTTTCAACAAGCAAGGTTTAGGTTAGGCATTAGGAAAATATTTCTAACCTGGTACAGTTAAATGGACTGCCCAAGGCACAGGTGTCAAACACCTTGCCCGCGGGCCGAATGCGGCCCGCCACCTTGTTTTATCCGGCCCAGCACTTTGTTTCCACCTGACGGCAGTGCTGAGCTCCTCGCCTTCAGGCTCCTGCCAGCGCGGCAGTCACGCGTGCAGCGTGTGTGACACGCATTGCTTGCGTTGCAGGAGCAGAACGGCGCGAGCTGCGGCCGTAGGTACAGGACAGTAGTGAGCCGGTGTGGGAAGAGTAATAGGTGAGACTGATGTGGGACACTAGTAGCTGCCTTGGGGCACTGAAAAAGCAGAATTACCAGGCGGGGGGAGATAGTAGTGAGGGGACAATGAGGCACTTAAAGGGGTATTCTCAACTGCGCAAACATTTCATTTAATTTTTTAATAAATTAGCTAGATACATGAACTTTAGCAATTACATGTTATTTTAAACAAAGTACCTCTAAAAAGATATTTTGTAACCAGTGACCAGGGTCCCACTCATGAATTGTAAATTGTTTTCCATGGATATGGCCAGCTCTGCTGTATGGGGAAGGGGGTTTGAAGGAAAGGTGAGCCTGCATGAGAGGGCCTGAGTATTATTTAACCTGGTCCTAAAGCACATCTTGGTCTTTTACTTAGATGGTGCACTATACCATCTTTAGTGGATCAATTTGAATCCCAAAATGTCTAGTAAGTTAAAGACTGATGCAGAAGGAAGGCACTTTAATGATAGATGGGAAAGCAAATACATGTTTGTGTTTCAAGGAGAAAAAACAGTATGTCTGTTGTGTTATGAGACAGTGTTGATGATGCACATAACTGAATGGAAAACACAAGGCCCACGGGCTGAATTCTAAAGTTAGATTTGGCCATTTGAAGGCAACTGTGAGGCTGATATGGCCCTTGGTGAAAATGAGTTTGACACCCCTGGCCTAAGGTATTTCTGACTTGTTGTCATTTTAAGTTTAAATGTGATGTTAAGGTAGGTACTTCCAAACCTTGTCAAACTTGCCCCAGGCTTCTTTCTCCATCACTTCACCTTGCCTGTCTCCTGCCTCAGAACCACTGCTGCTATCTTGCACCTATACGTGTTTCTCCTGTGCTGCTGCCACTGCCTCTCCACACCTGGTTCTCCAAGTCCAATACAAACGTTTTCCTGAGGTGTGTAAGCCCCCTGCAACAAGATGCAAGTGGTCTGTCCAGAGAGGCTGCAATAAACAAAGCCTGTTCTTGCTGTGATTCTGAAGGCTGGCAGTCTCACAAAATCCTAGTTCCCCTTTGTTTAAGTCTTATGATTTTACCTTAGACCATCAAAGATCACTTAGTCTTCAACTTTTGAAGTCACTGTGGTATTGCAGTGGTGGGAGAGAACAGTGACAACGGCACTTTTTTTTTGATGTTTCAGCGAAGGTATTGGTAGTAAGTGTCTAACACTTTTGGTATGTGCTACTTATTTTTTGCTTTTGTTCTCTTTATTCTGTGGGTGTTAACAGTATACCCCCCCCCCCAATCTGGATTCCTGCTGCTAAACAAACATTTCTCTTGAAAATGTTCTTTCATGGGCATATTTGACTAAGCTGAGTAATAGAGCAGCTAATCACTTGTCATTTTAAGGAAAACTATTAAAGCTTCTAATTGCTGCAATTAAAAAACTACAAACATAAAAAAGACACACCGTAAGTGATCCATTTCAGTTAGAGGTATGTACTTGCTATAAAAATTGACAGTGTGAGGCTTTTAAGCAGAGTAGGAATCCTAACCACATTACTTTCCTACCTCTTCCTTACAATTATTTATTTTACTCACCGAAAAACCCTTCCCTTTTGTATTATAGAATCCTTGTGTGGTGCCGAAGGTGTTGTAGGAAATCAACTCTTTTGAAGAATCATGACAGTATTTTTGCTACTTTAGTTTTTATTTGATCAATTTCTATGCTAAAGACAGATTTTAAACAGAAATCTACTAGCTTATTAATGGTACTTTTCTCACTTTGTACAGTGTAGCACAAATCTGTTTTGCCACATCAAACTTACATAGCTATTCAAAGAAACCTCATCATGATTTACTACCTGTCAGTATGAAATATCAATGATATGATTTCATCTGTGCAGTCTGTGCTTATTTCTGAGGAAAATGTATGATGTCCAAGGAATATATGAAAGGGAGATACATATTTCAGGCACTGTTTATTAACCATTTATTTACTATAATATCTTAAAATAACGACATTTTTGGTCAGTTTTACACCTTTTGAAAATTATCTCTAAAGTCTTTTACAAATGTGTTTGTTCCATGAGTAGCCTGGATCCACCTTGATTTCCATTATATTAGATCTACTTTGTTTTCTGGGTATTTTGTTTGGGAAGGTGGGTTTGTTTGGGTTTTTAATTTATATTAGGTACAGTAATTTGATTTAAATAGGGAAAAGCTAGTTTTACTTGAACCACCACAGTCTTGCAGAATACAATAATAATTTAAAAAAATATTTGACTGCTGGAAATATTCTAAATTTTCAGTCACTTTCTATTTAGAAATTTACCAGCAAATTTGTTTTCAAAAGAATGATTTAATGGAGTGAAAAATTAGTCACTTCTTTTAGTTCATGGAGATCTGTGGAGTTTTCCTTAATACCTAACACCATGTAGAAACTTAGGCTAAAATGGTAATAACATAGCAGGAAAGAAGCTAAATTTTTCATGTTAGCTGTATCAGAAAACTAGTGGGCCATATCCTGAGTTGGAAATATGAAGGAAGAGATAACCGATGGCATCTGTACTTCAACTTAAAAATAAAATTTAAAAGTACTGCTAATTGAGATTTGACGAAGAGTAATCCTGCTGAATTGCCTACTGCTTTCACACATGTTAATTCTCAGGCTTATTACAGCAAGTACACTTTTAGTTATGGAAAGAACTGTCATTATCAGTAATTTTAAACACAAAATGCAGTAATGTTTTTGTTTAAATACTTTATGGTTGCAATTAGTATCCACTGATCCTGGAAAAATACTGTTAAACTCTGAGGATAGCTTCTGAATTTGAACTTTTATTTAAAATTCTTTTTAATTATTTAAAGTAGTGAAAAGCATTCATGTTCTCCTATGAATGTGAATTTTGCAGTAAATGTCAACATTCATCAAACAGGGAAAATATGAAACAGCTGTAGGAGTGTTATAATCTGGGGGTTTTATGGCTGTGTACATTCAATAAATAACAGCAATGTAAACCTGTTAAATACATGCTTATTCCAGTAAAAGTAGAAAATAAATAATTTTTACTTGAAATGAAAAATACTGGTGTTGCACATAGGCTACAAATAGACAGGAATGTCCTTTTAAATAAGAGTCAAAACAAGATGCTGTGGCACTCAGTTTTGTAATAGGTGAACAGATTAAAATTATGTACAGCCATTAATTCTGTGTAAATAAGTAAGAACAACAAAATTGGGACCCATCATTTACACCTTCTGTGCACTTGTTTTGAATTTATAAATATAAAACACATTCATTAATATTTTCAGATTCATGGTACATTTCAGAGTAATTAGTATGTGAGGAATGTCAGAGTATATTTGATGTATATTATTCTCAGTGACAAAAAGCTAGAAAGGAGTAGTTTCATTTTCAGCTGTGTGAATGGGAAGATTTCAGATTTTTTTCACTGTAAATGTAGGAGTCCTTTTCCTTCATGCACCCTTATATATGCTGTTCTATTTATTTCAGGTAATGTGAACTGATGAAGGTTCATGGTGCTTTGAAAATCTTAGCTTCTTATATAATATTCTAGGAGTGCTGGTTAGAGTCTTGTTTCTATCACTTGAAATGAATGAACAGATGACTTTTTACTATATTAAAAGAGACTTTAAATAATAGAAACAAAATCAGAGCAGGCAGGAATACTATCTGAACTGAATCCCAGTTTTTTAAAGATAATAGCTTCAGTAACTAATGCAATTGAAGAATATGGTGCCATACTTTTAAGTTGAACTTTGAAGTACTGATCAGGCTTGATGCATATTTTTAAAGAATTATGTGAGAGTCGACTGCTGTAGCAGGTAACTGTATTTGGTGACATAAGTGTCTAGACTTCCTAAAACTAATCCTTTTTTTCTGTTGAAACAAATGCAAGAAGCACATTTGTTGTGCTTATTTGCTGATTTCTGTCACACAGTCAAGTAAGAAAGAAAACCAGCTGTAGCACTGTGGTAATGTAGGTGGAAATACTACCTCATCCCAGGGAGATAAATTGACGTAAATAAAATTACTGCTCTGTTTCTGTACTGTTTAATTTCTTCCTTGATGGGTTTAATTGTATCAGGATCTTTGTGAAAGAACGTATGATTTTTAGTTTTTACACTGGTGAATGGGGCTTTTTGTTCTCTCGGAAGAAATACTCAAGGCAACACGCAAACGCATAAATTCAATCACACAGAATTAAGTTAGCATGTCCCAGTTTTCTCTGTGTATACTGGTTATATTTCTCATAAAAATGATTCCAACATTCAAAATTTTTAATTTTCCAATGTAGTACTCACTTATCAAGGACTGCTACCTGTTAGGTTGTGCAGGGTCAGCCGAGATAGGGTTAATTTCTACATTGCCAGGGCAACTGACCCAGAACTAGGCAAAGGTGGTATCCGATACCATATAAGGTCATGCTTAGTTACAAACGGGGTGGGCCCGCCCTCCTCCTCCTCCCCTCTCCTCCTCCTCCTCCTCCTCCCCTCTCCTCCTCCTCCTCCTCCTCCCCTCTCCTCCTCCTCCTCCTCCTCCCCTCTCCTCCTCCTCCTCCCCTCTCCTCCTCCTCCTCCCCTCTCCTCCTCCTCCTCCCCTCTCCTCCTCCTCCTCCCCTCTCCTCCTCCTCCTCCCCTCTCCTCCTCCTCCTCCCCTCTCCTCCTCCTCCTCCCCTCTCCTCCTCCTCCTCCCCTCTCCTCCTCCTCCTCCCCTCTCCTCCTCCTCCTCCCCTCTCCTCCTCCTCCTCCCCTCTCCTCCTCCTCCTCCTCCTCCCCTCTCCTCCTCCTCCTCCTCCTCCCCTCTCCTCCTCCTCCTCCCCTCTCCTCCTCCTCCTCCTCCTCCCCTCTCCTCCTCCTCCTCCTCCTCCCCTCTCCTCCTCCTCCTCCTCCTCCCCTCTCCTCCTCCTCCTCCTCCTCCCCTCTCCTCCTCCTCCTCCTCCTCCCCTCTCCTCCTCCTCCTCCTCCTCCCCTCTCCTCCTCCTCCTCCCCTCTCCTCCTCCTCCTCCCCTCTCCTCCTCCTCCTCCCCTCTCCTCCTCCTCCTCCCCTCTCCTCCTCCTCCTCCCCTCTCCTCCTCCTCCTCCTCCTCCCCTCTCCTCCTCCTCCTCCCCTCTCCTCCTCCTCCTCCTCCTCCCCTCTCCTCCTCCTCCTCCTCCTCCCCTCTCCTCCTCCTCCTCCTCCTCCCCTCTCCTCCTCCTCCTCCTCCTCCCCTCTCCTCCTCCTCCTCCTCCTCCCCTCTCCTCCTCCTCCTCCTCCTCCCCTCTCCTCCTCCTCCTCCTCCTCCCCTCTCCTCCTCCTCCTCCCCTCTCCTCCTCCTCCTCCTCCTCCCCTCTCCTCCTCCTCCTCCCCTCTCCTCCTCCTCCTCCCCTCTCCTCCTCCTCCTCCCCTCTCCTCCTCCTCCTCCCCTCTCCTCCTCCTCCTCCCCTCTCCTCCTCCTCCTCCCCTCTCCTCCTCCTCCTCCCCTCTCCTCCTCCTCCTCCTCCTCCCCTCTCCTCCTCCTCCTCCCCTCTCCTCCTCCTCCTCCTCCTCCCCTCTCCTCCTCCTCCTCCTCCTCCCCTCTCCTCCTCCTCCTCCTCCTCCCCTCCTCCTCCTCCTCCTCCTCCTCCCCTCTCCTCCTCCTCCTCCTCCTCCCCTCTCCTCCTCCTCCTCCCCTCTCCTCCTCCTCCTCCCCTCTCCTCCTCCTCCTCCCCTCTCCTCCTCCTCCTCCTCCTCCCCTCTCCTCCTCCTCCTCCCCTCTCCTCCTCCTCCTCCCCTCTCCTCCTCCTCCTCCTCCTCCCCTCTCCTCCTCCTCCTCCTCCTCCCCTCTCCTCCTCCTCCTCCTCCTCCCCTCTCCTCCTCCTCCTCCTCCTCCCCTCTCCTCCTCCTCCTCCCCTCTCCTCCTCCTCCTCCCCTCTCCTCCTCCTCCTCCCCTCTCCTCCTCCTCCTCCCCTCTCCTCCTCCTCCTCCCCTCTCCTCCTCCTCCTCCCCTCTCCTCCTCCTCCTCCTCCTCCCCTCTCCTCCTCCTCCTCCCCTCTCCTCCTCCTCCTCCCCTCTCCTCCTCCTCCTCCCCTCTCCTCCTCCTCCTCCCCTCTCCTCCTCCTCCTCCCCTCTCCTCCTCCTCCTCCCCTCTCCTCCTCCTCCTCCCCTCTCCTCCTCCTCCTCCCCTCTCCTCCTCCTCCTCCCCTCTCCTCCTCCTCCTCCTCCTCCTCCTCCCCTCTCCTCCTCCTCCTCCTCCTCCCCTCTCCTCCTCCTCCTCCTCCTCCCCTCTCCTCCTCCTCCTCCCCTCCCTCGACCAGAGCGGTCTGGGACACTGAGGCAAGGTGGGGGCGGGCAACGGGGAGGTGGTTTCGGTATGAGCTGCCACGGCCATGTCATCAGTTTGCATTGTGTGTCCCTTGCTTTATACGTTCTTGGAATAACGGCAGAGCTGACCAGAGTGTGTTAAAATATGCATTTACTATATTAGTTGAGTGGTCATGATGTTTATTTCTTTATCTACATGGCTGTGTTATCTGAATTCCTACATGCCCTATGTGTTCTCTGTGGTGCTGTTTATTGTATTTGGGAAAAGGATTGGGTTTATCCTATTGCTGTCCTGTATAATATCAATTTTATGAGATCATGATTTCTTATTTTGCACATCTCGGTTGGAATTTTTATAAGGTATTGTTATTTTCTTATCTAAGACAACGTCCCTCAGTATATGGGGAAGGTGGAGGGGTGCAGAATTTCCCCCCATTTTTTCACCTCCCTCATCTCCTGTAGTTTAGGTACATTAGTTTTTGTGGATTTTGAATGCCCTGGGGATATTCAAGTTAGCATGCTCTTGTTGCTATGTTTCCTGAATGTGTCTGAGGTCATATACAGGGTTACAAAAGAATGTGTTAAGAATATCACCCATTTGCCCCGAGGCTGGATGGTCATGGATGGCAAGGCATGTGGGAAAACATGGGCAGATATCTATAGAGAATTTCTCACCTCTGATGATTTGGAGTTTCACTCCTGGACAGCTACAGGACCCTGATAAAGTGACAGAATATTTAAAAGGAAAATGTTCTGGCTATTCCAAAGAAGCACAAATTACTGCATTGTGCTAGGCCCTAGCCAGTACATACCAAATGCTGCTCAATAGCATACAGCACCCCCAGGGTGAAGAGGGGGATAACAAACTGACAGACACTGTGGCCACTCCTACCCTTGTGTCAAACACTGCAGCTGCTCAAGCCCCCGTGACAGGCAGTCTGGTTACCCAAACCCAGGCAGCAGGTGCTGCAGCTGAATCAAAGAACCAACCCATGTCTGTATCAGTTGCCCCTATACAGAAAGAGAAATATGCAAAAAAATCAGTTACCTTAGTGAGGGAAGGTAATGACCCAGCTCCATCGTGATAACAGGATGAGGCAGAAACAGAGATAATCACCCGATCTCTATCCCTAGGTGGGCAGCAGCATATATTTCAGCTGCTGGGATGGTGAGCACATCGTTGCTTGGCTGCTCCGATGCTAGGATAACAGGGCAGGTAGCTTGGAATTAGAGGGTAGGGAAGCCACGCAGCTAGGATCCCTGTCTAAGGAAGGAGGCATTGGCAAGGCAATTGGGGAAAAGACACAAACCCTCAGCCTCTGGACGGTGTGAAGGAAAGGTATCTTGTCCAGGAAGATGTTACCTGTCACCCAGTGAAGTGCACCACCATGGAGAAAAGTATCCAGTACTTGAGGGAATTAGCTGTTCTGGAGGTGAATTATAATTACACCAATAATGACAATTTACCCACAGATCCCAATGAAGTCCAGTGCATACAACCCATGTGGTGAAAGATCCTGCAGAGTGCACAATTTTCCTTCGCCAGCTCGTTGGCAATAGTGTCATGAAAAGAAGGTGAGGAACAAATAGTGGATGCATTGGCTGCCAAATCCTGTGCCAGCTTATTGGCATTAGTGTCATGGAAAGAAGATGAGGAACAAATAGTGGATGAATTGGCTGGCCAACTACAGTGATACAAAGGAAGTCTATCTTCCTCCCTGCAGGCCTGCATCTCAGCTGTGGAGAAACTGCAAGACGTGCTAGCTGAAAAAATATCCTGAGAGTTCCAGCATTTCAAAGTTCCATTCTCCACCTGTACAGCCTATGATCTCAGCTACTCAAAAAGAGCGTCTCTCCAATCAAGAGAGAGAATATAAAGGGAAAGGAAACCCTGTGTTTTTTCCTGCATGGCCATGGAGAAGACATGAGGAGGTGGGATGGGAAACTGACCTCAGTCCTAGAGGCATGGGTACATGAGTTTCAGGGAAAGACAACCATAAGAGGGGATTCTGCCAGGAAAAATGCGACTCCAGTTTCAAGTGGGCAGTTCCCCAGACAGAGTAGAAGAGCTGATCTTGCTTTTGATCCTCTTGAAGAGGCTTCTGATTCATTCTTGCAAAAAGGAAGCAGTGAGTACTATGACCAGGACTAGAGGGCCCCTGCTTTGAACCAGGTGGAAGAGATGGATAACCGGGTTTATTGGACCATGTGGATTCGATGGCCTGGAACATCAGAGCCATAGGAGTACAGGCCTCTTAGTGGACACCGGCGTCCAATGTACTCTAATTCCATCAAACTATGAAGAGGCAGAACCCACCAGCATTTCTGGAGTGACTGGGGGATCACAACAGTTGACTGTGTTAGATGCTGAGATAAGTCTGACTGGAAAGGACTGGCAAAATCACCCCATCGGGATGGGCCCAGATGCTCTGTGCATCTTTGGTATAGATTACCTCAGAAGATGGTATTTTAAGGACCCAAAAGGGTACCAGTGGGGTTTTGACGTAGCAGTCATGGAGACAGAGGACATTGAACAGCTGTCTACCTTACCTGGTCTCTCAGAGTATCCTTCTGTTGTAGGACTGACAAGGGTCAAAGAACAGCAGGTGCCAGTTGCTACCACAACAGTGCACTGGTGGCAATATTGCACTAACTGAGACTCCCTGATTACCATCCATAAGTTGATTCATCAACTGGAGAGCCAAGGAGTGATCAGTAAAACTCACTTCCCCTTTAACAGTCCCATATGGCCAGTGTGGAAGTCCAGTGGAGAGTTGAGACTAACAGTAGACTACCGTGGCCTTAAGTCACATTGCTGTTAAGTGATTGGTACTGAAGCACAGCTCCTCCTGGCACCTCGACTGCCAGTGCTGGGCTAGATGTTCAAAGGAAAGGTCTCTTCTGCTTATCATGCAACTGATGCTATGTGGAGTATGTGGGTTGCATTGATCATGCAACAGGCTTACATGGGGAAACTTGATCACCCAGATATCTTACAAGTAATCACAGACTGGCCAGAGGGTAAGGATTTCAGAGTACCACCAGAAGATGAGGTGACACGTGCTGAAAAGACAACTCTGTATAGTAAGTTACCCAAGAATAAGAAGCGATATGCTTTGTTCACTGATGGGTCCTGTCATATAATGGGAAAGTACTGGAGGTGGAAAGCTACTGTGTGGAGTCCCACACAGTGTGTCACAGAAGCCACTGAAGGCCAAGGTGAATCAAGTCAGTTTGCAGAGATGAAAACCATCCAGCTGCCTTTAGATATTGTGATTGAGACAAATGGCCATTGTTCTATCTTTATACTGACCCATGGATGGTGGCAAATGCCCCGTAGGGGTGGTTACAGCAATGGAAGAGGAGCAACTGGCAGTGCAGAGGCAAACCCATCTGGGCTGCTGAATTATGCAAGATACTGCTGCCCAGCTAGAGAACCTGCTTGTGAAAGTGCACCACGTAGATGCTCATGTGCCTAGATGTTGGTCTATTGAAGAACAGCAGAACAACCAGCAGGTGGATCGAGCTGCCAAGATTAAAGTGTCTCAGGTAGATTTGGACTAGCAACACAAAAGTTAATTATTTATAGCTCAGTGGGCCAGTGATGCCTCAGATCATCAGGGAAGGCATACAACATGTAGATGGGCTCATGATCAAGGGATGGATTTGACCAGGGGCACTATTACACAGGTTATTCAAAATTGTAAAACATGCACTACAATCAAGCAAGCCAAGCAGTTAAAGCATGCGTGGTATGGGGTGTTGTCCCGTTCCAACAGATGGGGTGAGGGATGAGTTAACTCTAGACGTGACACGCGCCCTGGCTCAACAGATGAGACCAGGTGTGAGTTAACTCTGGGTTAATTCTGCTCGATTATGTGAAGTGAATGACAGACAATCACCTCCGGGGTCCAATTCAGTTGTGAGTTTTACTAAAAGTACTTGTTGGAATATTGGTTACAGTAAATGGTGACTTGGCAAAAGCATAACAGAACTTATCAACACATTAACAGTGAAAGTCCTACTACGAGCGATATATTGGCAACCATCAATAGCTATAATACGAAATTTAACCAGAAATCAACGGCAGAGCTTAAAGATGGTGTTATCCTTATATGTTCAAAAGGGAAAGAGAGGAAAAGAGTGGTAGGGAGGAAGAAAAAACTAAGGTATAAGGGAGAAAGAAAGAGAGTAATATATCTATATCTATGTATATATATATATATATACTGAAGGAGAGACGGAGAAGTGGGGGTATAGAAAAAAAAGAGAGAAGGAAAGAGCAGAGAGAAAGGAAGAAAGAAAAGAGTGAGGGATCCAGTCTCTTACGGCCCCACAATGTGGATGACAAGACTTGTACGATGATGTGTGGCCTTGGTATTCCACGGCGAGGATGCTGGGGTCAGGAGTGCAGCGTCCTCCGATGTCTGGTTCAGAGTGAGGGTCCTCAGGGTGCTGGTATTCTCTTGGTGAGGCCGAGCTGGTATTTCCTTGGTGAAGACTGGTAGGCCCTGGTGAAACTGGTGTTCCCCACTGATGATGACTGAACAGGCCCTTAGATGAGACTGGTATTTCCCCCCCCACTACCGTGCTGTTTTAGCTGGGTTTTTTATTACTCCCAGAGTAGAGGAAAGTCTGGGGGGTGGGGCAAAAGCGGTGATTGCAAAAAGTCCTGGGCCACGTTGAGGGTCTCCCTTTGTGTTGTGCAGAAATCCAGGGGGAGATGATGATTGCAAAAGATCACCAAGTTTCGACAAGCCGTGGGCCATGATAAAGGGGTCTCAACTTTTCCCCTGTGTTTGCCAAGCTGCACATATCAGGAGAAGGGGCTATGTGCCCTCCCGCACATCCTCCATCTCCTGTCGGTCAGCCAGCCTGATCTGTGGCTCGTTAGCTCATCGTTGATTTGCAGATCGCAGTGCCTCCTGCTCTGAATGTGTTGTCTTCTGGCTGAACTAGTCACAATTTTTTCAGCCATGATCCCTATCAATGCTCGACAGGAAGGCACCCCACTGGACTTGGTGTTTGTGAACAGAGGAGAACTCATGCGTAATGTGTCAGTTGGAGGTCACCTTGGGCATGGAGATCATAAAATGATTGAATTTTCTGTTCTTGGGGAAGTAAGGAGGGTGGTCAGCAGAACTGCTACTTTGGATTTAGCAAAGGCCACCTGGTTAGTTAACACTAGGGGATCTACCAATCGAGCTGGCCCTGCCTAATCAAAGCTTCCATGTACTGTAAAGGGGATAGAGTTCCTGTGTTGCACATGATGAATTTTGTTAGGGAAAACAGTCTGGGTTATTCCTGCCTTGAGCAAAGGCAAACCTATCCATGGAACTGCTTTTGCTTAGGGACCTGAGTGCACTCAGTGGATATTGCTGAAGGATGGAGGAGTTCCATGCATGCCTCAGGGGGATTTGATTCTGGGTGAGAATACTCCCATGATGTGAACTGTATGATGGTAATTGCTACGTAATACTATACACCATACTGACAGTACTCAGTAAGTACCTTTCAGGTTAATGAAGAATGAACTTCTACTAAACTAAACAAAGTGCAGCAATGATGGAACCAGAACTGGTTCTAACAGCTGGCATCCAGCCACCTCCTCAGGGTTGACACCTTTATTCTGTAAACCGTGAGCATGAACTATGAGTCTTAGATGCTGCATGCAGCAGTACAATGTGACACTCCAGTTTTCTTGCCCCAGGAGGCTGTCCTGATAGATAGAATCCAAAGTCATGTACTCAATTAACATTCCAAAGGAATAAGACTATGCCATGAACTGAGAAAAAAAAAATCTGTGTGTATGTGTATATATGTTTAAGGTGGTAGTAATTAGTTGAAATGTGTTGGTAAGACCTGAGCATGACGTAAATTATATAGAATAAGGGGTGGAAAGTGCTCAGTCAGCTGAGGCAGGGTTAGTTTCTACACTGTCAGAGCAGGTGACTCAGAACCCAGAAAGGGAGTATCTGATACCGTATAAGATCATGCTCAGTTACAAAGCGGGCCAGGGGTGCTGTCTCTCTCTCTTTCTCTTCCCCTCTCTCTCTCTCTTGCTCTTGCTGTGGGTAGCAGGGTGGTTGAGAACACTCCCAGTTCTATATGGGCCATGCGGTTTGGTGCTTTGTATTTCAGGCATGAGCTGTGGTTCGTGCAAGCGGGAGGCAGTTTTGGCACAAGCCACAGTGGGAGATTTTGGCACAGGCTGCTGCAGCACGACCACCACATGGTCAGGTTGTGGCTATTGCTCTGTAGGTGCTTTCATTGTTGTTCCTGTTCATAGAATCATAGAGTGGTTTGATTTGGAAAGGACCTTCAAAGGTCATCTAGACCAACTCCCCTGCAGGGATATCTTCAACTAGATCAGGTTGTTCAGAGCCCTATCCAGTCCAACCTTGAATGTCTCCATGAATGGGCCATCTACCACCTTTCTGGGCAACCTGTGCTAGTATTTTACCACTCTTATTGTAAAAAAAATTCTCCCTTATATCTAATCTAAATCTACCCTCTTTTCGTTTGAAACCATTGCTCCTTGTCCTACTGCAACAGGCCATGCTAAAAAGTCTGTCCCCATATTTCCTATAAGTCCCTTTTAAATACTGAAAGCCTGCAATAAGGTCTCCTCAAAGCTTTCTCTTCTCCAGGCTGAACTACCCCAACTGTCTCAGCCTATCCTCATAGGAGAGGTGTTCCAGCCCTCTGATCATTTTTGTGTCCCTCCTCTGGATGCTCTCCAACAGGTCCATGTCTTTCCTGTACTGAGGGCTCTGGAGCGGAACACAGGACACCAGGTGGGGTCTCACCAGAGCAGAATAGAGGGGGGAATCACCTGCATCAACCTGCTGGTCACAGATGAGAGGAGAAAGGCAAGAAACAGTAAAGAACTGCAAGTGGCAGCAAAGTGGTGACTGGGACATATTTGTGTATTAAGGCTGAGGCAGACCTGCAGCAAAATCTATGGCTGGACTTTGACTGATAACAAGACTGCATGCATACCACCCTCCTGTCTTTGGTTTCTTCTTTTAGCTTCTACAAATCTGCAGCATCTGTAGACAAGGGAGCATATCAAGTACAAAGCATTTTAATTGCAGCCATCAGTCATTTTATGCTGCATTAGAGGTGAGGCAGTTAGTATAAAATAAAGCTGAGACTTTTTAATGGTCATAGACTAGAATCATAGAATAGTTTGTTGTTTTTTCTTTGCTGTTCCATTAAACCGTTCTTATCCCAACCCACGAGTTTTGCCTTTATTTTCTGATTCTTGTCCCCATCGCATCAGGGGCATGGGAAGGGTGAGCAAGTGGTACATGGTTTTAGCTGCTAACTGCAGGTAGGCTGGGCCTAAAATATGACATAGGTACAGCTTTCTTAGTTTTACATGTTCAGTGTACAGTTTAGAGTTTCCAGTAGTTTTGGCTTGTACTATAAAGCCATTCTGGTTTAGATTAGCTATGAGTAAATCTCTGACACTACAGATATCTTTGGTTAATAGATTGATATAGATCTATTTGTAGATATATTTATTCATGTGATAATGGAATATGAAAAAAAATAAGAACTTCTTAAATTCTGAAATATTAGAATAATGGAATATAAATTCTGGCTAAACTGCATATAAGGTAACATAACATTGTAAAAATGTAGGAATCAAATAATTTGCTTATGGTTTTTACTGTATTTTTGACTGCTATGTGAAAATATTATATAACAGAACTAATAAAGTTTGTTCCACTGAAATTTGTAAATCAAGCAAAATAAACCTACAGAATAGATTCAATAGGAAAAAACATTAGCTGGGCTTTTCAAAATGGCTAATGTTAGGTGCTTTATTTTTCTTTTTTTATGGCAGTAGTCTGTGACTTAATCTCGCTTGTGTAGTACCTGTGGGCCACTTCACTCACATAAATTTGAGATAAGACCCTTCCTGTGAAGGATAATCAGACATACATTTTGTTTAGCAGTTTTGTTTGTTCATTTCAAGGTGTGAATGGCCCCTGCAAAGTGTAAAGGGTATTGTGCAAACATGCAGTCATTTTGTAACTGATGTTCATAAGCATGAATTAGACTGTCATACTGCAATATGAAAGTACTACCCCTTTAAACTCAATTTCAGAATTGAAATTCTTAGGTTTGATGGTTCTGATGGTTTTTAATTTATTTCCTTACTTTTAGGAGAATTTACATCCAAGAAATCTTATCCCAGAGCTTTGTAGACTGTTTTATGGTTTAGGCTGGGTAACAGGAACTGGTGGAGGAATCAGCCTGAAACATGGGTAAGTGAAGATGGAAGAGAAAGAATGTGATGGTGAGAGAGAGAGTTGCTGTGATTAGTAGTTGTTGAGTGCATTTCAATTCCATGAAAAATGTTTGGAAGAGTGAACAAGAAGTTAGAGAGGGAAATGAATAGTACACCAAATTTAACTGTATAGAAGGGAGGCGGCTGGTCTAAATTAATCATCGCAGTCCCTTCAATGGAGAGAGCCAAATTCAGAGTGTCTTTTTTGTGTCCTTTTTCTATCTTTGTTTAAGGTAGATGCTTTTTGTTCCTTTGTTTGAGGAACAATGTATTCCCCCTTTTTCACTTAATTGTCTGTGGAATTAAGAATGGGTTACACCAGGCACGCAGCTTTCAGATGCCTGTGAATTTTGCAGGCAAGACATTTCATTTGAGAAATAAATTACTGTTCTACTGAGATAATTTCTAAGGACATATTCTTAACATATAATAAACTGCGACAGGTAACAGCAAAACAATTTTGGGGATGTATCCACTACTCAGGAGCACTTTTTAATTTGCCTGTCTCCCCCTATTCATACTTCCCAAGCTTTTAATGGAGACAGAGCTCCTCTCAGTGGCCACTGAAAAAACAGAAGTCTTCATTCTGCAAAACATTTTGTACAGTGCCTGCAATTCTGTCTGCAGTCACAGGGTGTTGTGACACTCTAGCTTGAAATTGTCTGACCTCTCTTTTTTCTGTTGTACACTTGCATGCAGACACAAACAGCCATTTCTATTTAGATACATTATATATATGTGTATATATATATATATATGAAGTAAAGGCTTATATTTGTGCTTATATTTGTGCTGTTCTAATGCCTTCGTGCATTTCACTTCCCTGCTTGATTTTGCAAGCAAAGCAATTGCAAAATAACAAAGACAGAAATGATAAGAGGGTTAATATTTTTTAAAATGTTTTTTCATTTATGGAAAAATATTTCTAGTACTAATTTCTCATTGGTAGCTAAATGTAGCCTATTCATCATTTCAGTGCAATTTGTGTTGGTTGTGGCAAGACAAATCTTGTCAACTAACATAGTAGTACAGTTTTCCTCAGCAGTTCTATAGCTCAGACTACACTGAAATACATACTTGAGTTGGTACCAATATTGTACATGGTCTAGGAATAGTAATCTTTGCGGCTGTACTGTTATACACCTAAAGGTATAAACAAATACCTAAGGTGCCTATATTTATAGGTATAAAAGGTATAAATATAGGTATAAATATATTCCTAAAGGGACAGTAGGTATGTTTCAAAATGAGTAGCTAGGAGGCAGAGATCAGACTTTGAATTGTTACATAGAAAATAACGAAAGAACAATTGAAATTTGGTTGAAATGCTAACAACTAGTCTTACCAGCTAATCCCACTCAGCATTACTCACTGTGCAGTTCTTATCAGCTACTCAAAAATGCCAGTTTGGATGTGGGATTGCATATTAGAAATGAATCTAGAATTCTGTGTCAGGTGTCCTGTATTTCAAAGGTATTTCTTAATCAGATTTTTCCCTTTGTGATTAATTTCTAAAAAAAGAGAAAAAAATGTTTTAAGAAGAAATGCGTGTGTTTCATTAGTAGCCAAATTACAACTTGATTTCTCAATATATTGCACTCTCAATCATCTTTCTTATGCAAAGGAATTAAATCTAAATTAATGCAATGTTGGCAGTGTTAATCATGAATATTGAAAATTACAAATATGCTAAGGCCACATTTTGATGTGCTTCACAGGTGTTTAACTGCTATGAAGAGTACATCATCATAAGAGTTGTATTTTTGGAAGAGCTAGAATCATAGTCGTTTAGGTTGGAAAAGACCCTTAAGATCATCGGGTCCAACCATAAGCCTAATGCGGCGAAGTTCGCCACTAAACTATGTTCCTAAGTGCTGTGCCTAAACATCATCTTTGTATCTCCAGGCATGAGGACTCAACCAGTTCTCTAGGTAGTTTATTCCAATGCTTGACAACCCTTTCAGTGAATAAATTTTTCCTGATATCCAATATAAACCTCCCCTGGCGCAACTTGACGCCGTTTCCTCTTGTCCCCCATCACTCTCTGCTTGGCAAAAAAGGTCACCCCTCAGTCTCCTTTTGTCCAGGCTAAACAACACCAGTTCCCTCAGCTGCTCCTCATAAGACTTGTGCTCTAGACCTTTCACCAACTTTGTTGCTCTTCTAAGTGCTCTTCTCCAGAAATATAAACATCTTGTGGTCCTTACAAGATGTATCTGTAACTTGACTAATTATTCACTAGATGTCTCTCTGCTCCTGAATTTGATATGTTACTGCTGAAACTCAATAGTGATTACAATTTAAAATATTTCAGATCCCATCTTAAAATCATATTAATTTAAATCAATTTTTCATTGTTTTTGTTCATGTAAACTTTGCAAGAAGTGATGCACTAATGTTTGAATTTCAGTGATTTAATTGCATTGAATTAGTGTTATCTTTTTTATCGATATAAATAAACATATAAATGCATGAAAAACCTAAAGTACACAAATATAACAAAAACCAAACTTATTTATGTTGTACAGTACTACAGATAATTAATATTGGTTTTAGGTATCCTGGATTTTTAAGTAGTAGTTTTGTCACCTGTTTTTTTATAGACCAGCATCTGCTTGCAACTTCTCTTATTCCATTTTTATTCTAAATTCTGGGGATTCCTGTTTGGACTTATTGCAGGGGAAGGCTTTGTATTTTTATGTGTAGGAAAAATAAGGCTGCACTTCTATGTGTGTTTCAAATCTCTTGGCAAGTTGAAAGCACGGTTTTGTACCCTTGCAATTTAGAGATTTCAAATGCCCTTGTATGATTCAGTTTTATTTTGAAAACCGTCTACACGTCAATCTCTAGAAGGAGTAAGAAAGTTATTAAATTATGAGGGGCTACATTTGCTATTTCCTTTTCAGTAGATTGAGACCTTTAAAGCCTGTGCAGTTGAACAGCCCTGTGTTTATCTATTTTTCCCTGTCTGTAACTTTTCTTAGGAATGAAATCTACATTGCTCCTTCAGGAGTCCAAAAGGAAAGAATACAGGTATGTTGAATTGTATTTTTACCTCAGAGCTCAACTTGAGATAGATGAACATACCTTTGTTTAGGGTTTGATTTTTTCTTATGTAAAGTTATAAACTTGTTGTACTGCTGTATCGAAACAACTGGCGATTTTGTCCAGTACTCCACTAACATAGCAAGCCAACATGTCTTTCAGTGGCCAGTGTAGATTAGTCTTAACGATCTCTTTGCTTTAAATTAACACAGTAGACTGTGAAATTCAAACATGACTCAGGTCCAGTTTTATTCTTTGTCAAGCTTGAATGACTTTATAGTGGTCTACCTACATTTCAAGTTATTGTGGCACACATGTAATTAAGCATTAACACCTTATTTCTATTTTAATTTGAGTGACTCTCCCTGTGGAAAGATGACCTCCTCTATCTGTCCTTTCCAGAAAAAAACCCACAATATAAGTGGAGGGGAGAATGGTAAATGAAAACTATTTTATGACAGCAGGAACTCCCCCAGAATAGAATATGTGGAAAGGATTTATTGTTTTATAGATCTGAGGATAAATAAAATGAAAAGTGAAAGGAATCTCTTCACTGATGGAAACCTGGGATTTTGCAGCAGTGCTTCCTGAAGATGCTAGCAAGTCAAGCAAAAGCATAACATGGCAAGGCTGTGATGGTTGTGTTCTTTGATAGCAGTAGCAGTGGACTGAGCACAGTGAGTCAGGAAGTCTCTTGCAACTGTATTTCCTGCTGATTTTTAGAATAACGTTAAAGAAGAAAATTCTACTGCTGTCCTGAAACATTTTATGTACTATTATGAATAGCTGATTGCTGCAAAGGCAACATTGATGTAAAGCCACTGAAAGCAAGGCTTAAAAAATTAGTTCTACAGGTTATACTGTATTATACTATATGGAGGTTTAATTCATGTGCTTTGTTGATTTCTTAAGGGGGGAAGGAAAAGTACATCTACATTTCTTTTTTTTTTAAATCAATTACTACTTTTCCTTTTGATTTATTCTCTGTTTCTTAGATACAGGCTGTCTCCTTTCTAAGGAAACTTTGGTTTTACAAATATCTGCTTGGCAGCAGCCTGAATAAAAAGAGTACCTAATATTAACTCACATTTCACAATGTCAGTAAACAGTATTAAAAGCTAGTATAAATGTGGTGCATTACAGCACTTTTACAAAGTTGAGATCACATTCTATATTAAATATGCGCTGTATATATTTGTCTCCTGAGAAGAGTCATCACAGGTCAAAATAATTTCTGCTTTCTTACAGGCAGAAGATATGTTTGTTTGTGACATGAATGAACAGCATATCAGTGGTCCTCCACCGCACAAGAAACTAAAGAAAAGCCAGTGCACACCTCTTTTCATGAATGCCTACACTATGAGAGGTGCATAGCAAATGTTTTTAGTTCAGTGATGAAACACTGTGTATACATATCCACAAAATTAAAAATCAATACCATACACTAGGGAAGCGAACGTCCCACTGTACTCAGCGCTGGTGAGGCCCGACCTTGAATACAGTGCTCAGTTTTGGGCCCCTCACTACAAGAAAGACGTTGAGGTGCTGGAGAGAGTTCAGAGGAGGGTGACAAGACTGGTGAGGTGTCTGGAGCCCAAGTCTTATGAGGAGTGACTGAGGGACCTGGGACTGTTTAGCCTGAAGAAGAGCTTATTGTTCTCTACAACTATCCCAAAGGAGGTTGTAGCATTGAGAATGCTGGTCTCCTGAGTAGCAAGTAATAGGACAAGAGGAAATGGCCTCAAGTTGCACCAGGGAAGGTTCAGGTTGGATATTAGGAAAAATTTCTTCACGGAAAGGTTTGTAAAGCGCTGGACAGGCTGCCCAGGAAGGTGGTGGAAGCACCATCCCTGGAGGTGTTTAAAAGATATATAGATGAGACTCTTAGGGACATGGTTTAGTGCTAGGTTGAGGTTATGGTTGGACTTGGTGATCTTAAGGGTCTCTTCCAACCAAAATGATTCTGTGATTCTCTATTCTTGCAGTGAAATAAACAGGAAACTGTAAAATGGATTGATTTGCGAAAGAATAGGTACAATGGGAGGTAATCTGTGGTAACCACCTTTGACTGTTGTTTACATTTTAGTCTTCTCATGTAGCTAGACCTATGGTCATCATTTCAGAACTAATTTTTGCTGCAGTGGATCAATAGATTGCAGGAGGAGGTAGCATTTTTTTTTACTGGTAGTTTTGCCTATTCAGCAACTGTGTTTTAGATCCCTTTACAACCACTGGCTGTGATCAAATGTTCTTGATTATGGATAGGTTGAAAGAAATACGAAACTTTTCTCTTGTAGGTGCACAGTAATAAAGAGGTTTTGCTGTTGTGAAGGTTTCCATCTGTTACTTTAGAAAGGATTTAGGGAGTCTTTTCTGATCTTCCTGCACAAGACACATGTAATGCAGAAAAACTCATTTCATATGGAAACTTTGTAAGTAAATTGTAAATATTGCCTACCTATCTGTGCTGGTTTGACTGAAAATGAGTTAATTTTCCTTCTTGAAGTTAGAAACCTTTCTTTTTGGTAGCTGGCATCATAATTGTTTAGATTTAGTTTGAGAACAAGAAGATAACACCCTGGGACAGAGTTAATGTTTTTAATTGCTCTGGTCTGAGAACCAAGGACAGTTCTGAGCGCTCTGCCAACAGGTGTGAGGCAGCTAGGAAGGGGGGCATAGATGAGGCAAACCTTGACTGACATCCAGGCTAATCAATAAGAGTATTCCATCCAATTAGCGTCATGCTTCATGTTTAAGAAGAGTTGGGTTCTTCCGGTTAGGCTTTGGTTGGAGCCAGAATGGAGACCTGTTTGGGTGAGTTCTGTTTGGGACTTTGGTTAGCTCGACCTTTTGCCATCCTGCCACTTTGCGGAGATCTCTGGTCCTTTCTGCCTTTTTCTCTCTGGGATTGGCTGTTCGGCACCAGGGTGCTGCTTCCTGGAACTGACTGCGTGGTGCAGACAGAGTTTGTGAGGAATTACGTTGAGTATCTTTTATTTTATAGTCTATTATATATATATATGTATATGGTTATTATTAGTAGTATATTAGTGTTATTTGATTAAACTGTGTTTGTCTCAGTCCACAAGTTTCTCCCATCCCCTTTGATTCTCTCCCCTGTTTGGGACAACGGGGGTGGGGCGTGAGCAAGCGGCTATCATGGTTATATTACTAGCTCAGGTTAAACCACGACACTATCTTTCCATCATGACACAATAAGATTACAATAAATTTTTTTTTCAGAAAATCAGTGGATAATTGTAGAGAAATACTAGCATGAAAAGAAAGTAAGAGTCTTTAAAATTTCATCTCACAAATAAGTTTGAGAATTCGTTATAATCTCAGAACTCTGATAAGTAATAGTGTTTCAAGCATTGTAGTATGTAAAGAAATGTACAAGTAGTGTTTCTCCTTGAATTTTTACAAGTAGTTTCTCTCCTGGAATTTGTCACTTACTAACACTAGTGTCCTAAGACAATCCATAATTATCCTTTATAGATGACTAACTATCTCATACCTTTATTTAGGTTGCAATATATTTTTTCCTATAATACAGTAGATCACCATTTGCTAAGATGTCTGGCCAAAGGAAATGAATTGATTAGGTAAATAAAGTTTTCTTAATAGACACATTTCAAAATTCATTCTAAAAATATTTTCTATTTTCTTTTTTTTTTCTTTCTTTTATCTGTTCTTAGGGGCAGGTGCAGTGATCCATACTCATTCCAAGGCTGCTGTTATGGCTACCCTTCTTTACCCAGGGAGTGAGTTCAGTATTACCCATCAGGAGATGATAAAAGGAATCCAGAAGTGTACTTCAGGAGGCTGTTACCGGTACTTCTTTGTATTTAAGAAAAGAGGCGTGCTGCTTGATCATTTGTTTTCAGCAGTATAAATAGATGACAAGTCATTTGAGTTATGTGTGTTAAAGTGTGTAATATAAAGTATTAGGAATAAGAAGTAAAAAGACCTCTGAAATACCTCAGTCATTGGCTTTCCTTAAGAAGGTCTCAAGCCTATGGAAGAGATCTGAGATGAAGTCTTGTAATGTCAAAGCTACTGTGCTCTGTTGAGCTACAGAAACAAACCAAATAAAGAGCTGTGTCCTGACAAATATCTAAAGATCAAAACCAGGTCCTGTTTGACTAACCTGATCTCCTCCTATGACAAGGTGACCTGGTAAGTAGATGAGGGGAAAGGCTGTGGATGTTGTCTACCTAGACTTTAGTAAAGCCTTTGACACTTTCCCACAGCATTCTCCTGGAAAAACTGGCTACTTATGGCTTGGATGGGCATACTCTTTGAAGGGTGAAGAACTGGCTAGATGGCCAGGCCCAAAGTGTTATGGTGAATGGAGTCAAATCCGGTTGGCAGCCAGTCATGAGCAGCATTTCCCAGGGCTCAGTATTGGGGCCAGTTCTGTTTAATATCTTTATCAGTGATCTGGATGAAGGAATTGAGTGCACTCCCAGTAAAACAGCAGCAGGCTGGGAAGGAGTGTTGATCTGCTTGAGTGTAGTAAGGCTCTACAGATCTGGACAGGCTGGATCCAATTGCATGAGGTTCAACAAGGCCAGGTGTCAGGTCCTGCACCTGAATCACAACAACCCCATGCAGTGCTACAGACTTGGGGAAGAGCAGCTGGAAAGCTGCCTGGTTGAAAAGCACCTGGGAGTGTTGGTCAGCAGCTGACTGAATATGAGCCAGCAGTGTGCCCAGATGGCCAAAAAGGCCAACAGCATCCTGGCTTGCATCAGGAATAACATGGCCTGCAGGACTAGGGAAGTGCTTGTCCCCCTGTACTCAGCACTGGTGAGGCCCTGCCTTGAATACTGTGTTCGGTTTTGGGTCCCTCACTACAAGAAAGACATTGAGGTGCTGGAGTGAATTCAAAGAGCAATGAAGCTGGTGAGGGGTCTAGAGCACAAGTCTCATGAGGAATGGCTGAGGGAACTGGGATTTTTCAGCCTGGAGAGAAGGAGGCTTCAGAGAGACCTTACGACTCTCTTTAACTACCTGAAAGAAAGTTGTAGCGAGGTGGGTGTAGATCTCTTTTCCCAAGTAGCAAGTGATAGGATGACAAGAAATGGCCTCAAGTTGCAACAGAGGAGGTTTATGTTGGATATTAGGAAAAAATTCTTCACCAAAAGGATTATCAGGTTTTGGAACAGACTGCCCAGGGAAGTGGTTGAATCACCATCCCTGGAGGTGTTTAAAAGATGTATAGATTCTTAGGGACTTGTTTTAGAGATGGATTTGGCAGTGCTGAGTTGATGATTGGACTTGATGATCTTAAAGGTCTTTTCCAAACAGAACAATTCTATGATTCTATACAATGTTAAACTGAAACTGAAGCCAACCAACATTAGGTCGCATTGATAACACACAAACTACATTTGGGTGGACTTTACATATCACTGCCTGTGCTAGTTTAGGGCATGTTGTAGGAGCAGAGAATTTCAGATTTTACTTGACAGACTTTGAAAGAAAATTCAGAATAAACAACTCATTAAAGATAATGTTACTACTTTTCAAGGATGAGCTCTGAGTTAAGTGATGTGTTATTCCAAATTATGTGTGATGTCTTGAGGACTCCACCCACAGAGTGTTAAATTGAGATCCACAAACAATATTTATATAATATGTCACAATTAGATGAAAAATTGGAATGCTAAATTCTTTCCACTTTTTAATGCTGATTTTTGTAAGAAACTGTTGCCCTTTGGCAAGGGAGCAAGCCCTCTGTCTGGCATGTGACTTTACGCCTGGGCATATTTTATTCCATTTAGGTTGACTTGCCAGCTTTACCTTCTTGTCAGCATTAGCATTTGTATTTTTAAAGTGACAAAAGACATTCCTTATATTGAATAGTCTAACAACATTGTTTTTTAAAAAAAATACACTACAGTTTTATTTTTTGGATATGCATTTCAAATTCTCAAACATTCCGAAATGTTAATCAGGAGACATTGTATTTATTGGGTTCCATGTCTCTGTGCTGTCCCATGTCATCCTGTTAATTTACCAGGAAAACTAAAGAAATCAAAGCTCCAGATTACATGGTTCCTAAGTACATATTCATCCATACTGATTCCACTGTCTTACCTCACACAAGGCTCCCCATTGAATTCAAAATCAATTTCATAGTACAGAATAGGATCTTTCAAAAAAGGGTTTGACAATATGTTGTTTCTAATTATATAAGCCTTTTCCAGAAGCTATCTAAAAAAATGCTACAGATAGGATAGTCAGAAGTATTTGTTGGCCTAAATATGATCCCAGTGATGCCAGAATAGCTTTACCTTTGATTTCAGTAGAAGGAGAAAAGATCTGTAGTAAATAGCTTTGAAAGTCTCAGAAGGAGGTTTGGCTAAACATAGGCTGCTTATATTTCAGTAAAACTAAAGAGATATCAGGTATTTAACTCATTCAGAGTATTCTTGGGGTTTTATAGATTTTAGTTCTTGATAAAAAGCTTATAGTTATGATTAGGAATCAGTTATGGTATTTATACCTGCTTCCAAACTCACATCCAAGTAGAAAGCAGAACGTAGCAAACCAGTCCCTTAGCTCATTTGGCCTCATTAGTAGGAAACACTCCAAATCTGATTTTAATGATCAGAATATGTAAGAGTCAAAGTAAATCTAGAGATCTACAACTTCATTTTCTTCATTCACTATTTTTATGGACTTCCTTGGGAAAGCAGGAGCATTGAAAACTGTAAGGGATGAGACTTTTTAATTTTCTGAATATCTGATTCAAAATACAGACTGTAATTTTTTTACTATTGCTTCCTCTCTGTGTTTTATACAAGTGCTACTAGCATCTACTCATGAAATATCTGTGATCTCAATGGTAAACCTGGACCTGAACTGGAGACTTATTAGAACTGTTTCAACAAGTTTCTGCCAGTGTTAATTAGGGTTCACACAATGCCAAATATCCCAATTCTCCTTCAGCAGAAACTCTTAGGCAAGATCTTCTGAGTAGCATGCATCATCTTGTCTCTTGAACTGGGGTTCTCAGGCTCTCTTAAGATCACATATAGCTCACCAGTGACTCCATCACAGACAATTTATTTTTCATGTGTTGACTCTGATTTCTCTTTATATGCCTTAACAAGTATATCTTATTTCCAGGGGCTTTTTGGACTACTTGAATATTTTTTTTTTCCTGCTCTCCAGCAATAGCTTAATTTCTTTCTTTCTTCATGATTCTTTTAAATAATTCACTCTGAGATAAAGCTTGTAGGTGATGCCAATACAGGATGAAGAGAGTATGAAAAAGTTGTAAAGGAACTCAACAACGAAATTGATACATGAACAAACAGCTACGCCTAATACATTAAAGTGTTATTTTATTTTTGTGCCTCTAGTGTTGCTTGGATATTGGCAGCATAGCATATGTTTGGGACTGAGAGATGTTCCTGAGAGTTCTTATGTTACAGAGTGACTCATGAGAGAGGAGCGTAAAATCATTAGGGTTGAGAATTTGTTAACATCTTTACACAATCGAAGGAGAATCTGTTTCTTAGATCCAAACACAGTGGTTTTTTAAGTATATGAACATTCATTTTTCTTTTAGATATGATGATACACTAGTGGTTCCCATTATTGAGAATACACCAGAAGAGAAGGATCTCAAGGAAAGAATGGCACGTGCAATGGAAAAATACCCAGACTCTTGTGCTGTATTGGTCAGACGTCACGGAGTTTATGTGTGGGGAGAAACATGGGAAAAAGCCAAAACAATGTGAGTACAATTTAGGAATGTGGTATCTTTTGCTATTATACCTTAAAATCTTAATGACCTTACTGTGGGGTGTATTTCCAGCCCCTGGACAATGATTCAGAACATTAAGTTCTGGCCTCAATTAAAGTATAGGGAACTTTTGAGAATGCATTAATCCATGATTGTACTGCTTGGTTCTCTTTTCATACCAGTGCTAGATAACGGGGTTGCCAACTTTTTTGTTTCACATGGACAAGTCCCTCCTCATATGAAATCTGCAGGCAATCTCTGCTTTTATATGACACCTGCCAATACAGTTTGTGTAGTCTTCCCTAGTCCCATTTTTTTAATCTACTTCTTTATTCACTGATGGAAATGCAGCAAATCAGGATCATGTAGCAAATATGCCACGCACTTTCCATGCCACAGTAAAGGAACGAAATTACAATAGAACTGTCCAATCAGACTGTCGCATTGGTGATGTAAAGGTAAAGGAAGAAAACTACTAGTTTTCATAAAATATGGTAAGATTTGAGCCTTTCTTTACACATCACTTTTCTTTTAATTTTAGGTGTGAGTGTTATGATTACTTGTTTGATATCGCAGTGCAGATGAAGCAACACGGGCTAGATCCTTCAAAACATCCAGCAGGAGAAAACGGGATCTTGTGAATGACAACAGCATTTTTATTCAGGTGTGAATTTGTCTGTAGAGATGATCTGTTTGGAAGGAGAGGCTACAGATGACACCATTACTTCAGGCTGCTCTCCCACTCAGGCAACTTCAGTATTGTACATCTCCCACACTCCCACACCATTACCACTGCAATTGTTATTTATGCCTGAAGTAATGCTCCTTTACCACACAATGCAACAAAAAGATATGTTAATAGTTGTGTCCTGTGCATATTTTAGCACCCATGTACAGCACAGAGTGCAATTACTTTTTAAAACTAAATTGTATCAAGCATTACTAGAAAAAGCCAAAGGAGAAAAAGGAGAAAAAAAAAAGTCCAGCCTAGTAAGCTATTCTAATCAGAGAATAGACTTACTTTTGTTCTTCAGCCTGCAGGACCAGGTTTGATTTCAGTCCATCTCAGTGGTACTATTTTATGTGGTGGGTTGTGTTTTTTTTTTCCTTCTGCAGAAATGGCTGGTTGCAATTTGATTAAGTTTCATTGATTAGTGTCACCTGTTTACCTCATGCAGCAAATTACGATGACTTTCTGTTTTCTAATGTAGCAATGATCAATGTTTTGAAAGCTTTCATGGCAAATATTTTGAAGTAAAAGCACACAGATAATATGATCTATCAGTACTTTGCATGAAGGATCCCTGAAACAATTCTCCCACAAGCAATTTACAGCCCAGTATGGCAAAACACAGTGGTAGTGTAACATTTGAGAGTCTGGGACACTTCTTGAAGATATAGGTAAGTTTAAAGATACCAGTACTGAGATTATAAAGGAGATGATAGGCCAAAGTGGTGGCCTAATTAAACAGGATAGGCTAGCTTGTTGCCCAGATTTTGTCCATCAGATAATCCTCTCCACTCACCACGTTTGCACTGGAAGAGATGACAAATGGCTGCTCGGGCAGCGTGAGCCCAGAACAGACAGGTACTTGGATCATTAGCCTTTATGCCTACACTAGAGAAAGAAGCAGCGGGACAGGAGACTTGCTGTAAATTGAGTCTCTGCATGAACAGGTATTTGGAGTGCTGCTGGAGTGATGAAGATGTGCGGGCTACCACACCTGCATAGGGCTAACTCGTGACCTGCAAGAACCATTCTAAAATTGTTCCTCAGCCCCTGAAATTGAATAAGTTCGGCTATTATAGTGGAATTAATATCCCTTTGCCTATTTTTTACTATGAAAGACCTAGTTTTAGAGTATTTTCACTTTTATCTCGCTTCTCCTATACAGGTTTCTTTCATGAGACGGGATTTCCAGATTCCACCTCACAGTGTTAAAACCAGAAGGGGGTGCTGTTATACTCGACTGATTGACAGATATTGGCAGACAGTTTTGATTGTTAAACACGTTCAAAAAGAAGAATTAAAAGAACAATGAAATGCCGAACAATCATTGCTGTTTATGAATCCTGTCAAATGCTACAGTAGGACGGATGACAATTCAGATGCAAAAAAAGGATTTTTAAAAAAACTGTGGAGAACTAATGTGATATTTTGTTTGTGTGCTTTAAAAATTTCTGTTTCAACACCCTGCATTTGTTGATCCTGCTCTACTGCTACATCATATAACTTTTTCTAGGTCTCCATTTCTGAAAGTTATAATAGTATATATTAGTATAATATAGTATATGTTCTTGGGGGGAAAAAAAGTGAGGATGACCCCTTCTAATTATGTATAAGGTTTAAAGCATTGTTTGAACTGTTGATTCATTCATGCTGTATTATTGTTTTTTTAATTAAGCCTGTAGTATTTGTATTTTTAAATTCTCTTAGTTGTCTTTAAAATTACTAGGAAACACATAATTTTATGACATGCATTTGAAAGTTGTTACTGAGACTGCTATGGGTCTTCTCTGTTTTATCCCTCTTTGCGTTCACATTCACTTTCAGTAAGATTTCATTACAACCTTAAAACAGCTTTTTATGACCTGTGGTTAGCCAGCCTAAGGTAGATTTAATCAAATTGCTGATTAAAATATTCTCTTACGTATTTATGCATTTTAGTGTCTTCTTTCAAAATCTCCTGAAGTGGCCCCCCATATGTCTAAGTCTTCATTGACCAACTTGCTGATTGAGTATTGAGACTTTAGTCCCAAGGGTGAATTGAGACAGGGTAAGTGTCTTGGTTTCAGCTGGGAGAGAGTTAATTTTCTTCCTGTTAGCTGGTATAATGTTGTGTTTTGAATTTAGTATGACAAGGATGTTGATAATACACTGATGTTTTAGTTGTTGTTAAGCAGTCAAGGGCTTTTTAGCTTCTCATATTGACCTGTCAGCAAGCAGGCGGAGAGGAGGTTGGGAGGAGATACAGGTGGGACAATTGACCCCAACTGATCAAAGGGATACTGCATGCCATATGACATCATGCTCCATATGTTAGCTGGGGGAACAAGAAGGATGGGGGGACATTCAGAGTTACAGCATTTGTCTTCCCAAGTAGCTGTTATGCCTGATGGACCTCTGCTTTCCTGGAGACAGCTGAGCACGTCTGCTGATGGGAAATAGTGAATGAATTCCTTTTTCTGCTTTGCTTATGTGTGTGGCATTTTCCTTTGTTAATAAACTGTCTTTATCTCAATCCACAAGTTTTCTCAGTTTTACTCTTCTGATTCTCTCCCCAGTCGCACCACAGGGGAATGAGTGACTGTTTGGTGCTTAGTTGCTGGCTGGGGTTAAACCAGCCTTTTTGACACCCAGTGTGAGTCTCAAAGAGTTCGAGATAATGACAGGTTTGACTGGAATGTGTTAGGTCAAATTATAGCTGTTATTGCTGTTTAGTTATTAATTGGCAGGCTTCTGTGCTTGCTGTGGGGCTTGCTAGCCTTACTGTAAATTAGAGCCTGGTGCTCGTTGGTGGCTGCTTTTTGGTTTTGCTGCTTGCTGTGCTGCTTATCCTCTTACTCTGCTGTGCCTGGAAACATATTGATAAAAGCAGTTAGTGCCTGTGCTGGCAGATGGCCAGGGCATTGCTACTGTTTTCATGCTGCTGTACTGCACAGGCTGGAACTCCAGTGTGAACTCCAGTTTAAACAATTTTGCAGACAGGTTGGTGAAAAAGAAGGGAGAGGAGGTGCTCCAAGTGCTGGAGCAGAGATTCCTCTGCAGGCCATGGTGGACCATGGTGAGGCAGGCTGTCCTTCTGCAGCCAATGGAGGTTAACAGCAGAGCAGATATCCATCTGCAGCCAGTGGAGCAAGTGGATGTCCGAAGGACTGCACCCCATGGAAGGGACCCACACCGGAACAGTTTGTGAAGAAACTGCAGCCCATAGGGTGGACTCACACTGGAGAAGCTCAGGCAGAACTGTTTCCTGTGGGAGAGATACCACAGTGGAGCAGGGGAAGAGTGTGGGAAGTTCACCCCCTGAGGAGGAAGGAGCAGCAGAAACAACATGTGATGAACTGGGCACAATCCCTGTTCCCCATTGCCCTGCACCACTCAGGGCTGGGGACAAGGTAGGGAAATTGAGAGTAAAGTTAAACCTGGGATTTAAGTTGCACATTATGGGGATTACTATAGCAGGAAGTTCTTGTTGCTAACCAGGCTTGGAGCAAGGCTAGGAGTTCATTGCAATGTTAAACTGACCAGCCTGGCCCAAAGGGACCAGGGGTGGAGATCATAATGAAAATACCTTGAAATTGTTGTAACCCATTGTTTGAATTGCATGTTATAGGAATCACCATAACAGGATCAACCAAGAAGTCTGGAAGAAACTTCTTATATTTTTCACCCATTAATGACCATTGACTTTTCTTTAGTTATGTATGTCAGACTACTGGTTATAATACAACATATGCCATTCGTCTCTATAGTTACTGGTAACTGCATTGTGCTGAACTTGCACAAAATACATCCTGCTTTAGCTTGGTGAGTATTCGTGTCTCCATGTAACAGTCTGTCACTGGGTTCCGACAAAACTCATTTGCAATAAGGCGTCATGGTATAAGACAAGCTCTTGCTGACCTGATCCAGCCTCCTGGGAACCTGCTGTTTTTAAGCAGTAACTACGGTGGGTCCTTGGATTCCCTCTGATGAAGGGCATGGGAACAGAAATTAGCCTTGAAGATATTAAGGCCTACCTGTGAGAAAGATGGGAGTAAAGGAGTAGCTGGAGATGTGAAGGGTGTACCCGTGAGAGAGAAGGGAGTAGAAGAGTAACATTGATGATAGCAAAAATAGCTAATGAGATGTTAGAGCTGTAACTTGTAACCAATAGTGAAGAGACACATGAATTGGTAAAACTGTATAAAAATGCACTTGAGGCAATAAATGGCATCTACTATTTTCATCCTGAAAGATGGTCTATGTCGTTTGTCCGTCTCAGCCACGACACCGTCACCTCTCTGGGATGCTTCCAGTTTTCTCAACAGGAAATAGCTTAGCCTTGCTCTAAAGTTTTCCTGTCCCTGTCAGATACAAACTAAAGAGTTGTTAAAGTTGTTGTTAAAAAGTTGTTAAATTGCCATATAGTTCAGATAGACCTCTTTTTGCCCCTGATGATTGGACTGCAGTATTCACCAGCATTAATAACAGTGAATTAAATTGAAGAAAATCTTTGCCGTTATATTCTTAGATTAAAGGAATAACTATATGGAGTTCTTTTCTGGATTTCCATACACATTTTAGAGACATAAGAATAGCATTGACCATTTTGTGGTTTATACCATTTACTTTATTTCTGAATTCCTTTCCCAAATCATTGTGCTACCTGATTCTTAAAATAGAAAAGGAGTAGTGCTGCTATACTTACAGACTGGCAGGTTTAATTAAGATCAGTGTCTTGTTACCGTTAGACCTGTTTGTCCTTCCCCACTGCATGTAGTGCTGTACCTGCAGTGTGCAACTTTTAAACCTTAGGGGGAGGGTGACATTGATTATTGTGCAATAGTGGTTATCACTAAGTTACTGCAGGTTGTTGCCTATATGTTTATGGATACATTTTTTCATTATTAGATACCTGCCAGTGGCAAACGTTTTGCAGTGGCTCCACATCTTGTGAGTTTATGTGGATTGCAGTAAGAACATTGGTGAAATGTTCCTATTTAGATCAGAGAGTAACTTTGGACAGGCTGCATACTCCTCTCCTCCACTTGAGCACAAAACGTATCTCAGCGGTACAACTGAAATGAAGGGAAAGCAGATTATGTTTCCCTTAGCTTTTCTTCCCTATGAGCATGCTAGCGAAAATACTTCTTGATGTAACAGTCTGCTTTAGTCTTGAAATCTAGTTGCCATCTATTACTTGTGATTTATTTAAACTGCTAGATTTCTGCAAAAGAGTAAATCACTGTAGTATTCTGGCGATGCTATCAGAATAGAAAATAATTGTTTTGTTTCCTAATACTGAAATTTTGTAAGGATGAAGATGATTTTACACTTGATGTTGTTTTGTTCTGCATTTGTAATGACAAAGTACAAAGGAACACTCACAAGGAAAGGTATTTTTTGCCAAATATATTCCTCTGGGGTCATGTGAATTACAAATATTAATTTCCTCATCCAGCTACAATTTGCCACTCTATAACCTTTCTAAAATCTGTGTGAAATATCAAATTTCCTTAGGAGTAGTAAAGTTCTTATAGGATTCCAAGATGCTCACAATCCCATTCAGTGGTATAGAAATGAGCTATATACACTCTTCTCATGTCTGTGTATGAACTCTCAATGAAGAAATCTATTACTTCACAGCTTTGGTGGCTTCATAAACTGTTTCCCAAAGTCTTCAGAAAACTCTTACAGTTAAGCTCAAATTATGGAAAACAAAATATGAAATTTCCCATGTGATCTAAAGCTGCTAAACTCCCATCATTTTTAAGTCTAGATCATTTTCTGATGTGAATTTTAGGCTGATAAACCAGCTAGTTATTCTTATATTTGCAGCAAAGACTTGATCTCCATCAAAGCTGATTATCTAGGTTTAGTATCACCAGGTAGACTTATGTAAAAATGACATAATTCCAATTTCAATTGGGTCATCCAAAATACTAATTAAATCCAATGTTTCCCAATAAAAGTAATTTCCTAGCAAACATCCTGCTTGTTTTCCAAGAAGGAAATAAAACTGCAGACTGTAGCATCTTTGAAACATTAGGAGATAGAGCTCTAACATACAGTAAGCAGTTACGTTGCCAATATAGGTCCTCCAGTGAATGCTGTAATGCCTGAGCCACTTGTGTCCAATTTAATTTAACTTCAAAATAATAATTTAAAAATTAACATCTGAAAAAGCACAGTGAGTAGTGGAACAATACAAACAAACCCGTAGCTTTCCTCTAAATACTCTTTTACCACAGGTTTTGATAAATATATCTGTAACATTTTTTGCCATTTTACAGAAGATGGGAAATTGAGGGGTGGGGGGCAACCTGGAGCACTTTAGATGGCTTACTTCTGTATCAATGTATAGTAGAAAATATATAGTTTGTTGTTAATGCTTCTTACTTTCAAAATAGTTAAAAACCCTCTGAGCTCATAGAAGTTAAGCTCTCCCTACTGAAGGGAGGTGTCAGTCATGCACTCTACAGATTTGTAGCTATAAAAAAATTAGAAGAGTGCTTTGGTTTTGAAGCTACTTTAAATTTGTTGTTGCTTTTTGCTGTAAGGGGAAGGGAACCCTTGCAGGCATTGTTTTTGTTTTTCTTCCCATAGTGTAAGGTGAAAAAAAAAGTCATGCCTTACAGACCCATCTTGTGTCCAAAGACAGCCCTCTGACCTGGGATAGACTTTTGTAACAAAGAATATGGAGGTGCCTGTGACTGCACTTTGCTATGAGCTAATCAAAGCTTTCATAGAAGTTAGTGAACCTATCTGTTTACTTTGATTTTAAGTCAGCTTAGTGTTAAAAGCTTAATGTTATGCCAGAAGAACTCTACCTGATATGATTTTTAAAAGAGTAAACTTCTAAGTCCGTGAGTCTCAAAAAGAGCTCCCAGGCATTTATCATGGTACTACCCAAAGGGTTCACTACCTAAATCAGATAGTCAATAAAAGTCTCACTACTTTTTGGTTGGCATCATTTGCACAGGGACCTGTTTCTGCTAAATTTGAATTCTAGTGGTTCAGCATATTGATTGCACCATTGCAAAATTATTTTGGAGGTGAAACATCTAGTGGAACCACAGCAGTTGGCTATTTCTTGTGATTTTAATCTATTGAAAACAAAATCAATTCCAAATAGCAGATTTTAAAATTTTTATATATGTCTTCAGACTTAATCTAGCATCTGCTACATTTTGCTGGAGCAGTCAGAAAAAAATAGTGACTGGCTATTGTTTAATACCAAAAATGAACGGAGCATGTTTGGCTAGATGGGAGTTAATGCAGAATCATAGAAAATTCATGTTGCTTGAATAACATTTGTGAACACCTACGTACGTGTATTGGCTTTTTTTTTTTTTACTCTAAGATACTATGCTATTTTACTAGCAAGTTTCTCCCATCTATGACAGATAAAATTAAAAGTGTAATCTCCAGAAACCAGATCAACAAGAATTGATTTGAATAGTTAAGCATGAATTCTCACTCCTTAATGAGCCTCACAGTAGCTCCGATTTCTCTAATAGTAATTTCTAGCAATTAAAAACAGAATACACTGGATAGAGAAGAAAGAATAAGTATTACATTTAAAACAAAGAGCTGGAACTCTAGATTCAAATGTTACCTTAAGGTCATGTCTTGAACATTTCACTTTGATGGGAGTTTCAAAAGCGCTTGAATGAATCAGATACTACCCTAAATCCCATTAGAAAGTTAGGTTCTTAATTTCATTAGGCTCCCCTGTAACCCCAATTATTTAGCTGTCTCTGTTTCAATCAGGGGAGCAAAAGAGAAAAAGGGGGTGGGGAGCATCTCACATACGAGTTGCCAACTTAGCACTAGAGTATCCCAGATCAAAAAATGCTAAACTGTTTGTTTGGGGTTTTTTTCTTTCCTAAAACGAAATATGACCTTATACTAGAGACCCTTAGTTTAAGAAAAAGGTTACCCAAGATAATTTCACCCAGCAGAGTTTTACAAAAACAACAAATCAACAAGTGAGCTTTCCTACTTGCTCAGAGATTAATACATACATTAATACTACCACAAGTAACACAACACGATTTTTGTGGCCTCAATTCTGCCACTCCCAAAGAATACCAGTTGCCTCTCTTTCCAGATGATTTCCTCTGATTCCCATTCTTAAGTTTCTCTTCTACAGACAAAGCAAGTTACCTTCATAGTCCCCATTTTGGTGCAGTTCCTGAAAACAAAATCACTGCAATAAATTTAAGTACTTCTATGTGTGTGAATGATGATGGCAGATTACCTGGGCTCAGCAGATTGCTATGCATTTAACAATAATAGTTAAATTTATTTTGTCTTTATGCTTTGTCTCATTTCCATGTTTTATTCAGTTTTAACCCTGCTTTTTTATAAGATTTTTCTTCCTCCCGTTTTCCTTTTCTTTGAAACTAAATGTAAACTTGACACCATTTGCATTCTGGTTTAACTTTCAAACCCAAGAATATTTTTGTGCTAGGAAACTTATCTCTTTCCTGATTCATCTGCTGCATCCATGACATATCTGAGCATGTCCTGTTAGCAAAATTTTGGTACTTAAAGGGTTAATGTGCCTTTTGTACTTCAGATACATTAGAATTTTGCAAGCAAATGTCTGTTGGTTGCAAGAGCATGTGAGCAAGCATGAGACTAATTTCCTGTTATGGAGTTGCCGCATTAAAAGGGTATTTGCATAATCACAGACGAAGATAACGTAGGGAAAACCCCAGAGATCATTCTGATGCCAGGCTTAAGCCAAACCCAGTATGTAATTTATTTGAAAACATGAAAGCTGCTCCTTATCATTGACTTCTATCTCAAGTCCCCAAGCACTTCAGTTGGTATCAGCAGGCTCTAACTCCTCCTGGCTAATTCATTATACTCAACAACATTTAAAAGTCGTAACTGTTTTGTTTGCTTGAAATCACTTTCTTCTCTTTTGCAGATGAAGATTGTGCTTAGATCATTATATTCCAGTGAGTGGTTGTGGTATATAAGAAGTATAAAACTAGTTATATAATTTATGTTTTCAATTACCTTGATAGTGAAAAAGGACAACAAAGGTAGGTCTTACAAAGAAGGTCAGGAAAAAAAGGAAGAAAATTATGGCATGAATTAAAAGGGTCATTTTAAGTTTAACTTAACAATCCCTGTGACTCAATTAATACAATAAAAGAACTATCCCTTTTATGACTTGTGTCACAGGTTCAAAATCAAGCTACCATGTCTCCTTGGATCATCATTTTGTTTAATGCCCTTGCCTTCAGGTTATGATAACTTCTGAAATATCACATGCACCACAAAAACAAGAGTTCAGGACTATGCTTATGAAAAACACAACCAAAACCAATGAGACTTCATAATGCAGATAGTTTTTTCAACTTGTATATGAATAAAGGAATGTCCAAATAGGAGTTTAGTAGAAGGGCCCAAAAGAAAGTACATTAGCAATTAAAAATCAAGGCACTTAAATGTTTCTGAACAGATTAATACTTAGGTATGGAGGTCCCTGACTTCCACTTTAAATCCAGTTGCATGCTTTAAATTTTTATTTGGAAAATCCCATTGCCGAAGTAAAGAATTTGTCACACTTGTCACCTGATACTTCTTCCATGTAAACATGCTTAGAGGCTTATTGTTGAGATGCTGTAGAGATGTCTGAAAGGTTATTTATTTTTTACTCAACTTGGAAGCCCAAGGCTACTGTCATGTTTACTTGCCATGGGGTTATGAAGAGATGTGTAGGGGAAGGAAGCAAGGAGCTGCACTTTCTGAATATAGAATTCAGGTATATAGAGAGGGAGATATTCAGAATATTTAGAGGGAGGAGAACCCATTTAGTAGCATTTCAGTGACAGCTCAGTCTACCAAGCCTAAAGGCATAGCATAAGAGGAGAATAATGTTTCAAGTGAGGGAAGGGCAAACATTATGACAACAAATTATTTACTTGTAGCAAAGGCAAAGAGAACATCATTAACATCTCAGATACCTAAATAAGCAAGCATTTAATAGCAATTGTAGGAACATTAATAGATAAGCACAGTTAAACTAATAGGATTGTGACCACTGTCTATTGCAGTTGAAGCACTAATGAAACACTTCCAAGAAAATAATACCATGTTTTACTATACTTTAACTATTATTAAAACAGTACAGTTCTAATAGCCTGAATAGTTAGACCAAATTTCTTTAATAAAAAAGTCATATACTAACCTACATTAAGGTGTATTGTCCTGTTTGAAATTCCTGGTCCTCAATAAGGAAGACTGCTATATTTGAGAAAGAGGGTCTAGACATTTTAAGTAGTTAATGCAACAGAAATTCCTCCTTAATTTGGAAAATCTTAAAACCAGAACTATCACATACTGAACAGGAGGAACTAATTCTAATTAGACCAGAAGAGAACAATGGCTGATCAAGTAGACAACACTCAATAACTTAGTGTAACCCTAAACTCACATTTGCACAAAATTAATTGCTGAATAAAATGCAATAACAACATATTGCAGCTGGTTCCCATAGGGAGACAAAGGATGGAAGACACTCATCCCAGCCATGTTTAAGTTTCATGTCTTTCCTTAAAATATAGTCTATGCCTAACTTTAACTTGATAAAGGTTCCCAGGCTGCAACACCGAGACCAAAGTTGTGACATTATGCCATATAACAGCACTATGCAAGTCATGAGCTTTCCTTGGTCATGTTTCTGTGTATGTGGAAATCTGTGCAGAAATCTATATGAAGAAATTTATCAGAAGGCTTAATCTCTGGAAACCAAACCAAACCAAATCAAAACAAAAACCAAAAGCAACCTGAAATAACTTTTCTTACTTCCTTTGTTATTGAGTGATAGACCATTCACAGCTTCACTTCCAGAAGTCCTACAAAACTCTGTAAATCTCTGCAACATTCTTATCTGCCTTACCTGTCTTCACATGTGTCTGATTTTTTTCCTCATACTATATGCAAAATTGATCCTAACAACACAGGGGGGATTTTTACAAAGACTTCTCCATGAAAGACCTGCTTTCAGATGAAAGAAGAATGAAGAATATTCATATGCAGTAAAAAGTGAGCACAAGGAATGAGCACAGGATTCCTGAACAGTGGAATACAGTGCAGATGAACAAGAAAGAGAAGACTAAAAACTGTAGGGAATGGCTGTTAAAATCCCAGAAATTCAAAGTAATACACCAGGGAATGCAGCATAAAAATAGACTAGCACATGGGGTAAAAAAAAAAAAAAAAAAGAGAAAAGAGAAAAGCAGAGAGAAAAGCAGCCATCAAGAGCTCAAAAGTGTCATTAAGTTGATGAAGTTAAACCGTTAAGTGGCCAGTCTTAGCCTTATGCTACAGATGTCAACTAGGTTGTTTATCACACAATAAGCTGTAAGACATAGATGCAAATTTAATGTGCTCAGAAGCTAATAGAGAAATCAAGAACTTAATGATCCATCCCACAAAGATCAGCTTTGTCACAGTTGTAATGATCCTCCCTTCAAAATAACATACTAAGAATTGATCCAAGTTATTTCTCATTTGCGTATTTTGTTAAAATTCTTAAGCTACTATTTTGAATTGCAGTTGACCAAAATAGATTCATTTTTTTCTTTATTTTTTTTTTAATAGAATATTTTCATCTTACTTCATCCCAAAGTGTCAGTCCAGTGGAAATGACAGAGTTCAAATTCTACAAACAAGAGAAGAAACTTGTTTTCAAAGAAGTAAACAGAAGATAGGCAGCTGAAGTGCAGCAGGGATCACTGAAATGCTGTTTAGCCAGGAGAGTTTTATGAGTTGTTTTTTCACAGCTTGTCAGCTGTGCACTGAAATTGTACTTCTTAACATTACTAATGTCTATAGAGGAAATTCTCACTGTCTTCTTGGGCAGAAAGACCAAAATGTTAAAAAGTCTAAGATCAGGCCAGAGATAATTTCCCCGAGATGGAGAATAATGTATGCAAATGAAGCCTTTCTTGCAGAACTCTTGCAAACTCTCCATTAGGGGCTGACCCTAAGACAGTGATTTCAGGGGCAGAGTGTACAATACTTCCTCAGGATTTGTAGATGTCCTTGGAAATTATCTTCTATAACTCATGCAGTATCTTGGGACTATCTAAAATATCCTATTTGGCCATTTCAGCTTCAAGTGAGCACAACAGTAGTATA
This sequence comes from Patagioenas fasciata, assembly GCF_037038585.1. NCBI lineage: Eukaryota > Metazoa > Chordata > Aves > Columbiformes > Columbidae > Patagioenas > Patagioenas fasciata. The sequence continues at coordinate 22,936,707 of NC_092524.1, read as the reverse complement.
AAATCACAGAATCATAGAACCATAGGATCGTTTTCATTGGAAGAGACCCTCAGGATCATGGAGTCCAACCATAACCTAACTCTAGCACTAAACCATGTCCCTAAGAATCTCATCTAAACACCTTTTAAACATGTCTAGGGATGGTGACTCGACCACTTCCCTGGCAACCTGTTCCAGTGCCTGACAACCCTTTCTGTGAAGAATTTTTTCCTAATATCCAATCTAAACCTCCCCTTGTGTAACTTGAGGCCATTAACTCCTCTGCACTCTCTCTAGTACCTCAATGTCTTTCTTATGATGAGGGGCCCAAAACTGAACTCAGTATTCAAGGTGAGGCCTCACCAGCACTGAGTGCAGTGGGACAATCACTTTTCTAGTCCTGCTGGCCACACTATTCCTGATTCAAGCCAGGATGCTGTTGGCTTTTTTGGCCACCTGGGCACACTGCTGGCTCATATTCACAACATCCTCCCCCAAACTATGATTTCCATGCTGGAGTTCTTAGAAGATAAAGGTGGGATTTCCCAGTTGGGTAAAAATCACTTTCTATGCAGAGAAGAAATATGAGGTCCTTGATTCATCTGTGATCCACCTAAGCTCTGTAAAAGTTTTGTACTTCATTGTGCATCTTTCAATCATGTATAGCTTGAAAGTGCTATTCCAAAAAATGAGGAAGGTTTCTGATACTTGCAATGGACTTCCTTGTAAAAACATTTGTATTCAAAGGTAGAAGAAGATCTAAATTTTTAAAATACAAGCTGTATATGAAGTAGAATAAGAAACCAGTATCAAATAATGTGAACAGCAGTAGGTCTTTAATCTTAAGCCATATCTGAGCGTTAGACTGAACACAGCACAGAGGAGCCTCCTCTTATTTGAGAAATCTCAGCCTATCATCTGTTCCTAAAGATAGATACCTAAACACTGTCTTTGGAAAAAAAAGAAAAAATATATATATATATGTATATATAATGATGGATTATTAATTTATTCCTGAGGAAAAGGAAGTACCAGGTCCTTCAAATTGTACCCAGGTAGTCTCATGGTCTCAACTCATAGAATGATCTCTTTCAGAATGATGAAAACCTGGTACCTTTTCACAATGAAGAGGTGCAACCAAGTTTCTCCCATTTTCATGAAGTTCTGTAAAACTTCAGCTATTCTAAATTTGGAGGGAGTACTCTCATTCCTTCTTGCTAAAGACACTGTGGAACTCTTCAGTGGCTCAGAAAAAAACATAGCAGTGATCACCTATGGATCCTTAAACAAAAGTTTACAAGGGGAGTCTTGAATTATAATCTCTGTTTAATTTAAAGATACTTGAATCTATGTCCCACTTTGTTTTAGCTTGAACTAGAGAAAGATGGGTCAGCCAAAGGAAGTCACTCATCAAAGCTTTAGTCATGGGAGATGGAGATATGAAGACTTTTCAGAAGATGAAAGAATTAAAATGTCTTGGAGGTTTCTGAATGAGTGTAATCTATGTAACAAGGGCTATAAAAAGCTACTTTCTGTGTCACTTTGTTTTGAGAAATATTTTATTCAGAGTCTGACCCTGATGTGCTCACACCCTCCAAATGTATATCAAGACCCTGGTTCCTGAAAGTGCTTAGGTTTGGGGTAGGTGGTTACTTACTCAAGGCTTTTGCTGACTGTACACAATTCTAGGAGAAATTTAAGTGACAAGGGAAAATAACTATGTATTAGATACCTCTAATAGAAATACTTCACATGCTTGAGAATAGTCCTAGATGCATGAAATGGAGGTTTGAATGGGCACTTTAGAACAAAACTAAACAAATGAGCAATTACAGCTTCAAGGCCTCTCTTTTTTTTTTTTTAAAAAAAAACTCTTTTGTTTTCCATGATTCTTATAATCTTTCTTTGGTCCTGAGATAGATGACAGATGCTTCTACCAATCATTCATCTAGGCAAATTTTTCATTTTTCAAACTGGTAACCTTTAATAAACACACCCTCTAATTTGCATTGATAATACTTTTCCCTAGAAGAGTGGGTGTTGCTGCAGTAACATGTCCAAAGTTTGCTCTCCAACCAGTTACTACTGAAAAAAGTACCATGCCAGTAGCGATTATGACTCAATAATAGATTGAAATCTCTTGTTATGTGTTAATAGGGGATAACAACTCCCTTAGAATTTCCATTAATAATGAAGTACCTTAACAAAATACAGACAGAACAACAGCCTCTGTGAACTTCTAGTAGATGCTATTTCTGCAAGATTTCTGTATACATTAGCACTGAAGACATCACATCCAAATCTTCCAGACATCCAGTAAAAAATGATAATAGGCCTGATTCAAATGTTGACATACATACAAATGAGTAAATGTGATTTTGAAACAATACAGGAACACAGATACATTTTGCCTTTGTGAATATGGTAATGTTACTGCACTAAATACTAAATTATTCTGACGAGAAAGGGGTTAAGCTCAACTGAAATAAAACCAGAAAAGTCCCTTTGGGTGTGTCATATCAGAGGAAGGATGTTTGTTGTAACCATGTAACAGTGTCATTGTAACTGGTGTCTAAAGAAGTTACTTTTGTCTTGAGATAGGAGTATCCACTTTAGGACTTGAATAAATAACCATACTTTATTTTGATGTTGATCCTTATGTAGACTGATGCTGGTTCTTTCTGGCCACATGCAGCACAGATGCTGAAATCCATCGGGAAAACCTATTGATTCAAAACTGCTTTCAAGAAAATGGACCAAAAAGTTGTTCTTTATTCTTTAGAAAGTTTAAATTCAGTTTTCTCTTCTATCAACCAAATATTCATTTCCATATTAAAAACTTAGAATGTAATTATTACATGAATTGATTATTTAATTTCCACTCCCATCAACAGAAGTTGATTCTATCTTGCTCTCAGAGTTAGAAATTTAGATTCGGAAAATCAGAGGTAGTAATAACTCAAAGTGACAGGACAGTAGTCCTTTTGCTTTGTAAATGAGAAAGAGCTAAGCATATGTTTCACCATGTAACTCAAATAACCTTCTTTCACCTATATCATTTACCACAGTGGAGGAAAACAAAACCAATAAGACAATTTGATTTTCATTTACACATGTCAATCAAGTACCTCTTTTCTTCCTCCTTCTTCCCCAGATGGTCATCTTTCCCCATTGCTCTGCAGCAGAACATGGGTAGAATTCAATGAAGACACTTACTCTGTTTTTCCTCATTTATTTTTGAATAAGCTGTGGTAACTGTTGTCAGTAATGTTTCTGGAGTTAGTACTTCTGGAATTAGAACCTTTTCTTGCTGTGTTAGCTTGGGATTTTATGTGCAAGCATTTTTCCAAAATGTTGTATTGTTTGCATACCAGTCAGTTACATGATTACTGGAAAACAGCAAGCACTGCAAGTGTTATCTCAAGTTAAACAAGGAAGCCATTGCTGATAGAGTCACTGAATAGTTACAACCAAATAATTTTTTTTCCACAGTAACTATGCAATTAACTTGTGTGCGTAGTGTTGTTTCAAGATGGGTGTACTGTTCAACTTGAGTTATGCAATACGGGTGTTCTGTAGTTGATGAAACATCCTGTAACCTGAGATCATTGCCACTGATTTAGGTGGAAAGATATCCACTCAGCAAAGTGGCCAAGGGTTAGTAACCAGAGAGAATAAACTGTTCTCTCTGAAAAAGTATGAAAGAAAAATGAGAGAGCACACAGAAGGAAAACGTGTGTTTAAAAAAAAAAAAAAAAAAAAAAAAAAAAAGAGAGAGATATGACTGATAGCCTTGTGTCTGTGGAACTAATGAAAACTCCAGTTTTTTGGATTGTAGTAAGGCTTTTGATACTGTCCCTCACAGCATCTTTCTGGAAAAGTTGTCCAGCTGTGAGGTGATTAGGTTGATGGTGCACTGGTTGAATAACTGGCTGAATGGCAGAGCTCCAAGAGTAAATTGTTGTAAATGGGTCTACTGTCTGGCAACTGGTCACTAGCAGTGTTCCTCAGGGTTCAGTTCTAGGGAGAGCTCTCTTCCATATATTTATCAATCATCTAGATGCAGGAGTTGAATGCACCATTAGCAAGTTTGCTGATGATACCAAACTGGGAGATGCTGTTTCATCTCTTGAGGGACAAGAGATGTTGCAGAGGGATCTAGACAAATTGGAGTACTGATTAATAGCATGAAATTTGACAAGTCTGAATGTCAGATTCTGCAACTGGGATGGAGTAACCCCAGGCACAAGTAGAGGAGGGAGAGGGAGAGGGAGAGGAGTGGCTGGAGAGCAGCCCTACAGAAAGGCATCTGGGGGTTCTGGTTGACAGCATGCTCAGTATAAGTCAGTACAATGCCCTGACAGGCACAAGGGCAAACCACGTGCTGAGGTTTATCAAACACAAGACTCTGACCGACCAGAGCCACATTTTCTTTATCTGTGAAAGGAGGATACTATTCCTTTCTGCTGTGCTTTGTAGATTGTAACCAACATAATAGGACCTCATGCTTCACTGCAACTACTTAAATGTAGTTAATAAATAAAAATAATACTGGGGAAAAGAGGAAAGAATATGCAGGTAAGAATAAAGAAAAGGAAGGAAATGAAAAAGGAAAAAGTGAACCTATTGAAAAAGTTAAATATTGCAAAGATATCAAGGGGACATTAAGAAATACGGGGAAAAAATAGGAACAAGTATAGGATGAAGGACTTAGAATAAGACTATTTAAAGGGCATAAAAATAGCAGAGCTTAGATTGGTAACAGAAAAAACAGTGACTGTGTCAGTAACAATGAGTATCCTGTGGCAGACCATCCATTTTCCCCATGCTGGAAGAATCTAAGTTTCTTTCCTCTGTAATTGTTTGCATTTGTCTGCGGTATAGCCAAAGATTCTGGACCTTTCTGACACAGGAGAGCTCCACAGTGCAGAGATCCCTGAAAAGAAGAATAGCTGCCTGTGAACCCAAAGTACTTGCAGAGAAGTGCTACTGATGAGGTAAGTTGCCTTGAGGGCAACTTTAAAAAGTGTGGTTCCAGTCTTCTACAGGACAGTCAGAGATTACTTTTACAGTCTGTTCTGTGTATGTGGTGCAGCTAGCATGTGATTCCTGATCCCCTATAGCAAAGGTAATTACTTATCTTTCTTTTCCCTCTCTGTTGAAGCTCCTGAAGTTACCAGTTCAATGGAGTTTTAGGCTTTCGTTGGTGTTCTATTATTCACCTGTACTGGCCTACATATGTGAGTGAACATCAGCTAGCAATTATTGAAGTGATTTGGTTTGACTTTCATTATTAACCTTTTTGCTGATGTTGATTCATCTCATCCTTCATGCACTGTGAGCTTCATGCTATTCTAAAAAATCCAGAATAAGCACAGGGAGATGGTACCAGTTTGACACTAGTTCTTGAGCAGGGAATGTCCAGGGGCTTCGAGCTCTAAAAATCTATGGGAGCTGTAGTGAGAACAAAGAGAAGAGCCAGCTTTGGGAAAAAGAACAGCAGCTGTGAGGAACAATCTGCTAGAAAAAATCTTTCATGCCTGGCTGGGAATTATCTGCAATTTTGACATTGAATTACCTCAATCTCAACAGGATCCTGTTCTTTTAGTTTGTCTGATGGCAATCCAAGGAAATCAGGTTCAGAACCTTTCAGAGGATTGGGGTTTTTTCGTTTGTTGTTGTTTTGGTTTGGTTTGGTTTCTGTCTTTTTGGTGCGGGGAGCTCATTTGGTTTTGTTGTTATTGTTGGGGGGCAATTAAATAAAAAGCTGAATCCTATTTTGCAGACAAATAAGCAAAACCCTTGAGGATTAGCTAGCATTTCCCCTCTCTCAGGATACCACACTATCTTGAAAAAATTACATCAACATTTTCCAAAGTGACTTCTACTTCTATCTGCCTGTGTCTTATTCCACATTTCCATTGCCTCTGTTGATCCACACAAATTCCTTGGGGCAACAACTACACATGTGAAGCACACACAAAAGCTACACATACGTTTTGTCCATAACAGATGTCTTGAAGGTAGAATGTCAGCTTCAATCAGCTGAGTAAAGAAGGTTCAGCACTGATTACTTTGTTTCATCCCTAGGGATCTCTAATCAAGAGCCTAGAAGGAAAGTGTGGGCCGTGACTTTTTAACAAGTCCTACAAGACCAGAAGAGGAAGTCATCAGGACAGCTAATTTAGAAATACTGATGTATGGAGTGGGGAAGCATGAAAATATAGACTGGGTTCGGAGGGTTTTATTAAGTTACTGCTGCTCTGTTCGAGCACATCTATAACTTGTTCCCTTACATCAGGCTAGCAAGAAAAGTGACTCCCCCAAGCATTAAGAAAATGACTGTCTTCAATTTGTACAAAGAACTAATAGAAACAGTCCTATAAACTTCATATTCATGTACAGAATGCATGGATTTTTCATACAGGGCAAGTGTATAAACAAGTTATTCCTTACTTGACCTGAGGAAACACTATGCCCAGTCTGCACGCAATTACATCTTTTATGTTCTGCATGAAAGAGTATACTGCAAATGAATCTTAGTACAAAGTTTAAATAAAGATTTACCAAGTAATAATTAACACAGCCTGTCATTTATTATAATTAGACAGTTTAATGCTTCTCAAATAACATACTCATTTTAGAACAGGTATGACCAGTTACACATAGGTCTCAAAAGACATAGTGTTCTCCTTCTGGCTTAGTGATGCACTGTGTATTCATATTTATTGCTGGTTTTGACCCAATTATCAATATCACAGACCAGGTGATATGCTGAAAGCCAAGTCACACTGAGGTACTGACCCAGGACTTTCACCTATAACCTCTCCTGTAAGGTTTAATTAAGAATCTCTTCACTTCTGTCATGGAACACTTCTCGCTGAAGCACAAGATATGTTGCTGTGTTTCAAACATGAGGACTCCCAGGTTACATTCCATTCCTAAGCCCCATTAATGTGGGAAGCTTTTTTGTGCACAAGTGGTTGATCAGAGGTTAGTAACAACCAATAAATCAAACCTAACTATAGAAAAATTTATTTTCTATGTACTAAAAAAATCTTATAATGGAAATAGTTTTTGTTCTAACTTCCTAATCTGGCTGGCATAGTCTTAGCTGTGTAGACTTAGGCATGCACAGTTCACTAAATCTATTAGTGCTCCTCCATATTATTGGGCAGGATTTGTCTGATGATGGGATTCTGTTGTGGCAACCCAGTGCGTACTCTGCTGCTGATTTCCCCCTGGTGTACAGCAAATCACCCATTACTGAAGTCTTATTTTCAGATTTTTGGGTTAGAGATAATGTTAATCTTATAAAGTTACTATTTACTGTTTATATTTTAGTTGCATGTAGAAACCCCAAGTGGATTTAATTTAATTAGGTGTTTTGCAAACAATAATAAGAAGGAGTTCCTGCATCAGAGATCTAAAAGCATCCTTATTGGCTGGGATAAAAAACAACAGATAGAAAAAAGATAAACCACAACATGGGAGTGGATTAGAAAGACTGAATAACTGTAAATCAGACAGACTTTACTACAGCTCACTACTTGCCTAACTAATGGGAGTGGTTCATGAGCATCACAGCAGAAAAAGGTTTTAATGGGGGATTTAGAGGAGGATAAAGCATCAGCTTTATGGGTTTTGACAAGAACTGCTTTCTGCTGCTAGGTCCTGCAGCAGAGAAAAGACTTCTGCCTGTCACTGAAAGAAGCACAACTGTTTCAGAAGTTGCATGAGGTGACCACTTCTCACTTTAATAAATTAATTCCTATAACCTACGGTGAAAGGTGATTTTTCTAATTGACTCAAGCCAACTTAACATCTAAAAACTTGAGAACAATTTTAATTTTCATCTCCTGTGAGTACATATACTTATATCCTGTCTTTGTTTTTTATGCTGAAGTTGATCATGCTTCAGTAGGGTTGGAGTCCAGAAAGCATAACTGTATGTTAAAATGCAAATTACACAATAATAATAATCACAGAGACTTAAAGAGAAAATTATGAGATTTCTTATAATCTTGTATGGCTTTACAGGACATTTTAAACCAACAGCTTTAAAAATAAAAAATTTGACTGCATTTCACAAAAATCTCAAACTTTTCCACTGTACATTAAACAACGTTATTTCTTTCCTACTCACTTTTATACTTTCAGTGGAGAAAATTGCAGTCTGTGTTAAAAACAGTTATTTGGGAGCTGATAGTACCATATTAATGTTATCTGATCTATGTTGCACCAAAATAAACATTTACATTTAAATCAAGTTAAACTCTTAATAATATGATAATTAAACTATCCTAAAAGTTATATGTGTGCCGTTGTCAGCTCCAAATTCTTTCTCACTCTCTGTGCCCCACTCCCACTGATTCCCCAGGATCCCTGCATGCTATTCCAAGTTTGACTGTTCATCCATTAGCCTCACATCCCTGGCAGGAGCCTCCTGGTGTCAGGAACTTTCAGTCACATATTTAAATCAAGATCAGATTTGTTACTCAGGTTCCCTTTACTGATATAGCACAGTAAGTAGCAAAGCATAATGCTGGTCAATCTTTCAAGCAGCTGAGTCAAAAAATTTGTATGCAAAACTCATCTTCCCACCTTTATTTACACCCAATCTGTTCATTTTCTATTTTGCCATGTGCTCCCTGCTACTTAGATTCTGTCATCTATCTGCAACACGTTTTTCAATTGACTAATGACTTACACATACAATATGTACACATGCTAGCTTCAGTCATTATCTGCACCGTGTGTTCATGCTGTAAGTATTTGAAGGCTATATTCAGTCATTTCCTGAATGTTGTGTCCTTATTAAAAGACAAATACAGACCCTTTGATCAACTATAAATACCCCACTAAATCACCTCCTCCCTAGCTACCCAGTCAACCTCTCAAGCACCCCATTACTTCAGTTGCACAGTTCCAATCATTAAGTCTCCTATTTTTTCTAGGCCTCAGTTACATTGTTTTCACTGACAACTATAAAATCGTATTTCAGGAAATAGGAAAATCAATGATGATCCTTATTTATTTACATCCACATAAAATAAAACCTATCTAAACTCGTTAAAGCACCTGGCACAGTTTTAGAAATATAACTACAATATCACAGAATCTGTCAAAGCACCAGCTGCTCTTTCTCTACTTTGTCTCTTCCATGAGTTACACATCATTCACTATTTAGAGAGAAGATCCAGTAAAGACCATAATCCTAAACCATATCTATTATGCAATCATATCTTTACCTTGCTGCTATAGCTCAGCATCTCTTGTACAATCTTTGGAAAGAAGCTGAAGAAACTATGGGGAACAAGTACGCAAAAAAAATTCTAAAAAGAAACATTAACGTCTTCTTCTATCATGGAGCCCAGGTTACTGCATCCATGGAATAGTTCTGCCACTTCCGTTGCTCAGACACTACATTCATGTAATTTTGAGAAAACCATTGAACAAGTCTACCCTTACCACCAACTCAAAAACCAAAGAACTAATCATCCAAATAAGAACTAAAATAATTCCTTCAGTATACAATTGTCTGATAGGTAGCAAAAATATTTTAAAGGTCAATAGAGATGCAGAATGTAGAATTAAAAACTGATTAATCAGTATAGAACTGGTAGTTGGTACAAGAGCAAGTTAACCACATAGTGTTGTAAATAATTACTACTTTTGTAAATTTAACATCCATGAGCACATCAAGAGAGGCATATGTTAAAATACATGGACAAAAAAGGATGCAACAGTGTTCTTCTAGGCAGTCTGTCAGCAAGAGCTGGGGGTATAATTAAACAGGTAGCCTAGGAGCTTTCAGGTCAGCCAAGATATTCCTGCTGATCAAATCTGGATTTGCACCAGATTATATTTTGCTTGTTATATGCTCAGAAATGCAGTAAAGCCATGACAAGATTTTAGCTGTCAGTTAAATACACAAGGAGTTTACAGGAACACATATTCTGCGTGTTCACTTTAGATGCTCTTCGGAGGGTTGGAGACTGGAAAAGAAGTCCCAGGTTAATGTTAATACTAGCAGGACTGAAAAAAGAAATGATGTATTGTGTCAAAATGTATACCTGAAAAACATGAATGCACTCCAGAAACCTTAGTAAAAGGGCGCTGCACTAAACTTAGATTAATATAATGATTGTCTATGAAATTTAAAAAGAAAATCTTTGTGAAATATTGGATACATCCAATTGATACAGACCTTTCTTTCTTTTATTAGTAACGATTTATTTTGCAGTGGGATTAATTATTGTATTTATTTGTAATGTAACATGTAACTTCAATGTTTCCAAACTGGCTAATCATTCCTTGTATCAGCATAAAGCGTTGCTGTGTTTTCTCCCCATTTGGTGGTGGAAAAATACATGGAAACATTTCTCAGTAACATTAGTAAGACCATTAAGCCTTGGTGTAACTAAGGACTGGCGTGTGAGAAAGACTCTCCAAGCTGGCATTTGGCTGTATGCTCCAGGTCCTCTCAAGGGACTGAGAAATTCGATTGATTGGTTGGCTGGCTATTTAACTTTGCATCCAAATAAAAAGCTTAGCTATATCTCTATGAAATCCAAGATTCCCCTCCCCATTGTTGGGTGGTGGGTTTTTGTTTTGTTTTGTTTTGTTTTAAGTCAGCTAAAGCTAATAAATATCTGTCAGCAAACAGTTAATCAAATAGCAATGTGAAGCTTTGCTATATCAAAGGGCAAAAGATCATAGAACAGGCATTTGTCTAAAATGTAGCCAGATTTCCACAGAGTTGAAGGATATTTTTTTCAAGTGCTTGGCATCCACCCTCTATAGGCAAATTTTCAGAAGTGCTCAAAGCCATACATGCTAAAAGTCTCTAAGAATGCTGCTAGTGGTTTTGATTCCTAAAAAGAAGCCAAGTTTTTGAAAAGCCTGTCCCCTTTGAAATATTTCTGTTAAAAGATATTACAGTATTTCTCAGTTATTATTTTGGGTTCTATATGTATCTATCTGTAGATCTCTACAAACTAATCTTACTGTAAACCTGATTTTTTGTTAAATTAAAAATGAATGCTTTGGAACTTAAGTCTTTCATTTTGTTATTTTTAAAGGATTTCCTAGGCAGCGTTTGTATGAAATGCTTCATCCAGGGGTTTTGGAATCATAACATAAGCACAACGTTGCATCTATTTATAAAGCAGACATTCTTTTTTGTTCCGTTTTCACATATGTCTTCCTAAACAAATGCCTATTATCCCCACTACAAATACTGTGACTTTTACAAACAGAATTACATCTGATGTTTTAATCAAATTGTATTGTTGGGTTTTGGAGAACTGCATCTCCATTTTACTAAACTCTTACTTCTGAAGAAAATATGGAGAACAGCCTCAGAAAACAATTCTGACTGTTGTAGTTATCAATAAGAAAACATAAGAAACTGGAAGAAAAATAGAATATAACTTAATAACAGGATCATGTGGAAAATGCTACATTTACACAGATGTGTTCAACTGTACAAAAACAGAATGGGGAATGACTGTCCAGAAAATAGTTTTGAGTACATGGAAGCAGGGGATCTATCTGAGCACAGGCTGCACTTGTGTAAATATTATGCTGCCACAACAACAACAAAAGAGAGGTTAACTCCACCTTTGGATGTGTAAAACAGAGCACAGCCTGATAGACATATGAAATATCTATTTCAGGTGTTAACAAGACCCTAGCTGAAATACAGAGCCTAGGACTGAGAAGCCCACTTCAACAAATATGGCATCTGGAAATGACATAGGGGAGAGCAAGCAGGGGCAGAAATCTCAAAGCAGAATAAATGTTTACTACACTTGCTGTTGCAAAAAGTATGGGTATTATCTCCTTATCAGTGACACCTCCAGCTGAGAGGAATGCAATTCCAAGGTGATAAACAAGTCTGCCAAAACTCTGAGATATATTGATATATTTCAGAGAGAGACACCAATAGGCGACTGAGATTAAAAAGAGGAGACTGTTTGCACCAGTGAGATGGAGCTGAGAAAGGCTTGGTGGCTGTTCAGCAGTAGGAATGCAGAAAAAACAGAGGGATACAGAGCAGGAATGAAAAATGGGGTCATAGAGACAGAATTAATTTTACCATCAGGTTCTGAAAGTGAATCCCCTTGAATCCCCTTAGGAGATGCCACTCAGGTGATCTGACGTAGGCATCAGGGAGGCCATTTCCTGTGGAAGATTCTGCTTTTCATAGGCAGAAAGGCTGCAGAAAGACTGCACACTGTGAATACCAATCATCATATAATGCTAAGTATTTCATCAAACAGCAGAAACTGTTCAGAATTTTGTTAAATGGCTCTCTAAATATAAATATAAATATAAATAGAAAGAAATAGAAATAGAAATAGAAATAGAAATAGAAATAGAAATAGAAATAGAAATAGAAATAGAAATAGAAATAGAAATAGAAATAGAAATAGAAATAGAAATAGAAATAGAAATAGAAATAGAAATAGAAATAGAATTGACTTGTAAAATGTTTTAACGCAAGCACATTTTAAGCATGCCTTCTCAAGATGATGTTTACTCCAAATACTTTTTTTTTTCCCGGTTTATCATTTAAACAAATTAACAGTGGACAGAAAAGCAAAAGCCAGAACAAGAAGATTAACTGTTCGTATGACTGGAAATGTCTGTGCTGCCTTTCAAAGTTCATGAGACACTGCTTGTGCTGTGACCTTTTGCAGCTACTGTTTCTGCTGAAAAGTCTACATCACACATAAAATGAACCCCAGACTACCAAGTCCAAGGTTAGTTTCCAACTGGGTAGAAAGAAAAAAAGATCCATTGAGAAAGTGGAAAGTTCTAACAGGTCACCAAGAAAGGCTGGCAAACATATGTCCTTGAGAGCTTTCAAGACCCAGCTGGGCAAAACCCTGTATGACATCATCTGTATGTATAGTTGACCCTTCCCTGTGATGGGGGTCAGACTGGAGACCTCCTAGGATCCCTGTACACCTTTCTGACTCTGTAGTGATCTTATGAATTCACCTTTCCTCAAGACTACCATCCTTGGACGTGACTTTTCTTCCAACTGGAAAAGAAAATCATTTGCAAGATAATGCTTTGTCAGTGGGTACTGTGGGGGCATTGTCTGGGGTAAACATTCCATGAGTACACATTCTCTGCACACAATTATCTCCATGCACAGACATACCTGTGCACACAGGGCAGTGATCAAAGGCTGTGTTCAAACCTGGAGGCTCTCCAAGGCCCAAATATCCATCATTTAGTTTAGAATTCGATGAAAGAGTACAACAAATACTTGTGCATTGCTTGGCTCAGAACACCCAGGAAGGAGAGGAACTATTCTGAACTGTTTGCAAGAGTTTACAACTAGGAGCAACGAGGTAAAGTCAGGTGAAGAAAAACAGCTTGAACACCAGTAAAATTTCCTCACTGTGAGTGTTATTAGACTGGAATAATCTCCCCTAAGGGAAGCAGTAAAAATGACATAATTTGCATCTTTGCGAACTAGACCAGACAAAGCACTGGGAAATATACTGTGGGGAACAATCCTGTAAAATGATTGCACTAGTTTTTCCCCATCTATTCTTTCTTCATAGGATTGCTTCATACATGGAATGTGCCATACTCTTTTTCCTGATACTTTATTTCCTTTTTCCTGCATGCTGAGTAAAAAAACCCTGAAGGAAATTATACCATTCTAACTGAAAAGTAATGTATTAACACAATTTGCATTTTCATCTGAAAGAATACATATTTTCTCTTTAAAATATAACCAGTGATAGACACAACAGCGTGTTCTCTAGGAAAATGACACTTCAGTACACCAGGGAATTAGATTTGTCTTGAATTAATTATTGGTTGACATGCTGCTCATACAGTTACTCTGTGTAACAGCAGGAAGTCAGTTTGACTTTAACTATTGCCTGTAAATCATCCCTGATTTGTAAATAAGTAGCACCTTTTAAAATGTAGTTATTATAATAAAGGAGTTACAGAGCTTATTGATTTATAATTACTCAATTGTTCATACCCATTAAACCACAGCTGTGACAGGTTCATCATGCTTACATGCCCTAGCCTGGAAACCGATGAAGTATGGCCAAGGACTGGGACTAACGTTATCTCCCACAGCTAAATGGCTAAGTAATCATTCCAGTCTAGTCAAGGTCAGCAGTGGTCATCAGTTGGTTAATAGACTGTGGGAAGTGAGCTGGTCATTTCAGTACACATCATCCAGAATAACAAGGAACGGAGAGGGACGTGCAAAATACAGACACTGGTGACAGAACTGGTACAGGCTGCCCAGGGAGGTTGTAGAGTCTCCTTCTCTGGAGACATTCAAAATCTGCCTGGACACCTTCCTGATTAACCTCATCTAGGTGTTCCTGCTCTAGTGGGTGGATTGGACTAGATGATCCTTTTGAGTTCCTTCCAATCCCTAACATTCTGTGAACCTGTGATTCTGTGACACATCCAGGGTCCTGAGCTCTCACCAGCTAATTCAGACAAAAAGCTGCTTCTTTGTGGGTCACAATGTATAATGCATTATGGGAATTACTGGTAACTGTGCTACTGGGAAATAGAATAGCCATGAAATTATTAAATTTTCTCCTCCTCCTAAGCACAGGTTATGTAGTTGTTTGCAGACTTGCATGCAAGTGAGAGATCGTCATTTTCCCTCTCATGCCTTGCACCTTAACATGGTAAGAGCATCTCACACGGAATGTTCAAGCCTCACATATGGTCCTCATGTCTTAAACATAATTGATTATTTCTCTGCCACTGTCTGTTAACCACCATCCAGACAATTCTGTTGTACTACTTGCATTTGAAGGTTGTGAGTGGGAAAAAAGTAAATAAAAATAATAAAGCATTAAAAAGTAGTCAACGTGACACACTTTCAATTAAATTGTAAATCCCACCTGTCAGAGCAGTAAAAAAGCCAACACCTTTCTCAAATTTTGATTGTGAGAAACTGAAATTCTGCATTTTGTTGTAAAGATGCTACTATATTTTGCTCAAAAGAATGGGATATTTAGAAATAATCTAGGTGGATTTTATAGCATTACAAGTTTGACTTAGTTCAAATCTTTTTCTGTCTTACAGTGTAGTGAAAATCATCAGCTAACAAGACCCTAGAAGGAATGGCAGATCTATGAACTGACAGCTCAAATAACCATGCTAGCCATAAGACCATTCACAAAACAGGTTTCAAGAATAAGAAATTATGTATGTTCTCAGTATTCAAACAAATTCTTACATATTTCTTTAAAATGCAGTATATATTGAAAGTCTGAGAAAATTTGTTTTGTGTTACACCATTAAACAAGTTTCTCTTATGAATTTCTTCAGAGTATGCCCAAGAGACTGAAAGTGAGAATGAAGATATTTGTGCAAGCTGTATATAGAGTTTAGGGGTTAAAGCAATTAACCCCTTAAGGATTTGAAGACCTTGTTCTAATCTCAGGTTTTCCTAGTCTGTACAGCACAGAAGAAAAAAACATACCAGCACCGTTCATGTCAGTTTCTGCACTCCTAAAAAGGGAATACCAATCATGTAGGTTCACCAGTCAGGTTACATCTACATTCCCCATGGTAAATGAGACTAAAGAAATGCAAACTATTCTAGTACTGTACAATCCAGATGGAGTGATAATGTCTTGCTTGTTATCACCAACATTCCACAGCAATTAGGGAATTGCAGTAGAATCCTAAAACTATGGGAAGAAAATCAGATTGACTCAAAGTGTGGTCCTGTCCTATCACGTGACTGAAAGTGAAGGATTAAAGGAAACACTATCACAGGGTTTCTTGTGCACTTTTTAGTCTATAATTGAAAGCATTGGTTTTTTTCAACTGTCAGTTATGCAAATAAAACACAGTTCCTTGCCCTTCTGTGTACTCTCACCAGTCATCAAGACTTTGCAGCCAAACTCTGCTCCCAGTTCTACGTGCACAGACGTGTTCCTTTCAATCTTTCTGTGATATTTCAACAATGGGCAAAGAACAACTTACTTAAGTGTAGGAGCCATCCATTCCTAAATGTTGATTCCCTTGGAAAGATGACAAGCTCCTCTTATCTATCCTGCTTTTTCAGGTACAGCATGGGGGGGCAAAAAAAAGGCATAATTAATAATAAAAAATATCATTCATACACAAAAGTTCATTCATGTTCCTTACCTTCAATGCCTACTGAAGAAAATAATGTTTACATTGCTGGCATCTTGTGATTTTTCTTCTTCTGTGACCCTCTGGCATTTCTTATCTGAGACATACAATATAAACTCTCTCGTACAAGCACCGTCATAACATTCTGTATTCCTCCACCATTTATAGCCAGAGCAAGAACAGTATGAAATAACTTTTTTTTTAAAAACAAAACAAAACAAAACAAAACAAAAAGTATTTGGAAGACTAGTTGGTATGTGAAGTGTATCCTGAAAAGAGTAGAGTATTATATAAATAATATGGATGGCTGGACTTCTCTTAGCTTCCAAAATTGTATGTACTTCAGCAGCAATTAGCTGAAATAATCAAAGGAACTTTAGCCAATAAAAGTAACTGTAGATCTGAAAGCACAAAATGCAAAAGGCTAAAACTGATATGAGAATTACCCAGTATAGGAAGCAGCAAAGACCCAAAAAGTAAGCAAGTCAAAATACTCACAATATAGACCACAAGGGAAATGATGCAATTGTGAAGAACTGGTAATTAAGCAGTCACTATAATGCAAAAAAAAAAAAAAAAAAAAAAGAAAAAAGAAAAAAAAAAGAATTACTTTCCTCGCATTCAAAGTACCAAAGGAAGGAAAAATAGAAAGAAAAGTTCTGGTACCTCAGGGACTGAACTTCTGAGAAACCCGATGACAAGAACAAGAGAGATTATAGGTTTGTTTTGCAGCATCTGGCAAGTTTACAGCGTTTTTGTTGGATATTTTAGAATAGTAATGCCTAACTGAGATCTAGGACTGGTCCTTGGCTTATCACTAGAACTGCAGTGAACAGAATTTTTGGTAAATCTAAACTGAAGCAATGTAGGACAGCCTTTAAGAAAACTGGTTTTGATTCATCAAACTGAAACATTCATGAACCAATGAAAACTAAGGAAAAAGAGGGAATTTGAAAGCCCTGTGACTTGAGTACATGCACTGAGATACTTTAAAGACCTGATTTGCAGAGATAATCACTTGATGCAAAAAAACCCAAACAACCTAAAACCCCACCATATCAGCACACAAGGACTGTGAGAATTCAGAAACAGAATTTCCCAGGTCCACAGTAAACCCTTATACTGGGATAAGCTAAACAAATAACACCTCCCCCAAAAATTCCTAATACAAGTCAAATACTAACTTGTTCAATACTTTTTCTCCTGTGCGATGAAAAGGACATAGCAGTGAGGCACTCCCAACTCTGTTTTTAATCTCTGCTTCTATATTGAGCCTATATCTCAGCGAGTCTTTCTGCTTCTGCATCACCCTGTCTGACAAGGAGAAAACCTCTTTTCTTCCTCACCCTATATGGGCATACAGGCATAGCATCCTTAGCCTCTACCTTCTGTAATAATTCTGTGTGTGGAAAAACTTGAATGTGTTGAAACAGTCCTCTATTGATGGCGAGGTACTCCCTTAAGGAATGCTCTTCCATAGGAGGGAATCAGGCAAAGCAGTTGCTGAAGGGAATTTCACAGGTGCAGACAGAAAGGCCGGTAAGACCATACAATGCAATCCTAAGCTTGTGCAACATGTCCTAAAGAGACCTATTAATTGAAACTCATCAGCAGAGGCTTGCTTTCTCTTCTTCCAGTAACGCATGAACTCAATTTTTCAGAATGTTATCTATATTTTAATAAATAACTTGTACGCAAAATGCTACTAATAAATAAAAAATTGAATTATAGTAGTATGAATAAGGTAGGGCCTTAATTTTTAAAAGAATTTGAGTACATAACAAAGCAACAGGCCCTACACCAAAAAAAGTATGATCAAAGCATAAGACTAATTCTTACTTAAGGACACCAAACACCAAATAGAGACATCTCCCTATGTTTCATTCCTCACTTCATCCTTCCAGAAGGGAGGTTCTGCAGGCACAATGCTGTTTTTATGGGACCTATTAGTACAGGCTCCAGCACAGTTTTAACCATCTTCTGACTGAGATCTGGAAGTAGTAAAATAGCGATTGGTGTTGCTCCTAATTAAATACATCTGTTTCCACCCAGATCACTTTTCTGTCAGCTTGAAGGAACAACCAAGACTGGCAAAATGGACGCTTCGAATTAGCACAGAAGTCATATTTGCTGACTTGCATAATATAAGCAGATTATCCCACTTTTCCACCTACTGAATTCTTGTTGTTCATCTAATTAATACCCTCTAATTATTTCAGATGGTCATTTGGCAAGTGACAGCAAAGATAAAATGCTCGGATATCTCATGACAAGTACCTGGTTTTGTCTGCCCCATTTCAAACACATTTTACTTTGTTCTGTTTCTCTCCTCCTTTATTTCCTCCTTACTGTTCACTCCTTGCAAATGTGCCTCTGCTTCCGAGCTTTTAGGAGAAGCATTGAGATACAAAGAACCTGGTTGAATTTGAAGCCAAATGTACCTCCCTTTTCTCCCTACATTTTTCAATTTATTGCTTTTGTTGTCCTCTGTGTCCCTTCACCTTTTGCATCCCTTCTAACCTCTCCCATCTCCAATACTAGCTGCTCCTTACTTTGCCTGTAAGCTTTTCACGCAGTCCTCATGAACTCATCCACCATCCAGTGGCACAGTGTTGATCTATTTAGGGCTGAGGGCCACGCTGGACTGGGTATAACCCATAGAACAGGAGGACAGTCTTCACCTAGAGATCTTGGAGATTAAGTATTTGAAGACACAAGGAGTGAAGCAGACAAGGTGAATACAGATTGGGTACGAGGTAAAATATTCATATTTACTATATATTTGACCATTTTCATGCATTCTTGGAACAAGTAAGAGGCACTGAACATGTAGGGCAGTGACTACTTTGCCGAGCACAATGTGAATGTATTTTCCCCACCTCATTCTTGTATAACTTCACCTCAGACTGAGGCTAAGCAAAGCCATAAACAACCATGGTGAAACAACTAGGGAAACTACTAGAGATTTTGGTCTTCAGATGATCTGGAAGTTTTTATTTAGTTTCAGTAATAGAAACACACACTAAAAAAAAAAAAAAAATTTAAAAGTCCTTCTGCCAAAGAGCTCTCTTCCCAGGAGAAGGAACACCAAACAGCAATCGTAATCCAAGAATGATACTTAACAGTGTGTGTTAGATTTCACAGTAGAGGCTCTTTAAGGGTGGTAAGTGAATGGAAGCAGTGCTTTAAAAATCGTAATGTTCATTTATGGGGGAAATAAGAAAAGCTGCACAGATGTGGGAGTGTAGAAGCAAACACGATCACCTCTGCAGAAGGGACAGATTCGAGAAAAAATAAGGGCATAGTAAAGGGAGGAGGTGAGTGGATCAGAACTCCTTTGAATGAAAACTTAGTGATTATCAACGTTTTATGTCTACCATGCCTGCACTCCTCAAAAGTGATTGATTTTATCCAGTCAGAAGACACTGCTTACATAGCTATTCTTATAAAATGTCTGATACAAATTTCACCTAACTCAGCTGGAAAAAATAAAGAAATTGTGAAGATATTCCAAAATGTGAGTGCAGGGAATAAATCCAGTTACTACATTTGTTAGTCTGCATTTCAAGTATTCCCACGGCAAGGAAACAGTTGTAGTAACACTAAACAGGTTTGCACAAAGACGTAGTCCTTGTATTATAAAAAGGTCTTTCCTTATTTAAATGGGGACTAGTATAACTGTGCAAATTTTGTTTTATGCAAATCTAGGAGAGCAAAATTCTATAACAGAAAAACTTGAGAGATAAAACTCAAACTGTGACAAGCCAGATATTTCACAAAGCTCTTGTTGAGTTGGAACAATTTAACGTGCTGCTGGCAATAAATGCAATAACTGCATTCAGTCAGAAAGAAAAAATAAACACCAAGGACTTCAATTCTTTATCATCATAGGTCTTATACTAGATCAAAAACTTTCCCTTGTTAGTTACACCATCCTATTTTCTCTTTGGGAAGTCACTAGAGGGCATCATCACCTACTCAATCTTACCTGCAGAGCAGGTTAGCGTTTTCATATTCCAGAAGCTCATCAGGGAACAGAATGGATGCAACTACTTTGCTGCCTGTAGGATTGCCCCCTGCAGAGCCATGAAAACTCAGTTTTCCTGTTCTTCCCACAGCCGTAGCAGAGGGGAACGTGCAGGGCATAATGAAAAATGGCCTATTTTGGACCACAGTAGAAAGAAGAATTCAGGAGTACTTGGCTTCAGCACTCTAGCATTTAGTACAAGCACTGGAGAAGCCTGGAGCACTTGCCCCCTAGTTAGAGTTATCATCTGCTTTGCAACCACCCCTGCACAGCAGATCCTGCTTAACTATCCCTTAAAAATGGCACTACTAAACAAAGATATTCATAAACTGCCTAATAGTCTCACTTCTTTGTAGGTCATCTGTAAAACTGTGCACATAGTGAATTTTCAGATTTCCCTAGCAATTCGGAAAGACGAAGTGCTGAACAGATTATAAGAAGATATTACTTTTGTTAGACTAAGAACGGGAACCATCTCACAGAGATTAATCATGAATGTATCTTCATACAAAAAACTAGGTCACATTTTTACACTAGCGCTCTTACAGTGAGCATGCTAGTGGAAAGATCTCAGTGTTGCATGAACTACAAGCAACAGGGGAGAAGGGCCAACTGTTGACTTGAGTATTTGCACACAGCTACTTTACCCCCCTTCTTTGTTTATACCTTTCTCTCTTGCTTCTTGTGCTTCCTAGAACATCCCAGGTGGGTCATCACCGTGGTTTGGTATTCATTACCATGAGCACAACCCCAGCTGTCCCAGGATTCCCTAATAACATCTGTAGTTGAACAGCTTTGCTGGAGGTAAAGCATGCCTATGCAAACTGGGAGTCAGGGGGCTTCTGAGCCCTTGAATCTGATTATAGACGTGGCTACACACACAAATTCACAGCAGGGTGAAACCCAGGTACGTGCTGACCCCTCCATATCACCACCATGTTCTAGTCCCACAGCCAGGAGTGGTGTGGTTGTGATAAGGACACAGGACTCATGTTCCCGTCTGTGCCCAGATATGGCACAGGGAACGCCTGCTCCTCAGCTAAATGCAGGGCAGGAGAGTTTTCACTCATGCCTCACCACCAATTTTCCAAATTGCTTTCTTCTGTGAGTGGAAGCTGTAATGTCTTGACAAAGACCATCATCCATCAGAGGAATCGGAAGGAAGCACCCCTTATTTCAGGAAATGATGGAGTTCAGAGAAATTGAGGACAAGTTACATGATGGCTCATTGCATGCAAAGTACACCTGTGTTTCACCAGGGTCTTCCAAGAGCAGCTTTGGACCATCTCCAAAGCCTGGAGCAGTGCAAAAAGCACTTGAAGTTCCAGTGTCAGAAACACCTGTTACACAAGGAATAGGCACACAGATCATAAAGAGTTTGTGTCATTTTGATTTTTACCTGGGATTTTCCCTTCAAAGGGTGGGTACCTGGAGCTCTTTCTAGTCAGCCTGACTCCCAAGAGTGTGCTTTAGTTTGGAGGGAATAAATAAGCAGTAGGTGTATAGCATCCCTGCCCTGCACTATTAGAATTCATGTACCCAGTATAATGTGCAAGAGAGAAGCTTTATCAACTCGTTAGCAAAATAGATAGAAATGTTGGAAGCACAACAGGAACTGGAGGAGGGGAGCCAGAGGGGACATTGATATTTATCACTAAAAAGATGGAACAGCAATAGTATCAAAGGCAGGTAAGGTAAGCAGGTAGGGAAGAGAAAGAAGTGGAAAAATATTGAACTAGATCCCAATTAAAGGGGTAATACATTCAAATTAAGGCACAAATGATCTTGTTAGCTGCATTGTGTAAGGCCTGGAATAGATGACACATTTTCATTAGAAAAATCAAATAAATGGACTAAAGTGGGGTCAAAAGTCTTAATAATTTTGGATATCAGAAACTCCAAGACTGGTTAAAAATCTCTGTGAAAATTTCATGAAACTTTCTGTGAGGAAAATTATCAACATTTTCATGGAACACCAAAAAAATTCACTTTAGAGCAAAGGTTTGCTTTTTCCTCTATATACTTAGTGACAAAAGTTTTCCTGGACTGGAAAGAGTGGCTCCTACCTTTCTGTGTACCTACAATGGGAGGATACTTGATGATTATTATTCACTAAATCTCCCATATTAGGCAAAGTTACAGTCTGAGTCACTCTAACAGAAACCTATCCATTCCCAGGCCAACAGTACTTATTCACAAGCCAGCATTTAGATATGCAAATAACAACATATTGTTATCAACAGCTTGTCCAATAATATTTCCTTTGTTTCATCAAAAAGGCATATCGGTTTTGTACAGTTGGCAGTGAATGCAAAGAGGAATTTGAAAAAGCAAGACCAGCCAGAACAGCAGCTTCTACCAGTCTTATTGCAGGCATCACTGATGTCAGAAGCTTAGGGTGCTAATGACTTGATGATGTGTTTGATATATCTTTGCTATATCTTAGCAAATATTTTTATGGTACGTACTTTTTTTTTTTTTTTTACAGATGCTGCCATATTATTCACAAGCTGGAAGTTTCAAGGGAAAATTTTGAAAACAGGGTGAAACCTTGAGAGGACGGGGAAGAAGTGAAAGCTTGTCTGAATCTTCACATATACTTAGTCCAAAGAACAGAAACATGAAATACCTTGTCCTTTGTCACAAACCTGTTACAGAACTAGAAACTAGGACACCTGACTTCATCTTTTCAGCTATAGTCACTTGTTTATATTCACATATACACATACATAGTCACCTGTAGTCCTTGAACATAAGTTAAAATATTAAAAAAAAAAAAGAGAGAACTCAAAATAATGTATCTCACTAAATTATCATCCTGAAATAATCCAGCTCATTTAACTTTTTGTCTTTTGTCTGTGTTTCCTTTGCAGATTTACAAGACAATATTTAGAGCCTAGTTAACTTTTTGCATGAAGATGTACTCCTTACATTTTTGAGAATTAATCACATTTAATCTGCAGACACTAGCCATTATAGCAAACCTGTCTGTCCACTGTGACAATAGATTATGAGAAAATAAATGGGAAGTGACATTCATGTTGGCCTGAATGTGTTTCTGGCAGTCATCGACTGGCTTTTCTAGTTACTATCACTTTAGCCCATCATCACTTTTTCATTACGATTACCTGACTGAGTAGGTTAGGTTGCCAAGTGGCTTTTCCAGACATTTATTATGAAAGTACTGTTTGTGTTTGAAGTTATCAAACCACTTCTGAGTGAATTGCTTTGTTAAATGTATAGTCTCTTGCTGTCAGCTAGAGACTAGATGTGTGGGGCAGGTTTGGAGTCAGAGCACTTTAGGCACAGATGAGTACAAATCCAATTGCAAAAAGGGTAGAATAAGTCATTAACATATTTTGGGCTGCATATCTAAGGAAGTTTTTTCCAGTAGTGGAAGGGGACTTTGCATGAAAGAAAACCGTGTGTACCTATATAAGAAGGCAACTTGAGCAAGAATACTGATGCAATGAAATGTCCAAGAAAGAGCAGAGGGGGAAAGAAGGAGTTATTTCAGAATAAAAGGATCATGAAGTATTGAAGAGAGTTCTGTAAACATGCCAAAGAAAAAGAGATACAGTTGTGTTTCGCACTTCAGCTAGAACTTCAATCAGTATTTGCAGAATACATGCAGAAATACGGCTGCTTAGGAGAACATGTGTTCTAGGTGATTTATACTGGCTAAACAAAGGTAATTAAAGATATAAAGCAATGAGACAGTAAACCCAGGACAGAGTTCTTTAAGTGTGACAGCTTAGCATGACTGATTATTTATGAACTACTCCTTGGTAGTTAAGAAACATAAAATATGATTCATAACATCTAGAAAGAAAATGAGCTATTTATTAAGAAAGCTACCTTTATGATACTCCTAAAACTAGCATAAATATTTGGATTCCTTTCTAAAAACTTTCTTAAAAACATGAATAAATACAGCCATTCACATAACACACACATATATACATACATATATATCCTAACTGGAAGTTAGGAAGTAGGCACCAATATATGTAATATAAATGGATATTCTAAAACCATTATGCATTTAGTTATAATTTCTACTGAATTCTTACCATGTGTATTTATGGAGATCAGCTTTATCAACTAAGAAATGCTAAATTAGCAGGCCTTTAAAAAAGATAAATGATCCGCAAAATTACCCTCTGATTAGGCTAAAAGCTCCTCTTCACAGGTATGTAATTGAGTGATACACTAAATGATGACTGTAGAGTGTATTAACTCTTCATTAACACTTCACATGCAGTAATTGCACCTCATTTACTCCATCAGTTAGCTGCTAATGCTGACTGCACTGCAAGCATATATACATGGGTTAACATGAAAGTCACTACAACATTATGAATTCCCGGAGTCCAGCAGAGGGCTACTAAGATGAGGTCTGGAGCATCTTTCTTATGAGGAAAGGCTGATACAGCCGGGTCTGTTCAGCCTGGAGAAGAGAAGGCTGAAAGGGGATCTTATTTATGCTTATAAATATCTCAAGGGTGGGTGTCAAGAGGACCACATTATTTTCAGTGGTGCCCAGCAACAGGATGGAGGGGCAACAGGCACAAACTGAAACATAGGAGGTTCCAATTAAACATGAGGAGTAACTTTTTTACTTCGAGGGTGACAGAGCACTGGAATAGGCTGCCCAGAGAGGTTGTGGAGTCTCCTTCTGTGGAGATACTAAAAACCCACTTAGACACATTCCTGTGCAATCTGTTCTAGTTGTATCTGCTTTAGTAAGTGGGTTGGACTAGATAATCTCCAGAGGTCCCTTCCGATCCCAGCCATTCTGTGATTCTGTGATTGCACAGTACATAGGAAACACCTAATTACAGCTCATAATTCGGTGATGAACCAAACATACATAACTCTGCAAAAGAATCTGTTACCAAAAGAAAGCGAAAGTAATTCTTGTTTATTCATCTAGGCATCAAGGTAGGAAGAGAGATACATGTTTATTTCCATGTAATTTGGAGGTTTTGTTATTTTTTAAAATTTCTCCTACCCATTCTACTGCTAAGTATGACTATTTCTTTTGGTTTCTTTGGGCTTTTTTTACATTGATGAGGTACAGTATGCAAATATATAGAGTTATAAAAAGTCATGCCATTATAAGCATACTTTATTATGAGCCTGCTTTAGAGTAAACATAAAATTAACACAAAATAATTTCTATCAGAGGTAATTACCATAGAATAATGTTGTTTGACTATCGAATGCTCTAGTTGGTTATTGCTGCAGTTGCCAGTTCATTTGTTGTTGAAGTATTAACATATTATGTGGAAGTAATTTTCTTGAAATGTCCATCTGAATCAAACACTAGATTTCATAGACTAGTTTAAACACAGATATTCCGTCTTTTCTTTCAGGGTAGAATCATGGCACAACTTTTGCACGATCTGTTTGGCAACTGCCACATCATTGTTAGGTTTTCCTGTGTTACTTATATTTTATTGAAGAAGAAAAAAATATTTTCAATATATGTAAGCACAACCGCCCCTCCAGCCTCTTCATATGGATGTCTACAATTGTTTTCCATCTTGTTTTTCTTCAGTATTTCATGAATAATTTATAGTAATATTTCTGACATTACTAGATTTGTTCCATTTTGATTGCAACTACTAGGTTCCCTGGAAATAATCAAAGCTTATATTAAAAAATCCTTTGTGTCATATAAATATAGGAGCCACTTTTAGAAATGCAGTGCCTTTTATATGGTTCCTGCTTCACTACAACATTTCTTGCTATGCTTTTCCAGCAATTAACAGTTGCAGCTAAAGGAAAAGACAGGTTTTGCAAGGAATCTGCAATGGGATATTCAGCTTTTTCTCCTTTCACTGGCTAAAGTTTTTGTTTATCTTACTACAGCCTTGGGATAAGTAGTCATAATAAAGACATATATTCTCATTTTCCTCCTGGAAATACTGTAGAATTTCATGGCTAACTTCTCTGTAAAAACTTTAAAAAATCTATGAAGCTCTTCTACAGCAATATAATTATTTAAAGTTCAGTAGGATGTATTACAACAACCTACAAAAAAAATATGTATCACATGAAAAGATTTCTACCAGACTTCGCAGGATTTCCTCCCATCATCTTTTCAAGACAACTTATCCACAGTGCTTAAACACAGTTTTGAATCTATGTCCCTAAAGATATCAACAGCTGTAAAACAGTGTCAGTAAAATGAAGGCAGACCTACTTCCAAAAGAAGATCCATAGTTATGCAAAACATAAATTAATTATATGTTCATAGCAACAGATATGGAAGATACTCATGGAGGTTGCTGCCTCTTTCTTCATGAAGCCTTGAAACTACTAGAGACTAACATAACCAATACCAGAGTCAGTAAACTTGTGTGGTATCTTTTACTTGGACAACTGAACTTCCTGTGTACTGAGCACCTGCTCTGAATTATCCTCCAAACCTGCTTTGTTTCAAGAGGCCTTTGTAATAGCAGAGCAATTAGCCTCAGTATTTTCATACGTAAAAGAGAGGAAGATAAACAATGCAAATGATGACCCGAGGACTCAGGAAATTAATAAGCAAAAACACCACATGAAAACTCTAGTGGGTAGAGATTCCTTTAATATGTATAAGTGTTGGTTTTAGAGCAAGATGGAGTCATCTCAGTGGAACAAATTGTTGCATAAGTGTGGAACATCTCTCTTTGACGTGCTGGATTTAGATAGCCTGACTCTGTGCTAACAAGTGGTGCTATGACCCCAACACTGATACCCAGAAATACTCTGGAAGAAAGCCAATAATCTGGTTTTCAGCTGGAACCAAGGCATTTAGGCTGTATGACATAAACATTTGCATTGTATGATAAAAGGTGTCTGTGGCATCCCATAAGCTCATCATCTAGGTCATGTAGGTAGTCACTACTGTTATTATTGCTGTGGCTGATAGTAGTAGTGCTAATATCAGAGTAGCAACCGGCAGCCTCACTATGGACTGGGCCTTGTGAAAAAAAAAAAATAAAAAGACAGAGTCAGTGTCAAAGAGGTTATGCTGGAAATGAAATCTCAGATTTTATTTAGCTGCAGCTGATGGATCATGAATCACCACCTCACACTGCCACATTTAAAGGCAGAGTAGCACAAACCAAAAGCAGAAGACCAATTTGTGTGCATTTATCACCTAGAGAGAATCTGAAGTTGGTACTCTGCCTTCTCACCTCCCCCCTTGCAGTACAATTAACCCCTGGCAGGCAGGTGTGGCAGCCATCATGCTGGTAATCTCTTAAATCAGCCCAGCATGAATGGGTAGATCTCATGAGTCCAAAGGGTGGATGTGACAGCATTATCTTGCTGCTACCTAGAGAAATGGAGGCAGCATTTCTCCTGTAAGCAGGACCATTTCATTTGTGTTGTTGTGTCCTTCTTGCCTAGGAAACATAAGGAGAAGAATAAATTCGGCACCACTAGGACAGGAAGGGGCTTCACACTTTGCAGGGGAAATTAACTTTATGTTCTTGCTATAAAGGCTAAAAACCCAGTGGTGCAAGCTCAGCAAGGGCTCAGCTAAAATGGCAGCCTTCAGCCTGAAGTGCCCAAGTGCTAGCCAATTTTGTCACCCCTGCTTCGCCAGGACTGCAAAGTCCACTCAGTTAGCAGATCTTGCCACTACGCCCACCAGGCAAACTAAACCCTGTGGTCCCTGGGGCCATCAAACCCACTTGCCCCATGTGGGCTACTAGAGGGGAACAACTAGACCTAAAACATGCTGGGAACTCCTTGAGAAAGTGACAAAATATGTGCCAGGGTTGTTGTGAGAGTGTAATGGTATAAACAAGCAGGAGTCCTTCTTCACTGACAAATTCAGCAGCTCAGATATAGCCACAGAGACCATATGTATTTATTTCCTTTCAGAGCTTCCCAGAGTGATTATATCCAAGTACTAGCTCTGGTTTAACCCAAGCTAGCAATACAACCACGGTATCTGCTCGCTCATGTCCCTGCTCACTGCCCAAGTAGGGGAGAGAATCAAAAGGGAAGGGAGAAACCTGGATTGAGATAAACACAGTTTAATGAAATAACAAAATACTAATACACTACTAGTAAATATATATATATAAGAGAAATAGAATATAAAATAAAAGATACTCAATATAATTCTTTGTGAACTCTGTTCACACTGAACAGCCAGTCCCAGGAAGCAACACCTGGTCCCAGCAGCCAATCTTGGAGAGAGAAGAGAGAAAAAGGCAAGAAGGCCTAGAGACCTCTGCAAGCAACAGGATGGCAAAAGGCTGAAATAACAAAAGTCCCAAACAGCACTCCCCTGAGAGCAAAGAGCCAAAGAAAACAGGAGAGGGAGACTGGAAGATCCAAACTCTCCTTAAATATGAAGCATGAAACTAATGGCATGGAATTGATCAGTCTGGATGTCAGTCAAGGTTTGACCCACCTATGCCCCCCTTCCTTGATGCCTCACACCTGTGGGCAGAGCGCTCATAATGTCCTTGGCTCTCAGAACAGAGCAATTAAAAACATTAACTCTGTCCTGGGGTGTTACCTTCTTGGTCTCAAACTAAGTCCAAATAATGACCATGCTATCTATGAAAAAGAAAGTTTTCTAACTGCATAAAGAAAATTAACTCATTTTCAGTCAAACCAGCACAGTGCAGAACAGTTCAAATCCACCTCTGCTATGACCCCATTCATTTCAGCAGCATTATAGGAATTTGGTCAGGTGAGAGAAACACTGCATGGTTCATACTGGCTTGAACTGTTCTAATTTTTGAGACTTAACTGAGAATACTCACTGGGGGAGAGACCAGCTACTGTAAAATTTCTTGTCATTCTCTCCTCTAGCACTGGTTCAATCTGCTTTCAGAAGGGCTTCCAGCCAAAAGTTTTTGGTTTTTGTCATTATTGTTTGGGTTCAGCTTGAGATTAAAACGGAAAAGTTTTTTTAAAAAAGTTTGTTTCTAGAAAGATGAATGCATAATGCTTGCATGGGTAACAGAAGTGACTTTTTGCTTATAATCAAACTGCCCAAATTAATTTTGTGGTGAAATTATTCTTCCTCCAAATATGCCTTCCCTTCTTTGATTAAACTTGTACTGAAATAGCACTCTTAGTCCCCAAGAAGCATCAATATTTTTGCTGCAATATGTTGCACAACTTGTGGTATGGACTAATGCCATGAAGGAACGTTTGACGTAGCTAAAGAACATGAAGTACAATACCACATTTTATCAAAACCAAACAGCAGAACAATGCACACAAAGCTCTCACAAAAAGACCAGACCCATCAGATTTCAATCTGATAAAGTCAATACAAAGAATAAATATATGGTACAATCTGTCTTCATTAACAAAGAAGTAGGCCCAGAAGTTTCACTCTCCCTCTGCATTATGCTCTTAACAGGCTGGGGAACCAGCCTCTCGGGCTGAAATATTGGGAGTTTGAAGTTCAAAGATCTGTGTTTTTTTCACAAGAGTGCACAGCTCTCAGAAATGCCACAGAAGGGACTTGTCCAACTTCTCCCCCCAGACAAAAGGACCGTGTAGCTTCTTGGTTTCTTGGGAGCACCTCTCCAGAGACCTTCAGCAGGGGACTGACCTTTGTCCCCAACTCTGCCTGCAACTAAAAGAGAGCCACCCACACAGATAATCAGACATCAGAGGCTTAGCATGTGCTATATAGCCTACTGTAGCTTAATACACCCACTCTAGTGACGAAGAAAATGTGAAAGAAGAATGCAGGGTGCATCTCAGGTAAAGGCTGTAGAGCATTTGTAGAGGGTCAGACTGACCTCTGGCCATTGGTACTCAAATGAGGTGGCTCATCAGTACCACACTCATCCCTCACCTTCCTGCTGTATGTGTCAATACCAGGAGTATCAAAGACACTGGGAATGCATTCTGAGGGCATACAGCAGGCAACACAGTGGAGACAAACCCCAGCTGCTTTCACTCAGAGCTTGCAGGTGTAGCTGTGCTTGCATAGACTACATGGGCTAATTACTCAGGGGTTTACCCCATTCTGAGGCAGGTTTGGCTGTTGGCCACACAGTTCTAGTTCAAATGCCACCAGAACAGGAACAGGCTAAATGAAAGCTGCTAGAGTCCATCTGCATGGGTAGCTGACATATTCCATTATGACATGGGTTGTCAAAACTGACAAGTTAGGGGAGTAACTGTCCATGTCCCTTTCATTGTCCCACTACAAGGACAAAAATTTGTCTGTCAGAGGGCAAGGCAACACCACATAAAAGTGTGCAAGCCAGTCCAGACACAAGAAACAACATCACTCTTAGAGCAGCAATCTACTTAATTATGTAAGAGATGAACCCTGCCAATTAAGGAGCTACAACAACCCTGGACAGCAAGTGTAAAACTAACTGGAATGCGTTTGAACCACACTGGGAGCTGTGCATGGTCAGTTCGGAAGACAGGCTGTGCTAATTCTCTGGCTAGCCCGCTTCCAGCACCCAGCCTGGCCACTCACGATGACCCAGGGCATCCCAGCATTGCATGTTGCCCTGAGCTGCACCCAAGCTGAACTTGCTGCTCAGAGAAGCCTTGGTGCACTATGATGCTTTTCTTAAAAACACATTTCTTACCAGCATCAGCAGGTTCCTCAACACTTCTGCTCATTTTTGGGGGAGACGTATGTGGTGCAATTTACAGAGGGGCCTGACTGCACTGCATAACCTGTCAGAGTCTGTGCTGAGCTGTGCTTCTCTTCAGTGGAAACCACAGGGTTTGGGTTATGTTTCCTAGAGCCAGTCTTTGTGGTTTGTGTCTCTGGTGTCAGGCCTAGAGGGAGGAGGAAAGGAAGGAAAGGCATTGACTCCAAGGCTGGAGCTCAAATAATGTAACTCACCATTGACACGTTTAACAGAAAAGAATAAGTCCTCAACCAGTGTTTTAGGCACATGGTGATTGGAAAAGCAGAGAGTACAGTGCTACTGTGGAGATAAATCAGGAAGCACATACTGCTGAAACTCATGCTATGACTTGTTAACAGTAGAGCCAAAGTTTTGCTTAATTCAGTAAATATCCTAGTTTAGACACCAATCCAAACTTCCTTTAATGAGACAGAGGGAAATCTTGCAAAAAGAGCCTTCCATTGCTCCTGACTTTGGAGACTTTGAAAGTTATACTGCAGGAGTGATTTTCCCCACCATGTTTTCTCTTTCAGTCACAACTGAAGCCAGATGACACAAAAGGTGAGTGTAATTTTTTTTTTTTTTAAAGGAAGCGTTTCTAAACCTTTATTGCACTTGTCATAGGCAAAGACCTAGTCTCCCTGAATCGGTTTGTTTTATGCAGTAATCAGAATGATTTATTTTCTCAAGCCTCATTTGAAAGGGCAGGTAGTGGACATTTTGGTATTTCATTGATTAAGAAATGCATTAAAACTGAAGGTTGGTATGATTTATGTTTGAGCTGTCTGGTATATATGATGGTTTGGATTTACATTAAACCATTGTGCCTTAGAGTAAATAGAGACCATAAATGGAAAATGTTGAAAAAGCTGTTACACAACTGAATAAATAGGCTGAAAATGTTGTCTGCATACCTTTCCCATACACATCAGTTGAGAACGATGGCTTCATCTGAGATTGAATCTGATTTGTTGCTGCCATACATATTGCCAGGCTACAGCAAATATTACACATCGTATACAATAATTTTTTTAAAGAACAGTGAGGGAAAACAAAATCAGATAAACTGACTCCTTTTGCAACTTCACCGTCTTCTCATTAAGTTTGCTCTAGTATCACCACGTATAACATAAAGACACAACCAAATGACAGATATAAAGAAAATTACCTTATTTTATACAGAAACTAGAGGGGAGAGTTGCTAGGGAACAAAGGTTTACCTCCCAGGTGCTTGGTTTAGCACCTACATTTCAAGATAACCATTGGGTTATGCCACCAGCCACCAACAGAGCAGCCAAACATTTTGCAACTTTACATGGAAGGAAACACAGGGTCTGAACAGGAGGGACTGAGAAAGCAAAGTCATCAGCTATGCCTTCTGCACAAAACTGTGTCCCCTCACCATCAAGAGCACACATCACTACAGCCAAGAGAAACAGTCAACTCTAGAAATAACTCTGGCTATTTTTGTCTACCTGATTCAAAAGCAACTGTAGCATTGCTGAACAAGCTCTGGGGCAAGCTCTTGTCAGCTTGTGTGACCTACAAGGACTCTGCAGCAAATGCCATGGTACTGGCAAGCTCCCAGCCTCCAGCAGGTATTCACTGCTGGGATTTTGTTCAGACACATCCAAAAGTCCACAGAGATACATGTAATTACCACAGAGCTCCCTAGTAACCTATGCTCACTTTGCCAAATATTTCCTCCTGGCATTTAGAAAATGGTGGTTTGCTGACATTTTCTTGCGAAAATGTCTCAAATGCTTCATCACCCACCTTTTTGTATAAAATCCTTCCACTGCTAGTTTGAAATACCTCATAACTTTCACCCATCTGTCAGTGTTTGTTGGTTGGTTGGTTGGTTGGTTGGTTGGTTGGTTGGTTGGTTGGTTGGTTGTGTGTTTAGACTGTTTTCTTCCACACAATGAAGAGAAATGTATCAGATTACTAGAGGCAAGCCACAGAAATATCTTCACCCTGGCACTGCCTGCATGGCCTGGGACAGCTCCTGTTCCCCCCTGTGCAAATGTGTGAACTTGCAGATCTGCCCTCAGTAAAATATGTTGTTCTCTGCCTGGCAAGGCTCAATAGGTGATGAGTGCTGTGATGATGGCTGTGATGTGCCAACAGCCCAACTATAAGTCTCATTTCAGGGTGTTTGCTTTAAGTTCAAACATCAAAGCTTATCACCTGGTATTTCTGTGCACCCCTTCTTGTCAGTTTCTGGAAAGGGGCTAAAGTTCCTCAGCCAGTTATGATGACCGATTCTCCATGTGTCTCTACAACTTCATTTTACAACAGCAAGGTAAATCTGTTATCAATTCAGAATCAGATCAATATTAATCTGAAACACTTCATATGAATGCAAATAGCTCTTTGTAAAGAGCCCATAACTGACTTGTAATGCCTCTTAATTATTATTTTACCTGATGTCTTCGTTTCACTGACAATTCAACTGAAATCTGTGCTGAAATTTTAGGTGACTTCCATGCAAATGCAAGGCAAAACTCTAATCAGCAGAAGTTTCCAGTTTCTGTTGCACAGTGAATTTACAAAGCTCTCAAAACACAGCTGAACTATTCTCTATGACAAGAGGCAATCCTATCAGGTCATGATTAACAAATTGCCCTCTTTCCAGAGAATCAAGATCGAAATGTGTTTTTATTAGAAATTGAAAAGCCAAAGTGTGTTAGATAGCTGGGCAGTGAGTAATTGGAATATGAAGTCCTTCATTTGCAGCAGCCAACTCCAATTCACAGCCCACATTAGGAACGACTAAAACTTCTTGCCAGATTGTGTCAGTAAAGTGTCCTCAGCCCTGCTCCACAAAGGTGATGCCTAATAGTACTGTTGTCTCCAGCATCACCTCTCCAGCCCTCCTCCTGTCTCCTGAGGTTGAGGAGGGGTGGGCAGGAGTGGATTTTAAAAATATAATGAAATGTAGAGAAATCATAAGCAAAATTTCACCTTAACAGTTTCTAGAAATAGAACATTTAATGTCAAAATATCATGACTGTTTATGGTCTGGAACAGGGTAAGACAGAGGTATTCACAACCTATAAATATTTTCCCAGAATGTCAGATAGCAAGTAACAGACTCTTGAAGCTGTGAGGATCATAATTATAATTAGATAATTGTAACACCTTTCCTACATTGACGAAATCAATAGTCTACTTGTAAAGTGAGACTGCAGTGCTGTGAGAAATTATATTTGGTGATTCATCTGCTTTCTTATATATTTTAAATACTCTTCATTTACGTTTCAGGATTTCTGTAACATTTTTGGCAAGAGTAAGGATATGCAAACAGTTTTTCTGCTCTATTTCATTAATTAGTCACATCTAACTCTGCAGGCTTCTGTATTTAAATCTTCATCCACAGCATAGCTTATGGTCAAAATGCCACCTGTTCTTCCAGATACATTTAATTTCGCTGGATGAAATGCTGATTCAAGTGGACTTAATAAAGAAGTAAATAATTTAAGCATGGAAATGAAGGTGTTGCATGTGAGAGATCTTCTCCAGTCATCTCATTACCGTGTAGTAATGGTGCAGTTTAATCTCTGCATCTTTTGGTTTACCTGATAAGGCATATCCTGATTCGTATTAGGCATCGTGAAGAGAGCAAGTTATCCTTAGAAGATAAGCAGTATAAGGCTCAGTCCTTGCTTCCTGACACATCCAAATCCCACAATATTTCATGTACTTGGGGATGACAGTACCATGTGCCAAATAATTCTAGATATCCAAAATCATTTTTGCTGTGGTCTGACAAGTTCAGTAAGATGTTTTCATCTTGCTAACTGTTGGATAATCTCTCTTTTGATTTTGCACTGAAATTCTCCAAACACCAAGGTGGAGAGAGGTTTGTCCTAAGTAGTAGGACTACCTTAGTAGTGCTAGGTAAATTAGTTGTTAGCACTTATCTATATTTGCTGCAAACTGATCTGGTTGACACCAGAGCCAGTGTATGTTTTGCACAGATGTTTCATCATTTATTCATGCCCATTTTTCACATACTTAGCAAGTTTTCATAAGACTCTTTTTTAAAACAAACAAACAAACAAACAAACAAACAAATATTTATTTTTTAACATTTTCAGCAGAAACAAAAACCTTTCATTAGAAAAGAGAGAGCTTCTGCTAGGCAGTTTAGTGCCTCATGGCAGCTAAATGAAAAGAAAAAAACAACCCCAGAGCATGGCAGCTAACTGTATCTGGCTGATGCATTTGCATTCAGGATCTCTCTGTTTGTATGACTTTGAGGAAGTAGCTTCAGCTCAAGTCTACACTGGTACATAATCATCTCAAAACTACCCAATAAATCTTGACTTTATTTTCTGTGTATAAATGGCCTGTAAAAATAAGATAATTGTACTTCTGTTTCTGACAGTAATATTTTTAGGACAGGATCGAAAGATACTATACCAGGATGGGATATTTAAGTGTTATATGCATACAGGAAAATGTTTGTCTTGTCTTTTTATAGATACAAGGGTAGTTATTTACAGCACATGATGCTGCCAGTGCAGAAGTATAGAACAATCTAGGTTAATGCTGCCCACAATCTAATGACATCAGCAACCTCTCTTAGTTCCTTTTGAAACTTGAACTTGCTTTATCACTCACCTGCAAGGAAACCATACACAGGAAAGAATTACCTAACAGGTTAGATAGGTGAGGCTTAAACATAGCTAGTAGGTCATTGTGATCTGTTCTCCACCTTGTTCCCTTCAGCCAGTTTGAATTTTGCCCATATTTTAATTTAAATGATATGTCTATATCCTACTGTTCTCTCCAAGAAACACCTGTAATTTCTCACAGAATAGAGAAACAAGTGGCCAAATACAACAGTGAAATCCTAGCAAAAGGCAACTTTATGAACTGTCAAAGCATGCAGCTTGGCAAAAATATTTTGAAAATAAATTTTTGAAAAAAAATATATTTCCATAGAGGTATTCTTTTTTCATCAAAGCCCGCATGACTCACAAAGACATATTGCAGAGTCATAAGAAGCCAGGCTGAAAGAGATCTAAGATTGTGCCATTCCATCCCTCATCCAAAGGAAACATCAGCTGCATTTAATGTTTAATGTAATTCCCCAAAATTTTCAGTCTAACTTCTTTTTATAAATGTCTGTTGTTGGAATTCCTATCCATACTATGGCAAATGTCTTGCATACATCTAACCTGAATTTTGTTTGCTATAGTTTAGGCTTGTTATTTCTCATTTTGTGTCACTGGAAATGGGGAAAGTTTTGTCTCCTTTCTACCAATTTTTTATGCTGAAGACTGTTACTATCTTTCTATAAAACAACCCTGATTTTCTGATCTTTCCTTATAAAACATGTCTACTAAATCTCTGGCCCTTCTTACTACACTACCAGGCTACTGGTTTTATTTTCATTTTTTAAATTTTTTTTTTTTAAATACTGTGTCCAAAGTCGGACATAATATTGTAACTAAAGCTAGTCTCACAGCTGCTGAGTAGACTGGAAGGGCAATGTTGTTTTTATGTTCTCATTTATTTTTTCGAAACAGTAGGACAATTCCAAGTCAGTTTTAACATGTGTTCCACTGCAATATCACATTCCTTTTTTCTACAAAACACTCATCCAGTAAGTCATTTACCATCACATATTTGTGCAACTGTTGCATATTTGTGCAATGTATTGAGCCATTGATCTTGCTTTTGTCTGTCTGGAATGACCTTTTACTTATTTCA
The DNA here is from genome assembly GCF_037038585.1 of Patagioenas fasciata. Lineage (NCBI taxonomy): Eukaryota > Metazoa > Chordata > Aves > Columbiformes > Columbidae > Patagioenas > Patagioenas fasciata. The sequence goes on along the minus strand of NC_092524.1, from coordinate 22,900,185 downwards.
GACCACTTCTGTAATATGTCATCATAGTTTTAAATTTTCATCCTCTCTTTCAAAGGGTTTACTGCATCTCCCAGCTGGCATGACCTATAAACTCAGTAAACTGACTCTCAGCAAAAAGCATGAGCAAAGTCATTAATGAAAATGTTGAATAGTACATGGTCAATGACAGATCACAGCGGAGCCGAAAGTTTCCAACCAGTTTGAACACAGTTTGATTTCATCAAGACTACATTTCCACACCTTGTTTATGAAAATATCCTGTGAAGCTTTTTAACATCGAAAGCCTAGCGCATTGAACCTAGCATGTTCTCTCTCCTATTCCTAAAGAAATGTCAGCCTGTCATGCTATCACAGAATAAACTGGTTGGTATGGTGCTTAGAAATCCACTGTAGGTTTTGTAGGTGTTTTGCAAATACATTATTTTTAGCAATGGTTTTGGAGAAGCTGAAATCACTTTTCCTGACCTATCTTCTACTCACCACCCCCTTTTAAAGTATATTTTCTATATTTATATTTTTCTCTTTACCAGATCTCTACCTTTCTTTTTTGAATGACATTGTAAACAACTCAAAGTTTGTCTCTGACATCTTCCTAAGCAGTTTTGAATGGATTTTGAAAAGACCAGCTTATGGGAAACACCTAACTCATATACTTTCACCTTTCCAGTCTGAAATCTCATTTCTTTCTTTTTTTTTTTTTTGTGATCTTAATTTGTGTGGGCATGCTGGTGAGAAGTCCAACCAAGTTTCCACTGGCAAAATTTCAGAAATTAAAAATGCTCTCATGAGTCAGATGGGAATGGTGAAAAAAGGAGAAAGAAAACAAATCCATCCAAAACTGAAAAATATTACTTTTTTATAGTGTAATTAAAAAAACACAAACAAACACAAACGCCACCACCCAAAAAAAACCCCAAACAAACAAATAAAACCCACTTTCAAGAAAATTAAAGAAAAAAAAAAGTTAAAACTTCAGAAGTTATAAATCGTGGCTTCTTTTACTTATTTATAACATGCTTTCTGGAAAAAAAAAATTTAAAAGGTTGTGATTAATTTAAGAAGATTAGTATTTATTTTTTGTTTTTCCCTGGGACATACATCAAGGAAAACTTACTAGTAGCAACTTTCCTCTTCCATATCATGCAACATGTATCAAGATTTAAAGGCTGTGTTATAAGCTGTCAGTACCTGTGCTATGATTTCTACATGGTGAAATAGAGTTAAAGGTTTATGACCAGACAACTCCAGGGATCACCACCTGAGCTGTTTCATCTGTGGAGTGTACTGGTTCCCTTTGGTGAACTATTGTTTTCTCCATATTAGTGCAGAAAATGAAGGTGTGCAATAAACAGAGAAGCATTTATCTGTTTTATTTTCAAGGCATTGCAGATATAACATTTCAAGCATATCACACTCCATAAATATGTTAGTGAGACCAAGTGTTGCAGCTAGATCTCTCACATCCCACACATATACATTTGTCATAAGACAGTTTTCTGTATGTAGTGCTTCATCTACAATCACTTGAGGCACTGAGAAAGATTTTTGTCTGGAATATGATATGGCACAATGACAGACAGGAGATTATCCATCTGAAATGGCTGATAGCACCCACTGCAAAATCCCTCCAAGTAATCAAAACCAATACAGCACATTTTATGTTCCTACACACATAACAAGTCCTGAATAAGTAACCACATAGCACTCCACAGAGGTATAAACATACTATCCTGTTTATCAAAAGTAGGATCTACTTAGGAGGAGCACATTTACAATTACACTAAAGGAAAAATAAAAAAAAGAAGCCTCCAGCTCCATTATCTTAACACAACAGCTGGAGAAAAAAAATCAGACATTCCCAACCAGAAAATGAGAGGATACATGCCGGAGTGATTAACAAGTTTGACCTTCATAGGATAATTGGTTTTTTCTGGGAAAGCACTCATATATGACCACATAGGTACATTTTCATATACAGGTAATGACCAAGATCATATGTATGATTTATACTTTAATGCATTTGGTAGATATAAAATAACATACTCAGGAACATCTGGTAAAACTTTTATATCTTTTAATGCTGTCACTTTCCACTGTAAGACACCCTCAGTGCAATTGCCTGCTTGTTTGCCAGAATGTGGCAGGCATAAAAGAATGGACACTTTTAGTGGAGTATCTCAGTCTCCCTAGCTACAAAGAGGTCCACTTTCTGCTAACCAAACATTTTGACCGTAGATTTCTTACTACCTTGATCTCCACCTTTAGCTCCCTATATAGGGCTAGATTGAAAGGGTACTTGCAGTAATCTTGCTTAAAAAAACCCAACCAACCAACCAAAACAAATAAACAAACAAAAACACCATGAAACACCACCACCTCAAATCTACTTTGCTAGAGCTAGAGTCATATTTTCTTTTTTGACTTTTTCTGTGAGTAAGTAGCATCTTTTACTCCTCACAGAGCAATTCCTATCTCTATTTTTTCACCACCCGAGCCAAAGAAATATCTCTATTACTCCACCTGGCCCCTGCACCTTTGCTCTTGGGAGGACATGTGCAGAACAGATGTCTGACCTAGGCATCACACCTGAACCCGAACATGTAGCTGCTGTTCAGCATTAGGTGGGAGATGCTTTATTCTGTCTCAGTCTTTTGGATAGATGTGTAAGCCCAGAGAATAATCTAGTCCAAAGAATTTAATTGTCCGCAATCAAGTCATTCTGTGTTGTGATGATCCACACTACTTGTGGTTTCTTCATTTGTTTGTTTGTTTTTTTTCAACCAAGCCCTTTGAATGGGCTGAGGAATTAAGGTGTGGGAACTGATTGAGGAACAGTCATATCTGGTGAATACATACAGCCAAATCATAAAATTTTGAGACGGAAAAAAACATAATAAGTCACACCTATCCTATCCCATCCCATCCCTCTGCCAGTACCAGATTGTTATCTGCAGTTTATTTTCCATCCTGTTTTTTTTCATGGGATAGGTGATTGTTCACTACCTCTGAAAATCAAGCCCTACTGATACTCAGTGATGGTGCCTCAACTGCTTCCCTTAGGAGGCATGAGGTGATTATTCTCAGACATTAATATAAAAATGCAGCATCCAGAGTTCAAAAGGATTAGATGCATCACACTGCAATTTCAGTCATTACAGTTATAATGGTTTCTAATTCTGATCATGCACTGCAGCATAGTGAGCACAGCACAGCTTTGCAGTCGAACACCTCCAGCTACACAATCAGCCCTTCAGAAGCAAAAAATCCACAATAAAGAAGTTATTCCCAAAACTAATCTTCACGGTTTCTCCTTTTCTTATTTTCCACCACTTATAACCCAACCCCATGTATCAGTAGCTTTGATTCCCTTTCTTCCCTTCCTCAGTAACATGGGCTGTACATAATCTCCCAGGCAGCATGGATGTCAAAGTTTCAGAGATTCCTGTGACTCATATGACCTCCTCACCATCTTGTGAGAACGCTCACTGATGGGAGGTATCTTTCCAAAACTAACACCCTGTGTTACTAGCTCCTCAACAAACTTGTTCTTGCCACTTACCAGAGGAGACTTGCAGTCATTCTGGATTCTTACATTTTGAGTTCAGTGGTGGGGCATAGGGGCAGTTCCCTGATTTCACACCCCAGTCTCACTGGTCCCTGGAGACCTGTGCTTTGCTAGATGTGAAAAAGCACTCTTAAAGGCCGGAGAACATCCTGGCAAAAGTAAACCACAAAGTTATTTCATTAGAATAGAAAATGTAAAGAAAAGTGTTGCTACATTTATTAAAGCATAATACATCTATGTACCCCCAGTCCTCTCCATGAAGCAGCTGAAGTTTCACAAATCAGCTTACATCAATGTAACTGAAAATGGCTGCTAAAGGGGTAGGAAGTCTCCTGCTGCTCTGACTGCCTTGAGTTGTGACTGATGATCCTGAAACCTTGGGGTGTGCAGATCCAACCAAAAAACTTACCCTTTCTCATTTCAGCCAAATTTTAGGATTTATCAGTGAGTGAGGCGAGCCCATGCAACATTGTTGGTACCAACAGCAGACAACAACAGGCACAGAGCAACAAGACCAGGCAGGCAGAGCTGCCTTTTCAGCAAGGATCTCAGGTCAGCTTAAACAAGTCATGACTCAATTAGTCTGTGATCAAGCTCAAGGTGTTTTACATGGTGGTTGAGTTGGGACATGTGCTTCTAATAAGGCCCCACTTCCAGCGTTGACTTCCTCCAAACTGAGGAAAATTTTGCTGGCGTACATCCTTTTTGGTGGGAGTCCCCACCTCGAGTACAGCATCCAGATCTGGAGTCCTCAGCACAGGAAAGACATGGACCTGTTGGAGGGGGTCAAAAGGAGGGCCACAGACATGATCAAAAGGATACAACACCTATCCTATGAGGACAGACTGAGAAGTTGGGGTTGTTGAGCCTGAAGAAGAGAAGGCTTCAAGGAGACCTTATTGAGGTCTTTCAATACTTAAAAGGATAGTATATGAAAGATAGGTACAGGTTTTTTAGCAGGGCCTGTTGTCATAGGACAAGGTTTAATGGTTTTAAATTAAGAGAGGGGAGATTCAGGCTAGACATGAGGAAGAATTTTTTTACAATAAGGGTGGTAAAATACTAGAACGTGTTGCCCAGAGAGGTGATAGATGCCCCATCGCTGGAAACATTCAAGGCCGGGCTGGACAGAGCTCCGAGTAACCTGATCTAGTTGAAGATGTCCCTGCTCATTGCAGGAGAGCAACTGATCATTGAAGGTCCCTTCCGACCCAAACTATTCTATGATCTGCTTAAAGGTTCTGTGCCCACAGGTCCCCTGTAACTCATAGCTGTCATGTCCAACTAAAATATCAGGTTGTAATATTTCTTCCACGGTGTTGCTGGCTCTTACAGTGTGACTTTCTTGAAATGTAAAGAGGTTTTAAAAATGCTGATGACCCTTGGGTGTAACCTCATGGAGTCATTATCTTGTGAAACCTTTTATTAAAGGTGACAGCATGGCTTATTACCTGGCTTTCTTCTTAATTTTATAATAAATAAATGAGTTATGCATGCATAGTGAATTAAATTCTTTCTACACACCAGAAAAAAGGGGTTTCAACTCCAACACATAAGTTTTTATTTTATGTGTATTGAAAAATTACATCTGATGGAAGCCAAGAGAAAGGGCATGTCTCATCACAACTGTTGAGGAAGACCATACTTCATGGCAACAGATAATACTTGGGATGACACAGTGCTTGCTAAGATTCTGGGACACTGACAATGGGTCTTTGTATTCTGTCTCCTTAAATTTGATAACACTAGATTGTTCCTCAACAATATAAGCCCACAGCCCAGTGTGTGAATTACTTTCTTTCATTAAAGTACCAAACTCAGGTTTTAGGGAGCCAAAGGGTGATTGTCAGCCTCAGAATTTATTGCAGTCCTCTAGTCCTTCACATTTTCAGCACTGACAACCCTGATCTCTGTTTTTATAGCACAATTAAAGAATCGGTCCATACAACATGCTACCGGTCCTCTGCAGCCACTGACAATGTCGGGTATGAAAAGAGCTGACACAATGGGGTGGTTTGCTCCCTCATCCGCATCAACTCAAACAGAGCTCTATGGAAGTGGATCAGCTGACAGGCGCATCAGGCAGCCTCCAAGCCATGGGGACTGGTATGGCTGGGCAGGGGTCACAGAAGTGGGCAGGAGCCAAAATGCACCAGATTATAAGTCTGGGGAGATGGAAGAGCAAAATGTGTCCCTCTTCCAGTGGCAGCAAGGTAATAGACTGGATTAGCTTTATCATCAGATAAATTTCCTTGAAAGATAACTTTTATTATCCACTCACCCCCAAACATACTAGCAAAGCAAAGTATCCATAAGCCTTATGTGATTGTGTGACAACTGTTGAATATGCCATGCATCTGCACACAGTGGCCTTCTCCATTAGATACTTTCTGGTATGCCAATTATTTCAGCCTGAACATGCTGAAAAGTTTCACTCATGAAGTACGAAATACTGAAAAATATTGGTTTGACATGAATAACTGGTGAATCATGAGCATTTGTAATTGTTTGAGGGTATGGAGGTAGTCTTGGCTTATTTGTATTCTGGTTTCACATGAGAACATTGATATGAAACAGCAGTAATTGAATCTGATAAGCTGTGGTAAGCCTTCCCCCAGGAGAGGAGGTACGATTTAGAGAGAGAGAGAGAGATAAGAGTACAGAGGGAACTCTAGAAGGATGCATGGATACTTGCAAGTTGCCTCACCTTGCAACTGATAGATTTTACATGCTCCTAAAAGGAGTGATCATCATCTCAGGCAAAGCTAATTACCTGAGATGTTATGATTTTATCTGCCATGAGAAAGATTAAATTCAAGGCGTTTCTCCCCACACTTTTTTTTTCCTCTCTCTAATCAACTGTCTGTTTAAGCTTTCTTTGAAAATACAGGGATCTTAGCATAAAACTGCAGTCTCTGAGTCTTTGGTGGCAAATGTTGTTTCTCCTCCTGTCAGTGTTCAAACACAGGCTAGGTGGGGTGGTAATGTTGAGGAGAAGTACCACAGTCCACAGGAAACAGGGCAGCATCAGTCCTGTGGTGTGATCCTCCAGTCTTTCTGAACTACAATGATTCAGTCACTGAGCCCCCCGTCGCAGATTTGGGTTTCACTTTCAAATTTCCCTAACTTGGCAAATTCACAGCCTATAATTGTGTGAGCTAGAGCCAAAGGGCTAGTTTGGTCTTAGTCCATGAAAACTGACTCAGAAGACCAGGGGACTGATGGACAAACTCTTTACATTCTTATCCAGGGAAAGAGCAATTTCCATGGGTGCAAGCCATGAAAATGTGACAACTGCCACACTTGGGAAAAGGGGATGGGAGAAAAGATTGGAGGTAGGAGCTGGCAAACAGTGAGAAAAACTAGCAAGTCTTGAAGGAGAAGGTGCAGTCCACTCTTTTAAAGTATTTCATGGTCTCCAGAGAAGGGCTGTGTCTCAGCATCCTCATGGCAGCATCACCTTCAGAAGCTTCAACACTCCCATCAATCTTCTGACATTTCTGCAGCACACACAGTTGTTTCATTTGGGGTGCTTCTCCAACAGCATTAAAGATCTTCAGCCTACATCTGCTCGGCGCATCTGAGAAATGCAGGACCTGCAGCCTGGAAGATGAAGGTGTACAATGGCACTGAACGTTTTTACACAGTGAATCCTACAGTCTTCAGAGTCTGCAACCTGAATGAATGCAGTGCTTCTACTTACCATAGGTTGCTATGGAGCCATGCTGTAGCCTTCCCTAGAGAGCTGTGAAGCACAATAATCTCCTTGCCACATAATGCAGGTCACATTATTGCCCGAAGTTTTCAAGATTCAGAAAGGAGCTTTAAAAAGCAGCTTGTAAGGTGTTGTCTTCAGCCTCCGAATACCCTCAGTTCCAAGACAGAGGCTTTCAGAGAATCTTCATGCTATGATGGTCTCTTCACCACTCTCAGAGGAGACAGGGGGAGGCTCCTGTGTAAAATTCATGATATGTCACTGATACCAGAAACATTGCTTAAAAACGCATTCATTCCTGACTGGACTACCCGTAGCCTGAAATGAGGAAATCCCAGTGCATATTATATACTTTTTAAAAACCCGGGATTGGTTAAGAAACACCTGTCAATGGAAATAAAGTGATTTTCACAATGAGTGATAGTTGCAATAAATAGTCCACCTGCCAATCTCGTTTTGTGATCTGATTGACCTAATAAATCACTTGAACTAAAACACTGGAAAAAGAATCTATTTCAACATTTAGAGAGTCATAAAACTGCAGACTCAAATACAAATGAAAAATCAACTCAAGACATACACACAACGTATAACACTGGTTAAGAAATAATTATGAAGCATTCTTACTTCCCCAGGGCCAAGAAGTATTGCATATGCAAGAATCTTGCTTGTAAAGACATGGGGCAAAACCACATTTTGTGTTGCTCTTGAGCAGGCCTTGCAGGTCAGCTCTAGGAACAGAAACTGCACTTCTTGCACAGCCTGTCTCCCTGTTCCTCAAGATTTGAGAGGAAAAAAAAATTGCAGTACTTAGATTTTTACAGGTTGCATCCAGATTTTCCCATTTTTTCATCTGGTATTCAAAGGAACACTTTAGATTGAATACTCTGCAGCATGAAGATATTAGGGGTATGCATCAGGGATGGCAGTGAAATGTCAAGAAGGCCCTGTGGTAGAAAGGAAGGTAAGCAAAGTAGCAGCAGTGATCCATTGGGTTGTAAAATTACAGAATCACAGAAACACAGAATGTTAGGGATTTGAAGGAACCTCGAAAGATCCTCTAGTCCAATCCCCCTGCCAGAGCAGGAACACTTAGATGAGGTTACACAGGAAGGCATACAGGCGGGTTTTGAATGTCTCCAGAGTAGGAGACACCACAACGTCTTTGGGCAGCCTGTTCCAGTATTCTGTTACCCTCACTGAGAAGAAGTTTCTTCTCAAATTTAAGTGGAACCTCTTGTGTTCCAGTTTGAACTCATTACCCCTTGTCTTATCACTGGTTGTCACCGAGAAGAGTCTGGTTCCATCCTTGTGACACTCACCCTTTATATATCTGTAAACGTTAATGAGGTCACCCCTCAGTCTCCTCCAAGCTAAAGAGACCCAGCTCCCTCAGTCTTTCCTCTTAAGGGAGATGCTCCACTCCCTTAATCGTCTTTGTTGCCCTGCGCTGGACTCTCTCCAGCAGTTCCCTGTCCTTCTTGAACTGAGAGGCCCAGAATTGGACACAATATTCCAGATGTGGTCTCACCAGGGTGAAGTAGAGGGGAAGGAGAACCTCTCTGGATCTACTAACCACCCCACTTCTAATACACCCCAGGATGCCATTGGCCTTCCTGGCCACAAGGACACAGTGCTGGCTCATGGTCATTCTGCTGTCCACCAGGACTCCCAGGTCCCTTTCCCCTACGCTGCTCCCTAACAGGTCATTCCCAAACTTATACTGGAACCTGGGGTTGTTCCTACCCAGATGCAATACTCTACGCTTTCCCTTGTTATATTTCATTAAATTTTTCCCCGCCCAACTCTCCAGCCTGACCAGATCTCACTGGAGGGTAGCACAGCCTTCTGGCATGTCAGCCACTCCTTCCAGCTTGGTGTCATCAGCAAACTTGCTGATAGTACGCTCTATTTCCTCATCCAAATCACTGATGAATATATTGAATAATACCAGCCCCAGTATGAACCTTGAGGCACTCAACTAGATACAAGCCTCCAACTAGACTCCGCCCTATTGACCATGATGCTCTGGCTTCTTACTTTCAGCCAGTTCACAGTCCACCTCACTACCCGATCATCCAGACCGCACTCCCTCAATTTAGCTGTAAGGATGCTGTGGGAGACTGTGTCAAATGCCTTACTGAAGTTAAGGTAGATTCACTACTGGTGCAATGACTGTAATGTAAAAACGTAGAAACAAAATTATAAAACGGGGGTTAGTATGTGACCTTTTCTCAAAAGTTATATATAAAATGTCTAAAAAAACCCCTCTGATTTATTTTTCATTGTTTATTTTCCTGGTTTGTTGGGAATTTATTTGGCTTTCAATTACAAAATTTACTAATGAGATCTTTCAAACGTGAAAGTACTCTTGTAAAACATATCTTTGTGTTAGGCTTTTCCTTGCAGAAACAATATGGGTTACTTAAATCAAAATGTAAATCCTTCAGTGTGTTTCAAATTTCCAAAGAAACAATCAGCCCTTTTAAATCAAATTTAGCTATTCAAGTTAACAGTGTTTTCCCGAGAGAAATAGTACTGCATGGCAACTGATTGGGACAGATGCGTTAGAAACTCAGCTGTAGAAAAAAGAAACATTTGCAATCTCAAAAGTTGTTTTATTTCTCCTTTTCACTTTAGAGACATCACATATTTAGACTAAATTTATCCCCAACTTCACACAAAATACCTTGTTCCCAGAAGAGTGTAAATGTTGAATAAGGAACCAAAAAACTTAGGAAGAAGAAGCTATAATTTAACTATTTATTTGCAACACCTGCTACAGCATTACAGACCATCCATCTCCCGCTTCATTCCCTATACTGAAACTGAATCTTTTGCTGAAAATTCAAAATGAGATGAAAGCACAGGAGAATATCACACCATTCTGAAGACAGAGGAGGGAAATTCTTTAGAAGAAGTAGCACTTCAGTCATTTTGCTTTCATAATTAAGTAATTTTTAATGCTCTAAAGATTATGTAGTGCACATACAGATATTTCTCTAATTTCTTGTTCTCCTTACAATTATAATTAGTCTTATAAACACTACTTTATGTTTAATTTTTGCAACCAACCTCTGAAGGAAAGACTATAAATAGACGGACTGGGATGTCATAAACTTTTTTTGTGCATACAGCCTTTGTATTTCCACATAGAGCTCCTTGATGCAGTAAGACCTGGCCATCTACTCAGTCTCTTTCTCCTTTATCTTAATTTTTCCCCCTGCTGTTCTCTCTGATGTTTTCATGTGTTGAATCAGTCAGGTGACTGAAGGTGCTAAATATCTGAGAAAAGGCAGTAAGAGCGGTTGTTGGAGCAAATTCTTGGCTGGCACAAAGCTTAGCTTGAATTGTGCAAAGCTCTGTGAGAAAGGGAGCAAATGCTGAAAACCAAGATAGATGATCTGTCTTTCAAACTGTTATAAATACGCCACTTACACTTCTTTGGAACTGCTAGTGTTGGTAACTCTTAATTGCTCTTCTTTCTGCAGTACCAGATTTCACTCACCTGAAGCAATTCTCACTCATCCTTGATGCAGGCATGCCCACAAACTTGTATGAGGTTTACCAGAGCTTGGTAGACTCTGTTTACAGCACTCATTCTCAATTTACATAGGCAAACTCTGAATTTTGCCTTGAATTTGTATCTAATATGACCTTAGAATTCAGCTGAAAGCTGAAGTTTTGCTTGATTTTAAGTCACAATCAAATAAGAGTTTTGTGGGATATTTTTGTTTGGTTTGGTTTTATTGTTTGTTGTTTGGGTTTTGTTTGTTGTTTTTTTGTTTGTTTGTTTGCTTGCTTATTTTTGGTTTTGTTTTTAGTGTGCATTTATTTGCGTATTTCCAAACAATATTATGTCAAATATTGACCTCAGCTTGCTTGAAACAGAAGGCCTGACCATTTACAGTAAAACCAGCTGTATGCTTATTTAAAATTCAGTCTGAACTTTCTTGGAATGTGGTTCTATTTTGAAACCTGGCTTGGGACTCCCAAGTTCTTACAATGTGACAATTCTTTCAAGGCACTAGCCTGATTTTTACATGCTATACATGTGGGTTGTACCTGTCTTTAAAATTCAAACATATTCTGCTACTTAGGTGGATGTAATTTTGGAGGTCCTTGAAATTCTGGGTTTGAATATAGGTTGATTCAATATGGACAGAACATTTTTAAAGCCACCATCCTCAAACACCCATATACATAATTTCAAATGCAGTGGAATCACTCTCTTGCTTAAAATTAAGCACGTCTGCAGGTTGTGAAGCATGATGATGTCATTTTGTCCCATTGCAGTGAAGCTCCTTGTTTGAGATTCAAGTCCAACTCCAGATGTGCTGGCACAGCAACAAATACAAGTCACTGCAGCAGGCATACCACACTTCACCATCATGGTGCACCATGCTGCCAACCAGCTCTGGATACCCAGCAACACAGCAGCAGGGGCTACAGGTTGGCTCATTGCAGGTCCATGCACCGCACCCTCACACCATATTGGTACAAGCACAGTCCCCCACAGAATGTTAATGCTGTATGAGCCAACTTTGACTTTCTCTTAAATATAGGAGTTTTCACTCTTTTTTCTCAAGCTGCAGGCCAAGTCAGAACACGTGTTCTCTTTGTTCATTGAGTGTTTTTGTAGCCAAGAAAGGACAGGATTTCATATTTCTACCTGCTTTGATTCAGTAAAGAAAATGCTCAGTGTGAATAATTACATTCTTAATCAGTTTAGCGGTTGCACGTACTTCGAAATACCTTGAAGTTAAATCAGTACTGAAGTAAGAACTTTGTAAAGTTTAGCCCTTGAACAAGAAAGGTAATCTGTCTGTGTTGACATAATCCAATTGCAGTGAGGCCTGTGAGACAAAAAACAGGTTGGAAATCTAGTACCTTCACAACAGATGGGTTGTTAACCATATTAGTAAATTTAAGGAAATTTCTTTCAGAAGGGTTTTATTTGAATTTATATAATATCCACAAAAATAAAAATAGTCTTTAGAACCATTTTGTGATACATAGTCTCCAAGATGAAATTTACAATTATGAAATATCTAATGTGGATTTGTTTCCACATGTATACATTGAAGATGATGCTGTGAAAAACAAGGAGGAATTACGCAATGTGCTGTGGAAAGATGAAAATGTAACTAAACACTTTAATATTTATGTAGTTCACAAGCCTACACACAGTTTCTCAGGATGTTTTAGAGTTTTGCTCTAATTTTGTACAGGAAATATAACTTGACACTGCTCATGCCAACACCTTTGACATTGCCATTTGCTTGTAAGTATATAAATATAACACACTTTCCTATCTAAGGTTTTATACATATGAAAATTATGGTGCAATAAAATCTATACACATGGTGCTACCAGTTCAGCAGCTGCTCACTTAAAGGATGCATCTAAAAATATGATTGCTCAGTCTCTGAAATATAAAATAAAAGCGCAATCAGAAATGCTTTTTGTTTAAACAGTAATTTACATAAACATTCATGTCTTCATTTTCTCCATTTACTTAGGTGTGGTAAAAAGACTTCCTTTGGTTTGTTGTATCTGTCCCTGGCAAGAACTGTAGTTTTAAACAGTGCTTTGTGTTTGCCTTAGACAAAAGTTAATATATTTGTAAAACAGAGTGAATGTTGGCTAGCTTCTATTCCAACTTTGTGCTATTATAATGCTGAATGACAAGTACCTAGTCTGAGAAGTTCTACAGAGTGGGAATAGAAACTTGCACAATTCCACAAGCTGAAAAACGTGACAGTGGAAGACTGGCATTTATACTGCACCCCAGCATAAATCACTCTCTAGATTTTTACAGTATGCTACTAATTGAAGCTTGATTTTTCAAAACCTTTAAAAGTAGGTTTAGCTGCTGCTCAGTAACCAGTGGTGGTAGATGTAGATCACAAATTCATTTTATCTCCCAAGAAGTTTGGTGTGAGATCTCACAGAAAGCAGCTTTATGAAGGTTGTACAATGTACAATGTAAATGTACAATGTACAATGTAAATGCTGTAAGATGTATGTTAACCTGACATAAGGTACAACAGTATTGCAGATTTGTGACAGTACCACTGATTCCAGATTTTCACCCAAGGTGTCGATTGGCAGGTGGGGAGGGAGGAGGTTGAAGAGCATGTAGCAAAGGGCTGCGAATAACCATGGGATGGGGGATGGGAACAGTTTTTGGAGCAAAGTGAGAGTTCTCTCCTCATCTGGTAGCCCGGTTCTTGTTATATGATCTACAAAATGACGGTAAAGGAAGTAGAATGTATCTAAACAAGCTAAAAAAAAAAAAAAAGAAACTATTGAGTTGCACAAATGCAAGCAAGGCTAGTATGATCAGTTCAAAAAAAAAAAAAAGGGGAGACAGACTGAGAGAAAAAAATGCTTTGAAGTACAGAGGCTTATTATTTGATTTGTAAATAAGATTAACCTCTCTCCACTCAGGTTATGAAAAGCAAAAATTGTCATGCGTGGGTAATTGATGGTGACAATTCTGGCATAAACAGTACAGAAGGTGATGTTATTGTTTGTCACTCACTATACGTGTAGATAACAACCTAGGCTCTCATATTTGCCTAAAAAATTGTTGTTAAGCACATTTAATACCCTTTATATTGATACTTCCATTGTCTCTTGGTTTCATCTCTATTTCTTTTTAAGTCAAACAAAAAATGGAACATCCTATAACCTCCAGCTGCACATTGCTGCATTGAAATTCAACATTTCAGATCAAGGGGATGCCTGAGGAAATGGATATTGGATGGATTTAATATTCTTAATATTATTTTCTCTTCTTTGTCCTTTTTTCTTTTTTTTTTTTTTTCCTTGTCCTGGACTTCTAAACTCCTGTTACGGCATTCAGAATTTCCCATGCCTGAAAAAGTGAGTTGGAATTGATCCTGGTTTCACCTCTGTTAACATCACCAAGAAAATCCTGTTTCTCAGTTCCCACATCTCATATACTCAGTGATCTGGTGAAGTGATCCTCTAGTTTTTATGTTCCTCATGTGCTTGGTGCCAGTGGGAAGCATTTAGGAGTTGAAGAAAGAAAAAGCAGCCCCTGAACATTCAGTCTCTTCATAGCACTGCGAGAGATGAGCCCAAAATACTGACCCAGACCTGAATGTCCTCAAAATCTCAGTGTCTTTATGTTTGTGGGTTTTTCTCCAAGAATCCCAAGCACAGCTGACAAATACAATATAGAGTCAGACTTGAGAAAAGCAAAGGGAACTAGTATTTTTACATGCAATGGAGGTTTGTGTTTCTCAAAGGTTTTTCGAAAGTATCTGTCCAAGTGAGACTTGACCTGCTAGGAGGACCCTACAACTTGAAGGAGCAGGGCAGACTGCTCCCTCATGCCATGAGATTAACATATGTTTTGCTTTCCCATCTCATCACTGCTTCAATATGGCATGGATTTGAATGCTTATTAAAGCAATATAAGAGGGTGAGAGGAGTATTAGTATTTCTACTGGGAAACTGTTGCCTTTCAGTAAGTTTGCCCAGTCAGAAAACGATCATCTTCTGTTAATAGCTTTTAGTCCCTGAGACTGACTGTCTTCCTGCAGTTCATCTCAAAGATGTTAGTTAAAAACAAATAGCCCTTTTCCTGAGATAAGATGAATGCCCCTTGGAGATTAGGGAGGATACTCAGTACAAGGTAAGGTCAGATCTTAAACTTCTTCCTACAAAAGAAGGTCCCAATGGTGGAGGTAGCATGGGTTCGGCAAATATATGCCAACAGCAACCTTTCAGACTCACTGCTCTCTGTAGCTGGGATAAGCCAATTGAAGAGGAACCCAACATCTAACTGAACACAAGCAACTAGAAGCCAGCAAGGTGTTATAGCACTCAAAAATCGGAGGAGGGAAGAAACAAGTGATATTGGGCAATGAAAGCTATGAACCAGCTGACTATGAATATAGAAGAAGAGTGCTTGGCTCAGAGATGCTTTACTGCTTCCTCCACTTATAGCCGCTTTTTAAAGTGGATGATCATACTAAATGCCCTAATATTTCTCTCCTTCCCTTTCCTTGCATGACTCATAAACCACATTATGCCTGTATGATTAAAAAAACAAAACAAACAAACAAAAAGATAAAAACTTCACAAGAAAGGAAAAATAATCATTATTCTATAATGTTATATCACAGAAAACTGTGTACATTTTCTCCCCATACAGGACATACTTCAAATAAAATGATTTTAACACCAATAGTGATAATGTTCCTTCTTCCCAACAGAAGTAGAATTGTTTTTTCACCCCAGTTTGGTACATAAATATAAGAAAATAGTCTTTGAATATCTACAGCCAGGTGTTTTAAATGTTATTTCTTGACATAGTTAATTCTCATTTTCTCTCCATCCACGGGCATTCTTTCCAAATTTATATACTAATCTCCGACCATCCACACGTTCCAGGATTTCTCTTTTATAATAGTATCTGTTAAAATAAAAAAAATAGAAAAATATTTAAGATTAAATTCACCTACAGTCCTAAAAGGCCACTGCCAACTAAACGATCCCTCAGCTTCCTGAAAAGTCTTTGCTTTCTATTGATGTATATATACAACACCTAAGGTTGTTATAACTGAAAGACAAAGAGGTTGAATTGTGAGGTTGAATTTTCATCATATTTCAGGTCACAGAATATTGCCATATTTATTACATACTGTTAGGAGATTTCGTGGCTTTTCCAGATAAGCCAGGATCTGCAATCAGACCAGGAAGGGATCTCAGCTTTCATTTAAAATACATTTTGAACTTTCACAGATAATGCAAAAATGCTCAAAACATTAAAGCAAAGAGAAAATAAAATCCTCACATGGAATTTGTAAACCTGTAACTGTAAACAGTTAAGGCGTACGTTCAGTTTCTGGACATTGCTGGAAATAACAAGGTCTCTGGCTATTACTGAGCCATTTAAGCCTTCCCAGTTCAGTAGCACATGAACTTTCAGCTTGATACAACCATGTTTTCTTCCTACATTGGCTGTTTGGGTGGACAGCAACAGAATGTATATTGTATATATAACACATGTATATTATACACAGGAGGGGAAATAAAAGACATTACATTACAGTCTCAAAAAGTAGTGTGAGAGACTCAGCTGTCAAAGACAGCAAGTGGTGCTGCTGACAATTCATTCTTAAGTCAACCAGGCTCTCCATCCGGGTAGTATATTTATGTGCCACAGTTTTCTACAGCAAAATCTCAGCTCACCTCATAGCCCGGCTGAGTTTCTCGTAAGTCATGCTGCTGTTGTTTTTCTTCTTTCCCCAGAGCTGAGCCACAGCTTCAGATTTTAAAAATCTGAAGACACCTTCTGACCGGTCTTCCCACTTGATTAATCCTGGGTTTTTCTCAGGATTGAGAAGAATATCTCGAATAAATTCCCAAAGATGAGTTCCTCGAGGGTCTGAAAGAGGAAAGGGGGACAGGAGGAAGGAGTGTCTAAAGAGCTCCTGAGGCTATGCTTGTCATTTTTATGTCATATTCTTACAGTGGATCATCTACAAATGATGAGTATTTGATATGGAGAAACAATATCTCCTGAGGCACAGGAGTCTCGCTTCAGAGATATATAGGGAAAAGACACTGACAGTCTTTATACTAAGGCTGGACATGAATGTCAGCCTTTGGCAGTCTGAGACTCATGGCTAGCTGGTAGGAGCCCCAGCAACCAGAGGGAGCAGAGTCAAAATCACCCACTGCCTCCTTCTGCCTTTGACACTGTTTCTGCCCTGAAGTTTAAGTCTTCCTGTCATCTCATTTGCCCCTTTTTCCTTATATTCTTCTACAGCATGGCATGTACCCTGATATTATCGTGTAGTACATGAAATGACCAAGATAATTGTGAAACAGGGACTGAATCTCCATGCATTTAAACTGACATGAAATGCCATTCCACATCAATGAATATTTGGTCCCAGGTAGACTTGAATAAGAAGGTGTAGAGTGGATAGAGTGATAGTGACAAAACTGGCTAGTCAATGTTGTACGTAAAAAGGGTATAAAAAGTTTTACTGTGATATCAAAAAAGGCAAAACCAGATTTCTAAGTTGAACAGGCAGACCTTGCAGTTCAAGCACAAATCCATTTTCCAGTTACTGTAGAGATGGCATAAGAAAGCCCAGGAGAAAAAAAAAAAGCTTCCAACAGGCCAGATGTAGTAGTTTATGAATGAAGAATAACAAACACAGTGACAAGGTGGGCTGGAAAGATAGCAGTCCTTTGGTCTGGCTTTAAAAGTATGTAAAGGTTTAGAACAAATTAAAAACGAAAGAAGTTAGTCAAAGATGTAAAGCTAAACAGAAAACAATATACAGTGCAACGTGAGTAGAAGTAGATTTCAGTCAACCAATCCATTGTTTTTCTTTGTTCTTATAGTTGTTTTCTAGAACCAATGAAATGTGGTGGACCTAGTCTTTCTGGATATCAGTTAACATACTCAGCAGATCATGATAGAGAACAGTACTGAAGAAAGTGGAAATGTAGGGGATTAACCCAGCATGCCAAGGCTGTGGTTTGTTCTTAGAATCATAGAATATCTCAAGTTGGGAGTGACCTATAAAGATCATCGAGTCCAGCTCCCTGCTCCTCAGAGGGCTACGTAAAACTAAACCACATGACTAAGAGCTTTGTCCAGATGCTCCTTGAACTCTGACTGGCTTGGTGCCTCCCTGAGGAGCCTGTGCCAGTGTCCAACCACCCTCTCAGTGAAGAAGCTTTTGCTAATGTCCAATCTGAATTTCCCCTGGTGAAGCTTCATTCTGTTTCCTCATGTCCTGTCACCGGTCACCAGAGAAAGGAGATCAGCACCTCCCCCTCTGCTGCCCTCCGTGAGGAAGTTGCAGACTGTGATGAGGTCATCTCTCAGCCTTCTCTTCAAATACTACAAAATGCAGTGAAGGACCAGTATTTAGATTTTTCTATTATAAACGGAGAATGACACAGGATGCAAAAGACATACACAAGGTATTTTAAGCATAAAAAACTCAGTAAAGTACATTAATGGAACTATGTCCAGAAATCACAATTATGGCAACCTGTCTTCAGAGTCAAGTTGAATCAAAACTAGTAGAAAAAATGGATGAGGGGGGTGGAAAGACTGTCATATCAGAGGAGAAGAAGGTGGCAAAAATAAGGGGCAGGTGTTGCTCTTGACACCATGTGTGAAAAGGTCTGCAAAGAGTTGCCGAGTAGGGTCTCTGGTGCATACTGCACCTGACAGGTATAGGCACAAGCATGGCCATTCCCATGCACAGACCTTCTTGATTTAATCTTGGGTCTTCTCCATCATTCCTTTACTCCAGTCCACCATCTCAACTCAACACAGAGAAGAGGCAACTGGTTTCTGGTTGCTTCCCCATAAGCCCTCACTGATAAAAACAATTTGAAAAGTATAACAGTACTGAGTCAAAAATAACATGAGCAAACAGTACTAGAAGCAGTCAGATATTTGGAGGATTCAATCACAATAACAATCTAACAAGTTTTGCTTTCAAAATACCTCCTTTTCCCTCCCAAAGGTGATTTGCTTTAATGTATTTATTTACCTTAAATCAACCAACCATTATAAACATGAATGTCAACTTACTGTGCTTCTTGGTGTGGGACTTTGGTGTATGATCTTGCAATTTTTTCACATCTGAAGAATCTGCAGAGAAGGAAAATGAAGCCTATTTGTAATTTGATTAAAGTCTTTCCATTGACTAGCAGGTTGAAAGAAATAAAACCACAAAAAAAACCTCTTTTAAAGATAATAACTTTTCAGAAGGTAATCTAAGTGAGGAGGGAGAGAGTTTTGTTTTCTGTACTGTATGTTAATTAGCACATTTCACAAAGAGACCATTGATGAATAAAGAACGAATGCAGAGGTAAACATTTGGCTTTTGAAACCTAAATTTGATTAACAAATACCTCACCTCATGTTATGTGTGAGAGAGAGAAAAAGAAGATGATGACATCTATAAAAGGAATCATGAATTGTCTCATAATGTCTTAGTCTTTGCAGAAGCATGTATCTTTGGGGGCTTATTTGTTTCTGAAGAGATGATCTAATGTGAAATGTATGCACTGGTACCGATGCACAGAACACCTACCTAACTAAAACATAATGAACTGGCAAAATGTGGCTGTTTGAGGGAGGCAGGGTGAGGAAATGGGTTTGCACTGGTAGGAGTTTTGGCAACTGGATGGGCATATATTTTTTCATGGCTCAGAGCCATAGAAACAAGCCGTTTCTTATCGATGGTACTTTATCACCTGCAGCCAAACAAAGGAGGAATAGGGTTTCTGGCACAAGCATTTCTTCAGAAATGAAGAAAAGGAAAAGTTACTCCTGTTTATGACTGTAACCTACCTCACAGTCTGTGTGTTCAACCCTCTCACCCTCAAACCACAGCAGTCTGGATCGCTCTAAGTCTTCTAAAATCCTGAGACATAGTCCTGTGACGGAACCCCTTTGCTTTTCAGCATACTTTGTGCCTGAATTCCATAAGGCAAAGCTTTAGGTCCCACGCACATTTTCCCAGCTTCTATGAATGCATGATTATAATAGTTTTCATGGAAACTGGGTATTTGCATGGGAAAATGACTCACAGGAAATATTCATTTGCATAAAAACTTGCTTGATTTGTACAAGCAACTGTAATAACTGCATGTGAAAAGGTAGATGCAAAGCTATTCACACACTTGCTTTATTCATACATAACTGGCAACATAAACTGAATAGGTCAATAAGGATAAGCCTAACCTCCAATATTCTGTGCCTGACATAATTATTGTCCTTGACCCCCAAGCAGTAAATGCACTCTGAGTCATTTTGCCTTCTCACCCTCAAAGAGCAAGAACTAACCTGAACCTCACTCGGCTTATGGGGTGGAGGGGAGCTAAATAAAATGAGGCTTATTTCACTGCCTTTTCTCAGATTATGATTCCCCTGATGTTATTAAAAATCTGTAGAAAGTCCAGATGAGGACAGAAGGATCCAGTCCTTTATTTGCCTTCTTATATAAATTCTTCAAATTTTAAAATCCCACAATTCACTTGCAAATGTTTGTTATGTTGCACTTAGCTGGAGATTTATTCTTGGAAATTCAGTTGCCTTCTGCCTAGATGGTGATTTATTCTGTATTTCAGCTGTGTAAATAGTCTCCTGCACTGCCTTCACTCCTGCATGGAGACCAGTTTCAAACATGCCATGTTAGGAGGCGGGGACCTGACATATTAAAATGCAGTTTCAACAAAGCTGTCTTGCAAAACTTTCGACAAAAGGTTGCACAGTATTTGCATATGATTCAGGAATGAGCCATTTTTTTACAGGATATACAAATTTAGCTTTCACAGAAGGCTGTGCCCTTGGCGTGCCACCCTAGCTCTAGGCTCAAGCAGTCAGCAGGTAAACATACCATGCCAGGATCTTAACAGGTCCCCAGTCCTGTCAGAGAGCTCTGAAATCCTGGTAGCCATCTTGTGAGAGCCGGTGGAAGCAGTAAAGGAAGTAAACAAAATGTTTGGTTTGGGTTTTTTAAGGTTTGGTGGTTTTCTTTTTCTGGTCAGGTTTTCTCTCTCTTTTAATTTTTTAAATTTACTGCTGAATGCATTAGTTGAAACCGTGTGTCACTGGGCAAGTCTGGCTGTGCTGGGAGACTGAGGGATGCAGCCAATGGGCAAGCACACAGGCCGTGACTGCCACCTGGTTGCAGAGACACAGGTTTACTCCCAATGCAGAGACAGCACCTGTGAAGCTGTATCTACAGCAGTGTGCTTTCTTTTCTTATCCTCCCATGACTTCAACTGCTTTCTCCTTCAGGTCTGTTTGCTTAACAGCCTCATAAGAAGGACTTGCCTTGCCTTCCCCACTTTCTCACTCCCCTGACACTTCTGCTCTCCTCTTTTCCCACTGCCTCATTCTCTAACCTCTGCCTCTGATGCCTGCCCCCAGGACATGGTCCACAGAGCACCCCAATGTGTGTGGTCTGACTGCAGTTCCACCGAGCACTACAGTAAATGGATTTGCTCTTTCTCCTCCTCTTTAGCAGGGAGATTGTATCTCTGTCTCATGAAAGCACTGTGAACAGGTGAAGAGGCATGCGGTGCCTGCCCTACTGTTAGCTGAGATGAGGTCCAGTATTAAACCGTCTGCTGGTGTAGTTGGGCAGAGCACTTGGTGCCTGCCCTAATGCTCCACTGGACTGACCCCAAACCTAGCAACTTACTCAGCATGAACCACTAGCTCACTAGGGAAAAGCAGCCATTTCTGGTGAGGAACATGACACTCATTCGCCCATACTCAGCCACACCACAGGAAAGTGTAGTGCAGCTGGAACACCTTATCTCTCTGACACTTACATCTTCCCCGTTTACTCAGGCACTTTAAAAGATATGCAGAGGTCACAGATTATTTTATCTTCTTTGTCTTTACAAGGAGAGGAGAGAAGCATTTATATGAAACAAGCTATTGTAATAATGATAGCTTAAAAAGCTATCAGAACCAGTATTGCTTGGTTTAAAATTAATGGTGACTCAGTTTCAATCCTACAACAGAAGACCACACAGATGACAGCTCTGGGACAAGTGACAAGCAATTAACACTATAATTGCTAGTTCCTTACCAGGAGGCTGGTGATTAGCTGTCATCATGGAAATCTGAGCACGACAGAATGATTTACTATCCAATAGCTCTGTGAATTAAGAAGTGGACATTTAAAGTAATAGCTTTAGACAACAATAAAACTATCTCAGAAATACATGAAATATTGTGATGTTAGTTACCTACTGTGCTACCATAGCCACTGTCATACAGGTAATTATCTTCTTTCCAGGACACCATTAATGATGGATCTGAAGGTAAAGTATCAAAAGGAAAAACAGATCACTAAAAGAATGTTTTTTAGCGCAGAGGCAAATATTGAGCCCCAAGGGAATAAGAAATGAGAAAAAGAGGAAAAAACAACAAAAACCAAACAAAAACCAACCAACCAACCAACCAACCAAAACAAAAACAAAAACAAAAAGCTACGAAGGGAACCAAGATGTGAAGTGGCCATGTATGAAATTATATCCTTTCACTCAAATTACGGATGGGGTTTTGCATATTGAGGTAAATGTACTTACACAAAGCACTGACTTTTAGAAATAATGTAGTAGGCTCTTCAGTGAATTCTCTGCCCCTCATGATTATGACAGTGCTTTGGTGCCATAGAGATGAAAGTGTTCTCAAATATCTAGTAAAATAGGAGGATGCTTATAATGATTCTAATTTCTATAATGGTGGAATTCAAAAGTCCCCTCTGAAACAGAGCTTCATGTGTATGTATAAGCACATAGTGAGAAACATCAAAGCCTTATCCTAGATGGAGGGAAATTTTACTCCAGACATTTCAAGTGTCCATCCTTAACCTAAAAAACACCTTCATGATTAAAGAGGAATAATTTTTTGTGACAATCTGGTCAGATGGATCAACATAAACAGAGCAGAAGCATCATCTTTATGACATGTACATTGATCAGGAATTGCTTTCTGCAGAGTGCATTTTTGATGTCAGAAGCCTTAAAACCCTGTATTTTTCTTTTGAATCCAGGTCAGAAATGGTGAGATATAAAGTTCAAATCTAAATTTTTACTCAATTTTTGTATGTTAATAAAAATGAAATTAAAAAACAAACAAACAACAACAACAACAAAAAACACCCAACTGTGTTACAGTTAAATTATCATGTTTGGCTGACACTTACGACATAGGAATTTAGCAGGTATGCTAAATAATAGCTGCATGTTTGGCACCCAGAGCTTGTGTTCCTACAGTATCATACCCCTTTTGCTTGCTTGGACACCTCATCTTCTTAATGTTGCCTCAGAAAACAAGCTTTGACTAGCCAAAACACTGGGAGACAGCTTGTCTCCCTGTTCTGCCATTTTTCAGTACCTGTCTTTGCAACTGTGACGGTCTGCTAGGATGATGCAGGCTTCCACTCTAAACCACCAGCCCCATTCCTGTAGGTTCACAAGAAGTGCCTTCCCCAGTGGCCCAATCCACAGCACCTGCTTCTGCTCATGTAGGAACTAAACCTCCTCCTATGGTCTGTAGTCAGAATAACCAGAGCCCCATCATGCCACTCCTGATTCAGCCCAGCAACAACCATTAGTTAGTCCTGGGCTATGACCTTTCCAGAATGTGCAGCTGAGGTACTTTGCATTGCACTGTATATCCCTAGCCAGAGAAGGAATCAATATTATTCCAAGATCTCATAAATTGGGACTTAAAGAATTACTGTAGTCTCCTATATGGCAATCATTGAGGCTGATGCATGCACATCACCCACATTATACCAGTACAGGCAAGGAATGGACTGCAGATTGCAATGCTTGCCTGCTGCAAGGAGAAGGTACACAGTGTCCCTGGCTGAAGAGGCTGGGCTCCTCTGGGTTACCTGAATAAACAGACTAGTAGTATTTATTGGAGACATGGCACGCCGTGAATCTGTATTCATTCTGCCAGAAGATATTAAAATGTGGTTCATGAACACACCAACATACAAGAGGCTGACACTGGTGTGATAGAGAATGATTGGATATGTACAGGAGTGGTCCGGCAAAAGAACCAGGAAAATAATTGTGCCTGAAAAGAAAGGCTGAACCAAGCTGGAGCTCTTTTCTTCGTGACACGAAGTCCTGGAGAAAACGGATCTAACTATGAACACACTGGAAAAAAAAAAAAAACAACAAACTACCACAGGAAAAACCCAGATTTGGTCAAACAAAAATATTACCTGTATTTCAGTTTCATTGAAACATGAAGAAATTTAAATATAACATCTTTTTTATCTCAAAGTTTTTTTGTTTGGAAATTTCTTCATGTTTCAAGAATTAACAGTACTTCATAACAAAATATTTTTTCTCTCTAAATTTTTTTAAACTAAGAATACTGTGAAAATTTTTTTTAAAGTCTGCTGAATGAGGCGTACAATGAAGTCCTCTACAAAGTTGCACTCGCTGAGTACTGCAAACTATGCCAACTATAAACATCAGTATAGACTGCTGATAATGCAGATGTCTCCAAGGAAAAGTGACCATATGCAAACTAAGAAACAGTGGTACTACCTAAAACTTCAAAAAGTAGTCATTGACTGATATTTGTGTTACTTCTTTTATTTTGCGTGATCATTTTCCATTGTATTTTTTTGATATCACTCTTGGAATTATACATATATATATATATATATATATATATGTAGGAATGGACAGTTTCCTCTTTTTGTCACCATCAAATGACAAGTTACCAAACTGTTACTCACCTGTTTGCTCTGTCTTCACAATGACATTATGAGATTGGTACATGTCACTTCCACACTGGCCTGCAAGAAAGCATATGGCAACTAGAACATGTGACAATGAGCACAGAAGAATCAAAGGTATTATCTCCAAGCAGCTACTGCTACAGCTGAGCCAGAGAGCTAATTTTGGAGTGGGAAACATACCCTTTCCCATGGTCCTTAAGGTGTTTTTCTTATGGCATAGCTAAGCAATTTAGCAATACAGTGAGTGAGTTGTAAGCAAATGAGATCTGCCAGATAGGTCTCTGAGGAACATAACTGATTTCTGAATACCCTAGAATTCAGACCACTGTATGTGCATCTCTGCCTAAAATCTATTTACCATTCCATTTTAGGTGCTGAAGGTTGCTGTAAAGCAGTTGCCCTGCTGTCCCAGCTGCCTGAGTGAATTCCTGCAGGCTCATACTACACAGATGTTCCCCATTGATATCAAACTCCTGGAAGGGTATGCAGTTGGCATCCAGTTGGTTGGTATCAAGGAGATGTTGCAGCCACTCCCAGACTTGAAACTTAGTCCAATACTGCGGATGTATTTCTTGCCACTGGGTTCCATAGAAGCTGCTGGACCCTGGAAAAGAAAACAGGTATTTACTATATTTGTTATGACCATGGGATTATGTTGATGACAAGAAAGGTCTATAGGTAAATTGCATGCCCTGCAAGTCCACAGTTCTAGATTCTTTTCTCAATCTTTGTAGTTATTGCTAGAGAAATTGTTACTTTTTTTACCTCAGTTTTCCAGTTAAAAACTGATAATTATTGCATTACACCTCTCTTGGCGGATTGAGTATGTAGGAATTAATTGATTAATATCGGCTAAATACACCAAAATGCGTTAATGGGAGATACCTTACAGAAGGACTGTTGAAAAAGTATGTTGATTCTTTGGCTGGAAAATAATTTTAGTGCATCAGAAACTGATGGAAAAAGCCTTGAAAAATTCTCATAATGTGACGTGGAAATTTTCTTTGAATAATGACTTAATAAAGACTAAGAGTTGTGGGATTCAATCAAAGTCAAAAGAAAAACAAGGTACTTTCATATTGCTCCACCATAAAAGCTTGTCAGTATGGCCCACAGCTTCCTGATAGAACTCATGTTCTGATGAATGCGTATTATTTCTGTGGTCAGGTAAGGTGATTTCTGAATCCAGTTGTAAAATCCATTTTTATTTATGGAAACTGTCTAATCTTCTTGTTAGGATATCTGAATCTTTTCTTGGCAATCTTTTAAACTGTTCTCAGTTAGATGTCATTGCATGATGATAACTTACATGTGCAAATGAAAGAAATTTTATGTGGGGATAGGATAAATAGATAAGATAAGAGTAAAGGCAAGACTGCTTTGGTCTGCCCTCACAGAAGCACTGGCAAAAGGAGTTCAGTGCAATTCATTCCTTGGGAAAGGAGGACAATGGAGTATGCCAGGCAAAAACAGCAGTGTGAAAAAGTTCTCACAAGTTCATGAAGGATTCAGGGATGCAGAAATGAGATTGCAGAGGTGGTTGAATTATGGGAGGAGAAAATACTGCCAAGGCCTAGCTCTACAGTAACCCTATCAATATTGGCCAAGAAGATCTGCATCGGTATTTTACCAAGTTTGCAGGACTGTTTCTCATCCTCCTGTTGAAGGATTTGGGGAGTGAGAGTGGAAACGATTAAGAGTGTGGTATGTCAGAGAATAAAGGTTTGATGGAGCCGTCAAGTATTCACTGAAAAGGAGGTTGTTTTCTACTCCCATTAGTTCAGAATGGTAAAGAGATTTCAGAGGCTACTAGACTCCTAATGTAAATGGAGAGCCTTAAAGTGCAAGAGCAAATAAATAAAAGAAGGTGAGGCAATGAATGACTGTAGAGAATGGTCTGAGCTTTTGGCTTCCCGTTCCTCTAAAACATGAGTGAATCCTGAGGAGTTCCACACTGGAAACATGTAAACAGAACCCACCATTTTTGTTCATGAAATCCAGTGCAAAGTGAAACTCAGCCAGGGCTTTTTTCCCATTAATCTGTTACAGACAGGTCAGCACATTTATTAAGTGCACACTTCTGTATTTTTGTGTATTTAGAAATTACACATAAAAAAGAACAAGAGTTCCATTGAGTAAGTACCTTATTTGTAAGTTTTGTTGCAGCATTTGGATTAGAAGGAAAACTGCAGTATGGATTTGTCTGTTGACTGAGAGATAAAAATAATTTAAAAATTGTATTAAACACTATATAGATATATGTCTATATCTGTATTTTTATAGTGAAAGTGAAGATATATATGAACACATTTTCATATGTACAGTCAGATAATCAGAAAATAGTAAGAAAAAAACAGTTCTCAGATCACAGACTATCTAGTGCTCTAGCGTCAGTCTAATTAGAAAGCTATCTAGCAATTTGAGCTGAAAAAGCAAACAGTGAAGGAGCTAAAAGACTGTACACTTGGAAAGCCAGAGGGGTGATTAGCATTGAATAGTAATGTTGGTTCAGAGAAGATGTGAGGGATAAAGGTAGGAGAGAAAGAATTCTGGACTGAGGAGAGGGAACTTTTGGCACTTTCAACACCACTAAATTCATTTTAAGAAAAAGAACCAGTAAAGAAATGAACAATAAACTGGTCACTTTCAGAAACTTAGTGTTGTGAGCTCAGCTTTTTTACAAGTATGTAACAAATGGAAATTTTTCTTACCAGAAGTGAAACTCCAGTAAATTACTATTACTGAAAAATACTACTTTTGCATGCTTAAAAATACAGTAGCCTCTTCCCTCTGCCTCACCTCAAAAAACATGTCTCAGAGCCATTGAATTCCTCCTACCATTGCATGTGGAATATCCATCTGTCCAGGAAGGCTGCTGGTGGAGTAAATTGCTGCTGGAATTGATACTCATTCTGCCAGTTCCTTCCAAAATCATGATCTGTAAGTGAATTGAACAGCTTGCTCAGTGAGTAATGTCTAGCCCAAGAGGTAAATGGCAAAAAAACCCTAAGCTAAAAAATCCACTGAAGTTGAAGTGAGGAAGCCAATTCCACTTGCAGAAGATGCAACTAAAATCAAGAACATGTTGCCACAACCCCTTTTCCACTGCCACAAACTTTCCTTTTGATAAAAATTACCATGATTGATTTGCATATGCAAGAAGCAAGTTTCAACAGCTGCCCCTCCATAAATGAATGAACTGTAACCAGAAATTAAGCCGAATGAAAAGACAATGCTCCTGACAGAGCAAAACAGGAAAACTGCCGTACTTTGAGAAATGAAATAGTAATAGTTTTTTTCAGAAACTCCCTTAAACAAAAGGACCCATATGTTAATGCTACAGGGAGGTAATGTTACAGGGAGTATCATGTCAGCTGACCCAGTTTCTTATCTAATCTGTGTCAGCAGTGTCCATAGCACTTCTCAGTAACAAGTATCACAGATCAGACATTTCAAATGACCAAAATATTCGGACTGTCAAAGATCTTGTAAATGAGACAGTCATTGGTGTAACAGAAACAGCATTTTGGAGTGACACCACACCCAAGACAGTATTCTCTCTTCAAAGTGACAAAAACTTTCCTTTCCACTTAGCATTAGCACCATGAGTAAAACCTTCCTCTGTTTTATTTATCCTTTAAAAAATACCCAAAACCATTTAGGTGATGTTTTAGAAAAATGTTATCTATTTATCACATGCTCAATCATTCCAGTGAAGGTATACAAAATTACCCAATTACAAGTGCTCTGGATATTTTATATTATCTTTCAATGGTTTGAAGTTGCAAAGTTTAAAAATATAAATTATAACCATTAGACATTCTTCAAGAGTTTGGGAAAGTAATTTGTTAAATAGTATAAAGCCTTCAGATTGTTATCTTCTATAAAAACACAGAAAAAAAATGTTTAAAAATAGTCTAAATTGAAAACCACAAAGTCTGCAAAACCAAAACATTAGACATCAGGATGGTATGTGTATGCAGCTAGAATTCATCGAATTCACCCTGGATTTAAAAAGAGGATGAAATACAGAATGGACTTGTGAAGCTTAAACTCTTCACTAACTGAGGCCAATGAGAAAACTTCCACTGAGAGCACAGCCTGATCAGTTTTGTAGAAGCTCATACCAGGAACCAGTTTGGTAGAAGAAAGAGTCAACAGAAACACTCGGAGTCTCCATTTCAAAGAATAGCCTGAAGATGTCCAGGGTTACTGTTTTCCTCTGTCATTTAAAATAGATTATGTAACTTTTAAAAGTCTCTCTTTGCTCCCCTCCATATATATATATTTAGAGAGGGAGAAGGAGAGGGACAGGTTACTGAGAATTGCTTAAAAAAACAAAGCCTTAGGAAGTTTATCACAGTGAATGGTGCTTTACATTATAATGTAGTTCAGGGTCTTTTTGTAGCTAGTTTTTTTATTAACAGTTGGTTTCCACTTTTAACTCTAGCCATTCTGTGACTCAGTGACCACCAGCAAGGAGAAATGAAATTTTCATAGCAGGTATGTGGGGGTATAAAATATTAACAATTAAAAGAGATACCTGTTGTCCCACTCTGACCAAATAAAAGATGACTGCCATATCAGTCAGTATATTTATGCAAGTTAGAAGAGATGACATTTTTTTAGTCTCATGTTTAAGCGGAGTGACTTAGTATTGTGAGGTAGAAAGTGTAAGGAAGCATTTAAATGTATTATTCTGAGTATAAAGGTGTTTAGTATATAAGAAAATGTAATTTATCTCATACTTGATATATAAGAACTTCTAAGCAATAATGCATGCTTGACAGTCAATATATACACTTCTGAGATTGGCCAGATTAATGATATATTAAGTTATTTATTTAACTTGGGTTTTCATTATTTAAGACAATTAGGTATGAATGAATGAAATATTAATGATAAATGCCCTGTTACAGTATCAAATACAGGTGAGGTAGAATATCATCTATTCTGGGAAAACTATAGAACTTGAGGATTAGCAAAACACTCTTAGGAACTTAGTTTGGTAGAATTACTTATTAAAAACAAAACAGTATGCACTTAATACTGAATTTCAACTTATTGATCTGAAGTCACATTTTCAGAAGTCATCTCAGAATTTTCAGAATCACAGAATGCTGGGGGTTGGAAAGGACCTCTCGAGATCATCTAATCCAACCCTCCTGCTAAAGTAGGTACACCTAGGACAGGTTACACAGGATCGTGTTTAGGTAAATTTTGAATATCTCCAGAGAAGGAGACTACACAACCTCTTGGGCAGCCTGTTCCAGTGCTCTGCCACCTTCAAAGTAGTTTCTCCTCATATTCAGATGCAACATCTTGTGTTTTAGTTTTTGCCTGTTGCCCCTCATCATGTCATTGGGCATCACTGAAAAGGGTCTGGCCCTATTCTCTTGACACCCACTCTTAAGATATTTATAAGAACTGATAAGATCCACTCTCAACATTCTCTTGTCCAGGCTAAACAGACCCAGTTCTCTCAGCCTTTCCTCGTAAGAAAGATGCTCCACACCCCTAATCATCTTTGTAGCCCTCCGCTAGACTGTCTCCAGTAGTTCCTTGTCTTTCTTGATCTGGGGAGCCCACAACTGGATGTGGCCTCACTAGGGCAGAGTAGAGGGAGAGGATAACCTCCTTCAACCTGCTGGTCTCAGTCTTCCTAACTCACTCTAGGATATCATTGGCCTTCTTGGCCACAAGGGCACACCACTGGCTCATGGTCAACCTGTTGTCAACCGGGACTCCCAGGTCCTTCTCTGCAATGCAGTTTTCCAGCAGGTCCACCCCTAACCTGTTTGGTACATGGTGTTATTCCTCCCTAGGCGTAAGACCCTACACTTGCCTTTGTCTACTTTATTAGGCTCAACTCTCTAGCCTGTCCAGGTCTTGTTTAATGGCATCACAACCTTCTGCTATTCTGCCACTCCTCCCAATCTGGTATTGTCAGAAAACTTGCTGAGGGTACACTCAGTCTCTTCATCCATGTCATTGATGAAGAGGCTGAACAAAACTGGACCCAGTACGGACCCTTGGGTAACACCACTAGGCACAGACCTGCAGCTAGATTCTGTGCCACTGATCACAACCTCATTCAGCCAGTTCTCAATACGTCTCACTGTCCACTCATCTAACCCACACTTCCTGAACCTACCTATAAGGATGTTGTGGGAGACAGTGCCAAAAGCCTCATTGAAGTCAGGGTAGACAACATCCATTGCTCTCCTCTCATCTATCCAGCTAGTCATGCCATCATAGAAGGCTATCAAATTGATCAAGCATGATTTCCGCTTTCTGAATCCACGCTGACTGCTCCTGATACCCTTCCCTTCCTCCACATGCTTCAAGATGACAGTCACAATGATCTGTTCCATCACCTTTCCAGGGATGGAGGTGAGACTGACCAGCCTGTAGTTTCCTGAGTCCTCCTTCTTGCCCTTTTTGATGACTGGAGTGACATATGGTGACAATGGAGTGACATTTCAGGTACTGTGTTATGTGGCTTTGTCTTCTGCAACTTCTGCAGTTTCTGGAATTCTACATAATTTTCATGCCTAATACTTGTGTAAATAAAAATGTGTCTGAGAACATGTGTGCATATGAACTGAAACATTTATTATGTTCAAGTTCCTGTGTAATTTTGCCCTGAAAATTCAGTTCAGATAAACTATTGCTTTTCTTTCTTCATAACTATTGAGGTGAATTTCCAAACCAAAAGATCCTTCAACACTTTGATTCAGCAACTGAAGTTACGGATAGTTAAATAAACCATGTCATGTGTCTTGCACAGTTTTTCTGCCCCAGCAGTAACCAAAACCAATGTGCGTTAGTGATCTGAGTAGAAGCACTCCGACAGCATTTTCTCTAGGTTTGGATTTCAGTTATTTTCCTATAAAACCTTCATTACCTATCACAGTTTAGCAGACAAGTGCTCTTCACAGTATCCCTAAAAAACATTAAGAATAGTTTCAGGTAATGTGCATGGAACTTCCTTTACAAATTAATCAATCCATCCATCCCATTTTTGAAAGCTGTATAAGTTATCTCAACCAGAACAACTTAATTGATTTCCAGTATCACTAACGGAAACAATTGTGCATGCAAGGAGGAATTTACAATATGACATTAATCACAAGAACAGGACTGGATTTATCTTTAACCCAAACTTTCCCAAATTTCTGTGTATTATTCAATGTACTGGGGTTTTGACAGCTGTCAAGTCACCTCCTTTATCTTAATGCAAGGGTGTTGCTTGCTTGGAAATTATTATAGCTCATTGTTCAAGGTGAGTATAAAGTCCCACACCTTCATTGGAAGTGTAGAGTATGATGTTCATTTTCCCTATGAAAATTAAACTGTGATTTTTTACATTTCATCCTGTATATGCCTTTCTTTGATACAAGTTCATGACATCTATGCTTATAGCAGTGTCTCATCCCATATTTGGAAAGATTTTGAGTCAGGATGTTGGAAGGGAAGTGTTCTTCACTATTTTAGGGCCAAATCCTCAAATCTCCCTTATGTACAGACAAACCTGGTTAGAGGGTGTGAAGCCTCAAGGGGAAGGACACATAATATGTTCAGTTTTCTTTTAATCACATGCCATGTATCAAAGTGAATGATGGAACTAATGAAGCCTGGTTTCCTATGAATGCGTATCTTGTGGTTGGATTCTCTAGTGTCTAGTAAGATGTGAGCACTGATTGAAGTTTTTCCCATGGTTTGGGTATTCATAATATCTCGGTGTCTCAAAGCAGTGAGCTCAAGCTTGACTCTGTCTTTCAGATGCAGTATTAATAGATCTTTCTCCTGTACCTGGCAGCCAGTTTTCATTAATCCTGTAAGAACTCATATCTTTGGGACTTCTACCCCATATCAAATTTAACTAAAATTAGTGATGGGACTCAAAGATTGTTACAGGCTGAATGCAAAAGCCAACACACAGACAGAATAACCACAAAAGCCTCACTTCTTCAGGCAACCATGTTAAAAAGGGATTCTAGCTAAGCTGAGATTTTGGAAAACTATATAAAGATCTTGGGATCTGTCTCTCCATGAACACAGTACATCATAAATGAAAGCACACGTGAAATATTGCATGCGTGTATATACACACACGTGTTTATACACACACAAATACTTTTGTGTGTGTGCATTGCAGGTATTTGTACACACATTTCCATTGTTTTCCACTGAAGAGGAGCTGTCTCTGGAGTATAATCTTATAACATTGCACAGTCATGAGCGAAAGCAAATAACACTTTATTCAGTCAGTAAGGTTAAATACAGTTGTGCAGTGGTGTTCAGCAACATTCTTTCAGGAGAGAGTCCTATGAGAATGGATGAATGCATTTTAAAAAAATATCTTTCACCTATATGCAATACATCAGCTGGTATTCAAAGATCAAACCCTGAAGGCCTCTCTTAGTGAAAGCTCTCAGTGGAGTCAGGAGGAGCTTTGACCAAGCCACACACAACCCAGCAACTTGGCAGTAACAGGATGCTATTTGCTGTGTTCATCTGGTCTTCCTTGACTGACTGAGAAAACGCCAGCGACAGAAAGAGCAAGGAGCCATGGCCTGCCCATGGAGTAAATCCAGCATTGCAGAAAGATATATTTACAAATCCTTGAACCTTGAACACTGTATAGTGCAGTCTATGCAAATTATTTTATTGCATTACAAGTGTGCTCTGAAAATATATTACTCTGATCTCCGTTTTCACTTTCAACCCAATGAGACTTAACATCCAGATAATGAGTTTCTCCTTTCTTTGAGCCAGAATCTTTCAAGAACAGTTCATAGTAAATGACAGGAAAATGCTGAACACAGTATGAAAGTCGTATGAACAGTAGAGAGAAAACCTGTGTATCCTAAAGTACTACAATCAGAGTGATTGTTCTGACATGGATTTGTATGGTTGCTCATGTTACAACACTGAACTGAGGGTCTCATTTATTACAAATATGAGGGGTGTGGATCCTATAGGGGAAGGTGGCCTACAGCTTTCTGGTTTATAAACTATATACTCCATGAAAAAAAAAAAGTCTAAGACAAAACTGATTGAAACTATTAAACTTTGACTCCACCCGTAAGTCATGCAAAATCTAAGAGTAACTTCTAGCTGAGACAAGCTCAGCGCAGCTCCTCCTGGCGTATCCAAAAGGGTGGATCTCTTTTGGACTGTTTACCTATGGGAGCCTTCCCCATTTTTCCCCTTTTACCATCATGGATGAACTTCAAATGTACATTTCACCTGGGCCTATTTTCTTTGAAGTATATTATGTACACAGCAAAGACACAATCACTGCTTTTCAGGGCTTGGAGTTTGTACAACAAGTATCTACAGAGTCTGTTTAGTATTTTAGATTATTACTGCACCTTGGATTACAGTCAAGCACTTCAACAGTAATCTAAAAGAAAAGATAACAGGTAATAACTGCAGCTGCAGAGGAACAGAATCTGAATTTTAATATTTTTCTTGAAAAATCAAAAGACAATGAAGTGAGCTGAATTATCAAGACACCAGAAACAAAGAACATTTGCAACAAAGCAGGTAGGTCTGCTTTACACTTATGGTTACTTTGGAAACATAATTGTGTTGTATTTGTAATGCGAATGATCAATTAGCTGCTTTAAATTCCAGCTACCTGTTTTACATCTCCAGTGGAGGCAAGGGCAGGCACAAACTGAATATATTAATGTTGCACCTTACCATGTGCTTTGGGTCCTTTTTTTTTTTCTTTTTCTTTCATTTAATGTGTATTACTACCACGGTTCCAGGGTCATATTCTGAGCCAGTATGACAATACATACAGTCATGGCTGACCCTAAGATTGCCCTATGATGTCTGTCTATTTTGCAAAGGTCTTGGCTTCATCCTTGGTGTCTGTGACAAGCTCCCAGATAAGATACCATCCCTGTCACAGCTCACTTTCAGATATGACCTTTTCTGCAATATGTTAGTACCTCTTCTGGCTATTTAGATCCACATGTAGCCATCTACACACTTCCTTGTTTCCATCCCTTTGTTTTAGTGCCAAAAAACAAAGAGAAGCCTCAAAAGAAACAACTCATCTTCAGGCTGATTACTGGCAGAGATCCACTTCACAACAGAAAGCTCAACTTTGGGCCTCTTGGATGGGATCTGCAAGGTGTACCATTCAGATTGACTGCCTATGCAGCTTGACCTGACTGACAATAATCTCAAGGCTCATCACTAATACAGTTGCAAACATGGTTTCCAAATTCTTTGAAATGTTTGAAGAAAGTTCACGTGAAGAAGCACTATGATCACACTCAATATTTGTTGTAAAACATACTGAGTGTTTGATGCATTTTGCTTTTAGTCCATCATATGTACCTTTGGGCCACAGTAACAAAATGTGTTTACAGAATCACATTGTGAGTGTGAAGTTCAAGGAATCATTTTTATAAGAACATCTTCTAAATAGTATCCAAAACTCTTTGTATTCAGACTTCTGGTTTGGGTCTTTGGGGCCAATTTTGTTCCCTTTCTACACCTCTCTGAACTGCATATTCCTATGCTTCTGTATTTTTTGTGTATACAGCTGTGGTTCATATGCATAAATTCATCTTTGCATGTGCAAAACTAACTCTTGGTGAGCTTTCAGAGGCTATATTGAGACCTTGATCATTTACTGTTGTAGGCTTTTGGAAAGGAAGAGTTGCATATATTCTTTTGTTTTCTTTGAACCTTGCATATTAAATGTATACATGAAGGTAAACTGAAAGATCACAAAAAGGAAGATGAATACAAAAGGAGCATTTAACATTTACCTACATTACAGATAGGATCATGATAAACAAAATCAAATAAAACTTGATTGGAATCTTTTATTACTAAAGATCTGATTTTCATGATGCACTACATGGTAACTTTAATAGGATATGTGGTGGTTGCTTGGACATGTTTGTGTGGACGCTTCAAAATATTGCATATATATTTTAACTAAAGAGAAGTTGGGTAGAAAAGTTAGGATCTAGATCTGTATCTGAGCTGTTCCTCCTGCTCCAGGGTTTGGGTTTGGTTCTTATCTCTCTTTTAGTGGTGTAGTTTCAAGACAAAACCATAGTTCGGTGTCCTTTTTGAGAGAGAAGAAAGTTCACTTTATGATTAAGAAATTTTTTTTTTTAAAAATTACTTGATGATATGCAAAGTCTCATAGGTTGTTTTTTCTGTGACTTCTTTTTTTTCCATGATTAACAAACTAATATGAACTTCAATTTTCAAGGTACTCATCAAAAGGGAGAATTTTAAGAGGTTTTGTTTGTTTGTTTGTTTGTTTTTTAAATCAGAAGCAAACAGAAGGCCAAGTGTGAACAGAGAGTCCTCAAGGCATAGATGTGTCTAACAGTGGTAACCACCAAAGGTTGATACTTCTGCAAATTTTACCTATAGTTATGCTACCTTAGCAGAGGAAACAGTGAACCAGAACCTACCGCTTAGTAAGGATCCAGTGTTTGAGATCCATCCTTCCTTGTCACATCACAGGCTAGATGTGCCTCTTCATGACATGACACTGGGTTTTGAATATGAAAACAATAATATGATCATTTATTTTACTGTCAAAAAGCTCATTCTTCTCTTGCAGAAAACCTGTGATCTGTTTATTACTGTTGGAATTGCTAGTCATAGAGCTAAGACAAAAGCAAGCCAAGAAAAGGTTTGATTTCTTGTGATAAATGTTTGTGTCATTTTTGCACTGACATGTCCTTAGAATGTTTGGAACAAGTAGATATACCAACTAAAAACTGGGGCAGGGTGGGTGGGGGCTTTTTTCTTTTTTGATTTTTTGGAGTTGATGCTGCAAAACATGGCTTTGACCAGTGTGTGGCATTCCTTTCATTAGTGTCTGCACTGCCTCAGTAAGTTCATGATAATTTGGGTCAGCCATTTTTCCTGAATATTTAGAAGTCATTTGACATAGATTTATCAGTCTAGCCTCAGGGATACAGAGTCTTGGAAAACATAGTAATGGGAAAAACTGCCTTTGCTCTTTAGTCTTCTTTCATCACTTAATACCACACCTCATGGAACAGTTCCACACCTCCTTTCATGTCCTTCCTATCTCTCTGGTACATCCTACTTCTATTCAGGAGCCAGCTCATCTACCTAATCTCCTTTTGCTAAATACCTTTATTTTTCTTACAATACACTAAATACACAAATGGCCAAAAGGCACTCTAGATGCCCTTGTAGCTTGACAAGCCACATGTTTATGATTAAGCAAGAACCTCATCAGTTAACAAAATATCACCATCATGTTCTAACACCTTCTCCTTTTCCCTTGGCTCTAGTTCCACAGCCACTTCCCTCTACCTTCCATGACCGCTTGTCTTTGCATTGCATTAAAGACTAACAGCATATTGAAGGAACTGCTTTCCATACTGCTGATGTAGCCTGCGATCCTGTTCAGTTATTAGTGAATGACAATAATAACAATAATTTTTGTGTTTGTACTCATATTTGTCTCCCAAGCACTGAAGTCTTTCTAACATAACAGCTACTCAGATATAGAAATTCTGACATATGCTGCTGCAGCAACCAATATTTCATGAAGAAGTTTTTTTTAATCACTCTCATCATCAGCACTTCTCTTATGGGACCAGTCTGGTTTTCAACAGCAACAGCCTCTAATTTGCCTAGTTCCAAAATAAAAAGATTCTTTTTTTCTGTTTTCCTTTTTGTAAGTTCTGTTTCATACATTTTGTTTTTATAAAGTGCACCTGCTTGGAAACTGCAGGTTTCCTATTTGAGGCCGGTTTCTGAGAACAGAATAAGAAATGTGAGATAGAGACTAAAACCAGGAAAGTGTCTTAGGATGCATGGAAATTTTGCCATTATGACTGTTATTTTTTACATGAGTTGATTCATTCAATCAACAAACTAACTATCTTTCCTCATTAAAAACATAAGGGGTACAGCACAAATTAGCTAGGATGGGGCATCTGGAAGTTGAGCATAAAGTGTTTTATTCCAAACTAGGTAGCTTGTGGCCTGACTAACCTAGTCAATAGCAGTGTTTATACCTTATTACAACCCACTTCCTGACTAACCACAATCTGATCTCACTTTTGCTGGCATGATAACAAAAGGATATTTCAAGGAGGAGACACAGCAAAGGCAGTGCAGGGCTCATGGTGGGAAGGATCATCTGTGTGGCTGACAGGAAGAGTTTATATGGCTGACTAATAACTCCTCTGCCTGGGTCAGCCATGTTCCCTAAGGCAAGCTGGGACTCGCCAATCCCATCTCCGTGATAACTACAGCCAGGATGCCTGCATTCTTCTTCAGACTACCAAGTATCTCAAGATGGGCAGCTGTTTGCAAAGGAAAGTGTACCCAAGGAGGTGGCTGTGAATGAAATAGTGCAATGGAGCTCACTGACCCTGTTTCAGAAACCTGCTGTCAGACTGTTACTTTGACTGTGATTCAGGCTTGCACGTTTGTGGGTTTTTAGTTAACATTTGTTTGGAACTCAGCTGTATCCATGTGGTTTCTTTATATTTTATTTGTTGTGTAAAGAATAAGAGATTGCAAGACCACTGCTCTGGCATCCCACTACACTCGCTGCACAAGAGCTGTATGCTTAAACCCTGGGTGTAGCAGCAGGCTCACTGAACCCATGCACCTGGTGCTTCAAGGAAGCTCTGAGCCTCCTGGAGCCACATGACACTGGGACAGTAGATGACATATATGCTGGGGTTTATTTATGTGCCCTACTTTAATTAAAATAAAACAGAAAATGGAGGGAAGTAATTTGCCTTGCTCTTGAGATATCTTCTATAAGTAAGGCAAGAAGCTGTGGGAAACATTTGCCCAATTTTGTAAAAGATGAGAACAGCTTCCTCCTCTTTCCTGCATGTAGTTAGAGGAGCCATGCTTCCATGGCATTGCTCCTTCTCACCTGGCACAGCAAGAGCTGCCGATCCTATTTCCATTGATTTCTCCAGCGACTGCATTGAACAATACAATGGAGTATTTATGTGCCAGTGTTAGGAGCAGGTTATTAAGTAAAATCCACCATAAATAGAGCCATTGATTCAGTTGCTGGCATGGCCCTCTGTTATCTTCTCAATACCTCCCAGAGGGTATTGGTCTTACCTTTTCATTTGAGTTGGCAGCAGAGTTATTTTTTTGCACCTGCTGCTCTACTCCGATAACAACACGGGTCAGCTTTGATTTGTTGGAATATAAACAAAAGACTAAAGCCAGGCATCTGCCTTAACAGCCTGGACCGGTTTGACAACAGAGCTTTTCCCAAAAGATTTTGTACAAAAGTACTTTTTTGATTGTTACTTGAACTCTCTCCCACTTCATAAATAGTCCTTTACTACAGAATAGCCTGGTGTTGGAGAACAGTTCAATACCACACTTTTCCATCAACTGAAACCTCAACAGGTCAAAGTAATATGCTGTTCTAAGACTGAAGTCAGAAAAGGTGTCATAAAAAATACATAAAGAAAATTCAGCTGAGAAACAGTGGTTCAAAAATTAGCAAGAAAAAACAATAAATTAAGTGTAAGCAGTAAAGGAACTTTCTTGAGAGACAAAGAAAACCTGAAACACTAAGAAGGTTTGTTTTCCCATATGAACCCACACACACTCCAACCCTTGATCTGTTATTACAAATAATAAAATAAAATAAAATAAAATAAAATAAAATAAAATAAAATAAAATGCCCATGAGAAGTAGGTACTTAACTGGGAACTAGGCTGCTTTTAAGTTATTCTGAAAATTCAGCCTATAGGGCTCATCTGCTGCTAAAA
This sequence comes from Patagioenas fasciata, assembly GCF_037038585.1. Classification (NCBI taxonomy): domain Eukaryota; kingdom Metazoa; phylum Chordata; class Aves; order Columbiformes; family Columbidae; genus Patagioenas; species Patagioenas fasciata. Next base: position 22,860,800 of record NC_092524.1, on the reverse strand, counting down.
GCATCTCCAGTGATGGAATAACTCCTGAAACACTGACAACCATAGAGCAGAAAAGGAAGAGTCCACACAGACAATGAAAGCAGTAAAAGCACAGAAATGAAGGGAGAAACTAGCATTACCTCCTCATTACAAATAGGAAAATTGAGACACAGGGGTGAGATGATTTGCTTAAATCATATAACAAGTCAATAGACAAGCCGGTCCAACTCATATCTACCAGCTCAAGCTCCATTGTTATCCATTACATCACATTTCCAGTAAAAGTTTCAACATGTGGATGAGTTAGAATGATCATGTGTTTTTCTGAGGGCAAAAAGAATATATTAAGTAAGGGAAATAATTTTCTATTAAAAAGAGATCTGTTATGACTGAATGTGCCTAGTAGAGATTTGAATGTAAAAATGTAAAGTTAACCAAACAATTACATCTATACATGAAGTATTAAATTAAGAAGACACCTTGACCTATGTGTAATCCTTAAAATGCGCTAAGTAGAGCTGTAGCTATTTGGCTGTTTCAAAGCTTTTTGTTTGTTTGTTTTGTGTTTTTGTTTGTTTGTTTGTGGTGTGTTTTTGTTTTTGTTTTTGTTTTTGTCTTTGTCTTTGTCTTTTAATAATCTCATTGAAATAAAGGAATTTTAAAAAACAAGTATCCTGGCAACAGAGAGGGAAGATCCCAATCCCAGTCAACTACCAAGTAAAAACCTATATTCAAGTTGTCCAAGTAACAAAAGTGCAACTCATCCCATTATGCAGAATTGTTTATTAACAAAACAAAACAAAAGAAAACAATCAAATACCAAACTAAGACAATACTGCAAACAAACAGTAAAGTCACGAAAGAGCAGCTACACTGGAAGGAATAAACTTGCCTAACATGGCTGTTGTGCAAATGGTTACAAGAGAACCCTCTGCAGAGCCTCCTCATAGCAATCCTGAAATGCAGCCTCTGAGGACTACCAGATTTGACTGCCTCAAACGTTACTTAGGATGGGAAGTTTGCAGTCCTCTTCCTCTTCTTTCACTGTTCACTGCTGTTCCCTCTCTACCTCCTTATTTCTTCTATTAATCTTTTTAAAATTTTTATTTCATTTTTTTCCTCTCTCATTTTTTGCTGTCTACTTAGTCAGACTGGCTGACTTGGCCAAGGAACCTTCTTTCAAACACCATCATAAGCCTGTAACCAGTAAAACAGGCAAAAACATAATCTTCAATCATCTACCTGTGGCATAAGAGTGCCAGGTCTTGCAGCAACTGTGGAGTTTGTGGCTGGTCTCTAGGATGAAAGCTGGAGGAGTCAGAAACAGGGGAAAAAAAGCTCACTTCCCTCAGTTCTTTTTACTCCCCTGTACAGGTATATATCTTACTTACTCCTCAAGGTAACTAGAACAGGTTCCACCAACAAAATCGATAAAAATATTTCGAGACTATTTCAAACAACTATTTTCTTCAAAAGGATATTTATTATCATGTGAATTATACCAATTTTAACGTTCTTCTAGGAAGTAGAGATCCTTATAAAAGATATTTTCTGGTGTTGGGGAGTTTTTCTTCTTTTATTTTTACCTTTAATGATTATATCTTCGTAAGATTTTTAATATTGAAGATATGTCAGGCTGATACCTGGGTTCTAAATGGCCCAAAGCCATTTTCATGTGCATAGTTGCACAGATTATCTTAACACCTTTGAGTCTATGCTTCCCTCCGTTATATCAGTGCTAGCATAGAAGAGCCTGACTGGTGCTAGAGTTGAAGGCCTGCTGCTCATATTCTGGGGCTTGGGAAAGGGCAGCACTGGGCACACCAGCTCTCAGGCCATCCACATATTCCTGCAGGAATAACTACCACAGCATGGAGAAAAAACAGTAGGCATGGAAGTTGCAGACAACTCAGTCGAGGGCTTCTGGCATGAGCAGTCCCTTGCTCAATGCAGGACAACACTAGTCACTACCTACCAACAAAATACACATATATACCAAATAGCTTTGCATTTTAAAAGATTAAATGAAGGAGTTATTCGGATTAGCAAACAATATTGGTTGAAATTGGGGCAATTATTTGAATTCTTGTTATAAAAAGTAAAGCAAGAATACCGGTGCAGGAGATACGGGATGTCCATGTGCATATTCTCGGTGCAGTATGTTTGTGTGAGTGTATGTCTATCGGGAGAGGCTACAGGCAGACTAAGAAAAATTTACTGAATAGACTACAATAGACCATCATCCAAAAATATTTAATTATTTCAAGTTTTAAAGAAGGAAGAGAAGTTTCTATCTGTTTTTACAAACTATTACAACTCCATCAAAAAAAGGTTTAGGGATGGTTTGAATATCTACACATCGCTAAACAAAGGAAAAGCTTTATCTATTTTCTTTTGTACATCTGAATTTCAGTAAGTCTGTAAAGATATCTTGCTCATCTAACCACCTATTAATTCAGTCTTCTAAAACTTTTTCAGTTTCCTCTGTCAGGGCAGCTGCCTGGATATATTGCAAGTCAAGTCTACTTTATGTGAGTAGTGCGTTAGATCCCACTGCAAAAGCGATGAGAATGGCACCCTTGAATGTGTCAGAATTTGACTCCCTGATAAAGCCCCTCCACAGCTGTGCCAATGTATGAGACAATTGCTTAACCAAGCATACTTTGAAAATGCATCATCAAAATGCAAGCTTCTAAACTGTTGTGTAATAATAATTACATATTTCAGTAAAAATCATTAAGAAAGTTTGGGGGTAATCATTATATTACGAACTTAGTCTTATTCCTGACCGTAGCATCTTGGGCAGTTTTACATTGATTTGTTAGTTATACAGCAATACAAATTAGTTACCTGCTCCCTGTTAGATGAAAGGAGACCCAGAGCAGTTTTAAAAAACAAAAACGTTTCTTCTGATGATGGCATTAGTAGTTTGGCCAATAAAGCATGCTTAATCCTTGAAGACTAGTGGTGCTCCGGACACTATTCTGGCTAAAACTGCTTGTGAGCTGAGGAAATATCTCAAGTGTTTATGTCTGTATCCTTTCTCCATAACAGATAGAAACTTCTATTCTACGTGTTTGCAGATCCTTTAAGTAGAATGACTTTCTTTTCACCACTGCAAAGCAATTCTTTTTTATTGCTCCATCTTATTGCTGTATAACCAGTGATTATGTAGCCCCAGCTAGCTGTTTTGTCTACTGGTTTTCATACTCTTTCCTGCAGAGCACATTTCATAAGATCAGCAGAGGAACAGGCAATGATAAACACATGCTATGTCAGCTTTTGGAAAGGTAGTCTTTGAGGGCTGCCCCTCAGAGGGAGACCCCCAAAATGTCATATACCAGTCAATTGCTCCACTGGCTACATGACTCCATGTTTATTCATTTTCACCCATCTGTAGACAAATGACCAACAGATGTCCCAAGTATTTTAGGCATTCAGTGAAGGATTTGGTGCAAGTTGCATTCCTAGTAGAACTCAAAGCAGTTCTCATACTAAGACAGACTCCTGATGATTTCCGCATAAACTGAATTAATCCTTACTTCTCCATGTAACAGCTGTGTGAACAAACCCTTCTTTGCTTACCCTTTCTATTAGCAGAGTTATTTATGAATTTCACTCTTACCAAGTTTACAATGTAAGCTTTTCTTGAAAACATACAGAAATATATCCTTGGTTCATCAGTGGACAAAATATATGTAAGCTGCAGAGTATGCTGAAGGCAGGGACAGGGAGAAAGAGAAGCAGACATTTGTGTTTAGAAATCTTGAAGCACCCTTGAGCACTAAGCTGGCTGAGCAGCTGAATCCAGTGCATGTCGCTGAAGATGATGCTGGACTTCTTTGGTGCTCACAAGGAGCTTCTTTTTAGGAAGAAATCTCCATGTGTTTGTGCTCGAAAGTTAAATAGTAACTAAGCTGTGAGAATAATCAGACACTGAACTTCAATAAACATCATGAACTACACAAGCTACGAAATTCATTAGCATTTCTTTTCAGTTCCTCATGTACAGCAGAGCCTTTGTACTTGCTGCTACTACATCGTAACCTGATGTGTCATTAGCAATGACAACTGACAATTCTGTTTGTGACCCTTTTCTTTTTATGTGCCGCCTGCTGCAGGAACGCCTAGCCCTCAACAGGAATACTTAACTTTACAACTGTAGGAAGGCTGGTGAGAAAGAGAGCTCTTCAAGACCACAGAAAATCCTACAAAGGGTTGTCACATCACCAACAGAATAAGAAGGGGTAGTTCTTCTCTATCTGCAGCTTGATCTCAGCACACTGACCAATTCTAAAGCCAGACAGGTCTGTCCTGTAGCACTGTAGGTCATTGCTCCTGTTCACAGAGATGGTATTCATTGTATTGCAGAAGCAGCTCAGACACTTGTAGTCGGAATTGAAGCTAAGCAAGTAAAACAGTAATAGAAAGCACATAACTGTAAGGTCCCCAGAACAGATCCAGGTTACACTGCGGTGAGTGGAACATTTGCTTGGCAGAAGACTGAATCATTTGGTTCTGAGACTAAGTTAGATATGTTTATGAAGTATGTGCACGGGGTGAACATGGAAGAGAAGGTAAACACTAACTCTGGAAAGGTAGCATGACTCATGGACAGTTCTCTGAGTTCACTGAGGTAATAAAATAATTAATCCTCTTCTGTGAGAAATGTACATGAATATTCACTTCTTCAGCAGGTGTAGAGTTTCATTGTCATGGGGTTTTTGGTGCAAATTTTTGTGGGACAGGTGACAGGCTAACATGTAAGTCCTATCTTGACACAGACTCACCCACAGAAAATCCTCATTTTTCCTCTCTAATCTCTCTTCATCTGCATCTCTGGACGATTTTTCCATTTTAGTTTGATCTCTCTCCCTTGCAATTTGTTACCTTGCATCTGCCAGACAGAACAACTATGAATGTTAATAACAAAATCCATTGGGAACAAAAAAAATAAGGAAGTTCAGTGGGAGCAAAATTTTTTAATTTTGTCTTTCTCCAACTGTCTGTTTCCACCACTGCTGAAAACTCACAACACCCTGGGAATATCTGAAGTGATATAAAATTACTATGGCAATATAGCTTATTCTCTCAGGTGACAAGAGGGTAATAATATCCCATGTTAAACAGATCACATTCTATTACCTGATCTCACCACAACTAGTGTAATATGTATTGTTGTCACTCTATAAACTGCTATGAAGGGCAACTTAATTTGTGTTGGGGCAAACAAAGCATTATTCTGGTCTGATATGAGATCCTTTACTACTATGAGTGGAAAAATACACTTTTTTTACCATCCTTATATGCTGTACGAATGACACTAGGACTAGGAAATAAAAACAAAACAAAACAAATAACATCAACTCTACTAATGATAACTTCATTTCCGCAGAACCAATGCTAAAGGTGAGAAGGAGGTATGGAGGATGATGACTCTAAGAAAGCCTATAAACTTTCTTATAAACAGCTTATAAACTCCTGACCCTGAACTCCCAGTGTATTGATTCATATTGCTTTTGTGTTGAGCACTGCCGTTCCTGCAGCCTGCGTCCAGTTCTGACATCCAAATTTCGCAGCAGATGTTGAAAAATTAGAGGGGACCACTGAAGTGATTAAACAATGAAAAAGCTTACAGTGGAACAGGTTGAGGTTCTAGAGGTTTTCACTGTAGTGTAAGTTTATCTATGAGAGGAAATAGCCTATGGAGCTTGAACTACCACAATTATCAAAGACTAGGCTAAGGACTGACTTGTCCCCCGCTATCTACCCAAGGGATAGAAATTTAAACCCAGGGCAATTTCACATTAACCATCAAAAGGCAATAAAATCAGGTGGCTGAATGTTAAAGCTAGACCACACAAGACTGAAAATGAGATAAAATATTTTCAGAGGAAGGGTATTTAATTGCTGGGGCACTTTAAAAAGTTCTGGTGAATTTCCCATCATTAGACTTTCGGACTTTTTTTTTTTTTTTCCAAGATTGGAAGTTTTCTGGAAGATAAAGTATGCTTTGAGTCACTTAATTAAACTCTGAAAAATTCTGGGAAGTCCTATGTTGTTATCGCAACAACCACTTCTGGTTTTGAAAACTGTAAGAGCCAGGAATTAAACTGTCATTGTGATATTTTTTGGTGAAACACCTTAATCCTGTGGTTTTTCTAGTTTTACTTGCAACTGTTTTCTTTGGCTTCTACATTTACTTTAAATATAAAACTGCTATATTTTCCAACTCCAGTATTTTCTACAGTGCAAAACAGATGTCAGAAAACTGGCTACCCACAAATTTATTATCAAAACAAAACTTAGAGGAGTGCATCTTTTTTGTTCCACTAAAGTTTTCACAAATTATGGGAAATACTGATGCAACAACACAGTCCCATGAGACACAAGTACAAATAAAATCACTAAAATAAACTTTTACCTCAAGGTTCCTTTCTGTCATTATGAACTGATTTTATTGTCTAAAGAATAGGAAGAAAGGAGAGTTGCATGTACTTCAGAAGCAAAGATGACATTTGGTATTTTTAGATTAAGTAATCCAAGAGCACCTTACAATAACTTTATAACCATATACAGAAGAGTATGTTCCTAAAATGTCTCATCTGGAGAAATGCAAACCTTTATCACTAAGCCCATTACACATATTTTACAAAATTAATGTAGCTTTTGAGCAACTCCTTCTTTACATTCACTTCTACTGTTACTTAAACAGCTGTGTCTACACATTAAGGGGCCAATTCTGGTTCTATTCAAATAACTTTACCATTGGAAGACAAATAAATTAAACAGGAAAATGCACTGCAGGTTTCTATTCACATTATATTTACCTACCCAGTGCTTGAACTGGGTTCTGCGTGATGCTTTAGCTTAGAAGGGACTGAGATTGCCAGAACCCCCCTCATCCCAGAAATGTCAAGAAATTGCCTTGAGGATAAAACTGAGCCAAATTATAAACGTATGTTCAGATTTTTTATTATCAGCACAATCACCATTAAAATCCCCATCACCAAAAGCAGCAGAAACTTTGCCATTATAAAGTGTCTCCCAGTTCTGTGACATCAGCACTCTCAATTGTGCTTGAGAAGGTCCGCTTTTTTGCCCCTTGCCTTACTGAACAAATGACCACTCTGTGGACGAAAGCAGCAGATTTAGGACCCAGAATGTTATTAGATACATCATAATAAAAAGGATCCTAAAGAAACTTCAAGTAATCCTGATGAAGTCTCTGGCTAAATTCAAAGTCAGTGACATTCTGGGTAAGTAAAGGTAGCAGATCTGGCCCCAACAAAACATAAACAAACCAGAAATACTTAAGCAGAAGTAAGATACAAGGTCAAAATAAGAAAACAGAAGTCTTTATTATAATGTTAAAAAACCTTTTGATCAACTGAGCTTAGCTGCTGCTCCGAAGTGGGAAGGGAGAGGCTTCGTAGAGTGGGCATGACTCCAGTACATACTTGTCTTTTTCCTTTTTATTTTCACTTGTGTTAACTTAAAGGAAATATATTTTAAAAAATACCCCAAACACCTTACCTCATTTAGCTGCAGATTCTGGAGTGGAAGTCCTTAACTGAGGCAATGGGAAAACTGTCTACAGAGCAGTAGATTGGGTAAACACAGGTACTAGGTTATGTGTCCAAAAGACTCCCAGGAGTGAAGATAAATGGATGTGATATTAATTTTAAAACATCTTGCTGAACACTCAGGCAGCCAATAGCAAAATTCCTTAGGTCACTTCCTGTTCATTTGATTGGGTCTGCAACAACAACAACCAAGGTGAGGTTGGGAGAATTTGCATAAGGCCAGCTCAGTCCTCAGTATTCAAAGAGAACAGGTCTAACCGGGTTACACGTGTAGCTCCAGAACAAAAGAAAAATCTGGTAATGGATGAGGGTTTGATTTCTTTGTAGTTGTTTTTTTAAGACCATCCTTTTTTTTTTTTTTTTTTTTTTTTTTCCCAATTGAGGTTATTTCAGACAGATAAGAATATTATAATTAGAATGAGGAGAAGTGAAAAGCAGAAATGTCATCAATTAAAATCAGTCTAGAAGTAACATTAGGAGATACACAGTATGGACTGAGTGAGCCAATATAATGGGCTGGACTCTTTATTTTTCATACTTGAACACACTGCAAAATGCATGAGTCTGCAGAAAAGGGAATCTCTTGTTCTGCCAACTTCTCTGGGTAACTGAAAGTAAAAAAAAAATGAGGAAAAAAAGATCTTTATATGTCTATATGGGGCTGAGTATGAAAACTCAGCGACATGCAGGTTAGCAGGGCAGAGAATCAGCAGATGAGTGCCCAGTCTTACATTTCTCTCCATTTAACCTTTCTAATTGTGAAAGTTAAGATCAGCAGGGGAAAGCTACCTGCTTCACAGCCCATGGAATTCAGGTAAAATATTTTTGCTTGTTCCTCTGAGCCACAGCCTGGGCATTGCATTAGAAGCCTCTCACTGATTCAGTCATCAGTTCAATTCTCAACTAGGGTAAAAAGCAAGGGAAGGCTGTTTCCTCAAAGATGATCTGTGCTTGCTGGACAGTTTAAATAGTTGTGAGTCCAAAGTTTTCCTTGACCATGTGTGAGTTACTGCTCCAGCTCACAACCATGAATTTGAGCAGGAAACAAGGTGCCTAAATGAAAATATGAACCTTTATCTGTCTCTCATTATTTCACCAGTCAGAAAAGGCACAGCTAAAAATGTAGTGACATAGGAAGTTTCTGAGGTTTCTTTAATTTGCATGCATAAAACACAAGAAGTGTTGAATATTACTATTTGGTGACTATGGGGGGAAGTAAATTTTCCAGTCTTTGTTCACTTTTGGTTCTACGGCTCATCATAAATCTTTCTCCTGACAGAGGCTGACAAGCGTTCTGTGCAAGATTTACCAAGCACAGGGAATGAATTGTCCTTAAACATCCAGAGATACTATTGATTATTAACCAAGATTCATTGTTAGTGTAGGAGAAATATTTCATATATGTTATTTATGCTGAACCCGATTTCAAGATAAATAGTGCATCTCAGACTCAAGGAATGTCACCTTTGTTCCTGTCATCCACACTAGCAATAATTACTTTAAAACCTGAGTTGATTTTGTTCACATGGATAAGGTGCACCTGTGTACAAGTGTTGCTTGGGAAGACCTCATCATTTTTCACCCAGGTTATAGTGAAGATCCACAGCTGCGTGACCTTGATTCTCATCTATCAAAGAAAGTTGTCCTTGAGGAACAAGGAAGGCTGTAAATGCCCGTATTGTCTTGTATTTACAACATCAAGGGTTAAGGATGTCAATGAAATCAGCTAGGCAACTGTTTGGAGTTTTCATAAGTATGTCTAGCACCTATAAGATTTCTCTAAGCATTCATGTCACAGTATCTAAGTATTTGCATACCAGTTCTTATCTTAGTGAGTATTTATACTAAAGCTTTCACCATCATTATTCCGACAATGAGTTTTAAACTAAAAGAGGTGAGATTCAGGCTAGGCATGAGGAAGAAATTTTTTACCATGAAGATGGCAAAACACTGGAACAAATTGCCAGAGAGGTGGTAGGTGCCCTGTCACTAGAAACATTCAAACCCAGGTTGGATGGGGCTCTGAGCAACCTGATCTAGTTGAACATGTCCCTGCTCATTGCAGGGGGGTTGGACTAGATGAGATTCGAAGGTCCCTTCCAATCCAAAATATTCTATGATTTTATCAACATAATGTCTCATCATCATATCAGCATGAATGATCAATCCAGAGGAGGAGAACAGGAAAAAGCTAAGAAGTAAGCAAAGAATGAGAAAACAATAAAGAGCACTTCACTTCCCAGGAAGGACATCTTTAACAAGTAACCCACCTCTTACATTGTCCCACTGAGCTAAGCATATGAAATTAAAAAGTCACACTGAAATACATCTCATCCATATGCTGCAGAAGCACCAAAGGAGGATGTGACCACTGAATCTCAACAGAGATAGGGAAATTAGACTTTTCCTACTGCTAGAAAGGATACCAGCAAAAGCAGAAGAAATCTTGTTCCAATGTTGTCCTTAGACTGGTGTGTCACTTTCTGTTTGTGTGGCTGTAAACCTTTTCTGTCTCAGCTCCCAAAGGCAGAGACAGCTCTGGGTGCTAAGACTGAGAGTACTTCCAGACAGACAAAAAAGCACATTGTACCAACAGGTTTGGGCAAGATGAAGCTAACTTGGCCAGCGCAACAGCGTGCATTATTTAGTGGTGTGCTATTTTCAAAGGCAGGATGCCACACAAGGTGGTGGCTCCTTGAATTTATTGCCCTGTCTGGCCAGCTATGCTGCCCCTGTGCTTCCAAGTATGCTTATTGACACTTTCATGTGGTTCAGCACAGAGAGGATTACGGATGGCTTTTGGAGACAGACTAGACCTTTCCCTCTGCATATCCTTCTTGAGTTCTGCAGCCACATTAACATGATTTTAGTCCCCACAGAATTCTAGGTGACAGAGAAAACATGAAAACCTCTATAATTAGGAGCTGGGAGGCTACATTCATGGTATGGCAGAAGTGTCAGTGCAGATGCCCAGAGTTAATGTAATTATAACTGTCAAACATTGAGGAAATCATATAAATCTGTCTGTATTCTTATTTTGGTGTCTGTTACTGTAGTGTCTGACACATGATGAAAACAGACAACGAATTTCTACTTTTCCATTACTGTTAATCTCTGCTTCATTTGTTAAATTCCAGTGGAATATCAGAAGGACACTGTAAGAAGCTGATATGTAGGTTAGACATGTCAAGCAATCAGGAAATTCATGGTATAGTGTTCCTGCCTTCATTCTGTTGCAGCAAAATCAGAAGTGATTAATGAAGTTTGATGTAAAATAATACACTTTCTGTAAAAACATGACTAGAGAAGCCAGAAGAAGCAGGGCATATGCTATTTCCAAACTGTGATGTTATAGGCAAACGCCACCTATTACTAAGGTTGCCCACTACTTAGGCTGGCAAGGCCTCTTTTTTACAGTTTTCTAAAATCTAGCTCTTACATGTTTGTCCAAATTGAAATCTTCCATCATGAGCATTTCATTTGCAACAAAATTTCGAATAATTTCCATCCATAGTAACAAATGTTTTTCTGACAAATTAAAAAGACAGGGGTAAAAAAATGCTGTTCTTTGGATTCATAGTAAAAAAAAACCATTCCTGTCTTTTCTCTGAAAAGCTCAGGAGCGTTTATATTTGAAGCAAGGACTGATTAGAGTTGGCTGTCATGTTAAAGGTGTGCTGTTTACCATTCACAATAAAATCCAACCAAAATTATCCAGTTTAAAGCTCATTGGCAAATCACAATCCACATAATGGATTCCATTATGAAGAACCACATTACCCTTCATCTTCCTTTGACAGTGAGCATTTTCCACTTCCTGGCTTCACAGGGTTTTCTCAGCAGCTGAAAAAGGCTATTCCTATGCATCCATTCTCCTGAAAAGGCAATTTTTTCAGTGAGTGCCTTATTTGACCCAGCAGCTACCTTTAGCACAACTGGCAGAGGTCTGTACAGGGGATCTAAAGATTTCATTTGTGGGCATAACCCGCATAATACCCAAAGCCAAAACACGCATATTTGCACATCACTGGTTCAAAACCTAGAAACCATACACAAGAAAAAAAACTAGAAGAACATTATTAACCTTGTGATATGTTTAGGCACTGTACTTAAGACATAGAAAAGAATGTATTCATTCAAAGAGAAGCTAGCCAATATTATGCATTCAGGGAGTGGCCATGAGCTGTATTTACTGCATATGAATCAAACTTGTTCTGAAAACTTCTATTCATTTCCTCATGAGTTTTCTTATAGTGTTCATCCTCATGGTATTTGAGGTATTACAGTAACATTTATTTATAATTTAAATAAACATATATGTACATTAGTATATTACATTATGTTAATACATTAGCACTGGTACTACATTATTAGCCACAAAACATTTATTTGTTTTTATGTTTCCCTAGTGGAGTGAGAAGGTAATTTTATCCCTATTTTAATGGGAAAGACTTAAAAGATCACGATAAAGCTGTTTAATAATTCAAGGTATCCATTCTGAGATGCCTAAACAAACATGTACTTAGAGTACTTAGTATTCTATAGTTATGTAAAGTACTGAAAGCACATTTTTCATTCATTTCCATTTCAGATCTTAGCACTTAGCAGTTCTGTAAATCAGATTCCTTTTTCTCCCAGAAAAGAAGGAAAAAGTAGATTTAAAAAACAAAATAATATGAACAAATGGTGGCATCAGTCTAGAAATCAGCCTAAGCATTTTGTCTAGATTTTTACAAATATATTTAACCTTAAGCAAAAGTCTATTATAGCTCTGCTGGTCACTGTTTGGCTAAATTATAATTAAAGATAGTAATGATGACTAGCTAGGCAGTGGTCACAAGACACTATCAGCTTTACATATAGTTCTATGAAGGTTCAATTTCTAAACCAATATCGCTACGTATGTTAATATATCTTCAGTTTCTTCACACACATCCTGGTTGTCTGACACACCCTAACTTGCTGTAAACTGGAACTGACGAACTGGAAGTAATTGAGTAACAAAGCCCTTTGTTTCTGTATTCTCTCTTGATGAAAAGGAGGTGTCCTGTAAGTCCAGATATTCCTCAAAAGAGGTACTGGACAATCTGATGAACAAAGGAATAAAAACAAGCCCCCCTGAATTCCTTCCCCAGCAAAGCCAGCTGCCAGCTGAAAAGTACCACCTAAGCAGAACTTCTACTGCTCCTGGAGAGGAGCCCCTCATCTTGACCCTTTGGTCTACTTTTCACACAACACAGCTCAAGGGATGGACACTTTGTTGCAAATCTGATGGTGGTTTCTCTTATCACAGCAGTCTAAAAGTAAAAAAAGGTAAAATTCAGTGTGCATCTGTTAACTTACAGACTTGCAGGAAAATATATCCAGGAATCTTTGGAAGGATCAAAACTTTTGATGCTCTGTGAGAGAGATCCATGGGGAAAAACAAAACAAAACAAAACAAAACAAAACAAACAAACAAAACCCACCACAATAACAAACAAAAAAACCCCATAGGCACCGGCACTGCAAAACAGAATAGGCATAGAGTGGAAACCAAATTAAATTATAAACAAGTTATGTTTTCCATGGAAAGCATAAGGTTAACAAAGGGCTAGAATGAACCAGCGAGACAAACATGAACTGCTTACGCAAACACTGAAAGAAAAAGAAAATACATGCTTATAATTAATTTCGTGTTTGTTTTGGTCTCCTTATTGTGCCGGCAAAGCCAACAAAATGTGACAGTGCAGTGATATCCAGCCACTCCTTTGTGAAAGAGCTTCTATTGTTGCTCATACAGTTGAGAATAAATTCCTATGAGAAATGTAGAGAGATTAATATTAATAAATGTAGAGAGATTAATATTAATAAATAATGACTGTGGCAAATAAAAATATACATAGCACTGAAGAGATCATTAAATCCAGTGCAACATCCGTTATATTTTGCTACTCATATGAAATAATAATGCGAAAAATTCATAAGGAGTCAACAGGACGAATTGATAAGAAACTATTTACAAGACTATTTTCTGCCCGTATGAACTCACACACTTCAATGCATTTCTCTTTGATTTTAGCAATGTATATCTAACAACATTTTTTAATATAGTTGTGTATATTTCCTTTTCAAGAGTAAAAAAAATTATGATGATATTATACTGACTGTCCAATTATGTCTTAGTGAAAAAGCTTCATAACTATGCAATAATAATTGTTAAACAACAGGCAGGGCAAAATGACCTATCAGGTCATTTCTATTTGCTGTGGTTTGCATCTCTTAACAAACACCTTGATGCTGCTGGGACCAAAGCAAAACAAAACCTTTGATTTTTTGAGAACACAAAACTATTTTTCACTGAATGCAAACAGAAAGTAATGCATAAAGATAAACAAAGTAACACAAATATGGTGAAAGAAACTTTTTGCAGGGCTCAAATATTTCTCTGTTACATTCATAAACCAAGACATGATAAAACCATAGCGGCTGAGATAGGCACAACCATTCCTGAGTGTTGCACTTCTCACTCCCAAAAGCTAGTGAATATAGAAGTATGTTTGTGCTAGGACCATTTGTAACTACAAACCACTGTGCAGTCCTCCAGGGGCCACTGATTCGCAGACAGGAACCAGAGCACAGCTACAGAACTTAAATGAAGTCTTGTGTCATGTGGGTACCTTGTTATTGAGCTAAAAATATAAGAAGTGGGGATAAACAATGCAGGTTGGCTGGACAAGAGTTCAAGTCCATTCCTGCACTTAGATTGTCATCAGTGACTCTGTATTTGTATTGTGCTATGGCATTTTACATGCAACATATAATGTCAAACCTTTTAGAAAACCTGCAAATGGGAAAGTGGGTCCAGCTACAGAATGATGATTCTAACTGTATTATTTATCAAATTAAACTTTTCCCAGTTCAGGGGTGTCGGATTCCCTAAAATCCATGTGGAGTCTTTGTAAATCCAAATGGTTTGAACATTCCCAAACATAAAAGCTGTTCAGAGGAGAGCACTTGGTTTGAGATAATCCTTAGCAGAGACCTACAAGGAGCATATGTGGAGTTTTTTACATGCTGTGAAAGAGGGAAATTAAAAAAGACAACAGGCAGCCAAAACACCAGTCATACATCATAAGGACAGACCAGAGAGTCAAAAAGATGGGAATCAGAAAGGATGGCAAGGCCAGTTATGTGAAAACGGAAATTGTTCACACTGTAGTCAACTACTTTTCAAGGCAGTCACCCTTGTAATCCACATGGCTTGGCAAAATGAAATAGACATAAGAAGTCAAGGGCATTCCTGGACACAAACACCCATGTCCGGATTTAGATCAAAAGTAATTCAAGGACAGGACAACACAACACGTGTCCTAACTGAGAATACAGAGACAGTTTGGGGTGCAGAGCATCTGACTGGGAGATTATGGATTTGATTAGTTATGAGGAGTCTATGGGACCAGTGCTGCTCCTCTGGATTGCTCAAGTGAGAATACACCCAACAGAGAGGCATGGCAGCATGAATATGTGAGTGACCAAGTTCTTCCATGTGAGCTTCTCAGTCTTCATGAAATTGAATAGTAATAGGATCCTGTATGAGTACATTTTTATGCATGTCTGCATGCATGTGGGTGAGCATTACATGACTGAGTGACTGAGGAAAGTATAAAGAAACTCATTATGCATATAGCTGTCTTGGTACATAAATGTGAGCTGAGTGCATTCAAATGGATATTTGAGGAAGGCTACTAAAGAAGCTTCCAAGATTTCAGCATTTAGAGTCAGGGAAAGGATGCATCTGCCATAACGTATGGTTGGAATAGCTTCACAGAAATTAATGAAGGGGACTAAGAACTGCACAGCTACAAAGGACATTAAAAACCCAACCCTTCATGGTTTAAGTTAGCCTTAGGAATCATACCAGAACAGATATTCGGGGACATCTCAAAGCAAGCAGCTACCTACAAGATAGCATGAGGTGTGGACTATTCTTAGACTGACTTCCAATCTTTGTGATTATGAGAGAATTTTGTTAGCATCTAAGTGGGGGAGTGAGGGTTAAGCCCTGAACATAGCTATAACACGCAAACCTTTCCAAACCAGTTTATCCCAACCCCAGTATCTACACAATGCTCAGTGACCATGAGATGCAAATATCAGGTTTATGATTAACTGTATTAAAATTCCATGGAACTGCAAGTACTTTTATGTGTTTGTATAATGAAATTGAAACAATGCACCCTTTCCTTACTATATTTCCACTTTGCTAGCAGTTAAAAGGAAATCTCTGAATAGATACATGTGCAATATCCTTACATGTCCCGAGACTTTCCTTTGCATCCCTTAGTTAGACATACTGGTACACTATCTGCCAGGGAATATGCATGTTTAGTGCATGTGTGACCAGAGCAAACATTGTTCTACTGGAGATGGAGGACAGAATAAACAAATATTTTACACTGACCTCAGAGAAAGTCAGCAGATTCTCACCACAAAACTTGCACTGTGGAGCAGATACTTTTGCTTAGCAGGACATAGGTAGGATTTCAGAGGTCTGGGTTATTACTCTGGGTTATGCCAGGGCCTTTCAGCAATAGGTCTTTATAGGTCTGTCTGGTCTGTTCTGCTAATGAGGTAACTCTTTTTGAAATTATGTAACACTATAAAGATGGTGTTTGTAAGACACTTCAAGTTTCAGTGGATACGTCTAGATATGAAGACTCTACAGAGTTGAGACCCATAAACGAAGGTCTTGCATATAGCAGACTATTGTACTAGCATGTATCATGCTAATTAAACTTGAAGGGCACAAAAGTTCAGCCTTTGTCCTTAGCGTTCTGCTGCATTAGTTTTTGAGATGGGCTGTCTGTATTTGATAGCTTTAATATTATCCAGATGCCTTTCACTCTGCAAAGATTTCATTTTTCTAATCCTTACATTTGGCACATTGTTCCCAGCTGAAAGTACATGTACATCCTTTTTGCCAGGAGTAGGAGCCAATTTTATTCACCTGTGTGGCTTTTCCATCAGTGAGCACTGAAGAGCTGCATTTGCCTTTTAACAATCAGGCTGTTAAATCATGAAAAGTGACCATTTGAACAGTATTGCAGGTACTACAATGAGGCGTGCTGGCATGAAGCTGTCACTTCTTCACCCCTGTACAGGATTACTACGCGACATTGGATTACTCAGAACTAATTACTTGGTTTATTTAGAAAGAAAGATCTTCTCTCAGGTTTCTCCCATGCCCCTTCTGAAATGGCTTTTAGCAGCTGGCATGGTTCATCTGTGGGAAGAAAGAATGAGAAAAATTGTATTGACTTTACTAGGACTCATTCTGTGGCTTGCAAACTAGACTCAGTGACCCACAGCAACACAGCCCTGAATTTCAAAGGACTGAGCTGCTCCCCATTCTTCTAGTAAGCCTTGGAGGTGGGGTTTTGATCTTCAGGAAACTCCATCAACAAGTCTCATGCCCTGTAGGCAATCCTTCTACTTACGTGTAGTTTCCACAGGAGAGCACTACAATTCTAGCTAAGTGCCAGAACATATTAATAGGCAGCAATGACCACTACTATCACCCTAGTAGTGTAAGTCAATCCCCCCAAAAGAATGAAGTGAGCTGCTGATTAAGCAGACAGGTGCACTTCCACACATATACACACATTGTAGAAATGCCTTTCAAGAACATACCTGACAGAAGCACAGAGTAGCCACATCTGGAGGAAAGAACAGACAGTCTTTAAATCAATTTTTGTACTAGGAGATTGTAGATTGACTCTTCCATCATTACTGAGAATTACATATTTTAGTTACTGGTCTTGATGATCTAATTTAATTGGTAACTGGCACAACATGTTTACATCTGAGCATTCTTGGGTATGGACAGAAAGTGCATAAAAAGTATATTCTTGGATCACAACACAGCTACACTGGAAAGCATTTTAATATGACCAAGAATTACAAAAGGAAGAGGAAAAAATGAAAGAGAAAAAAAAGAAAGAAAGAAAAGGAAAGCAGGGGGAAGGGAGAGTTTCAACTTATGGACTGTATAGGAAATGGTACAGTCTCTTTCCATATTTCTTTTCTTCACCATATGCTTGGGTGTATTAATTTCATAGGGCCATTCAGGTTGGAAGGGACATTAGAAGGTCTCTAGCTTAACCTCCTGCTCAAACCACAGTCAGATAAGTAATCAGACCAGATTACTATAGGCTTTAGAGCTTTATTTGTCCCTCTAAATCAGTTTTTCTATCTATCAGGTGTATTCCATGAATTGAAACTACTACTATTACTACCACTGTAACTACTCTATCATCTGGACTGGTTTTAAGTGTTCCTAAGGATGGTACTTGTACCTCTTCTTTTACGAGACTATACTATCATTTATCCCATTCTGACAAGAAGATTAACCTAGTCATCTGACTCAGTTTTACCCTGCTCATGTTCAGACATAATCTCCAGTTATAAGCCACTCTGATATTCCTCTTGCCACGTCACTTACTCTTCTAAACTGTACATCATATCCCTCTTCACGTCTCAATTAATGCTATATGTAGAGGGACTAAAGCAGTGTGAAATCCAGTGTCTGTGAGGGTACAAGATAAAAGGAAACAGCCACTTGTTAGTGTGCAATTGTGTGTAGTAGAAAAAATAACAGAAGCAAATTCCCCTGAAGATGATTATGAATCCCAACATTACCGTCAGTATATTTGTCCACATAGCATAGCTGCATAGAAGGAGCTCCACTACCAGTATCAGCCCTCATCCCTGGAAAATCAGTGACAATCAAGCAGGTAAGCCATGACATGTTCATACACGTATTTGTCACTTGTTGAAAGATACAACGAAATCATAGAACTTGCAGGCATATCAGTAGTCTTACCATTCCAAGCATTCAGCATCTTAAAAGCGTAATATATTAATGTGAATTTCTAATTACATAATCCTTCAAGAAATGTTAATATTAATATTAATGTATTTGTGAAAACTTATTTATATAAATATATATAATTTTGATTTAAATTTATCTAAATACAAGTGGATATTTGCAACATTCTGAAGCTTTAAACAACACCATGTTCTTGTGTGGAGATCCTAGAGCTGGTAGGAAGCTTTAAACTGATACAAAGTTTTTCAAGAGGAAATTATTTGCTGTTCACTTCTGACAGAGCACACTCTAATACCCAAGCTAGCAGATCCAAGAGTTCAGCTTCATGTTTTGTTTTTTTTTTAAATGCCCTCTTAACATTGAAACTTATTCATAATCATGAGGTTTGTGTCCTGACTGACTGAGAGCAGGGGAAGGAGTCCAAAGAGTACGGTAATGACTTGATGATACTCAGTTTAGCCCTGCGGTTGGCTGAACTCTCAAAAGATGCATTTACCTATTGATAATCAGCTCCTTCAAACTAATATCCAATGGTGTCACTACAAATAGCTACATCATCTGGTATTTTTCAATTATTTCAACTGCAAATGTTATAGACAGATGAGTCCCTGGGACAGAATTGTGAAAATAACAAATCTCTTGCATGAAAGTAAAATAGATCATTACTCTGGTGACTCACCCCCTGTATAGAGAATAGAAAATGAAAGGGTAAGTCCTTGAATAAGAACTGACTGAGACCAGTTACTGAGATAATTAGCTGATTAATGTGAGATGAAAGCTAAAGTCTTTTCATTTATACATTAATGAACCAGAAGATCAAAGACTTTAGCTATGCCTTTAACCACGACTGCAACATTGGCTTGCTATGCCATAATGAACTAATTATTGGCTGCTTTCATAAATTACCTGTGGTAGAATATTTCTTTCATAATACTGTACATAAAGTAAAAAACAACTACAATGTTATTTTTTAATGTTTTAATACCTGAGCATGCACTTTTACGTAATAAGCACATTCATCCTTTCAGCTGATGCCTGATGATGATGTTCTTCCCTTGAAAACTTCCTGACAGGTGGAAAACCTCTTCACATTTTGTGGCAGAAAGGGGAAATAAGTGACTGAAAGACCAAAGATAACTTGAAGTGATCACTTAAGAAAAATCTGAAAATCTACATCAGAGGAAGGAAAAACAGATCAACATAGTAGGATTTCATAAGACTGAGAAAAGTAAATATTCTAACACTCAACCTCACCCCATCCTTCTGTGCTGGCCTCCTGTGATTTCTGCCATTTGTCATATTAGGGACAGATATGCCTGAACCCATGATCACAGAGCTGTTATTTATCTAGTGTATTTAAGGCTCTGGGGTTCTCTTAGGAAATTTGGAGTGTATTTCATCTTTCTACCATAGACTTTCTGCAAGACTATAGGCAGGCTATATGATACCTGTCTTTCAGGGACAGACCTGTAAAACATATTTTATGTAGATGCTGGGAGAATAAACACATAAATGTCTACAATCTTTATTTTAGAAAAGCTTATAAATATACATTTGATTGAAATGTTCAGACCAAATCACAGCAGTTTGAGAAGAAAGTTTTGAATCAAGAGTAAAGACATGATATGCAGAAAAGCTTTGTCACAAACTGACAAGTTATTATGTGGGCATGATAGTACATGCAGACTTTTAAAGGGCATAGGAAAGATATGTATTTATCACTTGGCAAATTTTTTGATGCAAAGAAGATATATTCACATTTATTTACAACCCACTCAGAAGATCTGACATAGCTGGTGGAAAGTTTAAGCTTAGAGGATTAAGCCATCAGCTACAGGCACACAAAGTAATTATTCACTGCTCTGGGATATCAAGTAAACCTGACACATTGATTTCCATGCCCCCACAATGCCCCCAAATTAATTAAAACACTTGATGATTTACCTTCAAGATGAAGACCAGATGACTCACAACTCAGAGGAAAATCCCCATATCAAACAGTGTATTAAGATTTTTTTTTTGGCCTGGAAATGATCTACAAGCTAACATTTTTCCATGTATTTCAGTAATTTGGGCTGGTCTGCAAATTTTTTTCAACCCCCAAAGTTCTCACCAAAGCTTTCATTTCCAGCATGACTATTACTGATGTCTTATTCATCCTATGAACTCAGTAACATGCTATGGTTGTTTTTCTCCCTAACTGGATGACTTGAGAACCCACAAAGATCTAAGATGGCTGCAGAAGCGCTTCCGCTGAAAATACTCATGCATGTCAGAGCACGTCATTGCCAATGTGCAGCTACATGGACATTTATGGCTTATCCCTATTTCACAAACACTGTAGTAAACAAAATATCAAGCCAAGTGCAAAGACTAGCAGAGTTGTTATTAAAATATACATTCCCAAAGCTCTTTGAATCTCTCATCCAGGTTCCCTTGAGAAGGACACAGAGAATAAAACTCATCATTGTTTCATTATTATGCAGGACCGATACCGTGTAGTTTTGTTGACTCTTAAATCCTAGGGAGAAAAGGGAATGTGTCTGAGAGAACATCAACTAGATGCATTTCCCCAGGAAATGCTCACAGCCTCTGAAAAGAATGTATCAGCCACAGGAGCTACAACATCTCAGTGGGTGCCAATGCTGCAGAGTGCCTCATACTCTTCACTCTGCCCTTTAAAATCTTTCCTGAGGACTTTAGTGATGGAGGAGAACTTGGCCTAGACATGAAGTTCTTTTTGGTAATTAAACAGAGTGTATACCATACTGTCTATGGAAGGGATGGGGGAAAAGTCTTCTAACACATAGCACCCAAATCTAAATGTAGAGGGCAAAGTCAGAAGACATGTGCCATCAACTTCAAGGACACCAGATAGCACTAGCCCTACAATCAATACCACAGCTCCATGCCAGGACCAGTGCCCATCTGAGCTGCATAACTTTCTGGAAGGCATATACTTGCTTTGTCACTACCGCTCTGATAAGCTCTGAACCATAACTGTTCTTTGGTAACCTTTGGGATGCAGAGTCTGCTCTTCCTCGTACAGTCCTGCTTCACCTCACATGAACATTAGCTTTTGTAACCTGTTAATTTTGGAGTTAAGATAGAACTAAGACATTAGATCAACCTACCACTCCCTTTATCAGTGCAAGACTGTCTTCTTCATTGTGTTCTATGAGTCTATGACTCAGCAAAAGCAGTTTCTCTTGATAAGGTTGGCCCATTAGCTATTGTTAGTGCTACTGCTAAATATCAAGAGTCTAAATAGATTGCATCAGGCCCAGCACCTAGTTGGCTGATGTAGGGAGGAAGCAGGATTTCTAGAGCCTTGCCAAATATTACCTTTTTCTTTTGCCTGCCTGTGCCTGAGATTGGAAACAAGAAAGCTATTCATTCCTTTGGTCTCAATACAAAGTATTATATCAGCTTGCTATAATTTTGAGTACTAGCTTATCTCTGCTCGTCATTAAATGTCTAAAGAAGGGTAGCACAGTTTCAAAATATATGCCTGTCTTGCAATAAAACACTTTTTTTGGATTAACTTTTCTGCACACATACTGTACCTTTTGCAACATGAGTAAGCATGCAAGTATTTCCTGCAGCCCTATTGTCCCATCCTCATCAGAAGTGTGATTGTTTCCAAACCACTTTCCACACTTCAGTGTAGTGTTCGTAAAAGTCACTCCCAGAGATGGGTGAATGAAGCAGTTCTGAACAGGAAAGAAGGAATCCACAAATAATATGAAGGCATTTCTCTTCAGTAATGGATCAGATGAGAGTTTAAATTCTTCCAAGAGTTTTGCTTCTTCTATAAATGCATCCTGCTGTTCAGTCATCTGAACAGTAAAGATGAGAAGCCGACTCCTATTGTTTGGCTCTAAAATCAGGGCAAACTTCTAGGCAGGAAAAAAAAAATAAAAATAGTCTTTCAAATATATACTAAAAAGCAGATCTTGAGCTATAGGATTTGCTGTCATTAATCCTTGAATTATTTTGAACAAGCATATGTAAGGGCTCTACCACTATCATCACAAACACAGAATACACTTTTGCCCCGTTTTACTAAAGAGTTGATATGTTCATGAATGTTACAACACCTAGGCATTTGAATAAGCAGGAAGCAAAGACATCACAACAGATAACATGATTTGATGCGTTACTAAAACATCAAGGAAAATTAAGCTCAGGACAGCTTTCAAGGTCCGTGTAACTGGACAACATTCCTGCACATGAACAGTCTGTGAAGAAGCTATTTGTAGGACTCAGACTCCTGCCAGTGAGGAAAATATAATGCTTTTTGCTTTTGACTAAATTAAATATCCACGAAACCACACAAGTTAAAAAAAAAAAAGTCATGAAAAAACATGTAAGCTTAACAAAAAAAAAAACAAAAAAAACCCAAAAAACAAACAAACAAACAAACCCAAAACAAACAAACAAACAAACAAACAAACAAACAAACAAAAAAAACAAAACCAAAAAATTATTCACAGTTAAAAACTTTTTCCACAGAAATAGAAGAAGTAGAATGGAATTTTAGTTCTGCTTTCCAGTAAAAGTCCTAACTGGTTTTAAGATGGTGCTTAATCTACGGATGAAAGGACCTGTGTGAATTAGCAGCCTCTGACAGGAGGGGATAGGACTCAACAGTTATAAGCATTAGGTTCATTACAGTCATCTGGAGTCACCAAGTTTTCCTTTAGTAGCTGTTTTTTTAAAAAAAAATCTGCTGTTTTTACAGAGCCCTCAAAATGCATTATGAAGTAGCAAGCCAAAGATCAGACATTGACTCACTTTGACCCTGGGCAAGTGCCTGTCTTATTCGTGAAGAGGTGAATGGGGGAGCCATAATTTCACAGTTTCACAAAACACTTTAAGAACTTCCTATGAAAAGATCTAACTCCATAAGTACAATCTCTTACCTACCTCCTTCCTAGCCCAGTAACACTATCAGAGCAAACCACAAAAGTCCTAGAGAAAAATAACTCCTACTGCCCACCATCTATTTATATCAGATATTGGAGGCCCTACCCACCCCTTCCTGACATGAGCCATCTGGCAGGTGTATCTCCTCAACACCACAAATAATACACCATTGCAGAGCAGGGTGGGAGGTAGGGTGAGGACTGACAGAAGGCTAGATATAGGGAAGGGAAGAAAGAAATAAAGGAAAAACCTTAGAGCAAAATATATGCTTAGTTATTTCAAGAGTATTCTTAAAAGGAGATCCATGGAAAAGGCAAAGCTGAGGACTGTGGAGAGCTATGAGTAGTTTGAGGATGCTGACAACTGAAGGACAGGGTTGCAGCTCTCTCTGTAACCCCCACTAAGCAGCCAGTGGCTGGAGGCATGTCAGGTCCCAAGACTGTTATTTGTGGATCAATGTCTTTATGTTCTGATGACTGTCACTCAACACAACTAAAATGACAGGCACATGTCATGGTACACTCTGTCACCTTCTTATACTTTTCAGTGCTTTTAATAAAGATAATGAAGCCTTTACCACATCATTTGCTGCCTGGTTTCCAGGTACTAGGTAGAAGTGGAAGTTACAATAGCTCTTTGGTGAGCTGCTCTGGGTGAGACAAAGAGCCTTGGCTCTGGTCAATGCAAGATCAGAGCTTCCCCTCAGCAGGAAGTGGACAGCTCAGTGTCAAGGCAAGTGCAGCAAGTGCTCTGGAAATCACAGGATGTAGACACTTTAAAATCAGATTTGTTTCCTGCTTGACTCAGCTTTTGTTTTCAATTTGGCATGTCATCCACTTGTTTACCATGATAAAGACCTAGTCTGGAGAAACCAATACATTATTTCCAAAGACTTATTGCATTCCATCACAAGTCATAATCCTGCGCTTGATTAATACACTGTGACCTCTAACAGTCATCTTGGTGTGTGGAATTGCGAAGACAATACTTCATTTCTTGGTTTGTGTGTCTCAGACAGTGCCATAAAGGTGAGTAGGTATAGTGGTAACAAAGCATTGGGATGTATTGGCGCAATGTGATTGGACTCAGTTGTGGTATCACAGTTTCACAATGAAGCATAAGGTTTTGAACAACCAAGCAGGCTCCAAACATCCTATAAAGCATTCATACACAACTGCAAGTCAGACCTGCAGAAGCAGGGCTGGCCAAAGGCAGTCACCCAGTGCAGTGCATCCGGGTACACTGTGTGGGTAGAGACAGATAAAGAGATGCAGAGAGGCTAATCTGGCTAAGTATTAATTGGTTGGGAGGTCAACCACCTCAGGACAAGAGAAAGAGCACCATCTGGTGGAGAACTTGACAGAATTAAAAGAAGTTATTCTGATCTCTTTTATCATTACCCTGCAAAGAATGAATGAGTTTTATTGCCTCTAACTCACTTTGCACAACTCTGGGAACCCCTGACTTACTCTTCACAGAAGGGCAGATCTGTCTCACTTGGCATATGTAGTCTGTGCAACTATCACATAAGATAAAAATGGATCTGTGAGTCTGGGGAAACCTGGAGTTTGAGAATGGTTTTGATTTAAATTCATGACGAGAATCACACCTCAGTATTGCATACCAAAAAAAAAAAAAAAAAAAAAATCCAAATTATCTAGGTTCATCCTCTTGCAATTCTATACCAGTCCATGCACATTTAGTTTTCTCTGAAAAATATATCCTTGAGACCCTGTCTTCATACATTTTGAAGCATTCATCCTCTATCCAGTCAGAAGACTTCCCTATCTTCATTTGTTAAAGCACTGAATTTCTTCAAAAGGGGAAAGTCAGAAGGAGCAGTAACTGTAAGCAATGAGATCAAGAAATTGATTGTCTGTGGATTTGGGTCTTCTGGCACAGTTTTCAAAACTCATTTGGGCTGTGCCTGAGAGATTCCCACAGGAGGACTATTAACTATAACTGTGTCTCATCTTGATTCTTTCCTGTCTAGTAGGTGTTGCAGCACTTCTTAGGTGTTGCCTTTTATGGAATGACTTGAAGGGTCTCCTCTTTTTCCTCACTTGAACATTTCCATTGAACACATGGTGTCCTTGGGACTGCTAATTGTGTCAAATATAGTCAAAACTGGCCAATAGTTTCCAAATATAAGGAGGCAGAGAAGAAATATGCACATGAACTTACACACACGTAAGCTTTCTTAGGAAACAAGAAGCCACATGTGAGTCATTAGTTCATCTGATTGTTCTGCAATGAATGTATCTCAGTCTAGCGACTGCAGAGTATTTCTGCAATAACAACATAATGACACAAAGATGCCAAGCATCTGACCCTATTTAGAATTAGAATTAGGAAGAATTAAGCTGGTGAGTTACAA
Organism: Patagioenas fasciata; assembly: GCF_037038585.1. Lineage (NCBI taxonomy): Eukaryota > Metazoa > Chordata > Aves > Columbiformes > Columbidae > Patagioenas > Patagioenas fasciata. The sequence continues at coordinate 22,835,059 of NC_092524.1, read as the reverse complement.
TTCAGGTCAATTCCACTGATTCTGTAATTTGGAAAAGAGTAATTTCAGAGTAAGGAAACATCATTTAATGTTTGTACAGCAGGAAAGATACAAGGGGCACCTGAAAAGAAACTCCAAAATCAGCACCTTTGAGAATTACATTAGCAACAGACTGTGCCAACTGTTTAAATTGTTTCCTCAAATGAAGCCAAAGTTTCTTTTCCTCCCTTCAATTTTAACAGCATTTAGCTGTCTTGCACTAATGGATCACCTAAGAAGTTGAGTACAGTATTGTGTAATGCAGTGGGAGATGACTGTCAGATTTGTGCAAAGTGTTTTTTTTCCAACCTGTTTTATTTTTGCTTGCCTTTCTAAAGAAATAAGATAAAATGTATCAGGGAGAGAACAAGATGACAACAGTGGATCCTATAGGCCTTGCACAGCAGCCACAGGGAGAGGATTAATTCTTGTGGTAGTTTAACCCCAGCCGGCAGCTAAACACCACACAGCTCCTCATTCTTTTTCCCCTGGTGGGGTAGGAGAGTGGATCAGAAGGGAAAAATTGAGAAAACTCAGGGGTTGAGATAAAGATGGTTTAATAGGTGAAGCAGTAGCTGCATGCACTAGCAAAGCAAAATCAGGAATTCATTTACCACTTATCATTGGCATGTAGGTGTTCAGCCATCTCCAGGAAAACATGACTATGTCAAATGACATCATATGGTCTGGAATATCCCTCTGGCCAGTTGACATCAGCTGTCATGGCTGTGTGCCTTTCCAGCTTCTTGTGCAGCCCAAGTCTACTCATGGGCTGGCTGGTGTGAGAAGCACAAAAAGCCTTGACTGTGCAAGTACTGCTCAGCAATAACTAAAACATCTCTGTGCTATCAAAACTGTTTCCAGCACAAATCCGAAACATAGCCCTGCACTAGGTACTGTGCCAAAAATTAAGTATCCCAGCCAAAAATGGTACAAGGCTTTTTCAGGAATATCACATGGCAAATACATAGTCAAATACATAGTTTATGATGCTTGTGTTTGATAAAAGAACTGTTGCTGCTATTCACTGTTGAATTTGATATTAAATGTTAATGATATCCAACAGTGGATATACAAGATCAAATCTACTTGTAGTTGCAGTCACAAAAATGGCATTGACCTGTTTGTCCAAGCTTTCTATCTCACTGTCTCACCTTCGCGGTTTACCAAACTGGGAATCACTTACACAATAGTAGCAATTGCACAAGGAAACAAGCATCTGTGTTTCACAGTTCTAACAACAGACAAGTGCACTCTTTTAAAATCTACCTGCTAATTCATTGTAGAGATGTTTCCTTTGCACTTGTGTGAAGCCAGAGACAAAAGAAACAAAAGGAGCCCCATTAGAAGGTAACAATGAATGAGCAATCGCCAGACACACATGTGCAGAGTGCATGGACAGTATATGCATCCTACCACATTATTGTATAGCACGAGTTACAACCAATCACATTGTTGCAAGGCACGTGGACAGGGCAGCTTTGCTATAAAGCTAGCCCAGTCCGACAATAAAGTGAACTCTGTGAACATCACATTGATGTGTCAGGTTCCGTCTCTTGCATGGAAAAAGCAACAGGAAGGAATCCCACTGGATCTGTTGTTTGTAAATAGAGATGGACTCATGGTCAATGTTTCAGTTGGAGGTGGCCTTGGGCATAGTGATCATGAAATGATTGGTTTTTCTGTCCCTGGGGAAGTTAGAAGGGTGGTCAGCAGTATTGATACTTTGGACTTCCAAAGGGCAGTCTTTGATCTGTTTAGGAGACTGGTTGGCAGAGTCCCTTGGGAGGCAGTCCTGAAGGACAAAGAGTCCAGGAAGGCTGGTCTTTCTTCAAGAAGGTATTCTTAGAGGAGCAGGAACAGGCACAGGCTGTCCCCGTGTGCCAAAAGGCGAGCTGGTGGGGGAAGAGAATTTATAGCCTTTGGAAGGAGGGGCAGGCTAGTCAAGAAGAATACAAGAATTCTGTGAGGTTATGAAGAGAGAAAATTAGAAGAGCCCAATCCAAACTAGAGCTGGGCCTGGCCTACCACTGTAAAAGGCAACAAGAAATGTTTCTATAAATCAGCAACAAAAGGAGTACTAAGGCGAATCTCCATCCCCTGATGGATGCAGGGGAAAACATAGTGACAGAAAATGAGAGAAGGGCTAAGGTACTTAATGCCATCTTCGCCTCAGTCTTTAATAGTAAGATCAGTTGTGCTCCAGGTACACAGCCCCCTGAACTGGAAGACAGAGATGGGGAGCAGAATGAAGCCCAAATTATCCAAGGGGAAATTGTTAGCAGCCTGTTACACAACTTAGACACCCAGAAGTCTATGGGGACAGACTGAATACATCCAGGGCTTCTGAGGGAGCTGCCAGAATTGATCACTAAGCCACTTACCATTACCTATCAGCAATCTCAGCTAACTGGGGAGGTCTGAGTTGACTAGAAGTTGGCTGACGTGACACCCATCTACAAGAAGGGCCAGAAGGAGAAGCTGTGGAACTACAAACCTCTCAGTCTAACTTCATTGCTGGGGAACGTCAGGAAGCAGACCATACTGAGTGACATCACATGACACATACAAGAAAACCAAGCAATCAGTTCCAGTCAACATGGGTTTCTGAAAGGTAGGTCCTGTTTGACTAATCTGTTCTCCTTCTATGACAAGGTGACCCACCTATTAGATGAGGGAAAGGCTGTGTATGTTGCGTACTTCAGTAGAGCCTTTAACATCATATCCTACAGCATACTCTTGAAGAAGCTGGAAGCTTATCACCTGGATGGGTGTACTCTTTGGTGGATAAAGAACTGGCTGGAGGGCCAGGTCCAAAGAGTTGTGGGTAATGAAGCCAAATCCAGTTGGCGGCCAATCACAAGTGGTATTCTCCAGGGCTCAGCATTAGGACCAGTTCTGTTTAATTGCTTTATCAATGATCTTGTTTGAAGTGATTGAGTGTACGCTTAGTAAGTTTGCAGACAACACAAAATTTAGTGGGAGTGTTGATCTGCTGGATCTGCAGGAAGGCCATACAAAGAGATCTGGACTGACTGGATCATTGGGCAGAGGCCAATTGTATGAGGTTTACACAAGGTTAAGTGCCAGGTCCTGCACTTGTGTCACAACAACCCCAGGCAGTGCTACAGGCCTGGGGCAGAGTGGCTGGAAAGGTGACTAGCAGAAAAGGATCTGTGGGTGTTGATTGACAGCTGGTTGAATATGAACCAGCAGTGTGCCCAGGGGGCCAAAAAGGACAACAGCATCCTGGCTTGCAGGACTAGAAAAGTGATTGTGCCACTGTACTCACCACTGGTGAGGCCCCACCTTGAATACTCGGTTCAGTTTTGGGCTCCTCATGGTAAGAAAGACATTGAGGTACTAGAGAAAGTTCAGAGGAGGGTAACAAAGATGGTGAGCAGCCTGGAATACACGTCTTATGAGGAGAAGTTGAGGGAACAGGGGCTGTTTAGCCTTGTGATAAGGAGACTGAGGGGAGACCTTATTGCAGTCTACAACTACCTGAAAGGAGGTTGTTGCATGGAGGGTATTGGCCTCTTCTCCCATGTAGTAAGATATAGTACAAGGGGAAATGACCCCAAGTTGCACCAAGGGAGGTTTAGATTGGACAATAAGAAAAAATTCTTCATGGAAGGGATTGTCGGGCATTGGAACAGGCTACCCAGGGAAGTGGTGGAGTCGCCATTCCTGAAGGTGTTTAAAAGGCATTTAGATGAGGTTCTTAGGGACATGACTTAGTGCTAGAGTTAGGTTATGGTTGGAATGGGTAATCCTGAGGGTCTCTTCCAACCAGAATTATTCTACGATTCTCTTAACTCAAATATAATCTTGGACAGTCTTTGCTGTGCGAAACTGTGCATCCATGCTGCTATTGACACATAGCTTAACCTACTTGAGCCAAGTAGAGAGTTCCTCACTGTCTGATTTGACCAAGAATGCCATTTCAAGTTGTGTTCTCTTGAGGCAGATGTATTTTCACAAAATATTTCAATTTTCAACAAAAGCAAATTTTCTGGTGGAAAAAATGCTGGCCTGGTAGATTCCTCACCAACATTGCATGCAATTACCTACCAGAAAAACTACAAAGTCCTTGTGTGTAACAATGCTATGGTCCAGATGAATACAAACTACTTCCTGATGATGTGCTTTATTGGAAATTCTCTGACTGAAGTGAGTTTCAGGTTTACCCGTTCCAAAAGACATATAATTCCCTTCATGATCACACTGTTATTCTTCTGTTTGTTTGTTTGTTGTGTGGGTTTTGTTGTTGTTTGGGGGATTTTCCCCCCAATAAGCTAATACAAGGAATGGTTGCAAAATGCGTCTATATATCTCATGCAAGGCTATAGCAGACAGTCAATTGTTGCTGTTTATAGGAGATTGATTAACATGCATAATAAATTTCAGATCAGAGTTCCATTTTGTGAAGTACTTACAAATATTGGCATATAAATATAAATTGTGGACAGAATTTTAAAGGAAGTGTATTCAATCTGCTAGAACTCTAGAACACAACAACGCCTTGAATGAGCAGAAGGGAGCCTTTGTCATTGACAGTTCTCCTTCATATTTTATCCCTATTCTCTAGGTGATTTTAAACAGGACTTGTGAGCAAATTGTACTATCCAAACCTGCTTTCTGCTAAGGTTTTTCAACTTTTCCTCCTGTAAAATTATAGGTTATACATGGTTATTGTATTCATTTCAAAAATAATATTGCAATGAGAGATTAACCACTTAGATGCTACCTACCTTGCTATACTTAACTCTGCATTTATCTTGAAAGATTTAATTTATCTTAATGGGAATCCTATTCTATAATTTACTTCATCAGGTGCCTGGATGAATGAGGACTGCAGTCCACTTCAGCATTAAAGACCTTCCAGGCACAATATACAGATAAAGGGACTGTTCAAACTGAAATGCCTATTAAAAATCCATACAATGCTAGAGATTCTTTCTAAAAAGATAATGTTCACAATTTTACATTAAAAAAGAAAAAAGATAACACAAAGAATAGTATGAACTACTGACTAAAAAAAAAGGATGCAAGAAAAATGAGTAGTCCTTGTGTAAATGTACAGCTCACATTTTTGGTCATTTCTAAAACACTATCTGATAACAAATTTATCCCACTTTCATAAACTGTATCTAATCTATAGGGTAGCTAATGCTGTTCTAATGCAGACTCGGAGATATCCCAAAAGAAAAAAATGAAGCTTTGAAAACACCACTGCAAAAACCCAACAGCAAATGTGAACAAAGACACTTTCCTCATATTCTAGGTGTTTAGCAAACATGCAGGACAGTGCCTCACTTGCAGCTACTCCCTCACAGAAGCATGCAGACATATTACAAGCAAATGTTCTCAGAGCATGACAACTGATTATTATCTGACTTGGCCTTGGCACAGCCTGAGCTTGTGAAGATCCGACAGTATTTAAAGGATGTAAAAGGTATTTGACATGTAGTAAGGACTTATCTTCTAAACTTCTTCACTAAAAGTTGTTTTGAAAGAGATCTGTAAGTCAGCATAATGGAAAATTAATGAGTGGTAACCGGAGGTGGATAGCATGTTGTAATCCTAGGTGACAGCCATACAAAAAGAAAAACATAACAATGGTTGCAGAAATTAACACTATAATTGTTAGCTCCCAGTTCAACTTCCTGATTTCCTAGCTGACATTTAGATATAATATATCTATTCAGGAAAGTGGACAGGAGCTTTACATATATGAGAAAACATGCTACACCTCCAACTCAGTGCTCTCATGTAGCCTTAAATCACTGTAGTTTAATCCTCAAGAGTAAAATGATGATTTTTAACTTTCCTTTTAGCAAGGATAATTTAGCCTAACCTAGCTTTCTTACATCAAATTTTTGTAGAGTTGTAGTCATATAGTCTTACATTCTCAACTCTTTCAGGGCTCTTTCACAAGGTCAGGTCAAATATGATGATTAATTGGACATGAGATGGGCAAAAAAGTGATTGCTGTTGGAAGAATTGACCCAACAAGTGGAACAGCTCTGTACCAGAGCATGATAACAGAGGATGCTGCATTGCTCTCATTGTTCGTATGAATTAAAAACTTGTATTTTTTTTAACAGTCAAAGTTTGAACACCACTTTTTACAAAAGCGGAGATATTGCTAGTATTCTGGCCAACTTTCAGCCTGGATCCATATCAAACAGTGTGGTAATGGACTATTTAGGGAAGATGAGAGACCTTCTCCTCTGGTGGTTTTTAAGAAGAGGTTGGACAAAAAAAAATCAAGGGTTATCTAGATGATGATTCTGCCCCAAAACAGAAGAATGGACTGGGTCAGTCCATTTTTTCCTCTGTCTCTTCATATACTTCTATACCTAGCTTCCACAACCCTTTCTCCTTTGCCTTGTGCTCTTTACTGTCCTCTTTGACCAGAGACATAGTTCACAGGCTCCACTTAAAATGCTGATGTTCCTTATTAATGAGGAACTTAAGAGTTAATGCAATAACTGGCTACATTGCTCCTTTTGAAAAATTCTGAGCAGCACCACAGTGACAGTCTTTTTAGGGTGTTTCCCTGTTTGTAGTAGTGGCCTGAAAGCTGCTTTCCCTCCTCCCCATTGTAAACAGGGCATGTAAACTCAGCATATGATAACACTTCCTCTGATCCATTTCCTGTCAGGCACACAAACTTTGCGGCATGGTCACTCCTGCAGACCTTTCTCCAACATTTGCCTGCCCTAACAATTTCAGTTTTTCACAAAATTTCCTTGGATTCTAAAGTTCAAATGTGATTCCTTTGTAATGACCAAAGGAAAGCCGAATACACTCTATCCAGTGCCTCTTCACCATCCATCCAGATCATGCACATATTATTTTGGGATTTTTTTAAGAATTATTTTTCATGCACAACAGTGTGCCATTTATCGGCCAGTTTGCCATGCTTAATTCCTGAAATGTCAAAACCATTGTTCAAACCAAAAGCACTTGGCAACATTAAGCTTCCTGTTCTGCCAAACATTCCTGAGAAACAGCAGACACAGAAATTTTCATTTCTTTATGGAAGCTTTCTAGTTAAGCATTAGTTTCATCTGGCTGCTGCACCCACAGCTTACAAGGTCATTTGAAGGAGAAAATCCACATAATTAAACTCTAAAACTGGTTTAAGTCACCTTGCCAAATAGTGATGAACACCCACTATGCTTCTGTACTGTACAGCAAAAATTACTGCTACCCTTATTTTCAGGACTAAACTGAAGTAAAAGGTCAAATGTGTGCATTTAATCCAAGAAAAGCATAGCAAGACAAGAAGTCAAGCACAGATATCCTTGTTGCTGACTGCTTTCTGTGGTCCCTAAGCTGTACTTCAAGATGCTCTTCACTGTGTCCCAAAGGACAAGCCCACTGAGCTTCCAGACCATGATTTGAAAGAACTTTTGAAACACCACTTTCTGCCAAGAAGCTAGTGTACAATATTAATGGTACACTGGTTTAGAAAGAAGAAAGATTTTAGTGGAAAGATGCCTACCTATTTGACTCACCATCCAGAAAGCCCAATTTGGGCAAAAGAACCATTGCTCTTCTCCTGTCTGTATCCTCCAGATGAATTTCAATATGGATTAGGGAACGTTTGCCCTTCTATGTTGTACCACCGGAGGTGACAAATTTTTTGTAGAAATATGTGGCAGATGCACACTCTGCACACACCATCCCCCCTTTCCTTTGATGTGGAAGGTACAGGCACATCTCGCTCTTCCCCAATACCTCCCCCCTCTCCTGCAATGGAGCAGTTAATAGCTCCTTTTGTTTAACCCTCTGTCGGTTAGCTAGGAGAGGGGAAGAGGTGGCAGAGAGTCAGGAAGTTTCTGGGCACCCATAGCCAGAGCAGGGGGGTGCCGAGAAGTGTTGGGACAGCCATAGCCAGAGTGGGGGTGCAGAGAAGCTTCTGGAATGCCCACAGCCAAATCTGACAAGACTATAAAAACAGGGTTTCCGCCAAGGATTCCCTTTGTGTGTGTCCTCTCGGAGCAGTAGGCCAAATGCAGCCGAGAGACCCTCCCCTTAGACCTGAACACCATCATAGGTAACCTCCCGGAACTGGGACTGCCTCATCTCTGCATATGGGTGAGTGATAACTTAATAATTCCTTGCCGGACTAGCACATACTCTATATGAGAGCAGTGGTTTTTGCTGTTTGTCATAGCATGAGGTCATGTCTATTGACAGAATTTGAAGCTGACAACTTTGCCCCACACCTGTGAGTCCGGGTCTACGCCTCAACAGGGTCTAAGACTGACATTCTGCTTCACAAAATTAGTTTTCCAGCTTGCAGAAATAAGTTTTCCTCAAAATATACTACAAATTCAGGCATACACTAAGTTCTGAATCTTTCCAAATCCAATGGCTTTGGCTTTATTTCACACCCCTCTTTGCTTACAACGGTTCATCCATGTTCCCAGGTATCATTTCACCTTGAGCAAATCTACTTTCTACCTTCAAAAAACATTATGAAAACTCACAAGCAAGGCACTAAATCTACTAATCTGGCATTGCCCTTTAGATAGAAATAATGAAAATAACTTCTTATTTTTCTAGCTAAATCTTACTCTGATGGAGGAAGGATTATCAACTTGCAAGGAAACATACACTTTTACCAAAGATATCAGTATTTCCAAATTAATTTATTATCACTAAGAGCTCTAGCATTAAAAAAAAAAAAAGCAACAAAGAAATACTGTACTGTAAAGAAAATGTGAGCTCAGATTTCCTTCACCTTTTTTTCATTTACTTTTCTAGTAAGAAGTAAGAAGAAATAAAACGTGAAATAAAATGTGAAATTATCTTTTTAATGAATTTAGTGTGAAAATTTTCTCTGTCTTGAATAGGAATGTGATTTCATTCTACAGATTTATCAGTATGAAATCTTATATATTTGGGAGGCAGGTAGAGAGAGTGGGGGTGATAATTTGAACAGGTTATCTTTGCAATTATTCTTAAAACACATCTCTCCAATGACCTGCATAAATATTCTTTCTTCCTCCAAAATGCTAACTGGCTTCCAGCCGTTTATTTCTGCCCACTGAGTACCTGGGTGTATTCACAGTGGGCTGCTCATTGTACTGGGAGATGGCTGTTACAGGACCAAGTGTATTACGCTGGCTGAACAGGGCATGATTGGCATGATTGTTGTAGCCACACATCTCCTGGACATCTTTACCTTTTTCAGAACTGCTAACTGGGATCATTTATGGCACGGATGTAGGTACTTCTCTGAAAGTGTCCTGTCATTATAGAAGTGTCTTGACAATGTTTCATAGTTCTCCCAGCTCTTCTGCATGTCTCTGTCCTGCCCCCCCTTGGTGATTAATGAGTGACGAATTTTTTCTGCCAAAAGAATTCCCACTGATTTCAAGCAGGCCAAAATTATTTTTCCTTTATGGTAAAAAAGTATTTTCTTTTGCATAAATAGTATAAGTAGGTATCTAATTCCTGGTTTTTCAGAGATACTTGGGTCAACAAAATTTTATTGTAGTAAAGAATAGTTGATCTCTTTCATCCTGGCCCTGTGAACTTCAGAATTCTGTGAATGGTAAGATGGCATCATCTCAAAAAGGCACTGTAATTAATCATTAAAACAACTGCAGAAAAAATAAATAGGTATTTTGTTCTTATTTGGATTTTTATTACATTCTGAAACAACTCATAACTGATAGAAATGCCACTGTTTCGAATTTCTGAATTGTTTGTAAACAGGTATGATATTAGAAACCTTTCTCTGTTTGTTCCAATCAGTCAGAGGAACAAAAAAATCAGTTTAGGATGATCAAAAACTCAAATTCTGGTAATCCTCTTATATCTGAGACAAGACCTCGTAGATAAATATGAATCACTGTGTATGGCAGCTCATGGCTTGGACAGGCATACACTTCAAAGGATAAAGACCTAGCTGGTTGAATGGGCCCAAAGAGTTGTGGTGAACAAAGTCAAATCCACTTGGAGGCTGGTCATGAGTGGTGTTCCCCATGGCTCAGTATTGGGACCAGTTTTGTTGTGTGTTTTTTAAAAAGTGCGAATTGGTGTGCACACATGTGGAACCGTATGTAGGCGTACAAGTTTGGCTATGTCCTGACAATTGTGTATGACAGCATAAGGTCTGTGACTCCAAAGCTGTGCATCTCTGAATTAATCCAAGTAAACAGTGGTGCAGAATCTATCCCCCAGAAATTCTAATATATTGAACTCCATTGAGCTCTCTAAGGTCTTGATTAAGACACACAACTTTGTGCAGCAATCAGAATAGACTGCGTCATGCTCAGCTGGAGAAGCAATAAATCTTTTCTGACCAAGGTAGGAACTATGTTTCTTCCACCACATATTTTCTATTGATGAATTTTTGGTGCTTTTAGGCTTCCCAGGAGTCCTTCACTGTTACTCTCCTGAATCAAATTTCAACAAACTTCTCTCATCATTTCTTTCACAGAAACCAAGAGTAAATATAACATCTAATACACATAAATAAAACAACTACTGCAACGTCACCAGCATTTCACAACCAACCCTTGGACAGAAAAGTACTCGGAAGCCAGAGAAGGATGTAGGTCAGAATAATAATGCTCAAACAATACTTTCTTCCTGTGACAGTATTAGGATGAATGATCGTAATTCTTACTTGATCTGTATTTGCTAGAAACAAAGTAGAAGTTGAAGGTTAAACAGATGGAAAAGGGGTGTGAAGTCTATGTAGAAAGAAACAGATGAGGGCCATCTAAACACAGGCTATCATTAGGCTCAGCTGCTTTATTAGAAAGAGCAGTTGTGATTTTATGTATAGGCCCAAAGTAATTTTCCACACTATTTTCTCCAAAAATGTGATATTGGTCCAGCAAGCCCAATAAGAGGAAGGACCCTGGCTTAGAGAGACACGCTTAGTGTGGGATAGTGCTACCAACACACTCTATGTACGGAGGGGCACAGAAGTATGACACTTGAGCACAACTAGACCGCGGACTTGCGTATACACACAACCACATAGAAGCGAGTGAAAACACCTGCACCTGTCTGCACACACAAATAACTACAGAGACACTAAGCCCGAACAGGCTCAACCTGACTCTAGAAAGTCCAAAGTCTAATTCTAACCAAAATCCTAACAATTACAATCGATCCAGAAGTCTCAGCCTAAATCCTCCATCCTATCTCTGACCCTAAAACTATTTCCTGGCACTCACAGAAAACCTAATCCTAACCTGTATGGAAACTCAATCGCTCTTTAGGCAGATATTTGTGGTGTAAAAGAGAGCATGTGCACACAGGCTTATGAACAGTTTCGTGTAAGTCTGGTGCATCTAAGTGGGAGACTTTACACGTGGGGGATTTTCTGAACACGACTGCACATGTACGTGGGTGAATTCCTATAGGCAGAGACATGTCAGTGTGTGTGGACAGGGGTCTTCATCAATGTCACTGTGCGAGCGGTGTCAAGGTTTGCTTGTATACACGAGTGGATATGGAAGTAGACATGCAGAATGACTTTCGACGCCAGCTATGAGTGTACACATGCACATGTGGAAACGCTTTGGTGTTGGCTGCGGTTGTGCCTGCAACTGCAGGTCTAAAGGGGTGAAAGAGTGACTGAGTGCAGGCACATGAAGCCTGTTTCTGGGAGATGCATAGAGTTGTGGACCAATCACAGGATCACAGAATCACAGACTGTTAGGGATTGGAAGGGACCTTGAAAGATCATCTAGTCCAATCTACCTGCCAGAGCAGGAACACCTAGATGAGGCTACACAGGAATGTGTCCAGGCGGGTTTTGAATGTCTCCAGAGAAGGAGACTCCACAACCTCCCTGGGCAGCCTGTTCCAGTGTTCTGTCACCCTTACTGAGAAGAAGTTTCTTCTCAAATTTAAGTGGAACCTTTTGTGTTCCAATTTGAACCCATTACCCCTTGTCCTACCATTGCTTTTCACTGAGAAGAGCCTGGCTCCATCCTCATGACACTCACCTTTTACATGTTTGTAAACATTAATAAGGTCACCCCTCAGTCTCCTCCAAGCTAAAGAGACCCAGTTCCTTCAGTCTTTCCTCATAAGGGAGATGCTCCACTCCCTTGATCATCTTTGTCGCCCTGCACTGAACTCTCTCCAACAGTTCCCTGTCCTTCTTGAGCTGAGGGGCCCAGAACTGGACACAATATTCCAGATGTGGTCTCACCAGGGCAAAGTAGAGCAGAAGGAGAACCTCTCTGGACCTACTAACCACCCCCCTTCTAATACACCCCAGGATACCATTGACCTTCCTGGCCTCAAGGGCACAGTGCTGGCTCATGGTCATCCTGTTGTCCACCAGGACCCCCAGTTCCCTTTCCCCTACACTGCTCTCTAATAGGTCATTCCCCAACTTATACTGGAACCTGGGGTTGTTCCTACCCGGATGAAAGACTCTACATTTTCCCTTGTTATATTTCATTAAATTTTTCCCTGCCCAACTCTCCAGCCTGTCCAGATCTCACTGGAGGGCAGCACAGCCTTCTGGCATGTCAGCCACTCCTCCCAGCTTGGTGTCATCAGCAAACTTGCTGACAGTACACTCTATTTCCTCATCCAAATCACTGATGAATATATTGAGTAATACCAGCCCCAGTATGAACCTTGAGGCACTCCACTAGATACAGGCCTCCAACTAGACTCCGCCTTACTGACCACAATTCTCTGGCTTCTTCCCTTCAGCCAGTTCGCAGTCCACCTCACTACCTGATCGTCCAGACTACACTCCATCGGTTTAGTTGTAAAGATGCTATGGGAAACTGTGTCAAATGCCTTACTGAAGTCAAGGTAGACCACATCCACTGCCCTGCCATCATCTATTCACCTCGTTATGTCTTCATAAAAGTCAGTAAGTTTGGTGAAGTACGACTTCCCCTTGGTGAAGCCACGTTGACTGCCCCTAATGACCCTCTTATCCCTGATATGCCTTGAGATGACACCAAGGAGAAGTCATTCCATCAGTTTCCCAAGAATGGAGGTGAGGTTGACCGGTCTATAGTTACCCGGGTCCTCCTTCTTGCCCTTTTTGGAGACTGGAGTGACATTTGCTTTCCTCCAGTCCTCAGGCACCTCTCCCGTTTTCCAAGGCTTGGCAAAGATGATGGAGAGTGGTCCAGTAATGACCTCAGCCAGCTCCCTCAGCACCTGTGGGTGCATCCCATCCGGACCCATGGATTTATGGATGTCCAGACTGCCTAATTGCTCCCTAACCCAGTCCTCATCAACTGAGACAAACTCCTCCATTGTCCTGCCTTCCTCTGGGGCCTCAGTGGTACGGGGCTCCTCAGGACAGCCTCCAGCAGAGTAGACCGAGACAATGAAGGCATTCAGTAACTCTGCGTTCTCTTTATCTTCTCTCAACGGGGTACCCACCTTGTTCATCAGTGGGCCTACATTGCCTCTAGTGTTAGTTTTATCTGCCATGTATTTGAAAAAGCTGTTTCTGTTGTCCTTGACCCATCTCACCAGGTTTAATTCTAAGAAGGCCTTAGCTTTCCTAGTTGCTTCCCTATACCGTCTGACAACAACCTTATATTCTTCCCAAGTGGCCAGCCCCTCCTTCCATGATCTATAAACTCTCCTCTTCTACTTAAGCTTATCCAGCAGTTCCCTGTTTAACCACACAGGTCTGTCTCCCTTCTGTCTCCCTTCCTTGACTTCCTATGTGTCGGGATGCTCTGATCTTGTGCCTGGTAGAAGCAGTCCCTGAACACTAACCAACTATCTTGGGCCCCTTTACCTTCAAACAGCCTTGCCCATGGGATTTCCCCTAGCAATTGCTTGAAAAGGCCAAAGTTTGCCCTGCTGAAGTCCGGGGTTACAATTCTGCTTGCTATTCTGTTCCTGCCAGACAAGATCCTGAACTCCACCATTTCATGATTGCTGCAACAAAGGCAGCCCTCAACCTTTACCGCTTCAACCAGACCCTCCTTGTTAGTGAGGATGAGATCCAGCAGCGAACCTCTCCTAGTAGACTCCTCCACTCTCTGTATCAGAAAGTTATTGTCAAGGCACTGGACGAACCTCCTATACTGTGGATGACTGGCCAAGTAGTCCTTCCAGTAAACACCAGGGAAGTTAAAATCCCCCTCAACAACCAGGGCCTGTGACTGTGAGGCTGCTCTCAGCTGCCTGTAGGAGGCCTCATCAATTTCCTCACCCTGATCTGGTGGCCTATAATAGACACCCACAACAGTATCTCCCCTGCCAGCCTGCTCCTTAATTCTCACCCATAGACTCTCAACTCGCCCCTCATCCATGCCTGAACAATACTCAATACATTGTAGTTGCTTTCTCACATAAAGAGCAACTCCACCAACACACCTGCCTGGTCTGTCTTTCCTGAAATGGACATAGCTATCCATGACCATTTTCCAGTGGTGTACTGTCCCACCACGTCCACCGTAATTTCCACCAGGTCATAATCTCCTGCCCAAATACAGGTTTCTAACTCCTCCTGCTTATTCCCCATGCTGCACGTGTGGACACACATTCTCATGTGTATAAAAATCTGTGCCTAACTGTGAGACTGCGTGTGTAAATGTGTGAGCGAGTAAGCGGGATTGTGCCCCTACCACTATTTGTGAGTGCAGACAGGCACATGTGTTTTCATTCACTCCTATGTGATTGTGTATATATACATGTCCGTGATCTAGTTGTGCTCACGTGCCATTCATCAGAGTGTTAGTGTTTGTGCCGCTGTGCAGCATGTGCTAAGGATGGTGACGGCTGGCTACAACTAGCCGTTCTGACTTCTGCATTGGAGCCTTGCTGGCAGCTCCCCCTTGTGGGTCCACACACCCAGACAGGTTTGTGCGCATACCTGGACACACGCACTCACACATAGAAAAGACTCACGCACACAAACCTGTCTCCATGCACATGCTGATTTCTTTTAGTAGGCGAGTCCACACAAGCACACATGTGTGTACACCAGCACCTACATACAAGCACAAGTCTTCCTACTGTCATACACCGCTGTCAGCACGTAGCTCTATAGAAGTGCATCCACATACACGCAAACATATGCAAACTGCTAAAGAAATGCACCGGTATGTCCGAGGCCACCTACAGACCCCAACATGTGTCTACTTTCCCGCACACAGCTATGTGTTCACACACACATGCTGGTGCTTATGTTTTCACACATATAGTCATGAGCTCCTCTTTCAATGCATGCCTATTTGCATGCATTTGAGTATCCACTCTCATGTGGCTGCAGGAAATGCGTATCCAGATACGCTTGCACAAACATGTCCACTCACAGACAGATATGAACGCACATACAGCAGAACGACCACTTAGGGAAACGCATGTGAACTGACACTCAGCTAAGTGGAAGACTCCCCTTCATACACTGATGGACCCACACGTCTTTATACATACACGCACAGACGTCTGCTTACAAAGAGCCAAGCACACACACACACACATTTCCACAGCCACATGCACACGTCTGTACCTCTTAATCACTGCCAGTTATGTTTGGAAACCCTTACTAGCTGACCTCCTCTTACATTGTCATCCTAGGGCATAGAGAAGATTTTATGTTATAGCACAGATGAGACATAGATTTCCTGGAGATGTCTATAACCTTAACAAGGCAACCTCATAGTTTCAACAGCAGAATCCAACACAAATTCCGCATATTACCTACAAAGCTTAAGCCAACTTTGGACTCTAACCCTTAATCCTATACGCAGACCCTACACTTACCCCAACACAATGCCTTAGGGGCAACTCCAACCTTTTAGACTAACTCTTTTAGCAAATCCCAGCCCTTCTTTCTGCAGATATTCTGGTGTAAGATGGAACGTGCACATAGATGGAGGAGCGTTTTTGCTCACGAATTTGCGGTTCTGCAGGTGCCTTCAAAAGCAGGGGGTATTTGTGCACATGATTGTGCATGTACCTGGGTAAAATTCTACAGGGAGTGATATGTGCAAATGTCAGTGTGTGCAGATAGGTGTCTGCATGATGTCACTGCCAGAGAAGTTGATTGTATACTCGAGTGGGTATGGGAGTACACCTGTGAGAGGGCTTTTTTGCCCAAGCGTGACTGTACATGCAGGTGTTGAAACGCTTTTGCGTGTATGTGGCTGTGTCTGCACAAGCATGTCCATGTCTGTTGGTGAGTGTATAAAAGAGTGAGAGTGTGAGTGTACGTGCGTGAGTGTGTTTCTAGAAAGCTGAGTAAATAAATGTGGACAAGTGCGGACACACGTGCTAACTGTGGGATTGTGTAGGCAAACTTGTGAGCGATTATACGGACTAGTATCTCTACAGTTACGTGTCTGTGCAGACAAGCGCATTTAATTTACTCGTGTGTATGTGGTTGTGTGCCTATATATTATACTTACATATACATATCCTATAAATATTATATATGTTATATACATGTACATACACATATATAATCTATTATGTATACGTATATTATGTGCATATATGCATGTCGGTGGTCTAATCATGCTCAACCACTGCACGTCTGTACACAAAAATATCTTCACTTGCTTGTGCACTTGTACTCTGAGACACGCACGCACATGTGAACTCTGCCATTTCCGTTTGCTTCCTGTGTGACCGGTCTGGTGAGGGATAGCATGTAGCTTAACCACACAGTGTTAGTGTTTGTGTGACTGAGAAGAGTGTGCCAAGGGATGGCAATTGCGGGTGAGCACTTGCCGTTCTGCCTTCTGCTGCATGGGAGCTTTGCTGGCAGCTCTGCCTTGTGAGTCCACAAACACGGGCAAGTTTGTACATAAACCTACACGCATCGCCCCCAAACATGTCTGCACATAAGTCTCCACGCACACCCCCACTTCTCCTGTTGGCAGGCATGTACAGAAACACCTACATACAAGCACATGTGTGCTCAAAATCATACTGAATTGTCAGCAGGTAGCCCAACCTGTATAAAAGTGTACCTGCGTGTGCATTGAATCAGAAATTCGTGGCTCTGTCTGTATGTGTGAAAACACAGGTGCCTGCTTGTGCATATGAATACATACCTGCATGTGGGAAAGTAGACACACATGAGCTGTGCACGCGGGCTTGGACGTTTGGTTGCATTTCTTTAGAAGTCTGGATGTGTGCGCATATGCTCATGCCTGTATGTGGCCACACGTTTATACAGGTTAACCTATGTGCTGACAGTAGTGTAGTGTATGTGGGCACGCTTGTGCTTGTAATGTAGGTGTCTGCGTACAATCGCGTGTGCTTGTACTGACCCACCTATGAGAGAAGTCGAGGTGTGCGTGGAGGCAGGCTTGTGTGCACAGGTGTTCGGGGCATGGGGTGGGAGAGGGGGTGTGCCTGGGTATGCGCACAAACTTGTCCGGGTGTGCGGACTCACAGGTTGGGAGGCACCAGCATGACTCCCGCGAAGAACTCAGAATGGCTAGTTGTTGCCAGCAGTTGCCATCTCATAGCACATTCTGCACAGTGGCATGAACACTAACGTTCTGACCTATGACACGTGAGTACAACTAGACTGCAGACATGCAGACACAACCATATAGAAGCCAGTGAAAACACATGCACCTGTCTGCACTCACAAATAGCGGCAGAGGCATAATCCTGCTTACTTGCTCACCCAGTAGAGCCCGACAAAACCCAACAGAACCCTACAAATCCTGAAATGGCCTGACAGAGCCTGACAGAGCACGATAGGGCTTAACAGAGCCTTAAAAAGCCTGGTAGGGCAGAAAGAGCCCAAAGGAGCTTGACAGAGCCAAACAAAACCAGACAAAGCCTGGCAGAGGCTGACAGGGCCTGACAAGCCCAGGCAGAGCCTTACAAAACCTGTCAGAACCCGACAGAGCCAGACAAGGCCTTACAGAGCATGACAGGACTTTACAGAGCCCAAAAAAGACTAGTAGGGCAGAAAGAGCCCAAAGGAGCTTGACAGAGACCAACAGAGCCTGACAGAGCGTGACAGAGCCGAAGAGAGATCAACAGATCTCGACAAAGCCACACAGAGACCGACATGGCCAGAGAGGGCCTGAAAGAGCCTAACAAAACCTGACCGGGATTGACAGAACCCAACAGAGCCTGACAAAGCCCAACAGAGCCTGACAGATCACGATAGAGACCGAGAGAGCCTAAAAGGGGCTTACAGAGCCCAAAAAGGCCCCACAGGTCCTGACAGAAGCCGTCAAAGCCCGACAGAGACTGACAAAGCCCAACAGGATTCAAAAAAGCCCAGCAAAGCCCAACACTTCCCAACAACACTTGACAGGGCCCGACAGAGTCCAACAAAACCCAACAGATCCTGAGCAGGTCCCACAGAGTCAGACAGAAGTCAACAAAGCCTGAAAATGCCCTAGACAGCCCAACATAGATAGACAGAGCCCATCACGGCCTAAGAGATCTGGACAGAGCTTGACAAAGCCAAACATAGCCCAAGAGTCCATGACAAAGATTGACAGTGCCCTACATGCCCCAAAAAAGCCCAACAAAGCCTGATATGGCCCGACAGATCACAACAGAGCCCTACAAAGCCTGAGAAAGCATAACAGATCCTAACAGATCCTCACAGAAACCAACAGGGTCTGACAGAGCACGACAGGGACTAACAAAGCCTGACAGAGCCCAACAGGGCCTGACAGATCCAGACACAACCTGAGAAATCCCGCAAGAACCTGACGGAGCCCGACAAAACCCGAGAGAGCCAAACAGAGCTCGACAAAGTTTGACAGAGCCCACCAGGGCCTGACAGAGCACAACACAGCCTGCTGGAGCCCAACACAGCTCAACAGGGTTTGACAAATCCTGACAGCACCAGATAGTGAACGATAGAGCCCGTCAGGACCTGACAGAGGCTGACAAAGTACGACAGAGACTAAAAGAGCTCAACAAAGCATTACAGAGCCTGACAGGGCCAGACAGGGCTTGAGTGAACCCAACAGAAGCTGAACAGGAATTGACAGAGCCCAGAGAAGCCCAACAGTGCCCAACAAAGTTCGACAAGACCCAACAGAATTAGATGAAGCGCGATAGAGCCCAAAGGAGCATGACAGGGTTTGAAAGAGCCTGGTAGGGCCTGACAGAACATGACAGGGCCTAATAGAACCTACCAGAAACTGAGAGAGCCCACCAGGGCATGACAGAGCCCAACATACGTCGACAAAGCTTGACAGAGCCCAACAGAACCTGAGAAACTCTGGCAGAGCCCAACACAGTCTCACAGGGTCTGACAAAACGCAACAGAGCCCACCAGGGCCTGACAGAGCCCGACAGAACTCAACAGGGCCCAACAAATCCTGACAGTGCCTGACAGTGAACGATAGAGTCTGGCAGGGTCTGACAGAGGCCAACAAAGTGCAACAGAGCCTGCAATAGCTCAACAAAGTGTTACAGAGCACGACAGGGCCTGACACAGCTTGACAGAGCCTTACAGATCTCAACAGAACCTGACAGATCCCGACAGAGCCTGTCAGAGTCTTACAGGGCCCAACAAAGCTTGAAAGAGCCCAACAGCGCCCAATTGAGCCTGACAGAGCTCAACAATACCCAACACAGCCTGACAAAACCCGACAGAGCCCTACAAATCCTGACATGGCCTGACAGAGCCTGATAGACCCTGAGAAAGCCCAACAGAGTCCAACAAAGCCTGACAGAACCCGACAGTGATCGAAAGAGGCTGACAAAGCCCAAAAGAGCTCAACAGGACCTGACAGAGTCAGTCAAATCCTGAAATAAATCGAGAAAACCTGAATGAGCCCAAGAGAGCCCAACAAACATTGACAGAACCCAACAGTGCTTGACAGAGCATGACAGGGCCTGCCACAGCCTGATGGAGCATGACACTGTCTGACAAGGTTTGACAAAGCCCGCAGAGCCCAACAGGGACAGAATGAGCCTGACAGAGCCCAACAGGGCTCGAATAAGGCTGACAAAGCCCAACAGTGCCTGAAAGGTATTAATGGAGTCCAACTAAGCTGGACAGTGAGTGACAAAGCTCTACAGTGCCCAACAGAGCCAGACAAATCCTTACAGAGCCTGACAGAGACAGACAGATCTCCACAAAGACATACAGAACTAAACAAAACCCAACAGAGCTCGACAGGGCATGACAGAGCACAACAGAGCCCAACATAGTCAGACAGAGTCCCACATTGCCAAACAGAGCCTGACACAGCAAGACAGGTCCTGACAGAGTCAAACAGAGCCTGACAAAGCCTGACAGAGCCTGACAGACTCTGACAAAGACCAACAAAGCCTGACTGAACCAGATGGAGGCTGACAAAGCCTGACAGACCCCAGCAAACTCAACAGGGATTGACAAAGCCTCACAATTTTTGACAAACCTGGCAAAGCCCTACAGAACCCAACACAGATAGACAGATCCCAGCATGACTCATAAAAGCCTGACAGTACTTGATAGGACTCAACAAGGACTGACAGGACCCCACAGAGTCCAAAAACCTGACAGTGCTCAACAAAGCTCGACAGGGCCTGAGAGAGCTCAGAAATGCTTGACAGCACTCGACAGGGCCTGACAGAGCCCAACAGAGTTTTAAAGAGCCTGAAAGAGCCGAACAAAACCTGCAAGGCCTGGCAGAACATGACAGAGTCCAACAAAGCCCAACTAAGCCCAAGAGCTGATAGAGCCTGACAAGTTCTGACAAAGTCAGACAGGGCCTGACAAAGCCTGACAGAACCCAAAAGAGCCTGATAAGGCCTGACAGAGAATGACAGGGATTTACAGAGGCTGAAAAAGCCTGTTAGGGCAGAAAGACCCCAAAGGAGCTTGACACATCCTGACAACATGCCCTCTCACATCTATTTACAGAAAGAAGTATGTGAAACACACTTTCCTGCTTGAGGCTAAAGATGACTGTTGATGGTTGGGATACTACACACAAGTATGCATGGCTGCAAGAGAATACACATTTGGAGGGTACCTGTAAATATGTGCCTGTTCCTGGATGACCCTGTGTGTGGAAGCAGCTGTGCTTATAAGTGCTTGTCTGTCCACATGTGTGTGCTTTGATGTGGGTTCCATTCATGCTTAAACTTGAGTGAGCATACACGGCATGCTGTTTGTTGGAGAGGTTCCACATAAATCTAGTTGCACAGTCCTGCATTACTCATGAGGACAGATGCAAGGGAGCTCTGCTAGTAAAGAATCAGAGACACACATAGGCAGAACTGAATGGTGTGCCATGGTACTTCTCTCCCACGGTGAATTCTTCACAGTCGCCCTAGGAAAGATGTTTAACAATCCATCTACAAGAGAAAAAAGAGAGAACATGTCATAACGAGAAAGAACAGCAGAGTATCTCTTCACAAGCTCATCTCTGACGTATAGCTGAGGGCAAACACTTGTGTGCTGGTGTGAGAGGAAGTGTCTTTCCTGTAACCATTTGGTAGTTCTGCACAGTTACATGTGTTGGCATGACTATAAATGTCTAGGATACCTGCAGACTTGACCCACTGTGTGTGGAGACAGTGTCCCTGAAAGTCTGTGTGCATACATGTCTGCTGAATCTATCAGTATCTCCACACGCATGTGGGTACATGTCTTTCTCTCAACAAGTATGTGTGTTACTTTCATCGCCTGTGTGCTGATGTTGAGCTCAGTGGAGTGTGTCTGTTGACACTGAGTGTGTTGGTTTTGCCCGTGTGTAACAGGACAATCTTGACTGCTCAAGTAAACAGAGAAAAGGGAAATTATCTAGGTAGAGGCAACAAAGCAAAACCAAGGCAGGATTGAAGTGTGTTTGATATAGACGGTTTCCCTATGCTGGCTTTTCACAGTTATACGAGCAAAAAGCTGAGCAGCAGATCTACCAGAGAAACATTTCCAAAGAGGTCATTTAGTGAAAGAACAGCAGGGCCTGTGTGATACGGTTGCACGTGTAGCCATTTGTGTATCAAACGTCTCTATGGAAATTTGTCAGTCTGCACAGACATGCACGTGGTTGTACGTTCATACATGATGGTAGAGATGCAAAATTTTGAACGTGGTCCTGTGTTTGTACAAACTTGTGAGACCACCCATGGGGGTGTACATGCACGTGCATTTATTTAGAATCTTATTTATACAAGAGCTGTAGTATGTGCACAACTGTGAGCATTTGGGAAAGAGTTTCTGCATATATGTAGCTGACCTTTCATCTGCTTGCATGTGGACGCAAAAGTGATATGAAGAGAAGCTGCTAACAAAATGTAGACTGTGATTAAGGTACAAAGGACTTACCTGACATCAACCAATGCTGTGATAAATGCTTTCTAACCACCAGCAAAACGAGGGGATATTTTTCAACTTTTAGATCCTCCTGCATGACAAGTTGGAGGGAAGATTAAGTCGCATAGAAGCAGGGTGCTTAGGTTATGCTTGACTAGAAATTAATAGACGTATGGTAAGTAAGAAACTAATCAATTACTTAAGTGTGTACTAGTTGTGCTTCCAAGGAGAGCTGCAACATGGAGAAATCGATCAGCAGACACATGAAAAGACCCTCAGAAGCCCTGCAGAAACAGACTGCATGTCCTGTAAAGAGACGCTAGCTGGCAGCAAGGACTGCTAAATAAATAAATTCAGTTTAACCCTCTGTAGGGCTCTGTCAATCCTGTCAGGTTTTGTCAGGCTTTTTCAGGCCCTGCCAGTCTCTGTGTGGCTTTGTCAAGATTTGTTGGTCTCTCTCAGGCTTAGTCAGGCTCTACCGGACTCTGTTCAAGCTTTGTTGTGCTCTTTATGCCCTACAACACTTTTTCAGGCTCTTTAAAGCCCTGTCAGGCTCTGTCAGGCCTTGTCAGGCTCTGTTGGGTTCTATCAGGCTTTGTCAGGCTTTTTTGATCACTGTCCGTCTCTGTCAGGCTTTGTCAGGTTTTCTTGTCCTTCCTTATTCAGTCTTTGTCAGGTTCTGTTGGGCTTTCTCGGGGTCTATTGAGCTCTGTCAGGCTATGCCACAATTAATAGGTATTGTTGGGTATTGCCGAGCTCTGCTAGGCTCCATTGGGTGCTGTTGAGCTCTTTCAAGCTTTGTTCAGCTCTTTCAGGCTCTGTGAGGTTCTGTTGGAATATGTAAGGCTCTGTCAAGCTGTGTCAGGCCCCATCAGGCCATGCTAGATTCTACAGTTTGCTGTCATGTTCCGTCAGGATTTGTTGGACCCTGTTGAGTTCTGTTGGACTCTGTCAGGCACTGTTGTGCTCTGTCAATCTTTGTCGGGCCATGTGAGACTGTGTCAGGCTCTGTCAGGCTTTGTCAGGTTCTGCTAGGCTCTGTCAAGCTTTATCAGGCCATGACCAGCTGTGTCTATCTACGTCAGACTCTCTAGGGCATTTTCGGGCTGTATTGCCTCTATCGGGCTTTGCCAGTTTCTGTCTGACTCTGTGGGGCCTGTTTGGGCTCTGTCGGGTTTTGTTGGGCTCTGCAAGGCCCTGTCGAGTGTTGTTGGGCAGTGTTGCACTTTGCTGGGCTTCTTTGATCCCTGTGAGGCATTTTTGTTCTCTGTTGGACTTTGATGGCTTCTGTGAGGACCTGTGTGGTTCTGTAAGCTAAGCCCCTTTTGGGCTCTGTTGCAATCTGTCGAGGTCTGTCAGGCTCTGTTGGGCTTTGTCAGGCTGTGTTGGTCTCTGTAGGACTCTGTCAATCCCCATCAGGTTTTGTCAGGCTCTTTCAGGCCCTGTCGGTCTCTGTGTGGCTTTGTCGAGATCTGTTGGGTTTTGTCAGGCTCTGTCAGGATCTATTGGGCTCTGTCGGGATCTGTCAAGTTCCTTTGGGCTTTTTCTGCCCTACCAGGCTTTTTCAGGCTCTGCAAAGCCCTGTCAGGGTCTGTCAGGTCTTGTCAGGCTCTGTTGAGTACTGTCAGGCTTTGTCAGTGTGTGCACAAGCACAGGCATGTCGCAAGAAGAACCAGAGGCCACGAATGCAATTGCAAAGAGCAAGTTTTATTTTAGTTACCTCTCTGCTGGGGGATCTCCGAAGCCACATCTAAGCTCCCAGGCAGAGGTGATGTAAGCGGGGACGCAGGTGCTGTCAAGTTTAGCCCTGCTGGAAGATCATTAGGCCAGCTGCGCTCTCCTATATTTAAAGGCTTAGGGCAGATGCAACCTCCTACTGTGCTCTGCTCTTTCTCAAAACAAAGCAGGAATCTCAGAAATGATAAGGTACTGTAGGGTTTCTCTCAGGTCTATGTTATCTCACACGAAGTTCTACCTGTCAAGCATATCAGGTCAGTAAAACAATTAGTGCGATATATGTGTTTTCTTTATACCCCAGCTGTAGGTCACTTAAGCGTGTTTACGTTTCTCCTCCTTGCCCAATCTTCTGCAATGCCCATAGAGTCAGGCTCTGTTGATCCCTGCCAAGCTCCATCAGGTTCTGTCAGGCTTTGTTGGGATTTCTTACCTTTATTCAGGCTTTGTCAGACTCTGTCAGGTTTTGTCAGGTTCTTTAGGTCTGTCAGGCTCCATTGGGTGCTGTTGGGCTCTTTCAAGCTGTGTTGGGCCCTGTTGGGTTCTGTCAGGTTCTGTTGGAATCTGTAAGGCTCTGTCGAGCTGTGTCAGGCCCCATCAAGCCATGCTAGATTCTACAGTTTGCTATCATGTTCTGTCAGGATTTGTTGGGACCTGTTGAGTTCTCTTGGGCTCTGTCAGGCCCTGTTGGGCTTTGTCGGGATTTGTTGGGCCATGTGAGACTGTTTCTGGCTCAGTCAGGCTTTGTCAGGTTCTGTTAGGCTCTGTCAGGTTCTGCTAGGCTCTGGAGGGCCTGACAGAGGCCGATAAAGAGCAACACAGCCTGAAAAAGCTCAACAAAGCATTAAAGAGCACAACAGGGCCTGACACAGCTTGACAGAGCCTTACATATCCTGACAGAGCCTGACAGAGCCCAACAAAACTTGAAAGACCCCAACAGTACATAATGGAGCCTGACAGAGCTTCACAATACCCAGCAGAGTCCGACAAAACCTGACAGAGCCCTACAAATCCTGACATGGCCTGACAGAGCCTGATAGACCCTGAGAAAACCTGATGAAGCCCGACACAGCTTGCCAGGGCCTGACACAGCTTGACAGAGCCTTACAGATCTCAACAGAGCCCGACACAGCCAGACATAGCTTGAAAGAGCCCAACAGAACCTCACAGGAATTGACAGAGCCTAACAGAACCTGAGAGGAATTGATAGAGCTCAACTAAGCCTGACAGGGCCTGACAGAGCTTGACAAGGCCCAGTAGAGCCAGATAAAGTGTAACAGAGCCCGAAAGAGCATGACAGGGCCTGAAAGAGCCCAACAGGGCCTGACTAAGCCCAACAGGGCCTAACAGGGCCTACCAGAAACTGAGAGAGCACACCAGGGCATGACAGAGCCTGACAGTTCAACAAAGCTTGACAGAGCCCCACAAAACCTGAAAAAGCTGGACAGAGCCCGACACAGTCTGACAGGGCCTAACAAAGCCCAACAGAGATTAACAGGGCCTGATGGAAATGACTTTACAACCCTTGAGATTGTAAAGAAGGTATGTATTTACACGGTGCCAGACACACGGGGGAGAACTCCGCCCAAGACGTGTGTAAATTTACAGTAGCTGTGAGCTTGATTAAATGCAGTAAAATGTTACATATTCATGAAAGTTTTAGGAATGCCAATACATATTCATAACCTGTTCCCAAGAAGGTGGTTCTTATGACAGTGAGTTCCGGGAGACCATTTCCAAAGTCTCCACCTCCGGCTCCTCCTGGTTGCAGCTGCGCAGTGATCGTGAACCCTGGTCGTCTTCTCTATACATGGTCACCTTTGGTCCAGTGTGATGTGTTGGTTAGGACTCAGACTTCTGAGTTGGTTAAAACTGGCATATCTCCTGTCCTGTGCCCAAGTTTCTGTTATCTAGTTCACCCAAGGATGCACCAAGGATGCACCCAAGGATTATTATCTTTGCAAGGCATCAGGGAACTCCTGTTTCTCGTACAATAAATTACACAAAGCTAAGCAAGGCTAGGCAATAGTGATGTGGATTAAAGGGTAAGCTTTCTAAGTGTTAGCTCCTTAGTTCTTCAAGTGTTAGCTAGTTAACTGTTCGGTAATTAATTGTTAATTCCCTGTATCAACCTACATGCCCCAAAAATGCCCGACAAAGGCTGGTATGGCCCAACAGATCACGACAGAGCCCAACAGAGTAGACACGGCATGACGCAGATTGACAGCACCCTACATGCCCCAAAAAAGCCTGACAAAGCTTGATATGGCCTGACAGATCCTGACGGAACCCGACAGGTCCTGACAGAGCCCAATAGTGCCCAACAAAGCCCTACAGAGCCCAACAGGACCTCACAGATCCTGACAGAACCAGACAGAGCCTACCAGGGACTGACAGAGCCCGCAAGAGCCTGACAGAGCCCGACAAACCACGACAGACTTCGACAAAGCTTGACAGAGCCCACCAGGGCCTGACAGAGCAAGACAGGGCCTGCCAGATCCCAACACAGCTCAACAGGGTTTGACAAATCCAGACAGAGAACGATAGAGCCCAGCAGGACTAGAGAGAGGCTGACAAAGTGCAATAGAGACTAAAAGAGCTCAACAAAGCATTACAGAGCCTGACAGGGCCTGACACAGCTTGGCAGAGCCTTACAGATCTTGACAGAGCTTGAAAGACCCCAACACAACCTGACAGGAATTGACAGAGCCCAACAAAGCTCAACAGTGCCCGACAAAGATTGACAAAGTCCAACAGAGCCAGATAAAGCGTGACAGAGCCCAAAAAATATGACAGGGTCTGAAAGAGCCCTACAGGGCTAGACAGAACACAACAGGGCTTAAAACAGCATATCAGAAACTGAGAGAGCCAGTCACGCCGTGATAAAGCCCAACAGAGCCTGAAATACCCAACTGTGGCAGGATGCAAACCACCCTCTCTCCCCCTCCCTCCTTCATCATGGAAGGAGTAGACACATCTCCCTCTCTCTCTGCTGCTTGAGGCTAACAACTTCTTTTGTTTGGCCTCAGGACTCCTCTGACCAGGGCCATTAAGAGAAAGGAGAAGGGATTCACAGAACCCTAGATACCCTGACAAAACCCGACAGAGGTTGACAAAACCCAACAGAGTCTGACAGATCTTGACAGAGATCGACAGAGCCCAAAAGGGGCTTACAGGATTTGGAGGACTCTGTTGGGTTTTGTCGGGCTCTGTTGGGTATTGTCAAGCTCTGTCAGGCTCCATTGGGTGCTGTTGAGCTCTTTCAAGCTTTGTTGGGCCCTCTTGGGCTCTCTCAGATTATTTTGGGATCTGTAAGACTCTGTCGAGCTGTGTCAGGCCCTGTCAGGCTCTGTAATGCTTTGTTGAGCTCTTTTAGGCTCTGTCACACTCTGTCAGCCTCTGTCAGGTCCTGCTGAGCTCTAACATTTGCTATGAGGTGTTGTCAGGATTTGTTAAAACCTGTTGAGTGTTGTTGGGCTCTGGCAAGCCTGTCATTCTCTGTCAGGCCCTGGTGGGCTC
The DNA here is from genome assembly GCF_037038585.1 of Patagioenas fasciata. Classification (NCBI taxonomy): domain Eukaryota; kingdom Metazoa; phylum Chordata; class Aves; order Columbiformes; family Columbidae; genus Patagioenas; species Patagioenas fasciata. The sequence continues at coordinate 22,807,560 of NC_092524.1, read as the reverse complement.
TCTCAAGATTTGTCAAGCTCTGTTGGATTCTGTTGGGTTATGTCGGGCTCTGTAAGGCTCTTGTGGGCTCTGTCAGTCGCTGGCAGGCTCTGTTGGGTTCTGTCAGGATCAGTCAGACCCTGCTGGGTTCTATCAGGATCTCTTGGGATCTGTTAAGCTTTCTTAGGTTTTGTCGGGCTCTGTCATGATCTGTTGGTCCGTATCAGGCTTTGTCAGGCTTTTTTGGGGCCTGTAGGGCACTGTCAATCTGTGTCATGCCCTGCCGGGCTCTGTCGGGCCTTGTCAAGCTCTGTCCAGCTCTTTTAGGCCGTGATGGGCTCTGTCTATCTATGTTGAGCTCTCTAGGGCATTTTCAGGTTGTGATGGGCTCCATTGGGCTTTGTCGATTTCTGTCAGACTCTGTGGGGCCTGATCAGGCTCTTTTGGGTTTTATTGGGCCCTGTCAGGTCTTGTCAAGCGTTGTTGGGCAGTGCTGGGCTTTGTTGGGCTTTTTTGATCCCTGTCGGGCTTTGTCAGTCTCCGTCAGTTTTTGAGGGCTTCTGTCAGGACCTGTGGGGTTCCTTAAGCCCCTTTCAGGCTCTGTCAGTCTCTCTCGTGATCTGTCAGGCTCTGTTGGGCTTTGTCAGGTTCTGTCAGGTTCTGTAGGGCTCTGTCAATTCCTGTCAGGTTTTGTCAGGGTCTTTCAGACCCTATCAGTCTCTGTGTGGCTTTGTCAAGATCTGTTGATCTTTATTGGGCTCTGTCAGGCTCTGTCAGGCTCTGTCAAGCTCCTTTGAGCTCTTTCTACCTTACCAGGCTTTTTCAGGCTCTGTAAAGTCTTGTCAGGCTCTGTCAGGCTCTGTGAGGATCTGTCGGGTTTAGTTAGGCTTTGTCGGACTCTTTCGATTCCTGTTGGGCTCTGTCAGTCTTTGCTGGGCTTTATCGGGCTTTCTCAAGGTCTATCAGGCTCTGTCAGGCCATGTAAGGATTTGTAGGTTTCTGACGGGTTTTGTTGGGCTCTATTGAGTACTGTCAAACTCTGTCAGGTTTCATTGGGTGCTGTTGGGCTCTTTCCAGGTTTTTTTAGCCCAGTCAGGTTCTGTTGGAATGTTTAAGGCTCTGTCAATCTGTGTCAGGCCCTGTTGGACTCTACAGTTCACTGTCAGGTGCTGTCAGGGTTTGTGGGGCCCTGTCGAGTCTGTCGAACAGGGCCTGACAGAGGCTGAAAAGCACTACAGAACCTGAAAGAGCTCAACAAAGCATTACAAAGCACAACAGGGCCTGACACAGCCCGAAAGAGCTTTACAGATCCTGACAGAACCTGACAGAGCCCAACAGAGCCCAACAAAGCTTGAAAGTGCCCAACAGCGCCCAGTGGAGTCTGACAGAGCTTGACAATACCTAACAGAGCTCCACAAAACCCGACAGAGCCCTACAAATTCTGACATGGCCTGACAGAGCACAATAGACCCTAAGAAAGTCCGACAGAACCCTAAAAAGCCTGAATAAGGGCAAGAAAGCCTGACAAAGCCAGACAAAGCCTGACAAAGCCAGACTAAGCCTGACAAAGCCCAACAGGGATTGAAAGAGTCTAAGCCTGACAGAACCTGACAGAGCATGACAGAGACCAACAGAGCCTGCCAGAGATAGACAGAGGCTGATAAAACACGTCAGAGCCCAAAAGATCTTGACAAAACTTGACAGAGCCCACCAGGGCCTGACAGAGCATGACAGTATAAGTTGGGGAATGACCCATTAGAGAGCAGTGTAGGGGAAAGGGACCTGGGGGTCCTGGTGGACAGCAGGATGACCATGAGCCAGCACTGTGCCCTTGTGGCCAGGAAGGCCAATGGTATCCTGAGGTGTATTAGAAGGAGGGTGGTTAGTAAATCAAGAGAGGTTCTCCTTTCCCTCTACTCTCCCCTGGTGTGACCACACCTGGAATATTGTGTCCAGCTCTGGGCCCCTCAGCTCAAGAAGGACAGGGAACTGCTGAAGAGAGTCCAGCATGGGGCAACAAAGATGATTAAGGGAGTGGAGCACCTCCCCTATGAGGAAAGGCTGAGGGAGTGGGGTCTCTTTAGCTTGGAGAAGAAGAGGCTGAGGGGTGACCTCATTGATGTTTACAGATATATAAAGGGTGAGTGTCACGAGGATGGAGCCAGGTTCTTCTCAGTGACAACAAATGATAGCACAAGGGGTAATGGGTTCAAACTGGAACACAAAAAGTTCCACCTAAATTTGAAAAGAACCTTCTTCTCAGTAAGGGTGACAGAACACTGTAACAGGCTGCCCAGGAAGGTTGTGGAGTCTCCTTCTCTGGAGACATTCAAAACCCACCCGGACGCCTTCCTGTGTAACTTCATCTACGTGATCCTGCTCTGGCAGGGGGATTGGACTAGATGATCTTTCAAGGTCCCTTCCAATCCCTAACATTCTGTGATTCTGTGATTCTGTGACAGGGCCTGACAGAGAACAACACAGCTCAACATGGTTCCAGAAACCCCACAACACCTGATAACAAATGATAGAGCCTGGCAGGACCTGACAGAGGCTGACAAAGTGCGACAGAGACTAAGTGAGCTCAACAAAGCGTTACAGAGACTGACTGGGCCTGACACAGCTTGACAGACCTTGACAGATCTCGACAGAGCCCGACAGGGCCAGACAGAACTTGAAAGACCCAAACAGAACATGAAAAAAAATTGACAGAGCCCAGCTAAGCCTGACAGCTCCTGACAAAGCTCAACAAGGCCCAACAGAACCAGACAAAGCATGACAGAGCTTGAAAGAGCATGACAGAACCTGAAAGAGCCCAGTAGAACCTGACAGAGCACAACAGGGCTTAACACAGCATATCAGAAACTGAGAGAGCCTTCCAGGGCATGACAGAGCCCAGCAGAGTCTGACAGACTTCGACAAAGCTTGACAAAGCCCAACAGAACCTGAGAAAGCCTGACAGAGCCCAACACAGTCTGACAGGGCCCGACAAATCCCAACAAAGCCCAACAGGGCCTGACAGAGCCCAACAGAACTCGACAAGGCTTGACAACTCCTGGCAGCACCTGAAAGTGAACTATAGACTCCAGCAGGGCTTTGCAGGGCCTGACACAGCTTGACAAAGGCGAACAGTACCCACTGGAGCCTGACAGAGCTCCACAATACCCATCAGAGTCTGACAAAACCTGACAGAGCCCTACAAATCCAGACATGGCCTGACAGAGCCCGATAGACCCTGAGAAAGCCCAATAAAGCCCAAGAAAGACTGACAGAACCCGAAAGAGCATGAAAGGGTCTGAAGGAGCCCAATAGGGCCTGGCAGAGCACAACAGGGCCTAACAGAGCATATTAGAGACAGAGAGTCCTCCAGGGCATGACAGAGCCTGACAGACTTCAACAAAGCTTGACAGAGCCCAACAGAACCTGAGAAAGCCTGACAGAGCCTTACACAGTTGCACAGGGCCCAACAAATCTGGACAGAGTCCAACAGGTCCTGACAGAGCCCCACAGAACCCGACAGGGCCCGATAAGTCCTGACAGCACCTGTCAGTGAACTATAGGCTCCAGTAGGGACTGACAGAGGCTGACAAAGCACGGCAGAGCCTGAAAGAGCTCACCAAAGCATTACAGAGCACAACAGGGCCTGACAGAGCCCAGGAGAGCCCATCAAACTTCTTGCATCTGGGTCTCCTGCCATCTCAGTAATTCCTTCAGGCTCTACATGTGTCTCTCCTCCTGGAAGGCAGGGTGATTTTGTTGTAGTCCATTCTGGTGCTCCATTGAGTTCTCCAGCAGAGGCACGTCAGCTGGATTAACTTGTCCTGGCTTGTTGAAACTTGTTGGTTGTCACCGTTCATCATCAGAGGCAGGAAATGGCTCAAATGGTGCAAACGGTATAATTTGCTTGCCTATCCAGAACTCCAAATCTGATACGGGACGTATCAGCAGCATTGATTTCTCAGAGTTCTTGGAGCGGGGGCACTTCGAAGCAGGTAGCTCTAGGGGCACGGCATACACTTCCGGTTCTCCTGAGACTTCCTCCGTCAGCAACCTGATCTCCCATCACTGTTCAGCACGGTCGCAACCCTCGTGGCTTGCCCTTGTGACAACCTCCCATAGTTCACTCCCTATCTCCTCCCATGTACAAGGAGAAAAAATTCATCTGAAGCTCGAACATAACCCTTCCACTGGGTGAATAATAGAAGATGTTCCACCCTGTCTTTTTCAAATATCTTCCTGTTTATGCAGCCAGCTGCAGAATACTTTACACTATTGCTTTTTCTTTCACGGATACCGCATTTCCCATGCCTTGATTTCCTGTAGGCCTACTTTCTACTTTTTTTCGAGCACCCAGCTATCTTCGCCTGCCTGGTGGCCCTCTCGCATCTTCGCTTCCGGCGATCTTCTTCGATACACAGTATCATGTCAGAGTCACCAAAATGTTGCTTTTCCATGCGAGAGATGGAACCTGACACACCAACGTGACGTTCGCAGAGTTCATTTTATTGTCTGACCGGGCTAGCTTTATACCAAAGCTGCCCTGTCCACACGCCTTGCAAAAATGTGATTGGTTACAGCACGCACTATACAATAACGTGATAGGCCGCATGCAGTGTCTACACGATCTACACGCGTGTATCGGCAATTGCTCATTGCTTGTTATCTTCTTATAAGGTTCCTTTTGTTTCTTTGCCTCTGGCTTCACCTCTCAGTCAGGCTGGTGAAAACCTCATCCCCCCAGGGGGTGGCTCTGCCACTACATGTGTGTTTTCTTGAGATCCTTGCATCTCTCTTGGGCTCTGTCAGCCTCTGTTGGACTCTGTCAAGCTCCTTTGGGCTCTTTCTGCCCTACCAGCCTTTTTCAGTCTCTGTAAAGCCCAGTCAAGTTCTGTCAGGCCTTGCCAGGCTCTGTCAGGTTCTGACAGGCTTTGTTGGGCTCTTTCGATCCCTGTCAGGCTCTGTCAGGGTTTCTCAAGGTCTATCGGGCTATGTCAGACCATGCCAGGATTTGTGGGGCTCTGTCGGGTTTTGTCGGGCTTGGTTGGGTATTGTCGAGCTCTGTTAGGCTCCATTGGGATTTGTTGGACTCATTCAAGTTTTGTTGGGGCCTGTTGGGCTCTGTCAGGCCCTGTTGGACTCTGAAGTATTTTTTTGAGTTCCTTCAGGATCTGTCATGCTTTGTTGGTCTCTGTCAGGCCCTGTTGGATGCCATACTTCACTGTCAGGTGCTATCAGGATTTGTTGGGCACTGTCGAGTTCTGTTGGGCTCTGTCAGGTTCTGCCTGTCAAGCTCCTTCGGGCTTGAGAGTATGAGTGAAGTTATTTATTTAACATTCTTTGCTGCCGTCTAGCGTCCTACTCAGTAATGCAGCCTGTTTCTGCAGGGATTCTGAGGGTTTATTCTTTTGTCCTCTGATCGAGTTCTCCACGTTGCAGCCCTCCTCGGAAGCGCAAATAGTACACACGTAAGTAATTGATTAGTTTCCTACTTACCATACATCTATTAATTTCTAGTCAAGCATAACCTAAGCACCCTGCTTCTATACTACTTAATCTTCTGTCTCCAACTTGTCATGCAGAAGGATCTGAATTTTGAAAACTATCTCTTTGTTTTGCAGGTGGTTAGAAAGCATTAATCATCGCATTGATTACTGATGGGTAAGTCCTTTGTACCTTAATCGCAGTCTACATAAGGTTAGCAGCTTCTTTTCATATTGCTTTTGTGTCCACATGCAAGCAGGGAACAAAGCCTGACAGAGCCCGAGACGGATCGAAAGAGCCCGACAAAGCCCAACACTGCCCAACAACTCTTGACAAGGTCTGACAGAGCCCAAAAAATCCCAACAGAGCCCGAGCAGGCCCCACAGAGTCTGACAGAAACCGGCAAGGCCTGATAGAGGCCATCACAACCCTGAAAATGCCCTAGAGAACCCGACATAGAAAGACAGAGCCTGTCACCACCTAAAAGACCTGCACAGAGCTTGACAAGGCCTGACAGAGCCTGACAGGCCACGACAAAGATTGACAGGGCCCTACATGCCCCAAAAAAGCACAACAAAGCCTAATATGGCCTGACGGATCATGACGGAGCCCGACAAAATGTGAGAAAGACAAGCAGATCTTGACAGATATGACAGGACCCAATAGTATCTGACAAAACACAACAGGGCTTAACACAGTGTATAAGAAACTAAGACAGCCTGCCAGGACACGACAGAGCCCGACAGAGCATGACAAACTTCAACAAACTTGACAGAGCCCAACATAACCTGAGAGCGCCTGACAGAGCCCGACAGGGTCCAATAAAACTTGAAAGAACCCAACAAATCCGAATGGAGCCTGACAGAGCTTGACAATACCCATCTGAGCCCGAGAAAACCCGACAGAGCCCTACAAATCCTCACATGGCCTGACAGAGCCTGATAGACCCTGAGAAAGCACAACAGAGCACGACAGGTATCAAAAGAGCCCGACACATCCTGACAGAACCTGACAGACCCTGACAAGGCCTGACAGAGCATGTCAGGGCTTTACAGACCCTGAAAAAAGGCTGGTAGGGCAGAAAGAGCCCAAAGGAGCTTGACAGAGTCTGACAGAGACTGACAGAGCCCAAGAGACACCAAAGGAGCTCGACAAAACACACAAAGACTGATAGGGCATGAAAGAGCCCGACAAAACCTGACAGGGATTGACAGAGCCCACCAGAGCCTGACATAGCCTGAAAAAGACCAGCAGAGCCTTACAGATCACGACAGAGACCAACAGAGCCTGAAAGGGGTTACAGAGCCTGACAGAGCCCAAAAGGGCCTGACAGAGCCCAAAAGGGCCTGACAGAGCCCAACAGAAACTGAAGGAGCCCAACAAATCCTGACAGCACCTGACAGTGAACTATAGAGTCCATCAGGGCCTGTCAGGGCCTAACACAGCTCGACAGAGCCTTATACATTCTGACAGAGCCTCACAAAGCCCAACAGAGCCCAACAAAGCTTAAAAGAGCCCAAGAGAACCCAAAAGAGACTGAAACATCTCAACAAAGCATTACAGAGCCTGACAGGGCTTGACACACCTTGACAGAACCTTACAGATCTCGACAGAGCCAGACAGGGCCAGACAGAGCTTTAAAGAGCCCAACAGAACCAGACAGGAATTCACAGAGGCCAACTAAGCCTGACAATGCCTGACAAAGCTTGACAAGACTCAACACAGCCAGATAATGCGTGACAGAGCCCAACAGAACATCACAGGGCCTAAAAATGCTCAAAAGGACCAGACTGAGCATGACAGGGACTAACACAGTCTACTAGAAACTCAGAGGGACCGCCAGGGCATGACAGAGACTGACAGATTTTGGAAAAGATTGACAGAACCCAACAGAACCTGAAAAAGCCTGACAGAGCCTGACACAGTCTCACAGAGCCAGACAAAACCTGGCAGAGCCCAAAAGGGTCTGACAGATCTCAACAGAAACTGACAGTTCTCAACAGAAACTGACAGGGCCCGACAAATCCTGACAGCACCTGACAGCGAAATACAGAGTCCTGCAGGGCCTCACAGAGCCTTACAATGTATGACAGAGGCTGAATAAACACAACAGAGGTTTAGGTTTATTGTTAGGGTCATAGGTATGCTAAGGGTGGGGGTTAGGTTAGGGTTAGAGTTAGGCTTAAGGTTAGGTTTAGGACTGTGGTTTAACTTAGGTTAGTGTTAGGGTCAGGGTTATGTTAAGGGTCAGGGCTAGGTTAGGGTTAGGGTTAGGGTTAAGTTAGGGTTAGGGTTAGGATTAAGGTTAGTTTAGGCTTAGAGATAGGGTTAAGTTTCCGTTTAGGGTTCTGGTTTTACTTAGGTTATTGTTAGGGTCAGGGTTATGGTAAGGGTCAGGGCTAGGTTACGGTTAGGGTTAGGGTTAGGGTTAGGGTTAGGGTTAGGGTTAGGGTTAGGGTTAGAGTTAGGGTTAGGGTTAGGGTTAGGGTTAGGGTTAGGGTTAGGGTTAGGGTTAGGGTTAGGGTTAGGGTTGGGTTAGGTTTAGAGTTAGGGTTAGTGTTAGGCTTAGCTCAGGGTTAGGGTGAGGTTTAGGGTTGTGGTTAAACTTAGATTACGGTTAGGGTTAAGGGTATGGTAAGGGTGGGGGTTAGGTTAGGGTTAGTGTTAGGATTAGGGTTAGGGTTAGGGTTACAGTTAGGGTTAGGGTTAGCGTTAGGGTTAGGGTTAGGGTTAGGGTTAGGGTTGGGTTAGGTTTAGAGTTAGGGTTAGGGTGAGGTTTAGGGGTATATTTTAACTTAGGTTAGTGTTAGTGTCAGGGTAATGGTAAGGGTCAGGGCTATGTTAAGGTTAGTGTTAGGCTTAGGTTAGGGTTAAGGTGAGGTTTAGGTTTATGGTTGAACTTAGGTTATGGTTAGGGTCACGAGTATAGTAAGGGTGGGTGTTAGGGTTAGAGTAAGGGTTAGGGTTAGGGTCAGGTTACGGTTAGCATTAGGATTAGGGTTAGGGTTAGGGTTAGGTTACGCTTAGCGTTAGGGTTAGGCATAGGGTTCGGTTAGGTTTAGAGTTAGGGTTAGATTTAGGATAAGGGTATGGTTTAACCTAGGTTATTGTTAGGGTCAGGGTTATGGTAAGGGTCAGGACTATGTTAGGGTTACGATTAGCGTTATGGTTAGGATTAGGGGTAGGCTAGGGTTAGGGTTAGGGTTATGATTTGGGTTAGGGTTAGGGTTAAGGTTAGGGTTAGCGTTAGCGTTAGGGTTGGGATTAGGGTTGGGTTAGGGTTAGAGTTAGGGTTAGTGTTAGGTTTAAGTTAGGGTTAGGGTGAGGTTTAGGATTATGGTTACACTTAGATTATGGTTAGGGTGCCGGGTATGGTAAGGGTGGGAGTTAGGTTAAGGTTAAGGTTAGGGTTAGGTTACCATTAGCTTTAGGGTTAGGAATAGATTTAGTTTAGGGTTAGAGATAGGGTTAGAGTTAGGATAACTAACTGGGATGGTTTAACTTAGGTTAGGGTTAGGGTCAGGGCTATGGTAAGGGTCAGGGCTAGGCTAGGGTTAGGGTTAGGGTTAGTGTTAGTGTTAGGGTTAACATTAGCGTTGGGTTAGGGTTAGAGCTATGGTTAGTGTTAGGTTTACATTATGGTTTGGTAAAGGTTTAGGGTTATGGATAAACTTAGGTTATGGTTAGGGTCACGGGTATGGTCAGGAAGGGGGTTAGGGTTAGGTTAGAGTTACGATTAAATTTAGGTTTAGGGTTATGGTTTAATTAGGTCAGTGTTAGGGTCAGGGTTATGGTCAGGGTCAGGGCTAGGTTAGGGTTAGTGATAGGGTTAGGGTTAGGTTTAGGGTTGGGTTAGGCTTAGAGTTACGGTTAGTGTTAGGCGTAGGTTAGGGTTAGGGTGGGGTTTAGGGTTTTGGGTAAACTTAGGTTATGGTTAGTGTCACGGGTATGGTTAGTTGTAGGGTCAGGGTTCTGGTAAGGGTCAGGGCTAGGTTAGGATTAGATTTAGGGTTAGGGGTAGGATAAGAGTTAGTTAGGGTTAGGGTTAGGATTACGGTTATCTTAGACTTAGAGTTAGGGTTGCGTTTACGTGTAGGCTTATGGTTTAACTTAGGTTAGTGTTAGGGTCAGGGTTACGTTAAGGGTCAGGGCTAGGTTAGGGTTAGGGTTAGGGTTAGGGTTAGTGTTTTGTTAGAGTTAGAGTTAAGCTTAGGTTAGGGTTAGGTTGAGGTTTATGGTTAGGGCTAGGGTTAGGGTGAGGTTTATGGTTATGGTTAAACTTAGGTGTTGATTAGCAGCATGAATATGGTAAGAGTGGGGATTAGGTTAGAGTTCAGGTTAGGGTTCGGGTTAGGATTAGGGTTAGGGTTAGGGTTAGGGTTAGGTTTTTGTTAGGGTTAGGGTTAGGGTTAGGATTAGGGTTAGGGTTAGGGTTAGGGTTAGGGTTAGGGTTAGGGTTAGGGTTATGTTAGTGTATGGGTTTGGATCAGGGTTAAGTTTAGGCTTAGAGTTAGGGTTAAGTTTAGGCTTATGGTTTAACTTAGGTTAGTGTTAGGGTCAGGGTTATGGTAAGGGTCAGGGCTAGGTTAGGGTTAGGGTTAGTATTAGCATAAACATTAGGGTTGGGCTAGGGTTAGAGTTAGGGTTAGTGTTAGGCTTAGGTTAATGTTAGGGTAAGGTTTAGGGTTATGGTTAAGCTTCGGGTTAGGATCACGGGTATGGTAAGGGTGGGGGTTTGGTTAGGGTTAGGTTTAGAGTTAGGGTTAGGTTTAGGTTTAGGGTTATGGTTTAACTTAGGTTAGTGTTAGGGTCAGGGTTATGGTAAGGGTCTGGGTTAGGTTAGGGTTAGGGTTAGGGTTAGTGTAAGGTTTAGGATTAGGGTTAGTTTTAGGATAAGGTTTAGGTTAGGGTAAATGTTAGTATTAGGGTTAGCTTAGGCTTAGAGTTAGGGTTAGGCATGGTTTAGGTTAGGGTAAATGTTAGTATTAGGGTTAGCTTAGGCTTAGAGTTAGGGTTAGGCTTAGGTTTAGGGTTGTGGGTTAGCTTAGGCTCAGAGATAGGGTTGAGGTTTAGGCTTATGGTTTAACCTAGGTTAGTGTTAGGGTCAGGGTTATGGTAAGGGTCAGGGCTTGGTTATGGTTAAGGTTAACGTTAGTGTTAGAATGAGGGTTGGGTTAGAATTAAGGTTAGTGTTAGGCCTAGGTTAGGGTTAGGGTGAAGTTTAGGGTTATGGTTAAACTTAGGTTACAGTTAGGGTCACGGGTATGGTAAGGGTGAGGGTAACGTAAGGGTTAGGTTAGGGTAAGGGTTAGGCTTAGGGTTAGGGTTAGGGTTAGGGTTAGGTTTACGGTTAGGGTTAGGGTTAGGGTTAGGGCTAGAGTTAAGGTTAGTGTTAGGCTTAGGTTAATATTAGGGTAAGGTTTAGTGTTATGGTTAAACTTTGGTTATGGTTAGGGTCACAGGTATGGTAAGGGTGGGGGTTTGGTTACGTTTAGGTTTAGAGTTAGGGATAGGTTTAGGTTTAGGGTTATGGTTTAATTTAGGTTAGTGTTAGGGTGAGGGTTATGGTAAGCGTCAGGGCTAGGCTAGGGTTAGGGTTAGGATTAGGGTTAGGGTTAGTGTTAGGGTTAGCATCAACGTTGGGCTAGGGTTAGAGTTAGGGTTAGTGTTAGGCTTATGTTATGGTTTGGTTAAGGTTTAGGGTTGTGGATAAACTTAGGTTATGATTAGGGTCACGAGTATGGTAAGGGAGGGGGTTAGGGTTAGGGTTAGGTTAGAGTTAGATTTAGGTTTAGTGTTATGGTTTTAATTAGGTTAGTGTTAGGGTCAGGGTTACGGTCAGGGTCAGGGCTAGGTTAGGGTTAGATTTAGGGTTAGGGGTAGGGTTAGGGTTAGTATTAGGGTTGTGTTAGAGTTAGAGTTAGGGTTAGTGTTAGACTTAGGTTAGGGTTAGTGTGAGGTTTAGGGTTATGGTTAAACTTAGGTGTTGGTTAGTGTCATGGGCATGGTAAGGGTGTGGATTAGGTTCGGGTTAGGGTTAGGGTTAGGGTTGTGTTAGTGTAAGAGTTTGCATTAGGCTTAGCTTAGGCTTAGAATTAGGGTTAGGGTTTAACTTAGGTTATTGTTAGGGTCAGGGTTATGGGAAGGGTCAAGGTTAGGTTAGGGTTAGGGTTAGTGTTAGCATTAGCATTAGAGTTGGGGTAAGGTTAGGGTTAGGGTTAGTGTTAGGCTTAGGTTAGGGTTACGGTAAGGTATAGGGTTATGGTTAAATTTAGCTTATAGTTGTGATCACGGATATGGTAAGGGTGGCGTTTTGGTTAGGGTTAGTGTCGTGGTTTTGTTACACAGCACGTTTCTCTTTTAGTGAGTTTTGCCTGTCAGCTAAAGCCTTCATATTACGTGCATTTTCCTGGAGAACCAGACACATGTTTTGGTAAACCTAGCAATGGAATGCAAACTTATTGATAAGTACGGATGGACATCTCGCGAGAGGGGCAACGAGAAACCGGTGACCAAGAGACTGACCAACTGTGTATAACATTCCATTCATGTGAATACTTCATATAAAAGTGTTAGATCACAAGGATCTCATCCCTTTTCCCCTTTCCCTTTTCCTTTTTCTGCTTATGACGGACATTAGGAGAGGACCTTGCTAGTTGTCCCTGCGAACTGAGGCCTAGTGAGAGACTGAATCCAGCTCCGGTTGGCTACAGAGTCTAATCCAGGACTTTGGGTGCTGGCTGTGCAGTTGCTGAGACTTTCAAGATTGGTAGCATTAGTGAAACATCTTTAATTTTTCCAACTCTCTTCTCTCTGTCCTTCTTTCCCTCCCGATCGCCTGTCCTTAGTGGGAAGGGGGGAGAGGGAGGGGCAAAAGGGGGAAGTGGAGAGGAGAGGAGGTTAACAATACATCTGCCAGGGTTTGATTGTCACCCCACAATCTTAACCCTCGACAGTTAGGTTTAGAGTTAGGGTTAGGTTTAGGTTTAGGGTTATGGTTTAACTTGGGTTAGTGTTAGGGTCAGTGTTATGGTGAGGGTCAGTGCTAGGTTAGGGTTAGGGTTAGGGTTAGGGTTAGGGTTAGGGTTAGGGTTAGGGTAAGGTTTAGGGTTAGTGTTAGCATTAGGATAAGGTTTAGGTTAGGACAAGTGTTAGGATTAGGGTTAGCTTAGTCTTAGATTTAGGGTTAGGCTTAGGCTTAGGGTTATGGTTTAACTTAGGTTAGTGTAAGGGTGAGTGGTACGGTAGGGGTCAGGGCTAGGTCAGGGCTTGGTTAGTGTTAGGGTTAGGGTTTGGGTTAGGGATAGGGTTAAGGTTAGGGTTAGGGATAGGGTTAAGGTTAGGTTTAGGATTAGGGTTAGGGTTAGCGTTAGCGTTAGTGTTAGGTTTAGGGTTGCGTTAGTGTTAGTGTTAGGCTAAGGTTAGGGTTAGGGTGAGGTTTAGGGTTATGGGTAAACTTAGATTATGGTTAGTGTCACGGGTATGGTAAGGGTGGGGTTTAGGTTAGGGTTAGGATTAGGGCTAAGGTTAGGGTTAGGTTATGGTTAGCGTTAGGGTTAGGAATAGGGTTAGCTTAGGGTTAGCGTTAGGGTCAGAGTTAGGATAAGGGTATGGTTTTACTTAGGTTAGTGTTAGGGTCAGGGTTATGGTAAGGGTCAGGGCTAGGTTAGGGTTAGGGTTAACGTAAGGGTTAGGATTAGGTTTAGAATAAGCTTTAGGTTAGGGTAAGGGTTAGGATTAGGGTTAGCTTAGTCTTAGAGTTAAGGTTAGGTTTAGGGTTAGCTTAGGGTTAGCATTAGGGTTAGAGTTAGGATAAGGGTATGGTTTTACTTAGGTTAATGTTAGAGTAGGTTTATGGTAAGGCTCAGGGCTAGATTAGGGTTAGGGTTAAGGTTAAAGTTAGGGTTAGGGTTAGTGTTAGGCTTAGGACAGGGTCAGGGTGAGGCTTAGGGTTATGGTTAAACTTAAGTTATGGTTAGGGTCACAGGTACGGTGAGGGTGGGGGTTAGGTTAGGGTTAGGGTTAGGGTTAGGGTTAGGGTTAGGGTTAGGGTTAGGGTTAGGGTTAGGGTTAGGGCTAGGTTACGGTTAGCGTTAGGGTTAGGGTTAGGGTTTGGTTAGCGTTAGAGTTAGGATTAGATTTAGGATAAGGCTACGCTTTAACTTAGGTTAGTGCTAGGGTCAGGGCTAGGTTAGGGTTAGGCTTAGGCTTAGGGTTAGGGTTAGGGTTAGGCTTAGGGTTAGGGTTAGGGTTAGGGTTAGGGTTAGGGTAAGGGTTAGGGTTAGGGTTAGGTTTAGGATAAGGTTTAGGTTAGGGTAAGGGTCAGGATTAGGCTTAGCTCAGGCTTAGAGTTAGGGTTAAGGTTAGGGTTCTGGTTTAATTTAGGTTAGTGTTAGGGTCAGTGTTATTGTAAGGGCCAGGGCTAGGTTAGGGCTAGGTTAGTGTTAGGTTTAGTGTTAGGTTTAGGGTTGGGTTACGGTTAGCGTTAGTGTTGGATTTAGGGTTGAGTTAGGGTTAGAGTTAGGGTTAGTGTTAGGCTTAGGTTAGGGTTAGGGTGAGGTTTAGGGTTATGGTTAAACTTACGTTATGGTTAGGATCACAAGTATAGTAAGTGTGGGGGTTAGGTTAGGATTAGGGTTAGGTTTAGGGTTGTGGTTTAACTGAGGTTAGTGTTAGGGTCAGGGTTATGGTGAGGGTCAGTGCTAGATGAGGGTTATGGTTAGGGTTGGGGTTAGGGTGAGGGTTAGGGTTAGGGTTATGGTTAGGGTTTGGGTTAGGGTTAGGGTTAGGGTAAGGTTTAGGGTTAGGGTTAGGATAAGGTTTAGGTTAGGATTAGAGTTAGGATTAGGGTTGGTTTAGGATTAGAGTTAGGGTTAGTGTTAGTTTTAGGTTAGGATTAGGCTGAGGTTTAGGGTTATGGTTAAACTTATATGATGGTTAGGGTCACGGGTAAGGTAAGTGTGGGGATTAGGTTAGGGTTAGTGTTAGGGTAAGAGTTAGGGTTAGATTATGGTTAGCGTTAGGGTTCAGAATAGGTTTAGGTTAGGGTTAGAGTTAGGATAAGGGTATGGTTTAACTTAGGTGAATGTAAGGATCAGGGTTAGGGTTAGGGTTAGAGTTAGTGTTAAGGTTAGGGTTAGGGTTAAGGTTAGGGTTAGGGTTAGGGTTAGGGTTAGGGTTAGGGTTAGGGTTAGGGTTAGGGTTAGGGTTAGGGTTACGGTTACGGTTAGGGTTAGGGTTAGGGTGAGGTTTATGGTTATGGTTAAACTTAGGTTATGGTTAGGGTCACAGGTATGATAAAAGCGGGGAAACAGAGAGAGACAGTGGTAGGCAGTACCCAATGCTGCTCCGTGCTACTTCTCTCCTACGGCAAATACTTCACAGTCGCTCGAGGAAAGATGCCGAGCAATCGACCTACAGGAGAAATGAGAGAGTTTATGCCATAACGTGGAGGAACAACAAGGCATCTCTTCACAAGCTTGTTCCTGATTTAGAGCTGAAGGCAAACGCTTGTGTGCTTGAGGGAGAGTATGCGTGCTTCCTGTAAGTGTTTGGGAGTTTAGCGCAGGTCCATGTGGCGGGCTTGATAATCAATGTCTAGGATACTTGTGCACACCGGTCCCTGTTTGTGTGGAGACAGTGTGCCTGAAAGTCTGTGTGCCTTAGCGCCTGCTGTATCCATCGGTTGCTCCACACGACTGTGAGTCCATGTCTTTCTCTCCACAAGCATGTGTGTTGATTTCATCGCACACGTGCATCTGCACTAGTGTTGAGCTCAGCTGAGTGTGTCTGTTGACACTTGGTGTGCGTTGGCTGTGCCTGTATGTAACACAGAACAGACATGACTGCTCAAGTAAACAGAGAAAAAGGAAAGCATCTAGGTAGAGGCGAGAGTGGAAAACAGAGGTAGGATTGACGTGCGCTTGACAGAGAGGGATTCCCTGCGCTGACATTTCACAGTTCCACGTGAAGAAAGCTGAGCGGTAGATCGACCAGAGACATGTTTCCGAAGAGGTCATTTAGCCAATGAACAGCAGTGCGCGCGGATTTCAGGAGTGTGCCTGAAAAGTGTCTAAACCAGCAGAGCCTGTCTTCAAAAGCTGGTGGCTCTGTGATTGCGTTGGACGCACATTCCTGTGTCTGCGAGAGTATAGACGGTGGTTTCATGTGCACACAAAGACAACTGGTCCGTTTTTTCTTCTGTGTGTGCACACGCGATTACATTGTCTCTTCCGAACAGAGGTGCCTCTGTGCATGCAAAACTACTTGGTAAAACGCGTCTGCATGTGTTTTGGTAAACATTCGAGTGTGCGTGTTCAGACAGCGGTAGCTATGGAAACGTCCCTACAGACCCAGTTCTGAAAGCCCCGCACCCCAGGACTGAATGGATAAACAAGCAATTGCACCGCTGGGCACAGTCCCATATTCAGACGGACGTCTTTAATCTCACGGAAGCACGAACGTGTTTGCGTTCAAACGTATATCAGAAATGCATGGCAACACGCATGCACACTTCTGCAGTCATGCCCTCTCACTTCTAATTGCAGGAGGACGTATGTGAAATGCATGTCTGTTTAAGATTGAGACACTGCACACACGTACACATGGCTTCACATTTGGAGGGTACCCGCAGACATGCGCCTGTTTTGAGATGAAACTGTGTGTGAAAGAAGTTGTGCTTAGAAATGCTTGTCTGTCCACATGCGTGTGCCTTGATGTGGGTTCCATTCATGTTTAAGTTTGAACAAGTGTACAGCTGTGGTGTTTTTTGGAACGCTTCTGCATCTGTCCAGTTACATTTCTCACGTGGACAGACGCAAGGGAGCTCTGCTAGGAAACAATCAGCGAGAGATGTAGACAGAACTGATTGCTGAGCCATGGTACTTCTCATCCATGGCAAATGCTTCACCGTTACCCAAGGAAAGACGCTTAGCAATCAGTCTACAGGAGAAACAGAACATGTCATAACGAGAAAGTGCAGCAGAGCATCTCTTCACAAGCTTGTCCCTGATATATAGCTGAAGACAAACACTTGCGTGCTTGTCTGAGAGGCAGTGTCTTTCCTGTCACTGTCTGGTAGTTTTGCACAGTGACAGGTGGTGGCACGACTATCAATGTCAAGGATACCTGCAGACTTGACCCAGTGCTTGTGGAGACAGTGTCCCTGAAAGTCTGCGTGCCGTAGCACCTGCTGAATCAATTCGTTTCTCCACCTGCACGTGAGTACATCTTTCTCTTCACGTGCATCTGCACTGGTGTTGAGCTCAACTGAGTGTGTCTGTTGACACTTTGTGCATGTTGGTTGTGCCTGTGTGCAGCAGAACAATCATAACACCTCAAGTGAACAGAGAAAACGGGAATCATTTCGTAGAAGAGACAAAGGCAAAACAAGGCAGCTTTGAAATGTGTGTACAGGCTCGTGCGTTTATTTGGAGTCTTATTTATACAAGAGCTGTAGCATGTGCACAACTGTGCGTGTTTGGGGAACAGTTACTGCATATATGGAGCTGACCTCTCCCGTGCTTGCGTATGGACACAGACACGATTTGAGGAGAAGTTGCTAAAGTAATATAGACTGTGGATAGGGTAAAAAGGACTTACCCATTCTTCACCAATGCCATGATAAATGCTTTCTGACCACCTACATAACGAAGGGGTAGTTTTCAAATTTTAGATCCTCCAACACGACGACCTGGAGACAGAAGATTAAGTTGAGGGTTAGGGTTACAGTTAGGGTGAGGGTTAGGGTTAGGGGCTAGGGTTAGCGTTAGGGCCTAGGGCTTAGTTCTAGGGTTAGAGTTTCAGGTTACATTTATAGGGCTAGAGTTAGGGTTAGGGTTTAGGGTTAGTGTTCGGTTTAGGGTTTAGGGTTAGGTTTAGGGCTATTAGAGTTAGAGTTATTAGGGTTAGGGTTAGGGTTATTGGGGTTAGGGTTAGGGTTATTGGGGTTGGGGTTAGAGGTTAGGGTCATTAGGGCTAGGGTCATTGGGGTTCTGATTAAGGTTAGGGTTAGCGTTAGGTTTTCGGTTAGGTTGAGGATTACTATTAGGGTTAGGGTCTAGGGTTAGGGTTTAGGGTTAGGGTTAGGGTTATTAGAGTTAGGGTTATTAGGGTTAGGTTCAGGGTTCGGATTAGTGTTAGTGTTGCGGTTTAGGGTAAGAGTTAGGTTAGGGTAAGGTTTTAGGGTCATTAGGGTTAGGGCCATTAGTGTTAGGGTTAGGGTTGGGTAAGAGTTAGGTTTAAGGTTAGGATTAGGGTTAGGTTTAGGGTTAGGGTATAGGGTTAGGGTTAGGGGTACAGTTAGGGTTAGGGTTAGGGTTGGGTTAAGATTTAGGGTTGGGGTTACGGTTAGGGTTAGGGTTTAGGGTTAGGGCAGGGTTAGGGTTAGAGTTAGGTTTAGGGTTAGGTATAGAGTTTAGGATTAGAGTTAGGTTTAGGGTTGGGGTCCAGGGTTAGGGTTAGGGTTGGGGTTACGGTTAGGGTTAGGGTTAGGGTTACGGTTAGGGTTAGGGCTTAGGGTTAGGGTTAGAGTTACGGTTGGGGTTAAGGTTAGGGTTAGAGTTTGGGGTTACAGTTAGGGTCATTAGGGTTATCGTCATTAAGTTTAGGGTTAGTGTAAGGGTTAGGATTAGGTTTAGGATTAGAGTTTGGTTTCGGGCCTAGGGTTAGGTTTAAGGTTAGGGTCTAGGATTAGGCTCTAGGGTTAGGTTAGGCTTAGGTTTAGGGTTTAGGGTTAGGGTTAGGTTTTAGGGTTAGGGTTAAGGTTAGGTTTAGGGTTAGGGTTAGAGTTTAGGGTTATTGTTAGGGTTAGGTTTAGGGTTACTGTTAGGTTTATGGTTACTGTTAGGTTTATGGTTAGGGTTGTGATTAGAGTTAGGTTTAGGGTTTAGGGTTAGTGTTAGGTTTAGTGTTAGGGTTAGTGGTTAGGATTAGGGTTAGGGTTAGAGTTTAGGGTTATAGTTAGAGTTAGGTTTAGGGTTACTGTTAGGGTTAGGATTAGGTTTACTGTGTAGGGTTAGGTTTAGGTTTAGTGTTAGGGTTTAGGGTTTGGATTAGGGTTAGGTTTAGGGTAAGGGTTAGGATTCGGTTTATTATTAGGCTTAGAGTTAGTTCCTAGGGTTAGTGTTATGTTTAGGGTTAGGCTTAGGGCCTAGGGTTAGATTTACGGTTAGGGTCTAGGGATAGGTTTTAGGGTTAGGGTTATGGTTAGGTTTAGGGTTAGTGTTTAGTATTAGGGTTAGGGTTAGGGGTATTATACTTAGGGTTATAAGGGTTAGGGTTTGGGTTGGGGTTAGGTTTAGGGTTAGGGTTATTTAGGCTTAGGGTTAGGTTTATTAGGTTTAGATTTAGGGTTAGTGTTGGGGTTATTGTGGTTAGGGTTCAGGTGATGGTTAGCGTTAAGGTAACGGTTATGGTTTAGAATTAGGGTTAGGGTTAGAGTTATTAGAGTTGGGGTTTTTAGGGTTGGGTTAGAGTTATTAGGGTTAGCGTTAGGGTTAGGATTAGGGTTAGGGTTGGGGCCTAGGTTTGGGCCCTAGGGTTAGGGTTAGGGTTAGAGTAAGTGTGTAGGGTTGGGGTTAGAGTTTAGGGTTACAGTTAGGGTTAGGGTTATGAGAGCTTGGGTTATTAGGGTTAGGGTTAGGATTAGGGTTAGGGTTAGGGTTAGGGTTAGGGTTAGCGTTAGGGTTTAGGGTTAGGTTTAGGGTTAGTTTTAGAGTTTAGGGTTAAGTTTTGGGTCATTAGGGTTGTGGTCATTAGGGTTAGGGTTAGAATTAGGATATAGGTTTAGGGTTAGGGTTATGTTTAGGGTTAGGGTTTAGGGTTAGGGTTAGGTTTAGTGTTAGGGATAGAGTTTGGGGTTAGGGTTAGAGTTTAGGGTTAGGGTCATTATGTTTATTTTCATTAGGGTTAGGGTTAGGGTTAGGGTTAGGGTTTAGAGTTAGTGTTAGGGTTAGTGTTACTGTTTGGTTTAGGTTTAGCCTTAGCGTTAGGGTTTAGGATTAGGGTTAGGGTTAGAGTTTAGGGTTAGGGTTAGAGTTTAGTGTTAGGTTTAGGGTCATTAGGGTTAGGGTTAGGGTAAGGGTTAGGATTCAGATTATTATTAGTTTTAGAGTTAGTTCTTAGGGTTAGGGTTATGGTTAGGCTTAGGGCCTAGGGATAGGTTCTAGTGTTAGGGTTACGGTTAGGTTTAGGGTTAGGGTAAGGGTTAGGATTCAGATTATTATTAGTTTTAGAGTTAGTTCTTAGGGTTAGGGTTATGGTTAGGCTGAGGGACTAGGGATAGGCTCTAGTGTTAGGGTTAGGGTTAGGGTTAGGACCCTAGTCCTAATGACCGTAACCCCTAACCCTAACCCTAACCCTAACCCTAACATTAATGCTAACCCTAGACCCTAACGCTAACCCAAATAATTCTAACCCTATTAGGTTTTGGGTTAGGGTTAAGATTAGGGCTGGCGTTAGGTTTAGTTTTAAGGGTTAGGGTCATTATGTCTAGGGTCATTAGGGTCAGGGTTAGGGTTAGAGTTAGATTTTGGATTAGGTTAGGGTAAGGGTTAGGGTTTGGGTAAGGGTTATGGTTAGGGTTAGGGTTAGGGTTTAGGGTTAGTGTCCACTTTAGGGTTAGGGTTAGGGTTACGGTTAGGGTGTAGGGTTTAGGGTTAGGGTTAGGGTTATGGTTCAGGTCATTAGGGTGATGGTCATTAGGGTTAGGGCTAGGTTTATGGTAAGGATAAGGGTTAGGGTTAGGGTCTAGAGTTAGGGTTAGGATTAGGGTTTAGGGTTAGGCTTAGTGTTAGGTTTAGGGTTAGGGTTAGGGTTTGGGTTATGGTTTGGGTTAGGGTTTAGGGTTAGGGTTAGGGTTCAGGGTTAGGGTAAGGGTTAGAGTTAGGGTTGAAGGTTACGCTTGGGGTCATTAGTGTTATGGTCATTAGGTTTATGGTTAGAGTTAGGGTTAGGGTTTGGATTAGGGTTAAGGTCCTTAGGGTTTAGGGTTAGGGTAAGGCTTAGTGTTAGGGTTTAACGTTAGGGTTAGGGTCATTAGTGTTATGGTCATTAGGGTTAGGGTTAGGGTAAGGATTAGTGTTAGGGTTAGGGTTAGTGTTAGGTTTAGGGTTTAGGGTTAGGGTTAGTGTTAGGTTTAGGGTTACCATTAGGGTTTAGGGTTAGAGTTAGTGTTAGGGTCAGAGTCAGGGTAAGATTGAAGGTTAGGGTTACAGTCATACTCAGGCTTAGGTTTAGTGTCAGGTTAGTGTTAGCGTTAAAGTTTGGGGTTAGGGTTAGTGTCATTAGTTTTATGGTCATTAGGGTTAGGGTTAGGGTTAGGGTAAGTGTTAGTGTTAGCGTTAGGATTAGGGTTAGCGTTAGTGTATGGGGTTAGTGTTAGGTTTAGGGTTAGCGTTAGGTTTTAGGTTTAGTGTTACGGTTAGGGATAGGGTGTTAGTGTTAGCGTTAGGATTAGGGTTAGGGTTTAGACTTAGTGTTAGGTTTAGGGTTAGCGTTAGGCTTTAGGTTTACGTTTAGGGTTATGTTCAAGGTCAGCGTCAGGGTAAGGTAAAGGGTTAGGGTAAGGGTCAGGGTCAGGCTTAGGGTTAGTGTCAGTGTTCAAGTTAGGTTTAGGTTAGAGTTAGGATTAGGGTTACGGTTAGGGTCATTAGGGTTTGGCTTAGGGCCATTATGGTTAGGGTTAGGGTTATGTGTTACAGTTAGGTTTAGGATTATCAGGGTTAGGGTCAGGGTTTAGGGTTTGGGTTAGTGTTAGTGTTAGGGTTGGGGTTTAGGGTAAGGGTGAGGGTTAGGGCCTAGAGTTAGGGTTAAACTTAGGGTCTAGGGTTAGGCTCTAGGGTTAGGATTAGGGCCTAGGGTTAGGCTTAACGTTATGGTCTAGGTTTTGGCTCTAGGGTTATGGTCATTAGGGTTAGGTTTAGGGTTACAGTTGATGTTTAGCGTAAGGGTTAGGGTTAGGGTTTGGGGTTAGGGTTTGGGGTTAGGGTTAGGCTTTTGGGTTAGGGTTAGGGATATTAGAGTTAGGGTTATTAGGGTTAGGGTTAGGGTATTAGGGTTAGGGTTAGGTTTCGGGGTATTGGGGTTACGGTTAGGTTTTATATTTAGTTTTAATGTTACGGTAAGGGTTAAGGGTTAAGTTTAGAGTTATGGATAGGGTTAGCCTTAGGGTTAGGGTTAGGGGTTAGGCTCATTAGGGCTAGTGTCATTAGGGTTAGGGTTAGAGTCAGGTTTTGGATTAGGGTTGGGCAAGGGTTAGGGTTATGGTTAGGATTAGTGTTAGGTTTAGAGCCTAGGGTTAGGGTTAGGGTTAGGGTTAGGATTAGGGTTAGGTTTTGGGTTTGGGTCTGGTAAGGGTTATGGATAGGGTTATGTTAGGGTTAGGGTTAGGGTTAGGGTTAGGTTTTGGGTTTGGGTCTGGTAAGGGTTATGGATAGGGTTATGTTAGGGTTACGGTTAGGTTTAGGGTTAGGGTTTAGGGTTAGTTTTAGTTTTAGGGTTAGGGTTAGGGTTAGGGTTAGGGTTAGGGTTAGGGTTAGGGTTACGGTTATGGTTAGGGTTAGGGTTTAGGGTTAGGGTCAGGGTTAGGGTTAAGGTTGGGGTTATGGTTAGGTTTAGGATTAGGGTTAGTTTTAGGATATAGGCTTAGAGGTAGGATTAGGATTAGTGTTAGGGTTAGGCGTAGGTTTAAGATTAGTGTTAAGGTTACGGTTAGGGTTAGGGTTTAGGATTATGGTTAGGGTCAGTAGGGTTATGGTGTTTAGGGTCAGGTTTAGGGTAAGGGCTAGAATTAGGTTTAGGATTAGGATTACGGTTAGGGCCTAGGGTTAAGGTTAAGGTTAGGATTTAGTGTTAGGCTCTAGAGTTAGGGGTAGATTCAGGGTTAGGATTAGGTTTATGGTGAGGGTTAGGGTTAGAGTTAGGGTTAGGTTTAGGGTTGGGTAAGAGTTAGGCTTAGTGTTAGGATTAGCGTTCGGGTTAGGGTTATGTTTCAGGTTAGGGGTAGGGTTTCGGTTGGGGTTCAGGTTTAGGGTTAGGGTAGGGGTTAGGGTCAGTGTCAAGGTAAGGTTCACGGTTAAGGTTAAGGTCAGGGTCAGTCTTAGGGTTAGTGTCAGGTTAGGGTTAGGGTTATGTTAGGGTTAGGGTCATTAGGGTAAGGCTTAGGGTCTTTAGGGTTAGGGTTAGGGTTGGGATTAGGGTTAGGTGTTAGGGTTAGGATTATGGTTAGGGTTAGGGATATTAGGGTTAGGCTCATTGGTGTTAAGGTTAGGGTTAGGGTTATGTTTAGGGTTAGGGTTCTGTAAGGGTTAGCTGTAGGATTAGGATTAGCATTAGGGTTAGGTTTAGGTTTAGGCTTAGGGTTCTGTAAGCGTTAGGTTTAAGGTTAGGATTAGGGTTAGGGTTAGGGTTAGGGTTGGGATTAGGGTTAGGGTTAGGATTAGGGTTAGGGTTAGGGTTAGGGTTAGGGTTAGCTGTAGGCTTTAGGATTAGAGTTAGTTTTAGACTTAGGGTTATGGTTTTGGGGTAGGGTTGGGTTAAGGGTTTGGGTTACGGTTACGGTTAGGGTTACTGTTAGGGTTATGGTTTAGGGTTAGGGTTAGGGTTAGGGTTAGGGTTAAAGTTTGGAGTTAGGGTTAGGGTCATCAGGGTTATGGTAATTAGCGTTAGGGTTAGGACCTAGGTCTAGGTTTAAGGTTATTGTCTATGGTTAGGCTCTAGGGTTAGGGTTAGGGTTAGGGCTTATGGTTAGGGTTGACATTAGGTTCTAGGGTTGGGGTTAAGGTTAGGGTTAGTGTTAGGGTTAAGGTTAGGGTCATTAGTGTTAGGGTCATTACTGTTAGGGTTAGGTTTAGGTTTAGGATTTGGGTAAGGGTTAGGTTTAGGTTTAGGTTTAGGTTTAGGTTTACGGTTAGGGTTAGGGTTTAGGGTAAGGGTTAGGGATAGGATTAAGGTTAGGGATTAGGGTTAGATTTCGGGGTAGGGTTAGGCTTATTAGAGTTAGGGGTATTAGGGTTAGGGTTAAGGGTAGGGTTAGGGTTAGGGTTAGGGTTATGGTTTAGGGTTAGGGTTAGGTTTAGGGTTAGGGTTAGGGTTAAAGTTTGGTGTTAGGGTTAGGGTCATCTGGGCTATGGTAATTAGCGTTAGGGTTAGAACCTAGGTCTAGTTTTAAGGTTATTGTCTATGGTTAGGCTCTAGGGTTAGGGTTAGGGTTAGGGTTTATGGTTAGGGTTGACGTTAGGTTCTAGGGTTGGGGTTTAGGGTAAGTGTTAGGGTTAGGGTAAGGGGTTAGGGTCATTAGGGTTAGGGTCATTAGTGTTAGGGTTAGGTTTAGGTTTAGGGTTTGGGTAAGGCTTAGGTTTAGGTTTACGGTTAGGGTTATGTTCAGGGTTAGGGTTAGGGTTAGGGTTTAGGGTAAGGGTTAGGGATAGGATTAAGGTTAGGGATTAGGGTTAGATTTCGGGGTAGGGTTAGGCTTATTAGAGTTAGGGGTATTAGGGTTAGGGTTGGGGTTAGGGTTATTAGGTTTTGGATTAGGGTTAGGGTATTAGGGTTAGGGTTCAGTTTTGGGGTATTGGGGTTACAGTTAGGTTTTATATTTAGTTTTAATGTTGCGGTAAGGGTTAAGGGTTAAGTTTAGAGTTATGGATAGGGTTAGCCTTAGGGTTAGAATTAGGGGTTAGGCTCATTAGGGCTAGTGTCATTAGGGTTAGAGTTAGAGTCAGGTTTTGGATTAGGGTTGGGCAAGGGTTAGGGTTATGGTTAGGGTTAGGGTTAGGGTTAGAGCCTAGGGTTAGGGTTAGGGTTAGGGTTAGGGTTAGGGTTAGAGTTAGGTTTTGGGTTTGGGTCTGGTAAGGGTTATGGATAGGATTAGGTTAGGGTTAGGGTTAGGTTTAGGGTTAGGGCTTAGGGTTAGTTTTAGTTTTAGGGTTAGGGTTAGGGTTAGGGTTAGGGTTGGGTAAGAGTTAGGTTTAGTGTTAGGATTAGCGTTCTGGTCAGGGTTAGGTTTCGGGTTAGGGGTAGGGTTTCGGTTGGGGTTCAGGTTTAGGGTTAGGGTAAGGGTTAGGGTCAGTGTCAGGGTAAGGTTCACGGTTAGGGTTAAGGTCAGGGTCAGTCTTAGGGTTAGTGTCAGGGTTAGGGTTAGGGTTATGTTAGGGTTAGGGTCATTAGGGTAAGGCTTAGGGTCTTTAGGGTTAGGGTTAGGGTTAGGGTTGGGATTAGGGTTAGGTGTTAGGGTTAGGATTATGGTTAGGGTTAGGGATATTAGGGTTAGGTTCATTAGTGTTAGGGTTAAGGTTAGGGTTAGGGTTATGTTTAGGGTTAGGGTTCTGTAAGGGTTAGCTGTAGGATTAGGATTAGCATTAGGGTTAGGTTTAGGTTTAGGCTTAGGGTTCTGTAAGGGCTAGGTTTAAGGGTTAGGATTAACATTAGGGTTAGGGTTAGGGTTAGGGTTAGGGTTAGCTGTAGGCTTTAGGATTAGAGTTAGTTTTAGACTTAGGGTTATGGTTTTGGGGTAGGATTGGGTTAAGGGTTTGGGTTAGGGTTGCGGTTACGGTTAGGGTTACTGTTAGGGTTATGGTTTAGGGTTAGGGTTAGGGTTAAAGTTTGGAGTTAGGGTTAGGGTCATCAGGGTTATGGTAATTAGCGTTAGGGTTAGGACCTAGGTCTAGGTTTAAGGTTATTCTCTATGGTTAGACTCTAGGGTTAGGGTTAGCATTAGGGCTTAGGGTTAGGGTTAGGGTTAGGTTTAGCTGTAGGCTTTAGGATTAGAGTTAGTTTTAGACTTAGGGTTACGGTTTTGGGGTAGGGTTGGGTTAAGGGTTTGGGTTAGGGTTACGGTTATGGTTAGGGTTACTGTTAGGGTTATGGTTTAGGGTTAGGGTTAGGTTTAGGGTTAAAGTTTGGGGTTACGGTTAGGCTCATCAGGGTTATGGTAATTAGCGTTAGGGTTAGGACCTAGGTCTAGGTTTAAGGTTATTGTCTATGGTTAGACTCTGGGGTTAGGGTTAGCGTTAGGGCTTATGGTTAGGGTTGACGTTAGGTTCTAGGGTTGGGGTTAAGGTTAGGGTTAGTGTTAGGGTTAAGGTTAGGGTCATTAGGGTTAGGGTCATTACTGTTAGGGTTAGGTTTAGGTTTAGGGTCTGGGTAAGGGTTAGGTTTAGGTTTAGATTTACGGTTAGGGTTAGGGTTAGGGTTAGGGTTAGGGTTAGCGTTAGCGTTTAGGGTAAGGGTTAGGGATAGGATTAAGGTTAGGGATTAGGGTTAGATTTCGGGGTAGGGTTAGGCTTATTAAAGTTAGGGGTATTAGGGTTAGGGTTAGGGTTAGTATTAGGGTTAGGGTTATTAAAGTTAGGGTTATTAGGGTTCAGGTTAGGTTTAGGGTTAGACTTATTAGGGTTAGAGTTAGGGTTTAGGGTTTGGGTTAGGGTTAGGGTTATTAGAGTTACGGTTATTATGGTAAGGGTTAACGTTAAGGTTATTAGCTTTTGGGTTAGGGTTATTTGGGTTACAGTTACGGTTATGGTTATTTGGGTTACGGTTAGGTTCTACGCTTAGCGTTAATGTTGCGGTTAGGACCATGGGTTAGGGTTAGAGTTAGGCATAGGTCTTGGGTTAGAGTTAGGGTTAAGGTTATTCGAGTTAGGGTTATTAGGGTTAGGGTTAGTTTTAGGGGTATTAGGGTTAGCCTTAGGGGTAGGTTTACGGTTAGGATTTGGGTTAGGTTTAGGGCCTAGCATTAGGCTCTAGGGTTAGAGTTAGGGTTAGGTTTAGTGTTGGGGTTAGGGTTTAGGTTTAGGGTTAGGGTTAGAATTTAGTGTTACTATTACTGTTAGGGTTAGGGTCTAGGGTTATGGTGAAGTTTTGGGCCTAGCGCTAGGCTCTAGGGTTAGGGTTAGGGTTAGTGTTAGGGTTAGGGTTATTAGAGTTAGGATTATTAGTGTTAGGGTTAGAGTTCGGGTTATTAGGTTTTGGGTTAGGGTTTGGGTTAGGGTTATTGGGGTTACAGTTAGGTTCAAGGTTTAGCATTAACGTTACAGTAAGGGTTAAGGGTTAGGGTTATGGGTTAGGGTTAGGACTAGTGGATAGGCTCATTATGTCTAGGGTCATTAGGGTTAGGGTTAGACTTAGATTTTGCGTTAGGTTTGGGTGAGGATTATGGTTACGGTTAGGATTAGAGTTAGGGTTAGGGTCTAGGCTGAGGGTTAGGGTGAGGGTGAGGGTTTGTGTTAGGGTTAGGGTTAGGGTAAGGGTTAGCGTTAGGCTTAGGGTTAGTGTTAGAGTTAGTTTTAGGGTTTAGGGTTTAGGATTAGGGTTAGAGTTAGGGTCTGGGCCTAGGGTTAGGGTTAGGGTTAAGGTTCAGAAAAGCACCTACCGTTTCACACACTGATGCCTAAGCAAAAGTACTTCCACACACGCTCACACATTGGCAAGCAGGCCCACTCCCATCTATTGATAGAAAGACTTATGTGAAATGCACTGACATGCTTGAGGGTAAACACGTCCATTGATGGCTGGCGTACTGCACACATACGTAGCGGCACAAGAATACACACTTGGAGGGTACATGCAGATACGTGCTTGTTCTTGGACGACCCTGTGCGTGAGAGCATTTGTGCCTACAAACTTTTGTCTGTCCACATGCGTGTGCCTTGATGCAGGCTCCATTCATGCTTAAGCTGAAGGCAGTGCATAGCTGCGTTGTTCATTGGCAATGTTCTGCGTGTTGCACACACCTGCATTTCTCATGCGGACAGTGTTGCTTTATCCATGCGAGCCACGGAACCTGACACACCAATATGATGTTCACAGAGTTCGCTTTATTGTCGGACCGGGCTAGCTTTATAGCAAAGCTGCCCTGTCCACGCGCCTTACAACAACGTGATTGGTTGTAACTCGTGTTATACAATAACATGATAGGCTGCATGTGCTGTCCACGCGCTCTGCACACGTGTGTCCGGCGATTGCTCACTCATTATTACCTTCTAATGGTGCTCCTTTAGTCTCTTTTGTCTCTGGCTTCACCTCTCAGCCAGGCTGGTGACAACCCCATCCCCCTGGGGCGGGGGGGCTCTGCCACTACATCTCCCCCTCTTTTATTTAATATTAACAATACGCCGTATCATGCTTTAAATACAGTGTGAAATACAGGGTAAGAACATAAAGGCTAATACAATTACAATTAACAAGAACAAACCTGTTTTCAATATTCCTTTTAACCAAACAAGGCATTCACCCCAAAAAACCCAGTATCTTCTGTTATTTTCTTGTTCTGCAAATCTTCTATCTTTTTAACTTTTAAGTTCAAACAACACATACAATCAAACTCTTCATAACTGTGAACATGTCCAATAACAAAAAATTAATTGCTGCTCTGTTTTACAAAGTGGTATTCTCAACATTGGCTACATTCGTTGCTTAAAGCGATAACATGTCTGAGGTTAAGGGTTGTCATCACTGCAATCGGTTTCTTCTCTGTTAGCTAGCCAAGGTCTCACCCACTTTGCTGGGATCCATGAATTTTTGTGGTTACCTGTAGAAACACAAGCATATCCCCTTCCCCAGGTTATTAGTGACATAGGACCTTCCCATTGTTGTGTTGTCGGATTAAACACACTAACCTTAGGCACATTTTCGGAAAAATCTTTGACATTTTTGATATGGTGCATAACAACCGGTTCCATTTCAGTTTCACTTTTAGGATTAAGCCAGTTCAGCACATACAATGCCTTCATCAATACCTCTTCTGGGCTCACACCAATTCCCCCTTGTTTTTTCAAAACAGACAAAAGATTTTTTAATGTACGGTGTGCACGCTCAATAATTGCTTGGCCAGTAGAATTATAAGGGATTCCAAACAGGTGCTGTACCTTCCACTGGGTGAGGAAGGCTGCAAGTCTGTCAGAGTGGTATGCAGGACCATTATCTGTTTTGATTTGTGTAGGGACACCCATGACAGCAAAAGCTTGTAGTAAATGACGTTTTACTGCCTTTGCATTTGCTGAGGTCAAGGCTGTAGCCCACAGCAGTCCTGAACAGGTATCTATGGAGACATGAATGTACTTTTGTCTGCCAAATGGTGCAAATTCAGTAATATCAGTTTGCCATAACTGACCTGGCTGCAAGCCCCGAGGATTTACTCCCTTTTGTTGGAGAGGGACTATGCGGGCACAATCAGGACAAGCTGCAATAATGGCTCGAGCTTGTTCCTTTGTAATTGTAAACTGCTTTCGGAGTGCTGCTGAGGATTGATGAAAGAATTCGTGAGCTTGTCTGGCTTGTTCAAAAGGGGATATATCTGCTACTGTCACAAGTTTGTCTATGATGCTGTTTCCCTCTACTAGACCACCTGGTATGTTAGTATGGCTTTTTATATGCATGATAAATACTGGTGCTGTCCTATAATCTAATACGTTCCACAAATCTAACAATGCTTCAAACAATAAGGAATTGGAAACTCGCTGCAAAAGTGCTCTATGTATTCTTTGTACAATTCCCACAACATAAAGAGAATCTGTTACCAGATTAACTGGAGAGTTATGCCATTTTTGCAATGCTGCTAAGCATATTGAGGGCAGTTTCTTTTAATATGTCCTGTCTGTTTGCAAGTAAAACATGCTAGGCCACAAGAAGAAGGGCTTCCACCTTTCATTGCAGGCTTACGTGCTGCAGCCAAGGCCGCAGCGTGGGCTTGAGCATGTATTTTTGCTTTTTCTACCTCCTGTTGCATAATTGGTACCCGTGTGCAAGCTTCCACCATCTCTGCTAAAGAAGCACTTTTTCCCAAACCGGCTAATATCTGTTGGCATTGGGTGTTTGCATTCATCATAGCCAAATCTTTCCCCACAGCAGCTTTTGCCTCTGGAGTCAAGTTAGGAGAGGCATCTATAGCTTCTTTCAAACGATCTACAAATTTCATATATGGTTCCCCAGGATCCTGCTTTATTGTAGAATAGGGTGGCACAGGGTTACCTATATTTGGCAATTCTTTCACTGCTGCCAAGGCAAGCCCTTGCGTTTGCTGCAAAATCCTTGGATGAAGTGCTGCCTGAGTAGCACCATCCGCATATTGCCCACGACCCAGTAACTGGTCCATGCTAGCTAACCGCAACGGATCATCAGCTGGTAAACGAACATTTTCTAATACTGCCAATTCCACTTTCCCCTGCCACTTGTCCAAGAACAGCAAATACCCCGTTGGAGGAAGCAATAACTCCATCAATGCCCTAATATCTGTTTGAGTTAGTACTTGCCCCTTGAAAAATGAATTGATTAGCTGCATCACATGCTTATTATCCATACCATATTGCATAACTGCACTTTGCAATTGCTTAACCGTTTTCCAATCAAAAGGCGACCACTGCCTTTGTCCTCTATTATCTATGTGCACTGGCATTGCTGTAATACTACCAGGTAACATGATCCCTTCAATAGTTGCATCTCTGATTACTCCTTGCCAACGTTGCCCTGCATTATAAGAATGATCTCGAGGAATATCTCTACCCTGATGCACAGGGGCAGCACCCAAATTATCATTATTATCACTGCTATACAATTCCCTTGTGTTTCCCTGTGGATCAGTAAGTCGACGCATATTTGCAAACCGATCTGCTAACCCAGTCTCCAGCCCTTTTCCATATCGCGCTCTCAAATATTCATCTGCTTCTCTTACAGACCACATCCCATCTTCAACACATTGTCTAGCCCATTTTTGTATTCGCTCCCTTTTAATACGGAGCTCCTCGGGAGTGAGGTCTAATTCCACCCCCTCCCTTTCCTGTTTTCCCCGTTTTTCACATTCCCTGCCAATTGCCTCCAGCCCGTCCTTAATTGCATCTGACGCCTTTTTATATGCTATTAACCGTGAAGTTTTACTGTTACCGCCATCTAGTCGTTTCATAGCTTCTAGAACTTCTTGCATCTGGCTCTCCTGCCGTCTCAGTAAGTCCTTCAGGCTCTGCACGTGGCTCTCCTCCTGGAAGTCAGGGCGATTCTGCGGTGCTCCGTCGTGGTGTTCCATCGGGTCCTCCGGCAAAGGCACGTCGGCTGGATTAACTTGTCCTGGCTTGTTGAAACTTGCCGGTTGCTGCCATTCGTTGTCGGAGCCAGGCAATGGCTCAACGGGCGCAGAGGGTATAATTTGCTCTCTGCCCCAGAACTCCAGATCTGATACGGGACATACCAGCGGTGTTGATTCTTCGGAGTTCTCGGAGGGTGGGCAGCTCGCGGCGGGCGGCTCCGAGGGGACGGCACACAGCTCCGGCTCCTCTGAGACTTCCTGCATTAGCTGCCTGACCTCCCGCCAGGGTCCGGCGAGATCGCAAGCCTCGCGGCTCCCCCTTGTAACCGCTTCCCATAGTTCGGTCCCTATGTCCTCCCATGTACCGGGAGAAAAAAATTCGTCCGTCGAACGAACACAGCCCTTACGCTGGGCGAATAGTAAAAGGCGCTCCACCGCGTCTTTTTCCAAAATTCTTCCTGTTCTTGCAGCCAGCTGCAGAATACTTCTCACTATTATTTTTTCTTCCACGGATGCCGTGTTTCCCATGCCACCTGCTTCTTCGTAGGCCTACTTTCCGCTATGATTGAGCGCTGGGCTGGTGTCGCCCCCAGGTGGCGTCCTCGCGTCTTCACTTCCGGCGATCTTGCTTCGATACGAAGTATCACGTCGGGGTCACCAAAGTGTTGCTTTATCCATGCGAGCCACGGAACCTGACACACCAATATGATGTTCACAGAGTTCGCTTTATTGTCGGACCGGGCTAGCTTTATAGCAAAGCTGCCCTGTCCACGCGCCTTACAACAACGTGATTGGTTGTAACTCGTGTTATACAATAACATGATAGGCTGCATGTGCTGTCCACGCGCTCTGCACACGTGTGTCCGGCGATTGCTCACTCATTATTACCTTCTAATGGTGCTCCTTTAGTCTCTTTTGTCTCTGGCTTCACCTCTCAGCCAGGCTGGCGACAACCCCATCCCCCTGGGGCGGGGGGGCTCTGCCACTACAGGACAGATGTAAGCGAGCTCTGCTAGAAAAGGAACAGAGAGAGACAGTGGTAGGCAGTACCCAATGCTGCTTCGTGCTACTTCTCTCCTACGGTAAATGTTTCACAATCACTCAAGGAAAGATGCCTAGCAACCGACGTACAGGAGAAATGAGAGAGTTTATGCCATAACATGGAGGAACAACAGGGCGCCTCTTCGCAAGCTTGTCCCTGATTTATAGCTGAAGACAAACGCTTGTGTGCTTGAGGGAGAGCATGCGTCTTTCCTGTTTGGGAGTTTTACGCAGGTCCATGTGGATTGATGTGTGCTTGACAGAGAGGGATGCCCTGCGCTGACATTTCACAGTTCCACGTGAAGAAAGCTGAGCGGTAGATCGACCAGAGACATGTTTCCGAAGAGGTCATTTAGCCAATGAACAGCAGTGTGCGTGGATTTCAGGAGTGTGCCTGAAAAGTGTCCAAACCAGCAGAGCCTGTCTTCAAACGCTGGTGCCTCTGTGACTGCATTGGACGCACGTTCCTGTGTCTGCAAGAGTATAGACGGTGGATTCATGTGCACACAAAGACAACTGGTCCGGTTTTTCTTCTGTGTGTGCACACACGATTACGTTGTCTCTTCTGAACAGAGGTGCCTCTGTGCATGCAAAACTACTTGGTAAAACGCGTCTGCATGTGTTTTGGTAAACATTCGAGTGTGCATGTTCAGACAGCAACAGCTATGGAAACCTCTCGACAGACCCAGTTCTGAAAGCCCCGCACCTCAGGGCTGAATGAATAAACAAGCAATTGCACCGCTGGGCACAGTCCCATATTCAGACGGACGTCTTTAATCTCACGGAAGCACGAACGTATTTGCGTTCAAGCGTATATCAGAAACGCATGGCAACACGCATGCACACTTCTGCAATCACGCCCTCTCACTTCTAATTGCGGGAGGACGTAGGTGAAATGCACGTCTGTTTAAGATTGAGACACTGCACACACGTACACATGGCTTCACATTTGGAGGGTACCCGCAGACATGCGCCTGTTTTGAGATGAAACTGTGTGTGAAAGAAGTTGTGCTTAGAAATGCTTGTCTGTCCACATGCGTGTGCCTTGATGTGGGTTCCATTCATGTTTAAGCTTGAACGAGTGTACAGCGGTGGTGTTTTTGGAACGCTTCTGTGTCTGTGCAGTTGCATTTCTCATGTGGATAGATGCAAGGGAGCTCTGCTAGGAAACAATCTGCGACAACTGTAGACAGAACTGATTGCTGAGCCATGGTACTTCTCATCCATGGCAAATGCTTCACCGTTGCCCAAGGAAAGACACTTAGCAATCAGTCTACAGGAGAAACGAAACAGAACATGTCATAAAGAGAATGTGCAGCAGAGCATTTCTTCACAAGCTTGTCCCTGATATATAGCTGAAGGCAAACACTTGTGTGCTTGTGTGAGAGGCAGTGTCTTTCCTGTCACTGTCTGGTAGTTTTGCACAGTGACAGGTGGTGGCACGACTATCAGTGTCTAGGATACCTGCAGACTTGACCCAGTGCTTGTGGAGACAGTGTCCCTGAAAGTCTGTATACCTTAGCGCCTGCTGAATCAATTCGTTTCTCCACCCGCACGTGAGGATGTCTTTCTCTCTACGCACATATGGGTGGTTATTTCATCTCCTATGTGCATCTGCACTGGTGTTGAGCTCAACTGAGTGTGTCTGTTGACACTTTGTGTGTGTTGGTTGTGCCTGTGTGCAACAAAACAATCATGACAACTCTAGTGAACAGAGAAATCGGGAATCATCTAGATAGAGGAGACAAAGGCAAAACAAGGTAGCTTTGAAATGTGTTTGATGTAGACGGTTTCCCTGCGCTGACTTTTCACAGTTATACCAGAAAAAATCTGAGAGTTAGATGAACCCGAGAAACGCTTCGAAAGAGGTCATTTAGCGAAAGAACAGCAGAGTCCTAATAATCCTAACCCTAACCCTAAACCCAACCCTAATAACCCTAACCCTAACATTAACCCTAATATTCCTAACTCTTATACCCAAACACTAACCCTAACCCTTACCCAACCCTAACCTTACACCTAATCCTAACCCAACACTAACCCTAATCCTAATCTTAACCCTAACCCTAACCCTAACCTTAACCCTAACGCTACTGATCCTAACCCTAATGACCCTAACCACTTAACCTAACCCTAACCATCACCCAAATGACCCTAACCTTAAACCCTAACCCTAAACCTAACCCTTACCCTAGACCCTAACCCTAACTATAACCCTAATGACCCTTACCCTAAACCTAACACTAACCCTAATGACCATCACCCTAATGACACTAACCCTAAACCCTAACACTATCTGTAACCGTAACTCTATCCCTAACACTAACCCTAAGCCTACGCCTAATCCTACCCCTAACCCTATATCCTAACACTAACCCCAGTCCTAAACCTAACGCTAACATTAACCCTAACCCTAACCGTAACCCTAACCCTAATCCTAACCCTAACCCTAACCCAAACCCTAAACCTTACCCTAACCCTAACCCTAATGCTTACCCAACCCTAACCCTAAACCTAACCCTAGCCCTAACCTTAATCCTAACCCTACTTACCCTAACTCTAAACATAACGCTAATGACCCTAAACATAACACCAACCCTAATGACCATCACCCTAATGACCATAACCGTAATGACCCTAAGCCTAAACCCTAATCCTAACCCTATCCTTAACCCTAAACCCTAACCCTGAACGTAATCCTAAGTCTAAACCTGACACTAACCCTAACCCTACACCTAACCGTAACACTAACCCTAACACTACCCCTAACCCTATAACCTAACACTAATCCCAGTCCTAAACATAAACCTAATCCTAACCCTAACCCTAATACTAAACCTAACCCTACACCTAACCGTAACACTAACCCTAACACTACCCCTAACCCTATAACCTAACACTAACCCCAGTACTAACCCTAACCCTAACCCTAACCCTAAACCACAAACCTAACCCTAGACCCTAAACCTAACCCTAGACTGTAACCCTAACCCTAAACCTAACCCTAAGCATAACCCTAAATCTAACCCTAACCCTAATGACAATCACCCTAATGACCCTAACCCTAACCTTAACAGTAACCCTAGGCCCTAACCCTAAAACATAACCCTAACCGTAACCGTAACCCTAACCCTAAAACTAACACGAATCCTAAACCCTAACGCTAAGAGTAACGCTAAGCCTAACCGTAATCCTATACCCTAATCCTAATCCTAACCCTAATGGTAACCCTTACTCAACCCTAAGCCTAACACTAAACCTAAGCCTAAACCTAAGCCTAAGCCTAAGACTAACCCTAACCCTAACCCTAAACCTAACCCTAACCCTAACCGTAAACCTAACCCTAATAACTCTAACGCTAAACCCTAACCCTAACCCTAATAAACCTAACCCTAAACCCTAATCCTAACCCTAACCCTAACTCTAACCCACCACTAACCCTAACCCTAATCCTAACCCTAACCCTAACCCTAACCCTAACCCTAACCCTAACCCTAACCTTAACCCTAACCCTACTGACCCTAACCCTAATGACCCTAACCACTTACCCTAACCCTAACTATAACCCTAATGACCCTTACCCTAAACCTAACACTAACCGTAATGACCATCACCCTAATGACACTAACCCTAAACCCTAACCCTAACCCTAAACTTAAGCCTAACCCTACTGACCCTAACCCTAACGACCCTAACCACTTACCCTAACCCTAACTATAACCCTAATGACCCTTACCCTAAACCTAACACTAACCCTAATGACCATCACCCTAATGACACTAACCCTAAACCCTAACCCTAAGCCTAAACCCTAACACTACCTGTAACTGTAACTCTATCCCTAACACTAACCCTAACCTAAACCTAATCACCCTAACCCTAAACCTAACCGTAATACCCCTAACCATAATCCTAAACCTAAATGCTAATCCTAACCTTAACCTAATAACCATAACTCTAACTACCCTAACTCTAACCCTACACTTAAACACTAACCCTAACCCTAAACCTAATCTTAACCTTACCCGGAACCGGAACCCTAACCCTAACTCTTTACCCTAACCCTAACCCTTACCCAAACCTAATCCTAACCCTAATGACAGTCACCCTAATGACCCTTATCCTAACCCTAACCCTCACCCTAACCCTCACCCTAACCCTCACCCTAACCCTAACCCTAACCATAACCCTAACCCTAATCCTAAACCCTGCACCCTAATCATAACCTTAAACCTAAGCCTAAAACTGACACTAACACTAAACCCTTACCCTAACACTAATCATATACCCTAGTCCTAATCCTAACCCTAATCCTAACCCTATACCCTAATCCTAATCCTAACCCGAACCCTAACCCTTACCCAACCCTAACCCTAACCCTAACCCTAACCCTAACCCTAACCCAAACACTAAGCCTAGAGCCTGACCCTCATCCTAACCCTAACCATAACCCTTACCCAATCCTAACCCAAAACCTAAATCTAACCCTAACCCAAACCTAACCCTAATGACCCTAGCCATAATGACCCTAACCGCTAACCCTAAACTCAACGCTAACCCTAACCCTAACCCTAATGACCCTAGCCCTAATGACCTTAACCCCTAAGCCTAACTCTAACCCTAACCATAACATTAACTCTAAGCCTAGACCCTAACCCTAACCCCAATAACCCTAACCCTAACCCTAACCATATCCCTCATAACCCTAACCCTAACCTAACCCTAATAACCATAACCCTAACCTAACCCTAATAACCATAACCCTAACCCAAACCCTGATCCTCATCCTAAACCCTAAGACTAATTAAAACCCTAAACCTAACCCAAATCGTAACCCTAATAACCCTAACACTAATCCTAATCCTAACCCTAACCCTAATCCAAAGTTTAGACCTCAACCCTAAACCTAAAACCAGACCCTTACCCTAATGCTAACCCTACCCACAACCCTTACGCATCCCTAACCCTAACCCTTACCCTGTAACCTAACCTTAACACTAAGCCTAACCCTGACCCTAATCTTAACCCTGATCCTAACCCTAAACCTAACCCTTACCCAATCCTAACCCTAAACGTAACCCTAACCCTAACCCTAAACTTAACCCTAACACTAATGATCCTAACCCTAATGACCCTAACCCCTTACCCTAACCCTAACCCTCACCCTAAATCCCAACCCTTCAACTAACCCTAACCCTAACCATAAACCCTGACCCTAACCCTAATGACCCTAATCCTAACCTTAACCCTAACACTAAGGACCCTAACCCTAATGACGCTAAGCCCTTACCCTAACCCTAATCCTCATCCTAAATCCCAATCATCACACTAACCCTAACCCTAACCCTAACCCTAACCCTAACCCTAACCCTAACCCTAACCCTAACCCTAACTCTAACCCTAACCCTAACCCTAACCCTAACCCTAACAACCCTAGTCTAACCGTAACCCTAACATTAACCATAATCCTAACCCTAACCGCTAGGCCTAAACCTAACCCTAACCCTAATGTCCATAAGCCTTAACCTAATGACCCTAACCCTGATGCTAACTCTAACCTAGACCTAACCCTAACCCTGACCCTAACAGTAAGCCTGACCCTGACCCTGACCCTAACCCTAACCCTGACCATTTCCCTGACCCTTGCACTTGACGCGAACCCTAACCCTAACCCTCACCCTATCCCTAACCCTAAACTTCAACCCTTAACCTATCACCAACCCTAACCCTAACCCTAACCCTAACCCAAAACCTACTAGTCTTAGTCCCAACCCTAACCCTAATAACCCTAACCCTATCCTTAACCCTAACCCTAATAACCCTAACTATAATAACCCTAACCCTACCCCTACTGACCCTAGCCCTAATGACCATAACCCCTAACCCTAACCGTAACCCTAACCCTAAACCCTAACCGTCACATTAATGCTATCCCTAGATACTAACCCTAACCCCAATAATTCTAACCCTAACCCTCACACTAACCCTCATAACCCTAACGCTAACCCTAAACCTAACCCTAATAATCCTACCCTACCCTAACGCTAACCCTGACCCACATCCTAAACCCTAAGAAACCTAAACCTAACCCTAACCATAATATAACTAACTCTAATACAGCAAACATGAACCCGAACCCTAAACCCTCAACCTAACCCTATCCCTAAATCCTAAACCTAACCGTAACAGTAAGCCTAACCCTAAGACTAACCCTAAACCCTAACCCTAACCCTAACCCTAATCACAATAACCCTAACCCTAACCACAATAATCCTAACTATTATAACCCTAACCCTAACCCTAGACCTAAAACCTAACACTAACCCTAACCCTAAACCCTAACCCTAACCCTAAACCTAACCCTAAACCTAGAGCCTAACCCTGAACCCTAACCTTAAGTCTAACCCTAAACCTAACCGTAACATTAACGCTAACCCTAGAACCTAACCCTGACCCTAATAAACCAAACCGTAACCCTAATACCCTAACCCTAACCCAAAACCTAATATCCCTAACCCTAACTCTACCCCTAATAACCCTAACCCTAATACCCCTAACTCTAATCGTAACCGTAAGCCTAATGACCCTAGCCATAATGACCTTAACCGCTAACCCTAACCCTTAACCCTAAGTGTAACATTAACGCTAACCCTAGACCCTGACCCTAAACCCAATAACCCTAACACTAACTCTAACAATAACCTCATAACCCTAACCCTAACCCTAACCCTGACCCTCATCCTGAGCTGTAACGCTAATAGTATCCCTAACCCTAACCCTAATAACCCTAACCCTAAACCTAAACCTAATAACCCTAACCGTAACCCCTTACCCTAACCCTAACCATAACCCTAATTAACCTTACCCTAAACCTAACACTAACCCTAATGACCATAACCGTGATGACCCTAACCTTAAACCCTAACTCTAACCCTAACCTTTACCCTAATTCTACTAACCCTAACCCTAATGTCCCTAACCCCTTACCCTAACCCTAACTATAACCCTAATTACCCTTATCCTAAACCTAACACTAACCCTAATGACCATCATCCTAACGACCCTAACCCTAAACTCTAACCCTAATGCTAACCGTAAACCTAAACCCTAACAATACCTGTAACCCTAAATCTAAACCTAACACTAATCCTAATCCTAAAACTAACCGTAACACTAAACCTAACCCTACCCCTAACCCTATATCCTAACCCTAACCCCAGTCCTAAACCTAAACCTAACGCTAACCTTAACCCTAACCCTAACCCTAACCCTAACGCTAACCCTAACGCTAACCCTAACCCTAAACCTAAACCTAACCTTAACCCTAACCCTAACCCTAACCCTAACGCTAACCCTAACGCTAACCCTAACCCTAAACCTAAACCTAACCTTAACCCTAACCCTAACCCTAATAACCCTAACCCTAATCCTAAACCTAATAACCCTAACCCTAACCCCTTACCCTAACCCTAACCATAACCCTAATTAACCTTACCCTAAACCTAACACTAACCCTAATGACCATCACCCTAATGACCCTAACCTTTAACCCTAACGCTAAACTTAACCCTAACTCTAACTCTAACCCTAACGTAACCCTAATTCTACTAACCCTAACCCTAATGTCCCTAACCCCTTACCCTAACCCTAACTATAACCCTAATGACCCTTACCCTAAACCAAACACTAACCCTAATGACCATCACCCTAACGACCCTAACCATAAACCCTAACCCTAATGCTAACCCTAAGTCCAAACCCTAACAATATCTGTAACCCTAAATCTAACCCTAACCCTAATGACCCTACAACTAACCCTAACACTAAGCCTAATCCTACCCCTAACCCTATATCCTAACCCTAACCCCAGTCCTAAACCTAAACCTAATCCTAACCTTAACCCCAACCCTAACTCTAACCCTAACCCTAAACCTAACCATGATAACCCTAACCGTAACCCTAAACCTAATAACCCTAACCCTAACTCTAACCCTAACCCTAAACCTAACCCTAATAACCCTAACCCTAACCCTAAACCTAATAACCCTAAACCGAACCCTAACCCTAACCCTAACCCTAAACCCTAACCCCAACCCTAAAACTAACACTAACCCTAAACTCTAACCCTAACACTAACCCTAACCCTAATCCTATACGCTAACCCTAATACTAATCCTAACCTTAACCGTAACCCTTACCCAACCCTAACCTTAAACCTAACCCTAAGCCTTTCCCAACCCTAACCCTAGCCCTAAATTTAACCAGAACCCTAACCGTAACCCTAGCGCCTAACCCTAACCCTAACCCAAAAACTAACTGTAATCCTAACGTTAACCCTAACCCTAATGACCCTTGCCCTAATGACCCTAAACCCTAACCCTAACCCTTTCCCTAACCCTAACACTAACCCTAACCGTAACATTAACTCTCACCCTACAACGTAACTTTAACCCCAATAACCCTAACTATAACCCTAACCCTAAACATAAACTTAACCCTAACCCTAACTCTAATAACCCTAACCCTAACCCAAACCCTAATCCTAAACCCTAACCCTAACTGTAACCCTGATCCTAACCCTTACCCAACCCTAACCCTAAACATAACCACGGTGACACTGCAGGTGGCAGGAACACTGCAGGACTTGTTGAAACTGAGCAATTGCTCAGTTCCCTGAAGAAGCTGAATTCTGCAAATTGCTGCTTTTGCTGTTGAAATGATGTCATCAGGTGGGTGTTTTGGTGTAATACACTGAAAAACAGAGTAGAAAAGGTGAAATATTCCCATGATATGCATGATCCCTGCACCAAACCACCATGACTGAGCCTAACTAGATCTGCAGCTTTTTTTTTTGCAACTGCCAGCAGATTGTGAAAGTAGAGTATAAAAACCATCCTTAGGGAGAGATCTTTGCATTTAGGCTTATTCTAAGTGTCAAGTAATTGGGGTTTTTGTTTGGGCCTAATCTAAAAGCTCTGATGTCTTTCCTACCCATCTGAAGACAAATGTGCTATAAAATAGAAATTAAAAAAACGTCCTACAGCCTAGCCTTGCCTTGCCTTTTCTTATTTCCTTCTAATCCTGTTCTCTGTCCCATCCTCTCTCACTAAACCCTTGTCTGGCTGGATGTCTCTTCTTTCGTTTTCTCTCACTCTCCTGTTTCCTGGCTCTTTTCTTTCAATTCCTCCATTTCAGTCCTGCAGCCTTGCACTAGATTTTCCTGCTCCAGAGGTAGATCTACCCTGAAACGCTTCCAAAGAGGTCATTTAGCGAAAGAACGGTAGAGCCTGTGTGATATTGCTGCACGTGTGTCAAATGTCTGCAAAGAAATTTGTTAGTCTGCACAGACATAGACGTGCTTTTACGTTTAGACATGATGGTAGTGGTGCAAAATTTTGAACCGGGTCCCGTGTTTGTACACACTTGTGAGATCTTCCGATGGGG
Source organism: Patagioenas fasciata (assembly GCF_037038585.1). Taxonomy (NCBI): domain Eukaryota; kingdom Metazoa; phylum Chordata; class Aves; order Columbiformes; family Columbidae; genus Patagioenas; species Patagioenas fasciata. The sequence goes on along the minus strand of NC_092524.1, from coordinate 22,766,600 downwards.
TGTACAGGCTTGTGCCTTTATTTGGAGTCCTATTTATACAAGAGCTGTAACGTGCACAGCTGCGAGTGTTTGGGGAAGAGTTTCTGCATATATGGAGCTGACCTCTCCCCTGCTTGCTTGTGGACACAGACGTGATATGAATGGAAGCTGCTGAAGTAATATAGACTGTGGATAGGGATATTTTTCAGATGTTAGATCCTCTAGCACGATGACCTGGAGACAGAAGGTTAAGTTGTATAAAAGCAGGATTCTTAGCTTATGTTTGACTAGAAATTAATAGATGTATTGGATGTAAGGAACTAATCATTTACTTCGTGTGAGCGTGTACCAGTTGCACTTCAGAGGAGAACGGTGAATGTGGAGAGGTAGATGGATACAGCAGGCGCTAAGGCACACAGACTTTCAGGCACACTGTCTCCACACAAACAGGGACCGGTGTGCACAAGTATCCTAGACATTGATTATCAAGCCCGCCACATGGACCTGCGCTAAACTCCCAAACACTTACAGGAAGCACGCATACTCTCCCTCAAGCACACAAGCGTTTGCCTTCAGCTCTAAATCAGGAACAAGCTTGTGAAGAGATGCCTTGTTGTTCCTCCACGTTATGGCATAAACTCTCTCGTTTCTCCTGTAGATCGATTGCTTGGCATCTTTCCTCGAGCGACTGTGAAGTATTTGCCGTAGGAGAGAAGTAGCACGGAGCAGCATTGGGTACTGCCTACCACTGTCTCTCTCTGTTCCTTTACTAGCAGAGCTCGCTTGCATCTGTCCATATGAGAAATGCAGGTGTGTGCAACATGCGGAACATTGCCAATGAACAACGCAGCTCTGCACTGCCTCCAGCTTAAGCATGAATGGAGCCTGCATCAAGGCACACGCATGTGGACAGGCAAAAGTTTATAGGCACAAATGCTCTCACGCACAGGGTTGTCCAAGAACAAGCACATATCTGCACGTACCCTCCAAGTGTGTATTCTTGTGCAGCTACGTATGCGTGTGCAGTACGCCAGCCATCAACGGACGTGTTTACCCTCGAGCATGTCAGTGCGTTTCACATACAGCTTTCTATCAATAGATGGGAGTGGGTACTCTTGCCAATGTGTGCGTGTGTGTGGCCATGCCTTTGCTTACGCATCAGTGTGTGAAACGGTAGGTGCTTTTCTCTAGCTGCGTGTGCGTGCACGTGGTTGTGCGTGCGCATACCTGGGTGCTTGTGGATAGGTTTCTGTATGGTTTTCCCTGAGGAAACATGTGTGTGCACGTGGACAAACAGAAGGCGTTGCAACTAAGTTCCAACACTGAAGAAGGTAAAAAGCAAGCTTTCCCATGCTATCTCTTTCTCTCCCTATACCTAGTTGTGCCAAGAAAGCCGATAAGGCTGCGATCGACAAGAGAGCTACAATGAAGTATCCTGACAGAGAAAATATCAGCAGATCATCTGTTCACACATTGTTTCTGATATACGTTTGAACGCAAAAAAGTTCGTACTTCCATGAGATTAAAGATGTCCGCCTGAATACGGGACTGTGCCCAGCGGTGCAATTGCTTGTTTATCCATTCAGTCCTGGGGTGCGGGACTTTCAGAACTGGGTCTGTATAGACGTTTGCACAGCTGCCGCTGTCTGAACACGCACATTCGAATTTTTACCAAAACATATGCAGACGCTTTTTACCAAGTAGTTTTGCATGCACAGAGGCACCTCTGTTCGGAAGAGACAAGCTTGAATTAGTGTACAGTTGTGGTTTTTGTTGGAACGCTTGTGCGACTGTCAATGTTTAGGATACCTGCAGACTTGACCCAGCGCTTATGGAGACAGTGTCCCTGAAAGTAAATACTAACCCTAATAACTCTAAATCTAATAACCCTAACCCTAATAATCCTAAGTCTAATAACCCTAACCCTAATCCTAATCCTAAAACATCACCGTAACCTTAACGCTAACCATAACCCTAACCCTAACCACGATAACCCTAACCCTAACCACGATAACCCTAACCCTAATAATCCTAACCCTAACCCTTACCCTATTCCTAAATTCTAACCCTAAACCTAACCCTAACCCTAACGTTAACCTTAAACACTACCCCTAACCCTAAGTCCTATCCCTAACCCCAAATCCTAACCCTAACCCTAAACCTAGCTCTAAAACCTAACCCTAAACCTATCCCTAACCCTAACGTTAACCTTAAACACTACCCCTAACCCTAAGTCCTATCCCTAACCCCAAATCCTAACCCTAACCCTAAACCTAGCTCTAAAACCTAACCCTAAACCTAATCCTAACCCCAACCCTAAACCTATCCCTAACCCTAATCACTATCACCCTAATGACCCTGACCCGAAACCTAAACACTAACCCTAACCCTAAACCCTAAGCCTATCCATAACCCTAACCCTACAACCAAACCTAACCCTAAATCCTAACCCTAACCCTAAACCCTAAGCCTATCCATAACCCTAACCCTACAACCAAACCTAACCCTAAACCCTAACCCTAACCCTAAACCTAACCCTAACCCTAACCCTAACCCTAACCCTAACCCTAACCCTAACCCTAACCCTAACCCTAACCGTAACCCTTGCGCAACCCTAATCCTAAAGCTAACCCTAGACCCTAGACCCTAACCCTAACAGTAATTCTAACCCAAACCCTAAGCCTTGCCCAACCCTAACTGAAAACCTACCTCTAAACCTAACCTTAACCCTAACCCTAATGAGCCTAGCCCTAATGAATCTAACCCCTAGCCCAACTCTTAACCTGAACCCTGACCTTAACCCTAACCCTAGGCCCTAACCCTAAAACCTAACCCTAACCGTAACCATAACCCAAAGCCTAAAACTAACACGAATCCTAAACCCTAATGCTGAGAGCAACCCTAAGCCTAACCGTAACCCTATACCCTAAGCCTAATCCTAACCCTAACGACAACCCTTACTCAACCCAAAGCCTAACACTAAGCATAAGCCTAACCCTAAACCTAGCCCTAACCCTAACCCTAACCCGAACCCTAACGCTAAACCCTAATCTGAACCCTAATAACCCTAACCCTAACTCTAACCCTAACCCTAGAACCTAACCCTAGACCCTAACCTTAAAACTAACCCTAGGCCTTAACCCTAACCGTAACTCTAATCTTAATCCTTACCCTAACCTTAACCCTAATGACCATAATCCTAATGACCGTAGCCCTAATCCCAAACTTTAACACTAACCTTAAACCTAACCCTAACCCTAAACCCTAACCCCAACCCTAAACCTAACCCTAAATATAACCCTTACCCAAGCCTTACCTTAAACTTAACCCTAAACGCTAATCATAACCCTGACACTAATAACCCTAACCCTAATGACCCTAACCCCCATAACCCTAAACCCCAACCCTAACACTATCCCTAACCCTAACCCTAAACCCTAACCCTAACCCTAACCCGAAATCCTAATGCTAAACCTGAACCTTAATCTGACCCTAAACCCTATAGCTAAATCTAACCCTAAACCTAACCGTAACCCTAATGCTGATCCTAACCCTAAACCTAACCCTTACAGAACTCTAACCCTAAAAATAACCCTAACTCTAAGCTTAACCCGAACGCTAATGACTCTAACACTAATATGCGTAAGTCTAACCGTGACGTTAACGCTAACCCTAACTGTAACCATAACCCTAAGCCTAAGCCTAACCCTAACCCTAACCCTAACCCTAACCCTAATCCTAACCCTAACCCTAAACCTAACCTTAATCCTAACCCTAACCCATACCAAACCCTAACCGTAACCCCTAACTCTAACCCTAACACTAACGTTTGGCTAAATGACCCAGCCAGACGAGAGGTTAGTGAGAGAGACTGGGACAGAGAACAGCATGAAAAGGAAATAAAGCAAGGGAAGGCAAGGCAAGGCTAGACCAAAGGACATTTCCTTGATTTATATTTTCTACCTCATTCATCTTCGCACGAGGAGGAAAGCCATCAGACCTTATGGATTAGGCACAAACAAAAACCCCAGCTACGTGAGACACTTAGACTAAGCCTAAAATGCAAAGATCTCTCCATAAGGATGGTTTTTATACTGTACCTGGACAATCTGCTGGCAGTACAAAAGAATAAGCGGCAGATCTACTTGGGCTGAGTCATGGTGGTTTGGTGCAGAGATCATGCATATCATGGGAATATTTCAGCATTTCTGCTCTGGTTTTTGGTGTATTACACCAAAACACCCACCTGATGCCATCATTTCAACAGCAAAAGCAGCAATTGGCAGAATTCAGCTTCTTTGGGGAACTGATACACTGCTTAGCTGACACCAAGTCCTGCTGTGTCCCTGTCACTTGCAGAGTCACGGCATCGTCACCACGGTAGCGAGCATTGTGAGAAAGGTTCTATGTCAGCCAGGTGTGGCAGCTGAGCGTCCCCTAGGGGAGAAGGAGCCTGTCAGCCCCGGGCCTGTCACTGTCTGCTCTCCCCCATGTCACCAGCGAGACCTCTGAAAAGTTTCAAAAATATCCCCAGACTTGGGTCCAAAGTGGCCAAAAGTCTCCAAGAGACAAGTCAGGAAGAAGGCTATGGAAGAGAGGGAGAAAGCGAAGGGAGCAGGACTAAGGGAGGCAAGAGGAAAAACTAGTGCTGGGCTGCAGGACTGAAATGGAGGAATTGAAAGAAAAGAGCCAGGAAGCAGGAGAGTTTGAGAAAAGGAGAGAAGAAAGAAGAGACATGCAGCCAGACGAGGGGTTAGTGAGAGAGGCTGGGACAGAGAACAGCATGAGAAGGAAATAAGGCAAGGCAAGTCAAGGCTAGGCCAAAGGACGTTTCCTTGATTTATATTTTCTACCATATTCATCTTCAGACGAGGAGGAAAGCCATCAGACCTTATGGATTAGGCACAAACAAAACCCCAGCTACGTGAGACACTTAGAGTAAGCCTACAACGCAAAGATCTCTCCATAAAGATGGTTTTTGTACTGTACTTCCACAATCTGCTACCTATACAAAAGAAAAAGCGGCAGATCTACTTGGGCTGAGTCATGGTGGTTTGGTGCAGAGATCATGCATATCATGGGAATATTTCAGCATTTCTGCTCTGGTTTTTGGTGTATTACACCAAAACACCCACCTGATTACATCATTTCAACAGCAAAAGCAGCAGTTGGCAGAATTCAGCTTCTTTGGGGAACTGAGAAATTGCTGAGCTGACACCACGTCCTGCCGTGTCCCTGTCACCTGCAGAGTCACAGCATCCTCACCACGGTAGTGGGCATTGTGACAAAAGTTCTATGTCAGCTGGGTGTGGCAGCCGAGTGCCCCCTAGGGGAAAGGGAGCTTGTCAGCTCCGGGCCTGTCACAGCCTGCTGTCCCGCCTGTCACCAGCGAGGCCTCTGAATACTGGCCAAAACATCCCCAGACTTGGGTCCAAATTGGCCAAAAGTCTCCAAGAGACAAGTCGGGAAGAAGGCTATGGAACAGAGGGAGAAAGCGAAGAGAGCAGGACAAATGGAGGGAAGAGGAAAAACTAGTGCCGAGCTGGAGGACTGAAATGGAGGAATTGAAAGAAAAGAGCCAGGAAGCAGGAGAGTTTGAGAAAAGGAGAGAGGAAAGAGACATCCAGCCAGACGAGGTGTTAGTGAGAGCGGATGGGAGAGAGCACAGCAAGAGAAGAAAATAAGGCAAGGCAAGGCTACCTGGACGTTTCCTTGGTTTATATTTTCTACCTCATTCATCTTCAGACGAGAATGAAAGCCAACAGACCTTATGGATAAGGCCCAAACAAAATCCCCAGCTACTTGAGACACTTAGACTAAGCCTAAAATGCAAAGATCTCTCCATAAGGATGGTTTTTATCCTGTACTTCGACAATCTGCTGGCAGTACGAAAACATAAGCTGCAGATCTACTTAGGCTGAGTCATGGTGGTTTGGTGCAGAGATCATGCATATCATGGGAATATTTCAGCATTTCTGCTCTGGTTTTCAGTCTATTACAACAAAACACCCACCTGATTACATCATTTCAACAGCAAAAGCAGCAATTGGCAGAATTCAGCTTCTTTGGGGAACTCAGAAATTGCTGAGCTGACACCAAGTCCTGCCGTGTCCCTGTCACCTGCAGAGTCACGGCATCCTCACCACGGTAGCGGGCATTGTGAGAAAGGTTCTATGTCAGCTGGGTGTGGCAGCTGAGTACCCCCTAGGGGAGGGGGAGCCTGTCAGCCCCGGGTCTGTCACTGTCTGCTCTCCTCCTGTCAACAGCGAGGCCTCTGAAAAGTTTCAACAACATCCCCAGACTTGGGTTGGTCCAAAGTGGCCAAAAGTCTCCAAGAGACAAGTTGGGAAGAAGGCTATGGAAGAGAGGGACAAAGCGAAGAGAGCAGGACAAATGGAGGGAAGAGGAAAAACTAGTGCCGAGCTGGAGGACTGAAATTGAGGAACTGAAAGGAAAGATCCACGAATGAGGAGAGTTTGAGAAAAGGAGAGAGGAAAGAAGAGACATGCAGCCAGACGAGGGGTTAGTGAGAGAGGCTGGGACAGAGAAGAGGATGAGAAGGAAACAAGGCAAGGCAAGGCAAGGCTAGGCTACAGGACGTTTCCCTGATTTATATCTTCTACCACAATCGTCCCCGGACGAGGAGGAAAGCCATCAGACCTTATGGATTAGGCCCAAACAAAAACCCCAGCTACTTGAGACACTTAGACTAAGCCTAAAATGCAAAGATCTCTCCATAAGGATGTTTTTTATACTGTACTTCCACAATCTGCTGGCAGTACGAATACATAGGCTGCAGATCTGCTTAGGCTGAGTCATGGTGGTTTGGTGCAGGGCTCATGCATATCATGGGAGTATTTCAGCATTTCTGCCCTGTTTTTCAGTGTATTACACCAAAACACCCACCTGATGCCATCATTTCAACAGCAAAAGCAGCAATTGGCAGAATTCAGCTTCTTTGGGGAACTGATAAACTGTTGAGCTGACACAAAGTCCTGCAGTGTCCCTGTCACCTGCAGAGTGCTCGCCTCCTCACCACAGAGCTCTCTGCATGTGTCTTTCCTGGAAGTGTCTGGGAGTTTTGCTCAAATCCATGTTTCCTGAAGATCAACATTCAAGATCTAGGATACCTGCAGACTGGTCCCTCTTTGTGTGGAGACAGTGTGCCTGAACGTCTGCGTTCGTTAACACCTGCGGTATCTATCTATCACTCCAGACGCGTGTGAGTCCTTGTCTTTCTCTCCACAAGCATGTGTGTTGATTTCGTCGCACATGTGCATCTGCGCAAGTGTTGAGCTCAGCGGACGGAGTGTGTCTCTTGACACTTGGTGTGCGTTGGCTGTGTCTGTGTGTAATACAGCACAGTCATGACTGCTGCAGTGAACAGAGAAATGGCAAATCATCAGGGTAGAGGCAACAAAGCAAAACTGAGGCACGATCGACATTTGCTCAAGAGAGACGGAATCCCCACGCTGACATTTCACAGGTACACGAGAGGAAAGCTGAGCGGTAGATCGACCGGAGAAATGTTTCCGAACTGGTTATCTAGCGAATGAACAGCAGCGTGAGCTGCTTTCAGGAGTGTGCCTGAAATGTGCCAAAAGCAGCACAGCTCGTGTTCAAAAGCTGGTGCCTCTGTAACTGCACTGATGCGCGTTCCCGTGTCTACGAGAGTAGGGACGGCTGTTTCCTGTTCACTCAGAGCGAAATGGTCCGATTTTTCTTCAGTGCGTACAGACGCTAGTACATTGTCTCTTGCGAACAGAGGTAACACTGTGCATCCAAAACTACGTGGTAAAACGCGTCTGCATAGGTTTTGGTAAACAAACGAATGTGCGTGTTCAGACATCGCCATCTACGCAGACGTCTCCACAGACCCAGTTCTGACAGCCCCGCACCCAAGGACTGAATGTATAAGCCAACAATTGCACCGGTGTGAGCAATCACATATTCAGACGGACGTCTTTAATCTCAGAGAAGCACGAAGGTATCTGCGTTCCAGCATATATCAGAAACAATGTGTGAACAGATGAACTGCTGGTATTTTCTCTGTTCCGCATGCTTCTTTGTAGCTCTCTTGCCAATCGCTGGCTTAGCGGCTTTCTTTGCGCGACTAGGTAGAGGGAGAGAAAGAGATAGCATCGGAAACCTTGCCTTTTACCTTCTTCGGCGCTGGAACCTGGTTACTCCCCCTTCTGTTTGTCCACGTACAAGCACAAGATTCCTCACCGAAAGCCACGCAGAAACCTTTCCACAAGGACCCAGGTATGTGCACCCACCACCACGTGCACGCACACACAGCTAGAGAAAAGCAGCTAACATTTTGTCTGTCCACATTTGTGTGCCTTGATGTAAGTTCTATTCATGCTAAAGCTGGCGTATTGTCGGGCAGGCATGTATGCGTGTCTACAGTATGCCACGGCCGTGCTTACCCTCAAGCATGTCAGTATGTTTCATGTGCGTCTTTCTGTCAATGGATGGGAGTTGGCATGCCTGTGGAAGTGTGCATGTGTATGGTCACGTGTTTGCTTACACATCAGTGCTAGCTGCGTATACGTGCACGTGGTGATGGGTGCACATACCTGGGTGCTTGTGGAAAGGTTTCTACATGGTTTTTGGTGAAGAATCGTGTGTGTGCACATGGACAAACAGAAGGCGTAGCAACTAGGTTCCAACACTGAAGAAGGTAGAAGGCAAGATTTCCCACGCTCTCTCTTTCTCTACCTATACTTAGTCATGTAAAGAAAACCTCTAAGCCTACGATCAGTAAGAGAGCTACAGCGAAGCATGCCGGGTGGAGAAAATATCAGCAGATCCTCAGTTCACAACATTGTTTCTGATATATGCTTGTGAACGCAAATATGTTCGTACCTCTGTGAGATCAAAGACGTCCATCTGAATATGCGATTGCGCACACTGGTGCAATTGGTTGTTTATACATTCAGTCCTTGGGTGTGGGGTTTTCAAAACTGTGTTTATAGAGATGTCTGCATAGATGCCGCTGTCTGAACACACACACTCGTTTGTTTACCAAAACCTATGCAGACGTGTTTTAACACGTAGTTTTGCATGCACAGACGTACCTCTGTTTGGACGCGACAATGTAATCATGTATGCATGCACAAAGAATGGACAATTGGCCTTTGTGTGAAAATGCCACAGCCGTCTATACACTTGCAGACACAGGAACTTGCATAAAGCAGTCACATAGCCTCCAACTTTTGAATACAGGCTGTGCTGGTTGTGGCGATTTTCAGGCACACTCCTGAAAGTCGCACACACTGCTGTTCATTCGCTAAATGACCTCTTTGGACACAATTCTCTGGTCCATCTACTGCTCAGCTTTCTTCTCGTGTAACTGTGAAATGTCAGTGCACGGAATCCATCTCTATCAAGCACACGTCAGTCCTGCCTTGGTTTTGCTTTATTGCCTCTACCTAGATGATTTCCCTTTTCTTTGGTCACTTGAGCAGTCTCGACTGTGCTGTGTTACACACAGGAACAGCCAACACAGATCAAGTGTCAACAGACACACTTCAGCTGAGTTCCACACTTGCGCAGATACACATGTGCAACGAAATCACCACACATGCTTGTGGAGAGAAAGACATACTCACACGCGTGTGGAGCGATGGATAGATACTGCAGACGCTAACGAACACAGACTTTCAGGCACACTGTCTCCACACAAACACGGACCGGTCTGCAGGTATCCTAGCTCTTGATTATCGAACCCACCACATGGACTTGCGCAAAACTCCCAAACCCTTACAGGAAAGACACATGCTCTCCCCACAAGCACACACGTGTTTGCCCTCAGCTATAGATGAGGGACAGGCTTGTGAAGAGATGCCCTGCTGTTCTGTTGCGTTATATATGGCATGATATGATTCGTTTCTTTTGTAGATGAAATGCTAAGCGTCTTTCCTCGGGCGACTCGGAAGCATTTGCCACAAGAGAGAAGTAGCACGGAGCAGCATTCAGTACTGCCTACGACTGTCTTTGTTCCTTTACTAGCAGAGCTCCCTTGCATCTGTCAGCATGAGAAATGCAGGACTGTGCAGCACGAGGAACTTTTCCAACAAACAGCACATCTCTGTACTCCAGCTTAAGCATGAATGGAACATACACCAAGGCACATGCATGTGGACAGACAAACGTTTATAGGCACTAAGGCTTTCATGCACAGGTTCGTCCAAGAACAGGCACATACATATCTGCCGGTACCTTCCAAATGTGTCTTTTCGTGCATTCTCTGTAGAAGAAGCTAGATGGCAGCAAAGACCATGAAATAATTAACCTCAGTCTAACCCTGGATTTATGTAATTGTTTATTACTATAGATGTGTTGGATGTTAAAAATTCTCACAAATTGTAATGAATATGCAATAATTGTGTGAATATGAGCATCGCAAGAGCAACCAGTTTTTGGAGCACTTATGGAGCATGACAAAGCCTGACAGAGCCTGACAAAGCACGACAGAGCCCAAAAGGGCTTGACAGAGCCTGATAGACCTCAACAGGGCCCGACAAATCCCAACAGCGCCTGACAGCAAACAGTGGAGTCTGACAGGGCCTGACAGAGGCTATCAAAGCACGACAGAGCCTGAAAGAGTTCACCAAAGCATTACAGAGACCAACAAGGCCCAACAAAGTTTGAAAGACCCCAACAGGACCAAACGGATTCTGACAGAGCCTGACCATACCCAACAGGGCTCCACAAAAGCCAACAGAGCCCTACTAAGCCTGAATAAAGGAAGAAAGTCTGACAAAGCCCAGCAAAGCTTGACAGAGACCGACAGGTTTTGACAGAGCCTGACTAAGCCTCACAGTGCCTGACAAAGCTCAACAGGGCCCACAGAGCCATGCAAATCCTGATAGAGCGCAACAGAGAACAACAGATTTCCACAAAGCTATACCGAGCAAGTCAAATCCTGACAGAGTGTGATAGGGTCCGACTGAGTAGGACAGAGCCCAGTAAAGCTGGACAGAGTTTCACATTGCCAAACAAAGCCTGACAGAGTCTGACAGAGACCAGCAAAGCCTGACAGAGCCAGAGGAGCCTGACAGAGCCCAGGAAACCCGACAGGAATAGACAAGGCCTGGGTGGTGTGGAAAGGTTTCTGCCTGTTTTTCAGTGAGGAATGGTGTGTGTGCACGTGGACAAACAGAAGGTGTAGCAACTAAGTTCCAACACTGAAGAAGGCAGAAGGCAAGATTTCCCATGCTCTCTCTTCCTCTCCCTATAACTATTAAATGTTGTAAGGAACCAATCTTTTACTTATGTAACTGTGTACTAGTTGCAGTTGCAGTAACGTGAAGAGTTCAATCACCTGAGACATGAAGCTCCTCAGAAGCTCTGCTGAAACAGACTGCATTCTCTGTAAATATGCTAGATGGCAGCAAAGACTGTGAAATAACAAACCTCTGCCTAAACCTAGGTATATGCAATTATTTCTTTTTATAGACACATTGCATGTTCAATATTCCCCCAAACTGTAATGAATATGCAATAATTGTGTGAATGCAAGCATCGCAAGAGTATCCGGTTTTTGGAGCACTTATGGAGCATGACAAAGCCTGACAGAGCCCAACAGGGACTGACAGAACCCCATAGAATCTGACATGACCTGACAGAGCATGAAAGAGTTTTACAGAGCCTCAAAAAGGTTGGTTTTGTTGATCTCTGTTGTACTTCGTCAGCTCATTCCAGCTTTTTCAGGCTATGTCAAGCTCTTTCTGGCTTTGAAGGTCTGTGTCAGGATTTGTCAGTCTCTGTCGGGCCCTGTTGAGCACTGATGGGCTTTTTCAGGCTCTGTCGGGCCTTGTCAGGCTTTGTCAATCCCTGTCAGGTTTGTTGGGCTCTGTCAGGCTTTGTCAGGCTCCATCTGGCTCTGTTAGGTTTTGTCGGTCTCTGTCACTCTCTGTCAGGCTTTGTTTGGCAATGTGGGACTCTGTTCCACTTTATTGGGCTCTATCCTGCTCTGTCACACTTTGTGATCCTCTGTCAGGTCCTGTCAGGCTCTGTTGTTCGCTATCAGGCACTTTCAGTATTTGTCGAACCATTTTGAGCTGTGTTGGGCTCTTTCAGCCCTGTTTGGCTCTGTTGGGCCTTGTGAGACTGTATCAGGCTCTGTCAGGCTTTCTCAAGTTCTGTTGGGCTCTGTCAAGCTTTGTTGAGGTCTGTTGGGCTCTGTCTGACTCTGTCAGGCCCTGTTGAGTTTTCTCAGGCACTTTTTGGCTTAGTCGGGCCCTGTCAATACCTGTCAGTCTCTATCAGGCTTTGTCAGGCACTTTTGATCCCTGTGGTACTCTGTCAGGCTTTGTCGGGCTTTGTCGGGCTTTCTTGTCATTATTCAGGCTTTGTTGGGCTCTGTTGGGCTTTCTTAGGGTCTATCAGGCTCTGTCAGGCCGTGTCTGGATTTATAGGGCTCTGTCGGATTTTTGTTGGGCACTGCTGGGTATTGTCGGGCTCTGTCAGGCTCCTTTGGGGCTGTTGGAGTCTTTCAAGCTTTGTTGGGCCTTGTCAGGCTCTGAAATGCTTTGCTGAGCTCTTTCAGGCTCTGTCGTGCTTTGACAGCCTCTGTCAGGCCCTGCCAGACTCCACTGTTTGCTGTCAGGCACTGTCGGGACTTGTCAGGCCCTATTGAGTACTGTTGGGCTCTGTCAGGGTTTGTCATGGTCCATAAGTGCTCCAAAAACTGAAGACTCTTGTGGTGCTTGTATTCACAGAATTATTGCATATTCATTACACTTTGGGGGAATTTTTAGCATCCTACACATCTATAGTAATAAACAATTGCATAAACCTAGGGTTAAACTGACGTTCGTTATTTCACGGTCTTTGCTGCCATCTAGCTTATTTTAGAGAGCATGCAGTCTGTTTCGGTGGGGCTTCTGAGGAACTTCAAGTCTCAGCTGATCGACCTCTCCATGTCAGCAGCTTTCCTGGAACCACAACTAGTACTCAGTTACATAAGTAAAAGATTGGTTTCTTACTTATAACATTTAATAGTTTTGCACAGTTACACGTGGTGGGCTCGACTATCAACGTCTAGGATACCTGCAGGCTGGACCCTGTTTGTGTGGAGACAGTGTGCCTGAAAGTCTGTGTTCATTAGAGCCTGCTGAATCTATCTGTCTCTCCACCAGGATGTGATATGTCTTTCCTTCCACAAGCATGTGTGTTGATTTCGTCGCACATGTGCATCTGCGTTAGTGTTGAGCTCAGCGGAGTGTGTTTCTTGACACTTGGTGTGCGTTGGCTGTGCCTGTGTGTAACACAGCACAGCCATGACTGCTCAAGTGAACAGAGAAAGGGGAAATCATCTAGGTAGAGGCAACAAAGCAAAATTGAGGCAGGATTGACTTGTCTTTGACACAGACGGATTCCCTGCACTGACATTTCACAGGTACATGAGAAAAAAGCTGAGCGAAACTCTAGTTTGGAATTTCTGCTGTTCAGAGGGGGAGCTGTGAACGCCTGATGCTCACAGACTTCCCAGTCCAGGCAGGGAACAGAACGTGATGAGGAGTGCCCGAGCGGGAAACACGTCACCGTCCTCCGTTACCACCATGTCACGGGGCAGCTGCCGGCCTGTGAGATGGGGGCTGCGGTTGTTTGGGATGCTGCCCCCTTTTGTTTACCTCGGGGAGCCCCCCCACTTTTTGGGGGTTGTGGTATGTACATATGTAAATGGCATGAGAGTAAGTAGCTGCCTGTTGAGACCGTTTCCCTTGTTTTGTTTCATGATGTCACTTGTGGCACCCCAGTGTGACCAGGGGTTGGTGATGCGGGTAGGGGAGCAGGTGAGTGGGGGATGTGGTGTAAGGGTGAAAAATCATGGACTCCACACAATCCAATGTGAATTTAAGCAAAGCCATTTATTGGTTGTTACAACTCTCCTTAAGTATCTTTTGATCTGTCCAAGCGATGTCCACACATCAGAAGGCTGCTTATAATTGGTCAATAGCTACTGTTCACGTGCCGCAAACTAATAGGTGATTGGTTTATACATTTCTGCACAAGCTCTAATATTAAGCAAAATGTATCTATATTATAGCTGACTTGCTGACTCCTTTTTTCACTAGACAGTCTTTCTTTTGTTTTACTCAAGGTTGTGCAAAGTCACGTAAGACACGTAGGCTGCTCGACTCTTGCTCTCTTGCTTTCTTGCTGGACACAGAGGCCTCAGAGACCTGTTCAGTTTAGTTCCATACAATGTTCATTAACTTCAACAAAATCCCTCAAATCTCCCACAATGTGGGGGTCAAAAGAGAGTCCCCCTGAAAAGACGGGGTCACAGTCCAAAAATGCCTGAAAATTCCTGGGGGAAGATAAAACTTACTAAACCCTGTAAATATGAGTGTGAGAATTTCAAACAGAGAGAAATCTGTCATTTGTATTTATATATTGCAGAATGGTATTCATGTATATATAAAATGATTTTAAAATAAAACCCCTTTTCTACTATATTATCTAAAGGATTTTAGAATATAAAAAAATTCTGTTGATGGTTTTAAAAATACAAACATCTTATCTACTTGAAAATTTAAAAGTGAAGGACTTGAAAATGAAAAAAATAAATAGACAGCAATTTAAAATAGAAAAAAGTGTGAGTAGGTAGAGCTCTGTATAATTACTACGTGTTCCATAGTCTAAAGAGGTAATAAAGATCATCTATATATATTCACTCATACCCGTATACATAGCTTTTATTTATTAATAAGTGTAAATAGATATCCCAGTCTAAATATATATAATTACAAATATGTCAAAATCTGTAAATCTGAAAAGATATCTGAGTGTTAAAATTGAAGTTTACATGTATTTAAGTGCAAATAGATACTGAATCGGAGCGCAGCACGGGGCAAACGGGGAGGGGTGATGATAGGCAGAGAGAATGGAAATTGACGTGCTTAGCTGGCCAATCAGATTGCGGAGAGGGAAGAGAAGGGGCGGGCCGCGGGGGAAGAGTTGTCTCGAGGGCTTCCCAATGTGCATGCGCAAAAATGGGCACTGCGAGGTGCGTGGGGCGTTCTCGACGGCCACGTGCGCGCGTTGTTGGAGCCCGAAGCGGTCTCACTGCGCCGCTGTTTCTGCGAGGCCCCAGTGAGCGCCCGGCCCGGCCCCGCCCAGCCTGCTCCTCTCTGTCTCAGAGGGCCGCCCTGGTCCAGCAGTCCCTTCTCGGCCCCACCTCGTCCCGAGCTAAGCCACGCCCCCTTGGGGGCCGTCCCATGCTGAACGCACCCTCCCTCCACCCCAAGAGGCTCCTCCCATGGGGGCGTGCCCCAGAGAATACCCACCCACAGACCACCTCCCATGGGGCATGACACACAGAGGCTCCGCCTGCACCCCCTGGAGGGGCTCCCCGTGGGTGTGTCCTCTCAGTCCCCGCCCCTCGGCACTGACCCCACCCCCTGTAGGCGGGGCCACACCCAGCTGCCCCGCCCTATCTGTGACCCATAACCAACCCCATAGCAACCCTATGGCTGCCTCACAGGTATTGCTATAGCAGTCCTGCACCTGCCCCATAGTTGCTGCATAAGTGCTTCAGACATGCCCCTACAGCAGCCTCATAAGTGCCTCACAGGTAATTCCACAGCCGCCCCATCCCGCCCCACAGCGGCCGCTGCGGGACCCCCGGAGCCCCCCGGCCCCACACCCGCCCCACAGCGCACGGTCTCGCGCCCCCGCAGCCGGTGAAGCCACGTCCTGTCCGCGGTCGGAGGAGCCGCCGCTTTTCCACCCCCCCACGTCCCCGGTGATCGCTGCTGCTGTCGCTGCCTGAGGAGCCCCAGGTGCCGCCGCTTTTCCACCCAGCCCCGACTGCCCCCCCTCCTCACTCACCACCACTGCCGCCGGATGAGCCGCCGTGTGCCGCCCCCACCACCCCCACTTCTCCCGCCATCCCAATGTTACAACAGGGACTTTCAGTGCGGCTGTGAAGGCAGTAGATGTTCTGATAGCGAAGCCAAATCGAACCAGGAACCATGGGAGGGAATTTTTCCCTTGAAGCAAACAAACCCTAGATGTTCTTCAATGTTTATTAAGCAAGCAAAGTCACGATGTACCAGTAGTCTGATTAGTGACTTTCTAAGAATGGATTGCTAATCACATGCCAGACTTTCCTACAAGTGGTACATTTCAGTGGGAGGCATGGCACAAAGTTGAACAAGAATTATATGAACAGGCAGCGCGACTGTAGATAAAGCTGCATTTATCTACTTGGGGAAAAATTATGACTACTTTAAAAGCAGTTCAGAAAGAAGCAGCTGCACAGGTCACAACTAACTGTGAACCTTCTGCTCCTCCCTTGCTAGGGAAGGAGGGGGCATGTTGTAGATATATCAGGCAAAAATGCACTAACCACGGATGCAGTAGCAGAGAAAGGGTTGGCTGATAACAAACCTCCTGCATGTACACTACAGTGAATGCTTTTGGCAAGTGATGGTTTGTGGGATTCGCCCAACAAAAGAGTATTTGCAGCGGTTATTAACTGAAGATGTGAATTTCCAGATTGCATTGGCAACATATGCAGGGAACATACCAGTTTATTACCCTCAGCATAAACTGTGGGCTGAAATTGGTAGTTTACCATTGTACAGCAAATGCTGCTGTCAGCAACGACCAGTAAGCGACAAGACTGTATTTACTGATGCCTCTGGTCGCTCACGTAAAGTTGTAATTACATGGTTAAACTCAGATACCCAGTGTTGCAAATGCAAGGTAGAAAAAAGAGACCAAGGGCCAAACAAGTTCTTGAGCTAACAGCTGTTAGGATCGCTTTTGAGGTGTTCTGTAACGAACCTTTGAACATTGTAACTGACTCATATTATACAGCTGTCATACTTAACCGCCTGGAAGCTTCTTTTCTTAAGGAAGAGGATAATCCTCTTTTGATGGCTGAATTGAGAATGCTATGGTTTCTAATAAATCATAGACGTCATGGTTATTATGCAATGCACACCCACTCTCGCAGTGGCCCTTCCAGGACCTCTTGCGGAAGGCAATAGGAGGGCCAATGCACGAGCTGTGCCGCTTGCTGCACCTAAAGCCTTGGAGCAAGCTAAATTATCACATAAATTCTTTCACCAGAATGCAAAGTTGTTAAAATGACAATTTCAAATGACAGTGGATCAGGCCTGAAGCGTTCTTGTGTCCTGCCCTGATTGTCAACAGTTGGCACCCGTGCCATCCAAAGAGGATGTTAATCCAGGAGGGATTACTGCCAATGAAATACGGCCAACTGATGTAACGCATTGTTCTGAGTTGTGTAAATACGTACATGTTTCTGTAGACGCTCATTCCAGATTTCTCATTGCTACTGCTACCTCCCGTGGATCCCAGGGTCTCTGGGACCCTGTGCCGGCACCAGGGAATTCCTGGAAGGGACCACAGATCCTCGGACCAGCTCGGGACGTGGGTAAAACCCCATCAATGAGATAAGGCACTTTCATTGTTTGGTTTGGTTTGCATACTGCCTACAGAAGATGTGTGGTGAAACCAGGGCCTTGGGTCTTCATTTGCGTCTTTGCAAATGTGTAATATGGTAATGCATTACATGTGATATATAATAAGATATATATTTTAAATCATATTTTGCCTATTATATAAGGCATATTACACAATACATAATGTTACATATGCATTGTATTTATCCCCTTCAGATCCATTTGTTTTGAAAAAGGATAATCAGGGAAAGAAACTGAAACCAGTAAAAGGTTTGTTGAAGAACAGATATTGGTGTAGAATACACAGAGAACATTAGATCAAAATTGTCTCTCCGTCAATCCAGGGTGGCATCCTAATTGCCTTATATCGGGGGGCAGGCTGAATTGATATCGACAGTGCATTTTATATGGAATTAGACATGCTGTGCCTAAAGCTGTAAATATGCCAAAACCTTTTGAGATTAAACAAGATCGTAAGGAATGTCCCACTGAGTTTTTACACCGTCTTAGACAGCTCAAAAATATATTAATATAGATCCTGACTTAGAGAACAGGGAAATAGAATTCTTAGTTGACTGGGAGCTCATTATTCTGTATTAAACTCTATGCAGGGAATATTAAGTAGTGATTCTGTAATAGTTATGGGTGCTACAAAAATTGCAAAACACGGCCCTCTTTAACCCGCTGCTTAGAATGTTTATATGTGGAGCCTTGTACTTATTGATTTGTAGACCATGTATCTTATCTTGTGTACAACGAATGATTGAAAAAAGCTTTAATGGTGCAATGGCTGTGCAGTTACATGCTGCTATGGCTGTGCAATTGTTAAACAAAGAAGGGGGAGATGTGGCAGTATTGTGACATCAGGGCTGTGAGAAACTGCAAGAGTCACAGTGTGAGAACAAGCGCTGGTGGAATAAGCAAGCAGCAAAGACTGTATGGGACATGAATCATCAGGGACAGAGGGATTGATAAAGGATCGGTACATCAAGGACAGAGGTACCTGATGTTTCAAATGCAAATCTGAGTTTGTATTAAATGTCTCTCTACATCTTAAAGAGAGTCTGTGCCTCATTTGCTACACCCTTTTATCTGTTTTCCAAGTTATGATTTAGACTATATTTACCATTGTAAAAATAAAGCTTTCCCCCCTAATTTTTGTCATGTATTGTAATTAGAATTAATAGAGATATTGAAGCCCGTCCTAGCTAAACTGGAAAAAAGACAGCACCCATGTGTATTTTTAAATAAAGATTAAATCAAATCTGCTACCTCATTATCTCTAAGTGTTTTACTGTGATTACCTCCCTCCCAAGGTTTTGTGTATATTGTATCAAGGCCTGACACCCACAGCCACAGTGGATAAATCACCATGGGCACAACACCAGGAACCTGCCTGTTTGTGTCCAGGATATCCACTCCAGGAGACACTTCTTAGTAAAAGAGCACATAATGAAACTGAAAAACCATCTAATTGTGTCATTATACACATTCACTGCTCTTTTTTCTGCTTTATACCCATTGTAGCTTTTAAAAATTAAATAGTTTGAAAAGAATTTCTGTTTTGGTTCTGCACACGGAGCCTGATTTTCCTTTTCTAGGGCCTTTTACCCATTTCACCACACTCGTGTGATCATTGCGCTGCACGTGGGCAAAATCAGCTGTGCCCTATGTTTCTCCTGTAAAATAGTAAGAACGCTAATATAATCATGCCAGGAACTACCTTCACAGTGAATGTTTCAAGGAACCCACTGCTAATGTATTTTTAATTGGTACTTGCATTGTGGATTAGATGCAACAAAAATCCATACTTTCTTTTATCTTTTACTATACAGGAGGTAGTTGAACTTTTCTATAGCAGTTTTGATCACTTGTTGTAAAGCAAGATTATCATCTGTGAGGAAGCAGGATAGATTTATCCATACTCTATAAGCACCATCGATGAGCTATATAAAGTAACAACTTAAAAACAAACAAACCAACAACAAGAAGCTAATGATCAAAACAACAAAAAAGGCAAAAAAAACCCCAAACAAACCAACCCAAAAGCACAGAGGCTCCTGAATGCTCCCTCTCAGTGCTGTGATGTCTGTTTTCCAGGGAGCCCACGGGATGTCCCCACAACCACAGACACAGGTGACCCAGCTGGGTGGTGCCAGCAGAGAACAGTTTTTGTGACCCAGCCTGCTGAGCTGCCCTGGGAAAGCTGGGGACAAAGGGCCGGGCCAGGGCATCAGGAGGTTGGTTCCAGCTCACGGAGCAACTCACAGCGACTGTGCAAACAGCCCCGAGCCGGGACATGCCCCTGGCCATGTGCTTCTGTCCCCCTGTCGCAGGTGTCCTGGCTCTGGACATCGTTGCACAGGATCATTTGAGAACTGTTCCTGAAGGATGCAAAGCGTCCAGAGCAGCAACACCTGCCCGGTTGCTGCTCAGCCATGGGTAAGGGCTGGAACTGACCCTGTAACAGCAGCAGAGCTGTTACAGCTGCGGATGAGCGGAGTTATTGCTGCAGACAAGACACAGGGCATAGGGAGAGGCAATATATTTTATTAGGCCAGAAGGCATCTTTAGGAAAAAAAAAAGTTAGAAATGTCAGGCTTTTATTTTCTATCTGTGTGTCTGCCACCTGCGTGGCTCTGGGAAAGCGCATTCAGGGCAGCTCAGGCTGTCCACGGGTCAAGAAAAAGGGTCGGGGGTCTGAAAAAAAGCACTCGCGCTGCGGAACCCGGGGGGCGCTGCATGAGCGTGCTCGGTGCTGCCATCTGGTGGCCACAGCCCGGTACTGCAGCTGGGGAACAGCGCCCTGTACCCGTGCTGGGGGGCCAGGGGGGCGCTGCCGCTGCGGATGGGGTCGTGCCCGTCAGAAAGCGGGGGGCAGCGGTCGGACGAGTCGCTGGGAAAAAAAGAGGGACCCGGTTCTCCCAGGGCAGCCCCGCTGCGAGGGGGACTGGGCAAGGCGACAGCAGGAGACGGTGGCGTCTCTTCAGTCCCGGGGAACAGGGGAGAGAAACCTGCCAGCTGGAGCTCCTTAAGGCTGACTGTTTCTCTTCTCTTTGTTCACAGTCAATTTATGGGCATGCTGCTGTAGGTCTTCACTTTCATTCATTTCCCCACCACTCCCTCATGTTTGGGAGCTCCAAGTCACGATTTCTTTTTTCTATCACTAAGATGTGTTTTTCCCGAAGGAGGAAATGCTTAAAAATGAATTTGTTTCCACACAAAAGTGCAAGTCCATTTGTGTAACTTAAACAAAACCCCAGCCTAGTCAAGTTCTGAGAGTGTGTCTGGCAGATGGTTGATTTAATTTTACGAGTTCACACCTATGCAATTGTAATGCCAAAGGGAAATGCAAGATTGTCCTGGTTTTGTTAAAAACAAGTTTCTCTTTTAGTGAATTTGCCTGTCAGCTAAAGCCTTCATGTTAGCTGCATTTTCCTGGAGAACTCAACACGTGTTTTGGTTAAACCTAGCAATGGAATGCAAACTTATTGATAAGCACGGATGGACATCTCGCGAGAGGGGCAACGAGAAACTGATGACCGAGAGACTGACCAATGGTGTATAACATTCCATTCACGTGAATACTTCATATAAAAGTGGGAGATCACGAGGATCTCGGCCCCTTTTTCCTTCCCTTCTGCTTATGTCCAACATTAGGAGAGGACCCTGCTGGTCGTCCCTGTGAACTGAGGCCTAGTGAGAGACTGAATCCAGCTCCGGTTGGCTACAGAGTCTAATCCAGGACTTTGGGTGCTGGCTCTGCAGTTGCTGAGACTTACAAGATTGGTTTTGTATATTTTGTATTATTTTCTCTATTCTTATTAGTAGCATTAGTAAAACATCTTTAACTTTTCCAACTCTCTTCTCTCTGTCTTTCTTTCCCTCCCGATCGCCTGTCCTGAGTGGGAAGGGGGGAGAGGGAGGGGCAAAAGGGGGAAGTGGGGGGGAGAGGAGGTTAACAATACATCTGCCAGGGTTTGATTGTCACCCCACAATCTTAACCCTCGACAGATAATTGGCGCCCAACGTGGGGCCAGAGAAAGGGGTAAATTTGGAGATTTTTGGCTTTTCTACTTCTCTGACGTACCTTTCAATTTTCTTGGCACGGTGCCAACTCCTAGAGTTGTGATACTCGCGCGTCTGTTTGATTCGGATATTATTTAGTCGTGATGATGATCCTGTGTGGTTTGGCACTGGTTTATTTCATTATACTGCAGCTGCTAATGTATTTTTACTCGTTTTTGCTTTACCTTGAAAAGCCTCCGGGAGAGATAAAAGAGCAATACGGCTCTGTATTTGCTAATTGGTCAAGCGAATCTTTAGAAAGGCTGACTAACAATACTTTCGTGTTTTCGCTAGGACAGTTTGCAAATGTTTTAGAGAACTTTGAATACCCTTGGAGCTTTGATAGAACTGTGATGGTGTTATCTGGTTTGCTGAATGTGTGTCAGTTTGTGTTACTGTTAAGAGAAATGAGGTTCAATAGGAGGTTTGCGTCTCTTTTTAGTCCTGAGATTTGCGGTGTGTCTTTGGAAGCTTTAGTAAAAAGCACTCCTAGCCACCCGAGAAAAGGCAAAACAGCCAAAGCTGCTGCTGCAGCCACTGCAGCCCCAACCACGGCTTCACAGGCTGAAGCTACAGCTCCTCTGCAGAGCTCCTCTGCCAAGGTCGCTGCAGATAATGTTACCTCTCCAGCCTCAAAGGCTAACAAGGCAGCCCCCCCATCTTCACACACTGCTCACTGTTGCTGCTGTAACCACAGCAATCACTGTGACAGTCATTCAGACTCTGGAAATGAATCAAATTATGTTGAATCCATATCAGCATCAGTTGCTGGTTGTAAGAAAGTCACTAGAAAGACTACCCGTGCAGCAGGTGATGGCACAGGGCCAACATCAACCCAAGAGGCATCATTAGGACAGGGTGGAGATGAAGTGATCACCACTCGGCCCTTTTCTCCAGGTGAGCTGAGAGATCTGCGAAAAGACTTTAGTCGTCGTGAAGGCGAGAATATTTTAACCTGGCTGCTGCGATGCTGGGACAATGGGGCAGAAACAATTGAATTAGAAGGTGGTGAAGCCAGGCAGCTGGGATCTCTGTCAAAAGATTCCACCATTGATAGGGCAATTTCAAGAGAGTCTAATGCTGCTACTCTCTGGACCCGACTCCTGGCAGCTATGAAAGTCAGATTTCCCTACAAGGAAGATTGTATATCCAAGTTAGGGAAATGGAATACTATAGAGAGAGGTATCCAGTTCCTGAGAGAATTAGCTGTGCGAGAGATCATCTATCTAGGATCAAACAGCCAAGAGGGGACAGACCCAGATAGAACCAATTGTACAAAATCTATGTGGCGCAGATTTGTACAAAGTGCACGACCTGCATATGCTAAGTCATTGGCAGGAATGGTCTGGTCAGCTGGAGGTGTACAAGAAATTAATGAAGTGATTGAGCAGCTCCAGTACTTTGAGGACAGCCTTGCTGGTTCTCTATGGGCTTGTGTCTCTGCTGTGGAGAAACTGTGTGAAAAATCTGATGACCGGTTTGAAAAACTGTTGCAAGAAATCAAAGAACTCAGAGAAGACTCGTACCGTTCATGACCTGTACAAACCTATGTTTCAGCTGTTAGGAGAAGACATTTCCCATCTCGAGAGAGAGGGCAGAGACAGCCCACAAAAAGAGGTTCACTGTGGTTCTTCCTACATGAGCAGGGAGAAAACATGAAGAAGTGGCATGGAAGGCCTACCTCAGAACTTCAAGAACGAGTACGTGAGATAAAAGGAAAAACTCCAAGGAAGGTGGCTGCTCCAGTTTACAAAAGAAGCAGAAGAGATTCTGATGCTCTTGAAGGAACCTCTAATTCACACCCAGAGACTGTGCAAAACAGGAATTAGAGGTGCCCTGCCTCCAACCAGGTGGAGGAAAGGGATAACAGAGTTTGTTGGACTGTACAAATACTATGGCCTGGTACAACACAACCCCAGGAGTACAAAGCTTTAGTGGACACTGGTGCTCAATGCACAATAATTCCTTCTAATTATAAAGGAACGCAATCCATCAATATTGTTGGAGTGACTGGGGGATCCCAGGAACTGACTGTTGTAGAGGCTGAAATGAACCTAACTGGAAAAAACTGGCAAAAGCATCCCATTGTGACTGGTCCAGATGCTCCGTGCATCCTTGGTATAGACTACCTCAGTAGAGGGTATTTTTAGGACCCAAAATGGTATAGGTGGGCATTTGGTATAGCAGTTGTGGACACTGAGAAAATTGAACAGCTGTCTGATTTGCCTGGTCTTTCAGATGACCCTTCTGTTGTAGGACTGCTGATGGTTGACAGTCAGCAGGTGCCAATTGCTACCACAACGGTGCATCGCTGGCAATATCGCACCAATCAAGACTCTTTGATTCCTATCCAGAAGCTGATCCGTCAATTGGAAAGCCAGGGTGTGATCAGTAAGACTCGCTCACCTTTTAACAGCCCAATCTGGCCAGTGCATAAGTCTAATGACGAGTGGAGACTAACTGTAGACTATCATGGCCTGAAGGAAGTTACACCACCACTGAGTGCTGCTGTGCCTGACATGCTAGAACTGCAATTTGAACTGGAGTCAAAGGCAGCCAAGTGGTATGCTACAATTGACATTGCTAATGCATTTTTCTCTATTCCTGTAGCAGCAGAGTGCAGACCGCAGTTTGCTTTCACCTGGAGGGGCATCTAGTATACATGGAATCGCTTGCCCCAGGGGTGGAAACACGGTCCTACCATATGCCATGGACTGATCCAGACCACGCTGGAGCAAGGTGAAGCTCCAGAACACTTGCAATATATTGATGACATCATCGTATGGGGCGACACAGTGACAGAAGTCTTCGAGAAAGGTGAGAGAATAATTCATATTCTTTTGGATGCTGGTTTTGCCATAAAACGAAGCAAGGTCAAAGGACCTGCACGAGAGATCCAGTTTTTAGGAATAAAATGGCAAGATGGCCGTCGTCAGATCCCAATGGATGTGATCAACAAAATTGCAGCAATGTCTCCACCTACTAATAAAAAGGAGACACAGACTTTCTTGGGCGTTGTAGGTTTTTGGAGAATGCATATTCCTGACTACAGCCAGATTGTGAGCCCTCTCTATCGAGTGACTCATAAAAAGAACCAATTTGAGTGGGGCCCTGAACAACGACAAGCCTTTGAACAAATTAAGTGTGAGATAACTCATGCGGTGGCCCTTGGACCAGTCTGAACTGGACTAGATGTTAAAAATGTGCTCCACACCACAGCCGGAGATAATGGACTTACCTGGAGCCTCTGGCAGAAAGCACCAGGAGAAACCCGAGGTCAACCCTTAGGTTTTTGGAGTCGAGGATACAAAGGATCTGAGGCCAACTATACTCCAACTGAAAAGGAGATGCTATAGCAGTATATGAAGGAGTTCGAGCTGCTTCAGAAGTGATTGGCACTGATGTACAGCTCCTTGTGGCACCTCGACTGCCGGTGCTCAGCTGGATATTCAAAGGGACGGTTCCCTCTCCACATCATGCAACCGAAGTTACATGGAGTAAATGGATTGCACTGATCACGCAACGAGCTCGAATTGGAAGTCCCAACCATCCAGGGATATTAGAAGTGATTACAGACTGGCCAGAAAGCAAAGACTTTGGGATGTCTCCAGATGAGGAGGAAGTAAAACGTGCTGAAGAAGCACCACCATATAATACGCTTTCAGAGACTGATAAGCAGTATGCACTGTTCACAGATGGATCCTGTCATCTTGTAGGAAAACATCAAAGGTGGAAAGCTGCTGTGTGGAGTCCCACACGACAAGTTACAGAAACCACTGAAGGACAAGGTGAATCCAGTCAGTTTGCAGAAGTGAAAGCCATCCAGCTGGCTTTGGACATTGCTGAACGAGAGAAGTGGCCAATACTTTATCTCTATACAGACTCATGGATGGTAGCAAATGCCTTGTGGGGGTGGCTACAGCAATGGAAGAAAAGCAACTGGCAGCGCAGAGGTAAACCCATTTGGGCTGCCACACTGTGGCAAGACATTGCTGCTCAGCTAGAGAGCCTGCCTGTGAAAGTTCGTCATGTAGATGTTCATGTGCCTAAAAGTCGAGCCACCGAGGAACATCTAAACAACCAACAAGCAGATCAAGTTGCTAAGATTAAAGTAGCTGAGGTGGACTTGGACTGGCAACATAAAGGTGAACTTTTCCTAGCTCGGTGGGCCCATGATGCTTCAGGGCATCAAGGTAGAGATGCAACATACAAATGGGTTCGTGATCGAGGGGTGGCTTTAACTATGGACACTATTTCACAGGTTATTCATGAATGTGAAACTTGCGCCGAAATCAAACAAGCAAAACGGTTAAAACCTGTATGGGGGGGCGATTAAAGTTAAAGTATAAGTATGGAGAAGCTTGGCAGATTGATTATATTACACTTCCACAAACACGTCAAGGTAAGCGTTATGTACTTACAATGGTGGAAGCAACCACTGGATGGTTGGAAACATATGCCGTACCTCATGCTACAGCCCGAAATACCATCTTGGGCCTTGAGAAGCAAGTCCTTTGGCGGCACGGTACGCCAGAAAGAATTGAATCAGACAGTGGTACTCATTTCAAAAACAGTATTATAGACAATGGGGCCAAAGAACATGGTATTGAGTGGGTATATCACATTCCATATCATGCACCAGCCTCTGGGAAAATTGAAAGGTACAATGGTTTGTTAAAAACTACACTAAAGGCACTTGGTGGTGGAACCTTTAAAAACTGGGATTCATATTTAGCAAAAGCCACTTGGTTGGTCAACACCAGGGGATCAACCAATCGAACCTGGCCTGCCCAATCAGAAATTCTATGGACTGTAGAAGGAGATAAAGTCCCTGTAGTACACATGAAAAATATCTTAGGAAAGGCAGTCTGGGTTACTCCTGCCTCAGGCAAAGGCAAACCTATTTGTGGGATTGTTTTTGCCCAGGGACCTGGCAGTACCTGGTGGGTGATGCTTAAGGATGGCGAAGTTCGGTGTGTACCTCAAGGGGATTTGATTTTAGGTGAAAACATGCAATGCTGAACTATATGATGTGAATTTCTGCACTAACAATGTTTAATAAGTGTCTTTCAGATCAAGACAATGGTGATGAAACTAGAGCTAGCTTCTTCGAGTGGCACCCGACACCTTCTTCGAAGTTGGTGTCCTTAACCCACAAACAGTGGTCATGAGATGCACTTGTACCATTTTTCCTGCCCTGGGAGACTGTTGTGACAAAATGAACTTAATGAACTTTTCAAAGGATGGTCCACTAATTAATTACTCCTGTGTATGTATGTACATATGTATATATATATAGTAGGAGTGATTAATTAGACTGTACTGATAGATTGTATTGATGAGGTTTAAGTATTCAGTGAATGTCATATTATAAGGGGTGGAATGTCCTGGTTTTGTTAAAAACAAGTTTCTCTTTTAGTGAATTTGCCTGTCAGCTAAAGCCTTCATGTTAGTTGCATTTTCCTGGAGAACCCAACACATGTTTTGGTTAAACCTAGCAATGGAATGCAAACTTATTGATAAGCACGGATGGACATCTCGCGAGAGGGGCAACGAGAAACTGATGACCGAGAGACTGACCAATGGTGTATAACATTCCATTCACGTGAATACTTCATATAAAAGTGGGAGATCACGAGGATCTCGGCCCCTTTTTCCTTCCCTTCTGCTTATGTCCAACATTAGGAGAGGACCCTGCTGGTCGTCCCTGTGAACTGAGGCCTAGTGAGAGACTGAATCCAGCTCCGGTTGGCTACAGAGTCTAATCCAGGACTTTGGGTGCTGGCTCTGCAGTTGCTGAGACTTACAAGATTGGTTTTGTATATTTTGTATTATTTTCTCTATTCTTATTAGTAGCATTAGTAAAACATCTTTAACTTTTCCAACTCTCTTCTCTCTGTCTTTCTTTCCCTCCCGATCGCCTGTCCTGAGTGGGAAGGGGGGAGAGGGAGGGGCAAAAGGGGGAAGTGGGGGGGAGAGGAGGTTAACAATACATCTGCCAGGGTTTGATTGTCACCCCACAATCTTAACCCTCGACAAAGATTTAAGGTTTTTTTCTGTTGTAGGTAACCACCTGCACCCCTTTTCAGTGTAAAGCAAATGAGTGCGGTTTGTTGTTTCCTTTTAAACGTGGCTATTTGAAGCTGCACAGCCAAAGGGCGTGGGGGTCTCAGCAGGGCGGCGAGAAGGCGAGTGAGGCTGCAGGCGGGATGGTGGGAGAGAGCTAGGGGAACAGAACAGTGAAATAGGTGGCAGGTGAGTGCAGCCATGGCAAGGGTGACCGTGACATTGGAACGGGGGTAATGGGGTGGGCCAGCGCTGTGAGGAGGCGTTCGATTACGTTTCCCCTCTGCCCTTATGGCTGAGCTCATGAAGCTCGTGGGAGGTGTGTGACTCTGAGGGCAGGTGTGCTGAAGGCTTGTGGTCTGGAGCCGTCTCCCTCTGGTGCAGTGCCTGTTCCCGGTACGGCAGTCTCTCCAGGAGCGGTGCAGACCCCATTTGTCAGGGGGATGTTTAAAGCCAGAGCTAAGGCGCGGTTGCAGGTTCGGTGGCATGGCAAGGGGGGCGCTGCTTTGGCAGAAGTGTGGGAGCTCGGGGCAAGACCCGGCGTGTTCTGTGTTGTATACATGTGGTTGGCTGTGTCCACCCACGCCAGGTTCAGGGTCCTTTCCAGCCTGAGCTCTCTCCCCATGGAGAGGAGCCCTGTGGGGCCGTGGCACCCACGCGCTCAGCTTCCCCTTTTGGACAATGCAGCATGAGAGAAAGAAAAAGAAAATGCAGGTGCTAAAAGATGGCACAAGAATTGGCACCAGTATGCACATCGCTTTGGGTGGGCAGATAACGGGCAGAGAGAATGGCAATTCAGGTGTGCAGTGGGCCGGTCGCATGCTTGCACGTTGCTTGGCTGGCTATGCTGCTGCGGTCAGGGGAAAGCTGCGGCCGGGGCCAGGAGACTGGTGTCCCAGCGGGGTCGGGACTCGGAGGTGCTGCCTGCAGGTGCCATGGGCCAGCAGAGCAAGGCGGGAGTGTTAGCCTTCTGGCACCGGGCTGGTGGGAAGCTGTGGTCGTTTTCGGGACTTGCGGCTTTCCTGCCGCAGCTCTCTGTGTTTTTTTGTTTTGTTGTGCTTGGTTTTTTTGTGGGTTTTTTTTGCGGGATTCCCACGAAACACAGCACGACCGCTCTCCTGGGACTGCTGCCACGGGTCTCAGTGCTACCGTCCTGTGGCGAAACTCAGGTACTGCAGTGCACGGCCAGTGGGAAGAGACACTGTTTTACCTGAAGGATTCGTAGTCAGATGTCTGTCAGTGTCCATCCTCCCCACGGGGGTCAGGTCACCATTTTTGTAAAAAAACATGTAATTAACCGTATTTTCATGCATTAAATCAAAAACATGTTGTGAAAAAGTGCACAAACCTCTCAAAACTAGATATTTTAGAAAATTTAAAAAAACCATAACCTGTATTATAAACAGGCATACCACCCCCCTTTTGGGGCAAATACAGAGTGAAACACCAGCAGTTGCAGGGGCATTGCCGGGACGATCCTGTGTGGGTTCTCTGTTGTCAGTCGGTTCTTCAGGGCAGATTCTCCACTGTGGGTTGTCCCAGGTGAGTTGTCTGCTGCGGGTGGTCCCAGGTGGCTCCTCACCCATGTGCACCTTTCTACTTGCACCACCTTCCTCGTGTTTCTGCCGCTCCCGGAACAACGGGTGTGCTTTCCCCTTGAGATGAGTTCACACTCCCTCCTCTCTCCCCTCCAATCCCCTCATTCCACGCTGATCCCCACAGCACCTCTGTCTGCGGACCCCTGGAGTACCTGCACCCCCCCCAGAGCGCCCATTGTCTCTCCCCCTCTCAGTCTGTCCTCCCTATTCCTCATTTCTCTGCAGCCCAACCCCAAGGCAGTTGTTTTCCCTGGGAAGATATATTTTATTTCTAGTTACATATGCATATATTTATATAGAATTATTTATAGGTTTCTATTTTTAAGTATATGATATATATAGAGAGATACATATATGTATATTTTTCATATGTATATATTTTTTATTATATGAGGATGGAGCACCCGAGGGCTCAAACGGACTGCCGGAAAAAAGAAACAGAAATGGAGAAAGAGCTGAAAATGGAAATAGAAGTTAAATAGAAGAAAAGCCGTGCTGAATATGCAAATTACCTCAAGGTTCCAGCGAGTGGGCAGAGAGAACGCAAATGCAGATGCAGAGTGGGCCAATCAGGTCGCGTGAGAAAGCTTGAGGGGCGATGACAGGCGGAGAAAAAATTGAAATTGATGTGCACGGCTGGCCAATCAGATTGCAGAGAGGGAAGAGAAGGGGCGGGCCGCGCCACAGGGGAAGGGGTGTCTCGAGGGCTTCCCAATGAGCATGCGCAAAGATGGCTGCCGCGAGGTGCACGGGGCGTTCTCACCGGCCACGTGCGGGCACTGTTGGAGCCCGGAGCGGTCCCGCTGAGCCGCCGTTTCTGAGAGGCCCCAATGAGTGCCCGGCCTGGCCCGGCCTTGCCCGACCTGCTCCGCTCCGTCTCAGAGAGCCGCCCTGGAGAGTCGGGTCTGGCAGCCATGTTTTTGGGGAAAGTATGCCCGAATTGCACGGTCCTCAGTCCCGTGCGTCCCGAGGAGGGTTTGTGGAGGCAGAGCAGCCAATGGGAAGGCGCGGTGGGGTGGAAAGCAGCCAATCAGAGCACACCGGCTTCTTCCAGTGCCAGTAGCTGCATCCCGCATGTCTGTGGGGTCTCGGGGGGCACTGGGGGCAGGGCGGGGCGGGACAGGATGGGACAGGAGGGGAGGCTGTGGCATGCTCACTACGGCCAGCTCCCGGGGGTCTGGAGGCAGGCGGCTCAGGGCAGCCCCCGCGGAGGTCCCCAGAGCCGGCAGAGGAGTAGGAGGCGACAGCTGGCCAGGGGCAGATGCCGGGTGTGTCCCCAGCTCACCAGACCTCCCCCTGAGCCTCCTCCTGTGGCCCCGCTCACCCCATGCAGCCTCCCCCAGCTCCGGCAGCTCCTGAGAACCTGTTCCGTGTTCCTGGGCCACTCCCGAACCCCATCGTGAAGGCGGCAAGCTGGCCCTCGGCACCTCTCCGGTGACCCCTGCGGAAGGAGCAGGCTCAGGCAGGCGTGAACTACGGTGCTAATGGCCGCTGCTTCTTCTTTCCCTCTCCCAGAGGCCACACTGAGGATGTAGCCGTTCGCTCCCACCCCAGGTTGCCGTTGGCTGCACCCGCCTCGGGCTGGCGAGGCTCATCTCGCAGTGTGGCGTGAAAAGGGAGAGGGGAGCACGTCCCGTCTGCGGACGGGTGCTGCCGCGGCTGGAGCCGGAGAGGTTGGGGAGAGGTAAAGAGGAAGAAATTCAGGGCCATCGACCCGACAGCTGCTTCCTGCTGCAGGCAAGAGAGAGAACCCCTCCTACGAAGGGTCCCTCTGCGTGGTGTGCAGCGGGCCAGGCTGCCAACGTGCGCGGCAGGGTCTATGTGCGTATCCTGAAGCGAGACGGCTGCGTGGCGAGCGAGCCAGCGAGGCTCTGTGTCCCCGAAGCCTTGTCTCGTAGAAGCCCTGACACCCCAATGTGTTCTCCTAGGCTGAGGATGGCCTGGCGCCCGGAGTTATGGAAGAGGAAGGGAGGAGAGAAGGATATGGGAGCATCTGAGCTGTTAGAAGCCTCCTGGCAGCAACTGAGAGCGAGAGCTGCTGTGAGTCCCTGGCCCTCAGGGCCTTGTCCCCCACTTGCCCGTCCCAGTGCCTCCCTGCCCCTCTCTCTTCCCACACTGCTGTGTTTGCTTGATGGTGGGTTTTTTTGTTTGTTTGTTGTTTTGTTTTAAGTTTGCTTCCCTATACCTCTCCTTTTATCTATTTTTGTGTCCTGCTCTATCTTCTGTAGCTGTTTTTCCTTTTTCCAACTCTTTGTCTTGATCTGCATGAGTCTTTTTTTTTCCCCACAGTTTCTCTGGCCTGTTCCCTGCTGTTCTTTTCTTCCCTGTGCCTGTATGTGAAGCTATCTCTCTCCTTCCTTCCTTGTCCTTCTCTCTCTATTCGTTTGTCTCTCTCACTGTTGCTGACGTTTTTTGTTCAGCATCTCAGCATTCCATTGCTCCTTCCTGTTCATCTCTTATTCTTTCTGACCATTAATGCTGCTCCCTGTCCCATTGTTTCTCACTGTATCTCTGTGTCCTGCTCCCTACCCACAGTCATATTCTTCCCTGTCCTGTTGACCATCCCAGGTTTCTTCCTCCATCTCCATCCTCGCTCCATCTCTCGGTCCTGCTCCCTACCCACCCCCGTTCCTGTTTCTCTGCCCTTCTTGTCTTTCTCCTCGTTTCTCTGTCCTGTTCCCTCTTTGTTACTGTTCCTCTGTCACTCTGCCCTGCTCCCTGTCACCGCATCTCCTCCTTCCTGCCTCTGTCCCGCGGCCCAGTACCCACTTCTCCTTTGTCTGTCTCTCTCGCTGCCCATTCTAGGATTTCTCCCCACCATCTCTGTCTCCTGCTCCTCGTCTCTGATTTTGGTCTCTCCTTCACAGAATCACAGAATGTTAGGGATTGGAAGGGACCTCGGAAGATCATCCAGTCCAATCCCCCTGCCGGAACAGGAACACCCAGATGAGGTTACACAGGAAGGTGTTCAGGCAGGTCTTGAATGCCTCCAGAGTAGGAGACTCCACAACCTCCCTGGGTAGCCTGTTCCAGACTCTGTCACCCTCATTGAGAAGAAGTTTCTTCTCAAATTTAAGTGGAACCTTTTGTGTTCCAGTTTGTACCCATTACCCCTTGTCCTACCATTGGTTGTCACCGAGAAGAGCCTGGCTTCATTCTCATGACACTCACCCTTTATATATTTGTAAACATGAATGA
Organism: Patagioenas fasciata; assembly: GCF_037038585.1. Classification (NCBI taxonomy): domain Eukaryota; kingdom Metazoa; phylum Chordata; class Aves; order Columbiformes; family Columbidae; genus Patagioenas; species Patagioenas fasciata. Next base: position 22,734,238 of record NC_092524.1, on the reverse strand, counting down.
GGTCACCCCTCAGTCTCCTCTTCTCCAAGCTCCAGAGCCACAGCTCCCTCAGCCTTTCCTCATAAGGGAGAAGCTCCACTCCCTTAATCATCTTTGTTGCCCTACGCTGGACCCTCTCCAGCAGTTCCCTGTCCTTCTGGAACTGAGGGGCCACAACTGTACACAATATTCCAGATGTGGTCTCACCAGGGCAGAGTAGAGGGGAAGGAGAACCTCTCTCAATCTACTAACCACCCCCCCTTTTAATACACCCCAGGATGCCATTGGCCTTCCTGGCCACAAGGACCCAGTGCTGGCTGATGGTCATCCTGCTGTCTACCAGGACCCTCAGGTCCCTTTCCCCTACACTGCTCTCTAATGGGTCATTCCCCAACTTATACTGGAACCTGGGGTTGTTCCTGCCCAGATGTAAGACTCTATACTTTCCCTTGTTATATTTCATTGACATTTCCTTCCCTTTGCCCTGCCTCCCTGGCCCTTTTGCCTTTCTCTCTGTGTCACCTTGTCTTGCTCCCTGTCCCTATCTTTCTCTGGCAAGCTGATCTGCTCCTTACCCCCCTTTTCAAAGGAATCACAAAATCACTTTGGTTGGAAAAGATAACTGCAATTTTAAAATATCTTTACCGTTTGAAGAAACAGCCTGAAAAGGTTTGGTTTTTGTTTGGTTGTTTTTGTGTTTTTTATCTTTTTTTCAGTGGGCCAGTTCACAAGAACAGATGGGCTACTGGACTCTTCAATACCAGCATTCAGAGCGAGGAAGGAAATCTTGGCTATACTTAGGTGATATCTGTGTCTGTGTTCTGTGTGTACCTGGGAATGTGTGTTCTAGGGAAATCAGGCTGCCAATGAGTCAAAAAAAAAGGCCTGGCAAACGCTCCAGCAGCCTCTATCAACAACTGTACTAAAGATGGTGCAAAATACTTTTTCCTCCACTCAGCCGTAGCCTTCACAAGAAAAAAGGAAGTGTCAGATTCCTATCCAGCTTTGTTCTGAAGAGTTTTTTCCTCTTTCAGATGGATGTCCGTTACCACCGTCTCACTGCGGTTAGGGTTAGGGTTAGGATTAGGCTTAGTGTTAGGGTTAGGTTACACTTAGGGTTAGGGTTAGGCTTAGTTTATGGTCACGGTTACGGTTAGGCTTAGGCGTAAGCCTAGGCCTAGATTAGTGTTAGGGTCATTGTTAGAGTCAGGATTAGGTCAGGGTTAGGATTAGTGTTCCAGTTCAGGTTAGGAATAGGGTTAGAGCAAGGTTTAGGGTTACAGTTAGGGTTAGGGTTAGGGATAAGGCTAGGGTTAGGTTACAGTTAGGGTTAGGGTTAGGGTTAGGTTTAGGTTACGGTTAGGATTACGGTCAGGCTTACGAATAAGCTTAAGCTTAGGCTTAGGTTAGGGTTAGGGTCATGATCAGAGTAAGTGTTAGGGTTAGGGTTAGGGTTAGGGTTAGGGTTAGGGTTAGGGTTAGGGTTAGGGTTAGGGTTAGGGTTAGGGCTGGGGTTAGCATTAGGGTTAGGGTTAGGATGAGGCTTAGGGTTAGGATGAGACTTACGGTTAGGGTTAGGTTACAGTTAGTGTTACAGTTAGGCTTAGTTTACAGTCAGGGTTACAGTTAGACTTAAGCGTATCTCTAGGCCTAGGTTAGCGTTAGGGTCACGGTCAGAGTCAAGGTTAGGTCAGGGTTAGGGTCAGGGTTAGCGTTAGGGTTAGTATTAGGGACAGAGTTAGGGTTAGGTTACAGTTAGGGTTAGGGTTAGGTTTAGGTTACAGTCAGGGTTACAGTTAGGCTTAGGCGTAGGCCTAGGCCTTGGTTAGCATTATGGTCACGGTCAGAGTCAAGGATACATCAGGGTTAAGGTTAGGGTTAGGATTAGGGTGAGGGTTAGGGTTAGGGTTAGGGTTAGGGTTAGGGTTAGGGTTAGGGTTAGGGTTAGGGTCACGGTCAGAGTCAGGGTTCGGTCAGGGTAGGGTAAGGGTTAGGGTTAGGATTAGGCTTAGTGTTAGGGTTAGGTTACACTTAGGGTTAGGGTAGGCTTAGTTTACGGTCAGGGTTACGGTTAGGCTTAGGCATAAGCCTAGGCCTAGGTTAGCGTTAGGGTCACGGTCAGAGTCAGAATTAGGTCAGGGTTAGGATTAGGGTTCCGGTTAGGATTAGGGATAGGGTTACGGTTAGGTTTATGAATAAGCTCAGGCTTCGGCTTAGGTTAGGGTTAGGGTCATGATCAGAGTAAGGGTTAGGTTAGGTTTAGGGTTAGGGTTAGAGTTAGGATTAGGCTTAGGCTTAGGGTTAGGATACAGTTAGTGTTACGGTTAGGCTTAGTTTATGGTCGGGGTTACAGTTAGGCTTAGGCATCGGCCTAGGCCTAGGTTAGCATTAGGGTCACAGTCAGAGTCAGGATTAGGTCAGGGTTAGGGTTAGGGTTAGGGTTAGAATTAACGTTAGGGTTAGGGTTAGGAATAGAGTTAGGGTTAGGTTAGAGTCAGGGTTAGGGTTAAAATTAGGTTACAGTCAGGGTTACGGTTAGACTTAGGCGTAGGTCTAGGCCTAGGTTAGCGTTAGGGTCACAGTAAGGGGAAGGGTTAGGTCAGGGTTAGGGTTAGTGTTACGGTTAGGGTTAGGGTTAGGCTTAGGTTACTGTCAGGGTTACGGTTAGGCTTAGGCATAGGCTTAGGTTTAGGCTTAGGGTTAGGTTCATGGTCAGAGTCAGATTTAGGTCAGGGTCAGGGTTAGGGTTAGGGTTAGGGCTAGGGTTAGGGTTAGGGTTAGGTTACACTTAGGGTTAGGGTTAGGCTTAGTTTACGGTCAGGGTTACGGTTAGGCTTAGGCGTATGCCTAGGCCTAGGTTATCATTAGGGTCAAGATCAGAGTCAGAGTTAGGTCAGGGTTAGGGTTAGGGTTAGAGTTAGGGTTTGGTTAGGGTTAAGGATAAGGTTAGGGTTAGGTTACAGTTAGGGTTGGGGTTGGGCTTAGGTTACGGTCTAGGTTATGGTTAGGCTTAGGCGTAGGCCTAGGCATAGGTTAGCGTTAGGGTCACGATCAGAATCAGGGGTAGGTCAGGATTAGTGTTAGGGTTAGGATTAGGCTTAGGGTTAGGGTTATGTTACAGTTAGGGTTATTATTAGGCTTAGATTACGATCAGGCTTACAGTTAGGCTTAGGCATAGGCCTAGGCCTAGGTTAGCGTTAGGGTCACGGTCAGACCCAGGGTTAGCTCAGGGTTTTGGGTAGGGTTTGGGTTAGGTTTAGGGTTAGGGTTAGGGCTAGGGTTACGTTTAGGCCTAATGTTAGGGTTAGATTATAGTTAGGGTTACAGTTAGGCTTAGGTATAGGCTTAAGCTTAGGTTTAGGGTTAGGGTTAGGGTCATGGTCAGAGTCAAGGTTAGGTCAGGGTTAGGGTTGTGTTAGTGTTAGGATTACGGTTAGTGTTAGTATTAGGCTTAGGGATAGGGTTAGGGTTAGGTTACAGTTAGGGTTAGGCTTAGGTTACGGTCACTCTTACGCTTAGGCTTAGGCGTAGGCTTAGGCTTAGGGTAGAGTTAGGGTTAGGGTCACGGTTAGAGTCAGGTTTAGGTCAGGGTTAGGGTTAGGATTAGGGTTAGGGTTAGGCTTAGGGTTAGGTTACAGTTAGGGTTAGGGTTAGGGTTAGGTTACGGTCACTGTTACGATTAAACATAGACGTAGACCTAGGCCTAGGTTAGGTTAGGGTCCCAGTCAGTATCAGGGTTAGGTCAGGGTTAGGGTTAGGGTTAAGGCTAGGGTAAGGTTTAGGGTTAGGGTTAGGATTAGGGTTAGGGTCAGGGTTAGAATTAGGGTTAGGGTTAGGGTTATGGTTAGGTTAGGGTTAGGGTTAGGGTTAGGGTTAGGGTTAGGGTTAGGGTTAGGGTTAGGGTTAGGGTTAGGGTTAGACTAAGGTTACGGTCAGGGTTACGGTTAGGCTTGGAGATATGACTAAGCCTAGGTCAGCGTTAGGATCCCAGTCAGAATCAGGGTTAGGTCAGGGTTAGGGTTAGGGTTGGGGTTAGTTTTAGGCTTAGGTTTAGGCTTAGGGCTAGGATTAGGCTATAGGGTTACGGTTAGGTTACAGTTAGGGTTAGGGTTAGGCTTAGGTTACGGTTAGGGTTACAGTTATGTTGAGGCATACGCCTAGGCCTAGTTTAGCGTTAGCGTCACGGTCAGAGTCAGGGTTAGATCAGGGTTAGGGTTACGGTTAGGTCTAGGGTTAGGATTAGGATTAGATTTAGGGTTAGGATTAGGTTTAGGGTTAGGGTTAGTTTACAGTTAGGGTTAGGGTTAGGTTTAGTTTATGGTCAGGGTTACAGTTAGGCTTAGGGATAGGCCTGGGCCTAGGTTAGTGTTAGGGTCACGGTCAGAGTCAGCTTTAGGTCAGGGTTAGGGTTAGGGTTAGGCTTTGGTTACGGTCAGTGTTACGGTTAGACTTAGGCATAGGCCTAGGCCTAGGTTAGCGTTAGAATCACTGTCAGAGTCAGGGTTATGTAAGGGTTAGGGTTAGAGTTAGAGTTAGGGTTAGGGTCAGGGTTAGGATTAGGCTTAGGTTACAGTCAGGGTTACGGTTAGATTTAGGCGTAGGTCTAGGCCTAGGTTAGCGTTAGGGTCACGGTCAGAGTCAGGGTTAGGTCAGGGTTAGGGTTAGGGTTAGGGTTAGGGGTAGGGTTAGGGTTAGGGTTAGGGTTAGGGTTAGGGTTAGGGTTAGGAGTAGAGTTAGGGTTAGGGTTAGGGTTAGGGTTAGGGTTAGGGTTAGTCACGGTCAGAGTCAGGTTTAGGTCAGGGTTAGGGTTAGGGTAAGGGTTAGGCTTAGGATTAGGCATAGGCTTAGAATTAGGGTTAGGGTTAGCGTTAGGGTTAGCGTTAGGGTTAGGGTTAGGGTTAGGGTTAGGGTTAGGGTTAGGGTTAGTCACGGTCAGAGTCAGGTTTAGGTCAGTGTTACGGTTAGGCTTAGGCATAGGCTTAGGATTTGGCATAGGCTTAGAATTAGGGTTAGGGTTAGCGTTAGGGTTAGCGTTAGGGTTAGGGTTAGGGTTAGGGTTAGGGTTAGGGTTAGGGTTAGGGTTAGGGTTAGTCACGGTCAGAGTCAGGTTTAGGTCAGGGTTAGGGTTAGGGTAAGGGTTAGGCTTAGGCTTAGGTTACAATTATGGTTAGGGTTAGGCTTAGGTTACGGTTAGGGTTAGGCTTAGGTTACGGTTAGGGTTACGGTTATGCTATGGCGTACGCCTAGGCCTAGTTTAGCGTTAGGGTCACAGTAAGAGTCAGGGTTAGGTCACGGCTAGCGTTAGGGTTATGTTTAGGGTATAGGGTTAGGGTTAGCATCAGGCTTAGGGTTAGGTTACAGTTAGGGTTAGGGTTAGGCTTAGGTTACAGTCATGGTTACAGGCGTAGGTCTAGGCCTAGGTTAGCATTAGGGTCATGGTCAGAGTCAGGTTTAGGTCAGGGTTAGGTTGAGGATTGGAGTTAGGGCTAGGTTAGGGTTAGGATTGGGCTTAGGGTTATGGTTCTAGTTATTGTTATGGTTAGGCTTAGTTTACCGTCAGGGTTACGGTTAGGCTTAGGCGTAGGCCTAGGGCTAGGTTAGCCTTAGGGTCACGGTCAGAGTAAGGTTTAGGTCAGTGTTACGGTTAGGCTTAGGCATGGGCTTAGGCTTAGGCATAGGTTTAGAATTAGGGTTAGGGTTAGCGTTAGGGTTAGCGTTAGGGTTAGGGTTAGGGTTAGGGTTAGGGTTAGAGTTAGGGTTAGGGTTAGTCACGGTCAGAGTCAGGTTTAGGTCATGGTTAGGGTTAGGGTAAGGGTTAGGCTTAGGTTTAGGTTACAATTATGGTTAGGGTTAGGCTTAGGTTACCATTAGGGTTACGGTTATGCTAAGGCGTACGCCTAGGCCTAGTTTAGCGTTAGGGTCACAGTAAGAGTCAGGGTTAGGTCACGGTTAGGGTTAGGGTTATGTTTAGGGTATAGGGTTAGGGTTAGCATCAGGCTTAGGGTTAGGTTACAGTTAGGGTTAGGGTTAGGCTTAGGTTACAGTCGTGGTTACAGGCGTAGGTCTAGGCCTAGGTTAGCATTAGGGTCACGGTCAGAGTCAGGTTTAGGTCAGGGTTAGGTTGAGGATTGGAGTTAGGGCTAGGTTAGGGTTAGGATTGGGCTTAGGGTTATGGTTCTAGTTATTGTTATGGTTAGGCTTAGTTTACGGTCAGGGTTACGGTTAGGCTTAGGTGTAGGTCTAGGGCTAGGTTAGGGTCACGGTCAGAGTCAGGGTTAGGGTTAGGAGTAGGGTTAGGGTTAGGTTACAGTTAGGGTTAGGGTTAGACTTAGGGTTAGGGTTAGGGTAAGGGTAAGAGTTAGGGTTAGGGTTAGGGTTAGGGTTAGCTTAGGGTTAGGGTTAGGGTTAGGGTTAGGGTTAGGGTTGGGGTAAGGGTAAGGGTTAGGATTAGACTAAGGTACAGGGTTAGGGTTAGGTTACAGTTAGGGTTAGGGTTAGGCTTAGGTTACAGTCAGTGTTAAGGTTAGACTTAACCATAGACCTAGGCCTAGGTTAGCGTTAGCATCACGGTCAGAGTCAGGGTTAGGGTTACGGTTATGGTTAGGGTCAGAGTTAGGGTTAGGCTAAGGTTAAAGTCAGGGTTACGGTTGGGGTTGGGTTAGGGTTTCTCAGTTCCACAAAGAAACTGAATTCTGCCAATTGCCTAATCCATAAGGTCTGATGGCTTTCCTCCTCGTCTAGGGATGAATGTGGTAGAAAATAGAAAGCAAAACAACGTCCTGTAGCCTAGCCTTGTCTTGCCTTGCCTTATTTCCTTCTCATCCTGTTCTCTGTCCCAGCCTCTCTCACTAACCCCTCCTCTGGCTGCATGTCTCTTCTTTCCTCTCTCCTTTTCTCAAACTCTCCTCATTCGTGGATCTTTCCTTTCAATTCCTCCATTTCAGTCCTGCAGCCCGGCACTAGTTTTTCCTCTTCCCTCCCTTACTCCTGCTCCCTTCGCTTTCTCCCTCTGTTCCATACCCTTCTTCCCGACTTGTCTCTTGGAGACTTTTGGCCACTTCGGACCCAAGCCTAAGGATGTTTTTGAAACTTTTCAGAGGCCTCGCTGGTGACAGGGGGACAGCAAGCAGTGACAGGCTTGGGGCCAACAGGCTCTTCCTCCCCTAGGGGGCGCTCGGCTGCCATACCCAGCTGACATAGAACCTTTGTCACAATGCCCGCTACTGTGGTGAGGATGCCATGACTCTGAAGGTGACAGGGACACGGCAGGACTTGGTGTCAGCTCAACAATTTCTCAGTTCCCCAAGGAAGCTGAATTCTGCCAGTTGCTGCTTTTGCTGTTGAAATGATGCCATCAGGTGGGTGTTTTGGTGTAATACACTGAAAAACAGGGCAGAAACGCTGAAATATTCCCATGAGATACATGACCCGGCACCAAACCAACATGCCTCAGCCTAAGTAGATCTGCCGCTTATTGTTTTGTACTGCCAGCAGATTATGGTAGTACAGTATAAAAACCATCCTTATGGAGAGATCTTTGCATGTTAGCCTTAGTCTAAGTGTCTCAAGTAGCTGGGGTTTTTGCTTGGGCCTAATCCATAAGGTCTGATGGCTTTCCTCCTCGTCTCAAGATGAATGTGGTAGAAAATAGAAATCAAGAAAACGTCCTGTAACCTAGCCTTGCCTTGCCTTGCCTTATTTCCTTCTCGTCCTGTTCTCTGTCCCAGCCTCTCTCACCAACCCCTCGTCTGGCTGGATGTCTCTTCTTTCCTCTCTCCTTTTCTCAAACTCTCCTGCTTCCTGGCTCTTTTCTTTCAATTCCTCCATTTCACTACTGCAGCCCGGCACTAGTTTTTCCTCTTCCCTCCCTTACTCCTACTCCCTTCGCTTTCTCCCTGTGTTCCATACCCTTCTTCCCGACTTGTCTCTTGGAGACTTTTGGCCACTTTGGACCCAAGCCTAGGGATGTTTTTGAAACTTTTCAGAGGCCTCGCTGATGACAGTGCGGACAGCAGGCAGTGACAGGCTTGGGGCCGACAGGCTCTTCCTCCCCTAGGGGGCGCTCGGCTGCCACACCCAGCTGACATAGAACCTTTGTCACAATGCCCGCTACCGTGGTGAGGATGCCGTGCCTCTGCAGGTGACAGGGACATGGTAGGATTTGGTGTTCAGCTCAGCAATTTCTCAGTTCCCAAAAGAAACTGAATTCTGCCAGTTGCTGCTTTTGCTGTTGAAATGATGTCATCAGGTGGGTGTTTTGTTGTAATAGACTGAAAACCAGAGCAGAAATGCTGAAATATTCCCATGATATGCATGATCTCTGCACCTAACCCTAACCCTAACCCTAACCCTGACCCTAACCCTAACCATACCCTGACCTAACCCTGACTCTGACCGTGACCCTAACCCTAACCCTAACCCTAACCCTAACCCTGACCCTAATCCTGACCTAACCCTGATACTGACTGGTACACCAATGCTAACCTAGACCTAGGCCTACGCCTAAGCCTAACCTTAAACCTGACCGTAACCTAAGCCTGACCCTAACCCTAAGTGTAACCTGACCCTAGCCCTGAGTCTAACCCTAAGCCTGATCCTAACCCTAATCCTAATGCTAACCTTTACCCTAACCCTGAGCTAAAATTTACTCTGACCGTGACTCTAACCCTAACCCTAACCTTAACCCTAACCCTAAACCTAACCCTGACCCTAACCCTAACCCTAACCCTAACCCTAACCCTAACCTAAGCCTAAGCCTAAGATTATGCCTCAATCTAACCGTAATTCTAACTCTAAGCGTAACACTAATCCTAACCCTGACTCTGACCGTGACCCTAACGCTAACCTACGCCTAGGCTTACATCTAAGCCTAACCGTAACCCTTACCATAAACTAAGCCTAACCCTAACCCTAACTGTAACCTTATCCTAACCCTATCCCTAAATCTAATCCTAATCCTAACGCTAACCCTCACCGTAGCCCTAAACCTAGCCCTAAACTTAACCCTAACCCTGACTCTGACTGAGACACTAACGCTAAACTAGGCCTAGGCCTACGCCTATGCCTAACCACAACTGTGACCGTAAATTAAGCCCACCTCCAACCCTAACTGTAACCTAACGCTAACCCTAAGTCAAACCCTAACCCTAACCCTAACCCTAACCCTACCCCTAATCCTAACCCTAACCCTAACCCTAACCTTAACCCTAACCCTACCCCTAACCCTAAGCCTAACCCTAACCCTAACCCTAACCCTGATACTGACTGGGACTCTAACGCTAACCAAGGCCTAGGCCTACGCCTAAGCCTAACTTAAACCTGACTGTAAACTAAGCCTAACCCTATCCGTAACTGTAACTTAACCCTAACCCTACGCCTAACCCTATCCGTAACTGTAACTTAACCCTAACCCTACGCCTAACTCTAAGCCTAATCCTAACCCTAACGCTAACCCTAACCCTAAACTTAAGCCTAAGCCTAAGCCTATGCCTAAGCCTAACCGTAACCGTAACTCTAACCCGAACCCTAACCCTAAACCTATTCCTAACCCTAGCTGTAACCCTGACCCTAACCCTAACGCTAACCTACGCCTAGGCCTACGCCTAAGCATAACCGTAAACCTGACCGTAAACTAAGCCTAATCCTAACCCTAACTGTAACCTACCCTAACCCTAAGCATAATCCAAACCCTACCCCTAACCCTAACCCTAACCCTAACCCTGACCTAACCCTGACTCTGACCGTGACCCTAACGCTAACCTAGGCCTAGACCTATGCCTAAGACTAACCGTAACCCTGACTGTAACCTAAGCCTAACCCTAACCCTAACTGTAAGCTAACCCTAACCCTACCCCTACCCCTAACCCTAACCCTAACCCTAACCCTGACCTAACCCTGACTCTGACCATAACCCTAACGATAACCTAGCCCTAGGGCTATGCCTAAGCCTAAGTGTAACCCTGACCGTAAACTAGGCCTATGCCTAAGTCTAGGCCTAAGCCTAACCCTAACCGTCATGCTAACCCTAACCCTTACCCTAAACCTAACCCTAACACTAATCTTAACCCTGACCTAAACCTGACCCTAACCCTAACCCTAATCCTAACCCTAACCCGAACTCTAACCCTAACCCCGAACCCTAACCCTAACCGTAAACTTATCCCTAAGCCTAAGCCTAAGCTTATGCCTAAGCCTAACTGTAACAATGACCATAACCTAAGCCTAACCCTACCCCTTAATGTAACCTAACCCTAACCCTTTCCCTAAGGTTAATCTTAACGCTAACCCTAACCTTAACCCTAACCCTAAACCTAACCCCAACCCTAACCCTAAACCTAACCCCAACCCTAACCCTAACCCTAATCCTGACCTAACCCTAACTCTGACCATGACCCTAACACTAACCTAGGCCTAGGCCTACGCCTAAGCCTAACTGTAACCCTGACCGTAAATTAAGTCTTACCCTAACCGTTAGTGTAACCTAACCCTAACCATAAGCCTAATCCTAACCGTAACCCTAACCGTAACCCTAAACCTAACCCTAACCCTAACCCTAACCCTAACCCTAACCCTAACCCTAACCCTAACCCTAACTCTAACCCTAACTCTAACCCTAACCCTGACCCAACCCTGACCCTGACCGTGAACTTAACCCTAAGTCTAAGTCTAAGCCTATGCCTAAGCCTAACCGTAACCCTGACAGTAACCTAAGCTTAACTCTAACCCTAACCCTAACGCTAACTGTAACTTAACCCTAACCCTAACCCTAACCCTGACCTAACCCTTACTCTGACCGTGACTCTAACGCTAACCTAGGCCTAGATCTGCGCCTAAGTCTAACCGTAACCCTGCCTGTAACCTAAGCCTAACCCTAACCCTGACCCTAACGCTAACCCTCACCGAACCCCAACACTGACAGTGACCCTAATGCTAACCTAGCACTAGGCCTATGCCTAAGCCTAACCGTAACACTGACCGTAACCAAAACCTAACCCTAACCCTTGTCCTAAACCTAACCCTATTCCTCACCCTAACCCTAACCCTAACCCTAACCCTAACCCTAACCCTAACCCTAACCCTAACCCTGACCTAACGCTGACTCAGACCATGACCCTAACACTAACCTAGGCCTAGGCCTATCCCTAAGCCTAACCGTAAACCTGACCACAAACTAAGCCTAACCCTAGCCCTAAATGTAACCTAACACTAACCCTAATCCTAACCCTAAGCCTAATCCTAACCCTAATCCTAACCCTAACCCTAACCCTAACCCTAATCCTAATCCTAACCCTAACCCTAACCCTCACCCTAAGCCTAAGGCTAAACCTAACCCTAACCCTAATCCTAACCCTGACCTAACCCTTACTCTGACCGTGACTCTAACGCTAACCTAGGCCTAGATCTGCGCCTAAGTCTTACCGTAACCCTGACTGTAACCTGAGCCTAACTCTAACCTTACCCTAACCCTGACCCTAACGCTAACCCTCACCGAACCCCAACTCTGACAGTGACTCTAATGCTAACCTAGCCCTAGGCCTATGCCTAAGCCTAACCGTAACACTGACCGTAACCAAAGCCTAATCCTAACCCTTGTCCTAACCCTAACCCTCTTCCTCACCCTAACCCTAACCCAAACCCTAACCGTAACCCTAACCCTAACCCTAACCCTGACCTAACGCTGACTCTGACCATGACCCTAACACTAACCTAGGCCTAGGCCTATCCGTAAGCCTAACCGTAACCGTGACGGTAACCTAAGCCTAACTCTAACCCTAAACCTAACACTAACCCTGACCTAACCCTGACTCTGATCATGACCCTAACGCTAACTCAGACCTAGGCCTATGCCTGAGCCTAAGCGTAACCCTGTATGTAACCTAAAACTAATCTTAAGCCTAACCCTAACCCTAACCCTCACCCTCACCCTAACCCTAAACCTAACACTAACCCTGACCTAACCCTGACTCTGATCGTGACCCTAACGCTAACTCAGACCTAGGCCTATGCCTAAGCCTAAGCGTAACCCTGTGTGTAACCTAAAACTAATCTTAAGCCTAACCCTAACCCTAACCCTCACCCTCACCCTAACCCTAACCCTAATCCTAACACTAACCCTAACCCTGACCTAAACCTGACTGTGACCGTGACCCTAACCCTAACGTTAACCTCGGCCTAGGCGTAGGCCTAGGCCTAACCATAACACTGACCGTAACCTAAGCCTAACCCTAACCATAACTGTAACCTAACCCTTACCCTAACCCTAATCCTAACCCTAACCCTAACCCTAAACGTAACCCTAACCCTGACCCTAACCCTAACCCTGATCCTAACCCTAAGCCTAACCCTGACCGAACCCTGACTCTCACTGTGACCCTAAGACTAACCTAGACCTAGGCCTACGACTAAGCCTAACCATAACCCAGACCGTAACCTAAACCTAACCCTAACCAGAACTATAAGCCAACCCTAACAGAAATATTCTTCAAACTCCCCTGCTTCCTGGCTCTTTTCTTTCAATTCCTCCATTTCACTACTGCAGCCCAGCACTAGTTTTCCTCTTCTCTCTCTTAGTCCTGCTCCCTTCGCTTTCTCCTTCTGTTCCATATCCTTCTTCCCGACTTGTCTCTTGGAGACTTTTGGCCACTTTGGACCCAAGTCTGGGGATGTTTTTGAATCTTTTCAGAGGTCTCGCTGGTGACAGGGGGGACAGCAGGCAGTGACAGGCTTGGGGCCGACAGGCTCTTCCTCCCCTAGGGGGCGCTCGACTGCCACACCCACCTGACAAAGAACCTTTGTCACAATGCCCATTACCATGGTGAGGATGTGGGCACTCTGCAGGTGACAGGAACACGGCAGGACTTGGTGTCAGCTCAGCAATTTCTCAGTTCCCCAAAGAAGCTGAATTCTGCAAATTGCTGCCCTTGCTGTGAAATGATGTCATCAGGTGGGTGTTTTGGTGTAATACACTGAAAACCAGAGCAGAAATGCTGATATATTCCCTGATATATTCCCTAAATGCTGACATATTCCCTTCTCATCCTGTTCTCTGTCTCATCCTCTCTCACTAACCCCTCGTCTGGCTGGATGTCTCTTCTTTCCTCTCTCCTTCATCTTGCTCACTTCACTTTCTCCCTCTGTTCCATATCCTTCTTCCCGACTTGTCTCTTGGAAACTTTTGGCCACTTTGGACCCAAGTCTGGGGATATTTTGGCCAGTTTTCAGAGGGTTAGGGTTCCGGTTAGGGATAGGGATAGGGTTAGGGTGAGGTTTAGGGTTAGAGTTAGGGTTAGATTTAGGGATAAGGTTGGGGTTAGGATACAGTTAGGGTTAGGGTTAGGCTTAAGTTACGGTTAGGGGTACGGTTAGGCTTACAAATAAGCTTAGGCTTAGGCTTAGGTTTGGGTTAGGATCGTAATCAGAATAATGATTAGATCAGGGTTTGGGTTAGGGTTAGGGTTAGGTTTAGGGTTAGGATTACGGTTAGGGTTATGGTTAGGGTTAGGATTAGGCTTAGGGTTAGGGTTAGGTTACAGTTAGGGTTAGGGTTAGTCTTAGGTTACGATCAGTCTTACGGTTAGACTTAGGTATACGCTTACGGTTAGGGTTAGGGTTAGGGTGAAGGTTAGGGTTAAGGTTAGGCTTAGGCATAGGCTTAGGATTAGACTTAGGGTTAGGTTCACGGTCAGGGTTAGGGTTAGGGTTAGGGTTAGGGTTAGCATTACGATTAAGGTTAGGATTAGGCTTAGGTTTTGGCTTAGGGTTAGGTTACAGTTTGGGTTAGGGTTGGGTTTAGTTTACAGTAAGGGTTACAGTTACGCTTAGGTGTAAGCCTAGGCCTAGGTTAGTGTTAGGGTCACCGTCATAGTCAGGAGTAGGTCAGGGTTACGGTTAGGGTTACGTTTAGGGATAGGGATAGGGTTAGGGTTAGGGTTAGTGTTAGAGTTAGGATTACGGTTAGGCTTAGGCGTAAGCTTAGGTTTAGGGTTAGGGTTAGGGTTAGGGTTAGGCTTAGGTTACTGTCAGGCTTACGATTCGGCTTAGGCATAGGCTTAGGATTAGGCTTAGGGTTAGGCTTAGGGTTATGTTCACGGTCAGGGTCACGGTTGGGTCAGGGTTAGGTTTAGGGTTAGGGTTAGGGTTAGCTTGCAGTTAGGGTTAGGGTAGGCTTAGGTTACGGTCAGTGTTACGGTTAGGCTTATGCATAGGCTTAGCCTTGGGGTTACGGTTAGCGTTAGGTTCACGTTCAGAGTCAGGTTTAGGTCAGGGTCATGGTTAAGGTTAGGGTTAGGGTTAGGGTTAGGGTTAGGGTTAGGGTTATGTTGGAACGATAAAGGATTCAGCACTCCGATTCAATGTGAATCACGCAAAAGCCATTTATTACAGAAGCATGTCTCCTTATATATGCAACTATTCTCTAATCACGAATCCACGCTCCAAGCATGGATTCGCTAAAGGAGTATCATGGGCAGTCCACACGCTGGAGCCCCACCGATGATAGGTCCGATGACTCACTCCATGCTGAGGTCCTGTTAATGAAGAAACGCCCCTCTTTGTCACAGCAGATTCTGTTCTCCGCTTCTCGAAGTGGCCTTGAGATTCCTTTGGGCCTGACTAATTCAACAACATATCTCCTTCTAACGAAACCCCTTCACAGGGTTAGGGTTAGGGTTAGGGTTAGGGTTAGGGTTAGGGTTAGGGTTAGGGTTAGGGTTAGGGTTAGGGTTAGGGTTAGGGTTAGGGTTAGGGTTAAGATTAGGCTTAGGGATAGGGTTAGGTTACACTTAGGGTTAGGTTTAGGCTTAGTTTACGGTCAGGGTTAGGGTTAGGCTTAGGCATACGCTTAGGCTTAGGCTTAGGCTTAGGGTTAGGGTCACGGTCAGAGTCAGGTTTAGGTCAGGGTTAGGGTTAGGGTTAGGGTTAGCGTTATGATTAAGGTTAGGATTAGGCTTAGGTTTTGGCTTAGGGTTAGGTTTAGGGTTAGGTTACAGTTTGGGTTAGGGTTGGGCTTAGTTTACAGTAAGGGTTACAGTTACACTTAGGTATAAACCTAGGCCTAGGTTAGCGTTAGGGTCGCTGTCATAGTCAGGAGTAGGTCAGGGTTACGGTTAGGGTTACGTTTAGGGATAGGGATAGGTTTAGGGTTAGGGTTAGGGTTAGGGTTAGAGTTAGGGTTAGGATTACGGTTAGGCTTAGGCATAAGCTTAGGTTTAGGGTTAGGGTTAGGGGTAGGGTTACTGTTAGGGTTAGGGTTAGGCTTAGGTTACTGTCAGGCTTACGATTCGGCTTAGGCATAGGCTTAGGTTTAGGCTTAGGGTTAGGTACACGGTCAGGGTCGGGTTTGGGTCAGGATTGGGGTTAGGGTTATGGTTAGGGTTAGGGTTAGGGTTAGGTTAAACTTACGGTTAGGGTTAGGCTTAGTTTACCGTCAGGGTTACTGTTAGGCTTAAGCATAAGCCTAGGCCTAGGTTAGTGTTAGGGTCATGGTCACAGTCAGGGTTGGGGTTAGGGTTAGGGTTATGGTTAGGGTTAGGGTTAGGGTTATGGTTAGGGTTAGAGTTAGGGTTACAGTTAGGCTTAGGCATAAGCTTAGTCTTAGCCTTAGGGATAGGGTTAGTGTTCGGCTCACGTTCAGAGTCAGGTTTAGGTCAGGGTTAGGGTTAGGGTTAGGGTTAGGGTTAGGGTTAGGGTTAGGGTTAGGGTTGGGGTTAGGTTAGGGTTAGGGTTAGGGTTAGGATTAGACTTAGGGTTAGGATTAGATTTAGGGTTAGGATTAGGTTACACTTAGGGTTAGGGTTAGGTTTAGGGTTAGGATTAGACTTAGGGTTAGGATTAGATTTAGGGTTAGGATTAGGCTACACTTAGGGTTACGGTTAGGCTTAGTTTACGATCAGGGTTACGGTTAGGCTTAAGCGTAAACCTAGGCCTAGGTTATCGTTAGGGTCATGGTCAGAGTTAGGGTTAGGTCAGGGTTAGGGTTAGGGTTAGGGTTAGCGTTAGGGATAAAGTTAGGGTTAGGTTACGGTTAGGGTTAGGGTTAGGCTTCGTTTACAGTTAGGGTTACGGTTAGGCTTAGGCATAACCTTAGGCTTAGGCTTAGGTTAGGGTTAGGGTCATGATCAGAGTAAGGGTTAGGTCAGGGTTAGAGTTGGGGTTAGGGTTAGGGTTAGGATACAGTTAGGGTTATGGTTAGACTTAGTTTACGGTCGGGGTTACAGTTAGGCTTAAGTATAGACCTAGGCCTAGGTTAGCATTAGGGTCACAGTCAGAGTCAGGGTTAGGTCAGGGTTAGGGTTAGGGTTAGGGTTAGGGTTAGGGTTAGGGTTAGGGTTAGGGTTAGGGTTAGGGTTAGGGTTAGCGTAAGGGCTAGCGTTAAAATTAGGTTGCAGTCAGGGTTACGGTTAGACTTAGGCGTAGGTCTAGGCCTAGGTTAGTGTTAGGGTCACGGTCAGAGTAAGGGTTAGGTCAGGGTTAAGGTTAGGGTTACGGTTAGGGTTAGGGGTAGGGTTAGGGTTAGGGTTAGGGTTAGGGATAAGGTTAGGGTTAGGTTACAGTGAGGGTTAGGGTTAGGGTTAGGCTTAGATTACAGTCAGGGTTAGTGTTAGGCTTAATCATAGGCCTAAGTTTAGGTTCGCGTTAGGGTCACAATCAGAGTCAGGGTTAGGTCAGTGTTAGGTCAGTGTTAGGGTTAGGGTTAGGGTTAGGTTTAGGGTTAGGGTTAGGGTTACGGTTAGTGTTAGGTTTAGGGTTAAGATTAGGCTTAGGGTTAGGTTACAGTTAGGGTTAGGGTTGGGCTTAGGTTGCGGTCTAGGTTATGGTTAGTATTAGTCATAGGCCTAGGCATAGGTTAGCGTTAGGGTCACGGTCAGAGTCAGGCTTAGGTCAGGGTTAGGGTTAGGGTTAGGGTTAGGGTTAGGGTTAGGGTTAGGATTAGGGTTAGGGTTAGGGTTAGGGTTAGGAGTAGAGTTAGGGTTAGGCTTAAGGTTAGGTTCAGGTTACAGTTAGGGTTAGAGTTAGGTTTTGGTTACGGTCAGGGTTACGGTGAAGTTTAGGCGTAGGCCTAGGCCTAGATTAACGTTAGGGTTATGATCAGAGTCGGGGTTAGCTTAGGGTTAGTGTTAGGGTTAGGGTTAGGATTAGGGTTAGGCTTAGGCATACGCTTATGCTTAGGCTTAGAAGCAATAGCGGACCATTTCCCCCGGAGTGAACACGAAAGAGCCATCTATACACTCGCAGACACGGGAACGTGCCTTAATGCAGTCACAGAGGCAGCAGCTTTTGAACAGAGGCTCTGGTGATTCTGGCACTTTTCAGGCACACTCCTGAAAGTCGCGCACACTGCTCTTCACTCGCTAAATGACCTCTTGGGAAACACGTCTCCGGTCGATGGACCGCTCACATTACTTCGGGTGTAACTGTGAACTGTGTCAGCGCGGGGATTCCGTCTCTGTTGAGCAGATGTCAATCCTGCCTCGCTTTTGCTTTGTTGCCTCTACCAAGATGATTTCCCGTTTCTCTGTTCACTGGAGCAGGCAGACACAGCCGACGCACAGCAAGTGTCAAGAGACACACGCCGCTGAGCTCAACGCTTGGTCAGATGCACATGTGCGACGAAGTCAACACACGTGCTTGTGGAGAGAAAGAAACGGACTCACAGGCGTGTGGAGCGATGGATAGAAAGAGCGGGCGCTAAGGAACACAGAGTTTCAGGCAGACTGTCTCCACACAAACAGGCACCTGTCTGCAGGTATCCTAGATCTTGATTCTCGAACTTGAGGAAACATGCGTCTGAGCAAAACTCCCAAACACTTCCAGGAAAGACACAGGGTGTCCCACAAGCACACAAGTGTTTGCCCTCGGCTATAGATGAGGGACAAGCTCGTGAAGAGATGTCCTGCTCTTCTTTCACCTTATGGCATGATGTGTTTCGTTTCTCTTGTAGATCGATTGCTGAGTGTCTTTCCTCGGGCGACTGTGAAGCATTTGCCACCGGAGAAGTAGCACGGAACAGCATTCAGTACTGCCTACGAGTGCCTTTGCTCCTTTGCTAGCGGAGCTCCAAGAACAGGCACATATCTATCTTCAGGTACCTTCCAAATGTGGATTCCCGTGCAGCCCCGTAGGCGGGCGTGCAGTACGCCAACCATCAACGGACGTTTTTCCCCTCAAGCCTGTCAGGACGTTTCTCGTCCGTCTTTCCGTCAAGAGATGGGAGTGGGCGCGCTTGCGGATGTGTGCGTGTGTGTGACCAGGCGTTTGCATAGGCATCAGTGTGTGAAAAGGTAGGTGCTTTGCTCTAGCTGCGTGTGCGTGCACGTGGTGCTGGGTGCACGTACCTGGGTGCTTGTGGAAAGGTTTCTGCGTGCTTTTTGCTGAGGAATCGTGTCTGTGCACACGGACAAACAGAAGGTGTAGCAACTAGGTCCCAGCGCCGAAGGCGGCAAAAGGCAAGCTCTCCGACGCTATCTCCTTCTCTCCCCAGACCTAGTCGCGCAAAGAAAGCCGCTAAGCCGGCGACCAACCAGAGAGCTACAACGAAGCATGCCGAACGGAGAAAATAGCAGCAGCTCATCTGTTCACACCTTGTTTCTGCCATGTGCTTGAACGCCAATACGTTCGTGCTGCTGTGAGATGAAAGACGTCCTTCTGAATGTGTGGTTGCTCACACCGGTGCACCTGTTAGTGTATCCAGTCAGTCCTGGGCTGCGGGGCATTCAGAAGTGGCTCTGTGGAGACGTCTGCATAGAGGCAGCTGTCAGAACACGCACACTCGCCTGTTCACCAAAACATATGCAGACGCGTCCTTACCTCATAGATGTGGATGCACAGGGTTCCCTCTATTCGCACGAGACAAGGGAATCGCGCCTGTACGCACAGAAGCAATAGCGGACCGTTTCCCTCGGAGTGAACGCGAAAGAGCCGTCTATACACTCGTAGACACGGGAACGTGCCTCAATGCGGTCAGAGAGGCAGCAGCTTTTGCACAGATGCTCTGGTGATTCTGGCACTTTCCAGGCAGACTCCTGAAAGTCGCGCACACTGCTGTTCACTCGCTAAACGACCTCTTGGGAAACACGTCTCCGGTCGATGGACCGCTCAGATTGCTTCTCGTGTAACTGTGAACTGTGTCAGCGCAGGGAATCCGTCTCTGTTGAGCAGATGTCAATCCTGCCTCGCTTTTGCTTTGTTGCCTCTACCAAGATGATTTCCCGTTTCTCTCTTCACTGGAGCAGGCAGACACAGCCAACGCACATCAAGTGTCAAGAGACACACTCTGCTGAGCTCAACGCTTGTGCAGATGCACATGTGCGACGAAGTCAACACACGTGCTTGTGGAGAGAAAGAAAGGGACTCCCAGGCGTGTGGAGCGACGGGGAGAAAGAGCGGGCGCTAAGGAACACAGAGTTTCAGGCAGACTGTCTCCACACAAACAGGCACCTGTCTGCAGGTATCCTAGATCTTGATTCTTGAACTTGAGGAAACACGCGTCTGAGCAAAACTCCCAAACGCTTCCAGGAAAGACACAGGCTCTCCCACAAGCACACAAGTGTTTGCCCTCAGCTATAGATCAGGGACAAGCTTGTGAAGAGATGCCCTGCTATTCTTTCGCCTTATGGCATCATGTGTTTCGTTTCTCTTGGAGATCGATTGCTAAACGTCTTTCCTCGGGCGACTGTGAAGCATTTGCCAGCGGAGGAGAAGTAGCACGGAGCAGCATTCAGTACTGCCTACGAGTGTCTTTGCTACCCTACTAGCGGAGCTCCAAGAACAGGCACACATCTTCAGGTACCTTCCAAATGTGGATTCCCCTGCAGCCCCGTAGGCGGGCGTGCAGTACGCCAACCATCAACGGACGTTTTTCCCCTCAAGCCTGTCAGGACGTTTCTCGTCCGTCTTTCCCTCAATAGATGGGAGTAGGCGCGCTTGCGGATGTGTGCGTGTGTGTGGCCACGCGTTTGCTTAGGCATCAGTGTGTGAAAAGGTAGGTGCTTTTCTCTAGCTGCGTGTGCGTGCACGTGGTGCTGGGTGCACATCCCTGGGTGCTCGTGGAAAGGTTTCTGCATGGTTTTCGCTGAGGAATCGTGTGTGTGCACATGGACAAAGAGAAGGCGCAGCAACCAGGTTCCAGCGCCGAAGAAGGCAAAAGGCAAGGTTTCCGGCGCTATCTCCTTATCTCCTTCTCTCCCCAGAGCTAGTCGCGCAAAGCAAGCCGCTAAGCCGGCGACCGGCAAGAGAGCTACAACGAAGCATGCCGAACGGAGAAAATAGCAGCAGCTCATCTGTTCACACCTTGTTTCTGCCATGTGCTTGAACGCCAAGACGTTCGCGCTTCTGTGAGATGAAAGACGTCCTTCTGCATATGTGGTTGCTCACACCGGTGCACTTGTTAGCGTATCCATTCAGTCCTGGGCTGCGGGGCATTCAGAAGTGGCTCTGTGGAGACGTCTGCATAGAGACAGCTGTCAGAGCACGCACACTCGATTGTTCACCAAAACATATGCAGACGCGTCCTTAGCCTGTAGATTTGGATGCACAGAGTTCCCTGTGTTCGCAAGAGACAAGGGAATCGCGTCTGTACGCACAGAAGCAATAGCGGAACGTTTCCCTCGGAGTGAACGCGAAAGAGCCGTCTATATACTCGCAGACACGGGAACGTGCCTCAATGCGGTCAGAGAGGCAGCAGCTTTTGCACAGATGCTCTGGTGATTCTGGCACTTTCCAGGCAGACTCCTGAAAGTCGCGCACACTGCTGTTCACTCGCTAAACGACCTCTTGGGAAACACGTCTCCGGTCGATGGACCGCTCAGATTGCTTCTCGTGTAACTGTGAACTGTGTCAGCGCAGGGAATCCGTCTCTGTTGAGCAGATGTCAATCCTGCCTCGCTTTTGCTTTGTTGCCTCTACCAAGATGATTTCCCGTTTCTCTCTTCACTGGAGCAGGCAGACACAGCCAACGCACATCAAGTGTCAAGAGACACACTCTGCTGAGCTCAACGCTTGTGCAGATGCACATGTGCGACGGAGTCAACACACGTGCTTGTGGAGAGAAAGAAAGGGACTCCCAGGCGTGTGGAGCGACGGGGAGAAAGAGCGGGCGCTAAGGAACACAGAGTTTCAGGCAGACTGTCTCCACACAAACAGGCACCTGTCTGCAGGTATCCTAGATCTTGATTCTTGAACTTGAGGAAACACGCGTCTGAGCAAAACTCCCAAACGCTTCCAGGAAAGACACAGGCTCTCCCACAAGCACACAAGTGTTTGCCCTCAGCTATAGATCAGGGACAAGCTTGTGAAGAGATGCCCTGCTATTCTTTCGCCTTATGGCATCATGTGTTTCGTTTCTCTTGGAGATCGATTGCTAAACGTCTTTCCTCGGGCGACTGTGAAGCATTTGCCAGCGGAGGAGAAGTAGCACGGAGCAGCATTCAGTACTGCCTACGAGTGTCTTTGCTACCCTACTAGCGGAGCTCCAAGAACAGGCACACATCTTCAGGTACCTTCCAAATGTGGATTCCCCTGCAGCCCCGTAGACGGGCGTGCAGTACGCCAACCATCAACGGCCGTTTTCACCCTCAAGCCTGTCAGGACGTTTCTCGTCCGTCTTTCCCTCAATAGATGGGAGTAGGCGCGCTTGCGGATGTGTGCGTGTGTGTGGCCACGCGTTTGCTTAGGCATCAGTGTGTGAAAAGGTAGGTGCTTTTCTCTAGCTGCGTGTGCGTGCACGTGGTGCTGGGTGCACATCCCTGGGTGCTCGTGGAAAGGTTTCTGCATGGTTTTCGCTGAGGAATCGTGTGTGTGCACATGGACAAAGAGAAGGCGCAGCAACCAGGTTCCAGCGCCGAAGAAGGCAAAAGGCAAGGTTTCCGGCGCTATCTCCTTCTCTCCGCAGACCTAGTCGCGCAAAGCAAGCCGCTAAGCCGGCGACCGGCAAGAGAGCTACAACGAAGCATGCCGAACGGAGAAAATAGCAGCAGCTCATCTGTTCACACCTTGTTTCTGCCATGTGCTTGAACGCCAAGACGTTCGCGCTTCTGTGAGATGAAAGACGTCCTTCTGCATATGTGGTTGCTCACACCGGTGCACTTGTTAGCGTATCCATTCAGTCCTGGGCTGCGGGGCATTCAGAAGTGGCTCTGTGGAGACGTCTGCATAGAGACAGCTGTCAGAGCACGCACACTCGATTGTTCACCAAAACATATGCAGACGCGTCCTTAGCCTGTAGATTTGGATGCACAGAGTTCCCTGTGTTCGCAAGAGACAAGGGAATCGCGTCTGTACGCACAGAAGCAATAGCGGAACGTTTCCCTCGGAGTGAACGCGAAAGAGCCGTCTATATACTCGCAGACACGGGAACGTGCCTCAATGCGGTCAGAGAGGCAGCAGCTTTTGCACAGATGCTCTGGTGATTCTGGCACTTTCCAGGCAGACTCCTGAAAGTCGCGCACACTGCTGTTCACTCGCTAAACGACCTCTTGGGAAACACGTCTCCGGTCGATGGACCGCTCAGATTGCTTCTCGTGTAACTGTGAACTGTGTCAGCGCAGGGAATCCGTCTCTGTTGAGCAGATGTCAATCCTGCCTCGCTTTTGCTTTGTTGCCTCTACCAAGATGATTTCCCGTTTCTCTCTTCACTGGAGCAGGCAGACACAGCCAACGCACATCAAGTGTCAAGAGACACACTCTGCTGAGCTCAACGCTTGTGCAGATGCACATGTGCGACGGAGTCAACACACGTGCTTGTGGAGAGAAAGAAAGGGACTCCCAGGCGTGTGGAGCGACGGGGAGAAAGAGCGGGCGCTAAGGAACACAGAGTTTCAGGCAGACTGTCTCCACACAAACAGGCACCTGTCTGCAGGTATCCTAGATCTTGATTCTTGAACTTGAGGAAACACGCGTCTGAGCAAAACTCCCAAACGCTTCCAGGAAAGACACAGGCTCTCCCACAAGCACACAAGTGTTTGCCCTCAGCTATAGATCAGGGACAAGCTTGTGAAGAGATGCCCTGCTATTCTTTCGCCTTATGGCATCATGTGTTTCGTTTCTCTTGGAGATCGATTGCTAAACGTCTTTCCTCGGGCGACTGTGAAGCATTTGCCAGCGGAGGAGAAGTAGCACGGAGCAGCATTCAGTACTGCCTACGAGTGTCTTTGCTACCCTACTAGCGGAGCTCCAAGAACAGGCACACATCTTCAGGTACCTTCCAAATGTGGATTCCCCTGCAGCCCCGTAGACGGGCGTGCAGTACGCCAACCATCAACGGCCGTTTTCACCCTCAAGCCTGTCAGGACGTTTCTCGTCCGTCTTTCCCTCAATAGATGGGAGTAGGCGCGCTTGCGGATGTGTGCGTGTGTGTGGCCACGCGTTTGCTTAGGCATCAGTGTGTGAAAAGGTAGGTGCTTTTCTCTAGCTGCGTGTGCGTGCACGTGGTGCTGGGTGCACATCCCTGGGTGCTCGTGGAAAGGTTTCTGCATGGTTTTCGCTGAGGAATCGTGTGTGTGCACATGGACAAAGAGAAGGCGCAGCAACCAGGTTCCAGCGCCGAAGAAGGCAAAAGGCAAGGTTTCCGGCGCTATCTCCTTCTCTCCGCAGACCTAGTCGCGCAAAGCAAGCCGCTAAGCCGGCGACCGGCAAGAGAGCTACAACGAAGCATGCCGAACGGAGAAAATAGCAGCAGCTCATCTGTTCACACCTTGTTTCTGCCATGTGCTTGAACGCCAAGACGTTCACGCTTCTGTGAGATGAAAGACGTCCTTCTGCATATGTGGTTGCTCACACCGGTGCACTTGTTAGCGTATCCATTCAGTCCTGGGCTGCGGGGCATTCAGAAGTGGCTCTGTGGAGACGTCTGCATAGAGACAGCTGTCAGAGCACGCACACTCGATTGTTCACCAAAACATATGCAGACGCGTCCTTAGCCTGTAGATTTGGATGCACAGAGTTCCCTGTGTTCGCAAGAGACAAGGGAATCGCGTCTGTACGCACAGAAGCAATAGCGGACCGTTTCCCTCGGAGTGAACGCGAAAGAGCCGTCTATATACTCGCAGACACGGGAACGTGCCTCAATGCGGTCAGAGAGGCAGCAGCTTTTGCACAGAGGCTCTGGTGATTCTGGCACTTTCCAGGCAGACTCCTGAAAGTCGCGCACACTGCTGTTCACTCGCTAAACGACCTCTTGGGAAACATGTCTCCGGTCGATGGACCGCTCAGATTGCTTCTCGTGTAACTGTGAACTGTGTCAGCGCAGGGAATCCGTCTCTGTTGAGCAGATGTCAATCCTGCCTCGCTTTTGCTTTGTTGCCTCTACCAAGATGATTTCCCGTTTCTCTCTTCACTGGAGCAGGCAGACACAGCCAACGCACATCAAGTGTCAAGAGACACACTCTGCTGAGCTCAACGCTTGTGCAGATGCACATGTGCGACGAAGTCAACACACGTGCTTGTGGAGAGAAAGAAAGGGACTCCCAGGCGTGTGGAGCGACGGGGAGAAAGAGCGGGCGCTAAGGAACACAGAGTTTCAGGCAGACTGTCTCCACACAAACAGGCACCTGTCTGCAGGTATCCTAGATCTTGATTCTTGAACTTGAGGAAACACGCGTCTGAGCAAAACTCCCAAACGCTTCCAGGAAAGACACAGGCTCTCCCACAAGCACACAAGTGTTTGCCCTCAGCTATAGATCAGGGACAAGCTTGTGAAGAGATGCCCTGCTATTCTTTCGCCTTATGGCATCATGTGTTTCGTTTCTCTTGGAGATCGATTGCTAAACGTCTTTCCTCGGGCGACTGTGAAGCATTTGCCAGCGGAGGAGAAGTAGCACGGAGCAGCATTCAGTACTGCCTACGAGTGTCTTTGCTACCCTACTAGCGGAGCTCCAAGAACAGGCACACATCTTCAGGTACCTTCCAAATGTGGATTCCCCTGCAGCCCCGTAGGCGGGCGTGCAGTACGCCAACCATCAACGGACGTTTTTCCCCTCAAGCCTGTCAGGACGTTTCTCGTCCGTCTTTCCCTCAATAGATGGGAGTAGGCGCGCTTGCGGATGTGTGCGTGTGTGTGGCCACGCGTTTGCTTAGGCATCAGTGTGTGAAAAGGTAGGTGCTTTGCTCTAGCTGCGTGTGCGTGCACGTGGTGCTGGGTGCACGTACCTGGGTGCTTGTGGAAAGGTTTCTGCGTGCTTTTTGCTGAGGAATCGTGTCTGTGCACACGGACAAACAGAAGGTGTAGCAACTAGGTCCCAGCGCCGAAGGCGGCAAAAGGCAAGCTCTCCGACGCTATCTCCTTCTCTCCCCAGACCTAGTCGCGCAAAGAAAGCCGCTAAGCCGGCGACCAACCAGAGAGCTACAACGAAGCATGCCGAACGGAGAAAATAGCAGCAGCTCATCTGTTCACACCTTGTTTCTGCCATGTGCTTGAACGCCAAGACGTTCGTGCTGCTGTGAGATGAAAGACGTCCTTCTGAATGTGTGGTTGCTCACACCGGTGCACCTGTTAGTGTATCCAGTCAGTCCTGGGCTGCGGGGCATTCAGAAGTGGCTCTGTGGAGACGTCTGCATAGAGGCAGCTGTCAGAACACGCACACTCGCCTGTTCACCAAAACATATGCAGACGCGTCCTTACCTCATAGATGTGGATGCACAGGGTTCCCTCTATTCGCACGAGACAAGGGAATCGCGCCTGTACGCACAGAAGCAATAGCGGACCGTTTCCCTCGGAGTGAACGCGAAAGAGCCGTCTATACACTCGTAGACACGGGAACGTGCCTCAATGCGGTCAGAGAGGCAGCAGCTTTTGCACAGATGCTCTGGTGATTCTGGCACTTTCCAGGCAGACTCCTGAAAGTCGCGCACACTGCTGTTCACTCGCTAAACGACCTCTTGGGAAACACGTCTCCGGTCGATGGACCGCTCAGATTGCTTCTCGTGTAACTGTGAACTGTGTCAGCGCAGGGAATCCGTCTCTGTTGAGCAGATGTCAATCCTGCCTCGCTTTTGCTTTGTTGCCTCTACCAAGATGATTTCCCGTTTCTCTCTTCACTGGAGCACGCAGACACAGCCAACGCACATCAAGTGTCAAGAGACACACTCTGCTGAGCTCAACGCTTGTGCAGATGCACATGTGCGACGAAGTCAACACACGTGCTTGTGGAGAGAAAGAAAGGGACTCCCAGGCGTGTGGAGCGACGGGGAGAAAGAGCGGGCGCTAAGGAACACAGAGTTTCAGGCAGACTGTCTCCACACAAACAGGCACCTGTCTGCAGGTATCCTAGATCTTGATTCTTGAACTTGAGGAAACACGCGTCTGAGCAAAACTCCCAAACGCTTCCAGGAAAGACACAGGCTCTCCCACAAGCACACAAGTGTTTGCCCTCAGCTATAGATCAGGGACAAGCTTGTGAAGAGATGCCCTGCTATTCTTTCGCCTTATGGCATCATGTGTTTCGTTTCTCTTGGAGATCGATTGCTAAACGTCTTTCCTCGGGCGACTGTGAAGCATTTGCCAGCGGAGGAGAAGTAGCACGGAGCAGCATTCAGTACTGCCTACGAGTGTCTTTGCTACCCTACTAGCGGAGCTCCAAGAACAGGCACACATCTTCAGGTACCTTCCAAATGTGGATTCCCCTGCAGCCCCGTAGGCTGGCGTGCAGTACGCCAACCATCAACGGACGTTTTTCCCCTCAAGCCTGTCAGGACGTTTCTCGTCCGTCTTTCCCTCAATAGATGGGAGTAGGCGCGCTTGCGGATGTGTGCGTGTGTGTGGCCACGCGTTTGCTTAGGCATCAGTGTGTGAAAAGGTAGGTGCTTTTCTCTAGCTGCGTGTGCGTGCACGTGGTGCTGGGTGCACATCCCTGGGTGCTCGTGGAAAGGTTTCTGCATGGTTTTCGCTGAGGAATCGTGTGTGTGCACATGGACAAAGAGAAGGCGCAGCAACCAGGTTCCAGCGCCGAAGAAGGCAAAAGGCAAGGTTTCCGGCGCTATCTCCTTATCTCCTTCTCTCCGCAGACCTAGTCGCGCAAAGCAAGCCGCTAAGCCAGCGACCGGCAAGAGAGCTACAACGAAGCATGCCGAACGGAGAAAATAGCAGCAGCTCATCTGTTCACACCTTGTTTCTGCCATGTGCTTGAACGCCAAGACGTTCGCGCTTCTGTGAGATGAAAGACGTCCTTCTGCATATGTGGTTGCTCACACCGGTGCACTTGTTAGCGTATCCATTCAGTCCTGGGCTGCGGGGCATTCAGAAGTGGCTCTGTGGAGACGTCTGCATAGAGACAGCTGTCAGAGCACGCACACTCGATTGTTCACCAAAACATATGCAGACGCGTCCTTAGCCTGTAGATTTGGATGCACAGAGTTCCCTGTGTTCGCAAGAGACAAGGGAATCGCGTCTGTACGCACAGAAGCAATAGCGGACCGTTTCCCTCGGAGTGAACGCGAAAGAGCCGTCTATATACTCGCAGACACGGGAACGTGCCTCAATGCGGTCAGAGAGGCAGCAGCTTTTGCACAGAGGCTCTGGTGATTCTGGCACTTTCCAGGCAGACTCCTGAAAGTCGCGCACACTGCTGTTCACTCGCTAAACGACCTCTTGGGAAACATGTCTCCGGTCGATGGACCGCTCAGATTGCTTCTCGTGTAACTGTGAACTGTGTCAGCGCAGGGAATCCGTCTCTGTTGAGCAGATGTCAATCCTGCCTCGCTTTTGCTTTGTTGCCTCTTCCAAGATGATTTCCCGTTTCTCTCTTCACTGGAGCAGGCAGACACAGCCAACGCACATCAAGTGTCAAGAGACACACTCTGCTGAGCTCAACGCTTGTGCAGATGCACATGTGCGACGAAGTCAACACACGTGCTTGTGGAGAGAAAGAAAGGGACTCCCAGGCGTGTGGAGCGACGGGGAGAAAGAGCGGGCGCTAAGGAACACAGAGTTTCAGGCAGACTGTCTCCACACAAACAGGCACCTGTCTGCAGGTATCCTAGATCTTGATTCTTGAACTTGAGGAAACACGCGTCTGAGCAAAACTCCCAAACGCTTCCAGGAAAGACACAGGCTCTCCCACAAGCACACAAGTGTTTGCCCTCAGCTATAGATCAGGGACAAGCTTGTGAAGAGATGCCCTGCTATTCTTTCGCCTTATGGCATCATGTGTTTCGTTTCTCTTGGAGATCGATTGCTAAACGTCTTTCCTCGGGCGACTGTGAAGCATTTGCCAGCGGAGGAGAAGTAGCACGGAGCAGCATTCAGTACTGCCTACGAGTGTCTTTGCTACCCTACTAGCGGAGCTCCAAGAACAGGCACACATCTTCAGGTACCTTCCAAATGTGGATTCCCCTGCAGCCCCGTAGGCGGGCGTGCAGTACGCCAACCATCAACGGACGTTTTTCCCCTCAAGCCTGTCAGGACGTTTCTCGTCCGTCTTTCCCTCAATAGATGGGAGTAGGCGCGCTTGCGGATGTGTGCGTGTGTGTGGCCACGCGTTTGCTTAGGCATCAGTGTGTGAAAAGGTAGGTGCTTTGCTCTAGCTGCGTGTGCGTGCACGTGGTGCTGGGTGCACGTACCTGGGTGCTTGTGGAAAGGTTTCTGCGTGCTTTTTGCTGAGGAATCGTGTCTGTGCACACGGACAAACAGAAGGTGTAGCAACTAGGTCCCAGCGCCGAAGGCGGCAAAAGGCAAGCTCTCCGACGCTATCTCCTTCTCTCCCCAGACCTAGTCGCGCAAAGAAAGCCGCTAAGCCGGCGACCAACCAGAGAGCTACAACGAAGCATGCCGAACGGAGAAAATAGCAGCAGCTCATCTGTTCACACCTTGTTTCTGCCATGTGCTTGAACGCCAAGACGTTCGTGCTGCTGTGAGATGAAAGACGTCCTTCTGAATGTGTGGTTGCTCACACCGGTGCACCTGTTAGTGTATCCAGTCAGTCCTGGGCTGCGGGGCATTCAGAAGTGGCTCTGTGGAGACGTCTGCATAGAGGCAGCTGTCAGAACACGCACACTCGCCTGTTCACCAAAACATATGCAGACGCGTCCTTACCTCATAGATGTGGATGCACAGGGTTCCCTCTATTCGCACGAGACAAGGGAATCGCGCCTGTACGCACAGAAGCAATAGCGGACCGTTTCCCTCGGAGTGAACGCGAAAGAGCCGTCTATACACTCGTAGACACGGGAACGTGCCTCAATGCGGTCAGAGAGGCAGCAGCTTTTGCACAGATGCTCTGGTGATTCTGGCACTTTCCAGGCAGACTCCTGAAAGTCGCGCACACTGCTGTTCACTCGCTAAACGACCTCTTGGGAAACACGTCTCCGGTCGATGGACCGCTCAGATTGCTTCTCGTGTAACTGTGAACTGTGTCAGCGCAGGGAATCCGTCTCTGTTGAGCAGATGTCAATCCTGCCTCGCTTTTGCTTTGTTGCCTCTACCAAGATGATTTCCCGTTTCTCTCTTCACTGGAGCAGGCAGACACAGCCAACGCACATCAAGTGTCAAGAGACACACTCTGCTGAGCTCAACGCTTGTGCAGATGCACATGTGCGACGAAGTCAACACACGTGCTTGTGGAGAGAAAGAAAGGGACTCCCAGGCGTGTGGAGCGACGGGGAGAAAGAGCGGGCGCTAAGGAACACAGAGTTTCAGGCAGACTGTCTCCACACAAACAGGCACCTGTCTGCAGGTATCCTAGATCTTGATTCTTGAACTTGAGGAAACACGCGTCTGAGCAAAACTCCCAAACGCTTCCAGGAAAGACACAGGCTCTCCCACAAGCACACAAGTGTTTGCCCTCAGCTATAGATCAGGGACAAGCTTGTGAAGAGATGCCCTGCTATTCTTTCGCCTTATGGCATCATGTGTTTCGTTTCTCTTGGAGATCGATTGCTAAACGTCTTTCCTCGGGCGACTGTGAAGCATTTGCCAGCGGAGGAGAAGTAGCACGGAGCAGCATTCAGTACTGCCTACGAGTGTCTTTGCTACCCTACTAGCGGAGCTCCAAGAACAGGCACACATCTTCAGGTACCTTCCAAATGTGGATTCCCCTGCAGCCCCGTAGGCGGGCGTGCAGTACGCCAACCATCAACGGACGTTTTTCCCCTCAAGCCTGTCAGGACGTTTCTCGTCCGTCTTTCCCTCAATAGATGGGAGTAGGCGCGCTTGCGGATGTGTGCGTGTGTGTGGCCACGCGTTTGCTTAGGCATCAGTGTGTGAAAAGGTAGGTGCTTTTCTCTAGCTGCGTGTGCGTGCACGTGGTGCTGGGTGCACATCCCTGGGTGCTCGTGGAAAGGTTTCTGCATGGTTTTCGCTGAGGAATCGTGTGTGTGCACATGGACAAAGAGAAGGCGCAGCAACCAGGTTCCAGCGCCGAAGAAGGCAAAAGGCAAGGTTTCCGGCGCTATCTCCTTATCTCCTTCTCTCCCCAGAGCTAGTCGCGCAAAGCAAGCCGCTAAGCCGGCGACCGGCAAGAGAGCTACAACGAAGCATGCCGAACGGAGAAAATAGCAGCAGCTCATCTGTTCACACCTTGTTTCTGCCATGTGCTTGAACGCCAAGACGTTCGCGCTTCTGTGAGATGAAAGACGTCCTTCTGCATATGTGGTTGCTCACACCGGTGCACTTGTTAGCGTATCCATTCAGTCCTGGGCTGCGGGGCATTCAGAAGTGGCTCTGTGGAGACGTCTGCATAGAGACAGCTGTCAGAGCACGCACACTCGATTGTTCACCAAAACATATGCAGACGCGTCCTTAGCCTGTAGATTTGGATGCACAGAGTTCCCTGTGTTCGCAAGAGACAAGGGAATCGCGTCTGTACGCACAGAAGCAATAGCGGAACGTTTCCCTCGGAGTGAACGCGAAAGAGCCGTCTATATACTCGCAGACACGGGAACGTGCCTCAATGCGGTCACAGAGGCAGCAGCTTTTGCACAGATGCTCTGGTGATTCTGGCACTTTCCAGGCAGACTCCTGAAAGTCGCGCACACTGCTGTTCACTCGCTAAACGACCTCTTGGGAAACACGTCTCCGGTCGATGGACCGCTCAGATTGCTTCTCGTGTAACTGTGAACTGTGTCAGCGCAGGGAATCCGTCTCTGTTGAGCAGATGTCAATCCTGCCTCGCTTTTGCTTTGTTGCCTCTTCCAAGATGATTTCCCGTTTCTCTCTTCACTGGAGCAGGCAGACACAGCCAACGCACATCAAGTGTCAAGAGACACACTCTGCTGAGCTCAACGCTTGTGCAGATGCACATGTGCGACGGAGTCAACACACGTGCTTGTGGAGAGAAAGAAAGGGACTCCCAGGCGTGTGGAGCGACGGGGAGAAAGAGCGGGCGCTAAGGAACACAGAGTTTCAGGCAGACTGTCTCCACACAAACAGGCACCTGTCTGCAGGTATCCTAGATCTTGATTCTTGAACTTGAGGAAACACGCGTCTGAGCAAAACTCCCAAACGCTTCCAGGAAAGACACAGGCTCTCCCACAAGCACACAAGTGTTTGCCCTCAGCTATAGATCAGGGACAAGCTTGTGAAGAGATGCCCTGCTATTCTTTCGCCTTATGGCATCATGTGTTTCGTTTCTCTTGGAGATCGATTGCTAAACGTCTTTCCTCGGGCGACTGTGAAGCATTTGCCAGCGGAGGAGAAGTAGCACGGAGCAGCATTCAGTACTGCCTACGAGTGTCTTTGCTACCCTACTAGCGGAGCTCCAAGAACAGGCACACATCTTCAGGTACCTTCCAAATGTGGATTCCCCTGCAGCCCCGTAGACGGGCGTGCAGTACGCCAACCATCAACGGCCGTTTTCACCCTCAAGCCTGTCAGGACGTTTCTCGTCCGTCTTTCCCTCAATAGATGGGAGTAGGCGCGCTTGCGGATGTGTGCGTGTGTGTGGCCACGCGTTTGCTTAGGCATCAGTGTGTGAAAAGGTAGGTGCTTTTCTCTAGCTGCGTGTGCGTGCACGTGGTGCTGGGTGCACATCCCTGGGTGCTCGTGGAAAGGTTTCTGCATGGTTTTCGCTGAGGAATCGTGTGTGTGCACATGGACAAAGAGAAGGCGCAGCAACCAGGTTCCAGCGCCGAAGAAGGCAAAAGGCAAGGTTTCCGGCGCTATCTCCTTCTCTCCGCAGACCTAGTCGCGCAAAGCAAGCCGCTAAGCCGGCGACCGGCAAGAGAGCTACAACGAAGCATGCCGAACGGAGAAAATAGCAGCAGCTCATCTGTTCACACCTTGTTTCTGCCATGTGCTTGAACGCCAAGACGTTCGCGCTTCTGTGAGATGAAAGACGTCCTTCTGCATATGTGGTTGCTCACACCGGTGCACTTGTTAGCGTATCCATTCAGTCCTGGGCTGCGGGGCATTCAGAAGTGGCTCTGTGGAGACGTCTGCATAGAGACAGCTGTCAGAGCACGCACACTCGATTGTTCACCAAAACATATGCAGACGCGTCCTTAGCCTGTAGATTTGGATGCACAGAGTTCCCTGTGTTCGCAAGAGACAAGGGAATCGCGTCTGTACGCACAGAAGCAATAGCGGACCGTTTCCCTCGGAGTGAACGCGAAAGAGCCGTCTATATACTCGCAGACACGGGAACGTGCCTCAATGCGGTCAGAGAGGCAGCAGCTTTTGCACAGAGGCTCTGGTGATTCTGGCACTTTCCAGGCAGACTCCTGAAAGTCGCGCACACTGCTGTTCACTCGCTAAACGACCTCTTGGGAAACATGTCTCCGGTCGATGGACCGCTCAGATTGCTTCTCGTGTAACTGTGAACTGTGTCAGCGCAGGGAATCCGTCTCTGTTGAGCAGATGTCAATCCTGCCTCGCTTTTGCTTTGTTGCCTCTACCAAGATGATTTCCCGTTTCTCTCTTCACTGGAGCACGCAGACACAGCCAACGCACATCAAGTGTCAAGAGACACACTCTGCTGAGCTCAACGCTTGTGCAGATGCACATGTGCGACGAAGTCAACACACGTGCTTGTGGAGAGAAAGAAAGGGACTCCCAGGCGTGTGGAGCGACGGGGAGAAAGAGCGGGCGCTAAGGAACACAGAGTTTCAGGCAGACTGTCTCCACACAAACAGGCACCTGTCTGCAGGTATCCTAGATCTTGATTCTTGAACTTGAGGAAACACGCGTCTGAGCAAAACTCCCAAACGCTTCCAGGAAAGACACAGGCTCTCCCACAAGCACACAAGTGTTTGCCCTCAGCTATAGATCAGGGACAAGCTTGTGAAGAGATGCCCTGCTATTCTTTCGCCTTATGGCATCATGTGTTTCGTTTCTCTTGGAGATCGATTGCTAAACGTCTTTCCTCGGGCGACTGTGAAGCATTTGCCAGCGGAGGAGAAGTAGCACGGAGCAGCATTCAGTACTGCCTACGAGTGTCTTTGCTACCCTACTAGCGGAGCTCCAAGAACAGGCACACATCTTCAGGTACCTTCCAAATGTGGATTCCCCTGCAGCCCCGTAGGCGGGCGTGCAGTACGCCAACCATCAACGGACGTTTTTCCCCTCAAGCCTGTCAGGACGTTTCTCGTCCGTCTTTCCCTCAATAGATGGGAGTAGGCGCGCTTGCGGATGTGTGCGTGTGTGTGGCCACGCGTTTGCTTAGGCATCAGTGTGTGAAAAGGTAGGTGCTTTGCTCTAGCTGCGTGTGCGTGCACGTGGTGCTGGGTGCACGTACCTGGGTGCTTGTGGAAAGGTTTCTGCGTGCTTTTTGCTGAGGAATCGTGTCTGTGCACACGGACAAACAGAAGGTGTAGCAACTAGGTCCCAGCGCCGAAGGCGGCAAAAGGCAAGCTCTCCGACGCTATCTCCTTCTCTCCCCAGACCTAGTCGCGCAAAGAAAGCCGCTAAGCCGGCGACCAACCAGAGAGCTACAACGAAGCATGCCTAACGGAGAAAATAGCAGCAGCTCATCTGTTCACACCTTGTTTCTGCCATGTGCTTGAACGCCAATACGTTCGTGCTGCTGTGAGATGAAAGACGTCCTTCTGAATGTGTGGTTGCTCACACCGGTGCACCTGTTAGTGTATCCAGTCAGTCCTGGGCTGCGGGGCATTCAGAAGTGGCTCTGTGGAGACGTCTGCATAGAGGCAGCTGTCAGAACACGCACACTCGCCTGTTCACCAAAACATATCCAGACGCGTCCTTACCTCATAGATGTGGATGCACAGGGTTCCCTCTATTCGCACGAGACAAGGGAATCGCGCCTGTACGCACAGAAGCAATAGCGGACCGTTTCCCTCGGAGTGAACGCGAAAGAGCCGTCTATACACTCGTAGACACGGGAACGTGCCTCAATGCGGTCAGAGAGGCAGCAGCTTTTGCACAGATGCTCTGGTGATTCTGGCACTTTCCAGGCAGACTCCTGAAAGTCGCGCACACTGCTGTTCACTCGCTAAACGACCTCTTGGGAAACACGTCTCCGGTCGATGGACCGCTCAGATTGCTTCTCGTGTAACTGTGAACTGTGTCAGCGCAGGGAATCCGTCTCTGTTGAGCAGATGTCAATCCTGCCTCGCTTTTGCTTTGT
Source organism: Patagioenas fasciata (assembly GCF_037038585.1). Lineage (NCBI taxonomy): Eukaryota > Metazoa > Chordata > Aves > Columbiformes > Columbidae > Patagioenas > Patagioenas fasciata. The sequence goes on along the minus strand of NC_092524.1, from coordinate 22,699,751 downwards.
TGCCTCTACCAAGATGATTTCCCGTTTCTCTCTTCACTGGAGCAGGCAGACACAGCCAACGCACATCAAGTGTCAAGAGACACACTCTGCTGAGCTCAACGCTTGTGCAGATGCACATGTGCGACGAAGTCAACACACGTGCTTGTGGAGAGAAAGAAAGGGACTCCCAGGCGTGTGGAGCGACGGGGAGAAAGAGCGGGCGCTAAGGAACACAGAGTTTCAGGCAGACTGTCTCCACACAAACAGGCACCTGTCTGCAGGTATCCTAGATCTTGATTCTTGAACTTGAGGAAACACGCGTCTGAGCAAAACTCCCAAACGCTTCCAGGAAAGACACAGGCTCTCCCACAAGCACACAAGTGTTTGCCCTCAGCTATAGATCAGGGACAAGCTTGTGAAGAGATGCCCTGCTATTCTTTCGCCTTATGGCATCATGTGTTTCGTTTCTCTTGGAGATCGATTGCTAAACGTCTTTCCTCGGGCGACTGTGAAGCATTTGCCAGCGGAGGAGAAGTAGCACGGAGCAGCATTCAGTACTGCCTACGAGTGTCTTTGCTACCCTACTAGCGGAGCTCCAAGAACAGGCACACATCTTCAGGTACCTTCCAAATGTGGATTCCCCTGCAGCCCCGTAGGCGGGCGTGCAGTACGCCAACCATCAACGGACGTTTTTCCCCTCAAGCCTGTCAGGACGTTTCTCGTCCGTCTTTCCCTCAATAGATGGGAGTAGGCGCGCTTGCGGATGTGTGCGTGTGTGTGGCCACGCGTTTGCTTAGGCATCAGTGTGTGAAAAGGTAGGTGCTTTTCTCTAGCTGCGTGTGCGTGCACGTGGTGCTGGGTGCACATCCCTGGGTGCTCGTGGAAAGGTTTCTGCATGGTTTTCGCTGAGGAATCGTGTGTGTGCACATGGACAAAGAGAAGGCGCAGCAACCAGGTTCCAGCGCCGAAGAAGGCAAAAGGCAAGGTTTCCGGCGCTATCTCCTTATCTCCTTCTCTCCCCAGAGCTAGTCGCGCAAAGCAAGCCGCTAAGCCGGCGACCGGCAAGAGAGCTACAACGAAGCATGCCGAACGGAGAAAATAGCAGCAGCTCATCTGTTCACACCTTGTTTCTGCCATGTGCTTGAACGCCAAGACGTTCGCGCTTCTGTGAGATGAAAGACGTCCTTCTGCATATGTGGTTGCTCACACCGGTGCACTTGTTAGCGTATCCATTCAGTCCTGGGCTGCGGGGCATTCAGAAGTGGCTCTGTGGAGACGTCTGCATAGAGACAGCTGTCAGAGCACGCACACTCGATTGTTCACCAAAACATATGCAGACGCGTCCTTAGCCTGTAGATTTGGATGCACAGAGTTCCCTGTGTTCGCAAGAGACAAGGGAATCGCGTCTGTACGCACAGAAGCAATAGCGGAACGTTTCCCTCGGAGTGAACGCGAAAGAGCCGTCTATATACTCGCAGACACGGGAACGTGCCTCAATGCGGTCACAGAGGCAGCAGCTTTTGCACAGATGCTCTGGTGATTCTGGCACTTTCCAGGCAGACTCCTGAAAGTCGCGCACACTGCTGTTCACTCGCTAAACGACCTCTTGGGAAACACGTCTCCGGTCGATGGACCGCTCAGATTGCTTCTCGTGTAACTGTGAACTGTGTCAGCGCAGGGAATCCGTCTCTGTTGAGCAGATGTCAATCCTGCCTCGCTTTTGCTTTGTTGCCTCTTCCAAGATGATTTCCCGTTTCTCTCTTCACTGGAGCAGGCAGACACAGCCAACGCACATCAAGTGTCAAGAGACACACTCTGCTGAGCTCAACGCTTGTGCAGATGCACATGTGCGACGGAGTTAACACACGTGCTTGTGGAGAGAAAGAAAGGGACTCCCAGGCGTGTGGAGCGACGGGGAGAAAGAGCGGGCGCTAAGGAACACAGAGTTTCAGGCAGACTGTCTCCACACAAACAGGCACCTGTCTGCAGGTATCCTAGATCTTGATTCTTGAACTTGAGGAAACACGCGTCTGAGCAAAACTCCCAAACGCTTCCAGGAAAGACACAGGCTCTCCCACAAGCACACAAGTGTTTGCCCTCAGCTATAGATCAGGGACAAGCTTGTGAAGAGATGCCCTGCTATTCTTTCGCCTTATGGCATCATGTGTTTCGTTTCTCTTGGAGATCGATTGCTAAACGTCTTTCCTCGGGCGACTGTGAAGCATTTGCCAGCGGAGGAGAAGTAGCACGGAGCAGCATTCAGTACTGCCTACGAGTGTCTTTGCTACCCTACTAGCGGAGCTCCAAGAACAGGCACACATCTTCAGGTACCTTCCAAATGTGGATTCCCCTGCAGCCCCGTAGGCGGGCGTGCAGTACGCCAACCATCAACGGACGTTTTTCCCCTCAAGCCTGTCAGGACGTTTCTCGTCCGTCTTTCCCTCAATAGATGGGAGTAGGCGCGCTTGCGGATGTGTGCGTGTGTGTGGCCACGCGTTTGCTTAGGCATCAGTGTGTGAAAAGGTAGGTGCTTTTCTCTAGCTGCGTGTGCGTGCACGTGGTGCTGGGTGCACATCCCTGGGTGCTCGTGGAAAGGTTTCTGCATGGTTTTCGCTGAGGAATCGTGTGTGTGCACATGGACAAAGAGAAGGCGCAGCAACCAGGTTCCAGCGCCGAAGAAGGCAAAAGGCAAGGTTTCCGGCGCTATCTCCTTCTCTCCCCAGAGCTAGTCGCGCAAAGCAAGCCGCTAAGCCGGCGACCGGCAAGAGAGCTACAACGAAGCATGCCGAACGGAGAAAATAGCAGCAGCTCATCTGTTCACACCTTGTTTCTGCCATGTGCTTGAACGCCAAGACGTTCGCGCTTCTGTGAGATGAAAGACGTCCTTCTGCATATGTGGTTGCTCACACTGGTGCACTTGTTAGCGTATCCATTCAGTCCTGGGCTGCGGGGCATTCAGAAGTGGCTCTGTGGAGACGTCTGCATAGAGACAGCTGTCAGAGCACGCACACTCGATTGTTCACCAAAACATATGCAGACGCGTCCTTAGCCTGTAGATTTGGATGCACAGAGTTCCCTGTGTTCGCAAGAGACAAGGGAATCGCGTCTGTACGCACAGAAGCAATAGTGGACCGTTTCCCTCGGAGTGAACGCGAAAGAGCCGTCTATATACTCGCAGACACGGGAACGTGCCTCAATGCGGTCACAGAGGCAGCAGCTTTTGCACAGATGCTCTGGTGATTCTGGCACTTTCCAGGCAGACTCCTGAAAGTCGCGCACACTGCTGTTCACTCGCTAAACGACCTCTTGGGAAACACGTCTCCGGTCGATGGACCGCTCAGATTGCTTCTCGTGTAACTGTGAACTGTGTCAGCGCAGGGAATCCGTCTCTGTTGAGCAGATGTCAATCCTGCCTCGCTTTTGCTTTGTTGCCTCTTCCAAGATGATTTCCCGTTTCTCTCTTCACTGGAGCAGGCAGACACAGCCAACGCACATCAAGTGTCAAGAGACACACTCTGCTGAGCTCAACGCTTGTGCAGATGCACATGTGCGACGGAGTCAACACACGTGCTTGTGGAGAGAAAGAAAGGGACTCCCAGGCGTGTGGAGCGACGGGGAGAAAGAGCGGGCGCTAAGGAACACGGAGTTTCAGGCAGACTGTCTCCACACAAACAGGCACCTGTCTGCAGGTATCCTAGATCTTGATTCTTGAACTTGAGGAAACACGCGTCTGAGCAAAACTCCCAAACGCTTCCAGGAAAGACACAGGCTCTCCCACAAGCACACAAGTGTTTGCCCTCAGCTATAGATCAGGGACAAGCTTGTGAAGAGATGCCCTGCTATTCTTTCGCCTTATGGCATCATGTGTTTCGTTTCTCTTGGAGATCGATTGCTAAACGTCTTTCCTCGGGCGACTGTGAAGCATTTGCCAGCGGAGGAGAAGTAGCATGGAGCAGCATTCAGTACTGCCTACGAGTGTCTTTGCTACCCTACTAGCGGAGCTCCAAGAACAGGCACACATCTTCAGGTACCTTCCAAATGTGGATTCCCCTGCAGCCCCGTAGACGGGCGTGCAGTACGCCAACCATCAACGGCCGTTTTCACCCTCAAGCCTGTCAGGACGTTTCTCGTCCGTCTTTCCCTCAATAGATGGGAGTAGGCGCGCTTGCGGATGTGTGCGTGTGTGTGGCCACGCATTTGCTTAGGCATCAGTGTGTGAAAAGGTAGGTGCTTTTCTCTAGCTGCGTGTGCGTGCACGTGGTGCTGGGTGCACATCCCTGGGTGCTCGTGGAAAGGTTTCTGCATGGTTTTCGCTGAGGAATCGTGTGTGTGCACATGGACAAAGAGAAGGCGCAGCAACCAGGTTCCAGCGCCGAAGAAGGCAAAAGGCAAGGTTTCCGGCGCTATCTCCTTCTCTCCGCAGACCTAGTCGCGCAAAGCAAGCCGCTAAGCCGGCGACCGGCAAGAGAGCTACAACGAAGCATGCCGAACGGAGAAAATAGCAGCAGCTCATCTGTTCACACCTTGTTTCTGCCATGTGCTTGAACGCCAAGACGTTCACGCTTCTGTGAGATGAAAGACGTCTTTCTGCATATGTGGTTGCTCACACCGGTGCACTTGTTAGCGTATCCATTCAGTCCTGGGCTGCGGGGCATTCAGAAGTGGCTCTGTGGAGACGTCTGCATAGAGACAGCTGTCAGAGCACGCACACTCGATTGTTCACCAAAACATATGCAGACGCGTCCTTAGCCTGTAGATTTGGATGCACAGAGTTCCCTGTGTTCGCAAGAGACAAGGGAATCGCGTCTGTACGCACAGAAGCAATAGCGGACCGTTTCCCTCGGAGTGAACGCGAAAGAGCCGTCTATATACTCGCAGACACGGGAACGTGCCTCAATGCGGTCAGAGAGGCAGCAGCTTTTGCACAGAGGCTCTGGTGATTCTGGCACTTTCCAGGCAGACTCCTGAAAGTCGCGCACACTGCTGTTCACTCGCTAAACGACCTCTTGGGAAACATGTCTCCGGTCGATGGACCGCTCAGATTGCTTCTCGTGTAACTGTGAACTGTGTCAGCGCAGGGAATCCGTCTCTGTTGAGCAGATGTCAATCCTGCCTCGCTTTTGCTTTGTTGCCTCTACCAAGATGATTTCCCGTTTCTCTCTTCACTGGAGCAGGCAGACACAGCCAACGCACATCAAGTGTCAAGAGACACACTCTGCTGAGCTCAACGCTTGTGCAGATGCACATGTGCGACGAAGTCAACACACGTGCTTGTGGAGAGAAAGAAAGGGACTCCCAGGCGTGTGGAGCGACGGGGAGAAAGAGCGGGCGCTAAGGAACACAGAGTTTCAGGCAGACTGTCTCCACACAAACAGGCACCTGTCTGCAGGTATCCTAGATCTTGATTCTTGAACTTGAGGAAACACGCGTCTGAGCAAAACTCCCAAACGCTTCCAGGAAAGACACAGGCTCTCCCACAAGCACACAAGTGTTTGCCCTCAGCTATAGATCAGGGACAAGCTTGTGAAGAGATGCCCTGCTATTCTTTCGCCTTATGGCATCATGTGTTTCGTTTCTCTTGGAGATCGATTGCTAAACGTCTTTCCTCGGGCGACTGTGAAGCATTTGCCAGCGGAGGAGAAGTAGCACGGAGCAGCATTCAGTACTGCCTACGAGTGTCTTTGCTACCCTACTAGCGGAGCTCCAAGAACAGGCACACATCTTCAGGTACCTTCCAAATGTGGATTCCCCTGCAGCCCCGTAGGCGGGCGTGCAGTACGCCAACCATCAACGGACGTTTTTCCCCTCAAGCCTGTCAGGACGTTTCTCGTCCGTCTTTCCCTCAATAGATGGGAGTAGGCGCGCTTGCGGATGTGTGCGTGTGTGTGGCCACGCGTTTGCTTAGGCATCAGTGTGTGAAAAGGTAGGTGCTTTTCTCTAGCTGCGTGTGCGTGCACGTGGTGCTGGGTGCACATCCCTGGGTGCTCGTGGAAAGGTTTCTGCATGGTTTTCGCTGAGGAATCGTGTGTGTGCACATGGACAAAGAGAAGGCGCAGCAACCAGGTTCCAGCGCCGAAGAAGGCAAAAGGCAAGGTTTCCGGCGCTATCTCCTTCTCTCCGCAGACCTAGTCGCGCAAAGCAAGCCGCTAAGCCGGCGACCGGCAAGAGAGCTACAACGAAGCATGCCGAACGGAGAAAATAGCAGCAGCTCATCTGTTCACACCTTGTTTCTGCCATGTGCTTGAACGCCAAGACGTTCGCGCTTCTGTGAGATGAAAGACGTCCTTCTGCATATGTGGTTGCTCACACCGGTGCACTTGTTAGCGTATCCATTCAGTCCTGGGCTGCGGGGCATTCAGAAGTGGCTCTGTGGAGACGTCTGCATAGAGACAGCTGTCAGAGCACGCACACTCGATTGTTCACCAAAACATATGCAGACGCGTCCTTAGCCTGTAGATTTGGATGCACAGAGTTCCCTGTGTTCGCAAGAGACAAGGGAATCGCGTCTGTACGCACAGAAGCAATAGCGGACCGTTTCCCTCGGAGTGAACGCGAAAGAGCCGTCTATATACTCGCAGACACGGGAACGTGCCTCAATGCGGTCAGAGAGGCAGCAGCTTTTGCACAGAGGCTCTGGTGATTCTGGCACTTTCCAGGCAGACTCCTGAAAGTCGCGCACACTGCTGTTCACTCGCTAAACGACCTCTTGGGAAACACGTCTCCGGTCGATGGACCGCTCAGATTGCTTCTCGTGTAACTGTGAACTGTGTCAGCGCAGGGAATCCGTCTCTGTTGAGCAGATGTCAATCCTGCCTCGCTTTTGCTTTGTTGCCTCTACCAAGATGATTTCCCGTTTCTCTCTTCACTGGAGCAGGCAGACACAGCCAACGCACATCAAGTGTCAAGAGACACACTCTGCTGAGCTCAACGCTTGTGCAGATGCACATGTGCGACGAAGTCAACACACGTGCTTGTGGAGAGAAAGAAAGGGACTCCCAGGCGTGTGGAGCGACGGGGAGAAAGAGCGGGCGCTAAGGAACACAGAGTTTCAGGCAGACTGTCTCCACACAAACAGGCACCTGTCTGCAGGTATCCTAGATCTTGATTCTTGAACTTGAGGAAACACGCGTCTGAGCAAAACTCCCAAACGCTTCCAGGAAAGACACAGGCTCTCCCACAAGCACACAAGTGTTTGCCCTCAGCTATAGATCAGGGACAAGCTTGTGAAGAGATGCCCTGCTATTCTTTCGCCTTATGGCATCATGTGTTTCGTTTCTCTTGGAGATCGATTGCTAAACGTCTTTCCTCGGGCGACTGTGAAGCATTTGCCAGCGGAGGAGAAGTAGCACGGAGCAGCATTCAGTACTGCCTACGAGTGTCTTTGCTACCCTACTAGCGGAGCTCCAAGAACAGGCACACATCTTCAGGTACCTTCCAAATGTGGATTCCCCTGCAGCCCCGTAGGCGGGCATGCAGTACGCCAACCATCAACGGACGTTTTTCCCCTCAAGCCTGTCAGGACGTTGCTCGTCCGTCTTTCCCTCAATAGATGGGAGTAGGCGCGCTTGCGGATGTGTGCGTGTGTGTGGCCACGCGTTTGCTTAGGCATCAGTGTGTGAAAAGGTAGGTGCTTTTCTCTAGCTGCGTGTGCGTGCACGTGGTGCTGGGTGCACATCCCTGGGTGCTCGTGGAAAGGTTTCTGCATGGTTTTCGCTGAGGAATCGTGTGTGTGCACATGGACAAAGAGAAGGCGCAGCAACCAGGTTCCAGCGCCGAAGAAGGCAAAAGGCAAGGTTTCCGGCGCTATCTCCTTCTCTCCGCAGACCTAGTCGCGCAAAGCAAGCCGCTAAGCCGGCGACCGGCAAGAGAGCTACAACGAAGCATGCCGAACGGAGAAAATAGCAGCAGCTCATCTGTTCACACCTTGTTTCTGCCATGTGCTTGAACGCCAAGACGTTCGCGCTTCTGTGAGATGAAAGACGTCCTTCTGCATATGTGGTTGCTCACACCGGTGCACTTGTTAGCGTATCCATTCAGTCCTGGGCTGCGGGGCATTCAGAAGTGGCTCTGTGGAGACGTCTGCATAGAGACAGCTGTCAGAGCACGCACACTCGATTGTTCACCAAAACATATGCAGACGCGTCCTTAGCCTGTAGATTTGGATGCACAGAGTTCCCTGTGTTCGCAAGAGACAAGGGAATCGCGTCTGTACGCACAGAAGCAATAGCGGACCGTTTCCCTCGGAGTGAACGCGAAAGAGCCGTCTATATACTCGCAGACACGGGAACGTGCCTCAATGCGGTCAGAGAGGCAGCAGCTTTTGCACAGAGGCTCTGGTGATTCTGGCACTTTCCAGGCAGACTCCTGAAAGTCGCGCACACTGCTGTTCACTCGCTAAACGACCTCTTGGGAAACACGTCTCCGGTCGATGGACCGCTCAGATTGCTTCTCGTGTAACTGTGAACTGTGTCAGCGCAGGGAATCCGTCTCTGTTGAGCAGATGTCAATCCTGCCTCGCTTTTGCTTTGTTGCCTCTACCAAGATGATTTCCCGTTTCTCTCTTCACTGGAGCAGGCAGACACAGCCAACGCACATCAAGTGTCAAGAGACACACTCTGCTGAGCTCAACGCTTGTGCAGATGCACATGTGCGACGAAGTCAACACACGTGCTTGTGGAGAGAAAGAAAGGGACTCCCAGGCGTGTGGAGCGACGGGGAGAAAGAGCGGGCGCTAAGGAACACAGAGTTTCAGGCAGACTGTCTCCACACAAACAGGCACCTGTCTGCAGGTATCCTAGATCTTGATTCTTGAACTTGAGGAAACACGCGTCTGAGCAAAACTCCCAAACGCTTCCAGGAAAGACACAGGCTCTCCCACAAGCACACAAGTGTTTGCCCTCAGCTATAGATCAGGGACAAGCTTGTGAAGAGATGCCCTGCTATTCTTTCGCCTTATGGCATCATGTGTTTCGTTTCTCTTGGAGATCGATTGCTAAACGTCTTTCCTCGGGCGACTGTGAAGCATTTGCCAGCGGAGGAGAAGTAGCACGGAGCAGCATTCAGTACTGCCTACGAGTGTCTTTGCTACCCTACTAGCGGAGCTCCAAGAACAGGCACACATCTTCAGGTACCTTCCAAATGTGGATTCCCCTGCAGCCCCGTAGGCGGGCATGCAGTACGCCAACCATCAACGGACGTTTTTCCCCTCAAGCCTGTCAGGACGTTGCTCGTCCGTCTTTCCCTCAATAGATGGGAGTAGGCGCGCTTGCGGATGTGTGCGTGTGTGTGGCCACGCGTTTGCTTAGGCATCAGTGTGTGAAAAGGTAGGTGCTTTTCTCTAGCTGCGTGTGCGTGCACGTGGTGCTGGGTGCACATCCCTGGGTGCTCGTGGAAAGGTTTCTGCATGGTTTTCGCTGAGGAATCGTGTGTGTGCACATGGACAAAGAGAAGGCGCAGCAACCAGGTTCCAGCGCCGAAGAAGGCAAAAGGCAAGGTTTCCGGCGCTATCTCCTTCTCTCCGCAGACCTAGTCGCGCAAAGCAAGCCGCTAAGCCGGCGACCGGCAAGAGAGCTACAACGAAGCATGCCGAACGGAGAAAATAGCAGCAGCTCATCTGTTCACACCTTGTTTCTGCCATGTGCTTGAACGCCAAGACGTTCGCGCTTCTGTGAGATGAAAGACGTCCTTCTGCATATGTGGTTGCTCACACCGGTGCACTTGTTAGCGTATCCATTCAGTCCTGGGCTGCGGGGCATTCAGAAGTGGCTCTGTGGAGACGTCTGCATAGAGACAGCTGTCAGAGCACGCACACTCGATTGTTCACCAAAACATATGCAGACGCGTCCTTAGCCTGTAGATTTGGATGCACAGAGTTCCCTGTGTTCGCAAGAGACAAGGGAATCGCGTCTGTACGCACAGAAGCAATAGCGGACCGTTTCCCTCGGAGTGAACGCGAAAGAGCCGTCTATATACTCGCAGACACGGGAACGTGCCTCAATGCGGTCAGAGAGGCAGCAGCTTTTGCACAGAGGCTCTGGTGATTCTGGCACTTTCCAGGCAGACTCCTGAAAGTCGCGCACACTGCTGTTCACTCGCTAAACGACCTCTTGGGAAACACGTCTCCGGTCGATGGACCGCTCAGATTGCTTCTCGTGTAACTGTGAACTGTGTCAGCGCAGGGAATCCGTCTCTGTTGAGCAGATGTCAATCCTGCCTCGCTTTTGCTTTGTTGCCTCTACCAAGATGATTTCCCGTTTCTCTCTTCACTGGAGCAGGCAGACACAGCCAACGCACATCAAGTGTCAAGAGACACACTCTGCTGAGCTCAACGCTTGTGCAGATGCACATGTGCGACGAAGTCAACACACGTGCTTGTGGAGAGAAAGAAAGGGACTCCCAGGCGTGTGGAGCGACGGGGAGAAAGAGCGGGCGCTAAGGAACACAGAGTTTCAGGCAGACTGTCTCCACACAAACAGGCACCTGTCTGCAGGTATCCTAGATCTTGATTCTTGAACTTGAGGAAACACGCGTCTGAGCAAAACTCCCAAACGCTTCCAGGAAAGACACAGGCTCTCCCACAAGCACACAAGTGTTTGCCCTCAGCTATAGATCAGGGACAAGCTTGTGAAGAGATGCCCTGCTATTCTTTCGCCTTATGGCATCATGTGTTTCGTTTCTCTTGGAGATCGATTGCTAAACGTCTTTCCTCGGGCGACTGTGAAGCATTTGCCAGCGGAGGAGAAGTAGCACGGAGCAGCATTCAGTACTGCCTACGAGTGTCTTTGCTACCCTACTAGCGGAGCTCCAAGAACAGGCACACATCTTCAGGTACCTTCCAAATGTGGATTCCCCTGCAGCCCCGTAGGCGGGCATGCAGTACGCCAACCATCAACGGACGTTTTTCCCCTCAAGCCTGTCAGGACGTTGCTCGTCCGTCTTTCCCTCAATAGATGGGAGTAGGCGCGCTTGCGGATGTGTGCGTGTGTGTGGCCACGCGTTTGCTTAGGCATCAGTGTGTGAAAAGGTAGGTGCTTTTCTCTAGCTGCGTGTGCGTGCACGTGGTGCTGGGTGCACATCCCTGGGTGCTCGTGGAAAGGTTTCTGCATGGTTTTCGCTGAGGAATCGTGTGTGTGCACATGGACAAAGAGAAGGCGCAGCAACCAGGTTCCAGCGCCGAAGAAGGCAAAAGGCAAGGTTTCCGGCGCTATCTCCTTCTCTCCGCAGACCTAGTCGCGCAAAGCAAGCCGCTAAGCCGGCGACCGGCAAGAGAGCTACAACGAAGCATGCCGAACGGAAAAAATAGCAGCAGCTCATCTGTTCACACCTTGTTTCTGCCATGTGCTTGAACGCCAAGACGTTCGCGCTTCTGTGAGATGAAAGACGTCCTTCTGCATATGTGGTTGCTCACACCGGTGCACTTGTTAGCGTATCCATTCAGTCCTGGGCTGCGGGGCATTCAGAAGTGGCTCTGTGGAGACGTCTGCATAGAGACAGCTGTCAGAGCACGCACACTCGATTGTTCACCAAAACATATGCAGACGCGTCCTTAGCCTGTAGATTTGGATGCACAGAGTTCCCTGTGTTCGCAAGAGACAAGGGAATCGCGTCTGTACGCACAGAAGCAATAGCGGACCGTTTCCCTCGGAGTGAACGCGAAAGAGCCGTCTATATACTCGCAGACACGGGAACGTGCCTCAATGCGGTCAGAGAGGCAGCAGCTTTTGCACAGAGGCTCTGGTGATTCTGGCACTTTCCAGGCAGACTCCTGAAAGTCGCGCACACTGCTGTTCACTCGCTAAACGACCTCTTGGGAAACACGTCTCCGGTCGATGGACCGCTCAGATTGCTTCTCGTGTAACTGTGAACTGTGTCAGCGCAGGGAATCCGTCTCTGTTGAGCAGATGTCAATCCTGCCTCGCTTTTGCTTTGTTGCCTCTACCAAGATGATTTCCCGTTTCTCTCTTCACTGGAGCAGGCAGACACAGCCAACGCACATCAAGTGTCAAGAGACACACTCTGCTGAGCTCAACGCTTGTGCAGATGCACATGTGCGACGAAGTCAACACACGTGCTTGTGGAGAGAAAGAAAGGGACTCCCAGGCGTGTGGAGCGACGGGGAGAAAGAGCGGGCGCTAAGGAACACAGAGTTTCAGGCAGACTGTCTCCACACAAACAGGCACCTGTCTGCAGGTATCCTAGATCTTGATTCTTGAACTTGAGGAAACACGCGTCTGAGCAAAACTCCCAAACGCTTCCAGGAAAGACACAGGCTCTCCCACAAGCACACAAGTGTTTGCCCTCAGCTATAGATCAGGGACAAGCTTGTGAAGAGATGCCCTGCTATTCTTTCGCCTTATGGCATCATGTGTTTCGTTTCTCTTGGAGATCGATTGCTAAACGTCTTTCCTCGGGCGACTGTGAAGCATTTGCCAGCGGAGGAGAAGTAGCACGGAGCAGCATTCAGTACTGCCTACGAGTGTCTTTGCTACCCTACTAGCGGAGCTCCAAGAACAGGCACACATCTTCAGGTACCTTCCAAATGTGGATTCCCCTGCAGCCCCGTAGGCGGGCGTGCAGTACGCCAACCATCAACGGACGTTTTTCCCCTCAAGCCTGTCAGGACGTTGCTCGTCCGTCTTTCCCTCAATAGATGGGAGTAGGCGCGCTTGCGGATGTGTGCGTGTGTGTGGCCACGCGTTTGCTTAGGCATCAGTGTGTGAAAAGGTAGGTGCTTTTCTCTAGCTGCGTGTGCGTGCACGTGGTGCTGGGTGCACATCCCTGGGTGCTCGTGGAAAGGTTTCTGCATGGTTTTCGCTGAGGAATCGTGTGTGTGCACATGGACAAAGAGAAGGCGCAGCAACCAGGTTCCAGCGCCGAAGAAGGCAAAAGGCAAGGTTTCCGGCGCTATCTCCTTCTCTCTGCAGACCTAGTCGCGCAAAGCAAGCCGCTAAGCCGGCGACCGGCAAGAGAGCTACAACGAAGCATGCCGAACGGAGAAAATAGCAGCAGCTCATCTGTTCACACCTTGTTTCTGCCATGTGCTTGAACGCCAAGACGTTCGCGCTTCTGTGAGATGAAAGACGTCCTTCTGCATATGTGGTTGCTCACACCGGTGCACTTGTTAGCGTATCCATTCAGTCCTGGGCTGCGGGGCATTCAGAAGTGGCTCTGTGGAGACGTCTGCATAGAGACAGCTGTCAGAGCACGCACACTCGATTGTTCACCAAAACATATGCAGACGCGTCCTTAGCCTGTAGATTTGGATGCACAGAGTTCCCTGTGTTCGCAAGAGACAAGGGAATCGCGTCTGTACGCACAGAAGCAATAGCGGACCGTTTCCCTCGGAGTGAACGCGAAAGAGCCGTCTATATACTCGCAGACACGGGAACGTGCCTCAATGCGGTCAGAGAGGCAGCAGCTTTTGCACAGAGGCTCTGGTGATTCTGGCACTTTCCAGGCAGACTCCTGAAAGTCGCGCACACTGCTGTTCACTCGCTAAACGACCTCTTGGGAAACATGTCTCCGGTCGATGGACCGCTCAGATTGCTTCTCGTGTAACTGTGAACTGTGTCAGCGCAGGGAATCCGTCTCTGTTGAGCAGATGTCAATCCTGCCTCGCTTTTGCTTTGTTGCCTCTACCAAGATGATTTCCCGTTTCTCTCTTCACTGGAGCACGCAGACACAGCCAACGCACATCAAGTGTCAAGAGACACACTCTGCTGAGCTCAACGCTTGGTCAGATGCACATGTGCGACGAAGTCAACACACGTGCTTGTGGAGAGAAAGAAAGGGACTCCCAGGCGTGTGGAGCGACGGGGAGAAAGAGCGGGCGCTAAGGAACACAGAGTTTCAGGCAGACTGTCTCCACACAAACAGGCACCTGTCTGCAGGTATCCTAGATCTTGATTCTTGAACTTGAGGAAACACGCGTCTGAGCAAAACTCCCAAACGCTTCCAGGAAAGACACAGGCTCTCCCACAAGCACACAAGTGTTTGCCCTCAGCTATAGATCAGGGACAAGCTTGTGAAGAGATGCCCTGCTATTCTTTCGCCTTATGGCATCATGTGTTTCGTTTCTCTTGGAGATCGATTGCTAAACGTCTTTCCTCGGGCGACTGTGAAGCATTTGCCAGCGGAGGAGAAGTAGCACGGAGCAGCATTCAGTACTGCCTACGAGTGTCTTTGCTACCCTACTAGCGGAGCTCCAAGAACAGGCACACATCTTCAGGTACCTTCCAAATGTGGATTCCCCTGCAGCCCCGTAGGCGGGCGTGCAGTACGCCAACCATCAACGGCCGTTTTCACCCTCAAGCCTGTCAGGACGTTTCTCGTCCGTCTTTCCCTCAATAGATGGGAGTAGGCGCGCTTGCGGATGTGTGCGTGTGTGTGGCCACGCGTTTGCTTAGGCATCAGTGTGTGAAAAGGTAGGTGCTTTTCTCTAGCTGCGTGTGCGTGCACGTGGTGCTGGGTGCACATCCCTGGGTGCTCGTGGAAAGGTTTCTGCATGGTTTTCGCTGAGGAATCGTGTGTGTGCACATGGACAAAGAGAAGGCGCAGCAACCAGGTTCCAGCGCCGAAGAAGGCAAAAGGCAAGGTTTCCGGCGCTATCTCCTTCTCTCCGCAGACCTAGTCGCGCAAAGCAAGCCGCTAAGCCGGCGACCGGCAAGAGAGCTACAACGAAGCATGCCGAACGGAGAAAATAGCAGCAGCTCATCTGTTCACACCTTGTTTCTGCCATGTGCTTGAACGCCAAGACGTTCACGCTTCTGTGAGATGAAAGACGTCCTTCTGCATATGTGGTTGCTCACACCGGTGCACTTGTTAGCGTATCCATTCAGTCCTGGGCTGCGGGGCATTCAGAAGTGGCTCTGTGGAGACGTCTGCATAGAGACAGCTGTCAGAGCACGCACACTCGATTGTTCACCAAAACATACGCAGACACGTCCTTAGCCTGTAGATTTGGATGCACAGAGTTCCCTGTGTTCGCAAGAGACAAGGGAATCGCGTCTGTACGCACAGAAGCAATAGCGGACCGTTTCCCTCGGAGTGAACGCGAAAGAGCCGTCTATATACTCGCAGACACGGGAACGTGCCTCAATGCGGTCAGAGAGGCAGCAGCTTTTGCACAGAGGCTCTGGTGATTCTGGCACTTTCCAGGCAGACTCCTGAAAGTCGCGCACACTGCTGTTCACTCGCTAAACGACCTCTTGGGAAACATGTCTCCGGTCGATGGACCGCTCAGATTGCTTCTCGTGTAACTGTGAACTGTGTCAGCGCAGGGAATCCGTCTCTGTTGAGCAGATGTCAATCCTGCCTCGCTTTTGCTTTGTTGCCTCTACCAAGATGATTTCCCGTTTCTCTCTTCACTGGAGCAGGCAGACACAGCCAACGCACATCAAGTGTCAAGAGACACACTCTGCTGAGCTCAACGCTTGTGCAGATGCACATGTGCGACGAAGTCAACACACGTGCTTGTGGAGAGAAAGAAAGGGACTCCCAGGCGTGTGGAGCGACGGGGAGAAAGAGCGGGCGCTAAGGAACACAGAGTTTCAGGCAGACTGTCTCCACACAAACAGGCACCTGTCTGCAGGTATCCTAGATCTTGATTGTTGAACTTGAGGAAACACGCGTCTGAGCAAAACTCCCAAACGCTTCCAGGAAAGACACAGGCTCTCCCACAAGCACACAAGTGTTTGCCCTCAGCTATAGATCAGGGACAAGCTTGTGAAGAGATGCCCTGCTATTCTTTCGCCTTATGGCATCATGTGTTTCGTTTCTCTTGGAGATCGATTGCTAAACGTCTTTCCTCGGGCGACTGTGAAGCATTTGCCAGCGGAGGAGAAGTAGCACGGAGCAGCATTCAGTACTGCCTACGAGTGTCTTTGCTACCCTACTAGCGGAGCTCCAAGAACAGGCACACATCTTCAGGTACCTTCCAAATGTGGATTCCCCTGCAGCCCCGTAGGCGGGCATGCAGTACGCCAACCATCAACGGACGTTTTTCCCCTCAAGCCTGTCAGGACGTTGCTCGTCCGTCTTTCCCTCAATAGATGGGAGTAGGCGCGCTTGCGGATGTGTGCGTGTGTGTGGCCACGCGTTTGCTTAGGCATCAGTGTGTGAAAAGGTAGGTGCTTTTCTCTAGCTGCGTGTGCGTGCACGTGGTGCTGGGTGCACATCCCTGGGTGCTCGTGGAAAGGTTTCTGCATGGTTTTCGCTGAGGAATCGTGTGTGTGCACATGGACAAAGAGAAGGCGCAGCAACCAGGTTCCAGCGCCGAAGAAGGCAAAAGGCAAGGTTTCCGGCGCTATCTCCTTCTCTCCGCAGACCTAGTCGCGCAAAGCAAGCCGCTAAGCCGGCGACCGGCAAGAGAGCTACAACGAAGCATGCCGAACGGAGAAAATAGCAGCAGCTCATCTGTTCACACCTTGTTTCTGCCATGTGCTTG
Source organism: Patagioenas fasciata (assembly GCF_037038585.1). Lineage (NCBI taxonomy): Eukaryota > Metazoa > Chordata > Aves > Columbiformes > Columbidae > Patagioenas > Patagioenas fasciata. The sequence continues at coordinate 22,683,328 of NC_092524.1, read as the reverse complement.
AACGCCAAGACGTTCGCGCTTCTGTGAGATGAAAGACGTCCTTCTGCATATGTGGTTGCTCACACCGGTGCACTTGTTAGCGTATCCATTCAGTCCTGGGCTGCGGGGCATTCAGAAGTGGCTCTGTGGAGACGTCTGCATAGAGACAGCTGTCAGAGCACGCACACTCGATTGTTCACCAAAACATATGCAGACGCGTCCTTAGCCTGTAGATTTGGATGCACAGAGTTCCCTGTGTTCGCAAGAGACAAGGGAATCGCGTCTGTACGCACAGAAGCAATAGCGGACCGTTTCCCTCGGAGTGAACGCGAAAGAGCCGTCTATATACTCGCAGACACGGGAACGTGCCTCAATGCGGTCAGAGAGGCAGCAGCTTTTGCACAGAGGCTCTGGTGATTCTGGCACTTTCCAGGCAGACTCCTGAAAGTCGCGCACACTGCTGTTCACTCGCTAAACGACCTCTTGGGAAACATGTCTCCGGTCGATGGACCGCTCAGATTGCTTCTCGTGTAACTGTGAACTGTGTCAGCGCAGGGAATCCGTCTCTGTTGAGCAGATGTCAATCCTGCCTCGCTTTTGCTTTGTTGCCTCTACCAAGATGATTTCCCGTTTCTCTCTTCACTGGAGCAGGCAGACACAGCCAACGCACATCAAGTGTCAAGAGACACACTCTGCTGAGCTCAACGCTTGTGCAGATGCACATGTGCGACGAAGTCAACACACGTGCTTGTGGAGAGAAAGAAAGGGACTCCCAGGCGTGTGGAGCGACGGGGAGAAAGAGCGGGCGCTAAGGAACACAGAGTTTCAGGCAGACTGTCTCCACACAAACAGGCACCTGTCTGCAGGTATCCTAGATCTTGATTCTTGAACTTGAGGAAACACGCGTCTGAGCAAAACTCCCAAACGCTTCCAGGAAAGACACAGGCTCTCCCACAAGCACACAAGTGTTTGCCCTCAGCTATAGATCAGGGACAAGCTTGTGAAGAGATGCCCTGCTATTCTTTCGCCTTATGGCATCATGTGTTTCGTTTCTCTTGGAGATCGATTGCTAAACGTCTTTCCTCGGGCGACTGTGAAGCATTTGCCAGCGGAGGAGAAGTAGCACGGAGCAGCATTCAGTACTGCCTACGAGTGTCTTTGCTACCCTACTAGCGGAGCTCCAAGAACAGGCACACATCTTCAGGTACCTTCCAAATGTGGATTCCCCTGCAGCCCCGTAGGCGGGCATGCAGTACGCCAACCGTCAACGGACGTTTTTCCCCTCAAGCCTGTCAGGACGTTTCTCGTCCGTCTTTCCCTCAATAGATGGGAGTAGGCGCGCTTGCGGATGTGTGCGCGTGTGTGGCCACGCGTTTGCTTAGGCATCAGTGTGTGAAAAGGTAGGTGCTTTTCTCTAGCTGCGTGTGCGTGCACGTGGTGCTGGGTGCACATCCCTGGGTGCTCGTGGAAAGGTTTCTGCATGGTTTTCGCTGAGGAATCGTGTGTGTGCACATGGACAAAGAGAAGGCGCAGCAACCAGGTTCCAGCGCCGAAGAAGGCAAAAGGCAAGGTTTCCGGCGCTATCTCCTTCTCTCCGCAGACCTAGTCGCGCAAAGCAAGCCGCTAAGCCGGCGACCGGCAAGAGAGCTACAACGAAGCATGCCGAACGGAGAAAATAGCAGCAGCTCATCTGTTCACACCTTGTTTCTGCCATGTGCTTGAACGCCAAGACGTTCGCGCTTCTGTGAGATGAAAGACGTCCTTCTGCATATGTGGTTGCTCACACCGGTGCACTTGTTAGCGTATCCATTCAGTCCTGGGCTGCGGGGCATTCAGAAGTGGCTCTGTGGAGACGTCTGCATAGAGACAGCTGTCAGAGCACGCACACTCGATTGTTCACCAAAACATATGCAGACGCGTCCTTAGCCTGTAGATTTGGATGCACAGAGTTCCCTGTGTTCGCAAGAGACAAGGGAATCGCGTCTGTACGCACAGAAGCAATAGCGGACCGTTTCCCTCGGAGTGAACGCGAAAGAGCCGTCTATATACTCGCAGACACGGGAACGTGCCTCAATGCGGTCAGAGAGGCAGCAGCTTTTGCACAGAGGCTCTGGTGATTCTGGCACTTTCCAGGCAGACTCCTGAAAGTCGCGCACACTGCTGTTCACTCGCTAAACGACCTCTTGGGAAACATGTCTCCGGTCGATGGACCGCTCAGATTGCTTCTCGTGTAACTGTGAACTGTGTCAGCGCAGGGAATCCGTCTCTGTTGAGCAGATGTCAATCCTGCCTCGCTTTTGCTTTGTTGCCTCTACCAAGATGATTTCCCGTTTCTCTCTTCACTGGAGCAGGCAGACACAGCCAACGCACATCAAGTGTCAAGAGACACACTCTGCTGAGCTCAACGCTTGTGCAGATGCACATGTGCGACGAAGTCAACACACGTGCTTGTGGAGAGAAAGAAAGGGACTCCCAGGCGTGTGGAGCGACGGGGAGAAAGAGCGGGCGCTAAGGAACACAGAGTTTCAGGCAGACTGTCTCCACACAAACAGGCACCTGTCTGCAGGTATCCTAGATCTTGATTCTTGAACTTGAGGAAACACGCGTCTGAGCAAAACTCCCAAACGCTTCCAGGAAAGACACAGGCTCTCCCACAAGCACACAAGTGTTTGCCCTCAGCTATAGATCAGGGACAAGCTTGTGAAGAGATGCCCTGCTATTCTTTCGCCTTATGGCATCATGTGTTTCGTTTCTCTTGGAGATCGATTGCTAAACATCTTTCCTCGGGCGACTGTGAAGCATTTGCCAGCGGAGGAGAAGTAGCACGGAGCAGCATTCAGTACTGCCTACGAGTGTCTTTGCTACCCTACTAGCGGAGCTCCAAGAACAGGCACACATCTTCAGGTACCTTCCAAATGTGGATTCCCCTGCAGCCCCGTAGGCGGGCGTGCAGTACGCCAACCATCAACGGACGTTTTTCCCCTCAAGCCTGTCAGGACGTTTCTCGTCCGTCTTTCCCTCAATAGATGGGAGTAGGCGCGCTTGCGGATGTGTGCGTGTGTGTGGCCACGCGTTTGCTTAGGCATCAGTGTGTGAAAAGGTAGGTGCTTTTCTCTAGCTGCGTGTGCGTGCACGTGGTGCTGGGTGCACATCCCTGGGTGCTCGTGGAAAGGTTTCTGCATGGTTTTCGCTGAGGAATCGTGTGTGTGCACATGGACAAAGAGAAGGCGCAGCAACCAGGTTCCAGCGCCGAAGAAGGCAAAAGGCAAGGTTTCCGGCGCTATCTCCTTCTCTCTGCAGACCTAGTCGCGCAAAGCAAGCCGCTAAGCCGGCGACCGGCAAGAGAGCTACAACGAAGCATGCCGAACGGAGAAAATAGCAGCAGCTCATCTGTTCACACCTTGTTTCTGCCATGTGCTTGAACGCCAAGACGTTCGCGCTTCTGTGAGATGAAAGACGTCCTTCTGCATATGTGGTTGCTCACACCGGTGCACTTGTTAGCGTATCCATTCAGTCCTGGGCTGCGGGGCATTCAGAAGTGGCTCTGTGGAGACGTCTGCATAGAGACAGCTGTCAGAGCACGCACACTCGATTGTTCACCAAAACATATGCAGACGCGTCCTTAGCCTGTAGATTTGGATGCACAGAGTTCCCTGTGTTCGCAAGAGACAAGGGAATCGCGTCTGTACGCACAGAAGCAATAGCGGACCGTTTCCCTCGGAGTGAACGCGAAAGAGCCGTCTATATACTCGCAGACACGGGAACGTGCCTCAATGCGGTCAGAGAGGCAGCAGCTTTTGCACAGAGGCTCTGGTGATTCTGGCACTTTCCAGGCAGACTCCTGAAAGTCACGCACACTGCTGTTCACTCGCTAAACGACCTCTTGGGAAACATGTCTCCGGTCGATGGACCGCTCAGATTGCTTCTCGTGTAACTGTGAACTGTGTCAGCGCAGGGAATCCGTCTCTGTTGAGCAGATGTCAATCCTGCCTCGCTTTTGCTTTGTTGCCTCTACCAAGATGATTTCCCGTTTCTCTCTTCACTGGAGCAGGCAGACACAGCCAACGCACATCAAGTGTCAAGAGACACACTCTGCTGAGCTCAACGCTTGTGCAGATGCACATGTGCGACGAAGTCAACACACGTGCTTGTGGAGAGAAAGAAAGGGACTCCCAGGCGTGTGGAGCGACGGGGAGAAAGAGCGGGCGCTAAGGAACACAGAGTTTCAGGCAGACTGTCTCCACACAAACAGGCACCTGTCTGCAGGTATCCTAGATCTTGATTGTTGAACTTGAGGAAACACGCGTCTGAGCAAAACTCCCAAACGCTTCCAGGAAAGACACAGGCTCTCCCACAAGCACACAAGTGTTTGCCCTCAGCTATAGATCAGGGACAAGCTTGTGAAGAGATGCCCTGCTATTCTTTCGCCTTATGGCATCATGTGTTTCGTTTCTCTTGGAGATCGATTGCTAAACGTCTTTCCTCGGGCGACTGTGAAGCATTTGCCAGCGGAGGAGAAGTAGCACGGAGCAGCATTCAGTACTGCCTACGAGTGTCTTTGCTACCCTACTAGCGGAGCTCCAAGAACAGGCACACATCTTCAGGTACCTTCCAAATGTGGATTCCCCTGCAGCCCCGTAGGCGGGCATGCAGTACGCCAACCGTCAACGGACGTTTTTCCCCTCAAGCCTGTCAGGACGTTTCTCGTCCGTCTTTCCCTCAATAGATGGGAGTAGGCGCGCTTGCGGATGTGTGCGCGTGTGTGGCCACGCGTTTGCTTAGGCATCAGTGTGTGAAAAGGTAGGTGCTTTTCTCTAGCTGCGTGTGCGTGCACGTGGTGCTGGGTGCACATCCCTGGGTGCTCGTGGAAAGGTTTCTGCATGGTTTTCGCTGAGGAATCGTGTGTGTGCACATGGACAAAGAGAAGGCGCAGCAACCAGGTTCCAGCGCCGAAGAAGGCAAAAGGCAAGGTTTCCGGCGCTATCTCCTTCTCTCCGCAGACCTAGTCGCGCAAAGCAAGCCGCTAAGCCGGCGACCGGCAAGAGAGCTACAACGAAGCATGCCGAACGGAGAAAATAGCAGCAGCTCATCTGTTCACACCTTGTTTCTGCCATGTGCTTGAACGCCAAGACGTTCGCGCTTCTGTGAGATGAAAGACGTCCTTCTGCATATGTGGTTGCTCACACCGGTGCACTTGTTAGCGTATCCATTCAGTCCTGGGCTGCGGGGCATTCAGAAGTGGCTCTGTGGAGACGTCTGCATAGAGACAGCTGTCAGAGCACGCACACTCGATTGTTCACCAAAACATATGCAGACGCGTCCTTAGCCTGTAGATTTGGATGCACAGAGTTCCCTGTGTTCGCAAGAGACAAGGGAATCGCGTCTGTACGCACAGAAGCAATAGCGGACCGTTTCCCTCGGAGTGAACGCGAAAGAGCCGTCTATATACTCGCAGACACGGGAACGTGCCTCAATGCGGTCAGAGAGGCAGCAGCTTTTGCACAGAGGCTCTGGTGATTCTGGCACTTTCCAGGCAGACTCCTGAAAGTCGCGCACACTGCTGTTCACTCGCTAAACGACCTCTTGGGAAACATGTCTCCGGTCGATGGACCGCTCAGATTGCTTCTCGTGTAACTGTGAACTGTGTCAGCGCAGGGAATCCGTCTCTGTTGAGCAGATGTCAATCCTGCCTCGCTTTTGCTTTGTTGCCTCTACCAAGATGATTTCCCGTTTCTCTCTTCACTGGAGCAGGCAGACACAGCCAACGCACATCAAGTGTCAAGAGACACACTCTGCTGAGCTCAACGCTTGTGCAGATGCACATGTGCGACGAAGTCAACACACGTGCTTGTGGAGAGAAAGAAAGGGACTCCCAGGCGTGTGGAGCGACGGGGAGAAAGAGCGGGCGCTAAGGAACACAGAGTTTCAGGCAGACTGTCTCCACACAAACAGGCACCTGTCTGCAGGTATCCTAGATCTTGATTCTTGAACTTGAGGAAACACGCGTCTGAGCAAAACTCCCAAACGCTTCCAGGAAAGACACAGGCTCTCCCACAAGCACACAAGTGTTTGCCCTCAGCTATAGATCAGGGACAAGCTTGTGAAGAGATGCCCTGCTATTCTTTCGCCTTATGGCATCATGTGTTTCGTTTCTCTTGGAGATCGATTGCTAAACATCTTTCCTCGGGCGACTGTGAAGCATTTGCCAGCGGAGGAGAAGTAGCACGGAGCAGCATTCAGTACTGCCTACGAGTGTCTTTGCTACCCTACTAGCGGAGCTCCAAGAACAGGCACACATCTTCAGGTACCTTCCAAATGTGGATTCCCCTGCAGCCCCGTAGGCGGGCGTGCAGTACGCCAACCATCAACGGACGTTTTTCCCCTCAAGCCTGTCAGGACGTTTCTCGTCCGTCTTTCCCTCAATAGATGGGAGTAGGCGCGCTTGCGGATGTGTGCGTGTGTGTGGCCACGCGTTTGCTTAGGCATCAGTGTGTGAAAAGGTAGGTGCTTTTCTCTAGCTGCGTGTGCGTGCACGTGGTGCTGGGTGCACATCCCTGGGTGCTCGTGGAAAGGTTTCTGCATGGTTTTCGCTGAGGAATCGTGTGTGTGCACATGGACAAAGAGAAGGCGCAGCAACCAGGTTCCAGCGCCGAAGAAGGCAAAAGGCAAGGTTTCCGGCGCTATCTCCTTCTCTCCGCAGACCTAGTCGCGCAAAGCAAGCCGCTAAGCCGGCGACCGGCAAGAGAGCTACAACGAAGCATGCCGAACGGAGAAAATAGCAGCAGCTCATCTGTTCACACCTTGTTTCTGCCATGTGCTTGAACGCCAAGACGTTCGCGCTTCTGTGAGATGAAAGACGTCCTTCTGCATATGTGGTTGCTCACACCGGTGCACTTGTTAGCGTATCCATTCAGTCCTGGGCTGCGGGGCATTCAGAAGTGGCTCTGTGGAGACGTCTGCATAGAGACAGCTGTCAGAGCACGCACACTCGATTGTTCACCAAAACATATGCAGACGCGTCCTTAGCCTGTAGATTTGGATGCACAGAGTTCCCTGTGTTCGCAAGAGACAAGGGAATCGCGTCTGTACGCACAGAAGCAATAGCGGACCGTTTCCCTCGGAGTGAACGCGAAAGAGCCGTCTATATACTCGCAGACACGGGAACGTGCCTCAATGCGGTCAGAGAGGCAGCAGCTTTTGCACAGAGGCTCTGGTGATTCTGGCACTTTCCAGGCAGACTCCTGAAAGTCACGCACACTGCTGTTCACTCGCTAAACGACCTCTTGGGAAACATGTCTCCGGTCGATGGACCGCTCAGATTGCTTCTCGTGTAACTGTGAACTGTGTCAGCGCAGGGAATCCGTCTCTGTTGAGCAGATGTCAATCCTGCCTCGCTTTTGCTTTGTTGCCTCTACCAAGATGATTTCCCGTTTCTCTCTTCACTGGAGCAGGCAGACACAGCCAACGCACATCAAGTGTCAAGAGACACACTCTGCTGAGCTCAACGCTTGTGCAGATGCACATGTGCGACGAAGTCAACACACGTGCTTGTGGAGAGAAAGAAAGGGACTCCCAGGCGTGTGGAGCGACGGGGAGAAAGAGCGGGCGCTAAGGAACACAGAGTTTCAGGCAGACTGTCTCCACACAAACAGGCACCTGTCTGCAGGTATCCTAGATCTTGATTGTTGAACTTGAGGAAACACGCGTCTGAGCAAAACTCCCAAACGCTTCCAGGAAAGACACAGGCTCTCCCACAAGCACACAAGTGTTTGCCCTCAGCTATAGATCAGGGACAAGCTTGTGAAGAGATGCCCTGCTATTCTTTCGCCTTATGGCATCATGTGTTTCGTTTCTCTTGGAGATCGATTGCTAAACGTCTTTCCTCGGGCGACTGTGAAGCATTTGCCAGCGGAGGAGAAGTAGCACGGAGCAGCATTCAGTACTGCCTACGAGTGTCTTTGCTACCCTACTAGCGGAGCTCCAAGAACAGGCACACATCTTCAGGTACCTTCCAAATGTGGATTCCCCTGCAGCCCCGTAGGCGGGCATGCAGTACGCCAACCGTCAACGGACGTTTTTCCCCTCAAGCCTGTCAGGACGTTTCTCGTCCGTCTTTCCCTCAATAGATGGGAGTAGGCGCGCTTGCGGATGTGTGCGCGTGTGTGGCCACGCGTTTGCTTAGGCATCAGTGTGTGAAAAGGTAGGTGCTTTTCTCTAGCTGCGTGTGCGTGCACGTGGTGCTGGGTGCACATCCCTGGGTGCTCGTGGAAAGGTTTCTGCATGGTTTTCGCTGAGGAATCGTGTGTGTGCACATGGACAAAGAGAAGGCGCAGCAACCAGGTTCCAGCGCCGAAGAAGGCAAAAGGCAAGGTTTCCGGCGCTATCTCCTTCTCTCCGCAGACCTAGTCGCGCAAAGCAAGCCGCTAAGCCGGCGACCGGCAAGAGAGCTACAACGAAGCATGCCGAACGGAGAAAATAGCAGCAGCTCATCTGTTCACACCTTGTTTCTGCCATGTGCTTGAACGCCAAGACGTTCGCGCTTCTGTGAGATGAAAGACGTCCTTCTGCATATGTGGTTGCTCACACCGGTGCACTTGTTAGCGTATCCATTCAGTCCTGGGCTGCGGGGCATTCAGAAGTGGCTCTGTGGAGACGTCTGCATAGAGACAGCTGTCAGAGCACGCACACTCGATTGTTCACCAAAACATATGCAGACGCGTCCTTAGCCTGTAGATTTGGATGCACAGAGTTCCCTGTGTTCGCAAGAGACAAGGGAATCGCGTCTGTACGCACAGAAGCAATAGCGGACCGTTTCCCTCGGAGTGAACGCGAAAGAGCCGTCTATATACTCGCAGACACGGGAACGTGCCTCAATGCGGTCAGAGAGGCAGCAGCTTTTGCACAGAGGCTCTGGTGATTCTGGCACTTTCCAGGCAGACTCCTGAAAGTCGCGCACACTGCTGTTCACTCGCTAAACGACCTCTTGGGAAACATGTCTCCGGTCGATGGACCGCTCAGATTGCTTCTCGTGTAACTGTGAACTGTGTCAGCGCAGGGAATCCGTCTCTGTTGAGCAGATGTCAATCCTGCCTCGCTTTTGCTTTGTTGCCTCTACCAAGATGATTTCCCGTTTCTCTCTTCACTGGAGCAGGCAGACACAGCCAACGCACATCAAGTGTCAAGAGACACACTCTGCTGAGCTCAACGCTTGTGCAGATGCACATGTGCGACGAAGTCAACACACGTGCTTGTGGAGAGAAAGAAAGGGACTCCCAGGCGTGTGGAGCGACGGGGAGAAAGAGCGGGCGCTAAGGAACACAGAGTTTCAGGCAGACTGTCTCCACACAAACAGGCACCTGTCTGCAGGTATCCTAGATCTTGATTGTTGAACTTGAGGAAACACGCGTCTGAGCAAAACTCCCAAACGCTTCCAGGAAAGACACAGGCTCTCCCACAAGCACACAAGTGTTTGCCCTCAGCTATAGATCAGGGACAAGCTTGTGAAGAGATGCCCTGCTATTCTTTCGCCTTATGGCATCATGTGTTTCGTTTCTCTTGGAGATCGATTGCTAAACGTCTTTCCTCGGGCGACTGTGAAGCATTTGCCAGCGGAGGAGAAGTAGCACGGAGCAGCATTCAGTACTGCCTACGAGTGTCTTTGCTACCCTACTAGCGGAGCTCCAAGAACAGGCACACATCTTCAGGTACCTTCCAAATGTGGATTCCCCTGCAGCCCCGTAGGCGGGCATGCAGTACGCCAACCGTCAACGGACGTTTTTCCCCTCAAGCCTGTCAGGACGTTTCTCGTCCGTCTTTCCCTCAATAGATGGGAGTAGGCGCGCTTGCGGATGTGTGCGCGTGTGTGGCCACGCGTTTGCTTAGGCATCAGTGTGTGAAAAGGTAGGTGCTTTTCTCTAGCTGCGTGTGCGTGCACGTGGTGCTGGGTGCACATCCCTGGGTGCTCGTGGAAAGGTTTCTGCATGGTTTTCGCTGAGGAATCGTGTGTGTGCACATGGACAAAGAGAAGGCGCAGCAACCAGGTTCCAGCGCCGAAGAAGGCAAAAGGCAAGGTTTCCGGCGCTATCTCCTTCTCTCCGCAGACCTAGTCGCGCAAAGCAAGCCGCTAAGCCGGCGACCGGCAAGAGAGCTACAACGAAGCATGCCGAACGGAGAAAATAGCAGCAGCTCATCTGTTCACACCTTGTTTCTGCCATGTGCTTGAACGCCAAGACGTTCGCGCTTCTGTGAGATGAAAGACGTCCTTCTGCATATGTGGTTGCTCACACCGGTGCACTTGTTAGCGTATCCATTCAGTCCTGGGCTGCGGGGCATTCAGAAGTGGCTCTGTGGAGACGTCTGCATAGAGACAGCTGTCAGAGCACGCACACTCGATTGTTCACCAAAACATATGCAGACGCGTCCTTAGCCTGTAGATTTGGATGCACAGAGTTCCCTGTGTTCGCAAGAGACAAGGGAATCGCGTCTGTACGCACAGAAGCAATAGCGGACCGTTTCCCTCGGAGTGAACGCGAAAGAGCCGTCTATATACTCGCAGACACGGGAACGTGCCTCAATGCGGTCAGAGAGGCAGCAGCTTTTGCACAGAGGCTCTGGTGATTCTGGCACTTTCCAGGCAGACTCCTGAAAGTCGCGCACACTGCTGTTCACTCGCTAAACGACCTCTTGGGAAACATGTCTCCGGTCGATGGACCGCTCAGATTGCTTCTCGTGTAACTGTGAACTGTGTCAGCGCAGGGAATCCGTCTCTGTTGAGCAGATGTCAATCCTGCCTCGCTTTTGCTTTGTTGCCTCTACCAAGATGATTTCCCGTTTCTCTCTTCACTGGAGCAGGCAGACACAGCCAACGCACATCAAGTGTCAAGAGACACACTCTGCTGAGCTCAACGCTTGTGCAGATGCACATGTGCGACGAAGTCAACACACGTGCTTGTGGAGAGAAAGAAAGGGACTCCCAGGCGTGTGGAGCGACGGGGAGAAAGAGCGGGCGCTAAGGAACACAGAGTTTCAGGCAGACTGTCTCCACACAAACAGGCACCTGTCTGCAGGTATCCTAGATCTTGATTGTTGAACTTGAGGAAACACGCGTCTGAGCAAAACTCCCAAACGCTTCCAGGAAAGACACAGGCTCTCCCACAAGCACACAAGTGTTTGCCCTCAGCTATAGATCAGGGACAAGCTTGTGAAGAGATGCCCTGCTATTCTTTCGCCTTATGGCATCATGTGTTTCGTTTCTCTTGGAGATCGATTGCTAAACGTCTTTCCTCGGGCGACTGTGAAGCATTTGCCAGCGGAGGAGAAGTAGCACGGAGCAGCATTCAGTACTGCCTACGAGTGTCTTTGCTACCCTACTAGCGGAGCTCCAAGAACAGGCACACATCTTCAGGTACCTTCCAAATGTGGATTCCCCTGCAGCCCCGTAGGCGGGCATGCAGTACGCCAACCGTCAACGGACGTTTTTCCCCTCAAGCCTGTCAGGACGTTTCTCGTCCGTCTTTCCCTCAATAGATGGGAGTAGGCGCGCTTGCGGATGTGTGCGCGTGTGTGGCCACGCGTTTGCTTAGGCATCAGTGTGTGAAAAGGTAGGTGCTTTTCTCTAGCTGCGTGTGCGTGCACGTGGTGCTGGGTGCACATCCCTGGGTGCTCGTGGAAAGGTTTCTGCATGGTTTTCGCTGAGGAATCGTGTGTGTGCACATGGACAAAGAGAAGGCGCAGCAACCAGGTTCCAGCGCCGAAGAAGGCAAAAGGCAAGGTTTCCGGCGCTATCTCCTTCTCTCCGCAGACCTAGTCGCGCAAAGCAAGCCGCTAAGCCGGCGACCGGCAAGAGAGCTACAACGAAGCATGCCGAACGGAGAAAATAGCAGCAGCTCATCTGTTCACACCTTGTTTCTGCCATGTGCTTGAACGCCAAGACGTTCGCGCTTCTGTGAGATGAAAGACGTCCTTCTGCATATGTGGTTGCTCACACCGGTGCACTTGTTAGCGTATCCATTCAGTCCTGGGCTGCGGGGCATTCAGAAGTGGCTCTGTGGAGACGTCTGCATAGAGACAGCTGTCAGAGCACGCACACTCGATTGTTCACCAAAACATATGCAGACGCGTCCTTAGCCTGTAGATTTGGATGCACAGAGTTCCCTGTGTTCGCAAGAGACAAGGGAATCGCGTCTGTACGCACAGAAGCAATAGCGGACCGTTTCCCTCGGAGTGAACGCGAAAGAGCCGTCTATATACTCGCAGACACGGGAACGTGCCTCAATGCGGTCAGAGAGGCAGCAGCTTTTGCACAGAGGCTCTGGTGATTCTGGCACTTTCCAGGCAGACTCCTGAAAGTCGCGCACACTGCTGTTCACTCGCTAAACGACCTCTTGGGAAACATGTCTCCGGTCGATGGACCGCTCAGATTGCTTCTCGTGTAACTGTGAACTGTGTCAGCGCAGGGAATCCGTCTCTGTTGAGCAGATGTCAATCCTGCCTCGCTTTTGCTTTGTTGCCTCTACCAAGATGATTTCCCGTTTCTCTCTTCACTGGAGCAGGCAGACACAGCCAACGCACATCAAGTGTCAAGAGACACACTCTGCTGAGCTCAACGCTTGTGCAGATGCACATGTGCGACGAAGTCAACACACGTGCTTGTGGAGAGAAAGAAAGGGACTCCCAGGCGTGTGGAGCGACGGGGAGAAAGAGCGGGCGCTAAGGAACACAGAGTTTCAGGCAGACTGTCTCCACACAAACAGGCACCTGTCTGCAGGTATCCTAGATCTTGATTCTTGAACTTGAGGAAACACGCGTCTGAGCAAAACTCCCAAACGCTTCCAGGAAAGACACAGGCTCTCCCACAAGCACACAAGTGTTTGCCCTCAGCTATAGATCAGGGACAAGCTTGTGAAGAGATGCCCTGCTATTCTTTCGCCTTATGGCATCATGTGTTTCGTTTCTCTTGGAGATCGATTGCTAAACGTCTTTCCTCGGGCGACTGTGAAGCATTTGCCAGCGGAGGAGAAGTAGCACGGAGCAGCATTCAGTACTGCCTACGAGTGTCTTTGCTACCCTACTAGCGGAGCTCCAAGAACAGGCACACATCTTCAGGTACCTTCCAAATGTGGATTCCCCTGCAGCCCCGTAGGCGGGCGTGCAGTACGCCAACCATCAACGGCCGTTTTCACCCTCAAGCCTGTCAGGACGTTTCTCGTCCGTCTTTCCCTCAATAGATGGGAGTAGGCGCGCTTGCGGATGTGTGCGTGTGTGTGGCCACGCGTTTGCTTAGGCATCAGTGTGTGAAAAGGTAGGTGCTTTTCTCTAGCTGCGTGTGCGTGCACGTGGTGCTGGGTGCACATCCCTGGGTGCTCGTGGAAAGGTTTCTGCATGGTTTTCGCTGAGGAATCGTGTGTGTGCACATGGACAAAGAGAAGGCGCAGCAACCAGGTTCCAGCGCTGAAGAAGGCAAAAGGCGAGGTTTCCGGCGCTATCTCCTTCTCTCCGCAGACCTAGTCGCGCAAAGCAAGCCGCTAAGCCGGCGACCGGCAAGAGAGCTACAACGAAGCATGCCGAACGGAGAAAATAGCAGCAGCTCATCTGTTCACACCTTGTTTCTGCCATGTGCTTGAACGCCAAGACGTTCACGCTTCTGTGAGATGAAAGACGTCCTTCTGCATATGTGGTTGCTCACACCGGTGCACTTGTTAGCGTATCCATTCAGTCCTGGGCTGCGGGGCATTCAGAAGTGGCTCTGTGGAGACGTCTGCATAGAGACAGCTGTCAGAGCACGCACACTCGATTGTTCACCAAAACATACGCAGACACGTCCTTAGCCTGTAGATTTGGATGCACAGAGTTCCCTGTGTTCGCAAGAGACAAGGGAATCGCGTCTGTACGCACAGAAGCAATAGCGGACCGTTTCCCTCGGAGTGAACGCGAAAGAGCCGTCTATATACTCGCAGACACGGGAACGTGCCTCAATGCGGTCAGAGAGGCAGCAGCTTTTGCACAGAGGCTCTGGTGATTCTGGCACTTTCCAGGCAGACTCCTGAAAGTCGCGCACACTGCTGTTCACTCGCTAAACGACCTCTTGGGAAACATGTCTCCGGTCGATGGACCGCTCAGATTGCTTCTCGTGTAACTGTGAACTGTGTCAGCGCAGGGAATCCGTCTCTGTTGAGCAGATGTCAATCCTGCCTCGCTTTTGCTTTGTTGCCTCTACCAAGATGATTTCCCGTTTCTCTCTTCACTGGAGCAGGCAGACACAGCCAACGCACATCAAGTGTCAAGAGACACACTCTGCTGAGCTCAACGCTTGTGCAGATGCACATGTGCGACGAAGTCAACACACGTGCTTGTGGAGAGAAAGAAAGGGACTCCCAGGCGTGTGGAGCGACGGGGAGAAAGAGCGGGCGCTAAGGAACACAGAGTTTCAGGCAGACTGTCTCCACACAAACAGGCACCTGTCTGCAGGTATCCTAGATCTTGATTGTTGAACTTGAGGAAACACGCGTCTGAGCAAAACTCCCAAACGCTTCCAGGAAAGACACAGGCTCTCCCACAAGCACACAAGTGTTTGCCCTCAGCTATAGATCAGGGACAAGCTTGTGAAGAGATGCCCTGCTATTCTTTCGCCTTATGGCATCATGTGTTTCGTTTCTCTTGGAGATCGATTGCTAAACGTCTTTCCTCGGGCGACTGTGAAGCATTTGCCAGCGGAGGAGAAGTAGCACGGAGCAGCATTCAGTACTGCCTACGAGTGTCTTTGCTACCCTACTAGCGGAGCTCCAAGAACAGGCACACATCTTCAGGTACCTTCCAAATGTGGATTCCCCTGCAGCCCCGTAGGCGGGCATGCAGTACGCCAACCATCAACGGACGTTTTTCCCCTCAAGCCTGTCAGGACGTTGCTCGTCCGTCTTTCCCTCAATAGATGGGAGTAGGCGCGCTTGCGGATGTGTGCGTGTGTGTGGCCACGCGTTTGCTTAGGCATCAGTGTGTGAAAAGGTAGGTGCTTTTCTCTAGCTGCGTGTGCGTGCACGTGGTGCTGGGTGCACATCCCTGGGTGCTCGTGGAAAGGTTTCTGCATGGTTTTCGCTGAGGAATCGTGTGTGTGCACATGGACAAAGAGAAGGCGCAGCAACCAGGTTCCAGCGCCGAAGAAGGCAAAAGGCAAGGTTTCCGGCGCTATCTCCTTCTCTCCGCAGACCTAGTCGCGCAAAGCAAGCCGCTAAGCCGGCGACCGGCAAGAGAGCTACAACGAAGCATGCCGAACGGAGAAAATAGCAGCAGCTCATCTGTTCACACCTTGTTTCTGCCATGTGCTTGAACGCCAAGACGTTCGCGCTTCTGTGAGATGAAAGACGTCCTTCTGCATATGTGGTTGCTCACACCGGTGCACTTGTTAGCGTATCCATTCAGTCCTGGGCTGCGGGGCATTCAGAAGTGGCTCTGTGGAGACGTCTGCATAGAGACAGCTGTCAGAGCACGCACACTCGATTGTTCACCAAAACATATGCAGACGCGTCCTTAGCCTGTAGATTTGGATGCACAGAGTTCCCTGTGTTCGCAAGAGACAAGGGAATCGCGTCTGTACGCACAGAAGCAATAGCGGACCGTTTCCCTCGGAGTGAACGCGAAAGAGCCGTCTATATACTCGCAGACACGGGAACGTGCCTCAATGCGGTCAGAGAGGCAGCAGCTTTTGCACAGAGGCTCTGGTGATTCTGGCACTTTCCAGGCAGACTCCTGAAAGTCGCGCACACTGCTGTTCACTCGCTAAACGACCTCTTGGGAAACATGTCTCCGGTCGATGGACCGCTCAGATTGCTTCTCGTGTAACTGTGAACTGTGTCAGCGCAGGGAATCCGTCTCTGTTGAGCAGATGTCAATCCTGCCTCGCTTTTGCTTTGTTGCCTCTACCAAGATGATTTCCCGTTTCTCTCTTCACTGGAGCAGGCAGACACAGCCAACGCACATCAAGTGTCAAGAGACACACTCTGCTGAGCTCAACGCTTGTGCAGATGCACATGTGCGACGAAGTCAACACACGTGCTTGTGGAGAGAAAGAAAGGGACTCCCAGGCGTGTGGAGCGACGGGGAGAAAGAGCGGGCGCTAAGGAACACAGAGTTTCAGGCAGACTGTCTCCACACAAACAGGCACCTGTCTGCAGGTATCCTAGATCTTGATTCTTGAACTTGAGGAAACACGCGTCTGAGCAAAACTCCCAAACGCTTCCAGGAAAGACACAGGCTCTCCCACAAGCACACAAGTGTTTGCCCTCAGCTATAGATCAGGGACAAGCTTGTGAAGAGATGCCCTGCTATTCTTTCGCCTTATGGCATCATGTGTTTCGTTTCTCTTGGAGATCGATTGCTAAACGTCTTTCCTCGGGCGACTGTGAAGCATTTGCCAGCGGAGGAGAAGTAGCACGGAGCAGCATTCAGTACTGCCTACGAGTGTCTTTGCTACCCTACTAGCGGAGCTCCAAGAACAGGCACACATCTTCAGGTACCTTCCAAATGTGGATTCCCCTGCAGCCCCGTAGGCGGGCATGCAGTACGCCAACCGTCAACGGACGTTTTTCCCCTCAAGCCTGTCAGGACGTTTCTCGTCCGTCTTTCCCTCAATAGATGGGAGTAGGCGCGCTTGCGGATGTGTGCGCGTGTGTGGCCACGCGTTTGCTTAGGCATCAGTGTGTGAAAAGGTAGGTGCTTTTCTCTAGCTGCGTGTGCGTGCACGTGGTGCTGGGTGCACATCCCTGGGTGCTCGTGGAAAGGTTTCTGCATGGTTTTCGCTGAGGAATCGTGTGTGTGCACATGGACAAAGAGAAGGCGCAGCAACCAGGTTCCAGCGCCGAAGAAGGCAAAAGGCAAGGTTTCCGGCGCTATCTCCTTCTCTCCGCAGACCTAGTCGCGCAAAGCAAGCCGCTAAGCCGGCGACCGGCAAGAGAGCTACAACGAAGCATGCCGAACGGAGAAAATAGCAGCAGCTCATCTGTTCACACCTTGTTTCTGCCATGTGCTTGAACGCCAAGACGTTCGCGCTTCTGTGAGATGAAAGACGTCCTTCTGCATATGTGGTTGCTCACACCGGTGCACTTGTTAGCGTATCCATTCAGTCCTGGGCTGCGGGGCATTCAGAAGTGGCTCTGTGGAGACGTCTGCATAGAGACAGCTGTCAGAGCACGCACACTCGATTGTTCACCAAAACATATGCAGACGCGTCCTTAGCCTGTAGATTTGGATGCACAGAGTTCCCTGTGTTCGCAAGAGACAAGGGAATCGCGTCTGTACGCACAGAAGCAATAGCGGACCGTTTCCCTCGGAGTGAACGCGAAAGAGCCGTCTATATACTCGCAGACACGGGAACGTGCCTCAATGCGGTCAGAGAGGCAGCAGCTTTTGCACAGAGGCTCTGGTGATTCTGGCACTTTCCAGGCAGACTCCTGAAAGTCGCGCACACTGCTGTTCACTCGCTAAACGACCTCTTGGGAAACATGTCTCCGGTCGATGGACCGCTCAGATTGCTTCTCGTGTAACTGTGAACTGTGTCAGCGCAGGGAATCCGTCTCTGTTGAGCAGATGTCAATCCTGCCTCGCTTTTGCTTTGTTGCCTCTACCAAGATGATTTCCCGTTTCTCTCTTCACTGGAGCAGGCAGACACAGCCAACGCACATCAAGTGTCAAGAGACACACTCTGCTGAGCTCAACGCTTGTGCAGATGCACATGTGCGACGAAGTCAACACACGTGCTTGTGGAGAGAAAGAAAGGGACTCCCAGGCGTGTGGAGCGACGGGGAGAAAGAGCGGGCGCTAAGGAACACAGAGTTTCAGGCAGACTGTCTCCACACAAACAGGCACCTGTCTGCAGGTATCCTAGATCTTGATTCTTGAACTTGAGGAAACACGCGTCTGAGCAAAACTCCCAAACGCTTCCAGGAAAGACACAGGCTCTCCCACAAGCACACAAGTGTTTGCCCTCAGCTATAGATCAGGGACAAGCTTGTGAAGAGATGCCCTGCTATTCTTTCGCCTTATGGCATCATGTGTTTCGTTTCTCTTGGAGATCGATTGCTAAACATCTTTCCTCGGGCGACTGTGAAGCATTTGCCAGCGGAGGAGAAGTAGCACGGAGCAGCATTCAGTACTGCCTACGAGTGTCTTTGCTACCCTACTAGCGGAGCTCCAAGAACAGGCACACATCTTCAGGTACCTTCCAAATGTGGATTCCCCTGCAGCCCCGTAGGCGGGCGTGCAGTACGCCAACCATCAACGGACGTTTTTCCCCTCAAGCCTGTCAGGACGTTTCTCGTCCGTCTTTCCCTCAATAGATGGGAGTAGGCGCGCTTGCGGATGTGTGCGTGTGTGTGGCCACGCGTTTGCTTAGGCATCAGTGTGTGAAAAGGTAGGTGCTTTTCTCTAGCTGCGTGTGCGTGCACGTGGTGCTGGGTGCACATCCCTGGGTGCTCGTGGAAAGGTTTCTGCATGGTTTTCGCTGAGGAATCGTGTGTGTGCACATGGACAAAGAGAAGGCGCAGCAACCAGGTTCCAGCGCCGAAGAAGGCAAAAGGCAAGGTTTCCGGCGCTATCTCCTTCTCTCTGCAGACCTAGTCGCGCAAAGCAAGCCGCTAAGCCGGCGACCGGCAAGAGAGCTACAACGAAGCATGCCGAACGGAGAAAATAGCAGCAGCTCATCTGTTCACACCTTGTTTCTGCCATGTGCTTGAACGCCAAGACGTTCGCGCTTCTGTGAGATGAAAGACGTCCTTCTGCATATGTGGTTGCTCACACCGGTGCACTTGTTAGCGTATCCATTCAGTCCTGGGCTGCGGGGCATTCAGAAGTGGCTCTGTGGAGACGTCTGCATAGAGACAGCTGTCAGAGCACGCACACTCGATTGTTCACCAAAACATATGCAGACGCGTCCTTAGCCTGTAGATTTGGATGCACAGAGTTCCCTGTGTTCGCAAGAGACAAGGGAATCGCGTCTGTACGCACAGAAGCAATAGCGGACCGTTTCCCTCGGAGTGAACGCGAAAGAGCCGTCTATATACTCGCAGACACGGGAACGTGCCTCAATGCGGTCAGAGAGGCAGCAGCTTTTGCACAGAGGCTCTGGTGATTCTGGCACTTTCCAGGCAGACTCCTGAAAGTCACGCACACTGCTGTTCACTCGCTAAACGACCTCTTGGGAAACATGTCTCCGGTCGATGGACCGCTCAGATTGCTTCTCGTGTAACTGTGAACTGTGTCAGCGCAGGGAATCCGTCTCTGTTGAGCAGATGTCAATCCTGCCTCGCTTTTGCTTTGTTGCCTCTACCAAGATGATTTCCCGTTTCTCTCTTCACTGGAGCAGGCAGACACAGCCAACGCACATCAAGTGTCAAGAGACACACTCTGCTGAGCTCAACGCTTGTGCAGATGCACATGTGCGACGAAGTCAACACACGTGCTTGTGGAGAGAAAGAAAGGGACTCCCAGGCGTGTGGAGCGACGGGGAGAAAGAGCGGGCGCTAAGGAACACAGAGTTTCAGGCAGACTGTCTCCACACAAACAGGCACCTGTCTGCAGGTATCCTAGATCTTGATTGTTGAACTTGAGGAAACACGCGTCTGAGCAAAACTCCCAAACGCTTCCAGGAAAGACACAGGCTCTCCCACAAGCACACAAGTGTTTGCCCTCAGCTATAGATCAGGGACAAGCTTGTGAAGAGATGCCCTGCTATTCTTTCGCCTTATGGCATCATGTGTTTCGTTTCTCTTGGAGATCGATTGCTAAACGTCTTTCCTCGGGCGACTGTGAAGCATTTGCCAGCGGAGGAGAAGTAGCACGGAGCAGCATTCAGTACTGCCTACGAGTGTCTTTGCTACCCTACTAGCGGAGCTCCAAGAACAGGCACACATCTTCAGGTACCTTCCAAATGTGGATTCCCCTGCAGCCCCGTAGGCGGGCATGCAGTACGCCAACCGTCAACGGACGTTTTTCCCCTCAAGCCTGTCAGGACGTTTCTCGTCCGTCTTTCCCTCAATAGATGGGAGTAGGCGCGCTTGCGGATGTGTGCGCGTGTGTGGCCACGCGTTTGCTTAGGCATCAGTGTGTGAAAAGGTAGGTGCTTTTCTCTAGCTGCGTGTGCGTGCACGTGGTGCTGGGTGCACATCCCTGGGTGCTCGTGGAAAGGTTTCTGCATGGTTTTCGCTGAGGAATCGTGTGTGTGCACATGGACAAAGAGAAGGCGCAGCAACCAGGTTCCAGCGCCGAAGAAGGCAAAAGGCAAGGTTTCCGGCGCTATCTCCTTCTCTCCGCAGACCTAGTCGCGCAAAGCAAGCCGCTAAGCCGGCGACCGGCAAGAGAGCTACAACGAAGCATGCCGAACGGAGAAAATAGCAGCAGCTCATCTGTT
The DNA here is from genome assembly GCF_037038585.1 of Patagioenas fasciata. Lineage (NCBI taxonomy): Eukaryota > Metazoa > Chordata > Aves > Columbiformes > Columbidae > Patagioenas > Patagioenas fasciata. Next base: position 22,662,954 of record NC_092524.1, on the reverse strand, counting down.
CACACCTTGTTTCTGCCATGTGCTTGAACGCCAAGACGTTCGCGCTTCTGTGAGATGAAAGACGTCCTTCTGCATATGTGGTTGCTCACACCGGTGCACTTGTTAGCGTATCCATTCAGTCCTGGGCTGCGGGGCATTCAGAAGTGGCTCTGTGGAGACGTCTGCATAGAGACAGCTGTCAGAGCACGCACACTCGATTGTTCACCAAAACATATGCAGACGCGTCCTTAGCCTGTAGATTTGGATGCACAGAGTTCCCTGTGTTCGCAAGAGACAAGGGAATCGCGTCTGTACGCACAGAAGCAATAGCGGACCGTTTCCCTCGGAGTGAACGCGAAAGAGCCGTCTATATACTCGCAGACACGGGAACGTGCCTCAATGCGGTCAGAGAGGCAGCAGCTTTTGCACAGAGGCTCTGGTGATTCTGGCACTTTCCAGGCAGACTCCTGAAAGTCGCGCACACTGCTGTTCACTCGCTAAACGACCTCTTGGGAAACATGTCTCCGGTCGATGGACCGCTCAGATTGCTTCTCGTGTAACTGTGAACTGTGTCAGCGCAGGGAATCCGTCTCTGTTGAGCAGATGTCAATCCTGCCTCGCTTTTGCTTTGTTGCCTCTACCAAGATGATTTCCCGTTTCTCTCTTCACTGGAGCAGGCAGACACAGCCAACGCACATCAAGTGTCAAGAGACACACTCTGCTGAGCTCAACGCTTGTGCAGATGCACATGTGCGACGAAGTCAACACACGTGCTTGTGGAGAGAAAGAAAGGGACTCCCAGGCGTGTGGAGCGACGGGGAGAAAGAGCGGGCGCTAAGGAACACAGAGTTTCAGGCAGACTGTCTCCACACAAACAGGCACCTGTCTGCAGGTATCCTAGATCTTGATTCTTGAACTTGAGGAAACACGCGTCTGAGCAAAACTCCCAAACGCTTCCAGGAAAGACACAGGCTCTCCCACAAGCACACAAGTGTTTGCCCTCAGCTATAGATCAGGGACAAGCTTGTGAAGAGATGCCCTGCTATTCTTTCGCCTTATGGCATCATGTGTTTCGTTTCTCTTGGAGATCGATTGCTAAACGTCTTTCCTCGGGCGACTGTGAAGCATTTGCCAGCGGAGGAGAAGTAGCACGGAGCAGCATTCAGTACTGCCTACGAGTGTCTTTGCTACCCTACTAGCGGAGCTCCAAGAACAGGCACACATCTTCAGGTACCTTCCAAATGTGGATTCCCCTGCAGCCCCGTAGACGGGCGTGCAGTACGCCAACCATCAACGGCCGTTTTCACCCTCAAGCCTGTCAGGACGTTTCTCGTCCGTCTTTCCCTCAATAGATGGGAGTAGGCGCGCTTGCGGATGTGTGCGTGTGTGTGGCCACGCGTTTGCTTAGGCATCAGTGTGTGAAAAGGTAGGTGCTTTTCTCTAGCTGCGTGTGCGTGCACGTGGTGCTGGGTGCACATCCCTGGGTGCTCGTGGAAAGGTTTCTGCATGGTTTTCGCTGAGGAATCGTGTGTGTGCACATGGACAAAGAGAAGGCGCAGCAACCAGGTTCCAGCGCCGAAGAAGGCAAAAGGCAAGGTTTCCGGCGCTATCTCCTTCTCTCCGCAGACCTAGTCGCGCAAAGCAAGCCGCTAAGCCGGCGACCGGCAAGAGAGCTACAACGAAGCATGCCGAACGGAGAAAATAGCAGCAGCTCATCTGTTCACACCTTGTTTCTGCCATGTGCTTGAACGCCAAGACGTTCGCGCTTCTGTGAGATGAAAGACGTCCTTCTGCATATGTGGTTGCTCACACCGGTGCACTTGTTAGTGTATCCATTCAGTCCTGGGCTGCGGGGCATTCAGAAGTGGCTCTGTGGAGACGTCTGCATAGAGACAGCTGTCAGAGCACGCACACTCGATTGTTCACCAAAACATATGCAGACGCGTCCTTAGCCTGTAGATTTGGATGCACAGAGTTCCCTGTGTTCGCAAGAGACAAGGGAATCGCGTCTGTACGCACAGAAGCAATAGCGGACCGTTTCCCTCGGAGTGAACGTGAAAGAGCCGTCTATATACTCGCAGACACGGGAACGTGCCTCAATGCGGTCAGAGAGGCAGCAGCTTTTGCACAGAGGCTCTGGTGATTCTGGCACTTTCCAGGCAGACTCCTGAAAGTCGCGCACACTGCTGTTCACTCGCTAAACGACCTCTTGGGAAACACGTCTCCGGTCGATGGACCGCTCAGATTGCTTCTCGTGTAACTGTGAACTGTGTCAGCGCAGGGAATCCGTCTCTGTTGAGCAGATGTCAATCCTGCCTCGCTTTTGCTTTGTTGCCTCTACCAAGATGATTTCCCGTTTCTCTCTTCACTGGAGCAGGCAGACACAGCCAACGCACATCAAGTGTCAAGAGACACACTCTGCTGAGCTCAACGCTTGTGCAGATGCACATGTGCGACGAAGTCAACACACGTGCTTGTGGAGAGAAAGAAAGGGACTCCCAGGCATGTGGAGCGACGGGGAGAAAGAGCGGGCGCTAAGGAACACAGAGTTTCAGGCAGACTGTCTCCACACAAACAGGCACCTGTCTGCAGGTATCCTAGATCTTGATTCTTGAACTTGAGGAAACACGCGTCTGAGCAAAACTCCCAAACGCTTCCAGGAAAGACACAGGCTCTCCCACAAGCACACAAGTGTTTGCCCTCAGCTATAGATCAGGGACAAGCTTGTGAAGAGATGCCCTGCTATTCTTTCGCCTTATGGCATCATGTGTTTCGTTTCTCTTGGAGATCGATTGCTAAACGTTTTTCCTCGGGCGACTGTTGCTACCCTACTAGCGGAGCTCCAAGAACAGGCACACATCTTCAGGTACCTTCCAAATGTGGATTCCCCTGCAGCCCCGTAGGCGGGCGTGCAGTACGCCAACCATCAACGGACGTTTTTCCCCTCAAGCCTGTCAGGACGTTTCTCGTCCGTCTTTCCCTCAATAGATGGGAGTAGGCGCGCTTGCGGATGTGTGCGTGTGTGTGGCCACGCGTTTGCTTAGGCATCAGTGTGTGAAAAGGTAGGTGCTTTTCTCTAGCTGCGTGTGCGTGCACGTGGTGCTGGGTGCACATCCCTGGGTGCTCGTGGAAAGGTTTCTGCATGGTTTTCGCTGAGGAATCGTGTGTGTGCACATGGACAAAGAGAAGGCGCAGCAACCAGGTTCCAGCGCCGAAGAAGGCAAAAGGCAAGGTTTCCGGCGCTATCTCCTTATCTCCTTCTCTCCCCAGACCTAGTCGCGCAAAGCAAGCCGCTAAGCCGGCGACCGGCAAGAGAGCTACAACGAAGCATGCCGAACGGAGAAAATAGCAGCAGCTCATCTGTTCACACCTTGTTTCTGCCATGTGCTTGAACGCCAAGACGTTCGCGCTTCTGTGAGATGAAAGACGTCCTTCTGCATATGTGGTTGCTCACACCGGTGCACTTGTTAGTGTATCCATTCAGTCCTGGGCTGCGGGGCATTCAGAAGTGGCTCTGTGGAGACGTCTGCATAGAGACAACTGTCAGAGCACGCACACTCGATTGTTCACCAAAACATATGCAGACGCGTCCTTAGCCTGTAGATTTGGATGCACAGAGTTCCCTGTGTTCGCAAGAGACAAGGGAATCGCGTCTGTACGCACAGAAGCAATAGCGGACCGTTTCCCTCGGAGTGAACGCGAAAGAGCCGTCTATATACTCGCAGACACGGGAACGTGCCTCAATGCGGTCACAGAGGCAGCAGCTTTTGCACAGATGCTCTGGTGATTCTGGCACTTTCCAGGCAGACTCCTGAAAGTCGCGCACACTGCTGTTCACTCGCTAAACGACCTCTTGGGAAACACGTCTCCGGTCGATGGACCGCTCAGATTGCTTCTCGTGTAACTGTGAACTGTGTCAGCGCAGGGAATCCGTCTCTGTTGAGCAGATGTCAATCCTGCCTCGCTTTTGCTTTGTTGCCTCTTCCAAGATGATTTCCCGTTTCTCTCTTCACTGGAGCAGGCAGACACAGCCAACGCACATCAAGTGTCAAGAGACACACTCTGCTGAGCTCAACGCTTGTGCAGATGCACATGTGCGACGGAGTCAACACACGTGCTTGTGGAGAGAAAGAAAGGGACTCCCAGGCGTGTGGAGCGACAGGGAGAAAGAGCGGGCGCTAAGGAACACAGAGTTTCAGGCAGACTGTCTCCACACAAACAGGCACCTGTCTGCAGGTATCCTAGATCTTGATTCTTGAACTTGAGGAAACACGCGTCTGAGCAAAACTCCCAAACGCTTCCAGGAAAGACACAGGCTCTCCCACAAGCACACAAGTGTTTGCCCTCAGCTATAGATCAGGGACAAGCTTGTGAAGAGATGCCCTGCTATTCTTTCGCCTTATGGCATCATGTGTTTCGTTTCTCTTGGAGATCGATTGCTAAACGTTTTTCCTCGGGCGACTGTTGCTACCCTACTAGCGGAGCTCCAAGAACAGGCACACATCTTCAGGTACCTTCCAAATGTGGATTCCCCTGCAGCCCCGTAGGCGGGCGTGCAGTACGCCAACCATCAACGGACGTTTTTCCCCTCAAGCCTGTCAGGACGTTTCTCGTCCGTCTTTCCCTCAATAGATGGGAGTAGGCGCGCTTGCGGATGTGTGCGTGTGTGTGGCCACGCGTTTGCTTAGGCATCAGTGTGTGAAAAGGTAGGTGCTTTTCTCTAGCTGCGTGTGCGTGCACGTGGTGCTGGGTGCACATCCCTGGGTGCTCGTGGAAAGGTTTCTGCATGGTTTTCGCTGAGGAATCGTGTGTGTGCACATGGACAAAGAGAAGGCGCAGCAACCAGGTTCCAGCGCCGAAGAAGGCAAAAGGCAAGGTTTCCGGCGCTATCTCCTTATCTCCTTCTCTCCCCAGACCTAGTCGCGCAAAGCAAGCCGCTAAGCCGGCGACCGGCAAGAGAGCTACAACGAAGCATGCCAAACGGAGAAAATAGCAGCAGCTCATCTGTTCACACCTTGTTTCTGCCATGTGCTTGAACGCCAAGACGTTCGCGCTTCTGTGAGATGAAAGACGTCCTTCTGCATATGTGGTTGCTCACACCGGTGCACTTGTTAGTGTATCCATTCAGTCCTGGGCTGCGGGGCATTCAGAAGTGGCTCTGTGGAGACGTCTGCATAGAGACAACTGTCAGAGCACGCACACTCGATTGTTCACCAAAACATATGCAGACGCGTCCTTAGCCTGTAGATTTGGATGCACAGAGTTCCCTGTGTTCGCAAGAGACAAGGGAATCGCGTCTGTACGCACAGAAGCAATAGCGGACCGTTTCCCTCGGAGTGAACGCGAAAGAGCCGTCTATATACTCGCAGACACGGGAACGTGCCTCAATGCGGTCACAGAGGCAGCAGCTTTTGCACAGATGCTCTGGTGATTCTGGCACTTTCCAGGCAGACTCCTGAAAGTCGCGCACACTGCTGTTCACTCGCTAAACGACCTCTTGGGAAACACGTCTCCGGTCGATGGACCGCTCAGATTGCTTCTCGTGTAACTGTGAACTGTGTCAGCGCAGGGAATCCGTCTCTGTTGAGCAGATGTCAATCCTGCCTCGCTTTTGCTTTGTTGCCTCTTCCAAGATGATTTCCCGTTTCTCTCTTCACTGGAGCAGGCAGACACAGCCAACGCACATCAAGTGTCAAGAGACACACTCTGCTGAGCTCAACGCTTGTGCAGATGCACATGTGCGACGGAGTCAACACACGTGCTTGTGGAGAGAAAGAAAGGGACTCCCAGGCGTGTGGAGCGACGGGGAGAAAGAGCGGGCGCTAAGGAACACAGAGTTTCAGGCAGACTGTCTCCACACAAACAGGCACCTGTCTGCAGGTATCCTAGATCTTGATTCTTGAACTTGAGGAAACACGCGTCTGAGCAAAACTCCCAAACGCTTCCAGGAAAGACACAGGCTCTCCCACAAGCACACAAGTGTTTGCCCTCAGCTATAGATCAGGGACAAGCTTGTGAAGAGATGCCCTGCTATTCTTTCGCCTTATGGCATCATGTGTTTCGTTTCTCTTGGAGATCGATTGCTAAACGTCTTTCCTCGGGCGACTGTGAAGCATTTGCCAGCGGAGGAGAAGTAGCACGGAGCAGCATTCAGTACTGCCTACGAGTGTCTTTGCTACCCTACTAGCGGAGCTCCAAGAACAGGCACACATCTTCAGGTACCTTCCAAATGTGGATTCCCCTGCAGCCCCGTAGACGGGCGTGCAGTACGCCAACCATCAACGGCCGTTTTCACCCTCAAGCCTGTCAGGACGTTTCTCGTCCGTCTTTCCCTCAATAGATGGGAGTAGGCGCGCTTGCGGATGTGTGCGTGTGTGTGGCCACGCGTTTGCTTAGGCATCAGTGTGTGAAAAGGTAGGTGCTTTTCTCTAGCTGCGTGTGCGTGCACGTGGTGCTGGGTGCACATCCCTGGGTGCTCGTGGAAAGGTTTCTGCATGGTTTTCGCTGAGGAATCGTGTGTGTGCACATGGACAAAGAGAAGGCGCAGCAACCAGGTTCCAGCGCCGAAGAAGGCAAAAGGCAAGGTTTCCGGCGCTATCTCCTTCTCTCCGCAGACCTAGTCGCGCAAAGCAAGCCGCTAAGCCGGCGACCGGCAAGAGAGCTACAACGAAGCATGCCGAACGGAGAAAATAGCAGCAGCTCATCTGTTCACACCTTGTTTCTGCCATGTGCTTGAACGCCAAGACGTTCGCGCTTCTGTGAGATGAAAGACGTCCTTCTGCATATGTGGTTGCTCACACCGGTGCACTTGTTAGTGTATCCATTCAGTCCTGGGCTGCGGGGCATTCAGAAGTGGCTCTGTGGAGACGTCTGCATAGAGACAGCTGTCAGAGCACGCACACTCGATTGTTCACCAAAACATATGCAGACGCGTCCTTAGCCTGTAGATTTGGATGCACAGAGTTCCCTGTGTTCGCAAGAGACAAGGGAATCGCGTCTGTACGCACAGAAGCAATAGCGGACCGTTTCCCTCGGAGTGAACGTGAAAGAGCCGTCTATATACTCGCAGACACGGGAACGTGCCTCAATGCGGTCAGAGAGGCAGCAGCTTTTGCACAGAGGCTCTGGTGATTCTGGCACTTTCCAGGCAGACTCCTGAAAGTCGCGCACACTGCTGTTCACTCGCTAAACGACCTCTTGGGAAACACGTCTCCGGTCGATGGACCGCTCAGATTGCTTCTCGTGTAACTGTGAACTGTGTCAGCGCAGGGAATCCGTCTCTGTTGAGCAGATGTCAATCCTGCCTCGCTTTTGCTTTGTTGCCTCTACCAAGATGATTTCCCGTTTCTCTCTTCACTGGAGCACGCAGACACAGCCAACGCACATCAAGTGTCAAGAGACACACTCTGCTGAGCTCAACGCTTGTGCAGATGCACATGTGCGACGAAGTCAACACACGTGCTTGTGGAGAGAAAGAAAGGGACTCCCAGGCATGTGGAGCGACGGGGAGAAAGAGCGGGCGCTAAGGAACACAGAGTTTCAGGCAGACTGTCTCCACACAAACAGGCACCTGTCTGCAGGTATCCTAGATCTTGATTCTTGAACTTGAGGAAACACGCGTCTGAGCAAAACTCCCAAACGCTTCCAGGAAAGACACAGGCTCTCCCACAAGCACACAAGTGTTTGCCCTCAGCTATAGATCAGGGACAAGCTTGTGAAGAGATGCCCTGCTATTCTTTCGCCTTATGGCATCATGTGTTTCGTTTCTCTTGGAGATCGATTGCTAAACGTTTTTCCTCGGGCGACTGTTGCTACCCTACTAGCGGAGCTCCAAGAACAGGCACACATCTTCAGGTACCTTCCAAATGTGGATTCCCCTGCAGCCCCGTAGGCGGGCGTGCAGTACGCCAACCATCAACGGACGTTTTTCCCCTCAAGCCTGTCAGGACGTTTCTCGTCCGTCTTTCCCTCAATAGATGGGAGTAGGCGCGCTTGCGGATGTGTGCGTGTGTGTGGCCACGCGTTTGCTTAGGCATCAGTGTGTGAAAAGGTAGGTGCTTTTCTCTAGCTGCGTGTGCGTGCACGTGGTGCTGGGTGCACATCCCTGGGTGCTCGTGGAAAGGTTTCTGCATGGTTTTCGCTGAGGAATCGTGTGTGTGCACATGGACAAAGAGAAGGCGCAGCAACCAGGTTCCAGCGCCGAAGAAGGCAAAAGGCAAGGTTTCCGGCGCTATCTCCTTATCTCCTTCTCTCCCCAGACCTAGTCGCGCAAAGCAAGCCGCTAAGCCGGCGACCGGCAAGAGAGCTACAACGAAGCATGCCGAACGGAGAAAATAGCAGCAGCTCATCTGTTCACACCTTGTTTCTGCCATGTGCTTGAACGCCAAGACGTTCGCGCTTCTGTGAGATGAAAGACGTCCTTCTGCATATGTGGTTGCTCACACCGGTGCACTTGTTAGTGTATCCATTCAGTCCTGGGCTGCGGGGCATTCAGAAGTGGCTCTGTGGAGACGTCTGCATAGAGACAGCTGTCAGAGCACGCACACTCGATTGTTCACCAAAACATATGCAGACGCGTCCTTAGCCTGTAGATTTGGATGCACAGAGTTCCCTGTGTTCGCAAGAGACAAGGGAATCGCGTCTGTATGCACAGAAGCAATAGCGGAACGTTTCCCTCGGAGTGAACGCGAAAGAGCCGTCTATATACTCGCAGACACGGGAACGTGCCTCAATGCGGTCACAGAGGCAGCAGCTTTTGCACAGATGCTCTGGTGATTCTGGCACTTTCCAGGCAGACTCCTGAAAGTCGCGCACACTGCTGTTCACTCGCTAAACGACCTCTTGGGAAACACGTCTCCGGTCGATGGACCGCTCAGATTGCTTCTCGTGTAACTGTGAACTGTGTCAGCGCAGGGAATCCGTCTCTGTTGAGCAGATGTCAATCCTGCCTCGCTTTTGCTTTGTTGCCTCTTCCAAGATGATTTCCCGTTTCTCTCTTCACTGGAGCAGGCAGACACAGCCAACGCACATCAAGTGTCAAGAGACACACTCTGCTGAGCTCAACGCTTGTGCAGATGCACATGTGCGACGGAGTCAACACACGTGCTTGTGGAGAGAAAGAAAGGGACTCCCAGGCGTGTGGAGCGACGGGGAGAAAGAGCGGGCGCTAAGGAACACAGAGTTTCAGGCAGACTGTCTCCACACAAACAGGCACCTGTCTGCAGGTATCCTAGATCTTGATTCTTGAACTTGAGGAAACACGCGTCTGAGCAAAACTCCCAAACGCTTCCAGGAAAGACACAGGCTCTCCCACAAGCACACAAGTGTTTGCCCTCAGCTATAGATCAGGGACAAGCTTGTGAAGAGATGCCCTGCTATTCTTTCGCCTTATGGCATCATGTGTTTCGTTTCTCTTGGAGATCGATTGCTAAACGTCTTTCCTCGGGCGACTGTGAAGCATTTGCCAGCGGAGGAGAAGTAGCACGGAGCAGCATTCAGTACTGCCTACGAGTGTCTTTGCTACCCTACTAGCGGAGCTCCAAGAACAGGCACACATCTTCAGGTACCTTCCAAATGTGGATTCCCCTGCAGCCCCGTAGGCGGGCGTGCAGTACGCCAACCATCAACGGACGTTTTTCCCCTCAAGCCTGTCAGGACGTTTCTCGTCCGTCTTTCCCTCAATAGATGGGAGTAGGCGCGCTTGCGGATGTGTGCGTGTGTGTGGCCACGCGTTTGCTTAGGCATCAGTGTGTGAAAAGGTAGGTGCTTTTCTCTAGCTGCGTGTGCGTGCACGTGGTGCTGGGTGCACATCCCTGGGTGCTCGTGGAAAGGTTTCTGCATGGTTTTCGCTGAGGAATCGTGTGTGTGCACATGGACAAAGAGAAGGCGCAGCAACCAGGTTCCAGCGCCGAAGAAGGCAAAAGGCAAGGTTTCCGGCGCTATCTCCTTATCTCCTTCTCTCCCCAGACCTAGTCGCGCAAAGCAAGCCGCTAAGCCGGCGACCGGCAAGAGAGCTACAACGAAGCATGCCGAACGGAGAAAATAGCAGCAGCTCATCTGTTCACACCTTGTTTCTGCCATGTGCTTGAACGCCAAGACGTTCGCGCTTCTGTGAGATGAAAGACGTCCTTCTGCATATGTGGTTGCTCACACCGGTGCACTTGTTAGTGTATCCATTCAGTCCTGGGCTGCGGGGCATTCAGAAGTGGCTCTGTGGAGACGTCTGCATAGAGACAGCTGTCAGAGCACGCACACTCGATTGTTCACCAAAACATATGCAGACGCGTCCTTAGCCTGTAGATTTGGATGCACAGAGTTCCCTGTGTTCGCAAGAGACAAGGGAATCGCGTCTGTATGCACAGAAGCAATAGCGGAACGTTTCCCTCGGAGTGAACGCGAAAGAGCCGTCTATATACTCGCAGACACGGGAACGTGCCTCAATGCGGTCACAGAGGCAGCAGCTTTTGCACAGATGCTCTGGTGATTCTGGCACTTTCCAGGCAGACTCCTGAAAGTCGCGCACACTGCTGTTCACTCGCTAAACGACCTCTTGGGAAACACGTCTCCGGTCGATGGACCGCTCAGATTGCTTCTCGTGTAACTGTGAACTGTGTCAGCGCAGGGAATCCGTCTCTGTTGAGCAGATGTCAATCCTGCCTCGCTTTTGCTTTGTTGCCTCTTCCAAGATGATTTCCCGTTTCTCTCTTCACTGGAGCAGGCAGATACAGCCAACGCACATCAAGTGTCAAGAGACACACTCTGCTGAGCTCAACGCTTGTGCAGATGCACATGTGCGACGGAGTCAACACACGTGCTTGTGGAGAGAAAGAAAGGGACTCCCAGGCGTGTGGAGCGACGGGGAGAAAGAGCGGGCGCTAAGGAACACAGAGTTTCAGGCAGACTGTCTCCACACAAACAGGCACCTGTCTGCAGGTATCCTAGATCTTGATTCTTGAACTTGAGGAAACACGCGTCTGAGCAAAACTCCCAAACGCTTCCAGGAAAGACACAGGCTCTCCCACAAGCACACAAGTGTTTGCCCTCAGCTATAGATCAGGGACAAGCTTGTGAAGAGATGCCCTGCTATTCTTTCGCCTTATGGCATCATGTGTTTCGTTTCTCTTGGAGATCGATTGCTAAACGTCTTTCCTCGGGCGACTGTGAAGCATTTGCCAGCGGAGGAGAAGTAGCACGGAGCAGCATTCAGTACTGCCTACGAGTGTCTTTGCTACCCTACTAGCGGAGCTCCAAGAACAGGCACACATCTTCAGGTACCTTCCAAATGTGGATTCCCCTGCAGCCCCGTAGGCGGGCGTGCAGTACGCCAACCATCAACGGACGTTTTTCCCCTCAAGCCTGTCAGGACGTTTCTCGTCCGTCTTTCCCTCAATAGATGGGAGTAGGCGCGCTTGCGGATGTGTGCGTGTGTGTGGCCACGCGTTTGCTTAGGCATCAGTGTGTGAAAAGGTAGGTGCTTTTCTCTAGCTGCGTGTGCGTGCACGTGGTGCTGGGTGCACATCCCTGGGTGCTCGTGGAAAGGTTTCTGCATGGTTTTCGCTGAGGAATCGTGTGTGTGCACATGGACAAAGAGAAGGCGCAGCAACCAGGTTCCAGCGCCGAAGAAGGCAAAAGGCAAGGTTTCCGGCGCTATCTCCTTCTCTCCTTCTCTCCCCAGACCTAGTCGCGCAAAGCAAGCCGCTAAGCCGGCGACCGGCAAGAGAGCTACAACGAAGCATGCCGAACGGAGAAAATAGCAGCAGCTCATCTGTTCACACCTTGTTTCTGCCATGTGCTTGAACGCCAAGACGTTCGCGCTTCTGTGAGATGAAAGACGTCCTTCTGCATATGTGGTTGCTCACACCGGTGCACTTGTTAGTGTATCCATTCAGTCCTGGGCTGCGGGGCATTCAGAAGTGGCTCTGTGGAGACGTCTGCATAGAGACAGCTGTCAGAGCACGCACACTCGATTGTTCACCAAAACATATGCAGACGCGTCCTTAGCCTGTAGATTTGGATGCACAGAGTTCCCTGTGTTCGCAAGAGACAAGGGAATCGCGTCTGTACGCACAGAAGCAATAGCGGAACGTTTCCCTCGGAGTGAACGCGAAAGAGCCGTCTATATACTCGCAGAAACGGGAACGTGCCTCAATGCGGTCACAGAGGCAGCAGCTTTTGCACAGATGCTCTGGTGATTCTGGCACTTTCCAGGCAGACTCCTGAAAGTCGCGCACACTGCTGTTCACTCGCTAAACGACCTCTTGGGAAACACGTCTCCGGTCGATGGACCGCTCAGATTGCTTCTCGTGTAACTGTGAACTGTGTCAGCGCAGGGAATCCGTCTCTGTTGAGCAGATGTCAATCCTGCCTCGCTTTTGCTTTGTTGCCTCTTCCAAGATGATTTCCCGTTTCTCTCTTCACTGGAGCAGGCAGACACAGCCAACACATATCAAGTGTCAAGAGACACACTCTGCTGAGCTCAACGCTTGTGCAGATGCACATGTGCGACGAAGTCAACACACGTCCTTGTGGAGAGAAAGAAAGGGACTCCCAGGCGTGTGGAGCGACGGGGAGAAAGAGCGGGCGCTAAGGAACACAGAGTTTCAGGCAGACTGTCTCCACACAAACAGGCACCTGTCTGCAGGTATCCTAGATCTTGATTCTTGAACTTGAGGAAACACGCGTCTGAGCAAAACTCCCAAACGCTTCCAGGAAAGACACAGGCTCTCCCACAAGCACACAAGTGTTTGCCCTCAGCTATAGATCAGGGACAAGCTTGTGAAGAGATGCCCTGCTATTCTTTCGCCTTATGGCATCATGTGTTTCGTTTCTCTTGGAGATCGATTGCTAAACGTTTTTCCTCGGGCGACTGTTGCTACCCTACTAGCGGAGCTCCAAGAACAGGCACACATCTTCAGGTACCTTCCAAATGTGGATTCCCCTGCAGCCCCGTAGGCGGGCGTGCAGTACGCCAACCATCAACGGACGTTTTTCCCCTCAAGCCTGTCAGGACGTTTCTCGTCCGTCTTTCCCTCAATAGATGGGAGTAGGCGCGCTTGCGGATGTGTGCGTGTGTGTGGCCACGCGTTTGCTTAGGCATCAGTGTGTGAAAAGGTAGGTGCTTTTCTCTAGCTGCGTGTGCGTGCACGTGGTGCTGGGTGCACATCCCTGGGTGCTCGTGGAAAGGTTTCTGCATGGTTTTCGCTGAGGAATCGTGTGTGTGCACATGGACAAAGAGAAGGCGCAGCAACCAGGTTCCAGCGCCGAAGAAGGCAAAAGGCAAGGTTTCCGGCGCTATCTCCTTCTCTCCCCAGACCTAGTCGCGCAAAGCAAGCCGCTAAGCCGGCGACCGGCAAGAGAGCTACAACGAAGCATGCCGAACGGAGAAAATAGCAGCAGCTCATCTGTTCACACCTTGTTTCTGCCATGTGCTTGAACGCCAAGACGTTCGCGCTTCTGTGAGATGAAAGACGTCCTTCTGCATATGTGGTTGCTCACACCGGTGCACTTGTTAGTGTATCCATTCAGTCCTGGGCTGCGGGGCATTCAGAAGTGGCTCTGTGGAGACGTCTGCATAGAGACAGCTGTCAGAGCACGCACACTCGATTGTTCACCAAAACATATGCAGACGCGTCCTTAGCCTGTAGATTTGGATGCACAGAGTTCCCTGTGTTCGCAAGAGACAAGGGAATCGCGTCTGTACGCACAGAAGCAATGGCGGAACGTTTCCCTCGGAGTGAACGCGAAAGAGCCGTCTATATACTCGCAGACACGGGAACGTGCCTCAATGCGGTCACAGAGGCAGCAGCTTTTGCACAGATGCTCTGGTGATTCTGGCACTTTCCAGGCAGACTCCTGAAAGTCGCGCACACTGCTGTTCACTCGCTAAACGACCTCTTGGGAAACACGTCTCCGGTCGATGGACCGCTCAGATTGCTTCTCGTGTAACTGTGAACTGTGTCAGCGCAGGGAATCCGTCTCTGTTGAGCAGATGTCAATCCTGCCTCGCTTTTGCTTTGTTGCCTCTACCAAGATGATTTCCCGTTTCTCTCTTCACTGGAGCACGCAGACACAGCCAACGCACATCAAGTGTCAAGAGACACACTCTGCTGAGCTCAACGCTTGTGCAGATGCACATGTGCGACGAAGTCAACACACGTGCTTGTGGAGAGAAAGAAAGGGACTCCCAGGCGTGTGGAGCGACGGGGAGAAAGAGCGGGCGCTAAGGAACACAGAGTTTCAGGCAGACTGTCTCCACACAAACAGGCACCTGTCTGCAGGTATCCTAGATCTTGATTCTTGAACTTGAGGAAACACGCGTCTGAGCAAAACTCCCAAACGCTTCCAGGAAAGACACAGGCTCTCCCACAAGCACACAAGTGTTTGCCCTCAGCTATAGATCAGGGACAAGCTTGTGAAGAGATGCCCTGCTATTCTTTCGCCTTATGGCATCATGTGTTTCGTTTCTCTTGGAGATCGATTGCTAAACGTCTTTCCTCGGGCGACTGTGAAGCATTTGCCAGCGGAGGAGAAGTAGCACGGAGCAGCATTCAGTACTGCCTACGAGTGTCTTTGCTACCCTACTAGCGGAGCTCCAAGAACAGGCACACATCTTCAGGTACCTTCCAAATGTGGATTCCCCTGCAGCCCCGTAGGCGGGCGTGCAGTACGCCAACCATCAACGGACGTTTTTCCCCTCAAGCCTGTCAGGACGTTTCTCGTCCGTCTTTCCCTCAATAGATGGGAGTAGGCGCGCTTGCGGATGTGTGCGTGTGTGTGGCCACGCGTTTGCTTAGGCATCAGTGTGTGAAAAGGTAGGTGCTTTTCTCTAGCTGCGTGTGCGTGCACGTGGTGCTGGGTGCACATCCCTGGGTGCTCGTGGAAAGGTTTCTGCATGGTTTTCGCTGAGGAATCGTGTGTGTGCACATGGACAAAGAGAAGGCGCAGCAACCAGGTTCCAGCGCCGAAGAAGGCAAAAGGCAAGGTTTCCGGCGCTATCTCCTTCTCTCCCCAGACCTAGTCGCGCAAAGCAAGCCGCTAAGCCGGCGACCGGCAAGAGAGCTACAACGAAGCATGCCGAATGGAGAAAATAGCAGCAGCTCATCTGTTCACACCTTGTTTCTGCCATGTGCTTGAACGCCAAGACGTTCGCGCTTCTGTGAGATGAAAGACGTCCTTCTGCATATGTGGTTGCTCACACCGGTGCACTTGTTAGTGTATCCATTCAGTCCTGGGCTGCGGGGCATTCAGAAGTGGCTCTGTGGAGACGTCTGCATAGAGACAGCTGTCAGAGCACGCACACTCGATTGTTCACCAAAACATATACAGACGCGTCCTTAGCCTGTAGATTTGGATGCACAGAGTTCCCTGTGTTCGCAAGAGACAAGGGAATCGCGTCTGTACGCACAGAAGCAATAGCGGACCGTTTCCCTCGGAGTGAACGCGAAAGAGCCGTCTATATACTCGCAGACACGGGAACGTGCCTCAATGCGGTCAGAGAGGCAGCAGCTTTTGCACAGAGGCTCTGGTGATTCTGGCACTTTCCAGGCAGACTCCTGAAAGTCGCGCACACTGCTGTTCACTCGCTAAACGACCTCTTGGGAAACACGTCTCCGGTCGATGGACCGCTCAGATTGCTTCTCGTGTAACTGTGAACTGTGTCAGCGCAGGGAATCCGTCTCTGTTGAGCAGATGTCAATCCTGCCTCGCTTTTGCTTTGTTGCCTCTACCAAGATGATTTCCCGTTTCTCTCTTCACTGGAGCACGCAGACACAGCCAACGCACATCAAGTGTCAAGAGACACACTCTGCTGAGCTCAACGCTTGTGCAGATGCACATGTGCGACGAAGTCAACACACGTGCTTGTGGAGAGAAAGAAAGGGACTCCCAGGCGTGTGGAGCGACGGGGAGAAAGAGCGGGCGCTAAGGAACACAGAGTTTCAGGCAGACTGTCTCCACACAAACAGGCACCTGTCTGCAGGTATCCTAGATCTTGATTCTTGAACTTGAGGAAACACGCGTCTGAGCAAAACTCCCAAACGCTTCCAGGAAAGACACAGGCTCTCCCACAAGCACACAAGTGTTTGCCCTCAGCTATAGATCAGGGACAAGCTTGTGAAGAGATGCCCTGCTATTCTTTCGCCTTATGGCATCATGTGTTTCGTTTCTCTTGGAGATCGATTGCTAAACGTCTTTCCTCGGGCGACTGTGAAGCATTTGCCAGCGGAGGAGAAGTAGCACGGAGCAGCATTCAGTACTGCCTACGAGTGTCTTTGCTACCCTACTAGCGGAGCTCCAAGAACAGGCACACATCTTCAGGTACCTTCAAAATGTGGATTCCCCTGCAGCCCCGTAGGCGGGCGTGCAGTACGCCAACCATCAACGGACGTTTTTCCCCTCAAGCCTGTCAGGACGTTTCTCGTCCGTCTTTCCCTCAATAGATGGGAGTAGGCGCGCTTGCGGATGTGTGCGTGTGTGTGGCCACGCGTTTGCTTAGGCATCAGTGTGTGAAAAGGTAGGTGCTTTTCTCTAGCTGCGTGTGCGTGCACGTGGTGCTGGGTGCACATCCCTGGGTGCTCGTGGAAAGGTTTCTGCATGGTTTTCGCTGAGGAATCGTGTGTGTGCACATGGACAAAGAGAAGGCGCAGCAACCAGGTTCCAGCGCCGAAGAAGGCAAAAGGCAAGGTTTCCGGCGCTATCTCCTTCTCTCCCCAGACCTAGTCGCGCAAAGCAAGCCGCTAAGCCGGCGACCGGCAAGAGAGCTACAACGAAGCATGCCGAATGGAGAAAATAGCAGCAGCTCATCTGTTCACACCTTTTTCTGCCATGTGCTTGAATGCCAAGACGTTCGCGCTTCTGTGAGATGAAAGACGTCCTTCTGCATATGTGGTTGCTCACACCGGTGCACTTGTTAGTGTATCCATTCAGTCCAGGGCTGCGGGGCATTCAGAAGTGGCTCTGTGGAGACGTCTGCATAGAGACAGCTGTCAGAGCACGCACACTCGATTGTTCACCAAAACATATGCAGACGCGTCCTTAGCCTGTAGATTTGGATGCACAGAGTTCCCTGTGTTCGCAAGAGACAAGGGAATCGCGTCTGTACGCACAGAAGCAATAGCGGACCGTTTCCCTCGGAGTGAACGCGAAAGAGCCGTCTATATACTCGCAGACACGGGAACGTGCCTCAATGCGGTCAGAGAGGCAGCAGCTTTTGCACAGAGGCTCTGGTGATTCTGGCACTTTCCAGGCAGACTCCTGAAAGTCGCGCACACTGCTGTTCACTCGCTAAACGACCTCTTGGGAAACACGTCTCCGGTCGATGGACCGCTCAGATTGCTTCTCGTGTAACTGTGAACTGTGTCAGCGCAGGGAATCCGTCTCTGTTGAGCAGATGTCAATCCTGCCTCGCTTTTGCTTTGTTGCCTCTACCAAGATGATTTCCCGTTTCTCTCTTCACTGGAGCACGCAGACACAGCCAACGCACATCAAGTGTCAAGAGACACACTCTGCTGAGCTCAACGCTTGTGCAGATGCACATGTGCGACGGAGTCAACACACGTGCTTGTGGAGAGAAAGAAAGGGACTCCCAGGCGTGTGGAGCGACGGGGAGAAAGAGCGGGCGCTAAGGAACACAGAGTTTCAGGCAGACTGTCTCCACACAAACAGGCACCTGTCTGCAGGTATCCTAGATCTTGATTCTTGAACTTGAGGAAACACGCGTCTGAGCAAAACTCCCAAACGCTTCCAGGAAAGACACAGGCTCTCCCACAAGCACACAAGTGTTTGCCCTCAGCTATAGATCAGGGACAAGCTTGTGAAGAGATGCCCTGCTATTCTTTCGCCTTATGGCATCATGTGTTTCGTTTCTCTTGGAGATCGATTGCTAAACGTCTTTCCTCGGGCGACTGTGAAGCATTTGCCAGCGGAGGAGAAGTAGCACGGAGCAGCATTCAGTACTGCCTACGAGTGTCTTTGCTACCCTACTAGCGGAGCTCCAAGAACAGGCACACATCTTCAGGTACCTTCCAAATGTGGATTCCCCTGCAGCCCCGTAGGCGGGCGTGCAGTACGCCAACCATCAACGGACGTTTTTCCCCTCAAGCCTGTCAGGACGTTTCTCGTCCGTCTTTCCCTCAATAGATGGGAGTAGGCGCGCTTGCGGATGTGTGCGTGTGTGTGGCCACGCGTTTGCTTAGGCATCAGTGTGTGAAAAGGTAGGTGCTTTTCTCTAGCTGCGTGTGCGTGCACGTGGTGCTGGGTGCACATCCCTGGGTGCTCGTGGAAAGGTTTCTGCATGGTTTTCGCTGAGGAATCGTGTGTGTGCACATGGACAAAGAGAAGGCGCAGCAACCAGGTTCCAGCGCCGAAGAAGGCAAAAGGCAAGGTTTCCGGCGCTATCTCCTTCTCTCCCCAGACCTAGTCGCGCAAAGCAAGCCGCTAAGCCGGCGACCGGCAAGAGAGCTACAACGAAGCATGCCGAACGGAGAAAATAGCAGCAGCTCATCTGTTCACACCTTGTTTCTGCCATGTGCTTGAACGCCAAGACGTTCGCGCTTCTGTGAGATGAAAGACGTCCTTCTGCATATGTGGTTGCTCACACCGGTGCACTTGTTAGTGTATCCATTCAGTCCTGGGCTGCGGGGCATTCAGAAGTGGCTCTGTGGAGACGTCTGCATAGAGACAGCTGTCAGAGCACGCACACTCGATTGTTCACCAAAACATATGCAGACGCGTCCTTAGCCTGTAGATTTGGATGCACAGAGTTCCCTGTGTTCGCAAGAGACAAGGGAATCGCGTCTGTACGCACAGAAGCAATAGCGGACCGTTTCCCTCGGAGTGAACGCGAAAGAGCCGTCTATATACTCGCAGACACGGGAACGTGCCTCAATGCGGTCAGAGAGGCAGCAGCTTTTGCACAGATGCTCTGGTGATTCTGGCACTTTCCAGGCAGACTCCTCAAAGTCGCGCACACTGCTGTTCACTCGCTAAACGACCTCTTGGGAAACACGTCTCCGGTCGATGGACCGCTCAGATTGCTTCTCGTGTAACTGTGAACTGTGTCAGCGCAGGGAATCCGTCTCTGTTGAGCAGATGTCAATCCTGCCTCGCTTTTGCTTTGTTGCCTCTACCAAGATGATTTCCCATTTCTCTCTTCACTGGAGCAGGCAGACACAGCCAACGCACATCAAGTGTCAAGAGACACACTCTGCTGAGCTCAACGCTTGTGCAGATGCACATGTGCGACGAAGTCAACACACGTGCTTGTGGAGAGAAAGAAAGGGACTCCCAGGCGTGTGGAGCGACGGGGAGAAAGAGCGGGCGCTAAGGAACACAGAGTTTCAGGCAGACTGTCTCCACACAAACAGGCACCTGTCTGCAGGTATCCTAGATCTTGATTCTTGAACTTGAGGAAACACGCGTCTGAGCAAAACTCCCAAACGCTTCCAGGAAAGACACAGGCTCTCCCACAAGCACACAAGTGTTTGCCCTCAGCTATAGATCAGGGACAAGCTTGTGAAGAGATGCCCTGCTATTCTTTCGCCTTATGGCATCATGTGTTTCGTTTCTCTTGGAGATCGATTGCTAAACGTCTTTCCTCGGGCGACTGTGAAGCATTTGCCAGCGGAGGAGAAGTAGCACGGAGCAGCATTCAGTACTGCCTACGAGTGTCTTTGCTACCCTACTAGTGGAGCTCCAAGAACAGGCACACATCTTCAGGTACCTTCCAAATGTGGATTCCCCTGCAGCCCCGTAGGCGGGCGTGCAGTACGCCAACCATCAACGGACGTTTTTCCCCTCAAGCCTGTCAGGACGTTTCTCGTCCGTCTTTCCCTCAATAGATGGGAGTAGGCGCGCTTGCGGATGTGTGCGTGTGTGTGGCCACGCGTTTGCTTAGGCATCAGTGTGTGAAAAGGTAGGTGCTTTTCTCTAGCTGCGTGTGCGTGCACGTGGTGCTGGGTGCACATCCCTGGGTACTCGTGGAAAGGTTTCTGCATGGTTTTCGCTGAGGAATCGTGTGTGTGCACATGGACAAAGAGAAGGCGCAGCAACCAGGTTCCAGCGCCGAAGAAGGCAAAAGGCAAGGTTTCCGGCGCTATCTCCTTCTCTCCCCAGACCTAGTCGCGCAAAGCAAGCCGCTAAGCCGGCGACCGGCAAGAGAGCTACAACGAAGCATGCCGAATGGAGAAAATAGCAGCAGCTAATCTGTTCACACCTTGTTTCTGCCATGTGCTTGAACGCCAAGACGTTCGCGCTTCTGTGAGATGAAAGACGTCCTTCTGCATATGTGGTTGCTCACACCGGTGCACTTGTTAGTGTATCCATTCAGTCCTGGGCTGCGGGGCATTCAGAAGTGGCTCTGTGGAGACGTCTGCATAGAGACAGCTGTCAGAGCACGCACACTCGATTGTTCACCAAAACATATGCAGACGCGTCCTTAGCCTGTAGATTTGGATGCACAGAGTTCCCTGTGTTCGCAAGAGACAAGGGAATCGCGTCTGTACGCACAGAAGCAATAGCGGACCGTTTCCCTCGGAGTGAACGCGAAAGAGCCGTCTATATACTCGCAGACACGGGAACGTGCCTCAATGCGGTCACAGAGGCAGCAGCTTTTGCACAGAGGCTCTGGTGATTCTGGCACTTTCCAGGCAGACTCCTGAAAGTCACGCACACTGCTGTTCACTCGCTAAACGACCTCTTGGGAAACACGTCTCCGGTCGATGGACCGCTCAGATTGCTTCTCGTGTAACTGTGAACTGTGTCAGCGCAGGGAATCCGTCTCTGTTGAGCAGATGTCAATCCTGCCTCGCTTTTGCTTTGTTGCCTCTACCAAGATGATTTCCCGTTTCTCTCTTCACTGGAGCAGGCAGACACAGCCAACGCACATCAAGTGTCAAGAGACACACTCTGCTGAGCTCAACGCTTGTGCAGATGCACATGTGTGACGAAGTCAACACACGTGCTTGTGGAGAGAAAGAAAGGGACTCCCAGGCGTGTGGAGCGACGGGGAGAAAGAGCGGGCGCTAAGGAACACAGAGTTTCAGGCAGACTGTCTCCACACAAACAGGCACCTGTCTGCAGGTATCCTAGATCTTGATTCTTGAACTTGAGGAAACACGCGTCTGAGCAAAACTCCCAAACGCTTCCAGGAAAGACACAGGCTCTCCCACAAGCACACAAGTGTTTGCCCTCAGCTATAGATCAGGGACAAGCTTGTGAAGAGATGCCCTGCTATTCTTTCGCCTTATGGCATCATGTGTTTCGTTTCTCTTGGAGATCGATTGCTAAACGTCTTTCCTCGGGCGACTGTGAAGCATTTACCAGCGGAGGAGAAGTAGCACGGAGCAGCATTCAGTACTGCCTACGAGTGTCTTTGCTACCCTACTAGCGGAGCTCCAAGAACAGGCACACATCTTCAGGTACCTTCCAAATGTGGATTCCCCTGCAGCCCCGTAGGCGGGCGTGCAGTACGCCAACCGTCAACGGACGTTTTTCCCCTCAAGCCTGTCAGGACGTTTCTCGTCCGTCTTTCCCTCAATAGATGGGAGTAGGCGCGCTTGCGGATGTGTGCGTGTGTGTGGCCACGCGTTTGCTTAGGCATCAGTGTGTGAAAAGGTAGGTGCTTTTCTCTAGCTGCGTGTGCGTGCACGTGGTGCTGGGTGCACATCCCTGGGTGCTCGTGGAAAGGTTTCTGCATGGTTTTCGCTGAGGAATCGTGTGTGTGCACATGGACAAAGAGAAGGCGCAGCAACCAGGTTCCAGCGCCGAAGAAGGCAAAAGGCAAGGTTTCCGGCGCTATCTCCTTCTCTCCCCAGACCTAGTCGCGCAAAGCAAGCCGCTAAGCCGGCGACCGGCAAGAGAGCTACAACGAAGCATGCCGAACGGAGAAAATAGCAGCAGCTCATCTGTTCACACCTTGTTTCTGCCATGTGCTTGAACGCCAAGACGTTCGCGCTTCTGTGAGATGAAAGACGTCCTTCTGCATATGTGGTTGCTCACACCGGTGCACTTGTTAGTGTATCCATTCAGTCCTGGGCTGCGGGGCATTCGGAAGTGGCTCTGTGGAGACATCTGCATAGAGACAGCTGTCAGAGCACGCACACTCGATTGTTCACCAAAACATATGCAGACGCGTCCTTAGCCTGTAGATTTGGATGCACAGAGTTCCCTGTGTTCGCAAGAGACAAGGGAATCGCGTCTGTATGCACAGAAGCAATAGCGGACCGTTTCCCTCGGAGTGAACGCGAAAGAGCCGTCTATATACTCGCAGACACGGGAACGTGCCTCAATGCGGTCACAGAGGCAGCAGCTTTTGCACAGATGCTCTGGTGATTCTGGCACTTTCCAGGCACACTCCTGAAAGTCGCGCACACTGCTGTTCACTCGCTAAACGACCTCTTGGGAAACACGTCTCCGGTCGATGGACCGCTCAGATTGCTTCTCGTGTAACTGTGAACTGTGTCAGCGCAGGGAATCCGTCTCTGTTGAGCAGATGTCAATCCTGCCTCGCTTTTGCTTTGTTGCCTCTTCCAAGATGATTTCCCGTTTCTCTCTTCACTGGAGCAGGCAGACACAGCCAACACATATCAAGTGTCAAGAGACACACTCTGCTGAGCTCAACGCTTGTGCAGATGCACATGTGCGACGAAGTCAACACACGTGCTTGTGGAGAGAAAGAAAGGGTAGGTGCTTTTCTCTAGCTGCGTGTGCGTGCACGTGGTGCTGGGTGCACATCCCTGGGTGCTCGTGGAAAGAATGAGATCTGCCGCTTATTCTTTTGTACTGCCAGCAGATTGTGGAAGTAGAGTATAAAAACCATCCTTATGGAGAGATCTTTGCATTTTAGGCTTAGTCTAAGTGTCTCGAAGTAGCCAGGGTTTTTGCTTGGGCCTAATCCATCAGGTCTGATGGCTTTCCTGCTCGTCTCCAGATGAATGTGGTAGAAAATATAAAGCAAGGAAACATCCTTTGGCCTAGCCTTGCCTTGCCTTATTTCCTTCTCATCCTGTTCTCTGTCCCAGCCTCTCTCACTAACCCCTCGTCTGGCTGCATGTCTCTTCTTTCCTCTCTCCTTTTCTCCAACTCTCCTGCTTCCTGGCTTTTGTCTTTCCATTCCTCCATTTCAGTCCTGCAGGCCGGCACTAGATTTTCCTCTTCCCTCCCTTTGGCTTGCTCCCTTCGCTTTCTCCCTTTGTTCCATATCCTTCTTTCCGACTTGTCTCTTGGAGACTTTTGGCCACGCTGGACCCAAGTCTGGGGATGTTTTGGAAACTTTTCAGAGGCCTCGCTGCTGACAGGGGGGACAGCAGGCAGTGACAGGCCCGGGGCTGACAGGCTCCCCCTCGCCTAGGGGGCGCTCGGCTGCCACACCCAGCTGACATAGAACCTTTGTCACAATGCCCGCTACCGTGGTGAGGATGCGGGCACTCTGCGGGTGACAGGGACACAGCAGGACTTGGTGTCAGCTCAGCAAGTTCTCAGTTCCCCAAAGAAGCTGAATTCTGCAAATTGCTGCTGTTGCTCTTGAAATGATGTCATCAGGTGGGTGTTTTGCTGTAATGCACTGAAAACCAGAGCAGAAATGCTGAAATATTCCCAAGGTATGCATGGTCTTAGGAGCAAAGCACCGTGACTCAGCCTAAGGAGATCTGCCGCTTATTCTTCTGTACTGCCAGCAGATTGTGGATGTAGAGTATAAAAACCATCCTTATGGAGAGATCTTTGCATTTTAGGCTTAGTCTAAGTGTCTCGAAGTAGCCAGGGTTTTTGCTTGGGCCTAATCCATCAGGTCTGATGGCTTTCCTGCTCGTCTCCAGATGAATGTGGTAGAAAATATAAAGCAAGGAAACATCCTTTGGCCTAGCCTTGTCTTGCCTTATTTCCTTCTCATCCTGTTCTCTGTCCCAGCCTCTCGCACTAAGCCCTCGTCTGGCTGCATGTCTCTTCTTTCCTCTCTCCTTTTCTCCAACTCTCCTGCTTCCTGGCTTTTGTCTTTCCATTCCTCCATTTCAGTCCTGCAGGCCGGCACTAGATTTTCCTCTTCCCTCCCTTTGGCTTGCTCCCTTCGCTTTCTCCCTTTGTTCCATATCCTTCTTTCCGACTTGTCTCTTGGAGACTTTTGGCCACGCTGGACCCAAGTCTGGGGATGTTTTGGAAACTTTTCAGAGGCCTCGCTGCTGACAGGGGGGACAGCAGGCAGTGACAGGTTCGGGGCTGACAGCCTCCCCCTCCTCTAGGGGGCGCTCGGCTGCCACACCCAGCTGACATAGAACCTTTGTCACAATGCCCGCTACCGTGGTGAGGATGCGGGCACTCTGCGGGTGACAGGGACACAGCAGGACTTGGTGTCAGCTCAGCCAATTCTCAGTTCCCCAAAGAAGCTGAATTCTGCAAATTGCTGCTGTTGCTCTTGAAATGATGTCATCAGGTGGGTGTTTTGGTGTAATACACTGAAAACCAGAGCAGAAATGCTGAAATATTCCCATGGTATGCATGGTCTTAGGAGCAAAGCACCGTGACTCAGCCTAAGGAGATCTGCCGCTTATTCTTTTGTACTGCCAGCAGATTGTGGAAGTAGAATATAAAAACCATCCTTATGGAGAGATCTTTGCATTTTAGGCTTAGTCTAAGTGTGTCGAAGTAGCCGGGGTTTTTGCTTGGGCCTAATCCATCAGGTCTGATGGCTTTCCTGCTCGTCTCCAGATGAATGTGGTAGAAAATATAAAGCAAGGAAACATCCTTTGGCCTAGCCTTGCCTTGCCTTATTTCCTTCTCATCCTGTTCTCTGTCCCAGCCTCTCGCACTAAGCCCTCGTCTGGCTGCATGTCTCTTCTTTCCTCTCTCCTTTTCTCCAACTCTCCTGCTTCCTGGCTTTTGTCTTTCCATTCCTCCATTTCAGTCCTGCAGGCCGGCACTAGATTTTCCTCTTCCCTCCCTTTGGCTTGCTCCCTTCGCTTTCTCCCTTTGTTCCATATCCTTCTTTCCGACTTGTCTCTTGGAGACTTTTGGCCACGCTGGACCCAAGTCTGGGGATGTTTTGGAAACTTTTCAGAGGCCTCGCTGCTGACAGGGGGGACAGCAGGCAGCGACAGGCCCGGGGCTGACAGGCTCCCCCTCCTCTAGGGGGCGCTCGGCTGCCACACCCAGCTGACATAGAACCTTTGTCACAATGCCCGCTACCGTGGTGAGGATGCGGGCACTCTGCGGGTGACAGGGACACAGCAGGACTTGGTGTCAGCTCAGCAAGTTCTCAGTTCCCCAAAGAAGCTGAATTCTGCAAATTGCTGCTGTTGCTCTTGAAATGATGTCATCAGGTGGGTGTTTTGGTGTAATACACTGAAAACCAGAGCAGAAATGCTGAAATATTCCCATGGTATGCATGGTCTTAGGAGCAAAGCACCGTGACTCAGCCTAAGGAGATCTGCCGCTTATTCTTTTGTACTGTCAGCAGATTGTGGAAGTAGAGTATAAAAACCATCCTTATGGAGAGATCTTTGCATTTTAGGCTTAGTCTAAGTGTCTCGAAGTAGCCGGGGTTTTTGCTTGGGCCTAATCCATCAGGTCTGATGGCTTTCCTGCTCGTCTCCAGATGAATGTGGTAGAAAATATAAAGCAAGGAAACGTCCTTTGGCCTAGCCTTGCCTTGCCTTATTTCCTTCTCATCCTGTTCTCTGTCCCAGCCTCTCGCACTAAGCCCTCGTCTGGCTGCATGTCTCTTCTTTCCTCTCTCCTTTTCTCCAACTCTCCTGCTTCCTGGCTTTTGTCTTTCCATTCCTCCATTTCAGTCCTGCAGGCCGGCACTAGATTTTCCTCTTCCCTCCCTTTGGCTTGCTCCCTTCGCTTTCTCCCTTTGTTCCATATCCTTCTTTCCGACTTGTCTCTTGGAGACTTTTGGCCACGCTGGACCCAAGTCTGGGGATGTTTTGGAAACTTTTCAGAGGCCTCGCTGCTGACAGGGGGGACAGCAGGCAGCGACAGGCCCGGGGCTGACAGGCTCCCCCTCGCCTAGGGGGCGCTCGGCTGCCACACCCAGCTGACATAGAACCTTTGTCACAATGCCCGCTACCGTGGTGAGGATGCGGGCACTCTGCGGGTGACAGGGACACAGCAGGACTTGGTGTCAGCTCAGCAAGTTCTCAGTTCCCCAAAGAAGCTGAATTCTGCAAATTGCTGCTGTTGCTCTTGAAATGATGTCATCAGGTGGGTGTTTTGTTGTAATACACTGAAAACCAGAGCAGAAATGCTGAAATATTCCCATGGTATGCATGGTCTTAGGAGCAAAGCACCGTGACTCAGCCTAAGGAGATCTGCTGCTTATTCTTTTGTACTGCCAGCAGATTGTGGAAGAATAGTATAAAAACCATCCTTAAGGAGAGATCTTTGCATTTTAGGCTTAGTCTAAGTGTCTCGAAGTAGCCGGGGTTTTTGCTTGGGCCTAATCCATCAGGTCTGATGGCTTTCCTGCTCGTCTCCAGATGAATGTGGTAGAAAATATAAAGCAAGGAAACGTCCTTTGGCCTAGCCTTGCCTTGCCTTATTTCCTTCTCATCCTGTTCTCTGTCCCAGCCTCTCGCACTAAGCCCTCGTCTGGCTGCATGTCTCTTCTTTCCTCTCTCCTTTTCTCCAACTCTCCTGCTTCCTGGCTTTTGTCTTTCCATTCCTCCATTTCAGTCCTGCAGGCCGGCACTAGATTTTCCTCTTCCCTCCCTTTGGCTTGCTCCCTTCGCTTTCTCCCTTTGTTCCATATCCTTCTTTCCGACTTGTCTCTTGGAGACTTTTGGCCACGCTGGACCCAAGTCTGGGGATGTTTTGGAAACTTTTCAGAGGCCTCGCTGCTGACAGGGGGGACAGCAGGCAGCGACAGGCCCGGGGCTGACAGGCTCCCCCTCCTCTAGGGGGCGCTCGGCTGCCACACCCAGCTGACATAGAACCTTTGTCACAATGCCCGCTACCGTGGTGAGGATGCGGGCACTCTGCGGGTGACAGGGACACAGCAGGACTTGGTGTCAGCTCAGCAAGTTCTCAGTTCCCCAAAGAAGCTGAATTCTGCAAATTGCTGCTGTTGCTCTTGAAATGATGTCATCAGGTGGGTGTTTTGGTGTAATACACTGAAAACCAGAGCAGAAATGCTGAAATATTCCCATGGTATGCATGGTCTTAGGAGCAAAGCACCGTGACTCAGCCTAAGGAGATCTGCCGCTTATTCTTTTGTACTGCCAGCAGATTGTGGAAGAATAGTATAAAAACCATCCTTAAGGAGAGATCTTTGCATTTTAGGCTTAGTCTAAGTGTCTCGAAGTAGCCGGGGTTTTTGCTTGGGCCTAATCCATCAGGTCTGATGGCTTTCCTGCTCGTCTCCAGATGAATGTGGTAGAAAATATAAAGCAAGGAAACGTCCTTTGGCCTAGCCTTGCCTTGCCTTATTTCCTTCTCATCCTGTTCTCTGTCCCAGCCTCTCGCACTAAGCCCTCGTCTGGCTGCATGTCTCTTCTTTCCTCTCTCCTTTTCTCCAACTCTCCTGCTTCCTGGCTTTTGTCTTTCCATTCCTCCATTTCAGTCCTGCAGGCCGGCACTAGATTTTCCTCTTCCCTCCCTTTGGCTTGCTCCCTTCGCTTTCTCCCTTTGTTCCATATCCTTCTTTCCGACTTGTCTCTTGGAGACTTTTGGCCACGCTGGACCCAAGTCTGGGGATGTTTTGGAAACTTTTCAGAGGCCTCTCTGCTGACAGGGGGGACAGCAGGCAGCGACAGGCCCAGGGCTGACAGGCTACCCCTCCTCTAGGGGGCGCTCGGCTGCCACACCCAGCTGACATAGAACCTTTGTCACAATGCCCGCTACCGTGGTGAGGATGCGGGCACTCTGCGGGTGACAGGGACACAGCAGGACTTGGTGTCAGCTCAGCAAGTTCTCAGTTCCCCAAAGAAGCTGAATTCTGCAAATTGCTGCTGTTGCTCTTGAAATGATGTCATCAGGTGGGTGTTTTGGTGTAATACACTGAAAACCAGAGCAGAAATGCTGAAATATTCCCATGGTATGCATGGTCTTAGGAGCAAAGCACCGTGACTCAGCCTAAGGAGATCTGCCTCTTATTCTTTTGTACTGCCAGCAGATTGTGGAAGTAGAGTATAAAAACCATCCTTATGGAGAGATCTTTGCATTTTAGGCTTAGTCTAAGTGTCTCGAAGTAGCCGGGGTTTTTGCTTGGGCCTAATCCATCAGGTCTGATGGCTTTCCTGCTCGTCTCCAGATGAATGTGGTAGAAAATATAAAGCAAGGAAACGTCCTTTGGCCTAGCCTTGCCTTGCCTTATTTCCTTCTCATCCTGTTCTCTGTCCCAGCCTCTCGCACTAAGCCCTCGTCTGGCTGCATGTCTCTTCTTTCCTCTCTCCTTTTCTCCAACTCTCCTGCTTCCTGGCTTTTGTCTTTCCATTCCTCCATTTCAGTCCTGCAGGCTGGCACTAGATTTTCCTCTTCCCTCCCTTTGGCTTGCTCCCTTCGCTTTCTCCCTTTGTTCCATATCCTTCTTTTCGACTTGTCTCTTGGAGACTTTTGGCCACGCTGGACCCAAGTCTGGGGATGTTTTGGAAACTTTTCAGAGGCCTCGCTGCTGACAGGGGGGACAGCAGGCAGCGACAGGCCCGGGGCTGACAGGCTACCCCTCCTCTAGGGGGCGCTCGGCTGCCACACCCAGCTGACATAGAACCTTTGTCACAATGCCCGCTACCGTGGTGAGGATGCGGGCACTCTGCGGGTGACAGGGACACAGCAGGACTTGGTGTCAGCTCAGCAAGTTCTCAGTTCCCCAAAGAAGCTGAATTCTGCAAATTGCTGCTGTTGCTCTTGAAATGATGTCATCAGGTGGGTGTTTTGGTGTAATACACTGAAAACCAGAGCAGAAATGCTGAAATATTCCCATGGTATGCATGGTCTTAGGAGCAAAGCACCGTGACTCAGCCTAAGGAGATCTGCCTCTTATTCTTTTGTACTGCCAGCAGATTGTGGAAGTAGAGTATAAAAACCATCCTTATGGAGAGATCTTTGCATTTTAGGCTTAGTCTAAGTGTCTCGAAGTAGCCGGGGTTTTTGCTTGGGCCTAATCCATCAGGTCTGATGGCTTTCCTGCTCGTCTCCAGATGAATGTGGTAGAAAATATAAAGCAAGGAAACGTCCTTTGGCCTAGCCTTGCCTTGCCTTATTTCCTTCTCATCCTGTTCTCTGTCCCAGCCTCTCGCACTAAGCCCTCGTCTGGCTGCATGTCTCTTCTTTCCTCTCTCCTTTTCTCCAACTCTCCTGCTTCCTGGCTTTTGTCTTTCCATTCCTCCATTTCAGTCCTGCAGGCCGGCCCTAGATTTTCTTCTTCCCTCCCTTTGGCTTGCTCCCTTTGCTTTCTCCATTTGTTCCATATCCTTCTTTCCGACTTGTCTCTTGGAGACTTTTGGCCACGCTGGACCCAAGTCTGGGGATGTTTTGGAAACTTTTCAGAGGCCTCGCTGCTGACAGGGGGGACAGCAGGCAGTGACAGGTTCGGGGCTGACAGGCTCCCCCTCCTCTAGGGGGCGCTCGGCTGCCACACCCAGCTGACATAGAACCTTTGTCACAATGCCCGCTACCGTGGTGAGGATGCGGGCACTCTGCGGGTGACAGGGACACAGCAGGACTTGGTGTCAGCTCAGCAAGTTCTCAGTTCCCCAAAGAAGCTGAATTCTGCAAATTGCTGCTGTTGCTCTTGAAATGATGTCATCAGGTGGGTGTTTTGGTGTAATACACTGAAAACCAGGGCAGAAATGCTGAAATATTCCCATGGTATGCATGGTCTTAGGAGCAAAGCACCGTGACTCAGCCTAAGGAGATCTGCCGCTTATTCTTTTGTACTGCCAGCAGATTGTGGAAGTAGAGTATAAAAACCATCCTTATGGAGAGATCTTTGCATTTTAGGCTTAGTCTAAGTGTCTCGAAGTAGCTGGGGTTTTTGCTTGGGCCTAATCCATCAGGTCTGATGGCTTTCCTGCTCGTCTCCAGATGAATGTGGTAGAAAATATAAAGCAAGGAAACGTCCTTTGGCCTAGCCTTGCCTTGCCTTATTTCCTTCTCATCCTGTTCTCTGTCCCAGCCTCTCGCACTAAGCCCTCGTCTGGCTGCATGTCTCTTCTTTCCTCTCTCCTTTTCTCCAACTCTCCTGCTTCCTGGCTTTTGTCTTTCCATTCCTCCATTTCAGTCCTGGAGGCCGGCACTAGATTTTCCTCTTCCCTCCCTTTGGCTTGCTCCCTTCGCTTTCTCCCTTTGTTCCATATCCTTCTTTCCGACTTGTCTCTTGGAGACTTTTGGCCACGCTGGACCCAAGTCTGGGGATGTTTTGGAAACTTTTCAGAGGCCTCGCTGCTGACAGGGGGGACAGCAGGCAGCGACAGGCCCGGGGCTGACAGGCTCCCCCTCCTCTAGGGGGCGCTCGGCTGCCACACCCAGCTGACATAGAACCTTTGTCACAATGCCCGCTACCGTGGTGAGGATGCGGGCACTCTGCGGGTGACAGGGACACAGCAGGACTTGGTGTCAGCTCAGCAAGTTCTCAGTTCCCCAAAGAAGCTGAATTCTGCAAATTGCTGCTGTTGCTCTTGAAATGATGTCATCAGGTGGGTGTTTTGGTGTAATACACTGAAAACCAGAGCAGAAATGCTGAAATATTCCCATGGTATGCATGGTCTTAGGAGAAAAGCACCGTGACTCAGCCTAAGGAGATCTGCCGCTTATTCTTTTGTACTGTCAGCAGATTGTGGAAGTAGAGTATAAAAACCATCCTTATGGAGAGATCTTTGCATTTTAGGCTTAGTCTAAGTGTCTCGAAGTAGCCGGGGTTTTTGCTTGGGCCTAATCCATCAGGTCTGATGGCTTTCCTGCTCGTCTCCAGATGAATGTGGTAGAAAATATAAAGCAAGGAAACGTCCTTTGGCCTAGCCTTGCCTTGCCTTATTTCCTTCTCATCCTGTTCTCTGTCCCAGCCTCTCGCACTAAGCCCTCGTCTGGCTGCATGTCTCTTCTTTCCTCTCTCCTTTTCTCCAACTCTCCTGCTTCCTGGCTTTTGTCTTTCCATTCCTCCATTTCAGTCCTGCAGGCCGGCACTAGATTTTCCTCTTCCCTCCCTTTGGCTTGCTCCCTTCGCTTTCTCCCTTTGTTCCATATCCTTCTTTCCGACTTGTCTCTTGGAGACTTTTGGCCACGCTGGACCCAAGTCTGGGGATGTTTTGGAAACTTTTCAGAGGCCTCGCTGCTGACAGGGGGGACAGCAGGCAGCGACAGGCCCGGGGCTGACAGGCTCCCCCTCGCCTAGGGGGCGCTCGGCTGCCACACCCAGCTGACATAGAACCTTTGTCACAATGCCCGCTACCGTGGTGAGGATGCGGGCACTCTGCGGGTGACAGGGACACAGCAGGACTTGGTGTCAGCTCAGCAAGTTCTCAGTTCCCCAAAGAAGCTGAATTCTGCAAATTGCTGCTGTTGCTCTTGAAATGATGTCATCAGGTGGGTGTTTTGGTGTAATACACTGAAAACCAGAGCAGAAATGCTGAAATATTCCCATGGTATGCATGGTCTTAGGAGCAAAGCACCGTGACTCAGCCTAAGGAGATCTGCTGCTTATTCTTTTGTACTGCCAGCAGATTGTGGAAGAAGAGTATAAAAACCATCCTTAAGGAGAGATCTTTGCATTTTAGGCTTAGTCTAAGTGTCTCGAAGTAGCCGGGGTTTTTGCTTGGGCCTAATCCATCAGGTCTGATGGCTTTCCTGCTCGTCTCCAGATGAATGTGGTAGAAAATATAAAGCAAGGAAACGTCCTTTGGCCTAGCCTTGCCTTGCCTTATTTCCTTCTCATCCTGTTCTCTGTCCCAGCCTCTCGCACTAAGCCCTCGTCTGGCTGCATGTCTCTTCTTTCCTCTCTCCTTTTCTCCAACTCTCCTGCTTCCTGGCTTTTGTCTTTCCATTCCTCCATTTCAGTCCTGCAGGCCGGCACTAGATTTTCCTCTTCCCTCCCTTTGGCTTGCTCCCTTCGCTTTCTCCCTTTGTTCCATATCCTTCTTTCCGACTTGTCTCTTGGAGACTTTTGGCCACGCTGGACCCAAGTCTGGGGATGTTTTGGAAACTTTTCAGAGGCCTCTCTGCTGACAGGGGGGACAGCAGGCAGCGACAGGCCCGGGGCTGACAGGCTCCCCCTCCTCTAGGGGGCGCTCGGCTGCCACACCCAGCTGACATAGAACCTTTGTCACAATGCCCGCTACCGTGGTGAGGATGCGGGCACTCTGCGGGTGACAGGGACACAGCAGGACTTGGTGTCAGCTCAGCAAGTTCTCAGTTCCCCAAAGAAGCTGAATTCTGCAAATTGCTGCTGTTGCTCTTGAAATGATGTCATCAGGTGGGTGTTTTGGTGTAATACACTGAAAACCAGAGCAGAAATGCTGAAATATTCCCATGGTATGCATGGTCTTAGGAGCAAAGCACCGTGACTCAGCCTAAGGAGATCTGCCTCTTATTCTTTTGTACTGCCAGCAGATTGTGGAAGTAGAGTATAAAAACCATCCTTATGGAGAGATCTTTGCATTTTAGGCTTAGTCTAAGTGTCTCGAAGTAGCCGGGGTTTTTGCTTGGGCCTAATCCATCAGGTCTGATGGCTTTCCTGCTCGTCTCCAGATGAATGTGGTAGAAAATATAAAGCAAGGAAACGTCCTTTGGCCTAGCCTTGCCTTGCCTTATTTCCTTCTCATCCTGTTCTCTGTCCCAGCCTCTCGCACTAAGTCCTCGTCTGGCTGCATGTCTCTTCTTTCCTCTCTCCTTTTCTCCAACTCTCCTGCTTCCTGGCTTTTGTCTTTCCATTCCTCCATTTCAGTCCTGCAGGCCGGCACTAGATTTTCCTCTTCCCTCCCTTTGGCTTGCTCCCTTCGCTTTCTCCCTTTGTTCCATATCCTTCTTTCCGACTTGTCTCTTGGAGACTTTTGGCCACGCTGGACCCAAGTCTGGGGATGTTTTGGAAACTTTTCAGAGGCCTCGCTGCTGACAGGGGGGACAGCAGGCAGCGACAGGCCCGGGGCTGACAGGCTCCCCCTCGCCTAGGGGGCGCTCGGCTGCCACACCCAGCTGACATAGAACCTTTGTCACAATGCCCGCTACCGTGGTGAGGATGCGGGCACTCTGCGGGTGACAGGGACACAGCAGGACTTGGTGTCAGCTCAGCAAGTTCTCAGTTCCCCAAAGAAGCTGAAGTCTGCAAATTGCTGCTGTTGCTCTTGAAATGATGTCATCAGGTGGGTGTTTTGGTGTAATACACTGAAAACCAGAGCAGAAATGCTGAAATATTCCCATGGTATGCATGGTCTTAGGATCAAAGCACCGTGACTCAGCCTAAGGAGATCTGCTGCTTATTCTTTTGTACTGCCAGCAGATTGTGGAAGAAGAGTATAAAAACCATCCTTAAGGAGAGATCTTTGCATTTTAGGCTTAGTCTAAGTGTCTCGAAGTAGCCGGGGTTTTTGCTTGGGCCTAATCCATCAGGTCTGATGGCTTTCCTGCTCGTCTCCAGATGAATGTGGTAGAAAATATAAAGCAAGGAAACGTCCTTTGGCCTAGCCTTGCCTTGCCTTATTTCCTTCTCATCCTGTTCTCTGTCCCAGCCTCTCGCACTAAGTCCTCGTCTGGCTGCATGTCTCTTCTTTCCTCTCTCCTTTTCTCCAACTCTCCTGCTTCCTGGCTTTTGTCTTTCCATTCCTCCATTTCAGTCCTGCAGGCTGGCACTAGATTTTCCTCTTCCCTCCCTTTGGCTTGCTCCCTTCGCTTTCTCCCTTTGTTCCATATCCTTCTTGTCGACTTGTCTCTTGGAGACTTTTGGCCACGCTGGACCCAAGTCTGGGGATGTTTTGGAAACTTTTCAGAGGCCTCGCTGCTGACAGGGGGGACAGCAGGCAGCGACAGGCCCGGGGCTGACAGGCTCCCCCTCCTCTAGGGGGCGCTCGGCTGCCACACCCAGCTGACATAGAACCTTTGTCACAATGCCCGCTACCGTGGTGAGGATGCGTGCACTCTGCGGGTGACAGGGACACAGCAGGACTTGGTGTCAGCTCAGCAAGTTCTCAGTTCCCCAAAGAAGCTGAATTCTGCAAATTGCTGCTGTTGCTCTTGAAATGATGTCATCAGGTGGGTGTTTTGGTGTAATACACTGAAAACCAGAGCAGAAATGCTGAAATATTCCCATGGTATGCATGGTCTTAGGAGCAAAGCACCGTGACTCAGCCTAAGGAGATCTGCCTCTTATTCTTTTGTACTGCCAGCAGATTGTGGAAGTAGAGTATAAAAACCATCCTTATGGAGAGATCTTTGCATTTTAGGCTTAGTCTAAGTGTCTCGAAGTAGCCGGGGTTTTTGCTTGGGCCTAATCCATCAGGTCTGATGGCTTTCCTGCTCGTCTCCAGATGAATGTGGTAGAAAATATAAAGCAAGGAAACGTCCTTTGGCCTAGCCTTGCCTTGCCTTATTTCCTTCTCATCCTGTTCTCTGTCCCAGCCTCTCGCACTAAGCCCTCGTCTGGCTGCATGTCTCTTCTTTCCTCTCTCCTTTTCTCCAACTCTCCTGCTTCCTGGCTTTTGTCTTTCCATTCCTCCATTTCAGTCCTGCAGGCCGGCCCTAGATTTTCTTCTTCCCTCCCTTTGGCTTGCTCCCTTCGCTTTCTCCATTTGTTCCATATCCTTCTTTCCGACTTGTCTCTTGGAGACTTTTGGCCACGCTGGACCCAAGTCTGGGGATGTTTTGGAAACTTTTCAGAGGCCTCGCTGCTGACAGGGGGGACAGCAGGCAGTGACAGGTTCGGGGCTGACAGGCTCTTCCTCCTCTAGGGGGCGCTCGGCTGCCACACCCAGCTGACATAGAACCTTTGTCACAATGCCCGCTACCGTGGTGAGGATGCGGGCACTCTGCGGGTGACAGGGACACAGCAGGACTTGGTGTCAGCTCAGCAAGTTCTCAGTTCCCCAAAGAAGCTGAATTCTGCAAATTGCTGCTGTTGCTCTTGAAATGATGTCATCAGGTGGGTGTTTTGGTGTAATACACTGAAAACCAGGGCAGAAATGCTGAAATATTCCCATGGTATGCATGGTCTTAGGAGCAAAGCACCGTGACTCAGCCTAAGGAGATCTGCCTCTTATTCTTTTGTACTGCCAGCAGATTGTGGAAGTAGAGTATAAAAACCATCCTTATGGAGAGATCTTTGCATTTTAGGCTTAGTCTAAGTGTCTCGAAGTAGCCGGGGTTTTTGCTTGGGCCTAATCCATCAGGTCTGATGGCTTTCCTGCTCGTCTCCAGATGAATGTGGTAGAAAATATAAAGCAAGGAAACGTCCTTTGGCCTAGCCTTGCCTTGCCTTATTTCCTTCTCATCCTGTTCTCTGTCCCAGCCTCTCGCACTAAGCCCTCGTCTGGCTGCATGTCTCTTCTTTCCTCTCTCCTTTTCTCCAACTCTCCTGCTTCCTGGCTTTTGTCTTTCCATTCCTCCATTTCAGTCCTGCAGGCCGGCACTAGATTTTCCTCTTCCCTCCCTTTGGCTTGCTCCCTTCGCTTTCTCCCTTTGTTCCATATCCTTCTTTCCGACTTGTCTCTTGGAGACTTTTGGCCACGCTGGACCCAAGTCTGGGGATGTTTTGGAAACTTTTCAGAGGCCTCGCTGCTGACAGGGGGGACAGCAGGCAGCGACAGGCCCGGGGCTGACAGGCTCCCCCTCCTCTAGGGGGCGCTCGGCTGCCACACCCAGCTGACATAGAACCTTTGTCACAATGCCCGCTACCGTGGTGAGGATGCGGGCACTCTGCGGGTGACAGGGACACAGCAGGACTTGGTGTCAGCTCAGCAAGTTCTCAGTTCCCCAAAGAAGCTGAATTCTGCAAATTGCTGCTGTTGCTCTTGAAATGATGTCATCAGGTGGGTGTTTTGGTGTAATACACTGAAAACCAGGGCAAAAATGCTGAAATATTCCCATGGTATGCATGGTCTTAGGAGCAAAGCACCGTGACTCAGCCTAAGGAGATCTGCCGCTTATTCTTTTGTACTGCCAGCAGATTGTGGAAGTAGAGTATAAAAACCATGCTTATGGAGAGATCTTTGCATTTTAGGCTTAGTCTAAGTGTCTCGAAGTAGCCGGGGTTTTTGCTTGGGCCTAATCCATCAGGTCTGATGGCTTTCCTGCTCGTCTCCAGATGAATGTGGTAGAAAATATAAAGCAAGGAAACGTCCTTTGGCCTAGCCTTGCCTTGCCTTATTTCCTTCTCATCCTGTTCTCTGTCCCAGCCTCTCGCACTAAGCCCTCGTCTGGCTGCATGTCTCTTCTTTCCTCTCTCCTTTTCTCCAACTCTCCTGCTTCCTGGCTTTTGTCTTTCCATTCCTCCATTTCAGTCCTGCAGGCCGGCCCTAGATTTTCTTCTTCCCTCCCTTTGGCTTGCTCCCTTCGCTTTCTCCATTTGTTCCATATCCTTCTTTCCGACTTGTCTCTTGGAGTCTTTTGGCCACGCTGGACCCAAGTCTGGGGATGTTTTGGAAACTTTTCAGAGGCCTCGCTGCTGACAGGGGGGACAGCAGGCAGTGACAGGTTCGGGGCTGACAGGCTCCCCCTCCTCTAGGGGGCGCTCGGCTGCCACACCCAGCTGACATAGAACCTTTGTCACAATGCCCGCTACCGTGGTGAGGATGCGGGCACTCTGCGGGTGACAGGGACACAGCAGGACTTGGTGTCAGCTCAGCAAGTTCTCAGTTCCCCAAAGAAGCTGAATTCTGCAAATTGCTGCTGTTGCTCTTGAAATGATGTCATCAGGTGGGTGTTTTGGTGTAATACACTGAAAACCAGGGCAGAAATGCTGAAATATTCCCATGGTATGCATGGTCTTAGGAGCAAAGCACCGTGACTCAGCCTAAGGAGATCTGCCGCTTATTCTTTTGTACTGCCAGCAGATTGTGGAAGTAGAGTATAAAAACCATCCTTATGGAGAGATCTTTGCATTTTAGGCTTAGTCTAAGTGTCTCGAAGTAGCCGGGGTTTTTGCTTGGGCCTAATCCATCAGGTCTGATGGCTTTCCTGCTCGTCTCCAGATGAATGTGGTAGAAAATATAAAGCAAGGAAACGTCCTTTGGCCTAGCCTTGCCTTGCCTTATTTCCTTCTCATCCTGTTCTCTGTCCCAGCCTCTCGCACTAAGCCCTCGTCTGGCTGCATGTCTCTTCTTTCCTCTCTCCTTTTCTCCAACTCTCCTGCTTCCTGGCTTTTGTCTTTCCATTCCTCCATTTCAGTCCTGCAGGCCGGCACTAGATTTTCCTCTTCCCTCCCTTTGGCTTGCTCCCTTCGCTTTCTCCCTTTGTTCCATATCCTTCTTTCCGACTTGTCTCTTGGAGACTTTTGGCCACGCTGGACCCAAGTCTGGGGATGTTTTGGAAACTTTTCAGAGGCCTCGCTGCTGATAGGGGGGACAGCAGGCAGCGACAGGCCCGGGGCTGACAGGCTCCCCCTCCTCTAGGGGGCGCTCGGCTGCCACACCCAGCTGACATAGAACCTTTGTCACAATGCCCGCTACCGTGGTGAGGATGCGGGCACTCTGCGGGTGACAGGGACACAGCAGGACTTGGTGTCAGCTCAGCAAGTTCTCAGTTCCCCAAAGAAGCTGAATTCTGCAAATTGCTGCTGTTGCTCTTGAAATGATGTCATCAGGTGGGTGTTTTGGTGTAATACACTGAAAACCAGGGCAAAAATGCTGAAATATTCCCATGGTATGCATGGTCTTAGGAGCAAAGCACCGTGACTCAGCCTAAGGAGATCTGCCGCTTATTCTTTTGTACTGCCAGCAGATTGTGGAAGTAGAGTATAAAAACCATCCTTATGGAGAGATCTTTGCATTTTAGGCTTAGTCTAAGTGTCTCGAAGTAGCCGGGGTTTTTGCTTGGGCCTAATCCATCAGGTCTGATGGCTTTCCTGCTCGTCTCCAGATGAATGTGGTAGAAAATATAAAGCAAGGAAACGTCCTTTGGCCTAGCCTTGCCTTGCCTTATTTCCTTCTCATCCTGTTCTCTGTCCCAGCCTCTCTCACTAACCCCTCGTCTGGCTGCATGTCTCTTCTTTCCTCTCTCCTTTTCTCCAACTCTCCTGCTTCCTGGCTTTTGTCTTTCCATTCCTCCATTTCAGTCCTGCAGGCCGGCACTAGATTTTCCTCTTCCCTCCTTTTGGCTTGCTCCCTTCGCTTTCTCCCTTTGTTCCATATCCTTCTTTCCGACTTGTCTCTTGGAGACTTTTGGCCACGCTGGACCCAAGTCTGGGGATGTTTTGGAAACTTTTCAGAGGCCTCGCTGCTGACAGGGGGGACAGCAGGCAGTGACAGGCCCGGGGCTGACAGGCTCTCCCTCGCCTAGGGGGCGCTCGGCTGCCACACCCAGCTGACATAGAACCTTTGTCACAATGCCCGCTACCGTGGTGAGGATGCGTGCACTCTGCGGGTGACAGGGACACAGCAGGACTTGGTGTCAGCTCAGCCAATTCTCAGTTCCCCAAAGAAGCTGAATTCTGCAAATTGCTGCTGTTGCTCTTGAAATGATGTCATCAGGTGGGTGTTTTGCTGTAATGCACTGAAAACCAGAGCAGAAATGCTGAAATATTCCCATGGTATGCATGGTCTTAGGAGCAAAGCACCGTG
Source organism: Patagioenas fasciata (assembly GCF_037038585.1). Classification (NCBI taxonomy): domain Eukaryota; kingdom Metazoa; phylum Chordata; class Aves; order Columbiformes; family Columbidae; genus Patagioenas; species Patagioenas fasciata. Next base: position 22,624,288 of record NC_092524.1, on the reverse strand, counting down.
ACTCAGCCTAAGGAGATCTGCCGCTTATTCTTTTGTACTGCCAGCAGATTGTGGAAGTAGAATATAAAAACCATCCTTATGGAGAGATCTTTGCATTTTAGGCTTAGTCTAAGTGTGTCGAAGTAGCCGGGGTTTTTGCTTGGGCCTAATCCATCAGGTCTGATGGCTTTCCTGCTCGTCTCCAGATGAATGTGGTAGAAAATATAAAGCAAGGAAACATCCTTTGGCCTAGCCTTGCCTTGCCTTATTTCCTTCTCATCCTGTTCTCTGTCCCAGCCTCTCGCACTAAGCCCTCGTCTGGCTGCATGTCTCTTCTTTCCTCTCTCCTTTTCTCCAACTCTCCTGCTTCCTGGCTTTTGTCTTTCCATTCCTCCATTTCAGTCCTGCAGGCCGGCACTAGATTTTCCTCTTCCCTCCCTTTGGCTTGCTCCCTTCGCTTTCTCCCTTTGTTCCATATCCTTCTTTCCGACTTGTCTCTTGGAGACTTTTGGCCACGCTGGACCCAAGTCTGGGGATGTTTTGGAAACTTTTCAGAGGCCTCGCTGCTGACAGGTGGGACAGCAGGCAGTGACAGGCCCGGGGCTGACAGGCTCCCCCTCTTCTAGGGGGCACTCGGCTGCCACACCCAGCTGACATAGAACCTTTGTCACAATGCCCGCTACCGTGGTGAGGATGCGGGCACTCTGCGGGTGACAGGGACACAGCAGGACTTGGTGTCAGCTCAGCAAGTTCTCAGTTCCCCAAAGAAGCTGAATTCTGCAAATTGCTGCTGTTGCTCTTGAAATGATGTCATCAGGTGGGTGTTTTGGTGTAATACACTGAAAACCAGAGCAGAAATGCTGAAATATTCCCATGGTATGCATGGTCTTAGGAGCAAAGCACCGTGACTCAGCCTAAGGAGATCTGCCGCTTATTCTTTTGTACTGCCAGCAGATTGTGGAAGTAGAGTATAAAAACCATCCTTATGGAGAGATCTTTGCATTTTAGGCTTAGTCTAAGTGTCTCGAAGTAGCCGGGGTTTTTGCTTGGGCCTAATCCATCAGGTCTGATGGCTTTCCTGCTCGTCTCCAGATGAATGTGGTAGAAAATATAAAGCAAGGAAACGTCCTTTGGCCTAGCCTTGCCTTGCCTTATTTCCTTCTCATCCTGTTCTCTGTCCCAGCCTCTCGCACTAAGCCCTCGTCTGGCTGCATGTCTCTTCTTTCCTCTCTCCTTTTCTCCAACTCTCCTGCTTCCTGGCTTTTGTCTTTCCATTCCTCCATTTCAGTCCTGCAGGCCGGCACTAGATTTTCTTCTTCCCTCCCTTTGGCTTGCTCCCTTCGCTTTCTCCATTTGTTCCATATCCTTCTTTCCGACTTGTCTCTTGGAGACTTTTGGCCACGCTGGACCCAAGTCTGGGGATGTTTTGGAAACTTTTCAGAGGCCTCGCTGCTGACAGGGGGGACAGCAGGCAGCGACAGGCCCGGGGCTGACAGGCTCCCCCTCCTCTAGGGGGCGCTCGGCTGCCACACCCAGCTGACATAGAACCTTTGTCACAATGCCCGCTACCGTGGTGAGGATGCGGGCACTCTGCGGGTGACAGGGACACAGCAGGACTTGGTGTCAGCTCAGCAAGTTCTCAGTTCCCCAAAGAAGCTGAATTCTGCAAATTGCTGCTGTTGCTCTTGAAATGATGTCATCAGGTGGGTGTTTTGGTGTAATACACTGAAAACCAGGGCAAAAATGCTGAAATATTCCCATGGTATGCATGGTCTTAGGAGCAAAGCACCGTGACTCAGCCTAAGGAGATCTGCCGCTTATTCTTTTGTACTGCCAGCAGATTGTGGAAGTAGAGTATAAAAACCATCCTTATGGAGAGATCTTTGCATTTTAGGCTTAGTCTAAGTGTCTCGAAGTAGCCGGGGTTTTTGCTTGGGCCTAATCCATCAGGTCTGATGGCTTTCCTGCTCGTCTCCAGATGAATGTGGTAGAAAATATAAAGCAAGGAAACGTCCTTTGGCCTAGCCTTGCCTTGCCTTATTTCCTTCTCATCCTGTTCTCTGTCCCAGCCTCTCGCACTAAGCCCTCGTCTGGCTGCATGTCTCTTCTTTCCTCTCTCCTTTTCTCCAACTCTCCTGCTTCCTGGCTTTTGTCTTTCCATTCCTCCATTTCAGTCCTGCAGGCCGGCACTAGATTTTCCTCTTCCCTCCCTTTGGCTTGCTCCCTTCGCTTTCTCCCTTTGTTCCATATCCTTCTTTCCGACTTGTCTCTTGGAGACTTTTGGCCACGCTGGACCCAAGTCTGGGGATGTTTTGGAAACTTTTCAGAGGCCTCGCTGCTGACAGGGGGGACAGCAGGCAGCGACAGGCCCGGGGCTGACAGGCTCCCCCTCGCCTAGGGGGCGCTCGGCTGCCACACCCAGCTGACATAGAACCTTTGTCACAATGCCCGCTACCGTGGTGAGGATGCGGGCACTCTGCGGGTGACAGGGACACAGCAGGACTTGGTGTCAGCTCAGCAAGTTCTCAGTTCCCCAAAGAAGCTGAATTCTGCAAATTGCTGCTGTTGCTCTTGAAATGATGTCATCAGGTGGGTGTTTTGGTGTAATACACTGAAAACCAGAGCAGAAATGCTGAAATATTCCCATGGTATGCATGGTCTTAGGAGCAAAGCACCGTGACTCAGCCTAAGGAGATCTGCTGCTTATTCTTTTGTACTGCCAGCAGATTGTGGAAGAAGAGTATAAAAACCATCCTTAAGGAGAGATCTTTGCATTTTAGGCTTAGTCTAAGTGTCTCGAAGTAGCCGGGGTTTTTGCTTGGGCCTAATCCATCAGGTCTGATGGCTTTCCTGCTCGTCTCCAGATGAATGTGGTAGAAAATATAAAGCAAGGAAACGTCCTTTGGCCTAGCCTTGCCTTGCCTTATTTCCTTCTCATCCTGTTCTCTGTCCCAGCCTCTCGCACTAAGCCCTCGTCTGGCTGCATGTCTCTTCTTTCCTCTCTCCTTTTCTCCAACTCTCCTGCTTCCTGGCTTTTGTCTTTCCATTCCTCCATTTCAGTCCTGCAGGCTGGCACTAGATTTTACTCTTCCCTCCCTTTGGCTTGCTCCCTTCGCTTTCTCCCTTTGTTCCATATCCTTCTTTCCGACTTGTCTCTTGGAGACTTTTGGCCACGCTGGACCCAAGTCTGGGGATGTTTTGGAAACTTTTCAGAGGCCTCGCTGCTGACAGGGGGGACAGCAGGCAGCGACAGGCCCGGGGCTGACAGGCTCCCCCTCCTCTAGGGGGCGCTCGGCTGCCACACCCAGCTGACATAGAACCTTTGTCACAATGCCCGCTACCGTGGTGAGGATGCGGGCACTCTGCGGGTGACAGGGACACAGCAGGACTTGGTGTCAGCTCAGCAAGTTCTCAGTTCCCCAAAGAAGCTGAATTCTGCAAATTGCTGCTGTTGCTCTTGAAATGATGTCATCAGGTGGGTGTTTTGGTGTAATACACTGAAAACCAGAGCAGAAATGCTGAAATATTCCCATGGTATGCATGGTCTTAGGAGCAAAGCACCGTGACTCAGCCTAAGGAGATCTGCCGCTTATTCTTTTGTACTGCCAGCAGATTGTGGAAGTAGAGTATAAAAACCATCCTTATGGAGAGATCTTTGCATTTTAGGCTTAGTCTAAGTGTCTCGAAGTAGCCGGGGTTTTTGCTTGGGCCTAATCCATCAGGTCTGATGGCTTTCCTGCTCGTCTCCAGATGAATGTGGTAGAAAATATAAAGCAAGGAAACGTCCTTTGGCCTAGCCTTGCCTTGCCTTATTTCCTTCTCATCCTGTTCTCTGTCCCAGCCTCTCGCACTAAGCCCTCGTCTGGCTGCATGTCTCTTCTTTCCTCTCTCCTTTTCTCCAACTCTCCTGCTTCCTGGCTTTTGTCTTTCCATTCCTCCATTTCAGTCCTGCAGGCCGGCCCTAGATTTTCTTCTTCCCTCCCTTTGGCTTGCTCCCTTCGCTTTCTCCATTTGTTCCATATCCTTCTTTCCGACTTGTCTCTTGGAGACTTTTGGCCACGCTGGACCCAAGTCTGGGGATGTTTTGGAAACTTTTCAGAGGCCTCGCTGCTGACAGTGGGGACAGCAGGCAGTGACAGGTTCAGGGCTGACAGGCTCCCCCTCCTCTAGGGGGCGCTCGGCTGCCACACCCAGCTGACATAGAACCTTTGTCACAATGCCCGCTACCGTGGTGAGGATGCGGGCACTCTGCGGGTGACAGGGACACAGCAGGACTTGGTGTCAGCTCAGCAAGTTCTCAGTTCCCCAAAGAAGCTGAATTCTGCAAATTGCTGCTGTTGCTCTTGAAATGATGTCATCAGGTGGGTGTTTTGGTGTAATACACTGAAAACCAGGGCAAAAATGCTGAAATATTCCCATGGTATGCATGGTCTTAGGAGCAAAGCACCGTGACTCAGCCTAAGGAGATCTGCCGCTTATTCTTTTGTACTGCCAGCAGATTGTGGAAGTAGAGTATAAAAACCATCCTTATGGAGAGATCTTTGCATTTTAGGCTTAGTCTAAGTGTCTCGAAGTAGCCGGGGTTTTTGCTTGGGCCTAATCCATCAGGTCTGATGGCTTTCCTGCTCGTCTCCAGATGAATGTGGTAGAAAATATAAAGCAAGGAAACGTCCTTTGGCCTAGCCTTGCCTTGCCTTATTTCCTTCTCATCCTGTTCTCTGTCCCAGCCTCTCGCACTAAGCCCTCGTCTGGCTGCATGTCTCTTCTTTCCTCTCTCCTTTTCTCCAACTCTCCTGCTTCCTGGCTTTTGTCTTTCCATTCCTCCATTTCAGTCCTGCAGGCCGGCACTAGATTTTCCTCTTCCCTCCCTTTGGCTTGCTCCCTTCGCTTTCTCCCTTTGTTCCATATCCTTCTTTCCGACTTGTCTCTTGGAGACTTTTGGCCACGCTGGACCCAAGTCTGGGGATGTTTTGGAAACTTTTCAGAGGCCTCGCTGCTGACAGGGGGGACAGCAGGCAGCGACAGGCCCGGGGCTGACAGGCTCCCCCTCCTCTAGGGGGCGCTCGGCTGCCACACCCAGCTGACATAGAACCTTTGTCACAATGCCCGCTACCGTGGTGAGGATGCGGGCACTCTGCGGGTGACAGGGACACAGCAGGACTTGGTGTCAGCTCAGCAAGTTCTCAGTTCCCCAAAGAAGCTGAATTCTGCAAATTGCTGCTGTTGCTCTTGAAATGATGTCATCAGGTGGGTGTTTTGGTGTAATACACTGAAAACCAGGGCAAAAATGCTGAAATATTCCCATGGTATGCATGGTCTTAGGAGCAAAGCACCGTGACTCAGCCTAAGGAGATCTGCCGCTTATTCTTTTGTACTGCCAGCAGATTGTGGAAGTAGAGTATAAAAACCATCCTTATGGAGAGATCTTTGCATTTTAGGCTTAGTCTAAGTGTCTCGAAGTAGCCGGGGTTTTTGCTTGGGCCTAATCCATCAGGTCTGATGGCTTTCCTGCTCGTCTCCAGATGAATGTGGTAGAAAATATAAAGCAAGGAAACGTCCTTTGGCCTAGCCTTGCCTTGCCTTATTTCCTTCTCATCCTGTTCTCTGTCCCAGCCTCTCTCACTAACCCCTCGTCTGGCTGCATGTCTCTTCTTTCCTCTCTCCTTTTCTCCAACTCTCCTGCTTCCTGGCTTTTGTCTTTCCATTCCTCCATTTCAGTCCTGCAGGCCGGCACTAGATTTTCCTCTTCCCTCCTTTTGGCTTGCTCCCTTCGCTTTCTCCCTTTGTTCCATATCCTTCTTTCCGACTTGTCTCTTGGAGACTTTTGGCCACGCTGGACCCAAGTCTGGGGATGTTTTGGAAACTTTTCAGAGGCCTCGCTGCTGACAGGGGGGACAGCAGGCAGTGACAGGCCCGGGGCTGACAGGCTCCCCCTCCTCTAGGGGGCGCTCGGCTGCCACACCCAGCTGACATAGAACCTTTGTCACAATGCCCGCTACCATGGTGAGGATGCGGGCACTCTGCGGGTGACAGGGACACAGCAGGACTTGGTGTCAGCTCAGCCAATTCTCAGTTCCCCAAAGAAGCTGAATTCTGCAAATTGCTGCTGTTGCTCTTGAAATGATGTCATCAGGTGGGTGTTTTGCTGTAATGCACTGAAAACCAGAGCAGAAATGCTGAAAAATTCCCATGGTATGCATGGTCTTAGGAGCAAAGCACCGTGACTCAGCCTAAGGAGATCTGCCGCTTATTCTTTTGTACTGCCAGCAGATTGTGGAAGTAGAATATAAAAACCATCCTTATGGAGAGATCTTTGCATTTTAGGCTTAGTCTAAGTGTCTCGAAGTAGCCGGGGTTTTTGCTTGGGCCTAATCCATCAGGTCTGATGGCTTTCCTGCTCGTCTCCAGATGAATGTGGTAGAAAATATAAAGCAAGGAAACGTCCTTTGGCCTAGCCTTGCCTTGCCTTATTTCCTTCTCATCCTGTTCTCTGTCCCAGCCTCTCGCACTAAGCCCTCGTCTGGCTGCATGTCTCTTCTTTCCTCTCTCCTTTTCTCCAACTCTCCTGCTTCCTGGCTTTTGTCTTTCCATTCCTCCATTTCAGTCCTGCAGGCCGGCCCTAGATTTTCTTCTTCCCTCCCTTTGGCTTGCTCCCTTCGCTTTCTCCATTTGTTCCATATCCTTCTTTCCGACTTGTCTCTTGGAGACTTTTGGCCACGCTGGACCCAAGTCTGGGGATGTTTTGGAAACTTTTCAGAGGCCTCGCTGCTGACAGGGGGGACAGCAGGCAGTGACAGGTTCGGGGCTGACAGGCTCCCCCTCCTCTAGGGGGCGCTCGGCTGCCACACCCAGCTGACATAGAACCTTTGTCACAATGCCCGCTACCGTGGTGAGGATGCGGGCACTCTGCGGGTGACAGGGACACAGCAGGACTTGGTGTCAGCTCAGCAAGTTCTCAGTTCCCCAAAGAAGCTGAATTCTGCAAATTGCTGCTGTTGCTCTTGAAATGATGTCATCAGGTGGGTGTTTTGGTGTAATACACTGAAAACCAGGGCAGAAATGCTGAAATATTCCCATGGTATGCATGGTCTTAGGAGCAAAGCACCGTGACTCAGCCTAAGGAGATCTGCCGCTTATTCTTTTGTACTGCCAGCAGATTGTGGAAGTAGAGTATAAAAACCATCCTTATGGAGAGATCTTTGCATTTTAGGCTTAGTCTAAGTGTCTCGAAGTAGCCGGGGTTTTTGCTTGGGCCTAATCCATCAGGTCTGATGGCTTTCCTGCTCGTCTCCAGATGAATGTGGTAGAAAATATAAAGCAAGGAAACGTCCTTTGGCCTAGCCTTGCCTTGCCTTATTTCCTTCTCATCCTGTTCTCTGTCCCAGCCTCTCGCACTAAGCCCTCGTCTGGCTGCATGTCTCTTCTTTCCTCTCTCCTTTTCTCCAACTCTCCTGCTTCCTGGCTTTTGTCTTTCCATTCCTCCATTTCAGTCCTGCAGGCCGGCACTAGATTTTCCTCTTCCCTCCCTTTGGCTTGCTCCCTTCGCTTTCTCCCTTTGTTCCATATCCTTCTTTCCGACTTGTCTCTTGGAGACTTTTGGCCACGCTGGACCCAAGTCTGGGGATGTTTTGGAAACTTTTCAGAGGCCTCGCTGCTGACAGGGGGGACAGCAGGCAGCGACAGGCCCGGGGCTGACAGGCTCCCCCTCCTCTAGGGGGCGCTCGGCTGCCACACCCAGCTGACATAGAACCTTTGTCACAATGCCCGCTACCGTGGTGAGGATGCGGGCACTCTGCGGGTGACAGGGACACAGCAGGACTTGGTGTCAGCTCAGCAAGTTCTCAGTTCCCCAAAGAAGCTGAATTCTGCAAATTGCTGCTGTTGCTCTTGAAATGATGTCATCAGGTGGGTGTTTTGGTGTAATACACTGAAAACCAGGGCAAAAATGCTGAAATATTCCCATGGTATGCATGGTCTTAGGAGCAAAGCACCGTGACTCAGCCTAAGGAGATCTGCCGCTTATTCTTTTGTACTGCCAGCAGATTGTGGAAGTAGAGTATAAAAACCATCCTTATGGAGAGATCTTTGCATTTTAGGCTTAGTCTAAGTGTCTCGAAGTAGCCGGGGTTTTTGCTTGGGCCTAATCCATCAGGTCTGATGGCTTTCCTGCTCGTCTCCAGATGAATGTGGTAGAAAATATAAAGCAAGGAAACGTCCTTTGGCCTAGCCTTGCCTTGCCTTATTTCCTTCTCATCCTGTTCTCTGTCCCAGCCTCTCTCACTAACCCCTCGTCTGGCTGCATGTCTCTTCTTTCCTCTCTCCTTTTCTCCAACTCTCCTGCTTCCTGGCTTTTGTCTTTCCATTCCTCCATTTCAGTCCTGCAGGCCGGCACTAGATTTTCCTCTTCCCTCCTTTTGGCTTGCTCCCTTCGCTTTCTCCCTTTGTTCCATATCCTTCTTTCCGACTTGTCTCTTGGAGACTTTTGGCCACGCTGGACCCAAGTCTGGGGATGTTTTGGAAACTTTTCAGAGGCCTCGCTGCTGACAGGGGGGACAGCAGGCAGTGACAGGCCCGGGGCTGACAGGCTCCCCCTCCTCTAGGGGGCGCTCGGCTGCCACACCCAGCTGACATAGAACCTTTGTCACAATGCCCGCTACCATGGTGAGGATGCGGGCACTCTGCGGGTGACAGGGACACAGCAGGACTTGGTGTCAGCTCAGCCAATTCTCAGTTCCCCAAAGAAGCTGAATTCTGCAAATTGCTGCTGTTGCTCTTGAAATGATGTCATCAGGTGGGTGTTTTGCTGTAATGCACTGAAAACCAGAGCAGAAATGCTGAAAAATTCCCATGGTATGCATGGTCTTAGGAGCAAAGCACCGTGACTCAGCCTAAGGAGATCTGCCGCTTATTCTTTTGTACTGCCAGCAGATTGTGGAAGTAGAATATAAAAACCATCCTTATGGAGAGATCTTTGCATTTTAGGCTTAGTCTAAGTGTCTCGAAGTAGCCAGGGTTTTTGCTTGGGCCTAATCCATCAGGTCTGATGGCTTTCCTGCTCGTCTCCAGATGAATGTGGTAGAAAATATAAAGCAAGGAAACGTCCTTTGGCCTAGCCTTGCCTTGCCTTATTTCCTTCTCATCCTGTTCTCTGTCCCAGCCTCTCGCACTAAGCCCTCGTCTGGCTGCATGTCTCTTCTTTCCTCTCTCCTTTTCTCCAACTCTCCTGCTTCCTGGCTTTTGTCTTTCCATTCCTCCATTTCAGTCCTGCAGGCCGGCACTAGATTTTCCTCTTCCCTCCCTTTGGCTTGCTCCCTTCGCTTTCTCCCTTTGTTCCATATCCTTCTTTCCGACTTGTCTCTTGGAGACTTTTGGCCATGCTGGACCCAAGTCTGGGGATGTTTTGGAAACTTTTCAGAGGCCTCGCTGCTGACAGGGGGGACAGCAGGCAGTGACAGGTTCGGGGCTGACAGGCTCCCCCTCCTCTAGGGGGCGCTCGGCTGCCACACCCAGCTGACATAGAACCTTTGTCACAATGCCCGCTACCGTGGTGAGGATGCGGGCACTCTGCGGGTGACAGGGACACAGCAGGACTTGGTGTCAGCTCAGCAAGTTCTCAGTTCCCCAAAGAAGCTGAATTCTGCAAATTGCTGCTGTTGCTCTTGAAATGATGTCATCAGGTGGGTGTTTTGGTGTAATACACTGAAAACCAGAGCAGAAATGCTGAAATATTCCCATGGTATGCATGGTATTAGTAGCAAAGCACCGTGACTCAGCCTAAGGAGATCTGCCGCTTATTCTTTTGTACTGCCAGCAGATTGTGGAAGTAGAGTATAAAAGCCATCCTTATGGAGAGATCTTTGCATTTTAGGCTTAGTCTAAGTGTCTCGAAGTAGCCGGGGTTTTTGCTTGGGCCTAAGTCATCTGGTATGATGTCTTTCCTGCTCGTCTCCAGGTGAATGTGGTAGAAAATATAAAGCAAGGAAACGTCCTTTGGCCTAGCCTTGCCTTGCCTTATTTCCTTCTCATCCTGTTCTCTGTCCCAGCCTCTCGCACTAAGCCCTCGTCTGGCTGCATGTCTCTTCTTTCCTCTCTCCTTTTCTCCAACTCTCCTGCTTCCTGGCTTTTGTCTTTCCATTCCTCCATTTCAGTCCTGCAGGCCGGCACTAGATTTTCCTCTTCCCTCCCTTTGGCTTGCTCCCTTCGCTTTCTCCCTTTGTTCCATATCCTTCTTTCCGACTTGTCTCTTGGAGACTTTTGGCCACGCTGGACCCAAGTCTGGGGATGTTTTGGAAACTTTTCAGAGGCCTCGCTGCTGACAGGGGGGACAGCAGGCAGTGACAGGCCCGGGGCTGACAGGCTCTCCCTCGCCTAGGGGGCGCTCGGCTGCCACACCCAGCTGACATAGAACCTTTGTCACAATGCCCGCTACCGTGGTGAGGATGCGTGCACTCTGCGGGTGACAGGGACACAGCAGGACTTGGTGTCAGCTCAGCCAATTCTCAGTTCCCCAAAGAAGCTGAATTCTGCAAATTGCTGCTGTTGCTCTTGAAATGATGTCATCAGGTGGGTGTTTTGCTGTAATGCACTGAAAACCAGAGCAGAAATGCTGAAATATTCCCATGGTATGCATGGTCTTAGGAGCAAAGCACCGTGACTCAGCCTAAGGAGATCTGCCGCTTATTCTTTTGTACTGCCAGCAGATTGTGGAAGTAGAATATAAAAACCATCCTTATGGAGAGATCTTTGCATTTTAGGCTTAGTCTAAGTGTGTCGAAGTAGCCGGGGTTTTTGCTTGGGCCTAATCCATCAGGTCTGATGGCTTTCCTGCTCGTCTCCAGATGAATGTGGTAGAAAATATAAAGCAAGGAAACATCCTTTGGCCTAGCCTTGCCTTGCCTTATTTCCTTCTCATCCTGTTCTCTGTCCCAGCCTCTCGCACTAAGCCCTCGTCTGGCTGCATGTCTCTTCTTTCCTCTCTCCTTTTCTCCAACTCTCCTGCTTCCTGGCTTTTGTCTTTCCATTCCTCCATTTCAGTCCTGCAGGCCGGCACTAGATTTTCCTCTTCCCTCCCTTTGGCTTGCTCCCTTCGCTTTCTCCCTTTGTTCCATATCCTTCTTTCCGACTTGTCTCTTGGACACTTTTGGCCACGCTGGACCCAAGTCTGGGGATGTTTTGGAAACTTTTCAGAGGCCTCGCTGCTGACAGGGGGGACAGCAGGCAGTGACAGGCCCGGGGCTGACAGGCTCCCCCTCTTCTAGGGGGCACTCGGCTGCCACACCCAGCTGACATAGAACCTTTGTTACAATGCCCGCTACCGTGGTGAGGATGCGGGCACTCTGCGGGTGACAGGGACACAGCAGGACTTGGTGTCAGCTCAGCAAGTTCTCAGTTCCCCAAAGAAGCTGAATTCTGCAAATTGCTGCTGTTGCTCTTGAAATGATGTCATCAGGTGGGTGTTTTGGTGTAATACACTGAAAACCAGAGCAGAAATGCTGAAATATTTCCATGGTATGCATGGTCTTAGGAGCAAAGCACCGTGACTCAGCCTAAGGAGATCTGCCGCTTATTCTTTTGTACTGCCAGCAGATTGTGGAAGTAGAGTATAAAAACCATCCTTATGGAGAGATCTTTGCATTTTAGGCTTAGTATAAGTGTCTCGAAGTAGCCGGGGTTTTTGCTTGGGCCTAATCCATCAGGTCTGATGGCTTTCCTGCTCGTCTCCAGATGAATGTGGTAGAAAATATAAAGCAAGGAAACGTCCTTTGGCCTAGCCTTGCCTTGCCTTATTTCCTTCTCATCCTGTTCTCTGTCCCAGCCTCTCGCACTAAGCCCTCGTCTGGCTGCATGTCTCTTCTTTCCTCTCTCCTTTTCTCCAACTCTCCTGCTTCCTGGCTTTTGTCTTTCCATTCCTCCATTTCAGTCCTGGAGGCCGGCACTAGATTTTCCTCTTCCCTCCCTTTGGCTTGCTCCCTTCGCTTTCTCCCTTTGTTCCATATCCTTCTTTCCGACTTGTCTCTTGGAGACTTTTGGCCACGCTGGACCCAAGTCTGGGGATGTTTTGGAAACTTTTCAGAGGCCTCGCTGCTGACAGGGGGGACAGCAGGCAGCGACAGGCCCGGGGCTGACAGGCTCCCCCTCCTCTAGGGGGCGCTCGGCTGCCACACCCAGCTGACATAGAACCTTTGTCACAATGCCCGCTACTGTGGTGAGGATGCGGGCACTCTGCGGGTGACAGGGACACAGCAGGACTTGGTGTCAGCTCAGCAAGTTCTCAGTTCCCCAAAGAAGCTGAATTCTGCAAATTGCTGCTGTTGCTCTTGAAATGATGTCATCAGGTGGGTGTTTTGGTGTAATACACTGAAAACCAGAGCAGAAATGCTGAAATATTCCCATGGTATGCATGGTCTTAGGAGCAAAGCACCGTGACTCAGCCTAAGGAGATCTGCCGCTTATTCTTTTGTACTGCCAGCAGATTGTGGAAGTAGAGTATAAAAACCATCCTTATGGAGAGATCTTTGCATTTTAGGCTTAGTATAAGTGTCTCGAAGTAGCCGGGGTTTTTGCTTGGGCCTAATCCATCAGGTCTGATGGCTTTCCTGCTCGTCTCCAGATGAATGTGGTAGAAAATATAAAGCAAGGAAACGTCCTTTGGCCTAGCCTTGCCTTGCCTTATTTCCTTCTCATCCTGTTCTCTGTCCCAGCCTCTCGCACTAAGCCCTCGTCTGGCTGCATGTCTCTTCTTTCCTCTCTCCTTTTCTCCAACTCTCCTGCTTCCTGGCTTTTGTCTTTCCATTCCTCCATTTCAGTCCTGGAGGCCGGCACTAGATTTTCCTCTTCCCTCCCTTTGGCTTGCTCCCTTCGCTTTCTCCCTTTGTTCCATATCCTTCTTTCCGACTTGTCTCTTGGAGACTTTTGGCCACGCTGGACCCAAGTCTGGGGATGTTTTGGAAACTTTTCAGAGGCCTCGCTGCTGACAGGGGGGACAGCAGGCAGCGACAGGCCCGGGGCTGACAGGCTCCCCCTCCTCTAGGGGGCGCTCGGCTGCCACACCCAGCTGACATAGAACCTTTGTCACAATGCCCGCTACTGTGGTGAGGATGCGGGCACTCTGCGGGTGACAGGGACACAGCAGGACTTGGTGTCAGCTCAGCAAGTTCTCAGTTCCCCAAAGAAGCTGAATTCTGCAAATTGCTGCTGTTGCTCTTGAAATGATGTCATCAGGTGGGTGTTTTGGTGTAATACACTGAAAACCAGAGCAGAAATGCTGAAATATTCCCATGGTATGCATGGTCTTAGGAGCAAAGCACCGTGACTCAGCCTAAGGAGATCTGCCGCTTATTCTTTTGTACTGCCAGCAGATTGTGGAAGTAGAGTATAAAAACCATCCTTATGGAGAGATCTTTGCATTTTAGGCTTAGTATAAGTGTCTCGAAGTAGCCGGGGTTTTTGCTTGGGCCTAATCCATCAGGTCTGATGGCTTTCCTGCTCGTCTCCAGATGAATGTGGTAGAAAATATAAAGCAAGGAAACGTCCTTTGGCCTAGCCTTGCCTTGCCTTATTTCCTTCTCATCCTGTTCTCTGTCCCAGCCTCTCGCACTAAGCCCTCGTCTGGCTGCATGTCTCTTCTTTCCTCTCTCCTTTTCTCCAACTCTCCTGCTTCCTGGCTTTTGTCTTTCCATTCCTCCATTTCAGTCCTGGAGGCCGGCACTAGATTTTCCTCTTCCCTCCCTTTGGCTTGCTCCCTTCGCTTTCTCCCTTTGTTCCATATCCTTCTTTCCGACTTGTCTCTTGGAGACTTTTGGCCACGCTGGACCCAAGTCTGGGGATGTTTTGGAAACTTTTCAGAGGCCTCGCTGCTGACAGGGGGGACAGCAGGCAGCGACAGGCCCGGGGCTGACAGGCTCCCCCTCCTCTAGGGGGCGCTCGGCTGCCACACCCAGCTGACATAGAACCTTTGTCACAATGCCCGCTACCGTGGTGAGGATGCGGGCACTCTGCGGGTGACAGGGACACAGCAGGACTTGGTGTCAGCTCAGCAAGTTCTCAGTTCCCCAAAGAAGCTGAATTCTGCAAATTGCTGCTGTTGCTCTTGAAATGATGTCATCAGGTGGGTGTTTTGGTGTAATACACTGAAAACCAGAGCAGAAATGCTGAAATATTCCCATGGTATGCATGGTCTTAGGAGCAAAGCACCGTGACTCAGCCTAAGGAGATCTGCCGCTTATTCTTTTGTACTGCCAGCAGATTGTGGAAGTAGAGTATAAAAACCATCCTTATGGAGAGATCTTTGCATTTTAGGCTTAGTATAAGTGTCTCGAAGTAGCCGGGGTTTTTGCTTGGGCCTAATCCATCAGGTCTGATGGCTTTCCTGCTCGTCTCCAGATGAATGTGGTAGAAAATATAAAGCAAGGAAACGTCCTTTGGCCTAGCCTTGCCTTGCCTTATTTCCTTCTCATCCTGTTCTCTGTCCCAGCCTCTCGCACTAAGCCCTCGTCTGGCTGCATGTCTCTTCTTTCCTCTCTCCTTTTCTCCAACTCTCCTGCTTCCTGGCTTTTGTCTTTCCATTCCTCCATTTCAGTCCTGGAGGCCGGCACTAGATTTTCCTCTTCCCTCCCTTTGGCTTGCTCCCTTCGCTTTCTCCCTTTGTTCCATATCCTTCTTTCCGACTTGTCTCTTGGAGACTTTTGGCCACGCTGGACCCAAGTCTGGGGATGTTTTGGAAACTTTTCAGAGGCCTCGCTGCTGACAGGGGGGACAGCAGGCAGCGACAGGCCCGGGGCTGACAGGCTCCCCCTCCTCTAGGGGGCGCTCGGCTGCCACACCCAGCTGACATAGAACCTTTGTCACAATGCCCGCTACTGTGGTGAGGATGCGGGCACTCTGCGGGTGACAGGGACACAGCAGGACTTGGTGTCAGCTCAGCAAGTTCTCAGTTCCCCAAAGAAGCTGAATTCTGCAAATTGCTGCTGTTGCTCTTGAAATGATGTCATCAGGTGGGTGTTTTGGTGTAATACACTGAAAACCAGAGCAGAAATGCTGAAATATTCCCATGGTATGCATGGTCTTAGGAGCAAAGCACCGTGACTCAGCCTAAGGAGATCTGCCGCTTATTCTTTTGTACTGCCAGCAGATTGTGGAAGTAGAGTATAAAAACCATCCTTATGGAGAGATCTTTGCATTTTAGGCTTAGTCTAAGTGTCTCGAAGTAGCCGGGGTTTTTGCTTGGGCCTAATCCATCAGGTCTGATGGCTTTCCTGCTCGTCTCCAGATGAATGTGGTAGAAAATATAAAGCAAGGAAACGTCCTTTGGCCTAGCCTTGCCTTGCCTTATTTCCTTCTCATCCTGTTCTCTGTCCCAGCCTCTCGCACTAAGCCCTCGTCTGGCTGCATGTCTCTTCTTTCCTCTCTCCTTTTCTCCAACTCTCCTGCTTCCTGGCTTTTGTCTTTCCATTCCTCCATTTCAGTCCTGCAGGCCGGCACTAGATTTTCCTCTTCCCTCCCTTTGGCTTGCTCCCTTCGCTTTCTCCCTTTGTTCCATATCCTTCTTTCCGACTTGTCTCTTGGAGACTTTTGGCCACGCTGGACCCAAGTCTGGGGATGTTTTGGAAACTTTTCAGAGGCCTCGCTGCTGACAGGGGGGACAGCAGGCAGCGACAGGCCCGGGGCTGACAGGCTCCCCCTCCTCTAGGGGGCGCTCGGCTGCCACACCCAGCTGACATAGAACCTTTGTCACAATGCCCGCTACCGTGGTGAGGATGCGGGCACTCTGCGGGTGACAGGGACACAGCAGGACTTGGTGTCAGCTCAGCAAGTTCTCAGTTCCCCAAAGAAGCTGAATTCTGCAAATTGCTGCTGTTGCTCTTGAAATGATGTCATCAGGTGGGTGTTTTGGTGTAATACACTGAAAACCAGAGCAGAAATGCTGAAATATTCCCATGGTATGCATGGTCTTAGGAGCAAAGCACCGTGACTCAGCCTAAGGAGATCTGCCGCTTATTCTTTTGTACTGCCAGCAGATTGTGGAAGTAGAGTATAAAAACCATCCTTATGGAGAGATCTTTGCATTTTAGGCTTAGTCTAAGTGTCTCGAAGTAGCCGGGGTTTTTGCTTGGGCCTAATCCATCAGGTCTGATGGCTTTCCTGCTCGTCTCCAGATGAATGTGGTAGAAAATATAAAGCAAGGAAACGTCCTTTGGCCTAGCCTTGCCTTGCCTTATTTCCTTCTCATCCTGTTCTCTGTCCCAGCCTCTCGCACTAAGCCCTCGTCTGGCTGCATGTCTCTTCTTTCCTCTCTCCTTTTCTCCAACTCTCCTGCTTCCTGGCTTTTGTCTTTCCATTCCTCCATTTCAGTCCTGGAGGCCGGCACTAGATTTTCCTCTTCCCTCCCTTTGGCTTGCTCCCTTCGCTTTCTCCCTTTGTTCCATATCCTTCTTTCCGACTTGTCTCTTGGAGACTTTTGGCCACGCTGGACCCAAGTCTGGGGATGTTTTGGAAACTTTTCAGAGGCCTCGCTGCTGACAGGGGGGACAGCAGGCAGCGACAGGCCCGGGGCTGACAGGCTCCCCCTCGTCTAGGGGGCGCTCGGCTGCCACACCCAGCTGACATAGAACCTTTGTCACAATGCCCGCTACCGTGGTGAGGATGCGGGCACTCTGCGGGTGACAGGGACACAGCAGGACTTGGTGTCAGCTCAGCAAGTTCTCAGTTCCCCAAAGAAGCTGAATTCTGCAAATTGCTGCTGTTGCTCTTGAAATGATGTCATCAGGTGGGTGTTTTGGTGTAATACACTGAAAACCAGGGCAGAAATGCTGAAATATTCCCATGGTATGCATGGTCTTAGGAGCAAAGCACCGTGACTCAGCCTAAGGAGATCTGCCGCTTATTCTTTTGTACTGCCAGCAGATTGTGGAAGTAGAGTATAAAAACCATCCTTATGGAGAGATCTTTGCATTTTAGGCTTAGTCTAAGTGTCTCGAAGTAGCCGGGGTTTTTGCTTGGGCCTAATCCATCAGGTCTGATGGCTTTCCTGCTCGTCTCCAGATGAATGTGGTAGAAAATATAAAGCAAGGAAACGTCCTTTGGCCTAGCCTTGCCTTGCCTTATTTCCTTCTCATCCTGTTCTCTGTCCCAGCCTCTCGCACTAAGCCCTCGTCTGGCTGCATGTCTCTTCTTTCCTCTCTCCTTTTCTCCAACTCTCCTGCTTCCTGGCTTTTGTCTTTCCATTCCTCCATTTCAGTCCTGCAGGCCGGCACTAGATTTTCCTCTT
The DNA here is from genome assembly GCF_037038585.1 of Patagioenas fasciata. Lineage (NCBI taxonomy): Eukaryota > Metazoa > Chordata > Aves > Columbiformes > Columbidae > Patagioenas > Patagioenas fasciata. Next base: position 22,607,043 of record NC_092524.1, on the reverse strand, counting down.
CCCTCCCTTTGGCTTGCTCCCTTCGCTTTCTCCCTTTGTTCCATATCCTTCTTTCCGACTTGTCTCTTGGAGACTTTTGGCCACGCTGGACCCAAGTCTGGGGATGTTTTGGAAACTTTTCAGAGGCCTCGCTGCTGACAGGGGGGACAGCAGGCAGCGACAGGCCCGGGGCTGACAGGCTCCCCCTCCTCTAGGGGGCGCTCGGCTGCCACACCCAGCTGACATAGAACCTTTGTCACAATGCCCGCTACCGTGGTGAGGATGCGGGCACTCTGCGGGTGACAGGGACACAGCAGGACTTGGTGTCAGCTCAGCAAGTTCTCAGTTCCCCAAAGAAGCTGAATTCTGCAAATTGCTGCTGTTGCTCTTGAAATGATGTCATCAGGTGGGTGTTTTGGTGTAATACACTGAAAACCAGAGCAGAAATGCTGAAATATTCCCATGGTATGCATGGTCTTAGGAGCAAAGCACCGTGACTCAGCCTAAGGAGATCTGCCGCTTATTCTTTTGTACTGCCAGCAGATTGTGGAAGTAGAGTATAAAAACCATGCTTATGGAGAGATCTTTGCATTTTAGGCTTAGTCTAAGTGTCTCGAAGTAGCCGGGGTTTTTGCTTGGGCCTAATCCATCAGGTCTGATGGCTTTCCTGCTCGTCTCCAGATGAATGTGGTAGAAAATATAAAGCAAGGAAACGTCCTTTGGCCTAGCCTTGCCTTGCCTTATTTCCTTCTCATCCTGTTCTCTGTCCCAGCCTCTCGCACTAAGCCCTCGTCTGGCTGCATGTCTCTTCTTTCCTCTCTCCTTTTCTCCAACTCTCCTGCTTCCTGGCTTTTGTCTTTCCATTCCTCCATTTCAGTCCTGCAGGCCGGCCCTAGATTTTCTTCTTCCCTCCCTTTGGCTTGCTCCCTTCGCTTTCTCCATTTGTTCCATATCCTTCTTTCCGACTTGTCTCTTGGAGACTTTTGGCCACGCTGGACCCAAGTCTGGGGATGTTTTGGAAACTTTTCAGAGGCCTCGCTGCTGACAGGGGGGACAGCAGGCAGTGACAGGTTCGGGGCTGACAGGCTCCCCCTCCTCTAGGGGGCGCTCGGCTGCCACACCCAGCTGACATAGAACCTTTGTCACAATGCCCGCTACCGTGGTGAGGATGCGGGCACTCTGCGGGTGACAGGGACACAGCAGGACTTGGTGTCAGCTCAGCAAGTTCTCAGTTCCCCAAAGAAGCTGAATTCTGCAAATTGCTGCTGTTGCTCTTGAAATGATGTCATCAGGTGGGTGTTTTGGTGTAATACACTGAAAACCAGGGCAGAAATGCTGAAATATTCCCATGGTATGCATGGTCTTAGGAGCAAAGCACCGTGACTCAGCCTAAGGAGATCTGCCGCTTATTCTTTTGTACTGCCAGCAGATTGTGGAAGTAGAGTATAAAAACCATCCTTATGGAGAGATCTTTGCATTGTAGGCTTAGTCTAAGTGTCTCGAAGTAGCCGGGGTTTTTGCTTGGGCCTAATCCATCAGGTCTGATGGCTTTCCTGCTCGTCTCCAGATGAATGTGGTAGAAAATATAAAGCAAGGAAACGTCCTTTGGCCTAGCCTTGCCTTGCCTTATTTCCTTCTCATCCTGTTCTCTGTCCCAGCCTCTCGCACTAAGCCCTCGTCTGGCTGCATGTCTCTTCTTTCCTCTCTCCTTTTCTCCAACTCTCCTGCTTCCTGGCTTTTGTCTTTCCATTCCTCCATTTCAGTCCTGCAGGCCGGCACTAGATTTTCCTCTTCCCTCCCTTTGGCTTGCTCCCTTCGCTTTCTCCCTTTGTTCCATATCCTTCTTTCCGACTTGTCTCTTGGAGACTTTTGGCCACGCTGGACCCAAGTCTGGGGATGTTTTGGAAACTTTTCAGAGGCCTCGCTGCTGACAGGGGGGACAGCAGGCAGCGACAGGCCCGGGGCTGACAGGCTCCCCCTCCTCTAGGGGGCGCTCGGCTGCCACACCCAGCTGACATAGAACCTTTGTCACAATGCCCGCTACCGTGGTGAGGATGCGGGCACTCTGCGGGTGACAGGGACACAGCAGGACTTGGTGTCAGCTCAGCAAGTTCTCAGTTCCCCAAAGAAGCTGAATTCTGCAAATTGCTGCTGTTGCTCTTGAAATGATGTCATCAGGTGGGTGTTTTGGTGTAATACACTGAAAACCAGAGCAGAAATGCTGAAATATTCCCATGGTATGCATGGTCTTAGGAGCAAAGCACCGTGACTCAGCCTAAGGAGATCTGCCGCTTATTCTTTTGTACTGCCAGCAGATTGTGGAAGTAGAGTATAAAAACCATCCTTATGGAGAGATCTTTGCATTTTAGGCTTAGTCTAAGTGTCTCGAAGTAGCCGGGGTTTTTGCTTGGGCCTAATCCATCAGGTCTGATGGCTTTCCTGCTCGTCTCCAGATGAATGTGGTAGAAAATATAAAGCAAGGAAACATCCTTTGGCCTAGCCTTGCCTTGCCTTATTTCCTTCTCATCCTGTTCTCTGTCCCAGCCTCTCGCACTAAGCCCTCGTCTGGCTGCATGTCTCTTCTTTCCTCTCTCCTTTTCTCCAACTCTCCTGCTTCCTGGCTTTTGTCTTTCCATTCCTCCATTTCAGTCCTGCAGGCCGGCACTAGATTTTCCTCTTCCCTCCCTTTGGCTTGCTCCCTTCGCTTTCTCCCTTTGTTCCATATCCTTCTTTCCGACTTGTCTCTTGGAGACTTTTGGCCACGCTGGACCCAAGTCTGGGGATGTTTTGGAAACTTTTCAGAGGCCTCGCTGCTGACAGGGGGGACAGCAGGCAGCGACAGGCCCGGGGCTGACAGGCTCCCCCTCCTCTAGGGGGCGCTCGGCTGCCACACCCAGCTGACATAGAACCTTTGTCACAATGCCCGCTACCGTGGTGAGGATGCGGGCACTCTGCGGGTGACAGGGACACAGCAGGACTTGGTGTCAGCTCAGCAAGTTCTCAGTTCCCCAAAGAAGCTGAATTCTGCAAATTGCTGCTGTTGCTCTTGAAATGATGTCATCAGGTGGGTGTTTTGGTGTAATACACTGAAAACCAGAGCAGAAATGCTGAAATATTCCCATGGTATGCATGGTCTTAGGAGCAAAGCACCGTGACTCAGCCTAAGGAGATCTGCCAGTTATTCTTTTGTACTGCCAGCAGATTGTGGAAGTAGAGTATAAAAACCATCCTTATGGAGAGATCTTTGCATTTTAGGCTTAGTCTAAGTGTCTCGAAGTAGCCGGGGTTTTTGCTTGGGCCTAATCCATCAGGTCTGATGGCTTTCCTGCTCGTCTCCAGATGAATGTGGTAGAAAATATAAAGCAAGGAAACGTCCTTTGGCCTAGCCTTGCCTTGCCTTATTTCCTTCTCATCCTGTTCTCTGTCCCAGCCTCTCGCACTAAGCCCTCGTCTGGCTGCATGTCTCTTCTTTCCTCTCTCCTTTTCTCCAACTCTCCTGCTTCCTGGCTTTTGTCTTTCCATTCCTCCATTTCAGTCCTGCAGGCCAGCACTAGATTTTCCTCTTCCCTCCCTTTGGCTTGCTCCCTTCGCTTTCTCCCTTTGTTCCATATCCTTCTTTCCGACTTGTCTCTTGGAGACTTTTGGCCACGCTGGACCCAAGTCTGGGGATGTTTTGGAAACTTTTCAGAGGCCTCGCTGCTGACAGGGGGGACAGCAGGCAGCGACAGGCCCGGGGCTGACAGGCTCCCCCTCCTCTAGGGGGCGCTCGGCTGCCACACCCAGCTGACATAGAACCTTTGTCACAATGCCCGCTACCGTGGTGAGGATGCGGGCACTCTGCGGGTGACAGGGACACAGCAGGACTTGGTGTCAGCTCAGCAAGTTCTCAGTTCCCCAAAGAAGCTGAATTCTGCAAATTGCTGCTGTTGCTCTTGAAATGATGTCATCAGGTGGGTGTTTTGGTGTAATACACTGAAAACCAGAGCAGAAATGCTGAAATATTCCCATGGTATGCATGGTCTTAGGAGCAAAGCACCGTGACTCAGCCTAAGGAGATCTGCCGCTTATTCTTTTGTACTGCCAGCAGATTGTGGAAGTAGAGTATAAAAACCATCCTTATGGAGAGATCTTTGCATTTTAGGCTTAGTCTAAGTGTCTCGAAGTAGCCGGGGTTTTTGCTTGGGCCTAATCCATCAGGTCTGATGGCTTTCCTGCTCGTCTCCAGATGAATGTGGTAGAAAATATAAAGCAAGGAAACATCCTTTGGCCTAGCCTTGCCTTGCCTTATTTCCTTCTCATCCTGTTCTCTGTCCCAGCCTCTCGCACTAAGCCCTCGTCTGGCTGCATGTCTCTTCTTTCCTCTCTCCTTTTCTCCAACTCTCCTGCTTCCTGGCTTTTGTCTTTCCATTCCTCCATTTCAGTCCTGCAGGCCGGCACTAGATTTTCCTCTTCCCTCCCTTTGGCTTGCTCCCTTCGCTTTCTCCCTTTGTTCCATATCCTTCTTTCCGACTTGTCTCTTGGAGACTTTTGGCCACGCTGGACCCAAGTCTGGGGATGTTTTGGAAACTTTTCAGAGGCCTCGCTGCTGACAGGGGGGACAGCAGGCAGCGACAGGCCCGGGGCTGACAGGCTCCCCCTCCTCTAGGGGGCGCTCGGCTGCCACACCCAGCTGACATAGAACCTTTGTCACAATGCCCGCTACCGTGGTGAGGATGCGGGCACTCTGCGGGTGACAGGGACACAGCAGGACTTGGTGTCAGCTCAGCAAGTTCTCAGTTCCCCAAAGAAGCTGAATTCTGCAAATTGCTGCTGTTGCTCTTGAAATGATGTCATCAGGTGGGTGTTTTGGTGTAATACACTGAAAACCAGAGCAGAAATGCTGAAATATTCCCATGGTATGCATGGTCTTAGGAGCAAAGCACCGTGACTCAGCCTAAGGAGATCTGCCAGTTATTCTTTTGTACTGCCAGCAGATTGTGGAAGTAGAGTATAAAAACCATCCTTATGGAGAGATCTTTGCATTTTAGGCTTAGTCTAAGTGTCTCGAAGTAGCCGGGGTTTTTGCTTGGGCCTAATCCATCAGGTCTGATGGCTTTCCTGCTCGTCTCCAGATGAATGTGGTAGAAAATATAAAGCAAGGAAACGTCCTTTGGCCTAGCCTTGCCTTGCCTTATTTCCTTCTCATCCTGTTCTCTGTCCCAGCCTCTCGCACTAAGCCCTCGTCTGGCTGCATGTCTCTTCTTTCCTCTCTCCTTTTCTCCAACTCTCCTGCTTCCTGGCTTTTGTCTTTCCATTCCTCCATTTCAGTCCTGCAGGCCAGCACTAGATTTTCCTCTTCCCTCCCTTTGGCTTGCTCCCTTCGCTTTCTCCCTTTGTTCCATATCCTTCTTTCCGACTTGTCTCTTGGAGACTTTTGGCCACGCTGGACCCAAGTCTGGGGATGTTTTGGAAACTTTTCAGAGGCCTCGCTGCTGACAGGGGGGACAGCAGGCAGCGACAGGCCCGGGGCTGACAGGCTCCCCCTCCTCTAGGGGGCGCTCGGCTGCCACACCCAGCTGACATAGAACCTTTGTCACAATGCCCGCTACCGTGGTGAGGATGCGGGCACTCTGCGGGTGACAGGGACACAGCAGGACTTGGTGTCAGCTCAGCAAGTTCTCAGTTCCCCAAAGAAGCTGAATTCTGCAAATTGCTGCTGTTGCTCTTGAAATGATGTCATCAGGTGGGTGTTTTGGTGTAATACACTGAAAACCAGAGCAGAAATGCTGAAATATTCCCATGGTATGCATGGTCTTAGGAGCAAAGCACCGTGACTCAGCCTAAGGAGATCTGCCGCTTATTCTTTTGTACTGCCAGCAGATTGTGGAAGTAGAGTATAAAAACCATCCTTATGGAGAGATCTTTGCATTTTAGGCTTAGTCTAAGTGTCTCGAAGTAGCCGGGGTTTTTGCTTGGGCCTAATCCATCAGGTCTGATGGCTTTCCTGCTCGTCTCCAGATGAATGTGGTAGAAAATATAAAGCAAGGAAACGTCCTTTGGCCTAGCCTTGCCTTGCCTTATTTCCTTCTCATCCTGTTCTCTGTCCCAGCCTCTCGCACTAAGCCCTCGTCTGGCTGCATGTCTCTTCTTTCCTCTCTCCTTTTCTCCAACTCTCCTGCTTCCTGGCTTTTGTCTTTCCATTCCTCCATTTCAGTCCTGCAGGCCGGCCCTAGATTTTCTTCTTCCCTCCCTTTGGCTTGCTCCCTTCGCTTTCTCCCTTTGTTCCATATCCTTCTTTCCGACTTGTCTCTTGGAGACTTTTGGCCACGCTGGACCCAAGTCTGGGGATGTTTTGGAAACTTTTCAGAGGCCTCGCTGCTGACAGGGGGGACAGCAGGCAGTGACAGGTTCGGGGCTGACAGGCTCCCCCTCCTCTAGGGGGCGCTCGGCTGCCACACCCAGCTGACATAGAACCTTTGTCACAATGCCCGCTACCGTGGTGAGGATGCGGGCACTCTGCGGGTGACAGGGACACAGCAGGACTTGGTGTCAGCTCAGCAAGTTCTCAGTTCCCCAAAGAAGCTGAATTCTGCAAATTGCTGCTGTTGCTCTTGAAATGATGTCATCAGGTGGGTGTTTTGGTGTAATACACTGAAAACCAGAGCAGAAATGCTGAAATATTCCCATGGTATGCATGGTCTTAGGAGCAAAGCACCGTGACTCAGCCTAAGGAGATCTGCCGCTTATTCTTTTGTACTGCCAGCAGATTGTGGAAGTAGAGTATAAAAACCATCCTTATGGAGAGATCTTTGCATTTTAGGCTTAGTCTAAGTGTCTCGAAGTAGCCGGGGTTTTTGCTTGGGCCTAATCCATCAGGTCTGATGGCTTTCCTGCTCGTCTCCAGATGAATGTGGTAGAAAATATAAAGCAAGGAAACGTCCTTTGGCCTAGCCTTGCCGTGCCTTATTTCCTTCTCATCCTGTTCTCTGTCCCAGCCTCTCGCACTAAGCCCTCGTCTGGCTGCATGTCTCTTCTTTCCTCTCTCCTTTTCTCCAACTCTCCTGCTTCCTGGCTTTTGTCTTTCCATTCCTCCATTTCAGTCCTGCAGGCCGGCACTAGATTTTCCTCTTCCCTCCCTTTGGCTTGCTCCCTTCGCTTTCTCCCTTTGTTCCATATCCTTCTTTCCGACTTGTCTCTTGGAGACTTTTGGCCACGCTGGACCCAAGTCTGGGGATGTTTTGGAAACTTTTCAGAGGCCTCGCTGCTGACAGGGGGGACAGCAGGCAGCGACAGGCCCGGGGCTGACAGGCTACCCCTCCTCTAGGGGGCGCTCGGCTGCCACACCCAGCTGACATAGAACCTTTGTCACAATGCCCGCTACCGTGGTGAGGATGCGGGCACTCTGCGGGTGACAGGGACACAGCAGGACTTGGTGTCAGCTCAGCAAGTTCTCAGTTCCCCAAAGAAGCTGAATTCTGCAAATTGCTGCTGTTGCTCTTGAAATGATGTCATCAGGTGGGTGTTTTGGTGTAATACACTGAAAACCAGAGCAGAAATGCTGAAATATTCCCATGGTATGCATGGTCTTAGGAGCAAAGCACCGTGACTCAGCCTAAGGAGATCTGCCGCTTATTCTTTTGTACTGCCAGCAGATTGTGGAAGTAGAGTATAAAAACCATGCTTATGGAGAGATCTTTGCAGTTTAGGCTTAGTCTAAGTGTCTCGAAGTAGCCGGGGTTTTTGCTTGGGCCTAATCCATCAGGTCTGATGGCTTTCCTGCTCGTCTCCAGATGAATGTGGTAGAAAATATAAAGCAAGGAAACGTCCTTTGGCCTAGCCTTGCCTTGCCTTATTTCCTTCTCATCCTGTTCTCTGTCCCAGCCTCTCGCACTAAGCCCTCGTCTGGCTGCATGTCTCTTCTTTCCTCTCTCCTTTTCTCCAACTCTCCTGCTTCCTGGCTTTTGTCTTTCCATTCCTCCATTTCAGTCCTGCAGGCCAGCACTAGATTTTCCTCTTCCCTCCCTTTGGCTTGCTCCCTTCGCTTTCTCCCTTTGTTCCATATCCTTCTTTCCGACTTGTCTCTTGGAGACTTTTGGCCACGCTGGACCCAAGTCTGGGGATGTTTTGGAAACTTTTCAGAGGCCTCGCTGCTGACAGGGGGGACAGCAGGCAGCGACAGGCCCGGGGCTGACAGGCTCCCCCTCGCCTAGGGGGCGCTCGGCTGCCACACCCAGCTGACATAGAACCTTTGTCACAATGCCCGCTACCGTGGTGAGGATGCGGGCACTCTGCGGGTGACAGGGACACAGCAGGACTTGGTGTCAGCTCAGCAAGTTCTCAGTTCCCCAAAGAAGCTGAATTCTGCAAATTGCTGCTGTTGCTCTTGAAATGATGTCATCAGGTGGGTGTTTTGGTGTAATACACTGAAAACCAGAGCAGAAATGCTGAAATATTCCCATGGTATGCATGGTCTTAGGAGCAAAGCACCGTGACTCAGCCTAAGGAGATCTGCCGCTTATTCTTTTGTACTGCCAGCAGATTGTGGAAGTAGAGTATAAAAACCATCCTTATGGAGAGATCTTTGCATTTTAGGCTTAGTCTAAGTGTCTCGAAGTAGCCGGGGTTTTTGCTTGGGCCTAATCCATCAGGTCTGATGGCTTTCCTGCTCGTCTCCAGATGAATGTGGTAGAAAATATAAAGCAAGGAAACGTCCTTTGGCCTAGCCTTGCCTTGCCTTATTTCCTTCTCATCCTGTTCTCTGTCCCAGCCTCTCGCACTAAGCCCTCGTCTGGCTGCATGTCTCTTCTTTCCTCTCTCCTTTTCTCCAACTCTCCTGCTTCCTGGCTTTTGTCTTTCCATTCCTCCATTTCAGTCCTGCAGGCCGGCACTAGATTTTCCTCTTCCCTCCCTTTGGCTTGCTCCCTTCGCTTTCTCCCTTTGTTCCATATCCTTCTTTCCGACTTGTCTCTTGGAGACTTTTGGCCACGCTGGACCCAAGTCTGGGGATGTTTTGGAAACTTTTCAGAGGCCTCGCTGCTGACAGGGGGGACAGCAGGCAGTGACAGGCCCGGGGCTGACAGGCTCTCCCTCCTCTAGGGGGCGCTCGGCTGCCACACCCAGCTGACATAGAACCTTTGTCACAATGCCCGCTACCGTGGTGAGGATGCGGGCACTCTGCGGGTGACAGGGACACAGCAGGACTTGGTGTCAGCTCAGCAAGTTCTCAGTTCCCCAAAGAAGCTGAATTCTGCAAATTGCTGCTGTTGCTCTTGAAATGATGTCATCAGGTGGGTGTTTTGGTGTAATACACTGAAAACCAGGGCAGAAATGCTGAAATATTCCCATGGTATGCATGGTCTTAGGAGCAAAGCACCGTGACTCAGCCTAAGGAGATCTGCCGCTTATTCTTTTGTACTGCCAGCAGATTGTGGAAGTAGAGTATAAAAACCATCCTTATGGAGAGATCTTTGCATTGTAGGCTTAGTCTAAGTGTCTCGAAGTAGCCGGGGTTTTTGCTTGGGCCTAATCCATCAGGTCTGATGGCTTTCCTGCTCGTCTCCAGATGAATGTGGTAGAAAATATAAAGCAAGGAAACGTCCTTTGGCCTAGCCTTGCCTTGCCTTATTTCCTTCTCATCCTGTTCTCTGTCCCAGCCTCTCGCACTAAGCCCTCGTCTGGCTGCATGTCTCTTCTTTCCTCTCTCCTTTTCTCCAACTCTCCTGCTTCCTGGCTTTTGTCTTTCCATTCCTCCATTTCAGTCCTGCAGGCCGGCACTAGATTTTCCTCTTCCCTCCCTTTGGCTTGCTCCCTTCGCTTTCTCCCTTTGTTCCATATCCTTCTTTCCGACTTGTCTCTTGGAGACTTTTGGCCACGCTGGACCCAAGTCTGGGGATGTTTTGGAAACTTTTCAGAGGCCTCGCTGCTGACAGGGGGGACAGCAGGCAGCGACAGGCCCGGGGCTGACAGGCTCCCCCTCCTCTAGGGGGCGCTCGGCTGCCACACCCAGCTGACATAGAACCTTTGTCACAATGCCCGCTACCGTGGTGAGGATGCGGGCACTCTGCGGGTGACAGGGACACAGCAGGACTTGGTGTCAGCTCAGCAAGTTCTCAGTTCCCCAAAGAAGCTGAATTCTGCAAATTGCTGCTGTTGCTCTTGAAATGATGTCATCAGGTGGGTGTTTTGGTGTAATACACTGAAAACCAGAGCAGAAATGCTGAAATATTCCCATGGTATGCATGGTCTTAGGAGCAAAGCACCGTGACTCAGCCTAAGGAGATCTGCCGCTTATTCTTTTGTACTGCCAGCAGATTGTGGAAGTAGAGTATAAAAACCATCCTTATGGAGAGATCTTTGCATTTTAGGCTTAGTCTAAGTGTCTCGAAGTAGCCGGGGTTTTTGCTTGGGCCTAATCCATCAGGTCTGATGGCTTTCCTGCTCGTCTCCAGATGAATGTGGTAGAAAATATAAAGCAAGGAAACATCCTTTGGCCTAGCCTTGCCTTGCCTTATTTCCTTCTCATCCTGTTCTCTGTCCCAGCCTCTCGCACTAAGCCCTCGTCTGGCTGCATGTCTCTTCTTTCCTCTCTCCTTTTCTCCAACTCTCCTGCTTCCTGGCTTTTGTCTTTCCATTCCTCCATTTCAGTCCTGCAGGCCGGCACTAGATTTTCCTCTTCCCTCCCTTTGGCTTGCTCCCTTCGCTTTCTCCCTTTGTTCCATATCCTTCTTTCCGACTTGTCTCTTGGAGACTTTTGGCCACGCTGGACCCAAGTCTGGGGATGTTTTGGAAACTTTTCAGAGGCCTCGCTGCTGACAGGGGGGACAGCAGGCAGCGACAGGCCCGGGGCTGACAGGCTCCCCCTCCTCTAGGGGGCGCTCGGCTGCCACACCCAGCTGACATAGAACCTTTGTCACAATGCCCGCTACCGTGGTGAGGATGCGGGCACTCTGCGGGTGACAGGGACACAGCAGGACTTGGTGTCAGCTCAGCAAGTTCTCAGTTCCCCAAAGAAGCTGAATTCTGCAAATTGCTGCTGTTGCTCTTGAAATGATGTCATCAGGTGGGTGTTTTGGTGTAATACACTGAAAACCAGAGCAGAAATGCTGAAATATTCCCATGGTATGCATGGTCTTAGGAGCAAAGCACCGTGACTCAGCCTAAGGAGATCTGCCAGTTATTCTTTTGTACTGCCAGCAGATTGTGGAAGTAGAGTATAAAAACCATCCTTATGGAGAGATCTTTGCATTTTAGGCTTAGTCTAAGTGTCTCGAAGTAGCCGGGGTTTTTGCTTGGGCCTAATCCATCAGGTCTGATGGCTTTCCTGCTCGTCTCCAGATGAATGTGGTAGAAAATATAAAGCAAGGAAACGTCCTTTGGCCTAGCCTTGCCTTGCCTTATTTCCTTCTCATCCTGTTCTCTGTCCCAGCCTCTCGCACTAAGCCCTCGTCTGGCTGCATGTCTCTTCTTTCCTCTCTCCTTTTCTCCAACTCTCCTGCTTCCTGGCTTTTGTCTTTCCATTCCTCCATTTCAGTCCTGCAGGCCAGCACTAGATTTTCCTCTTCCCTCCCTTTGGCTTGCTCCCTTCGCTTTCTCCCTTTGTTCCATATCCTTCTTTCCGACTTGTCTCTTGGAGACTTTTGGCCACGCTGGACCCAAGTCTGGGGATGTTTTGGAAACTTTTCAGAGGCCTCGCTGCTGACAGGGGGGACAGCAGGCAGCGACAGGCCCGGGGCTGACAGGCTCCCCCTCCTCTAGGGGGCGCTCGGCTGCCACACCCAGCTGACATAGAACCTTTGTCACAATGCCCGCTACCGTGGTGAGGATGCGGGCACTCTGCGGGTGACAGGGACACAGCAGGACTTGGTGTCAGCTCAGCAAGTTCTCAGTTCCCCAAAGAAGCTGAATTCTGCAAATTGCTGCTGTTGCTCTTGAAATGATGTCATCAGGTGGGTGTTTTGGTGTAATACACTGAAAACCAGAGCAGAAATGCTGAAATATTCCCATGGTATGCATGGTCTTAGGAGCAAAGCACCGTGACTCAGCCTAAGGAGATCTGCCGCTTATTCTTTTGTACTGCCAGCAGATTGTGGAAGTAGAGTATAAAAACCATCCTTATGGAGAGATCTTTGCATTTTAGGCTTAGTCTAAGTGTCTCGAAGTAGCCGGGGTTTTTGCTTGGGCCTAATCCATCAGGTCTGATGGCTTTCCTGCTCGTCTCCAGATGAATGTGGTAGAAAATATAAAGCAAGGAAACGTCCTTTGGCCTAGCCTTGCCTTGCCTTATTTCCTTCTCATCCTGTTCTCTGTCCCAGCCTCTCGCACTAAGCCCTCGTCTGGCTGCATGTCTCTTCTTTCCTCTCTCCTTTTCTCCAACTCTCCTGCTTCCTGGCTTTTGTCTTTCCATTCCTCCATTTCAGTCCTGCAGGCCGGCCCTAGATTTTCTTCTTCCCTCCCTTTGGCTTGCTCCCTTCGCTTTCTCCCTTTGTTCCATATCCTTCTTTCCGACTTGTCTCTTGGAGACTTTTGGCCACGCTGGACCCAAGTCTGGGGATGTTTTGGAAACTTTTCAGAGGCCTCGCTGCTGACAGGGGGGACAGCAGGCAGTGACAGGTTCGGGGCTGACAGGCTCCCCCTCCTCTAGGGGGCGCTCGGCTGCCACACCCAGCTGACATAGAACCTTTGTCACAATGCCCGCTACCGTGGTGAGGATGCGGGCACTCTGCGGGTGACAGGGACACAGCAGGACTTGGTGTCAGCTCAGCAAGTTCTCAGTTCCCCAAAGAAGCTGAATTCTGCAAATTGCTGCTGTTGCTCTTGAAATGATGTCATCAGGTGGGTGTTTTGGTGTAATACACTGAAAACCAGAGCAGAAATGCTGAAATATTCCCATGGTATGCATGGTCTTAGGAGCAAAGCACCGTGACTCAGCCTAAGGAGATCTGCCGCTTATTCTTTTGTACTGCCAGCAGATTGTGGAAGTAGAGTATAAAAACCATCCTTATGGAGAGATCTTTGCATTTTAGGCTTAGTCTAAGTGTCTCGAAGTAGCCGGGGTTTTTGCTTGGGCCTAATCCATCAGGTCTGATGGCTTTCCTGCTCGTCTCCAGATGAATGTGGTAGAAAATATAAAGCAAGGAAACGTCCTTTGGCCTAGCCTTGCCGTGCCTTATTTCCTTCTCATCCTGTTCTCTGTCCCAGCCTCTCGCACTAAGCCCTCGTCTGGCTGCATGTCTCTTCTTTCCTCTCTCCTTTTCTCCAACTCTCCTGCTTCCTGGCTTTTGTCTTTCCATTCCTCCATTTCAGTCCTGCAGGCCGGCACTAGATTTTCCTCTTCCCTCCCTTTGGCTTGCTCCCTTCGCTTTCTCCCTTTGTTCCATATCCTTCTTTCCGACTTGTCTCTTGGAGACTTTTGGCCACGCTGGACCCAAGTCTGGGGATGTTTTGGAAACTTTTCAGAGGCCTCGCTGCTGACAGGGGGGACAGCAGGCAGCGACAGGCCCGGGGCTGACAGGCTACCCCTCCTCTAGGGGGCGCTCGGCTGCCACACCCAGCTGACATAGAACCTTTGTCACAATGCCCGCTACCGTGGTGAGGATGCGGGCACTCTGCGGGTGACAGGGACACAGCAGGACTTGGTGTCAGCTCAGCAAGTTCTCAGTTCCCCAAAGAAGCTGAATTCTGCAAATTGCTGCTGTTGCTCTTGAAATGATGTCATCAGGTGGGTGTTTTGGTGTAATACACTGAAAACCAGAGCAGAAATGCTGAAATATTCCCATGGTATGCATGGTCTTAGGAGCAAAGCACCGTGACTCAGCCTAAGGAGATCTGCCGCTTATTCTTTTGTACTGCCAGCAGATTGTGGAAGTAGAGTATAAAAACCATGCTTATGGAGAGATCTTTGCAGTTTAGGCTTAGTCTAAGTGTCTCGAAGTAGCCGGGGTTTTTGCTTGGGCCTAATCCATCAGGTCTGATGGCTTTCCTGCTCGTCTCCAGATGAATGTGGTAGAAAATATAAAGCAAGGAAACGTCCTTTGGCCTAGCCTTGCCTTGCCTTATTTCCTTCTCATCCTGTTCTCTGTCCCAGCCTCTCGCACTAAGCCCTCGTCTGGCTGCATGTCTCTTCTTTCCTCTCTCCTTTTCTCCAACTCTCCTGCTTCCTGGCTTTTGTCTTTCCATTCCTCCATTTCAGTCCTGCAGGCCGGCACTAGATTTTCCTCTTCCCTCCCTTTGGCTTGCTCCCTTCGCTTTCTCCCTTTGTTCCATATCCTTCTTTCCGACTTGTCTCTTGGAGACTTTTGGCCACGCTGGACCCAAGTCTGGGGATGTTTTGGAAACTTTTCAGAGGCCTCGCTGCTGACAGGGGGGACAGCAGGCAGCGACAGGCCCGGGGCTGACAGGCTCCCCCTCGCCTAGGGGGCGCTCGGCTGCCACACCCAGCTGACATAGAACCTTTGTCACAATGCCCGCTACCGTGGTGAGGATGCGGGCACTCTGCGGGTGACAGGGACACAGCAGGACTTGGTGTCAGCTCAGCAAGTTCTCAGTTCCCCAAAGAAGCTGAATTCTGCAAATTGCTGCTGTTGCTCTTGAAATGATGTCATCAGGTGGGTGTTTTGGTGTAATACACTGAAAACCAGAGCAGAAATGCTGAAATATTCCCATGGTATGCATGGTCTTAGGAGCAAAGCACCGTGACTCAGCCTAAGGAGATCTGCCGCTTATTCTTTTGTACTGCCAGCAGATTGTGGAAGTAGAGTATAAAAACCATCCTTATGGAGAGATCTTTGCATTTTAGGCTTAGTCTAAGTGTCTCGAAGTAGCCGGGGTTTTTGCTTGGGCCTAATCCATCAGGTCTGATGGCTTTCCTGCTCGTCTCCAGATGAATGTGGTAGAAAATATAAAGCAAGGAAACGTCCTTTGGCCTAGCCTTGCCTTGCCTTATTTCCTTCTCATCCTGTTCTCTGTCCCAGCCTCTCGCACTAAGCCCTCGTCTGGCTGCATGTCTCTTCTTTCCTCTCTCCTTTTCTCCAACTCTCCTGCTTCCTGGCTTTTGTCTTTCCATTCCTCCATTTCAGTCCTGCAGGCCGGCACTAGATTTTCCTCTTCCCTCCCTTTGGCTTGCTCCCTTCGCTTTCTCCCTTTGTTCCATATCCTTCTTTCCGACTTGTCTCTTGGAGACTTTTGGCCACGCTGGACCCAAGTCTGGGGATGTTTTGGAAACTTTTCAGAGGCCTCGCTGCTGACAGGGGGGACAGCAGGCAGCGACAGGCCCGGGGCTGACAGGCTCCCCCTCCTCTAGGGGGCGCTCGGCTGCCACACCCAGCTGACATAGAACCTTTGTCACAATGCCCGCTACCGTGGTGAGGATGCGGGCACTCTGCGGGTGACAGGGACACAGCAGGACTTGGTGTCAGCTCAGCAAGTTCTCAGTTCCCCAAAGAAGCTGAATTCTGCAAATTGCTGCTGTTGCTCTTGAAATGATGTCATCAGGTGGGTGTTTTGGTGTAATACACTGAAAACCAGGGCAGAAATGCTGAAATATTCCCATGGTATGCATGGTCTTAGGAGCAAAGCCCCGTGACTCAGCCTAAGGAGATCTGCCGCTTATTCTTTTGTACTGCCAGCAGATTGTGGAAGTAGAGTATAAAAACCATCCTTATGGAGAGATCTTTGCATTTTAGGCTTAGTCTAAGTGTCTCGAAGTAGCCGGGGTTTTTGCTTGGGCCTAATCCATCAGGTCTGATGGCTTTCCTGCTCGTCTCCAGATGAATGTGGTAGAAAATATAAAGCAAGGAAACGTCCTTTGGCCTAGCCTTGCCTTGCCTTATTTCCTTCTCATCCTGTTCTCTGTCCCAGCCTCTCGCACTAAGCCCTCGTCTGGCTGCATGTCTCTTCTTTCCTCTCTCCTTTTCTCCAACTCTCCTGCTTCCTGGCTTTTGTCTTTCCATTCCTCCATTTCAGTCCTGCAGGCCGGCCCTAGATTTTCTTCTTCCCTCCCTTTGGCTTGCTCCCTTCGCTTTCTCCCTTTGTTCCATATCCTTCTTTCCGACTTGTCTCTTGGAGACTTTTGGCCACGCTGGACCCAAGTCTGGGGATGTTTTGGAAACTTTTCAGAGGCCTCGCTGCTGACAGGGGGGACAGCAGGCAGTGACAGGTTCGGGGCTGACAGGCTCCCCCTCCTCTAGGGGGCGCTCGGCTGCCACACCCAGCTGACATAGAACCTTTGTCACAATGCCCGCTACCGTGGTGAGGATGCGGGCACTCTGCGGGTGACAGGGACACAGCAGGACTTGGTGTCAGCTCAGCAAGTTCTCAGTTCCCCAAAGAAGCTGAATTCTGCAAATTGCTGCTGTTGCTCTTGAAATGATGTCATCAGGTGGGTGTTTTGGTGTAATACACTGAAAACCAGAGCAGAAATGCTGAAATATTCCCATGGTATGCATGGTCTTAGGAGCAAAGCACCGTGACTCAGCCTAAGGAGATCTGCCGCTTATTCTTTTGTACTGCCAGCAGATTGTGGAAGTAGAGTATAAAAACCATCCTTATGGAGAGATCTTTGCATTTTAGGCTTAGTCTAAGTGTCTCGAAGTAGCCGGGGTTTTTGCTTGGGCCTAATCCATCAGGTCTGATGGCTTTCCTGCTCGTCTCCAGATGAATGTGGTAGAAAATATAAAGCAAGGAAACGTCCTTTGGCCTAGCCTTGCCGTGCCTTATTTCCTTCTCATCCTGTTCTCTGTCCCAGCCTCTCGCACTAAGCCCTCGTCTGGCTGCATGTCTCTTCTTTCCTCTCTCCTTTTCTCCAACTCTCCTGCTTCCTGGCTTTTGTCTTTCCATTCCTCCATTTCAGTCCTGCAGGCCGGCACTAGATTTTCCTCTTCCCTCCCTTTGGCTTGCTCCCTTCGCTTTCTCCCTTTGTTCCATATCCTTCTTTCCGACTTGTCTCTTGGAGACTTTTGGCCACGCTGGACCCAAGTCTGGGGATGTTTTGGAAACTTTTCAGAGGCCTCGCTGCTGACAGGGGGGACAGCAGGCAGCGACAGGCCCGGGGCTGACAGGCTCCCCCTCCTCTAGGGGGCGCTCGGCTGCCACACCCAGCTGACATAGAACCTTTGTCACAATGCCCGCTACCGTGGTGAGGATGCGGGCACTCTGCGGGTGACAGGGACACAGCAGGACTTGGTGTCAGCTCAGCAAGTTCTCAGTTCCCCAAAGAAGCTGAATTCTGCAAATTGCTGCTGTTGCTCTTGAAATGATGTCATCAGGTGGGTGTTTTGGTGTAATACACTG
Source organism: Patagioenas fasciata (assembly GCF_037038585.1). Lineage (NCBI taxonomy): Eukaryota > Metazoa > Chordata > Aves > Columbiformes > Columbidae > Patagioenas > Patagioenas fasciata. The sequence continues at coordinate 22,589,799 of NC_092524.1, read as the reverse complement.
AAAACCAGAGCAGAAATGCTGAAATATTCCCATGGTATGCATGGTCTTAGGAGAAAAGCACCGTGACTCAGCCTAAGGAGATCTGCCGCTTATTCTTTTGTACTGCCAGCAGATTGTGGAAGTAGAGTATAAAAACCATGCTTATGGAGAGATCTTTGCAGTTTAGGCTTAGTCTAAGTGTCTCGAAGTAGCCGGGGTTTTTGCTTGGGCCTAATCCATCAGGTCTGATGGCTTTCCTGCTCGTCTCCAGATGAATGTGGTAGAAAATATAAAGCAAGGAAACGTCCTTTGGCCTAGCCTTGCCTTGCCTTATTTCCTTCTCATCCTGTTCTCTGTCCCAGCCTCTCGCACTAAGCCCTCGTCTGGCTGCATGTCTCTTCTTTCCTCTCTCCTTTTCTCCAACTCTCCTGCTTCCTGGCTTTTGTCTTTCCATTCCTCCATTTCAGTCCTGCAGGCCGGCACTAGATTTTCCTCTTCCCTCCCTTTGGCTTGCTCCCTTCGCTTTCTCCCTTTGTTCCATATCCTTCTTTCCGACTTGTCTCTTGGAGACTTTTGGCCACGCTGGACCCAAGTCTGGGGATGTTTTGGAAACTTTTCAGAGGCCTCGCTGCTGACAGGGGGGACAGCAGGCAGTGACAGGCCCGGGGCTGACAGGCTCCCCCTCCTCTAGGGGGCGCTCGGCTGCCACACCCAGCTGACATAGAACCTTTGTCACAATGCCCGCTACCGTGGTGAGGATGCGGGCACTCTGCGGGTGACAGGGACACAGCAGGACTTGGTGTCAGCTCAGCAAGTTCTCAGTTCCCCAAAGAAGCTGAATTCTGCAAATTGCTGCTGTTGCTCTTGAAATGATGTCATCAGGTGGGTGTTTTGGTGTAATACACTGAAAACCAGGGCAGAAATGCTGAAATATTCCCATGGTATGCATGGTCTTAGGAGCAAAGCACCGTGACTCAGCCTAAGGAGATCTGCCGCTTATTCTTTTGTACTGCCAGCAGATTGTGGAAGTAGAGTATAAAAACCATCCTTATGGAGAGATCTTTGCATTTTAGGCTTAGTCTAAGTGTCTCGAAGTAGCCGGGGTTTTTGCTTGGGCCTAATCCATCAGGTCTGATGGCTTTCCTGCTCGTCTCCAGATGAATGTGGTAGAAAATATAAAGCAAGGAAACGTCCTTTGGCCTAGCCTTGCCTTGCCTTATTTCCTTCTCATCCTGTTCTCTGTCCCAGCCTCTCGCACTAAGCCCTCGTCTGGCTGCATGTCTCTTCTTTCCTCTCTCCTTTTCTCCAACTCTCCTGCTTCCTGGCTTTTGTCTTTCCATTCCTCCATTTCAGTCCTGCAGGCCGGCACTAGATTTTCCTCTTCCCTCCCTTTGGCTTGCTCCCTTCGCTTTCTCCCTTTGTTCCATATCCTTCTTTCCGACTTGTCTCTTGGAGACTTTTGGCCACGCTGGACCCAAGTCTGGGAATGTTTTGGAAACTTTTCAGAGGCCTCGCTGCTGACAGGGGGGACAGCAGGCAGCGACAGGCCCGGGGCTGACAGGCTCCCCCTCGCCTAGGGGGCGCTCGGCTGCCACACCCAGCTGACATAGAACCTTTGTCACAATGCCCGCTACCGTGGTGAGGATGCGGGCACTCTGCGGGTGACAGGGACACAGCAGGACTTGGTGTCAGCTCAGCAAGTTCTCAGTTCCCCAAAGAAGCTGAATTCTGCAAATTGCTGCTGTTGCTCTTGAAATGATGTCATCAGGTGGGTGTTTTGGTGTAATACACTGAAAACCAGAGCAGAAATGCTGAAATATTCCCATGGTATGCATGGTCTTAGGAGCAAAGCACCGTGACTCAGCCTAAGGAGATCTGCCGCTTATTCTTTTGTACTGCCAGCAGATTGTGGAAGTAGAGTATAAAAACCATCCTTATGGAGAGATCTTTGCATTTTAGGCTTAGTCTAAGTGTCTCGAAGTAGCCGGGGTTTTTGCTTGGGCCTAATCCATCAGGTCTGATGGCTTTCCTGCTCGTCTCCAGATGAATGTGGTAGAAAATATAAAGCAAGGAAACGTCCTTTGGCCTAGCCTTGCCTTGCCTTATTTCCTTCTCATCCTGTTCTCTGTCCCAGCCTCTCGCACTAAGCCCTCGTCTGGCTGCATGTCTCTTCTTTCCTCTCTCCTTTTCTCCAACTCTCCTGCTTCCTGGCTTTTGTCTTTCCATTCCTCCATTTCAGTCCTGCAGGCTGGCACTAGATTTTCCTCTTCCCTCCCTTTGGCTTGCTCCCTTCGCTTTCTCCCTTTGTTCCATATCCTTCTTTCCGACTTGTCTCTTGGAGACTTTTGGCCACGCTGGACCCAAGTCTGGGGATGTTTTGGAAACTTTTCAGAGGCCTCGCTGCTGACAGGGGGGACAGCAGGCAGTGACAGGCCCGGGGCTGACAGGCTCCCCCTCCTCTAGGGGGCGCTCGGCTGCCACACCCAGCTGACATAGAACCTTTGTCACAATGCCCGCTACCGTGGTGAGGATGCGGGCACTCTGCGGGTGACAGGGACACAGCAGGACTTGGTGTCAGCTCAGCAAGTTCTCAGTTCCCCAAAGAAGCTGAATTCTGCAAATTGCTGCTGTTGCTCTTGAAATGATGTCATCAGGTGGGTGTTTTGGTGTAATACACTGAAAACCAGGGCAGAAATGCTGAAATATTCCCATGGTATGCATGGTCTTAGGAGCAAAGCACCGTGACTCAGCCTAAGGAGATCTGCCGCTTATTCTTTTGTACTGCCAGCAGATTGTGGAAGTAGAGTATAAAAACCATGCTTATGGAGAGATCTTTGCATTTTAGGCTTAGTCTAAGTGTCTCGAAGTAGCCGGGGTTTTTGCTTGGGCCTAATCCATCAGGTGTGATGGCTTTCCTGCTCGTCTCCAGATGAATGTGGTAGAAAATATAAAGCAAGGAAACGTCCTTTGGCCTAGCCTTGCCTTGCCTTATTTCCTTCTCATCCTGTTCTCTGTCCCAGCCTCTCGCACTAAGCCCTCGTCTGGCTGCATGTCTCTTCTTTCCTCTCTCCTTTTCTCCAACTCTCCTGCTTCCTGGCTTTTGTCTTTCCATTCCTCCATTTCAGTCCTGCAGGCCGGCACTAGATTTTCCTCTTCCCTCCCTTTGGCTTGCTCCCTTCGCTTTCTCCCTTTGTTCCATATCCTTCTTTCCGACTTGTCTCTTGGAGACTTTTGGCCACGCTGGACCCAAGTCTGGGGATGTTTTGGAAACTTTTCAGAGGCCTCGCTGCTGACAGGGGGGACAGCAGGCAGCGACAGGCCCGGGGCTGACAGGCTCCCCCTCCTCTAGGGGGCGCTCGGCTGCCACACCCAGCTGACATAGAACCTTTGTCAGAATGCCCGCTACCGTGGTGAGGATGCGGGCACTCTGCGGGTGACAGGGACACAGCAGGACTTGGTGTCAGCTCAGCAAGTTCTCAGTTCCCCAAAGAAGCTGAATTCTGCAAATTGCTGCTGTTGCTCTTGAAATGATGTCATCAGGTGGGTGTTTTGGTGTAATACACTGAAAACCAGGGCAGAAATGCTGAAATATTCCCATGGTATGCATGGTCTTAGGAGCAAAGCACCGTGACTCAGCCTAAGGAGATCTGCCGCTTATTCTTTTGTACTGCCAGCAGATTGTGGAAGTAGAGTATAAAAACCATGCTTATGGAGAGATCTTTGCATTTTAGGCTTAGTCTAAGTGTCTCGAAGTAGCCGGGGTTTTTGCTTGGGCCTAATCCATCAGGTCTGATGGCTTTCCTGCTCGTCTCCAGATGAATGTGGTAGAAAATATAAAGCAAGGAAACGTCCTTTGGCCTAGCCTTGCCTTGCCTTATTTCCTTCTCATCCTGTTCTCTGTCCCAGCCTCTCGCACTAAGCCCTCGTCTGGCTGCATGTCTCTTCTTTCCTCTCTCCTTTTCTCCAACTCTCCTGCTTCCTGGCTTTTGTCTTTCCATTCCTCCATTTCAGTCCTGCAGGCCGGCACTAGATTTTCCTCTTCCCTCCCTTTGGCTTGCTCCCTTCGCTTTCTCCCTTTGTTCCATATCCTTCTTTCCGACTTGTCTCTTGGAGACTTTTGGCCACGCTGGACCCAAGTCTGGGGATGTTTTGGAAACTTTTCAGAGGCCTCGCTGCTGACAGGGGGGACAGCAGGCAGCGACAGGCCCGGGGCTGACAGGCTCCCCCTCCTCTAGGGGGCGCTCGGCTGCCACACCCAGCTGACATAGAACCTTTGTCACAATGCCCGCTACCGTGGTGAGGATGCGGGCACTCTGCGGGTGACAGGGACACAGCAGGACTTGGTGTCAGCTCAGCAAGTTCTCAGTTCCCCAAAGAAGCTGAATTCTGCAAATTGCTGCTGTTGCTCTTGAAATGATGTCATCAGGTGGGTGTTTTGGTGTAATACACTGAAAACCAGGGCAGAAATGCTGAAATATTCCCATGGTATGCATGGTCTTAGGAGCAAAGCACCGTGACTCAGCCTAAGGAGATCTGCCGCTTATTCTTTTGTACTGCCAGCAGATTGTGGAAGTAGAGTATAAAAACCATCCTTATGGAGAGATCTTTGCATTTTAGGCTTAGTCTAAGTGTCTCGAAGTAGCCGGGGTTTTTGCTTGGGCCTAATCCATCAGGTCTGATGGCTTTCCTGCTCGTCTCCAGATGAATGTGGTAGAAAATATAAAGCAAGGAAACGTCCTTTGGCCTAGCCTTGCCTTGCCTTATTTCCTTCTCATCCTGTTCTCTGTCCCAGCCTCTCGCACTAAGCCCTCGTCTGGCTGCATGTCTCTTCTTTCCTCTCTCCTTTTCTCCAACTCTCCTGCTTCCTGGCTTTTGTCTTTCCATTCCTCCATTTCAGTCCTGCAGGCCGGCACTAGATTTTCCTCTTCCCTCCCTTTGGCTTGCTCCCTTCGCTTTCTCCCTTTGTTCCATATCCTTCTTTCCGACTTGTCTCTTGGAGACTTTTGGCCACGCTGGACCCAAGTCTGGGGATGTTTTGGAAACTTTTCAGAGGCCTCGCTGCTGACAGGGGGGACAGCAGGCAGCGACAGGCCCGGGGCTGACAGGCTCCCCCTCCTCTAGGGGGCGCTCGGCTGCCACACCCAGCTGACATAGAACCTTTGTCACAATGCCCGCTACCGTGGTGAGGATGCGGGCACTCTGCGGGTGACAGGGACACAGCAGGACTTGGTGTCAGCTCAGCAAGTTCTCAGTTCCCCAAAGAAGCTGAATTCTGCAAATTGCTGCTGTTGCTCTTGAAATGATGTCATCAGGTGGGTGTTTTGGTGTAATACACTGAAAACCAGGGCAGAAATGCTGAAATATTCCCATGGTATGCATGGTCTTAGGAGCAAAGCACCGTGACTCAGCCTAAGGAGATCTGCCGCTTATTCTTTTGTACTGCCAGCAGATTGTGGAAGTAGAGTATAAAAACCATCCTTATGGAGAGATCTTTGCATTTTAGGCTTAGTCTAAGTGTCTCGAAGTAGCCGGGGTTTTTGCTTGGGCCTAATCCATCAGGTCTGATGGCTTTCCTGCTCGTCTCCAGATGAATGTGGTAGAAAATATAAAGCAAGGAAACGTCCTTTGGCCTAGCCTTGCCTTGCCTTATTTCCTTCTCATCCTGTTCTCTGTCCCAGCCTCTCGCACTAAGCCCTCGTCTGGCTGCATGTCTCTTCTTTCCTCTCTCCTTTTCTCCAACTCTCCTGCTTCCTGGCTTTTGTCTTTCCATTCCTCCATTTCAGTCCTGCAGGCCGGCACTAGATTTTCCTCTTCCCTCCCTTTGGCTTGCTCCCTTCGCTTTCTCCCTTTGTTCCATATCCTTCTTTCCGACTTGTCTCTTGGAGACTTTTGGCCACGCTGGACCCAAGTCTGGGGATGTTTTGGAAACTTTTCAGAGGCCTCGCTGCTGACAGGGGGGACAGCAGGCAGCGACAGGCCCGGGGCTGACAGGCTCCCCCTCCTCTAGGGGGCGCTCGGCTGCCACACCCAGCTGACATAGAACCTTTGTCACAATGCCCGCTACCGTGGTGAGGATGCGGGCACTCTGCGGGTGACAGGGACACAGCAGGACTTGGTGTCAGCTCAGCAAGTTCTCAGTTCCCCAAAGAAGCTGAATTCTGCAAATTGCTGCTGTTGCTCTTGAAATGATGTCATCAGGTGGGTGTTTTGGTGTAATACACTGAAAACCAGGGCAGAAATGCTGAAATATTCCCATGGTATGCATGGTCTTAGGAGCAAAGCACCGTGACTCAGCCTAAGGAGATCTGCCGCTTATTCTTTTGTACTGCCAGCAGATTGTGGAAGTAGAGTATAAAAACCATCCTTATGGAGAGATCTTTGCATTTTAGGCTTAGTCTAAGTGTCTCGAAGTAGCCGGGGTTTTTGCTTGGGCCTAATCCATCAGGTCTGATGGCTTTCCTGCTCGTCTCCAGATGAATGTGGTAGAAAATATAAAGCAAGGAAACGTCCTTTGGCCTAGCCTTGCCTTGCCTTATTTCCTTCTCATCCTGTTCTCTGTCCCAGCCTCTCGCACTAAGCCCTCGTCTGGCTGCATGTCTCTTCTTTCCTCTCTCCTTTTCTCCAACTCTCCTGCTTCCTGGCTTTTGTCTTTCCATTCCTCCATTTCAGTCCTGCAGGCCGGCACTAGATTTTCCTCTTCCCTCCCTTTGGCTTGCTCCCTTCGCTTTCTCCCTTTGTTCCATATCCTTCTTTCCGACTTGTCTCTTGGAGACTTTTGGCCACGCTGGACCCAAGTCTGGGGATGTTTTGGAAACTTTTCAGAGGCCTCGCTGCTGACAGGGGGGACAGCAGGCAGCGACAGGCCCGGGGCTGACAGGCTCCCCCTCCTCTAGGGGGCGCTCGGCTGCCACACCCAGCTGACATAGAACCTTTGTCACAATGCCCGCTACCGTGGTGAGGATGCGGGCACTCTGCGGGTGACAGGGACACAGCAGGACTTGGTGTCAGCTCAGCAAGTTCTCAGTTCCCCAAAGAAGCTGAATTCTGCAAATTGCTGCTGTTGCTCTTGAAATGATGTCATCAGGTGGGTGTTTTGGTGTAATACACTGAAAACCAGGGCAGAAATGCTGAAATATTCCCATGGTATGCATGGTCTTAGGAGCAAAGCACCGTGACTCAGCCTAAGGAGATCTGCCGCTTATTCTTTTGTACTGCCAGCAGATTGTGGAAGTAGAGTATAAAAACCATCCTTATGGAGAGATCTTTGCATTTTAGGCTTAGTCTAAGTGTCTCGAAGTAGCCGGGGTTTTTGCTTGGGCCTAATCCATCAGGTCTGATGGCTTTCCTGCTCGTCTCCAGATGAATGTGGTAGAAAATATAAAGCAAGGAAACGTCCTTTGGCCTAGCCTTGCCTTGCCTTATTTCCTTCTCATCCTGTTCTCTGTCCCAGCCTCTCGCACTAAGCCCTCGTCTGGCTGCATGTCTCTTCTTTCCTCTCTCCTTTTCTCCAACTCTCCTGCTTCCTGGCTTTTGTCTTTCCATTCCTCCATTTCAGTCCTGCAGGCCGGCACTAGATTTTCCTCTTCCCTCCCTTTGGCTTGCTCCCTTCGCTTTCTCCCTTTGTTCCATATCCTTCTTTCCGACTTGTCTCTTGGAGACTTTTGGCCACGCTGGACCCAAGTCTGGGGATGTTTTGGAAACTTTTCAGAGGCCTCGCTGCTGACAGGGGGGACAGCAGGCAGCGACAGGCCCGGGGCTGACAGGCTCCCCCTCCTCTAGGGGGCGCTCGGCTGCCACACCCAGCTGACATAGAACCTTTGTCACAATGCCCGCTACCGTGGTGAGGATGCGGGCACTCTGCGGGTGACAGGGACACAGCAGGACTTGGTGTCAGCTCAGCAAGTTCTCAGTTCCCCAAAGAAGCTGAATTCTGCAAATTGCTGCTGTTGCTCTTGAAATGATGTCATCAGGTGGGTGTTTTGGTGTAATACACTGAAAACCAGGGCAGAAATGCTGAAATATTCCCATGGTATGCATGGTCTTAGGAGCAAAGCACCGTGACTCAGCCTAAGGAGATCTGCCGCTTATTCTTTTGTACTGCCAGCAGATTGTGGAAGTAGAGTATAAAAACCATCCTTATGGAGAGATCTTTGCATTTTAGGCTTAGTCTAAGTGTCTCGAAGTAGCCGGGGTTTTTGCTTGGGCCTAATCCATCAGGTCTGATGGCTTTCCTGCTCGTCTCCAGATGAATGTGGTAGAAAATATAAAGCAAGGAAACGTCCTTTGGCCTAGCCTTGCCTTGCCTTATTTCCTTCTCATCCTGTTCTCTGTCCCAGCCTCTCGCACTAAGCCCTCGTCTGGCTGCATGTCTCTTCTTTCCTCTCTCCTTTTCTCCAACTCGCCTGCTTCCTGGCTTTTGTCTTTCCATTCCTCCATTTCAGTCCTGCAGGCCGGCACTAGATTTTCCTCTTCCCTCCCTTTGGCTTGCTCCCTTCGCTTTCTCCCTTTGTTCCATATCCTTCTTTCCGACTTGTCTCTTGGAGACTTTTGGCCACGCTGGACCCAAGTCTGGGGATGTTTTGGAAACTTTTCAGAGGCCTCGCTGCTGACAGGGGGGACAGCAGGCAGCGACAGGCCCGGGGCTGACAGGCTCCCCCTCCTCTAGGGGGCGCTCGGCTGCCACACCCAGCTGACATAGAACCTTTGTCACAATGCCCGCTACCGTGGTGAGGATGCGGGCACTCTGCGGGTGACAGGGACACAGCAGGACTTGGTGTCAGCTCAGCAAGTTCTCAGTTCCCCAAAGAAGCTGAATTCTGCAAATTGCTGCTGTTGCTCTTGAAATGATGTCATCAGGTGGGTGTTTTGGTGTAATACACTGAAAACCAGAGCAGAAATGCTGAAATATTCCCATGGTATGCATGGTCTTAGGAGCAAAGCACCGTGACTCAGCCTAAGGAGATCTGCCGCTTATTCTTTTGTACTGCCAGAAGATTGTGGAAGTAGAGTATAAAAACCATCCTTATGGAGAGATCTTTGCATTTTAGGCTTAGTCTAAGTGTCTCGAAGTAGCCGGGGTTTTTGCTTGGGCCTAATCCATCAGGTCTGATGGCTTTCCTGCTCGTCTCCAGATGAATGTGGTAGAAAATATAAAGCAAGGAAACGTCCTTTGGCCTAGCCTTGCCTTGCCTTATTTCCTTCTCATCCTGTTCTCTGTCCCAGCCTCTCGCACTAAGCCCTCGTCTGGCTGCATGTCTCTTCTTTCCTCTCTCCTTTTCTCCAACTCTCCTGCTTCCTGGCTTTTGTCTTTCCATTCCTCCATTTCAGTCCTGCAGGCCGGCACTAGATTTTCCTCTTCCCTCCCTTTGGCTTGCTCCCTTCGCTTTCTCCCTTTGTTCCATATCCTTCTTTCCGACTTGTCTCTTGGAGACTTTTGGCCACGCTGGACCCAAGTCTGGGGATGTTTTGGAAACTTTTCAGAGGCCTCGCTGCTGACAGGGGGGACAGCAGGCAGCGACAGGCCCGGGGCTGACAGGCTCCCCCTCCTCTAGGGGGCGCTCGGCTGCCACACCCAGCTGACATAGAACCTTTGTCACAATGCCCGCTACCGTGGTGAGGATGCGGGCACTCTGCGGGTGACAGGGACACAGCAGGACTTGGTGTCAGCTCAGCAAGTTCTCAGTTCCCCAAAGAAGCTGAATTCTGCAAATTGCTGCTGTTGCTCTTGAAATGATGTCATCAGGTGGGTGTTTTGGTGTAATACACTGAAAACCAGAGCAGAAATGCTGAAATATTCCCATGGTATGCATGGTCTTAGGAGCAAAGCACTGTGACTCAGCCTAAGGAGATCTGCCGCTTATTCTTTTGTACTGCCAGCAGATTGTGGAAGTAGAGTATAAAAACCATGCTTATGGAGAGATCTTTGCATTTTAGGCTTAGTCTAAGTGTCTCGAAGTAGCCGGGGTTTTTGCTTGGGCCTAATCCATCAGGTCTGATGGCTTTCCTGCTCGTCTCCAGATGAATGTGGTAGAAAATATAAAGCAAGGAAACGTCCTTTGGCCTAGCCTTGCCTTGCCTTATTTCCTTCTCATCCTGTTCTCTGTCCCAGCCTCTCGCACTAAGCCCTCGTCTGGCTGCATGTCTCTTCTTTCCTCTCTCCTTTTCTCCAACTCTCCTGCTTCCTGGCTTTTGTCTTTCCATTCCTCCATTTCAGTCCTGCAGGCCGGCACTAGATTTTCCTCTTCCCTCCCTTTGGCTTGCTCCCTTCGCTTTCTCCCTTTGTTCCATATCCTTCTTTCCGACTTGTCTCTTGGAGACTTTTGGCCACGCTGGACCCAAGTCTGGGGATGTTTTGGAAACTTTTCAGAGGCCTCGCTGCTGACAGGGGGGACAGCAGGCAGCGACAGGCCCGGGGCTGACAGGCTCCCCCTCCTCTAGGGGGCGCTCGGCTGCCACACCCAGCTGACATAGAACCTTTGTCACAATGCCCGCTACCGTGGTGAGGATGCGGGCACTCTGCGGGTGACAGGGACACAGCAGGACTTGGTGTCAGCTCAGCAAGTTCTCAGTTCCCCAAAGAAGCTGAATTCTGCAAATTGCTGCTGTTGCTCTTGAAATGATGTCATCAGGTGGGTGTTTTGGTGTAATACACTGAAAACCAGAGCAGAAATGCTGAAATATTCCCATGGTATGCATGGTCTTAGGAGCAAAGCACCGTGACTCAGCCTAAGGAGATCTGCCGCTTATTCTTTTGTACTGCCAGCAGATTGTGGAATTAGAGTATAAAAACCATCCTTATGGAGAGATCTTTGCATTTTAGGCTTAGTCTAAGTGTCTCGAAGTAGCCGGGGTTTTTGCTTGGGCCTAATCCATCAGGTCTGATGGCTTTCCTGCTCGTCTCCAGATGAATGTGGTAGAAAATATAAAGCAAGGAAACGTCCTTTGGCCTAGCCTTGCCTTGCCTTATTTCCTTCTCATCCTGTTCTCTGTCCCAGCCTCTCGCACTAAGCCCTCGTCTGGCTGCATGTCTCTTCTTTCCTCTCTCCTTTTCTCCAACTCTCCTGCTTCCTGGCTTTTGTCTTTCCATTCCTCCATTTCAGTCCTGCAGGCTGGCACTAGATTTTCCTCTTCCCTGCCTTTGGCTTGCTCCCTTCGCTTTCTCCCTTTGTTCCATATCCTTCTTTCCGACTTGTCTCTTGGAGACTTTTGGCCACGCTGGACCCAAGTCTGGGGATGTTTTGGAAACTTTTCAGAGGCCTCGCTGCTGACAGGGGGGACAGCAGGCAGCGACAGGCCCGGGGCTGACAGGCTCCCCCTCCTCTAGGGGGCGCTCGGCTGCCACACCCAGCTGACATAGAACCTTTGTCACAATGCCCGCTACCGTGGTGAGGATGCGGGCACTCTGCGGGTGACAGGGACACAGCAGGACTTGGTGTCAGCTCAGCAAGTTCTCAGTTCCCCAAAGAAGCTGAATTCTGCAAATTGCTGCTGTTGCTCTTGAAATGATGTCATCAGGTGGGTGTTTTGGTGTAATACACTGAAAACCAGAGCAGAAATGCTGAAATATTCCCATGGTATGCATGGTCTTAGGAGCAAAGCACCGTGACTCAGCCTAAGGAGATCTGCCGCTTATTCTTTTGTACTGCCAGCAGATTGTGGAAGTAGAGTATAAAAACCATCCTTATGGAGAGATCTTTGCATTTTAGGCTTAGTCTAAGTGTCTCGAAGTAGCCGGGGTTTTTGCTTGGGCCTAATCCATCAGGTCTGATGGCTTTCCTGCTCGTCTCCAGATGAATGTGGTAGAAAATATAAAGCAAGGAAACGTCCTTTGGCCTAGCCTTGCCTTGCCTTATTTCCTTCTCATCCTGTTCTCTGTCCCAGCCTCTCGCACTAAGCCCTCGTCTGGCTGCATGTCTCTTCTTTCCTCTCTCCTTTTCTCCAACTCTCCTGCTTCCTGGCTTTTGTCTTTCCATTCCTCCATTTCAGTCCTGCAGGCCGGCACTAGATTTTCCTCTTCCCTCCCTTTGGCTTGCTCCCTTCGCTTTCTCCCTTTGTTCCATATCCTTCTTTCCGACTTGTCTCTTGGAGACTTTTGGCCACGCTGGACCCAAGTCTGGGGATGTTTTGGAAACTTTTCAGAGGCCTCGCTGCTGACAGGGGGGACAGCAGGCAGCGACAGGCCCGGGGCTGACAGGCTCCCCCTCCTCTAGGGGGCGCTCGGCTGCCACACCCAGCTGACATAGAACCTTTGTCACAATGCCCGCTACCGTGGTGAGGATGCGGGCACTCTGTGGGTGACAGGGACACAGCAGGACTTGGTGTCAGCTCAGCAAGTTCTCAGTTCCCCAAAGAAGCTGAATTCTGCAAATTGCTGCTGTTGCTCTTGAAATGATGTCATCAGGTGGGTGTTTTGGTGTAATACACTGAAAACCAGAGCAGAAATGCTGAAATATTCCCATGGTATGCATGGTCTTAGGAGCAAAGCACCGTGACTCAGCCTAAGGAGATCTGCCGCTTATTCTTTTGTACTGCCAGCAGATTGTGGAAGTAGAGTATAAAAACCATCCTTATGGAGAGATCTTTGCATTTTAGGCTTAGTCTAAGTGTCTCAAGTAGCCGGGGTTTTTGCTTGGGCCTAATCCATCAGGTCTGATGGCTTTCCTGCTCGTCTCCAGATGAATGTGGTAGAAAATATAAAGCAAGTAAACGTCCTTTGGCCTAGCCTTGCCTTGCCTTATTTCTTTCTCATCCTGTTCTCTGTCCCAGCCTCTCGCACTAAGCCCTCGTCTGGCTGCATGTCTCTTCTTTCCTCTCTCCTTTTCTCCAACTCTCCTGCTTCCTGGCTTTTGTCTTTCCATTCCTCCATTTCAGTCCTGCAGGCTGGCACTAGATTTTCCTCTTCCCTGCCTTTGACTTGCTCCCTTCGCTTTCTCCCTTTGTTCCATATCCTTCTTTCCGACTTGTCTCTTGGACACTTTTGGCCACGCTGGACCCAAGTCTGGGGATGTTTTGGAAACTTTTCAGAGGCCTCGCTGCTGACAGGGGGGACAGCAGGCAGTGACAGTCCCGGGGCTGACAGGTTCCCCCTCCTCTAGGGGGCGCTCGGCTGCCACACCCAGCTGACATAGAACCTTTGTCACAATGCCTGCTACCGTGGTGAGGATGCAGGCACTCTGCGGGTGACAGGGACACAGCAGGACTTGGTTTCAGCTCAGCAAGTTCTCAGTTCCCCAAAGAAGCTGAATTCTGCAAATTGCTGCTGTTGCTGTTGCAATGATGTCATCACGTGGGTGCTTTGGTGTAATACACTGAAAACCAGAGCAGAAATGCTGAAATATTCCCATGGTATGCATGGTCTTAGGAGCAAAGCACCGTGACTCAGCCTAAGGAGATCTGCCGCTTATTCTTTTGTACTGCCAGCAGATTGTGGAAGTAGAGTATAAAAACCATCCTTATGGAGAGATCTTTGCATTTTAGGCTTAGTCTAAGTGTCTCGAAGTAGCCGGGGTTTTTGCTTGGGCCTAATCCATCAGGTCTGATGGCTTTCCTGCTCGTCTCCAGATGAATGTGGTAGAAAATATAAAGCAAGGAAATGTCCTTTGGCCTAGCCTTGCCTTGCCTTATTTCCTTCTCATCCTGTTCTCTGTCCCAGCCTCTCGCACTAAGCCCTCGTCTGGCTTCATGTCTCTTCTTTCCTCTCTCCTTTTCTCCAACTCTCCTGCTTCCTGGCTTTTGTCTTTCCATTCCTCCATTTCAGTCCTGCAGGCCAGCACTAGATTTTCCTCTTCCCTCCCTTTGGCTTGCTGCCTTCGCTTTCTCCCTTTGTTCCATATCCTTCTTTCCGACTTGTCTCTTGGACACTTTTGGCCACGCTGGACCCAAGTCTGGGGATGTTTTGGAAACTTTTCAGAGGCCTCGCTGCTGACAGGGGGGACAGCAGGCAGCGACAGGCCCGGGGCTGACAGGCTCCCTTTCCTCTAGGGGGCGCTCGGCTGCCACACCCAGCTGACATAGAACCTTTGTCACAATGCCCGCTACCGTGGTGAGGATGCGGGCACTCTGCGGGTGACAGGGACACAGCAGGACTTGGTGTCAGCTCAGCAAGTTCTCAGTTCCCCAAAGAAGCTGAATTCTGCAAATTGCTGCTGTTGCTCTTGAAATGATGTCATCAGGTGGGTGTTTTGGTGTAATACACTGAAAACCAGAGCAGAAATGCTGAAATATTCCCATGGTATGCATGGTCTCAGGAGCAAAGCACCGTGACTCAGCCTAAGGAGATCTGCCGCTTATTCTTTTGTACTGCCAGCAGATTGTGGAAGTAGAGTATAAAAACCATCCTTATGGAGAGATTTTTGCATTTTAGGCTTAGTCTAAGTGTCTCGAAGTAGCTGGGGTTTTTGCTTGGGCCTAATCCATCAGGTCTGATGGCTTTCCTGCTCGTCTCCAGATGAATGTGGTAGAAAATATAAAGCAAGGAAACGTCCTTTGGCCTAGCCTTGCCTTGCCTTATTTCTTTCTCATCCTGTTCTCTGTCCCAGCCGCTCGCACTAAGCCCTCGTCTGGCTGCATGTCTCTTCTTTCCTCTCTCCTTTTCTCCAACTCTTCTGCTTCCTGGCTTTTGTCTTTCCATTCCTCCATTTCAGTCCTGCAGGCCGGCACTAGATTTTCCTCTTCCCTCCCTTTGGCTTGCTCCCTTCGCTTTCTCCCTTTGTTCCATATCCTTCTTTCCGACTTGTCTCTTGGAGACTTTTGGCCACGCTGGACCCAAGTCTGGGGATGTTTTGGAAACTTTTCAGAGGCCTCGCTGCTGACAGGGGGGACAGCAGGCAGTGACAGGCCCGGGGCTGACAGGCTCCCCCTCCTCTAGGGGGCGCTCGGCTGCCACACCCAGCTGACATAGAACCTTTGTCAGAATGCCCGCTACCGTGGTGAGGATGCGGGCACTCTGCGGGTGACAGGGACACAGCAGGACTTGGTGTCAGCTCAGCAAGTTCTCAGTTCCCCAAAGAAGCTGAATTCTGCAAATTGCTGCTGTTGCTCTTGAAATGATGTCATCAGGTGGGTGTTTTGGTGTAATACACTGAAAACCAGAGCAGAAATGCTGAAATATTCCCATGGTATGCATGGTCTTAGGAGCAAAGCACCGTGACTCAGCCTAAGGAGACCTGCTGCTTATTCTTTTGTACTGCCAGCAGATTGTGGAAGTAGAGTATAAAAACCATCCTTATGGAGAGATCTTTGCATTTTAGGCTTAGTCTAAGTGTCTCAAGTAGCCGGGGTTTTTGCTTGGGCCTAATCCATCAGGTCTGATGGCTTTCCTGCTCGTCTCCAGATGAATGTGGTAGAAAATATAAAGCAAGGAAACGTCCTTTGGCCTAGCCTTGCCTTGCCTTATTTCCTTCTCATCCTGTTCTCTGTCCCAGCCTCTCGCACTAAGCCCTCGTCTGGCTGCATGTCTCTTCTTTCCTCTCTCCTTTTCTCCAACTCTCCTGCTTCCTGGCTTTTGTCTTTCCATTCCTCCATTTCAGTCCTGCAGGCCGGCACTAGATTTTCCTCTTCCCTGCCTTTGGCTTGCTCCCTTCGCTTTCTCCCTTTGTTCCATATCCTTCTTTACGACTTGTCTCTTGGAGACTTTTGGCCACGCTGGACCCAAGTCTGGGGATGTTTTGGAAACTTTTCAGAGGCCTCGCTGCTGACAGGGGAGACAGCAGGCAGCGACAGGCCCGGGGCTGACAGGCTCCCCCTCCTCTAGGGAGCGCTCGGCTGCCACACCCAGCTGACATAGAACCTTTGTCACAATGCCCGCTACCGTGGTGAGGATGCGGGCACTCTGCGGGTGACAGGGACACAGCAGGACTTGGTGTTCAGCTCAGCAAGTTCTCAGTTCCCCAAAGAAGCTGAATTCTGCAAATTGCTGCTGTTGCTCTTGAAATGATGTCATCAGGTGGGTGCTTTGGTGTAATACACTGAAAACCAGAGCAGAAATGCTGAAATATTCCCATGGTATGCATGGTCTTAGGAGCAAAGCACCGTGACTCAGCCTAAGGAGATCTGCCGCTTATTCTTTTGTACTGCCAGCAGATTGTGGAAGTAGAGTATAAAAACCATCCTTATGGAGAGATCTTTGCATTTTAGGCTTAGTCTAAGTGTCTCGAAGTAGCCGGGGTTTTTGCTTGGGCTTAATCCATCAGGTCTGATGGCTTTCCTGCTCGTCTCCAGATGAATGTGGTTAAAATATAAAGCAAGGAAACGTCCTTTGGCCTACCCTTGCCTTGCCTTATTTTCTTCTCATCCTTTTCTCTGTCCCAGCCTCTCGCACTAAGCCCTCGTCTGGCTGCATGTCTCTTCTTTCCTCTCTCCTTTTCTCCAACTCTCCTGCTTCCTGGCTTTTGTCTTTCCATTCCTCCATTTCAGTCCTGCAGGCCGGCACTAGATTTTCCTCTTCCCTCCCTTTGGCTTGCTCCCTTCGCTTTCTCCCTTTGTTCCATATCCTTCTTTCCGACTTGTCTCTTGGAGTCTTTTGGCCACGCTGGACCCAAGTCTGGGGATGTTTTGGAAACTTTTCAGAGGCCTCGCTGCTGACAGGGGGGACAGCAGGCAGTGACAGGCCCGGGGCTGACAGGCTCCCCCTCCTCTAGGGGGCACTCGGCTGCCACACCCAGCTGACATAGAACCTTTGTCACAATGCCCGCTACCGTGGTGAGGATGCGGGCACTCTGCGGGTGACAGGGACACAGCAGGACTTGGTGTCAGCTCAGCAAGTTCTCAGTTCCCCAAAGAAGCTGAATTCTGCAAATTGCTGCTGTTGCTCTTGAAATGATGTCATCACGTGGGTGCTTTGGTGTAATACACTGAAAACCAGAGCAGAAATGCTGAAATATTCCCATGGTATGCATGGTCTTAGGAGCAAAGCACCGTGACTCAGCCTAAGGAGATCTGCCACTTATTCTTTTGTACTGCCAGCAGATTGTGGAAGTAGAGTATAAAAACCATCCTCATGGAGAGATCTTTGCATTTTAGGCTTAGTCTAAGTGTCTCAAGTAGCCGGGGTTTTTGCTTGGGCCTAATCCATCAGGTCTGATGGCTTTCCTGCTCGTCTCCAGATGAATGTGGTAGAAAATATAAAGCAAGGAAACGTCCTTTGGCCTAGCCTTGCCTTGCCTTATTTCCTTCTCATCCTGTTCTCTGTCCCAGCCTCTCGCACTAAGCCCTCGTCTGGCTGCATGTCTCATCTTTCCTCTCTCCTTTTCTCCAACTCTCCTGCTTCCTGGCTTTTGTCTTTCCATTCCTCCATTTCAGTCCTGCAGGCCGGCACTAGATTTTCCTCTTCCCTCCCTTTGGCTTGCTCCCTTCGCTTTCTCCCTTTGTTCCATATCCTTCTTTCCGACTTGTCTCTTGGAGACTTTTGGCCACGCTGGACCCAAGTCTGGGGATGTTTTGGAAACTTTTCAGAGGCCTCGCTGCTGACAGGGGGGACAGCAGGCAGTGACAGGCCCGGGGCTGACAGGCTCCACCTCGCCTAGGGGGCGCTCGGCTGCCACACCCAGCTGACATAGAACCTTTGTCACAATGCCCGCTACCGTGGTGAGGATGCGGGCACTCTGCGGGTTACAGGGACACAGCAGGACTTGGTGTTCAGCTCAGCAAGTTCTCAGTTCCCCAAAGAAGCTGAATTCTGCAAATTGCTGCTGTTGCTCTTGAAATGATGTCATCAGGTGGGTGTTTTGGTGTAATACACTGAAAACCAGAGCAGAAATGCTGAAATATTCCCATGGTATGCATGGTCTTAGGAGCAAAGCACCGTGACTCAGCCTAAGGAGATCTGCCGCTTATTCTTTTGTACTGCCAGCAGATTGTGGAAGTAGAGTATAAAAACAATCCTTATGGAGAGATCTTTGCATTTTAGGCTTAGTCTAAGTGTCTCAAGTAGCCGGGGTTTTTGCTTGGGCCTAATCCATCAGGTCTGATGGCTTTCCTGCTCGTCTCCAGATGAATGTGGTAGAAAATATAAAGCAAGGAAACGTCCTTTGGCCTAGCCTTGCCTTGCCTTATTTCCTTCTCATCCTGTTCTCTGTCCCAGCCTCTCGCACTAAGCCCTCGTCTGGCTGCATGTCTCATCTTTACTCTCTCCTTTTCTCCAACTCTCCTGCTTCCTGGCTTTTGTCTTTCCATTCCTCCATTTCAGTCCTGCAGGCCGGCACTAGATTTTCCTCTTCCCTCCCTTTGGCTTGCTCCCTTCGCTTTCTCCCTTTGTTCCATATCCTTCTTTCCGACTTGTCTCTTGGACACTTTTGGCCACGCTGGACCCAAGTCTGGGGATGTTTTGGAAACTTTTCAGAGGCCTCGCTGCTGACAGGGGGGACAGCAGGCAGTGACAGGTTCGGGGCTGACAGGCTCCCCCTCGCCTAGGGGGCGTTCGGCTGCCACACCCAGCTGACATAGAACCTTTGTCACAATGCGTGCTACCGTGGTGAGGATGCAGGCACTCTGCGGGTGACAGGGACACAGCAGGACTTGGTGTCAGCTCAGCAAGTTCTCAGTTCCCCAAAGAAGCTGAATTCTGCAAATTGCTGCTGTTGCTGTTGCAATGATGTCATCAGGTGGGTGTTTTGGTGTAATACACTGAAAACCAGAGCAGAAATGCTGAAATATTTCCATGGTATGCATGGTCTTAGGAGCAAAGCACCGTGACTCAGCCTAAGGAGATCTGCCGCTTATTCTTTTGTACTGCCAGCAGATTGTGGAAGTAGAGTATAAAAACCATCCTTATGGAGAGATCTTTGCATTTTAGGCTTCGTCTAAGTGTCTTGAAGTAGCCGGGGTTTTTGCTTGGGCCTAATCCATCAGGTCTGATGGCTTTCCTGCTCGTCTCCAGATGAATGTGGTAGAAAATATAAAGCAAGGAAACGTCCTTTGGCCTAGCCTTGCCTTGCCTTATTTCCTTCTCATCCTGTTCTCTGTCCCAGCCTCTCGCACTAAGCCCTCGTCTGGCTGCATGTCTCTTCTTTCCTCTCTCCTTTTCTCCAACTCTCCTGCTTCCTGGCTTTTGTCTTTCCATTCCTCCATTTCAGTCCTGCAGGCCAGCACTAGATTTTCCTCTTCCCTCCCTTTGGCTTGCTCCCTTCGCTTTCTCCCTTTGTTCCATATCCTTCTTTCCGACTTGTCTCTTGGAGACTTTTGGCCACGCTGGACCCAAGTCTGGGGATGTTTTGGAAACTTTTCAGAGGCCTCGCTGCTGACAGGGGGGACAGCAGGCAGTGACAGGCCCGGGGCTGACAGGCTCCCCCTCCTCTAGGGGGCGCTCGGCTGCCACACCCAGCTGACATAGAACCTTTGTCACAATGCCCGCTACCGTGGTGAGGATGCGGGCACTCTGCGGGTGACAGGGACACAGCAGGACTTGGTGTTCAGCTCAGCAAGTTCTCAGTTCCCCAAAGAAGCTGAATTCTGCAAATTGCTGCTGTTGCTGTTGCAATGATGTCATCAGGTGGGTGTTTTGGTGTAATACACTGAAAACCAGAGCAGAAATGCTGAAAAATTCCCATGGTATGCATGGTCTTAGGAGCAAAGCACCGTGACTCAGCCTAAGGAGATCTGCCGCTTATTCTTTTGTACTGCCAGCAGATTGTGGAAGTAGAGTATAAAAACCATCCTTATGGAGAGATCTTTGCATTTTAGGCTTAGTCTAAGTGTCTCAAGTAGCCGGGGTTTTTGCTTGGGCCTAATCCATCAGGTCTGATGGCTTTCCTGCTCGTCTCCAGATGAATGTGGTAGAAAATATAAAGCAAGGAAACGTCCTTTGGCCTAGCCTTGCCTTGCCTTATTTCCTTCTAATCCTGTTCTCTGTCCCAGCCTCTCTCACTAAGCCCTCGTCTGGCTGCATGTCTCTTCTTTCCTCTCTCCTTTTCTCCAACTCTCCTGCTTCCTGGCTTTTGTCTTTCCATTCCTCCATTTCAGTCCTGCAGGCCGGCACTAGATTTTCCTCTTCCCTCCCTTTGGCTTGCTCCCTTCGCTTTCTCCCTTTGTTCCATATCCTTCTTTCCGACTTGTCTCTTGGAGACTTTTGGCCACGCTGGACCCAAATCTGGGGATGTTTTGGAAACTTTTCAGAGGCCTCGCTGCTGACAGGGGGGACAGCAGGCAGTGACAGGCCCGGGGCTGACAGGCTCCCCCTCGCCTAGGGGGCGCTCGGCTGCCACACCCAGCTGACATAGAACCTTTGTCACAATGCCCGCTACCGTGGTGAGGATGCGGGCACTCTGCGGGTGACAGGGACACAGCAGGACTTGGTGTTCAGCTCAGCAAGTTCTCAGTTCCCCAAAGAAGCTGAATTCTGCAAATTGCTGCTGTTGCTGTTGCAATGATGTCATCAGGTGGGTGTTTTGGTGTAATACACTGAAAACCAGAGCAGAAATGCTGAAATATTCCCATGGTATGCATGGTCTTAGGAGCAAAGCACCGTGACTCAGCCTAAGGAGATCTGCCGCTTATTCTTTTGTACTGCCAGCAGATTGTGGAAGCAGAATATAAAAACCATCCTTATGGAGAGATCTTTGCATTTTAGGCTTAGTCTAAGTGTCTCAAGTAGCCGGGGTTTTTGCTTGGGCCTAATCCATCAGGTCTGATGGCTTTCCTGCTCGTCTCCAGATGAATGTGGTAGAAAATATAAAGCAAGGAAACGTCCTTTGGCCTAGCCTTGCCTTGCCTTATTTCCTTCTCATCCTGTTCTCTGTCCCAGCCTCTCGCACTAAGCCCTCGTCTGGCTGCATGTCTCATCTTTACTCTCTCCTTTTCTCCAACTCTCCTGCTTCCTGGCTTTTGTCTTTCCATTCCTCCATTTCAGTCCTGCAGGCCGGCACTAGATTTTCCTCTTCCCTCCCTTTGGCTTGCTCCCTTCGCTTTCTCCCTTTGTTCCATATCCTTCTTTCCGACTTGTCTCTTGGACACTTTTGGCCACGCTGGACCCAAGTCTGGGGATGTTTTGGAAACTTTTCAGAGGCCTCGCTGCTGACAGGGGGGACAGCAGGCAGTGACAGGTTCGGGGCTGACAGGCTCCCCCTCGCCTAGGGGGCGTTCGGCTGCCACACCCAGCTGACATAGAACCTTTGTCACAATGCGTGCTACCGTGGTGAGGATGCAGGCACTCTGCGGGTGACAGGGACACAGCAGGACTTGGTGTCAGCTCAGCAAGTTCTCAGTTCCCCAAAGAACCTGAATTCTGCAAATTGCTGCTGTTGCTCTTGAAATGATGTCATCAGGTGGGTGTTTTGGTGTAATACACTGAAAACCAGAGCAGAAATGCTGAAATATTTCCATGGTATGCATGGTCTTAGGAGCAAAGCACCGTGACTCAGCCTAAGGAGATCTGCCGCTTATTCTTTTGTACTGCCAGCAGATTGTGGAAGTAGAGTATAAAAACCATCCTTATGGAGAGATCTTTGCATTTTAGGCTTCGTCTAAGTGTCTTGAAGTAGCCGGGGTTTTTGCTTGGGCCTAATCCATCAGGTCTGATGGCTTTCCTGCTCGTCTCCAGATGAATGTGGTAGAAAATATAAAGCAAGGAAACGTCCTTTGGCCTAGCCTTGCCTTGCCTTATTTCCTTCTCATCCTGTTCTCTGTCCCAGCCTCTCGCACTAAGCCCTCGTCTGGCTGCATGTCTCTTCTTTCCTCTCTCCTTTTCTCCAACTCTCCTGCTTCCTGGCTTTTGTCTTTCCATTCCTCCATTTCAGTCCTGCAGGCCAGCACTAGATTTTCCTCTTCCCTCCCTTTGGCTTGCTCCCTTCGCTTTCTCCCTTTGTTCCATATCCTTCTTTCCGACTTGTCTCTTGGAGACTTTTGGCCACGCTGGACCCAAGTCTGGGGATGTTTTGGAAACTTTTCAGAGGCCTCGCTGCTGACAGGGGGGACAGCAGGCAGTGACAGGCCCGGGGCTGACAGGCTCCCCCTCCTCTAGGGGGCGCTCGGCTGCCACACCCAGCTGACATAGAACCTTTGTCACAATGCCCGCTACCGTGGTGAGGATGCGGGCACTCTGCGGGTGACAGGGACACAGCAGGACTTGGTGTTCAGCTCAGCAAGTTCTCAGTTCCCCAAAGAAGCTGAATTCTGCAAATTGCTGCTGTTGCTGTTGCAATGATGTCATCAGGTGGGTGTTTTGGTGTAATACACTGAAAACCAGAGCAGAAATGCTGAAATATTCCCATGGTATGCATGGTCTTAGGAGCAAAGCACCGTGACTCAGCCTAAGGAGATCTGCCGCTTATTCTTTTGTACTGCCAGCAGATTGTGGAAGTAGAGTATAAAAACCATCCTTATGGAGAGATCTTTGCATTTTAGGCTTAGTCTAAGTGTCTCAAGTAGCCGGGGTATTTGCCTGGGCCTAATCCATCAGGTCTGATGGCTTTCCTGCTCGTCTCCAGATGAATGTGGTAGAAAATATAAAGCAAGGAAACGTCCTTTGGCCTAGCCTTGCCTTGCCTTATTTCCTTCTCATCCTGTTCTCTGTCCCAGCCTCTCGCACTAAGCCCTCGTCTGGCTGCATGTCTCTTCTTTCCTCTCTCCTTTTCTCCAACTCTCCTGCTTCCTGGCTTTTGTCTTTCCATTCCTCCATTTCAGTCCTGCAGGCCAGCACTAGATTTTCCTCTTCCCTCCCTTTGGCTTGCTCCCTTCGCTTTCTCCCTTTGTTCCATATCCTTCTTTCCGACTTGTCTCTTGGACACTTTTGGCCACGCTGGACCCAAGTCTGGGGATGTTTTGGAAACTTTTCAGAGGCCTCGCTGCTGACAGGGGGGACAGCAGGCAGTGACAGGCCCGGGGCTGACAGGCTCCCCCTCGCCTAGGGGGCGCTCGGCTGCCACACCCAGCTGACATAGAACCTTTGTCACAATGCCCGCTACCGTGGTGAGGATGCGGGCACTCTGCGGGTGACAGGGACACAGCAGGACTTGGTGTTCAGCTCAGCAAGTTCTCAGTTCCCCAAAGAAGCTGAATTCTGCAAATTGCTGCTGTTGCTGTTGCAATGATGTCATCAGGTGGGTGTTTTGGTGTAATACACTGAAAACCAGAGCAGAAATGCTGAAAAATTCCCATGGTATGCATGGTCTTAGGAGCAAAGCACCGTGACTCAGCCTAAGGAGATCTGCCGCTTATTCTTTTGTACTGCCAGCAGATTGTGGAAGTAGAGTATAAAAACCATCCTTATGGAGAGATCTTTGCATTTTAGGCTTAGTCTAAGTGTCTCAAGTAGCCGGGGTTTTTGCTTGGGCCTAATCCATCAGGTCTGATGGCTTTCCTGCTCGTCTCCAGATGAATGTGGTAGAAAATATAAAGCAAGGAAACGTCCTTTGGCCTAGCCTTGCCTTGCCTTATTTCCTTCTAATCCTGTTCTCTGTCCCAGCCTCTCTCACTAAGCCCTCGTCTGGCTGCATGTCTCTTCTTTCCTCTCTCCTTTTCTCAAACTCTCCTGCTTCCTGGCTTTTGTCTTTCCATTCCTCCATTTCAGTCCTGCAGGCCGGCACTAGATTTTCCTCTTCCCTCCCTTTGGCTTGCTCCCTTCGCTTTCTCCCTTTGTTCCATATCCTTCTTTCCGACTTGTCTCTTGGAGACTTTTGGCCACGCTGGACCCAAATCTGGGGATGTTTTGGAAACTTTTCAGAGGCCTCGCTGCTGACAGGGGGGACAGCAGGCAGTGACAGGCCCGGGGCTGACAGGCTCCCCCTCGCCTAGGGGGCGCTCGGCTGCCACACCCAGCTGACATAGAACCTTTGTCACAATGCCCGCTACCGTGGTGAGGATGCGGGCACTCTGCGGGTGACAGGGACACAGCAGGACTTGGTGTTCAGCTCAGCAAGTTCTCAGTTCCCCAAAGAAGCTGAATTCTGCAAATTGCTGCTGTTGCTGTTGCAATGATGTCATCAGGTGGGTGTTTTGGTGTAATACACTGAAAACCAGAGCAGAAATGCTGAAATATTCCCATGGTATGCATGGTCTTAGGAGCAAAGCACCGTGACTCAGCCTAAGGAGATCTGCCGCTTATTCTTTTGTACTGCCAGCAGATTGTGGAAGCAGAATATAAAAACCATCCTTATGGAGAGATCTTTGCATTTTAGGCTTAGTCTAAGTGTCTCAAGTAGCCGGGGTTTTTGCTTGGGCCTAATCCATCAGGTCTGATGGCTTTCCTGCTCGTCTCCAGATGAATGTGGTAGAAAATATAAAGCAAGGAAACGTCCTTTGGCCTAGCCTTGCCTTGCCTTATTTCCTTCTCATCCTGTTCTCTGTCCCAGCCTCTCGCACTAAGCCCTCGTCTGGCTGCATGTCTCTTCTTTCCTCTCTCCTTTTCTCCAACTCTCCTGCTTCCTGGCTTTTGTCTTTCCATTCCTCCATTTCAGTCCTGCAGGCCGGCACTAGATTTTCCTCTTCCCTCCCTTTGGCTTGCTCCCTTCGCTTTCTCCCTTTGTTCCATATCCTTCTTTCCGACTTGTCTCTTGGAGACTTTTGGCCACGCTGGACCCAAATCTGGGGATGTTTTGGAAACTTTTCAGAGGCCTCGCTGCTGACAGGGGGGACAGCAGGCAGTGACAGGCCCGGGGCTGACAGGCTCCCCCTCGCCTAGGGGGCGCTCGGCTGCCACACCCAGCTGACATAGAACCTTTGTCACAATGCCCGCTACCGTGGTGAGGATGCGGGCACTCTGCGGGTGACAGGGACACAGCAGGACTTGGTGTTCAGCTCAGCAAGTTCTCAGTTCCCCAAAGAAGCTGAATTCTGCAAATTGCTGCTGTTGCTGTTGCAATGATGTCATCAGGTGGGTGTTTTGGTGTAATACACTGAAAACCAGAGCAGAAATGCTGAAATATTCCCATGGTATGCATGGTCTTAGGAGCAAAGCACCGTGACTCAGCCTAAGGAGATCTGCCGCTTATTCTTTTGTACTTCCAGCAGATTGTGGAAGCAGAATATAAAAACCATCCTTATGGAGAGATCTTTGCATTTTAGGCTTAGTCTAAGTGTCTCAAGTAGCCGGGGTTTTTGCTTGGGCCTAATCCATCAGGTCTGATGGCTTTCCTGCTCGTCTCCAGATGAATGTGGTAGAAAATATAAAGCAAGGAAACGTCCTTTGGCCTAGCCTTGCCTTGCCTTATTTCCTTCTCATCCTGTTCTCTGTCCCAGCCTCTCGCACTAAGCCCTCGTCTGGCTGCATGTCTCTTCTTTCCTCTCTCCTTTTCTCCAACTCTCCTGCTTCCTGGCTTTTGTCTTTCCATTCCTCCATTTCAGTCCTGCAGGCCGGCACTAGATTTTCCTCTTCCCTCCCTTTGGCTTGCTCCCTTCGCTTTCTCCCTTTGTTCCATATCCTTCTTTCCGACTTGTCTCTTGGACACTTTTGGCCACGCTGGACCCAAGTCTGGGGATGTTTTGGAAACTTTTCAGAGGCCTCGCTGCTGACAGGGGGGACAGCAGGCAGTGACAGGCCCGGGGCTGACAGGCTCCCCCTCCTCTAGGGGGCACTTGGCTGCCACACCCAGCTGACATAGAACCTTTGTCACAATGCCCGCTACCGTGGTGAGGATGCGGGCACTCTGCGGGTGACAGGGACACAGCAGGACTTGGTGTCAGCTCAGCAAGTTCTCAGTTCCCCAAAGAAGCTGAATTCTGCAAATTGCTGCTGTTGCTGTTGCAATGATGTCATCAGGTGGGTGTTTTGGTGTAATACACTGAAAACCAGAGCAGAAATGCTGAAAAATTCCCATGGTATGCATGGTCTTAGGAGCAAAGCACCGTGACTCAGCCTAAGGAGATCTGCCGCTTATTCTTTTGTACTGCCAGCAGATTGTGGAAGTAGAGTATAAAAACCATCCTTATGGAGAGATCTTTGCATTTTAGGCTTAGTCTAAGTGTCTCAAGTAGCCGGGGTTTTTGCTTGGGCCTAATCCATCAGGTCTGATGGCTTTCCTGCTCGTCTCCAGATGAATGTGGTAGAAAATATAAAGCAAGGAAACGTCCTTTGGCCTAGCCTTGCCTTGCCTTATTTCCTTCTCATCCTGTTCTCTGTCCCAGCCTCTCGCACTAAGCCCTCGTCTGGCTGCATGTCTCTTCTTTCCTCTCTCCTTTTCTCCAACTCTCCTGCTTCCTGGCTTTTGTCTTTCCATTCCTCCATTTCAGTCCTGCAGGCCAGCACTAGATTTTCCTCTTCCCTCCCTTTGGCTTGCTCCCTTCGCTTTCTCCCTTTGTTCCATATCCTTCTTTCCGACTTGTCTCTTGGACACTTTTGGCCACGCTGGACCCAAGTCTGGGGATGTTTTGGAAACTTTTCAGAGGCCTCGCTGCTGACAGGGGGGACAGCAGGCAGTGACAGGCCCGGGGCTGACAGGCTCCCCCTCGCCTAGGGGGCGCTCGGCTGCCACACCCAGCTGACATAGAACCTTTGTCACAATGCCCGCTACCGTGGTGAGGATGCGGGCACTCTGCGGGTGACAGGGACACAGCAGGACTTGGTGTTCAGCTCAGCAAGTTCTCAGTTCCCCAAAGAAGCTGAATTCTGCAAATTGCTGCTGTTGCTGTTGCAATGATGTCATCAGGTGGGTGTTTTGGTGTAATACACTGAAAACCAGAGCAGAAATGCTGAAAAATTCCCATGGTATGCATGGTCTTAGGAGCAAAGCACCGTGACTCAGCCTAAGGAGATCTGCCGCTTATTCTTTTGTACTGCCAGCAGATTGTGGAAGTAGAGTATAAAAACCATCCTTATGGAGAGATCTTTGCATTTTAGGCTTAGTCTAAGTGTCTCAAGTAGCCGGGGTTTTTGCTTGGGCCTAATCCATCAGGTCTGATGGCTTTCCTGCTCGTCTCCAGATGAATGTGGTAGAAAATATAAAGCAAGGAAACGTCCTTTGGCCTAGCCTTGCCTTGCCTTATTTCCTTCTCATCCTGTTCTCTGTCCCAGCCTCTCTCACTAAGCCCTCGTCTGGCTGCATGTCTCTTCTTTCCTCTCTCCTTTTCTCAAACTCTCCTGCTTCCTGGCTTTTGTCTTTCCATTCCTCCATTTCAGTCCTGCAGGCCGGCACTAGATTTTCCTCTTCCCTCCCTTTGGCTTGCTCCCTTCGCTTTCTCCCTTTGTTCCATATCCTTCTTTCCGACTTGTCTCTTGGAGACTTTTGGCCACGCTGGACCCAAATCTGGGGATGTTTTGGAAACTTTTCAGAGGCCTCGCTGCTGACAGGGGGGACAGCAGGCAGTGACAGGCCCGGGGCTGACAGGCTCCCCCTCGCCTAGGGGGCGCTCGGCTGCCACACCCAGCTGACATAGAACCTTTGTCACAATGCCCGCTACCGTGGTGAGGATGCGGGCACTCTGCGGGTGACAGGGACACAGCAGGACTTGGTGTTCAGCTCAGCAAGTTCTCAGTTCCCCAAAGAAGCTGAATTCTGCAAATTGCTGCTGTTGCTGTTGCAATGATGTCATCAGGTGGGTGTTTTGGTGTAATACACTGAAAACCAGAGCAGAAATGCTGAAATATTCCCATGGTATGCATGGTCTTAGGAGCAAAGCACCGTGACTCAGCCTAAGGAGATCTGCCGCTTATTCTTTTGTACTGCCAGCAGATTGTGGAAGCAGAATATAAAAACCATCCTTATGGAGAGATCTTTGCATTTTAGGCTTAGTCTAAGTGTCTCAAGTAGCCGGGGTTTTTGCTTGGGCCTAATCCATCAGGTCTGATGGCTTTCCTGCTCGTCTCCAGATGAATGTGGTAGAAAATATAAAGCAAGGAAACGTCCTTTGGCCTAGCCTTGCCTTGCCTTATTTCCTTCTCATCCTGTTCTCTGTCCCAGCCTCTCGCACTAAGCCCTCGTCTGGCTGCATGTCTCTTCTTTCCTCTCTCCTTTTCTCCAACTCTCCTGCTTCCTGGCTTTTGTCTTTCCATTCCTCCATTTCAGTCCTGCAGGCCGGCACTAGATTTTCCTCTTCCCTCCCTTTGGCTTGCTCCCTTCGCTTTCTCCCTTTGTTCCATATCCTTCTTTCCGACTTGTCTCTTGGAGACTTTTGGCCACGCTGGACCCAAATCTGGGGATGTTTTGGAAACTTTTCAGAGGCCTCGCTGCTGACAGGGGGGACAGCAGGCAGTGACAGGCCCGGGGCTGACAGGCTCCCCCTCGCCTAGGGGGCGCTCGGCTGCCACACCCAGCTGACATAGAACCTTTGTCACAATGCCCGCTACCGTGGTGAGGATGCGGGCACTCTGCGGGTGACAGGGACACAGCAGGACTTGGTGTTCAGCTCAGCAAGTTCTCAGTTCCCCAAAGAAGCTGAATTCTGCAAATTGCTGCTGTTGCTGTTGCAATGATGTCATCAGGTGGGTGTTTTGGTGTAATACACTGAAAACCAGAGCAGAAATGCTGAAATATTCCCATGGTATGCATGGTCTTAGGAGCAAAGCACCGTGACTCAGCCTAAGGAGATCTGCCGCTTATTCTTTTGTACTGCCAGCAGATTGTGGAAGCAGAATATAAAAACCATCCTTATGGAGAGATCTTTGCATTTTAGGCTTAGTCTAAGTGTCTCAAGTAGCCGGGGTTTTTGCTTGGGCCTAATCCATCAGGTCTGATGGCTTTCCTGCTCGTCTCCAGATGAATGTGGTAGAAAATATAAAGCAAGGAAACGTCCTTTGGCCTAGCCTTGCCTTGCCTTATTTCCTTCTCATCCTGTTCTCTGTCCCAGCCTCTCGCACTAAGCCCTCGTCTGGCTGCATGTCTCTTCTTTCCTCTCTCCTTTTCTCCAACTCTCCTGCTTCCTGGCTTTTGTCTTTCCATTCCTCCATTTCAGTCCTGCAGGCCGGCACTAGATTTTCCTCTTCCCTCCCTTTGGCTTGCTCCCTTCGCTTTCTCCCTTTGTTCCATATCCTTCTTTCCGACTTGTCTCTTGGACACTTTTGGCCACGCTGGACCCAAGTCTGGGGATGTTTTGGAAACTTTTCAGAGGCCTCGCTGCTGACAGGGGGGACAGCAGGCAGTGACAGGCCCGGGGCTGACAGGCTCCCCCTCCTCTAGGGGGCACTTGGCTGCCACACCCAGCTGACATAGAACCTTTGTCACAATGCCCGCTACCGTGGTGAGGATGCGGGCACTCTGCGGGTGACAGGGACACAGCAGGACTTGGTGTCAGCTCAGCAAGTTCTCAGTTCCCCAAAGAAGCTGAATTCTGCAAATTGCTGCTGTTGCTGTTGCAATGATGTCATCAGGTGGGTGTTTTGGTGTAATACACTGAAAACCAGAGCAGAAATGCTGAAAAATTCCCATGGTATGCATGGTCTTAGGAGCAAAGCACCGTGACTCAGCCTAAGGAGATCTGCCGCTTATTCTTTTGTACTGCCAGCAGATTGTGGAAGTAGAGTATAAAAACCATCCTTATGGAGAGATCTTTGCATTTTAGGCTTAGTCTAAGTGTCTCAAGTAGCCGGGGTTTTTGCTTGGGCCTAATCCATCAGGTCTGATGGCTTTCCTGCTCGTCTCCAGATGAATGTGGTAGAAAATATAAAGCAAGGAAACGTCCTTTGGCCTAGCCTTGCCTTGCCTTATTTCCTTCTCATCCTGTTCTCTGTCCCAGCCTCTCGCACTAAGCCCTCGTCTGGCTGCATGTCTCTTCTTTCCTCTCTCCTTTTCTCCAACTCTCCTGCTTCCTGGCTTTTGTCTTTCCATTCCTCCATTTCAGTCCTGCAGGCCAGCACTAGATTTTCCTCTTCCCTCCCTTTGGCTTGCTCCCTTCGCTTTCTCCCTTTGTTCCATATCCTTCTTTCCGACTTGTCTCTTGGACACTTTTGGCCACGCTGGACCCAAGTCTGGGGATGTTTTGGAAACTTTTCAGAGGCCTCGCTGCTGACAGGGGGGACAGCAGGCAGTGACAGGCCCGGGGCTGACAGGCTCCCCCTCGCCTAGGGGGCGCTCGGCTGCCACACCCAGCTGACATAGAACCTTTGTCACAATGCCCGCTACCGTGGTGAGGATGCGGGCACTCTGCGGGTGACAGGGACACAGCAGGACTTGGTGTTCAGCTCAGCAAGTTCTCAGTTCCCCAAAGAAGCTGAATTCTGCAAATTGCTGCTGTTGCTGTTGCAATGATGTCATCAGGTGGGTGTTTTGGTGTAATACACTGAAAACCAGAGCAGAAATGCTGAAAAATTCCCATGGTATGCATGGTCTTAGGAGCAAAGCACCGTGACTCAGCCTAAGGAGATCTGCCGCTTATTCTTTTGTACTGCCAGCAGATTGTGGAAGTAGAGTATAAAAACCATCCTTATGGAGAGATCTTTGCATTTTAGGCTTAGTCTAAGTGTCTCAAGTAGCCGGGGTTTTTGCTTGGGCCTAATCCATCAGGTCTGATGGCTTTCCTGCTCGTCTCCAGATGAATGTGGTAGAAAATATAAAGCAAGGAAACGTCCTTTGGCCTAGCCTTGCCTTGCCTTATTTCCTTCTCATCCTGTTCTCTGTCCCAGCCTCTCTCACTAAGCCCTCGTCTGGCTGCATGTCTCTTCTTTCCTCTCTCCTTTTCTCCAACTCTCCTGCTTCCTGGCTTTTGTCTTTCCATTCCTCCATTTCAGTCCTGCAGGCCGGCACTAGATTTTCCTCTTCCCTCCCTTTGGCTTGCTCCCTTCGCTTTCTCCCTTTGTTCCATATCCTTCTTTCCGACTTGTCTCTTGGAGACTTTTGGCCACGCTGGACCCAAATCTGGGGATGTTTTGGAAACTTTTCAGAGGCCTCGCTGCTGACAGGGGGGACAGCAGGCAGTGACAGGCCCGGGGCTGACAGGCTCCCCCTCGCCTAGGGGGCGCTCGGCTGCCACACCCAGCTGACATAGAACCTTTGTCACAATGCCCGCTACCGTGGTGAGGATGCGGGCACTCTGCGGGTGACAGGGACACAGCAGGACTTGGTGTTCAGCTCAGCAAGTTCTCAGTTCCCCAAAGAAGCTGAATTCTGCAAATTGCTGCTGTTGCTGTTGCAATGATGTCATCAGGTGGGTGTTTTGGTGTAATACACTGAAAACCAGAGCAGAAATGCTGAAATATTCCCATGGTATGCATGGTCTTAGGAGCAAAGCACCGTGACTCAGCCTAAGGAGATCTGCCGCTTATTCTTTTGTACTGCCAGCAGATTGTGGAAGCAGAATATAAAAACCATCCTTATGGAGAGATCTTTGCATTTTAGGCTTAGTCTAAGTGTCTCAAGTAGCCGGGGTTTTTGCTTGGGCCTAATCCATCAGGTCTGATGGCTTTCCTGCTCGTCTCCAGATGAATGTGGTAGAAAATATAAAGCAAGGAAACGTCCTTTGGCCTAGCCTTGCCTTGCCTTATTTCCTTCTCATCCTGTTCTCTGTCCCAGCCTCTCGCACTAAGCCCTCGTCTGGCTGCATGTCTCTTCTTTCCTCTCTCCTTTTCTCCAACTCTCCTGCTTCCTGGCTTTTGTCTTTCCATTCCTCCATTTCAGTCCTGCAGGCCGGCACTAGATTTTCCTCTTCCCTCCCTTTGGCTTGCTCCCTTCGCTTTCTCCCTTTGTTCCATATCCTTCTTTCCGACTTGTCTCTTGGAGACTTTTGGCCACGCTGGACACAAATCTGGGGATGTTTTGGAAACTTTTCAGAGGCCTCGCTGCTGACAGGGGGGACAGCAGGCAGTGACAGGCCCGGGGCTGACAGGCTCCCCCTCCTCTGGGGGCACTTGGCTGCCACACCCAGCTGACATAGAACCTTTGTCACAATGCCCGCTACCGTGGTGAGGATGCGGGCACTCTGCGGGTGACAGGGACACAGCAGGACTTGGTGTCAGCTCAGCAAGTTCTCAGTTCCCCAAAGAAGCTGAATTCTGCAAATTGCTGCTGTTGCTGTTGCAATGATGTCATCAGGTGGGTGTTTTGGTGTAATACACTGAAAACCAGAGCAGAAATGCTGAAAAATTCCCATGGTATGCATGGTCTTAGGAGCAAAGCACCGTGACTCAGCCTAAGGAGATCTGCCGCTTATTCTTTTGTACTGCCAGCAGATTGTGGAAGTAGAGTATAAAAACCATCCTTATGGAGAGATCTTTGCATTTTAGGCTTAGTCTAAGTGTCTCAAGTAGCCGGGGTTTTTGCTTGGGCCTAATCCATCAGGTCTGATGGCTTTCCTGCTCGTCTCCAGATGAATGTGGTAGAAAATATAAAGCAAGGAAACGTCCTTTGGCCTAGCCTTGCCTTGCCTTATTTCCTTCTCATCCTGTTCTCTGTCCCAGCCTCTCGCACTAAGCCCTCGTCTGGCTGCATGTCTCTTCTTTCCTCTCTCCTTTTCTCCAACTCTCCTGCTTCCTGGCTTTTGTCTTTCCATTCCTCCATTTCAGTCCTGCAGGCCGGCACTAGATTTTCCTCTTCCCTCCCTTTGGCTTGCTCCCTTCGCTTTCTCCCTTTGTTCCATATCCTTCTTTCCGACTTGTCTCTTGGAGACTTTTGGCCACGCTGGACCCAAATCTGGGGATGTTTTGGAAACTTTTCAGAGGCCTTGCTGCTGACAGGGGGGACAGCAGGCAGTGACAGGCCCGGGGCTGACAGGCTCCCCCTCGCCTAGGGGGCGCTCGGCTGCCACACCCAGCTGACATAGAACCTTTGTCACAATGCCCGCTACCGTGGTGAGGATGCGGGCACTCTGCGGGTGACAGGGACACAGCAGGACTTGGTGTTCAGCTCAGCAAGTTCTCAGTTCCCCAAAGAAGCTGAATTCTGCAAATTGCTGCTGTTGCTGTTGCAATGATGTCATCAGGTGGGTGTTTTGGTGTAATACACTGAAAACCAGAGCAGAAATGCTGAAATATTCCCATGGTATGCATGGTCTTAGGAGCAAAGCACCGTGACTCAGCCTAAGGAGATCTGCCGCTTATTCTTTTGTACTGCCAGCAGATTGTGGAAGCAGAATATAAAAACCATCCTTATGGAGAGATCTTTGCATTTTAGGCTTAGTCTAAGTGTCTCAAGTAGCCGGGGTTTTTGCTTGGGCCTAATCCATCAGGTCTGATGGCTTTCCTGCTCGTCTCCAGATGAATGTGGTAGAAAATATAAAGCAAGGAAACGTCCTTTGGCCTAGCCTTGCCTTGCCTTATTTCCTTCTCATCCTGTTCTCTGTCCCAGCCTCTCGCACTAAGCCCTCGTCTGGCTGCATGTCTCTTCTTTCCTCTCTCCTTTTCTCCAACTCTCCTGCTTCCTGGCTTTTGTCTTTCCATTCCTCCATTTCAGTCCTGCAGGCCGGCACTAGATTTTCCTCTTCCCTCCCTTTGGCTTGCTCCCTTCGCTTTCTCCCTTTGTTCCATATCCTTCTTTCCGACTTGTCTCTTGGAGACTTTTGGCCACGCTGGACCCAAATCTGGGGATGTTTTGGAAACTTTTCAGAGGCCTCGCTGCTGACAGGGGGGACAGCAGGCAGTGACAGGCCCGGGGCTGACAGGCTCCCCCTCCTCTAGGGGGCACTTGGCTGCCACACCCAGCTGACATAGAACCTTTGTCACAATGCCCGCTACCGTGGTGAGGATGCGGGCACTCTGCGGGTGACAGGGACACAGCAGGACTTGGTGTCAGCTCAGCAAGTTCTCAGTTCCCCAAAGAAGCTGAATTCTGCAAATTGCTGCTGTTGCTGTTGCAATGATGTCATCAGGTGGGTGTTTTGGTGTAATACACTGAAAACCAGAGCAGAAATGCTGAAAAATTCCCATGGTATGCATGGTCTTAGGAGCAAAGCACCGTGACTCAGCCTAAGGAGATCTGCCGCTTATTCTTTTGTACTGCCAGCAGATTGTGGAAGTAGAGTATAAAAACCATCCTTATGGAGAGATCTTTGCATTTTAGGCTTAGTCTAAGTGTCTCAAGTAGCCGGGGTTTTTGCTTGGGCCTAATCCATCAGGTCTGATGGCTTTCCTGCTCGTCTCCAGATGAATGTGGTAGAAAATATAAAGCAAGGAAACTTCCTTTGGCCTAGCCTTGCCTTGCCTTATTTCCTTCTCATCCTTTTCTCTGTCCCAGCCTCTCGCACTAAGCCCTCGTCTGGCTGCATGTCTCTTCTTTCCTCTCTCCTTTTCTCCAACTCTCCTGCTTCCTGGCTTTTGTCTTTCCATTCCTCCATTTCAGTCCTGCAGGCCGGCACTAGATTTTCCTCTTCCCTCCCTTTGGCTTGCTCCCTTCGCTTTCTCCCTTTGTTCCATATCCTTCTTTCCGACTTGTCTCTTGGACACTTTTGGCCACGCTGGACCCAAATCTGGGGATGTTTTGGAAACTTTTCAGAGGCCTCGCTGCTGACAGGGGGGACAGCAGGCAGTGACAGGCCCGGGGCTGACAGGCTCCCCCTCGCCTAGGGGGCGCTCGGCTGCCACACCCAGCTGACATAGAACCTTTGTCACAATGCCCGCTACCGTGGTGAGGATGCGGGCACTCTGCGGGTGACAGGGACACAGCAGGACTTGGTGTTCAGCTCAGCAAGTTCTCAGTTCCCCAAAGAAGCTGAATTCTGCAAATTGCTGCTGTTGCTCTTGAAATGATGTCATCAGGTGGGTGTTTTGGTGTAATACACTGAAAACCAGAGCAGAAATGCTGAAATATTCCCATGGTATGCATGGTCTTAGGAGCAAAGCACCGTGACTCAGCCTAAGGAGATCTGCCGCTTATTCTTTTGTACTGCCAGCAGATTGTGGAAGTAGAGTATAAAAACCATCCTTATGGAGAGATCTTTGCATTTTAGGCTTAGTCTAAGTGTCTCAAGTAGCCGGGGTTTTTGCTTGGGCCTAATCCATCAGGTCTGATGGCTTTCCTGCTCGTCTTCAGATGAATGTGGTAGAAAATATAAAGCAAGGAAACGTCCTTTGGCCTAGCCTTGCCTTGCCTTATTTCCTTCTCATCCTGTTCTCTGTCCCAGCCTCTCGCACTAAGCCCTCGTCTGGCTGCATGTCTCTTCTTTCCTCTCTCCTTTTCTCCAACTCTCCTGCTTCCTGGCTTTTGTCTTTCCATTCCTCCATTTCAGTCCTGCAGGCCGGCACTAGATTTTCCTCTTCCCTCCCTTTGGCTTGCTCCCTTCGCTTTCTCCCTTTGTTCCATATCCTTCTTTCCGACTTGTCTCTTGGACACTTTTGGCCACGCTGGACCCAAATCTGGGGATGTTTTGGAAACTTTTCAGAGGCCTCGCTGCTGACAGGGGGGACAGCAGGCAGTGACAGGCCCGGGGCTGACAGGCTCCCCCTCCTCTAGGGGGCACTTGGCTGCCACACCCAGCTGACATAGAACCTTTGTCACAATGCCCGCTACCGTGCTGAGGATGCGGGCACTCTGCGGGTGACAGGGACACAGCAGGACTTGGTGTTCAGCTCAGCAAGTTCTCAGTTCCCCAAAGAAGCTGAATTCTGCAAATTGCTGCTGTTGCTGTTGCAATGATGTCATCAGGTGGGTGTTTTGGTGTAATACACTGAAAACCAGAGCAGAAATGCTGAAATATTCCCATGGTATGCATGGTCTTAGGAGCAAAGCACCGTGACTCAGCCTAAGGAGATCTGCCGCTTATTCTTTTGTACTGCCAGCAGATTGTGGAAGCAGAATATAAAAACCATCCTTATGGAGAGATCTTTGCATTTTAGGCTTAGTCTAAGTGTCTCAAGTAGCCGGGGTTTTTGCTTGGGCCTAATCCATCAGGTCTGATGGCTTTCCTGCTCGTCTCCAGATGAATGTGGTAGAAAATATAAAGCAAGGAAACGTCCTTTGGCCTAGCCTTGCCTTGCCTTATTTCCTTCTCATCCTGTTCTCTGTCCCAGCCTCTCGCACTAAGCCCTCGTCTGGCTGCATGTCTCTTCTTTCCTCTCTCCTTTTCTCCAACTCTCCTGCTTCCTGGCTTTTGTCTTTCCATTCCTCCATTTCAGTCCTGCAGGCCGGCACTAGATTTTCCTCTTCCCTCCCTTTGGCTTGCTCCCTTCGCTTTCTCCCTTTGTTCCATATCCTTCTTTCCGACTTGTCTCTTGGAGACTTTTGGCCACGCTGGACCCAAATCTGGGGATGTTTTGGAAACTTTTCAGAGGCCTCGCTGCTGACAGGGGGGACAGCAGGCAGTGACAGGCCCGGGGCTGACAGGCTCCCCCTCCTCTAGGGGGCACTTGGCTGCCACACCCAGCTGACATAGAACCTTTGTCACAATGCCCGCTACCGTGCTGAGGATGCGGGCACTCTGCGGGTGACAGGGACACAGCAGGACTTGGTGTCAGCTCAGCAAGTTCTCAGTTCCCCAAAGAAGCTGAATTCTGCAAATTGCTGCTGTTGCTGTTGCAATGATGTCATCAGGTGGGTGTTTTGGTGTAATACACTGAAAACCAGAGCAGAAATGCTGAAAAATTCCCATGGTATGCATGGTCTTAGGAGCAAAGCACCGTGACTCAGCCTAAGGAGATCTGCCGCTTATTCTTTTGTACTGCCAGCAGATTGTGGAAGTAGAGTATAAAAACCATCCTTATGGAGAGA
Organism: Patagioenas fasciata; assembly: GCF_037038585.1. NCBI lineage: Eukaryota > Metazoa > Chordata > Aves > Columbiformes > Columbidae > Patagioenas > Patagioenas fasciata. The sequence continues at coordinate 22,553,329 of NC_092524.1, read as the reverse complement.
TCTTTGCATTTTAGGCTTAGTCTAAGTGTCTCAAGTAGCCGGGGTTTTTGCTTGGGCCTAATCCATCAGGTCTGATGGCTTTCCTGCTCGTCTCCAGATGAATGTGGTAGAAAATATAAAGCAAGGAAACTTCCTTTGGCCTAGCCTTGCCTTGCCTTATTTCCTTCTCATCCTTTTCTCTGTCCCAGCCTCTCGCACTAAGCCCTCGTCTGGCTGCATGTCTCTTCTTTCCTCTCTCCTTTTCTCCAACTCTCCTGCTTCCTGGCTTTTGTCTTTCCATTCCTCCATTTCAGTCCTGCAGGCCGGCACTAGATTTTCCTCTTCCCTCCCTTTGGCTTGCTCCCTTCGCTTTCTCCCTTTGTTCCATATCCTTCTTTCCGACTTGTCTCTTGGACACTTTTGGCCACGCTGGACCCAAATCTGGGGATGTTTTGGAAACTTTTCAGAGGCCTCGCTGCTGACAGGGGGGACAGCAGGCAGTGACAGGCCCGGGGCTGACAGGCTCCCCCTCCTCTAGGGGGCACTCGGCTGCCACACCCAGCTGACATAGAACCTTTGTCACAATGCCCGCTACCGTGGTGAGGATGCGGGCACTCTGCGGGTGACAGGGACACAGCAGGACTTGGTGTTCAGCTCAGCAAGTTCTCAGTTCCCCAAAGAAGCTGAATTCTGCAAATTGCTGCTGTTGCTGTTGCAATGATGTCATCAGGTGGGTGTTTTGGTGTAATACACTGAAAACCAGAGCAGAAATGCTGAAAAATTCCCATGGTATGCATGGTCTTAGGAGCAAAGCACCGTGACTCAGCCTAAGGAGATCTGCCGCTTATTCTTTTGTACTGCCAGCAGATTGTGGAAGTAGAGTATAAAAACCATCCTTATGGAGAGATCTTTGCATTTTAGGCTTAGTCTAAATGTCTCGAAGTAGCCGGGGTTTTTGCTTGGGCCTAATCCATCAGGTCTGATGGCTTTCCTGCTCGTCTCCAGATGAATGTGGTAGAAAATATAAAGCAAGGAAACGTCCTTTGGCCTAGCCTTGCCTTGCCTTATTTCCTTCTCATCCTGTTCTCTGTCCCAGCCTCTCGCACTAAGCCCTCGTCTGGCTGCATGTCTCTTCTTTCCTCTCTCCTTTTCTCCAACTCTCCTGCTTCCTGGCTTTTGTCTTTCCATTCCTCCATTTCAGTCCTGCAGGCCAGCACTAGATTTTCCTCTTCCCTCCCTTTGGCTTGCTCCCTTCGCTTTCTCCCTTTGTTCCATATCCTTCTTTCCGACTTGTCTCTTGGACACTTTTGGCCATGCTGGACCCAAGTCTGGGGATGTTTTGGAAACTTTTCAGAGGCCTCGCTGCTGACAGGGGGGACAGCAGGCAGTGACAGGCCCGGGGCTGACAGGCTCCCCCTCCTCTAGGGGGCACTTGGCTGCCACACCCAGCTCACATAGAACCTTTGTCACAATGCCCGCTACCGTGCTGAGGATGCGGGCACTCTGCGGGTGACAGGGACACAGCAGGACTTGGTGTCAGCTCAGCAAGTTCTCAGTTCCCCAAAGAAGCTGAATTCTGCAAATTGCTGCTGTTGCTGTTGCAATGATGTCATCAGGTGGGTGTTTTGGTGTAATACACTGAAAACCAGAGCAGAAATGCTGAAAAATTCCCATGGTATGCATGGTCTTAGGAGCAAAGCACCGTGACTCAGCCTAAGGAGATCTGCCGCTTATTCTTTTGTACTGCCAGCAGATTGTGGAAGTAGAGTATAAAAACCATCCTTATGGAGAGATCTTTGCATTTTAGGCTTAGTCTAAGTGTCTCAAGTAGCCGGGGTTTTTGCTTGGGCCTAATCCATCAGGTCTGATGGCTTTCCTGCTCGTCTCCAGATGAATGTGGTAGAAAATATAAAGCAAGGAAACGTCCTTTGGCCTAGCCTTGCCTTGCCTTATTTCCTTCTCATCCTGTTCTCTGTCCCAGCCTCTCGCACTAAGCCCTCGTCTGGCTGCATGTCTCTTCTTTCCTCTCTCCTTTTCTCCAACTCTCCTGCTTCCTGGCTTTTGTCTTTCCATTCCTCCATTTCAGTCCTGCAGGCCGGCACTAGATTTTCCTCTTCCCTCCCTTTGGCTTGCTCCCTTCGCTTTCTCCCTTTGTTCCATATCCTTCTTTCCGACTTGTCTCTTGGACACTTTTGGCCACGCTGGACCCAAATCTGGGGATGTTTTGGAAACTTTTCAGAGGCCTCGCTGCTGACAGGGGGGACAGCAGGCAGTGACAGGCCCGGGGCTGACAGGCTCCCCCTCGCCTAGCGGGCGCTCGGCTGCCACACCCAGCTGACATAGAACCTTTGTCACAATGCCCGCTACCGTGGTGAGGATGCGGGCACTCTGCGGGTGACAGGGACACAGCAGGACTTGGTGTCAGCTCAGCAAGTTCTCAGTTCCCCAAAGAAGCTGAATTCTGCAAATTGCTGCTGTTGCTGTTGCAATGATGTCATCAGGTGGGTGTTTTGGTGTAATACACTGAAAACCAGAGCAGAAATGCTGAAAAATTCCCATGGTATGCATGGTCTTAGGAGCAAAGCACCGTGACTCAGCCTAAGGAGATCTGCCGCTTATTCTTTTGTACTGCCAGCAGATTGTGGAAGTAGAGTATAAAAACCATCCTTATGGAGAGATCTTTGCATTTTAGGCTTAGTCTAAGTGTCTCAAGTAGCCGGGGTTTTTGCTTGGGCCTAATCCATCAGGTCTGATGGCTTTCCTGCTCGTCTCCAGATGAATGTGGTAGAAAATATAAAGCAAGGAAACGTCCTTTGGCCTAGCCTTGCCTTGCCTTATTTCCTTCTCATCCTGTTCTCTGTCCCAGCCTCTCGCACTAAGCCCTCGTCTGGCTGCATGTCTCATCTTTCCTCTCTCCTTTTCTCAAACTCTCCTGCTTCCTGGCTTTTGTCTTTCCATTCCTCCATTTCAGTCCTGCAGGCCGGCACTAGATTTTCCTCTTCCCTCCCTTTGGCTTGCTCCCTTCGCTTTCTCCCTTTGTTCCATATCCTTCTTTCCGACTTGTCTCTTGGAGACTTTTGGCCACGCTGGACCCAAATCTGGGGATGTTTTGGAAACTTTTCAGAGGCCTCGCTGCTGACAGGGGGGACAGCAGGCAGTGACAGGCCCGGGGCTGACAGGCTCCCCCTCCTCTAGGGGGCACTTGGCTGCCACACCCAGCTGACATAGAACCTTTGTCACAATGCCCGCTACCGTGCTGAGGATGCGGGCACTCTGCGGGTGACAGGGACACAGCAGGACTTGGTGTCAGCTCAGCAAGTTCTCAGTTCCCCAAAGAAGCTGAATTCTGCAAATTGCTGCTGTTGCTGTTGCAATGATGTCATCAGGTGGGTGTTTTGGTGTAATACACTGAAAACCAGAGCAGAAATGCTGAAAAATTCCCATGGTATGCATGGTCTTAGGAGCAAAGCACCGTGACTCAGCCTAAGGAGATCTGCCGCTTATTCTTTTGTACTGCCAGCAGATTGTGGAAGTAGAGTATAAAAACCATCCTTATGGAGAGATCTTTGCATTTTAGGCTTAGTCTAAGTGTCTCAAGTAGCCGGGGTTTTTGCTTGGGCCTAATCCATCAGGTCTGATGGCTTTCCTGCTCGTCTCCAGATGAATGTGGTAGAAAATATAAAGCAAGGAAACTTCCTTTGGCCTAGCCTTGCCTTGCCTTATTTCCTTCTCATCCTTTTCTCTGTCCCAGCCTCTCGCACTAAGCCCTCGTCTGGCTGCATGTCTCTTCTTTCCTCTCTCCTTTTCTCCAACTCTCCTGCTTCCTGGCTTTTGTCTTTCCATTCCTCCATTTCAGTCCTGCAGGCCGGCACTAGATTTTCCTCTTCCCTCCCTTTGGCTTGCTCCCTTCGCTTTCTCCCTTTGTTCCATATCCTTCTTTCCGACTTGTCTCTTGGACACTTTTGGCCACGCTGGACCCAAATCTGGGGATGTTTTGGAAACTTTTCAGAGGCCTCGCTGCTGACAGGGGGGACAGCAGGCAGTGACAGGCCCGGGGCTGACAGGCTCCCCCTCCTCTAGGGGGCACTCGGCTGCCACACCCAGCTGACATAGAACCTTTGTCACAATGCCCGCTACCGTGGTGAGGATGCGGGCACTCTGCGGGTGACAGGGACACAGCAGGACTTGGTGTTCAGCTCAGCAAGTTCTCAGTTCCCCAAAGAAGCTGAATTCTGCAAATTGCTGCTGTTGCTGTTGCAATGATGTCATCAGGTGGGTGTTTTGGTGTAATACACTGAAAACCAGAGCAGAAATGCTGAAAAATTCCCATGGTATGCATGGTCTTAGGAGCAAAGCACCGTGACTCAGCCTAAGGAGATCTGCCGCTTATTCTTTTGTACTGCCAGCAGATTGTGGAAGTAGAGTATAAAAACCATCCTTATGGAGAGATCTTTGCATTTTAGGCTTAGTCTAAATGTCTCGAAGTAGCCGGGGTTTTTGCTTGGGCCTAATCCATCAGGTCTGATGGCTTTCCTGCTCGTCTCCAGATGAATGTGGTAGAAAATATAAAGCAAGGAAACGTCCTTTGGCCTAGCCTTGCCTTGCCTTATTTCCTTCTCATCCTGTTCTCTGTCCCAGCCTCTCGCACTAAGCCCTCGTCTGGCTGCATGTCTCTTCTTTCCTCTCTCCTTTTCTCCAACTCTCCTGCTTCCTGGCTTTTGTCTTTCCATTCCTCCATTTCAGTCCTGCAGGCCAGCACTAGATTTTCCTCTTCCCTCCCTTTGGCTTGCTCCCTTCGCTTTCTCCCTTTGTTCCATATCCTTCTTTCCGACTTGTCTCTTGGACACTTTTGGCCATGCTGGACCCAAGTCTGGGGATGTTTTGGAAACTTTTCAGAGGCCTCGCTGCTGACAGGGGGGACAGCAGGCAGTGACAGGCCCGGGGCTGACAGGCTCCCCCTCCTCTAGGGGGCACTTGGCTGCCACACCCAGCTGACATAGAACCTTTGTCACAATGCCCGCTACCGTGCTGAGGATGCGGGCACTCTGCGGGTGACAGGGACACAGCAGGACTTGGTGTTCAGCTCAGCAAGTTCTCAGTTCCCCAAAGAAGCTGAATTCTGCAAATTGCTGCTGTTGCTGTTGCAATGATGTCATCAGGTGGGTGTTTTGGTGTAATACACTGAAAACCAGAGCAGAAATGCTGAAAAATTCCCATGGTATGCATGGTCTTAGGAGCAAAGCACCGTGACTCAGCCTAAGGAGATCTGCCGCTTATTCTTTTGTACTGCCAGCAGATTGTGGAAGTAGAGTATAAAAACCATCCTTATGGAGAGATCTTTGCATTTTAGGCTTAGTCTAAGTGTCTCAAGTAGCCGGGGTTTTTGCTTGGGCCTAATCCATCAGGTCTGATGGCTTTCCTGCTCGTCTCCAGATGAATGTGGTAGAAAATATAAAGCAAGGAAACGTCCTTTGGCCTAGCCTTGCCTTGCCTTATTTCCTTCTCATCCTGTTCTCTGTCCCAGCCTCTCGCACTAAGCCCTCGTCTGGCTGCATGTCTCTTCTTTCCTCTCTCCTTTTCTCCAACTCTCCTGCTTCCTGGCTTTTGTCTTTCCATTCCTCCATTTCAGTCCTGCAGGCCGGCACTAGATTTTCCTCTTCCCTCCCTTTGGCTTGCTCCCTTCGCTTTCTCCCTTTGTTCCATATCCTTCTTTCCGACTTGTCTCTTGGACACTTTTGGCCACGCTGGACCCAAATCTGGGGATGTTTTGGAAACTTTTCAGAGGCCTCGCTGCTGACAGGGGGGACAGCAGGCAGTGACAGGCCCGGGGCTGACAGGCTCCCCCTCGCCTAGCGGGCGCTCGGCTGCCACACCCAGCTGACATAGAACCTTTGTCACAATGCCCGCTACCGTGGTGAGGATGCGGGCACTCTGCGGGTGACAGGGACACAGCAGGACTTGGTGTCAGCTCAGCAAGTTCTCAGTTCCCCAAAGAAGCTGAATTCTGCAAATTGCTGCTGTTGCTGTTGCAATGATGTCATCAGGTGGGTGTTTTGGTGTAATACACTGAAAACCAGAGCAGAAATGCTGAAAAATTCCCATGGTATGCATGGTCTTAGGAGCAAAGCACCGTGACTCAGCCTAAGGAGATCTGCCGCTTATTCTTTTGTACTGCCAGCAGATTGTGGAAGTAGAGTATAAAAACCATCCTTATGGAGAGATCTTTGCATTTTAGGCTTAGTCTAAGTGTCTCAAGTAGCCGGGGTTTTTGCTTGGGCCTAATCCATCAGGTCTGATGGCTTTCCTGCTCGTCTCCAGATGAATGTGGTAGAAAATATAAAGCAAGGAAACGTCCTTTGGCCTAGCCTTGCCTTGCCTTATTTCCTTCTCATCCTGTTCTCTGTCCCAGCCTCTCTCACTAAGCCCTCGTCTGGCTGCATGTCTCTTCTTTCCTCTCTCCTTTTCTCAAACTCTCCTGCTTCCTGGCTTTTGTCTTTCCATTCCTCCATTTCAGTCCTGCAGGCCGGCACTAGATTTTCCTCTTCCCTCCCTTTGGCTTGCTCCCTTCGCTTTCTCCCTTTGTTCCATATCCTTCTTTCCGACTTGTCTCTTGGACACTTTTGGCCACGCTGGACCCAAATCTGGGGATGTTTTGGAAACTTTTCAGAGGCCTCGCTGCTGACAGGGGGGACAGCAGGCAGTGACAGGCCCGGGGCTGACAGGCTCCCCCTCGCCTAGGGGGCGCTCGGCTGCCACACCCAGCTGACATAGAACCTTTGTCACAATGCCCGCTACCGTGGTGAGGATGCGGGCACTCTGCGGGTGACAGGGACACAGCAGGACTTGGTGTTCAGCTCAGCAAGTTCTCAGTTCCCCAAAGAAGCTGAATTCTGCAAATTGCTGCTGTTGCTCTTGAAATGATGTCATCAGGTGGGTGTTTTGGTGTAATACACTGAAAACCAGAGCAGAAATGCTGAAATATTCCCATGGTATGCATGGTCTTAGGAGCAAAGCACCGTGACTCAGCCTAAGGAGATCTGCCGCTTATTCTTTTGTACTGCCAGCAGATTGTGGAAGTAGAGTATAAAAACCATCCTTATGGAGAGATCTTTGCATTTTAGGCTTAGTCTAAGTGTCTCAAGTAGCCGGGGTTTTTGCTTGGGCCTAATCCATCAGGTCTGATGGCTTTCCTGCTCGTCTCCAGATGAATGTGGTAGAAAATATAAAGCAAGGAAACTTCCTTTGGCCTAGCCTTGCCTTGCCTTATTTCCTTCTCATCCTGTTCTCTGTCCCAGCCTCTCGCACTAAGCCCTCGTCTGGCTGCATGTCTCTTCTTTCCTCTCTCCTTTTCTCCAACTCTCCTGCTTCCTGGCTTTTGTCTTTCCATTCCTCCATTTCAGTCCTGCAGGCCGGCACTAGATTTTCCTCTTCCCTCCCTTTGGCTTGCTCCCTTCGCTTTCTCCCTTTGTTCCATATCCTTCTTTCCGACTTGTCTCTTGGACACTTTTGGCCACGCTGGACCCAAATCTGGGGATGTTTTGGAAACTTTTCAGAGGCCTCGCTGCTGACAGGGGGGACAGCAGGCAGTGACAGGCCCGGGGCTGACAGGCTCCCCCTCCTCTAGGGGGCACTCGGCTGCCACACCCAGCTGACATAGAACCTTTGTCACAATGCCCGCTACCGTGGTGAGGATGCGGGCACTCTGCGGGTGACAGGGACACAGCAGGACTTGGTGTTCAGCTCAGCAAGTTCTCAGTTCCCCAAAGAAGCTGAATTCTGCAAATTGCTGCTGTTGCTGTTGCAATGATGTCATCAGGTGGGTGTTTTGGTGTAATACACTGAAAACCAGAGCAGAAATGCTGAAATATTCCCATGGTATGCATGGTCTTAGGAGCAAAGCACCGTGACTCAGCCTAAGGAGATCTGCCGCTTATTCTTTTGTACTGCCAGCAGATTGTGGAAGTAGAGTATAAAAACCATCCTTATGGAGAGATCTTTGCATTTTAGGCTTAGTCTAAGTGTCTCAAGTAGCCGGGGTTTTTGCTTGGGCCTAATCCATCAGGTCTGATGGCTTTCCTGCTCGTCTCCAGATGAATGTGGTAGAAAATATAAAGCAAGGAAACTTCCTTGGGCCTAGCCTTGCCTTGCCTTATTTCCTTCTCATCCTGTTCTCTGTCCCAGCCTCTCGCACTAAGCCCTCGTCTGGCTGCATGTCTCTTCTTTCCTCTCTCCTTTTCTCCAACTCTCCTGCTTCCTGGCTTTTGTCTTTCCATTCCTCCATTTCAGTCCTGCAGGCCGGCACTAGATTTTCCTCTTCCCTCCCTTTGGCTTGCTCCCTTCGCTTTCTCCCTTTGTTCCATATCCTTCTTTCCGACTTGTCTCTTGGAGACTTTTGGTCACGCTGGACCCAAATCTGGGGATGTTTTGGAAACTTTTCAGAGGCCTCGCTGCTGACAGGGGGGACAGCAGGCAGTGACAGGCCCGGGGCTGACAGGCTCCCCCTCGCCTAGGGGGCGCTCGGCTGCCACACCCAGCTGACATAGAACCTTTGTCACAATGCCCGCTACCGTGGTGAGGATGCGGGCACTCTGCGGGTGACAGGGACACAGCAGGACTTGGTGTCAGCTCAGCAAGTTCTCAGTTCCCCAAAGAACCTGAATTCTGCAAATTGCTGCTGTTGCTCTTGAAATGATGTCATCAGGTGGGTGTTTTGGTGTAATACACTGAAAACCAGAGCAGAAATGCTGAAAAATTCCCATGGTATGCATGGTCTTAGGAGCAAAGCACCGTGACTCAGCCTAAGGAGATCTGCCGCTTATTCTTTTGTACTGCCAGCAGATTGTGGAAGTAGAGTATAAAAACCATCCTTATGGAGAGATCTTTGCATTTTAGGCTTAGTCTAAATGTCTCGAAGTAGCCGGGGTTTTTGCTTGGGCCTAATCCATCAGGTCTGATGGCTTTCCTGCTCGTCTCCAGATGAATGTGGTAGAAAATATAAAGCAAGGAAACGTCCTTTGGCCTAGCCTTGCCTTGCCTTATTTCCTTCTCATCCTGTTCTCTGTCCCAGCCTCTCGCACTAAGCCCTCGTCTGGCTGCATGTCTCTTCTTTCCTCTCTCCTTTTCTCCAACTCTCCTGCTTCCTGGCTTTTGTCTTTCCATTCCTCCATTTCAGTCCTGCAGGCCAGCACTAGATTTTCCTCTTCCCTCCCTTTGGCTTGCTCCCTTCGCTTTCTCCCTTTGTTCCATATCCTTCTTTCCGACTTGTCTCTTGGACACTTTTGGCCACGCTGGACCCAGGTCTGGGGATGTTTTGGAAACTTTTCAGAGGCCTCGCTGCTGACAGGGGGGACAGCAGGCAGTGACAGGCCCGGGGCTGACAGGCTCCCCCTCGCCTAGGGGGCGCTCGGCTGCCACACCCAGCTGACATAGAACCTTTGTCACAATGCCCGCTACCGTGGTGAGGATGCGGGCACTCTGCGGGTGACAGGGACACAGCAGGACTTGGTGTTCAGCTCAGCAAGTTCTCAGTTCCCCAAAGAACCTGAATTCTGCAAATTGCTGCTGTTGCTCTTGAAATGATGTCATCAGGTGGGTGTTTTGGTGTAATACACTGAAAACCAGAGCAGAAATGCTGAAATATTCCCATGGTATGCATGGTCTTAGGAGCAAAGCACCGTGACTCAGCCTAAGGAGATCTGCCGCTTATTCTTTTGTACTGCCAGCAGATTGTGGAAGTAGAGTATAAAAACCATCCTTATGGAGAGATCTTTGCATTTTAGGCTTAGTCTAAGTGTCTCAAGTAGCCGGGGTTTTTGCTTGGGCCTAATCCATCAGGTCTGATGGCTTTCCTGCTCATCTCCAGATGAATGTGGTAGAAAATATAAAGCAAGGAAACTTCCTTTGGCCTAGCCTTGCCTTGCCTTATTTCCCTCTCATCCTGTTCTCTGTCCCAGCCTCTCGCACTAAGCCCTCGTCTGGCTGCATGTCTCTTCTTTCCTCTCTCCTTTTCTCCAACTCTCCTGCTTCCTGGCTTTTGTCTTTCCATTCCTCCATTTCAGTCCTGCAGGCCGGCACTAGATTTTCCTCTTCCCTCCCTTTGGCTTGCTCCCTTCGCTTTCTCCCTTTGTTCCATATCCTTCTTTCCGACTTGTCTCTTGGACACTTTTGGCCACGCTGGACCCAAATCTGGGGATGTTTTGGAAACTTTTCAGAGGCCTCGCTGTTGACAGGGGGGACAGCAGGCAGTGACAGGCCCGGGGCTGACAGGCTCCCCCTCCTCTAGGGGGCACTCGGCTGCCACACCCAGCTGACATAGAACCTTTGTCACAATGCCCGCTACCGTGGTGAGGATGCGGGCACTCTGCGGGTGACAGGGACACAGCAGGACTTGGTGTTCAGCTCAGCAAGTTCTCAGTTCCCCAAAGAAGCTGAATTCTGCAAATTGCTGCTGTTGCTCTTGAAATGATGTCATCAGGTGGGTGTTTTGGTGTAATACACTGAAAACCAGAGCAGAAATGCTGAAATATTCCCATGGTATGCATGGTCTTAGGAGCAAAGCACCGTGACTCAGCCTAAGGAGATCTGCCGCTTATTCTTTTGTACTGCCAGCAGATTGTGGAAGTAGAGTATAAAAACCATCCTTATGGAGAGATCTTTGCATTTTAGGCTTAGTCTAAGTGTCTCAAGTAGCCGGGGTTTTTGCTTGGGCCTAATCCATCAGGTCTGATGGCTTTCCTGCTCGTCTCCAGATGAATGTGGTAGAAAATATAAAGCAAGGAAACTTCCTTGGGCCTAGCCTTGCCTTGCCTTATTTCCTTCTCATCCTGTTCTCTGTCCCAGCCTCTCGCACTAAGCCCTCGTCTGGCTGCATGTCTCTTCTTTCCTCTCTCCTTTTCTCCAACTCTCCTGCTTCCTGGCTTTTGTCTTTCCATTCCTCCATTTCAGTCCTGCAGGCCGGCACTAGATTTTCCTCTTCCCTCCCTTTGGCTTGCTCCCTTCGCTTTCTCCCTTTGTTCCATATCCTTCTTTCCGACTTGTCTCTTGGAGACTTTTGGCCACGCTGGACCCAAATCTGGGGATGTTTTGGAAACTTTTCAGAGGCCTCGCTGCTGACAGGGGGGACAGCAGGCAGTGACAGGCCCGGGGCTGACAGGCTCCCCCTCGCCTAGGGGGCGCTCGGCTGCCACACCCAGCTGACATAGAACCTTTGTCACAATGCCCGCTACCGTGGTGAGGATGCGGGCACTCTGCGGGTGACAGGGACACAGCAGGACTTGGTGTTCAGCTCAGCAAGTTCTCAGTTCCCCAAAGAAGCTGAATTCTGCAAATTGCTGCTGTTGCTGTTGCAATGATGTCATCAGGTGGGTGTTTTGGTGTAATACACTGAAAACCAGAGCAGAAATGCTGAAAAATTCCCATGGTATGCATGGTCTTAGGAGCAAAGCACCGTGACTCAGCCTAAGGAGATCTGCCGCTTATTCTTTTGTACTGCCAGCAGATTGTGGAAGTAGAGTATAAAAACCATCCTTATGGAGAGATCTTTGCATTTTAGGCTTAGTCTAAGTGTCTCAAGTAGCCGGGGTTTTTGCTTGGGCCTAATCCATCAGGTCTGATGGCTTTCCTGCTCGTCTCCAGATGAATGTGGTAGAAAATATAAAGCAAGGAAACGTCCTTTGGCCTAGCCTTGCCTTGCCTTATTTCCTTCTCATCCTGTTCTCTGTCCCAGCCTCTCTCACTAAGCCCTCGTCTGGCTGCATGTCTCTTCTTTCCTCTCTCCTTTTCTCAAACTCTCCTGCTTCCTGGCTTTTGTCTTTCCATTCCTCCATTTCAGTCCTGCAGGCCGGCACTAGATTTTCCTCTTCCCTCCCTTTGGCTTGCTCCCTTCGCTTTCTCCCTTTGTTCCATATCCTTCTTTCCGACTTGTCTCTTGGAGACTTTTGGCCACGCTGGACCCAAATCTGGGGATGTTTTGGAAACTTTTCAGAGGCCTCGCTGCTGACAGGGGGGACAGCAGGCAGTGACAGGCCCGGGGCTGACAGGCTCCCCCTCCTCTAGGGGGCGCTCGGCTGCCACACCCAGCTGACATAGAACCTTTGTCACAATGCCCGCTACCATGGTGAGGATGCGGGCACTCTGCGGGTGACAGGGACACAGCAGGACTTGGTGTCAGCTCAGCAAGTTCTCAGTTCCCCAAAGAAGCTGAATTCTGCAAATTGCTGCTGTTGCTGTTGCAATGATGTCATCAGGTGGGTGTTTTGGTGTAATACACTGAAAACCAGAGCAGAAATGCTGAAAAATTCCCATGGTATGCATGGTCTTAGGAGCAAAGCACCGTGACTCAGCCTAAGGAGATCTGCCGCTTATTCTTTTGTACTGCCAGCAGATTGTGGAAGTAGAGTATAAAAACCATCCTTATGGAGAGATCTTTGCATTTTAGGCTTAGTCTAAGTGTCTCAAGTAGCCGGGGTTTTTGCTTGGGCCTAATCCATCAGGTCTGATGGCTTTCCTGCTCGTCTCCAGATGAATGTGGTAGAAAATATAAAGCAAGGAAACTTCCTTTGGCCTAGCCTTGCCTTGCCTTATTTCCTTCTCATCCTGTTCTCTGTCCCAGCCTCTCGCACTTAGCCCTCGTCTGGCTGCATGTCTCTTCTTTCCTCTCTCCTTTTCTCCAACTCTCCTGCTTCCTGGCTTTTGTCTTTCCATTCCTCCATTTCAGTCCTGCAGGCCGGCACTAGATTTTCCTCTTCCCTCCCTTTGGCTTGCTCCCTTCGCTTTCTCCCTTTGTTCCATATCCTTCTTTCCGACTTGTCTCTTGGACACTTTTGGCCACGCTGGACCCAAATCTGGGGATGTTTTGGAAACTTTTCAGAGGCCTCGCTGCTGACAGGGGGGACAGCAGGCAGTGACAGGCCCGGGGCTGACAGGCTCCCCCTCCTCTAGGGGGCACTCGGCTGCCACACCCAGCTGACATAGAACCTTTGTCACAATGCCCGCTACCGTGGTGAGGATGCGGGCACTCTGCGGGTGACAGGGACACAGCAGGACTTGGTGTTCAGCTCAGCAAGTTCTCAGTTCCCCAAAGAACCTGAATTCTGCAAATTGCTGCTGTTGCTCTTGAAATGATGTCATCAGGTGGGTGTTTTGGTGTAATACACTGAAAACCAGAGCAGAAATGCTGAAAAATTCCCATGGTATGCATGGTCTTAGGAGCAAAGCACCGTGACTCAGCCTAAGGAGATCTGCCGCTTATTCTTTTGTACTGCCAGCAGATTGTGGAAGTAGAGTATAAAAACCATCCTTATGGAGAGATCTTTGCATTTTAGGCTTAGTCTAAATGTCTCGAAGTAGCCGGGGTTTTTGCTTGGGCCTAATCCATCAGGTCTGATGGCTTTCCTGCTCATCTCCAGATGAATGTGGTAGAAAATATAAAGCAAGGAAACGTCCTTTGGCCTAGCCTTGCCTTGCCTTATTTCCTTCTCATCCTGTTCTCTGTCCCAGCCTCTCGCACTAAGCCCTCGTCTGGCTGCATGTCTCTTCTTTCCTCTCTCCTTTTCTCCAACTCTCCTGCTTCCTGGCTTTTGTCTTTCCATTCCTCCATTTCAGTCCTGCAGGCCAGCACTAGATTTTCCTCTTCCCTCCCTTTGGCTTGCTCCCTTCGCTTTCTCCCTTTGTTCCATATCCTTCTTTCCGACTTGTCTCTTGGACACTTTTGGCCACGCTGGACCCAAGTCTGGGGATGTTTTGGAAACTTTTCAGAGGCCTCGCTGCTGACAGGGGGGACAGCAGGCAGTGACAGGCCCGGGGCTGACAGGCTCCCCCTCGCCTAGGGGGCGCTCGGCTGCCACACCCAGCTGACATAGAACCTTTGTCACAATGCCCGCTACCGTGGTGAGGATGCGGGCACTCTGCGGGTGACAGGGACACAGCAGGACTTGGTGTTCAGCTCAGCAAGTTCTCAGTTCCCCAAAGAAGCTGAATTCTGCAAATTGCTGCTGTTGCTCTTGAAATGATGTCATCAGGTGGGTGTTTTGGTGTAATACACTGAAAACCAGAGCAGAAATGCTGAAATATTCCCATGGTATGCATGGTCTTAGGAGCAAAGCACCGTGACTCAGCCTAAGGAGATCTGCCGCTTATTCTTTTGTACTGCCAGCAGATTGTGGAAGTAGAGTATAAAAACCATCCTTCTGGAGAGATCTTTGCATTTTAGGCTTAGTCTAAGTGTCTCAAGTAGCCGGGGTTTTTGCTTGGGCCTAATCCATCAGGTCTGATGGCTTTCCTGCTCGTCTCCAGATGAATGTGGTAGAAAATATAAAGCAAGGAAACTTCCTTGGGCCTAGCCTTGCCTTGCCTTATTTCCTTCTCATCCTGTTCTCTGTCCCAGCCTCTCGCACTAAGCCCTCGTCTGGCTGCATGTCTCATCTTTCCTCTCTCCTTTTCTCCAAATCTCCTGCTTCCTGGCTTTTGTCTTTCCATTCCTCCATTTCAGTCCTGCAGGCCAGCACTAGATTTTCCTCTTCCCTCCCTTTGGCTTGCTCCCTTCGCTTTCTCCCTTTGTTCCATATCCTTCTTTCCGACTTGTCTCTTGGACACTTTTGGCCACGCTGGACCCAAGTCTGGGGATGTTTTGGAAACTTTTCAGAGGCCTCGCTGCTGACAGGGGGGACAGCAGGCAGTGACAGGCCCGGGGCTGACAGGCTCCCCCTCGCCTAGGGGGCGCTCGGCTGCCACACCCAGCTGACATAGAACCTTTGTCACAATGTCCGCTACCGTGGTGAGGATGCGGGCACTCTGCGGGTGACAGGGACACAGCAGGACTTGGTGTTCAGCTCAGCAAGTTCTCAGTTCCCCAAAGAAGCTGAATTCTGCAAATTGCTGCTGTTGCTCTTGAAATGATGTCATCAGGTGGGTGTTTTGGTGTAATACACTGAAAACCAGAGCAGAAATGCTGAAATATTCCCATGGTATGCATGGTCTTAGGAGCAAAGCACCGTGACTCAGCCTAAGGAGATCTGCCGCTTATTCTTTTGTACTGCCAGCAGATTGTGGAAGTAGAGTATAAAAACCATCCTTATGGAGAGATCTTTGCATTTTAGGCTTAGTCTAAGTGTCTCAAGTAGCCGGGGTTTTTGCTTGGGCGTAATCCATCAGGTCTGATGGCTTTCCTGCTCGTCTCCAGATGAATGTGGTAGAAAATATAAAGCAAGGAAACGTCCTTTGGCCTAGCCTTGCCTTGCCTTATTTCCTTCTCATCCTGTTCTCTGTCCCAGCCTCTCGCACTAAGCCCTCGTCTGGCTGCATGTCTCTTCTTTCCTCTCTCCTTTTCTCCAACTCTCCTGCTTCCTGGCTTTTGTCTTTCCATTCCTCCATTTCAGTCCTGCAGGCCGGCACTAGATTTTCCTCTTCCCTCCCTTTGGCTTGCTCCCTTCGCTTTCTCCCTTTGTTCCATATCCTTCTTTCCGACTTGTCTCTTGGAGACTTTTGGCCACGCTGGACCCAAATCTGGGGATGTTTTGGAAACTTTTCAGAGGCCTCGCTGCTGACAGGGGGGACAGCAGGCAGTGACAGGCCCGGGGCTGACAGGCTCCCCCTCCTCTAGGGGGCACTCGGCTGCCACACCCAGCTGACATAGAACCTTTGTCACAATGCCCGCTACCGTGGTGAGGATGCGGGCACTCTGCGGGTGACAGGGACACAGCAGGACTTGGTGTCAGCTCAGCAAGTTCTCAGTTCCCCAAAGAAGCTGAATTCTGCAAATTGCTGCTGTTGCTGTTGCAATGATGTCATCAGGTGGGTGTTTTGGTGTAATACACTGAAAACCAGAGCAGAAATGCTGAAAAATTCCCATGGTATGCATGGTCTTAGGAGCAAAGCACCGTGACTCAGCCTAAGGAGATCTGCCGCTTATTCTTTTGTACTGCCAGCAGATTGTGGAAGTAGAGTATAAAAACCATCCTTATGGAGAGATCTTTGCATTTTAGGCTTAGTCTAAGTGTCTCAAGTAGCCGGGGTTTTTGCTTGGGCCTAATCCATCAGGTCTGATGGCTTTCCTGCTCGTCTCCAGATGAATGTGGTAGAAAATATAAAGCAAGGAAACGTCCTTTGGCCTAGCCTTGCCTTGCCTTATTTCCTTCTCATCCTGTTCTCTGTCCCAGCCTCTCGCACTAAGCCCTCGTCTGGCTGCATGTCTCATCTTTACTCTCTCCTTTTCTCCAACTCTCCTGCTTCCTGGCTTTTGTCTTTCCATTCCTCCATTTCAGTCCTGCAGGCCGGCACTAGATTTTCCTCTTCCCTCCCTTTGGCTTGCTCCCTTCGCTTTCTCCCTTTGTTCCATATCCTTCTTTCCGACTTGTCTCTTGGAGACTTTTGGCCACGCTGGACCCAAATCTGGGGATGTTTTGGAAACTTTTCAGAGGCCTCGCTGCTGACAGGGGGGACAGCAGGCAGTGACAGGCCCGGGGCTGACAGGCTCCCCCTCGCCTAGGGGGCGCTCGGCTGCCACACCCAGCTGACATAGAACCTTTGTCACAATGCCCGCTACCGTGGTGAGGATGCGGGCACTCTGCGGGTGACAGGGACACAGCAGGACTTGGTGTCAGCTCAGCAAGTTCTCAGTTCCCCAAAGAAGCTGAATTCTGCAAATTGCTGCTGTTGCTCTTGAAATGATGTCATCAGGTGGGTGTTTTGGTGTAATACACTGAAAACCAGAGCAGAAATGCTGAAATATTCCCATGGTATGCATGGTCTTAGGAGCAAAGCACCGTGACTCAGCCTAAGGAGATCTGCCGCTTATTCTTTTGTACTGCCAGCAGGTTGTGGAAGTAGAGTATAAAAACCATCCTTATGGAGAGATCTTTGCATTTTAGGCTTAGTCTAAGTGTCTCGAAGTAGCCGGGGTTTTTGCTTGGGCCTAATCCATCAGGTCTGATGGCTTTCCTGCTCGTCTCCAGATGAATGTGGTAGAAAATATAACGCAAGGAAACGTCCTTTGGCCTAGCCTTGCCTTGCCTTATTTCCTTCTCATCCTGTTCTCTGTCCCAGCCTCTCTCACTAAGCCCTCGTCTGGCTGCATGTCTCTTCTTTCCTCTCTCCTTTTCTCCAACTCTCCTGCTTCCTGGCTTTTGTCTTTCCATTCCTCCATTTCAGTCCTGCAGGCCGGCACTAGATTTTCCTCTTCCCTCCCTTTGGCTTGCTCCCTTCGCTTTCTCCCTTTGTTCCATATCCTTCTTTCCGACTTGTCTCTTGGACACTTTTGGCCACGCTGGACCCAAGTCTGGGGATGTTTTGGAAACTTTTCAGAGGCCTCGCTGCTGACAGGGGGGACAGCAGGCAGTGACAGGCCCGGGGCTGACAGGCTCCCCCTCGCCTAGGGTGCGCTCGGCTGCCACACCCAGCTGACATAGAACCTTTGTCACAATGCCCGCTACCGTGGTGAGGATGCGGGCACTCTGCGGGTGACAGGGACACAGCAGGACTTGGTGTTCAGCTCAGCAAGTTCTCAGTTCCCCAAAGAAGCTGAATTCTGCAAATTGCTGCTGTTGCTGTTGCAATGATGTCATCAGGTGGGTGTTTTGGTGTAATACACTGAAAACCAGAGCAGAAATGCTGAAATATTCCCATGGTATGCATGGTCTTAGGAGCAAAGCACCGTGACTCAGCCTAAGGAGATCTGCCGCTTATTCTTTTGTACTGCCAGCAGATTGTGGAAGTAGAGTATAAAAACCATCCTTATGGAGAGATCTTTGCATTTTAGGCTTAGTCTAAATGTCTCGAAGTAGCCGGGGTTTTTGCTTGGGCCTAATCCATCAGGTCTGATGGCTTTCCTGCTCGTCTCCAGATGAATGTGGTAGAAAATATAAAGCAAGGAAACGTCCTTTGGCCTAGCCTTGCCTTGCCTTATTTCCTTCTCATCCTGTTCTCTGTCCCAGCCTCTCGCACTAAGCCCTCGTCTGGCTGCATGTCTCTTCTTTCCTCTCTCCTTTTCTCCAACTCTCCTGCTTCCTGGCTTTTGTCTTTCCATTCCTCCATTTCAGTCCTGCAGGCCGGCACTAGATTTTCCTCTTCCCTCCCTTTGGCTTGCTCCCTTCGCTTTCTCCCTTTGTTCCGTATTCTTCTTTCCGACTTGTCTCTTGGACACTTTTGGCCACGCTGGACCCAAGTCTGGGGATGTTTTGGAAACTTTTCAGAGGCCTCGCTGCTGACAGGGGGGACAGCAGGCAGTGACAGGCCCGGGGCTGACAGGCTCCCCCTCGCCTAGGGGGCGCTCGGCTGCCACACCCAGCTGACATAGAACCTTTGTCACAATGCCCGCTACTGTGGTGAGGATGCGGGCACTCTGCGGGTGACAGGGACACAGCAGGACTTGGTGTTCAGCTCAGCAAGTTCTCAGTTCCCCAAAGAAGCTGAATTCTGCAAATTGCTGCTGTTGCTCTTGAAATAATGTTATCAGGTGGGTGTTTTGGTGTAATACACTGAAAACCAGAGCAGAAATGCTGAAAAATTCCCATGGTATGCATGGTCTTAGGAGCAAAGCACCGTGACTCAGCCTAAGGAGATCTGCCGCTTATTCTTTTGTACTGCCAGCAGATTGTGGAAGTAGAGTATAAAAACCATCCTTATGGAGAGATCTTTGCATTTTAGGCTTAGTCTAAGTGTCTCGAAGTAGCCGGGGTTTTTGCTTGGGCCTAATCCATCAGGTCTGATGGCTTTCCTGCTCGTCTCCAGATGAATGTGGTAGAAAATATAACGCAAGGAAACGTCCTTTGGCCTAGCCTTGCCTTGCCTTATTTCCTTCTCATCCTGTTCTCTGTCCCAGCCTCTCTCACTAAGCCCTCGTCTGGCTGCATGTCTCTTCTTTCCTCTCTCCTTTTCTCCAACTCTCCTGCTTCCTGGCTTTTGTCTTTCCATTCCTCCATTTCAGTCCTGCAGGCCTGCACTAGATTTTCCTCTTCCCTCCCTTTGGCTTGCTCCCTTCGCTTTCTCCCTTTGTTCCATATCCTTCTTTCCGACTTGTCTCTTGGACACTTTTGGCCACGCTGGACCCAAGTCTGGGGATGTTTTGGAAACTTTTCAGAGGCCTCGCTGCTGACAGGGGGGACAGCAGGCAGTGACAGGCCCGGGGCTGACAGGCTCCCCCTCGCCTAGGGTGCGCTCGGCTGCCACACCCAGCTGACATAGAACCTTTGTCACAATGCCCGCTACCGTGGTGAGGATGCGGGCACTCTGCGGGTGACAGGGACACAGCAGGACTTGGTGTTCAGCTCAGCAAGTTCTCAGTTCCCCAAAGAAGCTGAATTCTGCAAATTGCTGCTGTTGCTGTTGCAATGATGTCATCAGGTGGGTGTTTTGGTGTAATACACTGAAAACCAGAGCAGAAATGCTGAAATATTCCCATGGTATGCATGGTCTTAGGAGCAAAGCACCGTGACTCAGCCTAAGGAGATCTGCCGCTTATTCTTTTGTACTGCCAGCAGATTGTGGAAGTAGAGTATAAAAACCATCCTTATGGAGAGATCTTTGCATTTTAGGCTTAGTCTAAGTGTCTCAAGTAGCCGGGGTTTTTGCTTGGGCCTAATCCATCAGGTCTGATGGCTTTCCTGCTCGTCTCCAGATGAATGTGGTAGAAAATATAAAGCAAGGAAACTTCCTTTGGCCTAGCCTTGCCTTGCCTTATTTCCTTCTCATCCTGTTCTCTGTCCCAGCCTCTCGCACTAAGCCCTCGTCTGGCTGCATGTCTCTTCTTTCCTCTCTCCTTTTCTCCAACTCTCCTGCTTCCTGGCTTTTGTCTTTCCATTCCTCCATTTCAGTCCTGCAGGCCGGCACTAGATTTTCCTCTTCCCTCCCTTTGGCTTGCTCCCTTCGCTTTCTCCCTTTGTTCCGTATTCTTCTTTCCGACTTGTCTCTTGGACACTTTTGGCCACGCTGGACCCAAATCTGGGGATGTTTTGGAAACTTTTCAGAGGCCTCGCTGCTGACAGGGGGGACAGCAGGCAGTGACAGGCCCGGGGCTGACAGGCTCCCCCCCACTCTAGGGGGCACTCGGCTGCCACACCCAGCTGACATAGAACCTTTGTCACAATGCCCGCTACCGTAGTGAGGATGCGGGCACTCTGCGGGTGACAGGGACACAGCAGGACTTGGTGTTCAGCTCAGCAAGTTCTCAGTTCCCCAAAGAAGCTGAATTCTGCAAATTGCTGCTGTTGCTGTTGCAATGATGTCATCAGGTGGGTGTTTTGCTGTAATACACTGAAAACCAGAGCAGAAATGCTGAAAAATTCCCATGGTATGCCTGGTCTTAGGAGCAAAGCACCGTGACTCAGCCTAAGGAGATCTGCCGCTTATTCTTTTGTACTGCCAGCAGATTGTGGAAGTAGAGTATAAAAACCATCCTTATGGAGAGATCTTTGCATTTTAGGCTTAGTCTAAGTGTCTCGAAGTAGCCGGGGTTTTTGCTTGGGCCTAATCCATCAGGTCTGATGGCTTTCCTGCTCGTCTCCAGATGAATGTGGTAGAAAATATAAAGCAAGGAAACTTCCTTTGGCCTAGCCTTGCCTTGCCTTATTTCCTTCTCATCCTGTTCTCTGTCCCAGCCTCTCTCAATAAGCCCTCGTCTGGCTGCATGTCTCTTCTTTCCTCTCTCCTTTTCTCCAACTCTCCTGCTTCCTGGCTTTTGTCTTTCCATTCTTCCATTTCAGTCCTGCAGGCCGGCACTAGATTTTCCTCTTCCCTCCCTTTGGCTTGCTCCCTTCGCTTTCTCCCTTTGTTCCATATCCTTCTTTCCGACTTGTCTCTTGGACACTTTTGGCCACGCTGGACCCAAATCTGGGGATGTTTTGGAAACTTTTCAGAGGCCTCGCTGGTGACAGGGGGGACAGCAGGCAGTGACAGGCCCGGGGCTGACAGGCTCCCCCTCGCCTAGGGGGCGCTCGGCTGCCACACCCAGCTGACATAGAACCTTTGTCACAATGCCCGCTACCGTGGTGAGGATGCGGGCACTCTGTGTGTGACAGGGACACAGCAGGACTTGGTGTCAGCTCAGCAAGTTCTCAGTTCCCCAAAGAAGCTGAATTCTGCAAATTGCTGCTGTTGCTGTTGCAATGATGTCATCAGGTGGGTGTTTTGCTGTAATACACTGAAAACCAGAGCAGAAATGCTGAAAAATTCCCATGGTATGCATGGTCTTAGGAGCAAAGCACCGTGACTCAGCCTAAGGAGATCTGCCGCTTATTCTTTTGTACTGCCAGCAGATTGTGGAAGTAGAGTATAAAAACTATCCTTATGGAGAGATCTTTGCATTTTAGGCTTAGTCTAAGTGTCTCGAAGTAGCCGGGGTTTTTGCTTGGGCCTAATCCATCAGGTCTGATGGCTTTCCTGCTCGTCTCCAGATGAATGTGGTAGAAAATATAAAGCAAGGAAACGTCCTTTGGCCTAGCCTTGCCTTGCCTTATTTCCTTCTCATCCTGTTCTCTGTCCCAGCCTCTCTCACTAAGCCCTCGTCTGGCTGCATGTCTCTTCTTTCCTCTCTCATTTTCTCCAACTCTCCTGCTTCCTGGCTTTTGTCTTTCCATTCCTCCATTTCAGTCCTGCAGGCCAGCACTAGATTTTCCTCTTCCCTCCCTTTGGCTTGCTCCCTTCGCTTTCTCCCTTTGTTCCATATCCTTCTTTCCGACTTGTCTCTTGGACACTTTTGGCCACGCTGGACCCAAGTCTGGGGATGTTTTGGAAACTTTTCAGAGGCCTCGCTGCTGACAGGGGGGACAGCAGGCAGTGACAGGCCCGGGGCTGACAGGCTCCCCCTCGCCTAGGGGGCGCTCGGCTGCCACACCCAGCTGACATAGAACCTTTGTCACAATGCCCGCTACCGTGGTGAGGATGCGGGCACTCTGCGGGTGACAGGGACACAGCAGGACTTGGTGTTCAGCTCAGCAAGTTCTCAGTTCCCCAAAGAAGCTGAATTCTGCAAATTGCTGCTGTTGCTGTTGCAATGATGTCATCAGGTGGGTGTTTTGGTGTAATACACTGAAAACCAGAGCAGAAATGCTGAAATATTCCCATGGTATGCATGGTCTTAGGAGCAAAGCACCGTGACTCAGCCTAAGGAGATCTGCCGCTTATTCTTTTGTACTGCCAGCAGATTGTGGAAGTAGAGTATAAAAACCATCCTTATGGAGAGATCTTTGCATTTTAGGCTTAGTCTAAGTGTCTCAAGTAGCCGGGGTTTTTGCTTGGGCCTAATCCATCAGGTCTGATGGCTTTCCTGCTCGTCTCCAGATGAATGTGGTAGAAAATATAAAGCAAGGAAACTTCCTTGGGCCTAGCCTTGCCTTGCCTTATTTCCTTCTCATCCTGTTCTCTGTCCCAGCCTCTCGCACTAAGCCCTCGTCTGGCTGCATGTCTCTTCTTTCCTCTCTCCTTTTCTCCAACTCTCCTGCTTCCTGGCTTTTGTCTTTCCATTCCTCCATTTCAGTCCTGCAGGCCGGCACTAGATTTTCCTCTTCCCTCCCTTTGGCTTGCTCCCTTCGCTTTCTCCCTTTGTTCCATATCCTTCTTTCCGACTTGTCTCTTGGACACTTTTGGCCACGCTGGACCCAAATCTGGGGATGTTTTGGAAACTTTTCAGAGGCCTCGCTGCTGACAGGGGGGACAGCAGGCAGTGACAGGCCCGGGGCTGACAGGCTCCACCTCGCCTAGGGGGCGCTCGGCTGACACACCCAGCTGACATAGAACCTTTGTCACAATGCCCGCTACCGTGGTGAGGATGCGGGCACTCTGTGTGTGACAGGGACACAGCAGGACTTGGTGTCAGCTCAGCAAGTTCTCAGTTCCCCAAAGAAGCTGAATTCTGCAAATTGCTGCTGTTGCTGTTGCAATGATGTCATCAGGTGGGTGTTTTGCTGTAATACACTGAAAACCAGAGCAGAAATGCTGAAAAATTCCCATGGTATGCATGGTCTTAGGAGCAAAGCACCGTGACTCAGCCTAAGGAGATCTGCCGCTTATTCTTTTGTACTGCCAGCAGATTGTGGAAGTAGAGTATAAAAACTATCCTTATGGAGAGATCTTTGCATTTTAGGCTTAGTCTAAGTGTCTCGAAGTAGCCGGGGTTTTTGCTTGGGCCTAATCCATCAGGTCTGATGGCTTTCCTGCTCGTCTCCAGATGAATGTGGTAGAAAATATAAAGCAAGGAAACGTCCTTTGGCCTAGCCTTGCCTTGCCTTATTTCCTTCTCATCCTGTTCTCTGTCCCAGCCTCTCTCACTAAGCCCTCGTCTGGCTGCATGTCTCTTCTTTCCTCTCTCATTTTCTCCAACTCTCCTGCTTCCTGGCTTTTGTCTTTCCATTCCTCCATTTCAGTCCTGCAGGCCAGCACTAGATTTTCCTCTTCCCTCCCTTTGGCTTGCTCCCTTCGCTTTCTCCCTTTGTTCCATATCCTTCTTTCCGACTTGTCTCTTGGACACTTTTGGCCACGCTGGACCCAAGTCTGGGGATGTTTTGGAAACTTTTCAGAGGCCTCGCTGCTGACAGGGGGGACAGCAGGCAGTGACAGGCCCGGGGCTGACAGGCTCCCCCTCGCCTAGGGGGCGCTCGGCTGCCACACCCAGCTGACATAGAACCTTTGTCACAATGCCCGCTACCGTGGTGAGGATGCGGGCACTCTGCGGGTGACAGGGACACAGCAGGACTTGGTGTTCAGCTCAGCAAGTTCTCAGTTCCCCAAAGAAGCTGAATTCTGCAAATTGCTGCTGTTGCTGTTGCAATGATGTCATCAGGTGGGTGTTTTGGTGTAATACACTGAAAACCAGAGCAGAAATGCTGAAATATTCCCATGGTATGCATGGTCTTAGGAGCAAAGCACCGTGACTCAGCCTAAGGAGATCTGCCGCTTATTCTTTTGTACTGCCAGCAGATTGTGGAAGTAGAGTATAAAAACCATCCTTATGGAGAGATCTTTGCATTTTAGGCTTAGTCTAAGTGTCTCAAGTAGCCGGGGTTTTTGCTTGGGCCTAATCCATCAGGTCTGATGGCTTTCCTGCTCGTCTCCAGATGAATGTGGTAGAAAATATAAAGCAAGGAAACTTCCTTGGGCCTAGCCTTGCCTTGCCTTATTTCCTTCTCATCCTGTTCTCTGTCCCAGCCTCTCGCACTAAGCCCTCGTCTGGCTGCATGTCTCTTCTTTCCTCTCTCCTTTTCTCCAACTCTCCTGCTTCCTGGCTTTTGTCTTTCCATTCCTCCATTTCAGTCCTGCAGGCCGGCACTAGATTTTCCTCTTCCCTCCCTTTGGCTTGCTCCCTTCGCTTTCTCCCTTTGTTCCATATCCTTCTTTCCGACTTGTCTCTTGGACACTTTTGGCCACGCTGGACCCAAATCTGGGGATGTTTTGGAAACTTTTCAGAGGCCTCGCTGCTGACAGGGGGGACAGCAGGCAGTGACAGGCCCGGGGCTGACAGGCTCCCCCTCCTCTAGGGGGCACTCGGCTGCCACACCCAGCTGACATAGAACCTTTGTCACAATGCCCGCTACCGTGGTGAGGATGCGGGCACTCTGCGGGTGACAGGGACACAGCAGGACTTGGTGTTCAGCTCAGCAAGTTCTCAGTTCCCCAAAGAAGCTGAATTCTGCAAATTGCTGCTGTTGCTCTTGAAATGATGTCATCAGGTGGGTGTTTTGGTGTAATACACTGAAAACCAGAGCAGAAATGCTGAAATATTCCCATGGTATGCATGGTCTTAGCAGCAAAGCACCGTGACTCAGCCTAAGGAGATCTGCCGCTTATTCTTTTGTACTGCCAGCAGATTGTGGAAGTAGAGTATAAAAACCATCCTTATGGAGAGATCTTTGCATTTTAGGCTTAGTCTAAATGTCTCGAAGTAGCCGGGGTTTTTGCTTGGGCCTAATCCATCAGGTCTGATGGCTTTCCTGCTCGTCTCCAGATGAATGTGGTAGAAAATATAAAGCAAGGAAACGTCCTTTGGCCTAGCCTTGCCTTGCCTTATTTCCTTCTCATCCTGTTCTCTGTCCCAGCCTCTCGCACTAAGCCCTCGTCTGGCTGCATGTCTCTTCTTTCCTCTCTCCTTTTCTCCAGCTCTCCTGCTTCCTGGCTTTTGTCTTTCCATTCCTCCATTTCAGTCCTGCAGGCCAGCACTAGATTTTCCTCTTCCCTCCCTTTGGCTTGCTCCCTTCGCTTTCTCCCTTTGTTCCATATCCTTCTTTCCGACTTGTCTCTTGGACACTTTTGGCCACGCTGGACCCAAGTCTGGGGATGTTTTGGAAACTTTTCAGAGGCCTCGCTGCTGACAGGGGGGACAGCAGGCAGTGACAGGCCCGGGGCTGACAGGCTCCCCCTCGCCTAGGGGGCGCTCGGCTGCCACACCCAGCTGACATAGAACCTTTGTCACAATGCCCGCTACCGTGGTGAGGATGCGGGCACTCTGCGGGTGACAGGGACACAGCAGGACTTGGTGTTCAGCTCAGCAAGTTCTCAGTTCCCCAAAGAACCTGAATTCTGCAAATTGCTGCTGTTGCTCTTGAAATGATGTCATCAGGTGGGTGTTTTGGTGTAATACACTGAAAACCAGAGCAGAAATGCTGAAAAATTCCCATGGTATGCATGGTCTTAGGAGCAAAGCACCGTGACTCAGCCTAAGGAGATCTGCCGCTTATTCTTTTGTACTGCCAGCAGATTGTGGAAGTAGAGTATAAAAACCATCCTTATGGAGAGATCTTTGCATTTTAGGCTTAGTCTAAATGTCTCGAAGTAGCCGGGGTTTTTGCTTGGGCCTAATCCATCAGGTCTGATGGCTTTCCTGCTCGTCTCCAGATGAATGTGGTAGAAAATATAAAGCAAGGAAACGTCCTTTGGCCTAGCCTTGCCTTGCCTTATTTCCTTCTCATCCTGTTCTCTGTCCCAGCCTCTCGCACTAAGCCCTCGTCTGGCTGCATGTCTCTTCTTTCCTCTCTCCTTTTCTCCAACTCTCCTGCTTCCTGGCTTTTGTCTTTCCATTCCTCCATTTCAGTCCTGCAGGCCAGCACTAGATTTTCCTCTTCCCTCCCTTTGGCTTGCTGCCTTCGCTTTCTCCCTTTGTTCCATATCCTTCTTTCCGACTTGTCTCTTGGACACTTTTGGCCACGCTGGACCCAAGTCTGGGGATGTTTTGGAAACTTTTCAGAGGCCTCGCTGCTGACAGGGGGGACAGCAGGCAGTGACAGGCCCGGGGCTGACAGGCTCCCCCTCGCCTAGGGGGCGCTCGGCTGCCACACCCAGCTGACATAGAACCTTTGTCACAATGCCCGCTACCGTGGTGAGGATGCGGGCACTCTGCGGGTGACAGGGACACAGCAGGACTTGGTGTTCAGCTCAGCAAGTTCTCAGTTCCCCAAAGAAGCTGAATTCTGCAAATTGCTGCTGTTGCTCTTGAAATGATGTCATCAAGTGGGTGTTTTGGTGTAATACACTGAAAACCAGAGCAGAAATGCTGAAATATTCCCATGGTATGCATGGTCTTAGGAGCAAAGCACCGTGACTCAGCCTAAGGAGATCTGCCGCTTATTCTTTTGTACTGCCAGCAGATTGTGGAAGTAGAGTATAAAAACCATCCTTATGGAGAGATCTTTGCATTTTAGGCTTAGTCTAAGTGTCTCAAGTAGCCGGGGTTTTTGCTTGGGCCTAATCCATCAGGTCTGATGGCTTTCCTGCTCGTCTCCAGATGAATGTGGTAGAAAATATAAAGCAAGGAAACGTCCTTTGGCCTAGCCTTGCCTTGCCTTATTTCCTTCTCATCCTGTTCTCTGTCCCAGCCTCTCGCACTAAGCCCTCGTCTGGCTGCATGTCTCTTCTTTCCTCTCTCCTTTTCTCCAACTCTCCTGCTTCCTGGCTTTTGTCTTTCCATTCCTCCATTTCAGTCCTGCAGGCCGGCACTAGATTTTCCTCTTCCCTCCCTTTGGCTTGCTCCCTTCGCTTTCTCCCTTTGTTCCATATCCTTCTTTCCGACTTGTCTCTTGGAGACTTTTGGCCACGCTGGACCCAAATCTGGGGATGTTTTGGAAACTTTTCAGAGGCCTCGCTGCTGACAGGGGGGACAGCAGGCAGTGACAGGCCCGGGGCTGACAGGCTCCCCCTCCTCTAGGGGGCACTTGGCTGCCACACCCAGCTGACATAGAACCTTTGTCACAATGCCCACTACCGTGGTGAGGATGCGGGCACTCTGCGGGTGACAGGGACACAGCAGGACTTGGTGTCAGCTCAACAAGTTCTCAGTTCCCCAAAGAAGCTGAATTCTGCAAATTGCTGCTGTTGCTGTTGCAATGATGTCATCAGGTGGGTGTTTTGGTGTAATACACTGAAAACCAGAGCAGAAATGCTGAAAAATTCCCGTGGTATGCATGGTCTTAGGAGCAAAGCACCGTGACTCAGCCTAAGGAGATCTGCCGCTTATTCTTTTGTACTGCCAGCAGATTGTGGAAGTAGAGTATAAAAACCATCCTTATGGAGAGATCTTTGCATTTTAGGCTTAGTCTAAGTGTCTCAAGTAGCCGGGGTTTTTGCTTGGGCCTAATCCATCAGGTCTGATGGCTTTCCTGCTCGTCTCCAGATGAATGTGGTAGAAAATATAAAGCAAGGAAACGTCCTTTGGCCTAGCCTTGCCTTGCCTTATTTCCTTCTCATCCTGTTCTCTGTCCCAGCCTCTCTCACTAAGCCCTCGTCTGGCTGCATGTCTCTTCTTTCCTCTCTCCTTTTCTCAAACTCTCCTGCTTCCTGGCTTTTGTCTTTCCATTCCTCCATTTCAGTCCTGCAGGCCGGCACTAGATTTTCCTCTTCCCTCCCTTTGGCTTGCTCCCTTCGCTTTCTCCCTTTGTTCCATATCCTTCTTTCCGACTTGTCTCTTGGAGACTTTTGGCCACGCTGGACCCAAATCTGGGGATGTTTTGGAAACTTTTCAGAGGCCTCGCTGCTGACAGGGGGGACAGCAGGCAGTGACAGGCCCGGGGCTGACAGGCTCCCCCTCGCCTAGGGGGCGCTCGGCTGCCACACCCAGCTGACATAGAACCTTTGTCACAATGCCCGCTACCGTGGTGAGGATGCGGGCACTCTGCGGGTGACAGGGACACAGCAGGACTTGGTGTTCAGCTCAGCAAGTTCTCAGTTCCCCAAAGAAGCTGAATTCTGCAAATTGCTGCTGTTGCTCTTGAAATGATGTCATCAGGTGGGTGTTTTGGTGTAATACACTGAAAACCAGAGCAGAAATGCTGAAAAATTCCCATGGTATGCATGGTCTTAGGAGCAAAGCACCGTGACTCAGCCTAAGGAGATCTGCCGCTTATTCTTTTGTACTGCCAGCAGATTGTGGAAGTAGAGTATAAAAACCATCCTTATGGAGAGATCTTTGCATTTTAGGCTTAGTCTAAGTGTCTCAAGTAGCCGGGGTTTTTGCTTGGGCCTAATCCATCAGGTCTAATGGCTTTCCTGCTCGTCTCCAGATGAATGTGGTAGAAAATATAAAGCAAGGAAACGTCCTTTGGCCTAGCCTTGCCTTGCCTTATTTCCTTCTCATCCTGTTCTCTGTCCCAGCCTCTCGCACTAAGCCCTCGTCTGGCTGCATGTCTCTTCTTTCCTCTCTCCTTTTCTCCAACTCTCCTGCTTCCTGGCTTTTGTCTTTCCATTCCTCCATTTCAGTCCTGCAGGCCGGCACTAGATTTTCCTCTTCTCTCCCTTTGGCTTGCTCCCTTCGCTTTCTCCCTTTGTTCCATATCCTTCTATCCGACTTGTCTCTTGGAGAATTTTGCCCATGCTGGACCCAAGTCTGGGGATGTTTTGGAAACTTTTCAGAGGCCTCGCTGCTGACAGGGGGGACAGCAGGCAGTGACAGGCCCGGGGCTGACAGGCTCCCCCTCGCCTAGTGGGGCTCGGCTGCCACACCCAGCTGACATAGAACCTTTGTCACAATGCCCGCTACCGTGGTGAGGATGCGGGCACTCTGCGGGTGACAGGGACACAGCAGGACTTGGTGTTCAGCTCAGCAAGTTCTCAGTTCCCCAAAGAAGCTGAATTCTGCAAATTGCTGCTGTTGCTCTTGAAATGATGTCATCAGGTGGGTGTTTTGGTGTAATACACTGAAAACCAGAGCAGAAATGCTGAAATATTCCCATGGTATGCATGGTCTTAGGAGCAAAGCACCGTGACTCAGCCTAAGGAGATCTGCCGCTTATTCTTTTGTACTGCCAGCAGATTGTGGAAGTAGAGTATAAAATCCATCCTTATAGAGAGATCTTTGCATTTTAGGCTTAGTCTAAGTGTCTCAAGTAGCCGGGGTTTTTCCTTGGGCCTAATCCATCAGGTCTAATGGCTTTCCTGCTCGTCTCCAGATGAATGTGGTAGAAAATATAAAGCAAGGAAACGTCCTTTGGCCTAGCCTTGCCTTGCCTTATTTCCTTCTCATCCTGTTCTCTGTCCCAGCCTCTCGCACTAAGCCCTCATCTGGCTGCATGTCTCTTCTTTCCTCTCTCCTTTTCTCCAACTCTCCTGCTTCCTGGCTTTTGTCTTTCCATTCCTCCATTTCAGTCCTGCAGGCCGGCCCTAGATTTTCCTCTTCTCTCCCTTTGGCTTGCTCCCTTCGCTTTCTCCCTTTGTTCCATATCCTTCTATCCGACTTGTCTCTTGGAGAATTTTGCCCATGCTGGACCCAAGTCTGGGGATGTTTTGGAAACTTTTCAGAGGCCTCGCTGCTGACAGGGGGGACAGCAGGCAGTGACAGGCCCGGGGCTGACAGGCTCCCCCTCGCCTAGGGGGGCTCGGCTGCCACACCCAGCTGACATAGAACCTTTGTCACAATGCCCGCTACCGTGGTGAGGATGCGGGCACTCTGCGGGTGACAGGGACACAGCAGGACTTGGTGTTCAGCTCAGCAAGTTCTCAGTTCCCCAAAGAAGCTGAATTCTGCAAATTGCTGCTGTTGCTCTTGAAATGATGTCATCAGGTGGGTGTTTTGGTGTAATACACTGAAAACCAGAGCAGAAATGCTGAAATATTCCCATGGTATGCATGGTCTTAGGAGCAAAGCACCGTGACTCAGCCTAAGGAGATCTGCCGCTTATTCTTTTGTACTGCCAGCAGATTGTGGAAGTAGAGTATAAAAACCATCCTTATGGAGAGATCTTTGCATTTTAGGCTTAGTCTAAGTGTCTCAAGTAGCCGGGGTTTTTGCTTGGGCCTAATCCATCAGGTCTGATGGCTTTCCTGCTCGTCTCCAGATGAATGTGGTAGAAAATATAAAGCAAGGAAACGTCCTTTGGCCTAGCCTTGCCTTGCCTTATTTCCTTCTCATCCTGTTCTCTGTCCCAGCCTCTCGCACTAAGCCCTCGTCTGGCTGCATGTCTCTTCTTTCCTCTCTCCTTTTCTCCAACTCTCCTGCTTCCTGGCTTTTGTCTTTCCATTCCTCCATTTCAGTCCTGCAGGCCGGCACTAGATTTTCCTCTTCCCTCCCTTTGGCTTGCTCCCTTCGCTTTCTCCCTTTGTTCCATATCCTTCTTTCCGACTTGTCTCTTGGAGACTTTTGGCCACGCTGGACCCAAATCTGGGGATGTTTTGGAAACTTTTCAGAGGCCTCGCTGCTGACAGGGGGGACAGCAGGCAGTGACAGGCCCGGGGCTGACAGGCTCCCCCTCCTCTAGGGGGCACTTGGCTGCCACACCCAGCTGACATAGAACCTTTGTCACAATGCCCACTACCGTGGTGAGGATGCGGGCACTCTGCGGGTGACAGGGACACAGCAGGACTTGGTGTCAGCTCAGCAAGTTCTCAGTTCCCCAAAGAAGCTGAATTCTGCAAATTGCTGCTGTTGCTGTTGCAATGATGTCATCAGGTGGGTGTTTTGGTGTAATACACTGAAAACCAGAGCAGAAATGCTGAAAAATTCCCGTGGTATGCATGGTCTTAGGAGCAAAGCACCGTGACTCAGCCTAAGGAGATCTGCCGCTTATTCTTTTGTACTGCCAGCAGATTGTGGAAGTAGAGTATAAAAACCATCCTTATGGAGAGATCTTTGCATTTTAGGCTTAGTCTAAGTGTCTCAAGTAGCCGGGGTTTTTGCTTGGGCCTAATCCATCAGGTCTGATGGCTTTCCTGCTCGTCTCCAGATGAATGTGGTAGAAAATATAAAGCAAGGAAACGTCCTTTGGCCTAGCCTTGCCTTGCCTTATTTCCTTCTCATCCTGTTCTCTGTCCCAGCCTCTCTCACTAAGCCCTCGTCTGGCTGCATGTCTCTTCTTTCCTCTCTCCTTTTCTCCAACTCTCCTGCTTCCTGGCTTTTGTCTTTCCATTCCTCCATTTCAGTCCTGCAGGCCGGCACTAGATTTTCCTCTTCCCTCCCTTTGGCTTGCTCCCTTCGCTTTCTCCCTTTGTTCCATATCCTTCTTTCCGACTTGTCTCTTGGAGACTTTTGGCCACGCTGGACCCAAATCTGGGGATGTTTTGGAAACTTTTCAGAGGCCTCGCTGCTGACAGGGGGGACAGCAGGCAGTGACAGGCCCAGGGCTGACAGGCTCCCCCTCCTCTAGGGGGCGCTCGGCTGCCACACCCAGCTGACATAGAACCTTTGTCACAATGCCCGCTACCGTGGTGAGGATGCGGGCACTCTGCGGGTGACAGGGACACAGCAGGACTTGGTGTTCAGCTCAGCAAGTTCTCAGTTCCCCAAAGAAGCTGAATTCTGCAA
This sequence comes from Patagioenas fasciata, assembly GCF_037038585.1. NCBI lineage: Eukaryota > Metazoa > Chordata > Aves > Columbiformes > Columbidae > Patagioenas > Patagioenas fasciata. The sequence continues at coordinate 22,521,645 of NC_092524.1, read as the reverse complement.
ATTGCTGCTGTTGCTCTTGAAATGATGTCATCAGGTGGGTGTTTTGGTGTAATACACTGAAAACCAGAGCAGAAATGCTGAAAAATTCCCATGGTATGCATGGTCTTAGGAGCAAAGCACCGTGACTCAGCCTAAGGAGATCTGCCGCTTATTCTTTTGTACTGCCAGCAGATTGTGGAAGTAGAGTATAAAAACCATCCTTATGGAGAGATCTTTGCATTTTAGGCTTAGTCTAAGTGTCTCAAGTAGCCGGGGTTTTTGCTTGGGCCTAATCCATCAGGTCTAATGGCTTTCCTGCTCGTCTCCAGATGAATGTGGTAGAAAATATAAAGCAAGGAAACGTCCTTTGGCCTAGCCTTGCCTTGCCTTATTTCCTTCTCATCCTGTTCTCTGTCCCAGCCTCTCGCACTAAGCCCTCGTCTGGCTGCATGTCTCTTCTTTCCTCTCTCCTTTTCTCCAACTCTCCTGCTTCCTGGCTTTTGTCTTTCCATTCCTCCATTTCAGTCCTGCAGGCCGGCACTAGATTTTCCTCTTCTCTCCCTTTGGCTTGCTCCCTTCGCTTTCTCCCTTTGTTCCATATCCTTCTATCCGACTTGTCTCTTGGAGAATTTTGCCCATGCTGGACCCAAGTCTGGGGATGTTTTGGAAACTTTTCAGACGCCTCGCTGCTGACCGGGGGGACAGCAGGCAGTGACAGGCCCGGGGCTGACAGGCTCCCCCTCGCCTAGGGGGCGCTCGGCTGCCACACCCAGCTGACATAGAACCTTTGTCACAATGCCCGCTACCGTGGTGAGGATGCGGGCACTCTGCGGGTGACAGGGACACAGCAGGACTTGGTGTTCAGCTCAGCAAGTTCTCAGTTCCCCAAAGAAGCTGAATTCTGCAAATTGCTGCTGTTGCTCTTGAAATGATGTCATCAGGTGGGTGTTTTGGTGTAATACACTGAAAACCAGAGCAGAAATGCTGAAATATTCCCATGGTATGCATGGTCTTAGGAGCAAAGCACCGTGACTCAGCCTAAGGAGATCTGCCGCTTATTCTTTTGTACTGCCAGCAGATTGTGGAAGTAGAGTATAAAAACCATCCTTATGGAGAGATCTTTGCATTTTAGGCTTAGTCTAAGTGTCTCAAGTAGCCGGGGTTTTTGCTTGGGCCTAATCCATCAGGTCTAATGGCTTTCCTGCTCGTCTCCAGATGAATGTGGTAGAAAATATAAAGCAAGGAAACGTCCTTTGGCCTAGCCTTGCCTTGCCTTATTTCCTTCTCATCCTGTTCTCTGTCCCAGCCTCTCGCACTAAGCTCTCATCTGGCTGCATGTCTCTTCTTTCCTCTCTCCTTTTCTCCAACTCTCCTGCTTCCTGGCTTTTGTCTTTCCATTCCTCCATTTCAGTCCTGCAGGCCGGCACTAGATTTTCCTCTTCTCTCCCTTTGGCTTGCTCCCTTCGCTTTCTCCCTTTGTTCCATATCCTTCTATCCGACTTGTCTCTTGGAGAATTTTGCCCATGCTGGACCCAAGTCTGGGGATGTTTTGGAAACTTTTCAGAGGCCTCGCTGCTGACAGGGGGGACAGCAGGCAGTGACAGGCCCGGGGCTGACAGGCTCCCCCTCGCCTAGGGGCGCTCGGCTGCCACACCCAGCTGACATAGAACCTTTGTCACAATGCCCGCTACCGTGGTGAGGATGCGGGCACTCTGCGGGTGACAGGGACACAGCAGGACTTGGTGTTCAGCTCAGCAAGTTCTCAGTTCCCCAAAGAAGCTGAATTCTGCAAATTGCTGCTGTTGCTCTTGAAATGATGTCATCAGGTGGGTGTTTTGGTGTAATACACTGAAAACCAGAGCAGAAATGCTGAAATATTCCCATGGTATGCATGGTCTTAGGAGCAAAGCACCGTGACTCAGCCTAAGGAGATCTGCCGCTTATTCTTTTGTACTGCCTGCAGATTGTGGAAGTAGAGTATAAAAACCATCCTTATGGAGCGATCTTTGCATTTTAGGCTTAGTCTAAGTGTCTCAAGTAGCCGGGGTTTTTGCTTGGGCCTAATCCATCAGGTCTGATGGCTTTCCTGCTCGTCTCCAGATGAATGTGGTAGAAAATATAAAGCAAGGAAACGTCCTTTGGCCTAGCCTTGCCTTGCCTTATTTCCTTCTCATCCTGTTCTCTGTCCCAGCCTCTCGCACTAAGCCCTCGTCTGGCTGCATGTCTCTTCTTTCCTCTCTCATTTTCTCCAACTCTCCTGCTTCCTGGCTTTTGTCTTTCCATTCCTCCATTTCAGTCCTGCAGGCCAGCACTAGATTTTCCTCTTCCCTCCCTTTGGCTTGCTCCCTTCGCTTTCTCCCTTTGTTCCATATCCTTCTTTCCGACTTGTCTCTTGGACACTTTTGGCCACGCTGGACCCAAGTCTGGGGATGTTTTGGAAACTTTTCAGAGGCCTCGCTGCTGACAGGGGGGACAGCAGGCAGTGACAGGCCCGGGGCTGACAGGCTCCCCCTCGCCTAGGGGGCGCTCGGCTGCCACACCCAGCTGACATAGAACCTTTGTCACAATGCCCGCTACCGTGGTGAGGATGCGGGCACTCTGCGGGTGACAGGGACACAGCAGGACTTGGTGTTCAGCTCAGCAAGTTCTCAGTTCCCCAAAGAAGCTGAATTCTGCAAATTGCTGCTGTTGCTCTTGAAATGATGTCATCAGGTGGGTGTTTTGGTGTAATACACTGAAAACCAGAGCAGAAATGCTGAAATATTCCCATGGTATGCATGGTCTTAGGAGCAAAGCACAGTGACTCAGCCTAAGGAGATCTGCCGCTTATTCTTTTGTACTGCCAGCAGATTGTGGAAGTAGAGTATAAAAACCATCCTTATGGAGAGATCTTTGCATTTTAGGCTTAGTCTAAGTGTCTCAAGTAGCCGGGGTTTTTGCTTGGGCCTAATCCATCAGGTCTGATGGCTTTCCTGCTCGTCTCCAGATGAATGTGGTAGAAAATATAAAGCAAGGAAACGTCCTTTGGCCTAGCCTTGCCTTGCCTTATTTCCTTCTCATCCTGTTCTCTGTCCCAGCCTCTCTCACTAAGCCTTCGTCTGGCTGCATGTCTCTTCTTTCCTCTCTCCTTTTCTCCAACTCTCCTGCTTCCTGGCTTTTGTCTTTCCATTCCTCCATTTCAGTCCTGCAGGCCGGCACTAGATTTTCCTCTTCCCTCCCTTTGGCTTGCTCCCTTCGCTTTCTCCCTTTGTTCCATATCCTTCTTTCCGACTTGTCTCTTGGAGACTTTTGGCCACGCTGGACCCAAGTCTGGGGATGTTTTGGAAACTTTTCAGAGGCCTCGCTGCTGACAGGGGGGACAGCAGGCAGTGACAGGCCCGGGGCTGACAGGCTCCACCTCACCTAGGGGGCGCTCGGCTGACACACCCAGCTGACATAGAACCTTTGTCACAATGCCCGCTACCGTGGTGAGGATGCGGGCATTCTGTGGGTGACAGGGACACAGCAGGACTTGGTGTCAGCTCAGCAAGTTCTCAGTTCCCCAAAGAAGCTGAATTCTGCAAATTGCTGCTGTTGCTCTTGAAATGATGTCATCAGGTGGTTGTTTTGGTGTAATACACTGAAAACCAGAGCAGAAATGCTGAAATATTCCCATGGTATGCATGGTCTTAGGAGCAAAGCACCGTGACTCAGCCTAAGGAGATCTGCCGCTTATTCTTTTGTACTGCCTGCAGATTGTGGAAGTAGAGTATAAAAACCATCCTTATGGAGCGATCTTTGCATTTTAGGCTTAGTCTAAGTGTCTCAAGTAGCCGGGGTTTTTGCTTGGGCCTAATCCATCAGGTCTGATGGCTTTCCTGCTCGTCTCCAGATGAATGTGGTAGAAAATATAAAGCAAGGAAACGTCCTTTGGCCTAGCCTTGCCTTGCCTTATTTCCTTCTCATCCTGTTCTCTGTCCCAGCCTCTCGCACTAAGCCCTCGTCTGGCTGCATGTCTCTTCTTTCCTCTCTCCTTTTCTCCAACTCTCCTGCTTCCTGGCTTTTGTCTTTCCATTCCTCCATTTCAGTCCTGCAGGCCGGCACTAGATTTTCCTCTTCCCTCCCTTTGGCTTGCTCCCTTCGCTTTCTCCCTTTGTTCCATATCCTTCTTTCCGACTTGTCTCTTGGACACTTTTGGCCACGCTGGACCCAAGTCTGGGGATGTTTTGGAAACTTTTCAGAGGCCTCGCTGCTGACAGGGGGGACAGCAGGCAGTGACAGGCCCGGGGCTGACAGGCTCCCCCTCGCCTAGGGGGCGCTCGGCTGCCACACCCAGCTGACATAGAACCTTTGTCACAATGCCCGCTACCGTGGTGAGGATGCGGGCACTCTGCGGGTGACAGGGACACAGCAGGACTTGGTGTTCAGCTCAGCAAGTTCTCAGTTCCCCAAAGAAGCTGAATTCTGCAAATTGCTGCTGTTGCTCTTGAAATGATGTCATCAGGTGGGTGTTTTGGTGTAATACACTGAAAACCAGAGCAGAAATGCTGAAATATTCCCATGGTATGCATGGTCTTAGGAGCAAAGCACAGTGACTCAGCCTAAGGAGATCTGCCGCTTATTCTTTTGTACTGCCAGCAGATTGTGGAAGTAGAGTATAAAAACCATCCTTATGGAGAGATCTTTGCATTTTAGGCTTAGTCTAAGTGTCTCAAGTAGCCGGGGTTTTTGCTTGGGCCTAATCCATCAGGTCTGATGGCTTTCCTGCTCGTCTCCAGATGAATGTGGTAGAAAATATAAAGCAAGGAAACGTCCTTTGGCCTAGCCTTGCCTTGCCTTATTTCCTTCTCATCCTGTTCTCTGTCCCAGCCTCTCGCACTAAGCCCTCGTCTGGCTGCATGTCTCATCTTTCCTCCTTTTCTCCAACTCTCCTGCTTCCTGGCTTTTGTCTTTCCTTTCCTCTATTTCAGTCCTGCAGGCCGGCACTAGGTTTTCCTCTTCCCTCCCTTTGGCTTGCTCCCTTCGCTTTCTCCCTTTGTTCCATATCCTTCTTTCCAACTTGTCTCTTGGACACTTTTGGCCACGCTGGACCCAAATCTGGGGATGTTTTAGAAACTTTTCAGAGGCCTCGCTGCTGACAGGGGGGACAGCAGGCAGTGACAGGCCTGGGGCTGACAGGCTCCCCCTCGCCTAGGGGGCACTCGGCTGCCACACCCAGCTGACATAGAACCTTTGTCACAATGCCCGCTACCGTGGTGAGGATGCGGGCACTCTGCGGGTGACAGGGACACAGCAGGACTTGGTGTCAGCTCAGCAAGTTCTCAGTTCCCCAAAGAAGCTGAATTCTGCAAATTGCTGCTGTTGCTGTTGCAATGATGTCATCAGGTGGGTGTTTTGGTGTAATACACTGAAAACCAGAGCAGAAATGCTGAAATATTCCCATGGTATGCATGGTCTTAGGAGCAAAGCACCGTGACTCAGCCTAAGGAGATCTGCCGCTTATTCTTTTGTACTGCCAGCAGATTGTGGAAGTAGAGTATAAAAACCATCCTAATGGAGAGATCTTTGCATTTTAGGCTTAGTCTAAGTGTCTCAAGTAGCCGGGGTTTTTGCTTGGGCCTAATCCATCAGGTCTGATGGCTTTCCTGCTCGTCTCCAGATGAATGTGGTAGAAAATATAAAGCAAGGAAACGTCCTTTGGCCTAGCCTTGCCTTGCCTTATTTCCTTCTCATCCTGTTCTCTGTCCCAGCCTCTCGCACTAAGCCCTCGTCTGGCTGCATGTCTCTTCTTTCCTCTCTCCTTTTCTCCAACTCTCCTGCTTCCTGGCTTTTGTCTTTCCATTCCTCCATTTCAGTCCTGCAGGCCGGCACTAGATTTTCCTCTTCCCTCCCTTTGGCTTGCTCCCTTCGCTTTCTCCCTTTGTTCCATATCCTTCTTTCCGACTTGTCTCTTGGACACTTTTGGCCACGCTGGACCCAAGTCTGGGGATGTTTTGGAAACTTTTCAGAGGCCTCGCTGCTGACAGGGGGGACAGCAGGCAGTGACAGGCCCGGGGCTGACAGGCTCCCCCTCGCCTAGGGGGCGCTCGGCTGCCACACCCAGCTGACATAGAACCTTTGTCACAATGCCCGCTACCGTGGTGAGGATGCGGGCACTCTGCGGGTGACAGGGACACAGCAGGACTTGGTGTTCAGCTCAGCAAGTTCTCAGTTCCCCAAAGAAGCTGAATTCTGCAAATTGCTGCTGTTGCTCTTGAAATGATGTCATCAGGTGGGTGTTTTGGTGTAATACACTGAAAACCAGAGCAGAAATGCTGAAATATTCCCATGGTATGCATGGTCTTAGGAGCAAAGCACAGTGACTCAGCCTAAGGAGATCTGCCGCTTATTCTTTTGTACTGCCAGCAGATTGTGGAAGTAGAGTATAAAAACCATCCTTATGGAGAGATCTTTGCATTTTAGGCTTAGTCTAAGTGTCTCAAGTAGCCGGGGTTTTTGCTTGGGCCTAATCCATCAGGTCTGATGGCTTTCCTGCTCGTCTCCAGATGAATGTGGTAGAAAATATAAAGCAAGGAAACGTCCTTTGGCCTAGCCTTGCCTTGCCTTATTTCCTTCTCATCCTGTTCTCTGTCCCAGCCTCTCGCACTAAGCCCTCGTCTGGCTGCATGTCTCATCTTTCTTCTCTCCTTTTCTCCAACTCTCCTGCTTCCTGGCTTTTGTCTTTCCATTCCTCTATTTCAGTCCTGCAGGCCGGCACTAGGTTTTCCTCTTCCCTCCCTTTGGCTTGCTCCCTTCGCTTTCTCCCTTTGTTCCATATCCTTCTTTCCAACTTGTCTCTTGGACACTTTTGGCCACGCTGGACCCAAATCTGGGGATGTTTTGGAAACTTTTCAGAGGCCTCGCTGCTGACAGGGGGGACAGCAGGCAGTGACAGGCCCGGGGCTGACAGGCTCCCCCTCGCCTAGGGGGCACTCGGCTGCCACACCCAGCTGACATAGAACCTTTGTCACAATGCCCGCTACCGTGGTGAGGATGCGGGCACTCTGCGGGTGACAGGGACACAGCAGGACTTGGTGTCAGCTCAGCAAGTTCTCAGTTCCCCAAAGAAGCTGAATTCTGCAAATTGCTGCTGTTGCTCTTGAAATGATGTCATCAGGTGGGTGTTTTGGTGTAATACACTGAAAACCAGAGCAGAAATGCTGAAATGTTCCCATGGTATGCATGGTCTTAGGAGCAAAGCACCGTGACTCAGCCTAAGGAGATCTGCCGCTTATTCTTTTGTACTGCCAGCAGATTGTGGAAGTAGAGTATAAAAACCATCCTAATGGAGAGATCTTTGCATTTTAGGCTTAGTCTAAGTGTCTCAAGTAGCCGGGGTTTTTGCTTGGGCCTAATCCATCAGGTCTGATGGCTTTCCTGCTCGTCTCCAGATGAATGTGGTAGAAAATATAAAGCAAGGAAACGTCCTTTGGCCTAGCCTTGCCTTGCCTTATTTCCTTCTCATCCTGTTCTCTGTCCCAGCCTCTCGCACTAAGCCCTCGTCTGGCTGCATGTCTCATCTTTCCTCTCTCCTTTTCTCCAACTCTCCTGCTTCCTGGCTTTTGTCTTTCCTTTCCTCTATTTCAGTCCTGCAGGCCGGCACTAGGTTTTCCTCTTCCCTCCCTTTGGCTTGCTCCCTTCGCTTTCTCCCTTTGTTCCATATCCTTCTTTCCAACTTGTCTCTTGGACACTTTTGGCCACGCTGGACCCAAATCTGGGGATGTTTTAAAAACTTTTCAGAGGCCTCGCTGCTGACAGGGGGGACAGCAGGCAGTGACAGGCCTGGGGCTGACAGGCTCCCCCTCGCCTAGGGGGCACTCGGCTGCCACACCCAGCTGACATAGAACCTTTGTCACAATGCCCGCTACCGTGGTGAGGATGCGGGCACTCTGCGGGTGACAGGGACACAGCAGGACTTGGTGTCAGCTCAGCAAGTTCTCAGTTCCCCAAAGAAGCTGAATTCTGCAAATTGCTGCTGTTGCTGTTGCAATGATGTCATCAGGTGGGTGTTTTGGTGTAATACACTGAAAACCAGAGCAGAAATGCTGAAATATTCCCATGGTATGCATGGTCTTAGGAGCAAAGCACCGTGACTCAGCCTAAGGAGATCTGCCGCTTATTCTTTTGTACTGCCAGCAGATTGTGGAAGTAGAGTATAAAAACCATCCTAATGGAGAGATCTTTGCATTTTAGGCTTAGTCTAAGTGTCTCAAGTAGCCGGGGTTTTTGCTTGGGCCTAATCCATCAGGTCTGATGGCTTTCCTGCTCGTCTCCAGATGAATGTGGTAGAAAATATAAAGCAAGGAAACGTCCTTTGGCCTAGCCTTGCCTTGCCTTATTTCCTTCTCATCCTGTTCTCTGTCCCAGCCTCTCGCACTAAGCCCTCGTCTGGCTGCATGTCTCATCTTTCCTCTCTCCTTTTCTCCAACTCTCCTGCTTCCTGGCTTTTGTCTTTCCTTTCCTCTATTTCAGTCCTGCAGGCCGGCACTAGGTTTTCCTCTTCCCTCCCTTTGGCTTGCTCCCTTCGCTTTCTCCCTTTGTTCCATATCCTTCTTTCCAACTTGTCTCTTGGACACTTTTGGCCACGCTGGACCCAAATCTGGGGATGTTTTAAAAACTTTTCAGAGGCCTCGCTGCTGACAGGGGGGACAGCAGGCAGTGACAGGCCTGGGGCTGACAGGCTCCCCCTCGCCTAGGGGGCACTCGGCTGCCACACCCAGCTGACATAGAACCTTTGTCACAATGCCCGCTACCGTGGTGAGGATGCGGGCACTCTGCGGGTGACAGGGACACAGCAGGACTTGGTGTCAGCTCAGCAAGTTCTCAGTTCCCCAAAGAAGCTGAATTCTGCAAATTGCTGCTGTTGCTGTTGCAATGATGTCATCAGGTGGGTGTTTTGGTGTAATACACTGAAAACCAGAGCAGAAATGCTGAAATATTCCCATGGTATGCATGGTCTTAGGAGCAAAGCACCGTGACTCAGCCTAAGGAGATCTGCCGCTTATTCTTTTGTACTGCCAGCAGATTGTGGAAGTAGAGTATAAAAACCATCCTAATGGAGAGATCTTTGCATTTTAGGCTTAGTCTAAGTGTCTCAAGTAGCCGGGGTTTTTGCTTGGGCCTAATCCATCAGGTCTGATGGCTTTCCTGCTCGTCTCCAGATGAATGTGGTAGAAAATATAAAGCAAGGAAACGTCCTTTGGCCTAGCCTTGCCTTGCCTTATTTCCTTCTCATCCTGTTCTCTGTCCCAGCCTCTCGCACTAAGCCCTCGTCTGGCTGCATGTCTCTTCTTTCCTCTCTCCTTTTCTCCAACTCTCCTGCTTCCTGGCTTTTGTCTTTCCATTCCTCCATTTCAGTCCTGCAGGCCGGCACTAGATTTTCCTCTTCCCTCCCTTTGGCTTGCTCCCTTCGCTTTCTCCCTTTGTTCCATATCCTTCTTTCCGACTTGTCTCTTGGACACTTTTGGCCACGCTGGACCCAAATCTGGGGATGTTTTGGAAACTTTTCAGAGGCCTCGCTGCTGACAGGGGGGACAGCAGGCAGTGACAGGCCCGGGGCTGACAGGCTCCCCCTCGCCTAGGGGGCGCTCGGCTGCCACACCCAGCTGACATAGAACCTTTGTCACAATGCCCGCTACCGTGGTGAGGATGCGGGCACTCTGCGGGTGACAGGGACACAGCAGGACTTGGTGTTCAGCTCAGCAAGTTCTCAGTTCCCCAAAGAAGCTGAATTCTGCAAATTGCTGCTGTTGCTCTTGAAATGATGTCATCAGGTGGGTGTTTTGGTGTAATACACTGAAAACCAGAGCAGAAATGCTGAAAAATTCCCATGGTATGCATTGTCTTAGGAGCAAAGCACAGTGACTCAGCCTAAGGAGATCTGCCGCTTATTCTTTTGTACTGCCAGCAGATTGTGGAAGTAGAGTATAAAAACCATCCTTATGGAGAGATCTTTGCATTTTAGGCTTAGTCTAAGTGTCTCAAGTAGCCGGGGTTTTTGCTTGGGCCTAATCCATCAGGTCTGATGGCTTTCCTGCTCGTCTCCAGATGAATGTGGTAGAAAATATAAAGCAAGGAAACGTCCTTTGGCCTAGCCTTGCCTTGCCTTATTTCCTTCTCATCCTGTTCTCTGTCCCAGCCTCTCGCACTAAGCCCTCGTCTGGCTGCATGTCTCATCTTTCTTCTCTCCTTTTCTCCAACTCTCCTGCTTCCTGGCTTTTGTCTTTCCATTCCTCTATTTCAGTCCTGCAGGCCGGCACTAGGTTTTCCTCTTCCCTCCCTTTGGCTTGCTCCCTTCGCTTTCTCCCTTTGTTCCATATCCTTCTTTCCAACTTGTCTCTTGGACACTTTTGGCCACGCTGGACCCAAATCTGGGGATGTTTTGGAAACTTTTCAGAGGCCTCGCTGCTGACAGGGGGGACAGCAGGCAGTGACAGGCCCGGGGCTGACAGGCTCCCCCTCGCCTAGGGGGCACTCAGCTGCCACACCCAGCTGACATAGAACCTTTGTCACAATGCCCGCTACCGTGGTGAGGATGCGGGCACTCTGCGGGTGACAGGGACACAGCAGGACTTGGTGTCAGCTCAGCAAGTTCTCAGTTCCCCAAAGAAGCTGAATTCTGCAAATTGCTGCTGTTGCTCTTGAAATGATGTCATCAGGTGGGTGTTTTGGTGTAATACACTGAAAACCAGAGCAGAAATGCTGAAATATTCCCATGGTATGCATGGTCTTAGGAGCAAAGCACCGTGACTCAGCCTAAGGAGATCTGCCGCTTATTCTTTTGTACTGCCAGCAGATTGTGGAAGTAGAGTATAAAAACCATCCTAATGGAGAGATCTTTGCATTTTAGGCTTAGTCTAAGTGTCTCAAGTAGCCGGGGTTTTTGCTTGGGCCTAATCCATCAGGTCTGATGGCTTTCCTGCTCGTCTCCAGATGAATGTGGTAGAAAATATAAAGCAAGGAAACGTCCTTTGGCCTAGCCTTGCCTTGCCTTATTTCCTTCTCATCCTGTTCTCTGTCCCAGCCTCTCGCACTAAGCCCTCGTCTGGCTGCATGTCTCTTCTTTCCTCTCTCCTTTTCTCCAACTCTCCTGCTTCCTGGCTTTTGTCTTTCCATTCCTCCATTTCAGTCCTGCAGGCCGGCCCTAGATTTTCCTCTTCCCTCCCTTTGGCTTGCTCCCTTCGCTTTCTCCCTTTGTTCCATATCCTTCTTTCCGACTTGTCTCTTGGACACTTTTGGCCACGCTGGACCCAAATCTGGGGATGTTTTGGAAACTTTTCAGAGGCCTCGCTGCTGACAGGGGGGACAGCAGGCAGTGACAGGCCCGGGGCTGACAGGCTCCCCCTCGCCTAGGGGGCGCTCGGCTGCCACACCCAGCTGACATAGAACCTTTGTCACAATGCCCGCTACCGTGGTGAGGATGCGGGCACTCTGCGGGTGACAGGGACACAGCAGGACTTGGTGTTCAGCTCAGCAAGTTCTCAGTTCCCCAAAGAAGCTGAATTCTGCATATTGCTGCTGTTGCTCTTGAAATGATGTCATCAGGTGGGTGTTTTGGTGTAATACACTGAAAACCAGAGCAGAAATGCTGAAAAATTCCCATGGTATGCATGGTCTTAGGAGCAAAGCACAGTGACTCAGCCTAAGGAGATCTGCCGCTTATTCTTTTGTACTGCCAGCAGATTGTGGTAGTAGAGTATAAAAACCATCCTTATGGAGAGATCTTTGCATTTTAGGCTTAGTCTAAGTGTCTCAAGTAGCCGGGGTTTTTGCTTGGGCCTAATCCATCAGGTCTGATGGCTTTCCTGCTCGTCTCCAGATGAATGTGGTAGAAAATATAAAGCAAGGAAACGTCCTTTGGCCTAGCCTTGCCTTGCCTTATTTCCTTCTCATCCTGTTCTCTGTCCCAGCCTCTCGCACTAAGCCCTCGTCTGGCTGCATGTCTCATCTTTCCTCTCTCCTTTTCTCCAACTCTCCTGCTTCCTGGCTTTTGTCTTTCCATTCCTCTATTTCAGTCCTGCAGGCCGGCACTAGGTTTTCCTCTTCCCTCCCTTTGGCTTGCTCCCTTCGCTTTCTCCCTTTGTTCCATATCCTTCTTTCCAACTTGTCTCTTGGACACTTTTGGCCACGCTGGACCCAAATCTGGGGATGTTTTAGAAACTTTTCAGAGGCCTCGCTGCTGACAGGGGGGACAGCAGGCAGTGACAGGCCCGGGGCTGACAGGCTCCCCCTCGCCTAGGGGGCACTCGGCTGCCACACCCAGCTGACATAGAACCTTTGTCACAATGCCCGCTACCGTGGTGAGGATGCGGGCACTCTGCGGGTGACAGGGACACAGCAGGACCTGGTGTCAGCTCAGCAAGTTCTCAGTTCCCCAAAGAAGCTGAATTCTGCAAATTGCTGCTGTTGTTGTTGCAATGATGTCATCAGGTGGGTGTTTTGGTGTAATACACTGAAAACCAGAGCAGAAATGCTGAAATATTCCCATGGTATGCATGGTCTTAGGAGCAAAGCACCGTGACTCAGCCTAAGGAGATCTGCCGCTTATTCTTTTGTACTGCCAGCAGATTGTGGAAGTAGAGTATAAAAACCATCCTAATGGAGAGATCTTTGCATTTTAGGCTTAGTCTAAGTGTCTCAAGTAGCCGGGGTTTTTGCTTGGGCCTAATCCATCAGGTCTGATGGCTTTCCTGCTCGTCTCCAGATGAATGTGGTAGAAAATATAAAGCAAGGAAAACGTCCTTTGGCCTAGCCTTGCCTTGCCTTATTTCCTTCTCATCCTGTTCTCTGTCCCAGCCTCTCGCACTAAGCCCTCGTCTGGCTGCATGTCTCTTCTTTCCTCTCTCCTTTTCTCCAACTCTCCTGCTTCCTGGCTTTTGTCTTTCCATTCCTCCATTTCAGTCCTGCAGGCCGGCACTAGATTTTCCTCTTCCCTCCCTTTGGCTTGCTCCCTTCGCTTTCTCCCTTTGTTCCATATCCTTCTTTCCGACTTGTCTCTTGGACACTTTTGGCCACGCTGGACCCAAATCTGGGGATGTTTTGGAAACTTTTCAGAGGCCTCGCTGCTGACAGGGGGGACAGCAGGCAGTGACAGGCCCGGGGCTGACAGGCTCCCCCTCGCCTAGGGGGCGCTCGGCTGCCACACCCAGCTGACATAGAACCTTTGTCACAATGCCCGCTACCGTGGTGAGGATGCGGGCACTCTGCGGGTGACAGGGACACAGCAGGACTTGGTGTTCAGCTCAGCAAGTTCTCAGTTCCCCAAAGAAGCTGAATTCTGCAAATTGCTGCTGTTGCTCTTGAAATGATGTCATCAGGTGGGTGTTTTGGTGTAATACACTGAAAACCAGAGCAGAAATGCTGAAATATTCCCATGGTATGCAGGGTCTTAGGAGCAAAGCACTGTGACTCAGCCTAAGGAGATCTGCCGCTTATTCTTTTGTACTGCCAGCAGATTGTGGAAGTAGAGTATAAAAACCATCCTTATGGAGAGATCTTTGCATTTTAGGCTTAGTCTAAGTGTCTCAAGTAGCCGGGGTTTTTGCTTGGGCCTAATCCATCAGGTCTGATGGCTTTCCTGCTCGTCTCCAGATGAATGTGGTAGAAAATATAAAGCAAGGAAACGTCCTTTGGCCTAGCCTTGCCTTGCCTTATTTCCTTCTCATCCTGTTCTCTGTCCCAGCCTCTCGCACTAAGCCCTCGTCTGGCTGCATGTCTCTTCTTTCCTCTCTCCTTTTCTCCAACTCTCCTGCTTCCTGGCTTTTGTCTTTCCATTCCTCTCTTTCAGTCCTGCAGGCCGGCACTAGGTTTTCCTCTTCCCTCCCTTTGGCTTGCTCCCTTCGCTTTCTCCCTTTGTTCCATATCCTTCTTTCCAACTTGTCTCTTGGACACTTTTGGCCACGCTGGACCCAAATCTGGGGATGTTTTGGAAACTTTTCAGAGGCCTCGCTGCTGACAGGGGGGACAGCAGGCAGTGACAGGCCCGGGGCTGACAGGCTCCCCCTCGCCTAGGGGGCACTCAGCTGCCACACCCAGCTGACATAGAACCTTTGTCACAATGCCCGCTACCGTGGTGAGGATGCGGGCACTCTGCGGGTGACAGGGACACAGCAGGACTTGGTGTCAGCTCAGCAAGTTCTCAGTTCCCCAAAGAAGCTGAATTCTGCAAATTGCTGCTGTTGCTCTTGAAATGATGTCATCAGGTGGGTGTTTTGGTGTAATACACTGAAAACCAGAGCAGAAATGCTGAAATATTCCCATGGTATGCATGGTCTTAGGAGCAAAGCACCGTGACTCAGCCTAAGGAGATCTGCCGCTTATTCTTTTGTACTGCCAGCAGATTGTGGAAGTAGAGTATAAAAACCATCCTAATGGAGAGATCTTTGCATTTTAGGCTTAGTCTAAGTGTCTCAAGTAGCCGGGGTTTTTGCTTGGGCCTAATCCATCAGGTCTGATGGCTTTCCTGCTCGTCTCCAGATGAATGTGGTAGAAAATATAAAGCAAGGAAACGTCCTTTGGCCTAGCCTTGCCTTGCCTTATTTCCTTCTCATCCTGTTCTCTGTCCCAGCCTCTCGCACTAAGCCCTCGTCTGGCTGCATGTCTCATCTTTCCTCTCTCCTTTTCTCCAACTCTCCTGCTTCCTGGCTTTTGTCTTTCCATTCCTCTATTTCAGTCCTGCAGGCCGGCACTAGGTTTTCCTCTTCCCTCCCTTTGGCTTGCTCCCTTCGCTTTCTCCCTTTGTTCCATATCCTTCTTTCCAACTTGTCTCTTGGACACTTTTGGCCACGCTGGACCCAAATCTGGGGATGTTTTAGAAACTTTTCAGAGGCCTCGCTGCTGACAGGGGGGACAGCAGGCAGTGACAGGCCCGGGGCTGACAGGCTCCCCCTCGCCTAGGGGGCACTCGGCTGCCACACCCAGCTGACATAGAACCTTTGTCACAATGCCCGCTACCGTGGTGAGGATGCGGGCACTCTGCGGGTGACAGGGACACAGCAGGACCTGGTGTCAGCTCAGCAAGTTCTCAGTTCCCCAAAGAAGCTGAATTCTGCAAATTGCTGCTGTTGTTGTTGCAATGATGTCATCAGGTGGGTGTTTTGGTGTAATACACTGAAAACCAGAGCAGAAATGCTGAAATATTCCCATGGTATGCATGGTCTTAGGAGCAAAGCACCGTGACTCAGCCTAAGGAGATCTGCCGCTTATTCTTTTGTACTGCCAGCAGATTGTGGAAGTAGAGTATAAAAACCATCCTAATGGAGAGATCTTTGCATTTTAGGCTTAGTCTAAGTGTCTCAAGTAGCCGGGGTTTTTGCTTGGGCCTAATCCATCAGGTCTGATGGCTTTCCTGCTCGTCTCCAGATGAATGTGGTAGAAAATATAAAGCAAGGAAAACGTCCTTTGGCCTAGCCTTGCCTTGCCTTATTTCCTTCTCATCCTGTTCTCTGTCCCAGCCTCTCGCACTAAGCCCTCGTCTGGCTGCATGTCTCTTCTTTCCTCTCTCCTTTTCTCCAACTCTCCTGCTTCCTGGCTTTTGTCTTTCCATTCCTCCATTTCAGTCCTGCAGGCCGGCACTAGATTTTCCTCTTCCCTCCCTTTGGCTTGCTCCCTTCGCTTTCTCCCTTTGTTCCATATCCTTCTTTCCGACTTGTCTCTTGGACACTTTTGGCCACGCTGGACCCAAATCTGGGGATGTTTTGGAAACTTTTCAGAGGCCTCGCTGCTGACAGGGGGGACAGCAGGCAGTGACAGGCCCGGGGCTGACAGGCTCCCCCTCGCCTAGGGGGCGCTCGGCTGCCACACCCAGCTGACATAGAACCTTTGTCACAATGCCCGCTACCGTGGTGAGGATGCGGGCACTCTGCGGGTGACAGGGACACAGCAGGACTTGGTGTCAGCTCAGCAAGTTCTCAGTTCCCCAAAGAAGCTGAATTCTGCAAATTGCTGCTGTTGTTGTTGCAATGATGTCATCAGGTGGGTGTTTTGGTGTAATACACTGAAAACCAGAGCAGAAATGCTGAAATATTCCCATGGTATGCATGGTCTTAGGAGCAAAGCACCGTGACTCAGCCTAAGGAGATCTGCCGCTTATTCTTTTGTACTGCCAGCAGATTGTGGAAGTAGAGTATAAAAACCATCCTAATGGAGAGATCTTTGCATTTTAGGCTTAGTCTAAGTGTCTCAAGTAGCCGGGGTTTTTGCTTGGGCCTAATCCATCAGGTCTGATGGCTTTCCTGCTCGTCTCCAGATGAATGTGGTAGAAAATATAAAGCAAGGAAAACGTCCTTTGGCCTAGCCTTGCCTTGCCTTATTTCCTTCTCATCCTGTTCTGTGTCCCAGCCTCTCGCACTAAGCCCTCGTCTGGCTGCATGTCTCTTCTTTCCTCTCTCCTTTTCTCCAACTCTCCTGCTTCCTGGCTTTTGTCTTTCCATTCCTCCATTTCAGTCCTGCAGGCCGGCACTAGATTTTCCTCTTCCCTCCCTTTGGCTTGCTCCCTTCGCTTTCTCCCTTTGTTCCATATCCTTCTTTCCGACTTGTCTCTTGGACACTTTTGGCCACGCTGGACCCAAATCTGGGGATGTTTTGGAAACTTTTCAGAGGCCTCGCTGCTGACAGGGGGGACAGCAGGCAGTGACAGGCCCGGGGCTGACAGGCTCCCCCTCGCCTAGGGGGCGCTCGGCTGCCACACCCAGCTGACATAGAACCTTTGTCACAAGGCCCGCTACCGTGGTGAGGATGCGGGCACTCTGCGGGTGACAGGGACACAGCAGGACTTGGTGTTCAGCTCAGCAAGTTCTCAGTTCCCCAAAGAAGCTGAATTCTGCAAATTGCTGCTGTTGCTCTTGAAATGATGTCATCAGGTGGGTGTTTTGGTGTAATACACTGAAAACCAGAGCAGAAATGCTGAAAAATTCCCATGGTATGCATGGTCTTAGGAGCAAAGCACCGTCACTCAGCCTAAGGAGATCTGCCGCTTACTCTTTTGTACTGCCAGCAGATTGTGGAAGTAGAGTATAAAAACCATCCTTATGGAGAGATCTTTGCATTTTAGGCTTAGTCTAAGTGTCTCGAAGTAGCCGGGGTTTTTGCTTGGGCCTAATCCATCAGGTCTGATGGCTTTCCTGCTCGTCTCCAGATGAATGTGGTAGAAAATATAAAGCAAGGAAACGTCCTTTGGCCTAGCCTTGCCTTGCCTTATTTCCTTCTCATCCTGTTCTCTGTCCCAGCCTCTCGCACTAAGCCCTCGTCTGGCTGCATGTCTCTTCTTTCCTCTCTCCTTTTCTCAAACTCTCCTGCTTCCTGGCTTTTGTCTTTCCATTCCTCCATTTCAGTCCTGCAGGCCGGCACTAGATTTTCCTCTTCCCTCCCTTTGGCTTGCTCCCTTCGCTTTCTCCCTTTGTTCCATATCCTTCTTTCCGACTTGTCTCTTGGAGACTTTTGGCCACGCTGGACCCAAATCTGGGGATGTTTTGGAAACTTTTCAGAGGCCTCGCTGCTGACAGGGGGGACAGCAGGCAGTGACAGGCCCGGGGCTGACAGGCTCCCCCTCCTCTAGGGGGCACTCGGCTGCCACACCCAGCTGACATAGAACCTTTGTCACAATGCCCGCTACCGTGGTGAGGATGCGGGCACTCTGCGGGTGACAGGGACACAGCAGGACTTGGTGTCAGCTCAGCAAGTTCTCAGTTCCCCAAAGAAGCTGAATTCTGCAAATTGCTGCTGTTGCTCTTGAAATGATGTCATCAGGTGGGTGTTTTGGTGTAATACACTGAAAACCAGAGCAGAAATGCTGAAATATTCCCATGGTATGCATGGTCTTAGGAGCAAAGCACCGTGACTCAGCCTAAGGAGATCTGCCGCTTATTCTTTTGTACTGCCAGCAGATTGTGGAAGTAGAGTATAAAAACCATCCTTATGGAGAGATCTTTGCATTTTAGGCTTAGTCTAAGTGTCTCAAGTAGCCGGGGTTTTTGCTTGGGCCTAATCCATCAGGTCTGATGGCTTTCCTGCTCGTCTCCAGATGAATGTGGTAGAAAATATAAAGCAAGGAAACGTCCTTTGGCCTAGCCTTGCCTTGCCTTATTTCCTTCTCATCCTGTTCTCTGTCCCAGCCTCTCTCACTAAGCCCTCGTCTGGCTGCATGTCTCTTCTTTCCTCTCTCCTTTTCTCCAACTCTCCTGCTTCCTGGCTTTTGTCTTTCCATTCCTCCATTTCAGTCCTGCAGGCCGGCACTAGATTTTCCTCTTCCCTCCCTTTGGCTTGCTCCCTTCGCTTTCTCCCTTTGTTCCATATCCTTCTTTCCGACTTGTCTCTTGGACACTTTTGGCCACGCTGGACCCAAATCTGGGGATGTTTTGGAAACTTTTCAGAGGCCTCACTGCTGACAGGGGGGACAGCAGGCAGTGACAGGCCCGGGGCTGACAGGCTCCCCCTCCTCTAGGGTGCACTCGGCTGCCACACCCAGCTGACATAGAACCTTTGTCACAATGCCCGCTAATGTGGTGAGGATGCGGGCACTCTGCGGGTGACAGGGACACAGCAGGACTTGGTGTCAGCTCAGCAAGTTCTCAGTTCCCCAAAGAAGCTGAATTCTGCAAATTGCTGCTGTTGCTGTTGCAATGATGTCATCAGGTGGGTGTTTTGGTGTAATACACTGAAAACCAGAGCAGAAATGCTGAAATATTCCCATGGTATGCATGGTCTTAGGAGCAAAGCACCGTGACTCAGCCTAAGGAGATCTGCCGCTTATTCTTTTGTACTGCCTTCAGATTGTGGAAGTAGAGTATAAAAACCATCCTAATGGAGAGATCTTTGCATTTTAGGCTTAGTCTAAGTGTCTCAAGTAGCCGGGGTTTTTGCTTGGGCCTAATCCATCAGGTCTGATGGCTTTCCTGCTCGTCTCCAGATGAATGTGGTAGAAAATATAAAGCAAGGAAAACGTCCTTTGGCCTAGCCTTGCCTTGCCTTATTTCCTTCTCATCCTGTTCTCTGTCCCAGCCTCTCGCACTAAGCCCTCGTCTGGCTTCATGTCTCTTCTTTCCTCTCTCCTTTTCTCCAACTCTCCTGCTTCCTGGCTTTTGTCTTTCCATTCCTCCATTTCAGTCCTGCAGGCCGGCACTAGATTTTCCTCTTCCCTCCCTTTGGCTTGCTCCCTTCGCTTTCTCCCTTTGTTCCATATCCTTCTTTCCGACTTGTCTCTTGGACACTTTTGGCCACGCTGGACCCACATCTGGGGATGTTTTGGAAACTTTTCAGAGGCCTCGCTGCTGACAGGGGGGACAGCAGGCAGTGACAGGCCCGGGGCTGACAGGCTCCCCCTCCTCTAGGGGGCACTCGGCTGCCACACCCAGCTGACATAGAACCTTTGTCACAATGCCCGCTACTGTGATGAGGATGCGGGCACTCTGCGGGTGACAGGGACACAGCAGGACTTGGTGTCAGCTCAGCAAGTTCTCAGTTCCCCAAAGAAGCTGAATTCTGCAAATTGCTGCTGTTGCTCTTGAAATGATGTCATCAGGTGGGTGTTTTGGTGTAATACACTGAAAACCAGGGCAGAAATGCTGAAATATTCCCATGGTATGCATGGTCTTAGGAGCAAAGCACCGTGACTCAGCCTAAGGAGATCTGCCGCTTATTCTTTTGTACTGCCAGCAGATTGTGGAAGTAGAGTATAAAAACCATCCTAATGGAGAGATCTTTGCATTTTAGGCTTAGTCTAAGTGTCTCGAAGTAGCCGGGGTTTTTGCTTGGGCCTAATCCATCAGGTCTGATGGCTTTCCTGCTCGTCTCCAGATGAATGTGGTAGAAAATATAAAGCAAGGAAACGTCCTTTGGCCTAGCCTTGCCTTGCCTTATTTCCTTCTCATCCTGTTCTCTGTCCCAGCCTCTCGCACTAAGCCCTCGTCTGGCTGCATGTCTCTTCTTTCCTCTCTCCTTTTCTCCAACTCTCCTGCTTCCTGGCTTTTGTCTTTCCATTCCTCCATTTCAGTCCTGCAGGCCGGCACTAGATTTTCCTCTTCCCTCCCTTTGGCTTGCTCCCTTCGCTTTCTCCCTTTGTTCCATATCCTTCTTTCCGACTTGTCTCTTGGACACTTTTGGCCACGCTGGACCCAAATCTGGGGATGTTTTGGAAACTTTTCAGAGGCCTCGCTGCTGACAGGGGGGACAGCAGGCAGTGACAGGCCCGGGGCTGACAGGCTCCCCCTCGCCTAGGGGGCACTCGGCTGCCACACCCAGCTGACATAGAACCTTTGTCACAATGCCCGCTACCGTGGTGAGGATGCGGGCACTCTGCGGGTGACAGGGACACAGCAGGACTTGGTGTCAGCTCAGCAAGTTCTCAGTTCCCTAAAGAAGCTGAATTCTGCAAATTGCTGCTGTTGCTCTTGAAATGATGTCATCAGGTGGGTGTTTTGCTGTAATGCACTGAAAACCAGAGCAGAAATGCTGAAATATTCCCATGGTATGCATGGTCTTAGGAGCAAAGCACCGTGACTCAGCCTAAGGAGATCTGCCGCTTATTCTTTTGTACTGCCAGCAGATTGTGGAAGTAGAGTATAAAAACCATCCTTATGGAGAGATCTTTGCATTTTAGGCTTAGTCTAAGTGTCTCGAAGTAGCCGGGGGTTTTGCTTGTGCCTAATCCATCAGGTCTGATGGCTTTCCTGCTCGTCTCCAGATGAATATGGTAGAAAATATAAAGCAAGGAAACGTCCTTTGGCCTTGCCTTGCCTTGCCTTATTTTCTTCTCATCCTGTTCTCTGTCCCAGCCTCTCGCACTAAGCCCTCGTCTGGCTGCATGTCTCTTCTTTCCTCTCTCCTTTTCTCCAACTCTCCTGCTTCCTGGCTTTTGTCTTTCCATTCCTCCATTTCAGTCCTGCAGGCCGGCACTAGATTTTCCTCTTCCCTCCCTTTGGCTTGCTCCCTTCGCTTTCTCCCTTTGTTCCATATCCTTCTTTCCGACTTGTCTCTTGGAGACTTTTGGCCACGCTGGACCCAAGTCTGGGGATGTTTTGGAAACTTTTCAGAGGCCTCGCTGCTGACAGGGGGGACAGCAGGCAGTGACAGGCCCGGGGCTGACAGGCTCCCCCTCGCCTAGGGGGCACTCGGCTGCCACACCCAGCTGACATAGAACCTTTGTCACAATGCCCGCTACCGTGGTGAGGATGCGGGCACTCTGCGGGTGACAGGGACACAGCAGGACTTGGTGTTCAGCTCAGCAAGTTCTCAGTTCCCCAAAGAAGCTGAATTCTGCAAATTGCTGCTGTTGCTCTTGAAATGATGTCATCAGGTGGGTGTTTTGGTGTAATACACTGAAAACCAGGGCAGAAATGCTGAAATATTCCCATGGTATGCATGGTCTTAGGAGCAAAGCACCGTGACTCAGCCTAAGGAGATCTGCCGCTTATTCTTTTGTACTGCCAGCAGATTGTGGAAGTAGAGTATAAAAACCATCCTAATGGAGAGATCTTTGCATTTTAGGCTTAGTCTAAGTGTCTCAAGTAGCCGGGGTTTTTGCTTGGGCCTAATCCATCAGGTCTGATGGCTTTCCTGCTCGTCTCCAGATGAATGTGGTAGAAAATATAAAGCAAGGAAACGTCCTTTGGCCTAGCCTTGCCTTGCCTTATTTCCTTCTCATCCTGTTCTCTGTCCCAGCCTCTCGCACTAAGCCCTCGTCTGGCTGCATGTCTCTTCTTTCCTCTCTCCTTTTCTCCAACTCTCCTGCTTCCTGGCTTTTGTCTTTCCATTCCTCCATTTCAGTCCTGCAGGCCGGCACTAGATTTTCCTCTTCCCTCCCTTTGGCTTGCTCCCTTCGCTTTCTCCCTTTGTTCCATATCCTTCTTTCCGACTTGTCTCTTGGAGACTTTTGGCCACGCTGGACCCAAGTCTGGGGATGTTTTGGAAACTTTTCAGAGGCCTCGCTGCTGACAGGGGGGACAGCAGGCAGTGACAGGCCCGGGGCTGACAGGCTCCCCCTCGCCTAGGGGGCACTCGGCTGCCACACCCAGCTGACATAGAACCTTTGTCACAATGCCCGCTACCGTGGTGAGGATGCGGGCACTCTGCGGGTGACAGGGACACAGCAGGACTTGGTGTTCAGCTCAGCAAGTTCTCAGTTCCCCAAAGAAGCTGAATTCTGCAAATTGCTGCTGTTGCTCTTGAAATGATGTCATCAGGTGGGTGTTTTGGTGTAATACACTGAAAACCAGGGCAGAAATGCTGAAATATTCCCATGGTATGCATGGTCTTAGGAGCAAAGCACCGTGACTCAGCCTAAGGAGATCTGCCGCTTATTCTTTTGTACTGCCAGCAGATTGTGGAAGTAGAGTATAAAAACCATCCTAATGGAGAGATCTTTGCATTTTAGGCTTAGTCTAAGTGTCTCAAGTAGCCGGGGTTTTTGCTTGGGCCTAATCCATCAGGTCTGATGGCTTTCCTGCTCGTCTCCAGATGAATGTGGTAGAAAATATAAAGCAAGGAAACGTCCTTTGGCCTAGCCTTGCCTTGCCTTATTTCCTTCTCATCCTGTTCTCTGTCCCAGCCTCTCGCACTAAGCCCTCGTCTGGCTGCATGTCTCTTCTTTCCTCTCTCCTTTTCTCCAACTCTCCTGCTTCCTGGCTTTTGTCTTTCCATTCCTCCATTTCAGTCCTGCAGGCCGGCACTAGATTTTCCTCTTCCCTCCCTTTGGCTTGCTCCCTTCGCTTTCTCCCTTTGTTCCATATCCTTCTTTCCGACTTGTCTCTTGGAGACTTTTGGCCACGCTGGACCCAAGTCTGGGGATGTTTTGGAAACTTTTCAGAGGCCTCGCTGCTGACAGGGGGGACAGCAGGCAGTGACAGGCCCGGGGCTGACAGGCTCCCCCTCGCCTAGGGGGCACTCGGCTGCCACACCCAGCTGACATAGAACCTTTGTCACAATGCCCGCTACCGTGGTGAGGATGCGGGCACTCTGCGGGTGACAGGGACACAGCAGGACTTGGTGTCAGCTCAGCAAGTTCTCAGTTCCCCAAAGAAGCTGAATTCTGCAAATTGCTGCTGTTGCTCTTGAAATGATGTCATCAGGTGGGTGTTTTGGTGTAATACACTGAAAACCAGGGCAGAAATGCTGAAATATTCCCATGGTATGCATGGTCTTAGGAGCAAAGCACCGTGACTCAGCCTAAGGAGATCTGCCGCTTATTCTTTTGTACTGCCAGCAGATTGTGGAAGTAGAGTATAAAACCCATCCTTATGGAGAGATCTTTGCATTTTAGGCTTAGTCTAAGTGTCTCAAGTAGCCGGGGTTTTTGCTTGGGCCTAATCCATCAGGTCTGATGGCTTTCCTGCTCGTCTCCAGATGAATGTGGTAGAAAATATAAAGCAAGGAAACGTCCTTTGGCCTAGCCTTGCCTTGCCTTATTTCCTTCTCATCCTGTTCTCTGTCCCAGCCTCTCGCACTAAGCCCTCGTCTGGCTGCATGTCTCTTCTTTCCTCTCTCCTTTTCTCCAACTCTCCTGCTTCCTGGCTTTTGTCTTTCCATTCCTCCATTTCAGTCCTGCAGGCCGGCACTAGATTTTCCTCTTCCCTCCCTTTGGCTTGCTCCCTTCGCTTTCTCCCTTTGTTCCATATCCTTCTTTCCGACTTGTCTCTTGGACACTTTTGGCCACGCTGGACCCAAATCTGGGGATGTTTTGGAAACTTTTCAGAGGCCTCACTGCTGACAGGGGGGACAGCAGGCAGTGACAGGCCCGGGGCTGACAGGCTCCCCCTCCTCTAGGGTGCACTCGGCTGACACACCCAGCTGACATAGAACCTTTGTCACAATGCCCGCTACTGTGGTGAGGATGCGGGCACTCTGCGGGTGACAGGGACACAGCAGGACTTGGTGTCAGCTCAGCAAGTTCTCAGTTCCCCAAAGAAGCTGAATTCTGCAAATTGCTGCTGTTGCTCTTGAAATGATGTCATCAGGTGGGTGTTTTGGTGTAATACACTGAAAACCAGAGCAGAAATGCTGAAATATTCCCATAGTATGCATGGTCTTAGGAGCAAAGCACCGTGACTCAGCCTAAGGAGATCTGCCGCTTATTCTTTTGTACTGCCAGCAGATTGTGGAAGTAGAGTATAAAAACCATCCTTATGGAGAGATCTTTGCATTTTAGGCTTAGTCTAAGTGTCTCAAGTAGCCGGGGTTTTTGCTTGGGCCTAATCCATCAGGTCTGATGGCTTTCCTGCTCGTCTCCAGATGAATGTGGTAGAAAATATAAAGCAAGGAAACGTCCTTTGGCCTAGCCTTGCCTTGCCTTATTTCCTTCTCATCCTGTTCTCTGTCCCAGCCTCTCGCACTAAGCCCTCGTCTGGCTGCATGTCTCTTCTTTCCTCTCTCCTTTTCTCAAACTCTCCTGCTTCCAGGCTTTTGTCTTTCCATTCCTCCATTTCAGTCCTGCAGGCCGGCACTAGATTTTCCTCTTCCCTCCCTTTGGCTTGCTCCCTTCGCTTTCTCCCTTTGTTCCATATCCTTCTTTCCGACTTGTCTCTTGGACACTTTTGGCCACGCTGGACCCAAATCTGGGGATGTTTTGGAAACTTTTCAGAGGCCTCGCTGCTGACAGGGGGGACAGCAGGCAGTGACAGGCCCGGGGCTGACAGGCTCCCCCTCGCCTAGGGGGCGCTCGGCTGCCACACCCAGCTGACATAGAACCTTTGTCACAATGCCCGCTACCGTGGTGAGGATGCGGGCACTCTGCGGGTGACAGGGACACAGCAGGACTTGGTGTCAGCTCAGCAAGTTCTCAGTTCCCCAAAGAAGCTGAATTCTGCAAATTGCTGCTGTTGCTGTTGCAATGATGTCATCAGGTGGGTGTTTTGGTGTAATACACTGAAAACCAGAGCAGAAATGCTGAAATATTCCCATGGTATGCATGGTCTTAGGAGCAAAGCACCGTGACTCAGCCTAAGGAGATCTGCCGCTTATTCTTTTGTACTGCCAGCAGATTGTGGAAGTAGAGTATAAAAACCATCCTAATGGAGAGATCTTTGCATTTTAGGCTTAGTCTAAGTGTCTCAAGTAGCCGGGGTTTTTGCTTGGGCCTAATCCATCAGGTCTGATGGCTTTCCTGCTCGTCTCCAGATGAATGTGGTAGAAAATATAAAGCAAGGAAATGTCCTTTGGCCTAGCCTTGCCTTGCCTTATTTCCTTCTCATCCTGTTCTCTGTCCCAGCCTCTCGCACTAAGCCCTCGTCTGGCTTCATGTCTCTTCTTTCCTCTCTCCTTTTCTCCAACTCTCCTGCTTCCTGGCTTTTGTCTTTCCATTCCTCCATTTCAGTCCTGCAGGCCGGCACTAGATTTTCCTCTTCCCTCCCTTTGGCTTGCTCCCTTCGCTTTCTCCCTTTGTTCCATATCCTTCTTTCCGACTTGTCTCTTGGACACTTTTGGCCACGCTGGACCCAAATCTGGGGATGTTTTGGAAACTTTTCAGAGGCCTCGCTGCTGACAGGGGGGACAGCAGGCAGTGACAGGCCCGGGGCTGACAGGCTCCCCCTCCTCTAGGGGGCACTCGGCTGCCACACCCAGCTGACATAGAACCTTTGTCACAATGCCCGCTACTGTGATGAGGATGCGGGCACTCTGCGGGTGACAGGGACACAGCAAGACTTGGTGTCAGCTCAGCAAGTTCTCAGTTCCCCAAAGAAGCTGAATTCTGCAAATTGCTGCTGTTGCTCTTGAAATGATGTCATCAGGTGGGTGTTTTGGTGTAATACACTGAAAACCAGAGCAGAAATGCTGAAATATTCCCATGGTATGCATGGTCTTAGGAGCAAAGCACCGTGACTCAGCCTAAGGAGATCTGCCGCTTATTCTTTTGTACTGCCAGCAGATTGTGGAAGTAGAGTATAAAAACCATCCTAATGGAGAGATCTTTGCATTTTAGGCTTAGTCTAAGTGTCTCAAGTAGCCGGGGTTTTTGCTTGGGCCTAATCCATCAGGTCTGATGGCTTTCCTGCTAGTCTCCAGATGAATGTGGTAGAAAATATAAAGCAAGGAAACGTCCTTTGGCCTAGCCTTGCCTTGCCTATTTCCTTCTCATCCTGTTCTCTGTCCCAGCCTCTCGCACTAAGCCCTCGTCTGGCTGCATGTCTCTTCTTTCCTCTCTCCTTTTCTCCAACTCTCCTGCTTCCTGGCTTTTGTCTTTCCATTCCTCCATTTCAGTCCTGCAGGCCGGCACTAGATTTTCCTCTTCCCTCCCTTTGGCTTGCTCCCTTCGCTTTCTCCCTTTGTTCCATATCCTTCTTTCCGACTTGTCTCTTCGACACTTTTGGCCACGCTGGACCCAAATCTGGGGATGTTTTGGAAACTTTTCAGAGGCCTCGCTGCTGACAGGGGGGACAGCAGGCAGTGACAGGCCCGGGGCTGACAGGCTCCCCCTCGCCTAGGGGGCACTCGGCTGCCACACCCAGCTGACATAGAACCTTTGTCACAATGCCCGCTACCGTGGTGAGGATGCGGGCACTCTGCGGGTGACAGGGACACAGCAGGACTTGGTGTCAGCTCAGCAAGTTCTCAGTTCCCCAAAGAAGCTGAATTCTGCAAATTGCTGCTGTTGCTCTTGAAATGATGTCATCAGGTGGGTGTTTTGCTGTAATACACTGAAAACCAGAGCAGAAATGCTGAAATATTCCCATGGTATGCATGGTCTTAGGAGCAAAGCACCGTGACTCAGCCTAAGGAGATCTGCCGCTTATTCTTTTGTACTGCCAGCAGATTGTGGAAGTAGAGTATAAAAACCATCCTTATGGAGAGATCTTTGCATTTTAGGCTTAGTCTAAGTGTCTCGAAGTAGCCGGGGGTTTTGCTTGGGCCTAATCCATCAGGTCTGATGGCTTTCCTGCTCGTCTCCAGATGAATATGGTAGAAAATATAAAGCAAGGAAACGTCCTTTGGCCTTGCCTTGCCTTGCCTTATTTTCTTCTCATCCTGTTCTCTGTCCCAGCCTCTCGCACTAAGCCCTCGTCTGGCTGCATGTCTCTTCTTTCCTCTCTCCTTTTCTCCAACTCTCCTGCTTCCTGGCTTTTGTCTTTCCATTCCTCCATTTCAGTCCTGCAGGCCGGCACTAGATTTTCCTCTTCCCTCCCTTTGGCTTGCTCCCTTCGCTTTCTCCCTTTGTTCCATATCCTTCTTTCCGACTTGTCTCTTGGAGACTTTTGGCCACGCTGGACCCAAGTCTGGGGATGTTTTGGAAACTTTTCAGAGGCCTCGCTGCTGACAGGGGGGACAGCAGGCAGTGACAGGCCTGGGGCTGACAGGCTCCCCCTCGCCTAGGGGGCGCTCGGCTGCCACACCCAGCTGACATAGAACCTTTGTCACAATGCCCGCTACCGTGGTGAGGATGCGGGCACTCTGCGGGTGACAGGGACACAGCAGGACTTGGTGTCAGCTCAGCAAGTTCTCAGTTCCCCAAAGAAGCTGAATTCTGCAAATTGCTGCTGTTGCTGTTGCAATGATGTCATCAGGTGGGTGTTTTGCTGTAATACACTGAAAACCAGAGCAGAAATGCTGAAATATTCCCATGGTATGCATGGTCTTAGGAGCAAAGCACCGTGACTCAGCCTAAGGAGATCTGCCGCTTATTCTTTTGTACTGCCAGCAGATTGTGGAAGTAGAGTATAAAAACCATCCTAATGGAGAGATCTTTGCATTTTAGGCTTAGTCTAAGTGTCTCAAGTAGCCGGGGTTTTTGCTTGGGCCTAATCCATCAGGTCTGATGGCTTTCCTGCTCGTCTCCAGATGAATGTGGTAGAAAATATAAAGCAAGGAAATGTCCTTTGGCCTAGCCTTGCCTTGCCTTATTTCCTTCTCATCCTGTTCTCTGTCCCAGCCTCTCGCACTAAGCCCTCGTCTGGCTTCATGTCTCTTCTTTCCTCTCTCCTTTTCTCCAACTCTCCTGCTTCCTGGCTTTTGTCTTTCCATTCCTCCATTTCAGTCCTGCAGGCCGGCACTAGATTTTCCTCTTCCCTCCCTTTGGCTTGCTCCCTTCGCTTTCTCCCTTTGTTCCATATCCTTCTTTCCGACTTGTCTCTTGGACACTTTTGGCCACGCTGGACCCAAATCTGGGGATGTTTTGGAAACTTTTCAGAGGCCTCGCTGCTGACAGGGGGGACAGCAGGCAGTGACAGGCCCGGGGCTGACAGGCTCCCCCTCCTCTAGGGGGCACTCGGCTGCCACACCCAGCTGACATAGAACCTTTGTCACAATGCCCGCTACTGTGATGAGGATGCGGGCACTCTGCGGGTGACAGGGACACAGCAGGACTTGGTGTCAGCTCAGCAAGTTCTCAGTTCCCCAAAGAAGCTGAATTCTGCAAATTGCTGCTTTTGCTCTTGAAATGATGTCATCAGGTGGGTGTTTTGGTGTAATACACTGAAAACCAGAGCAGAAATGCTGAAATATTCCCATGGTATGCATGGTCTTAGGAGCAAAGCACCGTGACTCAGCCTAAGGAGATCTGCCGCTTATTCTTTTGTACTGCCAGCAGATTGTGGAAGTAGAGTATAAAACCCATCCTTATGGAGAGATCTTTGCATTTTAGGCTTAGTCTAAGTGTCTCAAGTAGCCGGGGTTTTTGCTTGGGCCTAATCCATCAGGTCTGATGGCTTTCCTGCTCGTCTCCAGATGAATGTGGTAGAAAATATAAAGCAAGGAAACGTCCTTTGGCCTAGCCTTGCCTTGCCTTATTTCCTTCTCATCCTGTTCTCTGTCCCAGCCTCTCGCACTAAGCCCTCGTCTGGCTGCATGTCTCTTCTTTCCTCTCTCCTTTTCTCCAACTCTCCTGCTTCCTGGCTTTTGTCTTTCCATTCCTCCATTTCAGTCCTGCAGGCCGGCACTAGATTTTCCTCTTCCCTCCCTTTGGCTTGCTCCCTTCGCTTTCTCCCTTTGTTCCATATCCTTCTTTCCGACTTGTCTCTTCGACACTTTTGGCCACGCTGGACCCAAATCTGGGGATGTTTTGGAAACTTTTCAGAGGCCTCGCTGCTGACAGGGGGGACAGCAGGCAGTGACAGGCCCGGGGCTGACAGGCTCCCCCTCGCCTAGGGGGCACTCGGCTGCCACACCCAGCTGACATAGAACCTTTGTCACAATGCCCGCTACCGTGGTGAGGATGCGGGCACTCTGCGGGTGACAGGGACACAGCAGGACTTGGTGTCAGCTCAGCAAGTTCTCAGTTCCCCAAAGAAGCTGAATTCTGCAAATTGCTGCTGTTGCTCTTGAAATGATGTCATCAGGTGGGTGTTTTGCTGTAATACACTGAAAACCAGAGCAGAAATGCTGAAATATTCCCATGGTATGCATGGTCTTAGGAGCAAAGCACCGTGACTCAGCCTAAGGAGATCTGCCGCTTATTCTTTTGTACTGCCAGCAGATTGTGGAAGTAGAGTATAAAACCCATCCTTATGGAGAGATCTTTGCATTTTAGGCTTAGTCTAAATGTCTCGAAGTAGCCGGGGGTTTTGCTTGGGCCTAATCCATCAGGTCTGATGGCTTTCCTGCTCGTCTCCAGATGAATGTGGTAGAAAATATAAAGCAAGGAAACGTCCTTTGGCCTAGCCTTGCCTTGCCTTATTTCCTTCTCATCCTGTTCTCTGTCCCAGCCTCTCGCACTAAGCCCTCGTCTGGCTGCATGTCTCTTCTTTCCTCTCTCCTTTTCTCCAACTCTCCTGCTTCCTGGCTTTTGTCTTTCCATTCCTCCATTTCAGTCCTGCAGGCCGGCACTAGATTTTCCTCTTCCCTCCCTTTGGCTTGCTCCCTTCGCTTTCTCCCTTTGTTCCATATCCTTCTTTCCGACTTGTCTCTTGGACACTTTTGGCCACGCTGGACCCAAGTCTGGGGATGTTTTGGAAACTTTTCAGAGGCCTCGCTGCTGACAGGGGGGACAGCAGGCAGTGACAGGCCCGGGGCTGACAGGCTCCCCCTCGCCTAGGGGGCACTCGGCTGCCACACCCAGCTGACATAGAACCTTTGTCACAATGCCCGCTACCGTGGTGAGGATGCGGGCACTCTGCGGGTGACAGGGACACAGCAGGACTTGGTGTCAGCTCAGCAAGTTCTCAGTTCCCCAAAGAAGCTGAATTCTGCAAATTGCTGCTGTTGCTCTTGAAATGATGTCATCAGGTGGGTGTTTTGCTGTAATACACTGAAAACCAGGGCAGAAATGCTGAAATATTCCCATGGTATGCATGGTCTTAGGAGCAAAGCACCGTGACTCAGCCTAAGGAGATCTGCCGCTTATTCTTTTGTACTGCCAGCAGATTGTGGAAGTAGAGTATAAAACCCATCCTTATGGAGAGATCTTTGCATTTTAGGCTTAGTCTAAGTGTCTCGAAGTAGCCGGGGGTTTTGCTTGGGCCTAATCCATCAGGTCTGATGGCTTTCCTGCTCGTCTCCAGATGAATGTGGTAGAAAATATAAAGCAAGGAAACGTCCTTTGGCCTAGCCTTGCCTTGCCTTATTTCCTTCTCATCCTGTTCTCTGTCCCAGCCTCTCGCACTAAGCCCTCGTCTGGCTGCATGTCTCTTCTTTCCTCTCTCCTTTTCTCAAACTCTCCTGCTTCCTGGCTTTTGTCTTTCCATTCCTCCATTTCAGTCCTGCAGGCCGGCACTAGATTTTCCTCTTCCCTCCCTTTGGCTTGCTCCCTTCGCTTTCTCCCTTTGTTCCATATCCTTCTTTCCGACTTGTCTCTTCGACACTTTTGGCCACGCTGGACCCAAATCTGGGGATGTTTTGGAAACTTTTCAGAGGCCTCGCTGCTGACAGGGGGGACAGCAGGCAGTGACAGGCCCGGGGCTGACAGGCTCCCCCTCGCCTAGGGGGCGCTCGGCTGCCACACCCAGCTGACATAGAACCTTTGTCACAATGCCCGCTACCGTGGTGAGGATGCGGGCACTCTGCGAATGACAGGGGCACAGCAGGACTTGGTGTCAGCTCAGCAAGTTCTCAGTTCCCCAAAGAAGCTGAATTCTGCAAATTGCTGCTGTTGCTCTTGAAATGATGTCATCAGGTGGGTGTTTTGGTGTAATACACTGAAAACCAGAGCAGAAATGCTGAAATATTCCCATGGTATGCATGGTCTTAGGAGCAAAGCACCGTGACTCAGCCTTAGGAGATCTGCCGCTTATTCTTTTGTACTGCCAGCAGATTGTGGAAGTAGAGTATAAAAACCATCCTTATGGAGAGATCTTTGCATTTTAGGCTTAGTCTAAGTGTCTCAAGTAGCCGGGGTTTTTGCTTGGGCCTAATCCATCAGGTCTGATGGCTTTCCTGCTCGTCTCCAGATGAATGTGGTAGAAAATATAAAGCAAGGAAACGTCCTTTGGCCTAGCCTTGCCTTGCCTTATTTCCTTCTCATCCTGTTCTCTGTCCCAGCCTCTCGCACTAAGCCCTCGTCTGGCTGCATGTCTCTTCTTTCCTCTCTCCTTTTCTCCAACTCTCCTGCTTCCTGGCTTTTGTCTTTCCATTCCTCCATTTCAGTCCTGCAGGCCGGCACTAGATTTTCCTCTTCCCTCCCTTTGGCTTGCTCCCTTCGCTTTCTCCCTTTGTTCCATATCCTTCTTTCCGACTTGTCTCTTGGACACTTTTGGCCACGCTGGACCCAAGTCTGGGGATGTTTTGGAAACTTTTCAGAGGCCTCGCTGCTGACAGGGGGGACAGCAGGCAGTGACAGGCCCGGGGCTGACAGGCTCCCCCTCGCCTAGGGGGCACTCGGCTGCCACACCCAGCTGACATAGAACCTTTGTCACAATGCCCGCTACCGTGGTGAGGATGCGGGCACTCTGCGGGTGACAGGGACACAGCAGGACTTGGTGTCAGCTCAGCAAGTTCTCAGTTCCCCAAAGAAGCTGAATTCTGCAAATTGCTGCTGTTGCTCTTGAAATGATGTCATCAGGTGGGTGTTTTGCTGTAATACACTGAAAACCAGGGCAGAAATGCTGAAATATTCCCATGGTATGCATGGTCTTAGGAGCAAAGCACCGTGACTCAGCCTAAGGAGATCTGCCGCTTATTCTTTTGTACTGCCAGCAGATTGTGGAAGTAGAGTATAAAACCCATCCTTATGGAGAGATCTTTGCATTTTAGGCTTAGTCTAAGTGTCTCGAAGTAGCCGGGGGTTTTGCTTGGGCCTAATCCATCAGGTCTGATGGCTTTCCTGCTCGTCTCCAGATGAATGTGGTAGAAAATATAAAGCAAGGAAACGTCCTTTGGCCTAGCCTTGCCTTGCCTTATTTCCTTCTCATCCTGTTCTCTGTCCCAGCCTCTCGCACTAAGCCCTCGTCTGGCTGCATGTCTCTTCTTTCCTCTCTCCTTTTCTCCAACTCTCCTGCTTCCTGGCTTTTGTCTTTCCATTCCTCCATTTCAGTCCTGCAGGCCGGCACTAGATTTTCCTCTTCCCTCCCTTTGGCTTGCTCCCTTCGCTTTCTCCCTTTGTTCCATATCCTTCTTTCCGACTTGTCTCTTGGAGACTTTTGGCCACGCTGGACCCAAATCTGGGGATGTTTTGGAAACTTTTCAGAGGCCTCGCTGCTGACAGGGGGGACAGCAGGCAGTGACAGGCCCGGGGCTGACAGGCTCCCCCTCGCCTAGGGGGCGCTCGGCTGCCACACCCAGCTGACATAGAACCTTTGTCACAATGCCCGCTACCGTGGTGAGGATGCGGGCACTCTGCGAATGACAGGGGCACAGCAGGACTTGGTGTCAGCTCAGCAAGTTCTCAGTTCCCCAAAGAAGCTGAATTCTGCAAATTGCTGCTGTTGCTCTTGAAATGATGTCATCAGGTGGGTGTTTTGGTGTAATACACTGAAAACCAGAGCAGAAATGCTGAAATATTCCCATGGTATGCATGGTCTTAGGAGCAAAGCACCGTGACTCAGCCTTAGGAGATCTGCCGCTTATTCTTTTGTACTGCCAGCAGATTGTGGAAGTAGAGTATAAAAACCATCCTTATGGAGAGATCTTTGCATTTTAGGCTTAGTCTAAGTGTCTCAAGTAGCCGGGGTTTTTGCTTGGGCCTAATCCATCAGGTCTGATGGCTTTCCTGCTCGTCTCCAGATGAATGTGGTAGAAAATATAAAGCAAGGAAACGTCCTTTGGCCTAGCCTTGCCTTGCCTTATTTCCTTCTCATCCTGTTCTCTGTCCCAGCCTCTCGCACTAAGCCCTCGTCTGGCTGCATGTCTCTTCTTTCCTCTCTCCTTTTCTCCAACTCTCCTGCTTCCTGGCTTTTGTCTTTCCATTCCTCCATTTCAGTCCTGCAGGCCGGCACTAGATTTTCCTCTTCCCTCCCTTTGGCTTGCTCCCTTCGCTTTCTCCCTTTGTTCCATATCCTTCTTTCCGACTTGTCTCTTGGAGACTTTTGGCCACGCTGGACCCAAATCTGGGGATGTTTTGGAAACTTTTCAGAGGCCTCGCTGCTGACAGGGGGGACAGCAGGCAGTGACAGGCCCGGGGCTGACAGGCTCCCCCTCGCCTAGGGGGCGCTCGGCTGCCACACCCAGCTGACATAGAACCTTTGTCACAATGCCCGCTACCGTGGTGAGGATGCGGGCACTCTGCGGGTGACAGGGACACAGCAGGACTTGGTGTTCAGCTCAGCAAGTTCTCAGTTCCCCAAAGAAGCTGAATTCTGCAAATTGCTGCTGTTGCTCTTGAAATGATGTCATCAGGTGGGTGTTTTGGTGTAATACACTGAAAACCAGAGCAGAAATGCTGAAATATTCCCATGGTATGCATGGTCTTAGGAGCAAAGCACCGTGACTCAGCCTAAGGAGATCTGCCGCTTATTCTTTTGTACTGCCAGCAGATTGTGGAAGTAGAGTATAAAACCCATCCTTATGGAGAGATCTTTGCATTTTAGGCTTAGTCTAAGTGTCTCAAGTAGCCGGGGTTTTTGCTTGGGCCTAATCCATCAGGTCTGATGGCTTTCCTGCTCGTCTCCAGATGAATGTGGTAGAAAATATAAAGCAAGGAAACGTCCTTTGGCCTAGCCTTGCCTTGCCTTATTTCCTTCTCATCCTGTTCTCTGTCCCAGCCTCTCGCACTAAGCCCTCGTCTGGCTGCATGTCTCTTCTTTCCTCTCTCCTTTTCTCCAACTCTCCTGCTTCCTGGCTTTTGTCTTTCCATTCCTCCATTTCAGTCCTGCAGGCCGGCACTAGATTTTCCTCTTCCCTCCCTTTGGCTTGCTCCCTTCGCTTTCTCCCTTTGTTTCATATCCTTCTTTCCGACTTGTCTCTTGGAGACTTTTGGCCACGCTGGACCCAAATCTGGGGATGTTTTGGAAACTTTTCAGAGGCCTCGCTGCTGACAGGGGGGACAGCAGGCAGTGACAGGCCCGGGGCTGACAGGCTCCCCCTCGCCTAGGGGGCACTCGGCTGCCACACCCAGCTGACATAGAACCTTTGTCACAATGCCCGCTACCGTGGTGAGGATGCGGGCACTCTGCGGGTGACAGGGACACAGCAGGACTTGGTGTCAGCTCAGCAAGTTCTCAGTTCCCCAAAGAAGCTGAATTCTGCAAATTGCTGCTGTTGCTCTTGAAATGATGTCATCAGGTGGGTATTTTGGTGTAATACACTGAAAACCAGGGCAGAAATGCTGAAATATTCCCATGGTATGCATGGTCTTAGGAGCAAAGCACCGTGACTCAGCCTAAGGAGATCTGCCGCTTATTCTTTTGTACTGCCAGCAGATTGTGGAAGTAGAGTATAAAACCCATCCTTATGGAGAGATCTTTGCATTTTAGGCTTAGTCTAAGTGTCTCGAAGTAGCCGGGGGTTTTGCTTGGGCCTAATCCATCAGGTCTGATGGCTTTTCTGCTCGTCTCCAGATGAATGTGGTAGAAAATATAAAGCAAGGAAACGTCCTTTGGCCTAGCCTTGCCTTGCCTTATTTCCTTCTCATCCTGTTCTCTGTCCCAGCCTCTCGCACTAAGCCCTCGTCTGGCTGCATGTCTCTTCTTTCCTCTCTCCTTTTCTCCAACTCTCCTGCTTCCTGGCTTTTGTCTTTCCATTCCTCCATTTCAGTCCTGCAGGCCGGCACTAGATTTTCCTCTTCCCTCCCTTTGGCTTGCTCCCTTCGCTTTCTCCCTTTGTTCCATATCCTTCTTTCCGACTTGTCTCTTCGACACTTTTGGCCACGCTGGACCCAAATCTGGGGATGTTTTGGAAACTTTTCAGAGGCCTCGCTGCTGACAGGGGGGACAGCAGGCAGTGACAGGCCCGGGGCTGACAGGCTCCCCCTCGCCTAGGGGGCGCTCGGCTGCCACACCCAGCTGACATAGAACCTTTGTCACAAGGCCCGCTACTGTGGTGAGGATGCGGGCACTCTGCGGGTGACAGGGACACAGCAGGACTTGGTGTTCAGCTCAGCAAGTTCTCAGTTCCCCAAAGAAGCTGAATTCTGCAAATTGCTGCTGTTGCTCTTGAAATGATGTCATCAGGTGGTTGTTTTGGTGTAATACACTGAAAACCAGAGCAGAAATGCTGAAATATTCCCATGGTATGCATGGTCTTAGGAGCAAAGCACCGTGCTCAGCCTAAGGAGATCTGCCGCTTATTCTTTTGTACTGCCAGCAGATTGTGGAAGTAGAATATAAAACCCATCCTTATGGAGAGATCTTTGCATTTTAGGCTTAGTCTAAGTGTGTCGACGTAACCGGGGGTTTTGCTTGGGCCTAATCCATCAGGTCTGATGGCTTTCCTGCTCGTCTCCAGATGAATGTGGTAGAAAATATAAAGCAAGGAAACGTCCTTTGGCCTAGCCTTGCCTTGCCTTATTTTCTTCTCATCCTGTTCTCTGTCCCAGCCTCTCGCACTAAGCCCTCGTCTGGCTGCATGTCTCTTCTTTCCTCTCTCCTTTTCTCCAACTCTCCTGCTTCCTGGCTTTTGTCTTTCCATTCCTCCATTTCAGTCCTGCAGGCCGGCACTAGATTTTCCTCTTCCCTCCCTTTGGCTTGCTCCCTTCGCTTTCTCCCTTTGTTCCATATCCTTCTTTCCGACTTGTCTCTTGGAGACTTTTGGCCACGCTGGACCCGAGTCTGGGGATGTTTTGGAAACTTTTCAGAGGCCTCGCTGCTGACAGGGGGGACAGCAGGCAGTGACAGGCCCGGGGCTGACAGGCTCCCCCTCGCCTAGGGGGCGCTCGGCTGCCACACCCAGCTGACATAGAACCTTTGTCACAATGCCCGCTACCGTGGTGAGGATGCGGGCACTCTGCGAATGACAGGGGCACAGCAGGACTTGGTGTCAGCTCAGCAAGTTCTCAGTTCCCCAAAGAAGCTGAATTCTGCAAATTGCTGCTGTTGCTCTTGAAATGATGTCATCAGGTGGGTGTTTTGGTGTCATACAATGAAAACCAGAGCAGAAATGCTGAAATATTCCCATGGTATGCATGGTCTTAGGAGCAAAGCACCGTGACTCAGCCTAAGGAGATCTGCCGCTTATTCTTTTGTACTGCCAGCAGAT
Source organism: Patagioenas fasciata (assembly GCF_037038585.1). Lineage (NCBI taxonomy): Eukaryota > Metazoa > Chordata > Aves > Columbiformes > Columbidae > Patagioenas > Patagioenas fasciata. The sequence continues at coordinate 22,485,168 of NC_092524.1, read as the reverse complement.
TGTGGAAGTAGAGTATAAAAACCATCCTTATGGAGAGATCTTTGCATTTTAGGCTTAGTCTAAGTGTCTCAAGTAGCCGGGGTTTTTGCTTGGGCCTAATCCATCAGGTCTGATGGCTTTCCTGCTCGTCTCCAGATGAATGTGGTAGAAAATATAAAGCAAGGAAACGTCCTTTGGCCTAGCCTTGCCTTGCCTTATTTCCTTCTCATCCTGTTCTCTGTCCCAGCCTCTCGCACTAAGCCCTCGTCTGGCTGCATGTCTCTTCTTTCCTCTCTCCTTTTCTCCAACTCTCCTGCTTCCTGGCTTTTGTCTTTCCATTCCTCCATTTCAGTCCTGCAGGCCGGCACTAGATTTTCCTCTTCCCTCCCTTTGGCTTGCTCCCTTCGCTTTCTCCCTTTGTTCCATATCCTTCTTTCCGACTTGTCTCTTGGAGACTTTTGGCCACGCTGGACCCAAATCTGGGGATGTTTTGGAAACTTTTCAGAGGCCTCGCTGCTGACAGGGGGGACAGCAGGAAGTGACAGGCCCGGGGCTGACAGGCTCCCCCTCGCCTAGGGGGCGCTCGGCTGCCACACCCAGCTGACATAGAACCTTTGTCACAATGCCCGCTACCGTGGTGAGGATGCGGGCACTCTGCGGGTGACAGGGACACAGCAGGACTTGGTGTTCAGCTCAGCAAGTTCTCAGTTCCCCAAAGAAGCTGAATTCTGCAAATTGCTGCTGTTGCTCTTGAAATGATGTCATCAGGTGGTTGTTTTGGTGTAATACACTGAAAACCAGAGCAGAAATGCTGAAATATTCCCATGGTATGCATGGTCTTAGGAGCAAAGCACCGTGACTCAGCCTAAGGAGATCTGCCGCTTATTCTTTTGTACTGCCAGCAGATTGTGGAAGTAGAGTATAAAAACCATCCTTATAGAGAGATCTTTGCATTTTAGGCTTAGTCTAAGTGTCTCAAGTAGCCGGGGTTTTTGCTTGGGCCTAATCCATCAGGTCTGATGGCTTTCCTGCTCGTCTCCAGATGAATGTGGTAGAAAATATAAAGCAAGGAAACGTCCTTTGGCCTAGCCTTGCCTTGCCTTATTTCCTTCTCATCCTGTTCTCTGTCCCAGCCTCTCGCACTAAGCCCTCGTCTGGCTGCATGTCTCTTCTTTCCTCTCTCCTTTTCTCCAACTCTCCTGCTTCCTGGCTTTTGTCTTTCCATTCCTCCATTTCAGTCCTGCAGGCCGGCACTAGATTTTCCTCTTCCCTCCCTTTGGCTTGCTCCCTTCGCTTTCTCCCTTTGTTCCATATCCTTCTTTCCGACTTGTCTCTTGGAGACTTTTGGCCACGCTGGACCCAAATCTGGGGATGTTTTGGAAACTTTTCAGAGGCCTCGCTGCTGACAGGGGGGACAGCAGGCAGTGACAGGCCCGGGGCTGACAGGCTCCCCCTCGCCTAGGGGGCGCTCGGCTGCCACACCCAGCTGACATAGAACCTTTGTCACAATGCCCGCTACCGTGGTGAGGATGCGGGCACTCTGCGGGTGACAGGGACACAGCAGGACTTGGTGTTCAGCTCAGCAAGTTCTCAGTTCCCCAAAGAAGCTGAATTCTGCAAATTGCTGCTGTTGCTCTTGAAATGATGTCATCAGGTGGTTGTTTTGGTGTAATACACTGAAAACCAGAGCAGAAATGCTGAAATATTCCCATGGTATGCATGGTCTTAGGAGCAAAGCACCGTGACTCAGCCTAAGGAGATCTGCCGCTTATTCTTTTGTACTGCCAGCAGATTGTGGAAGTAGAGTATAAAAACCATCCTTATGGAGAGATCTTTGCATTTTAGGCTTAGTCTAAGTGTCTCAAGTAGCCGGGGTTTTTGCTTGGGCCTAATCCATCAGGTCTGATGGCTTTCCTGCTCGTCTCCAGATGAATGTGGTAGAAAATATAAAGCAAGGAAACGTCCTTTGGCCTAGCCTTGCCTTGCCTTATTTCCTTCTCATCCTGTTCTCTGTCCCAGCCTCTCGCACTAAGCCCTCGTCTGGCTGCATGTCTCTTCTTTCCTCTCTCCTTTTCTCCAACTCTCCTGCTTCCTGGCTTTTGTCTTTCCATTCCTCCATTTCAGTCCTGCAGGCCGGCACTAGATTTTCCTCTTCCCTCCCTTTGGCTTGCTCCCTTCGCTTTCTCCCTTTGTTCCATATCCTTCTTTCCGACTTGTCTCTTGGAGACTTTTGGCCACGCTGGACCCAAATTTGGGGATGTTTTGGAAACTTTTCAGAGGCCTCGCTGCTGACAGGGGGGACAGCAGGCAGTGACAGGCCCGGGGCTGACAGGCTCCCCCTCGCCTAGGGGGCGCTCGGCTGCCACACCCAGCTGACATAGAACCTTTGTCACAAGGCCCGCTACTGTGGTGAGGATGCGGGCACTCTGCGGGTGACAGGGACACAGCAGGACTTGGTGTTCAGCTCAGCAAGTTCTCAGTTCCCCAAAGAAGCTGAATTCTGCAAATTGCTGCTGTTGCTCTTGAAATGATGTCATCAGGTGGTTGTTTTGGTGTAATACACTGAAAACCAGAGCAGAAATGCTGAAATATTCCCATGGTATGCATGGTCTTAGGAGCAAAGCACCGTGCTCAGCCTAAGGAGATCTGCCGCTTATTCTTTTGTACTGCCAGCAGATTGTGGAAGTAGAATATAAAACCCATCCTTATGGAGAGATCTTTGCATTTTAGGCTTAGTCTAAGTGTCTCGACGTAACCGGGGGTTTTGCTTGGGCCTAATCCATCAGGTCTGATGGCTTTCCTGCTCGTCTCCAGATGAATGTGGTAGAAAATATAAAGCAAGGAAACATCCTTTGGCCTAGCCTTGCCTTGCCTTATTTCCTTCTCATCCTGTTCTCTGTCCCAGCCTCTCGCACTAAGCCCTCGTCTGGCTGCATGTCTCTTCTTTCCTCTCTCCTTTTCTCCAACTCTCCTGCTTCCTGGCTTTTGTCTTTCCATTCCTCCATTTCAGTCCTGCAGGCCGGCACTAGATTTTCCTCTTCCCTCCCTTTGGCTTGCTCCCTTCGCTTTCTCCCTTTGTTCCATATCCTTCTTTCCGACTTGTCTCTTGGACACTTTTGGCCACGCTGGACCCAAGTCTGGGGATGTTTTGGAAACTTTTCAGAGGCCTCGCTGCTGACAGGGGGGACAGCAGGCAGTGACAGGCCCGGGGCTGACAGGCTCCCCCTCGCCTAGGGGGCGCTCGGCTGCCACACCCAGCTGACATAGAACCTTTGTCACAATGCCCGCTACCGTGGTGAGGATGCGGGCACTCTGCGGGTGACAGGGGCACAGCAGGACTTGGTGTCAGCTCAGCAAGTTCTCAGTTCCCCAAAGAAGCTGAATTCTGCAAATTGCTGCTGTTGCTCTTGAAATGATGTCATCAGGTGGGTGTTTTGGTGTCATACAATGAAAACCAGAGCAGAAATGCTGAAATATTCCCATGGTATGCATGGTCTTAAAAGCAAAGCACCGTGACTCAGCCTAAGGAGATCTGCCGCTTATTCTTCTGTACTGCCAGCAGATTGTGGAAGTAGAGTATAAAAACCATCCTTATGGAGAGATCTTTGCATTTTAGGCTTAGTCTAAGTGTCTCAAGTAGCCGGGGTTTTTGCTTGGGCCTAATCCATCAGGTCTGATGGCTTTCCTGCTCGTCTCCAGATGAATGTGGTAGAAAATATAAAGCAAGGAAACGTCCTTTGGCCTAGCCTTGCCTTGCCTTATTTCCTTCTCATCCTGTTCTCTGTCCCAGCCTCTCGCACTAAGCCCTCGTCTGGCTGCATGTCTCTTCTTTCCTCTCTCCTTTTCTCCAACTCTCCTGCTTCCTGGCTTTTGTCTTTCCATTCCTCCATTTCAGTCCTGCAGGCCGGCACTAGATTTTCCTCTTCCCTCCCTTTGGCTTGCTCCCTTCGCTTTCTCCCTTTGTTTCATATCCTTCTTTCCGACTTGTCTCTTGGAGACTTTTGGCCACGCTGGACCCAAATCTGGGGATGTTTTGGAAACTTTTCAGAGGCCTCGCTGCTGACAGGGGGGACAGCAGGCAGTGACAGGCCCGGGGCTGACAGGCTCCCCCTCGCCTAGGGGGCGCTCGGCTGCCACACCCAGCTGACATAGAACCTTTGTCACAATGCCCGCTACCGTGGTGAGGATGCGGGCACTCTGCGGGTGACAGGGACACAGCAGGAATTGGTGTTCAGCTCAGCAAGTTCTCAGTTCCCCAAAGAAGCTGAATTCTGCAAATTGCTGCTGTTGCTCTTGAAATGATGTCATCAGGTGGTTGTTTTGGTGTAATACACTGAAAACCAGAGCAGAAATGCTGAAATATTCCCATGGTATGCATGGTCTTAGGAGCAAAGCACCGTGACTCAGCCTAAGGAGATCTGCCGCTTATTCTTTTGTACTGCCAGCAGATTGTGGAAGTAGAGTATAAAAACCATCCTTATGGAGAGATCTTTGCATTTTAGGCTTAGTCTAAGTGTCTCAAGTAGCCGGGGTTTTTGCTTGGGCCTAATCCATCAGGTCTGATGGCTTTTCTGCTCGTCTCCAGATGAATGTGGTAGAAAATATAAAGCAAGGAAACGTCCTTTGGCCTAGCCTTGCCTTGCCTTATTTTCTTCTCATCCTGTTCTCTGTCCCAGCCTCTCGCACTAAGCCCTCGTCTGGCTGCATGTCTCTTCTTTCCTCTCTCCTTTTCTCCAACTCTCCTGCTTCCTGGCTTTTGTCTTTCCATTCCTCCATTTCAGTCCTGCAGGCCGGCACTAGATTTTCCTCTTCCCTCCCTTTGGCTTGCTCCCTTCGCTTTCTCCCTTTGTTCCATATCCTTCTTTCCGACTTGTCTCTTGGAGACTTTTGGCCACGCTGGACCCGAGTCTGGGGATGTTTTGGAAACTTTTCAGAGGCCTCGCTGCTGACAGGGGGGACAGCAGGCAGTGACAGGCCCGGGGCTGACAGGCTCCCCCTCGCCTAGGGGGCGCTCGGCTGCCACACCCAGCTGACATAGAACCTTTGTCACAATGCCCGCTACCGTGGTGAGGATGCGGGCACTCTGCGGGTGACAGGGACACAGCAGGACTTGGTGTCAGCTCAGCAAGTTCTCAGTTCCCCAAAGAAGCTGAATTCTGCAAATTGCTGCTGTTGCTCTTGAAATGATGTCATCAGGTGGGTGTTTTGGTGTAATACACTGAAAACCAGGGCAGAAATGCTGAAATATTCCCATGGTATGCATGGTCTTAAAAGCAAAGCACCGTGACTCAGCCTAAGGAGATCTGCCGCTTATTCTTTTGTACTGCCAGCAGATTGTGGAAGTAGAGTATAAAAACCATCCTTATGGAGAGATCTTTGCATTTTAGGCTTAGTCTAAGTGTCTCAAGTAGCTGGGGTTTTTGCTTGGGCCTAATCCATCAGGTCTGATGGCTTTCCTGCTCGTCTCCAGATGAATGTGGTAGAAAATATAAAGCAAGGAAACTTCCTTTGGCCTAGCCTTGCCTTGCCTTATTTCCTTCTCATCCTGTTCTCTGTCCCAGCCTCTCGCACTAAGCCCTCGTCTGGCTGCATGTCTCTTCTTTCCTCTCTCCTTTTCTCCAACTCTCCTGCTTCCTGGCTTTTGTCTTTCCATTCCTCCATTTCAGTCCTGCAGGCCGGCACTAGATTTTCCTCTTCCCTCCCTTTGGCTTGCTCCCTTCGCTTTCTCCCTTTGTTCCATATCCTTCTTTCCGACTTGTCTCTTGGAGACTTTTGGCCACGCTGGACCCAAGTCTGGGGATGTTTTGGAAACTTTTCAGAGGCCTCGCTGCTGACAGGGGGGACAGCAGGCAGTGACAGGCCCGGGGCTGACAGGCTCCCCCTCGCCTAGGGGGCGCTCGGCTGCCACACCCAGCTGACATAGAACCTTTGTCACAATGCCCGCTACCGTGGTGAGGATGCGGGCACTCTGCGGGTGACAGGGGCACAGCAGGACTTGGTGTCAGCTCAGCAAGTTCTCAGTTCCCGAAAGAAGCTGAATTCTGCAAATTGCTGCTGTTGCTCTTGAAATGATGTCATCAGGTGGGTGTTTTGGTGTCATACACTGAAAACCAGAGCAGAAATGCTGAAATATTCCCATGGTATGCATGGTCTTAGGAGCAAAGCACCGTGACTCAGCCTAAGGAGATCTGCCGCTTATTCTTTTGTACTGCCAGCAGATTGTGGAAGTAGAGTATAAAAACCATCCTTATGGAGAGATCTTTGCATTTTAGGCTTAGTCTAAGTGTCTCAAGTAGCCGGGGTTTTTGCTTGGGCCTAATCCATCAGGTCTGATGGCTTTCCTGCTCGTCTCCAGATGAATGTGGTAGAAAATATAAAGCAAGGAAACGTCCTTTGGCCTAGCCTTGCCTTGCCTTATTTCCTTCTCATCCTGTTCTCTGTCCCAGCCTCTCGCACTAAGCCCTCGTCTGGCTGCATGTCTCTTCTTTCCTCTCTCCTTTTCTCCAACTCTCCTGCTTCCTGGCTTTTGTCTTTCCATTCCTCCATTTCAGTCCTGCAGGCCGGCACTAGATTTTTCTCTTCCCTCCCTTTGGCTTGCTCCCTTCGCTTTCTCCCTTTGTTTCATATCCTTCTTTCCGACTTGTCTCTTGGAGACTTTTGGCCACGCTGGACCCAAATCTGGGGATGTTTTGGAAACTTTTCAGAGGCCTCGCTGCTGACAGGGGGGACAGCAGGCAGTGACAGGCCCGGGGCTGACAGGCTCCCCCTCGCCTAGGGGGCGCTCGGCTGCCACACCCAGCTGACATAGAACCTTTGTCACAATGCCCGCTACCGTGGTGAGGATGCGGGCACTCTGCGGGTGACAGGGGCACAGCAGGACTTGGTGTCAGCTCAGCAAGTTCTCAGTTCCCGAAAGAAGCTGAATTCTGCAAATTGCTGCTGTTGCTCTTGAAATGATGTCATCAGGTGGGTGTTTTGGTGTAATACACTGAAAACCAGGGCAGAAATGCTGAAATATTCCCATGGTATGCATGGTCTTAAAAGCAAAGCACCGTGACTCAGCCTAAGGAGATCTGCCGCTTATTCTTTTGTACTGCCAGCAGATTGTGGAAGTAGAGTATAAAAACCATCCTTATGGAGAGATCTTTGCATTTTAGGCTTAGTCTAAGTGTCTCAAGTAGCTGGGGTTTTTGCTTGGGCCTAATCCATCAGGTCTGATGGCTTTCCTGCTCGTCTCCAGATGAATGTGGTAGAAAATATAAAGCAAGGAAACTTCCTTTGGCCTAGCCTTGCCTTGCCTTATTTCCTTCTCATCCTGTTCTCTGTCCCAGCCTCTCGCACTAAGCCCTCGTCTGGCTGCATGTCTCTTCTTTCCTCTCTCCTTTTCTCCAACTCTCCTGCTTCCTGGCTTTTGTCTTTCCATTCCTCCATTTCAGTCCTGCAGGCCGGCACTAGATTTTCCTCTTCCCTCCCTTTGGCTTGCTCCCTTCGCTTTCTCCCTTTGTTCCATATCCTTCTTTCCGACTTGTCTCTTGGAGACTTTTGGCCACGCTGGACCCAAGTCTGGGGATGTTTTGGAAACTTTTCAGAGGCCTCGCTGCTGACAGGGGGGACAGCAGGCAGTGACAGGCCCGGGGCTGACAGGCTCCCCCTCGCCTAGGGGGCGCTCGGCTGCCACACCCAGCTGACATAGAACCTTTGTCACAATGCCCGCTACCGTGGTGAGGATGCGGGCACTCTGCGGGTGACAGGGGCACAGCAGGACTTGGTGTCAGCTCAGCAAGTTCTCAGTTCCCCAAAGAAGCTGAATTCTGCAAATTGCTGCTGTTGCTCTTGAAATGATGTCATCAGGTGGGTGTTTTGGTGTCATACACTGAAAACCAGAGCAGAAATGCTGAAATATTCCCATGGTATGCATGGTCTTAGGAGCAAAGCACCGTGACTCAGCCTAAGGAGATCTGCCGCTTATTCTTTTGTACTGCCAGCAGATTGTGGAAGTAGAGTATAAAAACCATCCTTATGGAGAGATCTTTGCATTTTAGGCTTAGTCTAAGTGTCTCAAGTAGCCGGGGTTTTTGCTTGGGCCTAATCCATCAGGTCTGATGGCTTTCCTGCTCGTCTCCAGATGAATGTGGTAGAAAATATAAAGCAAGGAAACGTCCTTTGGCCTAGCCTTGCCTTGCCTTATTTCCTTCTCATCCTGTTCTCTGTCCCAGCCTCTCGCACTAAGCCCTCGTCTGGCTGCATGTCTCTTCTTTCCTCTCTCCTTTTCTCCAACTCTCCTGCTTCCTGGCTTTTGTCTTTCCATTCCTCCATTTCAGTCCTGCAGGCCGGCACTAGATTTTTCTCTTCCCTCCCTTTGGCTTGCTCCCTTCGCTTTCTCCCTTTGTTTCATATCCTTCTTTCCGACTTGTCTCTTGGAGACTTTTGGCCACGCTGGACCCAAATCTGGGGATGTTTTGGAAACTTTTCAGAGGCCTCGCTGCTGACAGGGGGGACAGCAGGCAGTGACAGGCCCGGGGCTGACAGGCTCCCCCTCGCCTAGGGGGCGCTCGGCTGCCACACCCAGCTGACATAGAACCTTTGTCACAATGCCCGCTACCGTGGTGAGGATGCGGGCACTCTGCGGGTGACAGGGACACAGCAGGACTTGGTGTTCAGCTCAGCAAGTTCTCAGTTCCCCAAAGAAGCTGAATTCTGCAAATTGCTGCTGTTGCTCTTGAAATGATGTCATCAGGTGGTTGTTTTGGTGTAATACACTGAAAACCAGAGCAGAAATGCTGAAATATTCCCATGGTATGCATGGTCTTAGGAGCAAAGCACCGTGACTCAGCCTAAGGAGATCTGCCGCTTATTCTTTTGTACTGCCAGCAGATTGTGGAAGTAGAGTATAAAAACCATCCTTATGGAGAGATCTTTGCATTTTAGGCTTAGTCTAAGTGTCTCAAGTAGCCGGGGTTTTTGCTTGGGCCTAATCCATCAGGTCTGATGGCTTTCCTGCTCGTCTCCAGATGAATGTGGTAGAAAATATAAAGCAAGGAAACGTCCTTTGGCCTAGCCTTGCCTTGCCTTATTTCCTTCTCATCCTGTTCTCTGTCCCAGCCTCTCGCACTAAGCCCTTGTCTGGCTGCATGTCTCTTCTTTCCTCTCTCCTTTTCTCCAACTCTCCTGCTTCCTGGCTTTTGTCTTTCCATTCCTCCATTTCAGTCCTGCAGGCCGGCACTAGATTTTCCTCTTACCTCCCTTTGGCTTGCTCCCTTCGCTTTCTCCCTTTGTTCCATATCCTTCTTTCCGACTTGTCTCTTGGAGACTTTTGGCCACGCTGGACCCAAATCTGGGGATGTTTTGGAAACTTTTCAGAGGCCTCGCTGCTGACAGGGGGGACAGCAGGCAGTGACAGGCCCGGGGCTGACAGGCTCCCCCTCGCCTAGGGGGCGCTCGGCTGCCACACCCAGCTGACATAGAATCTTTGTCACAATGCCCGCTACCGTGGTGAGGATGCGGGCACTCTGCGGGTGACAGGGACACAGCAGGACTTGGTGTCAGCTCAGCAAGTTCACAGTTCCCCAAAGAAGCTGAATTCTGCAAATTGCTGCTGTTGCTCTTGAAATGATGTCATCAGGTGGGTGTTTTGGTGTAATACACTGAAAACCAGGGCAGAAATGCTGAAATATTCCCATGGTATGCATGGTCTTAGGAGCAAAGCACCGTGACTCAGCCTAAGGAGATCTGCCGCTTATTCTTTTGTACTGCCAGCAGATTGTGGAAGTAGAGTATAAAACCCATCCTTATGGAGAGATCTTTGCATTTTAGGCTTACTCTAAGTGTCTCGAAGTAGCCGGGGGTTTTGCTTGGGCCTAATCCATCAGGTCTGATGGCTTTCCTGCTCGTCTCCAGATGAATGTGGTAGAAAATATAAAGCAAGGAAACATCCTTTGGCCTAGCCTTGCCTTGCCTTATTTTCTTCTCATCCTGTTCTCTGTCCCAGCCTCTCGCACTAAGCCCTCGTCTGGCTGCATGTCTCTTCTTTCCTCTCTCCTTTTCTCCAACTCTCCTGCTTCCTGGCTTTTGTCTTTCCATTCCTCCATTTCAGTCCTGCAGGCCGGCACTAGATTTTCCTCTTCCCTCCCTTTGGCTTGCTCCCTTCGCTTTCTCCCTTTGTTCCATATCCTTCTTTCCGACTTGTCCCTTGGAGACTTTTGGCCACGCTGGACCCGAGTCTGGGGATGTTTTGGAAACTTTTCAGAGGCCTCGCTGCTGACAGGGGGGACAGCAGGCAGTGACAGGCCCGGGGCTGACAGGCTCCCCCACGCCTAGGGGGCGCTCGGCTGCCACACCCAGCTGACATAGAACCTTTGTCACAATGCCCGCTACCGTGGTGAGGATGCGGGCACTCTGCGGGTGACAGGGACACAGCAGGACTTGGTGTCAGCTCAGCAAGTTCTCAGTTCCCCAAAGAAGCTGAATTCTGCAAATTGCTGCTGTTGCTCTTGAAATGATGTCATCAGGTGGGTGTTTTGGTGTAATACACTGAAAACCAGGGCAGAAATGCTGAAATATTCCCATGGTATGCATGGTCTTAGGAGCAAAGCACCGTGACTCAGCCTAAGGAGATCTGCCGCTTATTCTTTTGTACTGCCAGCAGATTGTGGAAGTAGAGTATAAAAACCATCCTTATGGAGAGATCTTTGCATTTTAGGCTTAGTCTAAGTGTCTCAAGTAGCCGAGGTTTTTGCTTGGGCCTAATCCATCAGGTCTGATGGCTTTCCTGCTTGTCTCCAGATGAATGTGGTAGAAAATATAAAGCAAGGAAACGTCCTTTGGCCTAGCCTTGCCTTGTCTTATTTCCTTCTCATCCTGTTCTCTGTCCCAGCCTCTCGCACTAAGCCCTCGTCTGGCTGCATGTCTCTTCTTTCCTCTCTCCTTTTCTCCAACTCTCCTGCTTCCTGGCTTTTGTCTTTCCATTCCTCCATTTCAGTCCTGCAGGCCGGCACTAGATTTTCCTCTTCCCTCCCTTTGGCTTGCTCCCTTCGCTTTCTCCCTTTGTTCCATATCCTTCTTTCCGACTTGTCTCTTGGAGACGTTTGGCCACGCTGGACCCTAATCTGGGGATGTTTTGGAAACTTTTCAGAGGCCTCGCTGCTGACAGGGGGGACAGCAGGCAGTGACAGACCCGGGGCTGACAGGCTCCCCCTCGCCTAAGGGGCGCTCGGCTGCCACACCCAGCTGACATAGAACCTTTGTCACAATGCCCGCTACCGTGGTGAGGATGCGGGCACTCTGCGGGTGACAGGGACACAGCAGGACTTGGTGTCAGCTCAGCAAGTTCTCAGTTCCCCAAAGAAGCTGAATTCTGCAAACTGCTGCTGTTGCTCTTGAAATGATGTCATCAGGTGGGTGTTTTGGTGTCATACACTGAAAACCAGGGCAGAAATGCTGAAATATTCCCATGGTATGCATGGTCTTAGGAGCAAAGCACCGTGACTCAGCCTAAGGAGATCTGCCGCTTATTCTTTTGTACTGCCAGCAGATTGTGGAAGTAGAGTATAAAAACCATCCTTATGGAGAGATCTTTGCATTTTAGGCTTAGTCTAAGTGTCTCAAGTAGCCGAGGTTTTTGCTTGGGCCTAATCCATCAGGTCTGATGGCTTTCCTGCTTGTCTCCAGATGAATGTGGTAGAAAATATAAAGCAAGGAAACGTCCTTTGGCCTAGCCTTGCCTTGTCTTATTTCCTTCTCATCCTGTTCTCTGTCCCAGCCTCTCGCACTAAGCCCTCGTCTGGCTGCATGTCTCTTCTTTCCTCTCTCCTTTTCTCCAACTCTCCTGCTTCCTGGCTTTTGTCTTTCCATTCCTCCATTTCAGTCCTGCAGGCCGGCACTAGATTTTCCTCTTCCCTCCCTTTGGCTTGCTCCCTTCGCTTTCTCCCTTTGTTCCATATCCTTCTTTCCGACTTGTCTCTTCGACACTTTTGGCCACGCTGGACCCAAATCTGGGGATGTTTTGGAAACTTTTCAGAGGCCTCGCTGCTGACAGGGGGGACAGCAGGCAGTGACAGGCCCGGGGCTGACAGGCTCCCCCTCGCCTAGGGGGCACTCGGCTGCCACACCCAGCTGACATAGAACCTTTGTCACAATGCCCGCTACCGTGGTGAGGATGCGGGCACTCTGCGGGTGACAGGGACACAGCAGGACTTGGTGTCAGCTCAGCAAGTTCTCAGTTCCCTAAAGAAGCTGAATTCTGCAAATTGCTGCTGTTGCTCTTGAAATGATGTCATCAGGTGGGTGTTTTGCTGTAATGCACTGAAAACCAGAGCAGAAATGCTGAAATATTCCCATGGTATGCATGGTCTTAGGAGCAAAGCACCGTGACTCAGCCTAAGGAGATCTGCCGCTTATTCTTTTGTACTGCCAGCAGATTGTGGAAGTAGAGTATAAAAACCATCCTTATGGAGAGATCTTTGCATTTTAGGCTTAGTCTAAGTGTCTCAAGTAGCCGGGGTTTTTGCTTGGGCCTAATCCATCAGGTCTCATGGCTTTCTTGCTTGTCTCCAGATGAATGTGGTAGAAAATATAAAGCAAGGAAACGTCCTTTGGCCTAGCCTTGCCTTGCCTTATTTTCTTCTCATCCTGTTCTCTGTCCCAGCCTCTCTCACTAACCCCTCGTCTGGCTGCATGTCTCTTCTTTCCTCTCTCCTTTTCTCCAACTCTCCTGCTTCCTGGCTTTTGTCTTTCCATTCCTCCATTTCAGTCCTGCAGGCCGGCACTAGATTTTCCTCTTCCCTCCCTTTGGCTTGCTCCCTTCGCTTTCTCCCTTTGTTCCATATCCTTCTTTCCGACTTGTCTCTTGGAGACGTTTGGCCACGCTGGACCCTAATCTGGGGATGTTTTGGAAACTTTTCAGAGGCCTCGCTGCTGACAGGGGGGACAGCAGGCAGTGACAGACCCGGGGCTGACAGGCTCCCCCTCGCCTAAGGGGCGCTCGGCTGCCACACCCAGCTGACATAGAACCTTTGTCACAATGCCCGCTACCGTGGTGAGGATGCGGGCACTCTGCGGGTGACAGGGACACAGCAGGACTTGGTGTCAGCTCAGCAAGTTCTCAGTTCCCCAAAGAAGCTGAATTCTGCAAATTGCTGCTGTTGCTCTTGAAATGATGTCATCAGGTGTGTGTTTTGGTGTAATACACTGAAAACCAGAGCAGAAATGCTGAAATATTCCCATGGTATGCATGGTCTTAGGAGCAAAGCACCGTGACTCAGCCTAAGGAGATCTGCCGCTTATTCTTTGATACTACCAGCAGATTGTGGAAGTAGAGTATAAAAACCATCCTTATGGAGAGATCTTTGCATTTTAGGCTTAGTCTAAGTGTCTCAAGTAGCCGGGGTTTTTGCTTGGGCCTAATCCATCAGGTCTCATGGCTTTCTTGCTTGTCTCCAGATGAATGTGGTAGAAAATATAAAGCAAGGAAACGTCCTTTGGCGTAGCCTTGCCTTGCCTTATTTTCTTCTCATCCTGTTCTCTGTCCCAGCCTCTCTCACTAACCCCTCGTCTGGCTGCATGTCTCTTCTTTCCTCTCTCCTTTTCTCCAACTCTCCTGCTTCCAGGCTTTTGTCTTCCATTCCGCCATTTCAGTCCTGCAGGCCGGCACTAGATTTTCCTCTTCCCTCCCTTTGGCTTGCTCCCTTCGCTTTCTCCCTTTGTTCCATATCCTTCTTTCCGACTTGTCTCTTGGAGACTTTTGGCCACGCTGGACCCAAGTCTGGGGATGTTTTGGAAACTTTTCAGAGGCCTCGCTGCTGACAGGGGGGACAGCAGGCAGTGACAGGCCCGGGGCTGACAGGCTCTCCCTCCTCTAGGGGGCATTCGGTTGCCACACCCAGCTGACATAGAACCTTTGTCACAATGCCCGCTACTGTGGTGAGGATGCTGGCACTCTGCGGGTGACAGGGACACAGCAGGACTTGGTGTCAGCTCAGCAAGTTCTCAGTGCCCCAGAGGAGCTGAATTCTGCAAACTGCTGCTGTTGCTCTTGAAATGATGTCATCAGGTGGGTGTTTTGGTGTCATACACTGAAAACCAGGGCAGAAATGCTGAAATATTCCCATGGTATGCATGGTCTTAGGAGCAAAGCACCGTGACTCAGCCTAAGGAGATCTGCCGCTTATTCTTTTGTACTGCCAGCAGATTGTGGAAGTAGAGTATAAAAACCATCCTTATGGAGAGATCTTTGCATTTTAGGCTTAGTCTAAGTGTCTCAGGTAGCCGGGGTTTTTGCTTGGGCCTAATCCATCAGGTCTGATGGCTTTCCTGCTCGTCTCCAGATGAATGTGGTAGAAAATATAAAGCAAGGAAACGTCCTTTGGCCTAGCCTTGCCTTGCCTTATTTCCTTCTCATCCTGTTCTCTGTCCCAGCCTCTCGCACTAAGCCCTCGTCTGGCTGCATGTCTCTTCTTTCCTCTCTCCTTTTCTCCAACTCTCCTGCTTCCAGGCTTTTGTCTTCCATTCCGCCATTTCAGTCCTGCAGGCCGGCACTAGATTTTCCTCTTCCCTCCCTTTGGCTTGCTCCCTTCGCTTTCTCCCTTTGTTCCATATCCTTCTTTCCGACTTGTCTCTTGGAGACTTTTGGCCACGCTGGACCCAAGTCTGGGGATGTTTTGGAAACTTTTCAGAGGCCTCGCTGCTGACAGGGGGGACAGCAGGCAGTGACAGGCCCGGGGCTGACAGGCTCTCCCTCCTCTAGGGGGCATTCGGTTGCCACACCCAGCTGACATAGAACCTTTGTCACAATGCCCGCTACTGTGGTGAGGATGCGGGCACTCTGCGGGTGACAGGGACACAGCAGGACTTGGTGTCAGCTCAGCAAGTTCTCAGTTCCCCAGAGGAGCTGAATTCTGCAAACTGCTGCTGTTGCTCTTGAAATGATGTCATCAGGTGGGTGTTTTGGTGTCATACACTGAAAACCAGGGCAGAAATGCTGAAATATTCCCATGGTATGCATGGTCTTAGGAGCAAAGCACCGTGACTCAGCCTAAGGAGATCTGCCGCTTATTCTTTTGTACTGCCAGCAGATTGTGGAAGTAGAGTATAAAAACCATCCTTATGGAGAGATCTTTGCATTTTAGGCTTAGTCTAAGTGTCTCAAGTAGCCGAGGTTTTTGCTTGGGCCTAATCCATCAGGTCTGATGGCTTTCCTGCTTGTCTCCAGATGAATGTGGTAGAAAATATAAAGCAAGGAAACGTCCTTTGGCCTAGCCTTGCCTTGTCTTATTTCCTTCTCATCCTGTTCTCTGTCCCAGCCTCTCGCACTAAGCCCTCGTCTGGCTGCATGTCTCTTCTTTCCTCTCTCCTTTTCTCCAACTCTCCTGCTTCCTGGCTTTTGTCTTTCCATTCCTCCATTTCAGTCCTGCAGGCCGGCACTAGATTTTCCTCTTCCCTCCCTTTGGCTTGCTCCCTTCGCTTTCTCCCTTTGTTCCATATCCTTCTTTCCGACTTGTCTCTTGGAGACGTTTGGCCACGCTGGACCCTAATCTGGGGATGTTTTGGAAACTTTTCAGAGGCCTCGCTGCTGACAGGGGGGACAGCAGGCAGTGACAGACCCGGGGCTGACAGGCTCCCCCTCGCCTAAGGGGCGCTCGGCTGCCACACCCAGCTGACATAGAACCTTTGTCACAATGCCCGCTACCGTGGTGAGGATGCGGGCACTATGCGGGTGACAGGGACACAGCAGGACTTGGTGTCAGCTCAGCAAGTTCTCAGTTCCCCAAAGAAGCTGAATTCTGCAAACTGCTGCTGTTGCTCTTGAAATGATGTCATCAGGTGGGTGTTTTGGTGTCATACACTGAAAACCAGGGCAGAAATGCTGAAATATTCCCATGGTATGCATGGTCTTAGGAGCAAAGCACCGTGACTCAGCCTAAGGAGATCTGCCGCTTATTCTTTTGTACTGCCAGCAGATTGTGGAAGTAGAGTATAAAAACCATCCTTATGGAGAGATCTTTGCATTTTAGGCTTAGTCTAAGTGTCTCAGGTAGCTGGGGTTTTTGCTTGGGCCTAATCCATCAGGTCTGATGGCTTTCCTGCTCGTCTCCAGATGAATGTGGTAGAAAATATAAAGCAAGGAAACGTCCTTTGGCCTAGCCTTGCCTTGCCTTATTTCCTTCTCATCCTGTTCTCTGTCCCAGCCTCTCGCACTAAGCCCTCGTCTGGCTGCATGTCTCTTCTTTCCTCTCTCCTTTTCTCCAACTCTCCTGCTTCCTGGCTTTTGTCTTTCCATTCCTCCATTTCAGTCCTGCAGGCCGGCACTAGATTTTCCTCTTCCCTCCCTTTGGCTTGCTCCCTTCGCTTTCTCCCTTTGTTCCATATCCTTCTTTCCGACTTGTCTCTTGGAGACTTTTGGCCACGCTGGACCCGAGTCTGGGGATGTTTTGGAAACTTTTCAGAGGCCTCGCTGCTGACAGGGGGGACAGCAGGCAGTGACAGGCCCGGGGCTGACAGGCTCCCCCTCACCTAGGGGGCGCTCGGCTGCCACACCCAGCTGACATAGAACCTTTGTCACAATGCCCGCTACCGTGGTGAGGATGCGGGCACTCTGCGGGTGACAGGGACACAGCAGGACTTGGTGTCAGCTCAGCAAGTTCTCAGTTCCCCAAAGAAGCTGAATTCTGCAAATTGCTGCTGTTGCTCTTGAAATGATGTCATCAGGTGGGTGTTTTGGTGTAATACACTGAAAACCAGGGCAGAAATGCTGAAATATTCCCATGGTATGCATGGTCTTAGGAGCAAAGCACCGTGACTCAGCCTAAGGAGATCTGCCGCTTATTCTTTTGTACTGCCAGCAGATTGTGGAAGTAGAGTATAAAAACCATCCTTATGGAGAGATCTTTGCATTTTAGGCTTAGTCTAAGTGTCTCAAGTAGCCGAGGTTTTTGCTTGGGCCTAATCCATCAGGTCTGATGGCTTTCCTGCTTGTCTCCAGATGAATGTGGTAGAAAATATAAAGCAAGGAAACGTCCTTTGGCCTAGCCTTGCCTTGTCTTATTTCCTTCTCATCCTGTTCTCTGTCCCAGCCTCTCGCACTAAGCCCTCGTCTGGCTGCATGTCTCTTCTTTCCTCTCTCCTTTTCTCCAACTCTCCTGCTTCCTGGCTTTTGTCTTTCCATTCCTCCATTTCAGTCCTGCAGGCCGGCACTAGATTTTCCTCTTCCCTCCCTTTGGCTTGCTCCCTTCGCTTTCTCCCTTTGTTCCATATCCTTCTTTCCGACTTGTCTCTTGGAGACGTTTGGCCACGCTGGACCCAAATCTGGGGATGTTTTGGAAACTTTTCAGAGGCCTCGCTGGTGACAGGGGGGACAGCAGGCAGTGACAGGCCCGGGGCTGACAGGCTCCCCCTCGCCTAAGGGGCGCTCGGCTGCCACACCCAGCTGACATAGAACCTTTGTCACAATGCCCGCTACCGTGGTGAGGATGCGGGCACTCTGCGGGTGACAGGGACACAGCAGGACTTGGTGTTCAGATCAGCAAGTTCTCAGTTCCCCAAAGAAGCTGAATTCTGGAAATTGCTGCTGTTGCTCTTGAAATGATGTCATCAGGTGTGTGTTTTGGTGTAATACACTGAAAACCAGAGCAGAAATGCTGAAATATTCCCATGGTATGCATGGTCTTAGGAGCAAAGCACCGTGACTCAGCCTAAGGAGATCTGCCGCTTATTCTTTGGTACTACCAGCAGATTGTGGAAGTAGAGTATAAAAACCATCCTTATGGAGAGATCTTTGCATTTTAGGCTTAGTCTAAGTGTCTCAAGTAGCCGGGGTTTTTGCTTGGGCCTAATCCATCAGGTCTCATGGCTTTCTTGCTTGTCTCCAGATGAATGTGGTAGAAAATATAAAGCAAGGAAACGTCCTTTGGCGTAGCCTTGCCTTGCCTTATTTTCTTCTCATCCTGTTCTCTGTCCCAGCCTCTCTCACTAACCCCTCGTCTGGCTGCATGTCTCTTCTTTCCTCTCTCCTTTTCTCCAACTCTCCTGCTTCCTGGCTTTTGTCTTTCCATTCCTCCATTTCAGTCCTGCAGGCCGGCACTAGATTTTCCTCTTCCCTCCCTTTGGCTTGCTCCCTTCGCTTTCTCCCTTTGTTCCATATCCTTCTTTCCGACTTGTCTCTTGGAGACGTTTGGCCACGCTGGACCCTAATCTGGGGATGTTTTGGAAACTTTTCAGAGGCCTCGCTGCTGACAGGGGGGACAGCAGGCAGTGACAGACCCGGGGCTGACAGGCTCCCCCTCGCCTAAGGGGCGCTCGGCTGCCACACCCAGCTGACATAGAACCTTTGTCACAATGCCCGCTACCGTGGTGAGGATGCGGGCACTCTGCGGGTGACAGGGACCCAGCAGGACTTGGTGTCAGCTCAGCAAGTTCTCAGTTCCCCAAAGAAGCTGAATTCTGCAAATTGCTGCTGTTGCTCTTGAAATGATGTCATCAGGTGTGTGTTTTGGTGTAATACACTGAAAACCAGAGCAGAAATGCTGAAATATTCCCATGGTATGCATGGTCTTAGGAGCAAAGCACCGTGACTCAGCCTAAGGAGATCTGCCGCTTATTCTTTGGTACTACCAGCAGATTGTGGAAGTAGAGTATAAAAACCATCCTTATGGAGAGATCTTTGCATTTTAGGCTTAGTCTAAGTGTCTCAAGTAGCCGGGGTTTTTGCTTGGGCCTAATCCATCAGGTCTCATGGCTTTCTTGCTTGTCTCCAGATGAATGTGGTAGAAAATATAAAGCAAGGAAACGTCCTTTGGCGTAGCCTTGCCTTGCCTTATTTTCTTCTCATCCTGTTCTCTGTCCCAGCCTCTCTCACTAACCCCTCGTCTGGCTGCATGTCTCTTCTTTCCTCTCTCCTTTTCTCCAACTCTCCTGCTTCCAGGCTTTTGTCTTCCATTCCGCCATTTCAGTCCTGCAGGCCGGCACTAGATTTTCCTCTTCCCTCCCTTTGGCTTGCTCCCTTCGCTTTCTCCCTTTGTTCCATATCCTTCTTTCCGACTTGTCTCTTGGAGACTTTTGGCCACGCTGGACCCAAGTCTGGGGATGTTTTGGAAACTTTTCAGAGGCCTCGCTGCTGACAGGGGGGACAGCAGGCAGTGACAGGCCCGGGGCTGACAGGCTCTCCCTCCTCTAGGGGGCATTCGGTTGCCACACCCAGCTGACATAGAACCTTTGTCACAATGCCCGCTACTGTGGTGAGGATGCGGGCACTCTGCGGGTGACAGGGACACAGCAGGACTTGGTGTCAGCTCAGCAAGTTCTCAGTTCCCCAGAGGAGCTGAATTCTGCAAACTGCTGCTGTTGCTCTTGAAATGATGTCATCAGGTGGGTGTTTTGGTGTCATACACTGAAAACCAGGGCAGAAATGCTGAAATATTCCCATGGTATGCATGGTCTTAGGAGCAAAGCACCGTGACTCAGCCTAAGGAGATCTGCCGCTTATTCTTTTGTACTGCCAGCAGATTGTGGAAGTAGAGTATAAAAACCATCCTTATGGAGAGATCTTTGCATTTTAGGCTTAGTCTAAGTGTCTCAGGTAGCTGGGGTTTTTGCTTGGGCCTAATCCATCAGGTCTGATGGCTTTCCTGCTCGTCTCCAGATGAATGTGGTAGAAAATATAAAGCAAGGAAACGTCCTTTGGCCTAGCCTTGCCTTGCCTTATTTCCTTCTCATCCTGTTCTCTGTCCCAGCCTCTCGCACTAAGCCCTCGTCTGGCTGCATGTCTCTTCTTTCCTCTCTCCTTTTCTCCAACTCTCCTGCTTCCAGGCTTTTGTCTTCCATTCCGCCATTTCAGTCCTGCAGGCCGGCACTAGATTTTCCTCTTCCCTCCCTTTGGCTTGCTCCCTTCGCTTTCTCCCTTTGTTCCATATCCTTCTTTCCGACTTGTCTCTTGGAGACTTTTGGCCACGCTGGACCCAAGTCTGGGGATGTTTTGGAAACTTTTCAGAGGCCTCGCTGCTGACAGGGGGGACAGCAGGCAGTGACAGGCCCGGGGCTGACAGGCTCTCCCTCCTCTAGGGGGCATTCGGTTGCCACACCCAGCTGACATAGAACCTTTGTCACAATGCCCGCTACTGTGGTGAGGATGCGGGCACTCTGCGGGTGACAGGGACACAGCAGGACTTGGTGTCAGCTCAGCAAGTTCTCAGTTCCCCAGAGGAGCTGAATTCTGCAAACTGCTGCTGTTGCTCTTGAAATGATGTCATCAGGTGGGTGTTTTGGTGTCATACACTGAAAACCAGGGCAGAAATGCTGAAATATTCCCATGGTATGCATGGTCTTAGGAGCAAAGCACCGTGACTCAGCCTAAGGAGATCTGCCGCTTATTCTTTTGTACTGCCAGCAGATTGTGGAAGTAGAGTATAAAAACCATCCTTATGGAGAGATCTTTGCATTTTAGGCTTAGTCTAAGTGTCTCAGGTAGCCGGGGTTTTTGCTTGGGCCTAATCCATCAGGTCTGATGGCTTTCCTGCTCGTCTCCAGATGAATGTGGTAGAAAATATAAAGCAAGGAAACGTCCTTTGGCCTAGCCTTGCCTTGCCTTATTTCCTTCTCATCCTGTTCTCTGTCCCAGCCTCTCGCACTAAGCCCTCGTCTGGCTGCATGTCTCTTCTTTCCTCTCTCCTTTTCTCCAACTCTCCTGCTTCCTGGCTTTTGTCTTTCCATTCCTCCATTTCAGTCCTGCAGGCCGGCACTAGATTTTCCTCTTCCCTCCCTTTGGCTTGCTCCCTTCGCTTTCTCCCTTTGTTCCATATCCTTCTTTCCGACTTGTCTCTTGGAGACTTTTGGCCACGCTGGACCCGAGTCTGGGGATGTTTTGGAAACTTTTCAGAGGCCTCGCTGCTGACAGGGGGGACAGCAGGCAGTGACAGGCCCGGGGCTGACAGGCTCCCCCTCGCCTAGGGGGCGCTCGGCTGCCACACCCAGCTGACATAGAACCTTTGTCACAATGCCCGCTACCGTGGTGAGGATGCGGGCACTCTGCGGGTGACAGGGACACAGCAGGACTTGGTGTCAGCTCAGCAAGTTCTCAGTTCCCCAAAGAAACTGAATTCTGCAAATTGCTGCTGTTGCTCTTGAAATGATGTCATCAGGTGGGTGTTTTGGTGTAATACACTGAAAACCAGGGCAGAAATGCTGAAATATTCCCATGGTATGCATGGTCTTAGGAGCAAAGCACCGTGACTCAGCCTAAGGAGATCTGCCGCTTATTCTTTTGTACTGCCAGCAGATTGTGGAAGTAGAGTATAAAAACCATCCTTATGGAGAGATCTTTGCATTTTAGGCTTAGTCTAAGTGTCTCAAGTAGCCGAGGTTTTTGCTTGGGCCTAATCCATCAGGTCTGATGGCTTTCCTGCTTGTCTCCAGATGAATGTGGTAGAAAATATAAAGCAAGGAAACGTCCTTTGGCCTAGCCTTGCCTTGTCTTATTTCCTTCTCATCCTGTTCTCTGTCCCAGCCTCTCGCACTAAGCCCTCGTCTGGCTGCATGTCTCTTCTTTCCTCTCTCCTTTTCTCCAACTCTCCTGCTTCCTGGCTTTTGTCTTTCCATTCCTCCATTTCAGTCCTGCAGGCCGGCACTAGATTTTCCTCTTCCCTCCCTTTGGCTTGCTCCCTTCGCTTTCTCCCTTTGTTCCATATCCTTCTTTCCGACTTGTCTCTTGGAGACGTTTGGCCACGCTGGACCCAAATCTGGGGATGTTTTGGAAACTTTTCAGAGGCCTCGCTGCTGACAGGGGGGACAGCAGGCAGTGACAGACCCGGGGCTGACAGGCTCCCCCTCGCCTAAGGGGCGCTCGGCTGCCACACCCAGCTGACATAGAACCTTTGTCACAATGCCCGCTACCGTGGTGAGGATGCGGGCACTCTGCGGGTGACAGGGACACAGCAGGACTTGGTGTTCAGCTCAGCAAGTTCTCAGTTCCCCAAAGAAGCTGAATTCTGCAAATTGCTGCTGTTGCTCTTGAAATGATGTCATCAGGTGTGTGTTTTGGTGTAATACACTGAAAACCAGAGCAGAAATGCTGAAATATTCCCATGGTATGCATGGTCTTAGGAGCAAAGCACCGTGACTCAGCCTAAGGAGATCTGCCGCTTATTCTTTGGTACTACCAGCAGATTGTGGAAGTAGAGTATAAAAACCATCCTTATGGAGAGATCTTTGCATTTTAGGCTTAGTCTAAGTGTCTCAAGTAGCCGGGGTTTTTGCTTGGGCCTAATCCATCAGGTCTCATGGCTTTCTTGCTTGTCTCCAGATGAATGTGGTAGAAAATATAAAGCAAGGAAACGTCCTTTGGCCTAGCCTTGCCTTGCCTTATTTTCTTCTCATCCTGTTCTCTGTCCCAGCCTCTCTCACTAACCCCTCGTCTGGCTGCATGTCTCTTCTTTCCTCTCTCCTTTTCTCCAACTCTCCTGCTTCCAGGCTTTTGTCTTCCATTCCGCCATTTCAGTCCTGCAGGCCGGCACTAGATTTTCCTCTTCCCTCCCTTTGGCTTGCTCCCTTCGCTTTCTCCCTTTGTTCCATATCCTTCTTTCCGACTTGTCTCTTGGAGACTTTTGGCCACGCTGGACCCAAGTCTGGGGATGTTTTGGAAACTTTTCAGAGGCCTCGCTGCTGACAGGGGGGACAGCAGGCAGTGACAGGCCCGGGGCTGACAGGCTCTCCCTCCTCTAGGGGGCATTCGGTTGCCACACCCAGCTGACATAGAACCTTTGTCACAATGCCCGCTACTGTGGTGAGGATGCGGGCACTCTGCGGGTGACAGGGACACAGCAGGACTTGGTGTCAGCTCAGCAAGTTCTCAGTTCCCCAGAGGAGCTGAATTCTGCAAACTGCTGCTGTTGCTCTTGAAATGATGTCATCAGGTGGGTGTTTTGGTGTCATACACTGAAAACCAGGGCAGAAATGCTGAAATATTCCCATGGTATGCATGGTCTTAGGAGCAAAGCACCGTGACTCAGCCTAAGGAGATCTGCCGCTTATTCTTTTGTACTGCCAGCAGATTGTGGAAGTAGAGTATAAAAACCATCCTTATGGAGAGATCTTTGCATTTTATACTGGTTTTTATACTGTACTTCCACAATCTTCTGGCAGTACAAAAGAAAAAGCGGCAGATGTACTTAGGTTGAGTCATGGTGGTTTGGTGCAGAGACCATGCATATCATGGGAATATTTCAGCATTTCTGCTCTGGTTTTCAGTGTATTATACCAAAACACCCACCTGATGACATCATTTCAAGAGCAAAAGCAGCAATTTGCAGAATTCAGTTTCTTTGGGGAACTGAGCAATTGCTGAGCTGACACCAAGTCCTGCTGGGTCCCTGTCACCTGCAGAGTGCCGGCATCCTCACCACGGTAGCGGGCATTGTGACAAAGGTTCTATGTCAGCTGGGTGCGGCAGCCGAGCGCCTGCTAGGGGAGGGGGAGCCTGTCGGCCCCGGGCCTGTCACTGCCTGCTGTCCCCCCTGTCACCAGCGAGGCCTCTGAAAAGTTTCCAAAACATCCCCAGACTTGGGTGCAAAGTGGCCAAAAGTCTCCAAGAGACAAGTCGGGAAGAAGGATATGGAACAGAGGGAGTAAGCCAAGGGAGCAGGCCAAAGGGAGGCAAGAGGAAAAAGTAGTGCTGGGCTGCAGGACTGAAATGGAGGAATTGAAAGACAAAGCCAGGAAGCAGGAGAGTTTGAGAAAAGGAGAGAGGAAAGAAGAGACATGCAGTCAGACGAGGGCCTAGTGAGAGAGGCTGGGACAGAGAACAGGATGAGAAGGAAATAAGGTAAGGCAAGGCAAGGCTAGGCCAAAGGACGTTTCTTTGATTTATATTTTCTACCACATTCATCTGGAGATGAGGATGAAAGCCATCAGACCTTATGGATTAGGCCCAAACAAAAGCCCCGGCTACTTGAGACGCTTAGACTAAGCCTAACCACAAAGGTCTCTCCATAAAGATGGTTTTTATACTGTACTTCCACAATTAACTGGCAGTACAAAAGAAAAAGCGGCAGATGTACTTAGGCTGAGTCATGGTGGTTTGGTGCAGAGACCATGCATATCATGGGAATATTTCAGCATTTCTGCTCTGGTTTTCAGTGTATTACACCAAAACACCCACCTGATGACATCATTTCAAGAGCAACAGCAGCAATTTGCAGAATTCAGCTTCTTTGGGGAACTGAGCAATTGCTGAGCTGACACCAAGTCCTGCTGGGTCCCTGTCACCTGCAGAGTGCCCGCATCCTCACCACGGTAGCGGGCATTGTGACAAAGGTTCTATGTCAGCTGGGCGTGGCAGCCGAGCGCCCGCTAGGGGAGGGGGAGCCTGTCAGCCCCGGGCCTGTCACTGCCTGCTGTCCCCCCTGTCACCAGCGAAGCCTCTGAAAAGTTTCCAAAACATGCCCAGACTTGGGTGCAAAGTGGCCAAAAGTCTCCAAGAGACAAGTCGGGAAGAAGGATATGGAACAGAGGGAGAAAGCCAAGGGAGCAGGCCAAAGGGAGGCAAGAGGAAAAAGTAGTGCCGGGCTGCAGGACTGAAATGGAGGAATTGAAAGACAAAGCCAGGAAGCAGGAGAGTTTGAGAAAAGGAGAGAGGAAAGAAGAGACATGCAGCCAGACGAGGGCTTAGTGAGAGAGGCTGGGACAGAGAACAGGATGAGAAGGAAATAAGGCAAGGCAAGGCAAGGCTAGGCCAAAGGACGTTTCCTTGATTTATATTTTCTACCACATTCATCTTGAGATGAGGAGGAAAGCCATCAGACCTTATGGATTAGGCCCAAACAAAAACCCCGGCTACTTGAGACACTTAGACTAAGCCTAAACCACAAAGATCTCTCCATAAAGATGGTTTTTAAACTGTACTTCCACAATCTGCTGGCAGTACAAGAAAACAAGCGGCAGATGTATTTAGGGTGAGTCATGGTGGTTTGGTGCAGAGACCATGCATATCATGGGAATATTTCAGCATTTCTGCTCTGGTTTTCAGTGTATTACACCAAAACACCCACCTGATGACATCATTTCAAGAGCAAAAGCAGCAATTTGCAGAATTCAGTTTCTTTGGGGAACTGAGCAATTGCTGAGCTGACACCAAGTCCTGCTGGGTCCCTGTCACCTGCAGAGTGCCCGCATCCTCACCACGGTAGCGGGCATTGTGACAAAGGTTCTATGTCAGCTGGGCGTGGCAGCCGAGCGCCCGCTAGGGGAGGGGGAGCCTGTCAGCCCCGGGCCTGTCACTGCCTGCTGTCCCCCCTGTCACCAGCGAGGCCTCTGAAAAGTTTCCAAAACATCCCCAGACTTGGGTGCAAAGTGGCCAAAAGTCTCCAAGAGACAAGTCGGGAAGAAGGATATGGAACAGAGGGAGAAAGCCAAGGGAGCAGGCCAAAGGGAGGCAAGAGGAAAAAGTAGTGCCGGGCTGCAGGACTGAAATGGAGGAATTGAAAGACAAAGCCAGGAAGCAGGAGAGTTTGAGAAAAGGAGAGAGGAAAGAAGAGACATGCAGCCAGACGAGGGGTTAGTGAGAGAGGCTGGGACAGAGAACAGGATGAGAAGGAAATAAGGCAAGGCAAGGCAAGGCTAGGCCAAAGGACGTTTCTTTGATTTATATTTTCTACCACATTCATCTTGAGATGAGGAGGAAAGCCATCAGACCTTATGGATTAGGCCCAAACCAAAGCCCCGGCTACTTGAGACACTTAGACTAAGCCTAAACCACAAAGATCTCTCCATAAAGATGGTTTTTATACTGTACCTCCACAATCTTCTATCAGTACAGAAGAACAAGCGGCAGATGTACTTAGGCTGAGTCATGGTGGTTTGGTGCAGAGACCATGCATATCATGGGAATATTTCAGCATTTCTGCTCTGGTTTTCAGTGTATTACACCAAAACACCCACCTGATGACATCATTTCAAGAGCAACAGCAGCAATTTGCAGAATTCAGCTTCTTTGGGGAACTGAGCAATTGCTGAGCTGACACCAAGTCCTGCTGGGTCCCTGTCACCTGCAGAGTGCCCGCATCCTCACCACGGTAGCGGGCATTGTGACAAAGGTTCTATGTCAGCTGGGCGTGGCAGCCGAGCGCCCGCTAGGGGAGGGGGAGCCTGTCAGCCCCGGGCCTGTCACTGCCTGCTGTCCCCCCTGTCACCAGCGAAGCCTCTGAAAAGTTTCCAAAACATGCCCAGACTTGGGTGCAAAGTGGCCAAAAGTCTCCAAGAGACAAGTCGGGAAGAAGGATATGGAACAGAGGGAGAAAGCCAAGGGAGCAGGCCAAAGGGAGGCAAGAGGAAAAAGTAGTGCCGGGCTGCAGGACTGAAATGGAGGAATTGAAAGACAAAGCCAGGAAGCAGGAGAGTTTGAGAAAAGGAGAGAGGAAAGAAGAGACATGCAGCCAGACGAGGGGTTAGTGAGAGAGGCTGGGACAGAGAACAGGATGAGAAGAAAATAAGGCAAGGCAAGGCAAGGCTAGGCCAAAGGACGTTTCCTTGATTTATATTTTCTACCACATTCATCTGGAGATGAGGAGGAAAGCCATCAGACCTTATGGATAAGGCCCAAACAAAAGCCCCGGATACTTGAGACACTTAGACTAAGCCTAAACCACAAAGATCTCTCCATAAAGATGGTTTTTATACTGTACCTCCACAATCTTCTGTCAGTACATAAGAACAAGCGGCAGATGTACTTAGGGTGAGTCATGGTGGTTTGGTGCAGAGACCATGCATATCATGGGAATATTTCAGCATTTCTGCTCTGGTTTTCAGTATTACACCAAAACACCCACCTGATGACATCATTTCAAGAGCAAAAGCAGCAATTTGCAGAATTCAGCTTCTTTGGGGAACTGAGCAATTGCTGAGCTGACACCAAGTCCTGCTGGGTCCCTGTCACCTGCAGAGTGCCCGCATCCTCACCACGGTAGCGGGCATTGTGACAAAGGTTCTATGTCAGCTGGGCGTGGCAGCCGAGCGCCCGCTAGGGGAGGGGGAGCCTGTCAGCCCCGGGCCTGTCACTGCCTGCTGTCCCCCCTGTCACCAGCGAGGCCTCTGAAAAGTTTCCAAAACATGCCCAGACTTGGGTGCAAAGTGGCCAAAAGTCTCCAAGAGACAAGTCGGGAAGAAGGATATGGAACAGAGGGAGAAAGCCAAGGGAGCAGGCCAAAGGGAGGCAAGAGGAAAAAGTAGTGCCGGGCTGCAGGACTGAAATGGAGGAATTGAAAGACAAAGCCAGGAAGCAGGAGAGTTTGAGAAAAGGAGAGAGGAAAGAAGAGACATGCAGCCAGACGAGGGCTTAGTGAGAGAGGCTGGGACAGAGAACAGGATGAGAAGGAAATAAGGCAAGGCAAGGCAAGGCTAGGCCAAAGGACGTTTCCTTGATTTATATTTTCTACCACATTCGTCTTGAGATGAGGAGGAAAGCCATCAGACCTTATGGATTAGGCCCAAACAAAAACCCCGGCTACTTGAGACACTTAGACTAAGCCTAAACCACAAAGATCTCTCCATAAAGATGGTTTTTAAACTGTACTTCCACAATCTGCTGGCAGTACAAGAAAACAAGCGGCAGATGTATTTAGGGTGAGTCATGGTGGTTTGGTGCAGAGACCATGCATATCATGGGAATATTTCAGCATTTCTGCTCTGGTTTTCAGTGTATTACACCAAAACACCCACCTGATGACATCATTTCAAGAGCAAAAGCAGCAATTTGCAGAATTCAGTTTCTTTGGGGAACTGAGCAATTGCTGAGCTGACACCAAGTCCTGCTGGGTCCCTGTCACCTGCAGAGTGCCCGCATCCTCACCACGGTAGCGGGCATTGTGACAAAGGTTCTATGTCAGCTGGGCGTGGCAGCCGAGCGCCCGCTAGGGGAGGGGGAGCCTGTCAGCCCCGGGCCTGTCACTGCCTGCTGTCCCCCCTGTCACCAGCGAGGCCTCTGAAAAGTTTCCAAAACATCCCCAGACTTGGGTGCAAAGTGGCCAAAAGTCTCCAAGAGACAAGTCGGGAAGAAGGATATGGAACAGAGGGAGAAAGCCAAGGGAGCAGGCCAAAGGGAGGCAAGAGGAAAAAGTAGTGCCGGGCTGCAGGACTGAAATGGAGGAATTGAAAGACAAAGCCAGGAAGCAGGAGAGTTTGAGAAAAGGAGAGAGGAAAGAAGAGACATGCAGCCAGACGAGGGGTTAGTGAGAGAGGCTGGGACAGAGAACAGGATGAGAAGGAAATAAGGCAAGGCAAGGCAAGGCTAGGCCAAAGGACGTTTCTTTGATTTATATTTTCTACCACATTCATCTGGAGATGAGGAGGAAAGCCATCAGACCTTATGGATTAGGCCCAAACCAAAGCCCCGGCTACTTGAGACACTTAGACTAAGCCTAAACCACAAAGATCTCTCCATAAAGATGGTTTTTATACTGTACCTCCACAATCTTCTATCAGTACATAAGAACAAGCGGCAGATGTATTTAGGGTGAGTCATGGTGGTTTGGTGCAGAGACCATGCATATCATGGGAATATTTCAGCATTTCTGCTCTGGTTTTCAGTGTATTACACCAAAACACCCACCTGATGACATCATTTCAAGAGCAAAAGCAGCAATTTGCAGAATTCAGTTTCTTTGGGGAACTGAGCAATTGCTGAACTGACACCAAGTCCTGCTGGGTCGCTGTCACCTGCAGAGTGCCCGCATCCTCACCACGGTAGC
The DNA here is from genome assembly GCF_037038585.1 of Patagioenas fasciata. Lineage (NCBI taxonomy): Eukaryota > Metazoa > Chordata > Aves > Columbiformes > Columbidae > Patagioenas > Patagioenas fasciata. Next base: position 22,456,468 of record NC_092524.1, on the reverse strand, counting down.
GGGCATTGTGACAAAGGTTCTATGTCAGCTGGGCGTGGCAGCCGAGCGCCCGCTAGGGGAGGGGGAGCCTGTCAGCCCCGGGCCTGTCACTGCCTGCTGTCCCCCCTGTCACCAGCAAGGCCTCTGAAAAGTTTCCAAAACATCCCCAGACTTGGGTGCAAAGTGGCCAAAAGTCTCCAAGAGACAAGTCGGGAAGAAGGATATGGAACAGAGGGAGAAAGCCAAGGGAGCAGGCCAAAGGGAGGCAAGAGGAAAAAGTAGTGCCGGGCTGCAGGACTGAAATGGAGGAATTGAAAGACAAAGCCAGGAAGCAGGAGAGTTTGAGAAAAGGAGAGAGGAAAGAAGAGACATGCAGCCAGACGAGGGCTTAGTGAGAGAGGCTGGGACAGAGAACAGGATGAGAAGGAAATAAGGCAAGGCAAGGCAAGGCTAGGCCAAAGGACGTTTCTTTGATTTATATTTTCTACCACATTCATCTGGAGATGAGGAGGAAAGCCATCAGACCTTATGGATTAGGCCCAAACCAAAGCCCCGGCTACTTGAGACACTTAGACTAAGCCTAAACCACAAAGATCTCTCCATAAAGATGGTTTTTATACTGTACCTCCACAATCTTCTATCAGTACATAAGAACAAGCGGCAGATGTACTTAGGGTGAGTCATGGTGGTTTGGTGCAGAGACCATGCATATCATGGGAATATTTCAGCATTTCTGCTCTGGTTTTCAGTGTATTACACCAAAACACCCACCTGATGACATCATTTCAAGAGCAAAAGCAGCAATTTGCAGAATTCAGCTTCTTTGGGGAACTGAGCAATTGCTGAACTGACACCAAGTCCTGCTGGGTCCCTGTCACCTGCAGAGTGCCCGCATCCTCACCACGGTAGCGGGCATTGTGACAAAGGTTCTATGTCAGCTGGGCGTGGCAGCCGAGCGCCCGCTAGGGGAGGGGGAGCCTGTCAGCCCCGGGCCTGTCACTGCCTGCTGTCCCCCCTGTCACCAGCGAAGCCTCTGAAAAGTTTCCAAAACATCCCCAGACTTGGGTGCAAAGTGGCCAAAAGTCTCCAAGAGACAAGTCGGGAAGAAGGATATGGAACAGAGGGAGAAAGCCAAGGGAGCAGGCCAAAGGGAGGCAAGAGGAAAAAGTAGTGCCGGGCTGCAGGACTGAAATGGAGGAATTGAAAGACAAAGCCAGGAAGCAGGAGAGTTTGAGAAAAGGAGAGAGGAAAGAAGAGACATGCAGCCAGACGAGGGGTTAGTGAGAGAGGCTGGGACAGAGAACAGGATGAGAAGGAAATAAGGCAAGGCAAGGCAAGGCTAGGCCAAAGGACGTTTCTTTGATTTATATTTTCTATCACATTCGTCTGGAGATGAGGAGGAAAGCCATCAGACCTTATGGATTAGGCCCAAACAAAAGCCCCGGCTACTTGAGACACTTAGACTAAGCCTAAACCACAAAGATCTCTCCATAAAGATGGTTTTTATACTGTACTTCCACAATCTTCTGGCAGTACAAAAGAAAAAGCGGCAGATGTACTTAGGGTGAGTCATGGTGGTTTGGTGCAGAGACCATGCATATCATGGGAATATTTCAGCATTTCTGCTCTGGTTTTCAGTGTATTACACCAAAACACCCACCTGATGACATCATTTCAAGAGCAAAAGCAGCAATTTGCAGAATTCAGTTTCTTTGGGGAACTGAGCAATTGCTGAACTGACACCAAGTCCTGCTGGGTCGCTGTCACCTGCAGAGTGCCCGCATCCTCACCACGGTAGCGGGCATTGTGACAAAGGTTCTATGTCAGCTGGGCGTGGCAGCCGAGCGCCCGCTAGGGGAGGGGGAGCCTGTCAGCCCCGGGCCTGTCACTGCCTGCTGTCCCCCCTGTCACCAGCGAGGCCTCTGAAAAGTTTCCAAAACATCCCCAGACTTGGGTGCAAAGTGGCCAAAAGTCTCCAAGAGACAAGTCGGGAAGAAGGATATGGAACAGAGGGAGAAAGCCAAGGGAGCAGGCCAAAGGGAGGCAAGAGGAAAAAGTAGTGCCGGGCTGCAGGACTGAAATGGAGGAATTGAAAGACAAAGCCAGGAAGCAGGAGAGTTTGAGAAAAGGAGAGAGGAAAGAAGAGACATGCAGCCAGACGAGGGGTTAGTGAGAGAGGCTGGGACAGAGAACAGGATGAGAAGGAAATAAGGCAAGGCAAGGCAAGGCTAGGCCAAAGGACGTTTCTTTGATTTATATTTTCTACCACATTCATCTGGAGATGAGGAGGAAAGCCATCAGACCTTATGGATAAGGCCCAAACCAAAGCCCCGGCTACTTGAGACACTTAGACTAAGCCTAAACCACAAAGATCTCTCCATAAAGATGGTTTTTATACTGTACCTCCACAATCTTCTATCAGTACATAAGAACAAGCGGCAGATGTACTTAGGGTGAGTCATGGTGGTTTGGTGCAGAGACCATGCATATCATGGGAATATTTCAGCATTTCTGCTCTGGTTTTCAGTGTATTACACCAAAACACCCACCTGATGACATCATTTCAAGAGCAAAAGCAGCAATTTGCAGAATTCAGCTTCTTTGGGGAACTGAGCAATTGCTGAGCTGACACCAAGTCCTGCTGGGTCCCTGTCACCTGCAGAGTGCCCGCATCCTCACCACGGTAGCGGGCATTGTGACAAAGGTTCTATGTCAGCTGGGCGTGGCAGCCGAGCGCCCGCTAGGGGAGGGGGAGCCTGTCAGCCCCGGGCCTGTCACTGCCTGCTGTCCCCCCTGTCACCAGCGAAGCCTCTGAAAAGTTTCCAAAACATCCCCAGACTTGGGTGCAAAGTGGCCAAAAGTCTCCAAGAGACAAGTCGGAAAGAAGGATATGGAACAGAGGGAGAAAGCCAAGGGAGCAGGCCAAAGGGAGGCAAGAGGAAAAAGTAGTGCCGGGCTGCAGGACTGAAATGGAGGAATTGAAAGACAAAGCCAGGAAGCAGGAGAGTTTGAGAAAAGGAGAGAGGAAAGAAGAGACATGCAGCCAGACGAGGGGTTAGTGAGAGAGGCTGGGACAGAGAACAGGATGAGAAGAAAATAAGGCAAGGCAAGGCAAGGCTAGGCCAAAGGACGTTTCTTTGATTTATATTTTCTACCACATTCATCTGGAGATGAGGAGGAAAGCCATCAGACCTTATGGATAAGGCCCAAACAAAAGCCCCGGCTACTTGAGACACTTAGACTAAGCCTAAACCACAAAGATCTCTCCATAAAGATGGTTTTTATACTGTACCTCCACAATCTTCTGTCAGTACATAAGAACAAGCGGCAGATGTACTTAGGGTGAGTCATGGTGGTTTGGTGCAGAGACCATGCATATCATGGGAATATTTCAGCATTTCTGCTCTGGTTTTCAGTGTATTACACCAAAACACCCACCTGATGACATCATTTCAAGAGCAAAAGCAGCAATTTGCAGAATTCAGCTTCTTTGGGGAACTGAGCAATTGCTGAGCTGACACCAAGTCCTGCTGGGTCCCTGTCACCTGCAGAGTGCCCGCATCCTCACCACGGTAGCGGGCATTGTGACAAAGGTTCTATGTCAGCTGGGCGTGGCAGCCGAGCGCCCGCTAGGGGAGGGGGAGCCTGTCAGCCCCGGGCCTGTCACTGCCTGCTGTCCCCCCTGTCACCAGCGAGGCCTCTGAAAAGTTTCCAAAACATCCCCAGATTTGGGTCCAGCGTGGCCAAAAGTCTCCAAGAGACAAGTCGGGAAGAAGGATATGGAACAGAGGGAGAAAGCCAAGGGAGCAGGCCAAAGGGAGGCAAGAGGAAAAAGTAGTGCCGGGCTGCAGGACTGAAATGGAGGAATTGAAAGACAAAGCCAGGAAGCAGGAGAGTTTGAGAAAAGGAGAGAGGAAAGAAGAGACATGCAGCCAGACGAGGGCTTAGTGAGAGAGGCTGGGACAGAGAACAGGATGAGAAGGAAATAAGGCAAGGCAAGGCTAGGCCAAAGGACGTTTCTTTGATTTATATTTTCTACCACATTCATCTGGAGATGAGGAGGAAAGCCATCAGACCTTATGGATTAGGCCCAAACCAAAGCCCCGGCTACTTGAGACACTTAGACTAAGCCTAAACCACAAAGATCTCTCCATAAAGATGGTTTTTATACTGTACCTCCACAATCTTCTATCAGTACAGAAGAACAAGCGGCAGATGTACTTAGGGTGAGTCATGGTGGTTTGGTGCAGAGACCATGCATATCATGGGAATATTTCAGCATTTCTGCCCTGGTTTTCAGTGTATTACACCAAAACACCCACCTGATGACATCATTTCAAGAGCAAAAGCAGCAATTTGCAGAATTCAGCTTCTTTGGGGAACTGAGCAATTGCTGAGCTGACACCAAGTCCTGCTGGGTCCCTGTCACCTGCAGAGTGCCCGCATCCTCACCACGGTAGCGGGCATTGTGACAAAGGTTCTATGTCAGCTGGGCGTGGCAGCCGAGCGCCCGCTAGGGGAGGGGGAGCCTGTCAGCCCCGGGCCTGTCACTGCCTGCTGTCCCCCCTGTCACCAGCGAAGCCTCTGAAAAGTTTCCAAAACATCCCCAGACTTGGGTGCAAAGTGGCCAAAAGTCTCCAAGAGACAAGTCGGGAAGAAGGATATGGAACAGAGGGAGAAAGCCAAGGGAGCAGGCCAAAGGGAGGCAAGAGGAAAAAGTAGTGCCGGGCTGCAGGACTGAAATGGAGGAATTGAAAGACAAAGCCAGGAAGCAGGAGAGTTTGAGAAAAGGAGAGAGGAAAGAAGAGACATGCAGCCAGACGAGGGGTTAGTGAGAGAGGCTGGGACAGAGAACAGGATGAGAAGAAAATAAGGCAAGGCAAGGCAAGGCTAGGCCAAAGGACGTTTCTTTGATTTATATTTTCTACCACATTCATCTGGAGATGAGGAGGAAAGCCATCAGACCTTATGGATAAGGCCCAAACCAAAGCCCCGGCTACTTGAGACACTTAGACTAAGCCTAAACCACAAAGATCTCTCCATAAAGATGGTTTTTATACTGTACCTCCACAATCTTCTATCAGTACATAAGAACAAGCGGCAGATGTACTTAGGGTGAGTCATGGTGGTTTGGTGCAGAGACCATGCATATCATGGGAATATTTCAGCATTTCTGCTCTGGTTTTCAGTGTATTACACCAAAACACCCACCTGATGACATCATTTCAAGAGCAAAAGCAGCAATTTGCAGAATTCAGCTTCTTTGGGGAACTGAGCAATTGCTGAGCTGACACCAAGTCCTGCTGGGTCCCTGTCACCTGCAGAGTGCCCGCATCCTCACCACGGTAGCGGGCATTGTGACAAAGGTTCTATGTCAGCTGGGCGTGGCAGCCGAGCGCCCGCTAGGGGAGGGGGAGCCTGTCAGCCCCGGGCCTGTCACTGCCTGCTGTCCCCCCTGTCACCAGCGAAGCCTCTGAAAAGTTTCCAAAACATCCCCAGACTTGGGTGCAAAGTGGCCAAAAGTCTCCAAGAGACAAGTCGGAAAGAAGGATATGGAACAGAGGGAGAAAGCCAAGGGAGCAGGCCAAAGGGAGGCAAGAGGAAAAAGTAGTGCCGGGCTGCAGGACTGAAATGGAGGAATTGAAAGACAAAGCCAGGAAGCAGGAGAGTTTGAGAAAAGGAGAGAGGAAAGAAGAGACATGCAGCCAGACGAGGGCTTAGTGAGAGAGGCTGGGACAGAGAACAGGATGAGAAGAAAATAAGGCAAGGCAAGGCAAGGCTAGGCCAAAGGACGTTTCTTTGATTTATATTTTCTACCACATTCATCTGGAGATGAGGAGGAAAGCCATCAGACCTTATGGATAAGGCCCAAACAAAAGCCCCGGCTACTTGAGACACTTAGACTAAGCCTAAACCACAAAGATCTCTCCATAAAGATGGTTTTTATACTGTACCTCCACAATCTTCTGTCAGTACATAAGAATAAGCGGCAGATGTACTTAGGGTGAGTCATGGTGGTTTGGTGCAGAGACCATGCATATCATGGGAATATTTCAGCATTTCTGCTCTGGTTTTCAGTGTATTACACCAAAACACCCACCTGATGACATCATTTCAAGAGCAAAAGCAGCAATTTGCAGAATTCAGCTTCTTTGGGGAACTGAGCAATTGCTGAGCTGACACCAAGTCCTGCTGGGTCCCTGTCACCTGCAGAGTGCCCGCATCCTCACCACGGTAGCGGGCATTGTGACAAAGGTTCTATGTCAGCTGGGCGTGGCAGCCGAGCGCCCGCTAGGGGAGGGGGAGCCTGTCAGCCCCGGGCCTGTCACTGCCTGCTGTCCCCCCTGTCACCAGCGAGGCCTCTGAAAAGTTTCCAAAACATCCCCAGATTTGGGTCCAGCGTGGCCAAAAGTCTCCAAGAGACAAGTCGGGAAGAAGGATATGGAACAGAGGGAGAAAGCCAAGGGAGCAGGCCAAAGGGAGGCAAGAGGAAAAAGTAGTGCCGGGCTGCAGGACTGAAATGGAGGAATTGAAAGACAAAGCCAGGAAGCAGGAGAGTTTGAGAAAAGGAGAGAGGAAAGAAGAGACATGCAGCCAGACGAGGGCTTAGTGAGAGAGGCTGGGACAGAGAACAGGATGAGAAGGAAATAAGGCAAGGCAAGGCTAGGCCAAAGGACGTTTCTTTGATTTATATTTTCTACCACATTCATCTGGAGATGAGGAGGAAAGCCATCAGACCTTATGGATTAGGCCCAAACCAAAGCCCCGGCTACTTGAGACACTTAGACTAAGCCTAAACCACAAAGATCTCTCCATAAAGATGGTTTTTATACTGTACCTCCACAATCTTCTATCAGTACAGAAGAACAAGCGGCAGATGTACTTAGGGTGAGTCATGGTGGTTTGGTGCAGAGACCATGCATATCATGGGAATATTTCAGCATTTCTGCCCTGGTTTTCAGTGTATTACACCAAAACACCCACCTGATGACATCATTTCAAGAGCAAAAGCAGCAATTTGCAGAATTCAGCTTCTTTGGGGAACTGAGCAATTGCTGAGCTGACACCAAGTCCTGCTGGGTCCCTGTCACCTGCAGAGTGCCCGCATCCTCACCACGGTAGCGGGCATTGTGACAAAGGTTCTATGTCAGCTGGGCGTGGCAGCCGAGCGCCCGCTAGGGGAGGGGGAGCCTGTCAGCCCCGGGCCTGTCACTGCCTGCTGTCCCCCCTGTCACCAGCGAAGCCTCTGAAAAGTTTCCAAAACATCCCCAGACTTGGGTGCAAAGTGGCCAAAAGTCTCCAAGAGACAAGTCGGGAAGAAGGATATGGAACAGAGGGAGAAAGCCAAGGGAGCAGGCCAAAGGGAGGCAAGAGGAAAAAGTAGTGCCGGGCTGCAGGACTGAAATGGAGGAATTGAAAGACAAAGCCAGGAAGCAGGAGAGTTTGAGAAAAGGAGAGAGGAAAGAAGAGACATGCAGCCAGACGAGGGGTTAGTGAGAGAGGCTGGGACAGAGAACAGGATGAGAAGAAAATAAGGCAAGGCAAGGCAAGGCTAGGCCAAAGGACGTTTCTTTGATTTATATTTTCTACCACATTCATCTGGAGATGAGGAGGAAAGCCATCAGACCTTATGGATAAGGCCCAAACCAAAGCCCCGGCTACTTGAGACACTTAGACTAAGCCTAAACCACAAAGATCTCTCCATAAAGATGGTTTTTATACTGTACCTCCACAATCTTCTATCAGTACATAAGAACAAGCGGCAGATGTACTTAGGGTGAGTCATGGTGGTTTGGTGCAGAGACCATGCATATCATGGGAATATTTCAGCATTTCTGCTCTGGTTTTCAGTGTATTACACCAAAACACCCACCTGATGACATCATTTCAAGAGCAAAAGCAGCAATTTGCAGAATTCAGCTTCTTTGGGGAACTGAGCAATTGCTGAGCTGACACCAAGTCCTGCTGGGTCCCTGTCACCTGCAGAGTGCCCGCATCCTCACCACGGTAGCGGGCATTGTGACAAAGGTTCTATGTCAGCTGGGCGTGGCAGCCGAGCGCCCGCTAGGGGAGGGGGAGCCTGTCAGCCCCGGGCCTGTCACTGCCTGCTGTCCCCCCTGTCACCAGCGAAGCCTCTGAAAAGTTTCCAAAACATCCCCAGACTTGGGTGCAAAGTGGCCAAAAGTCTCCAAGAGACAAGTCGGGAAGAAAGATATGGAACAGAGGGAGAAAGCCAAGGGAGCAGGCCAAAGGGAGGCAAGAGGAAAAAGTAGTGCCGGGCTGCAGGACTGAAATGGAGGAATTGAAAGACAAAGCCAGGAAGCAGGAGAGTTTGAGAAAAGGAGAGAGGAAAGAAGAGACATGCAGCCAGACGAGGGGTTAGTGAGAGAGGCTGGGACAGAGAACAGGATGAGAAGAAAATAAGGCAAGGCAAGGCAAGGCTAGGCCAAAGGACGTTTCTTTGATTTATATTTTCTACCACATTCATCTGGAGATGAGGAGGAAAGCCATCAGACCTTATGGATTAGGCCCAAACCAAAGCCCCGGCTACTTGAGACACTTAGACTAAGCCTAAACCACAAAGATCTCTCCATAAAGATGGTTTTTATACTGTACCTCCACAATCTTCTATCAGTACATAAGAACAAGCGGCAGATGTACTTAGGGTGAGTCATGGTGGTTTGGTGCAGAGACCATGCATATCATGGGAATATTTCAGCATTTCTGCTCTGGTTTTCAGTGTATTACACCAAAACACCCACCTGATGACATCATTTCAAGAGCAAAAGCAGCAATTTGCAGAATTCAGCTTCTTTGGGGAACTGAGCAATTGCTGAGCTGACACCAAGTCCTGCTGGGTCCCTGTCACCTGCAGAGTGCCCGCATCCTCACCACGGTAGCGGGCATTGTGACAAAGGTTCTATGTCAGCTGGGCGTGGCAGCCGAGCGCCCGCTAGGGGAGGGGGAGCCTGTCAGCACCGGGCCTGTCACTGCCTGCTGTCCCCCCTGTCACCAGCGAAGCCTCTGAAAAGTTTCCAAAACATCCCCAGACTTGGGTGCAAAGTGGCCAAAAGTCTCCAAGAGACAAGTCGGGAAGAAGGATATGGAACAGAGGGAGAAAGCCAAGGGAGCAGGCCAAAGGGAGGCAAGTAGAAAAAGTAGTGCCGGGCTGCAGGACTGAAATGGAGGAATTGAAAGACAAAGCCAGGAAGCAGGAGAGTTTGAGAAAAGGAGAGAGGAAAGAAGAGACATGCAGCCAGACGAGGGGTTAGTGAGAGAGGCTGGGACAGAGAACAGGATGAGAAGAAAATAAGGCAAGGCAAGGCAAGGCTAGGCCAAAGGACGTTTCTTTGATTTATATTTTCTACCACATTCATCTGGAGATGAGGAGGAAAGCCATCAGACCTTATGGATAAGGCCCAAACAAAAGCCCCGGCTACTTGAGACACTTAGACTAAGCCTAAACCACAAAGATCTCTCCATAAAGATGGTTTTTATACTGTACCTCCACAATCTTCTGTCAGTACATAAGAACAAGCGGCAGATGTACTTAGGGTGAGTCATGGTGGTTTGGTGCAGAGACCATGCATATCATGGGAATATTTCAGCATTTCTGCTCTGGTTTTCAGTGTATTACACCAAAACACCCACCTGATGACATCATTTCAAGAGCAACAGCAGCAATTTGCAGAATTCAGCTTCTTTGGGGAACTGAGCAATTGCTGAGCTGACACCAAGTCCTGCTGGGTCCCTGTCACCTGCAGAGTGCCCGCATCCTCACCACGGTAGCGGGCATTGTGACAAAGGTTCTATGTCAGCTGGGCGTGGCAGCCGAGCGCCCGCTAGGGGAGGGGGAGCCTGTCAGCCCCGGGCCTGTCACTGCCTGCTGTCCCCCCTGTCACCAGCGAGGCCTCTGAAAAGTTTCCAAAACATCCCCAGATTTGGGTCCAGCGTGGCCAAAAGTCTCCAAGAGACAAGTCGGGAAGAAGGATATGGAACAGAGGGAGAAAGCCAAGGGAGCAGGCCAAAGGGAGGCAAGAGGAAAAAGTAGTGCCGGGCTGCAGGACTGAAATGGAGGAATTGAAAGACAAAGCCAGGAAGCAGGAGAGTTTGAGAAAAGGAGAGAGGAAAGAAGAGACATGCAGCCAGACGAGGGCTTAGTGAGAGAGGCTGGGACAGAGAACAGGATGAGAAGAAAATAAGGCAAGGCAAGGCAAGGCTAGGCCAAAGGACGTTTCTTTGATTTATATTTTCTACCACATTCATCTGGAGATGAGGAGGAAAGCCATCAGACCTTATGGATTAGGCCCAAACCAAAGCCCCGGCTACTTGAGACACTTAGACTAAGCCTAAACCACAAAGATCTCTCCATAAAGATGGTTTTTATACTGTACCTCCACAATCTTCTATCAGTACATAAGAACAAGCGGCAGATGTACTTAGGGTGAGTCATGGTGGTTTGGTGCAGAGACCATGCATATCATGGGAATATTTCAGCATTTCTGCTCTGGTTTTCAGTGTATTACACCAAAACACCCACCTGATGACATCATTTCAAGAGCAAAAGCAGCAATTTGCAGAATTCAGCTTCTTTGGGGAACTGAGCAATTGCTGAGCTGACACCAAGTCCTGCTGGGTCCCTGTCACCTGCAGAGTGCCCGCATCCTCACCACGGTAGCGGGCATTGTGACAAAGGTTCTATGTCAGCTGGGCGTGGCAGCCGAGCGCCCGCTAGGGGAGGGGGAGCCTGTCAGCACCGGGCCTGTCACTGCCTGCTGTCCCCCCTGTCACCAGCGAAGCCTCTGAAAAGTTTCCAAAACATCCCCAGACTTGGGTGCAAAGTGGCCAAAAGTCTCCAAGAGACAAGTCAGGAAGAAGGATATGGAACAGAGGGAGAAAGCCAAGGGAGCAGGCCAAAGGGAGGCAAGAGGAAAAAGTAGTGCCGGGCTGCAGGACTGAAATGGAGGAATTGAAAGACAAAGCCAGGAAGCAGGAGAGTTTGAGAAAAGGAGAGAGGAAAGAAGAGACATGCAGCCAGACGAGGGGTTAGTGAGAGAGGCTGGGACAGAGAACAGGATGAGAAGAAAATAAGGCAAGGCAAGGCAAGGCTAGGCCAAAGGACGTTTCTTTGATTTATATTTTCTACCACATTCATCTGGAGATGAGGAGGAAAGCCATCAGACCTTATGGATAAGGCCCAAACAAAAGCCCCGGCTACTTGAGACACTTAGACTAAGCCTAAACCACAAAGATCTCTCCATAAAGATGGTTTTTATACTGTACCTCCACAATCTTCTATCAGTACATAAGAACAAGCGGCAGATGTACTTAGGGTGAGTCATGGTGGTTTGGTGCAGAGACCATTGCATATCATGGGAATATTTCAGCATTTCTGCTCTGGTTTTCAGTGTATTACACCAAAACACCCACCTGATGACATCATTTCAAGAGCAAAAGCAGCAATTTGCAGAATTCAGCTTCTTTGGGGAACTGAGCAATTGCTGAGCTGACACCAAGTCCTGCTGGGTCCCTGTCACCTGCAGAGTGCCCGCATCCTCACCACGGTAGCGGGCATTGTGACAAAGGTTCTATGTCAGCTGGGCGTGGCAGCCGAGCGCCCACTAGGGGAGGGGGAGCCTGTCGGCCCCGGGCCTGTCACTGCCTGCTGACCCCCCTGTCACCAGCGAGGCCTCTGAAAAGTTTCCAAAACATCCCCAGACTTGGGTCCAAAGTGGCCAAAAGTCTCCAAGAGACAAGTCGGGAAGAAGGATATGGAACAGAGGGAGAAAGCCAAGGGAGCAGGCCAAAGGGAGGCAAGAGGAAAAAGTAGTGCCGGGCTGCAGGACTGAAATGGAGGAATTGAAAGACAAAGCCAGGAAGCAGGAGAGTTTGAGAAAAGGAGAGAGGAAAGAAGAGACATGCAGCCAGACGAGGGCTTAGTGAGAGAGGCTGGGACAGAGAACAGGATGAGAAGAAAATAAGGCAAGGCAAGGCAAGGCTAGGCCAAAGGACGTTTCTTTGATTTATATTTTCTACCACATTCATCTGGAGATGAGGAGGAAAGCCATCAGACCTTATGGATAAGACCCAAACAAAAGCCCCGGCTACGTCGAGACACTTAGACTAAGCCTAAACCACAAAGATCTCTCCATAAAGATGGTTTTTATACTGTACCTCCACAATCTTCTGTCAGTACATAAGAACAAGCGGCAGATGTACTTAGGGTGAGTCATGGTGGTTTGGTGCAGAGACCATACATATCATGGGAATATTTCAGCATTTCTGCTCTGGTTTTCAGTGTATTACACCAAAACACCCACCTGATGACATCATTTCAAGAGCAAAAGCAGCAATTTGCAGAATTCAGCTTCTTTGGGGAACTGAGCAATTGCTGAGCTGACACCAAGTCCTGCTGGGTCCCTGTCACCTGCAGAGTGCCCGCATCCTCACCACGGTAGCGGGCATTGTGACAAAGGTTCTATGTCAGCTGGGCGTGGCAGCCGAGCGCCCGCTAGGGGAGGGGGAGCCTGTCAGCCCCGGGCCTGTCACTGCCTGCTGTCCCCCCTGTCACCAGCGAAGCCTCTGAAAACTTTCCAAAACATCCCCAGACTTGGGTGCAAAGTGGCCAAAAGTCTCCAAGAGACAAGTCGGGAAGAAGGATATGGAACAGAGGGAGAAAGCCAAGGGAGCAGGCCAAAGGGAGGCAAGAGGAAAAAGTAGTGCCGGGCTGCAGGACTGAAATGGAGGAATTGAAAGACAAAGCCAGGAAGCAGGAGAGTTTGAGAAAAGGAGAGAGGAAAGAAGAGACATGCAGCCAGACGAGGGCTTAGTGAGAGAGGCTGGGACAGAGAACAGGATGAGAAGGAAATAAGGCAAGGCAAGGCAAGGCTAGGCCAAAGGAAGTTTCTTTGATTTATATTTTCTATCACATTCATCTGGAGATGAGGAGGAAAGCCATCAGACCTTATGGATTAGGCCCAAACCAAAGCCCCGGCTACTTGAGACACTTAGACTAAGCCTAAACCACAAAGATCTCTCCATAAAGATGGTTTTTATACTGTACTTCCACAATCTTCTGGCAGTACAAAAGAAAAGCGGCAGATGTACTTATGGTGAGTCATGGTGGTTTGGTGCAGAGACCATGCATATCATGGGAATATTTCAGCATTTCTGCTCTGGTTTTCAGTGTATTACACCAAAACACCCACCTGATGACATCATTTCAAGAGCAAAAGCAGCAATTTGCAGAATTCAGCTTCTTTGGGGAACTGAGCAATTGCTGAGCTGACACCAAGTCCTGCTGGGTCCCTGTCACCTGCAGAGTGCCCGCATCCTCACCACGGTAGCGGGCATTGTGACAAAGGTTCTATGTCAGCTGGGCGTGGCAGCCGAGCGCCCGCTAGGGGAGGGGGAGCCTGTCAGCCCCGGGCCTGTCACTGCCTGCTGTCCCCCCTGTCACCAGCGAGGCCTCTGAAAACTTTCCAAAACATCCCCAGACTTGGGTGCAAAGTGGCCAAAAGTCTCCAAGAGACAAGTCGGGAAGAAGGATATGGAACAGAGGGAGAAAGCCAAGGGAGCAGGCCAAAGGGAGGCAAGAGGAAAAAGTAGTGCCGGGCTGCAGGACTGAAATGGAGGAATTGAAAGACAAAGCCAGGAAGCAGGAGAGTTTGAGAAAAGGAGAGAGGAAAGAAGAGACATGCAGCCAGACGAGGGCTTAGTGAGAGAGGCTGGGACAGAGAACAGGATGAGAAGGAAATAAGGCAAGGCAAGGCAAGGCTAGGCCAAAGGAAGTTTCTTTGATTTATATTTTCTATCACATTCATCTGGAGATGAGGAGGAAAGCCATCAGACCTTATGGATTAGGCCCAAACCAAAGCCCCGGCTACTTGAGACACTTAGACTAAGCCTAAACCACAAAGATCTCTCCATAAAGATGGTTTTTATACTGTACTTCCACAATCTTCTGGCAGTACAAAAGAAAAGCGGCAGATGTACTTATGGTGAGTCATGGTGGTTTGGTGCAGAGACCATGCATATCATGGGAATATTTCAGCATTTCTGCTCTGGTTTTCAGTGTATTACACCAAAACACCCACCTGATGACATCATTTCAAGAGCAAAAGCAGCAATTTGCAGAATTCAGCTTCTTTGGGGAACTGAGCAATTGCTGAGCTGACACCAAGTCCTGCTGGGTCCCTGTCACCTGCAGAGTGCCCGCATCCTCACCACGGTAGCGGGCATTGTGACAAAGGTTCTATGTCAGCTGGGCGTGGCAGCCGAGCGCCCGCTAGGGGAGGGGGAGCCTGTCAGCCCCGGGCCTGTCACTGCCTGCTGTCCCCCCTGTCACCAGCGAGGCCTCTGAAAAGTTTCCAAAACATCCCCAGACTTGGGTGCAAAGTGGCCAAAAGTCTCCAAGAGACAAGTCGGGAAGAAGGATATGGAACAGAGAGAGAAAGCCAAGGGAGCAGGCCAAAGGGAGGCAAGAGGAAAAAGTAGTGCCGGGCTGCAGGACTGAAATGGAGGAATTGAAAGACAAAGCCAGGAAGCAGGAGAGTTTGAGAAAAGGAGAGAGGAAAGAAGAGACATGCAGCCAGACGAGGGCTTAGTGAGAGAGGCTGGGACAGAGAACAGGATGAGAAGGAAATAAGGCAAGGCAAGGCAAGGCTAGGCCAAAGGACGTTTCTTTGATTTATATTTTCTATCACATTCATCTGGAGATGAGGAGGAAAGCCATCAGACCTTATGGATTAGGCCCAAACCAAAGCCCCGGCTACTTGAGACACTTAGACTAAGCCTAAACCACAAAGATCTCTCCATAAAGATGGTTTTTATACTGTACTTCCACAATCTTCTGGCAGTACAAAAGAAAAAGCGGCAGATGTACTTAGGGTGAGTCATGGTGGTTTGGTGCAGAGACCATGCATATCATGGGAATATTTCAGCATTTCTGCTCTGGTTTTCAGTGTATTACACCAAAACACCCACCTGATGACATCATTTCAAGAGCAAAAGCAGCAATTTGCAGAATTCAGCTTCTTTGGGGAACTGAGCAATTGCTGAGCTGACACCAAGTCCTGCTGGGTCCCTGTCACCTGCAGAGTGCCCGCATCCTCACCACGGTAGCGGGCATTGTGACAAAGGTTCTATGTCAGCTGGGCGTAGCAGCCGAGCGCCCGCTAGGGGAGGGGGAGCCTGTCGGCCCCGGGCCTGTCACTGCCTGCTGACCCCCCTGTCACCAGCGAGGCCTCTGAAAAGTTTCCAAAACATCCCCAGACTTGGGTCCAAAGTGGCCAAAAGTCTCCAAGAGACAGGTCGGGAAGAAGGATATGGAACAGAGGGAGAAAGCCAAGGGAGCAGGCCAAAGGGAGGCAAGAGGAAAAAGTAGTGCCGGGCTGCAGGACTGAAATGGAGGCATTGAAAGACAAAGCCAGGAAGCAGGAGAGTTTGAGAAAAGGAGAGAGGAAAGAAGAGACATGCAGCCAGACGAGGGGTTAGTGAGAGAGGCTGGGACAGAGAACAGGATGAGAAGAAAATAAGGCAAGGCAAGGCAAGGCTAGGCCAAAGGACGTTTCTTTGATTTATATTTTCTACCACATTCATCTGGAGATGAGGAGGAAAGCCATCAGACCTTATGGATAAGGCCCAAACAAAAGCCCCGGCTACGTCGAGACACTTAGACTAAGCCTAAACCACAAAGATCTCTCCATAAAGATGGTTTTTATACTGTACCTCCACAATCTTCTGTCAGTACATAAGAACAAGCGGCAGATGTACTTAGGGTGAGTCATGGTGGTTTGGTGCAGAGACCATGCATATCATGGGAATATTTCAGCATTTCTGCTCTGGTTTTCAGTGTATTACACCAAAACACCCACCTGATGACATCATTTCAAGAGCAAAAGCAGCAATTTGCAGAATTCAGCTTCTTTGGGGAACTGAGCAATTGCTGAGCTGACACCAAGTCCTGCTGGGTCCCTGTCACCTGCAGAGTGCCCGCATCCTCACCACGGTAGCGGGCATTGTGACAAAGGTTCTATGTCAGCTGGGCGTGGCAGCCGAGCGCCCGCTAGGGGAGGGGGAGCCTGTCAGCCCCGGGCCTGTCACTGCCTGCTGTCCCCCCTGTCACCAGCGAGGCCTCTGAAAACTTTCCAAAACATCCCCAGACTTGGGTGCAAAGTGGCCAAAAGTCTCCAAGAGACAAGTCGGGAAGAAGGATATGGAACAGAGGGAGAAAGCCAAGGGAGCAGGCCAAAGGGAGGCAAGAGGAAAAAGTAGTGCCGGGCTGCAGGACTGAAATGGAGGAATTGAAAGACAAAGCCAGGAAGCAGGAGAGTTTGAGAAAAGGAGAGAGGAAAGAAGAGACATGCAGCCAGACGAGGGCTTAGTGAGAGAGGCTGGGACAGAGAACAGGATGAGAAGGAAATAAGGCAAGGCAAGGCAAGGCTAGGCCAAAGGACGTTTCTTTGATTTATATTTTCTATCACATTCATCTGGAGATGAGGAGGAAAGCCATCAGACCTTATGGATTAGGCCCAAACCAAAGCCCCGGCTACTTGAGACACTTAGACTAAGCCTAAACCACAAAGATCTCTCCATAAAGATGGTTTTTATACTGTACTTCCACAATCTTCTGGCAGTACAAAAGAAAA
The DNA here is from genome assembly GCF_037038585.1 of Patagioenas fasciata. Lineage (NCBI taxonomy): Eukaryota > Metazoa > Chordata > Aves > Columbiformes > Columbidae > Patagioenas > Patagioenas fasciata. The sequence goes on along the minus strand of NC_092524.1, from coordinate 22,439,840 downwards.
AGCGGCAGATGTACTTAGGGTGAGTCATGGTGGTTTGGTGCAGAGACCATGCATATCATGGGAATATTTCAGCATTTCTGCTCTGGTTTTCAGTGTATTACACCAAAACACCCACCTGATGACATCATTTCAAGAGCAAAAGCAGCAATTTGCAGAATTCAGCTTCTTTGGGGAACTGAGCAATTGCTGAGCTGACACCAAGTCCTGCTGGGTCCCTGTCACCTGCAGAGTGCCCGCATCCTCACCACGGTAGCGGGCATTGTGACAAAGGTTCTATGTCAGCTGGGCGTGGCAGCCGAGCGCCCGCTAAGGGAGGGGGAGCCTGTCGGCCCCGGGCCTGTCACTGCCTGCTGACCCCCCTGTCACCAGCGAGGCCTCTGAAAAGTTTCCAAAACATCCCTAGACTTGGGTCCAAAGTGGCCAAAAGTCTCCAAGAGACAGGTCGGGAAGAAGGATATGGAACAGAGGGAGAAAGCCAAGGGAGCAGGCCAAAGGGAGGCAAGAGGAAAAAGTAGTGCCGGGCTGCAGGACTGAAATGGAGGCATTGAAAGACAAAGCCAGGAAGCAGGAGAGTTTGAGAAAAGGAGAGAGGAAAGAAGAGACATGCAGCCAGACGAGGGGTTAGTGAGAGAGGCTGGGACAGAGAACAGGATGAGAAGAAAATAAGGCAAGGCAAGGCAAGGCTAGGCCAAAGGACGTTTCTTTGATTTATATTTTCTACCACATTCATCTGGAGATGAGGAGGAAAGCCATCAGACCTTATGGATAAGGCCCAAACAAAAGCCCCGGCTACGTCGAGACACTTAGACTAAGCCTAAACCACAAAGATCTCTCCATAAAGATGGTTTTTATACTGTACCTCCACAATCTTCTGTCAGTACATAAGAACAAGCGGCAGATGTACTTAGGGTGAGTCATGGTGGTTTGGTGCAGAGACCATGCATATCATGGGAATATTTCAGCATTTCTGCTCTGGTTTTCAGTGTATTACACCAAAACACCCACCTGATGACATCATTTCAAGAGCAAAAGCAGCAATTTGCAGAATTCAGCTTCTTTGGGGAACTGAGCAATTGCTGAGCTGACACCAAGTCCTGCTGGGTCCCTGTCACCTGCAGAGTGCCCGCATCCTCACCACGGTAGCGGGCATTGTGACAAAGGTTCTATGTCAGCTGGGCGTGGCAGCCGAGCGCCCGCTAGGGGAGGGGGAGCCTGTCAGCCCCGGGCCTGTCACTGCCTGCTGTCCCCCCTGTCACCAGCGAGGCCTCTGAAAACTTTCCAAAACATCCCCAGACTTGGGTGCAAAGTGGCCAAAAGTCTCCAAGAGACAAGTCGGGAAGAAGGATATGGAACAGAGGGAGAAAGCCAAGGGAGCAGGCCAAAGGGAGGCAAGAGGAAAAAGTAGTGCCGGGCTGCAGGACTGAAATGGAGGAATTGAAAGACAAAGCCAGGAAGCAGGAGAGTTTGAGAAAAGGAGAGAGGAAAGAAGAGACATGCAGCCAGACGAGGGCTTAGTGAGAGAGGCTGGGACAGAGAACAGGATGAGAAGGAAATAAGGCAAGGCAAGGCAAGGCTAGGCCAAAGGACGTTTCTTTGATTTATATTTTCTATCACATTCATCTGGAGATGAGGAGGAAAGCCATCAGACCTTATGGATTAGGCCCAAACCAAAGCCCCGGCTACTTGAGACACTTAGACTAAGCCTAAACCACAAAGATCTCTCCATAAAGATGGTTTTTATACTGTACTTCCACAATCTGCTGGCAGTACAAAAGAAAAGCGGCAGATGTACTTACGGTGAGTCATGGTGGTTTGGTGCAGAGACCATGCATATCATGGGAATATTTCAGCATTTCTGCTCTGGTTTTCAGTGTATTACACCAAAACACCCACCTGATGACATCATTTCAAGAGCAAAAGCAGCAATTTGCAGAATTCAGCTTCTTTGGGGAACTGAGCAATTGCTGAGCTGACACCAAGTCCTGCTGGGTCCCTGTCACCTCAGAGTGCCCGCATCCTCACCACGGTAGCGGGCATTGTGACAAAGGTTCTATGTCAGCTGGGTGTGGCAGCCGAGCGCCCGCTAGGGGAGGGGGAGCCTGTCAGCCCCGGGCCATTCACTGCCTGCTGTCCCCCCTGTCACCAGCGAGGCCTCTGAAAAGTTTCCAAAGCATCCCCATACTTGGGTGCAAAGTGGCCAAAAGTCTCCAAGAGACAAGTCGGGAAGAAGGATATGGAACAGAGGGAGAAAGCCAAGGGAGCAGGCCAAAGGGAGGCAAGAGGAAAAAGTAGTGCCGGGCTGCAGGACTGAAATGGAGGAATTGAAAGACAAAGCCAGGAAGCAGGAGAGTTTGAGAAAAGGAGAGAGGAAAGAAGAGACATGCAGCCAGACGAGGGCTTAGTGAGAGAGGCTGGGACAGAGAACAGGATGAGAAGGAAATAAGGCAAGGCAAGGCAAGGCTAGGCCAAAGGACGTTTCTTTGATTTATATTTTCTATCACATTCATCTGGAGATGAGGAGGAAAGCCATCAGACCTTATGGATTAGGCCCAAACCAAAGCCCCGGCTACTTGAGACACTTAGACTAAGCCTAAACCACAAAGATCTCTCCATAAAGATGGTTTTTATACTGTACTTCCACAATCTGCTGGCAGTACAAAAGAAAAGCGGCAGATGTACTTACGGTGAGTCATGGTGGTTTGGTGCAGAGACCATGCATATCATGGGAATATTTCAGCATTTCTGCTCTGGTTTTCAGTGTATTACACCAAAACACCCACCTGATGACATCATTTCAAGAGCAAAAGCAGCAATTTGCAGAATTCAGCTTCTTTGGGGAACTGAGCAATTGCTGAGCTGACACCAAGTCCTGCTGGGTCCCTGTCACCTGCAGAGTGCCCGCATCCTCACCACGGTAGCGGGCATTGTGACAAAGGTTCTATGTCAGCTGGGCGTGGCAGCCGAGCGCCCGCTAGGGGAGGGGGAGCCTGTCAGCCCCGGGCCTGTCACTGCCTGCTGTCCCCCCTGTCACCAGCGAGGCCTCTGAAAAGTTTCCAAAACATCCCCAGACTTGGGTGCAAAGTGGCCAAAAGTCTCCAAGAGACAAGTCGGGAAGAAGGATATGGAACAGAGGGAGAAAGCCAAGGGAGCAGGCCAAAGGGAGGCAAGATGAAAAAGTAGTGCCGGGCTGCAGGACTGAAATGGAGGAATTGAAAGACAAAGCCAGGAAGCAGGAGAGTTTGAGAAAAGGAGAGAGGAAAGAAGAGACATGCAGCCAGACGAGGGCTTAGTGAGAGAGGCTGGGACAGAGAACAGGATGAGAAGGAAATAAGGCAAGGCAAGGCAAGGCTAGGCCAAAGGACGTTTCTTTGATTTATATTTTCTATCACATTCATCTGGAGATGAGGAGGAAAGCCATCAGACCTTATGGATTAGGCCCAAACCAAAGCCCCGGCTACTTGAGACACTTAGACTAAGCCTAAACCACAAAGATCTCTCCATAAAGATGGTTTTTATACTGTACTTCCACAATCTGCTGGCAGTACAAAAGAAAAGCGGCAGATGTACTTAGGGTGAGTCATGGTGGTTTGGTGCAGAGACCATGCATATCATGGGAATATTTCAGCATTTCTGCTCTGGTTTTCAGTGTATTACACCAAAACACCCACCTGATGACATCATTTCAAGAGCAAAAGCAGCAATTTGCAGAATTCAGCTTCTTTGGGGAACTGAGCAATTGCTGAGCTGACACCAAGTCCTGCTGGGTCCCTGTCACCTGCAGAGTGCCCGCATCCTCACCACGGTAGCAGGCATTGTGACAAAGGTTCTATGTCAGCTGGGCGTGGCAGCCGAGCGCCCGCTAGGGGAGGGGGAGCCTGTCAGCCCCGGGCCTGTCACTGCCTGCTGTCCCCCCTGTCACCAGCGAGGCCTCTGAAAACTTTCCAAAACATCCCCAGACTTGGGTGCAAAGTGGCCAAAAGTCTCCAAGAGACAAGTCGGGAAGAAGGATATGGAACAGAGGGAGAAAGCCAAGGGAGCAGGCCAAAGGGAGGCAAGAGGAAAAAGTAGTGCCGGGCTGCAGGACTGAAATGGAGGAATTGAAAGACAAAGCCAGGAAGCAGGAGAGTTTGAGAAAAGGAGAGAGGAAAGAAGAGACATGCAGCCAGACGAGGGCTTAGTGAGAGAGGCTGGGACAGAGAACAGGATGAGAAGGAAATAAGGCAAGGCAAGGCAAGGCTAGGCCAAAGGACGTTTCTTTGATTTATATTTTCTATCACATTCATCTGGAGATGAGGAGGAAAGCCATCAGACCTTATGGATTAGGCCCAAACCAAAGCCCCGGCTACTTGAGACACTTAGACTAAGCCTAAACCACAAAGATCTCTCCATAAAGATGGTTTTTATACTGTACTTCCACAATCTGCTGGCAGTACAAAAGAAAAGCGGCAGATGTACTTACGGTGAGTCATGGTGGTTTGGTGCAGAGACCATGCATATCATGGGAATATTTCAGCATTTCTGCTCTGGTTTTCAGTGTATTACACCAAAACACCCACCTGATGACATCATTTCAAGAGCAAAAGCAGCAATTTGCAGAATTCAGCTTCTTTGGGGAACTGAGCAATTGCTGAGCTGACACCAAGTCCTGCTGGGTCCCTGTCACCTCAGAGTGCCCGCATCCTCACCACGGTAGCGGGCATTGTGACAAAGGTTCTATGTCAGCTGGGTGTGGCAGCCGAGCGCCCGCTAGGGGAGGGGGAGCCTGTCAGCCCCGGGCCATTCACTGCCTGCTGTCCCCCCTGTCACCAGCGAGGCCTCTGAAAAGTTTCCAAAGCATCCCCATACTTGGGTGCAAAGTGGCCAAAAGTCTCCAAGAGACAAGTCGGGAAGAAGGATATGGAACAGAGGGAGAAAGCCAAGGGAGCAGGCCAAAGGGAGGCAAGAGGAAAAAGTAGTGCCGGGCTGCAGGACTGAAATGGAGGAATTGAAAGACAAAGCCAGGAAGCAGGAGAGTTTGAGAAAAGGAGAGAGGAAAGAAGAGACATGCAGCCAGACGAGGGCTTAGTGAGAGAGGCTGGGACAGAGAACAGGATGAGAAGGAAATAAGGCAAGGCAAGGCAAGGCTAGGCCAAAGGACGTTTCTTTGATTTATATTTTCTATCACATTCATCTGGAGATGAGGAGGAAAGCCATCAGACCTTATGGATTAGGCCCAAACCAAAGCCCCGGCTACTTGAGACACTTAGACTAAGCCTAAACCACAAAGATCTCTCCATAAAGATGGTTTTTATACTGTACTTCCACAATCTGCTGGCAGTACAAAAGAAAAGCGGCAGATGTACTTACGGTGAGTCATGGTGGTTTGGTGCAGAGACCATGCATATCATGGGAATATTTCAGCATTTCTGCTCTGGTTTTCAGTGTATTACACCAAAACACCCACCTGATGACATCATTTCAAGAGCAAAAGCAGCAATTTGCAGAATTCAGCTTCTTTGGGGAACTGAGCAATTGCTGAGCTGACACCAAGTCCTGCTGGGTCCCTGTCACCTGCAGAGTGCCCGCATCCTCACCACGGTAGCGGGCATTGTGACAAAGGTTCTATGTCAGCTGGGCGTGGCAGCCGAGCGCCCGCTAGGGGAGGGGGAGCCTGTCAGCCCCGGGCCTGTCACTGCCTGCTGTCCCCCCTGTCACCAGCGAGGCCTCTGAAAAGTTTCCAAAACATCCCCAGACTTGGGTGCAAAGTGGCCAAAAGTCTCCAAGAGACAAGTCGGGAAGAAGGATATGGAACAGAGGGAGAAAGCCAAGGGAGCAGGCCAAAGGGAGGCAAGATGAAAAAGTAGTGCCGGGCTGCAGGACTGAAATGGAGGAATTGAAAGACAAAGCCAGGAAGCAGGAGAGTTTGAGAAAAGGAGAGAGGAAAGAAGAGACATGCAGCCAGACGAGGGCTTAGTGAGAGAGGCTGGGACAGAGAACAGGATGAGAAGGAAATAAGGCAAGGCAAGGCAAGGCTAGGCCAAAGGACGTTTCTTTGATTTATATTTTCTATCACATTCATCTGGAGATGAGGAGGAAAGCCATCAGACCTTATGGATTAGGCCCAAACCAAAGCCCCGGCTACTTGAGACACTTAGACTAAGCCTAAACCACAAAGATCTCTCCATAAAGATGGTTTTTATACTGTACTTCCACAATCTGCTGGCAGTACAAAAGAAAAGCGGCAGATGTACTTAGGGTGAGTCATGGTGGTTTGGTGCAGAGACCATGCATATCATGGGAATATTTCAGCATTTCTGCTCTGGTTTTCAGTGTATTACACCAAAACACCCACCTGATGACATCATTTCAAGAGCAAAAGCAGCAATTTGCAGAATTCAGCTTCTTTGGGGAACTGAGCAATTGCTGAGCTGACACCAAGTCCTGCTGGGTCCCTGTCACCTGCAGAGTGCCCGCATCCTCACCACGGTAGCAGGCATTGTGACAAAGGTTCTATGTCAGCTGGGCGTGGCAGCCGAGCGCCCGCTAGGGGAGGGGGAGCCTGTCAGCCCCGGGCCTGTCACTGCCTGCTGTCCCCCCTGTCACCAGCGAGGCCTCTGAAAACTTTCCAAAACATCCCCAGACTTGGGTGCAAAGTGGCCAAAAGTCTCCAAGAGACAAGTCGGGAAGAAGGATATGGAACAGAGGGAGAAAGCCAAGGGAGCAGGCCAAAGGGAGGCAAGAGGAAAAAGTAGTGCCGGGCTGCAGGACTGAAATGGAGGAATTGAAAGACAAAGCCAGGAAGCAGGAGAGTTTGAGAAAAGGAGAGAGGAAAGAAGAGACATGCAGCCAGACGAGGGCTTAGTGAGAGAGGCTGGGACAGAGAACAGGATGAGAAGGAAATAAGGCAAGGCAAGGCAAGGCTAGGCCAAAGGACGTTTCTTTGATTTATATTTTCTATCACATTCATCTGGAGATGAGGAGGAAAGCCATCAGACCTTATGGATTAGGCCCAAACCAAAGCCCCGGCTACTTGAGACACTTAGACTAAGCCTAAACCACAAAGATCTCTCCATAAAGATGGTTTTTATACTGTACTTCCACAATCTGCTGGCAGTACAAAAGAAAAGCGGCAGATGTACTTACGGTGAGTCATGGTGGTTTGGTGCAGAGACCATGCATATCATGGGAATATTTCAGCATTTCTGCTCTGGTTTTCAGTGTATTACACCAAAACACCCACCTGATGACATCATTTCAAGAGCAAAAGCAGCAATTTGCAGAATTCAGCTTCTTTGGGGAACTGAGCAATTGCTGAGCTGACACCAAGTCCTGCTGGGTCCCTGTCACCTGCAGAGTGCCCGCAACCTCACCACGGTAGCGGGCATTGTGACAAAGGTTCTATGTCAGCTGGGTGTGGCAGCCAAGCGCCCGCTAGGGGAGGGGGAGCCTGTCGGCCCCGGGCCTGTCACTGCCTGCTGTCCCCCCTGTCACCAGCGAGGCCTCTGAAAACTTTCCAAAACATCCCCAGACTTGGGTGCAAAGTGGCCAAAAGTCTCCAAGAGACAAGTCGGGAAGAAGGATATGGAACAGAGGGAGAAAGCCAAGGGAGCAGGCCAAAGGGAGGCAAGAGGAAAAAGTAGTGCCGGGCTGCAGGACTGAAATGGAGGAATTGAAAGACAAAGCCAGGAAGCAGGAGAGTTTGAGAAAAGGAGAGAGGAAAGAAGAGACATGCAGCCAGACGAGGGGTTAGTGAGAGAGGCTGGGACAGAGAACAGGATGAGAAGGAAATAAGGCAAGGTAAGGCAAGGCTAGGCCAAAGGACGTTTCCTTGATTTATATTTTCTACCACATTCATCTTGAGATGAGGAGGAAAGCCATAAGACCTTATGGATTAGGCCCAAACAAAAACCCCAGCTACTTGAGACACTTAGACTAAGCCTAAACCACAAAGATCTCTCCATAAAGATGGTTTTTAAACTGTACTTCCCCAATCTGCTGGCAGTACAAGAGAACAAGCGGCAGATGTATTTAGGGTGAGTCATGGTGGTTTGGTGCAGAGACCATGCATATCATGGGAATATTTCAGCATTTCTGCTCTGGTTTTCAGTGTATTACACCAAAACACCCACCTGATGACATCATTTCAAGAGCAAAAGCAGCAATTTGCAGAATTCAGCTTCTTTGGGGAACTGAGCAATTGCTGAGCTGACACCAAGTCCTGCTGGGTCCCTGTCACCTGCAGAGTGCCCGCATCCTCACCACGGTAGCGGGCATTGTGACAAAGGTTCTATGTCAGCTGGGCGTGGCAGCCGAGCGCCCGCTAGGGGAGGGGGAGCCTGTCAGCCCCGGGCCTGTCACTGCCTGCTGTCCCCCCTGTCACCAGCGAGGCCTCTGAAAAGTTTCCAAAACATCCCCAGACTTGGGTGCAAAGTGGCCAAAAGTCTCCAAGAGACAAGTCGGGAAGAAGGATATGGAACAGAGGGAGAAAGCCAAGGGAGCAGGCCAAAGAGAGGCAAGAGGAAAAAGTAGTGCCGGGCTGCAGGACTGAAATGGAGGAATTGAAAGACAAAGCCAGGAAGCAGGAGAGTTTGAGAAAAGGAGAGAGGAAAGAAGAGACATGCAGCCAGACGAGGGGTTAGTGAGAGAGGCTGGGACAGAGAACAGGATGAGAAGAAAATAAGGCAAGGCAAGGCAAGGCTAGGCCAAAGGACGTTTCCTTGATTTATATTTTCTACCACATTCATCTTGAGATGAGGAGGAAAGCCATAAGACCTTATGGATTAGGCCCAAACAAAAGCCCCGGCTACTTGAGACACTTAGACTAAGCCTAAACCACAAAGATCTCTCCATAAAGATGGTTTTTATACTGTACTTCCACAATCTTCTGGCAGTACAAAAGAAAAGCGGCAGATGTACTTACGGTGAGTCATGGTGGTTTGGTGCAGAGACCATGCATATCATGGGAATATTTCAGCATTTCTGCTCTGGTTTTCAGTGTATTACACCAAAACACCCACCTGATGACATCATTTCAAGAGCAAAAGCAGCAATTTGCAGAATTCAGCTTCTTTGGGGAACTGAGCAATTGCTGAGCTGACACCAAGTCCTGCTGGGTCCCTGTCACCTGCAGAGTGCCCGCATCCTCACCACGGTAGCGGGCATTGTGACAAAGGTTCTATGTCAGCTGGGCGTGGCAGCCGAGCGCCCGCTAGGGGAGGGGGAGCCTGTCAGCCCCGGGCCTGTCACTGCCTGCTGTCCCCCCTGTCACCAGCGAGGCCTCTGAAAAGTTTCCAAAACATCCCCAGACTTGGGTGCAAAGTGGCCAAAAGTCTCCAAGAGACAAGTCGGGAAGAAGGATATGGAACAGAGGGAGAAAGCCAAGGGAGCAGGCCAAAGGGAGGCAAGATGAAAAAGTAGTGCCGGGCTGCAGGACTGAAATGGAGGAATTGAAAGACAAAGCCAGGAAGCAGGAGAGTTTGAGAAAAGGAGAGAGGAAAGAAGAGACATGCAGCCAGACGAGGGCTTAGTGAGAGAGGCTGGGACAGAGAACAGGATGAGAAGGAAATAAGGCAAGGCAAGGCAAGGCTAGGCCAAAGGACGTTTCTTTGATTTATATTTTCTATCACATTCATCTGGAGATGAGGAGGAAAGCCATCAGACCTTATGGATTAGGCCCAAACCAAAGCCCCGGCTACTTGAGACACTTAGACTAAGCCTAAACCACAAAGATCTCTCCATAAAGATGGTTTTTATACTGTACTTCCACAATCTGCTGGCAGTACAAAAGAAAAGCGGCAGATGTACTTACGGTGAGTCATGGTGGTTTGGTGCAGAGACCATGCATATCATGGGAATATTTCAGCATTTCTGCTCTGGTTTTCAGTGTATTACACCAAAACACCCACCTGATGACATCATTTCAAGAGCAAAAGCAGCAATTTGCAGAATTCAGCTTCTTTGGGGAACTGAGCAATTGCTGAGCTGACACCAAGTCCTGCTGGGTCCCTGTCACCTGCAGAGTGCCCGCAACCTCACCACGGTAGCGGGCATTGTGACAAAGGTTCTATGTCAGCTGGGTGTGGCAGCCAAGCGCCCGCTAGGGGAGGGGGAGCCTGTCGGCCCCGGGCCTGTCACTGCCTGCTGTCCCCCCTGTCAGCAGCGAGGCCTCTGAAAAGTTTCCAAAACATCCCCAGACTTGGGTCCAAAGTGGCCAAAAGTCTCCAAGAGACAAGTCGGGAAGAAGGATATGGAACAGAGGGAGAAAGCCAAGGGAGCAGGCCAAAGGGAGGCAAGAGGAAAAAGTAGTGCCGGGCTGCAGGACTGAAATGGAGGAATTGAAAGACAAAGCCAGGAAGCAGGAGAGTTTGAGAAAAGGAGAGAGGAAAGAAGAGACATGCAGCCAGACGAGGGGTTAGTGAGAGAGGCTGGGACAGAGAACAGGATGAGAAGGAAATAAGGCAAGGTAAGGCAAGGCTAGGCCAAAGGACGTTTCCTTGATTTATATTTTCTACCACATTCATCTTGAGATGAGGAGGAAAGCCATAAGACCTTATGGATTAGGCCCAAACAAAAACCCCAGCTACTTGAGACACTTAGACTAAGCCTAAACCACAAAGATCTCTCCATAAAGATGGTTTTTAAACTGTACTTCCCCAATCTGCTGGCAGTACAAGAGAACAAGCGGCAGATGTATTTAGGGTGAGTCATGGTGGTTTGGTGCAGAGACCATGCATATCATGGGAATATTTCAGCATTTCTGCTCTGGTTTTCAGTGTATTACACCAAAACACCCACCTGATGACATCATTTCAAGAGCAAAAGCAGCAATTTGCAGAATTCAGCTTCTTTGGGGAACTGAGCAATTGCTGAGCTGACACCAAGTCCTGCTGGGTCCCTGTCACCTGCAGAGTGCCCGCATCCTCACCACGGTAGCGGGCATTGTGACAAAGGTTCTATGTCAGCTGGGCGTGGCAGCCGAGCGCCCGCTAGGGGAGGGGGAGCCTGTCAGCCCCGGGCCTGTCACTGCCTGCTGTCCCCCCTGTCACCAGCGAGGCCTCTGAAAAGTTTCCAAAACATCCCCAGACTTGGGTGCAAAGTGGCCAAAAGTCTCCAAGAGACAAGTCGGGAAGAAGGATATGGAACAGAGGGAGAAAGCCAAGGGAGCAGGCCAAAGAGAGGCAAGAGGAAAAAGTAGTGCCGGGCTGCAGGACTGAAATGGAGGAATTGAAAGACAAAGCCAGGAAGCAGGAGAGTTTGAGAAAAGGAGAGAGGAAAGAAGAGACATGCAGCCAGACGAGGGGTTAGTGAGAGAGGCTGGGACAGAGAACAGGATGAGAAGAAAATAAGGCAAGGCAAGGCAAGGCTAGGCCAAAGGACGTTTCCTTGATTTATATTTTCTACCACATTCATCTTGAGATGAGGAGGAAAGCCATAAGACCTTATGGATTAGGCCCAAACAAAAGCCCCGGCTACTTGAGACACTTAGACTAAGCCTAAACCACAAAGATCTCTCCATAAAGATGGTTTTTATACTGTACTTCCACAATCTTCTGGCAGTACAAAAGAAAAGCGGCAGATGTACTTAGGGTGAGTCATGGTGGTTTGGTGCAGAGACCATGCATATCATGGGAATATTTCAGCATTTCTGCTCTGGTTTTCAGTGTATTACACCAAAACACCCACCTGATGACATCATTTCAAGAGCAAAAGCAGCAATTTTCAGAATTCAGCTTCTTTGGGGAACTGAGCAATTGCTGAGCTGACACCAAGTCCTGCTGGGTCCCTGTCACCTGCAGAGTGCCCGCATCCTCACCACGGTAGCGGGCATTGTGACAAAGGTTCTATGTCAGCTGGGCGTGGCAGCCGAGCGCCCGCTAGGGGAGGGGGAGCCTGTCAGCCCCGGGCCTGTCACTGCCTGCTGTCCCCCCTGTCACCAGCGAGGCCTCTGAAAACTTTCCAAAACATCCCCAGACTTGGGTGCAAAGTGGCCAAAAGTCTCCAAGAGACAAGTCGGGAAGAAGGATATGGAACAGAGGGAGAAAGCCAAGGGAGCAGGCCAAAGGGAGGCAAGATGAAAAAGTAGTGCCGGGCTGCAGGACTGAAATGGAGGAATTGAAAGACAAAGCCAGGAAGCAGGAGAGTTTGAGAAAAGGAGAGAGGAAAGAAGAGACATGCAGCCAGACGAGGGCTTAGTGAGAGAGGCTGGGACAGAGAACAGGATGAGAAGGAAATAAGGCAAGGCAAGGCAAGGCTAGGCCAAAGGACGTTTCTTTGATTTATATTTTCTATCACATTCATCTGGAGATGAGGAGGAAAGCCATCAGACCTTATGGATTAGGCCCAAACCAAAGCCCCGGCTACTTGAGACACTTAGACTAAGCCTAAACCACAAAGATCTCTCCATAAAGATGGTTTTTATACTGTACTTCCACAATCTGCTGGCAGTACAAAAGAAAAGCGGCAGATGTACTTACGGTGAGTCATGGTGGTTTGGTGCAGAGACCATGCATATCATGGGAATATTTCAGCATTTCTGCTCTGGTTTTCAGTGTATTACACCAAAACACCCACCTGATGACATCATTTCAAGAGCAAAAGCAGCAATTTGCAGAATTCAGCTTCTTTGGGGAACTGAGCAATTGCTGAGCTGACACCAAGTCCTGCTGGGTCCCTGTCACCTGCAGAGTGCCCGCAACCTCACCACGGTAGCGGGCATTGTGACAAAGGTTCTATGTCAGCTGGGTGTGGCAGCCAAGCGCCCGCTAGGGGAGGGGGAGCCTGTCAGCCCCGGGCCTGTCACTGCCTGCTGTCCCCCCTGTCACCAGCGAGGCCTCTGAAAAGTTTCCAAAACATCCCCAGACTTGGGTGCAAAGTGGCCAAAAGTCTCCAAGAGACAAGTCGGGAAGAAGGATATGGAACAGAGGGAGAAAGCCAAGGGAGCAGGCCAAAGGGAGGCAAGAGGAAAAAGTAGTGCCGGGCTGCAGGACTGAAATGGAGGTGAAAGACAAAGCCAGGAAGCAGGAGAGTTTGAGAAAAGGAGAGAGGAAAGAAGAGACATGCAGCCAGACGAGGGGTTAGTGAGAGAGGCTGGGACAGAGAACAGGATGAGAAGAAAATAAGGCAAGGCAAGGCAAGGCTAGGCCAAAGGACGTTTCCTTGATTTATATTTTCTACCACATTCATCTTGAGATGAGGAGGAAAGCCATAAGACCTTATGGATTAGGCCCAAACAAAAGCCCCGGCTACTTGAGACACTTAGACTAAGCCTAAACCACAAAGATCTCTCCATAAAGATGGTTTTTAAACTGTACTTCCACAATCTGCTGGCAGTACAAAAGAATAAGTGGCAGATGTATTTAGGGTGAGTCATGGTGGTTTGGTGCAGAGACCATGCATATCATGGGAATATTCCAGCATTTCTGCTCTGGTTTTCAGTGTATTACACCAAAACACCCACCTGATGACATCATTTCAAGAGCAAAAGCAGCAATTTGCAGAATTCAGCTTCTTTGGGGAACTGAGCAATTGCTGAGCTGACACCAAGTCCTGCTGGGTCCCTGTCACCTGCAGAGTGCCCGCATCCTCACCACGGTAGCGGGCATTGTGACAAAGGTTCTATGTCAGCTGGGCGTGGCAGCCGAGCGCCCGCTAGGGGAGGGGGAGCCTGTCAGCCCCGGGCCTGTCACTGCCTGCTGTCCCCCCTGTCACCAGCGAGGCCTCTGAAAAGTTTCCAAAACATCCCCAGACTTGGGTGCAAAGTGGCCAAAAGTCTCCAAGAGACAAGTCGGGAAGAAGGATATGGAACAGAGGGAGAAAGCCAAGGGAGCAGGTCAAAGGGAGGCAAGAGGAAAAAGTAGTGCCGGGCTGCAGGACTGAAATGGAGGAATTGAAAGACAAAGCCAGGAAGCAGGAGAGTTTGAGAAAAGGAGAGAGGAAAGAAGAGACATGCAGCCAGACGAGGGCTTAGTGAGAGAGGCTGGGACAGAGAACAGGATGAGAAGGAAATAAGGCAAGGCAAGGCAAGGCTAGGCCAAAGGACGTTTCTTTGATTTATATTTTCTACCACATTCATCTGGAGATGAGGAGGAAAGCCATCAGACCTTATGGATTAGGCCCAAACAAAAGCCCCGGCTACTAGAGACACTTAGACTAAGCCTAAACCACAAAGATCTCTCCATAAAGATGGTTTTTATACTGTACTTCCACAATCTGCTGGCAGTACAAAAGAAAAGCGGCAGATGTACTTAGGGTGAGTCATGGTGGTTTGGTGCAGAGACCATGCATATCATGGGAATATTTCAGCATTTCTGCTCTGGTTTTCAGTGTATTACACCAAAACACCCACCTGATGACATCATTTCAAGAGCAACAGCAGCAATTTGCAGAATTCAGCTTCTTTGGGGAACTGAGCAATTGCTGAGCTGACACCAAGTCCTGCTGGGTCCCTGTCACCTGCAGAGTGCCCGCATCCTCACCACGGTAGCGGGCATTGTGACAAAGGTTCTATGTCAGCTGGGCGTGGCAGCCGAGCGCCCGCTAGGGGAGGGGGAGCCTGTCAGCCCCGGGCCTGTCACTGCCTGCTGTCCCCCCTGTCACCAGCGAGGCCTCTGAAAAGTTTCCAAAACATGCCCAGACTTGGGTGCAAAGTGGCCAAAAGTCTCCAAGAGACAAGTCGGGAAGAAGGATATGGAACAGAGGGAGAAAGCCAAGGGAGCAGGCCAAAGGGAGGCAAGATGAAAAAGTAGTGCCGGGCTGCAGGACTGAAATGGAGGAATTGAAAGACAAAGCCAGGAAGCAGGAGAGTTTGAGAAAAGGAGAGAGGAAAGAAGAGACATGCAGCCAGACGAGGGCTTAGTGAGAGAGGCTGGGACAGAGAACAGGATGAGAAGGAAATAAGGCAAGGCAAGGCAAGGCTAGGCCAAAGGACGTTTCTTTGATTTATATTTTCTATCACATTCATCTGGAGATGAGGAGGAAAGCCATCAGACCTTATGGATTAGGCCCAAACCAAAGCCCCAGCTACTTGAGACACTTAGACTAAGCCTAAACCACAAAGATCTCTCCATAAAGATGGTTTTTATACTGTACTTCCACAATCTGCTGGCAGTACAAAAGAAAAGCGGCAGATGTACTTAGGGTGAGTCATGGTGGTTTGGTGCAGAGACCATGCATATCATGGGAATATTTCAGCATTTCTGCTCTGGTTTTCAGTGTATTACACCAAAACACCCACCTGATGACATCATTTCAAGAGCAAAAGCAGCAATTTGCAGAATTCAGCTTCTTTGGGGAACTGAGCAATTGCTGAGCTGACACCAAGTCCTGCTGGGTCCCTGTCACCTGCAGAGTGCCCGCATCCTCACCACGGTAGCGGGCATTGTGACAAAGGTTCTATGTCAGCTGGGCGTGGCAGCCGAGCGCCCGCTAGGGGAGGGGGAGCCTGTCAGCCCCGGGCCTGTCACTGCCTGCTGTCCCCCCTGTCACCAGCGAGGCCTCTGAAAAGTTTCCAAAACATCCCCAGACTTGGGTGCAAAGTGGCCAAAAGTCTCCAAGAGACAAGTCGGGAAGAAGGATATGGAACAGAGGGAGAAAGCCAAGGGAGCAGGCCAAAGAGAGGCAAGAGGAAAAAGTAGTGCCGGGCTGCAGGACTGAAATGGAGGAATTGAAAGACAAAGCCAGGAAGCAGGAGAGTTTGAGAAAAGGAGAGAGGAAAGAAGAGACATGCAGCCAGACGAGGGGTTAGTGAGAGAGGCTGGGACAGAGAACAGGATGAGAAGAAAATAAGGCAAGGCAAGGCAAGGCTAGGCCAAAGGACGTTTCCTTGATTTATATTTTCTACCACATTCATCTTGAGATGAGGAGGAAAGCCATAAGACCTTATGGATTAGGCCCAAACAAAAGCCCCGGCTACTTGAGACACTTAGACTAAGCCTAAACCACAAAGATCTCTCCATAAAGATGGTTTTTAAACTGTACTTCCACAATCTGCTGGCAGTACAAAAGAATAAGTGGCAGATGTATTTAGGGTGAGTCATGGTGGTTTGGTGCAGAGACCATGCATATCATGGGAATATTTCAGCATTTCTGCTCTGGTTTTCAGTGTATTACACCAAAACACCCACCTGATGACATCATTTCAAGAGCAAAAGCAGCAATTTGCAGAATTCAGCTTCTTTGGGGAACTGAGCAATTGCTGAGCTGACACCAAGTCCTGCTGGGTCCCTGTCACCTGCAGAGTGCCCGCAACCTCACCACGGTAGCGGGCATTGTGACAAAGGTTCTATGTCAGCTGGGCGTGGCAGCCAAGCGCCCGCTAGGGGAGGGGGAGCCTGTCAGCCCCGGGCCTGTCACTGCCTGCTGTCCCCCCTGTTCAGCAGCGAGGCCTCTGAAAAGTTTCCAAAACATCCCCAGACTTGGGTCCAAAGTGGCCAAAAGTCTCCAAGAGACAAGTAGGGAAGAAGGATATGGAACAGAGGGAGAAAGCCAAGGGAGCAGGCCAAAGGGAGGCAAGAGGAAAAAGTAGTGCCGGGCTGCAGGACTGAAATGGAGGTGAAAGACAAAGCCAGGAAGCAGGAGAGTTTGAGAAAAGGAGAGAGGAAAGAAGAGACATGCAGCCAGACGAGGGCTTAGTGAGGGAGGCTGGGACAGAGAACAGGATGAGAAGAAAATAACGCAAGGCAAGGCAAGGCTAGGCCAAAGGACTTTTCCTTGATTTATATTTTCTACCACATTCATCTTGAGATGAGGAGGAAAGCCATAAGACCTTATGGATTAGGCCCAAACAAAAACCCCAGCTACTTGAGACACTTAGACTAAGCCTAAACCACAAAGATCTCTCCATAAAGATGGTTTTTAAACTGTACTTCCCCAATCTGCTGGCAGTACAAAAGAATAAGCGGCAGATGTATTTAGGCTGAGTCATGGTGGTTTGGTGCAGAGACCATGCATATCATGGGAATATTTCAGCATTTCTGCTCTGGTTTTCAGTGTATTACACCAAAACACTCACCTAATGACATCATTTCAAGAGCAAAAGCAGCAATTTGCAGAATTCAGCTTCTTTGGGGAACTGAGCAATTGCTGAGCTGACACCAAGTCCTGCTGGGTCCCTGTCACCTGCAGAGTGCCCGCATCCTCACCACGGTAGCGGGCATTGTGACAAAGGTTCTATGTCAGCTGGGCGTGGCAGCCGAGCGCCTGCTAGGGGAGGGGGAGCCTGTCAGCCCCGGGCCTGTCACTGCCTGATGTCCCCCCTAGTCACCAGCGAGGCCTCTGAAAAGTTTCCAAAACATCCCCAGACTTGGGTGCAAAGTGGCCAAAAGTCTCCAAGAGACAAGTCGGGAAGAAGGATATGGAACAGAGGGAGAAAGCCAAGGGAGCAGGCCAAAGGGAGGCAAGAGGAAAAAGTAGTGCCGGGCTGCAGGACTGAAATGGAGGAATTGAAAGACAAAGCCAGGAAGCAGGAGAGTTTGAGAAAAGGAGAGAGGAAAGAAGAGACATGCAGCCAGACGAGGGGTTAGTGAGAGAGGCTGGGACAGAGAACAGGATGAGAAGGAAATAAGGCAAGGTAAGGCAAGGCTAGGCCAAAGGACGTTTCCTTGATTTATATTTTCTACCACATTCATCTTGAGATGAGGAGGAAAGCCATAAGACCTTATGGATTAGGCCCAAACAAAAACCCCAGCTACTTGAGACACTTAGACTAAGCCTAAACCACAAAGATCTCTCCATAAAGATGGTTTTTAAACTGTACTTCCCCAATCTGCTGGCAGTACAAGAGAACAAGCGGCAGATGTATTTAGGGTGAGTCATGGTGGTTTGGTGCAGAGACCATGCATATCATGGGAATATTTCAGCATTTCTGCTCTGGTTTTCAGTGTATTACACCAAAACACCCACCTGATGACATCATTTCAAGAGCAAAAGCAGCAATTTGCAGAATTCAGCTTCTTTGGGGAACTGAGCAATTGCTGAGCTGACACCAAGTCCTGCTGGGTCCCTGTCACCTGCAGAGTGCCCGCATCCTCACCACGGTAGCGGGCATTGTGACAAAGGTTCTATGTCAGCTGGGCGTGGCAGCCGAGCGCCCGCTAGGGGAGGGGGAGCCTGTCAGCCCCGGGCCTGTCACTGCCTGCTGTCCCCCCTGTCACCAGCGAGGCCTCTGAAAAGTTTCCAAAACATCCCCAGACTTGGGTGCAAAGTGGCCAAAAGTCTCCAAGAGACAAGTCGGGAAGAAGGATATGGAACAGAGGGAGAAAGCCAAGGGAGCAGGCCAAAGAGAGGCAAGAGGAAAAAGTAGTGCCGGGCTGCAGGACTGAAATGGAGGAATTGAAAGACAAAGCCAGGAAGCAGGAGAGTTTGAGAAAAGGAGAGAGGAAAGAAGAGACATGCAGCCAGACGAGGGGTTAGTGAGAGAGGCTGGGACAGAGAACAGGATGAGAAGAAAATAAGGCAAGGCAAGGCAAGGCTAGGCCAAAGGACGTTTCCTTGATTTATATTTTCTACCACATTCATCTTGAGATGAGGAGGAAAGCCATAAGACCTTATGGATTAGGCCCAAACAAAAGCCCCGGCTACTTGAGACACTTAGACTAAGCCTAAACCACAAAGATCTCTCCATAAAGATGGTTTTTAAACTGTACTTCCACAATCTGCTGGCAGTACAAAAGAATAAGTGGCAGATGTATTTAGGATGAGTCATTGTGGTTTGGTGCAGAGACCATGCATATCATGGGAATATTCCAGCATTTCTGCTCTGGTTTTCAGTGTATTACACCAAAACACCCACCTGATGACATCATTTCAAGAGCAAAAGCAGCAATTTGCAGAATTCAGCTTCTTTGGGGAACTGAGCAATTGCTGAGCTGACACCAAGTCCTGCTGGGTCCCTGTCACCTGCAGAGTGCCGGCATCCTCACCACGGTAGCGGGCATTGTGACAAAGGTTCTATGTCAGCTGGGCGTGGCAGCCGAGCGCCCGCTAGGGGAGGGGGAGCCTGTCAGCCCCGGGCCTGTCACTGCCTGCTGTCCCCCCTGTCACCAGCGAGGCCTCTGAAAAGTTTCCAAAACATGCCCAGACTTGGGTGCAAAGTGGCCAAAAGTCTCCAAGAGACAAGTCGGGAAGAAGGATATGGAACAGAGGGAGAAAGCCAAGGGAGCAGGCCAAAGGGAGGCAAGAGGAAAAAGTAGTGCCGGGCTGCAGGACTGAAATGGAGGAATTGAAAGACAAAGCCAGGAAGCAGGAGAGTTTGAGAAAAGGAGAGAGGAAAGAAGAGACATGCAGCCAGACGAGGGCTTAGTGAGAGAGGCTGGGACAGAGAACAGGATGAGAAGGAAATAAGGCAAGGCAAGGCAAGGCTAGGCCAAAGGACGTTTCTTTGATTTATATTTTCTACCACATTCATCTGGAGATGAGGAGGAAAGCCATCAGACCTTATGGATTAGGCCCAAACAAAAGCCCCGGCTACTTGAGACACTTAGACTAAGCCTAAACCACAAAGATCTCTCCATAAAGATGGTTTTTATACTGTACTTCCACAATCTTCTGGCAGTACAAAAGAAAAAGCGGCAGATGTACTTAGGCTGAGTCATGGTGGTTTGGTGCAGAGACCATGCATATCATGGGAATATTTCAGCATTTCTGCTCTGGTTTTCAGTGTATTACACCAAAACACCCACCTGATGACATCATTTCAAGAGCAAAAGCAGCAATTTGCAGAATTCAGCTTCTTTGGGGAACTGAGCAATTGCTGAGCTGACACCAAGTCCTGCTGGGTCCCTGTCACCTGCAGAGTGCCCGCATCCTCACCACGGTAGCGGGCATTGTGACAAAGGTTCTATGTCAGCTGGGTGTGGCAGCCGAGCGCCCGCTAGGGGAGGGGGAGCCTGTCAGCCCCGGGCCTGTCACTGCCTGCTGACCCCCCTGTCACCAGTGAGGCCTCTGAAAAGTTTCCAAAACATCCCCAGACTTGGGTCCAAAGTTGCCGAAAGTGTACAAGAGACAAGTCGGGAAGAAGGATATGGAACAGAGGGAGAAAGCCAAGGGAGCAGGCCAAAGGGAGGCAAGAGGAAAAAGTAGTGCCGGGCTGCAGGACTGAAATGGAGGAATTGAAAGAGGAAAGCCAGGAAGCCGGAGAGTTTGAGAAAAGGAGAAAGGAAAGAAGAGACATGCAGCCAGACGAGGGCTTAGTGAGAGAGGCTGGGACAGAGAACAGGATGAGAAGGAAATAAGGCAAGGCAAGGCAAGGCTAGGCCAAAGGACGTTTCTTTGATTTATATTTTCTACCACATTCATCTGGAGATGAGGAGGAAAGCCATCAGACCTTATGGATTAGGCCCAAACAAAAGCCCCGGCTACTTGAGACACTTAGACTAAGCCTAAACCACAAAGATCTCTCCATAAAGATGGTTTTTATACTGTACCTCCACAATCTTCTGGCAGTACAGAAGAACAAGCGGCAGATGTACTTAGGCTGAGTCATGGTGGTTTGGTGCAGAGACCATGCATATCATGGGAATATTTCAGCATTTCTGCTCTGGTTTTCAGTGTATTACACCAAAACACCCACCTGATGACATCATTTCAAGAGCAAAAGCAGCAATTTGCAGAATTCAGCTTCTTTGGGGAACTGAGCAATTGCTGAGCTGACACCAAGTCCTGCTGGGTCCCTGTCACCTGCAGAGTGCCCGCAACCTCACCACGGTAGCGGGCATTGTGACAAAGGTTCTATGTCAGCTGGGTGTGGCAGCCAAGCGCCCGCTAGGGGAGGGGGAGCCTGTCAGCCCCGGGCCTGTCACTGCCTGCTGTCCCCCCTGTCAGCAGCGAGGCCTCTGAAAAGTTTCCAAAACATCCCCAGACTTGGGTCCAAAGTGGCCAAAAGTCTCCAAGAGACAAGTCGGGAAGAAGGATATGGAACAGAGGGAGAAAGCCAAGGGAGCAGGCCAAAGGGAGGCAAGAGGAAAAAGTAGTGCCGGGCTGCAGGACTGAAATGGAGGTGAAAGACAAAGCCAGGAAGCAGGAGAGTTTGAGAAAAGGAGAGAGGAAAGAAGAGACATGCAGCCAGACGAGGGGTTAGTGAGAGAGGCTGGGACAGAGAACAGGATGAGAAGAAAATAACGCAAGGCAAGGCAAGGCTAGGCCAAAGGACTTTTCCTTGATTTATATTTTCTACCACATTCATCTTGAGATGAGGAGGAAAGCCATAAGACCTTATGGATTAGGCCCAAACAAAAACCCCAGCTACTTGAGACACTTAGACTAAGCCTAAACCACAAAGATCTCTCCATAAAGATGGTTTTTAAACTGTACTTCCCCAATCTGCTGGCAGTACAAAAGAATAAGCGGCAGATGTATTTAGGCTGAGTCATGGTGGTTTGGTGCAGAGACCATGCATATCATGGGAATATTTCAGCATTTCTGCTCTGGTTTTCAGTGTATTACACCAAAACACTCACCTAATGACATCATTTCAAGAGCAAAAGCAGCAATTTGCAGAATTCAGCTTCTTTGGGGAACTGAGCAATTGCTGAGCTGACACCAAGTCCTGCTGGGTCCCTGTCACCTGCAGAGTGCCCGCATCCTCACCACGGTAGCGGGCATTGTGACAAAGGTTCTATGTCAGCTGGGCGTGGCAGCCGAGCGCCTGCTAGGGGAGGGGGAGCCTGTCAGCCCCGGGCCTGTCACTGCCTGATGTCCCCCCTAGTCACCAGAGAGGCCTCTGAAAAGTTTCCAAAACATCCCCAGACTTGGGTGCAAAGTGGCCAAAAGTCTCCAAGAGACAAGTCGGGAAGAAGGATATGGAACAGAGGGAGAAAGCCAAGGGAGCAGGCCAAAGGGAGGCAAGAGGAAAAAGTAGTGCCGGGCTGCAGGACTGAAATGGAGGAATTGAAAGACAAAGCCAGGAAGCAGGAGAGTTTGAGAAAAGGAGAGAGGAAAGAAGAGACATGCAGCCAGACGAGGGCTTAGTGAGAGAGGCTGGGACAGAGAACAGGATGAGAAGGAAATAAGGCAAGGCAAGGCAAGGCTAGGCCAAAGGACGTTTCTTTGATTTATATTTTCTACCACATTCATCTGGAGATGAGGAGGAAAGCCATCAGACCTTATGGATTAGGCCCAAACAAAAGCCCCGGCTACTTGAGACACTTAGACTAAGCCTAAACCACAAAGATCTCTCCATAAAGATGGTTTTTATACTGTACTTCCACAATCTTCTGTCAGTACAAAAGAAAAAGCGGCAGATGTACTTAGGCTGAGTCATGGTGGTTTGGTGCAGAGACCATGCATATCATGGGAATATTTCAGCATTTCTGCTCTGGTTTTCAGTGTATTACACCAAAACACCCACCTGATGACATCATTTCAAGAGCAAAAGCAGCAATTTGCAGAATTCAGCTTCTTTGGGGAACTGAGCAATTGCTGAGCTGACACCAAGTCCTGCTGGGTCCCTGTCACCTGCAGAGTGCCCGCATCCTCACCACGGTAGCGGGCATTGTGACAAAGGTTCTATGTCAGCTGGGTGTGGCAGCCGAGCGCCCGCTAGGGGAGGGGGAGCCTGTCAGCCCCG
This sequence comes from Patagioenas fasciata, assembly GCF_037038585.1. NCBI lineage: Eukaryota > Metazoa > Chordata > Aves > Columbiformes > Columbidae > Patagioenas > Patagioenas fasciata. The sequence goes on along the minus strand of NC_092524.1, from coordinate 22,417,300 downwards.
GGCCTGTCACTGCCTGCTGACCCCCCTGTCACCAGTGAGGCCTCTGAAAAGTTTCCAAAACATCCCCAGACTTGGGTCCAAAGTTGCCGAAAGTGTCCAAGAGACAAGTCGGGAAGAAGGATATGGAACAGAGGGAGAAAGCCAAGGGAGCAGGCCAAAGGGAGGCAAGAGGAAAAAGTAGTGCCGGGCTGCAGGACTGAAATGGAGGAATTGAAAGAGGAAAGCCAGGAAGCCGGAGAGTTTGAGAAAAGGAGAAAGGAAAGAAGAGACATGCAGCCAGACGAGGGCTTAGTGAGAGAGGCTGGGACAGAGAACAGGATGAGAAGGAAATAAGGCAAGGCAAGGCAAGGCTAGGCCAAAGGACGTTTCTTTGATTTATATTTTCTACCACATTCATCTGGAGATGAGGAGGAAAGCCATCAGACCTTATGGATTAGGCCCAAACAAAAGCCCCGGCTACTTGAGACACTTAGACTAAGCCTAAACCACAAAGATCTCTCCATAAAGATGGTTTTTATACTGTACCTCCACAATCTTCTGTCAGTACAAAAGAAAAAGCGGCAGATGTACTTAGGCTGAGTCATGGTGGTTTGGTGCAGAGACCATGCATATCATGGGAATATTTCAGCATTTCTGCTCTGGTTTTCAGTGTATTACACCAAGACACCCACCTGATGACATCATTTCAAGAGCAAAAGCAGCAATTTGCAGAATTCAGCTTCTTTGGGGAACTGAGCAATTGCTGAGCTGACACCAAGTCCTGCTGGGTCCCTGTCACCTGCAGAGTGCCCGCATCCACACCACGGTAGCGGGCATTGTGACAAAGGTTCTATGTCAGCTGGGCGTGGCAGCCGAGCGCCCGCTAGGGGAGGGGGAGCCTGTCGGCCCCGGGCCTGTCACTGCCTGCTGACCCCCCTGTCACCAGAGAGGCCTCTGAAAAGTTTCCAAAACATCCCCAGACTTGGGTCCAAAGTGGCCAAAAGTCTCCAAGAGACAAGTAGGGAAGAAGGATATGGAACAGAGGGAGAAAGCCAAGGGAGCAGGCCAAAGGGAGGCAAGAGAAAAAAGTAGTGCCGGGCTGCAGGACTGAAATGGAGGAATTGAAAGAGGAAAGCCAGGAAGCCGGAGAGTTTGAGAAAAGGAGAAAGGAAAGAAGAGACATGCAGCCAGACGAGGGCTTAGTGAGAGAGGCTGGGACAGAGAACAGGATGAGAAGGAAATAAGGCAAGGCAAGGCAAGGCTAGGCCAAAGGACGTTTCTTTGATTTATATTTTCTACCACATTCATCTGGAGATGAGGAGGAAAGCCATCAGACCTTATGGATTAGGCCCAAACAAAAGCCCCGGCTACTTGAGACACTTAGACTAAGCCTAAACCACAAAGATCTCTCCATAAAGATGGTTTTTATACTGTACCTCCACAATCTTCTGGCAGTACAGAAGAAAAAGCGGCAGATGTACTTAGGCTGAGTCATGGTGGTTTGGTGCAGAGACCATGCATATCATGGGAATATTTCAGGATTTCTGCTCTGGTTTTCAGTGTATTACACCAAAACACCCACCTGATGACATCATTTCAAGAGCAAAAGCAACAATTTGCAGAATTCAGCTTCTTTGGGGAACTGAGCAATTGCTGAGCTGACACCAAGTCCTGCTGGGTCCCTGTCACCTGCAGAGTGCCCGCATCCTCACCACGGTAGCGGGCATTGTGACAAAGGTTCTATGTCAGCTGGGCGTGGCAGCCGAGCGCCCGCTAGGGGAGGGGGAGCCTGTCAGCCCCGGGCCTGTCACTGCCTGCTGTCCCCCCTGTCACCAGCGAGGCCTCTGAAAAGTTTCCAAAACATCCCCAGACTTGGGTGCAAAGTGGCCAAAAGTCTCCAAGAGACAAGTCGGGAAGAAGGATATGGAACAGAGGGAGAAAGCCAAGGGAGCAGGCCAAAGAGAGGCAAGAGGAAAAAGTAGTGCCGGGCTGCAGGACTGAAATGGAGGAATTGAAAGACAAAGCCAGGAAGCAGGAGAGTTTGAGAAAAGGAGAGAGGAAAGAAGAGACATGCAGCCAGACGAGGGGTTAGTGAGAGAGGCTGGGACAGAGAACAGGATGAGAAGAAAATAAGGCAAGGCAAGGCAAGGCTAGGCCAAAGGACGTTTCCTTGATTTATATTTTCTACCACATTCATCTTGAGATGAGGAGGAAAGCCATAAGACCTTATGGATTAGGCCCAAACAAAAGCCCCGGCTACTTGAGACACTTAGACTAAGCCTAAACCACAAAGATCTCTCCATAAAGATGGTTTTTAAACTGTACTTCCACAATCTGCTGGCAGTACATAAGAATAAGTGGCAGATGTACTTAGGGTGAGTCATGGTGGTTTGGTGCAGAGACCATGCATATCATGGGAATATTTCAGCATTTCTGCTCTGGTTTTCAGTGTATTACACCAAAACACCCACCTGATGACATCATTTCAAGAGCAAAAGCAGCAATTTGCAGAATTCAGCTTCTTTGGGGAACTGAGCAATTGCTGAGCTGACACCAAGTCCTGCTGGGTCCCTGTCACCTGCAGAGTGCCCGCATCCTCCCCACGGTAGCGGGCATTGTGACAAAGGTTCTATGTCAGCTGGGTGTGGCAGCTGAGCGCCCGCTAGGGGAGGGGGAGCCTGTCAGCCCTGGGTCTGTCACTGTCTGCTATCCCCCCTGTCACCAGCGAGGCCTCTGAAAAGTTTCCAAAACATCCCCAGACTTGGCTCCAAAGTGGCCAAAAGACTCCAAGAGACAAGTAGGGAAGAAGGATACGGAACAGAGGGAGAAAGCCAAGGGAGCAGACCAAAGGGAGGCAAGAGGAAAAACTAGTGCGGGGCTGCAGGACTGAAATGGAGAAATTGAAAGGCGAAAGCCAGGAAGCAGGAGAGTTTGAGAAAAGGAGAGAGGACAGAAGAGACATGCAGCCAGACGAGGATTAGTGAGAGAGGCTGGGACAGAGAACAGGATGAGAAGGAAATAAGGCAAGGCAAGGCAAGGCTAGGCCAAAGGACGTTTCTTTGATTTATATTTTCTACCACATTCATCTGGAGATGAGGAAGAAAGCCATCAGGCCTTACGGATTAGGCCCAAACAAAAGCCCCGGCTACTTGAGACACTTAGACTAAGCCTAAACCACAAAGATCTCTCCATAACGATGGTTTTTATACTGTACTTCCACAATCTTTTGGCAGTACAGAAGAAAAAGCGGCAGATGTACTTAGGCTGAGTCATGGTGGTTTGGTGCAGAGACCATGCATATCATGGGAATATTTCAGCATTTCTGCTCTGGTTTTCAGTGTATTACACCAAAACACCCACCTGATGACATCATTTCAAGAGCAACAGCAGCAATTTGCAGAATTCAGCTTCTTTAAAGAACAGAGCAATTGCTGAGCTGACACCAAGTCCTGCTGTGTCCCTGTCACCTGCACAGTGCCCGCATCCTCACCACGGTAGCAGGCATTGTGACAAAGGTTCTATGTCAGCTGGGTGTGGCAGTCGAGTGCCCTCTAGGGGAGTGGGACCCTGTCAGCCCCGGGCCTGTCACTGCCTGCTGTCCCCCCTGTCACCAGCGAGGCCTCTGAAAAGTTTCCAAAACATCCCCAGTCTTGGCTCCAAAGTGGCCAAAAGACTCCAAGAGACAAGTCGGGAAGAAGGATATGGAACAGAGGGAGAAAACCAAGGGAGCAGACCAAAGGAAGGCAAGAGGAAAAACTAGTGCGGGGCTGCAGGACTGAAATGGAGGAATTGATAGACGAAAGCCAGGAAGCAGGAGAGTTTGAGAAGAGGAGAGAGGAAAGAAGAGACATGCAGCCAGACGAGGGGTTAGTGAGAGAGGCTGGGACAGAGAACAGGATGAGAAGGAAATAAGGCAAGGCAAGGCAAGGCTAGGCCAAAGGACGTTTCTTTGATTTATATTGTCTACCACATTCATCTTGAGAGACGGAGGAAAGCCATCAGACCTTATGGATTAGGCCCAAACAAAAGACCCGGCTACTTGAGACACTTAGACTAAGCCTAAACCACAAAGATCTCTCCATAAAGATGGTTTTTATACTCTACTTCCACAATCTTCTGGCAGTACAGAGGAACAAGCGGCAGATGTACTTAGGCTGAGTCATGGTGGTTTGGTGCAGAGACCATGCATATCATGGGAATATTTCAGCATTTCTGCTCTGGTTTTCAGTGTATTACACCAAAACACCCACCTGATGACATCATTTCAAGAGCAAAAGCAGCAATTTGCAGAATTCAGCTTCTTTGGGGAACTGAGAAATTGCTGAGCTGACACCAAATCCTGCTGGGTCCCTGTCACCTGCAGAGTGCCCGCATCCTCACCACGGTAGCGGGCATTGTGACAAAGGTTCTATGTCAGCTGGGTGTGGCAGCCGAGCGCCCGCTAGGGGAGGGGGAGCCTGTCAGCCCCTGGCCTGTCACTGCCTGCTGTCCCCCCTGTCACAAGCGAGGCCTCTGAAAAGTTTCCAAAACATCCCCAGACTTGGCTCCAAAGTGGCCAAAAGACTCCAAGAGACAAGTCGGGAAGAAGGATATGGAACAGAGGGAGAAAGCCAAGGGAGCAGGCCAAAGGGAGGCAAGAGGAAAAACTAGTGCGGGTCTGCAGGACTGAAATGGAGGAATTGAAAGATGAAAGCAAGGAAGCATGAGAGTTTGAGAAAAGGAGAGAGGAAAGAAGAGACATGCAGCCAGACGAGGATTAGTGAGAGAGGCTGGGACAGAGAACAGGATGACAAGGAAATAAGGCAAGGCAAGGCAAGGCTAGGCCAAAGGACGTTTCTTTGATTTATATTTTCTACCACATTCATCTGGAGATGAGGAAGAAAGCCATCAGGCCTTACGGATTAGGCCCAAACAAAAGCCCCGGCTACTTGAGACACTTAGATTAAGCCTAAACCACAAAGATCTCTCCATAAAGATGGTTTTTATACTGTACTTTAACAATCAGTTGGCAGTACAAAAGAACAAGCGGCAGATGTACTTAGGCTGAGTCATGGTGGTTTGGTGCAGAGACCATGCATATCATGGGAATATTTCAGCATTTCTGCTCTGGTTTTCAGTGTATTACACCAAAACACCCACCTGATGACATCATTTCAAGAGCAACAGCAGCAATTTGCAGAATTCAGCTTCTTTAAAGAACAGAGCAATTGCTGAGCTGACACCAAGTCCTGCTGGGTCCCTGTCACCTGCAGAGTGCCCGCATCCTCACCATGGTAGCAGGCATTGTGACAAAGGTTCTATGTCAGCTGGGTGTGGCAGTCGAGTGCCCTCTAGGGGAGTGGGACCCTGTCAGCCCCGGGCCTGTCACTGCCTGCTGTCCCCCCTGTCACCAGCGAGGCCTCTGAAAAGTTTCCAAAACATCCCCAGTCTTGGCTCCAAAGTGGCCAAAAGACTCCAAGAGACAAGTCGGGAAGAAGGATATGGAACAGAGGGAGAAAACCAAGGGAGCAGACCAAAGGAAGGCAAGAGGAAAAACTAGTGCGGGGCTGCAGGACTGAAATGGAGGAATTGATAGACGAAAGCCAGGAAGCAGGAGAGTTTGAGAAGAGGAGAGAGGAAAGAAGAGACATGCAGCCAGACGAGGGGTTAGTGAGAGAGGCTGGGACAGAGAACAGGATGAGAAGGAAATAAGGCAAGGCAAGGCAAGGCTAGGCCAAAGGACGTTTCTTTGATTTATATTGTCTACCACATTCATCTTGAGAGACGGAGGAAAGCCATCACACCTTATGGATTAGGCCCAAACAAAAGACCCGGCTACTTGAGACACTTAGACTAAGCCTAAACCACAAAGATCTCTCCATAAAGATGGTTTTTATACTGTACTTCCACAATCTTCTGGCAGTACAGAGGAACAAGCGGCAGATGTACTTAGGCTGAGTCATGGTGGTTTGGTGCAGAGACCATGCATATCATGGGAATATTTCAGCATTTCTGCTCTGGTTTTCAGTGTATTACACCAAAACACCCACCTGATGACATCATTTCAAGAGCAAAAGCAGCAATTTGCAGAATTCAGCTTCTTTGGGGAACTGAGAAATTGCTGAGCTGACACCAAATCCTGCTGGGTCCCTGTCACCTGCAGAGTGCCCGCATCCTCCCCACGGTAGCGGGCATTGTGACAAAGGTTCTATGTCAGCTGGGTGTGGCAGCCGAGCGCCCGCTAGGGGAGGGGGAGCCTGTCAGCCCCGGGCCTGTCACTGCCTGCTGTCCCCCCGGTCACCAGCGAGGCCTCTGAAAAGTTTCCAAAACATCCCCAGTCTTGGCTCCAAAGTGGTCAAAAGTCTCCAAGAGACAAGTTGGGAAGAAGGATATGGAACAGATGGAAAAGCCAAGGGAGCAGGCCAAAGGGAGGCAATAGGAAAAAGTAGTGCCGGGCTGCAGGACTGAAATGGAGGAATTGAAAGACGAAAGCCAGGAAGCAGGAGAGTTTGAGAAAAGGAGAGAGGAAAGAAGAGACATGCAGCCAGACGGGGGGTTAGTGAGAGAGGCTGGGACAGAGAACAGGATGAGAAGGAAATAAGGCAAGGCAAGGCAAGGCTAGGCCAAAGGACGTTTCTTTGATTTATATTTTCTACCACATTCATCTTGAGATGAGGAGGAAAGCCGTAAGACCTTATGGATTAGGCCCAAACAAAAGCCCCGGCTACTTGAGACACTTAGATTAAGCCTAAACCACAAAGATCTCTCCATAAAGATGGGTTTTATACTGTACTTCCACAATCTTCTGGTAGTACAGAAGAACAAGCGGCAGATGTACTTAGGCTGAGTCATGGTGGTTTGGTGCAGAGACCATGCATATCATGGGAATATTTCAGCATTTCTGCTCTGGTTTTCAGTGTATTACACCAAAACACCCACCTGATGATATCATTTCAAGAGCAACAGCAGCAATTTGCAGAATTCAGCTTCTTTGGGGAACTGAGAACTTGCTGAGCTGACACCATGTCCTGCTGTGTCCATGTCACCCGCAGAGTGCCTGCATCCTCCCCACGGTAGCGGGCCTTGTGACAAAGGTTCTATGTCAGCTGGATGTGGCAGCCGAGCGCCCCCTAGGAGAGGGGGAGCCTGTCAGCCCCAGGCCTGTCACTGCCTGCTGTCCCCCCGGTCACCAGCGAGGCCTCTGAAAAGTTTCCAAAACATCCCCAGACTTGGGTCCAGCGTGGCCAAAAGTCTCCAAGAGACAAGTCGGAAAGAAGGATATGGAAGAAAGGGAGAAAGCAAAGGGAGCAAGCCTAAGGGAGGGAAGAGGAAAATCTAGTGCCGGGCTGCAAGACTGAAATGGAGAAATGGAAAGACCAAAGCCAGGAAGCAGGAGAGTTTGAGAAAAGGAGAGAGGAAAGAAGAGACATGCAGCCAGATGAGGGGTTAGTGAGAGAGGCTGGGACAGAGAACAGGATGAGAAGGAAATAAGGCAAGGCAAGGCTAGGCCAAAGGACGTTTCCTTGATTTATATTTTCTACCACATTCATCTGGAGACGAGCAGGAAAGCCATCAGACCTGATGGATTAGGCCCAATCAAAAACCCCGGCTACTTGAGACACTTAGACTAAGCCTAAAATGCAAAGATCTCTCCATAAGGATGGTTTTTATACTCTACTTCCACAATCTGCTGGCAGTACAAAAGAATAAGCGGCAGATCTCCTTAGGCTGAGTCACGGTGCTTTGCTTCCAAGACCATGCATACTATGGGAATATTTCAGCATTTCTGCCCTGGTTTTCAGTTTATTAAACCAAAACACCCACCTGATGACATCATTGCAACAGCAACAGCAGCAATTTGCAGAATTCAGCTTCTTTGGGGAACTTAGAACTTGCTGAGCTGACACCAAGCCCTGCTGTGTCCCTGTCACCCGCAGAGTGCCCGCATCCTCACCACCGTAGCGGGCATTGTGACAAAGGTTCTATGTCAGCTGGGTGTGGCAGCCGAGCGCCTGCTAGGGTAGGGGGAGCCTGTCAGCCCCGGGCCTGTCACTCCCTGCTGTCCCCCCCGTCAGCAGCGAGGCCTCTGAAAAGTTTCCAAAACATCCCCAGACTTGGGTCCAGCGTGGCCAAAAGTCTCCAAGAGACAAGTCGGAAAGAAGGATATGGAATGTAGTGGCAGAGCCCCCCCTCCGCCCCAGAGGGATGGGGTTGTCGCCAGCCTAGCTGAGAGGTGAAGCCAGAGACAAAAGAAACTAAAGGAGCACCACTGGAAGGTAATAATGAGTGAGCAATCGCCGGACACATGCGTGCAGAGTGCGTGGACAGCACATACAGCCTATCATGTTATTGTATAACACGAGTTACAACCAATCACGTTGTTGAAAGGCGCGTGGACAGGGCAGCTTTGCTATAAAGCTAGCCCGGTCCGACAATAAAGCGAACTCTGTGAACATCATATTGGTGTGTCAGGTTCTGTGGCTCGCATAGATAAACCAACACTTTGGTGACCCCGACGTGATACTTCGTATCGAAGCAAGATCGCCGGAAGTGAAGACGCGAGGACGCCACCTGGGGTCGACACCAGCCCAGCGCTCAATCATAGCGGAAAGTAGGCCTACGAGGAAGCAGGTGGCATGGGAAACACGGCATCCGTGGAAGAAAAAATAATAGTGAGAAGTATTCTGCAGCTGGCTGCACGAACAGGAAGAATTTTGGAAAAAGACGCGGTGGAGCGCCTTTTACTTTTCGCCCAGCATAAGGGCTGTGTTCGTTCGACGGACGAATTTTTTTCTCCCGGTACATGGGAGGACATAGGGACCGAACTATGGGAAGCGGTTACAAGGGGGAGCCGCGAGGCTTGCGATCTCGCCGGACCCTGGCGGGAGGTCAGTCAGCTAATGCAGGAAGTCTCAGAGGAGCCGGAGCTGTGTGCCGTCCCCTCGGAGCCGCCCGCTGCGAGCTGCCCCCCCTCCGAGAAATCTGAAGAATCAACACCGCTGGTATGTCCCGTATCAGATCTGGAGTTCTGGGGCGGAGAGCAAATTATACCCTCTGCGCCCGCTGAGCCATTGCCTGGCTCCGATGACGAATGGCAGCAACCGGCAAGTTTCAACAAGCCAGGACAAGTTAATCCAGCCGACGTGCCTTTGCCGGAGGGCCCGATGGAACACCAGGACGGAGCACCGCCGAATCGCCCTGACTTCCAGGAGGAGAGCCATGTGCAGAGCCTGAAGGACTTACTGAGATGGCAGGAGAGCCAGATGCAAGGAGTTCTAGAAGCTATGAAACGACTAGATGGCGGTAACAGTAAAACTTCGCGGTTAATAGCATATAAAAAGGCGTCAGATGCAATTAAGGACGGGCTGGAGGCAATTGGCAGGGAATGTGAAAAACGGGGAAAACAGGAAAGGGAGGGGGCGGAATTAGACCTCGCTCCCGAGGAGCTCCGTATCAAAAGGGAGCAAATACAAAAATGGGCTAGACAATGTGTTGAAGATGGGAAGTGGTCTGTAAGAGAAGCAGATGAATATTTGAGAGTGCGATATGGAAAAGGGCTGGAGACTGGGTTAGCAGATCGGTTTGCAAATATGCGTCGACTTACTGATCCACAGGGAAACACAAGGGAATTGTATAGCAGTGATAATAATGATAATTTGGGTGCTGCTGCTGTGCATCAGGGTAGAGATATTCCTCGAGATCATTCTTATAATGCAGGGCAACGTTGGCAAGGGGTAATCAGAGATGCAAATATTGAAGGGATCATGTTACCTGGTAGTATTACAGCAATGCCAGTGCACATAGATAATAGAGGACAAAGGCAGTGGTCGCCTTTTGATTGGAAAACGGTTAAGCAATTGCAAAGTGCAGTTATGCAATATGGTATGGATAATAAGCACGTGATGCAGCTAATCAATTCATTTTTCAAGGGGCAAGTACTAACTCAAAGAGATATTAGGGCATTGATGGAGTTATTGCTTCCTCCAACGGGGTATTTGCTGTTCTTGGACAAGTGGCAGGGGAAAGTGGAACTGGCAGTATTAGAAAATGTTCGTTTACCAGCTGATGATCTGTTGCGATTAGCTAGCATGGGCCAGTTACTGGGTCGTGGGCAATATGCGGATGGTGCTACTCAGGCAGCACTCCATCCAAGGATTTTGCAGCAAACGCAAGGGCTTGCCTTGGCGGCAGTGAAAGAATTGCCAAATAGAGGTAACCCTGTGCCACCCTATTCTACAACAGAGTGGGATCCTGGGGAACCATATATGACATTTGTGGATCATTTAAAAGAAGTGATAGATGCCTCTCCTAACGTGACTCCAGAGGCAAAAGCTGCTGTGGGGAAAGATTTGGCTATGATGAATGCAAACACCCAATGCCAACAGATATTAGCCAGTTTGGGAAAAACTGCTTCTTTAGCAGAGATGGTGGAAGCTTGCACACAGGTACCAATTATGCAACAGGAGGTAGAAAAAGCAAAAATACATGCTCAAGCCCACGCTGCGGCCTTGGCTGCAGCACGTAAGCCTGCAATGAAAGGTGGAAGCCCTTCTTGTGGCCTAGCATGTTTTACTTGCAAACAGACAGGACATATTTAAAGAAACTGCCCTCAATATGCTTAGCAGCATTGCAAAAATGGCATAACTCTCCAGTTAATCTGGTAACAGATTCTATTTATGTTGTGGGAATTGTACAAAGAATACATAGAGCGCTTTTGCAGCGAGTTTCCAATTCCTTGTTGTTTGAAGCATTGTTAGATTTGTGGAACGTATTAGATTATAGGACAGCACCAGTATTTATCATGCATATAAAAAGCCATACTAACGTACCAGGTGGTCTAGTAGAGGGAAACAGCATCATAGACAAACTTGTGGCAGTAGCAGATATATCCCCTTTTGAACAAGTCAGACAAGCTCACAAATTCTTTCATCAATCCTCAGCAGCACTCCGAAAGCAGTTTACAATTACAAAGGAACAAGCTCGAGCCATTATTGCAGCTTGTCCTGATTGTGCCCGCATAGTCCCTCTCCAACAAAAGGGAGTAAATCCTCGGGGCTTGCAGCCAGGTCAGTTATGGCAAACTGATATTACTGAATTTGCACCATTTGGCAGACAAAAGTACATTCATGTCTCCATAGATACCTGTTCAGGACTGCTGTGGGCTACAGCCTTGACCTCAGCAAATACAAAGGCAGTAAAACATCATTTACTACAAGCTTTTGCTGTCATGGGTGTCCCTACACAAATCAAAACAGATAATGGTCCTGCATACCACTCTGACAGACTTGCAGCCTTCCTCACCCAGTGGAAGGTACAACACCTGTTTGGAATCCCTTATAATTCTACTGGCCAAGCAATTATTGAGCGTGCACACCGTGCATTAAAAAATCTTTGGTCTGTTTTGAAAAAACAAGGGGGAATTGGTGTGAGTCCAGAAGAGGTATTGATGAAGGCATTGTATGTGCTGAACTGGCTTAATCCTAAAAGTGAAACTGAAATGGAACCGGTTGTTATGCACCATATCAAAAATGTCAAAGATTTTTCCGAAAATGTGCCTAAGGTTAGTGTGTTTAATCCGACAACACAACAATGGGAAGGTCCTATGTCACTAATAACCTGGGGAAGGGGATATGCTTGTGTTTCTACAGGTAACCACAAAAATTCATGGATCCCAGCAAAGTGGGTGAGACCTTGGCTAGCTAACAGAGAAGAAACCGATTGCAGTGATGACAACCCTTAACCTCAGACATGTTATCGCTTTAAGCAACGAATGTAGCCAATGTTGAGAATACCACTTTGTAAAACAGAGCAGCAATTAATTTTTTCTTATTGGACATGTTCACAGTTATGAAGACTTTGATTGTATGTGTTGTTTGAACTTAAAAAGATAGAAGATTTGCAGAACAAGAAAATAACAGAAGATATTGGGTTTTTTGGGGTGAATGCCTTGTTTGGTTAAAAGGAATATTGAAAACAGGTTTGTTCTTGTTAATTGTAATTGTATTAGCCTTAATGTTCTTACCCTGTATTTCACACTGTATTTAAAGCAAGATATGGCGTATTGTTAATATTAAATAAAAGAGGGGGAGATGTAGTGGCAGAGCCCCCCCCCCCGCCCCAGGGGGATGGGGTTGTCGCCAGCCTGGCTGAGAGGTGAGGCCAGAGACAAAAGAAACTAAAGGAGCACCATTAGAAGGTAATAATGAGTGAGCAATCGCCGGACACATGCGTGCAGAGCGCGTGGACAGCACATGCAGCCTATCATGTTATTGTATAACACGAGTTCCAACCAATCACGTTGTTGTAAGGTGCGTGGACAGGGCAGTTTTGCTATAAAGCTAGCCCGGTCCGACAACAAAGCGAACTCTGTGAATATCATATTGGTGTGCCAGGTTCCGTAGCTCGCATGGATAAAGCAACAATGGAACAAAGGGAGAAAGCAAAGGGAGCAAGCCAAAGGGAGGGAAGAGGAAAATGTAGTGCCGGCCTGCAGGACTGAAATGGAGGAATGGAAAGACAAAAGCCAGGAAGCAGGAGAGTTTGAGAAAAGGACAGACGAAAGAAGAGACATGCAGCCAGACGAGGGCTTAGTGAGAGAGGCTGGGACAGAGAACAGGATGAGAAGGAAATAAGGCAAGGCAAGGCTAGGCCAAAGGACGTTTCCTTGATTTATATTTTCTACCACATTCATCTGGAGACGAGCAGGAAAGCCATCAGACCTGATGGATTAGGCCCAAGCAAAAACCCCGGCTACTTCGAGACACTTAGACTAAGCCTAAAATGCAAAGATCTCTCCATAAGGATGGTTTTTATGCTCTACTTCCACAATTTGCTGGCAGTACAAAAGAATAAGCGGCAGATCTCCTTAGGCTGAGTCACGGTGCTTTGCTCCTAAGACCATGCATACCATGGGAATATTTCAGCATTTCTGCTCTGGTTTTCAGTGTATTACACCAAAACACCCACCTGATGACATCATTTCAAGAGCAACAGCAGCAATTTGCAGAATTCAGCTTCTTTGGGGAACTGAGAACTTGCTGAGCTGACACCAAGTCCTGCTGTGTCCCTGTGACCCGCAGAGTGCCCGCATCCTCACCACGGTAGCAGGCATTGTGACGAAGGTTCTGTGTCAGCTGGGTGTGGCAGCCGAGCACCCACTATGGGAGGGGGAGCCTGTCAGCCCCGGGCCTGTCACTGCCTGCTGTCCCCCCTGTCAGCAGCGAGGCCTCTGAAAAGTTTCCAAAACATCCCCAGACTTGGGTCCAGCGTGGCCAAAAGTGTCCAAGAGACAAGTCGGGAAGAAGGATATGGAAGAAAGGGAGAAAGCGAAGGGAGCAAGGCAAAGGGAGGGAAGAGGAAAATCTAGTGCCGGGCTGCAGGACTGAAATGGAGGAATGGAAAGACAAAAGCCAGGAAGCAGGAGAGTTGGAGAAAAGGAGAGAGGAAAGAAGAGACATGCAGCCAGACGAGGGGTTAGTGAGAGAGGCTGGGACAGAGAACAGGATGAGAAGCAAATAAGGCAAGGCAAGGCTAGGCCAAAGGACGTTTCCTTGCTTTATATTTTCTACCACATTCATCTGCAGACGAGCAGGAAAGCCATCAGACCTGATGGATTAGGCCCAAGCAAATCCCCGGCTACTTGAGACACTTAGACTAAGCCTAAAATGCAAAGATCGCTCCATAAGGATGGTTTTTATACTCTACTTCCACAATCTGCTGGCAGTAAAAAAGAATAAGCGGCAGATCAACTTAGGCTGAGTCACGGTGCTTTGCTCCCAAGACCATGCATACCATGGGAATATTTCAGCATTTCTGCTCTGGTTTTCAGTGTATTACACCAAAACACCCACCTGATGACATCATTTCAAGAGCAACAGCAGCAACTTGCAGAATTCAGCTTCTTTGGGGAACTGAGAACTTGCTGAGCTGACACCAAGTCCTGCTGTTTCCCTGTCACCCGCAGAGTGCCCGCATCCTCATCACGGTAGCGGGCATTGTGACAAAGGTTCTATGTCAGCTGGGTGTGTCAGCCGAGCGCCCCCTAGGGGACAAGGAGCCTTTCAACCCCGGGCCTGTCACTGCCTGCTGTCCCCCCTGTCACCAGCGAGGCCTCTGAAAAGTTTCCAAAACATCCCCAGACTTGGGTCCAGCGTGGCCAAAAGTCTCCAAGAGACAAGTCGGAAAGAAGGATATGGAACAAAGGGAGAAAGCGAAGGGAGCAAGGCAAAGGGAGGGAAGAGGAAAATCTACTGCCGGGCTGCAGGACTGAAATAGAGGAATGGAAAGACAAAAGCCAGGAAGCAGGAGAGTTGGAGAAAGGATTTAGGATTTGGCTTAGGGTTAGGGCTTAGGGTTAGATTTAGTGTTAGGGTTATGCTTAGGCTTACGATTAGGGTTAGGGTTAGGGGTTAACATTAGGATTAGGGTTAGGGTTAGGGTTAGGGTTAGGGTTAGGGTTTTGGGTTAGGGTTAGGGTTAGGGTTAGGGTTAGGGTTAGGGTTAGGGTTAGGGTTAGGGTTAGGGTTAGGGTTAGGGTTTAGAGTTAGGGTTAGGGTTATTGTTAAAGTTAGGTTTAGAGTTAGCGGTTAGGGTCAGGATTAGGGTTAGGGTTAGGGTTAGGGTTAGGGTTAGGGTTAGGGTTAGGGTTAGGGTTAGGGTTAGGGTTAGGGTTAGGGTTAGGGTTGGTTGGGGTTAGGGTTAGGGTTAGGGTTAGGGTTAGGGTTAGGGTTAGGGTTAGGGTTAGGGTTTAGGGTTAGGGTTAGGGTTAGGTTTAGGGTTTAGAGTTAGGGTTAGGGTTATTGTTAAAGTTAGGTTTAGAGTTAGGGCTTAGGGTCAGGATTAG